>NC_137472.1:49390476-59390476 GCF_918807975.1 Aplidium turbinatum
AATTCTCTAACACAGTAGGTTACATCAATATAACATAGCATGACGCCCTTTTTTGTAGGCTATACTGGACACTTAATTGTGGGCTATCATTACTCAATAGTGAGATGATAGATGAGCATTATCGCTATATCTTATCTTAAAACTTAAAAGAAATTGGCCTTTCAGTAAAAAAAGTGTCCTTTTTTCATAATCCTGCCCCCCCCCCCAGTCAAAAATCGTTCCGGCGCCCCTGTGTCCACCAGACATTTGACCACGAGCGTACGGGAGCATCTGAATTTAGGGACGTAAAGTGCCACCAAAGACCATATCATTGAGTGTTCGTTTTGCACAGATCAAAAATTCTCTGCTGATTCATTTAAAACTTTACTCAAAGGCAAATCCCGATTTGACACCAAAATTCCGGAAGTAGGCTACTGTTAACGCTAGGCCTACAACCCAAATTTAAACAAACAATTATTTTCTGGAGGCGTATCCATTCTCCTCAACATTTACTTGATGTATCACGTTCAGAGATGGAGGAACCATTTTAAAAGTAGGTGGGCCCAGAGGTGCAGCAGTCAAAGTCAATCCAACTTATGGGGGGCTTCGCCCCACAGACTGCATTCCAAATACTTTATATCTTTTATACACTGAGTTTTCATGATTGCCTTTCGTACCAACAAGCGAAAAGTTTCCATTTTTGGGCCCAATTTGGCCAAAACATTTACAAAATTGTTAAATTGCTTTATAGTGCTGTACAAAATATGGCGATGAACACACAAATAAAAAAGAAACAATACACACGCAGTTATAATACCACCTGGGAATCTGCCGCATCACACAGTGACAGCCGCAGCGCCAATATGCAAATATAATACGGTACTGGCATCAACAATGCACAGCTAATTACCACAAAGTTTCAATACCAGGAGTACCGGTACTGGTACTGCATATAGGCTACACATATTTAACAGTTAGCAAAGTTATCCGGGAGTAACAGCCTGCAGTATTATGTGCATACACAACAGCTGCACCACCAATATACAAATATAATAGGCCTACTAGTATCAAACAACAACAAGGTTCCTTCAACTGTCACTATATAGGTGACTGCTACTGTATTACACTTGAAATTTTTTCCTAAAAAAGTTAATAATACGATCATCGAAAGCAACAGATTCTTGGCAAATTGAGGTGAGATCAAACGGATCGATCAAGTTTTTGTGAATGTGTTCAACTGTTCATCCTATGGTTCAAGTGCTCTTGGGTTAATCTGCTTTTTAAGTAATTTTTCACCAGTCTGTGGCACGAAAAAGACCTTTTTGCAGTAGCATTAAACATAGGGATTTTCAGGTATAACTGTATCAGTTTTGATAGATTTATGTACGGTAAATGCTTTATCTATTTTAACAGCTTGAGTTCGTTTTCGAGAGAATTAACATCAATATCCCCATCTAGCCTGGTTTTTAAGTGCCTTCTTTTAGAGACAAAGTTGCTGCATCCTCTACCCTTGCTGCAGCTAAAATTACTTTCTCTATATCACAAAAACTGCAGGTTATCTTGGTTAAATCTTTCGCTACCTTTTCTAAAATATTTGGCTTTCAAAAGTGGGTGGGCCCAGGCTCACAAGGCCCACGTGGTTCCTCCATCCCTGATCACGTTCCCTGTGGTGCAAATTTTTTTGTAGTTATTTATGTAGTTGCCTTTTCCTAATGTAAATTTTCCTTCAAGAAGTTGAAATTTATTGCATTTTTTAATTATTTTCAGATTCTTGATGAGGGCTTAAAGTTAAGCCGAAAACGTTCGACTGTTAAAACTATTTGTAAATATGTAAAATATATATTGTTATAATGCTCAGCCCTGTTGTATTGTTGTGGCTTATTCATATATATTGTAACCTTTAAGTAAAAGGTATAAATGGGGAACATACAAAAGTCAAAAAATTCATTTTTGGTGGCGGGTTTGGGGGAGGGGGCTTGATCCCCCTCAGCCCCATGCTGGGTGCGCTACTTTTGAAACCAAAACGCAGCAAAATGTCAGATGAACACTTTCAGATGCTTGTGTTTCTTCGAGGAAATTCAAAATAAAACTTGTTTGTTTCGAGTGGTTTATACCGTGTGAATGTTTGGCACCTAGCAAACAAAATTAGTTTATGCTAGTGTATGCGCTGACGCTTATGCCGCCAATTTTAATTCCGCCAAAAAACAAGCCCAATTAATACCTAATAAGCAAAAAAAGCACTAGCTAACAGACACTATAATATTCAATATGGCGGCTTAGTGAAGACTCCAATTCGGAGATATCCCAATTTGAAGACAACCTTTTTCGAAGATTTTGTACAAATGATCAAAAAGTTGCAGCGAAAAAATACCAGCACTAAGACAGTGTGAAATAGTGTTTCATTATAACGTGCAAAAAAGGCTGTCTTCGAATTGAGATATCTCCGAATCGAAGTCTCTGAATAGTCCTAGAAATATAGTAAACACAGTTAGAAATATAAACAGTTTGTTGTAGGCTATCCAGTATCCAATTTTTTAAGTTGAAACAATTGAACACATGAAAGTTACACCCCACAAGGTAGGCTATATATCCCCATGGCCATTCCAGTGTATCTACTGCACTGAGGAGACTGGAAGGTCGAAACGGTGTGCACTGTCTGCAGTTATGGACGCTCTTGGCTTACGACGATTGAGCACTTTACTGGAGGCACCTTGCTATGCATTGCGCAAAGCTCACTGCTTGCAGTTTGAGCACTTTGGCCAGGTTGGCAGTAGTAGGCCTACCATTTTTGGTGTTTAGGTACCACAAATGGGAAAATGTCAGGTGGAGGTATCTCCATGGCCATTCCAGTGTACTTAGGCTACTGCACTGAGGAAACCGAAAAGTCAAAACGGTGTGCACTATCTGCAGTTATGAAATTAACACCATAATAATTATATAAGAGTGTAAGTGGGAAATTGACAGTTATAATTTGCTTTTATTTCTGACCATCACGACTATAATTGGGGTTGGGATTAAAATTATGATTTATAAACCCTTCAAAATGTCTGCCGATTACTGAAAATGCCGACAATGTGAGACGATATCTGACAATTTTCAAAGGTTGCTAGATCTGCGAGCTTTGCTTACGAAACTTGGTTAGTTTTGCTTCCCAGTTGCAAGAAATTTTTAGCAATGGAAAATTGTTGTATCATTGATTTCTTTGATTTCCTATTATTTTATATAGACTTTAACAAAATAGTTACAATTTTGCATGTAAAACATCTTGTGGCACTGACAATAGGTAGGCTATATAGTTTAGTACTTTATTAGAGGTTCCCATCAGTGATGAACGGATTTTAAAATTTGAAATCTAAATCCACTTTACAGTCCAAACCCAGATTTCATGCATACAGTCCATTACCAGATTACATGAAATGCAAATCCTTTAGGGCCTTAGGCTAATCTTTTGCAACAGGAAGATATGTACAAACTCGAAATTGCTAAATTTATGCATGAACTCTTTAATAATAATTTACTCCTTGTATTTCAGGATTATTTCATCAAGCTAGAAAATGTTCAATCACATGACACTGGGCAAGTAAATAAAATGGTTTAGATTTTTCCTCAAGCCACTAAATCTGTAGCAAACAATACACACAGAGAAACTAAGACCTAGAGTGAAATAGAACAATCAAGAAAAAATAAGCCATTTGAATTATTCAAAAAGCTTTACAAAAATATTCTAATAAATTCTGGATAAAACTAATTTACCTGTTAAATAACGTTCAAATGTTTTACTGTTCAACTTGGTGAACATCATATTTATATAACTGTTTGTATTTTTTGCTTTAGTGTCTATCTGTACATATTACTTATTTTTTCACTGTTTAGTATATTTAACGTTTAACAATTTTCGTTTGTAGCACCAGTTGCAACGTTCATCTGCAGTCCTCGAAATTAGCGGCGGCACGCGGCAATTGCCGTGGTAAATGCTGCCGCAAACGTCATAATGGCCATTCTGCTAAGGCAATAAAAATGCGGTGGCAAAATGAGCACTTCATTAGGACAAAAATTGTTCCAAATTTCTTGCTGTGTTATTTACTCGCAGCGGGAGTTTAATCAACAGAAACACCGCACCAAGATCTCACGTTGTACTATTTTACTTGCTGTGAACACTTCTTCGAAATTAGCACATTTTTACTCGGCAAAAACGTTGCGGAGCCCAAACGGCAAAAGTTGGAACTGCCTCAGCAATTTCTGTGAACGTTTATTACGAAAAGATTGTACCAAAACATGTAAAACGAGAAGCGAAAAATATACTAGAGTAGTCTATCACGACCGCATTGTTTGATTTGTTGTGATGTAATAATACCACAAGTAGCCATAAAGCGACGCATGCTGTTACGGTAATTCACGTTAAATAACTCATTGGAGAAAAGTAAGTTAATTTTGGGTTGATTCAACGTTCGAGTCAGCCCAAATCGATTTAATTTTCCCGGCGGGTTATATTGCGTAGCCTAATAACAATGCCCAATAAGAAATTTAAGTTCTTTTTACATTAATTCGACATCTAGCGACATTGAATTATCATAAAATAACGTTAATTGCTCAACCAAGTACCGGTAACAAGTTAATAGCTCCCTGCAAGAAAATCGCCTCGATTTACGTTTACACTAACATAACTTCGGCACAATTGGCATACTGCGAGCAACGCAAAGTCTGTTGTATAAAGAACTATAGTCAGAATCGGAATCATCAGATGCTGTATCGGAGGATGAGGTTGTCGCGTCGTCACTGGAATACTTGAAGACGCAAAACTGCCCGTTCATAAACGCGCGATGCCATATGATCGGAAGCATTACTTTTCTTTACTGCCGCAGAATCATTTATCCAATTTTGTACTACTTTTTTAACTTAACTTGACCCCGTAGCTTTTCTAATTCCGATATGTTTCCGTCATAAAATTCCTTGCAAATTTTGCACAACACCACACTAACTTTTCCTTCTGTTCCCTCTTTTTGATAACCTATAGCAGGTAAATTCCATTTTTTAACTGTATCTTCCTTTACCATGATTTATATTCGCAACGACACCGGTAAACAATAAGCATTCGATGAAAGAATAACTTTTGCATAACAATTAAGCCAGTACCGTATATACTCGAGTGTAGGTCGAGATTTTCGCAAGTGATTTTCACCTCAAAAAGACAGGTTCGACCTATAGACTACACGAGACAAGCTGTTGTCTCCAGCTCGACAACCTTCAAACTTAACGCATTTTTGCTGCGGCAAAATCATGCCGACGTATATTACGGATTGTGAAAAGGCAAGACAAAATTACCATGATTTAGTTAATAGTGAAGTTGTAGGCCCACAGCTCTTAATTTAGAAATTCTTTAGCACCGAATGGGATAAGCTACAAATCATACAGTTCTTTGAATATGAACGAAAAATGTTAACCCCGACGACTTTGCTAGCATCAAATGCATCAGTAATCTGATGCTTCCGGACAGAAAGTACACAAAGTTTTAGACATTAAACTTTTAAAGACTTTGTTCGTCTAAGAGTAAATTTTCCTTACATTGAAACATCACCCAGCAAGTCAAACTATGTTGATTTGTCAATAAATGAAGTCAAAAGTAAAACTTCGTATGTCTTCATAATTAAACTGCCCTTGTTAATATTCATAGCTCATAGTAGGCTACAGTGTAGGTAGATGATAGCTTGTAGTGAATCCTGCAATGCAATGGCTTTTGAAAGCAACAACAGCTAAACTTCAACCTTGTCATCATTTTTGGCCGTTCCATCCAACATTGGATCAGTAGCTTCAACAACACTTTTGTCTGTACTGTTCGCTACAACATAAAATCGGGTTAATTAATTATTATCTGTTACGATTTTTCAAAATGATGTAACACAAACATTTAGCCAAACCTCGTCCTATCCCAACATCCAGGAAATGACAGACGAAAAAAAAACAGGAAGTATCATACCGTAAAATATCTGAGTATTCATGGAAGCGTCACCTCCTAACACAAATATTGGTGATAATAATGTTGATTTTTTTTTGGCTCGAACAAAATATCCCTTGCCAGGGCCTGGAAAGGTTAACATTTCAAAGCAATAGAAGTTGCTGCAAGTACGGAAGTAACCTTTCCTCAAGACTGGCATACTCATCACTCACTTCCTATTCCACCAGGGGCGTGGGAAGTAGGGTTGCTCAAGGGGCTGCAGCCCCCCCAGAGCTAATTCAGCCCCCCCTGAAATTTTCGATGATTGCTTCAGCCCTCCCTAGAAAATTCTGACAATTTAAGGTATATAACTTATTTTTAGAAAATTATTCGAACAATGATCGTCTAAACGTAAATATCTATTCATGTCGCTTTTTGGTTCCTATAAAGTTGCCTTCAATTTGCTGGGTTTGTGTCCTACTCTTTGGTGCGTTCGTGCTTCTGCCTCGCTCGTGTTGTTAAGTGCTACCTTACCCTGTTGCAATGTTTGACCGACATGACAGAAGATAGTGCAATGAGAGGAGAAACACGTGCAAAGATATTCGGCTTGGTAAAACAAGCACGCACGATGCGGCTTTATTTTATGATTACCTGCAGCGGAGAAGCTTTTCAGCCTGCAAAAGTCGTCGCAAGACAGCTCCAAAGCAAAAAGATCTCTGCTTCTTCAGCTTTGAAATCCATCACCATTCGCGAACGGATCAAAAATCTCAGAAAAGATGAATTCGTTTCCAAGCTTATGGAAGCAGCGAACGTCTTTGCGTCTGCCAATAACCTAAAGACGCCAAAGGATCCCTGAGTGAGCAAAACTCCAGCAAGATTTTGAAACACAGAAGAATCGGATGCATTGTCGTCTGCGGGAGGAGGAGCGTGGAAACGGCAATACATCGAAGCCTTTGATTTGGTTCAAGCTGAGCTTGATCGAAGATTCGACCAGGCGGATCTGCTAATAGCAGCCAACAGAGAGAAGGCCCTTCTGAGCTGTGCAAACTGTGAGGATAGATCTGATACTGAGATCAGCTTACCCGATACCATCAGAAAAGATTGCCTAAAAACGGAACTTACCTTGCTCAGCGATGTTGTTAGTGGAAAAACCGCAAACTCCGTTCAAAAGGTTGCTGAGATACTATTGCAACTAAACCCTCAAACACTAGATCTTTTCAAAGAAACGCGAAAATTCGTGGAGCTCTGCCTTTGCCTCGCGGGTTCAGCTGCATCACCAGAACGTTCTTTTTAAGATGCTCTAAGATGCCTGAAAACGTGGTTGAGAACCTCAATGACACAAAAAAGACTTACTCATCTTGCGTTGATGCATGTCCACCAAAACATTTTGGACACTGTCGATGTCAAAGAACTCATGACACATCCAGTTCATAAAGAAAACATCTGAGCGAAAGGCAATCTTGGGAAGCGTGTGAGAACTCATTTCCACAAACTGTCGTTTTCATATCACTTTCTAATTTGTACGTTTTCATTATAATTTCCTGAACAGCTGCTTTGTGTTGTTGCCGTTCTCCATTTGTTACATTTTTGGCGTCGTTTTTTTGACACAGAAGGGGACCGAAAGTTAATACAAGTATTAAATGATGTCATACATAAGGGGGTCTGGGGGGCTTCGCCCCCCAGAAGCTGACAACACTACGGCAGCTTCAGCCCCCTAGAGAAAAACAGTTCCCGCGCCACTGTATTCCTCTGCTGTTTTTATAGGGAGCCGGAGAATCTTTCCTCTTTGTTGAAGGGAAGAAGAGTCCATGTAGCAGAAATATGCCTAACCCCAGCGACCAGCTCGTCAAACATCAAGTCCTTTGGAATTCATAGGCCTATATCCAGCACGCGACTGACATAGCCGATGCCATTAAAAGGACGAGTACAGAGCAGCAAAGAAAACGTGCTGTTTTTAATCACTTGCTTAAAAGCGGTTGTATTATCAGGGACGTTGACAGGGGGGTCTAGGTGGTACTTTTGGACCCGGGCCCGGAATATTTAAGGTGCTCGGATTTAAAAAATTCCCCGCGACTTCAAACATTATCAAGATCTTAATATAATCAGATCTAAAGGAATTGCCATCAGAGGTTAAAACAGCCCTTTCAGCCGTCAGATGGTAAAGTACCGGGCCCCATTCTGGGTACCGGGCCCACTTCAGCTTTCTGGTGGTAAAATAGCCACTTCTGTCACCAAACAGTAAAAGAAGAATTTAGTCTAGTATAGTGATTTCCCTAACCACGAATATTACCGGAAACACGAATTTCAAAATAAACAGGCTAATATTTTTTCAAACTCAAAAACTGAAGTGGCACAGGTAAAAAGATTACTATCCCTATTTCTGCACTAAAAATTAGACCAAAACCACTTTTCCGATTGCAGCAATCAGCAAATGTTTGACCTAGGCCCAAACACCTTTACCAAATCAAATTGAAAACTTTCTGACTGTCTGCAGTGCTGTAAATTCTTTTCTGGTGAGCCTAGATGTTCTAGAATGACCAGTGAAACATCAGTGGCATCGGGAAGTAATACTCTAGCGCCATGTGACAAATAAACGTTCAAAAAAGCAACCGCTAGATAGAGATAGTAAGTTTTGCGGTTCAAGAAATTTTAAGATTGCGCAAGATTTGTTAAATGACCATGCTTACACGACATCAATAAAAGTTTGTACACAACCTTTATATTCATAACTTTGTCGATGAAGGGGGCCCGAAAATAAATTGGTACCGGGCCCGAGAAATCCTGTCAACGGCCCTGTATATTATCAACTTTTTAATGGGACAACGTATTGGCTATAAAAAAAGCGTTTAGTCTGCGCTTTTGATAGGAAGATAAAGTTCATACTTGCTTTTCACAAAGCAATGTGCTGAGCAAGCATGCCTAATAAACCAGATGTGCATACAAAGTCAACTAGGTCGGCATCACTTCTACTACGCCTCTACGAACTTCAGTTCAGCTTTTAGACTAGATAGAGGTTGCCAAACCAAGTTAATTAAATACAGCGCCAAGTAAACTCGCACTAATCCGTCGCAGGTATTTGAAATGGGGTTAGTTCTCAATGAATATCGGTGGTTTTTCACAGAGTGACGAAAAGACTGTTTTTTTGAAAGTCTCCACAAAAGTTGTCTTTGCAATGACAGATTTAAATATAAGCACACATGGCGAATCTCAGAAAGTAATATCATCCGAATCTTGATTTGAAAGCGCCCTAGAATTAGATGGAATAGCATGTCATTGCAACACTGCATGCAGATCACAGAATAAAACTAATTGACTTTGGCATTTTGAAATGAAGCAGAGAAGAACTCCAACATTCATCTATTGCAATACAAATTATGCTATAAATAAACAAAATTTGGACTTACGCTTTGATGTACACATCGGTAATACCTTCACAATGGCATAGTATAATAACCCTGAAGATAAGGCAATGAGAGCATTGATATTGAACATCAACTTAGCTTCATAGATTTTATAAAGCACGCCTGACACAAGTGCTCCAACCATATGGCCTAAAAAAATAAATTTTCTTTAATGAATTAAACGATTTAACTTCAATCAAGTGTAGAAGTTTATCCTATGAAGATTGGAATTAAACATGTTCATCTCAACAATTTAAACTAGTAATCATAAAGATTTAATTGTTGCAATGCCATAACTTGTGCATGGTTTCAATTTAATACCAGCGTTGTACGTTAACGCTGTGGCTAGCGCCGTCAGTTTATTTTTTAGTTGACGGAAGTGATAGCGCCGTCAACTAAATTATTTTTCCGACTTTAAGCGTCAAGAGCTATGCGTCATTTTTTGTTTTCATGGAAAATCTCGTTTCACAATGAGAGTTTCACAATGTAGGCTATTCTGGCCAGCGCGACTCAATTTCTTTAAGAGCTGACGCAGTACTTTACGTCGTAAAGTTTTTAGGCAATTTGCGCTGACGCCGTCAATTTATTTCATTGACGCGTACAACACTGTTTAATACAAACAGCAGTAGACCCCTTACCTAGACCCCAGTAGACGCCTTGGGTGACTCCAATAAGCGTGGCTGTCATACCTTCTGGAGCAAGCTCAGATGCATACGTGCACATTGCAGAAAACGGTACGGCAAATGAAATGGCATTGAGCATCTCAATGAAAAGAATAGGCCAAGCGACAGTAATAATGGTGTACAAAAAACACTGAACCTAAAATACATAGCACAAACATAATTATGCTGTATACGACCTTCGTGTCATAAAACAGGAAAATACAATTTAAGTATTCAACATTGCAGATTGTAAATGCAATTGAATAGCTTAAATATCACAAACTTTGTAAAGTTTTTATCTTGTGCACTGCATGCTGACCATAGCGACCTAAATACACAAGACTTGTCAACCCACAAGCCTATAATATTGACTGGAAGCTGATAGAATTTTGATTACAAACTCTTGGTTTTATGTGTATTTGAATAAAATAAAAGTTTTGAAAAACTAACTTGCTAAAATGTGATCAGTGAACCTCAAACAAAGACAAATCTTCTGGTTTAACTTTAGGTGGTCGGACCACTCAGCATGCGACAACTCAGCAATTATACTTACATTTTAGCAACTGCCAAGTCAGCAAATGAGATTTACGTGCTCACATTGAACTTGCCTCGTCATCGCTTGCCAAACTGAGTTTGCTGACTTGTGACTTGCCAAGTTATGGCTTGCTCAGTTGTTACTTGTAACTCAGTAGTCAGTTTTATCATTTAGGCCTACTAACTTTAGCCACTTGCTGAAATATTGCTAGATCAGTTGTCACTTGTCACTTGCTTAGTTCAATTGGCTTGTAGGAGACTCTTAACTTTATAACTGGAAGATCCGGTAACTGCAACAGAATTTGTTATTTGTATAATAGTTGCCGGATCTTTTTCGGCTTTTCAGCACAACAGCCAAAAGTGGATTCAATGTTTGTATGATAGCAGTATAAATTCAGCCCAAACTCAGACTAAACAGCAAACATACAAAAAATAACTCATTCTAGTAGCTCTAACTGCTATCAAGCAAGGCAGGTCAGCTTCCATTCAACTTTGTAAACCTATATTATCTGTGTGTTGGCCCGTGGTTATAGGTCGCCATGCTCATGACATTAAAACACACCAATTTCAACATCATAACAATTCAAAATATGAACACTTACAGCCGATGTGACCAAACCTATGGCAAGAACAGCATCATATCCAATGTTATTGCATATCCAACCAGAAACAAAGAAAGCAGGTATCTCACTTGCACACCCCAACAGTATAGTCAAACCTAGTAGCGTTTGACTAGCTCCAGGGAGCTGCTCAATATACCAAAATGTAAACGCATACCTTGTACCAAGGTTAAATCCACTAATAAACATAACGAATAGCAGACAGCTGATGCGTGCGTTTCGCACTAAACTCAATAGACCGTTGACAAGAGAAGGAAATTTCTGCTTTGGGACTTTCAGCTTGACAAGGCAAATCAATGCAGTGATTGACTGAAAAACTGCAAATCCAACAAAAACAAAAAGGTAGTCTTTTTCTTCATTGTCTTCAGAGACATTTGTTAAAACATCAACTAAATATCCAGTCAACAGCCCCACCAAACCAAATCCAACTGCTCCCCATAATCTCTGCTTACCAAATTGATGTGCTCGTTCTGGTCCCAGCATATGTAAAGTAGTGGCATCAATTATTGAAGATAAAGGCACACAAGCAATTACTATCAAACTGGACAAAAGAACCAAAAGATAAAATGTAAGTCCATACTGTTCAGTAATTGGTCTCGTGTTGTCATCAGAGCAATCTTTGAAGTAGGAATTGATATTGCAGTCATTCCCTTCAGATATATTTATGCTTGAAAATTGGCTAATTGAAGTAGTATTTTCAGCACATCGCACATTATAATTATTCAGATTTGCCAGTTTGCATTGGAAAATAGAACCATTTTCAATACTGTAACAGCAAATTGGATTTTGATCAACACAGCAAACCTTCGCAGGAGCATAATTTTTAATTGGAGGTATAAAGTACATTGGAAGTGTAAAGGCAATTGATAACACAGCACAAACAATCATTGCTAACTTGTACACTGAAAATTTGTCCGCAATTGCACCAATAAAAGAAGGAGCAAAAAGGCTAATCATTTTCTCAATCGCCATAATAATGCCATTTTGAGTGGTTGAAATTCCAAGTTGTTTTTGGAAAATCGACTTGAATGGAAGAATGCATGCCAGTGCTGTGAATAAAAAAATTATTACAAATTACATTGAAGCAAATGGTTTGATGCAAGATTAAGTAACCTTCCACTTTCTTTGAACAGCACTGTGCACCAGAAGTCTGCAAATCAGCCCGATAGCTTAGTTGATTAGCGAGTGACTTCTGGAACGAAGAAGCTTCAAGATCAAGCGGTGCTGGTTCGACTTTCGGGGTGTGCGCTTGAGCAACGCTCGTTAAGGACTGCTCTTCATTCAGCGGCATCTAATGAATCGAATAATTTCCCGGCAACAAGACTTTAACAATCGGAAACTTCACTGTGTCAATCTCAGTGACCGGGCCTGTATCAGTGATTCAAAGCCTCTACAGCAGTGGTTCTTAACCGGGGGGGTGTGAAGCGTCTCTCAGGGGAGGCGCGAGCTCTACAACAATTTCAATTTTTTTAATTACTGTAATGTTCTAAGACCTATGCTGTTTGTCATATTTTGTATTTTATCTTATTTTATATTGTATTCAGTAATTCTTGCTTTATTACTGTAGTTAGACCAGAGCTTTACAAAACTATTTTGCACTGAACTCCTTCAGATTTATCAAATTTTCTCGATGCATCAGAAACCCGTTTCAATGCGAAATAGTTGATATTTTCGAAAAAGGACAAGAGGAGTTTCTTGCAGGGGCTCTATCCACTTTTAGAATTCGGGGGGTGATTTTTAGACAGTGGGCTAAAATCGTCTTAGTTATTCAAAACCACTCCAATAAGTGGGGGGGGTGATCAACTGATCACCCCCCTGACCCCCTCTTGGATACAGCCCAAGGTTTCTTGAGATGAAGTTCAACTCCACAGCTAAAGAAGACTTCAAAGAACTGGAACTTCAGACGTTCTGGGCCAATTACCTTCCTGTTTACCCTTTTATCGCAACTCGGCTCTTCAAATTCTAACAATGTTTGGATCCACGTATCTTTGTGAAGCTGCATTTTCTGCTCTCGTTACTATCAAGACCAAGTAAAGAAACAGGCTGAGAGTTGAAGGAGACTTACATTGTTCACTCTCTGGAGTTAAACCTTGCATTAAAAATCTAGTCGCTTAGAAGCAGTGTCAGGTATCTCACTGATGCGTACAATAAACAGAAAAAATACAATTTGTTTGGTATGATACTTATTTAAAATCTAGGGGGGCGCGAGGCACATGACCATTATTGAAGGGGGGCTTGATAGAAAAAAGGTTAAGAACCACTGCTCTACAGTCTACAAGTATGCGAAACTGCCAGGATTAAGCTCTGTAAGAAGCTTTCCCACTCCAAGGATAAAAATTCAATCAATCAAATACTTGATAGTACAACCGCAACCCTAAAAAATAGTTTTAAATTCTTACCATCCAAACATTTCGAGAGCATATATCAATTTTAAGGCTACTATTGACAGTAACAATTTTCAATAACATTGTATGAAACAAAGCATATCAAAAAATAATTATTAAACCAGTATTTATTTTTCGAAAGGAAATTTACGAGCTCAGTGTTTAGAGCACAACAACTCTATTTGAGGTTTTGAATGAGAAATGGCAACGAGAAGATTTTATTGTGTTTCTAGTCTTGATCTGTACTTGTTTACAATGCATTATAGTGGATTAAACCTCCTTCCACATAAAATAGTTCTGAATGTAAAAAAAAATCATTGAAGCAGCTGATAACCGTTGATATTCCTTGCAGCTGAAATTCCAGCTCTTTTAATATGAAAGATAAAAAAACTATGTCACTTAACAGGTCATCCAATGCTTTTATCATAACAGATGATAGATTGTCAAACATGTGCTTATCACTGTCAATTCTTGCTACAATGGGCTGTCAAAGAACATCTGATGATTTATGGTGAGTATTTTATCTAGTGAAGGGTGATAATATTCGTCTACCACGTATTAGCTCAGTGGTTAAGCTCTCGATTCAAGATCAAGCAGCACTGGTGCGGCTCTTGGGGTGTACTCTTGAGCAACGCATTTCAGGACTGCTCTACAATCAGCAGTACATTGTGGAAGGAATAGCACATAAGCAACAACACTTCAAACAACTATGGAAACCTCGCTCAGCCAATCTCAGTAACTGGCCATGCGTCAGTGGGGTCTGCTACTATTCGGTGAGTCCGATTCGGTGAGTTCCTAACCTCTAACCCCAAACCCTAAAACGGCAATGATAATTAGGCTACGGTACCCAATAATTAAAAAAAAATTGAAAAAATCCCCCGTTAAGGGATCGAACTCACCGAAACGGGCCATTCCGGCGTCAGTGGTTCAAAGCCTCTACAAGTTAGGAAACCACCAGGAATGACCTATCAATAGCTTTCAATGCAATATGTAATACTTAAATTATATATATATATATATATAGTAAAAAAATTTGCAGACACAATGAGAATATTTATGGTAAGTTTAAATCATTTTGCGACCCAGAGTAGAAAGTCTCACAACCCAGTATTTGTGGACTCCTGCTGTATAGTTATGATGCTTGAAATAATAATACGGACGGTAATAATGATGTTGCAAGCACATTAGCGCTTTTTCAC
The DNA here is from genome assembly GCF_918807975.1 of Aplidium turbinatum. NCBI lineage: Eukaryota > Metazoa > Chordata > Ascidiacea > Aplousobranchia > Polyclinidae > Aplidium > Aplidium turbinatum. The sequence continues at coordinate 49,405,188 of NC_137472.1, forward strand.
AGTTTGAAATGCAGTGCAATTGCATAAAATATGATACAATGAACAAGATGAAATAGAATATGGTACTACAGTACATAGTACAGGCTATGTCATATTATGAAACAAAGAACAATAGGTACTGTATATACTTTTTATATCAACGTAATGAAAATATAAAGTGAAATAAACAGAGCACAGAATAACACTATAATAACACTAAAATTAATATTATACATAAAATTTCACATTTTATTATTCAACACAAATATGTTTACCTGCTTGGGAACAGAAAATGACAGCCTTTATAGGAATAAGGTCATAATTAATCTTCATTGTTGTTCAATTTTGTCTAATTTCAGCAGTCAGTAAATCACTTTTTCAAACATAATCTAACGGCCAATTTTTCATAATGAAAATAAATTCAGTTACCGTACCTACAAATTGATAAATCGCTTAAACACCGTACCAGATTTTTTTTAGTATAATAGGAAAAAATTAGACCATTGTGGTTGTGGATACAGGTGCATGACATCTGGGTGAAACCACTTGGGCGAGACCAATTGGGCAACGGACCAAGTGGGCGACAGTAGCAAAAGTTTAGCCGTTTAGAACTGTGGTGACATATACTGTATATAATTTATCTAGTTGCTTTGCGGCATCACGGTTTATCCTGAAGCTTAATCCCTTCAAACCGATAAGTTCTTAAAAGAATATTTTTCTATTATTTTGTTGTTTTGTCTAACTTTAAACCACTCTTATTGCAATAGAAACTCTAAATTTGTGTTTTGCTTTTATTTTCAATGAGTAAGACTCAATTTTAAATTTAGGACATTTTTGTCCTATTTGGCTTCACGTGTAGGCGTGTACTTTTCATTCCGACTAAAGCTGTGTTTTTTTCGGTCATTTATCGGCCATTGACCGATTTTTTAGCAAAATGTCCGAAAAAATATAGTCAATTCGGTCAAAATGTCTGAAAAAATATAAAATATAGTCAACTCGGTCAAATGTCCGAAAAAAAAAAGATGTTGTATCAGCTACTTGAAAGGAAATATTTTTATCAGAAAAAATGACCAAAATAAATAAAAAATAACCGAATTTTTTCAAGTCATTTCGGACAAATGACTGAAAAGTCTCAGCAAAAAAAACCAGGATTAAAGAATCACCATCTCAATAGTTGATAAGCTCATTTATTGATAATAATCGAGCAAGTTTGATAAACATTTCTGATTATTTTTTCTTTTACATTGATATGTTTGTTTTCTGTGATTATCATAGTTAAATTTCAGGGGTGGACAAGATGACGGGCAGAGATGGGCAGTAGCGCGCTACTGTTTTGGTAAAAGTAGCAGCGCTACTTTTTAGTTGGAGTAGCGGCGCTATTTTTTTTCAAAGTAGCGATAGCGAGAGAGGCGCTACTTTTTTTCAGTTGCACTCCCGCTACTTTTTAATTTAAAGTGTAAAAAATACTTGTTTTTTTTTTTGCAACATTGGCGTGGTCAAGCAGCTTTACAATCGGTTTGGTTGCAAAGTTTTGTGTTTTTGTGAATCTTGTTTTCTGTGGAGCTGCGATCCTGCGATCAAGGTATGAAATCGACAATGTTCATTTTAACTTTAATAATAGCCAAAGTAAAGTTGTATATGGTGTATAGAATATAGACTAGCCTACATGCAGTGAGCATTGCCTCATCAGTCATCATCTATGCTAAGATGTCCAAAAATAAGGTTTAATCATATTGGTTAAAGTAAAACTGTTAACAAATGCTAAGATATTTGTTGCTGATAAAGTTTTCTTACACGATGGTTTTTGTTAAAAGAAAACATTACAGGGCAATTTTGTGTCATGCCGATGCAGCGATAACATTATAAATGATATCAATTATTTTGTAGTGACAAATTCTCAGTGTGGAACCTTCTACAAGCCACACCCTTCTATTATTGTGCAGTGCATGTCACTCGGTGGTGCACTCACTCGGTCAAACGTTGGTAAAAAGGAAACCACAATTGCGGACGCCTTTTTTTCGGACAGGAGCAAGTCCTTGAGCTTTTCAAATACCGAGTTAAAACATCGGTTCACTAAATACAACATCCCCATTCCTTCCAGTGCTGCGGTGGAGAGACTTTTCTCTGTTGAAAAAGATGTGCATAAGCCAAAGCAGGCAGGACTTAGTGACTCTCATTTTGAAATGCTCCTGTTTTCGAAAAACGTGTAACAATAAATTTCCCTTAGAATGTGTTTTGTATAACGACGTTAAAATGACAGAGTAAACAAATGATATCATAACATTCGTTTTGAATGGTGAACAAAACGAATGAATGATAACATTCGTTTTCAAGGTCATTTTTGCGTCACTAGGGACTTGAAGAGTGTTTCCTAGTGTCATTTTAGACAAAAGTAGCGGTAGCACGCGCTACTTTGGTCCGAGTAGCGGTAGCGCGCTACATTTGTAAATTGGTAGCAGTAGCGCGCGCTATTTTAAAAGTACCGGGTTCCCAGCCCAGTATATATATGTAATATGTATTCTATATTCAGTTTCAGCATTCTAGAATAGCTAATTATTCTATTTTGCCCATCCATACCTCAGAGATAAACAACTAGTTTAGTAGGCTCAGTAAACACTGGTAATTTAAGCATCAAGAAGAAATAACTTGTATCATGCAAACAAGCTTGGTTTTGAATATTTATCCTCGGACTGACAAAGCCTTGATAGGTTATTCCTGGTAGTTTCGCGTACTTGTAGAGGCTCTTGACGCAGGGCCGGTTACCGAGATTAGCAGAGTGAAGTTTTTCCGATTGTTGAAATGTTCTTGTCGGGGACTTATTCCATTCACTAGGTGTCACTGAATGAAGAGCAGTCCTGGAATGTGTTGCTCAAGCGCACATCCCGAGAGCCAAAACAGCGCCGCGTGATCTTGAGGCCGGGCGAGTAACCACTAAGTTATCGAGGCGGACTTCAACTGATTTAGCAAGGGTGCCTACTCTTCCACAAAAAACCCAAACTGACTTTAAAATAGCCAAATCACCAAACCACAAATATGTAGCCAAATGCTTTGAAAATTGCCAAATTTCTTGAATTTGGCGATAAAATTGCTAATGTGGGTCCACTGCATCCATTTTCATTGGTTGGAGCTGGAGAGCAGGGTAGAGTGATTGCTCGTTGGACTGTGGCATAAACAAACATGTGTCTCTTGGGCCATGTGTATATACGTTGTGCAATGAGCAGACTAATAATTGCTATAACTTACTGTCTGGGAATTGTGCATAGTCTTGATTTTGAAACTTGTTAGTTTTGCTACAGCAGCGTTGTATCATATAGCTTATTTAACGTTCAGTGTCCGGCTGTCTGCCCCGACTTACTATTATTTAACGGGTGCAACCTAGTTCGTACCCTCAGTTTGTACCCTGAAAAGATGGAGAGAAAAAATTAAAAAAAGCCGAAGTTGCTGATTGCAGTTTAATAGCACAAAGCCGAACTTGCTGATCGGAGTTTCTGCAAACAAACTCGAGGGTTAGGGTTAGAGGAAACTGCGGAAAAATGAAACTGCGGAAAAATATTTGCGGAAACTGCGATCAGCGAGGGTTAGGGTTAAAGCAAAGATTACTCTATGGTTAGGGTAAAGGTTAGCGGAAACTGCGACCAGCGAGGGTTAGGGTTAGAGAGCTTTGGCTTTGTGCTATCTTTCTCTCAATCTTTTCAAGGGGGAAATTTTAAAATGTTTGCGGAAAATGCGATCAGCGACTTCGGCTTTTTTTAAATTTTTTTCTCGATCTTTTCAGGGTACGAACTGTTCAGGGTACGAACTAGGTTGCATCCTTATTTAAATTAAGACATCTATGTCTGCAGGGTTGCCAACCTTTGAAAATGTTTCCAGCCCAAACGCTTTTTGAAACCAGCACAATTTCCAATATGCTTTAAACTTTCAAAATATTTTTGACAAACTCAATTCAATCATATATAAGTTATATGGCCTACTGATGTCTAACACATGTAGTCTCTAGATCATATAATTTTATGCTGAATTTGGCATGTACCTTCAAAAAAAGAACAATCAAGGTGTAAAAATTAAGATAATTACATTGCAAACAAAATAACAAATATGTAACTTTACTAAACACAGGTCAGCACAGCAGGCACAGTATGTCCAATTATACATTATCTACACGTTTATGATTATACATATCCTGTCAAACTTATCGGATGCAACCCAGTTTGTACCCTTAACAGTTCGTACCCTGAAAAGATCGAGAGAAAAAATTAAAAAAAGCGGAAGTCGCTGATCGCAGTTTCCGCAAACATTTTTCCGCAAACCCTAACCATAGACTAATCTATGCTCTAACCCTAACCTTCGCTGACCGCAGTTTCCGCAAACATTTTTCCGCAGTTTTCACTAAACTTTACCCTAACCCTAACTCTAACCATAGAGTAATCTATGCTCTAACCCTAACCCTCGCTGATCGCAGTTTCCGCAAACATTTTTCCGCAGTTTCCGCTAACCGCAGTTTTTGCTTTCCCTAACTCTAACCATAGAGTAATCTATGCTCTCTAACCTATGCTCTAACCCTAACCCTCGCTGATTGCAGTTTCCACAAACATTTTTCCGCAGTTTCCGCTAACCTTTACCTCCCCGCCTTTACCATAACCATAGAGTAATCTGTGCTCGCCTCTAACCCTAACCCTCGCTGATCGCAGTTTCCACAAACATTTTTCCGCAGTTTTGCAGTTTCCACTAAGCGCAGTTTCCGCTAACCTTTACCCTAACCATAGAGTAATCTATGCTCTAACCCTAACCCTCGCTGATCGCAGTTTCCGCTAACCCTAACCATGCCCTAACCCTCGAGTTTGTTTGCGGAAACTCCGATCAGTGACTTCGGCTTTGTGCTATTAAACTGCAATCAGCGGCTTTGGCTTTTTTTAATTTTTTCTCTCGATCTTTTCAGGGTACGAACTGTTCAGGGTACGAACTAGGTTGCACCCAAACTTATCTAACAATTTCAGAGATGGCTTAAAACTGTTGCAACAAATGCTGTGGCGGTCCATATATCCATGCACATGCATGAGGGATTCAAGCATGTCCTGATGCATTTTGTTTCTCTGCTTTGTCTTAATTATATTCATTTCTGAGAAAGATCTTACAACAGAAGCATTACTGAAAGGTAAAGCCAGCACAGAAAGAGCAAAATTTCCTAGTTTAGAAAAATCTTTTTCTGAAGATTATTTTTTTGCTATCTTTTTCCCATTCTTTACAGTAACAGCTACCGTACTGTAACATTTGCCATATTTTGCCCACTTTTCCATGGTAAACAATGCCTTGCTATGAACACAACAGCGTTAAGTAAAGCTTTGTAGGCCTACTGAACTTTTATGTAAACTTTCTTAATGAAAATAAAAAAATAATCAACATTAATTTATGCATCTCACAAACACAAAATAAACTTGCCTTCTTTATGAGACCAATCAGGCTTGCCAGCTTGGCCCTTTTTAGAGGTAGTTGGCGCAAAAAAAATTGTTTGGCCCCTTGGCCCTTTGTTTTCAATATTTGGCTCTTTTTAGAAGCAGTTGGCTTATACTATCAAACTATATAGCTATTTAAATAAATGTCTTTCGGAAATTGAGACTGAAAAGTGTTACTACGATTTTTTAGACAATGTTTATGCCAATGCCAAAGATTCGAGTGGAAACACTGTAGAAGATGTAGATTTGGAATTGTTCTTGTAGAATGTAGAAGACTGTGTTGTTGTAATGTTGTAACGTTATTATGTAGGTATTATTAACAGCGTTATTAACGTTATTGAACAATTTGGCTGTTTTTTATCCAGTTTGGCCCTTTTTTCGACATTGTTTGGCTCTTTTTTTCAAAAGCTGTCTGACAACCCTGAGACCAATTTAATGGCTGACATGACAGCACTAGAGCAGCAATTTACAGCATTCTATACAACCTACCTCAAATTAACTACAGTACAGTACACTTGAATCTCGACTACATTCTCTCCTTTTAACAAGTTTTAGCAATCTCATGTTGTTTCGAGACACATTACTCAAACCAGGCCAAAAAACCGCAACCCGCAACCTTCAAAAAAATCCCACAACTCAGGACGAAAACCAGCCCAATTGGGCGTGAAAACCTCAAGGTTGGCAACCCTTGTTATAACACATTTTTAGATTCCCATGAATGCTTTCCCTTCACGCTTGGCTGGTTCTTTTTCTGAATCTTGGGATCTCTGAATTTCGATGTTGTCAATACTGTACAAAAGGACTTATCAAAGAGTTTTCTAATCGTATCAAAGAGAGGAAAGCAAGTAGCCCAATGTTCATGCCTATCTCAAGGCCAGAGATGTAGCCTACGTAAGGTATACGCCGCAAATTCTACGCCGTAGACTTGCGGCGTAGACTTTTTGTTTACGCTACCGTAACGCTTACGGCCACATTTTTTTGGATAGTTGTCGCTTGAGGCTACGCCGTAAAGTTTTTGCGGTTTTTTAGCGTATAGCGTCAACGTAGTTACGTAGCCTATACTTTTTAATGTCTTTTTTTCGCTATAACACGCCAATACCTCCCAACCAAGGCCTATGAGAGGAGGTACGGAGGGTAGGCTACGGCGTACCCTTGAGAGCCCTGGCCTATGTTTGTTGGGGGGCCCGAAATTGTGACTTTATAGTTTACGCGCTTTAGTTAAAACCATTATAAACGACTAAATTCAAGCATAAAGTTGTTACTCTTTAGTCCTGGGGGGCCCGTAGTGTAGCAAAAGGGCCCGGAAAGGTAATTGAGTAGCCTACATTGCGAGCAAATTAGAAACCCAAAGTGGTAATTTAATGCTTTACGTGCTGTTAAAAGCACCTGGGGGAGGGAGAGGGTATAGCCTACCCGGTATAGTGTAGCAAAAGCAATTTTGAGAAAAGCCTGGGTGTTTTGTGTTTTTTTAAAAAGTAGGCCTATCTGAAAAAGGTAGTTTCACGCTTATTTCACTTCAAATGAACTTCGGAGTTGAAGCAGGAGTTGATGTCAATACTTTCGGAGCAGAAGCGGAGCAGGAGTAAAAAAAACTGACTTCGTTCACTTCTGCTAGGCATGTCGTGAATGCAAAAGTTAATGAAGAAAGGTTAGGATTGGTCAGATGATTAATTTGATTATGTTTTAACAAGATGTTATGTTTGAGCCTTGGTAGAGAGCTTGACTTGTGCCAGATAGCCTACTTGTAACATTCAGTAACGTTAACGGATTTAACAATTTTTAACACACAAGTAAAACTACTAAATCCAACGTTTTCGACACCACATAGTGTCTTCATCAGAAATAATGATAGGTTACATCTAAGAGAAATAAATAAATTTGAAAACTTTATATTAAAGCTGTACAAGCGACACCTCTCAACAAGCACCATCAACAACTGACACACGAGTTCAATGCAGGATACACAAATTGGCAGTGATGTACGCGCATACAAAAATATTGACGCCGTCAGCGTAAACGCAAACGTTCGAAAAAACATACGCCGTATGCGTCAACGCAACTTGTAAAAAAAGTTGGCGGCGTCAACGTCAGCGCATACACTAGCGTAAACTAATTTTGTTTACTAGGTGCCAAACATTCACACGGTATAAACCACTCGAAACAAACAAGTTTTATTTTGAATTTCCACGAAGAAACACAAGCATCTGAAAATGTTCATCTGACATTGTGCTGTGTTTTGGTTCCAAGATGTCTTTGCCCATTGAAAACATTCTTTCAACTGCAGCGTTGGAAGGTATTGGCGTGTTGTAGAGAAAAAAACACATTAAAAAGTATGCGTTGACGCTATGCGCTAAAAAACCGCGAAAACTTTACGGCGTAGCCTCAAGCGCAAACTATCCAAAAAAATGTGGCCGCAAGCGTTAGCGCAAACAAAAAGTCTACGCCGCAAGTATGCGGCGTAGAATTTGCGGCGTATACGTACATCTCTGCAAATTGGCGAGGGTCAGATCACATGATATGCACAACACAAAACAGTAAATAATAGTCTTTTAGCCACCTGATAGGCCTACTATTATTGCGCACAGATATCCAATTCTACAATAAAATGCTGTATGGTGTGCAATACGCCTAAGCAAACATCACGCATTTTTCCCAAGACAAAGGGGGCCCGGAGTGAGAAGGGGGCCCGGAATGACTCTTCGTACCCCTAGTGAAAATTTCTCTCAGAGGCCCTGCTTCCAGCGCTGCAGTTAAAAAAATGTTTTCAATGGGCAAAGACATATTGAAACCCAGTAGCGCACCCAGAAAAAAAATTAGGGGGTCTAATTTAGAAATGTTGGCCGATTAATTTGCGACAATAGTGACAGTAGGCCAATGCTCATCCCTTTGATTAATATTTAAAGGCACTCACGCCCACAACCCACCGGTTGCCGACAGGGCTTCTGAGAGAAATTTTAACTAGTGGTACGAAGAATCATTGCGGGCCCCCCTCTCACTCCGGCCCCCTTTTTTATGGGCAAAACGAGTGATGATTGCTTAGGCGTATTTCACACCATACAACATTTTACTGCAGAATTGGACAATGGACATATGTGCGCTATACTAGTATCTGGCTGCAATATAACTTTTATTTAGTGTTTTGTGTTGTGCATATCATGTGACCTGTCCCTCGCCAATTTGTGTATCCTACATTAAATTCGTGTGTCAGTTGTTGATGGTGCTGTTGAGAGGTTTTGCTTGTAGGGGAAGGTGGGGTTAGTTGAGTCAATGGGTTAGTTGAGTCACCATTGTTTTCTGACTAACCAAGCATGACTTCGTGAAGATTAATTGCTAGAAACAATAAGCATTAGCCTATGGGTAGGCCTAACTGCGTCCATCTTGCTTTAGCAGCCGTGCAAGATATACAGGTTATACACTCAGCAAAATGCCATTTTTTGGACTAACAAGTAAATATTTTCAGCTGAAAGTTGATTGGGATGCTGAAACTATGCTAGGCGTATGCGAACATAGCGTCAAAGTTTCATATAGTTTATAGCTATCTTAAGCACAGTAGGCTACATTTGTGTAAGACCGATAAAGCTTTACGTATAGATAATATGTTCAATAATTGTCACGAGGAAGGATTGGGGTTGGTTGAGTCAATAGCTGCAGGGCTAGTTGAGGCAGTGACTCAATTAACCCTACCTCAAGTTGCAGGCTGCTGAAATCTTACTTCTGAATTTAAATTGCTAAACGCGCATTATTAAATCAGTTACTTGGACAAAATGAGCTATTATTTGATTAAGATTATCCACTAGGCCTACTTTTCTGTTTAGTTTTACACCCTCACACATGTCATAAATTACAGCCTTTGGACAGGGCTGTGTATGGCCCGTTTAAGGCCTACTACAACAGAGCATCGAGTTCCTGGCAAATAAATAATCCTGGAAAGGTTTGTAGTATATATGATGTGGCTGGCATTACAAACCAAGCCTATGAAAATGCTTTTTCCCACAAAAATATTGCTGCCGGTTTTGAGACAACAGGGATATATCCTGTGTACAGAGACATTTTCACTGACATAGATGTTGCTCCATCAGAAATGACCAACCGACCTTTAGAGTTACGTGTTGGGATTCAAGCTGAAGTAGGGCGAAATCGAAGGAAATTAGGGCCTGGTTGCGGTGAAAACCTATTTTTATTTTCTTAGAGAAACGACATAAAGTCGGGTAAAATAACCGAGGAAAATTTGGGTCTGGTTGCAGTGAAGACCCTTTTTTTTAGAGAAAGACTGTGGAAACGGGGAATTTGGGGTCATGTGGCCCGCCTGGTATTGTTAATAATTTTTGTGGCCCACAGTACAAAGTAGGTTATTTCCCACTCCTGAATACAATAAACGTTCATTGATGGTATATATCAGAGGTGCCAGATGGGGGCGGTGCCCAATATAGACCCAAAAAGTTATGCATCTCATGAATGCCATTGCGTCTCAACTAACCCCACCCACTGACTCAACTAACCCTGCCTACGGGGTTGGTTGAGTCAAACGGTGCTCTATATTTGAGGCAATAAAAATGGCAATTAAACATGAGATAGCATTTTGATAAATAGGTAGTAGCAGGCATACTTCATTACTTTTGTTTCACTTAGAGTTTCATAGGTGTATCTACAATAGGTAAAAAAATATAAGGAAAAACATTACTCAACTAACCCCACCTTCCCCTGCAGCTTTAATGTAAAATTTTCAAAATCATTTATTTATTTCTCTTAGATGTAGCCTATAATTATTCCTGGTGAAGATATTATGGGTGGTGTCGAAAACGTTGGATTTAATATTTTTTTCTTGTTTTTTGTGTGTTTAATAAAAAATGTTAAATCCGTTAACGTTCCTGAGTGTTATATGTATCTGGTACAATAAGTCAAGCTCTCTACCAAGGCTCAAACATAACATCTTGTAAAATATAATCAAATTAATCATCTGACCAATAATCTTTCTTCATTAAGTTTTGCATTCACCACATGCCTAGCGGAGGTGAACAAAGTCACTTTTGTTTACTCCGGCTGCGCTCCTGCTCCAAAAGTAGCGTTCCTGCTCCGAAATTCATTTTGAAGTGAAATAAGCGTGAAACTATTTTCAAGTAGTTTTTAAAAAATGCAAAAGCCCAAAAATGCCCGTTTTTTTTTTAAAAACACGTAGCCTACCGGGTTGGGCCCGGGTTTTTCTCAACCCTGCTTTTGCTACACTATGCCCCCTCCCCCCCTCCCGGACAGGAGAATAACCAACTTTTATGATTTAGTTTAAGGTGTTTTTAACAAAAACATTTTGCACGTAAAGCATTAAATCACCACTTTGAGCCCCTGATTTGCGCGCAATGCATTCAATTGCCTTTCCGGGCTCTTTTTCTACATTACGGGCCCCTGGGACTGAAGAATAACAACTTTTATGCTTTAATTTAGTAGTTTAGGATGATTTTAACCAAACATTTTTGTGCGTAAACTATAAAATCATAATATCGGGCCCCCCAACAATCATAGTCCTGGGCCCTCAAGGGTACGCCGTACCCTCCGTAACCCCTCTCATGGGCCTTGGTTGCCGATACATCAGGATTCGTTCTCTCAATCAGATTAGAAGTTGGCCTAGTGAACTCCATGCTATTAGAACCATCAGCACTCTCATCCCTACGTCCACTCTCGCAATTTTCTATAGATCTCGACTTTTTCGTCTTGTAGGCTATGACAAAATAGAATTAGCTTTCCGTTTGCCAACACAAATAAGTGCCATAACAACAACTAGCACGAAAACTGTCTGAAACAAAACACAAATTTTGTAAACAGTAAATTTGATGTGGACATTTTTCCCACTTACGAAACATTCAAAATTAGTTCGTATTTCCAATTAAAGTCCCAAACGCCTTCGTCATTCTGCTCAAATGTCGTATACAGTTTTACATGTCCGTGTGATTCGACATTGACGTACGGTATATCGGTATGTCCACCCAGGGGCGCCGAAAGCGGGGGGCAGAGGGGGCAATGGTGCCCTTTTAAAGTCACGTAAGCTACTGCACATTTTGCAATATAACAATTTCTGCTATTCGCTTTTAGCCTAATTGTAATCTTTCATTTTTGCCTCAAAATAATATTCACGGCACAAAATTCTGTAACACAGTAGGTTACATCAAAATAACATAGCATGACGCCCTTCTTTGTAGGCTATACCGGACACTTAATTGTGGGCTATCATTACTCAATAGTGAGATGATAGATGAGCATTATCGCTATATCTTATCTTAAAACTTAAAAGAAATTGGCCTTTCAGTAAAAAAAGTGTCCTTTTTTCATAATCCTGCCCCCCCCCCCAGTCAAAAATCGTTCCGGCGCCCCTGTGTCCACCAGACATTTGACCACGAGCGGACGGGAGCATCTGAATTTAGGGACGTAAAGTGCCACCAAAGACCATATCATTGAGTGTTCGTTTTGCACAGATCAAAAATTCTCTGCTGATTCATTTAAAATTTTACGCAAAGGCAAATCCCGATTTGACACCAAAATTCAGGAAGTAGGCTACTGTTAACGCTAGGCCTACAACCCAAATTTAAACAAACAATTATTTGCTGGAGGCGTATCCATTCTCCTCAACACTTACTTGATGTATCACGTTCAGAGATGGAGGAACCATTTTAAAAGTAGGTGGGCCCAGAGGTGCAGCAGTCAAAGTCAATCCAACTTATGGGGGGCTTCGCCCCCCAGACTGCATTCCAAATACTTTATATCTTTTATACACTGAGTTTTCATGATTGCCTTTCGTACCAACAAGCGAAAAGTTTCCATTTTTGGGCCCAATTTGGCCAAAACATTTACAAAATTGTTAAATTGCTTTATAGTGCTGTACAAAATATGGCGATGAACACACAAATAAAAAAGAAACAATACACACGCAGTTATAATACCACCTGGGATAAATAATCTGCCGCATCACACAGTGACAGCCGCAGCGCCAATATGCAAATATAATACGGTACTGGCATCAACAATGCACAGCTAATTACCACAAAGTTTCAATACCAGGAGTACCGGTACTGGTACCGCATATAGGCTACACATATTTAACAGTTAGCAAAGTTATCCGGGAGTAACAGCCTGCAGTATTATGTGCAGTGGTGGGCGCGATAACTCATTTTTCAGTTAAGCGATAACGATAATCGATAAACGAAAAATGCCTAAAGCGATAACGATAAACGATAAATCAAAAAAAAGTTAAGCGATAACGATAAACGATAAATTATCGCCGATAATGTCCGATAACGATAATTTTTTTTTTCTTGATTAGCGCTGCCCCATCCCATGCAGCACGAACTGTTTTCATCAACATGACGAAAAATCGAACATAATATACTGTAAAGGGACAAAACTTTTTGTAAGTTATGCATGAATAGAATCGCAACAGGGGCAGTAGGTATCGAATCTTCAACCTCTTGATCCAGCAGTGGCCGAGTGGTTAGCGCGTTGGGCACGCAGTCGAGAGCCTGCACGTTCGACTTTAGCCACTCGCACTTGCTGTTGTTTCTCTGGGCAAGAAACTTTACGATAATTGCCTCTACCTAGTGATTGATTTCAAGTAATGGGTAGTACCAAATTTAAGTCATAAGCAGAGTAGACAACAGAAAACAGACATTGCAGTCGGCTGCAGCGTGGGTCAGGTGTAGGCTACGTCGGAAGGCGTACACCGATGCATAGCGCTCAAGTCCGCTTTCCCGCAATGCAGGATAAAGATAATAAAACAAAAACAAAACAAAAACAAACCACTGAGGTAACCGCTGTGCTTATAATTATACCTTCAGATACCAGTTGGATGCTTTTATCAATTGAGTTACACTGCCGCTTACGTGCAGTAAGCAAAATAATTAAATCAAATGAAAATACCATAAAAAATTCCACACTTTGTATTTTGCTTTCTGCAGGGCTGTTTACAGCAAAGTCAGCAATAATTGAAAAAATTCCAAAAAACGCCAAATGCTTGAAAATTTATCAGTAATCTTAAGCGTTATTGGTAGTAAAAATGTGCATACACTGTGAAATCCATCAAGCTTGTGAAATTTGATAACGGATTTGCCTAGCGTCTTATATATAGGACGGCTTTTTTCTCAAAAAGTACAAACACAATTAGGAAAAAAATAATTGTGATATGTTTTTTAGGTCATAATTATGCAATATTTAAATTTTCCGAAATTTTTTTTAAGTAGCCTACTTTCACTTTCGGCACAAATGGGTTAACTTTTTAAGTTAAATGGTACTTACGCATTTGGTTATTGTTTTTGGATTAAAGTTATATCGCCAAGCTAGAAAAAAATCGATCTTACAGTCTATAACCGATCTTGTGTTGTTATTGTGTGTGAATTTTGTCTTTTAAACTGAGTTTGTGACGTAACCGCACGTCTCAAGGCAAGTTCTTGCAATTTTAGTAAATCTACTCATCTAAAGATTTAATGCACTTAAAACAGTAAGTTTCATGTTTTAACGAGAGAGATTTTATTTTTTTACGACAATTACTAAAAACTAACACTTCCAACGAAAAAAGAAAACACAAGAATAAAATAGTTGATCGTGAGGTGGCGCGAAAGACCATGTTTCCGATGTAAAAGCGGGTAGGCACTTTAACATTACCCACTCGTCGAAAAGCGACCTCGTATTGCAACACTTTCACAAACCACTTGCCAATTTCTGTCGCTTCGCTTCAAAGGAATCTGTACCGCCTGTGCGCTTACATTTAATTGTAAAATTCACTCGCGATTGCCGATTGCAGCAAAACAACAAGAGACTTGTTGCATGCATTTCATTGCATTGCAATTTGCAACTCTAAAAATTATTGTGTTGTCAGGGCCGTCGCTGCAGGGGGGGCGTACCTCCTCCCCTGACAACGACCTGTGCACACACACTTCAGGCACTGAAGAAGAACTGGTTTTAATTATAGTTTCATTAACTAGGTGGCTAGTAAAAATATTATTTTTCATGGTCTTTCCACTTGTGCGTTGATCCGAAATAAAATTTATCTGCGATTAATTATCGGCGATAATCAAATATTGCCTTTGGCGATAACGATAAACGATAACTGAAAAAATAATTGAGCGATAACGATAAGCGATAAAAATTTATCGCCGATAATTATCGCCGATAAATTATCGCCGATAATGCCCATCACTGATTATGTGCATACACAACAGCTGCACCACCAATATACAAATATAATAGGCCTACTAGTATCAAACAACAACAAGGTTCCTTCAACTGTCACTATATAGGTGACTGCTACTGTATTACACTTGAAATTTTTTCCTAAAAAAGTTAATAATACGATCATCGAAAGCAATAAATTCTTGGCAAATTGAGGTGAGATCAAACGGATCGATCAAGTTTTTGTGAATGTGTTCAACTGTTCATCCTATGGTTCAAGTGCTCTTGGGTTAATCTGCTTTTTAAGTAATTTTTCACCAGTCTGTGGCACGAAAAAGACCTTTTTGCAGTAGCATTAAACATAGGGATTTTCAGGTATAACTGTATCAGTTTTGATAGATTTATGCACGGTAAATGCTTTATCTATTTTAACAGCTTGAGTTCGTTTTCGAGAGAATTAACATCAATATCCCCATCTAGCCTGGTTTTTAAGTGCCTTCTTTTAGAGACAAAGTTGCTGCATCCTCTACCCTTGCTGCAGCTAAAATTACTTTGTCTATATCACAAAAACTGCAGGTTATCTTGGTTAAATCTTTCGCTACTTTTTCAAAAATATTTGGCTTTCAAAAGTGGGTGGCCCAGGCCCACCCAGAAAACAAAAGTAGGTGGGCCCAGGCTCACAAGGCCCACGTGGTTCCTCCATCCCTGATCACGTTCCCTGTGGTGCAAATTTTTTTGTAGATATTTATGTAGTTGCCTTTTCCTAATGTAAAGTTACTTTCAAGAAGTTGAAATTTATTGCATTTTTTAATTATTTTCAGATTCCTGATGAGGGCTTAAAGTTAAGCCGAAAACGTTCGACTGTTAAAACTATTTGTAAATATGTAAAATATATATTGTTATAATGCTCAGCCCTGTTGTATTGTTGTGGCTTATTCATATATACGGTAACCTTTAAGTAAAAGGTATAAATGGGGAACATACAAAAGTCAAAAAATTCATTTTTGGTGGCGGGTTTGGGAGGGGGGCTTGATCCCCCTCAGCCCCATGCTGGGTGCGCTACTTTTGAAACCAAAACGCAGCACAATGTCAGATGAACACTTTCAGATGCTTGTGTTTCTTCGAGGAAATTCAAAATAAAACTTGTTTGTTTCGAGTGGTTTATACCGTGTGAATGTTTGGCACCTAGCAAACAAAATAAGTTTATGCTAGTGTATGCGCTGACGCTTATGCCGCCAATTTTTTTTTACAAGTTACGTTGACGCATAAGGCGTATGGTTTTTCGAACGTTTGCTTTTACGCTGACGGCGTCAATATTTTTTGCATACGCGTACATCACTGCTCAAGGCATAGCCTAGCATGTGTCCAGCCAAAAACACACTCATTTATGCTCTTGAATAGCGTCTAACTGGCTTCTTTTTGAGCATCGAACAAGGGGTCTCATCACTCGAATATAAAGATGTCTCTTTTGTGATAAAAAAACATTCACTTGGCATACAAACAAAGTTCATTTTCGTACGTCAGTTTAAATCTTCAACAGCTAAAAATCGATTTCGATTAGCTAAATCACCTTCAGTTAACTTTATTCAAATAATATCGAATTATTTCTTATATTTAAACTAGGGTGATTGACGACTACACCAAGTCAGATTGGTTGGTTGGTTTATTTGAATCTTCATCCTCGGACCAGGGGCCCGGAAGCGGGGGGGCAGGGGGGGCGGATGCCCCCCTGCCCTCAATTTTTCTGCAGATGGAGGGGCAGGGGGGCAATGGTGCCCTTTTAAAGTCATGTAAGCTACTGCACATTTTGCTATACAGTAGAATTCGCCTATAGTGACTTTAGCTATAGTGACACTTCGCCTATAGTGACACCTGTTGCAAAGTCCCGTTTGCATACGCAACAGTTGAGTAGGATTCGGCTATAGTGACACTTCGGTTATGATGACACTTTTTCCGCGGTCCCTTCAGGTGTCACTATAGGCGAATTCTACTGTATAACAATTTCTGCTATTCGCTTTTAACCTATTTATAATCTTTTATTTTTGCCTTAAAATAATATTTAGCCTACGGCACAAAATTTTGCAACTGCAACACAGTACAGGCCTTAAAACTAGTTTTTTTTTCGGCAGCCATCGTGGCCTACCGGGAGCTCCTTCTCGGCGGCCAAATCTGCGTGCTTGGAGGCCAAAATACAAAATAAAAATAACGATAGCACAAGTAAATAAAATTAAACTTGCAACAATGCTAAAATGATCACTTAGCGTTGTTGAAGTCTAGGCCTGGGCGACGTCCTACAATAGAATCGTTGCACCACGCAGTAACTGCTTTATCGGGATTGTAATCCAGTACTGCGGGACTATCTAACGACACTTGCACGAGTGTCTCCAATGTGGCTGATTTTAAAGAAGTTCGTCACTCCCCTAGAATTCTTTTTAGCAACGAAAAACAACGTTCGACAATCGACATGTGTTGACGATGACGGCAAGGTAATAAAATAAGTATTTCAATGATGTGAAGGACATAACTAAAAGAAGCATAATTTTTGCAAAATAACTTATGATCAAAAAATGTTTCCCCTCGGATGTCAACTAACCTAATTCTCCTTTTTAACAACGATTCAATGTCCGACAACATCGAATCAACATAAAAACGACAATATTGCCAGCCGATGTAAATTAGCATTTCGAATTAAGACTTTGTTAAAATAAACGTCGGGCATTACAAACAAGACTTACAGCGCTGGCGATCGCAGATGGATATATTCCATCAATAACAAATATTCCCGCACAATGCAACAGTGGCGATTATGATGCGCTGACCTAATTTTGAGTCACTCTTTGATACAACATATTTTCGACAGTTAATCCACGATCATTCTATTGCGAAATTGAATAATTGGCTAGAAGAGACCGGCGGCCAAACTTGGCCAATTGAGGAGGTAGCACCGGCGGTCATTCAAGCACTACTTAGCGGCCATGGTCGCAGGCTGCTTTAAGGCTTAACAGTAGGTTACATTATTATAACATAGCATGATGCCCTTCTTTGTATACTGGACACTTGTAGGCTATCATTACTCAATAGCCTACATAGTGAGCTGATAGATTAGCATTATTGTTCCAGACAATTTTCACCAAATCAAACGTCATATAAAAACCGTTCAAGTCTACTGAATATTACGTCATGGAAATTCCTAAAGCATGTGCCAAAATTGCACCAGCGTTCATAAGAATTAAGTCAAACCTGTTTGGGCCTGTTTGGGCCTGTTTAAACAGGAAATATTACATCAGCTTTAAACACCTGTTGGAATGACTTCATAATTGTCTTTCATTATTGCGTCACAGTACTGCATACGTGAATTTGAGATATTGCTATCTATTCTGGTCATTCGTAAAATGATTGTTTGAAAGTTGGCCGCACATTTAACTGTTGGCTTAGTGCTTGCTAGCTGGACAAAGGTTCCGTCTTTTATCCAAGTAATCTGTTCTGTAGTGACAGTTTTCAGTGGTGTACGCGTTGCACCCCCTCGTTTTTGGTAGCCGTGGGCTAATTTTTACAGAAATACACTGTTTGAAAAGAAGTTCAAGTGTGTGTTTCTTCGGTCATTATATGCAGACGAAAGGATCCGGGAACTTTAAGTTACAATTTTCCCACGAAGAAATTATGGTTTACCGCTGTGACCATAAAAAATAAAAGACGATTCTCTGTCTAGTGTTTGGCACAGAAGCACTTAGAAGCAAAAAAATAAAAGACGATTCTCTGTCTAGTGTTTGGCACAGAAGCACTTAGAAGCAAAAAATAAAAGACGATTCTCTGTCTAGTGTTTGGCACAGAAGCACTTAGAAGCAAAAAATAAAAGACGAAGTTAGTTAGTTGGTAGGCCAAGAAGCACTTAGAAGCAAAGAAATAATAAAAGAAGATCTTGTTGGTTGGTAGTCTAAAGAAGCAAAGAAAATTAAAGACATTTCTTCTCAGTTTGGTACAGAAAAAAAATAACTTTGACATTCATTGGCAAGAAAGAAGATTAAAGGCAATCCATCTGTGCTTGAAGATTCAAGTGGAAGAATCCAAGCAAGTTTTGTGGACGTTTGGACTTCACATACTCGTACAGCTACGGTATCGTGCATTTAAATTCTTTTTTGTATTTTTACGGTCTTTGCAGTTAAGTTTTTTATAACTACTGTAATTTTGTGTGTTTGTGTAACTTAATTTTTTAATTGTTAAATTTAGCCCTAACATTTAATATGTCTACACTCGGTGGTGACAGGGACTCGACCGCCGTCGACTCGACTGAGTTTAAGCCTGATGATGTTCTTTGCGGTCGGGCAGGCCATTCTGGGGAGGGACCCATTAACGATGAGGCTAAGTCAGTTCGAGAGGCCCGGCATCTTAGACGGGATATTTTGACTCAAATTGGGAAACTTTCTGTAGCCCTAGGTTCTTTGAGTGATAAGCAGGAACTGTTAATTTTTAGATCTAAGTTATCTACTTTAGAAGAGGAATTACGGCATTTCCATGCTCTTTTGAGTAAAATTGTTAACTCTGCAATCTTGGCAGAACTTCGTGATAGGGTAGATCCCGAATTTAACTCGTTAAAAAATAACTTCGAACAAAAAGAAAGTGAGTTCTCAGATAGGTTGGATGCTGACATACATCCTGAGGATAGCGCCTCAAATGTAAGCACTAGGATGTCTGAGAGCTCGTCACGGATAGTTGCACAAATTAACCTACAGTTAAGACGAGAGGAGCTCCAGATCCAAGCTGAGGCCGAAGCAAGAGCTGCTGAGGCCATCGCAAGAGCTGAAGCCATACGAGCTGAGGCTGCCGCGAGAGCTGAGGCCGACGCGAGAGCTGCTGAAGCCATACGAGCTGAGGCTGCCGCGAGAGCTGAGGCCGACGCGAGAGCTGCTGAGGCCGCACGAGCAGAGGCTGCCGCGAGAGCTGAGGCCGAAGCGAGAGCTGCTGAGGCCGCCGCGAGAGCCGAAGCTAGAGCTGCTGAGTTCGCACTCAAAGACGCTCAGTTGAGGGCCGAACAACGTAAAGAGGTAGTTTTAGCTGAATATCGTTCTGAGTTGGGCTCCCGGCGTAGTTCTAGGAAGGGCTCTTCTAGGCATTCCAGAAGTGAACATCAATCACAGTTTAATTTACCTAACCTTTTCCAGACGCCTGTTCAATCCGTAAGTGGACCTGTACAATCCACATGTTTTCCAGCTGTTTCAGGAGGTCTCGGGGCCGCGGCTAAGGGTCTTCCGAAGGCTGTAGAGCCAAGGCCTGCAAATTACAACCGAACTCCTCCCCCAGAGCGTACAGGTCACGGGGCCGCCATTAGCAGTAATGCTTTGCCCCCTTCACAGTTTTCAGCGCCGCTAGTTTTTGATCGCCCAGCTACACGTAATTTGGGTGGTTGTGAGAGGCGTATCGCGTCTCCTGATTTTAACGTGTGTGAGGATCGTGATCGGGCTGTGCATGTGACTGAGCCCACTCAGCCCCTTAAGGGATATAGCTTGTCTTCTCCCGCTAAATCGAGTTCTCAACAGCAGGATTGCTTTTTTGAATACCAAAATAGTAGGACGTTCTTCGATAAGGCGGCCTTGATTGGTTACGATGGTAATAATATGCCATTTGTCTTCTTTAAAAATCGTGTTATGGCCTTGATGGCAGCTTCGCCCTTTAAGGGAACTCGTTTGACTTTGTTGCAAGCAGCTTGTGTTAGAACAGCTGCACAAACGATTGCTAATTTGGTTTCTGACACTCCTGGCTTGTCAGAGGAAGACAGGATAGAAATGTCGTTAGCTCGCTTGTCCCAACGTTTTGGAGTTCGTGGAGGTCTTTTCGCAGAACCAGAAATTAGAAAGTATCGCTATGGTAGCAAATTGACTTCTATCTCTTCCAGTGATTTGAAAGAGTTTAAAGATGAATTGTCGCAGTGTTTGCTTTACGCGAAAGCTTATGGTCAGCGTGATAAATTAGAAGGACGTTTTGTTTTGGATTTGGCTAAGCGACTCCCGTTTGACGCTAAGCAGCGTTATCTTGACTTTTTAGGTGATCAGTATGGTAGCACTGAGGAACCTACCTTTCAGAGTTTGTTTGAATTTGTAGTACGGGAGGAAACGCGCAAGTCGACTGATTTTAGCATTATGCTAATGGGCGATTCTGGTGAGTCGCAGCAATTTAAAAAGTTTGGCAAAGGAAAATTGCCTTCATGTCCGGTTAGGCAGACGTCGGTAAAACCCCATGATAATGTGATTTCAGGGAGTTCGCAGTACTCGACTGCTGTTGGCGCACCGCGCGGCGGTGTGGCCAGACATAGTGACATACCGGCATGTTTTTGTTGTTCATCACGTGGTCAAGTTGAATATCATTTTTTGTCTAATTGTAAAGAATTTTTGCGCTTGACACCTAAAGGTCGGAGAGATGTCATTGTGAAAGCTGGAAAATGCTTGAACTGTTTGCGCCAGCATATAGTTAAGGACTGTAATCATGCAAACAACTGTCGTCAGTGTGGGCCTAACAACGATAGGAAACACTATTTTCTTCTGCATGATTTTTATGTGACGTCACGTGATTCTCTGGATTTGGTCGGTAAAGATGATGCTGGTGCCAGAGTTCCTGTGCGTAATGTTAAGATTGGAAATGTTAAAGCAGCCTTTAACCGCGTTACTGCTGCTCGTGTTTTGAATCCAATGACTGGCAAATCGAAGTTGGTGTATTGTCAGCATGATCCTGGTTCGCAGTTGATCTTTGTTTCGAGTGACTTGGTGTGCGAACTTGGTCTTAAACCGTATGATAAAGCGTCGTTTAAAATGGATACTCTGGCTGGTCAGAAACCTACTTGTGCTGACCTTGTTAAACTCAACATCCAGTCGTTAGAGACTGATGAACTGTTTTGTGATATAACCTCGGTGGTTAACCCAGCTTGGGCTGACGATGTTAAGACTTTACCACATAAGCAGGATTTAAGTAGTTTCCGTCATTTTCATGACGTGAATATGTTTCATTTGAATGATTGTAGTACTGTAGATGTACTGATTGGAAACGACAACGCTTATTTGATGTGGGCAAAAGAAGAACGTGTTGGTGAAAATCGCAGTGAACCGCATGCTTTACTCACTCCTCTCGGTTGGTTGGCTTGTGGTGGTAAGTCACCCTTAGTTGAAAGCGTTGCTAAAGTGTGCAGAGTGCAGACGTCTTCAGAGTCGGATGTCATCTCTGGCTTTCAGCGTAAAATTCAGTCTCGTGATATGGAAATAGCAGACCTGAATAAAGTCATTCAGGATTTGACTTTGCAAAATGAAACCTGTAAATTGTCTCGCAATGATATTTTGGCTAGAGAACTTGTCGAACCGAATATTGAGTTGAAAGATGGTCGATTTGAGATACCTGTTCCGTTGAAGGAAGATATTGATTTACCTAACAATTTTGTGTTGGCGTCAGATAGAGCTGCTGCTTTAAGGAAGAAGGCTTTAAAACAATCTGAATTTCGAGGAACTTGTGTAAATGATGTAATGTCTTCTTGCCCTGACTTGTCTGACTTGTTAAACCCTCTGGCAGATGTCTTGGCTAGATTTCGGCTTGAAAGATTTGGTTTCATGGCTGATGTGACCAAATACTTTTTTCACATTTTGGACTCTTCAATACGTAAGCCCAGTTTTATTGAACTGCTTACGTACACCAGTAGTGCCGTTCGGATCGTGAACGAACGCCCTTTGGTACCTTTGAGTGACGACCCTAGGGATTTTACTGTCATCACCCCTGCCTCACTTTTGACCCCATACTTAGACCCATACTGTGCTGTTGGGCAACCACATGATCGTGACCAATTAAGAAGGGATTATCGGTTCAATTTGTCACTTTCTCAGCAGTTTTGGAGTAAATGGATCGATTTTTACTTGCCAGGTCTTCAGGGCCGGAAAAAATGGCTAAAAATGGCCGAGAATTTGGAGCCTGGTCAACTTGTAGTGGTAGGTTCTCTCCAAGACATTGGTAAACGTGGGAAGTATCAACTTGGGAGGGTGCATGAGGTAGTTCCACAAATTAGGAAAGGGAAGCCTGTGGTTCGTAGAGCCAAAGTTGCCGTCTGCAACTATGATGAGAGTACGGGGAAAGTAAAAGTAGACTACGTGTTGAGGGATATTTCGTGCCTCGCCCCCGTAAAGAACACCTAAGTGTTAGGGTTTGAGCCTGGTTTTGTCTGCGGTGGCCGACCCTTGTCTGAGCCCAGAACAGTCGGTTATTATCGCAACAATTGTATATAGCGTCATTTTTGCGTGTACCTAATACCTATGGTACCAATTTCATGTATCATCGTGTTTATTCTTATTGTTGTTCATTCTTTGCATGCCCTTTGTATTTGCGTATTAACTTAAACGTGAGTGATTCAAACAATTTGTGTATCATGTGTTTTTATTCATTGGCTCACAATTGTCGTCAATTCTTTTTTAGTTATGCCATGTCAGACTGTCATAACTAGGGGCCGCTATGTTCCAGACAATTTTCACCAAATCAAACGTCATATAAAAACCGTTCAAGTCTACTGAATATTACGTCATGGAAATTCCTAAAGCATGTGCCAAAATTGCACCAGCGTTCATAAGAATTAAGTCAAACCTGTTTGGGCCTGTTTGGGCCTGTTTAAACAGGAAATATTACATCAGCTTTAAACACCTGTTGGAATGACTTCATAATTGTCTTTCATTATTGCGTCACAGTAGGCTACTGCATACGTGAATTTGAGATATTGCTATCTATTCTGGTCATTCGTAAAATGATTGTTTGAAAGTTGGCCGCACATTTAACTGTTGGCTTAGTGCTTGCTAGCTGGACAAAGGTTCCGTCTTTTATCCAAGTAATCTGTTCTGTAGTGACAGTTTTCAGTGGTGTACGCGTTGCACCCCCTCGTTTTTGGTAGCCGTGGGCTAATTTTTACAGAAATACACTGTTTGAAAAGAAGTTCAAGTGTGTGTTTCTTCGGTCATTATATGCAGACGAAAGGATCCGGGAACTTTAAGTTACAATTTTCCCACGAAGAAATTATGGTTTACCGCTGTGACCAATTATCGCTATATCTTATCTTAAAACTTGAAAAAAAATTGGCCTTTTAGTAAACAAAAGTGCCCTTTTTTCGTAGTTTTGCCCCCCCCCAGTCAAAAATCGTTCCGGCGCCCCTGCCTCGGACTGACAAGGCCTTTGATAGTTTATTTTTGGTAGTTTCACATACGGTAGGCTATTTGTAGAGGCTTTTGACGCAGGGCCGGTAACCGAGATTGACAGAGTGAAGTTTCCGGTTGTTAAAAATATTAGATTCCTCATTGCTCCATGATTGACACTTCTAACGGTTCCGGTACCGTACCTTGAAATTTGAATTCTTAAAATAAATCTGCATTGTACTGCGTGTACCGGTGGATAGGATACAAACATAATTATTTTTGATCCCTCTGGTCAATAATGCCAGGTTAGGCTATGTTTTAAAAACAAGCAAGTAGGCTAAACCGAAAAAAAACAAGCCCAATACCTAATAAGCAAAAAAAGCACTAGCTAACAGACACTATAATATTCATACGGCGGCTTAGTGAAGACTCCAATTCGGAGATATCCCAATTTGAAGACAACCTTTTTCGAAGATTTTGTACAAATGATCAAAAAGTTGCAGCGAAAAAATACCAGCACTAAGACAGTGTGAAATAGTGTTTCATTATAACGTGCAAAAAAGGCTGTCTTCGAATTGAGATATCTCCGAATCGAAGTCTCTGAATAGTCCTAGAAATATAGTAAAAACAGATAAAAATATAAACAGTTTGTTGTAGGCTATCCAGTATCCATTTTTTAAGTTGAAACAATTGAACACATGAAAGTTACATCCCACAAGGTAGGCTATATATCCCCATGGCCATTCCAGTGTATCTACTGCACTGAGGAGACTGGAAGGTCGAAACGGTGTGCAGTGTGCACTGTCTGCAGTTATGGACGCTCTTGGCTTACGCCGATTGAGCACTTTACTGGAGGCACCTTGCTATGCATTGCGCAAAGCTCGCTGCTTGCAGTTTGAGCACTTTGGCCAGGTCGGCAGTAGTACCATTTTTGGTGTTTAGGTACCACAAATGGGAAAATGTCAGGTGGAGGTATCTCCATGGCCATTCCAGTGTACTTAGGCTACTGCACTGAGGAAACCGAAAAGTCAAAACGGTGTGCACTATCTGCAGTTATGAAATTAACACCATAATAATTATATAAGAGTGTAAGTGGGAAATTGACAGTTATAATTTGCTTTTATTTCTGACCATCACGACTATAATTGGGGTTGGGATTAAAATTATGATTTATAAACCCTTCAAAATGTCTGCCGATTACTGAAAATGCCGACAATGTGAGACGATATCTGACAATTTTCAAAGGTTGCTAGATCTGCGAGCTTTGCTTACGAAACTTGGTTAGTTTTGCTTCCCAGTTGCAAGAAATTTTTAGCAATGGAAAATTGTCGTATCATTGATTTCTTTGATTTCCTCTTATTTTATATAGACTTTAACAAAATAGTTACAATTTTGCATGTAAAACATCTTGTAGCACTGACAATAGGTAGGCTATATAGTTTAGTACTTTATTAGAGGTTCCCATCAGTGATGAACGGATTTTAAAATTTGAAATCTAAATCCACTTTACAGTCCAAACCCAGATTTCATGCATACAGTCCATTACCAGATTACATGAAATACAAATCCTTTAGGGCCTTAGGCTAATCTTTTGCAACAGGAAGATATGTACAAACTCGAAATTGCTAAATTTATGCATGAACTCTTTAATAATAATTTACTCCTTGTATTTCAGGATTATTTCATCAAGCTAGAAAATGTTCAATCACATGACACTGGGCAAGTAAATAAAATGGTTTAGATTTTTCCTCAAGCCACTAAATCTGTAGCAAACAATACACACAGAGAAACTAAGACCTGGGGTAAATAGAACAATCAAGAAAAAATAAGCCATTTGAATTATTCAAAAAGCTTTACAAAAATATTCTAATAAATTCTGGATAAAACTAATTTACCTGTTAAATAACGTTCAAATGTTTTACTGTTCAACTTGGTGAACATCATATTTATATAACTGTTTGTATTTTTTGCTTTAGTGTCTATCTGTACATATTACTTATTTTTTTACTGTTTAGTATATTTAACGTTTAACAATTTTCGTTTGTAGCACCAGTTGCAACGTTCATCTGCAGTCCTCGAAATTAGCGGCGGCACGCGGCAATTGCCGTGGTAAATGCTGCCGCAAACGTCATAATGGCCATTCTGCTAAGGCAATAAAAATGCCGTGGCAAAATGAGCACTTCATTAGGACAAAAATTGTTCCAAATTTCTTGCTGTGTTATTTACTCGCAGCGGGAGTTTAATCAACAGAAACACCGCACCAAGATCTCACGTTGTACTATTTTACTTGCTGTGAACACTTCTTCGAAATTAGCATATTTTTACTCGGCAAAAACGTTGCGGAGGCCAAACGGCAAAAGTTGGAACTGCCTCAGCAATTTCTGTGAACGTTTATTACGAAAAGATTTTCTGTGAACGTTTATTACAAAACATGTAAAACGAGAAGCGAAAAATATACTAGAGTAGTCTATCACGATCGCATTGTTTGATTTGTTGTGATGTAATAATACCACAAGTAGCGATAAAGCGACGCATGCTGTTACGGTAAATCACGTTAAATAACTCAGGGGAGAAAAGTAAGTTAATTTTGGGTTGATTCAACGTTCGAGTCAGCCCAAATCGATTTAATTTTCCCGGCGGGTTATATTGCGTAGCCTAATAACAATGCCCAATAAGAAATTTAAGTTCTTTTTACATTAATTCGACATCTAGCGAGATTGAATTATCATAAAATAACGTTAATTGCTCAACCAAGTACCGGTAACAAGTTAATAGCTCCCTGCAAGAAAATCGCTTCGATTTACGTTTACACTAACATAACTTCGGCACAATTGGCATACTGCGAGCAACGCAAAGTCTGTTGTATAAAGAACTATAGTCAGAATCAGAATCATCAGATGCTGTATCGGAGGATGAGGTTGTCGCGTCGTCACTGGAATACTTGAAGACGCAAAACTGCCCGTTCATAAACGCGCGATGCCATATGATCGGAAGCATTACTTTTCTTTACTGCCGCAGAATCATTTATCCAATTTTGTACTACTTTTTTAACTGAATTTGACCCCGTAGCTTTTCTAATTCCGATATGTTTCCGTCATAAAATTCCTTGCAAATTTTGCACAACACCACACTAACTTTTCCTTCTGTTCCCTCTTTTTGATAACCTATAGCAGGTAAATTCCACTTTTTAACTGTATCTTCCTTTACCATGATTTATATTCGCAACGACACCGGTAAACAATAAGCATTCGATGAAAGAATAACTTTTGCATAACAATTAAGGTAAGCCAGTACCGTATATACTCGAGTGTAGGTCGAGATTTTCGCAAGTGATTTTCACCTCAAAAAGACAGGTTCGACCTATAGACTACACGAGACAAGCTGTTGTCTCCAGCTCGACAACCTTCAAACTTAACGCATTTTTGCTGCGGCAAAATCATGCCGACGTATATTACGGATTGTGAAAAGGCAAGACAAAATTACCATGATTTAGTTAATAGTGAAGTTGTAGGCCCACAGCTCTTAATTTAGAAGTTCTTTAGCACCGAATGGGATAAGCTACAAATCATACAGTTCCTTGAATATGAACGAAAAATGTTAACCCCGACGACTTTGCTAGCATCAAATGCATCAGTAATCTGATGCTTCCGGACAGAAAGTACACAAAGTTTTAGACATTAAACTTTTAAAGACTTTGTTCGTCTAAGAGTAAATTTTCCTTACATTGAAACATCACCCAGCAAGTCAAACTATGTTGATTTGTCAATAAATGAAGTCAAAAGTAAAACTTCGTATGTCTTCATAATTAAACTGCCCTTGTTAATATTCATAGCTCATAGTAGGCTACAGTGTAGGTAGATGATAGCTTGTAGTGAATCCTGCAATGCAATGGCTTTTGAAAGCAACAACAGCTAAACTTCAACCTTGTCATCATTTTTGGCCGTTCCATCCAACATTGGATCAGTAGCTTCAACAACACTTTTGTCTGTACTGTTCGCTACAACATAAAATCGGGTTAATTAATTATTATCTGTTACGATTTTTCAAAATGATGTAACACAAACATTTAGCCAGACCTCGTCCTATCTCAACATCCAGGACATGACAGACGAAAAAAAAACAGGAAGTATCATACCGTAAAATATCTGAGTATTCATGGAAGCGTCACCTCCTAACACAAATATTGGTGATAATAATGTTGATTTTTTTTGGCTCGAACAAAATATCCCTTGCCAGGGCCTGGAAAGGTTAACATTTCAAAGCAATAGAAGTTGCTGCAAGTACGGAAGTAACCTTTCCTCAAGACTGGCATACTCATCACTCACTTCCTATTCCACCAGGGACGCGGGAAGTAGGGGTGCTCAAGGGGCTGCAGCCCCCCCAGAGCTAATTCAGCCCCCCTGGAATTTTCGATGATTGCTTCAGCCCTCCCTAGAAAATTCTGACAATTTAAGGTATATAACTTATTTTTAGAAAATTATTCGAACAATGATCGTCTAAACGTAAATATCTATTCATGTCGCTTTTTGGTTCCTATAAAGTTGCCTTCAATTTGCTGGGTTTGTGTCCTACTCTTTGGTGCGTTCGTGCTTCTGCCTCGCTCGTGTTGTTAAGTGCTACCTTACCCTGTTGCAATGTTTGACCGACATGACAGAAGATAGTGCAATGAGAGGAGAAACACGTGCAAAGATATTCGGCTTGGTAAAACAAGCACGCACGATGCGGCTTTATTTTATGATTACCTGCAGCGGAGAAGCTTTTCAGCCTGCAAAAGTCGTCGCAAGACAGCTCCAAAGCAAAAAGATCTCTGCTTCTTTAGCTTTGGAATCCATCACCATTCGCGAACGGATCAAAAATCTCAGAAAAGATGAATTCGTTTCCAAGCTTATGAAAGCAGCGAACGTCTTTGCGTCTGCCAATAACCTAAAGACGCCAAAGGATCCCTGAGTGAGCAAACTCCAGCAAGATTTTGAAACACAGAAGAATCGGATGCATTGTCGTCTGCGGGAGGAGGAGCGTGGAAACGGCAATACATCGAAGCCTTTGATTTGGTTCAAGCTGAGCTTGATCGAAGATTCGACCAGGCGGATCTGCTAATAGCAGCCAACAGAGAGAAGGCCCTTCTGAGCTGTGCAAACTGTGAGGATAGATGTGATACTGAGATCAGCTTACCCGATGCCATCAGAAAAGATTGCCTAAAAACCGAACTTACCTTGCTCAGCGATGTTGTAAGTGGAAAAACCGCAAACTCCGTTCAAAAGGTTGCTGAGATACTATTGCAACTAAACCCTCAAACACTAGATCTTTTCAAAGAAACGCGAAAATTCGTGGAGCTCTGCCTTTGCCTCGCGGGTTCAGCTGCATCACCAGAACGTTCTTTTTAAGATGCTCTAAGATGCCTGAAAACGTGGTTGAGAACCTCAATGACACAAAAAAGACTTACTCATCTTGCGTTGATGCATGTCCACCAAAACATTTTGGACACTGTCGATGTCAAAGAACTCATGACACATCCAGTTCATAGAGAAAACATCTGAGCGAAAAGCAATCTTGGGAAGCGTGTGAGAACTCATTTCCACAAACTGTCGTTTTCATATCACTTTCTAATTTGTACGTTTTCATTATAATTTCCTGAACAGCTGCTTTGTGTTGTTGCCGTTCTCCATTTGTTACATTTTTGGCGTCGTTTTTTTGACACAGAAGGGGACCGAAAGTTAAAACAAGTATTAAATGATGTCATACATAAGGGGGGTCTGGGGGGCTTCGCCCCCCAGAAGCTGACAACACTACGGCAGCTTCAGCCCCCTAGAGAAAAACAGTTCCCGCGCCACTGTATTCCTCTGCTGTTTTTATAGGGAGCCGGAGAATCTTTCCTCTTTGTTGAAGGGAAAAAGAGTCCATGTAGCAGAAATATGCCTAACCCCAGCGACCAGCTCGTCAAACATCAAGTCCTTTGGAATTCATAGGCCTATATCCAGCACGCGACTGACATAGCCGATGCCATTAAAAGGACGAGTACAGAGCAGCAAAGAAAACGTGCTGTTTTTAATCACTTGCTTAAAAGCGGTTGTATTATCAGGGCGTTGACAGGGGGGTCTAGGTGGTACTTTTGGACCCGGGCCCGGAATATTTAAGGTGCTCGGATTTAAAAAATTCCCCGCGACTTCAAACATTATCAAGATCTTAATATAATGAGATCTAAAGGAATTGCCATCAGAGGTTAAAACAGCCCTTTCAGCCGTCAGATGGTAAAGTACCGGGCCCCATTCTGGGTACCGGGCCCACTTCAGCTTTCTGGTGGTAAAATAGCCACTTCTGTCACCAAACAGTAAAAGAAGAATTTAGTCTAGTATAGTGATTTCCCTAACCACGAATATTACCGGAAACACGAATTTCAAAATAAACAGGCTAATATTTTTTCAAACTCAAAAACTGAAGTGGCACAGGTAAAAAGATTACTATCCCTATTTCTGCACTAAAAATTAGACCAAAACCACTTTTCCGATTGCAGCAATCAGCAAATGTTTGACCAAGGCCCAAACACCTTTACCAAATCAAATTGAAAACTTTCTGACTGTCTGCAGTGCTGTAAATTCTTTTCTGGTGAGCCTAGATGTTCTAGAATGACCAGTGAAACATCAGTGGCATCGGGAAGTAATACTCTAGCGCCATGTGACAAATAAACGTTCAAAAAAGCAACCGCTAGATAGAGATAGTAAGTTTTGCGGTTCAAGAAATTTTAAGATTGCGCAAGATTTGTTAAATGACCATGCTTACACGACATCAATAAAAGTTTGTACACAACCTTTATATTCATAACTTTGTCGATGAAGGGGGCCCGAAAATAAATTGGTACCGGGCCCGAGAAATCCTGTCAACGGCCCTGTATATTATCAACTTTTTAATGGGACAACGTATTGGCTATAAAAAAAGCGTTTAGTCTGCGCTTTTGATAGGAAGATAAAGTTCATACTTGCTTTTCACAAAGCAATGTGCTGAGCAAGCATGTCTAATAAACCAGATGTGCATACAAAGTCAACTAGGTCGGCATCACTTCTACTACGCCTCTACGAACTTCAGTTCAGCTTTTAGACTAGATAGAGGTTGCCAAACCAAGTTAATTAAATACAGCGCCAAGTAAACTCGCACTAATCCGTCGCAAGGTATTTGAAATGGGGTTAGTTCTCAATGAATATCGGTGGTTTTTCACAGAGTGACGAAAAGACTGTTTTTTTGAAAGTCTCCACAAAAGTTGTCTATGCAATGACAGATTTAATTATAAGCACACATGGCGAATCTCAGAAAGTAATATCATCCGCATCTTGATTTGAAAGCGCCCTAGAATTAGATGGAATAGCATGTCATTGCAACACTGCATGCAGATCACAGAATAAGACTAATTGACTTTGGCATTTTGAAATGAAGCAGAGAAGAACTCTAACATTCATCTATTGCAATACAAATTAGGCTATAAATAAACAAAATTTGGACTTACGCTTTGATGTACACATCGGTAATACCTTCACAATGGCATAGTATAATAACCCTGAAGATAAGGCAATGAGAGCATTGATATTGAACATCAACTTAGCTTCATAGATTTTATAAAGCACGCCTGACACAAGTGCTCCAATCATATGGCCTAAAAAAATAAATTTTCTTTAATGAATTAAACGATTTAACTTCAATCAAGTGTAGAAGTTTATCCTATGAAGATTGGAATTAAACATGTTCAACTCAACAATTTAAACTAGTAATCATAAAGATTTAATTGTTGCAATGCCATAACTTGTGCATGGTTTCAATTTAATACCAGCGTTGTACGTTAACGCTGTGGCTAGCGCCGTCAGTTTATTTTTTAGTTGACGGAAGTGATAGCGCCGTCAACTAAATTATTTTTCCAACTTTAAGCGTCAAGAGCTATGCGTCATTTTTTGTTTTCATGGAAAATCTCGTTTCACAATGAGAGTTTCACAATGTAGGCTATTCTGGCCAGCGCGACTCAATTTCTTCAAGAGCTGACGCAGTACTTTACGCCGTAAAGTTTTTAGGCAATTTGCGCTGACGCCGTCAATTTATTTCATTGACGCGTACAACACTGTTTAATACAAACAGCAGTAGACCCCTTACCTAGACCCCAGTAGACGCCTTGGGTGACTCCAATAAGCGTGGCTGTCATACCTTCTGGAGCAAGCTCAGATGCATACGTGCACATTGCAGAAAACGGTACGGCAAATGAAATGGCATTGAGCATCTCAATGAAAAGAATAGGCCAAGCGACAGTAATAATGGTGTACAAAAAACACTGAACCTAAAATACATAGCACAAACATAATTATGCTGTATACGACCTTCGTGTCATAAAACAAGACAATTTAAATATTCAACATTGCAGATTGTAAATGCAATTGAATAGCTTAAATATCACAAACTTTGTAACGTTTTTATCTTGTGCCCTGCATGCTGACCATAGCGACCTAAATAAGCAAGACTTGTCAACCCACAAGCCTATAATATTGACTGGAAGCTGATAAAATTTTAATTACAAACTCTTGGCTTTATGTGTATTTGAATAAAATGAAAGTTTTGAAAAACTAACTTGCTAAAATGTGATCAGTGAACCTCAAACAAAGACAAATCTTCTGGTTTAACGTTAGGTGGTCGGACCACTCAGCATGCGACAACTCATCAATTACGTACATTTTA
Source organism: Aplidium turbinatum (assembly GCF_918807975.1). Taxonomy (NCBI): domain Eukaryota; kingdom Metazoa; phylum Chordata; class Ascidiacea; order Aplousobranchia; family Polyclinidae; genus Aplidium; species Aplidium turbinatum. The sequence continues at coordinate 49,437,613 of NC_137472.1, forward strand.
GCAACTGCCAAGTCAGCAAATGAAATTTACGTGCTCACATTGAACTTGCCTAGTCATCGCTTGCCAAACTGAGTTTGCTGACTTGTGACTTGCCAAGTTATGGCTTGCTCAGTTGTTACTTGTAAGTTGTAACTCAGTTTTATCATTTACTAACTTTAGCCACTTGCTGAAATATTGCTAGATCAGTTGTCACTTGTCACTTGCTTAGTTCAATTGGCTTGTAAGAGACTCTTAACTTTATAACTGGAAGATTCGGTAACTGCAACAGGATTTGTTATTTGTATAATAGTTGCCGGATCTTTTTCGGCTTTTCAGCACAACAGCCAAAAGTGGATTCAATGTTTGTATGATAGCAGTATAAATTCAGCCCAAACTCAGACTAAACAGCAAACATACAAAAAATAACTCATTCTAGTAGCTCTAACTGCTATCAAGCAAGGCAGGTCAGCTTCCATTCAACTTTGTAAACCTATATTATCTGTGTGTTGGCCCGTGGTTATAGGTCGCCATGCTCATGACATTAAAACATACCAATTTCAACATCATAACAATTCAAAATATGAACACTTACAGCCGATGTGACCAAACCTATGGCAAGAACAGCATCATATCCAATGTTATTGCATATCCAACCAGAAACAAAGAAAGCAGGTATCTCACTTGCACACCCCAACAGTATAGTCAAACCTAGTAGCGTTTGACTAGCTCCAGGGAGCTGCTCAATATACCAAAATGTAAACGCATACCTTGTACCAAGGTTAAATCCACTAACAAACATAACGAATAGCAGACAGCTGATGCGTGCATTTCGCATTAAACTCAATAGACCGTTGACAAGAGAAGGAAATTTCTGCTTTGGGACTTTCAGCTTGACAAGGCAAATCAATGCAGTGATTGACTGAAAAACTGCAAATCCAACAAAAACAAAAAGGTAGTCTTTTTCTTCATTGTCTTCAGAGACATTTGTTAAAACATCAACTAAATATCCAGTCAACAGCCCTACCAAACCAAATCCAACTGCTCCCCATAATCTCTGCTTACCAAATTGATGTCCTCGTTCTGGTCCCAGCATATGTAAAGTAGTGGCATCAATTATTGAAGATAAAGGCACACAAGCAATTACTATCAAACTGGACAAAAGAACCAAAAGATAAAATGTAAGTCCATACTGTTCAGTAATTGATCTCGTGTTGTCATCAGAGCAATCTTTGAAGTAGGAATTGATATTGCAGTCATTCCCTTCAGATATATTTATGCTTGAAAATTGGCTAATTGAAGTAGTATTTTCAGCACATCGCACATTATGATTATTCAGATTTGCCAGTTTGCATTGGAAAATAGAACCATTTTCAATACTGTAACAGCAAACTGGATTTTGATCAACACAGCAAACCTTCGCAGGAGGATAATTTTTAATTGGAGGTATAAAGTACATTGGAAGTGTAAAGGCAATTGATAACACAGCACAAACAATCATTGCTAACTTGTACACTGAAAATTTGTCCGCAATTGCACCAATAAAAGAAGGAGCAAAAAGGCTAATCATTTTCTCAATCGCCATAATAATGCCATTTTGAGTGGTTGAAATTCCAAGTTGTTTTTGGAAAATCGACTTGAATGGAAGAATGCATGACAGTGCTGTGAATAAAAAAAATATTACAATTGCATTGAAGTTGATGGTTTGATTCAAGATTATTTAACTTCCCACTTTCTTTAAACAGCACTGCAGTGTGCACCAGGAGTCTGCAAGTCCGCCCGATAGCTTAGTTGGTTAGCGCGTGACTTCTGGAACGAAGAATCTTCAAGATCAAGTGCCGCTGGTTCGACTCTCGGGGTGTGCGCTTGAGCAACGCACGTTAAGGACTGCTCTTCAATCAGCGGCATTTAATGAATGGAATAATTTCCCAGCAACAAGACTTTAACAATCGGAAACTTCACTGTGTCAATCTCAGTGACCAGGCTTGTGTCAGTGATTCAAAGCCTCTACAAGTACATGCGAAACTGCCAGGATTAAGCTCTGCGAAAAGCTTTCCCACTCCGAGGATAAAAATTCAATCAATCAAATACTTGATAGTGCGACTGACTGTAACCCTAAAAAATAGTTTTAAATTCTTACCATCCAAACATTTCGAGAGCATATATCAATTTTAAGGCTACTATTGGCAGTAGCAATTTCCAATAACATTGTGTGAAACTGAGCATATCAAAAGAAAAATTATTGCACCGGTATTTATTTTTCTAAAGGAAATTTACGAGCTCAGTGTTTAGAGCACAACAACTCTATTTGAGGTTTTGAATGAAAAATGGCAACGAGAAGATTTTATTGTGTTTCTAGTCTTGATCTGTACTTGTTTACAATGCATTATGGTGGATTAAACCTCCTTCCACATAAAATAGCTCTGAATGTAAAAAAAAATCATTGAAGCAGCTGATAACCGTTGATATTCCTTGCAGCTGAAATTCCAGTTCTTTTAATATCAAAGACAAAAAACCATGTCACTTGACAGGTCATCCAATGCTTTCACCATATCAGATGATAGATTGTCAAACATGTGCTTATCGCTGTCAATTCTTGCTACAACGGGGCTGTCAAATGGGCTGTCAAAAAACATCTGATGATATATGGTGAGTATTTTATCTAGTGAAGGGTGATAATATTCGTCCACTACATTTGCTCAGTGGTTAAGCTCTAGATTCAAGATCAAGCAGCGCTGGTTCGGCTCTTAGGGTATACTCTTGAGCAACGCATTTCAGGACTGCTCTACAATCAGCAGTATCTTGTGGAAGGAATAGCTCACAAGCAACAACACTTCAAACAACTATAGAAACCTTGCTCAGCCAATCTCAGTAACTGGCCATGCGTCAGTGGTTCGAAGCCTCTACAAGTATGTAAACCACCAGGAATAACCTATCAAAAGCTTTCAATGCAATACGTAATACTTAAATTATAGTAAAAAATTTTGCAGATACAATGACAATATTTATGGTAGCCTAAGTTTAAATCATATTGCGACCCAGAGTAGAAAGTCTCACAACCCAGTATTTACGGACTCCTGCTGTATAGTTATGATGCTTGAAATAATAATGACAATAATAATGTTGCATGCACATTAGCGCTTTTTCACAGTTTGAAATGCAGTGCAATTGCATAAAATATGATACAATGAACAAGATGAAATAGAATACCGTATGGTACTACATAATAGGATAGGCTATGTCACATTATTATAAAACAGAGAACAATACTGTACTTTTTATATCAACGTAATGAAAAAATAAAGTGGAATACAACTAAAGATGTATCTTGTAAAACAGAGTACAGAATAACACTATAACAACACTAAAATTAATACATAAAATTTCACATTTCATTGTTCAACACAAATATGTTTACCTGCTTGGGAACAGAAAATGACAGCCTTTATAGGAATAAGGTCATAATCAATCTTCATTGTTGTTCAATTTTGTCTAATTTCAGCAGTCAGTAAATCACTTTTTCAAACATAATCTAACGGTCCATTTTTCATAATGAAAATAAATTCAGTTACCGTACCTACAAATTGATAGACCGCTTAAACACCGTACCAAATATGTACCAGCTTTTTTTAGTATAATAGGCAAAAATTTGACCATTGTGGTTGTGAATACTGATATGCAGGGTGGTATTCTTTTCCGTTTAGTACAAACATTCTGACCACTTTTTCCCCCACAGTTCCCATACCCAAGATATTTCCACATGCATAAGTAAGCAAAAGTTTAGCTCTTTATTTCGGGTACAAAACACATTACAAATCCTTGCTATTGTAAACCTAACTATCAGGCTGTTAATTTTTTAATTTTGTTTTTCAAAAAAACTTGTGCCTACTTCTGTCAGTGTCATATTGGTGCCAAGTGCAGACATAATTTTTTTATGTTGATGTTTTGAGGATGCCCTGACCGATTCAATTTTGAGGTGATACAGCTGCTTCTCAAACAGGTAAATTCTTTAACTTCTGACATACAGCAGCTAGAAAGATTGGCACATACTAAAATGATCACCTTCCTGTGCGTATTCTACAAACATAATATTTTTGATCCCTCTGGTCAACAGTGATGTACGCGCATACAAAAAATATTGACGCCGTCAGCGTAAACGCAAACGTTCGAAAAAAACATACGCCGTATGCGTCAACGCAACTTGTAAAAAAAGTTGGCGGCGTCAACGTCAGCACATACACTAGCGTAAACTAATTTTGTTTGCTAGGTGCCAAACATTTACACGGTATAAACCACTCGAAACAAACAAGTTTTATTTTGAATTTCCACGAAGAAACACAAGCATCTGAAAGTGTTCATCTAACATTTTGCTGTGTTTTGGTTCCAAGATGTCTTTGCCCGTTGAAAACATTCTTTCAACTGCAGCGTTGGAAGGTATTGGCGTGTTGTAGAGAGAAAAAACACATTAAAAAGTATGCGTTGACGCTATGCGCTAAAAAACCGCGAAAACTTTACGGCGTAGCCTCAAGCGCAAACTATCCAAAAAAATGTGGCCGCAAGCGTTAGCGCAAACAAAAAGTCTACGCCGCAAGTATGCGGCGTAGAATTTGCGGCGTATACGTACATCTCTGCTGGTCAATGATGCCAGGTTATGTTTTAAAAACAAGCAAGTAAACCGGAAAAAAAAACAAGCCCAATAATAAGCAAAAAAGCACTAGCTAACAGACACTAATGTTCAATATGGCGGCTCAGTGGAGACTCCAATTCGGAGATATCCCAATTTGAAGACAACCTTTTTCGAAGATTTTGTACAAATGATCAAAAAGTCTCAGCGAAAAAATACCAGCAATAAAACAGTGTGAAATAGTGTTTCATGATAACGTGCAAAAAAGGCTGTCTTCGAATTGAGATATCTCCGTATCGAAGTCTCTGAATAAGTCCTAGAAGTATAGTAAAAACAGATAAAAATATAAACAGTTTGTTGTAGGCTATCCAGTATCCAGTTTTTTATGTTGAAACAATTGAACACATGAAAGTTACATCCCACAAGGTAGGCTATATATCCCCATGGCCATTCCAGTGTATCTACTGCACTGAGGAGACTGGAAGGTCGAAACGGTGTGCACTGTCTGCAGTTATGCACGCTCTTGGCTTACGCCGATTAAGCACTTTACTGGAGGCACCTTGCTATGCATTGCGCAACGCTCACTGCTTGCAGTTTGAGCACTTTGGCCAGGTCGGCAGTAGTACCATTTTTGGCGTTTAGGTACCACAAATGGGAAAATGTCATATGGAGGTACATATCTCCATGGCCATTCCTGTGTACCTACTGCACTGAGGAGACCGGAAGGTCGAAACGGTGTGCACTGTCTGCAGTTATGAAACTAACACTATATATAAGTGTGTAAGTGGGAAATTGACAGTTATAATTTGCTTTTATTTCTGACCATTATAATTGGGGTTGGGATTAAAATTATGATTTATAAACCCTTCAAAATGTTTGTCGATTACTGAAAATGCCGACAATGTGAGACAATATCTGACAATTTTCAAAGGTTGCTAGATCTGCGAGCTTTGCTTACGAAACTTGGTTAGTTTTGCTTCCCAGTTGCAAGAAATTTTTAGCAATGGAAAATTGTCGTATCATTGATTTCTTTGATTTCCTATTATTTTATATAGACTTTAACAAAATAGTTACAATTTTGCATGTAAAACATCTTGTAGCACTGACAATAGGTATATATTTTAATACTTTATTAGAGGTTCCCATCAGTGAGGATTTTAAAATTTGAAATCTAAATCCACTTTACAGTCCAAACCCAGATTACATGCATTCTGAAATACAAATCCTTTAATCTTTTGCAACAGGAAGATATGTACAAACTCGAAATTGCTAAATTTATGCATGAACTCTTTAATAATAATTTACCCCTTGTATTTCAGGATTATTTCTTTAAGCTAGAAAGTGTTCACTCACAAGACACTGGGCAAGTAAATAAAATGGTTTAGTTTTTTTTTCCTCAAGGCACTAAATCTAAAACAAACAAACAATACACACAGAGAAACTAAGACCTGGAGTGAAGTAGAACAATCAATAAAAAATAAGCCATTTGTATTATTCAAAAAACTACAAAAATATTCCAATAAATTCTGGATAAAACTAATTTACCTGTTAAATAACGTCCAAATGTTTTACTGTTCAACTTGGTGAACATCATATTTAACTGTTTGTATTTGTTGCTTTTATAGTGTCTCTCTGTTTTCTGTACATATTACTTATTTTTGCACTGTTTAGTATATTTAACGTTTAACAATTTTCGTTTGCAGCACCAGTTGCAACGTTCATCTGATGTAACTGAAAGTAAAAGCAACGTTTAACAATTTGTGTGTTTTTGCATACAAAAAGCGCTTTGACCAAAAACTGTAAGGTTTATTAGTACTTCTTGCCAATATGTTTTTTCCTCGTTTATGTTCAGTTCGGTTTTGTTTTTTATTTCTGACTTTCACTTAAACTCTGACTTTATGACAAACGAAAAAGCAATATATGCCAAACATAGCAGAGTTCTAGAAAAAGATAGAAGCGACAAAACGCGGACGTTTATGTATTTGCTGATGTTGAAAGGCAAATAAGTCTCTCTCTCAAATCCGACAATAAACTAACATTACAATAGGCTATAACTCAAAAAGCAAAAATCTAGTTGCTGACCTCAAATTCGATCAGATTTAAAGTCTAGTGGGTTTGTAGTTGAATGAGTTTCGCTTTTAGCAGCATGATCGTTATAACAGATCGTTATAACATGATCGTTATAACAGGCTATAACAGATCGTTTGAATCTACACTGTGAAGTCTAGTGGGTTTGTCTTCACTATGCACAGCAGAGATAAACAACTAGTTTATTAGGCTCAGTAAACACTGGTAATTTAAGCATCAAGAAGAAATAACTTGTATCATGCAAACAAGCTTGGTTTTGAATATTTACCGTCGGAATAACAAAGCCTTGATAGGTTATTCAACTGGTAGTTTTGCATACTTGTAGAGGCTTTTGACGCAGGGCCGGTTACCGAGATTGGCAGAGTGAAGTTTTTCCGATTGTTGAAGTGTTGTTGTCGGGGAATTATTCCATTCACTAAGTGTCGCTGAATGAAGTGCAGTCCTGAAATGCGTTGCTCAAGCGCACACCCTGAGAGCCGAACCAGTGCCGCGTGATTTTGAGGCCGGCGCGTAACCACTAAGTTAACGGGGCAGACTTGAACTGATTTAGCAAGGGTGCCTGCTCTTCCACAAAAAACTTAGCTGCCAAACCCAAACTGACTGTGTTAATGCAGTACTGCAGTCTTTAAAATAGCCAAATCACCAAACCACAAATATGTAGCCAAACGCTTTGAAAATTGCCAAATTTCTTGAATTTGGCGATAAAATTGCTAATGTGGCTCCACTGCATCCATTTTCATTGGTTGGAGCTGGAGGGCAGGGTAGAGTGATTGCTCGTTGCACTGTGGCATAAACAAACATGTGACCCTCGGGCCATATACGTTGTGCACTGAGCAGGCTTATAATTGCTATAACTTACTGTCTTGAGATTGTGCATAGTCTTGATTTTGAAACTTGTCACTTTTGCTACAGCAGCGTTGTATCATATAGCTTATTTAACGTTCAGTGTCCGGCTGTCCGCCCCGACTTACTATTATTTAACGACTTACTATAAAGTCATTAATTTTTGACGTTAAAAAACGTTTGACGTTAAGTCATAAATTAAGTCATCTATGCTTTGGCTATAGCCTACCACATTTTTAGATTCTCATGAATGCTTTCCCTTCACGCTTGGCTGGTTCTTTTTCTGAATCTTGATGCACAGTGTACAATGTATATGGCCCGAGGGTCACATGTTTGTTTATGACACAGGTTTTAATTTTGTTCTTTAACTGAGTTTACTTCTGATTAGGAAATTGGTGTTTGCAGGCTAACTCTCACTGAAACTTTGTGGAAAGTTCCACTGATGACTATGCGCTGATTAACATCAATGTAAAAAGTTGTAGGTCTAACTTACTTAAGTTATCATTTATCAGTGAGGTATTTCTTGCAGGCTACAAATCAAGCGATATTTGTTCGGCTCAGGGTGTGCGCTTGCTCAACGTATCTCAGAACAGTTCTCCATCCAGCGGCACCTAATGGAGGGAATAATTTACAGGCAACAACAAGAGGAAACTTCACTCTGGCAACCTCGGTAACCGACCCTGCGTTAGTAGTTCAAATTTAAAGCCTCTACAACTACAAGTCCCGTCCGCTCAGTGGTTACGTTACAGCGCCGGCCTCAAGATCACGCGGCACTGGTTCGACTCTCGGGATGTGGGCTTGAGCAACGCATTTCATGACTGATCTCCATTCAGCAGCACCTACTAAATGGAATAAGTCCCCGGCAGCAACACTTCAACAATCGGAAAAACTTCACTCTGCCAATCTCGGTAACCGGCCCTGCGTCAAGAGCCTCTACAAATATGCGAAACTACCAGGAATAACCAATCAAGGCTTTGTCAGTCCGAGGATAAAGATTCAAAACCAACCAAACCAAACCAAGTCTGCAAAACTGCTTGGAATAACCTTTCAGAGGCTTTGTAAGTCCGAGGAGAAAGATTCTAAACCAATCAAACGTGAAATAAAATTAAGTTCACTTACTCTCAATTTAAACATAGTCAACAGATTAGCGTACTCTAACCCAGTGCTTCCCAATCGGTGGGTCGCGACTAGGGTTGTAAAACTACTGTATTTTTAATTGTGCGTAAAATACAAATGTAAAGTACATGTATTTTTCGTATTTTTTCTGTATTTTTCTGTATTTTTCGAAACTCATGAGTACAGTGACTATGCCAATAAAAGCAGTCAATATTTTGGTCCATTTCACCTTTATTTCTCATAAGTCATACATTAAATCATTACACATCATCGCCTTCCACATCGTCATCGTCATCAACCGTCATCTCAACCCCTAAGCTCTCCACCGCCTCCGCCAAAGCTACTCTCTGGTTCACTCGGTCCTCCGAGAATGGCTCCATTTTTCTCGACTCATAATATCGTAGATTGAAGGCGAGGAACATGCTTTTTTGCACTCTTTCGGGGATCAAACGATTCCTCGTTTTGGAATGGAGCTGACCTGAATGAATGAGAAAAACAAAGTAACCTGCCTGGCTACAATTATATACGTTTTGTTTTGTTGAATGTAATGAAGCTTACCTTGGCGCGAAAACGATCGCTCCACTGCAGCCGACGTCGCCGGAATGCTCAGTATTCTTTTGGCAATCTTGTGCAGCGGCGTGTTGGCGAAATAGCAGTCCCACCAGCAAGTAGGAGAAACCTGCAGTCGCTGTCGAATTGCGATCGTCACTTGATTCGGGTCACCTGGCATGTTCCGCCAAAGGCACTGAGCCGCGAAATTTCCTGTCTGCGTTTTGAATTGGGGAAAGGCTGAGATGGCAGCTTTTGCCTCTTCTTCAGAGAGCAGCTTCTCGCACTGATTGAAGATGCTCTGAGTTCCACTCACTGTTTCTTCCATTGTGAGCCAGATTCCTCGAAAATACGGATCTAGAATATGCGCAGCGATGTGAACGTCGGTCTTTCCCAGGATGAACTCAAACCGCTTGTCAATGAGAGACAGGGCAACGTCTAACAGATCTGCTCGCTTCAGATAGAACTTCTTCAAACGTCGAACGCAGATTGGCTCTTGCCACTGGAATCAAAGATAGGGCAGGTACGTCGCTTTCCAGATATCGTATCCACTTAGACACTGCCTGCACGATTTTATTTGTCAATGCTAAATTGGACCAGAAGTCATCAGCTAGCAATTTTGTCTTCATTCTAGGATTCATATACCCAGCAGCAGCTGCGTTGACAGCTAGCGTTTGCAGAGCTTCTTTGTTCCTCAAAAGGCTTTTGAAACATGCCCCGGTGGACAACCAGCGAGTTTTCACCCACATTGCCAAGGCACAATTTCCGTTGAATGCATTTCGAAGATTGCTCCGGCCATTCACTTTTACGGCGATCTCTTTCGCACTTTCTAATACTGCAGCAAACTCTTGAACCTCCAGCAAATCCTTCAGAAGAAGATTTAGGCCGTGCGCTGAACATCCAATGCAAAAGATTTGTTCGTCGAACATTTCGTTGATTTCTCGCCACGCTGCTTGCATGTTCCTGGCATTGTCTGTGACAAGAGCCGATACACGCTCTCTTCCGATTTCCGTAACAACTTCTGCAATTTTCTGAGCAATGTATTTGCCTGTATGTGACTCTTTGCACACGTTCGTCTTCCAAAACATTGCAATCGGATCACAAAGGATGTAGTTAATCACGCTATCGCCATTCGTGTTCGTCCACCCGTCAGTAGTAAGCGTTAGGCCTCCAGCAGCAGCTGCATCGATCCTGGCCTGAACACCAGCCTTTACTCTGCTGTACTCTTCATCAAGAGTAGGACCGCTGAGTTGATATCGGGTCGGCACTTTATATCCTGGCCTCATCAATGAAAAAAATTTCAGCCATTTTGGATTTTCCACCAGTCGAAAGGCGCTTCCCGAACACAAAATGGACCTCAGTAACGCTGCATTTAGCGCACTGGTTTCGCGTTCAGTTGTTGATGCAACGGAGCTACTAAAGCTCAATTCACTTGGCTAAGACTTGATGCGTTGACGTCGCACCTAGATCCCATGGACACTCCGGACGGATGTTGTGAACAATTGCAGTCGTTGTCTCCATTACAAGAATGCAACTCAGGAAAAATAGGAGTGAGGCCGAAGCGCGATGATGACGGACGTGACGTTCGCTTAATAAAATCTGCTGGAAGGTTGGAGCATTTCTTTTCCAGGTGTTCTTGCATCCTGGAAGCGCTTAGTGCAGTTTTCCACGAACAGTACTTGCAAGCAAGCCGTGACTTTTTTCCACTGCCGCCCGTCTCCACTTCGAAGAAATGAGCATGAGCGTAGCTCCGCTTTCTGCCACCAGATTGAAACTGAGACATTCTGTGAATGATCACAAACATGCAACTTATTTAACATCGAAATAACCCAAACTCTGTTTCATATTGCTCAAGCAGTCAAATTTTGTGACAAGGTAATAAACCCAACAGAGCTTTTGCCTACAACCGGGTTTCGCAACCTTACTACAGGCCTTAATACAGAATTTATTTGGCCTTGCACCCTCAAGACGGAAACGACATTTCAGCGTTTCTTCATTTAGTTTCATTCAATATAAACTTTCTTATATTTTACTTTCATAACCACTAGATTCTGGTATATCTTATATTGATCGTAGAAAACGTTCGCAACCACTTCATTCGATATTCTGTACTGTGACATGGCCTAGCGGAACCGGCGTCGTGCTTTCAAGCAGGCGACTCGAGTTCAAACCATGGCTGGGCCGATCATAGAGACATACGGGTGACTGCTGCCACGATAACTGAAATGGTTTTGCGCGCAGTCTCCCAATAAAAATATTTAAAAAAAACAAAAAAACAAAATAAATTTATTGAAAACTAGGCAAGCAAAAGAAAACAACTTTTTACAGGTAACTATGACACTCTATCATGAGTAACCGACTCTCTGTTGATAAACTAAGTAAACCGAAAATTTTGTCTACTTACCGTGATGATGCTTTTACTTACAGTGAAAATTATGTCTACTTGCGAGTAGCCTACGAGACTTAAGCTGAAATCAAATCCAACAGCACCTATTTAGCAATTAGCACCAACAAATCTCTAGCTACGTACTGTACAGTTTTGTAAGTACTGTACAACTCCATACAGCTTCTAAGTGCTAACCTCGCATTGCGAAATTGCAAGGCAGCATTCTTACATCACAAAGCTTCAGCTCTACATCGTCGTCGCCGTGTGAGCGTCTGGGGCCGAGGGTTTATCCTTTTACCACTCCAGATTCACGATGTTCCCGGACTACACTGGAAGGCTACTATAGAGAGCAGCCAGTCTTTGGTTTCGTCATCCATGACACGCAGACCTTCCACTCCATTAGGTGGCTTGAAGATAGAGCAGTCATTGATGATGTGGTCTGCGGTCTGTTCCTCGGCACCACATTCACAGGAGGAGGAAGAGGCCATTCACCATTGGTGCATGGTTGAGCAGAAAAGCCCGACGCCCGTACGGAGACGGTTGAGGCGCACCCATGCCTGTAGTGTTAGACCGATGGGGCGTGTGTCGGCGTCGGGGATGAACGAATAGAGTCTGGTGGCGGTTGACTTCCATTCAGAACTCCATTTATGGTCCGCCCAAGCAGCCACAGAGATGTATTGTACATCAGCTTCGTTGATAAGAAGTTGAGCGGCTGGCACGAATGGGTTCTTGATTTCAGTCGACGGGGGTGCTCGTTTGGGAAAGCAGAGATCTTGTGGTGGAGAAGGTAGTTAGGCTCCAGTGCCCGTCGACCGAGGGACAGAGTGGCTTCTTCGCGACGAAGCTCAGCGGGTTGGATGCCAGCGAGAATGGGGAGATTGTCCAATGGTGTGGGACGCAGGCATCCGGTCACTGTGCCCAGGGCGCTGTTTATAGCAGTGCCGATGTTATGGCAGTGAGCACTGCGGCACCAAACAGGTGCACAGTACTCTGCTGAAGAGTAGACAAGGGCTAAGGCTGCTATACGCAAAGTGTCAGCCCTCGCCCCCCCCAGCTAGAGCCTGCCAGGCGCTTGAGTAGCGCAGCGCGGGATGTCAGTTTCTTGCGCAGTGACACCAAATGGTGGCGGTATGTGAGCGATCTGTCCAGTGTCACCCCAAGATATCTTGGTTCGGGGCAGAAGGACAGAGATTTTCCGTTGTTCTAGACGTGTAGCTCACGATCAGCTTCCCGATTGTGGAGGTAGAAAGCTGCTGCCACAGTTTTGGTTTCGCTGAGTTTCAGTCGCCAGTTCTGGAGATATGTTGAGAGAGTTTTCATGTCCTGGCTCAAGGTGTCTTCTAGATTTTCCCATGACTTTGTCGAGTGGAGAATTGCCAGGTCGTCCGCATAAGCATATTTGGCGGAGACCGTAGTCGGCAAGTCGTGGGTGTAGATGTTGAAAAGAAGTGGAGCCAGGACCGATCCCTGTGGGACGCCGTTTTTCAGGCGTCTCAGTCTGCTTCGCCGTGAGCTACCGGTGGTGAGGGTGAAGCTTCGATTCCTGACAAGTTCCATAATCATATGAACCATATGTCGGTCAGGAAGCAGGCGAAGCAGCTTGCAAGTAAGGCCACGATGCCATACGGTGTTATAGGCAGCTGTAAGATCTAGAAAGACAGCGCCGGCCTTCTTTTTTTGCCTCAAAGCAGTCCTCGATGTCTTGGGTTAAGAGTGTGACCTGATCTACGGTGGATTTTCCGCGCCGAAACCCAGCTTGCTCTTTTGGAAGGAGCGGGTCGATGATTGGGTTGACGCGTGCATAGATCAGTCTTTCGAAGATCTTGAAAGGAACACAGAGGAGGGATATCGGACGATAACCTACATAGCTATATATAACCTACATATCGGACGATAGCTCTACATAAACCCCCTCCTAAACCTTAAACTTGCTTTGATGTAAGTGAACTAACATTATGCTGAGTATAGCCTACCACGCGGGCCACTCAGAACAACGTGGTGGGCGGTTACACATGTCCGCAATAGAACAATGACCTAATTGTGACCTAGATCGCCTGTGACATCATAATATATAATATCTGTAGAAGACTATAAGGCCATTGCAAGTAAGGTATTAAGTACAATCACTAAATGTTGATAAAAAAGAATATACAGGGCTCTAAACTCAGTTGGAATGGTTGGATTGTGTAAAAGTCCTCATTTGTATACGTTGTTATGTAGGCCTACCATTCCGCGACCCTCAGAAGCATCCTCGCGATCCTCATTTGGGTCGCGACAATGAGTTTGGGAACCACTGACCTACAAGGACCAAGAATTTCGCGTAGCGAGCGGATGCTCCCTGCCATTACGCTGTTGCCGGAGCATGACGCGAGCTTTTAATAAGTTTTAATTTAATACGAAAAATACATGTATTTTTCTGTCGATGTATTTTTCTTGTATTTTACACAAAATGTATTTTTACAACCTTAGTCGCGACCCATTGGTGGGTCACAAAGCTATTTCAGGTGGGTCGGGAAGCATTTCTAAATGTTACTGAATGTTAAATTTTTTAAAAAATACCGACATTAGCCTACTTTGGATTTCGCAAGCCGCAGTTCAGTCTTGAACAGTAGGCTACTGCGCCTTCGCCATCGCTACTCTTATCTTCACTTCACTTGTTGACTTTCCATTTTCATAAATTGTGTACCCTATTTTCTATTGGATCGGGAAATTATTGCATTATCATTACGTAACAATTATGCAACAAGGTAACAAATATGTAACAATTAGACGTGTTGTGTCGCAATGACTATTTCAGTACGTACGCCAGTAGTAAAGATGCCATAATAAAGATGTCATATCTCATTGTGGGTCGCACAATAAAACTTGCATTAAAAGTGGGTCGCGAACTAAAAAAGGTTGGGAAGCACTGCTCTAACCTATGTTTCAACATTTTTTTCACCTGCCATTTTGATTAGGAATACGTCGCTCATCAATGCACAGTGACGATCGGTGAGGGAAAGCAAGGAAAGCAGTGCTTACTTGAGCGAAAACTATGCAAAATATAATGACTGAATTCTAGGTTTAACTTCTTATTATTTTTATCACGTCTATTTTAACTTGAAAATTACTGTATTCGTGACTAGAATTACTCGTAACGCTTGTGAGTAGTCTAAGTCCTTACCAAACCGCATGTCTTGCCTATAAATGCCAATTAACGCAAACGCTCCTGTCAGAAACAACCATTGAGACTCCAGGGAAGCAACTTTCACAGTTGCTTTCCCCAGGTTCAAAAACGTCAAAAAACGCCTTCGTTTTATCCAATCCTCACTCGTTTTGCAAAACGTCACCAGCTGCTTAGCCAAACAGATGTGTTATGGTTAGAGTTGCTTTCCCAGTGACGTCAATGTGTACATTCGCTAGACTAACTCGTCATACGCACAGAATGGTCTCTCGTCACGGTACACAGCACAGCATCATAAAGGCGAAAAGATTGTTGCTGTTTTTTGATGTCTCCTCGCCATGTAGGGTAGGTGCGGGACCCATGGGACAGATTTTTTTATTTGTTAATAGCGACTCCAACATAAATACTACGTCGTCCATTTTTTCATAGTTTGTAGATCCACAGACTTACAAGTTATGATGTAAAAATTATTGAAATGTTATAATTAGTTATTGGGTTATTCAACATTTTATCAATGTTGTTGGTTGTCCCATGGGTCCCATACCTATGGGACCGATGGGACAGTGTTATGGGACCGATGGGACATATCCAAAATTGCACAAAAGAAGTACAAAAAATGATTTTATGAACTGAAATTGATTATTTACATTAAAAGTGAAAAATCAACATGAAAAGTCAAGTTCCTTTGTCAATGTTCGTAAGCAATTGCAATATCCATGTATAGATTGTCTATACAGACGAAACAATCTCTGAGAAACGTAGAATGCCGCTTAGGCGTGTTGTCATATCAACTGGTTGTGGCAAGGATTGTTTTTTCTTTATCTTTTTGAGAAATTGAGGCAACATCCTCATTGTTTGGTAAGACAAATTAAAATGCCTATTTAAAATGCCCTTGTCCCATCGGTCCCGCAATCAGCAACTTTGGAAAATATTTTTCTGCTGTCCATGCTGTTGACATCTGAAACTCCATTAGTATCACAAACCTTGCTTCTTATATCACTGATTTAAAACAACTTTATTGTCAATCATTGTTATTTCTGATATTTTCCACAGATTTTTTTTAATCCTATAGCTACAAGTTATTTTAGTGTCTTAAAATTAATATTTTGCCGCCATTGTTTACACAGTTGAGCTAGAGCTAAATCCTACTCCTTTCAAAATCAATATTGACAAAAACTATTCACTAGAGGGCAAGATATTGATTGATTGAATCTTTATCCTCGGATATCGCGCTGTCCCTTCGGTCCCCGTGTCCCATCGGTCCCGCACTTCCCCTACTAGCTTTCATAGTCATGCCTTTGCCCTTTTTACAGCGTTGATATAACGTTACTTCGCCAATGAACGTTCAGGTGCGGATGCAATATTTAGTTCGTTATGCTTCTCTATACGCAGGAGGCAAACTTATCCAGCTTTTTGTACAAATTTTGCTTGCGGTTGTAATGTTTAGGCCTAAGTGTTAGTTTTTGTAGTGTAGGCCTAACTGAATATCTGAGAATGAACATTCATGACGAATTAAATATTTAGACAACTATTATTCCATGTCTAACACTGGATTTTGGTCCTGCAACGTTAAAATTAAGATTGTTCATAACTTCTAAACATTAAATGGATGTATGATCACGACATAGGCGAAGCACAATTTGACAGATTTTTATTTTTGATTTGTTTTGGAAATGCTCTCAGAGCGCACCAAATTGGAAGTGTTTTTCAAACATTTCTGGAGGAGGCCCCCCAGACCCCCGCTGGAAGTGTTGGCTTCGGCAACACGCCTTCGGGCTTCGCCCGACGGTTACGCCCTTCGTGCCTACTATCTTGCTGCAGCATATTTCCAAGTTGCTTTCCCAACGGTTTAAGCCACCGAACGTCACTGTCAATGCATATAGACTAATTAAAGTAAGCTTACCAGGAGCCTAAACTTCTAAGGAATGTGCGAAATAATACTTAGATTATCGAAAAATCACTTGCTTGAAAGCGTTTGCAAACTACGATTTTGAGTGGACCTCAGTCTTTAAAATTTTAGATCAAAAAAAATGAAATTTAGCCTATACTTTTTCTGAATGAAGCGCAAACTTAAACCCAGGATACTTGAAATTACTAGGAGACATTAAGACCCACCATGGTTAAGCAATTAGGATACACACTATTTATTCAAGCTTACCATACACAAGTATGCGAATACATTTTATGCGGTCACTCACTCAAAACAATTGCAAATCAATACATCATGGAATTTCAAACCAATCACCATAGTTCCCAATGAGAAGTCTGTGTTGGTTGGGTAAATAAACAACAACAAAAATATATTTTTTAAAAACAAGGCAGGATTAATTTCCTTATCAGAATTTTTTTTTGGAAGCTAACACAATTGTTATTTACGCTGCATTTTTGCTTCTAATATGTCAACTTATACAGTAACCTAAAAGCTACTAACAAGGAATGTTTAACAATTTATTGCATGGTATGCTCGATGCGTAGGCTACAGAAACAAAGAAGTTTTCCGTCGAGCTTCTGCAAACTTCGACCTTTCTTGTCCATTCGAAGTCAAGCAGCTTACTTTTATAGACTACATCTGGAAAAAATATGCTCCGATTTTTGGATTGAACGCAAAAACATAGAAAACTTTGGCATCATATCAAGCTAAATATACAAACAAGCGCGCAAAATGCCCACACCGTGTGCGTGGAGTAGGGATTTAGGTACGGTAGGTTGCAAAATGGAAGAGCGAAAATAATCAACTTAATGTTGAATCAATATTTGTGAATGATAAGTAGATACAAACACAAGGTGTTGCTCTGAAAGTGCACTCCGTGAACAAAAGCTTCACATCAATGAAAAATAACGTCAATAAAACTGAGATGATTGATAGGAGCACTTCTTAGCCCACGATCAACAAAAGGCTGGTTCGTTCCATTCCAAGTTACAATGAAACCTTGTAGCGTTAACATTTGGAAAGTAAGAACTGCTAAGCATTTAACAGCATTCTAAAGTATTGGGCCTACTACGTTTTTTATAAAAGTCAAAGAAATTCATGGTTAAAAGTAAAAGGTAAAGTAGTCGTCACGGTGGTGGCATGTTAATTGACAAGACAATCAAAATAAAAAGTAGCAACGCATAAGTAAAACGACTGCAGGTTTTACTATGTAACAACAAAAATAAAAACAATTGCATGCAAATATTTGTGTATGCATTAAATCTACAAGTAGGCCTAGCCTGCACAAAGGTATGATTGCAATATTGCAATGAATGCTTTGCAGAACTACTTTTTACGAAAGATGGGAATTCCCGCTCTTTTAACATCTATTTAATGAACCACTCGAATTAGGTTTCTTTAGATCATCCAACCTCGGCGCGATGACGACTGCCATACGGTAGTTTGTTCTGTTACAGTACAGGTACAATGGAATTAGGTACCGCTAACCATGGAAATGTGATTTGAATCACCGAGGGATGTGATCTTTCCGGAATAGGAAACTTTTCCGCTTCCGCTGCTGCTGAGGCTCCCACTGCTGTCATTGGTCGTACCATTTGTGACGCCATCGTTGAGGTATTGTGAAGGCACAACGTTGGATGTAGGCGGAGGTGGTGGTGATGAAGGCAGTTTGGTGAGGTCACTGTCACTGCTCGAAGCTTTCTTACTCGGCATGGTTTTATTGCGTTGCTGCAGACTCGATGTCGCTATGGTGTTATGCAAACCTCCGTTCGACATTCCGTTCACTAAAATGTAAAGGTTTACCTTTATGAAAAAACTATTTACAATAATTGCCACTTCTGATGTCATTTTCTTATCGTCAACAGAAGAGCGTAAGAAATGTCACAATAATTAGTTGCTTTCTCCCATTTAAGTTAAAAAGCCATAAACCGGCCATTTCCTCAGAAAAGATTTTTGTTGGTTTTTAACGTCATGATTTGTGTATTTTACTGCTTGGTTAATTACTTATAGACGAACGAATAGGCTTAAATGGTCATCCTGTATTCAACTATTCATATCGATTAAGCTAAGTTGCATTTCGAAAATGTGAAAAATGTTGCTCAAAATACTTTTCCGGCCGATTAAACAGCTGGATTTTAAATCTAAACACGCAAAGAGTTTTTACCGTTAAGCTGCTACCGTTATTTTTTATAGTTTATCTTCGTATTGACGCTATCTAGGATTGACAGCAACATTTTACTTCAAGCTTTGAACAAACTCTAGCAATTCATCAGATCACGTACCTTGCTGCTCGGTATCATGTGACCCTGGTGACGTGAGCCACCATGACACTTTGTTGCTAAGAATGTTTGGAAGATCAAATTGACCGGCAAGCTGTTCGAAGTCAGGAATTATCGATGGAGGAGACATAATCTCTTCCATGGAAGATATAGATGAGCCATGTTGGTATTCTACAAAGAGAAAAGAAAAACCTCTCTACCAAAATTGTACAACTTTAGTTTGTACTTAACATCTGACCAGTTACACTTTCGTTAACGAATATTGAAACGCAGTAGAAGACTTTTTAGGTTAGAACCATTTGATTGGAGATGCTGTGTTCAATCATTTTCATAAAAATTGAATACCTGGCAGTTCAAACATTTTGATTGACCAGCTGTAGTCTTCAGAGATGACAAGCTTTCCGCTGGTTGTAAGAGAAAGACACCACGGGAAGTGAAGACTGTCTGCTCCTGACCAAAATACAAATTTGAAATTTAAAAAAACGATAATAGGCTACTTCAGATAACAAAATCAATGGCTTCAACCAAGACAACGTTCAATTAATTTGTTGTCTAACTTAAAAGATGACAACAAAGAGCAAAGCATTGGCTTATGTTAAAACGAACTTAAAAATTGAGTTTCAAATCTGCTCTTCTGCTGCCGTTACTTGTAAAGTTCAACAGTGCACTGAAATCTCGTTAAACTAAATCTCGACGCAAGTAACAAAAATCCATTTAATGCTTAAATAAATTTAACATTTTCATACATAAATTTAATACTGCGCTTCTCAAACGCATGATCTTCATAGTTTTTGAGTGCTTAGCAGGAAGAGCAACAATCTTTCATAAAATCAACCCACCAGTGGCAATATGTCGGAGGAAGCATCCATCCGGAGTAAACAGATCGACTCGATGGTTCCAGCAATCTGCCACCAGGATGTTGTCCTGCTCGTCGGTGCAAATTCCTCTTGGACCCTGGAATTGTCCCCTTTCTGGACCCTCTGAACCAAAACTCAGCAGAAATTCACCCTGGAAATGCAAATAAAAATGCATCAAATACGTTTGTTTCCTAATAAATAGGCTAAACACTAAAAAAAAGTCTAGACAATTTATGTTTTGTTAATGACAATATAACCTTGCTAAAATACAAAAGCGCACAAATAAATTTTACTGTTTTCATTATTTTTTAACTATTTTTGAATAGCAACCACAAAGAAACAAGTTACATAAGCAAGTGCACCGACCTGCGCAGAAAATTTTTTCACGCTACAGTCTCCACCGTCTGATACAATGATATTGTTGTGTGAGTCGCAGGCGACATAACGCGGCTCCACGAGCTTGCTGTCTCCCTTTCCTTGTGATCCAAATTGAGTCACAATCCTCCCCGTCTCCCTGATCATGAACGTAACCATGAAAACTGTTGTCTTCAAGAATCACTTTCAACTTTTTTGTATTATAATACACAAAACACTAACATAATAAACAATTGTAGACTTACCCTAAATCAAACTTAACACTTCATCATAGGTCACTTTATTCAAGTGGCTAAGTCACCAGTTTCGCCCAAATATTTTCTGTCTCATAAAAACTCTTTGAAATTATGCTTTGTTATTTCATCTAGTCCAAATCAACTCACGTGTGCACAGATATAGTGTGTTTTCCTACGTCAGCAACCACCATCTGGTTATTGGAGTTGACTGCAATGCTTGTGCAATTCAAGAAGAAACCTTTCCCGAAACCCAATACGTTCTTTCCTTCGTGTGTCCATATATGGACCTGATCTTCACAGCACACGGCTATGTCGTCATTATGAAGGACAGCTACACCTGCTGGTTTGCACATGCGTTTGTTCACCTGCAAGCAATAGGATATCATTTTAAAAGAAAAATTTTCAACCTTCTAGAATCTAGATGGTAATAACAGGCCAAAACCTTATCGACAGTGCAGGAACATACAAAATACATGTTAGATGCATAGTGGATTAACAGACTATAACTTGTAAGTATGTCAAGATTTTTTGGTGTTTAGTTTAATAAAAGTTTTATATGAGACAATTATGTTGTACCATAAATAAATAAACTGCACAACCAGTTACCACAGCACTAACCAATTATAAATATGAAATGAGCTACGTTATCGTATAAACAGAAGTTTAAACATTAACATCAAATCAAGCACAGTTATATAGTGTAAATCTGTAAAGTCGTACCTCAGTGACAATGGAGTCCTTGAAATTTCCTTGTGGGTCAAAGATTTGAATTTTTGCACCATCATAATCGGCTGATATGATTTCATTAACAGAATTAACAGCTAGCGTAGGGGTGGATTCGAACTCACCATCTCCAATTCCTTGTTTGCCGATCTACGCAAGACACAAGTCACGTATTTATTACATTGATTTTAAACCACAGTATTTCAAGTTTTGATTCACCACATAAGCGTAAAATGAAACTTTTCAAGCTTTTTCGTGTTATCAATAAATCAGCCCACTTCAAATCGAGAACAGGTATTCGAGTCCACATAACCGATTTTCAGCATGCCAATGATTTATAAATTACAATAAGAGTAAAGCGACTAGTACGAGAATGGTTTAGTGATAACAAGTCTTACCATGTAGGCTAACTTCTCAGGAGATAACCGCTAAGGCGGTAACCGCTAGACTAACCTGCACCAACAGTTTCGTTTCGGAGGTTGATTCCTCCCGCTGAATGACCGCCTTCCCACTTTTCCTCACCAGAGGTCCCCCGTCGCTCAAACAAAATGAATCCAATTGCCGCAGCACCTACACACAGCAACAAATGAAACCTTGAAAAATAATTTTCTTTATGCCAATAGCCACAAAACAAGAACTGTACAAAAATCATTTTGTGCAAAAAAAATATTAATCAAAATGCAAGATGATCACTTGTTCAAGCAAACTCTGTGTACACCTCAATATGATTTTTCATAGTTTTGGTTGGAAATATTTTACGAACTTTTTTAACCAACAAACGCAATAGCTCTGGCATTCACCAATTTGTGATTTAAGCAAAATTTCTTTGCCAATACACTATAAAGAGAAATAAAACATAGTAACTTCAGCGGGTTTAGCATACTTTATTTCACACAAAATATGACACAATCACTTTTTCAATAAAGTCTTAAACACCTTCATGGCTGATGAACCAAAAGACACGCCTGAAGAAGTAGATTTTAGTTATTTCATTAATATACCCTACCTAGGAAAAGATTCAACAATTTTTGCGAAAAACCTAGCTAAACTTATAAAAAAGAAATTTTCATGTGACATTCATCCTGTGTATAAAACATTTAAAGTGCACCAATATTTTCAATTGGTCGCCTACCCCCTTTGCTCTTTCTTTAAATGTTGTGTATAAATTTAGTTGTTTGCGTGACGCAAACCAGACATACATTGGTATGTCAACCAGACATTTGTTGACAAGGGCCGGGGAGCACTTAAACCCAAACCTAACAACTAAAAGTGCAATTAAAGAGCACATCGCCTCTTGTGAAACGTGCACTGACAATGTCTCGATCGAGCAATTTAAAATCATCTCTCGAGGCAGATCTGATTTTCAGACTAAGATCATGGAAGCCTTAAGAATCAAACGTAACAATCCATCTCTCAACCGGCAGTTATTCGCCTGTGGCTCATCGTTCCTTTTGTGTGTGTTCTAATTGTTTTGTCCAATGCCTGTAGTCTACACCTCACGTGATCTGTTTCCCACCGCATAATTTACTCGCAATCATTCTCGTATCATTTGTTCAGTTTGTGCTTTCAGTCCAGAGTGTCGTTACAGTTACAGTGCATAGTCAAATTTATCTTACGATTTTTCATTTTATGTATTGCAGATTTAATTCCTGATGAGGACACACGTACGTGTCGAAAACGTTTGAGTTTATTTTATTTAATTATGTTATATTTTGTGTGAAATAAAGTATGCTAAACCCGCTAAAGTTACTATGTTTTATTTCTCTATGGTTCAACAAAGCAAACTCTCTACCAAAGCTTTAACACTATAAAGATTAATTGAAAATGGCTTGATAAACAAAAAAGTAAAATTAGTTTGCTCTGTTTTTCTTTTTACTAGTCTGGTCTTTCACCGTTACAGTGCTTACAAAGGTTATTAAATTACTGCGTAGCCTGCTGCAAAACCTATTTTTTTAGGCAGAAGAATTGGTAGCCTACCACAAACACTTCGCTCTGCAAATCTATTTTTGAACACAAACGCACATCCACAGCTCAGCCAGATCACATATCAGTTTCGAGCTGAGCACATTGGTCGTTAGCCCATGACCGAAACCACAGCAATATCGTGTCTTACCACACTCTTTTATCTTTGGCAACAATCAACAAGCAAGGTTACAAAACAAACGTACACGCTCAAATGCAACAGAACCAGCCTTTTTACATTGGTTTAACTATTGCGCAGGTTGAATGACTGCAAAAGAACTAAATTTCTAATTACAGTTATGTAGAGTTTTGGATTACCTTGTTCACATTTTCGTCAAACGTCGCTTTCTGCAAGGATAGCCGCCCAAGGTTGTCCCTGATCACACGAACGCTAGAATCAGCGTTTGCATCAAAGTGCACGACTTCTGTGTGATCGATTTCGTGGTATGCGAGAGCAGGGTGAGTTTCTAGGAGCTGATGGAGTATTTGTGTCATCTGATTGTTTAGTCCAAGGACTTCTTTTGGCGTGCCATACTCCAACACCTACAATGAATCATAAAATGAAAAAAAAATAATGTATTGCAAAGAATACCGTACCAGACAGAAAATCTTTACATTGCCAATAGATATTATGCATTTTAAACCAAAATATCATGGGTTACTATAATACCAATACACACTTTTAAGGTTTGAGCTTTATTTTTGTCGTTTTTTATGTTCATTTTCTAACTATTTTGTGTCTTCAGAAGCGGTGTCAAAAACAAATCACAAATACTACCTTTCTTGAAAATTCTGTGCATGAAACAAGGGAACTAAGTTGCATTTCAACCGAATCCTCATCACCATTGATATGCTTGATCTCATTTGCGTGCATGTTGTGAAGCTCGTCAATAAGCTCTTGCTTGCGCTGGATATATATATTTCAGAAATAAATAAACATGGAGATGTGGGAATTTGTGAAGTCATCAAGGTCTCGATCAAACGAAAATGGAAAACGCCATACACGAGTTTCACTATTGTTTGGGATCATCACTGATGATCACGGGTGAAACTCGAGTATGGCGTCTTCTATTTTCGTTTGATCAAGACCTTGATAAATAAAACACATTTTCAGTTTTCACTAATACGCCAGATGAAGTTGAAAATATTTTTTTAAATAAAAAAATTTATGTGGTGAGCGGAGTATTTTAGGACTT
Organism: Aplidium turbinatum; assembly: GCF_918807975.1. Lineage (NCBI taxonomy): Eukaryota > Metazoa > Chordata > Ascidiacea > Aplousobranchia > Polyclinidae > Aplidium > Aplidium turbinatum. Next base: position 49,461,916 of record NC_137472.1, read on the forward strand.
CTAAAAATATGGGTTTGATGCTATAAAAATGTGGTGCGAATCGAACAAAAGCTTCCAGAAAGGTACTTATTGAAAAGCGTGACTTCCCAGACAGCCATCTTATCTGGTAAAGATCTGGTCCAGATGAAGTGGATGTCTGGGTTTGTATTGAATGAGATATAATCTTATTGAAGTACAAGACTAAAATAAACCACTTGATCTAAAAATTTGATTTGTTTTGTCAAACAATGCGTTGTAAATATTTTCCTTTGTTGACCATTTTGAATACAAACATTTTTATGTTAAAAATTTGTCTCACTCTGTGAATGGCGTTGATAAAGACTTCACAAGTCTTTTCAATATCAGCCTCTGCAGCATCCCTGTCCATTTTCTTCATCAGTTTGATTTCTTTCAATGTTCCTTGCAAAGTTCGAAGGACATCTGCTTTTTCTTTTGCAGTTTTCAAAAGGTTCTCGATCTGAAATGGAATAATGTTATTGTTCAATAACTAGAACAGACAAAAAGAAAAAGAAGCGTAAACTGGAAGTTGTTTAACGTTGTATTGCGGTAAGAAATTATTCTCTGTCGGTAAGTTTCACCTGGTGCCCTTGGTTCAAGACTTCTTCTTTTAGAGAACATCTCCGATGTCTTGCATGTTCTGATTCTACGCATTCATGACATATCGGACGTTGACAAGATTGGCAGTAGATCTTTGCTGCCTCTCCATCGTGAATCTGGAAACAACAGCAATAAGCTTGACACTACAAGTTACTGAGATTTGGTCAGACTTTGTAATTAATAAATTTGGTCAGACTTTGTAATTAATAAATAAGGTTCTCTTCGGTAAGCATGGAATGCATGAGTACACTGAAAAGTTAATGATTTTCTCAATTACAAAGTTGCCACTGGTTTTGACTTGACAAATGAAACACCCATCTAGCAAAAATTGATTGAGTCTTCACCCTTGCACTGGGAAAGCTTCTTTAAAAGCTTAATCCTGGCAGTTTCGCACACTTGTAGAGGCTTTAAACTACTGACGCAGACCCGGTCATTGAGATTGACTGGGTGAAGTTTCCGATTGTTAAAATGTTGTTGGCGGGAATTATTCAATCTATTATTGCCATTTTACATTTTCAACGTTTGACGATGTCAACAAAAACGTTAAAACGATGTGACAAACAAACTTTTCGATCTGAGCTACACTAACTGTAGAATATGAAAACGGCAAAACAATAATGCTTTACCTGTTGCATTGGTTTGTTGCAAAATAACATTAACTAAACGTCAAACACTGAATCAAGTACTTACCATGCAATAGATCTTAGCTCGGCTCTTCAATTCTTGGTTGTGCATTCCAGATTCAAATTCGGAAAGAGGAACTATCTTGTGTCTTCTGGTCAGTTTCGTCCGAATGTGCCAGGTGGAACACTCTGAGCACAAAAAGTCTGTGCAATCCAGACATCTAGCGATGGCTGCTTTTCGACTATCATGATCACAAGTGTCGCACATGAGCGAAGTGCCATCTTTATCTTCACTTCTTATTTCTTTGACGGTTTTCAACATGTCTGACATGTTCAAAATAAAAAAATTGTCCTTCAAGCCATTTATCCCATCCGCCGTCAGATGCTGCTCACTTCGGCATGTCGGACAGACCACCACTGTACTATTGGCTGGCTTGTATTCATCTAAGCATTTCAAACAGAATGTATGCTGGCAGTTCAGACTCTTTGGTCTTGTGTAAGTCTCAAAGCAAATTTGACAAGTGAGAAATTCATCGTTGATCTTGGTCAGAAGATCGATCGAGCTAGCCATCACGTGACCGGAAAACCTATGGAAAAAACGTTGTCATAGTTACACAAAGATAAAGCTTTACAAACTTCAAAATATATGTCTATCTTTTGTGGTGATGCATTAAAATTAACTTTAGCAAGACATACTGCTGGAAAAAACACGTAAATGCATTATAGATTTACTGGCAATGATAACTAGATTATGTTTGGAAAAAGAAAGCTTAAATCCATAATCGCAGGATGATTTGTGCTGGTTAGATCAAGATCAGATGAGTATGACTGATCTCCACCCTAATTAGATGCTGTGCAGCTGAAATATTTCACCTACAGCTTATTTGAATCGCCGAGCAGTCTACATGCAAGATTAGCTCTTGTGGGTAATGTTCCGTCACATTCTTTCAAACTTTGTAAAATTTAATTTTCTTATTAGTTCATCTTGCCCATTTGAAGAGGCGAGGTCAATGCGGCTAGCCTGCATGTGGCATGCACTTTGAACGAACTGCAATGAACAAAAATCAAAACGCTTTCAAAATAAATGGGCTTATGACCAAAATCTTATAAAATTTGTCTTTTTTTGTTTGTTTGAAAGTCTGCTTCCTATTTCAAAAATTAACGATTCGGATTAAGACAAAACATTTCATGCAAATATTTCACCAATACTTAAAATTGTTAATGCAGTAAGGAAGCATATGGCAATAAAAACAAAAACTATAGTAGGCTACTGTAGGCTACTTCGATGGTTGGTTTGAACTTTTATTCTCGGACTGGTAAAGTCTTTGAAAGATTATTCCTGGCAGTTTCGCAAACTTGAAGAAGCTTTGAACCACTGACGCAGGTTCAGTTACCGAGATAGGCATAGTGAAATTTTCGATTGTTAAAGTGTTATTATCTTTGAATTATTTCATCCACTAGGTGCCGCTAAATGGAGAGCACAGTCTTTAAAATGGGTTACCCCAAGAGTCGAACCAGCGCTACTTAATCTTGTGATTTTATTTTGCATAAAGTCGGAAGCTTAGTCAACTTAGTTGCCGAGGCTGTCGATAACCTATCATGTTGGTTAGTAGCCTACGATTAAAAAAGCCGTATGTTTCATCAGCTTCATCTGGCAAATGCCATCAAAATTGTTCTAAGCCGCAGATTTAGTTGCGGTGTGAACAAAAGAAACTTTTTGCTGCAAAAGTCCACATTTTTATCGACTTGTGTGGTCGTCTGACGGATCAGTGAACATCTTATATGACGCCATTGCCAAGTTCGCCAGCGTCCTTGTGTTACTGCGTTCCGGCTGACCGAAGCAGCAAAAAAACGACACAATTGTCCTCTGTTTAAACCAGCACTTACGCCAGCTATGCATTGTGGTGAGATAATAACTGTTTGTTGGGTGATAATATGTCGCAGGTGCGAAATCACATTCATTGAGATTCTGAGCAGCTAAGACGCGGATAAATCTTAAATATTTCAAATACAAATACTCTTTGAAAATGACCCCATCACTGTTCTTAGCCACCGGAAATACGGTTGCTATGAGTCGTGGAATGTCATTACCTGATATTCTCTTTGAATATATTGTAGTCCGGTGAAGAGCGCACCCTTGTGCGGATTGGACTCATTAGTGCAGTTAATTTTGTAAGTCAAAGTTCAAAAATCATTCAGCAGCTTGTCCTATAACTAGGCAACTGCCTTATTCAGCTAAATAGAAATTATTTTATTTTACTGTTTGACACTGTACAAGAAACTTTTCAAGAAAAACCTTTTTCACACTAATTTTACTTTTTTCTCCTCGTAATAAACATAGCATTAAATTTTATTCTAAAGATAATGAAAAAAAATAAAGTTTTTGGCTTCGTCTGTCGATGTCAACAAATTGTAGCCTATACAACGTGACTTTTAAAAGCTAACTTTTGACAATAGCAAGATTTTTTGTGGCTTGGTTACCCTGAAAGTTGTCAGACAGATTCTGCGCTAATCCAGCCATTGTTTTCTCCACAATACACGTCAACGACGAAGTGAAATTTTTAAGTAAATTATTTTGAAGTTAGTGAACTTTAGCAAGTCAATGCACTAAACAACAATGTTTTTTTCCGACGTCAACTGATTTAGCCTACATTCCCTTCCTTAAGCTACTGCTATACTCTCTTCAACTTGATCCCAACAAAGCAGAAAAAAAGCTCAAAACAAGCCTCACACTAACTCCAAAGACATTTTACCAATAGCCATCTAATTTCTGATACTTTCCTGAAACGTATGAGACGCAGATGCGTTTACTAGCCCAGTCGGTACGACGTCAAATCCACATAACTGTCTGGCAAAAAGTTGAAACTACATAACTTCTTTTTTTCTTCAAGAACTAAAACTTCGATTACTTCTCGCTTCAGTTTTTATATATTTGTTTTAGCTGTGACGTCGTGATTTAAAATGTCGAGATAAGCTTTTAGGTTTAAATTACAACGTTTTAAGCACTGATCTGGTATTTTTACAACGTGGTTGAAAATAGAAAGTTTCAATATAATTTACTTTCACAGATACCGAGATCTACATTTAGTGCATGATTTCATGAGATTTATGTCATTTCAACAAACGTCGTCTTTACCCTTTATGTTAAAGCAAAAAACCTTCGTTCCTTTAAAACATATTGTAATACTTCAGCTTATTTTACACCAAAAGACCGTGCCATGTTATTGAAATTAAGTTTTAAAGTTGAAGCAAATTTTTTATTGCTTTCAATCGAGTAAAGCGAGCCCTATCGATGGTTGAAAAAGAAAATTACTCAGCAGCAAAGAATGGATCCTTTTTTGTATTGGTTTGATACAAGATGATCATTGGACTAACAAGATACTTGGCGTCGCTTTGTCCAGGGTATTAGCAGAAGGAAGCGTAGCTGTTTATTATTTCTTTGAAAACTGAGCTCTACTAACTTCAAGTTATACTTTTGTTTACTTAAGTTTATACTATCAAAAGCGAGTGCATCAGAAACACAAACTAAAAAAATCGTGAAAGGGTAAAAAGACTGTGCATACAGCACGCCATGAATTACATTATTGCCACAACAATGAGCAAACAACCAAAAGACGGCAAACTAGTAGGCCGGAAAGTAATTGCACCGCAACAGGCTTTTCTAGATCTCAAACTTGAAAAAAAAACTCGTAAACAACTTTCCATTTCAACAACACCATTTTCGCATGAAAGTCAAAGCATGACGTTTCGATTACTGAAATTTGCTACTGTCGTATCAACTGTTGATGCACTAACGACTCCACAAGATTGAGATAAACCTGTATGCAGAAACGTTCACCTTTAATTTGACGTCACAGCTCAGCTGCATTCGTCAGCAAAGGTCGCGGTTCAAGTTCTCGCATCCGGTTACAACAGTCGGCAGCAGGAAAATCACGGCATTTGCGTTGAAGCAGCATTTTTTTGTTAGATTGTTATTTGAGGGAACAATACACGGTTTGAAAGTTTGAAATAATACCTTTTGTGGTAGATATTTTTGTGTGCATAAGGAGAGACTTCAAACAATGCAAGATGCATTGTCAAGTCAACAAAATTGTCACTACGCGATGACACTGACGAAACGAAATGCTGATCTTATCTCAAAAGGAAAAAGATTTGTTTGTTGTTACAGTACTTAGAAAGGTTCAGAAATGGACATGCATGCTTGCTCATATTAAACGAGCAACTGTTCGTGAATTTGGCTTTATGAAACATACAGATTTTCATTTCTAAACAATATATCATTGAAACGTTTGGGTTTTCACTATCTTTAAAGATGGTAGTGTGCTCAACTACCGAACATTAACAATTACCTTGCCAACAAATACCAGATATGGTCAAATCTTCCATCTCAATAATCTTTTATTCGCTTGAAGAAAGTTTGTATCAAAGTGGCACCTGAATAAAATTGCTGAGAATTATCTATTTGCAATGGCCAATCACTATTCTTAGTCTGGTGCTCAAATGACAGAACTGAGCGGTTTGGTTGCAATCTTTCTTCTATCTATTGTATGCCTCGTGAAGGCATTCAATGAAGAATAAAGATTTTGAACATTTCATTTTCAAAACCTAGTTTTTCTTTCTGCTGCAAAATTCGATCTCTGCGCATTTATTATTGTTCAGTCAGTTTCTAGATCTGTGCTATGTTTCGCATACATTGTTTTTCGTTGTGATGATCAGAAATAAAAATGAACTGAACTGAGCTAGTGACGTTTAAGAAATTGAAATTTACTGCATTTGGTACAAATGTTTTCAGATCTCTGAAAAGGGCTTAGGTTAAGCCGAAAACGTTCAACTGTTCAAATTTATTGTAAATATAAGTAATGTACTAATGTAGTCTTACAATGCTCAACCTGTGGTGTTGTTGCTCCTTGCCTGTCTACACGTCTTCGAGTAAATCTGCAATAACGACAACTGTTTTGATTAGAGCTTTTAACAAAGATCTTTGATCTAACAATTTTATCACAGCTGCTCTGACTGACTAGTCTGTAGAAGGCACAACTTACATACATCCATTCTTCCAAATATAACGTTGTTCCAACGTCAAACAATAATGTTTGTCAACTGGACGAGTTCTCACCAACACAACAAAATCAGTTCAAACGTTGCATCAATAAGAAGTAAATGAATTTGCTGATTTGATATACTTTCTTGTCCTATTATGACCAGCAACTAAAAAACAGCGCGATCCTTGAATGACCTGCTTGATAATTAGCTTGAAATTGAACCATGCAATGCACTATGCAAAGATAATAGCGACCAGTTAAACGACCAACAACTTAGCTCAGTTGAAGCATCTTGATCAGATTTTGAAACGTATTATCAATACTCCTTTATTATTTCGAGCCGTTTTTTGTGATAACCAATTAGTCTACCGTTTTCTGTTTAAAAAATAAATTTGTTTTGCCTTTTTTAAGTTTTCAACGTTTGTACGGGATAAACAGCTAACACAAACGTCAACATAATGTCTCGAGACAACAAGATACCGTCTTTAACATTGACAGACATGGCCATATTACATTTGATAAACAAACCTAACAAGGATATTTGTAGACATCCGCTTACAAACTGTGTGAACATAATCCCAAATAAAGTAGGACAGGATTTACAAACTACTTGGGCTTCAGATGAACGTTTGCATGACAACGCTTCTTTGTATTTATAACCAAAAATATGCAAAGGATTAACAACGTAGTTGGGCGTCGTCACTAATTCTGATCAAGGCCACCCACTAGACGAGGCGTGGCAGGATGTCCGCAACGAGGATGACTGATCTAATTTATTACTAATTTTCAGAAGCGCAAACGTTTAAATCGTCTTCATTGATGCGTTTGAAGCTGGAGGAGTGGAAGTTTATCTATACCAATTAGGTCATACTTTTGTATCGACGACAACAAACTACCAGTTAATCTTTTTTTATATCAAGCTATACTGGAGATCACATGCTAAGTTTCTTACAGTAACTATTCGTTACGTTTCAGCAAATAGTTAAAAATTAGTGATTGGCTCGGGATGTTAAATTCAACAATATTCGCAAACTTAGCGCTGAAGCATCAACCCTGAAAGACGCAGTTCAACCCATAGGCTATTTCATAGACTGATGCTTGGTGTAATGTTTAAAACGATTTTTCTTTTGGTCGAAACGAAAGTCAATACAAAGCATTTAATCAAAAACAAAACAATTAACTTTGTGCCGAAACGAAACTTTGGAATATTTTCAAACCATTTTTGTGCTGGACACTCTACGTGAGCCTGAACAAATTTGAAAATCATGCTCTTTCCAATTTACAAGAAAAAGAAATTGCCTTTCTGTTAAAGCAAACAAAGGTAATAGATTATAAGTCGAAAAAACAGAGTATTGTGAAATTTTTAAATATTTTTTTGCTTGCAAGAATCCTAATTGCTAGTCTTGACTTTTTTCTTTTGGCTGGTTTGCAAAACCTTCAAATTTTTCTTGAAATCGTTTTGTCACTGCTATTTTATGACAAACTACTTCTTATACAAACAACCAAGCCAAAAGTACATTAACTGCAGTGTCAAACAACGGACAAGGAACACTCTAGTAGCTGGTTTAACTGCTCTTCGAACAATTTTCATACTGGCTTCAAACTGTTTTCATAATGCAATGCTTCAAAATTCAGACGTTTCGTTTGTCAGAAATTTGACTGAATTTAACTGGTTTTAAAAGTCCAACTGAACTTCAAGCCTTGCCTTTCATCATCATCGCACAATCAAAAGAATTTGATCGTAGTTTCCTTTCAAATTCAATATTCACCTTGGCAACACTGGCTTTGTGTGAAACTGCATCACTCTGGGGCTTTGAGTTTTTGAAATAACTATATTTTAAATGTTGCTCTGCATGCTTCAACGCATTCTCGTTATGCTCAATTGCATAAAATTTTAACGCCAAAAGAATGTTTTTGAAGTTTTCAGAATTTATTATCAGTTGCGCAAGGACAAAACAAAATGCATCAATAAAGAAAACGTCCATTCTAATTTTAAAAGCAGTTTACGACAAGTTCTGTTTCTTCTATGTAAACTAGAATTTAGGGGCTTTAAAGGTCATTGCTCATCGTGCCACTATAAATTCCACAACTAAATTGCTGCTCCAAAATCACAGCCAACACACTCTGTGTTATCTATTCAACATCACAAAATGTCAAGTAGGCCTCGTAAAACAATGGTAGGGTCGGGTTTTCAAATAACTTTGGACTGATGCTAATTTAACGACTGCACCCAACTGACCTACAAATTAGCAAGACCACACAACCATTCAACCAACCATCATAAACCCCTCATAGACAATCGTACACAAGAAACCGTTTAGTGGTAAGTCTCTGATTGCTATTGTTTGGCTTTTGAAGCCCGAGTTTTGCTTTTGATGTAGTTTATCATGAACTTAAAAAAATGTTCTTTCTAACTCAAAGCAGATAGCATTAAGCAAGATAAAGTTGAGCCATTCTGCAGACGACTGCAGTGATAATACAGAATAGAAATTAGAATAGAATTAGAATCTACACTGTGAAGTAAGCAACGATCATGCTGCTAAAAGCGAAACTCAATCAATTACAGAATAGAAAACATAGAGTTACTAAATAATTTTTTCAACAGGGAGCAACTATCCACTAAGTAAACTGTAGTAGCCTACTGTTATTGTTGAATCGGGGCATCATACAATAGGCCTTGTACTTACTATTGGAAATAAGCGGCTTTTGAAAGGTGCAAAGCAGAACAAACATGATCTAAACGTCACACAGCTCAGTTTTGAATTGAATTGTTTTTTCAAATAGTTTGTATTCATGAAGGTTGAAGGGTCACAAAAATTGATGTTTGTTTATACAAGTAACAACAGGCGTGTAGCTTATATAGTGTCGGAGTAGGGAGCAAACTTAGGGATGCCCCTAAGCAAATCACCCTTCTTCAGAAAGATAAATTAAAATACTGGGCTAACCTTGAACATGGACTAACACTTTGCTCATACTTTGCTTCACAGTGTTAGGATGCCAATGTGACAAGAAGTGCTTGACACCCCCTTACACAAACCTTTAGTTACGACTTGTCCAACACCTTGCAGCAACATTTCAACCAGGCGCCTGATGTAAGCTAACTGTAAGCTTTTTATAAATTGTGTACATCGTGCAGTTTTGTTCGTACATCAGTACAGTCAACGCCGCAGATATTTTTTGTGATATCTTATACATTAGCAAGAAAGTAAGAATATTGTTGTTAAATGCAAGAACGATATCCCTGCTGAAACCTGAAAGTTTTCCGACCTAAATTAAGACTTTCAATGACTACATTTTTAGTCACAGTATTTCACCTTCAAAAAAATATTACTTCATCAATATCGATAGGGCAATTATCCAATTCATGATCGTCTTTATGTGAATATACAACAAAATACTGAGCGTTTTTTTACGACATATAAAAATAGATTTATAAGTGTTGAACGCTTTGATAAATCGACTAACGACTATCCAAAAACATGATAATTATATAACTATCAACGACATGTTTTGTCTTGGTTACAAAATAACTCTTTTCAAGCTTATTTTTCTCACACGCCAAAATACAAATATCGATTTCTCACAAAAAAATGTACGTCTGTGTATTTTCAAATTGCACTCTATTGCATCCGGCAACAGTTTGTGGCGTTGAACAACATCCTTTCATAACAGCAAAGTCGAATAACTTCAACTTCTTCACTCCAAGCGATTTGATAACTTTGATGTTTGAATTTCTGCGCTAAGGTTATGTGAAAGTTTTGTTTGATTTGTTGTAGAACGCAACGTTGCTGAACCTAGCTCACACCTTTCCTTATCAGGAGATTTTCTCCGACCCTGCAATTCTGTGCCATTGTCAATATAAATTTCGACTCAAGCCAACCACTTGAAATAATTTTGTTTTTTTCTCACGCAAGTCAACTTCGGCGTGATCTCCTTCTTTTAACGTCACAATTCAAGCGTTTCTTTATTATCTCGTCTTCGTGAAATCTCATGCGGCATTATCGAAATCTGAAGATTTTACGATTTTGTGTCTGCTGTTACGACTTCATAGCTTAAAATAGAATAGCAACATGACCATATACAGTTCGCCTTTGCAAAGTTTCAAAAGTATTGAAAAACGCTTATCGGTGATAAATATATGTTCTTTTAATGTTGAAGAAATGTTGACTCGCGGTACAACCAGCAAGAAGTGACCATAAAAAGATAAGCAAAAACGATTTTCAACAGATAGCTGAGTAGAAGACACTAAAGTAGTGCTTTTGGTGGATTTATGACTAAGAGCAAACAGGCTCCTTATCACAATGCTTTCATAGAGACAGGAAACGGCTCCTCTTCACATAGCGCCTCAGAAGCGACGACAAACAACGGCAACTTAATTGTAACGAAAAAAATCGCATTCTTAAGGACACATTTGGTTAAATAGGCTGCTTAAAACGCTTTTCAGATGTCTTGTTAACCGAAGCACATCTGTGAATTTGCAAGCGATAACATTTTTTTAAAAGTGTTCTGTTAAAAAGCATCGTAAAAAGCTTTACAGTAAAACAGTCAATACTTCTTCATTTGTTGTTCAGTGGTCCACAACCTTTAGTGTATAACTTGTGACGACCCCGCAACGACTAAGTAAGAAAAAGGTCAAAGATCATCTTTCATACCTCGTACCTACCTCAATCGTGCTATGACAGGTTTTTAATTTGATGCTTGTCGATATACCAACTGTTCCATTTAAAATAAATCTACCGAGGGCTCTTTTTTTAATTTGCTCTGCTGAACAAGGGACTGGGAAATACGGTGTTCAACTTTAAACAATCTCATGAAAAACAATCTGTATTATGACAACGCTATTCGCATTTTTACAACTGCAAAGACTGGCTTCAATTTTAGTGCCACAGTGACAAATATTGTTTGTCTTTTTTTCAAAAACATATCTCGTATGGTGGCGGTAAAGACTTTATTTGCATTCCAAGTGGCAAAATTGCAATAATCTTAAGTACAATATACTATACAGCTCAGGAGACCTTCTCCCCCCTTAAAAAAAACAAAATTAACAAGTTGCCTACTCATTTTTTACAGAAAAATATTCTGTAGACTATAAGTTGTTTGTCTGGTTGTAAACAAAAAGTAATCTCCAATTTACAAACCAATTTACATTGTTGCAAGAAGTACCAGTGAAGCATAGTCTTGAACAGACGCAGTTCAGAAAATTAAAAAAAAACTTTTATTGTTTTATAATATTTGGTACCAGATTCAATTTGATGGCATTCTTTTTTGTTCGGGTAATCTAAGCAGAGATAGACGCAATTTTGCACCTAAGTAAACACACGCAGTGAAATTTCTGCTCGCCATAATGCAGCAAGTTGAAAAATGGTGATGCCATATTTGAGCTTCTAATAATCCCTAGTTTATTTTTTCAATAAAACAGCAACCAAGAAAAAACATTTTCTTTGTGTCTGGAAAGTATATTTGTCAACAGTCACCACTAATCTCAAAATTATGGTTTCAAACTCTCATTGTGATATCATTTTTACACCTGGAATTTAAGCTCTAGAATTCCAGCTTGATGTAATAAATATTTCTTCAAGAGAAAATCATTTCATTTGAAACTCTTTGGCACTTTTTGTGTTGTTTAAAGAACAAAGAACATCGAATCAACGCGAAACTGCAGCAAGGGATATAGGAAGAAAACAAAGAAGTCTTTGAAGATATAAAACGTATTGCACCAAACATAAAACGCTGAAGAAATGTAAACCGCTTACAATTTTGCGCCCCAGGGGACATGATAAAATCTTTAAAGTTTCTCGTTCGCTTTTATATACAAACCTTTTGTTGTCAAAAGTAATGGATGAATTTGTTGTTTTAAGAATTATTGCTGAAAAGATATCATTATATCCTGTCCTGGTGCAAAGCATATTTCAAAGCACATGTTTGCCCAAGCGTCGATGTTGTGAAAACGTTTCAATTGAACAACACTTTTATGTGGTTATTCTAAATGAGATTGAGCGGTATCATGGCGGTAAATATACAGGTAAACTTTCACTTATACAAATCAAATCTAAAAATATTTATTTTTCGTCCTCCTAGGTGGGATGTCATAAACACCCGTTATCCACTGAACGCTCCAGAAAAAAATCCAACAAACAAATTTCGCTTCAAAAGTGTAATCAAAACCTTTTATTTTCCGTTTAAACACGACTCTAACATAATTCATGAGCAGAAAATAGTGTCTTTGCTCGTGTATCATAAAACTGATTGCTAGAATTCGGCATAGAACTATAAAAAAGATGTTGCTCTAATCGATAAGAAATAACCAATTCATCGTAAGATTCCTCGTGTTGTGTGGAGCTTCAAAATAAACAAAAATGGAAGAAACACAATAATTAGTGTGTTGTAGATTTTCTTAATTGCCATATTGACCACGACTTAGAAACGAAGATAAGTTGGACTTGCAACAAACATTGAACCACAACGCTTGCAGGGACTGTCGGTTAATCTACCCAAAGCGTTGTCTTTCAAATTATCTTGAAAGAAATCGACACGACCTACATCACGATGACCGAGATCGCTTCACCACGTTGTCATGATGATTGATGTTTATCTCATCAAAGGCACAAATAGAAAGCAAGAAAATGATCACAAAACGTCGCATTTGTCGATGAATTAATAAACAAAAATATCGCTCCCTGCGCCAAAGACTTAATGCTCTGAAAGCCCTTGCAACAGAAAAACCCCGTTTTTCTGGCTTTTTCAATGAAAATAGGTGCATCAGCACAACATATTTTACTAATGGACTGGATGGCGTTTAGAGACCATGTTTTCAGTAAAAGTAAGATACATATTGGGTTGGCTTTTTGACAAATATTTGATATAAAGTAAAACTCCTTACATTCACACAAGGTTGTACGCCGATAAGTTTATTTTTATGGTTTCATTCTTTAGTTTATACGATGCGATTCTGATAAATAGTTTGTGTTTATATGATTTACAACCATAATGCACTTTCATTGCACTGTGCATGAAGTCGGAAGTACCGTGTTGAGATTAATATCTCCATGTCCAGCTCTATGGTCGGATGTAGAATTGTTTGTTTTGACAACAACAGCTCTCATGGGCATAGCCGTACGAGCCAGGGGGCAGGGGGGCAGCCGCCCCCCCTGTTGTTTCAAAACGTCGCGAATTCGGGCAAAATCTTGCAATTATTAGGGCAACAATTGCTATATAAAGCGCTACAAAATTGCATAAATTAAGAAAAACTATAAATTAATATCTTTTACCTATCAAACTAAGTACAGCCTCTTATTTGCACAAGAAACGTGCCGCAAAATTTTCATTTGGCACACCCATATTGATATATTGTATTGCATGGTGATCAAACTGCAGTACGAAATTCATTTAATCAACTGCATCATGCCAATTTGGGCAACCACCAAAATATGTCTCTAATACTTTTGTGAAACTGCCCAAATCAAAACGCAAAATTTGCTATATAGCTAATTTTATTAATTTTCACAAATGCATCGTGTTGATTTGGGCAGCTGAAAACATGAAATTATTTGATGAAACTGATTAGTCTGTTTATGCAACTGCCCAAATTAGCGTGAGGCAGTTTCCCCAAAATGAACAAATTCATTAATTTTCCCATTTACATAACTATATCGTTTAGATTTGGGCAACAAAAAAGTATGAAATTGCAGTATCTAATCATAGTCTATTTATAAAACTGCCCAAATTGGCATGATGCAGTTGCCTCGGCATCGACATTTACAAAGTCTTTAATTTTTTTCATAATATCCATAAATGCATCATCTTGATTTGGGCAACTACAAAATATGAATTTATATAAATCTGGTAAATACTTTTATAAAACAATTCGGGTGGGGAGGTCACAGTACTTTTTCAACCATAAACGAACATAGCTAAGCAACACCACAACATTAAACAAAAACATGTTATACCTGTTAAAAGTAATGTTAAGGTGTTGCTTAGCTTTGTTTGGTTACTTTTATAAAAGGTTCTGCTACTATTCGGCGAGTTCCCTATTCGGCGAGAGCCTTTTTCGGCGAGTTCCCTATTCGGCGATTTTTTGAAAATCCAACGACGCCTTCTGCAAATCCGATGATTGAATATTATTCAATATTCAGACATTGAATCAATGTAAATACGTACTGCTAGGCTAATTGGGTTTTTTTAATCCTACGTCACCGTCTGTATGCAAACTTAGAATATATCAAGCTTAGTTATTTTTGTCATCAAATTACCTAGCCTAACTATATTTTTAGAAGTAGTGCTGCCAGACCTTTTTATTTTTGTACTAAAATTCGTATCATCAAAACTACTTTAATTGATTGAACAAAGTTTATTTGAACAGAAGTAGTATGTCTGTGTTTTATTACATTTAATTATAATTTCTCTATTGTTATGTACTTTTTTCTGAATCTGCATGGTCCCCCTGAGCCGGTTTCCTGCAATGTTTATTTTTTGAGTCTTTTATGACATCACAACTGAATATTTAAGTGGCGTTGTTTATTATTTGTGGTGTGTAAAACAATATTTGTTACTCCTACTTACCATGCCAAAGTGCAGAAGCATCGAGCAATGCACAAGCAAGGTATCTTCAAAGATGAATTCAGTTGTTCTATCTTGATTACTTTGGTAAGAAATTCTAGCTAGCTGGTGATCAGTGGCGTAACCAGGGGGGTGGGTGGGTATTGCAAAGAGCGAGTTTTGCCATTACCAAACATTCAAATATCTCAGCCAGGAATTAACAACAAGAAAACATAGAAAATTGTAGCTTTATTTCCGAAAAATGCCAAAGAAAACATGATCTTATCCTTTTGCTATGCCACCGCACAGTACCATTATACAGGAATATTCATAACCACATTTTGTTGAAAATACTCTCAGAATGCACCAAATTCAAAGTAATTTTTCAAAATTTTCTGGGGGAGGCCCCCAGACCCCCCGCTGCTGGATGTCGCCATAACCGAAACACGCCGTCAAAACCCCCCCTTTCAAAATTACTGGCTACGCCACTGCTAGTGATCTTGTTATGTTAGTTTTTCACTGTTATCATGCACCGCATACATTATATTTGGGCAATTTCTATAAAAGCGTGCACATTTGGGCAAATTTACGTTCTGCCCCCCCAAAATGGTTTGGTCTCGTACGGCTATGCTCATGGGACAAGCTCAGCCAGTTCGAAGACCATGTGACTTTTCATTTTCTAAAACTTGTATTTGCTCAAACATATTACGTCAACGTCAAAAGCCAAAAACTCTTAAGTAATTGCGTTTGTTCACGCAATTTCAACATTAGTTTTGTTGCTTAAGTCTACATCAGTGGAAATTCCAAAACATAAACTAAACTGCATTGAAAAACCTGACAAGCAAACGATGTGATGTCGTGATGAACCCTTTTAAATATTAGCCTACTCTTAATGGCTGTTCATATTAAACTGTTATCAATGAAAAAAAAAAAATCATGATTTTTCTTGCAGTTCAAATCTTTGTTTTAAATCGCAGTGACTTTATTTGTTCATTGAAAAATACTAAGGTAATTCGCAGCGATGTCTGTCAGTCAAATTGACTGAGCATGTTTAGCACGCATTCAAATGCAGGCATAAAGCACTATCAAAATCTTGTCAAACGTTAGCTTGGGCACGTAGTTTAATCCAAAATGCTTTTCAAAGTATTGTGTAAGCTTTGCAGTGCATACTTTCATGGACAAACAACTTGGGTGGTATTGTAATCGCATGGGAAAACATGTGTTAATTGTAAACTGTCTTTTACGATAACTTATACATGAAGTATATACATATGCAGTGTACATTGCATACAAAACATCATATATTAATTTAAAGGTTGTGTAATCATGATTATGATGTCATTGAAAATCCGTCATGAGATGTTACAGTTGTTACACCCATGCAGAAATTTTTACATTGATTCGACGTCTGCAGACGTCGAATCAATGTAAAAAGCGGCTGATTTGCTGTATGGGCAGTTCATTATTTCAGTTTTGTGGATGTATATACTATGTTAACGTCATTTGTGTCAAAAAAGTCAGTTCATTAGAAAACTCTCTTCGTCTTTTCGTGATATTTTTCACTTTGGAAATACTGTACACTAACCGATAAAGCTAAAGAACAACATTCACTATTCTCTACTGCCATCTAACGTCAAAAATTTAATTTTAAACGTTGGATAAAAGATATCATTTTCAACGTTGAGACGAGAAGATTCGTTGAAGAACCGAGCAGCACCAGGTTGGATGGTAAATTTGTCACGTCACGTCTTATGCTTCTATTTCTAATTTTGGAGTAACGATTCTCAACCTTTTTGTAGTTAAGGTAGTTACAAGGATTTCCTTTTCGAAGGACTATTAAGCCTGTGATCTCTTAAACTTCTCAAGTAATCTTGATTGAAACCTTTGCAGAATTATTTTTAAATATATTACTTTTAGCGTTGGATGCACTAACAGTAGAGTATCCACAATCAGCCGATTAAGCAGCTTAATTTTCAGATTAACTAATATTTTGTTTACACTTTTTGTAATCTGTTGATTACAACTTCCAAGTACCGATCCACAAATAAATTTCCCTCAAACTGTTTCTAGTTTAACTAATCAGACGATTAGTTTCATTGGCCGCTTAGTAGATATGTTGTTGTTGCCATTCAACTCTTAAACGTCCAATTAGTTAATCAACAATTAGTTTGCACGTTTTTAATTAGTGGATCAGTATTCAGTGATTCTAATCTGCCGATTACATTTGTGAAATAAAAAAAAACTAATCAGTTGATGAATCTACTTAATCGGCCGTTTTGCTTAATGGGTAAGTGATTCGCTGTTGGTGAATTCCACCATGAGCGTTTAAGTTTTAACTTTTTGTCTTGAAATTAATGTATTCAAGTACCCCTCAAAATTTTCCTCGTCCCCTCGGGGGTCCGTAAATCTCAGACCGGAAACCATTTGCTTAGGCGATCTTATGACTGGAATCGTATGAAAATACGTTCTCAAATGACTCATGTTTAAACTGGTGATAAACAGAATAGATAAAATAAAACCGGAATATAGATACTGTATCAATAAAACAATAAGAATTGTTTAGGATGCTGCTTCAGTAAATTCAAACATCAAAGACTCGAAAAGGATTGAAACTCTTCAAGGCGATTAGGTTATTTTCTTGCGTTAGGGTTTAGGCAATCACTTTAAAAAAAACACTACTAATCATTAATCATGATGCTTTGTGTTGTTCTTTTTTAGCTCTGGAAGCAATTATATCATTTGGAAAGTATCCTTAATCCAATGACCTCATATTGCATGACATCATATGCTAAACGCGACAAGTACAAACAAGCTCATTAAGATAAATGCAGCAATTGTGAAGTTTTACTTCTATTTTGGAAAACGGTTCATACGTGTATGACTCAATGTCTTCTGGTACATGTCCAGTCCACAAAACAAAGATTAAACATCTATTAAACATCACCATATTATGTCGAAACGATGTGAAAAGTTATTGTAGTTAGACAGGCAGAAATAGGATTTAGTAAACTTGGATGTGGTGATGAATGATGATGCAACATTTAATCAAAGAAGATAAGTGTGAAGTAAAGTCGGTCTAATACAAACATATATTTTCACTCTATGTAGGACAGCCTGGACAGGGAATTCCTTCTAGTAATTAACACAAGTCTGAATGGTAAGCAGTTGCCATGAGGTTGTTTGCGGATTTTCAAAGCATTACTTCATGTGCTTGCAAAATTGGCAATATGGCAATATGAGACTACAAACACAAAGCCACACCCAAAACAAAACATGCCCGGAAACATTTGAACATCGGTAATATGGAGCTTATGTGTCTTTAATCATCGCTTTAAATATCTCAAATGGACCACCAATTTTGAGCGCTAAAACGACCATATTCATGTAGCAACTCTGGAAGTTGAAACATTATAAAATTTGCAGGATATTGCTTTTTAAAGTTTGGTGTTTGTGATGTTCAATTGGTCTTGAATTCTTTGTCACGTAAGCCTATCATTTTACAGAACACTTCTTTCCGCTTCCATTCGCCTGCTCGTTATGTTATTGAGGTTTTAAAGCTTGACAATATGAATGTTGTTTATTTAAACAAATTCCATTTATCTTGAGCGCTAGCAGCGAACAGCGCACTGCGGTAGTTCATTTGCTGAATTTTGATTTTGTTATCACAACTAGAAGAAAGAGACTTTGCAAAGCTCTATTTTAATTAGCCTATGTGCTGATGTGCTGAGAAGTGCAGGTGTGTGTGAATGTGTTGATATCCTAAACAAATTACACCACATGTTTGCTGTCGAAAAGTGGAAGTGCGCGATGAAGTGATGGACCAACAAGAGCATTTGTTGAGTGCGTGTTATGAGTCATACCAACAGGTTGTTTTGCTTTGAACACTTAGCAGATGCACTGAAAAAGCTGTGAAGAAAATATAACTTGCATTACGTAAATATCAATGCCAAAACCTTAACAGCGTGTGTGATCCTTGACGGAAAATTCAGAAGATTCTTATTCAAACAGAAAGAATACTCAAAACGATTGATCTTTGAATAAAAGTTTTACAAAAATAACATTTCCTTAAAACAGGGGTCACCAAACTTTTTTCTCTGAGGGCCGGATTGCTGCGAGATTGACAGCTGCGGGCCGAATGCAAATTGCGAAAAGATATACAACTATTTAGAATTGACTTGAATTGAGCACAGTAAATAACAAAGTCAGCGGTGGAATAGCAAAGTTGTGAGGAAAATCGAAAGGTGGCTGGAAAAGGGATCCCCTGCTGTGATACACTGCAGGGCATCGTGCTCTTGAAAAAACATTACATCTTTCCAAATTTGGCCTAGGCTGTCCCCATTTGTGGTGGCCTTATGATAAAAACAGAACACCAACATGTAGGCTGCCTGGTGGAAAAATGTACAAATTCAACATACAACAACGAACTATTAAAACGAACAATTTTAACAAAAAAATTTTTCACTCTTTTCCTTAGCACTTGTATTGCAGCTGTTATTTCCGCAGCACGCGGCGGGCCGGATGAAATCAGTTCACGGGCCGGTTCCGGCCCGTGGGCCTTAGTTTGGTGACCTCTGCCTTAAAACTAAACTTTAGACTTCGTAGGTAAACGAATCATAAAAGCAAAAAAATTTTACAAAACGTCACGATACGTATATTCTCTTTTAAAGCATTGTGAATGTAGGCACTTCGTCTACATTGTGAATGGCATGACAAAACAAAGCTTGGAACCAGTTTAAAAGTCTTCAGTATTACATTAAATTTCACGGAGAATCAGACTCTCAACCAGACGCCACCCATGCAGTGTTAACAATGTTTTTGTTAAATCTTATGCTATAAATTATTTTTAACTTCCCGATGTTAAAGAAACAGGATGTCTTGCTGATTTTAAGCAATTCTTTTAAAAAATGTTTGCCCTTGTTATTACTTGCCTGGCTGCCTCTTCAGTCAGCAATATATGGCAACGCAACTTATTCTTCGAATCAAATCAGATTTTTAAACTTTATAAAAATAAAAATGAATGAAATGGCAACACAGCTATGACGCAATAACTTACTTCTCGTCTTCCTCTTCATCCAGAACGCACAAATTTTGATTCACGATTCCAGCCATCTTACAAACAATATTACAACGTCCCTAACACGCAGTTGCAACGTTACTCCAACAATTCTACAATGCATTCAACAACGTCATGTCAATGGATGCGTAAAAATGTCCCAAAGAGGCTGATTTTGTCATAAACAGGTCTACACTTGATCAGCAATAAATTAGCCTTGTTGCAACGAACTCACCACGAGTCACGACCTTATGGGTGAAAGCACGCTACCTGCCTACTTTGGAGCCTCCAACACTTTTGTCAAACTTGCAAAATATACGAACTATTATTAAAACATTACGTAGTTTGAAAAGCATAATGTGTTACTTCAATTGGGCAAAAACCCCAAAAAGTCTAAGCAAAGAGAGCGGCAGATATTCTCTTCACCAAACGTCACTAATTGCTTTTGCCAAATCAGAATTAACAGTTCGGTTTAAAACGAAAAAGTTTCGAATTGCTTGAAGCGAGATCTTTCAGATAGAAGATCATTGTGAGCTTTAATCTCAAGTTGACATGAATACAAACAAACTAATCACCAGCTGCAGAAGCTTGCTTTGACGTTGCTTCAACGTTGTTTTAACCTAAACCAACTATCAAAGATTTCAACAGATTTCATCAGTGCTACGATATCACGTTTGTCTAGCACTTTCCATTAATCTACATAAAAATGATATTTCAAGATGGCGAAACCTGTGTTTTGTTGTCCACTGCCTTAAATACATGAAGTAATTAAGAGTCTCATTCAAACGCTTGAGTTTCTTTTCAATACACCAAAACGAAATGATTGTGTTGCTGTGTGAACCCGTGAGTTAAAGGTTGCATTGAATTAAAAAAGTACACTTTTACCTAAGCTGCGGTTGCTCAATGCAATTTCATGTAACGATTAAAATATCTTTCGCTGATGTGCACTTAAAGTTGCAAAACTTGCTCAGATCTGTCACAATAAAATGTGGTTTCATGGCAATTTGAAGAAAAACGTCGCCGAATTTCTGTACGTTTATCGAGGCATCTAATCCACGGTTGTACAAGGGATCTCTTTTTAATCTGCTCAGTCATCTCTCTCGTCTTATCAACGTGTTTCATCTGCAAGATGACTGCAGCAAAGCTATTATAGCTATTTACTTGAGGATTTAGTTGCAACTTCAAAAGAACACGAAAGGTTGAACTTGGATTGGTTGAATAGCTGTCAAAGAACGTTACGTTGTTGGCTCAAAGAAAATAAGAATTCGCGTCAAGATCTCGCATTGCAAAACGCAATAGTAATTTATTCTCTATCTTGTTCTACTATGCTTGCAATAACTTTGGCCCTTTTTAAAAAATCAGTTCTTTTTACATTGATTAAACATCAAGAAACATTGAATCAATGTAAAAATACAGGTTGATAACTCATGTCAGGTTTTTCTGATTGAAGACATTGAACAGATAAAATCTAAACTTCTAGCCTACACTTTCAATATATAGATCCAGTTCTTTCTAACACAGCAGTGTTTTTAAGATTAAACAGAAGTGATGCTTCCATACTCGCAAAGCTTAGTTTCTCTTACAACATAAACTACAACTTTTCTTTGACAATTCCCTTACAACTTTCCTATAATATCTGAAATGTTCTCTTGAAGACACGCCCTTTGACCAAAAATGTTGTTAGTCTATTAACCGCCTAACTTAAGAGCGGACAATGCCAAAAATCATCATTGTTCCGTTGCTAGATAGCAATCTACTTTCCAAAAATATTTTCTAGCGTCATTTTGTTCCGCATCGCTGCACATAACTCCGAAGAACAGGTCGCATGAGCATTGGGCATTTGAACAGATAAAAGCAACGCATCGCTGACCATCCATGATCAAGAGCGGATATGTTAACTTTGTGAAAACTATTTTTGCCAGTAGCGGATATGACAACACACTTTAGATAAGAAATATTGATTGTGTGACAGAAAATAACAAATCCAACCTCCGGATTTAAAATTGATATAAGACTAATCAATTGACCTCACTCTCCTAAACTTGAGGTGTTTTCTAAACAGACACGGGCGCAAAGAAGGTAAGGTCGTGATGTTCAAACGAACCACGAAGCGGTATAAGCGCATGCACCACTAGTACACAGGAAACCATGTTTAAGGAAGAATTTTTTCTCTACACCTTAAAAAAACAGAAATTTAATTTTTGATACTTTTTTGTGTCCGCCAACGTTTCATAGATGCAATAAAAACATTGAATCTTATTCATTAATGATATCCAATGATTTTTTGGGTTGTTTGTTTTTGTTTTATTCAGTTTATAGCTAAATTGAAGATGTGAACTTTAACTGTGAATATTACATGGCTTAGACGTAATTAGGGGAATGGATAATGTATTTCAGTTAATTCTAATTTTTTTTTGAAAACTCCGTTATAAACACAGAAAGTACAAAACGATAAAATACAAAAGTGTATAAAATAAATCATGATGTCACGACGTATTGCATTACATAACATTGTCAAGTTTCAAGAAAGCACTCGATAGTTTGAAAAATGCGGTTGTTAAACTGCACAGTGGAATTGCATTTGTAAAAAAATCAATCTTTTTTATTTATCAAACGTATAAAGTTTTATCAAAGAATTTATGTTTTTTAGTAGAAGAAATACAGTAGCGTGTGATCAGCTGACAGTGTATAAATGTAGCAAAGTTTTTCCTCTACATACATATCTGAAACACATCACTCGTCACATCAATCTTACAAGTAAGATGTTTTGTTTTGACTGCAGACATTCTGCAAGTGTTTGATGTCTGATGTACTGTAATAAGCAGTACCGGTAGCTTAGCAAGAGTTTTCAAAGTCAAAAGAAAATAATGCTTTCTTGGCTCCTGCTGACAATGTGTGAGCCATTGTTGTTACTCCCTGTACATTGTTGCATAGAATGTAAAGTCAATTTGGTGCCTCTAATACTGCGCCTAGAGAGGGATATCCCCCTCTCCCTATCTAGGGCTTTGATAACCAACAAACTGTAGTTTGGCTGAAATAGTGATCAAATATTACAATTTATCTTCACAATTAGTTTGGTAAGTTGAAGACGACAAACAATACTTGATTATACATCAATGACATTGACAGACAACTATTTATAAAGTTGTGAAAAAGTTTATGGTAAGTTGATATTGTTTGCTTGGACACCTCCCAAATAGACAAGCGCATTGTTTCGTATCAGTCGCTTAAACGGGTGAATTGACAAATTGGAGCACGCGGCGTTATTGCAGTGCAGATATAGCATAAAGTCACGCACGAATAAGATGTTAAACCGATAAAATAAGTCGTTCAACGTTAATCTAATATTAAAGAACAGATTTGGCATTGTGCATGAAATGTCGAACAATGCATTGCTTTGTCCGAGTGGTCGTATTGCATTTCATAATAATCCTGTTGAAACCACTCAACTGTGACCTTTTTATTTGCAGTTTGTGTTTCGGATTTTCATTCCCGTGACAAAAAGTGTTTCTCTATCAAAAATTTTAAATCTAAGGAATTCAATTGTTTTTCGTAATACACCTTGCATTTTCTTCATCGTTTTCATATTATAATTCGCTTTTGTTCTGTTTTATCTCAACAATGCTTTCAAGTGTTTTCTATAGAGATTATCTACCGATAAAACTTCACCAAGTTCTTCTACGCCTTCAGACATCGAAGAAGATTGTTAAATTGCATGTTTTATCGTTTTGTTTGTTTGTAGGAATCTTGATCCCCAGAATGAGAAAGCTTCTTTAAGAACTAAATTCAGGCAGTTTCGCACATTTCTATAGACTTTGAACCACTAACGCAGGCCAAGTTACAGGCCAAGTGGCCTAATGCAGCGTGGTGCGCCACCGACACCAAACTACATGGTTTTATACAATTATACCCCACCCGGTGGCGCGACCTCCTGGTATGGACCTGCCTCGGCCGACTTGGGTCAAGCTCAACAGAATCCGAACCGGAGTCGGTCGCTTCCGTTCCAACATGCACAAGTGGGGCCTAGCTCCCTCATCGGCCTGCGAATGCGGCGCGGAGGAACAAACTGCTGACCATGTCGTTCTCGAATGCCCCATCTACAAGGCACCAAATGGAACGCATGGTATGGCAACGCTGGACGAAGCTACACTCACCTGGCTCTCTACCACCTGCCCTGAAATTTGATTTGATCTAGTCTCAAACGAAAGAAGAAGAATTAAATAAAGTAAAATGAACTTCAGACAATCTCGCTTTTTTAAATACGAAAATATGCAAATTTTATTTTCGAAATGGTTGTTTACACAGAACAAAAAACGTCCTTGTCTTGACAATTTGTCAAAAAGTGAGTATCCTTTAGCGATTTCGTTCAAAGGAAGCATGTTTTGTTGCTACAAGTTTTTACAAAGCTTTGTGTTGTGGTACAAAATTATGTATTGACAATAGCACTTGAAAGAATTTATTTAGTTTTAAAGTGCATCTTCTGCTTCGCGTCAATACCTGCAGAACATCTACCAGTCCACCCATTTGAAGACATGCCTGTTGCAGTTTGCACAACAATGTTCTGAAAGCTCTACCTAGTGACAAAACTTTTAACAAATTATTACCACTTGACGGCAGCCTACACAAAAATAAGCTGATAAAATTCTTGGTGGTGAAACAATGTTGAAAACAATTTTCCAGTGAGAATAGGTTTTTATCTTTTATGCGTCAAATACTGTTTTGCAAAGTTCAAAGCAGTTGCAACTGGATAACTTGTAATATATCAAAGCATTGTAATTTGGCACAAAAATTATTAGAAACAAAATTATTTTGCCGAAACAAAAGTTTATCTTACTCTAAGTTATAAAAGGCAGCAAAACGAAAACACAAACGAAGAAAACAATTTCGAACCACTCTGCATGGCAGGTAAAAATAAACTAAGTCTATGTGACGTAGTGTGGACGATTTTCACTTGTCACCAAAATCACAACCACAACATTGATACATTCTATAAAACTGCAACGGATTTCAAATGGCAAGCTGGTCGACACAAAATGCACTACACTGCAATTTAGTGAAAACACTTAGCCTATATATCACTCGCTACTGATGATCTCAGTAATCTCATTCTGTTCTATACATTTTCAACACGTCAACAACTATAGTTGCACGAAAAAACAAAATACCTTCAGAATTTCAAGTTAGCAATTTTAAAAAGTCTGACATCAGGAACGGAAATGCCAAAGTTTCTCCGATTTTACGGCCCCACATAAAGCTCCAAAGACGGATCAAAATTTTGGCTAAATGCCACACCCAGACATATGTAAGGTCCGATTACATTTCACAAACCGATCTTGCAAAGATCAAAATCCTTACTTCTAGCATGGACTGCACGGCATACAGGATACGCCCAGCATAATTTCAGACAATTGAATCTTTTGCAGCGACCAGTAGGCTACTCCAAAAAGTAAACACATTGAATTTTTAATTGCTTACTTTCTCAACTATTTGCAGTAGCCCAAATCTAATTTTAGTTCTCGTTATTTTTTATTGTTAAGATTATATTGTACCAAACCGTATCAGCGTAAAAATAGCTTAATTATTACCTTATAACTTATATATTACAACATCACCAAAGTTCAGAGAACTCCTTCCTATCTTCACAAGCAAGCAACATTCTGCTGCAATCAGAGGTCAAGTTTACTCCAGTTGTGTGAGGAGTGTCATGCCGAAACGTGGGCAGCATTAGCAAACATCATTAAGCGCTTACAAAAACGTAATGACAGAGCGACTGTAAGATGGGCCTGCCTGAAGACAACATCCAGTTTGAGAGTATTTTATCCAGGCTTAAAATCAGTGTTGTACGCGTCATTGAAATAATTTGACGGCGTCAGCGTCAGCGCAAATTGCCTAAAAACTTTACGGCGTAAAGGACTGCGTAAGCTCTTAAAGAAATTGACGGCGTCAGCGCTAATTTCTAGCGCTATTTTTTGCCAGCGTCTCATAAAACGCAAATATTTCAACCAAGTTCAGGCTAACAATAGCTATAAATAAAGAGCAGGTATTATGTTTTGAGACTGTATTGTAATTAGCTGCTCAGCCTATTAGTTATTTCCTTGCAGAAAAACAAGCATTTTAAAACGGTTGTCTGACAATCTGCTGCGTTTGGGACGCATATTCAGGGGCGCCGAAGCGATTTTTGATTGGAGGGGCAGGAGTATGAAATAAGGGCACTTTTGTTGCTGAAAGGCCAATTTTTGAACAATGGCATTTTGAACCAATCAAAGAACAATGGCACGGAAGGGCATCATGCTATTTTATAATCATGTAATAGGCTATAACTTACTGTGATGGAGAATTTTGTGTCTTGAATATTATTTTGAGGCAAAAATAGAACATTATAATTAGGCTAAAAGCGAATAGCATAAATTGTTATATTGCAAAGTGTGCAGTAGCTTACATGACCTTAAAAGGGCACCATTGCTCCCTCTTTCCTCCCCATCCAAAGAAATTTGAGGGCAGGGGGGCATCTGCTCCCCCTGCTCCACCCCCGGTTCTGGCGCCCCTGCGCATATTGTCCTTTCCAAGTGAAAACATGCGTTCCACACTAGCGCTGGTTGGTATTGGTGTGTTGTATTTCAAAAACAAGTTGAAAACGTTTAGTCGGAAAGGTATCACTGTTCCAAGCGTGCTGTGATAGTTTAGCATGTATAAATCTTTTAACGAGGTCCACTGCACCAACACCGCTCTTTTCAGGGGCATAGAGCTCTTGAAATAAAGTATATTCAACGTCCGCGATGCCATTCATGGATTTTTCGCTTTCTGTCTCTGATCCCTCGTTCTCAATACATGGTGATCACCATTTGGCGAACTTCTTCCGCATGTATTCCAGGGAGCCATTCCAACCAACGCAAAAACTGGTAATTCGGATGAGTCGCGCTGGCCAGAATACATTGTGAAACTCTTATTGTGAAACGAAATTTTCCATGAAAACAAAAATGACGCTTAGCGCTTGACGCTTAAAATCGGCAAAATAGTTGACGGCGCTATCACTTCCGTCAACTGAAAAATAAATTGACCGCGCTAGCCTCAGCGCCAACAAAAAGTTGACGCCGTCAATTTGACGGCGTCAACGTACAACACTGCTTAAAATAAGAAACACTGGTGAAGTCCTCCAACCGGGCAGAATGAGATGCCTTAGGCACGTTGAGCGCAGCACTATAGCTGGATCTCTCAGGTCAGATGCGTCAATGTTGCAGCACAGCGGGGTCAAGGTGAACCAAAACTTTCTTGGGAAAAACTTGTTAAGTGTGACCTCTTAGCCTTGAACATAGACTCTGTTAACCCAACAGACCACGAGGTTTGAAGAGGAAGACTTCCCTCTCGGTAGACAGACAGGCCACTCCCTCAACATGAGGATCAATTTATGGCCTGTATCACCAAAATTGGTTGATGAAGATGATGATCCAAGGCCGTTGGGAGAATGTTTGGGGCTCGGTATCAACCAGCCCGGAGCTCTAAACAAGACACCTCTAGAAATAACATTCTACTTCCACCGCTTCAAACAAGGGGAGATCGCTCACAAATTCATTAAACAAAGAGATAGTGTAGCCTACTTTTGAAAATAGAGTTTTGAGAGTTGTCGCTTAACCAAAAAAAGAATCTCAAGCAAATGCAACTGTATTATGTCAAAACAAGATTCCAAAAAGTCCAAATATTTGATGTTTTCTCCCTGTGCCTGTTACGAAGATTTCAGGCTCATTACGCCATTCCTGATAGGCGTCCAAAAAAACTTCCTGAACCCTCTGTCAACGTAACTGCTTGTAGCCTGTTCATAGCCGTTGTACTTGACATTTTATTTACTTATCAATGAAATCTAAACCAACAGAAAATTGCTTTGTGCCTTCCCAGAAATACAGTACGTCCTGTTATGATTTTTTGAATCAAGTTAAACTTAGGTTTTCGAACATTTTGAATCAATGTAAAAACGGCGTATTTTGCTCTCTGGGTTGTCACGCTTGGCATCACCAATCAAACATCACCACACGTGTGTAAACCAACAAAGACAGGCCCTCATTAACAACAGACAGGTTAGCTAAACATCACAAGGACATCCCGCCATGTTAGGAATCATAACGTCATAAGTCACTTCCTGTTGACATTGCGAATAATACAATAAATTCATATCAGAGATTTTACCGCTACTGGCAAACACGTGGACTAATATACCGAAGCTCATGGCTGAGAGTAAGCCCAGAGACGTCATTAAAAATGAATAAAATTGACTTGTCAAAATGTTTGCTAGCGCATGCAAACCTGCAATATGTCGTAGACTATGTTGCCAAATATCAGTATGCTTTTCATGCGAAACGAACGTAATAATATGATCGTTCTTAATTGTCGAGCATTCGTTCATTATTGTCGAGCAATTGTTCAATTAAGTGAGATAACCAAATATCGCAAAAGGGAGAAAAAGGGTGTTTTTCTAATAAATAAACTTGCAAACATGAAAACATGCAAAGTCATGCAATAATTAGCTAATAATAAACTTCTAAGGAAAACAACATTATACGGAAAACATTGTCTAACCTGTACTAGATGTAATCTTTGTCTTGTGATGTCCCCTGTTCGTACCCCTGGTTCTGGTTCTATTCCTAATGAAAAAGTTACAGTTAATAAACTAATATCTTATAATTGATAAATTGTTTCAAACTCAAAAAATAGATAATGACATGCAAGAAAAGCTCCTCTCATGCTTTGACGAAAGGTCTCAACTGGCACATTGAAAACACTCAAACAAGTCTGATTTGAGTCCTTGATGAAGCTACAGCAAGTAAACATTCTTGAACATAGAGCAGTCATCAAGGGACAAGAAAAATATCTTTCTTTTGCTCCAATGTTCTTGTACATTTCTATTATCTGAAAAAGTTAAGCGACTGAGACGTGCGTCAGTTCAGAACAAATATGGCCGAGAAGTTCTTGCTTTTTTGAAGACAAATCGCAAGCAAACATATCTAACACGGACATTTTACAGAACTGCTGGAACATTTGCACTCTGAGATTGATATTCTAACCTTTAAGAGAAAACAGTCTTGAGACAAACATAAATTCATAGAAACATCTCAATGCAGACAGTAAATAGTCGCTGCAAAGATAGAGGAGGGTTTGTAAATCACAACCATCTTTCGGCTACGATACTGCATTATGCCTATTCGGCAAATGATTATATAATTTTACTTGTTCAGTTCGGTTCAGTTCAGTTTGTTTTTATTTCTGACCATCACAACGAAAAAAACTAACAGTATATATATGACAAACATAGCAGAGGTCTGGAAAAAGGTAGAAGCGACAATACGCGGAAGTTATAGCGTGCATGGTACCAAAGCAGGACAATCAGTCTAAAATATGGCACGGTCGCTCGCAACACTTTAATAAAATTTTTATAAATTTTGTAAAGGAACTTGCTGCTGACATGGCCTATCGTAGTTTGATGTTGAGTTGATGGATTCGCACATCAGCAGGAAACAGTAAAAATTATTGAATATTCAACACACATTTAAAGCTACACGCGGTAAGCCTTGTGCTGATAGAAAAGGAAAATGCAATGTAGGTCTCTTTGAAACGATTCGTTTTTTGGTTGACACAAAACATTAAAGAGTTTTTTCAAAATGACACAGAAAAAATAAAGAGAGAATTTTGCGTCGCAGCGAAACAAATTTTGTTTTGAACAGCCCCAAACGCCACATTCATCTTGCAGCCGTATCAAGACCTAAGTTAACTGAACAGCCACGCCGTGACATGCAGCCAAGATCACAGTTGAATCTCAGATTAGCACCTTCGGCAGCTCACAGTTATTAAATCAGCTACAATGCCTCACGGTGAATGAGATATTGTAGCAAGTCCTGACTCTTGGGAAGGTATGCAACATGGATTGCAAATAAAGCCCAAAAAACTTTCGATCTGTCTGCGCATTTCAAATTAAGACCGCATATAGAATTACAGCCGGAATACTGAAAAGTTTGGATGTGCATCATTCGTGATTCCTTCTCTGGCAATATTTTCAACTTTAAGGCGATGAATTCATCTTCTGAAGGAAATCCCATTCATTATATGAACGTTGCAACTTTGTTTGTTGAAGATTACAGCTCACTAATTGAAAAAGGGTTGTGGCTTTAGCGGTATGAAGTCATCTTCCACAGTCTCAGAAATTAGTTATGCGATATTGTTGTCTGAGTGCTGTTAAAAAAAAATTGATAAGATTTTCAAGTTTCAACATTTTTATTTGAAGTGTTCTCAGCAATTTTGAAAATTAGACCTTGATAGATGTTTTCTTTCAACCAAACTACAAAATAAAAACACGTTCTCAGAATGCCAATGTCGTCAAAGAAATTACGACTCGTCATCAAGATTCATCACAGAACTTGCCAACAGAACGTCGACGTCAAGAGCAATTGGCATAGTTTAGATAATGTATATATAAAAACATTCTTACGTTTGTGGAATGTAAGCAATGGAATAAATGTGACTTTTTAAGTCTTTCTGAAATTGGTCTTCAACATGTTTTTTGTAAGTTATTTTCTCACTAAAATTTTTAACTTTTACGCATCGGCAGGGCCTCTGAGAGAAATTTTTACTAGGGGTACAAAGAGTCATTCCGGGCCCCCCTCTCACTCCGGGCCCCCTTTGTCTTGGGCAAAAAGTGTGATGTTTGCTTAAGCGTATTGCACACCACACAACATTTTACTGCAGAATTGGACATCTGTGCGCAATAATAGTATCAGGCTGCAATAAAACTATTATTTTGTGTTGTGCATATCATGTGATCTGTCCCTCACCAATTTGTGTATCCTGCATTGAATTCGTGTGTCAGTTGTTGATGGTGCTGTTGAGAGGTGTCGCTTGTACTTCTACATCTTTAATGTAAGTTTTTTAAATTCATGTTTTTATTTCTCTTAGATGTAGCTTATAATTATTTCTGAAGAGGACACTATGTGGTGTCGAAAACGTTGGATTTAGTAGTTTTTTCATGTTTATTTTGTGTGTTTAATGTTAAATCCGTTAACGTTACTGAGAGTTATATGTATCTGGCACAAGCCAAGCTCTCTACCAATAAGGCTCAAACATAACATCTTGTTAAAACATAATCAAGTTAATCATCTGACCAATCCTAAACTTTCTTCATTAACTTTTGCATTCACCACATGCCCAGCACTAGCAGAGGTGAACGAGAGAAGTCACTTTTTTTACGCCGGCTCTGGTCCTGCTCCGAAAGTATTCTCCGGCTCCTGCTCTAACTCCGAAATTCATTTTGAAGTGAAATAAGCGTGAAACTACCTTTGTCACATAGTTTTTAAAAAACACAAAAAAAACACCTGGGCTTTTTGCCCGGGATTTTCTCAAACTTACTTTTGCTACACTATGCCCCTCCCGCCCGGACAGGAGAATAACTAACTTTTATGATTTAATTTAAGGTGCTTTTAACAGAACATTTTTGCACGTAAAGCATTAAATTACCACTTTGGGACCCTAATTTGCTTGCAAAGCACTCGATTACCTTTCTGGGCCCTTTTGCTAGATTACGGGCCCCCCAGGAGTGGACTAAAGAATAACAACTTTTATGCTTGAAATCAGTCGTTTAGGATGGTTTTAACTAAATATTTTTGGACGTAAATTATAAAACCACAATTTCGGGCCCCCAACAAACACACGCCTGGGCCCTCAAGGGTACACCGTACCCTCGGTACCCCCCTCTCATAGGCCGTGCGCATCGGTACTGTTAAAAAAAGCTATGAGAGTTTTCTTTTGAACATCTGATGATAATGCGGCTTGCCGACTCTAAAATCGAACTTTCGAGATTTTGCTGAAGTTAAGGGTTTCGCTTTAAGATAAAAATCACTCGAAAAATATTTGCAACCAATGCACATTGCACAATGCTATTCAATCATATAACTTTACGAGAAATTATTAAACATGACTTACCCTTTACAAAATCGATGATACTTTTGATAAGATTTCCACAATCGAGAAGTTGAAGTTTAGCTCACTTCTGCATCTGTCATCAACTTTACAGATTTGTTTGGGTTGATTGCAGTCTTTGAGTACTCACAATGTACTGACTTATGGGTTCAGTGCCAAGCTGTTATTGACAAACTCTAGTTATGATTTCATAGAAAAATCTAGCACTTGAACAACCCCTAAAGTTACAGTACAAGTTGAAGTTAATGAGTTGTAGCCTACAGCATTTCATTATATTAATCTATTAGACTACAAGGCTATCATTTCACTACTTTAGTTTCATTCCTATCTAGCTGAAGTTTCCGCTTTGACATGGCTTCAAGTTTTGTCGGCTGGGATGATGTTAAGTTACTTCTAAAACTTGTGAAAAACGAACATAAAATATCACGTAATAAAACTAATGTCTCAAATTGGTTCAATGTTACTTTTTAAATTGTGACTTTTTGTCCAGTGTGGCCAAAATGCTGGTCAGCTTTAGAACGACTAAGCAGGCCTATGTACGTGGGAAAAGTCAATCAAGCATATAAGGAAGTATAAGGTGTCAAAGTCAAAGCAAATTTAAGGTTAAGTCTAAGGTTAAATTTACTCAGTATTGTATCAAATCGTGACGTTTCGGATCAACAAAGCACCAGCTGTCTTACAGCCGCCAACGCGAAAGCGTGCTATTTTTCCCACTGTTGCTGTGCCTACAGAAGACTTGAAGTGCGTTGATTCATGATTGTAAGATCTTCGACGCAATTCGACATGGGCTACACCGCTACAGTGAATGATTTTCTGATTTAGATTTAGTTTTGAAAAAATAGCAAAGAAATTTCGTGACCACCTTACGCTGCACAGAATAAACTTATAGATAGGGAAAAATTTTTTTCTTCAAATTTTCTCATTTCAAATGGAGTAAGCTAAACAAAAATATAAGTTTTGATGCAAATTCATAAGTTCAACCGTTGAAATTGCCAGAGGAGGGAAGAGTCCATAGCTACTCTTAATCCGGAAAGTTAAGTTGTACTCATGAAGCTGAAATCATTTTTTTCCAACAGGCTTCATCTCTTGTGTTGTGTAATTCGTGACATTTGTGCTCTAATAATCGCTATTAATAATTACTAAACTTCAAATTTACTGATCTCTTTCAGAAAAAAATCGCAAATATAACTTGCTTTTCGGGAGTCAATTCTTAGTACAAAGTCTACTTTACTCTCACACATGGACTACACAGGCTACAGAGTCCACTCTAATTAGGCTACATCGCTTACATCAAAAACTAGAAATTGCATCAAAGTGACAATTCGTAAATTTCAGTAGCACCAAACAGCGATGTACACTTTAATTACTTCACAAAATAAATTTAACCTAAAACATTTTATAAAAGTCACGTGATGCAACCACATTCCATCTATCTACTACGACTGCTACGTGCTGAATAAAACCTGCAGAAGAACTGGGATGTATCTGTAACAGGCTAAGTAATAAAATAAGCCCATCATGCGATTGCATCCAAAAGCACAAATAAACACAGCAATTAATAGATAAAAAAAACTTTTATCAAGCCTATTGCAGAATTCCAATATCAGGCGACGACGCAGCTTCTCTACAAGTCCTGTATTAGTACTGCTTTGCTTCAGCAGAGTAGTTTAAGACTTTAGCTAGGCCTAAGTACACGTTGCTCACATCACAAAGATCTTATTGTATAACAAAGCTCAAAAATCACCAAATGCTTGCTTCTCATTTACAAAACCTTGACCACCAAACAATAAACAATGACAAAACATAAATTAACGTATGACAATATTTTTCGGCGACTATGGAAATGCAGAAGAAGAAGAAGCTGAATGTTGCCGGCAAATAATGTTAGCTTAATGTTGCCATTTTAACACCGATTGGCAAAAACAATTGACTATATAGTTTCTACATTAAGTAATTTTACTAAATATTTTTAAATGTTCTGAAGCAAATGTTATGATATCTTATTGATAGGTTTCTAATGTGACAAACAATACTGAATTAGAAGTTTCCAATGTAATAAAATGAAGACCTTTCTACTACACATAAATACATAACAGGCTAAGCTGAACAACATATGGTATCACATACAGGGCCGGATTTAGCTGATGGGGGGCCCGGGGCACTTTTAGATCGGGGGGCCTCCGTGCAAAAAATTTTTCGTGCCTACTGAGCGAAAAACCACCTCTACGTCTTCAGTAGCATCAGTCCAGTACTGCACAGCATTTTGCAGAAACTTTAAAGGCCAAAAGGAAAAAATAACACAAAATCACATTTTTTCCACATAGGGGGGCCCTTCAAAAGTCGGGGGGCCCGGGGCAACTGCCCCCTCTGCCCCCCCCCTAAATCCGGGCCTGATCACATACCAACACAACTAAGACTTTACTGTATCGACTATCGTGGCCATTCTCATATTATATTAGCCTACTTATTGTCATGACAAAGCTCACACGTTCACTTAGCTGTTCTTAAAGAAACGTAAGATGTTGTATTTTAACTTCAGGCTAAACAGCTTTTGACCACATCAGTTCAGAAAGTTCTTAGCCACGTTAATACGTGACGATTAGACTTGACAAAGCAATGCTTCGAGCGTATATTGTCACTTCCGGATCAAAGATTACAAGAAAACCTCCTTTGTTAGCTGAAAAGCGGCAAACTCGCTAAAACAACCAAGTTGACCGCAAACCAATGACATTTTTTCATCAATGTATCGCTAAGAACGATGAAGTCAAACAAATTTGTATAAGAATGCCCAGTACCTTTTTATTGTTGACTATTTTTTGTCGTTTTAGTCTGATATGAAGTTAGAGAAATAACCAGTAAAACACACTTAACTTTTAACAGTAACATGCTAATGTAATTCCATCTGGAGGCAATTATTTCGTAGTGGAGAAAGCTGAAGTTTCAGTCCAGAAATATATAAAAAAAAATTGCCAAGATAGGAACAGCGCATTGGATAATTGCTTTACTAATTAGCTACATTTTGATGATTTGTAGGTTACAAACAATAATGCTTCCAGTAATGTTTATACCGGCTTTTGACACAGACAAGGCTGCCCGCTATCTGACCTATAGGAAGTAAACCTATCCAGTTATATTCTCCTTTCCTTATGCTGAACTTCTCCATTTTTCATTACGCTGCTTTACTCCACGAACTCACCAAGAAGGGGTTATCTGACTCATTGGTTCATCCCGAACTTTTCATTTTGTTTTTTCGCCAGATGATTGTCAAAAAAACTGAGAAAACCTTATGCTATCACCAAAGTATGCATCTTATTTTTAGACGAGCTTATGGTAAATGCAGTAACAATGATTAGTTTTTAAGTTTCGTCTGCACCAAACTAAAAAAAAGTCGTTCTTTCGGACTCGTTGGAAGCTTGTAGCGACACAAAAAAGTAGTCTAGCTCCTATTGCCTTGTTGGATTAATTATTTATTTATCTTGTTACAGACTGGTCTTTTGATGGTGGTATCTGTTCCCTGACATCTGAATGGCATAATGAAGAACACATGTTTAACCAGTAAGGTTTCACAAAAAATATGAATAGGAAACAGTCTATCTGAAATCTCTAACACAATTTTCAAAGCTTCAAAGTCTGACTTGCTCCATGTTTCAATGAGAAATCGATTTGAATGCAATTGCGTTAAAAAATTGAGCACTGACCACCTGCGCTAACTGACGCACATTGACTTTAGGGGTCCAAGTCTTGCATTGTTTCAAGTAGAAGCGAATACTTCAGTTTTGATGATAACCAAGCTTAGGTGTTCACGCTTGAATGAGCAGGGTGGTAATCAAAGAAGCATGACAATTTTGACAGGAAACCACGATGCCGCTTTAACGTCACACAACCACTCAGGTGAGTTGTTTGCAAATTTGAGTTCTTGCATCGGTAAATTTAGGTTCGCTTTTGCCGTGTTGGGTAAATGGACGAAAAACGTAAATAAATGGTTATTGCTAAACTTAGCATTGTTCAATTTTAGCATCAGCGTGCTATATTTAGTGTAGGCTACCCTATAGGAAAAAATCCCACTTCTCTCTTGCATAAAGGCTAAGAAAACTGCCGTCCTTAAAATTGTTTTGTTGAGTAATGGTGCGTGCTATCTTTTTTGTATCACTATATAATCAAAGAACTTGGTGAAGTTTGAAACACAATTGAATGCTTAGTCAGTGCACGGGCATTTAATTGCGCAGTATCACACTGGGTCGTGGAGATCATTTTTCATTTTAGTTTTCCAAGCGACAAACAAGCCAATGTTTAACATGTTGAACATTAAATACTTAAGAGTGAAAACTTTTCATGTTAGCCAATTACCGTTATCAGTGCCGGATTTACCTCTAGCCTGGAAGGCTGGAAAGGCTAAAGCCTAGGACTTCAAGATTTTGGGTGCATCCAAATTTAAGATGTAGCCTATATTTAAAATAAATTTTTTGAACAACATAACTAAAATATTCGGATATATACGTTATCCGAGTACCACACATTATTGGACATTGATTGACGAGCCCTATTATTACCCCTCAGCACAAACTTTTCATTCTTAAAAACAAAAAGTACAAAAATAGTCTGTATAAAAAGTAAGAGTAAAATAGTCTCAACACACAGTTAGTCTTAGCTAGAAAAAATGTATTTTTGCATCGTTTCTATGTCTCTAGACGCTGGGAAATTCAATAAGGATTTTTCTATGTTAGTATTAAACTCAAAATAAATATTTGATATACTTGAACTCGAAATGAATTTTTGATGTTAAATAAACATCACAACATAATCAGTAATAAGTCGGTTTTAA
This sequence comes from Aplidium turbinatum, assembly GCF_918807975.1. Lineage (NCBI taxonomy): Eukaryota > Metazoa > Chordata > Ascidiacea > Aplousobranchia > Polyclinidae > Aplidium > Aplidium turbinatum. The sequence goes on from NC_137472.1 coordinate 49,498,546, forward strand.
GCTTTACATTGTAGACATTGATTAGCCCAACAGCAGGCTGAGAGTTGAAGACTTTCCAAGTTGAAGTTATTCGAAGTTGAAGATATTCAAAGACTAACAGTGCTCGGATCCACGTATCTTTGCTACTTTTTATACTGCAATTGCTGTCAAGACCAACGACAGGCTGAGAGTTGAAGACTTAAGTAACGTTGTGCAATATCTCGAGTTAAACCTTGCATTGAAAATCTAGTTGCTTGGAATAAAATTCAAGTAGGCTACCTCACTTATAGGTAGCCTACCGGAATCAACAAAAGCAAAATTACTTTTGGTGTCAGTGTCACAGTTGTTTGAAACTGGAGGGCACAGAATTTGTAATTATTGTTAAAAGGATGCGTGCCAAAAAAAGGTTAAGAATCACTGCTTTAACCTATATCCATAAATCTTCAAAAATATTAATATAATCAAATTTAAGCATACAACCTACTAAATGTTAACAAAAAATCTCATCTTGTTTTAAAGCAATTTTCTGCTATAAAGATAGATAAAGTTACAGTATATATTGTAGGCCATTATACCTTTTCCTTAAATCTTACAAAAAAAAATTGTAAACAGAGTGAGGGAGAAAACTTTTATTTCGTCTGTTGCGAGAATAGAAATAGAAACAAACCTCAAACTTGACGGAGATTTAATAGGACCTGTCTTACACGTAGAACAACGTAGGCAATAATTTAACCAGCCACACATAGGTTTATTGCATTCTTCTATAAACTTGCACAGTATCATTAAGACGTTCTTGTTTAGCTTGCTAAACTGTAGCCTAAGTGTAAGATCCTTTGCGTAGGCTGTAGACACTAGCGTTAACAAAGGGGTCCAGAGGGTATTTTTAGACCCGGGCCTTGGATAATTTTAGGGGCTCGAAACCTTTTCAAGGGGCCTGGAAACATGAAGAAACAACAGCGTATTGTTTGGATGCAGTGAATTTTCTTATAATTGCCTTGATTTGGCGCCCAAGGCCAAGGATCTCATTGGCACTGGCCCAAAACGTTTCTCAACGGCTCTGGCTATAGAGTAGGACCTACACGCTACAACTGCATGCATTTCAATAACAAATAACGTAGGCTACTTTTCAATAACAAATAGCACTCAGTTAGAAAGTCTTTAAAGCTGCAGCTATTTCAACACAATGTCCCTTTAAAATAAAAACTCTTGTAGTTCGATAGGCTATAAGCTACCTTTTCTAAAACTTTGATTTCTAAATGTTTTGCAAATTATCTAACTTTCAAATCTTTCCCTGAAGTTTGGCGGTCATAACTGACAATCAAGAACAAGTCAACAAGCCATAGCCTATTCTTATTTAAGCTTGCAAATAGTAAGTTGCACTACTAAGAATGTTTTAAATACAACTTACAAATCGCAATAGAGTGATTTTGCCAATGCCAGAACGAAATGGCTTGCAAAGCATTGACCTTTGCGAACTGCAACACTGCACTGAAGTTTACAGCTGTGCGTTCTCTTCTTAGTCAAATAAGTAAATGAAAATATAACAACACCAGCTTCTTATCAGTTAAAACTGACAAACACGTTTTGAAAAAATACGTGCAATGCTAAACATTCTTTCATAGAAATAAATTAGCAATAACTAGAAAGACACCTTGTCCCCTTCAAATATTTAAAACATTTAACCACAAGTATTCGATCAGGTATCAACTAATATGACGCTGGGCGCAAAAATGTACTTTTGGCATTCCGTCGAACCGTGCAAGAATATCGCCCCGGGTTATAGACTTGACTTTGTCTTTTAATTTTGTTCGAATTATGCTCGGAATTTGTTCTTTCCTGAAGAAAACAAAAGAAAGCTTTTTAGAAGAGCAACAATGACAACCATATATTGCATAACAATGAGTTACCTGTTAGGGCGTTAGACAAAAAGATTTATCAAAGAAATGCATTTCTCCTTTATCTCTGTCATAGAATTTTTAAAACAATACAGTCACTGACGCATAATCTATGGTTAAATAGACAAAGAGTTGCTTATAGATAATAACGCAATAAATTGTTCAAGAACAGACAACTCACCACGCCTATAAAAGAGTCTTTCACACTTGAGCTGGGCAAAACAGACTACTGTACATGTTCATTAAGACTTTTGTCTTCATGAGAAAAAATCTGTTGTTGCCAAAATATTCAAGCAAGGAATTTTATTGCAAAGTTGTACCAGCTTAATATACTTGTTTTATTTTTCAATTCTCATGATCTTTTCGTTCTTTTTCTGTATGCAACAGTTTAAATGTTTTGATATGACCAGTTGGTTTATGGTTTATTTATTGTCACTCAACTGCTGCTAAAAGTTTCTACCTGCTGTGCTTTTTAATCTTGTTTCTTATGACCATGTAACCACATTATTGCCTTGATTTATGTTCGCTGATGTGAAACACAAATTAACGTAAACTCTGCCTACGTTTTCTTCTCAGATATCATGAGCTGCCAGTAAAGCGGGAGCGCGCACTGTTTAGGTCAAAGTTTTTAAGCTTTTGTTTGTTTGTTTGTTTATCTTTATCCTGCATTGCGGGAAAGCGGACTTGAGCGTTATGCATCGGTGTACGCCTTCCGACGTACACCTGACCCACGCTGCAGCCGACGGCAATGTCTGTTTCCGGTTGTCTACTCTACTTATGACTTAAGTTTGGTACTACCCATTACTCGAAATCGATCACTAGGTAGAGGCAATTATCGTAAAGTTTCTTGCCCAGAGAAACAACAGCAAGTGCGCGGGTGGCTGGAGTCGAACATGCAGGCTCTCGACTGCGAGCCCAACGCGCTAACCACTCGGCCACGGCTGCCGACATGTAACTACCAAAAGAGCGTGTATCATGTTTTAACTAAATGCCTGGTGAACAGCCTCATTCAATTTTTATCGAAGTTAATAGTTACTCGTGGTTGCCGTGAGAGCAGAACACATTGATTTGAGAGGCATTCGTTTTGGAACAATCCTTGTGCACTTTGAAATCCATCTTGAATATCACTAATTCTCAAATGTGCGCTTCAGAGCGTGTTTTCCCTGGTCAAGGATCTAAGAGTAACTCCAATCAATTAGTAGCTTAGAAAAGTCCACATGGCGCCAAGCAGGCAAAGTCGTGTCTTTGATAGGATCTTTTACAAAATGCTTTGCACTGATGGTTAACGGAAGTACATTGCCAGTAACTAAGTCAAAACGTGAACGCAGTTAAGAACACAACCTAAATGCTGTTGCATAATTGCATTCTTGCTAAAGTGTTTTTTGTGGTTTTAGGATATAGAAGCTTATGGAGCGACAATTTTTTTGCCTAGCCTACGGTCAGCCTATTGTTTGAAACTTTCACATTTTCCCAACAGTTAAGCCTAATTTTTTAATTTAAATTAAATTTTTAGCTGCACAAACACACTGTTTTAAATTTTAACTACCCATTGTAGTGGTGAATATTAAACTTTTAGAATAAAAAGAAAACATTTTAAGCTTACAAATGCTAAAAATTCTCCTAGACGCTGTTTCAGATAAAGATCGAGCGATTTTGAACTGTAGGCCGAAGTAACTTGGCCTTTTTGTCACACTAATATAACATAGATTTAACTCAGTTTGTTGGCAGACAAGTGTTGTTGACTAATTTTTCTAGCTGATTAACATTCCATAGCTGCTATTACTTACTTTTTATGATTGACCTTTGCCACCGTTGTAGATCTGCTTTCGTATTGGTTTACTTTTCACTGTTATGACGTATTTTGGCTGGTAATGACGCGTAAGCATGTGTCCGATTTGTGTGGATTAGCCGACGGCTACAGATCAATGACAAAGTAAGGGTGGGCTGTGTTCTTGTAAGTTGTAAGACATCTATGAATCACAACATCCATTGCTGTTTTTGATAAAAAAAATTTTTGAATAAACAAAAAGTACATTTTGCAATTAACGTCCTATTTGCATGTCCTTCAGATTTAATTAAGCTTAACTTGATTAAAACTAATATTCCTTAAGACTTTTAGATAACGTACCTTAAATGGGGCATGGTGTAATGCCTCCTCCTGCGTAATGCCGTAATGTCATGCCGTAATGTAATGCCACTGGCAATAAGACTTGCGTTTTTACTGGTTTTGCAACCGTGTCATAATACCAGACCACACACGAGTGTTAGGAGGAAGAAATATTTAACGAACCTCAGCTAGCGACAGTGCTGTAACCAGGGCCGGATTAAAGGTTTATGGGGCCCTGGGCTGAGCTGAAAGTGGGGGCCCTTATCAAGTGACATTTTTCGCTAAAAATTAATGGTGGAGTGGAGCTACGACACGGGCCCAGTTGCATGTATCTGTGGCACCGAGCCCCAAACAGCGGACCAGTAGCGTAGCCAGAAAAAAATTGTGGGGGGGCCAAATATTTGATGAATTGAAGAGAACAACAAAGTGTTTGATTTAAAGCCATCGCCAGTTGATGTGCAGTGGCGTATCCTGGTGGGTTGAAGCAATAAAAGTGGTAGGGGGGTTAGAGTGTGCCGAAGGCACGCGTATTCTAGGGGGGTCCGGGGGCATGCCCCCCCGGAAAAATTTTGAAAAATTACACTCAAATAATGGATTATAGCGCATTCTGAAAACACTTTTAGGGTAATATTTGTATGAAATTTATTAGCAGATAAACAGCTATTAACTTATTAAAGATAGCTCTTACACACGAACGGGCAAAAACTGCGGCTAAAATTAGAGAACACTAAAAACTCAGCTACACAAAAACTCAATAACTACACAAAAACCCAACAGAGTAAGCCATTCTGAAATTGCTTCCACAAATTACAATAGTTCAAAGAAACGTAAATAGCGTAAATTTTGCGCGATTTACGATTTGCAAAATTTATTGGTGTCTTTCTGTGTGTCTAAAGCAAGTCCTTGGGGGTGTTAATAGCCAGATGTCTTGGAAAACGATATAAATTTCTACAAACTTTATTATATTTTCAACAAAGGGCTCAACTTTGGAATCCAAACTTGGAAAATTTGGGGAGCATGGCCCCTTTCGCCCCCCCCCCCCTGGCTACGCCTATGCAGCGGATCACCTTCTTGTTTGCCCTCGGCTTGCCACCCGGTGCAGTAGGTGGGACCTGTCAGTGTATAACTCCGTTGCGGAAGAATGTGTCAATCTGTGGTGTACGGTATCAACGAACTTTAGAAGACTCGATAGAAGAAGAAGAACTGCATCATATCTAACTGACTATCTTGTATCAGATAATGTCTTCAAAACAGGCAAACCATCTAGGAATTTTCGATGGACTTGCCAACGATGAGTAGACGAGACGAGCCATGAATAAAGGCTTTGCAACAATTCAAAAAGCTCAGCGGCAGAACGGCATGTTTCTACAGGATATTTAGGCTACCGATTAAATTAAGTGAATGTGCTGTGCAAGGGACATATTGAGCTACACTACATTTCTCGCGCAGAAGAGCTTGAAGACCGTTATACTTGCCACTCATATTGGCAGCATTATCATAACTTTGACCCGCAATCCGTACCATTTTCGGATATGAAAGTATCAAATAAATATGTTTTTTGTTAAAAAAACGAAGAAAAATTGAATAACTGGGATTGGGCAGGGGTGCTGCAGCACCGCAGCACATATGGGTGAGCCGCCCTTGCTTGTTTGAGATACGAATTAAAGCAGTAATCTCCAGCTGTGCAACTAAAAAAATTAGTAGATTTTTTTCTTTGAAGTGGGGGCCCCCAAAGTTGGGGCCCTGGGCTTCAGCCCAGTCCGCCCCCTCCCCCTTAATCCGGCACTGGCTGTAACCGTTGGAATAATACTGAGCTGGCACTGTCCGTTTCTTTTTATTCTGGCCTAAAAAGTAAAGGGCGGCTAAGGTTTTGCAGACAAGATTTTCTGACTTTGACAAGCTGAGTCATTTTTGCAGTGACAGTCCGGAGTGCGGGCTCTTTTGATTGATTGATAAAATCTTTATCCTTGCTGGCCTAAAGCACATTGAGAATAGTAGACTAAGAGAATCTTCTGTGACAACTTTTTAGATTTGAAAGACCTATAAGCCCAGTGCTTCTCAACCTTTATTTGTGGCGAGCCAAAATTTAAGATTAAATTAATAGCGAAGATTTGGCGACCCTGTTCCGCACAACGTTTTGTAAGCACAAAAAATAAGCCACACTCATATAGCCTATAACACGATTAAACATAACAACAAAATGTCGAATTTAATCAAAGTGAGCCTTAACTTTGTATTGTTTCAACAACTTTGTCCAAATTTAGAGCTATCTTGCTCAATGCCAATCTCATGTCATCTTCAGGTTGATGACAATTTCTCTAATTTGACTGGAGGGTGATCTGCTACGTTTGATAGCAGTCAGAATCAGGGCTGTGGAGTCGGAGTCGGTACGATTTTGGCGTGTCCGGAGTCAGCGTCGTCAAAAAAAAACCCGACTCCAGCTTGATACAAAACGATAAAAAATAATTTTGTTTTTTACTTTACAATGTAGATATTAACGACTTGTTCTAGCCATAGGCTGCCAGTTCGCTGTGGTAATAGCGGTTTACACTAGCTTTCGGAACACAGTTGCCTCGTCATGTGCTATGATGAATGGTGTTAGAGTCAGTGTGTAGTTGTTTTATACGGCTCTTTTCCTTGGGTTGAGGCCGCTGTCTGGATTGCTGTTATAATTAAACAAAATTTTTGTTTGCAATCTTTTTTCAAGATATTGTTTGTTGTTCTCCGTATTGAACTTTACCAGAAAATAAAAGTGTTTGTTTTTGTCAATTACAGTATTATGAAAGTAACCGTTTTTTTTTCGATCACAACTTTTAAGTGAAATTAAATTTCAAAACAATAGGACAAAAAAACAAAAAAGGTGGAACACTGAAGACGGAGTCGGATGCCTACATTTTTGCCCGACTGTACAGCTCTGATCAGAATAGTATAGTTTGGTAGTGTATGGTTGATGAATATTATTTAGTGGATTTTTTTGGTTACTTTTGTCCTACTGATACCATGATAATTTCCGCATGGACCAATTGGCAGTTATGGCTAGGCTACTGCCTTTTTATATTTTTTAATTGTGTTTTGACTGAGATTTAGGAGTTTCGCAATCCTAAAAGCAGCCAAATCCTTAATTTAAGATGAAATTGTGTGAAGAGGGGGAGCATGGACAATGGCTCCTTCTGCGTACGCCCCTGACTATCACACTCCTTAAATCTGTCACTTGTAAACTCGCCTAACAATAGACTACATACCTACCGATTGATTTTGTCAATACTCTCCAATCATGGCATCACTTTAGAGCAGATGCTAAAAAATCTTCGTTCATCCGCACTGATCTTCATGCCGGCGATAAATGGAGCTCATGCAGATACACGACGTCCATCAACAGCAGGTAGTAGGCTATTTGATCTTCAACTTCAAGTACCGTATAACTTCGTCTTTAAAAATTACTTAAAATACCAGTTTTCGTTTAAAATGGCGCTCTTCAAAAGAGATTCCGTGAGTTTAAAGGTTTTAAAACCAAGAAAATTGACAGGGTTTTAACTGTGAGCAAGTTTTACAAAAAATTCTGAATACGGTACACTCGGTACAGCAATTAATCCTAACGCTTACCCTGGTACCTTAATTAGCTGTAGCCTACAGGTAGTAGCTGTAGTCTATGTAGTAGGGTGGGTCGCAAAATGGACTTTTTCATCGATTCGAAAATCTCAAATGGATATGTGAAAATAGGCCCGAAAAAATATTCCATGCCAAATCTGAGCTGATTTGGACCAGAAATAGTTTGCGAAAATTCATTTGAAATTTCCAAAAATCCTGATTTTTTGGGCGAAAATGGCATTTATCATTTTTTATCCAGAACTTAAAAACAATTATTCTGTGATCCAATATTGTTGAAATACATCTCCTTATACATTTTAGATAACACTATACCCTTTTAAAGGTCACAATTCACCTCATGATTATGTTAACAATTTCTTTAAAAAGTGAAAAAATTGCTAAATTAAGCAATGTTGCATCATCCACAAAATTAGACTGTACGAGAGAGAGATAAGGAATATCTTAGAAATGAAAATGTGAATTGCAATTCCATCGCAGTGTGTCCGGCTTTGATCCAGGGTGTGTTTTTTGATGGCCGTAAAGATCAAACACTTGTTCCACGACCAGGGAGTAGCGGCAAGCACATGGCCAAAGAGGAGCATTACTCTGTAGTGAAACAGCCTGGTGGCAGGTATATAACTTACTTCACCCCTCAAAGCGGACAGAGTAAGGACATTCAGCAATCATTATCGGCTGCCCTACAAGAAAAAAAATTGCTGACCAGTTTGAAGTTCATCGGATGTGACTCAACAAATGTTAACGTTGGAATGCATGGCGGGGTTATCGCATTATTAGAAAAGCATTTGAACCATCGGCTTGTCTGGCTGATATGTATGCTGCACACCAATGAGTTGCCATTCCGGCATCTTTTTATCAACCTTGATGGAGATACTACTGGTGATAGGTCATTCAAGGGACCTATTGGGCAGCTTTGTAAGTCTGCTGAATACCTACCTATCGATATCAATTTCCAACCGATTGCAAATGCCCCACCTATCTGAGAATTACCTCAAGAGATTGTCGATGATTTATCGGATGATCAACGGGTCTGCTACTATTCGGTGAGTCCGATTCGGTGAGTCCGATTCAGTGAGTTCCTAACCTCTAACCCTAACCCCTAACTCCAAACCCTAAAACGACAATGATAATTAGGCTACGGTACCCAATAATTTAAAAAAAAAATTAAAAAAATTCCCCTTTAAGGGATCGGACTCACCGAATCGGACTCACCGAATCGGACTCACCGAATCGGACTCACCGAAACGGGCCATTCCGTGATCAACGGTATCTGTATGATGTTTGTGTAGCTATTCGAAATGGATCTGTACCAGCCCGACAGCCCGACTCGAGAGCATCAAGATCGGCCCCTTAAACCATGCTCGATGGTTGACTTTGGCCTCCAGAGTTTGCCGGTTGTACGTTAGTGAACATGGTCTTGTTGGTAGTGTGAAGGCCAACCTTGAGGCACTCACATATTTCATTGTTACAAACTATGCTTTATGGTTTGACATTAAGTGCGAACCCTTGTACAAAGATGCTCCAGCCCACATCTTTCGAGCAATCCAACTGTTTAAGTTGCTTCCCAAGGCTTCACAAGACATAGTTAGGCCATACCTGGAAAGAAACGCCTACTCTGCTCATAGTGAGAATTTGGTCTTGGCCATGGTTGCAGATCCAGACCCAATCATGAGAGAAAAGGCGGTAGAAATCATCAGGAACATCCGTGGAGATTCTACGTTTGGAGATGATCGAGTGAGGCAATTCTGTGTACCGAAACTCAACTTTGATGCCAAAGATTACTCGGACTTGATTGACTGGTCTCAACCGCACCATACGGAACCACTGGTGACAGCAGATATGGGTTACTTTTCTGTTAAAAAAATACGCAAAGATTGTTTTTTGGGAAATTTGACAATCATACTCAGTCCATCGAGCGAGCCGTCAAACTGGTGACCGAATCCAGCAAACTTGTATTGGGACATCATCGTAGGGAGGGCCAAATTCTGTCGAAGGTTAATTCAAGAGCCATTCATGCAACATCTGATTCGAAGAAGGATGTCATTTCGTTTGTGCACCAAAGAGACAGTTATGATGGAGCAATCATTGATGAATGAATTGACTGACTGCAGCCGAACTGCTTTCATGGATATTTTTGCATAATATGTTTATACAGTATAATACACTGCAGTATACAATACACATTATTTCAATTGTATTCGACATCATGCATATTTGACGTTTTTTTCACATTTTCAAATAAGTAGTTTTGAGACATAATCCTAGTTGAATTGACTTTTAAAGGAATACAATGACATCTAAATTGTATAAGGGCATGCATTTCATCAATATGATGTGACAGAAAAAATATTTTTTTTCAAGTTCTGGTGAAAAAATGGTAATTGGCATTTTTCCTAAAAAATCAGGATTTTTGGGAAATTTCAAATGCATTTTCGCAAGCTATTTCTGGTCTAAATCAGCTCAGATTTGGCATGGAGTATTTTTTCGGGCCTATTTTCAAATAACCATTTGAGGTTTTCGAATCGGTTAAAAAGTCCATTTTGCGACCCACCCTACTATGTAGCCTACAGCCTGTAGGTTACCTAGACTAGAAAAGGAAAAGAACGTGGGTTCGACACCGCTCCAGAGCATACGGCTGTGTCTCGGCAAAGACACTTAATGGCAAGCCAAACTAAGGGGAGCAGCTGACTCGAAGACTATATGTCACTTCGTTGCTTCCTGTCATCTGTTGTATCGCATCTGTGATCGCAGTGTAATGTATGTTATCGCAATGGGCGCAAATAAAAACACGATTATTATTATGTTTGTAGCAATGTAGCAGGCCCAGCCTATAGATGAAGTGATCGATTTGGAGCGCAATTGATTAAACCCGAAGCAAACAAGGAATAGACCCAAAAGTCGTGAAACGACAAACATCAGAAGAATAACATTGCATTGGGTGCATTGCATAGTTTTGCAGCAGTTTATTAAAAGTTGATTGAATTAGTCTACCAGATTTTCGTAAAATGAAGCGTCTATGACCATAATTAGTGATAACAACGTATTCTACACCCTGTAACAATGCACTGATTTGAACGTGAAAAATATCGGCTCGGTCTTCTACCTAAACTGAATTTTTATTAAGTTATAAAAAATAGTTCTAATTTAAAACAATGGAAGAAATTTATTTCAATTTAAAATTAAAAAATGGCATTTGTAGACAGCTAGCCTCCTCAGCAGCTATAGAGTATGTTAAGTCTTCCAGCAAATCTTATCTTCGCAGCAAATGCCTAATTTGCGGAGGTAAAATTTTCACTAGTTTTTAATAATAATTTCTATCGTTGATATCTCAAATTGGCCTAACAAGTTTTCTCGCTGATCAACATTTATGGAAGCTGTTGGTGAAAATTTCGAATAAATTCAGCGATTGTTCTTGTGGGTCTACCAGACATTCCGTTACAAAGGTAAGCGTGGTCTTTGCCATTACTAGTCATAACTCCGGCTATATCCAAATGGGCCCATTTTGTTGTGGGTTTCACGAAATGTCTAAGGAAAGCAGCAGCAGTGCATGAGCCTCCATAGCGGCCTCCTTTGCCCACGTTGCTGACGTCAGCCAAGTGAGCCGGTTTGATTTGGTTACTGTAAAAGTTGAAGAGGGGCATCCTCCAAACTCTATCGCCTGTCGCTATTCCAGCCTAGAAAAATATATACAACGCTCAAATCACTTTTAAACTTCAGTTCGAATCGAAACTTCTTGTTTATAACAGCCTACATAATAATTGATAACTAATTTAGTCATTTAGTCTACTTCGACTAGTCTACTACTATTTCTAGTCTACTACAAAGCCATTTAGTCTACTTCGCTTTCGTTTCGAATCGACAACGAAATTTGCTTATTCCAAAACAAAACTAAAACAACTTTTTCGTTGAAACGAAATATGTTTGTTTCGACTCCTTCAGTCTAGACCAAGGGTAAGCATTGACATTGATAAAATAAGCAGGTTATTTGTGGCGTCAGTTTTCCATGAATGCAACTGACACAAATGCGCTAGATTTCATCTCACCTTCATTAACATCTGCCATATTTCCTCGTCATTTGAATATACACCACTGGCGGACGCGCCAAGAGCAACAGCGATTGCGCCTGTGACAATGAACAGAAAGTTGTAATTGGAAATAACGAAATGGAAGGAATTGAAACATAAAAACAACAGAAACCACACAGAAAGTAACGTATTTTCTTCGCAAGGTCGTGGAATGCGACCAAAAACTCTGCGTTTTGTATGCATATCCAGTTTCAATGCGGTAACGTCCCCGTTATTGAGGGTTGCCGGATGCGCCTTGACGTGTCGCAATCGCCTTCACACCCTGCCTCCATATCGACCTGTCCCATCTTAATAACGTCTTCGGACACACCACATCTTCACATTTGCGAGAAGGCCATGCAGCACACAAATAAATACACCAGAGCTAAGTCTCAAACACAACTATGAACAAACACTCAGCACCGATTGCAAGTCGGTTTACAACAAGACAATTTGCAAGAAACCGAAGGATTTCGTTCGCTCGTCCTTACCGGTTAAAGTAGCGGCATCAACAATTGCCAGCGGGTTGTAGTCCTGTGCATACAACAAAGTGTCAGCAAGCAGCAATCTTCCCTCGGCGTCAGTGTTGTCAACCTAAAGCAAGAACATTGTAACAGCAACTTCTCTTGAAAACTGCATACTCAAATGCTTCCATTCAAAAAAAATAAAAAATCTTTTGAGTTGCTTACTTATTTTGTTCGTTACCATAGAATTCGCTAATCCGGTCATTACAAGTCAGCAGATTAGTAGTGTAAGCAATAAGCTGCTTTTTAATATTAAACTTAACTTGTCGAGAAACGAAACGGCTTAGCTTTCAACTGAAATATATTGCGCTGCACTGACGTCACCTGTGGATTTAGCGCATATAGTAGATGGAATAATTCCCCGGCAACAACAACCGGAAACTTCATTCTGTCAATCTCAGCAACTGGTGCTGCGTCAATGGTTCAAAGCCTCTACAAATATGCGAAATTGCCAGAAATACCTATCAGAGGCTTTGTCAGTACGAAGATAAAGCTTCAAAACCAACCAACCTGTATTGTGACGCCGTTTCTCGCTGTAACGACATCGCCAGGCTTGGTTGCTTTTCCGTTCAGCAAATTTTCACACAGCGGGAATAATCCTGAAGTTCAAAAACAGAAAAGTTATTTCGAAAGCAACTTTCTTTACATCACTATAACCACTGCAGAGTCTACAGACAAATGCTTGTAACATTAAGGCTGTTTGAAACAAAATTAAATTCGTGTTCTTTTCATTTTCATTTTCAAGAATCGCTTTAAACAGCCCTAGTTATTTTTTTTGTAAAAATTTCTTTCTTACACAGGCACAACTAAACTGGCACATTTTTATTCAAATAGATGTTTGAAAAAAAAAAACAGTTTTGTGATATGTGATGAAACCACGGTTGTGTGGTGAAAGCTGTGTTACATACAATAGACTTGAAATTATCAATTTAGTGCGGTACTTTCTGTTTGTTGATTATTTTTTATCGCACCAGGCATCCTTTTGAATCTTTGGTAAGTTGAAAAGAAGATTTTTGATGAACAGTTCAGTGACACAGTTTCATTTTTGAAATATTTTCACCTGTTATTTTCCCATTCATGTTCAGTTTAACAGCAGCAAGCATCCCCGCCACCATGGTGGCTGCTCCTCCCATGTCTGCTCTCATCTCCTCCATTCCTTGGGATGGTTTGATGCTAATTCCTCCACTATCGAATGTCACTCCTTTGCCAACCAACACCAAGGGACGTTCTTCCGAATTGTTTTTACTGAGTGACAAAGAAAAGATACAAGGAAAAAAATAAGAAAAAAACAAAAAAAATAATTGAAAAAAAATAAAATAACAAACAAAATGAAGTATAACAGTATTTAAAAATAACCTAATAAAACCACATTCGTTTCACTGCGCAGTCATACCGAATAGACGGCCAGAAACGTGTGATTATACACTTACACAGGCATGCAACAATCTCTTGATGTGGCCTTAAAAAATTAAAACGCAGTGAGCGTTCACTTCACACAAATGTGATAAAAAGTAAAAAGGACGGATTTTAAAAACCTTGAAACTATTGTATATAACGCAGAAAAAGGGGATATCGCTCAAGCTACTGAAACGGAGTTTCCTCGCTGAGTATGTTTCAAACTACATAAGAGAAACGTAATACCCACCTTTCATAGTGCACTTCAACTAATTTTGGTGGTTGGTCGGAGCCTTCTGAAACACTGAGAAAGGCTCCCATTTTTTGCTCTGCTATCCAATTACGATCGCGAATGTACACACTCACATTACCGGTGGTGTCTGAAACATCACGAGGAATATAACATCCTTTATAAACACTGAATGGTCGTTTACTACAATCAAATAAACTTGTTAAAATTTAGCTTTACACTTATAAAATTTAGATTCCACTATCCCAAACAGCAAATCAGTCAGTTTTTGATATTGATTTAACGTCTACGGACGTTGAATCAATGAAAAAATGTCAGACTTGCTGACTGGTGTTTGAAGAACAATGAGTAAGCAGTAGCCACAGCGTAGCATGTAGTTCATGAAATTATTACTGTTTTAAAAATGATCTAAAACTTACCAGTGTGACTGAAAGCATGTTTGACGCTATCAGCAAAGATAGAAGGGGTCATTAAGTTTGCGGGGCTATCCATTAAGTGCCGTGCCCAATTTTGGCATTCGGCATAAACCGCACCACGATTCCATTCCGTATCAACTACAACAAAACAAGTACACGCTTTAAAACCGATGCATAGCATAATGTAAAAGTTTTATCAAAATTTATCTCAAACAATTGGCAACGATAAATATTAAGAATTGATAAAATGCATTATAATGCATTTGAAATCAAACATTTAATAAGCTGAGCAAAACTTTTAATGTTCTGCATAAAATGTTCGAATTTGTTGGTTTTATTTTTGTGTAAATAATGTTGTTCAACATAATTACTTTGTTCTTAATCATTAATTACTATTTATAGTGCAGAAAAATCACTTTTTTAAAAAATTATTATCTTCATCACACAAAACTCTTGGACTGCCAAAGTGAACTGCCAATGAATTAAATGAACAAGTGTTTACTTGACAAACATGAACATTGCTAAGAAAACACTACTTTAACACTACAATACAAGACACCAAAGTTAAAAACAGGAGTTAAATAAAATGATTCCTTCTAAATGTCAAAAACAAAGCCTATTTTAGTTAAAAATGTAATTTTATCGTTTAATAAATCATAAATCGCAAATTAATAAAAAACTACATGACTAGTAAAAAAATTCTACCAACTTCACAGTCTGTGGCATAATAAATAAGCTTACCTACTTCATAAATTCTAATGTTTTTCAGTTTGATGTGATTGGTGAGAGTCACATAATTTTTCAGTATAAGTGATAAGATAACTTTTCAATAGATATAGAAAATGTAAGCTGTAGATTTAAATGTTTTATAAGAACACTGAGGGTTCGCCTTTAAACTCAACACTTCATCTTGGAACCATAAATATACTATTTCACAACACCTACCGGAGTACCAGTACTGCACAATGCAGTAGGCTAGAGTAGACAATAAAATGACACAAAGAATGAAGGCCAACTATACATATACGAAACAAAATATTATAACAATAACATAGCAGTTACCATAGTTTTGAGCAGACTGAATGATGGTGGGAAACTTCTTACGATCCTCTTCTTTGTAACTCCACACAGCAAGGTGGGCACCTTCTGCTGCTGCTGCAGTGTGTCGAGATGTATCAATTTCTACTTCTTCAACACCAGAATCCTTTAATTTTTTCACTCCAGCTGAGTTTGAAAAACCACATGATCAATCGGCTAGTTAAGTCATTTTTTTCTGCTGATGACTTTAAATTGTTTCAACATTAGTTACTTTTTTGTTTTAACCAAAATCACCACAAAATAGTCATTTAATAAAACTTAGAAAATCATTATTAACCTAACTTAGATTTAATGGTTGTGAATTAATTGTATTTTTGAATATTAAAACGCTAAAAGTTTTCTGTAGACGAAATGGAACTTCACACAGCTACATTAAACCAAATTTAGAAAATAGTTTACATTGATGTTTTTATTAGATATTTGATAGTTTTATTTTGATGTTTACATTACATCAAAATAAGTTTTTTGAGGCATGTTTTCATAGTTATGTAACAGGAACAATGGTTGTAGCTCATCATACTAGCAAATATCATTGGCTTGAATTAAAACTCAAAGCTCTATAACTGGCTATACCGGTCAATAAAGAAAAAAGGATGTTATATAACTACAGTATGTTACTTCATAATACCTGCCATTGCATTCCTAATATTTTCTTTTCCTTCATCCCAAGATTCCAAGTCATTGATATCTGCATCTTTGGGCCCCAATCCCACAACTGTTACTGAATTATATTTATCATCTATGCCATAAAATGTCCTTGCTTGGCCGGTTTTTAGTTGTGGAGCAAGCGATAACAATGAGGTTAATTTCCCTTGCGCACTTTCATCATAAGCATGATAAAATTGAGTTCCTTCTGGTACATCAACATCAATTGAAATATTACTCGTTTTTTCTAATCCATTTTTTGTGTTCACACCAAGAATTAGTGCTTTCTAGAAATAAAATAAGCATGAATGGATTACTGGTCTGGTCTACTGGATGTAAAGAAAAATCCTTAAATAGAAGTCTGCAAAAATAAATAAGGTCATCTTGACTTTATTTAAAAAAAGAGGAAAAATCGCTTGACACTGAATTACACATGGCAAAAACACATCCCACGACAAATAATTCTTAAGTGAAAACGTTTAGCAGATAGGAGTCGATTTATAGTTTATTTTCCTGTTATCATATCTTGTTAAATGATGTGTGGTTACTAGGTTGTGTTTGTTGAAGTGTTGTCTATGAATTATTCTATCCAATAACTGCCACTGAATGGAGAGCAGTCCTTAAATGCATTGCTTAAGCTAGGGATGGGCAATATAGAATTTCGAATAGTTGCAATCCGAATATCTAATTATTCGAATTGAAATGACATTTCGAATCGAATTTTCCAAACCGAAATGAAAATATCTGCTTTTCCGACTACCAAAACTTTTTATTGATTTTTCGCCGACTAGTTACGTTCGGTTCAGCTTTAGCTATTCGCTCTAGCGAAAACAGCTAGTCAGCTCTCTTTACCAGTGCGGTTTGTAGACGTCGGAAGACCGTTGTGCAGTGGAGTGTGGATTTGCATCGTAGGTTACTAAACATGGAACACAATTCAACTCTGGGTGAGGCTACCGCTACACCTAGTGTCATAAGTTCCGCAACAATGCAGCAATCTAATGAAATGGATGATCTATTGAGCTCCGGTGTTGAAGAGACAAGTACTTCAGCATCAAGTAACAATGACAACGAATAGCTTTTAGCTGCCGAAGGAAACCGATCGTCCCTTAAGGCAAAAGTGCCAAGCATTGATGCAATTGAATGATGGAACAAAAATAAAGAAAAGTTCCCTCGGTTGTTTGATCTTGCGAGGAAGTATATAGTCACTCATGCATCCTCAGAAAGATCCTTCTCGAGTGTTGGATTAACAGCATCAAAACTGCGATTGCAGCCCACTGGCGAGCAATTAAAAGCTTTAAACATTCTTCACTGGAACAAAGACTTGCTCTCCATGGCAGTTACTGCTTTTTTTCGTTTCGTTGCCACTTTTCCATTATGTGTCTTTAATAAAACCAGAATAAAAACAAAGCTTTTTGACATCTTCTGAAATTGAAATAACTTATTCTAGAATAGGTATTCGAAATTCGAAAAATTATTCTAGAATAATTCTAGAATAGCTTATTCTTCTATTTTGCCCATCCCTAGCTCAAGCGCATACTCCAAGAGTCAAACCAGCGCTGCTTGATGTTAAAGCTTCCCTAATCAACTGAGATATCGGGGAAAACCTGAGTTAGAATATGTCATCAAATCATTTTGTAATTAGACAAAATTAGATAAATTGAATTAATATAAAATTAACCTTGAAGATCTACAACCTTTGTTGATTAATAAAAGTTGCTATTAAAGTTTAAGGTATGGAGTAGCCTAAATAAAATTAGCCAGGTTTGATAGCGTATAGGCATATAATTTATCGGATATGGTTTCATCACTATCAAGGCAGCCTCTTGAGGATTTATCTGCGAAAGCACAAGCAAATGAAAAGCATAAAAATCAACTGGCAAAAGCAAATAAGGGCAAATAGCAGTATATATCATCATTGTCAGCCATTGTTGTTCCACTGCAGGACGAAGGCCTTCCCCATATCTTTATGATTTTGTCTGTCTTTGCAGATTTGTGTCTAGTGTTTGTCGAATTGGTAGAGTTCATCTCGCCATCTTGTTTTCTGTTTCACTCTTTTGCGTTTATTTGCGTATTATTCCTCTTTAGATCAAAAGAATTCTATGAAAAACTTTACAGCAGTAACAACAATCAGCAGAATCTCTCCAAAATACCAAAGCCAAAAATAGCAACGAACCACGAACCACCAATAACTGTTTCTGAAGTGAAACATGCTATTGATGTTCTAAAAACACAAAAAGCTCCAGGACCAGACAACATCACTAATGATCTTCTAGAAGATACTGGAGAGACCATACTGAAAAGGCTAGCTAACCTCCTCACTGAATGCCTTCAGCAGGGAAAGATTCCGGAAGCCTGGAATACTGCTATCATGATCTTGCTTCACAAAAAAGGAGATCACAAAGATCTGAACAATTACCGACCAATCAGTCTACTTAGTAGTGTCTACAAACTTTTCACCAAAATCCTTTCCTATAGGCTAGCTAATAGGGTGGTCCCGAAATGTATGGGAAAATTTTTTTTTATTCGAAACATTCCGACCACCCTACAATTTTTTTACATTGGCTAAAAGAAGGTAACAAGCTAAATTTCAGAAAAATTAGTTAATATTTAGAGGTACCACACGAGGTTGCAAATCGGGTTAAGGGTACGTGCTTATTTTAGAATTTCGATTTGATACGATTCCCTAATGATTCGAAATCTTTTTTTTTTGGTACTGCCGATTCGAAATAAAAATTCCCCAGTGCAGAATTTTTCTCTTCAAGCAAATTTTTTTTACACTCAAATCAATGAGTATTGCATAATTTCTTCCATGGCTAGAATTTGAAAGCGAAGCCAAGAAATTGCAAGATAGCAAGCATAGCGAACAAGTTGCAGTTCTAAATTGAATATGCTACTTCTATGAAAAAGAAGAGGCAGGAGGAGTTTATAGACTGACAGAAGGTTAACTTTCATGCACTAAGGGGTCCTTAATCGATGAGCACTGATCGTAGTGTACTGATGAGGTTGTGAACGTTTTTCTTTCTATGTTTTTCAGATGGCTAGCAACAGTAATAATAGTAGTAGGCCTATCGGTGGTGCAAAGCCCAAAACCAGATAGGACAATTATGTTTGGTTGATTGGTCCCACTTCCAAGGAACTGTCTGGGAGAAAGCTTCCTTCTGCTAGGGAAGTCCTTAGCGTGTTCTTCCATCTCCACAAGATTAAGAAGGTAACCATCAAAGAAAGTTGCGAAAAAGTTATCAAATTGTGTATTCCATTCTGGGAGAGAGCCAGGATTGTCACATGCACACAAATACATGCAAGAGAAAGACTGGAAAAGTTATTTCTGCAATGGAAAGGACTCCAAAAGGCGGCTTTAAGGAGAACAGATACACAGATGAAGAAAGAAAAAAAGTTCAGTGCCGATCTTGACAAACTGTTTGACATAGCACATGCGAAAGCACTGGATCTGACTACTATTGAAGAAGACCGTGCTTTTCTGATGGCACAAAGAGATGGACGAAGAGGTTTCCTAGGTTCAGTTGATCACAAACTTGCTGCGAAAAAAGCACGAACTGCCAAGCGGAAACAAGAGGAGCAAGCTCCAGTTGAAAAGGCAAAAGTATCATCTTTTGCAGTGCAAGCATGTTATCAAGAAGATATCTCAACATCGTCATCAGAGTCTGAAAATACTGTCCAGTTCTTCAGAAGTGCAGACATAAAAAAAACGGAAATGTACAATTACAGCTAGAGCGAAAAATGTGATCTCTCCAGGACTAGCACAAGCTCTGGACCGAACCAAAGTCAGTGACAGAGCAGCTGTTCATATTATTGCTGCAACAGCTCAAAGTTTAGGCCACAATGTGGATGAATTGACCATTAATCGAAAAACTATCCGTCAGTCAAGAAGGTCATTAAGACAAGAAGCTGTTATTTCCAGTAAGGACAATTTCAGTCTTGACATTCTTGACATTCTTGACTTGACAATTTCAGTCTTGACATTGGGATATAAAGCTAATCCCAGACACAGCAGGGTGTCAGGAAAAATACGATAGGTTATCAGTGATTGTATTGTATGATGGTACAGAAAAGTTGCTTGCTGTACCAAAGTTGACAAGTGGATCTGGACAATCGATGGCTTTGGCAGTCAAAGAAGTCCTGAATGATTGGGTACTAGAAGACAATGTTGTAGCAATGAGTTTTGATACAACTAGCAGCAACAGGAAAAAGGAATGGAGCATGTCATCTTCTTGAGGTCCAGCTAGAGAAGGAACTTTTATGGTTGCCGTGTCGGCACCATATATTTGAACTAGCAGAGGTGGGCACCCGCTACTTTTAAGCGTCTGCTACTATTCGGTGAGTCCGATTGGGTGAGTCCGATTCGGTGAGTCCAATTCGGTGAATTCCTAACCTCTAACCCCTAACCTTAACCCCAAACCCCTAACCCTAAAACGGCAATGATAATTAGGCTACGGTACCCGATAATTTAAAAAAAAAAATTGAAAAAATCCTCCGTTAAGAGATCGGACTCACCGAATCGGACTCATCGAAACGAGCCATTCCGTATTTTTAAAGTAGCGCGCTACCCGCTACTTGGGCCAAAATAGCGTGCGCTACCCGCTACCAATTTGCAAAAGTAGCACGCTACCCGCTACTCGGACCAAAGTAGCGCGCGCTACCGTTACTTTTTCCGCTACTTTTGTCTAAAATGACACTATAGGAAACACTCAAGTATCTAGTGAAGCAAAAATGACCTTGAAAACGAATGTTATCATTCGTTTACACTGTCATTTTACGTCGTTATAGAAAACACACTCTAAGGGAAATTTATTGTTACGCATCTCTCAAAAACACGAGCATTTCAAAATGAGAGTCACTAAGTCCTGCCCGCTTTCCCTTAAGCACATCTTTTTCAACAGAGAAAAGTCTCTCCACCGCATCACTGGAAGGAATGGGGATGTTGTATTCAATGAACAGATGTTTTAACTCGGTATTCGAAAAGCTCAAGAACTTGCTCTTGTCCGAAAAAAAGGTATCCACAATTGCTGCTTCCTTCTGCACCGACGTTTCACAGGATGGCACCAACACACTAAAAGATTCTTCCTCGGAGTCGTGACTGGTGTTGGTGTCACTCTTCTCGGTATCAACCTGGCTTGATGTCTCCCGCAACAGTCGAATTACATCTGTTTTGACTTTTTCTCGCAGTGCGTCAGCATCATCCGTGGAAAAGTAGTGCAGAAATTGTAGCCACGACGTCTTGAAGGAGGGATGACATAACGCATTTCATGTCGTTCAAGCACTTGTTCAATCATTTCTTCACCCCTTCAAGGACTTTCACTCTCAACTCCTCACAGGTCACAAGATCACTGATCTTGGTCAACTTCTTCATGCAAATTGTAATGGTTGGAAGCAAGACTCTGTAATACGCCTTGGACTCGCCCTGGAAAATGTCTAAAGCCTGGCAGATAGGCTTCATCACACGGAGATATTCGCCGAAGAAGTTGACGTCAGCTAGAAAAGACCGAAACTATGCAACCAAAACGATTATATATAGCTGCTTGACCACGCCAGTGTTGCTAAAAAACGAGTATTTTTTTCACTTTAAATTAAAAAGTAGCGGGTAGCGGGAGTGCGACTGAAAAAAAGTAGCGCCTCTCCCGCTGCCGCTACTTTGGAAAAACAATAGCGCCGCTACTGCAGCCGCTACTCCAACTAAAAAGTAGCGCCGCTACCGCTACTTTTACAAAAAGTAGCGCGCTACTGCCCACCTCTGTGAACTAGTGATAGGTGCAGTATTCAACAATGCAATGGAACCGTCATTAGCAGGGCCTGACATCGAGATTTTCAAGCAGTTTCAAGCGCGCTGGCCACATCTCAAGCAAGAAACCGCAGCAAGTGAATCTTCAGTGGAGATTTATATCGCACCAGAACGTGATTCCTTGTTGATGTCTGCGAAGAAATATCTATGCAAACAACAACCAAGAGAAGATTACAGATAATTTCTGGAACTGATCATCCTCTTCCTTGATGAATTGCCAGATCAGGGTGTTTTGGTTATCAGAAAGCCCGGAACTTTCCACAGAGCACGGTGGATGAGCAAGGTCCTTTATTCTCTCAAGATTTGGATGTTCCGGGCACAAGTAAAGCTGACAGCAAAGCAAAAGAAAGGGCTTGCAGAAGTTGTTCTGTTCGCAGTGTTGGTGTATTTCAGAACCTGGTTTAATGCACCGGTAGCAGTTTCAGCACCAGCCAATGACCTGGCCTTCTTGAAGAATTTGAAAGCTTATGCCTCCATCAACAGCAGTGCCTCCAAAGTGACATGCAGAAAATTCCTCAACCATCTTTGGTACCTGAGTGGAGAAGTTGCGGCATTTGCATTCTTTGATGATTGTGTTGCTGAAGAGAGGAAGCAAAGAATGGTTAAGAACCTTAAAAAGCCTGGAAAGAGTAGTCGTGCCGTGAAAGCCAGCTTGAAGATGGAAGAAATTGAAGCAAGTGAGATAGAAGACTTTGTTTCAGTAAAATCTATGCAGTTCTTCAAAGCTCTGAATTTGTCGACAGATTTCCTGTCATTGCCACCGTCACTGTGGCTGTCAAATGATGGTTACATTGCAGGAAAAAAGAAAGCAGCACAGTTTCGAGTGCTTAACGACACAGCTGAGAGAGGACTGGCTCTAATTCAAGAGTATATCCATGTTCTGACTAAGGATGAGAAACAAAGACAATGCCTCCTTCAAGTGGTGGCATATCACCAGGGTTGAGAAAAACCCGGGTTTTTTTAAAAAAGCCCAACCCGCCCGGGTTTTTTTAAAAAAACCCGGGTTTTTTTGGGTTTTATTGGGTTTTTTTAAAAAAGACGCAAAAAAAGGTAGATTCATGCTTATTTCACCTCAAAACTACTTTTTACGAATGAAGTGCCTTTCACGCACAGTACATGCTTGCATAACTCAATAAAATAATGCACTAGGGTTGTTGTTGCTTGAATGTTGCATCATCCATTAATTTCAAGGTCAAGTTGGATGTTGCATCATCCACTGATTTCTATACCAAGTTGATGCTACCGTGGTAGAAATCACATTATTGCATCATTTGCTTTAGATTTGAAGGCAAAGAGCATTTATGCCATCATGTTTAAATATTTTTTATCATTTATATAAATATATTATATATATAGCAATGGATGAGCAATTGAGTGATTGCGTGGCCAATGGCCATTTAGGCAAATGCTCTGAAACAGCCATGCGTTAGAATCCAGAATCTGTAATTGGTAAATAGCCTCCTAAATTGCATTTCACATCATATATATATACAGACTACAGTAGAGTAGTACTTTCACCAGTTTAACTATAAGGCCTTCTTGCATAAATAAGCTTTAGTGTAGTACGGTATACACAAAGTGGCATTACTTGATTTTGTATACTGTACCATATCCACTGCGTTTTCAGTTTATTCTTGGAAATTTACTTCACAATCACATCCTTAAGTCCTAATTTAAAGTTTGTTTTAAGTTCCTTGCAGTGGTTTTGTTCCATTTTTTTAATTTTCTAATAAAAACTGGACAAATATGATGCTCTGGGTTTTTTTATGGGTTTTTTTGGGTTTTTTTAAGTGGGTTTTTTAAAAAAAACCCACCCGGGTTTTTTGGGTCGGGTAAAATACCGACAACCCTGCATATCACCGCAAGAACTTTCCAGATGCAACAAAAAGAACTATTGCTGCTGGGCTAAAAAACTTGGTTAAAGCTGGCCCAATGCCCATGGAATAAACATTTGTTAAGGTTGTGATGACATTACAGTATAACATAGTACATAAGGGTTTAGAAACAGTTAATAAGCCACACTATTTTATATTGTGTCTTGAGAGAATGGCTTTGTGGCACCTCTAAACATTGTTCAATTTTAACCAAATTTTGCACATTAACTTCTTTTAGGCAATGTAAAAAAAAAGTAAGGTGGTTGTAACAAAATTAAAAAAAAAAAAAATTCGGGACCACCCTACTAGCTAATCAACTAGATGAATGCCAACCAAGAGAACAAGCTGGATTTAGAAGTGGCTACTCCACCATAGATCATCTACAAACAATCAACCAAATAATCGAAAAAACAAATGAATACAACTTGTCTCTCTGCCTTGCCTTTGTTAACTACAGTAAAGCGTTTGATGCAGTACAGATCCCTGCAGTGCTACACAGTAGCGCACCCAGAAAAAAAGTTTGGGGGGGGCTAATTCAGAAATGTCGGCCGAGTGATTTGCAACAATAGTGACAGAGACAATAGGCCAATACCCATCCCTTTGATTAATATTTAAAGGCACTCACAGGTAGTGGCGTAGCCAGGAGTTTTGAAAGGGGAGGTTTTGACGGCCGGCGGGCAAAGCGCAACGGCGTATTTTCCAAAGACGACACCCAGCGGCGGAAGGCCTGGAAAGCCTCCCGCAGAAAATTTTGAAAAATTACTTTAAATTTGGTGCATTCCGAGACCTTTTCAACAAAAATGTGAGTATGAATATTCCTGTAAAATGGTGCTGTCTGGTGGCATAGCAAAAGGATAAGATCCTGTTTTCTTCGGCATTTCTCCGAAATAAAGCTAAGTCTCTATGTTTTCTTGTTGCTAATTCCTGGCTGAGATATGTGAATGTTTGGTATTGGCAAAACTCGCTTTTTTAATGCAGTTTCGCTTAAAATTAGGCAAACTTTGTTTTCAATAGATAAAAAAGTTGAAAGCATCATTCTCAATATCGTGACCTAACACGCGTGCCAAAGGGAGGGTGGGTGGTGTTGAAACCCCCAACACCCCCTTGGCTACGCCACTGCTCACAGCCCACAACCCACCGGTTGCCGATACATCAGGATTCGTTCTCTCAATGAGATTAGAAGTTGGCCTAGTGAACCCCATGCTACTAGCAGCATCAGCTTCTTCATCCCTACGTCCACTCTTGCAATCTTCTATAGATCTCGACGTTTTCGTCACGTATGACAAAATAGAATTAGCTTTCCGTTTGCCAACACAAATAAGTGCGAAAACAACAACTAGCACGAAAACAGTTTGAAACAAAACACTAATTTTGTAAACAGTAGGCTATATTTGATGTGAACGTTTTTTCTACTTACAAAACATTCAAATTTGGTTCGTATTTTCAACTAAAGCCCCAGACGCCTTCGTCTCTCTGCTCAAACGTCGTATACAGTTTTACATGTCCGCGTGATTTGGCATTGACGTACGGTACATCGGTATGTATGTCCGAGACATTTGACCACGAGAGTACAGGAGCAACCGAACTTTAGGGAGTTAAAGAAAAGTGCCATTAAAGACCATATCATGGAGTGTTCTTTTTGCTCTGATCGAAAATCCTCTGTCGACTCATTTAAAATTTTACGCGAAGACAAATCCCAATTTGACACCAAAATTTACGAAGCACTATGTTAAAAACAAACAATCATTTGCTGGAGGCGAGACCATTCTCTTCAACATTTACTTGATGTATCACCTTCCCTGTGGAGCAAATTTTTGTCGTAGTTATTTATGTAGTTGCCTTTTCCTAATGTAATTTTAGCTTCAAGAAGTCGAAATTTACTGCATTTTTATAAATATTTTCAGATTCCTGATGAGGTCTTAAGTTAAACCGAAAACGTTCAACTGTTAAAAATATTTGTCAGTTAAATATGCAAAATATATTGTTGTAATGCTCAGCCCTGCTGTATTGTTGTGTCTTATTCATAACTAACCTGTAAGCAAAATGTATACATGAGGAGCATACAAAAACTTTATATTAGTGGCGGGTTTGGGGGGGGCTTGAGCCCCCTTAGCCCCATGCTGGGTGCGCTACAGGTGCTACAAGCCATCACAAACCAAGCAATTGACCAGACATATATCAATATCCTTCAACACATCTATCAAAATTGCTTTTCCTTCATCAGACTACACAAAGACTCAGCCAAATTTCAACTTAAACGAGGTGTTAGGCAAGGAGACACCATCTCTCCTAAGCTTTTCACAGCATGCTTAGAAGAAATTTTCAAAAATTTAAACTGGGAAGAAAAAGATATCAAAGTAGTTGGCGAATACCTATCCAATCTCAGGTTTGCTGATGACATCATTTTGATATCTTTAACACCCAATGAACTCCAAACAATGTTGACTGAACTCGACGAGACAAGCAAAGAGGTCGGTCTCAACATGAATTTGACTAAAACACAAATTATGTTCAATCACCATGTCAAAGGAAACCAAAACATTACATTAGATGGATCCAATCTCCAAAACGTAAACAAATATACATATCTTGGCCAAATAGTAACCACATCACCTGATAAAGAAGAAGAAATTATAAGAAGAGTTACACTTGGTTGGCAGGCATTTGGAAGAGCGAGCTCAATATTTAAAAGTAAATTACTGATCTCAATGAAACGAAAAGTATATAATCAATGCATTCTCCCAACAATGACATACAAAGCAGAAACATGGAACTTAACGAAAGCACTAACACTCAAACTACGCACTGCACAAAGATCACATGAAAAAGTACTCTTAGGCATTACATGGAAAGACAGAAAACCAGCCAAATGGATACGACAACAAACACAAATCAAAGATATCATTCAAACAAAACAAAGTTTTAAGTGGAATTGGGCAGGACATATCATGCGAACAACTGACAACAGATGGACAAGAAGAGCTACTGACTGGACACCGCTTGACAATGAACGCAAAAGAGGGAATGTATATATAATCTTTTTAGATTAAAACTTTTTACAGTTGAAAAACTATATTGTAGCCAAATAATAAATGCAAAATATTATGAAAAACAGACCTTATCAAATACTATCAAAACAAAATTTGTAAAATAATTCCAGATTCTAAAGAAGCCACCTTTACAGCTGGTGAAAGCTTCATTAACAATTTAATTTTCTGCACACATTCCATCATTTGGTTGCTAATAAGCTAATTAATTGCATCTCTTACAATTCTCTGGAATCAGGAAATTGAAACAAAAGTTTAGAGACATTATTGTCTTGACTTAGCACTCACTTGAAGAACTTACCTTCGAATAGCAGTGCGAAGTTCCAAATCGTTTACAGAAAAGTTTTAGCATTCTTATGTTTAAAAGTAGGCTACAATTCAAAACTAATAAACCTAGACTAGCTTGATTTAATGAGTGAAATCAGGCAGCTGCCTGTAAGTATAAACATGAATACAGTGAGTGAAACAAATACACGTTTAAAATAAAAACAAACTGAACTGTTTCCTTCGTTGTTCCTTCAATTCAAAGCTTCAACCTTGATCGCATGTCATACGGTTTTGATTAAGGGACATTCCCTTGGATTAATTCCGTAAACGAGTAAGTTTCCGTTAAATACAATAATAATTTTTAATAGATTTGTGCTGTAGTTTTATCATAAAATACAGTACATAAGTTACTCTGCATGGTTTATAATTTTAATTTTCTGACAATATCAAGTGTATTTCAGACATACAAAAGTTTATCAAATGTATTTGTTACAAAAACATTTAAATTATAAATGTTTAGTCTGGTCGTCGCGATGGGAAACAAGCGCAAGCGGATAAGCTTCTTTTTGCAAATTTAGCGGTTGTTGACTCCGCGATTCACTGATATCAGTCTCAACTCTCAATTCTTAAAGCATCGAGCTTTCTGTTCTCGAGTTTAGAAGTTAAGCAAGCAGCAGACGAGCTTACTGTTTTTGTCTTGTTGTGGCGCAGATGGCTTATAATTATATATCACTATTGAACAGTATAGAAAAAAAAAACAGTGTATGAACGCTCAGAAGCAAATACCTGAGGTACAATACAGTCAAGTCAATTTATTTGTTTCAATCCCTCCTTATGACAAGTAAGTTAATACAATTGTCAAAACAATACATTGTATAAACGTAGGTTACCAACGGCACAATCATAATGATAATAAAAGACCATAAGCAGTTGACAAGCCAGCCACCACCCCGTAACAAATAAATCTACACATTCATAGGCTACACACTACCGATAGTAATGGCTATATCTTGTCTTCGCATCAACGCTAACAGTGATATTTTAAAGGACCAATGTGTCCAATCCTGCACTCATTAATCATTTAAGATCTCACTGTTAGCATTGATGCGAAGACCATCATCCTCGAGATGATGGATAACCATTACCGGTACCTGTTATAGGTACGGTAAAGATACTACTTTACTAAAAGGGATCAACCACTAACATTGAGAGTAAGCTGTTGTTGGTTTGAATCCTTGGACTAAGAAAGCCAAACCAAACACCAGCTCTGTTATGTAATAGTGGATTAGAACAATGCTCTGCATCTTTTGTGCCACTGAATCGTACAGTACAAGATGTATATACCAGAGTATAATTATACAATGAAAACATGCATTTTGAAGCACTTGCAATTTGAGTTCACAAACTATTGAACAACTTCTTGATGTGTTTTCAATAATCACCACAAATTCTCAGTCAGAAGGTCTTCATGAATTTGTTCATTTTTTTTGTTTTTCCACTTGAAATTTGGAAACTATCTTCAAATGCATTGTGCAAGTGCATAACCCAAATAATGGAACCATTTTTGCTTAATTTTTCTGCTTGTTTGCAACACCACGTGTTTATCCAACTGAGCTATCAGAACAAATGCTTTTACTATTGGCACAGAACAATAATCGAAATGGGTCAAAATTCATATGTTGCTGGTGCTGAAATGTCAAAGCTTAAAATGCCCTTGCTGCTGAATGAAAAACTTTTTTGAAATATGTTCTGCTTGATATGTTTTGAATAGGTTAAGTGTTGTGATTTTACGATGAAGAACTATAATATAGAAAAAATTATCATTTGCTGTAAGCACTTTAAGTTCAATAGGTTGTAGTCCTATGGAGGGGCGCAGGCACTTCTCTCTAGAGCAGCTTTTCTTATCCAATTGAGAACATTGTCCATCCACTTTGTTTTTCTTTCAGGTTTGCCTTTTCCACAAACCTTTTCTTCGATAGTAGCTAAAACCAAACTAAAGCACTTTAAGTTGCATATATTCATGTAACAAATGGTTTTCTTCATTTTTTTTAAACCGATCGAGGAGTCTGACGCCCGTGCGAGCCGCGGGGAAGACGCGAAACCCGCGGGCGCAGCGATAGCACTTATGTTTACTACTATTTTGTTATATTTAATCAAGCTGAACAAAGTAACCGGAGAAACATGTTGGCAATGAATTATTTGAACATGAACTGTGCTCATACCAGCTTTGCATTTTATCAAAATTTTGTGGGTTTGCTATGCAGCTTATCTTTGTTAGGCTGCTTGCTGTGATTTAAACTTGAAAAGTATTTTTTCTTGATTATCTTGACTTGGTACCAAGATGAAAACAACTGGGGATGCAGAATTAAATAAAGATCTTCTCACAAAATTGCAAACTGTTTCTAAAGATTATGCTGACAAGGTTAGTTAAAAATTCATTTGTGGTGGTTATTTTTACCATAGGCATGACATTGTTTTTTTGCTTTTACCATAGCTATAAAATTGGTTTTAATAAGCTCTTATGTAACTTCTTGTTTCTGTGCCAAGTAAGACTATTGACCTAAAGTAAGATTATTCATCTCTAATGTCTGAGAGTGAGATGCAGTAAGACTTTAGTAGGCCTAATTGAACATAGCTTGGAAGCATTTTTACTAAATTTTGATTCAAATTTGAAGTGGGCCATTTTATAGCAATGCTTTTTGCTGCTTCCAGTTGTCTTTTGTGCCGCATTGCAAGCTGTACTTCATGCCCAATGAGCACCAACTAAAGCATTATTATTGCATTCTACATTTTGTAAATGCAGATTGTTTCTATGCTTTTCTTGGTATATATAATACTGATTTTTAAAACAGAATTTTATCAATCAGCATTTTTGAAGGTTTGGTTTTGCCATTTTTTCCATTGTTGGTGCCGAGTTCATGCCTTTTCATGTTCAGTTTCTCTTTCAGCTCATGCATGCATGCACAATTTTACATTTCACCAAAAAGTATGTTTGAGCACATGATATCATTCTTAAATGACGTACGGTGACCATAGCAGTCTTCGAGATTTATGATAGCATACAAAAATTGCAAGAATAGCTATATTGTATTAGCGACGCATAAAAAATTTGTTTTGGTTTTATATATGAAGACTGTGGCACCGCATTTGTAAATCGTTTTTTTTTTTTTTAATAACTTTTGATGACATTATTGTTTATATTTCAGCATCACTACAAGTCTGCATTATTTTGGGCAGACAAGGCCGCTTCACTGTCACAATGCAAGTATTTTGTATCATATATGTCGTATTGTTTATACTTTCAACTTACAAGATATGCTTTATGTCACATAAATTTCATTGTATGATTTTGCTAATGTTATAACAATGTTAGTCAATCATGTAAATTAAGAGTTAAGCTATTATGTATATGGCTCATGGCTCATGTCACCTTCACGCGGTCCCCCCTGTAAGTAGCATTATAAAAATGCGAAACGAAGACTGTCAAAACCGAACCTCGACCCGGAGCGCTCAGCACAAGACCCCACGAGAACCGCTCTTTTCAGAGCGCGGCAGTCCCACTGTCGACAAGTACCGTCGTCCCACCATCTTACAGCTGAACGCTGAGGGCATCACATCCAGCAAGATTGATGTGATCGAGCAGCTCGCTCATAAGAACCGAGCTCTTGTCATCCTCCTCCAGGAGACCCACTGCACTTCTGCAGACAAGCTAGTAATTCCACACTATTCACTAGCTGGGTCAACCCAAAGCAGGAAACATGGCCTCGCCACGTTCGTCCATGAGAGCTTGAACTGGACGCTTGCAAACTCCTCAGTCAATGAAGAAATAGAATGGGTTTGTGTGAGCATTGAAAATTACAACATCATCAATGTATACAAGCCACCATCCTCACGCCTGAACCCATCATCTATACCCGCATTCCCCTCACCCAGTATCTATGCTGGTGACTTTAACTGCCAGCACACCGACTGGGGTTACAAATACATCAACAGCGACGGAGAAAGCCTGGCTACTTGGGCTGCGAACAACAACCTCGCCCTCCTCTACAACCCAAAAGATCCAGCCAGCTTCTGGTCCGGACGCTGGGGAACGGGCACCAACCCTGACCTGGCCTTTGCAAGCATGGACACAGACAGCTCTCTTCCTGATAGACGTGTGCTGGAGAAGTTCCCACGTTCCCAACACCGACCTTCGCTCATCACTGCTCCTAAGCTTGTCTCTCCCATCCCAAGTGCCCCAGTGAAGCGATGGAACTTTAGAAAGGCCAATTGGAATCGCTACAGCCTCATAACCAATCAAAATGTGGCGGAACTACCATCACCTTCTACCGCCAATGTGGATGAGGCCTACCAAGACTTCTGCCGTGCTATCAAATCCGCAGCTAAACAAGCTATCCCTCGCGGCCGCCGAAAGAACTACACGCCGTGCTGGGATTCAGAGTGCGAAAATTTATACCGCTCTTATGTTCGTGCCTCACCAGGTGCTGCCTCTACCTCAGCCGCAACAAAACTGCTCGATCGGCTAGACTCAAGGAGGCTTGAGAGATGGAAAAACACCGTCAACACTATCGACTTTACACACTCTAGCCGGATAGCATGGAGTACTGTCAATAACCTTACAGGTCGTTCAGCACGCCCCTCCCGCCAATGCCCCGTTACTGCCAATAACATCGCATCAGAACTGGTGAAAAATGGGACCTACAAAATAGGCGATCGCAAGTTCTCCAAACTTGTAAAGAGGGAAACGTCTGATCTCTGGAAAATCCCAACACCAGACGAGGAAAGCATCTCTGATGAGTTTACGTCGGATGAGTTCACCGCTGCCCTACAATCTACTAAGACCCGTAAGGCCCCTGGTCCCGATAACATCTGCCCCGAACTTGTACTCCATGCTGGCACCGCCATGAAGTCTTGGCTGCGAAAATTCCTGTCTTCCTGCTTATGCCAACTCAAGATCCCCAAAATTTGGAGACGAGCCAAAGTAGTCGCGATCCCTAAGCCTCATAAGCCACAAGAGGATCCGAAGAGCTATCGACCTATATCTCTTCTCTGCATCCCTTTTAAAATCTTCGAACGTCTTATCTACACTCGAGTCGAACCAATTATAGACCCACTCTTGCCCCGGGAGCAAGCTGGTTTTCGACAGGGAAGATCTACTGTGGACCAAGTCACTCTCTTGACTCAAGACATCGAAGACTGCTTTGAGGCAAAGAAGAAGGCTGGTGCTGTGTTTCTCGACCTCACAGCTGCATACGACACTGTATGGCACCAAGGCCTCACCTGCAAACTGCTCCGCCTGCTCCCGGACAGGCACATGGTCCGCATGATCATGGAGCTCGTTTACAACAGAAGCTTTACTCTCACCACCGGAAGTGGTAAACCAAGCAGGTTACGACGCCTTAAAAATGGCGTCCCTCAGGGATCTGTCCTGGCCCCCCTTCTGTTTAACATCTACACCCACGACTTGCCAATCACGGTATCCGCAAAGTATGCCTATGCCGATGATTTGGCCATTCTACACTTGTCGAATCATTGGGAAACATTAGAAGGGACTCTAAACCAGGACATGTCGACACTTTCGGCATACCTCCAGAGATGGAGACTGAAGCTCAGCGAAACCAAAACAGTGACGACAGCCTTCCACTTAAACAACCGGGAAGCAAAGCGTGAGCTCAAGATCAGCACCAATGGAAAAACCCTGCCCTTCTGCCCAAACCCTAAATATCTAGGGGTAGTCCTGGACAGGTCGCTCACTTACCGTCAACATTTGGAGTCACTACGCAAAAAGATCTCAACACGCACAGCTTTGCTAAGGCGTCTGGCCGGCTCTGGCTGGGGAGCCGGAGTTGATACCCTGCGCATTGCCACCATCGCGCTAGTTCACGCTCCAGCAGAATACTGTGCACCTGTCTGGAGCCGCAGTGCCCACTGCCATCAAATCGACACTGCCATAAACGACGCCCTGCGTATCGTGACAGGATGCCTGCGACCTACACCATCGGAAAATCTCCCTGTCCTTGCAGGCATCCAACCAGCTGAGCTTCGTCGTGAAGAAGCCATCCTGTCTCTCTCTCGTCGAGCTACGAACCCCAACCACTTACTCTACTCAAGTCTCTACGAGTCTGTGAACGAGAAACCTCGGCGACTGAAATCGAGACACCCATTTGTACGTGCCGCACAACTCCTGATGAAAAGTGCTGAAGACCAATCCATCAGTGCGGCAACCTGGGCGGACCACCAATGGAGCTCGGAGTGGAAGAAGAACTCCTCAAGACTCCAAAGTTTCATCTCCGACACCAGCCACCATCCAACCGGAATGCATTTGCCCAGGAAGGCCTGGGTGCGGCTCAACCGCCTTCGTACTGGCGTCGGACTATTTCGCTTCAACATGCACAAATGGGGGATGGCTCCATCCACGATCTGTGAGTGTGGCATGGAGGAACAAACCGCAGACCACACCATCTGTAACTGCGCCATCTACCATGCGCCAAATGGTGTGCGTGGACTGCGTGAACTGGATGACGAATCAATTCAATGGCTGCTCGACACCTGCCCAAACATTTAAACCGCGTCGCCGCCACTGCCCAAGGGTGGTAAAAGGCAGAGCCCCTCGACCCTTGAAGTGGCGAAGAACAAGGTTCAAACGAAGAAGAAGAAGATGGCTTGATATAGCTTTATTATGCTGTACCGTATAACAAAAGTGATACATAATACTGACCAATACCTAAACTATTCTAAGTTAATATGATATGTAAATTTGCTTTTGTTCAAAATTTTTCGTATGTTTTTCCCACTTTCATTGTTTACAGTTTTATCTTGTAATATTCATTCAAACCTTTAGACCAGACATGTGATGTCTATCATCTTGCACAATGTATGTATCACTGTCAGCAATATGAACGTGCTGCTCTACTGATTACCAAGCGACAACTGCACCTCAAACACAATGCTTTCAGGTAAGTTAAGAAACTACAAATGTGCGATATCTGTGCAGCGATTCAAGAGAATCTTCAGTTCAGCAGTTACTGTAACCTTTATCTATTGGTGGACGCAAGAAATTAGCACAATTTACGCTTTTCAATTGTAAAGTAGTTGTAATTGCCAATGTTCGATTAAACATCCTCAAAAAGTGATTTCTTGTTTCGGAAGTCATTGAATATATATATCCTTTGATTTGTTAATGACATTAATAAAATTGAGTTGTTTGCTTTGATAAAAATTCAAGAAATACATTTGTGCTAGCTTGCTATATAAGCTCATGTAATCAATAAGTATATATAAAATTTTGATTTAGACTGGAACTTTGCGCTGTAGCTTACTATACTATGCTTTACTATTATTTTTTTTATCTCATGGTTAAAAATTATGAGATAAACAGTTTAAAAAAGTTTCAATAGAAAATTGTTTCAACTGTCACAAGAAGGTTGCTCTGTAAAGGTGAATTCCGTTGTTGTATTTAACAGATACTTGGCTGCTAAATGTTATACCGAAGGAAAGCAATGGCAACAGGCACTTGACTTACTAGAAGGGCTATCACAAGACGGCAGCAACAATCTATCGAAAAAGCTCATTGAAGCGGAACCTGTTGATGGGATTCCAGATGACAAGGTTGTCCGTTTGAAAATTTTGTTTTGCACATTCCAAGGTCTTTCACCTGTAGAAACTGCACGTGAAGTTTGAGAATCAGTTTATTCGGCTTAGCTCTCACTTCTACCCTCAACTCAAGATTTGCTTGTCATTGATCAGATTTCCACAGCAGTTTAAAAATAGTTTGGTTTAGTGATTCAAATGTTACAGAACTTGGGTGTGAAGTATTATTTCGTGCTACACGTGCAATAACATTTCAAAATCCATGTTGTATGTCATTGTCGTTTAGTGCTTTTGTAATTGTAAATCTTTTGGCTGTTTTTAAAGGATATGGTCGCATCATTGCATTTGCTGAAGGGAGATGTTTGTGAAGCAATGGACGTGAGAGAAGTTGCTGCTGAATGCTACAAGGTGCTATGTATGACTAGGCCACTCTTTGGCAATGAGCCGACATTATCCTGTGTGGTTTTCAACCCATGCATGCACTTAAACATAAAACACTTTCTCCATGCGAAAAAAAATAGTTTTTTTGTGGAAATTAAGTTAAAAGAGCTGTTCTTCCTTAATTTTGTTTTTTTTCTCTGATCAATGGTTAACAATCGCTCAAGCACTGTCCGAACCATTATGTGGAGAATTGGCTGGAAACCTCCAGGCCTTTGAACATTGCCTAACTGAAGCAAGTCCTAGATGTGTACGTGTAGTCGAAAACTTTTTCTATTTTGGTTTCTTTTATCATGATGAATGCCGTACGCAGTGTTGCTGAGTTTCGTATGCTCATAATTGAAAAAAGTAAATTCTCTATCCAACTTACATTGTATAGAAAGACAGTCTCCTAGCTGTATTACCAAAGCACCGTAACATGCTCCTGATAGACGTCAAAGCGATGGTCTCAAGCATTATATTTACTAAAAATAGTTGATTTCTGCTGCTTAAGTTCCTAGATGCATTCACATATGAACTAGCTTGGAGTAAAGAAATTTTACGTCGGCTGACAGACAACCGGTGAAAGGGTCTTCTCAATGCCAAAGCGAGCATCGCTTTGATGCCTATCAGGAGCATGTCACGTTGCTTTGACAAGACAGCTCGGAGACTGTCTTTCTGTATATTTGATCAATATCTCCAACCACATATCAATAGCAGTATGGCCATGAGGAAAGATCATCTTTTTGATAGAAAGTGATATGTTCTATTGTTCTAGTTCGACACGATTGAACTGATTCAAGCGATGATGATGTTTTTCTTTTCAGGATGCTCTGAAAGCTGATGTCTTCTGCTACGAAGCGTTTGAGCGGCTCACTGAGCATCACATGCTCCGAGCTGAAGAGGAGCAAGATCTTCTTGACTCTCTACCGATGAAGAAGCAATGCAAGTCTGCTAAAGAACAGGAGTTACTTCAGTTTCTTTTCACCACAAAACTTAAAAAGGTCAGCAAAGGTTCGGTTTGGTGTACTTGTTAATCGTTGTAAACTCGATTTTGAGGGCAGTGTTACAATTAATAGTAAAACCTCTTGCCAATCACACAAAGTAAGCTAAGACGTTCCAATACCTTAAAATACAAAGTATATACAATAAGTAATTTCAATAAAAGCGAATGAAATTAAAGTACTTATGCCCAGTGTCTGTGCAGATTTAATGGTGTCTTTTTACATTGATTCAACGTCTGCAGAAGCTACACCAACCTGGCTCTCCATGACCTGTCCTGAAATCTGAACAATTCTCACAAACGAAAAAAGAAGAACGTCTGCAGACGTTTAGTCAATGTAATAATGAAGGTTTTGCTGTCTGGGTAGTTCATGTCATTCCAATTCCCTGCCAGTTGTGTAGGATTATTGCTGTTGACAACCAAACACTTTTTTTTCCAAACAATATTATTTCTCTAGTACAACAAGCCGGGGGAGTTTGTGGTACCACCGAGCATGGACAACTTTCACGAGAACCTTGACATCGCCACCAGTCTCGCCGAGCGACATTATTATAACTGCGAGTTTAGAACAAGCTTCAAAATCAGCGAAGGGTACGTACTACGACGTAGGCCTACAATAGTTAAGCGGCGACAGTTTTACATCATTTCAACGTCGATGCGAAAAACGAAACTTTTGCTGGCTGGAAATGGTTTTAAAACCAATTTGGAACTGTCGTTGCGGATTAAATGTGAATGAAATGATGTCACGGACTAAAGCTTCAGGATATTGTCTTTGGTTTCACATTTCTTTGTCTCTTTGTCAATAGTTTGTGAGAAAACGGTGTGCTAAAATATCATGACATCATTCCTATTTCATACTCGTACAATTTGAGACACAAGTTTATGCACTAAGTCACATTTTTTGAGTTGATATTAAATTTGAATGCCGCAGTTCAATGGTCGAAACATCAACCCGTACAAAAGTCTCACAAACCGATTGATGCTTTCACACTAGCACAGTATCGTTCGGTATGTGGTTTGTTGTAATTTTCTGTGGTTTGCTTTGACGAGTTGCATTTGAACCTTTTTCTACTTTATAGTACAGTACTGTAATGTAAATAAGTTATACTTCAAACATGATCATCATGTTTTTCGAGGCTTTGCTAGGGAATGATTTCCTTGTTCAGAGTTTTAAAAGTTGATCCATACCACACCCAGTGCCTTCCTCTTCATGTAGCTCTCTTAGTGGAGTTGAAAGAAAGCAACAAACTGTTCTATCTCGCCCACAAGCTCGTGGCAAAGTATCCTGACCTTCCTGTGAGTCATGTGACAGTTTTACAACCTGCGTTTTTCGCACATTTGTTCCACAAAGCAGCAGTGTACAACACGCGCTATCTGGGGCATGTACTTTTTCACAAGGTCCAATTCAATGTGTTTTCTGTTAAGCAAATCCAACAACGTATTACTTTTAGCTATTGGCTTCATTTGAAACTGTGCTGTGGCCCGTAAAGTAATGTGGACAACAAAAATAAGTTGCGTAACGTTATTATGACGAGACTGGTTAAAGATGGCTTGCTTGTTGCGCTGACCTAACCGCACATGAAATTATCTAGAACAGTACTTGTGTCTCACACCTTCGGTAAAGGAGACAACTCCGGATCAATACTATACAAGTATACACACAG
Organism: Aplidium turbinatum; assembly: GCF_918807975.1. Lineage (NCBI taxonomy): Eukaryota > Metazoa > Chordata > Ascidiacea > Aplousobranchia > Polyclinidae > Aplidium > Aplidium turbinatum. Next base: position 49,536,184 of record NC_137472.1, read on the forward strand.
TAACTGTATACAATGCTAGTTTTGCTTTGACATTAAAAACACTGACTTTATATTTTTCACTACATGCTCAGATTTCATGGTATGCTGTGGGCTGCTATTATCTTCTTCAACCTCAGAAACAAGAACTATGTCGGAGATATTTATTGAAGACCACTCTGCTTGATAAGGTGGGTGGTCGGATGTATGGGGCAGCTACCGAATTAAAAAGGTCATGGTCATCTAGGTCAAAGGTCATTCGGTCTAGGTCAAAGGTCATTATTAAAGGTCAAAGATCATCAGTTCATTTCTTCAATCAATATTAATACTGTAACACAGGAAAGTGCTTTTGTGTACCTTGGTGGTGTCGTTCAACGTGTCAGAAACAGTAATAGAAACATAGACTGTTCTATATGATTTTACCACGCTTCTTTTCTTAAAGATGTGCTTCATTGCACGAAACCGATAATTAATCTAACCTTCTAAACTTGGCAGCTGTATGGCCCAGCGTGGTTGGCATACGGTCACTCCTTCGCCTCACAGAACGAGCACGACCAAGCGATGGCCGCTTACTTTACTGCATCGCAGCTAATGAAGGGGTGAGTTACCAACGATGAAAATGATAACTCATAACTACTGATTGTTTTTGATAACCGCAATTCTTGCAGTGTATTTTTCGAACATTTCCACTTGTTTTTTAATTGTTGCATTACAATTTTTGTGGAGAGGTAACCTCATTGACTCATTAGCAGATAAAATCAAGAAACGACACAGCGTTTACCATGATATACAAAAATAAACTAAATATTTAAATCGTTTTCGGCTATAGGCCTACCATACTACCACATGTTAGCCCATATCAACCATTTTAGCTACTGAATTATCACGTAAGTAATGAATTACGAAATGCAACTAGGCTTATTGTTGTATTGTATTTTTTTTTTCAAAATATGTCCTATTAAATGTATTAAAAATCTGTTTGTTACAAAATTTATCATCGAAATCAGTTTCTTCCTATGACCTCAATCATGCCTCAGCGTAATAATCATTTTGTCACATTAGTCAGCTTCGCTGGTAATAAGCCTTTGATTACATTTGTGGATCCCAGGTGTCATTTGCCTTTCCTTTACATCGGCTTGGAGTACAGCGTGACCAACAACACCAAGCTAGCGGAGAAGTTCTTCGCCACAGCGCTTGAAGTTAGCCCAGATGATCCTCACGTGTTGCATGAAATGGCGGTGGCTCTTTATACGAATTCAAAGTAAGCGCGCAGGGTAGGATTCAAAGTGATTTATGTCTTCTCCTGTATGGTGTGTTAATATATTTCTCTGTAATGGGACACACTGGCAGACTATGGCAGTTGCATCATGTGTCATTGTTTTTCTATGCTCATCCAGAATCCAGATGAATCTCTACCAAAAATAAATAAGTGTACAATGTTAGACTAACTGTACTTAAATAAATTACATCTGTGGTTTGACAATTTTACTGATATGCGTAAATCAACAGTAGGTTGAACTTGATCTTGCTTGAACTAGAGGTAGTATTATGTACGATCAATCATCCCATGAAAATGTGAGAAGGGGAGCAGTTAGTCTGTTCTGTTCGTTTATTCCAAAGAATAAAAAACGTATTGCAAGATGCTATGGTTCAACCCTCAGTAGTAACCGTACAGGCGTACACTTTTGACAACCTTTCAGCTACACGGCTGCGTTGAAGTACTTTATTAAAGCGCTGGAGCAGGTTCAAGTTCTCGGCAACGAAACCGTCATAGAGGAATGGGAGCCCCTATTGAACAATATGGGGCACACATACAGGTGAGTGGGTGAAGCACACGACGTAAAAGCCAGTCCGTCTTTTGCCAATGAACCACCAGCGTCTCTCTCAAACTCATTCTCTGCAGGAAACTTAAGAACTACCGTCGCGCTCTGGACTGCCACAGGCAAGCTTTGGTACTCGTCCCTCATTCATCAGATACGTACTCCGCCATCGGACTGGTGTATAGCTACTTGGGTGAATACAGTGAGGCTATCGAGTACCTTCATAAGGTAAGCACACTATCTGTTTCAAAGTTATTAAAAATCGTACCAAACTTTGTGAAATTACCCTACCAAGGTAAACGTCTCTTTCAATTATGAGCAGGTGAAATGGCTTGTGATTTGAAATTTTTAAAGCGTTTTTGCCAAAATTGCAACTGAGGGTACTTGCAACTAGTGACATGAGGAAAACCCAAAATGAGATGGAGAGACAAGATTTACAAAGAATGTAGAACAATAAACTGGTACGGTACATAAAAACACACGATCGACTGGATTGGCAAGAAAAAGTGAAGGCCTTCGCTCAGCAGTAAGCTGCCACAAGCTGAAAATGATGATAATGAAAATGTCTTTGACTGCATGTCAAATTAAACGAGACCTCAGGAAGCTACTTTGAACTAACCCAGCCAGTATTTCAACGTCTGCAGACGTTGAATCCATGTAAAAAAGGACTGATTTGCTTACTGGGAAATAAAGCTAACGTCTGAACAGTAAGTTTTGCTTTACAGTCACTAGGTCTTCGGCGAGATGATGTGTTCACGTCAAGCCTCCTAGAAACTGTCATTCAAAGGTTTTCTGAAATCGACCAGCCCATATGCGGGCCCATGGAGCCGGAGGGCCCGGCGCCCCCTCTTCCTCATCGTCCGTACAAAGGTTCGGTCATCTTGATTTTTCAATAACATATTTACGTAGCATATTTTGCTTTAAGGGCGATAGTTTTGGTAGTAGGTTGTTAAAATTTTAATTGAATTTTTTCATTGTTGTAATTTTCAAACCCTGGTAATGTTAAAATCCATTATGTCTCCTGGGGAAGACTGTATAAAGGAATTAAGAAGTAACACTTGTAACTTAAGAGTTTTATGAGGTTGCATATCATTTTGCGACCCGGTCCGACAACTTTCTCGCAATAATTTTGTGCGATGTTTCAACTGAGACCACAGAATACACAACCAAGCATTTCTTTTCCCCATTTTTCTTCAAATAAGCCTGGTCTTTCACAGCTTCAATTGCAAGTTCCTGTCTCAGGTTATCCTTCAATATTTCTTCCTACACTTTTTTTGTAGTCAATCAACCGCAACCTACTTTTACAATTTCGAAACTTGGTTTTGAAAACCGTCCGCTCTTCAACCAGTGGCTTATGGCAGGTCATTCACCACCAGACTTAAGTCCGACGTTCATAAAATTCTTTAACTGCAATCAATGTTTAGTTTTGTGAAACGGTAATGAACTTCTACAACTGAAGTTTAAATTGTTTTCAGATTCAGCGTTGAAATTCAGTGGAAAGAAAACCGCTTTCGTTGACGTCACTGTTTCGCCTGGGGATTCCAGCGACATGACCATGGACGATGATAGTCGTTTGTTCGTGGAAGGGGTTTCGGGGATACAATCTCTTGGGGCGGACACACCAAGGTCAACTGACGCTTTGGTCGAAGAGGAAAGTGGGTCACAGACATGCAGTACTTCGTCAACCGTGCCCAGTGGTCCCCAAGGGGTGAGGACACGATCGTTCGCAGCTGGGGCGGTTGTCTCAACCGATGATGACATTGAAATGGACGATTATACGGACTGACGAAATTGTAATTCGTTTGCGAAAATTGCACGGCTCCAGACAGGTCCGACAAGTCGATTGCCATTTCCGAAGCGAGTTGTCGTTTGAGGTCGGCACTTGCTATCTATATTCAAAGCCTACGCCAAATGATCGAGTGCGCGTTTCTTCTTCACACCCGTGCGGAGTGTTCACAGTTGTGGCTTGTTTCTGTCACACTTTTGTGAAACTTGTATGAGCGTCAGAGATGTACAGTTCGAACTAAAGGAGCGAGCCTGCAGTTTGTAAAAGCCACTTTGTGAATGCATCATTGACCCAGTTACAGACACAAAAAATAGCTTTTCTCATTTTTTACACAGGAAGGTGTTTAAGTCATAACCAAACCCCGCAGTTTACAGCCATGAGAACCATTTTTTGCAAAGTTCATGTGATGAAAGTTGCCTTCTCGCACACATTAACCCCACGACCAAGTAAATCGTCGAAGCACAAGACGCAAAGCACCCATCTTTTTACCGTGAATCATTTATTATTCCTGGAGATTTTGATACACTGCTCAGTGCTCATTTTACACAGCAATCTAATCATGTTGATTAACGTGGCACAGAAAGTTCAGCAAGCAAATAGAAGACAGGTTACAACTAAAAAGCTTAATTTGTGTTTTCGACTACCGGTAGCCTACTTCATAACTTACAATGTTGGCTGTTTGATGTCACCTTCACCATCTCCTTGCATCCTAACCACACTTGGCACAAAAGCGATCTGAACTTACTGGTTATTTTGTTGTTAAAATGCAACAAAATTTTATTGAGTGGTTGATTGCTGTGTTAAAAAATTATTCAAATTAAAATACTGTATTTCTTTATGCTCTTTCGTGTGAAATATATTAAACGTAAGACAATGGAAAATTAAGTGGTAACGGAGTGTAGTGGTAGTACAAGGAGCTTTCCAAAGAAATGTGTTTAATTTTGGAGCTCCTGATACTTGTTACAAGATTTAATTCCACTATAAATGAGCAAGAAAACGAAAAAAACTGCTATTTTTTAGACACACAAGTTCATATGGTTACATGTACGGCTATGCGGTTGGTTTATATCATTATTACTTGTGGGCAATTTGGTAGCAATGTGTCGTTGCTCTAGACTCGTCACGAGCAGTTCTTGGAGCATATTTGGACTTTAGTCTGTTTATAAAAAAAAAGGTAAAATGTTCTTTACTAAATTTGTAACATGTTACAAATTCACCCCAAGAGGTAAGCTATTGAAGTGTTGTATTGTCATTTTGTACATTTTTTTTTTTTTTTTGTAATTTAACGTACCGTATTTTTGTTTATCCTGCCGGCAAAAAGTTGAGAAATGCAAATCGCTGTATGTTTTGTTCATTTCTACGGCTTGTTGAATCTGATACTGCCCGCTGTACGTGTTCTACTGAGGTCGAGTTATCGGTTCATTCCAGAAAACAAACACAGCCTGCACATAACAGAATCTCAATATTTGCGGCCAGGTAAAACTAGAAATACGTTTATTTTTCTTCCGATAAGACAAGTCAGTTGAAAACATATTGACACTCAAAACAGATTCATTAATTTAAATGCAGACAGCGTTCATTCGAACAAACATAATGAAGACATGCAGCGAACAGTGTTAAACAAGAAGTATACAGCAACAGGATCAAACGATTCAGCAAAGACTGGAATTAAGACGTGATCTTAGATATAGCCTACAGTAGCTTATGATCAATAAATAAATCTTGGCGAGATATGTAGCTTTGTAATCATTTTTTTCATTTGTAATCACATTTTTCAGTTTCCATACGACCATGTAGTGCACTGTACTTTTAAATCTTAATTTTAGGTAGTTTATCATTACGATGAGCAGTTTTCGCGGTCGGTGTAGTATGCAATCTGCAGCAAGTTGGGTTAGCTTCTAGCTGTATCAGTAGTATCACCCACCATTTCACCCAAGGTAGACGTAGGGGCAATGGGGCATGCATGTACATCAAACGTATATTTTGTTTATGCTGCCTGCTAAAAATATGCGGCATCTGAAAAGTACCGGTCGTAGATATGCATGTGTTCTACTCGCTGTCGGTACAAAAGTAAGAAACACTCTCACAAAGAAATAAGCAGAAGCCTAGCATAGACTGCTCAAAAAAGAAAGAAGCCTCATATGCTGTAACAATTTTAAAAACCACGACTATCTACTGACCGGCTTTCGTTAGAATTATTTTAAAGGAGCAGTATCACAAAAACACATCCGTGCAACTTTTCATTCAATGCGCTTTTTTATTTTCCAATACTTCGATCCAGATAGACAAAAAAGCACATCCTCAAAATTATAGAAGTAGACCGATGCCATTCACCACGACCTCAGGCAAGAAATAACAATGTAGCTGCGGTACAGAAGTCAGGCTAAAGACAACGAACAAAAAGATAAAATGAATGTCAAGTAAAGAATTGCACAAGAAAATAAACGTGGTTGGTACGTGATTGATTGACAAGAGCCTTCTGTTGGTGCCGTTCAGACCAGTCAACATTGACTGAGAAAGCATGTTTCAGGAAATTTGTGTATAAGACCTAAAATTTTTGCAGATTGGGATCTTTTATGTTAAATAGTTGAAACAAGACAGTGGTAAGACGTTGGGAAAAGGAGCCTAGGAATAGACAATCGAACAACAGTAAGCTTTATTTATCAAACTAACAAAATGTATATCAGTTTTTCGTGAATCTTGTGACATTAAAAAAAAACACTGCAAAATCGAAAAAAAATGTCTTTCAATTATACGCAAATGATGGCAATAAAAAAAACTTGTTTTGATAGAACTACATTAGTATCACTTGGGATTTTAAAAGCGAGTTTTATTCTGCACCGCTTCAAAACCATAATTAGTTGCCAACCTATTGCTGCAACAGCTGGAAACTCCTATAAGCTAAGGTAACCTTGGGAGAAGTGGCAAGACTAGATGCTTGGACCAGCAACAAGAGTGTGAGTTTCTGATTTCATGAAGCACCAAATGGGAATGTGTAACCGAAGTTAATGAGATAGCTGACCAGAGCTTTTTCTTGGAGAAACCTGGCGGGTTTTGCTTGTTTTGACAGGAGAGCGAGTTGACACTGTGCTCATTCCTGACACTAATTTCGCGATGTCTGCGTCTGTTTGATTTGACATGATTCCAGTTTCTTCACACAAAAGTTTTGATAATTCTTTTTCTAATTCTTCGTTAGAAACGCTGTCATCTGACACGGACGTCGCTAAAGTTGCAGAGATTTCTTCTTGGTTTTCGAGAAGCGAATTAACGTCGTCCATCGTTGATTCAACAGTTTCTATATCCAGGCCATTTTCACGCACGGTTTTGTTGTATGTGGCCACCCCTGCCTTGTATGCTTCCACAATCATCTGGTCAGTTTTGCACTGTTCAATCTTGTCAAGCAGTTGTTGGATGTTGTCTAGGGATATTTCTTTGTTTTTTACGCTGGTCTCGGCACGTTGCTTTTGGCGCAAAGCACTTTTAGCCGAAATTCGTTCACCATTTCTCAAGCACTCTCGGGCGGTCTGAACCAGTTTGCTCTGGTCTTGGTGCAAGATAGAAATTTGCTTTTCCAATTCTTTTCGAGTTTCTTCCAGTTTCATTATTCCCATGTCGTATTCGGACACTGGGTCAACAATGTCAGAATGTGTCTTGACAAATTTCACGTATTTCTCTGAACTATAGTGATTAGTCACGGCATTGTTTTCATTTTTAAACACAATCACTTTTTTATCCCTTTCTAACGTTAAAAGAAGAAACTCCATATCTTTTTCACTGTTAGCCAGATCAGCACACGACGACAACAAACCAGACAGTGATATGATGTGCAAATTGCCAGGAATATGTGAATGCATTGATTGCATTTTCTCCAGCAGCGACAAACACTTGATGGAAAGGGATTTTTCACAAATATAGGATATCGTTTTATTCCCAGCGGATTTGATCGGACTTAGACTCTTTAACGGGCTGAGCATTTTACCAGCAACCCACATCGTTGGTTTGCGAACCAACATATTCATCCCCCATCCTACCCATGACGCGTTTCGAGCAATATCACCGATATATTCCGAAGCTGGGACCAGTAGTTTGTTATTGATCATGTGATCCCAAATCACTTGTAATCCAAGTGGTGTTCGGCCCTTTCTTTCTACCCATAATTTAACGGTGTTGAAGTTAACACAGACCGAAGCACTGTTAGAACATAAATCTGTGATTAAGTTTACCCAAAATTCAATTTTGTTTTTCCAATGTTCGGGATTTACAGAAAAGTCCGCTGGAAAATCCGAAAACAAAAAGTCCATACGCTCTTCATCATCCCAACAATCAACAAGATCTTTGGCCAGCTTCGTGTGACCTTGATTCATTTTATAAAGTTTTCTTCGTTTTCCTGCAACAAAAACATGTATGGGTCTATAAATTATTCAAAAATAAACAGCAATTTGCACACATGCTTGCAACTATCGTAAAAAATGAAAACCTCTGGAAGAAACAATGGCTAATTAAACCATAACTTCTATTAAAATTTGTTGGTACCATGCTAAAGATCAGCCCTCAGTTACTTTACAAGATCAGTTTCACTTAAAAAAAAGTGAAATATGCAAATTAATGAATTGTTATGCAAATTCAACTCGATCGTGTTTTATTTTGTTTAAACAACTTAATAGTAGAGAAAAGAGGATTGTTTACCACCACTGTGGCATCACAAACTGCGAGATACTGCAGAAACGTTGTTTGACTTTCAAATCAAATTAATAAAATAATATTTACATGTGAAAAGGTTCCCTTCCAGGAGAGAGTGGATTTTCATCTGAAAACGTTAAAACAGCATTTACTATCAACATAAAAACTCTCTATATATATAACATGTTTCAGAAAAGTTAACAAGTATAATATAATGCAAATACAATACATGAGATGGCCAATTTAATGAATGCTAAACAGTTTTTTTTTACGACATACTATATAAATGCATCTCCATTGTCAACTTACAGAGTGAATCTCTAGCAAACAGTTCCTGAATTGAATTTTGGTAGATTTTCCAGAAAATATAAATAAGAACAACAAGTATGATGCAGACAAAACACTCAGCAATCAACACGCGTGCTTGCCAATCACTTGTATTGAGTTGCAAAAACTGAAAATAACAAAATTGAAGTCAAACGCCTGCAGTACCGGTACATCGATGAGTTTCTTGAACTGACATATCATTGCAGTAATTTGCTTATTTTAGTAGTTATATTCAGTATTCAGTAGTTATTTTAGTATTTTATATTCATTAGTTATTATCAGTAGTTTCCAACAGAAGCATCACATCAAAAACCTTAAAATGCACACAACAGGTGTAGTGTAGAATTACCATAGATAAGTAACTACGGTACAATATCGTTGCATTGTATAATATTATTAAGTCTAATTGAAATTAAAACTAATCAATATAAAATGTATTTACAACTAAAAGCTTAAACACAACTTTAATTACCTTTTCCAGCAGTGTATTTCCAACAGAAAGAAAATAGTTGAAAACATTATCAGTTTCAAGCATTATACTCAATTTTCTGCAAAAATGCACAAAGTATGCATTTTACCGCTATGAAAATATGATATAAAATGAGTGCAATTTAATTCTTCAACTGGTAAAACTGATTTTAAATCTAAATGAAGTTTTCTATACAGAATTCTTAATACAGTGTACAAAGAAAATCCAAGCACTAAAAACTTTCACAAAGTGGTTATATCTACAACATTAATTGCCATGGTTTTGATCGAAGAGCTTTTGTTGCATGGCAAGTGTTATCAGGGTTACAGTTGGAGTTAAGGTTTGAGCTTTGCTTTTTGCTCAGGACTTCAAAATTACCCGAATCACAAGTTTTTGCCTTCAACAGTTTTGAAGTTTTTTCAAAATAAAGCAGAATTCCTTATTAACAAATTTCCAAAATACAAGTATTTGTTTTTAACAGCTTTAAAACTTTCTCAAGTTATGGCAGAATTCCTTATCTGGCAACGCTATTGAGGCTATTATTACACTACAGTGTAAATATAGCCATCAGCCAAAAACATACCACTCCAACAGTCCAACTTCTCGTTCTCAGTTTATAACTGGGCGACTCCGGCTTCAGTGTTGCCAGAATTTTTCTGATTTCTTTAAAATTTATTTCACTTCAGTTATGAACAAAATTTAAACGGCGACTTTCACAAAAACCAACACTTCTGATGAAGTTTTTCAAGAACAATACAGAGAACATGAAGCAATATTTAAAAAAAAGATATTGCAAATAAAAATTTTATTGTTCATTGTTTTGCATCGGAATTAATCGCAGTCGCTGAAAAAAGCGATTTTTTTAACACCTCCGATTCAGGACACGCCAAAGTCCCTCAGACTCTGCAACCCTGGAGGCAACCACTAACATTAAGCCACTATTACCATCTACGCTACGGTATTACTATAAATCTATAATATGTGTCCAACAAAAATCAATAAAAAGTTTCGATCTGATTTGGTCAGAGTTGCCACTACAAAATCCAAAACCTTTTCTTTGTTGATCATAATGGAGAAGTCAATGTTGACGTATGATAAAAAATAATTCAACTTTATTTATAATTCTCAGGGATTTATATATATCCCTATATATTTCTACAAATCCCTGACTATTCTGTTTTGTAAATAAAAAAAAAAAAAGTGAATAAAAAAAAATAACAGTAACCTCTCTGGTCACAGCGGTAAACCATAATCTCTTCGTGGGAAAATTGTAACGTAAGATTCCCAAATCCGTTCGTCTGCATGCAATGACCCAAAAATAAACACACTTTCGAAACGTCTATTCAAAAGTGTATTCCAGTAAAATTAGCCCGAGGCTATCGAAATGACTGGTGCAACGCCGTACACCTAAAAACTGTCACTACAATACAAATTACTTGGATAAAAGACGGAACTTTTGTCCAGCTAGCAAGCACTAAGCCAACAGTTAAATGTGCGGCCAACTTTCAAACAATCATTTTACGAATGACCAGAATAGATATCAATATCTCAAATTCACGTAGAAAGTAACTGTGACGCAATAAATGAAAGACAATTATGAAGTCATTCCAACAGGTGTTTAAGCTGATGTAATATTTCCTGTTTAAACAGGCCCAAACAGGTCCAAACAGGTCTTATGAACGATGGTGCAATTTTGGCACATGCTTTAGGAATTTCCATGACGTAATATTCAGTAGACTTGAACGGTTTTTATATGACGTTTGATTTGGTGAAAATTGTCGGGAACACTCTCAAGTACATGCAGCTCCACACAAAGTGAAATTTGTAAGACTTTTGACTTTTTTTATTTCTTTAACAAACTATATCTAAAAGACATTATTGAAATTAACTATGGACAGTTGCCAGTGATTCCATTTTCCGATCTCTTTAGCGTAGTAAAAAGAAGTTAGAAAGTTGTCTTGAAGTTTTGAGATGATGGTTTCTAAGAGTGATATAAATAAGCCAATGAGAATTGATTTAATTTTAGACTTCAGCGAAAAGTAATTTTACTGTCAATTAAAAAGTGTGATTTTGTTGAGAAAAGTTGTGCCAAGCAATGAGTGGAATGTGGTAAAAATAAAAACTTGAGAAAAGGACAGGAATTTGTCATTTAGCTAGGATATAGCAATTATCATCTGAGATGGATCCAAAATACAAGAAATTACAGTAGAATTCGCCTATAGTGACTTTGGCTATAGTGACACTTCGCCTATAGTGACACCTGTTGCAAAGTCCCGTTTGCATACGCAACAGTTGAGTAGAATTCGGCTATAGTGACACTTCGGTTATGGTGACACTTTTTCCGCGGTCCCTTCAGGTGTCACTCAGTGGCGGCTCGTGCCATGGGGCTGCAGGGCTGCAGCCCCCCCTGAAAGAAAGAGAAAAAAGGGAAGATATGTTTTCCTCTGTGTTTGTCCGACCCGATTACTTTTTTCACTTATGGATTGCGGATTGAAAATTAAAATATTTAAAAATTTGTTTGGAAACATGGCTTTGGGACAACATTCTTTGCAGCCCCAGATTTTGGATTTCAAGTGCTCTGATTGGCTAAAAAATATCCTTGAAGCTCCACCTCTTTTGGTATTTTACAGAATACATAACAGCAATTTTTGAAGGCAGTGGCTATTTGACCGGCTCCGGTCTTTGAATCTGAAACTCTATTTGACCGGTCGTGACGTCACTACATAAGCACCCTTTTTTCTTTCAAAGCAAAAGACGATAAGCGCGTTAAGTTTTAAATTCAACACGTTTACTTCAACTGAGTCCGTGGCGCACACGTAACGTCTCGGGCTGCCATTTTAGAGGGAATGAGTTCGATACTATCCGGAAGCGTTCTTTTTTTTTTCTTACTGATATGAATGATGAATCAACAAGTGAATAAAAAAGCTTCAAAACGAATTAAAAAAGTTTTTTCTAGTTTTTATTTTTAACAAATTCCTTTCATTTCTTAGCACAAATTCTCTGAAAAAATCACACCTTCTAATAGGCTGTAAGATTACGTTTCGCTGAAGTCCGAAGTTAAAAATTAAATTCAGTCTCATTGTCGCACAACAATCAGTCAAGTTTCAAATCATCATCTCAACCAACCCTTCAAGACAACTTTCCACTTTTAAAAATTTAGTTAAAAAAAATAAAAAAAGACGCTTCCGAGTAGAATCGAACTCATTCCCTCTGGAATAGCACCCCGAGACATTACGTATGCGCCACGGATTCAGTTGAAAAAACCGTGTTGAATTTAAAACTTAAGGCGCTTATCGTCTTTTGCTTTGAAAGAGAAAAAGAAAAAAGTGCTTATGAAGTGACGTCATGACCGGTCAAATAGTGTTTCAGATTCAAAGACCGGAGCCGGTCAAATAGCCACTGCCATTTTTGAATCTGTTGGGGCTGCATGGAAAACAGCCCCCCCCCCCCTAACCGAATAATTCTACAGACTTTTTAAAGTTAAGTTTTGTTTCGCAGAGTAGCGATGAGACATGACTGTAAATGTGATAGCTGTAGGATTAGGGTATTCAACAGGTTATAGGATGTACCGGTACTAGGGCAAGAAAACAACAGTGCTAGGACAAGAAACAATAGTGCTAGGACAAGAAACAATAACTTACACTGGATCTCGAACCTCAATCGTCTTAGGCTACTGTGTGACTGTGATGTGCAGTCTGACCATAAAAAGAGCTCAACACCTGCTCTCCTGGGCCACATCGAAACCTGCTTTTGCCTGAGGATGGGTTTCTTTTATGTCCGGTTTTCTTTATCCATCCTATTATTGTTATTACAAAGTGGCTATTTTTACACACTTGTTGCCATAGTTACAATCAGGTGTTGCCAGAGTTAGGATTAAAGTTAGGTAGGGTTAATTAAGGTAAGGGTTAGAGTTAGGAATAAGGTTAGGGTTTTGATCTTTGCCCAGTTTTGATCTTTGCATGTGACTCCATGCTGCTGAGGGTTGGTATAGTATTTTCTAGGGCAAGGAACGATAATTGTTTCCACTCAGTGATCCGTCAGGAGTGATAGATAGTTAAGTTAGGTGCTTCACTAGTGTCTGCCCTCAAGGTCTAGTACCGGTATGCTGCAGAAGTGCATCTACATGAATGATTTATCTTCTGAATTAAACGGTCTTTCTGTTGGCTGCTGCATTGGCAACTCCTGTCTTCAATCATTTAATGTATGCTGAAGGCTTGTGTTGTTTTGCATCAAGTGTCAAGGGACTCCAGAAACTCATCAATGTTTGTCAAATGTATGTAGTTTCTCATGACATTATATTTAATTGCAACAAAACTGTTGGTGATTTATATAAAGCCTAGATGTTGAAATTTGGCTATAATCCGATCATATATAATACGGTATTTAAATAAAAATCGTATCTGCTTTGAGACCCTTGAAATATATTGGAGTAATGATTAACGCTTCTACCTGATGATAAAGACATGAAACGACAATTACGGTCATTGTATTGTTCTGAAAACATGTTAAAAGCAAGGTTTTCCAAACGTTTGATTGCTGTTAAAAATGTGTTGTTTCGTTCCTATTGTATGCCTTTATATGCCTGTCAACTATGGTGTAACTATCTTCTATCCAGTAGTAATCGCTTACGTGTTGGATACAATAATTGTTACAGAATGTTGTTTAATCTGCAGAGACGATGCAGCATCACCTCTGCATTCGTTGATAACAATATCACCATTTTTCAAGCTTTCATTTGTAAAAAATTATATCAGTTTGTAACCCGCTGTAACTTGTCTTCCAACCAATGGATATATGAACTAATGCGAACAGACTGTTACACTCAATCTTTGTATTTGGTACATTACGACTCAGCTCTTCGGAGTTGAGTATCTGCTTTGTTTCTACTTTCATCTTGAGTCTGATGCAAATAAATAAAAAAAAAATATCATATATATATGGATACTCTTATTTTGACTCTGAATCTACCTTCATTTAAAAAAATTGACAATGATTTCATTTGTCTTAACAGGTTTATGCTATAATAATTTACACTTTAATTGGAACATTTTGCAATTTATATACAATGGATAATTCTGTAATGTCATTGAAAAAAATTAGGTTTTCCCAGTTGTCTCTGCAAGAAAAACTTAGCATCAAAGCACAAGGAAGACCCACTCCAAACCTTGACATTTCCCAATCATCCACCAGTAGAGGTAACCCTTATGCAAGGAAGTTTAACAGAAATGTGTATGATGATCATGACTGGCTGTGTGGCTGCAACAGTGAAAATGCTTTCTTTTGCTTTCCCTGTTTACTGTTTGGTGGAGATCAAGAACATTCCTGGACCAAAGTAGGTGTGAAAGACCTGAAACATCTCAGTAGAAAGACAGAGAAGCATAGTAGATCAACTTTCCACATGAACAATACTTTGAGTCTTTCAGTGCTTGGCAGAGTTAATATTGCTACACTTATAGATTCTGGATATCAACTCTCCATTACTAAACATAATGAAGAAGTAACGAAGAACAGAACAGTATTGTCAAAGATTATAGATTGTATAAAATTTTGTGGCAGATTTGAATTGCCATTAAGGGGACATGATGAAAGTCAAGGCTCAAAAAATCCTGGTGTGTTCATGGGGTTAATTGATTTTGCTTCCAATCTTGACTCACGCTTCCAAAATCATTTTAATTCTGCAAAGGTATTCAAAGGTACATCCAAAACTATTCAAAATGAGCTTTTGGAAACGATTCTTGAGCTTTGCAAAGCAAAATTAAAGAAGAAATATCACAGTCTGAATTTGTAGCAATCATGTGTGATGAAACTACTGACATCTCAGAGAAGACACAGATGGTGATTGTACTACGGTATGAAAGTCATGGGAAGCCTGTTGAAAGATTTTGGGGTTTTTTTAATCCTGCTAACCAGACAGCAGAAGCTCTGTCTTCAATCCTATTTCAGGAACTTAAAGTTTTGCTTGGGAGCAATACATCCAAACTTGTAGCACAAACTTATGATGGTGCTGCTGCTATGAGTGGTGCAAGAAATGGTGTGCAATCAAGAATCAAGCAAGTATATAGCAATGCACACTTTGTCCATTGTTATGCACACCAGCTAAACTTGGTTATACAAAAAGCCACTTCGCAGAATACCAGTGTCAGAGTCTTTTTTAACAGTCTTTCGGGAATCCCAAGTTTTTTCTCCAAATCTCCTCAAAGAATGGCTGCTTTGGACCAAGTTGCTCAAAGGCGTATTCCTCGCCCATCAGCAACACGATGGAATTTTAAAAGCAGGACGGTGAATGCTGTATCGGAGGTAAAAGACGCACTTATAGAATGCTGCTCAACTTTGGAACAAAGCAACTCTTCGGTGACTGGCTTTGCTGCTGGGTCATTCCATTATATTTCAGGTCAAAATTAGAGGAAATGCCACCCACCCTCTCCGATTTGGTTGATTTTGACATATGTGAGAGATGGCAACCCACTAAGCTCAACAAAAAAGTTTTTTTCGAAATTGGTCGAGGGGTTTTAAAGTTACACCATTTTCAATTTTAACCGCACGGTGGCAGTATTTCAGCTCCAAAAATTAAAAATGCCCCAATATCTGTTATACTGAAGCTAGGAAGTTGATGAAAATATGTAGAATACCATTTTGGAGGATGAGGAATCCAAATTTGCAAACAGAATATAAGAAAAACATGTAGTTTTGGAGTAATTTGATTATAAATACTTTTTGAGGTGTATATTTTGGGGAGAAATTTGCCCATGTAGCCGAAGAAAAAACAAACATTTTTTTTGGGGGGAATGTTAAGTTGGACTTATATTTTGATAAACACACTCCAATTTTGTTGTTCCATATTGTTCCTTGCCTGGACTGGTGGTCAAAATTCTTTCTAAAATTTTGCAACTTTTAAATGCTTTTTTAACATTTTACACTGGGGCATTCCATTTATAATCATCAGATTTTTTCAAATTTTGTAACCACTAGTCACAGATTTTGCTTATTTTGACATATTTTGTAGGCTACATAATAAAAAATGATGAAAGTAGCAAAAAAAATGTTGAAGTATCTTCATTGGGGGGTGAGATAGAGCACTTTGAATTTTCGGCCACTAGTAGGATTTTGGAAGCTGAGCAGTCATTTTTTCATTTTGCGCCTTCATTTTTTGACAATAACTCTTTACCTTGAACGATTTTCGCACTGAAAACATCAGGGTTGCACAGAAAAAAGATGCAAAAAAGGTAGATTCATGCTTATTTCACCTCAAATACCACTTTTTACCAATGAAGTGCCTCTCACTCACAGTACATGCTGGCAAAACTCAATAAAATAATGCACTAGCGCTGATGAGGCCTTCTTGCATAAATGAGTTTTAGTGTGGTACAAAGTGGCATTACTTGATTTTTGTGTACAGAAATATCCACTGTGTTTTCAATTTATCCTTGGAAATTTCCTTCACAATCACATCCTTAAGTCCTAATTTGAAGTTTGTTTTAAGTACCTTGTAGTACTTTGGTTCATTTTTTCAATTTTCTGATAAAAGATGGACAAATATGATGCTCTGGGTTTTTTTATGGGTTTTTTTAAGTAGGTTTTAAAAAAAAAAACAACCGGGTTTTTTTGGGCCGGGTAAAATACCGACAACCCTGGAAAACATGCATTTTACCAATTTAAGATCCAAGGAATTCATTTAAATTGCAATTAAAAATATGCTAAGATGAACATTTCAAATGGTAATTTAGGTTTAAAGTTTTTCTTAATTTATTTTTGATACGCTAAGTTTGGGGGAATATTTCGGAGCGTTCAGAAAAAGATCTCAAAAAAATTTATTTTTCAAACAAAGCAATTGAAGTACATACTGTATAATATTTTCACGAAATTTGATTGATGTAAGTTTTGCATAAACCAAAATATTCAACTTAGAAAATATCAACCCATATGTATCGAAAAAATATAATTGAAACACAACTGATGCTTTGTCACAATATTTGCAGGGTTCAGCCATATTATGGTCCATTTCTTTAAGAATTGTTTTATGTGTCAAACTAGCAATGTTTTATTATTCAGCTGATATCACACAGCTAGTCTGATCAAGATTTTACTACCGTTTCTTATCAAACCAGCACCTGCACCCTTATCATTTCTGAACTAACTTTTCATTGAAGTAGAAAACTGCCTGGCTATGATGTTTTTATTATTCAGCAGGAAAGGAGTTGTTAAACAGTTTGGTTTGGAAAAGAGGATATGCTGGATGCCACCCACTTCTGCACTTTTGAAACTAACTCCACCTTCTACATCCAATGGTAGAAGTTACACTTTTAGCTCGCAAGAACTGAACAAACTTGAAAATTTTTTTAACTAGACTGATGTGCAATTTGGTGTATTTTTTATTACTTGATCCTCACTTAATAATTTCTAAGCTGTACCTGTGGGATTTAATTATACTTTTAACTTTTTTGATCATATGGATTGAAACAAATCACTGTCAGATGACAGACATTGCAATTTGCTGTTTCAAAAATGCCAAAACTTCATGTCAAAGAAATTGGAATTTTGCCAAACTGAGTATCAGTTTTAAACTGCAGTCCCTCTCAAAAAACAGATGGAACAACTAAAATAACTCATCATAAAGACATAACATGAACAGGTAACTAATTTCAGAAAAAAAAATTTTGAGTTTGGTCATGGCTACATGGCCAAAGCACCCCCCAAAGTTATCCCCCCCAAAATTTTTGAAACGTTGTTTTCATCTATAAATGATATATTTTCACCAATTTTGACAGGAAATTCAGATTCCTTGCCCCCAAAAATGGTATTCTACATATTTTGGTTGTTTTTTTAGCTATAAATTACGAGATATTAGCAAAACTTGAATTTTGGGGGGGCACGATGCCCCTGTCAGGTGGTGAATTTCATACCCCCGCAGCTTCTAAACTACTTGGTCAATTTCAAAAAATTTTTTTTTGGTGTGCTCAGTTAATGATTGTGAACTTACTGCCAAAGTATGAAACATTTCCAAGAGTATTGGTTTTTTCATGACCTGAAATATAATGGAATGACCCTGCTGCTGGTATAAAACGAATGCTCATAGATCCAAAATTTGTGTTTTGGTTAGATTTCTTTTCGAAAATCATGCCTCATGTTGACATATTGTTTGCTCAGCTGCAGTCTGTGGAGCTTGAGTCATTCAAAGTGCAGTGCTCTCTGGATAATTTTCTGTCAGCAATACAAAGAATAAGGGAAGGCATTGCTGCAGACAATGAGTCACCTTCACCCACACGGAGAATGCCTGAATCCCAAATCATTGATGCTAAAGAAGTATGTGATGTTGTCTTAATGCAGTGTCAAGAAAGGTTCAAGTTCACCAATCATCTTGAAGCAAGCACTTTATTTAATTTGAAAAATGCTTCACAATATGCAAGACAGTTTCCAGAAAAAGCTTTAGAAAAATGTTGTGAAGCATACCCTATGTTAATCAAAGACAAGCTCAAACCGGAGCTGTCTGTTCTCTATTCTAGAAATGACATGCATTCAGTGAGTGGACTTGTGCAGCTGCTTTCGTTGCTAAACCTGGAAGGAATGCAATCAACTTTTTCTGAAGTAATAAAGCTAGCTAAAATTCTACTTACCACTCCAATGTCAACAGCAGAACCAGAACGTTGCTTTTCATCACTGAAAAGGATTAAAACCTTTTCCCGCAGCACCATGTGTACTGAAAGACTTTCTGCATTAGCCATGGTGTCAATAGAAAATCGCTTAATAACTGAAAACAAAGATTTCAACGAGAGGGTAATTGACCATTTTGCCATGGCAAAAAGTCGCCGAATGGAATTCATCTATAAATAAAGGTCCGCTGTCCTTTATATGTGATGCTCAGTAATGTGTAGCAAAGAGTAAATGTGGCACCTATGGCTTGAGCGAGATCAATGGTTATAATTACAATATGTGTGTGTGTATTTGTTTGTTTTTGTAATGTTAGGTTCAGTCGTGTTCTCATTGCTTTAAGAATTGGCGCTCCAATTGTTTCTGGAATGAGGAGGCGACTGATTCTTAACTAATTCATCTACTTGTTTTAAAGTGTCAGGTTTGGTGGCCGTGCTTAACTATATTTATCGATGCATATACCGCAATATTAGATCCTTTCATGCACGTCTTAAACCATTAAGGTTTTGCCACCTTTTCCTTTTGTTGGTTTTGTTACTGTATTTCTTTTTTACAATATCATTTCTTTTGCATTCTGTCAAAGAAAAATAATTTGAATTGAACTGAATTATACTTGCCATCCAGTGGGCATTTATACTTGTGATAGAATTGAGATTTTGTCTTTGTCCTTCTGTATTGTGATACATGCAGGGTTGCTAGCTGGCTTCAGCTGGCAAAAGATAATTTTTGTAGGAAAGAATAAAAAATGTTAACTTCCAAGCATTTTTAGTTCTGGAGCAGTGGGTGCATACATGCAGGGTGCTCCAAAAAAGATGTAGCTACGGTTATACTACATGTATACTGCAATATACTGTGTGTGTGCGAAGATTATGTACTTTGTAATGAGATCGTTTTTAACTGCAAAAAGTCGTTTGCTATGTATTTTCTAACTAATCACTTAAAGTTAAATTTAAATCCAATTTCACGGCTCAACGGAAGTCAAATCAAATCTGTAGATAGCGTCAGATACTTGGGTGTATTTCTTGACACGGCAATGTGTGATGACAAGGATATAAACCGACAAGTACGATCATTATACTGTTTTACCAATAAATTAAAATTTTACAAGAGCTCCAGTGAAGTTAAAAATGTTCTCTTCCGTTCATATTGTACCCCAATGTATGCATGTCACCATGGGAAAATTATCACCAACGTGAATTAATCGCTTGCGTGTTGCATTCAATAATGCATTTAGAATTATTCACCATTTGCCCAAACATTATAGCGTAGGCTACGTGAACATCAAGTCTTGTGTAACATTGTATGTCATATAACATTTGATGCATTACAACGGAAAAGGGCCTTTTTTTTGTTGGGTAATGTGAATCATCGTCAAACTCTATTGTTGATTCCCTGATAAGGTATGACTGCTATCGTAACTCAAACTACCTCCTTCATTATAATACCACTATGTAGGCTATGCCGTTACCTAGCCTTGATGGCTGCTATGGCACAGCAGTGATATCAACATTCATCGATTGATAAAGTTTAAATTTCTTTTTATAGTTGGGTGTTTGAACAGATTAAGTATGATATTTCATTTTGAATATTGATTTTTGTTTCGCATGTTTAATTTGTGTGATATGGATCGCATGATCTGAAATGGACGATTGATTAATAAATTTATTGCTTACTTCAGCGTCATTCCTGTGAATGTACTTCTGTTTGTCTTTTGTTTCTGTGTATTTTTTTGTGTGGATCGTATGTGGACAATCGTGTCCGATGCCGGCGATCGACAATAAATATTTGCAGACAACAAACTGAGCGAACTATTGAGAAAACGACGAAGTGCATAGAACATAGTTTGATTTGTATTTAGCACTGATTTTGAATATAAAAATTTGAAATATTAGTATTTTTCAAGCTCTACAGCAGCATTTTTGACTGTTATTCCACTCCCAAATTTCTTTTGAAAATGCTCTCAAAATGCACCAAATTAAATGTAATTGTAAAAAATTTTTTGGGGGAGGCCCCCCAGACCCCCCGCCGTGGGTGTCGCCTTCGGCGACACGCCCGCAAGGTTCGCCTGATATCGCCCTCCAACAATTCTTGGATATGCTGCCTTGCAGCCCCCCCAATTCAGGAGGCCACCAGCCGCCACTGGGTGTCACTATAGGCGAATTCTACTGTAGATACTAGCGGCATATATAAATACGTATAAAGATTTAAAGAACATGAAGAGGTGTACCAGCAAACATCCATAGAATTGGTCTTGATACAAGAGAAGGATCCACAGAGGATACAAACAAACTTTGCATAGAAATGCATTGCTCAAGTGCACACCCCGAGAACCGAACCAGCGCCGCTGTAGTTCAACCACTGAGCTAACGAGTCGAATCTGTCAAAGGTTGCTTTTATATGATTTTCTGCTGTGGTATTAATAAATTATTTATCATATTAATGTCAACAAAACTCTAATCACATTTCTGGCCTTTATATGTTGTGATAACATAGGCCTACGGTGAAATTGTCTGCAGATTGCAGACACAACAAACTGGTAGCAAAAGATCAACTGCTCCAATATTGGCTAACTCCAACCAATCTTAGCATGTCACGCAAGCGCTTGCTCTATGGTTGAACTTCAGCTAAATTTGTGGAGAGCATTTTGCTTTCAGACCAGGCCAATAGAGCAGACTTTACATTGTTATGCAAACAATTAGCCATAATTAGCTTACATAATCTCAACCGGTGTCAAACCAACCTGCTTTTGAGCGTTGTACAACCCCTTTTACGCCAAGCATTTTTAGGCCAGCATTTTTAAGCCAAGCCACTAAAAAACTTATTCTTTTAATTCTAAACAAACACCGTTTATGATTTATCGTATTTCGTTTCGTGTGCCAATTTTGAAAAAGTCATATTTGGCATGCTGTTTCTATTTTGACGTGGCAACTCTAGTCAATCCAGTCGTTTTTCGAAACTTTCAATTTTTAACAATTCACTTCACTTAATCACTTCAGTTTAGTTCAGTTTGTTTTTATTTCTGACCAGTGACCAGCACAACGAAAATACAATCTACAGTATGACAAACATAGCAGAGGTCTAGAAAAAAGGCAGAAGCGACAAAACGCGGACGTTAAAACGCGGACGCCAATAGTTTGGAACAAGCTTCCCCCTACTATAAGAAATGAATGTAAAACTGTAAAAGGCTTTAAATCAAAAATAAACAAGCTAAATCTTCCTTGAAATAATCCCATCTAAGTATTACATCATGCACCAAACATACTAATATATAAAAGATATATAAAAATATATATATATATAGATATATATAAATATATTTTTGATTTAAAAGATATATATATATACATATATATATTTTTTTTTTGCCCAGCAATGATAAGCCAATGTGTGTAGATTTATTAGCAAAATAGTAAGATTGTAAGTATTCCTACTGGCCTTCTGGTTCTTGTGTTTTTTTGTCCACAGAAGTTCTACAGAGTCTGCAGAAGTTTTTCCATCCTTTTTGACCAATCTCCATCTTTCGGTGAAGCGGTGGCCAGTTGTTTTATTTCAATATCTTGGACTGGATCGTCATGCTATTGTCTGATTGTTTATCTATTTTTATTTTTTTTTTTTTTTAACGTAATATGCCAAATTGGATATTTTTTGTCACTTTAATATGGTTTAACGTGTAAAACATACGGTAACCCAAATTTATCATATTACTGGGACATACCACTACTACATCCCAGCTGGCGATGCCTGTCATTTTTGCATTAATACAACGTTAGCTAACGTTGGATCGGTGTGGAAGTGGCGAGTTTAGCTGACTGGGGTCTAAAATTATCGCTTTATCAACGCAACTTTTATCAAAGCACGCTTGATATCTTTAAGACATAACTTCCCTGGGTATAATTGAATTTCCGCAAGATGATGATGTTGTTTTTTGCTAGTTTGTTTTTTTGTCATTGTTTCATGTCGTCAAGTTATAGCCTATCTATTTTGTGAGTCGTGCAAGGCCTGGTGCGTTGCGCTTGAAATGGCTTTGCCCGTGGTAGGATTTCTTTGTGGGGTTTTCTTTGCCTGCCTTGCTCTTTGCTATGAGCTAAACGCATCAAGACGTGTTCCCCTTACGACCATCAGCACTCTTGATAACGCACCATGGCCGATCTTCATAGCAACTGTCCATACAAATTTTCAATATATCAGCTAAAGTTATGTAGGCTAATAAAGTTATAGCCTATAGGCTATATGTTTATTTGTTTTGTAACATTTTTTATTTTTTTAATTTTCCCTTTATATCTTAAATTTTACTGAAGGTGTTGCGACCGTGCCAAATTTTTTTCAACTCAATAACTTACTTCGATCACAAGCACGTTTTAACGTTCGCGTTTTGTCGCTTCTACCTTTTTCTTGACCTTTGCTATGTTGATGTGTATTGTGTTGATATGATGGTCAGAAATAAAAAAACAACTGAACTGAACTGAACTGAACTGAACATGATACCAAAGCAGGACAATCAGTTTAGAATATGCATGGTCGCAACACCTTAATAAAAATTTTTATAAATTTTAAAAAAAGAAAAAAAAACAAAAATGAACTAGTAATTTTTTTTTTAACAATTTATATGAATAAAAAAACAAGACAAAAAGACAGTTGCTATGTTGATCGACCTTGGTAGGTTATCAAAAGTGTTGATGGTCTTGAGGGGAACACTCTTGATGCGTTAGCTCATCACGTAAAGCAGGGTAGGCAAAGAAAACCCTTGAAAGAAATCCTACCATAGGCAAAGCCATTTCAGAACGCAACACACCAGGTCTTGCAAGACTAACATAAAACGATACAGTAGATATTATTAAAAGAGCATAGAAATATACCGTAAACTATTTGTTAAAGACTTTTTTTTTAAAGTCACGGTAGATAATTCCATTCAATTTATTTTTCTTTGTCGGAAAACAACAGCAATGATAACGTTACCAATAGTTTACGGGAACAAAACCAACAAAAGGAAACGGCAGCAAAACCACAGAAGTTTAAAACGTGCATGCGATGTAAATTTAAGATACGTCGATGGAAGAAAATTTAAGCACGGCCACCAAACCTACCTGTATGAATAACAGTTTAGCATAGATGAATTACTGTAGTTGAAAGAATCAGTTGGCTCCACATACCTAAAGCAACTGGAGGTGTGACAGTTGATGAAGCCATGCGAGGACGACTGAACCTTACAACTAATACAAAAAAAGAAAAATCAAAAACACGAGCATTTAAGGATAAATGTACAGTGAGCTTATTATATAAAAAACTATGTACCGTACTACAGAGTTTCGTTTTTAAATAAAATGAAGTCAAGTGTTTGCAGCAACGACAGTGGTACCGTATAGTTTTAAAATAGGACTCGATAACTGATGGGTTCAGGAATACACATTAATATAATTATTATTTGAACATGAATAAACTAGTAGTCAGTTAATTGCGTCCCGATTAAGGAATACACGTTAATATAATTATTATTCGAACATGAATAAACTAGTAGTTAGTTAATTGCGTCCCGATTAGTCGTAATCCTAGACAACTAGACGTATATGCAACTCGTAGGACGCTACAGGAAACAGAGTGCTACATGCACGATGCACGTAATATTGTAAGCGCTCTTGAAACATCAGACAGAAATTACAGTAAGAGAACTTTTAGTCGTCGTCAGTGCAGCCCAGTGGTAGGCTACAGAGTTAGGGAAACAGCAACCTCGACGACGTGGGCTCAATTCACCCCTTCACCACTTTTTTTTCTTTTTTATATATATATATAGGCTAATTATCTAAATTCAAAGCAAGAATTAACTCTCTGGCCAAGCGCCAGAAGGGTCACAACCAGGCGCGGATCTAGGAGTTTTTTTGGGGGGGGCAGAAAATTTAAAAATCAATTAAAAAGAAAAAGATCAAACAGATATGAACAATGATATTACGACATACCGTATACGATATGATATAAAATAGACATTAAGTGATTGTGAGTGGAGCAGAAGGAACAGTTGTTGAGAGCAAAGTAGATCCCTGTGGAATATGTGGCAAGAGAGTGATGAGAAATTCAATGCAATGCAAGGAATGTGGAAAGTGGGTACATGCAAGATGTGCTAATGTCAAGAGAGCCGCAACAAGATTGGCGAAGTGTTTTATTTGTGGGAAATGCAGTAAAGGAAGGAATGAAGTGGAAGGCCATGATGATGAGTTCTGCCACGGCATCGAAACAGTGACAGACTTCTGTTATCTGGGTGATCGGATAAATGGAAGTGGTGGATGTGAAGCAGCGGTGACAACAAGGGCAAGATTGGGCTGGGCAAAGTTCAGGGAATGTGGGGAAATGTTGTATGGCAGAAAATTTTCACTAAGGATGAAAGGAAAAGTATATCGGAGCTGTGTGCGGCCTGCAATGCTATATGGTAGCGAGACATGGGTATTGAGAGAGAGTGAACTGGCAATCCTGAGAAGAACGGAAAGGTCAATGGTGAGAGCAATGTGTGGGGTGAAAACGAGAAGGGAAAAAAAGGACTGAAGAATTGTTGGATATGCTAGAGATGAGAGAAACCATAGACCAACTGGCAAGGGCAAATGGAGTAAGATGGTATGGACATGTGACAAGGAGGGAGGAAGGAAGTTTTCTTAGAAAGGCACTAGATCTAAAGGTGGATGGGAAGAGGAAACGCGGTCGTCCAAGAAGAACGTGGAAACAACAAGTGAAGGATGAGTTTAAAAAAGTCGGACTGAAGGAGAAAGATGCAAGGGACAGGGTGAAATGGAGAAAAGGGATTAAAACAATTGCTGCACGGAAACAATCGGCCACCCCCACTAGTGGGGAACAAACCGACGATGGATTATGATGATGATGATGATTAAAGCAACCACTTTCATCAATTGTAAATGTTTAAAAAATAAATTTTGCTTGAATAAAAATTGCTAAGCATGCAAAGTAAACTTGAAATCTGGTTTAAAAACCTGTATGCAGTGTCCATGACCAATTCGATATTTGTATGTTTGCAGGCATATAATATACAGCAATTAATTGAAAATACAATGAAGACTAAAAACTATGAAACAGCCATCTAAGGTTTAAGACTGTTTCAACTGACGTCATTTGGTTCAGCGTTGGTTTCAGCTGAGTCAGCTCCAACAAATGTTGCTATTAAAATGTATTTGAAGTTGTATGAGAGAAAATAGCGGAGACTGATCGATGGATAATTTCAACCACAATAATCACAGAAAATTATTCCCCCCTCTCCGGGATAAGTTAAGTCCGTCGTGGGACTAATATTAGCTGTTTAGAAGCATATCAAACGATTTAATGCAAAAACGTACAATTTCAATAATTTTTCACAAAATTTCAGGGGGGCCTGGGCCCCCCCCATAAATCTGCGCCTGGTCACAACGACCTACAGTGAACTGGTTTACAAAAAACTAAACTTCACTAGGCCTAGCCTGCTAATTATTCTCAGTGGATTTCTCTCTACAATTGTGGTACCCGTATGTGATGTAAAAGAAAAGGTAGAAACTGTTTTTCTAAAGGTTCATGGATAATATTTAAGTAACATACGGCTAGCGTAACATGTGAATAATGATAAAATTGTTAGCATTTTGTATTGCACTGCACATTGCACAATCTAAGCCAGTGGTTCTTAACCTTTACTAACCTGCCGAACCCTTGCACTAATCTGCAAGCTTTCGTTGAACACCAAATTTTTATCAATGAAAATTCTGTTGTTGTTTTTCTGAGACCAATAGTGAGATTCGAGGCTTTGTCTCGGAAACAGCAATTCTCATGTCATTTTTGCATGCAAGCCGGTTTCGTTTTTTTGCTTTAACATCCACCAGAATAGAAAACAAATGCTCGCATAAATAAGTGGTTACGAATGGCATGAGAACTTCAAAGGCAACTTTTGTAATAAAAGAATAATTTTCCATTTCAAAAAGATTTGCTGATTCAGTAGGCTGTGTGTTAATGTTTCAGAGGACGTTCGCATCGAACCCCTGAAACATCTTCGTCGAACCCCCGGGGTTGGATCGAACCCTGGTTAAGATCCACTGATCTAAGCGGTTAGACAACCTGCTTCAGTTAGCCAAGTTTTTTTGTTGAAGTCAATGTCGCAGTTCTGAAGCAGTAGCCACAGGGGTGTCTACAGAAAACTTTATTCTGTTGCAATAATAACCTTTGCATTTTACAACCAAAAGTGTTGTTTAGCAGTACTATAATAACAAAATATGAATCAAAAAGAGGTAATATTTATTTTTGCTTTTGGACTTTAAATCCAAAAACTATGTTTGCTTCCTAAAATGTTAAAGCAAAGGTTTCGGAAAAACTGTAAGAAAAACAATTAACATTACCTAACACATGCATTTTGTTTATTAGAATGAACTAATAGAGAATAAAATTGCTTATGTTTTCTCCTATTTCTTACAATAATTAGAGTGATGTATCATGGTCTGTCAAGTCAACCACAGCAGCACAGCCATTGACGCAATTATTGTTCGGTTCACTAACACTTTAACACCAAAGTATATTCAATTTTTACTTGCATGGCATGTGGACTTCTCGCATGCCACCACGATTAATTTTTGTTTTGTTATTCGTTTTGAGTTTTTATTCACTTGGAAAAACTATACGATATTATATGAATGAGGATAAAGTAACATCACTCTCATATATTTTGCACCGTTGATTGTCATTGTATTGAACAGTGACTGAAATAGTAAACAAAAACCAGGCTTTATGTTGTTTTTTGCCTCATTTTCTTTAGCTGAAATATATCAAATCAAAATCGATATTTTGGGTTTGGTACAACTATGTTAGAATAGATTAGAATCTTTTACTGTTCGAAAATGCCCATCCGTACTCACTCAAGTGGTCAACAATTTAATTAACCTATCTCACTGTTTATAGAAGTATGAAGTAAAATGTGTCTTGTGCAGGCCTTCCTACTATGAGAGAGAGAGAGAGATATTGTTTATTTGCCTTTCTAATACGACTTGATATAAAGAAACACAATTACATACAAATCAAAATATGGCAATAGAAAGGTCTGGCAGCACTGAACAACCTTGCGGTTAACCAGTCAAGGTGCTGCCTGTCATCAGTCATCTTACATTGCAGCATCAGACATTATAACTGTATCAATAAAATATAATGATGGATGGAACAGTAGCTTCGAAATCGAATTGTATATATAAGGTTTTGTAGAATATTGAATCAAGACCAGCTGGGAAAACATGAGCATATAATGAATCATATCGTTTAAGAACACAAATACGAGGTTACATGAGATAAAATAATTTAACTGAACGATTTTAACGATTTAATAAGAACTTAACAAGGTAATTTTATAAAGTTTTTTAAACAAAGCTAGGTGTTTGCTTTTAATACATTCATCCAATTCACTCCACAATTTAGTACCCCGATGTGTCAGAAGATTGTGTGCCACGGATTTGTTTATTTGTGGAAGAAAATACTTCATTTTATTTAGTTGTCGAGTGTTGTGCGAGTGAATATTATCAAGTTTTATAAAACGATCTTGCAATACAGGCGGTAGATTATTATTGGAAACTTTATGCATAAATTTTGCAATTTCGAGTTTGTAAATATCTTCACGTTGTAAAATATTCAATATGTGCTGTGTGCTGTGATAAGGTGGGAACACCGCATAAGGATATTGAAATTTTTTTTTATGAAAGGCTATACAAGACTAAGCAAACCTTCATTAAACACATAAAATCATGTAACCATGAAAAGAATTGATGTGAAACTTCAGTTCAATTTTAACTAAAATTTGTGGCTCTAGTTTGTACAGAAATCTAGATTTTAATGGATGAATTTAGTCAAATACAAACTGTGAGCCTTTGTCGAGTAATTAATGCACAAAAAGCGATCAAAACAAGGTATATGCATATTTGGATCTTTATTTGATCTTATCGGTGGCATGACAAAACAAGAAATGACAATAAAACAAATAGGCTAATAACTATAAACATTTTTGGCAACACTTCAAAGTTTTTTCGATCATGTTTTTTGTCTACAACGACCTTAACATCCCAGTTTAGAGAACAGATGGTTCATTGGTTTAAGGATTCATGGGTTTCACTTTAAAACAACAATTCCAAATCAATTTGTGTTGTTTATTATTTCAGCTGAGAATATATTAGTTTTTTGAGAAGTCATTACCACACCATATCATGAAATAGCTGAATTTAATAAATACAGTAGTATAACTTGTGAGTTTACGATGGATAACCTAGAGAATATTCTCGACACTGGAGGTCGATATCTTTCTCCGGCCGATCGTCAATTTGTGACAACATTATTATCAGAATTAGAGCAGTTTCAGTATCAAGCTTCAAAAGACAGGTAACTTAAAAATAGAAAAATGTTTTCAAAAATATTAATCTTAAAATATTGGCTAGACTTGATGATTTTATTTTATTGTTAAATTTATTTATTTTATTTTTTATCCATGATAAACATGATATTATCTGAGTTAGGCTAGTCAAAGTTATGTTGTTGTTTTTTGTTGATTCAGAGCACAATAATTTCCTTTTTATAAGTATAAGGTTATATACGGTACTTTACATGTTTAATTGGGTTTTAGTGAACTAAGCATTATAGAGTTTGAATTAGGATTTTAATGACAGCCAGCGCTATGATTTAATTGGACTTTTAAAAGCTAAATCTAAATATACTTTTTTGACTGCCAATCCCCTGCATGGATTTTTGCTAAAAATGTTTTTATATTTCAAATTCTGTTTGTAAAACATAGAAGTAAAATTTGAAAATTCAAAATCAAGTTGTCTGCACTACTTGTAATCTCTATTAGGTTACCAACTGACTATTTTAGATGTGTTTGTGTTCAATATCTCAATTACTTCACTCTGTTGAAAAAACATTGTTTATCTGTGGTGCAGTGCATTATTTGTTGTACAAATCAACAAACCATTGTGGTGCTGATTTGGCATTATCATAATCTTGGTTATAGTGCATGGCGATGTCAGGGTTTTAGATGTTTTACTTGCATTATTATGCGATTTCAACTCTTTTGAAAATTTGATTTGCATGTTTAAGAGTTTGGTTTACACATAAGGTTGTACCTCATAAAGATACCAATCTAAAAACTAACCCAAAGCAAATAAAAGACAAGATTGCAGTCAGATAGTAAGATTGTGTACCAAAGTACCACATTGGCGCAGCCCAAGCCGGCACTCAAATAGTTTAATTGTTAGTTGAAAGTGTTTTATGTGTCATTCCATTGTTTCCAAGTGGCTAATATTTCCTTGTGTAGCGGGAAAGTATGCCACATCCTAAATACAAGTCTGCATTGTACAGTACAAAGTTGTTTGGCTTACATTATTGACTTGGATTTCTTTCATTGTTATTGTCACCTTAGATTGTTTATTTGTATTCTTCGTGAAGTATGGCATTGTTGTACTTGAGGATGTGAGTTTGATCTGTGGCATTTGATGACATTAAAGAACAAACAGCAATTGAAGTTTTTAGGGTCGCAGCCTCTTATTGTATTTTTTTGTTTGTTTGTTGACATTTTAACAGTACATTGGTTGATTCTGTTTTCTAG
The DNA here is from genome assembly GCF_918807975.1 of Aplidium turbinatum. Taxonomy (NCBI): domain Eukaryota; kingdom Metazoa; phylum Chordata; class Ascidiacea; order Aplousobranchia; family Polyclinidae; genus Aplidium; species Aplidium turbinatum. The sequence goes on from NC_137472.1 coordinate 49,566,474, forward strand.
AGCAGCATTGTTAGTGTATAATGGTTTTGATTCGATCGAAGTGTTTGTGTATTTTTGTAGTTAAAAATCACTTTGCTATTGGCTTGGAAATTGCTTGGCAGTTTTGCAATCACTTTGTAGAAGCATAGAAGTGTAATATCCTGGTGTGAACGCTGGTTGCAGGCATTGCACAATTAGCAAGATTAATCTTTTTGGTTGTTGGTTGATTAATCATGTTTAACTACGCCGCCAAGGGTTTTCACAAGCAAATCTTGACGTTGGTGATAGCGTTCCACAGCACAGTTGTCCTTGCTCTGCCTACTTGAGTCTTCATATGTTGTCAATTTATTTTTTCAAGCTAATGGTTGATGAAAGATGACGCAATTGTGTCTGGTCGTTTTCATTCTTGCCTGCATGCTGTATTCCTGCGGGTGCCCAACAAACGACAGTGGGTCTAACAGCATTGCTTTGTGCAGTAATTACCAATTCGCTTTTGCCCGAGGGAATGCACACTTTATTATCACCAGCAATTTCCCTTCGTAGCGTGATTTGACATTTATCAATTTTGACAGTGCATAATTGTGACGATATTACATGAACAATTAGAACATGGATGTGCCACCTACGTTCTACGCTCCTACGGTCTAACATATTAATACGAATATGTATCGCTTTATTGCTTTTTCAAGGACAATGGGGTTTTATCTCCTTGTGAAATTGGTAGTTTAGTCGTTTTGTCTTCTACTTGGGCTATTCCAGCTCGCAAAATCCGCTCCTTTAGCGTTGAATCAATGCTTAAAAAACTTAAAAAGAACAGATTTCGTTCAACACAATATTAATTATATATAATACCTTAAAAATGGACACCAATACCACAGCTGGCCGTCCTTTTTTCATTGATTCAATCCCAGCAGACATTTAGTCAATGCAAAAAAGACACAATTAGGATCAGGCATACCTGTTTATTTTAAAGAAAAATCACCATGAGCATTCAATGACTTGTTGAATTGGTTTTTCACATGAATATGATTGAAAATTGAGATTAGTTTGAGCTACTGCAAATTCATGTCGACATTTTCTAGGTTTAAGTGTCGCGGTAAACATATCCGCGTCTGAATCGGCTTAAATGCTTATTTTAAGACGTAACACAGGATGTATATAGCAGTGCGTATTATAACTGACAGGTTATGAACCACCAGCGATCTAAAAGCATATTTTAGATACGATAACACTGTTCTGAAAGCGATATGCCAATGCAGGAAAGTTTGTCTTTCGATGTATATACATGGTGTTGTCTATCACCGTGAACAAATACATAGAGTAATTGACTATAGTTTTAATAGACTTCTGCAAAGTTTTATCCACGACCACGAGTAGGCTACTTACTGACATCGTTAATTTTTGGCTTGTTACCAAACGAAATTAATCCAAGAATTTTCTATATATTTGTTTCAAATAGTTTCCGCTTATTTAACGCATAAGACAAAAAACTTTTTTAAGTTTCAGTAGATGGATGCCAATTTTCTTTTTTTGTAACCTATTGTGAATTCTTGATAAACGTCCCTTGAAGATCATCGAATGAAATGACGCTTGTTGTAGATGCGTATGTTGATGACTAACAGGCTAAGTTCAAACGCCACCGGTCGGCTTTGTCATCTTTTATTCAGCTGCTAAAATCGATTGCGCGCATTAGGTCACCATCAGTAACGCTTCTTCTTACGATTATACTATCCTGCCGGTGTGGGGTATTTCAATATTCACTTTTTGTTTTACATTCTTGGTTAGTTCGTCATTTTTCCGAAGGAAAAAGCTGCGGATTACCTAATACCGCAAGAAATGTAACTGTCCGAAAGACGAATCTGGCACCTTTCAAGCCATGCAAAAACGTGTTACGCAACTAATCTCTTTGAACGCGGAGGGATTCCATACCGTTAGGCGATTTGAATTTCACTCATTTTTTTGTTTGTAAAACAATTATTAACGCGCGGATCTCGATCCTGTAACGAAAGGAGGTCGAGGGCTCGGATTGTTTGATTCTGATTTGACCTGAAAAATAACTTCAACCCGATAAGGCGTCTTCTCCAACAATGAGCTACATTGTTGGTTGTGGATTGCTTGTGGGAAAAAAGGTGGTTTGTTTATTGTCAAACGATCCAAGTGCAATAGTCTGAGCCCAACCTTCATATCAGTCATTTTTCACATAGACTCAACGTCTTCGTGAGTTATATCAATGTTAAAATCACAAGTTTACTTGCTAGGAGCCCTTTTTGCACCTATCTCACAGTCACGTTTCAGTTCTATTATTCTTAGCAAACAATCGGCTGTGAAACCACATCAGCGCGCACAGTGTTCATTCTAATGAATCAGCAATATCGCACTTTACATTCACCTCACGATTGTGCGGTTGTCGTTTTTCTGTATTTTTGAAATTAGTTAAATCTTATCGTATCACAAGTTTCAAACACGTAATGCTGCCAACGGGATATCTCTTTTAATGTCACATTCCATCATTACTTCCGCCATTGTTGTGACGGTATTCGCAGGTCGGTTGTTCGACTTCGACCACAGTGTATTTGTATTGAGGGCGGTGGCATCGTTGCAGGACAAAGAAACCATTCTCCTGTGATTTTCCACGAACACCCGTCGTTCATGATTCAAAAAGTCAAACTATCCACAACGCTAGAACCCCACGGTGCTTCAGTGTAATCCCAGACATGACGAAGAACTAACGATAAAAAGTACTTTTGTTTGTTGGGATGTTTTAAGGCATTTTTCAGGCAAGGTTTGACTGTGTGCTTTTAAACGTTCTTCATATCGATTAATGTTATTAAACTTTCACTCATAAACAAACAGCGAGATTATGCTGATGAGACGCAGCACAAAACAAAGTCTATAAAAAATTATAGGTTTGTGGGAGAAACACATTTAACAAGATTGCAAGAACCTTTGTGGTTGCCAACTCATTTAGCCATTGTTAATTGCATCTTTAAGCTTCTTTTTCAACTTTTAAATTTACTCGAAAGGTAGATTCTTCCAATTAGCAAACCCGTCCTTTTTGCGTTGATTCAATGCCTGTCGTCATGGAAAGCAAGCATTTTGTTAGCTGTTTCAAGTCTTGTCGCGGTCGGGTGAACAGAAGAAACAAACGTCTAAGAAAAATGTGTACAACTTTCCCTTTTACTCGTATATTGAACGTCAATCAATATCACATACAAGTAAGCATCTATGACTTGTTGTCCAAGGCATCCCACACTACGATATTTCTGAAACGCTGCTGCCAAACTAATCTGATTGAAACATTCAGGCGATCAATATCTTTTTTCAATATAGAAGTACCAGGATTCCAGCTGCATGAGACCTCTGTTTAATGCATATCAGCAGTTACCGAATTTAATGTTACGAAATACTTTCACTTTCACTGACCATCAACCCCAGCCAACAAGTTAGTTCTTGTACATTATTTCAACGTCTGCAGACTTTGAGTTGATATAAAAAACGGATTTTGATAGCTGTAGCCCGATCCACTCCAACAATCGTGTTATATCTAACCGAGTGGATGTGATCTTGTGTGGTTCGGCAACATGCTTGTTATTTATCACTTTTTCTTTATCTGATATCCCGTTTCATTTAATTGTTTCACTGGTTGGCTGCTTTAAGGCTGTCTGGAATTTGCTTTATTTGACAATAATTCAACCAGAAAATTAGCTTTTGTGCACAGCATCATGCTTTCCTTGACACTTTTATGCTTTCTTTTTCCTTAACAGCATTATGCTTTCCTTAACACGTGCGAAAAAATGTTCAGCATTATACTGCACAGTTTTCCACAGTGAATTATTGTGCATGTTGGTAGCCTACAACCGTTTCAATGCAAAACACGACCCAAGTGGTGATGTAGTATAGTCAATTCGTTCCGAGTTAAATTTGCAGTTTCGTTCAAGTTTGCTAGTAGTGTAGGTCGTGTATCTAGGGACATTTCTTTCCATCTTATGAAAGAATAGTAAATTTCCGATATAATTCCTTCACATTCCTCCCAAATAAGAACCAGGGTGTGACAAGCCTAATTATCTACAGCCGCTATAGAAAGGTTCTTAAAATCTAAAGTAGCCTACTGATTTCGGAATGGCCCGTTTCGGTGAGTCCGATTCGGTGAGTCTGATCCCTTAACGGGGGATTTTTTCAATTTTTTTTTTAATTATCGGGTACCGTAGCCTAATTATCATTGCCGTTTTAGGGTTAGGGGTTTGGGGTTAGTGTTAGGGGTTAGAGGTTAGAAACTCACTGAATCAGACTCACCGAATCGGACTCACCGAATCGGACTCACCGAATAGTAGCAGACCCACTGATTTAGACTACAGGGAAAATTCTGAAATATTTCGATTTCATTGAGGTAAATAAAATTTCCCGTCAAACTTTCACTATGGATTTTTTCCTTCGATTAAAATCTCCATACTTTTGTGGCCGGATGCCTTGTACAAACAGTTTGTCATTTTATTTGCTGAAATTTTGTTTGTATCCCAGCCAGCAAATGACCCTTTTTCCACATTGATTTAGCATCGGCAGAGGTTGAATCATTGCAAAAAGGGCTGTTTTGCCAACCGATATTTCATAGGTGATTGCCTTCTCTGTTCTTTAATATGCTAAATTTCCGGTACTCTCAAAACACTTGATATCACCACAAGATTAAACAACCCAGGCAGCAAATCAATCGTTTTTACATCGACTCAATGTCTGCAGGCTTTGACTAAAACGACTGATTTGTTGTCTGGAAAAAGACTTAGCTTGATCATGGTAGGCTACTCTATTAACACCAAGAGGGTTGCATCTCGTTTGTACAACGTTATAAGCACTTTTAACGAGTCTTCGCTGTTTACACCAACACACCGTCATTGCTTGACAAAGTGCATTCGTTTTAAACTTTGTCGAAAAATTAAGTTTGTATCTCTAAATCAACTAATTTATCAAGGGATAAAAATGCAATCACTTTTTACATACCGTATTCCGTTTGTTTCATTGGATATTCAAAGTTAAGTTTAAATGCGTTTGGATAAGTTGCACCAATCATCTAGCTATTCCAGTTGTTCCTTGTTTAATTAGTCAGACTTGAAGCATAGTCTATGCTGGAGGCTTCCTGCTTTTTGAGTTTACATGTTCCAAAGTGCATAAACATTTAACGTGCTACGATGTTGAATTATTGCGTTAATTTCCAGGCTGTTTTCAAATAGAAGTTCTGTGGTTTTGGTTGTTCGTTTAGTGCAGCGGTTTAGAAAAAACACGTGCCTGGTGCTTTTGAAAACAAATTGATAGAAATTTGGTTTGTTGTGGTTGGAGATTGCTGAAAGGCCAAGTGAAATTTCCGTCTTTTAAAAAAAAACATTTGAAGCTGATCGATAACAAGAGCTGTCTGGATACAAGTTGCCGTCCACAAAAATTTGCTAACATTTCAAACATACCAATCGATACTATTGTTAATCAAAGGGTGTTTGTTTAGTACTATTTTGTATGTAAACTCATTCAAGTTTATGTTACAAAGGTTCACTGCAGCGCTTCTCAGCAATGAGTTTGACCCAAATGGCTTACCCAAACGTGCATCACGAGAACTTTACGAAAGGGTCTACACCTAAACGGTTATATCGATGACAGCAGATACATCTGAAGTGGCGATACTTGGCTACTTGCTCTTGTGGCACATACTTTCAAAAGTTCATCGGCAATCGCATTGTTTCAAAAGGGTCTGCTACTATTCGGCTAGTCCGATTCGGCGAGTGCCCTATTCCGCGCGACCCCTTTTCGGCGAGTTCCCTATTGGGCGATTTTTTGATTTTTTTTTTTTAAATTATCGGGTACCGTAGCCTAATTATCATTGCCGCTTTTACATCGTTTTAACGTCGCTAAACATTGAAATAAGACACTCACCCTTACCTCTAACCCCAACCCCTAAAACGGCAATGATAATTAGGCTACGGTACCCGATAATTTAAAAAAAAAAATCAAAAAATCACCGAATAGGTAACTCGACGAAAAGGGCTCTCGCCGAATAGGGCACTCGCCGAATCGGACTAGCCGAATTGGACTCGCCGAAACGGGCCATTCCAGTTTCAAAGCGTCGAATTGTCTCAGGCATATCATGTTGTTCATTCGTTATTTTGTCAATTTCAGTTTTTACTTTAGTAGTATTTCATTAATTCATCAAATTATCAGGTTGCTTTGTGGAATTACCTATTCTATGTTTTGATGTAAAACCCCGATTTTAAAAACTTATCCGAAAGGAATGGTGTTGTTGAATAAACTAAATGTCCACTATTTTGTATTGTTTCAATGTGCCTATACTCAAGTGTATGTTTGTGACCGAAACTCTTGCAAATATGTGTTTTAAACAATTTTAGGTCATGTTAGAAAAAGTTTTGGTACCTTGGCACTTCAGTGTAGTCAGGGAAAATAGCAAAGCTCCAGTGTTGCAAAAGATAAAGTTTCGTGCCTCGGCCACGAGTCTCAAAGCTGGGTCTACTTTTTATTTTGCCCATCATATAAAGACTAAGCAATCGAAATAACACGTAAGGACTAATAAGTCAAAGCTTTTGTCTGCATGAAAACAGTGAAATTTTCTTACGAAAATAGAAATAATATCTTCGCTGACACTCATGTGGCTTGCAGCAATATGGCTGATGGTACTGAGTAAAATTATTGATTTCATGTGTGTCGCAAGCGCGTGTTGTTGCGTTGGTAATTGGATGGAGTTTTTATTCACTTGTGACAATTTGCATTAAATGGGACCTCTGTAAAAGAAAACGGAACTTTCTGATCATTTCTTATTGCCCGCATTCACAACATGCACGTGTAAAGGTGAGGCACTTATTTCTCATAGATTAAACGTTTGACGATGTTGAAGTAAAAAACGCTGCGGTATTTGTCCAATGTTATCCAACTTACATCTTGCTATTTGATTAAAGAAAACCAAATACTGATTGAGTCAAACTTTCAAAAATCAACATCAAATGGAATTAATCAGTATTGGTCTGGTGGTTGCTGGGTTACGCGTTGGCTTTGGCTTTTTAAAGGTCGTGTATACAGAATGTCAGCTTATTGTAAAAAGTTTTATTACGCTGTCTTTCATATTCAGTTTATTTGCATCAGTAAAAATCTTGCAGCGACTTTATGCACACGTGAGCGGTTTAACGTCTATTTTTGTGAATAGAAGCACTTTATTACAAAGAAGCATTTACTTATTTACTGATGTAGTAAATCACACGGAAATAAAATGATCTTTTTTAACAGTCAAAATATAGGACAATGCCTTTAAGTTCTAAAGATATTCCAAAACGTCACATTAAATCAACCGTAAACCTGTTTTAGCTTGTAACCTCCTTAGAACAGGTTTGATTTTTTTCAGTCAACATTGATTTCTTTGGCATCATGGTTTAATGGCGTCGTTAATCTCAAAAAAATGGTAAAAACTGTCGGCGAAGACACGACAAAGCTGTACAAACATTTACTAAAACAGATAAATTGTTTTTATTATTTGCATTTGTCCAGGTTTCGAAGCAGTGTGAAAGCGACAGTGTGTCCCAAGAATTTTCTTACTATTTTTCCGTACTGGTAGAACCATGGCGAAGGGCCATAAGAACGTATATTGATGTTGAATTGTTATATAAGTCTTAAGCAATTAAATTTGCCTACAGAGTGAACTTCACAGAAAACGTCAAAAAATGAACTCAGTTTTATCGCTGCCAATACACAAACGTCATGTGAAGAATATTTATTTAGCTGTATCGTTATTAATTGGATAACACTTTTGTCTTAATCAAATTCAATATTAGTATTTATCTTGAAGTGCGTCCAAGCTACTTTAGCATTTTTTAGAATAAGACATAAATGTATATAATACTGCGAAAGTGTTTCAGCAATTTAAGTCGCTTCCCAATTAGTGATAGTTACATGTTTGCACCAAACGATGGAAAAATGACAGCATTTGCTGGTTGGGTTGATTCTTGTATCTCAAACCTTTAGGGCTAGGCCATGTACTGCCGTGTGCTTACTGCTTATGCTCTTTTGGTCACCAAACTTCTCTGAATGAAGAGCATTGTATGATTTAAACTTTAATTCAATTTTTTTGATGTAATGAATTTGTGATTCATTGGTGTCCATGATGCTATGCATGTTATCTCGTATGCAGGTGTTGAAGCAACGTAAAAAGTACGAGATTTGTTATCTGAGATAAATGGTACAACTTCGAGATTTAAACATTTTGCGGAAATAGAATGCTCTATTCACACCTTTTCTTTCATTAACCCTATCTGGCCCAGATTGTTCGTTTTTGCATCAGTTAATGTCAGATGGCTTGATAACTACGCATGAAGACATGAGTGCCTATCCAAGTTGAAAGTTATTTTGGTATTTGTGACATCGCTCACGTTTAAAGCATTGTTTTTGATATTGTAAGCCGCTGAAAATTTCTTATTCATCAAACCCAGTTGAGAGTTTTTAGTCAATTTACAACGATCCTTACAACAGGGATGTCCAACTTTTTATTATAGTGGGCCGCATTGTCACTTGAAGTAATTCAATGGGCCACTGAACCTATTAAATTTCAATAAAAATGGATACACAAAAAACAATTAAAAATCACTAATTCCATCTGTGAAAATAAGAACAAATAACACATATATACATAGAAAGAAACCGAACTTTACTTTTATAAAATATTTTCACTTCTATATAATACTCATACTTCTATAATGATGTGTAATATAAGATGAAGTAAAGTATTTTTAAATGTTAGTATTTTTCAATTTTTAGCAGTTTTGCTAAAAAATACTACTTGGAGTGAAAATGACTAGCGGGCCGCAGGTTGGACAATGGACATCTCTGCTTTACAGCATAAAAATGTTTTGCCGTCTTGCCACGACTGTCTGCTTAGTTTTTCTGCAAAAATGAGTTATTTCAATATGAGTAAATAGTTCGTATATGGCACCATGCAGGATAAATAGCATTAAGTCTCCAATCACTGTTTTCGCGATATGTTTGTCAACAACACAATCTTAGCATGAGGTGGTGGTTATCTTTTGTTGTAAGAGTTAAAAAGTTATAGTTTTGCTGTTTGAGATTTAAATTTGTCTTTGCAGAGACTGGCACCCGTATGCAATTTCTCGTTACAGAGTGCAACACAGGCGACGGTACCTCCATACTGGCGGAATACTGTGCAGATTTGTCATTCGCCTTCATAAAGCTCACATAGAAGTAGCGTTTTATGGCTTCAAAAGCATAGTGACAAATCGGCCCTTGGGCCATTTGCTTGTACAAATGAGAAAAACAGTAGAGGGCACAGGTTTCAGTGAAAACGAATTAGATAAATAACGTCTATTTTCATGGAAGTCAACTTGCTTGCGGCTATTGTGACGCCGGTCCATCCTGTCATGATCCACGTTCACTCATCGACGGAAAATACTCGAGTTAGAATTCCTCGTTTTAACGCTTGTGTGAACGAAGTAGAATAAATGTAATCCCTCTTATACGTTTAGTTGTGTAATTTCTTTGCAGGGCGAAGTTGAGTTTCGGTTGTGCGAATGACGATTCATGTCAAGCATGCTGATGACGCAACTTTTGTCACGTTTTTGTAATGACGTCTGGTCCTAACAAATAAACAATAAACGAAAGTCTCTTGCTATAAACTGTTGCGTAAATGTCTAGGCTTCGTTAAACAGATGATAGGAAATTTGCAGTTTATCGGCTGAGTACAAATACAAACTGAAGTTCTTGTAAACTTATTGTTTTGTGTCACTTCTCCACAAACTTTCATTCTTACGTTGCTGCAACAATCGGACAAAGTTAAAGAAAGATAGTTTGGTTGTCTGGATTGGTCTTGTCCTGTAATCTGATCTACCACTTGACCGCCAGCTTCTTAGTGGTAATGCGATAACGTCGCATCTTATGTTTCGCTGCACAGTGCACATCTGTAATTGTAGTTACGTTTCCGCATCACGTACAAGGGGAGCAACGCAGATTTTGACACTATTAACCTTTTCCGCATTAACATTATCCATCATTCTCAACTGTACTTGAATCTTCTTACTGTATGACGTTCAAGTGATCCTTCAATAAGCATAAGTTACTGCCAATCGTACAAAAGTAGCTGCAAGGAAAATCGTTAGACTGTATTTTGTTTTCGCGGATCATGGCAGATATACCTTTCAACACCACCATGTGTGGCCTACTGGCCTTTTGACAGAAATCCTTAATCCGCTAAATTCTTTCAGATAGGTTCGGTTTTCATTATGTAATGCAATTGAGGATATGGTACAAAAATAACTATTTGAAACATTATAACATTTTTCACAGATACTACTCAACAATTCAACAGGGCTGTCTGACTACATCAATTTACTTTTGCGTTAGCACTTACAACTGCTTTGCTCTTTGCTCAATTGCCTATTCTGCTTTCAAAAGAATGGGATACTTAGCCTACATGCGATCACCATGTTAAATGATGACGGCAAATGGGCCCCATAGAATATAGGAACTATTTATCATAACATAAACGAAAATAGTCATCGACACTGTATGAAATAAGACTTTCTATACTTCATCTTAAAACAAGCCATTGAAAAAAAGTTAAATTTTGGTTAAAATTTAGTCAGTTTTATGCTCAGTTTCTTTAAACGGGACAACATTGCCTGAAATTTGTGAATTAAAATCTGACCACAATATGGCCTTCATGTTTTATTGGGTTTGTTAGAGAAACCCAATAAATCACGAAGATCATGTTGTGGTCAGACTGCAACTCACAAACTTTGGACAAAGTTGTCCTCCCGGGCAAAGGTATGCCATTTTACGGTTCTTACACTACTGATCACTTCCTCTGGACTTTATTCGACCAGGAAATTGTTGAGCACCTTATTTTGGTGAATTTTGGGCAGTGTTAAAAGGTTCAACCCCCAAGTCCCCCAACGTACCTTGTTTATCAAACGAGGTCACACGTTTGCAAGCAAAGGGGCCAAACCGCATTTTTGCAGCCTTCGTGATACTAAATGCGATCAAATATTTGATTTTGGATTTTCATTTCTAAGAATGAGTTAACATTTGTGAAGGTCACAAGCTGTAAGCGCGTGTATCAGCCGCAGAATGACTTTCGCTTGCTATCGTCCTTTTAAATAACCACCACTTATGCTTGCTTAAGAGTACAGAATTAATGGTTTTACGACTTACGAACTTAAGTGCCAATTTTGATAAACTTTTCTCAAATATTCTTGATCATAGAAAAAGTTAAAATATATGTTTGTTTAAAGGTGGTATCACGGTCGTTTTTCTGCGAAACTTGTTTGACTGCTTATTCGTGCTTTTTCTTATTTTTAAAAACAAAACTAATGATCAGTTACGTATCTTTGACGAGTTAAAGTAAGTATTGCTCATTGCTTCCTTGTCGTATCCGGGCTTATTCGAGCTGGGTAAAGATTTGATTTTAGTGGACAAGAATGCAAGGAAATCGATCTTTGTGTTTACCTTCAAAGGCAAGTTTTCAAGCGTCTTGCCAAGACATAACTGCGTGCTCTTGATGAGTGTGAAACAACTCGCATCTTTTCGTGTGTCGTACAGGCTTTTAACCACGCAACCGCGTTGCTCAATGTTAATAGTCAGTAGCGTTGACAGGGGGTAGTTTGGATGCAGGCCTGGATGATTTTAGGGGACCGTAATTTTTCCAAGGGGCCCAGAAACTTGAAGACACCACCACGTAGCGGATTCTTTAGATGCAGTACGTTTTTCTGTGAACTGATTTGATTTAGAGTCCGAGCATCTCATTGGTACCGGGCCCAAATTATCCTCTCAACCGTCCTGTTAATAAATATTAATACTGTATATTCATTTAGAATTTATTTTCTTTGTTGATAAAAGGAGCATATTTTCAGTTTTCAATTAGAAGGCTCAGCATTTTTTGATAGCCTTACGAGAGGACGTCTTTCTAATTTGTTGGATCCACGTCTAGACTTTATTTTCCAATACCGATAAATCTTTTTCGTTGCCTGCTGCACTGCTTTACACGAAATGCAGTGTTATTCTGAGCGTCAACGTTTAGTAGACGTAAAAGTTCCTTTTAGTTACGCTGTTTACCTGTGAGCTGTGAATGCCACGTATCATGTAAAGTTTCTGTTTTGACAGCCATTAAACTGCTTTGCAGAATGCTGTGAAACGAATGCATAAGATCATAAGATGCCGTGCTGGGTGTTTTAGGATTAGGTCAAGTCATTGAGGTGGTCGTTTGTTTGCTAACGCTGTTGGACCATGGTAAAAAGTTCGCAGTATTGTGCACCAAGAAGTTTACGACCACAATCGATTTTTGTTCAACGTTCATCGCAGTATTATGAACAAATCCTACAAATGACGAGGCTAATAAGAAAACAAATTTTATTTTTTATTGCGTGTTGACCCATGCCACATCAACGTGTAAAAGTCTCTTTGCTGAACGAATCTCATTGGATAGCCTAAGGCTTTACAAGCGAATTACAAGCTGACCATTTGCTTGGTTCATGTTATTACCTTGTTATGTGGGCATAGAGCTTGCAATTTTAATACTTTACATTTTATTTACATTCAAGCAAATGCGCATCTCTTTTTTCGTCAATTTGATGTTTATGGACGATGGAATGATCAGCTATATTCAAGAATATTGGCTGAAAGTCAAACGTTAATATTAATGTATTTTAAGCTTTAATTGGTACTCCGCGAGGCTTATCAGTGTAATCTTGAATTTATTTGTAAAATCGTTTTGATAAAAGTCTGACCAGGAATTTGCCATCACCCATGGAATTTCCAAGTTTGCTGCCAGTAAAACACAACGATTTATTTTCACTCGCTTGTCTCACTTTGATGCCGATAACTCAATACCATCAATTACTAGCATTCTAACTTTTTTGTTTGTTGAAAGCATCAATTTGCACCCTTTCTTTGGTGACTAATCTCACCTTTCAAATAAATCCAACGTTTGCAGATATTAAATTAATGTTTTAAGAGTACTGGTTATGTCAACGGCTTGTACAGTACTTGTGGAAGGTAAATGACATTGCTTCGTTTAATACACAGCTTTCAAACCTTCTTTCACAAACAGATAATACCATACACAGTATTGTAAAAAGATTTCTCTTCCAAACTTATAAACTTTCTGATGTCAAACAGTGCACTGCTTCCCCATCATCATAATTTAATTGACATTCAATTGCCCTTTCTACTGCCATCTGAGTTTGGGATCAGAATTTTCGTCACCGCCTCACCGTCACCCTGTGTCTTGAAATTTCAAAATTAAACCCAAATGCCACAGACATGAATATTTAGCCCTAAACCCAGAACTGTGCGGAGTTGGATGAAAAACTCGCCGAATCGGACTCGGCCGAATCAGACTCGGCCGAATCAGACTCGCCGAAACGGGCCATTCTGCCATTATTCATATCATTTTCTACACACTTTAAAACGGGAAAAAACTCAAAAGTTTCAGTTGACCGACGTGCGCTCGGACAGTTATCCTAAACGTTTTGTTGCCGGACCGCTTGGTTCAGTACTTGATTGGTTGGTTTTGAATCTTTATCCTCGGACTGACAAAGCCTTGATTGGTTATTCCTGGCAAGGATGGATCCAAGGGGGGGTGCGCAGTGCGCACCCCCCAAAAAATTTCAAACTGCTATTATTTTAATAAACTAACGGTATAAGATCTACTAGTATTACTTTATATTTTGATTGGCAGAGCGAGGTTTTCCTATTGTTGAAGTGTTTTTGCCGTTTCTCAAGCGCACACCCCGAGAGTCGGGCGCGTAGACCACTGAGCTATTGGGGCGGACAAAATACCTTTCCTGCTCTAGTTTACGTATCAGTTCTTACGCTTGATCAGCCAAGCATAAAGTACCTGTACAATTGTGATTGATTGATATAACAGGTTCCAACCACCCCAGCAACATTTGTATTTCGTAGATGACTCAACCTTGCAATCTATGACCCCAAATTAATGTCTTTGTCGCTTTTACATTAATAAATAGCTAAATTTTTGAGAGTACAAACACCAAGCGCAGTTGAAAATGAAAATTTGCTGTAATTTTCATTGCACTCAAAACCTTGTCTGGTTTTGAATTTGTGGTCGGCTTCCTAATTCTTGCTAACATCTACAACGATTTTCAGTCTCGGTAGATTTGGCACAAATTGAGTTTGCAACGATTTCGGCGTCTGCTGCTTGCTCATAGAAGAAATGTTGACTTAGTGCTGTCGCACATCCATCAGGGTTGCATATGCGTAATATGGTTCAGATGTTAGATAACTATCTCATTGCAAAGTACTTTTTACGTAACGTATCGTGTTTTGACTTTAAAGTATACACAAACTGCGTGAAAGAGTAAAATTCCTGCCAGAACAGCAATCAACTGGTTTTTACCTGAATTTGCAATATCTGGTGGCTGGTGCGATGTGTTGTAGATAGAAGCTGTACAGTGTATGGCTATGCGGTGTTTAGTTGCTTACTTTTTCATTATAAATTATTAACGAGTTTGCATATTCACTTAAAAGGCCGAAATCTTTTGCATTGTTGGACCGCTATTGAATGTTGTTTTCATGTACATTGTTTCGATAGGCCTGAACTGAACATTTTGAAGACTATGGGATACGACACCTTCAGCATATTCGCCATCGCTTATGCTTGTCGACTATAAAGTTGTTAGCACTTTAATATGTCTTGAATTATTCAACAATCTTTGTATCTCTCAAATTAACTTCAGTCATGCAGTGCATTCTCGAACTGTGATTGGTGGGAACGCTTCCGTATGGGGACATACTTGACTAGTTTTGTCGATTGAACTCTACACTCGACTTATGAACGTAACAATAAACGAAATTTAATTGCCAAAGTCAAATTCCATCAGGAAGATATTTGGTTATTCTTGAGAGAAAAAAATCACAATCTTGACTTGCTGCTTCGTATGAATCTCACAAGCATCACCGGGATTTATGGTTTGTTGCTTATTTCCATTATTTTTTGCAATAAATCAATATCTTTGCTCTGCATCTGCGCCGATGTTCTTTTAATTTGATTATTTTGAGGGCAGAAGAGAGATTGTGGCCTTACCGACAGCGCTGTTTGTCAGCGGACAAGTTTTATTGCCGTATTCTACTATTCTTGCTTATTTTATACCTTATTATTCAGCAATTGACGGTCCATTGTGGTTCAGCTGCACTTGGAGTATCTGCAGTTCTGCACTTGCGCAGTCAGTGGCAGACATGACCTACAAATGCATTGTATTGTTCTTTTCGCATCGTCATCGACGTGATAACGACAGATGTAGTATGTAGACGTTGAATGAATGTAAAAAAGGTCAATTTTACTTACTTGGTACGTCAAACGTGTCTACAAATGACATTTTGTTTCTGGCAAACCCATTGGGAACAAGGAAAGTGTATTTTTTTTCTTTTCCAATTTAAGTCTTGAGCGCAAAATGAAGTTTACACATGAGATTAGTAATCGTGGAAAATTGTTTTGGCATTTACGTTTTGTCTTGACTTGAAGTATATTCCTTTCCAAGGGTTGTCAACATTTCAAACGTTAATTCGACAAGTCGGTTTGTCATCTTTTATTGAGCTACCTCCAAGAATTAGTTGTATTTGTTGCGGCGTTAGCATTTAACGTATTTGGCAAGTCGGAAGTAGTCCAAACAAAACATTCCATATGACAAACCAAATTTAAAAAGATTTTTTCGTGTTTGTTCCTGCAGGTTTTGAACAACCCTCAAGACAGGAATCCAATTCGCATATTAAGCCGTTTTTTTATTGAATTATTCTCCCGAGACGACGTGTGTAGTATTGTGATGGGCCACGAGGTCGTCCATCGACCAAAAATTTATCACCTTCGTTCTCGTTGCCTTCATGTCACGACTTATTGATTGGATTCCGACACCTTTCTGTCGACGGCTTTTTGTTACCAATGTTGCTATTTCTAATTATTTCGATCACTTCAACGTCCAGCTACATCAATTGCACGAGCTGAAATGCGCTACTCGAAGTTGGCTGCATCGGCTCATCGGATGCTAACCTGAACATTCAGAATCGTTGATCTCATGGAAGCATGGTGGGATTTGTAACGCTTTCAATTGATTAAAATGTTACTGCGGGATATAGATCGGTTTGCTTCGATTTTTGCACAATGTCGTCAGCAGTGAGGTCCCTACGCAGATTTTCAAACTAGGCGCTACTTCAAATGTAAGAGCGCTTGCCATTGAACTAGTTTCCAACTGCGCCCAACGCACTGTTTGTCGCCAGGCTTTTTATCCCGTTGGTCTAAAGCACACTGAACTTGGGTTGGTGGCCGCATTCCAATCTTTGTATTTTTGTGCGTGTTTTATTTTTTCAACATCTCGCTACGTTCAAATTACGTGAAAATAACAACTTGTACCAGGAGGGTGTGTTGTCTGCAAACCACCAACAGTCCGTTACTGGAAGATCATAGTTGTTCGATTACGCCGAAACAACGATTTTTTTTCTTTTTTTATCTCATCTTCAACTACAACATCAACTTCACCCTTCAGCGTGTCTGCATCGTCGTGATAAGAGGCTGTGGATATCGGCAATGTTACAAAGCTAAATTCGGCACAATGCTCACCATACGCAATGCAAACACAATCGGCACATGCTTTTTCAATCCCAGCGCGCAAGAATGACTTACACAAGTTTCCCTACTTTGATTAGGTAATGCGATTAAGAAGTACAGTCGTGTGACGTCATCAATTGTATTAGGAACGATTGCACATGGAATTACGCTGCAGGCAAGGCATTGCTTGTTCGCTGAAAGTTTTCCTTTTTCTTTCAACCGCCAAAGGAGTAAACGCCCAGACACCAAAATTCGTTGTTTTTACATGAATTCTCATGAATCAATGTAAAAATGACAGATTTTTGTTGTCAGGGCGATTTTCAAAAAGTGCAGTGTTGAAAGCATCAAATGAACAGTGTGATGTGATGGAATCTTGTGCTTGTAATATACTTGATAAAGGTTTGGGTCTTCGGCCACTGTGTTCGATCAGTTGTAATTGTAACGTTTAATCATCTCTACGCCGGACAGCACAGCTGTTGTTGACATCATTTTTATGTTGGGCTTGCCTTGAATTAACGTAAGAGTGATCATTAGAATCATTATCTATTTCAATTTGATGATTACTCGAGAATTTATTTAACGCATGTGACATTGGTTTGGTCGTTCCAACACTAATGGCCCTTTAGCTCCTGCCACTGTAATGATGACGTTGTTGACATGCTATGGCCGTGATCCTTTGTCATGTGCCATTTTAAAGTCTCAAGAAACTTTTTAAAGTGCGCTCTTGTTGGTCGGAGAAGTTATTTGTACTGCTCTTGAAAGTTGTTATCTGTATTGTGTAATTTTTTTCGATGTCTGAGTTTCTGAAGAGCCAAAGAAACTCAATGATCAGTTATGGCAAGCAATGTTTTCAATTGAATCAGACCAACCACTTCTGAGTTAAGTCTTGCACTGTTGTTAGTTACACTTAGAACAATGCCATATCGTCTGCAGACGTTGCATCAATGCAAAAAATGACCGACTTATTAGTTGGGGTTTGATCACTTGCACAATGCAGAGACCGTTGAATTTATTGTAGGAAAATTGACTGGTCAAGTTCGGGTCATTGTAATTTTGAAATACGTGTTTATTGACTTACTCTTTCCTCTAGCTTTTCACCTGTGCTGGTTTATTTTTACGAGTGTGAACAAAAATTTTTAACGTTTGGTTATTTCTTTTGTTTATTAAAACTGTTTTTTTTTTCGTTTCCTAACAGGATATTTTCATCATTTCATCAGTTGCAACTTTTATTAACATAATTTCTATTTTATTTATCATGAAGAATAGTGCAGTTTACCCTTTGCAGTTCGTCACGTGTCCACGCATTGCGTACAAACGTGTATCGTGTTTTGTCGCTTCTGTCTCTTCTAGATTTTGCAATGCCATAGTTTCATTGTAATTTTTGTGATTGTCAGAAATGAAACCAAGTTCGATTAATATTGATCATCATAATTAGAAACAGCACTTTTAAAAATAAGTCATCATTCTTTGAAAGAATGTTTGTTTTCGAAATCTTACGCTTTATATTTCACCAGAATTTCTTCATTTTCAACAGTTTTATCAAATAAATTCAAAAAAGATTTCATTCACCTTTTCTCTCTTCAAACACAACGGTCAGACTAACACAGTTCATGGTTTCAGGGCGTT
Source organism: Aplidium turbinatum (assembly GCF_918807975.1). Classification (NCBI taxonomy): domain Eukaryota; kingdom Metazoa; phylum Chordata; class Ascidiacea; order Aplousobranchia; family Polyclinidae; genus Aplidium; species Aplidium turbinatum. The sequence continues at coordinate 49,584,682 of NC_137472.1, forward strand.
GATGTTCCACCCCTTAGGAGGGTTTCAACGTTATCTCATTCATAAAGTGACTCAAGTCTTTCCTAAACTGACAAGCTTCAGCATTGGCGATGAGAAGAGCCGGAGAACAGTCGTTTGCTTCAAAGGCAAAGCGTGAGTGAAGTTTTCCATCTTAACTGTCCCAATTAGCCTACCTTGTCATCGAAAGTTTCAAAAGCTGTAGGAATATATATTTAGTTATTTGCAATAGATTGAGTTTCGCTTTTAGCAGCATGATTGTTGTTTATTTCACAAATCATGTAGATACAAACGACCTGTCTAAACTAAATGCTAGCGAGCATCGGGCTAAAACAGGTCGTTTATATCTGCATTTGTGAAGATTTATTTATTTGTTTGCATCCGATCTGGGTGGGTGGAACTCCAGGTTAACCTCTCATCAAACACAGCGAAACATCTTGTGAGATCAAATATTGACCCGTTTCTATCACTGCTTAATTTGTATTATAAATTAATTTTTCTTTGTCTGCATATATTAAGTATCATACGGTATCTCTCTCTTTCCACTTTACTTCAAAGAAGCCTGGTCATCATTCCGAAATATCAGGATCGAACAGTTGTCTGCAGTGACTCCTCCACTTCTCTCTGCCGTATGGTATAATCAGGTTCACTGGCGTGTATATTTGTGGTATATACTTTTGCATTGTGTTGACGGTAAACAATTCTTCCAGAAAATCCCAGCAGCAGGAGCTACAAGGAGCATCTGGGAAGCCCAATCCACGTAATGAATATGTAAACGCTCCTCAACGAGGTCGAGAAGATGAGACGACTCGACGATCAACTCCGTTGTCGAGAAGTCGAGATTCATCAAGGAATAGGAAGAAACATGATCCAGAAACTCCTCCGAGCAAACCAGCTGCGCGGTGAGGACAGCACAAGCTTTTTTCTTCCCTGAAAACCTGTTAATGTTGAATGCGCGGCCAAGTGTTGAATGCACCTGCTGCAGTCCAAAGGACGTCGGCTCGACTCTGTTGAGATCACGCGGCTGTATTCTGAAGACACTTACTGACATGCTTTGAGATGGACAGGAACGTTAGCTTTCTTTCCAATCCCATCAATTTAAGTTGCCAACAACTGCCATCTTTTTGCTGTCTTTCACTGGTACAACGACCTGCTAATCTTACTTTTTTGCAATCTTCTATTAAATAAATGTACTCTCCTTTCTCTGAATCAAGTCCTTCCTTTGCAGAAAATAATTTCTACAACATAATTTATTTGCAGAAATTACGCTGAATCAAGTTCACATCTACCCAAACCCTTACGAGCAAAGAAAACAGCAACAAAGCGGGACCAGATGAAGAGATCGCGCTCCCTCCAGTCCTCTCCTGTCCGCGATCTGGATCTCACTGATGAGGATAGAGGGAGAAAAAGAAATCATCATGATAAACGGGCTCCTAGAAGTTCAAGTCTAAAACCTCCAAGCAGAAGAAGGTTAGTATCGAGATATCTCACAATGTCTGCTTCATTTTGCATTGTTTACTGATTGTACTCAACCAATTGTGATATACAAAAATGTTCTCAAAAACCTGTTATGTCTCTTTAATCATGGAAACAATGATATGTTTCAACTGAATTGAAACAGTTGATGAGTGTGCTTTCGAATCACGATATAAATTTCTTAGCAAAAAGGCGCAGATTCTATTTATTTGAAGAGAGCGATATATAGAAGTCAGGATAGAGATTAGAGATGCATGTTAATCGAATCATGTTGATGGTTTCAAAATCGAATTTACGTTATTTTTTTTATGCTCCAAAGCAGCCTACTTGTAGCTTGCTCTTCAATAGGAATATATTTCAATGATCAATGCTCATAATGCTGTGGTCTTGTGAATTGAATAACTCGGTGTACTCTTGGTAAAGTCGAGATTGCCTAGAAACAAGGGGATGCGAAACTACCCGCAAGAAATCGCATGTCTTGAATAGTTTTGTTGTCCGTAGCGCTCCTGATTTTGCTCGGTTAACCCATAAAACAATACTTAAAGTTGGCAGCAGAAGAGTTTGCGAGTTGAGTGTCTTTGAGTGGATATGACATCAATCCCACAAAAGTGGTCAGTGTTCAATGTTCATTTCTGCTACTGTGTTGTACCATGGTTGTACTAATGTACTGTTATGCTCAAGATCATGTCATTCTCACAGGGAACGAACTCAGTCTCCGAATCTTTCCGAAGATGACGTACAACCTCGACGAGGTGGAAACATACGTCCGAATGTTTCCGATGCAAGTCTTCACAAACGTGGCCAAGGGCTGAGAATGGAAGGAAGGGTAAGCCTACTGTACTTAATTTAAAATATACTGGTATCAACCTCTCACAGTGTTGTTTCATCGCAAACACCTTCATTTTCACGTTTCTTACTCTAAAGAAAATTGCGTTATGCTTTATCAAGGAAATTTCCTTTTTGCACTCGACAAAAAATCTCCTCCCTACGAAACCAGTCTGTTCTTACATCGATTCAACGTCTGCAGAATTGATGCAAAAAATACCTAATTTTGCCTATAAAGTCAACAGAGTCCGACTTAGTATGATTGCCCAGATTGCAATTTGTCAATTTCCAAAACAATAGTCGTTTTGGATCGAAACGTTGATCATTTTTCTTCGTTAATCGATAAAATGATTTTTTACTTACCATAGCTAAACGTTTCGGAAAAATCTGTATATTACACTTGCTGTGTTGAAAGCTTTGCAAGCAGTGCTGACAGCTGTGTGTTATGTAAAAATTAAAATTTGCTTGCGAATGCAAGCCATCAATGTCATTTTTAGCTGAGTGAAGGTACCGTAAAATTTTTAAGCTATTTATCAAATGTTCCGCTTTTTGTAATCTACATTCAGCTGCTACAAGTAACCAACAAACAAATTGGACCGCGTTCTGTTTGTGCAAAAGATTAGAAATTTTCAACCTCGAAATGTTTTGACACGTCTCGTCAGTTTAGTAAGCGAAAAAACTTCTTCTAAATCCTTATCTTCAGTTTTCCGAGACCATAAAACAATCAAACAAGTTTCATCGTTTAGCCTCAGGTGACATAGAATTTTAAAAACAAGAATCGGTTCGAATTATCTCCAGGATCGCTTGCGTCTGTAGCGGCTGATATGTATGGTTTGAAAATAAACTTGCAAAACTGTTATGATTAGCGATTTTATCGAAGTCCTTCACAACATTTTTTTGACTTGAGAACAGCTTCTTATGATTTAGTCTTGGTCCATCCCTAAGCTTTTCACCTGCGCCATGTCACGTACCTCTTGTCTAGGTTTACAAGTTTACATATTTTCAGTGAGATAGTTTCTCTTGTGAAATGAGAAAAGTTACATGTAGTCACTTTTCTAAAGCTCGAAACTGAGAAGTAGCTACCAGTATCAACAAATCTGTTTCATCTTGCAACTTTATTTGTTAAATAGAAAAATTATAATATCTATTTTATTCAACATGTCTTTAGTCAACATACCGCAAATGGCACACTGTCTATTCTTAGTTAATACTTATTTGTCGGTACATTTCTATCAGCTGCAATAATTACACTGGTCAGCATAATTTTTCTTGCATGGAGGTTTTCAATGAATTTAGGGTAATTTGGGGGCGCCGAATCCGAATCTGGTGTTAGATTTTGCTCATCACATCATGTTTATGAGATATGAAAACTTTTTTTTAATTCACATTTTTTACATATTTAAGTTCACATTTTTTACATATTTAAGTTGTAAAATTTATTTTGAGTTTAAGCACCCATATATGGAATAATGTTTGCAATGGGAGGCAGCTAATCCTTAAAGAATGCTTTTCCAAAACTACTTTTGTGATTGCATCCTTTTTGGTCATTACAGTATTGACTGCAGTATACAAACACTAAATAAATGAAACATATTTGAAAAAGTACAATTTGGAGAATTTACTCATTACAAAGGCACCACTGAAAAGCTGATTTTTTTTTAATTAAGTGTTTTTCTGACAGAATTGAATTTCCGGATTTAAACTAAACAAATGCAAGAAAAGTAATACTGGCACTTTAAAACGATTTGTATAGTCCTGTAAAAATCCAAAGTATATCTTGGTACAAACAAAGGCAGTCACGTATCAAAAGTTTTCTTTTAGTAGCTGATCTCTTATGAACTGCATAGGGACATCTATCATCAAATCCCAGCAGTAATCTTCCATCATGTTGCTGTTCCATCGACCTTGGTAACGTTCTTCCTTCACTTTGATCTCGCCCTGCTCCTCATTTATGTCGCCAAGGTTCTCTGGAAACTCTCTCAGGCGGCTGTGCAAAAAGTGAACTTCAATGCTCATCCTACTCCCAAGTACGCGCAGGCTAGTGAGAATCTTCTGAACCATTTCTCTGTAATTGTCAGCTTTTTTATTCCAAGGAAGTTATGAACTACATCAGCAAATGCATTCCAAGCTCGAGCCTCTGCCCTCTATGGTGGCCATGGTAGTCACTAAGTGCTAGTTCTTGAGCAACAATCTATTCTGAAGCCTATCAAATATCCCTGCTTTTTTTCTTATAGCTAAGGCCGGGAAATTTTGAGCATATGTAGCCAAAACAGTACAGAACGATCCAGTGCTTTGACAAACTGCTTCGTTAGTCCAAGTTTGATGTGCAATGGCGGGCGGTAGTGTGATCATTTTTCGATCAACCAACGTGTTGTTTATGATATTCTTATCTCCATGTTTTATCGTACTTCTAGGTGAACATTCTTTTCTACCCAATGTTCTTCGTTGGCTCAACTATCCCAGTAGCATAAAAAGCAAGGATACTTGGTGTGACCGTGATGTAATAGAAAATTCAATATTTTAAGATTCATGCTGATCAACCACTGGTGATTGCAGTATGTCAATCTTTCTAACACAACCTTGATGTTGACAAAATGTCTTTCAAGTAGACAGAGTGTCCTATAAGTATGGATCCATACAATTGTTCCTATTATGGAGCGAGGCTTCTTTTCAAGCTATCAATAAAAAGTCTCGTCACTTGAATGATATGCAAGTAAACCGTTAGAAAGAAGGGCCCCTCAACATCTGTGCAGTAAACAAGTTAGCCGTGTGAGTGGAAGTACCTTTTCAATTTGGCCTCTCTGTCCCGATAAATGAAGCGCATGTACCAATATTGAGAAGATGTTTCTCCTGTAGCCTGGAAGCCTTTGAAGCTGCTTTTGTGCGTGATTGTGTGGTGTCAAACTCGTAAGTGAATGAGCAGTTTTTACATAACTCATCAATATGGAACATGCATATTGCAAGAAAATGTGATGTGAATGTGATAGAGGAAATCTGAGCTCAGATTCGGATTCAGTACCCCAAAATTACTCTAAATTAGTTTTTAAAGTCCATGCAAGAAAATACATTTTTTGTTGTTGACCAGTGTTATATTATTTGTTGCTAACTTATAAGTTTATTGTTAAGTTGTTTTTCGTGTTGCTAGGTGATGAATGGAGACATTGAAGATCCTTATTCGTGTGGAGACACAGAAAGTGATGTTGGGAGGGTGGATGCTGATGCCATTTATAAAGAGAAGAAAAGACACCGACAGCAGACAACTCCTCATGAAAAGCGCCATACGTCTCCTCCGCATGATGATAGTTCCAGCAGCAGTGAGACTTCTTCATCTGAGGAGAGCGATTCTGATTATCAACCGAAACGGAAATCGCACGAGAAACATCGGAAGCAAGATTATGAGAGTGATTCTGATGACGAGATCAAAGTCGCGTTTCATCACAGCGATGATGACAAAGCTTCATCTGATGATGAGGAAGAGGATTACAACTCGGAAGCAACGGATGACCATCCTCCTTCATACTCTTCAGTAAAACGAACGGCCTCATTAAAAAAAGCTGAGAGGAATCTTAATCGCATCAAGCGTGCTGAGCCTCAACGTTCCAAACCTTCACCGGAACGTGAAAGCTCTAGTGGTGAAAGTAGTCAAGGAAAACATCGTTCTAAACGTTTGTCCTCCTCAACAAGACCGAGCAAGGAATACGATCCTCCAAAGCGATCAGCCACACTTCCAAAATCCATGAAGGAACCCGGCAAGAAGATGTCGACCGCAAAACGATCCCATACACTCAAAACATCCGGGAGCAACACACCAGCGCGTTCCAAGACACAAGCCACTCCGTCGGAGTACGTCGACATGAAGCCAGTCAAGACGAAAGAAAAACCACTACGAAGTGCATCGTCTTCAACTAAGGATAGAAACAAATCGAAAACTTCCCATCCTAAGCATGCAGCGAATGCAACTGAAGTTGATGGACCAAAGCGGCCTAAAGAGACCAAGGACTCGATTGATGATTTGGTTAATGGATCTAATGCAGAGATATACATCCCACTTCCCGATAAACCTGCAAAAGCTCCAAAGTCTGAAGAAAAACGCTCTAAGTCAAAACCGTCGACAAAAAAGCACTCAACACACTCCACTAAATCTGCCCCTGTATCACCGACAAAGTCAGTTTCTTCTCCGGCAGTGCGATGCGATGGAGCTGCGCAAACCGATGTCACTGGAACTTTGTCAAAAAGAAAAAAGCCTGAAAAAGACGTACCAGCCGACCAATCACAGCAGGCCAAGTCAGCTGTTGATTTTATCGCAGCAATGATGCAGTCTCTTGGGGCTCAGTCGTTGGGTGCTCAGCAACAGCAACAACAAAGTAATCCATCTTACCCCCCTTTTAACTCCAACAACATTAATGCATTCCATCAGTTCATGCAGAATAACCCCCCAAATACCCAAACTTCTTTTCCTCCTTTGCCACCTCATCTTGTTCATCAGTTATACATGTCATGGTTGGGAGCTTACTATGCTGGAGCTACTGGGACTTGGCCCCCGCCTGCCCCTCCAGCATTTATGTTACCCCCCACATCAAATCCTTCATCGGGAAGCCAGATGCCCCCATTTGATATATCTTCTTTTGTAAATCCTGCAAACCAACCGAATTACTCGAGGTTTGAAGGACAAGAGGCTCATCACCCTTCAGATAGGAAAGATGATCGAGATCAGTATTTTGATAACTATTATCCTTCGTCTACTCAACCTGGTAATTTCTCCAGTAACTATAATGATGGGGAGTCTACTAAATATCCTTATCCTTCCCATTCTGAACAAAGCCGTGATATTGGGGAGACATCGCAAAACTACAATAACTACGAAAATCCTGCGTTCGGTGATTCCCATCAGTCTAATCCTGAACCACCTCGTGGTCAGAACAATTTTTCAAACTCATGCCATGAAAACGGACATCGTAGCTCTTCCATTGTTCTCACAGACACGGACACATCATCCGTGGTGAGCAAGAAAAGCGAGGTGGCAGTGACATCCAATCCTAAAGGAGGCGTTATGGTTTACATGCGAAGCCAATCGAACAGTCGGACCAACAGCACTGGTGGGATGTACGACAGTCGTGACAGTCTTAATGTCAGTGACGCTCCTCGTTCTATTGCCAGTACTCCACTTACAAGTGATCGAGGAAGTCTTCCATCCCTTACAATCGGAGAAAACCGGAAGAAGAGTTCACGAGCAAAGAAAGGCTCTGAAAAGAACAAAGCAACATCAACTAAAGCAAAAAACGAGGGAAGCTCCAGGAAGGCGGCAAGGGCAGGTGAGCGTGTGGCGCATGATAATACCAATCCGGATTACAGCCATTCCACTAATCATCCAAATCATCGCTCTTCTGACGATGTTACATTGCATGCCGATACTGCCTTGCTGGAGCTAAGTCCGCGTGACCCTTCTACTTCCAAACCAGTTAAAGTTTCTGCAAAGCCCGAGAAATCTAACTCGGGAAGTACTGCGAGTCGTGGAAGCTCACACAGCCTTGACACAAGTACAACGTCAAGGGATGGAGTTCCAAATGTTTCACAAGAAGAAATTATTCTTTCGCTACGCCGTGCTCCGCTGGCAACGATAGAAGATGATGCAGATGAATTTTTTTCAGAATCGCAAGCATCAAGTATCTTATCTCTCAACATCACTGGAGATGGAAAAGAGCCTGCGAAATCAGTTGATGAACCCCCAAAGCCCGTTTCTACATCTGTTCTTTCAGGACATGATGGAGCAATCCCTTCCGATCCACAACTCTCTGAAGGTTCCTCAAATGGTCGTGATAATGGTTCCTCAAGTGATTCTTCTGACTCGAGTATAATGCTTGAGATGCATGCCATCACTCCTGTGGAGTCAGATGCAAGCGAGAAAGAGGAGAGTGATGTTGACAATGCTGATGAAGAGTTTCCTTCACCACCACCTGAAGATCACATAGTGGCTGATACATCTCTTTCAATAACAAACCCTAATGAGAAAGCATCCTCCTCCAAACCCGCACAACCAGACTCTCCATCACCTCATGAAATCTCCCCTCCTCCCTCCTATCCCCCTCCTTCTTATTCTCCTCCTCACTTTGAAGTTCCTCTCATTGATCACTCAGATGGTGATGAATCTCACACTTCTTCTGAAGACGAAAAAGCCAAACCTAATGAGGAAACGGATGTTGCTCACAATGGAGCTGGACCCTCTGATGGCTCTTCTATATCTGAGGGTGAATCTTTTTTCTCTTACGCTGTTCAGCACTTTTTTATGCAAAGTTGATGTTTTCATTGTTGACTCGACGCCACCTGTCAGAGCATCAACATACAAATGTGGACTTTATTTTTTTTTCTTTTCAACTGCAATCTAACGTGCAGTTTGTTTCGTCATTGTTTGCTCGTTTTTTGGTTTCCCAATGAAAAAGTGTCAAGCTTGATACACACCAAAGTAGCAGTTTCATTGTGCTGCACTGCGTTTCAAATCGAGAAAATGCAGTTAAAACTCTTGCATGGTCATTGGTCAATCATTGCTGACGCATTTACGTGGTTTTGAGTTGGCTGCTTCATTGAATTTCTAGCATTGTTTTTCAGCACTGTGACATCCTATAATGAAAATCCTTGATGCAGCATTAATTAATCATTAAAAACTAAAACTGTATTGTACTTTTTTTTTGGAACATTTCAAACATAAAAATTAAGTTTAAATTTCTCTGAATTAAAAAAAGACAAATCCAAACGCATTATTGCTTCTGCTGTAATTGCGAAACAGAAAATTCCCATTACTCAATTACTCATACTCTTCTGATTTCTATTGAGGCTACAAATCACTTTGTGATGTAACCGCTTACTTTCTATGACGCAGGGTCGAATGATGATAATCCCAGTGACAGCAGCTACGATGCTGACACCAGTAAGGATGACTCATCGCAAGGCAAGGTGCTGCGCAACAATCTCGTCCAAGAAATCGACGGTGACTTTGTAGTCCAGGTACGTCACAACAAAATGACGACGCCGTACGACTGTAGAGAGCGAACTAGATTGAAATACTGGGAATGTTTGCATAGAAGTTGGGTCTGTTGATTGAAAATCATCCGACGAGTTGAGTCTCCTAGTCTACTACTTACCGTCACCATTTTTATGATGCGACGTCTCGAATAATAATTTTTATGTAAGAAAATCAAATCAAGATATAAGATCCACCTTGTTTTAATGAAGTAATTTTTGTTATGAACTTTCATGGTGTTTGGGCTTTCACACGGCGACGTTTGTAATTATCTGACAGGCACCCCAGTTCGACTATTACAACTCCCTCCCATCAACCGACGAATGGAAAGACGAAAAATACAAGAGATTTGTTGAAATCTACAAAGTGCCGCCTAAGATGTCCGACATCGACATTACGCAATATCTCACCAAATACAGGTTGGTCCTGCTGCACCCTGAGGTTGCTGCACAATTCTTGTCAATTTGTGCTACTTTTCTACTACTTTTATAGAAACAATCGTTTAAAAATTACCGACTCACCTCTCAGGGGATTGCGCTTGTCTCGCGTGGACTCCACCCATGCCTTGAGCATTCTACCGACGCAAGAAGGCGCAGCGGAGCTACTGAAGGAAGCCTTTCCAGTGTTTAACACCCGACCCTTGAGCGAGGCCACTCAGCCAACTAAGAGCAAAGCGAAGTCGAAGCTGGAAGACGATGGTAAGGTTATATGACATCAGCATCACGTGATTTGAAATTTTGACAGCACCTAAACCGATGTTAGTTGCACTGTAGACTTGTAGTTCGAAACGAAACCTCACAATCTCACCCATTTATTTTTAAGAGAATACTTGACGAATAATTTAGATTTTGCTTGTTGTAGAAATTATGCAGAGTAAGCGCGTTTTTAGTTTAACCAAGTTGTAAGAAAGAGAAAGACGTAAACAGGTTTTTCTTGATTACAAAAAATACCAACAGTTAGACCTACTCGGCCATTCTTCAGGAAATCGCTTTTAGAATGCGGGTGATGCCGAATCTATTTAACAAAGCTAAAAAATTTACTGTTCGGTCGTTCTGGTCGATAAAACTCTCAACAAGTCGTCAATTTAGCATCACTGAGCGTTTAAATCACCATCAATATTTGAGGTATTATCCATTAAAAATGGAATATTGAGCTTGTGTGTATCCTTTCAGCTTTTGAAGCTGTCCGAGCAACCAGGCCCAAGACCGACCCCGCTGTAGCGAAACGAATGATTGCTGCCTCGTTGGGGGGAAAGAAGAAAGGCCCAACTGAAGATAAGCGCCCAAATGGGGCGGCTAGAACCAACAATTAATGAGGTAATGCAAAGATGGCGGTCGACTTTCTTTTGAACGGTTTCATTGTTTAGGGTTTTTAAAAATTTATGCGTTGTAACTAGGTGGCAAATATTTGCTTTGTTGAAGTTTAAACTGAATCTTGAATCATGTCTGATGCTTATTTCATTGCAACATTTATTCCTTTTTTTTAGCTCAAGCCTTGACATTCTTTTCGAACAAATTGTGGAAAAATGACACGAACAAAAGATAAAGTCTCTTTGTCGCTGGCCTTGCTGTGACGTCCTTTTTTCTGGCATCGAACAAAGGCATCACCAAGCTTTATTATTGCGTCATATCGCGTGAGCGGTACTTGTAATTTTCCTTGTATTAATATGACATGGTACGCTTTTGCTTTTGTGTTTAATAATTACGGTTGCTGTAGTTATGGTGCTTTTGCTTTCAGTTATTTGTACATCGTTTATTTTCGCGACAACGTTGCAAAATACTTGCTTATTTTATATTTTACCCATAACTGGTGGCTTAGAATGAAATTCTTTTGGCGCTAGCTTGATGACGTCATATAATCTGCTCGTTGCTGCAGACGACTTGTTAATTTTGTAAATTGTGTCATGCGATGATGATGATGATAATAGCCAATCCTGCTGTCTTGGCACCAGATTTCCCGAATTTCCGCGTATTTCACTCATGATTTTGAACAGCAAAGGCAACGCTTAGTTAATCCTGAACAAAAATCATCAATTATTTTGTCACTCTCAGCTTTTCAATGCGTTCTCGGCAGTCCCCAAAACTAGCTTTCTTGCATTGGCTCATTGTCTAGTTCCATGTGATGCTTTAAATCGATGAAAGGCACTAATTTTGCCAACATGATGTTGCTTTGGATTGTGCTCACTAAGCATTTACTGTATTTCGCGTAGGCATTTGATTTTCTACAGTATTTTGAAATGGCAAAAGTTTCGCGTTAGTACTTAAATGTTAAAAATTATGTAATGTAATTTTTTTTCAATCCACTTAAAACCAAGTTTTCACTTTCACTTTGTACATAAGGTGCTGCACAGCATTACGTCACGCTGATTTGCGATGTGACGTCACATTGATCTGATAGATGACGTCATGACAGATGAGATGACGTACTAGATCGAAAGTCGACTCGCTGTGGTCTTATAAATAAACCAAATTACATTTGCCTTTCGTGTGTTTCTTTGGCTCAAAATGCTTCGTAGGTACAAACTTGACTGGAAAATTTGGTACCCCATGCTTTTTTGTAGGAAAGCGTTGGGACAGAGCTTCCCAATCTTTTTTGATGCGTTTCTCCTTTCGTTGATTTTGGAACTTTTATCCTTCTTCCATTATGTTGGGAAGAATGGCTGAAGTAGTGAAGCGTTGTTTTTAGGATTGTAGGCCGAACATCCGTCCTAATCCCTCGCTGTAGTTGCGTCGTTACATTTTTTAGTTCAGTTTGTTTTTATTTCTAATCATCTGAGAGAAAGAGAGAGAGAAAACTTTTATTGAAAACTAATGTCTGTTGTGAGAATAGTGTGGTACAACTCACAGTTGGGCTGCACCGGGGAGTAGTAAAGAGCGTTGGCTCCACTCAAAAGCGCTGTTTTGCGTGGGGAGTAGGCCTCACTGCGTCATGACAAGGCTTTGCTTGAAGATGGACACGAAACCAGGAGCAGATCACACAATTTGTTTTAGGGAGAGTGGCGACTTTAGCAACGTATAGTGATGTGTGGTTCTATATTAATCTAGTCTTGCAAATGGAGTAACTTATACAAAAATAAAGTTAATTTTCTGTGGTCACCCCCCTCTCTCCTTGAACGCCATTGCACGAGACTGCCTTCCTGTCTACGCAACCAACATTAGTTGACCCCCACGTAAACAGTTGCATGAAACATAACTAGTATTTTTTCACATGGATGTAAGGAAAAACACTTTTATTGACAAATTGGACAAGCTTCTTGAAATGTCGTTGTGTATTATCAGCTTGTTTGTATTTGTAGAGACTCGTGTCAATGGGGAACTCACATTTGATGTAGGCTATTTGTCTTAGAAAGGCCACATTTCCAAAAGAACTGAACTTTGCCCGTTGTGTCCGTCAAGTAGGCTGTTCAGAGCAAATACTGGTGACACCAGTGAGGAATACCATCACGGCTCCATTTACGTTCCTTGCATGGACTCTTTAATCTAGTCTCTGAAAAGCCGCTTCTCAGAGACGAACATGCCGGCGTTCATGTCATACCGACTGCATCCAACGCAGATGGAGAAAATTGACCGTTCAGACTACAAAGCCCTGGTCCAAACCATACACCAATTCTACAACTTTGACAATTTTCAGCAGGCCGCCATGTCGTGGTAGGATAAAAGGAAAATTTTCTCAGTCCGAAGACCAGGAAGAATTGGAATTTGTGGACTTGGTGAAAAACATGGAACTTTTTCCAGCTGTACGTCAAGCGATGATAACATTACTGACCCTCCCCGCCACTACTTGTACGGTAGAAAGATCATTCAGCACAATGAGGCGGGTCAAAACATGGCTCAGATCAACCATGTCTGACGACAGGCTATCCGGGCTGTGTATGATGAGTGTCCACAGAAGCCGAATAAACTCGGACAAAAATTCGTTCGTCCAAAAAGTCATCGAAAAATTCGCCAAAGTCCCACGTCGACTTCACTTTTTATTCAAGAACTGATTAACTAAACTGGTGGCTGATTGTTCTTTTCTGTATGATTCAATGTTACGAACAGCTTTATTGAATTCACGAAATACGAGATGATTTTATCTGAAACTGTGAATTATCCTTTTTCAGGTTTATGTGTGATAAAGCCAGTGCCCGCACTAGTAATGTGGTTCTGAGAGTACAGGAGCTCAAGTTGTCGAATTTTGCGATTACGGGTATTTCGTAGGTATCTTCGTAAATTAATAGAGGAAGTGGGATACTCCCGAAGAAGGGTGATGATCACAATCGGAGAGCTTGACCAGCCAGTCATCACTCGTATCCCCTTCACCTCTCCACCCCCTTTTCGGAAAATTTCCTATTTTTGCATGTTCTCGCTTTTTCATTTTTTATCCAATTTTCCAGGGGGATTCAGCTGACCCCATTTGCCCCTATGTGCGGACACCCTTGCTCGTAGGGCCTACGGCATGTAAACTTTGTAGCAAGTGTTCATAAAAGTAAATCGTAGGCTCGTAGCAGTAGGCTAAGGTTGGTTTGGTTTTTGAATCTTTATCCTCGGACTGACAAAGCCTTGATTGGTTGTTCCTGGTAGCTTCGCATACTTGTAAAGGCTCAGCAGACTCTTTACACAGGGCCGGTTACCGAGATTGGCAGAGTGAAGTTTTCCGATTGTTGAAGTGTTGTTGCCGGGGAATTATTCCATTCACTAGGTGCCGCTGAATGGAGAGCAGTCCTGAAAGTGTGTTGCTCAAGCACACACCCCGAGAGTCGAACTTACGCCGCGTGATCTTGAGCCGGGAGCGTAACTACTGAGCTAACGGGGCGGACGATTATGTTAGCCATCGTTCATTGTTGCGCTTGTTAATTCAATGCTGTTTTCCGTCCTCTTATAATTTTCGATTGATGCCGTTTATTAATCAACTAATCAGCGTAAGCATGTTCCATGGTCAGTAGGCCTACTGTGCATCACCGCGTTGTACAGCAAACCCTATAGAATTCCCGAGGGAATTCTACAGTCTTATTTGTTAGTTTTGAGAAAACTGTGCTTGGTTTAAAATGATTGTTCTTTTTACGAAATCCGGGGACATAGTGAGTGACGGAATCTTATTTCATAGAAGAAGAGCATCTTATTTCCTGGTAGTTTGCAGTCTACAATATCGTTTTTGTCTCATCTTCAGTGTGAGTCAACAGTGACATCGCAGCATGTGTAGTCTACATTAACGTTGCTTTAGTAGCCTAATAAATAAAAACTTCTGCATGTTATCTCATTTCCTAGCCTTATGGTTTTAGTGCCTCATGTCAACTTCAGCATTGTGCTTCTATTAAGGTTATGAAGCTAGTTTGTGCACATTAGAGAGTAATTTTTGATATAGTATTTTTCCACTTTGAGCCTTTCAATTGCATGCAACTAAAACGAGTTTCGCATCCCGGAGTCTAGATATCTCTTTGTCAATATAGCCAATATTAAAAAAAAAAAAAAAAAAAAACTAACAAAATTTACTGTTTGCGATTGATGGTAAATTGTTGCCAATCATTCAGCTGATTTAAAAGAAAGTCATTCACAACTTTATGGATATGGCAGTTGACTTACTTTGATGTTTAATTGGTGCCCCTTGGTAATTTTGTTGCACGCTTTTTATAAAAATTGTATTCCATAAAGGTTTCATCAATTTCTTTCGGGAAGTGAAAACAAAAAGATGCTGACTCTATGAATGTTACAGTCGTTTGCCCTGTCTATTGGGGAATCTAGTTTTTTATGGTGCTATAAAGTATTCATATAATTTTTAATTGTACCTTACTATTCTCGCAAAAGTCGCGATAAAAGTTTCTCTCTCTCAGCAACCTTAAAGCACTTATAGCTCCATAGAAAGTAAAAATTAAAAAAAAAATGCAAAGCTGCATATGCTTGAAAGGTTGCTGATCTTTTTTTTTTTATTTGTAATCCTATATAAATCAGTTTGTATCTAGTGTGGATCTTTTTCTTGCATCATGTACCAATCTGACAGATGACTCCTTTTGTCACAATTTCTTTCGAAAAAGTTTTATTTTTTTGGCAACGCTTTCTTTGTATCCCAAAATTTTCGACTTTTTTTAAGACAATTTCGTAACTTGTTATTTTCTGGTTTCTCAACTCCTTCTTAGCTTGTCTGCAGTGTAGGAGTTTACTTGATATCTTGCTATTCTGAATTTAGATAATATTGAAAGGATAATTATTTGGGGTGCAATGTTTTGTAACTTTTTAGAATTGTGGAATAACTTATTGGCATGTGATGACTACGTAGTTTATTACAAGGTTGGGAGCGTTAGGCAAGTCTATGCTATCACATAAATTGATTCCGGATGGAATAACCAGAAGACTATGGCATTGCGAAATGTATCAAGTTTTTTAAATATAAGTAGGCGCTTGTGACATAAGTTTTTCAACTTTGCTGAGAGCTATGGTTAATTGGTTGGTACGAAACCATACCGTACTTTATAGGCAGTGGCTGTTTGACCGGCGCCTGTTTTTAAATCTGAAACATTATTTGACCGGTCATAACGTCACTATATAGGCATTTTTTTCTCTTTCAAAGCAAAAGACGAGAAGAGTGCCTATATAAGTTCTAAATTTAACACCCATGTTCAACTGATTCTGTGGCGCGTAGGATAAGTATCGGGCTGGTGCTCCAGAGGGAATGAGTTCGATACTACGCGGAAGCTTTTTTTTTTTTAATTTTTAACTAAATTTTGACCCGAAGTGACTCAATCGTTAGGCTGCTGCATTTTTGTGGTCAATTTTTAATTTGAGTAGCCTACAGCCCAATTTTTTATGTCTTAAAGTATGAGTAATAAAGTTGGAGTTTTTTAATTTTCTTGAATTTAAGAATTTCTCTGGATAATTTTCCGTTCGTCATAAGAGGATGTGACCGTGTTTGCCGAACAACGCAAAACTGTAATGCGTCGTTTGGCAAACACGGTCACATCTTCTTATGACGAACAGAAAATTACCCAGAGAAATTCTTAAATTCCAGAAAACTAAAAACTCTAACTTTATTACTCATAGTTGAAAAGACATAAAAAGGGCTGTAGGCTACTCAAATTAAAAATTAACCACAAAAATGCAGCAGCCTAACGATTGAGTCAATTCGGGTCAAAATTAAATTAAAAATAAAAGAACGCTTCCGCGTAGTATCGAACTCATTCCCTCTGGAGCACCAGCTCGATACATATCCTATGCGCCACCGAATCAGTTGTTTTTTGTTTGTTGTATCCGGGCTTACACCCGGTGGTTGAAGATTTAGATTAAGTGGACGGGAAGGCAAGGAAGCCAATCTTCGTGTCCACCTTCAGGCTTGCCTTTAAGTGTCCTGCCAAAGACACAGCCGCATGCTCTTGAGCGGTGTCGAACCGGCGCCCTTTCGATTGCCGTTTCAGGGCTCTCACCACTTGGCTATGCAGCCGATCAAATCAGTTGAACATGTTGTTGAATTTAGAACTTATATAGGCATATAGGCAACTTATATTCTCGTCTTTTGCTTTGAAAGAGAAAAAAAAATGCCTATATAGTGACGTCATGACCGGTCAAATAGTGTTTTAGATTCAAAGACCGGCGCCGGTCAAATAGCCACTGCCTACTATACATGGTACGGTACCTACCGTAGTTATAGCTGCTGAGGTATGGTCCGCTTGTCACTTGAACATGAAATTTGCTTTCAACGGCTTTTTATCAAATAAAAAGAGCTGGGTTAATAGCCTCATAACTGGTTATTTTTTGTGTCAAATTATGTAGCCGTCGTCAAGAATCCATATGAGCTCAGTTTGGCACAACTTGTAAGCCCTTTTATGCACACTTAGTTCAAAATTAAAGCAGCTGGTTAATGTATTTTTTTACTTCCTGTCAATTTTTGCACCATATTTTTAAGTGTACTATTTGTTAAGTGGTGGTGTCATAATGACTACCGGTACTCAGAGGTGGGCACCCGCTACTTTTAAAGTACCCGCTACTGCTACTTGGACCAAAATAGCATGCGCTACCCGCTACCAATTTACAAAAGTAGCGCACTACCGCTGCTCGGACCAAAGTAGCGCGCGCTACCGCTACTTCTTCCGCTACTTTTGTCTAAAATGACAGTAGGAAACACTCTTCAAGCCCCGAGTGACGCAAAAGTGACCTTGAAAACGAATGTTATCATTCGTTTACACTGTCATTTTAACGTCTTTATAGAAAACACATTCTAAGGGAAATTTATTGTTACGCATCTTTCAAAAACACGAGCATGTCAAAATGAGATTCACTAAGTCCTGCCCGCTTTGGCTTTAAGCACATCTTTTCCAACAGAGAAGAGTTTCTCCACCACAGCACTGGAAGGAATGGGGGTGTTGTATTTAATGAACAGATGTTTTAACTCGGTATTCGAAAAGCTCAAGGACTTGCTTCTGTCCGAAAAAAAAGGCGTCCACAATTGCTGTTTCCTTCTGCACTGACGTTTCATGGGATGGCTCCAATACAGCAAAAAATTCATCCTCGGAGTTGTGACTGGTGTTGATGTCACTCTTCTCGGTATCAACCTGGCTTAATGTCTCGCGCAACAGTCGAAATACATCTGTCTTGACTCTTACTCGCAGTGCGTCAGCATCATCCGTGGAAACGTAGGCTAGTGCATATATATATAGTAGCCATGACGTCTTGAAGGAGGGATGACGACATGATGCCGTAACGCATTTCATTTCGTTTCTTCACCTCTTCAAGGACTTTCGCTCTCAACTCCTCACAGGTCACAAGATCACTGATCTCGTCAACTTCTTTGTGCAAATTGTAATGGTTGGAAGCAAGACTCCGTAGTACGCTTTGGACTTGCTGATCACACGGAGATATTCGCCGAAGAAGTTGACTTCAGCTAGAAATAAATGAGCTGTTTAGAAATAAGATAAACTATGTTGTAACTTCTAAGTTTTAAGCAAAACAAAATTACCCTGTAATGATTTCTTTTAACAAAAACCATCGTGTAAGAAAATTTTATCAGCAACAAATATCTTAGCTAATCATTTGTCAAAAGTTTTACTTTAACCAATGCGATAAAACCTTATTTTTGGACATCTTAGCATAGGTGATGACTGATGAGGCAATGCTCACTGCATGTAGTCTATACGGTATTCTATAAACCATATATATACAACTTTATTTCGGCTATTATTAAAATTAAAATGAACATTATCGATTTCATACCTTGATCGCAGGATCTCAGCTCCACACCAGAAAACGAGATTCCCAAAAGATCAAAACTTTGCAACTAAACCAATTATATAGGCTATATAATATGAGTCTGCTACTATTCGGTGAGTCCGATTCGGTGAGTCCGATTCGGTGAGTCTGATTCAGTGAGTTCTTAACCACTAACCCTTAACCTTAAAACGGCAATGATAATTAGGCTACGGTACCCGATAATTTTAAAAAAAAAATGAAAAAATCCCCCGTTAAGGGATCGGACTCACCGAAACGGCCATTCCGATATAATATAACTGCTTGACCACGCCAGCGTTGCGAAAAAAACGAGTATTTTTTCACTTTAAATTAAAGTAGCGGGAGTGCAACTGATAAAAAGTAGCCTCCCGCTACCGCTACTTTGGAAAAAAATGGCGCCGCTACTCCAACTAAAAAGTAGCGCCGCTACCGCTACTTTTACCGAAAAAGTAGCGCCGCTACAAAAGTAGCGCGCTACTGCCCACCTCTGCCGGTACTGTAGCACCAACTTAAACCTTTATTTCATTTTAAAATTTTTTGACCGGTGTCAATTCCAACTACTATGGTTGGTATAAATGGTTTGGGAAACGTCTTGTAGTACAAAGAGTTTTTTTTTACTTGCATCAGTTTAATCGTACATATACGGTAGTAGTTAAAAACCAAATTGATCTAGAATTCAGTCACATGCAACTATTTATTGCCATATTGCATTTATTGTTGATAATTCCTGATCATGCTTATGATTGTAGGCTACAATTATAGGAGCTGGTGTACAACTCTCCGCCCTGGTAAAAAATACCATGACATCATAGACAGGAATCAACCAAACATATAGGGTGAAAGTACTTTATGTTTACTTTACTGTTCACACACTTCAACCCATTTGTCTTGGTCGATTCCTGTCTATGATGTCATGGTATCTTTTACCAGAGCGAAGACTTGTACACCGGCCCCGTTAACAGGCCTCTAAGCTCCCAGCGGGCATTGTGACAATGGCCTCTGAAACTACTGTGGCCATGCTTGGTTGCTGGCTTCGACAAGCCAACATTTCTCTACTCTGGATGTGTAACCTTTTTCGCTTCACTCGCATTTGCAACCTTTTTTACAAACAAGGTGAAGTCTCACACGCCGACAAGAAATATTGCTTATAAATGTTTTTCATAAAGTCTGGGTAATTGGGCATCAACCTATAAAAACTTAAAGACTAGCTCTACACCAACTTGGGAAGCAGTGTATTTAAATATAACTGCAAGTATGTTTCGGGCTGCCTTTGTTTACATTGTTCTTACCTGAGTGAACACAAAAACACGTTAACAGATTTTTTATTTTTGCTGGTGGGTACGAGAATTTGGTCACCAGGAAGAAGCTTTGGTAGGCCAAGCTTGGTCGCCGGAAAAATAAAGGAGATTAGAGACCTGCGGTAATATACCTTTCCTGCAACTTTTCAATTTGCTTTTGATTGCTGGACAAGTGGACATATTGACCAATTCTTTAACATAGCTGGAGTGAAACATTTTAACTTTTTCACATGGTTTATAAATCATTTTGATTATTTGTGTTGTTTGTTTTCAGCTTACCTGAAGATGATCTTGAAGATTAAAAATTAAAACGTTTTTTCAGCTGTATAAGGTTGAACTGACTTGTGTGAAAAATAAACTTATTTTTGATGTTTAATTGTAACTTTTTTGAATGAAGATTATTTTTAATGCTTTTTTCATTTGTAAGAAACAAGTTTCATTATTTAAGTTATAAAACTGTATTACAAATACAATTAAAAAAATTATTCTGGTAAATTTTTGTCTGAGCTGCAAAGGGGTTTTCCAAATGCAATTGCATGGAATGCACAACTGTTTGCTATAGTTCATGGTCATTGGTCAGAGATGGGCGTGATCTTGATCTTGAAGATCACTTTTTTTGGTGATCTTGATCTAAGATCACTTTTTTTTTGTGTGATCTTGATCTTGAAGAACAATAAGATCAAGATCACTTTAAAATTGAAGTTTACTTACTAGAAAAAGGCATTTTTTTAGAACTCATACTGTACAAAGTAGTTAGTGGCAACTACTAACAATAAGCCACTGTTAATATGATATGTGTCCAACAAAAGACGATTTAAAGTTCATCTAATCTGGTCAGTGTTGCCATTTCAAATTGAAAAAAGTTTTCTGTGTTGGTCATAATAAAGAAGTCAACTTCCGTATATGGTACTTTATGTTGACTTATAATAAAAATGATTTAACTTTGTTCACAATTTCCATGTGTGAATTTTAAAGAAATGTTTGCTTTCTTTGACTCAATTTTAGATGTTTCAAAAGTCTAGATTGGCGGTGTTAAAAAATCTGGACTCTAGCCGACTTTGGTCATGTAAAGTGGTTTATTGCAGCAAATCAACCAGACCAAGACTTGTTTAGGGTCTGAGTATGAAGCGGTTTATCTGACCGCAAATCTCTGAACTTTTTTGATAGCAGACAACAGTATCAAGGTTGCCAGATGGGTAAATGGTGCAATAAACATTGACATAATACAGTGAAACTTAAAACTACTTAGTTACACGTATAAAACCTCCCACACGGACCAGACAAAAATTTGGTAAAAAATGATGCAGTTCAAAATTTATTTTCATTTATTTATTATAAACAAAAAGTATAAAACTAATTGCAAATTTTGTGACTTTTTTAGTACTACTGTAATTACGGAATGGCCTGTTTTGGTGAGTCCGATTCGGTGAGTCCGATTTGGTGAGTCCGATCCCTTAACGGGGGATTTTTTCAATTTTTTTTTTTAATTATCGGGTACCGTAACCTAATTATCATTGCGTTTAAGGGTTAGGGGTTTGAGGTTAGGGTTAGAGGTTAAGAACTCACCGAATCGAACTCACCGAATCGGACTCACCGAATAGTAGCAGACCCCTGTAATTAACCTCGGCCTTAGGTGTGACGTTGCAATTTTACGCAAACTACGTCAACAATTAATAGACCTAATAGCAACAGTCACTAACTGATTACAATTCTTAGGCCAGCGATCGAGTAGTTAAAAGTAAAAGTTAGCAATACTAACTATATACCTTTACCCAGGTTGCTTATAGTAATTATTTTATGCAACATCATTGATCAAAAACTTGATTCTTTTTTCAAGTACCGTACACAAAAAGTGATCTTGATCTTCAAGATCACGATCTTGATCTTCAAGATCACATAGTTTGGTGATCTTGATCTTCAAGATCACATAGTTTGGTGATCTTGATCTTCAAGATCACCTATTCTTTGTGACCTTGATCTTGATCTTCAAGATCACCAATACTGGTGATCTTGCCCATCTCTGTTCATGGTATGCTTTTATTTTAGGGTTTGCAAGTAATCTGATAAATTGAATAGGATATAAGTTTCCAGGTTTGAATTTTGGACAATTGTTACCAAAATATAGTTTTAGTACAGTATCAAACAATTCATCGTAAGAGATGGAATCAGCACAACTGTGCAACTCCCTGGTGATATGGGTAAGATCTTTTTTTTATTACAGGTTTAATGTTGAATATGTGGATCTAACACCATGTTCAGTTGTTCACCTAAAATTTTGTTTTTAGATGTATAAATGAGTTTTTATTTTTTGGTAACCATCTCTTAGCACTTCACTGTGGAATTACAACTTAAGACTGAATTTAGCATATTATCTGAAAATATAGTTGGATGTCAGTCGATGTTGGATTAAAGTGTGATACTTATTTGTTATGAAACAAAGTCAAATTGTGCTATGTTTTCCTTCATCCATTTACACTTAGCTGAGTACAAATTTTTTTTTGCAAGACAGAAACAATAGGCCATTTTAAAGTAATTAACAAAGTTTGTTTTGTGTACTGTAGATGTCCGGTTTTGACATTCCCTCTCCACACAAACATGTGCATGATTTAATCGATGGAACTGCTATGGCCCAAGTTCTCAATCAATTGTAAGTTTGTTTTTTTTACAAACAACACATTTTTTGTAAAGTTGCAACCCGCACAGCAATATCTGTAATGTTTTCAACGTCTGCCGCGTGCAGATGTTGAATCAATGTAAAAATGATGGATTTTGTTGTCTGGGAAGTGATTAAACTTTGCAAGTGAATGCATATTGTTGTAGACGGAACTTTGCAGGTGAATATATAGCATTGCAAGTTGAATACACTTGCAATGTAAAATTGCAAGTGTATTTTGCAGTCCACTTCACTACAGATAGAAAACAGTAAAATGCTGTTGTCGTTATTGAAAAGCTGCTTCTTGATGAAGATTTCAAAAGAATGAATGGAAATGCAACAATTTCAATAAGGTGTAGATGGCAAGCCAAGGCGTTGCTTAGTAGCAAATTCATGTAATAGGCCTAGTTAGAGACACAGTTGCGATTTTGTATTTATGTGAGTTGCTTTTCATGCAATTGTGACAAAATATCTCAGCATTGATTAAGAAATAAGGTGCAATGTATGATATCCTTCAATTACAACGTACTTCTATTATTTTGTGTATAGGTTTTCTATGGTAACAGGTTATGAGTGACTTGTTGTTTTCACACACATTTGTTTCTCACAGAGGAAATTTTCTGTAGATTTCTAATTATTTTTAATCGCATTTTCACTATTTCTGTTGCTGGATTTCTTGTGATTGTCCTGTTTACTTTTTCAGAGATAGTGAATATTTTAGTGAAGCTTGGCTCTCAAGAGTAAAACCTGGTGTTGGTGACAACCATCGTTTAAAGGTAAACTTAACCAATATTGTTCAACCTTCTTTGTGTTATGGAATTATTTTTGTACAGCATTTGAATAATCTTGCAGATCATATAAGCAGACATGATACATAAATGCAATGAATATTAGACTGCAAGTATGATCTGCTAGTAGTAGTCCAGTTTTAATCCAGTGATGTCCCTGTTACCAAGGGTGGCCGGATTCACCTCCAAGTGCCGCAATCGCCTTCACACCCTGCCTCCATATCGATCTGTCTAACGCGTCCTCTCTTGTCAAGCCCACCTTGCTGCTTTCCTCCTCAACTTGCCTTTTCCTCGTTTTCATGGGTCTTCCTTGTTTTCTACGACCCTCCACTTGTAACTCCAGCGCTCTTCTCAAAACATCATCTTCATCCTTCTCAAAACATGCACATACTACCTCACTCCATTCGCTTTCGCCAACTTATCAACATTCTCATTCAATCCAAGCAAGTTCATAAGTTTTTCGGTATTCCTTTTGTCCATCAGCTTCACACCACTCATTGCTTTGCTAGTAATGTTACTAAATGTGATGCAATTGTTCAGCTTAAATTTTTGAAACTATCTTACAATGCCTACTCCCTGAGAGACACATGGTCAAAATTATAATGGAACATTAGGTTACTTGACAAGGAATATATCATATGTGATTGAAACGATAGAATATCAACTATATATATTAGGGTGGCTCTTATTTGGCAAAAAATGAAAAAAAATTGAATTTTGTGTGGGACACCCTTTTAAAAGGTGAGGTTGTAAGAAAAAATACCACCTGTAAAAAATTTTTGAATTTCAAATTGATTTAGAGGTGGCCCTCCCCCCCTAAAGTTTTGCGCCCTCCTCCAAAATACAAAACCTGCATATCTCAAAAACTGCTTGAGCTAGAGATACGGTTTTTGTGTCAAAAGATGCAGAAAGCATGATTTCCTATCTGCTTTCTGAACAGTGATTGCGTCTATCTTGAGTAGAAAAGCAGTTATTTAGAAAAAACCTGTTTTCGGTATTCTAGCACAAAACAGTGCTAAACAAGTATTGTGGCCCAACCTATTCAATTAACAAAGTTCATAAACTAACCTGTAAAACTGGTAAAGCAATAAACGAAATAAGTATTCTTTAACTTTTATGCATTCATGCATAGCTAAAATAACCGTTTTTTATCATATTCCTTGGAGAAACTCCTGAGCGTGGAATCCGCTTTCCAGCTTCAGGTGCTATGCATCGCACTTGTTGGATGGCGAAGGCGATTTATGCAAAAAGCTTGATTTGCATTCATGGTATCTGTCCGAAGAAATGGTTGGACTAGCCTTGTTTGACTCTTGATTGTCTGTGGAAAGTAAAAAGCTAATGGTGGCAACCATGTTAGATGAAACAGGAGAACGTCCACCAAGGAGACCAAGCATCAAAGTAGATGCGTTTCTTAGCAATAAGGGTCTAGAACAGTATTACACCTCTAATTCAAAATGGCTTCTTCAGCTGTTGGGTGAAGATGAAGCAATAATTATACTTTCAAAGGATCTTGCTCATTGGACTGAAGATGGTGCATTTATTCAAGCTTTACACATGGCGAAGGGACTTTCAGTAGTGAATGACAGAGCAGAGAGAGGAGTTGCTCTAAGTCTAATCCAGGATTTTAACAAAATCTTAACTGAAGATGAGCCACAACTTCAGTTTCTTTTGCAAGTTGTTACTGAACACAGGAAACTGTTTCCAAATTCCAACAAGAACAATATTGTCGATTCTTCTTCGTTTAAACCTTCTTTGTTACTCCAGGGGTCAAGGGCTCTGTCTTTTACCACTCTTGGGCAGTGGCGATGCGGTTTAGATGCTTGAGCAAGTGTCGAGCAGCAATCCTTTGATTCGTCCATTTATCCATTGATTCGTCATCCAGTTCAAGCAGACCACGCACCCCATTTGGCGCAGTTACAGATGGTGTGGTCTGTGGTTTGTTCCTCTTTGCCACACTCACAGATTGCGGATGGAGCCATCCCCCATTTGTGCATGTTGGAGCGGAATAGTCTGACTCCTGTAGGCTAGCCCAGTACGCAGGCGGTTGAGCCGCACCCAGGCCTTCCTTGGCAAATTATGCATTCCGGTTGGATGGGGGCTGGTGTCGGAGATACAACTTTAGAGTCTTGAGGAGTTCTTCTTCCACTCTGAGCTCCATTTGTTGTCCTCCCAGGTAGTCGCGCTGATGGATTGGTCTTCAGCGGTTTTCATCAGGAGTTGTGCATCACATACAAATGGGTGTCTCGATTTCAGTTGCCGAGGATGCTCGATTGCTCGCTCATAGACTCATAGAGACTTGAGTGGAGCAAGTGGTTGGGGTTCGTAGTGCGGCGAGAAAGAGACAGGATGGCTTCTTCGCGACGAAACTCAGTTGGTTGGTTGCCTGCAAGGACAGGGAAATTGTCCGATGGTGTAGGTCGCAGACATCCTGTCACGATACGCAAGGCAATATGTAAAATATTGTCGATAATATCGCTTCTTCCAGTACTGACCAGAATTACATTTTGAAATGAATATTGTTACCAGTGTTCCCTCTAAGGTGCAAAAATTAAGACAAAAAAACGAAATTTTGTAGACGGTTTCGTGGTCACAAAAAAGGTTGTAAAATCAAGATTTGGTCAAATGCGTTTTTTCTAAATAACTGCTTTTCTACTCAAGGTAGATGCATTCAATGTTCAGAAAGCAGATAGAAAACCATGTTTTCTGCATCTTTTAACACAAAAACTGTATCTCTAGCTGAAGTGGTTTTCGAGATATGCAGATTTGGTATTTTGAGGGAGGGCACAGAACTTTAGGGGGGGAGGGCCACCTCTAAATCAACTTCAAATTTAAAAAAAATTTGCAAGAGTTATTTTTTCTGACAACCTCACCACTTGAAAGGGTGTCCCAAGCAAAATTCAAAAACTCAATTTTAAGAGCCACCCTAATATATATATACATTATTGTGTAATGTCTGTTGTTAAGTTGTGCTTTTTTATCTCTAGTTTTGCGCTAGCACAATTTCTAATTTTTCTATATACTAATTCTTCCAAAATTTTATCATATTTGATATAATTTTGAGTGTACACATCATTTGAAAGAAACTGAAGATAGATAGTATTCAAGACTATGTGACCTGCCTGTCTTGGCAAGATCGTTTAGTTGCTAAACTGGCCTAGGCCATTAAACAACAATTATATGTTTTCTTTTACAGACAAACAACTTAAAAAAGGTTTTAAATCAAATTCTTGATTATTTTCGTGAGGTAAGTATTAAGCATACGTGGTATTGTGAAATCTGCTTGTTTGTAAAGGCCAGCTTCAGCCTTTTTGTTTATGATAATAGTTTTAACCGGAATGGCCCGTTTCGGCTAGTCCGATTGGGCTAGTCCGATTTGGCTAGTCCGATTCGGCTATTACCCTATTCGGCTACAGCCCGATTCGGCTAGTCCGATTCGGCTAGTCCGATTTGGCTAGTCTGATTGGGCTAGTTCCCTATTTGGCTACGGTCTTTATCAGTTAGTTCCCTATTCGGCAATTTTTTGAAAATCCAACGATAATCCTTCTGTAATCCAACAAAATCTTTCTGTAAATCCAAGCCGTCTGTTTATTTAGAGAATTTTGTATTTTATTCCACAATAGGCTATCGTTTCTTTTGCATTCTTGCATTTTATCCAGAGTTTACCTTTGAGTGCCTTCCCAGACGGCAAAATCAGTCATTTTTGTTGTCTTGGTTCGTTCAAAATATGTGTTTTACATCAAAACAACATTTTTCATGATTAACAATAGAGGTTAATCATGAGATAAACAGAAGTGTTTTGTTAGTTGTTAGAGTGCGTTATTGTTCAAAATCATAGGCGCCTAACTATTTTTTTGGCCGTGGGAGCGAAAGCGTGTTTCATCAGCAGCAACGTAAATTCAGCAAATGTCAATTATTATAAACAAAACTCGACCACTTCGGTTAAGCAAACACATGACATGCGTCTGCGTTAGCTAGCGGTTGATGGACTGCGACTCTTTAAGCTAAGCACAACATAAAGTTTAGCAACGAACTAGATTTATTAGCATGAAACAAGAGACGAAAAGGTTTACTAAAAGGTACACTGTAAATGGAATGACAATGTTTTGAAAATGGAATGCAAATACTAACTTGATCATACGCTTGAAAATATACCTGTGGAAAGTAAAATCATTCATGTTTACATCAATTCAGCAGCACGTCACCTTGAATAAATTTAAAAGCTGGTGACATCCGTAAGCAGCCCTTGAAAAATAGTTACGGAGAGACGTTTGATTAAGTTTTCGACTTGACATTGCTCCGTTTTAACTAAAATATCGCAACTTATGACTGACCGCTGTAAAACGCCCGTTTTCGCGTTGCAGATGAAACAAATGATGCGCATATTCCGCCTTTGATCCGGTTTCTATGGCAACGGTCGTGTGTGCGCCATTCAGTTTGCGTGGGTCCGTTACTGCGTTGATTATGCGGCGTGTGCGCAATGCGGTTTGTACCAGCCCTTGTTGCGTTGGTTAGTGGTTACCTCGGGTCGAGACTTCAAGTTCATTTTCACAGCGAGCGATTCACTGGGCACCGCGCAATTCACTGCAGTGCAGAGGTTTCGACTTTCGAAAGCTACATCAAGTCTGTTTGCAAGCTCATAAAGCTAAACGCACGCTCCGTCTACGTAGCAAATTATGTTTTTTTTTGGGGTGCATTCAACATCTGATGACATTGAATCGACACAAAATGGTAGATTTTTGCTATATCCCAGGCAGCAAAATCAATCATATTTACATTGATTCAACGTCTGCAGACGTTAAATCAATGTAAAAATGATTGATTTTGTTGTCTGGTGTGGGATTGTAGCATCACTACTCGTTCTAGTGATTATTTATTGCGAAGCTGTTGCGGTTTGCATTCAAAAAATGTTTTCCTGTTGCCGATCGCTAGTTCATCTATTGTTTTATGTATCAATACAGCATAAAAAGTTGCCCCCACGCAGAAATATGCGTGGGGGCCAGGCCCCCACGGCTTAGGCGCCTATGTTCAAAATACATGTAAAAACTTACATACGAGTTATTAATTAGGGAGATAGCATGAATTTGATGCTCTAAAACAAAGGTTTTCCAGAAATTCGTTATTGCTTTGTGACAAGCATTTCTATGGTAAACAACTTTACCTCGCTTCCCACTTTTTTCTCCGCTATTTTCTATTAAATACCGGCGCGTAGTCTTGCTCCTCCGTCAAGGGGTGGTAATTACGCAATTCATTATGACGCAACCGAAGGCTTTAATTTATCACATGGCTCTCCCAGACAGTAAAATCCGCCATTTTTACATTGATTTAACGTCTGCAGACGTTGAATCAATGTAAAAATGACTGATTTTGCCGTCTGGGAAGGCACTCAAAGGTAAACACTGGATAAAATGCAAGAATGCAAAAGAAACGATAGCATATTGTGGAATAAAATACAAAATTATCTGAATAAACAGAAGGCGTCATCGGATTTACAGAAGGATTTTGTTGGATTACAGAAGGACATGGCCACCTCGAGATGCGGCCTGATTTGTCACATTTTGCAGATTTTGATTACAGCTACTGCTAGTGCTTGACTGACTTTTTTTGAGATGTTTTTACTTTTTGCGGTTTCCTAATGACATAAAACTTTTTTGTTGCCTTGGGGAAGCAGTAGCAAATGAGAAAAAGTAAGTTGAAAAACGCAAAATCAGACTGTTATTGAAAATTAACAGTCTGACTAAAATCTTCGAAATCAAATTTTCTTTGTTTTTCAACATGTGAGGATGTTAAAACCTATCGTGTCATCTGGGGAAAACAGTAAAGAAGGCGTAAAAATCTAATTTTTAGAAAAATTTATTTAAACGTTTGCCCAAAGTTAGAAAAACCTGGAAATTTCTGCAAAATGTGACAGATCAGGCCGTATCTTTAGGTGGCCATGAGAAGGATTATCGTTGGATTTTCAAAAAATTGCCGAATAGGGAACTAACTGATAAAGACTGTAGCCAAATAGGGAACTAGCCCAATCAGACTAGCCGAATAGGGTAATAGCCAAATCGGACTAGCCGAATCGGACTAGCCCAATCGGACTAGCCGAATAGTAGCAGACCCAGTTTTAACAGTATCAGACATCAGCAACGACCTATTGCCAAAATCAACTTGGAGTTCATGACGTTTTAAACACAAAACACCCAAAATATACTGTACTTAGAATAGCGTCTAAATGGGCGGCACCAGAGAGGTAGAACCTACTTATTTCGGCATTACGTTGTGGGTGTCTACCTAGACTAGATGGTGTCTAATTCTAAGTGGTGCTCTGCCAATTTGGTTTCAAGGCCAACTTTTTCAAACTCTTTTCAATGCTTAATGTAATTACTGTTGCAAAAGTAGCACCCTGGTAAATTTGTCTTTTGTCTTCATTTACCAACCAGTTTTGTCTCACAGGTCTGTGGCAATACAATTGTTGGTTATGACATGCCAGATGTTTCCCTCATCAGTGAGGTAGCTGACCAGTACCAACTCGGCCGTCTTCTGCAGCTTATGCTTGGCGTGGCAGTCAATTGCCCGGGCAAGCAACGTATGTACACTTCTCAGTGTTTGCTTGGACGTTTGCTACAATATTTCTTTGCTTTGGTAAAATGTATTTGTAAGAATTCCAGTAGGGTGTTTTTTACTATAACTTGAGGCACAGACTTAATAACTGCATTGAATGCTTTTTTACTGGATACGATCACACACATCAAATAACCGTTTGTTTCATCTAGTTTATTTGTTTTTTTAAGGCATTTCATTTAATTGTGTTGGCTTTAGAAACCATACAATTGATAACTTCTTTAAGTAAGCGTCACACTAGATTGTGTCAAAATATTGTGGGATTAATGTCAAGTAAGTTTTAATACCTTAATCTCAAACCGCAGGTTACATTGAAGATATCATGAAACTAGATGAAAATGTACAACATGTTGTCATGACAGCCATTCAGGTAGACTGGGATTCTTCATCTCTATAAATTAGTTATAGAACTTGATGAAACAACACGATATTCAGATAGTTTGTTTTCTACAAGTAAATGTAAACTCATAAAATATCTACAACTTTTTTTTAGAGAAACGCACAATGGAATTATTTCAGCCCAAAATAGTGCAAGTCGTGCATTATTATTTTGTTATAGCTTTGATTAGTTACTTATAATACATGTCATAAACCCTTCAAATTCGGAAAGTTTTAAGTATTATGTAGTTTTGCATACAGTCCGTGATATTATCAAGATTGTTTTCACTTTCGTTAAAGCTTGGTATTGACTGTCTGCAGATAAGATAAAAATTGCATCTCTTCATTCAAACACCGAAATATATTTGCGGTAATCATCAATACTTTGCCATTGCTCACCAGAATGGTGGTTAGTTAATTAATTAGTTAATGAATTGTGGAAGGTTTCAATAGAACTGAAAATTGCAACAACAAAAAACATGCTAACTAACTAGCAAAATCGTCCGTCAAATGCTAAATCCATGTAAAAAAACGAATTTTACTTGCAAGTAAACCGTTGTGGTTAACTAATACTCTTCGACCTTCGTTGACCAATGAACTAGTTTTTTAACAATAAGAGTTATTAAGATTTGAAGCACTTTTCTAGGCTACATGTTTGAGAGCTTGAGCGGATGCGTTTAATCTGTGGTTAAGTAACCGTTTGTCAAATCTTTCATGATTTGATAGGCTTATTCATTTTCATCGTTTTATGCAGTACGAAAAACTTTTTCTAAATTCTTTCACTCAAAACTCTTGGCAGCCCTAGACTTTATTGACTCTCCTTTACAGGAGTTGATGCAACATTACCAGCCGTGCTCAGAAGAAGCATCAACCACAGACGACGCGGAAGCTGCGCAACAGGTGAAGGTTCTAGAAGGGAAGCTATCCGACGCCATATCTGACAAAGAAGAGATGGCACAACGCTGCCATGAGCTCGACATGCAGGTTAGTCTAAACCGATGGTTTTCAACCGTTTTTACACCGCGACTTCCTCAGAGCAATTGATGTAGTCTCGTGACGTTGTAGTCTCTCGTGAAAACGTTTAGTAGTTATCAAAGACAATGAATTAAAAGTTGAATTTATAGATACAAAGCAATTTGGATGAAGTTTTGTATTAATAGTACGTGTGTTTTCGTTCTTGGTTTTCTAATGCATCATGAACACTAATGGAATGAATATTTTTTTATAATCTTTAATGTTTCTTCTTCAGCTTACTTCTTGCTCCGGGGAACTGTTTACTCTCAAGTGCGATTTTGCTCTTCTTTACGATAAGGTTTTCTATTTTATCTTTGACATCCATCTCTGCATCTTCTTTTCATCTACATCTTCCTTCAGTCTACACCGCACGATCCCATGGTTTTTTTCAACAAACTGGTTGAGCCACCACTTTCACTAGTTTTTATTTATTCATAGTTCATTCCTTTTGTTTTCAATTGGCTTCTGATCTTGAATCTGATCTGAAAACAATTAAAGCACAAGATTTACTCATTTTCTCTAAACTGTCACTTTGTTGTAATCTATGTTCCGCTAGGTGGCAATGCTGCACGAGGAGAAAGCCAACATCCAGCAGGAGAACACACAGCTCCACGAGAGATTAAACCAAACGGAGAACTTGGAAGACCCTACTTCCCCCGCTTCCGTTCGTCATTCCCAGATGCTCAACCAGATAGAAGCTTTGCAAGAAGAAACTTACAGGTCTCTGGCTTGACTTACGCCTGTTTAGTCGACATCGCAACTTCAAATGTAATGTATCGCAACTTCAAAAACAAATCACTGAATTACCTCATACATTGACTTTCGCTAAATTAGTAGCATGACAGTTGTTTATTTTACCAGTGTAGCACTGGCAACACTGTTTCAAATCACTGACAAGTTTGTCCATACAGACTTGAAGCATCTCGCGACGACTTCAAGCTTCGATGCGAAATCGTTGAAAGAGATTTAATTGATTCTCAAAACAAGATCGAAGAGTTGTCTGAGCTGGCCGAGGAGTCAAGGTGACTAACCCAACTATCAAAACCTGATCTTTCTACATTGATTTAACGTCTTCAGACTTTGAGTCAATTTAAGAACAGATTTTGCTAGATGGAAAGTGTATTTGGTAAGATGTTTTTAATTCTGTAGCATTAACATCATTTGATGTCAGTGTATGCACTATTCCACATTAAGTCAACGTATGCAGACGTTCAATTAATGCAAAGGACTGGTTTTCTTGCTGGAATAACGCATCACTTTCTTGCGATTGATCTTTAGTCAGTTCCCAATCACAAGGCAAAGGATAATCCACTTATATAACGTCCGCCCCGATAGCTCAATTGGTTAGCGCGTCACTTCTGGAACGAAGAAACTTCAAGATCAAGCGGCGTTGGTTCGACTCTCGGGGTGTGCGCTTGAGCAACGCACGTTAAGGACTGCTCTCCATTCAGCGGCATCTAATGGATGGAATAGTTCCCCGGCAACAAGACTTCAACAATCGGAAACTTCACTCTGTCAATCTCGGTGACCGGGCCTGCGTCAGTGATTCAAAGCCTCTACAAGTATGCGAAACTGCCAGGATTAAGCTCTGCAAGAAGCTTTCCCAGTCCGAGGATAAAGATTCAATCAATCATTTAGTGGTACATTGTGTAATGTGTATTTTGGCTGATTTAACGTTGCAAAGCGTTATTGAACCAAAAACCATGCTACTCGACAGGTTACTGAAGGACGAAATCGACTATCTTCGCTCTGCCTCCGACAAAGCCTCGAAGCTAGAGGCGACCTTGGAAACGTACAAAACAAAATTAAAGGAACTCGGAGACCTACGTGGCCAGGTGAGTGGACATTTTTACTCCTCAATCTTCAAGTGCCAACCAAGGTAGCTGAGTTTGTCTTCTTTTTTTTTTCACTCAACGTCTGAGAACGTTGTCAGTGGCCTGCAAACGTTGAAAAAATGGAACAGAACGGATTTTGTTACCTGGAGAGTAGTAGCCTATTCCAGCATCAAAATCCGTCATTTTTACATTGATTCAACGTCAGCAGACGTTGAATCAATGTAAAAATAACGGATTTTGATGTCAGCTGCGATGTATTTCATACAGTTAATATCCCCCGTGTCACTCCAGGTTAAACTTCTCGAAGACAAGAACACATCGTTCATGGAACGAACTGTTGATTTGGAAGACGAGCTGAAGAAAGCCAACGCAGCCCGATCACAACTGGACGGCTACAAAAGACAGGTCCGCAATTATCAAACGCAACCTAACCAGCAAATGTGTTTTTTTTTTATTAATACAACGTGAAAATGATCAAAATGTCTGTAATGATATTTGTTGATATACCCTTTAGTTTGAAAGAAGATCCGACAGCTGCTGCTCAAAGATATTTTGTTGATCTACAAAAACGTAGCTTACTGTAGGTTGTTAACCTTTTATGACCCATTCAATTTAAGCTCAAGCCGAACTGATTAAACATTCCATAAGATTTTGTTGCTGGCTTTTTAAAGGCTAGTTTTGTAGAAATATCACTGTTCTGGGTTTGGTACAGTCTGTTTTACCCTTGCAGTTTTTTTCAGTGCAATCAAAGCTGCAGCGTTTATCGTAAAGTGCCGACTAGCTCCTAAGGTCAATTTTTTTTTCTCTGTTTCTACACATGAAACCGATTTATTTTGTGAGATCTTTTAACCTTAACGGAATTCTTTTCATTTTAATTAAAGTTGTCTTCGGTTGATGCTTTATCTTATAAACGAATTGATTTCTCCCTGTTAAGTCATTATGACATGACATTACTTTACCATGGGCCAGGTAATTGATCTCCACAAAAAACTGTCGGAAGAAACTCGACGAGCAGACAAAGGTGAATTCGAGCTCAAAACAAAAACGGAAAAGATGAAGGGTTTCGAGGCTGAGATGCAAGTACGTGGGGTCTTAGTTGATCCGATGCTTCTTTTCTATGTCACAGTAGGAGTACGTTCAACAAAGTATACGTCACAATGCGAATTTCTCTAGAGTTAAATTCAACGAGATTTACAAGTACACAAGCACTGCAATAATTACTTACAGGCAGATACGTTTCTATAGATTATTTTTACACATTTCCTTGCATACATTTTTACGTTTGTGTTTTTCACGATCTCGGTTACGAGTTCAATGTTAGTGACACCACTTCCTCACAGAGATTGTTGACTGAGCGGGATTCGTTGAAAGAAACTAATGAGGAATTGCAACTGAACGCTCATCCTGGCTCCCAGGGATTCATGAGCGAGCAGTTGCTTGCTGGCTCCGATCCAGGACATCCGGATGCCTTATCTTTATCACCACTTGAGATGAAGTGAGTATTTGAGATTTTGATGACCAGGGATTTCATATCACCATGGAAGATCGCATTTCTTTGTTCCATGGTGTAGAATGAATGTGGTAGTTACTCGTTTTGGTGCATCCTCTTTAAAATTTATCTGCGTGCCGATGAGTGGATGCATTTCAAACTGATCACAAGCTACGATTTCATCTTCTGATCTCTCCTACTCTTGCAGAGAGAAGCTTATTCGTCTTCAGCACGAGAACAAGATGCTAAAGGTCCAGCAAGGTGCTCTAGGAGACGAGAAGATCGTGTCCTTGTCTGCCGATCTTGATCTGGCTAATTCAAGGATCAACGAATTGGAAACTGAAAATAGGTAGGTGGTTTTTTTGCGTTATGGGTTAGATTTGTTGTCGCAAAATGCGTGGAGTTAGTTTGAAAGAATAGACTCCTGTGTCCTCCTTTTGATTTTCTCTTAATTGGAAATCACTACAGTAGATCTTCCTCCAGTAATCTGTCATCTTCATTAAATACTTTCACATCACCCACACCAAGTTTGCTGCGAGCTTAAATATAATCCAGTATCTTCATCCATAATCGACTCGTGTAATATTTCGTCGGACGATTTCGTTACAAAGTTAACCCTGTTCACGACACTTCATCAACGCTAACAAATGTGTTCCATGCCAGACTAAGTGGGCGACGTGTCATGGAACTCGATACCCAAGTCAAGGAACTGCAAGAGGAGTTACAAGTGAAAGGAGCTAATTCGGAAGATGTATGTTGAATATTGGTGGTTGATTGCCTGCTATTTGTATTATTTGTTCTCCCTGGATGACATGGACATCAAAATTTTGGATTATGCATGTTGCGAGATTGCATACTTCGTTTTCAGTTACTTTAACAGCATCTTACTTGCATGACAGATATTTTTTGTTTTGTAAAATTAATGTAACTTTT
This sequence comes from Aplidium turbinatum, assembly GCF_918807975.1. Lineage (NCBI taxonomy): Eukaryota > Metazoa > Chordata > Ascidiacea > Aplousobranchia > Polyclinidae > Aplidium > Aplidium turbinatum. The sequence goes on from NC_137472.1 coordinate 49,620,180, forward strand.
TTATATTTTGGCTTTTTTCTTTGAAGTAACTTGTGATGCATGCATAAGGTGTTCCAAAAATCTTGTTTTCATATAATCACAAAAACTACCGGCGTGTGGAAAAACTACTTTAAAAAATTTGTGTCATGTCTTTGTCTTCAAGGAGAAATAGCATTCACTTTTATAGTAAGGTGTCACTGATGTGGAGTAGAGTCAAGTGATCTTGCAAACGCAAACTCAGTAGTAGCAAGTGCGGCTTGCCGAGTTGTTGGGGAACAATGCCAACAAAATTATGTTCGTTCAAATCGCGACAAGCAAAAAGAGACTTTGATAAGATGATGATAGGGAAAAGCAATTTCAATGCTTACTTGCTGGCTTGACCTATTCTTCTTTCAGAATTGGTACTGCATTTCGAATTGTTTTGATGTTTTGAACAGTACCTCGTCAAATCATCCAGCTTCACGCTTCAATGGCACCACGCTTTAACTCTTCTCTCTGCTTCTACTAGCAACCTAACATGTTATTTACTCAAATGCTTTATTTCGTATAGTTACAGTTTGTAGCTATACGCCAATTTTACATGATGGCTATGATGGCTATCCCTCGTCTTCGAAGATGATGGCCTTCGCAATAAAATAATGTCTTGCGAAGACGCCTGTGCGTGAATTGATTAGCGTGGACTTGCTGGCGCACACTCAACAAGCACACGTAAACTTGACAAGGCCATCAGCTTTATCAATTTTACATGATTAAGTCACTAACAATGTTTTGGAACACCTTTTATATATGCTTAACTGCTGTCCAGCTAAAATGGTTTTAAAGGCAATATTTTAATACACGTCTTAAAAACTTGAAACTTTGGTTTCTCACCCAGACAACAAAGTCCTTCATTTTTACATTGATTTGACGTCTACAGACGTCAAATCAATGGAAAATGACAGATGCTGCTGTCTGGGAAGTTTGGACCAGACTATTTGAAAAATCCTGGTCTTGCCTGCAATTGCATGAAATTAACCCATAACCCATTTTTATTTTGCATGTTCTTCACGCAGACTCATGTAAGTATAATGTCGTTCTCATTTTTACTCCCCACCAATGATTATGAGCATAACAACATCCTTCCCTTGCTGAAAGATTGAACTAAAATATCGTATTGAGCCACCAATGCTTCTGTCACCAGGAAAGCGCTTTTCCCCTACCGAGCGACACATCGTCCAGTATGAACCTGTGCTGGTCATTGGCTTGCCTACGTCACTTGTGCTCCAGGAATATGGTTTTATTTTTGTTGCAGCATGTGGATGGCATTCTGCTTGCTTTTATATTCTTTTCGTTGAATTATTTCAGCTCCCTGCTGGCAGAATTGCTTGTTTTTGCATTGATTCAATGTCCGCAGACATTGAATCAATGCAAAAGGACTCATTCTGCAAGCAGGGCATTAGGGCATGGTGTGCGATAATGTCCCAGACAGCAAATCAACCATTTTTTGCACTGGTTCAACATTTGCAGACGTTGAATCAATATAAAAACGGTCGGTTTGTTGTCTGGGACGCTGTTGGCTTGTTCTGTTGCACACACCGCCCTTCTGTCGTTCGAAACTAATGAGCTCGATATAAATTAATTGCTGCTAAAAATTAAATTTCTCGCTGCAAGATGCACAACTGCGGCTTATGGGCACACTGTTAAATGACATGATCACCACGTAATGCCCAACTGGTTTTTCAAACTTCCCAGTGAAAGCAAATCTTGTTCTTTGCAACTCTTTTTATGGTATTACAAGGTCAAGACTTCTGTGTATAGCTTTTCCCATCCATCAAATCAGTCCTTTTTATATTGATGTAACGTCTGACAACGATTATACAATGTAAAAAAAGCTGATTTGCTGGGTCGATAGTTGTACTTTAACTTCAAAGGCTTAAATACGCTGTCTCTACAGAACCAAGCACTGAGGGAGAAGCTGAAAGAGCATCTGTGAGTATAATGTCGCAGTCTTTAGACTTAAATTTGTTGAAACTTTCATTTCCCGAAGAAAGTTCTTTTCTAGCTCTGACACATTCCATGCGCCGTTTGAAGTACTTGCGGTGGTAGTTTTTCGTTTCACGTAAAGTTCTTAAATGGGATTTGTTTGGAAAGAGCTTTTAAGCGTCATAGTAACTTGGCCACACCTTAATCTAAATTACCTTCACAAAATATTACACAGTAAAATACTGCGATGCTGTATTTTTTGTTAAAAATTTCAACTGTTAGGTTTCTATATTCAAATATTTGTGACCTTATTGATCTTGGCTTGGTCATTGATTAAGTTTATTTACCGATCAACAATCGTAGAGTGAAACTGCACAGCACGAATGAAGAACTCCAGTCGAAGAAATCTTACATCGAGTCTGTTGAACCACAGATTGCTCATGGAAGTGAGTGGCTGTGTGCGTAGAACTATCGTTGAGTTGACTTTGCTTTAACGTTATTTTTCAAGCTAACAAATGTTGTCATCGTTTGGAAAACTTTTGTTATGATTTGACGCTAACTTTTCGTGCATCAACGTTGGTTATTGATTTTCCATTGACATACAAAAGCGTAGACAGTGCTGTACGGGCAACATCAGCGATCAACCTGTATGTTTCTCGTATGCAGACAAACAGGTCAATGAAATGAAAGAGATGCTGAAGAGGAAAGAGTCTGACATGAAAGCCATGGAAGACAGATACAAGAGGTATCCTCTTTAACGCGTCAATGAACATGTCAAACGTTTTTATAAGAAATTTTTGCTGGCAGAAGCCTTGTTCAGGAATGATGTGACTTGTAGTCTTTATGTTTTTGTTCAAAAATTCATGATGTTTTTGTTCAAAAATTATTGCTTATCAAGATATCTTTGAAAAAATACCATACGACTAAATAAAATATCATTCGATTAATTTAAATCATCTGAAGCAGTTGGCATTGTTGTCATTTCGCATATTTTACTGTAAAGCAATGACTTCGGCTTGTTTTCGCTAAATTGTATTAATCCTCATAGCAGTTGATATTTGACTTTGATTGAACTTTGTTGAAACTTCATGTGCCATCCAGGCACACCCTGGTCATTGAACTGATGCAAACTTCCACAGATATCTGGAGAAGGCGAAGAGCGTCATCCGGACTCTCGATCCCAACAAGAACCAGCAGAGCACTGCTCCACAACTCCACAAGCTCAAGTCGGAAATTATGGAAAAAGATAAAATGATCAAACAAATGGAGGTAATTCAAAGAGTAAACCACCTCGCTTTTCGTTACTTTCAAACTTTAATGTTGCCATAACAACGCAACTTCCAAATCTAATTCAGAAAAGTGACGTTTTTTAGCAAGGTACTCTTAATATCTTTTCTAAACTCCTAATCTTTGTTGTAGACTTTGAATTTACTCAAATTTTGTAAAAAAAATTAACCCCTCACTGGTAGGGTGCTATTTACCTCATAATTATGGAAAAAAGATGGATACGAAAGTCTCATCAGTTTTGTTCGTCGTATCCAGGCTTACACCTGGTGGTTGAAGATTTAGATTAAGTAGACGGGAAGGCAAGGAAGCCAATCTTCATGTCTACCTTCAGGCATGTCTTTAAGTGTCTTACCAAAGACACAGCCGCATGCTGAGCAGTGTCGAACCGGCGCCTTTTCGATTGCCGTTCCAGCGCTCTCACCACTCGGCTATGCAGCCGACAGTCTCATCAGTAAGATTTGGTTGTGTAACTTTTGAACCTGAGACGTCAACAGGCTTTTGTTTGTTTCTTTATGACCTCACAGAAAGACCAAGACCGCAACAAAAGCATTCGAGAGCAAGAAGAGAAATTGGTGGTCAACGCCTGGTACAATATGGTCAGTTGTTTTACGATACAATTAAGTGTTCTTTCAGTAGAAGTGCCTTTGCTGCTGCTACTGAATGCAACTGATCAATCAGCAAAAGTTTTCAAAGCTCAATGTCTTTTCAAAACCGCTGCACACAGCTCAATTGCTACTTGTCAAACAACAACATGAAACCGATTCTAGAAGACACTGAACCTTTATTTCAAATTGTACAACATCAAGCTTTTGCTGGTTTGGGCAACAACCTTGCATTGTCTTCCGCTCACCAACCCTTTGTAACATGTTCGTATGATCCCCAGGGTATGCAGTTGCACAGGAAGGCAGTGGACGAGCGGTTGTCCCACACCAGCCCCGGTCAGTCCTTCTTGGCCAGACAACGTCAAGTGTCGTCCGCCCGCCGGTCCCACCCTGGCTCTGTGCAAAGGTAAGGGCGACTCATAACAATTCCATCGTTTTTTTTATCGACATATTATCACTTGATGTTAGTTCGATGTGAAGCTTTTGGAGTTGCTCACTTGAAGCATTTTGAAGCTTGAAGCAAGTTTGTCTCATTTGCTTGGTGTAAACGTCATACCGCACTTCATTGTTTAATGTTTACTTTAGTTTAAACATTCTCTTTTTTTTCTTTTTGTCACTATTCCAGCTAGCAAATCAGCCTTTTTACATTGATTCAACGTCTGCAGACGTTGAATTAATGTAAAAACGACGGATTTTGCTGTCCGGGTTGCTAGCTGGTACAACATTCAACATCTAAAAACTTCACGCAAGTAGAGCCTCACTTTGTTGGATATCCTAGTGGCGGCCTTGGCACTTTTGTTTCGTTTGCAGCTTTTGTTTTAACCTTGATTTGACTATGCCAGACATTGAAGTGCAAATAAAGTGTTTAAAAGCTGCATGAAGTGCACCTCCCATTTCCTGCACATGTTTCACCAACCCGTATCATTATGTTTACATTTTTGTTCATGCACCACACTGTACTGACCTATCACAACTGGCATTATCGGTAGCTTGGTTTATCGTTGTCAGAGAGCTCACCCAGTTTGCAAAGCCCGTCTTTTTTATACTGATTTAACCTCTGCAGATCCAAAATCAATAGGAGTCAATTACGCGTCTGCAGACATTAAATCAATGTAAAATGGGTGGATTTTACTAGCTGGGAATTGCCTTTAATCTTTAGGCACCTCTGGTTTAGTTTCAGCTTACCTATCCACTATCCAGTGTTAACATTTTTGTTGTTTTATTGTTTTTTTGACGTCTGTAACTTGCAAGCCTTGTTTGCACGTAGCGTTGTGATTGGTAGACAGACTGGCAAGTGAAGGTACGTTGTTATCACGGTGGAATGTGGGTGGTTGGTGGTAGTGAATTTATCATTATTTCAACAGTACTCGACAACCTTGGCCCCGGTTAAATCGCATAAGATTCGCTACTCAGCTAACAGAAGTCGCCTAACGTCCCACACGTTAGAACGATGTAAAAAGGCAACTTTTGCTACCTGGGCAGCACCTATTCTTTATTGGTTGCTGTTGCAAGCCGAATAATTTGAGGATATGAGTCGTAAAGATCGGGGGTCTGACAGCGATAATGGGAGTCTGACTGACCTTGACAGGCCGAAGATTGGAGGTCTGACACGCTCTTGTCCTTTATAAAATCTTGTCCGACCGTCAAACGCATTTCGATTACCTTGTTGCCCAAAATTCATCAGAATAATAGTTTTAATAGTCAAGGACACCGTAGTGATTCCGGCACAATTTTTCTAAGCGCATTTTTTCAACTAATATAAAAGGGAAAATTGATATCTCTTCTTTTTGTCAGTCGTAGATTTTTTAAGGGGTCATTAAGGGTCAATGACCTGAAGTTACCTTTTGTTGTTCATATTCATTGTCGAGTAATTGGTGAAATAACGCATCGAAAAATTTAGCGGTATATTAACAAGAGAATCTTGACCATTCTAACGTAGATGTATTGATATGGTTACACCTTCACTAACCACGGTACCGGCGACTAAAGACCTTTCCCAGCTAACGTATAGTTTTATCTTCCGGTCAAATGATACGGGAATTGCGTTGGTTATTTCATCCCTTTACTTTGGTATTTAACTGCTTTATATTTTGCGAACCTGACTAGCATTATAGTCCAGCTGCATGTGGTTTATCAAGTCGGGTAAAGTGACTCGCAAAGCCGCACCTTGCATTGCAGCCAGCAAAATACGTCCTTTTTACATTGATTCAACGTCTACGGACTTAGAATTAATGTGAAAAGAACGGACCCAGACAGCAAATGAACTGTTTTTTACATTGATTCAACGTCTGCAGACGTATGTTGGCTGTCTGGGGATTTTACTAGCTGGGATACCATGTGTGGTAATATCTAATAAGAAACCTGGCTAAGGAGCAATTTCAAAACTAACGGAAAAGCAAATATTTTCTGGTTTATTTGTCAACGAGATTCGTCATCTTATGTTTGAATTTTGATTTTAAGTCTGTACATCACAATCACGCAAAGCTTACATTTTGGTTCAAACTAGTTGTTTGATTCTGTGACTGCATCAACCTTTCTAGTTTGATTGTTTGTTCATTTAAGTTGGAATGATTTTGCACTAACCCACATTTACTTTTCATTTTTGCATGATGTCATCAGTTATCTGACGGCCACGTAGTCACTAGGTGGGAGGATTGAGCATGATGTTTCCATGGCAACGAAGATTTTGTGGATAGCATGTATCTGGTTTTACAAGTTGAAGATTTTAAAACTATCAACTTTCGACCTTACTCACAAAGTTTATCATTTGTGGGTTGGCCTGTCGTCATCCATCTACGTAGTGATGACGTCATTTGTGAAATTTGTATTCGTAAGCATTTGTATCAATATCAGCAGCTTCTTGCAATAGCATGAAGCGGTCGTTATTCAACTCATCTGTAAAATGTTTCCAAATGTAGAACTTTTATCAAAATTGACCTTGCTGATGAGACCATCGTTCGGTCGATCTATTGACCAAATGACTGGTCGAATTGACTATATGTGCAATTGTGCATAGCAAAATAAAAATAATGTTTAAATAAAAGATAGAGTACAGTATTGTGTAAAATTTTGAGACAGTTTCCAAAGTCACCTATATTCAGCTTGCAAAGGTTGCCAGTGATCACCGATCTTCTTGTTCAATATTTTGCTGATGCTTTTAACTGAGCTTTTGCATGTTTGACTATTTTGTTGTCATGATGATAGGAAAGAAAACGAAGTCCAACGCCATCGAGTGTCTGAAACCCTTGCTTCCTGGACGTACATGTGATGTCATTGTTACGTCATTCTAACATGTGATACCTGTGTTCATCATCCACACTCATGTCGTGTCATGGTACAGTATCTTCACCGGTAATATGTGACTCATGAACCCGTGACGTCACGGCCACGGTACTGACCGTTTGTGAATCGCAAATTTTGTTTTCTTTCCATATTTTATAGAAACTTCTATTATTTTTTGTTTCGTTTTAGAAAATTGCTATTTAAAAAATGTCGCTGCTGTTATTTTATGACGTCATATGACTGCGGGAATTATGACGTCGAAATGCTTTTCTGTTTCGCGTTTGCCGTTTGTACAAGCAGGGATCACTTAGCTTGCTGAGTGCAAACTGTACGTAGGCAACATGACAACTGCAAATAGTTTTGCACCTCAAGTTTCTTTTGGCGTCTGTTCTGGATTCTATTTTCTGGTTCATAATTTTATAATTTTGATTGATTAACATTACCTTTAATGCAATAGATTGAGTTTCGCTTTAGCAGCATAATCGTTGCTTACTTCACAATGTAGATATTAACGACTTGTTTTAGCCTGATGCTGCGAGTTCGCTGTGGTAATAGCGAATTACACCAACACTCTAGCTTTCGGAACACGGTTCCGAAAGCTAGTATGCTATGTCATGTACTATGACTCGTCATAGCACAAGCGCATGACGAGGGAACTGTGTTCTGAAAGCTAGTGCAATTCGCTATTTCCACAGCGAACTCGCAGCATCAGGCTAAAACAGGTCGTTAATATCTACATTGTGAAATTACCTTTAATTTCGCGAAACAATTTTTTCGAATTTGGACTTGTAATTTAAAGTTAAAACTTGAGGTGCATTATTGAAGGAATTTTGTTTGTACACATGCTTTATCTACGGAAATGAAGCATTGCATGACGTTATGTTAGCATTGCGTTGTGACGTAATGTTCAACGTCATATGTTTTGTGTAAAAAAGATAGTTTTTGCTTAATCGTGTATTTATGACGTCATCGACATGCATGCGTGCGTGTGTGTACTTGAGTGCATGTTCGGTGTGTGCAATATTGCCAAGCCGGTAAATCATTTTTTAATGTCTGCCAACGTTGAATCAACATAAAAGTTGATTTGCTGGCTATGTTGTTATTTTTTATGGTTGAGTCGTGTATTAATGACACAAGCATTCCTACGTCACAGGATAGCAACCGTCCCTAGCAACGTGACGTGGTGGTGATAAAAGAAAAACATCCAAGTTCGGAAAACTTGTTGCAATTTTTTTTGTGTCAGCGATCTTGTTTAAAGTTATTAATATCCAGCCTTTTTCCCGATGTGGCGGTCGGCCTTTAAATATCCTATATTTTCCCTCTCTTGCTTTCAATTTTACGCGATTGTATGCATTCTAACGTATGTATGACGTAATTTTTAACTAAAACAAACAAAGATGTTCGATTGATTTAGTGCCTTATACGTCATCAGACAATAATTTGTTTACCGATTTACTGATCAAGTGAATCCACTCAGCGGTTGATTATTCTCACACAGCAAATCCGTCGCTTTTTACCTTGATTCAACGTTGAATCAAGGTAAAAAGCGACGGATTTGCTGTCTGGTTACCGTCGGGGTTCATCGGTTCGACGTCATCACTTCACAAGATTTTGATGTTGGCGCCAATAGCTAAGCCAATCCTTACTTACCAAAGCTCTATCGGTATCGCTGCTCTAACAATAGTGGAAGAATATTTGTGTTCTTTTTATTGTCCTTTAATGTTATTTGTGTTTGGTGTTATCAAAACGTTTACTAACTTACCGCTTGGCAACTCTGTTTTAATAACGTGCAACAAATTCCAGTTATAGTTATAATTATCATTCAATTAGTTTCCCTGCCCAGACGGCTACTGCCGTATAACAATCGGTTGACTGCAACACACAGAATTTTAGACTCACTTTAAGATCACTTTTAAGTTGATAGAAATAGATTTTTTGCTAGATGGCTACTTACACTGTGTGAGACGCGTTTTGCTGATCGTAATGGTGAAATCCCTAAAGCGCTTACCCCATCATAAAATAGTTAAGCTTGCCCTCATAAACGCTGTAGCCTAATGTTGTGTTGGGGAAAGAAGCCAGTTTATTCAAAACGTCGATGACAAACCTCATTGTACTTTTCTCACAAATGTGTGTGGATCTTATCTAAACTTTTGCTTTATGCAAAGAGTTTTAAGAAACGTTTTTTTCATCTTCCCTGATCAACAGTTTGACCGGTTACCTTCTGAACACAAACAACACAACAGACAGCAAAATCCGTCATTTTAAAAGAGAAAGCTTTTATTTCGTCTGTTGTGAGAATAGTAGCCTGCGGTGCAAGTATAAATAATACGAAAAAAATAGCACCATAAAAACTAAATTCCAGAACTGACAGGAAGCAGCGAAAGGCTAATCAGTAATCATTCATCGAGTCAGCAATGTAAAACTGACATATTTTATTGTCTGGGAACTCGTCGCAGCTTCTCGTGTCAAAAATTCCATTCTTATATTTGTGTCAATTTAACGCTTGCAAACATCAAACCGATGTTGCAATGGAAGATTGCAACTAACACATAGATTGCACCCAAGGCAGCAAAATCTGTCATTTTTACATTGATTCAACGTCTGCAGAGCAAATGGAAATCTGCTAATGTAAAATGACGGATTTTGCTGGGATGGTACCATCCATGTGTTGCAAGGTCATAGATATCTGCGTTTATACAACACCTAACATTTGTTGCATTGATTTATATACTGTCTTTGTATTGATAAACGTCTGGGAATGTTTCAACTTGCAAAGCGTGGAGTATCCCACATGGCAAGTGCTTTACTCCACAAATTGCATACTATAGGCTATATCACTATTTTTAGCGTTGCGTACGACGACGAACGTGCGTTCAAGTCTTGGAATTTGAAGAAATATGTTGTTGAATATAAACGAATCGTATTTTTTGTTTTTCTTTACTTTGAAGTTTTAGAAGTAGTGTCAGCTTGATTATTATCACTTAGCTTACTAACGAGAAAAGTTGCTTTGCTTACCAACGAGAAAAGTTGCTTTTTTACATTTTTTCAACGGCGGTTGATGCAATGTGTGCAGTGGTGTTAGTGGCTTTGCAACGTTTCCTGGCGTCTGAAAAAGGATGGGGTGAGTCTAAGCATTTTTTAAAGAACAGTTTTATGGTCAGCCGTAACGGCTAGAAAATTCGTCGGTACGGGCTACTACGCAGTGTTGTACGTTGACGCCGTCAATTTGACGCTATGCTACAGTATTAGCCTGCACTGACAAGTAATCGTGTGAAAACATTGCTTCAGCAACACGTGTTAAAAAGTAAAATATCTATTTTATAGAAAACGGATAGGAGTCGGTTATGGTGGAAATACAGGTTAATAAACGTACGGTAATGGCTGAAATTAACCAAATACTGTATATAAAGTAGGTGGTAGTGACAGACACTGAACTGAGACCACAAGAGAGAGAAAACTTTTATTTCGTCTGTTGTGAGAATAGGACGGTAGCCTACAAGTAACAATACGAGAAAAAAATAGCACTATAAAAACTAAATTTTAGAACGGCTAATCGAGTCAGCTGCTTCGCTGGCAAGCACTTGGCATCGGGTCATTTCACTAATTTAAGAGGAGGCTGGTCACAGCGGTAAACCATAATCTCTTCGTGGGAAAATTGTAACATAAAGTTCCCGGATCCGTTTGTCTGCATGTAGTGACCGAAAAAGAAACACTCCTCGAAACGTCTATTCAAAAAGTGTATTCCTGTAAAATTAGCCCGCGGCTATCGAAAATTAGATGCAACGCCGTACACCACTAAAACTTGTCACTACAGAACAGATTACTTGGATAAAAGACGGAGAATTTGTCCAGCTAGCAAGCACTAAATAAACCAGTTAAATGTGCGACCAACAAACAACAAGAATGAATCAGAAAAATTTGTGATAACTCAAAGGCACGTCAGCAGTTCGTGTGACGCAATATTTCATGTTTAAACAGGTTTCAAATTTAAACAGGTTTGACACAGGTCTTACGAACGATGGTGCAATTTTGGCTCATGTTTTAGGAATTTCCATGACGTAAGATTCAGTAGACTTGAACGGTTTTTATATGACGTTTGATTAGGTGAACAATTGTCTGGAACAGAGGCCTATGGGCTGCTTTCTTTGTTGCTTGAAACACAGATGGTATAAGTTATGGTGGGTTAATGTTTACAACTTTGCCTGGTACATATGATACCCTAGATTTAAAAAAATGTAAAAAAGCTTTAACTTTTATAGAGTGACACTAGACAAAACACAGTTTTATAATTGGCTTCATTGCCCCCTATCTTTGTCGTGCGATAGCCAAGACTGTTGTAAATGTGGTTTCGGCCCGGTACCAATGAGATCCTCGAGTTCCAAATTAAAAACGCTATAGGCCATCCAACGAATACGAAGTAGTTTCCTCAAGTTCCCGGGTCCGAAATATCTCCCTGTCAACGCTACTGCCGATACCGTATCTGTAAAGCTAGGGTGCTAAACCAGGGATATCTAGAGAAGGGGATACGAAGGCTTTTATTACGTCTGACAATAGAAGGGCTTCTATTTATCTTAAATAATCTCTGTTTATGGTAAAATGTCAATTGGCACATATAGTAATTTAATAAACTTTGTTATGACAACCTGCATTGCACTATTACCACCAGGCCTATGGATATTCAATAAATGCTCATAATCACTTGCTAATTCAACTACCCGTATACTTGCTTTACACCTAGCCAACTGCAAAGGTTTTGTCAAAAAAAAACCCAGCTAACTGGTAACCTTTCAACTGTCTTTTCAAACAAGTATTCTTTAAATATGTTCTACATAACGCTTGTGTAGCTGAGTCACTGAGTGTACCAGCTGCACTACAAAACTTTCTGCAATTTAAAAAAGAACCGCAAGTTTCACGCGCTACAAACTACCGCCCTTCTAGTGTCATGAGAATCAGCAATCGCTGTGAGCCTTCGTATCCCCTTCTTTAGATATCCCTGTGCTAGACCTATAAACCAAGAAGAGCCAAAACCAAACAACGATGATTCAAATGAGTCTTGCGCTTACAACAGCTTTCTATTCAGCAACACCTTATGTGTAGGACAATTTGCAGACAAGATTTCAATAAGTGTCAACTTCAGTGACTTCACTCCGCCAATCTTGGTGACCGAACCTGCGTCAGTGATTCAAAGCTTCTACAAGTATGCGAAACTGCCAAACTTAAGTTCTGCAAGAAGCTTTCCCAGTCCGAGGATAAAGATTCAATCAATCAGTGACGGCGTGTATCAAAGTTTCAAAGGGTAGTCCTACACGTGAAACTGCTAATAAGGCTATTCCCAAGGTGCTTTCTTTGCCTAAGAATATGTTCTCACAAGTCACAATCCATCAACAGCAGCTGGTTGATTGGTTGCTCTGACAGGGTGGTCCAGGGGGTACTTTTGGATTCAAGCGGACCGGGAACTTAAATATACCACTGCATATGTTTTGGATACAGTTGGATATAATGCGTTTTTCTTAGAGATGTCTTGATTTGAGGTCTGAGGATCTCATTGGTTCCAGGCCCAAATTATCCTCTCAACGGCCCTGTCCACCAATGAAGGAGAAAGTTAAAATGACCGCAAAACCCCCAAAAAATAACACGCTCTGTGTAGTACCATTCTAAACCAAACATGTTCAGCCGAAACCAAACTCGAATATAATTATTACGGGGATAGATTTACTGAAGCCAGATAAACAAACTAGAAAATTAATGTCCAAATTTTGATCCAAAAACACTTGGGAAAAGCAAAGTGTTGTCTTTAAGTCTTCACCAAAAAGGTAAACGAAAGTAAAAACTTAAAGAGCCTATGTTTTAATAAACTGTTATCAAATAGGCGATAGGCCGTCTCATATTCTTGCTTATTCTATCCTACATGTGCGCAGTCCTTTTTGTGGCGATTTTGTTTTTACCATCTGAAATGGGCATTTTAATTTTGCAGTATTGAGCTTGAATTGGTAGCAGTGGTTAATGGACTAAAAAGATGCATTTTAAGATATGTAGCCTATTGTAATGTTGTTTTTAAGACTTCTAAACATTTTCTTATCTTTTTTATAAGATAACACATCTGGTGACGCTCTCAGTGCGTCAGTTGCTTGCAGACAAGAAAAAATTGGTTCTGTTTTATTGGCCGATTAGTAGGAAGGATTGCAAGTTTTGCGAAAATGCTTTGTTTTTAAACAGGTATTAAAATTTAAAACATAAAAACTATGTGTTTAAAGCAGGGATATCTAGAGAAGGGGATACGAAGGCTCGAAGCGATTGCCTTATTCTCGACAGTTCGACACTACCAGGGCGGCAGGTTGTAGTGCTTTAAACATGTGTTTCTTTTTAAAATCATAGAAAGTTTTGTTGTGCAGCTGGTACAATGAGCTACAGAAGACAGTTAGCAAATGTTACGTAGCGCATAGTTAAACAATACTTGTTTACAAAGACAGTTGAAAAGTTACCAGTAAGCTGTTTTTTTAACAAAGCCTGATGCGGTAGGCTGGATGTAAAGCAAGTATATGGGTAGTTGAATTAACAAGCAACCACGAGCATGCAGTGAATACCCAGGCCTGATATGTTTCTCGGCAGCCGATTTGTAGCAAGAATTGACAGCGATAGACACCGTGTTTCGCCCATGAGGCTGGGCTCGTCAGTATCGCACCACTAGTGTTAAACTGTTTTATTTGCATCAACAGCGCACGGGTACAAATAATTGACACGGCGAGAGAGCACAAACAAACATAGCCAGGTCGAAGACTTTAGAAAACCGGCCTGCCACACCCCGCGGCGGCGGGGAGCGGCGTGATTTAGGGGTGACGATGCACCCGGAGGGGTAAGTCCACCAGCTTAGGTCGCGGGGGCCAGGCTGGGGAGTCGAGGTACCTGTGGAGGGAGAGTGTGGATCGAAAACGTTACATGACCCGTCCGCAAATTTAGAATGGCGGAGCGGGCCAGGGAGACAGGCTCTTTCTGCATTGCCCAGAAAGATGGCCTGCGACGGGCCGGGCGACCCGTCGCGTGTGGACGCTGGAACCGGCAGTAATTGACCGCCGGGCGGCGCCCACGTCTCCCTCACGCGACCTCGGCGCAGGTACTTGACTCTTATACCCGGTCTGCCAGTAGACAGAGCGGATAAAATTGGGGTCTCACACGGCGCTGGTTCGACTCTCGGGGTGTGCGTTTGAGCAACGCATTTCAGGACTGCTCTCCATTCAGCGGCACCTAGTGAATGGAATAATTTCTCGGCAACAAGACTTCAACAATCGGAAAACTTCACTCTGCCAATCTCGGTAACCGGCCCTGCGTCAAGTGCCTCTACAAGTATGCGAACAAGTACCAGGAATAACCTATCAAGGCTTTGTCAGTCCGAGGATAAAGATTCAAAACCAAACCAAACCAACTATTTAAGGATAATTTGGTTCTCGTGGCAAACAAAATTCAAATAAAAATGTGGAGCAGAGGCTCGATTAATCAATAGAAACAAAAAATATAGGTGGGATTGTAATACATACTCACTGGAGAAGAGTAAGCTTTGATTCGGCGAGCACGGATGTGCACTGGCCAGACGTTGACGCAGGTTCGCCCAGCTGGGTCGGGGAGGCTAGCGATTGAAACTAGAGGCACTGATAGGCTACATTACCAGGAAAAAGTAGAAAATTGGGGTGGAAATTTTGAGGCTGCATCGAGTTGATCAGGGGATCGTGTTGATCAATGCGTTGAAAGCAGAGCGAGGTTGATCCGAGCGGGCAAGAACAGCGTTACAAGGCGAAGGCAGCGTAAGATAATTCGAAACAATTGATTGATTAATACATAGAGATATAGTGATGATTGAAGTTACTTAATTGCTGTTAAACCATGTACATTAGACATTTTATTCCTTTCCTTTGTTCATTTTTGAATGCTTGGGTTTGATGAGACTGGAGCGTTATAAAAAAAGATGACACTGGTTTATAGACATATGATGATATATATTCGACCACCGCTTTACCAGTCAGTTTAACTCTTATCTTTGTGGAAACAAAGAAAGAGCCAACAAACCCAGGCCTGATGTTAATAGCGCAATGCAAGTTATCATAATAAGATTTATTAAACTACTATCGGTGCCAATTGTCATTTTATGATAAACACAGATTATTTACGATAAACAAAAGCCCTTCTATTGTCAGACGTAATAAAAGCCTTCGTATACCCTTCTTTAGATATCCCTGGTTTAAAGGCCTACACATATTGGCCATAGCGCAGCACTGCAAATAGTAGGCCTAATGCTGAAGACGCTTTTTTAAAGTTTGCAGATTTGAGACTTAACAAAAAACAGCTGTTTGTTGAAACGACGTTATATTGTGTTTCAACAAATCAACACTGTTGAATTACTGTCAGCCGCGTCGGTAAGTGGTGAGAAACACTCAAAAGAACGTTGGTTCAATGCGCATTCAGGGGTAGCCTACGTGGCTGTGAATGGTGACACAGTCAATCACATGTCTGAAAGTTTGCACGAATATTGATTTCTTTTGCTTCTTGTCAGCATTTCGAATCGTTAACCACCATCAGGGACACAGGTGTAAAGGTTTTAGCTACTCCAGAAATCAAAAGTGTGATTCACCTTTACTTTTCATTCGCAGAGGGAACATTTTTTCTTCACCTTAGGAAAGCCTCTTAAAGAGTGAATTTAGAAGAGACTATTGTGGCTTTGAATCACAGACGTAAGCTGAGTAGGTCAATTTGTTTCTTACGTAGTAATACTGGCACTGAGTGGAGAACTGCACAAGCACTGATGTTGAAAGATCTCTGAATAGTCCTGCCGTTTTTGCGACTGAGACAAGTTGTCAATTATCAGGCAATCAACATGTTAATCCCGAAGGCAATTTCACGGCTTGTAAACGCTTTGACCGACGTGATTTTCCCCATTCTCTCTCGGTGGCAAGCTATGCTAACGTCCACCATTGTCTGTCGCAACAGAGCACAGTTCTGATCGCGTTTGAAATGAATAAATCATGAGATCATTTCTAGTGCCCTGTTTATATTGACAGAAGGTGTACGAAACGACTGAGGAGTTTTGCATAGGCAAAGGCTCTGTTACGCAAAGTCTATTCTTAGCTGTGACGTAACTGCCGTTATTCAACAAATGAAGATACGAGATTGTAGCAAAAAGTCGTGATTTTGGAAGACAGAAAAGTTAGTAGAAAACTTCTTTTTGTGGTTTTATATTATTATTGTTCAACAACAATATCAGATCTAGGCCATTCTTTAATACCATAAATTGAGGTCATACTACCTTTGGAAGTAAATTGCAGGCTTACATTTACAGGAGGTCTATTGTAATCTACAAGCCTCGTTTTGACTTTTGATGTAGGCATTAGCCTATAGGTAACATTTATCATAAAAATTTGAAATCAAATTGCATCCACTTGCTTTTCAAACGCATTTTATTTATCCCCTCATCAAATCAGACGTGAAACACCAAGAGCATTGAATGGGTTGGTTATACCTGATTTTTCATATGATTTCCTTTGCGCACGTTTTAGCGATGTAATCAAGCGAGCTATGCACAAGCATTCCAAATGCACCAATCCAATCCTTTGCTTTTGGAAGATTAAAAACTAATTAATCAATGACATTGACATCAGTTGAACCTCAGAGCAAGTTCTTCTCAGATCAGATTTCGTTTGTTTACAGTCAGTAATTTTAGTCTAGGTCTACTAGTTTGTTTTTGATAACTTATGTCTTACAGGTTACAGGCGCATATTTTGGTTCAGCTTAATAAGCTTTTTTTATTCATATTTTCCAAAATAACGCTTACAAGAACAAGCGATACAATGAATTCAAAACATAAAGTTAAAGAAAATTCTAGATTATGATTTTTTAAAGGTAAATTTGAAAAAAAACATGTTGTTGATATGCTTACAATCCACGTATAATTTCTTGCAGACAGTCGATTTAGTTATAAGATCATCTTTTGAGAAACTTTCTGCCAGAAGCTGCAAAAAGGTTAGTTCGACAAAAGCCATGTTAAAAAACAGGGACACCGCATCCAACCCTTATCGTGTGCCCCCTCAACCAACTGCCGGATGGGTGAAAATTTGCATTGTCAGCTTGTTTCTGTTTGTTCTAGCTCTGATGGGATCAGTTGTATTTCTAGGTAAGTGAATGTTTTAATCGCGTTATTATCTAACTTTGTCAAAATAAACAATGGAAAGTCACAAAGTTGATTCCTCTTATCCCTGGAGTGGCTATAGTAGGATATGAGGCTTGATGTTGAATTTTGAACGCTAACTGAATGCATTAAAATATTGTTAATCAAATACAACTATAGCAATTTAATTACAAACAATTTTAAACAAAGATTTACACTTATTAAAGATTATTTTAATTGAAAAAAGTAGTGTTTTGTTTGCATCAAAAGTTTTCATTGTATTTTATTAAGAATTTTATGAACTGGGCTACTATTCATTGCTGTTGATTGCTATATAGGCAATATAGCCTAGTAGTTTAAGCTACCAGTATTTGAAAATTTTAGAAAATCACCAATTTTTTTTTTTTTAAGGGTCTTGGATTACTTTTTTTAGGTCAATTCTGTTTTCACAAGATATCTGCAACTGCATTTATGAGTTTTCCAACTCTTCATATCAGGCTGCATCGCACAAACATTTTAATTTCACTGATAAAATTTTAAAGTAGCTGAAGTCCCTTGGCATAACAATCTTGACTATTAAAAAAAGCTCACATTATTTTTAAATTTAGGATCAATATTGTGTGTTTTTAACTATAAAACGTATTACGGTATTCTATAGCTCTAGAATTTTTTTTTTCAAAAACACAGGTTTTGATGGCCAGTGGTCTGACCACGTAGTATATTTATGCCAGATGTGCAAAGACACAAGAAATTAGTTTTGTTGTATAACTTTTTGACTTAAATCTTTACTTAACCAAATTTGCTTCGATGCGTTTCAAAATAACACAACATTGCTTCTACTGTGGTATTGATCCACAGCTGCGTCCTTTCAAACCGACCGAGTATCGATTGCGTGCATCAAGGTCTTCTTCCTCTACTTTGCATCGCAATTAAGCGATCAGATTTTGAAGTCATTGATTTTTGTGGTCATACATTATTTTGTGTAACACTTTGTGATTACTTTTTTGCTTTTATTTTCTGAGTAATGGCAGGTTTGTTAAGCCTTCCTGACACAGTTGTACACAAAGAAAAAAAAGCTTTTCATAAGTTGTAAAGTGTCCGTAGTAAGCTTTGCTACATCAATGGTAATGTTTGGAGCTTGGTTTTGCTGCCAAGAGCTTCTACTCCTGTTTCATGTTTGCAAACTTACCAACCCATGTATTTTTGGAAAAAAATGAACAACTAAGACTTCCCAGACAATAAAATAGCCTTTTTTACGTTAATTTAACGTTTGTTGACGTTTCGTTATGGTTTCGACTGCACAAAGAAATGAAATCGCTTGAACATCGAAACGAATCGAAATGAAAATAAAAGATTTTTCACTAGAAATAGTTTTGCTTCTAACAACTCCAATATTATACAGTTGGTAGGTGACCAAGGCAAATTGAAACGTGACAACGTAAATGCAACCAATGTGTGCTTTTGCATAATTATAAATTATTTTAAAAGCATTAATGGGTCTAATAACGACACAATTGTTATGTTATTATTTTGAATCGTTATTTCCTGGCATTGAATCGGTTAGATGTGAAATGAAGCTTGAACTTGTTTTAGATCGTGTAGATATGAAAAGTTTCGATTGGCATGAAAAGGTGCAAAGCTGCAAGTCTCAAGACGAGACTCAAGCTTTCGATATTGTTGGTCACAGGGGTGGAGTTAAGACATCTTTGCATCGCGTCTATCAATAATTCATCATATTTCATCTATAATACATCAGACTTTTCTGTCTGGTTAGCAAGTCGTCCTAGCTGACGTCTGTCGAGCATTAGTAGACGTAAAAACAATGTCGATTTTGCCTGAACATTCAGTTTTAGTGTTTAGTTTTTCTTTATTTTGCATTATCCCACCCAGTCAAAAATTTCCATTTCAAAATGTATTCCTTATGATTTTATTGTGATGTCACGCAAAACCAGATTGGCGCCATACGGAAAGCATGTTAATATGAGTAATTAGCGAGTGCGGAAAGACAAACATTTCTTCTCTGTAATAATCAAACCAATGGAGACATTCTGCTTTGTATTTATGTCTGATCAGAAAAAAATCTAATGACAAGATAAACTTGAAACTGGTTCTAACCTGATCGATCTGGTACGCACCGTTGGGAACGAATCTCAATGCGAAATGTTTCTGATAATGATCAACACTTCCTTCGTTTGCGTCAGAAAGAGTTTGATGACTTTTTCTTTTATCGACTCGCAGTTAAACTTTATCTTCAATTAAACCTGTTGTTTTCAAATAACCTATCTGTGTAATGGGCGTAAACATAAATAACTTGTGGTGGTGAAAGAGTTGACAGTCGGCGTTTCAGGATCTAACGACGACAATGAATGTCAATGAGTTTAAGTTTTGCTATGGTGTCACGGAGGCAATTTATCTCAAAGTAAAGCAGTTGTTGTTGTGGAAAGATTATTGTTGGGACGCTCGAAATGGCGTCGATTCGAAACCACCCCATAACTGATGTTCCATCGGATTGTTTCCGCTGATTCGTCTTTTGCTATTATTCTTTCTTAACTTTTCTTGAGTTATCCAGTACAATAGACGTCTTTGGAAAATCAAAGAGTTTTTTGGCCAACCACATGTGTGCAAAGTAATTTTATTTTATTTGCCATGTTGTTGTGAACATAGTAGCATAGCCTACATTTTGATATTGGCCTGGCTACATTTTTTTCTTTATCAAAACTTCAGTTAAAAAACTGAGAATTGATTTACAATATCAATACTTGGCATAGAGTTGGATATGTCCAGCATTATTCAGCAGCCTATACTATTGTTTAGTGATTCAACAACAACAGTGTTCATGTGCCATACCTATCACTCCTGAAGATGGAAAAGGTAAGCAAGTAAAAGAAGAGATGTCCGATGATAGCGCGCCACAAGATCAACCTCCGCGGCAAGATGAGGAAGTGCAAAAATATTTTAGAAGATTTGACAATCTGTATTCTGAAGTGCAGGACATAAGCATCCACGTTGACCAATTGGATGACATGTACAGGTTTGTTTAGAACATTATTGTATGCATGTTAACACAATTAAAAGACAAAATGGCCTTGTTGTGACAATTAAATTTAGAAAACAAATATTGTGCATCTACAGCACATATAGGGCTGCAAAGATTTAAATGAGTGTTGGTGAGCCTATAGTGTGTAAGAAACAGTGTTATGAAATTTTTGGACATTTTTGAGCACCGTTGCTTTTAAAAAATCCTGAAAATACAAAACTTTATTAAGGTCACGTGATCAAGATCAACCAACCGGAAGCTCTACCTCACAGGGTTTGTCTCCATCAGAAGTCGCCCTGCTTCAAAAAGTTCCAAAAATTGAATCATACGCTCGAGGTGCATCAATGAAAGCTTTACTTGAAAAAGAAAATATCAAGAAAAAAAAATCCACTGCAGCTTAAAAATAAAACAACGTTACAAATCGCTTTACTGTTTTGTCTGCGTAGTCTAGTGGCGGGATAAAAGTATTTGATTTTTCCCATATGAATAACCTATTTGCTGAAAGCCGACCATATGCGTGCAGCTGTGCGAAGGATGCGTTTCATCATATAACATTTTTAGGCTGCAATTATTGAATATATTTGACGAATTTTACAGAATTACTAACCATCTCTTCTCCAATTACTTTAAATATTGACATATTTAAGCTATGACATTGCTCCCTACACGTTTACTGTTAATTTTATGACGAATATAGCCTACTTGCTGCTATTAACTGTTTTCTTTTACATCGCTCATCATAATTACTTTATTCCAATATTGCAGGTTTAGAAACAAAACTGATGGAACACATTGGCACTGAACAGCGAGGTAAGATATAATGAGTTCATGGAGTATAAATACACTAGACTAGGAAACAAACTTGGCCCACTAGTTGCTTTAATGGCCTAACCATGCATGCATTTTCTCTGGTGGGAAAAAAATGACTCTAAACTTTATATTACAAATAAATTTCTAGTAAAATTGATAGTGTAGCGTAGGTTTAATAGTCATTCTGTAGGCTTATTTGTCAGCTTAATAGGCTTTATCGGGTAATGTTGGGCAATAGAAAAAAATAGTGATTTTTAAAGATTTTTTTTTCTCAGTTTGTCCACCGGGACACTTTAGATACGGAATGTACTGTTACGTCATTGGAGAAGCTTCTTTGAGTCAGAGCAAAGCTCAAAAATGGTGCACAGATGACTATGGACCACAAGCAAGCTTGGCTATTGTCAAGGACAAATTGACTCATGTATGGACGTAAAATAGCCTAATGTATTTTAAAGAGTCGTGAGAGTTTTATTTTGTTTAATGGAAAGTAAAATAGCTCGAAACGAACTTTCTCTGGTGGAAGTAACATTTTTTACCAGGAAACTTAATCTGATATGAAATGAAGACACTTAGACACGTCATCGAACAAACAAATACAAGTAATTGAGAAATTATAAATTGGTTTAATAATACCCAGGCTTGAGAATCATGAACAAAACACAACATGACGGCATCAATCAAAAGTAAGATGACAAAATGTCGTAGGTTAATTCACTTATGGGGAGTAGGCCTACAAAGATGTTACAGATGAACAAGCTGACACAACGTAGGTTAATAGTCCTAGTTGGTTGTTCATACCTTGCTGCAAATATTTTCTTTTTAGGATTTCATCGCCAGCAAGCTGACAAATCGAATTCTTTCGTTTTGGATAGGCATCCAGCGACAACGTGGCCCGTCTGCGTTAACCTCAGAAACACCTGATTCTCAAATGGCGCCATCGTCAGTACGAAGCGTGCAGTTCGAGTATTTTGACGGCACTCGCGTTCAGAAAAATGTGTGGCAGATGTGGCGTCCTCGCACGTCATCCGTAGGCGATGACGCCGGATTGAATCGTGGTGAAAATAAAAACTGTGTGGCCATGACTTTTGACCAATACACGAACCAGTGGAGATGGGTAGAGAGATCGTGCTCTGAAGCAGATGGCTATGTTTGCCAATATTTCATTTTGACTCCGTAAATAAAGCAGCTTCTTCCCAGTGAACTTAAGTTGCACGCTTTGCACAGTGTCTGTGGAATCCATGAACGCAATTGCTTGACAGACACACAAACGCTCCAGTATCAAAGCTTGGTGAAATTTTGTCGGGTGCATTGAGAATTAAATGATTGAAAATATCCGTTTGAATAATAATCTTACTGGTTTTGTCAAATATTCAAACAAATTTATAGATCTATTACCTGCCGACTTATTTAGCCTAGGCTATTCTAAGTAAGTTATTATTTTGTTTATTCAAAAAGCTTAATTTTTAAAACATTAGTTCTTTTATTTTGATGAAGTTGCTGTACTCTTGCAAAGTAGCCTACTGCAAGTGCAACGTAGTTTTCTGGCACGCAACGCTATGAAGGAATCTGAATTTTTTAAAGACTAACTTTGAACTCAGTAGCTCTGTTGGCATGACTGAATTGAAGCGTAACTACAGCTATGTACGCTTCCCTTCAATTTTCTATGCTTTTCATAAATGTTAACTGTATTGATTTACTGTTGTAGGCTACCAAGCTTTAACAATCCTATGTTATGAGGAAAAATGTTTTGAGGACCTACTGTGTATTTTTAAAAGAGCTGAAGCTACTTTTTTTTATCGCTGTAGCGTAACCTACTGTAGCTTATTTTAGTTTGAACCTATTTAGTTGAGTTTGTTTTCATTTCCGACCATCATAGCGAACAATACAACCATGCTAAGCATACCAAAGTAACTTATCGTAACTTTTGCATGAAATTTTGCTGAAATAATTTCATAAATTCATTCTCGCATTACTTTTGTAAATAATTTTCCATATTTTGTGTCGTTTTGCTGTTACAATAAAACGAAATTTTATGGAACGTTTAGAAGTTTTCAAAGCATGTTAGTTTCATTGCAGAAATAGTTTAGGCTATTCTTAAACAGAGAAGATGTCATTTTTTAAGTAACAGCTTTTTGCTTTCAATAACGACTTACATTTCATTTACCCCTTGTCAGTTTTCAAAGATAAATTTCACCATTACAAGGCAGTTTCAGATTCAAATTTGGCCATTTTTTTTTTATCTAGGCCTGAGTTATATTTATTTATTTCTTAAAGTTAAAGTCCAAGACTCTTAAGTAGGCTGCTATTGCGCACTCTACATCAACCTTCCTGTGTTTAGCCATCATGTGTACAATGATCAAATGAACTAGGGGAGACTCGGGTAAGTTGGCCCAGCAAAATGAAAATTTGAATTTGTGAGCTGATAACAAAACATATGTTAAAGCGAATGCTATTGAAGAGTAGAGAATTCATCACTCTAAAAGTGGACATATTCTTGCATCAAACAAACATTCTTAGGTATATAATTTTTCAAGTTTTCCGAAAAAAATAAAATGGACCATCTTGCCTTCATGTGCGGGTAATTTGGCCCACCATGGAAGGTAAGTTGGCCACGTGGGAAACATGTCCATCTACGGTATATTAAACAGTGGAAAAGTTCTCTTTCTCCCCAATTTGATTTTCTTTCTAATTATTTCTTGGTTTTATAGAGGCATACATACCGTACATAAATTATTCTATGTATGCATTCATGTATGGTTTATAATAAAATCTACTATTAGGCTATAATGCTGTATTTTACCTCAGTAAACTTTTTTTACATGAGTAGCCTACACCAAATAAGCTTTCGAAAATAACAAAGGTTGTATCAAACATCATGTAGTTGGAACGGCATGCCTTTATTCCTAACGATCTGGTCACCTTAACGATACTGATAGGTGGGACCTTGTTTGCAATAGGCTACAAACCCCATTTTTGCATGGGTACCAATATCGGAACATTTTTTAATGTATCTCCGAAACGAGGTACGTTTTAGACCGTCGCTTGAGAAGTGGTTGATACACATTTCCGCGATTGGTTTTCTTGATTAGGCTACTTAGCCTACTATTATTACCATATGGGTTAGGAATAATTTGTGGCATAAAAACGATGTTAGGAAGTGTATTATTGTTATTGATCGCTTAATGCTGATGTAAAGCCGCGATTTACTTACTTTGGATACTTGATGATAGGCTACTTCAATCTTGCAAAAATAAGTCATCGTATTAATTAGTCAATTATTATCATTCTATGTAATACCTCATGAAGGCAAGTTGGCCATGGTGGCCAACGTACCCACCCACGAAATGGGCCAACTTCCCTGCATGGCAACCACATTGCAAAAACTAAAATTTATGTCAAACTATCGAGCTTCTAACAACGGTTTCACAGTCAAAGTGAGCCTTAATAACCACTCTAGCGCTGCACTCACTAAATAATAACCTTTCTTATATAGTAAGAAAAAAATCACTCGACATCTAAAAAATTCTAAAATCCAAAAATTTCAAAAATCATAATTTTTCATACAAAAATCGTGCTCACATGTTTATACTGCTTGCTAGAGCCTCCCAACCTGGTGATAAGATAGTTTCAACAGCACTTTCTCAGTATGCGTACGATACGTAACAATAACTATTTTAGTTAAAAAATTATTTAGAGTGGGCCAACTTGCCTACTGGGCCAACTTACCTGAGTCTCCCCTACAGGGCGGTACTTGCTTTTGGAAATTTCCAGCAGAGGAAACTGAGGCAAATGCTATAGGCACTCTTTGGGAAGATTGTCTCACCAACGATGCAATCCTTGATCGCGCTAGGTTGCCCAGTTTAGGAGCCACCACATTGCAACACCACCTTCGCTGGACAGGACATTTCATGCAAATGGACCCAACGAGGCTCCCTCGAATAATGCTTTATGGTGAGCTAGAGACAAAGAAAAGACCCCCCGGAAGACCAAAAATAAGATGCAAAGATCAGCTGAAAGTCTTCCTCAACCATGCAAACAGTGTTTTGGATTCATGGGAACAACTTGCTAGTGACAGATCACTCTGGAGAAAAAGAACTAGGGAAGGCATGGAAATTTTCGAAAAAAATAGGATTCAAAAAGCCCAAGAAAAACGAAACATTAGAAAAGAAAAGCTAAAACTACCACGCCCCCACCCTCCATACAATGTGCCTTTTGTCTACGTATTAGACTGGGCCTCCAAAGCCAAATTCGATTTGAAGACAAGCCAATGCTCGGACACGAGCTGGAGCCGACGGTACAATAATCAAATGAACTACAGGGCGGTACTTGCTTGCACATTAGCTTACTACTAAATCAATTAGGCTATAGTAAAACTGCAAAAGTCAAGCAGCGCAGGTTCGAATCTCGGAGTGTGCACTTGAGTGACGCATTTCAAAGCTTGCTCTCCATTCAGCGGCACCTGGCAAATATCATTGTAGCAAACCACTCCAAAGCAATAGCTATGGCTAGTAGCAATAGTATTCAAATTCTGATTAACAGTTTCGAATTATTTCAAATAAATCTGATGTAGAATTGACGACACAACGAATACTGCAGTCATATATATGGTCTTTAATTGCACTGTGTTTATTGATATCTGCCAAATTAAGGTGTTCCTTTGCTTAAAATAATTCAAAACTGCCAATGAGAATTTGAAACCAAAATTCACAAGGCACTTCAAATAAAACAACGCAACCCTCAGCTCAACAAGCAGCTATTCGCTGGAGGGGAATCTCTCCTACCGAATTTATATTATGATTACGTTTGATTCGAGTTGATTGTCTTTTATCGCCGCTCGCTATCTTGTCTTGTGATTACACCTATACGTATCAACAAAATGTTAACACCTTTGGTATCTATTCTTCAGTAATACGTTGTACTTAGCTCAGTGCATATTGCAGTTATTTCAGTATTTCTTATTACTACCAATATTTACAGTTATGTCAGTCACCTGTTTATGATATTGTAAAATTAATTCTCTCTCAAAGCTAAACCACCATTATACCTAATAGCCTATTTGCAAGATCGAATAGCGGTGCGACCGTGCGAGTTGTCTGATGTAGAAGTAGAAGGTTGGATTAATGTAGAAGGTTGGATTAATGCCAACAAATTGACCATTAATGCCTCTAAATCCAATCTATTTGTAATTCCTCCTAAAAAAGGCTACAATAAATTTGATGAATTCCATGTTTTCTATAAGGCTGTTGAGCTAGAAACCGTCGACCACGCTAAGTATCTTGGAATAATAATTACTTGATAAACAGCTTGATAAACGAACTACACACTGATGCTCTTAGATCTAACTTGCTAGATCTGTTGGTATTTTGTCGAAACTTAAACACTTTCTTCCTTTCAATGCTAGACTGCAGTTATATTATTCGCTCATACACCCACATATTATGAATGGAATAGCCATTTGGGGCTCTACATACAAAGCATAGGCTATATCGAGAAACTACAAAAGTTGCAAAACAAAGCAATAAAAATAGTTGCTGGAGGGTTGTGGTCAGAACACGTTACGCCATACTTCAAGCAGGTAAAAGTTCTAAAAATAAAAGACATTTACAAACTAAAGATTGCTAAATTAATGTTTAAATATAACCATAATTCTTTACCTTGTACTTTTTCGAATTACTTCAAAAAACATCAAACGTTCATAATCGCTCAACTAGATGTTCAATCAAAAATCATAATTACTTTGTTCCTCTGTATGCTACTACAAGACTTCAACGAAGCATCAAGTATAGTGGAGTAAAAATATGGAACTCAATCCCACTAGACATTAAAAAAAAATCTTTTGACTCATTTCAAAAACTTAAAAAAAACTATCTAATTGCAGAATATTAAAGTTGAATGCAGTGTAATTTACTAATGTGGACTGATACTCTTTAAGCTTTTAATCGTTGCCTATCAACAGTCAACACCTACTGTAATATTGGAACTTCAAATTTTGTCATATCATGGATGCAAGTTTGTTTCTGTCTTGACTCTTTGTTGTAAGTGTAGATATTTTAGTGTAATGTTTATTAAATGTTTATCATCGACTTGACTGAGGATGGCTGCTTGACTCGAAGACCGTCATGGTCACTTCGCAGCTTCCCGTTGTGATTTACTTACTTCAAAGATGCAGTGTACATTTGTTATTTTTCTTTGTTTCAATTGTGTTCGTTAAGCGTACTGCATCATTTAATGATTTTACTGTTATAATATTGCACAACAAAATAAACCAATCAATCAGTCCATCAATGTTACACCCAATCTTCACTGAGATGGTTCTATTGGAATTGTCTTCTCGCATGCCACCATCAAACTGAATGAGTTGTTCTATGTTCGAAAAACGCGCAATTGTCTTGTCGAAGCACTCAATCGTCAGGTTGCGACGAGTGGCGGTTTTTCTCTGGGGAAAATAACCGTGACTTTACGAACACAAAAACATAAATAAAAAACAGTTACAGCAAAGTGTGGACATCATAGTCTCACTCTCATACATTACGGATTTACGATATACGAAATTTCATATGAGGTGCACAGCTGGTTAACAAATTAAACAAGGTATGAATAAAATGAAAATGATATTTATCGGTTTGTTGACAACCCTCTTTTCCAGAATTCATTTACAAGGTGGTATGTCTATAAGCATTATATCACGACTAAATAGAAAAAATTATAATTAAGAAATATTCCAGAAAGGTCTAACAGAACCTTTCTTAAGTTACAGTACGATCAAAGTTCTTTTGAATAGCTCATTTAATAAATGCGATATTTCTAAACTACTAAGCTATTCTATCCAATAAAATAACGTGTAAAACTGACGCAAAGAAATGTTTGCGTATTCCTGAGCTATATTTATTTTTTATTTTTTTATTTGTGTATTTGCATCAGGCACTAAAGAGACAGGCCCATATTCATAAACACAACACAAGTCACAAAACACACACGGTTACATATACAAGCAAAACTTATGCGTACATAGTCACGTTATAGTGAGACGCATAGTCAGAAGAAGCATAACATTCTGAGGTAAAAACTGCAACTAACCACTTGTTAGATGAGACCTGACAGCGGTTGACAAAATTAAATATACGATTTCGGAATAGGGCATGAAACGTAGGAATATGATGGTACGTCTGAATACTACTAATGCTAACACGCCTCGGTAATTTATGCAATGTTCGAAATGCATTATTGTAAGCCACACGTGCGGGGGAGAGTCGCTAATCCTCCTCCGTTGGTCGACGCGTTGCCTTACATGCGAGAGTGGGAGCTCCCGATGTTGGGGTTGCTCAGCGAAGGCAAGTCGACCCTTGTGTTCTATCAGAAACAACTTAGGTTTGTGGTACGTAACGAAGTACAGCAAAATCCCGAAAACGGATTTAGCTGCTTCGTGCCACATAACACCCCACCAGTGTCTGAGGGCTGGGTTGGCCCGAGACACGCAAAGGTAGAGTGCCCTGCGTTGTTCTGAACGTCGGGGGTCACCAGTGCAGGGGAGGGTCGCTACTCCTCACACCCGTTGGTCGACGTTGCCTTACATGCGAGAGTGGGAGCTTCCGATGTTGGGGTTTGCTCAGCGAAGGCAAGTCGACCCTTGTGTTGATGAACTGTTTTATTTCGATCAACGACGCACGAGTACAAAATAATTGACACGGCGAGAAGAACACAATAAACATAGCCAGGTCAGAGACTTTAAAGAACCGGCCTGCCACGCCCCGTGGAGGCGGGGAGCGGCGTGATTATGGGGTGGCGATGCACCCGGAAGGGAAGTCCACCAGCTTAGGTCGCGGGGGCCAGGCTGGGGAGTCTAGGTACCTGTGGAAGGAAAGTGTGGATCGAGAATTTTGTGCGACTCGTCCGCAAAAGTTAGAATGGCGGAACGGGCCAGGGAGACGGGCTTTGCTTTCTGCAAACGCAAAAAGGTCAGCTCACGACGGGCCGGGCGACAGAAGTTTTATAAAGCCAGGCAGCGCCCACGTCTCCATCACGTGACCGTAACACAGGTACGTTTAACTCCTATACCCGGTCTGCCCGTAGGCAGACCGGATAAACTTTGGGGTCTCCTACGAGGAAGAGATGCTTAGCTACAAGGACGATTTGAATACTCGTGGGAGACGAAAATTATATAAAATCTGGAGCAAAGGCTCAATTAATTGGTGTAAAAAAAAAAAGATGGTAAGTGGGAATATATTGTATGCTTTACCTACCGAAAAAGTGTTGACGTTGAACCAACGAGCACGGATGTGCACTGGCCAGACGTTGAGGCAGGTTCGCCCAGATGGGTCGGGGGGACTAGCGATCGAAGCGTAGATATGACTAGGCTACGTTACCAGGAAAAATATAGAATAGTGGGATGAAACTTTGGAGGTTGCATCGAGTTGATCAGGAAATCATGTTTATCGATGAGTTAAAAGCAACGCGAGGTTGATCCGAGCGGGAAAGAGCAGCGTATCGGGAGAAGGTAGTGTGTGATAGTCTAAAATATTGAAATATGAAAATACAGATCCAGTGTTGTTAATGATATTACGTCATTGATAGATGATATGAGTCCATTCACGATATGCAATATATACTTAATTCATATGTTGCTATTTTATTTTATTGATGATGATTGTATTCTTCATTGAGCTGCAGCATGCTGATGAAACAACAATTGTTTACAGGTAAATTGATAATGAAACAATGGATTTAACATACTATGACGTCACACAATTACTGGCGGGTTTTGAGGTTTGCTGTCTTGCGCGCTCGGATGCTTACTGCAGAGCTTCTGTTGTTGGGGAATTGAGCTTCTGATCGCTGGAATCGTCTTTTCTATGACGTAGCCCCTCCACGAGTGAGCCCGGCGTTCCAAGCTTTCCAGACACGGAGGGAACCTTCGATTGAGAGGGAGGCCACTTTTCTAGCCACCTCTGCTACCCCACGAGCAGGAACACCCAAGGCCGCCAAAGCCCGAGAGCTCAACGGAGCATAGCTCCCGAGGGAGCCTACGACGAACGGAAGTGACAGGACGTCCCTGCAAGGGCGCTTCCTGTCTTCCAATATGTTTACACATTGTTTACGCCGTACTTGTCGTGTTTCCTGTCGGCGGCTTTTCGAAGGGAATCCGCGCCGTAATCGAACGGGCAAGTGACGTCACATACAACCGTGACACCGTCAGGGCGTTGGTACGTAACGAAATACAGCAAAATCCCGAAAACGGATTTAGCTGCTTCGTGCCACATAACACCCCACCAGTGTCTGAGGGCTGGGTTGGCCCGAGACACGCAAAGGTAGAGTGCCCTGCGTTGTTCTGAACGTCGGGGTTCACCAGTGCGGGGGAGGGTCGCTAATCCTCCTCCGTTGGTCGACGTTGCCTTACATGCGAGATTTTTTTTTTTTTTTTTTTTTCGCGCAACGCTCAGAGTTCAAGATGGATACCACTACATCTTGCAGGTTTACAAATTGTCCATATGGAATGGATTTGTTTCCTGTCTCATCATTGGTGCGTCCGCTCCGGGAGCCGTCCACACACCCAAACACTCAGCAGGCACACCATACTTACATGGAAGATACCTACCAGGGAGGCGAGGGACTCACTACGACCGAAGGGACCCACCGCGGTAGATGGTAATCTGTGGATGTAAATGTTTGGTTAGTGGCTGCCTCAAGCTGATCTGCCTGTCTCAACTTTCCTCTTGCTGATCTTGGAGCAGTCTAGGAGATGGCGGGTCAAGCTCAAGAACTAGCGCATTTTGGTAGAGAGTTAATTTTGATTTTATTTGAAATTGTTTGTGTGTGTGTATCTTCTTGTTGCCCGCTTCAAGAAGGGCACCTGTTTGGAGAAAACGGGCCACCGCAGTCTGACACCTCATTTGGCGGAGATGCCAGAGAGGAGCGGCCAGAGGGAGGGTAGCTTTCGCTGACCCCAGAGTCGTCTTGGAATGGGCCGCTGCAATCCTGTCATCCCAGAGCGAGTGGGACAACGGAGAGGGACGGTTAAAGATCTCCCGCTGCAATCACTCTTCCGGCATCAGGCCGTTGTAGATGAGTGAGAGGGACGGGTCAAAGGTGGGTTGTTACGCCCTTGGCTGTCTAAGCTTCTTCAAAGATGATCTACGACCGTACTGTGCTAGTGAGATCCACCGCTGCAATCAGTCATCCCTACCACCGAGGACGACTGAGAGGGCGGTTACATGCGAGAGTGGGAGCTC
This sequence comes from Aplidium turbinatum, assembly GCF_918807975.1. Classification (NCBI taxonomy): domain Eukaryota; kingdom Metazoa; phylum Chordata; class Ascidiacea; order Aplousobranchia; family Polyclinidae; genus Aplidium; species Aplidium turbinatum. The sequence goes on from NC_137472.1 coordinate 49,651,515, forward strand.
CCGATGTTGGAGTTGCTCAGCGAAGGCAAGTCGACCCTTGTGTTCTATCAGAAACAACTTAGGTTTGTGGTACGTAACGAAGTACAGCAAAATCCCGAAAACGGATTTAGCTGCTTCGTGCCACACACGCAATTTATTCATACTTGAGGATAAGTATCTGGCCCACAGTTGACTGGAGTACATAGGTAAACAATACGTGCGAAATAGTACATTCATTACAGCGGAAAAGCAGTTAGAAAAGCGTGAACGGAGCATGTTCGCTGTGCAATATATAGCTCTAACTTGGCGCTTAATAATCATGGTAAATCAACAAATAATGCAATGTTGTGCTATTTAAACTCAAAACTAGAAAAAAGTCCTTTTTCTGATGTTGAAATAGAAACGTTATAGTTACATCAGTAAGTCGTTTGTTAACGTAGATGCTAAATAATCCATGATGAACAGATCTGGCACAGACAGTACGCTCACAAGTTCACAAGCAAGCAAAACTTATTCAAAACTGAAACAACGTAAAACAACATTATGGCAATATGCACAAGCACAAGCATTATGCCAATATGCACAATACTTCACAAGCAAGCAAAACTTATTTAAAACTGAAACGACGTAAAACAACATTATGCCAACATGTAGCCTACATGGCTTTCGTTTACAATAATCTCCCCGACAATAATCCACCAATTTGAAAGAATCCGATAAGACAGATTATTTTTGATGCCGTGAAGGTTAAAAATAGTACAATTCTAAGAATATTGTCGCCAGTTTATGATTAAAAGGCGCATAGATTCCCCTTTAGTCTGAAAAGTGTCAAATGTAAGATAGTTAATAAACTTGTTCCTTTTCCTGGCATTGGAGAGAATGCAGACAAGGGAAAAATATAAATGTTTTTTCTGTAATCCAATCAGACCACCAAGTTTACAAATAGGGAAGGTTTGAGTTCGCTTGCTCAATTTTATATTCACAAAAGTGATATTACAATATAAATGTTTACTAGGTTTCCCGTGAGGCACATCAGTATCACATCACTAAAATTCTTGCCACACAGCTACATTGGTATTGGTATCAAAACATAAATAGTCCACTGACTGTGTACGATACCATATTATTAAAAAATGTTATTTCGCTATCAATACATCGTCAATCTTCAAGGCTAAATGTAAAATCGGGTAAACTGATAAAGTTTTAAGAGCAAAGTAGGCCTGCATATGCTGATATGAATCAGTCAACTACTTTTCTTGGTTAAGTAGGCTAGCTACACTATACGCAAGGCCAGAAAGATGTTTGATTGATGAAACTGCAGGGGTTTAAAGTTTTTATCGTTGATTTAAATGTTTATTAACCCCTTGATGACAGCAGAACCGCTGCTGTCATCAAGGGGTTAATAAACATTTAATAAACTTTCAGAAAAAGGAAAAAGCAAACAGTTACGGTAGGCTACGTAATTTAAAATTGGCAAATTCCTACAATGTTTACGAATTAGGTTGAACTCCTGCTAGTGAGATTCTATTACAGAGGTGAACTGCGGGTATACTGAATAAGATTGAAAGCAATAAATGGCCATTTTAACAGCCTCACTTGAGAAAGCTGCGGGTGGTAGGTTATTTGAGTAAAAAATGATCCATCAAAATTATCCCGGTGCACAACAAGTGAGTTTTCTTAAGAAACGCAACTAGCCTATTTATTCTCACTGTTGGGTTCAGTGAGTTTTTAAGAAACGTAAATGTTATGTGAGAATTACATTTTGTAGAGAGCTAAAAACAATGGAAATGCATTCGGGTCCCTACAAAACTATCCCTTGAAAATATTTAAACAAAATATTTTTGAATAAAACATAGGAACACCTGAACGCTTCATTGAATTCTCAGTTACCCTGGAAATTTGAGATGCAAAGTCAGGAAGTTCTGGTAGTTTCTTTTTTGATTTGTTAGGTTTGGTTGTCTTGTGCTCTGTTGTTTGGTTCAGTATTTAGTTTGTCATTTTGTCGGTGTCATAATTTAAATATTTTTGAAAAATTGCATAACAATTTTTGTGTTTGTTTTCTCTAAGCCTATCGTTAAAACCTAGCCTACAACAGAATGCATCTTTTTATCCTAACTGCAAAAATAGGTTATTCATTTATTGTTGTTTAACATTTGAGACTGTTGGACTAAACTGCAACTGAGAGCAGGATAATATTGCTTTTCACTAAATTAAGTGAACTTTGGCCTGCGTTATGGGGTTTTGGGTGGAGTACAGTGTGTCGCAACCGTGGCCTCGTTCTTTGAACACAAGGTTCTTCTGCCCTGGCTGAGGTCCTTGAGTTGTAGGTTTTATATCAGACTTTCCTTGTCTTCGCTTCTGGTTTAAGAATCTTTTCCGGAAGCACGGGAGCATTAATTAATCCAGTGCTGAGGGCTTGGTTTGGGTATGTTAGGGCAATGTACAATTGTCCATTGCAGTATGCCTACACATCGCATCTACAAGAGCGGATGAGCCAAGTCTTCTCCAGGTATTTAGCCCATACCTGGGACCCTGACAGGTACTACTGCTCTGGGCCAGATCATACCTGGGAGTCATGAGAATAAAGGTAATTCCACATTCCCCAAAGCACCACCTACTCAAAGTGGTGTCTCCTCACCGGTTGCAGTTTTATGTCAGCTCCTGATTAGTTTTTTTGGAGCTGGTGTACCACTGTACCAAGCCGCATGGTTTGAAGTGTGTAAACAGTAAAGCAAAGAAAAAGTAGTTTCACCCTATATGTTGTCGATTCCTGTCTATGACATCATGATATTGTTTACCAGGACGGAGATTTGTACACCAGCTGTTTTTTCATGTGTAATTCTCTTGGAAACTAAGTTAATGTCAGATGGTATATACTGTAGCCTATTGATTGAGATGTATCTATTATAGAGATCATGTCAACTAAAATATTGTGAAGTGCGTTAATCAGGCTAGCAAAAAATATGGTGGTTGAAAACTCAAACTGACAAGCAAAATGTGTTGGCAGAAGGCAAGATGTGCTCAATGGAAAATAATATTGCGTCAAATTGTCTGATAGTGAGAAGTACCCTGCAGTAATAGAGCCACAGTGAATAGCATCACATCAAGTTGGTCATGTCAACATATCAAGTACAAATACATCTAGCTTTAATCAAACTTTAAGAAAGTGGCTATTTTTACAACAAGATCCCCACTAGGCTGGCGCAAAATCTCGAAAAAAAATTTTTTTTCTTTTAAACTTTTCGTCAGTTTGGAATATTGTTCCTTTTGGTAAATGTATCTCCTACACCAAATTTCACAAAAAAATATTAACGTTTGACCCTGGTTCACCTGGTTTGAATTTTTTCAAAATATCGAATTTTTGCTTATCCCCGAAACTGCTCACCCGCTATCTTCTAATGCACTCTAGCATCTTAATGGACACAATAAGAGGCAGTAACACACACTTGTAGCAAGCAAAGTGGTTTAATTAGCAACTCCATGAACACTGACACCTGTATTACTCTCAAAATATCGAATTCTACCACATTTCAGACATGATTTTCTTTGTGCACCCTTCACCGTAGTAAATATATACTGCTTTTAGTTTCTTGAATCATTTGACGATGTTTATCGATTTTCACAGGCCAACAAAACTTTTTTTTATATAAAGGCAGTCATTTTAAGGTCATTTTAAGGTATTTCGAGGCCCCTTATTCTGAAAATGCACTAAGTTTTCTCGAATTGGCTCTAGTTTTTGAGTTACAGCAAAAATATTTTTTTCTTAATTTTGTGGCCCTATAGATTTAACGTCGTGTCGTTTACTACATAGACAAAACTGGAAGTAATCCCAGGCACATTTCTGAGTGGTATAAACGCTATTTGGAACCAATCACGTTGATTACAACCCAAACAAACAGCTATTTAACGTTTACTGGCCTAGTAACAATCAAAATATGATGTGAAGTAAGCCTGAGGATACAAGATGTAGAATATATAACTTTCGTTTTGCATTAATATATTTGCTGACTTCAACAGTATCAGACTTACTAAGTAAGCTACTAAGTACAAACAAAATGCATTCATTGTTTTGCTAACAAACTAGACAAATAAGCAAAACAAAGCTATCGATGAACAAACGCAACTCTTTATTATGATTGGCCTACTGAGCAACACCCCATCAAGGTAGGCTATGAAGGCCATTTATATAATTACAAAATACATAGTTATGTTATTCAGTAAGGTAGCTGCTTAGAATTTTATCCTTGCTGCGGAAGAACGTAATCTTGGCCTTGGAGTCAAGAATGCCATGTTGATCGAGATGAGGAGCCAAGATTCCAGCTACCACTTTTGATAACTAAATCTTTAATTACTACAGTAGGTGGTAGAAATGGTTTTGAGAAAAAAACTTGACCTTGCTCCAAAACACTACTGAAGGTATTGAGGTTACTCTCAGTCATGCCCGTTTTCCTATTGTTTCAAGCAAATCACCACTTGAAATTAGAGAGGGCAAACAAAAAACAGAAATAGCAACGTCCATGCAATGACTGCCTTGCACACTCCATGTAAACATAATGTTCCAACTTCCTTCGAACATCCTCACCGTGCAGAAGTATCAATTTTCATGGTGATGCCACGGCTTTCTTTATGCTATGGCACTCTGAACTTCTTAGCCTTGAGCCCAGAAACGGGTTTGCGTGCAATGTTTGCATACTTTATAGGAGGAACCCAGGACTTATCTTGATCACCCAGCTTCATGTCAAAGTAATAATAATGCTTGTTTTTATATAGCGCTGTATCTATCGCAGAATGCGTTGCTCCACTGCGTTGCCTCATGCAGCAAAATATATCTGGGTTGTTTGTACAGCATCCTACTTGTCAAAGGCATGTTTTATTAGCCTATATGCCATTTATTTAGCCTATAGACCAGAAAAAAACTTCTTGCAGCAAAGACTTGGCCTTAGCAAAGGCTTTAGAATAAAATTTCATTTGTATAGTATCCATTTCTGTAGGCCTACCTATTCAATATAAAGCTGCATTCATAAACACATGACTTTCGGGATATTTTTCTTGTGATGTAGGCCTACTGATTCACAACTGTTTTTATTGAATATTTATGTCTCCCTTACGTTAAACACAATTCATTTCAACCTTTGCTTGGGTTTTGAACTTTCGTGCAATATGAACCAATTGAACTAGACAAGTGGAACTATGACATCATAATGGTAAACAGGGCTGAAAATAAGTGATTTGTAAATTGAGAGCTTTTGAGAAACGATTTCAAAAATATTTTCATTGTCGAATATCTCGAAAACTAGAGCCAATTCGAAAAAACTAAGTGCATTTTCGGAATCAGGTGCCCTGAAATACTCTATAATGACTCTCATCTTTTGTGCCAAATTTTTTTTGTTGGTCTGTGTTATAAATTCACTGACTGCGAAAAGGCTGTAAAATCAACTAAAATCACACTAAAAGCACGCACTATTAGTGACTCTCAGACTTGGAGTAGGGTGAAGATGTTCCATGTGGAAGTTAACAGAGGAAGTGACGTCAAAATCACGTGGTCAAATTTTGACAAATCCCCTCTTCAGATATTGCTAAACCACATCGAAATTTACTAATTTTTCAGAAAAATTCAGAATTTCTCCTTGGGTGAACCAGGGTCAAAGGTCAAAACCCAACAAAAATTTTTGGTTTACAAATATCAGTGAGCAAAATGGAACATTATTCCAAACTGACAAAAAATTTAAAGAACATCAAGGAAAATGAGCCACCCTAATCCCCACACAAATGCATGATTTTTGTGATAGGGCCCAAAAAAATACGTGTTTTTAATTCTTCTAATTTGAAAAGCAAAAAGCATCTCTACAGTTTGTTTTTCTATGCAAGATATCATGAATTTACAACTTTTATTTCAGTTTGTTGGTATTTTTGAACATCACCATGAAAATAATACAATTAGTACATGCCAAGATACTAGAGGTCCAGAAAAAAGGTGGAAGCAACAACATGTGGACAATAGGTGTGCTTGAAACTGAAATAGGTTAATATGTATAAGTAAAACAATTTGACAGGCTTGCAATACCTCACTATATACATACAAGTCACCTGTCATATGCACATAAACTGTTCACCGATTTGTAAATATGTTTCATTTTACAGCAGCATGTGTTGAATGAGTTTCAATGATGTATTCTGCTGTGTCGCATTTGCCAACCATCACATTTGTTAAGTCGAAGAAGAGAAAAGTGCCATCATTTGAATTGCCACCAGATACCAATAATAATTTGAAAGTTTCACCAATTCTTGTTGATTTTGATCGACTGCTGAAAGGAAGTAATAAAGTTGACAAACAGGTAAGAAACCTCATGAATTAGAGATGAATACCGTAGTACCGTGTACTATTCATCATTTTCAATATCGGTACTTGTACCATGTACCTTACTGTTGAAAAATTCTGTGAAACTGAGTTGTTGGTTTCGTAACAAATAGAGAATTTAAAATCGTGATGTCAAAATGAAACTAATTTCATATCATATTTTAAATTAAGATACTGTTACAGCTTGTGGTAGGATAGTAAACTACTCAATTGCTACCGTAACTAAAACTACTTGACAGTTGTTTTGTGTTTGTTGATTTCATAAAACTTTTCTTCATTGTGCAATTTTTATGTCTGATATATTGAGATAAAATGTCCCACAAATGCTTAGAATCACAGTTGACCCTCCGTATTCGTGGGGATAGGATTGATCCCAAACGTAAATAATGTGAAATTATGAATACAGTAGTTGAATGAAAAATACCTGTACTTTTTAACTGCTTATTTTGGTTTTAAAAACACTCCCAATACTAAAAATTAACATCTTGAACACTTCAAATACACTTTAGACTAATTTAAAAACGTTTTGTTTTTAAATGCAAGTTGGTTTTGAATCTTAATACTCGGACTGACAAAGCCTTTGTTATTCCTGATAGTTTTGCATACTAGTAGACGCTTTTGACGCAGGTTTGGTTACTGAGGTTGACAGAGTGAAGTTTCTGATTGTTGAAATGTTTGTTTCCATTCCATTCATTAGATGCCGCTGAATGGAGAGCAGTTCTAAAATGCGTTGCTCAAGCACACACCCCGAGAGTCGAACCAGCGCCTCTTGATCTTGAGTGCGTAACCATTAAGCTAACGGGGGTGCCTGAATTTTATTGTTTATTAATGTACTGTATGCACTCTAACACATTGCACAAGCATAAAATGTTTTTAAATTAGTTCTGATTGTAATACTACAATTTAACTTTAATGCAAATTATTGAAACCTCAGATAGTGAAAGGCAACTCTATTGTCAGTTTAAGCATATCATGTCCATGTGGCTGCATCTAGACAAGTAACTTAGCAGATCATGTCTTTGTGGCATCATTAAATGAAACACTTAAGTAGTTATATGACAAAGTGTATGAACACCTAAATCTCACAACATCAAAGTTAAAATGTCAATCTAACATACGCCTATTGCCTAATGTTGTGCAATAATGCTCAAATGTTGTGAAACCTAACGTGGATGATATCGCTTTTTTACAAGAATTTTGAAAATTTTAATTCATTGCAGTATCACAGGTTAACTGGTAAGCTGCAAGTAAAGCCTATTGTTGTTTTTCTGAGGTTTTGTTTTGCACCCATGGCGACTACATACAGTACACTGTGATTCACACGTATGCAAAATAACATGCAGAGCTGGAAGCAAGTAAAGGAACATGTAGTCAGCCACTTTCAATTGTTTTGGCATGTTTTTGAGTGTCTTACCAATGACACAACCACATGCTCTGGAGCGGTATCGAACCGTCGTTTCAAACATCGCCTTTTCATCGCTCGGCCATCCACCCAGTTGAAGATGTGATATGAGTTGAAGCAAGCTGCCTTATAATATGTAACTCACCTGTGAAACTATGCAGGGAAACGTGAAACATCTGCCTTTTCAAGAAATGTGTTGATTTTGTTACCACATTGGTCACATGATTAATCAGTTTTTTGTTTATTTCAGATAATTCCTGAAATCCCCAACATTGATGTTCTTCATGCTGTAGCTACTCTGTACGGGGTTTCACTGTCTGAGGTCACTGATGACATCATCTATCCGACATTATGTGACAAATGGTCAAAGACACTTCTTTTGATTCGTGATAAGGACGAAGCTAGGGAGAGACTACTGAAGAGAGCTACAACATTACAGCAACCGTTGAAGAGAGAAGATGAACAGCCAAACGAAAAGGCTCCGTCAAATGGCTTGCTTCAAGAGAAAAATAAAGCTTGTATGTTCAAGTAGCAGATATACGGTAGTCTCCGCTTCTTTAACCCCATGATTAATAGACTCTCCTACTAATTAAGCCCAATTTGGTCCGGTCTGGAATTACTCCCGTTCATATGAGTGGCAGAAATTCGTCCCCGCTTAATAGGTTCACCCGTTTAATAAACTTAAAAGCGTCCGGTCCGAGGTAGGCTTAATAAGCGAAGACTCTTGTGTATAAAATCGTGGTTCCACAAACGTGTTGGAAGCTAAACTCTAATTTTGAACAAAACATTTCTAAACAAAATGAAAACATTTTAACACGTTTAAACATTCTTTAAACCATGAGATCTGTTTTTTTTTTTCATTTTCAGCTCCACAGTCTCAGAAGATTTTTTTGTTTTATAAACTGTGTACGAATAGCATTGTTTGGTTTTCGCGACGTAGAAAAGAGAGAGTGACAAGCTAAAACCAGTACAAACGACATCGGTATCTGTTTTTATCAAAACCTTTGAAGTCTGGAGCTTAGTTTACTCAAGAAAAAAGACGTAATTATAATGGTTAAGTGACAAGGATCAATATTGATTGTGTTTATTGCTGATTTGTGACTTTTTAGTAAAAGATGCCGAGGAGGATGAAAGATTTGTGAACATCTTCAGTGATGGTGAATCTAGCGATGAAGAAGATGACGATGAAGAAGAAGATGATGATTTTATGGCTGGATTGAATGATTTTCTTCGACGTGTGGACGAGAGAAAAGAACTGTAAGTTGAAACTTCGGAATTTGTACTGCTAACACCTAAGACTGTTCTTTTCCTGCTGTAGGCCATCAATTTGCAATTTGGTTCGAATTTGCTTTTTACAGTGACGACGATGACGCCGCTGCGGCCACTAAAGAATACAAACTGATCAAGATGTTTGTATTAACTTTTTAGCATCATGACACGAGTTAATATTAGCAGCAGAACCTTCTTTTGAAAGTTATCTGTCGGACCATTTTTGGGTTGTTGTGGTCTGATCATATTGAGATGCATATTGTTGCAGATGGCGAATCTACGCCGAGGAATTGAAAGATGTCTCTACAGACCAGCCGCCACCATTACTTGGTGAGTTTATGATTAGTCGCAAGAAAACACTTTTTGTCATTCTTCAATTACTTTATTTGTCTCCATTCATTTATCTTCGTCTTCCCAGCCAGAAAATTGGTCTTTTTACATCAGTTTAACGTCTACAGATGTTGTACCATTTTAAACTCGACAAAGTTTGCGAATTTGGTTTTCAGAATGTCATCTATTGTCAGTCTTCTTATCATTCTTTACCTACGTGATATGCCTTTACCCAGACAGAAAAATTCGTCATTTTACGTTTATTCAACGTCGGCAGACGTTCAATGTAAAAATGAGGGGTTTTGCTGTGTGGGTAATCACTCATTTTTTTCTTGTTAGAATGTCAGCTATACTTAATACTTATGCTTCCAGGAATCGAACATCGCTTGATAGCTTGTGTCACCTTCGAACGCTCGTACCAGCCGAGTAACGAGAAAGTGCTGCAGCTTTCTCTTATTGCGGTACGTAGAAAGTTCAGAGGTCACGGGATAGGCAAGTTCATGATCAAGCAATTGTTCGACCCGTCAATCACCGGAGGCAGTGACGTCATCGTAGTGAATGCGGACAACAACGCGATTGATTTTTTCGAAAAACAAGGTATGCTCGGGCTGGTAGCCGTGGTAAGCTTTGAAATAGTTTTGGTAGACCGTGTCAATGAGCTGATAATGTCCACAGATTATCCTTTTCTGAGAGACATTTTTGGAAATTCAGTCTGCCAAACCAACTGATGTTGACGATGCCTGGATGACTCAAACATGAAATCGTTCTAAAAATATGTTCACAAAATTAAAAAAAATATATATTCCCGCAAAAAAAGTTTACAAATATATAATCAGATGATGTTGTTACAAATGCACACAACTGATCCAGTAGTTACTTGGCTCCTATTTTCACTCATCAGAAAGATGCCAGGGTAACTTTTTAACGCCATGTTTTTATTCATTCTGTCTCTATAATTAGTCTACTGTTGCGTTTGAATACATTTTTTCAACATTGTGGTAACGTTACGTTTTTGCTGTTTCATGAAAGGTTTCACAGATGACGCAATACTTAACAGCAGGTGGGCACATATAGGCGATGTGTGGTTCAATTCAAAGCGAATGTGCTATCTTCCTGCTTACCAGCGTCACCCAGACGAAGAAGATTCTCCGTTCGACCTCCGACAGATGGAGCTCGAACTTGCTTTGTGGAAGGAGCGCAGCTTGCATGTACGTTGAGACTGAGAAGCTGGCTTTTGTGAATTGAGCTTAGCAGAGGTTGTGGTCGCCAATTAAGGTAACTGGCGGCCCGCGGTTAGATATAAAATAGTTTTGGATAAAAATCAGCTTGAGTGTGGTTTTATTTTGCAACAATGATCCGATCAACGGCAATTGAATGTCTCTAACATACAGTAGTTCATTCAGCAGACATAACCGTTTAAAAAAAAATTTTTTTCAACTTTTTTGACGCAGGCGTACCAGTCACATGCGTCACTCACCCAACGCATGCGACGCGAGATTCTAACGTTGCACGCACGCGTCAGCTTGCAGGATGAGACGATCGCGCAGTTGAGGAAGGAACTGGATGCTCGGGAAGATGCGGATTTAAATGCAAAGCAAGACCGGATGAGAAGTAGAATTGTGCATTTAAGAGACGCCATCGATGGTTTTGAAGAGAATTGCTCTTTTGTGGCTGGAGGTATACCTCTTTTGCTTGATGTGTGTTGTATCCCTATTCGGTTGCTGTTGCAGGAAGATTGCTTTCCTTGTTTTCCGGTTCACTTTTTCTCCATCTTCACCAACAAGACGCAAGTCTGGACATAGTTGAATAAAGTTTAGAAGTTTTTATCGGATGTAGTTGTTTGAAAGGTCGTATTTAACCATGAAACTTGTTGTTTTCTTCCCTTGCAGAGTTTCATATGTAGGCATTATCGAAATTCAATTGGCTTTGGTTTAGTTGGTCAAACGTGCTCATTAATTGCAAACGCTCAAATGTATAAAGCATGATTATCACAATTTTAGGGAGACAATTCTTGCAATGAAATTATATAATAATAAATTTAAAATGGATACTGTATTTGTTCAAAAGCTTGTAACTCAAATACAACTATGCCTACGGTATATTTTGTTTCACCTGCAAGTATCGTAAGGCGTATCTTATTGTACTGGTTATGAAAAATCTGTGATGTCGCTTGCACTGAGAAAACAACACGTCATTATTTTGTAAAATTAAACTTGTGTGTTTTCAGCTTCGGATGTGACATCATCATCCGCACAAGACGTCACTTCCTGTTCGACCACACAAAAGGAAACTGATGCCAGTTCATTATCCACTCATCATAAAGACGATGACATCATCTTTAGTTCGTCCAATCAACAAGAAGTTGACGTCACCAGTACAGTGCCGAATCAAAACGACGTTGTTGCGTCATCAAATTTTCCCGATGAACTCGTTGATGACGTTATAACTACACTGACAAATGAAAAAGACGTCACTTCGAGCGTAAAGAGCAAAGAGGACGACAAAGACGCAGTAATTGCAGGTATGTGCAAGTTTGGCTTGAATGCAGCCACACCCGTAGATTCTATGAATGAATACTCGATGTCACTTTCCTACAGATTGCTTTTGTTTCTTCCTTACTCTACAGTCTACATAGTATGCCCAACCACACAATTGCTTCTTGTGACACCTTAGCAGTCTCTAAGGTAGATTTGGACCGTTTGTTGTAATATCAAGTTGGGAAGCAAATTATATTGTGAAACGAAATATTCCCCAAAATTTTAAGCCCGAGCGTTGATGGTTGGTCATTTCACTTAACGGTCAGTGATTGATTCCTTCATTCATTTTTTGTCCAGAAACCAATAGCGATGAAAAAAAGCGAACAACTGAAGTCGACCAAGCAGAACAACGGTCGACCAATGGGAGTGCTCGACGCAACGATGACGTTGTCGTTTTGACATCCCAGAGAGTGTCTTTTCGCGAAGAGTTGAAGCTGCTGGAACTTCGCGAAATAAAACATTGTTTCGTCACCAGCATGAACGCTGCCAACGAAACCTTCAGCGGCACTGATTATGACGTCATCAACGTGTCGGATGTGACGTTAGCGGAGTTGCCGCTTGGCATTGCAAAACGTTTCGAGGAGGCCGTCAAGTCGTCGCACAAGCCCGATATAGTGGCGAACTTGTATTTTTGCGGGCCTTTGCTGGCTGACAGGGATGATTCGAAATTTGATCGGATAATGCGTCGGGGATTTAGTGCAAATGATTTTGCGTCCAGCGATTACGGCCGTGGACTCCACTTCAGTCGCCACGCGCGTTGTGCGGCCCGTTTTTCCCCGGATGGCCAGGTCATCGTTGCCAAAGTATGTTTGGGCCGTACCCAAACCGTGACGGCGTTAGAGCCGGGGAGAAAGTGTGCCCCAAAGGGATACGACTCGATACTGACGCAAGGGCGACTTGTGGACAGCATCACGCGACACTGGAGTGTGGGACACAGCGAATACGTCGTGTTTAAACACGACCAAGCAATACCAGTCGCCTTGATACGATACCAGTTGATGACGTCCTAATGACGTTTGTCATTGTGATGTTGGTTAACGTTGTCTCAACGACAGTCACTGAGTTAAAGCTAAGAGCAAGACTTTTCACCAAACAATTCGATCTTGTACGGTTCTACAACACACTTCAGCGGTAACCTTGTCAATGTCATATCAACGTTAAATAACGATAAATCATCGTAAAACCGGCAATGTTCGTCAGCCCATAGTTTATCGTGAAAACAATTAAGAAACACCACAGCGTTGATCTTGCTGTATAATTCCAAATCTGGTTGTCTTTTTATTCAACAAGTTGACAAAACCCGTCTGTTGATTCGACGTCTGCAGATGCTGAATCAATCTAAAATATTTGCATTAAAACTATTTTTGGTGTGAACAAGGTGAAATGACTTCCCAGATCAGCAGCGTATCAAGATCGCTTAGCTATCCGTTCAATGGTCACGGAACTTGCAGGGGAAAAAGGATTCTTCTGTCCACTGTACTTGCAACTATAGGATTGGCAATCGTCTAGTTCGCAAAGGCTTCCATAACTACAGTACAAGGCGGCTTTAGCTGATCGTTTGTTACTTGTCATTGCATAAGTTATTAGGCCTATTGTTGTTTAGAATGTAATCAGTTTTTTTGACTGTGATTTGTAAAGTTTTGTAGTGTGTTCCGCTAAAATGAGTATTTATGCAGTGTTGTCGATTGTCTTATAATTCTCGTTTACGTTCCAAGAAAATGGCACTTTTTAAATTTCATGAACGTGTTTGCCACCAAATTTTGCCTTTTCATATTTATAGGCCTACAACATTAAATGATACTAAGTTAATGAAGTTATGCTTCGATACTTGGTCTCGACTCGCTATTTGCTTGTGAAGCTCGACTCGCTATTGTTATTAGGCTATCCAGTATGCGTCGAACATAACGTTCTAGCTCGAATTTCGATAGACATGACTAGTGAGATCGAGTGCCGAACAGGGGCGGATCCTGCAAGTAGCCTGGGGGGAGATTGACCCCACCTCTATTTTGATACTGACTAGTCACATTTGATTTTGAAAGATCATTTTTCATCCAACAGAATGTAAAGCATGCGTACAATGATGATGCATTCGCATGTTTATTATGTTACTAGATTTTTATTCACCGACGTTGTGTTGTCCTTTATCTTTATGGTCGATGCATGGTCACCGGTGTCAATTCTGAAATATTAAAGTTAAGTTTTTACCAATAATATTAGTCAAGCAACGTATTTGCATATATGTTGCATACTATTGGTGATGCTGTGACGTCAATGTGTTTCACTTGTTAAACTATTCTGTTTAAGTCACGAGCACGTCTTGACATTAGCGTTTTGTCGCTTCTACCTTCAGAGCTTTGGTATGTTATGGAACGTATTGCTTTTGCACTGCTAATCAAAAGTAAAAACTCACTGAACATATTGACAACTTATTTATGAGTCATTATAAACTGTGCTTTTATTTTTTTACATATTTTTTTTTGCAAGATTTTTATAGCATGCCCAAAAAGTTGTTAAGGCAATTTAATTTTTTTATAAAATGTCATTGTTTTAGCTAGAATATTTTTTAACCTTACATGCGTTTCAGGTCAATTTCGCGTAGATATTATGCCTTTAATTGTTGAATTGCCTGATGATTTGCCACAAGATGGCGACATCGATCCACCAGTTGATGATGAAGTAAGTTGAGTGTTAGGATAACTTAGCCAACAAATCAGTCTTTTTTGCATTGATACAACGTCTGCACAGGTTGAATAAATGTAATTTTTTTTGGTTAGGTACTATTCAATAAAACTAATGTATTGTTTTCGGTCAAATTGTGAAGTGTTTTTACCATATTTTGCAAGTGTCTACGATTAATGGGTGTCTCTTTATCTTGATTTTTCTGGGTCGTAAAATATTTAATTTTGAAATAAAAGTCACAAAATCTTTGAACATTTAATTTTATTGTTGAAGTTAAGATTGATTTTTTTGTTATTGAAAACACTATTCTCTATTTAAAAAATTGAATTGATCATTTCTATCAAAACGTGACATCAAAGCACTTTAAGTCTAAAAACACTTAAACTTAAAAATGTTGTTATGATCATCAGTGTTGCCATATGGTTTCCCGCCGTTATAATTTTCTAACTTTCATTTTAGGAACAAATTATGAACGTTCCAGTCGGTGTTATTGGGGAGACCGGTGACAATGCAGAGGTGGATGAAAGCGTCGATGGAAAATCTGTTGCAAAAACAGATGAAATTGCAAAATCAGAGCTGGAAATGAGAAGCGATTTGACTTCGGAGAGTGAACCTAACATTGAAGTTTCTTCGAATGAAGAATTACAAAGAAGTGCATCTGAAGATGTTAAGTCAGAAATAAGCTCTAACAATTCCGAAGAACTGAATGTGCAAATCAATGCTAGCTCAGAGCTAAAAATGAGAACCGACGTCCTTTCAGAGGCCGATGCTGAAGTCTCTGTGTGTGAAGAATTACACAGAAATGAAGCTGAAGATGTAGATTCACAAAATACCTCTGAAAAATCTGAAGAATTGAATCCGCCTTCCAATGTCGGCGCAGGGAGAAAAACATCCGATCCAGAGCTCGAAATGAACGTTGAAGGAATTTCCAATCCAGAAGTAACCGAAGACTGTGTTAATCTGCAAGGCATGTCGATGGATGACGTCGTCGATTCTAACAAGCGCGATAACGATGACGTCATGTCAGATGTGACGTCAACAACGACGGATACAATGTCGACGATGGACACGATGTCAACGATAGACGTAAGCATTTTCCCTCCAGCTGAGTGTAGGATGTTGTTGTTTTAACGTTAAGCTATTGTGCTGTTCAAATATCACGTAACACCATTTTTTGGCTTTTCTGCACTCCTATGTGACGTAGCTATGACGCCAATCTGATGAACGTCATATGACGGCTCTGACAACCCCAAAAGACGTCGCATGATACTTACACAATTTTTAATGTTAAGTTATAAATGATAGTTGGATGCTAAAGGGATAAAGGTTGTTCGGTCGATCGTGCGTAGAATCTCACTGAATTTGTTGCGTCCAAAATTGCTTTTGTGTGTCGACGCTTTCATTTTCTGGTTCAGTGTTGTCTGTAATCATCAGAGATTATTATTCCATTCTCCTCAAAGCGGTTTCTGACAAAAACAAGTTAGCAACAAATTATGATTGAAAACAAATTTCACTCCCATTGTTTTCTTACTGTATCTTTGTGGGTAACAAAGCGTGCGCTACATCCCAGTGAAGGTCATCAGTAGTAGTAGTAGTCCGATGGCCGATTAATTAGTAGTACTGGCCGATAATTAATTAGTAACGCGCGTAGCTTTTGTTCAATCGTTTTGTTTTCTTTTTAGGAAAAACAAGACTTTGAAAATTGTCGAGAGGATCTCAGTAAGTGACAAGTAGCTCGTACAAGTTTGAAGTGTTCATCATCGTCTCAACGTAGTGGTTTCACTCTGAGCTATCGAATCTCGAACACAATTTTGACAGGAAATGTATTGTGTTGCGTGACGTAGTTTAAATTCTCATCACTTTCAGTTCCTCGATCGAGCATTGACATGGAAAAGCTGGAAAGTTTGTATCCAGGCTGGAAGTTAGCTACCAACGACATGGAGAAGCGGAAGATAGGTGGGTGGGGTTGTTTTGTTGAATGAAGACTAACTTTTTTCCAACATAGGTTTAAAAGATTCGGTTTGTGACAAAGCCATGACTTAACAATGACAAAATCAATTTTGATTAAAGTTATGACAAAAATTGTCAGTACAATAGGCTATTGACCTGTTCAATTCTGCGATGTTAAATGCCACAATGATGTCTCATTTTGCTATGAAAGTTTATTCATTAGACACTTGTCCGTGCAGGTGATGCCAGAAAGGATGCAAAAGCCCAGACACTAGATGAGGTCGCCGATGAAATGAACGCTCGAGTCAAGCTAGCTGTGAGTGGTACACTTGTTCGATGGTCATTGACTGTCGAATTGTGGTAGAAGTTTATACTGACCAAAAACATACGAAACCAGATATCGCCACATGGGATAGCGATGTTTTTGCTGAAAGTTTGTTTGAATTTTTTTCTCTCTTCGGACTTCCATCATAACTTGGTCAAAAAGTTTTCATTGACCTGAATTAATTCAAACTAATGGATATTGCCAGCTGCAACTACTAGAAATAGCAAAACAAACTTAACGTCGTTTGATCTAAACTAGTTGTTACGTCATCTAAAACTTTAACACGAACCACCGCTGTGACTGTAACCTCTTTGGTAACGTGCTGATTGCTATGACATGTTGTTAACTGTATTTTCTTCATAAGCTTCTTAGGAATGGTGTATCTAAAAAATACTAAATTTTAATCATAAATAAGGATCACTGCAACATGGTTCGATATACATGTGTAACAGTTGTTTCATTTTTTGCAAGCTGATTAAAAAAACATCGTTGTTTATACTTGTTCATCATCATATTGGACTCATGTTGCCAACTTTCTCGTGGTGAGTCCCGGTATTTCACGCTTGTGAAGCGAATACCAACAACCAGATACCGTAACTCACAAGGCACTAGGGGCGGTAAAAGGATAAACCTTCGGTCCAACGAGAGAAACTCTCAAACGTAAGAAGAAGATAATATATTTACGTACCAAGCTGTACCACGTATCGTATATGTTGCATTGAGATATTGAAAAGTTGTTTTCACTATCTTACAGGCCCACAATGCCCCTGATTCAAACCAAAAAGCTTCCCAATCGTACACTCACCAAGTGGCAGAAGATAGGAAGCGTCAACCTCAATCACTAACACCGAAAGGTACTGACTGATACTTCCTCGAACTAATTACGATGTGGAGTGTTTCTCTCAATTTAATTTCACTGAGCAATGATTTGCTGTGACGTCACATTATTTTTATCCCGTAACGAGAACTGATACTTCCTCGAACTAATTACGATGTGGACTGTGGAGTGTTTCTCTCAATTTAATTTCACTGAGCAATGATTTGCTGTGACGTCACATTATTTTTATCCCGTAACGAGAATTGCTCTTGGAGAGCTTACATGTCTTATTACTGTTGGAACTTTCACTTCAGCCTATTTTTATGTTTTATCGAACCAGGTCGACATTTTTTTTTGAAAAATTGTGTCAACCATGTTGTAGTTGAGAAAGTTTGAATGTTATAATTTTTAGTGGCGCTTTGTTTCGAATGCAATTCAAACACAAGAAGATACATCCACATTTCCTGGCTTTCACTTTCAACGCTTTTACTTTCTGTCCATTCATTAATTGTTTTTTTTTTAATGTTTGCATTTGACAGAGCCACCCACCGTGTACATGGAGATGGTTCCGCCCAAGGACAAAGAACTCACTGAACCACAAGTTGCGAAAAAAGCCGCCGAGTAAGATAGTGAAGTCTAGAAGCTAATACTCCACTTAAAAGAAGCAGCGTTTGTTGCCTTAAAATAGTTTCTTTTTCATGTGGTTAATTTCTGTTTTACAAGTCTGTTTAAGTAAAATCATCAAACTTGCCTGGCTTAACCTATGCGAATTGGTGAATAACTTTTTCATTTTCAGACTTACAGTTGCTAAGGAAACGATAGAAGAGAGAAAAAGGAGGGAACGAGAAGAGAAGGAAATGGAAAAGTATCCGAGGTAAAGAAAACGGCATCACAGTAATGTTGATTCACTTCACGATGTCTTTTCTAATATAATACTCAATAGCGTTCAAGCATATGCTTGGCATAGCAGCACTGGACGAAGCTATGCCCTCTTCCGGATTTCCAAAACCAGTCCTTTGAAAAATCCGAGTCGGACGAAATAAGATTAAGTTTTAGATGATGCTATAACGTACTTCAGTTTTGTTTTACTTCTGTTGGTGCCAGCATCCTTTTATTCTATTCCTATCTTTTCTTCATACCCTTCTTATGCAGCTAGACGCAACAATATTATTTAAATGCCGAAGGATAGTTATTTTTCGTGAAAAAAAGCTTTGCAGTAGAGTGTTTGGTGCAATGTCTGCAAGAAAGTAACATTTTAAAACGCAAACATGTGAGTTGATGGTTTTACTTTGATTTACTTCATCAATGATCTCAGATCCATGAAACAACAGTGGCCTACGAGTTGCAACCGACATTTTTCAGTTTTTTTAAATGATTTGTTTCATAAAAGAGCAGTTCGTTTCATTCCTTCACATTTTCTCTGACTGTAGGTTCAGAATGGCAAAACTGTCCAACATGATGAAGGAAGAAGGCGAATGATCCTCACAGGCGTGGAGATCTTCTGGTGTAACGTTACTTGTGATATTGCAGCATCTTTTCTGCTCATTGTATATTTTCTAATCTTCAGAATGACAAAAGAATCGTTGAAAAAAATATGCAAGGAACAGAAGCTTTACTCGACCCCATACCTCAACGACAATCTGTATCTTCATTATAAAGGTTTGTTGCCACTTTGTATGCCTGGAGAATCAGTGTGTAAGCAGGAGAATAAGCGCTGACAAGAAGAAAGCAGACAGAAGGAGTAAACTTTTGTTTTCATTTTTAATACATTAACTTCAACATTCGGAAACGTCACTCCGTCAATGTCGGTGACCGGGCTTGCGTCAGTGATTCAAAGCCTCTACAAGTAGGCTATGCGAAACTGCCAGGATTAAATTCTGCAAGAAGCTTTCCCAGTCCGAGGATAAAGATTCAATTTTTACTCTACGATTCAATCAATTTACTCTACATTTTTTCAATTGTCTTTTTATCACATTGAAATGTTAATCATCGTCTCACCCAACCTATCCATGTTGTTATTCGGTGTATCTGATACAAATTTTGAGCGTTAGCGTCATTGAGAGTGTCAGTGTGACGTGATTCTCTGGATGTCTTTTCTAGCATCGCAGCAATTGTACCTTTGGAGAGTTGCAAAACTAACCATTTTTACTCGAGGTTTTTCTTACAATTCACGCAAATCTTGACACGTGCCTCCCTAGACAGCAAGATCCGTAATTTTTACATTGATTCAGCATCTGCAGACGTTGAATCTTGTAAAAATGACGGATTTTGCTGTATGGGTAGTGCTTGGCTGATAGTTTTGACAACTTATTATGGAGACAGGTTGGTGGAGAATAGAGAACCTGGACGAGTACACAGGACTCAGGTGCATTTGGTTGGAGGTGAACGGGCTGAGAAAGATCGAAAACCTTGAGAAACTAACATTGTTGAGGTGAATTACATTGTTTCAACGTTTATGTCGACTAAGTTGTGAAGATTTCTCGGCTTCAAGCCCATCAAAAAAGGTACCCGGTCAATTGGTCGAAAGACATTTGGTCGACAGTCATTTGGTCGACAGACATTTGGTCGACAGGACGTTTGGTCGACAGACAATTGGTCGACAAGACATTTGGTCGACAGGACATTTGGTCGACAGACATTTGGTCGACAGGACATTTGGTCGACAGACATTTGGTCGACAGGACGTTTGGTCGACAGACATTTGGTCGACAGGACATTTGGTCGACAAGACATTTGGTCGACAGGACATTTGGTCGAAAGAACGATTCATTTTAGGCTTAACTAACCCTAACCTAACCCTAACCTAACCCTAACCCAAATGTCCTGTCGACCAAATGTCTTGTCGACCAAATGTCTGTCGACCAAATGTCTTGTCGACCAAATGTCTGTCGACCAAATGTCTTGTCGACCAAATGTCTTGTCGACCAAATGTCCTGTCGACCAAATGTCTGTCGACCAATTGTCTGTCGACCAAACGTCCTGTCGACCAAATGTCTGTCGACCAATTGACTGTCGACCAAATGTCTTTCGACCAATCGACCGGCCACCTCAAAAAATAGGTGGTTATGTCTTGACAGAACGTTTTTAAAGTTGAACACAAAAGGCTAACTTCCTGGTCTTTCCGTACACTTAAACTCAATCTTCATTTAACGTGCAGATGTAACCAAGGATATGATAGAAAACATTCATCACAGTACAATGGTATAACGTAGTCGGATTTACATTTACTTAAGCTGCTATTGATACCAGCTTTTCTGTTGTGGCCTATCGTTGTATTATTGGCAATTTGAAGGTTTAATTGCATTTGGCAAGATGATTACAAAGATCCTGTGAAGGGACAGCTTGTAACTTTCCGGGGTGTGAACAACGGTCCAATTTCAAATAAAAATCACTCAAAGAGATTTCTTTTAACACAACGGATGATTGTTTGAATACATGTCTTTATTATGAATACATGTCTTCAACTTTATTTCAACAACTCCCACAGATGTTTGTACCTGCAGCAGAACTTGATTGACAAGATCGAAAATCTGGAAGCGCTGGAAGATCTTCGTGTTCTTAACCTCTCGAACAATCAGCTAACAAAGATAGAGAACTTGTGTGAGTTGCGTGTTCCATACACAAGTGAAGCAGTAGATACAGCTATTTTCAGCGCATGGAAAGCAGGCGAAATCACATTTTTGTGTCTGCTTTTTGTTGCTTCAACGGCAGGGAAACATTTTTATGCTTATGCATAAACCTAAAAGAGTAGGCCTAAAGTTTTTATTCTGTTGTAATGCACCGTTGCATCTTTTTTTTCTTTCACCTACACGAGTAAAAATAAACTTTCTCTGAAATGCAGCATGTTGGTTCTTTGGCTAAGCGAAAAAAAACTTAAAGGTCGCACTGTTATAAACTTAGTCAACTATTTCAGCTTGCTTGACAAAGCTGGAGAGTTTGCAACTGGCGCACAATCACATATCAACCCTTGAAGGATTGCAACACCTCGTCGAGTGCAAGGCAGTGTCGGTGTTGGATTTATCCCACAACCACATTGAAGATCCACAGGTCATTGACATCATGGAAGCCATGCCAAGCCTGGTGGGTTGTGTAGAATCACTGATCCAGTCGTCGCCGTGTTATTTTTATGTTTATTGAGTGTCGTTAGTTATTGCTATAATTTTAAACTGATCGTAATTTGTGTCGAGTGAATTCTTTCGTAGTTTTTTTATGAGCATGAAATCATTGTGCGTGATTTTCTTTTAATTGCAGCGGGTGTTGAACTTAATGGGTAACCCAGTGATCAAGAAAATTCGATTCTATCGCAAAAAAGTTACAGTCCGGTTGAAAGAGCTAACCTACCTTGATGACAGGTGAGTCTTTATAGAGGCGGCTTAAAGAAGCTGTAAAATGCGCCGTGTTTTCAACTGTGGACAAATGCGTGCTGCAGAGTCAAACAGTATTGTTTTGTAAAGTCTTAATACGTATTTGTAATATCTTACAAATAAATAAGCAATCCTTTTGTTGCCGCCTATTCGGTCTATATAAGTGATTTTCAACCTTTTTTCTTTCGTGGCCCATTTTCGTTGCACAAAAATTCTTATGGCCCATTAATTGTTTTCTGCAAGAAAAAGCTGCAAAATAGATTTAAAACAAAAAAAACAGCAGAAAATGTTCCAAAACAGGTTATACCGTGCATCAATGAGATGCGTGCTCCTGAACGTTATTGACCAACTTGTAGTTACAGTGGTTCTCAACATTAATGCCGTATTCCTTCTTTGAAAGACACAACTATTGTCAATTTCTCGCCACAATAATTCACAAAAAAATACTAAAAACAGATCTGCAGAAGTTTCAGTAGGCTACCGCTTTCAGTTAGGCTATGACTTGATGGTAATCACAAAGCGGTCTATTACATCATAAAGTGTTGTAAAAACTCAACGTTGATCTAATCTAAAACTATGTGCTCAGTCAAATAAATTAACCATTTCAATAGATTATTTAGATAAATTGATATTTGATTTACATTTCTTCCCAATTCCTTTCAACATGATTATTCTTCCCTTCAAGTTAAAAATTTCTCCTTACGGAGCCAAGTGGCTCCCTATAGGAACCACATTGTTGTAGTTGCTTAAAATCAACGTTCGTATATTATGCAACAGACGGCATTGATTAAATCACGCCACCAAAATTATTTTTTCAATAATTAGAATGGAAATTACCATTCTGCAGCAAATTAGAGCAGCACCATTCATTGTTGCTGCAATCAAAACAACTAAACAAAACACACAAGTGTAAAATTAACTATAGTAACACAAATGAAACTAAATTTTTCACTAACTCTGGCAAATTTTTAAATAGGTCTGTGGCCCACTTAAAAATCTTTCCATGACCTACTAATGAGCCATGGCCCACAGGTTGAGAACCGCTGGTCTATATGCGATGTGCGATGGCAAACTGGTATTCTTGTTACTGGTCACGAGATTCTCTGTCTTCGGACAGAGAAAGCTTCTTTGAGAGCTTAATCCTGGCAGTTTTGTATACTCGTAGAGGCTTTGAACCACTGACGCAGTCCCTGTCACCGAGATTGGCAGAGTGAAGTTTGCACTTGTATAAAGTTGTCTATGAATTATTCCATCCACTTGATGGAGAGCAATACTTAAAATGCGTTGCTCAAGCGCACACCACGAGAGCCGAACCAGCGCTGCTTGATCGCAATTTCTTCGTGCACAAAATGTAGAGCTTTTAACCAGTCTGAGCTATTGGGGCGGTCTCTTGCCCACATTACGAATACTTATCCACGGTGTAGTATGTTTGCAGTTAACATTTCATCAACAACTATTCCAATTCGGATCAAACAAATTAATTAGTTATTTTGAAAACGTTTCCATGTCCTTCAAATGTTTAGACCTGTGTTTCCACGTGATCGCGCATGCGCAGAAGCCTGGCATCGTGGTGGACACGACGCGGAGAAGGCAGAACGACAACTTTGGGTGAACAAGGAGCGCGCTAAGATACAGGTTCGTAAATAACTTTTACAATGAGGCAAAAATTTTCGAGGATTGCCTGAAAGATATGATGTAATTCTTTCACATGCATTTAATTGCATGTTCAAAAATATCAAAGCAGGATGTTTTTTATCATCTGACCATTGCAATAAGAGGAGCTGACCTGATCACTGTATGTGTCTTTCTCTCCTTCTAGTTGTTTGCAACTGCAATTCACAATGTAATGTTGCATGGGCAATGGAAATAAAACGTTTATTATTTGATAAATTACAGGCAAGTGTCGATTACCTCCACAACATTAGGAAGGAAGCAGAATCAAAACGGGAGAAAGACGACGTCACGCGTGAGTGATTGTGACGTCAAAACATTCGGGCTTGTTTGTTGTGTGTTTCTTGTCTGTATGATCCAATTGTTATGTTTTCATGCAGTGGAATCAACAGTGACTCCTGTTCCAATGTTCGATGACAAGTTGTCGGGGGAAGGCGATGAGGTCGAGAAAGATGTCAAAGAAAACGTTGACGCGATTGATGAAGTCACTTCTCTGAATGACCCGACATCGGATAACGCCACGTCTAGATCGATGGGACCATCCGAAGAAAACTTTACGGGTGAAGATTGATTTTGATTTTTTTCTTTTTCCCTTGGCTTGTAATTTCTATCTGTAGAGGTAGATTCTGATGTCATTTTGCAGCAACAGGTAAGAAATATACTCCTTTGTCATTGCTTTTACATTGCCAGACAACACCCAGAGAAAGGCGATATAAAACCTAAATGGCGCCTGTTATCTTTGATAAGTTGCTGCTAGATTTAAATAAATTAATGACATTTTGTTATGGACTCCTGTTGCTTTCTAATCCTCGCACATTATTGACTACTTGCTGAACTCCTAGGTCATAAAGAGAGTTGTCTAAAGGAGTAGCATACACGAATGATAATTGTTTAAATGAAGGTAGTTCAGGCACCACTGTGTAACTTACTACACCTGAGCAGTCACTGACCGCTGTATTATAATTTATCCTTCAGATGAGGAAGATATTGAAACTATTAAACTTCCAAAGCCAGAAGTGACCTTTGACCTCGATGACCTTCCTGATCTAGAGGATGTTGACGTCACCGAATGCGAAGGCTTCGACGCAGGAGAGTCGTTGGTGGGTTAGGGTTTGTGATGGGAATTCCTGTATAGATTTTTGAATTTGTTTTCTCAACAAAGTCTAGCAAATGAGATTGGAAAACCTTCACAAAATTAAACAACCTGATGTTGTACTGCTTCTTTTTGGCAACACGAAAATATGCGTGACCAAGTCAAGCAAAATCAGATTAAGATTAATCAACATACCGATGGTTGGTTAATAGTTATGCTTGTGGGTCTCAATCGAAAATTTTGTTACTTTGAAAAATCAAATAACACATCGATACATCTCTCAAAGGGGAGTTTGACTTCCGATACTTAGTCTTGGGGCCCGGTCATCTAATTAGACATCATTAAACGTCGGGTTATAAATTTACTCCATATCTTGAGTAAATACCATCGACTATTGTGTTTACTGTAAATGCGCGAATCGACTTCCTCCGATAGTATTTGGACCCGCATCTGGGTGTAAATGTGTAGAACGAAACATGTTAAAACTGACTCTTTTCCACTTTTCAGCCTGTCTATCGACCAAAAATAGAAGTTCTTCAAGACAATTATGTTCAAGAAACTCATCGCATTTCTATTGAAGATATCACGGATAAGCAGGTAGGCGATTCCTTTACAAAAATCGCACTGTTCCCCTTCACATCTTTAGTTTCATTTGAGGTTCTTGTGCTGCTTTTTCAATCGAGAGTTTTAAAAACAACTTCACGATCAAAGTATTAACGTGATTGACTTTCAGGAAAGCCCCGCCCCAGACACCAAACAATCACAAGCGAAAGGCGATTCTGTTAAACAATCAGTTCAAGGTAACATTTTTCCGTAAACTAGACAGAGTATTTTGAAGTAGTGGACTATCCAGCTTATTCGAAATTGGCAAAGATCGATCATGTACTTATTCCCAGGATTGGTCGCTAAATCTTGTTTTTTAGCGATTGCTAAATGCTCTCATCGTTAGAGACGGTTCAAATAATCAAATACCATACGATGCCATTTACTTGCATATCAATCTCTCAGGTCTGTCGCCTGATTTTTATCGGTTCTTATACTGCCATCTTAAATGCTTTGCTGCACTTTCAGCAAGAGTTTTAGACTGCCTACTCGACGTAACAATACGGTATGCTAAACCTGAGACAACTTACGCAGTTTGAGATAAGCAAAGAGATGTTCGAGCATGACTGAAACAACAACTATGTTTGGACTTACCTTTTCGATTTGTTAAAAAATACGATAAAATTCGGTGAAACGTGCGCGCCTGTTCTATCATGACGTCACTCTACTTTTGCAGATTCCAACTCAAACGACGATTTTGAGTATGAGCTGGATTGATGACGTTGAAAAGATGTTTTTGTTACATCACTGTGCGAGATAAACATTGCAACGCTGGTATTGTCATGACCGTTGATGGAAAACACGAGATTGTTATCAGCTACTTGTCGCGAAATTGATTTGTTTTTTAACGTGTTTTAAAATATAAATATTTTTATATTCTTTGCTGCTTTTAAGTTTGTTTTGTAGTGATGTAGCCTACTGGCATCGTTAGTGAAATTTTGGACAATAAACATTTTTAAATAAACTGAGTATTCAATTCCGGTCGAAGGTTCAATTAAACGCAAGGGGATGTCCATAAAAGACCTTGGAAAATTGCAAAATATGACCCTCCCCCTCTAGCCGCAATTTGCAACCCACCTCTCCCTGACTGCGGACATCTTTTATGGAAAGCCCCCAACGCAACACGACTGTCACCCGGTTGAACTTGATATCCTTAACACTCGGTTACATATTTTTTTAGCCTGGCACATTGAAGTATTAGGCTAACCTTTAAAACCACGAGGCAATCTTCATAGAAAATCTAATTTAATACCCAGATGGGATTATAACAAAATTCGCAAAACTGAGTTTCTTCAATGCTTCTACCCAGAACCGTCCATGGAGAATCTTTGTCCCGTCTCTGCAGTTCGTCGTCGCATTCACATTTCTGACGCTGGGAATAATTCCTCTGATATCATTCGCATGGTGACGCCTCATGTAGCGCTACAAGGCGGATATTTGACGTTGGATCCGCTCTACGTTCTCACGGTCAAGTTTGCGCATGCGTAGCATAACAACTGCACCAGCCACGATGCTAGTAACAATCATGGCGGCTTCAAACTTCCAGAAGTTGGCCACTTCCTGGTCCATTGCTTCGATGCAACTGCAACAAAGCGTCGATGAAATCAAGGTCAAATACAAGCAATGCATATGTGACAAGGTATTGTGCCACAAGCTATCAGTCTGATCAAAGAAACAGCACAAGTAACTCGTAGTATGGAGATATATGTCGTACCACTACCAAGTGAACTAACTACACGTCTATGTGGCAAAAGGCATATTTCCAAAACATTTTTAATTGGAACAGCGCAGAAACAAGAGAAAAGTATTGAAATTTTTTTCATCAGCATTGCTTAGCTTTGGCCCTAGTTTAACATACAAGCTCAGTTATGGAAATCGTATACAAGTTTATCACCGACACAAAAAAACTTTTTCTATTCAACTGCTTGATCCACGCAATGTCTGAAGGAGTTGTTTGCTAAGCATGAACAGATTTTGTCTTTAAATTGTTAAAAACTGCATAATATGAAGAAATAGAACTGATTATTTCATGATCTAAGCCAGGGGTGTGCAAATGTGGCCCACGAGCTTAAACTTTTGGCCCGCGGAAAGGTCCGGATTTTAAATAATGTGTGGCCCGCTAGACGATTTTCATTTATGTTTCAAGTTTGCATCATTTAGTAAACATTAATTTTTGTTTAGCAACCGGACAAGTTCAATCGGTGTGATATTAGGCTGGCTAGGCGTGAGGTAGCTGCTTAGTCATTTATTGCGGACATATTTGTCATGATAAAGTGAACAATATATATTTCTAGTGAACGCAAGTACGGGCACTTGACAGTGCAGTGGTATTGTTCCTTTTAAGAACAGTCTTCGAAATTAGCATATAGCAATTTTTACTTCGGCAAAAACGTTGCCGAGGCCAAACGGCAAAAGTTGAAATTGCCTCGGCAACTGCTCTGAACGTTTACTACGAAAAGATTGTACCAAAACATGTAAACCGAGAAGCGAAAAATATACTAGAGTAGTCTATCACGACCGCACTGTTTGATTTGTTGTGATGTAATATTATAATATCAAAAGTAGCGATAAAGTGAGCAACGCGATACGCATGCTGTTACCGTAATTCACGTTAAATAACTCACGGGAGGGAGGGAAGTAAGTTGATTTTGGGTTGATTCAACGTTCGCGTCAGCACAAGTGAATTTAATTTTCCCGGCGGGTTATATTGCGTAACAACAATGCCTAATAAGAAATTTACGTTTGTTTTACATTAATTCGACATCTAGCGACGTTGAATTATCATAAAATAACGTTAATTGCTCAACCAGGTACCGGTAACAAATTAATAGCTCCCTGCGAGAAGATTGCCTCGATTTACGTATAAGCTAACATAATTTCGGCACAATAAGGATACTGCGAGCAACACAAGGTCTGTTTGACAAGGAACTAGTCAGAATCGGTATCCTCAGATGCTGTATCAGCTAGACGAGATAACGGAAAACGAGGCGCAATAAGGAGTAGATGCTTACAATAATTTGACGTCTACTGGCGTTAAATCAATGCAAATAGGGTGATATTTCTATAAAAGATTCAATTCCCCCAGCTGGGCAGTGGGCACGTGTCTAAGCGCCGGCGAAGTAGGAAGTAACCCAAATAAAACATCCAGCAATAGTAAGATTGAATCAACATCCTAGTCTGGTGTAGTCTAAGCAACTTAGTTTTTTTTTGTAATCTTGTGGTTCTTACAAGCGCTCGTGTGGCTTCGGCATTTTTATTGCCGACGCTAATGCGCCATTCATGCATCTGCATGGGCAATCACCTCGGCAATTGCCGACGCTAATTTCGAAGACTGTGCTGATGGTATGTTACCGCACAAGGCTACTTCACTATAGTCTATGTGGAACACAGTTGTGGCCCGCGAACCAAATTAGTATTTGGCCCAGCAGTGCTGCAAGTTTGTACACCCCTGGTCTAAGCTGTAGCATATATATAATGTTAAAGAATTTAACACAATCAATGAAGTGTTGGAAAACCAGGTAGGCTATGCCAGTAAATTTGTAACTTAATGTTTCTTACATGGCCAAAATACAATGCAATACAATACAAAGAGTTTTTATTCCATAAGCAATTGACCGAAAATGTATTCAAAATCAGACATGACTAACCCAGAGATATGACCTGATATAGTTACACTCTGCAGGCTTTTACTGATTTTGCCAACTTTTAGTAACTGAATGAAACTTTAGGAAAATATCATTTTAACGCATTTTTTACTGTCTTTTCCAGGTGCCAAATTGAATATATAGAATATAGATATTTACTTTACCAGGTTTTGAAAAACAAAGTCAATTAGGGGTCCACGTCTTTTAGGCGCTGACAGTTAGGCGCTGGTCTAATAGGCGCGCACACTGTGGCGTCTGGATATTTAGGTGCGGAGCACTGTGGCGCCCGTTCATTTAGGTGCTATTCCTAGTAAAGTCTGTAGATTGTATCAGCTTGGCAGGTAGGGGCGTAGGGCAATGCTTTTCACACAAAATATTATATTGAACAGGAAAATATATTGTTTTGTTAATGCGTGTGCGTTGTTGGTCATGGCTTCAGTGAGTGAAGTTGCCTAAACTGGCAATGCTTTTTCACGCAAAATGTTATATTACACAGAAAAATATATGGGTGAAGCTGCTTGAACCGGAAATGCTTTTCACACAAAATGTTATATTGAACAGAAAAATATGTTATGGCTTCCGTAAGCGAAGCTGCTTAAACCGGCAATGATTTTCACATAAAATGTTATATTGAACAGAAAAATATGTTGTTTTTTTTAATGCGCGTGTTCAGCATTTATTTGTAGTTAGTCCAGGTTTGCGCCGGCGAAAGCTTTATCAATAAATTATTCAAGTTTCCGAAAATGTATGAGATTGAGTTCACTTTTAGTTAAGTCAAATAATAACTAAACATCAGTAAAAAATGTACCGTAGGCTGTACTCAAGCGGGCGGTAGGCTTGAGTGAAGAGTAACTTAGTTTTCCGTCAAAACCCGGACTAGGTTTAATAACGAGCGAAGTCTCACCATTATGCTTGCAACTTGTAGCCAAGGTGTAGCCTATATGCCCTGTAGAAATGTATTCATGTGAACAGTAGTAGAGCGTCTTACGCGTTCTCGTCACATGGCCAATCCATCCCGAACAGAAGTAATTTATATTTAATCTAAATTACCAGACATTTTTCACACAAAACTGTTGTATTTACGCGGTAAAAACATGTCATGTGATCGACGTAGACGCACAATCTTGACATCAAATGAAAGCACACATCTTCAGCTATCCGAAGATGCAAAGCTTTGCAACAAAATTTAAAACATTCTATGTACAACTAGCAACTCCAAACGGTATTTTTTCTAATTTCTAAAAAAATTAAAAATTGGCAGAAAAGTGTACTTCATTATAATTTAACTGCACCGCCAAAACTGCACCGCCATAAACTGCAAACCCATAACTGCCAAAACTGCAAAGCCAAAACTGCACCGCCATAATTGCACCGCCAAAATATTTTTTTTAATTAGCCAAAAAAGGACAGGCAAAGACTATGGATCTGCCATCATTTACATTATTTTTTTGCTTGAAATAGGCTACCTTTTAACCTTGGACGTAGGGATACTTCCTTGGTCATCATGGCAAAAATCCCAAGACGTGTGTATACGTCCGTGGTCGCGAAAGAGTTAACTAAAAATGAACTCAATAATGTTCGGAAGCTTCAATAATTTATTGATAAAGCTTTCACCAACGCAAACCTGGACTAACAACAAATAAAACAATAATAAATCAATAAAACAACAATATATTTTTCTGTTCAATGTAACATTTTGTGTGAAAAGCATTGCCGGTTTTAGCAGCTTCACTCACTGAAGCGATGATATAATTTTCTGGCAAGCTGCCAAGCTGATACAATCTACAGACTTTACTAGGAATAGCACCTAAATGAACGGGCGCCACAGTGCTTCGCACCTAAATATCCAGACGCCACAGTGTGCGCGCCTATTAGACCAGCGCCTAACTGTCAGCGCCTAAAAGACTTGCTCCCTCAATTAGATTCGGAAAGTTTCAGTCAGACAGTAAAGTTTTTTAAACTTACTTTTTCTTATCTTTTACTGCTTCAGCAAGACATCAAAAACTTTTTATGTTATAACGAGTCAGCAAAAAGCACAAAAATATTACAAAATTTTAGTCA
The DNA here is from genome assembly GCF_918807975.1 of Aplidium turbinatum. Lineage (NCBI taxonomy): Eukaryota > Metazoa > Chordata > Ascidiacea > Aplousobranchia > Polyclinidae > Aplidium > Aplidium turbinatum. Next base: position 49,682,597 of record NC_137472.1, read on the forward strand.
GACAGAGCAGTACCAATATTAAATTTTCTGCAAAATGTGACAAATTAGGCCACTCCTCCAGGTAGCTATGAATCAGAAATTATCACCGTACCTTTTCAAGATAATGCCGGATGTTTCACACTTCAACGTTTCGACATATCCTGTTTTCTTGCATTCCTTCCCAGCAGACACCTCCTTGTGATCACATGCATGACATTTCACCACAATCGTGCACGTGTCTGCATGGAATGTAAAAAATAAGAGTTAGCAACTTAGCATAAATCATGGCATTCTGTGCATAAAATTTAGTCTATCACAATACGAACTATGGTTGACATCACAGTCAAAATCATCAACCAATTTTGGTTATACAATCTATGAATTAATCCTTATGTTGAGGGTGTGGCGGCTGTGACCTGTCTGGCAATAGCGAAGTCTTCCTCTCCATACCTCGCAGTTCGATGGGTCGGCAAGGCAGAGTCCATGCTCAGGACTACAAGGTCATTTTAATGAGTTCTTGCCATGAAAGTTTTGGTCTACATTGACCCCACTCTGCTGCAATGTTGACGCATCTGACCTGCAAGATCCAGCTATTGCAGCTACAACGCTACCGTACATTTGTACCCCACATTTGCTCTATTACAATAGTCCATTCCAACAACTATGGTGATGTTTTTTTCATATTAATTGTCAGAGCCAATCATGCAACAACAGCATTAATGACATTTATTGTGATATCACTTTTTATAACAAAAACACTTTCTTAGAGATATCGTATTATTTTAACATATTTGGGAACATACCTTGGTCAGCGACTCCTGACTTGTCAGCTTTTCCATTTTCAATCACATAACCAAGAACAAGCAAAATAACAAAATACGCAATTTTCATATTTAATGATTTAAGCGGTGAAACGATATAAGAAATGACACAATCTGAAAACTACACCATACAGTGACATAAATTTCATCTTTCATTGAAAAAATAGTATGAGTTTCAACTAAATTATTTGTTTTTCACTTGCTTACTAGAGAAAAGTAAAGAATTTGACAATACTACAGATTTGGCAGCTGCAATTAAGAGATTTCACACCTCAGCATATGTAGGCCTACAATTGGAAGACGCATAGTGTCATGTACAGTGACATCAGTGTCGGCAACATCACCGGATTAAAACTAGACTACTACTACAGTTGTACACTAATAAACATCAATATAATATAATAATAATAATATAATAAACTAATGAACATCAACACTAATAAACATCAAATTTACATTAGATTCATTCAAGATAATTCGCAACTGTCAATCAGAGTTTGAAACTAAAATTCATGAGGCACTCCAAATAAAGCAGCACAACCCCAGGCTCAACAAACAATTATTCGCTAGAGGGGCATCTTTTTTGTTGAATTTGTATTAGCTTACGTTTATTTTATGTTATGTTGTCCGCTCACTATCTTGTCTCATGACCACACTCCCGCATAATTATGACAGATTGCTACCACCTTTTGTGTTTGTTCGTCAGTTGTTGCTTGTACGCAGGTCAGTGCAGTTTTTTACAACACCTCCGAATATGCTTCCCCCACTTGGTGCCGCAGCATACACACTTCTAAAATTGACACTGCCCTCAACACCACCACGAGAATAATCACCGGTTGCCTGCTTCCAACTCCCACTGACGGTACTATCAGGCATCGCCCCAGGTAGACTTCGCAGGGAAAACCACGTACGTAGTCTGGTCCTACAAGCTATGTCAAGGGATGACCACCTCCTCAACCAGATTGTTCTAAACTCGCACTCCCAAAAGCCCCAGCGCTTGAAATCTCGACGCCCGTTCTCCCGACATGCTGCAGCTATGTGCAAATCGAACTTCCACACTTCCGAAGTTTGGAACCGTGGATGGAGAGAAGTTGTGAAACCAACCCAATTCACAGTCCTTCCCAATACCAACACCCCACCTGGAGCAGAACTACCCCGGAAGGAATGGGTGAAGCTCAATCGCCTGCGGACTGGAGTGGGCCGTTTTAGCAGCAACATGTTCCAGTGGGGCCTCGCCGATTCACCATCTTGTGCATGTGGTTCAGATTTTCAAACTGCACACCACGTTATCTATCAATGTCCTGTATACCGACCACAAGATAGACAATAGACATGTGGACCCAACAACGCTCGATGAATACACAATCCATTGGCTGCTGCGCCTGGATGCAACAACATGATCTGTGGCGGCCTCAAACGCAAGAAGTGCAGTTTTATTGAATTTCAGTCATTTATTATTAACATTTCACAAATAATTGTTTTGTTTCTAAGATGAATTAAGATATTTTCCTAAAGAGGGCAGAAAGTTTTGCCAAAAACGTTTGAAATTATGTATCTATTTCATTTCTGTATTAATTTTGAATTATGCAATTCAATGTTATTAAGTTGTTATCGATTGTCTGTCTATGGTTTTTAAAAAGTACCTCTCTACCAAAGCTATAATAAAAGAGAAGCATATAATAATTTTTTAAGTTATCCCATATATGCTTCTTGCATAGTTGCACAGTGTAAAATCTGTTGAACATTGATCTATATCCCTACTAAAGCATAAATAGGCTTCCTTGAGAGTAGACACACTGCAATGCCCTAGATTTAAAATGTTCTACAGCTGTCTGCCAGGATAGCTCAGTTGGTTAGCGTGTGCCTTCATAACTGAAGTTTTAAGATCAAGAGGCACTGGCTTGACTCTCGGGGTGAGCACTTGAGCAACACATAGGACTGTTCTCCATTCAGCGAGACTTAATACAATCTAATGGCAATTACATTTTTATTCAACTCTTTATGGTAGACGTATAAATGAAAAAGGTTGAAAAAAACTCACTTGCAAGTACACTGGTCAAAATTTTGGAGGGACACCATGCAGTGCTGCCAACTAACAGTTTAATTTAAGGCCTAATTAGTACTATTTCGGCTTTGCACTAGATCATTTAATTAAGCAATACAAAGTTAGGAAGTGGCTATTTTTACATACTTTTTGCCATGGTTACAATCAGGTGTTGCCAGAATTAGGATTTTGATCTTTGCCCAGGACTAAAAAAAATTTCCAAAATACAAGTTTTTGTTTTTAACAGCTTTAAACTTTTCTTAAATTAGGGCAGAATTCCTGGTGCTCTTCCACAAGACGCCCTGTTGGTCAACCAGACAAAATGATGACGTCACACATTGGAACGGACTATTATGAAGGAGGAAGTGCGGGGTGGAAATGGAACGAAATACACCAGAAGGAAATTGTCTCCCATTCATTCATTTCTTGTTCAATTTCAACAAATTTGCTATTGTTGGAAAGCACAAGCATAGATCTAACCAACTAAATTAGTACCAAGTCCCAAAATACTACTAGCTCCATCTGGTGGCCACCTAAACTTGACCAAATTCAAACCATCACCAAAACTTCATTTTAAATGATAAACAATCTAAATCAAATCTAATTAAAAGAACATGTTACTGTTTGTTGAAGTGCTAACTTTCATTGTTATATCTTATTCAATATGCGCGCAATCGTGGCCACCTAAACTTGACCAAATTCAAACCATTATCAAAAGTTTATTTGGAATGATCAGAACATTAAACGACAGCCAATTAAAAGAACATGTTACTGTTTATTGAAGTGCTAACTTTCATTGTTATATCTTATTCAATATGCGCGCAATCGTTGTTCGAAGACAGCCCCCCAACGAAGCTTTTGCCCAATGCATTTCAATGGCGAATCGATCGTCTTCCAGTTCACGCCCTGCATGTTCACGATAATTAATTGTCTCCCATTTATTCATTTCTTGCTCAATTTCAACAGATTTGCTATCGTTGAAAAGCACAAGCATAGATCTAACCAACTAAATTAATACCAAGTCCCAAAATACTACTAGCTCCATCTGGTGGCCACCTAAACTTGACCAAATTCAAACCATCACCAAAACTTCATTTTAAATGATAAACAATCTAAATCAAATCCAATTAAAAGAACATGTTACTGTTTATTGAAGTGCTAACTTTCATTGTTATATCTTATTCAATATGCGCGCAATCGTTGTTCGAAGACAGCCCCCTAACGAAGCTTTTGCCCAATGCATTTCAATGGCGAATCGATCGTCTTCCAGTTCACGCCCTGCGTGATCACGATAATTAATTGTCTCCCATTTATTCATTTCTAGCTCAATTTTAACAGATTTGCTATCGTTAAAAAGCACAAGCATAGATTTAACCAACTAAATTAATACCAAGTCCCAAAATACTACTAGCTCCATCTGGTGGCCACCTAAACTTGACCAAATTCAAACCATTATCAAAAGTTTATTTGGAACGATAAGAACATTAAACGACAGCCAATTAAAAGAACATGTTACTGTTTATTGAAGTGCTAACTTTCATTGTTATATCTTATTCAATATGCGCGCAATCGTTGTTCGAAGACAGCCCCCCAACGAAGCTTTTGCCCAATGCATTTCAATGGCGAATCGATCGTCTTCCAGTTCACGCCCTGCATGTTCACGATAATTAATTGTCTCCCATTTATTCATTTCTTGCTCAATTTCAACAGATTTGCTATCGTTGAAAAGCACAAGCATAGATCTAACCAACTAAATTAATACCAAGTCCCAAAATACTACTAGCTCCATCTGGTGGCCACCTAAACTTGACCAAATTCAAACCATCACCAAAACTTCATTTTAAATGATAAACAATCTAAATCAAATCCAATTAAAAGAACATGTTACTGTTTATTGAAGTGCTAACTTTCATTGTTATATCTTATTCAATATGCGCGCAATCGTTGTTCGAAGACAGCCCCCCAACGAAGCTTTTGCCCAATGCATTTCAATGGCGAATCGATCGTCTTCCAGTTCACGCCCTGCATGTTCACGATAATTAATTGTCTCCCATTTATTCATTTCTTGCTCAATTTCAACAGATTTGCTATCGTTGAAAAGCACAAGCATAGATCTAACCAACTAAATTAATACCAAGTCCCAAAATACTACTAGCTCCATCTGGTGGCCACCTAAACTTGACCAAATTCAAACCATCACCAAAACTTCATTTTAAATGATAAACAATCTAAATCAAATCCAATTAAAAGAACATGTTACTGTTTATTGAAGTGGTAACTTTCATTGTTATATCTTATTCAATATGCGCGCAATCGTTGTTCGAAGACAGCCCCCTAACGAAGCTTTTGCCCAATGCATTTCAATGGCGAATCGATCGTCTTCCAGTTCACGCCCTGCGTGATCACGATAATTAATTGTCTCCCATTTATTCATTTCTAGCTCAATTTTAACAGATTTGCTATCGTTAAAAAGCACAAGCATAGATTTAACCAACTAAATTAATACCAAGTCCCAAAATACTACTAGCTCCATCTGGTGGCCACCTAAACTTGACCAAATTCAAACCATTATCAAAAGTTTATTTGGAACGATAAGAACATTAAACGACAGCCAATTAAAAGAACATGTTACTGTTTATTGAAGTGCTAACTTTCATTGTTATATCTTATTCAATATGCGCGCAATCGTTGTTCGAAGACAGCCCCCCAACGAAGCTTTTGCCCAATGCATTTCAATGGCGAATCGATCGTCTTCCAGTTCACGCCCTGCATGTTCACGATAATTAATTGTCTCCCATTTATTCATTTCTTGCTCAATTTCAACAGATTTGCTATCGTTGAAAAGCACAAGCATAGATCTAACCAACTAAATTAATACCAAGTCCCAAAATACTACTAGCTCCATCTGGTGGCCACCTAAACTTGACCAAATTCAAACCATCACCAAAACTTCATTTTAAATGATAAACAATCTAAATCAAATCCAATTAAAAGAACATGTTACTGTTTATTGAAGTGCTAACTTTCATTGTTATATCTTATTCAATATGCGCGCAATCGTTGTTCGAAGACAGCCCCCTAACGAAGCTTTTGCCCAATGCATTTCAATGGCGAATCGATCGTCTTCCAGTTCACGCCCTGCGTGATCACGATAATTAATTGTCTCCCATTTATTCATTTCTAGCTCAATTTTAACAGATTTGCTATCGTTGAAAAGCACAAGCATAGATTTAACCAACTAAATTAATACCAAGTCCCAAAATACTACTAGCTCCATCTGGTGGCCACCTAAACTTGACCAAATTCAAACCATTATCAAAAGTTTATTTGGAACGATAAGAACATTAAACGACAGCCAATTAAAAGAACATGTTACTGTTTATTGAAGTGCTAACTTTCATTGTTATATCTTATTCAATATGCGCGCAATCGTTGTTCGAAGACAGCCCCCCAACGAAGCTTTTGCCCAATGCATTTCAATGGCGAATCGATCGTCTTCCAGTTCACGCCCTGCATGTTCACGATAATTAATTGTCTCCCATTTATTCATTTCTAGCTCAATTTCAACAGATTTGCTATCGTTGAAAAGCACAAGCATAGATCTAACCAACTAAATTAATACCAAGTCCCAAAATACTACTAGCTCCATCTGGTGGCCACCTAAACTTGACCAAATTCAAACCATCACCAAAACTTCATTTTAAATGATAAACAATCTAAATCAAATCCAATTAAAAGAACATGTTACTGTTTATTAAAGTGGTAACTTTCATTGTTATATCTCATTCAATATGCGCGCAATCGTTGTTCGAAGACAGCTCCCCAACGAAGCTTTTGCCCAATGCATTTCAATGGCGAATCGATCGTCTTCCAGTTCACGCCCTGCATGTTCACGATAATTAATTGTCTCCCATTTATTCATTTCTAGCTCAATTTCAACAGATTTGCTATCGTTGAAAAGAACAAGCATAGATCTAACCAACTAAATTAATACCAAGTCCCAAAATACTACTAGCTCCATCTGGTGGCTACCTAAACTTGACCAAATTCAAACCATTATCAAAAGTTTATTTGCAATGATAAAAACATTAAACGACAACCAATTAAAAGAACTTGTTACTGTTTATTGAAGGGCTAACTTTCATTTTGACACCTTATTTAATATATGAGCAATCGTTGTTCGAAGACAGCCCCCCAACGAAGCTTTTGCCCAATGCATTTCAATGGCGAATCGATCCTCTTCCAGTTCACGCCCTGCATGTTCACGATAATTAATTGTCTCCCATTTATTCATTTCTTGCTCAATTTCAACAGATTTGCTATCGTTGAAAAGAACAAGCATAGATCTAACCAACTAAATTAATACCAAGTCCCAAAATACTACTAGCTCCATCTGGTGGCCACCTAAACTTGACCAAATTCAAACCATTATCAAAAGTTTATTTGGAACGATAAGAACATTAAACGACAGCCAATTAAAAGAACATGTTACTGTTTATTGAAGTGCTAACTTTCATTGTTATATCTTATTCAATATGCGCGCAATCGTTGTTCGAAGACAGCCCCCCAACGAAGCTTTTGCCCAATGCATTTCAATGGCGAATCGATCGTCTTCCAGTTCACGCCCTGCATGTTCACGATAATTAATTGTCTCCCATTTATTCATTTCTTGCTCAATTTCAACAGATTTGCTATCGTTGAAAAGCACAAGCATAGATCTAACCAACTAAATTAATACCAAGTCCCAAAATACTACTAGCTCCATCTGGTGGCCACCTAAACTTGACCAAATTCAAACCATCACCAAAACTTCATTTTAAATGATAAACAATCTAAATCAAATCCAATTAAAAGAACATGTTACTGTTTATTAAAGTGGTAACTTTCATTGTTATATCTCATTCAATATGCGCGCAATCGTTGTTCGAAGACAGCTCCCCAACGAAGCTTTTGCCCAATGCATTTCAATGGCGAATCGATCGTCTTCCAGTTCACGCCCTGCATGTTCACGATAATTAATTGTCTCCCATTTATTCATTTCTAGCTCAATTTCAACAGATTTGCTATCGTTGAAAAGAACAAGCATAGATCTAACCAACTAAATTAATACCAAGTCCCAAAATACTACTAGCTCCATCTGGTGGCTACCTAAACTTGACCAAATTCAAACCATTATCAAAAGTTTATTTGCAATGATAAAAACATTAAACGACAACCAATTAAAAGAACTTGTTACTGTTTATTGAAGGGCTAACTTTCATTTTGACACCTTATTTAATATATGAGCAATCGTTGTTCGAAGACAGCCCCCCAACGAAGCTTTTGCCCAATGCATTTCAATGGCGAATCGATCCTCTTCCAGTTCACGCCCTGCATGTTCACGATAATTAATTGTCTCCCATTTATTCATTTCTTGCTCAATTTCAACAGATTTGCTATCGTTGAAAAGCACAAGCATAGATCTAACCAACTAAATTAATACCAAGTCCCAAAATACTACTAGCTTCATCTGGTGGCCACCTAAACTTGACCAAATTCAAACCATTATCAAAAGTTTATTTGCAATGATAAAAACATTAAACGACAAACAATTAAAAGAACATGTTACTGTTTATTGAAGTGATAACTTTCATTTTTATACCTTATTTAATATATGAGCAATCGTTGTTCGAAGACAGCCCCCCAACGAAGCTTTTGCCCAATGCATTTCAATGGCGAATCGATCCTCTTCCAGTTCACGCCCTGCGTGATCAATGGTGAATCGATCGTCTTCCAGTTCACGCCCTGCATGTTCACGATAATTAATTGTCTCCCATTTATTCATTTCTAGCTCAATTTCAACAGATTTGCTATCGTTGAAAAGCACAAGCAGGGATCTAACCAACTAAGTTATAACCAAGTCCCAAAATACTACTAGCTCCATCTGGTGGCCACCTAAACTTGACCAAATTCAAACCATTATCAAAAGTTTATTTGGAATGATAAGAACATTAAACGACAGCCAATTAAAAGAACATGTTACTGTTTATTGAAGTGCTAACTTTCATTGTTATATCTTATTCAATATGCGCGCAATCGTTGTTCGAAGACAGCCCCCCAACGAAGCTTTTGCCCAATGCATTTCAATGGCGAATCGATCCTCTTCCAGTTCAAGCCCTGCATGTTCACGATAATTAATTGTCTCCCATTCATTCATTTCTTGCTCAATTTCAACAGATTTGCTATCGTTGAAAAGCACAAGCATAGATCTAACCAACTAAGTTAATACCAAGTCCCAAAATGCTAATAGCTCCATCTAGTGGCCACCTAAACTTGACCACATGCAAACCATCACCAAAACTTCATTTTAAATGATAAACAATTTAAATTAAATCCAATTAAAAGAACATGTTACTGTTTATTGAAGTGCTAACTTTCATTTTTGTATCTTATTCAATATGCGCGCAATCGTTGTTCGAAGACAGCCCCCCAACGAAGCTTTTGCCCAATGCATTTCAATGGCGAATCGATCGTCTTCCAGTTCACGCCCTGCATGTTCACGATAATTAATTGCCTCCCATTTATTCATTTTTTGCTCAATTTCAACAGATTTGCTATCGTTAAAAAGCACAAGCATAGATCTAACCAACTAAATTAATACCAAGTCCCAAAATACTACTAGCTCTATCTGGTGGCCACCTAAACTTGACCAAATTCAAACCATTATCAAAAGTTTATTTGGAAGGATAGGAACATTAAACGACAGCCATTTAAAAGAACATGTTACTGTTTATTGAAGTGCTAACTTTCATTTTTGTATCTTATTCAATATGCGCGCAATCGTTGTTCGAAGACAGCCCCCCAACGAAGCTTTTGCCCAATGCATTTCAATAGCGAATCGATCCTCTTCCAGTTCACGCCCTGCATGTTCACGATAATTAATTGTCTCCCATTTATTCATTTTTTGCTCAATTTCAACAGATTTGCTATCGTTAAAAAGCACAAGCATAGATCTAACCAACTAAATTAATACCAAGTCCCAAAATACTACTAGCTCCATCTGGTGGCCACCTAAACTTGACCAAATTCAAACCATTATCAAAAGTTTATTTGCAATGATAAAAACATTAAACGACAACCAATTAAAAGAACTTGTTACTGTTTATTGAAGGGCTAACTTTCATTTTGACACCTTATTTAATATATGAGCAATCGTTGTTCGAAGACAGCCCCCCAACGAAGCTTTTGCCCAATGCATTTCAATCGCGAATCGATCCTCTTCCAGTTCACGCCCTGCGTAATCACGATGATTAATTGTCTCCCATTTATTCATTTCTTGCTCAATTTCAACAGATTTGCTATCATTGAAAAGCACAAGCATAGATCTAACCAACTAAATTAATACCAAGTTCCAAAATTTTACTAGCTCCATCTGGTGGCCACCTAAACTTGACCACATGCAAACCCTCCCTAAAACTTCATTTTAAATGATAAACAATCTAAATCAAATCCAATTAAAAGAACATGTTACTGTTTATTGAAGTGCTAACTTTCATTTTTGTATCTTATTCAATATGCGCGCAATCGTTGTTCGAAGACAGCCCCCCAACGAAGCTTTTGCACAATGCATTTCAATTACGAATCGATCGTCTTTCTGGATTCACATTGCGTGATCGCGATAATTAATTGTGTCCCATTTATATTGAAAAAATGCTAAAGTCATAGAAAGTATTAGGATCAGGCACACAAATAGCCTAGTTGGTGGTGTGATGGCTTGTCCGAATCAAGTAATGTAACAAACACTGATCAATAGGAAAGCGATGTGTGCTCTAGAGCGGTGTAGAACTTTGATCCTTTGGGAGGTCGTGGAAGAATTCTTGTCACTCGGCCCTCAGTCGACATCTATTGGAAAAGCTCGGTTGAGGAAGCAAGTGATGTCAGCTCCAAGTGCAGGAGCCAGAAAATTGTTCCTATTTGGATGGAGAAACCTCTGCAAATAATAAAAAGCAACAACAACCAGCGAGACAGTGGGTGCGGATACTTATGTTTTGTTCAATGCTTAGCCAAGAAATTTTTTCGCAACACATAGGCTAAGCCTAATAAACCTAGGCTTAAATATGGATCAAAGGTAAGTAACGAAACCGTAATGAAATGACTTGGGCTTGCATTCTCGTGTTCTTTCATTACCACACGAAGTCTTTTTCCCAAAGGCATCCGTGTGTGTAAACAAAATGATTCATAGGTCCAAACCTTAAACGTTAACACACAAAAATCATGTTACAAACGTAAGTTAAAAAAATTATTTTGTTTCATGTGACATTGCACTTTTTTTAGCCTAGTTTGTTTGTTATAGAATAAATATCACAAAGTAGGCTATGTGGGCAGCAACTCTTTTTTATCATTAGGTAGCCCTGAAAAGGGCTGTTTTTTTTTTTTTTGGCAAATGGACGATGTGGCGGCTACAGTAAGGGGTAGGACTCCCTTATGGCGCGGAGAACTTCCGGAAAATGTCGTCCCCGTGGAAACTGATGTCGCCACATAAATTCATCAAGATACCCAGGTATCATGGGCCTTGTGGTGCCACCCATTCTTTTAAATTTCCGTTTACAATTCAGCCACAGGTTTTCAATGTGGTTCGTATGAACCCCTGTGGCCGAAACATAATGATGGTGATGGTTGACCGTTTGGTGGCGATATCCAAGATCTAAAAAATACGAAAGCAACTTTAAATAAATTTCAGCCTAAAATGCTTGCTGCAACGGTTTCCAAATAGAAATAACAAAAACATGTTAAATTGTTAAATTTATTTTTAATGGATGCATAATTGTTTTGGCATGAGCCATCGTGCTTTTTGAAAAGGAGCTGTGCAGTTAAGTGGCGAGGTCAGTTGATTTTTTTTTCTGCTCCCAAAGTAACTTTAAATGGTTAATTGTTGTTAACAGTTTCTACACTATGAATAAGTTGTATCAAGTGGGACCTGGCATGACAGTTTAAGCCAAATGGTTGGGTCTGATGCTATCACAACAGAAAAGTACACATTGTACTGTGATATGTCTTCAGACAAGCTAAACACAAACTGGTGGTTGAATGACCAATGGGACTGTGCAAGCAATCACTTTTGGGACATATTCCTACGTTATTTTAAGGCTGAAAGAAATTTTTTTCACTTAAAAAGTATTTTTCACTAGGGATGTAGATAAGAGCTACTGCTTTATTTTGTACAATCTTGAAAAGCCTTATTACACTACACTTTGCTATAGATCATGGCAAAAGTATATACCTTTTTAGATTTCAATTCATTGAACCTTTAAAGTGTCTTATTTTATCATGTCTGAAAAGAAAAGCGGGTCTATTTATTGATGAAAACCAAGAAAACAAGTTCTGCTTCTTTTCTCTTGAGTCTCTTTCATTCCATCATACCCTTGACAATCAATTGATGTATCTAGAAAAGTGTCTCCTGGGACATAACCCCTTGTCCCATTGATCATGTATGTAAGCAACCTATGGGACAGTTGTCTGACACTTTTTAATGATGAAAAAAAAACAATAAAGAATATTAGCCTACAGTCATCACTGTTTTGATTTCATGTTAAGAAACAATGACTAAACTTTGCAATAAAATTGCTTTAGTTCATGATTTGCTTTAAAATAACGTTTTTTTAGAAATAATGTCATATTCGTCCCATAGGTGCCACATCTCCCCTACACATTTTTACTCTCAGTACACCTAGTCTACACAAATGTTTAATCTACATGCATTTTATGTACTTCATCCAATCCATTTAATGTTTAACATAATCTACGTTAAGTGTTTACATGTTAGTGTAGCCTATGTCATTTTAAAATAGAACTACAAGAAACACTCACTAGACAAGTTAGAGTATGCACCCCATTCATCGGAATGAATCTCTGTTCCTGGTGCGATGTGGCGTAGAATTTCTGCCTCCAGTGTAGCCCTGTCCCGCCGCGGTACCATTACAATGAAGCATTCTCTAATAGCACAATTTTACTAGGGATATCTACAGGCATTGAGGTGCAAAAGAACGTGCCCTAAGGAGGGTAGGTTAAATAAAAGTGTTGTCAAATATTCCTTCAAATCCCAAGCCCAAGTGATATTGCTCACCTGCTCGAACGTAGTTGACTAGGCGTAGGCCTAGTTGTAGGGGGTAAACATGCACATAATATATAACTTACTTTGTTGTGGTGTCAATCCCGCCGAAGATCCACTGCTGTGGCACTGGGCGCCCTTGTGAATTTCCTGGTTTTCGTCTGGCCACCAAGGACTCATCGATAGCGACGATGTGGCCAGGTCCACCGATTTGATGCTGATTCCTCAACAAATCCTCCGAACAGACCTGTACGTTATCAACAAATGGCAAATATTCGTGTTCATCAATAGTGATGGTGTGGCATGAAGCCACATAGTAGCCTATGCTTTTCGTACAAGCACGAATGTTTGTAGTTCCAAAACCGTTTGTGTTTGAATGTTTTGCTTGGAGACCCAGGGCCTATGAGAGGGGGATACTGAGGGTACGGCGTACCCTTGAGGGCCCAGGCCTGTGATTGTTGGGAGGCCCAAAATTGTGATTTTATACTTTACGCGAAAACATGATGGTTAAAACCACCCTAAACGACTAAATTCAAGCATAAAAGTTGTTATCATTTAGTCCTGGGGGGCCCGTAATGTAGCAAAAAGGCCCGGAGAAGTAATTGAGTGCATTGCGCGCAAATTAGGGGCCCAAAGTGGTGATTTAATGCTTTACGTGCAAAAATGTTCCATTTTAAAGCACCCAAAATTAAATCGTAAAAGTTGGTTTTTCTCCTGTTCGGTTAGGACATAGGGAAGCAAAAGCAGGGTTGAGAAAAACTCGGGCTTTTCTTAAAAAGCTCGGGTGTTTTTGGGCTTTTTTGTGTTTTTTTAAAATTATTTGAAAAAGGTAGTTTCACGCTTATTTCACTTCAAAATGAATTTAGAAGTTGGAGCAAGAGCCGAAGTGAATACTTTCGGAGCAGGAACGGAACCGAGTCAAAAAAAAGTAACTTCGTTCACCTCTGCTAGGCATGTGGTGAATACAAAAGTTAATGAAGAAAGCTTATTGGTCAGACGATTAATTTGATGATGTTTTGACAAGATGTTACGTTTGAGCCTTGGTAGAGAGCTTGACTTGTTGTACCGCAGATACATATAACACTCAGTAACGTTAGTGGATTTAACATTTTTTATTAAACACACAAAAAAACAAGAAAAAACTACTAAATCCAACGTTTTCGACACCAAATCATAGTGTCCTCATCAGGACTAATTATAGGCTACATCTAAGAGAAATAAATGAATGAATTTGAAAATTTTGCATTAAAGCTGTAAGCTACAAGCGACACCTCTCAACAGCACCGGCATCAACAACTGACACACGAATTCAATGCAGGATAGCTTACGCAATTGGCGAGGAATAATTGGCGAGGAACAGATCACATGATAGGCTATGTACAACACAAAACACTAAATAATAGTTTTATTGCAGCCTGATGCTATTATTGCGCACAGATGACCAATTTTGCAGTAAAATGTTGTATGGTGTGTAATACGCCTAAGCAAAATCACGCGCTTTGCCAAAGACAAAGGGGGCCCGGAATGACTCTTCGTACCCCTACAGAAAATTTCTTTCAGAGGCCCTGTGGAGACCTCAGTGCAACTATTAAAAAACACGAAGATTTAATTTTTCTACAACAATCGACTACGGTACATTATTGTGTACTAAAGTGATTGCTGCAAAGATTTTTCACTTTTCCAGGATTCTTTGCGATTTCGAAAATCTTTTATGAATATCTTTGCGAACCCCGTGAAATGACCTTTGCGACCCCCAGGTTGAGAAACGCTGCTTTACACACAGGGGCACCGGAACGATGACATGAAAAGAAAAACTGTTGATATCAACAGAAAGATTAATCAAGCTGTTTACCTTGTTCGATCTTTAACAACGATCATGCTGCTAAAAGCGAAACTCAATCTATTGCAAGTTGCTTTACCATCAAAATGTGTTTTTAAAATTAGATGTTCTCTCAATTTCCCCACACAAAAAAGCAAACCTAGAATTGGTCCTACAACGAGCATTGAAATGCATTGGGCAAAAGCTTCGTTGGGGGGCTGTCTACGAACAACGATTGCGCGCATATTAAATAAGGTATAAAAATGAAAGTTAGCCCTTCAATAAACAGTAACATGTTCTTTTAATTGGCTGTCGTTTAATGTTTCTATCATTGCAAATAAACTTTTGATAATGGTTTGAATTTGGTCAAGTTTAGGTGGCCACCAGATGGAGCTAGTAGTATTTTGGGACTTAGTATTAATTTAGTTGGTTAGATCTATTCTTGTGCTTTTCAACGATAGCAAATCTGTTGAAATTGAGCAAGAAATGAATAAGTGGGAGACAATTAATTATCGTGAACACGCAGGGCGTGAACTGGAAGAGGATCGATTCGCGATTGAAATGCATTGGGCAAAATCTTCGTTGGGGGGCTGTCTTCGAACAACGATTGCGCGCATATTAAATAAGATATAACAATGAAAGTTAGCACTTCAATCAACAGTAACATGTTCTTTTAATTGGATTTAATTTAGATTGTTTATCATTTAAAATGAAGTTTTGGTGATGGTTTGAATTTGGTCAAGTTTAGGTGGCCACCAGATGGAGCTAGTAGTATTTTGGGACTTGGTATTAATTTAGTTGGTTAGATCTATGCTTGTGCTTTTCAACGATAGCAAATCTGTTGAAATTGAGCAAGAAATGAATAAATGGGAGACAATTAATTATCGTGAACATGCAGGGCGTGAACTGGAAGACGATCGATTCGCCATTGAAATGCATTGGGCAAAAGCTTCGTTGGGGGGCTGTCTTCGAACAACGATTGCGCGCATATTAAATAAGATATAACAATGAAAGTTAGCCCTTCAATAAACAGTAACATGTTCTTTTAATTGGATTTAATTTAGATTGTTTATCATTTAAAATGAAGTTTTGGTGATGGTTTGCATGTGGTCAAGTTTAGGTGGCCACTAGATGGAGCTATTAGCATTTTGGGACTTGGTATTAACTTAGTTGGTTAGATCTATGCTTGTGCTTTTCAACGATAGCAAATCTGTTGAAATTGAGCAAGAAATGAATGAATGGGAGACAATTAATTATCGTGAACATGCAGGGCTTGAACTGGAAGACGATCGATTCGCTATTGATCACGCAGGGCGTGAACTGGAAGACGAACGATTCGCCATTGAAATGCATTGGGCAAAAGCTTCGTTGGGGGACTGTCTTCGAACAACGATTGCTCATATATTAATTAAGGTATAAAAATGAAAGTTAGCACTTCAATAAACAGTAACATGTTCTTTTAATTGGTTGTCGTTTAATGTTTTTATCATTGCAAATAAACTTTTGATAATGGTTTGATTTTGGTCAAGTTTAGGTGGCCACCAGATGGAGCTAGTAGTATTTTGGGACTTGGTTATAACTTAGTTGGTTAGATCCCTGCTTGTGCTTTTCAACGATAGTAAATCTGTTGAAATTGAGCTAGAAATGAATAAATGGGAGACAATTAATTATCGTGAACATGCAGGGCGTGAACTGGAAGACGATCGATTCACCATTGATCACGCAGGGCGTGAACTGGAAGAGGATCGATTCGCCATTGAAATGCATTGGGCAAAAGCTTCGTTGGGGGGCTGTCTTCGAACAACGATTGCTCATATATTAAATAAGGTATAAAAATGAAAGTTAGCACTTCAATAAACAGTAACATGTTCTTTTAATTGTTTGTCGTTTAATGTTTTTATCATTGCAAATAAACTTTTGATAATGGTTTGAATTTGGTCAAGTTTAGGTGGCCACCAGATGGAGCTAGTAGTATTTTGGGACTTAGTATTAATTTAGTTGGTTAGATCTATTCTTGTGCTTTTCAACGATAGCAAATCTGTTGAAATTGAGCAAGAAATGAATAAGTGGGAGACAATTAATTATCGTGAACACGCAGGGCGTGAACTGGAAGAGGATCGATTCGCGATTGAAATGCATTGGGCAAAATCTTCGTTGGGGGGCTGTCTTCGAACAACGATTGCGCGCATATTAAATAAGATATAACAATGAAAGTTAGCACTTCAATCAACAGTAACATGTTCTTTTAATTGGATTTAATTTAGATTGTTTATCATTTAAAATGAAGTTTTGGTGATGGTTTGAATTTGGTCAAGTTTAGGTGGCCACCAGATGGAGCTAGTAGTATTTTGGGACTTGGTATTAATTTAGTTGGTTAGATCTATGCTTGTGCTTTTCAACGATAGCAAATCTGTTGAAATTGAGCAAGAAATGAATAAATGGGAGACAATTAATTATCGTGAACATGCAGGGCGTGAACTGGAAGACGATCGATTCGCCATTGAAATGCATTGGGCAAAAGCTTCGTTGGGGGGCTGTCTTCGAACAACGATTGCGCGCATATTAAATAAGATATAACAATGAAAGTTACCACTTTAATAAACAGTAACATGTTCTTTTAATTGGATTTGATTTAGATTGTTTATCATTTAAAATGAAGTTTTGGTGATGGTTTGAATTTGGTCAAGTTTAGGTGGCCACCAGATGGAGCTAGTAGTATTTTGGGACTTGGTATTAATTTAGTTGGTTAGATCTATGATTGTGCTTTTTAACGATAGCAAATCTGTTGAAATTGAGCAAAAAATGAATAAATGGGAGACAATTAATTATCGTGAACATGCAGGGCGTGAACTGGAAGAGGATCGATTCGCTATTGAAATGCATTGGGCAAAAGCTTCGTTGGGGGGCTGTCTTCGAACAACGATTGCGCGCATATTGAATAAGATACAAAAATGAAAGTTAGCACTTCAATAAACAGTAACATGTTCTTTTAAATGGCTGTCGTTTAATGTTCCTATCCTTCCAAATAAACTTTTGATAATGGTTTGAATTTGGTCAAGTTTAGGTGGCCACCAGATGGAGCTAGTAGTATTTTGGGACTTGGTTATAACTTAGTTGGTTAGATCCCTGCTTGTGCTTTTCAACGATAGCAAATCTGTTGAAATTGAGCTAGAAATGAATAAATGGGAGACAATTAATTATCGTGAACATGCAGGGCGTGAACTGGAAGACGATCGATTCACCATTGATCACGCAGGGCGTGAACTGGAAGAGGATCGATTCGCCATTGAAATGCATTGGGCAAAAGCTTCGTTGGGGGGCTGTCTTCGAACAACGATTGCTCATATATTAAATAAGGTATAAAAATGAAAGTTAGCACTTCAATAAACAGTAACATGTTCTTTTAATTGTTTGTCGTTTAATGTTTTTATCATTGCAAATAAACTTTTGATAATGGTTTGAATTTGGTCAAGTTTAGGTGGCCACCAGATGGAGCTAGTAGTATTTTGGGACTTAGTATTAATTTAGTTGGTTAGATCTATTCTTGTGCTTTTCAACGATAGCAAATCTGTTGAAATTGAGCAAGAAATGAATAAGTGGGAGACAATTAATTATCGTGAACACGCAGGGCGTGAACTGGAAGAGGATCGATTCGCGATTGAAATGCATTGGGCAAAAGCTTCGTTGGGGGGCTGTCTTCGAACAACGATTGCGCGCATATTAAATAAGATATAACAATGAAAGTTAGCACTTCAATCAACAGTAACATGTTCTTTTAATTGGATTTAATTTAGATTGTTTATCATTTAAAATGAAGTTTTGGTGATGGTTTGAATTTGGTCAAGTTTAGGTGGCCACCAGATGGAGCTAGTAGTATTTTGGGACTTGGTATTAATTTAGTTGGTTAGATCTATGCTTGTGCTTTTCAACGATAGCAAATCTGTTGAAATTGAGCAAGAAATGAATAAATGGGAGACAATTAATTATCGTGAACATGCAGGGCGTGAACTGGAAGACGATCGATTCGCCATTGAAATGCATTGGGCAAAAGCTTCGTTGGGGGGCTGTCTTCGAACAACGATTGCGCGCATATTAAATAAGATATAACAATGAAAGTTACCACTTTAATAAACAGTAACATGTTCTTTTAATTGGATTTGATTTAGATTGTTTATCATTTAAAATGAAGTTTTGGTGATGGTTTGAATTTGGTCAAGTTTAGGTGGCCACCAGATGGAGCTAGTAGTATTTTGGGACTTGGTATTAATTTAGTTGGTTAGATCTATGATTGTGCTTTTTAACGATAGCAAATCTGTTGAAATTGAGCAAAAAATGAATAAATGGGAGACAATTAATTATCGTGAACATGCAGGGCGTGAACTGGAAGAGGATCGATTCGCTATTGAAATGCATTGGGCAAAAGCTTCGTTGGGGGGCTGTCTTCGAACAACGATTGCGCGCATATTGAATAAGATACAAAAATGAAAGTTAGCACTTCAATAAACAGTAACATGTTCTTTTAAATGGCTGTCGTTTAATGTTCCTATCCTTCCAAATAAACTTTTGATAATGGTTTGAATTTGGTCAAGTTTAGGTGGCCACCAGATGGAGCTAGTAGTATTTTGGGACTTGGTTATAACTTAGTTGGTTAGATCCCTGCTTGTGCTTTTCAACGATAGCAAATCTGTTGAAATTGAGCTAGAAATGAATAAATGGGAGACAATTAATTATCGTGAACATGCAGGGCGTGAACTGGAAGACGATCGATTCACCATTGATCACGCAGGGCGTGAACTGGAAGAGGATCGATTCGCCATTGAAATGCATTGGGCAAAAGCTTCGTTGGGGGGCTGTCTTCGAACAACGATTGCGCGCATATTAAATAAGATATAACAATGAAAGTTACCACTTTAATAAACAGTAACATGTTCTTTTAATTGGATTTGATTTAGATTGTTTATCATTTAAAATGAAGTTTTGGTGATGGTTTGAATTTGGTCAAGTTTAGGTGGCCACCAGATGGAGCTAGTAGTATTTTGGGACTTGGTATTAATTTAGTTGGTTAGATCTATGCTTGTGCTTTTCAACGATAGCAAATCTGTTGAAATTGAGCAAAAAATGAATAAATGGGAGACAATTAATTATCGTGAACATGCAGGGCGTGAACTGGAAGACGATCGATTCGCCATTGAAATGCATTGGGCAAAAGCTTCGTTGGGGGGCTGTCTTCGAACAACGATTGCGCGCATATTAAATAAGATATAACAATGAAAGTTAGCCCTTCAATAAACAGTAACATGTTCTTTTAATTGGATTTAATTTAGATTGTTTATCATTTAAAATGAAGTTTTGGTGATGGTTTGCATGTGGTCAAGTTTAGGTGGCCACTAGATGGAGCTATTAGCATTTTGGGACTTGGTATTAACTTAGTTGGTTAGATCTATGCTTGTGCTTTTCAACGATAGCAAATCTGTTGAAATTGAGCAAGAAATGAATGAATGGGAGACAATTAATTATCGTGAACATGCAGGGCTTGAACTGGAAGACGATCGATTCGCTATTGATCACGCAGGGCGTGAACTGGAAGACGAACGATTCGCCATTGAAATGCATTGGGCAAAAGCTTCGTTGGGGGACTGTCTTCGAACAACGATTGCTCATATATTAATTAAGGTATAAAAATGAAAGTTAGCACTTCAATAAACAGTAACATGTTCTTTTAATTGGTTGTCGTTTAATGTTTTTATCATTGCAAATAAACTTTTGATAATGGTTTGATTTTGGTCAAGTTTAGGTGGCCACCAGATGGAGCTAGTAGTATTTTGGGACTTGGTTATAACTTAGTTGGTTAGATCCCTGCTTGTGCTTTTCAACGATAGCAAATCTGTTGAAATTGAGCTAGAAATGAATAAATGGGAGACAATTAATTATCGTGAACATGCAGGGCGTGAACTGGAAGACGATCGATTCACCATTGATCACGCAGGGCGTGAACTGGAAGAGGATCGATTCGCCATTGAAATGCATTGGGCAAAAGCTTCGTTGGGGGGCTGTCTTCGAACAACGATTGCTCATATATTAAATAAGGTATAAAAATGAAAGTTAGCACTTCAATAAACAGTAACATGTTCTTTTAATTGTTTGTCGTTTAATGTTTTTATCATTGCAAATAAACTTTTGATAATGGTTTGAATTTGGTCAAGTTTAGGTGGCCACCAGATGGAGCTAGTAGTATTTTGGGACTTAGTATTAATTTAGTTGGTTAGATCTATTCTTGTGCTTTTCAACGATAGCAAATCTGTTGAAATTGAGCAAGAAATGAATAAGTGGGAGACAATTAATTATCGTGAACACGCAGGGCGTGAACTGGAAGAGGATCGATTCGCGATTGAAATGCATTGGGCAAAATCTTCGTTGGGGGGCTGTCTTCGAACAACGATTGCGCGCATATTAAATAAGATATAACAATGAAAGTTAGCACTTCAATCAACAGTAACATGTTCTTTTAATTGGATTTAATTTAGATTGTTTATCATTTAAAATGAAGTTTTGGTGATGGTTTGAATTTGGTCAAGTTTAGGTGGCCACCAGATGGAGCTAGTAGTATTTTGGGACTTGGTATTAATTTAGTTGGTTAGATCTATGCTTGTGCTTTTCAACGATAGCAAATCTGTTGAAATTGAGCAAGAAATGAATAAATGGGAGACAATTAATTATCGTGAACATGCAGGGCGTGAACTGGAAGACGATCGATTCGCCATTGAAATGCATTGGGCAAAAGCTTCGTTGGGGGGCTGTCTTCGAACAACGATTGCGCGCATATTAAATAAGATATAACAATGAAAGTTACCACTTTAATAAACAGTAACATGTTCTTTTAATTGGATTTGATTTAGATTGTTTATCATTTAAAATGAAGTTTTGGTGATGGTTTGAATTTGGTCAAGTTTAGGTGGCCACCAGATGGAGCTAGTAGTATTTTGGGACTTGGTATTAATTTAGTTGGTTAGATCTATGATTGTGCTTTTTAACGATAGCAAATCTGTTGAAATTGAGCAAAAAATGAATAAATGGGAGACAATTAATTATCGTGAACATGCAGGGCGTGAACTGGAAGAGGATCGATTCGCTATTGAAATGCATTGGGCAAAAGCTTCGTTGGGGGGCTGTCTTCGAACAACGATTGCGCGCATATTGAATAAGATACAAAAATGAAAGTTAGCACTTCAATAAACAGTAACATGTTCTTTTAAATGGCTGTCGTTTAATGTTCCTATCCTTCCAAATAAACTTTTGATAATGGTTTGAATTTGGTCAAGTTTAGGTGGCCACCAGATGGAGCTAGTAGTATTTTGGGACTTGGTTATAACTTAGTTGGTTAGATCCCTGCTTGTGCTTTTCAACGATAGCAAATCTGTTGAAATTGAGCTAGAAATGAATAAATGGGAGACAATTAATTATCGTGAACATGCAGGGCGTGAACTGGAAGACGATCGATTCACCATTGATCACGCAGGGCGTGAACTGGAAGAGGATCGATTCGCCATTGAAATGCATTGGGCAAAAGCTTCGTTGGGGGGCTGTCTTCGAACAACGATTGCTCATATATTAAATAAGGTATAAAAATGAAAGTTAGCACTTCAATAAACAGTAACATGTTCTTTTAATTGTTTGTCGTTTAATGTTTTTATCATTGCAAATAAACTTTTGATAATGGTTTGAATTTGGTCAAGTTTAGGTGGCCACCAGATGGAGCTAGTAGTATTTTGGGACTTAGTATTAATTTAGTTGGTTAGATCTATTCTTGTGCTTTTCAACGATAGCAAATCTGTTGAAATTGAGCAAGAAATGAATAAGTGGGAGACAATTAATTATCGTGAACACGCAGGGCGTGAACTGGAAGAGGATCGATTCGCGATTGAAATGCATTGGGCAAAATCTTCGTTGGGGGGCTGTCTTCGAACAACGATTGCGCGCATATTAAATAAGATATAACAATGAAAGTTAGCACTTCAATCAACAGTAACATGTTCTTTTAATTGGATTTAATTTAGATTGTTTATCATTTAAAATGAAGTTTTGGTGATGGTTTGAATTTGGTCAAGTTTAGGTGGCCACCAGATGGAGCTAGTAGTATTTTGGGACTTGGTATTAATTTAGTTGGTTAGATCTATGCTTGTGCTTTTCAACGATAGCAAATCTGTTGAAATTGAGCAAGAAATGAATAAATGGGAGACAATTAATTATCGTGAACATGCAGGGCGTGAACTGGAAGACGATCGATTCGCCATTGAAATGCATTGGGCAAAAGCTTCGTTGGGGGGCTGTCTTCGAACAACGATTGCGCGCATATTAAATAAGATATAACAATGAAAGTTACCACTTTAATAAACAGTAACATGTTCTTTTAATTGGATTTGATTTAGATTGTTTATCATTTAAAATGAAGTTTTGGTGATGGTTTGAATTTGGTCAAGTTTAGGTGGCCACCAGATGGAGCTAGTAGTATTTTGGGACTTGGTATTAATTTAGTTGGTTAGATCTATGCTTGTGCTTTTTAACGATAGCAAATCTGTTGAAATTGAGCAAAAAATGAATAAATGGGAGACAATTAATTATCGTGAACATGCAGGGCGTGAACTGGAAGAGGATCGATTCGCTATTGAAATGCATTGGGCAAAAGCTTCGTTGGGGGGCTGTCTTCGAACAACGATTGCGCGCATATTGAATAAGATACAAAAATGAAAGTTATCACTTCAATAAACAGTAACATGTTCTTTTAAATGGCTGTCGTTTAATGTTCCTATCCTTCCAAATAAACTTTTGATAATGGTTTGAATTTGGTCAAGTTTAGGTGGCCACCAGATGGAGCTAGTAGTATTTTGGGACTTGGTATTAATTTAGTTGGTTAGATCTATGCTTGTGCTTTTTAACGATAGCAAATCTGTTGAAATTGAGCAAAAAATTATTAAATGGGAGACAATTAATTATCGTGAACATGCAGGGCGTGAACTGGAAGACGATCGATTCGCCATTGAAATGCATTGGGCAAAAGCTTCGTTGGGGGGCTGTCTTCGAACAACGATTGCGCGCATATTGAATAAGATACAAAAATGAAAGTTAGCACTTCAATAAACAGTAACATGTTCTTTTAATTGGATTTAATTTAGATTGTTTATCATTTAAAATGAAGTTTTGGTGATGGTTTGCATGTGGTCAAGTTTAGGTGGCCACTAGATGGAGCTAGTAGTATTTTGGGACTTGGTTATAACTTAGTTGGTTAGATCCCTGCTTGTGCTTTTCAACGATAGCAAATCTGTTGAAATTGAGCAAGAAATGAATAAATGGGAGACAATTAATTATCGTGAACATGCAGGGCGTGAACTGGAAGACGATCGATTCACCATTGATCACGCAGGGCGTGAACTGGAAGAGGATCGATTCGCCATTGAAATGCATTGGGCAAAAGCTTCGTTGGGGGGCTGTCTTCGAACAACGATTGCTCATATATTAAATAAGGTATAAAAATGAAAGTTATCACTTCAATAAACAGTAACATGTTCTTTTAATTGTTTGTCGTTTAATGTTTTTATCATTGCAAATAAACTTTTGATAATGGTTTGAATTTGGTCAAGTTTAGGTGGCCACCAGATGGAGCTAGTAGTATTTTGGGACTTGGTATTAATTTAGTTGGTTAGATCTATGCTTGTGCTTTCCAACAATAGCAAATTTGTTGAAAGAATGAATGGGAGACAATTTCCTTCTGGTGTATTTCGTTCCATTTCCACCCCGCACTTCCTCCTTCATAATAGTCCATTCCAATGTGTGACGTCATCATTTTGTCTGGTTGACCAACAGGGCGTCTTGTGGAAGAGCACCGAATTCCTTAGCTGGCAACACTATTGAGGCTATATTTACACTATATAGCCACAGCCATAAAGTTATGACATTCAGCAACAATGTAGCTCATACATTGCAACTTTTCGGTTTACCATAAACTACAGATGTTAAATATACATGAATTTGAAATCTATAAACTAGAAATAGCAAAATACATGCATAAAGTCCATTTAAATTTGGCTGTGGCTATATTTACACTATATAGTGTAATAATAGCTTCAATAGTGTTGTCAGATAAGAAATTCTGCTCTAATTTGAGAAAAATTTAAAGCTGTTGAAAACGGATGCAACCTAGTTCGTACCCTGAACAGTTCGTACCCTAAAAAGATCAAGAGAAAAAATTAAAAAAAGCCGAAGTTGCTGATTGCAGTTTCCGCAAACAAACAAAAACTCTTAGGATCATTACCAGAAATTTTAAAGTGTTTGCGGAAACTCTGATCAACCCTGACCCTTTTAAAATGTTTGCAGAAACTGGGATCAGCGACTTCGGCAAACTCTTAGGATCATTACTGGAAATTTTAAAATGTTTGCGGAAACTGCGGAAAAACGGTTCTACAGTATTTTTTTCATATCTCGATCTTTTCAGTTTGTTTGTTTGTGGAAACTCCGATCAACGACTTCGGCTTTTTTTAATTTTTTTTTCTCGATTGTTTCCTAACCCTAACCCCTTTTAAAATGTTTGCGGAAACTGCGATCAGCGACTTCGACAAACTCTTAGGATCATTACCAGAAATTTTAAAATGTTTGCGGAAACTGCGGAAAAACGGAAACTGCGATCAGCGACTTCAGCTTTGTTCTATTTTTTTCTCTTGATCTTTTCAGTTTGTTTGTTTGTGGAAACTCCGATCAGCAACTTCGGCTATTTTTAATTTTTTCTTCTCGATCTTTGCCTAACCCTAACCCTTTTAAAATGTTTGCTGAAACTGCAATCAGCGATTTCGGCAAACTCTTAGGATCATTACTGGAAATTTTAAATGTTTGTGGAAAAACGGAAACTCCGATCAGCGACTTCGGCTTTGTTCTATTTTTTCTCTCAATCTTTTCAGAGGGAAAATTTTAAAATGTTTGCGGAAAGTGCGATCAGTGACTTCGGCTTTTTTAATTTTTTCTCTCGATCTTTTCAGGGTACGAACTGTTCAGGGTACGAACTAGGTTGCACCCATTGAAAACAAAAGCTTGTATTTTGGAAATTTTTTTTAGTCCTGGGCAAAGATCAAAGTCCTGATCTTATTCCTAACTCTAACCTTTACCTTAACCCTTCCTAACTTTAATTCTAACTCTGGCAACACCTGATTGTAACCATGGCAACAAGTGTGGAAAAATAGCCACTTCCTTTAAATTTATTGCCACAAACACAATGTGATATCTTCCGCAGACTATGAGAATGCCACTCACATTATACTCGCCAATCATTCAGCAATAACGATTTTGTTTCAAGAGTGCATACTGAATTAGATAAAAGGCCGATGTTAATAAGGGGTTCTAAACTATGGCATGAGGTTCCAGGTGAATTCAAAGGTCTTTCTTCAACTTCTTTTAAAAGAAAGTTTAAATGCTACCGGTACCTGCTTGAATTAAATGAAACTGAATAAATATTAACTGTTTTGTACTATATACCGTACTGTATAATTACATTGTACTATTTGCTTCATCTTGTTGGTACCGGTATGCAATATTTTTTACGTGTTATAACTAAATGTCAATTGATATCGTGATTGTTTTTCTTTTTTCTGTCTTTTGTGTGTTTATAAACCATATTTAATGTGTATCTTATTTTCATCATTTATCATGAGGTGGCAGCTGGGTGCAACTTAGTTCGTACCTTGAACCATTCGTACAGTCAGTTCGTACCCTGAAAAGATCGAGAGAAAATATAAAAAAAGCCGAAGTCGCTGATCGCAGTAATAGCACAAAGCCGAAGTCGCTGATCGGAGTTTTCCCAAACAATTTGAAACAAACTCGAGGGTTAGGGTTAGCGGAAACTGCAAAACTGCAGAAAAATGTTTGGGAAAACTGCGATCAGCGAGGGTTAGGGTTAGAGCATAGATTACTTTATGGTTAGAGTTAGGGTAAGCGTAAACTGCGGAAAACTGTTTGCGGAAACTGCGATCAGCGAGGGTTAGAGCATAGATTACGGGTGCAACCTAGTTTGTACCCTGAACAGTTCGTACCCTCAGTTCGTACCCTGAAAAGATCGAATAAAAAAATTAAAAAAAGCCGAAGTCGCTGATCGCAGTTTAATAGCACAAAGTCGAACTCGCTGAGCGGAGTTTCCACAAACAAAATTAACAAACTCGAGGGTTAGGGTTAGCGGAAACTGCGGAAAAATATTTGCGGAAACTACGATCAGCGAGGGTTAGAGCATAGATTACTCTATGGTTAGGGTAAAGGTTAGCAAAAACTGCGATCAGCGAGGGTTAGAGAGCATCGATTACTCGATTGTTAGAGTTAGGGCCGAGTTAGGGTAAGTGGAAACTGCGGTTAGCGGAAAAATGTTTGCGGAAACTGCGATCAGCGAGGGTTAGAGCATAGATTACTCTATGGTTAGAGTTAGGGTAAAGGTTAGCGGAAACTACAGAAAATGTTTGCGAAAACTGCGATCAGCGAAGGTTAGGGTTAGAGCATAGATTAGTCTATGGTTAAGGTTAGCGGAAACTGCGAAAAAATGTTTGCGGAAACTGCAATGGGCGAAGGTTAATGGGTTAGGGTGCGATGTGGTTACTGCGATGGATTAGGGTAAAGGTTAGCGGAAACTACGGAAAATGTTTGCGAAAACTGCGATCAGCGAAGGTTAGGGTTAGAGCATAGATTAGTCTATGGTTAAGGTTAGCGGAAACTGCGAAAAAATGTTTGCGGAAACTGCGATGGGCGAGGGTTAGCGTTAGGGTTAGCGGAAACTGCAATCAGCGATTTCCGCTTTTTTTAATTTTTTCTCTCGATTTTTTCAGGGTACGAACTGTTCAGGGTACGAACTAGGTTGCATCCATAGATTACTCTATAGTTAGGGTAAAGGTTAGCGGAAACTGCAGAAAAATGTTTGTGGAAACTGCGATTAGCGAGGGTTAGGGTTAGAGCATAGATTACTCTATGGTTAGAATTAAGGTTAGCGAAAACTGCGGAAAAATGGTTGCGGAAACTGCGATCAGCGGACTTCGGTTTTGAGCTAATTTTTCTCTTGATTTTTTCAGAGGAGAAATTTTAAAATGATTGCGGAAACTGCGATCAGCGACTTCGGCTTTTTTTAACTTTTTTCTCTCGATCTTTTCAAGGTACGAACTGACGGTACGAACTGTTCATGGTACGAACTAGGTTGCATCCGTGGCAGCTGACTCGCTGTCTCCTCGTCATAAGGCAGGCAACAGCTTATGGCATATCTCATATTATTCAAAAAAGTATGTTAAACCCACTAAGGTTACTTTGTTTTATTTCTCTCTTATTATTCTTACTGTATGTTTGTGTTACCGTATATGACAAATAAACTGATTCTGTTTAGATACTGCTTATAGTGCTTATTCTCCACCCTTTTCACTTTTTCAAACAATGCCAGATTTCTTAAATTCTACCAAATTGTTCGTTTCACTGCCAAACATTTAAAAAAAAATAGCCAGATTTCTCAAATTTGGCAGGAAAACAAATTTGGCAATAAGTGGTGGTAACCCTGGCTGGAAATGATGATGAATTATTATTTAATGATGAAGTAAAAACTGATATTGTGACATCCAGTGTTGCCAGAAGACCATGCATGTTTTTCCCAACATCGCGCTAAGATTTCTTCAGTTCCGTTTTGTATGAAGGAGACCTGTAATAAACTATTGTTGAATGTTGTTTACAAATTTTTATAAGATATTTTTTCCACAAAATTTGCGTTTTCAAGGTTTTTGTTTGTGAACGAAAGTGACCGTTGTTGATAAATTGTTTTCTTTTCAGTAGCTCAAAGCACGGTAGCTTTCTCCGATGTTAATAACGATTGATGGGCTGATAGGTGATTTCATCAACCACAGCTTTTGTCAATTTCAAAATTAACTTTCGTCAGTTTTCAAAATGCGTCAGTTTCAAGTTGCTGTGATGTAACAATTATTTGACATCTCCTTATTTGACATCTCCTCTTTTTTTTTAGATTGTAATTATTTTTGTATTGTAATACTGTTACTGAAAATGTTTTTACTCGTAGCCTTGTACTATTTATTGGCTTGAACTTGTCTTGGTTGCACTGAAGTTTAAACGCCCTTGCTACAAGAGTTTATTGATTTCAAAAGTTTTTCCTATTTTTAATCACCCGAAATAAAGTTTATATTTGAATAAAACCACAGGACTTCACTTAAGGATCGCAGCAGCATATGATTTCTTTTCTTTCATAAATATTACTGAACATCAGCCTATCTTGTTTCAACGTAATTTGCCGATGCTGGACATTTGTCACATTAAGAACTGGGAAGCAGCTGACTCGATGACTGGTATAGTCTTTCGCTGCTTCCTGTCTGTTGTGGTATTTAGATAGCTATGGTACTTATTTATTCGTATTGTGTATAATTGTACCGTAGCCTACTATTGTCGCAACAGACAAAATAAACGGTTTCTCTCTCTCTCTCTCTCTCTCAAACTCAGTTCCTATGACAGAAATTTTCCAACAATTTTATCAAAAGCTGTTGTGTGGAATCGTTCATTTCAGCTACGTAGCCTAAGCAATCTAAACACTTTTTTCTTCTAATCTGGAAAAGCTTTACATACTTCCAAACAAACAAGTTTTATTCATTTTAAAACTTTCAATTCAAAAATTTTTGCATTCTAAATTCAGGAATTCATACTCACCACAAAAAAACAATCCTTGACTTATTAGCCTAAGCTACTTCTGCGTCATTGAAGTAACCTGACGTTAACAACAGTTGTTTGCTGTCCTCAGAGTTATCAAAAATTAATAAAAAACACGAAATCTTGCAGTTCGTTTTTATTTCAATTTTAAATTTAAGACAATGTTTTTTGTTGAGAAAACAATTGCCACATTTTTCCTATCGCAAATTAATTTCCTTCTTTCACCTTTTTTATAGCATCAAATAAATTATTGGTTTAAGAATTTTATACATTCTGTGTTTTGGCGCTGTCAAAACAAATAAATTAACCAGACTTAACTTCCCTTCGGTCTCCCTATTTTACCAAATTAAAATCATTAAGAGTTTTGGCAACACTGATGACTTCATTTTTAGAGTTTCTATTTCAATTTAAAAAAATCACATTTATTTTTACTTTTAAGCCAACCACCAACCAGAGGTACACACGAGTCAGAGTTTCCAGTTTCGGACGAGTGGAAATCTTAAGTGCTTGGAAAAACTGGAGTTGGAATCTGATTTTTTTGCCAGTTGGTAGGCTACTTGTAGCATACCAATATTTATACAGTAGTCTACTTGGCGCAGTTGTTATTTCTGTGTACACTACAGTAGCTAAGGCTACTTCTATGGGTTTTTTTAGGCAGCAATTTTTTCAATTAAAAAAGTGGTTTTCTTTTTATGATAGGAAAAATAGAAGATATAAGTGTCCGCCCTATAGCTCAGCGGTTAAACGCCTGATTTTGTACACGAAGAAACCTCAAGTTCAAGAGACGCTGGTTTGACTCTCGTGGTGTGCGCTTGCTTTTCAGGACTGCTTTCTTCCATTTAGCGGCATCAAGGAGATGAAATAATTTACAAACAATAAACACTTCAACAACCAGCGGAAATTTCACTTCACAAATCTCGGCAACTGGCCCTGCGTTAGCCTAGTGGTTCAGAGCCTCTGCGGCAGCATCTTGAGGTGTAAACCGCTAAGTTGTTCGGTGCTGCCAAATCCCTTTTTGGCCCCATGGAAGAAATATGCCCTATGTTGTAAAACTTCTAATCCTCTCTTCTGATTGGCTGTGTTTAATTGATCTCGCGTGCTCTGTGCAGTCGAGTGTTAGCTTCTGGCGTGATTTGTGAAGCTCTTGTTCACATTTCTCTTTGTCCACTTTTAAGTTGTGTTGTGAGAGTTGTAAAGAGTTTAGGTGCTTACTTTATGTTTAGCTATGTTTTATAAAGCCTTTGTTATGGCTATCTTATTAAGTAAATAAAATATGTCACCCTACATATTCTTTCGAGAGGTAGGCTAATCACTGGGATATGCCCAGTGGCGTAGCTAGGGAATGTGCCGCCCGGGGCGGATTCAGATTTTGCCGCCCCTTCAAAAAAACATGTGAAAATGAAATTTTTTAAATTGACTTAAAGTGGAATTATTGTATGTTTTGAACCAGTAGCGTAGCCAGTAATTTGGAAGGGGGGGGGGTTAAAGGCCGGCAGGCGAAGCCCGACGGCGACCTCACTAAAGACGACACCCAGCGGCGGGGGGTCTGGGGGGGCCTCCCCCAGAAAATTTTGAAAAATTCCTTTGGATTTGGTGCATTCTGACAGCATTTTCAACAAAAATGTGGGTATAAATCCCCTAGTATAAATATTCCTGTAAAATGGTGCTGTCCGGTGGCATAGCAAAAGGACAAGATCATGTTTTCTTGGAAAATTTTCGGTAACTTAATAAAGCTTAGTCTCTATGTTTTCTTGTTGCTAATTCCTGGCTGAGATATTTGAATGTTTGGTATTGGCAAAACTCGCTCTTTTAATGGAGTTTCGCTTAAAATTAAGCAAATTTTGTTTTAGAGACGTAGAGACTGAAAACATCATTCTCAATATCGTGACGTCACATTCGTGCCAAAGGGGTTGTAACCCCCAAACCCCTCCTCCCCCTTGGCTACGCCACTGTTTTGAACGTTGCCATTCTGTTTGCTTTTACTTTCCGTGTACTTTTGCATTATCAACAAAAAAAACAAAACGTGCTTTCTGAAAGTGCCGCCCCCCAGACGTGCCGCCCGGGGCGGTCCGCCCCCCCCCCCCCCTAGCTACGCCACTGGATATGCCTGATAACAAGAACAAACCGCACAATTGAGTAAACTTTTAATCGTAGTTAAGTCACCTGCGTCGTGATGTGATAAAAAGAATAATTGTTAATAAACAGAACACAGCGCTATTTCATCAAATTTCGCAACAAAGAAAACTAATCACTGAACCACTTCGGGTTAAAATAAACCAATTTCTTTCTTACACGTGATGACGTCACAATCCAATGGATGAAGTGCGCAGAAGCAGCATGATACCACGGCGCCACATAGTGGTAGCTGTCATAACTTGGTCAATTCGATGCTGAACGAACGTCGCGAGACGCCGAAACAACGCAGAAATGACACCGAGTTCAATGAAATAAATAAATGTATCGTAAAAGACAGAGAGTGCAATATTTACCACAATTAAAACGCGGACCAGGAATCGTACAATGATTCGACGTTGCTAAACATAAAATCTACAAAAATATGACTATTTTGATGCTGGAACGTAAGTTCCTTCTACACGTTTAAACGTTGAAAAAACACCAAACATTAAAACATATCCATCACTGTGATGGGTGTTGCAACCAACTAACCATATACCTAATATAAGTCTGGACTTCTGTCTGGACAGGACTACCTCTGGACTAGACTTGGGCAGTGCTAGTCAAGACGTCACCAAATCGTAAAAGTTACGGCGACGTCATCACATGACATCACAGAATCGAAGGAGACACGTGATCAGGTCACCAGGCGGGTTCAATTTAAAATGTCGTCAAATTCTTGTACGAGGTCATCAAACATGGACCCAATGTCGTCCAACATCTGCTGGGCCTTGACGGTAGGCACGGGATCGTCCTCTGCGAAATTGATCGCTTTTATTGTTTAAATCTTAAATAGTTTTAGTCTAACCAATTTTTTTAAAGAAACATTCAATTATAGGCCAATATTTTGACACAACAATTAAAAGGCAGCAGTTGCGATCCGTAGGGCACATACACAGACGTGGGAATCTGGATAATGTGAAACTATTAGGAACGAAAAGGGCTGTATTACTAGCCGAAAACGTTGGCTTTTTGTTTTTATAATGTTAAATGTAGTGTTGTTGCTGAGTTATGTCTGTTTGTTAGGAACGATGCAAAGAAAAGGAAGCCAATGTTGACAAAGAGTAATCATCAATTGAAAAATCTTACCTGGTGCCAAAAAATTCAGTGAAAGATCTGTGTTAGCCTCCGTTACAAAATTGTTGCTCGGGACAGTCGAGGTGATGCCACTGGTCTTGGGTTTGGTGGGGAGGGTAGGTGGAGGAGCATGATGGGCATCGTTGTTGGGAGGTGGTCTGGTAGGCTTTGAAATAATTGGAGAAGGAGCGGATCTGTTCTCTTTTGAAGTTGTGGGTTGAGGAAATTGTGTACCATTTGTGTTCCGACTCCATGCAGAACGAGCTGGATGTTGCTGTGGAGCAGGGGCCTCAACTTCGTCGCGATGGCTGCTGACGGAGGGAGGCCGACGTTTAACAGTCCCAGTATCTTCATCGTCTTCAAAACAAGTCCTTGTTACTTTCGGTGACGGGGGAGTGAAATTAGGCTGGCGAAGCGGAGATGCAGTAGTCGGAGCAAATGTTGAAGCAGGAGGGAGACTGTCAGATGACGACTCAAGCATCGTTGGTGGAGGAGCTGGCCAGTCAAAATCATCGGTTGAGTCCACACGACGCATCGAAACAGAATCCACCGTATCCATGGCAATCTTCTGGTTTTCTAATCTTGCAGGATTAGCACTGGGCACGGAAGATGGTTTGGCTGGCACAGCAGGAGGAGGAGGCTTGTGGATGGAGACGCTCTCCGTCGATGTCTCATCTATGTTTTGTTGATCGATGCGATCAAGGACACTAAGGTCAAAGTGTTTCCCGACTCCTCCATGATTAGGTTTGCGAGAATTGGCTGGAACCGGTGGGGGAAAGTCACGGGAGTCATGCTGCTTAGAAACTTGGGGCTTCTTTGATAAGGAAGGCTTCGGTGCCGGCTTGGGAACTACAGCGGGCTTAGGCTTCGCAGTAACTGCGGGTTTACCTGCAGGATTGGGAACGGCAGGCTTGCCCGAAGGGATCAAAATGTTAGGCTTTGTGGCGGCACCTTGCGGTGGAGGGGGCAGAGGTCTTGTCACGCGATTGGAGAAGTCAGAGTTTGATGTTGAAACGTGGGATGATGGAGCGGTGTTGGGTGTGAAAGAAGAGTTTGCAGAATGAACCTGACTTTGAAGAAAATTAACTTTAGTGGTGGTAATCTGGTTGGACGGTGGTTGAGCTGGAAACCGAAACATTTGATTGTTTGACGGGTTCGGGGAAACGGCGGCATTAGATTTCTCGAGGCTCGACCTGAAACGAAAAAAAAACGAGTCGACAAACGTCACGAGCAAGACGAAAAACGTCACAAGCAAGGCGAAAAACGTCACAAGCAAGGTGACAATACACTTTTCAAAGAGTTCATGCTTCTTACTTCGGAGGTTGGTTTGTTGTCACCATGGCGGCACGTGACTTTACACTGATGCTTGCTTCCTTGTCATCTACAGGACTTGCCAACGGAGAAGCATCATCCAGACATATGGAGGATGTACGTTTAGGTGGGTTGGGTGGGGGACCACGGAAGCTGCTGGTACGACGAAACACTTGATCATTGGGGGGAGATTTCCTGACCTAAGTGAAAGTAAATTAATTAAGTTCAACATTCACTTCACATTGTGTAGTTTGCGGAGGTCATTATAACTTCTAATATTCAATTTAATCGATTTTCAATTGCTATTAGATTAAGCATACCAAAGTCGAAGAGATACGCTGTACCAAGTAAACAGAAATATGCGCTATCAAGTTTACACAGTCACCCAAACCAATTGAACGCATTCAGCTGGCAACACTAATTCCTGTCATATTCTAGTTCACACTGGCAAGTTGATTTGACATTGAGTTAAAAGGATTCATGTACAACATTATTCTTGATGCCAACCAAAAGATTTTCATTAAAAAAAAATTCAACAAACAGTAAATGCACGACCTTCTTTCAACTGAAGCATGCAACAGTTGTAGCGAGGCAGTGGCAAACCGACGGGTGCCCTGATGTTTGGTGACAATTACGAGAGAAGAGCCGAAGTATGCGCAATAACAATACAGACCTGACTTGATGAAGGGGGGTAACTCGTCGGGGGATTGCGAGGCTTGTTTTGAACAGGAGGAGGAGCAGTAGACGGAGGATCTAGAGATTTTGATTCCACGTGGTTTGGAACGTGCACTGGACTGGCAGATGGAGGATTGGAAGTTTGTTTTTCGTCATCATCGATCACTTTCTGTCTTCTGGTGAGCGCTTTCTGCAGTTCTAGACTCAATCCGGGACTGTCACGAAACGACGAAAATTGCTTGCTCGGTTTTTCCTGAACTATTGGCTTTCTTGTGGGGTCCAACGCTCCTGGGGGCGCAAATCGAGGGACAACAGGGTTTTGGCGAGGGTTATAAGGTTGTTGGGGCTTTATCGAAGATGTTGACACTGGAGGGTTTTGAAATCTAGATGGTGGGCTAGTGGAACGTGAATTAGAAGGGGGAACATGTAAGTTCGGTCTTGGGTTAGGCAAGGGAGGATTTTTATGTCTTCCCTGAGAATGGTTGGTGAAAGGAGCATTGTCTTGGATTCTTTTATAGGTCTGGCCCAACGCGGAAATTCCAAGCATCAACTTTTTCTGATGCCCAAGCTTGTCAACACCCATTTCCTGTTTCAACACAAAGGTTTTTATTTCACGCTGAGCATCATTAAAAACAAAACAGTGCTCTTATGGCAATATATACTTTAACCTAAGACAAAGTTGTTTAATAGCATCTTAAGGAAGGATGTGTTATTTTTCAACATACCATCATGTCAACATCTTATCTACTGTACGTCACCACACAGTCGCTCTGATGACCTTAAGCGAGAACATTAATAAGCAAGCCATTGTGCTGTGAGTCACCTGTAAATCTTCCCAAGTGGTTTGAACTAACTGGTGAACAGTGGTCACATTGCTGTCCCGGAATAAGTGAATATATTCTCTCAGGCCAACTTTTTCCAGCCAAGCTTCAACGCTAGGAGGAAGAGCATCGATTTGCGGAGATGGAGGAGAATCTTTCTTCAGGAGGTTGACTTGATCAACCAGCTTTTTCCTGTGAGGAGGCTTGGATATTCGAATGGCTGTGAGGTCTGACGGGCTTGCACGTGCAATTGTGTAGAGATCGTAGCCGTTTTCAACAAAATTTGAAGTGTATTGCT
The DNA here is from genome assembly GCF_918807975.1 of Aplidium turbinatum. Lineage (NCBI taxonomy): Eukaryota > Metazoa > Chordata > Ascidiacea > Aplousobranchia > Polyclinidae > Aplidium > Aplidium turbinatum. The sequence goes on from NC_137472.1 coordinate 49,718,413, forward strand.
GCATGCCGAACGACGCAAGCCATCTGTGTACTTGCTCATCCGCTTCAGTTGTGACGTGCTATGACGTAATATCATAGTCAAAAAAGTTTGTCAAACAGAACCTTTCGTCCAATGTTAATACAGTCAAGCCTCGATATAATCGGACCTATTTCATTTCGTCAAAAACAACGGTTTAGTGAATTATTCGGGATTGAAGAGAGAGAGGTGAGGTTCATTGAAATAAATCATTTCAGCAGATTGGTGTCAAAGGTTGGACAATCTCGATTACTCCAGCCAGCAAATCAGTCATTTTCATCAACGTAGAATCAACACGGAAATGGACTAATTTGCTGGCTGAGACTAACTTCCGATCAACGAGGTATATGACTGCGCATATCAATTCAAGCAATACCACAAAAAACCCAACTCACTTTCAGCGTTCTATATTCACACGTTGATATGATTTATCTTACATTGCAGATAAAAATATTTCAAGGCTGTTTGTAATCAGCATTTAAAATTGTGTTCAATCATTTTAGACGTTGATGAACGACGAAACATTGAACATTGAAAGAAAGATTAGAATTTGTTTTCAGGTGTTTCATAAAAAAATCTTATACAGTAGTAGTGAATGTTTTCAAATTATACAACGCTAGTTTAAATGATTGAATTTTAATAAAACGAAATTACGCTGACGACATCTGTAGTTGAGTAACATAGCGCAAAGTAACACCAAATTAACATAACATGAAAGGACTTTAAATCAATTTAATAAAATCAAAGTAATTTAGTTGGTTATTTCACGAGACTCATAGCCTAAATAATATGAGATGTTCTACTGGTGCAAATTGAGCTAAAGATGTATACAGTGACAATCTGCTTTTATTCCGACGTTTCGTCAATCAGACACGGCTGACTTCTTCAGGGGGCTAGACCAGGTAGTGACTACCTGTCTACCTGGTCTAGCCCCCTGAAGAAGTCAGTCGTGTCTGATTGACGAAACGTCGGAATAAAAGCAGATTGTCACTGTATACATCTGGTGATAGTTTAGCTCAATTTGCACCAGTAGAACATCTCATATTATTTAATTTAATGCCTGGTGAACAGCCTCATTCAATTTTCACTCATAGCCTAACTAACAAAAGTTGCTGTTTGTAAATCGAAAGGAAAAAGGTTTCAGGTTGAGCATTAATACTATTAACAGAATATAAAAGTGGTTTGAACAAATCGTATTTCTGTGGGAAAATATAAGAAACTTTTCTAGAAGTACTCACATGTCTACCGGCCATTGTGTCCGATCCACAGCTTCGTTGACTCGCCACTGCAACAAACAGGTCGACTAATTCAATGAGCAGGATGCGCGCAGTTATCACTGAAGTGCTTATTATAAACAAGTCTCAGTTCCTCAACGCCCAAAACGTAATAACGTGTACACAAAGCTGCTACCTGATTGGCACTGCCACTATAAATATCATCTGTGGTTAAATGTGAGATAATAAGGTTAAGTCTGTTATATGACGGTAATGACGTGCATAGGTTTGTTTCTGAGTCATAAAAAATGATAAAATAGATGCAAAATCATCCAGGCATTGTTCATAAGGCAATGATAAGCTGCACAACACCATACAAGGCTTGCAGTTAAAGCCGCTGACACGTTTTACTCGTTTCGGTTCCCAGCTACACTCTTGAACACTTTGCATATTGTTTCTAACATTTTCTTTTGCACTTTATGAAAAAAGTTTAGTTTTTAGATAGTTTGAGAAAAGTTCTATTATCTCGCAACAATTTTACCAAAACATTTCTTTTTCTAAACGCAGTAAAGTTTTGAAAAAACACAATCAACAAAAAACCAAAGGCAACCAGAAAACCTTGCTATTTACAACAGTTGAGGCAAAACCATGTGATGTATGACGATCGAACCAACAAGGAAATGCGCCACGCTGTACTTAACGAACGTTCTTTCGTCATATGCATATTATTAACAGATGTTGTTCAATTAACAGCTGTGGGAGGTCAGGCGATATGAGGTCTTGCATCTAGCCTATGTGCAAAACAAGTGATTTGTCACAAGTTAATTGTGTGCAAAACACATCACGATTGCAGCATAAACTTTCACCTTCTTGGATCAAAGTCATTTGACAACAGCACAACAGAACCTTAATACTTTAGCAAAGCATGGAAGTTTGTATTTATTTATTATACAATCAGCACTGCGACAAAAGATAACTATATTTTTGGATGGGCAACTCGATCAACACTTAAAGGGCTAATATATCGACATTGTAACTCTGCAAACGTTCCTCTCTTGTTCCAGAAGTTTTGTTCTCACCACTTTTCGAAAAAAAAATGTACAAAAACTATCCCAAAATGTTGAAAACTGACGTAAATGGTTTGTATTACATATTTTTTCATATTGCATTGAGCTTTATTATCTTCTAACCGACATCAGTGTCTTTATCTGATGAGCATTCAATCTTTCCACTGCTTACACAATCCTAGTTTAGTTGAGGTGACCTTGACCCTGGCCCCAAACATAAGCTTAAGATCATGCAACTCCGCAAAGTGTCCGTCACTTAAACTTCTTTTGGAAATCATTTGCTTGACAAAACGTTGAAAAATTAACGCTCTAACTACATTCTAGCACGTAAACAGTGACAAAAGAAACTAGACATTTTTACCTTCTAAATCATAAGTATATAACCTTCTCCTTGCCATATTCAAACTATAGCACAAATCAACTTCAAATAACAATGTCATCGTATGCATCGCCTGCTATCTATCTGTAGAAAAGCCACCTATCATCTTTCTCCTGCAAAATCTACCGATACACGGGTTCAGAGAAACTGCTAGATTTTACCTACTTTGCGCGCTCTGTTTACACAAGCGGCGAACAACATCAAATAAAGATGGAGATAATTCATTTTCAAGAATTTAATCACCCCCGAAAGTATGTGATCACCAAAACACAATTTCATAACAAAAATAGCGTATCACTAAGACAGAATAGGCGTTCTTATGCAGACATACCACCACCATGAAAAGCACTTATTCAAGTAACAACGCTACAACAATGAATACTGCATTACCAAGCAACATGTAGTAACTGCGCGACATATAAGTAGCTAACGTGACGCTTAATTGGGTAGGTGGAAAAAAGCGATGAAAACGGAAGAATTAGTCATGAGTTACAGCTTCTGAAAAAAATCTAAACAAAAATTAAACAATAGAAGGAGATTGCGCGCCAGGCATCACAACCGCTCAATGCTCATCACTGCTAACTAGGCATCTAACTTTAAATACAGGACGTTCTTTTGACGTATGTAAACTACACTAGCAGTTATTTCCTGGCCTAGTTCTTTGAGGAAGTCAGTTGTATCTGATTGACAAATGTAAGAGTAGCCTATTATGCGGATGATCACGCCTACTACCTCGCGGTATTTAACTTAAGTATCTATATGCCCTAAAAAACGTAGCATGCTGTTAAAAAAGTAAATTCGAAAGAAGACGCTCAGCAATCACTGCGACATAAAAGTCCAGCACTCAGTGCAGCAATTAGCAACATAACACCAGCCAAATATATAAACTGTATTGTTTGTGAAATCAAAATGTATGCAGCTATCAATCCTTTTTTCGTTTTATTATTTATACATGCTGTGCGCACGACAAAACTAACAAAACTATTGGACGCCATACAGGGCATAGCCCTACACGTTTTAAAGTCATGCTTTTGCTGTTTGTTTAAACCTCTGATTCAGTTTCAGGATTGCTCAGACTTCATCCCAGACAACAAATCAGTCGTTTTTTACATTGATTCAACGTCTAAAGACAAATCAATGTAAACAGCGACTGATTTGCTGTCTGGGATGTCGTTTTAACCTTAAAAGCGAACTTTCTTTGCAAACTAAATGAAGCTTCTGTGATGCTACAGAAACGGTGACGTGATCCAAAAAAGTTGCTCACTTCCGTTTTAAGTAACTACCTGCTAGACGTCATTTCCGCCATTTTCTATCGCTTTCCAAAAAAAACAAGTAAATCATGTTGCGGTCAAGCAATTACGTCGATGCAATGTAAAGTAACATTAAATAAACTTTTCCAGTAAACACAATACCCTAAGCGTGCAAGGTTCAAAGGATACACAAGAACAGCAATAAACTTCCTTTAAAACTGGTATAAGAAAAATTAAAACCAGACTTGTTTTTTACCGCCCATTTTGCAACGCCGTCACAACCGAAAAACTATTGTTCTCAACCAGCAAATCAGTTTTTTTTTAATTGATTTAACGTCCGCGAACGTCAAATCAATGCAAAAACACTTGGATGAATCCAGGGGCTCTATCCACTTTTAGAATTCGGGGGGTGATTTTTGGACACTGGGTTAAAATCATCATAGTCATTTTAACTTCTGGGGGCCCCCAAGTCCCCCATTGCAGCATCAGCTTCATTGATCATCAATGTGCACAGGTTTCCAAATGGTTTCACAAAGTATCTTTCGGAAATGGCCTTTTTGGGTAAGCATTTAACTAAGTTAAAACTCCACAGCGTAAACGCCTGTCTCGTAGTTCAGGGTTACCAAATCAAACAAGTGATAATAGCCGAAATATTTTTTTCAAAATTCGATCAATAAAATATCACAAAACCTTTTCAAAGCCAAATGAGTGGGGGGGGGGTGATTTTGCATTGCTCACCCCCCCACTTCAATGAGTGGGGGGTGATCACTCCCTCACCCCCCTTGGATAGAGCTCATGAATGAATCGATCGTGAAGGTGAATTCTTAAAGTAAAAACAAGGTTGCAAGGGGGTTTGTTGTTTTTAAAGCTTACTATGACGTCAAATAAACTCACCTTCCGCGTTAGCCATGTTGACTTGTGAGCGCCCACTACCGGCCGACGCGCAAGTGTTAGTTGGACTCGACGAGTTGGATTGGTCAAGCAGAACGTCCTCGTATCTGTCACAAAATGATCAAGCCGTTAAATAGGTCATGCTTGAGTGGTCAGAGAAAGGAATCGTCACAAATGCACATTACAATGACATCATTGAAAAGGTATGACGAACTGTGAGGAAAGTTCGTTTTGATGAGTACGAACGGTAAGCAGGTGGTAGGTAGAATATCAATCGAGTGGACTTGCTTTGACTCAAATCGCTTTAGTAACTAACAAAGACAGGAGCGTGTGTAACTAACATTGGAGAAATACAAAAGAAATCAAAACATCTCCTGAACATGACCTGGAATTCTAGATTCAAGTGCGATCGGATTTGCAATGCTGGTATGCACAGGCAGACTATGAGGGACAAAGTAAAGCTAGTCATTGGTGTGGTTAACAAAGGATAGGTCAAGCAAGGTGGCTGAATAGAACTTGCTCTTTATTGTCGTTTTAATGAAGAAAAGCGTTTCATGGATGACAATATGATAGTTTCTTTCTTAACAAAGAGAGAATTGCAATTGTTGAGGCATTTTTACACAATTGCTTAAAAAGCATGTTCCTGTAAATTTAAAACGACCACTTTTTTCAAGACATTTTAACAAGACGTTACTAATCAACGATATTGTAACATACAGGAACATGTGTTTCTCGGCAGTCGAATGTAGCATGAATTCTGCGATAGACACGTGTTTCGCCCATGAGGCTGGGTGCATCAGTATCGCACCACTAATTCATGCCACATAGTTCTCAACCGCTGCTTTTGCCAGTCAATTGAATCCTTACCTTTGTGGAAAGAAAACAATTAAACTAACTGTCGCCAAGAATATGCACTGTTGAGAAGGAGCGATCTTCCTGGCGTCAGCACTACCTAACTATTCACTACAGAACAGCGAGCATTGTATTTCGCTAACCACAATGCGAACTGGTTAGCGACACACAATACTCGCTGTTCTATAGTGAGTAGTCAAGTAGTGTTGACGCCAGGAAGATCGCTCCTTCTCAACTATACAGTATACAGGAACATGGTTATGGTAGAAATGTATTCACATATGTTCTTATTTTTAGCACAAAAACAAGACGCAGACGTCGTAACAAATTTTTCCAGAAAAGCGTCAGAACTATAAATTTGAAAGTGGCCTACATATACGAGAAAAAATAATGAACTGACCAGAAATTTAAAAAAATACCGTTTTTTGTTGTTGCTGGAAACATTTTATTCTGCTTTGCAAGGGACGGGTGATTAAGTAAACCTCTGGCTGGTAAAGTAGTTCAACAATGCGTGCAATCAGTTTCACAAAAAAAAAATCCGCTCTGCCGTGAAGGTTCGAAAGACCGCGCCCTTACGACAGTAACTATGGTCCAATGATCCATAGACCTAAATGGGATGTTATTTTTAGCGAAGTGTTCCAGTTGAACTCAAACATGACTTCGTGTGCATCTTAGATTGAGGATGATTTGCCGTAACAAGCTCTTAAGCAACTCAATTTTAACTTGGGTCGACATCGCGATTTTGAAAGCAATCTGCTTGTGCATGATGACGATTGACGACAATGATATTTCTGACACTGTCAAAATACCAAGTTATTTCCAGATAAGTTCTTCTGCCATTCGTGCAAAATTATATCACAAAAACATAAACCACAGAACTGCAAATTCACTCCGATGCTACAGATAACAATGATTCGCAAAGTAACATATGACAGATTGATTGATTTACAGAATCTTTATCCTCGGACTGGGAAAGCTTCTCGCAGAGCTTAATCCTGGCAGTTTCGCATAGAGGCTTTTAATCACTGACACAGGCCCGGTCACCGAGATTGACAGAGTGAAGTTTCCGATTATTGAAGTCTTGTTGCCGGGGAACTATTCCATCCATTAGATGCCGCTGAATGGAGAGCAGTCCTTACCGTGCGTTGCTCAAGCGCACACCCCGAGAGTCGAACCAGCGCCGCTTGATCTTGAAGCTTCTTTGTTCCAGAAGTGACGCGCTAACCAATTGAGCAATCGGGGCGGGCAGAAAGGCAGAAGGAGAAACACACTTGTCGCACTCGGTTAGTGCGTTCGAATAGAAAAGGCCATGGTGACATTAACAGGAACTTCATTAATCTGAGCAATGTTCGACAGGTCATGGCTGTTGCAGCATAGGTTCCAAGCTAATCCTCATGCACCAATGCTCGAAGTGCTAAGCGTGTCACGTGACTTCCTGCCGTACGAAAGCGTCACTTTGATCGAAATCGGTCGAAGAAAACCAGAACAATCGTGTCTCGTTGCAGTTGATAGTCGCTTAGTTTTCGCTGAATAGATGTTAGAAAAACCGCAACAATGCGATTTGACTGTATTGCAAGCAACCAGCAAACCAATTCGTTTGTTGCACACATTCGTGGTCGAACAAATTCCGTTCTAAGACATTGTTTAAGCGTCGGAACATGTTAAATCAATGTAAAAGAATCGATTTTCAAGCTAAGTTTGGAAGAAGGTGAATTACGATTTTCATAACATTTTTTCAATGAGTAAGTTTTAGAGTCTGGTATGACTCGACCGAGGATCATACCAATGCCCAATTACCCATCAGAACAGAAGCAGTGGCTGTGACTTGGACCACTCGGCCACCGAATCAGTGATCAAACGACGACAACCTTTTTTACACTGATTCAAGGTCTTGAGTGACTTGAAAAAATTAAAAGTGAAAGAAGGAGTGATTTGCACCGTGGAGATAGGTTTGCCGACATTTAAAAATAAGCCAAGAAAAGCAAGGTCAAAAATTCAAAAATCGCAAATATGTCGATTAAGTGGTTGCAGAACAAACTGTTGGAGTTTGCAAGAACGCAGAGGAAAGAATGTTGCAATGTGAAAATGTTTGTTGCTGTCAAAACCAACACCGCTCCCATTGCATGCCATACCCTAGAAAGCAAATCAACTGTTTTTGTACACTGATTCAACCTCTGTAGACGTTGAATCAATGTAAAAAGTGGTTGATTAGCTGTTTGGGAGAGCATCGAAAGAAACCGAGCAAGTCCAACAACCTTTCCGGGGAAAAAATTCTAACTTTTACATTCACTGTACACAATTAAGTGTTGAAACAATATAAAACAGCCTGTAGGAAAGGTGGTAAAAACAAGGTGAACTATGTCTCTTGCGGATGTTCGTGTGGTTAGTAAACCTTCCTCGAGTGTAGCGGATGCAGGCACCGATTGCATAGTGACTGTGTCAGACAAGTTGACACATGGCACGGTCGGCGTTCCATGTTTCAAGATGCTTGGTGTACCAAGCTATGGTAGCAATGAAAAATAATGAAAACATCGTTTTTTGTTTCAACCTTCCGTATTTGCATTGCATCAACGTCTGGTGACGTTGAGTCGATGTAAAAGAAAGTACTTTGCCGACGGGGTTGACGCTGTTTGAAACGTGTCCTTAGCATAATGGATCGTTTGCGCAGTTCCGCTGGTAGAACCAGTACAATTGAAACTATCTGCACATGTGGATCTGGAGACATGATTTGTTTGAAAGAGTGCGGCGACCATGGGCAGTCATTTATTACGTTAATCTCCATGAGGAACTTACCCGGGGTTGGCGATGTGTGGTTTGGCGACATGAGAGTTCTGCGAGGATCTCGACACTGTGATTGGCTGATCATGGTTTGAATGATGGGTCGTGATTGGTCGCTCCCGGATAGCACCATTTGAATGGGAGCAAATCACATCTTCGTAGCTCGGGTTGTTCACATTTGGACTCACTAACGTAACCTAGCGGGGAACACGAGGTTTTTAAACAACGTCAAAATTAATATAAAGCACGCTTATAGGTCTGAGACACCATAAAATTAAATCAAACTTTACAAAGCTTGTAAAATTAACAGTGATGCATCTAGACTTGAAATTACTGTAAAATCAGTTTGTCTGAGGTACTGCATCAAAGACGCTAAAATTTCCACTAGTGCATCAATGCCCACCAGCACTTTTTCTCCCCCTTCTTTTTTACATTGAATTGATTCAACGACTCAGACGTTAAATTAAGTAAAAAAGATGGAAAAGTCACTCTGTAGTTACGGTCTAACAAAAATTGTGAAAAAGAAGAACAATAAATTGAAAGATTTGAGTGATGTTTCATCACCATAGTGTACCGAAAGCAGATGTCAGCCAGTTTAGTTTGTCAAAGAATAGTTTAAACGCAGTGACAATACATCGAAATTAATCCGAACAGTCCGGAACGTGATTGCAATGCGCCTATTCTTCTTCCGATCTATGATATGCCAAATGATAAATTCTGACACCAAACAGCGAAGAGTGACCACGATGTGCCGCAAATACGCGTCATGCTCGGTAACCGAAAAGGGTAAATGTGATTTATTTGAGCACGGCAGCCAGTTGTATCCAACGTTTGATAATATAAATGAAATCTACAACGGAATATTGATATTTCCAGACACTGTTCATTAAATAGCAATAAAACATATATAACATTTTTACGTGGATGGTATAAAGGACAATAAAACACGTTTGCTTTCAATATTCTTTAAATGGAACGATTTCTTGATAAAGTTAATTGAATTAAAGTTTAAAATGTAAATATTTTCGCTAAAATCATCCATACTTCAGCTCAACGTTATTTGACGAAATGAAAATATCTCAGCTATTGTCACCTTGGATATGAGTTGTTGATTGGCCGAGCTCTTGGGGTCAACGTTCACATATTTATGGGGTAACTGTGGAGGTTTGGTAGGGGTACCAGGTGGCAGGCGACCCCAATGTGTTGGTGGGGTCCAGTGAGTGGTGTCATCGTCATGTGGGTGAATCCCACTGTCATCAGAACCTGCGCAAACAATCAGCAATCAAAGGGGTGCAAATGTCATTTCCATCAATTTAATCTTGAAAATTGAAAGTCAGAACAAGAGAACAATCTTGTCCAGCATTGCAGGTCAAAAGGAGACCCAGTCAAGAAATCCGTCCCTTTTTACATTGTATTAACGTTTGAAAACGTTAATTCCAAGTACAAAAGGACTGGAGTGGTGCTCTGCTTTTTATCGTCCTTAAGACGTCAATGCGGATGTAAGTTTACAACAACTTTACAGCAAGCCTGAGCAAGGATTTGATTGGCCGACAGAGAGGCGGAGTCAGTTAAAAGAACTATAGTACAGAACAAGAATGAAACGAAATGTAAAATTTTGTTCTCGCTGAAGATTTAAAGAACTAACTGTTTTTGCCGAGCTCTCCAAGAAGCTCATGTTTCGCAATACCGATTATGACTTCCACCAACAAAACCATAAGACTCGTGCGTTACCAGCCATGTTGTTGTTTGGTATCATCTGTTGGTATGGTTGGACGTAGGAAGCGGGAAAATAGCCCACCACAGACTGGCGACTACCAACCCTCTCAATCCGGCCTTTCCAGTTCCCGTTCGGGTTTTGTTCCATCACGGTAATAATCGTTCCTTTTGTAAAGGCCAAGCTGTTTTGGTCTAATATGTTTTGGAAGTCGTTTATTGCGTAAACCTGCAATTGTAATGGCAATAAGTAAGAATATTGGCGTGAAAAATAAATGCTTGATGGCTAATCAATAATAATACAATAAAAGGTGCATCAGTTAGCAAAATCCGTCATATCTACATCGGCTAGCGACGTTGAAATGACATAAAATAGTTACTTTTGTTGACTGGCGGGAGTCAATTATGCAGTCATGTTAATTCGCAGCGACAAGCTGGTAACGCCAATGAAACCAAACGATAACCATAACGTTGACAGCTTGCACATTGTGCATAACTGCATTCTTCCGAAACCCTTCAAAAGACATTATGTCGTCGTCGATGTGTTTGAAAATCAAGTGTCTTGTTCACATTCCTTTGCCATGTATCTTTACGGTAGTGGGTCTTTTAGCCGAAGCAAAATGTCATTGCACATTTCGCAACGGCTTCGGCGTGTCCTGGTAGTTTCCCAGTCAACAAATTTGTTATTTTTTTCCATTATATCAAAGTTTACAAACGTTGCATCAATGTGAGAAAGTGATTTGCTGCTTTGGATTATTGTGAAAGTTACTTTTTAGAGGGCGTCTCAACCGGAACAGCCAGAAAAACAAAAAGTAAAATAATCCTAACCACATGGTGAGGGGTAAACCGTGAAATGACATTACGAAACAACATTCGACACGCGTGTATTTTGCACACAATTGCGTCTGTTTGACGTCAAATAGCATCATCTGAGCATGATTTCACCTGCATGAATCGGGGTTGTGCGTCAGAAAGTTTCCTTATTATTTCCATTATGGTGGGGGATTTAGGGACTTTCTTGGCCAGTTCCAGAGCGGTTTGGCCTAACCCGCTCCTCTTCGTTATGTCAATACCGCAGTCTATGAGCAGCTGGACGATCTGTGACGGTAGGTGGTGAGCAAAACAAACCGGATAGCAAATCAAACGTTTTTACAACCGTCTACAGACGTTGAACTAATATAAACAAGGGTTGATTTGCTATCGGGAAACAAAAAACAAGAAACAATTGTGCAAAACAGATATCACAATTGTATTGGTCACAATGACATACATTGAAGACATCCTTCGCTTATTCTTAAGTAAACAGTCAATGACGTTTGTGGTGTGAACTGGAAGAAACACTGTGAAACCATAATCCAACCATTTACGTAATGATGTAGTAAGCCAAGGAGGGGGATTTATAAAGGATTTTTATCGTGGCCAATCAAGCATGATTGCTTGAAGAAACCGTCGGTACGACCAATTCGTCAAATACTCTATCAATCAAAGCAAAACGGCATTTACAGAAAAAAAAATTAAAAACACAAATGAGTTGTGTCCGTGGGGCTGTGTACCATTAGCACAGAAAAATCAAAAGCAGCTGGTTTGTTCCAAAATTCAGTCAGATTTATCTGGATAGAACTAGAAACAAACTTACCTCGACTTTTTCATTGGATACAGCTTCATGCAAGCAAGTTCCTGAGGCCGTCCGCCAGTTTATATCCAAACCCACTTGGAGCAGAGAACGAACAACAGATAAATGACCGTTTCGAGCGGCAAGATGCAGTGGACAATTGACTGGAGAGTAATCGCTGTCTTGATTTTGAGCGAGAAACGGTCCCAGCAATCCCGCGGAATCAGGACTATGAAGAATGAGTTCCACAACCTACAAAAACGAGTATTATTGTGCCACGTGCTTTGTGCTGGTTACATATGTTGTAAAACAGATTCTTTTCTGCTTGTAGCAGATTGCAAACAGCGTCGTCGTCGTGTGAGCCTCTGGGGCCGAGGGTCTATTCTTTTACCACCCCAGATTCACGATGCTACCGGACTACACTGGAAGGCTGCTAGAGAGCAGCCAGTCTTTGGTTTCATCATCCATGACACGCAGACCTTCCACTCCGTTAGGTGGCTTGAAGATGGAACAGTCATTGATGATGTGGTCTGCGGTCTGTTCCTCGGCACCACATTCACAGGAAGAGGTCATTCCCCATTGGTGCATAGCGGAAACCTCAAACCGCTCCAACCATGCAAACAGCAAGGAGTAGGGACAAAATTGAATTGGAACAACGATGATGAAAGCATAACTTGCTAGATGATATACACACGGTGAAATACATTGTAACTTGAGCTTGCACTTCGAATTTCAAAAATAAAGGCAAGTCATAAAAAACATGAAAGCAAATGTCATGTGCAGGCTAGCATTGCAAAATGACGAAACAAGGGGTTTCAGAAAAAGCAGAAAATTTGCTATTAGCCTTCTTTCAAAACGTTTTCAAATATTTGTTGGAATGGAAAAAATAAGCAATCGTGATCTTTGTGAAAGAAAGTGCCTCGACAGGATATACATTGAAGTGATTAGCAAAGTGCAAAGGAAGTTGCAATTGACTTTCAATGAAGTGAAAGCTTTAAAGAAGCGAATTTAATTGCGTTTTTAACCATTAGCACTTTGTCGTCAGTTCAAATAAAAATTAATCGGACCCGAAAGCTTGCTCAGTGTGAGATGGCCACCACTGACTGATGAACTGGGAGCAGATAAAAGTTAAGGCAATTTACTGCAAACTCTATCGACAAAAACAAGAAAAACATGAAAACAAGACGCGAATACAAAAAATGCATGAAAAAAGCAGTAAAATGCATGAATACACTACAATTACATCACCCATTGTGGGGTTGAAAATATGCTGCAGACTTACACACGCCTGGTCTACCTTGACCAAAAAAATATTTCCAATGCTGTGCACTCAGCTCGAGATGGCTGTTAACTTCTTATGCCCTGTCCTTGAATAACCCGATGCAAAATAATGCGGTGGCATTAACAACTTGTTTACAAAGACCAAGAAATCAAAAAGTTCTTGTCACCTCCACACACCACAAGCTCCCAGACTGCAAATCAACCACTTTTTATATTGAATCAATGTTTGCAAATTTGGTGTCTGGGCTGTTTGAAACATAAGAAACACTACAGCAAGTTTAACAGTTCGTTAGGTGTCACTAACTTCACAATATTTTCGTTCCTATTTCGATTCCATTGCCACGTTTTGAAGATATCGATTGATCGCAACATTGACATTCACCATTAAAACCTTTTTTCTTTTCATGAACAATCCATAATAGTAATACGTACCCGATATCAACTGAATCGAATTCAGATGCACGTATTGAGTACACTGTTAAACACACGGACAGCTGCCATCAACCCAGTATTAGTAACTTGACCATACACAAGCAGTGCGAATCATACTGGGTTTAATATTACAGCACAAACAGCGTGCGGCTAAATATAGGGACGTGGAGTGTAAAAACATGAAATTAAATCCGGTACTACAATAAAAAGCCCTTGAACAGGTAAACTGCCTTGGTGAAACAAAACCTGCACTTTCATGTACATATAACATTGGCAAATGTAGATTTGGCGCGAACTTAATGTACAGTTTGACAAAACACATAAATTTGATCACTGCGCAAAACCGAAAAGTTAATTTAATAGTCAACATGATTGCGATCAAGCAGCTTATATGACAAAGTGGCAAGTCAAGATGACAGAAAGTTAATTCCACAAGAAAGCTAGCTATGTTCAAACAAGGCAAATATCTCTTTGATTTCAGAAGCAGGCAAACTGAGAAAATAAACACAACAATATAACGTCGATATCTCGTCAACAACTGGGATTACGATAAACAAACGCTTATTACTGTGTTTTTATAGATTGTATTGCTTCTTTCGATTAAATGAAAACTTTATGTCCATAAAAAAGCGATTAAATTATAGCTCAGCAGTGGTCAATGAGTCAACAATCTATTGGAATTGACCAGGCGCACCAGGACTTCATGGCGGCTTATACAACTGGGGTTAAGCGCGGCATATGTTCGATTTAAAAACTTCAGTTATCAAAAATGATCCTAAATAGCTTGTAATGTTTTTCGCAAAGTGTCAAATGCGCTTGTGGCAACAAGATGACCATATGACACAAGCTTTTCTGGCTAGCAAATCCGGTCCTTTTTTACACTGAATCAACGACTACAAACGTTGAATCAATGCTAAAAATAAGGATATCGCTAGCTGGATTCAGGACAGCATAAAAAAACTTGAATGGCAATACACAATAAGTTTTCCTGTGATGGGTGTTTCTATTCAAAGTTGGGTATGTTTAAACATTTAAACATTTAAAAAGATGAATTCATTTCAATAAAGTTGCTAGGCCTACTAAGCGAAACGCAAGACGGTTTATGCAACTTTGACACAAATCGTGAAGCAAACCACCACCCAAGCCAACAAATCAGTCATTATTTATATTGCTTCAATGTTTGTAAACGTTAAATCAAAGTAAAAGTGACTTTGCTGACTGGGATAGCAACGTCACGGTCATGTGGCCAAAACCAAACCCTGCTGCTACATCATCCTAAAAATAACAGCAATCTGCAATTTGTCTTCTGTCAATCATCATTTCTATGTTTGTTCAACGCAATGTCAATGTTGAAGCAGAAGCATCAATCAAGAGAGTTCAGGGTAGGCCAATAAAGCAATCTTCCTTGATGGAAACCTGCTTGCGTGACATGAATGTCGTGGTTTCGGATGTTCAATCATTGTGAAATGAATTTTTTAGTTAACCACCGTTAATCGAAATCCGTACTTGTTACATTGATTCAACGTCTGCAAACGTAAAAATAAACAAACCGTCTACAGTCCATGTGAAAGGGATTTTGCTAGATGGGAAGGAAATAGCTTGTTGAGCACATGAAAAGCGCCTTCTTATAAAAATCAATATTATCGACATAACCATTGTAAACTTTTACCGGTTATCGTGCTTCGTGCAGTGATATGTTAAAACAAGAATCAAGTAAAAATAACCGTTTGACGACAATTCAACTCAAATTGAAAGCAACGTAAACCAGGAAAACTCAAAGGCTAACATCGCAACATGATGCAATGTACAGGTAGTTCTTATTTCTCAAGAAAGAGCAATCTTGTGTCGTCTGAATTAAACGTCATCACTTAGTAGGCTACGGGGTTCTTGATCAGGGAGCGAGACGAGTTCACAGGTTGCGTGGAGGCTGAATCATTCCAGTTAGTGATAAAATGGCGCGAGATGCTGGCATTTGTTTATTTTTCAGACATTCTGGAAAGATGTGGGAAAACTACCCAGACAGCAAATGTCTGTAGACATTAAATCAATGTAAAACACGGCTGATTTGCTCTCTGGCTGGTTGGTGATTTCAAAGCATTGGTGACAACAAGGAAAAGGTTAAAAATCAATGCCTTAGGCTTAGTGCATAGTGATTAGTGAACAATATTTTTACTTCTTTTGCAAAAGCCATTCCACTATTTTGGAGACCCATACTCATCTCCGATATTTTCACACCAAAGCGCAACACTACAATCATCCACATTCGTCTGACAGGCCACACACAAAGCTCGCTGACACAGCAAGGGCTGCATTGATACACAGCATAGACTGCTCTATGAAGCAGTCTATGCACCCAGCTACAGGTGGCACCCCCCAGGCATTAAAAAAGTACCCAGCTAGCAAAATCTGTCCTTTTAACGTACCTTCTACAAATGTCGGGTCTACGTAAAAAGACCAATTTTGTTCGCTGGGTAATAAATTGCGTTGGATACTTTTACAATCGTTCATAAACGTGTAGCTTACATTGAATCAACGTCGTTTATGAGAACAAAACTGCCGTAAAAAGTAGGAAGTAAGGGTGATACTGTTATGAATAATTAATTGGAAGGAAATGGACCTGGTCGTTACTGGCCGTATCACACAATGTATCAAAATTCAAAAAATTTCAACCATTCCCATCACTATGTAGTGAATTGTTTTTCGGTAATTCGGAATTACATCCGAGGCCGCACAAACTCAACGAAAGTGACAGCTAGAAACATGAAACAGGCACAGCTTTATTTCTATCAAAATCAGCCATTTAGATATATTATCGACTAAATGTCACTGATGCTACTAACTATAAGCAATAACACCGAAAAAGCTCTGCTTTAAAAAAAATAATTTTTGCCCTTTACCAAACCAAGGTGAGCTAAGCCGACAAATTTAATGATTTTTATTGATGGAACACGTAACAACGCCAGTTCATTTCAAAGACAAAAAACGGATCTTTCAACTTTACTATTTCGACAAATACACAACTTGTTCCACAACAAACACAGAACAACAGTGCAAGATCCATTGTTTGCTGAAGGCGTTGCAGAGTAAAAGCACAAAAAATACAGTGAGACAAATGGCTTTAAAAAGGATTGCAGAGCAGGTACAGCCAAAACTCAACAGAACCAGGCGATCTCGATTAATTAATCCATGTTTGCATTCACACGAGGTGTTTTGCTGTCGTGATGAGTTACGTAGCGTCCAACTGTGATATTAGTCTTGTTATCTCGCCGCAGTTAAAGTAAATATTATAAAAACCAACCAAACAATGAAAAACGGCCACCTCTACCACTTTTCAGCAAGATTAAGCGGACTGGATTTAACAGGGAGCGGGTTTCCCCTTATAATGCTTAAAGCAAACCAAAAAGCAGTTGCACTTTTGATCTACAGTATGCCTATGCATAAAGCTGCTATCCCTAGTCGAAAAATATAAATTGAAGCTATAGGCTACAATGAATATGCCAGTTATATGATACTATCATTCCCGGTTACTGGCCGTCTTCATTTCTACTCACTCAGTAGATCTGACAATGGTAGATCAACTTACAAAATACCGAGCAATTCATCACTTACCTCCGATCTGCCAAACTCGCACGATAAATCCAATGCCGTATTTCCATCGCTCTGCCTTGACGATATGTCAGCACCATATTGCAGCAGAATTTTGCATGCTGGGTAGTGACCATACTGCGCAGCCAGGTGCAGAGGAGTACAGCCGTTATTTGAGGGAATGTTGCAATTTGATCCTGACTCTAACAAAGCCGCTACCAGCTCCATTTTACCCTTAAACAATACAGTTTAGGTAGATGTTTAACATTCTTTAAATGATGCGCAAGTTAAGATCGTGCCTATTGGAGTATAGGTTGTTAATTTTTGTAGGTTACTTCGAGTAGCAAAAATAAAATTTGTGTGTTCGTATGCTCTAGTCTAAATTGACGGAAACTATTGTGTGCAGATAAGTTATAAATTAATGTTTAAAAACAGACAGAATAACGACCACGTTAATCTTGTTCTTATTTATTGAGTGAAATCAGATTAAACACTAGTTGTTGGTTCAATGTCAATGCGCGATGAATAACCGGTTCAGCGTCACATTTATGCCACAAGAAAACAAGACGTGTTCAAAAACAAAGATGACATTTCTGGGTATTGAGAAAGAAAGCAAGCAAACATGCCCAAAGCCTGTGTTCGGTCGACGAAAAAACAGCAAGTCTGTATCAGACAACAATGTGAAGTTGTTGTTAAGTCATTTCTAATCTTTTCAAAACA
The DNA here is from genome assembly GCF_918807975.1 of Aplidium turbinatum. NCBI lineage: Eukaryota > Metazoa > Chordata > Ascidiacea > Aplousobranchia > Polyclinidae > Aplidium > Aplidium turbinatum. The sequence goes on from NC_137472.1 coordinate 49,736,202, forward strand.
GCCCGCTGCCGCCATCAAACAAATCAATTCGTTTCTTTGAACAGACAGCAACATATGCTGAATCAATAGTCAGATTGTTGACGCGAATATCCAGTTGACAAAAAAATCGGTGCCTTTAACATTGATTTAACGTTTGCAGAAGATTTATTTATGCAAAAATAGCACATTTTGCTCGCTAGTCACAATGTTATGCAACAGCAAGTGAAAGTTAACATTGGCACTGGACCATTGCAAAATAGAGGTTCAGTGATAAACGGTGATTCAACACATGTGACTGGGTGACATTTGCGGTTATGTGGAGGTGAATGTTTGAGTGAGGGTGTTTGTTAAAGCAAATGTCATCCACTGAAAATGGTACAAATTTCATGTACGAGGTTTCTCAAATCCTTTTCAACTGATTGGTGGCTGCTGGGACAACGTTAGCAAGATAGAAGGGACTGCACGTTGAAAACGTGTGCGTTCATCACAAGTTAATATTGTTATTTCAATGGAGGAATGATCAAGTTATAAAGCTAATCACATCTAACGTATCTGTTGCCCACATAGACACTTCACGGCCTCAGGTGATGCTGATACCAATCTCGAACACGTCGGAACGTCACGGCGGTGTGTTTGGAAACGATAATTTTGTTGCAAGTGATCGACCAAACGTTAGAATACGTTGAATCAACGTCGGATAGAGGCGATTATGGGTGGTTTTAGATATGAATGCAATCACTTTTCAGCCAATGAAAAGGAAACATTTTTCGATAATCTACCGCAAGTTAACATTGAATTGAACACCGGGGATTTTGTTGAGGTCGCTGCTTAAAAAGCAAAGACGATTTGAGTCTGCATTAGTTTGTGAATGTTCAAATATATAGCGAAAATCAGCTTAAACCGAGAGTAAACTGCCAACAAACATTCACCTTGCAATTAGCGGTTTCGCCTTGCAGACACCCAGCCAGCAAACATTGTTCTTTATCACACCGTTTCGATGTCGATTGACATGGAAACAAGGTAAAAAAGAGAAACTCTTGCGATATAGACACGATGAGCACCGTAGTTAAGCTGGTGTGATAAAACCATTAAAATTGAAAATAATGGACATACTTGTCTGCAAGCAAATACAATAAATTCGATATCACAGTATGGAAGTGATTGCTGATATTCCTCGGGCATATCTCAGCGAAGAAGGTTTGAAACACTTGCAAACAACCAGTGAAGCTGCAGTGCAAGTGGTCGCCACTATAGAATTAGCTAGTAACGAGCTGGTAACATTTATTTCCGGCGAGGACGCACGCCAACAGGTTAACCGGCATCTTTTTTGCCAAGACAGACGTGGGTGCGTCAGCGTCAATCACCTCCGCACGAGCGTTGGACTTTTTCACGCAACTGAGCCCCAAAGGGAAAGTGTTTTTTTCCTCTTGCGAGTGTGGGATTGAGGAAGAGATCACAATCATACCTAGCATTCAAACAATCTTCCTTAAGCTAAAAATTGTCAAAACCGTGATCTCATGATCCCTACCCAGACAGCAAATCAACAGTTTTTTTACATTGTCTGGATACTGCCAGACTCCAACTTCAGCAACCAAAACCAGGTCTTCACGCTGGTTCAACGTCTGCAGATGTTGAATCAATGTATAAAGGAAATATTTCTTACGAGCTGTCACCACATCAATTGTTGTGTTTTACAAGCTTTTGTGTTTCACATCAAATCAACATGACCAAACGTAAAATCAACTTCTAGGACGCTATCTGCGCTTGAATAGCTGGCAATCAATGGTATTTAGCTTCAATGCAAACAACGTTAGTTGACCAGTTTTTCAATACTGCATCAATTGTATTGTAGTGACGAAAACAAAATGAAACCAATCCTGACGTACGTTAAGTTTATGTTCATAAACGTTTCGTTTCTGCGTCAACGTGAAGGGCTTATTCGTTAAGCAACTGCACTTAAGCGCCCAACTAATCGATTTGCTGGATAGGGAATAGCTTCATTCGCTGAGCCAGGCTCCAACAGCTGGGTAATTGCTTTAAAAAAGCATTGTGTCCAACTCTTGACATTGGTAAGTCCGTGATTGTAAAGTAAAATCCTACATTCAACAATGCATTGCTTCAAGTAGTTCATGTGTTACATACACACAGAACCCGTGAAACCCACGCCAAGAGATTGAAATGAAGCAGAAAAGCGAAGCGCATACCACAGGCACTCGTGTGTAACTAAACCAGCCTTAATCATGCAAAATCATTCACGTATACCAACCTTCCAAGAGCAATAGTGCAGTGGTCTCAAACCCTTTTTGTCTTGTAGGTCAACTGTGGCGCCGGCATCGATCAAAAGATACGCCAGTTCCACATTACCCGAGACTGCAGCCTGATGCAATGCCGTGAAGCCTTCGGAGTCCTGGAAAGTGTTTTTACCGATCAAAGCTTCTTCTTGATTTGCACTTTTTGTTGCAAATCCATAATATTATTTATTTATAAGATAACTGCAAGTTTCTCTTTATGAAAGCGATGCAAAAATTTAGATAATTCTTACAAGCTTTCTTTTGCTTCACCCTTTCCTTTCAGAAGCAATATTGTTTTTAATATTTCAACTTGTAATTCATTGCTTTTACCTGATGATTGATGTTGACTTTTTTCGATGAACCCAGTAGCTTTCCCTTGCCTTTGTGGATTAGTTTTTGTACAAGAGGAAGATCTTGAGATTTTGCTGCCTCCAGCAAATGCTCCTCTGCTCTTCCCATGGTCACTAGAACATGTCAGTATGCTTGCAGATTGACTACAACTTATCACCGAGTCATGAAACTATCAACTCTTGTATCATTGTCTGAAACAAAATAAATCGCATTGCAAAAATCCTTTATACTGAACACAATTTACAAAAGGTAATTGTGTCCTCAAGCGGTTGTCAAGTCATAGAGTATTCATATGATATATATCAAAGCCTTGTTCCACTTTATAGCAAAATTTAACTCCACTGTTCTCTTGCAGGGAGGTGAGAGAACAATAAATGAACTGTGATATCTGCTTGAGGTTAGAGATAACATGCAGGCAGACAATGAATTAACATGCACTCAAACTAAATGCTTTACAGCTTCAAGTGGGTGGCTTTTAATGCTTGCGTATTTTCACTAAAGAGTTCCCAGCAAACAACATCCCAAGCAATAAACAGGGATTTTCAACTAAGGCAAAAAGCTTCCGGCTCCTAAAGTGGTTGTTGGCATAACAAAAGCAAAGAACCATCCAGCTAACAAAATAATTGACGTTTGTGCTCAGCTAACCGCTTTTACCATCACGAGACGACGAATAAACGTCAAAAATGAACTATTTGAGCACACAACATCTCAAGTAAAACACAAACATTAACACAGGGATATCAAACTCAACGAAGTAAAATAAATCGAAGTTATACCCATACACTAATGGTAAGCCTGTCTCTGCAGATAGCCTTCCAAAAATTCACAAATTTCTTCGGCGATGAGATTATAATGCTATTGTGGTGGCAAAATTCCTAAGCGGAATAACTGTCGTGTTATAGACTGGTCGAGTGGTCGTGTACAATGAAGTAACAGTCGCCTGTATCTATGACATGTCGTTATTGCTACCTTTGATCTCATCATCACTAAAAATTGCGGACTGCAAATAATAATTACGCGAGCCATTTGTGAGATGAGACTCCGAAATTAGGAAGAAGTCTAAGCTAAATAACAGCACAACTGAGTTTGCAGAGTCAGAAGCAATTGAAATTCAAACACACCCATACCCAGGGTAGTGTTGAGATAAGATATATTGCTTCAACTTCATTTAAAAAATCCATGGCTGTCATAATGAAACCGGTCATACAAACACTATATCACACTCACAGGAAATAAATTGTAATAAAAATGGCATTATGGGGATTATCCTGGTAATCCAAACCACAGTATGTTCCGCCTATAGTCCAACTACTTCCAACTCACTCTTTTCCTTAATCGCTGCAAAATTTGATTAGAGATGTTACAAACTACTTCAGTCTAGAAAAACTTTTCTGGCTTCATAACTCATTTGACATGGGTTTAAATGATGTTCACATTGTTCAGTTTTTGAGTTAAGACTGTAAATCAAAACCTCATATATTAATAAAAGCAATTAAGAACCTTGCGGCACCTGTAGGGAAGTCATAACGCTAGAAATCATAAACTTTCCCAGACAGCAAAATGCATCATTTTTACATTGATTCAACGTCTGTAGACGTTGTAAAATGACGAATTTTGCTGTCTGGGTTACAGCGCTGTGATTAATAACTATTTGTCCTTTGCACCTAACAAGTGCAATTCCACATTCCACTAAGATAAGCTAAACTAACAACTTTGACCCATGTTTGAAGGTCACTGGCTAATAAATCGCCATTTTAGCACCTTCGAAGTGGCGCTGAGATGCATTCAATGCGACTCCTTTCAATATCATAATGTTTTGATGGTATCATTTTTACACAATACAGTATACTAGGATGCAGCTACAAAAAAAAAATTAGAGTGAAGTTGATTGCATACTTTGTACAAACTGCGCTGCACAGTCGATTCTTATTTTTTATTGAAAACTTTCATCTAAACCTGCAGTTCTACGATCGTTGTTTTAATTGAGAATGAATTAACTATGCAAATTGAAGTCGTCTGCAAGCAATAAAAACAATGCGCGGACACCGACAAAGAAGATAACTGTTATGTCCTCGACTACAATTATGTGGTCATTATGTAACAACGCAAAATAAACAATAGCATTGTTTAACCCACCCTGGTTCATACGCTGCTAACAATTTCTACAAGGAATCTAAAGGACTTTAGCTAATTGGTTCACTATTCATTGGAGGGTATGCCTCACTGGAGTACTTCTAGCTACAGCTACACTCCACAGGAATCTAACTACAATGGCTGTGGACGTCTGTTAAACAAAAGGAAGTTAAACATACAACAGTTTGGTCAGAACATTACTCAAATCCTCTCTGCAAACATTCTGACCAGTTCAAACACTGTTGCTAGTTGCTACATTTCATAGAACGAATGCCATAAAATGGAGGTTTTGCAGCCCAGTGCGCAAAGCGCCAGTTGACTTTGTAAATTGTCTGATGCTCTCCTGGAAAGCTATAAATTCACCTGATTTAAAAGATGAATTGACAAGAAACTCAAGTCGTGTGCAAGCAGAATATATGTTTGATTTGACAATTTATGACCTTTCAGCCAATGCAGAATAACTTCTTCAGACAAGCAAACGAAACCAAGCAACAACACGGCACTTCAATTTTAAAAAAATGCGAACGTTTTCGACTATACACAGTTACTACACACCTTCTAGTCTTTTCAGGTGACTCGAAGAATTTCCAGTTTTTCGTCACACAAACACGAAATAATCCAATCGCAAAATTTCTGCAGCAAGAAAGGGAACGTATGACCACAGCTTCGTTTTTACACGCGGCATGAAACATTTAAAGTTGCCACACGAATCGCGATACAAAAGGTTTGTTTAAAACGATCAGTTGTTAATCTTTCACGTGAGAAAACAAGAAAAGTGGTCCAGACCATCCAGGAAAAGTCTGATGTTCAATGAAAAGATAAGGCCAGATAAACCATTCAATGAGTAACTGAAACCTTGTCTCGTATGCGTGTTCACTTCATTGTAAACGAACACAGAGACACGATTAGAAACCTCAGTGGTATAATTACACGTCACAGCGTGGACTCCAATCAGAAACAAGCTACCAGGATTTCAGTGGCTGATTTCAGCTCACAAAAAACATGAAGGACAAAGCGTAAGAAAACTTTTATGGTAGGCTACGCGACGAACATTTCTTGGATCAATGATATAGTTGAACTATAAGCGGAACGACACCAAGCAATAACATAGTATATACCGTAGCATAAAGAAAACAAAAATTTGAAACGTTTGCATCAGCCAATCTAGTGTATTAAAATCTTATTCACCAGGCTAAATCTTGAATATACAATTAAACTACTGCGGCAGTGTAATGCATCTCTCATTCCAACAAAGTACAGCTATGTTGGCTTAATAACCAGGCAATAATGAACGATTCACTGCCTCACCAATCTCTGTGCTTATACGACTCTCATCTATGTGGCCACATGACATAGTTTAGGCGAATAAATACATTTTTTTACCGTAACTTAATTTAATCTTCCGTTTTTGTAAACAATTTTTCAGTGCTAACGCCATGACAATGACGTGACAACCAGGCGATCTATCAACGCTTTTCCTAATGGTATTACAATCATATAGGGAAGAAATGCTAGTAAATAGATGATGATGTCATCCAATGAAACTAAATATAAATGATGCTCTTATTAGGCGATACACCAAGGACTTCATGGCAATGGAAAAAAGAATTAACACATACATGGGAATTTCCAAAGTGTTTGGTTAAACCAAATGTGGGATAAAAAGCGGACATAACAAAATCTGTACTTAAAATGCATGCTGCTCCAAGGGTTAGATGCACAGACTGTGGCACATTCAATGATTAAGCAAACTGTCTGATGGAGAACTTATTTTTTTCTTTAAACCAAATTCGTTGATGAGACTCATCCATTACTGATCCACATATAAACTTTGCACAAACTTATTCTCAATTATTATATATATATATAATATAATAACCAGGCGATTACTTTAATCAGCCGTTTAAATGATCCGCTGCTGATGCATTCAACTTTTAGTTTGGAAAAGTATATAATACCCTAAAAAAGATTGTTCTCTGAGCTTGCAAGTATAAACAAGACACATTTGTTACTTTCACTTCAGTTAGATACAAACAGGTTCTCTGTGTTCTCACCAGCTAAGACAAACACTTACAGTTGTTAAATCAGGTTAAAAATTAAACTTATATATATGTGTTTAAAGAGAGAATACCAATAAATCTCTGTTCATAAAACAGCCAACAGCAAATATTGGAAGAATTTCAAAAAATACATAATATATAATATTTATTTGCATCAGACAAAGCTGTCCATATCCAAAACACAACAACAACGAAATAATACACAAACTGCAAATGTACAAAATCTCACCAAATAGGCGATCTACTGTTACAAGTTTACAGACAATGGTACAGTAGTGTTACAAGTTAGAAGAACTGAAAGTATTCAGAACGATAACAACATTGTTATATGAACAACATATTAACATCTCAGCCATGTTTGCACGCCCTATTAAATTTCACTTTTCATTAAGATCAACAAAATCTTTTTAAATTCAATTCAACAAATGCTGACAAAACTCACTGACAGAAGCAAGTATTAGACTATCAGCAAACAATATTAGCATTCTCAAAACAATGCCAAAGATTCAACAAAACATGTTTTAACTTAAAAATATGAGATTTCTAAATCATAATATAAATTAAAAGGTTACGCAAAAAGTAAAAAAAGACTTTTAAATTGTAATTAGCAATAAAATAAATTCAATATCCTGAATATCAAAACAAGCCACCTTTCGTTTCATATTTTCAAACATTCAACAATTAATCAATAGACAACATTTCAATTGTTTTGAATAGCAATTATAGCACCCCGTTACCTACTTTATGTATACCAGCTCATGTACCATAAAATTAGACTCAGCCCAGTTCTCTCCTTCTAGCATGCGCTTCATAACCAATCAGAAATAATCGACAACTTCATAAGCAGTTGAGTATGAAAAATCAACCACTATTACAACCAAAAATTATTTAGTACAAGCTCTACAACATTTATGATGTTCATTTGGATGTGCAGTTGCTTTCGTAACATGAAAAAAGAAAACTTGAGATAAAAGAAAACCATTCAAGAGAAAAGGCCTGTGTCAATGTGACTTTATTTAACAAAATGTTTATTTTTAATACCATTGCAACACATAGTTCACACATGCTGAACAGCCTCAGCAGCTGCAATCTTCACAAAAGAGGACAATGATGACTATAGCCAAAAGCAGATAAAACAAATAAAAAATATATAGATTATGCCTAACATACCGGTAACACTAAAAAAAATAAGAAAAATTATGAGACGAGAGATCGTATGAAATTTCAATTTAAATTAAAGCAAACCAAGCCTATTTTTGTTTGTTTGGTTCAGGATTCTTTTGGTTCAGATTCAGTTTGGTTCAGATTCAGGATTCTGTGCCATTTTGAAAAATTTTAAAGTCACTAGGGACAACAAATTGTCCTTAGAGAAATTAGCAAGCAAGTAAGTGAGGCTTTATGTGGAATCCTGGAAACATTGATGTTTGAAAAGATGAAAATTTTTACATAGATCACGTTAAAACTGGCAGAAATACACAATCAGACAGAGTTGAAGACCTTATTTCATCTTTAGAGACAATAATAAAAACAACATAGACTGTACCAAAAAAACATTGCCTCAACTTCATGCTTGAAAATACATAGCCTAGAGATATAACACAAACTATTTTTGTATCTAATAAGCTCATTTCTGTTATTAAGACATTAAGACAAAATTGGCTATTTTTACAGTAGTGGCTATTTTTACAGTAGGAGTGTTGCCAGATAAGTAATTCTGTCCTAGTTTGAATAAAGTATAACCAGAATCCCATTGAAGAAAATAATTTGTAATTTAGACAATTCTAAAGTCCTGGGCAGTGAAAAAAAATCTTATCCGTAGTCCTAACCTTAATCCTAACTCTGATAACATATGCCATGAAACAATGCTTTTTGATTGCAACCATAGCAACCTGCATTGAAAAATAACTACTTAGTATATATATAATAATAATAATATATGAGATGTTGTAAAGCAGAGTGCTTATTCATCTTTCAATCACGTACAGTAAATATATGTATGTCGTACAGTATATATAAAGTAATGTCAAGTTATCAGGGCTGGGTATGTACCATACACAACCATAGGCATTACGTAGAAATAACAAAAAAAGCATCAAGTTAAGCACAACATCAACTTTGCTAATGTTGATTTAAATACATTCTACCTTTGTCTTCTTCAGGGAAAGAGTTGCATAAGAAAGCCTTTTCACTGAGTACAATATAAAAAGTGTTGAACAGTCCTGATAACTACACAATGAATTATTGAAGAAAATACCAGCTAATAAACACGAAGTAAACTCATATGAAATAGTAGCCTACTGAACCTGCTAGCAGTGGAGTGCATGCAAAACTTAAGCGCAGCATGTATAAAGGAAAACATAAAATTAAAAATGTGTTGCAGAATGTCGCGTGATATACTGAAACAGGCATGCAAGAAGACAATGAATTCCATCATGTGTAGCAGAAACACAGGAAGTCATAAAAATCAGTTGGCCAATAGGCCTACTGTACCAAGCATGTTGAAAAAACGCAAGTCTAACACGATGTTCAACAAAACTATAACAACATCAAACTATTTACAGTACTAAAATAAAGTTGCACTAAAATGCTACTAAGCAAATTCTAGAAAACAAACACTATCAGGCCTATATGCTTTGTTGCATCTTTTGTACGGCAGCTAGCCTACAAAATATTAAACCACTTTGGCCCACTGTAAACTCATCCATGATCACTTTAATACATAGCCTACTACCAGGCCTAGCCACTGCTGACAACCACTCCAAACTTTTTGTTCCTTAAACTTTCCATCATGCAAACAAGGAAACGGTCATCTAAAAAGGTAAAAAAGAGTAACTAAGACCGAGAAACTAAGCGCAACTTTGTATGGTTCCTTTCACGATGCGCTGAAGCTAACTAGCTAAACATCCACCAAAAATAGTAAAATAGTAAACACGCAGCACTACTAGTGGTTTACGGTGATAAACAATGATCTTTCTCTAGCGCCACCACAAAGCCAGTGAGTGAAAATAAGCAAAAGAAAAGATCAATTCCAGGGAGTCGAACCGAACCCGAACCGGATTTTTGTAAACCGGTTTTGGTGCGATTTTGTCTGAACCTTAACCGGAACTGAACCGAAAATTTGAGTTAGCTTAAACCCTAACCGAGCCTAAACCGGTTGAAAAAAGCGGTTCACTCCAGCATTACGTCATTGTTCGCATTGTGGTAAGTGAAGTTGTACGTAGCATGTTGTTATCTTGGAGGCCACATTGTACGGATGAATTATAGCTTATTCCGTAACACACGATCCACTATCATCGATGCTTTGGAGAGGAATTTTTTGACCAGTGTTGGATTTCAATAGTAGGCCTAGGCCTAATTTTATCGAACCCGAACCGGAACTTATAAAACCGGTGTTGAGATTATTTTTGTCGAAACCGAACCGTACCCGAACCACAAATCATTGTTGTTGAACCGGAGCTAAACCGGAACTCTTAAGTTTCTTCGAACCCAAACCGGAACTGAACCAAATTTTGAAACAATCTTTGAACCAGAACTGGACCCGAACCGGAAAAATCAAACAGTTCGACTCCTTGATCAATTCCATCTGTGATAGCCTAGCCTACTACAGAGCTGTAGCCTATCAACACAAAATTCTGAAAGCAACCAAATGTCATTGCCACTCCGACACGGCAGTCTGTCAAGCCCCGACTTAATGTTCTACAGTCTGTAGGCTATCAGGGAAGTAGTCAGAGGAAAGCAAAGGAGGCAATTACCTCCTCTCGAAATATTTTAAATACGTTAAGCAATTCATACTCTGTTACATCATCACTTGACCTTGGCCAGAACAGGGATATCTAAAGAAGAGGATACGAAGGCTTGTATTACGTCTGACAATAGAAGGGCTTTTGTTTATCGTAAATAATCTCTGTTTATCGTAAAATGACAATTGGCACCGATAGTAGTTTAATAAATCTTGTTATGATAACTTGCATTGCGTTATTAGCATCAGGCCTGGATATTCACAGCATGCTCATGGACCATGGTTGCTTGTTAATTCAAATACCCATATAGGCTACTTGCTTTACATCTAGCCTACTGCAAAGACTTTGTTAAAAAAACAGCTTACTGGTAACTTTTCAACTGTCTTTGTAAACAAGTATTCTTTAAATATGCTCTACGTAACATTTGCTAACTGTCTTCTGTAGCTCATTGTACCAGCTGCACTACAAAACTTTCTACGATTTTGAAAAGAACCACATGTTTAAAGCACTACAAACTACCGCCCTGGTAGTGTCATGAGAATAAGGCAATCGCTGCGAGCCTTCATATAACACAAGGTTCTTTGGTGTTTCTTGCGCCAACATGGCTTTTTTCCCTTATTTATGTAGGGGGGGAAGGCGGAGCAAGTTGAGCAGGGTTTTTTTAAATCTAACTTGTTTTTATTTCACTAAATTTTTCGAAGACTCAAATATTGCATTTCAAAAACATGCTAATAAGCCAAGTTTTAAGACAAAAACTGGTTGGTTTTATTTATTATTTTGCACTGTATTCAAGTTTAAGTAACGATTGCACAACTTGCCCCGGATTATTTTTCCGGGGAAAGTTGTGCAGCACCATGGGGCAAGCTGTGTAGCACCATGGGGTAAGTTGAGCAACACTAGGGGCAAGTTGAGCAACAAATTACGGCCAGCAAAGGTACAGACAATTTAACAAATCAGCTATTTTTACATTCATTCACTATCTTCAGACTTTGAAACTATGTAAAAGTGGCTAATAACTTAGGCTACATCATTTGTAAATTAACAAAGGCGGTTTACAGGAACAGTTGCACAACTTGCCCCGTCATCAATTGCACAACTTGCCCCATTCGCTCTTTTTTTAAATACCAAAAAATTTCAAGAAAACTAACAAATGTATGAAAACAATTTTCCTGCGAAAATACAACTAGGCCTACATCATAGCCCATGTCTACTGACCCCCACTCCTAAAGTTTGACTAGTTCTGCTGTGCATCCAAAAAAATCAAAATTTCATTTGCATCCGAATTTAGATCCTAAGACCTAAACACCTTATCGTTGATCAAGCCTAACCTGCCCAAAAAACTGATAACTGCGATTCACGTGCTTCAAAGGCATTATAGGTAAAATATAATAATGGCGTTAAAGATTCATTACGCTCTTTATTTCCTTTCAAACGGGGACTTGAACAACTTGCCCCGTTGCACAACTTGCCACAACCCCACAACCCCGCCAACACAACCCCGCCTTCCCCTATTTGCTGATGTTGTTGTTAAAAGGTGAATCTCTTTCTCCTCTCTTTTAGTTGCCTACTGTCGGTTGCATAGCCAAGTGGTGAGAGCTCTGGAACGGCAATCGAAAGGGCGCCGATTCGACACCGCTCAAGAGCATGCGGCTGTGTCTCTGGCAGGACACTTAAAGGCATGCCTGAAGGTGGACACAAAGATTGGCTTTCTTGCCTTCCCGTCCACTTAATCTAAATCTTCAACCACTGGGTGCAAGCCTGGATACGACAAACAGTTGACTATACTATTGACTTAGGCTGAAAGTAGGCTACTCTCAGAATGAGCAATTTTAAGGTAGGCCTATCTTTTTCAAAAAATTCTTTAAAGGTCCCTCAGATCCCCATGTGGGTGCTCCGCCTTTGCTGACTCGTTGTCGGGTTCACTCATACGTGCAAAATTACTTATTTTCCTCTACCCCGCGAAACTTCGTGCTGCTACTCTCCTGGTCTGCACAATGCATGAATCATTGAAGCGCAATGTTTGTCGTGGAAGCGCAATGTAGGCTACAGTGTGGCTGCTGAATAGGAAAAAATTTTGCGTGTTTACAGCAGAAGTAAATCTTCTAATTTTTTTAGTTCACCTTTGTAGCCCTAAACATTGCAGTGACGTCTAAGACAGCAAGGATTGGATTGCAAAGTCGGATATTATTGTCTATTGATCCGAATTCATAAGCCGTGCGTAAAGCACAACATAAGCACTAAGCAGACCTACCATGTTTTCTAAAGCAAATTGAAGCATATCTATGAAAACAAAACAATGGTTGACAGACACTGATATGCAAATTACTGCATTGTCCGCATATTTAAACAATTCTTTTCTGAAGAACATGGCATTTTTTGCTAAAATGATGGAAGTGATATTTTGTTTCTCTATATTGAAAGAGTTTGTGGCGCCGAAACTAAAAAATAATAAGCCCCAAGTGGGTTTCGCAAGGGAGGAAATGTATCTAGCTGCGCAGGAATAAATGTAGGCTACCTAGTTGTATCTAGCTGCTCTAAACACAGCCTAGTAGCTTATCTAAACCACGGACACGGAAACAAGTCGGATAAGATTTAAAGAAACATTTTGTTATAGAGCTCAATGAGATAAGCAACTGGAAGCAAATTGCATAGCAAACGAGAACTCATTATAACGCAAGGAGATAAAAATAATAATTTGTTTCATACGGTTTGGTGCAAAATAGCATCAATAAAAATTCTCCGTAATTGGAAATTTTTAGTCTACTATCGCAGTTCTTTCTGGCTGTGACCTGTAAGAGATCGAACCCTCCTCATGAAAATTTGTGCTGGTCTTATTTGTTTTTTTTTTGCCTTTGATAAGTTTTGATATAGCATAGTTACATAGACTACATAAAGTTACGTGCATACAAAAATCAGGATATAGGCCTGCAACTAGAAATCATCAGCTGAAATTGCATCTATTGTAGGGTGTGGTATTTACGTCTTGACAACGTCTGGAATTTGTGTTTGCCATGTTTGGTAGTTATGTCATCTGCTGCTTGATTAAAAAGCGCGATGCCTCTGGCACCGCAAGCAACCTTTCCTTTCAACTGCTTTGCCAGAGCGTCGCAGTCTTATGTTTGAAACCAGCTCAGTGGCCGAGTGGTTTCGCCTTCGGCTCTGGTGCTGGTAGATCTGAGATCGATTCCAGGTCGGGTCAAACCGAAGACTTTAAAAACGGTACCGATTGTGTTCTATCCTGCATAGCGCAGTGAGAATGAGTCGGGTAATAATGTGATAACATCGTAAACCTGATACAAATTAAAAATGAGCCCTGTCGCTAAAAGACCTTAGCTGTTGTAGAGCGACAATAAATAAAACCATAACATTATTATTATCTTATGTTTGAAACTATATGTTACAGTAGAAGATTGTGTTGTATGCCTACTAGTACTACGTTACCGATTGCTATTAGTTTGTCGTTAGTTCTTATTGTTTTGTGTTTCTATATTTCAGTGAATAAAAGCCTCAATTGGGTTATTAAATGTTTCATCTCATAGGGTAATCTCTAAATGTTGTCAAATTTGAGGGGCCCTTTTTTAATTGGGGTCAGTAGCGGATCCACGTAGGCAGGCATTTGGTCACGTGCCATCCTAAAATCGAGTTTTCACATTGTTACTAAAGTCCTGTGCAACATAGTAAAAACCCACGGACAGTGTTGTACGCGTCAATGAAATAAATTGACGGCGTCAGCGCTTATTTCTAGCGCTATTTTAGCCAGGGTCTCACGAAACAGAAGTATTTCAACCAAGTATAGGCTAACAATAGCTATAAATTGTTTGTTTGTCATATCTTTATCCTGCATTGCGGGAAAGCGGACTTGAGCGCTATGCATCTGTGTACGCCTTCCGACGTACACCTGACCCACGCTGCAGCCGACGGCAATGTCTGTTTTCGGTATTAATAAAGAGCCGGTATTATGTTTTGAGACTGTATTGGTATTTAACCTCTTTAACCTCCGACATTCATTGATTTTTCGCTTTCTCTCTCTGATCCCTCGTTCTCGATAGGCTACTATTTAGGCTACGATATGAGTGATCACCATTACGCGAACTTCTTGCGCTTGCATTCCAGGTAGCCATTCTAACCAACGTGAAAGCCGGTAATTCGGACGAGTCGCGCTGGCCAGAATACATTGTGAAACGAGATTTTCCATGAAAACAAAAATGACGCAGAGCTCGTGACGCTTAAAATCGGCAAAATAGTTGACGGCGCTATCACTTCTGTCAACTAAAAAATAAATTGACAGCGCTAGCCTCAGCGTCAACAAAAAGTTGACGCCGTCAACGTACAACACTGCCCACAGATAGATATCCCTGTAAAAACCGACAACAAATTAACCATTGTAATCCTTCTGTGGTGGTGAAAGATTAAACGAAAACTTTTTACTTAAACTTCTCAAGAAGTTCAGTTTCAATTTGATGAATTTGGGAAATTAGGCAAAAAGGTTTGCGTCTTGATGAAGAGCAATTAAGCTATTGGTCTTAAATATCTACAACAAAGCAATCAAAACAAGATGAAATGTTTCAAAAGTTTTTACGGAGCAAGCCCACAAACTGATTTCTTTTACTTTTCAAACTTTTACACCCAACACGACTTTTACATTGTCTACTTAAGGTCTATGTTAGGCTACATTTTTCTGCTTTGTTGAAAAGTTCCTCCCAATTTTTTCCTAGACTTTCTACTGCCTGGGGCCCACTCTGGTCGGAGGGTGGTTTCTCCAGCTTTGATTATAAAGCATTGCTTCAACATATTGTTGCATGCGCGGCTGAGTGATTAAAGTGCCTGCACTGCATGACGCCCAACAAGACATGGGTCACATGGGTATGACATTACTTTATGACTTGGCTAAACACTTGATGGAAGAATCTGACTCCACGAAGCTCTGTCTTTTGCTGCTTCTAGGTTCTAGCTGCCTGTTGTGATGTATCATCACTAGCGTTTCGACAATAGGTGTGAAGCCTAGATTTATGAATAATTGTGTTACGTAATTGTGTTATTATAATTGTGAAATTACTTTTTACAAATCTTTTACAGCAGTCAATAAATTATAGGCTACTTTGCTGTATTCGGCATAGTTATTGGGATCATAAAGCTTTAGTAGAGAGTTTGCTTTGCTGAACTATAGACAAACAAAACAAAATAACCTTAGCTAGTTTAACATGTTGTATTACATAAAGATATAAACATATATTCCTCAGAGATATATTATCGAAAACGTTTGAGTTGATTGTTTTTTAATTGTGTTATATCTCTGTGTAATACTACTTTGTTTTGTTTGTCTTTTGGAATCATGATTTATTTTTCTTTATGATCGTAACCTACTGATATTTTGTCTGAACTAAGGTGAAAACGGAAGCAGGATATTAATTTACTGCATCCACCAACATTAAATCAATGTAAGAAAAGACAAATTTGATAAGTGGTTTCTCGGCTCAAATCAATGTTATTCAACCACATTTTATAGATTACATCACTGAAAAACAACTTTGTTGCGTATTTATATTTTTTCTCTGCAAACCCGACTGCACGAGTCTATGCTATAGCCAGAGGTGGGCAGTAGCGCGCTACTGTTGTAGCGGCGCTACTTTTTTGGTGAAAGTAGCGGTAGCCGCGCTACTTTTTACTTGGAGTAGCGGCTGCAGTAGCGGCGCTATTTTTATTCCAAAGTAGCGGTAGCGGGAGAGGCGCTACTTTTTTTCAGTCGCACTCCCGCTACCGCTACTTTTTAATTTAAATTTTTAAAAAATGCTTGTTTTTTTTGCAATACTGGCGTGGTTAAGCAGCTATATAGCCTAATCGGCTTGGTTGCAAAGTTTCGGTCTTTTCTAGCTGACGTCAACTTCTTCGGCGAATATCTCCGTGTGATGAAGCCTATCTGCCAGGCTTTAGACATTCTGCAGGGCGAGTCCAAGGCATATTAGGCTACGGAGTCTTGCTTCCAACCATCACAATTTGCAGGAAGAAGTTGACCGAGATCATTGATCTTGTGACCTGTGAGGAGTTGAAAGTGAAAGTCCTTGAAGGGGTGAAGAAACGATTCAACAAGTGCTTCAACAACATGAAATGCGCTATGGCATCATGTCTTCATCTCTCCTTCAAGACATCGTGGCTACAATTTCTACACTACGTTTCCACGGATGATGCTGACGCACTGCGAGAAAAAGTCAAGACAGATGTAATTCGACTGTTGCGGGAGACATCAAGCCTGGTTGATACCGAGAAGAATGACACCAACACCAGTCATGACTCCGAGGATGTAGGCTATTTTTTGGGGTAGCCACTTTAACAAGGAAAAATTCTGCCACTGCAATTGACTAGAATGCACCGCCAACCAATCATAAGCTACGTTTTCTATGACGTGAAAAAGAGCGAAAAGTAGAATATACAAAGCAAATCAAGTGATGGATTTTCTGTCAGCTGGTTGGCTTAGGGCTAGAAAGTAGTTACTTCATTGACGCGGGTTCGATTCCCACCATTGCTAGTGCTCTTTTTGCTTCTGTAATTACCAAATAAAGTTCAAAACAAGCATTAACTCTCTGGCTGAGTGCTAGAAAGGTCACAATTGGACGGTAGCCTCTTATAACATGTTCTCATTGGTTGGCGGTTTCATTCTAATCAATTTCAGTGGCAGAATTTCTACTTGTTAAAGTGGCTACCATTTTTTGGAGTGTTTGCGCCATCCCGTGAAACGTCGGTGCAGAAGGAAGCAACAATTGTGGACGCCTTTTTTTCGGACAAGAGCAAGTCCTTGAGCTTTTCGAATACCGAGTTAAAACATTTGTTCATTAAATACAACACCCCAATTCCTTCCAGTGCTGCGATAGAGAGACTTTTCTCTGTTGGAAGAGATGTGCTTAAGCGAAAGCGGGCAGGACTTAGTGACTCTCATTTTAAAATGCTCGTGTTTTTGAAAGATGCGTAACAATAAATTTCCCTTAGAATGTTTTTCTATAACGATGTCAAAATGACAGCGTAAACGAATGATAACATTCGTTTTCAAGGTCATTTTTGCGTCCATATAGGGACTTGAGTGTTTCATAGTGTCACTTTAGACATAAGTAGCGGAAAAAGTAGCGGTAGCGCGCGCTACTTTGGCCCGAGTAGCGGTAGCGGGTAGCGCGCTACTTTTGTAAATTGGTAGCGGGTAGCGGTAGCGCGCGCTACTTTGGCCCAAGTAGCGGTAGCGGGTAGCGCGCTACTTTAAAAGTAGCGGGTGCCCACCTCTGGCTATAGCTTTCCTACAATCCGATAGCAAAGTTGAAAATGCATTCCACCATTCATTAAAAAATAGTGCAGTTCGGCTGGGTGTCTTTCAAAAACACACGACCGTGTTTTGACAAGACATTTAATGAAGTGTTTGGAGGAGAAACTGAGATAAATATTAGCTTTCTTACTATCTCTACCCGAGAATCTCAAACTTCCAACATTCAAAGTGTGGATACATGAAAAAGTGACGTTTTTATGTTATGATTCAAACTGTAAAAATCTGAACCCCCTCGACAGATGTAGAAAGTTTGATCTTCATGCTTCGTATACTTTACCAACGTGATTGGGTGGGTATTTTGTCCTTTTAACAATATAGCACATCTGCCTGTTTTTCCGTTCTCCGATTGGATGAAACTTGTAGACCATGGGTAGGGTAGGGTATATGAAGTTTCTTGCGGAGTGAGACCAGAGCTCGTGCTCTATTAACATGATATCATCCATTCGTCAACATAAATACAAAATGTCGGATACAGTAAGCCATTTCTCTGCGTCACTAGTTAGATAATACTTTCAATTTAATCGAGAAATAATTTCAAAAAAAGTGATAAAATACTTGCTCATTGACGACAGAACACACTCAAGCTGCAAATCTAAGAAATATGAAAAACTTCAACAACATCACTTTTCACACTACGCTTGCGAAATTTCGTCTTTCGTTCGCTGTGTATGACAAAACTTGCTCAAACTGGTTTGTGATGAAAATTTTACAAATATTTGGAATATTAAACAAAAAAATAATTAATTCGTAGCTTTGAGAGAACAAGCCTTAATATAATTATTGCTGAAGTTACAAGTAGTTTAGTAAGCATGTTCTTTCCGTGTTAACTATGGAAAAACTGTTTCAGAAACAAAAATGTGATAGTGAATCGCTATAAAAAAAAGAAGTTTTCTCGAAATGTAAAAATCAATCATACAAAGAGAATTCAAGACAAATTACAATTTCTAAAGCAACAATGCATCTTTAGTGACTAGATTTGAGCAACAGTTCAACAATAAACAAAGATCAATCAATGATCTTAGGCAATGCTCAATTTTGCATTTGCTGTTTAAATGACGCTCAGTGGCAGACTACTGCTAATTTACCAAAAATAACAAACACAGTATATGAATTTTGATGCCTTTAAACCACTCCTCTTTTTTACAAAGCAAAGTCAATTTTTATGAAGAACACTAATTGCAGTCATAGCTTTGTTTTGACCACGTGATAACTTCCCAGTCATCACTGTACTAATACAGTATAAGGAAACTTTGTTTTTGATTGTAGGCTACATTAAAGAGCTTTCAGCAGTGCAGAAAGCAAACATGTTACGTAAGCTTTCATAATTGTGTTCCTTCTTGACATCTTGGAGGGTTGAATTAAGACATACAGAAACCATTACAAAGCATTTCAAGTCTTATCATTGCTTTTCGCCAGAGAAACTAGGTGTTTGAATGTATCTTGCCCAGTTCAAGCATGCGTCGAATGCGTTCTACAGCCGACTTGAACACGTCACGTTAAATCACGGCCTATTTCAACACAACACGTCATAATAGGCATATATGAAAAAAATAAAACTCAACAAACAACAAACAATTGCTTTGAAAGCTTCGCCTTTGCTCATCTTTCGTCTGAGGTAATGTCAAGTCTGGCAGCTTTAAGTGATTAATTCGCAACACGTGGTGGCGCAGCCGAACCACTTCTAGTGTGATTTATGTGACAAGAACATCTCGCCGTGAGAAGGCCGCATTTAAAGTGCGATCAATATGCTGTGCGAATAGCAAAGAATAAATTAAATCTTTCACATATTTCTCGAACTTTTGTATTAATTGCACGGTGGTTTCAACACGAACCGTGATGCCATGACAAGCAAACTGAAGGAAAAGAACTTGTGTAATTAAAAGGCGTTTAAAGGAATGAACTTTGGTAGAAGAACCAGAACAACTAGAAGTAGAAGCGAAAATTATTGCTCCTTGTGACTTGATGCAAGCACAAAATTTCGCACATGCGCAGTAAGTGTAGGAAGGTTGTTTCGATAATTGAACTTTGCTAAAATCATAAAACACTGAACCGGCGAAAGAATCATTTCAAAAATAGAACAATGGCATAGTTCTGACGTCATCACGGATGACGTAACGGATACCATACGAACGCTTAATTCACTCTTTAGCGGACATGGGTGTAGTCTGATTAGATGATTGTGACGCAATAACAGTATTACGCGTAGCGTCCATTATGGGAGGAAACAGTCTATCTTCTGCAACCAAAGCTTCATCGGGATTCAAACCTGGAACTCCTCCTACAAGATACAAATTTAGTTAGAACAAATCCAGCAGTTGTTGATATTTTTGATTCATTTCGCATAAATATTAATCTGAAATGGCAATGGGCTGGTCATGTAGTGAGAATTAAAGCCAAGAAACGAGTCAACATACTTAGGGAGGGAATTTAAAGATATTTCAAGATTGGGAAAAAATAAAGAAAAGATGACAAAATAATACTAAAGAAAAGATTGGTATCACCCTGATGAGGATAGCGATAGATAAGGCGGTGTGGAAACATATGTTTAGGCCAACAGTAGCAAGACCGGCTGGGGAAAATGATGATGGATAAACTTTCAGCCACTCTTTGAAAATGAATTGTCAGTCGTAGTCAAGTTTGATTTTTATAGTCAATATAACTGAGTATTTGATTGAACAGGTATTGGATTCCTGAAAGCGAAGTAGGTTCGATCTATTTCAATAATGTAGCTTTTGTAATAGTGTGAGATAACAATTTAATTTTGAACTGCAGTTACCTGTTAAACAAGAGGTGGTGATCTAGCTTAAACTAATGATTAACTACAAGAAAAAAAAAAAAACATCTCCGATAAAAGGAATTGTGCAGTGAGCTAAAATGGGGGCACTAACCAGTGCAATATCAAATGAGGTTGTGTATTTGGAAAGTTTTTACGTATCTGAAGGAAGAATCAGCTATTTGTCAGATTTCTTAGACCTTGATTAATATATTGTCTTCAGACTGAAATTCAGCTATCTGTACTGTGTTTGTGGAATGTCAAAATTGTTTAAACTAGAACACAGAGGTCCGAAAAAGGATGATAAACAAGTAGGCTAGACGTTTAAAGCAAAGTATCAGAACGTGAAGTGGTTTCAATATGTAGCAGCAACAAAATGGCTGCGTGATATTTGCTTTGTCGTCTTGTTTTGCTCACCAGGGTGTAGGCTATTTGACAGCAGTAAAAGGAAGAGAAAATTTAAGAGACATGCGAAACAATGTCATCAACTTTATTTAATACAATTAGTTGATTTGACCTTTCACGATGCGTCTAAAGTAGTTTTGATCAAGTATTGAGGAAAAGTTGAATACGGTCGGCACTATATCACTAACAGGTTTTATTGAAATAAAAAATATTCATCAATAACATGAGCTGGTAAGTCTAAACGTAAATGTCCATCCAATCAGAGTAAATTAATAAACATGCACAACAGAACTGAGTTGTTGGCTTCTACTTTAGATCACCCAACGTATAAATTTTGTTTCAAGTCAGAAACCTTCGCAAACAGTTTTGCTTCATTTTTATTTTTTCTTCACAAAATTGACAAACCTTGCAACCTGTCATTAGGCGCCATCCCGTGGTAGTCTATCGCAGCCATGTCGTCCATCTGCGACGTTGATCCGCTGAGGCTGGATCCTCCCAGTGCCATATGTTGCATGGGATGAGAATGATAGCTTAGTATCTGAAAAAAACGGTCTTGATTATTCTTGATATATTTGCTGGTTGTGTTAGTTTTGATATGTTTAGCAGAGCATGTGAGAAAAACGACTATTGGACTGCAATACGGTAGGACTAGTGCACAGAACTTTAAGAACGTGACGTGACAATATTAAGACCGGAAAAATATTATGAAAAAAAAATTGAGGAATTTCACAACAGTTGTTTATCAAAGTTTTTATACAACTACTGATTAAATTTCCATATTTTGAAGACAAAAAAAACAGTATTAATGCTTCTACAGCAAACCTGTAAAAACAAATTAAATCATAAGTGTATTTTTTTTACAATTCTAGTTATTGTGACATCGCAGTGGAAGAGCTTTATCAACAATGACGTAACAATTCACAGGAATTGTAGCTGTTTTCTCCATTTACGCTACTTTCGTTTCTACTAGCATGAAAGCAGCCAGCATGATTGCAATTGAAAGTAAATGACTAATCAGCGACATGCAGTCTAAATCTCACAATGACAACTTTCTCTGCACGCCACTAGATATAGGTAATTCGGCTGCCACACCTTGCCACCAAATAACAATTTATGCAAGTTAAGCCTAATAAGATTTGGCCATTTCTCCTTCATTTGCTCGTTGGTCTATCGCGTATTGTAACTGGTACGTGACTTTCGTTTTTGTCCAAGGCAAGTATCAAAAAAATAAATCGAAATCATGGAGAGCATATTATGGCCACTTCAGCCTAATGATTGTAATTGATGTCTGATCACAAATCACTATCCCTAAATGGAGAAACTTTTCCCAAGCCATAAAGTCGGTCCTTTATACGTTAATTCAACGACAGCAGACGATAAATCAATGCAAAAAGGACAGGTTTGCTGATAGGACACTCTGTTTCATATAGAGGAAGAGCCCACTTTAAATGCAAGAGCTTTTGTCCATGAATATACTGACCATTGCAATCTTTGGTGCACGATTCTACAATCAAATTAATGCAAAAAAGAAAACGTCGCATAAAATCTTAAGCAAGTGGAATAAAGAAACATGGCTAACCTGACTCGTGGTATGCTTGGCGGCTTCAGCAGACAAGCACGCAAATTGAGCAAATTCTTTTAAGTCTTGGTTGGGATGGTAAAAGGACTGGGCTGGCGGGTAAGAAAATGGGTTGCTCTGTTGTAGCACAGGGTGCCATGTTGCTGTATGACCGCCTGTTGGACAAAAGCAATAAAAAAAACTGTGTAAATTCACAGCGTTAATATCGATAGACGAATATTATTATGCCCTATAAATACCGGAGTAGCCTAAGCAATGCAGACCTGAGTGAGAACTGTAGGCTAGTATTTCGCCTAGGTCACAATTTTTAAATTTTTAGTTAATGCTAAAATTGTACAGTTTTATGGGCAAAAATTCTAGGCTACCTTTACAAATGTTTATGTCGCAAACGGATTGACTTTATCTCACTAACCTACATAATAAATTTCACTAAGTGGTTTGGTAGGCCTATGGCTTTGCAAAATTTCTTTTTGTAAAAAGAAAACTATCGCTTGTGATATAAGTAGTAAGTAGTTCTTAAAAGTCAAGTCATATATCATGAAAGAGAAGCTGTGTAGACCGTAATAATCATTAATTCTGAGATTTTACATTTCAAGAAAAAAACTTTTGCTTCAAAACAGAATCTGATAGATTGACAACTGTGAACTTTGGAACAAAAAGAATAGAAACGAAATAGAGCTACATTTGTTGATAGTTGGTGTTATACAACTATACTGGATACGAAGTAACCGGGTTACCTTGGTGCAATCTTGGAAAGGCTGAAACAGAGTTGTTCGACGCCCCGGGTGTATGTGGTGGCAACATCTCTCCACTGCCAGAGCCTATTCGATATTTTAAAGTTTAAACAGCGATTCATTGCGAGTGACATCATAATCCTCAAGCGCAACCGTCATTGAGGTCACTGCCCTGTTGATGAAACAACAGAGCAAGACCGCAAAGCAAACCAAGTCAGCTTGATCAAGTTTTCAATATCGATAAACGAGTCGCCAACCACAAAAAGATGTGCAGCAAAACATTTTTTAACAAATACGAATGAAGTCGTATTGTGTCCCCATCGGCAGTATGGAAATCCATCTCTTTTATTTCATAACCAATCAAATACTTCCAGACTTTAAACACTTGTCACGCATGTTTCATCGAGAAAGTAGTATCTTTAGTGGTGTCGTTAAGCTATTACAAGCTGAGTGGAATTCAGATCCATAACTGTATGATTATATCAAGAAATTTTTTGATGTCACAATTTGCAAATGCGCATGACATAATCACATGAATTCACAAAGGTGCTGTACCAGGTGATGTGACAGATCCATGTCCACTGGTTGTGATCTCTGAATGAGTTCGCGTGGATTTGATGTTAGGGGATTGCAGCGGGCTGCCTGAAGAGATTGACAGAACAAGTCAGGGGTATGCCACGCACTTACAGTAAGTTTAAGACATTGAAAATAATATTTTAAACTCACTTGAAACTAACCACATGGACGTCTGAATAGGGAAAACAATGCACAACGTTTAGGCGTGCTACACTTACCTTGCCAGCTCTGGTGGGAACTTGGAGGTCTTGTGTAGAAAGGGTCATTTTCATTCTCTCCACTACTCTCCATGCCGTTCACCTCCTCCGTGCTCATGCTACTTCCGGAAGACTTCAAACGTTTGGCTTGATGCCTGAAAGATTGGAGGAAAACATATTAAGAATAACATAGCCTACAACAAGTATTATTAACACCACAAAGAAATGTTCAAGCGAAAAGTTAAACAGAGCAAATAAAACAAAGCAGAAACTACTGTAGGCTATTAGCTTTCATGAGCGTTAATAAAAAATTATTTTCATCGGCTTAAGTAGCTGGTCAGAGATTTTAGAATAATGTAAATCTTACCCATGTTGTTGCCGCAGTAACAGGGGGCTCGGTGGTGGGGGTCGGTTGTCATGGTGACGAGAAGCGTAAAAATAAGACGAGTTGTCCCCTTGGCTGGAGACTAATGATGAATGTACGTCGCCACTTATTATAGGAGCTGCAAATAAATTCATAGGTCAACACAAACTGTTCGATTCTGTCATGCTAGTAGGCTACGATATAACAGTAGTAACTCACTTCAGTTAAAATATCTTTTAAAAATCAAAACATAGCTCAGTGTAAGCAATGACTCATAAGCGTTAACGTAAAAATTCTCTACTGCAGTTCTGAGTCCGCTTTCCATGAAACTTGTTTTACCCAACATTTTGTTTCAAAAACATGAATGGTGTCAAAACATGTTATCTCACTTTTGGCGATTCTGTAAATTTCACGCACACCAAACACCCCGCTCGTCTTGAAGCATCGACTGGAAGCAAGAACTGAAATAAAAGAATAATGAAAATGAAGTGGGCCTTGATAGACTTCATGGACACATTGTAGACCTCCTGTATAAAACTGTGGGAGCAAATTATGCAGACGAGGTGTCAAAAAATGTATTTAATACATACAATCAAAAATTGTGCATTGTTTAGAAATGAATTTGCTACGTCATTGTTTCGTTCTTCTTATAGGAAACTAACAACACGTTGCAGATTGTACATCGTGTCGGTAGGATCCACGTAATCAGGATATGTTGTGTATATTAATAATTTTACGATAACACGTTATATCAATAATGATATGCAACGTTAGCGGTATCATGGCGGTATATGTGCAGCAATCACAAATTGCCCTTAGGAGTGCTTAAGTAAAACGTCAATATTTTTATAGCTTTTTATTAGATATAAAGTTAGTTCAGCGGCGTCTAACCCAAAAGCGTTGCAGGGCCAAAGTTAATTTCTTTATCTTAAGCAGGGCCGCACGTAGAGAACTTTCAATTAAATTGTCGACATAAAAGCAAGGTCATGTGAATAAGTTGTCATTTATTTGTTTTTCCCTTGACTACCCTAATGTAACATTTGTGTTTGAAAACAATGGCACATTTTTTATGTCAACCAGCCGGTTTTCTGTTGTACAATGTTCCTCCTCGACCTTAAACAGGGCCGGGTAAATATTTCAATTGACCAGAATGTGGCCGATGGACGTGGATTACACATTGCTGAGTTATCTACTTTCCAGAACTTAGTTTTAATGTTCAATAGACAAGTATCATCGTGATTAACAATGTTATTTTAGGAATTTAACAGAAAATAAACTAATTTTCTGATGGCTTTCCAGCTAGGCTGCAGTCTGGATTTCATGCCTGCCAACATTTTGTTTCCGATTGGTTTAAATTTTAAACAATAGTTATTTTCAAAAATGGGAAAACTGCGGATTGTTTATAAATTACAGCCAGGTATCAGGAAAATAAAAAAGTTGTCAATGTAGCTTAATTAATATTTAGAAAATGCATGTTTTAGATTAGACTCCTGTCTGTGTTATATCTTCTCTTTTTCAAGATATAAACTGATTTTTGGTTAAGTCTCTGGTTTTGTTTAAACTTCTCAAAATTCACCTTTTGTAAGTTATGTAGGCTAGGCCTAAGTGGCAGAAGTGAGGTTTAAAGCATGCATTTAAAAAAAAACGATAGCAATTTTTCAAACTATTGGTCAGCTTGCTATTCTATCATGCAATATTGACCACGTTTTGAATTTTCAAAGATGCTCTTGCTGAGCATTGGAACTAAAATTCGCCATTCGGTAATCATCGGAATCGAACGGAGAGTCGAATAAGTTCGGATCGATTCATTAATTAGAAAGCGCAACCAATTATTTTGTAAATTCTTTGAAAGATAAATAATTTGAAAAGGAAGGGGCAATATTAATATGTCTATAAGATAGTTAAGCCATCACGAAGTACCTATTTGTGGATTATTGTATGCAAATACAGCACGTACTGTCCCAGACGATAATCAACAAACTATATGCAGCAGCTCTCAATGATTCTGCACTATAATCAAAGAGATATTTGCTAAATGCGTTGATGTATCAGCTCAGTCGGCTCCTACGTTTGCAAAAAAGATTACTGGATGATGTAGTTTTGGAGTGATCTGCCATGTTCATTCACCGCAGCAGTCTGCCGTGATTTATTACACTTAACTGCGGCGTAAGTTTGATGTAGGATGGTGGCAAATACCAGTCAACAAATGCAATGATGGCAAATCAGGTGGCCAGAAATAAAAGAATGTTTCATTTTTGTTCTGCTATGTGAAATTACAGTCTTTTGTGAGATCACTTTGTTGATAAATCAATTAAAATTGATTGTCGGTGTGAAATTAGATTTGGACAAAAGGATAGTTCAACTGTTAAAAGATAAAATTTTTTATTGTTTTGGAGAAAAAAATGTAACTAAAACAAGTGTTACATTTGTTTAAGAAAATTGTTTATTTAATTTCTTACCCTTGCAACTGTCTTCTCTTAATGTGTCGTCGTCATTGTCATCAGTAGGACCTGCGGATGAATATGTGATTCTGTTGATTGAAGTTGAATGATTAAATCGAAAGAAAATTTGTTCAACTACTTCCGGGTGCTAAAAAGCCTTAAATGTTAGTCTGAATGTCAGCAGAGTCGCTTTAAAATGAAAGTGGTGTTTGAAAAGAGTTTTATGCACAACGTAACACATTTCAGCTAAGTAAATTTAACAGTGGTGTTTCTAAATTGTTCGTGACGTCACGGCAATTCTTGGTAAAAAACTGGATTATTTACATTTACTTCTATCCAAACGCCAATTGAAGTCTTAATTCTAATTGTCAATTAACATATATATCGCTGTACTGCTATTAAATGTTCATTTCTTACATTCATTATAATATTTTGAGCAAAACGAAAAAGCACTAGGTCATATTAAATACTGATTTTCATGCTAAATGAATAAAAAAACAGAAAAAAAATAGTACAACGCTTGAAGTGCTAGTAAGAACATATTATAGTGACAAACATTTAACAGACAAAAAAATTCTAATAACATAATCTACAGAAGACCAGTTATGAAGCAGTAACCTAGCGATAATTTTGTGTAAATGAAACTTAATTTTCAATGTTCCAACTAGTTTTGAAGGTGCCTTCATTCAATAAAGAATTAAAATATATGTTTGTTGCTGCTTCTTATCTAAGTTGCTCTTTATATGCCTTTGTAATACCGACACAACCATGACATCACGTACCTTCTTCTTTGACGTAGTTGGCTAAGTACAGATCAAGTTCCTTCACAGTAACGCTTATGTGATAGGGTTGAACGCACAACCCCGCATTTTGACCGCAAGAGTGCGCTTTGCACAATCTTTCTCCGTCTGTCGATTCAAGGGGAAGTCCCCGAAACAAGATAATCATGACGAGATCCAATCTCCACACCTGTGAGGTAATGTTTGCGTAATTGATGTTGAAGGATATAAATTACAAACAATAGAAAAGAATCATGTAAATGACAATATGTATCATTCATCGTGACAAACAAACAAATCAACGATGAACTTAGACAATGGCACCAGGTACGTGTCAGAGTATTGCAGACAATAACTGCATCTGTCGGCTGCATAGCCGAGTGGTGAGAGCCCCGGAATAACTTTCGAAAGGGCGCCGGTTCGACACCGCTCAAGAGCATGCGGCTGTGTCTGTGGCAGGACACTTAAAGGCATGCCTGAAGGTGGACACGAAGATTGGCTTCCTTGCCTTCCCGTCCACTTAATCTAAATCTTTAACAACCGGGTGTAAGCCTGGATACGACAAAACAGACAAAGTGTATCCTTAACAACACAAAAAAGTAGATTGAATTTCAAAAGGATTTCTCTCCATAAAATCCGACTTGTAAGAAGATTTCTCCATTTACATGTCGACGTTTCGTTATTAGATCCAGCAGTTAATTCAATAATTCCGCTTATTATAATTCAACATAAGTTTAAAAATATACTCCAGAGGTATTAAGCGTTTATACTGTTCCTATTTCAAAGTAACTCATCTCAGTACTATTATGTGTAGTGCCTGCAACTGTAATGTATACTGTATACAATGTATAGCCATCCCTTAAGGTTCATTTTATTAGCAATTTGACTTTTCTTTTTAAAATGAATTGAAATCCACTCGCTGTGAAACATCGAGAATGTCTCCATGTGTGCAGCAGAAAAGTTATAAGTGTTTTATTTATTTCTTGGTTTATTTTTCATGTTTTAATATAAGTATTAGTGATACCGCATCACAGATAGTTGAATGTTTTTGCTTTCGTCAAGCTAAGATGTCAGATTAGGTAGCAGGAGCCTAAATAGGAAATGCGTCAAAAAAATAAAAAAGATATTATTTTGCATTTTAATTTCTTCTCTTGTTTTGTTGAGAAAATGTTGAACCAGCTAAATTTAAATGTCAACGTGCAGTGCAACAAGTTAGGAAGAAGGCCTTGATTTCGAAGTGACACTGGTGCTTTGTCATTAGGAATTGGCTTGGCAGCTGTCAGCCACCACACCATGCTTGTTCAAAGTTCTAAAAACAACACTATGATTCTACACAATAAATACCGTATATAACAATAGAGCTCCATCAGACGCAATTGCTATTCATTAAAATCCTTAACAGGCTGTTTCATCCTTATTGAGGTTATCAGAAGGTTCTTAATCTTAACTTATTCAAACAGAATCTGTGTGAATAGAATTGAATTAGGATTTTATTTGAATAAGAATCTTTTGATGATCTCAATTATAAGGGTGAAACAATTGAAGTTTGTAGTAAATTATAACTGCATTTGTTGTACATAGCTCTCTATGTTTGCATGGCATTGGCACTTTTTTGTAGTAATAATAGTAAGTATTTATTGTTTTAACAATAGAGTTATATCACAAGAAATTAAAAATCATGGTTGACAACGTGGGGACATTTCTTTTCCGAGCTTCAACTCTAGCGATAAAACCAAAGTTTTTGCGAACACCAAGGTTCGCCTAATATTGAGTCTTTGACGATACCGAAATGGGGACTAAGTTTCTTTTTAGGTTGATTGGCAGACTGGGTAAAAAGGAACGCTGGGAATTCGATGGCCGACACACTGAAACAATTACGGTGTCAAGTTTACGCATCAGGGTCACCTGTCACGTGTTATGACAGGAACTACGACAGACACATCACGTGGCAATCATACAATGCCAAAAAACAACCCTATTTCCATAGTAACGGGCTTTTAATCGATCGATGCCACAAAAATGGACGGATTGTTGGAAGACAAAGCTTAATTATCGTGTCACGTGTCAATCGAAGGTTACTGCAGGTTATTACCAGTATGACGTTCTGACAAGTGATTGGCAGGTTGCGAGGGACAGGTAGCTGATCGATAAATCCATTATGATGTCAACATACGTCATAAAACTTTGACGAGATAATGCACAGTGTGACGTCATTATTATCAAGTGAATAGTTTCCCTTCAAAATCGCGACATAAGAATTTTAATATTTTTACACAGCCTGCTTTTCATCCTAAAAGTCTATTATGAGAATTGCACAAGATTCGTGACTCAAACGCAATTTCCGTAATAAAATTGTAAAATGTCGAATCCACTCAGTCGTGCTTATTTTCAAGTCTATTCTATTTTTTACAAAAGTTGCAGCATTTTCCTAGGTCGTGGTGTTTTCTGCATCGGTAATTTAAAATTTCACGTTGGAGATAACAGTTTTTATTGAATTTTGTATTATATTAGTTTTTTTATAAACTGCAATCCATAGCAAGAGAACAAACACAAATTTTCTCCGGGCGTTGGACTGCAAACTATAAATGCTAAAATCCGCTGCATGTAGAAGCATGCAGCGGATTTCGCATAATCAAATCTGCACAAATCACATAATCTTGAAGGCGAATTGCATTGATTGTATATTTATGAAGGTTTATCTGCGTTTTATCTTGTCTGAGGTCGAAAGATTACAAGAAAACCGGTGCCTGCTACTGTTTTCTCTATAGCTAGAGCCGCTGCACACCTCGTTTAGCATAAGCGCCTGGGGGATCAAGACCAAGTAACCGGTGCAATCGTTTAACATGGATTCAGAAGAATTATCTCAAACTAAACGGCGATAACGGAGCAAGATGTAATCTCATCAAACAAAATGCCACCAAGTGAGCCTCTGCTGTCGTTATCAGAACTCCTGCAACGCTGTAAAGAAAAGTTTATCTGCTGCTTTCAATAAAGCCTTCAGTGACATAATCCATAAATTTTCGACTTTTTCGTCACTTGTTAATTATCCGCAAAAGCATAATTGACAAAGCGATAATAATCAATACTACATTTTCTCATCTTTGGCCACCACAACATTGCTGCCAATATCCGGTCTGACTTGTTAATAAACATATTAATATTCATCATTAACACACCAAAAGTTGTCAAAAATGTTAATGTCGGTCAGTAGAAATGAGCATATTGACAAATGTCGCGTCTCCTTGCTTTAATACTTGGCAGTTTTTATTCATTCCTCTCAGACTTTCACTGTCCGAACATGTCGAGTTAACTTACCAAAAAGAAAAAAACAAATTACGATCGTTTGACGAAAAATTTTGTCGAAACGGAAGCTGCTGTTTTCGTACCCAGATTGAAAGAATTAAATATTAATTCTAAAGCCGTTTTTGAGGAAAAGTTTTAATTAAAGTTCAATCAAGTAATTAAATAATTAATTTGCAGAAAAACCTGGAGTAAGGTCACCAAGCCGCATACGAGATGGTGAAATTTATTCGAATTTCAACAATCGAAGATTTTTTTCGATAATAATCCGATTTCTTTTGCTTGTTGTGCCGACAAGAGATTGTGACGTCATCAAAAACAACCAAGAATAATGACGCGGCAATGCGAGATGGCAAGAAGATTATATCGTTATTGACAAGGTCAAAGCAACCGGTGAGTTTACACAAAAGCAGAAAATCATAGTTTTGCGTTAACGCAACGTATCCAGGTGGAAAACTTGACGTCAAAAATGAGCGAGAAATAATAAAAACAATGCAATCAAATCTGCAGTTGACAAAACAAATGGATTAAGGCTTGGAAAAAGATTTGAAACATCGCAAACTACAGAGTGATTTCGACCACGTTACTTAATAAATTTCGTAACTTTTCTGACTAAATTGTTGCTAGAAGATTAATTCTAGTGCTTTTTAATCCAGCTAAAGTAAAATGAGCCCACAGGCTCATGGCTGGTAGTTGAAGTATTAGATTAAGTTTCAAGCTTGAAGCCTGTCGTTAGGTAGCTTGCCAAGATAAAGGCGCATGCTTTTAGTGGGTGTTGAACAGACGTCGTTGGATTGTCAGGACAATGCTTTAACTACGCGGTCATGCAACTGATCTATCAGCCAATGATTCCGGCAAAGCGTCAACCCCAAAACCCAAGAATACTCCAAACCTAGAACACTGACATATGCTGGTGGCTGGCGCTTCCTTTTTTACCTATAATTATGTTTGATTAGTCAAGTTTGTTTTGTCAAGATTAAATGATATCTATAAGTTTTCCATTGGTTCGTTTGGAGTTTACATAAAATTTTCTGGTTGGCCGTACAAAATGCTACAAACTTTATCTCATAAAAGTCATGCCGACATTTATGAGATAAACTTCGTACACAGCCAAGACTGTACACAGCCACAGCAAAAAAAACAAAATGGAACGTAATGATGAATGATAATTTAGCAACGGACCATGTAATATTTTCTATTGAATTTGAAAGATTTCATTTTCTACTCGACGAAATCATAGTAAAAAAGTAAACCCTGATTGCAGAGTTTCGGTTGATGCAACGATACAGATGAGAGGAGCTGCGCCAAAAAATGATTGCAGGAAAAAAGAAAGAGATCGAACGTTTACAAGCTGATTTTCAATCCTATTCGATATTTATTAGATCACAAACTTTAGAAATTTAATTTCACCTTATCAGCTTGTCTCAGGCAATCTATTCTCCTAATCTTCCCTTTCTGATCCGGATTTGAGAGAATGCAACAAACTGACTTCTTTCCAGTGATTGAAAGAACAAAATCCTCACGAAATTCTGGCCGTATGTCTTTGCGGAGTTTAGCAAGGAGTCTTGACGCCCATTTTTGTTTAACTTCTGGCTTCTCACGAAGCAGTTCTTCTTTGACCTATTGAACAGAATTGATTGTAAAAGAATTATTTGTTATGATGATTTATTTAAACACTTTATTTTTTAAAATACAGTACAGACGTGTAGTGGGTTTCGTCCATACTGACTTCAGCTATGGTGACATTTCGCTAGTGCGACATCTGTTTCAAAGTCTCGTTTTTAAACTACGATAGCATTTGGCTATTATAGTAACTTCGGCTATAGTGGCAATTTTTCAAAGGTCCCTGCAGGTGACACAGTAAGAAAATTCTACTGTTTTAAACAATTTTATCTTGATGAAATGAGGATTCTTGCCAGAAACGAATAAACTTCCTTTGCTTTTAAACCAAACCCACCTGTCGCTCCTCAGCGGGACTCATTCTCTTCTCGTGCTTTTTGAAGTATTTTCGTTTTCTAGCTTGGAGGTTGAACCACGTGTAGGCGAAGCTTTTCACGTGAGGCATAAGTGCTTCAATGAAAGGATGAAACTCATCTTGAATGGAGCAGAACGAATATGGAGGTGTGTCGTATGCTAGCATCGCCACAGCAGTGGATGGACAAATACCAGGCCCACTGCTCGCGCTGCTCGAATGCCGAAATCTCGGATAGGGCAATGATGATTGTGATGTAGCAAGCGCTTCGCTGGCCCGTGATGGCCCAAATCGAGCGTTCTGCGCGTAAGCGGCCTGCTTATCCACTTCTGTATCTGGGTAATGTCCAGGTTGATGATTTCCAGGGCCGTGCACAAAAGCAGCGGGACTGGAAAGGAATTGAGGATAAAGCGGAGAAGCGGCAGCTGCTGCGGCGGCCGCCACTGTGAAAGGTTCTGATGTCGGCAGATTGCCGACGATATGTTGAAGAAGCTGCGAGTGGCGACGTGTCTCTACCGCACAATCAGATCGTGTGTCGTAAAGAAACCGAGAGCGATAATCTCCAGAACTTATTACGCTATCGTCAACAGATGAAAAATGACCACGGGAGCGTGTTGATATGGGATCGTGATCCTGAAACCCGCGATGAAATTGTTGACCGCCTGCTGAGTGGCGCAAGTCCTCCGATGCAAAAATCCCGTCAGTTTCAGGATTCCCGGCGCTGTAACTCCTCCTAAGATGATCGTGCAGAGAAGCAGAGTCGTTGCGTTCGCAGCTCAGATGTTGCGGACGATAAGACACGGTAGAATAGTTTCTGTTTTCAGGCGTTGTGACGTAATCACGCAAGGAAGCGTGATATCGCGTTGGATTTTTGTTCCCGTTGAAAACAGTTGAAGAGGAATGACGCCTTCCGGTGATGCTAATTTGTCCAGCGAGTTGGATATTGCTGGGCCTGATTGATTGATGGATGTTGAACGGCAGAAGACCTTCTGACTTTAAGGAAGCGATTGGTGAAGTAAATGAATCAATCCTTAACACATCACTCATTACCGAGCAACGTAAAAAAGAATAAACAAAATGACATCGTCGCAAAAGGGTTAGTTCAGTCTATTTATTAAATAAAATTATTAAACCAAAACTAACCTGAAATTTAATAAAAAAATGTGGTTAATAATGTTCATCACCAGAGACATACCTACGTCCTACAAACATTACAATATCTCATGGAATGTGGTCGTAACACGTTATACTGTACGTAGTTACGAAAACTTTGATATCGAATACTATATAAAGATTTTTTGATTTTTAACACTATGATTTTTTATGTCAAAAATAACATCAAAGTTTGTAGGTCTATTATATCCTGTTCCATTGTTTTCAGCATTTTCTGCAGGAAGTTTCTATTGCAGAGCTTTTCAATCATAAGGTTTTAACCACTGCACAAAAAATTAAACCCATTAAGATTGTAACTTTACAACAGTAAGAAAAAGAGATTCATCGATTGCATGGTAACTGTACAAATTCTGACGTAAAAATAACTGGTTAAGATAAAATTTACCTTCAGGAAGCTATTATAAGGAAATTTGAAATCAAAGTGTGGTGAATCAATGTTGTAATGCTTTTATCTAAGCTGCTAATGTAGGTCTAATTTCTTTTGTACTCCTACAATTTATCTTCAAAAACGCGGAGATACAGCAATGGCACAATCTGCGTTTTTTAGTTGAAAAAATAAATATAACGAAGCCTTCTCATCCAGCCTTTCAGTTGTGGTTTGACTGAGCACACATTTGTATATAGTAGCTTACAGCTGGCTGCCATACAGTTTACATTCAATCACGGATAGATGTATTTCTATATCTATTGTTTGGCTGTAATTCTTATTCCATTAATGAATCACCAATAAATATTTGCATTTTAACAAATCAAAATCATAGACAACATAATCTAGCAAGAGAAGCCTAGCCCTGTTTCATAGCGACTTACAGACGACACAGTTCTTGTAATACTTTGAATTGAAACCATTGAAGTAAAAAATAAAGCCCAAAAAAAGAGACAACTAACAGCAAAAAATTGTCAAATTGTATGAAACATTACATGTCAAGGCTTCAACTTGTCAATATTTTGCTCACTCATTTTCCGCTATCCTCTATATTGTTTAAAAAAACGTTTCGTATACAGCATGTCAGAAAATCCCATTAAATAGATATGGCAGAACCAAGTAAGACAAAATGGCAACACATTCCAAGCATGAACACAAAGTGGGCACACTGGTAAAAATTTAGTATACCCATTAAGGAGTTTTTTTTTTCATGAAGAAACCTAAATTTAAGTATACGTCAGAGTAATGATTCTAGAAACGATAATTGTCCTGATGAACACCCAAACTTTTCAGTATTCAGAGTAATGATTAATAATACAATTCACATGGGTTCTTGATAACTCTTATTATTGCTTTCTTTATTTTTATAATGGATTTTTCCAAAACCGATCTTTTGATTTCACACACACACTATACACTGCAATGCGTTGAGCAGCTACAATCGAATTGCTTTGTTGATATCGCAGTTTAGGTCAACAAAAAATGTCAGTGCACTAACTGGCTGAATTTCTTGACTCAACAAACGCAAAAGATGGTGATAACAGACTTTGCTGTATTTCGAAAAGTTTATGTTACATTTACATCAAATACAATATCAATGGGCTACTAAAATAATTTGAAAATTACTAAAACTTTGTTGAACATTTCATTCTGTAAAAAAGTTTGTAAAATTTCTTTTTCTGTGAAGCCAAAATCACAAAAAGGCGTCAGTAATAGCCTACTACCTTAACCTTTAATGATGAGAGTTTGCACATTTGCGCAAGGTTTGAATTTTCTTTGCAAAGCAAGAAGCAACTCAGTACTGGCGGTCACAAAACATAGTAAAATCTGTTTGCATCGTACTGGAGGCTTGACATAGCTCATAACATAAAGCTACTTTTCTTTTGTGCACCACCTTATAACAATGCTCAAGCAAAAAATAGCAATGCTGATAAGATTGATAACTGAAAATTTCTTTCCAAGTTTTACTTAAAAACCTGTTCAAGCGGCTAAACGTTTTATTGTCTTCTCATGTGATTTCTAGAGATAGTGACTGCTACCACTCGATAGGATCGTTTGCACTGCCACAGTGCCAAACCCGTTCAGACGATTATAAATAAACCCTTCCTGGAAGTAAAAAAATGTTAAAGTAATAAAAAAATTCAATGAAATGCCATGTTTGTTGAAACAACCACGTTTTTCACTTTAGGAAATTGCCATTCAGAGCAAAGCAGTCATATTTCCCCCAAGAGGTGAGACCGGCTACCTTATGATTTATTCAAAAATTGGCCAGGATAATTTCTTTATTTTCCATTTTAAGGAAATGTCTCTTTGAATTGGCAGCTTGGCCAGAAAAGATTCCCTTTAATTGGTTGGCGCCTGAGCACATGGAAAGTGCAGATCGAATAGAAGGCTGAGAATAAACAGTTGAATGAAGACATGCTGTTGAAGATTGAAAAAACGATTATCTGATTAAAAACAGGAATTTGATTTATATCCAACTCTGAAAATTAAATTCAATCAACAGTTTCAGTGATGAACAAGGAAACCCATAAATTTTTCATTGGCAGCTTGCCAAAAGAACTTAGTTTCCGCCATCTTTGAAACGGAATCAGGTATATGCATTATTATGGTTTAGCGACTACACGTAAAGAACGATATCGCATGAAACAAAACATAAACTAATGTGACATCAACGAAAGTTGAAAAAAGATTATTTACATTTTTCGGCAACTTGTTAAAAATATTTTCAAGCTTTTGTTGTAAATACTTGTTGCCAAAAGGAAAAGTCGGTCTTCAAAAACCTATTTGGAGCTCTGTTTGAGAAGATGTAATATTTCTGCGTTGCAGTGTCGGGCTACCGGTCGACCAAGTTTTATGTTAGCAAATGCATTGTTTAAAATCATTGAAAGAAAATGTGGAACTTGGTCAATTTGAGAATATTTTGCATTTTCAAAAAGACACCTTTAGGAAGGCTGCCAAGTAACAAACCAACGGTTGTTTGAAGTGAAGACTGGCCAAGTGACTCTTTCCAAGATCGTACAATATAATTGTAACGCACTTTACAATAAGCATCCGACGCAGTTGCTAGCCGACACGAAAATTTGGTATGCTTATAATAACAGCAAAGCACGCAGTTACACAGAATTTTTGCATCAAGCTAATAAAAAGGTAGTCCACTCATCACACTTCTTTGGGAGATGCGATTTATTCTAGACGTCTGCTCATATTTGGTATCTGCGACGATTTCCGAGTCTGTTTCTGGTAAGCGATTTAATGGAACAAAACTTAGCTTGAAATTAAAATAGAAAACCAATGCAATAAACCATTGCTTTAATTATGTATGTCAAACCAGGAAATACTACGCTTCAGTTATCTATGGCACGAACAGAGTTTTTTTGTAATGTATGAGCTGTAATATTTATAATTATGAAACTCTGATGAAGAGTTCACGTGATATGGATACTCATCTCACGCCATCTATGAGCTAAAGTCCACTTTTAAAAGTGTTTGCAAATATCTTTTGCTTTTATGACACTGTAATAAATTTTGTTTTAAAATCTAGTAAAAAAACACATTTTTCAACAGTTTGTGACAGTGGGAGAATATCTGCAAAGTTAAAATAACAAAGATATTGTAGTTTTACAAATGCAATCCCCTTCGGCTTTTCTTATAAAAAGTGCCTTTAATTATTGTAAAATTAACCAGTTGAGTACATGTTTACAAACACTTTTTGACTTTTATATCATATTGCCCAATGCATCCTAAAATCCCTGCTACAAAAGCCTCTAAGTGTGCGAAACTACCAGAAATATAACCCACCAGAGGCTGTCAGACCGAGGATAAAGGTTCAAAACCAACCAACTGACGCTGACTTGTTGGAAAAGTTTTAAGAAAAACCAGGAAAAATGATTACAATGTTAATCAGTATTTTGGAAAAAAGATATGTGAACTTTATCTTTCACTCCCTTGCAGCACCAACGGTTATAGCTTTCCAGACACGTTAGACTTGAAATGGTGAAGTATCTTACTCCTCAGCACTCGCCAACCTCCTTATTTCAAGCAACCATATGACGGTCCTTTCAAAACACGGAAGACTTTCTCCTGGACTCATCACTGATGACAAACATACTGAACAGCCCAAGACGCACATCTCACGTTGATTCAACGTCTGTAGACGTTGAATCAATATGAAAAATGGCTGATTTGCTGTCTGTATAGGACAGCTGTGGTAAGTTGCAACCATTGTTTTCGTCAATCACTAAACACTAACGTTTGTCATGTTGTTTATCAAACATAACTTTTCAACTTGCAAATTTACTTCTTTTTGTCATTATACACATTGACAGTTTCTGTACAGGTTGAATCAACATAAAAAAAGGGTCAATCTTGTTAGATGGCTTGTTTTGCACAAATAAACGAGACAATGCTGCTGATGGTGCAGTAGAGAAAAATTTAGATACAACCAGATATCCATTTTCAATTTATCGCTGAAAACTTACACAAAAATATTAAGTTGGACACAAAATTATAATGGCAATTGCTTGCGGCTTTCTTTCTTCGCACAAGTTGCAATAAACAGATTTTTGGAAAAATTCAATAAACAATTCACGAAAAACTTTTTCTGACTGTTCAAGAAACTACAACTGTTTTAGCAAACGTGGTCTGTCTGTGCTTTGAGTTAAAGCTGACTAATCCTGGAAGTTAAGGTTGAAGTGACGAGACGTTTCCTTCCCTGCAATTAGTAATTCAAGCAAAAATGCAAAAACGTGGAATAACTTTCTTCTCGCAACTTCCATTCTGTAAAGCTTGTGTTGCCGCACAAGAAGGCTACTGACCACTCCAGCAGCTTGTAAAATTCTTCGACACATTATATCAGCGCAACATCTTTTTCCTCAAATAAAACGTACAACTTAAAAAAGTACCGCTCGGGTGTCTTCATCCAAATATCTTTTGTCAACTCCCAGCGGTTTAAAAGTATCTTGCGTCGTATTATTGTTGCTTTTTGTTGGTTA
The DNA here is from genome assembly GCF_918807975.1 of Aplidium turbinatum. Lineage (NCBI taxonomy): Eukaryota > Metazoa > Chordata > Ascidiacea > Aplousobranchia > Polyclinidae > Aplidium > Aplidium turbinatum. Next base: position 49,775,275 of record NC_137472.1, read on the forward strand.
AACGCTTCGTTCTTACCAGGTCACAACAAAAATGATAAAAATTAGTCACAGTGCAACACCTTGAATTTGGAAACCGTTCTCGTCATTGAATAAAACTCCAAACAGTTTCACAGCGAGCAATATCTTTCCTTTTGCATTGATTCAACGTATGGACGGGTTTTGCTCTCTGGGCAGTCGTCGTCTTCGTATGTGCCTTTGGGACCAAGGGCCTATCTTGTATCACTTGATGTGGCATTGTTTCTCAGACTACACTTGATTTATGGACAACTACAAATCGTTGGACTTTTCTGTCACCATATTCGCCTTTTTGTTTGAATTCAATGGACGCAGACGATGATTCAATGCAAGAAGGACTCATTTTTCTAGCTCAATGTTGCACCTTCACTTGTATTTCCGCTAAGTTATTTGGCATCATTAGCAGTGGTGAAATCAACTGCGATTTTGCCTCACTGACACTTTGCTGTTCAAAAAACTACAACAGTAGGCTACATATGGATTTTCATCGATAAAATTGCTCTTCTGAAAACCCAGCAAACACAAGTTATCGCACCTTTCAATAAACTTTTTTTCTTCATCTTCATGTGAAAAGCACAGCTCACTGTTTGCTGGGAATAAATTTTCTTTTAGTTGGCTGTTGTCGTTTGAAAACATCAAAGCGCGGTAAAACTTGTTTCTTTTTAATTCTCCCATTATTTTCAAAATTTGTCCACGAAATGAGCAGACAAGCTTGGGAAAGCGCACTATTGTAAAAACTAATTAAAGAAAAAAACAAAAAAACAACAACAACCAGCTTCAACAAAGCTTGTAGCCTAAACCTTCTTTTTGACTGCAATCAAACCTTCGTTCTTAAGCGGTGTTTTAATTATATTTTAAGCGGCTTTAAAACACATCAGAAACCAATCTAATCTTCTCGATTCTGTTTGATCTGGTTTTAAAACTTTACTGCACTTGAAGAGTGTTCTTTCAACTAAGCTTTTAATTTGCTGCTAGTAGTGGAGTATAACAGCTTGCAAACGTGTCAAGAAGTCTCATGAATTCCAAACCAAAATAGATGAAGCTCTTAGCTCTGGAAGCCTAGCCTACGCAAATCCTAACACATGATAGATAAAAAATGACTGACTCATTATGTAATCGAATAAAAGCAAATTCTGGTTAACAAATTTTTTTCTTGAAAAAAGTTGTATTCTGCAATTAAAACAACATGTTGCAGCAACACAAGTAGATGATGTTTCAACTGAAACGGCTCATTACGAATGGAGCATGGAAGATATACCAATGTGTTCGATGTTCCTAGCAATTAAGTTGGAGACACGAAATCAGCAAAAATCTCAAATCGTGACTAGTCGGTATGGACAGAAATAACCAGTCTACTCACGCACGTCAGTCAAATACACAGATCCATCACTTGCAGCTATTCATCAAGCTCTTCATTAGTGCAAATTGTGATGTCACAATGCACCATCGATCATCCCAACACGAAGCCATCCAGCAGCGCAAAACAGTCATAACATTCGCAAATGTGTTGCAATATTCCCCATATACGGCAATACTAAATGCTCGAATGCGCTTTCTTTTTTGAACCAACTCAGCGTCTGAACACGTCAGAATAACGTAGGACTGACGTGTTTTTTTAACGCTTGCACACGTTTGAAATGTATCACAAATGTATTTAATTTTGAAATAACAAAGTCCCATTAATTCGTGTGCAAATATGAAACAAACATGATTGTGACATGTTATATAGACAATGTTTAACTTCCGCATAAACACAAGGAAATGAAAACTTTGGAAAATAAAATTCTCGATGGCTAGTTTAGACTTTAGTCAGCAAATCTAACATTTTCAGCAACCGATATCTGCGCAAGACAGAGTAAATAATCGAATCAGTGTCATGGATACCTTTGTACCCAAACAATTAAAGAAGCACTCTTTCAACATTGCAAGGATTCAATATATTTTTCTCTTCATTCGGGAGATTGTATATTGAATATTGCCATATTTTTTTTTCCGCACGTATCAAGAAACAAAAGTTTATATACGGATTAGTATGACCACATTGTCGACAACAAAGAAATTGGAATGTAAACTTCAATCTATAACAAGACTGACCTATCCGAACAAAGTCAAACGTTTTTAGCGCAGCACTGTTTCAAGTTTCAACATGAAAAGCGGGAAAACTAAAAGCTGCTCCTTGCCAATCACGTGATATATCGAAACAAGAAAACACGAAACTTTAAGTAACTTCCCAGTAGTTTAAATTTGATTTTCAAACTTTTTTGAACTACTGCACGTCAAAAATTTTTGGAATCCACCGCAGAACATTGACTTACTTAATTTTTTTTCGAAATATTGCTTTTCATTAAGTGTTTAATCGAAACTGCTACGTTGAACAAACTATATATGATTAAAGTTAGGCTACCAGTTAGGTTTATTTTAATCAATGTATGACACTAAAATCATATGACACTCAAATTATTTTGTCTGCAATGTGAAAGTGTAGGCCTACCTGCTTTTGTGCATAAATCGTCTTGATTCAGGGCCTGACATCAGTTTGCAGTGGTGTTATGATCAAGCGATTAACCCAGTTAATTATCTTCTTCTTGCGTTTGATGCCGCCACAGATCACGTTGTTACATCCAGGCGCAGCAGCCAATGGATTGTGTGTTCATCGAGCGTTGTGAGGTCCACATATCTATCGTGGGGTCGATATACAAGACAATGGTAGATAATGTGGTGTGCAGTCTGAGAATCTGAGCCACACGCACAAGATGGTGAATCGGCGAGTTAATTATGAGTCTACTGTAACATAAAAGCAACTGCTTCCTTCTAAACTAATTTTACACTTACCAGCTCAGCGGCCACAACATTTACATCACCAGACTCTTGCGGCCCCCTTGAGGAACTCAAACACGCTTTGTGAAGCTCTCCTCGAAAATTTCAATCAATTAAACACAAAAATAGATTTTTAATAATAACATATTTCGTTTGCACCGCTCCAGAACGGTTGAACAAAAGTTTTTTTTGCATCCGTGTCAAAGAGAAGCCGTTGTGTTGCAGTCATGTAGTGTTATCCACAAAAATTTCTTTCATACTTTTTAGTTTACCTTAACCGTTTACCAATTGTATAACACAAAACAGGCAATTGATAATAATTCACAGTTCTTAGTATGTCTTTATTTGATTTCAAACTCAAAGGTGTCGAGAGTCGAGACCATAGAAAGCAACTGCGTATCGTCGCATACCAGTTCGGCTGAAACTCTGGCTATCTCGAGAGCAGAAAAAAACAAAGATGAATCATAAAAACAATTCAATTAAAAAGCCGCCGATCTGAACACTGCCGCAGCCATCAATTAAGTTTGCTTCACGAAATGAAAGTCAAATAAAGTTGAAAACCTTTATAGAGCTTAATTCTTGAAATATCTGCCGCAGATAATGCCGGTACTTGAGTTGTATAAAAAAGTGGGACATGTTGACCAGGAAGCACGGCTGTCCTAAAACTAGAATGCAAATGAGGTGAAATTGTCTAATGAGGAAATGCCCACAAGTTGATTTTGTGGAAAAAAAATTACTGTGAACGATGTGAACCTGTTTTGAAGAAACAAGGCCTAAATTATTCTTTTTAAGGAAAAGTGAGATAACACAACCTATAAAGTTATCTCACAACATCTTGCACCAATCCATCCAGCAAATAATTTCTTTACGACATTTATTTAACGTATTTCTCGTCTGAAAACGTTCAACCAACGTAATCAATAAATGCTTTTTTGTCGGGAAGGTTTTCGGATCAAAAAAATCCTTAACTTTTCTTCCAAGGTCTTTCAGGTACCATAATCTATTTTAGTGTTGCTACAACTTTGTCAACAACCGAGTCTGCGACTGAATCGACAAATTTTTAATTTCGGTAGTTCACCTCGTACAACAGAAAAAGTAAATGCATTATTTAAAGAAGACGATTGCGATACGTTGTAGCTTTGCTTTTCTGACTCCACAACAGCGAAGGATTCAGGTTCTGTATGTTATCACTTCTTGCATTACTTGCACAGTAGTTCCGATGTGAAGACATTATGATCTAACTCATCCTCTACAAATCATGCTTGAAGCAGAAAAAGCACACATTCGATGAAGTTTAGTCATACTCGACCATGAATCGAAATCACATCTACCAAAATCAGTAAGAATGCCATCAACTTGTTGGCAGTTGAGTTAGTGATGAACAATAAAGAACAAATAATTGTGTCTGCTCGGCACATCGATTTTCAGCACAAAATGGCCGCAACCAATACTAGATAATCATGACACTTAGATTGTGCGAACACAACCATTGCTTTGCGTGCTCACCGTATTTAAATGGGCTATCAGGTATTCATGCTCGAAGTGAAGTAGTTCACGAGGTCTTCATTGCAAATTGTTCGCTACAAACAAGATTTTTGATACAAATAACCTGCCAGAAAAATAAATTTTATGGAATAAACTAGTAGAAACCAAAATTCGCAAAAGTTTTCTTTCCTTTTGCAGACTCAAGTATAAAAAACAAAGCGTTAATTTATTATTGAAAATCAGCCACTTATTTTTGGCACTGATGCAGTGCCACCAGACTAGGTTCAAAGGCAGGTTGCATGACGTCACGATAATCAGTTCAACAACGTTGTCTGACAATGTGTCGCTGTTTCGGACTTGTCTCACATCAATCGCTATAGGCCTACGCTTCATAGCACATGGGCAACTGCTGCAGTGCAGCTCACATGGTGAAGTAATGTGCTTTATCTTCAATGCATTTTTTCATTCCATGCATTGCTTGGCTTCTGTAATCGATAAATTCAGTCGTTGACCTTTAACTCCATTTTGATCTTTGACCTTGCACAAACTTCATGCTTTATTGATGTGCTGTTAAAATAGCTTGACCAAAAAGGAAAAACTTCTTTGACCCCGCTTTCAGCAAAACGAGCAGAAATTGTTCGATAAATTTGAAAGCATACTTTCATATTATATTGGGATTTGCTAGTTTTGTTTATAAAACTACTACATAGAATCAAAAAAATTAAATATTTTCTCAAACACAAGCGACTGTCAAACATTTGGAAAAACGTCGTAACTATAAAATATTGAAAACAATTTTAAAGATAAGAAGTATATGCAGTATTTTAAGGGCCGAGAAAAGATTGTCTTCATTTTAGTGCGCTTATAATAATGTTAACCTGTAAACTTTTATTATCTCTTTAAACAAGCAATGCACATATAAAAAGTGCAAGAAGTTTTAAGGGTGGCTTGCTAATCCAACAAAAGTAATTGTGACAATTTTAGAGAACTGTAGTTTTTAATCAAATGCGGAGCTGATACGAGACTAAATGTAAATCACCTCCTAAAGATAAATGTCGAAACTCTTCTCTTGTTTTCTTACATTTTGCGTAAAGTATGCTGCATTTGCATGAGAAATCAAGTCACTGGACTCCCAGTGCCTATGCCAGGAGTGTCCAAACTTTTTCCCGGGCGGGCCAGATTTGATAATGCGGAAGTGCCCGCGGGCCATCAATCTCTGAGAGTCTGTGTTATTCAACGTTATTTTCATACGCTAAAGCTATGTGCAAATTATAGGATTTTGCCATATAGCCTGCATATCACAGGATATGATAAATTAGGCTATATGTTTTTCCATCAGAACTCGAAACATCCAAACACTTTGTCAAGCATGGTTGTGTTAATGTGAAGGATGAAACTGACATCTTGATTTCAATACACAGTTTACAGTAAGTCTGGTTCTAGTTTCGTGGTGGACAAGCAGTAGCGTAATCTATTAGGAAGGTTGGAGTCGCTCAGTTTAGATCTCAAGCGGTTCATGTTCGTAACCGAGAGCGTCTGCTCCCACAAATATGTTGAACCGAACAAGCTCAACATTTTTCATTGTAAACGTTCGCATTTTTGGAAATTTATTTTTATCCAGCTGCTGGTTCAACGTCACGAGATAAAAATGTTGCTGTCGACTTCGGCATAGCAGAGAAGCTCAATTAACTGTAGGCTAACTGGAGCCTCATCAGAATTCATGCAGAAAAAAGGGAATAGCAACCAGTCTTATACAATTGCGGCAAAATCTCGAAAGCGATCGTTAGATTTGCCAGCAAGAAAATAAATGAATGCTTAACGACAGTTTCACTCATTGGTTGCTTGGTTGGTTGGCTTTGAATCTTTATCTTCGGACTGACAAAGCCTTGATATGTTATTCCGGGTAGTTTCGCATACTTGTAGATAGAAGCTTTTGATGCAGGGCCAGTTACTGAGATTGGCAAAGTGAAGTTTCTGATTGTTGAAATGTTTTTGCCGTGAAATTATCCCATCTATTAAGTGCCGCTGAATGGAGAGCAGTCCTGAAATGCGTTGTTCAAACGCACACTCCGAGAGCCGAACCAGTTACCGCGTGATCTTGAGTCGGGCGCACAACCACTCAGTTAACAGCGCGGACATTGCTATGCTCTCAGGCAATAAAAGTTGATTTTGCAATTACAACGCATTCTAACTTTTCTCACCTGGCTAATCTGTGAGACAATACTGCCTTCAGTAAATAAAAAAAAAATGTATGTTGATTTTATATGATTTCTATGTGCATGCGGGCCAAAACATATACATTATGCAAAAACAGGCTCGGGCCATTCAAAAACGTATCGCGGGCAGGACTTTGGAGACCACTAGCCTATGCTAATCCATCTGAGCACAATCCTCCAGCTGAGCCCTTATGTTTTAACTCGACGACTGCATGTTAACTTGATTGCTTCCAACTGGCTCGTGGTATATATTGTATGCTGTCTCAATGGGCGCAAAGTATAATATCATTATTTCGTGGACATACCCAGTGTACGTACTGCACTGACGAGTCCAAAAAGCCGAAACGATGTGCCACTATCTTCAGTTAATTATTATTATACATTTTTAATTTCGATAGGTAAAAGGGTAAAAACTGCTTGCCTGTAAACGAGCACTTGAGAGAGTGATACCTTCAGCTGTAAGCAAGAAAACTCTACAAGTTTTAACTGATAGATTTCGAACAAATGAAAGCAATGTTGATCATATATATTTGAAAATTCCGGCAAGTTCAGTAGTGAAATATACACATAAAACAAGTTTCCATTCTTACATCGCTTCAACGTTGCGAACTGTAAAAGTAACAACTCACTTAATACAATGCTATTCTGTCATGTCTGCGTTGGTCAATAAGTAAGTTTGGTTGTTTACGGGAGTCTTTATCATCTCACTGAGAAAGCTTCATTGAAATCTTAATTTTCGAAGTTTCAAGCACTTGAAAAGTCTTTGAACTGCAAACCCAATCCTGATGACCGAAGGTGACCAAGTGAAGCTTTACTTGTTGGAGTTTTTTCTGCAATTCATTCTATCCATCAGGTGCCACTGAATGCAGAGTTGTTTATAAGCTGCGTTTTGAAAGTTGACACCCATAGTCAGGGGGAGGGCAAAGGAATATCTTAAATACCAATTTCACACTGCGTTACAGCATCATTTGACAAAGTTTTGTTATTGATCATGCTGATAGTAGTACTCTCAAAATGTGCAATTGTAAAGTATTTTTTCCAATTTTTTTGGGGAGGCTCCCATGACCCCCCTCTGAGTGCTCTGCCTTCAGTAACTTGTTGCCGGGTTCACTTGATGTGTAAATGTACTTATTTGCATCTCCTTCAAAATTTTGTGCTGACTATGCCCCTGCCTATAGTTACTTCAGCTTAGATTCTGGAACTAGCCTATGTGTTTCACTGAGCTATTGTGGTGGATTTTTAGGAAGCGAGATCTTTTAATCAAACACATGTTTTTATAGGATAGTTACTTGTACTATCATCATACACTCATCAAACAAGAAACTTTCTTTTATCATTGAGAACCTGAGGTAGTGCCGACTAATTACGAACGCGTTTTTGTTATTGAGCGAAAATGTTCGATTTCATTCTGAGTAATTAATTTGTAAAATCGCCCCATTCTTAAATCCAATCACAGTAAAATGACAAAACATTTAAAATTAGCACCCCCCTAGACTGATTAGTTTTTGTAGAAATCTTTGCCAATTTTAATGTTTAGCCAATTACTGCAAAACTTCAGACGTTGTTACGTAATGCCATGAGCTGAACGAAAAACATATGAATAAGCAGATTTGGTTGGCTTCAGCAAAAAAACATGACTATTCCAGGATTAGCATAAAAAATAGACCATTTTCACAACCCAGGCTTTAAGTCTCAACCAAACATTTTTTAAGAGAAGTGAAAACTTAAAAAAATGTTTTTAATTGAAGCCGCTGAGAAATCGCTTCGTTGGTCTATACTCCATGGCATTTTGGAGAACTTAGACTCTGCAACTACTGAATTTGAATCTACCATTGCTATGTTTCAAGCTTGCGATAAGAGAAAAATATATCGTTTTTATAGCAACAAAATGATTGATTGATGTTGAAGGGCTCTGACGTTTGTGTTTACATAATTCAAATACATTAATGTAGAACGTAAATATAACATAGGCTATGACATCATCTCATAAATCTCTTAGTTTAGAGAACAAACTACACACGTGTCGAGCACGATTAAGCCAACTGAAAAAATGATAAAACTCCGTAAAAGAATTTAGAAAATTAACTCTTTTTCATAGAATGCAATTTAAGATGAAGTTTTAAGATAAAGTTAAAGCGTTATCTTGGCTGTCATCCATCTTGCCTAAGCCCAACCTCTGATTTTAATCTGCTAATTTTTTGCTCAACATTAATGGTTTTTGCAACTGATCTAAAAAGGGTAGTTGATCTGATAATATCTCGATTTGTTGCTATCAGCTGTAAGTCTACGATTACATACCAGCAGTTAATTTTGGATTGTTAACAGCCATTTGCATCAAACGACGCTTTCAAATCCTTTAAAACTGCCCACAGACATAGTTTTTCGTATTTTACAATAACATTTGTTAGAAGTGAAATCGAAATGTGTCCTTGCATTGCTAGGCCTATGCTCAGCGACATGAGAAGCACGGAATTTTAAAATGGCGGTTGGCTCAAACAAATTCACGTTTTCGTTTTTTTCAAAACAATGTTTGATTATTTATCGAGTATGTCTCTAATACTTTTAAATATTTCTCTTTTTGGCTAGCTAGTCTTGCATGCACGTTCGGTTAATAGTTTCTATATGTTGATTAACCGGCCTAAAAACCGCTGACTGTGCTTCTTCTCCCTCAATAAGTGAGGCCACATTTCGTTTTATTAATTGCTTAAAACTTTTTGCAACAATTTAATCACTGCATGCTGTTCAAATTACTATTGACTGAACAGCAAAACTAGTCGCATAACATCTGAGTAACATCAGTTTGGCATGTAGAAAAATCGCCTTCTCGGTGACTAGATCTTGAATCGCAAATTATGATGTCTCAACTTGACCGCTCAACTTGCAAAACAGTGAGTGATCTTGTTGCAAAGTTACCTTCCCGATACAAGGCTACTTCTTTTCTGCCGCCTTCTTCCGTTTCGACCCCATCCTCGCCGCCATTTTTACGTTGATATAACGTCGGACAACGTTCGCAAGAAGCAGAACTTGTGCCGAACAATGCTTGACGGCCTGCGGAAGAGAAGCCCTTGTTCAATCACAGGTTTCAAACAATCGCAGTTTAGTTGCAAAACAAAACTTATCAATTCTTTTCTGCCACGCTTCACCACTTCGTGGCTTACGAGACATGACAATGACATAACTGTGCACAATGTTGAGAAAAGTTTTGGATTCGTGTTATGTGCTGTCTCTTTATTGTGTTTGTTGTGAATCAAAAATTTGTTGCCTGATGTTCAGTCAACGTTGAGAGGAACGTAATTTCTAAATTACTAAAATCAAGTCAATTTACAACAAGAAAATCCAATTAAAAATGAAAAAAGTTTCGGTGATACTGCATTTGCAGACGCAGACTCAACATAATTATCGGCCTGCAGCTCCTTCTTGTTCCCTTTTAGTCAAACCGAAAAGCGAATTAAGATATTTCTTGTGTTTATGTTTCGATTCGCGCGTTTAAATTATCTGCTTGGTTACCCGAACGGTGTAGATTAAAGCATTTGCCGACACGCGTCCTGTGTCAATTAATCAGCTCTCGAGTCTCGATTGCATCAGTTCAATGGAGGAAGAGTAGCTACAGGATTTCTGCTGTTTAATTCTGACTACTCTTCTGGCTTTGTTCACCACTGGACATTGAATTTGCATAGAAACATCCAGTTGAGTTGTTTGTTCCCCTTGCCAAATTACTCTAATTTCGAACGACAATTTTCGGTCGCGGAAGCGCGGTCAGCGACAACAGCCGTGTACACGATTGCAAGCGAGTGATCAATATTTTATGACTTAATAAAGAAGAAATAGAAATGAGTGAAAAGGCTTGTTTCCAGTGACCAAAAATAAAGGAACAAATTAATTGTTTATTTTAGGAAAACGCGTTTAAAGTTATTGCTGCGCTTGTGACAAAACAAAAACAAAAATACTACTTCGAAAACTAATAACTGAGGAAGTTGGTTAGCGACGACGATTCATCTTCTAAACACAATAACCAGAAAAAATAAAAGAGGGTAAAAAGTTGTAAAAGGTACAATTATCTTTTCTTTGCCTTATTACAACGTTGTCAAACGTTTCAACAAAACAACTGATTCTTGAATTTGATGGCATTTCGCCATTGATTGTATGTTCCAGAAGCCAAGGTGAGGTTGTCCCATTCACTGCCAGCGCTGTTTATGGAAACACAAACACGCCGAGTCTTTAAACAGCCCAATCGCGATTTGATAGTTTCCGTTCCACAAGAATTTGCTAACTTTGCAACGAACCTGCCTTTCTCACGGCGAAGGAAATTTCATTTCACATTTGAACGGGGACCAAATATGATCGAACAAGAGCAATCGGAAGTCATTTTACAAGGTGAAGGTTCCTTTTTTTGAATATTTGGCTTAGATTTGTTTGGCAACAAGTTTGCATTGTGATGTTGCTTCGACATCAATGGATGAAAGTATTACAGAAAACTGATCTATGTTTCTTCAAACTGTGACATTAGCCAAGAAAGTCAAACTGCATGTTGGTGCAAAAAACATTTGAGAAAGGTATTTTTGACTTTCGAAGCAAATTTTCGTTCATCAAAACGAAATTCCTCGAAAAGCAACTAAATTTGAAACGAAACGAAATGAAACGAAAGAGTTATGAGTAGAGATTAAAGTAAATCAATTTTGTTTTGATTCGAAAGTTAGGGAAACGTTCTTGTTTTGAACACACTTCAGCTCCATACTAATGCAGAAATTAGTAATTATTCAAAGAACATGGTACAAGCTACAAGGTCTAGCTTTATGCGGTTTGTGCATGGGTTCCGTATGTTTCGGCTTCATTGTAACCTCACAAAAAAATTCATTTTAAAATAAAAGCTTTCACTAAGCAACGTACTACGAAGCGAAAGCAAGAAAATAAGTTTTTTTTCCAAACAAAACAAAGAATTTTGAAATTTTGAAACGTAGATTTTTCAAGCATATCCATTGTTTTACTGTAAACGCTTTTCTTTTTATTTAGTTTCAACATTGCTTGACAGTGAAGCGATGCAGATATGACAGCTTTTTGTGGATAGGTCATAGGTGACACGTCAAAAACAAAGACAGGTAAGAACAAAAGGTTGAAAGAATATTGACTTGAACTTTACCCTTTTAAAAGCACCATCTGGTTTTATTTTTATTTCTTTGTGATTGACAGTTCTGATGCAAACGTTTCTGAAGCAATATGGCGAAGTAGGGATCGTTTAATCAAATTAGCAAAATGCGAAAGTTTCTCGCACTAGCGGCATCACTCATCTGATGAAAATGAAAGCAAAAGCAAATACAAACAAGTTAATTTGTTGTTTCACTGCTCTGAGGATGCGCATTGTCATGGTGCGCGAAACGTTAGTAAAACAATAAATCAACTTGTTTATCTTTGCTTTTGCTTTCATCAGATGAACGATGCAACTAGTGGTAGAAACGAAAATTATCCTGATGAACACCTAAACTTTTCAGCATTCAAAAAGCGAAAATTACCCTCTTTGATTCTAGCATGGATGTGCGATTTGCACTGAAACGGATCATTCTCATCAGTACAATTTCCACTAAAATCGTAGCGTATCACGGTCATTGCCTATTATCTTCAGTTAAATGCAACTCTAAAAACCGTTTTCAGCAGTGAAAGAAGATATATTGGCCAAAAAAGCACTTGTCTTCTCCATCAGCTTGTTTCAACTATTTTATTGGTGAAGTGAAGAATTGTAGCCTACTAAAAATTCAACTTCATATGGGTTAGTGATGAAAAATCTTCTTGCTTGAAAATCTTTTTTTCCATCTTGTCTGAGTGTGACGTGCCACGAAATGATGCAACCAATGCAATGACTTAATAACAAATCAAGAAAAGCAAATTAATTTGTTATAGTCCGAATGCGCATTGAATGAATGATAGGTGGAAGGCTTGCTGCAATATTGTAATAGTAGAAAATCGTTTAAAGGATTTCAAATGGGGTTAGATGTTCTAAACGTTTCATGACACTTTCTATTTGTGCCAGCCGCTTAACTTTTGACCAACGAAGCTAATGAACAAAATATCTCTGTGGCCACTTGGGCGGACCATAAATGAAATGCTGAATGGAAGTCAAGTACCACCAGACTCAATTCATTTATCTCCGACGCCGACACACGCCCCATCGGCCTGACACTACAAAGACATGGGCGCGCTTCAACCGTCTTCGTACGGGTGTGGGGATTTTCCGCTCAGCCATGTACCAATGAGGAATGGCCTCTTCCTCCTTGTGTGAATGTTGTGCCGAGGAACAGACCTCAGACCACATCATCAATGACTACCATCTTCAAGCCACCTAACGGAGTGGAATGTCTGGGCTTCTTGGATGATGAAACCAAAGACTGGCTGCTCTCGAGTAGCTTTCCAGTGTAGTCCGGTAACATTGCGAATTTGGGGTGGTAAATGGACAGACTCTCGGCCCCAGAGGCTCATACGATGACGATGACACGTTCCATCTGTTCGAATGTAGAAACGTGTGTTTTTTTATTCAAAAGTAGATTGAATGGAACATGATTATTTTTAATGTTTTCTTAGAGTAAATTGTTTTACTTTCTAACACAGAGTGAATCTTTTTACTCTCAGGAACAAGCGATGAACTCATCGGCAAATGTGACCCACATAATATGTCAAGCTTCCAAAACGGACATTTCATTTGTTTTACTTATCAGTCGATTTAAACCTCTCTGGTTGTTTAGTCCAAAAACTGACATTTGGTTGGTTTCGTTGCAATTAATCGCCAAGCTTTGAAATGATTTATTTTGAAGCTTTGCATTTTAATAAAATTTGTCACAATGACGCAAATCGTGCCTCAGCAACAACAAAGCGAATCCTAGACAGCAAAATCAGTCATTTTTGCATTGATTCCTCTGCAGACGTTGAATCAATGCAAAAATAACGGATTTGTTGTCTGGGATGTTATGTGACAAACTTTCAACGAAACGTGCCACTCGAGAGACTAATTTTAATAAGTTGTCGACAATCCATCAATGAATGTAAATCATCGTAAGTAGCATCTATTCTACATACTATAATTGTCTTGCACTTGGTTTAAACGAGGCCAGTTGTGTCACTTCAAACATAACCAAATTATTTTTATCCCAACTGTGTAAAATTTATACTAAAAACGGCTTAGGAAAACTTACCACTGCCAAAATAATCAAAATGTCACTGCCTCAATGAGGTTAGGCTTCGAATAATTCAATGCATAGCCGTATGAGCCAGGTGGAGGGGGCAGAGAGGAAGCCGCCCCCCTGCTGTCCAAAAACGTTGTAAATTTGGGGGGAAATGTACTAATATTTGAGCAAACTATGCTAAATAAAAAGCCTTAAACTGTTTTAAATAAAAATAAAATAAAATTGCATTAAGTGTTTACTGTAAAATTTTCATTTGGCACTGATATTGACTTGTTGTTTGGATAGTGACAAAGTATTTTTGTTTATTCATGTAACTGCAACTGGTTGATTTGGGCAGCCACCAACCAGAAACTATGAAATTATTTCAATCTGGTTAATGTTTCTTTGAAACTGTCCCAAAAGTAACATTTTTTTATTATTTTGTTGTTCATGCAACTGGAACATGTTGATTCGGGCAGCCACAAATTTGAAAATGATTCAATCTGCTTAAACCTTTTATAAAACTTCCTAAATCAACATAGCCTACTGTAATTTATCAGTTTCCCAAAAACCAAATTTGTTTATTCATACAACTGCAATTCAGTTTGATTTGGACAATCACAAATTATAAACTTATTCCAATCAAATATGTCTTCAAATGAAACTGCCCGAATTGACATAATTAAGTTGCCCAAAAGTTAACAAAATTTTATTAATGTTGTTAGCCACAAAATATGAAATTGTTTAAATCTGATTAATTCCTATATAAAACTGCCCAAATCTACCCTGCATGATACAGTTGCCCCAAAATAAAGAAAGCTTTGTTAATTTTTTTAAATCTTTTTAAACAAAATCAACAATTTTTTGTAAGTTTTGTTCTACTTATTTATCTACTGTATTTATACCACTGTATCTTGATTCTGTTGATTTGGGAAGCTACTGAACAAGAAATAATTTTATGAAATCTTTTCAAACATATCTTAATTTTGTTTTGCTAACTTATACCACTATACCAAGATGATTTTAGAAGCCCTTTAATATGAAATGACATTAAAGATCCATTTTCCATTCTTCACACATAGTATGAATTTTTGGTATACTGCACAGCTGTTTGTATTTTAAATTGCACAGCTAGTCTGTTGCATAGACTTCCTCATGAAAATACAGTATATCTGTATATGATAGCTGATCACATTTTAAGTATATCAGTTAACTTGTTTGTGCAAAGCTGATAATGTGAGGAGCTCAGGTTAAGTATGGCTGAGAATATTTATGCTATTTCTAACTTTTCCATCTTAAAGTTGATTAGATGTGATTGTTTCAAACCAAACTGGTAGTTTTTGAAAGGAGCTGGTGATTTCAAAAACTTTCAGTCTGTTGTATGAGACATAATAGTTCAAATTTCAGGCCAGGTGATGGAAAACTAGGTCAGTGCGACTTCATCCAGTGGTGCCATGCATTCCACTTGGTGGCTTGTAAATGGGATATTCAAGAAGAACATGGTTAGCAGTTTGTTTCTCCACGTCGCATCTGCATGACGTTGAGGTAGCCAAATCTAGTTTAAGCAGTTTAAGCTGGTCCCGTTTCAGAATCTTTCAATTGCTTTTAAAAAGTCCCTTCGCTGCAAGAACGCTGCGATGTGAGTGGATGCCTTTAATAGATTAGATTATCACGATATCTGTTACTCCGTTAGACAAACAAGTATTCACTTCAATAAAGCCAGTTATCGTGTTACAATTTGTTACTCCCCTCAATGGGCGAATAGCAGCCAAACAATTAAACGATTGTCACAAATCCACTCGATTTGATGCGAACTATGCACTAATCACGTGATTTCTACCGGCGCCGCTTCTAAAAATAGTCCAAACTATTTGATTAGGAGAAAATCTAAAGAAAACTAATGCTACTATGCAGCTGGACTACTGCATTGCTGTGGGCTGCCAAACAAAGCCAAACGTTTTCCGTTGAGATCAAGCTCGTTAGTGACTTTGCATATTTTCCGATTTCAATTAAAAAAAATTGATTTATTTCAAACTGTATTCGCAACAAATTGCTAATTATGTAAAATCTGTCAAATGCAGCCCAGACAAAACCTGCTGTCGTTGGTGTCTGCTGATCGCTGGCAATTCTTAAAATCAGCAGTTGCCCAAAACTTCATGAAAGCGTCAAACTTTGCTTGTTTTAAATTGCATTGCATTCACCCATCCAAGCGTGACAATTAATTCCGGTATGTCGTCACAGAGGTTGAACCATTTGCCCCGAGGTAAAGACACCAGTTCAATGCAAAACTAACGTTACATTGACTTTTTTAAACATTAAACAAATCAGTTTCAATAAGACATGAAGTGCACTAAAAAGCTGCAAATTGTTGTGAACAGAAAACGATTTTTGAACATTGAAAAGACGAAATCAAAACTATTTACTTCCGACAACGCTCATCATTTGATTCTGACATACGAACTGCTATCCCGGATGTTGAGGTCAAAAGTCACTTTTTGTGCAAAGTGTCACTATTGAAGCAGGGTGAACAGGTCAAGTTCGTTTGTTTATTAATAAAATGCTTTTGGTTGTTGAACTTTGCAGTTTCAAGCATGAACAATAAGAAAGCAAACGAGAATTGGAAAATGATAGACCTTTTTGGTTGGTTTAAGATGCTCTGCTAACATTTTAACGGAATATCAAAATTGAAAAATAAGTATTGTGCTGCAGCCTAAATTTTTTTAAGGATAGAATAGATTTGTAATGAGCTGGATAAATATTTTTCAACGTTTTTCTGTTGATATCATTCTTGAGAGATCAGATTTGAGATAAATATGTTTGTTGCAAAATATTTGATCATTGCAGCGCATATCTGATGGTTGCATTATCATACATGAAGCATACTCGTAGAGACTTTAACGATGTTTTAGAATGTATTTCTAAAAAGGTTAAAATCATTTATAACTTTTATTTAAGGATTGATGTAAGTTATATACTATAGTGAGGAACCTCGACCTGCAATGTAGACATCCAAAGTTTCCAAACGACCCAAATCTCTACATCAAATAATCCGCCAAGTCTATTGGAGAATGATTTACCTGCTGAAGAAGAGATCTCATTTTATCTTCTAGACTTATTCTAATGCTGTATCGTTTAGATAGTTGAAATTTCGACTCTCATTGCCACGGTCACAGCACGTGCAAAAAGTCCTCTAGATTCCCCCTCCACCTGGAGGTATAACAGAAAAAGGGAAAGGGTCAAAATCTTTCTAGCATGTTAGGTTTAAAGCTAGGCATGGTTAGGTTGAAACTTGGCATCCCATATGGTGTTTGCCTTTGAGTAAATGGCATTTGCGACAGAACGAGACTATTTGACCGATTTTAGCGATGTTTGCTTCCGAGCACAACCTTCTGATTGACCTAACGTTTGCAATTTGAGAACATCATCTCCCCCATGCTCAAACCGAAAGGATGTGTAAAGACAGTTTTGTCCTGATTGATACCAGCGTGACCCTGAGTGAAAGTTCTATTCATTTACTCTGAGAAATTTTCGTGCTTTTTCCTAAAATCAAAGCATTTGCGGATCCTCTTGAAACTTTCCAAGATCCCCGAAAGGGATCCCCAGAAGCAGAATTGTAGATCTTAGGGAAGCAGTGGTCTATCGTATTTATTACACATAAGCATAGCCGTAGGAGAGTAAAAAATTTTGGGGGGGCGAACAAAATTTGCCCAAATTTTCCAAACTTTGCCCAAATTTTGCCTTTGCAAACATATTGTGAAAAACGCAATATTACTCACAACCTCTGAGATAGTGTAGTCTAAGAACTCCACAATTTCATCAACTTGGCAGTGTACAAAAACACAGGCAGCAAAACAAGGCTGAATTAATTTTAAACTAAATAAACCATCAAATTGAAATAAGTCATCAAATTCAAAAAACATTCATCAACTTGGCAGTGTACTATAAAAACACAGGCAGCAAAACAAGGCTGAATTAACTTTAAACTTAATAAACCATCAAATTGAAATAATTTTCTTGTGGCACAAAAATATGTATATATATATACAGGCCTAACTGGATTCAACAACAAATTAAACTGAGAATTCAACAATAACTGGACAGCAGTGGCTAAATATCCATGCCCTCAGATCATTTCAAAATCTCAAGACTCAAGGTTCATAAATTTGCATTGAAAAAATCTAAAATGACAACCTATTTACTCATCAAACTAAAGTAACATTACTTACTCCATGCTACTTAAAACCTTGCAACCTGAAAAGAATTCGACAGTTTATCATACTATGAGCATCAAATTTGCACCTTTGAAGAAAGCTAAGTTGCTATTAATTAGTATGAATATTGATCTCATTACAGTGAAGTTGTAGCCAATGTTTTTTCATTAACATCATTACCAAGATATTTTAAGTTCATGATGAAGCAACTATACTGAAATCGTAGGCACTGAACTAAAACAACTCATAGGCCTATCCTAGTATCCTATAGGTAATAGTTTCAAACTCAATCCTTGCCAGAAAATACAGACAACATCATCAATATCATACTATCTACATTGCCCGATATATTAACTGCATGAATTGGATGGCAAAACAACATAACACTTGCCTGTATATTTGATCATTGATTGCTATAATACTGTGTCATTCATGGTAAATAGCTGAGCATATCAACCCTAGGACCAGTAAACACAAACAGCAGTTAATACAAAAAATTCTTTTTATAGAAAACAATTCAACTGTAGCCCACAAAAACATGAAATCAAACACTGGAAAATTCACAGGTACTAAAACGAAGCTTAACATTCTCCACAAATTGCAACATACCAAATACAATATTTTCCAAAATTGAAGATGGCACTGTTTACATTCATGGGAAAATTTTAATGTATATATGTCATACAAAATATTACACTATAACAATATATATACAAAGTTTTTAAACTAGTAAGATGTTCAAAACTCATGGTAAGATTGATTCTCTCAATAACTGGACATTTTTACAAATAAATTTATTAGTAGAATATAGATAAAGAAGCAAAAAACCTCATAAGATTACCAGTACAAAGCAGGGTTTCAAAATTCCACCAATGAAGAAATGTGTATATCCTAATGATTATTAGTAATAGCTTACCTCTGCCTTCTTATTGCATTATTTTACATTTTGCAGATATGATATATCATATATATACTAAATCGAAGCTTAATATTCTGCCCAAATTGCAATATACCAAATACAAAAGTTTTAAAATTAATGATACTACATTTAACATTTAAAAAAAATGTTAATGTATTTCATACAAAATGCAACACTATAAACAAATTCCTAAACTAGAAAGATTTTGAAAACTCATGGTAAGATTGATTTGCCCAATAACTGAACATTTTTGCCCAAATATTTTTACAAATAAATAGGCTATCATACATTAGTAGAATATAGAGAAAGAAGCAAAAAACCTCATAAGATTACCAGTACAAAGCAGGGTTTCAAAATTCCACCAGCGAAAAAATGTAGTGTATATCCTAATTCCAAATGAACTTCAGTGATAAGCTTACCGGTACCTCTGCTTGCTAATTGCATTTTTTTACATTGACACTCTGCAGATATATACTGAATCGTGAATCGAAGCTTAACATTCTGCCCAAATTGCAATATAACAAATACAAAAGTTCCAAAAAAATTGATGACACTACATTTAACATTTAAAGAAAAATGTTAATGTATATATTACATACAAAATGCACATAAAGTAATAAGCAAAAACCTCATAAGGTTATTAGCAGGCTACCCAGCAAGCTTAAAAATCTCACCTGTGAAGAAATGCAGCCTATGTACATGCTGGTGAATATCGGTACTAATAAGCTTAACTTTGCTTGCCAATTATGTTCTTTTACACTTTACTTTTTGCAGGTGGTGTTGAATCGAAACTTATCATTGTGCCCAAATTGCAATACCACATGCAACAATTTTCAAAATCGATGAAAATGCATTTTACATTGATTGGAAAATATTAATGTATATATCTCATAAATTATAACAATTACGTAAAGTTTCTAAACTGGTAAAATGTCGAAATATCATGATAAGATTGATTTGCCCAAATAAGTGCAGATTTTTGCCCAAATTCGCGGCGTTTTTTTTTCAGCGGGAGAGCGACCGCCCCCCCTGCCCCCCCATCTCCTACAGCTATGCACATAAGTGAAAACCTTACACAATGTTAAATCGACAAACTTAGCAGTTAGTACAAAGATGAGGCTGTTTGAGTTTATTTGAAAGACTAATATGCAGACATACAGGCTTGTAAAGACGGAAGTAAAACTAGATCAATTCATTCAGATTGGGTGAGCATTGCACCAACTTAAATGATGTGTTTCCGAAGACATAACAGAGCAATTGTTTTATAGCAAACAGTAGTTTGAAAAAATACATAGCAAACACCTTTAAAAATGATGTTTTATAGAAGTTGACTGTATTTTCTATCGAAAGGATCTTTTTACTTCTAACGCTTTTCCTTCCATCAAAGACGAATTAGAAGTGTTGAGACACTATTCTGTGTGACCGTGAAAGTTGCCAAACTGGTATCACGTGAAGCACAGTAGGGTTAGTTGAGGGCGATTGATTTTTGCTAAATTGCCGCAACGTGATTTCTTTGAGGTTAATTAATCAACTGAAGGTAAGAATTTTGCTCACAAGCAATTTTAGCGATTTCTGACAAATATTGTCAAACGTGAGAACTGCTCTGAATTTGCAGTTATTAGTGAGCAATGCAGACTTTACAAATAATTCCACTAAAAAAATGACAAAATTTTTTTAAAGCAATATTTTTCTGCTAATTTGTGTAGCCTATTTAGGAGGCCATTTGGTTTTGAGATCCCTCCCATAGTGCAGGCCCTTAGGGGCAAAAATGAGCATCTTTAGGC
Source organism: Aplidium turbinatum (assembly GCF_918807975.1). Classification (NCBI taxonomy): domain Eukaryota; kingdom Metazoa; phylum Chordata; class Ascidiacea; order Aplousobranchia; family Polyclinidae; genus Aplidium; species Aplidium turbinatum. Next base: position 49,795,870 of record NC_137472.1, read on the forward strand.
TAAACGTGTTACACGTTGTTTTTTTTTGCATTTTTTTGTAGTTGATAAATCTAATTTCAATTTTAGTGGGTGCCGCAACTTTTTGAGTCACGTAATCACCCCCAAATCGGGGATTCTCCCCAAATCAATTTTGAGCTTTTTTTACGGCATTTTTATGCAACTAGATACGTTATTTTTTTACATTTGGACTGGCTGCCACTACAAAATACACGAGATAAAAATCACACAAAATTATGTTATTAATGACGTCATATATTAATTTTTTGCTTGTTTTTTCTTATTGTAGTCGCTTGTTTGTTGTTGGTGTTACTTTTTTGGTTACAATAAGTTACCAATACTAAAATAATTACCCCTTCAAATATGACGTCAGCATTGCATCATGAATGACGTCATAATTTTGTTGTGTGATTTTTTTCCAGATGTTTTTCTTATAGGTTAGTATGGTAGATGGAGCTCGGAGTGGAAGAAGAACTCCTCAAGACTCCAAAGTTTCATCTCCGATACCAGCCACCATCCAACCGGAATGCATTTGCCAAGGAAGGCCTGGGTGCGGCTCAACCGCCTGCGTACTGGCGTCGGACTATTTCGCTTCAACATGCACAAATGGGGGATGGCTCCATCCGCGATCTGTGAGTGTGGCATGGAGGAACAAACCGTAGACCACACCATCTGTAACTGCGCCATCTACCATGCGCCAAATGGTGTGCGTGGTCTGCGTGAATTGGATGACGAATCAATTCAATGGCTGCTCGACACCTGCCCAAACATCTAGACCGCGTCGCCGCCACTGCCCAAGGGTGGTAAAAGGCAGAGCCCCTCGACCCTTGAAGTGGCGAAGAACAAGGTTCAAACGAAGAAGAAGAAGAAGTATGGTAGATAGGCAATAACTATTGGTAGGGGCATCTATGGTTTGACCCCAAAAAAATTGCAACAAAAGGGTTTTCAACTGATTTGATTAGTATTGAGTGTCAGTACTAACATACTGTATTCAAAATCTTAAGGAATCCAACTTCCGGAAAGTGGTTATTTTCAAGATAGCTTCCAAGATGGCCGCCAAACCATTGAAACAACAGTAAATTGACCATAACTCGGTCATCACATGACCAAAACATCTAGTTTTGTGTCTATATCTAGGTTTTTGTACCCTTTGAAGTCAATGAGACCATTCTCAGAATTGTTAAATTATCTGATAGCCTATAAATTCAATATGAAAATCCAAGATGGCCGCCAAACCATTAAAATAACATAGTAAATTGACCATAACTCGGTCATCATATGACCAAAACATCTAGTTTTGGTGTTTATATCTAGGTTTTTATACCCTGTGAAGTCAATGAGACTATTTTCAGAATTGTTGAATTATCTGATAGCCTATTAATTCAATATGGCAATCCAAGATGGCCGCCAAACCATTAACCATAACTCGGTCATCATATGACCAAAACATGTAGTTTTGGTGTCTATATCTAGGTTTTTATACCTTGTAAAGTCAATGAGACCATTCTCAGAATTGTTAAATTATCTGATAGCCTATAAATTCAATATGGCACTCAAAGATGGCTGCCAAAACAATTAAAAATGTACAATAGCAATGTAGGCTATTGTTTATTAAAAAACCCGGTAAATTTCTATTAATATAATTGGGTGAACTGAGCAGGCATAAAGAGTTTATACGATGTGGTCATGTAGACTCTTGACATAATCAGTCTAAAGAAAGCAAATGGATCAAGTATTACTAATGCTCATCGCTGTCACTCTCGATGTCATCGTCTGTAATTATGTGATTGCTGTATGGACACATGAACCAGTTTGTCATGGTCCACATCCAGCATGGTATGGTAGCACATATCTCCGGGGCAGCTTTCATGTCCGTCATGATTGGAACCATCTGATTATTGTCTACTTTCCATCCCCAGTTTAGAGCATCCATACCATCGTCAGTAGCCTACCCATCCTGACATAATCTGGTAGTAAACTTTGAGGCAATGGAATTTGGTATAGGATGATGTAGGTGGTAAACGTTCAGGGTGAACAAAGGACTAGGCTGTTTTAATTTTCTTGACCAATGTATTGTAGCGCTGTGTTTTTTGGTTACTACTGCCATCGTTGCCAAACATAGCGGTCATAACTTTGTTTCCAAGATCCTTAATGATGTGGTCTGTCTGATTTGGGAGAATAAAGCAATTTGCACATTCTTTGATTATTGGTTGACCTTTCACTAGTTTCTTGAAAGCGTCTTCTTCCCGATACCAAATATCCTTGACGTTGAATCACAACCGGTGAATGCATGAATGAAGAGGAGCTGTGAGTATAGGCTATGTCTGGTTCGATGATTGCTTTAAGTTTGTTGATGTCGTGTATCTTGGTTGCGTAAGCTTTGTCGGAGCGGAAGTAAAGGTGTTTAATGTCTGGGTCAGTGTCAGCATAGTGTATAGTCACAATATTAAAAGGTCTGTGTCTTCACCAATTAAAGTCGTGCTATGTCGATGAGAGCAGTCCATCTGCCGTCTTGACGATGTCCACATCTGCATCACCTGGTGCGTTGATCACATTGCAGCTTCTATTCCTCAGTTCAGAAATTAGAGAAATTGATCTTTCTTTGTTGGAAGCTCGAGACAAGAACTGCTCCTTCTTTCCAATGAACTCGGTGTCTACAGTAAAGTGAACAACCTGGTGGACGTTCATGCCGCGTCTTTGATGGGTATTGTCTTTGATAGACAGACCGCCATATCCATCAAAGACCACCGTTGCTAAGCCATAATGACGAATGGTAAAATCTGCATACGACTGTGCAATAGACCCATAACTGTCTCCAGCTTTCCATGGCACTCGATGCAACAAGAACCCTCCATCAAGGACGTAGTGATCGGTTTTCGAGGCAGATTCTTTCACTTTCATAATCGCCTGACATCACACTGCTGGGATGTTTTGTGATGGCGGTAGATATTTGAGGCTTATCTTCTGCAAAAAACAGGCGAGGGTCTGGATGTTACGTGGCTGTCACAAGTAATACTCGTCTTCCTCTCAACTGGTCTGAGCTTTTGAGAAATGACAGCAACAAAACTGCGTTATATCAACTGGTTCAACAAGCTGTGATAACTTCAGCCGATCCAAACTTGTCTAGGATTGTTGTTACATCGTTAGATACAGCTCTTAGCAATCAAACATTGGACATGTCTGAGATTTTCCCATGTGATCACGAAGAGGCAGACACCCGTATGTTTCTCCATGTGAAACATGGAAAATCCGATGCCATAGTCAAAACAGTAGATACTGATGTGGTAATTACCCACCAAACATTGTCCCTCGGCCCAACGTATTGTGACAGTTGGTAAAATAGTGCTCCTCTGTTGACCCAATGTATCTTGCACCATTCGTCGCAGTTGGGCCAACTTACTTTAAAATCTTTGGGCCAACGTAAAAAAATTAAGGGGTTACCGTAGTTCGCCCGCAAATAATGACGTTGGCCCAACGTTCTGTACAACTGCACACCAACATTGGCAAGAACGACTTCGTAATTCTAAGTTTTTTTTGCATTTTCATTGTCCCATTGCAATTGTAAAAGGAATACCATGAAGCAAACTTAAACAATTCTTCGAAGGTATCTTCAATTAAAATGTTTCAAAAGTTGGCAAAACTACACTACCCTCAGTCAACACGAACAACCGTCAGCCGACGTTGGGCCAAAAAAAAATGTTTACTGGGCATTGCAATTTCGTGTTTTGACAAGTTAGAACTCTGTAAACTATGGGTTGAATTTGGAGTTGGAGAAAAAACTCGCTTCATTCCAATCCATGACATTGTTTCATCTTTACCTCAATCTCTGATGATTTGCGCTTCTTTACCTTTGTTTTATGCTATCACAATCTGTGATAGGCTACTGTTTCGTCTTTGGAAAAAAAAGGCTTGGGATTGTTGGATGCTTAATCTTACTGAAGTGTGGCTTATTTAACTCTCTGAATTTCTCAAGCTCTCCTAGTTCTATAAATGACATACAAAAGTATGTCATAGCATAGGTCTTTATGGCAATGGTCCTACTATCATGGATGTAGACGAATGCCGTTATATGATGTTTACCAATGGATGCACTATTGAAAAGCTGCCACCAACGCCAGCTGCTCTGATGCAACAATGCAACATACACGCAGAGCGATATATCAAGCTGAAATATGGAAATCAAGCCTCGTGAATGATCAGCAACTACCTTTTCCTTTAGCTTGGGGTTGGAAACATAATGATGCAAATCAGCTTGTACCGTTTTGGACCTCAACTCAATCCGCATCATCGATTCACGAAATGATAGGCTACATCATTGTAGTTGTCAGTCTACTTGTGGCTCTCGATGTTCCTGTAAGAAAAAATCCATAAAATGCACAAGTCTTTGTTCATGCGAGTACGAAACATGCAATTCGACCACAAAATCTCCAATCCTCTCTGATGTTTCATCTTCAATCCACATTGACGTTTCATCTCCAATTCACACTGATCATTCAAGAAATGCTTTTGACTTTCTAAATTCTTTGTTGTAACTTGAAAAAACTTGTCGTATGAATTTTTTAACATCAAATTAGGCTACGTATGGTAGGAATTTAACATCGAAAACCGCTAGTTTTTTCATCTTGAATTGACAGTGTTAAGACTCTGACATTGCATCATCTGGTTCGTGTATTAATTTGATTTGTAGATCATAATTACATAATATTTTAAATTTTAAAGTGGCATGACTAAAAGGGAAATTCACCTCTGGTAGCTGCTCTTCTGGTTGTACCCTTGATGACGTCGTTATTGCGTCATAATGTACTGGAATTATTGTTATTGCTTGCAATTGTAAAATTTTAAGCATTTGCAAAACTTAGGCCAATAATGATAGTATTTGATCGCTTTTTTCAGAATAAACTTACCTTTGGTTCCTAAATTTCAAGTTGTCTAGTCTTAATAATGTAATGATGACGTCATAAAAGATGCAATCATGACGAAACTACTTTTAGGTATTGTGAAATGGTTTTAGTAACCGGTACTCCAACTAAAACCAACAGCAAACGACCAAAATAGGTTAAAAAAGCAAAAAAAAATGTGATAATGACGTCATCAATCAAATTAATTTGTGTTTATTTTGTCTCACTTATTTGTATGTGCTTTTTAAGTTAAAATGTGCAAAAATTAAATATGTAATTGCACAAAAATGCCGTAAAAAGAGCTGAAACGTGATTGCTGGGGAAATCCCCGATTTGGGGGTGATCACGTGACCCAAAAAGTTGCGGCACCCACTAAAATCAAAGTTGGGTTGACCAACTGCAAAAATATGCAAAAAAAACAACGTGTAACACGTTTAGCCTAAAGATTCCCCTAAGGGCCTGAACTACCAGCTGAATTGGCATTAAGCAAAATATTTATGCGGCTAATTTCTTTCGTATCAAGCAAGACAGACAAAAAATTGCTAATTTAAGAGCTTATCGACGAAAACGAAACAACAATGCTTCAACTAATTTCGTAACACGCGAATTAACATACTTGCCTGTATGATGAAGTGGATGCACGTTGTACAGATATGACTTAAAGAAGCCGACTGCTTGTATGCTAATAAGTCAAAGGTTCAATTTGACTTGAATAATCGCTTGAACACGTGAACGGTATGTAATTAGAAATGTGAGAACAATGTTTTTATTAAACTCAAGTGGAGGTTTTCGAGAAACAACCTTTCAAGCGGAAATCTACGACATGTTGGAATTTGAACTCGATTATATAGTTTAGAGATAAAAAATACAATTGAAAAAAATGTAGAAAATTTGCTTTTTTGTTTGCAATTCCGATGTTATTGTCCACTTCTTCAAGAGTGGATGACCAACACATAAGTTTTAAAAAAAATGGAACAATATGGTCAGTCGGTCAAGTGAACAAAAGTCTATTTCAAGAGAAGGAAAACATGAATAAAATGAGCCTACTTTTCACCGGCCAAAATTTTGAAGGTAGCTGCCTAAATTTGAGAAACACCTAAACCAAACATGGTGCTTGAAGTTTGTTATTAACTTGCCAACGTAGAATTTGTTTCTTTTTGATCAATCACGCACTGAATAACTTATGTGTAATTGGTTCAAGTTTGGCTAATTTGGCTTAAAACAGCAGCATTGCGTTGTTTCAACAAATTGTTGGGGTTTTCAAACTAAAAAAAAAATCCTAAAAGGTCCAATACTTGTAAATGTTTGGGAAAGATTGACGAATATTGTTGTCTCTGCTACAGTAATTTATTAACTGCTTTTCGATATTGCTTAATATCTACATACCGGTCACAAGTTAAGATTAACAAAGAGATTTTTTTTCCGGAAGTCCAACGCTGAAGTTTGTTGCAGCCAATGACGTAAAAGAGCAGAGTTAAAAAAACAGGTAGCCAAGATCACCACTCGTTTATCAAAAGGGTGCTATGACCGCGAATCAGGTTGTGACACGTCACAATCGTTATCTTGAAGCATATCCTGTCGTTTGCATGACGTCAGTGTAAAGTAAAGATGTGATGTCGGTGCATGAAGCTATTAAATCAAGTTTAGTCTAAAAATACGTGGAAAGTCGTGCTATTTTAATGCGTTCTGATGGTTCCAATGTCTTGAGGAGTTACATGAACGTCCCGATATTTGTGGAACTTTAATGAAACTTAATCAAATTATATCAAGTTATTGATTTGAAACCAATTCCATCGTCTGGCACAATGTCTTGTAAACTTGACGTTGGCATGACGTTGCTTTGTCGACAATCAACGCAAATTGCCCTACCGCGAGCCAGTAGAACGAAGCAAATGAATTGATCGATGTTAACAACGCACTAATCTAATCCTGGCCATACACAGTTGGCATCTAGATTGCTTATAATGGATTCACGCGTCAACAACAAGCAAGCTTTTTGATCCAATAATTCCCTCAGCACCAACCGATTCCCTCCCTTGAGTGCCATCGGGTACATTCACACAGGACAAGCACACGATGGATATGCTGTCCATTGCTTGGTGTTATCGATCAATAGCGTCTCTAGCGATGGTTGCACATCGGGTAACAAGTGGTGCTACGCTGAAGTTTTGTTTAATGCTGAGCATTGTTCTTTAGCTTTTCACTCAAAAACACTGAGCTCTTAAACGGCAATGATGAAGAATAAACTAACTTTAGATCTCTGCTTTGATATAGCCTAGGGTGCATTGCAGGCAATCTGAAAGCATATGTTTGATCTGTATGGAAAGGTTTAATATGTTAGCAAAGTATAAAAGTAAAAAAAAAGTTTACCTACGTTTTTTCATATTTTGTTAATAGCACCGTGAAGAAGTAGTGAAGAACACGAAATATATCTGGCAGGGCCGGATTAAGGGTGTATGGGGCCCTGGGCTGAGCTGAAAGTGGGGGCCCTTATCAAGTGACACTTTTCGCTAAAAATGAATGGTGGCCTACGACACGGGCTCAGTTGCATGTATTTGTGGCACCGAGCCCCAAACAGCGGACCAGTGGCGTAGCCAGAAAAAATTTTGGGGGGAGCCAAATATTTGATGAATTGAAGAGAACAACAAAGTATTTGATTTAAAGCCATCGCCACTTGATGTGCAGTGGCGTATCCTGGTGGGTTGAAGCAATAAAAGTGGTAGGGGGGTTAGAGCGTGCCGAAGGCACGCGTATTCTAGGGGGGTCCGGGGGCATGCACCCCCCGAAAATTTTTGAAAAATTACACTCAAATAATGGATTATAGCGCTTTCTGAAAACACTTTTAGAGTAATATTTGTATGAAATTTGTTAGCAGATAAACAGCTATTAACTTATTAAAGATAACTCTTACACACGAACGGGCAAAAACTGCGGCTAAAATTAGAGAACACTAAAAACTCAGCTACACAAAAACCCAACAGACTAAGCCATTCTGAAATTGCTTCCATAAATTAGTTCAAAGAAACGTAAATCGCGTAAACTTTGCGCGATTTACGATTTGCAAAATTTATTGATGTCTTTCTGTGTGTCTAAAACAAGTCCTTGGGGGTGTTAATAGCCAGATGTCTTGGAAAACGATATAAATTTCTACAAACTTTATTAAATTTTCAACAAAAGGCTCAACTTTGGAATCCAAACTTGGAAAATTTGGGGGGGGGGGGCATGGCCCCTTTCGCCCTCCCTGGCTACGCCTATGCAGCGGATCACCTTCTTGTTTGCCCTCGGCTTGCAACACGGTGCAGTAGGTGGGACCTGTCAGTGTATAACTCCGTTGCGGAAGAATGTGTCAATCTGTGGTGTATCAACGAACTTTAGAAGACTCGATAGAAGAAGAACTGCATCATATCTAAGTGACCATCTTGTATCAGATAATGTCTTCAAAACAGGCAAACCATCTAGGAATTTTCGATGGACTTGCCAACGATGAGTAGACGAGACGAGCCATGAATAAAGGCTTTGCAACAATTCAAAAAGCTCAGCGGCAGAACGGCATGTGTCTACAGGACATTTAGGCTGGCGATTAAATTAAGTGAATGTGCTGTGCAAGGGACATAATGAGCTACACTACATTTCTCGCGCAGAAGAGCTTGAAGACCGTTATACTTGCCACTCATATTGGCAGCATTATCATAACTTTGACCCGTAATCCGTACCATTTTCGGATATGAAAGTATCAAATAAATATGTTTTTTGTTAAAAAAAAAGAAGAAAAATTGAATAACTGGGGTTGAGCAGGGGTGCTGCAGCACCGCAGCACATTTGGGTGAGCCACCCTTGCTTGTTTGAGATACGAATTAAAGTAGTAATCTCCAGCTGTGCAACTAAAAAAATTAGTAGATTTTTTTCTTTGAGGTGGGGGCCCCCAAAAGTGGGGGCCCTGGGCTTCAGCCCAGTGCGCCCCCCCTTAATCCGGCACTGATATCTGGCCTATTTTAGAAGTGAACCTAACCTAACCCCTCATTCGGCATCAGCTCGTCATCATTGTCATATTTACAAATATCGGCTTGCAAATGTAATCGGAATTCAAACATACGCTGTCTTCTGTTGAAATACGGTTTCGTGTGCACACATCACAACACCTCAAATTACAGGAACTGGCGAAGCGAAAATGTCCCATGTGGTTGGTTATAACGTAGCCTAATGCAGAATTGTCAAAGTAGGCGTAATCATATTATCACCACTCAGTGTCTAAACGGAAACATTGGAGCCGGCTGCATAGCCAAGTGGTGAAAACCCTGGTTTGACACTCGAAAGGGTACAAGTTCGACCCCGCTCAGGAGCGCACGGCTTTGTCAAAACACCCAATGAGATACCTGAAGGTGGACAAAACGATTGACTTTCTTGCCTTCCCGGCCACTTAATCTAAATCTCCAATCACCGGATACGAAAAAAATATTATGGTTACCGATTGCATTGATGAAGTATAGCCTGATCAAATACGTTTTCAAAATAATTGGAAACAATAGAAATATAGGGCTACATTGTTGAGAGATTTAAAAAGCGGCCTGCAACACCCCATGGCGTGATTTTAGAGGGATAGGAAGGGCCGTTAACAAGATTTCTCGGGCCCGGTACCATTTTATTTTTAAGCCCCCTTTATCGACAATGTTATAAATATAAAGGTTGTGTACAAACTTTTATTGACGTCGTTTAAGCATGGTCATTTAACATATCTTGCGCAATCTTAAAATTTCTTGAATCGCAAAACTTAGGCTACTATCTCTATCTAGCGGTTGCTTTTTGAACTTTTATTTGTCACATGGCTCTAGAGTATTACTTCCCGATTCCATTGATGTTTCACTGGTCATTCTAGACTCACCAGAAGAGAATTTACAGCAAGGGTAATGCAGACAGTCAGAAAGTTTTCAATTTGATTTGGGAAAGGTGTTTGGACCTCGGTCAAACATTTGCTGATTGCTGCAATCTGAAAAGGGGCTTTGGTCTAATTTTTAGTGCAGAAATAGGATTAGCAATCTTCTTACCTTTGCCATTTCAGTTTTTGAGTTTGAACAAATATTAACCTGTTTATTTTTAAATTCGAGTTTCGGGTAATATTCGTGGTTAGGGAAATCACTATATTAGACTAAATTCTTATTTTACTGTTTGGTGGCTGAAGTGGGTATTTTACCACCAAAAAGCTGAAGTGGGCCCGGTACCCAGAAGGGGGCCCAGTACTTTAACATCTGACGGCTGTTTTAACCTCTGATGGCAATTCCTTTAGATCTGATTCTATCAAGATCTTGATAACACTGGTCTACAAAAAAAGAATTTTTTTTTGCTCCATAAACTTTGAAGACTGATTTAGAGTAATTTTGGGGTGCTGAATACGAATCTGACCTCAGATTTATCCTATCACGTCAGGTTTGTGAAATATGATAACAACAAATTGCTACTTTCGTCAAAAGTAGAAGATTTGGCGTTGCGTTTACCACCAACATATGCAGTGCTGTAACGAAAGGTTAGTGTTAGACAGGCCAAAACAGCCTAAATATGGTTACTGAACAAGCATTGCCATAGGCTTGCTTAAATCTTTGTGGTTTCATGCAAAACATTGACGGGGGGAGGGGGTCAGTTACACTTATAGCCTCCCTTTTAGCTTGTTATTACTGCCTTGTTAATAATGTTGCTTAGAAAACAAATTGTTATCAAAATTATAATTGGTAGGTGTATTTCAGCTACTTATGCACCACATGGCCTGGATTTCTGGATCTTGCACAATGTGTATGTGCAATATAGGCCTACGCAACATCAAATCTTCCACTTTGACAAAAGTAACAATATGCTGTTATCATATCTCACAAACCTGACGTGATAGCATAAATCTGAGGTCATATTCGGATTCAGCACCCCAAAATTACTCTAAATCAGTTTTCAAAGTTCACAGAGCAAAAATCGTGTAGACCAGTGTAATCTTTGCAGTCGCGGAGAATTTTTTAAATCCGGGCCCATTAAATATTCCGGGCCCGGGTCCAAAAGTACCACCTAGACCTCCCTGGTGATAAGGTAGGGTCCACCAGCTTAGGTCACAGGAACCAGGTTGGGGAGTTTACGTTGCCTATCTGTGGAAGGAGAGTGTGAATTGCAAAGTTAGTACGACCCATAGCCGTACGAGCCAGGGGGGCACCCCCTGTTGTTTCAAAACGTCGCGAATTCGGGCAAAATCTTGCAATTATTACGGCAAAAATTGCTATATGAAAAGCGACAAAATTGCATGAATTAAGAAAAACTATAAATTAATATCTTTTACCTATCAAACTAAGTACAGCCTCTTATTTGCACAAGAAATGTGCCGCAAAATTTTCATTTGGCACACCCGTATTGATGTATTGTATTGCGTGGTGATCAAACTGTAGTACGAAATGCATTTAACCAACTGCATCATGCCAATTTGGGCAGCCACCAAAATATGTCTCTTATACTTTTGTGAAACTGCTCAAATCAAAACACAAAATTTGCCATATAGCTAATTTTATTAATTTTCACAAATGCATCGTGTTGATTTGGGCTGCTGAAAACGTGAAATTATCTGATGAAACTGATTAGGCTAGTCTGTTTATGCAACTGCCCAAATTAGCGTGAGGCAGTTTCCCCAAAATGAACAAATTCATTAATTTTTCGCATTTACACAACTGTATCGTTTAGATTTGGGCAACAAAAAATATGAAATTATCTGATCATAGTCTATTTATAAAACTGCCCAAATTGGCAAGATGCAGTTTCCTTGGCATCAAAATTTACAAAGTCTTTAATTTTTTGGTGCTGGATTAGCATCGGCCGCCTTGGTTAGTGACGTCATCAAAATGTGTGACGTCATGCAAAAAAACGCAACTACTTTTAAAAAGGGTGCAAAAACGCGGAACAGAAGTAAAAGCGGAAAGGCTATTGATTTTTTAATATTTGTAGTGAATAGTGCCTCCTAGCTTTCTCATTTCTGCTCGGATTTTAACAATTTTCCTATCGTTGGAAAGCATAATGCCTCATCTACCCGAATGGATTAATTGTCAGTCTAAAGTAGGCATTACATTTATGTAGCGCTAACTTAAACTTTACTATTTTGTACCAATTCTCCGCAATTCATTTTTTACAATAAAAATACCAAACCAACACAAATTAAAAGATTATGTCTTGGTTTATTCATATGTTAACTTTCACATTTATATCTAATCCACAAAACGAGCAATCGTTGTTCAAACGTAACCGCTCGACGAAGCTTTTTTCCAATGCATTTTTCAAGGCGATTCGATCGTGGTTCAGTAGCCTATAAGCCGCCCACTGTTTGCAGTGATCGATGAATACTGCCTCCACCAAATGTGTTGTAGCTTTCTCATTTCTGCTCGGACTTTAACAGTTTTACCATCGTTGGAAAGCACGATACTGCATCTATCCGATTAAATTGGTTGCAAGTTTAAAGTAGGCATTATATTGACCTAGCGCTAACTTAAACTTTACTATTTTGTACCAATTCTCAGCAATTCAATTTTTACAATAAAAATACCAAACCATCACAAATTAAAAGAGTGTGTCTTGCCTTATTAACCTAACAACTTTCACGTTTATATGTTATCTACAAAACGAAAAAACGTTGTTCAAACGTAACCGCTCGACGAAGCTTTTTTCCAATGCATTTTTCAAGGCGATTCGATCGTGGTTCAGTGTGAGCCGCCCACAGTTTGCTGTGATCGATGAATACTGCCTCCACCAAATATGCTGTAGCTTTCTCATTTCTGCTCGGACTTTAACAGTTTTACCATCGTTGGAAAGCACGATACTGCATCTATCCGAATTAATTGGTTGCAAGTTTAAAGTAGGCATTATATTGATCTAGCGCTAATTTAAACTTTACTATTTTGTACCAATTCTTAGCAATTCAATTTTTTAAATAAAAATACCAAACCAACACAAATTAAAAGAGTATGTCTTGGTTTATTCATATGTTAACTTTCACATTTATATCTAATCAACAAAACGAGCAATCGTTGTTCAAACGTAACCGCTCGACGAAGCTTTTTTCCAATGCATTTTTCAAGGCGATTCGATCGTGGTTCAGTATGAGCCGCCCACAGTTTGCTGTGATCGATGAATACTGCCTCCACCAAATATGCTGTAGCTTTCTTATTTCTGCTCGGATTCTAACAATTGTACTATCGTTGGATGGCATTATGCTTCATCTACCCGAATGGATTAATTGCCAATCTAAAGTAGGCATTACATTTATGTAGCGTTAACTTAAACTTTACTATTTTGTACCAATTCTTAGCAATTTATTTTTTACAATAAAAATACCAAACCAACACAAATTAAAAGAGTATGTCTTGGTTTATTCATATGTTAACTTTCACATTTACATCTAATCAACAAAACGAGCAATCGTTGTTCAAACGTAACCGCTCGACGAAGCTTTTTTCCAATGCATTTTTCAAGGCGATTCGATCGTGGTTCAGTATGAGCCGCCCACAGTTTGCTGTGATCGATGAATACTGCCTCCACCAAATATGCTGTAGCTTTCTTATTTCTGCTCGGATTCTAACAATTTTACTATCGTTGGAAAGCATAATGCCTCATCTACCCGAATGGATTAATTGTCAGTCTAAAGTAGGCATTACATTTATGTAGCGCTAACTTAAACTTTACTATTTTGTACCAATTCTCCGCAATTCATTTTTTACAATAAAAATACCAAACCAACACAAATTAAAAGATTATGTCTTGGTTTATTCATATGTTAACTTTCACATTTATATCTAATCCACAAAACGAGCAATCGTTGTTCAAACGTAACCGCTCGACGAAGCTTTTTTCCAATGCATTTTTCAAGGCGATTCGATCGTGGTTCAGTAGCCTATAAGCCGCCCACTGTTTGCAGTGATCGATGAATACTGCCTCCACCAAATGTGTTGTAGCTTTCTCATTTCTGCTCGGACTTTAACAGTTTTACCATCGTTGGAAAGCACGATACTGCATCTATCCGATTAAATTGGTTGCAAGTTTAAAGTAGGCATTATATTGACCTAGCGCTAACTTAAACTTTACTATTTTGTACCAATTCTCAGCAATTCAATTTTTACAATAAAAATACCAAACCATCACAAATTAAAAGAGTGTGTCTTGCCTTATTAACCTAACAACTTTCACGTTTATATGTTATCTACAAAACGAAAAAACGTTGTTCAAACGTAACCGCTCGACGAAGCTTTTTTCCAATGCATTTTTCAAGGCGATTCGATCGTGGTTCAGTGTGAGCCGCCCACAGTTTGCTGTGATCGATGAATACTGCCTCCACCAAATATGCTGTAGCTTTCTCATTTCTGCTCGGACTTTAACAGTTTTACCATCGTTGGAAAGCACGATACTGCATCTATCCGAATTAATTGGTTGCAAGTTTAAAGTAGGCATTATATTGATCTAGCGCTAATTTAAACTTTACTATTTTGTACCAATTCTTAGCAATTCAATTTTTTAAATAAAAATACCAAACCAACACAAATTAAAAGAGTATGTCTTGGTTTATTCATATGTTAACTTTCACATTTATATCTAATCAACAAAACGAGCAATCGTTGTTCAAACGTAACCGCTCGACGAAGCTTTTTTCCAATGCATTTTTCAAGGCGATTCGATCGTGGTTCAGTATGAGCCGCCCACAGTTTGCTGTGATCGATGAATACTGCCTCCACCAAATATGCTGTAGCTTTCTTATTTCTGCTCGGATTCTAACAATTGTACTATCGTTGGATGGCATTATGCTTCATCTACCCGAATGGATTAATTGCCAATCTAAAGTAGGCATTACATTTATGTAGCGTTAACTTAAACTTTACTATTTTGTACCAATTCTTAGCAATTTATTTTTTACAATAAAAATACCAAACCAACACAAATTAAAAGAGTATGTCTTGGTTTATTCATATGTTAACTTTCACATTTATATCTAATCAACAAAACGAGCAATCGTTGTTCAAACGTAACCGCTCGACGAAGCTTTTTTCCAATGCATTTTTCAAGGCGATTCGATCGTGGTTCAGTATGAGCCGCCCACAGTTTGCTGTGATCGATGAATACTGCCTCCACCAAATATGCTGTAGCTTTCTTATTTCTGCTCGGATTCTAACAATTTTACTATCGTTGGATGGCATTATGCTTCATCAACCCGAATGGATTAATTGCCAATCTAAAGTAGGCATTACATTTATGTAGCGTTAACTTAAACTTTACTATTTTGTACCAATTCTTAGCAATTTATTTTTTACAATAAAAATACCAAACCAACACAAATTAAAAGAGTATGTCTTGGTTTATTCATATGTTAACTTTCACATTTACATCTAATCAACAAAACGAGCAATCGTTGTTCAAACGTAACCGCTCGACGAAGCTTTTTTCCAATGCATTTTTCAAGGCGATTCGATCGTGGTTCAGTATGAGCCGCCCACAGTTTGCTGTGATCGATGAATACTGCCTCCACCAAATATGCTGTAGCTTTCTTATTTCTGCTCGGATTCTAACAATTTTACTATCGTTGGATGGCATTATGCTTCATCTACCCGAATGGATTAATTGCCAATCTAAAGTATCCATTATATTTATGTAGCGTTAACTTAAACTTTACTATTTTGTACCAATTCTCCGCAATTTATTTTTTACAATAAAAATACCAAACCAACACAAATTAAAAGAGTATGTCTTGGTTTATTCATATGTTAACTATCACATTTACATCTAATCAACAAAACGAGCAATCGTTGTTCAAACGTAACCGCTCGACGAAGCTTTTTTCCAATGCATTTTTCAAGGCGATTCGATCGTGGTTCAGTATGAGCCGCCCACAGTTTGCTGTGATCGATGAATACTGCCTCCACCAAATATGCTGTAGCTTTCTCATTTCTGCTCGGACTTTAACAGTTTTACCATCGTTGGAAAGCACGATACTGCATCTATCCGAATTAATTGGTTGCAAGTTTAAAGTAGGCAGTATATTGATCTAGCGCTAACTTAAACTTTACTATTTTGTACCAATTCTTAGCAATTCAATTTTTTAAATAAAAATACCAAACCAACACAAATTAAAAGAGTATGTCTTGGTTTATTCATATGTTAACTTTCACATTTATATCTAATCAACAAAACGAGCAATCGTTGTTCAAACGTAACCGCTCGACGAAGCTTTTTTCCAATGCATTTTTCAAGGCGATTCGATCGTGGTTCAATATGAGCCGCCCACAGTTTGCTGTGATCGATGAATACTGCCTCCACCAAATATGCTGTAGCTTTCTCATTTCTGCTCGGATTCTAACAATTTTACTATCGTTGGATGGCATGATGCCTCATCTACCCGAGTGGATTAGTTGCTTGTCTAAAGTAGGCAATATGTTTATGTAGCGCTAACTTAAACTTTACTATTTTGTACCAATTCTTAGCAATTCAATTTTTGCAATAAAAATACCAAACCAACACAAATTAAAAGAGTATGTCTTGCTTTATTAACCTAACAACTTTCACGTTTATATATTATCTAAAAAACGAGAAATCGTTGTTCAAACGTAACCGCTCGACGAAGCTTTTTTGACAATTTTACCATCGTTGGAAAGCACGATACTGCATCTATCCGAATCAATTGGTTGCATGTCCAAGGTATACAGTACATTTATCTAACGCTAATTTAAACTTTACTATTAAAACATCAATTACTCCAAAAGTGATAGGCCTATGACATTTGGACAACACCATGAACTCCAAACAGACTTAAGCTATGATATCCATAAGCAGACAATAGGCAAAAAGTGTTTACTAATTCCCTTTAATTGAATCTTGCTTGAACATTTTTAATTATTCCAGACATGTTGGATCAATGTGCTTGGCCTACGCAGTTTTTGAAGTCAAGATTCAGTTGGTCAAGCAAAAATAGTAGGCTACACATTTAGCCAAACGCAGCAGCACCACTTTTCAAGATTGAACAATAGAAACCCTTTAATGATGCAGAAATCAGTAGTCTTAACAGCATCAAATTTTACGTCTTGAAGCAGTTTAACATCGCCTATCTTAATACGAGAAGTAGAATGGGTTGACTTTGGTCCAGTTATGAGACACCGCTTACTTTAATTTTACAATGGTTCTGGGAGAAAACTTTAGTTTACCCATATTGAGGGCTATCAAGAGCCCTTACATGTTACCAAGTTTGAAGTCATTTGGTCCATGCGTAGAGTTTAAAAAAAAAAAAAACTATAAGTGGTTTTCACTCCAGTGTTTTAAAAAAACTATAAGCAGTAATCTTTTTTCAAGACATGCTCATTGCCAACCCCAAAAAGGGGTGTCACTGGCCTCTTTCAGAGTTTTTAAAATACTTTCAACAATCAGCACTCGTGATTACGGATCAAGTTAATCGAACGAAAATGCACCACTAATATATGACCTGGCACCTGGTTTCCGTTTGTATTTCCTATAGGTATGTCAATTTTTGAAATATTAATCTGCACTCCATCAAGCCAAAATTGAAGAAAATGGATCACTAACACAGCTAATATTCTGTAATAAACGATAAAAAGTGGATTAACATCATACAAAAGTGGCCAAAGTCACACCATATTTTCTACATGTCAAGGGGTGACTATATAGCCACCTAGGTGAAAGAAGCAAATGCCCAGCAGCCAAATTACATAATTAATACTGAACCTAGAGCTAAGACCTACTTTCTGTCAATGCTTGGCATACCCAGTATGGTCAGACACTGGCGTGCCAGGTAAAAGTTTGCAAAGTTATTTTTTGATGTTATTTGGCGGCCATATTGGATCCTCCAGAGTGAACAACTGAATTCACATTTTTCTTAAAAAATTCTGAAAACACACAAAAGAGGATATTTACAAACCTATGCAAATGACCAAAATATTGCAGAAATATTTTAAGTTGCTCAAGTTAACCAGTAACATTTTTTTTGTTTGGTACAAAGTCACCCCTGATGGCCAATGTCAACCCATTTTACGGAATGATTTGTTCTTGATGAGAAACATCTGAAGTAGCATCTATCCATGATCGAAAAATGTTTGGAACTGCCTATTTCATCCAAAAATTTGTTAATTTTTTAAGTTGGTACACTATTGTTTTTGTGGCAAAAAGGGCGGAATGGCCCGATTCGGTGAGTCCGATTCGGTGAGTCCGATCCCTTAACGGGGGATTTTTTCAATTTTTTTTTTTTAATTATCGGGTACCGTGGCCTAATTATCATTGCCGTTTTAGGGTTAGGGGTTAGGTGTTAGGGTTAGGGGTTAGAGGTTAGGAACTCACCGAATCAGACTCACCGAATCGGACTCACCGAATCGGACTCACCGAATCGGACTCACCGAATAGTAGCAGACCCCAAAAAGGGACCCCTTCAAACTTAAATAAACGAAAAACTACTCGTTTTTCCTTTACAGTGCTTTGCTAGGGAAGAAAGTTGCCCGACTTCCCTCCCCCTCTCGGAGCACCTGCTCGGTACCCATGAGATTCGCGGGCCCCTAATCAAGGCACTTCTAACAAAAACGCACTTTGTATAAATATATGACTTAGTTTCTTCAATTTCCCGGACCTCTCGGAAGGGTTGCGGGACCTTCAAATCATCTCGGGTCCGAGTCCAAAAAATGTACCTCCTTGTCAATGTACTGATTATATGTCTCGGCTTTTGTTGTATTGCATCTGTGATGTGTCATTGTCTGTACAGTGGGCTATGTTGTCGCAACGCGTTCAAGACAAAAGTGTTACAGTATAAATGTCATAATGGGACAAACTGATGTTTCTCACAGCTAGAGCAAGAGCAAGACGCTAGCCGTTTTGGTAACTTCTTCACTTCAAAGTACACGCAACACAATTCAAGTTTAAACTCTCTCTCCTCAGAATTGTTTAGAGAGTAGCCTATAGCATACCTATCCAAACAAACGAAACAATTTCTCTGTTATGGCTGTGAAAGCTTTGTCGTTTTTAAGTGTAAAATTTGCACAACATGGACTACTCTTTGTATTGTTGAGTAGCCCTAAAAAGGGCTGTTTTGGTAGCCCTAAAAAAAGCTTTTGAATAGTCAGGAAACCAAACCTTCTTACGATGTCGTTTGAAATTTCAAACGACGCACCAGAACGTCGCGAGGTAGGCTACAGTTTGAGAATCACGGTAATACACAAATGAAGCACATCCTACTTTTAAATTTCGTAATTTATCAATCATGCTGCAAACTCGGAAACTTTCACGCATTCTCTGAAATCGCTCTAAGACCCCTTGGGGTCCGCGGATTCCCGGCTGAGAACCACTGGCATAGATGATCTACCTGTAATGTACAACACAGTGGCGTAGCCAAGGGGCTGGGGGGGGGGGGGGTGAGGGTTACAACTCTCCCTTTGGCACGCGTGTGACGTCACGAGATTGAGAATAATGCTTTCAGTTTCTATGTCTCTAAAACAAAGCTTGCCTTATTTTAAACGAAACTGCATTGAAAGAGCGAGTTTTGCCAATATATCTAAGACTCCCAGAACCATTGCAAAATTAAAGTAAGCGGTGTCTCATAACTGGACCAAAGCCAACCCATTCTACTTCTCGTATTAAGATAGGCGATGTTAAACTGCTTCAAGACGTAAAATTTGATGCTGTTAAGACTACTGCTTTTTGCATCATTAAAGGGTTTCTATTGTTTAATTTTGAAAAGTGGTGCTGCTGTGTTTGGCTAAATGTGTAGCCTACTATTTTTGCTTGACCAACTGAATCTTGACTTCAAAAACTGCGTAGGCCAAGCACATTGATCCAACATGTCTGGAATAATTAAAAATGTTCAAGCAAGATTCAATTAAAGGGAATTAGTAAACACTTTTTGCCTATTGTCTGCTTATGGATATCATAGCTTAAGTCTGTTTGGAGTTCATGGTGTTGTCCAAATGTCATATCACTTTTGGAGTAATTGATGTTATAATAGTAAAGTTTACATTAGCGTTAGATAAATGTATTGTATACCTTGGACATGCAACCAATTGATTCGGATAGATGCAGTATCGTGCTTTCCAACGATGGTAAAATTGTTAAAATCCGAGCAGAAATGAGAAAGCTACAGCATATTTGGTGGAGGCAGTATTCATCGATCACAGCAAACTGTGGGCGGCTCATACTGAACCACGATCGAATCGCCTTGAAAAATGCATTGGAAAAAAGCTTCGTCGAGCGGTTACGTTTGAACAATGATTTCTTGTTTTGTAGATAACATATAAACGTGAAAGTTGTTAGGTCAATAAAGCAAGACATACTCTTTTAATTTGTGTTGGTTTGGTATTTTTATTTAAAAAATTGAATTGCTGAGAATTGGTAAAAAAGAGTAAAGTTTAAGTTAGCGCTACATAAATATAATGCCTACTTTAGATTGGCAATTAATCTATTTGAGTAGATAAAGCATAATGCCATCCAACGATAGTAAAATTGCTAAAATCCGAGCAGAAATGAGAAAGCTACAGCATATTTGGTGGAGGCAGTATTCATCGATCACAGCAAACTGTGGGCGGCTCATACTGAACCACGATCGAATCGCCTTGAAAAATGCATTGGAAAAAAGCTTCGTCCAGCGGTTACGTTTGAACAACGATTGCTCGTTTTGTTGATTAGATATAAATGTGAAAGTTAACATATGAATAAACCAAGACATACTCTTTTAATTTGTGTTGGTTTGGTATTTTTATTGTAAAAATTGAATTGCTAAGAATTGGTACAAAATAGTAAAGTTTAAGTTAGCGCTAGATCAATGCAATGCCTACTTTAAACTTGCAACCAATTAATTCGGATAGATGCAGTATCGTGCTTTCCAACGATAGTAAAACTGTTAAAGTCCGAGCAGAAATAAGAAAGCTACAGCATATTTGGTGGAGGCAGTATTCATCGATCACAGCAAACTGTGGGCGGCTCATACTGAACCACGATCGAATCGCCTTGAAAAATGCATTGGAAAAAAGCTTCGTCGAGCGGTTACGTTTGAACAACGATTGCTCGTTTTGTGGATTAGATGTAAATGTGAAAGTTAACATATGAATAAACCAAGACATACTCTTTTAATTTGTGTTGGTTTGGTATTTTTATTGTAAAAAATGAATTGCGGAGAATTGGTACAAAATAGTAAAGTTTAAGTTAACGCTACATACATATAATGCCTACTTTAGATTGGCAATTAATCCATTCGGGTAGATGAAGCATAATACCATCCAACGATAGTAAAATTGTTAGAATCCGAGCAGAAATGAGAAAGCTACAGCATATTTGGTGGAGGCAGTATTCATCGATCACAGCAAACTGTGGGCGGCTTATACTGAACCACGATCGAATCGCCTTGAAAAATGCATTGGAAAAAAGCTTCGTCGAGCGGTTACGTTTGAACAACGATTGCTCGTTTTGTTGATTAGATATAAATGTGAAAGTTAACATATGAATAAACCAAGACATACTCTTTTAATTTGTGTTGGTTTGGTATTTTTATTGTAAAAAATGAATTGCTAAGAATTGGTACAAAATAGTAAAGTTTAAGTTAACGCTACATAAATGTAATGCCTACTTTAGATTGGCAATTAATCCATTCGGGTAGATGAAGCATAATGCCATCCAACGATAGTAAAATTGTTAGAATCCGAGCAGAAATAAGAAAGCTACAGCATATTTGGTGGAGGCAGCATTCATCGATTACAGCAAGCTGTGGGCGGCTCATGCTGAACCACGATCGAATCGCCTTGAAAAATGCATTGGAAAAAAGCTTCGTCGAGCGGTTACGTTTGAACAACGATTGCTCGTTTTGTTGATTAGATATAAATGTGAAAGTTAACATATGAATAAACCAAGACATACTCTTTTAATTTGTGTTGGTTTGGTATTTTTATTTAAAAAATGAATTGCGGAGAATTGGTACAAAATAGTAAAGTTTAAGTTAGCGCTACATACATATAATGCCTACTTTGGATTGGCAATTAATCCATTCGGGTAGATGAAGCATAATACCATCCAACGATAGTAAAATTGTTAGAATCCGAGCAGAAATGAGAAAGCTACAGCATATTTGGTGGAGGCAGTATTCATCGATCACAGCAAACTGTGGGCGGCTTATACTGAACCACGATCGAATCGCCTTGAAAAATGCATTGGAAAAAAGCTTCGTCGAGCGGTTACGTTTGAACAACGATTGCTCGTTTTGTTGATTAGATATAAATGTGAAAGTTAACATATGAATAAACCAAGACATACTCTTTTAATTTGTGTTGGTTTGGTATTTTTATTGTAAAAAATGAATTGCTAAGAATTGGTACAAAATAGTAAAGTTTAAGTTAGCGCTACATAAATGTAATGCCTACTTTTAACAAAAAATGGTAGTCATTATGGAACATTTTCAGGCATTGTCGAATATTTTCAGGGATTGTCGAACATTTTCAGGGGTTGTCGAGCATTTTCAGGGATTGTCAGGCATTGTCGGTAATTTCAAGGCATTGTCTAGGATTTCCAGGCATTGTCAATGCTAGACAACCCCTGAAAATGTTCGACAATGCCTGACAAAGCCGTCAACCACTAATAATGATCAACAATGCCTGGAAATCCTAGACAATGCCTGGAAATTCCCAACAATGCCTGAAAGTAGCTACTCTACAATGCCTGGCAACCCCTGAAAATGCTCGACAATCCCTGAAAATGCTCGACAATGCCTAAAAATGTTCCATAATGACTACCAAACCTGTCAAACACTGATATTGATCGACAATGCCTGGAAATCTTAGACAATGCCTGGAAATTCCCAACAAATGTCTAAAAGTAGCTACTCTACAATGCCTGACAACCCCTGAAAATGCTCGACAATCCCTGAAAATGTTCCATAATGACTACCAAACCTGTCAAACACTGATATTGATCGACAATGCCTGGAAATCCTAGACAATGCCAGGAAATTCCCAACAAATGTCTGAAAGTAGCTACTCTACAATGCCTGACAACCCCTGAAAATGCTCGACAATCCCTGAAAATGTTCGACAATTCCTGAAAATGTTCCATAATGACTACCAAACCTGTCAAACACTGATATTGATCGACAATGCCTGGAAATCCTAGACAATGCCTGGAAATTCCCAACAATGCCTGAAAGTAGCTACTCTACAATGCCTGACAACCCCTGAAAATGCTCGACAACCCCTGAATATGTTCGATAATGCCTGAAAATGTTCGACAATGCCTCACAAGCCTGTAAACCACTGATAATGATCGACAATGCCTGGAAATCCTACACAATGCCTAGAAATTCCCAACAATGCCTGAAAGTAGTTAGCCTACTCTACAATACCTGAAACCCCTGAAAATGTTCGACAACCCCTGAAAATACTCCACAACCCCCCAAAAATCCGACAATGCCTGACAATGCCCGACAATGCCTGACAATGGGTATTTAGAGGTACCCTCTGTGACTGTGATTTGTTGTCAATCGCCAGAATCTCCATAAAGCAGTCCATGCGGAACGAGAATGTGACGTCATCACAAGCAATCCATACGTCAACTTGAAAACGAAGAAAGTTTTATTTAAACAAAAACCAAAAAAATATATTAAAAATAAAGTTGTTTTGCTGTGCCAAGTTTGAAGTCAATGCATACAGCCATAGCTACGCTGTTAGCCTTCAAACATCGTTACGCACCACTGAGTTGCATATCTATATATAAGATATCTATGCTCCTACCTACCTACCATGCCAAAGTGCAGAATCATCGCAATGCACAAGCAAGGTATCTTCAAAGATAAATTCAGTTGTTCTATCTTGATTACTTGGTAAGAAATTCTAGCTAGCTGGTGATCAGTGGCGTAGCCAAAGGGGTGCTTTTGGGGGTTGCAACCCCCCCTTTGGCACACGTGTGACGTCACGAAATTGAGAATGATGCTTTCAGTCTATGCCTCTAAAACAAAGTTTGCCTAATTTTAAATAAAACATGAAAAGAGCGAGTTTTACCATTACCAAACATTCAAATATCTCAGCTAGGAATTAGCAACAAGAAAACATAGAGACTTGTAGCTTTATTTCCGAAAAATGCCAAAGAAAACATGATCTTATTCTTTTGCTATGCCACCGGACAGCACCATTTTACAGGAATATTCATACCCACATTTTTGTTGAAAATACTCTCAGAATGCACCAAATTCAAAGTAAGTTTTCAAAATTTTCTGGGAAGCCCCCCTGACCCCCCGCCGCTGGGTGTCGCCATAAGCGTCAAAAGACTCTCCCCCATTTCAAAATTCCTGGCTACGCCACTGCTGGGGAGTGGGGATCTTGTTATGTTAGTTTTTTACTGTTATCATGCACCGCATACATTACATTTGGGCAATTTCTATAAAAGCGTGCAGATTTGGGCAAATTTACATTTTGCCCCCCAAAATGGTTTGGTCTCGTACGGCTATGGACTACGACCTGTAGCCTAACTTAGCATTTTAGAATGGAAGGCGGGCCAAGGAGACAGGCTTAACTTTTTGCAATGCAGAAAGGTCGCTCTGCAACTGCCCGTCGTATGTAGTGGCTGGAACCGCAGTAATTTTACCGCCAGATGGGCTATATCATCCACGTTTCCTTCACGCGACCGCATACAGACACGGGTAAAAACTTAAGGTCTACCTCGAGCAAGAAAGGCTACTAAGTATGCCTAAGGGTAATTTAGGTCTCGTGAAAAGTGTGAATGAAAATTACTGCTGCTATTTGAGTTTGCTTTTTATTGAACTGGCTACGCGGATGAGACTCAGTTAGATCAGAACAAATCTTGAATTTACATGACTTTTTGTTCAAATTGGTTGACAACAAATTGATTAGTTTTTCTTTTTTTTCATGTGTAGGCAGTGGCGTATCCTGGTTAATTTTCCTAGGCATGCAATGGAGGGAGGGTCATAGCCAGTAGGGGGGTCTGGGGGCATACTCCTCCAGGAAAATTTTCCTTAGGTTTTATAGATTTTTTTGCAATCTGAGCTTTACTTAGCTGATAATTTTTTGAGCTGTTTTGCAAAAAATAAGGTTTGAAACACATCATGAATCTAATGTCTTAATTTTATATACCATGTTAAACAGATTCCTGGTGCTCCCATGCCTGGGGTTAGTTGAAAAACGTCAGTTTCATGCCCACTAATGAACTGGATACTCTTTTTTCAACCAACAAACATTTACATGGGGTTGTAAGCAAATATGTTTACTTGCTTTAAAATCAAAATGCAATGAATTCTACACCTCATCACCGTAAAAACACTTTTCAATAAGCGCATTGTTGAAACTTGTGACGCCGTATATATAGCACTGTCCAAGTTATTCAATACATATGTCTGCTTAAAACAAGTACATTGGAATGTATACTACTTATTATCATACCACGACGATCAGTATCGATAGCAATCTCTGCTTAAAACAAGTACATTGGAATGTATACTACTTATTATCATACCACGACGATCAGTATCGATAGCAATCGTATCATACTACATAGTCATACCGTTATCAAAACATTTTCCAACTCACCCCACACACTATTTTCCAACTAACCCCATTAGCATATGACAAACTATTTTCCTAAAATATTCAAGCATGGTGCATTTGACTAAAACTTCTTTATGTTTTAGTGTTTTAAAACAAAAAACATCTACAGCTGACACACACCAAAAAACTTCTGTCTATCTTTAACGATATCGACGCATAAGATGTTTTTTAATAAGCAAAAGATTTCACTTATTTCACTGCAGTAATTATCTCACTGCACTTATTTCATTTCACTGCAGTAATTTTGTCATTTCCAATGGAAAAATTCAACAAGTGAATTCAACAAAGGAATTAGCAACAAGAAAACATAGAGACTCAATGGGTGCAACCTATTTTGTCCCCTGAACATTTCGTACCCTGAAAAGATCGAGAAACAAAACAACAGAGCCGAAGTCGCTGATCGGAGTTGCCGCAAACATTTCAAAATTTCTCTCGATCTTTTCAGTAGACGAATAAGGTCGAAATTTGATTTTGTTACACGATTTCAGGGTACGAAATCGGGGTAAGAATTTTTCAGAGGACGAAATAGGTTGCATCCAGACTCAACATAGAGACATGGCTTTATTGTCAAAAAATGCCAAAGAAAACATGATCTTATCCTTTTGCTATGCCACCGGACAACACCACTTTACAGTAATATTCATACCCAAATTTTTGTTGAAAATGCTCTCAGAATGCCACAAATTCAAACTAATTTTTCAAAATTTTCTGGGGGAAGTCCCCCAGACCCTCCGCCGCTGGGTGTCGCCTTCGGAGATCACGCCGTCTGGCTTCGCCCACTGACTGTCAAACCACCCCTCTCCCCTTTCAAAATACCTAGCTATGCTACTGAATTGGATCATTGTCATTGGGGCCCGCAAAGCATATTCCGCACAGGGCCCGAAATACCCTAAGACCAGCACTGCTTCACATGTTGGCAGTAAATATTTAAAAAGTTATGAAGAGTTAAAAAAATGATCATTTTTCGACTAACCCCGCCTTCCAACTAACCCCACTCTCCCCTAGTGTTGGATCCAAGCTGAAGAAGCAGAGATCTTGTTTTGGAGCTGTCTTGCGATGGCTTTTGCAGGCTGAAAAACTTCACCGCTGCAGGCAATCGCAAAATAAAGCCGCATCGTGCGTGCTTATTTTACCAAGCCGAATATTTTTGCACGTGCGTCTCCTCTCATTGCACTATCTTCTGTAATATCGGTCAGACAATGCAACAGGGTAGCACTTAACAACATGAGCGAGGGCAGAAGCACGAACGCACCAACGAGTAGGACACAAACCCAGCAAATTGCAGGCAACTTCATCGGAACCAAAAAACGACATAAATAAAGATTTACGTTTAGACGATTCACGAATTACATTATCATGCTCTCGATTTGACATTGCAACACCTTGAACGAAGTTTAAGGCATCGCCAATAAGCCTCACCTCCTTTATAACGTCTTGCAATATCAAATCGAGAGCATGATTGATTAGGCCACTGCAGTGAATGTATAACGATCCAGCTCCATGGCATAATGCTTTAAGTTTGACCCGCACTCCGTTATAACAACCAGATCTATTGCTGTTCTATGCTGTATGTGTAAAGTGAATATTGCAGAATGACGTCCAATGAATGATGGATCGCCGTGTTAGTAGCCTATTAGTAAGGAGGGTGGCTGGAACCGCTACTGCAAGGTATAGCTCTCTGTGATTGACAACTCTTTAGTGCGAATGATGAGCGCGATCACAAGTTATGGGAACTCGATTCATCATAGCAATTATTGCTCGAATAATTTTCTGAAAATATGTTATGTACCTTAAATTGTCAGAATTTTCTAGGGGGGACTGAAGCAATTAACGAAAATTCCAGGGAGGGCTGAATTAGCTCTAGGGGGGCTGAAGCCCCTTGAGCACCCCTACTTCCCGCGCCCCTGTGTGAGGTCATAGGCATACTTATAGTCGAGTATTTTGAGATTTAGTTGGCAAAAAATTTATATCATAGTAGCGCAACTGCGCAGAACTACCAGTGGATCTCTGAAAATGAATAAAAATGAGTCTTTGTGGCGGATGTCGAACTTATCTGGTCTGGACAGCAGGAGTTGCAAATAATGAGGGCTTAGCCGACATATCATCGCACACTGACAAGCAGAACGTAAGCAGGCATAGTCTTCTGATCTACATCCATAAATGTCAGCAGTGTCATTCGTTCAAATCTCTTTCTTACTTGATACAAACCTAAAGATTGAAGCAGAAAAGTTGCGAATCCAAAAGCATAAAAAATTTGGAGCAAGCCAGCCTACAATTTTTACATCATTTCAACGTCCAGCAAAGTTGAAACGGCGGAAGAGAAATTTTTGCTGGTTGGATACATCTTTATAAGAATTTACGAGCAAGCAAGTTAAAAACTGAGTTCATGTTTTGCAAATAGTCTCTCTGCTGTGGTCTTTTCTGCAGACAAGTTCAAAACTACACAGAAGTTTTATTTTTTGACAAGTTTCCTTGCAGTGGTGCTGCTACTGATGAGCAAGCTAGGTCATGGAAGACCAAGTCTGGCAATGAGTAGCAACAAATGTCATCAATTAACATAGAAAAACGTTTTATTGAAAACATTTATACTTCACATTTCATCGTTATCGTCGTCAGTAACGAGACACAACCCAGAAAGCAAATCAACCGTTTTTTTTTACATTGATTCAAAATCTGCAGAGGTTGAATGTACTTACAATGTAAAAAACCGACTGATTTGCCGTCTGGAAATTTCCTTGTAACATTTTTTCTGCACTTGCTGGATAATGTTTCATTGCCTATAATATGAAAACACGTAAAATATTTTTATAAATCCATCATAGCTAAACCAATGGAACACATAGCTGGTCCCAGCAATTGCTTTGTTAGTCTTGGATGTCAAAAGATATAAATTGAACAAAAGAGATTAGACCGCGGTCATCATGACTCTGACGTCAAAGTTTGTTTAAAAAAAACTTGCAAAAACGTGAAAGTGACGTCTAAAAGGTGAAAACCTGGTGCGAATAAAACACACCGAAATGATGAGATAAACATGATATCACATTGTCCGCCCCGATAGCTCAGTTGGTTAGCGCGTGACTTCTGGAACCAAGAAGCTTCAAGATCAAGCGGCGCTGATTCGACTCTCGGGGTGTGCACTCGAGCAACGCATTCTGAGGACTGCTCTCCATTCAGCGGCACCTAATGAATGGAATAATTCCCCGGCAACAACACTTCAACAATCAGAAATTGGACTCTGTCAATCTCGGTGACCGGGCGTGTCAGTGGTTTCAAGCCTCTACCAGCTACAAGTAAGCGAAACTGCCAGGATTAGGTACTCAAAGAAGCTTTCCCAGTCCGAGAATAAACATGAAATCAATCAATTAAAACCAATTTCACAACATCGATTTATGCATGAAAGCACTGTATAAACAATATCGTGCTTGCTTAGGACACCTAGTGGTTTTTTAAACGAGAAAATACGATCGGTAGAAAGCGCCTCTTTTTCGGAATAGTGCACGATCGTCACGGTCGTTTAGCTGAAAACTTTGTCTGCCGAAGTTAAACCTCTGAAAAATAAGACTGTGCTCGCTAGAAGTGTCCACAAGTTACATCTACGTAAACTTGAAGTGACAAATTTTATCGAAACGGTTAACATTTTAGGGAACATCCAAATCAGCGTTACATTACCTAACCAGTATACATTGATGCGAATATACAATCATTGCAGAAAAGAGAAAACTTTAACTGGGCCATTAGCACAAGGCCAACTACCCAAACCAGGAAATCATCCTTTTTTGCATTGATTCTGTAACGTCTGAAGACGTTAAGTTGATGTAAAAAAAGAACTGTTTTGCTGGTGAGGCATGGTCGATATACATTTCATTGTTAAAATAATACTTAAGGCACAAAGAGTCGATAATAACCCAGATAGCAAAATCCGACATTTTTACATTGATTCAACGTCTGCGAACGTTGAATCAATGTCAAAATGACGGATTTTGTTGTCTGGGAAGACACATCAAGGCCAACGATCGTGGGACGATTGCATCCCCAAGCGCTACACAGCCAGCAAACAGGAGTTGTGCTTTTTTACATCGCTTCAACGCCTGGCGATGTGGAAGCGACGTGAAAAAGGACAACTTGGGTTTTCTGAAAGATCGCATAAAACATCACAAAATGGCAAAAAGTCTAATAAACATTTTCGTGTCAAACAGATAAAATCACTTTAAAAAAAATTGACTCTTCTTTGAAATCCGGGCCGGTTGCGTCATAAACAGGCACCAAAACGTACCTCGGGAAGAATTCAATCAGATAAAATATGTTGTCGCCAATCGACGACCAAACATCACGGTTGCCAGGAAAATCAACAGTGGAACTTTGACTAATCAGACAAGGATACCGTACCGGTGTCCGGTTATTGACCGGGTCGATTATCGTGATGTCAAAGTCACGTCTGGAAGGAAATCAATGAGCTGTGGAAGATTTCCTACAAATATAAAACCTATTGCAAACCGGTACTGCATCGTCAGAGAAACCAGCGAGTCGCGTCACGACATTGTTAGTCAGTCGACACGGCCTGGCATCGTGGGAGATGCGTTCAGTCAAGTATGAGCGTTATAAACGAGGCGATCTGCCGAGCGTCCTCATGGAGATGATTCTGGACAAAGGGATGTTGTTCAAGATCTCGATAGTTGGGTCTTTCGGCAGCATCCTTGTGAAGGCAGCATCGACAGAAATCCACCAACTCCGGGGAAAAATTGCTTGAAGGCAGTGATGGCGAAGGGTCTTCCACAACCTGTTATAACGGAGATGTTATGAACAGTTTTCTGACAACTCAACGCATGGATCACTTTCCATCAAAGGCCGTACTTTTGACCTAGATTTAACGCCTGCAGAGCATTTTGCTACCTGGGGAATCACAAGCTGCACTGCTGCAGACGTTGAATCAATGTAAAAATGACGGCTTTTGCTGTATGGGTACAGCACATTCAGCGGCGGGTCATCAGTTGCCATTTCACTTTAAGCATCAGATAAGAACTCGATGTCTTGCTTAATGATACCACGAGTGAGTCGGGCAGGAATCGAAAACTAAGTCTTTCAGTTTAGACCACAGTGAGCTTCCAGTGTATCAAGTATACACAGTTCGGCGAAGTGTAAACAACATGTATGAAAGCGACAAAAGAAAGCAATCGAGATAGTTTGTAAGAGCAATTCCAAAAATCTGACTGAAATTCGATCGGTCACTCAATTGAGCAGGTTTTTGAGTTTATTCTTTTACGTATATAATTGACATTTTTTACAATTACTTTGTGTATAAACAACAATCATTCTTGAATCATCAAAGCTTCAATGAAATTCTATTGTAGCCGATCCACTCCTATGTGACAACCTACAAAAAGGATCAGCTGCAAAGGATCAACTGTAGATCAGCTGCAACGATGAGTTTTATATCACAATGCCTAAACTGCAACCGGTTTCATCGATAGGGCAATAAAAATGCACCAACTTGTAAACAGCACCAGGGAAAGTGCTGAACATTTGATGTTGGAGTATCTGTCAATGAACTGCACTATCTGGTGGTTAAATGACACTACAGTACAACGATGCGAAAATGCTTTTAGAAACTGGCTTAAAGAACACGAACTGAAAGTGCCGTACGAAACTGATATCGTTTCATGTTTAGCAACCACTCACCTGTTTCAGTTGCTGAAACGGGTTTCTCCAGGTATCGTAGGGAAACTGGCCCGTTGCAACCTCAATCATGGTGATTCCAAGGCTCCAGACATCACTCTTCACGTCATATCCTTTCTTATTGCGCGCTGGATCAATGCGCTCGGGAGCCATGTAAGGCTTGCAGCCGGCATCTATTGTCTTTGCCAGCGAGTCAACGAGCTGTCCACTGATGCCAAAGTCGCATAACTTAACTTGACCTACAATGAACAGTCGTCATCACACAATGGCCATTCTTTGCAAACAATCGATCATTCTCGCAGACAATAGCCGCTTATCATCAACACAATAAACACATGACAACTGAAGCCACTCAGCTGTGAAAATCGATCGCCACACAGCAAGGCCATTGTGACGTCACATAGCCGCAAGTTTGACGCAAGACAAAAATAGACACGTGAAACTCGCTACAGCGAACCGAACGCCAAGAAAGCTCGGCCCAAGGCAATCACGTGACAAGGAGCGAAACAAAGCTCGATTGTTCAGCGATTATTGTTACGTTCCAAACGTCATGAATAGTAAGTTCATTGATAATAATGAATGGCTGAATGCAGGGTAATCCCCTTTCGAAAGCATCCAGCAACAATGTTCGTTCAAGTTTGCAAGCTGATAAAAGAGCTATCAGTGTGATCGCTGTCACCGCAGGAGCAGGAAACAATCCACGCGTTGTGACGTCACGACGTAAATAATTTAGGAAATGCAAATAATTCCTTCAAATGAATGAAAGCTTGCATCGAATAAAGCTGGATTGTATTTGCAAGTAAACTCTATCAGCTAGATTATGTTGCAAACAGCAGTTGTTGTGTTTATTCTCCTCGTATCGGCTTTTAACCAATGGCGAGTCAACTGCTGAGATATTATTACAAGTAGACTGGTTGAAAAGTCTCAGCCAGAGAAGTTATTTTTACACAATTTACAAATGTGAAAATGACGCCTTTTGACAGCTGGGTGCTCGAACAATGCAGAACCAACGTAAAATTTTCACTGTTTGCTTATGACCAGGCGCAAGTCGTCTTTGATGACAAGTCGTACTGTTATTCAAATCGATGCACAAAAATCAGACGGATCGAAACACGAACAGACGTGAATCTAAAGGAAGTATTGGCATTTTTCAAATTCCACAAGTGCACATGCGCACGTCACAAGGTCTTGCGTCACGCAGGAATATACAGAGCGGGCTTATAGGCAGGTGACAATTGGTCGCCTTTACTGGATAAATTTAGTAAATGAGCAACAACACAATAACATTCCAGTCCTTCGCCTGAATACCAACCTTGTGTCCCAGCAAATCAGTCGTTTTTTTACACAGATTCACGTTGAATCAATGCAAAAAACGACTGATTTGCCGTCTGGATAGGCAGACAACCACTGTAGCAATGTAGTTTTTTAACCAGCAAACATGGTGTTTTTAGACGACTGCAGACGTTGAATCAATGTGAAAAGACCATTTTTACTGGTTGAGATCGTAAGCTGACTGTTTTCTAACAATTAACCAAGAGGTGATACAGTCAACGATACCATACAAATTTGTTCGACTTTACCATTTTGTTTCAAAGAAACACTACCATTTCATCCATGTAAATCGAAAAATAAAACTATTAGCCATCATTTCCAGAGAATGTAACCAAGCAATATAACCTGCCACTAGCATACACTATTCAATTTCCGTTTTCATTAAAAACACATCAAGCCAGATCCTTAATCAGAAAATGAATCACTCGCTGATGTTGAATCAATGTCAAAATAAAGAAGTTTTCCCTGCAAGAGAAACTCACCGCCTTTGTTGAGAAGCACGTTGGAAGGTTTCACGTCCCTGTGTATGACGCGCAACGTCTCCTGCAAGTACCGGAGCGCCTTTACTATCGAAACTGCTATGATACCCAACACGTCTTCGCTTATTGTCAGACCTCTGTCTTTCACCTGGTTAGAAAAACTTGTTATTCTTGCACACAATTAGGATTCGTTAGTGTTTCTAGGCAAAAAAGCTACCAGTGAGAAATAGTTGACAAACTCGTGTCTATATTTCGCTTAGTTTCAGATACCAGGTTTACAAACAAGCAATGAAAGTAAGCGACTTTTGCAAGTGCTGTTTTACGTTTTCAATAAATGAAGGGTTTCAAAATTCGCTTACCTTCTTGTAAAATTGATCCAACGAAGTGTCCATGACTTCCATGCATATCCAGACATCACCTTGTCTGAATAATGCTCCATAGAATGTCACCTAAGCGAAAGAAGCAGTTTTGATGACATGTAGCGGATATCGGTTTGGTTTGGAGTAATCTCGCAACGGGGCAGGTAAAGCAATACAAAGAAAGTTTTTCTATTTTTGCAAGTCAGTTTGTTTTCTATTGAAGCCTTTCAGTTGTACTTTAAAAAAAAGTCAGAATACATGTGAGCTTGTTCAGTGTCCAACATCAAGCTACCCCAGAGTTCAGAGTGTTTCTCGCATTCAAATAACCAAGCAATTCACTTCTCACAGCTCACCGTGTAATTGCAGTCCACGGAACGCATCGCAACATCGAGATCCATCAGCAATCGCTTCTGCTCTTGAGTATTGAGAGTCGCCCTGATACGCTTCACTGCGATTATGATGTCAGTGCTCCGGTGACGCATCTGCGAATGAGAAGTTGTCCTTTTAGATAGTTTTAACGTTTGGCAATGAACAAACAAAGTAAGAAGGACAAATTTTGCTTGCTGAGTACTGATGTTTGTAGTTTAGCACCTGCAATAATCAACTGTTGGTTGAAAAATGTAAAGCACAAGAAACGCTGCAGTGTCAATTTTATAATCAAAATAACTATCTAAAAAATTACAACAATTATCTAAAATTATCTAAAAAATTACAACCGAAATAAATCTATTTTTAAATTCCTGTGTGGGAAAGGTCAATTTGAAAACATGTGCTATTCAACTGGGAGAAGCAATATATGCTCTCGAATAGGCAAGAAATGTACCCTACCCATACCAATGTTTTTGTCAATAATACCGATATTTTTTAAAACAAAACTTCGTTAGTAAAGTTTTCATGAAATCTTCTTATGATTTTGCTGATGATCCAAAAAGGATGCGTAGTGTGACAAAATAATTAAAAAAAGTAGACAGTACCACACTGAATCGGCAAATTTACGTTCATTAAGTTAAAGCTTTCGCCACGGCTTCGTCAGTATTGTCTGCAACAAACAAATCAAACAATAGAATACTATTAAAATTGTTATAAAATTTAAGTTACTCATCAAAACTATATAACAAGTTACTATATAACAAGAAGTTTCATCAAACGCCAAAACAAATTTTGTAGCACAAAACTGTTCAGGCCAGAATCAGAGCTACACCGCAAAGATTGAGTAAAACTTAATCGTATTCTCACTGGAATGAGGCAATGGGGCATGGGGTTTTGCCGATGCCGAATAGCCATCATGTGCATGTAAAACAACCTCTCAAACAGCACAACACTTCATCTATTACTGCCCTATCTATGGACTGCGTATTTGTAATCAACATGTCGCTGCAGAAAATGAGGTTTATCAACCAATCAAAAGGCAAGATTTAAATCAACTGATTGGAGTCATGTAACTCATGCACATTTGAAAGTAAATAAAGTGAACTTTTTGCTATCAACATCGTAACCTTGGGGGTTAGGGAAGTAGTCATTTCGATTCCCACCCTTTCCATTATTCTTTTTTCTTCTGTAACTACAGTACCAAACAAAGTTAAAGCAAGAATCAACTCTATGGCCAAGCGCCAGAAGGGTCACAATGACTGCAGTCAGCTGGGTCATAGGAAAAATAATCTAATGTTGAAGTGTTTGTGAAAACACCCCATCTGCTACAGCGACATACAGATTAAAAATACGTCTACAGACCTCGAGATCAAAATGTCAATCTTACAACGCTTGTTGGCTGAGTCCAATGGCCACTGCGCCTGGATAGAATAACCTGACTGCAATCACATCATACACAAAAAGAAGAATAGCCAAGTGCGATAGTCTTGCCTTTCATAAATGGTGTTTTCTTCTACATATATGAGTTTGGGATTACTGATTTATGACTAAATCGAGAAGAAACACAAACGACATTTACTATCCCACACTATTGTATAGATCAAGCAATGTAGCCTAACAACATTGATGCAAACACAAAAAGCAATGCAAAAATATGTTCTATTTTGATGAAGAGTCACTCTGCAAAAAAAGAGGAAAAAATGTGAGTAGCCACTCCATCCAAAATTTAGACAACGTTTGCAGATTTAAATCAAGTGTGAAAAAGATATATTTTTCTACCTGAGCTACTCCCAGCTAACATAATTGGTTCTTTTTACATTGCTTTAACATCTACAG
This sequence comes from Aplidium turbinatum, assembly GCF_918807975.1. Lineage (NCBI taxonomy): Eukaryota > Metazoa > Chordata > Ascidiacea > Aplousobranchia > Polyclinidae > Aplidium > Aplidium turbinatum. The sequence continues at coordinate 49,831,389 of NC_137472.1, forward strand.
AAGCAAAATGAACTAATTTTGCTGACTGGCATGTTTTACCATATCAGCATGACTTCAAAAGACAAACAATTATGTGGTTGAGTGTCAAAAAGACTTAATGCTTAATAAATGTATTACCAAAGTTCATACCAATGATAGTATCCGCCCAATTTAGTCAATACAGTACTAATATATCGGTTCATCTCTACTCTTGAAATGATCTTTAACAATGTTAGAAGATACTGCAGCACAGTGCCTTGAAGCTAATTTTGCTCACAACAAAAAAACGATAATTTTTTTCAACAAAACCTATTCCACACAACCGAGAATAGACTAGACGCTTATTCTGACACTACATCTAATTTCCACCAGTTAGAGCGGGTCTGCTACTATTCGGTGAGAGCCTTTTTGGTGAGAGCCTTTTTCGGTGAGAGCTATTCGGTGATTTTTTTGAATTTTTTTTTGAAAATTATCGGGTACCGTAGCCTAATTATCATTGCCTCTTTTACATCGTTTTAACGTCGCTAAACGTTGAAATAAGACCCTAACCCCTACCCCTTAACCCCTAACCCTATAACGGCAATGATAATTAGGCTACGGTACACAATAATTTAAAAAAAAAATCACCGAATAGGGCTCTCACCGAAAAAAGCTCTCACCGAATAGGGAACTCACCGAATCGGACTCACCGAAACGGGCCATTCCGAGTTAGAGCAGCTTAAATATCCAAACACTTCCATGAACTGGATGTTCCCGAGCTGCATCTCCAAAGTAACATTTTCTACTTCTACATACCTTCTCCACCACTCCATATGCTCCTCGACCCAGCTCTTCAATAACCATAAGATCATCAGCACGAATGTCAACATCCATCCCGTTGATACGCATCACTGAGTTTTGGTTGTTGGGAACACGTGACGATGGTGCAGCCTGAGAGATTAGAATGCACTGAACAATATGTACTTCGAGGCAAATGCAATACTGTGTTATTTTAAAAGTTATATACTTATCGCATTTAACGTAGCACGTTTTACGACTGTTGTTATTGACATTTTATCAAGTAGACGAGCAATATGAGTTTTGTAAACCACAGCAAGTTGGACAACGGTCTGTAAAACAGAACTTGGCATGTGTGACAATCTACAATACTCACTAACTAATTATATATGCACGATCTTTAATTATCAAGCAATCGTTTGTATTCCGTTTACAAATCATAAATCGTTACATTTACAACGACATTTCAAGGAGTGAAGAGAAAAAAAAACACAACAGTGAAGTATAAACTAAAACAATGAAATGTTGAAAATTGTTTACATGGTGGATCTTCTTGGACATAGGCCAACTGCCATGAATTTTTTACAAAAACAAAACATTAGACATGGAGTTAATTCAGAATTCATTTATTTTGTTACAATAGATCTACCGCATTGATTTCAAATAATTGAGTACGGTAATGAGTTTGAATGTGGTCGGTGAACAATAAGTTTTTCTTAAATACATTTAAGAGATCCAAAAACTTTTTACTTTGAGCACCACAAGTGCTATTTGAGTATTTGTTGCATATCAATAATCATACAGTATCAATTGCACACAAAAACCATCTAGGGTTTTGATTGATAGAACTTGTGCTAGTTTGGTTGGCCAATTATGCCATGATTCTCTTTTTAATTGTAATCCTATGAATTGTCTGGGTTTCTACCAGTAATTGCTTTGAACAGGGTGAACAGAAAGTCCTTGGATTTTTTTTTATTTTAAGATTAAACATAATTATTGAATTAATATCACTTATATGCCATTGAACATGTTAAATATCTTGCTAAGCTCTTTAAAATTTAGATCTAATTGTAAGCATTAATTGTATATAAGGTCTAAAATAAACCAAAGAGAAGCCATCATTCAGTTTCATTGTGCGGGGAAAACCAACCTTGAGATTATGAAGTTCTTAAGTCGCCAGATCCATCATTTACCATGTTTTAAATAGATTTAAGGAACTTGGTACATCTGAAGATCGTCCTAGGAGTGAAAGACTTCACATTGCTCGAACAAAGAAAGTGGTTATAACCGTTAAGGATGTCCGAGAAAAAGTGAGGAGAAACCCAAACAGATCCATCCGTCAAATGGCCTAAGACATGAATGTGAGCAACACTTCAATGAGAACCATTGTGGGAAAGGATCTTCAGTTGTCTCAGTTACAAGATGAGAAAACGGCAGTTCCTTACACTAACACTCCAAAAGCAAAAGAGACTTGAAAGAGCACAAATTTTTCTCAGAGAACTGAAGGCAGGCATGGCAGGGCAAGAGATCATTTTTTCAGAATAAAAACTCTTCACGATTAAAGCTCAATTCAATAATCAGAATGATAGAATTTATGCAAAGTCTTCAGCAGATATTAAAGATTCTGTGAGAACAGTTTACCACCGTCAAAAACCGTCTTCTGTTATGGTGGGGGCCGCCATCTCCAAAACCAGGAAGTCTCCTCTGATTTTCGTGGAACAAAAGGTTAAAATCAATTTAGATCGCTACTTCAACAATATTTTTGTTCCAGCCCTTCAAGAGATGAAGAAACACTACAAAGATCAGCCCTTCACATTCCAACAAGATGATGCACCATCGCACACCTCACAAAAGACCCAGGACTGGTGCTCCAAGGTTCTGGAACAAGGAAATGTTGCCTACCTCATCGCCTAATTTGGATCCCATGAACTTTTGTGTGTGGTCGTTATTGGAGGGAAAGGCCTGTTCCAATGTTCCATTACGCACCCAAGTGTTGATGCTCTGAAGCAATCACTCCTGCAGGAATGGGCAAAAATATCCCAGGATGAGCTATGTACCTCGGCCGAAAACTTCCGACAAAGAATTGAGAGAGTTATCCAAGCGAAGAGTGGCCACATTGAAAATAAATAAAGAAACTTATTCCTAGTATTGTAAGCTCTCATTGTGATAAGCTCCTTTTGGAGAAAATTTATTTATTTTCTATTAATAAATTGTTTACAAGTTGGTCCAAGGACTTTTTGTTCACCCTGCATAAGACACAGGTAACGAAGAGTTTAGTTTGAATCATCAAGTTGCTTGTAATTTGTCCATGCAATTTTATTCTTGTATTAGTAACCATGTATAATAATGACTGTTCCACAACTTTTGTACATGTGAAATGATACACTATGTTTTTTACATGTAGTGCATATGTACTGCTAATTTGCATTCATCAAATGCTGGCATTTGCACAACAATCTAACCTCTTAGTGTAATTTATTAAGTTAAGAATCGATTTCGCTATAGTAATAGCATCTTCAGCTAGCACATGTAAAAAAAGAAGAAAATTTGAAAAATACGTAAAACGAACAAATAAAGCAAACTCCGATGTTATCAACACGCATAAAAATTATATTTTAAATAGATGGTTACATAATATTAAAATCAAAACCTGCAAGCCTAAATCTTAACTGGTTATGTAAAAAACAGCACAGTTTGATACTTTAACACAGACATGCTATAAAGACCTTCTGTTTCAACAACTTTACTTAATTTTACAAAAGAGAATGCATTGCATATATTGCATATTAAAGTAGTGTTAATTCATCTGCACATATTCATTATGTCTATGAAACGGGCATTTAAAAATGAATGAAATGTGTTATGAGAATGAACAGTATACTGGTATATAACATACACTGACAGTACACACAACGAAAATGTATATAAACCAGTGCCATACACAAACATGCCAACACCCATTGAACTTAGCAATTGCACCTCAACAACAATGTCTTCCTCACCATCACTATACACAAAAGCCCTGTTATTTAACATGCAGTAGACAGAAGAAAAAACTTCCATTGACCCACAATATAAATCAACTCATGTCAATGAAGTCATTTAAATAGCATGCCATTAAAGGCCTATTGAGAAGGATTCCTAATTCCCAAAATACTCTGATCCATGTAATCACACAAGTATAAACACATATGAAAGCTGGAAAAAGTGACTGTGTGATTATCCAGTTGTGGGAGCAAGTCCTTTAGGCGCTGACAGTTAGGCGCCGGTCAAATAGGCGCGCACACTGTGGCGTAGGGTGGCTCTTAAAATTGAGTTTTTGAATTTTGCTTGGGACACCCTTTCAAGTGGTGAGGTTGTCAGAAAAAATAACTCTTGCAAATTTTTTTTAAATTTGAAGTTGATTTAGAGGTGGCCCTCCCCCCCTAAAGTTCTGTGCCCTCCCTCAAAATACCAAATCTGCATATCTCGAAAACCACTTCAGCTAGAGATACAGTTTTTGTGTTAAAAGATGCAGAAAACATGGTTTTCTATCTGCTTTCTGAACATTGAATGCATCTACCTTGAGTAGAAAAGCAGTTATTTAGAAAAAACGCATTTGACCAAATCTTGATTTTACAACCTTTTTTGTGACCACGAAACCGTCTACAAAATTTCGTTTTTTTGTCTTAATTTTTGCACCTTAGAGGGAACACTGGTAACAATATTCATTTCAAAATGTAATTCTGGTCAGTACTGGAAGAAGCGATATTATCGACAATATTTTACATATTGCCTTGCGTATCGTGACAGGATGTCTGCGACCTACACCATCGGACAATTTCCCTGTCCTTGCAGGCAACCAACCAACTGAGTTTCGTCGCGAAGAAGCCATCCTGTCTCTTTCTCGCCGCACTACGAACCCCAACCACTTGCTCCACTCAAGTCTCTATGAGTCTATGAGCGAGCAATCGAGCATCCTCGGCAACTGAAATCGAGACACCCATTTGTATGTGATGCACAACTCCTGATGAAAACCGCTGAAGACCAATCCATCAGCGCGACTACCTGGGAGGACAACAAATGGAGCTCAGAGTGGAAGAAGAACTCCTCAAGACTCTAAAGTTGTATCTCCGACACCAGCCCCCATCCAACCGGAATGCATAATTTGCCAAGGAAGGCCTGGGTGCGGCTCAACCGCCTGCGTACTGGGCTAGCCTACAGGAGTCAGACTATTCCGCTCCAACATGCACAAATGGGGGATGGCTCCATCCGCAATCTGTGAGTGTGGCAAAGAGGAACAAACCACAGACCACACCATCTGTAACTGCGCCAAATGGGGTGCGTGGTCTGCTTGAACTGGATGACGAATCAATGGATAAATGGACGAATCAAAGGATTGCTGCTCGACACTTGCTCAAGCATCTAAACCGCATCGCCACTGCCCAAGAGTGGTAAAAGACAGAGCCCTTGACCCCTGGAGTAACAAAGAAGGTTTAAACGAAGAAGAATCGACAATATTGTTCTTGTTGGAATTTGGAAACAGTTTCCTGTGTTCAGTAACAACTTGCAAAAGAAACTGAAGTTGTGGCTCATCTTCAGTTAAGATTTTGTTAAAATCCTGGATTAGACTTAGAGCAACTCCTCTCTCTGCTCTGTCATTCACTACTGAAAGTCCCTTCGCCATGTGTAAAGCTTGAATAAATGCACCATCTTCAGTCCAATGAGCAAGATCCTTTGAAAGTATAATTATTGCTTCATCTTCACCCAACAGCTGAAGAAGCCATTTTGAATTAGAGGTGTAATACTGTTCTAGACCCTTATTGCTAAGAAACGCATCTACTTTGATGCTTGGTCTCCTTGGTGGACGTTCTCCTGTTTCATCTAACATGGTTGCCACCATTAGCTTTTTACTTTCCACAGACAATCAAGAGTCAAACAAGGCTAGTCCAACCATTTCTTCGGACAGATACCATGAATGCAAATCAAGCTTTTTGCATAAATCGCCTTCGCCATCCAACAAGTGCGATGCATAGCACCTGAAGCTGGAAAGCGGATTCCACGCTCAGGAGTTTCTCCAAGGAATATGATAAAAAACGGTTATTTTAGCTATGCATGAATGCATAAAAGTTAAAGAATACTTATTTCGTTTATTGCTTTACCAGTTTTACAGGTTAGTTTATGAACTTTGTTAATTGAATAGGTTGGGCCACAATACTTGTTTAGCACTGTTTTGTGCTAGAATACCGAAAACAGGTTTTTTCTAAATAACTGCTTTTCTACTCAAGATAGACGCAATCACTGTTCAGAAAGCAGATAGGAAATCATGCTTTCTGCATCTTTTGACACAAAAACCGTATCTCTAGCTCAAGCAGTTTTTGAGATATGCAGGTTTTGTATTTTGGAGGAGGGCGCAAAACTTTAGGGGGGGAGGGCCACCTCTAAATCAATTTGAAATTCAAAAATTTTTTACAGGTGTTATTTTTTCTTACAACCTCACCTTTTAAAAGGGTGTCCCACACAAAATTCAATTTTTTTTCATTTTTTGCCAAATAAGAGCCGTGGCGTCTGCATATTTAGGTGCGGAGCACTGTGGCGCCCGTTCATTTAGGTGCTATTCCTAGTAAAGTCTGCAGATTGTATGAGCTTGGCAGATAGGGCAATGCTTTTCACACAAAATGTTATATTGAACAGAAAATATGTTGTTTTGTTAATGCGCGTGCATTTATTTGTTGTTAGTCATGGCTTCAGTGAGTGAAGCTGCTTTATCCGGCAATGCTTTTTACACAAAATGTTGTATTGAACAGAAAAATATGTCATGGCTTTAGTGAGTGAATCTGCTTAAACCGGCATTGAACAGAAAAATATTGTTTTTTAATGCGCGTGTTCGGCATTTATTTGCTGTTAGTTAGCTGTTATTTCCGAACATGACTGAGTTCACTTTTAGTTATACTGTATAAGTCAAATAATAACTACACTACATCAGAAAAAAGTATACCGTAGCTTATATTCAAGCGGGTGGTAGGCTTGAGTGAAGAGTAACTTAGTTTCCCGTCAAAAGCTTGACTAGGTTTTGCCAAAGCTGAGCTGATACAATTCGCAGACTTTACAAGGAATAGCACCTAAATGAACGGGCGCCACAGTGCTCAGCACCTAAATATCCTGACGCCACAGTGTGCGCGCCTATTTGACGGGCGCCTAACTGTCTGCGCCTAAAAGACGTGGACCCCCAGTTGTACCTGTATGGGTTCAGGTGGTGGAATTTGCACCTTTAATCTACCCACACGTCGACGGCCTTGTCTACCTGTAAAAACAAATTAATTACAGTGAATACTGAATAAATAGCAAAACGACACAAAGTAAAATATTTTGCAAAATGCAAAGTAGTTCAAGCTTGCACTGTATTAGTCATTGCTAAAGCGTTGGTTTGGTGTAAGCATGTTTCAAAAACCTCTTGAAAGTATACTAACACTACTTCTGTAATACTTGTTTAAAAACTTTTGATAGCTTTGTACTGCCAGTTATGTTAAACCACCAAACCTGACTTTTCAAAGATATTTTTTAGCAAACAAGTATTTTGCTACTGTCTAGCCTAATGCTGAAACTATGACAAAAAAAATTGACGAACATTCAGGGATTGGCAATTTAGAACATTAGCACCAAATCAAATGAACTTAAATTCTGACATATTTACATACAAATGAAATTAACAATGAGATTTGATTTCATGTCAATGACGTTATTGTTTGTGAACACTGTCACTTTGAGCACCAAGTGTGTTTAACAAACGCACACACACCGACCAGTGCCAGAGTTACCTGTTCTATGATTTTCTTTATTTGCTTTGACGAATTGAAGAGTACGTTAGTTTCATTGCGTTCATTAGGTGTATAATTTTGCAAAGTTTGAATCAGTTTTTAATAATAGTCATGCTGACTTGGATGAATATATCACAAAATACTTAATTTATATCCTTAGAGCATTATATAGGCTACACAAAAATGATTTTTTCATCTTTCATTAATTTGAAAAAATCATTTTATATAAATTGGAGCATACTGGTTTAACTCCAGTCACCATTTTAACAAAAATTTTAATGCAAACTAAAGTTACACTTTTAGTTTTATCATATTAAAGATTAAAGTACAATATATATAATTATCATGCGACACAAAGTTCCCTCAAAGTTTTCAATTTATAAATGTAAAATTATTCTTCTATTTAAGTCAGCATATCACAAACTATTTGTAATAAACTTTAAATAAAAGTTCAGTAACAGGTCCTCAGAAGCTAGAATTTACATGCATGGGGTTGGGAAAGTTTAGAATGCCAAGTTTGATTGCAGAAAGATTAGTTTAATGAAGTAAATGTCAAATATTTTTTGACTAAATTGATCTTGTTTTGTGTGTGTCTTGAGCATGGCGATGAGTTTTGGAAATTGCTCTGCAATTTGCAACCCATAAAGTAGCCTCAAGTGGGCAAAACAACACAAAATAAGCACAACAAACTGCTTGTCAATTCATAAAAGCAATCATATTCATAAATAACTATGTAAATTTAGATTAATCTCCAATCACAAAACATTAAAATCAGCTTAAAATCTATAACACATGAGTGACATGACTACTTGTTGTCACAAATCTTCAACAACTCTAGCCTAATTCCACAAAAATACCTAGCAACTGACAATTACGACATTGATCAAGTCATATGCACCTAAACCACACTTGCTGAGCAAAACCAGAAAAATAAAATCAATAAAGTGAGTATCATTTCATAAAGGATATAATATATTATATATATAATATAAACTCAACCAAAGGTAGAAATGTGATTGGTTTGTCACATGGTAAGACAAAAATCACTGAAAAGTCCAGACTGAGTCGCCGCTACAGCTCAAGGGAGGTAAAAGGCAGAGCCCCTTTAACCTTGGAGTGGCAAAGAAGGTTCATACAAAGAAAAAACTTTTTATAACTGGACCTTCACAAAGAACACTTTTATTTCATATGTTCATCACAAAATAAAAAGCAAATGTATTTTAGACAACTCGTGCAACAGAGCAGTTGAATTGTGAAACACACACAGGCCTCGAAATTCACGGCGGACATGTCCGCCGTCACAGCATGTGATGTCCGCGGGAAGTACCCTCCAGATCGGTCATATTTGTTCGCCGAGAAATAACACAGGAACCAGCGATACAAATCGTCATTGCATAGCACGAACAATATTGTTGCAAGAATATAATTTCTTGCGCATTCTAGCGCGCATCTAAACAATGTGAATAGGCCTACTGTATCCCTTAGCTTCCACTCAAACAGGAAAATGTTCGATTTTTACGTTGCTTCAACGATTGATCATGACATTGAATCAGCGTAACAAAGGTGAATTCTTCGCCAAAAATCGATGCGAGTACCGTACCGGTACTTCTACACTAATCACACGCAACTTAGTTCAAGTCTTAATTCACAAAGTCTGGCTTTGATCTTCAAGTAATTTTGACAAGGCAAGGTTGGTTACAAAATTTTTGAAGTTTTGGTATTACAGTAAGAAAGAAAGGCCCAAGGAAAATTCACTTTCGCTCACATAACACGCAAAAATAAACCTAAAGAAAAAGGCCTTTAAGAAACTTTGCACAGCAGAAAATAGTAGCGTTAGTGTGGAAGTTTTCCTTCTCGTGTCCAGAGCATTGTGACGCAAGAAGCCACACGACCTCTTTCGGTGGTTCCAAGTTAATCAGATATGCGGCGCTTTGACTCTTTAAGCGCACGTCGTTGGTCTGATAAAAGCCTTTCAGAGTAACTTTGCTGAAATTTTAAAAAGCCTTCTAAACCATAGCTATCTAGCTATAGTTCTCAAATGGTGAAGAACTATCAAGATAAAGTGATTAAACATGACGATCGACGCTAAATCTGGTGTGTCCGCCGTGAGACTCAATTTGTCCGCCGAGATAGCTGCTCAGACCGGACGGCGGACACGTTTGTCCGCCGTCAACAAAAACGAATTTCGAGGCCTGCACACAAATTCTTGCTACACTCGACTGCCGAGAAACACAGAGCAGTTGAAATCATATGCTTCAAAAAATTTTAATCTGTAAAGTTATTAAAATTGAATAAATTTGTGAAAAAAAATTAATTGTTTTCTGCACTGTTGGCAGTTTTTCCAACAATTTTTAAATCATACATAATTATGAAGTAATCATCATATGTAATTATGAATACCAATTCATTTTGAAAGATGTAACAAGCCTGGATGACTAGTCTACTGAACTTATGAAAGTGACCCTTATACAGTAGAACTCGGTTAATCCGGATTCGATTTGACCGGCGATTCCATCCGGATTAGGCGAAGATCCGGATTAACCGATGACGGTTCTATTAAGCCTGACGCTACCTAGATAGAAGGGTATCAGTAAAAATCACCGAAATTGAACGCATTAGTGTGGTCATCTGCCAATTCCAAGACGCGCGATCACCACATTAGCGATAGAGTTCTTTTGAAATGCAGTATGCATGTAAAATGAATGTATTTGTAGACTCTGCGTCTAACGCAAGAACACACTAGCAAAAGTTATATCTTCAGACATGCGTGTCGGAATAATCTGTAGTCACTCAAAACTTTTGAAAACAGTTACGGAAGACGAGTTTCTATGGAAAACTTACAAAAAATCACGGTCAAACAAAGTCTTCTATTGGAAAAACGTCACCGACATTACGACCGAAAATTCCTCCGACATCTTTTCAAGTTACAGTACGAGTTTGGGCATTTGCGCACAAATTTTGCGTTAGTAGGGAATACTGTTCATGAACGGAAGAAATCCGTAATAATTTATTGCGTCACATTAACGAAACAATAGATAAGAAATTTCTAGCAATGAGCCACGTTACGTTTTAGCTTAAAATGGCAAAACTGTGGGGCAAATCCGGATAAAGCGATAGAGAAAACGCAACTTTTGTCCGGAATAGGCGAAGATCCGGATTAAATAATCCGGATAATCCGAAGCTGTTTCTTAAGAAAAAGATTACAAATCATTTGTACTTCCAGGTTTATCCGGATTAGGCGAAGATCCGGATTAACCGAATCCGGATTAACCGAGTTCTACTGTAAAAGTATCTGAAACATTCTTCTCAAATTACATCAATGCATTCCATATGAAATGATTGATGATTGAATAGCCCCGTGGGGTCCATGGGCTCCAGGTGGGGAACCAAAATGTTTAGCAAAAATCACTTCACTTTTAATGCCTACTTCTAAAACTCACAAAAAAGTGCAAGAGTATTACTGGATCATCACATTCACATATTTCATGATTTTGACGACTTTCAAAACACCAAATTTTCTAAGACGTTTTACTCAACAAACTAAACGTTAACCACAACACCATTTAGTATCTACCATATATATATAGAAATAGCAGCCCATCATCTGATAGGACTATGATGAGATATTGACAAACAGCCATACCTGATCTTCCAACGCTATCCGACGATTGAGAGGGAGCACCACCGCCCGAGCTTGCCATCGTTTTAAATGTGTCAATTGAGTTGATCAAGGTTAGAACATGATGTAACACACAACTAAATTAAATCTATAATTACTTACACATGCAAGATAGCACTTTCAGTTCAGATTTTGTTTGAATTCTTTCACTGAATTTGAAACTCATGTCTAAAATATCTTGATTATGAGTGGTGACATATTGCTATGCATAGTTTTCAAACAAATCCTCACACAACTCCAATGTTCACTTTAAAGTTGAAATCTTGATATAGGAAAAAAATACAAAACTCTAACTCTCTAAATACTTTTTTTTGTAGAAGTGCCGTTCATACAACTTGAGTTGTCCAACGGATTTTTCTAACGAATGGAAATTGTTAATTATACACTAATTTATGACAAAACTTCAAAAGAAACGAATAAATCTATCACTGCTTTATTGAATTTTAAACCAGAACTGGATAGAAGGTACTGACTTCAGTGGGAACTTCCCTATTTAAAACAATAAACCAAAAAGTGGGAAAAATCACACAACGGATGTGGCCAAGCGTCTTTCAGAAAATCCCAGATATATAGGTGTTTCCAATATATAAACATAGAAAAACTTCTTCAGAATACGAAATCGACCTGGCTTGGTTTGAAAAAATTTGCATGAGGCCATGTTAAACTGCGGTAATTTACTTTTATTATTCAGAAACGATAAGTAGGTCTGTGATAGGCTATAGACGTAGCCAGGGGGAAATGGGGGCCATGCTCTTTCAAAATTTCCCAGATTTGGACAATCAATAAATTTGAGAAAAAGTTGCATGAAGGAACTTGGACGTTTCTAAACCGAAGAAATTGCGTCAACGCAGACACTTTAAAAGTTGTGTATCAGGCTTTGATTGACTTTCATTTACAGCAATGCATATATCAAGTTAGGAAAAGGCTAGTAAAAGTGCATTGGGTTCTTCTTTTAAATTATAAAATGAGAATATTCATCAGCTTAAATACCAAATAATTATTTGATAGGCCAACTGAAAAATTCTGGTATACACTGCTCATGGTTGGTTGGTTTTGACTAGTTTTGAATCAGGGATATCTAAAGAAGGAGATACGAAGGCTCAGAGCGATTGCTGATTGTCATGACACTAGAAGGGCGGTAGTTGGTATCGCGTTAAACATGCGGTTTTTTTGAAATTGCAGAAAGTTTTGCAGTGCAGCTGGTACACTCAGCAACACAAAACAGTTAGCAAGTGTTATCTGGAACATATTTAAAGAATACTTGTTTGAAAAGACACTTGAAAGGTTACCAGTTAGCTGTTTTTTTGACAAAACCTTTGCAGTTGGCTAGGTGTAAAGCAAGTATATGTGTAATTGAATTAACAAGTGAGTAGCCTATATGAGCATTCGTTGAATATCCATACCTGGTTGTAATAGTGCAATGCAGGTTGTCATGACAAAGTTTATAAAATTACTATATGTACCAATTGTTATTTTACCATAAACAGAGATTATCTAAGATAAATAGAAGCCCTTCTATTGGGCACTTTAACGTATTACACTGCCCAAAAAGGTAACCGCAGTGGCCGAGTGGTTAGCGCGTTGGGCTCGCAGTCGAGAGCCTGCATGTTCGACTCCAGCCACCTGCAATTGCTGTTGTTTCTCTGGGCAAGAAACTTTCCGATAATTGCCTCTACCCAGTGATCGATTTCGAGTAATGGGTAGTAGGAGAGACCGGGGCTAAAAGTAACAGGGGTAAGTTGTAACACTATCAGTTTTTTCCCCAACTAAACAGAAAAATATATTTCTCTATAGTGCCCTCTATCAAGTGTATTGTAGCTAAGTTACAGAGAAACCCTCGTTTCAATATCTCTCCGTACAGTTGAGTTATAACGAAAAGCATTTTTTGCCTACTGAAAGTAAAATTTTAGAAAATTAAACTTGTAGTTACTACGACAAGAAAAAGTAAGCTAGAGGGCTGGTCTTTTTTTTTTTATATAACCATTTACTTAGGTATTTAAAAAATTAAAATTGACCAAAAATATGTGGCATTTTATTGGTGAAATATCGAACAGTTTATGGCTAACTGCTTTTGGAGCAAGATGTAACAAGAGCTGTGTTATGTTCTTTGGCAGTAAATGAACTAGATTACTTGGTAACTGTTACAATTATGCGTAATTATATAGCAAGGGCAACAAGCTTTAATAAACATAATGTTCAGTTGTATTTCAACAAACTTAGTGAAGTTTTGAATCGTTACAAATTTAAAGCCTCTGACATTTGGAATTTGTATGAGACAGGGGTCACAACTGTGCAAAAGCCCCGTAAAGTTGTGGCTCGAAAAGGCAGCAGACAAGTTGGTGTTACTACTTCAAGGGGAAGGGGAGAATTGGTGACTGTTTGTCAAGCAGTTAATGCCACAGGCAATAATGTGCCGCCAATATTGATTTTTCCTAGAAAAATTTATAGAGACTGGTTAATCGTGGGGGACCACTTGGCTGCATTGGTGTAGCAAATGGTTCAGGATGGATGCAGGAAGCTCAACTCTTGGAGTTTATGCATCACTTTATTAAGCATGTGCGACCAAGTAAAGAAACCCCTGTTTTGCTACTGCTAAACAACTATTCTGCACATTTGTCTATTGCTGTATATTGAACTTAGCCAAAGAAAATGGGATTGTGGTTCTGTCTTTTCTTCCGCACACTACCCATAAACTCCAGCCTCTGGATGTTTCAGTTTATGGGCCTCTTAAGAAATACCTTGCTAGTGCACAAGATAATTGGATGAAAAATCATCCTGGTGAAGTAATGTCAATTTATCATCTGCCAGCCATTCTTAATGAAGCTTTACCAAAAGCCAACACCCCAATCAATATCATGAATGGGTTTAAGAAAACTGGCATTTATGCCTTTTAATCCAAATATCTTTGAAGATCATGAGTTTGCTCCTGCTTCTGTTACTGATAGAGATGACCCTATCCATGGCAATGCTGCCCCTGCTCTACCTATCCTCACAGATGAAAATACTTCCACTGAGATAACAAGTCATGAACAATCCTGTATCACTCCAAGTGAGGATGTTTCTACTGATCAACCTTCAGTTGCAACACCTTCTACTTCTCTTCGTTTAAGTGAAACACCAAGTCCTTCTGTTTCTTTGAGTGCTGGTTCAGCAGTGTTTTCTCCTATCCAAGTAATGTGAGGACTGCCTAAGGCTGCACCTAGAAAAGTTGGGGCAAAGAAACGCAAAACTAAGCAGTCTGCAATCTTGACAGACACGCCAGAAAAAGAGAAGCTTGAAGAAGAGCAACATGCTTCCAAATCCAAGCACACAAAGAAGCGAAAGCTTACTTTTGAAAAGAAAAAGAAACAAGGCTGCTCGAAGAAAACCGAATGGTATTGTTTGGTGTGCTCCGAAGCGTATTCGAACAGTAGGCTAGACCGGGAGAAAACTGGGTCAGGTGTGTAAAGTGCCATGGTTGGTCGCATTCTCAATGTACCGAGGGATTGCCAAAGTATTATTGTCATCTTTGTGAGGAGTAAAGGAAAAATGTGAATTTTTGAAATGCCTATTATATTGTGTGCAGTTTTTCTTCAGTGTGTATCTTCTGGTGAATATTTTCTGACCTTGAGGAGTGAATAAACCTTTCTTGAGCAAAAGTGAATGTTCAGTATAGTGTTTGCTATTTATTAGCAGCAAAAATATTCTGTTACAACTTGCCCCTGCCTGTATAACAACTTGCCCCATATCCGGGGTTGTAATTGTAATCCAAGTTGTAACGCCCGATTGAAGTTTTTCTAGGCCAATTTTCTCAAAATCCTTAATACATTTTACAGGGCTTTAAGTGGAATAATATGCGTAAATAGTCTACCTATACAACTAATCTCCAAAAAATTCGCTCAGACTTGTTTTTACAGACACATAATAAATAATTCAAAAAATGTTACAACTAGCCCCGGTCTCCCCTACCACATTTAAGTCATAAGTAGATTTAATTAACATTTAAGTCATACCCTTCTTTTGTCAGATGTAATAAAAGCCTTCGTATCCCCTTCTCTAGATATCTCTGTTTTGAATCTTTATCATCGGCTTGATAGGTAATTCCTGGTAGTTTCGCATACTTGTAGAGTTCTTGACGCAAGGCATGGGGTTCGTGGGCATGGGTTACCAAAATTGGCACATTGGCAGAGTGAAGTTTCCCTATTGTTGAATTAAGTGTTGTTGCCGGAGAATTATTCCATTCACTAGGTGCCGCCGAATGGAGAGCAGTTCTGAAACGCGTTACTCAAGTGCACAGCCCGAGAGTCGAACCAGCGCCGCGTGATTTTGAGCCAAGCGCGTAACCACTCAGCTAACGGGTTCATCAGGATTACCATCTTTTCTAGCATAAGTT
The DNA here is from genome assembly GCF_918807975.1 of Aplidium turbinatum. Taxonomy (NCBI): domain Eukaryota; kingdom Metazoa; phylum Chordata; class Ascidiacea; order Aplousobranchia; family Polyclinidae; genus Aplidium; species Aplidium turbinatum. Next base: position 49,846,993 of record NC_137472.1, read on the forward strand.
ACAGTGTTGATCTGATAATGCAAAATCAACAAGCTGTTTCATTGACGTTTCACGCAGTATGAAAAAGCGCATTCTCAGAATGAATAACCTACTCAGATCCAGTGGTGCCGAAGTGGGGGAGGGGATGGGAGATGACATCCGACTCTGAAGACGTTTGCACTCTGCACACGTTAGCAACGCTTTCATCTAAGGGTGACTTACCACCACAAGCCAACCAACCGAGAGGAGTGAGCAAAGCATGTGGTTCACTACGATTCTCACCAACACGCTCTTCTTTAGCACACATCAAATAAGCGTTGTCGTTTCCAATCAGTACATCTACAGTACTACAATCATTCAAATGAAACATATTCACGTCATGAAAATGACGGAAACTACTTAAATCCTGCTTGTGCGGAAAGTTTTAACATTGTCAGCCCAAGCTGGGTTAACCACCGAAGTTATATCACAAAACAGTTCATTCGTCTCTAACGACTGAATGTTGAGTTTAACAAGGTCAGCACAAGTAGGTTTCTGACCAGCCAGAGTATCCATTTTAAACGACGCTTTGTCATATGGTTTAACGTCAAGTTCGCAGACCAAATCACTCGAAACAAAAGTCAACTGCGAACCAGGATCATGCTGACAATACACCAACTTCGATTTGCCAGTTATTGGATTCAAAACACGAGCAGCAGTAACGCGGTTAAAAGCTGCTTTAACATTTTCAATCTTAACATTACGCACAGGAACTCTGGCACCAGCATCATCTTTGCCAATCGAATCCAGAGAATCACGTGACGTCACATAAAAATCATGCAGAAGAAAAAAGTGTTTCCTATCGTTGTTAGGTCCACATTGACGACAGTTGTTTGCATGATTACAGTCCCTAACCATATGCTGGCGCAAACAATTCAAGCATTTGCCAGCTTTCACAATGACATCTCTCCGATCTTTAGGTGTCAAGCGCAAAAATTCTTTACAATTAGACAAAAAATGATATTCAACTTGACCACGTGACGAACAACAAAAACATGCCGGTATGTCACTACGTCTGGCCACACCACCGCGCGGTGCGCCAACAGCAGTCGAGTACTGCGAACTCCCTGAAATCACATTATGATGGGGTTTTACCGACGTCTGCCTAACCGGACAAGAAGGCAATTTTCCTTTACCAAACTTTTTAAAATGCTGTGACTCACCAGACTCGCCCATTAGCATAATGCTAAAATCAGTCGACTTGCGCGTTTCCTCCCGTACTACAAATTCAAACAAACTCTGAAAAGTAGGCTCATCAGTACCACCATACTGATCACCTAAAAAGTCAAGATAACGCTGCTTAGCGTCAAACGGGAGTCGCTTAGCCAAATCCAAAACAAAACGTCCTTCCAATTTATCACGCTGACCATAAGCTTGCGCGTAAAGCAGACACTGCGACAATTCATCTTTAAACTCTTTCAGATCACTGGAAGAGGTCGAAGTCAATTTGCTACCATAGCGATACTTTCTAATTTCCGGTTCGGCGAAAAGACCTCCACGAACCCCAAAACACTGGGACAAGCGAGCTAACGACATTTCTATCCTGTCTTCCTCTGACAAGCCAGGAGTGTCGAAAACCAAATTAGCAATCGTTTGCGCAGCTGTTCTAACACAAGCTGCTTGTAACAAAGTCAAACGAGTTCCCTTAAAGGGCGAAGCTGCCATTAAGGCCGTAACACGATTTTTAAAGAAGACAAATGGCATATTATTACCATCGTAACCAATCAAGGCCGCCTTATCGAAAAACGTCCTACTATTTTGGTATTCAAAAAAGCAATCCTGTTGTTGAGAACTCGATTTAGCGGGAGAAGACAAGCTATATCCCTTAAGAGGCTGAGGGGGCTCAGTCACGTGCACAGCACGATCAAGATCCTCACAAACGTTAAAATCAGTAGACGCGACACGCCTCTCACAACCACCCAAATTACGTGTAGCTGGGCGATCAAAACCTAGCGGCGCAGAAAACTGTGAAGGGGGCAAAGCATTACTGCTAATGGCGGCCCCGTGACCTATACGCTCTGGGGGAGGAGTTCGGCTGTAATTCGCAGACCTTGGCTCTACAGCCTTCGGAAAACCCTTAGCCGCGGCCCCGAGACCTCCTGAAACAGCTTGAAAAGATGTGGATTGCCCTGGTCCACTTACAGATTGAACAGGCGTCTGGAAAAGGTTATGTAAATTAAACTGCGATTTATGTTCACTTCTGGAATGGCTAGAAGAACCCTTCTTAGAACTACGCCGGAAGCCCACATCTGATCGATATTCAGCCAAAGCTATCTCTTTACGTTGTTCAGCCCTCAACTGTGCGTCTTTGAGTGCGAACTCAGCAGCTCTAGCTTCGGCTCTCGCGGCGGCCTCAGCAGCTCTCGCTTCGGCCTCAGCAGCTCTTGCGGCAGCCTCTGCTCGTGCGGCCTCAGCTCTCGCGGCAGCCTCTGCTCGTGCGGCCTCAACTCTTATGGCCTCAGCTCTCGCGATGGCCTCAGCTGCTCTTGCTTCGGCCTCAGCTTGGATCTGGAGCTCCTCTCTTCTGAGCTGTAGGTTAATTTGTGCAACTATTCGTGACGAACTCGTAGACATCCTAGTGCTTACATTTGAGGCGCTATCCTCAGGATGTATGTCAGCGTCCAACATATCTGAGAACTCTCTTACTTTTTCTTCGAAGTTATTTTTTAACGAGTTAAATTCGGGATCTACCCTATCACGAAGTTCTGCCAAGATTGCAGAGTTAAAAATTTTAGTCAAAAGAGCATGGAAATGCCGTAAATCCTCTTCCAAAGTAGAGAACTTAGATCTAAAAATTAACAGTTCCTGCTTATCACTCAAAGAACCTAGGGCTACAGAAAGTTCCCCAATTTGAGTCAAAATATCCCTTCTAAGATGCCGGGCCTCTCGAACTGACTTAGCCTCATCGTTACTGGGTCCCTCCCCAGAATGGCCTGCCCGACCGCAAAGAACATCATCAGGCTTAAACTCAGTCGAGTCGACGGCGGCCGAGTCCTTGTCGCCACCGAGTGTAGACATATTAAGTGTTGGGGCTAAATTTAACAATTAAAAAATTAAGTTACACAAACACACAAAATTATTACAGTAGTTATAAAAAACTTAACTGCAAAGACCGTAAAATACAAAAAGAATTTAAATGCACGATTACCGTAGCTGTACGAGTATATGAAGTCCAAAAGTCCACAAAACTTGCTTGGATTCTTCGACTTGAATCTTCAAGCACAGATCGATTGTCTTTAATCTTCTTTCATGCCAATGAATGTCAAAGTTATTTTTCGTCAGTACCAAACTGAGAAGAAATGTCTTTAATTTTCTTTTGCTTCTTTAGACTACCAACCAACAAGATCTTCTTTTATTATTTCTTTGCTTTAATTTCTTCTTGACCAACCAACTGACAAGAACTCGTCTTTTATTTTTTTATGCCTTCAAGTGCTTCTTGGCCTACCAGCTAACAAAAAACGTCTTTTATTTTTTATGTGCTTCTAAGTTTCTTCTTGGCCTACCAGCTAACAAGTCACGTCTTTTATTTTTTATGGTCACAGCGGTAAACCATAATCTCTTCGTGGGAAAATTGTAACATAAAGTTCCCGGATCCGTTCGTCTGCATGTACGGTAATGACCGAAAAAGAAACACTCCTCGAAACGTCTATTCAAAAAGTGTATTCCTGTAAAATTAGCCCGCGGCTATCGAAAATGGGACGCAACACCGTACGCCTCTAAAACTGTCATTACAGAACAGATTACTTGGATAAAAGACGGAAAATTTGTCCAGCTAGCAAGCACCAAGCAAACAGTTAAACTTGCGACTGACTTCCAACAAACAATTTTACGAATGACTAGAATAATTTGCGATATCTCAAATGCACGTAGACAGTAACTGTGACGCAATAATGAAAGACAATTATGAAGTCATTCAAACAGGTGTTCAAGCGGCTAATGCAATATTTCATCAGGTCTTACGACCGATGGTGCAATATTTGGACATTTTCTAGCAATTTCCATGACGTAAGATGCCAGCTAGGTTAAGTAGACCATAACGGTTTTATATGACGTTTGATTTGGTGAATAATTGTCGGGAACAGCAGTATAATGAAGAAACTGCAGAAACATATTTGGGACTTGTGCTGATTTTGAACCCTTTGGCACTTATAGAGCAATTTATAATATCACGTTGCAAGGAGAAAAGCTTGACACTGACTCTTGTGAAGAGCTGTTTCAGGCCCTGAAAATCACTCGAGAGAAATATCGTGATTTGGAATTTGAGAACAATTACAAAAATGCAGTTTCACTTCCAAAAAAATTTGCTGTTAACTTTATCACGTCTTTGCAAGCACCACGGCAAAGAAGAGTCCCTGAAAAATTGGTTGGAGGCTCGATGGCAGCTAGCCTACTGCAGACACTCAACTACATTATAAAATACTTTACAATCAGTTCATGGACAGAGTTATCTCTGAACTGACCGAACGGTTTGAAAGTAGCCTGAATTCCGATTCGGCAAAGTGTAAAGAACTTGCACGAATTTTCAAGACCGGCTTAGTTCTTGAAATGGTCAAAAATTATCCAGAGCTGAATAGACAATCGATGAGTTATCAAATAGATTCATTCAGCAAGGCAACAGGAGCAAAATCTCTGTACGATGCTAAAAGAGCTTACCAGCAGGCCCGTAGCCAGACATTTTCAAGGGGGGGTTCCCAAATCCAAAAATATGGACCTTTTGAAAACATTTTCTTCTTTGCATGTCCCCAAGCAAGCAATTAAAACATAGAAAGTGGCAGTAAATAATACATAGGCCTACAAACAAAACAAACTTCAAATTGTCAACATTACAAAAACAAAATAAATAGGCTGCAAACAATTTTTGCATTAACAATAGCATATCTACAGGGGCGCCGGAAGCGGGGGGAAGAGGGAGCGGATGCCCTTTTAAGGTCATGTAAGCTACTGCACGTTTTGCAATATAACAATTTCTGCTATTCGCTTTTAGCCTAAATTGTCTACGATATGCGAAGTTTTAAACCAGAGATCCGCAAATTGTGGGTTGCGACCCAAATTTGGATCGCGAGACCATCCACAGTGGGTCGCAAAAGGGTTTAAACTTACTATAAATATAACTTGTATGTCAAAAATAAATACAATCATATACTCTTTGAAGCACTGAGTTTCGTCTTTCCACCTAAAACATCGGGAAGCTGATCGTGAGGTCCATGTTCCGAACAATTGAAAACCTCTGTCCTTCTGCCCCGAACTAAAATATCTTAGGGTGACACTAAAAAGATCGCTCACATACCACCACCATTTGGGGTCACTGCGCAAGAAACTCACATCCCGCGCTGGGTTATTCAAGCGCCTGGCTGGCTCCAGCTAGGGGGGCGAGAGCTGACACTTTGCCTATAGCAGCCTTAGCCCTTGTCTATTCTTCATCAGAGTACTGTGCACCTGTTTGGTGCTGCACTGCTCACTGCCACAACATCGACACAGCCATAAACAGCGCTTTGCGCACAGTGACCGGATACCTGGGTCCCACACCATTAGACAATCTCCCCATTCTCGCTGGCATCCAACCCGCTGATCTTCATCGTGAAGAAGCCACTCTGTCTCAGTCGACGGGCACTGGAGCCTAACCATCTTCTCCACCACAAGATCTCTGCTCTCCAAACGAGCACTCACGTCGACTGAAATCAAGACACCCATTCGTGCCAGCCGCTCAACTTCTGATCAACGAAGCTGATGAACAAAACATCTCTGCGGCTACTTGGGCAGACCATCTATTTAATTCAGAACGGAAGTCAAGTATAGCCTGTTAGTATTACCAGACTCCATTCGTTCATTTCCTACGCCGACACATGCTCCATAGGCTTGACACTACAAAGGCAGGCAAAGGTGCGCCTCAACAGTCTTCGTACCGGCGTTGGGCATTTCCGCTCATCCATGCACCAATGGTGAATGGCCTCTTCCTCCTCCTGTGAATGTGGTGCCGAGGAACAGACCGCAGACCACATCATCAATGACTACAGGACGGAGTGGAAGGTCTGCGCGTCTTGGATGATGAAACCAAAGACTGGCTGCTCTCTAGTAGCCTTCCAGTGTAGTCCTGGAACATCGTGAATCTGGGGTGGTAAAATGATAGATTCTCGTCCTCAGAGGGTTACACGACGACGACCACAGTTAGTAGATCCACTCACATATTATCACATAGATCCATAGATCCATATTACAATGATCTCACATAGATCCATATTAAGCTCAGTTTGGTCCATTCCTGAAAGTATAGGAGTGGTAGAAAATCCCTCCCCCCGCTCAATAAGCCTAAAATGGTCCGGTCTCGATGTGGGCTTAATAAGCGGGGACGACCGTATTAAAATTGATATTAAATTGCAAAAGATTTTGCGCAAAATTATATGCTTCTGAAATTATATGCTTCCGTTTGGGCCGCGAAGATTTCGTACGATTGTATTTTGGGTCGCGCCAACAAGTATTTGCGAACCCCTGTTCTAAACAAGCAACAATATTTTAACATGTTTATTCAGAACTATCTGGCAGGTTTCAGTTGATCATAGGTAGCTGATCCTGTGATCGTATGTACAGTTGTTCACTACACCTTCTCCAAAATATGGACCTTTTCTGCTCAAGGGAGGGTTCCCGGGAACCCCCCCGGCTATGGGCCTGTTACCAGGCATTGTCCGAGTTGGAAAAACCTTTTTATTCTCAAATACTCCAGCTGATTGAGAATTAATTTACCCGGTAAGCTCTGCTGTGTGTGAGAGGTCGTTTTCCAATCTTCGTAAATTGAAAACTTGGCTGAGAAATACTTTGGGACAGGAAAGGTTGAATGCTAGCATTGTTTGCAACATTCACCAAAATATTCTTAATGACATCAGCATAAATGACAGTGCTAATGAGTTTTCAATGCGCACTACTGTAAGACGCAATATGTTTGTTTGGAACAAGTTCTTGTGATGTGTTTGAAAGTTGTTATTTTTGTCATAAATTTGCAGATGTTCTTCTGAAGCTTCGATTGTTTTCGGTCTCCTCACTAGTGATTTTGTCCTATAGTGCACTAAGTGTAGTGATTCTAGTGAAGGAGAGGGCAAGAAGAAATTAGTGTAATTTCTGTTTGTTTTTTGGAAAAACCAAGTATTTATTGGACGGTCATAGGTTCAAATCCCGCTGGAGGTACCAATTTTTCTTTGCTTGTTTCTTAATCTTGCAGCCGTCATTCACAAGAGCACTGGTAGCACTTTTATCTCAATGATTTCTTACCTGTAGCCCTATATTAAGCTGTTAGCAGCTAATTTACCGAGGTCCGGTGATTGTTTAATAAACTTAATACCAGTAGGCCTACCACTAAAATTGTGTATAAAAGTATGCATCCCCCTCAATGTTCAAAATCGTCTAAAATTTAATAAAATTTTGATTTATCCCCCCCAATCCTCAACTAACTTCGGCACCACTGCTCAGATCACACTTCACTAAGTTATCTTGATAATGTTAGATTATAGCTTTGACATAAAAACATATATTTAGAGTGGTAATAGGCTGCTGACTAACATTTGCATTTTTGAATTAAGCATTGACCAAGAGATCAACAATCTGCTGTTTCAAAAGAATTAAGTTGAACATATAGGCCTATATATAGCCGTATAAAAAGAATTACAATTTTGCATGATTTTTTTTTTTGAAATTAGGAAACCGAACCTTTGTGCGGTGTTTTTTGAAATTTCAAACGATCGTCGACGCACAGATTGAGAATCACTGTACGTTGATACACAAATAGAAAATAACCAACTTATAAATGTTCCAATTTATCAATCATACTGCAAATTCAGAAACTTTCACGGACCCTCGGTTGAGAACCGCTATACTAAGCCTTCGGCAGTTATGAGATTATGGTGGCCAGTTCCTTTCTCTCCTCCGTTTTTCTTCAGCAACTACGCCCACTCAATTTATTGCATTCTGGGGAGAGATGAACAGTGTTATTAGCAACCAGCAGCCGTACCAGGAATGCAATTAAGAGAGCGCGATTTCACCGCTAAAATGTTTGATAATATCAGGGATATATTTACGAGAGTTTAAATGTCCGTGGATAATAATCTATTTCACACCAGTTAGGTGTAAGATAACATCAATGAAAGGTCTCCATAACTCGAGATTTTCAGCCAACTGTCGCAGTTCTTTCGGGCTGTGCTTTGTAAGAGATGATCGAACACTTTGTGTGAATGTTTCTGCTGGTCTTGCTTGATTTCGTTGGCCGTTGATCAGTTTTAATAAGAGTTTCATTATAAACTGAGTTAATAGAATGGCGTATTCCCTGTCCCAACCAAAGAAGTTGGCGTTTGCTGACTTGTTGAAGCAGGGAAGTTTCTTCTACAGCGCCATATAACCATCATTGTGAATGTGTTCAATCCATAAAATTTTGAAAATTCTTCCTAATGATTGTGTGTGGAATGTGTTATAGGTATTTTGAAGTCTTAATTTTGGCTTCCATGTTTCACAATCATAAGTCAAAACGAGAACAAGTGTTCGATATACCGTAGCTTGAGTTTTACAGTTGATAGACAAAGAACTATTTTGATAAGGGGACTAAAACGTTCTATCAAACACGCTTAAAATAATTGTCAAGGCCTGATTGAGAGCTTTCTATATTATTAATTAAACTACGGTATCTTTAAAAAAAATATTTCAGAAAATTGTAAACCGTGTCAAAACGATACTGCAGAAAATAGCCGCAGACTTTTTATTTGTTGTCACAGTGATGGAAAATAAAATCTTAATGAGCATGCTTATTGCTTATATAGAAATGCAACTGTACAATTTTTTTTAAAACTGAATAACTTATTCCGATGTCGAACAAGTTTTAACATTTTCTTGTACTATTTTTAGACCTCTGCCATGTTGACGTGTATTGTTTTCGCTGTGATGGTCAGAATCACAGCGAAAATCTACATTACAAAGCAGACAATAAGTTTGTATAGAAATTTATTGAAAATGTTCCAAGATTGCAAATTACCAATTTCCATAAAAGATGCGTTGAATACACGTCATGTCAGTTAGCGTTACATCAAGCCCGGTTTAAATCCATCGAAAAAAGGATTCACGCTTGCATTGATCAAGCAATAAAATGAATTGACACAACGGTCGATAAATAGACAAATAGGGCGACAAACGCTACCCCAATGACGTTGTTTCAGTGTTAAAAATACGCAACGTGATCTATTGGTAATTGATTCGAAACATTGCTGTGAAGTATTGGAATACAAACAGGCGATCAGACTCTTCCCAAAATTCAAGATTTGCAGACTGGTGTCGGTTTAATAGCCGTAGCCACGACCATATCCTCCTCTTCCCATTCCTGGAGGAGGACCTCTCATTCCTGGTGGCGGACCAAATCCTCCTCTCGGATTCATTGTTCCTGGAGCTGGTCCTCCAACACCATGCATCGGTCCTTGTAACCCAGGAGCAGGCCCACCAGGACCTCCCATACCACGACCAGCAGCTCGGCCTTGTCCAGGGCCACGGTGACTGGCATGACTACCAGCGCCTTTCTGGAATATAAAAATTAAAGAAATAAAAAACAACTCTTTACTAACTACGGAATAAAACTGTTCATCTGGTATTTAATCATAAAGTAATATCTTGCGTTCTTTTCGTCTCCTGACGTTAGCCATTGAAGAGATAGGCAAATTGACTGGTCGGAAATAGGCCCACTGTTTATTATTCATAACATGGTTTGCAGTCACCAGTAGAACGCATCATATTATTTTAGGAACAATTATTTGTTAGATTAATTGTTCTATTATCATCATCATCCAAACTCCATCTACAGTTCTACACCCTTGAAAGGTTAACCATCCATTCAACTGATATTTAAAAACGGAAAAGCTCAAGTATTGCTTCAAAAACTAACTATAAAACCATAAGTTTAACACTGTCCCGTGTCCCACTGCAGCAATTTGCATGTGGGGAATATCAAAACAAACGTATAGTATTACTGATCTAGAATGTGCTGAGAATACTGTGCTGGTTCTGGGGCCATCACACCAAAGAATATAAAATTTGAACAAGGATGTATAATAGGATATAAAACTATAAAATATATTATAATCGGACCAAACTTCAAGCAGAACCATTGCAGCACCAGACCCATTTTTAAGGGTGCTTCTGAGTCAAGGTAGAAATGGTAGTACTTTATGACAGTTGGTCGAAAATAAAACTAGCCCCTATCTTTAATACACACAAGACTTGGTTGGTAGTTGGACAATGGACATCCCGTACTTCTATAAATTCCTGCTTGAAATAATCACATAACAGCAGCTGTGCTGTTACAGTAGCACAGTCTTATTACATATGCACAAGCAAATACAAGTAAATTAGAGCTTGCTATCTGCTTACCCCAGATGGAGGGGGACCTTCCACTGACATCGAAACAAGATGCTCCCCCCTGAGAAGCACTAAACCAAGAGTTCTCTTCTCTTCACGATCAGCAGATCCCTTTTTTGGTCGGATGCGTCGAAATTCATCACAATCAACTAGGATGAGATTCATGTGTTTATCAAAGGCTTTGAAGGTGCCAATAAACGTTCTGCCATCCTGGTATAAAACATGTATATATAAGACTTCCTTTAAAGTGATCATTGCATATATTTTAACATTAAGGAAAATTGACAGTGTAGGCTTATTTCATCATTGTTGCATTATTTTTTTTACTTGCTATAATGATTGTATCCGACTGCTCTGTTTTATTTTGTCTGAAGCATGTACGTATAGACGAAATTGATTTATTGTAGTACGTATTTGCTAGACGTTTTAATACGAATGATGCATTTAACCAATTTGCTCAAGAGGTTTATTGTGAGGCAGTGGCTATTTGACCGGCTCCGGTCTTTTAATCTGAAACACTATTTGACTGGTCATGATGTATTCTTTTTTCTTTCAAAGCAAAAGACGAAAGGAGAAAAAAGGGGAGCAAGTCTTTTAGGCGCAGACAATTGGGCGCTGGTCAAATAGGCGCACACACTGTGGCGTCAGGATATCTAGGTGCGGAGTACTGTGGCACCCGTTCCTTTGGGTGCTATTCCTAGTGGTCTGCAGATTGTATCAGCTTGGCAGGTAGGGCAATGCTTTTCACACAAATTGTTGTATTGAACAGAAAAATATGTTGTTTTGTTAATACGCAATGCTAGTGCTACATGCTAGTGCTAGCAATGCTAGTGCTACATATTCTATGATGCTAGTCTAGCATCATTCTTGCAATGGTACAAAATGTAACATCTTGTTTGTTTTTTTTCGTAGAAAATTTTCTTTTCAAATGTAACTAAATCTAACTACGTAATTTCACTCCAATAACTACTTTGCTGGTAGTCGAATTAACTTTGCTTGTGCTGCCTCGTCAGAAACCGTACAAACGCCATTTCTTCTTGTTTTGCAGTGAAGAGTAGATACTATCGTCATATCAAAAGAAACAAACCAAATCTCATTGCTTTGTTTTTTACGAAAGCATGTGATCGAAGTCAAATCGCATCAGATCTTCCTATGCACGCCGGAGTAAGACACGTGCAGTCGTGCATCATATCGGAAAGGGTTGCCAGATTAGACTTTTTAAGGCCAGATTCCACAATTTTTGTTTTAGATTCTGTTGGCCTTAGAAATTATGCATTTGGCCTTTTTCTAGATTTTGCCTTAAATTTAGCTTTGTTTTTAAATTTATATACTCTTTAAAATGCATAATAATCAATATTTCTCAATATTATAATATATTATTATTACTTCTTAAGGCCAATCTTGTTTATACTTGTTTAATACTCGTAATAGAGATGTGCTTAACTTTTATTTTTCTAGTAACTGTTATTAACCGTTGCTTTGAAAATCTTAACTGCTACTTTCAATTGTTACTTTATGACAGGTAAAGAAATTAAAGAACAACACCTAGAAAACAGAAAAAGGCCACAGTAAACCTCAGACAACTGAAAAGATAACGTGTGACTACAAAGAAAAGTCACAAGTCATGTATTATTTTCAATAGAAACAGATAAATATCAGTTTGGGTTTTTTTTGTATTAATTTGGTTTTAAGACCTTTTTATAATCTGGCAACCCTGATGTTGGTTACTTATGCTTGTAGGACAACATCTTCCAGGGACTGCGGAACGATTTTTGACTGGGGGCAGGGTTATAAAAAATGGCACTTTTGTTGCTGAAAGGCCAATTTCATATTAAGTTTTAAGATAAGATATAGCAAAAAAAAGTAAAAGGGCACCATGGCCCCCCATCCACAGAAGAATTGAGGGCCACGGGGGCATCCGCCCCCACCTGCCCTCCCCCCGCTTCTGGCGCCCCTGTGCGAAACTACCAGAAATAACCTATTAAGGCTTTGTCATCATTGCCTCACCCATTCACAGAAGAATTGGGGGCCAGGGGGCATCTGCCTCCCCCGCTTAATCGCATCTGCCCCCACCGGCCGTCAAAACCCCCTTCCCCTTTCAAAATACCTAGCTACGCTACTGAATTGGATCATTGTCATTGGGGCCCACAAAGCATGTTCCGCATAAGACCGGCACTGCTAAGGTCACAGGAAGAGAGTTCCGACGTCCCTAAGCTCTGTGTGCCGTTATTCATTCATTCGATTGTGCAATAGGTGATGTAAACCTATTTATTTTAGTGGTTTTCACGCAATGAAATTCCACGTGCGCATTATCGTAATAAGCGTCGCGCATTAATATTTTTGAGTGAAAATGCGCGTAGTGAGTCTTTAATTACGTGCTTAAAAACGCGAACCGGAAGTGACGCAATTTTTTGGGAGTACATACCCAAGATGTTAAGCTAGCTACAGGATAAAAATTACTTGAAATACGCAAGAACTATTTAAGCTACATTAAAGTTTCTTCAAATTTCCGCGCATTTGTCGCTTTACCTATATTGTTTTTTTAATGCGCGATTGTGCGTGTTCGGCATTTCTTTGTTGTTAGCCCAGGTTTGCGTCAGCGAAAGCTTTATCAATAAATTAATCAAGTTTCCGAACATGACTGAGTTCAATTTTAGTTAAGACAAATAATAACTACACTACACATCATTAAAAAATATGCTGTAGCCTATATTCAAGCGGGTGGCTTGAGTGAAGAGTAACTTAGTTTTCCGTCAAAACCCCGACGAGGTTTTGCCAAAGCTGAGCTGATACAATCTGCAGACTTTCGTAGGAATAGCACCTAAATGAACGGGCGCCACAGTGCTCCGCACCTAAATATCCTGACGCCACAGTGTGCGCGCCTATTTGACCAGCGCCTAACTGTCTGCACCTAAAAGACGTGGACGCGAAAAAAGTACCTATATAACTTCTAAATTCAACACTTTTATTCAACTGAGTCAGTGGCGCGTACAATCTTTCTCGGACTGGTGTTCCCGAGGGAATGTGTTCGATACCACCCGGAAGCATTTTTTAAATAATTTTGCAAAAATTCAATTTTTAATTCGAGTAGCTTTTTTATGTCTTTTCAATATAAGTAATAAAGTTAGAGTATTTATAATTTGCTGGAATTTGAGATTTTCTCTGGGTAAGTTTCCGTTCGTCATAAGAGTATGTGACAGCGCTTGCCGAACGACGCATTACATTTTTGCTCTCAACAAGTTAGTTTGGTGGCTGTAAAAAGTTACATAACTTCTTTAAAAAAAAATGGTTTCACAGTTCAGTTAACTTTTAGGCAGTGTTTTTTAGCAGGCAATTTTAGTTTAAAATAAAACGCTCCTGCGTAGTATCGAACTCATACCCTAGGGCAGTGGTTTTCAACCAGGGTTCCGCCAGTAAGTCTAGGGGTTCTGCAAGTTTACATTCACATCCGAGAGTCTATTTTATTATTGTATGCATATTGTTTAAATGTAATCAAATATTGATTAGGTTTGCCACTATTAATAAATTTGCTACACTTTAACTGCAATCCCGAATTTGTTTGCTTGTGGTGCAATCACTTTTAACTTTCTGCTTTCCCGCCAAATTTTGTCGATATGTTTTCTTTGCTTCAAGGAGTTCTTATTAATCAAACCATGTTTTTTGCATAAGGCATTTAAATTATTGAACAGGGGTTCCTCAAGCTTTTGGAATGTTTAATTGGGTTCCGTTCCACAATTAAACATTCCGTTAAAAGGTTGAAAACCACTGCCCTAGAGAATACCAGTCCGAGAAAGATCGCATGCGCCACTGACTCAGTTGAATAAAACAATTAAATTTAGAAGTTATATAGGCACTTTTTACTACTCCTCTCATCTTTTGCTTTGAAAAATAAAAAAAGAATACATGATGACCAGACAAAAATAGTGTTTCAGATTAAAAGACCGGAGCCGGTCAAATAGCCACTGCCTTATTGTGAACAGGCGTTATTGTTGGGAACATGTGTGTGCTATCTCCGTTGCATTGGGCATTACAACTAGGCAGTGGCTATTTGACCGGCGCCGGTTTTTGAATCTGAAACACTATTTGACCGGTCATGACGTCACTATGCAATCACTTTTTTTCTTTTTCTCTTTCAAAGCAAAAGACGAGAAGCGCGTATATAACTTCTAAATCCAACCATGTTATTCAACTCGTTACGTGGCGCGTGCGATATGTCGCCGGCTCCTATTCTAGAGGGACCGAGTTCGATACTACCCGGAAGCGTTTCTTTTTTTTATTTATTTTTTTTTTTAACTAAATTTTGACCCGAAGTGCATTTTTGTAGTAAATTTTTAATTTGAATTGTCTACAGCTCATTTTTATAGGTCTTTTCAAATGTGAGTAATAAAGTTAGAGTTTTTTTAATTTGCTGGAATTTGAGAATTTCTCTGGGTAATTTTCCGTTTGTGACTGTGCTAACTATAGCCTACTACATAATTTTTATTCAGGCACGTTTTAAACCTTTCAAGGTTTTACCACCTTTTCCCGTTCATTAACGTGCTGGTAGGTCTATATCGATTTTTGTAGTTAGTATCTTTTTCGTCCCAGACGCGTTGATGACGAAAAATAAAATGATTGATTGATGTGACCGTGTTTGCCGAACAAAGCATTACATTTTTGCTCTCAACAAGTTAGCTATATACAATGCTTCTTTTAAAAAAATAGTAATGGTATGTAAATGTAATGCAACCCAAATTAAAAATTGACTACAAAAATGCACTTCGGGTCAAAATTTAGTTAAAAAAAAGAAGAACGCTTCCGGGTAGTATCGAACTCAATCCCTCTAGTATAGGAGCCGACGAAGTATCGCACGCGCCACGTGTGGAGTTGAATAAAATGGTCGGATTTAGAACTTATATACGCTAGGGTGTTGCAGGCGCCCCATGAAATTTAAATCTTGGTTTCACCATGCTTACCTTTTTTGTGGTACTGTGTTTAGATCAGTAGACCACAAATATGAAGTTTCAGAAATTTTCATCGAAGTTTACCTCCACCGCCGAGGCCATTTTGAGGCCCACTTTTTGATTTTTTTCATGTTTTTTTGCCACTAGAGGGCAGTGTATAAGTTTTGCAATATTGGGGGTATATTTAAAAGATGCTCTATGATGTTCTGAATAATGTTAAAAAAAAATTGGAGAAATGGGATAAGTATATCCAAAAATATTCAAGTTTTGTCACTAATTTTTTGCACAATACTGCCCCTAGCGGTGAAAAGAAAAATTGAAATATCTTAAAAACCACTCGTCATATTGTTATGGAACTTGCATGCATCCCCCCATTTTCATGGGTAAGGAATTTGATTTTAGCAATATTTTTGCAAAATATTACCACTAGAGGGCGGTAATTCTAATTTTGAACTATTTTTCTGTAAAAAGGCGATATTGTTGCATTTCTTGAGCTGTGCTATGTGAAGAATACAATTTCATGGCTTATGCACAACAAATTTATTCAATTGTAAAGAAACTGCATCATGCAGGGCAGGCACTATATCAAATCCAAACAGGCAATGTGAGTCTTAGTTAACACAATTTCCGCAAAGGCAGTTGTGCATCTTCATTGTGTTGATAAACAACGCTTTCTAAGATTTAGTATCTTTCTTCGATCCTCCTCCACCACTTGAATATAGTTTTGCGGATTTTTTCTTGCTTTGCTAGATGAAGAAAGTCGGATACCAGTTTTACCCCTCCCTCTGCTAAATCATTACAGACTCTGAGTGCACTTATGATATCATTAGCAGAAGCTTAGCCATCATCTATTTCCCACTCTTTCGGGTGTTTGACAAGAAAAGTTGTTGAAATGTGCAAAAGTACAAAAAACATTTTGCTGCTGGCATTTGCATAGGAGCACAATGACAATGAGTTATCATTAACAATGTCTGGCAGCTCTGGCTTACTGTATCCATTACCGAACCTGTTTGTAACCTGGCCATGGAAACTCGCATTTAAATGCAACAGAGTTCCAGCCAAAGCTTCCTTTTCATCCATAATGACTTGTTTGTCCCATAGAACTAAGGGGATCAGCTCCCTAGTTACATACCATGTGTGCCTACCTAAAGCTTTTAAAGTAGCACACTGATAATTTTGTCTACTGCATCATAGCTTTTGATGTCACTTACCAGTTGCTAATTTTCTCGGGGTGCTGATGCAGCAATTGGACAGTTGAACCACCATTCGTTAAATACAAAAGTCAAGAAATCACTCTAATTTTTGTATTTGTGACTTGGAAATGATCCCTTGTGGTAGAAAGTCTTGCAGCATTACCATCTTGTAGCAATATAGCTGCTTTCCCATCCATCTTGCTCGATGGACTGCACCACATTTTCCAATATGTTTTCTGCATGCTAGGCATAGAAGTGGTTTGTCTAGCTTTATTTGAAGAGAAATGCATGCAGCAGAGAGATGGAATGAAAAAAAAGAAAAATTTAAAACAACAACTCCCAAAACTTTTTCCATCCTTAGCCATCTCTCTGCTGCATGCATTTTTCTTCAAATAAAGCTAGACAAACCACTTCTCTGCCTAGCATGCAGAAAACATACTGGAGAAGTTATACTTTCTCATGTGTGGGAAGCCCTGAAAGTCGAAACGTCAAGATCTCCATCGAAACGTCAAGATCTCAAAAGATTCCAGAAGGATTCGATGCAACCCCACACGCTGCAGCTGTATTGCATACCAAAGTTCCTCAAGAGTTGGGAAAATTTGTAACAACTCAAAGCAAAAAAGTGGAAGCACTTATAAATTTTGAGAGAGATATGCAAAATTATCAGAGGGGTGATTACAAAGAACTTTCAGACCTGATGGCGGTGTACATTGGAATCAACAGTGGACAGTACAACTTCATGAAATGCGGTGCAGTCCATCAAGCAAGGTGGATGGGAAAGCAGCTATATTGCTACAAGATGGTAATGCTGCAAGACTTTCTACCACAAGGGATCATTTCCAAGTCACAAATACAAAAATTAGAGTGATTTCTTGACTTTTGTATTTAACGAATGGTGGTTCAACTGTCCAATTGCTGCATCAGCACCCCGAGAAAATTAGCAACTGGTAAGTGACATCAAAAGCTATGATGCAGTAGACAAAATTATCAGTGTGCTGCTTTAAAAGCTTTAGGTAGGCACACATGGTATGTAACTAGGGAGCTGATCCCCTTAGTTCTATGAGACAAACAAGTCATTATGGATGAAAAGGAAGCTTTGGCTGGAACTCTGCTGCATTTAAATGCAAGTTTCCATGGCCAGGTTACAAACAGGTTCGGTAATGGATACAGTAAGCCAGAGCTGCCAGACATTGTTAATGATAACTCATTGTCATTGTGCTCCTATGCAAATGCCAGCAGCAAAATGTTTTTTGTACTTTTGCACATTTCAACAACTTTTCTTGCCAAACACCCGAAAGAGTGGGATATAGATGATGGCTAAGCTTCTGCTAATGGTATCATAAGTGCACTCAGAGTCTGTAATGATTCAGCAGAGAGAGGGGTAAAACTGGTATCCGACTTTCTTCATCTAGCAAAGCAAGAAAAAAATCCGCAAAACTATATTCAAGTGGTGGAGGAGGATCGAAGAAAGATACTAAATCTTAGAAAGCGTTGTTTATCAACACAATGAAGATGCACAACTGCCTTTGCGGAAATTGTGTTAACTAAGACTCACATTGCCTGTTTGGATTTGATGTAGTGCCTACCCTGCATGATGCAGTTTCTTTACAATTGAATAAATTTTGTTGTGCATAAGCCATGAAATTGTATTCTTCACATAGCACAGCTCAAGAAATGCAACAATATCGCCTTTTTACAGAAAAATAGTTCAAAATTAGAATTACCGCCCTCTAGTGGTAATATTTTGCAAAAATATTGCTAAAATCAAATTCCTTACCCATGAAAATGGGGGAGTGCATGCAAGTTTCAGAACAATATGACGAGTGGTTTTTAAGATATTTCAATTTTTCTTTTCACCGCTAGGGGCAGTATTGTGTAAAAAATTAGTGACAAAACTTGAATATTTTTGGATATACTTATCCCATTTCTCCAATTTTTTTTAAACATTATTCAGAACATCATAGAGCATCTTTTAAATATACCCCCAATATTGCAAAACTTATACACTGCCCTCTAGTGGCAAAAAACATGAAAAAAATCAAAAAGTGGGCCTCAAAATGGCCTCGGCGGTGGAGGTAAACGTCAATGAAAATTTCTGAAACTTCATATTTGTGGTCTACTGATCTAAACACAGTACCACAAAAAAGGTAAGCAAAATCCGAGAGGGTTGGGGCGCCTGCAACACCCTAATATACGCGGCTTACGCGCTTCTCGTCTTTTGTTTTGAATGGGGAAAAAAAAAAGTGACTGTATAATGACGTAATGATGGCCAAATAGTGTTTCAGATTCAAAGACCGGCGCCAGTCAAATAGCCACTGCCTTACAACTATGTGGTCTAATCCTACAACTGTTTGCAAGTCTGATTAAACTCAAAAGAGTTTATTAGTGTTTTGTTACACAATACTATAAGCTACGGTACCATTGCCTGCAATCGATTGCACAATCGAAGCATTTTTCCAAGCTGTGGCAATTGGACTCCCTTTATCTTTAACAATTTTTGTGAGGTCACAACACAAACTTTAACTGCCTGAGCCTTTGTTTCAAGCGTCCTATTTTTAATTTTATAGTTGTTGCGATAGGCCTATAATTATTCCTTTTTTCCGATTTTGATACAATAAAACAATCGATACGTTTTAGTTTCATTAAGATTAATTTGAACTTGTGAAACCAAACTTACCTGTAAAATACATCTCATGCGATAGTTGATATGATAATTAAGCTTTGATCCTCCACGTGGTGGCTGCAAATGCAAAAATAATTCCAGTTAACAACACCACCAGTATTAAAACTACTTCAGTACAACTGAAACATCTTTTGTTACAGCTGAGCACCTTCGTCAAATTCTATTAAAAAACACTTAAATTATACCATTTACAACAAAGTTATGGAAGTGGGCTATATTCAACAGTCTGAGAAAAAAACATTTACAGTACCGGTACCTTGATGCCTACGGTTTATAAATATCGGTAATAAAAAATTTAAATCTTTGAAGAACTGTGAAGTTTCAGCAAAATTAACCACCTACCATAATTGCAGTTGACGATCAACGAGAGTTCGTTTATCAAAAAAAATTCGTCATAAAACCGACACTTCATCGATTAGAACTAAACTGAGAGCAAAATTTTTCAAGCTCGTGGGAAGACTTACAAAGAGAGTTGCCAAATCTGTGTTCAAGGTAGATCTTTGGGCTGTGCATTTCGTTGGGACAGATATCCTTATACAGTATTTTCAGAATTGCAGTAAAAATTCTATAAATATCTAAAAAATAACAATAAAATCTTGATAAAGATCTTGGACATTTTTTTGATACTGATTCATGTTTTTCTCTTTTTTCATTTTATGAAAAAATTTTAATTTTTTTTGAAATATTATTTATTACAATTTTTTGTTTCTTACAATGTTCTATTTTTTTGTGTTTGTTTGTTATTTATGGCTAAAAAAACAGATAAATTGCCCAGACTTGATTTTTGAAAAAAAAAATGTTTCATAAAATTGTAAATCGCCAACGCAGCTAACAAACAGTGCTAAAATGATTATATGTCATTCAAGTATTTTAATTTTCAGAGGTTAATTGGAAAATTAAAATGTCTCGTTAATAAATATCAAGTCTTTTTGATAATAAATATAAAATCCTCTCTCCTTTGATAAAAACAACATTTCATCAAAAAATATTGTTTTGGCAATTTTGCAAATTAATACTGTCTGGCAGCTCTTATTGGCGGGCTTTGAATATTTTCATAAAGGTTCACGCAGATGCATAAGCTTTTGTAAAGGATTTACGCAACAGAGAGAAAGACAAATCTGTAATTTCGTCTGTTGCGAGACTAGTACAGTACAATTATAATCAATTCAAATAAAATAGCACCATAGCAGTCTAACAATCAATACTGCAACAGACAGGAAAAAACCTACAGACTTTCACTGTTACGTACGGTATATCGTAAGTCTATTTCACTTCGACTGAGAAATTATAATTTATTTTCCTTCTGTTCCCATCGAACGCTTTGACTGGGTCAGAGATCCTTACAGTTCAAAAACAGCTTTTGACAAATTCATAACTGTACAGGAGCAAGAAGAATTTATTCAATTTAGACAAGATCGCACGTTAAGATTAAGATTTTCCAATCTACCTTTGGACCGTTTTTGAGTGATGACTTTTAAGGAGTCTCTTATTGTGGCAAACAATGCTATTTTGACTTTGTCTCCATTTTCAACAACTTGATTATTTGTGTGAGATGAGCTTTGCAAGCATGACTGGCGACTGCTATAAAAGGTAAAAAACAAGAACAATTGAGAATTGTTGGGGAAGAGCTTCGCGTTTGTCTTTTTGTAGACTAATTCCTGACCAAATATCAGCTTTGTGCTCATCCAAACTAGGGATTTTATATTACGGGATACGAAGCCTCATCCGTTTTTTTCCTTATCCGAACACTAGAAGGGCTAGTTTCAGGATACTTCCTTTTAGTGATTAGCAGTAAGCTAGCGTGCAGCGTATCTGCAAGTGAGAAGTAACCAAAAGATTGTTGCTGTGGTACTTCAATTTGGGAAGTTAAAGGAAATAAGTTGTTAACTATACAAATTTGTTAAAGTGCTTTTGAGAAGTACGTTAGCCCAAGGCAGGCTTATAGTTTGGTTGGCTTTGGACTTTGCTAAAACAAGTTATAATGTCTGCATTGAATCTATGGCCACCTTTTGCTTATGGACTGTAGCATTCACTAGTAAAGCCTAACACGTTAATTTGGTGTGGGATATATCATATAGGTATCAACTGTGGCAACAATTTGTTGGTGTGACTATTGCACTTCAAACCAGTTCACAGTTTAGCAGTGGAGACTATTTTCAAACTTTTCTTTAGTCTTATAGTCTGCTCTATATTTTAGTCAGTCAGTGACAGTAGTCAACTAGTTTATAATAATGATGACATTGAAGGTATGTTGGTATTTGTTAAACCTTAGATGTCATGTCATGTAGGTAATAAATATTATTAGATGTCATGTAATGTAGGTAATAAATATTATTCATTTGTTCAAATAATAATAATATTTATTTGCATCAGACAAAGCTGTCCATATCCAAAACAACGAAATAATACACAAACTGCAAACATCGAACAACAACAACGAAAAACAACGAATAATACACAAACTGCAAATGCACAAAATCTCACTAAATATGCTATCAACTGTTACAAGTTTACAGACAATGGTACGGTAGTGTTACAAGTTAGAAGAACTGAAAGTATTCAGAACGATAAAAACAATCAGATGACATGGCAGCCATCAAAACTAAATAATAGAATACATAGAATTATTATACTGAAGACGGTAATTTGATTTACGATGGCAGTCGGACCTCATCAAGGAGGCAACAATAGAGTTAGATGATACTTCACATCTTCCAACAAAAGAAAAAACATATTTCCGAAGGAATGCATCAAATGTTATGATGTTGCACAAGACTTGATGTTCATTGTTCACGTACGCTATAATGTTAAGGCAAATTGTGTAAAATTCTAAATTCTATTGTGTAAAAATTGTAAAGTGTAAAAATTGTAAAAGTGTAAAATTCTAAAATTGTGTAAAATTCTAAATAAAGCAGAAATCCTGTTATTAGCAGAATGAAAACTAAGTGGATTGCCCATATACTTTTTAATTGTTTTATTTATGTAAAATCTGTCACTTGTCTCAAATAAAACAGTTTTTATACCAGAAAATGCTTCACACATAAAACCTAGGCAAGGTATCGATGTCATAGGTAATTCTGTAGTTTTAACGTACTAATCATTCTTATACTTTTAGTACTATTTATGTATAACTATATAATGCATTTGACCATTAATTCATAAAATGGTTAACACTTGCTATGTACCCGGATGTACAACTGGATATAAATCAAGTAGCGAGGTTAAAACTTCTCTGTTCAAATTTCCCAATGATGTTGAACTGAGGAAAAATGGGTGCGAGCAATACCATGAAAAAATTGGAAGTTGATTGATTGATTTTGATATTCCAACTTCTTGCTTTGAACACATTTTGGAACACTCATGCAAGCCATGTTTTTCTGACACATGCTCTCAGTAAGTCAAAAAGTATGTTTACAGTATTTTTTGTTAATCTAAGTAACTGAAGTTACTTTGTTTTATTTCGTTTTGTTAATCGTAAACTAAAATTTTGACTTGTGCAGATAAAATTGATTTATCACATATATATCTTGATACAGCTTCGGTAGAGAGTTTGTCTTGTTAAACCATAGGCATACGAAGCCGAGCAACGTTATCAAGTTTAGCATATTTAAAGATTATTATATTTACAAAAACACAAAACTACGCAACAATTAAATATCGAACGTTTTCGACATCACAAGATGTCCTCTTCAGGAATAACATACATACAACTTTATGTATGTTATTCCTGAAGTTGTATGTATGTTATTCCTGAAGAGGACATCTTGTGATGTCGAAAACGTTCGATATTTAATTGTTGCGTAGTTTTGTGTTTTTGTAAATATAATAATCTTTAAATAT
The DNA here is from genome assembly GCF_918807975.1 of Aplidium turbinatum. Lineage (NCBI taxonomy): Eukaryota > Metazoa > Chordata > Ascidiacea > Aplousobranchia > Polyclinidae > Aplidium > Aplidium turbinatum. The sequence goes on from NC_137472.1 coordinate 49,870,047, forward strand.
GCTAAACTTGATAACGTTGCTCGGCTTCGTATGCCTATGGTTCAATATATATCTTGGTTAAATACACAAACCGTTTTATCGCATGAGATTCTTGAATACTAAACCATAACACAATTGGATAATCGCATGTATCATAAAAAATTTGACAATTGGACTATGCAATTATCCGGTTTTGTCTATTTTATATTGTAATCTAATATGCTTGTTTGCAATATAAAGAAATATGCTTGCTTATCAATTTTGCATGACTGTCATTTACATTAACTTCAGTGTTCTTGAAAGTTGCAATGTATTAACTCTTAAACATATGACACATTTTAAGACATTTTCCATGAATCAACTAGTCGAGGATTGGAATTTTATGCTGAGGATCACCCATCTTTTCTTGAAACCGCTCGATTTATCAAAATGGTGGAGAATTTGTGGAAAGTGATGTTTGTGAAACATCAGTTTAAAGGTTAGAGCAACTTCACATAAATATTATATAACATTTTGCTGCAAAGGCACACATAAAGAAGTACGGTATATTTGTTTATTCTTAATTGTTTAATTATTTGTGGAGACTGAAGCTTTCTGGCATGTTACCTCCAAAATTTGTATGACTAATTACAAAGAAAAAATATACATATTAGAACACATTATCTTCATAAAGTACTGTCATTACCCAAAGATTATGCTTATGCCGAAATTAGTTGAAGCTTCTTAGATAGATACTACATTTACTCAATGTTTCAGGTAATAAAATACAAGATGATGCTGTCTTTACTTCAACAAGAAGCTTTGCTAGCTGGAGCCAAATTGTCATCCTTAAATTTCCCAGCGATTACAGCAACAAAAGTTGCATTGTCAGTAACTTGGTGGTTGATTTTTTTAGGATTGTGACATTAGATGACCTATCCACATCTGACATGAATGTGGCATACTATGTTGCTGGGTAATGGGTATATTGACAGAAGCATTTGTCCTCGTAGGAAATGTAATGCTTGCAAGGAACTTCTTGTTGCCGGTCAAGATGACACTTTAGTGGAAGAAAGCAATGAGTGTTGCAAGCTTCTTGCTTTAGCTGATCGTGGTGGTTTATCCAAGCCAACAGAACTATGTTTTATTGTAACCTCTCTTGCAGTGCACCATTATTATGCTGTGTTATTAGAGTGTTAGAGTGGAAAATTAAAAGGAATTTAAAAGGAGGACTGTTCACTATTGGAAATCAACGTAATATTTTTGTTTCCGCTCTCACGGAATGCGCAGTGTCTCAGTTTAATTACCTTCTTGTCATCGTATCTTTAAAGTGTGATTCTGGTCATGCAAGCTTTAAAATGATTGTAGAAACTGCTTTCAATTGTGTCGCAAAGAATGAACTTAACGTTTTGAAGACATTAAAAAAGATTTGGTTGCCAGTTCATCGCGAAAAATTCAAAAACTACCTTCAAAAAACTAACTGTAAGCAATCATTAAATATATATTGAGAAGAGGTTGCTTGGTTATAGAAGAACCATATTTATTATACATTGTGTAATTGTTTACTTATGTTATGTACATGACAATGTTTGATATGTGAATATTGTTTATAATGCTCTGATATGTGAAATGTATGCAACATAGCTTTATATAGCCTGTAGCATACAATATGCATAGGCCTATGTCAGTTCATTAATAAATGTCATATAAGCGTTTTGATACATTTATTACTTTATTAGAACGTTGTTGCCATTCTTTAGTGACAATACATTCATATGTTCAAAATTGATGGTGCTGTTCGATGTGACTGCGTATCTACTTAAATTGTGCAGTGACCCTTCTAGTGTTGGCGGATAAGCGGAGTTTCGCGTCCCGTAATATAAAGTCCCTAATCCAAACAGACCCAGATATCGCACTGAGAAAATTTGAAAGCAAATAAATTGTTGTTGTGCTGTTTATTTTATTGCATTATTATAAAATTTTGTTTGGTGTTCCGCAAGATTATTTTAATGCATAAACTGTTCCGTGGCTCCAAAAGGTTGAAAACACTGGTGTAGACTATAGGAACAGTTTTCAGCGGTGTTCTTAATTCTGTGCTTTATATCACTCATACGTTTTAGATGCTCCGTTAAAGTTAGATAAGACTTTTGCATTAACCCAAAAACTAAAGGTAACATTGCAGCCATGCAAGGGCGCCGGAAGCGGGGGGGCAGGGGGGGCGGATGCCCCCCCTGCCCTCAGTTTTTCTGCAGATGGAGGGGCAGGGGGGGGCAATGGTGCCCTTTTAAAGCCATGTAAGCTACTGCACATTTTGCGATATAACAATTTTTGCTATTCGCTTTTAGCCTAATTATAATCTTTCATTTTTGCCTCAAAATAATATTTAAGACACAAAATTTTGCCACACAGTACAGGCCTTAAAACTCTTTTTTTCGGCAGCCATCGTGGCCTACCGGGAGCTCCTTATCGGCGACCAAATCTGCGTGCTTGGAGGCCAAAATATAAAAGAAAAATAACGATAGCACAAGTAAATAGAATTAAACTTGCAACAATGCTAAAATGATCACTTAGCGTTGTTGAAATCTGGGCAACGTCCTACAATAGAATCGTTGCACCACGCAATAACTGCTTTATCGGGATTGTAATCCAGTAGGCTACTGCGGGACCATCTAACGACACTCGCACGAGTGTCTCCAATGTGGCTGATTTTAAAGAAGTTCGCCCCTCCCCTAGAATTCTTTTTAGCAACAAAAAACAACTTTCGACATGTGTTGATGATGACGGCAAGGTAATAAAATAAGTATTTCAATGATGTGAAGAACATTACTAAAAAAAGCATAATTTTTGCAAAATATGATCAAAAAATGTTTTCCCTCGGATGTCAACTAACCTAGTTCTCCTTTTAATAACGATTCAATGTCCGACAACATCGAATCGACATAAAAACGACAATATTGCCAGCCGATGTAAATTAGCACTTCGGATTAAGACTTTGTTAAACTAAACGTCGGGAATTACAAACAAGACTTACAGCGCTGGTGATCGCAGCTGGATATATTCCATCAATAACAAATGTTCCCGCACAATGCAACAGTGGCGATTATGACGTGCTGACCTAATTTTGCGTCACTCTTTGATACTACATATTTTCGACAGTCAATCCACGATCATTCTATTGCGAAATTAAATAATTGGCTAGAAGAGACCGGCGGCCAAACTTGGCCGATTGAGGAGGTAGCACCGGCAGTCATTCAAGCACTACTTAGCGGCCATGGCTGCAGGCTGCTTTAAGGCTTGACAGTAGGTTACATCATTATAACATAGCATGGTGCCCTTCTTTGTATACGGGACACTTGTAGGCTATTATTACTCTATACATAGTGAGCTGATAGATTAGCATTATCGCTATATCATATCTTAAAACTTGAAAAAAAATTGGCCTTTTAGTAAACAAAAGTGCCCTTTTTTCGTAATCTTGCCCCCCCAGTCAAAAATTGTTCCGGCGCCCCTGCAGCCATGCGTTTGATAAAAAGTCAGGCTTTCAAGGTGTAGGCTAGCTTAGTTTGACCACCTCTGGACTGGATTAGGTAATTCCTGAGGAGTAGGCCTATGACTTGGCAAGGTCTGCAATGTTTTTAATTAAACGATTCAGGCCTAGGTTTTGGTGGCCTACTTGAAAAGTGCTACTGTTAAGAAGTAGCCTGGTGATCCGAACAAGGCTCTGCACTGCAAAACCAAATGTTGATGCACAGGTTTTTCATTGCCCGGGGCACAAAATATAAAAGCAATAGATTCTATGTTGAAAACACATACTTAGAGTTGTGTGATGCTGAAAATCAAGGTTAAAGACAAAACTAAACTAACTAATTTGCAGACCGGGGGATAGTGTTTACATACGAAAATAAACAGGTGCAGATCACACTTATTCAGTTTCGTAGTTTTAAATCAATTTAATGCAATTGAACCAAACAAACAGTTAACGCTTAAACTAAAACTAAGATCAATGCAAAGAGCACAAGAACGGATTTTGATGGGTTTAACATGGTGTGACAAAAAAAACAACTGTTGAATAGATTCGAAATCAAACAGACTTACGGAATACGGGAATACGCTATTGTAACAGGCAGGTCATATAGCAAGATATCAGGACCACAAATTAACAATTTGAACACCCTACGAAAATAAACGCAAACGAGGAAAGTCAAAAATGAGATGAAGAGACGAGAATGACAAAGAGTGTGGAAGAACAAACTGGTATAGCCTACAAAAACGCACAATCGACTGGATTGGCAAAAAAGGGGAAAGCCTTCGTTCAGCAATGGGCTATCACGGTCGTCAGACCACGCGGCATTCGACAACTCAGGAAGTGCTTCAACTCAGAAATTACATTTCATCTAGGCCTAACTTACTGTCCCGCAGTGTCCAGGTTAGCAAGTAAGATTTTCAGGTAGCATCGGACTTGCTTGGTTATCGCTTGCTAAAGTGAATTTGCTGACTTGTGACATTTTTGACGATTGCTGACTTTTTTCTTCACAGTTATATTTTTTGCTTCTTTTAGAGTGCAATAAAATAGAACAAGAAGCAATATTTTGAAACAAGATTACCAGAAAACATTTTTTTGTTCACCGTTTTGCATAAAGCTGAAGTTGGAGTCGTCTTTTTTTTTGCCAACTCGGACTCCGGACACATCAAAATCAATCCGACTCTACAGCCTTGATCGAAACGCAATAAAACTGACCTTGCAAGTTTAGAAAAAAACTTTTCTTAATTTTTTACTTTTACTTTTGAGCCAGACGGATTACACAAGAGGAAACGCAATTGTTACCTTTTTTCAAAATATTTTGTATGTTTCAACTTGAAATAGTCCAGACCTATCCACAACCCAACTGAAGCCGAAAACTAGTTTGCCATTGAGCTAGTTGTTGCTGCTTTCCCAGAGTACCGGTATAGCAATAAGTTGCACTTCTATCGCAAATTAATTGAACGCAAATTAAATGTTCATATTTATCACACTTAGTTTGGCTGATATTAATTTGAAAAGTTCAAGCTTATAGGCCGATCATAGCGGTGGAACATTGGCTTTCACCAGCCACTGATTTTATCACATACCTGTACGTTAAATTTGTAAATGACCCGCCGACTGCCGCAGGCTACAGAAGTTTTTATTGATTGTCAAACGATTTACTGTCAAGGTAGTTTCTACAAAATTTAAGCTTACAGCAAAAAGCATTAACTTTTCAACCAAGTTAACTTTAAAAACGTAGTACAAAGTGAAAGAATGTGCATGCACACAAAGTAAATTGCACTCACTACGCGCGTTTCCGAAGTGCTTGTTTTTTAGGGTCAACGTTTGTTCGCAGCGCACAGAAGTCAGCTGCAGGAGCTGAAAGTGTAAGTTGTCTTTTAAACTTCAAAGAAATTGTGCAGTGAATAAAAATAACTTGTAAATTTGCTATAAGATGTAGATCAATTCACATCGACTAAGTTGAGGAAAAGCTGCTGTGATTTTGCTGCAGAGCAGGGGTAAGCATTGGGCAACAAGTGAATTGAGTCAGTTTAGTTTAAACGTCACTTTGAAAAAGCCGCCTTTAGCGGAAAGCTGTAGCCTGACTTTATATTGTAATTCATTAGGCCTAATCGTAAAATAAACAAATAACACAACAACAATAGCCTATTGGTACACAGAAATGCAGAAATTTTAGTTGTGTTGTTCAAATAGGCTAGGTTGCACTATACGATATTTACCGCAAGCAATAGCCTACACTGAGACAAACACATTCTTTCACAGTTTTTAACATCTTTTGAAATTAGGATGGCTATGGCTATTTTTTATTAGATTGCTAAGGCCTAGCTATATATATTAGATTGCTATGGCTATTTTTTGCTCATTGCTTCTCAGTCTACATCAGTAAACCAAGATATGTGTTATATTTTTGTCATAATTTTCAGAGAACGTAAACTTTGCTTACAAGTGCACAGTAGGCTACATAGATCCAAAAACTAAAAGTATTTTAAATTGCAATATTTTTTGCAAAATTCACGTAGAGGATTTGTATAACTTTCAATCAGAGTTTGTAAATTACGGGTTCAGAAAGTTTTGAAACGAACATTTAAAAGTGAGCACAGACAGACTAGTAACTGATATAAAGTAGCCAAAGCTTACGCTATTTTATTGCATTTTCGCTTTCGTTTTAAGGGTAAAACTATCGTTTTTTTGGCAATTGAGTTGCGAAATCGATGTGAGCTTGAATTTGTTAATGTTGTTTGGGATAAAATTCCCCATCTGACAAGAGGCTACTAGGTGCAAGGCAATCCACCTTGGAAAGTTGCTGCGCCGAATGAGTTCTGAAATTATTGTAAAAGATCAATGTGTTCGATTTGTATTTTTAGCCTATAATGATGTGCAAGAGCTTAGATTTCAAAACAAAACGAATTTGTTCACAACGAAAGTTCATTCGAAACCCAAAACAAAAAAGCAAAAAAATTGTGCCAAAGGAAAAAAATGTGTTTTTGTTTAGTAAAATTTGTCGAAATACTGCAGCTTTTATTAAAACAGCCTTGTAGATTATTATTACAGGCTCCACCAATTTCTAACCTTTGGCACTTGCAATTTTATCTCATGTCAATTCATTATACTCTTTTGTTTGATGCTAAATTCTTAAGTTTATTTAAGCCTTTTTTGTCTGAAAATTTAGAATAGAAAAGAAAGATTATTTTAATGAGATAGATACAAATCAAGCAAGAAATTTCCTAAATTTTTGCCAGGCTAGGCTATAGTAGGCCTAAAAAGTGTAAAGATTTATCACAACCTTGTTTCGGTAACAAACTACAAAACAGTTTCTTACATAGGCTAAACTTGATTTTTTCACATAAATTGAAACTTCTTTTATTGAGAATCTTTGGAAAGCATTTAAATAAAACTTTTCTTTTTCCACCGATAGGCTAGTTTTGTTAGATGTTTAACATAATTTTAACAAATAAAAGTTGTTGAAATGTTTTGACAGATGAAGGTTCAAGGTAAATGGTTAGTTTATGCTTTTACAATCTCATTGGTTTCAACTGTATTTTTTCACGTCTTCATTTTATTGAACTATAGCCATGCCAACATAAACACAAGGATGCGAAATATTCAAAGTGGCGTCTCTTTCCAAAGGACTCAGGTGAGAAAGGTTCAAACTATTTAGAAAATTACTTTTTGATAAGCTACCTTAACATTTACAATGCGACTTTTTTAAAAACAATATGCTATTTAATGAACCGTAAGCAAATTATCCCACAACAAAGTTGTATTGCAAAATCACACACAATCATCAAAGGAATTTTTACATCAATAGAGATAAACAATAGATTGTAGGCTATAGAGTGAGCTATATGAACAAATATGATAATAAAAAACATAAGGCATACATTAAGTTGTTTAGTGAAGCAAGCAACAAGCAAGGGTAACCTAATAAAGGTAACAGAGGTATGGTAATTTTAATGGTTTTAACATTTATCATATGTTTTTCAAGAAAATTGAACTGATTCAAGAAAACTTGGATGCTTAGTCAATTACATACCTTGTAGCAACAAGTTCAAAATGGTTAAAAAGCAGTTTAATTCAACATCTTAGACTTGCAGCTAATACCTCATCACCCATAACAAAGCGAGATTTGGTTCTATAAAACTGGCGCATAGACAACATTTTTTTTTTGTTAGGTGGTGCGCATGGAGACACCATCCCTGAAAGTGGTGGACGTCATAGCAACAACATGTAAGAATGATCTATCTGACAAAGCTACTAATGCTGACGTAAAGAAGTCGATCTCTGTACCAAAAATAATGTATCCAAAAGATGACCCAGATGAGGAGATGAGCCTTCCACAAAAGATGCAAACGACTTGTGAACGTTTTCCCGCTGGTCTGAGTAAGTTATTGTAGTTTGTATTCATTTGTGAAACTTTGACTATTTTTATTATTTTTGTAGCCTACTGAGTGACTCACCTGACTCATTTATTGAATAAACGGAATGTTTTGCGTTTTAACATTTATGGCATGTTTGAGATTACAGCTGTAGCCTACTGTAGCTTATACCAACTATAATATATTACTCAGTGGCCTATGTACTGTAGCATTTTCTGACAATTTTTTTGTATGCAGGGGGCCCCTTGGACGTAAATGCTACTTATCAACCAACCATGGATGGAGCAATCAGAGCAGCAGGCGTTGACGTTTTCAACGGATGTTACAGGCCAAAAAACTGCAGATCTCTACAAAAAGTAGCCATCGTCATTCCATACAAAAACAGATTCAATCACTTAGTTACGCTATTACGTCATCTCCACCCCGTTCTTCAAGTACGTGCATTGTTTCACAGTTGTTTGTTGTAACATTGAACCAGAATTGGACGGAGGATGAGGCGCTTGCTTTCCAATTATGGGATCCTGGTTTGAGGCCCTCGTTGAAAAACGCCGTTCAACTCTATCCAAGGTGTAAGACAATGGGTGAGCGTAGTTGCTGAAGAAAAGGCGTCCGAGAGAAAAGAACTTACTTTCGCTAGTACCAAAAGCCCCGATCGTCCTCCCCCCACAGATCCGCCACTGGGCCCAGTCACTGAGATTGGCTGATTTTCGCATGTTGTAGCCCATGATTATTTCATCTATCAGGTGACAATAAATCGAGAGATGTCCTTGAAATGTGCAGCTTGAATTATAAACTGACATTCTGCGAGTTATAGCCTACCTGTATTTTGCGATCTTGCGGTTTAAATCACTTGCAGTTAAAAAGTTAAACCATCCATCCAATTGAGCTGTAAAAGAAACAAATAGAGTAGCTACCTCCTTAAAGTTGAAGGCGTAATTTTACCGACAAATTTCAAGTTTTCTTTTTAATTAGAATCTATTACTAAATTGTTACAGCGGCAGAAACTCATGTACTGCGTCTTTGTCGCCGAACAATATGATGATGGAATTTTCAACAAGGCCCGCGTCATGAATGCAGCGTTTGTTGAAATCACCGATCGATGGCGACGGCATCGCGATCCAGAATCACGTGACTTCGATTGCTTTATCTACCACGACGTTGATATGCTTGTTGAAAATGACAAAAACATATACGATTGCGAACATTTTCCGAAGCACATGTCTCCTGGTTAGTGATAGTGTGTTGTAGATTTGATTTGGTAGTAAAAACTGTGGGTAGCTTATAGCCTTATGGTACGCTGGTGTCTGGTATGCCATTAGTAGGCGCCTACCCACCGCTTACTTTTTGGACATGTCTGCCAAACTTCTGGAGCACCAGTGATTTTCCAATCAGGAATACTTTAGCCTAGTTTTATTTGCCAGATTCACCCTTTTTCTACACTTTTACAGTTCATTCGTGGCACCCCATACTATTTTGAAAATCTTGCTTTGTTTTGTCAAAACAATGCAATTTTTTTGAACAGGTGTGACCAAGGGGCCTTTTTTAAAATATGTTAGCTACTACAAGATATCTGCAATTCTAGAATATTTATTTCGTTTTTTCAAGTGCTTATCTTTCAAAAATAAGCTTATGTGTTTTTTAAAAACATTAAAAAAGTGTCTGCAAAATATTAGTAAGTCATTTTAAAAGTATTTGTTTCATTCCTCAAAGACTACTCTCCAACAGCCCCTCAGTGTAGTCCGAAAAAATATCGACCACCTGGGTTAGGCTAAAAAGGTAGGTTCTCATCCCTCAAGGGCAAAAAATCACGACCGGAGCGATGATTCGCCAGGAGATAGAAACGTAGCAATAGAGAACGTTCAATAAGAGTAGCAATATTTTACTTATTTTCTTGCTTTGTATACCGTATGTCACCAAAAGAAGCTGACTGAAGCAATAATTCAATAATGAAGAGAAAACGCTTGAAATGCATTGCGAAAAATGGAATATGTTTTTTCAATGACCCACACTGCTGGATAGTGTAGCTTGTATTACTACATTTACAGTTTTTCGTGCAGGCTAAGCCATAGACTCTCAGGGCTTGTCTTTCTGTTGCCTCCACAGGAGTTAAAGCTTGCTCAGGCTACACTACAATGCTATTACAAAACAGTCAACGTTTATGGTCTTGTGGCTAAAGACATGCGGTTTTCTCTTTCATTTTTTGGATGAATAACTATAAAATAAAAAGTCTTTGATTAATGGTCTGAGATCTGTTTCTCTGGGTAAAAACTACAGGAGAAGGAAAAAGCCACTCCATAAGCGCGTGACCGATTGGGATGTTCTCGACTTATTTCAAATAAAACTTACTGTGCGACTTGTCTTTTCCAGCTATTGACAAGTTTAACTACACAACGGGTTATGGAACTAAGTATGGAGGAGTGACGGCCATAAGTAAAAAGCACTATCAGCTAGTCAATGGTCACAGTAACCGATTTTGGGGATGGGGTGGAGAAGACAACGATATGGAGGCAAGGTTTGTAGACATATACTTGGATGATGATAACTTGCTCATTTAATGCCATGGAGTAAAAAAATTATTCACTATTGTATTGATTTCTTCTTTCTCTTACCATTATTATACTTAAGTATAATTTTTTTGCGTTTTAACTAAACTACCAAGTAGTTTATTGTTTTCATTCCCCCCTCCCCCCACACTCTGTGTTTTTCTACTTGTAGTTGCTATTACGTTGTTTGTTTATTCACAGACAGTAGGTAGTAGCTTAGGCCTACTGCCTACCTACTGCAATTAACCCATGTGTGTTGCCTGATGTCAAAGTCAAACAGATTGTCTGACTGTTTGAATAGCTGCAAATTTTAAAGAAAGCATTTTGAAATGTCTTTTAGCGAGAGACACTCCAAAGTAGGCTACATGAAAAATTGTCGTTGCTTATCTTGTCTGGTGTTATACCAAAAACATTTCGTATCTGTAAGTTTTTCTCTTTGTCTTATACTGTATTATCTCAGTGTTTGTCTATAAGGTTTTTACCTTGGCACAGCATTTACCTTTGTTCTGTTTGTTGCAGGATATTTGCGAACAACTTGAACATAACGGCAGTTAATGAATCAATTGGAAGATATAAAATGATAGAACACATTCACCCTTGGTGGTTTAACCCAGAGTCTGGGGTAGGAAGTTACATTACGAAGATGAAAGCAATGCCCAAAAAAAAGTACGATTCTTCAGTCTAAAGCATTATTTTTACCTTTTAATTGCGTATCTCCTTTCTTTATAACATGTGGCATCTTTATTGAAACGGTTAAAAGCTAGTATGCACTATGCAGGCTGCAGCCCACTCGCAACCTAAATGTCGTTTTCCTTGATTGCATAATTATTAATTAGTCAACACTGGGTTTAGCGGTAAGATCAAGCGGCACCGGTTCGGCTTTCCGGGTGTAGCCTACGCTTGAGCAACGCATTTAAAGACAGCTCTTTCTATTCAGCAACACTGGTTAGATGGAGCAATTCACAACAATAACACTTCAACTAGCGGAGTTTGACGATAGGCCTAGCCTACATCTAACTGGCTGAGGAATCGTAAAGTAGTGGATTAATATAAATAACTTTTGAGGATAGGTCTATAACTTGTTTTTCTTTGTATTATTCTTTGTATTTTTCTTATTTTTTTTGTATTTGTGACTATTTTGCAATGCTGTTCTAAAAATGTTTTCGCTTTTGTTATTCCATTGGTTCATTTTTTTGTTGGCTACGTAGCCGAGTGTTGAGAACCATGGTTTGAAAGGAGCAGATTCGACACCGCTCAAGAGCTTGTGGCTGTGTCTTTGGCACATTTACCCTTTCACTTTTGTACTCCTTTCAATGGTTATTGGGGAATAAAATAGTTCGCAAACAAGAACGCTTGCCTCAAAGTAGGCTAATATTGTCAGCTTTGTTAAAAGATTGCAACGTAGAAAAAAGAATCGCCAAATGCTGCCTACTTTCAAACGAGAGAAAATCAGTTCGTTTGTTAATGGGAGGTTTGCAACGGATTGTAAATATCGCGGAATCGATTTTCCAGAGATTTTATCAAAGCCCATTTTCACATCTACACTTTGAATGTTTTTTGTTCGTCGTATCCAGGCTTACACCTGGTGGCTGACGATTTAGATTAAGTGGACGGAAAGGCAAGGAAGCCAATCTTCGGTTGACAATGCACCAATGGGAAATGGCCTTTTCCTCTTCGTTTGAATATAGTGCAAAAGGAACAGACCGCAGATCACATTATCAACGATTGCATCATCTTCAAGTCATCAAACGAAGTGGACGGTCTGCTCGTCTTGGATGATAAAACCAAAGACTGGCTATCCTCTAGTAGTCTTCCAGTGTAGTCCTAGAACATCGTAAATCTCGGGAAATAAACGGATAGAACTTCGACTCCATAGGCTCGTAAGATGACGACGAAGAAGAAGCCAACTTATTTTAACTATATCATACACTTATGCAAATTCTTTTCAGTATCAGCCCTTTGCAACGCGTGACGGAATGGTTACATCTCGTCGTTTGTGCTCGTTGGTTATAGGCCTTCAATTTACTCAATTTTGTTTACATGAAGAATGCTGAATTTCCATTAGGAAAGTTTGCAGTAATATTTTCATTTCATATAAATTTTCATAGGCTAGAGCGAGTCTCTGAAAAGAAAAATTCAGCGGCGTCTGATCCTAGCGGCGTGTCCGATATTCAGTTCGAACTGATCGAAACACAGCGTCATAAATTGTGGACCAAGTTAACCTTGGATATACGTGAGTTAAAAATCATTGAGTTTTAACCAACTTACACTAGTCTCTGTACAGCACTAATTGATCTATGGGTTATTACGATGACATTGCAGTTGATTACAATTATTGCTTGCCTACTATGCGACTACGATTAGAGTTACTTGAAAGTTTATAGTAATTCATTGGGCTATTCAGTATTCATAGTAGCCTAATTAATTAGGCAATATTACATGCTCATTCCGGAATATTTCAATTAATTAAAATTTAGGAAAAACTTAAAATAAATAGCCTGTATCCTAGCCGCATTGACATGCTCAGTAAAGGGCTCAAATGTAGGCATAACGATTACAATCAGTAAGAATTATTTTGTTATCGATTGTGATCAAATACGACTACTCCATGTCTGCAACATGGGTCTCTAAATTAGTAAGGAATTGTGTAATATTTACCAAAAACGTCGAAACCAGAAATTTTGTGTTTTTTACGCATGAAGTTTTGTTGCTGACAAGAAGTCACTAAACATGTATTAAGCCTACTACTGTTAAAGGTAATAAGTTTCCCTCCCCAACGTAACAGCAACTAGTTCGGCATCGATAACTTTCTCATAAGTGGTGAAAACTTGTTTCAAAGGTAATCATGTTGTGGAGAAGATAGTGGTTCATATGGTGGATATCAATGGAACTATGGTCACGGAGAACCAAAACTTAGTGAACTCGCAAAAGAACGAAAACTTAAATGAAGACGACCTGACCGACAAAGATCAATGTCAGCCAACCTACCATCGCTTTATGCACATGACAGTCAACCGAACAAAAGGTTTGTGAGACTGTTGACCGTGGGATCCCATCTAGAAAAAGTTGCTATTTTTACATTTTTTCCATGTCGGTAGACGTTGAAACCATGCAAGAGTTGCTACTTTTGGGGGTTAAGATTTTAATCGTGTGTTGTACAACATTTGAGTGCATTGAGCACTTTCAAACTTTACGCTTTTGTTTTTATTTTTTGTATCCTCTGATGGTTTTCATTTTGACACCAGGGGGTGGTGTTTGGTGATGTTCAACATCTCACTCTGCATTTGATTTCAACTGTGATATCTGAAACAACAGAAAGTAATTTGATTAAAATAGAAAGTGAAGCATTCACACACATGATGGCTCCTTCCCAGAAACTTCTTTGAAGTTGTTAATAAAAATGTAATTGTAGATTTGCTTAAATCTGAAAAAACCGTGAGATTTTATTGGTAAAGTAGAGGCTTAAAATTGCAAAATCTAAACAGAAAAATGCTTCATTCATATTCAATCAGATATGTCTTATACGGCTTATACGAAAGTTTACTATTCCTTGGACGAAGCTAAAGAAGTGTGTAATGAAATGAAGACTTTCTGCCAGTCGATCGTAGAACAGATGGTTTCCCGATACACTTTGCGCTCCACAGCATTCGTACACGAAAACCATTTGGTTTACAAATACGTAAGTCGCCTAGGCCCTAGGGCATGTTTTTCATGAATATTACGATTCACCGCTGCAATAAAATGTATCGTTTTTCATACACACGTACAGGACCAGGCTACACCGTGTTAGGCCACAATGATCGTATTAGTGAAGAAGAATTCACATGTCTGCAGTAACTAAAACATACTTATCAACTTAGTAAAAATTATACAAGGTCTTGAAATAACAAATTACCACTTACTTTATATGTATGTGGTTACATTCAGTCATTTTAACATTAACAATTTGTGAAAAACTTTTGTGAAAGCCTAATTGACTAGCTAACCTGCAAATAAACAATGGTTGAAATACTTCACCGCTTCATTAGACTATACTAGCACTTAGTCAAGTGCATGACAAAATAAAATTTTAACAGCAAATTTTGCAAAACAAGTGCTCAAAATTTTGTTGCCGTGTAATTCTAAGTTATACGCTTGAAAGAACAGAAGAATATGACAAAAAAATTAAACATAAGTAGTAGCCTAGTAGTAACAGTAGTAGGCTAGTAGCCATCATAAAATCTTTATATTTTTACAAAGGGTTTAGAAGAACAATATAATGTTACGGAAGATCATCACGCAACGTCAACGTATGTGAAAATCTGTAGAAACAATCCAAACTTCATTCAGATGTTTACACCAACCATCACTTTGAAAGGAGATGCCCAAGCAGGTAGGGTTAGTTTTTGTTGATCGAACCACTAAGCTCTACCCCTAGGTACCTCTTCTTAGTATGCTAGCAGCTTACTTCTTTATTCTTGCGTTTAATTTTTTTGCAATCCATTGCAGTAGGCCTATGTCAGACTAATTTTTAAGAAAACTGCCCAACACGGCTGTTCCAGACAATTGTTCACCTAATCAAACGTCATATAAAAACCGTTCAGGTCTACTGAATCTTACGTCATGGAAATTCCTAAAACATGAGCCAAAATTGCACCATCGTTCGTAAGACTTGTGTCAAACCTGTTTAAACCTGCTTAAACCTGTTTCAGTTTGAAACCTGTTTAAACATGAATTATTGCGTCACACTAACTGCTGACGTGCCTTTGAGTTATCACAAATTTTTCTGATTCATTCTTGAAGTTGTTTGTTGGAAGTCGGTCGCACATTTAACTGGTTTATTTGGTGCTTGCTAGCTGGACAAATTCTCCGTCTTTTATCCAAGTAATCTGTTCTGTAGTGACAGTTTTAGAGGCGTACGGTGTTGCGTCCCATTTTCGATAGCCGCGGGCTAATTTTACAGGAATACACTTTTTGAATAGACGTTTCGAGGAGTGTTTCTTTTTCGGTCACTACATGCAGACAAACGGATCCGGGAACTTTATGTTACAATTTTCCCAAGAAGAGATTATGGTTTACCGCTGTGACCAACGGCAACACTCATGTTATATAGATTCATTGTGGCAATGTTTGTCTCTGGACTGAAAAAGCTTCTTTGGGAGCTCAATCCTGATAGTTTTTCATACTTGTAAATGCTTTGAACCACTGACACAGGCTTGGTCACCGAGATTGACAGAGTGAAATTTCAGCTTTTTGTTGCCTGTTATTTATTTCATCCGCTAGGTGCAGCTAATTAGAGAGTGGTCCATGAAATGCGTGGTTCGTTGTTCATAAAAAGTGCACATCCCAAAAGACTAACCAGAACTTTTGTTATTTTATCATCAATTGTGAAACAAATCTAAACTACATTGAAGGGACAAACTAACCGATACACTAGTGACTAGTAGGCTACTCTAGTAACCTAATTTTCTCTTTGTATTATCTAAAGTTAAGTGTATCATTGTATCGTATTTTGACTCCAGGTCTCTCTCCCCGTTACTTCGTTGAGTTTCACATACGGGTGTTTCACACGTCAAATGCCATTTTTTCTCATCATTCCCAAATCATGACAGCACACAGAGCAGTTATGGAGGAACGCTTGTTTAACAACAACATTAAAAAGACGTGGTGGGATTCGTTAGGAAGAGTCCAGCTTGGTGAGTTACTGCAATGCTCTTTACAACAATGCTGAACTCATTATCAGATTTAACTGCGTAATTATTTCTACACTAAAAATTGCTCATTAGCAATAATTGATTTTTCGTCATCTTGCTTACGTTTATTTATTTATTTATTTATTTGGATTTTGTTTCAGACACAAGTAGAATTGGTCCATAGGATACAAACACACAAAGAAAACGAAATACAACACCACACAGAAATCGAGTAGGCCTAGCAGCTATCGGTACTACACAAATATTAAGCACAAGTTTCAGGCTGGAGAGCACGATCACGATGCTGGAAGAAAGCAGATTGATGATAACACTCGGAATTCATCAAATGCTGAATCCACGTATTCGATGTGTTAAAGCAGCGATCAGTAAATTTATATATACTTTTACGAAGGAGAGCATGAAACGTCGTAATTTTGTTAGTTACCATCACAGAGCTTATACTTATACGTCTCGGAAGATGAAATGTAATTCTATAGCTGTTATTATACGCTACACGTAGACGATTGATACTGTACGAAAAATATTTACACCACACCACAGTTTAACCAATAGATCTGCTGTGTCTTACAAAACAATTCATTTTGATGCTAGAAAAAATGCTTCTTTAGTTAGCAGATACTACAGCCCATGTAGGATTGTTTTAAAGTTGGTAAGGTTCTACGCTGTCGACACATCTCAAATACGCGCACTTGTCGAAGCACGTCTTTTTTATATTTGCATCATTTTTGTCCTCAAAATTAATTAGGCCTACTTTGTTCAATCCTCAAATGGTCTATCTTTTGCAAGCAGTCTATCCATTAGCCAACATGTCTTGTTTGCCTGGTTATTTTTCGGATTAAGGCATTTTGTTTGTAGTAGCCTATAGCCTATATGCTCTGTTTCTGCCTCCAGAGCATGTTTGTAATCAGTGACTAGTAGGCGACAAGACAACACGATTGCAGCAAAGGAACTGATCTTTTTTGAGAAAAGTACCATTTGTGGCAGCGTCGTAGATGTCGCTTTCGCAGTCACGCGCTGAAAAGACGCCAAACAAATAAGATGCATTGTTCAACCTTTTCTTTCAGGTCGCACAAGGTTACTGAACATGTCTGACGACAAATCCATTGAACGTCTGACTTATGATCGTGATCGTTCTTCTCGATTGATCAAGATTCGAACTCCCATGACGGGAATCAACAGGAAGCCAGGCTGCTTTGTTGTAAAAAGCAAATTAGTGGATGAGGTTTCCCAGCTAACAGCATTGAAGATGACGTGGTGGTTCCAGTTGCGTGCTCGCAACAAAGAAATAGAAAAAGAATTCTTGGTAATATTTCGTTTAACAAAAACATTTTACAAAACCGTATTATTACAAAGAATACGATTGCCAGTAGGTTAGGCTACTTGGACATTTTTTTGTCTTAAACAATCTAAAAATTAGGGATTGCCACGATTCTTCGTATTGATCTTTTCATTGCATCTGTAGCGGACGTCGAATTGTGTGGAGCATCCACCCATACCTAGCTGTAACTTATCAACTCTTGTTGAAAGTAGCTTGCATAAACTTGTGATTCGTAACGCAAAATCGTAGCCTATTTAAGAACTCTTTGACTAGAACGCGTTTTATTAAGTAGTCTACTCCATAGCCTATTGTAGCAGTGCACATTGCAGCTTTCTGCGTTGCAAAAATGATGTTTATCTTATCTGATTTTTACTTTGTATGTGTATTGTGCAGCAATGGGAATTAAAGAAGTCGATCAAAACGGGAGAAGAGTTCAGGAAAATGTTGAACGATCAACGCAGCATGTTAAACGAATATGCACTACAGCAGCAAACCAAACAAGAAGAAAAGAAAAAGAACTTGTATCTAAAAATAAATAAAGCCAAAACTTCGTGAAACCGACTGAACAACCTTGAAATTTTCTCATGAAATGACTAGATCTTGCGTCAGTGATCTTGAAACATGGGTCTTCGGAGTGACAAGCGGAGCTGAGATAGACAATCAAAACAAACACGGTGTTTCTCTCGATAATAATGCATATCCAAATTCACAGCAGTATGTATGTGTATACCAATGACATTTATTCTAGCTACGTCACTGGGTAAAATGTTGCCGCACACTGTGATTGGGAAATATTTGTGTTGACATTTTTACCAGACTATGTTTCCAAATGTCACTTCACGCCGAAGATTTGTTGACTTAAGGTTTGATCTTATTTGTAATATTTACGCCATTTATTTTGTATGGTGGATTAGTTTTATGTCTGAGTTATTTTTTTTATAAAAAAAACCTTTCGACCATGGGACTCTTGTAAGCCATTTTTAGACTACTTCAGTTCGATTGAAATTATTGTTTTATTTAATTAAAATGTCTCGAAGAAAGCGAAATAGTGTCGAAGAGAAGCTTTCCAATACAAACAGTATTGTAAACAAAGAAGCTTGCCACTGTAAAGTGTATGTAGGCTACTCAGATAAGTTGTTTATTGTCACTATTCAATTGAGTAACTATAGCGCCACCTTATTCGAAAAATTGCTACAAACACAGAAAATAAAACAAATATCCAACCAATGTCACCCTCTTCATAAACCCAAACCTATTCGAGCGAGGGCTTTATCGAAGGCTCGCTGGAATACACAAGCGCGGCAACTACACGATTGGAAATGTAAACTTCTGCGTCTGATTGTACACACCATTCTGCTACCTTAAGTCCTTCGGAAAGTCTTTAACAGCTCCCGCCCTTGAAAGAACAGAGTGGTGTTGCTTAAATAGAGACCGATGCGGAGTCGGGAGAAATTAAAGCAAATTTTCCGATGGAAGATGACTCTCAACCCAATGTGTGATTATGGTTTAAATCAGACGATGAAGCACATCCTCACCAACTGCCCCCTTAGCAGGGCCGGATTTAGCTGATGGGGGCCTGGGGCACTTTTAGATCGGGGGGCCCCGGTGCAAAAAAAGTTTACCACCTCTACGTCTACAGTAGCAATAATCCAGCACTGCACAGCATTTTGCAGAAACTTCAAAGGCTGAAAGAAATAAAAAATAACACAAAATTACATTTTTCCACGTCGTTGGGCCCTTCAAAAGTTGGGGGCCCGGGGCACCTGCACCCTCTGCCCCTGCTAAATCCGGGCCTGCCCCTTAGCGTTTTCTATGACGACAACGACCTAAAAAATGTGAAAAACAATGCTCTTCGACACTGGCGGACAAGCTGTGAATGAATAAGTTGAGTAGCGTATATGAATTTTTACATAAATCTTGATATACAGTATAAAACGCATTATTAAACATTTATGTTAATAGTAGGCCAACAATCGGTAGCTTGGGAATAGGTTATGTCACACTAAAACTAATAAGTTTTGTTAATTGTTGTTCATATATTTATGGAATGTAGCGAGGAGGCCACTGATGATGGGCATGCAGAATCTATAATAGCTAGCCTATTTTTTATTCATACCCTTGCTTTTAAAAAAAGTAATGCGTTTCTAATAATTTGAATGGAAGTGATTTGAGTTTGCGAACATTCAAACATTTTCATGTTTGTTTATGTTTTTCATTTGACGTCGTTTTTTGTTTTAAGAAAAAAATAAAATAAACAGCGTGGAGCCAGAAACACCACCACAGTAGCCTATCTGCAAGGGATGACATAGCGACAGTAGCTTGGTTGTGCCGTTTGGATTAAGCAGAAGACAAGTACATCTCAGTGTATGGAAGAAAGCGATTGTCATTTATGTAAACCTGAGATTTTTCACAGCCATGTTACCTGTTTTGGATAGTAACAGATTTCATACCTTTTGTTCTCGATTTATGCTCCATTTTCGCTTTGGGGCAAGGTTTCCTTTTACCAGTTTTTTTTCTAATTTTGTTAAAATTAGTCTATTTGACTTGTATTCTATTGAAGTTTAAACCACATACATCAAATATCTAAAAAAAATCGAAAACATTTTGTAGAACTCAAAGAAATCAAAAAAGAAGAATCTAGAAAAATCAAAAAAGCTGCAATAGCTGGACGAAAATCACAAAAGTTACATAAAAGAAGACGAAGATGCTTTATAGGCTCTTCAAAATATTCCTACCAATGTTCTCTTCTCTCAAAGGACTAATTCTATGTGATTGAGCGAAGGATTAGGACAAAAGGTTAAACGTAGAAACTCGTTGATTCATCATCCAGATCGTTTACCATGCTATGATATAATCCAGCCTCCGAATGGTGCAACTCCATTATTAATGCATTTCACTGGGTACTCCAGGTAGAAAGATTGATTATTTTGCATCGCTTCAAGGTTTCCATACTCTAGTCTAAGCCAACGTAAAAACATTAATTTCCCTATATTGAACCCTAATTCAGTTCCCTTTTACTTAAACTGCGGGAGTGCTTTTCTGCATATGTGGGTGGTCTGCGTAAAAATACAGAAGAAGTTTGGTAGCGAACTTATTTTGTTTTACCACGGACGTACAAAAGTTAACTGTGGGAGTGACATTTAGCATATGTAAGGGCCTTGGTAGGGAAATTATTTTGTTTTACTACAGACGTATAAAACTTAGTAATGTCAAAGGGTTTAACCGTTTTTTTATTAGGTTTGTTGACGCAAAAAAATATGGCACCCAGCGTACCTACTGCACTGAGAAGGCCTGAAGGCCGAAACGGTGTGCCTCTGTCTGCAGTTAATATAATAAACAAGCAAGAACTTTCATATGTTTTCAACACATCGTTGTATTCTCATCAGGAATAGCCTAATAATGAATAGGAAGGCTAAATATGCAAAATATAGCCTGGAAAATCTTGTCAAAATAAGTGGCAATTAGTAGTTCAAATTGATTATGCGTATTGGACTATTCCTAATGAAGACGCAACGATGTGCTGAAAATATTTAAACTTTTTTACTTGTTTATTCATGTTATGCGCGTATGGTTTTTGCGTGAACGTTAGCTTACTAAGCTTTATATATTTGTTGTAGACTACAAAAGATTTATAACTTTTGCAAAGTAGCTTTACTGTAGGCTACTGTACTTCATTTTTACAGCTTTTGCTTATATTGTTAGGTTACAAAGTATTATTGCAATAAAAAGGATGCGTTGTTCTGTTCGGTATCATTCAAACCGTCCGCTGAGTAAGCAATGATAAATATTTCATTGTTTTATTGATTTTTTAGCTTGACGTGAAACTTTTCTGATATGAAGAAAGTGACAAGCAGCAAAAACCTGCGATTGTTTAGTTGATGCAACGCTCGCTAATGTCGATTTGTGAGCTCTCGTTGCCAGATCACACGATCGATTGAAAATCATTTAGCCGAAAGAACTGAATAATTCATCAACCTGCTGCAGCATCTGTTCCTTCAGACCTGCACTAGATTGCCAATGCTTTTCAACATATCACGTGATACACTCTCGTCCAATCAAAAATTCCCTTGATGACGTAATGATCGAAAGAGCTATAAAAGTAAAGGGAAGGGCGTTGTGCTTTGTATTCCAAACCTGCAAAACGTAACAAAATTGCGGTAAGGCGAGTTTATTTTCAGTTTAATATTTCTCATCTGTTTATCTACAATTCAACAATATGGTAAGTTTGCTGTGTTAGTGCAATATAGGTTTTAACGGATAAGTAAAAATAATTAAAACTAAAACCGGATGTTTCCGTTTTTTTTCTATTGCACCTTCTACTGCAGCTTCAATTGTTTGTTTCAAATATTTTTCAATTAGTTTGAGATTTGGTTTGGTTAGCTTCACTGTGATTTTCACATGCACTTTGCATACAGTAGTGAGGAAAAACGACACATTTTGTGAAGTTAACCAAAAGGAAACGATTGCGCTTGTGACATCAAAAGTGGAAAGTGTATGAAATTGTTAGCTTGTATTCACCAAGCATCTAATTTAAAAACATAGTAAGTTCTTCTCGTGTAAAATAAGCTAACTATCAGTCTATCTATACTCTATTTCATGGTCTTGTAGGCTAAGTATAAATCTGTATCGTTTCTAACACTTTGTCAATCAGACATTACCAACGTTCAGGTAGAGAATTCTGGTAATGATTAGCTTACCCGTTTAAAATGTAGCAGAAAGTAAGCGACTGTATAAAAAAAATTGTAAAAATTAAACAACAAAACGAAAGAAATCTACGTTGAAGCCAAAACCTATCACATTTTCAAAGCAGAAAAATCAGGCAAATTTAGTACCTGAGGAAAAAGCACAAAAAACAAGCCTTAAAGCGTTATTTCTATTATCTGGCACATGAAGAAAGAAGATGTTAAAACGCCTGCTTCAAGAAGCAGCCCATTTGAGACTGTTTCCTATATTTTCCAAAACAGAATTTCCTTATTGTGTATGCAACTATAAGCGTAGTCTTCTATTAACAGGGTGACCCAAAAAAAACGGGCCCCGCGTACACTTTATGTCATATCTCCTTTATTTATTCACCGATTGCCCTTATTTTATAGGACATGGCAAAAGCAACTACCGTGAGTACACCAACACCCCAGTGGGAGCTGGGACAAAGAATACACTGTGTTAAATTTTACTACAAAACAAGCTCGTTTAAGAAAACCCAGCACAGTTTCATGCATCAGTTCGAATGTGAAAAGGCTCCATCCAAAAGCAGAATTCTGAACTGGGTGGACCACTTCGAGAAGTATGGGACCGTGGAAAACCTCAACGCTGCCAGTGAGAACCGTCCAGGCCACTCGGGACGTCCCAAGAAGCGGACAGCCGAGCTAGTCGAATGTGTGAGGGAGTCTCTCCAGCAGAGTCCGAAACGCTCTGTGCGTAAACGAAGTCAGTCTCTCGGTATGTCCCGTGAGACTTGCAGGAGAGTGCTGGTGAACGATATCAGGGCTTACCCATACAGAATACAGACGATGCAGACTCTTACAGCCTCAGACAAGAAGCAGAGGAGCGCTATGGCAGTCAAGATGCTCGAGAAAATCGAGGAGACACCAGGTTTCCTTAACCTCCTTTGGACCTCAGATGAAGCCCACTTCCATCTTGACGGAAAGGCGAACTCCAAGACAAATGTCTTCTGGGGGTCCTCCAGACCCACCGAAGTAGCCACCAAGCCCCTGCACTCTCCTAAGTGCACTGTGTGGGCTGCAATCTCGGCCAGAGGCATCATCGGACCAATCTTCATCGAAGAATCTGGCGCAGCAGTGACAGTCACCAAGGAGCGGTATGTGGAGGTCCTCAAAACCTTCAAGAGTGAGCTCCAGACCCTCTACCCGTCGCTCATGAGCAAGTTCTGGTTCCAGCAAGATGGGGCAAGTTCTCACACCTCAAACCTGTCGCGAGATTGGCTGAAAGAGATCTTCGGAGGCCGAGTGATCAGTCTCAAGACTGATTTTGAGTGGGCACCCCATAGCCCAGACCTAAGCCCCCCAGATTTTTTCCTTTGGGGCTATCTTAAGGACAGAGTGTACGCAGGGAAACCCAGAACCATCACGGAACTCAAGGAAGCCATCAGGGAGGACATGAGAGCCATTCCCAAGTCAGTCTGTTAGAACGTCATAGACAACTTCGTGCTGCGCCTCAAGAAATGCACGGAGGTAAATGGAGGCCATCTAGAACACATGCTGTAGAACGGAGAAAAAAAGGCCAAAGACCCTAGTGTTTTGATGTTTTGTTTTGAACATAATAAACTAGTTATAACCAAAGTTTCATTTCATTCGGACGAAACACTAAGAAACGGGGCCTAATTAGAGTTGGGGCCCGTTTTTTTTGGGTCACCCTGTAGAATCTAACGGTGCGTCATGTTGTAAACAGTTGATCCGGTTACCTGCACAAAGTTTACGTTATACTTTTTTTATTATTCAGCGCGAATGTATTTCCATCCACGTCGGACAGGCTGGCGTACAAATTGGTAACGCGTGTTGGGAGCTGTATTGCCTTGAGCATGGCATCCAACCCGACGGCCAGATGCCAAGCGACAAGACCATTGGTGGCGGGGATGATTCTTTCAACACATTTTTCAGCGAAACCGGAGCGGGAAAACACGTTCCTAGAGCCGTGTTCGTCGATCTTGAACCAACTGTGGTTGGTGAGTTGCATAGCGTGGAAGGTGCTAGAGCAGAGGTGACGAACCTGCGGCCCGCCCGTCAAAGAATTTTGTATGGCCCGCAAAGCAACTTGACAATCGCTCATGCATTAAAGACAAAAGACATCTCAAAGCTGTTTTATGTCTTCACTGGTACACCTCTCCTTTGCTATTTTCTTGCCTTAAACACTAACTTTCAGGGTTTGAAGTTAGAAAATAGGAAAGCTATAAGGTAAAGTTGTGAAAACACTAATCACCAACTTCACCTTGTATTTTGAGAGTTGCTACATCGTCTGTTTGACCTAATAATGATTATATTGAACGCTTAGTCAAACAAAAAACTTTCCAAAAATCCCACTAAACAAAAAAAATTCAATGCTTCAATGTTATTTTTTAATATTTTATGCTGCAATGCTGCATTAGATAGCTGCAGCTGTATGATTCGCATGGGCTTTTGTTTGTTGTTTGAAAAATAAATTTCATTAACTGATTTGTTGTTTCGGAGCATAATGGTCGAAACATTTAGTCAACTTGAGCAAAAAGGATAGAGCCAAAAAAAGAAGAAATTATACTCATATGAAAGCAAACGCTTCGAAAATTAAGCTGTCTTCATTATCAGTGCAAGACTGCAAGTACTGTTGCTTTATCCTTTTGCTCAAGTTGATTTGTTTTTATTTTGTACTGTTGTATGTTTCGATTCTGCGTAAGATAATTTCAACTGTGTGGGTTTTATTACTTTCATCTGCCGTTGTTAATTTTCATAAATAATATCTTGAGTCGCTTCTAAAAGATTGCATAGTAGGCTAGGTTACGATTAAAAAGTTGTGTGGCCCGATAACTCATGTGTAATTGACAAAGTGGCCCTCGACCGCAAAAAGGTTCGTCACCCCTGTGCTAGAGTAAAGGCGAAAAAAGTATTTCGATCTAAATCTTAAAAAGCGTGGACTATTTACGTTATTTGAGAAGACATCAAAAGAAAAATTTCAGACTTACTGTTTGCTGGGATGGTGACTGGAATTTCGTTTTGAAGATTGATATAAATTTCAACTCCTAACAAAATCTGCGAATGCTACAATCAAGGCTTGTAAAAATCGTTAGTCTTCGGATTGGAAAAACTCTTTGAAAGCTTGTTTATGGGAGCTTTGTACACTTGTAGCTTATAGCATAGGCTTTGAAGCACTAACGCAAGTCCTGCTACGGAAATTGAAAAATGGAATTTTTTGTTGTTGAAATGTTATTACTTGAACCCGATAGTATTAATGCTTACTCTGATAGCTCAGTTGGTTAGCGGGTGACTTCGTGGACGAAGAAGCTTCAAGATCAAGCGGCGCTGGTTCTACTCTCGGCCGCAGGAGCGGATCTACCGGGTGGGCCTGATTGGTACAGGCCCACCCAGATTGACAGTGGGCCCACCCAAAATCAGATTCTTGAAACAAAAACATATTAATGTTTAACCCTAGAATAACCAAGTGGCACTAAATTGTCTGGTGTAGCATCACTATTTCACAGCATTTGTAAGAGATATTCGGTAACACTAAGTTTTTGTATGCTGGCCCGCCGTGGCATTACTGGTGAAGGCCCACCAAGATATTTCCTAGGCCCACCCATAAATTACTTTCTGAATCCGCCATTGCAGTCTCGGGGTGTGCGTTTAAGCAACGCACGTTCAGGACTGCTCTCCATTCAGCGGCAGGAATAATTCCAAGCAACCAGGGGCGCCGGAAGCGGGGGGGGGGGGCAGGGCATGCCCCCCTGCCCTCAATTTTTCTGCAGATGGAGGGGCAGGGGGGGTAATGGTGCCCTTTCAAAGTCATGTAAGCTACTGCACATTTTGCAATATAACAATTTCTGCCATTCGCTT
Organism: Aplidium turbinatum; assembly: GCF_918807975.1. Classification (NCBI taxonomy): domain Eukaryota; kingdom Metazoa; phylum Chordata; class Ascidiacea; order Aplousobranchia; family Polyclinidae; genus Aplidium; species Aplidium turbinatum. The sequence continues at coordinate 49,896,001 of NC_137472.1, forward strand.
TTAGCCTAATTATAATCTTTCATTTTTGCCTCAAAATAATATTTACGGCAGAAAATTTTGCAACACAGTACAGGCCTTAAAACTCTTTTCTTTTCGGCAGCCATCGTGGCCTACCTGGAGCTCCTTCTCGGCGGCCAAATCTGCGTGCTTGGAGGCCAAAATACAAAATAAAAATAACGATAGCACAAGTGAATAGAATTAAACTTGCAACAATGCTAAAATGATCACTTAGCGTTGTTGAAGTCTGGGCCTAGGCGACGGCCTACAATAGAATCGTTGCACCACGCAATAACTGCTTTATCGGGATTGTAATCCAGTACTGCGGGACCATCTAACGACACTCGCACGAGTGTCTCCAATGTAGCTGATTTTAAAGAAGTTTGCCCCTCCCCTAGAATTCTTTTTAGCAACAAAAAACAACGTTCGACATGTGTTGACGATGACGGCAAGGTAATAAGTATTTTAATGATGCGAAGGACATTACTAAAAGAAGCATAATTTTTGCAAAATATGATCAAAAAATGTTTTCTCCTCGGATGTCAACTAACCTAGTTCTCCTTTTTAACAACGATTCAATGTCCGACAACATCGAATCGACATAAAAACGACAATTTTGCCAGCCGATGTAAATTAGCACTTCGGATTAAGACTTTGTTAAAATAAACGTCGCGAATTACAAACAAGACTTACAGCGCTGATGATCGCAGATGGATATATTCCATCAATAACAAATATTCCCGCACAATGCAATAGTGGCGATTATGACGCGCTGACCTAATCTTGCGTCACTCTTTGATACTAGATATTTTCGACAGTTAATCCAGCACGATCATTCTATTGCGAAATTAAATAATTGGTTAGAAGAGACCGGCGGCCAAACTTGGCCGATTGAGGAGGTAGCACCGGCGGTCATTCAAGCACTACTTAGCGGTCATGGCCGCCGGCTGCTTGGCTTGACAGTAGGTTATACATCATTATAACATAGCATGATGCCCTTCTTTGTATACGGGACACTTGTAGACTATCATTACTCAATACATAGTGAGCTGATAGATTAGCATTATCGCTATATCTTATCTTAAAACTTGAAAAAAATTGGCCTTTTAGTAAACAAAAGTGCCCTTTTTTCGTAATCCTGCCCCTCCAGTCAAAAATCGTTCCGGCGCCCCTGCCAGCAACAACACTTCAGTAATCGGAAACTTCGAACTGTTAGTCTCGGTGACGGGCCTGCGTCAGTGGTTTAAAGCCTCTACAAGTATACCAAACTGCCAGAATTAAGCTCTGCAAGAAGCTTCCACAGTGAGAGGATAAATTCAATCAATCAATCTATCCTCTAAACGCCACTGAGTGGACCGCTGTCCTTGAAAAGCCTTATTCAAGTGTTCTCTTAGAGAATAGAGTCAGGGTTGTTTGATCTTAACGTTTTTTTCGTTTACAAATGCAAGAGCTTTGTAATTGCAGTTTTGTTCGATAGTCGATTGTTGTGTAGGCTACCCGAATCCAAACTTAGTTATAGCCTACCTACCATTGATTTGAATATTTTTCTACCAAGATGAAATTCGTACTGGGACGTACCGAGAGCTCTTCCACCCAGAACAGATGATCACTGGGAAGGAAGATGCGGCTAACAACTATGCGCGTGGCCATTATACTACAGGTGAGTATGTTTTTCCGAACTCAGTTAACATAGGATGCAATCAATGCACAGATTGTGGACTTTGCAAGAACTTAAGATCAAGTGAATGGTTTTAATTTATAGCTTACTTATCACGTGACATTACAGGAAAAGAAATGATTGATTCTGTTTTGGATCGGACACGAAAACTGGCCGATCAGTGTACCGGACTTCAAGGATTCCTTATTTTTCATTCATTCGGAGGAGGAACCGGATCAGGATTTACTTCTCTCCTTATGGAGAGATTGTCTGTCGACTACGGGAAAAAATCCAAGCTAGAATTCTCCATTTACCCAGCTCCACAAGTGTGTTTCGTATTCATTTGCAACCTAAACTGTATTTTTATACTATACTTCCAACTTCTAATAAATTGGACTTTTTATACTTTTAATTTAATATAGATTTCCACTGCTGTTGTTGAACCGTACAATTCCATTTTGACGACACACACAACCCTTGAACACAGCGATTGTGCATTTATGGTCGATAACGAAGCAATTTATGACATCTGTCGACGCAATCTCGACATTGAGCGTCCTTCGTATGTCAACTTGAATCGCTTGATGGCTCAAATCGTATCCTCGATCACAGCATCACTCCGCTTTGACGGAGCACTTAACGTGGATCTGACGGGTAAGATGACTTTATGGAAGATTGCATCACTTCAGTTTTTCTCATATTAGAAATTAGTTTCATCGTTTCATTTTCTTTAGAGTTTCAAACCAACTTGGTTCCATATCCTCGCATTCACTTCCCTCTTGCAACATACGCTCCGGTCATCTCCGCTGAAAAAGCGTATCACGAGCAGTTGTCGGTGTCGGAAATCACCAACGCTTGCTTTGAACCTGCCAATCAAATGGTCAAGTGTGATCCACGTCATGGAAAATACATGGCTTGCTGCATGCTATACCGTGGAGACGTTGTTCCAAAAGACGTCAACGCCGCTATCGCGACCATCAAAACAAAACGAACTATCCAGGTAAAGTAGGCCAAGTGATCATCCATTCAGTTGCCCAGCCTACTTGTTAGAACTCCAAGTTTATTTTATTTATGTGGATCAGACAAAGCTGTCCATATCGAAAACAACGAAATGATAAACAAACTGCAAATGCACGATGAAAACCACCATTGATGTCCCTTTTAAGAGCTCACTGAACATCTACTGTTACAACTTTAAATGTAATGAGCGTTGGAAAAATTGAAAGTATTCCCAACAATAAAAGCAATCAGATGACGATAGTTTCACTTCTATTTGCAGTTTGTAGACTGGTGTCCGACTGGCTTTAAAGTCGGCATCAACTACCAACCACCTACAGTTGTTCCTGGGGGCGATCTTGCCAAGGTACAACGCGCGGTATGCATGCTCAGCAATACGACAGCGATTGCCGAAGCATGGGCACGTCTCGACCACAAGTTTGACCTGATGTACGCAAAAAGAGCTTTCGTTCACTGGTGCGTATTTTGGACTCTTCTGCTTTGATGTTTTAGTTAGCCAATATCGTCCTTTTGTCTTCTATCACGCAAGTTTCATATCACGCGTGTTTGCGACGTACTGAAACAAGCAGCTAATATGGCATCATAATTGATGATAAACGTAGGCTGATACTCAAGTTGCTTTTTGTAGAAACCCTAGTAAATTGAATTTAGTCCAACAGGAGCTAATGAAAATTGTGCCAGTTTTGTTCTGAAATAATGTTTCAACGATAGCCTCACACAAAGTATAAACATATTTTAGGTATGTTGGAGAAGGAATGGAGGAAGGCGAGTTTTCGGAGGCACGCGAAGATCTAGCTGCCTTGGAAAAAGATTATGAAGAAGTTGGAGTAGATTCAATGGACGCAGATGCAGATGAGGATGAAGAAGAAGAGTATTAGAATGTTTCCAATAATTTCGGCGTTTGTAATGAGATTCCTTTAAAGCTATTTTTGACAAGATGGTGTGATTACAGGGTCATCAATATAATTAACGTTACAACTTCAAACAACTGTATTTAACATCAATATTTAGCGTTACAATATTAATAAATTAAATAGCCTATTTCTCGATTTTATATTTTTTAGGCCTAAATTTTATAGGCCATGAATGAAAATTTGAATAAAAGAATAGCCATTGTAGAGCTCTTCAAATCGGGCAAGTCAAGGAGTGATATTTGCAAGGCCTTAAAAATTAACAGAATGTTGGTCTGGAGAATCTCAAAAGGCACAAAGAAACTGGAAATGTCAAAAATCGACCTGGCCAAGGTCGCCCACGAAGCGCCAGAACTTCAAAATTGATAAAAGCAACCAGAGAAAAGGTGCGAAGAAATCCCAAGAGATCCATTCAAGAACTGGCAAAGGAGGTGAACGTGGCCTATGGAACCATGTTCAAAGTTTTCAAGAAGGATTTGAAGATGAGCCCATTCCAACACATGAAGAAACAGTTGCTAAATGCCAATACCATTAAGAAAAGTCTCTCCAGAGCTAGAACACTGCTCTCACGCATTGAAGGAGGCACGCTGCCAAACCTTGTGTTCAGCGATGAGAAGAAATTTGATGTCCAGCATCATTATAATAACAGTCAGAATGGTTGTGTTTGATCAAGATGGTGACTTGGAACCCCGGGTAGTCACTCGGAGACAAGGGGTGGCATCAGTGATGGTGTGGGCCGCAGTCAACGAATCAGGAAGGAGTCCATTGATTTTTGTGGACCAAGGAGTGAAATTGAACCAAGAAAACTAATGAAATGATATTCTTGAGGGTTCATTGTTGCGTTGGGAAAAGAAACGCTTGCAAAAACGTAATTGGTCATTCCAACAAGATTTTGCCCCTTCACACGGAGCTAAGAGAATGCAAAACTGGCTTTCAGCCAATGTGCCGTTCTTCATTTCCAAGGAAGAATGGCCTCTTTTATCTACAGACCTGAACCCCCTAGACTTTGGTATCTGGTCTTACCTGGAGAGCAAGGTTTCGACTAAACACCACCAAAGTTTGGAAATGCTGAAGGCTAATCTGAAAAAAGAATGGACCAAAATACCTTAAAGAGTTATTCATGACTCTTGCAGGTCCTTTTCGAAGTGTCTCCGACTTGTTATCGACGCAAATGGCGGACACATTGAGTAAAACTTGTTTTTCCTAAATCTTTATTTATTTGACAATAATATTAGGCTACTCCAAAATTGTCTATCATTTGTTAAATACAGTTGTTTGAAGTTGTAACGTTTATTGATGACCCTATATACCTCAATAGGCCTACTCAAACGTAGAAAACAACAAACAGTCAAAAAAAGATAAACTAGGCTACAAAGTAAAGCCCACTGAGTGTGTCGATTGTTCTGTGATTGAGATCTTTTGTAATTATGTCTCACAATGATAAATCTCGGTGCTTCTGTGTAATGTAATAAAATGAATGGAGTGCACGCTTGGGAGTTTTTTCCTGTGGTTTTCAACTTTTCAGGCGCGGATTGTTTTCACACCAGCATAAATAATAGAAGACTCAAAGTAGGCCTACATATGAGTTACAAAACATGAAGTAGTCGTATCAACAATTTAACAAAAGTGGTTGCTAATTTTCCACACGCACTGTGAATCTCAGCAAGAACCTTCCTCTTAAAGTTGTCTCACAAGTTTATTGAAATCACATGGTAGGCCTATACAATTGAATCAAATAGCCTATAGTTATTACTATCTGAATTCTTAACAGCCTGTTTCACCTCAAACGGATCATCAGAAGGGTCTGAAAAACATCAATAATTCCTGAAAAGATATTAAATATTGTAACTGTAATTTAATCTGCAAAAAAACTTTAAATCTGTAATTCCTGAAAAGATATTAAACATTATAACCGTAATCCAATCTGCAAAAAAACCTCAGAATTACAAAGGGCCACCTTCATCCATTATCACAAAGCCTCAATTGCAACGTTCAGATGATATTGAAACTAATCAGACTGATGTCAACACTTGTGACATCACAAAGGAGCAAAATGCAATATCGATGGAGTAACCTGTAGTAACCTGAACAAATTGGATGCAGTGGCGTACCTATGCAAAATGGCGCCCATGGCAAAGTTTAAATGTGCGCCCTTTTTAACAATTCAAGTTAAATATTACATATAAGTCTTTTATGAACAAATTACGAAGAAATGTGTTATTGCTGTTTTATTATATTCAAAGGCAGTCACGTGAGATTGTTTCGTCGTGCAAGTTTTGTTCTCTCTGCGGAGCTAATCAATTTGATAGAATGCTGCGCTGTGTGCCTCCTTTCCAAGTTATTTCCCACATAAAAACTAGTTAACGCGGCTTCTCCTTTCTTTTTCATCTGACGCTGTGTATACTGTAGCCTACAACCAAGTGAATTATTATTGGACATAATCTGACACGCGGATCCTCTATTGACTTTACGTTAATCAGGGTTTAAAGTGTCGAAATTCTCTTTTTTTTCATTTTTTTTCATTTTTTTTCATTACGTTTGTTATGACTCTATTTACTACTGTTTGCTAATATCTTTGGTTTGTTGTATGTAGGCTATCGTTAATGTCAATTGTCAACTTTTGCCCTTCAGCCCCACTTCCCTTTTTCTTTGTATTGGTTTGTTTCATGGTCTGCTTTTATAATTATATATTTGGAATTAAAAAGGGCAAGTAGGCTAAATGTTAAATTAAAAATAGGCTTGTTCAATAATTCAGTTATAGCTAATATATAGGCCTACATGGACAAAATGTTTTCATAGTCTTTTACGTAGCCTATAGGCTTGACTTTGAAGAGATATTCAAGAGGCTTAAACCTGAGACTGGACTTGTCATTAATAGACAACCGCTGAGCAATCTCAGATTTGCAAATGACATCATCCTTTTTGCACAGTCAGAATGTACTCTGCAACAATTGCTTAAGGAACTGAATCGAGAAGGGAAACGAGATGGAATCAAGATGACCTAGAAAAAGACAAAAATAATGTGTAACGAGATAGCAGGAAAACAACCAAGGACGGGTATTTTGATAGATGGAGAAAAGATAGAGGAGGTTAATCAATACAAATATCTAGGGAAAATGATAACACCAGGAAACGACATCGAAACTGAAATCACCCAAAGGATAACATCAGGCTGGAGAAGATTTGGTCAATATAGCACTTTTTTAAAGAGCAAGAACATTCCAATTAGCCTAAAACTAAACATCATGGACACAGTAATATTGCCAACATTAACATACGGAGCAGAAACATGGTCACTCACAAAACAACAAACAAGAAAACTGGCAGCAGCGCAAAGGAACATGGAAAGAATAATATTAAACATAAATAGAAAAGACAAGATTAGAAATGATGTCATCAGAAACAAAGTTGTATCAAAGATGTCATAGAAACAGCGACAAACCTAAAGTGACAATGGGCGGACATGTAGCAAGAATGACAGACAACAGATGGGCCAAGATAACCACTGAATGGACACCAAGATATGCAAGAAGAACTAGAGGGAGACCAAAACGAAGATGGAGAGATGACCTAGAAGAAAAGATTGGCATCACCTGGATGAGAACAGCAAAAGACAGAATGGTGTGGAAACATATGTTGAGGCCATCTGCCAGCAGTGGCATTACCGGCTGATGATGATAGGCCGACTTAAAATTCATCTCAATAGAGCGCTGTGCTGATGCAACCGGCAGTGACCGACCTATAGATACGCAGGGGCGCCGGAACGGTTTTTGGATTGGGGGGGGGGGGTAGGATCATGAAAAAGGGCACTTGATGAAAGGCCATTTTTTCTAAGTTTTAAAATAAGATATAGCAATAATGCTCATCCATCAGCTCATCATCGAGTAATAATACGAGTGTCCGGTATACAAAGAACAATGGCACAGGAGGGCATCATGTTATGTTATGATGATGTAGGCTAATTACCTACTGTGATACAGAATTTTGTGTCATAAATATTATTTTGAGGCAGAAATGAAAGATTATAATTAGGCTAAAAGTTAATATAGCTGAACTTGTTATATCGTATTGCAAAATGTGCAGTAGCTTACATGACCTTAAAAGCAGTGTTGTACGTTGACGCTGAGGCTAGCGCCGTCAATTTATTTTTCAGTTGACGGAAGTGATAGCGCCGTCAACTATTTTGCCGATTTTAAGCGTCAAGCGCTATGCGTCATTTTTTGCTTTCATGGAAAATCTCGTTACACAATAAGAGTTTCACCTATGGTTTCACAATGCTTTCTGGCCAGCGCGACTCATCCGAATTACCGGCTTTTGCGTTGGTTGGAATGGCTCCCTGGAATACACGCGGAAGAAGTTCGCCAAATGGTGATCAGTGATCACCCATGTATTGAGAACGAGGGATCAGAGACAGAAAGCGAAAAATCTATGAATGGCTTCGCGGACGTTAAAGATACTTTATTTCAAGAGCTCTATGCCCTTAAAAAGAGCGATGTTGTTGCAGTGGACCTCGTTAAAAGATTTATACATGCTAAACTATCACAGCACGCTTGGAACAGTGATACCTTTCCGAGTAAACGTTTTCAACTTGTCTTTGAAATACAACACACCAATACCAACCAGCGCTGCTGTTTTTTCTGTAAGGAAATAATAACTAATAGATAGGCTAAGCAGCTAATTACAATACAGTCTCAAAACATAATACCTGCTCTTTATTTATAGCTATTGTTAGCTTAAACTTGGTTGAAATATTTCCGCTTTTTATGAGACTCTGGCAAAAAATAGCGCTGACGCTGACGCCGTCAAGTTCATTAAGAGCTTACGCAGTACCTTACGCCGTAAAGTTTTTAGGCAATTCGCGCTGACGCTGACGCCGTCAATTTATTTCCATGACGCGTACAACACTGCTTAAAAGGGCACCATTTCTCCCCCCCTGCCCCCCATCCACAGAAAAATTGAGGGCAAGGGAGGTATGCGCCCCCTCCTCCCTGCTCCCGCTTCCGGTGCTCCTGTAAATACGGGTATTTTTGTCGGATAACTGTGGATACAAATAAAGCAACCGGCAGACTTTTTTAAAAACTAATATTAATTAATTTAATTAGTCGCTGACATTTGTTGGCATGTCGGCGGGTTTTGAAAGAAACTGACAGCGAATCATTCCCAATCCCAACATTGGTGTGTTCTACTACAAATTGCGTTTATTTTATCCGTTTGATAACTTGAGGAAGTTAGGTAAAAGTACGGTACCGTATAGCCTATTCATAAAGCACAGTTTGTGAAGTTGTGAATGAACCTCAAAACTTCAGACTGCTAAGCTCTAGGCAGCGCCAGCACAGCACGTAAAAATAAATCATACCTAGCCTAATTCTTAGTCTCAAAGTTTCATATAAGCATGCTTATAGGCTCAATAATACTTTGATGCTAATTTTTTCCTGGAACAGACTGAGTGCTCTGGTCAGGCTAAATGAGCCAGAGGCACAATGCTGTTTTTGCAACGTCACAATTCTATTGCTTAACAATGGCTGCAGTGAAAGAGACTCCTTTTTGATCTTTGCATTGTATTGGGCGCAAATTAGATTTTGAAGAAAGTGTAAGTCACAAATTTTAATTTTGACCAACTGATTTTTGCGCCCCTATTAATGTGGCGCCCATGGCTCGAGCCATGCCTGCCATACAGGGTTGCATTCCTGGGGGGGCTCGGGGGGGCTCAGCCCCCCAAAAAACGAAAAGGCTTGATGTAGGGGGGGCTCAGGGGGGGCTCGTTCAAGCTTCCATTTTTCAGCTTTTCTGGCTGAACAACAACTTCTCGACTGAACAAGTAACACTTTAACAGCTTTCTCACAACAGAACTGCAAAAAAACACACGAACATAAGTTGATAGCAATCACCAATTATCACTTTTGTCAGAAACTCTCCAGACTGGGAATATCAACTTTGTAGTAGCTAATCGTCATGTCAAATGGACTGTTAATTCTCTACTTCAAATAAAAAAAGCTATTCAAGAAGGAAAGTATTCGTTTGATGAAGTTGTTAACTTGAGTCCCGGAAGTACAAAAAACTACTCCTTTAAAGGCACAACATTTGACCAGTTCAAAGCTCGACGTAGAGACTACCCTTCTTTTGATCGTAATCAGTTTATTTAAGCTTTGGTTGAGAACATTGGAAGCAGGATGGTGGACACCAACAATGAAAATTCTGTGAAGAGCTTGGGAATTATTGTACCAGAGTTATGGCCTGCTGCAGTCGAAGTTCCATGGCAAGAAGGGGAGCAGAGATTACGAAAAATAGAGGAGAGATTTCATGTCATCACTCCTATTTCCGATTTTCGATTGTATGTTGACAATCCTTGTCATATACCAGATACGATAAAGTTGCTCAAGAACGTAGTAGGCTACTAAACATAATTTCTATAAGCTCTGCTGAAGCCGAACGTGGATTTTCACAAATGAACTTGGTCATCACACAGCTACGATCACGGCTGACCATATCACTTGTTTCAGCATTGTTGTTCATCAGCATCAATGGACCACCTCCTCATTTATGGAATGGCACTGCGGCAACTCAGAAGTGGTTGCAAACTCATCGGTCGGCTGTGGATGTTCAAGTTAAGCATTCTAAGCTGCCCACATTGAATGAACTCAGATCTCCGCAAAAACTGTTTGCTGGCTAAAATCAAGGACTGTCGTGGTGCTTTAAACTTAGCCCATAAAACCAAAGACCTGGCAGACAGGCTGTTTGTTTTGTGTAATCTCGTTTGCACCAACTTGGAATATACTTTGCTGTAATTGGAGTTTTTTAAACTGTTCGTTAATAACTAAATGAGATTTTAGTGTAAGGGAACGTTCAAATATTACGTAACGCTTTTTTTCCGAATTTTTGACCCCCCCCCCTCCCCCATGTAACGCCAACGTAACGCTTTTTTCAATCCCCCCCTCCCCCATGTAACGTTTTTTCACTACGAATTCAGCACTAAAAACTACCATTCCGTACTCGAAAGCGTTACGTAACGTTTTGCTTAAACCCCCTCCCCCCCGATGTGACGCTAACGTAACGCTTTGCATAAACCCCCCCCTCCCCCTCGAAGGCGTTACGTAATATTTGAACGTTCCCTAACTGTCACATTGGCAGCTTATTGGTTCTTATATAGCAAATCTGCAACCACAAGCGCTCATTTCAAGAATTGCATTTCCTTACTTTCCTATTGCAGTCGATGTTTTTGCAAGTGTGCTTAGGATTGGCTCATACAAATAAGTTTACAATTGAGTTAAGAGATTGGAATTAGCTCATGCAAATCGAGTTTCAAGTGTAGGCCTACGCAGTAAAAAAAAAGCAAAGGAGATTGCAGTGTAGCAACCAAGCCAAATTTCAAACTTATAATTTTATATCGGATTCAACCACGCTTTCACGTTTTGTTGCTTCTACCTTTTTCTGTACTTCAAGCTATGTTTTAGCATGGGTTGTTTTTCGACATGATGTTCAGAAGTAAAAACATACTGAACAGTGTTTCCTTTTAAAAAAGGTAAACATTGTTGGCTAACCTACACCGATTACTTATACATACTTTGTCTATAACAACACAGCTAAGTGTTAGAGCCCCCCCAAAAAAAATTTTAGGAATGCACCCCTGTGCCATACCCTAGGTCCGCTACTGATTGGATGAAATTTATATTTAAAACCTGTTAAAATCGAATGAAATTTATAACCTGTAAAAATCAAATGAAGTTTAAATTTGTAACCTGTGAAAATCAAAAGGAATTTATTTTATTTTGAAGTACTTGAGTTTAAATTTGTTTCTATGACGACATTTACCCACAAGTTCCGAACGCTTGTTCAGAAGGTGGTCACAATCGGCCTTTAGAATGGCCAACTTTTCAGCCAAACAGAGACCACAATTATTACGACTACCTCCACTATAAGGCCGAGCACAGCAATAGATGGACCATGTTATTTTAGGATCAACACCCGTGTCTTTAAGGTCCTAAACTGCTTTAGATAGTTCCGTGCTGTTTCGTTTAGACCTATCCATCATTCATTCATTCATTCATTCATTATCAGCCATTGTTGTTTCACTGCAGAATGAAGGCCTTCCCCATATCTTTATAATTTTGTCTGTCTTTGCACGTTTGTGTCCAGTGTTTGTCGAATTGGTAGAGTTCGTCTCGCCATCTTGTTTTCTGTTTCCGCAAAAGAGGGAAACAGAAAACAGAAAACCTATCCATAAAGGAACATTTATGGTTGGGGAAACGTTTTTTAAAAGTAGTTTCACAACCACAATGTAATGAAGAACCTTTGGGCCGTTATCAATGGTGGCCTTGTAAACAACGGCCTTCTGCAAGCATTGCCCATTTAAAGGACAATCTGGCTTCACCCTACAATTGCAACCAGGCTGAGATGGTTCATTATCAGCCTGCAATATTCAGTTCAGTTCAGTTCAGTTGTTTTTATTTCTGACCATCATATCAAAACAATACACGTCAACATAGCAAAGGTCGAGAAAAAGGTAGAAGCGACAAAACGCGAACGTTAAAAACGTGCTTGTGACCGAAGTAAGTTATTGAGTTGAAAAAAAAATTTGGCACGGTCGCAACACCTTCAGAAAAATTTAAGATATAAGAAAATAAAAAAAAGAAAATGTTAATAAACAAAAAAAAAGAAATAAATTTAGGCTATAGCTTTATTAGCCCACATAGCTTTAGCTGATATATTTAAGATTTGTATGGACAGTTGCTATGAAGATCGGCCATGGTGCGTTATCAAGAGTGCTGATGGTCTTAAGGGGAACACGTCTTGATGCGTTTAGCTCATAGCAAGAAGAGCAAGGCAGGCAAAGAAAACCCCACAAAGAAATCCTACCACGGGCAAAGCCATTTCAAGCGCAACGCACCATAGGCCTTGCACGACTCACCAAATAGATAGGCTATAACTTGACGACACTAAAAACAATGACGAAAACAAATAAAACAAACTAGCAAAACAACATCATCATCTTTCGGAAATTCAATTATACCCAGGGAAGTTATGTCTTGAAGATATCAAGCGTGCTTTGATAAAAGTTGCGTTGATAAAGCGATAATTTTAAACCCCAGTCAGCTAAACTCGTCACTTCCACACTGATCCAACGTTAGCAAACGTTGAATTAATGCAAAAACGACAGGCATCGCTAGCTGGGAAGTAGTAGTGGCATGTCACAGTAATATGATAAATTTGGGTTACCGTGTATATGTTTTACACGTTAAACCATAACAAAAGTGATAAAGAAATCCAATTTGGCATGTTAGAAAAATAGATAAATAATCAGACAATAGCATGACGATCCAGTCCAAGATATTGATATAAAAAACAACTGGTTGGAGCACATGGCCACCGCTTCACCGAAAGATGGCGATTGGTCGAAGAGGATGGAGAAACTTCTGAAGACTCTGTAGAACTTCTGTGGACAAAAAACACAAGAACCAGAAGGCCAGTAGGAGTACTTACAACCTTACTATTTTGCTAATGAATCTACACACATTGGCCTATCATTTCTGGGCAAAAAAAATAATATTAGTATGTTTGGTGCATGTAATACTTAGATAGGATCATTTTAAGAAAGATTTAGCTTGTTCATTTTTAATTTAAAGCCTTTTACAGTTTTGCATTCATTTCTTATAGTAGGGGGAAGCTTGTTCCAAACTGTTGGCCCCATGTACCGTATTGATTGTTTGCAAGTGTTAATTCTACAATATATCGGAATATAAGGAGAATTACTTCTTGTTGTTAGGCTACTTGATTGTTTACACATAATTATATCATTGAATGTTGTGGGAAGTAGCCTTTTTGAATATTTAAACATGAAAGTTGCAATCTCTGTAGTTTTCATGTGGTTAATTGATTTTAAATTGTTGAGTTCCATTACACCTTTTACGCTTTCTCTGCGGTCAATGTTAAATACAGTACGAAGAAAGTTATTGCATGTACGTTGTAGCTTTTGCAATGTAGTTTTGTTTTCATGACACCATGTTGAGATACAATATAATATCTGACTCTCAACTAGAGAATGGTAAATGGAGAGAAGTGCTTGTTTGTTTAGGAAAGGCTTAATTTTTTTTGTCACGCAAAGTGTTGATCTTATTTTTTGAAGCAAGATTTCCATATGAGATTTCCATGACAAATGCTCGTTTACAATTATTCCCAGAAACTTTATTGAGGCAACTTGTTCTATGTTGTTTTTTCGAATATTTAAGGGTGGGTGGCTTGATAGTGTCTTGCTTCCTTGACTTGAAAATAATACATGTTTGGTTTTGGTGACATTTAGAGACAATCGATTTGTTGATAGCCATTGATCTATGCATACAAGCTCTTGATTTGCAATATCATATACAGCAGAAACGGTTTTATTTTTATATATAATGGTGGTGTCATCTGCAAACATAATTGCAGTTCCGTGTTGAAGGCAGTTAGGAAAGTCATTTACATAAATCAGGAATAGAAGAGGGCCTAAGATAGACCCTTGTGGGACACCCAAAGATATGTTGTTAATGTTAGAAGATAGTGTGCCATTGAAAACAACTCTTTGTTTTCTATTACTCAGGTAACTCATGAACCAATCATAGGCCACGCCTCTTATTCCGAAATGATATAATTTAGCTAGCAATATTTTATGGTCGATGGTGTCAAATGCTTTAGATAAATCAAGAAAGATTCCTAATGCAAGATAGTTGTCGTTTAGTATACTGGTGATACTTTCTATTAGCATTGAAGCAGCATGGCTTGTGGAATGATTTTTTCTGAAACCGAATTGATTGTTATAGAAAAATTTATGTCTAATTAAAAACGAGTATAATCTGTTGTACATGATTCTTTCTAATATCTTTGAAAACACAGGTAGTAGGCTGACTGGTCTGTAGTTGTTTGAATCTTTGCAGCTACCCTTTTTAAAGATAGGTATCACCTTCCCCAACTTAAATGTATTTATGAATTTTCCACTCGTTAAGGATAAGTTAAATATATGAGTTAAAGCATGCAGTATATTGTTTGGTGTTGACTTTACAACTATGGATGGTATTTCATCGATGCCACTGCTAGTTTTTGCTGGCATAGCATGAATAATATTTTTAATTTCATTCAAAGTAGTTTGATAAATATAAATTGTCTCAGAGCATGGAGAATCGAGATATGTTGAAAATATTGTATTTGATTTGGGAATTTTTTTTGTAAGGGAATGGGCAGCACAGGAAAAGTGATCATTGAAGTGATTTGCAATAGTTAATCTGTCAATGACTGTACTATCATTTATTTTGATGCCATGGTTAGTCTTAGACTGGGATTTACCTAATAGATTGTTGATTGTTTGCCAAGTAGCTTTCAAATTAAACTTTTGCTTTTCAAATTTAGATTTATAAAATTCCTTCTTTTTTTGTTGAACTGTATGGAAGTATAAGTTTCTTGCAGAGGTGTAGTTCTTTTTGGAGTGAATAGTTTTATTTGCTATGTACTTTTTAAACAAACGCTCTTTTCTTCGTAATAGATGTAGTAGTTCTCTATCAAACCAAGAATTATTCTTTTTTAAAGGTGTTTTTTGTAAAGGAAAATGCTTATTAAATTGACTAGTATATTCTCCTATGAATGACTCATAAGCTTCATCAGCATCAGTTTGATTTAAGCAACAAGTGATGTCCATATTTTCCAGAGCATTTGAGAAATTTTGTATGTTTGAGAGATTAAATGATCTGGTATATTGATGACATGTAACTGAGGGTTTTCCAATATTTGTACAATGCATAACTGGAAAGTGGTCCGAGATGGCATTAATTAGAATTCCACACCGACTTTCATTACCTGTTTGCACATTGGACCATATTTGATCTAAGACTGTTGCACTGGTGTCAGTTATTCTAGTAGGTTTATTAATTAGTGGGTAAAAAGAATTTGAGAACATCAAGTCTGTAAAATTGCCTACATTGATGTTTTCATAATCCAATAAATTATAATTAAAATCTCCCATTATGTAGCATTGTTTTGATGTACCTATGTTATTCATGCACGCACTAAGCAGATCAAGAAATTCCAAATTTGACTTAGCATCCAATGCAGGTGCTCGATAGATGCTACCACAGGTCACTTGTTTACCACCAACAAAAATATCAATAAAAATAGACTCAAATACTTTTTCTTTCATAATGGTTAGGTCATCACGCTTGGTATACATAATATCACTTTTTAAGTATATTCCTACTCCTCCATGGATATGGATATGATGCTTGCAACATTCGGAGTACAACTGTAGCTCAACTTAATAGTATTACGGCTGAATATTTTATGCAATCTATGATGGGGCGGAAAGTGGATGGCAATGAGTTTGAAAAATTCCTTACCAATGTTGCTATCAACCTGCAAGCTGTAAGGAGGATTAAACCATAAGATTTTTCGACTCCTTTTCCTAGATGTTCGCATGTTATTAGCAGGGTTGTAGCAAACTCTCTCCGCAAAACCACTTTTCAAAAGGGCATCATCATAAACAGGTGCGGACTTATCAAATTCATTCTGGACAAATATAATATAAAAATAAATATAATAATAATAAATATAATATATAATAATATAATAATATAATAATATAATATATATATATATATATAATAATCCAGAAATTGATTGCAGCAGTTGCAAATAAAAGTGCTCAATGTTTAAAAGACAGAGCTAATGTAAACCATTATTTTTTCAACTACAAAAAGTTTGCGCTGCCATTGGTTTCATGTAGCCTACTGCCAGGTACAATCATCAGGCGCATACTTATTCAAATAGATTCTAATGGTTTATATATATAATAATATATATTAATTATATACAAATAGAATCTGAAATCTTATCACGACCTACCTTGGAATGACACTGAATTGTATTCTCAGCTACAAAAACAGCATTGAAAACGCAGATGATTCTATTTGAATAAGACCTTCTGATGATCCGTTAGGTGAAACAATTTGTAAAGGCTTCAGATAGTAATAACTATATTTGATTTAATTCGCTCTGCTTTGCCTTTTTGCTTGGCATTGAGCACTTTTTGTAGTATTAATAGTTTTCATTGTTTTATTAATTATATATATATAATAATAATAAAAAACAATGAAAACTATTAATACTACAAAAAGTGCTCAATGCCAAGCAAAAAGGCAAAGCAGAGCGAATTAAATCAAATATAGTTATTACTATTTGAAGCTTTTACAAATTGTTTCACCTAACGGATCATCAGAAGGTCTTATAAATATAATATAAAAATAAATGATATATATAATATATAAATAAATAAATAAATAATAAATCATATATAGTATACAATTGATGTGCTTTTGATATCCTTTTACTCTTGAAATTGGTTGCGATGCTTGAATTTAATTAAAGCAAGAGTTGAAACTCCAGGTTTACGCCGGCACGTAGGCTACCGCAAAGGGCAAAATTAGCCTACTTTTGTTGCCTGTTCATAGAGTTCATAAAATTTTGGTTTCATCGATCGAACATTTTACCACAGTTGAGCCAGAGAAAGAATTTTAAACTTGTATTTCCACATTTGTTGGCTTTGCAACTCAATAGTTTGATTGATTGATTGAATCTTTATCCTCAGTCTGGGAAAGCTTCTTGCAAAGCTTAATCCTGGCAGTTTCGCATAGCCTACTTGTAGAGGCTTTAAATCAGTGACGCTGGCCCGGTCATCGAGATTGACAGAGTAGCCTAATGTTTCTGATTGTTGAAGTCTTGTTGTCGGGGAATTATTCCATCCATTAGATGCCGCTCAATGGAGAACAGTTCTTAACGTGCGTTGCTCAAGCGCACGCCCCGAGAGTAGAATTAACCAGCGCCGCTTGATCTTGAAGCTTCTTCGTTCACGCGCTAACCAACCGAGCTATCGGGGCGGACAGTTGTTGTGCAATGTAGGCAAATCTATATAACCAGCGCCGCTTGATCTTGAATTTCTTCGTTCACGAAGTCACGCGCTAATCAACTGAGCTATCGGGGCGGACAGTTGTTATGTAATGTAGGCAAATCTATCTCTAACCGAACCTGCAGCGCTGATAGCCTACTTCAAAAGCATTTTGTAGCCTATTCAGTTAAATGCTTGAATGTAATTATGTGAAAGAATATACTGTTAGTTACCCAGCAGTCAACCCGAAAACATGTGCTCTCAAAACAGCTTGCTCAAAAAAAATTCGATTCGGGAACATTTTACATTTTACATACGAAATCATATGAAATCATATTTTACGAAATCATAGGCTAAGTCTTTCTCTTCTACGTCTTCTACAAATAAGTTAACGTCAAAAACGTTTTGGATAGCATCCACATTTCCCATTTGAATGCAGCAGTGTCTTCGAAAAAATCTATGAAATTATATTTAATCCTTTCATAAAGTTGAGATGCACTGATATAGGCTTGAGCAGGTTGTGAGCAGCATTTATGGCTTCTTTCTTCAACGTTTTGTGGGACAAGGGATTTATCTATTTTACCACTCTGGATAGCCTATGACCTGATGTGGCTCTAGCTTTCGTCATGCCATTGTCTGTTTGTTTGTCTAGGCCTACCACGTTTTTTCAACGTAATGTGTCCAATTGGATAAGCCTCTATGTTTTTTCATTTGGTCTAACCTAGGTATAACACGTCAAACGGTAATCCAAATTTCTCATATAGCCTAGCTTACTGTGACATGCTACTACTAGCCTACATTCCAGCTAGCGGAGCCAGTCATTTTTAGTATTGTTTAACGTCTGTAGACGTTGGGTCATTGTGGAGGTGACGAGTTTTGCTGGCTGGGGTTGATAATTATCGCTTATCGACGTAACTTTATATCCAACCACGCTTGATATCTGCAAGACATAACTTCTCTTGGTAGAATTGGATTTCCACAAGATGATGATGTTGTTCTTGCTTGTTTGTTTTTATTTGTGTTTGTTATTGTTTCGTATCTTTAAGTTGTAACTATTTTGTAAGTTGTGCAAGGCTTGGTGCATTGCCCTTAAAATGGCTTTGCCCGTGGTAAGATTTATTTGTAGAGTTTTCTTTGCTTGCCTTGCTCTTCTTTGCTATGAACTAAACGCATCAAGATGTGTTCCTCTCACCACCATCAGCACTCTTAATAATGCACCATGGCTGATCTTCATAGCAAGTATCTATTTATACAAATCTTGAAAATATCAGCTAAAGCTATAGCCTATTGGCTAATAAAGCTAGTGTTTGAATATATGTTGTCGTTTTTTTTTTTGTTTCTTTTTCTTTTTTTATTTCCCTTTTTGTCTTAAAAATTTCTGAAGGTGTTGCGATCGTGCCAAATTTCTTTCAACTTGATATTTTATTTTGGTCTCAAGCACGTTTTAACGTTTGCGTTTGGTCGCTTCTACTTTTTCTTGACCTTTGCTCAGGGATATCTAAAGAAGGGGATACGAAGGCTTTTATTACGTCTGACAATAGAAGGGCTTTTGTTTATCGTAAATAATCTGTGTTTATCATAAAATGACAATTGGCACCGATAGTAGTTTAATAAATTTTGTTATGATAACTTGCATTGCGCTATTAGCATCAGGCCTAAAATATTCACAGCATGCTCATGGTTGTTTGTTAATTCAACTACCCATATACTTGCTTTACATCTAGCTTACTGCGAAGGCTTTGTTCAAAAAAACAGCTTACTGGTAACTTTTCAACTGTCTTTGTAAGCAAGTATTCTTTAAATATGCTCTACGTAACATTTGCTAACTGTCTCCTGTAGCTCACTGTACCAGCTGCACTACAAAACTTTCTACGATTTTAAAAAGAACCACATGCTTAAAGCACTACAAACTACCGCCCTGGTAGTGTCACGAGAATAAGGCAATCGCTGAGAGCCTTCATATCCCCTTCTCTAGATATCCCTGCCTTTGCTGTGCTGACGTGTATTGTTTTTGCTGTGATGGTCAGAAATAAAAACAACTGAACTAATTTAAAAATCTCCTCCGAGAAACAGGAATGAAAAAAAGAGTTTGGAAACTCTATTCAATGGAAGACGAAATCACGTTTTGATTTCCTGACGCCTGACATGACTCCCACTCCTCTGTCTTAGTGTCTTTGCCTTCATTTTCATTCAGTCTTTGAATATTTAGAAGTGGAAGGCAATGCGGTCAGAGCTTCTTTTTTTTTTAGAATTTGGAGCGTCATTAAAGTAGCAGTTGAAAACGTCTATAACACATTTTTGTTATTTGATACAGTAAGGGTTTTAGCATGTAGTGTGATTTATTATTTGACCGGGCAGGTAAACTAGATACGGTATGGTGACAGTAGGCTGATATCTGTGTTAAATGGTTAGTGCTCCACTTTTCCTAATACAGTCAACCCCGCTTAATCGGCCCACGTTTAATAGGACCACCCGCTTATTCGGACCATCTTGCACTGGTCCCGAATCCAATTCCATTTTTCTGTACAATTTTCCCCGCTTAAACGGACCACCAACCCGCTTAAACGGACCACCCTCCGCCCTAAAATAGGCCTTTATGGTTAACGTTTTTTACTTTTTGTACATTTTTCTGCGAGGTGACGCGTCAAGAGTTGTTGATGGGCAACGTGCTACGTTCTCGCTAAGCCATTTTAAAGTGAAGTAGGCTACAGATAAACAAACGCTTGTTGTCACGTCATAAGGTTAATTGTCATCTATCAGAATTGCAGTAATTGTGATGCAGCACCGAATACTGTACTGTACAGAAGAATGAATGAATGCTTTTAGTGCTTGAATAAAAATGGCAGCAATAACTCACGTACATCGAACACTTAAAGAAAAAATTGAGATTCTTAACAAAATCAAAAACCAGCCTTCGGGAACGTCAGAGAGGAAGTTAGCTGAGACTGTATTTTGTTTTGATTGTTGATGGTGTTTTGGTTGTGTTTATAGCCGCAATTGTAAAATTCTTAAACTATTTTCAAAAACGATGAAAAAAATAACGAAATTTGTTCTCCCCGTTTAATGGGACCACCCGCTTAATCGGACCAATTTGGCTTGGTCCCGATGTGGTCCGATTAAGCGGGGTTGACTGTAGTTCCAAAATTTATAGCATAACTGTAATTCACCAAATAGATATTAAAGAAAATTATAAAGTCTGTGCTTAGTTTGCTTAACATTTTTTTTCGGGTTTTCTTATAAAACGGAAGCCTTTTTAGTGCAAATACTTGCTGTTCAAATTGGGAACATCATAAATGCAACAGATTCTGTAAGCATAAATTTTGGCATGTGTGCCTTGAGCAACGCATTACAAAGACTGTTCTCCATGCAGCGACACTAAAGCGAACTTTACTAAAGTTAAGTTCGTAGTAAAGTTCGCCTTGAGCGGCACCCAATGGATGGAACAATTTCCTGGCAACAACAATCAGAAACTTCACTTTGTCAATCTCGATGACCAGGCCTGTATCAATGATTCAAAGCCTTTACAAGTTGGCGTCTGCAAAGCTGCCAATTTTAAGCTCTCAAAGAAGCTTTCCCAGTTTGAGATTAAAAATTCGGAGCTTGTGTACAAGTCCCTCCCCCCTGGCAACTCATGACAAAGAGGAATTGACCAAAACATGTGTATTGAAGTGTGTGAACAGTAAAGCAAAGGTAAAGGGATGCAACCTAGTTCGTACCCTGAACAGTTCGGACCCTCAGTTCGTACCCTAAAAAGATCGAAAGAAAAAATTAAAAAAAGCGGAAGTCGCTGATCGCAGTTTCCGCAAACATTTTAAAATTTTCCCCCTGAAAAGATCGAGAGAAAGATAGCACAAAGCCGAAGTCGCTGATCGCAGTTTCCGCTAACCTTAACCATAGGCTAATCTATGCTCTAACCCTAACTCTCGCTGATCGCAGTTTCCGCAAACATTTTTCGTAGATTCCGCTAACCTTTACCCTAACCATAGATTAATCTATGCTCTAACCCTAACCCTCGCTGATCGCAGTTTCCGAAAACATTTTTCCGCAGTTTCCGCTAACCTTTACCTTAACCCTAACTATATAGCAATCTATGCTCTAACCCTAACCCTCGCTGATCGCAGTTTCCGAAAACATTTTTCCGCAGTTTCCGCTAACCTTTACCTTAACCCTAACTATATAGCAATCTATGCTCTAACCCTAACCCTCGCTTATCGCAGTTTCCGCAAACATTTTTCCGCAGTTTCCGCTAACCTTTACCCTAACTATAGAGCAATCTATGCTCTAACCCTAACCCTCGCTGATCGCAGTTTCCGCAAACATTTTTCAGCAGTTTTGCTAACCGCAGTTTCGGCTAACCCTAACTCTAATCATCGAGTAATCTATGCTCTGCTCTAACCCTCGCTGATCGCAGTTTCCGCAAATATTTTTCCGCAGTTCCGCGGTTTCCGCTAACCCTAACCCTCGAGTTTGTTTGCGGAAACTCCGATCAGCGACTTCAGCTTTGTGCTATTAAACTGCGATCAGCGACTTCGGCTTTTTTTAGTTTTTTTTCTCGATCTTTTCAGGGTACGAACTGAGGGTCCGAACTGTTCAGGGTACGAACTAGGTTGCACCCAGGTAAAGTACTGTAGTTTCACCCTATATGTTTGGCAGTGGCTATTTGACAGGCGCCGGTCTTTGAATCTGAAACACTATTTGACCGGGCATGACGTCACTATATAGGCATTTTTTTCTTTTTCTCTTTCAAAGCAAAAGACGAGAAGAGTGCCTATATAAGTTCTAAATTCAACACTTACGTTCAACTGATTTGGTGGCGCGTAGGATAAGTCTCCGGCTGGTGCTCCAGAGGGAATGAGTTTGATACTACGCGAAAGCGTCCGTTTATTTTTAAATTTTGACCCGAATTGACTCAATCGTTAGGCTGCTGCATTTTTGTGGTTAATTTTTAATTTGAGTAGCCTACAGCCCAATTTTTTATGTCTTTTCAACTATGAGTAATAAAGTTAGAGTTTTCAATTTTCTGGAATTTGAGAATTTCTCTGGGTAATTTTCCGTTCGTCATAAGAGAATGTGACCGACTGACCGTGTTTGCCGAACGACGCAAAAATGTAATGCGTCGTTCGGCAAACACGGTCACATCCTCTTATGACGAACGAAAAATTATCCAGAGAAATTCTTAAATTCAAGAAAATTAAAAAATAAAAGTAATAAAGTTAGAGTTTTTAATTTTCTGGAATTTGAGAGTTTCTCTGGGTAATTTTATGTTTGTCATAATTTTCCGCTTGTCATAATTTTTCGTTCGTCATTACATTTTTGCGTCGTTCGGCAAACACGGTCACATCCTCTTATGACGAACGGAAAATTATCCAGAGAAATTCTTAAATTCAAGAAAATTAAAAAACTCTAACTTTATAACTCATATTTGAAAAGACATAAAAAATTGGGCTGTAGGCTACTCAAATTAAAAATTGACCACAAAAATGCAGAAGCTTAACGATTGAGTCACTTCGGGTCAAAATTTAGTTAAAAATTAAAAAAAAAAACGCTTCCGCGTAGTATCGAACGGGTGCAACCTAGTTCGTACCTTGAACCATTCATACAGTCAGTTCGTACCATGAAAAGATCAAGAAAAGAAATTAAAAAAAGCCGAAGTCGCTGATCGCAGTTTAATAGCACAAAGCCGAAGTCGCTGATCGGAGTTTCCCCAAACAATTTGAAACAAACTCGAGGGTTAGCGGAAACTGCAGTTAGCGGAAACTGCGGAAAAATGTTTGCAGAAACTGCGATCAGCGAGGGTTAGGGTTAGAGCATAGATTACTCTGTGGTTAGAGTTAGGGTAAGCGGAAACTGCGGAAAAATGTTTGCGGAAACTGCGATCAGCGAGGGTTAGGGTTGGAGCATAGATTACTCTATGGTTAGAATTAGGGTAAGGGTTAACGGAAACTGCGGAAAAATTTTTGCGGACACTGCAATCAGCGAGGGTTAGGGTTAGAGCATAGATTACTTTATGGTTAGAATTAGGGTAAGGGTTAACGGAAACTGCGGAAAAATTTTTGCGGAAGCTGCGATCAGCGAGGGTTAGGGTTAGAGCATAGATTACTCTATGGTTAGAATTAGGGTAAGGGTTAGCGGAAACTGCGGATAAATGTTTGCGGAAACTGCGATCAGCGGACTTCGGTTTTGAGCTATTTTTTCTCTTGATTTTTTCAGGGGAAAAATTTTAAAATGATTGCGGAAACTGCGATCAGCAACTTCGGCTTTTTTAATTTTTTTCCTCGATCTTTTCAAGGTACGAACTGACGGTCCGAACTGTTCATGGTACGAACTAGGTTGCATCCGTATCGAACTCATTCCCTCTGGAGCACCAGCCCGATACGTATCCTACGCGCCACAGAATCAGTTGAAAGTAGGTGTTGAATTTAGAACTTATATAGGCACTCTTCTCGTCTTTTGCTTTGAAAGAGAAAAAGAAAAAAAATGCCTACATAGTGACGTCATGACCGGTCAAATAGTGTTTCAGATTCAAAGACCGGCGCCGGTCAAATAGCCACTGCCTATATGTTTGGTCGAGTCCTGTCTTTGTCATGAGTTACCAGGAGGTGGGAGGGACTTGTATACCAGCTCCAAAAATTCAATCAATTAATTTTTCCCACTAATAACCTATTTTGCAATCTAACTTCTACAATTTTGGTTTTTAGGTTACTTCCTGTTTATTGCTGTTTCAAAAGTATTTTTTGTGGTAAACATCAATGATGAATAGTTTTAGCGCAGGTATGTGTAGGCTATTAATATTAATTTTGTATAGGCTATGAACCATAGACTCCTTAAGTAAAGGACTGGAACCTCCCATGCTCGGGGTTTGTAACTTGAGTCCGAATGATTAACTTGAGTCCTGGCTTAAATGACTTCTAGAGAAGCTAGAAACACAATCTTGGATTCTATATTAGGGTTTTTGAGGATGGCGAGTTCAATAGTGTTACTTTCAACAATACCTGAGGTCATTTTCAAGGTCAAAATATCATATTTTAAGGTCAAATTACAGAATTTTGGTCTTTTTTGTCCATTTTTACGTCTAAATCGTAAAGCAAAACTATTTCAAAGAAGTCTGTGACAAAATATGATATTGTGCACCTACTGCATCTATTGTGTAAGATATTTTCTCTACACTGCGTAAGTTCTTTGAAGTTCTTTTTGTTTATTTTCGGAAATATTTTGGTGATTTCATATGCCCTAGCAAAACATTGCGGTTCCAAGCCTTTGTGATGTAACAATTTATTGAAATCAAAGCTGTAATTTGCATGGCAAGACTGAAATGCGTTGCCGGTTTCATTTTGCTGAGTTGTTATCCTTTGTAGATGCACGTTTAGCTAGTAGTATAATGCTGCTTGTACTACTTTAGCTAACATTCAATTGAAAGCTTATGTCCTCAATGTAAGTGACAAAGAAAAGCCTTTGGGATGCCTCAGGGGGCAAGAAAAGCTTTCCAACTAGTGATAAACATTGTCTATTATAGTGTCATCTTGTTATGTATTGTCAATTTGTGTATTATATTGTAATCATTGACTCTTTTAGATAATAGCCATAGTGTTGAGAAATACATATGATGTTTATGTAATAGCATATTTCGTCACAAACTTCTTTCAAACAGTTTTGCTTTACGATTTAGACCAGCGGTTCTCAACCAGTGGGCCATGGCTCACTGGTGGGCCATAGAAGCATTTTGAGGTGGGCCACAGACATGTTTGAAAAATTGAAAGATTTATTGAAACATTGTGTTTCATTTTTGTCACTATAGTTAATTTTACACTTGTGTGTTTGTTTAGTTACAATAAATGATGCTGCTGTTTTCAGCTACAAAGTGGCAATCATCATTCTAATTATTGCAACATACAGGGTTTTACATCAACTCAGTTTATACAACACTTTATGATGTAGTAGACTAGTTTGTGATTACAATTAAGCCATCTTTATAAGCGGTAGCTTAGTTGAACTTCTGCAGATCCGCTTTTTAGTACGTGCAGCATTTTATTTTGTGGATTATGTTGGGCATCAATTTGTATGTATGTATGTACATCAATTTTTGATAACAGAGAAGAAAAAGGACATTGTGTATAATTTTGTAAAGTTCTTAGTCATTATTCATTGAGGCCATCAAAACTGAAACTTCACCTCGAAAAAGTTCATCCAAATTACAAGGATGAAGATGTGAACTTTTTTAACGAAAAAAAGATAGTGTAGAGCGTCAGCGCCTGGATTCAACAAGGAGATTCTAGCAACATTCCAAAGGCAATGTTCTGCTGCTTTTTGTTTATAAACCTTTTTTGTAATTTTTTTCTTACATAAAAACTGAATGGGCCACAGAACTTTTATACAAACAAAAATGGGCCACAAAAGAAAAAAGGTTGAGAACCACTGATTTAGACGCAAAAATGGGCAAAAATGACCAAAATTCTGTAATTTGACCTTAAAATATAATATTTTGACCTTGAAAATGACCTCAAACGGTGTTGAAAATAACACTATTGAACTCGCCATCCTCAAAAACCCTAATATGAAATCCAAGATTGTGTTTCTAGCTTCTCTAGAAGTCATTTAAGCCAGGACTCAAGTTGATCATTCAGACTCAAGTTAAAAACCCCGAGATCGTCAGTTTCCAGTCCTTTACTTAAGGAGTCTATGCTATGAACTAAGGACAGATAAACTCAGGTAATGGCCTACTATTTTAAGGAGCAACCTATTTCGTCCCCTGAACACTTCGTACCCCAATTTTATCCCCTAAAAAGATCAAGAAAAACATACGGGTGCAACCTAGTTTGTATCTTGAACCATTCGTACAGTCAGTTCGTACCCTGAAAAGATCGAGAGCAAAAATTAAAAAAAGCCGAAGTCGCTGATTGCAGTTTAATAGCACAAAGTCGGCGAAGTCGCTGATCGGAGTTTCCCCAAACAATTTGAAACAAACTCGAGGGTTAGGGTTAGCGGAAACTGCGGAAAAATGAAACTGCGGAAAAATATTTGCGGAAACTATGATCAGATCAGCGAGGGTTAGGGTTAGAGCATAGATTACTTTATGGTTAGAGTTAGGGTAAGCGGAAACTGCAGAAAAATGTTTGCGGAAACTGCGATCAGCGAGGGTTAGAACATAGATTACGGTACTCTATGGCTAGAATTAGGGTAAGGGTTAGCAGAAATTGCGGAAAAATGTTTGCGAAAACTGCGATCAGCGAGGGTTAGGGTTAGAGCATAGATTACTCTATGGTTAGGGTTAGCGGAAACTGCGGAAAAATGTTTGCGGAAACTGCGATCAGCGGACTTCGGCTTTGAGCTATTTTTTCTCTTGATCTTTTCAGGGGGAAAATTTTAAAATGATTGCAGAAACTGAGATCAGCGACATCGGCTTTTTTTAATTTTTTTTCTCGATCTTTTTAAGGTACGAACTGACGGTACGAACTAGGTTGCATCCAAAAAATACAACAGTGCTGAACTCGCATTCGGAGTGGCCGCAAGCATTACAAAATTTGTCTCAATCTTTTTAGGGGACGAAATAGGTTGCAGGCCTCGAAATAAGATTTTGTTTCACGGCGGACAAACGTGTCCAGTCTGAGCAGCTATCTCGGGGGACAAATTAAGTCTCACGACGGACACACCAGTTTTAACGTCGATTGTCATGCTTAATCACTTTATCTTGATAATTCTTCGCCATTTGAGAACTATAGTTATGGTTTAGAAGGCTTTTTAAAATTTCAGCGAAGTCACTCTGAAAGGCTTGCAAGCCTTAAAGCAGCCGGCGGCCATGGCCGCTAAGTAGTGCTTCAATGTCCGCCAGTGTCACCTCCTCAGTTGGCCAATTTGGCCGCCAGTTTCTTCTAGCTAATTACCGTAATTATTTTACAATAGAGTGATCGTGGATTAACTGTCGAAAATATCTAGTACGGTATCAAAGAGTGACGCAAAATTAGGTCAGCGCGTCATAATCACCACTGTTGTGTTGTGCGATCAACAGTTACGGTATAAGTCTTGTTTGTAATTCCCGATGTTTATTTTAGCAAAATGTTAATCCGAAGTGCTAATTTACATCGGCTGGCAATATTGTCGTGTTTATGTAGATTCAATGTTGTCGGACATTGAATCGTTGTGAATAAGGAAAACTACCCAGACAACAAAATTCGTCATTTTTACCCTGATTTAACGACTGCAAACGTAGAATCAATGTAAAATTAAGAATGTGCCAATTAATCGGAATCGGCAGGTATCGGCAATTTTTGAAGAATCGGCATCGAAAAAAATTGCCGATTCTTTATCAAAGTTTCCAAATCAAAAGGAGCGCGTGGAAATACTGATCAAAGAACGGCTTCTTCGAACAACCGCATCAGCGTCAACGAGCATTCCGAGAGCGGTAGTCTAAATTATGACGATTGTCCGCCATTTTGTAAACTCTTGTTTAGTAGGCACCAGATCAAAATACTTTCTTTCTTTGAAATGACGAAAAACGTTCAAGGAGAAAACCAGACCAGATAAAATCTAAAGTTGAATGATTACACAACGGTTAGAAGTTAAAGGAGAAATGGATTATTACGTAATAGTTATTATTTTAGTGCCGCTTGCAGTATGCGAGGTATGCTTGCAGTATGCATTTTAGTGCCGTTTTGCAGTATGGTGATTGCGCAAACGTACGGTAATCAAACCAGCTAGCCTACCTGGTAATCTTTTTTCACGTGTTTGCTAAGCAACAAGATTGGCTGCAACTCTGCGTTCGAAAACAATACTAATTTCTTCACAAGATTTTTTCTTTTTTCGCCTATTGATGCACTTTGAATGCAAGGCTGGTGTGTTACTTTTTTAAAGGTTTTTGTATATTCAATACCGCTGCGTTCATTTTCTTTTACACTCTAGTCTTTTTCTCTTCTTGTTTCTGGCACCTTCTTGAATTCTGCGAGAAAAATACTGCAAACCGCACAAGATAATATTTTGCACACTGCATTAGGCTAAGCTACGTTGATTTTGCACTCTGAGCGATTGCGATTTTTCTCTTTTAACTGATTTCCGCGACAAATAAAACATGTGTCTATCACCACTTTGTAGAGCGCAAGAAGTGAAGAACTACCGTAAAAAATCACGCTGTCTAGAGCAGGCGACAAAGCAAACGCTTTTAGACATTTCAAAGGCAGCAACTTGTAACAAAATCGCAACCACTGTAGAGCGCCAACTAAAAGCAGCTTTAATCATTTAACCAAAGAATCGGAATCGGCAAAAATTTTGTAATCGGCACATCCCTAGTAAAAATGACGGATTTTGTTGTCTGGGTAGGTTAGTTGACATTCGAGGCCGAGGAGAAAACACGTGTCTTCAGAGTTGAGAAATGTTTCCGCTGTGGGTTAGTGACTTCACACCCTAAATGGTGACATCATAATGGTATAAATTGTCAGGTTTTATGAATGGTGGTATGCACATGCAGTTGAAACAATTTACTGAGCAGCGAGCAGTTGAAACAATTTAGTGTCGTAAGATGGTCCCGCAGACCCGCAATAATACCGGATTACAATCCCGATAAAGCAGTTATTTTGTGGTACAACGATTCTATAGCAGGACGTCGCCCAGACTTCAACAACACTAAGTGATCATTTTGGCATTGTTGCAAGTTTAATTCTATTTACTTGTGCTATCGTTATTTGTATTTTGGCCTCCAAGAACGCAGATTTGGCTGCCGAGAAGGAGCTCTCGGTAGGCCACGATGGCTGTCGGGAAAAAACACGAGTTTTAAGGCCTGGCTTGTCATTAGACCAACGAAGTGCGCTTGAAGAGTAGCTGCCCAGTGCCCAATACGCCACATAACTGATTAACTTCCACCGAACAAGGTCGTGTGGCTTCTTGCGTCACAATGCTTTGGGCACAAGTCGGAAAACTTCTGCACTAATGTTACTGTGTTCTGCTGTGCAATGTTTCACTAGGCTTTTTTCTTGGGCCATTGATGAGATAGGCAAATTTGACTGGTTGCTGGGCCGGAATGGCCCGTTTCGGTGAGTCCGATTCGGTGAGTCCGATCCCTTAACGGGGGATTTTTTCAATTTTTTTTAAAATTATCGGGTACCGTGGCCTAATTATCATTGCCGTTTTAGGGTTAGGAGTTAGGGTTAGAGGTTAGGAACTCACCGAATCAGACTCACCGAATCGGACTCACCGAATAGTAGCAGACCCTGCTGGGCAGTATCGTTTTTAGGCATCATCTGTCTTGGCAATTGAATTAGGTGATAGTTTTGTGCTTTTTTAGGCTTTGGATCTTGCAAACATCTTTATTTTGTCACTGTATTTCTGTGTTGTGCCATTTTGCAGCTGAACAAGTAGTTTTTACCTGTTTCACCCTTTTTGATGAATATCTTTTAAAAGAAATTAACATTGCAACCTTGTGTTTATTGGTGTAAAATGTATTTTGCTAAATTTGTTCTTATGTTTCTCGGCAGCCGATTTGTAGCAAGAATTGACAGCGATAGACACGTGTTTCGCCCATGAGGCTGGGCTCATCAGTATCGCACCGTATTCTGCCACAAATGTATTTCGACCGCCGCTTTACCAGTCAGTTTAACTCTTATCTTTGTGGAAAGAAAAGAGCCAACAAAACCAGCAGGCACCAGGGCAGAGGACATTGTGAAGAAAGGGGGCGTATTTGTTCTTATGGCAAGAGTAGCATTGTTTGTAATATTGGTATTTTATTGCAGGTCAGGCTGGAGCTATATCATCAGCAACCAGTGATCCAAGTACTGCACACATGCGGGTGTTTGTTGGTAATCTTAATACACCTAACATAACAAAACCAACACTACAAAACGTTTTTGGAAAATATGGGCATATTGTTGGTAAGTGTAGATATCATATTTCAAGCGAATAAAAATGTTCCAAAACAAAGCTTCGTTCCTAAACTTTTCATCAAATTTTCCTATAATTCAACTGATGATCCACTGGGATGCACGGTGTGACAAAACATTTTAAATAAAGTAAACAATATCACACCAAATCAGAAGAATCGGTTTATTTAAATACAGAGCTTTCGCCACACAAGTGTGGCTTCATCAGTATAAACTTATTCAAATTCTATTTGAATAAGTTTATACTGATGAAGCCACACTTGTGTGGCGAAAGCTCTGAATAAAAATGTCATTGCATTTTTGACATTTAAAGTTTTGTTATATTTAGCTGCTAAAGAACATGAAGTTTAACAAAAGTGATAAAATTAAAAGTGGATTTAACATTAGATCAGTTCTCTAGTATTCTAAGAAAAGAATTAAAGTATTTTTGAACTACGTAATGGCCCGTTTCGGCAAGGCCGATTTGGCGAGTTCCCTATTGGGCAATTTTTTGAAAGGAAATTATCGGGTATCTTAGCCTAATTATCATTGCCGTTTTTACATTGTTTTAACGTCGCTAAACGTTGAAATCGTGTAGAAAAAAATAAAATGTTTGAACTATTAAATTAAATTTTGTCATGTTTGTGTCTATAATTATCGGGTACTGTAGCCTAGTTATCCCGACCAGCAAAAATTTGTTTCAAGAACCCAGTTAGCCTAACAGTTCATTTTACATTGTAGTAACAGAATGAAAACGCTAACCAATTGTGTGGCCTACAGTTTGGATTGAAAGGAAATTATCGGGTACCGTAGCCTAGTTATCCCGACTAGCAGAAATTGTCGTTTTAACGTCGCTTAACGTTGCTTGCAAGAGCAACAAGGGCGATTTAACACAAAAGAAATTCAAAAAGTGACAAGTTTCCCGAAGTTTTTACTTTGAGAGTCTCGCATTCAAAAAATTGGTTGTGATGTCATAAAAGACTCAGAAAAATAAACATTGCAGGAAACCAGCTCAGTGTGACCACTGACCATGCGGATTCAGAAAAAAGTAAACAACAATAGAGATATAATTAAATGTAATAAAATACAGACACACTACTTCTGTTTAAATAAACTTTGTTCAATCAATTTCATTTTCCAAAAGTTTTACAACAGTTACAAGTGAAATAATTTTATAGCGATTTAAATGCAATTATACTGTATTTTCACCAAAAAAGTAGTGATAAAAATGAAAAAAAAAATTGTAGTCAAAAGCAAATTAAGGAGAAAGATTATACTGGCAAGTAAAGTAGTTTTGATGATACAAATTTTAGTACAAAAAATAAAAAGGTCTGGCAGCACTACTTCTAAAAATATAGTTAAAGGCTAGGTAATTTCTTGACAAAAATAACTAATATATTCTAAGTTTGCATACAGACAGTGACTAGGATTCAAAGAACGGTTCGTATTTACATTGACTCAATGTCTGAATAGTGAATAATATTCAATTGTTGGATTTGCAGAAAGCATTGTTAGATTTTCAAAAAATCGCCGAATAGGGAACTCGCCGAATCGCACTCCCCGAATAGTAGCAGACCCTTTGAATTAAAACCTAAATAATGTCCCATCAAAGTGCCCATCGGTAGAGTCATGCAGCCCAAGAAAAGAAATAGAATTTTTTAGCATGACAAACTTACCCCTGTTTAGGCTGCTATTCAATGGATATATATATGTACAGTAATTGTTGTCTGATTATGGTTAAGCCAAAAAAATCATATAATTTTAACTCTGTTGTGGGTCATTCCATGTCAAATCACCCAATGGGTTAAACACCACCTTCTCCGATTTTGATGAAATTTTGCACGTTTGTTGCATATGGGCAGAAACCCCCAAATATAAAATTTTATCGTGATCAGACCATTCGTTCTGGAGATATTGACCTTTGAACTTTTGACCTTTTTGACGAGGCGCCAAAGTTTAAAACTCAATTTCTCATTAACCACTTGACCAATATCCATGTGTGAGGTATCATTTTAAAGGAAATTGACTCAGGAATTCATTTTTGACACTAAAATCTGAATTTAACTTTGTTTAGAAGTAATGACCTTTTCACCTATATTTTGACCTTGAATTTCACCCTGTGGAACAAGTTCGATTTTTATTATGAAACACCCAAATTGTAGTCAAGGTAATGGACTATAACCTCTGTAAAAATCAGAACACTATTATTTTTCGTTTTTGAGATATCGCTCACCTAGAACCGAACTATGTTATGTCCATTTTTCAAGTTTTGAGAAAAACAGGAAAATAGATTTTGAATTGGGTTTTTGTAAATTATCTCCCGATATATATGCAATATTTTATACCAGTGTGACTAGTAATATCTTGTTGGTTGTTGGGCATCATTTATGATACTTTTTAACCACTAGGGTGAGCAATATAGTGTTTTTTTTAAGTATCGGACGGACTTAACATTGTTTGGTTTTGAAAATTCTAACTGGTAATTTCATAAAATAACGGACATAGCATATTTATAAAATCGATTGAAGTATTGTAACCACTGTTTTTACATTGAAACAATTTTAGATGGAGCTATAAATTGAGATGGAAGCATCCAGGTAGCAGTTGTAAACTTTTTTACAGTGCAGAAGCATGATTTCCTGTTTTGGTACTACACAATCTTTTCACCTGTGTGATATTATGTTCAATTGTTTCTTTGCCATACTCTTACACATCTTCTGCAATAGTGCTATAAAATGTGCCAGGTCTTATTTGGACTTTTGGTACATGGCCTCCTCAAAAAACCTAGCTAGTAAATAGCTGAAAGGTTTATTGCTCAATGCTGCAATCACGTTTGTTAGATAGAACCATAACTGAGATTTCTGAATATCAAATTTAGCTGCCTAATCACCAACTTTCATCAGACTTTGAAATAATCTCCAACAGCTTAACTAAATTAACATCTGGACATTAAAAAACATCCCAATCATAACACTGTAACAAGCCTTAAAGCAGCCGGCGGCTATCGCGGCCATGGCCGCTAAGTAGTGCTTGAATGACCGCCTGTGCTACCTCCTCCGTCGGCCAAGTTTGGCCGCCGGTTTCTTCTAGCCAATTATTTAATTTCGCAATAGAATGATCGTGGATTACATGTCGAAAATATGTAGTATCAAAGACTGAGTGACGCAAAATTAGGTCAGTGCGTCATAATCACTAAGTAACTCCTCAGCTTACGAACAAGTTGCGATCCGAACGGCCGTTCGGATCTTGAATTGTTCGTAAGTTCAAACTGTACTGTTGCTTGGTGTAGCCTACAGAACTGCTTAGGCCTATATGTACTAGACATTCGTCCATCACATACGCAACATACACCTAAGTTCTTTCTAATATTAAACGCACAGAAATAAAGTAAAACACAGCAGACATTGTCTCAAATCATTGCATTGTATTTACATAAATATACAGTGTAGTGTGCAAAGTAGCCTACGTACACTGTTTTATGGATTTAAGCTGTCCATCGACGTTGGAATAGAAGGGGGGACGTCTGACAAAAAAGGCAGCTTATTCAAAACACTATTGTTGAGTTTGAATGCAGTTGTTCTACGTTTTCTAGAAGACTTTCTACAGATTCGACGTTCTCTTGCGGGTCATCACGCTTCCTGAAGAATTAGTTCAAGGAAGATTGCACAGTCTTTCGTTTCTTCTCAAAAACACTGAGAGCTTTCTCAATCAAACTAAACCCATCGGCCATCAACTTTGTTTCAAACTTCTTTGTAGGAACAATCTCTTCATCATCTTCATCTTCTTGTCTTTGCATGGCTTTTAATTCCATTAGTTCCTCATTAGTCAGTTCCTGTGTGTGTGAGACTCAAAAAGCTCTTGAAAGTCATATTCCTTTAGGTCAATATCGAGCTTTTTATATATTTCAATGAGATTTTCAAGAATCTCCTTCTCCTCTTGCTGAAATCCTTGAAAGTTGTTTGCAAACTGTGGGCACACAGCCTTCCAGACACCATTCATTGTGGTTGTTTGTTTGTTTTATCTTTATCCTGCATTGCGGGAAAGAGGACTCGAGCGCTATGCATCGGTGTGTGCCTTCCGACGTACACCTGACTCACGCTGCAGCCGACGGCAATGTCTGTTTCCGGTTGTCTACTTTACTTATGACTTAAATTTGGTACTACCCATTACTCGAAATCGATCACTGAGTAGAGGCAATTTTTGTAAAGTTTCTTGCCCAGAGAAACAACAGCAAGTGCGGGTGGCTGGAGTCGAATATGCAGGCTCTTGACTGCGAGCCCAACGCGCTAACCACTCGGCCACTGCTGCTGGTTCGGGACACTTCACGCCATGCAGCATCAATGTGCTCTATACACGTGATGGGAATGGAAATGTGATGGAATGAAAGATTTCTAAGATGGAATGGAGATGGAATGGAAGAAAATCTCAGGATGGAAGATGGAAAAAACGCCTTCCATTCCATCCCATACCCTGCTCCACTGGCCGGAATACTGACCTACTGAGCAATTGTCGTCGCCACAATGACCATTGTTGGATCACGTATACGAAAATCTACAATGGATTTTTATACCCATGTTGCCATTTTGACGATACGGAAATTATTATACAAGAGAAAATAAGGACTGTTTCCAACACAAACAAACCCGCCAGAGATGCATTTACGAAAATTTTTTGTCAGAAAATATAAATGTTTGTATCTCCGAATGTTCGTAAGTCGAGAAGTTACTGTACTGTTGTATTGAATATATCCAGCTGCGATCACCAGCGCTGTAAGTCTTGTTTGCAATTCCCCATGTTTATTTTAACGAAGTGTTAATCCGAAGTGCTAATTTACATCAGCTGGCAATATTGTCGTTTTTATATCGATTCAATGTTGTCGGACATTGAATCGTTGTTAAAAAGGAGAACTAGGTTAGTTGACATCCGAGGGTAAAACACGTGTCTTCATAGTTGAGAACGCTGTGGGTTAGTGACTTCACACCCTCAATGGTGACATCATAACGGAATAAATGGTCAGGTTTTATGAAAGGCGGTATGCAGTTGAAACAATTTACTGAGCTGCGAGCAGTTGAAACAATTTAGTGTCGTTAGGTGGTCCCGCAATACCGGATTACAATCCCGATAAAGCAGTTATTGCTTGGTACAACAATTCTATTGCAGGACGTCGCCCAGACTTCAACAACGCTAAGTGATCATTTTAACATTGTTGCAAGTTTAATGCTATTTACTTATGCTATCGTTATTGTATTTTGGCCTCCAAGCACGCAAATTTGGCCGCCGAGAAGGAGCTCTCGGTAGGCCACGATGGCTGCCGAAAAAAAACACGAGTTTTAAGGCCTGCTGTAAGTTATTAAACAATACTGTGTTTACTAAATTAGTTGATCTGACAACCTTAATCATTGTCACAAACCAGTGATGCATTCATGAAACTAGAATTCAAGGAATGGTTAAATAAAATCTCTATGCTAATATCTAACAGTATCTACAGAACGAACAAACAACATAATGAAATTACAAGGAAAGATAATAACTTTGCAACCTTAATATCAGCAAAATTGATACTTAGTATCTCAGAATTTTCAACAGTTCTTTTGAGTACTGTAGTCAAGATGAGTCCGGCTGAAACAAAAGCAAAACTAGCATTGGTGTTCAGTGTTCACTGTTCAGCTACTTCTGGAATGTCTGCATAAAAGTGGTGGTGGTGTGGAAGAATGAGGTTTTTTTGCATAATTTCATCAAATCGGCTTTTTTGTCCTTTTTTACTGCCAGCTGTGATTTGTAACATTTGGGTAGTTCCATAACTAACGACAATGAAAATTCAGTTGCAAGTCGTCTGCTGCTCTGTTGACTTGATTTTATGAAGTCTATCTCACTGAAAGACGGCTCTGAATATTTGTACTTGAAGTATAGCTTGACTGGATTTACCTAGCAAAACTTTAATTGCATAATCTTGGTCCACAGTATTTTTTCACCGTCAGAATCAGTGAGCAAGTCTTTTAGGCGCAGACAGTTAGGCGTTGAACCATTGGTCAAATAGGCGGCAACACTGGCGTCAGGATATTTAGGTGCGGAGCACTGTGGCACCTGTTCATTTACATGCTATTCTTAGTAAAGTCTGCAGATTGTATCAGCTTGGCAGGTAGGGCAATGCTTTTCACACAAAATGTTATATTGAAAAGAAAAATATGTTGTTTTGTTAATGCGCGTGCATTTATTTGTGGTTAGTCATGGCTTCAGTGAGTGAAGCTGCTGTATCTGGCAATGCTTTAGTAAAAAATATACCGTAGGCTATATTCAAGTAGGTGGTAGGCTTGAGTGAAGAATAACTTAGTTTTCTGTCAAAACTCCGGCTAGGTTTTGCCAAACCTGAGCTGATACAATCTGCAGACTTTAGTAGGAATAGCACCTAAATGAGTGGACGCCACAGTGCTGTGCACCTAAATATCCTGATGCCACAGTGTGCGCACCTATTTGACCGGCGCTTAACTGTCAGCGCCTAAAAGACATGGACCCCAGAATCAAAAGTTGAGCCTCGAATGATATGTGAGTATTGTGGTGAATCATTCACAAATTTTTTGAAGTCAACAACTTGGCTAAAATCAGTGATTGTCACTATGGTAGGATTGGTTTTAAATGACCCATAGCAACCAGCCTTACACAGCCTGTGTCATCCCTGAGTGACACAATGTCAAAAATGTGCTGAGAATTTACCATCAATACATCAACCAGAAGATCACCTTTTCACAACATGTATTATGTCCAGCATTTTCAATCAGTCAAAAGTAGCAAGTAGTTTAAGTCCAACATACTATGTTATGTCCAGACACAGTTAATAGGTTGACATTATGTTAAGTCCAGGGAAGGACATAGCACAGTTCTGTTTGAAAATTTTGAAATTTCTGCAGGACTTAACATAAGCTAAAAGCTAAAATAATTGACATAAAAGAAATCTGAGCATGCCATCAGATAGAGCTATGTCCAAAACCCAAGAAAAGTTGAAAAAGTGATTTTTGCAAAAATTGGACATAACATAGTTCGGTTCTAGGTGAGCGATATGTAGATGTAAAAATTCTGTATTTTATGAAAAGTAACTTTTTTTTGGTTGTCACTTAAAATCTAGGTTTTTGGAACTTGATATTCTTTATTTTACAATTAGCATTATGAACTGCAGTATAATTTAGTATGACTCAAAGTTACTAGACTGCATTTAAAAAGTGACCAAACTTATTTCAAGTCCTGACCAATAAAAAAACAGGCATGAAATTGAACCAAAATGATTTTGCAGTGACCTAAAAAATGCTATGGCCATGTTGGTTAATTGACCAAAAAATAAACAACGAAAATTCTAAAACAATTTCAATTTGCATAGCAGTGGTAAATTGATGTTCTCTTTATTTTTCTTCGTGTATGAGGTAATGCCGTCGCGCATGCATCTGCGTCAATTTCACAATCAGTGCAAGCATTTTATAGCTGACCCGTCAAAACTGGAGGCTTGGCACCACCAAGCAAAAAATCGAAAGGAAAACAGAAGCTAAAAAGAGGGACAATCAAACTAAGACATGGTCTAGAAAAGCTCATGAAACTCAACTGGAATCATCAGAATCAGAGACTGATAATGAAAACCACGATCTTCAACTATACAATTCTATGTTCGGTGAGCTGATAAATAGATTCAAACAAAGTAATTCCTATGCTGAACGTGTTCAAATACTGACTCTCTCTCCGTTCACCATTAAGCGCACAATACAACTATTTGAAGCAACAAACTACATATATAGTTAAAAAGAGCAGGAAGTCCTGTCAAAAATGAAAAAGGAATATTAGGCCAATGTGACAAAAAGAAGGGAAAAGCTATGGATTTGACACTCCGGGATAAAATAATGCATTTTTATGAAAATGATGACAACAGTCGCATGAGAGGAGCGAGGAAGAAAGTAAGTGTTTGTAACAAAAATGGGAAAAAGAAGAACACCAGAAACGCTTGGTTCTATAAATATTTAATAAAACTACCATTCAACGTTTTATAGGCAGAGAAAACTTTTTTCTCTGCCTATAAAACGTTGAATGGTAGTTTTATTAAATATTTCTGGAAACTTCCTTGGTTTCATATTATTTGGTTCTATGTAATTTGAAGGAGCTACCTGCTACATGCACTATGCAGCTTTCAATGAGATTCAAATGCAGTTTGGTTTGAGCAAAGTAAGGTTTTCTACATTTGCAGCTCTTTAACCAAAATGGTGCGTATTAGCTGGAACTTCAGTTCACAACAAATCACTTAATGGCAAGTTGTGTCTGTTCCACTGAAAATGAAGCGTGCATGATGGCATCGATAGGTGTAAGAGTTGCCCTAGCAAACAGGGAACTATCGATTTTTTGCAAAATTGTGGTGAATTAGCAGATCTGGATGAAATAGGTTATAAGCAATGGGTGACTGTTGATCGTACTCAATTAATCAGCATTGTAGAGCCAAAAGCAGAATTTGTAGATACATTGAGTAATTCGATTTCAAAACTTACATTACACGTCACAGCTATATATATTGCTAAATCTCAAAAAGGTTACATGAACAATCTCAAATCTACCATGACGCCCATGAAAGAAGCTGTTGTACAAGGTGATTTTGCAGAAAACTATTCCTTTGTTATCCAAGACGAGATTCAAAGTTACCATTGGAAAAACTCACAAGCTACCCTCCACCCCTTTGTTGCATACTACCGCTCTGACGATGAAAGCCTTGAACACCTTAACATGTGTGTTATCAGTAACTGCAAGGAACACAACACTGTGGTAGTCCACACCTTTCTCAAGCATGTAATCCCCTATCTGAAACTTAAAATTCCACAAGTTGAAAAAATTCACTACTTTACAGACGGGTGCAGTCGTCAATACAAGAATAAATACAATTTTATCAATTTGTGTTACCACCAAGCAGACTTTGACCTATAGTGCAAATGGAACTTTTTTGTCACCTCGCATGGCAAGAGTGCCTGCGATGGCATTGGAGGTAGGCTACAGTCAAACGACTTGTTCGTAAAGCAAACCTCCAAAGACCCTCCACTGATCATATTTCAACCACTACATCAATGTTCGAATGGTGCCTCCACAACATTTCTGGCATTTATTTTTTCCATGTTGACGTGGCTGAAGTAGCGTATTTGACGTGACTGAAGTTTGTCCAAATTGGTCGCTTATTTCCTCCATTGCAGAAGAGTAAAACTGTTTTTTTCAGTAACCACTTTCTCAAATTGTGCGGCTTATGAATTTTCCTAAGTCTAACTACATGCTCTGAGTCTGAGGTACAATGATCATAAACTCTTGTGCTCACCATCTAATGTCTTGCTGGGTATTTTACCTAAAGTAACCTTGTACCGTACACATTACTA
The DNA here is from genome assembly GCF_918807975.1 of Aplidium turbinatum. Classification (NCBI taxonomy): domain Eukaryota; kingdom Metazoa; phylum Chordata; class Ascidiacea; order Aplousobranchia; family Polyclinidae; genus Aplidium; species Aplidium turbinatum. Next base: position 49,935,702 of record NC_137472.1, read on the forward strand.
TCATTGAAATCAGAAAAATAACATTTTTGTCATTGTGTTGATTGCAATTTTTCTTTGGTATGAAAATATGCAGCATGCTAATTATAGCTCATGAATTTTTTCTTAATTTGAGCATTGTATTTGTACCAAATATTGCAGGTAAATAGCAAAGTCAAAAAACAACAAAAACGTTTGAAAACACATTTTTAACTTAGACTAACATTCGAACATACTAAATTAATGATTAGTACAAGTCTATAAATTAGTCAGGAAGGTGGTAAATATCACAAAACTGCTGTAATTCAGTCTATTAATTCTGTACTTAAGATGTATGATACCGTAATACACGGTTGTGTCATATCATTGTGATTTTATGCATATCAAGCAATTGGAAAACTCCTAAATGGATGCAGATCCATCCAATATATTATAATTATATACTGCCGCTGTTGCTTTGTCATGACAGGAGAATAATGATAAAACATCAAAGATCAATGCTCTTTTCTGATGTATTTATTGTAAAACTATTTTGTGATTCAGTCCTGAAGTCTAAACTTCAAATTAGCAATCATTCAGATACCACATTTGACTTTGCAAAAATTTTTACCCAAAAAATATTTTTTTCACCAAGTACAGAATTTTTACATCTACATATCTCAAAAACGAAAAATAATAGTGTTCTGATTTTTACAGAATTAATAGTCCATTACCTTGACTACAATTTGGGTGTTTCAAAACAAAAATCGAACTTGTTCCACAAGGTGAAATTCAAGGTCAAAATATAGGTGAAAAGGTCATTACTTCTGAACAGAGTTAAATTCAGATTTTATTGTCAAAAATGAATTCCTGAGTCAATTCCCTTTAATATGATACCTTACACATGGGTATTGGTCAAGTGGTTCATGAGATATTGAATTTTATAATTTGGCGCCTCGTCGAAAAGGTTAAAAGTTCAAAGGTCAATATATCCAGAACGAATGGTCCAATCGCGATAAAATTTTATATTTGGGGGTTTCTGCCCATATGCAACAAACGTGCAAAATTTCATCAAAATCGGAGAAGGTGGTGTTTAAAATTTCAATTTTTTTTGGGTGATTTGACATGGAATGACCCTTGTGTCAAATAAAAGTGGTGTTTTACATCAAATTGTATTAAAAATAGGATCTTCGTAAATTATTAACCATGTAACAAAGAGTCCTATTATTAAAGCTTTGGTGGAGAGTTTGCTTTGTTGAACCATAGATAATCCTATTATTGCAGCGATTTCTATTCATCGAGGTTTTGCATTTGTACAATATAACACCCCGCATGCTGCTCGAAGTGCAGTGGATGGCGAACATGGAAGTATAATAGCTGGACAAACTATTGGTATGTTGCTCACAAAACTTGACAAATTTCTGTAAAAAAGTGGATCCTAACCATTTAATGATGGTTGTAATAACTTACTAAAGTTTGTGTTCAAGAAGAATATGCTTTGGAAACTTGACCATTTCTATCTTTATAATCAACTTGTTTTCTTGCTTTTCATTATGTCTTTGTATTTATTTTTCTTCACTGCAGCTGTGATAATACTTTCTAGTTATTTACAGTAATGTAACGCTATCAAAAATTCATTGATTGAACTTTGGCAGGGTACCATGTTTACTTGATTATAAGTCTTCCCCTTTATAAGCCCAGAATGGCCCGATTCAGGGAGGCCAAATCAGAGAAATCCCAATTTGAAGACAGCCCTTTTCAGAGAAAACCGATTCAATGATTTTTTAAATCCAGCAAAGACTTCTGTTTATTTAGAGAATTTGTAGAGATCATTTGGGTAGGTGGTTTTTGTGTTTACCTTGTCACGAAATGGCCCGTTTTGGTGAGTCCGATTCCCTATTCGATGATTTTTTGAATTTTTTTTAAAATTATCAGGTACCGTAGCCTAATTATCAGTGCCGTTTTAGGGTTAGGAGGTAAGGTTAGGGGTTAGCAGCTCACCGAATCGGACTCACCGAATAGTAGCAGACCCACACCTTGTCATACCCATGCCAACAACAAAATTATTGTTTCAGTGAGGTAGATGATGCCAACAAGAAAATTATTGTTTCAGTGAGGTAGATGTAAATTAGCTGATATCTTGCGGGTATTGGTTATAGGGATGTCCAGCAACTTGAGACATTTTTGCTGAGACTTCATTTGATTAACCTTTATTGTTAATCACAAAACACCTTTTGACAACTGTTTTATTTTACCCTGAGGCTTTAGTTGAAACTTTTTCGCTGAGACTTTATTTCATTAACCTCTATTATAAGCTAATTCCTTTGAATAAACAGATGCCCAGGGCTGTTAGATTTAAAAGGCTGTCTCAGAATTGGTATTTCTCTGAATCGGATGATCCGATAATGTGATTCTCTGAATGGTAGCAGTCCACTATAAGCGACATGTGATCTGGGTTTTTTTTTTTCGGTCATTTATCGGTCATTGACCGTTTTTTTAGCAAAATGTCCGAAAAAAAATATAGTCAATTCGGTCAAAATGTTCGAAAAAATATATAGTCAATTGACTATATATAACCAAAACTGACTAAAAATCACCAAAATAAATAAAATTGACCGAATTTTTTCAAGTCACTTTGGACAAATGACCGAAAAGTCTCAGCGAAAAAAAAAACCCAGCATGTAATAGTGCTAAAAAAATTTGTAAGCCATGTGTAATGTTGCTAATAATTATATAGTGCAAAGTAAGCAGCCCTTATTTGTAAACAGCACATGTGTGTCATGTATTGTGTGTTGAGTTGACCTGTTTTAGAAGATTGCAGTATGGTATTCTTAACTCTTACGGGTAATTAAGGCTAGACTTTAATCACAACAGATTTCGCGAGATTATCAAGGTTTCAACAAGTCAAACAAGGCATGAGAATGCAGTAATGGTGTGATTAAAATGCAGCTTTACTAAAAGAACCGTTGATATGATTACTAAACTCAACAAAAAGTGTAGACATTGCAAAGGCAATACACATGAAATGTAAGGTAAAACACACATTACACATGCTGTTTAGTGTTTACAAACAAAGGCTACTTGCACTAATGCACTATATAATTATTAGCAACATTACATGTGATTGATAGCAATACGATATTCTTAACTCTTAGTAATTCAGGCTAGACTTTAATCACATGATTAGGTGTGCGCATATTCTTGAATTAATTGACTTGTTGAGCATGTGTGCTTATTCACAGCTTTGCTATGCCACAGTTTGACATCGTTAACCTATTTGACGAACAGCAATAGGGTAACCTTTACACTGCAAAATATAATATAGATTGGTATGATTGCTTTGTAATATTGCAACAAAGGTTTTATTTACTAAAAATAGTCGCTCCCAATTATGAGCCGCCTTTAAATGTTGTAAATTGCATAAATGATGACAAAAAATATCTTATCAGCTGCGGTTCATGTAAATATCTATGACATGCGCCAACAAAAACAAATAAGTGGTTATCATGAGCAAATCAAGTATGACCACTTAAACATCACTTTTTAAATTTAATTTAAACAAATCTTCTTGACTATTTTTAATTCTTATTGGTGCGCCAGAAAAATTTGGCCTATAGGTTCAATTCCACATTCGGCTGCAAACTCAATTCCACATGTCGGCTGCAAAGCTGAGTGGTGAGAGCGTTGGAACGGCAATCGAAAGGGCGCTCATGAGCATGCAGCTGTGTCTTTGGCAAGACACTTTAAAGGCATGCCTGAAGGTGGACATGAAGGTTGGCTTCCTTGCCTTCCTGTCCACTTAATCTAAATCTTCAACCACCAGGTGTAAACCTGAATACGATGACGAATTCCACATTGCCTTACTCCACATGTGTAATGTGTAGAGTTTTTGTCAAACCAAAGGAGCAGATCAAACTTTTGGATGTCAGTTTCATCACACATTCAACCATTTTCAAAAGAACAAAGAAACTTCTGTTGCATGTTTCAATGTAAACATTTTTTGCTTGATATGAGATCGTGCTTTGACAGGCAATCAAACAAGCATCAAGTGAGACAAATTTTGGAGGAGTTGTATTGTTTGCAACTCTTTTGTTCAGACTAGACGTTCCATTTTGAGGAAGTTTTATAATTTAAATTGCAATTTAATGCAAGGGATACCAGCACTGCTTACAAATCTTTTTATCGATAAATGTATGGAAGGTTTTTGTGTGATAGGATGGCTGCAACAATAAGGTGTTTGGCTTTATTCTATATGATACTAGTTTGCTGGTTTAACACTCAGTTAAGCTGGATGTTGAAAAATAATGCTTGCCACTATGTAGGGTGTAGTGAATTTGAGTGGGCATATTCGCTGAAAAAATAACTGACCACACTTGTCAGTTAGTCATATCACCATTTCGATCTATAGTTACACACAGGCCTTATCGACATGTAATTTAGAGGCCAATGTAACTTGAATTTGAACTCCATGCTAAATTTACTTTTTATGTCGTTTTGAAATGATAGTTTTGAGAATCCAAATTGACAAACTGTGATCACTAAATCTCAAACCACTGCAAAACTCCTAATATTACATAAAAAACATGACATCGTTCCCTATTACCAGTGTTGCTAAACATTTTTTGAATTTCCAGCACAGATGCAAAGATCTAGTCAATTATTTGAATAGTAACAATAGCACAAAAGTTGCTTTAAATGACATAAAGTATACAGAAAGACTATATTTGTTAACTGCTACTCAAACTATCAACTTGTAGGGTTTTGCCTAAACTTACAGAATACTGCCAATGCTCAATGCAACATATCTTTGCTAAAGCACCTAACGCCAGTGCACAAGCAGTTACGGCTTGATGAGGCAAGTCTGAAGAAGCCATGACCAACTGGCATGCAGTTAAGGATTTGATCATTTGATGCAGTGGAAATGTGCTACCTGAAAATGATTCACGCCACGTCGAATAACACCACTGTTTATTAGGGCATCCACCAGAGACTACCAGTCGTGCTCGTGCTCACCATGCACAAATGACTTTCTTGTTCTTAATCTTTGCTGTGGTGGTTTTATTAGTGTGGTGAAATGTATCAGAAAGGCTGGGTTTTTTATTTTTACGTTTTATATGGAGAACTGCACGCTGGCGCCGCATTCTAGCTGGCTCATTGCCTGCAAGGATGGCCAAACAGTCAGTTAGAGTTGGTCGAAGGCATCCAGCAATAGTTCACAGGCATTTATTGATTGGCTCATTAATTTGACAAGGTCCAGTGCACTGGCCACTTTTGCACCATGTTGCAGCACAGCAAGGTGTAAACTAAAGCTAAAGTACTGAGTTGTTTTCAGTACTTGTAGGCAAATTGGGCTAACACCCCGTTGTGAACTCAGATCTTCCCGGTCGCGAAATTTTTTTCCCCACGAGATTTTTGTCTCATTGATTCTAGTCACTCTAAAAGTAAGATTTTCCGAAAGTGTTTTGAGAGATTGGTTGATTCAGATTGCGAAATAACTATTTGCCAATGAAATTGTGCAATGATAATAAAATATAAGCTTTCCCTAACCCTACTTTTTTGAAAAGCTCTTGTGCACCGCAAAAATTAATTTAAAGAAAAAAAAAGTTTGACTACGACGGGCGTCGAACCCCCGTTCTCTCGATCAGTAGGCAGAGGATGAAACCACTGAACCAATCGTGCCAACGAGAAAATGTTGCATTCACACGGTTTTAATACAAACTTTTACCAAAATATGTAAATGAGACAGAAATCTGGTGGGAAAAAAATTTTCGCTTCCCGGTCAGGGTGTCTTATGAACTACATATTTGCGGTCAGATAGAGAGCCCGATCATAAGTGCTTATAAATCTCAATGTAAATATGCTATTTTATATTGATAAAGCAAGCAACATCGAATATTGCTGAGATGAATATTTGTTTCAAAAAGCAAGTTTACAGCTGAAAAAGGTCTTGAAAAAAGGCTGGTTCTTTTGGTTTTGGAAAAACAGTGTTAGTACTGGTATTTTTCACTGTAACCTGCAGTGCAGAATTGACTTGTTCCAGCTATTCTAAATTATGCCATCGCCATGAATCAAGATGAAAATAATCATGGACCAGCACATGATTATTGACCGGTGCATTGCGAGTGAGGCTCATGCAGGCCAAGACACAATGTGCCTTTTCAGTCTTCATTTGCACAGTCGACTAACCATATGCATAATTCTATTTAAGTTTTCTTTTTGAGACTTAAAAAACTTATACATAATGTTTGCATGAAGATTTTTCTAGTAAACTTTTTGTAACTAGTTTTGAAGCATGAATAAATGTGGGATAATACTTAGAAACTTTAAAAGTTAATGTTTTAATTTTCATTCAAGTTTGTTTGAAGTTAAATGAAAAGTTAAGACCACTTTGCTGCTACTTGTTTAATGTTCATAGATGCTTCATTTTTTGCCACAAACTTAATTTCTGAATTTTCATGGAATATTTATACAATTTGCTTTCAATTTTAAGATAAAGTTCTTATTTTTCTGCATTTGTGGTCTATACTTTTGCCAGTATGTTTTAGATTTGTTTTGCTTTATACTCGTGTTTTAGCAGGTTTTTACATTTTGGGTTTTTTGGAGTTTTTGATATTTTCCAGACATAAATATTTCTTCCGAGCCAAAACCCAACCAAAAACCTTCAAACAGCTCTGGACAGTCTTTGTAAGTTGTTTTTTGAAACTTAAGTACGAGAAAAGTATTGCAAGAACGGTCATTAGTTTCTTATTCGCTTTTTGTGCATGTAATGATGACTAACAAACAAAACACTCAATCAGTAAGATATAAGTAAAGTTTTGACAAATATTTTTGTTTTCTTTTTCTGGGTGTCCTTGTGAAGAAGTCGCAACATTCCTATTTTCATGTTGCATTATGGATATATTTCATCAGAAAACTTATATATAGAACTGTGTGCAATGCACTTGTTGCAACAAAAAGTATTTTTGCAAATTGCTGTGCCATGGCATTTTTCATTTCACTTTTTTGCTTCGACCATATGTCACCATAAGCTTTTGAGAATTTTTTATTTGTAAAAGGTACAGGTCCTTAACACATTTCAAAATTGTCATATTGTTACGCCACGCATATTTTTGTCAAAATGATTGAACGTTTTGGTTTCAAAACACCATTAACAAAAATTTATTTTGCGCTACTCGTTTTTTTCTACAGTAGCTTTTTAATGTTTTATGAGAAAGACAATGTTTGGGTTTTTACACACTTTCATCCACTTGGGCTTCATTGCATTCTTGGTAATTTGTTAACGCCACTTATGTGTGTACCCTATTGACTGCGTTTTATCTAATACTTTGTGTTGCTTTGTAGTGGGAGTGGGTATGATGGAATGGGAGCTGGGAGCTTTGATAGTGGGTAAGTAACAACGCAATAATTCAGCAAGGCAAGGTCTAATCCCGTATTCTTAAAATTTACGTCCAATTTTTTTTGTGCTAACCCAAAGCTGTACTATTTGAGAAAAGTTAATCATGTTAGTTGCTTCTTGAAAGTGTAGAAACATTCATCAGTTGTAATCTTTAATCTCACCACTTACAGCAGCAATAACATCGTGTTATCCACCGAAAGTTTTAATATACATTGTCAACATCGCTCAAAGTTTGCTAGCTGTAATATCACTAAAAATGTGCGCTTATTGCTTTGGCAAGCTGTTGATCAACGATTTAAAAGTTCAAGCTGTAGCTTTCTGCATACATTCTGTTTCAGTGTCGTAACTTCGGTCACGCTACGTTCACAGCGTCTTATTGATATCCCAATGTTATTGCAGGCGTGGTGCATTCGGTGGCCAGATGGCCAAGCGTGGACGAGGGGCTCGGGGAGGTATGGCTGCACGAGGTGCCATGGCTGCCCGAGGAGCCATGGCTGCCCGAGGATTAACACGTGGAGCTCGTGGTAGAGGTGTTGCCCGTGGAAGGGGTATGTTTGGAGGCCCTAACAAAGTGCAAGCCGGCCGTGTTGAAAAACCATACCAAGCCAATAAGAACAAGTTTGTCAAAAAGCCAATGCTACCTCCTTTGGTGAGTTATTAGGTAGTTTTTCAAACTTTTTATACAAATATGAAGCTAATTCGGCATAACTTGATTGGACACGGTCATTCAATCAAGCAGCCCAGTAAAGTGTTTCTGTTAACGATAATGTCCGCAATGTCATGGCTAATGTAACTTACAAACTGTGTGCTTATTTTTTAAAGACAACGCTTTTTCTTTACAATCAGAATGTGTATTCAAACAACAAAGTATGGTTTAATTCTTTATATGGGCTTAAATAATGATGTTCCCTATCATGCAGACAACAAGAGCCATGCCAGTCGAGTCCCCCATTATTGGAGAGGTAAAGGTCACCAACAGTGAGACTGTTCCTACATCAAATGGAACAGAACCGGTCGATCTTCCTGATCTCAAGCGACAGCTGATGGAAGTTCGCGATAAGATTGATTCCTTGCTAAAGATTTTTCCTGTTGTAATGCCAAAGATGCCATCAGAAGGTGAGACTTTACGAGATTGATTGTCTAGGCTGTAACTTAGTTGTATTGTACTTTTCACTGTGCTACTTTTCAGTAACTTAGTTGACCAGTCGCCACTTTGTGTGGTGCAAACTCTTCAAATAGCCTGCAGCGCAGCTGCAGTTCACTTCACACCTTTGAGAAGTTATGGGGACAACTGCTTCTGTTTTTTTTCACAAGTTTTATGTTATAAATACTGATAACAAGCGTAATTTGGCATTAGACTGACTTCAGCAATTCGAAATTACAGCTTGCTAGTTTGAAATCTGTCAAGCTTGCAACCAAAAGTGAGATGTAACTTTCCTTCAGTTAGAATGCAAGTTTTTCGGATATACGCCCAAGGCGTATAGTTTCAATATATTTGTGTCCTTTGACCAAGATCAACGGAATGAAACTAAATTTAAAGAAAACAAAGACAATGTTGATAGAAAAACTAAATGAAAATAAGATTAATCTGGAAGAACAATTCCTACTACCTAGGGTCCCATACAAGATGGAAAATGTACCAATGATGTAGCAAGAAAGAAATTCACAAATAAAATTAATGCTTTTCGACTGTGGTGCTACAGAAGAATATTGAAAATACATGTATTACATAAAAAAACACAATACAAACGTAGCAATTAGAAAAAGAATTGGAGTGCAAGGTAGATGTGCAAACTATTTAGCAAAACAGAAGATGAAATTCACGGGACACATTTTGAGAGGATCGGCAGGACAGCTACACGACACCAATTGGTTATTGAGGGTATGATGTAAGAAAAATAGGTGCAGGAGAAGGAGATGCACTTGAGGAGATGATGTAAAACAGTCAAGCAGCGGAGAAGCAACAAGGGAACGTTCAAATATTACGTAACGCTTTTTTTCCGAATTTTTGACCCCCCCTCCCCCATGTAACGCCAACGTAACGCTTTTTTCAATCCCCCCTCCCCCATGTAACGCTTTTTCACTACAAATTCAGCACAAAAAACTACCATTCCGTACTCGAAAGCGTTACGTAACGTTTTGCTTGAACCCCCTCCCCCCCCGATGTGACGCTAACGTAACGCTTTGCATAAACCCCCCCCTCCCCCTCGAAGGCGTTCGTAATATTTGAACGTTCCCCAAGAGTAGCGGAAGAACGTGACGTGTGGAAGCAATTGACAGCCAACCTTCGTCTCGGAGATGGCACATGATGATTGATGATGATGAAGATTGCGTTAGAACTGTAGATTTTTAAATGCCATTAAATGTGTTTTGTTTAGTATTGCTCAAATGATAATTGACATTCTTCCTATTCGTTTTGCTAAAAAGTTGACTACGTTTCCGCATTGTTTAGAATGCTTTGCGATATTACTAAGTTAATCGAGTTGAAGCAACGCAATTATCGATAATTATTTCTGTTAAAAAGTGTAAGAGATATTTCTCTCCATTTCGCTCCAAAAAAGTCTGGATATCATCACGAAGCATCAGGGTCGACGAGTTGTCTGCAGCGACTCTTCCACTTCTCTTTGTCGTTAGCATCTTCAATTTTTCTTTATCAGATCATCCTTCACTGTGTCTTCCCTTTCTCATGTTTTCCATCACTATCTTATTCCAAACTCGCTCTGTTAGGTTTCTAATTAGCATTTTTGAAGAAACTTATAAACTTAGCTAGGTATTGCTTTCGGTAATAAATTGCAGTAACAATAGCTAGCAAGTAGCAACAGAGTTCCATATTTCCATGATTAGTCACAAAAATTGGTTATGACAGCAGAGAAATGTAAGCTTATTGACTTAGGTACTACAATAGTAATTTAGTTTTAAGACCCAAAAGTAAAACAACTCTAAATGATGTGTGTCTGCAGAAACTACAGATTCACAACCAAAAGCAGATGACATGGACTTGGAAGACGCCGTCGAAAAGGAGTGATGTGCTGCATTTATCATGTTACACTGCCTGACTTGTGTACTTTAATGATCGCCTGTAAATAAACTTTTTATACAATCACGCACTTGCAGACTTGTTGTTTCGTCGCACCGAAACGTAATGTTTGATTTCCATTTGTGATGTAACTTCGTTTTACCGTCTGAACAAAAGTTAGCAAACTTTGTTTCGATTTTTCACAGTCAAGTCACAGGAAGGTTATCTTTTAAATGTATAAGTTATGACAATTTCATTCAATTGCTCAATAAGCTTACAACACAATAACATACAATTCATAAACATGAGGGAAACGTAATTTATAAGTACGCTCAGTGTTGAATAATTCAATTTGATTAGCTTAAAGCAGCGAAAGACCGCTAACTGTAACATGCAGACGAATTTTGCTGTTGTGTAATTAATGTGTCTGTTAAAGGCTTTCAGCATCCTAAAATTTTGCTTGAAAACAAACGCGCTTACGAGATGCAAGTCTCTTCGGCTCGAAGAAACTCAAACGGCCTGCATGAAAACAGGCCTCGGTATAGTGGGCTACCAAAAAAGAGCACATACAGCCAGATTGACAATGTTGTAGTCATCATGTTTAATAGGTAGGAACGGGGAAGAATACATCATAGGGAGCGTTCAAATATTACGTAACGCTGTTTTTCCGAATTTTGACCCTCCCTCCCCCATGTGACGCCAACGTAACGTTTTTGTCAACCCCCCCTCCCCCACGTGACGCTTTTCCATTACAAAGCCCGTTTTGCCAGTTTATATCAAAATTATGACGTGGAAACACGTGCTGATAAAATATCTTGGTTTGTATGCACCTAAAGCTTACGTTTGAGACATGAAATATTAGCTGTATTCTTTTTTGGAATTAAAACGTTATGTACCTACTGAAAACGTTTAGTAGCCCACCGTCCAAAATGTTTCGATCCAAACCTTTCATTGTTTGGTTATGTATTGAAAGAAACATCACAAAAGCGCAAAAGAAACCGCAAGGAAAGCTAAGCATCTTCGAATAGGGTCATCAATGCTTCAAAAATGTTTCTATATATTGGATAATTGGAGCAGTAGGCTACTCTCGCTTGTGTGGTTCGAACTTGATGCATAATTGTCTTCCTCAGACTCGCACGTATGAATGTCTTCTACCTGTTGAGAGGTTTGTGTCGAAGTCGTTTGGTTCTTAATGAACATATGTAGGCCTAGGCTATGTAGATCAATGTCACAATTAGGTCGTTGTTCTATTGCAGACATGTTGTGCAATGCCCCCCCCCCCCACATTCTTCTGAACGGTCTGCGTGATGCTCAGCATGATGTTGTTCAGGGTTACCAGATACTCCAAGCTATAGTAAGGCCAAATTCATTATAAAATAAGGCCAAAAAAAGGCCAATTTTTTTTTATTTACTTCTATTAAGGCTAAATAAACGCTAACAACTTAATTAAAATATTTTTTTGTAAATGCCATTTAACGATCAAGCATAACAGAAAATAATTTAACACTGTCAGAGCATAGGGGAGACTCAGGTAAGTTGGCCCACTCTAAATATTTTTTTAACTACAATAGTTATTGTTACGTATCGTACGCATACTGAGAAAGTGCTGTTGAAACTATCTTATCACCAGGTTGGGAGGCTCTAGCAAGCAGTATAAACATGTGAGCACGATTTTTGTATGAAAAATTATGATTTTTAAAAATTTTGGATTTTAGAATTTTTTAGATGTCGAGTGAGTTTTTTCTTACTATATAAGAAAAGTTATTATTTAGTGAGTGCAGCGCTGGAGTGGTTATTAAGGCTCACATTGACGGTGAAACCGTTGTTAGAAGCTCGATAGTTTGACATAACTTTTAGTTTTTACAATATGGTTGCCATGCAGGGAAGTTGGCCCATTTCGTGGGTGGTTACGTTGGCCACCATGGCCAACTTGCCTTTATGTGGCATTATATAGAATGATAATAATTGACTAATTAATACGATGACTTATTTTTGCAAGATTGAAGTAGCCTATCATCAAGTATCCAAAGTAAGTAAATCGCGGCTTTACATCAGCATTAAGCGATCAATAACAATAATACACTTCCTAACATCGTTTTTATGCCACAAATTGCGACAACTTATTCCTAACCCATATGGTAATAATAGAATAATGGTAAATAATCAAGAAAACCAATCGCGGAAATGTGTATCAACCACTTCTCAAGCGACGGTCTAAAACGTACCTCGTTTCGGAGATACATTAAAATGTTCCGATATTGGTACCCATGCAAACATAGGGTTTGTAGCCTATTGCAAACAAGGTCCTACCTATCGGTATCTTTAAGGTGACCAGATCGTTAGGAATAAAGGCATGTCGTTCCAACTACATGATGTTTGATACAACCTTTGTTATTTTCGAAAGCTTATTTGGTGTAGGCTACTCATGTAAAAACGTTTAATGAGGTAAAATACAGCATTATAGCCTAATAGTAGATTATATTATAAACCATACATGAATGCATACAATGTAGGCTATGTAGCCTATGCCTCTATAAAATCAAGGAATACTTAGAAAGAAAATAAAATTGGGGAAAAATAGAACTTTTCCTCTGTTTAATATATACCGTAGATGGACATGTTTTCCACGTGGCCAACTTACCTTCCATGGTGGGCCAAATTACCCGCACAGGAAGGCAAGATGGTCCATTTTATTTTTTTCGGAAAACTTGAAAAATTATATACCTAAGAATGTTTGTTTGATGCAAGAATATGTCCACTTCTAGAGTGATAAATTGTCTACTCTTCAATAGCATTCGCTTTAACATATGTTTTGTTATTAGCTCACAAATTCAATTTTTCATTTTGATGGGCCAACTTACCCGAGTCTCCCCTAATGACCGGTTCGTTTGGTACAATATATTTGTACCGTATACTATTTTTCGCAGCAGACATAATAAAAGGTTTCTCTCTCTCTCTCGTTTGCATAATCTGTTTAATAAACAATTACTGTAGTAGCAGAAAAACTAGAAACCATTATCACTTTAATTCATCATCAGTAGGCTACGCCTTACTTACTGTAGTGTATACTTACTTATTTTCAATACTTGGAGAATAGGCTATACCTTAACCTTTCAAAAAAATGATTAAAATATAACTGTTTCTGATAAAATTGGTTCTTTAACCGGTCAAAATTTGCAGCCATAAAAAGGGCCAAATAAGGCCACATTTTCTGGCCTTATTTGCATCAATTTTTTTCAGCCAACTGCAATTTAAAAAGGCCAGATTTTTGAAATTTGGCCTAAAAAAAGGCCATCTGGCAATCTTGATGTTGTTCACTCCATCAAAGCAAGCTTTTTGATGTAAGAATGCTGCCTTGCAATTTCGCAATGCGAGGTTTTAAGCACTTAGAACCTGTATGCCTTGTATGGAATTACGGGAATTACAGTACCGTAGTTGATACTTGATAGAGATTTTGTTGGTGCTGAATAGGTGCTGCTGGATATGATTTCAGCTTAATTTAGTATCCAAACGACGATACCAGCCAGCACAAATAAACTACCGTACTCGTAAGCGTTACGTAACGTTTTGCTTGAACCCCCTCCCCCCCGATGTGACGCTAACGTAACGCTTTTCATAAACCCCCTCCCCCTCGATAGCGTTACGTAATATTTGAACGGTCCCATAGTGAAAGGTGGGGCCAAATGGCATTGTCACTTATTTTGTTTTGAATCAGACTCAAAATGGTCCATATTACAATCGGTCATAACGTAAAGCAGAAACTCTGAAGAGCTGAGTGATAAAACCTTCCAAACACAAAAATTGATGGTACGGTTGGTAACAGTTAATCATAGTTTAAGTAACAATTATTAACCTAAATAACAATTTTTTTTAAAGTTATTCTAATTAGTTTGTGAAAAAGTTGGTAGAATTATATTAGCTTTCAGGTGAAAAGATCAAGCCGTTTTTAATAACGCCAACTTGCCATTATTGTGAGTAGTCGGACATTTTCGAATTGCGCGGAAATTCAAAACCCTTTTTTGTAAATCAAGAAAATGAAATATCTTCTGCTGATCTTCTGACAGGTCAAACCTTCAACAATTTTTCAGTTCAGTTCAGTTGTTTTTATTTCTGACCATCATATCAAAAACAATACACGTCAACATAGCAAAGGTCGAGAAAAAGGTAGAAGCGACAAAACGCGAACGTTAAAACGTGCTTGTGACCAAAGTAAGTTATTGAGTTGAAAAAAATTTGGCACGGTCGCAACACCTTCAGAAAAATTTAAGATGCAAAGGGAAAATAATAAAGAAAATGTTACAAAAAAACAAAAAAAAAACATAAATTTAGGCTATAGCTTTATTAGCCCACATAGCTTTAGCTGATATATTTAAGATTTGTATGGACAGTTGCTATAAAGATCGGCCATGGTGCGTTATCAAGAGTGCTGATGGTCGTAAGGGGAACACGTCTTGATGCGTTTAGCTCATAGCAAATAAGAGCAAGGCAGGCAAAGAAAACCCCACAAAGAAATCCTACCACGGGCAAAGCCATTTCAAGCGCAACGCACCATGCCTTGCACGAATCACAAAATAGATAGGCCATAACTTGACGACATAAAAACAATGACAAAAACAAATAAAACAAACTAGCAAAAACAACATCATCATTTTGCGGAAATCCAATTATACCCAGGAAAGTACTTATGTCTTGAAGATATCAAGCGTGCTTTGTTACAAAGTTGCGTTAATAATTACAAAGTTGCGTTGATAAGAACGACTTGATATGATATGCTTGATATGATAATGCTTGATATGAACGACTCGGTTACATGTCTTGTAATACAAACGAAATTATGTTCACACGAGTCAGCTCAATCATAAACAGCTAAAAATCGATTTCGATCAGCTAGAATCTAGAATAGATGCTAGATCATCTTCAGTTAAGCTTATTCTAGGGATAGTAGAAATAGAGGATTGCTCACTCAAAAGTAAGGTGGACAACTGGAGGGTCATAATTTTATGACAAAATTTGATGCAACTACAGCTTGAGGTCTACTGCCATATGTCGCATACTCAGGTGCAGCAGTTTATATTACCCAGAGATGTAGGCCTACGTAATGTATAGGCTACGCCGCAAATTCTACGCCGCAAGTATGCGGCGTAGACTTTTTGTTTACGCTAACGCTTGCGGCCGGATTTTTTGGATAGTTTGCGCTTGAGGCTACGCCGTAAAGTTTTCGCGGTTTTTTAGCGCATAGCGTCAACGCACCTACTTTTTATCTTTTTTTTTCGCTACAACACGCCAATACCTTCCAGCGCTGCAGTTGAAAGAATGTTTTCAATGGGCAAAGACATATTGGAACCAAAACACAGCAAAATGTCAGATGAACACTTTCAGATGCTTGTGTTTCTTCGTGGAAATTCAAAATAAAACTTGTTTGTTTTGAGTGGTTTATACCAGGGGTGTGCAACGTGCGGCCGCGGGCCAAATGCGGCCCGCGAAGAAAAATTGTGCGGCCCGCAAAGATGTGCCAATGTTGAATTGTGTGCCGCCCGCGAAACGTGTTTATAATTTAGTTTAGTCTGGTACGTGTGAACAATTCATTGCGGAGTGGAATATTTCGCACCTTCTGTTAACCATTTTAGAAATCTCCCAGCGGCCACCGTAGGGATATTGGACTTAGGGGATCCGAAGCTTATGCGTTTTTTCATTTATTCCGTCCAACTGAAGGGCATGCCTAAATCGTGGTGTGCTCGTTTTTAGTTTGGTTTAAGCTGGTAGGTTATGGATATGGAAGACAAAGTTGTGACTAGTGTCAGTCTGTCAGATAGGTTAGACCGAGCAGATTTTTAATTTTCAAAATTCTGTTGATTGGGTGAATCTGCTATTGCCTGGAGTGGTCATTTTCTAGGCCTTAGGGTACCAGTACGGTATGTTGGAGGGTTGATTGATTGAATCTTTATCCTCGGACTGGGAAAGCTTCTTGCAGAGCTTAATCCTGGCAGTTTCGCATACTTGTAGAGGCTTTGAATCACTGACGCAGGCCCGGTCACCGAGATTGACAGAGTGAAGTTTTCCGATTGTTGAAGTCTTGTTGCCAGGGAACTATTCCATCCACTAGATGCCGCTGAATGGAGAGCAATCCTTAACGTGCGTTGCTCAAGCGCACACCCCGAGAGTCGAACCAGCGCCGCTTGATCTTGAAATAGTTAATTTCATTACACACTGACGGTCCAAGTTTATTCATAATAAAAACATACTTGAGTTTAGTACTAATCAGCTGGAAGCAGCGAATGACCAATAAGATTAGTAGGCTAACACTGGGGGAGCAAGTCTTTTAGACGCAGACAGTTAGGCGCCGGTCGTCTGGATATTTAGGTGCGGAGCACTGTGGCGCCCGTTTATTTAGGTGCTATTCCTAGTAAAGTCTGCAGATTGTATCAGCTTGGCAGGTAGGGCAATGCTTTTCACACAAAATGTTATATTGAACTAAAAAATATTTCATGGCTTCCGTAAGTGAAGCTGCTTATGCCGGCAATGCTTTTCCCACAAAATGTTATATTGAACAGAAAAATATATTGTATTTTAATGCGCGTGTTTGGCATTTATTTGTTGTTAGTCCAGGTTTGCGTCGGCGAAAGTTTTATCAATAAATTATTCAAGTTTCCGAACATTACTGAGTTCACTTTTAGTTAAGTCAAATAATAACTAGGCTACACTAAACATCAGTAAAAAATATACCGGTACCGTAGCCTATATTCAAGCAAGTGGTAGGCTTGAGTGAAGAGTAACTTAGTTTTCTGTCAAAACCCTGACTAGGTTGAATAACGAGCAAAGTCGCACCATTATGCTTGCAACTTGTAACCAGGGTTCACATGCCCTATAAATTAGAAGTGTATTCATGTAGTAGAGTAGAGCGTTGTCTCATACGAACTCGCCAAACAACCAATCCATCCGAGTAGAAGTAATTGCGAAAGATAACAGATTAAGTAAAGGTCCGTCTGGCTGTAACTGTGTTCAGGATGAATAGCAAATGTCCTGTGGAGATGAACTAAAATCAAGAGTAGTAGAGCGTTGTCTCGCACCTCATATCCACACGCGCATTAACAAAACAAGATATTTTTCTGTTTCAATATAACATTTTGTGTGAAAAGCATTGCCCTACCTGCCGAGCTGATACAATCTGCAGACTTTACTAGGAATAGCACCTAAATGAACGGGCGCCACAGTGCTCCGCACCTAAATATACAGACGCCACATTTCGGTCATTTGTCCAAAATAACTTGAAAAAATTCGGTTATTTTTGATTTATTTCGGTCATTTTTTCTGATGAAAATATTTCCTTTCAAGTAGCTGATACAATCCAAAATTTGCACTTCCTGACTAGCTACAACATTAAGTTTCGCTGAGAAACGCTGTCGTGTTTTATCAGAGAAAAGTTAGAACAGACAAACGTTTCTTCAACGTTCATCAGCGAAACTTAACCTTGCAACACCAGACCGCAGACATCTTTTATTGCACCGAATTGACTATATATTTTTTTCCGACAATTTGCTAAAAAATCGGTCAATGACCGATACATGATCGAAAAAAATACCCAGTTATTATGTCACCATTGCAACTGAAAAAGCTTCGCCTAAAGCCGTCAGTTGTACCAAGAATATTTTCTGGTTATCTGACAAAGCAACAGCCACCTAAAAGATCCACTTCTACATACTACAGCGTCTGCAAGACTGAAAAAGGAAAATGATTTAACAACTAACCGAACAATTTACAATAGACCTTTTGCACATTCAAAATCACCAGAGCGTGACGTTTGAGTTACGCGGAGTCTGAGGGTTAAGAATCGCTTGTTTACTACGGTTTATGAAGGCGTTTCTTGTTATTGCAAGCAAGCGTGAGGTCGATGGCAGGTAAAAGTAAATTTTTTGTGTTTATGAATTGTTGTAGGTTATCGGTACACTTCAATTCTTGTTCGTTTTAATCATAGTGTTGGCTAACAGACTAGGAAAGGCAATTTAGGACGGCCATTGTGAAGCGTGTGCATTTTGACCGGGAATTATGGACCACGATAGTGGCACCTTGTCTTGCAACATTTTATTTTCATTCTGCATAACATAATATGCAACGAACCAACCACACTTCATTGATGATGCCAAGCATAGTCACTGGTATTTTCCTGTCGAAGATGTGAAATTGACGAATTTTTTTATGGTCCTCTCTACATGAATGCGATGGCGTGCAATATTTCGTTTATTCAACACTTCGTCCTCACTCATTTGAGGCCTTCTACCTAGGAACGGTGAGATATTCAAATGTAGACCAATACCATGTAGGCTAAGTCTTTTTCTATAAGAAACCCTTTATCGGCCATAACAGCATCATGAAGTGCAGTTCATTATCAGCTATTTTCTGCTTCAAAAGGTGAAAAAATCCACTCCTCTGACATATTTCTTTGTCACTCACATTAGCAGTGTACAACTGAAATACAAACATATTACCCCCATTTGGATCAACTCCCACTAATGACTAATGCCTTTGCAGTGTTCGTACTTTTATAGTTCGAGTACGTTTGCGACTGACGGTGAAGTGAGGATAGTGTATCGAGACGTACTTCAGTGCAGTCGATGATGATCATGGTGCTTGGGTAGTCCTTCTTGAAGTCTGGCTTCATGGTTGCTATGATAACGTCACGATGAGGGAATATGTTCAAACTAATCAACCTTAAATACATGAGGTGCATTCATGAATGAAAAATACGGTGTACAGTACGAATGCAGAACTAATACCAAACCTTGTGCTTTAAGTCTGTATAAAACAAACCCAGGCGAAGCTTCAACACCAGCAAAAACTCAATCTTCCACCGCTAATCTATGTAGACATAGGCGTAGCCAGGGAGGGCGAAAGGGGCCATGGCCCCCCCAAAATTTTCAAAGTTTGGATTCCGAAGTTGAGCCCTTTGTTTAAAATATAAGTTAATAAAATTTGTAGAAATTTATAACGTTTTCCAAGTCATCTGGCTATTAACACCCCCAAGGACTTGTTTTAGACACACAGAAAGACACCAATAAATTTTGCAAATCGTAAATCGGGTAAAATTTACGCGATTTACGCTTCTTTTAACTAACTTGTGGAAGCAATTTCAGCATGGCTTACTCTGTTATTTTTATGTGTAGTTATTGAGTTTTTGTGTAGCTGAGTTTTTGGTGTTCTCTAATTTAGCGGCTGGTTTTGCCCGTTCGTGTATAAGAGCTACCTATAATAAGTTAATAGCTGTTTATCTGCTAATAAATTTCATACAAATATTACCCTAAAAGTGTTTCCAGAAAGCGCTATAATCCATTATTTGAGTGTAATTTTGCAAAAAATTTCCGGGGAAGCATGCCCCCGGACCCCCCTAGAATACGCGGGCCTTCGGCACGCTCTAACACCCCACCGGTTTTATTGCTTCTCTTGCTCAACCCACCAGGATACGCCCACTGCACATCAGGTGGCGATGGCTTAAATCAAACACTTTGTCGTTCTCATCAATTCATCAAATATTTGCCCCCCCCCAAAAATTTGTTTCTGGCAACGCCACTGTATGTAGATGCAGTGCTCCTGTAGCATTTTGAGATATTTCGAAAGTAGCATCGTCATCAAGTTCTGCATCAATATTTTGATTTGCATGCTTAGCTTTTAAAGCTGTATAATACAGGAAATTCTTCCTATCTTTGCCTGGCAAGATCGCTTCCAATACAGCAAAGAACTGGTCGAAGGTTTACACTTCTGTAGCCTAAGTTTACAACTTAAAAGAGTTTTATTTTCTGGCAAATTATACTGAAACACTGATACACGCCTGTAAAGACCACAAAACAACAGCTCAAGCAAACGTTAAACAATTTATTCGCCTGCAAACTACGCCACTAATCCTATCGCACAGCATTGTAAACAGCGGCTGGTCGTTCACGACTCCAACGTCACGCTCTGTTGGTTTGTTATGCAAAAGGTCTATTGAAGACTCGTTTAATGATTTGAAAAAAGTGATGAATGCACTAGATGAAATCTTCTTTGTTGTTGCTGTCTTTGTTGACAATCATGTTTGCAACAGGTATTTATGTCTGCATGAATTGGTTGTGATGAGAGCTGGGTAATGATATTTTTGACATGCTTTAATTTGTCACTAGACCCAGGGTAGTTCCCAGTGCCGTTAAATAGTTTGCGCATGTGCGCGCCTATTTGACCGGCGCCTAACTGTCTGCACCTAAAAGACGTCGACCCTTGTAAGTTGGGTGTACTTTTATGCAGTTTGAATGTATATACAAATTTATTGGACAAAAGGTGTAATTTTATTGGTGGTAATGCCTTGCTTCACATAGTTCAAATTAACTAACAATGTACATACTCTTTTATTTAGAAAAATGTTCATGGATATGTGCGGGAACAACAAATTGTCAAGTTGCATTGTGCATCCTACAAGGAAAGAAAAGCATTTGCAGCCTACCTATTATTTGACTTCACACACAATTTTAAAATTTTTTCAATAATTTTCTGAATAGAAAGAGAATGCACTTTCCTCCTGTTGGTGAAGATCATAGACACGTCCTTGGTGAAAAATGCACTGCTCGTTTTGAGCATATAAAACGCTTGTATGCTCTTGAGGAACACAAGCCTCTGAAGGCTGCATTTGCACTGAGGAAAGCATCGCTAAATCCCAGCAGCATAGCACGTACAATCGTACATCACCTGGCAACATGCTTTAAGTAAGTAAAGTTGTGAAATATGGTATTGATGACACAGAGACCCATCTGTGAATTGAGTATAGAATTCACTGCCTTGTAATGCATACACATAAATGGTGCTCAACTGGTGTAGTTTCTGTCTTGTATGCAGAAAGGTTTTGTCCGGATGATATGAGCATTGAGCACAATAACATTTTAAAATAGCATTTGAAATTGGTCGGTTATGACATCACAAAGACATATATAAAAGGAAGTAATAATATGCTAGTAACTTAGGTTAGCACTATTACTGGAAACTGTGTACGAAATTAAAGTCATAGAATAAAAAATACTGAATAAGACTATTTTTGCCAGCCGCAAGCCAACGATGGCCTTTGCTATTTTCAGGTGTGTTCTGTGAATCAACTGCGCAGTGCGCATGCCTTGGAGTTGTATGCTGAAAGCAATGCTGGGTTCCTGGAAACACCAAGATTTGTGAAATTTATATACATTTAAGGGTATGTCATGTCACTATACTGATATCGCAAATTTTACATATACTGTATATAAAGCAGACTTCGTACAACCAACAACAACAGCTTTTCTGCGAAGTTTACAGAAGTCAGTGGAAGAAGTTAAAAACAGTGAACCAGCATATTTGGATCAATCTTATTGGTGCATACGACCCTAAAGCTTTTCTAAAGTTTATTATGCTTCCTGTCCACAACATTACTTGTGAAAATTTTCTGTTTTTTTTTTCAATCAAATTAGATCATGAGCAAGTGGTTGAATCACTATCACCAGCAACTATTCCAACACATTAATAGCCAAATTCAGGACTTGTAGACTACACGAGGAAACATTTGCTACTGATAGCGGTTCAAAATGTTACTTTCCAGGCGTCGCACTCTCTTATAAATGGTTACATATTAAAGCAATGTTATTGATGACATTTTTTCTTTTTTGTTTGTGAAATGCTCACTTAACTCACTGCATTGTGTGTTTTGAAGGTGTAGCAAAAAAGGATGACATGTGCATGCCAAGGAAATTTCCTATAGAAGGAGAGGATCAACCAAACATTCTTGGCATACATTCAAACGATGACAGCAGTGCCCGAGCTTGCTCAGTATTTGCATGAAAGTTTGGGATTGATGTACATTCTTCAGTGCCAACAGAGTTGTGCTTTGCTGTAACGACAATGGCTGTTCAGTATTACGATGTCGTACTCAGCAATCCTTCTGCTAAAAAGAAAATGCTCACCCTACCAAACTCACGCTCTGCTTTTATTCGAGCCGTTAAAAATGCAGCAGAGACGTCATTTGGTTTGCAGGCTGATGTGGCTTGTTCAAAAGGCCACTGCAATTTCGTGTTGATTGGAAAAACTTCGTTTAATTGTTTTGCCAAAAATGAACTAAAACGTTTGAACGCTTCCAGGCGCGAGGAACCCGCGAAGATGGCTTGAACAGTACGCAAGCGTACGAGTGGTGGTTCACGCAAGACTGCAAATACTTGAATTTGTGTCATTGCCTGATTGTGGTTACAGTGTGAAGTTATGATATCTGATTGTCCAGTGATATTTATTGGTATTATTTTTGTTTGTGTACATAGCCTAGTAGCCAAGTTTATGAACAATAAGCCATTGGTCGTTTTTTTCTTTTGTGGATTCTACATGTAGCCTAATGAATTGGTTATAACTTACAATATTAATAATTTTGTCATCAACATAAGATTGACAATAATGTACAGATACAACTTTTGTGAAACGACGAATAAAACAGCCAGTGCAAAACAAACATTTTCTCGTGTAGTAACACCGCATTGTGCAATTCATTGTAGGCAACATGGTTATAGCCCTTCAGTTGGACGGACGGATTTTGAGTTTCGCATCCCGTTAGTGTCTAGGTATCCCTGGGCCACCGCTAATCCATTGTGTTTAATTATCTGGAACGTAAAAATGTATGGTCACATAAAAGGCTTTATGAACAAATTACGACTTTGGAAAGCTCACATACAGATAGGAAATCTTTTCCACTTTCCAACTTTGACAGACTAAGTTATGGAATGCATCTTGAGAAGAAAACTAAATTTGAAAAATTGTTGTATGAATTTTTGGCTCTTCAAGGACTTCAAATCTCATGAATATTTGTGGGGTATATTCTCTTTGCCATTCAACACAGACATTGACAAAGCACCTGCAAATATTGAATAAATATAATAAAATTGTGTTCACTGTTCAGCTACTTCTGGAATGTCTGCATAAAAGTGGTGGTGGTGTGGAAGAATGAGGTTTTTTTGCATAATTTCATCAAATCGGCTTTTTTGTCCTTTTTTACTGCCAGCTGTGATTTGTAACATTTGGGTAGTTCCATAACTAACGACAATGAAAATTCAGTTGCAAGTCGTCTGCTGCTCTGTTGACTTGATTTTATGAAGTCTATCTCACTGAAAGACGGCTCTGAATATTTGTACTTGAAGTATAGCTTGACTGGATTTACCTAGCAAAACTTTAATTGCATAATCTTGGTCCACAGTATTTTTTCACCGTCAGAATCAGTGAGCAAGTCTTTTAGGCGCAGACAGTTAGGCGTTGAACCATTGGTCAAATAGGCGGCAACACTGGCGTCAGGATATTTAGGTGCGGAGCACTGTGGCACCTGTTCATTTACATGCTATTCTTAGTAAAGTCTGCAGATTGTATCAGCTTGGCAGGTAGGGCAATGCTTTTCACACAAAATGTTATATTGAAAAGAAAAATATGTTGTTTTGTTAATGCGCGTGCATTTATTTGTGGTTAGTCATGGCTTCAGTGAGTGAAGCTGCTGTATCTGGCAATGCTTTAGTAAAAAATATACCGTAGGCTATATTCAAGTAGGTGGTAGGCTTGAGTGAAGAATAACTTAGTTTTCTGTCAAAACTCCGGCTAGGTTTTGCCAAACCTGAGCTGATACAATCTGCAGACTTTAGTAGGAATAGCACCTAAATGAGTGGACGCCACAGTGCTGTGCACCTAAATATCCTGATGCCACAGTGTGCGCACCTATTTGACCGGCGCTTAACTGTCAGCGCCTAAAAGACATGGACCCCAGAATCAAAAGTTGAGCCTCGAATGATATGTGAGTATTGTGGTGAATCATTCACAAATTTTTTGAAGTCAACAACTTGGCTAAAATCAGTGATTGTCACTATGGTAGGATTGGTTTTAAATGACCCATAGCAACCAGCCTTACACAGCCTGTGTCATCCCTGAGTGACACAATGTCAAAAATGTGCTGAGAATTTACCATCAATACATCAACCAGAAGATCACCTTTTCACAACATGTATTATGTCCAGCATTTTCAATCAGTCAAAAGTAGCAAGTAGTTTAAGTCCAACATACTATGTTATGTCCAGACACAGTTAATAGGTTGACATTATGTTAAGTCCAGGGAAGGACATAGCACAGTTCTGTTTGAAAATTTTGAAATTTCTGCAGGACTTAACATAAGCTAAAAGCTAAAATAATTGACATAAAAGAAATCTGAGCATGCCATCAGATAGAGCTATGTCCAAAACCCAAGAAAAGTTGAAAAAGTGATTTTTGCAAAAATTGGACATAACATAGTTCGGTTCTAGGTGAGCGATATGTAGATGTAAAAATTCTGTATTTTATGAAAAGTAACTTTTTTTTGGTTGTCACTTAAAATCTAGGTTTTTGGAACTTGATATTCTTTATTTTACAATTAGCATTATGAACTGCAGTATAATTTAGTATGACTCAAAGTTACTAGACTGCATTTAAAAAGTGACCAAACTTATTTCAAGTCCTGACCAATAAAAAAACAGGCATGAAATTGAACCAAAATGATTTTGCAGTGACCTAAAAAATGCTATGGCCATGTTGGTTAATTGACCAAAAAATAAACAACGAAAATTCTAAAACAATTTCAATTTGCATAGCAGTGGTAAATTGATGTTCTCTTTATTTTTCTTCGTGTATGAGGTAATGCCGTCGCGCATGCATCTGCGTCAATTTCACAATCAGTGCAAGCATTTTATAGCTGACCCGTCAAAACTGGAGGCTTGGCACCACCAAGCAAAAAATCGAAAGGAAAACAGAAGCTAAAAAGAGGGACAATCAAACTAAGACATGGTCTAGAAAAGCTCATGAAACTCAACTGGAATCATCAGAATCAGAGACTGATAATGAAAACCACGATCTTCAACTATACAATTCTATGTTCGGTGAGCTGATAAATAGATTCAAACAAAGTAATTCCTATGCTGAACGTGTTCAAATACTGACTCTCTCTCCGTTCACCATTAAGCGCACAATACAACTATTTGAAGCAACAAACTACATATATAGTTAAAAAGAGCAGGAAGTCCTGTCAAAAATGAAAAAGGAATATTAGGCCAATGTGACAAAAAGAAGGGAAAAGCTATGGATTTGACACTCCGGGATAAAATAATGCATTTTTATGAAAATGATGACAACAGTCGCATGAGAGGAGCGAGGAAGAAAGTAAGTGTTTGTAACAAAAATGGGAAAAAGAAGAACACCAGAAACGCTTGGTTCTATAAATATTTAATAAAACTACCATTCAACGTTTTATAGGCAGAGAAAACTTTTTTCTCTGCCTATAAAACGTTGAATGGTAGTTTTATTAAATATTTCTGGAAACTTCCTTGGTTTCATATTATTTGGTTCTATGTAATTTGAAGGAGCTACCTGCTACATGCACTATGCAGCTTTCAATGAGATTCAAATGCAGTTTGGTTTGAGCAAAGTAAGGTTTTCTACATTTGCAGCTCTTTAACCAAAATGGTGCGTATTAGCTGGAACTTCAGTTCACAACAAATCACTTAATGGCAAGTTGTGTCTGTTCCACTGAAAATGAAGCGTGCATGATGGCATCGATAGGTGTAAGAGTTGCCCTAGCAAACAGGGAACTATCGATTTTTTGCAAAATTGTGGTGAATTAGCAGATCTGGATGAAATAGGTTATAAGCAATGGGTGACTGTTGATCGTACTCAATTAATCAGCATTGTAGAGCCAAAAGCAGAATTTGTAGATACATTGAGTAATTCGATTTCAAAACTTACATTACACGTCACAGCTATATATATTGCTAAATCTCAAAAAGGTTACATGAACAATCTCAAATCTACCATGACGCCCATGAAAGAAGCTGTTGTACAAGGTGATTTTGCAGAAAACTATTCCTTTGTTATCCAAGACGAGATTCAAAGTTACCATTGGAAAAACTCACAAGCTACCCTCCACCCCTTTGTTGCATACTACCGCTCTGACGATGAAAGCCTTGAACACCTTAACATGTGTGTTATCAGTAACTGCAAGGAACACAACACTGTGGTAGTCCACACCTTTCTCAAGCATGTAATCCCCTATCTGAAACTTAAAATTCCACAAGTTGAAAAAATTCACTACTTTACAGACGGGTGCAGTCGTCAATACAAGAATAAATACAATTTTATCAATTTGTGTTACCACCAAGCAGACTTTGACCTATAGTGCAAATGGAACTTTTTTGTCACCTCGCATGGCAAGAGTGCCTGCGATGGCATTGGAGGTAGGCTACAGTCAAACGACTTGTTCGTAAAGCAAACCTCCAAAGACCCTCCACTGATCATATTTCAACCACTACATCAATGTTCGAATGGTGCCTCCACAACATTTCTGGCATTTATTTTTTCCATGTTGACGTGGCTGAAGTAGCGTATTTGACGTGACTGAAGTTTGTCCAAATTGGTCGCTTATTTCCTCCATTGCAGAAGAGTAAAACTGTTTTTTTCAGTAACCACTTTCTCAAATTGTGCGGCTTATGAATTTTCCTAAGTCTAACTACATGCTCTGAGTCTGAGGTACAATGATCATAAACTCTTGTGCTCACCATCTAATGTCTTGCTGGGTATTTTACCTAAAGTAACCTTGTACCGTACACATTACTATCATTGAAATCAGAAAAATAACATTTTTGTCATTGTGTTGATTGCAATTTTTCTTTGGTATGAAAATATGCAGCATGCTAATTATAGCTCATGAATTTTTTCTTAATTTGAGCATTGTATTTGTACCAAATATTGCAGGTAAATAGCAAAGTCAAAAAACAACAAAAACGTTTGAAAACACATTTTTAACTTAGACTAACATTCGAACATACTAAATTAATGATTAGTACAAGTCTATAAATTAGTCAGGAAGGTGGTAAATATCACAAAACTGCTGTAATTCAGTCTATTAATTCTGTACTTAAGATGTATGATACCGTAATACACGGTTGTGTCATATCATTGTGATTTTATGCATATCAAGCAATTGGAAAACTCCTAAATGGATGCAGATCCATCCAATATATTATAATTATATACTGCCGCTGTTGCTTTGTCATGACAGGAGAATAATGATAAAACATCAAAGATCAATGCTCTTTTCTGATGTATTTATTGTAAAACTATTTTGTGATTCAGTCCTGAAGTCTAAACTTCAAATTAGCAATCATTCAGATACCACATTTGACTTTGCAAAAATTTTTACCCAAAAAATATTTTTTTCACCAAGTACAGAATTTTTACATCTACATATCTCAAAAACGAAAAATAATAGTGTTCTGATTTTTACAGAATTAATAGTCCATTACCTTGACTACAATTTGGGTGTTTCAAAACAAAAATCGAACTTGTTCCACAAGGTGAAATTCAAGGTCAAAATATAGGTGAAAAGGTCATTACTTCTGAACAGAGTTAAATTCAGATTTTATTGTCAAAAATGAATTCCTGAGTCAATTCCCTTTAATATGATACCTTACACATGGGTATTGGTCAAGTGGTTCATGAGATATTGAATTTTATAATTTGGCGCCTCGTCGAAAAGGTTAAAAGTTCAAAGGTCAATATATCCAGAACGAATGGTCCAATCGCGATAAAATTTTATATTTGGGGGTTTCTGCCCATATGCAACAAACGTGCAAAATTTCATCAAAATCGGAGAAGGTGGTGTTTAAAATTTCAATTTTTTTTGGGTGATTTGACATGGAATGACCCTTGTGTCAAATAAAAGTGGTGTTTTACATCAAATTGTATTAAAAATAGGATCTTCGTAAATTATTAACCATGTAACAAAGAGTCCTATTATTAAAGCTTTGGTGGAGAGTTTGCTTTGTTGAACCATAGATAATCCTATTATTGCAGCGATTTCTATTCATCGAGGTTTTGCATTTGTACAATATAACACCCCGCATGCTGCTCGAAGTGCAGTGGATGGCGAACATGGAAGTATAATAGCTGGACAAACTATTGGTATGTTGCTCACAAAACTTGACAAATTTCTGTAAAAAAGTGGATCCTAACCATTTAATGATGGTTGTAATAACTTACTAAAGTTTGTGTTCAAGAAGAATATGCTTTGGAAACTTGACCATTTCTATCTTTATAATCAACTTGTTTTCTTGCTTTTCATTATGTCTTTGTATTTATTTTTCTTCACTGCAGCTGTGATAATACTTTCTAGTTATTTACAGTAATGTAACGCTATCAAAAATTCATTGATTGAACTTTGGCAGGGTACCATGTTTACTTGATTATAAGTCTTCCCCTTTATAAGCCCAGAATGGCCCGATTCAGGGAGGCCAAATCAGAGAAATCCCAATTTGAAGACAGCCCTTTTCAGAGAAAACCGATTCAATGATTTTTTAAATCCAGCAAAGACTTCTGTTTATTTAGAGAATTTGTAGAGATCATTTGGGTAGGTGGTTTTTGTGTTTACCTTGTCACGAAATGGCCCGTTTTGGTGAGTCCGATTCCCTATTCGATGATTTTTTGAATTTTTTTTAAAATTATCAGGTACCGTAGCCTAATTATCAGTGCCGTTTTAGGGTTAGGAGGTAAGGTTAGGGGTTAGCAGCTCACCGAATCGGACTCACCGAATAGTAGCAGACCCACACCTTGTCATACCCATGCCAACAACAAAATTATTGTTTCAGTGAGGTAGATGATGCCAACAAGAAAATTATTGTTTCAGTGAGGTAGATGTAAATTAGCTGATATCTTGCGGGTATTGGTTATAGGGATGTCCAGCAACTTGAGACATTTTTGCTGAGACTTCATTTGATTAACCTTTATTGTTAATCACAAAACACCTTTTGACAACTGTTTTATTTTACCCTGAGGCTTTAGTTGAAACTTTTTCGCTGAGACTTTATTTCATTAACCTCTATTATAAGCTAATTCCTTTGAATAAACAGATGCCCAGGGCTGTTAGATTTAAAAGGCTGTCTCAGAATTGGTATTTCTCTGAATCGGATGATCCGATAATGTGATTCTCTGAATGGTAGCAGTCCACTATAAGCGACATGTGATCTGGGTTTTTTTTTTTCGGTCATTTATCGGTCATTGACCGTTTTTTTAGCAAAATGTCCGAAAAAAAATATAGTCAATTCGGTCAAAATGTTCGAAAAAATATATAGTCAATTGACTATATATAACCAAAACTGACTAAAAATCACCAAAATAAATAAAATTGACCGAATTTTTTCAAGTCACTTTGGACAAATGACCGAAAAGTCTCAGCGAAAAAAAAAACCCAGCATGTAATAGTGCTAAAAAAATTTGTAAGCCATGTGTAATGTTGCTAATAATTATATAGTGCAAAGTAAGCAGCCCTTATTTGTAAACAGCACATGTGTGTCATGTATTGTGTGTTGAGTTGACCTGTTTTAGAAGATTGCAGTATGGTATTCTTAACTCTTACGGGTAATTAAGGCTAGACTTTAATCACAACAGATTTCGCGAGATTATCAAGGTTTCAACAAGTCAAACAAGGCATGAGAATGCAGTAATGGTGTGATTAAAATGCAGCTTTACTAAAAGAACCGTTGATATGATTACTAAACTCAACAAAAAGTGTAGACATTGCAAAGGCAATACACATGAAATGTAAGGTAAAACACACATTACACATGCTGTTTAGTGTTTACAAACAAAGGCTACTTGCACTAATGCACTATATAATTATTAGCAACATTACATGTGATTGATAGCAATACGATATTCTTAACTCTTAGTAATTCAGGCTAGACTTTAATCACATGATTAGGTGTGCGCATATTCTTGAATTAATTGACTTGTTGAGCATGTGTGCTTATTCACAGCTTTGCTATGCCACAGTTTGACATCGTTAACCTATTTGACGAACAGCAATAGGGTAACCTTTACACTGCAAAATATAATATAGATTGGTATGATTGCTTTGTAATATTGCAACAAAGGTTTTATTTACTAAAAATAGTCGCTCCCAATTATGAGCCGCCTTTAAATGTTGTAAATTGCATAAATGATGACAAAAAATATCTTATCAGCTGCGGTTCATGTAAATATCTATGACATGCGCCAACAAAAACAAATAAGTGGTTATCATGAGCAAATCAAGTATGACCACTTAAACATCACTTTTTAAATTTAATTTAAACAAATCTTCTTGACTATTTTTAATTCTTATTGGTGCGCCAGAAAAATTTGGCCTATAGGTTCAATTCCACATTCGGCTGCAAACTCAATTCCACATGTCGGCTGCAAAGCTGAGTGGTGAGAGCGTTGGAACGGCAATCGAAAGGGCGCTCATGAGCATGCAGCTGTGTCTTTGGCAAGACACTTTAAAGGCATGCCTGAAGGTGGACATGAAGGTTGGCTTCCTTGCCTTCCTGTCCACTTAATCTAAATCTTCAACCACCAGGTGTAAACCTGAATACGATGACGAATTCCACATTGCCTTACTCCACATGTGTAATGTGTAGAGTTTTTGTCAAACCAAAGGAGCAGATCAAACTTTTGGATGTCAGTTTCATCACACATTCAACCATTTTCAAAAGAACAAAGAAACTTCTGTTGCATGTTTCAATGTAAACATTTTTTGCTTGATATGAGATCGTGCTTTGACAGGCAATCAAACAAGCATCAAGTGAGACAAATTTTGGAGGAGTTGTATTGTTTGCAACTCTTTTGTTCAGACTAGACGTTCCATTTTGAGGAAGTTTTATAATTTAAATTGCAATTTAATGCAAGGGATACCAGCACTGCTTACAAATCTTTTTATCGATAAATGTATGGAAGGTTTTTGTGTGATAGGATGGCTGCAACAATAAGGTGTTTGGCTTTATTCTATATGATACTAGTTTGCTGGTTTAACACTCAGTTAAGCTGGATGTTGAAAAATAATGCTTGCCACTATGT
Source organism: Aplidium turbinatum (assembly GCF_918807975.1). NCBI lineage: Eukaryota > Metazoa > Chordata > Ascidiacea > Aplousobranchia > Polyclinidae > Aplidium > Aplidium turbinatum. The sequence goes on from NC_137472.1 coordinate 49,966,979, forward strand.
AGGGTGTAGTGAATTTGAGTGGGCATATTCGCTGAAAAAATAACTGACCACACTTGTCAGTTAGTCATATCACCATTTCGATCTATAGTTACACACAGGCCTTATCGACATGTAATTTAGAGGCCAATGTAACTTGAATTTGAACTCCATGCTAAATTTACTTTTTATGTCGTTTTGAAATGATAGTTTTGAGAATCCAAATTGACAAACTGTGATCACTAAATCTCAAACCACTGCAAAACTCCTAATATTACATAAAAAACATGACATCGTTCCCTATTACCAGTGTTGCTAAACATTTTTTGAATTTCCAGCACAGATGCAAAGATCTAGTCAATTATTTGAATAGTAACAATAGCACAAAAGTTGCTTTAAATGACATAAAGTATACAGAAAGACTATATTTGTTAACTGCTACTCAAACTATCAACTTGTAGGGTTTTGCCTAAACTTACAGAATACTGCCAATGCTCAATGCAACATATCTTTGCTAAAGCACCTAACGCCAGTGCACAAGCAGTTACGGCTTGATGAGGCAAGTCTGAAGAAGCCATGACCAACTGGCATGCAGTTAAGGATTTGATCATTTGATGCAGTGGAAATGTGCTACCTGAAAATGATTCACGCCACGTCGAATAACACCACTGTTTATTAGGGCATCCACCAGAGACTACCAGTCGTGCTCGTGCTCACCATGCACAAATGACTTTCTTGTTCTTAATCTTTGCTGTGGTGGTTTTATTAGTGTGGTGAAATGTATCAGAAAGGCTGGGTTTTTTATTTTTACGTTTTATATGGAGAACTGCACGCTGGCGCCGCATTCTAGCTGGCTCATTGCCTGCAAGGATGGCCAAACAGTCAGTTAGAGTTGGTCGAAGGCATCCAGCAATAGTTCACAGGCATTTATTGATTGGCTCATTAATTTGACAAGGTCCAGTGCACTGGCCACTTTTGCACCATGTTGCAGCACAGCAAGGTGTAAACTAAAGCTAAAGTACTGAGTTGTTTTCAGTACTTGTAGGCAAATTGGGCTAACACCCCGTTGTGAACTCAGATCTTCCCGGTCGCGAAATTTTTTTCCCCACGAGATTTTTGTCTCATTGATTCTAGTCACTCTAAAAGTAAGATTTTCCGAAAGTGTTTTGAGAGATTGGTTGATTCAGATTGCGAAATAACTATTTGCCAATGAAATTGTGCAATGATAATAAAATATAAGCTTTCCCTAACCCTACTTTTTTGAAAAGCTCTTGTGCACCGCAAAAATTAATTTAAAGAAAAAAAAAGTTTGACTACGACGGGCGTCGAACCCCCGTTCTCTCGATCAGTAGGCAGAGGATGAAACCACTGAACCAATCGTGCCAACGAGAAAATGTTGCATTCACACGGTTTTAATACAAACTTTTACCAAAATATGTAAATGAGACAGAAATCTGGTGGGAAAAAAATTTTCGCTTCCCGGTCAGGGTGTCTTATGAACTACATATTTGCGGTCAGATAGAGAGCCCGATCATAAGTGCTTATAAATCTCAATGTAAATATGCTATTTTATATTGATAAAGCAAGCAACATCGAATATTGCTGAGATGAATATTTGTTTCAAAAAGCAAGTTTACAGCTGAAAAAGGTCTTGAAAAAAGGCTGGTTCTTTTGGTTTTGGAAAAACAGTGTTAGTACTGGTATTTTTCACTGTAACCTGCAGTGCAGAATTGACTTGTTCCAGCTATTCTAAATTATGCCATCGCCATGAATCAAGATGAAAATAATCATGGACCAGCACATGATTATTGACCGGTGCATTGCGAGTGAGGCTCATGCAGGCCAAGACACAATGTGCCTTTTCAGTCTTCATTTGCACAGTCGACTAACCATATGCATAATTCTATTTAAGTTTTCTTTTTGAGACTTAAAAAACTTATACATAATGTTTGCATGAAGATTTTTCTAGTAAACTTTTTGTAACTAGTTTTGAAGCATGAATAAATGTGGGATAATACTTAGAAACTTTAAAAGTTAATGTTTTAATTTTCATTCAAGTTTGTTTGAAGTTAAATGAAAAGTTAAGACCACTTTGCTGCTACTTGTTTAATGTTCATAGATGCTTCATTTTTTGCCACAAACTTAATTTCTGAATTTTCATGGAATATTTATACAATTTGCTTTCAATTTTAAGATAAAGTTCTTATTTTTCTGCATTTGTGGTCTATACTTTTGCCAGTATGTTTTAGATTTGTTTTGCTTTATACTCGTGTTTTAGCAGGTTTTTACATTTTGGGTTTTTTGGAGTTTTTGATATTTTCCAGACATAAATATTTCTTCCGAGCCAAAACCCAACCAAAAACCTTCAAACAGCTCTGGACAGTCTTTGTAAGTTGTTTTTTGAAACTTAAGTACGAGAAAAGTATTGCAAGAACGGTCATTAGTTTCTTATTCGCTTTTTGTGCATGTAATGATGACTAACAAACAAAACACTCAATCAGTAAGATATAAGTAAAGTTTTGACAAATATTTTTGTTTTCTTTTTCTGGGTGTCCTTGTGAAGAAGTCGCAACATTCCTATTTTCATGTTGCATTATGGATATATTTCATCAGAAAACTTATATATAGAACTGTGTGCAATGCACTTGTTGCAACAAAAAGTATTTTTGCAAATTGCTGTGCCATGGCATTTTTCATTTCACTTTTTTGCTTCGACCATATGTCACCATAAGCTTTTGAGAATTTTTTATTTGTAAAAGGTACAGGTCCTTAACACATTTCAAAATTGTCATATTGTTACGCCACGCATATTTTTGTCAAAATGATTGAACGTTTTGGTTTCAAAACACCATTAACAAAAATTTATTTTGCGCTACTCGTTTTTTTCTACAGTAGCTTTTTAATGTTTTATGAGAAAGACAATGTTTGGGTTTTTACACACTTTCATCCACTTGGGCTTCATTGCATTCTTGGTAATTTGTTAACGCCACTTATGTGTGTACCCTATTGACTGCGTTTTATCTAATACTTTGTGTTGCTTTGTAGTGGGAGTGGGTATGATGGAATGGGAGCTGGGAGCTTTGATAGTGGGTAAGTAACAACGCAATAATTCAGCAAGGCAAGGTCTAATCCCGTATTCTTAAAATTTACGTCCAATTTTTTTTGTGCTAACCCAAAGCTGTACTATTTGAGAAAAGTTAATCATGTTAGTTGCTTCTTGAAAGTGTAGAAACATTCATCAGTTGTAATCTTTAATCTCACCACTTACAGCAGCAATAACATCGTGTTATCCACCGAAAGTTTTAATATACATTGTCAACATCGCTCAAAGTTTGCTAGCTGTAATATCACTAAAAATGTGCGCTTATTGCTTTGGCAAGCTGTTGATCAACGATTTAAAAGTTCAAGCTGTAGCTTTCTGCATACATTCTGTTTCAGTGTCGTAACTTCGGTCACGCTACGTTCACAGCGTCTTATTGATATCCCAATGTTATTGCAGGCGTGGTGCATTCGGTGGCCAGATGGCCAAGCGTGGACGAGGGGCTCGGGGAGGTATGGCTGCACGAGGTGCCATGGCTGCCCGAGGAGCCATGGCTGCCCGAGGATTAACACGTGGAGCTCGTGGTAGAGGTGTTGCCCGTGGAAGGGGTATGTTTGGAGGCCCTAACAAAGTGCAAGCCGGCCGTGTTGAAAAACCATACCAAGCCAATAAGAACAAGTTTGTCAAAAAGCCAATGCTACCTCCTTTGGTGAGTTATTAGGTAGTTTTTCAAACTTTTTATACAAATATGAAGCTAATTCGGCATAACTTGATTGGACACGGTCATTCAATCAAGCAGCCCAGTAAAGTGTTTCTGTTAACGATAATGTCCGCAATGTCATGGCTAATGTAACTTACAAACTGTGTGCTTATTTTTTAAAGACAACGCTTTTTCTTTACAATCAGAATGTGTATTCAAACAACAAAGTATGGTTTAATTCTTTATATGGGCTTAAATAATGATGTTCCCTATCATGCAGACAACAAGAGCCATGCCAGTCGAGTCCCCCATTATTGGAGAGGTAAAGGTCACCAACAGTGAGACTGTTCCTACATCAAATGGAACAGAACCGGTCGATCTTCCTGATCTCAAGCGACAGCTGATGGAAGTTCGCGATAAGATTGATTCCTTGCTAAAGATTTTTCCTGTTGTAATGCCAAAGATGCCATCAGAAGGTGAGACTTTACGAGATTGATTGTCTAGGCTGTAACTTAGTTGTATTGTACTTTTCACTGTGCTACTTTTCAGTAACTTAGTTGACCAGTCGCCACTTTGTGTGGTGCAAACTCTTCAAATAGCCTGCAGCGCAGCTGCAGTTCACTAAAAACGCATAAAAACGCCAACGTAACGCTTTTTTCAATCCCCCCTCCCCCATGTAACGCTTTTTCACTACAAATTCAGCACAAAAAACTACCATTCCGTACTCGAAAGCGTTACGTAACGTTTTGCTTGAACCCCCTCCCCCCCCGATGTGACGCTAACGTAACGCTTTGCATAAACCCCCCCCCTCCCCCTCGAAGGCGTTCGTAATATTTGAACGTTCCCCAAGAGTAGCGGAAGAACGTGACGTGTGGAAGCAATTGACAGCCAACCTTCGTCTCGGAGATGGCACATGATGATTGATGATGATGAAGATTGCGTTAGAACTGTAGATTTTTAAATGCCATTAAATGTGTTTTGTTTAGTATTGCTCAAATGATAATTGACATTCTTCCTATTCGTTTTGCTAAAAAGTTGACTACGTTTCCGCATTGTTTAGAATGCTTTGCGATATTACTAAGTTAATCGAGTTGAAGCAACGCAATTATCGATAATTATTTCTGTTAAAAAGTGTAAGAGATATTTCTCTCCATTTCGCTCCAAAAAAGTCTGGATATCATCACGAAGCATCAGGGTCGACGAGTTGTCTGCAGCGACTCTTCCACTTCTCTTTGTCGTTAGCATCTTCAATTTTTCTTTATCAGATCATCCTTCACTGTGTCTTCCCTTTCTCATGTTTTCCATCACTATCTTATTCCAAACTCGCTCTGTTAGGTTTCTAATTAGCATTTTTGAAGAAACTTATAAACTTAGCTAGGTATTGCTTTCGGTAATAAATTGCAGTAACAATAGCTAGCAAGTAGCAACAGAGTTCCATATTTCCATGATTAGTCACAAAAATTGGTTATGACAGCAGAGAAATGTAAGCTTATTGACTTAGGTACTACAATAGTAATTTAGTTTTAAGACCCAAAAGTAAAACAACTCTAAATGATGTGTGTCTGCAGAAACTACAGATTCACAACCAAAAGCAGATGACATGGACTTGGAAGACGCCGTCGAAAAGGAGTGATGTGCTGCATTTATCATGTTACACTGCCTGACTTGTGTACTTTAATGATCGCCTGTAAATAAACTTTTTATACAATCACGCACTTGCAGACTTGTTGTTTCGTCGCACCGAAACGTAATGTTTGATTTCCATTTGTGATGTAACTTCGTTTTACCGTCTGAACAAAAGTTAGCAAACTTTGTTTCGATTTTTCACAGTCAAGTCACAGGAAGGTTATCTTTTAAATGTATAAGTTATGACAATTTCATTCAATTGCTCAATAAGCTTACAACACAATAACATACAATTCATAAACATGAGGGAAACGTAATTTATAAGTACGCTCAGTGTTGAATAATTCAATTTGATTAGCTTAAAGCAGCGAAAGACCGCTAACTGTAACATGCAGACGAATTTTGCTGTTGTGTAATTAATGTGTCTGTTAAAGGCTTTCAGCATCCTAAAATTTTGCTTGAAAACAAACGCGCTTACGAGATGCAAGTCTCTTCGGCTCGAAGAAACTCAAACGGCCTGCATGAAAACAGGCCTCGGTATAGTGGGCTACCAAAAAAGAGCACATACAGCCAGATTGACAATGTTGTAGTCATCATGTTTAATAGGTAGGAACGGGGAAGAATACATCATAGGGAGCGTTCAAATATTACGTAACGCTGTTTTTCCGAATTTTGACCCTCCCTCCCCCATGTGACGCCAACGTAACGTTTTTGTCAACCCCCCCTCCCCCACGTGACGCTTTTCCATTACAAAGCCCGTTTTGCCAGTTTATATCAAAATTATGACGTGGAAACACGTGCTGATAAAATATCTTGGTTTGTATGCACCTAAAGCTTACGTTTGAGACATGAAATATTAGCTGTATTCTTTTTTGGAATTAAAACGTTATGTACCTACTGAAAACGTTTAGTAGCCCACCGTCCAAAATGTTTCGATCCAAACCTTTCATTGTTTGGTTATGTATTGAAAGAAACATCACAAAAGCGCAAAAGAAACCGCAAGGAAAGCTAAGCATCTTCGAATAGGGTCATCAATGCTTCAAAAATGTTTCTATATATTGGATAATTGGAGCAGTAGGCTACTCTCGCTTGTGTGGTTCGAACTTGATGCATAATTGTCTTCCTCAGACTCGCACGTATGAATGTCTTCTACCTGTTGAGAGGTTTGTGTCGAAGTCGTTTGGTTCTTAATGAACATATGTAGGCCTAGGCTATGTAGATCAATGTCACAATTAGGTCGTTGTTCTATTGCAGACATGTTGTGCAATGCCCCCCCCCCCCACATTCTTCTGAACGGTCTGCGTGATGCTCAGCATGATGTTGTTCAGGGTTACCAGATACTCCAAGCTATAGTAAGGCCAAATTCATTATAAAATAAGGCCAAAAAAAGGCCAATTTTTTTTTATTTACTTCTATTAAGGCTAAATAAACGCTAACAACTTAATTAAAATATTTTTTTGTAAATGCCATTTAACGATCAAGCATAACAGAAAATAATTTAACACTGTCAGAGCATAGGGGAGACTCAGGTAAGTTGGCCCACTCTAAATATTTTTTTAACTACAATAGTTATTGTTACGTATCGTACGCATACTGAGAAAGTGCTGTTGAAACTATCTTATCACCAGGTTGGGAGGCTCTAGCAAGCAGTATAAACATGTGAGCACGATTTTTGTATGAAAAATTATGATTTTTAAAAATTTTGGATTTTAGAATTTTTTAGATGTCGAGTGAGTTTTTTCTTACTATATAAGAAAAGTTATTATTTAGTGAGTGCAGCGCTGGAGTGGTTATTAAGGCTCACATTGACGGTGAAACCGTTGTTAGAAGCTCGATAGTTTGACATAACTTTTAGTTTTTACAATATGGTTGCCATGCAGGGAAGTTGGCCCATTTCGTGGGTGGTTACGTTGGCCACCATGGCCAACTTGCCTTTATGTGGCATTATATAGAATGATAATAATTGACTAATTAATACGATGACTTATTTTTGCAAGATTGAAGTAGCCTATCATCAAGTATCCAAAGTAAGTAAATCGCGGCTTTACATCAGCATTAAGCGATCAATAACAATAATACACTTCCTAACATCGTTTTTATGCCACAAATTGCGACAACTTATTCCTAACCCATATGGTAATAATAGAATAATGGTAAATAATCAAGAAAACCAATCGCGGAAATGTGTATCAACCACTTCTCAAGCGACGGTCTAAAACGTACCTCGTTTCGGAGATACATTAAAATGTTCCGATATTGGTACCCATGCAAACATAGGGTTTGTAGCCTATTGCAAACAAGGTCCTACCTATCGGTATCTTTAAGGTGACCAGATCGTTAGGAATAAAGGCATGTCGTTCCAACTACATGATGTTTGATACAACCTTTGTTATTTTCGAAAGCTTATTTGGTGTAGGCTACTCATGTAAAAACGTTTAATGAGGTAAAATACAGCATTATAGCCTAATAGTAGATTATATTATAAACCATACATGAATGCATACAATGTAGGCTATGTAGCCTATGCCTCTATAAAATCAAGGAATACTTAGAAAGAAAATAAAATTGGGGAAAAATAGAACTTTTCCTCTGTTTAATATATACCGTAGATGGACATGTTTTCCACGTGGCCAACTTACCTTCCATGGTGGGCCAAATTACCCGCACAGGAAGGCAAGATGGTCCATTTTATTTTTTTCGGAAAACTTGAAAAATTATATACCTAAGAATGTTTGTTTGATGCAAGAATATGTCCACTTCTAGAGTGATAAATTGTCTACTCTTCAATAGCATTCGCTTTAACATATGTTTTGTTATTAGCTCACAAATTCAATTTTTCATTTTGATGGGCCAACTTACCCGAGTCTCCCCTAATGACCGGTTCGTTTGGTACAATATATTTGTACCGTATACTATTTTTCGCAGCAGACATAATAAAAGGTTTCTCTCTCTCTCTCGTTTGCATAATCTGTTTAATAAACAATTACTGTAGTAGCAGAAAAACTAGAAACCATTATCACTTTAATTCATCATCAGTAGGCTACGCCTTACTTACTGTAGTGTATACTTACTTATTTTCAATACTTGGAGAATAGGCTATACCTTAACCTTTCAAAAAAATGATTAAAATATAACTGTTTCTGATAAAATTGGTTCTTTAACCGGTCAAAATTTGCAGCCATAAAAAGGGCCAAATAAGGCCACATTTTCTGGCCTTATTTGCATCAATTTTTTTCAGCCAACTGCAATTTAAAAAGGCCAGATTTTTGAAATTTGGCCTAAAAAAAGGCCATCTGGCAATCTTGATGTTGTTCACTCCATCAAAGCAAGCTTTTTGATGTAAGAATGCTGCCTTGCAATTTCGCAATGCGAGGTTTTAAGCACTTAGAACCTGTATGCCTTGTATGGAATTACGGGAATTACAGTACCGTAGTTGATACTTGATAGAGATTTTGTTGGTGCTGAATAGGTGCTGCTGGATATGATTTCAGCTTAATTTAGTATCCAAACGACGATACCAGCCAGCACAAATAAACTACCGTACTCGTAAGCGTTACGTAACGTTTTGCTTGAACCCCCTCCCCCCCGATGTGACGCTAACGTAACGCTTTTCATAAACCCCCTCCCCCTCGATAGCGTTACGTAATATTTGAACGGTCCCATAGTGAAAGGTGGGGCCAAATGGCATTGTCACTTATTTTGTTTTGAATCAGACTCAAAATGGTCCATATTACAATCGGTCATAACGTAAAGCAGAAACTCTGAAGAGCTGAGTGATAAAACCTTCCAAACACAAAAATTGATGGTACGGTTGGTAACAGTTAATCATAGTTTAAGTAACAATTATTAACCTAAATAACAATTTTTTTTAAAGTTATTCTAATTAGTTTGTGAAAAAGTTGGTAGAATTATATTAGCTTTCAGGTGAAAAGATCAAGCCGTTTTTAATAACGCCAACTTGCCATTATTGTGAGTAGTCGGACATTTTCGAATTGCGCGGAAATTCAAAACCCTTTTTTGTAAATCAAGAAAATGAAATATCTTCTGCTGATCTTCTGACAGGTCAAACCTTCAACAATTTTTCAGTTCAGTTCAGTTGTTTTTATTTCTGACCATCATATCAAAAACAATACACGTCAACATAGCAAAGGTCGAGAAAAAGGTAGAAGCGACAAAACGCGAACGTTAAAACGTGCTTGTGACCAAAGTAAGTTATTGAGTTGAAAAAAATTTGGCACGGTCGCAACACCTTCAGAAAAATTTAAGATGCAAAGGGAAAATAATAAAGAAAATGTTACAAAAAAACAAAAAAAAAACATAAATTTAGGCTATAGCTTTATTAGCCCACATAGCTTTAGCTGATATATTTAAGATTTGTATGGACAGTTGCTATAAAGATCGGCCATGGTGCGTTATCAAGAGTGCTGATGGTCGTAAGGGGAACACGTCTTGATGCGTTTAGCTCATAGCAAATAAGAGCAAGGCAGGCAAAGAAAACCCCACAAAGAAATCCTACCACGGGCAAAGCCATTTCAAGCGCAACGCACCATGCCTTGCACGAATCACAAAATAGATAGGCCATAACTTGACGACATAAAAACAATGACAAAAACAAATAAAACAAACTAGCAAAAACAACATCATCATTTTGCGGAAATCCAATTATACCCAGGAAAGTACTTATGTCTTGAAGATATCAAGCGTGCTTTGTTACAAAGTTGCGTTAATAATTACAAAGTTGCGTTGATAAGAACGACTTGATATGATATGCTTGATATGATAATGCTTGATATGAACGACTCGGTTACATGTCTTGTAATACAAACGAAATTATGTTCACACGAGTCAGCTCAATCATAAACAGCTAAAAATCGATTTCGATCAGCTAGAATCTAGAATAGATGCTAGATCATCTTCAGTTAAGCTTATTCTAGGGATAGTAGAAATAGAGGATTGCTCACTCAAAAGTAAGGTGGACAACTGGAGGGTCATAATTTTATGACAAAATTTGATGCAACTACAGCTTGAGGTCTACTGCCATATGTCGCATACTCAGGTGCAGCAGTTTATATTACCCAGAGATGTAGGCCTACGTAATGTATAGGCTACGCCGCAAATTCTACGCCGCAAGTATGCGGCGTAGACTTTTTGTTTACGCTAACGCTTGCGGCCGGATTTTTTGGATAGTTTGCGCTTGAGGCTACGCCGTAAAGTTTTCGCGGTTTTTTAGCGCATAGCGTCAACGCACCTACTTTTTATCTTTTTTTTTCGCTACAACACGCCAATACCTTCCAGCGCTGCAGTTGAAAGAATGTTTTCAATGGGCAAAGACATATTGGAACCAAAACACAGCAAAATGTCAGATGAACACTTTCAGATGCTTGTGTTTCTTCGTGGAAATTCAAAATAAAACTTGTTTGTTTTGAGTGGTTTATACCAGGGGTGTGCAACGTGCGGCCGCGGGCCAAATGCGGCCCGCGAAGAAAAATTGTGCGGCCCGCAAAGATGTGCCAATGTTGAATTGTGTGCCGCCCGCGAAACGTGTTTATAATTTAGTTTAGTCTGGTACGTGTGAACAATTCATTGCGGAGTGGAATATTTCGCACCTTCTGTTAACCATTTTAGAAATCTCCCAGCGGCCACCGTAGGGATATTGGACTTAGGGGATCCGAAGCTTATGCGTTTTTTCATTTATTCCGTCCAACTGAAGGGCATGCCTAAATCGTGGTGTGCTCGTTTTTAGTTTGGTTTAAGCTGGTAGGTTATGGATATGGAAGACAAAGTTGTGACTAGTGTCAGTCTGTCAGATAGGTTAGACCGAGCAGATTTTTAATTTTCAAAATTCTGTTGATTGGGTGAATCTGCTATTGCCTGGAGTGGTCATTTTCTAGGCCTTAGGGTACCAGTACGGTATGTTGGAGGGTTGATTGATTGAATCTTTATCCTCGGACTGGGAAAGCTTCTTGCAGAGCTTAATCCTGGCAGTTTCGCATACTTGTAGAGGCTTTGAATCACTGACGCAGGCCCGGTCACCGAGATTGACAGAGTGAAGTTTTCCGATTGTTGAAGTCTTGTTGCCAGGGAACTATTCCATCCACTAGATGCCGCTGAATGGAGAGCAATCCTTAACGTGCGTTGCTCAAGCGCACACCCCGAGAGTCGAACCAGCGCCGCTTGATCTTGAAATAGTTAATTTCATTACACACTGACGGTCCAAGTTTATTCATAATAAAAACATACTTGAGTTTAGTACTAATCAGCTGGAAGCAGCGAATGACCAATAAGATTAGTAGGCTAACACTGGGGGAGCAAGTCTTTTAGACGCAGACAGTTAGGCGCCGGTCGTCTGGATATTTAGGTGCGGAGCACTGTGGCGCCCGTTTATTTAGGTGCTATTCCTAGTAAAGTCTGCAGATTGTATCAGCTTGGCAGGTAGGGCAATGCTTTTCACACAAAATGTTATATTGAACTAAAAAATATTTCATGGCTTCCGTAAGTGAAGCTGCTTATGCCGGCAATGCTTTTCCCACAAAATGTTATATTGAACAGAAAAATATATTGTATTTTAATGCGCGTGTTTGGCATTTATTTGTTGTTAGTCCAGGTTTGCGTCGGCGAAAGTTTTATCAATAAATTATTCAAGTTTCCGAACATTACTGAGTTCACTTTTAGTTAAGTCAAATAATAACTAGGCTACACTAAACATCAGTAAAAAATATACCGGTACCGTAGCCTATATTCAAGCAAGTGGTAGGCTTGAGTGAAGAGTAACTTAGTTTTCTGTCAAAACCCTGACTAGGTTGAATAACGAGCAAAGTCGCACCATTATGCTTGCAACTTGTAACCAGGGTTCACATGCCCTATAAATTAGAAGTGTATTCATGTAGTAGAGTAGAGCGTTGTCTCATACGAACTCGCCAAACAACCAATCCATCCGAGTAGAAGTAATTGCGAAAGATAACAGATTAAGTAAAGGTCCGTCTGGCTGTAACTGTGTTCAGGATGAATAGCAAATGTCCTGTGGAGATGAACTAAAATCAAGAGTAGTAGAGCGTTGTCTCGCACCTCATATCCACACGCGCATTAACAAAACAAGATATTTTTCTGTTTCAATATAACATTTTGTGTGAAAAGCATTGCCCTACCTGCCGAGCTGATACAATCTGCAGACTTTACTAGGAATAGCACCTAAATGAACGGGCGCCACAGTGCTCCGCACCTAAATATACAGACGCCACATTTCGGTCATTTGTCCAAAATAACTTGAAAAAATTCGGTTATTTTTGATTTATTTCGGTCATTTTTTCTGATGAAAATATTTCCTTTCAAGTAGCTGATACAATCCAAAATTTGCACTTCCTGACTAGCTACAACATTAAGTTTCGCTGAGAAACGCTGTCGTGTTTTATCAGAGAAAAGTTAGAACAGACAAACGTTTCTTCAACGTTCATCAGCGAAACTTAACCTTGCAACACCAGACCGCAGACATCTTTTATTGCACCGAATTGACTATATATTTTTTTCCGACAATTTGCTAAAAAATCGGTCAATGACCGATACATGATCGAAAAAAATACCCAGTTATTATGTCACCATTGCAACTGAAAAAGCTTCGCCTAAAGCCGTCAGTTGTACCAAGAATATTTTCTGGTTATCTGACAAAGCAACAGCCACCTAAAAGATCCACTTCTACATACTACAGCGTCTGCAAGACTGAAAAAGGAAAATGATTTAACAACTAACCGAACAATTTACAATAGACCTTTTGCACATTCAAAATCACCAGAGCGTGACGTTTGAGTTACGCGGAGTCTGAGGGTTAAGAATCGCTTGTTTACTACGGTTTATGAAGGCGTTTCTTGTTATTGCAAGCAAGCGTGAGGTCGATGGCAGGTAAAAGTAAATTTTTTGTGTTTATGAATTGTTGTAGGTTATCGGTACACTTCAATTCTTGTTCGTTTTAATCATAGTGTTGGCTAACAGACTAGGAAAGGCAATTTAGGACGGCCATTGTGAAGCGTGTGCATTTTGACCGGGAATTATGGACCACGATAGTGGCACCTTGTCTTGCAACATTTTATTTTCATTCTGCATAACATAATATGCAACGAACCAACCACACTTCATTGATGATGCCAAGCATAGTCACTGGTATTTTCCTGTCGAAGATGTGAAATTGACGAATTTTTTTATGGTCCTCTCTACATGAATGCGATGGCGTGCAATATTTCGTTTATTCAACACTTCGTCCTCACTCATTTGAGGCCTTCTACCTAGGAACGGTGAGATATTCAAATGTAGACCAATACCATGTAGGCTAAGTCTTTTTCTATAAGAAACCCTTTATCGGCCATAACAGCATCATGAAGTGCAGTTCATTATCAGCTATTTTCTGCTTCAAAAGGTGAAAAAATCCACTCCTCTGACATATTTCTTTGTCACTCACATTAGCAGTGTACAACTGAAATACAAACATATTACCCCCATTTGGATCAACTCCCACTAATGACTAATGCCTTTGCAGTGTTCGTACTTTTATAGTTCGAGTACGTTTGCGACTGACGGTGAAGTGAGGATAGTGTATCGAGACGTACTTCAGTGCAGTCGATGATGATCATGGTGCTTGGGTAGTCCTTCTTGAAGTCTGGCTTCATGGTTGCTATGATAACGTCACGATGAGGGAATATGTTCAAACTAATCAACCTTAAATACATGAGGTGCATTCATGAATGAAAAATACGGTGTACAGTACGAATGCAGAACTAATACCAAACCTTGTGCTTTAAGTCTGTATAAAACAAACCCAGGCGAAGCTTCAACACCAGCAAAAACTCAATCTTCCACCGCTAATCTATGTAGACATAGGCGTAGCCAGGGAGGGCGAAAGGGGCCATGGCCCCCCCAAAATTTTCAAAGTTTGGATTCCGAAGTTGAGCCCTTTGTTTAAAATATAAGTTAATAAAATTTGTAGAAATTTATAACGTTTTCCAAGTCATCTGGCTATTAACACCCCCAAGGACTTGTTTTAGACACACAGAAAGACACCAATAAATTTTGCAAATCGTAAATCGGGTAAAATTTACGCGATTTACGCTTCTTTTAACTAACTTGTGGAAGCAATTTCAGCATGGCTTACTCTGTTATTTTTATGTGTAGTTATTGAGTTTTTGTGTAGCTGAGTTTTTGGTGTTCTCTAATTTAGCGGCTGGTTTTGCCCGTTCGTGTATAAGAGCTACCTATAATAAGTTAATAGCTGTTTATCTGCTAATAAATTTCATACAAATATTACCCTAAAAGTGTTTCCAGAAAGCGCTATAATCCATTATTTGAGTGTAATTTTGCAAAAAATTTCCGGGGAAGCATGCCCCCGGACCCCCCTAGAATACGCGGGCCTTCGGCACGCTCTAACACCCCACCGGTTTTATTGCTTCTCTTGCTCAACCCACCAGGATACGCCCACTGCACATCAGGTGGCGATGGCTTAAATCAAACACTTTGTCGTTCTCATCAATTCATCAAATATTTGCCCCCCCCCAAAAATTTGTTTCTGGCAACGCCACTGTATGTAGATGCAGTGCTCCTGTAGCATTTTGAGGTATTTCGAAAGTAGCATCGTCATCAAGTTCTGCATCAATATTTTGATTTGCATGCTTAGCTTTTAAAGCTGTATAATACAGGAAATTCTTCCTATCTTTGCCTGGCAAGATCGCTTCCAATACAGCAAAGAACTGGTCGAAGGTTTACACTTCTGTAGCCTAAGTTTACAACTTAAAAGAGTTTTATTTTCTGGCAAATTATACTGAAACACTGATACACGCCTGTAAAGACCACAAAACAACAGCTCAAGCAAACGTTAAACAATTTATTCGCCTGCAAACTACGCCACTAATCCTATCGCACAGCATTGTAAACAGCGGCTGGTCGTTCACGACTCCAACGTCACGCTCTGTTGGTTTGTTATGCAAAAGGTCTATTGAAGACTCGTTTAATGATTTGAAAAAAGTGATGAATGCACTAGATGAAATCTTCTTTGTTGTTGCTGTCTTTGTTGACAATCATGTTTGCAACAGGTATTTATGTCTGCATGAATTGGTTGTGATGAGAGCTGGGTAATGATATTTTTGACATGCTTTAATTTGTCACTAGACCCAGGGTAGTTCCCAGTGCCGTTAAATAGTTTGCGCATGTGCGCGCCTATTTGACCGGCGCCTAACTGTCTGCACCTAAAAGACGTCGACCCTTGTAAGTTGGGTGTACTTTTATGCAGTTTGAATGTATATACAAATTTATTGGACAAAAGGTGTAATTTTATTGGTGGTAATGCCTTGCTTCACATAGTTCAAATTAACTAACAATGTACATACTCTTTTATTTAGAAAAATGTTCATGGATATGTGCGGGAACAACAAATTGTCAAGTTGCATTGTGCATCCTACAAGGAAAGAAAAGCATTTGCAGCCTACCTATTATTTGACTTCACACACAATTTTA
Source organism: Aplidium turbinatum (assembly GCF_918807975.1). Lineage (NCBI taxonomy): Eukaryota > Metazoa > Chordata > Ascidiacea > Aplousobranchia > Polyclinidae > Aplidium > Aplidium turbinatum. Next base: position 49,982,812 of record NC_137472.1, read on the forward strand.
AAATTTTTTCAATAATTTTCTGAATAGAAAGAGAATGCACTTTCCTCCTGTTGGTGAAGATCATAGACACGTCCTTGGTGAAAAATGCACTGCTCGTTTTGAGCATATAAAACGCTTGTATGCTCTTGAGGAACACAAGCCTCTGAAGGCTGCATTTGCACTGAGGAAAGCATCGCTAAATCCCAGCAGCATAGCACGTACAATCGTACATCACCTGGCAACATGCTTTAAGTAAGTAAAGTTGTGAAATATGGTATTGATGACACAGAGACCCATCTGTGAATTGAGTATAGAATTCACTGCCTTGTAATGCATACACATAAATGGTGCTCAACTGGTGTAGTTTCTGTCTTGTATGCAGAAAGGTTTTGTCCGGATGATATGAGCATTGAGCACAATAACATTTTAAAATAGCATTTGAAATTGGTCGGTTATGACATCACAAAGACATATATAAAAGGAAGTAATAATATGCTAGTAACTTAGGTTAGCACTATTACTGGAAACTGTGTACGAAATTAAAGTCATAGAATAAAAAATACTGAATAAGACTATTTTTGCCAGCCGCAAGCCAACGATGGCCTTTGCTATTTTCAGGTGTGTTCTGTGAATCAACTGCGCAGTGCGCATGCCTTGGAGTTGTATGCTGAAAGCAATGCTGGGTTCCTGGAAACACCAAGATTTGTGAAATTTATATACATTTAAGGGTATGTCATGTCACTATACTGATATCGCAAATTTTACATATACTGTATATAAAGCAGACTTCGTACAACCAACAACAACAGCTTTTCTGCGAAGTTTACAGAAGTCAGTGGAAGAAGTTAAAAACAGTGAACCAGCATATTTGGATCAATCTTATTGGTGCATACGACCCTAAAGCTTTTCTAAAGTTTATTATGCTTCCTGTCCACAACATTACTTGTGAAAATTTTCTGTTTTTTTTTTCAATCAAATTAGATCATGAGCAAGTGGTTGAATCACTATCACCAGCAACTATTCCAACACATTAATAGCCAAATTCAGGACTTGTAGACTACACGAGGAAACATTTGCTACTGATAGCGGTTCAAAATGTTACTTTCCAGGCGTCGCACTCTCTTATAAATGGTTACATATTAAAGCAATGTTATTGATGACATTTTTTCTTTTTTGTTTGTGAAATGCTCACTTAACTCACTGCATTGTGTGTTTTGAAGGTGTAGCAAAAAAGGATGACATGTGCATGCCAAGGAAATTTCCTATAGAAGGAGAGGATCAACCAAACATTCTTGGCATACATTCAAACGATGACAGCAGTGCCCGAGCTTGCTCAGTATTTGCATGAAAGTTTGGGATTGATGTACATTCTTCAGTGCCAACAGAGTTGTGCTTTGCTGTAACGACAATGGCTGTTCAGTATTACGATGTCGTACTCAGCAATCCTTCTGCTAAAAAGAAAATGCTCACCCTACCAAACTCACGCTCTGCTTTTATTCGAGCCGTTAAAAATGCAGCAGAGACGTCATTTGGTTTGCAGGCTGATGTGGCTTGTTCAAAAGGCCACTGCAATTTCGTGTTGATTGGAAAAACTTCGTTTAATTGTTTTGCCAAAAATGAACTAAAACGTTTGAACGCTTCCAGGCGCGAGGAACCCGCGAAGATGGCTTGAACAGTACGCAAGCGTACGAGTGGTGGTTCACGCAAGACTGCAAATACTTGAATTTGTGTCATTGCCTGATTGTGGTTACAGTGTGAAGTTATGATATCTGATTGTCCAGTGATATTTATTGGTATTATTTTTGTTTGTGTACATAGCCTAGTAGCCAAGTTTATGAACAATAAGCCATTGGTCGTTTTTTTCTTTTGTGGATTCTACATGTAGCCTAATGAATTGGTTATAACTTACAATATTAATAATTTTGTCATCAACATAAGATTGACAATAATGTACAGATACAACTTTTGTGAAACGACGAATAAAACAGCCAGTGCAAAACAAACATTTTCTCGTGTAGTAACACCGCATTGTGCAATTCATTGTAGGCAACATGGTTATAGCCCTTCAGTTGGACGGACGGATTTTGAGTTTCGCATCCCGTTAGTGTCTAGGTATCCCTGGGCCACCGCTAATCCATTGTGTTTAATTATCTGGAACGTAAAAATGTATGGTCACATAAAAGGCTTTATGAACAAATTACGACTTTGGAAAGCTCACATACAGATAGGAAATCTTTTCCACTTTCCAACTTTGACAGACTAAGTTATGGAATGCATCTTGAGAAGAAAACTAAATTTGAAAAATTGTTGTATGAATTTTTGGCTCTTCAAGGACTTCAAATCTCATGAATATTTGTGGGGTATATTCTCTTTGCCATTCAACACAGACATTGACAAAGCACCTGCAAATATAACTTGAACTGATTGATCTTCAAAAGAAAACGGATTTGAAAGCAAAGTAGGCTATTTAGAAATGAATCTTGGCGATTTTTACCGAAAACATCTCAACCAAGATGTTTCCACATTTGAAAAAATCTATTGCTTCAAAAATGGCTCTTTTTGGCTCAACGTATCTGTGCAAACAATTTTTTTTCAAAAATGGGCGTCATGAAATCTCTATCGATCGGGTCTGACAGACGAACACTTGGAAAATGGACTTCGAATTGCCAGCACTTCCATTAAAGTAAATTTGGAAAAAGCTGTCGGGAAAAGAAGCCAGCTGCAAACTTCTCACTGAACTCGTTCAAAGACGGTGTGATAATAAATTGGAATAACAGTTTTCTTCAGAAATTTATGCGTCTTTATAACTTATTATTTCTGCAAGGAGATATAACCCCTAATAATGCCACAAGAATAACATGAATACAAAAAAACTACTTTTTTGGGCCTGCAACTAGGCTACTAGAAATCATATATTAAATAAACGTGCGGCCCGCGGTTTCACCCAGTTATTTATATCTGGCCCTCCTGTAATAAAGGTTGCACACCCCTGGTTTACACCGTGTGAATGATTGGCACCTAGCAAACAAAATTAGTTTACGCTAGTGTATGCGCTAACGCCGCGAACTTTTTTTACAAGTTACGTTGACGCATACGGCGTATGGTTTTTCGAACGTTTACGCTGACGGCGTCAATATTTTTGTATGCGCGTACATCACTGGTTACCTGCCTACCTGTGTACAAAGTGTGTATCGCCAAAATAAATGTAGGAAATATGTGATATCATGTTTATTTAATAGTATTCAAGTCATGATAATGCAGGGGTAGACTTTACGTAAAACCGGTAACAGCAGGTAGCCTCACACTGCTGCAGTAAGGTTTTGCAGATTTTCTAGCACCAAAAATTTTAACCAAGTAGGCCTTTTGCCTATAGCAATTCATTTGATGAGATTGAATTCACCTAAAAGCAAAGAAAACCTTGTGCAGTTCTGCTAATTTTTGAACTTCTTAGTAACCCTCCAGCTGTTCATTTCCCAAGAAAAATCAGTAAAGTGAGTCGTCCTGGTATTTTACTGTCCCTAGCTTATTCAAATAGAATAGTATCTTTATTTAGGCTTATTCAAAAAAAAACCTTTTTTGTAAATGTACTTTTTTTAGTCAATACTAAATTTCGTAGTGGCAACATAGTTTATGACGTCTTCATTTTAAAGGATTCTATTCGAGTTTTATTCCGACGTTTTGTGCTATTTACAGTCAAGTTAAGTACGGTTCCATAGCTTCAAAGGTGTGATGTCTTTGCTGATTAAAATTGGGCATACCGATCACAAAAGCTTGGTTTTACAACTAAGGTTGTTATTGAACATACAAATGAATTCTTAAACAGTGCCTGCTTTTCAATGTGCTTAAATAGAATATAAGTTGACAAATTGAAAATTGCTTTTGGCATGATTCCTGTAGCATACCATACCTAGCCATTGTACTGCTACACGTGTTAACAAGCCATTGGCGTATTTCATGAAACATTAATTTGTTTTATTACGAATTTTATTATTTAAATGGGTTCATATTAGTGATTTAGTTTTTGGCCACAAAGTTATCTGTGTACGGTAGCTAGCCTGTGACTGTAGTTGTTAAAGTACCGTATGGTACTGTAGGTGAGTAGAAGATTATGGTTACGATACTGCAGCATGTTTGAAACCGGTTTAATAAAGCAGTCTTTTTATAATAAAAGATATATTTTTAATTTATTCAATATCTTCACTGAAAGGGTTCCACAAAGTTATGCACATGGTCTTCGAGGCGGGTGCAACCTAGTTCGTACCCTGAACAGTTCACACCCTCAGTTCGTACCGTGAAAAGATTGAGAGAAAAAATAAAAAAAGCCAAAGTCGCTGATCGCAGTTTAATAGCACAAAACCGAAGTCGCTGATCGGAGTTTCCGCAAACTAACTCAAGGGTTAGGGTTAGCGGAAACTGCGGAAAAATATTTGGGAAACTGCAATCAGCGAGGGTTAGGGTTAGAGAGCATAGATTACTCGATGATTAGAGTTAGGGTAAGCGGAAACTGCGGTTAGCGAAAACTGTGGAAAAATGTTTGCGGAAACTGCTATCAACGAGGGTTAGAGCATAGATTACTCTATGGTTAGAGTTAGGGTAAAGGTTAGCGGAAACTGCGGAAACATGTTTGCGGAAACTGCGATCAGCGAGGGTTAAGGTAAGAGCATAGATTACTCTATGGTTAGTTAGGGTAAGGGTTAGCAAAAACTGCGGTTAGCGGAAACTACGGAAAAATGTTTGCGGAAACTGCGATGAGCGAGGGTTAGCGTTAGGGTAAGGGTTAGCGGAAACTGCGATCAGCCACTTCGGCTTTGTGCTATCTTTCTTTTGATTTTTTAGGGAGAAAATTTTAAAATGTTTGCGGAAACTGCAATCAGCGACTTCCCCTTTTTTTAATTTTTTCTCTCGATCTTTTCAGGGTACGAACTGAGGGTACGAACTGTTCAGGGTACGAACTAGGTTGCATCCCTTCGAGGCCATGGCCTCTTACATAGGCGCCGACTTTGCAAAAAACCTTGGGGGGCGAGAAAGGTGATGACGTCATAACCATAAGGCTTTTTACTCAATTAAAATAGTCTTTGATTAAGCTTACCGTCTTGTTTATATTGACACCTAGGTCGCAAACCGAATTTATTAGAACCGCTGCTTGAAAGGATTAGTTTTACGCATGCAATGCGCCTAGTTGTAAAAATTTTGATATTGTTAGCTCATAATTGGAATAGTTGGAAAACAAGCCGATTGATTTCCTTTTCGTGCGAGTGAATAACAACGCTCAAGACAGTGAAGTTATCGAAATAAAACGCAAAAAATCATGATCTCAAGCAGAGTGGAAACCCACTACCAGTTTTATTAACCTCGTTTCGCTCATTTTGCTAATTACTTACCTTCAAAGCATTAACAACGGCGAAGTGTTTTCTGTTTTTTATCGAAAGTCTTTAATCGAATACGGTAGTGCAGTTTTCTCATAATTGTTGATGTATATATTGTGAAAATATATACATCAATAAGTGCTTATTAAAGCAAAACAAGGATGACAGTTTTGACAAATGCATTTTGTCTTTGATTTTTTATTCACGTAATTGTTCGTTGTGTCGTAGTTTCAACTCGATAAGTTTGCTAAAATCGATTTTATGTTTGAAGTCACAAAAAACTAACGGACGTTTGGATAACTCGTGAAATGAGAATAAACATTTTTGAATTTGAAGTTGCTCCTGACGCGCGGGAAGATAAGCAGTGTAGGACTGTGAGCGTGCGTGCCTTGCGCATCTCAGTAGTAATTCACGTTCCAGAGAAAGCAATGCGATCAGCTGCTGTTTTGCGAGCAGGAGCAACGTACAAAGGCTGCTTTTAGCATTCTGCCCGTTTAAATGATGTAAATATCTTTCGCGAAGTATTTTATCTTTGAAACATCACTTGTAATAGCCATTTTTGTTGCCCCTCAACCATTGGTTTATGGGGGGCGACGCCCCCCGGCCCCCCCCGGAAGTCGGCGCGTATGGCCTCTTATTCACTCAAGCATAAAGTTGCCTTTTTATCACTGTTTAGCAACAAAGAAAAGTCGGCTGCATAGCCGAGTGGTGAGAACACTGGAACGGCAATCGAAAGGGCGCCGGTTCGACACCACTTTACTTCCCTTTTAATTTTTTTTAATAGACTATTAATTCTCACATGCTTTATTATAGCCGAAGATCGAGATGACGTTTATGGAAAGTACTTGGTTCATCAAACTGTCCAATATTAACATGTAACAATCTCTTAGTTGCGTGACTTTGTCACTTCAACCATTTAAGCGGTTGAAGTGAAGGAGCAAAAAATAACTGTAGGGACAAAACTACTGCTCTGAGCCATTTGGAACTGTTTTCATTGAATTCAGTGCCCTTGAAAACCCCCAAATAGCAATTTTCCCCACTCCTCTATCATCTATATAAGAAATACACTTAAAAATCACTCATGCGTAACCAGGATTTTCACCTCGTGTGGCCAAATTGCAATCCTCAATATCGCTAATTCATAGAAGGTCATAGAACGCTAATTTTTTTTTAAAAAGAGTTGTCTCAATGAACTCTATCTGAACACAATATATCATAAAATTCTGGAACCATGAGTGTACGGTACTACAGTAATATTTTTTCCCTAAATTAAGCATGGAATGACTCCTCTGCAAAGAAGCCAATTTTTTATTAATGGGGAGTTAAAATTGGCCCCCAACTTACCTCTTAATAGTTGAGTGACAAAGTTAAAACTTTGTACACAAGTTTCTTAGGTAATGTTCTTCAACAGGTTAAAAATATTATTTTGTAAACTCTTTTTTCGGGGGTATTTTTACACCACAAGATGGCGTTATTTTGGCTTTTTTGTTGGGGTGCATATTTTGATGCATTGTAACTTTCTAATAAATATAATGTTACTTATCAAACTTGGTGAAGTTGTTGCCTGGTAAGGAAAGAACGTATTCATACATGATAAATATAATAACCATCCTACTTTTCATAAAAGAGTTACAGACTTCCAAATATGGCACAAAATTTGTTTTTGGTGAAGAAAAGAGCTACTTTGAGGCTTGATTATTCCATTGTGCTGCAAATTAATTGCATTTTGACAAGACAATCATGTAATATAGCTAAAAGTGAACCATTTTACCAATAATAAACTTTATATAACCTTCGGAGAAAAAGATATGGTTAATTGAAAATGGTCTAAAAAACTGAATGCGGAAAAGTTTAGGCTGTACCTAAAACTTTAAAGCATCATATTTTCAAAACTACAATAGATATTGAGCTAAAATTTGTAATGTATGGCTAAATCATGCCAAATAACATTTTGAGCAAAATCGAAGAGGGTCAAACTGGGATCTTTATGATTTTCAGGACGTTTGGCATGGAATGACCCAATAACTATATTTTATACAATACATCAGTCCTCGAAATTAGCGGCGGCACATGGCAATTGCCGTGGTAAATGCCGCCGCAAACGTCATAATGGCCATTCTGCTACGGCAATAAAAATGCTGTCGCAAAATGAGCATTTAATTCGGACAAAAATTGTTCAAAATTTCTTCCTGTTTGATTTACTCGCAGCTTGAGTTTAATCAGCAGAAACATCGCACCAAGACCTCACCTCGGACTATTTTACTTGCTGTGAACACTCACACAGTCTTCAAAATTAGCATATTTTTACTTCGCAAAAACATTGACGAGGCCAAACGGCAAAAGTTGAAATTGCCTCGGCAATTGCTGTGAACGTTTATAACAAAAAAATTGTACCAAAACATGCAAAACGAGACGAGAAAAAAATAATCGAATAGTCTATCACGACCGCACTGTTTAAAAATACATAAATTTGTTGTGATGTAATAATACCAAAAGTAGCGATCAACGCGATACGCGCGCTGTTACGGTGATTCACGTTATAACTCATTGGGGGGAGGGGAAGTAAGTTAATTTTGGGTTGATTCAACGTTCGAGTCAGTACAAATCGATTTAAATTTCCCGGCGATTTATGTCGCGTAACAACAATGCCCAATAAGATATTTACGTTTGTTTCACATTAATTCGACATCTAGCGACGTTAAATTATCATGAAATAACGTTAATTGCTCAATCAGGTACCGATAACAAATCAATAGCTTCCTGCGAAAAAATTGCCTCGATTTACGTATACAGTACACTAACATGATTTCGGCACAATTAGGATACTGCGAGCAACACAAAGTCTGTTGGATAAAAAACTAGTCAGAATCGGAATCATCGAAGGATGAGGTTGTCGCGTCGTCACTGGAATACTTGAAGACAAAAACTGCTCGTTCATGAACGTGCGATGCCATATGATCGGAAGCATTACTTTTCTTTACTGCCGAAAAACCATTTATCCAATTTTGTACCACTTTTTATATTCGCAACGACACCGGTCAAAAATAAGCATTTGATGAAAGAATAACTTTTGCGTAACAATTAAGCCAGTATTTATAAGATTGCAAACTTTTTACAGTTCACAAGAGCATTGTCAGCGTATAAAATAGCGTGCGTGATGCTCTGGGCTACAGCCGACCGCCGTGTGACACATGATGAAGAAGAAGTGCATAAAATTTCTTTTGATTAAAGCATACGGCAATTGCCGCCGCAACCCAAGGTTTGTTGATTTGGCGACGGCAATGTTTTTGCCGTCGTAGATGGAAGCTAATTTTGAGGGCTGATACATATATATAATTCGTAAACATAAAGGTACGCATAAGTACGCTCATTGTTTAATAATTCAATCTGACTAGGCAGAAGCAACAAAAGACCATTTTGTCATCTAGTCAGCTGCTCCCAACTGGTATAATAATAAAACAAAACAAAGATAGATTCAAGAGCACTCGAAATGACTAATGGCAATACATAAAGATATAAATGACTAATGACAATACATAATACATAAAGTATGCAGCTCATAAACTGGTTCATTTTCCAATGTCGTGTACCGAAAATGATCGAGCACTCAAACAAAAAATATAAATTTTTACTACAGTGAAAAACCAGCCTTTGTAAGTTTAGCTGGGGTTAGTGGATTACTAAAAATAGAACCAAACTTAAAGAAGTTTGTTTTTCCCAATGAAATGAGGTTGACCATATTATGGAGTTTTTTTACAGAGTGAAATATTGAACACAATGAACATGAACAATCACTACCTTTTTGGGTAACAACTCTGAATAGTTTGGGAAACATTGTTGCGTATAGGCTTCAATATAACAAAAACGTGTTTCCAACATTTAGTTTGGTTTGCGTAAATGCATCAGAATTTTGCATTGTTTTTTGCTTTAGGTTGCTAGTATGCCCCCTGTTGCATCCATGGCATCGTTAAGTTCAGATAAAAGCAAAGGAGGTGGTTCTAATATATGGTCATCATTGCTGAGTGACATATCATCCTCTTCAACGATTTCAGTGTTTTCATCAGACAAAAGCATAATTGTGCTTGGTGATGATCTCAGTGGAAAATCTGTTCTTGTCACAAAATTGCAGGGTCAGGAAGATGTACATCGAGGATCTGCCTTGGATTTCCAAGTGATTGAAGTACAAGATGAAGAAATTGATGAAAATGGTATTTGCAGATTATGGATTGTGGATGGACATCTTGCATATCGAAGTTTGCTTCAATTTTCTTTACCTAAATCAATGATGTCTGATACTCTTGTGTTCATTACTGTTGACATGTCACAGCCTTGGAATATTCCAGACACTCTCGAAAAGTGGACAAAAGTTCTTTATGAGCACATTGACTCTTTGAAAGTGCCTTCATCAGAACTAGCAGAATTGAAACAGAAGTTGATAGATGATTTCCTTGCATATGTTGACCCTACTGAGGCTAAGCTTGAAAGTAAGCTTATTTTGGCAAAGGGACTTGATGATTCGGTTCAGTCTGAAATTGGACAACTTGAAGAGACAACTTTGAGTGAAAATTTTGGTATCCCGATCATTGTTGTTTGTACCAAATGTGATTGTATGGAAAATTTGGAAACAGAGCAAGATTACAGAGAAGAACATTTTGACTATATTCAGCACTATCTTCGCCTCTACTGTTTAAAGCATGGTGCTGGCCTTGTCTATACATCGATGAAAGAAAACAAAAATATTGAAGTGTTAAAAAAATATGCCTTGCATAAATTGTATGGTTTTCCGTTTGATGCTCCAGCATCCGTAGTTGAACGAGATGGAGTCTTTGTTCCTGTTGGATGGGACAGTGACAAGAAACTTGGTATTGTCAAAGATAATTTGTCCAAATTTTCAGTCACTGATCCCTATAACAGTGTCATTAGCAGGCCGGCAATGACAAGAGTGCTAAGCCATGATTTGAAAGAATTGTCAGTTGAAGATGAGCAAGCTTTTCTCACCAAAGCACAAGTTGTTCTTAGTAAAGCACCAACAATTCCTAAACCTGGTAGTAGTGAAGCTGCAGCACTTCGAAATAAGATGAGACCGGCTCAAGACGGACGAGTCAGCTTTCCTCCTGTTGCTGCTGCAGCTAAACCTGGAAAGGCAGATGGTACCAAAGCTGGAGCCAATAATGAACGCATGTTAGCCAATTTTTTCAATTCACTTCTTAATAAAAAGCCTGGTTCCCCTGCAGCAGCAACTCCTTCAAAGACACCCAAACAAACACCATCACCAGGAGCAAAACCAAAGCAAAGTCCTTGAAGATTCAACCTTCAAGATTTAGCAAGCTAATGGTGATTCGTGGAAGCAAGTGGCTTTCACTGTAAGCATTCCTTCATTTGGAGTCACCATCACCACTGGCAACTTTACCTATACTGGTACCTGGTATTTGTGCCCACAGCTATAACTTTAGTATTAATTTTTGTTAAATTGCATGATTCTCTGCAGGAAGAAGCTTAATGTGATGCTAATTCATCGCTTGATGACAAATTGGAAATTATGGAACAATTATTATTATGATTGCTTGCGTTTTTGTGTTTTTCGAATATGTGTAGATTTACTCATCATAATGCATTGTTGATTGTTGCTTCCTAAGAGAGCCGTCACCATTGATTTGCAAATTCACATTTACAGTAGAATTCGCTTAAAAGGATCATCTGAAAAGGCATTCAAACAATGGTTATAATATCACAGTCAATCGGTCATTGTAGGTCAAGTTAAGGAAAGATGACACTGCATAGTGATTATTCGAGCAACTGCCATCACGCATGTTCTGTAATAACAAGTCCAAGTTTTCTTTGTATTATCTGATGCCATAAACAAACTGCAAAAACATCGTTTGTGCAAATATTACAACTTGTGTTCCCCAAGGAAATATATGATGATTATGTAATATATATATACATATTTTTAGTTCAAAAGTTACTACAGTAATAAAAACAAAAAACAGAACATGATGGAGGAAGGTCACATCTGATCAAGCATGGTCAATCTGCTGAAGAAGAAGAGTGTAATACATCTATCCATTTTTTCTGTGTTGTATTTTCATTAGGTTAGTTTTCGTATTGCCTGGTTAATAATGCATTAGGTGACATATCAAGCTTTTCTATTTTGCGTCATTTTAGCCTACCAAACATATTTCCCTATTGTATGCAAATTTTTTCCCTTTTTAAAGCATAAGTATGGTTCATTCTTTTACATACATTCACTTTTGGGCATAGGCGAGGTTATTTCAAGGTGATATGCACAGTTTTTGAGCAAAACTTTGCAACGTATATATATAAACTATATATATCTCCACAGCCGAGATTACTAAAAGCGAATTCTACTGTAACACTGTTAACACTATAATTATAACATCATTGTACGTTATCACAATTGCAATGCTTCTGTGTTACACTTGTCCAGATTTGGTCTTGCTGTCCGGAAAAATACGTTGTCACAAATAGGTCATATTATTTTAAACTAGATGTGTCATGTGCTTGCCTTCAGCAACCAGAAAGAAAATCCGTCATTGTTACATCAATTCAACGTCGAGACTTTGAATCAACGTAAAAAAATGACTGATTTGCTGTCTGGGCAAAGTAATGAAACCTGCTTGGTTCATGTGCTGAATACCGTGGTTATGAGAAAATTGAAATCTTTTGCAACTTACAGACTATAGTAGTAGATATGCCTTAGTTGCTGATTGCTTGTGTGTCTGTAGGTTTGATTGATTTCTTTAATGTACAATCAAGTTTTTTGTTGTACTAGTTCATTATATTATTTTATTAATTAATTTGGTAGTTGCATAGCATTTGTTTGTCAAGTGCATTTCAGTTCAACATTTGTTACAGGACAGTCTGCAACTGGCCATATATATAATTATTGTATAACAGAATAGACTTGATTAATTCTTACAACACTATTTACTACCATTTTTTTAATTTCGGAAGACTTTGTGTGAAAAGCTAAAATTTTATGGTGGTATCAGGCGATATAAAATCCAATTTATAATAATTTTGTGTTGACTGTATCAACTACAATGTGCTTGCATGCTGTTCAATGTTCATCAGTGTTTACGATATTGCTTTGTCAAAATGTGAAAACTTGAAGTCCTATGAATTTAAAAATACTTTGTTTGTGCCAATGCACAAGTCCATGTTTTTATACAGACTTAACCTGCTATCAACGCGGGCTGGTAATCATACGTTGATTTTATAACGTTAGATATATTAGCTACAACCGGCGACCCAGTTGTCCAGAATATTTGCTTTGCGCAAAACGCAAGCTATGGCAATTGTTGCTTTGTGGCAATGTTAAAGTTTCATATAATCTATAATACACCGAATTTACTTGGGAATCATCTTGTGTATGACCAGCATTAACAATCCAACAATAATTTCTGTTTGGTGAAAGCCACTGGCACCTGGCAAAGGGTACTTATAAGCTACTAAACTAGTACCGTCAAACAGTCCATCTTGGCCCTGGTGGGCAATATTATCGATTAGACAAACCCAATAAGACATGAAGGCCACATTGTGGTCAGACTTTAACTCACAAATTTTGGGCTAAGTTGGACAGTTTTACGGGGTTATAGGCAAATTGTTCGTGAGCAATTGTTCGTAAAGCAATTGTTTGTAAGCAATTGTTCGTAAACTGTTTTTCGTAAAATGAAATCCGTAAAACCATTCTTCGTAAAGCATTTCTTTGTATATATACATCAAATTTTAAGTGCATGCACGAAAAAATGCTTTAGGAAGAAGTGTTTTACGAAGAATTAATTTCACGAACAATTGTTTTACGAACAATTGCTTACGAACAATTGCTTTACGAACAATTGCTTTACGAACAATTGCTTACGAACAATTGCTTTACGAACAATTGCTTACGAACAATTTGTCGGACACCGTTTTACGGTGCTTAAACTCAGTGCAGTTACTACTGTCCATAGGCGACGCAACGATGTTTCATTTTTTTATTGTTTCTTGACGCATTCATACTTCTAAAGATTGACATGTGCTGCATGCATTCTTAACTGTTGTTTTTGTGCACTTTAGGTCCAATTTAAAGATAGGTTAAACTTATAAACATTAAATATGCCCGAAACTGCTGAGGTTGTACCGGCTGCAGATGCTCAAGCTTCGGCTGCAAATCCAGATGCTCAAGCTTCGGCTGCAAATCCAGATGCTCAAGCTCCTCCACCTCAAAGTACATGGAGCATGATATCAGGATTTGTGTTCCGGATGATGCTCATGTGGATGTTTATGTCATGGTTGCGTGGGGACCAAACCTCTACCAAAAAGAATGGGACTGTGGTTGCACCTTCCTCTAACTTGTTCATGCCTGGTGATGAACTGGCGTTTTGGGCGTTTGTTAATGAAGAAAGCATCTTTACTAAATTCAGTGAATCCGACACGTTGTTTTGGCACCAGGATGACATAGTGTACGGCGACTGGACAAATGGTCCAAACGGAGATGGTTCGTATTCATACAATGGGACCATTCCACTATCAGAAAAAGTTCAAAATAATGGTTCTTTTTATCTTCACCTATTTTTCACAAAATCTGGTTACGTCCCTGACCCAGCATTAGGGGAATTGTATTCCAAGGAGTTTACTGTGCATCGCAGCAAACAACTGAACAGGTACAAGCGGAGGACCATTAAAAAAACGCAAAACTTGCTCACCGGTGAAACAAAAACTGATCCCCAGCTCTTGGAGCACATGAAGAAACACGGAAGTGTTGAAATTATCTCACACTGGCATCCCAACCTAACTGTCAATCTTGTTGCCGATCACACAGCTTGGACAGAGGGAAAGGTTCCCGCTCCTCTTGATCAGATGGTTATGTTTGTCCAGAGAAGAGATGGCTTAAGGTATGAACCAATCGTTTATCTCAACGATTATTGGAATCTTCTCCGGGAGTTTACTCCTATAAATGACACCGTAAAGGAGGTTTCGTTTCATCTCACAATCCAGCCGATCTCTTTGATTAAACTGCAAATTTATGCATCTCAAAACATGCGCAATCAGTGGTATAGCGTACTTGGAGACGAATATGTGGAAGACTCTGAAGAGGATCAAGATTCAATGAAAGAAGCAATCTTGGAAACGAATCCTTATATGCTCGGTCTTACTGTAATTGTTTCTATTGTCCATAGTGTTTTTGAATTTCTGGCTTTCAAGAATGATATTCAGTTCTGGAAAAGCAGAAAGACCTTGGAAGGTCTCTCTGTACGGTCTGTCCTTTTTGGTGTTGTGCAATCAGTTATAGTACTTCTCTATGTCATTGACAATAACACAAATTTTGTTATCAAAGTCAGCATCTTCATTGGGTGTCTCATTGATTTGTGGAAAATAACCAAGGTCGTGTCGGTTGGGCTTGATTGGGAAAACCCCTTGTTTGGGGTAATTCCTCGTCCCACTCTTACTGACAAGTCAACCTATGTCCAGTCAGATACGAAAAAGTACGATCAATTGGCGTTTAAATACCTCGGCATTATTTTGTTTCCGCTATTTTGTGCATACGCAGTGTACTCGATCATTTACGACGAACACAAAGGGTTGTACTCGTACGTGCTCAGCATGTTGTACGGGTTTCTTCTCACGTTTGGTTTCATTATGATGACGCCTCAACTCTTCATTAACTACAAGCTTAAATCTGTGGCTCATCTTCCATGGCGGATGCTCACCTATAAAGCGCTCAACACGTTCATTGATGACATATTTGCATTCGTGATTAAGATGCCGACCATGTACCGCATCGGTTGCTTCCGTGACGACATCGTCTTTTTCATCTTTCTGTACCAACGCTACAAATATCGCGTAGACCCAAAGAGAGTAAATGAGTTCGGTACATCTGGTGAGCCTGCGGATGCCAACGGAGATGCTCCCACTGAAGCGGTGAAATCCTCGGAGCCGACTCCTCCAGAAGCTCAAATTGTTTCTGATAAGAAAAACGATTAGATTTTTTTTCAAATTTGCAATCAATCAAGCTTGGATATGATTTTGTGTTGTCACAATGTTTTCTGTTGATGTGTAAGAATTATCATACTTTGACAATCGACCGAGTTGATACAAAAAATAATTCAAGTCCTAATCATTTTTTAACTTATGTTTCTTATTGACTGGAGTTTTTTTCTTAAATACATTGCGACCTTCTTGTACAGGCGTGGTCCAGGCTTAACATACTGTTCATTCTAAGAGAGCACCGTAGCCTATGCGGTGCCATCCGCGCTAAACATAAACTTGTAACGTGGAAAATCAGCTCAATTTTTCTTTGCGGAAATTTTAATGTTTTGACACTGCTGCAGACCCATTCTCATTCACACTCGTACCCAGTAAATCCCATCATTTTGTGCACGTGCTTGTGTGTTTCAAACAGTCTTGAAAAGATCATTGTCAACAGCACTCTCTATGCAGTCTGGTGTTATGTTCTAATCACCAAGATTTGTCAATAAATCGTAAAGCCAAATGCCACACCGTCGGTTTCTTTTTTCATGAATCTACGCGATTACCCACAGTAATTAATTATGCTTCATCCATGCGTGTGCTGTGCTGCTGTCTCAACGGTATTTGTTGTTTCGCTGGACGTGTGTTGTTTTCACAGAAATACATTGATTGGACTCGAGCAGTGGTAGTTGGTGATCACTTTGAACGCGGTTGGAAGGTTACAACCAACGGTTTACGACAGTTTATCGAACGACAATTAATCGAACGACAGTTCATCGAAACGACATTTTATCGAACGATAGTTTATCGAACGACAATTTATCGAACGACAGTTAATCGAAAACCTAACCCTAATCCCTATAACCACTAACCCCTAATCCTAACGCTAACCCCTAACCTTAACCCTAGCCCCCTAACCATTATCCCCTAACCTTTAACCCCTGAGTATTCCATTGCATATGTGCTTCGTCGTTCGATAAACTGTCGTTTCGATAAACAGTCGTTCGATGAACTGTCGTTTCGATAAACAGTCGTTTCGATGAACTGTCGTTTCGATGAATTGTCGTTCGATGAACTGTCTTTCGATAAACTGTCTTTCGATAAACTGTCGTTCGATAAACTGTCTTTCGATAAATTGTCGCGTCACGCAACCAACTTGGGGCTGCGAGATATAATTTTGGCTCATTTGCTTGAGCAAGCGGTCCCAACCAGACATTTTTGTGGTTTTGTTAGTCGTAGTGGTAGAAATCTGTAGCCTACATTATTTCAAATCAGCTGCGGTTAAAAATCGTGAACCCATCGGGAAGTTCGATCCAATATTTGTGAGAACACTAAAAATAGTTCAATAATTTTGGAGCTTTTTCGTCAGCAAATTTATCAGTGAGCTTTGCTTTAAAATTAATCTTCATGAAATAGTTTAATGGAAAATAAGATGCCAGTGCACGAAACCGTTTTCCAGATAATAGAGACCACACACTCAATGTTTAGCCAAGAAAAGAGTGGTTTACTGTAGATTTCAGCTCCAAAAAGATTTAATAGCCAAGCTTTTAGAGTTGTGCGGATAGAATTCCAAAACAAAACTTCGTTCTTAAACTTTTCATCAAATTTTCCTATAATTCAACTGATGATCCACTGGGATGCACGGTGTGACAAAACATTTTAAATAAAGTAAACAATATCACACCAAATCAGAAGAATCGGTTTATTTAAATACAAAGCTTTCGCCACACAAGTGTGGCTTCATCAGTATAAACTGCAACTATAATAAAGAATGATATACTAGATCAGGGGTCACCAACTGGCGGGCCGCATGCAGCCTGTCACGCTGCGGCCCGCGGAAGGTATCAACGTACAAGTATAACCAAAAATACTTTTCTTGAGGAGTTAAAGAGCACGAAGGCAAAAAATACATTCTGGGAAGCATATTTTCGCTTTGCATACGATTCCACCGACCGACCAATCAGATTACAGTTCTAGGTGGGGGTTGCTTAAAGCCATTTCAATGCGATGTCCAGCCACACTGTCCCAGTGGTTGATTAAAACGTCTGTTTTCGAATTTCGAAAATGTCTGTGAGCATAGGGTAGCTTATTTTAAGTTTGCAAATGTCATGTAAACACTAGTGTGCGTTTCACCGTTATTGTGCTTCACAAGCAGTGTTCTCTTTATGCAAGTTTTTTTTGGCAAAATAGATCGGTGTGCCAACTCAATTAATAATAAATTGGCAAAATATTATATATACGGTAAGCTAAATTTAAAGACTTTTTCTGATTGTATTATGAAAATATTTAGCTTAGTAGTAGTACTGCAAAAAATCTTCTCTGTATCGTTCCAATTTTAATATATCTCCTGCCGAAGTTCTGCAAAATGTTGTTAATCAACAAATTCTTGCCACGCTGATAAGCATCGCAAGTGACAGTTGTCTATAACAAAAGAAAGACGGTTTTATAGACTCTCACAAAAAGGATGAAGAACCAACTCATTGCTTTTTTAAAGGGATGAGTGTTCATAAATTACGATAGAACTACGATTTTTGGGTGATTTCCACAAGCATTTGTTTCATGGTGCCTGGTTTCTTTTTCCCTGTTATTGGAGCCTATTTTTCGCTGATATGTTTGCAGGTCACTATTGTTGCCTGTATTGCGATGTGTCAAACATTTCCTTGTTTGCTGAAATTGTTAATTGCAAGATATCTGCTGTGAAGCGAAGTGACAACACCACTCTTGCTTGGCGATGAATATTCTGATGAAACCGCTCGCCTCGCTATAAGTGCGCAAAACAAGTGGCCTCGTTTATTAGGCATTGTTAAAAAAAGTCAAAAGTGGTGTAAAAGGAGCTTGGCCTGGCAGTAGCGTTGTTCGATTAATTTTGTTGCTGCGGTATTCTAACATAAATATGAACAACATGTAACGCTGGATAGGCTACTGGGTACGAAATGCGTTCTTTTCTAGCATAAGAGTCAACCTACCTAAAATTTTATTACTGCGGCCCGCCACAGGTCTCCTTAGTGCCAAAATGGCCCGCATGCAAAAAAGGTTGGTGACCCCTGGGTTACAGCATAGATTCTGTCATCATGGCACACCACGACCGGATAGCCTATTTGCGTTTTACATCACCAAACAAACTACCACATCCTTATTGGGAATCTGCTCATCTGCTCTTCTTCGCCAGGAAAAACAACTCTATTATTTGCTCAACAAACACAAGACTATGGCCTACTAGCCAGGGCCGTTAAGAGAATAATTTAGGCCTGGTACCAATTGAGATCCAGTGACATGCGGTGAGGTTCCTAGATGGTGAGGCATTAATTTTTTCAAGTCACTTTTACAATAATTTTTCTTTAACAACAACGAAAACGATATCATACTAACATGGGCGTCTGCAGGGGGGTCTAGGTGGTACTTTTGGACCCGGGCCAGGGATATTTAAAGGGCCCGGATTTACAAGATTCTCCGCGACTTCAAACATTATCAATATCCTAATATAATCAGATCTAAAAGACTTGCCATCAGAGGTTAAAACAGCCACTTCAGCCGTCAGATGGTAAAGTACCGGGCCTCCTTCCGGGTATTAATAATTTCCTTAACCACCTTTTTTTTTTCAAAAACACAAAATATTTTTCTTTACCCACTCTTTAATTATGAATATATATATTTTTTGGTGGTAATCACTTCTAGCTACTTGCGTCTACTTTACAAAGAATTAATTTCAGCCGAAAATCCAACAACTAAACATACCGACGAAGATCGTGATTGAGAGCAAGGATTTTGCTGTTTACGGAGAAAAATCCCTAATGCGTAATTGTTTGTGGATACAACAAATCTTCGAGAATGGCCTATATATAAATGATATTCCTCTTAACTTTCAACTTTGAACGGCATGTGTCATCCTCATTTTAACAGCACATCAATAAAAGCTTGTAGCCTACACAACCTTTATATTCATAGCATTGTCGATAAAGGAGGTCCGAAAATAAATTGGTACCGGGCCAGAAAAATCCTGTCAACGGCCCTGCAAACTAATCAAAAAATAATAATTAGCAGCATAATTTCACATCTATTTCACTGCAAGAAGTCACATACACGTACAATGCGGGCATTCCAGCTTGACGAAAAAGGTTTCATAGCTGTGACGTCACATTTGAGGCTTGCCTCAAATGATAGCTAGATCGTTTATAATGATTTCTGGGCGACTTTGCGAAAGAAAAAGGCACGCATAATGCAGTGTATGGAAGTTTTCTGATCTGAAGTGAGGCACAGCTTGGCGCTGCCTCTCCTCGCGTATTTCAACAATTTTGACCACGTGAACGCTCGATATGAATATCGCCACAAAAACAGACAAAATTAAAGCACAGTTTGGGTGTAGAAACGTGAAAATTGCGGGAAAAGAGGGCACGACTATAGCAATTCACACAAATTAAAGCACCTAAAAACGTGTAATATTTATTACTTTTTAAGAAATAATATTTTTTTGTGATAACCATTTCTTTGATATAACTTTTGCTTTGCTAGATGTTGGCAGGTGAGGCAGTGCCTCACCTGCCTCAGGGACCTGCCTCCCCCGACTTCACGTCCCTGATGAGATCCTCGGGCCCCAAATCAAGACACTTCTGATAAAAAGCATCATGTTCAAAAAATACGCGGTGGCTTCTTTTTTTTTCTGACTAGCTTTTTAGCTTTTGGGCTTGACTTTGAAACTGAGAATGCTTTGCTGTGGTCAATATTCCGCTATTTCTCTTTTTTTTTTTCAAATGCGTGATTGTCGCGTGCAAATTGTCACAGTATTACTGTTGCAGAGCAGAAGAGCATATGCTACCACCGTATTGTAAAAGTCTGAGAACAAAAAATTACAATGACAAGATAGGGCGTGCAGAAAATCTACCTTGATGGCAAAAACCTGGAGTTTTTTTCATTTGTGTAAATTACCTTACAACAGTTCATAGCCTACACGTAAAAGTATGCTTGTGGGAACTGTTTTTCAGAGGTCACTTGTGACTGAGCGAAAAACCATTATTTTCTGTTAACTTGCGTATTTCCCAGTGCCGGATTAAAGGTCTGCTGGCCTGTAGGCACATTTTATAAGTGGCCCGAAAATCAGGGTTGCCAACTAAAAATTAGAATTAGCAGTGTTGCCAAACCATTGCCACAAAGATCGTTGTTGCAACCAGTTGTGTGGCCAGAAAAAAATTTTTTTTGGGGGGGGGGGGAAATATTTGATGAATTGGAGAGAACGACAAAGTGTTTGATTTAAGTCATCGCCACCTTATGTGCAGTGGCGTATCCTGGTGGGTTAAGCAAGGGAAGCAATAAAGGTGGTGGGGGGTTAGAGCGTGCCGAAGGCACGCGCATTCTAGGGGGGTCTGGGGACATGCTCCCCCGGAAAATTTTTGCAAAATTGCACTCAAATAATGGATTATAGCTCTTTCTGGAAACACTTTCAGGGTAATATTTGTATGAAATTTATTAGCAAATAAACAGCTATTAGCTTATTAAAGGTAGCTGTTACACACGAACGGGCAAAAACTGCGGCTAAAATTAGAGAACACAAAAAACTCAGCTACACAAAAACCCAACAGAGCAAGCGATTCTGAAATTGCTTCCACAGATTAGTTAAAATAAGCGTAAATCGCGTAAACTTTGCGCGATTTACGATTTGCAAAATTTATTGGTGTCTTTCTGTGTGTCTAAAACAAGTCCTGGGGGGTGTTAATAGCCAGATGACTTGGAAAACGATAGAAATTTATACAAATTATATTATATTTTCCACAAAGGGGTTAACTTCGAAATCCAAACTTTGAAAATTTGGGGAGGGGCATGGCCCCTTTCGCCCTCCTGGCTACGCCTATGGTTGCAACTATAACACAGGGTACCGTGCAAAAACTTGGTCATATGCCTAACTAAATATAGCACCTTTGCGCGTTTTTGCGATTGAAAACTCGTTAACTAGTTTTTGGAGGTCAATCTTACGGAGTAGATCGCTTTCAATACACAAAAGTGCCAGTGTACTAAGACGTTGTTGACACATTGTTGATCGTTTAACGTCTTTAATTCGTTTCAGTTGTGAAAACGAGCGTTCCCCCGAGGAATTCGTAGCCATTACAGACAAGTACATTCTAAGTGCTATTTCAGTGTTCGGAAATGCATTATAAACACCAGTAGTGTGCAGCATTTTAAACATCTTCTGGGCACTTCCTGTTGCTGTTGTTTCATCGTGTCTTGGCTCTTTATATCAGCACATAAACTGACGAAATTCTGATGGGAAGTCGGAAGACAGGTCCTTTGAATACACACCAACCAGACCTGCAAAAGCAACATCGATGTCTTTAACAGACGTGGAGTCGTACTCAGTCAAAACTCCAAACCTCTGCAGCACCATGGAATAGCCTATGCATCAATCCGTTTCTGTAGTAGCCTACATTCAGTTGGTCGATGATCACATAAAACGTGTTGATTTTAAATTTTAACATGACTAAATTTTTACTGATTTTAAAGTGGCCTGGATTTTTGACTGGCCTTGTAGGCACGTGCCTACTTTGCCTAATGGTTAATCCGGCACTGGTATTTCCGACTTGTTTTCTCAGATTCACTTGCTTGTTTTTACGAAATAAACTGGCAACGCTGGTCCCATGGCAAGCCAAAAATTTGTGTTGTGTCGTTTGTATGGGGCTATCTTATTTACTTATTTTATTATTTGGTTGTATCAAACAAAAATGTCTACATTCCAATCACACAAAAAAAGAAAAATACAGAAATAAAAGGCATGTGCTACAGTAGTATACATGTAGCTGTGGCGCAAAGGTGTTTGAAATGAAATTACAAGTTCATTTTGTTTATGCAATAAACCAGTAAGATTTAACGTTAACAAACGACTGTTGATATCTTTGTGCCATAGCAGCCATCAAGGCTAAGTAACACCATACATAGTCTTATTATAATAAAGACAGTAGTTTGATTTACAATAGCAGTCAGACCTTATCAGGGAGGCAACATTAGAATTTGACGACGATTCACATTTTCCAACAGACCAACAAAAGAAAAAAACATATTTCCGTACTGATGCATCAAATATTACACAAGACTTGATGTTCACGTACACTATATTGTGTGGACAAATTGTGAATAATTATAAATGCGTTATTGAAGGCAAAACGCAAGAGAGTAATGTCACATTAATGATAATTTTTCCACATATGACATGCATACATTGAGGTAGGACAATATGAACGGGAGACAGTGGCGCCGGCAGAGGGGAGCAGGCGGGGCAGCTTCCCCCCAATGTTTTGGGCATCATCTTTTTAATTTTTTTATATTATTACATATTGTTATTTTTTTTTTAAATATTTGGATCCCAACCTGAAGTGAAGTCAACTCAAGTTGCAAGGGGGGGAGGGGGGTAAAAGCTTTCTTATTTATTTTAAACTTGCTCTTCTTGCTGCTGTTATTATTACGATTTTGTGATTTTATTCGCGTACTTCGCCTGCTGCCTGTCACGTAACAATTGTTACCGGCTGTTCAGCATATTGGCTCTTGCTTGGTTCTTGAGTGATGGCAGGGCATACAGCAGTGGGTCATTTAATGTTTCAAAGATATCATGTAGATTTAACTCAACGAAGTCTACTAAAGTAATACAGTAAGTAACCAGTGGTTTGATGACTATCACTGGCTGGAGTATTCAGAAGCAAAGGATGCCGCATTTTGCTTTCCCTTTCGAGTTTTCAACAGCTTGGTATGTTAAATAGTCCTGTTAATATTAGTTAGGCTAAAGTTTATTCTATTAAACTGCAATTATGCTCCACCGGTGTTAAATCATTTTTTATTCTTAATGTGTCTTTATCCTATCCACGAAGATTTCATGCGCAATATAATGACCATAAAGTTTAAAACACAAAATGAGCAAACAATTATATTATATACGTATTAAGATGCAAAAAATGCAATATGACAAAATAATGCAACTAAAGTCAACATGTTCCTATGTTTATTAGACGTTAAAATACGTTTCACTTGTAGTAAAATTCTTTTCTCATTCTTTTATTTCTCAAAATATTGCATTGCTTATTGCCTTTAAATTGGAACACTTGCGTCCCCGCGAGCAAGATTGTGCATTTTTTACATCGATTCAATGCCCTACAACGTTGAATCGATGTGAAATCAGCAGATTTAGCTGGCGGGGGTTAGCGTATTAATTGATTATTTTTACTTTCAGTGAAGCTTGTTTTTACGTCTAATAAACGTACAAACATGTTGACTTTATCTGTATTGTTCCGTCATACTGCATTTTTGGCATCTTGATATGAAATATAAAATTGTTTTCTAATTAAACTTATCATTTGATATTGTGCATTTTCCTGATGAAATCTTCGTGGATAGGAAGGAGAAATATTAAGAATAAAAAATCATTTAACACCGGCTGAGTATTCATTGCAGTTGAACTACGCCCGGTGGCCGTCACAGTATATTTATTCCATTAACTTTTATTAGCCTCAATTCTCACAATGTCTTAGGCTACGCAATACGCATGTGACCGCCTCTGTGTTTGATATATGTACTATCATGGCCGTGGTACTATGTTTTGACATCTGTATTTTCCAAGCATGGAAAAACGTTTTCACAGCGTTTTAGTACAGTATATATTTGATAATTTCTCTGCCAACTTAGAACAGACTAGTCAAAATCATGAGGCATATTTAACTAACAGAGTGTTGGATAATCAGAAAGTGCATTTGTAAAAAAATGTTTTTTTATAGTATACGTAAACTTGAAAACGTTCTATTTCACTGAACATTATGACTGAAAGTACCGTATTAATTATTATCACCATTGTCATGTACAGCGCCCACGAGCATAGTTTGACTGTGGATGTGGCGCTATATAAATATTATTATTATTAGGCTATTATTATTATTATTATTTTTCAAGCTGGAAAAAAGCTACGCAGAATTTCGCTAGCTATGGCAGTTGCAAGTCCCATACGGAATCAAACTGATTTATTTTGAATTTCATTTTTTTAACAGATCAGACATGTCAAAAATGTGGGACTTTTGGTAGGCTATATCGCAGTAGACAATAGCAGTAGAAAACAAGAGAAATTAAATAATATATCACTGTCTTGCACCAGTGGCGTAGCCAAGGGAGGGGGTTTGGGGGTTTCAACCTTTCAAATTGAATTTACGGATGTTAATACATTGTTTGCAAGAAAAGCTTTAGCCTATGATGTAATTTCACGTCAAATTGTGCAAGGATGCAAGCCATCTGTAACTGCTGAGATCGCTTGTTCGATCTAGATTAACGTCTAAACAGCTATTCGTTGTACAAAACTTGAATATATCAGAAATAAAGTAACTTCATTCTCTCAAAGCTTTTTGTTTGACACTCATCAAGATGTATGACGTTTATGACGTTACATTTTCTAAACTTTGGGTTGACTTTAAAGCATAAAAGTTAGTGACTTACCGGAATAAGATCGCCTTTTAGATCAGCCAAAGAGAAAATTGATAAATAATAAAACTGTAATAATCTCGCAAAAAAAGCAATCAACCTATATCTCTAAAACAAAGTTTGCATAATTTTAAACGAAACTGCATTATAAGAACGAGTTTTGCCAATACCAAACATTCAAATATCTCAGCCTGGAATTAGCACAAGAAAACATAGAGACAGCTTTATTTTCGAAAAAATGACGAAGAAAATATGATCTTATTCTTTTGCTATGCCACCGGACAGCACCATTTTAGAGGAATATTCATAGGTACCCAGAATTTTGTTGGAAATGCTCTCAGAATGCACCAAACTGAAAATAATTTTTCAAATTTTTCTGGGGCAGGCCCCCAGACCCCCGTTGCTAAAGTGTCGCCTTCGGCAAACACGCCAACGGGCTTCGCCCGCCGGACCCCCCCTTTCTAAATTCCTGACTACGCTACTGTCTTGCACTGCCAATATTTTGCCCCCCCATAGTTGAAGGTCTGGCGGTGCCACTGACGGGAGAGAACATTTTTAACCGCTCATATGGGTGAGAGTGATGCCATACAATCATTTGATTCATTTCTTTGTCATTTATCTATTTGAGGCATCAGTGACAGTTACAATATATTTAACTTTTTGTAGGTGGCCTATCAAAGTTTTGAACATAGATTAAGTGTGCTATAGCAATGTCAACTCTATCTGAACTGAATAAATTACGAGTTGCAGACTTACGAACAAAGCTATCAAAAGCTGGTTTATCTACTGATGGTGAGTATAAGCTAGCACTTTGATAGGGTCCATGTGCGTATGTGCGACCATTGACATAATTGCGTCCACTTCACAAGTTTGTAAATATTTTGCGATTGAATAAATTCACAGGAAGAAATTTAACGGTTTATTTATCAATAATGTTATATATCCCAACTTATATAACTTTTATCTTACTAGGCTAAGTATGTGACTTGTTTTTTGGTTTTCAAATTGCGTTTGAAACCCTTAGAACTTAACTCTAACTTTAACCCTAACCTTAAATTAACTCAAATCATAACTCTGGCAAAACTTGTGATGAAACAAGGTTTTTTGATTGCAACCATGGTAACCAACGCTGTAGAAATAGCCACTTAGCAACAAAAATTTGTTTGCTGCAGTTCATGTTTTTACGTAATGATATTTTAGTACTTAGCCACAGTTTGAAAAGAGAAAGCATTACTTTTCTCATCTGATGGAGCTGTTATTTGTGCACTATGACATGTGGCATCAACCTTGGCTTCATTTGAATTTCAGACCCATTTCTAGATTTAATGGATGTTGTAATTTATTGTCCACTATAAATAACAAAAATATGAGCATTTCCAATATAAAAAAATATACACATCTTTCATTTGAAAAACAATTTTCTTAGCACCATCTTATCCAAATCTCGACATAAAATAATGAAAACATGGTTAATGTAGACTGTGGAGCACAATTTTTATGCTCAGACAGACACATAGACAGTTAGACTTAGACACGGTCCACACTGTGGAGCCAGGCAATTAACACTATTCTGAGTGCAAGTATTTTATTTGGTGCTTGGTGGGTATTTATATTGTTTCAATATTTTATTTAGATATTTTAGTAGGTTTAATATTACTACTTATGTCCAAAACTACCATGATAGATTTTCTGTTTTTTGCCAGGACAATAGTCAGACAGTCGGGCACTATTACATTTCCTTTGTCTACTATAAGATATTCTTTAACCTACCAACCTGCAAAGTGGAAATTATATGACGATATTAAAAATAATAGTTTCAATAACCTACCAAATATTAGGTCCAGTGGTGTGTGCATCAATGAACAATACCATGCTGTCGTAACCACCAAGCGCCTGATATACACTTCACTCAGAATAGCATCTTTAGATCGCCTGGTACTACAGTGTGAAGTGAAAGTCTTACATGTATATGTGTCTGGGCCTAAAAGTCATTGGCTCTAAAATATATGATTTTGTTTAGTTAAAATGTTTACATTCATAGTTAGTTAAAATGGTTACGGCACTCACTTTTTGTTTTATTTAATGAAGGCAAGAAGCAAGATTTGGTTCATCGCTTGAAGTCCTTTGCAGATGCTCAAGGTGATTTGGTTTTTGATTTGATTTTATTTGATTATGGTGTTTCTAGACACCCGCAGTGATGGTTAATTGTGAGTAGTTGCCATTAATTTTGGTTTTATAATTTTATACGATATTTCCCACTATTGTTTCACTGCCTGAAAATTTTATTTTACGGCAGTGTTCTAACAATTCGTTTATATTCACTCACTGTTTATAGAAATATGACATAGACAATGCAGAATTTTAAATTTATTTTAACAATAAGCACTTTTTTGCCTTTTTGTTTTCAGAGAAGGAAAGAAATGAAAAAGAAGCAGAAACTCTGTCAACGAATAAACATGACTCAACAGATCAACAAGATAAGAACAATGGAGAGGTAAGATAACATAAGATAGAGGTTGCAGTTTGATGATCATTTTAAGTGCTGAGAGGAAATGAACCACTGTATTAAAGTGTTTGCTACTGTAACATTGACAATTTTATTGCTTTATTTTAGACAGAGAAGAGTCGTCTTGAACAGCTGAAGCAAGAAATACTTCAAGACAAGCAATTATTCAGGTCATCATTACTTTGACTTTAATTTTGCTTTAACAGAGGATTTTGTGGCCACACCAGCTACAGTCATTTTACGCGTTGCCGTGAGCAGTGTTTATGCACGCTGCTGGCTTTCAAGATTTTGCCACTTTTTTGTTTGCTGATCTGCTGGGCATATCACATATTATAGTAGGTAGTTCTTTTTGTTCCAGATGAGATGACTGATGTGGAAATAACACCTATATTTTCACGCTGATTTTTTTGCTTCCACATGGAATATTTTGTTACTTTTTCTCCACGTAATCGTTTAATTTTCACGTTGCTTTTGATTGCAACAGTTGCCTATTCGTTGGATTATGCTCACAAAGTGAGCAGTAACTGTATGTTGCAGACCTGCTGTTGACGAGCAGGCAAGGCGAGCTTTGAAAAATAAAAAGAAAAGAGAGAAGAAAAAAAGACGAAAAGCTGCCATGCTGAGTGAACATCCACAGCCTAAACTGACACAAAATCCTGAAGGCGACCCTGTTGATGTGGAGTAAGTATGCAGACGAGATGTGTTTGCTATACTTGTGTTGTGTTTTTGTATCTTTGTTTGTTTGAATTGTTTCTTACCAGTGACGTCTTTCACAAGTAACCAAAGAGTATCTGTAGGACAGAGATCAATGGAAACGATTTCCTTTGCAATATCTTTTTTAAAAAAAAATTCTTGTAAAATGATTGGCAGCCACATAGTATGCATGGCTGTGTTTTTCGATGTGAAAAGGGCAACTTTTATACTTTTATTGGTTGAATTCATGCTGGATTTTATCGATCGGAACGCTTTTCAGTTACGTAACCGTGGATCCGGACTTCAACGACCCACAACTCTTCATGTTCAAAAAGATATTCCAAGCATTCCAGATTGCGGATGAGGTACGACTTCCAGAATGCAAGATTTACACGCGCACTGTGTATTTTTCTTTGTACCCTTTTTAATTTTCTTTGTATTTTTCTAACTAACAAAATTAATCATTTTTATATTGATTTAATGTATTTAAATGTTGGTTCAATGCAAAAAAGGCAAATTTTGCTACTTCGTACTGCACTTTTCTTAACAAACATTTTTTCATTTTTCCATTATTTTAACTTTAAAAGGTTGAAAAGGCAAAGCCAGACCGAGCAGCCGAACAGCTTTCCTCAATGAAAAGCAAAGAGAAGGTCGTTGAAAAGGTGAAAGCGTTCGGGGAAGTCAGCAGCGATGAAGACGAAGAGGTATTTATATCCCGCATGAATTAAAAAGCTAATCTTTAACCACGAGACATTATTTTCGTGTGCTGTTTTTAGTAAATCATTTAGAAGGTTGAAAAAATTCACTGGTTATGTAGTACCTTTAAGAAGATTGTGTGGTATCAAAAGTAATATTTAGTTATTCTGTAATTTTTATGGTAACAGAGATAAAATTAATTGTAATGTAAGATTGCAAAAAATTAATCGACTTTCATTGTCCCGCACAATTTTTTTGCATTTGACCTGGTCACTATGGTTACAATAGAAGTGGTTATGTGGATCTACTCAAAATACTTGACCTTCTGCAGTACACATTGAGCGTGATATAAACAAATTCATAATATAACATTTGCATTGCATATTGTACTACGTTTAAGTTTTTTCATGACACAATGTCAATAAGCGCAACACGCAATGTCATCTTTTCTCTGTCCGCATTTACCGCCCATGTAACGATGCCTTTTTTGCATACGCAGGACACCACCGACAACAAAGATAAGATTTCAAAGAAGAAACTTCGACGTATGAACCGGCTCAGCGTGGCAGAGCTCAAGCAACTCGTGTTGCGCCCCGATCTCGTCGAAATGCATGACGTCACAGCCCAAGACCCGCGCCTGCTTGTCCACTTGAAGGCGACGCGCAACTCCGTGAGCGTGCCTCGGCATTGGTGTTTCAAGCGCAAATACTTGCAGGGAAAACGCGGCTTCGAGAAACTTCCATTCGAACTCCCGGAGTGCATCAAAAACACGGGGATCATGGAGATGAGACAGGCTCTCCAGGAGAAAGTAACGAATACTTCTTGTTTATTGTAAGATTGTTTATGGAAATGTAGTTTGCCATAAAAATCTTCGTCTATAACATTGAGTATGAGTATAATCGTATGAGTAATCGTATGAGTATATGATTTAAGTAATCGTAATGTAAGTAATCGTATGAGTATAAGATTTTTGTAATTTTTATCTCGTTATGACAGCAGTTAAATGATGTAGATATATCTGTGGAAACCATCCGCATGACATGGGCGGTTGATAATGATTCAAAAGATTGATGAGATGCCCGTATCGTATTTTATCATCATCATGAGAATGATATGCTGAAATTGCGTTCGTTTTTGTAACTTAAATAGATTTAGCCCCATGCCAGAACATAACAGCTCGAAATCCACCATGGCAACACTTAGTATTGTAGCAATATATCAATAATGGCGAATGGAGCAAACAAAGCGCAGTTTTCCGCGTCATGTTCTCTGGCTGGTTAAACTACTTGTGTTTCCTATTTAAAACTTTTACAATATTTAGGAAGACCAGCGGACGCTCAAGTCTAAAATGCGGGAAAAGGTGAGACCGAAGATGGGAAAGATAGATATTGACTACCAGAAGTTGCACGACGCCTTTTTCCGCTACCAAACCAAGCCAAAGATGACTTTTCATGGCGATCTTTATTATGAAGGAAAGGAGTTTGAAACAAGGTTGAAGGAAAAGAAGCCTGGGAACCTCTCCGATGATTTGCGTGTGGCATTGGGCATGCCACTTGGAGAGGTGATGCATTTATTGAAGTCTTTTTTAGAAAGTTTAGACGGACGGTTTCACGCAATATCAGATAATAAGCTATTCACAAATGCCATGTTGTTTATCGGTGGACATCCATCGTGCTTGTATGTAGAATTTAAGTGTGGGACTCTTCTTCATTTGATTTCTGTGAGACTTCTTTTAATCGAACATTCAATATGAAATGATTGGGAATCTCACAATCACGATTTGCCTTCATATTTTTGATGACGTTTTGATCCATTCTCAGGATGCTATAAAAATCCCACCCCCCTGGCTGATAGCCATGCAAAGATATGGCCCTCCACCTTCGTATCCAAACCTGAAAATAGCTGGACTCAACTGCCCCATCCCAGAAAGCTGTTCGTTTGGTTACCACGCTGGTGGCTGGGGGAAACCACCTGTTGACGAACATGGACGACCGCTGTATGGGGATGTGTTTGGGACCCAGTCAGCAGAGTTTGCAGATCAAGAAGAAGGTAACCCAGACAGCAAAATCCGTCGTTTTTACATTAATTCCACGTCCGCAGACGTGGAATCAATGTAAAAATGACGGATTTTGCTATCTGGGAAGTGAGTTCTTTTTACGGATTATCTTCAATTGCAATCAGCATCTATGTCTTTGGCGTCAAAGGATGTTGCTCTGAGAATCATACACATTTCCTCCTCGCACTCACAATGAGATGTGCTTGTAGATGATGACGTGGATCGAACTCCGTGGGGTGATCTCGAATCAGAGAGTGAAGACGAATCATCGGAGGAGGAAGAAAGTGATGAAGCTCCGGATGTTGGTGGCTTCATGACCCCCGCAGAAAGCGGAATGGTGACTCCGAGTGGTATATCCACTGTTCCAACCGGAATGGAGACTCCGGACATGATAGAGTTGAGGAAGCGGAAGATTGAAGATGCAATGGAGGGGTATGTTTGCAACTTGAATACTTAATGACTTGTTGGCAAACTGCTTGAAACTTGCCTGACACTTGAAAGTTGAGATTTCATTCGCGTGATGCTGGAAAGTTGTTCGCTTGAAAGTACGTCTAGTATATTTCAATCCCGACGTTTACAAACATTGTTATGTTGTGCAGTGGGGACACACCTCAACTTTTCCAAGTTCTTCCCGAGAAGGCACCAGCAGGTGGGGTTGGGAGAACCATGATGGGATCGGCGCACGTCTATGACGTCAACACGGTTGGTGGTTTTTTGTCGTTATGAAGTACTCGCAATCTAAGCTTGCATGATTTTTAGATTTCAGCAAGTAAATTATAGAAGATTTAGCTCAAAATTAAGGTGTGAATTAAACCATGTTTAAACAATAGGCTGATGTGCTGTGTTTTGAAACTTAATTGAAGTTTAGATTTATTCACTCATTTACCGGAGGACAAAGATGTTCGCACAAGCTTGATCCTATTCTTGCAACAACATAACCTGCTGCATCTGTTTCATCAGGCACGTCGTGGACCCACGGATGGAGATGGAGTGGAGGTTGCACTTAACCCGGAGGAGCTGGAACTGGACACGGTTGCCATGGCAGCAAAATACGAAGCGCGTGTCCGAGAACAAGAAATGGTGGAAAAAGAGGATTTCAGCGACATGGTGGCAGAACACGCCGCTAAACAAAAGGTTAGCTCTGTCTTTGAACAAGAATTTTACTCTGTGTTTAATATTGCGTCAAATGACATCATCTATATGATTGTTTGCAGAAAAAGCGCAAGGCACAAACACAAGACACTAGCAGAACCGCGAAGAAATACAAAGAATTCAAATTTTGATTCTTTCTGCGATTTCTCTTCTATTTTGTGGACAACTGTTTTGTTCATTCCCACCACCTGATTGGTCCCGCGGCAGTCGGTCGTCGGATTGCGTTGTTGTCGTCTGCCATTTCTAGAACCATGTTATGCTGCTGTCATATGTTTACGTAATCGCGACGCCAAGTTGGCTGGGCTTGGATTAGCTTTAATCTTGAAAGTTGTCATTAAACTTGTTATGGAGATGGTGGACCATCGCCGATGGAAAACCATATCCCTATGGAAAACTATTGTAAAGTTTTTTGTTGCAAAGCGAAGCGAATTCATTCCAAAAAACTGAATAGACTGACGTCATCTCAAGAGCGATTGGTTAGAGTTGCAACTGCCTGCGAATGTCTTGCTCAATGATTTTCTGCTAGCGCATACCTGTTCAATCTTAAATCTAGTTAACGCGGAAGCTCATCCGTGTGTTGCAACATGCAATTCATTCTTATAACGTCAATCTAAGGTCTGTTCAAAATTCAATGCTATGTTTTCACGATACGTAGCTTTGCTGAGGTTATTTCAAGACATCACATATCTTTCGTCAAATGCGTTGGACCCTCTGAAAAATGTCAGTTTGACAGTCGACACCCATGGCCACACTCAGTTTAAATTTGTTTTGCCCAGAAGGCTCGGATAGGCGACGAACAAAACTTCCTAAACGGACGATTTGCTTCATCCATGAACTATCTGCAGTTGGTGTATCAAACCATCAGGGTAGTATGCACCTGCAGCATATCTGAGCAAGATTTAAGTCATTAGGCTACCGTATGCAACTTTTTTTTTTGATAACTCGCACAAAATGTGACTTAAGTGGTAGGCTAACTCAGTAATAACTACAACTCAGGTCTTCAATTTTTGGTTCTCGCCAACAGATTATTGTTGGTGCATAAGGAAAAAGTTAGCCGACGGATAACAAGTTCGGTAAAAACGGTTGTAGGCTTTTTCCAGCAGGGTTATATAGCAACTGCTGACGCTCATTTATTAGGCCTCACGCTGTTTCGGATGTATCTCTGTTTGGATGGCTAGTAATATTATTCTCTTTCCCCCTATGATGACCGTTGTGACAATTCCCCAACAGTGTCAGATGGTAGCCACTTTAACAAGTCGAAATTCTGCCACTGCGAATGACTACAATGCAACCGCCAACCAATCGGAACATGTTATAAGAGGCTACCGTCCAATTGTGACCCTTCTAGCACTCATCCAGAGAGTTAATGATATACTTGTTTTGAACTTTATTTGGCAATTACAGAAGAAAAACCATGTTCGATTCCCACCAAATAGCAGTGGTGGGAATCGAACCCACGTCAATGAAATGACTACTTTCTAGCCCTAACCCCTAAGCCAACCAGCTGACAAAAAATCCATCACTTAATTTGCTTTCTATCATCTTCTTTTCGCCATTTTTTACGTCACTTAAACCGTAGCTTATGATTGGTTGGTGGTTTCATTCTAGTCAAGTTTAGTGGCAGAATTTCGACTTGTTAAAGTGGCTACCGTGTCAGATAGTCTACATTAATAGTCCTTATAAGTGTCCCGAATTCGACCTACAACAGTGGAACCAGAGTTGCTCAGGTATACGACGTTATTTTCTTGCTTTTTACAACCCTCATATCGTTAGGATGGTTATGACAACCTAATATTACCAAGTATGATCCCTAAAATTGAATTCCTTCATTCTGCAAGAATGCTCTTGTGGCACATTTCTAACTTGGAAAATGTTTATTTTTTTTAATCTGATTCTAGACCGAAGGCTACAAACTGATGATCAAGAACAACCCTACAAGGTTAACAACAAACAAATAAACGACTTTTATTTACAATTTTACAAACAATAAACTTCATCACTCCGATGGATTCTGGATGACAATCAGCAGATATTCTTTGTCTGAAAACAAAAAACAGTCTCAGTAAATCATATTCATATATTAACATGCCGACGCGCCATAATTTGATAAGGTGAAAGCGCAAGGTGAAAACGTGCTCAAGACGGCAAAAACAAGTTTCATGCGAACCCACGAAAATACTTCGAAATTGAACCTCTACCAAACATAAAAGCAGTCACCGGCCAGGGCCGTTCAGAGGATAATTCTGGCACTGCACTCTGCTTCTATTTTAAGCAGAACAGTCAGAAATCCCCCGAAGACTTTAAATCTTTGTACATTGTTGAAAACAAATTCTTTGCAGATTTCATTTACACTTAGTTTTTCCAAATACACTTGATGGGCATGGCAATGGAATAGAGTCTTAAAGCAGTCATTGTGCTTCGGAGCCATGTTTATAAGCGGCGTAGCGAGCTAAACGATCTTTCAGCTTCTGCAAAAGGGCCATTGACCAATAGCAATCTTACAAGTTTTTCCACACTGGCATACAACTCTTTGACAATAGGTTGAAGTCCCATTAACTTGTTTCACTTCCATCAGAAATTTGGGCGATAAAAGCTATTTCCGCAAAAAAAAGCAGCAGAGTTACAACGATTCAACGCCGAAAGACATTGAAACAGTGCAACTGTAATGGGTTTCGTTCGTGATAAAAGCGAAGTTAAACAGTTTGTAGCAGTGAGGAATTATGACGTCATACATTGTGATGCGTATATTTTTGACAAGAGACATTGTCTTGCGAGTCGGAATTTCCAAGCAAAAAACTCAAAAATAGTGCAAAAAAATAAAACACTTAAGTAAAAAAAATATTAAAAATTAAATTTTATCTCTACATTAGGGGGGGGAATTTTGCAATATTAGTTACCCCCCACTCAAATTGGTGGGGGTAATCTCCACCCGGCTCCCCTCTAACGGAGTCCATGCTTCTGCAATTTTATAGCAATTTAAAAAAAACAAACAAATATACGGTATATAACTACACAATATACATCTTGTTTTACTCAGCCAAAACATCCACATACCCGGCGCGACCATAATTTCGTGTTTCTTGGAACGCAATCTGAGGAACGTGAGGTCATTTTGTGGGTCGATGTCACGCACTGTGCTTCTGGCTTTCATAGTCAGCTGGTGAATGAGGCCAGCGTATTGGACAGTGGTCGAGTTATCCAGAGTCGTACGAATCGGGATGCCTTGGTTAATTCAAATTCAAAAGCTTTACTATTAGGGAGATAACATTCCCATGCCATCAGCAAAGGAGATCAACCGACCTGCCCGGGTACGACTGAATCGCTTCCGCACACGCATTGGGCGTTTCGGATCCATGATACACAAATGAGGCCTATCTGTATCCAGTGATAGGCATTATCGGCGATAATTTACCGGCGATAAATTTTTATCGCTTATCGTTATCGCTCAATTATTTTTTCAGTTATCGTTTATCGTTATCGCCAAAGGCAATATTTGATTATCGCCGATACATTTTATTTCGGATCAACACACAAGTGGAAAAACCATAAAAAGTAATATTTTTACTAGCCACCTAGTTAATGAAACTAAAATTGAAACCAGTTCTTCTTCAGTGCCTGAAGTGTGTGTGCACAGGTCGTTGTCAGGGGAGGGGGCACGCCCCCCTGCAGCGACGGCCTTGACAACACAATAATTTTTAGAGTTGCAAATTGCAATGCAATGAAATGCATGCAACAATTCTCTTGTTGTTTTGCTGCAATCGGCAATCGTGAGTGAATTTTACAATTAAAATGTAAGCGCAACTCTGCAGCATCGTGCATTTTAGCGCACTTTTCAAGATCAAGACTCTGGAGAGTGGGATTTTATTGCATAGGCTTAGATTAGGGGCGTAGCAAGTTAAAAGTTGTTCCTGTTTAAAGTTAAAGAAAATTAGCCATGCAGTAAGCATGAAGTAAATAGGCTATGTATGACCGTCGAGAAAAGATGCAAGAACAATACAGCATGCCTATAGTTCAGTGCTCTCGCCAGAGCGAAAAAAGTAGGGAGGGGGGCACCTGCCAAAAGTGAGAGAGCACCAAAATGTTAACCTAATGAACAAGTCATAAAAAAGCCGGTCACATAATAAACGCCATAAGTTTTCGTGGGGCAACAATATTATAAATGCGGAATGGTAATTTTGCAAATCAAAGTTAACAAATAACTAATCAACATAATAAGAAATCGATTTATAAGGAGAGGCCACAGAGACAAAAAACGTAACAAATAATAACCTAGTGAATTTGAATGAAAAATCATTTAAAATTCAGCCAGAGAACTCGGGAAGTGCTGCAAACTCACTTAGTGGAATCCGAGGATCGGAAGCTCAGGGAGTTTATCAGAGAGTTTTTGGCATTAAATGGCTAATTTTAACATTGAAAAATCCGATATTGTTGTTCCGATATAAATTTCGTTTGATTTTGCGTTTTTTGGAATTTTTTTAATTATTGCTCACTTTGCTGTAAACAGCCCTTGAAGCAGAAAGCAAAATACAAAGTTTGGAATTTTTTATGGTATTTTCATTTAATTTAATTATTTTGCCTACTGCACGTAAGCGGCAGTGTAACTCAATTGATAAAAGCATCCAACTGGTATCTGAAGGTATACTTATAAGCACGGCGGTTACCTCAGTGGTTTGATTCTGGACCAAGAGGTTGAACATTCGATACCCACTGCCGCTGTTGCGATTCTATTCATGCATAACTTACAAAAAGTTTTGTCCCTTTACAGTAGCCTATATTATGTTCGATTTTTTGTCATGTTGATGAAAACAGTTCGTGCTGCATGGGATGGGGCAGCGCTAATCAAGAAAAAAAAAATTATCGTTATCGGACATTATCGGCGATAATTTTATCGTTTATCGTTATCGCTTAACTCTTTTTTGATTTATCGTTTATCGTTATCGCTTAACTTTTTTTAATTTATCGTTTATCGTTATCGCTTTAGGCATTTTTCGTTTATCGATTATCGTTATCGCTTAACTGAAAAATGAGTTATCGCGCCCAACACTGTCTGTATCATGCAACTGTAGTGCAGAAGAGCAAACCGCAGACGACATGAAGTCATTTGCGGCAAAAGTTGATGAGTCACATTTTAGCATTTTGAGAAAACGACGTTTGAAGTTTTCAAACCTATGCTAAAAAATTTCAACATTAAAATATTTTACTAAGGGTAGGCCTATGTCAGTTTCACGTCACAGGTTATTGATATATACATTTTAGGTATGTACGTGTTAAGTTACTAGATTCTGTAGTTTTTCTGTAGAGGGTGAACAGAAAGTCCTTGGACCAACTTATAAACATGTTAATAGAAAATAAATAAAATTTCATCAAAAAAGTATCACAATGTGAGCTTACAATACTAAGGATAAATTTATTTATTTTTAATGTGGCCGAACCTTCACTTAGATAACTCTCTCAATTCTTTGTCGGAAGTTTTCGACCGAGGTACGTAGCTCATCCTGGGGTATTTTGGCACATTCCCGCAGGAGTGATTGCTTCATGTATATCATGCAATAAAGCAACTGTCAAAAATCACTTACCTTCACTGTTAACCACAATGATTCCAATCACTCCTTTGTGGCTCTGAATTCGCTTGATGGTTTCTTCAACTTCAGACTAAAAATACATATATAATTTCGTTTTGAATTTCCAAACAGCAGAAAAAATACAAGCCCTAAGATCAATATTTGAGACCTGAAAGTCTTCGACCATGTATAGATAATAACCCTAATTACCAAGACCCTTACCCATAAAAAAAATATTGTTTCTTCCGTAAAAAAATGGTTTAACTATTTCAAAAAAACCTAAGTTATATAATACAAAGTATAAGTCTTTTTTATACATTACATATTATACTTTTGTATACATACAACTCTATTATACTAGTAAATTGAATCACTATTATCACTTAATTATCAGAGTATTATTAACTATCAGACCTTTATAGCATGTTTCACCCTTTGCAGGATTGTCAGAAGGTGATTATATATGAAGGTATTGGTGAACCAAAACCATTAAAAGGTGATCTCTATAATTAGTGCAAACCTTTTCTTTTGCCAATGTAAGGGTTTGAAATGGGGATAAATTAACTTTCTGGCAGTAAATATAATCTCTTAAGACAAATTTCATACAGTCAAAACAAGAAATCACAAGACAAAACAAGACTGTGTCATTTGTCAAGGAGTAAATGAAAGAAAAGATGTTGAAAGTTTTGGGCAAGTCTAATGAGGCCTTTCATACTCAGTCAGGTGATGCGAGTACAGAAAGGCAAACAACTTTGAGAACAGCAAGACAATTTTTTAATTTTGCTTTGAAGGTTTGAAAAAATGAAAAAAAAGATTTAACTTTAATAAAAACTCTTCTGTTTCATTGTCAGTAGGATTAAATCCAATGTTGATCGAGTCGTTGTGCAATGTGCATACCATCATTTAATGGCCTATTGTCCAGTGAGATCCAAACTCAAGATGCTTCCTAATGTAAGTTATGATACTACAGTAACAGCACATGTGTTCTTAGTTACGCAGTTATTGTCCAAAAAAGATAATGAAGCTTTGAGCCTGGCCTTGACCCTGCAAGACTCTCTTTGAAACAGATAGTGCAGCAAGCTTGTTCAGAAGGTCATTGATGGCTCGCAAAGAGTGATGTACATATGTTGTTGGCCAAATAAATCTACCACATGATCAAGAATCGTGGCAAACTACGCTGA
The DNA here is from genome assembly GCF_918807975.1 of Aplidium turbinatum. NCBI lineage: Eukaryota > Metazoa > Chordata > Ascidiacea > Aplousobranchia > Polyclinidae > Aplidium > Aplidium turbinatum. The sequence goes on from NC_137472.1 coordinate 50,021,409, forward strand.
AGGTAATCCCAGATTATCAACTTTTATAAACATCTGGCTTAATTAATCTGACAAATATACAAAATGTTAATCAATTTTACCTTATTATGCTGCAAAGTATTCTTACATATTCAGTACTCACCATGTTGGTAGTTTCTTATATCTTTAGTTATACACTAATAACAAATAAATCTGTGAAAATAACAATCAAGTGCACAAATCAGATGTGTAGATGCATTTCAACTAAAAAATTCTAGTGGCATTGCCGCAAAAGTTTTTTTTTCCCTAAAAGTTACAGTTTTGAAATTGTTGAAATTTTAATAGAATTATGTATAACATGGCAAATAAAAAATCAATACAACACTAATCTGACAGTCTTAAAACTTTACAATTAATAAATAATTTAAACTTACAATAGATTAAATTTAATACAAAGTCATATTCATAGTGTTGTAAATTCAACTAATTTTAAACTGATCTACTAATATTTTCAATTTTTTAGTGTATACATGCAATTATTGATGATAGCAGTGGCCGAGTGGTTAGCGCGTTGGGCTCGCAGTCGAGAGCCTGCATGTTCGACTCCAGCCACCCGTACGGCGCATATGCTGTTGTTTCTCTGGGCAAGAAACTTTACGATAATTGCCTCTACCCAGTGATCGATTTTGAGTAATGGGTAGTTGTACCAAATTTAAGTCATAAGTAGAGTAGACAATCGGAAACAGACATTGCACTCATTACAGTCGGCTGCAGCGTGGGTCAGGTGTACGTCGGAAGGCGTACACCGATGCATAGCGCTCAAGTCCGCTTTCCCGCAATGCAGGATAAAGATAATAATAAAAACAAACAATATACTTATTGAATTTGTTATGAAACCTAAACCAAAAAAGTGTGCACAACTATTTGCAAAAAATTTGCATGTTATCGAAAGTAGCCTGTAAGGTTTTGAGTATAACATAGTTTTGAAGATTATAATGGAAAATTGCCTGAACTCAAGTAAATTTAAGTAGATTATTTCAAGAATAAATTGTAGCATTTGCAAACAAAGTGCTCAATGCAGCTAGCAAAGCTAATACAATTATAGAAAAACTAAGCTGACTAAGTTAAGCACTTTCTCAGGTTTCATGCTAGGTAGCCTAGCAGTCACCAGGCGCGGGTCTGCTACTATTCGGTGAGTCCGATTCGGTGAGCCCGATTCGGTGAGTCCAATTCGGTGAGTTCCTAACCTCTAACCCTAAAACGGCAATGATAATTAGGCTACGGTACCCGATAATTAAAAAAAAAAATTGAAAAAATCCCCCGTTAAGGGATCGGACTCACCGAAACGAGCCATTCCGCCAGGCGCAATACTAAAAAACAAAACATAAATAAAAAGTAAGCAGAAAAAATGCTACTAACTGATGGAAACTGGAAAGCTATATATCAACACCAGGATAGATACACATGTAGACCTAACAACACTCGATGAACACACAATCTATTGGCTTCTGTGCCTAGATATAACAATGTCACGTGTGGCCTTCATATTTTACACCTTTACTGGATTGTGTTCTATCAGTTGATAGCATTTCTACTTTTTTCTGCTTAAATTTTGTTTTTCATTGTTGCGCCTGATGATTGCTAGGCCACTTACCTAGCATGAAACCTTAGCTAACGCATGACTATGCCAGTTTAGATTTTCTATAATTATGTATCAAAAGTCATGTGCAGAGATTGTGTATACAAAAAAATCTGCATTACTTTATGATGATATAAAAATAGTCAGCTTTCCAATTTTCTATCAGGGATATCTATAACTACGGGATTGGAAACTCGGTGGAACTGAAAACCATTTTATACACCAGTAGGGTCATTTTTCTTTGTGCGCTGCTGTGGTAAACAATCACATAAATTGACCTCAAAGGGCAGCAAGTAGTAGGCTAAACGAACAATTAAAAGCGTAACAATCAATTCACCTGCTGTAAATTGTAAGGTCTACGCTTGCCTGGTTTGTTTATTTGTTTGTATTCCGTTATTGCAGTCATGCTGTATTTTGTTTGCTTCTTAAAAAATTTCCAGAATGACTATTGCTTTTAGTTCTGATGACATCGTAAACGTATTGGTTTCGTACTGGATTGGTCTGTGAACAAGTTGACGATACAAAAGCATATTCATTAATTGCTGAGCACTTCTCATTTAGCCTACTTCTAATCCGATTTGCAGAAGGAAAAAGGCTAAAGAACAACAGTAGGCGGTTTTTGGACTCGTTGCATTCATTCATTTTTTGGATTCATTGTTTTTTTTTCTAGAAGCGTAAATGTACTTTTATACATTAGTTAAATTTTAATATGAGTGTACATTTTGTATTATTATTGTAAAATCGAATTTTGTATATCTTTTGGTCGGTATTTCATTTTGTTAATCGTTCTGTAGTCGTAGTAATGTGATGACCCTACTGATGTATAACACTGAATAGAGTTTCCAATCCCGTAGTTATAGATATCCCTGTTTTCTATTAACGTTGTTCAAGCAACAGCAGTTTTTAAAAAAATCAGCATCTACCCTAGAAAAACTCTAAGAAAAGGCTTTTCCACAAAATGCATTTCAACTAAACTGTGTTAGTTCATTGTAGAAAGTTGAGATTGAACTATGGGGCTAGAAATTGTGTACATTTTTAAACTATTTTTTATATTACATGAGTCAATGGTTTTACTAAACTGTCCTGTCTTGATCCTCTAAATACCTATTTTCATGTATTTTTAGGGAGTGGTCAGGGTATAGAATTAGACGGTTAGATTAGTAATTGAATTCTCTTGAAAATTCCAACAATCCCGGTTTTGTTTTTCACTGATGTGCTATGCATCAGCTGAAGCAGCTAAACAGCAAACAACTAAATAAATATCTACTAGGAAAAGTAATGCAAGTGGTTTCAATAGATATGAAGTAAATCTATGCTCTTTTGCATTGTTTGTGTATTTGTTTAAAACATAGAAATTGTCGGTCTATTACTCTATACTCTTGTGAACAAATTAGCTTAAATGCATGTTGTATCATATACACTCTACATCATTGTTGAAAAATGTTATTTTATATTTCCTTTAATTATTACAATTATGGGAGCTGGTATACAAGTCCCCCCCCCCCCCTTTGGTAACTCATGACAAAGACAGGACTCGACCAAACATATAGGGTGAAACTACTTTACCTTTGCTTTACTGTTCACACACTTCAATCTACATGTTTTGGTCAATTCCTCTTTGTCATGAGTTACCAAGAGGGGGGGGACTTGTATACCAGCTCCCAATTATCATACCAATTCATTAATCCTTGAAGGTTTGAAATTACTTGACTAACTTGATGACCTTACTGATTTACACCACTTACTATTAGAACTTCTAATTCTGTAGTTTTAGATATCTATGATATATCTAGCTCACTATTATATATTTTCTATCTACAGGCAAGGTTTAAAGTCAAAATACTACAAATTATTATTAGCTACCTTTTACACAGAGAATTTTCTGTCTATGCTACAAAAATCTACTTATACTGCCATTAAAGGACATATCAACCAAGTGATGTTAAAATACAATAATCTGTTAAAAAGTAGCTCTGTTTACCATTATACATATATATATATATATATATAAATTCTGGCATTAACTGTGCAAATATTTGTCACAATAACCTGGATATCAACAACCAGTTTTAACAGATATAATTTCTATTTTACATAAATCATCATCATCGGGTTTTATTTTTTAACGTACAAGTTTTGCAAAACATTTCTAGACTCGTAGGCCCCACTCCAGATGACTGGCTAGCTGAGTAATATTTTATTAATCTCTTTGTTCATCAATAAGAAGTCTCCCAATTTTACCTATAAATTGTGTCGAATTACCTATAATGTAAGCCGCATTAAACTATCATCTGATAAGTGATATCATTGATCATACAAATAATTTCATAGGACATATGGGTGATTTGACTAGATTTGACATAGCTTATGAGTGAATCAAATTCATGTGAGTAATTCAACATGTCTTATGGGTAAGTCAGATGAACTAAACATGGCTTCTTAGTAATTTATGGATACCATAGTTCATGAGACCAACCAAAAAATGCATGCATCCATAAAAAATTAAAGCATGGATTATAATCAACTGCAGTTTATTTTACATAGCCTTTGCTCCACAATCAATCCATTTCAATTATCTTACAAGAAAAAAAAAGTCAATGGTCTCTGTTCTCCAATAAATACACTAAGCACCCTGCCTGTCATTATCTACAAAAGAAAGAAACCATGGGAGTGAAAGTTACTCTTAGAATTTTACCACGAAGTTGATGTTCTTCATTTCCTTACAAGTTCTTTTTTTTTACAAATTGTTATCACACCGCCACTACACATTTTTTAAATTATTCAATGTGTCAACTGATTTTTTGTTTTCAAAACAAGAAATTTGGAAAGACGTAACCAAATAAAACAAACATTTTCCAGCTTATTTATAATGACAAATATTTGCACGATTTATCAATGCAATGATAAAAACAAGACTTCAAAGTAAGCCAAGTTTTCACAGCATTCTTTCGTCAGCAAATAGAAACCGCCCCATTTCAAGAAACAATTGTTGCTAATGGAGATTTTATCAAAATCTAACGTTCGTTGACAACACTGACACCTAGCGAAAGTGGAACAAAAAAAAAATATCCACTTCAGTTCAGTTTTCAAGTTATTGTGTGACAAAGAAAAATTATTGATATTTGGTGCAAGCATAAATAAAAACAATAAATCCAAGTCGAATACCGACATTTTATGCCGAGACATTTTTGAAAATTGTGTATGGACATTGCGCACAAACCATTCCACTTTATACCGAAGTTATAGTGTGTTTATGCTCAATCTATTCTTCATCAAAATGCGAAAAAACGACGTTGTGAAGACATCAGAATAAGTTACAGAAACAGCACCAAAAAGAAGTTGTCAAAACTGTTGTGATTAAAACGTGCATGCGAATAAGATGTTAGTAAATGTGTCGATGAAAACAATTTGGCACGGCCACCACACCTAACAGTTCAAAACAAAAAGATGAATTAGTTGAAAGAATCAGTTTTCTCATACCTACAACAACTGAAGCGTACCATACATAATATAAAAGCTCATTAACCAAATAAAATAGTCCTGTAGTTCAAAATCTTCTAGAAATAAGGTGTTGCGACCGTACTGTGGGCTACTTTAAACTGATTGTCTTGCTCTCGCCCAGAAAAATTAATTCTCTTGATCTAGCCTTCCATACATCAATAAGAAACCTTTTTCACATCGTAAGAGTTGAAACTCTGCTGGCAGCCGTAGCGGCACACTGTTTTACGATTGTTTATTGACTGTTGTGGCTTCAGGCTTCAGCATAGCGTGTTTGCAATTCCAACCAAATTTTAGGAATGCGATTATACGTGCTCAGATAATAATGAGTGGACTGTAGCCTAAGTAAACGAGGAACTCCAGTATTGGAATTTTTTTTTTTGCAATTAGTTCTCGCCTGGTAGCTTACAAAATACTTGTTCCTCCATCCCCCCAAAAAACAAAAAAAGTTTAAAGTTTTTAAGTCACTGCTATTTGGTGCAAATAATTTTTCAGTTTTCGCTACAAGAGCTCATTGAAATAGAAAAATGTAAAAGCTAAAACTAAAATGAATTTCTGAGTCACATGTAGGCTATCATGTCTCATAGCCTAACTAGATAGAAAACCGAGCAGATTCGGTCTGTAAAAAAGTAAACCTGTTTTTTAGAGATTGCCTTTAATTTAACGGAAACATTTTTGAAACCAATGCACTCTAAAAAGTCCTGGTTAAATAAAGTTGTGATTGAGGAAATTGTGTAACAGCTGTTGAGAAGTTCATTCTGCGCGTCTGACAACGTTAGTTCAAATTAAAATAAATAAAACATTTTGGCGGCGTCTGGCAACACTGAAAGAAAATATGATGAACAGGTAAAAAACAAAACAATGTTGATGAAAGGCTGAAAGTAAAGTCAAGTCAAGTCAATTTATTTTGTTTTAACAGCGCCATATATTAAAAAACAAGCAGAGTAAATATAATTGTCAAAACAATGCATTGTACAACTGTTGGTTAGATTATGGCGGCGCAATCAGGATGGTAGCGAAAGACCATAAGCAGTCATCTAGTCAGCCACCACCCCATCACAGTAAATCTAATTACACATTTATACACACTAGTGTGCAGAGGCAGGCACACTACTTCAATGAATAAAAAGGGTTCGCCACTGAGATTGAAAAACAACTGCTGTTGGTTTGAATCTCCATTCTCAGACTGAGAAAGCCAATGAAATCGACCCTCTTGGACTAGCAAAGATTAATTGACATGGCTACCACAGTTTTAGAATTTTGTTGTTTACCATCTAGTTTAGATATAGTGAAAATTCCGCCCCGATAGCTCAGTTGGTTAGCACGTGACTTCTGAATTAAAGAAGCTTCAAGATCAAGCAGTGCTGGTTTGACTCTCGGGGTGTGCTCTTGAGCAACATACATTAAGTACGGTACTGCTCTCCATTCAGCTGCATCTAATGGATGGAATAATTTCCCACAACAAGACTTCAACAATCGGAAACGTCAATCTCGGTGACTGGGTCTGCGTCAGTGATTCAAAGCCTCTACCTTTATGTATGATGTAGCGCATAGGCGCCGACTTTTATTTTTGCACGGGGTGGCAGATAGCACAATATGGCAACCTAAAAACTTTCAAACTGCATATTTTTGTTTGATTTTTACTAAGCGTGTTTCGTAGATGCAATTGTATTTTCACACCTGATTTGTAGTTCGATAATTTACAAAGCAACTATAAAACAAAGCACAGGAGGTATGTCGTGAATTTTATTGTTACGTTGCTGCTCTGACACTTAACATTTGGCAAAAGTATTTTTGCGAACAGCATCTCTGTCAATCCAACTGTTAATCAACTGGTCAAGTTGTTCCGTGAAGCTTCAGCTTGGTAAACATTTAAAATTAGGACGTGGTTCAATCGCTGTTGCGTCATGGTAGATCGCAAGTAGGTTTTTATGCGCCTGATTGCGCCTCACAGGTGGTGGAAGGCAACGATAAGTATATTTTCACAATGCAGACCACGTTTGGAAGCATTAATGAAATTGTTTCATTGCTTGCAAATAGATCAAGCAGTTGCAACAATCATATGGACTCTATGCTGTAGATTAAAATTTAAAAAAAAAAGATTTTTGAAGGAGGCAACATTGAAAAGATCATATTTTATTGATTAATAAATCCCATTGTAAACCTAACAAATGTAACAATGACTTATGACAAGTAACAAATAAAACGATCGCAACAACAAGGAAAAAACTCGTGGCCACGTGTTGCGTAATCTTCATGTAGCTTGCTTAATGTTACGCGAGTATCATGCTTGTGACAAAAACAATCATTTTCTTTGCAATACCGTATTGGTTCACCTCTTGCTTTACGTTGACTTGAAGCGAAGACCAATGATCAAAAAAAGATTTAAACGTCCGTTCAAATTACATTTATTTGCAGTATATATATAAGTAATGTAACCTAAACGGGGTGGCTGCCACTCCGCCACAGCGGTTACGGGGTGGCATGGCCACTTTGTAAGTCGGCGCCAGTGATGTACCGTTCCTGGTTGTTTTAATGCATAAACAAAAAGTTGTTGGAAAAATATGCAGTTATCATATATATAAATGGGAACTACAGAATCTATGGTTGTTCGCAGTATGTCACTCAAGCGTGATGTCATGTTCTCAAACGTTTTTTTTAGTTTTATACTTTCTTGTTGATTTTTCAATAGGCTAACCTACATATATATTTGGTATATACATATCTTAAAGTTTACTTAATGAACTAAATTGTAATTGAATGAAAACATGGCTGATGAAGTTGATCATGAAGATGGAAGATCTAGCAGTTCTCCAAAAGACACACCAGAAAAGTAAAAGCTTGTTTTATAATAAGTGATAGTAGCTACCGTATTATTTATATGTGTATTATTATTTGTTTCTATGGTATCTCATCAATTGCCAATCAATGTAATGAGCAACTTAAGGTGTGAACATCTGCAATCTCTGTATTCTGCAGATTACAAATACTTAAAGTGTCAGGTACGTAATTGAGATAGATCCTTATTTTTTTGTTTTTATTCGGTGTTCTTTTGTAAAACTTAATCATTTGAGAATTTAAAGTAGCACGATAAATTTTTGGTTGGTTGGTTTTGAATCTTTATCCTCGGGTTGACAAAGCCTCTGATAGGTTGGTTCTGGCAATTTTGCATACTTGTATAGGCCTAGTCTTTAAACCACTGACACCATCTTGAGTCGGGCGTTTAACCACTGAACTAACAGAGCGGAGTTGTTTTAAATGTTTTTTTGCATCGCTCTAATGTATAATAGCAGGAGTGGCCAACTTCTCATCGATAATCGACTAGAAATTTTCTTCATTACTGGCAATCGACCAGTCGACGATGAAGTTGCAAAGCAACTTTATTCCTGTGACACCTTTACTGTAAATGCTTCTATATTTATTGCACATAATTTATCATTGTCAACACTGAGCAGTATATTTATGTTTCAGTTTATTAAGTAGGCTAATGGTAGCAGCCTATAGCCTATGCACTAAATCCACGTAACCTCCCTTGTAAAAATAACTAGCCTCTTCTTTTAATGCAAGCAGCAATTAAACCGAAAAGTTACCGCTGCTTTTTTGCCAAACACCTATTTTTAGCCTACTTGGATTTTTACACTTGGATATTCGACTCGTCCTTGTAACAGCATAATGTGATTTAATAGGAATGTGGGACAAGTATTCTGTTTTTGTGTCCACTAAAGCCCTAATTGAATTTATCCAACCAATTAAATTATCTGAGTTAAAGAAACGCCCTTTTTAGGAATCTTGTCAACACAAAATCCGACGTGATTAACTAGTTGAGACTTGGCGTGGAGTGTTGGTGACTGAGTAACCAGTTGAGTGTTGGCCACACATTGTATGCATATGAAGCAGAAACCTCTTGGAGTTCAGCAAAACAGTTTTCTTGGATTCAATTTTGGTGGACACTGGGCAATGGGCATGCCTGTTGGAAATTTGCACATATTTAACATGGTATCCCATATTTAATTTTAAAAGATTGATCATTTAGATTGAAGACGTAGCTTCATAAATATTCCATCTGTTTAGATGTGCTATTTGTCTTACTTCACCGGAAAACAAGGCATTGATGGATGGCTGCGTGCACATCTTTTGCTTCAGCTGTCTCAAAGAATGGTCAAAAGTAAAGGTAAATATAGGATTGTTTAAAATGGTTTATTAAGATTGTTATAATAAGAAATGAGTTGAAACAGGACTTCCAAAATTATGATGTTACTAAACGGATTGGCGTCACACAACAAAGTGTTTTATATTACAAACCCAAAAGGTATCATAATTATGTTTGTTTATGGTTCAAGAAAATCACCTCTTTACCAAAATTATAAAAAAGGATCAAGTAAAGAACGTACCAACTACCAAGTACAGTATAAATTTGTTTTGAGTGTTTGCAAGTTGCAATCAAACTTGTGGACAATCCTTTTTTTATCAAATCAACATTGATGTTTAGTGTTAATCCTGTAAAAGCCTCACATTTTTCTGCAACCGTTGTGATTATAATTCTGTTAACTTTTTAGTCAATTATTTAGTTAACTTTTTATCAATTCTTTGACTTGTCAAGCCAATTTTTGGTTCAATAAACATTATTAAATTCGTTCTCATTTTTAATTAATTTATATAATTCTTGCTAAAACACTCATTTGTAGCCTACTGTAATGCAAAAAAACTTAAAATAAAATAAAGATCACAAGCAGTCTGAAAAGTTATCTCTACAATGTGTAGGCTGAGTGTCCACTTTGCAAGACCTCTTTCAGTCGTATCAAGTACAATGTCAAAGACAATGGCGATTGTGATACATTTGAAATTCCAAAGCCTGCTCCTAGAAACCATGAAGACTTTGACTATTTCCAAAGGTAATATTAGAATTATAATATTGTAATGGACCTGTTTGATTTATTTTTTCAGAATAGCTTATAGTTGGTACATTTTTTAGTATATTATTGTACATTGTATTATCTTGTGTATCACATATTATATCTTAATATGGTTTATGCTGTTGATGTGTATTCCAGTGTTTCTCTTTTGACTCCTTGCTTGTGTTTTATTACAGTTTAAGCAATTGCCTTTGTAGACAATTGACAGCGAAAGATTTTCTTGTGTCAGTAATTTCGATAAACTAATATGGAAAAAAATACAAACAAGTTTATTTTCATTCAAGTATACAGCTAATTAATCGATTTCCATCTGCTAGATCATCTTAAGTTGGGCTGAAAGCAAACAACACAAATAATATATAATCAAAACGATGGTGCAAAAGAGTTAAAGTGTAGCACTACTGTTATGTCAAAGAATTGAATTGGATAAAATATGTTCAAATCGAGTTCAATTTTTTAACACAGCAGCGCCTTCAAAGTTTTAATTATATTTGTATCGTGCGCTTTTGGCTTAACTGAAGATGATTTAGCTCTAGCAGATTGAAATATATATTTTTAATGGTGTAAGATTGAACTGACTTACGTGAAAATTTAATCGTATTATAAGCCATGTGGCCAAGTCGTTCATATCAAGCATTGTTATGTGTTTGATACCTGTCAGAAGAAAATTTTTCTTTTCTTGAAAAAAAAAAGCAAAAAGATACATTATAAAATAAATAATTTTCCATCGTTGTGATGTAAGGTTATCATTCAGATACATGCATTGGGAGCGTGAGACGAGCCAAGTCATGGATCACTGGATGTCATCAAGAATACACGAGTGGCGAGAAAGATTGCAATTGGAACAAGAGAACACCCGGGCCGCAATGGTTGCATCGACTAATGTAGACATCATCCGAAGACGCAGAAAATATTATCGCGAAGGAGTTCAGGTTTGTACATCTGCAATATACATTTTTTTTAAATCAGCATGTATAATTGTGCACGCATGCAGTTCAAAAATAGTTTTGCTGTGCTTGCAACGAATTTTCTGTGAATATTAAATTTTTTATTTTAGAAATTTTCTTAAGATGTAGGATGAAAATTTGGCTTTTTCCCTCTTGCAGTTGGCGACAATTATTTTCGTGTTTACTGTTTTCTTTTTTGTGCAGGTTTCCCATGTAAACAACAATAGACAGGTTAGAGAAACTTCATCCAGTTTCTTCCGCAACAACCCTCCACAAGTTCATCGACTGGCACCTTGGCTTAAGCGGGAATTGATCGTCTTGTTTGGAGCAAACAACATGTAAGTCAGTTCCTAGCCGGCAAATCACTTCCATTTTATATTGATTTAACGTCTGCAGACGAATCACAACTGGATGTCTGCAGACGAAATCACAACTGGATGTCTGCAGACGAAATCACAACTGCGACGCTGGAGCGTGCTACTATGAAGCATGTCAATGAAATTCAACGTTTTTTTAAAGTAAAGTGCAAAATGAAAAGCAATAGGTTTAAAACACTTGCAAAAGTACTTACAAATGCAGTGTGATAATAAAATCTTTTTTTTTCATAGTTTGTAGCAGCCTTATTATTATTATTTAAGCCAATTGCGATTCAAGCAAAGATAGTGGTTTTAAGATAACCTACAAACATGTCCAATGTCCATTAGCGTTATCCAGACTGCTAAATATTCCAGGATGTTGGTCAATCGAGTCTGCGATCTCATCTTGTCTGCCGTGTCCACTCTTGGGATATCGTCTTCTGACTTTTATGACGAAATTAAGACCTACCTTCTCGACCGAACCGATCACTTTCTCAAAGAGTTCACATCATTTGCCAGTTCACCTCACGATATATCGACTTACGACAGGTTTGCTTTGACATGTAGTCAAGTATTGCATTGGAGCAAATTGCAATTAAAAGCGTGACCAATCGTTGCCATGCAATATCATCATGATTACTTCACTTGTATTCACGAGAACTTTAAGTTTTGATGGGAGAACGTAGCTTATTCTTCGGAAGCATACAACTGTTTTCTCCACTGTTTTCCTTCAGTGATGCCGACGAACCCTGATGAAGCAAATTTGTTAATATATGTGTGCCGTGCAAAGAAGCCTTGAATAGTGACTACCGTTAAGTGCTTCAAGATTTCTGATCTAGAGTGTTCGCATGAAATCATATTTAATTTTAGCTTATAAGGTATACTAATAATTTGATATAATCTTTTGCAGTAACGCCTGCTACAAGACTAGAGGAAGAAGGAACCTTCGTAAGTTGATCTATTCGTTCTTCGTTGTACTGTGCTGAGTCACAAACAAAGATGTACATCATAAACAAACGAATTAAAACATGTTTGTTTGTGACTAACTTAAAGTGTTAACTTGAAGAATATTTAGCTATCCTTACATGACGTCAAGAAACTATGTCTTTTAGAGTTTTTTATTTGTTTCTGCATAATGTTAGTGGTTTTTGACTAACAGAAGCCTGTTTCGTATTTATCAATAGCGATTTGTCACAACAATATGAATAACTTTATCATCAACCATTTTACCGGCAAAGGCTTGAACATCACTCCGAACCATAAGGGTTATCCAACTTTTCTGCAGTGAAGCCTCCATTTTTCGCATTTTGACAAAAGCGGTGTCGAGATGTCAATTTTGTCACAATGCTTAACAAAAGGTATCAAGACTCGTGCTACACATTGCACACTTTATCAAACACCTGGTTGTCGTTTTTCAATTCTCTTTTATGTTTAAAACTAGTTAAAATCTTTTTTTTACACTAGACAAGCGATTTTCGTCCATCAGTAAATTTGTCTCGGTGGCTTCTGAGTTTGTAAACGTGGATTCGATAACAGATCATGCTAAACACTTTATCAAAATTGCTTAGCCCTCAGCATTGAGGAAATAGGTGCAGTGAGGCTATAATGTGCTCAGTTTCGCCTGTGCTGTGGCGGCCTGCTTTCAATGATGATTTGAATGATTTTAAGCTACTTTCAATGATGCATCAATGATCAAGGGGAACATACGTCTGCGATGGGCGCATTGCTATGTGTATTAAACACATATCATCATTATCATGTTCTACTTTTTCTATTTTCGTCAAGGTTCATGGATCAACGACGACGACGAATACCTGACTCCTCCGCGCAATGTATTCCCGACGTACCGCCGCGGTCGCTCGTATGTGCTTTATTTATAGAATTAAGACTTGTTGAATTTATCAACTAATGAGCCTTTGCATGTCGATTTGCACGCTGAATTGAAGGCTTTTTTTCATTTTGTAGTTTGTTTTTCCAACAGCATCTGTTAAGCGCTGTAGCACTACGATATAGGTCCAATGTTGTAAGAATGAAGAAGTGGTTTTAAACATATTGTATCGATTTTTTCGTACTCTTTTTTTGGTTGTTTTGTGTACAGTTGTACACGATTGTTCTGCTGTTAAAGATATATACAGTAGAAAGACGTGCTTTTTGCTTAACATATTTTGACCAATATCGATGTGGCATACTTTCTTCTCTTTGTTTGTACAGCATTATACTCTACTCTCTACTGTATTGCTATTCGACGGCTGCATCTTATTTTGAACATGTTTCATCAACATCTTGTGGTGGCTCTTCGTCAATATTTCATCGTAACAGGTAACTTTGCTGCTGAAATCGGATTGATTTTTTTCAGAAATTATCCTGAAGCTCCTCCGCTTGCCCATGTCCGCAACCGGGTCTCTCTTGAGAGGAGAGCCAACAAACGGTGGTGAGTTTGATCTTTTCGTCACATCATTCATACCTGCAAAATTCAGATACAGAGTACAGCACCAACGAGAAGTGTAATATCAACTTCAACACGTGGTCGAATGTACTGGAGAATGAGCCGCATTGTGATGTGATAGTTGCGTTATTAGCAAGCTACGTGGTTCAAATAACAACTACATCTTGTAAAGAAGTCCAATCACTGACAAAATTTTCACCAACATTCTCTTTATGAAAAGCTTGCTGATTCGTCTTACCTAAACTCTGGTGTTTGCTTGGCAGTGCAGTCTCTTCACATTGTATATTACTCAATGTACATCGAATTCGTTACAGCTTGCTGATTCGTCTTACCTAAACTCTGGTGTTTGCTTGGCAGTGTAGTCTCTTCCCGTTGTATATTACTCAATGAACATCGAATTCGTTACAGTAGCTAGCACTATCTTTATTTTATTTATATCAAACTTTTTTCTTCTAGGCCCGCTCCACTGCGATCTTCTCCTCCGGAGGATGTCGTCATTATATCTTCTTCACCGGAAACAGAGCGGACCTCCCCCAGTATGTCATGCAGTTATCACTAAAAACTTGTGCAGAATATTGCATGATTCTAATGTCAAATTTTAAACAGGTGCATCCGATTCTTCCGATGAGGAAGGCGTGGAGTTCGTCAAGTAAGCAAACTTAGTTTTATTTGCCCCTTTTTATCACGTACGACGTAGCATGCGCTTGATTGTAACTTTCTAAGGTTGGTTTGCATAAGATATACTGTAGTTCGTAAAAGAAGAAAATTTTCCATACCAAAAACGGATGTTCGGCAATGTCGTCTCGTGGTTGATATGTTTATTATTTGTGGCTCATGCAGCAAATATGCATTGTTGCGTACCGTCGCACTTGCAGACCACATCTTACTTTTTTGAAACTTTTAAGCTGTTTCTTTGTGGTGCTGTTGTTCATATGTTTATGGATGGTACAGAATATCACTTTTTTTCTAAGTTATACTGATAATAAAAGAAATTAACCAAGTTTTCACTTTCACTCGAGCAGTATTTGCAGCTGCTAATTTTCCGCCAGGTGGCGTTACTAATCGCTTGCATTTCCAATAGATATATAAAACCTCCCCATTTACGAACTCCGGATGCCGTTATCGATCTCGATTCATCGGATTGTGATCTTCCAGGACCAAGTGCTCTTCTTGAAAGTGCTAGAAGGTTGGTATGCTATTCAAGAGGCGGCACGTACGGCTTTGATAACAACGTTAATCAATATGTGATGCTTTTTGACCGAATTTTAGACACTACCCAGTTAATAGAACCCCGCTAGCAAATACAGTAGGTCATGTGTTTCATTGATTTAACGTCTACAGAAGTGAAAAAGGCAGATTCTATGGCTGGGAAGTTTCCCTTACATCGATTGCGTGGTAACTTTCGTTGGTTGTGTGCTGAAATATTGCTAACGAATTCAGTTTTGACGTTTTGACGTTATGACGTTTTTTACGTTAGTTTTTGACGTATTATATCGTTGAACTTACAATACTAAGACGTCTTCCATAGACGTCTTTTTTTACAAATGTGTGCATCGATAGCCGAAACGATACAGTTTTTCTACTTGTGCATTCGCTTTACAATGCTCTGTCATATACGTGTTTTCAATAAGCTATATTTGCATTATCATCAGATGGTCTTCGGGTGAAGATAGCGACGTTCAAGTGACCGTAAAAAGCGTTGTTATTCCTGTCTACAAAAGTAAGTTGTTGCATTGCAGCACAAAAACCAGGACTCATATCGTTTAGTTGTGATCAACTTGAGTTTTCTCATTTTGTTGTTAATAAGAGTTTGTAGAAATACTTGATTGTTATCAAGCCTTGTTGAAGCCATCAGTGTTGAGCGATTGACTTTCAATTATTCAGATCTTTTTTCATTGATATATTCAGATTTTTTATCGCTTTGTTGATTTTATTTTTATTTTTGCGGTGTGACGACCGTTTTAAGTCTTTTTTACTTAATGTGTTTTTTTATTTCGCTCTCAAGCAAGTCTAGACGTTCACGTTTTGTTTTATCATTCCTCCCTTTTTTAGACCTCTTATTATAGATTATATCTCTTATTATAGACCTCGAAGAACCCATAACTATGTTGCAACATGTTTTGTTTTCGCTTTGATGGCCACAAGTATAAACACAGTTATCTGCTTTGGTAAACCGCATGAGGCTTGTTGCCGCTTTGTGGTTGTATGTCATGCTCTTAATGTAACAGCAACATCTTGTGGAATTTTGCAGATCAACCGTCAATTACCGATAGTCTTCCTTCGACCAGTCGGGTACTGCCTGAAACCGTAACTTCGCCACGTAGACGGCGACCTTCGCATAGTGGACAAACCAGCCTGGAAGCAAAGTCATCATCTCATGATTCTGACAGAAATCGTTCAAGATCTCCTCATGACTCTCATAGAGAAGCAGAGATCAACGCGAAATCACCCCGTAGCTCCAAGAGTCGCCTCAACAGTTCAAGCACTTGCTCCTCAACTCAAAGCTCCGAAAAGGAGAGACCATTTCGTAAAGTATTTGAACGTGTACGTTCCAATAACGCTGCTCTGTCACGGTCGTTTCATCGTCTTTCAAAATCGTATTTCTCCGACAGTAGTAGCGACGATGATTATGCGACGCCTTTCATACCCCCAACGAAACGATCGACTCCACGCTTCAGCCGAAAATACGACACCCCCAGCAATGACGTCATGAAGAAGTAGTTCCTCATGTTTTATCTTTATAACATCATTTATGATTTTAAAACCTCTTCGACGTAATTCCTTAATTTTACTTGGTTTTAAATTTTCAAACCAAGCTGCTGTTGCACTTTGTCGATTTTTGATCAGTCCACTTCTTAAGCAGTGCTACTGCTCTTTTTGGCCACTTATTGGCGATGTGGGCATAATTGCTTAAATCAATTCTATTCAATTAGATATTGTGTGACAGTTTTCTTGCTGTAAAACCAGCGTTGTTTTGACTTTAAACATGAACTTCATTTTGAACTCATTTTAAGCTTTTGCGACGTTAATGGTTCTTTACATGGGATGACCATTGACCAGTCGGCTGCATTGCCGAATGGTGAGAGCCCTGAAACGACGTTCGAAAGGGCACCGGTTCGACACCGCTCAAGAGCATGCGGCTGTGTCTTTGGTAAGACACTTAAAGGCATGCGTGAACGTGATCACAAAGATTGGCTTCCTTGCCTTCCCATCCACTTAATCTAAATCTTCAATCACTGGGAAATGGGCATAAGCCTGGATACGACAAACAAAAAAACCAATAACCATGCAACTAAAATATATGCTTTTTTCACTTCACAGTGAGAAAAGATCTGGGTTATTACTTTTATTTACACATTCCATTACTACACTACCCCTTCATCATGACCTCGGGTAGGGCCATTTCTTCTATGCTGATGCACTCTGTGAGAGCAGTAGTACCATCTTTCGGTAATTTAGAGTAAAATTTGCAGACGTCGAATCAATACAAAAAGAACAGATTGTGCTCGTAGCACTTGAACACCGAATCTTTATATTAGGCTGAATCTTTGTACTGAATTGATTGAATCTTTGTACTCGGACTGGGAAAGCTTCTTGCAGAGCCTAATCCTGGAAGTTTCGCATACTCATAGAGGCTTTGAATCACTGACGCAGGCCCGGTCACCGAGATTGACTGAGTGAAGATTTCCGATTGTTGAAGTCTTGTTGCCGGGAATTATTCCATCCATCCAATGCGCCGCGGTTGCGTTAATTTTTTAACATTTTTTTGTTGCGTTAACATCTACAGTAGGGTGTTTCATTTTTTCACCATTTTTGAAATTCAAAATGCCTGGGGTCCCATCTGGTGGTATTTGGGGAAAAAAGTTTACACCCCAATTTTTTTTCAATTATGACGTCATATTGAGGTGGTCCACGAGGTTTGAAATTTTTGGGCCTCAAAATCTCGAAATTTGGCCGTATCTCCGGAACCGCTCATCATAGATCGACAAAATTAGTATCAAAATGCGCAGAAGGGTCGGTTTCCTATACCCGATGTAGAGAATATTAAGGTCTATCTGCTTCAGAAAAAAAGTTACTTAAAAAAATCTGATTTTTGGTCTATTTTCTCTTGATGAACAGAGATCAGGTGATCAAGATAAAAGTTTTTCTGTATTTTTCCACTCTTGGAAGCTGTTATTGCGTAATAATAGTTGGTGTTAACGTTTCAGTACTGGGCTTGTCTAGTCTTGCTATCTGGTTAAGCAAAGCCCCATCTTGCATTGCTACGGGACCCTTCTTGGCGCCGTCCACAAAAGAAATGACATGGGATAGATATATTTTGTTAATGTGGAACATGCATTCAATGGTATGAATATCATGACCAATTTCATCATTAAAATAATTGACCAGTCGAGTATTTTCCGGACTTTTTTTTCCTGTGTTGAGAGCAGTCGTATCAGCCATGACTGAATATACTTGGGATAGGTGAACTCTGCAAGCCTCCTGGATGACTGTGCCAAAAATCAGTTCTGCAGTGACCGACCCACTTTTGGGAAAAATTTTAACAGCAAGCACACTTTCGTGCTTCATGCCATTATCATCAACAAGAAGACGCATCGATCTATTTTATCGACAACGCGCCCATCATAACATAACTGAACGGCAGAAGCTGAGTTGAGAAGGTTCTCACTTTCCATCAGAGATTTTTCTCTCGTTTTTTTGTCGTTGGCGGTATACTGTCGAAGGTGATGCAGCAGCAGCTACTTGATCTTTTCCAAGAACCGACCTCATAAGGTCTGACTGCTGGCGTACCGAAGTCATCTTACGATCAGCAAGTACACAACTTCTATCATTTATTGAAAAATAATGTACTTTCTTGTACACTTTCCCCCAAACAGTTGGTTTCAGAGGCTCGTATTCCTTATCTTCCCAATTCATTTCCCCATCAGAGTCGCTTTCGCTACTGTGAGACATCTAACTACTTTATTTCTTTTTCTCTGTTTCAAACATAGCAGTGCCGATGCTTTGGCAGATTGTATGCCAGAAGTTCTAGGTTTCTCTGTTTGCTATGCACTGGAAGACCAGCTTTGTTCCATATGCCAACTACATCTTTCAGCAGTTCATCTTTCAAATCTTGGAAATGGGGCATTTTCTTCAAAAACTTAGGATTCGTTTCGACTACTTTCTTCCTCAAGTAAAAATAGTGACTGACTATATCTGAATTAAGGGGAAGCACATTTCTCTCCAATTCCTTGAAGTTTTGCATCAACTTACTAATACCTGACCTTAATGCCATAATGACACTTAATCTAAAGCAGGTGAGCAGCATACCTCTTCCTCAACGGTTACATTAATATTATAATAGTAATACCTTCAAATTACCATTTCATCTTTTGCAAAACCAACAAGGACTATTATAACGCAATAGCAGCTTCCAAGAATGGAAAAATACAGAAAAAATTCTTATCTTGATCACCTGATCTCTGTTCATCAAGAGAAAATAGACCGAAAATCAGATTTTTTAAAATAAGTTTTTTTGTGAACCACATAGACCTTAATATCCTCTACATCAGGTATAGGAAACCAACCCTTCTGCGCATTTTGATACTAATTTTGTCGATCTATGATGTGTGGTTCCGGAGATACGGCCAAATTTCGAGATTTTGAGGCCCAAAAATTTCAAACCTCGTGGACCACCTCAATATGACGTCATAATTGAAAAAAATTTGGGGTGTAAACTTTTCCCCCCAAATACCACCAGATGGGACCCCAGGCATTTTGAATTTCAAAAATGGTGAAAAAATGAAACACCCTAATCTACAGACGTTGCATCAATGCTTTGCTGTCTAGGACAAAATCATTCCACTCACTGTAGACTTCCTGGACGTTAGAATTTGACATAGAATTAGTGCAAAACAATTGGCCAAGTTTTATTGGTGTGACATCATGCATCGCGCAAAGCAGATGTATTTTGTGTAGTCTACTGGTGACGCATCTTCTAGTTTTTGGTT
The DNA here is from genome assembly GCF_918807975.1 of Aplidium turbinatum. Classification (NCBI taxonomy): domain Eukaryota; kingdom Metazoa; phylum Chordata; class Ascidiacea; order Aplousobranchia; family Polyclinidae; genus Aplidium; species Aplidium turbinatum. The sequence goes on from NC_137472.1 coordinate 50,041,156, forward strand.
TATTCAATATCACGGGTTGAATGTTGTTGGCGTGGCAGCACCACTAAACTGCAGAAGTTAAATTTAAGTTTGTCACTCTGCCACAGTCCGCTCTGGCAAATGAAATAAAGTTTTTTCTTTAATTTTAAAACATGCAGTTAGAATTGAAGAAGCCAGAACTGTAAGTCATTATCATCTCGTTTATGGTCAACTGCCGATATGCATTGTTTGAGAGAAATTTTCTTGAACATTTGTGGTTTCCTCTCTGCATAATACATCATGCTTCAGAACCTCATCTGTACCTGTCTGCTGAAAACTGTTGTGTAGAAAGCTATTGTTTTATAATTCAGTGATTTATTTGAAAAACCCGAAAATATTTTCTTGTTTCAACACTATTCGTGAATTTAATTAAAATGGGAAAGATATATACCTCCTGTTAAATAAAACTACTGTAGTTACAGATAAAAGAGAGAAAGTAAACTTTGCGCTTTACAAAGCAGACGTTGTAAGTGCAGCCGTATAGAGGCGCAGCCGAATACGTTATTATCCCGAATCCATTTCTTTGGTGAGTGCCAAAAAGAAACAAGACTCAGTCCCTCATTTGAAAAGTCGTATAACCCGACAGGGCATCGAACCCATGTCTAGCGATTCTGAGGCGGACACCCCAACCCGTCGAGCCCAAAAAAAACTTTTATTGAACGTATCAGCTCAGATAGCTCAGCTATCAGCTCAGCTAGATATCTTTATCTGCCACATTTAGCCTATTGAAGTGTCATTTTGACGCCATGCTCTTGTTTTTCCAACCCCCGTATGACATCAAGCTTGGTAGGCTACATATGAGCAAACAATGCTTCTGACGTCAGCAATCGCTTCATGCGATGTTTGAACACTTTAAATAAACAGTTTTACTTTGGGAGGTTCAAGTCTGTTTTCATCGTCACTGATAGGCTATAATACTACGAAATGTAAAACCCCATATTCGCAAGCTGTTGCCGATTGTTCAAGTGACATATCGGTATCAAAAGTATTGTTCCAACTGCAGCTGTTCGTGCGGTGCCGTTCAGGGTAGTTAGTTTCTTCAGTCGTTCGTCTGCATTGCAGGTTTATCAGCGAACGTGGATTTCCGATGCTTGATTGCTGTCGTTGTAAACCAAATAGACCTTTAATTGTGTTTATTCAAAAAAGGCAACGTTTTTGAAGTCGAAAGAAATAGTCTTTTTATCTTTTGTTTTCTAAATTGGCAAACTTTCTCGCAATGCTTTTTAATTTTTGAAAATATTTCTACTAGGGCAGGGGTTCTTAACCGGGGGTAAATTTACCCCCTGGGGGTAAATTTCACCTACCGAGGGGGTAAATTTACTGAATCATTAATTAAGGCTTTCAGACAAAATTAGATCTGTGGAGTAGAAGAGTTCAAAATGGAATTTAGACAAATTTTTCAACATTTGATGATTGGAAAGTCAGTAGAAGTCGCAACCAGATTTCTGACCTCGAAGTCGAAATATGCCAGCACCTTGCCGCCTTAAAAAAAAACTTTGGCGGTTACTTCGAGGTGAAAGTTTAACAGTACGGCTCTTTACATAACTCATCCCTTCGAAGCCAAGTTAGAAAGTATTGCTGACGATGATCTTTGCAAAGATGAATTGATTGATCTTCAATGTTCAACAACGCTTTGTTCCAAATTCTTATCGTGCAATGGTGACTTTTCCAAGGTTTGGTGTGGATTAGTCGAAGACTTTCCTACGCTGTCTAAGCGTGCATTTGAAGTTATTATACCTTTTCCAACTACTTATCTGTGTGAAGCAAGGTTCTCTTCATTATTAACTATTAAAACAAAACATCGATCTCGCTTAGTTCCCAAAGACGACATGCGAGTAGCTCTTTCAACGACTGTTCCAAGACATTATTTTTCACCGGACCCCGTCAAGAATAACCTTGTCTTCGGCAAAAGAACAGCTTGTTTTTGATATTTGCCAAGGTAAATCCAGACATAAAAGGATGTTTTGCATTTCTTCACATGGTTGACTGGACACGATGACATCACAAGGAGCCACCAAAGCGGTGGGGGTAAATTTTACTTTTTTCATTCGGCAAGGGGTAAACGAGACAAAAAAGGTTAAGAACCCCTGTACTAGGTTATCAACGTTACGAGAAGAATGAAGCAGCCTATATGATTATTTTTGTTACGGTGTCGGTATCTCAAGAGGAATATGCTTTCTAGACAAAAATTATGTTTTAACTCGCAAACTCTAATCTCGTAATTAGGCTACTGAGTACAAAGTCCATTAGCAGCATGGTGAATCGGAAAAGAATAGAGGCCACCGAAATAAAAATTTTAAATGCAAAAACGTTATAGCTCCAACCCTCTCTATGCATTACTCCAACATGGCGGTTATTTCAACATGCCTTTCCAAAGACGGCCTCATATAGTTGTGTCAGATAAGTCCCTCACATACAAGTCCCGTATTATCGAAAGAGTTTATGGCTTTTTGAAATAATATCTTACAGAAACTAGGAAACTCTGATTGGGATGCCCCTTCGGATACAATACGGTCAACTGCTTTAGGCTTATTCTATTTGGCTGCAAAATATGCCTGCCCAATTCGGAACGCTCAGCACATGCCAAGAAAATCGACCCCATATTGAGCTAAAGCTGCCGTTTGATTACAGGCTGTCTCAAACCAACCAACTTCACGTCGCTGCACATTTTGTCTGGAACTGCTCTTTCCAACATCAGAAGAAGCGTGACCAGCAGAAAAGAAAGATCTTGTCAGGACGTGGATTTGAGACACCCACTGTCGGCTATGGCTAAACTCCAGCACGCAGGCGATTGAAGTCAAGAAAAATTTTTTTTTGCTTTAGGGAACGTTCAAATATTACGTAACGCCTTCGAGGGGGAGGGGGGGGGTTTATGCAAAGCGTTACGTTAGCGTCACATTGGGGGGGAGGGGGTTCAAGCAAAACGTTACGTAACGCTTTCGAGTACGGAATGGTAGTTTTTTGTGCTGAATTCGTACTGAAAAAGCGTTACATGGGGGAGGGGGGGATTGAAAAAAGCGTTACGTTGGCGTTACATGGGGGAGGGGGGCTCAAAAATTCGGAAAAAAAGCGTTACGTAATATTTGAACGTTCCCTTAGTTGTCCCATTGGGTCAAGATGAGGTCGCCGCCAATGTGTGGGTCCAACTGTTGAAGAAGGAGCTGGCAGCCGGGCTGACACCGGCCAATATGGTGCTTTCTCCCGGAAAGTGTGAACCCTGGAAGTATTGGCGATGGCTCAACCGCTTAATTACTGGTATTGGAAGATGTATAGGCTAAGACGTTAATGCGACACTGAGGATATTCTTTGGGAAGCACAAGGCTGCCGCGGGGGACACAAGATGAAAAAGAGGTTTATAGGTTGAATGAGCGCATAACTCGCGTTATTTTAGTGCCGGCCAATGAAGTGTCAATTGCTGGAATATCAGAACAACTTCGTTCATGACTGAAGTAACTTATCACAAGCCTGATAGGTTACTGACTGAAGTAAACTGTCTGCAGACGTTGAATCAATGTAAAAAACGACCGATTTATTATCTGGGAGATGTCTGAGGGGGCGTGTTTTTTGTAGCCAGTGCCGGTCTTAGGGTTTTTCGGGCCCTGTGCGGAATATGCTTTTGCGGGCCCCAATGACCATAATCCAATTCAGTGGCGTAGCTAGGTACTTTGAAAGGGGAGGGGCGGCGGTGGCGGCGTGATCGCCAAAGACGACAACCAGCGGCGGGGGGTTTGGGGGGCCTCCCCTAGAAAATTTTGAAAAATTACTTTGAATTTGGGACATTCTGAGAGCATGTTCAACAAAACAAAAATTTAGGTATGAATATTACTATGAAATGGTGCTGTCCGGTGGCATAGCAAAAGGATAAGATCATGCTTTCTTTGGCATTTTTCGGAAATAAAGCTATGTCTCTACAGTATGTTGAGTCTGGATGCAACCTATTTCGTCCCCTGAATCGTGTAACAAAATTAAATTTCGACTTATTTCGTCCCATGAAAACATCGAGAAATTTTGAAATGTTTGCGGCAACTCCGATCAGCGATTTCGGCTATGTCGTTTTTTTTCTCGATCTTTTCAGGGTACGAAATATTCAGGCGACGAAATAGGTTGAATTCGTTGAGTCTCTATGTTTTCTTGTTGCAAATTCCTTTGCTGAATTCACTTGTTGAATTTTTCCTTTGAAAATGACAAAATTACTGCATTTTCTGAGTAAATTGCGGGCCCCTTAATTTGCGGGCCCTGTGCGATCGCACGGTTTGCACATCCCAAAGACCGGCACTGTTTGTAGCCCATAATGTTTTCAGCCACACATTTGCAAAATCAAGTAGAAGAGTTTCATGCCGAAACGTCTGATCTGAGGCTGTTTCCTTTTCAGAAAGATTTAGGAAAGCGGAAAAGACAAAACATCTGGTATTTGAATTTTATAAACGTTGAGAAATGTAGGTTGTCGCCACAAGGCAGCTAGATCTGCTTAAAACACAGAACATTTCCACACAGCAGAGCAGTAGACCATCGCTTACTGATAAAATCAACGCCTTATTTCACAAAATAGAAACTATCCATCAGTCAGTTGAACTGCCTACTTATAAGAATGGAAAATACAAATTTACAACAACCTACTGAAAATCTGGTGGAAACAGTTCTACCAAAAGGTCAAGTTAAATTGCGTCATTGTATTTGATAAATTAATTTATGTAGTTTATTCATATTTTAGTCTAATACTTTATAGGTGTGTAAAGAATGTAGACATCACTTGGCTACGATAAGGCTACAATAGTTTGAATATTTTTTTAATTGTTAGGCTAATAGTGCAATAATAATGATTTGTAATTTGTGATTTGTAACAAAGTATAGATGGCTATTTGAAACATATTTTGTCGATGTAGCCTACGCATAATTTTCATTTCTTCCACAGACGATATTCTGAACCACGGCAACACAAAAGTCGATCTTCTTGGACACGTTGTGTATGCGAAGGCACTTGCGCGCCAAATTCAAAGAATAAAAACGCCAGCCACTATCGGAATCTTTTCTAGATGGGGTAGTGGAAAGACGTTTCTCTTGAAACACGTTCAAAGTTAGTTTTTCTTTGTTTTTATGTATCCAAGTTTACACTTGGTGGGTGAAGATTTCGATTAGGTAAACGGAACGGCAAGACAGCCAATCTTCTTGTAGCCCACACCATCAAGCGTGTCGCTAATTAAAAGTACATTAGACACAGCTCCTTGTTATGTATTGAGTTTTTAAATAATCCCAGAATCTCTGTCGTGAATAAGTTAATCCAAAGCACCAAGTTTGTCGACGCATTCACCTGTATACAAGCCCGTTGAGAAGATAATTTAGGCCCGGTACCAATAAAACCCTCGGGCCCAAATAAAAACACTTTAAAAAAAAACATCATGTCCAAAGAATACGCGGTGGTTTTTTTCAAACTCCCTGGCCGTTTGGAAATGTTACAGGCCCCTAAAATCATGCAGGGCCCGGGTGCAAAAGTACCCCTTGGATCACCCTGTGAACGCTACTGCCAGTAGGTTTTCTTGTACAGTGTCCAGTGCCAACTACCAACAAGTGGGCTGGTGTTTATACCAGCATAGAAGCAATCTCGTTCTTATAAGAATGTTGATGGAGCACAAAACATTAAGTAAAAATATTGCCGGCATAGCCTATTCTTGTTTCAAGCTGTTCACTTGTCATCAAGGCTTGGTTGGTTAGTTTTGAATCTATATCCTCGGACTGACAAAATCTTGGTAGGTTATTCCTGGTAGTGTCGAATACTTGTAGTGGCTTTTGACGCAGGACTGGTTACCAAGATTGACAGAGTAGTGAAGTTTCCGATTGTTGAAGTGTTGTTGCCGGGGAATTATTCCATCCATTAGGTACCGTTGAATGGAGAGCAGTTCTTAGAATACATTGCTAGAGCGCACACCCCGAGAGTCCAACCAGCTCCGCTTGATCTTAAAGCTTCGTTCACGAAATCACGCGCTAACCAACTGAGCTATCGGAGCGAGCAACATCCGCAAGGACCACCTTAGCGAATAGCGACAAAACTATCGTGCTTGTGTCGAAATAAGTCCAAATCAAAAAGAACCGAAAGCTTGGAGGAGTGGTATATCGTGTTAGGCTTTAAAACGAAATGTAAGCCGAAATTGGAAGCCGAAAATGTAAGCACGAAATTGGAGCCTACTCGCGTCCGCCATAGCAATTGAGAAAGTACATATTAACCGAGATTTATTGCTCAACCGGGTAACTTAACAGTTAATAGCCTCAAAACAAGAGCCAGATGTTTTCAATTCTGACTTTCGGGATGAACCTGTTAATGTTATGCAAAAAGATTTAAGAAGATTTAGTTCACGAGTTTTTAATACGTAGGCTACACTGTGCTGTATATTATAAGCATCTACAAAATCCATTTATCAAAACATGTAGTTTGAAAAAGCACTTCAACGTTATTCTTTTTTACTTTACTGTAACTAAAATTTGAAAAAAAAAAAAGTTAAAGCATCATAGCAATGTCGAAACAGAATCGTGTTTTTGTGTTTTGCAGGTATAATTTCCGTAGCACAGGATAGAAAAAAGATAAATGAAGCACAAGAAAAACAAAAGCAAACAACAAGACTGGAAGATCAAGTTTTTGCAACACTTACCATTTTACTTTTTGTTTTAACATTTCTCTTTTGTTTGGTTTTGATAGTTCTATTTCAAACCAGAACGCTTTACTCACCAAATTTGCAAGTAGTCATTTGTGTCTTATTAATCGTATTCCCGGGGATTCTGTTTTTGGCTATTTTGAATTTTGGAGAAAAATGGGTAAATGACCATTGGTTGAAATTTGGATCAGTCATATTTTCTGCTGTGTTTATAAAATTGCCCATCAAAGAAAACTATACAACAACGGTGCAAACATCTGCCACTGAAAAAACATCTCTCAGACTCCAAAACAGTCAACCTGATAGACAAAAATATTCTCCAGACTCTAAAAAAATGTACAGGGAGACAGCATCCAAAAAATTAAGAAGGTAAATATGTTTTATCTATAAGTTATTTCTAATTGCAAGAAAATCTCAGACGTTATGGTTTTGAAGAAATTCAATTTCAACATAGGTAGGCCATATTCTGTGTACTTTTAATTTGTTCGCTTCTGACTATGTTTGATTAGCCTAAGTCTCGTTTTACCAGGTTTGACTTCGCAAAACTTTTTATTGTAGATACATTTTCGTCAACTTTAATGCATGGGAATATGCCAGTTGCGATATTTTGTGGGCTGGAATCATTGCAAGTTTGGTTGAAAAAGCTGAAGATGAATTCGGTCTTTTTACGACCAGATTGTTTCGTTCCCTCACCAAGGAGATAACAACAAAGGAACAACTTTTACAAGAATTCAAGCAAATTCTAATTAAACTTTCCCATGATTGCTCAAAAAAAGAAATTTATAATCTCATGTTAGAACACGGTGTTGTCGCTTCCTGCAAAAAGTACCCAGAATGGAAAGCATCAAGAAAATGCAAAGAAGACTCAAACGAAAAATGTAAAAATTGGTGGGTGGTTAAGTTTTCCAAGCCTTGCGAAGCAAAATACGCTACGAAAGCAATGAAGCGTTTTGGATTTAAAGTTTCCTACATAAATGATTCAAACGAAGAAATTGAAGTTGAAAAGAGGCTTAACATGTGGGAACAGTTTTGGAAATACCCAAGGACCACTTGCAATATTCCCAACTGGGTGTGGTATTGTCTTTTCATTCTTGGTTGCCTAATTATTCCAGTGCTCACATTTGTCTTAATCAACTCGGCTGAAAACTCTGAGGTAAGCTCAACCAACGTTCAAGTGTCCAAAAATTCCACAACTATTCTATAATTAGTTTTCTTCATCTTCCTACATGTTCAGCTCAAGCCAGGAACGTTGCTTGTAGGAAGATTTTGGTAAATTGTTTCTCGAGCAATATCAAATTATTTTACAGTAGTACATACATAGCCTACAAGGTGCATTTTTTTAGTACATACAAGGTAGCCTACTTTTTTTCCTATGTGAATGTGCCAAAGCTACGATTTCATATCAACTATTTAAATTACAACCACATTAATGCGTAGCCTAAGTTAATTAACGTAAATTTAAAAACAAAATCTAGGCCTACTTAACAAAAAATACTATATTTAATTAATAATTTATAGGCTACAGCTAAGGTCTTTAACGTCAGGTCTCATTTTTAATTCTACATCAGGTTTACGATGTCACCACACTATTAGTATTACCCGATTTATTCTTATTGCGTTACGCAAGAAAGAACACAATCCGTACCCTTTTTAAAATTTGTGGTTTGACCCGACCTGGAATCGATCTAACATCTACCTGCACCAGAGCCGAAGGCGTTAACTACTCGGCCACTAGACTGGTAGCCTACTATATTTAGTTGTAATGCTAGCAACCACTAGCACTTTTATATGCTTTAAAATTCACTTTGGCTATGTTTATCGTAATTTAAACTCAGGGACAAGGTCAGGAAGCAGGAAATGTTGTCAAGAAAGTTTTATCTTTCTTACCTGCTGGGTTTGGAATGACATTTGGCGTTTTCAAGATTGTTTGGGCATTTCGTAATTCACAAAAGAAGCGAATCAACAAAGCTTTGGAGGAAATGAAAAAAAATTTAAAAAATGAACTCGGATTTATGAACAAGATTAAAAATGAGGTAAAGATGTTATAACCTGATTCCGTAATCACATCTACTGATCTTGATCATAGGAGCAAACATTTTTAATAAAATGATAAGATATCATTTAAAAAGATGTGACGTAAGCGTAAACTTGTAACAATTTACTTCTTAAGGTTAACTCCTTGATTGACTTGATCCACACAGTTGAATTTGCAACTGGCTTCAAATACAAAGTGATAGTTACGATTGACGACTTGGATCGAGTGCCTTTGCCAAAAGTATGTCTCTAAAACGTTTTATTTGTATGCAGTTTGCTCATAAATGACTTACTAAGTTAGTAAGTTATGTATGGTTTGATTGTGTGTAGCTTAGGCTACGCGTAGATGGAGTAAACAGAGGCTACATAATTGTACTATCGGTGGCGCGAAATGCGTACGATCATGCACAGAAAACCTAAATTGAGAGTTTTTCAAGCCTACAGTGGCAGACAGTGCTCAACGGGTTTATTTAGTATTTTGATTGATTTTATAAATTTTGTGAAGACGCCACACTGTTTGTAAATATTAGCTCCTGTGAATATCTATATTAACCTTTTTATTTAAACTTAAGCCTCTTTTGAGGTGGAATTTCGGCTATTATTAACTCAAGAATAATTTATTTCACCAACAAAAATAAGCATAACTTAAGCAAAACATCACTCCACAACATTTTTTTGATTAAAAAAATATGCATGTTCTGACGTCTATTTTCCATGGTATGTTTTAACATATCAATTGAGTTTTGAAATAATCAAACTTTATAGGTCAAAGCAGTTTTGGAAGCAGTGAACATTTTGCTGAGTCAGCGATTTTCTCCTTTTATTTGCCTTATCGCAATCGATTCGCGAATAGCCGTCAAGTGTTTCGAAGCAGCTGGGGAAGATGAAGAGAGAAAAAAGAATTCCATCATCCACGGCTACGAATACTTAAGGAAAATTTTTAATTTGCCATTTTGTTTACCAGAGGTAGAAATATCAGCCTAAGTTATAAAATTATTTAAGTTATAAAAATATTTTTTCCTCTTTCTGGCGTTTTGTAAAACCATTTCCAACCGTTTCATACATGTTTTCAAGTAACAACTGTTTTCTTCATCATATCAAAAAACTGCAAAAGAAAGTGTTGAAGTTTAGCTGCTAAATAACTTATTATAAATTAGTTTTCTGCAGTTTTGACTAAGTTCTGTAAGTGAACCACCCAATGAACCACCCAACTTTAAGAGCTACCAATGTTGAGGATGAGGACTGTTTGGTGTTAGTGGTAACCATGTTAACAGTCAACCTCCTTTGTTGCTTATCTTAACTTTTCTATCAGTTTGTTTATTACTTTTATTCTTGTCATTTCCTTCATTGTGTATACTATAGCCTATTATGATGAGTATGATGAGCCTATTATGTATGGAGTATTGTGAGATTCTTTAAAGTTTAATTGGTGAATCTGCAGTCTAGTCGACTGATACAATTTAAATTATCGATAACAAAGTAAGTAGAGACTAGGGGAAGACCTTGACCTACGAGCCACTTTTTAGATTTTTTGCGTTAACTTTTTTTTTGCTGAAGATAGACCGCTTAAATTTTTAAAGCATTTAACATAACTATTGGGGCAGATCATGGGCAAGTTTCAGATGAATACCTTTAATAGCGTATCAGTTATAAACTTTTTCCTGAAAGTTTCCAAAGTGGCTCAAGGGTCCTGCTGGTAATGACCCATAAACCACCCCGAATTACCCATGAGCCACTGCAATTAAATCAACTAACTTTGTTTGATTTCTGTTATGATATGTACTTTAGACGCAAAAAAACACAAGCATACAAAAAGTACAGTAGGCTACAAAGGTACTATTAATGGACCAACTGAACAACCCCCCCCCCCCCCCAGCAAAATCTGTTGTTTTTCGCCCCTCCTAGCATAGCTCAAAATAAGGGTGGGGGAGGGAAATAGTTCGGCTTAGAACAAGTGGGGGAAAGATTTCAGCAGACCATTTTCCCTCCCCACCCCATTTGGGGATATGCTAGGAAGGACGGAAAATCTCTAGATTTCGATGGAGGGGATATTCTTCAGTTGATCCTGATTAATAAAACACATTACATGCTGCTAAAGAAATTGTCCTCAGTTTAAGCATTTAACACAAAACCTATTCAATGTTGTAGCAGGTTAAATCTACAGAGAAATGCTTAATCCCTTGTGTCCGTTTAGTGGAGCCACAAGGATTTGGTGGAGGAAGCAACAATACGACATCACATATTTGCACAGAGTGAATGTCTTCAACAACAGGTTCAACAAAACCATTTCCCTTCGGATTCCTTCTCAAAAAGGACACCTCTACACAGGGCCGGATTTAGACCATGAGAGGCCCTAGGCTATTCCATTTGTGAGGCCCCTCCATATTTTGAGCTCAGAATTTCTCTCTAAACAACATCACATTTCATTGCTTAATATTAAAAATATGAGTGCATTAAACTCTTCGTTCTTTTCATTTTTAACATTCATGGGTGCAAATTTTTAATTAAAAGAATAAAAATTTAGTTAAGGCAGTTTTGCTTTTGATTTTAATTTCGTTGATCAAACAACCGTTACAATAATTGTAAAGTTTATTTACGAGGACATAAGAAATAGTTACAGCCATCAAATAGAGTAAGACTAGGCTACCAATTTTTTTTCTAGCTTTCGTCAAAGCAAAATCATGCAAAAGTTCATCAAAATTTATCTGTTTAAGTTTGTCACTCTCAATGCTCAGTGCGGACAACCTTTCTTGAGACATTGTCGATCTCAGTTTATTTTTTATGCTTTTGAGCCTTGAGAAAGATCTCTCTCCTGAGCAGTTAGCGACAATTAAGCTTAGAAACAGTCTTAATATTGCTTCCACATTAGGAAAGGCAGTGTTAATATTTTCCTTGCACATAATTTCATAAAGGTCTCCATGAGACAAGGAAATAGATTGCTCTTCTGTACCGGTAAGCCCTTGGTTTTGTGTTTGTCTCACGCGCAAATGAAAATGTAGAAGTTCATCAGTAAGTTTGGGGTCAACACCTTTCGGATACGCTTCCTTTAAAAGTTCGACGCCTCGTACAATTTCTACCTTAGTTGATTTCAGATTAGCAAGAAAGAGAAACGAACATTTCTGCAATGTCACTGTACACATTAGCTCTTTTTCTTAAATTGGCTTCAAGTGCGTCGAGCATAGGGATAAAGGAATTTATTTTAAACCTTTCCTTTGAAGAAAGTTAACTTGAAGCGTCAGGTGCATTTCTTTGTCTCCTAGTGACAGCTCTGTAGGCCTAGTTAATATTCGGCAAGATTGCTTTAGCTTGCTGATCAAACTTATCTCTAATTTCGCTTAGAAAGTCTACAAGTGAACTGTACACTGTACAATTCGGCACAAGTACTTCATAACAATTCTGATTTCTGAAAGACCCTGCAGACACTGTGAAAACGACTTAGCACTCTGGACCAAAAATGCATTTCGAGGCCCCTGGACGTTGAGGCCCTAGGCTTCAGCCTGCCTAGCCTATTGGTAAATCCGGCCCTGCCTCTACATCATCTTTATCATCTTTTTCTTTTGTGATCTTTCCAATAAAGTGCACGTCTCGCTTCTCACAAAACTTAACAACCACAAAGTCCCCAATGCTAACCGTAGTTTCATCTTTCGAATCATTGATCGTGTCGTCTACCTCACTTTCATCCGAACTGTTGTCATTAAGATCCAGAACAGTTGCATTTTTAGCTTCACCTTCCGAATCTTCTGACAACACTTTAAAAATATTTCTCTTTTTCTTCTGTCCCATTTAAGCAGATTTTCTTGCAGCAACCTGGAGGCTCACATCTTCAACAGAATTGGGTGTGGTAACATTTTCTGCTGGTTTAGCCGGCGAGTCAGTGATGACTGCTGATTTTACTCGCTTACGGTTTGTCGCTTTTTTTCTTAGTTGAGCATGAGGAAATGGCCTCACCTGTTTTGGTGTTAGGTCTACCATCCGGCTGGTGCTAGGAATATTTCTGCTTGACGCAGGTAACAGCACCGATTCCATGCCTTCTTGTTCGGGCAGTTGATGTGCATGAAGGGCACCTGTTACTAAATTTACAGAAGCAGCAACATTACCACCTTCAACCAGCTCATTTGGGTTCGGTTGTTCAGTTACAGCACTGGACATAAAATCATCATCTGAAAATACATTTCTGTCAAATTTATAAATGCCAGTTTTCTTAAATCCTGACACGATATTTGAAGGTGTCATAGCTGTGTAAAAAGCTTTTCCACTGAGAGATGCCAGATGGTAAATTGTTAAAGGGACTCCAGGGTTGTTAAGCATCCAGCCATCACATGCAGAGTTGTAGTAGGCTATGCCTTAAAAGGCCCATAGACTGAGACATCTAGAGGTTGTAAGCGATGGCTACAATGTGGTGGAAATGTTATGATTGTTACACCATTATCACGAGCAATTTTAACCACTTCCAGTGATAAATGGCTGTGATGGTTGTCCATGACCAGCACAGAAGGAGAATCTTTAGATGCATTCATATGTTTCAAAAAATGTGAAAAAGTTTTAACAAAAAGCTCACTATTCATCCAACCTGATTTTGTAGCAAGTCCAAGACTACCATTAGGAGCTTCATTTAACATGTAATCTTTAAAGTTTTGTCTGGGAAATATATAAACTGGTGGTAATGATTGGCCAACAGCATTGACACAGCAGCACATTGTTACAAGATGTCCTCTTTCAGCAGAGAAGATTTGTCCAACTTGTTTAATGCCTTTTTGAGAGATCACTCTTTTAGGCTTTTGCACTGTCGTAATCCCAGTTTCGTCAAGATTCCAAATTTTTTGAGGTTCAACTTTGAACCTGGACAAAACCTCTTCCAAATTGTTAAAAAAAATGTTGACATTGTGGCGATTAAAACTTATAGATCGAGCCAAACTAGTCGCTTCAGGTAACCTTAATACACCTATACAGTCCTACATACTATGACACAATGGCATCACCCATGAACCATGGCTCAAGAGTCATGCTCCTTGGTGGTTCATGGGTCAAGACCAGCCTGATTGGTATGCTTTGCATCAGAACTAAAAAAAATGAAGCATGTTATTAGCCACAGTCTGACTAAGATTCAGCACTAATGCCTACCATTGCATATCCGAAATACAGCTTCCTGCACTGAGCTAAACCTTAGGTACCAGAACAAAAAATCAATGGCACCAAAATTTTACTCTGGAAGGCTCAAAACAGAACTTTCTTAACAACTGGAAAACACCTTTTAGCTCTAACCCAGAACTTTCCATGGAACCTTCTGAGGCATTTGCACGTGCAGAAATGGTACAAGTTGGCGCTAGAGTGCAACAGAATTTTTTTTGAAGGGGGTGGCTCATGGGTAAACCCGGTTCATAGGTCAAGGTCTTCCCCTACCACCAATTGACAAATTCAAGTTCTTTCAATTTAAATTTAATAAACTTGAATTTTCCAATTTTAGTGTGATACGCCATACATTCTTTGATTATTTTATCACACCACGCATCCTTTTGATCTAAAAGTGAAATCCTAAAAGTGAAAAAGTGTCATCCTAAAGTGAAAATAAAATTTTAATGAAAAGTTTTGTGACGAAATTTTATTTTGGTAACTTATCGATGTCTTGATTATATCAGAACAAATATTTCAGAAAAGCAAAAGTAGCCTATAAATTTTGTTTCAACATTTAAATTTTAGACAGACTGTTGGTGCAAAAAAATTATCGTATTTTTATTTTCGTTTAAAAAAAAGAACAATTTAAAAAAAATGACTCACATCTCGAGGTGTAACCATTCAGCTAAACAGTCTTTTCTTACATTGGAAATTACATTTTTAGCAATAGTTGAAGCGTTCATCAGATAAACGTTGATTTAACATCTGCAAACGTTAATGTAAAACAGGAATGCTTGTCAGATTGGAAAAGCCAACAACTTTTCAACCACTTTTTCAAACCTCTTGTTGTAAAAAGTGTCTGCTGTGACGTGATGGGATGGATAGCATTTCCTACAGTAACAGTTTCCCTCTTTGTTCTTGCTACATGATTAGCGTTGAACATGGTAAACATCCATTGATTTTTGCAATAAAACAGCTATGGTAGAAAAGGAAGAAATTCAGTAGACTTTATCTGTAGTCTGTTAAGATTTGTATCTCTACAAATTGATTTTTAAAGTTTTTATTGATCAGAAGAAATTTTGAACTTCGTGTGCTTGGTTGGGTAATTGGCGCACAACGCGGTTATGAACTTTCGTTTAGGGCAGTGGTTTTTAACCTTTTGCCTTGTAGGTACCACCTTGAAATTACCAACCAGTTCTCGCACTCCCTCCTAGGATTGGCTGAAAAGTAATAGCCTACAGTTCGAAATTTTTGGTGGTGCGTGGACCCCCTAGTGGTGCGTGGACCCCTGGTTTAGGGTAAATGAATTTTCTTGATGTGGTAGCCCTTGTATATTAAAACTTTACAATTTTTTAGATTGATAGTAATTCCAAGTCAGCCTACATCGAAGGCTTAATCGACGAAGCAGATAAAACTGAAAAAGCGTTTCAGCGAATATACGACATCAATGTGTCCTCAAAAGGCAAGTGGATTATATTCCTATATTTAAAGGCTACTTTTATTATTTCATATTCTTTATTTGTGTTTGTGAAATCGCCGATGTTCACCAAAACGTTGCAGTTAGGCTAAAAAATTTACTTGGGAAACCTGCCAATGCACCACCTAAGTTTTATTTTTTGATAATTTCTAATAAAAATGTTGAACATGACATAGAAAATTCTTCGGTGTCTTTAATTAGTTTAGGTTATATTTTATTGGGCCTATGCTTTGAGTCATGAGTTTTGGCTTCTTGTTATACTTTCATGTAGGCTAGACCTACCAACTAAGCTTTTTTAAAGCTAGTGTATCACACAAAGCAACCAGACGGCTTCTTTATTGCTGTCAACATTTTAGAAACAACATAGATGAAGTAAATGAAGAAATGACATCGGAAGAATTAGAAATATTCAATGATAAATAATTTAGATAAAAGAGTAAGCTTTAAGTTGATAAAAACATATTCCGAGGAATAATTGAAGTTTAAGTAAGTTTAGTGATTGCTCATTGTTAAATTGGTACAAACTAGGGATTGTACAAGTCGGCATTTCACTGTCCCGAGTGCATGCAAACTACCGAGAACTTACACTATGGTCACTATCGGTTATTTATTGATTTTTTGATTGGTTGTAGAAATCTTTATCCTCAAACTGAGAAAGCTCCTTCGAAGACTTATTGTAGTTTTGCATAATTATAGAGACTTTGAACCACTGACGCTGGCCCAGTCACCGATATTAACAGGGTGAAATTTTCGATTGTTGAAATGTAGTTGTCTGTGAACTATTCTATCCACTAGATGCGCTGAATGGAGAGCTGTCCATATGCGTTGCTCAAACGCACAGTCCGAGAGTTAAACTAGCGCCGTTAGATCCTGCAGTTTCTTCGTTCGTAAAGTCAAGCGCTTTACTTATTGCTCACAGTTCAATGGTAGTTTGGTACAAACTACCGAGAATCTAAAACATAAGGTTGGTCACCATTGATTAATTATTACTGTTAACCATTTTACTAACTCCGTAAATGTAGCCTACTACCTACTTCAGGTGGAGTAGAAGAGCAACATAGAGAAGAAAAGATTCAAGAGATGGTGGAAAAATGCGATGGTAATCAATTTACGTAGGCTAAACTTTAGCTTGCAAACAAAACTTTTCTGTCAATGATCACCATCATCATCATACATTGGGGCGCACCAGCACATCATTAGCACAGTTTGTCTAAACATCCCTGTTCTCCATCAAATTTAGTAGCTTGCGTTTCTGCATTTCAGTGTTCTGTTCTAGTTAGTGGAAATAAGTTTTGCCTGTCAACCCCTCTTTTAAGACAATAATTTGGTTGCCAAGAACGTTTTTGAAATTTCTTCTTCACTTTTAAAGCGATCTGCTCGTGACAGTTTTTCAACTGACTTGACCGTGGAAAGCTCAAACTGTTAGATGACATTGTAGGCCTAAATAGTGTAATTGTTTGCTTTCTTATTATCTAGACCGAGCCACTACGGTGATGTTGCCAGGCGTGGAAAAAATGGATCCCCAACAACATTCCGCAGAGAGTTATACCAAACCAGGTTAGGAAAGTTTAAGCCATACTGCTTGTGCATGCGTGCCTTATTCTAGAGCAGGCATAGCCAAATGGCGGATCGCGATCCGGTTCCGGATCTTTTCAACTTTTTTTGTGGATCTTTCAAGTTGGCTCTGAAAAAAATTTCAAAGTATTTATTTTAAAAATTGCTAATTTTTTTTTTACTTTTTTTAAAAATATTCATCTTCATGAACTCGTAAAAATCGCTGTAAGTAACAGGAAACCACGTTTCGATAGTACTGTGAAATCAAAGCTCACTCATCATTTTTCTCTCTAATACCAGACCTGTTCATTACAGCACACTCATTCACGGATTTTTAATCAAATTATGTATATATCGTATCTTGACGCCTTGTTTTAGATGTACCCAAATAATTCCATGTTGTTTGTATGATACAAAAGGAAAAATGCACATCTTCAGCCAGTGGCGTAGCCAAAGGGGGGTTTTGGGGGTTACAACCCCCTCTCCCTTTGGCACGCGTGTGACGTCACGAATCACGATATTGAGAATGATGCCTTCAGTTTCTATGTCTCTAAAACAAAGTTTGCCTAATTTTAAACGAAACTCCATTAAAAGAGCGAGTTTTGCCAATACCAAACATTCGAATATCTCAGCCAGGAATTAGCAACAAGAAAACATAGAGACTTAGCTTTATTACCGAAAAATGCCCAAGAAAACATGATCTTATCCTTTTGCTATGCCACCGGACAGCACTATTTTACAGGAATATTTATACCCATATTTTTGTTGAAAATGCTCTCAGAATGCACCGAATTCAAAGTAATTTTTAAAAATTTTCTGGGGGGGGCCCCCCAGAACCCCCGCCGCTGGGTGTCGTCTTCAGCTCATTGTGGATCACTAAGTTCTCAGATTGTCCGGTAGTGGATCATGGCCAAAATTATTTGGCCATCCCTGTTCTAGAGTCTAGACCAGGGCTTCCCAAACTGGGGGTCGCGACCCCGCAAGGGGTCGCGTAACGAACTTCAGGGGTCGCAGAGAGTGTAGGCTTCCAATTTTACACATAATACTGCATATTATTTATTGACACTTCTGTGAAAGTTATTAACTGTATTGAGAATTGAGAGTCGGGCACTCCATATACGCGTGTTTTTGCAAATTAATGTGGTAAACCCTTTTATTGCAATGTGAAGTAAGATGACTTTTAAAAGTTGAAGCTAAAAAGATTATTAGTGTTGAAAATTGAAGTCGTGATTTTTCTAAGGAAAAAAAAAATGCAGACTTTTCCCACCATTTTGGCAATGACATCTGGTTCTTGAAATTATGTTATTTATCAGATTTGCTTAAAAAACTGAAACGGACTTAGGCTAAGTTGTCCCTCTATAAAGAAAACATCTATGTTTTTACATTAAAATGTAAAATTAAAGCGTTCATCAACACATTAAACGTATGACAACAAAAAGTTGCAAATGATTAATTTGAAATGTTCTTATTTACTGAAAAAATTTTGGTTAGCAATGATGTAAAATCAAATGCTAAAGCCTTTGGTTATTAAACGTTTGTCAAATCTGTCAACAGTTTGAGAAGTATTTTCTTCCAGAATTAAACAATACAAAATTATATTGAATCCAAAACCTATTTGCACCGCAAAAAAACAAAGTAGCTATAGCCTAGCCTACCGAGCACTTCTCTCAGAAAGAATTTACTGATCTATCTTCTGACTTGAAATTTTAAATTTTGTGGAAATTTATAAATTTTATGCAAAACACGTTTACACTTTTTGGCTTAACATTAAAGCGGAATATCTACCATTAGCAGTGACGATCGGTGAGGGAAAGCAAGGAAAGCAGTGCTTACCTGAGCGAAAACTATACAAAATATAATGACTGAATTCTAGGTTTAACTTTTTATTATTTTTATCAAGTCTATTTTAACTTGAAAATTACTGTGTTCGTGACTAGAATTACTCGTAACGCTTGTGAGTAGTCTAAGTCCTCACCACACCGCATGTCTTGCCTATAAATGCCAATTAACACAAACGCTTTTGTCAGAAACCATCACTGAAGCTCCAGGGAAATCAACTTTCAAAATCGCTTTCCCACGTTGAAAAACGCCTTCGTTTTATCCAATCATCACTCGTTTTGCAAAACGACACCAGCTGCTTAGCCAATCAGATGTGTTATCTGGTGTTATGGTTAAAGTTGCTTTCCCAGTGACGTCAATGCGTATCTCATAGCGGCTGCTTTTGGTTTCAGGCGAAAGGAATACAGCTTCTACGCATGAGTGATTTTTGCGCTTGTAACTATAGGCTACTGAGTACGCTGAAAATAAAGCTGGTTCTCTTACATAAAAAAAAACATAGATTCTACAAAAAAATATGCAATTCCAAAGGGTACATTAACCAACCAGTACTGAAACAGCACAAGTGTTTTTAAAATTCTTTGGGTCAATAGACTGACATCACAAGTTCAGAGCAAATTTACTTGTGTTCTTCAAGAATGGACTAGCTTAATTTATAGGCTAAATATTTGCTCTTTACTAGCGCACCAGTCCAATGCATGTCTTAAATGCTTACAGATGACATTAACAATAAGCTTTTGTGCTCAGTCTAAAAAAGCAGCCAACATTCTAGACTAGTCCCAGTTTGATTGATTGATTGAATCTTTATCCTCGGACTGGGAAAGTCCAAAGATTTTGTTTTGGAAATGCTCTCAGAGCGCACCAAATTGGAAGTGTTTTTCAAAATTTTCTGGGGGAGGCCCCCCAGACCCCCCGCTGGAAGTGTTGCCTTCGGCAACACGCCTTCGGGCTTCGCCCCACGGTCTACCCGACGGTTACGCCCCTCGTGCCTACTACCTTGCTGCAGCATATTTCCAAGTTGCTTTCCCAATGGTTTAAGCCACCGAACGTCACTGACCATTAGGCTACATGAATCAGCAGTAAGCCTAACCGCACTCCAAGCAGTTGTTTGTTTTGACGTAGCCTATTTGTCTTGAAAATTTCCAGCAGAGGAAACTGAGGCAAATACTGGGGACTCGTTGAGAGGATCGTCTCACCAACGACGCAATTACAAATATCAGGTAAAGTCTCCCTCAACCCAGCAAACATTGATCTAGAATGGTGGGAACAACTTGCTAGTGATAAGTCAATCTGGAAGAAGAGAACGAAGGAAGGCACGGAATTTTTCGGAAAAAAAAAACAGGATTCAAAAGGTTCAGAAAAAATAAAACATTAGAAAAAAGGCTAATACAACCACCTTCCCAACTCTCCATACAATTTGACTTTTGCCCACGTCTGTTTTGCTATAGACTAGGCCTCCAAAGTCACATCCGACTGGAAAATAAAACCAATGCTCGGACACGGAACACTTAATCACCCGGAATAAAGTTTATATTTGAATAAAACCACAGGACTTCACTTAAGGATCGCAGCAGCACATGATTTTTTTTTTTCTTTCATTAATATTACTGAACATCAGCCTATCTTGTTTCAACGTAATTTGCCGATGCTTGACATTTGTCACATTAAGAACTGGGAAGCAGCTGACTCGATGACTGATATAGTCTTTCGCTGCTTCCTGTCTGTTGTGGTATTTAGATAGCTATGGTACTATTTTATTCGTATTGTGTATAATTGTACCGTACTATTGTCGCAACAGACGAAATAAAAGGTTTCTCTCTCTCTCTCTCTCTCACGAGTTGGAGCCTACGACGACAATTTGTGCGAGTCAGCATTTTCAACGTTGACGAACAACCATCAAAACTACTGTAAGCAGCTTTGAAACTGCCTTGGAACCAGCACCAACATTGAGTCCCGGCTAGACTTGCTTTGTAGCAAAAAGATGTCACATCCACCACACTCACAACTATCTGAATAAATGTGTTTGGTTCTTGATTTTGTTTCCAGTAGGATGCGTGTAAACTGTAAAGCAACAGTCATTGAGTACCGTTAGCTTGTTTTAAGTTTTCATTTAAAAACCTTTCCATCAATATCACAAATGTAGACTAGCCTATATTTCGCACTATTTATCATTTTAACCGTAAAGGGTCGCGAAAATTTTTAGGAGATTAAAAGGGGTCGCGAGCAAAAAAGTTTGGGAAGCCCTGGTCTAGACCGGTGATTCTCAACCTTTTCTGAGTCATATCCCCCAGACTCTGGCTCTAAAAGACCGTGGCCCCCTTGAGTGAAATAAAAATGTATTTGTTTAAAGAACAATGAACGAAACGAAATCAATGAAAACAGTTAACGAGTGATTAAACGATTTATCCCTCAGTGCGAAACTTGCGCCTGATTTTATTTTAGCAAGCCTTTTATATTCGGCTCAGTCTTTGAAGAAAAAAGTCTCACTTTAACACACAGTCTTACAGTACTTTAACACTCAGTCTATCACTACAACTAAATCCAATTAACTAAAACTGCCGTACACGTTTTTCATTTACAAAATGAAAACACCACAAAGCCACGCCAATGCTTTCTTTTTCGTAATAGACTACGCCAATAAATCAAGCGTATCCTTGATTGTTACGTTACAATCAGAAAAGATGATGCAACATGCAGTGAGATAGAACATACGATGAAAAAACATGCTTTTAGCTAGCTTTACGATACTAACACCTACATGAGTGCTTTTTGTGTCACAATTGTACGTTTCTGTCAATTAATACATGTTATAGTTCATTAATGAAGTTTTTATTGTGGCCCCCCTGAAAACGCTCTGTAGCCCCTTTGGAGAGCCGAGGGCTACGGTTGAGAACCCCTGGTCTAGACACTAAACATAATTTTCAACTATTTGTACTTCTGCGTGGTATTGGCTGGAAGGCAGGTCAAAAAGAATGCCAGGCATAATTTCCAAACGTTGGAGTGAAAAAAACGGTACCCGGTCTTTTAGTCGACAGACATTTGGTCGACAGGACGTTTGGTCGACAGACATTTGGTCGACAAGACATTTGGTCGACAGGACATTTGGTCGACAGGACGTTAGGTCGACAGAACGATTCATTTTAGGGTTAGGGTTAGTTCACTAACCTTACCCCTAACCCTAACCTAACCCTAACCTTAACCTTAACCCTAACCCTAACCCTAACTCTAACCCTAACCCTAACCCTAACCCTAACCCTAACTCTAACCTTAACCCTAACCCTAAAATGAATCGTTCTGTCGACCTAACGTCCTGTCGACTAAATGTCTGTCGACCAAATGTCCTGTCGACCAACTGTCTTGTCGACCAAATGTCTGTCGACCAAACGTCCTGTCGACCAAATGTCTGTCGACCAAATGACTGTCGACCAAATGTCTGTCGACCATACGACCGGACACCAAAAAAACGACCCGCTGTTTATAGTTTTTTGAAGCAGCCATTCCCAAAGGTTTTCATGAACCATTTATTCACAAAATGAAAATGCAAAAGTTTTAACCTTAAAATTAAAATTGTTAACGTTTAGATTTTAAAGAATCTTATAAGGTAAGCTTACAGCAATATTTTTCAACTTATTTGTGATATTAATTTAAACTGTAACTGCTCATGATGGACTAATGTCTATGCTAACAATCATTTTACAGACACACTTTCACTGTCAGCAGTTGACCAAGTCTGTAAGTGTGTTGATAAAATTTTATTTTTTCGTCACTGTGTTATTTGTTGGATTTAACTGCATTAAATCGTGACGGTTTGCACCTTTCAGCTCTTAGACTAGTAACCACTAAGAGACTGGCATTTTCTGCAAACACACATCTTTTTATATCATTGAGGCCTGTGTTTTGGGGTTAAAGATTTGGATTTAGTGAACGGAAAGGCTTTTTTATCAATATAGTCAACGGGTTTTTAAAAACGCTGCATGTGCGAATGCAAAAAGAATTTTTCAGATTGCACTATAAATCAAAAGTTTTCAGTATAAATAAAGTTTAAATTCGACTATACGTGTTAATTGGTTTATCAAAAAGCTCTGTGATAGCCGACTGGTTATGTCGTCGTTACTTTGTTACACCTGCGTTCGATTCCCTAGTCAAGCCCAGGGGTCAAGCCATGTCAAACTTAAAATAGTAGGCTATGGATTGCGCTCTTTTTTGAACATAGCGGTGAGGAGACACAAAGACGTCATCATAAATGTGAAACATACAAAATATAGAATTACCGAAAAAACTTATCAGGTGTAAAGAGTAAGTATAGGTTATAAACCGTAGCCTACCATTAAATAGGCTACATGTAATTCTTTTTACATCCAGGTATATCATTTAAACCATGATAAAACTGTACTTATTCTGCTAAACATAAATTCAGGATCATTCTGCCATTCTAGAATTTGCAATCAATTTATTCTCTTTTTTAAGTTCTAACAACCATGTTTATATTAAGAAATTGTTGAGTTTTCTTTTTTAATAACAGCAAATGCATCAACCTTGTATTCTGAGCAACGAAAAAAGTTGAGGTCGCCATCAATGAAAAGTCAGAGGCGTGTATCACCTCCAGGTACATTGTGTTATCGGTTTAAATGCAAGTATGTGAAGATGGCGCATAGGAGGTAATAGCTACAGTAGCCTACAATTAGTAGGCCAATCATTTGCTTCAAGTTCATTTTTGCATGCAGACTGAGCGAATGCAGAAATCATTAAAATCAACATAATAATAGCATTATAACGTTCATAGTAAGCTGTGGCTTTTGGGTTCTTTGTGACCAGCCTACTGAAAATCAGCTTTCAAAACATATGCTGTAGATCTTGTGCATTCTGATCAACGTTTTAATGAGTGCAATAGGTTATTCAGCGACGGCTCTAAAAAACAAAATTGAGAGACTAGAGTTTCAACAAAGCAGAATTTTAAAGAGAAATGAACTATGTTAAAAATGAAAAAGCAAACAGTCTGCTGGTAAGCGTTGTTCTAAGTTTGAGAAATTTGATCTTGCTTTGGTCGCTTTTTGCGTAGCCTATTTTGTGCCCAATATGGCCTATTGAATTTTCATTTTCGGTAGTTTTCGTTTCAGACACTCACTTTGTGTTTGCCAAATTCATCAAAGTATAAAGTAGATTTCTCTAGAACTTAAAGTCAAGGTTTGGTTTAAAATTAAACTAAGTTTTAAATCATATTTTTCAAGACCACACTTTAAATTTTAATTTATCTTTTAATTAGCTGGTGTACTGTATATTTGTGTAGTCTTTAAAGTAGGCCACAATTCACCTCATGCCTGATTACTACTGGAATCGATTAATTTAATAGTTAACTAATAGTTGAGTGAGCAATGTGCTTACTTCAGATTATTGCATTTGTATGTTCAATTTTTGAGAAACCCAAAATTTATGCCTCTTCTACAGCATACAGTACGGTAGCCTATATACAGTAAATTACTGCTGAAACCACGCGTATTCTAGTTGGTCGAACAAACTAAAGAAATGTGGTTGAATGAGCCAGTCAAACGTGCAAACTGTTTTGCAAAAACGGAGAAAAATAACATGTTTTCCTCCGTTTTGAGGCGCACGTGACCAAATACTTCCACCTGTATCCACCACTAGCGATATGTTGTGAGTAGTGTTGCATATCAATTTCTAACTATCCCATAGCTCGTGTTGATTGTAGACCTAGTTTAAAAGTACAACACATTGTAAAACTTGAATTTTCGTTTTTAGAAAAGCAAAAGTTTTACTAAGTGTTGTAACCTACTTATAAATTTTGTCTCATAAACTTTCAAAACCTTGTTATTAATATGTATTTTTGTAATAGATGCACCTGCTTTGTACGTAATGAAGAGACAAATGTTAAAATCTCCGCTTGCAGAGAAAGGACCCAGCAAAACATCTCCTTCACAAAGTACACCTCCTACAGCGACCGGTGATGGCGATCAAAGTAATTTGTTACCAATCGAAAAAATAATTCTAAAGATCGACTCATGGCTGATGCACTGTGCTGATTTCTTTCCACATTTGACAGAAACGTCTTTATTTTTTTTTACCATGTCTCAAAGACAATTTCTATGGATTTAGAGCTGGCCATAGGCACTTCTGCAATAACATTTTGTCCTCACCGACTGACAAAACTGATTCGACCAAACAAAAGTCATTGCTTATCCTTGAAAGGTTGAGAAAGTGTACTAAACTACCAGAAACTACCAGATTCAAAACCAACCAAACCAAACCCGCAAAAAATGGGGTAAGCAATTTAACGTAACCTATTAGAGAACAACTACACGCCCAGTCAAGCTAGTGTAAGAGAGAAGCGCAATTACGGATCAAAAGATACAATTCCTGGAAATTCATTGTTCAAAATAAATGTGGCCTATGACAAAGTCGAATTTGAAATTCTTGTGTTGCAGATCGCGATTTTGGGTATTAAACCCTCTTCAGTACAACTTTATCAACAGCATAGTACAGTTAAATTTACAGCAGTATAATACCCGAAATAGCGATCTGTAACACAAGAATTTCAAATTGGATTTTGTCATAAATTTATTTTGCACATTAAACCAAACCCACTTGGCAATTTCGCAATGTATTTTAATAGTCTGGGAGCCTACGACAGAAGATTTCACCCCATAAGGTACAAAAGGTTTGACCCCTTGAAGTTACTGGGGTCAACCATGTCACTCACAAAAAGTATGGAAGATTGACCGCACCGGGTGGATCTGGACCCTAGAGCCCCCTAAAAAGCCCAAAAAGGGGGTTAATTTCACCCCATAAGGTATATGGACCAAACTTGGTGAAAACGAAGTTCTATGTCAGGACATCACAAAAATATCAAATCTAACAATATTTTCGAGTGGAAAGGTGATGTAAGACTCCCCCCAAAGTGACCCCCCAGGGGGTTAATTTCACCCCATAAGGTACATGGACCAAACTTGGTCAAAACGAAGTCTTATGTCAGGACATCACAAAAATATCAAATCTAACAATATTTTCGGGTGGAAAGGTGATGTAAGATGCCTTCAAAGTGACTTCCCTTAATGTGACCCCCTCGGAAGGTTTATTCCACCCCATAAGGTACATGGACCAAACTTGGTCAAAATGAAGTCTTATGTCAGGACATCACAAAAATATCAAATCTAACCATATTTTCGGGTGGAAAGGTGGTGTAAGATGACTTCAAAGTGACTTTCCTTAATGTGACCCCCTCGGAAGGTGTATTTCACCCCATAAAGTACATGGACCAAACTTGGTCAAAACGAAGTCTTATGTCAGGACATCACAAAAATATCAAATCTAACAATATTTTCGGGTGGAAAGGTGATGTAAGATGTCATCAAAGTGACCCCCAGAGGGTTTATTTCACCATAGAGTACATGGACCAAACGTGGTCAAAACGAAGTCTTCTAGGGCACCACAAAATATCAAATCTAACAATACTCTCAGTTGGAAAGGTGATAAAAGACCTACCCAAAAGTGAATCTCCTCCTATAGTTTAATTTACTTCATCCCTTTCTCGAACCAACCTTGGTGTAACGAAAGTGCTATGCCAGGACAGTACGAATGGATTAAATTTAAAAATATTTTTATATAGGTTTTGATGAAATACATTCACAAGCTGTCCCATGATGCATGAAATGGAACTATAGCCTACTTTACAAAAAGTTTTTGTATAAATCATATTAAGTCAATCGAAAAAAGGCAACAGGACATGACAATACATGGCTTTGTAACACCAAAAACAGAAAGTACACAAGAAGCATATAGGCTACAGTAGCCAGAAAATTGATCCAAGATCTTGATACCACCACTAAATGTGGACTTAATCGAACAGCTGACTATCCAAATCAAAACGTTTCGAAATGAATCATTTGGAACGTTAATTTAGGCAGTAATGAACATTTTCCAGCTGCTACAATAAATAACCTAATAAACCCAATGCAGTAAATTTTTATTTAATGCCATTTGCTTCATGTCTCCAATCAGTTATCGTAACTGTTCATTCATAAACAGAGATTGTTCGTGTAAATGTAAACGGTCGTTTCTTTATTCTTCATTGTCACTGCTGTCGCTTTCACTTTCTTCATCTTATTCTTCAGATTCATACAATTCTCCTGTTATATACAGAGATAAAGCAAGCTGTCTGCGATGTACCAGCCCCAAGCAATGTGGTTATCCGCACGTCTGACACTGACTGTCTTGTAATTGGCTTAGGTTGCTATGGAACTTTTGATCCTTCATTAAAGATATGGATAGAAGCTGGCTTGCAAAGCAATAACACGCAGCGGTACATCAACATCAACCAGCTGCATAGGCCTACCGCACTTGGAGTGACGATTTGCAAGTGTTTACCTGCATATCATGCCTTTACAGATTCTGATTACACCTCGTCATTTAGCAGGAAAGGGAAAGTGCGGCCGCTGAAATTACTCCAAGGAAACCACGAAGCGCAGGCAGCTTTTAGCCAACTCGGACACGACAAAGAAATTAGTGAAGACACTATCATCGCCATAGAGAACTTTGTGTGTAACATGTACAAAAACAAGAAAATTAATTATGTCAACGAAGTCCGTTTACAAATGTTTTTAGACGGCTACAAACCCAAAAAAGAAAATGAAAGGATATCATGCATACCAGAAGCTACTGTAGATAGTAGTACTCTACCACTTTGTTTACGAGTACTTCTCCAGAAGACAAGGCGCACACATCTCATCACAAGATGGTGGTTATCTTCAACTAGAAGTGAACAAGCAGCAACGTTGCTGCTAGAGTATGGCTGGAAAGAAGAAGGAGGTTCTTATAAAGTGGTGTGGTTTGAAGGTAAAGGTATAAAGCATCTTTAGATGTCTCTGCGTGGAATCTGATCTCATCCAGGAAAGTCAAGAAGAAGGTAAACAGCATTGGATGTCGCTTGGGTTACCCTTTATAAATATAAAACTTTCTCCTGGTCTATCAGTCGTTTACTTTCTTACTGTAAACATTAGCCAATAACTGGCTGTAAAGTTTCGTTTTAGGAACCTATAACCAATAGTTTCTGCAATCTTGAGAAAAATGCCTGGGTGCACTAAATAACAAATAAATGTTGAACTTTTTCCAGTTAATAGTAAGTTGCAATGTTGCATTATTCGAAGAAAAATAGACGTCTGTAAAAGATAATAAAATTACTATTGTATGTTACGCATATCTGTAGTGCATAATAGCAATTGTTTCGTACAGTCTTTATTTCTCTGTATATAACAGGAGAATTGTATGAATCTGAAGAATAAGACGAAGAAAGTAAAAGCGACACCAGTGATTGATTGATTGATTGAATCTTTATCCTCGGACTGGGAAAGCTTCTTGCAGAGCTTAATCCTGGCAGTTTCGCATACTTGTAGAGGCTTTGAATCACTGGCGCAGGCCCGGTCACCGAGATTGACAGAGTGAAGTTTCCGATTGTTGAAGGCTTGTTGTCGGGGAATTATTCCATCCATTAGATGCCGCTGAATGGAGAGCAGCCCTTAACGTGCGTTGCTCAAGCGCACACCCCGAGAGTCGAACCAGCGCCGCTATTGATCTTGAAGCTTCTTCGTTCCAGAAGTGACGCGCTAACCAATTGAGTTACCGTTTACATTTACACAAACAATCTCTGTTTATGAATGAACAGTTACAATAACTGATTGGAGACATGAAGCAAATGGCATTAAACAAAAATTTACTGCATTGGGTTTATTGGGTTATTTATTGTAGCAGCTGGAAAATGTTCATTACTGCCTAAATTAACGTTCCAAATGATTCATTTCGAAACGTTTTGATTTGGATAGTCAGTTGTTAGATTAAGTCCACATTTAGTGGTGGTATCAAGATCTTGGATCAATTTTCTGGCTACTGTAGCCTATATGCTTCTTACGTACTTTCTGTTTTTGGTGTTACAAAGCCATGTATTGTCATGTCCTGTTGCCTTTTTTCGATTGACTTAATATGATTTATACAAAAACTTTTTGTAAAGTAGGCTATAGTTCCATTTCATGCATCATGGGACAGCTTGTGAATGTATTTCATCAAAACCTATATAAAAATATTTTTAAATTTAATCCATTCGTACTATCCTGGCATAGCACTTTCGTTACACCAAGGTTGGTTCGAGAAAGGGATGAAGTAAATTAAACTATAGGAGGAGATTCACTTTTGGGTAGGTCTTTTATCACCTTTCCAACTGAGAGTATTGTTAGATTTGATATTTTGTGGTGCCCTAGAAGACTTCGTTTTGACCACGTTTGGTCCATGTACTCTATGGTGAAATAAACCCTCTGGGGGTCACTTTGATGACATCTTACATCACCTTTCCACCCGAAAATATTGTTAGATTTGATATTTTTGTGATGTCCTGACATAAGACTTCGTTTTGACCAAGTTTGGTCCATGTACTTTACGGGGTGAAATACACCTTCCGAGGGGGTCACATTAAGGAAAGTCACTTTGAAGTCATCTTACACCACCTTTCCACCCGAAAATATTGTTAGATTTGATATTTTTGTGATGTCCTGACATAAGACTTCATTTTGACCAAGTTTGGTCCATGTACCTTATGGGGTGGAATAAACCTTCCGAGGGGGTCACATTAAGGGAAGTCACTTTGAAGGCATCTTACATCACCTTTCCACCCGAAAATATTGTTAGATTTGATATTTTTGTGATGTCCTGACATAAGACTTCATTTTGACCAAGTTTGGTCCATGTACCTTATGGGGTGGAATAAACCTTCCGAGGGGGTCACATTAAGGGAAGTCACTTTGAAGGCATCTTACATCACCTTTCCACCCGAAAATATTGTTAGATTTGATATTTTTGTGATGTCCTGACATAAGACTTCGTTTTGACCAACTTTGGTCCATGTACCTTATGGGGTGAAATTAACCCCCTGGGGGGTCACTTTGGGGGGAGTCTTACATCACCTTTCCACTCGAAAATATTGTTAGATTTGATATTTTTGTGATGTCCTGACATAGAACTTCGTTTTCACCAAGTTTGGTCCATGTACCTTATGGGGTGAAATTAACCCCCTTTTTGGGCTTTTTAGGGGGCTCTAGGGTCCAGATCCACCCGGTGCGGTCAATCTTCCATACTTTTTGTGAGTGACATGGTTGACCCCAGTAACTTCAAGGGCTCAAACCTTTTGTACCTTATGGGGTGAAATCTTCTGTCGTAGGCTCTCGGTCTATAACCCTTATTAGCACAGGGATTTTAGGTAACTTAATCGGCACAGATGTTGACAAATTGTCAACATGGCATTTCCTTGTGTTTTTAGGTACAAATGCGCTGGTCTCAAAGTGAAGTTGTTATTTTAGATGATTTGATGTTGATAAAACCTTAACAAAACAACCATTAATCCTAATTGGGAGGTCTGCTTCCTACCCAGGACATAATTTTAGCATACTAGCTCTCAGATAAAATGCAAAGAAATCTTAACAAGCGAAGTTTTGCCACGTATATTTCAAACACAAAAACGAAGAAACGTGCACTACAACAAATTGTTCAGCATTCCAAGCAATATTGGTTCTTCTGAAGTTTTCTGTGTCGTGGGCAAACCCGGCGGCTACAAGTGACACATGCAGATCGAGTATGCTTTGCACATCTGTCGCATCTTCCCCGTTTGATACTTTGAACTGTGCGATTGAAAGTGCTTGAAGTAGCAGCATCGATGAACCCCAACTTTTCGGCAAGTAGTTTAGTTTCTCCGCCAATTTTCTTTTGTTGACATACGGTTGAGCAAGCTGAAAGCTAAGTTGTTTGAGAAATTCTATTTTTTGTTACTTTTCCCATTGCCTCTCATTGTGAGAAATGCGTTGTTATTGGCATTTATCAAATTGTAATTTATAAGCATTGGCCATTGATTTTTTTCCTCAAGTAATTGAATTCTTCACAGTTTTCATCAAGAGTGTCAACTCCACCATTATGCTTGTTACAATGCATAATAACTGTAGGTTTCTTGTGAGAGTCAGTGATGGAAACAGAAGAGTGTGAAGAAGATATCATGAGGACATTCCTGTTTCGTTTTGGTACATATAGCAGAATCTTGTTCAAATGGTCATACAACGCTTCAGTACTTTCCAGCTCTCTTCCCCTTGCTGATTTGAGCTGCGATGGAACTTCACCGCGACTAGCCATTACTGTTCCTACCAACGTAAGATTTTGAAGCAAAAGATTGCAAACCAGACTATGAGATGTAAAACATCTGTCAAAGTATATATCCTGACCAATACCAAAGTAAACAGAACACAGGATCATCACTATATCATTTGCAAGATTTCTGTGAGGAGCCGATTCGGGTTCTCTTCCGGAATAAATGCTACTTAGAGCAAAACCTGATGTGGCTTCACACAGACAAGAGAACTCTATACCACATTTCCTTGTTTTCGATTGCATGTATGTTCTTCCAGGAATTTTGCCTCGATATCCAACCAGTTGTTCATCCACAGTCAATGCTTCCTTAGGGATGTAGGCGTTGCACAGATTGCTATTAAATGCTTTCCACACCTCTCGAACAGCAGCTAACCTGTCGTCCCTTTGTCTTTCTGGTCGATTGCGATAGTTATCAAAACGCATGCACCATAGCAGAAATTTCAATTAATTTATTGCCATAGCCACTCTATAAAATGGCCTACTATCAAGAGAATCCCACAATCGACGTAAATCGGTGAAGTTATCTCTGTCCAAGCCAGCACGTATCATAATTCCAAGACCTGCCTCAACTTCTTCAATTGTGAAGCTTTTGTGTTTAGAATTAGGCAACAGCTTACATCCGTGTCTCACGTCCTTTGTTTTTCTGTTCGTCTCACGTACTATCTGAAGTATAATTTCAGGCCGATAAAATAATTTGAAGGCATCCACTTCAAGTTCAGGAGCAGCATCAATCCGAGGCTGTTACGTCAATATATTTCTTCTTCTGAGCCCGCCTGGAAAAGGATTTGCATAATAGATTGCATTGCATTGCCAGCTGTTATTGGTACTTGATCTTCATCTTCTGAGGAACCATCATTAGATTCTTGATCTGCTTCACTACCAGTCTCGTCATCTTCACTTTCTTCCTCAAAGACATCTATATCGGACAATTCCTCTTCTTCCAAAAGCAGTTCATCAACATCTGGTATGGACTCACATTCACTACTACTTGTAGCCTCAGCATTATAGTCGCTATCAACATCATCAGAAGTTATTTGCAGGTGTCTTAGGGCCTCTGAGATGAAAATTTTCTCTGTCTCTTTATCAGTAAGTTTGCACCTTGCTGTAATTAACCGAAACAACCTTTGAATTTCAAATATTTAGCATTTCATGTAAGAGCTAATACACATGTAAAGTCTTGTAAGAGCTAGTTAGAGCTAAGGCAAACGTTTCCAACACAACTGCTTAGGCAGTATTTTTCTTCTGAGTTATATCAACTGGCAGTCTAACTCCTCCTAGACTGGCAGTCTAACTCCTCCTGGCAGTCTAACTCCAGTCTGACTAGGACCTAGTCAAACAGCGATTCACTAAATACACGTGCAAATTTTCTGTACGTCGCCAGTTATCACTTTGTGATAATAGCTAGTTACTGCATAGTGGCTTTAAATTAAAAACTCCTATTGTTTCTGATTGTTGACATTTTGTCAACAGATGTGCCGATTAAGTTAAAACGCAAATAACTCATTGTGTAAACAATTTAACGATTTAAAATCACTACAGCAGTGAGCTACTCAGAAGTTCTCCTTCGTCACTGAATGTTGTTGAGCTAGTGCATAAGGGGCGAGAGCAATCTCACACAAAAAAGTCGATGTTGACAAAATGTCAACGCATGTGCTGATAAGGGTTAACTACTATTATCCGGAAGAGATAAAAAAGACGGTAAAACAGAAAAAAAGTGGTTGGAAATATTTGTTTCTCGGCATTTTGTTTCTCGGCAGTCGAGTGTAGCAAGAATTGACAGCGATAGACACGTGTTTTACCCATAAGTATAGCGGTTGGGAACTTTGTGGCATGAATTAGTGGTGCGATACTGATGAGCTCAGTCTCATGGGCGAAACACGTGTCTATCGCTGCAAATTCTTACTGCACTCGACTGCCGAGAAACACATGTTTTTGGAAAAGTCTTGCTGGCTAGTGTGGAGGCTATGCACCGGTATAATTAGCGAAACACAATGCTCGCTGTTCTATAGTGAGTAGGTGAGTAGTCAGGTAGTGCTGACGCCAAGAAGATCGCTCTTTCTCAACATTATTGCATTTTTTTAGTAAAATTTTCTTTGTTTTTTTTGTTCAGTTGATGACATAACTCTTTTTTCATCTTGATTTTCGTTTCGACTTTTCCGTTCAGGGATCGTAGGCCTACCACCAATTCTTTTTTTTTCAACATGTGGCCAGTCTATCTCACTTCCCGCCTTGAAATTGTTTTCATGAATGTCCTTCTCAATTCTTTGTTACAAGGCTAAAGCAGCATGCAAATTTTTATCAAAATGCAGTTTTTACTTAGAAAAGTTTATTTCATTATTTAATAATGTTTAATTTTAGAATATGACGAAGTAGCATTTGCTTCAAAACAAAATGCTATAGACATCCAACCTGTCCCCCTTACACTAAGTAAATTAAGCTACTGTATGTTATAAGCATAGCCAACTGATAGTTGAAATCTTGTCCAATGGCAGCGGTATTTCATTTTAATTTTTATGTCAGATTGCCACCCTTTTTTGAGAAAAGGCTACTCCATTTCGCATTTATCCTGCAGATGATTTATATTAACCCCAATATCGTTTCACTTTGTTTAAATTTTAAAGCAAAGGCGAGAAATCGCATCAAAAGTAGATTTTTTTACTAAAAGTGTTAATTCATATTTTTTTTTATTTTGGAACATGATGAAGTGTCATGTGATGCAAGAGAATGTTCTGAAGGCATTCAATCCGTGACCTTAACATCAAGTAAGCTGTGTGATAATTACCTGGTTTTGAAAACTCTACTGCAGTGATATTTTATTTAGATTCTGAACGTAGCTGAACATGATGCGGTGATAGATAAAAGTGAATTTTAGATGTTTTTGGTTATCATACTGCTTCTGTTGAGAAATTTAACGCATAAAATACAAAATTAATGAATATATAAAAAAAAAATTAAGCCATAACTGCAGACAGTGCACATCGTTTCTGCCTTCCGGCCTCCTCAGTGCAGCAGATGGATTTACCAACTTTATTTGAAACACTATACCAAAACCTAAGAAACCAAAAGGACCACCAGCTAATCTTTGACCAATTGTGCTCCTCAATAGCATCAGAAAAATCCTCTCCATCATCATTTTGCATCGGATTAGAGACAAAATTGACAGCTTTACTGGACCCTTCCAAAGCGGTTTCAAACGTGGCAGAAGCTGTGCTGACATTGTCTGGGCACAACGTATGCTCGTTTCAGTAGTAATGGCCAGAAAATGGGACTTCCACGAAATGGAAATAGATATGTCCAAAGCCTTTGACACCATCAAACGCAAAAAAAATCCTTCAAATTTTAGATCAAGCTGGATGTGATGAAGATGAACTGCGACTAACTCGTACCCTGTTGGCTGGCACGAAACTTTATGTGCGTATTAACAACGAAATGTCCGCAAACTTTGAGACAACCATCGGCTCCCCTCAAGGATACAGCCTCTCCCCAATACTTTTCACTTGCTACCTATCTGCAGCATTGAGCTCAGTGCGAGAACAGTCCTCCAGACCAAACTCCCCTATATCTGACACATGCATGCTTTTGGAAATGGAGTATGCAGACGATGTTGAGTTTCTGGATGAGGAAAGACAGCCACTTGACATGCTACAACCAATTGCTACAAAGAACCTGAAAAACTACAATCTTTTCATGAATGAGACTAAAACTGAATTTACCCACATATTTCTTGTAGACACAAATGAAACTGATGCTGATAGCCTACCGATTCGAGGAAACGAAAAATGGCGTACACACAAACTTTTAGGATCATCATTGTGCAGCACTGCCGATATCAAATCCAATTTAGGCAATGTCGCTTTCAGATCATACTGGAAACTATGGAGCAAGAGATCGAGAGTCCCATTGCAGTTGCGACTAAGATTGTACAGCGCGTGCTGCATCCCAATTATGATCTACAACTGCAATAGCTGGTCTGTTACCAAAGCAAGTCTTGAAAGATTGGATGCCTGTCATCGAAGACATTTACGTGTCATAACTGGTCATACTTGGCCAAACAGTCTTATCTCAAACAAAAACCTCTACAAAATATGCAACAGTGAACCATTATCTTGCAAGATCTCCACCATGAGATGGAACATGTTTGGACATCTTCTGAGACTTTACCAGGACTCACCTCCCCAGAAAGCCCTTGAATTTGCGATAATTAGCAGCAAAAAGTACCAAGGCCGAACCAGACGTCACCGTACCAACTTATTACAACTGCTGAGATCTGACATCAGAAAAGCTGGCCTGGGATCCCTGCTCAGCAAATCACATCTCCACCGATTGCAAAACATCGCAAAGGACAAAAAGAACGGAGATCTTATCAACCTTGTTGAAAGACTGATCGAAGCCAGCGGCTGTCAAACGATTTGGCTACACTGGCGGCGGAGACAGTTACAATAATAATTTGAAACACTCAGAGCCAGGGCATTGAGAAAATAATTAGGGCTTAGTAGGCCTACCAATGATGTCTTTGGGCTTTCATCACAGAATAACCGGACACATCTCCGAAAATAAAGTATCACTCTAGCCTAGGAAGAATAAATATTGAAATACTACAAAAGACCTACCAGTAAATTTATCGAGAAAAGAGATAGTTTTCGACCTCCTATGACAATCTTGTCTTGTTTTTCCTATTTCAGTCTTGTTTTTTAGATTTACTGTTTTGTAGATGGTTGTTTAGTTATGCTGTGCTATTATACAGTATTACAGTATTTGCATAGGCTACCTTACATTCTGTTACATATAGATTAATAGGCTACGTTATGTATAATTTAAAAAATCACTCTACATTTTAATAAATTTAAAAACAATTTACAACTAACATAGACCTAGAATGTACGACTAAGTTGATTGATATATTTTACTTGATTGGCACTGCAATGTTACGTACCAGATGCTTCTGAAGAACACCAAACTGACTTCCTCAGGCAATCATTCTCATCTGATGTAGACTCAAAGCTTCCAACCAAAGGTAACACCACGATGGCTATCTTGTTAGGTTATATCAAGCACTTGCAGTTTTGTGCTCTTATAAAAAGACATGAAAAGTCGTAAATTGTTTTGAAATAAAGTCACCAATTGATAGATTGCATTAAATAAATATGGAGGTGATGAGAGTGTTGGGTGTAAAGGCAATGGGCAAAACGCAGCCTATTAAAAAATACGCTTAACTTTCACCATTGATTTTACCAAGTTCTCACCATTAACATTCTATGTGTTTATGCTGTCGGCAGGTTATGATGTTTTGTCTGATTAGTGGTTTCAAACAACATGCGGTGTGGGATGTATCGTGACAGTGCTGAATATTGAGCTAGTATCCCGGTTAAAGTGCTATGCATTTTATGTATTTTATTGACTTCTTTTTGGGTATTGCGACCTTTGGGTCAATTTAAATTTTTTATATTGTTCTCAGAGCAATTTGAGTCTGAAGCCATTGCTTTAAGTGACGAGAAAGCAACTGGCTCCTTGGAACACTCAATGGAAACTGTTCAATCTTTGCCAAAACAACTTGATTCTAATGGTTCCAAACTACCAGTCGAAAGTATAAGAAAAAATTTTGCTTAGTCTTAATGCAAAACTTATGTCTTTAAATTGATCTCTTGTTAGGAAATTATTCATTGCTTTTTCATATTGAAAGTTTTAATTAAGGATTTTTGTAATTACTGACTAATTTAATATAGCCTAATATAAAATTTAATATGGATGTCAGTTCAGCTTAGGCGTTAACAGTTATACACTAACAGTTATCTGAACAAGCAATAAGCTTTTTGAAAACGCAAACCAGAGCCGTTTAAGAAGATAATTTAGGCCCGGTATCAAAAAGAAAAAATATTTTTAAAGAAAACAATAGGACTTCAACGAATACGCAGCATTTTCTTCGTTTGAGGGATCTCTTGAAAAATTCCCGACTTCTAAAATGATCCCGGGCCTCGGTCCTAAAGTAGCTTTTGGATGCCCTGTCAACGTTACTGGCGCAAACTACAACGTGTTTGTGTCCAGCGAAATACAGTTAAAATAATAGTGTTAGTGTTGCCAACTGATGATTTTCACAATTTCTGAAACTTCTGTTACCATGCAGAGCATCCACGTGCAGAATCTTTTTCAGGACCACCGATAGAAGTCAAGCAACCCTTGTCGTCGACTCCAAGTTAGTTAATTGTTTTATTATGCATTGGGTTTACTACAGAATAAGTAATGGCGGTACTGCTATTGTAAGTGCATACTCTTTTACATGCGCGTAGTCTACTATATAGGCCTATAGTAAACTTAAAACGTTTTAATATCTTCTCAGTGCAAATCCTATTTTTCCGGGCCAAAAATTTTAGCTACATATCAACTCACTAAAAATTGTTTCACTATTCAACGGATAGTCTGCACGACTCTCGAAAGGGCGCCCGTTAGATAACTACGTAACCAGAACAGGTGTCTGAGTGATTTGTCAAGACGCTGATATGCTGAATACGAAGATTTATTTCTCTGAGTTTCCGTCCACTTAATTTAAAGTTTTCTCCACTGGGCATAAGCCTGAATACAATAAAAAAAAAACGTAAACAGTTTCAACTCTTTTACGGGTACGAGTTAGACGTACCCCCGACTGTTTAGTTAGAAATACTCCAATGGTCCTGACGCCGGGCCTAGAAAAAAAAATTGGAAGCCACCAGAGCTTCGACGAAGCAAAAATTTTAAGAGCAAATGAAAAAATTAAAAGTTGAGGTCCGAAAGAGCAATTAGCTTAGTATGGGATCTGGCATGCAGAAGGGCACGCTCTTAGAAAACTTTTACTTTGCTTTGGTCGCTATTTGCATATTTTTAAAACCTATAATTGTTTTTTGTCTAAGACATAGACTTTGTCTTTGACCAACCTTATCAAATGAAATTGGATTTCTGTAGAAATTTGAGCTGCAAAGTTTAGTTTAAATTTGAACGTGAACAAGTGCCTCCTTGGATTTCTCACTGCTAAAAAAACGAATATTGTTGATAAATATATTCTGTGACGCCAGAAAAAATAGAAATATAGAGAAATAGGATAGAGATGAATAACGAATGTGATGTGTGTGCCCAAACTTGAATCGGGTTGTGCCATGCATTAACATGCAAAAGAGAGGGAATCATTATCCTTTCTTGTGGTATCATTTTCCGACCAATTTTTGTGCACAAGTGAACGACTGAATAACAGGTTCAAGTTACGCAAACATTTTTGAGTAGTTTCTGTCCAGCGTAGTTGCTCAGCTTTCTAAATCAAATGCAAATATCTCATTTTTTGCAGAAAGAAGGGTAAAGCAGAAAGAAAGTAAAGAAAAAAAGAAAATTGAAGTAGAAAATGTGAAACCTCCTTCGCTTCTGAAACCAAGAGATTTCGACGAGTTTCTTTTTAACTGCAGGTAGGCTATTTGGTTATCATTTGTCTGCTAAAAATGCAAAACCGTATTTTAAACGAAATTTAAATGCTTTTACCCAGACAGCAAAATCCGTCATTTTTACATTGAATCAATATAAAAATGACAGATTTTACTATCTGGTTGTATATTTACAAGACATTACTCAAAAGTTTTTAGCTTTATTTCCTGTTAGCTTGGCCCTGTTAGGTAGGTGTTGGTACATGTCGAGACATCGATAAAGTGCGTTGCTGCTCAACTACACACCGAAAATCACAGGATCGTTAAAAATAAAAGTATTTTTTACCTTTTTCTACTTGTAATAACTTTTTTCAGACTCGTCATGCATCAGAATGAGACAATCAAAAATCATTTATACGGGAACCCGAGAAACATCAAAAGAATCTTCAATGTCATATCTGTTATAGCTTCTGTGATGCAATGCCACCAAGAAAGAGTGAGAAGATTTCTTGCCGATTTACTTAAAAAGCCCAGAAAATGTTGTAGCTTATTATTTCTCAGCATTAAGGTTGCTTCAAAATGAGCTTCATCCAGTTTTGTATATCTATACGCTCTTTACTTTTTGTGGCTTTTATTGAAAATGGAAGATTGTTTTTATAGGTATACAGAAGTAGCCAACAGTTGTAGGTAATAGCCTATTGATCGTTTTTCAACACTTATCAAAACATCACTTGCTAACCATGTTATTTCCAGAAGCAGCAATTCAAAAATTGGATGACGTTTGTAAGTGAAAAGTGCCAGTCCAACTTAATTGCCCGTCCAAGCGACTTAAGCGATTCTGAGGGAGCAAATAGCCAGACGGAGGAAAGCGATGAAGCCACATCAACTAATCAACAAAGTAAACATAACCAAGCTTTCAGTAGTCTATTGCAAACTAGCAAACTGGAAAGTCGACAAGCTTGTTTGTCATCGAAATACACTAATACAATCTCAAATAGCCTATCCTTTTCATGATAAACCCATTCGCGCTGGACCACAAACACAATAACATTTACCGAATAACCCTTTAACAAGCCGTATCAAAATTTTATATTATTTTCTTTGCAAATTTATAAACAGGGCATTCAACGGTCATTACTTTTCTCTACGTTTTAACAATGAAGAGAATGAAACCTTCTCTACATCGCAACTGCGAGGAGAAATAAGAGAAAGGTGGTTATGACCACGTCCGCTACGTGACGCCACTGAGTCGCAATGCTTATATTGGTGACAAACAGAGTCGTTATAGAGACGTTTGT
The DNA here is from genome assembly GCF_918807975.1 of Aplidium turbinatum. Lineage (NCBI taxonomy): Eukaryota > Metazoa > Chordata > Ascidiacea > Aplousobranchia > Polyclinidae > Aplidium > Aplidium turbinatum. The sequence goes on from NC_137472.1 coordinate 50,080,697, forward strand.
GGTTTCACCCATATCCCCCTTTCATGGTAACAGCCTTTAGTTTTCATTTGTGACTGTTACTGTCACAACCCAAAACATGAGGTCAAAATGTGTTAGTGTTATGTTTTGTTAGTCAAGAATAGTGACCCCTAGCAGTTGCGCCCCTTATTGTATAAAATTTTCAATCATTTTAACAGTAAAAACTTATCCCTCATTCGCTTGCATAATCAGTGGCGGCTGGTGGTGTCTGTGAGAAGTGGGGCTGCAAACAATTCGCGGGGGATCTGGGGGGTCTCTTTCAGAAAAATTTGAAAAATTGCACTAAATTTGGTGAGTTCTGAGCATGTTTTCACCCCAAATTTTGAAAAATGCATTCAAACTTTGTTGAATAGTTGATGTATTCCTAAGCTGCATTTAAAAAAACTAACAGCACCGCGGTAGCCTATTGCTTTGGAGACAAACTTTACTAGTATTGAGCTTAGTATTGACTAGCCAAGCCGTTGCATGCAAGGTTTAAGTGATTTTGAGATGCCCTAACACAGGGGTGGGCAACGTGCGCCCTTTTCCATTTTTTGTGAAGCCCTTTATCTTCTTCCAGCTATTTTTCCTCAAATAGGCTAAGGCTATTTAAATTAAGACTATTTTTTTCTCGATTTACACAATTTCGAAGCTTAAGAAGTGATGTGATACGACCATCTTTTCACTCCCCTGTAGGCTACCTGTGAAATAAGTTTTGTGCCTGTAGTAATCCAGCTTGAATTGAATTCACTGCAGGAGGATGACATTCTTGTACAAAATTGTAATAAGATAAACTCCATTGCTGAAAATATGAATTAGTGTTTATTTGATGTGCGGCCCTCCTGTAAGCATTACATTTTCCTAACTCGCCCTTGTGTGAAAAAGGTTGCCCACCCCTGCCCTAGCACTTCCTATAACCTGTTGAATACCCTAACTCTGCAGCTAACACTTTTACATTCATGGCTCATCGCTACTCTGCGAAATAAAAACTAACTTTAAAAAGTTTGTAAAGTTATTCGGTTAGTTGGGGCTGTTTTCCATGCAGCCCCAACAGATTCAAAAATTGCTGTAAAATACCAAAAGAGGTGGAGCTTCAAGGATAATTTTTAGCCAATCAGAGCGCTTGAAATCCAGAATCTCGGGCTGCAGAGCAGTTCGCCCAAAGTCGGTGTTGCCAAACAAAACTTTTAACATTTTAATTTTCGATCCGCAATTTTTAAGTGATAAAAGTAACCGGGTCGGACAAATACAGAGGAAACCATATTTTTTCTCTTCTCTTTCTTTTAGGTGGGACTGCAGCCCTGCAGCCCCATGGCACGAGCCGCCACTGTGCATAATAATCGACAACCTAAGGGTTAAAAAATACAGGAATATACAGTTTATCCGAAGGCCTTATGAGCTTTTAAACATTATTTTGTATTTTCAGACTTGGTAAGCAAGCAACTAGCAGAGCTCCTGGTGTTGTGGGTGATTTTGACGGACCAATGGCCTTTTCGAATGAGTTACATTGTTCAAGTGATGGAAGATGCAGATCAGAAGGAGAAAGTTATGAAAACGAAAGATGGAATATCGGATAGCGTCACCATCTCAGATATTTATACTCAGTGAGTAGATTATAATTTGTCTTGCATTCATGTGTTTCAAGTAGATCTTTCTCTTTTACAGTAAAAGTTTTCTACAATAGTTTATCAAACATCAAGTTTTCTACCAACAGATTGTGGAAATCTACGACAGAATAATTCCTTGTCGGCGTTTTAATTTGGATCTAGTTATATTTAAGATATAAAAAAATTCCCAGGTGCTGTCCAAAAATATATTTACATTGATGTATGCCATATGTGTGTATGCTAATTGCATCCAGTTTTTGCTTTAAAACTATAAAATTCAGATATTCAGACGCATTCAGATAGAAAATGTATGAAGTTTAGTTTATGATTCGTAGGAGGGTGCTGAGAATACTTGGTGAAAAAGATTCGTCGGAGACTCTCCAGGATCTCAAGAAGATGGATGGTGACGAAAATCACCTGAATAGTTTGCTTTTAAAAAGCAAGCAATTGACCAAAGGAAAAGTCAAACAACTTATCAAATTTTCAATCAACCTGGATAGAAATTTGAAAGAAACAATATGCCAAGTAATTGACAAGGCTAACATGGATCAACAAGTGTCTTTTGCATAGTGAACAGGAAGCCGTGCCGAGCCATCAGAAATACTGAATTTGTGAAATATACGTGGTCTTCATTTAATTAAGCAAAATAATAGTTTATTAAAATATATTACCAATCACGACTACCTGTAAAAAAACTGTGACTTACACATACACACATAAACTCTGTGTTTGGTAGAGGCTGATCAATTAGTCTTTTTTCATTTAAGTGCTTACTGATCTTAGCCTATGTCTGAGCTAAAATTTATATCAAAAATACATGAAGCATAAATGTCCAGCAAATGAAAAGCGAAACCCTTTTGATGATTGTAGGCTGATCATAGGCTAGCTGAATAATTGTGATCTTTGTATGGTTGGTTGCTTTTAAATCTTTATCCTGGGACTGACAAAGCCTTGATTGGTTATTCCTGGTTTAGTTTCCCATACTTGTAGAGGCTTTTAACGCAGGGCCGGTTACCGAGATTGGCAGAGCGAAGTTTTCCGATTGTTGAAGTGTTGTTGCCTGGGAATTATTCCATTCACTAGGTGCCACTGAATGGAGAGCAGTCCTTAACGTGCACCCCGAGAATCGAACTTGCGCCGCGTGATCTTGAGTTAGGCGGATAACCACTGAGTTAACGGATACTTGTTTCACCGCTGAAACGTCCATAGCATTAGGTTGTGTTATACGCACTTTGTATTGATGTGGAATATTGTTCCATAGGAAACTAATAAATCCAAAGAAAATATTTTTTCCTTGCAAGAAATTGAAAGGTCAATTATAAAGTTCTAACAAATGTACAGTTTAGTTTATGATGGTAATTTCAATCAGAGATAAATCATCTTTTCTATTGTTTCCGCTACTGTTTCCTACTCCTTCGTATCAGAAGAAAAAAAAGTGTGATTCTAAGCGCTTTGTTCAAATTCGAAGATCCGCATTAAAGTAAAAACCCTCACAGCAAAACTCGTCATTTTACATCAAATCAATGTAAAAATGACGGATTTTACTGTCTGGGAAGTGGTTTCACCAGTGCCGTAAACGATTGGTGCGTGTAGGCGTAGTTGTGATTTCAAATATTATAAAGAAAACTGATTACAAATATAACAGAATAATTTGACTTGTGTATTTGGAAAACAGGAGAAAAAAACATCTATCCTCAAATTGTCTGTGAGCTACCTTAGCGGACTTTTTCCTTAATTTAATCCAGGGGTTTCCAAAATTTTCCTTATCTAGTGAATGAAAAAGTTAAAAGAAAAACATAAATACTTGTATTGCTTCACCGACTTCTCGCGCACGATTCGCTCTGCGCTAAACATCACTGAAGCAATAAAAACAAGTTGCATATTTCTACTTCTATTTTCTCATTGATCAGATGAAAGTCAATTACGACGATTTCTAGAAAAGTAACGAAAATTTCAAACTTTTAAACATTTAAACATTGGAAGAAACAAACCTCATTAATTTTGGGCTCCGGATCAGCTCTGTGAAAGTGATTTGCATTGAATCAACATGAAGTCAACACTTTTCAGTAAAATCTTCATCTATATTTGGTTTGCTGACATGCTCAGAAAACTAGACATCAAACAGCCAACGCAGCTCTACCAAATCTTTAAATCACTAGCGCAAATTTAATCTTGAGAGTGAAGTTCCTGTTTGATGAAGTGTTGTTGTTGATCAATATTGTTCCATTTAGCGACATCTGGTGCTGTTTCATTCAGAGACCTATCAGTGACAACTGTTTCATTGAGAGACCCGTCCTTCAAATGCGATGCTCACACGCACATCCCAATAGTAGTTAGTTCAATCAGAGTTAGTTAACATTGCCGTTTCTACATGCACACTTTGTGGTATCGTACATGTAACCAACGAACTGAACAAATGGGGCGAACAAACTAAAATTATTTCGTATAAAATGCAAAATTATATATTCTGTAGGCTCTTAACAGAGTTGGGGCCGCAAGTCGGGATAACGCGGTATAGTGTTCAAAACCCGTAGACCTAAGCAAAACGCGAAAACTGTAATTTTACGTTTTCAATTCGTCAATATTCTAGGCAAGTATGTTCTAACTGTAACTGTTATTGTACTGTATAGAACTGAAATAGACCTACACGAAAAGTACGTGGATGCGATATTGGGATGCTTGCAAAGAGCACACGAGTACAAATATCGTTGTTGTGGCAGATGTTTTGTTATTGGTACATTGCTGATGCTAACGTCACACTTTTCATTAGCGAAGGTTTAGATCATGCATGTAACGAATTTATCCATATGTTGCAAAGTAAGTATTTATTTTTCAATTATGAAATCATAAGATGGCTCTTACACATCTGTTGACTTCTGTCATCTGCGTAATGCAACTCCATCTATCGCTGTCATGAGCTCTCGTTTCATTAGCCCAATAAGCAATAAAGTTTTACAAACACTTCAATTTGAGGTTGTGCAGTTTTTTTAGTTTGCAAATGCAATAGATATATTGACAGAATATTGTCGTACTTAAGCTTACTCCTGGTGGTTGAAGAATTGGATAAAGTCAACGAAAATATAGGGAACCAATTTTGTGTCCACCTGCAAGCATGTCTAAGTGTCCTGTCAAAGACACAGCCGCTTGCTCTTGAGCGGAGTCGAACTTACGCCCTTTCTAGTGTCGTACCATGGTTCTTACCAGTCGGCTATGCAGCCGGCACGGTAACTACAGTTCAGTTTAGTTTATTATTATTTCTGGCCATCACATCAAAACAGAACATCGGTCAAACATAATAGGGGTCTAAAAAAATGGAAGCGAGAAAAAGAGAACGTTATAACGCGCTGAAGACAGACTTGGGATAATAAGTTTAAAGTTTGGCACAGTCATGACACCTTTATTAAGTGTTCAAAAAAGTTTCATTTTCTATATTTTCAATTTCCACCAATAAAACTGAAAACATTTTTATTTTGAGATGTTGAAATCATTTTTGATAAACATCATCTCCTGGAATCCCAGTAGCCTACAACGCTTCCCCGGACTATGTTATATAGTTTGAGATGCTGATGATCGATTATAATACACTTGTAGTAAAATAAATTCTGGTAGATCTTTGTAGAAATCTTTATCTATAGGCTAAATTGATAAAGCGTCTTTGGAAGTTTAAATGTGCCAGCTTCGCAAACTTGCAGAGATTTTGAACTTGTGTTCCGGCCCGTTTATCAATGTTGATGTGCAAAGTTTCGAGGTATTGTCGCTTGCAACGTATACTATATTTTACTGGGTGCCACTGAACGAAAAGCATTTCTCAGTTTGCGTTGCTAAATCACATGCTGAAAGTTGAACGGTGTCGATACCGTTTCTTTGCTACAAAGCCGGACGTAGCTGATATTAAATCAGCTATCTAAGACGGACTGAACGACGATTGACCAAAGACAATGATAAAAATACTACCTCTTTACCAGCTCACAAATTTGCATCAAAATACTGTTGTTGACTTGAAATCTTGTTCTATTCGGCTTGCATTTGCAGTACGTGCTCAGCTTGTCAAAGTTGTCCTTTTTTGATACGATGTAAAAAGAAAAGCTTTTACTTGCTGGGTCAGTCTTGTAATCTTGTGTATTGATTAACAGAACTGGTCGATTTAGAATCAAGTCGATTGTTTTACAGTAATTGAGCAGTCAATTAAAAAAATTCCAAAGATGAAAATCTACACGTCATGAATTCTGCATTGTATTATTTTCTTATCTAGGCTACCTGCAACATGTTAAAAGTGTACTGAAGTATTTCTCTTCCTGATACACAACTACAGTACAAACATAAAACGCAAACTACAAAAATAAGAAAATCTTACAAAAAAATGACTACAGTAAACCAGATAGGCAGACCCAATTGAGAGATTTGATAAGCAGCAGGCTGTTGATTTAAAAAAAGTAATTTGATTCCACGTATTAAAATGTGAAACGCAAAGATGTTTATCTTATTTTAAATGCTCAAATTCTGGAAAAATAGCTTTAAGCAATTTGAAAAAATACTGGAAAAATTACTTCAGTCTAGCTTGTACAATTCATGAGTTCAAAAACTCCATCTCCAGAAGAATTCTTGTTTTGCGATTTAAACTACCAAACCATTGACATGTAGTCAAAAGGTTTACGTATGATAAGTTATTACATAGCTTAAATAGTTTATGAAACATGTTGCATTTCACACTACGTAGGCCACATTCAATGAAGGCCTACTGCAATTTAATGTGCTGAAATAGGCTATCACAAACTACAAACCTACGATAATAGTATTACAGTACATAGTAGTGTTTTATTGAAGTAAAAGCAGCCCCAATACAGGTGATCATTTCAAATGTCTCTCAATGACACAAACACGACACGCCTGAAATAGTTTTTACAAGAAAAGCTCTTTCAAGTGAATATATGGTACTGAATCTAATTTCTGCTTGGCACAGCAATGGAGTAGATTAGGGTATTAATGTACTCAGTTGCGTCTCTATACGGCTGCATTGACACTGTCTGCTTTGTAAAGCGCTGTGGAGCAACGCATTCTGCGATGGATACAGCGATATATAAAAACTAACATTATTATTATATTATGACATTATTATTATTATTATAATATCTACATTCTGCAAGAATGTGTCGTTGGTTTATTTGACTTTTATCGTTGCAAGAGCAGTAGGCCTTTTAGTAGACATGGCCTTTGCATAGCACAACAAAGATCTCACAACAAGTTGACAATAAAGTTTGTCCAGGGTAGGCTACATTTGTTTGTTTTACGATTTAACGCAGAACTATTTTGTAGCTTATTGCGTTCGAGCGTTAAACAAGTCAAGCGAAACCAAAGCGTACAAAACCGGTGGAAGGAAACAAAATATAAAATTTACAAACTTTCAACATCAAGCTAGTTTCAATGATTAAATTTTCAACGTTTATAAACTGCTCATACTTTTGTGGTTCGATTCTGGAAAACATTATCTTCCATTGATTGATATCGATCCCTGTGTGGCGGCTGTGGCGGATTAACTCCTAAATGAACAAATGTTTTTTGCTTCATCGATCTGACGGCTGACAACTCGAAGTAAACACTAATATGCCAACGTATATTAAACGTCTATAAAATGCATCATCTCAGCCAACAAACTATTGCTTGTTTACATCATTGCAATGTCTGCAGACGTTGCATCAATGTTATGTTTGAGTTGCTTCATGAAAAGTTGCTGATGTGTGAATATGCCAACACGAAGAGTTTACAAGATGATTCCAATGGCAATGTCACTCACTGGGTAGGAGGCTTGCGTTGAATGGAAAAGTGGAATGTTGGTCAATAGACTCCTGTAGTTGATTGCTTTAAACAACATAGGTAGCTATTTCTGGTAAAAGCCATAACATTGGATTAAAAGAAATGTTTTTATCGCGAATTTCAACACCTGAACAGTAAACTGGCCAAATTCTAAAAGTTGCATATAGCTACTAAAGTTACGTCAAAGCTTTTATTGAAATACTGTCCAGCAACATTCTTGATGTGCATTTGTGGTTTCTGCTGTTTTGACAAACGAAGGCACGCGATAGAAGCTTTTGCTAGGAAATAACCAATTATCCGCTCACTTAATTAAACTGTTTTTCTCCAAATCGGATGCGATTACCCGTGTGATTCATCTGCAAATTAATCTTTCCTTTGAGAATTGCTGCATGCAAAAGTGCTTTCACAAACCTGCATGAAGATAAACATTTTAAAATGTTGTTTCAACCTTCAGTGGATGTTAAAACCCGAACTACGACCTGTATGGTTTAGTTCAATAGGCTTTCAGAAAATATGTCAAAGAAATTGGGCGTATGTCAGTTAATACGAACGCATTTGAAATCTTGCGACAAATAAACATGTTTTTTTTAGACTGCGGGTGTAAAAAAACAATTTCATTATCGTAGTAACTGTTTTGATAGGCGTCAGAATAAAAGTTAGGTGACGTTGGATTAATGCAATGCAGATTTAAATAACTTGGACTAAAACGACACTTCAAAACAATACTCTCAATTGTTGCGATTGCCTCTTCCAATGTCATCAAGTAAGGAATCAACCGATGCGAATGGTAAACCTAGTGCGGTGACATCAATATCTTTGAATATTTCATAAGTAAACTTGAATTTGAAAGCAGTGAAGGCCAAGAGATCTGCAAATCGATTGGCAGTAACTATCCAACAAAATTTGTCCTTTTAACTTTGATTTACACTCAGCAAGTAATAAAGAATCAATGTAAAAGAGCGGTGAATCAATGTAAGAGGCCAGATTTATTTGCTGGGAAGTGATAACCGTTTTAAACGGATGGAAGTTGTTTGAGTTTGACGTGACGATTAGAAGCGATTGTCTAAAACGCAAAGCGCGACGACGATTCGATGTTGATTAATTTGAGACTTTTTACCAGCTGGTGGGTTCATGACTTTATGAGCTACCCCAGGCCAGAAAATAAACCGTTTTTACATTGATTCAACGTCTGCAAATGTGGAATCAATGTAAAAAATGACTGATTTGCTTGCTGGAATATAAAGGTTTGAAGTTTGCCTACAGGCCAAGTGGGTTTTAAAGAGCATTAGCAGAGAAAAAATGCTATATGAATGCAATTATGTTGTGAGGTAATGCAATTATGACAGCTTGGTGCAGTCATCCTGATTACAGGTTTAATGCTTGAGTAGAGATGAATTTCAAGCTTTATGGTACAATGCAGTGTTTATTAAGCCGATAAGATGAGAAGAAAAGTTTAATTTGCTTGACAATAATATCCTATCTCAACCCACAGGAACATAGGAATTGTTGTGATGCTATAAATATTCTATAGCAAAAACTCACACAGCAAATGCATAATATAAAATTGTGAGTTAGATTAAGTCTTCATCACCTTCCCTTCACAAGGCATTAATCAATTTTGTTTGAAAAAAAAAGAACTGTTGTCAAAGTACAAAATAGGACTGTGTTTGTGCATGCAAAAGATCAAACCAAAGAGACTGTCACGTTGCGTTAGGATTAGCTGATTTTATCACAGATAGGCTACAGTAATTCAATTGCAGTTTAGTTCTTACCAAAGGACGCAGTACATAACTTACTTTCAACTAAAGCAGACCCAGCACGTTGTGAACCAACCGTTTTTTCAAAAATACCTGAAAAATACTTCAAACAGAAGCTTAAAGCAGAGTGTCTGATTTGCATGCAAATCTTTCCCACCGCCGGAGGTTCTCAATTGTTTTTCGTTGCAAGTCTTTGGAAAAATTTGCTACACTTGCAATGCACCCAGCTGTTAGAAATTTCTGTAGGTTTTATTTATTTATGTCTTTATCCTTCATTTTTCTCGCAGTGAAGTGAATTAGAATTGCGTGATGTGTATGTTAGATTATAATAATCAATCGCTACAGTTTCGTTATAGTGAGCTCGAATGTACATGTCAGGGGATAACAATATTTGCAAGGATTTTATTACCTCAATTGAGTTTAGATACGAAACAAAATGATTGTGCGACACCCTTGGAACGCTGAAGCGACTCACCAGGGAGTCACGACGCACAGTTTGAGAATCTCTGCTCTACGCGAAAACATCAGTGTAAGAAGATTGCAGTAGTTTACAGTGGATGCCTCTTTCATTAAAAAATAATTAGTTTAATGTTTAGCAGTTAGCTGTATTAGAATCCTTGACAACGTAGTTTTCTTGGAAATCTATGAACAATTGAACATCACTTTCCCTTTTTTCTTACTTTTCTACAGAAACTAACAAAAATTTGTTCTGAATCTATGATAGGATTTCAGCAAGTTATGTACTTTTAATAAAATAAGCTGATTAAACGCAAATAATAACTATGATTTTGATTCACCAAGGGAAAAGACTAAATAAAAAGAACTTGAACTTGAGTTTCAACTTGAGAGAAAAACAGCATTCGTCATTTTGATAGCCTTAGGCTTTTGTGCACTCACAACCGCATTAGTAAGAAAAGTATGAGAATATGGTAAACTTAGAAGCAGATAGCCAAGTTTAACTCATACTTTTGGTTAATTGTTGCAATGTTCATGACTATTTTTTAAATTTTTGAAGGCTTTGTAAGTTCAAACATTTCAAAGCAAGATTTTAAAGTTAGGTCACATGCACTTCAATTTAAAAAAAAAGTTCAAATTAATTCTGTGTCTTGCCAGCCAAAATTTGCCACCGTCTCTGAAAAGATATAATTGAGCAAGTGCAACGACAGGCAGTAGACAAAATTATGTTACTGAAAAGCCATTAGGGCAGAAGGAATTTATATAAGTTAGATCTACAGTCTAGCCAGTGTGGCATAACATTAGGTTTGTGCCATGAGAAGCAAGAAAGGAGCTAGAAGAAGCCTACTAGCTAACTTTATATTTATAATTCGAATTGCAGTTCTCTCCTTCCTCGTTAGGCTTTTGAACATAGGCTACATTGTGTTATGCGCTGTCCTGTGATACCTACCCAGATAGCAAAATCAGTCATTTTTACATTGGTTCAACGTCAGCAGACGTTGAATCAACGGATTTTGCTGTCTGGGAACAGTGTGTATTCTGATGGCAAGCAAACGTAGGCTATCGGTATGCTCAATCACATAGCAATAGTTAAGTTTGTGAGCTTAGAAAATCAATTCATCTATCAAATCAGATCGGATGCAATGTCTCAAAAAGACTGAATATAACTGACTGGGCTGATCGATTTGCATTGTTTCAACAATACTCTGTTCATTGGTGTGTGAAAACAAGTGAAAAGAGCTAGCCATATGGGGAGCGTGAGAGATTTAATGTTTTTTCTCTTGGGTCTGGCGTCAAGTGAACTTGCCGGTGGAGATTGAGTTAAATGCTTTTCTTTCACTAAATATTTTTGAGGTCTCTTCCTCCATGGATTTATTCTTTTTTTCATTTGTGATTATGTTGTCTTCCTATTTTTTTGTCTGCCCTGTTTTTACATTCCAACCTCCAATGTTTGCATCTTTCCTTCAAACAGCATTCCTTCTCTCTTCGTAGACACCTTACTCTTGTTTTCTTTTAATTATTCTTTATCTCGCTAAATATATTACTGTCTACCTCCAATGCACTCCTCAATTACTCTTCATTTCAGTAACACTCAACTGCCATCTTCTGGTTTGTCTCCACTTCTGCACCTTGTTTTTTATATCATCTCTAACATTATCTCAACCTACATAAAATTTAACTTGACTTATTTATTGTCAAAGCGATATAGTGTTTATGAAAGTGATTTATCGCTAACCCAAAACACCGTGCGAGGTGAAATTAATGGCATGGCTCCAAAATATCTTGTGTGACCGTATCAAAGCTGGATTAGCAATCGCTTTTGTAGTCATGCTTGACATTTCAGTGCAAGTTTGTTTTTGATTTGAATACGGATTTGCAACGTCAAATCAAGCAAATATTGCCAATTCATATAGATAGAGAAGCGGTCAAGTCAGGTTGTTTATCAAACATAAGGTGAAAGATAAGGCTATTATCAAGTTTCAATAGAATAACATATAAAAATATTGGCTTGAAGGAACAGACTATAACATATGTATACTTATTGTCTGTAAATCAGCCTACGTGGCATTCAATCTTTGTATTTATGTAAATTATGTAAAAAGCATTGATGTTCAAATGTGATATGAGGAAATTGTTGCCGCAACCTCTGTGCTTGAGATTGAAAGCTGTGGGCTACTACAAAAAATATTTTTTTGATGGACATAGAACAACACACGGCAGCCTAGCTTTAATGTGGCTGCAATGACCTGACAGCTGTATGGTTGTGCTGCTTGCTTGCGTCACCAGTGATGATTGGTAAGATAGGTTACAGTTCAATCAAAAACTTAATTCTTCTAAATGTGGATAAACAGATTTCAGTGAAGATTATTATCTGTTGAAAGAGTTTGATTCTGAAAAAATGAAAAATTTGCAGAGTGTTGGAAAGTCTGATTGAGGCAGTCTTGCTTACACAGAAAAAGTATATTGAAATTAAAATCCATCATTTGTACATTGATTCAACGTTTGCAGACGATTTAAAGATAGTGCTACATCGAAATACATTGGATTAACGTGATGTTAAATGACCAAGCCCAATTGGCTTAGTATTTGAGTTTCTAAGTAATTCGCTGTTGAACTTGAGCTGTGCTCACTGCTCAGGCGTGCGACCGCAGTTCAGAAGTCCTGCGTTATCTAATCAACAGAAATGCCTTGATCATCCTTGTGTGACTAAACTTATATGTTATGAATCATGGCTAAAAAGCTTTTTTAAATTTAAAAACAAGCTAGTAAAACCATGTAGCTTTGCAGTTGCTAAACAAGTTTTTTTCTTAACTAAGTTACAGTGAATTGAGCACATCATGTTATTGTTTTGAACTCTCTCAAGCTAGCATCGATCTTCAGCGAGTTTAGCCAGAAAAATCAGTTGTTTTCAGATGCAGGGCGTTGAAAACTGGATCAACATGCAGTCCAGCTAGCAAATCAGTCTTCTTTAACATATTTTCAACGTCTTGCAGATCTCGAATCGATGTAAAACAGAACTGATTTGCTGCCTGGTGGCTAACTATTGATTAAAAAGGTAGTGAGCTTGCATGATGCAGCAACGTAACAATTTACTTGTGACTTTCGAGCATTTACCACGACAGGCAAACGCACAAATTGGTTTACGACCTCCTAATCGCGTTCAGCCTAGTTGTAAGAACTTTAGTTTGATTCTGTATTAGGCTATTAACAAATGTTTACATGCAGTCATGCATGTTTCGAGGTTTGGCCAGGCAGTTTGTTTAGAATAGCAAAATGCAGACTACACAATATGTGGACTAATTACAGAAAGTTTTCTTAGAGTACAATGGTATTGTTCTTGAAACAAAAGACCGCAAATTTAATTGGTTAGCTGAAAATGTGGCCGATTTTACAGTCCTTTACATGTGATCTAATGTGTTGTATTGTAAAATCGGTCAGACTTGATTCAAGTCCTGCAAGAACTAGAGGTTTTGATATGCCGATGACAAAACAATATAGTTTGTCACTGTTCACGGCCTGCTATTTTGAAATTGTACAACAGAATAAGTTTGAAACCTACTTGCAAACGGAAGGCAAGAATAAGAGTGTGTGGTGAGCTATCTCTCTCTCTGTAGGTATCATGGCTGATACAGCCCTCGATGTACATTGTACAATGATGTTCCAGCTATGGACAGCTATTTAAAGATTTTGTTGAAATCTGTTGTAATTATATTAAAGTAGCCCAATTGCCATGAGCAACAACATTTGTAAAAAACAGTGTTTTACAGTAAAACGTCTCAGCTTGATGCAAGTTGTCTGCTAGTGATGTTAATAAGAGTTGTAGGCCTTCGTCACGCGAAGGGTACGCAGACTAAATATCGATTGATAGTCATGAAAATATGCAACAGTGCAACTGTTTGATATTGGTCAGTTCTCACTAACTTCCAAGTTCCAACTATTCTAAAGTCGACAAGCATACTTTCTAGCCATGTTTTCGAACATGTCGTTGACATGTAAGAATGTATGATGGCATCGCATTCCGATAGGCCAGGGCCAGGCGTATTGTGATAGGCACATGACAAACCTTACTTACGTGATTAACTGATTATAAAAATCTGCTCAAACAAAGAATATCGCCTTTTGTAGATAATCAACATTATTTCACTCTGCGATAGACTGAAGGGTAACAAAAAATTAAGCACAGTAGTTTAAAAATAAATACGTAAATCAAAATACGTTTCGAAACCGGATTCCTTATATCAGCTTCATCTTGTTTCAAAATCAGTTTCTTATTAAAGGAAAATGTTTCAATCTGAATTTAAGCAACAAAACATACAAGAATTTTAGAAAGCAGTAAGCATCACAAATTCATATTTAAAAAGGAACTTATTATACCTAGTCTTCTAGCGACTTAATAATTGTCTCAATACGAAAGAATATTTAGGCTATTGTTCTTTGATTATAATCATTGTCATACCTTGTAGTAAATCATACTCACAAACTTATAAACAAAATTTTTTACGAATAAATTTATTTCTGACCGAAGAAAAACGAAACGAAAACAAGAAATTTACGTTAAAGCAAAATGCACGCACGAACAAAACAATAATTGCAACGTGTGATGTCAACGGTTTGTTTGGGACGCAAAGCAGCCGCAGCAATTTGTCACAAAAAGCCAGTAGTATGCAAAAGAATAACAAATAAGAAAAAGGTTGAACACCAAAAGGGTAATCGTCGAAAGCATTACGTCATTTCGCAAAGCTGTCAAAGGAACTCCCGTGTAAAAATATGAAATATTCATCAGAATTAGCCAACTTACCTTACGTAACTGCGAACATGACGAATCGTCTGCACGAATCTGCGTCTTCACAAAGAGTGTTTGGTTAGAAAAGGAGCAGATATTTTTGTACCCTGGATCTGTAACATTCAATGATTTAAAATCTCATAGTTGTCAGTAGCTTGAAAACATGTGGACATGTTTAGCAGGTTTCGCACGTTTGCTGTTCCAGTAAATTTACGACGGTAAGTGAGAATGAACCAGTAATAACTACTGCACTTCTGTAGAGAAGCGACTGATGTCATAGCAATGACTGAAAACTTTTTACGACTTAACCAGACTCTAAAATGGAAGGCAACGTGCCGCGCATATTCACCAGCGATCAACCAGGATGGGCTGCAAGGAAACAAAGTTACTTAGACAGCAGGGATAAAAATCTTGCAAGTTACAGGTAGCACACTGAAGTTTTGATTACAAAGTTAGTGATTCAAAGCAGAATATCTTTCTTGCCCTCCATGTTGATGACTTGTTGCTATTTTGTGATTATTTTCTTTGCCTTGTCAATGAAGTAAATAATCTTCGTTATATTGCGTGAGGGGAGGATAACAAAAAGAAATGACGTAATAAATTTGAAAAACCTCAAAAGAAATTTGCCCCAATAAAGAAAGCAACATTTTTTTTGCATAGAAGATTAATGCAACTGAAAACATGCCATAAAATTAAACAAAGTTTTAAATTTTTGCCTAGCTTCCTAAGGCACAGCATACCTATGGTAATGCAAAAGATTGAGTTTCGCTTTTAGCAGCATGATCGTTGCTTAGGCTACTTCACAATGTAGATATTTTCTAAGATAAATTAAAAGTATTTAGGCTACCATTGATAAAATCTTATTGGTATGCTAGAACATAGAACTATCGCGTAATAATTTAATCCAAATGTATTTTGCTGCTTGACAAACAAATATTAAAAAAAATACAAGCACTGACTGTGAAGCAAATAGCGCTTTGGGAAAAGCAACGATGTATTCGCGAAAAAGAAAGTACCCAGTGTTTTCGATCTTTGATTTCCAGCATTTGATTCATGCTTGATTAATGTTAAAGAATGACACGAGAGAAAATAATAGAACTTATGAAGTGATGAGCTTTGATACACATTTAGAACATGAGATGAGATCAGGTCGCTGGAGAATAGATCAATAGGTTTTGTGCTAAATCATTCTTGACTGTTCGACGTGTTCGTCATAAACTGAGCTATGAGCTATCAGAAGCTCCAAGCGGTTAGTTCAGCGAGTTTGGTTTCAGTGAGTTTTCAGAAACTTGTAACTTTGAGAAAGAAGCATAATTGAAAAAATCCTAATCATAACTGTTAAGGTTATGACATCAAACCATTTCGAAAGGTTCAGTTTTCTGCTTATCACTGACATGGCAGTTTTTCAAAATGCCTGAGCCAGCGCATGAAAGATCGAATTACAGCAGAGCAATATATTGTATTTAGGCGGGATTAACTATTGAGGAAAAGCTCCAGTTCAAACAAGGGTTACATGTCATTTTGATTAACATGTGTTTGTATGATGTGTACATCTGAAACCACGCTTCTAGCATGGCTGGGTGTTTTATTGAATGAAAATAGCGGACTGTTCGATATGTTGTGTTGCTGTTTTCAACACAAAGTATCCACCTACAACTATCATGTGTCGAGTTATCATACTTGTCAATAGTAGCCTATCATGTGTCAAAAACGTTTCATTATGTGGAACCCGATAATCTAACTTGGCTTTGTGTGTTTGTAGTGTAACAACACGAACTCTCTACCAAAGCTCTATCAAAATAAAGTAACTGCTTTCCTAATAAAAATAGCATGACTCAGGCTTTATATTAATCCAACTTTTTCGATGGGCTGCAAAAAGTGAAGCTAAGTATCAATTGGTGGTGGCTTGAGTTTCAGAATTCCTTGTCACAAAATATTTTTTGAGAAAATGGTAGATTGAAGTTATGGGAAGTAATAACAAACTACACATTGAATAAAATTACTGTATAAGGTTGGTTGATGTGTCGAAATCTTGTCGTTTTGCAAAATGGTCAATCGTCTTCTTGCGTTTGAGGCCGCGTTGAGGTCACGTTGCTATATCCAAGCGCAGCAGCCAATGGATTGTGTGTTCATCGAGCATCGAGACTCATGTTGCCAACCTCCTTGTGATGAGTCCCGGTAATTCACGTTTGTGAAGCAAATGGCAACAATCGGAGACCGCAACTCGCAGGGCACTGGGGGCGGTAAAAAGATAACCCTCAGCCCCGGTGTCCATCCTCCTGATCCTGAGCAAGTGCACTTCTCAGTGCAGGCAGCCTCACCTGCCGTAAGAGTCGGAGTAACATTGTTGAACGTGGAAGGCCAAATGGTCAATGATACAGAAAGATACTGCGGCTATTACTTTGCGCAATCTCAAAACAAAGTCAAAATTCCAGAAATTGGATTTAAGTAACTTTCTGTTGAATAACTCTATGTTTTTTTACTTGTTGGTGATGTTTTTCACGAAGTTTATAAATTAACGACTCAAATGACATCAATAGTTGACACGCACTTCTGAAAATGGATTGGAGCTTGCCTTGGGGAAAAACTTTTTTACCATCTCAGTTAACGTGGTGTGAGTGATCAGAGTGTTTCTGAAACCGCGGATAGTCGACATTTCTTTTTCGCAAGTTCAGTATTTTGTGAAGTTGGCCTAAGCTTATCTAAAATGAAAACATCGTCTGTATTAGCAATTTTGCATGAAGAATTATTTTCCGTTTTCAATGCATTGGCTTTTGTGAAGAGGAAATTACGATTGCGCGACATTTACTTCGTAAACCATCTCGTGTCAACGATGTATGCATGAAAATTCATTTTTCATCAGATAGGGTTACCGTTACCGGTTAAAGTCAAACTGTGGTCACCAGTACTTTACTGAGAATCCGAGATATATCACCTATTTTGTATACTGTTACTAGTGCTTCGCTTACGCAATCGTACGACGACCAACCACAATGATCTAATAGTAAAACGTTTTTTAAATACGCTGCATGTTGTAATTTTTTAGTTAAGCCTTTGCGAAATGGAGGTGATTTGTTTTATTTGCAGGTCGTGATTTGCGTGACTATATTGTAGCTTTTTGTTTGAGAATTGACATTTCAAGGGCTCATAATCTGAAGTAGAGCAAGGCAGTTTAAAGGTGTTTCAAAAAACGATCTCGACATATTCTGCATGCCTGGTAGTTCATTTAATTGCTTTGCCACTCTATCGTTTTTGTGCTCTAAATCAAAACCGTTCTGTCTTTAGCCACAATCTGCTTTACCGTTTGGGAGCTCATTGTTGTTGACTGCTCTGTAGCCAATTCAGGGTAGGACATAGGCAAGTTGCGTGAGGCTGTTTTGTAGTAGAATTCACTTTCTTTTTTTTCAAGTATCTGGCCTGAGTTGTGTCTGCGTATTTTACTAATCTTCATCTTCACATTTCTTAATACTTTATTACTACTGGTGTTGGTTAGATTCATTGACTACACCAGCACAGCAAAGTACGAGCAAGATTACTGTAATCGCATAGATGTTTTGAAAAAAAGGTTTGAGAGTGATTCAAAGGGAAAGACATCATTAGGTGACATGAATGATTTTTATCCAGCTTATCCACGTAATAAAGATGGATTATTTGATGCAAGTGTTTCAATCAAAAACATTTAAGTCCAATTAGCCTACGTTTGTTTTAAGGTTAGTTTCAAAACGTGGTTTACACGAATATATATCGAAACTGTTCCGGTTTTTTCAAACTTTACAATTTATTGAATGTAGAGTATGAATATTTTGCCCATACAGGCTGTCGACCATACAAATCTTTTTCAACTAACATTATGATAAGGTACAGTTGAAAATTTTTGCATTGTCAGGAAACTTGAATAACAGATGGAACACGTCAGTTTGATCTCTCCGTCGTTTCTGCTTGTCAGATGTTATCTGCTGAGCTAGCAGGGCATGTTTGAGAGCTTTATTGTGCCATTGAGCTGGACAGTCACAGCATCAATTTTGATCCCAAAGAGCATTTTGGGCCAAACTTCTATGGAAGCGAATAACCAATAAACAAAAAACTGCCTTTTTAAACGTTTATTTTTGAGTTTGTCCAAACTTGACAAAAAGTTGTGAAAACAGCAGCATTCAGTAAGTTTAGTTTGATAATTAAAACAAAAGTTACAATATGTGTTAAAATAGCGCTTCAAATCAACCTCAAAATAACCAAGTTATTCAAAACACTTAATTGAAACACTTCCTGCTTTACATTATTCCACTATATCACGTAGATAAATAAAGCAGTAGCCTAACTAATGCTACTCGACAATTTTTTTCAATAAAATTTCTTTCAAACCATTTAGGTTATAAGTTGCTTTCAAAGTTTTTCTAGATAGAAAAAGAATTTTCAAATTGCTAGAAACTGCCTTCTATACAAGTGTTGAAACTTTATTATGATCTGTTTTCTGTTACAATAAGTTTGTTTCATTAAAGCCAGTGGTAAAATCCATATTTTTCTCAAAACTAAATAGTCTTCCTGTTCCTGAAGGCATCAGTGACAATAACATCCAGGCCCTGATTTAGGGGGGGGGGGCAAAGGGTGATGGTGCCCCGGGACCCCGACTTTTAAAGGGTCCCCTACGTGGAAAAAATGTGATTTTGCGTTATTGTTTTTTTTGTTTCATCTTTTGAAGTTTCTGCAAAATGCTGTGCAGCGCAGTGCTGGATCAATGCTACTGTCGACGTATAGGTGGTTTTTCGCACGGAGGCCTCCCGATCTAAAAGTGCCCCGGGCCCCCATCAGCTAAATCCGGCCCTGATAACATCACTTCAATCGGTTGAAACAGCATGGTGACGTTCAAAGTATGCGTGCTGTGTTTTGATTTATCCTTGCCGACTATAATATCTACGTAGCCTACTATAGTACTATATTTATTATCATCGAACCCAATGCACTTTATACTAAAATATCTGAAGAGCAAACCTAAACTTAACGCTATTTACATTTCAGAAATTAACTAGTTATGACGTTGCACGCTAAGAATAAGTAAAGTTATTTTCGTTAGGTGACCTAATATCTGGTTTTGCAAAATGTGTATTTCTAAAGTATTTTTATAACCTGCAAGGTTAAAAGACATATTCAAAAGTGAAAAACGTCGATGTTTACAAATGTTGGATTCTTCTTACTTCTTTGATCTCCAGCAGAGCTGCTGCAGCCGAAAGAAATTCTGCTTTTGATCATGGAGCTAGGAAGCGGGGGAGAAGCTGATGCATCTTTGATTACCTCATCTTTGCAACACACTTATGACGTCAATCCAACCGTGTTTGTGGCGAAGACGGAATATCCGGGAACAGTGCAAAGTGTCACTGAAAATTCAACGGTTACTTCTCACTCTCTATTCAATTCTACCCAAAAGCCCCTGTATGATATTATTGATGAAAATCTTGTCAACCTTCAAGTTTTCTTAAAAAACGATACTTTTTTTACTGTTAATGGAAGTGAACCCACATCAACACAGGCAATGCATGTTTCCAATACAACAGACATAACATCGCCTGGTCCTACTGACAGCAATTTAGTAGTTTTGATTGTCGGTGTAACTTGTGGAGTTATAGGATTGTTAGTTGGAATATTACTTATGGCTGGTGCGTGGATATATATACACAAGAAAAAAAGGAATATTAAATCACTAAATCGGTCTAGTCATGCCTCTGTGCATGAAAGAAATCCAAAGGAGATGACCTTTGAACCTTTAGATTTGTCGTTGACTCTTCCGACGTATGCACAAGATTCCAATACTTTGGACACGCGAAAAAGTTTAAGCGATGTTTTGAACAGTTCTGAAATGCAAGAGGGTAATTCGCCTGGTAGATCTGCGGTTGAAACGCACGATCTTTTTTATCAACGCTATCCACCTCCCTCGCCACCTTTGCATGACCATTCCATGTACCACGAAAATGAAGGACAATCAAGTGAAAGGGAAGACGACCAAGCACACACAAAAGCAAGCATCCACGAAAGTATGCAAAACTACGGCCCCGAAAGAAACATCGGTGATGTAAGTACTTGTAGGGTAGGCTACAGTCAGACAATAAAGCTTGAACCCATTTGCATTGCAAAGCTTATGTTGTACTTGTATCAAAAGAACCTTCTCAATGGTTCGCTTTATTAAAAATAAACTTATCTATTGTCAACTTGTGTACGTTTCAGATGCATAAACGACCAATTTCGATATCAAATAGAGATAGCTTCAGTAGTGGCCTTGGGACAGGAACCGAATCGGACATATTTCCGTGCGATAACAGAGGTCTACATCCAATAAAATTGGCAACTGATCTTCCTTCACTCAGCTATGATCCAACCATGGATAAGAATCTATATAATAGATACGAAAAGAGGCACAGAAGCCACAAAGCTTTGGGCGTGGTAAGTGAAAGCACTGGTCGACGATCGAAGCGATCGATAAAAGGAAACCATAAGAAACGATTGACACAAAAGTCTGACACATCGAGTTCCTACGCGTCTAGTGGCACAACGAGCATCAACGATTGGTCATCAACCGATGTGTCGTCCTCGCCATCATCCACTTTACCTTCCTCTACATATCAGTCAATGTCACCAGCTACTTCAAACGCCCTTCCAATGACAAAAGAACAAATAAACGATAACGACCAAGAGGAATGGAGTAGTAGCGAGTCCACTAACAGAGAAGATGGTGCAAATTGGGACGAACAAGATAGATATGAAGCAGAAGAAGCTGAAAGTATCATAGACAAGAACGATGATGTAGTGTCTTCCTATTTTGATATGCATTTTCCTTCTACGTCAATGATTTCAGATGATTCGCAAACAAAAATTTCTGATGAACAGATTTGTATGTCGCCAATACGTGTTGATGCAAAAATTCGAAAAATAACAGTAATAAGACGCGATTCAGACGTAATCGACTTATAACCAATTATTAGTTTGAAACTACAGCTTCATGTCATGTTTTTGTGTATGTATAACTTTGAATGTCATGTGTTTACAAACGACTGAAGTGATTTGTTTATTTACATTTATAACTGACCCAAGGCCAGTCAACATTCTTGAATCAACTGCGTGGGTTATAGGTGAGACGGTCGGACCGACGTTCAAAAGGATTGAGTTCGACTCTTATCAAGACACGTTGCTGTGTATTGATAGTTATTTAATGGCATGTTTGAAAGTGGGAATCACTGGGCAATTTAAAACTAGATTTTTAATGAAATGTAATTTTTCTTTTATAGCCTACATGGTGGTTCAAAATTAAGCAGAATTTTGAAATAAAGCAAACCAATATCGAGACCAGCACTTCTGCGTTGAGTCCAAGTGCTGTTACACAAAAAAATTATTTTAAGGTAAAAAGAATTCGCTTTGATTTTGAAATGAAATTCTTCATTAAGGAGCTGCATTTGAGTTAAAACGAAAATCAGTAACAAACAACTATTTTGCTTCAAAACGTAATAGGCGTAACGTAAAAACATTTCTTTTTGGAAAGTTGTTATTGTTTTTTTGTTTGTTTTTGTTTCGAACAGCCCTAAGGGTAAGGCTGATGTGAAAATCAACCTCTCCGCCAACCGGCTGTAGCAATAATACGTTACCGTAGAAAGATACTTTTTATATTTTGCCATCTACATTTTGGGTAAGCAGAAAAAGAAAAATATTTAGAAATTGATTTTCAAATATTTAATTTTGAAATATTGTTTCGTTGTAAACTCTCGTCTAATAACTTTAGATAGAATACATTTAGGCTTACGAGTGTTCAGCACGAAAATAGTTTGAACTAACCTAATTTTTCTTTTCTTTTTTGCTTCAAAGCAAAATTTTCTGTCGTCATATTTCGTTTCGAATGAATTTGTTTAATATCTAAGTTTTGTCCACACAATCGTTTTGAGCAGCTATTGTAGCCATTGCGTATAATCAAACGTGGACTTTTTTTTCTGAGTTTTTTTATTTTATTTGTGTTAGTGTGTTTTTCGCAATGCTATTACGTCCTTCCAACGAACGAGCTGTGTTATGACGTGCTTTTGGTGTAAAGATGCAGTTGCAAGGCCCTGTCTGTTGTGTGTTATGTTCTGTGTGCATCAGCTTTATAGAGAAAAGTTTGTTCAGTTTTGTGACCTATGTTGCTGTAGTGTAACCTAGTAATCGCACTAAATCACGAACAGCTAAAGCTACCTAGTCAACCTTGCTCAAACAACGAATCTTGCTGGTGACTCTGAAATCATGGAATACTAAAGTAATCTTATGAAATTTGTTAAGCCTTATACATAAACCTCCTTATGAAAGTAGTTGAGACATTTCACTGCAAGGAAATTATTGTATGAGAATTGTTGTCTACGAATGGTCTCATCTACTAGTCGCTGCTGAATAGAGAGCAGATACGTTGCTCAAGCGCAGACCCAGAAAACTTAACCAGCGCCTCTTGATCTTGAGGTTCATTCGTATATGTGTAGGCCTACTCATAGTTTAGATTGTTAAAACCGAGATATTTCTGACCGTAGGCCTATGGCTTGCAGCTAGGTTTATCAGCTCAGATGTCATTTGGAGTTGTCGGAACATTTAAAAGTTGCTTTCCTTTATTCCGAAAGATGACAAAGAACTACTAAACTCAAAACTGGACACCAGATCAGTGGTGGGGGACTGGCTAAAGTCTTTATCTTTGCAGTTTAAGTCGCTCATCGTATGCACAGTGAAGTTAACAAACAAAACTTTTAACGTTAAAAGAGACCAAAACATGGAAAAAAGGATCCAAAACATGGACATCAGAGATACAAAACGTAAGCATATGAGATCCAAAAGATGGGTTTAAGAGATCCAGCACACAGGCATAAGAGATTCAAAACATGGGCGTAAGATCCAAAACTTGGGAATAAGAGATCCTAAAATTGGGCATTAGAGATCAAAAACATAAGCATTGGAGACTGAAAACATTGACAAAAGAGATTTATAACATAGTTATAGCATCCAAAACGTGATGATAAGAGATCCAAAACATGGGTATAAGAGATCTAAAAAATGGGCATAGCTGATGCGAAACATTTGCATATGAGATACAAAACATGGGCATAAAAGAGGCAAAACTTGATTATATGAAATTCTAAACATGGGAAAACCTGATCCTAAATATGGACATAAGAGATCTAAAATATGGGCATAGGAGATCTATAACTTGGGCATTAAACATTCAAAACATTGGCATAGGAGATCCAAAACACGGATATTAGAAATCCAAAGCTTGGGCTTAGGTGATCTAATGCAAAAACATTCAAAAGCACAAGATATAAGAGATACAAAACATGGGCATAGGACATCTAAAACATGGGTAAAAGAGATCTAAACAAATGGGCAGAAGATATCCAAAACATGGGCATGGATGATCCAAAATACTCGGAATAAGATATAAAACATGGGCATAAGAGATAAACAACATGGGCATAAGAGATCCAAAACACGATCACAAGACATTCAAAGCTTCGACATGAGATACAAAACATGGGTGCGCGACATCCGCAACATGGACATCATAAATCTAAATTATAGGCACAGGAGATCCAAAACATGCGACTCATGCAGGCTAGGAGATTAAATGAACGTTTTGTCGTCGCCAGCGTGGCCTAAAGGGTTAAGGCTAGGTAATAGTCATTTCGATGTCGTGGGTTCGATTCGCACCCCTGCCAATAACCTTTTTTATTTTGTATTTAGGCTACCAAACCAACTTCAAAGCAAGAATCAACTCTCTGGCTGAGTGCTAGAAGGCTCACAATGCTGCAGTGAGCTGGTTCATAAAAAAATTGTCCTATGTTAAAGTGTCTACCGGTCAAAATACCCCATCTGCTGCAGCGACCTACAGATTACAAATACGCGTATCTTTCAGGTTTCCACTCAGCGTCACCTAGTGTATAGAATAGTTTAAAGCTACAAATACTTGGAGTAGCAAAGAGTTAGCTACATGAAGGTACTTCAGCTGAAATCATCCAAATTGAATGGTTCAGGGTAAAAAAATGCAAGAAAAAAGTTTTCTTTCATGAGGTAAAGTTAAAGGTCATCATTTATTATTTTATGGTGTCCGACAAATTGTTCGTAAACAATTGTTCGTAAAGCAATTGTTCGTAAGCAATTGTTCGTAAAGCAATTGTTCGTAAAATTAATTCTTCGTAAAACAATTCTTCTTAAAGCATTTTTTTGTGCATGCAGTTAAAATTTGATGTATACGAAGAAATGCTTTACGAAGAATTGGTTCACCGATTTTATTTTAGGAAAAACAGTTTACGAACAATTGTTTTACGAACAATTGCTTACGAACAATTTGCCTATAACCTTATTTTATTCCTAAAGTAGAAGATTTCGTCTCTCTCTAACTTACTTCTGTCGCAAAGTCTTGCTTGCACCATGCAAAGGTCGACAGTCATAAACGCGAGCATTATCGTCTGTGACCCAATGAATTGAATTTATGTCGCGACAGGCTCATTGTGACTAAGTCACGTTAAATCTAAATCACGCTTAAGAACAGTTATGAGTTGTGAAAGAATAATTACTGTTTTTTAGCACTGCCACATAATAGGCTATAGCCTACCGGACGGTCGTTTTTGACCGTTTTTCGTTTTCAAGTGAAAGCTTTCATTTTCAACTCTTAATCGTTTACAATTTACATTGATGAGTTTACAGAAGCAAAATACTGTACACAATAAATAAAATCGGAGTTGATACAACGGTCACAAATGACCACTTGGTTCCACAAATGATCACACTTTATCCTAGAGTAGGCTATACCTTTGAATTTTTGGCGTTTCGTGAGTTGCAATATTAACCCTTTTTCTTTCAATATTGCCATATGGCAACGCATTTCTCACGACATACCCGCTCAGCTGAGTTATGCAATAAACTTCTGATTACGCCATCATCATCAACATTTTATTTTTTGTTATTATAACGCGTCCGGAACAAAAATGATACTATGTAGGCCTACTAGCTACAATAGTCGATAAACCAGGACTTCAATGAACGGGAAAAGATGGCAAACCTTGAAAGGTTTAACTTTAAGACGTGCCTGAATAGTAGGCCAAGTTCATGTACGACGAGTATTTGTCTGTGGCTAGCACAGCCAAAAAATCAAACAAAAATGAAAGGAAGCACATACAATATACAGTGAGCCTATAAAATAACAGCCCAATGGAAAGTGTTGTGGATTGAATTTACCAGTTCTAATATTGAAGTGGATGAGCAGTCATCATAATATCATAATATTAAGATGGAGAAAGAAACCCAGACATAAAAGAAGCCCATCCTCAGACAAAAGCTAGTTTCGTTGTGGCCCGGAGAACATGATGTTGAGCTCTTCCTATATCAGACTGCACATCACGCAGTAACCCACGACAATTGAGGTTCGAGATCCACTTTAAGTTATTGTTTCTCTTCCTGGTGATTGGTGGAATGAATGAGCTGGTAGATAAGATGATGATGTTCTAATGGTGTTGATAAAGCTCTCAGCCCTTTTATAACTGCGTCGTGTTGGTTATAAAGTGTTGCGTGTGCTGTTGAGATCTACTTACATAAAAGTACGGCACAGTAGTCGGCATAGTATTGTTAGGTAAATCATTTTATGAGAATTTGTTGGCTTTAATAGTTATGTAAACAAGATCACACTTTGTCATAAGTTATTTTGAAGATTTGCTGGCAAATCAATTTGAGGAACAATTAACAAATTTAATAAATAGTAACTATACAAAAGTAAGTAGCCTACTACTAGTTGCGCACTTTTTTCACCGAATTTCTGTTTGCTTCTTAAGAGAAGGTATAATTAATAAGTGTGTATTTTCTAAAGCGGTAAGTTATATGTGTAATATTGGGTGAGACTTTTCAGTCACAGAGATTTATCAGTGTGTTTTCACTTTGGTTTTGGTTTGGTTTTGAATCTTTCTCCTCGGACTGACTAAGCCTTTGATAAGTTATTCCTAGTAGTTTCGCATACTTGTAGAAGCTTTGAACCACTGACGTAGGGTCGGGTTGAGTAGTCGTTTTCGGAACATTTAAAATACTTAAAATTATATGAAAGATAGGATGCATTTGGATATAGCTTACTATTTGCAGTTTTCCAGGTACAGTTTGACAATCATTTTCTAAAAACGCAAATATACAGACAAGATTTTATTCAGAAGTAATCAATAAAAGTAACCTGCAGTCAGGGACGGGTTAGTCCACCGGAGATTCGGAAACTTTCCCAGTGGACCGGTTAAATTTTGAATATGGTCCTGTTGAATTTTTGAATATGTGATCACTGTTTTTCAATATGTGCTAAGCAAATTTTTAGTTCGAGTGCACAACTTCACACATAGACCTCGACTGCGCATAATAAATGTTGCTTTTAAAAATCAGACAAAGACAGGGGAAAATTAGCAAACTGAATCTTGCTGCTGAAGCAAACTGAAGGCATATTCTCTTAATGTTGCTACATGACAACAGACCAATGAGATTGGGATGTCGCCACTTGAAAAATTGAAAAGAAAATTTTATTTCTTGTATCGATTTGAAAGCACTCCACATGATAATACAAGCACATGAAGCATATTCTTGATTTGGGACATGAAGGGTTTTGAAATCACGATTATTTTTCACGTTTCCCGTCAGGTAGACTCAGACAAACGATTTATTTTTTTGTAAATATGTCAAATTGTTTCGCTGTTTAAAATACCCTGGAGTCCTAGACAATTACCGGTTCGTGTTAACGCAGGTTTAATGACATAAATTTGTGATTAATGAGAACTATTTGTACGTAGGATTGCCATTTTAAATATTACAAAGGTTGCATTATTAGAACCGAAACTGTAGGGTAACACCCAAGTGAAAGTAACATTATGACTGTGATCAGCTAGACAGCTACAGCAGAACAAAACCTATCCAGAGACTAAAGTTTTGAAGGTTATAAGCCTACTTATCGCACTGGCTCCATTGTAGGCCAATGACCTGTCGTCTGCACCTTACCACAGTCACAAGCAAAATTCTCTGCTAAATCCCAACGCAACATTTAAATTGCAGAAGAGTTTGTACAAAATCGACCAACATCAGTAAACAAGCGGTAGTGTACTTTGACGAAAGAGAGTAGGCTCGTCCACCTTCATCTCCGCAAGTATCGATTTGAGATACTTGAGATATGGCAGCCTTCAACTGTCGTTATTAAGTATAAAGACACGAATCATGATGATGTTTGTTTGCAATATGCACGTCTAAAAAACACAAAATATAACAATTACAAAATACAGAATATAGTAACCACGTCAGTGGTGCAAAGTCTCTACAAGTATGCGAAACTGCCAGGAATTACCTATCAAAGGCTTGTCAGTCCGAGAAAAAAATTGAAAACCAACCAACCAAAAGTGGATTAAACGCAATGTGATCTTGTGTAAATTCAAGGCTTTGATGAATTTTGGCTGTTTCTTTCCATCAACCAGCAATACAATTGTTACACTGTATACTGACAAGCAATAAGCTCACATTATCGCTCCGTGCATCTTTATGCACTAAAAAGAGATGAGCATCACAGAGTCTTCAATGTTTGGTGTGCCCTCAATTTGCCCCAAGCTTTTGGTAATATCAATAAAAGACAGGAACTTTTGACATAAAGCAAATTTGCTGTTTTGGGAAGTTTATTCGGTAAAAGTGTTCAATCAACCTGCTTTTCTAGAAACTATGCGACCGTGAATTGGCGTAGTGAATGGTGCACTCGTTTTCCAACCATATAAACCTGATTCACTACCGGGGTCAGGGCTTGGTGAACGAATTTGTGCCGAAGGCTCTGTACACTGAGAACCTGATGTTTGAAAGTTGACCATAGAAGTATTAAATCTAATTTTGTAACCTGAGATGTCAAGCCTTCTACTATCGGAGACGGAGATTTTAAGCTTTTAGTGGTAAAAAAACTTTGTATAAATTTGTAACTAAAATTATCAAATTACTATCCATTCCAATCCATGTATGTAGCAAACTAGTGTAAGTGCAAAATATGTATGAAAAAGACCGGCTACGTCACAAACGTGAGCTGAAAATGTGCATAAGGGGTCATGCCACTACACTCAAACAAAATGAGGAACTAAAACCGCAGCAACAAAAAAAAAAAACTTCTAAGAAGATAAGAGAAGATTTCTTAGAAATGTCCTGTTTCTCTTTGCATGTGTCATCGAGCCGGATCTACGTAAAACGCTTAATCCTTTGACAAGAAGCTGCTGTCCATTTTACAAAATAATTAATTTATCATTACGTAATTCTTTTGTTTAAAACAAGAAAATTGTGCAACAATCATATTTAAACGTGAGTAAGACAAAACAAAAGTAGAGGTATTTTTTGTCTAACAGGAGGAAACTAAAGGTCAAACAGAGTTTCGAACTGCAACAAATGGGCCATTTTCAACCTACTGAGAACACAAACTAGCTAGACTTTTTTTACACGGTATAAAAATAGCTATAAAATTAACTCTTTTAAACAAATAGTTTTTCAATCATATTTGAAAAATTTGGTTAGGCTGCCTTGTAAAGCTTATTGGTGGGAAGCGGAAAACATTTTGTAACATTTTTTCGTACTGAGATTAAACAAAAAATCAATTAGTTTGTTCTCATTGGAGATTAAACGAAAAAGAAATACTTTCAACGTAGTTTAGCCTACCGTTAGAACCAGGGCAGTGTGAGTACCATATTGCCTCCCCCCCGAAGTCCACTAGTGGAGTCTATGTTCAGTAATGGCAATTAAAAATAGGACAAGAAAGCGTTTACGGCCGCAAACTCTTCCAATGTAGAAAAAAATTCACAGTCATCATTTCAACAAAAAATAAACAACTCTAAGATTTTAAAAATAGTAAATAGGCTAGGCCGACAAATGCAGGAGCAGATCTGGAAAAAAGTAGAAGAACCAGACTTTTAATACTATAAAGCAGGGGTTCCCAGCCTGGAGGCCATGGCCTCCTAGTGGGCCATGAGCCGTTTTCAAAGGGGCCATGGAAAAATTTTAAAAATAATAATTTTTTTAATTTATCATCTCTCAGTCCACTCCAACACTATATAACAAAATAAATAAATTAAAATTTAATAAAAAACTAGTATATTTTGCGGCTTGCTCTTTTCACCACCAAACCAGCAATTAAGACATTGTCAGAGCAAGCTCAACCATCACATTAGCTGCATATTAATGTACTATCATGTTTATTGTGTCTTGTATTTATATCATTTTTTCCTTCTAACTACCGGTTACTGTATATTGTATAAACAAGTTTTTTAATTAAAATGACGTTTCCTAATTTTTTCAAAAGGTTGAAAAAATAGGGGGGCCATTGATTTTTCAAAATTTTCAAAAGGAGCCACAGTGTAAAAAAAGTTGGGAATACCTGCTATGAAGCAAAATTTATAAGATAAATGGACAATGCAAAACTTAATGTCCGAAATGGTAAAGTCGAACAGGAGGTGTGGGGGGCTTGCCCCCAAAAATTTTTGCCAAATATAATCTTGTTTAGGTCAGTCTTTTGACATTTTTGGCACAATAATGTTTTGTTTTTATCAAGATGCACAGTTTGTATGTAACCATAGGTCGTTTTGCATGCGGTCTTAATTACACCTGTTTCATTAGCCTGATCGCAAATCACATGGCTCCTAACCAAATTCATCAAATTAAAATTGGATTTGGGTAGGTTCGGTTTGAATCTTACCATTTCAAAAAAATTTCATTCACGATCTCAGAAGATTTCAATAATGTATTTCTTGAATTAATGAGGTTATTTGAGTGAGCAGTGTTTACTTCGGATTCGGAATATTACATTAGTTTGTTAGTCTTTTGTGGGACATAAAAGCTTTTTACTCTCTTCCATGGGCGCCGATCCCTATAGGACAGCGGGGACATTTTTGTAACGTAAATGGGAAAATATTAACCGAATGTCACAATTATATCAGTCAGACGTTTAAGATATATTAAATGGAGGGGACAACATTTTTGTTTTATGCGAGGAAGCCCCAACCGTAGTAGGCCTAGAAATGTTTTATTAGGCGGAGAAACCCTGGTGCAACTCGCAAGTTGTATTTGTGTTGGTTACGCCAGGGCAAGACAGTGCAGAGTTTTAGAATTACGGTACTTAGAAAGAGTCGTAAAAGCATGTAATGCAGTAAGTTTAGCTTGTGTTACTTTTGTGTAAGAAAAGGGCTGTTTTTTGAGTAATTATTACATTGAGGTTAAGAGCTGCTGAAACGTCTTTGTCGGTTTAGCAAAAAATTGTATATAGGCCAAATCAGCAGTTGGAAGGCTGGCAGGCAGCTTTTTTCAATTGAAAAAACTCTTACCCTAACCAATTTTTAAAAGACTTGTCAGGTTCCAAATCGTCTTCAGTATGGACATGGTCATGGTCAACCTCCTAAACTTCAAACACCAGAGACGAAACCTATCGGTCAGAGTATTTTGTAGTCATTGACAGCGTGCACAAAATCTTACTGACTATTTCAAGTCGACCGATCTTGAGCAATACAAAATTCTACAAGAATCACTCTTTAGTGGAAAGCTACAATCACATGTGGTAGATTATCCTGAGTTCTCTGAAACAGAGTCCCTTGCACAAGCGAATGATATTCAAGAAGATGCCATCCGCTGTTCTGCAAATGTTTCCGGAAGTGGAACTTTTGCTCATTTCACCAGTCAGCCAGCTGAACGGTCAGTTTCAACTTTGCGACGTGTCAAAACTTGGTTACGATCTAATATGACACAGAAACAGCCAAATCATGCAATGGTCTGTCATGTGCACAACAAAGTTTTGAATTCGATCAACCTCCATTACCTCTCCAAGGACTTCGTTTTTAATTTGCCGGAGACTCGTTGCCGAGTTGCAGTGTTTAGACATTTGCTGTCCAATGCTGACACTGACAATTAAAATACATCGCATAAGACTTGTACCTACTGTATTTGTTTGTTGAACAGACCCCGATTTTTCAGCTCGCTTCGCTCGCCTCCCTTTCTTTCCTAGTAAATGTCTCCACCAATCTTAGAGAGCGATCGGCGCCCATGCTCTCTTCATCCACTTTTCAAAACTATGCATGCCCAAGGTTGCTGGTTAGGTGTATAAGTGTGGTTGTGCAAGCAAAGCGAGCAAGAAAATTTGGTAAAAATGGAAAAAAATTGAATTAAATGTTACCGGTGCATTTAAAATTATAAGCGAAAAAACGCTGCGCAAACAGTATTTCTAACTTTGAAACTATTCATAACTTATATGTGGAAGAGTTGCGGCCTACTGCATTATCTTACTTCATAAACTGGCGCTTTTTGTAATATTGTAAAAAACATCCACTTAGCCTACTTTTAAAAGAATTTCGTGTAAATTGTAATTGGAGCGGCATTTTGTAGAAATATCCAAAAGCAGCCAATGATGCTGCTACGCCACAAAATGCCGGTAACGGTAACTTTGACGCCAGTAACTCCTGGACCAATACCGTACATCGGTCGTACTTTTTTCCATATCACTTACGGTAGTCAAAGAATAAAGCAATGTGTTTAGAAAAGGCTCCAATTGGCATAGTTATATGAATGCCAGAGTAAATAAGCAAACAAATGGAAAGTCAATCAAACTCGTTTTCCAATGGTGGCAAAGCTAGCGCAAGTTTTGTTAGCTGTAGGCTACCAAGTTTCACCACAAGTGAGCGCTTGTAGTCGGTCGAAGGTTACGTAATACGTTGTTGCACAAAAAATAACTGTGTAACTATAAACTGTTCGAAAGTGTCGGACGTTCTTCCTCTTAGCAGTTTTGCTGGAAAAAAGTTTGTATGAAGTAGGCTGATGTAGCAGTTTCATATTGTTTTAGGCTACACAAAAATACGACTTATCGAACTCTTGCTTTGGTGACTTGAGAACGCTGAGACAACGGAGATTTCACAAGATCACTCATGTGATATTTGTCACGTGTTTCGTGACTATATAACCAGGTGATTCACACCACAATTCAATTAAGTTGAGGCGCGCAGTCAAAAAAATTACTTGTTGGTTTGTAGGTCCTGGTAGCCTTGCTTTCAACCAATAAGCAATAATTCTGACGATTTTTAACCACAATGTAATTTTCTTTTGTGCAGAACAAGCCTTACATTTTACATACTTGCAAATCTTAATTAAGCCATACAACATGCGCTTCTATGTAATATTTTGCTCCATTGCATTGGTATCTATGATGCCTGCTTTCATCGATTGCTTGAAATGCAAAACTGGTCTTCAATTCAGCATAGATCAACCTGGAATTGGGCCTGTTACAAGTGACCTCACCCAAGAAGAATGCTTTGGAAATGGTGCACAGTGTCTCAGAGTGGATTTTGAAGCAAAAGTTGCTGGAATAGATGGTAAGTAGCCAATCATGGCTGCAGCAATTTTCCGTTTTTTAGTAATTGTGGTTAGAGCTAAATGCATATTTTCAACATCGAAACTTCACGAAGTTCTATAGCGTTACCTATAAATCAAGAGTTTTCAATCTTTTTTGCACCCTGCGATCCCCTCAGAGCAATCAATGTAGCCTTGCGACCCCTCATAAAAATATTCAACAAAAGCATACTTAATACAAAATATAACCAAATTTGATTCATGATGGCATCCAGTTATGTCTCGTTTCGCGGTTCTAATGTAGCATAAACTTTTAAAACTAAAAACGACTTTTCACGATGTTATAGGCTACTGCTTTGTTACATTTCCTTCAATTATTATTTACATTTCCGATCAAACTTGGCTAAATTAAAGAAGAAAAAATAATGAAAATAAGCTACATTTTCACCGGTTTAATCTATTGCAATCTTTTATGGATTATTAAATATGTGTGAATATGAAAAGCATGGCAGTAGGTCTAAACCAGCATTTCTTAAACTGGGGTAAATTTACCCCTGGGGGTAAATTTCCTCGTTTTGGGAGGTATATGAGCTATCAATCAAAATATCCACATCAGTTTATGGGACAGAAAAATTGTGCCAGCTGTCGGTATTGGTATTGTAGATATCATTTCACCGCTTGACGCAGATAACTGGAAATGATCTCAGTCAAAACTTGAAGGATGACATCATCAGCTATCTTCAAAACTTGCAGGAGGAGTTTGAACGATATTTTCCCGAGATAAATAGCCTACTGGCATCATTTTGATGAAAGTAGCGAGAAATCCTTTTGTATGTAAAGTGAAAGATGTTCCTGAAGCAATCCAAGAAAAATTTATAGAATTAACAAACGATTCTTTCGCAAAAGATGAGTTTCACTCTTGCAACCTATAGAAAAATTTTGGGTTAAAATATAAAATTATTATCCAAGGATAGATTAGGTACTCAAGCTCTGAATATTCTCCTTACGTTTTCTTCAACTTACCTATGCGAATGCGGCTTCTCTGCATTGCTTACTATCAAATCTAAAGCACGAAACCAACTTCATGTTGAATCCGATATTTGTTGTGCATTATCTACTACTTTACCAGATATTGAACAACTTGTTGCCAAAAAGCAAGGGCAGCCGTCGCATTGAATATAACTGATGTAATTTGTTACTTTCGTTTTTTAATAAATGAGCACCATTTTATATATTGGGGGTAAATCTGATATTCATCTTTGTTAAAAGGGTAACCCATACAAAAAAGATTAAGAACCACTGGTCTAAACGGATAAGTAAAAGCTGAAATAGTTCGATTAACAGGCAATGTCCTAAAATCAAAGTTTAAATCGAACCTCTCTGTGAAAGTTTAAATATCGAATGCAATTTATTACGGTACTTCAAACAAAAATTATTGCACTCTGAACATATAAGACCTGCCCTAAGACCTAAGAAAAATAAGACCTGCCCTACAGGGCCATGTGAGCACCATCTTCTCCCATCCCCTCTCTCTGAAATTCACTAGTGGGCCTTTAGGTCTTAATAAAGGTGCCTAAAATGTTTTTCAAACCATAGGTTGTGAATTCGGATCAAAAACATCAGACTGACTCCACGATCTGTTGGGACTCCATCTTTGATTACATAACAATGCAAAGAGCTATGGAGTTTAACTAAAATAACTAAAAGATTTTACAGGGCCGTTTTCAGAGGATAATTTGGCAATGAAAAAGGCCGTCTCTAGAACATGTAGCCTAATTGTATCACTCTTACAATGTAAAAAAAACTAAAAACTGGAAAAAAGAATGACGCAGCGTTTGTCTTAAAAAAAATAAGACGCTGGGTTGAATGCAGAACAGCTTACTTAAACAAGGTAGTAACAAAAAAATTTGGCGACGTGGAGTTTCCTTCCGTATGCAAGCTCTCTTACCTCCTAAACCGTTTTCGAATTAAAAAAAAATCATCTTGAATGCAAAACTATACGCTGGATAATCCCTGTCAGCGATGATGAACGATATACAATACCGAGGGATGCAAACTAAGCTGTAAAATGTCGAGTTTTTATAGCAGTATATAGATAGTAACATTATTTATATTAAAATGCAGAAAGACGCTGCACCAACTAAATATGAATAAGGATGAGCCCTTAAACAGAGATGTGGTCCCACTAACTGGGGCTTTAGAAGCGGTAAATAGGGCCTTGCGCAACTTAGGCTGTAGTATCGAGCTTCTGTAGCAACATTTACAACATTTTTTATTTCAAATAGCCAAAAAAAAATAAAACAAGTTGAAATGAGTGCCTGAGTGGGCCCTTAAACAACCGTGCCCCCCGGGACGTATGAGGGGTGGTTAATACAGCCCTGTTACTCTAAACCAGGGGTGACGAACCTTTTTGCGGTCGCGGGCCACTTTGTCGATTACACATGAGTTATCCGGCCACACAACTTTTTAATCGTAACCTACTATGAAATCTTTTAGAAGCGACTCAAAATATTATTCGTGAAAAGTAACAAACGGCAGATGAAAGTAATAAAACCCACACAGTTGAAATTATCTTATGCAGAATCGAAACATACAACAGTAAAAAATAAAAACAAATCAACTTGAGCAAAAAGGATAAAGCAACAGTAGGCACTGATAATGAAGACACTCCAAGACAGTTTAATTTTCGAAGCGTTTGCTTTCATATGAGTATAATTTCTTCTTTTTTTTGGCTCTATCCTTTTTGCTTAAGTTGACTAAATGTTTCGACCATTATGCTCCGAAACAACAAATCAGTTAATGAAATTCCTTTTTCAAACAACAAACCCAAGCCCATGCGAATCATACAGCTGAAGCTATCTAATGCAGCATTGAAGCATAAAATATTAAAAAATAACATTGAAGCATTGAATTTTTTTGCTTAGTGGGATTTTTGGAAAGTTCTTTGCTTGACTAAGCGTTCAATATTAGGTCGAACAGACGATGTGGCAACTCAACTGCATAGCCTACTAAGATTTTCATCTGTCAGCCTCGACCTGTAACGACTTTTTTAGGCAAAGTGTTTAGGGCAAGAGAATAGCAAAGGAAAGGTGTACCAGTGAAGGCATAAAACAGCTTTGAGATGTCTTTTGTCTTTAATGCATGAGCGATTGTCAAATTGTTTTGCGGGCCGCACAAAATTCTTTGACGGGCCGCAGGTTCGTCACCTCTGCTCTAGACCACTCTTGAACAATAATATTTTTGCACTACACAATCACAACAACGCTAAAAGAAATCAACATTTCTTTGAAAGGTGGGTGGGTACCCTGCGTACGCCACTGCCCATTGCATTGACCACCTTATCTTGGCATTCTTTTTGCAGAAACATGATGCTCCAAAACTAACATATTAAAATCTGACTTGTGGTTTGCAACATTAGCAGGCTACCGTACTTCGATTGATTAGTTGTGGGAACAGGCCGTTGAGAGATAGTTTTGGGCCCGGTACCAATGAGATTCTTGGGCCTCGAATCTAAAGTAATCCTGGCCCCAGGTCCAATAGTACCACCTGTCAACGATACTGTGTGGGAATCTTCAACCAGGGCCTGAAAAAGATTCATTAGAGCTTAATCCTGACATTTTCGCATGTTGTGGTGACTTTGAACCATTGGCGCAAGCTAAGTAACCGAGTTTAACAGAGTAAAAGTTTACCCTTGCTAAAGAGCTGTTGACTATGAATTAATCCATCTGTACCAATTGATACTGAATGGGGAGACTCATGGATAAGCGCCTGACTCATAGTTTTCGCATCTCAGATAAATGACAATGAAGAGTTATGTGAGGAAAGGCGTTCTTCCCGGCTATCAGCACAAGGCTGATTACTCACTAGCACAGCGAGCAGCAGTAACGCTTCGCTAACCAGAACGGTGTAGCTTCCACGCTAGCCATAAAGACCTCCAATTAAACGTTTAAGTTATTTTGGCAGCCGATTGTAGCATCGAATAGACAGCGATAGACACGTGTTTCGCCCATGAGGCTGGGCTCATCAGTATCGCACCGTATTCTTGCCACAGAATAGGGTGCCACAGCAAGAATACGGTGCGATACTGATGAGCCCAGCCTCATGGGCGAAACACGTGTCTATCGCTGTCTATTCGATGCTACAATCGGCTGCCAAAATAACTTAAATGAAGAGTTACTTGGCCATGCTGCGGGGGAGGGTCGCTACTCCTCACACCCGTTGGTCGACGTTGCCTTACATGCGAGAGTGGGAGCTTCCGATGTTGGGGTGCTCAGCGAAGGCAAGTCGACCCATCTGTTCTATCAGAAACAACTTAGGTTTGTGGTACGTAACGAAGTACAGCAAAATCCCGAAAACGGATTTAGCTGCTTCGTGCCACAATGCGTTTTGAGTTGTCGCAGCACAGGCTGTATAGTAGCTTATCTTAGCGATCTCTTTATGACTGATAAAACTTTACATTACGATTTATAATTTCTTGCAGTACCTTATGTCGTTGGACAGTGCGTGCCTGAAAATACTTGCTCGTCAATCACATGTGAAAGAATAACATCTACTATCAAGGATCAACAGATAGGAGTGCCATTTATACTTGGGTAAGTCGTACTCTACGTGTTTTGCTGAGTAGGACATTTCACCGCGCAGTAGCGGATTTAGAAAAAAATTAAGAGGGGCCACCATAGTTTTAACAAATCAAAAATTATGATTATGATTCCTGATGAGGACACAGGTACGTGTCGAAAACGTTTGAGTTTATTTTAATTGTGTTATATTTTTTGTGTCTAAAAAAGTATGTTAATCCCGCTAAGGTTACTCTGTTTTATTTCTCTATGGTTAAACCAAAAATTGTACGAGAAAATAGACAATCAATCAATCAATCATCAGTTTATTTGTCATATAAATAACACAAACATGAAAATAGTAAAAAATATGCCACAAACTGTTGTGTTCCTATATAAAGAAACAACGAAAAGTCTGGCTGGTCATCGAGTCTATAGACAATAGAAAAAGTTGAGGTCTAATATTAAAAACAATAAAGTTATAGGGTCTGATTGCCCTCCCATAAAATTTCAATTATTAATCTTTAAATTTCTGTTAAATTTCAGTCCATGCTCTACAAATTGCTGCTCTTCGGACAACTGCAATAGCAGCCCAGGAAGCGGTGGAAGAGGTGGAAGCGATGCAAGTGGCCCAGATGGTGGCGCCACAGGAATATCTTCCAACTCTTTAGTGTTGTTTTTGCTTTCCTCTATCTCCTTGATTACTATGTTCATGATGAAATAAAAGCAAAAATAAAATTCGATCTCTACGTTATCGCTTGCAATCATATGATGCAAACAAATCATTACATGCATACAGTGACGTAGGCTACGCAGAAAATTTTCATGGAGGGGATTGGAAAAAAACTGCATGAGACAATTTCAAAAGTAACCTAGATTTACGTCAAGGAAGAGACGAAAGTATAACAGGTCACAAACTGCCAGGGCTTCTTTTAAAGGAAAGTGGGGGACTAACCTTTTTGTCTCCCACTTTTTAGTAACTATTTTTACCTCTGGTAAAGTAACATCAGTAACAGTCGCTGTCATTTTTGCAAAAAAGTTTAGTACTTTATCTACTCTATCTTTTAGATTTTTTAGAATCTCCTCTCAGAGTTAAATAGCCTAGAGCAGAGCCTATTGATTCAGCATTACTCTTTTACAGTTAAAACATTTTTGACCTGATAGACGTAATTACAGGACCAATAAAAACTATCGCATAAAATCACAATCATATCAGTTAGTTTTGTATGCAGTTATTAGCTGCCACCAATTTCGACTTTGAAAGCTTTCTGCACAGTAAGTATTCGTTTATTTATCAGATACGCAGGTAGTTTATTTATCAACAAATCGAAACAAAAATAACACAAATGGTTTGGCTTTTGAATCTTTATCCTCGGATTGACAAAGCCTTGGTAGGTTATTCCTGGTAGTTTTGCATAGCCTACTTGTAAAGGCTTTTGACGCATGGCCGGTTACCGAGATTGACAGAGTGAAGTTTTCCGATTGTTGAAATGTTGTTGCCGGGAAATTATCCATTTACTAGGTGCCGCTGGAGAGCAATCCTGAAATGCGTTGCTCAAGCGCACACTCCGAGAGTCGAACTTTGCCACGTGATCCTGAGCTGAGGAGCTAACGGGGAAAACTTAACTTTGGGGCGAAATAATTTTGCTTCAAAGCGAAAGGACATAAGGTATTTCGAAATTACAAAACAACATTTTAAAATATGAAAAAGAAAGTAGCAATCAGCAAAAACGATTTTGCATATTCTGCAAAGAAAAAGAGCGATGATTCTGAAGTTCGAACTTAGGCTATCTTCTCATCAGTAGCGTTGACAGGGTGTTCTTTTGGACCCGGGCCGGGATAATTTTGAAAAAACCGCCGTGTATTCTTTGAACATAATGCGTTTTTATTTAAAATATTTTACGAAAAGTAAAAAATGAATTAAAATTTATTTTTGAACGCTTATGCGTTCATACGTGCTCATGATGCATGGCATTTGCTGTCTCGGCAGAAGGAATATCTTGTAAATTGACGATTTCGATGTTTGACTTAACGTCATTCTGTACTTCCAAGATAGTAGAGCCTAAAAGAAACGAAAAAATAACGGATTTGAAGCGATTCTTTATAGTTTTCAACTTTACGGCAACCTCTGGAAATTTTAACTTATAATCCTAACTTTTTGACTTTGCAA
This sequence comes from Aplidium turbinatum, assembly GCF_918807975.1. Lineage (NCBI taxonomy): Eukaryota > Metazoa > Chordata > Ascidiacea > Aplousobranchia > Polyclinidae > Aplidium > Aplidium turbinatum. The sequence continues at coordinate 50,120,179 of NC_137472.1, forward strand.
CAAAAGAACAAAGTTTTAGTTAGAAATATTTGTTTGAAGAGGTTTCAGCTAAAAACTACGTTTGCTTTTAAAACATTGAGGCTGACCTTTCGGGAGAACCGCAAGTAAAACAAGTAGGCCTAACATTAGCCAACATACGCTTTTTGCCAATTAATATAATACTGTCAATGTAACTTATTCTAGTCAATATACAATTAGTGCGATGTAACCTATAAGGAAGGCGAGGCAAGTTGTGCAAGTCCCCGTTTGAAAGGAAATAAAGAGCGTAATGAATCTTTAACGCCATTATTATATTTTACCTATAATGTCTTTGAAGCACGTGAATCGCAGTCCGAGATCGCAGTTATCAGTTTTTTGGGAAGGTTAGGCTTAATCAACGATATAAGGTGTTTAATAGGTCTTGGTATCTAAATTCGGATGCAAACAAAATTTTGATTTTTTGGATGCACGCAGTAGAACTAGTCAAACTTTAGCAGTAGGGGTCAGTAGACATATGATGTAGGCTACGGTAGTTGTATTTTTGCAGGTAAAATTTTTTCGTACATTTGTTAGTTTTTTTTTTTAATTTTTTGTTCTTTAAAAAGATTGTGAATGGGGTAAGTTGTGCAATTGATGACGGGGCAAGTTATGCAACTGTTCCTGTAAACCGCCTTTGTTAATTTACAAATGTTGTAGCCTATTAGCCATTTTTACATAGTTTCAAAGTCTGGAGATAGTGAATGAATGCAAAAATAGCTAATTTGTTACAATTGTCTGTGTTTTTGCTGGCCGTAATATGTTGCTCAACTTACCCCATGGTGCTACACAGCTTGCCCCATGGTGCTGCACAACTTGCCCCGGAATGTAACCCTGGTATGATCGGGATGGGCTTTCTCCCCCAGGAATGTAGGCCTAACCCTGCACACGCCGACCCGTTACCATCGACGATAAAGATATTTTAATAATGCAGAAATGCATTTTTTTTTAAATTGGTTATTGGTTAAGTCTGCACGTAGCAAATCCATACTTCACTAACAACTAAAAGATGAAAAACGATCAAACTTTGATGTGACTGAAAGACCATAATAATGTCATAAATGCGTTTGTTAGGCTAATAGCCTAGGCCTACTTGGTAGCCTAACATTGTTTTAAAAAAAACACCTTCTTTTATGACGCATTCTTGGAATGCCATTGCTATTTTTGTCTTGCATTCGGGTTTTCAAGACAGAAATGTTTCAAGTGTATAAATTACGCAATTTAAGTCATTGGTGATCCCCATACTTTAATGATTCAAAAAAGTTTCTAAACAACCATGCAAAAAAAATTTTTTTTCTAAGTGGTAGCCTAACAAAATACTGTAGCGTGAAAATGATTGGGGGGCACGTGCTCTCTCCTTAAACGCTACAATACATAGATGCCTTTGCGGTTAGCCTATAAAAAGTCAAACTGCTTCTCTCTAGCCTACATTACACCGGAAGGTTTGAACTAAGGTGTTGCGACCGTGCCAAAATCCCTGTAAGTTTAGAAAACCACTTCGGCCTTCACGTTCAATTTTTCCAGACCCCCTGCAATATAATGGCAATTGATATTTTCACAACAACATTTCAACAATTGGAAAACTTCACTCTGTCAATCTCGGTAACCGGCCCTACGGCAAGAGCCTCTACAAGTATGCGAGACTACCATGAATAACCAATCAAGTCTTTGTCAATCCGAGGATAAAGATTCAAAACCAATCAACCAACCAAAACCTGAATTCAGAAACAAATTAGCCTGTATTGATTCGTCCACAACGACACTTTTTTATCATCCCCTTGTCTTGAGATGTCGATATAGAATTCTACTGTATAATCATTTTCTAGGCCTGGCTGTCAGCCACAGGGAGAGTTAGTCACTTTTGCTTATATTTAATACTCGGCTTCCTTTAGGCTTTTACATTTTCTGTAGGCTTGATGCACTTAAAAGCTAATTTTCGTGTCAAGCATAATAAGTACCGTAGCTTAGGCTACCTTGCCTAGACACAGCCGCGTGTTCTCAATAGGTGCCAAGTCGACCTGTTCTTTTGGATGTCGAACCAGGACGACCTCTCCGCCACATGGCATTATCCTTATTCCTCATTCTATGTTAATTATTAACCAACCTTTAAACAAAGTCATTTGCTGATGGCCCCAACTTAAGGCTACATGACATAAAAATACGGTACCGTACTTCATACACAATGCGAAAAAATACATTAGCATTCCAAAAACATAGAAAAAGAAGCAGTTCGTGGCTGTAAACAATGCTGCATTGGTTCTGGTGGTCTTGTTTTCACAGTGTTCAATAAATAAAGGCATATCAATGAAAAACGTGTGATGTGACCAATTCAATAACGTCAGCCAGGGCGACTTTGAACGGTAGCCTAACTTTGAATACTAATTTAAAAATCTGACTTCCCATTGTAGTAGCCTAAGGTCTGTGAAAGGCACACTTTAAATTGCATTTCGCCGAAAATTTTATCAAATGATCGCTATGAATGGTCCTTTCCAAAATTGGAAAAATTCTGGTATTGTTGACAGTAAAGACTGCTTCGAGACTATTTTCTGGAAATTTTTACCACCAGCTAACAGGTTTAGGTATGTAGCAGTGTTGTTCAGGATCCGGATTTTTGGAGTCTGATCCTGCCGGATTTGAAGAAATTTTTCGGATCCGGATTGGATTCAATTTTTTTCAAGAAGGATCCGGAGCCGAATTATCCGAATCCGAATTTGTTTAACTTTGTTTAGTTACGTTTTAATAAATTGAATGAAATAAATTCCATGTAGTTGCTGTTCTACGTTTCAGGCAAGCTAGCCTCCTTAGATCTGGCAGCACTAGTCTGATACCGATGTACGGGACTCGCACTCTCGCAGTCTGTCGCAGTCAAAGCAGCAGAGGCAAACCGGCAACTAAGCAAAGGCAGGCACGCCACGCTAAGAGGTTGATGAAAGTAGCCTACCTCGGTACTAGAAAGTGCTGGCCGGTGCCCAGCAGAAGCTAAAAAGTTTGCCATAGTAGATCTCCTGTTTCTGTGCAGTATACTATTATGCTTTTGACTTGACATTTTAGATTTTATTCACATTATCAACTGTTAATGCTTTACTTGTACTCAACTCTTTGTTTAGGTCTGAGGAAGAATAGTTTTCTGAACGACTTACATTTCTGTATGGTTCATGGAAGTGAGCATGTGATTAGTGACAATTTATTATACACTGATCTTATAATGACATAATTTGTATCATTTTATTCAAAAACAGTACGGTATGCTTTTGATAAGTGTGTGCAACTGTGCAAGTGTGCATGCTTACACTGCTATTTTCTTTGTTTTGTTATTGTCGTTTATTATTGTGTTTCAGATTGATTAGGGTAGGCTGAGTGCTACTTTAATATCAGTATAAATTCATTATGCTGCAATTGAGACAAGGATGGTAGGGACAGGGTAAGAAAAAAATGTTAGTGTAACATACCGGTATGTCTGCTATAAGTATAATGCTAGTTTTCGGATATTCGGATCTGGATTGGATATTGCTTTTCCTATTATTTTTGGATCTGGATTGGATTCGGATATTTCTAAAAAATTTCGGATTGGATTGGATTATCAAATTTCGATATCCGCACAACACTAGTATGTAGGCTGGGGCAGTGTTGCCATTAGGCAGATTTCACTGCCAAATTCGAGAAATTTGACAGAATTTTAAGTTGTTTGGCAGTGAAATTTGGAGTTGACAGTTAATTGAAAAAGTTGGCAGAATCCGAGGAGCCTTTGAAAATGTTGGTAGAGTATCGGTTTAGTATGGAAAAAGTTCACTGACCACTGTTCACTTTCATTTGGGACAACGGAAGGACTGACTGGCGAGTGGGCGAAAGCGGAATGGCACGCGTTAAGTTAGGCTGGGACAGGTTAAGTAGGAGGTAAGGGGCAGAATTAGGGTTAGATTGAGGATTAGGGGCAGAACTAGGGTTAGATTGAGGATTATTGTTTGTTTGCGCAATAACAATTTTCGCACCCCAAAAAATATGGCAGTTTTCTGTAGTAAACTAGAACACTACCAAAATATCCATGCCAGTAACGGGTAGTTCCAAATTCTAGTCACACGTAGTGATGTCCCCGGAAACAGAGCATGTAGTCGGCTGCAACGCGGGTTAGGTGCGTGCTGGAAGCGGCACATGCCGATGTACAGCGCTTGTCCGCTTTCCTGCAATGCAGGATAAAAATATATATTAAAAGATTGCAATTTGGTCTTTTTTGCAATATGCCTACGGTAACCCCTGCGCAGCAGAACTCGTTCTAATCAAAGTTTGTAAATTTCAGGTTTAGTAATATATCTCACACAATTAATTTTCAAGCAATTACTGCCTTACAATATTATACCACACTGCAGAATGAGTTCAAGAAAGTGGAAAGGAAGTTCCGACAATAGCAGAAAGTACTATCATGAATGGGAAAAAGAATTTCTATGGTGTGCAAAATCAAAAGACGATGATCTGGAAGTGACATGTGTAAACTTTGCAAGTGCAACCTACAGCTGCGAAAATCGACCTTAAAAAGCCATGCTTCATCTTCACGTCATAAAGCATAGCATGCAGAAATGCTGTTTCAAAATCTAATGTGTCTGCCATTGAGGGCATGGTTACAAAAAAAAGAAGAGTCAATGACACCACAAACCTACTGAAAGCAGCTGAAATCAAGCTTGCAGTTGTTGCAGGGTGTCACTTTTCAGTAAGGGCGATTAACCATCTTAGTGAGTTCATTTCTGAAAATGCTACTGGAAGCACACTTCAAGATATTCAACTCCATCGGACAAAGTGTACACGCTTATTGACAAAAGTAATATCACCTTCACTTGAAGAAGAATTGAAGCTTCGTATTAATGAACAAAATTTAGCTTGATGGTCGATGAAAGCACTGATGTTTCAACTGCCAAAAACCTCAGCATCTGTATTAAATTTTTCGATCAAAAACAGTGGGTTTGGATGTTGTGTCCGTTATAAGAACAACTGAAGAGTTGTGTAAGGTGATTGAAAAAGTGCTACTACATTATGACTTGCAGTGGAGTAACTACATTGGATTTGCGTGTGATGGAGCCAGCAACATGGTTGGAAAATATAACTCGGTATTTTCTAGGGTTAAAGAAGCAACAGAAGGGAAGTGCATTTTACTAAAATGCATATGCCATTCATTGGCACTTGTGATGCAACATGCAGCAGAGAAGCTATCTTGTGATATTGGATATTTATTATCCGAAATCCCAAGTTGGTTTTCGAATAGTACTAGTACGCTGCGTCGTAATGACTTAGCCAGAATTGTTACAATAATGAATGCAGATGAGGAAAATGAAGCATCAACGAACTTTCCATTTCAAAAGATGGTGAAGACAAGATGACTTGTCAGGGGTCAAGTTATGCATAAAATTTTGTCAAATTGGTATGAGCTCCTTGCATATTTTCAAAGCTACAGCAACAGTAGGAGCCAAGAAACTAAAGGCAGAGCAAAGATGATTGCACAAAGTCTGAAAAATGAGCTGAGTTACCTATACTTTGTGTTCGCCACTTCCCTTGTGGAGGAATTTGAAACAGCTAACAAGCTGTTTCAGTCAAAAAATTTGGAACCATGAAAAGTGGTTGAAGAAGTGGATATACTGTATCGTTCTGTAAAGGACAGACTTTATCAGCGTGGGCCAAATGCCAGTAGGATAAGTTTGTTTAAGAACATTTGCGAATTCGTCAAACTGTACATGAATCGTTCAATAGTACGTTTGATAATGACATGAACATTGTGAGGACCTGTTGCGCTGAGTTTTTACATGAACTCTTGAGACAGCTTGAGCAACGGTTGCCAGAAAATACAGCAATTTTCAGAAACCTCTGTCTTCTGAGTCCATCCACAGTTTGAGCTCTTGAGACAGTTTGAGCAACGGTTGCCAGAAAATACAGCAATTTTCAGAAACCTCTGTCTTCTGAGTCCATCCTCCATTTGTTCAACTACCGTTTTCTAACCTTATTGGCAGTGAAGTTGAAAACCAATACCGGAGCATCCTTCATGTGAACTGGGTAGAACAGCCAGGTTTCGATGGGCAGATTCCACTTGATTCAGTTAAGTTTTGGGTTAAAGTTTCAACGTATACCAGCAGCACTGGCCAGAAGACTTTTGAAAAACTTGCCATTTATGCATTAAGACGTCTCTGCGTGCCCACCAGCAATGCCTTTGTAGAGAGTTTTTTCAATGGTCACATATTTCTAGACCAAGACGCAGAATAGAATGAGCTTGAGCCTGTTGAAAGCCTTGCTTCGAATTCGATCAAAGCTTGCTGCAGAATAATGGTGGTTGCTGTAAAGATATTGTTGTATAACGGTGGTTGATGCAAAGCAAACAACTAAACAGAGATGTAGAGATTTTTGAAAGCGGCCTCGCCCACCCAGGGTGGGCATCGCCCACCCTGCCGTGAAACGAGGGTGGACAAAATATGTTTCGCCCACCCTGTTTTCATGACACTTATGAAGTGTTCATTACAATTATTTCCGTTTTTCTTAAACGCTGGATTATCCAACCAACTGCAGCGCAACTTCTTGTTTTACGCTATGTCTCTCGCTAAGTATCCGACAGAACAAAGCAATTCCGCAACAATGCTGCGTTGAAAAAAGGGGTACTCACTGCACTGTTGTTGTTACGGCAACTGCCACAGCTGGCAATTCCTGGTGAGAGAAAGCCACGTTTGATCTTTTCTCCGAATGGTCTCACTTTCGTTACGTCACAATCAAACTTGAGTTCCGGGTCAGCGTAAGGGAATGTGAATATGACATCATAATGAACATGACAATAAAATAACCGATACAAACTAAAGACGTACTGAAACAATCGCTTTTACAAATCAAAAATGCGGCAAATCCGAAGGCGCCACTTTGAAGATAACAGGTCAAGAGTGACGCGCTTTTTAGGTCGCAAAGGAAAACATAAAAGAAGTTTGTTTAGTTTAGCAGCGCTCATAAGATCGCAAGGTGCAAAAAAGAAAACATCCAACCTATTAAAGCTTAATTGCTGCAGCGACGCTAAACGCAGTCTTTGTGAGAAAGACTAACCACACTCTTCGAAATTACCGTCGGCAATTGCCGAGGTGATTGTAAGGACCACAAGATTACAAGAAAAAACTATTTTTTTTAGACTACACCAGACTAGGATGTTGATTCAATCTTACTATTACTGGATGTTTTATTTGAGTTACTTCCTACTTCGCCGGCGCTTAGACACGTGCCCAGCTGGGGGAATCTTTTATAGAAATATCACCATATTTGCATTGATTTAACTCCAGTAGACGTCAAATTATTGTAAGCATCTACTCCTTGTTGCGCCTCGCTTTCCGTTATCTCGTCCAGCTGATACAGCATCTGATGATACCGATTCTGACTAGTTCATCACACAGACTTTGTGTTGCTCGCAGTGTCCCAATTGTGTCGAAATTATATTGGCTTATAGGCTAAGCTTACGTAAATCGAGGAAATCTTCTCGCAGGGAGCTCTTGACATGTTACCTGTACCTGGTTGAGCAATTAACATTATTTTATGATAATTCAACGTCGCTAGATGTCGAATTAATGTAAAAAATACGTAAATTTCTTATTGGGCATTGTTGTTACGCAATATAACCCGCCGGGAAAATTAAATCGATTTGTGTACTGACTCGAACGTTGAATCAACCTAAAATTAACTTACTTCCCCCCCCCCCGTGAGTTTTTTAACGTGAATTACCGTAACAGCGTGCGTATTGCGTTGCTCGCTTTATCACTACTTTTGGTATTATTACATCACAACAAATCAAACAATGCGTTCTTGATAGACTAGCCTACTCTAGTATATTTTTCGCTTCTCGTTTTACATGTTTTAGTACAATCTCTTCCTACTAAGTGTTTACAGCAATTGCCGAGGCAATTTCAACTTTTGCCGTTTGGCCTCGGCAACGTTTTTGCCAAAGTAAAAATATGCTAATTTCGAAGACTGAACCATTGCGAATTTGCAAACATATACAAAACACATTCAATGAAATCTGTTTGAAAACTCTCGCCCACCCAGAATTCCTCTTTTCTAAGAAAAAATCGACGCCTATGACCATATGTATATGTAAGTAAACTTTGAAGCGAATCTTACCCACCAAAAAATAAAATCGGCTCGTAGGCCCCTCTCTTCCCCTACAGGACTTTCAGGAAATCCTACAGTTTTAATGAAAATGAAGAGATTCATGCATTTGTGGAGCATATCAAAGTTGTTGGAAAGTGGAGTTTTCCTTTAAGCCTCATTGACATCAGAATGATGGCCTGCAATTATTTGAACAGTGTTGGTCGACGTGAAAAAATATTTAAGGGCACGAGTAATTGGGCCAGGAATTTTTGAAAGAGTCTCGAGTTAAAGCTCACGAAGAGAAATTTCTGAAACATCAAACGTTCCCGAGCTAAGTGAGCTCTGAAACTATTCTTGACTATTTCTCAATTCTTAAAAGCTGTGTTGAAGTTATACTAGCCACCAATATGTTTAACTATGATGAGACCAATCTTACTGATGATCCTGGTGTAAAGGTCTGCATTTTTAAACGTGGGACGAAATATCCTGAAGGTGTCCGCGACTGTTTAAAGTCTTCTATATCGATCATGCATGCTGGTTCTGCTACTGGCTTGATTTTACCATGCTATGTCGTGTACAAAGCAGCAAATCTTTGGTCCTCTTGGATGAAAGAGGCCGACGGGGTACCAGATACAACCGTACTCGCAGCGGTTGGTTTGACTCTGTGTCTTTTGCTGACTGGTTTGAGCATCTTTTCCTTCCAGGTATTAAACACCCCCTTGGAAGAAAAATTTTGATTGGTGACAACTTAAGCTCTCAATTCTCAAAAAAAGCATGTGTCCATATGATCCGCAAGAGGTTTCAAAAAGCTACCAGATTCTGGTGGTGATCCCGATGATGTTGGAAAGAGTGTGTTTGACATTGTTGTCGATATGTTGAAGACAAAACGAGGATTCAGAGATGATACTGCACCTCCAAGGAAGTGTAAAAGTGAATGTAACTCCAGGAAAGGGAGTTGCTCCTGCGGACATTGAAAGCAGTTCAGCTGATACTGACACTAAAGTCGTTTTACATGATGAATCTGATTGCAGCAGTGAAGATTCGGACTCATCTGATGCTGACTCAAGTGAAGTTGAGGAAGAAGAACGAACGGGGGAAAATGTGCTGATGCTGAAACCGGGTCTTGTAGTTCGAAGGCTGGTGCCCGCAATGCCGCTACGCAAATGGACGTCTCAGTAGGCGACATGGTTATCGTCATTTATGAAGCATCAAACTTTCCTGGTAGGGTGACGAAAGAAGATGGGGAGGGGCAAAAGTTTCCACTTTGTCGAAATGTAGTAAAGGTTGGCGATGGCCAGACTGTGTCAGCGAAATTGACTACCAATAGGACAAAATTGTTAAACATTGTAAGCATCAATAAGCGTGGTTACTTCAGGGACCAGGGTGCCTGATCTTCAAGTGAATGGGAATTATAAATTCTGCTGACATGCATATAACTGGTGGTGATAGGATTTATTTGTTGACAGTGGCGGCTCGCCTATAGGACCAACTGTTGTGTTTGTTGTCATTTCAGTTCACCCGTTTTACATGTTGTACAATTGTACATCACCATTACGTGGACTGGTGTTTTGATCGCTGCATGCAACTGCTTTTTCATGTGATTAAATTTAATAGGCTAGGCTACCATTTTGCCTTGTGATTTATTAAACCTTGCAAAAAAGTAGTAAAATTGCTTCATGATTACGTTACGTGCAGTTTTGCTTCATGATCCAGGGCAGTTTAAAATTCATCAATATCATGGGACGAATTCATCAGGGAGAAATTTGGAAATTTTGCTGGGGGAGGCTTGTTATTGACTATTTTAGCAGTTATGCATATTTCATGAAACTAAATTGTAAATGGCAAAACTTGTTTAAAATAATGCTATGTGACATATGAGATTGAACAAACTGCTCAATTAGGGCCAGGCCCGTAACTAGCTTGGAGCAGCAGGGGGGGCAAAAAGTATTCTAGAGGGGGCCCAAGTTTTACTTTCCGTATCATGTACGAAAACGACGTTTGTACACAATGTGGGTATATTTACGCAAGAACATTAATCGTAGGCCTAATACAATGTTTACATTAGACTACTTTATCATAGAACCAGTCAGTGGCGTAGCCAGGAATTTTGAAAGGGGGTGGGAGTTGACGGCCGACGGGCAAAGACCGACGGCGTCTTCGCCAAAGGCGACACCCAGCAGCGGGGGGTCTGGGAGGCCTCCCCCAGAAAATTTTGAAAAATTACTTTGAATTTGGTGCATTCTGAAAGCATTTTCAACAAACATGTGGGTATAAATATTCCTGTAAAATGGTGCTGTCCGGTGGCATAGCAAAAGGATAAGATCATGTTTTCTAGGGCATTTTTCGGTAATAAAGCTAAGTCTCTATGTTTTCTTGTTGCTAATTCCTGGCTGAGATATTTGAATGTTTGGTATTGGCAAAACTCGCTCTTTTAATGCAGTTTCGTTTAAAATTAGGCAAACTTTGTTTTAGAGACAACATTCTACCACACCCTTAAACACACAATGTTTACAATTAAATAACACAAGAAAATTGAGTATAAAACTGAAAAGTCAGCGAAAAAAGCTAATTAACATAATTTTTTCCAGGGGGTGCCAACATTTTTGCAGGGGGGGCTTCGCCCCCCCTAGATACGGGCCTGATTAGGGCCTAGAATATGCATAATAAGTGAGTGTTCAAAGTTAGAATACCCCAACCCTAACTTTGAACACCCAAAGAAAAGCCTCAAAATTTTACTTGGTCAAAAATTGTATACACCTCCTTGAGCGTCTACACACAGTCCCAATTTTGGCTAAATCTGAGCTTTCTAGCTTAAAAATAAGAGCAAATAAGTGTCAAAGTGTTTGAAGTAGCCCTGGTTGACGGTACCGTGTATCATTTCGGTTTATTTCTGACCAATTCAATAGCCTACAGGGTATCATATCAGGATATTTCTGACCATCCAAATAAAAAATAATACTTCCCATAACATGGAAGTCTAAAAAAAGGTGTAAGCGACAAAACATTAACTTTCACAACATTGTTGCACCGATAATGTGAACAATAATGCGTGAAATTTAATTTTGTTATACCAGTAGTCCATGCATACTTGGGACCGGATGACTTTGGGCTTATTAAGTGGAGGACAGATTTCTGATATTCCTGTAAGCATAATTGACTATGGAAGACTGTACTATAGTCTAAAAGTTGCTAAATCTGTTAACACCTGTACATAATGTTCGGTTCTTTCCTTATAATGCCATACATTTTTGTGACATGTCAAAAATTGCTTTTTTGTAAGTTGTGTCAGCAACAAGCTGTGTTTTGTAAAACCCAAGCATCACAGAACATTAAGAACTGAGTTAGCAGAGTAATAAAGAGTGAAGTTATTGAAATCAAGACGAAAAATAGTAAATTGTAACGCCTGCTTAGTCACAATTTCAAGCAAATACAATCAAGATTTTTTCAAACAGGAATGTAGGCGATGGGAGTAATTTCGGACTGGACCAAATTGGGCTTAATAAGCAAGGACTACTGTACTAGTTTTGTAAGTGATTCCTTCGAACAGTGCAACCTCAAAAGCAAACACAAGAAATAACCAATCTCAAGCCATTCAGACAGCATATTGTGATGTCATATCATGTTCTGTACAGTATATGCTTGTTCCATTAAGGCACTGCAGTGAGTGCAGCCACTGGACTCTGTCGGAATGGCCCGATTCGGTGAGAGCCCTATTCGGTGAGTTTTTTTTTAAATTATTGCGCGCCGTAGCCTAATTATCATTGCCGTTATAGGGTTAGGGGTTTGGTTTTTTTTGGGGTTTGGGGTTTTTTGGGGTTTGGGGTTTTTTGGGGGGTTTGGGTTTTTGGGGTTGGGGTTTTTGGGGGTTTGGGTTTTTTTTTGGTTTTTTGGGAGTTTTGGGTTTTTGAGGTTTGGGTTTTTGAGTTAGGAGGTTTTGGGTTTTAATTAGGCTACGGTACCCAATAATTTTAAAAAAAAATTCACCGAATAGGGCTCTCACCGAAAAAGGCTCTCACCGAATCAGACCCACCGAATCAGACTCACCGAATAGTAGCAGACCCGGACTCTGTTGCTAATACTAGCTATAAAGTGTTGAGAAGTTTTAGTTTTTGTGCAATAATTGCTTTTAATTCGCTTTCTTTTCTTTTTAATGATTCCAATGTACTGTCGAAACTTTCCCTATTTTCAATTAATTGTAAGCACATTGCTTTTGCCAAATCCTCTGGCTTTATACGCTTTGAACCATCTGCATTATGTGTCCATTTTTGCTTCAAATATTCTATTTCTACTTCACTTGACAACTGAGATATGTGTTCAAGTAAACGACTTGTGGTATACTCCATTTGGTGTGCTGCATCTCCATCAAAATCCAAAACATTACTACTATTAGACAATTCAGTAGATTGACTGATTGCATCTTCAATCTTCTTTTCATTATCCTCCATCTCATTAAGAATTCAAATTAAAACTTATCTAAACCCTGGATAAAAATTTACGCTAAGAAAAACAACAAATAATTTGTGAGAAGGACCGTATGAAACTGACATCTGATCATTACTTTGTGATGTGTTAAATAACCCTTCCGGAATGTTTGGGATTATGAAGAAGGTGCTGAAAATAAAACTTCAGTATTTACAACAGCAAGACAATGAACCAGCCTTTTATGCTCACTAAATTAACATTACAGACACCAATAATAAATTCAAGTGCCTTAATAGCTACGTTAATTGTTAATTTACTGTTAAACCCTAATACCGCGAAGATAAGATATCACATTCACCACTGGTATAAAACCAGCAAAAATATTACAAAACAACAGCAAACATATTCTTCCAGTCTACAATTGACACTGCTAACTATTGACTACGCAGAGGAGAGCACACACATGCAAAAACAATGCTGCAAAATATCATGAAAAATAATCTCTAGTTTACAATTGCCATACAATATGGTCATTTCATTTGTTTAAATCAGGGTTTCCCAAACTTTTTTGGGCCACGGACCACTATTTGTAAATCTGTTTATTCGCGGACCCCCAATACAAAGGTAAAAATGAATAAAACCGAATTTTGTTTATTTAAAAAACTGACAACATCAATGGGACGGATGGGATTGCTTCTTATTGCATAAGCCATCAATACTCGGAGTTATTTGTGAAAGGCAAACTCGTAAGTCAGGGTCCACGGAAAGTTTGGACCTGTATTTTGCCTTCATGTTGGTAAGAGCTGAAAATGCTGTCTCACACATGTAGGTGGTGGAAAAAGTCAATGAAATTTTAGTTGCCTTTTGAGATAGCAATGGGTATTCCTCCACAACACTCAACCAGAAAGATGCAATAACTGTTTGATTGAAACTAAGCATTAAAGTTTGATCAGATGATAATTCGGCTAATTCTTCTTCTTCGCGTCCTGACAGATCAGTCTTTGTAACAACAAAAGGGTTTAAAATCCAGTCAAAATGCTTATATGTCTCTTTTAAAAAGTACTTCTTGAAATGTGCAGAAAGGGTCATTCCATGTCAGTTGGACCAGGGCACCAAACCCACCATCTCACATTTTGATGAAACTTGGTTATCTGGTAGAACTTTTGGCACTGATCACGCAAAACTAAATTTTTTGATAATCGGACAAGTATCGACGAAGTTATGACCTTCCAAAGTTGGCCATTTTGGTGGTCACTCAAGCGGAACAAAATCAAGTTAAATTGAGGGGGTTATTTCCATGCAGCATAACTCTTGTGTTAAACCCTTTTTTTAAATGAATTTTGCTCACATTCGATAAACAAAGTCCATTTTACCCAAAAACAATGAAACAACCCATATAACCCCCGGAGTTGACCTTTAACCCCGCATTTTAGCAAGATGGGGTCAAAAAATCATTCACGCGTGACCGAATTTTATCCGCTTATAACTTGTCGTGCTCATGTAATATTGTTACATGTGGTACATCATTTGAAAGGTCTTGATCAGCAGATTCAGAATCCAAACTAATATTTGTGGTTTATTGAATGCTTTGAATCTTAAAGTTGCAAATAGTGAAATGTCTCAAAAAATCAATTTTTCAGAAATTTTAGCAAAATAATTTATCACTTGGTGCTAGGCTAGCCTAGGCTGTCTGCTCTTCCGGTAAAAAATTCAACACATTACTAAATAGCTGAAAGTAATTTATACCGCCGGCACCTGAAATATTACATTAAACATTTATATTTTGGTACCGGTATTAGCTATAAAAGAGTCAGACCTGCTGGTAGTAGGTGGCCTACTTTGCCATTTAGCTTAAAGGCCAATCGAGGACTCATTTTTCCAAGTAGCCCAAAAAATTCCAAAAATGGTGGTACATCGGCATGAGTGAACAATTTGATGCTGACAGCAGTGATATTTTAGCTAACTTTATGCATCCTAATGGGCCATCTTACTGGCCAAAACAACAAGACAAATGTTGGGTTCCTTTGCGGCATATTCTGTGTGTAATTGATGTTCCCCATTTAACTACAAGCCGTGGTTTATATCAATTATCTGGTGCAAGCAAAAAAAAGATCGATACTGCATGGGACCAATTCATTGCTAAAAATTAGTAAGATGCAGCAATGCTGCTACATTCAGTGTGTGAAAATATGCCTCTCAGCTTTATTGCTATCGGTAATAATAAAGTTTAATATTTTCACTTTTATAATCAACTTTGAACATGTTCACACTAACTGCTGACAACCACTGGTACGGCACCAGCACCTTAATTCGCTCCATAACTAGTGGATTAGAGCAATTTTAAATAAAAGTTTAATTCCAAGTCGGAATACTCTTTGCCAATTTTCTAGGCTCTAAATAAGTTAGTTTATGATATTAAATATCAGTGTAGTGCACATTAAAATCTCGAAACTGTAGTCGCCTGTAATCTGATGATTGAGTACCGGTAGGCTTTATATAACGGAGAAACGAATCTAAAACTCTTTGCAATTATTTCGTACTGGGACAGGATGATTTTTTCTCTTTACGTTTCAATGCAAGAACTGGTAATTGCTTCTATGTTGCAATCAATTTTTGCTAAATGTTGCTGCAATCAGATATTCAGCCTAAATTATCATTGACTTGATTACTGTACATTTAACGAACAAGGCTCTCTAAATCAACTTGTAAGCTTACATTGCTCAAAATACAGTATTTCAACTTATGGCAAATTTAACACTTTCAATTTTGCATACTCATGACTCTACCTACAATTCAATATTAATTTAAATTTATTTTAGAAAGTTAAGATATGCTTCATACAAAGAGCAGTGTTTCTTCAAAATTGTTATGTTTATCTGATAATTAAGCTTAATTTAATTAAAGTGCTGGTCAACATTCATAGTGTTTTAGTAGGTGATTTTGTGTATTCCTTATTGTGACTAGCTGTTAATCCTTATCTTTTTTTCACATGCTTCAAGCTGAGCTTGTTTTGTTCAAGCAGCACGTTTCTGACATATTCTATTTTTCATTGCTAGTGTTGAAAAAAGCAATTTAGAAAAATTTGTTGAACCTTGCATATAAAGTGGCCCTGAACTTCTTTAGAAGCATGTTTGCAGATACAGGACTATTGCCTACAAAAATGTTGAAAAATTTCATTGCAATTATTTTAAATAGCTTCTTCTGCTTGAAAATATAAATTGCACTTAAATCATAATAAACAAAAAGAGGCACAGTACTGCTTGAACTAAAAAGTGGAAAATCCTGTTGCATCTTGATGTAGTAGCTAAATTGTATGAAACACCATCTGAGTATTGTTTTAATTTAAGTGCTTAAATTGCTTATGCTCAAAACTCTTTTAAAAACTGCATTTCCATATGCATTTTCCATATTTTCCATATGCCCCAAAAACTGCCGAGACTCAGGCTTTTATTTAAAACAAACTCTGTAATGAAATACGGTATAAGGTTTCCAGATCTAGATTTGTGTATTTTACATTAGGTTTGATATATACCATAACAGTGATACGAGTAGAATACAGACACATCATTTATTATTTTGTGATGCCAGGCATGCAAATCAGCCAGGGACTATCACACAATTTGCATTATAATAACAATAAACATCCTTTTGAGTACCAAGGTCTGCCACTATTCGGTGAGTCCGATTCGGTGAGTCTGATTCGGTGAGTTCCTAACTTCTAACCCCTAACCCTAAAACGGCAATGATAATTAGTGTTGGGCGATAAATCGAATTTTCGATACGATACGATATCTTTTTAATATCGATATTTATTTCAATATCGTTCGATATTTTGACTATTACAGCCCTAACTCGTAACTGCAAACTCTTACAAAAATGTTGCCAAGGCCAAACGGCAAAAGTTGAAATTGCCTCGGCAATTGCTGTGAACGTTTATTACGAAAAAAAACTGTACCAAAACATGTAAAACGAGAAGCGAAAAATATACTAGAGTAGTCTATCACGACCGCACTGTTGGATTTGTTGTGATGTAATAATACCAAAAGTAGCGATAAAGCGAACAACGCGATACGCACGTTGTTACGGTGATTCACGTTGAATAAAAGTAAGTTAATTTTGGGTTGATTCAACGTTCGAGTCAACACAAATCGATTTAATTTTCCCGGCGGCTTATATTGGTTATATTGCGTAACAACAATGCCCAATAAGAAATTTACGTTTGTTTTACATTAATTCGACATCTAGCGACGTTGAATTATCATAAAATAACGTTAATTGCTCAACCAAGTACCGATAACAAATTAATAGCTCCCTGCGAGAAGATTGCCTCGATTTACGTATGCACTAACACTGGTTTTTTTTTTCGGTCATTTATCGGTCATTGACCGATTATTTAGCAAAATGTCCGAAAAAAATAGTCAATTCGGTCAAAATGTCCGAAAAAAAGTTTGGTTGAAGTTTCGCTGATGAACGTTGAAGAAACGTTTGTCTGTTCTAACTATTCTCAGATAAAACACGACAACGTTTCTCAGCGAAACTTAATGTTGTAGCTAGTCAGGAAGTGCAAATTTTGGTTTGTATCAGCTACTTGAAAGGAAATATATCAGAAAAAATGACCGAAATAAATAAAAAATGACCGAATTTTTTCAAGTCATTTCGGACAAATGACCGAAAAGTCTCGACGAAAAAAATCCCAGCACTAACATAATTTCGGCACAATTGGGATACTGCGAGCAACACAAAGTCTGTTTGATGAAGAACTAGTCAGAATCGGAAGCATCAGATGCTGTATCGGAGGATGAGGTTGTCGCGTCATCACTGGAATCGGACACATCAAGAGGCTCATGGCTTGGCTGTAAATCTACACTGTCTTCGCAATGAAGCGTCCACGTTTTGCTGCTTTCGTTCTTTGATACCCATCCACATGCCTCTTTCGCAGAGCTCCATCAGGGTGTTGACTAAGGAGCAAATTTATGGCTGTGGCATAACGACCGGGAGGAATGTCTAACCCTAACCTTACAAGCGCTCATTTGGCCTCGGCATTTTCATTGCCGACGCTAATGCGCCATTCATGCATCTGCGTCGGCAATCACCTCGGCAATTGCCAGCACTAATTTCGAAGACTGAGAAACTCTTTTCTTAATTAGAACAAAAATATCGAAAAGTATCGAAATATCGAGTATTTTTTCAAATATCGTATCGTTTTGTTTTTTTCAATATCGCCCAACACTAATGATAATTAGGCTACGGTACCCAATAATTTAAAAAAAAATTGAAAAAATCCCCCGTTAAGGGATCGGACTCACCGAATCGGACTAACCGAATCAGACTCACCGAAACGAGCCATTCCGTAAGTACCAGTGATTGAAACTTTGGAGATGTGCCATTGCCTGTGACACTAGTGCTAAAGTGCTGATATCAGTATTATGGGAGTAGAGAAAAATAAAATCTAACCAAAATAGCACATTTTTACGCATCTATTTTTTTGTGCATTCAGCTACTTTGTGAAACTGTTTGTTTCTGTAGAATGGAAATATGTTCAACATTAGGCTACCACTACTATAAATAGTATTAGAAACTGATATATGGTTGTATGGAATGAACTGACTGTACTACTGTATTGTGTGGTTTTACTCAGACTTACTTCAACGAGCTGTTAGTTGGCAACTATCAAGAACACTACAAGTTTTGTCTTGTAGCAAATTGTTTTAGGATTTGAAGTGTGAATCAATCAGCAGACAGAAAAAATGTATATATTAATATAGTTTCATCTCTTACATTCTGGTTCTTGAAACAGCGAAAAAAGTTTTACAAGCACATTTGAGAGTGTTTTAGCAGCTCAAAGGATATTCGGTTATTCACAACTAAAAAACTTTTCCTATGTCAATGGGTGGCTGGAGACTCGAAGAGTGCAAGCTCATTTCCCAGTCACCCCCAATTGTACGTTCTTATTTTAAGTTCGTTGCTTTGTAAATCCTCAATTGATTTATTTTATTTGTATATCAATGATACCAATTAATATAATTATGACAGTGTAAAGGTTCTAAGTAACATCACCAACATGTTAAAATTAAAAAAAATTGATTTTTTTGAGACATTTCACTATTTCCATCTTTAAGGTTCAAAGTATTCAATAAACCACAAATATTAGTTTGGATTCTGAATCTGCTCATCAAGACCTTTCAAATGATGTATCACATGTAACAATATTACATGAGCACGACAAGTTATAAGCGGATAAAATTCGGTCACGCGTGAATGATTTTTTGACCCCATCTTGCTAAAATGCGGGGTTAAAGGTCAACTCCGGGGGTTATATGGGTTGTTTCATTGTTTTTGGGTAAAATCGACTTTGTTTATCGAATGTGAGCAAAATTCATTTGAAAAAAGGGTTTAACACAAGAGTTATGCTGCATGGAAATAACCACCTCAATTTGACTTGATTTTGTTCCGCTTGAGTGATCACCAAAATGGCCAACTTTGGAAGGTCATAACTTCGTCGATACTTGTCCGATTTTCCAAAAAATTGGTTTTTCATGATCAGTGCCAAAAGTTCTACCAGATAACCAAGTTTCATCAAAATCTGAGATGGTGGGTTTGGTTTTTCATTTTTTTTGGTCCAACTGACATGGAATGACCCGAAAGCAATTCCAAATGTTGTGTAACGTCAGAGAAAATCAACTCTGTATTAATTAAGAATTTGTTGGTAATGTAGTCACATAGAACAGGAAACATATCCACAACATTATCAATTTATCATTTATCCTTGTTTTCCATATGTTGAGTTTCTTTATGAATGCTGTTATTTTGTTTTGAGTAAGAAAAATGTTTGCATCTCTTCTTTGAAGTGACAAGTTCAATTGGTTTAGAAAAGCGGTTCCCAAAATGGGGTACGCGGACCAACCGGGGTCCGTACAGTAGTTTCAGAGGGTCCGCAATGAAAATTCTTTTAATGATTGTGATTCGATAATACAGCTTTTTCAGGTGTAATGCTTGCTTTATTATTAGCCTTTAGTTTACGAATCTTTTAAACATTATAGCTGCAATAATACGTCATCTCGCGGTAGCTTTAGCACTGATGGTACTCCAGCAATGCTGGGATGTCGCTCTGGTTTCCAGACTTTGGTCAAGGAAAAGTCCCCAAATGCAATTGGCACACATTGGATTCTCCATCGTCAAGTACATAATAAAGACGATGTCCGATAAGTTGTCATGCGTTCCTAGCCTACCACTGTCATTAAAGCAGTGAAATTTATTATAGCGAATGCGAATGAACTTAATTCTCGTCTCTTTCAAGAATTGTGCAAAGAAAGTGATTCTGCATTTCAAAATATTTTGCTTTATAGTTTTATGCACATGTCAGATGGCTATCTAAGGTAAAAGGTTCTGAAAAGAGTCTTCCTTTTAAGGAAAGAAATACAGGAGTTTCTGAGAGCGGAAACCAGAACTATACCATAAATTTTCTGACAATAGTTTTTAGATGCTTCTTGCATTTTTGAATCTGTCAACGTCGTCAACATGGCTCTGCAATAAAAAAATAAAAAATAAATAAACGCTCTTCACTCCCATCAAAAATTCCAAATTGGAAAAGAAAAACTTTTCCTCGTTTCCATTGCTAAATCAGTTTTTGGATGATAACGAACTTGAAGCAAATGATGATATTATTGAAGTGATGAAAGTTGAAACAACACCGGTCCAATCTCAGTGAAGAAATCTGACATTATTTTCCAAATTTACTGGAATTTGGCAAATTGCACCTTTTCCTTAACACCCCATTTACACTCAAGTTGGACGATTTACCTTCAGAATCGAATGAAATTCGAAAAGAGTTTATTGACATGATTAACGATGGTGGCGCAAAACTTCTTCACCGAGAAATGTGCTGCAGTGACTTTTGGATAGAAATGGGACAGTCCTATCCAAATCTTTCCAAGATGGCTTTAAAAGTCCTCGTTCCTTTTGTAACCGCACTTACGAGTGTGAGACAGCTTTTTCCACTCCACTCAATATGAAAAACAAATAGCCTACCGAAACCGACTGGATGTAAGTTAGTTCACGACATGAGAGTTGCGCTATATGCAAAACCAAACCAAGCATTGACGACTGCAGCAAAACAAGTGCGCCCATCCCACTAAACGCTTATCGTATTTGATAGTTTTTGCTTTTCCTTTCATTAGTGTGGTTTTTGCATTTTTCCTATAGCATTCTTTGATTTTTATAGGGCCGCGAAATATCAAAATAATTGCAAAGGGTCCACCAGGCAAAGTTTTTAGATAAGTTTGGGAACCGCTGAGAAGGTTAAAAATGCCTGCCAGGTATGCAAGTTTCCCAAGCTAAATTTCATCGGCTACTAGTAAAGCCAAGTCAGCATTGTGCGCTTGCAGGAAAACTAAAAGCTCCTCTCGCAGTTCAAATACGTGTTGTAGGCCTACAAGTTTTACTAGTAAGTTACTCCAGTTTAATCCGGTGATGTCCCGGTTACCGAGGGTGGCCGGATTCACCTCCAAGTGCAGCAATCGCCTTCACACCTTGCCTCCATATCAATCTGTCTAACGCGTCCTTTCTTGTCAAGCCCACCTTGCTGCTTTCCTCAACTTGCCCTTTCCACGTTTTCTTGAGTGTTCTTTGTTTTCTACGACCCTCCACTCGCAACTCTCAAAACATCATCTTCATCCCTTCTCATAACATGCCCATACCAACTCACACCAACAAGTTAAATGAGAATGTTGAATACCAAAAGCTTTCGAAATTATTTAAGTTGTAAAGAACTGCGGCAATTATCTTTGAAAGGGTACGTACTGTACAACGTATATGTGTGACTTTCTAATTTCTAGTTATATGGCCACGGACCACCTGTGAAGTCGTCGCGGACAACAGTTTGGGAAGAAGAAGAAGAAGTTCTTTTATTTTGCATCATCAGCACATGCGAAAAAACAAAACAATACAAGATTACAATGTGAGCTAGGTTGTTTGCTGATGACGATGGGAGTGACAGAAGGACCGAACTGGTCATCGAGTCTGCCACACCCGAGTGGTGTCATGGCTTATTTAAAATGGAACGGTGTCGAAGTTGAACGCAAATATTGATTGATTGATATATTGATTGATTTGATTGATAGATATATATTATATACAACATAAAAAAACAATACACATACGAAATTTAGCAGTGCGATATACAAAAAAAACAAAAAAAAAAACAGAACTACTAGAAATGATGCAAAAATACAAAATGGCATATACAATATACATACAACACAGCATACTGGTAAGACAAAAGCAAATATACAGTAATTAGCGAGATACGGTGAGAATAAGTAGAAGCAGTTTGATGGTACTATAGGCTATCAGTTACTTATACTCAGACATTAAGTGCAGTTTTAATTTTTTAGAAAACATACTAATTGTTTGAAATTTTCTTAGCTGTTCCGGTAATTTGTTCCAAGAAATTTAATTGAGCGTTGACCAAGAATAGAACAAAGCTGAAGTTTGAAGTAAGGGAAACCCTGGTTTAAATTATAAAGCTCTTGTCTTGAGTCCACAATAGCAGGAAATATCTTAATGGCGACTAAGCTGCCCATACCAAAATAAATTTGTTTATACATACGGTAGCATATACAATATGCCGCTGGTACAGTCTTTCGTGGAATGGCCTCCTTCAAAAATTTTATTTCTCAAATCAAAACATTTTTTAAACTAAGCTAGTGGCATAGGTACTTATTACAAAATAACTTCAAAAATAGCTAATCAGCTTAGCCTATGCATAGCTTTTATTTCTGGCCAGGAAAGTGACAAAATAATGCTTGCCATTATATAGGAAAGGTCCAAATTGAGATTGAAAGGAGAGATTGAAAGAAAAAATTAAAAAAGGCCGAAGCAGTGCTTCCACTTCTGACAATTGATAAATCCTCTTCAATTTCCTTTTTTGTCCTGAAAAATCCCTTTTTTCTCAGTTGGAAATCTTTCAAAATTTCCTTCATAAGCGAGGTTATTTTTGACGTTATTTAGGTTAAAAAAGGTGCTAATACAACTTTAAAGTTATTATAATCTCAGTTAAAGCTATTTTAATTTCGATTTTATTCAGTAGCACCGGTATGTCGAAGCAACGTTGTTTTATTAGAACAGTAGGCTGCACAATGCACATACGCAGCACATGCACATACTTTTACAATAACATGGTTTACTTCCTTTGTTCACTGTCCAGTGAGTGTCCATCCAAAAAACTGCTTGTCAGTTAGTCGGTTCTGGGACATTTACCAATTACCACTCTCATCTTTCCTACCCGGACTCTTAACCTATCCCTAACAGCGAAAATGTACAGGTGGTAAATGTCCAGATTCAACAAATTATCCATCCATTAACAAAACTATTTTTGTGTTTAGTTTTCCTTGATGCGCTAAGCCGCTAACTTAACACTATTGGCTAGGCTATCTCTTTTTTCTCCTTGTCAGTACGGTAACTTCTTCACAATCATCTGAGACTGACGAAAAACTCAAGGATACTAGGCGTATTCATGATACTAACTCAGTCTGACTGTGTACACTATGCATGTTGTATACACACTACATAGCCTAGCCTCTATTATTATGACACCATATTCAGTTAGCATAGGCAAAAACTAACTTTTCTAAACCGGAAGGATATCACTAGCCTAAGCTTATCATACCTAACTGTACGTCGAACCTCAGTGAACTTTGTCATTGCTGCTCAACTTCAACTGTAAATTAACGGATTACCTAATTTTAACTCAAAGAATTGAGAACTAACTCTCTCACTGCAGACTGCAATCACGTCCAATTCCCAAAATGGCGAGAAAAGAAATCAAGCGACAGAAAGGCGAAGATGGGAAAGAGAGTAAGAGGGGTTCCGGATGTCGAGGGACGACGGAAACCAGCTGATCATCGTTATTCCAGTCGTTGTTAGAATTTTTGAAAGGGAATATTAAAAAGTTTTTCTTTAAAATTGCTAAAAACAACAATTCCCTTTTTAAGACAAAATTTTCTTGTAAAATGGTTAAAAATTCTTAAAAAATCCTTTCTATCTTCATTTCCCTTTTTTATCCTTCGAAGCGTTGAAAAATCCCGATTTCGGGATAAAATCCTTCAAAGTGGAAGCACTGCTCCAATTCCCAAAATGCTGAGAATAGAAATCAACCAAGCGAGAAGCGACGGAAAGGCGAGAATGGGTGAAAGAAGAGAGAATGAGAGGGTTTCCGGATGGCGAGTGGCGACGGAAACCAGCTGATCATCGTTATTCCAGTCGTTTTTAGAAGGCAGTGGCTATTTGACCGGCTCCGGTCTTTGAATCTGAAACACTATTTGACCGGTCATGACGTCACTACATAAGCACTTTTTTCTTTCAAAGCAAAAGACGATAAGCGCCTTAAGTTTTAAATTCAACACGTTTTCTTCAACTGAGTCCGTGGCGCATGCGTAACGTCTCGGGCTGCCATGCTAGAGGGAATGAGTTCGATACTATCCGGAAGCGTTCTTTTTTTTTTTTTTTTTTTTTAACTATAAAAGGAAACAAACTGATATGAATGAACTCATTTTAACGTTCGCGTTTTGTCGCTTCTACCTTTTTCTTGACCTTTGCTATGTTGATGTGTATTGTTTTGATATGATGGTCAGAAATAAAAAAACAACTGAACTGAACTGAACTGAACTGAACTGAATCAACAAGTGAATAAAAAAGTTTCAAAACGAATTAAAAAAGTTTTTTCTAGTCTTTATTTTTAACAAATTCCTTTCATAGCACAAATTCTCTGAAAAAATCACACCTTCTAATAGGCTGTAAGATTACGTTTCGCTGGAGTCCGAAGTTAAAAATTAAATCCAGTCTCATTGTCGCACAACAATCAGTCAAGTTTCAAATCATCATCTCAACCAACCCTTCAAGACAACTTTCCACTTTCACTTTACTACGCTACGCTGAAGAGGTCGGGAGATCGAAACACTGGCCTTTGTCCGTAGTTGCTTTTCATAATGTCTTTTTAGACATTCTTTTTGGGTCAATAATGTCTTTTTAGATATTACTTTTAAAGAAATAAAAAGGAGTCAAAAGGCATGTAAATTTCACTCTGTGTGGAGCTACATGCACTTGAGAGGTTAACTGTTATTCTTTTATTCACAAATTAAAAAAACTTAACTTTATTACTCACATTTGGAAAGATTTAAAAAAATGGGCTGTAGGCTACTCAAATTAAAAATTGACCACAAAAATGCACTTTGGGTCAAAATTTAGCCACGGACTCAGTTGAAGAAAACGTGTTGAATTTAAAACTTAAGGCGCTTATCGTCTTTTGCTTGGAAAGAAAAAACTGCTTATGTGGTGACTAGAGATGCAGCGAACCCAAAATTTTTATCCGCACACCGCACCGCAACTGACTCATCTATCCGCGCACCGCACCGCACACCGCAATTTATCTGGAACTTTGACACTGCACCGCACTGCACACCGCAAATTACAAAATTAAAAAAAAATATTTTAACGAGTTATTGTTTAGAAAGTCAATTGTAGGAAAAAGCATCCATGGCATATAACTGGTAACCTAGTACCAATACAATTGTGCACTAATTGGCCAGGCTAACCAGATCATATTCTCTTATCAGCAATGCATCTAAGTTCTAAGACATAATACAAACTAAGACAAATAGAATGTTCCTGGATCCAGTATCAGGACTTTTGAACACTTTTTGTAAACATTGATTGATTGATTGATTGAATTTTTATCCTCGGACTGGGAAAGCTTCTTGCAGAGCTTAATCCTGGCAGTTTCGCATACTTGTAGAGGCTTTGAATCACTGACGCAGGCCCGGTCACCGAGATTGACAGAGTGAAGTTTCCGATTGTTGAAGTCTTGTTGCCGGGAAATTATTCCATCCAATAGTTGCCGCTGAATGGAGAGCAGTCCTTAACGTGCGTTGCTCAAGTGCACACTCCGAGAGTCGAACCAGCGCCGCTTGATCTTGAAGCTTCTTTGTTCCAGAAGTATGAACTACACACACAAGAGTAAAACTTATAGCCTGAACTCACTGGGCTAACTGATATAGTAAATAATGCGGTAGTTGCGCTAGGCCTATAGCCTGGTAACTGAGCTTATCAGCTAGGCTACTAACCAAAAACATTCGTACAGCTTCCCTGACAAGCAAGCCCTAAAACCCTGTCAACTGCAAGCCATTTGCAATTTGCATTTGCATAGCTTTCCATCTTAGGGTTTCCGAAGGGAAAAATAACTGATCCGTGTTTCCAATTTAAATTTGAAGTTTCATAGCTGATTCTTGAAAAGTTGAAAGTTTACGTTTACGAAAGTTTAATTTCTTGAAAGTTTACGTTTACGTAAAATTAATTTCTTGAAAGTTTACGCGGCAAGCGGCGCGGCGCGGCTTTGTCATTTCAACCTTCCACGCGGCGCGGCGCGGCACGCGGCGAAAAAGTCAAAAGCGGCCGCGTACGCGGCGCGGCGCGGCTTGCATCACTAGTGGTGACGTCATGACCGGTCAAATAGTGTTTCAGATTCAAAGACCGGAGCCGGTCAAATAGCCACTGCCTTTTTAGAACTTTTGAAAGGGAATATGAATAAAATTTTCTTTAAAATTGCTAAAAAAAAACAAATCCCTTTTTAAGACAAAATTTCCTTGTAAAATTGTTAAAAATCCCTAAAAAATCCTTCCTTTCTTCAAATCCCTTTTTTATCCTTCGAAGCGTTGAAAAATCCCGATTTCGGGATAAAATCCTTCAAAGTGGAAGCACTGGGCCGAAGTCGCTGACTGCAGTTGCCGCAAACAAACAAACACTCTCAGGATCATTACCGGAAATTTTAAAATGTTTGCGGAAACTGCGATCAGCGACTTAAGCTTTGTTCTATTTTTTTCTATCCATCTTTTCAGTTTGTTTGTTTGCGGAAACTCCGATCAGCGACTTCGGCTTTTTTTAATTTTTTTACTCGATCTTTTCCTAACCCTAATCCTTTTAAAATGTTTGCGGAAACTGCGATTAGCGACTTCGGCAAACTGATCATTACCGGAAATTTTAAAATGTTCGCGGGAAAACAGAAACTGCGATCAGCGCCTTCGGCTTTGTTCTATTTTTTTTCTATCGATCTTTTCAGTTTGTTGTTGGCAGAAACTCCAAACAGCGACTTCGGCTTATTAAAAAAAGCCGAAGTCGCCAATCGGAGTTTCCACAAACAAACAAAAAAACTGAAAAGATCGAGAGAAAAAAATAAAACAAAGCCGAAGTCGCTAATCGCAGTTTCCGTTTTTCCGCAAACATTTTAAAATTTCCGGTAATGATCCTAGTCGCTGATCGAAGTTTGAAGTAAGAGTTTGCCGAAATCGAAGATCGAAGTTTCCGCAAACATTTTAAAAGGGTTAGGGTTGATCGGAGTTTCCGCAAACATTTGAAATGGGTTAGGGTTAGGGTGTTTCCGCAAACAAACTCACTGAAAAGATCGAGAGAAAAAAAATAGAACAAAGCTGAAGTCGCTGATCGCAGTTTCCGTTTTTCCGCAGTTTCCGCAAACATTTCAAAATTTCCAGTAATGATCCTAAGAATTTATTTTTTTGCGGTATGTCGGTATGGGAACTTGTGTAACTTTTGTACTGTGTATATTGCATATTTCAAACATGTACCTATGTTCCTGTTACTGACAAATAAAACATTGATTGATTGATTGAATTTGCCGAAGTTGCTGATCGCAGTCAGCGCTTCCACTTTTGTGGTAATTACCACAATTGTGGAATTTTCATCATGCTTGTGGTAAAAATGTGGTAATGAAAAATTTGTGGTAAAAATGTGGTAATATGGAAATTTTGTGTGGAAATCTTGCCAAAATGTGGAAATTATACATTTTGAAAATTTGACATAAAATACTATCAATAAATAATAGCATTTAAACTGTTGTCCTCCAAAATCGAGCAGATATGCAAAAAACTACTTATAACAGCATGTGACTAGCATATTCCGCTGTTTTCGATTTGATTTTGGAATGCGTCCTGACTTTTGACTTTGAAGGTAGGGTGACCATGTGATCATATTCATAGTCAAGATGTCTTTCAGATTCTAGCTGCGGTGTCAAGTACAGTACTTTGCAGTGGCGTAGCCAGGGGTGGGGGTTACAACCCCCACTTTGGCACGCGTGTGACGTCACGATATTGAGAATGATGCTTTCAGTCTCTATGTCTCTAAAACAAAGTTTGCCCAATTTTAAACGAAACTGCATTAAAAGAGCGAGTTTTGCGAATACTAAACATTTCAAATATCTCAGCCAGGATTTAGCAACAAGAAAACATAGAGACTTAGCTTTATTACCGAAAAATGCCCAAGAAAACATGATCTTATTCTTTTGCTATGCCACCAGACAGCACCATTTTACAGGAATATTTATACCCACATTTTTGTTGAAAATGCTTTCAGAATGCACCAAATTTAAAGTAATTTTTCAAAATTTTCTGGGGAGGCCCCCAGACCCTCCGCCGCTGGGTGTCGCCATTGGCGAAGAGGCTGGCGGGCAAAGCCCGGCGGCCGTCAAAACCCCCCCTTTCAAAATTCCTGGCTAAGCTACTGGTAGGCCTACTTTGCTTTGTTATTTCGGACGTTCTTTAAACTGAGTAGTTGTTTTAGGCCTTATTTTACACTATAATAGTGTAAATATAACCAAATAATAGCGTTGCCGGATAAAGAATTCTGTCGTAATTTGAGAAAAGTTTAAAGCTGTTGAAAACAACAACTTGCATTTTAGAAAAATTTTTAGTTCTGGGTAAAGATCAAAACCCTAACCTTATTCCTAAGTCTTACCTTAATCCTTACTAACTTTAATCCTAAAGGTGCGTCTACACGACGACTGTTTTCTTGCTTAAGCTAGCCAAACTTCTTGTTTCTTTAAGTTAATCGCAGTTTGTGCCGCTTACTTTTAAGAAAATGGGCGAGTAAGCGAGCCGTCGAGAAAAAATACGCTCTAGAGCGAAAATGGGCGCTTAAGTGAGTTCTCTTGCTTAGAAATGTTTTTTCCCGCCAAAATCTCAGGTCTCCTCTCAGCTCAGTATCCAGACAGGGCAGCGCGGTATCGTTAAAAGATTTCGTTAAGTTTTGATCCCAACCCGTTCTTATTAATGTTGTGGGCTGAACTGGCGGTGACCGTACTCGAAATAGCCCATAGAAAGCACAATATTTTCCAATTTCAAATCCAAAACAGGATCTCAGCAGAAAACCATTGCCATTGTACACTGGGTAATAAAAATAGCGGAGGAATGATCTTGCTGGTTGTTACCAGTCACCCACTCTGACACGAAATTCTGTTTCCAACATTTCAACCTCACTGAGGTGTCTGAATGCTTCAATAAGCAGTAAATTGCGGGTTTGCATCCTTCGCTTTTTGCAGCATTTTTTACACAACTTCTGGGAAGCCATGACTGAAAGACTGCAACAACTTGAACAACTTCAAATGGTTAAAGAACAGTCAGTTGCTTGGTCTACTCTGCTGTACTTTAGCGCGAACTGCTATGCTTTGGCGGGAACTTTTTAAAACGTGACGTCATTGGGGATTAGATACTCACGTGACCGCGATTCAAGCGAGCAAAATCTTTGTCGAGGTTGCCAGTGTAGACGAAACGACCTTAATCACTAGCTTAAGCAAGAATTTCTAAGCAAGAACACTTTCTCGTGTAGACGCACCTTAACTCTGACAACACCTGATAGTAACTATGGCAACAAGTGGGTAAAAATAGCCACTGTGTTAATGCAAAAGTAAGTCGAAATACGGTTAAGATCGGGTAAAAAATCACAGTAAAAAATGTGGTAATCTGAGGGCAAATGTGGTAAAACAAGTGGTAATCTAGCTTTGTAAAAGTGGAAGCACTGATCGCAGTTTCCGCAAACATTTTAAAAGAGAGAGAGAGAAAACTTTTATTTTGTCTGTTGCAACAATCATCATCATCGGCCATGCCTGAATAAGGCGTCGGCTACCGTGAGTCTCCACAACGATCGATTGTCCATACTTCTAATTAGGTTTTCAAAATTTTGGTTTGTCCATGTTGAAAGATTTTTGAAGATTTCCAAACGTGGACGTCCCCGGTGCCTCTGACCAGGAAATCGCCCCATTATTGCCGAGTGTTCAATTCCGCGTTTGCGGTAGACATGCCCGATAAATGCATTTGCCTTTTTTTGATAGTTGTGATGAGGACGCCAGGGGTGCACCCAGAGCGTCTCCACACTTCTTCGTTAGTGATTTTATCCATCCAGTCAATTCCCATCATTCTACGAATGAACCAAATTTCAGCACTGTTGATCTTCTTCTCTATCTTCGGGCATACACAGTCCAGGATTCACAGCCATATACGGTAGCAGAACTGACCAAATGTACACGTGTAAAATTCTTATTCTAGTGTAGAGAGATTGAATTAGATTTCAGTATTTTGTCCATTTTGATGAAAGCTTGTTTGGATTGTGCAATTCTTTATTTTACATCGCTCCAGCATCGACCATTCGAAGTGACTATAGAACCCAGATAGCATGGTACAATTATACACAACATGAATAGAATAGCACCGTAGCCATTTAGATACCACAACAGACAGAAAGCAGCGAAAGACTATATCAGTCATCAAGTCAGCTGCTTCCCTGTTCTTAATGTGACAGGGTTAGGGCAGGGGCAGTGTTGTCAGATTGGGCGATTTATCTGCAATTGGGCTACTTTAGTTCGGCTTGGCGCCAAAAAATGTTGTTTGCGACTTGCGCTTTTTTGGGCTACTTTCAGTCTCTTACCGTATTTGGCGCGATATGGCGCTTAAATTTGGAAGAATTTTAAGTTGTTTGGCAGCGAATTTTGAGTTGGCAGAATTGAATAATTGGTAGAATGTGATGAGCCTATGAAAATGTTGGTAAAGTTTTGGTTTATTACGGAAAAAATGACCTTATTTTTTTGATTCGGCATGAGGATTGATTTTACCGCTGACCATGAGCAGCTTTGACTGTTGTTACAGCAATGCTGTATTCATTTTCATCCGGGAAAACGGAAGGACTGACTGGCGAGTGGCTTAAGCGAAATTGCACTTGTATCGAATATCGGAAATTATAATTATGATCTTGGTTTAGTGCCGAGTCATTTTTTTATAATACAAGAAATTTTATGAGGATTTTGTAATGCCATTTCTCAGATTTTTCTGATTTTGACATATGTAAAAGAGAATGTATATAGGAGCAGAATAAAAAAAAAATTATCAGAATCTGAGTTGTATTTCTCGAGATTTGTGCTTTTTAATTGTCACGCGTCAGTGATTTCATTGTTTTTTCTTATTTCTTAAGATCTAGTACATAGTAGGAGAACAGTGAAAATTGGTGAACTACCATTTTAGGAGTCAAGGAATTCAAAAATATTGTCTCTGAAATGATTGCTGCAAAGAAAATATCAAAAAGTTTGAATTTAAATTTTTTTAAGTAGGCTACCACCAGAGGGCGCCCCAAGAATGGTGACTAGTAAAATCATAATTTTTTTTTTGAAAGTTATTCTTTATTGATGTGCTATTCTAGTAAACATAAGGAAAACTAGGCCCCAGCTTGTTATCAGGTGCCCCAAGCCTGTTGAGTTCAGGGTATATTATGAACTCAATTCTAAAGTGCAGCCTACTGATACATGGAAATATATGCCTTTGTTTTGTGTGCTGACAACATATTTGCAAGTTAAACCATTTTCAATTTTCAGCTGTGAGTATAGATAAGCAAAAGGTCAACAATTTAAGTTATTTGCAGGAACACTGAACAGCTAAAACACTTAAATATACTGGTAAGTGGTAATGCACATCTTCAACCTACTTTGAGTTGAGTCTCATTCAGCCTAGTTAACAATGTAGTCAAGTCAATAAGCTGTTAGATTGTAACTTGGTAATTAGAAAGACTTCTAAGATAGACTGTATATATCTGACTAGCTTGGCATTAACATTATGCTTCAAACAGAGAATGCACCTTTGGTAAACAATGATTAATTGTGAGATAAGAAGAGCTGCAGAACTTGAATAGCAGATAATAAAGAGCTCATTCTAGAAAATGCTTTGAAAATGATTAATGATTGTCGATGTCTGTTTGGATTCCAGCAAAGAAGAAGTTATTGTTAAGTTCAGTTTATTGTTTTGCTGGCGATAAACAAACTAAAAGTACATACTAATTGAGTGTCTATCAGCACAACAGGATGGCAACGAAGACCTGTAAGGTCATCTATGTCAGCTGTCATCCTAGCCTGTTGCAGGTCTGAGAGAGGTTTAGAAGATAAAGAGTGTACACTGTACATTGACTAACTAAGCAATTATTAATGAAAAATATATTTGCAGATCATTTGCAATATTAATTTAAGATTACAGTTAAAATGTTAAGATCAAATGACAAGTGCTATTTTGGAAATATTTGGAAAGAATGGTGCAATGTGGAAGATAAGATAGATGAGGTAGAAAATGAAGTAAAGCTAGTAAAGGAGTTGTCAGAAGAAGATCAGGAGCTACTATGGTGGAGGTCTGGTGTGGACAGAGCTGATGATGCTGTGATTTGTGCACATCATGAAATGCGGTTATTAAAAAAATTTTCTCAGATAAATTTTAAAAAATGCTGCAACATTTTTGAAATACATGAGGTTGATGCATCTTCAAAACCTCTTCCTCAGAGTAGACGCACAATTGGGCTTGAATTGGCAAAAAAACTGAGAAGTTTTGGAAACTTAAATGTTGTTCCAGGACAAAAGCTTTGCAGCCGCTGTTTCACCAAAGCAGGAAACATGGCAATTGATTTTGATAGTAGCATTTTTGAAGGTGAGTCGAGTGCATCTCCAATCACAAAGGAACTTCAAAGTGCAGTTTTTAATGCAGAAAAGGAAGCATCTACAGCAAACTTAAATGACAGTTTCGCACTATTGAATGAATCTCCACTGGTGCCATTGCACAGCAAACCCAAGCACCAAAAACTAAAAGTATATATGTTCCCAAAAATTGCAAAAATGCAAGAGAAAGTTAACGTCACAATTTGCTGTAGTGTCTGGCTTGAATCCCAATGAGCTAGAGACAGCAAACTCCCAAGACCTTGAACTAAGAGACAAAGTTAAACAACTACATAATGACAGCATGGATTTAAACAGTCTCATGGCAAAATTAAAGATTAAATTTCAGAACACAAAAAAGTTTTCTGACAAATTACAAATTCTGACCCTAATTCCTCAGTCTTGGTCTGCTGAAAAAGCATCAACTTATTTTGGTTGCTCCACGTACTCAATCTACAAAGCTAGAAATATTGAAAAAGAAGAAGGAATTTTGGGTCGGCATGATCGAAAACAAAGAATTGGTACTCCAGCTAAGATACAACAAAAAATTTTGGATTTTTTTGAATGTCCTGGTTTGTTGTCCTGGTTTGGCTGCTTTGAAACGTAAATTATTTGATAATTTGACTACATATGATGAGACTGAGACCTTTTTGGTAGAACAATGGACTTCTACTGACCGATCAGATTTGAAAACAATGGTATATATTAAGGAGGAACTCGTTGAAGATACTCTTGCTGCAATCAACAAACTGACAGCACATTCCTATATTGCAAAGTCACAAGCTAACTATTTGAAATCACGAAAATTGACATTGGAGCCACATGAAGCAATTGTTTTGACAGACTTTGCAGAAAATTATGAATTTGTAGTTCAAAATGAAATCCAAAGTTATCACTGGTGCAAGGAACAATGCACAATTCACCCCATTGCAGTTTATACTCGTGACATTGATTCAACAATATTTCAAGTCAAAGAGCAATCTTTGTGTTTCATGTCCGATGATTTAACACATGATACATCATTTGTGTACAACCTACAGAAACATCTTATTACACATGTGAAACTTCAACATCCTCAACTAACACATATTGAGTACTTCTCTGATGGCTGTGGTGGACAGTACAAAAACTTCAAAAACTTTCTGAACCTGACATACCATCACTCAGACTTTGGCATAAAAGCATCTTGGTCCTTCTTTGCCACAAGTCACGGAAAGTCACCTTGTGACGGAATTGGGGGTAGTGTAAAGCGAAAGCTGACCAACGCTAGTCTTACTGCATCTCCATCCAACAAAATTTTATCTGCTAAAACAGCATACAACCACTGCTGTGCTGTCACACAATGCCTAAGATAACTTTTTTTCTCCTTCTTAAAGCGGATATTGAAGAAACACGCAGTCTGCTACAAGATAGATATATCAGGGGACAAACTGTCAATGGGACAAGAAGCTTTCACCATTTTAGTCCAAAAGAAATTGGCACAATACAATATAAACGTGTATCAGATGATGAAAATTTTGCAGGATGTCATTCATTCTTTATGTGTAAAAATGTGTATCAACTTAATGAAATTGCACCACAGACATACGTTGTTGCCAAATATGATGATTCCTGGTGGATAGGTCTAGTGAAAAAACATGACGTTATGCACAATGACATATGTACTGATTACGTTTATGCATCCTCATGGTCCTTCACAGATGTTTTACTGGCCAATATCGGAGGATTCTTGTTGGGTTCCATTGGATAGCATTTTGCTTAAACTGCAAGTTCCAACAACAATCAATGGGAGGCAGTACAAACTCACTCAAGATGAAATGAATTACATGGCAGCAATTCAAATGTAAAGAGAAGTTATAAACGGAGTAGTTATCAATGATCAACTGAGGTTACAAGTGAAAAATGAAAAACTTAAAGGATTGGAAAAACTGAGCTTCAAAACAAGATGAAGTTTTGGCAAGCAGTTAGAAGAGAACACCAGTTAGACTGTCATGTTCCTAATCAAGAAAGTCAGGACAACACACTTATGTCTGATTTACAGCTGAGTTCATGCTAGTTTGTAACCTGAATTGTACTTTAGAAATACAGTAAGTGCATATTTGCATTTCGTAACTTATTAAATTGAATATATAGTTGTTCTACAAGGTAGTTATCCGCTCAAGAAATTTTTTGCTGTAAAATAAAGCTTGAACACAAACAAGAGGTCAATTTTACAAGCTACCTACATAAAAATGTTAATTGGGAATATGTATGTAATCGAACTGTGTAGTAGTGTTTGTCCTAATGTTTGTGTGAATCTTACATATATGGTCTATTATGTTTATCTGTAATTAGTGTTTTACCATTTTTTGCTGTGGTGATGCGGCACTGGATTTTTGTTCTTTTTTTATTATCATTATTATTTCAGCATTATAGCACCTTAAAACAAGCTGGGGCCTTGTTTTCCTTATGTTTACTGGAATTGCACATCAACAAAGATTGATTTTCAAAAAAAAAAATTTGATTTTACTTGTCACCATTCCTGGGGCGCCTCCTGGTGGTAGTCTGCTTAAAAAAATTTAAAATCAAATTTTTTGATATTTTGTTTGTGTTAATCATTTCAAGAACAACATTTTTGAATTCCTTGACCCCGAAAATGGTAGAAAACCAATTTTCACTGTATTCCTACTAATAGATCTTGAGAAAACAGTAAAATCAACAAAATCGCTCAGGCGTGACAATTAAAAATCATATTTTTTTAATGTGCGACATCTTGAAAAGTACAACTCTGATTTTGATAATTTTTTTTTTGTTGTCCTCGTATATACATTCTATTTCACACATTCAAAAATTGTAAAAATCTGAGAGATGGCATTACACACCATTTCTTGTCTTATAAAAAAATTACTCTGCCATAATTTTTGAAGCTTTTGTTGGTGTCTAAGCTATAAATTAAAGTGAGAAAAACTGAATTTCAGTGGAGAAATTTACTGAATGTATGCTGGTCTTCCTTGTATGATGAAAAAACAACGATAGATTGTTGTAGACTACTTTTTGTACCAAGGTGTACGAGTTTAGAAATGCTGCAGGGGAGTATAAAGTTAGAGAAGTTGCTCAATTGACACTAACAATGTATATCAATCAGCAATGCATTGGTTGAGCGAGCCTTTTCGAGAGTTTCTGCAATCAAAACTAAACTGCGAAATCGTATGGGGCTTCAACTTTTGTCAGCGATTTGGAGGATCAGAACCCTGCTGCAACAATTGGAAAAATGCTGTTTGATCCTCGGTCATCAATGCTGAAGTATGACAGCTCTATTTATGAAAATGAAGCTTCAGCAGTTGATAATAGAATTTTGTCGGGTTGTGGTTTTTGGTACCGGTAGTTCTGAGTTGACGGGCTAATGCTACCTATGCGTTAGCATCTACTATGGAACCATTTGTATCTTGAATTTGAAAATAGGAATTTGTATGAAGTCTGTAGGATACAACCTAGTTCGTACCCTGAAAAGATCGAGAGAAAAAATTAAAAAAATCGGAAGTCTCTGATCGCAGTTTCCGCAAACATTTTAAAATTTTCCTCCTGAAAAGATTGAGAGAAAGATAGCACAAAGCCGAAGTCGTTGATCGCAGTTTCCGCTAGCCCTTACCCTAACTCTAACCATAGAGTAATCTATGCTCTAACCCTCGCTGAACGCAGTTTCCGCAAACATTTTTCCGCAGTTTCCACTAACCGCAGTTTCCGTTAAACTTTACCCTAACTCTAACCATAGAGTAATCTATGCTCTAACCCTCGCTGATCGCAGTTTTCGCAAACATTTTTCCGTAGTTTCCACTAACCGCAGTTTCCGCTTACCCTAACTCTAATCATCAAGTAGGCCTAATCTATGCTCTCTAACCCTAACCCTCGCTGATAGCAGTTTCCGCAAATATTTTTCCGCAGTTTCCGCTAGCCCTAACCCTCGAGTTTGTTTGCGGAAACTCTGATTGTCAGCGACTTCGGCTTTGTGCTATTAAACTGCGATCAGTGACTTCGGCTTTTTTTAATTTTTTTCTCTCGGTCTTTTCAGGGTACGAACTGAGCGTACAAACTAGGTTGCACCCAAGTCTGTATAGCATTGTCCCGTCTAAGTTTTTTTTCTATTGAACAATGCTTGATTCAATATTGAACATTATCCTTCTTGTATGTTGTAACAGTGTATGCATTTTGTATCTACACAATCAGCATGATGGACAAAAATGTTGCTTTGTCCATGACTCTTGTGGGCATGCCGCAAAACCCCTCTAGAAAGCTTGCGCCTTCGTCGCTCGATCGTCGACGTCGCGATGGCAAATTGGGCTACTTTTAAATCGCTTTGGCGCATTTTTGGGCTCTTTTTTTTTTTAAATCTGGCAACACTGGGTTAGGGTTGATCGGACTTTCCGCAAACATTTTAAAAGGGTTAGGGTTGATCGAAGTTTCCGCAAACATTTTAAAATTTCCGGTAATGATCCTAAGAGTTTTTGCTTGTTTGCTGAAACTCCGATCAGCGACTTCACTGAAGTATATACTGTCTCTTGAAGTAAGGTAGCCTAGTTAAGTTATACTTTTATAATCTACAAAGATTAAAGCAGTAAGCGATGAAATGGGCATTTTTGATGCCAATATTTTGACTTAATATCATAATTAATGAATTTTGTTTACAGATATAATATTGATAAAGTGATAATGCCTTCCAAGAAAAAGAAATATAATGCTAGGTTTCCACCGGTATGTACCATACATTTCAAGAGCTACATAATTTTCTAGTTTGGCGGCTGATAGTTACTAAGCTCTTTAATCACTTTCTTGCTTTCTTTAACTAAGAGAGCACAAAAAGAGAATGAAAACATAGCTGTTTAAAAAGAAGTTGTTTATAAAATGTAAATTATATCGCATCTTTGATGAAAAAATGCGATGTAATGTTTATTCCATATTTGATAATTTTTTCTTGTAGGTTTGTTCTAATCATTAGTTATAACATTATTTTTTTGCAAGTTTTAGTAGTTTTATTTTTGCTACAAAAAGCACTGATTACTTTTCAGCCATATGTTGATATCATGATATCAGCTAGTATATTTTCTAGCTAATGAACAGTTGCTAACCACACGCTGTGATGTACTTTCATTGTCTTGTTATGTAGGCTACAGAACTTGAGTATACAATTTAATGATATTATTGTGCCTGTTCTGCTTCTAGTATTAATCTTACGTTTTGTCTTATTTTTGTCATTGTAAACTTCCTCTTTTTTTCTAGTACTGTATTTTCATAAACATGTTGTCTTTGTGTTTTTAGGCTCGGATAAAAAAGATTATGCAAACAGATGACGAAATTGGAAAAGTTGCCGCTGCTGTTCCTGTTCTTATATGTATCTTTTTCATATGTTAAGAAATATGCTGTGTGATGCTGTTTAACTAAGATGGTTGAGCACGTTTTAGTTACATACGGTAGTAGCTCCAAATATTTCTATTATGTGTAGGTTAAGGTTTTCAGTCTTCGAAATTAGCTTCGGCAATCGGCAATTGCCAAGGTGATTGCCGACGCAGATGCATCATTGGCGTATTAGCGTCGGCAATAAAAATGCCGAGGCCACACGAGCGCTTGTAAGGTTAGGGTTTAGACATTCCTCCCAGTCAGTATGCCACAGCCATAGATTTGTTCCCAAGACAACACCCTGATGGAGCTCTGCGAAAGAGGAGTGTGGATGGGTATCAAGCATAAAAGCTGCAAAACGTGGAAGCTTCATTGCGAACGGCGAAGACAGTGTAGATTTACAGCCAAGCGATGAGCCTCTTAATGTGTCTGATTCCAGTGATGACGCGACAACCTCATTCTCCGATACAGCATCTGATGATTCTGACAACTAGTTCTTTATTAAACAGACTTTGTGTTGCTCGCAGTATCCCAATTGTGCCGAAATTATGTTAGTGTATAGGTAAATTGAGGCAATCTTCTCGCAGGGAGCTATTAATTTGTTATCGATACCTGGTTGAGC
This sequence comes from Aplidium turbinatum, assembly GCF_918807975.1. NCBI lineage: Eukaryota > Metazoa > Chordata > Ascidiacea > Aplousobranchia > Polyclinidae > Aplidium > Aplidium turbinatum. The sequence goes on from NC_137472.1 coordinate 50,158,497, forward strand.
AATTAACGTTATTTTATGATAATTCAATGTCGCTAGATGTCGAATTAATGTAAAAATACGTAAATTTCTTATTGGGCATTGTTATGCAATATATCCCGCCGGGAAAATTAAATCGATTTGTGTACTGACTCGAACGTTGAATCAACCCAAAATTAACTTTTCCTCCCGTGAGTTAGTCAACGTGAATTACCGTATCAGCGTGCGCATCGCGTTGCTCGCTTTATCACTACTTTTAGTATTATTACACCACAACAAATCAAACAGTGCGGCCGTGATAGACCACTCTAGTATATTTTTCGCTTCTCGTTTTACATGTTTTGGTACAATTTTTTCCTATTAAACGTTTCCAGCAATTGCCGAGGCAATTTCACCTTTTGCCGTTTGGCCTCGGCAACGTTTTTGCCGAAGCAAAAATATGATAATTTCGAAGACTGGGTTTTAGAGTTACATATGATGGTCTTATCATGAGCAACATTCTATACTATAGTAAAATTAGTCAAAATGTCTTTCACAGACTTTGACACTGGATTTGAGCTTGTGCGTAGTCTTGTGATTTTAGCCTTATCATTGTTTTCTAACATAAAAACTGACAGGCAAGACTACCTTAAAATTTATCGATTTTGCTCCTTGTGAGGCAATAGATTGATCTCTTGTTTTGAATCTATTTATTATAACATCACATACCATTATTTAGTTAAGGGTTGTATTCAATCGCTATCGACTTGTTGGCTACCCCTTATGAAGAGTATTTGGATGATATTGACCATCTAAAAGAAATGCAACTTTTTGTTTATTTTACTTGTTAAATCAAGAAAAATTATGCAGGAAATTAGATAAATGTCAATTAAAAAAATAACTAAACTTTTTTGATTTGTGCACTATTGTATATATACTTCTTGCCTTATATAGAAACATTTTGCACATCATGAGAAAGTTGTAAAAGCCAATGTTATTCAAAAACTTTTTATGACATTAAGATGCTGTAGATTTATGATTTCAAAAATGGAATAAATTTTGGTATAAATACAAACATATATTACAACATATACAACATATACAAACATAATACAAACATACAAACAAACAATTTTACAGAAATGAATGTTTTAAAAATAAATGCCAACAAAACAAAGTTTTTTTTTTTTTCATTCTACAGCACATGCACTTTTACTGGCCGCTTGAACTCAATGCTGCTATTTAAAATGTTGTTTGTTTTAAGAGCAATGCATGGTTGTACAGTAACAGCAAAATAGACCATTTGATAGATTTAAAAATAAAAATATACGCCGAGTGCTTTTGGAGAATTATACACTAACCTAGCTAAATCAAGAAATCGAAACTGTTATTTATTTTCTTATAAGTTACTTCACAGCCAAGGGATTGGAAATGTTTTTGACTTCAATATTGGTTCACACCGGAGAAGTCACCAAAGCAAAGCGGGCCAAGACAATGACCACATCACACCTGTACGTTCTGCAATGCACAAGCAAAAGTGCAACAGCGAGTTTCGGTTCACGGCTTTGTGACGTCATCCATGTAGCATGTACTACAATCCCCAAATGTCGCCAGACCTGAATTGATGCCCGTTACTGTTCGCTAGCCTGTGTCATAATATTTGCACATTACAACGATTTTCAACGTTGTTTCTCCTATTATTTGTGCAAGCCTACCATGTAAAAACGATTCGAGTGTGAAGACACGATGCACAATTATTTGAGTTTCCACTTTTTGTGCGACTCACAGTTTTTCGTTTTATGTGTTCTCATGTTGCCGAACTGATAACTGAAACCCTTAATGCAGGAACCGCAATTTGTTCACTGTTAAACAGCAATTTACTAATCTTTTGTTTTCCGAAACGTTTTATGCATTTTAAGCCAGGGCTGTAGAGACGAAAAAATTTTAGCGTGTCCAGAGTCGTTAAAAAAAGGCCGACCGAATATCCGACTGGATACAAAACGACAAGCAATAAAAGTTTTGTTTCTTTGTAACATTTTTTTTAAACTATTGTTTCTTGTTTTCCGTGTTGAGTACTTGAGTTCAATAACTTTACCTAAAAATAGAAGTGTTTTTTTCTTGTGAGTTATTATGAAAGTCGCTGTTTCAATTTCCATGACAACTTAAAGTGAAACTAAATTTTTTAAAAAGAAAAAAATTAAAAAATAGTGTGGTAACACTCCAAAGTCTGGCAACACTGAAGTCGGAGTCGACTAGCTATAAACCGAGGAGTTAAAGTCATACATTTCCTCCCGACTCCACAACCCTGGTACAGAATTTCATGAAATGGAACCACAAGTCATGCATGCTGTTGCGCATACATCCATGCAGTTTTTTTGTTGTTGAATTTTCTAAAGAAAACTGCGTTTCATGTTTTTACTTGTAGCAAAAGTCTAGCTGTTGTTTACAAAGTGGCTGGGTACGGCATTAACTGCGGGAAGCCAATGAATTTGTCGCCTGTTTAAATTATGCTCTGTAACTTTGTTGGGTAACTTATGACATTTTGATAAAATAACTGTTTTATAAACTGGTTGAGAAAAAAAACAGATTTCCGGAAAGGCGATGGTTACGTTATTTGGGTTAGGCGTCATTCAGTTGGGCGACCCGATTCCATAATCTACGTATATTCAAACTGTGTCGTAAAGATCTGATTCGCTTAAATTTTACTTGATGTATCCATTTTTCAAATGCAACGTGCTTTTGATTGCAGGAAAGAGTGCATTTTGAATGTTGGCATGTTTGATTTTCTGAAGCAAGTCGTCATTGATGTGCCTGACATGCAAAATGAACAAGAACCCAGCACAAGTAGCGGAATGGTGTTAAATGAAGAAAGCAAGAAATTGATCAGGAAAAGGTATGAACTGATTTTTTGTCGTTTAATTTTGTAAACAATCTATGGGTTCCCTGATATTTAGCGACAATACGAGAGAAGAAAAAGGCTGTTCAAATCTTTACGAGAGTAGCAACTATATTTGCTATTCGCTCGGTTTGACTTTTTGTATGGCGTTGAGCATTCTTTTTGTAGTATGCATTTGTCATAATATTTGAAAATAACAATTAGTAATCTTACGAATTGTTTAATAGAAGTTCCACTGCAGCAAAACCGCCCAAAAAAATGAAGTTAAGCAAAGGACTAGATCACGCAAGTGAAGAGAATGAGGTAGGGGTATTATTTTGTTTATTTTGCCAATTGTACCACCATCTTTAGCGACACACTCTTTTCACCTATGCTCGCCGTATCATAAGAAAATATTTATAATGCCTGACGAAGAGAAAATTCAGTATTATATTTATGTGACGTGTTTTTGTGCATGGGTTTCCTGATTGGAACTCCACTGTCATTACATGCAGTAATGTTGACGGTTGTTGAGTGGCACAGCGAATAAAGAGCTCTATAATTATGTGAACCTAATTTGACACCCGGTTTACGCTGGTTGTTAAAAAAATACCGGTCACTTTTACCCACAGTCCAGGGCAGTGGCGGCTCGTGGCCTTTGGTGATGGGGGTGCTGCAAATTTAGATGGCAAGTATGACATCATAATGTAACAGGAACAGACGAGCGCCGAAGGCGCGAGCCTCCTAGGGGGGTCTGGGGGCATGCCCCCCCAGAAAATTTTGCACTTTTATATGCTCTAAAATACCATTCCTGGTGTTTTCAGGACAAAAAATGAAAATTTTGTGCAGTTGAAAATGTGGACTTTTAGAACTTTGAAATAAAAAAATTGCTTTTTCTTAAAGGTTGGTGCAAAATAGGAAATCTGAAGTAATAGATCAGAATATTTTGCTCATAACATGAATATCAGTAAATCATTTTATTTTTTGTCATTAACGCATCCGAGACCAAAAAGACACTACTAACTACAATAGTCGATAGCCTATAGGCCTACCAGCACGTTAATGAATGGGAAAAGGTGGCAAAACCTTGAAAGGTTTAAAACGTGCCTGAATAGAAAATCATGTAGTAGGCTATATATCAGTAGTTAGCACGGCCACAAAACCCAAAAAACAAACAGTAAACAATAAAACATAAACAAGCACAAATGTAGTAATGAATGACATCCTAATGAAAAGTGTTGTGGATTGAATTTGTTAGTTCCAATATTGATGTGGATGAGCACTCAGCAGTAATCATAATAATAATAATAATAAGATGGAGAAAGAAAACCGGACATAAAAGAAACCCATCCTCAGGCAAAAGCCTGTTTCGATATGGCCCATGAAAGCAGATGTTGAGCTCTTTCTATGGTCAAACTGCACACCACACAGTAGCCTACGACGATTGAGGTTTGAGATCCAGTTTAAGTTATTGTTTCTTGTCCTGGTGGGTGATGGAATGGATGAGCTGGTAGATGATGATGTCCTGATGGTGTTGATGAAGCTCTCATCTCCTTTGGTGTTGTGTTAGTTATGGAGTGTTGCGTTTGCTGTTAATATCTACAAACATAAAAGTACAGCACAAGCAGTCAACATTATTGTTAGGTAGGCCTAATCTTTTGTAAAGTATTTCGGATTTCAACTAGAATCTTCATAAGAATGCAAAAACAGCCTTTCTACGTTGTCTTTCTATTGTGTATCCGATCCGTTTTGTTTGCTTAAATCAGTGGTTCTCAAACTTTTTCAGCTTGTGGCACATTAGAAAAAATATAAAACGCACGCGGCACACTTACAAAAGAAGACAAGTTGCTTTAAAAAAAATTATTTTCACGTTTCAATGCGATAGATGTGCTTGTTTATACCAATATAAGCTTCGACTGAAACGAGGTTGCATTGTTGACAAACATATACCCGAATTTCATCTTCAATTTCAAGCAGCCTCTCTCGTTTACAGCTTTTAATTTCAGTCAAAACAGAAAAACCATGTTCACATAGCCATGAAGATGCAAATGGCAATATAATTTTGATTGCTTTTGAACGGATCATGAAATAGAATTTGGAAGCAGACAGCCAAAACGCATCCAAGTTTTTTTGTGGAAACAGCGTTTGAAAAAATGGGTCGTTTCGTAAATTAATGAGCTGTTCTTCTTCTGCAGAAAGATTGCTTGATTCATTGCTTCCAAATGGTGGGAAGTAATGTTAGCAATAGCAATAGCTAACATAGCAGCCCAATAGTGACGTGGCAATTACCCTGCTGTATCGGCAATGCCATAATTGGTTTCATTGTCACATGTGCTTATTTATCATCTATTGAAGGAGTTAAAGCGCTTTTAAGTCGCATGCTTGTCTGAATGGCTTATTTTAAATATTTATACAGTTCTTTTCCAAAATTTCAAAAAGATTCGCGGCACACTTGAGAATCTGTGGCGGCACACTAGTGTGCCGCGGCACACAGTTTGAGAATCACTGGCTTAAATGAACATTGCTTTAGTTTGTGGACAAAAAGTGACTTTGTATCACTCTTTCTAATTGAAGAAGGAAATTCGTTCCATGTTTTTGCACCTGTGAATTCTATTGAATGCTGAGTTACAAGCGTTTTTGAGAAGTATGGAATGTTTAGAGCATCATTATCATGGTTTCTTGTACACAGGCTGTGAACCTCTTTGACATATTTAAAACAGTTGGAGAAGGCAATCTTTAAACACGAAAACACCATTTTCCAGTTTGAACACAATTGCCCAATTGATATCGGGATCTTGCTACAACTATCATTGTTGGGGCAAAAAATACGATGAATTCAAAGCAGACTTTTTCTCCTAATTAACAAGTAACAAGGAAGTGTCCAACATGAGAGTGACAATCTAGCCTATATGTACAATATACATTGGTTAAAATTATTTGCAGTATTATATATATAATATACATATAAGCACTGTTTTGTAAATAGTTACCAGTTTTAACAAATTAGATAGGCTATTAATAGGCCTAACCCGAAACATTAAAAGATTAATTAATCAGTACATACTTAACTTTAGGATGTCTTCTGAAGATTTGATTATGTGTGTCTGTGAATAAATAAATACAAAACTGTTGCCATTGATTGTCCAGACATTTCTTTTCCAAAATTGGTGTTTTGCATCATTGACAAGTTGAACTCTCCGCTAAGTAGTGAGTTACTCAGTCAAGGCCATGGATGATCCAGCAAAGTTTTTTTTTTGCTGAAATACAAGATTTCTTGTGGGTTGTCTGACAAATTTTATTATGATGGGTTATTTCATCACTATGAATAACAAATAAACAAAAGACACAAAGTTCCTACAGTGGATGCTGCACATGCACTATAACTAGGGTGGATGCAACTTAGGTAAACAGTGGGATAAACTACAAAACATTAGTTACTTACAAATAAACTGCTCCATATCAACTGGAACCAAGCTTTATTATAGACAAAATCCATTCTTCTTGTTTTCTTTTGAGCAAAAAGGTAAATGACTTTGTCGTTAATGTCTGGGAGATGAAAAAATTGTTCTCCATTGAAATGACGGCAAGAGCATTTAGTGATTAGAGCCTTTCTTGATTGATGGTACTCCTCAGAAAAGTTTTGATTCTTTTTAATGTTGAAAAGCAGCGTTCAGGCTCTGCTGTGGTCATAGGAATGGTCAGGGGGAATTTTACCAGTTTGGAAATTTCACTGAGAGCATCATTTAAAATATTTTTCTGAATAAATGTCAACAATTCAAATAACGCGGAATATTCATGCATGTCCGACCTGCTGCAGAATACTGCAAGTTCAGTTTCAAACTTTTCTTTTTCTATGATGATGATGGGATATGCTTCAATAGTTACTGCCACCTCATGTATGGGCACTGGGCAGTTTATTCTTAAAGCTATTGAAGCTTCTCTTGTTGAACAATTTTGCAGCTACTAATTGTTTGGTGAAGGAATATCTTGCCATTATGTCAACGCATATGCAGTCACACACCTCCTTCGCTTCAGCCATTAGTGTTTTTGAAGAATTCTCACAGTACTTTTGAGTTTCTTACCACAGAAATTGCACTTTTGAAATTGCTTATATATTCATGTACTTTCAACACATCAATATCTCGAGATTGCAGTTGGTTGATTGATGAAACAGCTGCAACCAACAGAGCAATTTTTTGTAGGTAAGTTAATGCAAAATACCTGTTGCTTCTAAAATGGTATGATCAGTGGTTGATGTAGACTGTATTTCATCAAGGCAGAATTTTAAGGGTTCCAAATGTTTGTGAACTTTATTAACTGTTCATATATGAAAGTTCACATTGACAGCACCACGTTGCAGCCTCCCATGTCATAACCTATCCTTCTACCAGTCTACAACTTGCTGCACAAGTAGACTAGCACTTATAAACCATCAACACACAGCCTGAAAATAACAATGCGATGTGGAATTAATGTAAATATGGCAGACCCTGCTCAGCAAAATGCTGATAAAAAATCTAGCCAATTAAGAAGTTGCGTTGTTCTTACAGTTACACCCCTAGATTTTTCACCTTAACTTATTATCACAAATAAACAATGAACCTAGCTTAAATTTAATTAAGTAAGAACGATAATGATAACCTAGTCTAAGCTTTATCTTTTAGTGCAGAAAGCAAAGCACATTAGTCTAACAATGTAACAGCATCAGTCGCAGCCACCTAACATTGTGTTTGAAAACGATCAAGTATACTTGCAACAAAAGCTAGCCTGACAGGCAACTGCAAAATTTGCAGTTCGGAATTGTGCAGTTTTAAAGCAACCTCAGCCAAATATGACGTCACCATTCCTGTTTGTTCTTCTTTTATAAGATCGCAACTGCAGAGCTTGCAGTTCAGAGTTTCCAAATATAAAACTTGAAAAATCATAGTAACTTTTAAAATTCAGAAATTATGAAACTTCTAGTCGATAGGATCTATAGAGAAAATAAAAAAAACGTAAAATTAATAAAAAAAACAAATTCTGAAATGTGCAGGGGGTGCTGCAGTTCTGCAGTTTCTATAGACGAGCCGCCACTGGTCCAGGGTATGTTAAATTACGTGGATGTAGTTGCTGAAAAAATGCCGGTAAGAGAGGACTGACCACCCTACTCTTATTAGTGCCAAAGGTTCAGCTTGATAAGAAACTTATCGTCTCACTCCTCGAGGTTCAGTAACTAAGTATGGGACCTTTACCTTCTTTGCAGACTACCGAATCTGGTAGCATCGACTCTCAGGACAGCATGGACGATCACAATGGACTGTTAGCCGTTTCCTCTCGCTCCCCATCCATGTCCCATCTTTCTCACTCACCTGTTTGGTTTGTAGTTTTCTCGAATGAATTTGTATTAATTGTTTTGCAACTTTTAGCATGTTGTTTCAGCTAGAGCACCCATTTGCTGTAATATGTTTATCCCGGCTATGTTACATTCCATGATAGAAATTTGTCATTCGTAGAATGTTTGGGTTTTTCAAATTTTCAATGTTCCAAATGGATGCGCTGCATGATATTGTCTGCTATTTCTCAAATATTTTACACTTTTCCTTAGCATTTTTCTGTTCTAATTTAATTGTGTCGAGATATTTAAAGGGGCAGACAACCCCATTTTCAAATGCAAATTGAGAGTTGAAATACATAAAGGGGATATTCAAAAACACGTTGCACTTGTTTTTATGAAAAAATACTCATTTGTTCTCACGCAATCTTAAAACAAAGTTTTGGCTTTGTAATTCGAACACACACCGCACGAACTGTTGTCAAAATAAAATGTTTTCTCGGGTGACGTCATGAGAGTACTGCTGGACAAATATTTTGCTTGTTTGAGATGTGTGGCATGCGTTTGCAGCAGTGGATAAGATTATTCCAAGTTACAATTGAAGTTCAGATTTAGTTTATTGCAGCCTTGGTGCTAGCTTACATCATTTCACAGACTGCACTAAACTTTTTATTGGACGTTTAACCTAAACATTTTGGGCTAGACCTTGCAGTGTTTGCATAGTTTTGATGGTATTTAACAGCAGTCAAGGGTTGCAGAGATTTGCATTTATTTTTTACTTCATGATTAGTCAGTGCTGTGTGCACGATAGGAAACAGCAGGAAACAAACAAATGCCATTATTTTCCTTCAGTGCCACAGTACTGTACCGTATAGTTTTAATAGTATTTAACAACAAAAGGTTCAGACAGTCAAGGGTTACAGAGATTTGCATTTATTTTTTACTTCATGATTAGTCAGTGATGTGTGCACGATAGGCCTACCTACCAGTCTCAGTATTTACTCATGTAGGCCTACGGTATGTCAATTTGTGATTGTGTATTGGCTAGACAAGCACAGTAGGCCTATTTCAATATGCATTCTTCCCCAGTGCTGTGTGAGTAGACTAAGCTAAACCTGTAACAATTCGGTACTCATCATGCCAAATCGGTGTGTTATATATGGCTGTTCATCTGGTGGTTCTTCTACTGGTAAAATTTCTTTGTTCCATTTTCCAAAAAATCGTATCATAAAAAAGAAATGGAACAAGTTTGTAAACACCACAAGAGTTTGGCCAGGATCAACAGAGTCCAGCACAATATGGCGACTCCATTTCAAGGAAACAGATTTTCAAAATCTTTTTCAATTTGACATGGGTCATGCCACACGTCTCAATTTAAACCTTAATGCATGCCCTTTAATTTTTCCCAACAAAAACATTTCAACAACTTTGCAACCGTTGGATTCAAAGTCCAGTGGAGAGACAACTCCACAACAAAATTCCACTTTATCCATGCGACCGGCTGCTAGGAAGCGGCAAGTTCTTGAGGTAATTTTAAGCTAACAATTATATTACTACATGTTTGTTATAAAGTACCGTACATAAGTAGCGAATAGCAACCTTGAGAAATTGTTTTCCATAAGTTTACAATATGTATGCTGCCTGCTGGTATAGTGATTCCCAGCTACATGCGCTTTTAGAACGTCCCATGTATAATTCACCAAGTGCATTAACAAAAAATGTTCCTTCATATATACATTGTTGTTTTCTTTTTCAGTTACTGGCTAGGGATGCACCCAAATTCGTACCCTGAACAATTCCTACCCTCAATTCGTACCCTGAAAAGATCAAGAGAAAATTTTTTAAAAAAGCCGAAGTCATGCCAAACAGAAATGGTTACTTGTGATGCTGTAACACAATATGACGTGTTAGATTTCCGTGCTTGTTCATCAAAAGGATGCCAAGCTGCCTTGAAGCCAATGAGTGCGGCAAAAGGTAAGAAACTTTGACTCTATAATATGACATATTATGGAATAACAGTAGTGTACATTTCAATAGCTTTGGAAAGAGAAGTGATGCCAAATAATACTGTAAAAGTTGCTTTGCTTGGTTTGGAATATGTTTATTGCAATAACTCAGGCTAATGCCCTGGTATTAACACAATCTGTAGGTGTGACCTGCAACTTGCAAGAAAGAAAATGAATTCCACCAGATTACCTTACTTCCACTCCCAAAAAAGCAAGAATGGCTTTGCAAGACATATCTTTTGAAGATAATGAAATGCACTATCCAAATTTCTCAATAAATACAATTTCAGAGGTGTCTACCAATGAACGTAGTGAAAAGCTGGGGTGAGTTTGTAAAATTCCAAAACAAAACTTCGTTTCTAAACTTTTCATCAAATTTTCCTATAATTCAACTGATGATCCATTGGGATGCACGGTGTGACAAAACATTTTAAATAAAGTGAACAATATCACACCAAATCAGAAGAGTCGGTTCATTTAAATACAGAGCTTTCGCCACACAAGTGTGGCTTCATCAGTATAAACTTATTCAAATAGAAGTTTGTAAACAATGATATGTCTGTTATAGATATTTTATGAATGCTTCCTGATGTATGGAAACACACACATACTGTAAACGGAAGTGCTCAATCTTTTCTTTAAAATAGTGTCATTGATAAGAATTTTTGATATGTCATTGAGCAGAACACTGTACTTCAACAATTGAAAGGTGATGGTATTGACCTCATGTTAGCAGAAGATGGAAGGGTAGATTCTCCTGGACATTGTGGGAAGCACAGCACATACACGATCATGGACACAAGATTGAATAAAATAGTGGATTTGCAACTTCTTCAGGTATGGACTTCAACCAGTACATTTTATACTTTAGCTAGCAAATCCAGCTTCTTGTACATGTCTCATTGAAAGCCAGTGTGTCTTATAACAAATTTACGTTTATTTTACGTGTGTTTGTACGTTATAATTTCTCTGCTCGGCGCGCTTTCCATTGATTGTTTTCTCTGCAAGCCCATTTTCATAAGAGCTTTTCTTGCTGTGTTCAGTAAAAGGGACTTTTGTTACTTTAAGTTCTGATCGTGTGAGACTGATTTAATTGGTTCGTTTTATATTGTTGGCTTGTGTTTTGCAGATGTACTTCGTCTCTTACTTCATTTAAACCTAATAAATGGTCGTTTCAGTGTGAACATACCCAGATAACAAATCAGTCCTTTTTACATTGATTCAACGTCTGCAGACGTTGAATCAATGTAAAAAAGCGACTGATTTGCTATTATGTGTACTTTTCTCAAAACTGCTCGTAAACAGGCCAACTTCGCCCAGAAAGCAACAACGTAATGATGATTCATTGATGCTAAGCTATTTCACTGAAAACAATTTCACTGAAACAATACAAGTTGTATTTGGCTGTACAGAGTACAATGTACATGCTTCCCATTGCCAAGCCAAGAAAAAATTTGCGGCCAGGGCCGTCTCCCATCGAATCGGCACATACAACACTCGCGGCCATTTAAAAAGTTGTTTTGAATTTGAAGGAGTTACCGTAACAAGAGTAAATGTAACCAAAAGTTGTTTTTACAGACGTTATAGGCACATTGCCTATAGACAGTTTGTTCGCTGGATCTGGGGTTACCTTGGACGTTCAATCCGTGTGCCTCTGCCGTCATGCGTCGTTTCGGCAATTAGGTCGAAATTTTCAAATCAAGATAGCGGCGAATATGTTGGATTTAAATATCCTGATTTGAAATAAAAAGTCAGAATTCAAAGTCTGCTTTGAAAAGAGCTTTTCCGTGTGCACAGAGAGAGTGAATTTTGTACATGTACAGACAGTACAGTAAGCTTTACTAGAGGTCTTAAGAATCTTCTTGACCTAGTTCTTTACAAACTAATATGGTACTTGTCGAAAGGTAGTTACTTTCAGTGTTCATTTTATCAACTACTAAGCCGCTTACAATCGACATAAATACATGTAGTTCATTGTATGTGTTGGAAACGACACTACGAACACTTGCTTACAATGCATCTTGCGCGAACATAAGATCGGCTAGTACTCTCATGACGTCACACGTGATTATCGCACGGTTCAGTGAGCACGCGTCGCTCTGAAACTAAGGGCTAACTAAAACGGCCCTACAAAGGAAACGCAATGAAATTAAGGGAAAATTTCAACGACAACTACTTATTATACATGTCTAGAGCACTTACAAACAAAAAAATCGAAAAGTATGGTTTGGGGTTTACTGCCCCTTTAAGCATTTAGGCGATATCTCAGGAACGAAAATTGTACTCAATGTCAAGCGAGGACTGCCAACAACCAATGCTGGCTACCCTGTTGAAGTTTAGAAACGTTATTAAATCGTACCCTGTCCAACATCTTGCTTCCTTTGGCAGGTCAGATAATCCTGATCACAAGCCATCGTTTCACATTCCCCTCGACGACTTGATGGCGCCTGATAGTGAACCAGTGCTTAGCACCGATCGTGTTCTTTTGATTGACGCCCCTGAATCTGGAATGAACACAAGGACTCCTGAGACATTTCCTCAGTCAGACTTCTCCTCTCGCGACAAAAAGCTTCCCGCAACTTCGAACGGCTTCTCATCGCCGCAAAACCCGATGGATCTATCTTTGAATACACAAAAGATACGCGAAAATGTTTTAGAAACAAACGTGAGAGGACACGAGTCTGTAGCAGATACAGAACCTTCTCGAAACACTTTTCAACCTACCGAGCAACAGAGGATGACACAAGGTTCTTCTAAAGCTGCTAGCAGTTCTATTTCCCATGTTGATCAAAGTGGAACACAACCCAGTACCTTAAATCCACTAATCATGCCTCACCTGTATAACCCAATATCTGCTTTACCTCCAGCTGCCGCAGACAGTGCAGCACCAGGCCCAACACCCGACTTGACTGCAAAAATACCACAAGGCGGAATGCTTTCCTTTCTATACAGCAATTTGTCCGCAGACTCTTTTTCAGAAATGTCATCTCACCCTTTACCGAATGTGATTCCTACAAGTGCGCACTCCGACCCGCACCACCACCACCACGACACATCAAAACAATCGGTGGCAGATAAATCCGGTTTCACAAACGCAGCTTATCCCTATAATCCTGTAACGCAACACCGAACGGACACATCACCGGTGCCGCCTTACCCTTACATGCCAGAAGCTCTGCGCATGCAAAATGTCAATGCGACCATTAAGTCATCTCAGTCGCAAAGTGCGGAAGATGATGACTATGACGCATAGCGTTCCACTTCCCAACGAGCATGGCTCTCATATGCTCTTTGAGTTTTATTATGACGTATTGTTGAATGTAAAACGATGTAACTGAGAATTTTATTTTAATTTTTCAGTTTTATCTTTTTCAGTTCTCTTATGAATAATTTTTTAATTTTCTGGCTGATATATATTAATGTTATGTCTTTGTTTGCCTTGTTCCAGTCTTGATATCTAGATGCTGCAGTATACTTTTTTCGAGTCTAATAACTGATATTGCGTGTAAAATAAACACTTACCAACTACGTATATGTGTAGTGTTTTTGTTTCTTGCCATTTTGCTTTGTTCGCTATAATTATGATTCATAAAAGAAAATCGGATTCTATCCGAAGTAGGTTGCAATATATTATTTTGTTTTTTTAGATTAATCAAATCGGTGTAAGGGTCAGCTGGCGAACAGATCTATGAAATTGGTATTTAGAGTATTTTTATAACTTTTTTCAATTTTTTAAACTAACATTTTTTCAAACTTCCCCGTCCGATGTAGGCTACAACTCTGCCTCGAATGCAAATCTCACTAAACCAGTCATGCTCTCAGGCTTCTTGGTTGCACATACCGGTATTGATTTTTTGTATTTGGAAAAGGCAATAAATAAATATTACAGCCTAGGTCAGCGGTTCCCAAGTTAGGTTCCGTACAGCAGTTTAACATGGTCCGCAAAGGAAAAGCTCTTGGTATTTTTGTAGCCTAATGCGTAATGGCGTTGAAATGTCAATGATTTTACTGGCATAGCGTACGTTGATAAAAATAAAGCTAACTTTACGTAGCTTCTATAGTAGCCTATAATAAATAGTATGATTGACGCAGCAGCTACAACCAAGGAGTAGGCCAAGTGAAAGCAATATTTCATAAAAACATTGACGTAGTAAGTCAAAGTGCCGCTGTAGATTCTAAAACTCTTTGGTTTGCCATTTGTCCAAACAAGTTTGAAAACCCCTGTTCTACTGAACTACCGGTACTTAAAAAGCATAAATTAATTAAGAAAAGCAAAACCCACCCATAAATTAATTATCGATATCACTTGCAACACAGTCTAAAGCAGGGGTTCCCAACCTGGGGCCATGGTCCCCTAGTGGACCATGAGTTTTTTCAAGGGGGCCATGAAAAATAATAATTTTTTTAATTTATCATCTCTAAATGTCCACTCCAACACTATATAACAAAACATAAATTAAAATTTGATAAAAATACTACGATAGTAGTAGCGGCTACATTTTGCCCAAATCTTCATGAAATAGTCTTTTAATTCCTGGTTGTTTCAAAAATAATAATATAAGATAGTGACTGTATGAACAAGTTTTTTAATTAAAATGACATTTCTTAATTTTTTCAAGAGGTTGAAAAAAATAGGGGAGCCCTTGATTTTTCAAAGGGGGCCGCACTGTAAAAAAAAGGTTGGAAACCCCTGGCCTAAAGGAAGCAGTAGTTTTTAACGTGAAAATTGTTTTCAAACAGATAGCTAGTAGGGCTGCATTCTTGAACACATCAAGGGTTTGTGACCAGCTCTTTCTCAAAGCAACGATCAGCCTTCTTCGCACGCTTTTATAACCTCCGTTTGACTGTGCCCATTATTTTTCTTGTTTACAGGCTAGTGCATCGTTTTTGTATTGAGTAGAAGGTTTGTTTAATTTAAAAAAAAAACTTCCCAAAACCTGACACCTGCTTACCCGTACATCATTAACATAGTCGTTTTAAACATCTCGGGCTTTTGACAAATTTGGTTGTTTCTGTTTTTGCAATTTAGTGTTTTGTTCTGCTTGGCGGAGAAAGAATGATTGGTTTGGTCGGTTTTGAATCTTTATCCTCGAACTGACAAAGTCTTGAATCTTGATAATTTATTCCTGGAAGTTTCGCATGCTTGTTGACTGTTGAGGTTTTTGACGCAGGGCCGGTTACCGAGATTGTCAGAGTGAAGTTTCCAATTGTTGAAGTGTTGTTGCCGGGGAATTATTCCATCCATGAGGTGCCGCTGAATGGAGAGCAGTCCTGAAATGCGTTGCTCAAGCGCACACCCCGAGAGTCGAACCAGCACCGCGTGATTTTGAGCCGGGCGGATGGATGGATGGTCATTTTATTTTTGTTTGGATGCGAAACGCCGAAACATACATAAAACAAAAACTGACAGTGTGCATCCAATGAGAGAGCGCGAAAGACCGTGGCCCTGAAGGCGTAGGAGGTCGTCGAGTCTGCACTCTCTCATTCAGATAGTTATACGAAAGAAAGTATTGCGTTGTTAATTTTGTTGCAAATTGACACAAAAAAGAAGGAAGGAAGAACAGAAAAAAACAAAACAAATACAGATAAGTTTACTACAAACAATAATAACAATTAACATAGTCAGGTAGTGGATGTCATTTTTATAGCTCTTGATTATTGAAGAAGTGTTTTTTGCACATTTTACTGAAATATTTGAAGCCTTTGTTCATGTTTTTTTTCATATTTTGAGGTAAACAGTCCCATACCTTGATTCCCATGCATTTTAAACTTTTTTGAAATAATTGGGTATTTGCCAGTTTAGTATAAAGTGAATTGGAACTTGAACGTCGGGTGTTATACGAATGAATAGATGATACATGTGTAAAGAAAGTTTTGAAGTTTTCCGGTAGTTTATTATTATAAAATTTGTACATAAATTTGCTTATTTCTAGTTTATAAGTAGAATTAACAGTTAGTATTTTATTTTCTTGATAGAGTGGCAGTAATTTAGTTTTTATTTCAAATGCTCCTGTAACGATTTTAATTATCTTATTTTGTCTAACGCGTAGGGGAGACCGGGGCTAAAAGTAACAGGGGTAAGTTGTAACACTATCATTTTCTCCCCAACTAAACAGAAAAATGTATTTTTCTATTGCGCCCTCTATCAAGTGTATTGTAGCTAAGTTACAGATAAACCCTCGTTTCAATATCTCTCCGTACAGTTGAGTTATAACGAAAAGCATTTTTTGCCTACTGAAAGTAAAATTTTAGAAAAATAAACTTGTAGTTACTACGACAAGAAAAAGTAAGCTAAAGGGCTGGTCTTTTTTTTTTTGATATAACCATTTACTTAGGTATTTAAAAAATTAAAGGTGACCAAAAATATGTGGCATTTTATTGGTGAAATATCGAACAGTTCATGGCTAACTGCTATTGGGGCAAGATGTAACAAGAGCTGTGTTATGTTCTTTGGCAGTAAATGAGCTAGATTACTTGGTAACTGTTACAATTATGCGTAATTATAAAAGAAAAAGTGAACGTGGGAAGATTCCACCTGCTGTATTAAAACGTGCTGCTGAGGAAGCCATCACTGGAAATGAGTCTATTCGAAAAATTGCCAAAGATTACAACATATGCCATGTGACTTTGTACAGACTGGTTAAGAAAGTTAAAGGTAAACTTAACTAGCCTACCTAAGATAGCTTACTGATTGTAAGAAAAAACATTGAACACCTGTAGGCCTATGTCTTTCGAGCGTATTCGAACAGTAGACCGGGAGAAAATTGGGTCAGGTGTGAAAAGTGCCATGGTTGGTCGCATTCTCAATGTACCGAGGGATTGCCAAAGTATTATTGTCACCTTTGTGAGGAGTAAAGGAAAAATGTGAATTTTTGAAATGCCTGTTATATTGTGTGCAGTTTTGCTTCAGTGTGTACCTTCTGGTGAAAATTTTCTGACCTTGAGGAATGAATAAACCTTTCTTGAAGAAAAGTGAATGTTTAGTAAAGTGTTTGCTATTTATTCGCAGGAAAAATATTCTGTTACAACTTGCCTCTGCCTGTATTACAACTTGCCCCAGATCCGGGGCAAGTTGTAACGCCCGATTAAAGTTTTTCTAGGCCAATTTTCTCAAAATCCTTCATATATATCACAGGGCTTTAGGTGGAATAATATGCGTAAATAGTCTACCTATACAACTAATCTCCAAAAAATTCGCTCAGACTTGTTTTTACAGACATATAATAAATAATTCAAAAAATGTTACAACTAGCCCCGGTCTCCCCTAACCACTGAGCTAACGGACGCGTAACCACTGAGCTAACGAGGCGGACCTGAACTAACGGGGAGTAATTTTTGACTTGCAAACTGGAGTGGCATAGTAGCCTAGAGTATTATAGTTGTAGGATTAAATTACTAGTCCCAACGTCTTAAGTGCGGTAACTAATTGCTCTGGAGAAAGATCATTTTCAAAATTGAAGTTAATTAACAACTATCTGCGAAACACGATGGGGCTACACTATTTAACTTTTTTGAATATTGAAAATGACGTTCTGAAGTCACTGAACTCGTCTAAAATAATTGCCAAATTTGCCGACATCAAACAGCGTCGAAAAGACCTTTGAATGATATTGTTAAAGTTTTACATTTTTCCTTGCAAATAAGACATTACCGGTACATTAGACTTTTATTATTTTTGTTGTTGTAAAATGTAGATCAAATCTATAAAATATTTACTTACTTCTCGGTCATTAGGCTATCTGTACGTCAAATCAATCTGCTACAGACCCCGCACGGCCAATCCGTTACTGTGTCCAGGGAGTACTTTTGGACCCGGGCCCGGCATAATTTTAGAGGCCGGAGAGTTGGAAGGAACCACTTCGTATTCCTTGGTTTAGTCAGATTTTTTTAAAGAGTCTTGATTTGAAGTCCAAAGATCTCATTGGCACCGGGCCCAAATTATTCTCTCAGCAGTCCTGAATAGAGCACTTTGAAGTTAGCATGTCCGTTTTGCCCTGCCTTTGTTCTAAACGGTTAGAGAGGGTAGTGGCATTAACAGCAACTTTACCGGTATGTAAAAGTTTGTGAAAATTCAATGGTACTTGAGTATACTGGTGTTGGGCGTTAGTTGTTTTAGCTACAAATCCTGCTATCTGATGCACTGAATCTACCTAAGGACGGATCAGTCACTCATATTGTTTGTAAGAATGGAAGGAGTAAAGTCATTGCCAGAATGCCGTCGGAGCCGTTCGTTTCAAACATTGTTTTGTTGTCTTAAGAAAATCTTTTTTTTTCAATATAATTGTCTAATCCTCTTCTAGTGAAATTCTGCTTACTATATGACGTCATGCGCAGACTGTTTGCCAACCAAACTATGTCATGACGGCAAAATACTGAGCAAACTGCACGGTGAACGAGATTAGGGCAAATTGTTATAGCAAATTTAAAACTTTTTTAGCGTTTCATGAGGCAGCAAACCGAGTTTAGACGGAATTACAGTTGAGCTTATCAGTAAAAATTGTTGAAGCATTTTAAAAAAGGTCTAGTAGGGGCTAATGAAAGTAATAAATGAAAATTAAGCTATAGGCCTAGGTTACCTACTTTAAAACGTTACGGTTGTTTTCTACAAGAAAATACAACTCTGTTAACATTTGAAACCAAAAAGACAATATGTGCCTTTAAATTCGTACACCGAGGACAACATTTGATATTGGCTCCGTATTGACTTATTTTAAAGATAATAGAATAAGAAAAATACATTAGTTTATGAACGTAAAATGTGCGTTGCCTCACCGCAGCAACAAAGTTGTGTTCAAAGTTGCTCCAGTCTTATCGTCTATGAATTTATACTTTCACATATTCTTGTTTTGAAAAGCCTTAACAATTGTGAAACAGTTCAGACAAAAAAGAGTTGGTTAGTTGCACGTTCACGTGGAGTACGACAATATAATTATGGTGTGTGATTATCAAGTAAAATAATGATATAATTCACACATCTTTTTTTTTCAATTTGATCAATTGTCTCATAAACAAGTAAACGAAAAACAAAGATATATGTTTTTGCTAGAATATTATTAAAAATACGAGCTTGCAATATCATACAAAAAAAGTTTTATGCACAGTTTGAGGTGCGCTGTTTAAGCAAAATACTGCTGTATTGGACTAGCAAGAGGTTATTTCTTTAGCCGTCATGCCTTTTACTT
Source organism: Aplidium turbinatum (assembly GCF_918807975.1). Classification (NCBI taxonomy): domain Eukaryota; kingdom Metazoa; phylum Chordata; class Ascidiacea; order Aplousobranchia; family Polyclinidae; genus Aplidium; species Aplidium turbinatum. The sequence continues at coordinate 50,177,826 of NC_137472.1, forward strand.
AAACTATTCATCATCGGAGTGAATGTCATCTTTCTTGCAGAGCGAAGAATCCCCAGATACGTTTTTAATTTTTGTCCACATCTCTTTAGCAGATTTTACGGCATCATCAAACAGTTTTTGATCTTTCGACAGTATCTTCGCCATCGCGTATTCAAACTTACTCCAGTTCTCTTCTTTAAACTCCGGAATACGTTGTTCCCTGAGGACAGTGGCAATTGTTATCACATAGTGACGACAGTTATTTTCCATCAGCTTATAATCTTTCAAATTTCCCTTTGTAGCTTTGTCCATACTGTGGAATAAATTTATGGCATTTTGCTTCTCCTCTTCACTTTCAATCGACAATTTCATGAAGCTGGTTTTTTCAAGTTGTTTTTTGTCATCAAAGGCACAAATGCTTACAGAAGGTTTGAGTGGTATATTTCCAACAGCGCGCCTGGCCCAGCTGAACAATGAACTGAAGAAAATCTTTAATGAATCGATCGAACTTCGTGCTCCTGCTGACATATCTGCACCAAAATCCATCACAAACTTGGGCACGTCATTAAACGTAAACAATACTCCGGTATGTTCTAGACTCCCACGATTCTGAAACCAACCTACTTCCATAGTTTTGTATCTCGAATCCCAAATGTATTTCACAATCTTCTCTGACCCCTCTTTGTACGATTTCCCCATTACCCCTTGATTTATTGATGATGACATTTTTTTTATTGTAATAGGTCAAAAGGCCTACAGCTAGGCCACTATTTAAAACCTGAAAATGATAAAAAAAAACGTCTTGAAGGTTAATGCGTAAGTTATATACACCTCTGTTGAATTAGTACCCTACATCTCCGTCTCCAAGTTGCTGGGCTGCTGTTGGTGCATATTCGTATTCTGAGAAATATTATTGTGAGGCTCCTTTAAACTATATAACTTTCAGCCAGGGCCGGATTAAGGGTTTATGGGGCCCTGGGCTGAGCTGAAAGTGGGGGCCCTTGTTAAGTGACATTTTTCGCTAAAAAGGTTATCAATCAATGACGCTAAAAGCATTTCTCAGCAGCTGGGGGCTCCTCCTCATAACCCCGAGTTGTGTGTATTGTGTAGTTGGTACTGTGCTTTTGCTGCGATTGGGATCGATTAAGGCGATTAAACATAAACATTATTTTTAGAACAACAAAATGACATAATTTGTTTAATGCTGACTTTATTAGAGGGGCGCAAACTCTCAAACTTACCCGAGCGATGCCACTATTTTGTAGGTACGCCACTGTTCTCTAGTTGTCTTTTTGAAAGCAAAACCAATCATTTTGGAGCAGATCAACAAACGTATCCGTTTGTGAGATAGGCTATCACTGTTCAAAGTGAACTCGATCCTTTCTCCACAATTTTTGGTGGCAACATTTTCAATACAAATTGCTTATAGGCGATTATTGATATAGCCTACTATCAGAGATGTACGTATACGCCGCAAATTCTACGCCGTAGACTTGCAGCGTAGACTTTTTGTTTACGCTAACGCTTGCGGCCACATTTTTTTGGATAGTTTGCGCTTGAGGCTACGCCGTAAAGTTTTCGCGGTTTTTTAGCGCATAGCGTCAACGCATACTTTTTAATGTATTTTTTTCGCTGCAACACGCCAATACCTTCCAGCGCTGCAGTTGAAAGAATGTTTTCAATGGGCAAAGACATATTGGAACCAAAACACAGAAAAATGTCAGATGAACACTTTCAGATGCTTGTGTTTCTTAGTGGAAATTCAAAATAAAACTTGTTTGTTTCGAGTGGTTTATACGGTGTGAATGTTTGGCACCTAACAAACAAAATGAGTTTACGCTAGTGTATGCGCTGAAGCTGACGCCGCCAACTTTTTTTACAAGTTACGTTGACGCATAGGGCGTATGGTTTTTCGAACGTTTGCGTTTACGCTGACGGCGTCAATATTTTTTGTATGCGCGTACATCACTGCCTACTATACGATAACATGTTCATTTTGTGCAATACTGTACTGTTCAAAACAAACAATTTTGCCTCGAGAAAATTGTGAAGAAAAACCTGGTTAATTTTCAACAGTATTTCTTGGGAAAAGATTCTTTTTCTGGTTGAAAAGCAAATTTAGCAATGACAATAAACTTTTAGTGCTTGGTTTGAATGGTGTCGAATAGCCTACCGTATTTACTTGATTGTAAGCCGCGGCTTAGCCTATAACTTTTTTTTCCATCATGTTTGCGCTTAACTTCAAGGGCGGCTTACAATCAAAGGCGGCTTACATTTTTTCTTTTTGCCTTTTTCCTTGTCGACTTTGCCATAGATGTTTTGCCATACTGCGGTGTCTGATGCCGACAATTGTAAAGTTGTGACGTGCATTTAAAATTGTCACATGCATTTATGACGTGTATTCGAAAGAAAAAAAGGAGTTGTCAGTTTTATTTATGGTCAGGGTTGCCAACCTTGCGGTTTTCAAAATTAAATTGTAAAATTATAAGATCATATAACAGTATTTGCGGCTTACATTCAAGGGCGGCTTACAGTAAATTTCTAACACTATCACATGCGGCTTACAATCAAGGGCGGCTTACAATCAAGCGCGGCTTACAATCAAGTAAATACGGTACTTAAACACAAAACTGTTGAGATACAGAGCGATCAAAATAAGCTTAATCGTTTCACAAAAAACTAAACGTTTGTTTTTGGCCGCAACTGTATGTATGAACTGTAAATTGTTTGTCAGCTTCACACAAATAAAAGCAGAATCATCAGCACTTTTCACTTTGAAAAATTCTGCAAAATGCGCTGTTTCAGTTGGAAAATTGGCTTCGAAACCCATGGGATATTCCTTCATCAATGCAACAGTAGCTTGATGAATCTCGTTAGGGCTAAGATCCGACAGTTTTGAAATGAAACCAAACTTACTTTCGACGTCAGGGTATGCTTTCAAACGCTTATCCAGTTCTGCAGATAATTTGTTAATTATGGCAAGATACATTTCAACTCTAAATTTATCTCTTGGGCGAAAAAATCGTTGGCTCTGTAGAGGGCTCATCAAAATGCCTATAACGGTGGGTTTGAATTCGTTTTGAAGAACTTGCGTAGGTGTTGGATCCACATTTCTTCTTACCTTTTTCTTCATACGTTTCACAGTTGGATCTTTCGCTTTTGACAAAGCTCATGAGACTTTGTAACAACTGTAGCCTACTGCATTATTCAAACACAATCCACTTTTTTGAAGAGACACAGTGCTGTGTCAAGGGGGGGGCCAAGGGGGGCCCGGGCCCACCATCTCAGGGGGCCCACAAGTAATAGACTTTTGCGCGTCAGTGGCATGTTTTTTAGCTGCTAAAGTTTACTGCGTGTACTTCCATTGAGAAGATAATTTAGGTCCGGTACCAATGAGATGCCGGGCCTGGGCCCTTATACCAAAATATCTCAAAAATCACCATATTATCTTGAATCAAAGTTAAAATAGGCTGCGACAACATTAGTAAAATCATTTGTATTTGAAACAAAACAGGTTGGTTGCAATTGAATACTTGAAATCAAGAAGGGCCCAATTCCCACAAAGGTGTGTTTAAAATAAATGTGTTGTAGTTATTTTGTGATGGAATTTCAGGGGGCCCACAGGTAATAGACTTTTGCGTTTCAGTAACAATGTGTTTTTTAGCTGTTAAAGTTTACTGCGTGTAGCCTACTTGTCCATTAAGAAGATAATTTAGGCCCGGTACCAATGAGATGCTGGGCCCTTATACCAAAACATCTCTAAAAACACCACATTACGGTATCTTAAAGAAAAGTTAAAATATCACAACATTAGTAAAATTAGCCTACCTGTATTTGAAATAAAACAGGTTGGTTGCAATTGAATACGGTACTTGAAGTCAAGACGGGCCCAATTCCCACAAAGATGTGTTTAAGATAAATGTGTTTTAATTATTTTGGTTGTTTATTTTTTCGTATTTTGTGGTAAAACTCTGGAATTGGCAACTATTGAACTGAAACCACTTTATACACTGGTAGGATCACCATACTTTGTAAGCTACTGTTGAACCACGAAGTAGACAGCTCATTTTAAAATGATTGTCATAAATGGGCAAATTATATAAGACATTTGCATAACTTAATTGTAATGCCTTGTCTAAATTTTGCAAAAGCATAGATTGAAACCTTTCTTTAGCATACCGGGTAAGGTGAAAGCGTTCATGTTTTGTAGGTTAGCTTCTCTTTAGCATAAACTTTAAGAGTGAGATACGATTGATTTTGAAGTCTGCCAATAACTAAACAAGACACATAAAATACTATTTGTAATACTGGACTAGCTGAAAGTTTGGTTGGTCTATTGATATCCCTTTTAACAATAAAGTATTTTTCTACATCTACTGGTATAACTTGCAAGGTATATAAAAGTCTTTTTTGAAGTGTCATAAGCTGCATTAAGGCTGTTGCACTTTTAGCTTCACGTTTTGGTTTTACAGGGTGTTTTGTTTTCTTAAGCCTAACTTCAAAGTGAATGTTACTGGTTTACAACTGGTAGTCTAGTTCTAGAATGGTGTAACCTTGCTATGTACCAAGATTTCGTTCAGCATTTCATAAAGAAGATGTCTTGTTTGAGCTAGCGACATTCTTGCTTTGAACATTTCAGATTTATAAACAAAACTCTTAAAGAGGAATTCTTTGAAATGGCTGACCATGGAGGTTTGTCAGAACCAAGCAAACTTTGCTTTGCCATTATTGCCATTGAAGTACATTCGTTTACTATGATTACCAATGGTGCAGACGTGCTGCAAAAGTTTTGCAGAAGTTCCAAACAAGGGAATGTTTTTCTCAAAGCTCTTTGCATAGTTTTTTTTTCAAGAGTTATGTTGAGCCAAATGTTAAACCTTGAATGTACCAGAAACCATGAAGCATTTAATGCGATCTTTACCCATGTCTTTAATTGCTGTGGTAAGAACCAGATAAAGTGACCAGCAGGCCACAAGCTGAAGAACGACCACCAAAAGTAAGGCAAACAATTCAAAAACTGACCTCAAAGGTCAGCAAGTAATAAGCGGACAGCGAACATTGAGTAGTGTAATAATCAATTCACCTGCCTTTAGATGTAGGCCATAAAAATGTTTGTCTTATTTGTAGTCTATTCCATTTCTGCAGTCATATTTTGTTTACTGCTAAAAAATTGTAAACAGTAAACAAAATAGCATTTCTCATAGATTAATTAGCATTTCATTTTTAGCATTGACAATCCCGTAATTATAAATATCCCTGACTTTACAGAGGTAGCTATCAGCAAGCGTAACCAGCATACATTTAGATACCAGTATAATAAGTATTTTATGACAGTTGCCAGGATTTTGTTTGTGATTTCAAATCGTTGCTGCTTTATATTTCATTTCTTTCATTCCAAGCACAGATGAAGCTATAACTTGACAGACCTGTGTTTACTATAAGTTATATTTCTGCTGTGTTCTGTACACTGCTGGGTTGATTGTTTTAACTAGGTAGTAGTTATTGTGCAGTAAGCATTACGACATTTCATTAAGCACCAGTAACCTATGAAGGCTTTCTGAGTACTGCAAAGTTGTCAGTGAGTAATGAAGCTGTTAGACCTTACCTAGAAACCTCTTAACTAGTGTTGCACTGTAAATATTGCTCCGTTTTGTTAAAGTTCATAGTAATTTTCTTATGTATGCTGTGATTCCTGTGAAGTAGTTGCAACATGTGATAAAGTTATTAAACTTCATCTACATAAGTCAGCATTCATGCCCATGCACCATTCCAATAACAGCTGTTTTTAGCATGACCAATGGTGTTTGCATATGAAAAAAATAATTACATGTAGTAAAGTTAATTCAACAGTTAGATTACAGCAACTGCTGCTCATAATAATTGTGCTTCTTAAATTCAACAACCACAATGTTCCAAAAATAAAGCAATTAATAAAAAAAATGTTTTAGTGAAATATAGCATGATTAACAACAGGTTTCTAATAATAGTGTATCTTGTGTGAGTAGGCCTAGTTAATAAACCATGTACGCCATTCTGTGCTGTTATAAATTAACACTGTTCTGTTGTGAATTGAAAGTATATCACTAGATTGGTAACTACTGTTTTTATCATACTAAAGTTCCTGATTATGCGCATTTGAGTTTTGAGTACACTTGAGTTTTCATGCTAGCATTTTGAATGGGTACTTGGGTAGCTTTTTGAAAGTATTGTAATGGTGAGTGGTTTAATCAATCAATCACTGGTTTATGTTTTTTCACAAAATATTACATCAAATGCACTGGTACATTACATAAAAGTGAGAGAGGAAGGAAGCGAAAGACCTTATGAGGTCACCAAGTCAGCCTCCACCCCGGTGATCCTATAAGGCAAAACATAATTACCACTTGGTGAAAGTGTTAAAATGTTGTTTGTTAAAGCATTTATGAATTCACTTTTTTTTGCACTTCTAAACTGTTTTGCTATGTTATGGCTATACATTTAAAAATAATAGGTTAGTGAAATTTCAAATGCCTATTGTAATTTTTGGAAAAAATTGCTTTCAAATGTAACTAACCTCTAACCAATTTAAAATTCTCATAATTTTGTCAATTCTTGTTCGATATTAAAATTGTATAACTCAGTGTGATAAGCATGTCAAATTTTTATGCTAACTTCTACTGTGTGATATAAGATCTGGGTTGAATGACCCCTACGCTTCATGATCGTTGCCAGTATGTTTAGAAATCGTTAACACTTTTGGCTTTCATTGCAAGCAAAGGTGTAGCTACGACTTGATAGACCTGTGTTTGCTCTTATTATTGTATTGTTTTCTCAACTGGTGAGAAAGTCTAGTGAAGTGAACCACCTTTCCATATCAGTGCAGTTAACATACACACTATGTTATCATAAGTCGCTTGCCGATAAGGGGCCCAAAATTATTTTGGCCCCGGGGCCCACCAAGGGCTTAACACAGCACTGAAGAGACAGGTTTGTTTTTTGAAATCTTTTCAAAATTGCACTATACATTTCAAGCAAAATAGCTGTCTCCAGTTGTTTCAACTTTTTTACAAATCCTTCTCCTTCGACTTTGCTCTCTCGAGCTTGAGCATCATCAGAGGCTAATTCTTCAAGCGCTAAAATGGTCTCATTGTATCCTTTGTTTAACTTTAATGCACTGACTGCATCATATCTAACTGACCATCTTGTATCAGATAATGTCTTTAAAACCAGCAAACCATCTAGGAATGTTCAATGGACTTGCCAACGATGAGTAGACGAGACGAGCCATGAATACAATCCATCAAAAAAATCCGTACCATTTCAGGATATGAAAGTAGCAAATAAATATGTTTTTGTTAAAAAAAAATGAATAACTGGGGCAGGGGTGCTGCAGCACATATGGGCGAGCCGCCCCTGCTTGTTTGAGATACGAATTAAAACAGCAATCTCCAGCTGTGCAACTAAAAAAATTAATAGATTTTTTCTTTAAGGTGGGGGTCCTGGGCTTCAGCCCAGTCCGCCCCCCCCCCCCCCCCCCCTTAATCCGGCACTGCTTTCAGCATTTGTGCTGCTGTAATAAAAATCAATTTAGAAAGAGTTGTGACAACAAGTCTACGAGCTATTGTGTTTGATTGATACTTTGGTTGACGTATCGCCAAAAAAATTACTTCATCTCCTTGAATTGCTAAATATGGTGCTAAACTACTAAAGTAGCCTATCTTTGTCACTTGCACGAATTAATCAGCTTTAACAGAATTTCGGAAACAAAAACAACAAACTTTGCAAAACTTTCTGACTTGGGTGTCGTCCTAATTACTGGGGCTACCATGGATCAGTGGTGCGGTGCTACCGAAGCTCAAATCCACTGAAAACAAAGAACTTGATAACACTGCTACTAGTGAAGGTTTTTGTCATTTCTTCAAGTCCAGTGGAGCCCCAGTATCTACAAAATTGCCGTTACACGTTTTGATAGGTCTACTCAACCGTAATAAATAACATGGTAACTTAACAACACAAAACTTGGAAGTTTGGTAATCTACTAAACAACAAACTTGACTTGCTTGCTTAGCCTATAACTGTTAAATGTGAGATGCTCTGTGTAGCCTACTTGGATAGGTTTTAAGTATATCGGTATTAGTTGAATATTAACACAATAAACTTTGTGAGATTGTGTCAAGTGCTAACAGTGAAACCAAAAGTAGGCTACAAACTTTGTGTGTCCAACATCTGGAATAGTAGCGTAGCGCCTAAAGGGGTTCGGGGAAGGGGCACGTGCTCCCCAATCATTTTGAAGTTGCAGTGAAATTTTTCATTATTATTTAAAAAAAAAAAATCTACAGTTGGTTTGAAAATATCCTCAATTATAAAGTATCAAAGAGGGGGGCTTTTCTGTTTTCAAAACTTGAATGCTAGTTAAAAAAACAAACATTAGTGACATTCCAAATACGTCAATAAGTTGGTGTTTTTAAAAGCATTGTTACAAATAAAGTATTTATACAAACGCATTTATGACATTAGGATCGTTTTTCGGTCAAATCAAAGTTTTTTCGTCTTTTGTTGTCAGCGGAGGTCAATAAGTTCAAAATCAGTAGAGGTTTGCTGTTTTGCCACCTGCAGACTTTATTAATTTTAAGATTAAAGGTAGTTTACGAGTTTCTGCTAAAGTCTGTATCCTCGTTGGTTTTGACTAAGGAAACTTTTCTATTTTTGTGAACCAACCCAGCGAACTGTCCACTTGAAGCGGTTGACTGTCTCGTATCATTAGATCATTTCATTAGTATAAGCCTCGTCCTCGTTACTCAACGCAACAAACAGTCTGTTGCTTTTGACATGATCATATCGAGGATGCTGTGATAGCGAAAGCGATTTATGATTAAAAAGTGAGGTTGGTAAACTGTTTGTTGCGTTGAGTAACAAGACTTATACTCGTTGACGTTGGTTTTGGTGTCAACCATGCCTAATTCTAAGGCGCAGTGATAACCATTTTGTGCAATGATAACCAAAATTGTGCAGTGATAAACTACAAAATGCGTAATGATAAAATAAGTGTTTTTTGGCCAAATAATAAACAACGCATAGTTAACACAAGGTAGATTTTTTTATGTTGTCAATTTTTTTTTTCAAAAAACCAATCAGTGTAAAATAAATTTCGCTTGAAGTTGTCTGATGTAATAATGCCCGTCTGGGCTTTTATCAGGTATTTGCGCAGTGAAGGTGAGTCTTCGCAGCAGACAATCGCTAGTAGGCTACGTCATTCAGTGATTGCTTGTACATCAACATGAATATGCCAGCGCTCTCTGAACATAACCCAAAACCTGCTATTTTGAGGTGTATGGACGATAAAAATCGCTAAGTTAAAAAAAACGCCAAAAGCAGGTAAGCTGGCGTGGTTTGCAAAAGTTTTTCATAGTAATGACAAAGGTGCGATTTAAGACGAAACAAAAACAATTCAACGCAAAGTTTAAGAAGGTTAATTTCCTCTTTTCTGCGTATGATACTATATACCTACAATGTACATTGACATGACATCGGTTTCTTTATAACTAACCTATAGTTCTTTTGCTGTAAACCTCTTTTGTGTTGTTCAAATTTTTTTGACGTTTCTTAAAAATTATTCAAGTATTTATTCCACTTTAAATGACGTTGCTATGGTCTACTCTATAGTTTTAGAAATTCGACATGATTTTCATAACATACTCTAATATTTTAGTTTGCCACTAGCTAGTCCTTTTGTTTTAAGTTATACGGATTAATAGGATTACTGAGCGCTGCCTTGTGTGGACTGCGACGCAGATATCTTAAAAAGCGCGCTAAATTACTGTGCTTTGACAAACATTGTACACATCGTATCAGCATTGAATCTTTATCTAAATGGTAATTTTGCAGTTGCTTGAGAGATTACAAAATTACTTTTTTCTCTACGAGGATTCAAAAGCTCTGATATATCTTAGCAGAAACACTATCAGAACTAACTCAATAAATTCAAACTTTTTATTCAATTGTTAGTCTTCAAAAGCTTATGCAATAGATTGAGTTTCGCTTTTAACAGTATGATCGTTGCTTACTTCACAATGCAGATATGGATTGCGATAATTCAAAAGCTTATTTTTACAAAATCTTACCTCAAAACGGGTTAGGCCTAACTTATATCTTTTTCTCAAAAAATTTGGACGTTTATGTCATTTGAAGCAGAGCTGTTTGTTGGCTTGAAGATTCTGAATTCAATGCTTTGTTTTTGTAACGTATCGTAACGTAATCTAACGGTCAGCAGCTTTTGTGCTCTTTTATTTTCAAATGTACTTCCGTAACAAAACATTGGCTTTTGTAATAACCCCATCAACCGCGAAGCTGCATTCTCAGACAGCCTCTCAAACGCTGCACCATAGTGAGCACTTTTTCTATCAAGAATGTTGCACAAAATACATAGGCCTATCTAACAAAATAAGAGAAATATGTGAATTATTCTTTATACGAATCGTTTTCCTTGTCTCATAAAACTATTTAAAAACAAGAAAAAAACGATTTTCATCGTTTGACACAAAAGTATGTACTGTACAGGCCCGGATTTAGGGAGGGCAGAGGGGGCAGGTGCCCCGGGCCCCCCGACTTTTGAAGGGCCCCCCTACGTGCAGGGCCGGATTAACCATTAGGCTAATAAGGCTATAGCCTTAGGCCCTGAAAAAATTCGGCCCTCAATTTTTGTAAGGCTGATAGTGATACAAATCCAACAACAGTACATTACAGTTTTTGCTTAAAAACGAATGACTGAGTTGAGTCAATATATAATATGAAAAGCCCATTTCCAAAACCACGTAGGGGCCACTTTTACCGAAACTGAGTTTAGAGCAGGGCTTTTCAACCTGGGGGTCACGAGCCGTTTTTTGGAGGTTTGCAAGGCGCTTGAAATTCCAATGTATTGTTTTCAATTCTTTTTTGCCAGAAAAGATTAATAACTTTTTTTTTTCGCAATCGCCCATTCCTCTTCTTGAGGTTATTACATCGTTTAAGCTTTCATAAGCTCGTATTAAGATAGGGTTTAGCTTTCGTTGCAAAGGCGTTAACTATAGGAAAGCATGCGATATTTTTCACCAAGTTCTTGTACGTTGTTTTGTGCAGACTAAAGTTAACCAGTAACAACGCTATGGTAAAAAAGCAAAATTATGTAGAATCCTATGCAAAATATAGATTTCTTAGTATCGTTTTCAATAGTATTGAAAAAAAATTAGTGTCAGCTATTTTGTTTGAAAGTTCTTTCAGCAACAGGTCTCCATTGACAAACGTAATAGTAAAAAAATATGCAGCACCAACCATCTCACTGAAGTTGATTTAAATAAATCCATAAAAGATTGCAATAAATTCAACCGGTAAAAGTGCGAAACGTAGGCTATTATCTAGCTAAGCTTAAAAGAAAATGGAAATAACAATCGGAGGAAATGTAATAAAAGCCGTGAAAACATCGCAGAAAAACGTTTTTCGTTTCGGAAGTTTACGTTGGAACAGCAAAACTAAACATAACTGGATGTCGACATGCATCAAATTTAGTTAAATTTTGCATTAAATATGCTTTGGTTGAATACTTTTAAGGGGGGGGGGGGCGAGACTACATTGATTGCTCTGAGGGGGTCGCGGTGGAAAAAAGGTTGAAAACCCCTTGTTTAGAGTGTCATTAGGTAAAGTATTACCATAGGTACCTACTATCCATTTCTTTCTTTCCAAATCTTTTACATCTGCTTCAAGTTTGACAATAAACATTTTTCTGTTATGTTTATGTTGTTTTGCAGTAAATAATTTCAAATTTTCATGTATGTATTTTTATTACTTTTTGTAGCTTGGTTTGCAAAAATAGGCCTTCTCTAGTAAACAGCCTTAGGCCTACAGTACCCTTAATCCGGCCCTGCCTACGTGGAAAAAATGTGATTTTGTGTTATTTTTTCTTCCTTTCAGCCTTTGAAGTTTCTGCAAAATGCTGTGCAGTGCTGGATTGATGCTACTGTAGACGCAGAGGTGGTTTTTCGCGCCGTAGGCTTGAAAAAATTTTTGCAGGGGGCCCCCCGATCTAAAAGTGCTCCGGGCCCCCCATCAGCTAAATCCGGCCCTGGTACTGTATATTGAGATTTACCTTGGTTTGCATAATGATAAATGAAAATCATAACGAAGAATTACTCGAAGTGATTTTCACAGCTATTTGATCCTTCTCGATGATATCAATTATAGTTTCTATCAGATGGAAGCGGTTCAAACTATTTTTTTGTAAGAAAAACAATCATCATCATCAACAGTATCATAGCCGATGCGGCCTTTGATGAACTAGATGCTCAGTTCGCACATTTTTCCACTGTTCCCTTTGTCGCGCAGTGTTCCAAAGTGTTCTTGGTTGGCTGATTGATGTATTGAAATTGGATATAAATGTTGTTAGAGAAAAACAATGGTTTATTCATACTTATATAATCCTTTGCAAATATATTTCATTTTTGTGTTGTTACTTCGACTTTTTATCAAAATATTTACACATTGGGATTTGGGAACACCAATAACTTTGTTCCAAATCAGCAAATCACTTTTTGTCATTGGTTCAACGTCAGCAGACGTCTGAACCAACATAAAACAAAATTGGTTTTCTGGGTCTTTGGTTCGGAAAAACATCTTTATGAAGTATTGTGACGCAGTCTATCGGTCAGCAGTAGGCTAGTTTGTGGGCCTTGTGTTTTTGAGTGTGTATCAATTACAAAAGATTGGCTTTTGCAGTAACGTCGCAAGCTGCAAAACTGCAAACTGCATCTGACATGCAATTTCAAAATTTGAAAAGAAAGAAATGGCTTGCCACAAAATGCATGTCCAAAGCATTAGAAAAAAATGTAGCCTACTAAATGTTATCTTGCAAATCTAGTTGACAACATAAAAAAAGCGATTTCCATCATTTAGACACAAACCTGCATTTTTAGAATTTCAACAACCTTCAATTTTGCGGGAGCGGATCCAACGGGTAGTTAGGGTGGAGATTTCAACAACCACAATGTTTTGTAACTCTACTTTAATCCGACCTTGCAAATATACCGTAAATAAAATTACTTTTCTGTGTGTTAGGGGCGATTGCTCCCCTTGATCCGCCACTGTTTAGAAGGTGGGAGTGCCCAAAGTTGACAAAAGTCTAAAAGTGCCCAAAGCCTATAGCTTAATTTTCATTTATTACTTTCATTAGCCCCTACTAGCAGTGGCGTAGCAACGCAATATGCCGCCCTTGGATTTTTGAACGAAACGCCGCCCCTGCCCCTCCCCCCCTGACACCGTCGTAAAATCTGATTAAAATTCCACACAACAGAAGAATTAAAGCAGTTTTTATTTTATTTTGTTGAAAGTTCAATATACAACCACTTCTTACTCAGACAGCTGAAGGATTTTTTGTCTCCTTTAATTACTCTAATTGCTGGCTTGAATGGCCCTTCTTTATTCTGAAACCTTCGGGCCCTAGTTTGATCATCTCAACTCTCATGTTATGAGTTAATGTTTCTGGCCACGTAGCCACATCGTTATGAGAATAATAGATAGCATCTGTTTTATCTTTATCTGACAGTGTTTCATTCACACGCTGACTTCTTTCAATGATCACTTTGTTATTGTTTTGCTCGAGATAGCCTACACATCTCCCGTCTCAACTTGAGGTAGAGATTTACTGTGCTAATCTCTTCTGTTTTTTTTTAGCAGAGGCAATTTTTACGAACTTCAAAATGATTCCTTCATTCTTTTTAGTTCCTTTTCTCTAGCTTTCTTTTTCTTTCTAAAAAAAATCTTTACTTTCTTTTACTCTCGTCATAGGAAAAAATTAACTTAAAAAAAAAATTGCAACTTAAATCTTGTTCTGGAATCTGCAACACATTACACAACACATTCTGCAACAATAACCACAATTGCAAATTTGCTGAGTTAAGCTAAGTGATCTAAGGCTAACCAATGGATGCCCTGACATATAGCGACAACACGAGAGAAGAAGATCTATTTCAGACCTGAAACTTTAAACCTTTCACAAACCTAGCCCATCTTCACACATGAAGATGGAGGAATCCCGTCTATCTACCACAGACAGATGGTAAAGGTGGCAGTTGACTCGATGACCTCACGGTCCATTCCTGTCTCCTCCCGAAAGTGAAATAAACTTAAAACTAATCTGACCTTAACCACCAAAGCTAAATTGACTGAACGATGCTATAGCTTACAAGTTACAACCGACATTCTATCATTAACTTACTTCAACAGCATGAGTCATAAATTAAACCGTCATAAATAAAACATGGTGAGGCACAATCTAAAAAAGTTGCAAATTAGTTTATAGGCATAACTTGTTTAATTTTTTGGCTTCACTTAGATCAGTGTTAACTTATGTCGTTTAGGCCTGAGTCTCTCCGAGAATAAATTAATGTGACTGTCTTTGTTCGTTTAAACTTTAAAAGGTTATCACCTTTTGCCGCCCTCTAGCAACGTGCCGCCCCTGGATTTATCCACAAGATCCAATGGGTAGTTACGCCACTGCCTACTAGACCTTTTTTTAAAGTGCTTCAACGATTGTTACTGATAAGCTCAACTGTAATTCTTTCTATAAACTCCTTTTGCTGCCACATAAAGCGTTCACTCAAAGCGTTCGTTCACATGAAGCATTAGCTTCTTCGCTTTTTCGGTTCCTTTTTTCTGGCTTTCTTTTTTAAAATATTTTTGTTTTAACTATTAAGGTTTATCATTAGCCTACATTGTATTTCTCATTATTTTGCCTTTGTTGTACTTTTAGAACGAATGGACTGGTGACAGTTTACGTTATTTACAGTAGTATGTTGATATTTTAGTAAATAACAAAATCTATTTATGAATGCTATACTTCGAGGCTTTTGAAAAAAGTTATACCATTAAGGGAGATTCAAGACCTATTATACATGAAGACCTACAGCTTCATATTGTCCTTGCAGTAGGCCTACTTTAGAAATTTGTTATTTTAGATCGAAGTTTTGGTCCAACTGAGAAGTGTGAAGTTTCATGTGATGAAAGCTTCCGGCATGAAACCATGAAAGTTTCAGAAAAAAATAGAACTTTCACTTTTGGGTATAAAAGTAATTTTTTGAGGTTTTAGTAGGTGATAAAATTTGTTATTATGGCTCTTCACAAAAGTTTTATTTATTATGGTTATCTCATAACTAGTCTAAACTGTCACAAAAATTCCGAGTGATTGCTTGCTCAAATACCTTTTTATTAATCAGGAAGTAAAAATGGTTCATTGAAAGACCTATTGTACAGTGACTCCCAGGACCTATTATTATAGGATACAGTCAGTCCAAAGCAGCAAAAATACATTTTTGTATGGTTTTGAACAAAAACTTAATTTTCTAGCAGAATAATATTGCACGTAAGTTTTTTTTGCTGGCAAGAGAGCAAAAAAGAGAAAAATGAATGATAGGTCCTGCATCTTTCTTACATCATGTACCACACTATCGTGCTTTTGTTGTATATGTAGTACAAAATCAATCCAATAAACAATGATATGTTTTGCACAAAATCGGCATGTAATTATCTTATAAATGGTTTTTACAAGGTAGCTAGGCCTACTTGAGAAAAGCAGCAGCAATCTTAGAATTTCACTTTTGCTGACAATAAAGCTTCCATGTGAGAAAACCGTAATGGTTTAAAACGTGCATACAAAGATCCAAATATCAGGTATATGTATCGATAAATAGAATTAAGCACGGCCACCAAACCTAATAATTTAAACAAGTACGTAGATGAATAAGCTGAAGGAATCAGTCGATTTCTCTTTCCTAAAACAATTGAAAAGCATCAATTGTTGAAACAATGCAGGACGATGGCACCAAACAACTATCACAAAAACAAATTAACAGACAGCTTCCTGAGTAGGCTAAATGTTTGGGCTGCAGTGAGACAGTAAGTTTGGCAGATGAGTCCTGCATATAGCAATTTTTACGACATACCAGAAGAGCAGGCACCCTCACTAACTCAGTTGAAGGTTGTCTGGCAGCCAGCTGAGACTAAGGTTACCGTTCTTAACAAGTCTATGACTTTGTTTTTATCTTAACTTGAAAATACGCTCAGAATGCACCACACACAATGTGTTTTTTCAAATTTTCCTAGGGGTGGCCCCCCCCCCAAAAAAAAACTCCGCGCTGTTTCGCTCGTCTTCAGCGAAACGCGACCGGGCTGCACCCGTCGGCAGCACTACCACTTTCAGAACTCATCAGCCGTCACTGTGGAGGAAGACACTGCTCACTCCGTGTTGTCCATCTACAACTCGTCAACTCTACTTCTTCACTTGTGATCATTGAAATAAACATTATTGCTTCCATACCTGTGTTGCAGCATTACCCTAGAAACGAGATTTCCAAAAGACCAAAAGGTTTTGCCACCTTTTCCCTTTCATTAACGTGCTGGTGGATCTATATCGACTATTATAGTAATTATCTTTTTCGTCCAGGGCGCGTTAATGACGAAAAATAAAATGATTGATGATTGATTGATTTACAACCAAATCAATTATATAACAGATTGACCACAATTGTTGACCACCACAAGCCATTGTCTCCATAACAAATCTTCAAAGTCGATTTATTTTTCTCTCACTTTAAATTGATAAATAGCAGGTAGGCCTACCTGAAATGCGACTGAAAGAAATGTAGCGCGCTACCGCTACATTTAAAAACATAGCGTCTCTACTTCAACAAAATTGTAGCACCGCTACCAAAAAAGAAGCTCGCTAGTAGAGGCGATACAAAAGTAACGCGCCATTGCCCACCTCTGCAAATGCAGAAGCATTCTTGATAATGTCATGTTTGTGAAAGTGAAGTTCACGTACTTGAAAACCATAAATATTTTAAAACAGAATTGACATTGCAGCGAGACTCACTGATTGGCATTTATTTGCTTTGTATAGCCTACTTTCGTTTCTTATTTTGCAGTTCAGGCATTTGTGAAAGCTGTTATACAGCTAACAACTCTAAGTAGTCTGCTAAGAAAAGAATGAATAGCTAACAAGCATCTGGCAATGTTAAAACGTTGGCTCAGAAACGCGTCATCGTGTTTCGAAAAATCAACATCTGAGCAAACAGAAAAGTTCCACTCAAGCGTCAACAAGCAGCTGATTGTTCTGGCAAATTGCCCTTTCTGCAGATTCAGTTTGATTAAACCACTTCAGGCATAGCCACAATGCCACATACCAGCGAAATTTGCCGATGCCCGCTTATTTCAAGTTATTTTAATGCGGTATAATTTTTAAAACGAGTTTTAACACACATAGAAAATAAAGTCTACCACAAAATATTTATCCTTCTTTTTTATCTTGAAGAGAAACTATAGAATACGATAAATAAATCTAATATTATTCAAATGTTTTAAAGTTTGATTAAGGGAAGAGTGTCCAAGGATATGCCCACGGGCCAATTACGGCCGCGATGTGTTTTTATTTGGCCCCGCCTTTTGTTGTACCATGCGTTATTTTTATACTCGCAAACACATTATAAATTATGTCAATTTCACTCGCATTTTTTAAACTATTGTGTGCCAACAAAAAGTTGCTCTTTTTAGCTCAACATACTGTAACTGTGTGAGCAAACGTAGGCTACTCGGTTATGTCAGCCTACCTAAATAGAATCGCATGCCTGGCATTCAATGATCCAAATACTTTCTTTTGCACGCAACTCCGCTTGAGCTTGTGATCAACAATTTCTGAAAAAGGATGGGCGAAAATTGTTTTTTCCACACCATCTGGTGTGTAACCTATCCAAATCGTGGTAACAGGTATCAGTCCAGAGTAATTGCATAGCTGTCATTTTGCATGATATGCTAGATTTATGTTCATCCAGCAAAGATATTGGCAGTCTACAAGACTTTATTTACTTGTCATTACCTTGGAGGGACCAAAAACTATTTCGGCTTTTTGCAAGTTTAATATCAAAATCTAGCAGCAAGTTTTTGATTAAAGAAGGAAGCTTTTGCTTGACGATTTTACGTATTCGAGCTTTTTTTTATTGCAGATTAAAGTACATTTAGCCTAAAACTTTTAGTTGCATAAAGTGGTCTGGCATAGCCTAATAGCTTATGCTACAGTGCTAAACATTTGACAGATTCAAAGTGAGACAAAAATTTTTAGGCATTCAAGATTTGTTTAGCAAATTGCAATATTCCGTGCAAGTTATATGCATATTGATTGTGATTGTGACAGTGATATTTGCTGAGATAGAGTTGTAGCTAACATTTCTACAATGTTTCAAATCAAAAATGCTTCGAAAAGTGGATTTCTTATTGATGAAATCTATCGACTTGTCTTATGAGTTTGCCAATTCAGTATTTCTTATTGATGAAATCTATCGACTTGTCTTATGAGTTTGCCAATTCAGTATTTTTCGTCGTAACATGTTTGGATAGAAGGTGACCCAAACAAAGTTTTATGAATCGCTTAGTCAAAATATTTGGCTCCCATCAAAATTTTGGACTGAAAACAGGGCCTCCAAGAGAAATCAGGACTGGTCGGAAAACAATACGAAAATGGGCCCCAACAAAATAATTTTCAGCAAATACAAAAGCAAAAAATGTTTATTATGCGTTAGGCCTATTTATTATGTTCGTCTCAATTGAACGTAGCCTACTTTCCTCGGCGAACATTCAATTTTAAGAACGTATTGATATGGAAAAAGCTTCTTAACCTTTAACACTGCCGGGCTGGCAAAAATATAAATATCTAGATCAGGGTGGTCCAACACTGCGAACATGAAGGGCCACATTAAGGTCTGAGAAAAATTTCACGGTCGCATAGTGAGAAATGATAACGCGTTGCTGAAAGTAGAAACGTTGTTAAATAAAAACTTAACTAGGTTGCGATTTTGAACTTCTTTTCTATACATTTCGATCTGTTTTAGCTACATTCTTACTGTTCGCAGGCTATGAACATTAACAAATCTTGTCGCTGACAAAATACAGTTGCAATGAAAGGACTGAGTTTGCTGTTCTGATCGACCTAATGTTTTGCTGCACGCCTAACTCACTTTTTAATCTCTGCTTGTGACTCAAAAAGTGATTTTCAGCTAGTAAAAAAGATACGATACATAACACGTCAACAAATTAGCAAACCAAAACAATTTATTGTTTTTTGCTTTTGCATAATTGTCGATCTCTGGTTTAAATTCAGTGGTCGACAGACGTAAGCAGGCATCCAGGGTTTCATCAGCCATTCTGTTCCGTGTGTCCCTTTTTAATCGTTTCATAACGGAGAAAGTGCTAGCAACAAAAGCAAAATATCAACGCACGTTTGTGTCGTCACAAACCGACATTGTTCCCTCATAGTTACCTATTGACCCGGTTATGCGCGACTTATTTAGGGTTGTGGCGAATGTAATGTATTTATAAAACGCAGGTGTATTTTTAAACCTTGGATTTAGCACTGATAATTCCGGCATGCACAAAGTGTTCGCGGGCCGCACAAAAGCTTCACGCGGGCCGCATGCGGCATGTTGAACATAACGTAGGCCTATTACATTAAGTTGTGTTATATTTTTTTGATTTTTAGAATCTGTATAAATATTCTCTCGGCTACCCCAACAAATGGTGCAATTCTATGCCTAGTACTGGGGAAAAAAGTTTTAGCAATATTGAAGTTTGTTTACCTACATCATTTTGCATCTGAAATTTCGAGAAAATTTGAAGTTTTTTCAATTTTTTTTAAAAATTAAAAAAAATTGAAAAAACATTTAAAACACAGCAACACATCGTAAAACACGTAGATAATTGTTGCACAACTACAGAAACACAACAAGAGTTGGCAAAATGGATATTTAAATTGTTCCGAAACTGCCAAACTGGATCAACTTTGCTATGTCTTGTTTGGAATGATTTCTGGACATCAGCATACGGTTAACCTGCTGGGATTTGATGTACCCTTCCCTTCGTTCTTGTGTAAAAACAGTTGCTGCTGCTTCAGACACCATCTTTACACACCTCTCAACACTTTGTGTGTGGCTAGACCACATGGGCACGTCCATAGGAACAGCATAAAACTTTCTCAGTTCACTGCTTGTAAGAGAACATGTAAGAGGTGGCTCATAAGCCGATGCTTCCCACTTTATCATGTCTGAAATCTTAGTTGCATCGATATTAATCTCCTCCACCCGTCTCACTCGCACTGCTTCATTTCCGACTTTGCTTTCTCCTTCTCCTCTCAGTTCAATGATCTTGTTAACGGCCCAAACCCTTTCACTTTCATCCTGGGAACAAAGCATTGCCTGCAAAATTGTCTCGCTGAAGGCGTTCCAAGCTGATCTTTGCACTGCAGGAATGACCAGCTGCTGCACTTCGGTCTTTTGCTTTCTTATCTGTTCTAGCATGAACAACAAATTGGCGGGACCTTCTGTCCATTTATGTTTCACTTTAATATTAAACCAGTTAGGAAGATAGACTCCCTTGATAAATTGAACAATGCTTTGAAGATTTTGTAGCTTTTTTCCCTTTAAATTATGCTTGGAAATCCAAATTCAGCAGAATCGAAGAGCGGTAGTGAGTCAGCGAGCATGATTTACAGGGCCAATTTCCATGCGAGCGAGAGATGGTGAGAGGTTACCAGTTTTTATAGCTTCATGGATTTTGTATGCATAGCACTGATCTGTAGACAGATCTTTTATAATTTCTGGTTGAAGATTAAGAAGTGCTGGACCACCACTAATCGTGGGAAAACTTGGATTTATCTCCATCTCCGTCGCATCGTCTAACATCTTGCCTAGGGGTCCAGACCACTTACTATCAGATACGGTCTTTCCATCAAGAGCAATTATAAGATGCCTCAAAGGCAGCTCTCCAGTGTGCAAGTCGCAAACTATCCAAACCAGTTTTCTGTTCAATTTAGTTTCCAAACAGTGCATTACTCCTCCTTTCCAACCTGTGTTTACGTTAGTTGAGTCACCGCCGACCGCCAGGATAGTTTTGTCCAATCCTCTTTCGACCAACCACTCGAATATCTTCTTAGCAATGATTTCAGCATGTTTCTTTTCTTTAGTTGCAGTATGGTGTAAAATGAAATAAAAATTTTCCTCCTAGCTCACTACACACCGAGTAATGTTCCTCCTTTACCATTCCTGGGTAGGAGAGAGCTGGTATGGTAGTAACACTTTTTGCAAAAAATTGAATATCTCAAAGGATTTTCATTACAGACTTTTGGAAGTTTGACACTTGATTCGTATTTTCTTACGCTACGACATGTAGTCCTTGTCTTCTCTATGTCGCCTATGTGTCACCCACGGGAAGGTGCTACATCAGAGGCACCCATTTGTTACAACCATACCCAACAGTGGTATGGTTGTAACAAATGGGCGGTATGGTTGTAACAGCATGCTGAATGTGTTAAAATTTAAGTACAAAACAAACATACAGTTAGTAATTTTATTGAGCTAGCCAAATACTAACAAACACAAAGAAAAAGAACGAATTTGACAACATTATAGTCACACTTGAATTGGTATTTTTAAAGGCGAAGCAGCAGTGTTGCAAAGCATGTAAACTAGTTGGCTGACATGAAGTTTTATTAGCACATCAGGAGGTACTCCACGTTCAGTCTTCCTTTTTGACCATCGTGGCATACTATGTAGAACAAAATACAAGTATTGATGTTCTTATATGTGGGTGAGCATTTTTCATGTTTAGGCTATATGGTAACAAACAATTCAAAAATATTTACGGTATGGTTGTAACACCGTGTTACAACCATACCCAAGTGTGCCAGCCATGTTTCCTCGAGCTTAGCTACTAAACGACTTGTAGTTTGAAGTCCACAAACACACCTACTGATAGCTAAAACTACAAGCAACACCTTAAACAGCTTGAACTTAACATATTCAAAACACTTCTGAAGCAAAACAAAATCTAGCAAAATTTGAAAAAGTTCGTTTCTTACCTGAAAAACAGATTTTTGTTGATAAAACTTTCTTGCTGAAGCGAAGGTCTTCACCAAACTGCATGCACTTGTACAGACACAGACTATACCTAATGGCGTTATCACTTGGCGAAAAGGTTCACCGCGTTGGGAGAAAATCACAGTGCTACAACCATACCACTGTTACAACCATACAAGCTCTCCCCTACTTTTGGCTAGATCCTTCTACATAGAAATAAGAATTAGTATTGTTTATCCTTCCATCAAAAAACACACAGGAAATTCCTTCCGTTTTGATCTGCTCTTCAAGCTTGGATTCGATGCTTTTCATCACTTCTGTTTGTGCTCTTCTGAGCTTGTTATGGTCAATCACCTTAGATAGGTCATCCTTTGTTATAATCCCAGCATCCATCCAAGCTGCACTGGCTATTTCAGCTGCCTCTCGTAAGCCTGTGTTGTGTCGTAAACTAGCTAATGCAATGTTTGGTATTTTTTTTGTGTTACGTTTACGTCGCTTTATAGTAGAAGGCCCAGCAGAAGCTTCTGTAACAAATTCATTATCTTGTGGACTTTCGTTTGCTTGATAGTCATCTTGTTCTTCTTCTTGAGGTTCGAACATTTCATCCTTCTCTTCTAGTCTAAATTTTCTTTTCTCGCTGGCTTCCATTTTCCTTTTTTGATTTAAAGCGCTTGCAATTTGTTTTCTTGTTTCAGGAACATCCTTATGAGACATTTGATGGGGCCCCTTGCTGCTATTTTTTTCCCTTTGTCCCTTGATGTACTCTAAATCTATAATTGGAATCTTGTGTTCACGGGTGCAGGTACAGAAAATATGAACCACTTTTTCACAACCCGAACCACATTGGCATTCATCACATGTTTTTATAACACAGTTGCAATGAAGGATGTCAAACAATGAGTCTATGCTTCCTAGAAACTTTTGGCGTGCTTCGGTTTTTCCCTTACCACTTGCAATCTTATTTGCTCTTTTCCACAGTTTTTTTAACCGGTTTATAATGCTTTTTTGTGCAATAATGACAGGGAATTTGAATAGGGCATTAGCTTTTTGCCACTGAGCATACATCTGGTTGTAGATATCTGTAATGAGCTCATTCTGTGTATAATTTCTGCGATTAGTCTCACTTGTTTCTCGCAAAAAGAGACCCAGCTTCAGCACATCTCTGACAGTTGGAAGTTCTGATGGCAGCATCTTGCTGCCACATCCTATCATATTACTTAAATGACAGCTGGAAGCACTTCTTGTGTTAGTAGCCATAATGACTGTTTCATTAAAACTGCAGTCAAGTTTTACTAACAGTAAAAATGATCTGGAAACAACAAAAACAAAACAATGACTAAACTTTTTGCAGTAGCCTACCTGTAATAGCTTGTGCTTAGTATGTTACTTTGCATGGTAAACCTTAGCTGAATGCTTAGCTTAAGTTATAACTTATATTGTACGAGCACTGTATATCTGATTAAAACAATGCCTGATGAATCTAATCAAAAAGCGATCTGGATAAGCTTTGAATGACATTGCAGACATAGGCTACTGCAAAATTTAACAATCTTAGGCTACTAACTGACCACTGAACCCAGTGAACAGGTTAAACCAATCTGAACAAAAGCTGGCTTTTGTTAAATCAGCAATCTTCACATTGGTGTTGGATATTGCTAAATTATCTTTGAAAGCCTACTATTTCCTTGGTTTTTCATTCCCAAACAAACTGGAAAACCAGCAACCTTCAAGCTACCATTATCAAGCAACCAGAGTTCATTATTGCATCACAAATGATTTGATGCACTTGGAGAAGGTGTTTTAATCACTTTATCACATATTTATCTTGTAAACTTTTGTTTATCACTTTATTGTTAATGTTGTTTTAGAATGTAATCATATCCTTTGATATTCTGCAAAACACAAGCATGTCAGGATCCTCATTGCCCTCAAATCAGAAAGTCAATAATGGAGACTATTCTTGGCTTTTTTTTTCAAAATTCACTGGTTTTTGACATTATTTACAAGAATGTTTTTGGAGGGTAGAGCCATTTAACCACATTTAGGAGGGAGAGTGTAACTATTTTGAGCCATACTGGAGTCAAAAAAGCTGAAAAAAATTGTTGGGTATCAAATTATAAAATCAAGAAAATTTTTAAAAAATGCAAATTTTGGCCAAAAATGAAGATTTTCAAGTGAAAATCGATGTAGGTAGACCTTCTTCAAATTCTTTCAAATTATCAGGACTTGCTATTGTCATTAAAATATCACCTTTTTTAGCATAGCCGATAAAAAATAATTTTTTGCAAAAGTATGACACACCCTACTATTACATACAAAACAAGATTTATGACATAATGACTCAAACGTTTTCGACAGGTAGCCTACGTGTTATATATTTTGTTTTGTATGTACTACATTATGTTAAACCCGCTAAGGCTACTTTGTTTTGCTTGTCTATGGTTCAAAAATGCAAACTCTCTACCAAAGCTATATCCTAACTGATAGCTCACAAGTGAAAATCAACTTTTGGATATTTGACATCATTTTGAGAAGTTTAGGGAGAATAAGAAGATTAGGAAACAGCACTTAGAGCCACTAGTGGTAAAAAAGCACTTTGCTTATTTCAGGCAAGCTATAGGCTACACAATACACATCTTTTGAAATTTCTCTATGGGTCTAATACAGACACAGTATTACAGAAAGAGAAATCAGATTTATTTTGACCATGACGTTAAGGTGACGTCATAAAAGTCATAATGACGTCTTTCTGAAATTTTAAACTTGCGTTATAATTATATCTATTAAGGACAAAAGATTAGCTCATTACTCTGTAAGACAAGACAGATAGAGATTTGACTGATAACCGTCGTGATGACTATTGACTATATCACAGAATGCAGGCCATCAACTAGTTCAGGAAAATTGTATTGGCATTCCTCAACGCGACGATGATCAGTCAAATCTCTATCTTCTTTCACGAAAAATTCAACGGCCTCATCTCAATCATGTTACCATGCACCAAATTACACAGCAGACAATTTAAAGCAGTGACATTGTGTAGCATGTTTCTCGGCAGCCGATTGTAGCAAGAATTGATAGCGATAGACACCGTGTTTTGCCCATGAGACTGGGCTCGTCAGTATCGCACCACTAGTTTGAACTTTTATTTGCATCAGTAGCGATAAAACGTGAGTAACCACTGATGCAAACAAAATGAGCCCGATTGTGAAGACCTTGAACAACCGGGCTACCGCGCCCCACGTGTGTGTGGCGTGGCGTGAGCGGACGGGCGACTTTGCGCCCGCAAGTGTTTGGTCTACCAGGAAAAGACGCGAGGCCAGGTCTGGAAAGGTGTGGTGCCTGTGAGGAGAAAATTGGTGGCCGAAATTATGATTGATGAGGCCGCGTCCAGAAAACTTAGAAAGTTGGGGCGGAACAGAGAGACGGGTACGAACCGCTTTTTTGTGATGGGAGTTCGTCTTCCGGCAGGGTCGGGTCTGCAGGGGACAACGGCTTACACCAGAGTGGGAAAAATACCCCACGAAGACCATTCTCTCGCGTTTCTCTCTCTCGCTGTCATCCTATACTTTTTTTTTTCTTTTGCGCGCAACGCTCAGAGTTCAAGATGGATACGACTACATTTTGCAGGTTTACAATTTTCCATATGAAATGGATTTGTTTCCTGTCTCATCATTAGTGCGTCCGCTCCGGGAGCCGTCCACACACCCAAACACTCAGCAGGCACACCATACTTACATGAGAATGATGTCACCTTAACGAGAACGATGTCACCTTAACGTCATCATCAAAATAAATCTGATTTCTCTTTCTGTCATATTAGACCCGTTTAAGTAATTTCAAAAGATGTGTAGCCTATAGATTACCTGAAATAAGCAAAGTATCTTTTCACCACTAGTGACGCTAAGTGCTGTTTCCTAATCTTCTTATTCTCCCTAAACTTCTCAAAATGATGCCAAATATCCAAAAGTTGATTTTCACTGGTGAGCTATCAGTAAGGCATTGGAGGAGTGTTTTCAATCGAAACAAAGACTTCTACCGCCAGGATCATGGTTTAACTGTTAAACCAAACTGGTTTAACATTTTTTTTGCCAAACTGACCCATTTTTGACCTGTTAAGCTTTGACAGGTCAAAAATTGGTGATTTTTGGCAAAATAAAAGTGTTTAAACCTCTTGAGGCAGGGTACCCCATCATTTGAAACCAGAATGGTTGCCATATTTGGATTTTTCATGGTCAAAAGCAAAGGAAACAATGCGAGAGACTAAAAGATTTGAAAATTTTTGAACAGGTTTAACCACTGGTCCATGGTAGCTGCAGTGATTTGCAATCAGGACGGCACCCATGTCAAAACTTTCTGCAACTTTTGTTGTCTCTGTTTCAGAAAAACTTTTGCTTATTAATTCTTGCAAGCGACAAAAATACTTTAGCAGCTTAACACCATATTCTGCAATTTAGATCTGGGGGTTAGTTTTAATGGCAACACGTCGACAAAAGTATCAACTAAACAGAGTCCTAAATTGTATTCTTATGGTCACAACTTTTCAAAATTCATTTTTAGCTGAAACACAAAAACGAAAAGTCATGATTTTGCCTACAAGAACCTAAGAATACTATTTCACAAAATATCAATCTGTAGCCTACCAACCAACAGAATGTAGGTTGCAGTAGATAAAAGCTCTTTATTTAACAAAGACACTAATAGCTTATCGATTAGACTTTAAGACGTTTTCTTCAACACTTTCAGATACCGTACCTACTGAACATTTAGCCTACTAGTATTGAGCTGATAAAACAAGCAATCATGAAAAACATATCAAAATCGATTCAAGGATTAATGGGAACATCGTATGAAAAAGGGTCAGAGAATATTATGAAATACATTTCGGATCCGAAATATACAACAATGGAAGTAGGTTGGTTTCAGAATCAAGAAAGCCTGCTGGAACATACCGGAATATTGTTTACGTTTAACAACACGCCAAAATTTATAATGGATTTTGGCGCAGATATGTCAGCAGGAGCACGAGGTTCGTTCGATTCATTAAAGATTTTCTTTAGTTCATTGTTCAAATGGACCAGGCGCGGTGTTGGAAATATAGCACTCAAACCTTCGGTAAATATTCATGTCTTTGATGACACAAAACAAGTTGAAAAAACCAGCTTCATGAAATTGTCAATTGAAAGTGAAGTAGAGAAACAAAATGCCAAAAATGTATTCAACAGTATGGAAAATATTGCAAAGGGAAAGTTGGAAGACTATAAGCTGATGGAAAATAACTGTCGTCACTATGTGATAACAATTGCCACTGTCCTCTGGGAAGAACGTTTTCCGGAGTTTATAGGAGAGAACTGGAGTAAGTTTGAATACGCGATGGTGTTGATACTGTCGAAAGATCAAAAAATGTTTGATGATGCCGTAAAATCTGCTAAAGAGATGTGGAAAAAAATGAAAAGCATATCTAAGGATTCTTCGTCGTACGTAAAGACTACATTTCACTCCGATGGTTACCAACATTCGCCCTCCAGTGGGCTAGTTCTAGCACAAGACATACCTCCGTGCTCGTCAAACGCAATCAGTCTTTTGTGACGCATCTCAAACTGTGCATAAAACTCTAGTTTGTAAAATGGTGCCAGCTGGTGTTTTTGACAGTGTAGAAAGAAAAACACAACTACCAAAACTGCAACTTTGTTTTTTTCGTTTCTGAGACAATTTATCAAATTGAAAAGACATTATCGCTTGTAGCTTATCGTATGTGGAATATGTCATCTAATTATTCCACGTGAACATGCAACGAAGTGCTTTTTCTCTAAACTGTTTCAGCATTGTTGTAAGGCTGTTCGAAACGAAGATTTAAACATACTTATCCATAGCAAACAAGGCTGGAACAACTTTTAACACAATTTATTTGCAGTGGTGAGACTATATGCACATTTTTGTTTTATTTTTATTTCTTTTATCACTACTCCCAGTATTTTCATGTTTCAATTCGGTGAGACAAGGGGGGTATTAACCCCTCACTTTTTTACATTGTACATGAATGATTTATTCTCCGAATTAAACGGTCTTTCTGTTGGCTGCTGCATTGGCGATTCTTGTCTTAATCATTTAATGTATGCTGATGACTTGTGTTGTTTTGCAACAAGTGTCAAGGGTCTCCAGAAACTCATCAATGTTTGTCAAAAATATGCCGTTTCTCACGACATTATATTTAATTGCAACAAAACTGTTGGTGTTTTATTTAAATCCAAGATCTTGAAACTTGACTTTAATCCGATCATATATTTAAATGAAAAAGGTAGGCTATCTGCCTTGAGACCTCTGTGAAATATTTAGGAGTAGCCTAATAATTAACGACTTGCCATCTGATGATGACGGCATGAAACGACAATTGCGGTCGTTGTATTGTTTTGGAAACATGTTAAAAGCAAGGTTTTCCAGATGTTTGATTGCTATTAAAATGTGTTGTTTCGTTCCTTATGCCTTTATATGCCTGTCAGTGTCAACTATGGTGTAACTATCTTCTATCCAGTAGTAATTGGCTAATTGCTTACGTGTTAGATACAATAATATTGTTACATAATGTTGCCTAAATCTGCAGAGACGATGCAGCATCACCTCTGCATTCATTGATAGCAGCATCACATCTTTTCAAGCTCTCATTCGTAAAAAATATATCAGTTTGTAACCAGGAGCGTTGACAGGGGGTCTAGGTGGTACTTTTAGACCCGGAATATTTAAGGGGCCCGGATTTAAAAGATTCACCGAGACTTCAAACATTATCAAGATTTTAATATAAAACAGTCACTTCAGCCGTCAGATGGTAAAGTACCGGGGACACTTCAGCTCTCTGGTGGTAAAATAGCCACTTCAGACACCAAACAGAAAAGTAAAAATTTAGTTTAGTCTAGTAGCCTATAGTGATTTCCCTAACCACGAAATATAACCCGAAACACGAATTTTAAAATAAACAGGCTAATGTTTGATTAAACTCAAAAACTGAAATGGCACAGGTAAGCAGATTGCTATCCCTTTTCTGGACTAAAAATTAGACCAAAACCGCTTTTCAAATTGCAGCAATCATCAAATGTTTGACCTAGGCCCAAAAACCTTTCCCAAATCAAATTGAAAACTTTCTGACTGTCTGCACTAACTTTGCTGTAAATTCTCTTCTGGTGAGCCTAGAATGACCAGTGAAGCATCAATGGAATCGGGAAGTAATACTCTAGCCCTATGTGACCAATAAAAGTTCAAAAAAGTAACCACTAGATAGAGATAGTAAGTTTTGCGGTTCAAGAAATTTTAAGATTGCGCAAGATTTGTTAAACAACCATGCTTTTGGCATATCGGGTTTGATCTATTCCTCTTAATTTTCTACTTTGAACTGCATGTGTCATCCTCAGTTTAACAGCAACCTTTATATTCATAACATTGTCGATGAAAGGGGCCCGAAAATAAATTGGTAACGGGCCCGAGAAATCCTGTCAACGGCCCTGTTTGTAACCCGATGTAACTTGTCTTCCAACCAATGCATTTATGAACTAATGCGTACGGATCGTTACTATCAATGTTTATATTTGGTAGGCTACATTACGACTCAGCTCTTCGGAGTTGAGTATCTGCTTTGTTTCTACTTTTTATGTTTGATTGTAACTTAATATGGATCAACTTGAGTCTGATGCAAATAAATAAATAAAAATAAATTGAATAAGCCTAATAATTTCTTTTATATTGTAATGCAAAAAATTTATTTTCACACGAGTCAGTTCAATCATATATAGTTAAAAATCGATTTCGATCAGCTAGAAGCTAGATCATCTTCAGTTAAGCTTATTCAAATAGATTATTATAGATAGATTCTCTTTTATATTGTATTATTGTTGAAATTAATCAACAGGGACCAATAAGAATTTCTATCTTTATTAACCTGGGAATTTCAAACGACATAATTGCTCCTTGCTTTGAAATGCTAAAACAGACATTACAATTGATGCAATTTGTTGTAGAAAACAAACTGAATGTTGCGAAACATTGTTGTTCCAAACCATGGCAATTTATACACAGGCCTAGCCAACACAAAGCTTTAAATTTGACTGGAGGCCAATCTGTTAGTAGCCCAAGTCGCTACTTTACGCTGATAGTTTGAGTAGAGGTAAAGATATTCTTTGTGTGATTTTCAGCTACGTTTGTGATTTTTTTACAATACAAATAATGGACTACATTTTGGCGCTTGTGCTGGAAATCCAACATACGTCTGGCAACGCTGGTAATAAGAAGATTCGTCATTCTATTAATATAAAATTAGGAGTTTCGCAATGATCACATTTTGACAATTCAAATTTCCAGAGCTATCACTTCAAAGGAACATACAAGAATTTAGCTCAGAGTTCAAAATCTAAATTACATCTGCCTTCAGTCAGATCTCCAGTTTGCACGTTAGCGAGTATAGATCGTGTATAACGTGTATAGATTCATAGTATAGGCCTATAGATGGCCTGTATATATAGATCGTCATGTTTCAAACATTGTCAGTCATCTTTATATCGTATTTCACACCATTGTGTCGTTGTTGTCGGCTATTTGAAAAACAAATTGATAATGACAAAAACTAAAGGAAGACGATGCGATGGACAGAACGAGATGGAGAATAAGAGTGAAGGCAATCGCTGCAAGGAAAGAATCGGCCATCACCACAAGTGGGTACAAAATCGAATTTAGATGATGATGAATCCAAATTGAATAATGACATCTGTCTCGATTGGTTTAACGTCTGACTTTGTGCACAAAGAAATCGAAAGAGAAAGCAGTGCTGGTTCAGCTTTAAAGTAACGAGTTACGTCTTTTGCTATTGTACATTGAAATCTATGTGGAGCAATGTCGAAATGGTTTCGTTTGGTTGGTTTTAGGATCTTTATCCTCGGACTGACAAAGCCTTGATAGGTTATTCCTGGTAGTTTTCGCATACTTGTAAAGGATCTTGACACAGGGCCGGTTACCGAGAATGGCGGAGTGAAGTTTTCCGATTGTTGAAGTCTTGTTGCCGGGGAATTATTCCATTCACTAGATGCCGCTGAATGGAGAGCAGTCCTGAAATGCGTTGCTCAAGCGCTTAGAGTCGAACTTGCGCTGCGTGATTTTGAGCCGGACGCGTAATCACTGAGCTAGCGGGGCGAAATCCTTAATTGATTGATCTCGTGGTGTGCGGCGGAGCAGGTCAGATCAGTAGCGTAGCCAGAAATTTGGAAAGGGGGGGGGGGGTGACGACCCAGTGGCGGGGGTCTGGGGGCCTCCCCCAGAAAATTTTGAAAAATTACTTTGAATTTGGTGCATTCTGAGAGCATTTTCAACAAAAATGTGGGTATGAATATTTCTGTAAAATGGTGCTGTCAGGTGGCATAGCAAAAGGATAAGATCATGTTTTCTTCGGCATTTTTCGGAAATAAAGCTAAGTCTCTATGTTTTCTTGTTGCTAATTCCTGGCTGAGATGTTTGAATGTTTGATATTGGCAAAACTCGCTCGTTTAATGCAGTTTTGTATAAAATTAGGCAATTTTTTTTAGAATGAAAGCATCATTCTCAATATCGTGACGTCACACGCGTGCCAAAAGGGGGGGGGGGGTTGTAACCCCCAAACCCCCACCCCCTTGGCTACGCCACTGGGTCAGATATAAAAACAAATTAAACTGAACTGTAAAGTTGATTTTCACAAAATCAAAGATCAAGTCTTCAATACAAGCTTCATGTGCAATGTGCAAGGTTTATTATATTTGCATTGGTAAGTTGAAAAGAAATCCAGCTCTGTCTGTTCAAGCTGTTTTTCAATCATTTGAGAACAACAAAAAATACAGCGATATACGACGACTTTTCATGCAAATGGTATTAGATCATAAACGACATTTTGTCTTGAATGCTTCAGCGTGAAATCTATTGAGTAAAAAGATACAAACACGTTGCACTGTGGTAACACTTGGAAAACAAATGACGAAATCCTGATCAAAAAGTTAAAATTGAAGTCTAAAAACTCATCAGCTTGCAAAATTCACTTTTTTTACATCCAACGTCTGCATAATTATGTTGAGTCAACGTAAAAACACCAAATTTTACTTGCTGGGTTCAGGTTAGTTTAAGGTAAATAAAAATAGCAACAAAGTCACGTCATTGAAATAGATCAGAAAAGAATAGGAACATAGAATAATACAAAAACTGTGATTAGTCTAATTTTTAATGATTTGAACGTACTTCAAGTTAGCGGAGTTTACGAAAATAAACCATGAAAAACGCACTGTGTTTATTACCAAAGCACAAAAGTTAAAGAGTCTTGCAACGTCTTCCAAATTATAAGTGAAAGATCAGTTGCAATAAAAAACAGTTAAAACCACGTCAGTTGACATATTGATTTCGCATTATAAAGCAGTAGGCTTCACTTTTCAAAAATCAGCAGTATAACAACATTCATCAGCTTTATTAATTAAAGCAACTAAAATACATGAGAAATACAGCAGCCAGCATCAGCAGTGGAAAGAAATACTCTACAATTGCAGCAATGAAACCAATCAACATGTAGCGAGAACAAATGGCAACACTTTCGACAAGCTGTACTTTTTAAAAAACTAAAAACAACGTTGATGCACCTCCAGTAAAAAAAAGCATATGATAACATGGCATGCTTAGCGTCAGCACAAAGAAAGTTTTCGATAGTACCAATGTTTGACAGAACAAAACACAATTGGAAACGATGGGAAAAATTGCTTTATAGGTTAAGAATATTTCCAAACTCTTGCGCTTGGTCAAAACTGTTCCGTCGTCGATTCACTCGCTTCCTCGGCTCTTCATCAAGATCTATGACTTCTACCTGCTCGTCAACTCGGATCGGGATTGAGTCCGGGATATTGTTGGATGGTGGACTCATCGAAGATGACTCTGTAGAAGCTAGAGCATTGCTATAAAGCGGAGGAATGGAGGAGTTGTAAGGATGAATTGATAGAGCCACTTCTGAAGCTTCATTTGTAGATGAGAATTGCGGAGGTGGAGGAGGCTGAGCCATTAAAAAGTTGCTTAAGGATGGATTGTTTGTGACAATTTCAGACAAAAGCTGCCCATTAGGATTAGGCGGAGGCAAGTGCTGTTGGCTTTCAAGCAACGACAATCCATCATCTGAACTTAAGCGCATGTGCTCTGGAGTGGATAAGACCAAGTCCTCCAAATCGGCAATACTGGATTTGGCAGGAGATTCAATGGGCTTGTACGATAACAGCAAATCTGGTTCAGGACCTTGTGTTTTCGGTGTCTTGTCTTTGTCTTGAACAATTTCAGAGTTATTTACTTCTGGTATCTCTGTGAGATCTTCTGTAGGAATTTCAACTTCCCATTCTAAATCAATCTCTCCACACTCGGGAGGAATCGATTCCTCTTCATCATCTTCCCGCTTGAGTAAGGATCCACCTTCCTCCATATTCGTATTTTCTTTCTTTAAATAGGTTTTATCTGGACTAGATTGCTTTGAAGAATATAGCGATGCATCCAACGGATAGTCTTCTTCATCACTAGCGGATTGATGAAGAAGTGATGATGTTTCCGCGGTGGTTGCCGACTCCTTACCGCGAACTTTAAGAGGTGTGCTTTTCTGAGAACTGCTGTTAGATGACGATTTTATGGAAGGGCTGCTCTTCGTAGACCGACTGAAATAACTCGAAACTCCAGAGTGTCCACAAGACTGCACGGTTGAACTCCTAAACTCGAGATTGTCAGGACTGGCTGGTCTAACGGCGGCAGAAAAAGACTCGCTTCGTTTCTGATATGTTTCGCCTAACTTTGGCTTTTCATATTCCTGTTGAAGTTTAGGAATGCTAGTTTTAGGTACTTCGATGTGTCGGTTTTTATTTTGTTCCGGGTACGTTTCTAAGTGTCGTCTTGGCACTCTGCGCTTGGGTCCAACAGAATATGCTCCATAGGCGCCAGCTGAGGAACCATCATCTACTTCTTCGTTGTAACTTGGAAGACCTGTTCGGGAAGGAGCCAGCTGCCAAGGTGATGATTCCTCCGATGCAGCGCTTCCCTTCACTGGCTGCATATTGCTTACCGGCGGACGAGATGAGCTTCTTGGTTTGGGATTGCTAAGCGCAGGGGGTGCACGATATCTAGGGAGGTTTGCTTCTGAAATGCAATTGGAATATGAAAACCATCAAACTACAACGGAAATGTTTCAAACACTTAAACGCATCGTGTGATAAAACAAAGTCGTAAAAAATAGTTGAAAAAATAAAAACCAATAGTCAACATGTTGCTACGGTAAAACTTTTTTGTTTAATAGTAATGGCGGTCCCACACTTGATTCCAAGCGTCGGGACTCGGGGGTGAGATGATAGGGTTCTCATTGTACTAAATCTTCGGCACTAAAGAGACTATGGGTGGCCACTTATTTTTTCTAGGCCACGTTTTCTTCAGCAATCACGTCCACCCAAAACATTGGCATGCTTTACACATTCGTAAATTATTATTTTATAAAGCTTTAGGTACATTTCTCCAATACTTAGTTACCATACTAGCCAAACAAATAGATTTTAGTGACACGGCTTGAAACTCGGACCAAAATAGAAAGCCTATTTAAAAAGTTCACGGTCGTTTTAAAGCATTAAAAAGTTTTCGTCAGATTGATGCAAACTAGATCAGTTTTTCACATTCAGCTTGCAAGGGGGTCGGGGGTTAGGTTCCTAACCTTTGCACCTCTGGCGGTTTGACAAAAACATTACCTCGTTGTTCTTGCGCATAATCAGGTTTGATCAGTTTCTTGTCAAGATATTGAGCTTTATAAACGGAATGCAAAGAAGGGTCTTGAACGTAGTCTGATGCTTCCAGGTTCATGTGGACATTCTCAGGCTTTTTTAACGCTTCAGCTAAGAACTCTATCGGAATGCTGTTAGAATTCTGTTGCATCTAAAAACGTAAACGTGAGTTAATGAAACAGTACACCTATTAAGATGTAATAAAAAATGTAGAAAAATTCAGTGCTAACTTAATGTTAAACAGATTGTGAACTGATTTCAGCTTACGCGTTGCTGTGGTATGCCGCTGGATCCTGTTTTAGATTCGGTCAATCTATTTTGGGTAATGCCACCGTCAGACTCACTGTCAGATTCGCCCTCGGCGTAA
Source organism: Aplidium turbinatum (assembly GCF_918807975.1). Lineage (NCBI taxonomy): Eukaryota > Metazoa > Chordata > Ascidiacea > Aplousobranchia > Polyclinidae > Aplidium > Aplidium turbinatum. The sequence goes on from NC_137472.1 coordinate 50,212,853, forward strand.
GGGTTGATGTACTCGTTGTAATCCTGGAGTTCAACTTTGTAGCTGTTCACTCGTTCTTGGATATTTTCAGGAAGCTATACAGAAAAAAACGTTTTATAGAATTAGCACAACAACAGCGGGTACAAAAAATACTAATGCAACCGCTGCAAAGTGACCGTACAAGATGAAAACTGTCAATAAGCATTACTGCATGATGGCTTAGCAGAGTTTTCCGCTGTGAACATAGTAAGAAAAATAAGACTTCATCGTCTTGTAGAAGATGGCACACTACGGTTTGTGTTGTTCAATAAATCAATACAGACTTTGGTGAAATGACCTCTGCGTTGAGGCTCATTAAAAATATATCACCGTACTTGCTCTGTTCTTTGCACTTGGTAGCTTGACTGGTTGCATTTCAACAGTTGCACGGCTATATTGCAATCTTTTCGCAGCCGTTCCTACAAGCACAGGATAGGTCAATAATGCTGCACGGTTAAGCATCAAAAATCAAATAGTTGTAAAACTTGCATTGCGGACCTTGATATAACCAAGGCACAAAATCAAATTGGGTTTATAAAACATAAATACTGAAATATTTTCTAAACTTTAACATCAAAGTTGTTGCTATAATGATCGCTACAAAAGATGAAACTACACATTTGAATGGATCTGAATCCCACACTATTTATCGATTAGATCAACAACTTTTGCTGCAAACAATTATATATATATATATAACAATTATAAAAACAATTATTAAGATTTAACGAAACAAAGGTACCGATGGAATAGGCCCACCATAATTTCAACATCCCAATACGATGTGTATTTCGGCATAATCTTAGCCTAAGACGAAAGCTGTACTACTGTATGTCGAAGTGATTGGAATTCAAGATTCTACTTAACTGGGATGTAAAATAATGTTATGCAATATTAACGGTTAGTCGGTTTACTTTCGTGGTAGTACATGCGTTTCCTATTTTTAACAAAAACCTTTCAAACCACCGCCAGCCTTTGAAGTGAACTCTACTTACTATAGGTATAGGTAAATCAAAAGCAAGGAGATCATAAATCCTTACTTACACCATGACAACGCACTCTGCTTTCTCTGTGCACCTCGTACATACCAAGGAAATCAAGAGTACAAAGGAACGTAATTCAGGGCCTAACACTTTTTATTATCAGGCTTTTTAAAACATCACCTGTTGAAACGCTAACGTAGCATGTCAAACTAAATGCAATGAAACTCACATTCTCGTCCTGTGCTTTGAGTAGAGAATTTCGTGTTTCGGTTACTTTGTTGGTGAGCTCATTAATTTCTTTGATCTTCGCGTCTCTTTCCGCCTCCAGTCGGTTAATCTGACACATAAATGCCATTATGATCATCATTGGCCTGTGTAGCATACTGCACATGTATCTCCATATTTCGATGAATAATTTATGTGCGAATCAGAATAATAAGCGCAACACACGTGCCCCACCCATAAATATATACTGTAGTTACATTCGGCAAGAAGAACAAATTAACACGGGCATATGGCCTTTAAATATGCAGTAATTGCAGTATCAGACAATAAGCAACCAAATATGAAGATGTCAAAGTACAATAGATTAAACAGTCAGACCCGATGACAACCTTTTCAAAATCCGACTTTCAAAAACACTAACAAACACAGTATCCAAAAGCAAACAAACGGGGTTTGGCACACAGCATGCACTGAGTGACAACAGTGACAAGATGGGCTTACAAAAGGTCACTTGGATGGAACTTCGTCTTGGTTCGCACTTTATGTGAAAAAACGCACAAGGAACGGAACATTTGAAAAAAAAACGTCCTTACCGATTAATCGCAACGCAAGGGAATTAAGTGCTCAACAGACCAACTGATGTTATGGTAACAGTGTTTGTAATTATTCACAATTGAATTATGTTTACTTTTACGTAATAATAACACAGGTTAACAAAATTTGAAAAAAATTTTTAATCGAGAATGGGAGTAACTTTTCTTAGACCACAATTTGCTGCTGATTTCAAATCTGGCGCTAGTTTTGCTCTAGCACATCAGGTTTTAAAGTTATTGGTCTGAAAATTTTTGACCAGAAACGTCAATATTGCGTTCAAATACCGATTTTGTCGCTACAATTTTCAAAGTTAGATTAGCTTCAGAGAGCAGAGTGTTTCAGATTTGTGCATTGCTTTCACAGATTCAACACTATTTAGTTGCATATGTATGCATAGACACTATAGAGTGCAAAAAATGCCTCTTAAACCTTGTCTGAGGTACTAAATACTTGAGCTAGCACAATACTGAAGTGTCAGGTTTTTAAGCTCCCTGTATTATATTTCAAACAGTCATGGTTGACACTGAATGTGCGCTTCAAACAAGCTACACAAGATCAGCTGCAACACCTTGCATACATCAAATAACCAACAAACAAAAACCCAAGAAAAACGCTCAGCATGATACCAAAGATAGTGTTTAGAATGTTGCAATGACACTTAGACATTGCTGCATTAAAATCGCTGGGCATATGATTTCCGTTTAGGTGTACATGTTGGATCATCGCGATGCAGCATCCAGCAGTAACCACCCATCATCCTTTCGTTCCAGAACCCTTGATGGCGTGCTTCCAAGCTTTGGATATCTTGGTGAAACCTTTCACCTTGTTCATCACTCACTGCACCAAAGTTCTCAGGGAAAAAGTCCAGGTGGGAATGAAGAAAATGAATCTTGAGGGACATGCGGCAGCCCATGTCATTTTAAGTTGAGAGCAACTTTCAACACCTTTTCTGAAGGAAGCAGCCTTGAAATTTCCCAAAAAGTTAGAGCATAACCATTTAAAGGATTGCCATGCTCGACATTCTGATGAAGTGAGTGATTTTTCAAAGTCAGTATCTTTTAAAACTTCTCGAATCTGTGGACCAACAAATATTCCTTCTTTATGCTTTGCATGACTTAGTTTTGGAAATTTCTTACAGAGGTACAGAAAACCGTTTGAATTTGATTTGCCCATTGCTTTCACAAAATTCTTCATCAAGCCAAGTTTGATATGTAACGGCGGCAAAAGAATTTTGTCAGGATTAACTAGCGGGACATTTTGGACACTTTTTCTTCCAGGATTGTAGGAGCTTCTTGTTGGCCAATCCTTTTTCTGGTAGTGCTCAGTAGTAGCGCGACTATCCCACAGACACAAGAAACAACAGTACTTTGTAAATCCCCCTTGCATCCCCATTAAGATTCCAATCATTTTCAGATCTCCACAAATACTCCACTCATAATCCCTGTAATTAATAGCATTGGGTAGAATATCGATATTTTCATAAGATTCCCTTAGGTGCACCGAGTGTGCTATGGGAATGGATGGCTTTTCATTTCCGTTATGTAAAAGAACAGCTTTCAGGCTTCTTTTCGAGGAATCGATGAAAAATCGCCACTCATGAGAATTGTGAACTTCTCCCAATTTGTGAAAAAGTTCTTCAATATCATGACAAAAGCACAGGGGGCCATCAACTTCAAGTAGTTCACCGGGGGCCATCAACGATCGTTCGTTCGATCGTTAGCTTCTATTACTTGATCAATTCATGCAATGTTGATATACGAAGCCGTAAAATTGTACGGCTCCAGCTCATCAATTGTACGGCTTATCATTGTTTTATTATGACGTCACACTTAATTTGCGAATGAAAAAAACTGCTTTACTTGCCTGTAAATGTGGCATGTCTCCAAAATTTTAAAATTGGAATATCTAGAAAACATGATGTGCTAGGAAAAAAATAAAGACATTTTTGAAATCAGCGCACAAAATGCTTCTAGAATCAATCAATCACGAGCTCGATTAAAATTTGCTGTTGACCAGTGTAATTAATAACGCTTTCTGACACATCAGCGCCGCACCGAAGTACACGGTTCGATAATCATTTTTAGATTTGTGTAAAAGTTGACTTTGAGTATGAGCAGTTAAGCACATGGTAATAGAGGCTGCAAGGTGTTTCGAGAAAGGTGCAGTGCTGTATTCGAGGGTATACGGCGGTATACGCAGTATACTCTCTGCTTTTTTGAGCAACTAGGTTTTCCAAAAATAAATACTTTTGTACCTCTCGTCCAATTTTGATGTTGATAATTCAATTAATTCATGTTATGGCAGAATAAAGATTAGTATTTTGCAAGTTGTGTATTATTTATCATTTTGGCAAATCAGACAGTATAGGCCTACCCTGTGCTTTTTTTACGAATACAGCACTGGAAAAACCACATCCTGTGAATAACGTTTTTATTTGTATTAAGTCAATTCAGTAAAAATAAGTCAAAAATCATTCGAGCACTTTAATCCTTTTGCGATATCAAACCAAGTACAGAGCTGTGTAGTTTAAAACAATTAAGTAGACTGGATGAACATGCAATTTTTTTTGACAAACCTTACGCAATAAAATGTTAAACAAAATAAACAAAAAAACTATAGAGAGTAGTGACAGTTGAAGCAGTCACACTGAAGTACACAAACTACAGCCATATTAGTGCTTCTACAATCTACATATATGTACAACAAGATCAAACACAGATTCCTGGCACCTGGTGTGAATTAGATGTAATTTGAACGTTGAACAACAGCTTGCAAAAACATGTATTAGGCGTGTAATTTTATTAGAGTTGAAGACGTAAAGGGCTCATAATTTAAGTCTCTTGAAAAAACAATGACATAGAAAACTGTTAAAATGCCTCAACACTTGGTCTATAGCCAACTCTAGTCTATATAGTATACGAGTCGTAAATTATAATTTGAAAAATAACGTTTCGTTTGAAAAACACAATTAACAGCGTAAGATTGTGATCAAGTCGATGAACACCTGCTTCAGAGCGGAATGGCCCGTTTCGGTGAATCCGATTCGGTGAGTCCGATTCGGTGAGTCTAATTCGGTGAGTCTAATTCGGTGAGTCCGATCCCTATTGGGTGATTTTTTCAATTTTTTTTTAATATTATTGAGTACCGTAGCCTAATTATCATTGCCGTTTTAGGGTTAGGGGTTAGGAGTTAGGGGTTAAAGGTTAGGAACTCACCGAATCGGACACCGAGTTTAAAAAACTCCGACAGGTTATCAAAGTGAAGCACAACTCACCACCTTGGACACTTTGTCTTCCAATTCTTTGTTGGTGGCTTGTAAAGCAGCATAGCTTGACTGCAACCTGGGGGAAGAGCTATGTTAACTCTAAGTAGCCTACCGGTACTTGTAAAATAAATTACTTTTAACAATAAATTCAAACTACAGTAAGTTACCTAATTGACTTGAATTGATAAGACAAATATTTAATACAGTACTAGGATTCATACACATAACAGCAACGGACATTTTTGGGGGAAAAACAAATCTTTAAAATACCGTACCGTAGGCTACTGTATCATTCTAAACAGATGAATGCTATTATTTTTAATTAAAAAAAATTTATGCACTTTTTTATTTAATGTGACACTCCTGATGGAATATCAATTTCAGCACCGTCTTTAATACATTGGTCGAAAAATGTGCTTAACTTGCAGAAAACCTTGCTTACATATATATTACATATCTATGGAAAGAACATGAAAATTGACAATCAAAATATGGCCTTTAAATAGATGAAAAACGTTTCTGTTAAAAAAAATGTTAAAGAAATGCAAAAGTTTTTCAATGTTTTTTAAAAATTGACCGGTAAAAGATTTAAAAACGCTCAAAAGAGAACTTATATCATTCCTAATTTTTTGAAGAGAAATTTTCTTCTACAGGTGTATCTATATTTAAAAAAAAAAATTTGAATTTATGTACTAGAAAAACTTGATATATTTGCAACTGTTTTTTTTTAGTTTTATTTATTTTTAATTAAAACACAAGCTACATTACTCACATTCATCAAGAGCTGTAAGTTTTGACACACAAAGACATTGAATAGAGTCAAAAGTTCACTATATTAAGAATCCTGATGAAATTTACTACTTTTTAGATACAAAAAAAATTTTGATAAAAAATTCTACAAAAGTGCACAACGTGCCATTACGAATAAATAGGGTCGTGATCTGTCAAACTTCATAAATTTTATCTTCACTTTTCACCATGGCAATTTTTCATGGTCTATTAATTTCTCACTTCATATTTTAATGGAGGCGTAATATGAAGTTTTACTCTACAACACCACCAATAACTGAGTTTCACCAAAATAAATGTGCATTTGCAACATAATTAAGTCACAGTTCATCAGAAACATAACTATTTTAATTTCATTTAATCTTCAATCGTCATTCCATGCACTCACCTTTTATATTGTTCACTGATTTTTAATTCACGATCATGTGACAGATCAAGTTGATTTTCCCAATACTCTCTGCTTTGTGCATACTCTGCTTCTGCTCGCTCAAGTTTTCTTGTCAACATCAATTCAGTTTGTGATTGATGCTGAGGTTCATTACTTCTTTGCAATTGCCGGCTGAATAGAAAAAGCGTATGATCTATATACCAATTGGATTAAAATCAATCAATCAATCTTGAATCTTGATGCTTAGTAACAAGTCTAGTGACTATATGGTACTAACTACTAATCCTTTTTTTACCAGCACTGAAAACACATAAAAAGAAAATACAAACTATTAAGCTCTATTTTACATCACATCTCACAATTTCATGTTCACTTACTCCATTTGGACATTCAGTATCTCCAAGAGTGATTTAACAACTTTACAATTTGAGTTTTTTGTCTATAATATCAGTGTAGATCAGGGCTACTCAACTGGCGGACCGCGGTCCGAATCCAGACCTTCTGGGTGTTGATGGTGGACCTTGAGCTTTTGGAAGAATAACCTCATTGACACGTTTAAGGACTACTTTCAACAGATTTCTACTAGGAGGAAGTAAATTTTACTGTGATTATCCTAGTTGCTGGGGGCTTCGACTCCCAGACTCCCCAACACTTTCTAAGAAACCCAATTCGAGTTACATTTTACCAAAAAAGTAGTTTGGTACAGATAGTTTAACTTTCGTGGTTGCGTGTGAAGTAACTTATTCACGGGACCGCAAAAATATTCAACTTGTCAAACTGGACCTTTGTTAAGATTAGTTGAGTAACCCTGGTGTAGATCAAGCAAAATTAATTGCATTTTTCTTTTCATTTGCAGTGGTAGCAGACATAACCACAAATGCAATTACATGCTGTCAGTAAATAGTGTGAAGAAAGAATTGTTCAAATCCATGGACTCAACAACTAATCAAAATTACATACAGCATTTTTATGTCACCCTGTAAATGTCGTGTTTAATGCAAGTTAAAAATTGGTGACATGGAATACCGGCACCATATTTGCACACAAAACCAAAACATTTAAGCAACTGGATAAAAGAAAAAACTTGATTTAGTCAGTCACCCTTCAAAATAATATATGTTACAATTTTATCAACTTTAGTTATTACATTCTAAAACCTCTACAGCCTGTTTCACCCTAAAAGGCGAATCACCAGAAGGTAGGGGTGTTCAATTTCGATTTTCGATTCGATTAAGGTGATATTCGAAATTCGTTTTTCGTATTGGACATATTCGAAATTATAGCCGCCCTTTCGGCTGAACGCGGTTGAAAGTAACGCGAGTGGCGCGAAATCTGTCTTGTCGCATTTTGCAAGCGAAAAAAGACTTCGACGCATGCGCATGGTCGATCACGTGACTATCACACGCTCTCGCGGGTCCAACGGCCAGTCCTGCACCAGGGATGCCAAGTTGGAATTTTTAATGCCAAATTTCTCTCAAGAATGAAGATAGCCAGGTTGTGCAATAGTAGAAAGTGTAGGCTGAGCTTTGTCGCAGTTTTATCCATTTTTTACCGAATCCATAGGTGCCTAAGCCGTGGTGGCAGGGCCGTAGCCAGACCGCAGAGCAAGGGGGGGGGGGCAACTTTTTTTAGGGGTGGGGCGAAAAAATTTAAATGGGCAAAATCATTCATTATATCATTATAATTGTAGCTGTTGCTCGAGAATGTTGAGGTTTTGTCAAGGGGGGGCGGGGCCCCCCCTGGCTCCCGGCTGGCTACGGGCCTGCATGGGGGCCAGGCCCCCACACATATTTCTGTGTGGGGACAACTTTTTATGCTGTATTGATACATAAAACAATACGGTAGATGAACTAGCGATCGGCAGCAGGAAAACACTTTTTGAATGCAAACCGCAACAGCTTCGCTATAAATAATCACTAGAACGAGTTGCGATGCTACAATCCAACACCAGACAACAAAATCTGTCATTTTTACATTGATTTAATGTCTGCAGACGTTGAATCAATGTAAAAATGACTGATTTTGCTGCCTGGGACAAAGCAAAAATCTACCATTTTGCGTCGATTCAATGTCATCAGATGTTGAATGCACCCAAAAACAACATAATTTGCTACGTAGACGGAGCGTGCATTTAGCTTTATGCGCTTGCAAACATACTCGATGTCGCTTTCGAGTCGAAACCTCTGCACTCTGCAGTGAAATGTCGCGGCAGTGAAAATGAACTTGAAGTGTTTGGGATCCCAGCGACCTCGGCTCCAGCGGAGCGATCGTTTTTAAAAGCTGGCCTAACCGTCACGAAGCTGAGATCCCGACTGACGGGTGACCATGTCAATCAGCTTTTCATAAACACCAACATGGGTTGGAGCTGTAGACGTTATTTTGTGTTATTTTTTCGCAAATTTTCATGACTTTTTTTTCGCGTTTTTTAGCGAATTTTCATGTCGTTTCTTTCAATAAAATCACATTTTGCAGTGTGGTGAATAGTTGTGATATTCAAAATCGAAATTCGGAAATCGAAAATAAATTGAATTTCGAATATTCAAATAATCGAAATTGAACACCCCTACCAGAAGGTCCTTATTATGTTACATTGTTACAATTTCTATACATGAATCAAAACTTGACATTTAGTGACTTTAAAAAAAAGTAGTGACCGAGCTGACAAAATTAGAACAGAAAAAATGTTTCAGTGAATGAGTTGCAAAATGTAGGCAAGTCAAAATGGCATTTTACAACAAATTGACTGTAAATTAGGATAAAATAAATGCAATGCAATGATCATGCAATATTTTTTTCAAATGTGTATCATGACCTGATTGAACAATTGATACTTTGTAGCTTCCGTACATGACCAAATTTTCCTACAAAATTTTCAGAAATTATAGTTACCATACATAGATAGATGCAGGTAAAATAATATTAAAGAATTAATGAATATTATATCTAACTACCTTCAGTCGGCACCATATTATGCAAATTGGTACCGTAACTAAAATAACATAGCAAATCTCTAGTAATGCATTTACATAGAATAAATATTACAACACATCATTAACGATGGTAAAATATAGCAAATGTCACTTACACTGGTGCTCCTCCAGGCACTGACTGTTTCTGGGCAGAATGCAAATACTCCTGAAAAGCAAAAAGTTTCATGGTAAAAACTATAAATGGCATCAATGAATCAAGTCAGTACCCCATGATGATGGAAGATAATGAAATCTTGAATTGAAAATCATCACAACTTGCATTTTTTGTAATGTAGCAATGATGGCATAATGAAATCCAACTAATACAAATATCATACTTACATTACTTAGTTTCACTTGACTCAATAGGCCTGGTAAAATTTTTGAAAGGAAAATATTTAATGCTAAGATAAAATCACACCGCTTGCTGCAAGTCTTTCTGGGTGCTGTTAATAATCCTGAAATGCCGTTGTCTTTTTGAGAAACATACAATGGTACCTTTTTTGGGTGCTTAATAAAAAAGAAAGAAACGAGATTTACTTACCGATGCTTTTCTATAAGGCTTTGTAACTCTCCCTTGATTGCTTGCCATCTTTAATTCAAATGGGCTAAAACTCAACTATAAATAAGTTACAGGTATGCTAAAAATACAAAGTTTTGGTTACAAGCAACTATATGGGTAATCTATACTGGTCAGTGGTCGTTTTCACATTCAAGTTATAGACAAAATTAGTTAATTGTATACCTATTTGCCAGATGGTTTAACATGATTATCATATGCCTCAAAGAAAGATACTAGATAAATAGGCATTATATATTAGGCACTATAATAGGCATTATATTGTTGAGAATGTGTAGCCAGATGTGCTGATTTGATTGCAATGAGCATTAAAACTGTGTGATATAATCTTAAAACTTGAAGGGTCTTCGATTTTTATTTTTGTGACAAGTAATTGATAGATGACCCTGATAACAGCAGACTACTCCTGAGCATGATGATTACTTCAATTATAAAATGAGAGATAGCTTATGAATCTCAGTTCTTTTATATTTGTGAGTTCGGATTATTGACAGATGATGGATGAACAGAAAAAAAATGTGAAATTAGAAGACATTGACATAACTTTCAGAAGTCAAACAAGGCTGCGTTTGACAAACAAATCCTGATGCAAATAGACTAATGATGCGACTGAATGTCAGAACATAATAATCGGTATATGATCAGAATGATCGAAAGTCTGAATGCTAAATTACGAATATAACTACCTAACACTAGTTTGTTTCAAGTATTTATAGCTTCCCAACCCAAGAAGAAGGCAAATGCCCAGGTGTCTACTGTCTATAGCAGAGGTTCTCAACCTCTTGAGGTTCAAGGACCACTTAAAAAAATTGTGTCTCAGTCACGGACCACTACTTTCCTCCACTTCCTCCTCCCCTCGTAACAAACAAATGTCATTTATTGCTTGCTAAGTCATAAACAGTAGTTGGTATTAGAGACTGGGTTTTTTTTTTCGGTCATTTATCGGTCATTGACCGATTTTTTAGCAAAATGTCCGAAAAAAATATAGTCAATTCGGTCAAAATATCCGAAAAAATATATAGTCAATTGACTATATATGACTAAAAATTAGGGATGTGCCGATTACAAAATTTTTGCCGATGCCGATTCTTCAATATTTGCCGATGCCGATTCCGATTCTTTGGTTAAATGATGATTAAAGCTGCTTTTAGTTGGTGCTATACAAGTGGTTGCGATTTTGTTACAAGTTGCTGCCTTTGAAATGTCTAAAAGCGTTCACTTTGTCGCCTGCTTTAAACAGCGTGATTTTTTACGGTAGTTTTTCACTGCTTGCGCGCTACAAAGTGGTGATAGACACGCGTTTCATTTGTCGCGGAAATCAGTTAAAAGAGACAAATTGCCATCGCTCACAGAGTGCAAAATCAATGTAGCTTAATGCAGTGTGCAAAATATTATCTTGTGCGGTTTGTAGTATTTTTCTCGCAGAATTTAAGAAGGTGCCAGAAACAAGAAGAAAAAAAGACTAGAGTGTAAAAGAAAATGAACGCAGCGGTATTGAATACCGTATTTTACGGACCATAAGGCGCACCGGACTATAAGGCGCACTGTCAATAAATTGCTTTGATTAGTTTTTTGTTCATACATAAGGCGCACCGGACCATAAGGTGCACCGGACCATATATAATAGTAGTATCGGTACTGGTTTTGAGTGTAGGCAATAAAGCACTACCGCACTTGATCCATACGTAAGGCGCACCGGACCATAAGGCGCACGATCAATTTATGAGGAAAAAAAAGAATTTAAAGTGCGCCTTATGGTCCGTAAAATACGGTATACAAAAACCTTTAAAAAAGTAACACACCAGCCTTGCATTCAAAGTGCATCAATAGGCGAAAAAAGAAAAACATCTTGTGAAGAAATTAGTATTGTTTTCGAACACCGAGTTGCAGCCAATCTTTTTGCTTAGCAAACACGTGAAAAAAGATTACCGGGTAGCTGGTTTAATTACGTTTGCGCAATCACACGATTGTTTGTTGAACGCATTAAGCGTAACAGGCCTATACTTGGAATTTACTTCTCTCTGCTTAGTAAATTAACATTTTAAAAGCAACTTTCAGTGACTACGAATTTTACAACGATTAAACAATAATTACAAAGAACATTTCTGCTTTTTAATATTCAAAATTAAAGGCACGTAAATTAAAATGCAATAACATCAACTTTTCTCCAGTTGCTGGAGTAAGTCTGTTCCGTTGAGGCGTAAAAATATTGCCACCTGTGCTAAAAATTTGTTCGCTTTCGATCGAAGATGGTGGTGATGTCATAATTTAGACTACCGCTCTCCGAATGCTCGTTGACGCTGATGCGGTTGTTCAAAGAAGCCGTTCTTTGATCGGTATTTCCACGCGCTCGCGCTACTTTTGATTAGGAAACTTTGATAAAGAATCGGCAATTTCTTTCAATGCCGATACCTACCGATGCCGATTCCGATTAATCAGCACATCCTTACTAAAAATGCCCGAAATAAATAAAAAATGACCGAATTTTTTCAAGTCATTTCGGACAAATGACCGAAAAGTCTCAGCAAAAAAAAAAAACCAGATTAGAGAGAATGCTACATTTAGTGCGAGCCTTGAGCTTGCACAATGCAGATTTGAACACAGCATATCCAAACGAGGTGTAATACGTAAAGACTCAATCGGAGTTCATCTTCGACTTTAAGTCGAGAACAATCCTTTGTTTTTATTGTAACCAGTGCAGAAAATCCACATTCACAAAGGTAAGATGTCGCAAAAGGTAAAATTATTTTCAAAGCTTTCTGAGACAGTTGTGGATACTCATGTGAAGCTTGTACCGTATCCAGAATTTTATCAAGCTCACTCTCTGGTGGATGCAATATATTCAAAGTAGTGTCACTGGTCAGTTCACGGACTATACTGAGTATAATATGGTTAGAAATAAAATTCATTAACAGTTGTTTATTGATTTCAGCATTTTTTGGTTTTTCAGTGAATTCGTACAATTGATCAAACATGTCAAAGTTGCCCTGCAATAATCTTGTCCTCCAAAGATAAAGTTTTTTTGTAAAAGCAGACACTTTATCACTGAGGGTAATTAAATTTGTCTGCTTTCCTTGCAGCGATAAATTAAGTTTATTCAGTTGTTCAGAAATGTCAGCCAAATAAACCAGAACAGCAACCCAAAAGCTATTGTTGAAATGAGCAACAAGCTTGGATTTTCTCTCCAAGAAACTCTCTCACAGCATCACATAACTCAAACAGTCTGTAACACTTTTTTCCTTGATAACCAGCGAACTTGAGTATGCATCAGTAGCTGTTCATGATCAAGATTCTTATTCGAACATAATGATGCAAAGAGACAACAATTTAGTGGCTGAGCCTTGATAAAATTAACAACTTTTATACAAAGGGTTAAAGAACACCGATTTCAGACTTTGCTCGCGGACCACAAGGCAAATGCTTGCGGACCACAGGTTGAGAACCGCTGGTGTATAGGCAGCAACATAAAGCAAAAATATCCAAATATGGAAATTGCCGCATGGTTCAACACAATGGTCAAGACAACTTGCTCAAAAAAATTACAAAGGGTAAAACATAAATTTGATAAGGTCATACAGCAAATTAGTTCTCTTCTACATTGACACAACACACACAGACATTGAATCTATGTAAAGAGGAACCAATTTGTTGAAGGCGAAGCCTTTTTTTTACTGACCAAAGTCCAGGTCAACAACACGAATAGACCCAAGAAGAAATTACAAATGAATATTCAAAACCATGTGTGGAAGTAGGTTATGCCCAAAGCAAAGTATAAAAAGTCCACTTTTATATTTGTGCATGAAATTAACATAGTCAAGTTCAATTAAGTCATAGAGCTTGGGAACAGTAAATTTAACATATATTATATATATATATATATATATATATATAATATATAATATATAAATCAAATATATAAATCAAATTGTTTTAATTGTTTTTTATATATAATATATAATATATATATATATATAACATATATATATAATTAATTCACTGTGGTATGTCTGTGATAAAATAAACAGCATCTAGGAGCTTTATTTTGCATGATTTGTATGGGGATGTAAAACAGTTCAACCTATTCTAATGATTATTGAATATTGTAAATGGGATTGAAAAAAAGTGAAATAAATGAGGTGCAAGTACTACACAGTGTCTGAGCTTATATAAAAATTTCACAAATTATATTAGCTTCGTGTGAAGATCAGTTAAATGCGATGTCCATGATAGCTTGTTGTGAAGAGCAACCCAAGATATTTAATTAAATCTACATGTTGAATAATAATAATGTTTTTATTTGCGCCCATTGTGATAACATAGTCATACAGTCAGTGTTGGGCGCAATAACTCATTTTTCAGTTAAGCGATAACGATAATCGAAAAATGACTAAAGCGATAACAATAAATTTATAAAAGTTAAGCGATAACCAAAAACGATAAAATTATCGCCGATAATGTCCGATAACAATTTTTTTTTTTCTTGATTAGCGCTGCCCCATCTCATGCAGCACGAACTGTTTTCATTAACATCACGAAAAATCGAACATAATATACTGTAAAGGGACAAAACTTTTTGTAAGTTATGCATGAATAGAATCGCAACAGCAGCAGTGGGTATCGAAACTTCAACCTCTTGATCCAGAATCAAACCACTGAGATAACCGCCGTGCTTATAATTATACTTTCAGATAGCAGTTGGACATAACCTTGGCAGTTCAATTGTGATATTGGATAGATCCTCCCTTGAATTCATAAAAAAAATTCCTCCAAACCAAATGAAATTTATATCGCAACCACAATATCGGATTTTTCAATGTTAAAACTTGCCTTTCCAAATGCCACTTTTGTAAATTTATCCTACATATCATATATTACTATATTATACATTAACATATCTTACTATCTTACTATATTATATATATATATTACTATATATTATTATATATATATTATTATATATTATATATATATTATATATATTTATATAACTGCAGACAGTGCACACCGTTTCGACCTCCCGGTCTCATCAGTGCAGTAGTTACACTGGAATAATGGCCATGGAGATATATATACCTCCATGTGACGTTTTCCCATTTGTGGTACCTTATCAGTAACCAAAAATGGTACTACTGCCAACCTTGCCAAAGTGCTCAAACTGCAAGCTATATATTTATATATATATTTATATATATATAAATTTTATATAACTGCAGACAGTGCACACCGTTTCGATCTCCCTGTCTCATCAGTGCAGTAGTTACACTGGAATAATGGCCATGGAGATATATATACCTCCATGTGACATTTTCCCATTTGTGGTACCTAATCAGTGACCAAAAATGGTACTACTGCCAACCTTGCCAAAGTGCTCAAACTGCAAGCAGTGAGCTTTGCGCAATGCATAGCAAGGTGCCTCCAGTAAAGTGCTCAATTGGCATAAACCAAGAGCGTCAATAACTGCAGACAGTGCACACCGTTTCGACCTCCCGGTCTCATCAGTGCAGTAGTTACACTGGAATAATGGCCATGGAGATATATATACCTCCATGTGACATTTTCCCATTTGTGGTACCTAATCAGTGACCAAAAATGGTACTACTGCCAACCTTGCCAAAGTGCTCAAACTGCAAGCAGTGAGCTTTATTATATTATTATTTTTTATTTTTATATTATTTTTATATATATATATATATTTATATTATTATATATATATATATATATTATTATATATATATATTACTATCTTACTATACGTATATCTTATATATTACACCCGACCGGATAAGGATGATGATTATTATCTTTACTCTTCCATGAATAAGCTACTATACCATTTTGTATAATTTAATATTTGCCAGATAAGAATATATCACTAAGTTACTACCAGCTTGCATCTAACTACTCCCTGATTATTATAAGCTATTATGTTCGTTCAGAGGATCGCTTGACTTTTCGTAAGATTATTATTTAGGTTGGTGTGGAAAAGACGCTTGAAACAACTCAGACACTCCATCCTTCATCGGCACTACCAAAAAATCTCCACCTCTCCATCCCACCATCTCCACCACATTAGCGATATCAAAAACACTCCATCCCTCATTGACGCTATAAAAGATGATTCAACTCTTATTAGAAATACCAAAAACACGCTGCTATATCATCATGCTTCTTATGCTCTTACATGCGCAGGAAATTAATTTAAAAAACAAAGCTTTTTTAACTATTTTATCTTGATAATGAGCTGCCATATTATGTATTTGTTCTGCAATATATAGGCTACTTAATATCGTTGCTGCGAACACTTTATTTCTGTATGAAATCTGTAAATAGTCCTTGTTTTGATAGTCCGTTACGTAATTTCAATATGTGTGTGTAACTGTGTATATTAGTTTGTTTTTGTGATGTTGGGTTCAGTCGTGTTCTCATTGCTTTAAGAATTGGCGCTCCAGTTGTTCCAGGAACGAGGAGGCGACTGATTCTTAACTAATTCATCAACTTATTTTAAAGTATCAGGTTTGGTGGCCGTGCTTAACTATATTTATTGATGCATATACCGCAATATTAGATCCTTTCATGCACGTCTTAAACCATTAAGGTTTTGCCACCTTTTCCTTTTGTTAGTTTTGTTACTGTATTTCTTTTTCACAATATCATTTCTTTTGCATTCTGACAAAGAAAAATAAATTGAATTGAATTGAAGCCTGATCCAGATCAAAAATTTGGATGACTTTTTTAAATTTTGAACAAAAAAAACATAAATTTTGAATAAGCCTTTGACAACATTTCGAAACCAGAAGAAAGTTTTGAACTTTAGCTTTCTCCAATCTCTATATTTTTATTTTATTTATTTATTTATTTATTTGCAATCAGACTCAAAGTCCATAGAATTTAAATTTTTAACAGTCATCACACAAAATATCAGACTAACACAACATCAAGCAGGCTACATCAAACAACGTACAAAATACTGTTGTAGTGAATATAAAATGTAGAATTAAAGTAATAATCAGAAGACATAACATTGCGCAAAAGTGGATTAATTGATCTTTTGCAACGTTCTACAAATGCATAACAATTTTTTCTTAATAGAGCATCAAATGTTAACACGTCGTTCTGTACCTGATACACTCTAGCACTGTCGCATCTCGACAAATTGTGGATAATTCTGTATGAGTCGTTGTAAGCAACTCGTATGCGATTTAAAGTAGAAGTTTTATAGTTACACCATAGTTGCGAACCATACATTGGCATACAATATGATTGGTACATTACATTTTTAACTTCGGTAGAGCAATTTCCAAACTTGGACCTAAGCTGATTGGCAGCGACATAAAGAGATCGCACTTGCCTTTTAATATCTGCGTCATCACTGATGGTATCATCAATCAGTATGCCTAAATATTTCACTTGTCCAACAAATTTAATTTGTGTATTGTACAACCGCATGCATGGAGAAGTCAAAACTTTAAATTTGCGACATTGATGGACCAATCCAACAGTTTTTTTACAGTTGAAAATAATGTCATGTCTAGAAGCATAGGATTCACACACATCAATGAGTTTTTGGGTACCTTTAGCACTTGGACTAAATACACACAAGTCATCTGCAAACATTAGGTGATTCAAGTGAGATGAACCAGTATTACATCCGACATCTAGGGAATTCAATTCAGTCGATAAGTCATCTATATACAAAGAAAACAGGTAGGGACTTAAAACCCCTCCCTGCCTTACTCCGTTGGTGACATGGAAGGGGTCAGAAATTTGATTCCCCCACTTTATTCTCATTATTTGTTCTTTATACCAATGCTTCAATAATCGTACAAAGCACATAGGAACATTCTGTGAAACTAACTTGTTAAATAAGATATTGTGATTAACTCTATCAAATGCTTTGGATGCATCCAGAAATACACTAAACACAGGACTATTGCTGTGTATGTAATGAGATACTGTTTGTTTATTAAGATAAACACATAAATCTGTGCCATGTTTTGGCTTAAATCCAAACTGATTGTCAGATGTATTTAAAAACGGTGAAATATGCTCAAGGATATAATGTTCAAATAATTTGGACACTACAGTTGCCACTGCAATGGGTCTGTAATTTCCAGCATCCTGAATATTGCCTTTGTTGTTCTTACAAACAGGGATAATTATGGTATTTAAACAAGGTGAAGGCAGCATACCATGAGAAAGGCATACATTAAACAATAAGCTGAATAAGAAGCACAATAGTTCATCTGCATATACTAGATGTTCGGCTGAAATTTTATCACTTCCAGCAGATCTATTAAAGGGTAATTTGCATAGTAGCATTTGTATCGTTTCAGTAGTGCATTGATATTTCTCGATATTGGCAAAAGCTTCAGTGTCTTGCATCAACATGTCTATTGCTTCACTTGTAGGATTGTTACGCACAGAGTTTAATAAATTGCCATAATAATTTTTCCACATCTCAGTCACCGCAGTAGACCCAATTGCTCCTCCTACTGTTGAAGAGATAGGACCTTTAACTTTAGAGGACTTTATTTTTTGCCAAAATGATTTTCGCGAATTTTCATGATGAAGGGCTTCAGCAAGAGAATCAGCTTTAAGCTGTGCAGTCTTTGATCGACATTTCCGTAGTGCATATTTAAAATTTTTTCTAGTTGTCTTCATCTTGTTAAAAGTAAGGCCAGTGAGAGGCTTGAGACACCAGAGATGCCAGGTTGGCATTTTTTTATGTTGTTTGGCATGAAAAAATCGGCTGTCTTTAGATGTAGCAAACCTCGCAAACCACAAAGTTGCCAGATGGTATTTTTTTTAATTGTATTTTTTTGATTTCTTTGCGTTTTATTTATCGGTTTTTATCGGTTTGCATGTTTTTTAAAACCCTTTTGAATATGTTATTTGTTTAGTGTTGATGTCTTATTTTTATCAGTAAAAAGATATCAAAATCTCTGCTTTGTTGATTATGGTTAGTTTTGATATAAATACGTTCAAAGCAATGCCTTTGCAATCAACATTTGTGAGATGTTGAAACTTAAAAGGTAATATTAACGCAATATTTGGTAGTCAGACATTCGGGAATCAGTACTTAATCCCTTAGACCAGTGTTTCTCAACCCCGAGTCCGCGGACTCAAATGAGTCCGCGGAAGGGCCTGGATGAGTCCGCGAGCACAGTTGCTTTTGCTAGTAGTCAGTTCATATTGTATTACAAATAAAACGTAAAGCTCACAGCTCTTTAAAGGACACGAAACTTCGTCGGCACCTAGAATCAAACCATGGAAATTTTGTTAACAAATCTCTTGAAGTATTTAAAGAAAAAGAGCATCAGGTGAAGCAAAGTCGCATTGATCGCCCAACTGCTTGGGGAGGAATAGTATATTCTCACAGTCATGCAGTGCGTGCTTCTTTTGCGGTTGCATGGAAAATCGCTTGTGCAAATGCACCTCACACAGCTGGAGAAAATTTGATTAGACCAGCATCTGTTGAAATGGCCAGGATAATGTGTAGTGATGCTGTTGCTAACAAACTGGAAATGGTTCCTTTGTCAAACGACACCATGAAGCGGCGTATCGAAGAAATCTCAAGAAATGTTCTGCAACAAACAATCGCGCCATAAGATGCTGTGAAAGATTTAGTTTGCAACTGGATGAAACAACCGATATCGGAAGTGATGCACAGCTCATGGTGTTTGTGCGATATTTTGACACAAATGATTTCGTTGAGCAGTTTCTGTTTTGCCGTCCACTTGCTAAAAATACCACAGGAGAAGAAATATTCAAGAAAGTGGATTACTTCTTTGAAGAACATCAGCTTGAGTGGTCTAATTGCATGTCTGTTTGTGCTGATGGTGCTCCAGCCATGATGGGAAGTAAGAAAGGCTTCATGAGTTTTGTAAAAAAGAAAAACAATAACATTTCGGTTGTTCATTGTCTTCTCCACAGAGAAAATTTGGCAACAAAGAAAATACAAGAAAATGTTGCCATAGGTTTCAAAGAGGTTGTATCTGTGGTAAACTATATTAAATCTCGTCCTTTGAACACTCGCATTTCGTGCTTTGTGTGACGAAATGGGAGCGGAACTCAGTGGGCTTATGTTCCATTCAACTGTTCGTTGGTTGTCACGAGGAAAGGTGCTTGAGAGAGTGGCTACTCTTAAAGAGGAAACCAATGCTTTTTTAAAAGAGCAAAATCATGAACTTGCTGATCGCTTTCGTGATGATGAATGGATTGCAAAGTTGCTATTTTTGGCCGATGTTTTCAGCCATGTAAACCAACTGAATGGTTCTATGCAAGGAAAAGAGAAACTATTTTTTGACGTTTTGGAAAGTATTGATGCATTCAAACGTAAAATAAAGCTGTGGATGCATCGAATGAAAAGTGGAAGGTTAGCTGCTTTCCCAGGATTGAACTTATTTGTGGAAGAGAAAGATATCAATTTGGGCGTCATTCTTCCCATCTTTTTTGAGCACCTCAACACATTTCTTTCTGAATTGGATCGTTATATTCCTTCCAACGATTATTGCAGGATCTTTAATTGGGTTCGGAATCCTTTTCAGGTGTCAGCGCTAGAACTTCATTCAGATATGGACTGCATTGCTGAACATTTGCTTGAATTGCAAAGCCGACAGATGTGGAAAGACAAGTTTAAAAAGGCTTCTTTGACTCAATTTTGGGCAAATGTGCAGTCGATGGAGCCTAGTCTTTCAGATGACATCAGATGTGCACGGACAACCATAATTCCGGAATTCGATAAACTTGTCAAGCAAGTTCAAGGACAAGGCTCTCATTGAGTATGTGTTGAGTGAAAAACAGTGCTTGCTTTTTTCGTTCATACCGTATTAAACTCTCTTGGATAGAAATCAAAAAACCTATTTTTCGTTAATATATAGCTTGAGTCCGCGGATATATAGGCGAGCTTGAGAATAGTCCGTGGGTCAAAAAGGTTGAGAATCACTGCCTTAGACCATGGTTGGGTGAGTTCACTAATCAGTGGTTGTCTAGAAACCGGGCTGCAGACGATAAATAAAACTTAACTTTTGCAGGTGACCGTAGTTTCTGGGCTACGCCGTGTGACACAAAACGAAGAAGTTCCTAATGACAAGTTTTTGTGTGTGTTCAGAATGTAAGGAATATTTTGTAAACGAAACCGGTTTTTCCAAAAGTTTGGGTCATTTGAAGTGTGTTGCCTATATGCTTTGGCTCCTTTTTGGGCTACTTGCAAAAAAAAAATGGTTTGAAACGTGTTTTTGGCTAGATAATTTTGTGGAATCTGGCAACTCTACAAGGTTTGCTTCTTTAAATGTAGCAAACCTAGCAAATCTTGAGAAAGGTTTCTACAATTGATGGCCGATGAGGTTTTCAACTGTTCATAGTTTGCATCAAATAGATAGGCCTAGACTACAGACAACCTTATCATTACTTGCTGCTAGTCTAAATCTATCTTCTTTAGGGAGACTATGAAAACCTATTGCGGAAGGCTTTCAAATGCAGAAACCTTCTCAAGCTTTGCGAGGAATTCGAAGTTCGCGACATTTAAAGACGCCCGCTGAGAGAACCTCATAACTATCAATTGACAAATGCACAGACCTTATTAAAAGTCATAGCCTAGATAGTAGCTACCATCACTAGGTAATTGTACAAGTGTACAAACCTTGTGAGGTTTGCGAGGTTTGCTAGGTTTGCTACATTTAAAGGTAGGCACTTTAACATGCAGATATCCAATCCAGCACGAACCAATCAGAAGCAATGCTGTTCATGACGTCATCAAGGTTGCGTTTAGAAAGAACAAAGGAAAAACGCAGAAAACAAATCAATAGCTTTTTTTCCCTAAAAGTCTGAACGTTAAAACATTTGACCAGGCTAACACTCACAATAGTATTTCAATAAATATAATTTAATTTATGTTGTGGAACATGTTTTCGTTCATTAGAACTCTTCAGCACAACTGGACCGAAACAAAAATTATTCGAAACAAAATTAGCCTACAATATAAATAGATTTCAGCACTAGTGGACCAAAACGAACGAAAAATTACATACGGTATTAATTATAGATAAAATGTTCATGACCTCCATGTTCTTTACTTTTTTTCTTTCTTTTCTTCAATGGTTTAGCAAAACCGCAACTGTCGAATACTATAATTTGACCAGGCTTGAGGAAATAACGGCAAACAGTTGAAAACTCAAATAAATTTTACTAATCAGAAGGATACAGAAATGCTATTACGGTGAAATCTAGAACAAACGCTTCTATTGCATCATCATGCTAACCTAGCATTAAGCAAAAAGTTGAGCAATTAATGCGGCAGAAATAGGTGACAAGGGATAGATAGGCCAATAGAAATAGGTGAAATAATAGAAATAATAAATATAATAATAAATAGAAATAAAATAATAAAATAATAAGAAATAATAATAATAATAAATATAATAAATATAAAATATATAATAATAATATAAATATATAATAATAAATATATAATAATAATATATATAATAAATATGTAATAATATATAAATATATATAATATAATATATAAATATATAATAATAATATAATAATATAAATAATAAATATAAATATAATAATAAATAATAATAAATAGAAATAAATAATAGAAATAGGTGACAAGGGATAGATAACATGTTCCACAACATAAATTAAATTATATTTATCGAAATGCTATTGTGAGTGTTAGCCTGGTCAAATGTTTTAAGGTTTAGACTTTTAGGGAAAAAAAGCTATTGATTTGTTTTCTTGGTGATTACTTTCTGTATTAGGTTGATCGCCCATTTTAGGAAGTGTCATAGTACCAGATCGCCTTTTCCGATTAGTTTTTCCCACTTTTGAAGGAAAAACGCCAATTCTAGCTAAATTAAGTCATCGCTTTGCCATCGGTTGGCTTGGGGCAGAGGGTTAGGGCGGTGGTAGGCTAGTCACTTCATTGACGTACTGGGTTTGATTCTCACCACTGCTATAGCTCCTTTTTTCTTCTGTAAGTACCGAACAAAGTTTAAAGTAATAATCAAGTCTCTGGCTGAATGCTGGAATGATCACAATTGGACAGACAACGTAACATCTGATTGGTTCGTGGTGGATTGGATATTTGCATGTTAAAGTGCCTACCACATTTAAAGATGTAAACCTTGCAGAGTTGCCAGATTCCACAAAAGTACCCAGCCAAAAACACGTTTCAAACCAATCCCAAAAACGAACCATTTTTTTTTTTGCAAGTAGCCTAAAAAAGAGTCAAAGCATATAGGTATTTTAAACACACTTCAAATGACCAAACCTTGAAAAAACCGGTTTCGTTCACAAAATATCCCTTACTTTCTAAACACACACAAAAACTTGTCATTAGGAACTTCTTCGTTTTGTGTCACACGGCGTAGCCCTGGAACTACGGTCGTCTGCAAAAGTTAAGTTTTATTTATCGTCTGCAGCCCGGTTTTTAGAAAACCAGTGATTAGTGAACTCACCCATCATGGTCTAACTAAGAGATGGAGTACTGATTCCTGAATGTCTGACTACCAAATATTGCGTTAATATTAACTTGCAATAAGCTATCTCACAAATGTTGATCGCAAAGGCATTGCTTTAAATGTATTTATATCAAAA
This sequence comes from Aplidium turbinatum, assembly GCF_918807975.1. Taxonomy (NCBI): domain Eukaryota; kingdom Metazoa; phylum Chordata; class Ascidiacea; order Aplousobranchia; family Polyclinidae; genus Aplidium; species Aplidium turbinatum. Next base: position 50,236,272 of record NC_137472.1, read on the forward strand.
CTAACCATAACCAACAAAGCAGAGATTATGATATCTTTTTATAGATGAGAATAGAACATCTGCAACATCAACACTAAACAAGTAACATGTATGTTCAAAAGGGTTTTAAAAAACATGCACCCGATAAATAAAGAGCTAAGAAATTTAAAAAAATACAATAAAAAATACCATCTGGCAACCTTGTGGTTTGCGAGGTTTGCTACGTTTGCGAGGTTTGCGAGGTTTGCTACATTTAAAGACGGCTAAAAAATCCTGTTTAGCATTTAAAAAATATGGTACTCTCAAGAATGAAGATTGCAAGGTTGTGCTATAGCAGCAAGTGTAGTCAGAGCTGTAGTGTTTCGTCATAGAAACCATTGTTACGTTTCACTAGCCTATCGTTTGTACTACGTGCGACTGTTACGAGACTAGAGCCATGAGATAGATTAGCTATAAAAAGAAAGTACAATAAAGTGGTCTGTGTGTAATCTATTAAAGTGTGGTGTATCTAAGATAATCAAACGGAAATACAACAATGGCGACGAGGATTTAAGTGAAAGATGGCTGAACAAGTTACTGTAGCCCGAAGCAACCCGCTGGTCTGCGAACTAAGCAGCCTGAAATCGTTTCAAGTGCAAGGTGATCCACATGGTTTAGGACAAAGATGGAAGCAATGGAAAAGTTCATTTTCTCTTTTTACAGTCAGTAAAGGAATCGCAGACGATAAACAAAAGCAAGCGTTGTTGTTACACACAGCTGGAGAAGAGGTTCAAGAAGTTTATTTCAGCCTCGTGGACGAAAATGACGACAGTAAGTCTTTTAACGATACTCTAGCAATTTTGGATGAGTACTTTTTGCCTAAATGTAATGTTCCTTTTGAAAGATACAAGTTTCGGCAGCTGACGCAAGCCCAAGACGAGACAATTGACAAATTTATTTGCCGTTTGCGCCAGCAAGCAACGTTGTGTGAATTTGGAACCAATAGAAATGACTACATTCGAGATCAAGTTATTGAAAAATGTGCTTCTAACATATTGAGAAGGAAGTTGCTCGAAAAAAATAATCTAGTTTTGAATGATGCAATAGTTATTGCAAAAGCTCATGAAGATGTCGAAAATCAATTAAAGACAATGCAGCCTACGTCATCAGTTCATGTCAACGAAGTGCGCCACCCAGAGCATCGACGCGCATTGCCTTCAATTAAGAAGGAAGGGAAAGTATGTTTTGCTTGTGGTAAGACTGGACATTTTAAGTTTGATCAACAATGCCCAGCAAGAGGCAAGCAATGTAACAAATGTGGCAAAGTCGGACATTTTGCTTTACAATGTCGAACACGGTCCCGAACGAATAGATGTGTGACATCACAATATTCTTCTGACGTCAAGATGAATCGGAATACGCCGTCGCGGAGACCAGTGCAGCGCAATACCAATACATTAGAGGAAGAAGAAGGAAAGACTTTTATTTTCGCAGAAAACGAGGAGAGCAACAAAGAAGTTTTCAACTTGCAAGGGACATGTAAGAACTCTTGTACAATAACTTTGAAAGTTGGTGGTGTAAAATTATCTGATGTTTTGATCGATTCAGGTGCTGCCAGTAATGTGATTAGTAAAGATACTTGGGAAGGGTTAAAATGTCGTAATGTTGTTGCCCAATGTCGGAAATCAGCTAAATCTTTGTATTCATATGGGAGTACTACATTCATAGGCGCCGACTCCGGGGGGGCGGCGCCCCCCCGTAAATTTAGCTCGGGGTGGCTGCCCCCCCGCAAATTATTTAAAAAAATCCTAAATCAAATGTTTTTAAGTTCAGATTTGCGTTAGTTTGACCTTCATTGCGAATCGATCTCAATTAAAAGATCTGCTTGTTGCAACAAGAGCGCTGCTCCTAAGATAACAAAAGAAACAGAAGTACGGTAGCTGATAAATGCCAGCATGGTGCCGTTGAAGCATAGTAACAATGATTGAAAAGCGTTTTTCTTGATTTCTTCTGCTTTGTTTTTTCTTGGGAGTATCAATAACGAGGTGCGGTTTGCTGTTTGCTCAGTTTAGTATCTATGCGTATTAAGGGCTAAAGTTCAAAGTGATCAGCATATAATTCGAAGTAGCCTACATTATAAAGCTTGGCGATATACAATGGCAGATAGACGCAAACAAACATCAATCCTTTCATTTTTTGCTAAACAAAGTAGCGGCAGCAGTGAACATCAACCAAGTGAAGATGTGTGTGAAGAAAGACGAGAAAGTGAGAAAGCTACCACTTCGTCCGAAGTGGGAGAGAGTGGGTTGAATGTTCAGTCTAAAGGTCGAAAGTACCAGCGTTCATGGGAAAAGGAATATCCTTGGATAACCTTCGACTCCGTGAAAGGAATAGCTTATTGCACATCGTGCAAATGGGCTGTGGATCATAACAAAGTCTCGTCACGGACAAAATCTGTTTTGTCTTCAGGACAACAGAAGGTTTGGATCGAAGGTTTCAGCAAATGGAAAAAAGGGAAAGATGCATTAAAAAAGCATGATATTAGTACCGCACACAGGGAATGCAGTGAAGCTAGACTGGTAGACGCAGAGGCCACAGAAACATCAAAAATAGTATCTGATTCGACTTTGAGGAACATGAAACGGAATCGCTCTGTCATTGAGTGGATTTTTAAAGTAATAATTTTTCTTGCTCGACAAGGGTTGGCATTGCGTGGTCACCATGATGACAACTCAAATATAATGCAAACGCTTCATCTTCTTGCCTCAAAAGACGATAACTTAAAACAGTGGCTTGAGCGCAAAAGCTATCGTTGGTTAAGCCATGATATTCAAAATGAAATGCTAGAACTGGTTTCGTTAATTGTCTTGCGCAACGTTGTTGCAAAAATTAATTCTTGTGTTTGGTTTGCTATCATGGCTGATGAAACGCAAGACATTTCTCGTAGGGAACAAATCTCTCTGTGTGTTCGTTATGTTGACGACAAATTAAACATTGTAGAATGTCCACTTGGTATGGTTCAAACCGATCGTACAGATGCTGCCACCTTACATCATGTTATACGTTCCGCAATAATTGCCGCTGGTCTGGATTTAACTCGTTGTCGTGGTCAAGCATACGATGGAGCTGCAAATATGAATGGCCGTTTCAATGGCCTACAAGCACGTTTCAAGCTTGACAATCCTTCTATGGTACACGTGTACTGCGCTGGACACCAGATAAATTTAATTGTACAGGACGTGTTGAACTATAGTCACAATGGTAGAAATGCTCTGGCTGTACTTCAAAGTGTTGTGAATTTCGTACTTGCATCCCCAAAGCGATTGGCACAATTCCGTAACTTTCAGTTGAGCAATGACGCAAGTGACCATCACTCATCACTACGACCATTGTGCCCAACTAGGTGGGTTTTGAAACTTGGCGCAATCGATGTCTTTTTACGTGAATATGAGAATTTACTGGATTGGCTAAAGAGTGTTACTGAAGATGACACTGCAGATTCTGTAACTAAATACCGAGCGCAGTCTAACTTGAGAGCTATGGAAAACTTTTCAACCTATTTTACTTTGAAAACCATACATCGATTGCTTCACTCCGTGAACCCAGTTCATGTAGCTGTACAAGCACGCCACATGACTGTTGGTAAGTTTCGTGTTCTATTAGAAAATCTGTTAACTGTTCTTTCTGGAAACCTTGCAGACGATGACAGTGTGGAGGCGTTTGTAAATTCTTGCTTTGCACTTGGTTCGTCAGTTGGACTGGAACCTCCACAAATTCCAAGAACGACTGGAAGAAGAACCCGCAGTTTAACTGAACACATTGAAGAAGACAACGTGGTGACCTTCTTTAAAAACCAGTTTGTACAATTTTTCCAGAAAGCAACTGACACCATTAGAGAACGTTATGCAAACCACAATCTCGAGACAGTTAATCATTTAGAGAAGGTACTTCTCTGCAGTGATCCTCAAAGTGATGAGGTGAAGTTGTCCATTTCAAGTGTAGCAAGTTTCTACCAGGGTGATATTTTAGAAAGCAACCTGCAGCTTGAAGTCGAACAGTTTCAAAGCTACGTGACTGCGCGAAACGTAGATACAGTAAAAGTTGAAGATGTACAAACACTGTTTTCCTGTGACAACACGCTTCGGATATTGTTGCCTAACCTTTTTACGGTTTTTCGCTTATATTTAGTACTTCCGTGTACAACCTGCGAAGCTGAAAGGTCTTTCAGTGCTCTTCGTCGTATCAAAACGTACCTGCGATCAACAATGAAACAGAAACGCTTAAATCATGCATTGTTGTTAAATGCGTACAAGACAGAAGTTGATTCTTTGGCGTTAAACCCAGTTATCGATGAATGGATCGACAGAAGCGCAATAAGGCAACAGACATTTGCTAAATCTTCCTCTTAAGCTGACTTTCTAACTTGCTCTTTTTCATTTCGTGTTCTTCAACAGTTCAACGTATGTAGCTACAGCAAGTAGTTCAAAAGATTTGTGCAGCTGTTTTACACAGCATTTTCTTTCAATGTCTTCGTAAGTGCCACTAAGCTACGAGGTTAACCTTTCAATAAGGCCAAGGCTATTGGCTACAACAAACTTGCATCTTTCACTTTTTGCGTTCACTAGATAATTAATAGTTCTGTTATTACCTGTTTTCACCACGATTTTCGTCGGAGAAAAACTGTTGGCTGTCTTTTTATGTTTTAATATCCTTGCAGGAATTTTAATATGAACGGTCAGGGTAGATTCCGCCCAAGCAAGTGATCAGGTTAAGTTCCATTGGTCAGCGATCTTGGTATTTCCTTTTGGGTTACGAGATATTACTACAAAATCACAGTTCCTTGTTTTCGTTACCTGTCAAATCGAAATAGATGCCTGAATGCCGTGCTCAGTAATGAAATGCAGTGGCGGCTAACATGGCCGGTCTGGGGAGCATTTCAAGGTTCCGGCTGTCATCATGTTTTCCATCTTTTTAGCATGTTATGTGTCGGCCACACAATTAGCAACAGATTTTACTACTTTCCCAATTGTGTATACAGTATTGAACTTTACAACTGTAATTATCAGGAAAACGCTTGGTCAGTGGTCATTAACTGTGGTGCCAATAATTAACGTCTGCAATTTTTAACGATATTGCTTATCCATTTGGGACTTAACCCGTTAAGTGCGTAATTAATTTTTCAAAACTCTCCTTACTGTGCGTATTTAATTTGATCACTAGCAGTATTTTTCGTCGCATTATTGCTTGCTAGGATAACCCCCCTGATGCAACACAATACGCTTTTGTTCGATTTCCTTTTGTGTCTATTGCTTATACCTTTTCATTGACTATTGGGGATAAGTCTCCAGCTGGACTATTGTTTTCTGATGTAATCGCATTACTCTCAAGTGATTATACTTTTCACCATTTTGAAATTATTCAACTAGTTGTTTATTATGAAGAAAACAACACATCAGTTTACAGAACAGAATAATTTCTAAGCATTTATAGGACCGACAGTAAACAAAGTACATGCAGTCGTACACGTAAGTTTAGTTTGGCAATATTCAAACTGTATCATTTTCTGACGCTTGTTCTAACATTAGCAGCAACACAAAACCGTATTGTTTTGTTGACTATATGTTACAAAATATTTTTCGAACACAACAAAATATTTCTGAAACTGAAACTGCTTGCAACATTACATCAAAATGACCTCACACTGGCTGAATGCGTGTGATGTGATTCGAATTTTAGACACCGGAAGAAAGCCATTTCAGAAAAAAAAATTTAGGATGAAATCTTTTATTCTTGCAATTGTGGTTAGGCTGTATTGGAGGTGAGTGCAGAAGCTACCTAATATTGCAATAGAGTGATTTAGGGATTAATGAATTCCATCAGACTGCAATCGTCATTGTAGTGTAAACAATGCATCTAGGTTTCTTCACACGTCATAATTGCGCCTTCCAGACAAAGCGAATAGAGGAAAGCGAAATTAAAAGTGCCATGAATAGCTGCGATCGCGAAAACGACAATTGTCGTCATACGCACTTAACAGGTTAAAAAGGAAATCTCAATTAAATCTTACCTGAACAAACGCCACACGGTGTTTGTAACAAAATTTCGCGCGAGGAAATGGAATACTACAATTAACAAGGCAAAACATTTCGCACCTGTTGTTTTGCGTTCGCCTTTTTCGTTGAGATGTTTTACTTTACCACACGCGCGCGTGCAACGCACACACCGCCGCTGTTGGCGCGTGAGCTGATGAATGCGGTAACTTAAAAGCGATAAGAAGAAGAAGAAGAAGTTCTTTTATTTTGCATCATCAGCACATGCGAAAAAACAAAACAATACAAGATTACAATGTGAGCTAGGTTGTTTGCTGATGACGATGGGAGTGACAGAAGGACCGAACTGGTCATCGAGTCTGCCACACCCGTGTGGTGTCATGGCTTATTTAAAATGGAACGGTGTCGAAGTTGAACGCAAATATTGATTGATTGATATATTGATTGATTTGATTGATAGATATATATTATATACAACATAAAAAAAACAATACACATTTTAAGGTTTTAAGGTTGTGCTGAGCCAGCATTTTAAATGTAAGCAATCAGTCGGCTGGAAAGTTTGCCCCCCCGGCAATTTTCAAAACCCGGCGCCTATGACTACATTGTTACCTACACTAGGTACTTTTACTGCAGACGTAATTTGTGAGGATACTAATTGTGCCTGTGTAACTGATTTTATTGTAGTTAACTGTGATGCACCTAGTCTCTTAAGTAGAGATACTGCAGAAAAATTGAGTGTATTGCATATTGGCCCTTCACGTGTAAACAATCTGTGTAATGATGTTTTTGATAGTTACCCTAAACTGTTTAATGGGGTGGGACTTTTAAAAAATTATGAATTAAAGTTACACATTGACACATCGGTAAAGCTCGTGGCTCAACCAGTACGTAAAGTTCCATTTCAACTTAGGGGTAAAGTTGAGTGCAAATTGCAAGACCTACTCGACGCAGACATCATTGAAGAAGTTCCCGAGGGACCTACAGGTTGGGTTTCACCCGTTGTTATTATCCCAAAGCCAGATGGGGATGTACGATTGTGTGTAGACATGCATCGAGCGAATGAAGCAATCATCCGGGAACAACATCCCATTCCAACAATTGAAGATTTGTTGCATCGAATGAATGGTAGCACTATGTTTAGTAAACTCGATTTAAAGTGGGGTTTCCATCAAATTATGTTAGAGCCAGAAAGTCGTTACATCACAACATTTGTGACGCATAAAGGACTGTATCGCTATAAACGTTTGATGTTTGGAATCAACTCCGCTCCAGAGAAGTACCAAAAGATTCTGTGCGATGTGTTGAAGAAATGCCAAGGAGTAGCCAACATCGCAGACGATGTAATTGTGTACGGGAAGAACAAAGAAGAACACGACCAAAGATTGATTAATGTTTTAGAAAAACTACAGGAAGCCGGATTAACCTTGAACAAACATAAATGCCAATTTCGTTTACCGAAGCTGACGTTTTTTGGACACAATCTGAGCAAGCAAGGTGTCAGTCCTAGCGAGGAAAAAGTCGCAGCAATACTGAATGCAGAACCACCGAAAACTTTAAGTGAAGCAAGATCATTTATGGGATTGGTTCAATACTCTTCTAAATTTATTCCAAATCTTGCTACGATCGCTAGGCCTATACTTGATCTGACAAAGAAAGAAGTTAAATTTGAGTGGAAGCAGGAGCAGCAACAAGCTTTTGAACAGCTGAAATCATTGATGACCAAAGCTAATGCATTAGCATTTTTCCGAACCGATTGCAAGACACGCATTATTGCAGATGCATCACCAGTCGGTTTAGGAGCTGTTCTTACACAGCTACAGGATGGGTTATGGCGCGTAATTGCCTATGCGTCAAGGAGTCTTTCTGACATTGAGAAGCGTTATAGCCAAACAGAAAAGGAAGCTTTAGGGTTAGTTTGGGCATGTGAACGCTTTAATCTGTATGTGTTCGGGAAGGAATTTGAGCTGGAAACAGACCATAAACCTTTACAGTTTATTTATAACAAAACGTCCAAACCCTCTGCCAGAATAGAAAGATGGGTTTTAAGGTTACAAGCTTATGATTTCAAAGTTGTTTACAGACCGGGACGTACGAACATTGCAGATGCCTTATCAAGACTCAACTCCACACAATCAAAAGAAGACGGTTCGCATGAAGAGTACGATTTTGTGAGGTTAGTAGCAATAAGCAGTACTCCAGTTGCATTAACACTGCTAGAAATTGAAAGAGAGTCTGCTCGTGACAAGGAGTTTGAAGAAATTCGAAAATATGTCAAATCTGGCGATTGGTCAAAGTGTTCTCTATTTAGCTATTTACATGTCAAGGATGAACTTTGTTGTTATGGTGAATTAATTTTAAGAGGAACACGACTAGTAATTCCAAAGTCTTTGCGAGAACGCGTTTTGGAGCTCGCACATGAAGGACACCAGGGAATCGTTAAAACTAAGAATAGACTACGCACGAAAGTGTGGTGGCCTAAAATGGACAGTGATGCAGAGAAGTTGTGTAGGAAATGTCATGGTTGCCAAGTGACAAGCGAATATGCAAGACCGGAGCCGATGACAAGAGTGGTTCCTCCGAACGGTCCATGGCAAGCTTGTTCTGCTGACATTCTTGGACCGTTGCCAAGCGGTGAAAACATTTTAGTTATTGTAGACTACTACAGTAGGTAACTTACTATGAAATAGCTGTCTTGAAGTCTACTACCACCACGAAAATAATAAACGCAATTGTGTCTGTGTTTGCACGATTCGGTGTGCCAGTTTCTTTGAGAACTGATAATGGGCCACAATTTGTTTCTTCAGAGTTTGAAAATTTCTTAACCGAGTACGGCATAAAGCATGAAAAGTCGACGCCATTGTGGCCACAAGCAAATGGAGAGGTGGAGCGACAAAACAGAACGTTGATGAAAGCGATCAGAATTGCACATGTGGACGGAAAAGAATGGAAAGAGGAGATCAGTAAATTCCTGATGGCTTATCGATCGACACCACAGTCATCCACTGGTGCATCTCCGTACTATTTGATGTTTGGACGAGAAATGAAAACGAAACTTCCAGAATTGTGTCGTGAGCCACAACAGTTCGACGAAGAAGTCAGAGATCGTGATTGGGAGAACAAATTGAAAAGTAAAAGCTATGCTGACGAAAAAAGGGGGGCTGTAGAGTCGGAAGTAAAAATGGGTGATGAAGTCTTAGTTAGAAATCCTAAAACTTCTAAATTGTCTCCTACATTTAAACCTGTCCCTCAAACAGTTGTCTCGAAAGAAAAGGGTGAGGTTACTGTTATGGATAAAGATGGTATTGAACTAAAACGTAATTCGTCTTTCTTTAAGAAGTATATCAGTCCAGACAATAGTCCTTGTGAAAGTGAGACTTACGACTCACCACTAGTCACTGTCGATGAATCAGATTCAATGAATCTATCACCCCCACGTTTACAAATGCCAGAACGTAGATCTTCTCGCTGTATAACTAAACCAACAAGGTTTAATGACTATGTTCTCACATAAACATGTTTACTGTATGTGGTAATATTGTGTAGTTCTGTTTTTACGTGTATTGGAGTAACCTACCACATACTGTACTAACAATTTTCTTATTTGTTTATGTCTTGCTTCATACTTGCATATTAAGGCTTATCGTCGAAATAGTAATAGCCTGATCTGATGTTCTATGTACATACCGTTTATGTCACCAATTGTTTCGTAATTGAGTCGCCACTAAAGTGCAGCTGTACCAGTTTATAAAAGCTCATTCATGTTCTTGTTTTTTCAATGTTAAAGCTGCATTAACTATATGATTTGTACCGTATTTTGAAGTTTTAAAAAAAGGAGGGATGTAGTGTTTCGTCATAGAAACCATTGTTACGTTTCACTAGCCTATCGTTTTTACTACGTGCGACTGTTACGAGACTAGAGCCATGAGATAGATTAGCTATAAAGAGAAAGTACAATAAAGTGGTCTGTGTGTAATCTATTAAAGTGTGGTGTATCTAAGATAATCAAACGGAAATACAACAAGAGCTTTGTTGCATTTTTATCCATTTTTTACCGAATCCATTACTTATTAATGAAGAAACCTTCGATTTTGCAGCGTTTTGCCTATTTGGCATTTTTTAGGTCATTTAGCATTTTTTGACCAGTTGTTTGGTATTTTTTCCATAAGTTGACCTGGCAACCCTGTGTCATAATGAGTCATAATGACACAGGTAATGCCAAGGCGCAGCTTCAAATTTGGCCAGAGGACGATCTGTAGCCAAAATCGCTCCTCATCATCATCATCGGCCATGCCTGAATAAGGCGTCGGCTACCGTGAGTCCCCACAACAATCGATTGTCCATAGTTCTAATTTGGTTTTCAAAATTTTGGTTTGTCCATGTTGTAAGATTTTTAAAGATTTCGAAACGTGGATGCCCTCGGTGCCTCTGACCAGGAAGTCGCCCCATCATTGCCAAGTGTTCAATTCCGCGTTTGCGGTAGACATGCCCGATAAATGTCATTTGCCTTTTTTTTGATAGTTGTGATGAGGATGCTAGGGGTGCACCCAGAGCGTCTCCACACTTCTTCGTTAGTGATCTTATCCATCCAGTTAATTCCCATCATTCTTCGAATGAACCAAATTTCAGCATTGTTGATCTTTTTTTCTATCTGTGGACATACAGTCCAGGATTTACAGCCATATAGCAGAACTGACCAAATGTACACATGTAACATTCTTACTCTAGTGTTTAGAGAGATTGAGTTAGATTTCAGTATTTTGGCCATTTTGATGAACGCTTGTTTGGATTATGCAATTGACGGTACGAATTGTTCATGGTACGAATTAGGTTGCACCCTGGGTGCAACCTAGTTCGTACCCTGAAAAGATCGACAGAAAAAATTAAAAAAGCCGAAGTCGCTGATCGCAGTTTAATAGCACAAAGCCGAAGTCGCTGATCGGAGTTTCCGCAAACAACTCGAGGGTTAGCGGAGACTGCGGAAAAATATTAGCGGAAACTACGATCAGCGAGGGTTAGTGTTAGAGCATAGATTACTCTATGGTTAGGGTTAGTAGAAAGTGCTGAAAAATGTTTGCGAAAACTGTGATCAGCGAGGGTTAGGGTTAGAGCATAGATTAGTCTATAGTTAGGGTTAGCGGAAACTGCGATCAGCGACTTCGGCTTTCTTTCTTTCGATCTTTTTAGGGGAAAAATTTCAAAATGTTTGCGGAAACTGCGATCAGCGACTTCCGCTTTTTTTAATTTTTTCTCTCGATCTTTTCAGGGTACGAACTGAGGGTACAAACTGTTCAGGGTACGAACTAGGTTGCATCCGATTGGGCCAACTACTGTGGTTAAAAAAATTGAGTGGGCAAAATTGCTGTCTTGCAAATTTTCTTTACTTTGCTTTTTTAACCAATTCGCCTGGCTGGGAAATCTAACATATCTATAAAGTAAAAACGGCTGCCAATTTAGGTTTGGTGGCCGTGCTTAAATTTACTTTCATTGACGTATCCTTTAAATTTACATCGCAGGCACGTTTTAAACTTCTTTGGTTTTGCCGCCGTTTCCTTTTGTTGGTTTTATTCCCGTAAACTGTTGGTAACTTTATCATTGCTGTTGTTTTCCGACAAAGAAAAATAAATTGAATTTCACTAATCTTGTCTATTTCTAGGCTTTTTTGAAGGTCGTTTTCTTTTCGAGTTTTTCACTGATTCCCTTCATCTTGGTATGAAAATGACCACACAACAAATTTAGTAGGCCTACCGTACTGAATTTTCCTCAAAACGGGATGTCAAAACGTTGAGTTCTATTTTTATATTTAGACTTGGAGAACAAACAACTTAGTATATAGTTTACTGCTAGTTTACTGCTTCACAGCTGGACACTTCCTTTTGAAGCCACACCCACATACCTTGGGGTTCGACTTGATCGGTCTCTTACATACCGCAAACACCTAGAACACTTACGCGGAAAAATGACAGCTCGCTCTGCTCTCTTGAAACGTCTTGCTGGTACAATACAAGGTGGGGTGCTAGCCCCTCAGTGCTTAGAACAAGTGGTTTAGCCTTAATCTACGCCCCTGCTGAATACTGTGCTGCTACTTGGTGCAGAAGCGCCCATACTGACCTTGTCGATGTGCCAATCAACATCTGCCTGCGAACTGTCACAGGTTGCCTTCATCCAACTCCAACTGACTCTTGCCTGTCCTTGCAAACATTGAGCCAGCTGTACTACGGCGCCAACGTGCTGTTCTTTCCCTGAGTCGTAAGGCACTAAACCCCGGCCATCTGCTACACGCAACCACGCTGAGATGTCCACCAAAGCAGCGGCTAAAATCAAGAAAGCCATTTGTACGCGCTGCACAAGACCTTCTGACAACCTCTGGTGGAAGCCCTAGCAAACAGTGGTGCCACGCGGCGTGGAGTGAACAATGGTCAAGCAGCACATGCCCACTTCGCCAAGTATTCAGAATTCAGATCCCCGCCCGAGAACCAGCTGAGCCATGGCCTCTCATAGACTTGCCTTGCATCAAGGCGTAACCGTTTGCTCACTGGTGTTGGACGCTATGGTGCAGACATGCTGCGTTGGGGCTTGGCAGAGAGTGCTGCTTGTGAGTGTGGTGAAGTGCAGACTGCGGCCCACATTATCAAGGATTGCCGGCTATACAGACCACCTCATGGTATGGAAGGCCTAGTTTCTATAGATGACGACACCAGGCAGTGGCTAACCAACGGATGCCCTGACATATAGCGACAACACGAGAGAAGAAGTTTACTGCTGATTCTAAAAACCACGGAGAAAAATGGCCTATTTCCTTGCATCGATTGCCTTCATTCCTATTCTCCATCTCATTCTGTCCATTGCATCGTCTTCTTTTAATTCGACTTTGTCTACCTCATTCTTTACCTGTTCCTTCTATGTTCTTTTTGGACATCCACGCTTGCTCTTCTCATCTACCTCCAAAGTCAATTCCTTTCGAAGAAACTTTCTTCCTTCCTCTTGTTTTTACAACTAATTTTGCTTGCAGTGATTTGAAATTCGGTGATCACACTTTTGCAATTGAAATGATAGTAATTGGGATTCCCAATTAGGCCTACTATCATTTCAAAGAATTATGAATTCATTTAGCTTAAAGTTTAAAATCTAAATTACATCGGCCTCCAGTTGGCAAGGCCTGCATATGGTTTATATAGGTGTAGCTTTCATATGAATACCAGCTATACCAAAATAAACTTAATTGTTTGCTATGTTTTGAACTATGGTGTTTGTATGTGGTAAGAAGTGTGGCCAGGTGGAGAGAGAGAGAGATATTGTTTATTTGCTTTTCTAATACGACTCGATATAAAGAAACACAATTACATACAAATCAAAATATGGCAATAGAAAGGTCTGGCAGCACCGAACAACCTTGCGGTTAACAAGTCAAGGTGCTGCCTGTCATCAGTCATCTTACATTGCACCATCAGACATTATAACTGTATCAATCACTTGACCCCAATTTAACAATGCTTTCAGGTCAATGGGCAATTGCAGTTTTTAGTGAAAACCCTCATATTTTACAGCTTTTGAAGGAGTTGCTTTGAGAGGCATGGTTTTTGACTTGTGCATTATTTAGAGATAGGTGTAAACCAGGGGTGGGGAACCTTTTTAGTATTGCGGGCCACATAAAATGAGAAATAACACAGGCGGGCCACTTAAAATTTCGAAATTTTATTTACAGATAAAAAATGCAACGAAGACAGTTAATAGACAATGATTTATTTCACTTTCACAGCTAGTGGGATGGCTGAAGGTTTTTATTTTTGGTGAGTCATGTGATGTCTGCTGACACGGAAGATGTTGCAACTCTTAATTGTAACTCAACTCTTAATTGCAACTCTTAATCTTCTATGATGGATTAACTAGTCATAGAAGCCCATTCGCAATATACCGAGAATGCAGAGCCTACTCTTTTTTGAGCTGTTGTTTCAATATATTTTGGGTAAAGAAATTTTGACGCGGGCCACATGGAACAGTCACGCGGGCCGCATTCGGCCCGCGGGCCGCAGGTTCCCCACCCCTGGTGTAAACAAACTAAAAAGTGCTCATCTGCAATGCAAGTTGGACACTTTACCTTCACTATCGTCCATCAACTTATTGACTGCAAAATTGTTGGGTTTCACAAGCCTCGAAATTCGTTTTTGTTGACGGCGGACAAACGTGTCCGGTCTGAGCAGCTATCTTGACGGATACAATTAAGTCTCACAGCAGTTTTAACGTCGATCGTTATGCTTAATCGCTTTATCTTGATATTTCTTCGCCATTTAAGAACTATAGCTATACGGTTTAGAAGGCTTTAAATTTCAGCGAAGTCACTCTGAAAGGCTTTCATCAGACCAACGACGTGCGCTTGATGAGTCAAAGCGCCGTGTAGCTGCTTAATACGTCGCATAACTGATTAACTTCCACCGAACGAGGTCGTGTGGCTTCTTGCGTCACAATGCTCTAGGTAGCCTACGAGTCGGAAAACTTCTACACTATTGCAGTAACGCTACTATTTTCTGCCTTGCAAAGTATCACTAGGCTTTTTTGCATGTCATATGAGCGAAAGTGAATTTTCTCTGGGTTTTTTCTTACTGTAACACCAAAACTTAACAAAGTTTGCTGCTTCTTGCTGTAATAGCCTACTCGTATTTCTAATTTTGTAACCAACCTTTCCTTATCAATATCACTCGAAGATCAAAGCCAGACATTGTGACATAAGACTTGAACTAAGTTGCCTGTGATTAGTGTAGAAGTACCGGTACTCCCATCGATTCTTAGCGAAGATTTCACCTTTGTTATGATGATTCAATGTAATCAATCGTTGAAGCAACGTAAAAATCAAAAGTTTTCCTGCTTGAATCCATTCACTCCTACTTGTGTTCAAATGTCGTGTACAAGTTCACTTGTTCGCATGACGCGAATTGTACATACATCGGTATGTCAACGCGGCATTTGGCCACGAGAGTGAGGGAGCACTTAGATTTAACTAATTTGAACAAACAAAGTGCCATTAAAGATTACATATGCGATTGCCAAACATGTTCAAATAACAAACCATCCTTGGAGTCGTTTAGAATTATGCGTAAATGTTCCACCGAATTCGACACTAAAATCCAAGAGGCTTTGCTAATAAAATCATACAATCCTCGCCTCAATACACAGTTGTTTGCCTCAGGCGCTTCTTATTTACTCAACGTCTTTTCTTCTTGATACGTCATATGATGCGTCTTTGCCTCGCGTAATTTAAACGCCATGTGATGTGCCTTTCTCCTATGCTCTGCCGTTTCATTTTATGCATTTCGTTTTTCAATTCAGTGTTTAAATCAGTTATTCATTTTCGTTGTGGATATGATAAGCAGTTATTTTTTTGTTACTTGATAAGGGCTAACGTGTGTATGGCCGAAAACGCTTGTATATATAGCTTATTATATAGTTTATGTTCAATTTTAATGGATAATTATGTTAAATGCCGTGTGGTTGCTTGGTTGCATATGTCTGTTGTTGAAGAAAGTGACCTCTTTACCAAAATTGTACTTTTATATGATCCCTGCAAAATTGAAACTGTAGCCATATTGCCATATTCAGTTATAGACCGGGAGCCCGAGACGTCCACCCTAGGTGAAAAAGGGGGGGCTCTGACAGACAAGTTTTATACCCAGGGATACCCCCCAAAATTTGCGCTAGGTCAGCTGAAAAAGTTACCGGATAAAACCAACTGATTATTAATCTGTGAGTGTTAAGCTTCACAAAAATATATGTGACAGACAAATTTGGTGGTGGGTGTCCCCTGACAGACGACCTAAAGTAGGTGACCCCCCTAACTGAGCTAGGTCAGCTAAAATAGTTACCGGATAAAATCAATTGAAAATTGATGTGTGAGTGTTAAGCTTCACAAAAATGTATGTGACAGACAAATTTGGTGGTGGATGTCCCCTGACAGACGACCTGAAATAGGTCTAGGTAGCCTAACCCCTTCCCTTTTTGCACTAAATCAATGACAGGAGTTCCCGCTAAAAAAAAACTTGAAGAAGTGTTTTGTTTTATGTGTGCACAACAGAAAATAAGTATTAGTATTACGTATAACAGGCCATTTAACTACTAATGGAATACCGGAATCAAAATGATGCAAATTGAGCAATCACCCAACTTGGGTTAGGGTTAGTTAGATCTATAATAACAATCACTGTTATGGATAGCCTATTAATACTTGAAAAGTTTTTGTCTGAATTTTTCGTCAACACTGAACAGTCTAGCCTATATATATAAGAAAAAATGTTTGGCAATGGTGGTGAGTCATTGACTAAAAAAATAATTCCAAGTCAGATTCATCTTCCGAGTCGGAATCTCCGCTCCACTGTTCATCACAACTCTCAATGTCATCCTCATCACTTCTTTTCTCCGATTTACTAAATAGCTCAGATGGTATAGCTGCGCCTTCAAACCAGCCTGGAATGATAACTTCATTTGTTTTTGACCAGCCATAATAGTGACATTTGCTCGTTTTCTTTAACAATTCTGTGATTGCGTAATTGTTTCGCGGCATGCCGGCATCTTTGACTTGTTCTAAGCCTGCAAGATATCTTAACTCTATTACAGAAGCAGGTCTCTGTGTAACTGTGACACAACATCTTTTTATGGCACTTTTTGAGTTCCGAAAGCCAATTATTCCTTTTACCTGCGACGCAGCGTCCCTATTCGCAGTTTGCTCTAAAGACAGATGGACTGCCGTCCTAGAGTAATCCTTTTTGGTACGCCTAACTGAGAAAGCACCATTATCCAGTATAGCTCTCAGTTTCGGATCCGCGTTTTTTAGTTTGTTGTAGAACAACGATCCCCATCTTGTATAATTTAGACAATTCAGAGCGAAATATATAACCATGTAACCACTTGCGTCGTTCATCCTGACGCATCTCTACACTTCTCGATAGAGTCGGTTTATTAAGAACACGTAGGACCAATCACGTAGAACCTATAGTGTCCAGAACTGATAGGTTTCACTAAACACTTCATTCATAGACCTATTAAAGCATTCTTCATACTTTTCCCGATGTTCGGTGACGACTGGATTGTGGATTGGCCAAGCATACTTCTACTTTATCAGGGTCAGTTAGAATAGTGGACATGACTTGCTGGAAGTTGTCAATTTCATCTGCATCTAAAGTTGTTAAGAATCGATCGTATAGCTTTCTTTCCATGACGTTGGCTGTAATTTCGTGCACATGAGTACAGTAGCCTACACCTTATGTAAAATTTCCTGTAATGAACCCTTGTAATGATCCCTCGGCAAGGATCTTTGACTCCGACAATATGGACTCTATCCCGCAATCATTTATGAAGGTTCCTTCTGCTCCGAAAAATGCAAGATCCATGTGGAAATTCTCAAGCATAATGAGGAGATTGTCAAAAAGAGGGGCTTCAATGGCTTGAATGGAGTAAGCTTTTTGTGTAACGTGCATTGTGCAAGAGCTACGTCATGCGTCACCACGGCGTAGGGGAGACTGGGGTTAGTTGGAAAGTTTTTCTTTTAAAGTGAAATTTAAAACAACTGGTGCATAACCTGACAACTTGAAGCGGCTTAAATTATCACCTATGGTGTCCTGTATCTTACAACCAAAAATAAGTATTGAGTCAATTCAGCTTTTAATGGAAATTTAAAATAAACAAACATACAATTGATTTTCCAACTAACCCCATGTCTGGGGTTAGTTGGAAAACGTCATGAGGTTAACATTTACATGTCGTTGTAAGCAAATAAATTACTTTCTTTCAAGTAAAAAAGCAATAAATTCAACAACCAATTACTTTAAACCAGGTTTTCTCATCCTGGAGGCCATGGACTCTAGTAGGCCATGAGCCTTTTTCAAGGGCGCCATTGAAAAATAATAATTTTTTTAATTTATTTACTCTATGTCCTTTGTACTTTCCAAGTTATTCAAAGTTCAAACTAAAACCTTACAATGTGCTAAAAACAAGTATATTAGAGCTTATACTACTTTCAAAAGCACAATTTAAAAATTCAAAAGTATTCAAAACATTTTCCAACTAACCCCATCTACAATTTTCCAACTAGCCCCATCAGGACATGACTAACAATGTTCCTAAAATATTCAAGCATGGTTCATTTGACCAAAATTTATTTATTTCTCAGTATTGTGGAACAACTACAGCTAACACACACCAAAAAACGTGTGTCTATCTTTAACGCCATGGACGCATAAGATGTTTCCCAAAGAGCCAAAAATTTTACTTCATAGCTAAAAAAATAAAAAATGTTTGCTCAAGCAGGCATACCTGGACTCAGCAAATCGAAACTAACATGGATTGTGTGTTTTGACAAACTACATCACATGGTGGCAGTAAATATTTTAAAAAGTTTTCGGGAGTTGCAAAAATGCTGATTTTTCAACTAACCCCGCTTTCCAACTAACCCCAGTCTCCCCTATTGTTGGTGAGTTTCAGTTGCAACCTTCATGGTTCTAACCAGTAACCAGTCTTTCTTTAACAACGTTATTGTTGGTTGGTAATCTTGTTATTGGGTCCATGTAACATATTCGCTGTAGCGGTAGACAATCCACTCTATTATTGCTCATGAAACCAGCATAGAGTGGAGTTGCAACATCTCTACTTTTGCTGAACCAATACATATCTAGCGGCTTCATTTTGCATGTCAAGATGGACTCTTTCTCCATTATTTCCTGAATATAATCAGATGCTTCTCCCACGGAACGTGATTTTTACTTTCTTCCTGTGCTAAAGCGGAGTATGCAAATTCCGGCTCTAAACTTTTCACATTATTGTAGTTAATTGTGTGGCCTTCCCTGTTAGGTATCTGCAAAGTTAACTTGGAACCTGTCATTGCTTCTAAACCAAGTATTGTGTGCTTCCATGGCTTTACATGACCTCGACTGACGTTATACACACCATCTGACTACATTGATTCAACTTTTCTTTCCATTGTGTCTGTGAGAATCACTGAATTTGGATTTCAACCCACATAATCGTGTGGTAGGCTATAGAAGAGTTGCAATCATTCAGGAAGTTTTGGGGCCATATCCTTCAAGCTCTCTACGATTGTTGGATTTGGGGTTTTGGTTTTGAGTAGCTCGTAACCTCGTAAGTAAGTCAATATTTCACCTCATAAGAGAAGTGCCACTGCACGAATCTGATCATCTTGATTGGCACTATAATCACCTATCAGAGCATATTTTTCTTCTTGGGCGGAGAGAAGTGAGGTGTAAATAAAATTGCCTACGGTACTTATCGTTAGTGCTTTACCAAACTTATGAGAAATTTTCCTCACAAGGTTCTGTGTGGAGTTAGACCATAGCTCAACATCATTTCCTCCATTTACCAAATACTCATCTTTGTAAAGATCAAATAATATTGAAAATAGCATTGGCCTTTGCTTTTGCATCTCTTCCTCAACAAATTCGCATATTATTAGGAAAGGAAGGTTGTGAGTTTGGCAAAATGAAATATTCCAGTTTGTGGTGGTTTGGGGATTGCTTTTAGTCTCTCTATCAAAATGAACCCGGCAAGACTTGTGATACTCTGCTTCTTTGGCAATTAAGTCCACACCACTACGAATTAGTGATTTAATCGTTTCGTTTTTAGAAAACACTGCTCTTGACTTAATGATTCGCATCCATCCATCGTTGAGACCTTAACGGTATTTTCTTCTTTATTTTTGTGTTTCTTTTGCTTGGGACAGCAAAATATGCAGGATCATTTCAATAAACCTATTTTGTCCGACTAAGGGAGCGAGCTTCTGCATCTTGTTAGGGAGCGAGCTTCTGCATCTTGTTAGGGAGCGAGCTTCTGCATCTCGACTTTAGCAGAAGATAAAGCAACTGCCTTAGGTTGAAATGTTCTTTTAACTGCTGTACAGGTAAACGTTTTGCGACATGACTGATGAAAGACACCTATGGGTAATGCAGAGGAACTTGTCTGGATGATTTTTTGTGTGGTGACAGAAAAGCAATCGGATGATAATAATTGTAGTCGAATGCTTGCAATGTTTTTCCATGACCGTTTTTTTTTTCATTAATTCAACGTCTGCAGACGTTGAATTAATGTAAAAAATGGTTGATTTGCTGTCAATGTTTTTTCGAAAGGTTGCTTTTTACACTGTTTTTATATCATATTCTTCAACTTAGCCTACTAATATTTTTATCCATACTCGTTAGATCGCCAATTTGTTGCGTAGCTTAAACTGAATTGTCACTGGCTGCCTGTTTGAAAAGTCTTGTTCATAGAATAACGGTTTGGAAAAAACGTAGAGTACTTAATTATTTATTTTTGTGATGTCATATAGTAGCTTATTGTAGGGAGTTTCGAAAAAAGTGTTCATTCATGTTAAAAGTGTATCACATAGCTAAATGGTTAGGGTATAATGCTATAGTCAGATGATCAAGCGCTTTAAGGAGTGAATTGTTAGTAATGTGTCGTTGCCCACTGTAACACAAAAGCAAATAATCCCTTTCAAACTAATTTAACAGCTTGCACTAGGACTGTAAAATTCCGATCACCAAACTCGCTAAAAGTAAGACAGCCGGATTTCTTACAAGATTTAAAAGTAAGACAACCGCATCTCAGACAGCAAATCAACCATTTTTTAAATTGATTCAACGTCTGGAGACGTTAAACCAATGTACTGAAACTATTTTTATTTGTGTAGACAAATGAAGTAGAATAGTAGATAAATCACGTTCTGTTACTTAGTATACCGTACTTCAAAAGCACAGCTAACAAATCCCTCCTATCAATTGACTTAGTGCAAACCTGGGGGTTACCTAGGCCTATTTCAGGTCGTCTGTCAGGGAACACCCACCACCAAATTTGTCTGTCACATATATTTTTGTGAAGCTTAACACTCACACATTAATTTTCAATTGGTTTTATCCAGTAACTATTTCAGCTGACCTAGCTCAAGTTAGGGGGGTCACCTACTTTAGGTCGTCTGTCAGGGGACACCTACCACCAAATTTGTCTGTCACATATATTTTTGTGAAGCTTAACACTCACACATTAATTTTCAATTGATTTTATCCAGTAACTATTTTAGCTGACCTAGCTCAGTTAGGGGGGTCACCTACTTTAGGTCGTCTGTCAGGGGACACCCACCACCAAATTTGTCTGTCACATATATTTTTGTGAAGCTTAACACTCACAGATTAATAATCAGTTGGTTTTATCCGGTAACTTTTTCAGCTGACCTAGCGCAAATTTTGGGGGGTATAAAACTTGTCTGTCAGAGCCCCCCCACCACAAAAAATGTCTGTCACATACCAGACAATCATCTAGAAACAATTTACTTTACAACCAACTAAGTTTCAAGCGGTAACTATTTCAGCTGACCTAGCGCATTTTTTGGGCCATGAAAAATGCCCCCCATTCCCATACCCACCACCGGCGGCCCGGCAGACTTCCAGATTATGAGTACCCACATACCATCGGACATCGCTGTATGAATAGCAATTGGTAACTTTTTTACCTAGAGTGGACGTCGCGGGCTCCCGGTCTATTAATGTAGCCATATTCAGTTGCGCCTCTATATGGCTGCATTGACACTGTCTGCTTTGTAAAGCGCTGTGGAGCAACGCATTCTGTAAAGTTAGAGAAAGCTTTGATACAGCGCTATATAAAAACTAACATTATTATTATTTATATAATATTGTTCAGTGCCAGATTAATCATGACAGTTGAGAAATATTCAAATGTCCTCATTTATATTTTCAGTGGCATAATTATGGGTCAAATTCGTGACACTCAGTTAATCGTTTGCTCTGTCACTTGCTTTGCAATTGGATTCATTGCTGGTTATCAATTTGGAAATATTCGACGAAAGTACCTGCAAGCCAAGCAAGATTTTTTAAAAAAGAAGTTGGATGAAACCAAAAAACGTCTGGATGTGTCATAATGTGTAAGTTTTAAAACTTCCTTATTTGTTCATACTATATTTAGAAACTTCACAAATGTAGATACAAATGACCTGTTTTAGCCTGATGCTGTAGTTTGCTGTGGTAGTAGCGGTTTGCACTAGCTTTCGGAACACAGTTCCCTACTCATGTGCTATGACTTATTGACTAACAGGCTAAAACGGGTCGTTTGTATCTACATTTGTCAAGTTAACAACGATTATGCTGCTAAAAGTAGGAGTGGGCTATACATGGGTCAAAAATACTTTTTTTATTATTTTTCACTGGGGACAGTTTTTTTCTATTCCATTTAACCTATCTCAACATAAAAAGACAAAATTTTTGATCTTGTATCCAAGAAAAAAGTGTGCAGAGCAAAAATCCAAAATGGCCGCTATTTTTCATGAAAAATCAGATTTTTAGCCATAACTTTGCTATTTTGGGGTTATTTTCACTTGTTCTGGTGTCCAAACCTATGTTTGTGGGGTCAGGCAATCTGTTAGTGCATATCAGAAAAGTCACTGACGATTGGAGGTTGACTTGATACTAATTTTTACCAAATTTATCATTTTTTTCACCTTTATTGGGTTATTTCTTTAAACACAGTTTCAATTTTAGGGCTATTGTTTAAAGTGTAACATGGTTTTCTCTGAGAAAAGACCTAAGTTCCTGAAACTGTCACAGGGACGGTCTGTTGCTCCATAGTGTCCTGAATGTTATCAGTGCCAGGTGGTCGCTGCCAAGTTTCATCTCCTGTGCCAGCATGCGTCAGATAGTCTACTCGAAATGTTCCACCCCCATTATCGTCAAAGTAAAACCCAGCGTACCATCTTTTGTTTTCCCCCACATCCCATATGACGGTAAGTGACTGGTTTGGCTGGAACACCAGGCCTTCCTTATCCTTACTCACTGCCTCTTTAGCTCCTGTAAGTGTTTGCACTATTTCCTCTTCACAAGGGAAGACCACTGCTTCCTCAACTTGGAAATCACCTCCAAGGAGTACAGTGAGGTTCTCAATCATCTCCTCTTGGGATACCTTGTTGACCTGGTAAAGATCTCTGCGGACATCTGCAATTCTGCATCATGTTGGTGGGTGCTTTCTGATATTGGATTTCTTGCCTTAAGAATGTCTTTAGCTCAGGTGGCGTTTTAGAAACAAGAGTTTTTATTCCATGGACAGATGTAAAAGGCCCCCTATGTTTTCTTTTCCATTTCACAACGAGTTGGTCAATAAAATCACTGGCTCTCACTTTTTTGTAAATTCTCTTTCAACCTTTTCTTTTTCTTCTCTTTCTGCTTGTTGCTCCAGGTCACCTCCATTAAATCTAGTTGTTTGAGAATAGTAGTGGTTGACCGCTAAACTTCATTGATTTGTTTTTCTTATAGGCTAGCGTAAGATCATCTTTGATCCTCTTTGCCTTGAACATCCTGTTTGAGTGTTTGGCCAATTGTGAAGCAAGATAACCAAACTTGGCCAAGTATAATACTGCAGTCAAATTGTTTGTATCGGCAAGTTTTTTTGTTGGTCGGATGCCAGTGTATGGAGAAGAGTTGCTCGAGCAGCATTAAGATCAACATCCTAATACTTACGCTTGCACTGCAGTTCTACTTTTCTAGCCTGGATGCACATTGCACAATTGCACATCTCTAAGAAGAAGATGGTCAAGATCGCTTTGTGGAGCATTGTCTTCCATTTTCACATGTGCTTCCATTTTCACATTCACATTGTCTTCCAACTGTCCATTCTACATAGTAGTCCCGTAGGGTGTGTATCTTTTTTCAGCAAGGTCACTGCAGAGCTGAAGAAGGATGTCAATTAACAAATCCTGGTTTGCTTGTTCCACACAGTCAAGGAAGGGCATTGTCACTTGGTATGTAAAATTTGCAAGTGCTTTGAATCATGCTATGATGAAATCATTCTCAAGGTAAATATTACAAGCTACAACAAGATTATTAAGCAGTGTCTTGGCAAGTAACTGCTTCATGTACGAATGCAATCATAGACTGCACCTGCATGATATGCAAGTCAGGTAAAATGTCGCTCTTTGTAGAGGCTAAATGACTTGTACTCCAACTTCCTCTAAAATCAAATCAAAATGTACTGCTAAAGATGCTGTCTTGCCATTTCCCTCATGGGCTAAGAGCTTTATAAGAGTTGCCAGAGCAGTTTCAACCACAGATTTTTTTTCCAGAGGTAGGCCTGCAATGCTGGCTCTCTTTTTACAATGAGTTTACAAAGACCAATTTTGTTTTCCAGAGCAGCCATAGCTGTGAGATTGTCTGTATCAAACCGTTCACATGTATGGGACTTACAAAGCAAATGATATGGCACATGCTTTAATGCCAGTTGTTCTGCAACACATATCTCAATCTTGAGATTTTTGCTTGCAGGTGCTGTCGTGAGGGCATCAATCTGCTCCCAAAGACGTAGGCTACTGCAGTCCAGCGAGGGTCATTGGCAGCTACCTGTAGTCTCTTCATCGTCTCAACAATAAGGGCAACTATTTGGTCTCTATCTTCAAAGGCAAAGAAGAGAGGACGAAGTGAGATCATTTTACATTCAGTATAACTATCATTAAAAAAATTTAAGATGAGAATCACCCAAGTAGGATAGACGCCAATCACCGTCTGTTATCCTACTTCTCTGTGTAGTGTCAAAGTGTAGTTACTTTTGTTGCGGGCTTCTTATTTACAAGGGCATTTGCAGCTGCTACTTCCTGACAGAGTACCTTTTTGTGTTTGAAGTTTTTTATTGATTTAGCTAAAGGCAGGACAATTTCATACAGTTTGTAGTCTGCTGATGCTCGAAACAAAAATCATGAAATACGTTTAAAAAAGTGGGTAATTTTGTCAAACTATATCATAACTCTATACGTGAAAGTTAAATCCTACTTATTATTGCTTAAACAGATTTCCTGATCCCACAAACATGGGGTAAGACACCACAACCAGGTAAAAATACCCTAAAATGACCAAATTATGGCTAAAAACGTCATTTTTCAGGGAAAATGGTGGCCATTTTGAATTTTCGCCGTGCACACTTTTTTCTTGGAACTTAGACCAAAAATTTTGTCATTTTATGTTGAGATAGGTTAAATGGGGTCCACGTCTTTTAGGCGCAGACAGTCAGGCGCCGGTCAAATAGGCGCGCACACTGTGGCGTCAGGATATTTAGGTGCAGAGCACTGTGGCGCCCATTCAGGGTCTGCTACTATTCGGCGAGTCCGATTCGGCGAGTCCGATTCGGCGAGTTCCCTATTCGGCGAGAGCCTTTTTCGGCGAGTGCCCTATTCGGCGAGTTTTTAAAATTTGTGAAAGGAAATTATCGGATACCGTAGCCTAATTACAATTGCCGTTTTTACATCGTTTTAACGTCGCTAAACGTTGAAATCGTGCAGAAAGGAATAAAAATAAAATGTTTAAACTATTAAATTACAATTCGTCATGTCAGTTCAGTTGTTTTTATTCCTGACCATCATATGAAAAACAATACACGTCAACATAGCAAAGGTGTAGAAAAAGGTAGAAGCGACAAAACACGAACGTTGAAACGTGCTTGTGACCGAAGTAAGTTATTGAGTTGAAAGAAACATACGCGCCGACTTCCGGGGGCCGGCGCCCCCCGTAAATTTATGGTTGAAGGGCAACAAAAATGGTGATGACCAGTGGTGTTTCAAAGATAAAACACTTCGTGAAAGAGATTTAGATAATTTAAACGGACTTAAAGAATGCCGAAAGCAAGAAAAGCCTACGTTGCTCTTGCCCGCAAAACAGCAGCTGATCGCATGGCTTTCTCATACGGTATGGAAGTTTCAAAGTAGATGGTAGAGTAACTATTCACTGCTGGAATAGTCACGTAACTATTCACTGCAATATTAAGTAAACCAGCTAAATTAGACGCGCTATTTTCAACGAGGTCTTCCCGCTGTGAGACAATTATGATTCAACAGAACGCATTGTTTTCTTCGCAATGTGTGAGAATTAAATCGAAAACCGATAAAAGAAAAGGTGTTTAATGGTCTTGGTCGCAGATATTGCCTGCATTAACGACGTCTCTTACCGCTATTATCACCTAGCTAACCTGACATCATTGTTTTATGCGACCGCTAAGGTTTGACATCGACTTCAACGATCATGGAATGTTACGTTATAATAAGAACGATTGTATCCTACACGCAAAAATAAAAAAATGATCTCCTCTTTCTGTTTTGTCTCGTGAGCTTTGCATATTGCTCAACAAGTGCATAAAGTTTAGAATTGACAAGAAATCATTGAATTTGAAAATTAAGTTTGAATCACTGCAAATAAACGTATTCAAAAGTTTTACTTAGGCCGACGCGATTTCACACTCCGTAATCTACGTCGACAATGATTTTTAGTGCGTTCATTTTGAAAATTGCCGAGCTGGAGACAACAGCTTGTCCCGTGTTAGTTGAACTTGTCTTTTTGAGGTGAAAATCACTTGCGAACATCTCGACCTTTACTCGAGTATAGCCTACTGTATTCAATAAAAGACTATAAAGACTTTCGATAAAAAACAGAAGAGAAAACACTTCGCCGTTGTCAACGCTTTGAAAGTAATTAGCGAAACGAGGTTAATAAAACTGATAGCGGCTTTTCACTCTGCTTGAGATCATGATTTTTTGCGTTTTATTTCGATAACTTCACTGTCTTGATCGTTGTTATTCACTCGCACGAAAAGGAAATGAATCGGCTTGTTTTCCAACTGTTCCAATTATGAGCTAACAATATCAAAATTTTTACGACTAGGCGTACTGCATGCGTAAAACTAATCCTTTCAAGCAGCGCTTCTAATAAATTCGGTTTGCGACCTATTTGTTAATATAAACAAGACACTAAGCTTAATCAAAGACTATTTTAATTGAGTAAAATAGCGTTATGGTTATGACGTCATCACCTTTCTCGCCCCCCAAGGTTTTTTGAAAAGTCGGCGCCTATGGAAAGAAATTTGGCACGGTCGCAACACCTTCAGAAAAATTTAAGATATGAAGGGAAAATAAAATAAAAAAAATAAAACAAAGACAATGTTACAAAAAAAATCATGTTTATGTCTATAAGTTAGTACTTTTGAATAGTTAAAATGATTAGTTTGGATCAACAAATGTGTGGCCTACAGCTTGGATTGAAAGGAAATTATCGGGTACCGTAGCCTAGTTATCCCGACCAGCAAAAATTTGTTCCAAGAACACAGTTCATTTTTACATTGTAGTAACAGAATGAAAAGGCTAACCAAATGTGTGGCCTATCGTGTTAACGTCGCTAAACGTTGAAATCGTGTAGAAAAGGGAGCTTTTGCTGACTAGGATACTTTGAAACTGAGAAACATTCACAGAAGCCTTTCGATTTGTTCCAAGAACCCAGTTAGCCTAACAGTTCATTTTTACATTGTAGTAACAGAATAAAAAGGCTAACCAAATGTGTATAGCTAACCTACTGTAGGCCGCCTACAGCTTGGATTGAAAAGGAATAAAAAGGCTAACCTACTGTAGGCCGCCTACAGCTTGGATTAAAAGGAAATTATCGGGTGCCGTAGCCCAGTTATCCCGACCAGCAAAAATTGCCGTTTTTACATCGTTTTAACGTCGCTAAATGTAGAAATCGTGTAGAAAAGATAACTTTGCTGACTAGGATACGTTGAAGCTGAGAAACATTCACAGAAGCCTTTCGAATTGTTCCAAGAACCCATTTAGCATAACATTTCATTTGTACATTGATTCAACGTCTGAATACATTATCTTAAAAATGCAACGTATCGTAGGGCTTCTGTGAATGTTTTTCAGTTTCAACGTATCCTAGTCAGCAAAGTTCTCTTTTCTACACGATTTCAACGTTTAGCGACGTTAAAACGATAGGCCACACATTTGGTTAGCCTTTTTATTCTGTTACTACAATGTAAAAATGAACTGTTAGGCTAACTGGGTTCTTGGAACAAATTTTTGCTGGTCGGGATAACTGGGCTACGGTACCCGATAATTTCCTTTCAATCTAAGCTGTAGGTCACACATTTGTTGATCCAAACTAATCATTTTAACTATTCAAAAGTACTAACTTATAGACATAAACATGATTTTTTTTGTAACATTGTCTTTGTTTTATTTTCCCTTCATATCTTAAATTTTTCTGAAGGTGTTGCGACCGTGCCAAATTTCTTTCAACTCAATAACTTACTTCGGTCACAAGCACGTTTTAACTTCGCGTTTTGTTGCTTCTACCTTTTTCTCGACCTTTGCTATGTGACGTGTATTGTTTTTGATATGATGGTTAAAAATAAAAATAACTGAACTGACATGACGAATTTTAATTTAATAGTTCAAACATTTTATTTTTAATCCTTTCTGCACGATTTCAACGTTTAGCGACGTTAAAACGATGTAAAAACGGCAATTGTAATTAGGCTACGGTACCCGATAATTTCATTTTAAAAATTTCAAAAACTCGCCGAATAGGGCACTCGCCGAAAAAGGCTCTCGCCGAATAGGGAACTCGCCGAATCGGACTAGTCGAATCGGACTCGCCGAAACGGGCCATTCCGGCCCATTCATTTAGGTGCTGTTCCTAGTAAAGTCTGCAGATTTTATGAGCTCAGCTTTGGCAAAACCTAGTCGGGGTTTTGACGGAAAACTAAGTTACTCTTCACTCAAGCCTACCACCCGCTTGAATATAGGCTACGGTATATTTTTTACTGATGTTTAGTGTAGTTATTATTTGACTTATATAACTAAAAGTGAACTCAGTCATGTTCGGAAACTTGAATAATTTATTGATAAAGCTTTTGCTGAAAGCAAACCTGGACTAACAACAAATAAATGCCGAACACACCCATTAAAAAAGCAATATATTTTTCTGTTCAATATAACATTTTGTGTGAAAAGCATTTCCGGTTTAAACAGCTGCACTCACTGAAGCCATGACATATTGTTCTGTTCAATACAACATTTTGTGTGAAAAGCATTGCCGGTTTAAGCAGCTTCACTCACTGAAGCCCTGACCAACAACAAATAAATGCACGCGCATTAACAAAACAACATATTTTTCTGTTCACTATAACATTTAGTCAGAAAAGTATTGCCCTACCTGCCAAGCTGATACAATCTGCAGATTTACTAGGAATGACACCTAAATGAACGGGCGCCACAGTGCTCCGCACCTAAATATCCAGACGCCACAGTGTGCGCGCCTATTTGACCAGCGCCTAACTGTCTGCGCCTAAAAAACTTGCTCCCTTGAATGGAACACAAAAAAACTGTCCCTAAAACAAAACTAAAAATTGCCCATTTATAGCCCACTGCTACTAAAAGCGAAATTTAATCTTTGGTATATTTTGGGATGCAAGCAATCAAGCATATGATGTATTAGAAAAATGCATTTTTACTCGTTAATATTAAAGGCTGGTTGAAACCTGTGAATTACTACCATTCATTGGCTTTTTATGACTTTTACTAAAAATATCTGATACATTAGTTAAATGACTGACTTTGCAAAAGAGCAAAATTGAGCAATTGTAATTGCAACATATTTTCAATCAGTCAAATATCAAGGCCTCAATTTTCAATCAGTAATTGCAACAGGATTTTCAATCAGTCAAATATAACCAGAATAATTTAAACTTGGTGTTGTACTACAGCACTCGTCGTTGGATTCAAATCCGTACTTTAATAATCAGTTATGTCATAGCAGTATATCATATTATTTATATACCTGATATAGGTAAGGCAGGCAATAGAATGATAAACATATTATTGTTAAGACAATGCTTTAGATTGTGTTTTAGGTTGAAAGTCAAACAACTGTACAGTGCTGTGTGAGCACTGTGTGCTGTGTGAGCACTGTGCTGTGTGAGCACAGCCTTAAAACCCCCTATTTTTAGTGACAGCGCCTAAATGTATTGCAAATTTTTATCAAACCATGTAGCATGAAACCATTAGGTTAAGGAACTAAATTCTTTCAGTTTGGAAGAAATTTAGTTTGTATTTCCATTGTTGTAGTAAAGAATTAACTCTCACATTCTCTAGAAAATAATAGTGAATAAGCAGACAATGCATTTCAAGCCTTAAAGCAGCCGGCGGCCATGGCCGCTAAGTAGTACTTGAATGACCGCTGGTGCTACTGTCTCAGTCGGCCAGGTTTGGCCGCCGGTTTCTTCTAGCCATTTATTTAATTTTGCAATAGAATGAGCGTGGATTAACTGTCGAAAATATGTAGTATCAAAGAGTGAGGCAGAATTAGGTCAGCGCGTTATAATCACCACTGATGTGTTGTGTGGGAACACTTACTATTGTATATTATGGAATATATCCAGCTGCGATCACCAGCTGTACCGGCGCATTTGCAAATGCGTGAGCGCGTTAGGCCAACGCGCATTCATCCATTGTGCGCGAATAATAGCGTTAATTATCATGACGCGAAACCACAAGTTGCAGGTTTGCGATTTTTGTATGATTATATAGCAGTACTAGACGAACATAACTGAACAAAAACAAGACGAATTTTCCGCTTATTACATGATCTAGAATAAAGTTTTTAAAAAACCTTCGCGCATTTGCCTGTTTGACTAAGTCTTGTTTGTAATTCTTGACGTTTATTTTAACAAAGTGTTAATCCGAAGTGCTAATTTACATCGGCTGGCAATATTGTCGTTTTTATGTCGGTGTAATGATGTCGGACATTGAATCATTGTTAAAAAGGAGAACTAAGTTAGTTGACATCCGAGGGGAAAACACGTGTCTTCATAGTTGAGAAATGTTCCCACTATGGGTTAGTGACCTCACACCCTCAATGGTACAATCATAACAGTATAAATGGTCAGATTTTATGAAAGGCGGTATTTCGGTAATGCAGTTGAAACAATTTACTAAGCAGCTGAAACGATTTAGTGTCGTTAGATGGTCCCGCAATACCGGATTACAATCCCGATAAAGCAGTTATTGCGTGGTACAACGATTCTATTGCAGGACGTCGCCCAGACTTCAACAACGCTAAGTGATCATTTTAGCATTGTAGCAAGTTTAAGTCTATTTACTTGTGCTATGGTTATTTGTATTTTGGCCTCCAAGCGCGCAGACTTGGCCGCCGATAAGGAGCTCCCGGTAGGCCACGATGGCTGCCTGAAAAAAATACGAGTTTTATGGCCTGCATTTATTTGCATTAGAGTCTTGCATAATCTGTTATGTTTTAGTGCTTCTTCAATTTGTTTTACAGTAGCTTATCGATTGCACTTATGTTTTAAACAATGGTTGTGAATTTGAATGGAAAACATCTGACTTTAACTTGAATTGAATATCGAACTTCTGTTGCAGTTTTTTTTTTAATAGTAAATATAACTCTAAAACATTAAACAGGTCTAAATTGAGTGGTCCTTTAAAGAGCTCGGGGGTACGGCTGTTTACACAACTCTATAGCTATCCAGCTATGATTTAAACATTTTCTCGTCTCTTATTATTAATATCACTGACTTTTTCTATTTTTATTTTTAGGTTTTCTGTGATTGTTCTTTTTCCATCTATGAATGAAGCTGCAACATACTGATATCTCTTCAATGAAAAAATCGCCTTTCCTTTATCAATGTGATTGTCAAGCGCAATGTTTCTTTTCGAAAACAATGCTTCTTTTATTTCAAACTGAATATTATTTTGAACGGTTAGTTTGTGCACGGTTTTCCGTCTTTTGTTCCTCGTATTGAAAGAGTTGGACGTCAGCAAATTTCGATCAGACTTTATTGCGGCTTTTCACGTAGCCTACTCCTATTTTGAACGTTGACCGCCACAAGGTTCCCCTTTCAGAGGTCGCTTTCGGATTTTGATATCCCTTTAGAATCAATTTATGTACCGTACTCTGTAGGCTATAATTTTCAAGAGAGTTACGTTAGATCCAATCATGGCATGAACATAGCTTGTTTATTACTTTTTGTTAGTTCAATTGATGTTGACATTGCAGTTTTGTTGTGGTGTTGTGAAGTAAGCCTAGAAACTTGTTACTTTGCTGAGTTGGAAACAGTATATTACATGTGTTTCTCTGCAGTTGAGTGTAGCAAGAACTCAGCGATAGACACGTAGTTCTTGCTACACTGGACTGCCGAGAAACACATGTTTTTGGGAAAAAGTCTTGATGGCTAGTGTGGAGTCTACACCGGTATGGTTAGCGAAACACTATGCTCGCTGTTCTGTAGTGAGTAGTCAGGTACTGCTGACGCCAGGAAGATCGCTCCTTTTCAACAGTATATTACGTTAAACAAGGTTCATCCAGCGCTTACAGGAGGCTTCAACTTGGCAGGGACCGAGTGATTAAAACATTTTACAGGTGCTCAAGAGTAGAGTTTGTCAATTGCGACTTGATCGATGTCAGCTGTTGCAATTTACTGTAACCACACTGTGCATTGTGTCTACTTCGTGTTTACGTAGTACAGTAGCCTATTATCCCTGGTATTGGTGCTGACATTTTTTTAAGCAAAACACTAATCCAGCAGGCTACAGTAGCCTATTTCAGTGGGCTAACTTTTTACTGGATTTAATTTTGAAAGCAATTCATTTCACAGGTTTTCTTACTCTTACATAATGTATTGTTTTGACAATTTATTCACTCTGTTTACATGGCGCTATCAAAATAAATTAACTTGACGTGAGTTTGAATGATTTTGTGCTGACATCTGAGAAACAATCACTACGGTAAGCTAAAGACGAGACGTTATGGCCTTATCAGAAATCTCGTCAAGGCATGAGATGGAAGATTTCGATGATGGGATAAAAAACAGTCGACCATCGTAAATTAGAGCTCGACCGATATC
Organism: Aplidium turbinatum; assembly: GCF_918807975.1. Lineage (NCBI taxonomy): Eukaryota > Metazoa > Chordata > Ascidiacea > Aplousobranchia > Polyclinidae > Aplidium > Aplidium turbinatum. Next base: position 50,269,007 of record NC_137472.1, read on the forward strand.
ATTTTTTCAGGCCGATATCGATACATCAACTATGAAAAATTTGTTACCAACAAAGTTAGTAAGCAACAAACCAGTCCAAGAAAGTTTATGCATTGGTTGCTGTAATGAAAAAATCTTTCTTTGCACTAATCACAAAAAAGAAACAACCAAATGCAGCCTACTGTTTTGTGTTCAATTCAATAATCAAAGTTCAACAGTTTCAAATTGTAGTTCAAAAAACATAGTTTCTCAGCATTCATGCTTAGAAGAGAACACCTTTTGTCATCGTTAAATCAGTCCAACACGACAGGAGTTTCTACTAGGATTCGCACAAAGACCGGTGTCACCGCCACTAGCCCGATAAACAGAAGCACAAACAGGCAGCTAGAAGATCGCCCTTCCACGTGCAACAAAACATTCAAAAGCATACCCACGTTTTGCGTGCAAAAATGAATTGTTTGCAGCCACTTGCACGTAATTAAAACGAAAGAGTTTAAATGCGGGTTTGAGCAACTTAAGTTTCTTCTAAAGGCATGTAGCCTATGACTGGTTTTGAGTGTGCTTTTGCTGGCCGATGTTTATCGACGAAAAATAGCCGATAGCCTACAATATATCGACTACTCCTGATATCGGTCGAGCTCTATCGTAAACTCTCTCTAACACCGTATCGAGACCATATCCTTGATCGAGATATACAGAGTTTGTAAAATAAGTTGAGTAAAAGTTTACGTATCGTAAACTGTTATCATTTTTGGAGTTGAATAAACGCACGACTGTTGTCAGAACGAGAAGTCGACAATATTCACACCTCGTGAGTAGCTTATAGTTTCACTTCAATCATTTAAATGCGCTAGCAGCACTACCCTCGTACCCCAGATAGACTTGTTACGGCCAATCTCTGTACAAATCAAACGTCATATAAAACCGTTATGGTCTACTTAACCTAGCTGGCATCTTACGTCATGGAAATTGCTAGAAAATGTCCAAATATTGCACCATCGGTCGTAAGACCTGATGAAATATTGCATCACTACCTTTGAACACCGGTTTGAATTGCGTGACAATGTCTTTCGTTATGACGTCACAGTACTGCGTACGTGAGTTTGAGATATTGAAAATTATTTTCGTCATTCGTAAAATTGTTGCTTGAAAGTGAGTCGCAAATTTAACTGTTTTGCTGATTGGTTGCTAGCTGGACAAATTTTCCGTCTTTTATCCAAGTAATCTGTTCTGTAGTGACAAGTTTTAGTGGTGTACGGCGTTGCATCCCATTTTAGACAGCCAGGTGGCTAATTTTACAGAAATACAATTTTGAATAGAGGTTTCAAAGGAGTGTTTGTTTTTCGGTCATTACATACAGACGAACGGATTCGGGAATCTTATGTTACAATTTTCCCACGAAGAGATTATGGTTTACCGCTGTGACCAGACTAGAGCAGTGTTTTTCAACCTGGTGGTCGCAAGACGCCTGAATTTCAGGCCCTGAAAGTCCAGTGCATTTTTTTCAATTCTACTTTCCTAGAGAAGAAGAAGAGCTGTGTTTTTGTGCAATTGTTCATTCCTCGGCCTGAAGTTTGCACCTTGCAGCTCACGTTGTTTGTGCAGATTAAAGATGACCAGCAATCGCGGTAGGCCTATGGCAAAAAGTGGGTTTTTTTAGAATCCTATGTCAAGTATAGATTTGTCAGTGTCATTTCCAATAGCATTAAAAAACCTGAACTTTTTGGTTGACTGACCGAGATGTCGGGATTGAGCATTGAACACCGGGACTGTCTCGACTAAAAGCGGGACGTATGGTAAACTTACGCTACAATTAAGCCTTTAGGCCTACCTGCATTGCAAAAAGATAATATCAATACTTTTTTAACATGTTGACAGCCGTGTTGTAGGGCTAGGCTAAGTTAGAGATCTGAGTAAAAAATAATAGCTTCGCTCTCAATTTGAGTGAAACTTTTAACTTACTGAAATACCAAAACGGTCTCGTACCGAAACTGCAAATATAAAAAGGTTTTCAATAGCAAAAGAATTAGTACGTGAGGGGATAACCTAAGGCCAACTAATAGCCTACCTTTATTAAACCAAAACAAGAAGCATAGCCTAAAAACGTAAAAGAAGATTAAAATTAAGTCAATACATTAGCCTACTCATTAAGCTAGCCTAATTTTGTTTTGACAGGAAGGTAACAAAATAAACGGCAGTCCACACTTGCCGCAAGCCGAAAAACATGTTTCTGCCCTCTCGAACAAAAACATCTTGGAATAATTTGAGACAGAAGTCTCAAGCACTCCCATGACAATGGTGTCACTGCGCAAAAAACTACCATCTCGATCTATTCCATTGATGAAACGGTTGGCTTGCCAGTTGGTTTCAATCTTCATGCACCGTAAGCTGTGACCCACTAAGAGCAATCAATGGAGTCTCACCACATCTCATAACATTTAACAAAAGCATAGGCCCGTTGTTCCAGACAATTATTCACCTAATCAAACGTCATATAAAAACCATTCAGGTCTACTGAATCTTAGCGTATTACGTCATGGAATTTTTCCTAAAAATGAGCCAAAATTGCACCATCGTTCGTAAGACTTGTGTCAAACCTGTTTAAACATGAAACATTGGATCACCACCTCTGAACACCTGTTAGAATTGCGTGACAATGTCTTTCATTATTGCGTCCGCTATTGCGTCCGCTTGTGAAATTTGTGCTGAGTTGAAACCTAAGTTCTACAAGCCAATTGAAATTCCATTGATAAAAGCTACGCAACCTATGGAGCGCTTAAGCATCGATTTCAAAGGACCTTTACCTTCTGCTACGAATAACAAATACATTCTGACTGTAGTAGATGAGTACTCTCGATTTCCTTTCGCCTTTCCTTGTAGTAAAGTAGACACTGAAACTGTAATCTCGTGCATGTCTAGTCTTTTTGCAATGTTTGGTAAATGTGGTTATGTGCATTCGGATAGAGGTGCATCGTTTATGTCTAAGGATTTTGTGTCTTACATGTACAGTTTGCGTATTCCTACCAGCAGAACCTCTATATACAATCCACGGGCTAATGGCCAATGCGAAAGATACAACGACGTAATTTGGACTTCTGTAAAACTTGCTTTGAAAACTCGAGATCTTCCTATTTCTAAATGGGAGTGTGTTCTACCTGATGTTTTACATTCTATGCGCTCTTTATTATGTACTGCAACAAACGTGACGCCACACGAGCGATTTTTTAATTTTCAGCGTCGTTCAAGTCTAGGTCTTTCCATACCTACTTGGGTTAAATGTCCTCAAAAGGTTTTATTGAGACGACACGTTCGTGCTAGCAAGTATGAACCGCTTGTTGAAGAAGTGGAAATGACTCATGCAACTCCGAACTACGCGCACGTTCGTTTCGCGAACGGACGCGAAACCACAGTGTCAATTCGTGACATCGCTCCAACTGCTCGTGGTGGCCTTGACGAGTCGACTCTTAGTTTGCCGGATCCCGGGAGTCCAAACGAAGGGATAAACAATCCATCTGTGGAAATTCCCGAACAAATAACAACTAATAATGAGTCTGTCAATGAAGATGCTCCTGCCCCGTCATCGGAAACTCATATACCGACTGATTCCAGCGAGCGCCCCATGCCCCGGCGCTCATCTCGTTCAAGGCGACCGCCAAACAGATTTGTAAATTAATTAAATGTATTTAATGTATTAGCGCCTTTAATTTTTGTTGATCCCTATTGATAATCTATGGAAGGGGTGAATGACGTGTTATTGCTTTAAGTTGCATTGTAATTTACGTTGTTGCTGATTGCTTTGTTACGTTGCCTTAAGTTCCTTTGTCGTTTTTACTGGTGTTTATTTTCAGTCTCAATTCAGTTTGCAGTTTATGTCGTCAGAACAACCTAGTTGCATTTTAGCGTAATAAACTTCTTAATAGAGGAATTGTAGATGGTTTCACTACACTACACATTACACATTAAGGCAGAACTGTTTAATATCTGACCAGCTTTCTCATCGACAATCTACAAAATGACAAAACTCATTGCTATTATTTCGAACGCACATAACTTGCCTTTATGACGTAAAAGTCAAATGGTTTGTTCAGTAATTTCACAGGGGTGAATCTGGCTGATGCAATATTTCATAGTTCACACGAGTTAAATCTGGCTGATGCAATATTTCATAATTCAAGATGATGTAAGAGTTCCTCGTTTACACAAATATTCCATGACGTAAGACGCCAGGTAAATTTTAACGGTTTTATGTTTGATCTGGAGAACGATTGTCCATAACAGTATCAACGCAAGATGAGGAAGTCTTTTTTGTGTCATTGAGCTTCTCAACCACGTTTTCAGGCGTCTTAGAGCAGAAAAAAACGTTCTAATGATGCAGCTGAAACCGGGAGGCAAAAGCAGAGCTCTACGAATTTTCGCGTTTCTTTATTTTGAACGGAGTTTGCGGTTTTTCCACTTACAACACCGCTGAGCAAGGAAAGTTCCGTTTTTAAGCGATCTTTTCTGATGGCATCGGGTAAGATGATCTCAGTAGCCTAGCCTATCAGATCTTTCCTCACCGTTTGCATTGCTCAGAAGGGCCTTCTCTCTGTTGGCTGCTGTAAATTAAGCAGATCCGCCTGGTCGAATCTTCGACCAAGCTCAGCTTGAACCAAATCAAGGGCTTCGATGTATTGCCGTTTCCACACTCCTTCTCTCGCAGACGACAAACCATCCGATTCCTCTGTGTTTCGAAATCTTGCTAGAGTTCTGTTCACCGAGGATTCTTTAGCGTCTTTAGGTTATTGGCAGACACAAAGACGTTTGCTGCTTCCATAAGATTGGAAACGGATTCATCTTTTCTGAGATTTTTCATCCGTTTGCCGAGAATGATGATGGATTCCAAAGTTGAAGCAGAAATCTTTTTGTTTTGGAGCTGTCTTGCGACGACTTCTACAGGCTGAAAAACTTCACCGCTGCAGGTAATCGCAAAATAAAGCCGCATCGTGCGTGTTTGTTTTACGAAGCTGAATATCTTTGCACGTGCATCTCCTCTCAATGCACTATCTTGTGTCATGTCGATTAGACATTGCAACAAGGTAGGGTAGCACTGAACAACACGAGCGGGGCAGAAGCACGAACGCACCAACGAGTAGGACACAAACCCAACAAATTGCAGGCAACTTCATCGCAACCAAAAAGCGACATGAATAAAGATTTAGCTTATGTTTAGACGATTCACAAATTACAACTGCAACGCTTTGAACGAAGTTTAATAAGACATCGGCAATAGGCTAAGCCTCACCTCCTTTGCAACGTCTTGCCAAATCAAATCGAGAGCATGATTACGGCAGTGAATGTTTGGTTTGGTTTCGAATCTTTATCCTCGGACTGACAACGCCTTGATACTTGATAGGTTATTCTTGGTAATTTCGCAGACTTGTAGAAGCTCTTGACGCAGGGCCGGATGCCGAGATTGACAGAGTGAAGGTTTCCGATTGTTGAAGTGTTGTTGTCGAAAAATTATTCCATTCACTAAGTGCCGCTGAATGGAGAGCAGTCCTGATGCCTTGCTCAGCGCACACCCCGTGTGTCGAAACAGCGCCGCGTGATCTTCAGCCAGGCGCGTAACTACTGAGCTAACGGGGGACAAATGTATAACGATCCAGGGCATAATGATTTAAGTTTGGCCCGCACTCGATCAGTTATAGCAACCAGATATATTGGCTGCACCGTCAAAACAGTAGCCTTGAATTCAATTCAATTTATTTTTCTTTGTCAGAATGCAAAAGAAATGATATTGTGAAAAAGAAATACAGTAACAAAACTAACAAAAGGAAAAGGTGGCAAAACCTTAATGGTTTAAGACGTGCATGAAAGGATCTAATATTGCGGTAGGCTATATGTATCAATAAATATAGTTAAGCACGGCCACCAAACCTGATACTTTAAAATAAGTTGATGAATTAGTTAAGAATCAGTCGCCTCCTCGTTCCTGGAACAACTGGAGCGCCAATTCTTAAAGCAATGAGAACACGACTGAACCCAACATCACAAAAACAAACTAATATACACAGTTACACACACATATTGAAATTACGTAACGGACTATCAAAACAAGGACTATTTACAGATTTCATACAGAAATAAAGTGTTTGCAGCAACGATATTAAGTAGCCTATATATTGCAGAACAAATACATAATATGGCAGCTCATTATCAAGATAAAATAGTTAAAAAAGCTTTGTTTTTTAAATTAATTTCCTGCGCATGTAAGAGCATAAGAAGCATGATGATATAGCAGCGTGTTTTTGGTATTTCTAATAAGAGTTGAATCATCTTTTATAGCGTCAATGAGGGATGGAGTGTTTTTGGTATCGCTAATGTGGTGGAGGTGGAGATGGTGGGATGGAGAGGTGGAGAGGTGGAGATTCTTTGGTAGTGCCGATGAAGGATGGAGTGTCTGAGTTGTTTCAAGCATCTTTTCCAAACCAACCTAAATAATAATCTTACGAAAAGTCAAGCGATCCTCTGAACGAACATAATAGCTTATAATAATCAGGGAGTAGTTAGATGCAAGCTGGTAGTAACTTAGTGATATATTCTTATCTGGCAAATATTAAATTATACAAAATGGTATAGTAGCTTATTCATGGAAGAGTAAAGATAATAATCATCCTTATCCGGTCGGGTGTAATATATAAGATATACGTATAGTAAGATATGTTAATGTATAATATAGTAATATATGATATGTAGGATAAATTTACAAAAGTGGCATTTGGAAAGGCATGCTATACCAGGATATGGTGCAACAATCAATAATACAGTCAGATAATTAAAGAGTTACAGCATAGGTTGTTAGAGGTTAATTTTCAAAACACAAGTGCTTTTTCAAGTTACCGTACTGCAAAATATTGAAAAGGTTTCAATTTCAGTGATGGTTTTCATTCGGTCGTTCAATCGGTTCAATCGGTCAATTCAGTCGGGAAAACTAGTCGGTAATACACGAAAACAACGTTTCCGACTTTGAATCGGGCGCATTATCAAACCCAAGAAAAACGTTTTGCAACACGAATTCCGAATCATCGTAACAATTATTGTTCGAATATTTTTCTGCAAATATGTTATGTAGCCTACGCCCTACGGTACCGTAGCCTACCTAAAATTGTTAGAATTTTCTAGGGGGGCTGAAGCAATTATCGAAAATTCCAGGGGAGCTGAACTAGTTCTAGGGGGGCTACAGCTCCTTGCGCACCCCTACTTCCCACGCCCCTGACCGGTTGCACTGCTTGTAAAAGGCCTTCACATATGTTTCACACTGTTCTGAACCAGATGATAGGCTACCAAATTTTTCTTCAACATCATCACGCAATCTTTTTTGGCCTCCTTTTTCTCCTTTGTGTATCTCTCTGTGATTGTTTTGGCGGTTAAGCCTATCTGTTGTCCGTAATTTTTGCTACATTCCGCCACTGCATTGCTAAAAGTCCTTTGAAAAAAAGGCAGTTAGCCATCTTGGCTATCGCAGCAGCAGTAGCGTAGCCAGGAATTTTGAAAGGGGGGGTTTTGACGACCCAACGGCGGGGGGTCTGGGGGGCCACCCTCAGAAAATTTTGAAAAATTACTTTGAATTTGGTGCATTCTGAGAGCATTTTCAACAAAAATGTAGTTACGAATATTCCTGTAAAGTGGTGGTGTCTGGTGGCATAGCAAAAGGATAAGAGCATGTTTTCTTCGGCATTTTTCGGAAATAAAGCTAAGTCTCTATGTTTTCTTGTTGCTAATTCCTGGCTGAGATGTTTAGTATTGGCAAAACTTGCTCTTTTAATGCAATTTTGTTTAAAATTAAGCAATTTTTTTAGACTGAAAGCATCATTCTCAATATCGTGACGTCACACGCGTACCAAAGGGGGGTTGTAACCCCCAACCCCCCCCCCCCCCCCCCCCTTGGCTACGCCACTGCGCAGCAGTAAACAACTTTTGTTTTCATTATTACTGAACATAAGCCTATCTTGTTTTAATGTAATTCCGATGCTACTTATGGTGCTATTTCATTTGCATTGTTTATAATTGTACCGTATAGGCCTACTATTCTCGCAATAACCGAAATAAAAGGTTTCTCTCTCATCTTGCCCAATGGTGCACCTAGCGGTACAAGTATGTTTTTCTCCCAAACAAGTTTGCGTCATCGCATTGGCAAGTTTACCTCACGTCGCGTCATGTGATATACTGTGACGTCCAACGAAGTATGAATTGTAAAATAATGTCATTTCATTGTCGATCCAATGTCATTAAGTTACCAATAGATGTGTACCAGTATGCACTCTCCTTCATTTGCATGAGACAGATTGTTCAAATTTCCATACAAGTGATGCAAAGCTAAATTAGAGTTGCGTCCTTCAGTGAGCTACAATAGGCTACCAGTACCATGTAGTGCTGTCCTTTATTTAATCTTTTCATGCATTCCAGTATGCCGATGTACAGGAAGAAGTGGTAAGACCTCTTCAGTGGTTTAAAACGTGTTTCATTACAGTTGTTTTGAAAGTGAGTTACATTTCAGTTGTTTGGAGGTAGTGTGGCCACAATGTCTAGTCTACAAGTCTTCGAAAACGTTAATAACATTGTGTGGTAGTAATTACTTTTTTGCCACATTGAAACATGTAAGTTGTATTGAAACTTGTAGAAGAGTTATTCTAGGACTAATGAATAAGAAAATCAGATTGTTTCAGCATGAAACTTCCATGAAATTACCGGTGGTATGGTACCGTAGGCTACTATGAACAATAGTTTGTGCAGCCTACTTGTCAGCACATTCAACTACTTGTGGTGTTTGAGATGCAATTTAAAACGTGTTTTTGTTTTAGCTGTGTAGTGTAGGCAATATATATGAATTGACTGATGTGTTGATTTTTTAAAAATTGGAATCTACAAACTCGCTACCAAGAACATTTACAATTGTATCAAGAAAGTATGGCAACTGTGGCAACTGACAATACATCAACAATTGGAATGGTAATTTATTGTTTTGCTTTACTAAAGTGATAAAAAGTTATAGAAATTTGATTTATACTGGCCAGTGGCCACTCATGAGTCATGACCGATAAAAGAGTAGAGCTGCGTAGGATGTGACAACTTAACACAAATCATTATGCAACAGTAATCTTGTGTCAGTGATGCTCTGTTTTTTCCCATACAAGAATTTGATGTTGATCAAGTGGCAGGCCTCTAAGCTCGCGACCATGGCCATCGAGAAGTCGTTAAATGGCCTTTGAAACAATCATGCCGGTGGGCCATGTTTGGTCACCGGCTTCCACAAGCCAACATTTCTTCACTCGCGTTTGTACGTGAAACTTTTTTCTTGTCACTCATATTTGCAACCTTTTTTCATAAACAAGGCAAAGTTTCTATACGCCGACGAGAAGTATTGCTGATACAATTTTAGCAAAAAGTCTGGGCGTCACCTTATAAAAACTCAAAGACTAGCTGTGGCTGGTACTTACATGGGAAAAAGGATATTCATGTAAGCTATAACTACAAATCAGGGCCTTGTTTGTATTGTTCTTACCCTAGTGAAAAAAAACATGATATTAATTAACTGATTTTTAAAAACACAAATTTTTGATGGAATTTTTCATTTTGGCTGACTGGCGTAAGGATTTGGCCACCAGAAATAAGCTCTGGTAGGTCATGCTTGGTCGCTGGAAAAATAAAGGAGGTTAGAGGACTGAAGTGGTCATCCTTTGGCATAGCTCAGGCACTTCATAGTACTGTAGCAGAATTGCAAAAGTGGTATATACCCTGAAATAATTATGGCACCCAGCCATTACACTGATGTGTGCAACTTACCAAATGTAATTATTACTAAAACAAACTTTTTTTTTGAAATTACAATAACACAACAACAAAAAGTCTCAATTACAATTACCGTATGTTTTTACTTGAACATTGAACAATTGAACATGCATCCATGATAATTGCATTTAATTACAGTTGCAATTGACCCAACTCTGGTTGCTAACAACAGTTTGCTGACCAGGCAACCACTGCACTAGATGTTAAAGATACTCTTAATACAACAATTACACAACAATTACTCTTTCTGACAACTTGTCAGCAGCCCATAATTGCACTTTCACTTTTAGCCAATCCTGTTAAATAGTGTTTTTTAAGCTGATTTTTTTATTTACAATAGTTTTCGTTTTATTTCTAGAATGATACTGACACACCACTGGTTCCTTCACGTGTATTTATGCAAACTGTGGCTTGCCAAGCTATTTCTGGTTTGTTCACTTGGGCTGCTATCCTTGTTTCTGTCCATCATGTAAGTATATACTTTAAAAATGCTAAAGGTTTGACATGAATATTGTGTGCATGACTTATGAGTTGGAAAAAGACTTGGCTTGTATAAGATGCAATAACTTTAACAACAACAACAACTTGTGCTGTGTTTTTACACATGACAAGTAAATATCTTTGAACAATCAGTTTTTCATAGTTAAAATACTGTACGGTATATGCTTTGTTTAAGTAGAAATTTAATTTCAGTTGGTATGTTGTTTAATAGTTGGTAGGAGTCCAGCCGATAGATCTAATACATTATGGCATATACCGTACTATAAAACAAAACTTTCACTGTTTCAAATATTTTCATTTGATAATGTTGACTGCACAATTTGCTTTAGTTGTTTGTAGTATGCAGAAGTATATAATATATATACCCGAAGTGTGGCCTGAGGGCATATTTTACTGGGCCTTTTGAAGCTTAGATTATTTTTGTTTCGATACCCTGCTTCAGAATTATGTTTGGAACAAAATTTCAATGTTATACAATTTTTCAGATTTCTGATTCTTATGCCATAAATATCAATCATCATATTGTACTTTTTATTAGATCTACAAGCATCTCAAGTTTTACACAGTGCCTGCAGAACAAAGGTGGATTGTGCGTATTTTGTTTTTTGTTCCAATTTACAGCTTTGATTCATGGCTCAGTCTCATGCTATTTGATAACCCAAATGAGCCTTATATTTATGTGGATACCATAAGAAATTGTTATGAAGGTAAGCGACTTTTTTATAGTTTAAAAGTTTTGGTCAACGTGTTATGGTGTTGTTTTTTTCTGGTTGCATTTTGGAAAGTATGCAACCGTGCCAGTAGGTGTTTATTGTGGTGTATATGTTTTGTGATGGAATATGAAAAATATTATTTACACTTTCAGCTTTTGTTGTCTACAATTTTCTCAGTTTGTGCTATGAAGGCTATTTGGGAGGGGAAAGTGCGATCATGGCTGAAATAAGAGGAAAGCCTTTCAGGTAAATTTGCTTTTTGTTAGGCCTACTGCCATGAATTTGTCACTAATTCACACATAATATGCCATAAATTTTTGTGGTGTTGTCGCCTGATCACGTCCACAAATAATAGCGCAGAAAATCCCAGGCTTCCCTAATAATGTATTTATTAATTTCCAATTGTTCTTTAATCAAGTTATACCAAATGGTCATTGGTCAATGGTCATTGGTCAAGTCAAAAGTTACATCAAATTGACAGTGCATTATTGCATAGGCTACCGTGAAAATGAAACAATAGAAGGTTCTTAAAGCTTGGATAACTTTTGTGCCATTGTCAATGCATTTCTCTCTTTTTTTTTATAAGTAATTGTAAAATCAGTAGGCTATTTTGGTCATAAGAATTGTTGATATACTGAATCAATGAATTGAAATCATTTTTTTTTATTGAAGTGAAATAATCAATTGAAAAACCTAATGACTGAACTGCTATAATGGGAAAAAAGCATGAGAAGTTTTAAAAGAAGATTCCTATTGGATAGATTTATCCGCATTTGGTAGATTTATTCATGCGACTGTTTCTCATAAATTGCAGTGTCACAATGTAAGTTATTGTATCCCCGCTGTTTTTCATAGCCATTAGACGTACGTTGTTCCTGAGTGCTCATGTGAAGTTTGTCACATTCTGAACAACTGCCAAGTAGAAAATCCTGCTATCACTGTGTACAATGTCAACAGACTCAACACCCAAAATCTTGCGTTCAGTCTCCTGTTTGTCTTGACTTGTATGGGTTCAGGAAGCACGTGATTGAATATAGCATGTCTTACATAAAACAATGATTCTAGAGATTGTGCACAATAGTATGAATGGCCATTTGTTTATAAAAAGGCTGGATTTTTTAAAAACAATGGTAAGCCTATGCATTGACTGTATAAGATGAAATTTGATTATTTGTGCAGGACAAGTTGGTTGAATTGTACATGCTGCTTTGGTGGAAAAACGTACTCAATTGGAACACTGCGGTTTTGCAAACAGGTCTGTGACCGAAATGGCTGTAGCTTATATGCAAATTTAAACTGTCACATAAACAGATTCGGTCTTTCAAGTTCATCCTGGCCAAAGGATGTGGGCATATGGCTGTTGATTGATCACCGATCATGGTCGGGACTTGTCTGCTAGGTGTTTGGATGATTAAACCGGGCATGGAGCCTTTACTTAAACTGAGCATTTTAAGGATCCCACGAAGGGTTAAACAGGTTGTTAAGTTTTCTCGGAGCGGAATGGCCCGTTTCGGTGAGTCCGATTCGGTGAGTCCGATTCGGTGAGTCCGATCCCTTAACGGGGATTTTTTCAATTTTTTTTTTTATATTATTGGGTATCGTAGCCTAATTATCATTGCCGTTTTAGGATTAGGGGGTAGGGTTAGAGGTTAGGAACTCACCGAATCGGACTCACCGAATAGTAGCAGACCCTTCTCGGAGAGTAGCAGCTAAATTTGGTTTATGTTATAAATATACGAATATTATGTGTTGTAGGCTATCTTGATTGCTGGAATGTTGTGAGTTGTGACTGGAATAAATTTATTTGGAATACGTTTATTTTAATATGAAATTGAAAACACATTATATAGCCTATCTAATTTTTTTCAGGCAACTTTGCAGTTTTGCATTATCAAGCCACCATTAGCCATCACTACGTTAATTTTGCAATCTTATGATTTATACAGAGACGGAGACTTCAGGTATGACCGTATGAGGACTTGGTTAAATTACTTTTCATCACATATAATATATCATTTCATCACATCATATATAATCATTTCAACACAAAAGTAAGCATTATTTTCTTTTCAGACTGTTTAAAGATTTTAGGCTTGTTACCAGCAGATGTACCCTCAAATGCGTTTTCATTTTCTCATTTCTTGTTTTAAGCTCTTTAAGCTTTCCTTTCTCTAGTTTTCATCCCCACTACCTGTTCCTTGCCTTTTGGTCTTCATCGCCGTCATCACTTTATACCGCATTGCTGGTTTGGTCTTCCTTTTGCATATCTCTCTTTTTGCTTGTGTCACTCAACTTACATTAATTTTCTAAGTGTACTCCCACTTGTCTAAACCTTCCTTTCTAACTCTTGTAGTTGTACTAGAAGATATAAACCAGATATATAATTAGGCTTAGCTCCAGAATAAACCCTTTCAACTAATAGTTTTATCAATATCTTTTTCTCAGCAATATTCTCTAGCCAACGTAAAACTCCGGTTTAGTGTAAAACTCAAATTCTTTATGATGTGATTGAAGTGATTTTTTAACACAGGCTGCTGCTTTGTAAAAAGTTTGATAACTTTGCTTAACGTTTATATTTCAGCGTTAACAGTGGCTACCTATACATTACTATCATCTACAATATATCTGTCAGTCTTGCATTGTTTGCACTGGCTTTGTTCTATTATGCAACTTTGGATATTCTGAAACCGTTTGAACCGGTGCTGAAATTCATCGTTGTCAAATCTGTCATTTTTCTCTCGTTTTGGCAAGGTAAGATGATTGCCTTTCTGCACAGATTTTACAAATTTGTAATAAAATCAATGAATAAATTTTAATCTTATAAGTTTTACTGTATTGTTCAGAAGGAAAGTGATGTTTTACGTGATATTTCTTTGCTTCGTTTTGGCTGCAAATTGTCAACCAGACGTGTTGTTTCACACTGATACGTGTTTTATCTGTTAACAAAGCTAGCACGTTTTGTGACATGTTGCCAGCGATTCAAAAACACCAACGCAGCTGGATGAATCCTGCAACTTTTTTATTTCTTTTATCTGAAAGTGTAAGTGTATTATATTCGCTGCATAAAATTTACTTAAACCGACCTTGCCCGAAGTAAAAGTATGAATCCACATAGTAAAGCTGTCATTTTTGCATAGATATAACGTCTGCAGACGTTGTATGAATGTAAATATGACAGATTTTTGCTTTCCGAGGCGGGGGAAAAACACTGCTGATCATTATGAAGGTGTATTGCTGAGCATGCTGGAAGCAGTTGGCGCAATCACGCCAGTGAGCGTGGGTGGTTCTGGAACGGATGAGCTCGGGGTGGTTACTGTTGCTGCGGGTATACAAAATTTCATCATATGCATTGAGATGTTCTTCGCTGCTATTTGCCTGCGCTATGCATTTCCGTATCAGATCTATCAGGAGAAGCAACTTGATAGAGGTGAGTCCCAGTTGCAATGGTAAGCCTAACTTTAAAACTCTACAGGTTTTGCTGCATAGTCACTTAGTTTGTTTGAAATTGAAAAAATACTCCTACTTTAGAATGACGTCATGTTTCGGGTTGTATGCACTCATGCAACCACCTTGCTTTCACCAATTTACAGTTTCAGTCATTGTTTGATTTGCAAATATTTTACTTAATTTGTGGTTTCTTGTGTCTTGCACGTTTCTAAAGTGGATTCGAGAATCTTCAATAGAATTAGGATTTAGACAGAGGATGGTGCCGTCCATTTCTTGCTGCTGCTATGAGAAATGTGTTTAGTCATATGCATAGGCGCCGACTTTTCAAAAAATCTTGGGGGGCGAGAAAGGTGATGACGTCATAACCATAACGCTATTTTACTCAATTAAAATAGTCTTTGATTAAGCTTATAGTGTCTTGTTCATATTGACATCTAGGTCGCAAACCGAATTTATTAGAACCGCTGCTTGAAACGATTAGTTTAAGCAAGCAGTACTCCCAGTCGTAAAAATTTTGATAATTGTTAGCTCATAATTGGAACAGTTGGAAAACAAGCCGATTCATTTCCTTTTCGTGCGAGTGAATAACAACGATCAAGACAGTGAAGTTATCGAAATAAAGCGCAAAAAAATCATGATCTCAAGCAGAGTGGAAACCCGCTATCAGTTTTATTAGCTTCGTTTCGCTCATTTTTCTAATTACTTACCTTGAAAGCGTTAACAGCGGCGAAGTGTTTTCTCTTCTGTTTTTTATCGAAAGTCTTTTATCGAATACCGTATATACTCGAGTATGAGATGTTCGCAAATAATTTTCACCTCAAAAAGACAGGTTCAACTTATACACGGTACAAGCTCGGCAGTTTTCAAAATGAACGCATTTTTGCTGCGGCCAAATCATTGCCGAGTAGATTACGCAGTGTGTAATGGTGTCGGCCGAAGTAAAAGTTTTGAATACGTTTATTTGCAGTGATTCAAACTTAATTTTCAAATTTTTCTTGTTAATTCTAAACTTTATGCACTTGCTGAGCAATATACAAAGCTCACGAGACAAAACAGCGGAAAGAGCTGTTTTAAGAGATCAATTTTTTTATTTTTGCTTGTAGGATATAATCGTTCTAATTACGTAACATGATCGTTGAAGTCGATGTCAAACCTTAGCGGTTAGCTAGGTGATAATAGCGGTAAGAGACATCGTTAATGCAGGCAATATCTGCGACCAAGACCATTAAACACCTTTTCTTTTATCGGTTTTCGATTTAATTCTCACACATTGCGAACAAAACAATGCGTTCTGTTCATGGTTCTGTTGAATCATAATTGATCTCACAGTGGGAAGACCTCGTTGAACATAGCGCGTTTAATTTACTATGGTTTACTTAATATCGCAGTGAATAGTTACGTGACTTTTCCAGCAGCGTAAGTTACTCTACGCTCTACTTTGAAATTCCCATACCTATGAGAAAGCCATGCGATCAGCTGCTGTTTTGCGGGCAAGAGCAACGTAAGCTATTTTTCGCTTTCGGCATTCTTTAAGTCCGATTAAATGATGTAAATCTTTTTGACGAAGTGTTTTTTCTTTGAAACACCACTTGTAATAACCATTTTTGTTGCCCCTCAACCGTAAATTTATGGGGGCGCCGCCCCCCGGCCCCCCCGGAAGTCGGCGCGTATGGTCATATGCAAATAGTACAATTTCAAAACAAGTTATATAGTCATGTCATGATGAAGTGGTATGAATGTCCAATGAATGATTTCTGATCAACTGTATTTACAATCCACGAGACTTTTAAAGGCTATTTTTTTTTCAATATTTCCTTTTTTCAGTAAAGACTGAAAAGGATGTGATATAGGACAGGTGGAAGTGATTGGTTTTGATGGCACAATTTTATTTTGCCTTCTATGCATAAGTGACTGGCAACACCACACACACCACAATGATGAATCATATCCGACGAGTGTGATTTACACATTATGGACTTCAACCATGCTGATGCTCACATCGATTTAACGTGCAGTACAACTCAAAGTTTGTGTGAAGACAAACGCATCAATTAGCTTATAATCTCATTTCATTTATTCTTCTCTCTAAAACAATCCCACCTCTCTTTGCCTACATTACTGATCAACCAGCCAATCAGTGCTTTTTTGCATTCCATTGTATCAGCGAAAAATCGACGTAAAAAGGAACTGGTTGAGAACTATACTGCCTTCTCTTCTGACCTCATAGCCCAGACAGCAAAATCTGTCATTTTCACATTGGTTTAACATTGATTCAAACTGTATTTTTTAATTAATCGTAAAATCAATGTAAAAAGTGGTGGATTTTGCTGTCTGAGAGTGTAAGCGCGTGCTTGTTCTTTCACTGAAAAGAATAACTATTGGATACCTATGTGGCAATTTTTAATTAATCGTGTTATTTAATCGGATAGGCGTGGCAAGCTGCTGTCTGTCGACATTAGTGGTATATTCATTCCTTGGCGTCTTCAGTGCAGTATCTCCAATTCTCCAAGTGTGTCCAACCTGTTCATGCCCAATAATCTTTTCAATAAGATCTGGACGTCTTGACCGAACTTACCAACAAAATGAGTTGGTTCTTTGAAGTTTAGTTTTCTCATACTTTGCATCTGTATAAGCACATTAGCGCGGATACCACGTTACATCGAAATACTGCAAGAAAAGTTTCTGTTATTCACCAACTGCTATCTGTCACATTTTATGTAGTGAAAGGAAACTTTATGCGAATGTACGAATTGTACACTGTATGTATACACTTGTACAGTAAAAAGAATGTTCAATCAGTCACTTCTAGATTAGTCTGTCAGCGATCACTCGTTTTTCCAGAACGATAAATTTAACGTTATATTGCTCGGTCCGCGCATCAACGTTCTTATTCAAAGTGTACAATGCTTGATTTGAAAAATTCTACTTAAAATTTTCTTTGGTGTCACAAAGTTATTTTTTATCTTGACAAACAATAAAGTGGTTATTGTTTTAAAAGTTTAACACAACTTTTGTTTTATGATTTTTGTTCATCACTAAGGTCTAACTACAAATATCTACTTCACTTATTCACTTTTGTTGTCGCATGGCCACATCATAGTTTGGTCAAGGTTTACTTTACCACACCATCTCATATAACAGCACTTTTATTCAAATTTTAACAACGACCTTGGTCTGAGTGACGCCTTATGTTGCATTTTGTTGAATGTGAAGGCTTTCAGCAGCTGCAAGTACGCCAAGAGAAGTGTTCAGCCAACAAAAGTTGCTTTTTTGCATTGCTTCAATGTCTCGTGATGTTGAAACTATGTTAAAAACGCTTCCATTGACTGAACATTTACGGGTATTCATCACCACGGGCAAGATGCTGTACAGTATCTTGCCGTTGCCAAAACGTGCAAACATTCTGAGTTGTCGATGTCTCAATGTTGTATCTAAAGCTTGTCTATCCCTGGAATGTTCACCATCAGTAGTCTTTGTGCAGTGGCATGCGTTGTTGTAATCGATGTATTTGCAGAGAATGCCTCGGCACATACAATCTCATCCCGCCTCAAAGACACCGTCAATCCGACTGATGTTGTCCACGACGCTATTCACAATTTTTCTCCGTCCTACCAGAACTATACCCATCTTAAGTATGAAGCTTAGAACGTAGCATCCTGGTTCATTCCAGCATGTACCACCAATATGACACTAACCAGAACTTACCAAAAGTTGCTTTTTTATCATTTTTACGTGGCGAGACCTTGAAACTTTGACGAAATGGTAACTTTTGTTAGCTGGGATGTCGATCTACACTGTGTAAGCTACGTGGTGTTAGCTACTGAAGTTATTGAATGCATGCTTTAATGGTTACCTACTATATACCATGTATATACACAATTACATATACGGACAAGAACGGTAGTGTGGAAGTGAGAGGCTGAAGTTTTATCGAGGTGCTGCACCGGCGCTCCATAATCAGTGTTTCTGTTATGCATGGCTATTTAATGGGTGTTTACTGGTAGAGTGCAATTGACAGCAACATGTTACCTACTAATTACAGTATATATTATATAAGATTTTAGTATCATGAGTTCTTTCCAACGGATATCAATTATTAGATGACTTATCCTTTGTTTTCTCGTACCCTTGCAATGTGCATGCTGCCTGAATGTGCTTGTAAAATTACTGATAATTTTCATACAACCTTTTTTTGGTATACAGTATAACAAAATGTTTTGCTGACGTGTTCAAACCATGGTTCAAACGTTTAATTGGTTTTAAGAAGCTGATTGACAAGCGATATGTAGACGATCACTACGTCATCATAAAGACCATACACGCAAGGCTACACTGTTGTATAACTTTGATTTTTAAATTCCGATTTAATTTAATATAGAATTTAAGAAATTTTCTATTGTGATGAGTTTCTGCAACACAGGTTGTGTGTTTTCCAGCTAATCATTCTTCTACTAGGCATTTTGTTTTTGCAATAGCGACTTTACCACATGAAAAATACTTCTCGCGTATAATTGTACTGTAGCCTACAATACATGGGAGTGGAAGTTTCTAATTAATTGCTTGCATGCTTTCAATTAGTGGTTAGTTTGTAACAAAAATTAGTGAAACGTTTCCTTGCTGAGGAATCTTGTTTTTCTTGTGAAGCAATCATGCATGTTTAACCAAGTTGGTTTTTGTGGGAGTGGTGATGCACACTCTAACTGCGTTTAAAGGTTGCATGTGTGTCGAAGGGAAGAGCAATGCTAATTCATGGATTGGTTAGAAAAATGCCAATTCGCGGTGGCCATTGTTTATTCTACGGCGTTTCGCGAAAATAAGCTGATCAAGTTTGTAACTGATATACAACAAATATGCTTCTGTCACTCTGTCAGCGCTACTGAAATCGTTTCATGTTACAGTTTGTAGGAGTTTTTGCAATGAATGCTCATTTGTGGTACAGAAGTAATTTGCTTGTTTTGCAAAGGTATTGCACTATTGCTTCAGCTGTGTTCTCTGAGCCACTGCCATATTTTTATTGCTTTCGATTGTTTTCATTAAACAATTATCATTTTAACAAGTTGGCCCAATTGTTGTTGTTTTACATAGATTGACAAAATTACTGCTTCGTGAAAGTGAAACACTCTAAACACTATTTGGTGTCTTGGGCAGTGACACTGGTTACTGTTATACAGTGAATAGATCACATTCTATGCGAGAACTGCCCACCTGGCCAGTCGCCGTTTTTACCTCGTTTCATCCTCAATCGTCGTTTCCCATACCTTGGTATGATGTACTGTCCAAACATTGGCGGCGATTTCCATTGTTTATTCAACTCTGTGGCGTTTCCCTCTATTATGTCATGATCGGTATACACAGTTGTCACGTGATATTTTACAGGGAAAACGAATCTACAAAGGCCACAGCTGAACGTGGCGAGTGAGTATACAGTCCGATAGCAAACCATTTTTATGTTATTTAAACGTTGTTAGAGTTTAAATAGACGTAGCAATACTGAAGCATTGTAGTTGAAGAGTACGGTAGCTCTTGCCTTTCACTTTCCTCTGTAGAGTTCTTTAGTCTCATTGTTTCTGCTTCAAAATGTGTTGTTTTTCTCTGTTGAACTTTTGGTGACCTTCAGTAGCTTCAGTTTATGGAAAACTTTGCTATCAATCAATCATACACTTGTCTGAATTGATCTAAAGACATTTTGTCATTCTTGGCTCGGTTGGTGGAAAATATTTTAATCTTATTGTAAAATGCAACCTTCATAAAACTGCACTATTTTACCTCTAAATTTTAAAACCACCAGTTCCAACTACTTTTTGAAAAAGTTTTCCAAATTTATTCTGATGGCAGTGGGATTCGAACCCCCAGTCATGGGATTGACGAAAACTTCAAGTTAACCGCCATACCATGTTGTCGTTGGTTAGTTATTGGCCGCACCTTTGTGGCGATTGTAGGTGGTGAATTGAGTCCCTTTGGAATACCACGCGTCTGATTGAAATCGATTTTCGAGTGAATTGAGTTTTTGTTGTGTTATTGATTGAAAGTCCTTTTTTCCACTTGAAATGTCCAAGTTCATCTCAGATCACAACATTATTCTACGTTTGTAGACGTTGAATCAATGTAAAAATGACAAATTTGGTTGTCTGAGATCGCATTCACGCTGAATAGTGCAACAGTTTGGTTGCAACCTCACGAAGGACACATTGAGTTATGTTGCACGAAATTGAGTTAGCAATTGCAAAACCTTGTGAGGTGAGAAGTGGTTATTTATCAAAACACATCGTTCATTAAACTTGCATATATGTATATATCATATGCAACCCTTGCAACACGGGAGACAAAGGACGTAAAACCGTACACTAACTAACTAAAATGTATAGCGCAAAATTGGAAGCGACAGAAAACTAATGCAAACTTTTCATTTCCGAGTTGAGTGTATTTCGTCCACTGTTTCAATTCATGGTAGTTTTTAGTGAGCAACTGAAACTGAATTTTTGTGGCTACCTTGAATGGAATGAGTAGGGATTTATTCATAAGCCATAAGCATTGAATGTGGATATTTCAAGCTGCGTTGGTTAACACGCTTCGCGACCTTCGTCTTTATGTTTTGTATGAAATGTGGATGGAGAATTGCATGATTATTTATTTTCTTCACTAAAATCGTTTTACTTTTCATAATGAAGCGATAGGGAGAGTTACCGTGATTGTGATCATAACATTTTGCATTTTGATCATATTTGGTGCATAACCTGCAACATGGCCTACTACACCTAAAGTTCTAAACCTTTATACTTTACCAGTTCATAAAATCCGTCCATTTTACATTACCGTACTTCATTATCTACGTGTTCAGACGTTGAAGTAATGTAAAAATGACGAATTTAACTAAGATGACGCAGCGCTAACCCAACCTATAATCATGCAAAGTACTAACAAGGACGCAACCATTTATCTTTCCAATTATTTTTATTACTGCTTATGTACTAACACCTCTACCGAATAATCATCCGTTTGTATTAGAAAGCTCTTAAGTTAGTCTAATTACAAGGCTACTATATAATATGTTTTATAATTTATGTAGTCTCTTAATATCTTCTATATTGGTTATTTTATTTAGTAATACTTTGGCACATAACTTGTTTCTGTTTATAATTGTTTTAAAAGTTGAATTGTTCTTGTCTCAAAACCGTCTTCTCGACACTGAAAAATACTCGTTGCATTGGACTAGTAAATATTCCCCTTTCATGTCTATAGCTAGTATGCAAAGTACAACCAAAGCGACGATGGATTTCACGTCAGTTTGCCATAAAAGAAATTCCTTCAAGAAAAGATTGAAGTATTTTATTGTGAGACGATTTAATGTCGACACAGTTCCCCTTTTGTACTTCAGCGACCCTTTGTTCGACGTGGCAGTCATCATTGTTGCCCGTAGTTTGCTACATATAATCTAAGCCTGAGTACTGAAGTAGTTACAGACTACAGTGATCTTTCTTATTGCTTAGTTCTCGATGTATTCTCTTAGCTCGCAAAACTTCCCCTTGTGGTACCTTAAGTTTCTTTGGCTACGTTAATCCATTGAATCAAGGTCTGCAGACTTTGAATCAATGTAAAATGACGAAAATTGCTGTTTGGGAACGTTTCCCATCATCGTTCAGTGAAGTACGATCTTTATTTTCTGATGAAATATTTATTGTTCAGATGAGAGCGGCGTTGTCATGAAAAGCATTTCCAGCTCGTTACGAGAGACAATTAACCCCGGTGACGTCCTACAAGACGCAATACACAACTTTTCTTACAAATACAAAGATTACATTCAACACACTGGTAGTGAAAGGCCTCAGCAAAATAACGAAAATTACTCCAAGACAAAAACCACTCCACTTCCCCATGAGTATTACGACGATGAGCTCAGCGATTTTGAGTATCAACAAGAAAAGCATGTCAATGGCATCGACTACAGGCAGACTAGTGGCAACCCTTATGCTGGTATAACGTCTAATGGTTTGGTAAGCACGTGTGAAAAAGCATCTACTTACTACACCACACCGGGTAGGACTCAAAAGCGGGCAAACTCCTCCGCTCTTCCCCAAGAAGGCTCAGCCGGTGCTGCGTCTGTGCATTTGCTGCGGAGTTCAAAGGAAAGCGAAAAATTAACTTTGCTGAGTTCCGACGATGAAATATAATGTCTTTTACGGTGTTTCTTTTTTGCAACTTTGTTTAAAAATGTGTTTTTATTTTATTCAACTCAATTTGTCCAGTCGTTTCAATAGAGATTTGACGTCATGTCCGAAAATTTAATTGTTTTTTTTTCGCTAAATGAGCAGCAGGTTTGACTACAATACTCGTGGGGTTTATTTTTAAGTATATACTAAGCGCATGTGTATATATTTGTATTTCTTGTATTGTTGTTAAACTTACATCTAGATTTTTGTCGCATTTATCCAATAAATCTGTATCTATTTGTTAATAATTTCTCTGATAAGGTTTTTGTTGTTGTTGCATTTCTTTGAAGTAAGGTGAAGAAATCCCGCCAGACTTTGTTATCTAGAAACTGTAATCAATTTGATTTCTGTGGATTAGCTTTGAGATATCAGTTCGACGTGAAAATCCAGGGGGATTGAAATTTACTTTAATCAGTTAATCAATGTACCGTAACTTATTGCTTTTTCTTTCTTTTTTTTCTGTTTTTTTTTTTTCAATTACAAATTGTGGGGGATTACTACATGGTTTGTGCTGGGCAGTGGGCACTATTGACTGAAATTTGTTAAACGTTGTACTTTCTTGCTCCAAATCGCTAAAAAAACGTCACCTAGTTTTGAACTCGCTGATGCTGAAGAAATATTTTGTAGGAGAAGGAAATTTATTATTATTAATTAATTCATTATTGTCATTTATTAAGTCAATTTATCCACTTTAAAACTAAAGGTGATTGGTCTGCAGAGCTGATATTTTGCCTCTACTACAGCTGCAAGTGGTTTGCATTGGGACAGATTCGCCTTCAGCGCAACACGTCATCGCATAGCATTTGCTAACTCAATTAAAACAACCTAATGCATGCAGAAATTTTGTAATGTGTACAGTAGATTTGTAATATAATATGTACAGTAGTAACGGAAGCCTACCGTCTTTACTACTCTTCCAAAAAAACTATGATGATACAAAGTAGATTGCAGAACTTTCTGTATCTGGACCCTGATTTCAAGATGACGAAAAGATAAAACATACGTTAGGTTACGTGTTGCTTTGTCTGTACTAAAACTTTTTGTATCGCAATTCAAGTGATAAATGCCCACCCCGGACAGCAAAATTCATCATTTTTACATTGATTCAACGTCTGCAGATGTTGAATCAATATAAGAATGGTGGATTTTGCTGTCAGGGCGTACGTTGCTGCGTGTAAAAAGTTTAAAACTGCCTTCGTTGGTTTCATATAGCTTTTCGTTTCTTATAAATATTGAAACAAAGTGTTGTTTTTGGGTTAAAAGTTTTCACCTAAAATCTTAGCAAGCAGACAGAATTACAATTCAACGTAAGTTGTAGACAAGTATTATCATCAACTCGTCCATCTTTGAATTGTCATTAATCCCCATGTAATCAGTAGTTGTTGTGCAATGTTTATGTTGTCAAGTTTTAATTTCAGTATTTCAACCTTACAAGCGCACCCAACGACAAATTTCAGCCTATAACTAACTATCTATGTTGATAATAATTCACGCAAGACAAATTAGATTTGCCATGTCAGCCTCAATTTTTCAACAGCCTGGGAAACTTACGTTTATGTAATATGTATGTAGGATTTACTGTGTAATAATGTTGGATCAACATTAAATGAACATGTTTTGCAGCCGAGTGTGTTGCATGCGCAGTTATTTAATTAATCCTTGTGTTTAGTAGCTCTGTATGTTGGTGCAGAAATTGCTTTATTTAGAATAGTTGTGAGTTTCTTAAAAATGCTTTCTTGTAAATTTTGTGTCTATAGATAGCTTGTTGGACTATCGTTACCATCGGTGGTAACGTTATTGTTACATTGCCTTTCCAAGATGGAAAATACCATTCTGCAAGTTGCATCACTGAACTTGAGCTGGCAACAACTTCTGTCTAGTGATTATCTGGTGTCTTTCCGCTCAACAAAGCTTATTCTTTTTACGTCGTTTTGGTGTCGCCAGACGTTAAAATGATGAGAAAAAAAACACAATTTTTGTGTGTTAGCCTTTTGCCAATTTTATCTAGACTGCAGTGACACACCATATATAAGGGAATCCGATCTTCGCTAATTTTGAATAACCAACTCCACAGCTCTGGATTTTTCACACTTGCTTAGCCAGTGAGTAGCATAACTAACTCAGATGATGTTATTTTCTTTACACAAATTTAATCTAAACTATCACTCTCTTGCTGTTGGGTACGTTTAAAACTGTACAATCTACATATAGCACTGTTTATTGTTTGCTTGTCGTTTGATTTGCATTTCTACCGCGCAGACATACTTCTAGTTTAGCTACAGAGTTTATGTTTGTTTTGATCTCCAAACTGACAGTGCACTAGCGCCACGTGTGTTATGAGAAAATACTTAACCACCGCGCTACCACATTTGCTTTGCTTGCAGATGTTACCTGAAAGTTGCAAAATCGCAACTTTTGGTTTGTTTGCATGTGTGGGTGTGGTCATACAGTTAAGCTTTACAAAAATGTGGATTCCGATTCATTTTTTTTATCATGGGCCTTTTCAATAATTTAGTTAAAACAGATCTTGACTCAAAACATGCAAACTGCATTGTGCATTAATGATATACACGTGCTTCCTCCAAATCACATCGACATGATTAAACTACTCCATATGTTTACCATATAATATAGCTTGTAGCTGCGCCAGTGCATACTCTGTTTTTTCATTTTTGTGTTGATACCCAGGTAGAATACAGTATATTACAGTACCCAGACAACAAAATCGTTCATTTTTGTAAAATCTAAATATGACGGATTTTGCTGTCTGGATGGTTATCGGTTATTCTTATGAAATTATTACAAAAGAATTTTATTTTATTCCTGAGTTTATGGAAGTGGTTGGATATTCTCTCGTTTGTGCAAGTACCGATTCTTTCAAACGTTTTTACAGAACATTTTGTTAATCCCATAGAACCATATATTTAACTGTTTTGATAAAACCATGGAGCTTACAATTAAGTGTTTTCATTTCGGTGGTAAATAATAATCGCTTGATCAATGAAAACTTTGTTTTATATTGCTTACTACACGCCATTGTGAATTAAATAAGTTGTGTCACGTGTCTTGTGATGGTTTGAGTCTGACATAACCTTGACATGATGGAAAATGATTCTAACAGCTCAGATTACAAACTACTTTGCATATGTTTCGATTGTATTTTTCGATCTTCTTGCGTTTGAGGTCACCGCAGGTCACGTTGTTATATCCAGGCACAGCAGCCAATGGATCTTTAATCCCCAAGTGGTAGAAACGAGAATAGCCTACTTCGTTGAAAGTTTTACTGAAATGAAACAGGCAATGCATTTGACAGTGTGGCTTCGAAACTCTAGTCTACATGTAGGTAAATGTCCCATCAGGGATACCAGTTCCATACAAATCCCTGGGTCCCTTACTCAGTTACTGAGCTTTGGAAAATGAGAAGATACGGTATTCATCATACTGCACTTTCAGCACTAACAAGAGTAGTGTGGCAAGTTCCTTTCTCTCCGTCGCCTTTCCTTTAGCAACTGTTTCCACCCAATTTTAATACACCCTATAGTTAGAGGTGAGCGGTGTTTTTCAGCAACCAGCTTTAGCCGGGTGTCCAACCAGGTTCGCGTAATTGGAAAGCCAACGCCTTATCCGCTCCGCCAGCCCATGTTGGTATTTGAGCCTAAATTTGATCGAATGATTATGATGCTTCGCAGAATTTTCAGTGGATTGCATTAAAAGCATTCACATCGCCATCCCTGTCAGCCAACATCACGGCAATATAGCCGCAAATTCTAATGAAAAGATGGTCCGCTTTCATCCCTGTCCGCTTTTCAAAGAATGTTGATTAAACACCAGTTGACTGACTATACAAATGGAAATCGTAATCTTAAAGTTGGCATTCAAGTAGCCTACTTGATTTTTGCATCAATGCCTCATAATCGCTTGTTTTATTTTTCTAAAAATTAAGAAAACTTGTGACAATGACATTTATTTGACGTTTCTCAATACATGTGAGTTGGTTCAATTACAAAAAACAGTCCAAAACAATTGTCATCCACCATTCCATAAAATCAGTCGTTTATCTTAGTATGAAAGTAATTTCAAATAACGGGTTATACTGACCAGCGTTAAAGTGAATTTAAAGCAAGTAAACTAAAGCAATGCATCCTTCTAAGAATTCAAACCTAGTGCTGCTCAGACGAAATGAAATGTTACTTTAAAAAATCCTTTTTGATTAATAGTAGGCCAAAGGTACGCTAGTCTAATTCATTGAAATGGGATATTTACTTTGGAACGGCTGCTCGTCTGCAAGCCTGCTACTGATTGTGTAATGCAGAAACGATCAGGTGTGCTTTACTTCGAATATACTTCTAGCCTACTGCGTTTTTGCAACACGATACAGACGTAAAATAAAACCAACGCTGTAATAAAGTCTTGCATGGCAGAACGAATGATCGACAGTTGCAGCTAACAATCACTACATTAAAGCGGTAGGCTACTACCCTATGATAGAAAAAAAAAACTTTAAAAACAACTTCTTCATCGTTTGTAATTTTTCAACTTGTTTGGCTCGTGAAGTTTGGTACTGTAGCCATTTTTTGCTATAGCAATACGTAATCCAAACATTGTTTCGTCTATTTTTCGACGAGTCTCTGCAAAAAGATTTTGAAATCTTGTTCGATAGGTTTCGGAAGTTTCTCGAAAGCGACGCATGAGTTCTTCCGCTTCTTCTTGGTCTCGACGATGCTGCTTCACTCTTCTTGGCCAAGTACCTCGATACGATGCAGCTTCATCTTCCTTTTTTCTACTTGGTCGTGGTACTCGATCTAATGTTGCGGATAGCGTGTTTTGGTCGGTACTCCAACTTTGATTTGTTGTGGGAGATTTTCCTCTGTTGCTTGGCAATGATTTCCTGCAGTGAATGGTTGCCTTGTGAGCTTCGCCTAAACCTGTCGTTTCAGTCTCTGAATTTTTAATATTTTTCTGGCGTGATGACTTCGTTTTTCGTTTAAGTGTGTAAGTGTATCCCTCTACAGGACTACCCCGAAGCACAGGCGCACTCACTTTTTTTCGGACAGCTATATTCGAAAACATTTCATCTTGAATTGACTTGACACTTTCGTATCCGTAAGAAATTGAAGAATTTTCTTTAGGCATTGTACAACTATCAAGGACGAAGCTTTCTGTTAAACTATCTTCTTCAGAAACGTTAACAGACGAGCATGATGACGACATAGAAGACTTCATAATTGAAAGGCTTGACGAACGAGAAATACTTTTGCAGCTGCTACCACTTGAATGAGTGTTGCGCTGGTGGGGAACTGGTGGTATGGGAATGCCAGACCTTTTTTTTCTGGGAGTTGCTAAAGGCTTATCCGAATTTGGCATTTTGGGTTTATGTTTGTCGTTATAAATGTAACACTTATCTTACTTCTGCATCAGCTGTTGCTCCAGTTATTTCGTCAAAATTCCAAAACTCAGTAGGCTTATCAAGGAGGGAAAAACATCAAAGTTGAAGTTGTGAGTTTTAGCATTTATTACTAAACAAATCCCTGCTTTTTCTTAACCTGAGTTTCTTCTTTTTTTCTGCTTCCACTGCTACAAATTTACTGAATTTTATTTTTTTTCAAACTGAACTTTTATTTTAAAACCTTTGCAATGCGTTTCGTGCTGCAAATACTGTGGTGGCTTATCGCTTTATAGATAAGCTTTCACACTCAGTTGTAAATTTGAACTCGCTGTCGACCCCTCAGGCAGTTCTTTTGGTAAGGTTAAAGTATGATACAAATTCCCTACGTATGCGACACTGGCATTAACATCTTGAATATCAGCGAAGCTTGCCGCAACAAGATACGTATCAATTGCATCTTGATCTCGATGATCAAAATTCTTTTCGAACGACACCAGGTAGGCTACATGAAGGTTTTTTGTGACAAGTCAAATTGGCTAATAATTTTCTTATTACGGCAATTTAGTTTAACCGATATAGCCTGACACTCCAGTACTCCAAATTATAATTGACAATGAAATTATACAAAAAGTAAAATCTTTTTCATATCTTGGTCATTTAATAACTGAAGATGGGAGGTGTGACCATGAACTTCTTAGACGGATAGAAATTGCAAGAACTACATTTGGAAAAATGAAAAATATTTTAACCAATCAACGTTTAAATTTATCAACTCGTCTCAGGATCTTAAAATGCTATAGGCCTATCTGGTCGACCCTATTATACAATTCTGAAACTTGGACAATGTCACAAAAAATGGAGAAACGGATCGATGCCTTCGAGCTCTGGACATACAGGCAAATGTTAAAAATTTCATGGAAACAAAAGATCACTAAGGATGAAGTACTCTCCAAATTCAATTCAAGCAAAATGCTCTTACAAACAGTCAAAAGAAGAAAATTGAAGTATTTCGGACACACAATAAGGCAAAATTTATTACAAAGATCATTAATAGAAGGGAAGATAAACGGTAAAAGAAGTAAAGGCAGACCAAGAATGATTTGGACAACAAACATCACAAAATGGACAAAATTAACTTATGAATGTGCAGTACGCACAGCTCGTGGTCGAGAACAATGGCGCATTGTATCCAACAATCCATACGAGGAAGGAACAAAATGATGATGATGATGGTATAACCTGCGAAAGGGAATAGTTGTGTCACTCTCCTAAAAAATTTAAACGACGCACAGTTTAAGAACTTCTGGTTTAGACTACAGCCTACCGCTATAGATGCCTTCAAGTACACCTATTAATTTTAGTCTTCCGGGGTGGAGACATGACCAAGCTCAGCGCCGGATTAACATAGTAGCAGCTGTTACGGGCATCGCGCTTGGTGAGCAAAACTTTTTTTTGCAAAAAAACTGTCGAATATAGTTGGTAAGTAATTTATAGCTTGCAAACTGGAATGGCATGGTGAGAATATTATAGTTGTAGGATTGAATTACTAGTCCCAACGTCTTGTCCCTAATTATTGTAAACTTTAAAAACCGGTAATTTCCGCTTGAGGCAACTGCTTGATCGAGTGCCACTGCCACTAGCCCACGCTACTAGTTGTTTGAGAGAACATTCAACTATAGGCTACTGTACACCAGTGAGAAGAGTATCAATCTTGCCGATTGCCTTAGACAGAGTTATGACAACGCGTCCTACATGAGCGGGAAATATAACGGAGTACCTACAGGCACTTGTCAAAAAAAATTGGTGCTGTTGCAGAATAAAGTTTTTTTGTGACAGAGTCCGTCCCGCTAGCTCAGTTAGTTAGCGCATGACTTCTGGAACGAAAAAGCTTCAAGATCAAGCTGCGCTGGTTCGACTCTCGGGGTGTGCGCTTGAGCAACGCACGTTAAGGACTGCTCTTCATACAACGGCATGTGATGGATGGAATAGTTACAACAACACTTCAACAATCGGAAACTTCACTCTGTCAATCTCGGTGACCGGGCCTGCGTCAGTGATTCAAAGCCTCTACAAGTATGCGAAACTGCCAGGATTAAGCTCTGCAAGAAGCTTTCCCAGTCCGAGGATAAAGATTCAATCAATATGTTCCATCCTATGCTCATTCGTTGAATTTAGTTGGTGTATGCGCTGCACAATCGTGCCCAGAAACAGTTCAGTTCTTTGACTTCGTTGAAAATATCTATGTAGGCTATTCGTTGCTGCTTCAACACACCGGTGGTCCGTTCTGGAGTGTTCAGGTGGTGGAGTGCTAAAGAGGCTCTCTGCAACACGATGGTCCACATGAGCTGACGCCATTAAGGTAATTAAAGAACGTTTTGTTTTCAAAAAGGAGGCACTGGAGTCTGGAGTATGGAGAAACTCGCAAATGACCAAGAGAAAAAGGCAGAATGTCAACAGCAGACAAATGGACTCTTCGAGAAAATGAAGTTGCTCGAAATTGGAATCTTAGTGTTTTTTTGGAACAGGTTAGCCTACTCAGTCGCTTCCAGCCAACTCAAGCCTCTCTTCAAGCAAAACGGCAAAATCCCAACATTGCTTCAGCGTTGTGTGCCTCTTTGGCAGGATCCCTACAGACTTTCAGAGAACAATTCGCTAAGTTTGAGTCAGAGGCGCAGAATCTGACTCAAGTGCCAGATTACCGACAACTACCACAAGAAGAATTGTTCGAAATCGAAGGTGCGATGAGGGTGTGGGCTGTTCAGATAATCAATCACCTAAAGACAGATTCCGGGTGGAAGTTTTACTTGCAGTATGGGACAGCCTACAATCTGCGCTGGAGCAACGTCGTAAGCAGGCCCGGATTTAGGGGGGGAAGAGGGGGCAGTTTTGCCTGGGCCCCCCGACTTTTGAAGGGCTCCCTATGTGGAAAAAAATGTGATTTTGTGTTATTTTTTTCCTTTTGGCCTTTAAAGTTTCTGCAAAATGCTGTGCAGTACTGGACTGATGCTACTGTAGACGTAGAGATGGTTTTTCGCGCCGTAGGCTTGAAAAATTTTTTTGCACGGGGGCCCCCCTGATCTAAAAGTGCCCCGGGCCCCCCATCAGCTAAATCTGGCCCTGGTCGTAAGGCAAAGGCTACACCCAATTGAACACACGGTTTAGTTTTTTGCGAAATCTGCATGACTTAATACCTGCGCAGATCCAAGAAAGTGCTGACAGACTTTTAGAAGAATATTCCCAAGATTTTGAAGACAGATTGAAAGATGAACTACCTCAGTTTTCAGAATTCGTAAAGCATATTGCTATTGATTGCTCCTCCAGAACTCGACTATTTCACTTTGATTAAAGAAAACCATATTGACACCACGTTTCCTAACATTGACAAATTGTTACCCATTTATCCATGTATGATGGTAACTAATTGTAGCCTACTGGAGAGAGATTATTTTCAAAATTGAAGTTGATTAAAAACTATCTGCGAAACACGATGGGGCAAGAGCGGCCGCACTATAGTCAAAATATATCAAATCTATAAAATATTCAATTACCTCCTGGTCATTATCTGTACATTAAATCAATCTGCTACAAGCCCTGCACTTGGTTAATCCGGCAGTGACCAAGCTGTCTATGCATTGCATGATATCATTTTATTGAGAATAAGGCTGTGCTACTGTCAAGCGAAGTCCCCAGTAGTGAATCCAGAGGGGTATTTGGTCACATACCACTTGAAAATCAAGAACAAAATTTTATCTTTTATTTTTATCAACATTTTTCCTCTCGTTCAATCTCAATTTAGGCTGTCCTGTTAACCAAATCAACTGCGTTGAGTTGAGCAAGCAAGGTTTCAGTAGTGGATTTTAGAGATGCACATTTCTACGCGTCCATCAAAAAAATAATTGAATATTTCCAAGTGAACACATTGCATATTCAATCAGTTGAACAACTAATTTGACCTACCTACTTCAGTACATGAATTTAGCCTATTAAGAAAGGTGAAATCAAGACAACAAAGTGTGAGTTTGATCAAAAAGTCATTATTGGACCTAAAACTGGAAAAAGATTTTTCAAAAAATTTCATTTGTCAAGATTTCTGGTGAAAGCCAAGCCTTCAGATGAGCTCCGACCGCTCTTACAACTTTGATGCTCTCCTACCCAAGCTTTTTTTTTAGATCCACGCTTCTCCGCTCCGTTAGATCAGTGATTAAGCAACGGACTCGAGAACAGAAGGCGCTGCTCCGGTTCTCCGGGTGTATGCTTCAGCAACGTATTTTAGGACTGCTCTCCATTCAACGGCAGGTGGATGGAATAATTCCTCGACAACATTTTAACAACAATCGGAAACTTAGCTCTGTCAACCTCGGTAACCGGCAGTAGCGCACCCAGAAAAAAATTTAGGGGGGGGCTAATTCAGAAATGTCGGCCGAGTGATTTGCGACAATAGTAACAGTGACAATAGGGCAAGCCCATCCCTTTGATTACTATATAAAGACACTCACGGCTCACAACCCACCGTTTGTCGATACATCAAGATTCGTTCTCTCAATCAGATTAGAAGTTGGCCTAGTAAACCCCATGCTACTAGCACCATCAGCACCCTCATCCCTACGTCCACTCTCGCAATCTTCTATAGATCTCGACTTTTTTGTCATGTAACTTATGACCAAATAGAATTAGCTTTCCGTTTGCCAACACAAATAAGTGCGAAAACAACAACTAGCACGAAAACAGTTTGAAAACAACAGTTTGAAACAACACTAATTTTGTAAACAGTAAATTTGATGTGGACATTTTTCTTACTTATAAAAACATTCAAAATTAGTTCGTATTTTCAATTAAAGTTCCAGACGCCTTCGTCTCTCTGCTCAAATGTCGTATACAGTTATACACCACGAGAGTATGGGAGCATCTGAACTTTAGGGAGTTAACCCTATCTGTAGCGACACGGGGTTTAATGAGGACGCCCCACTCTAGTAGTGAAATATTTCTCAAATGGAAATATGCTAGAAATGTGAAATTTCTTAACTTTTGGTTTTTGTTCTTGGCGAATTTTTTAAACCTACACTGGTCATTTTTTTACTTTCCTGCCCTTCACAATAAGAATTTCGTCTCAGGTGGCTAGACATTTTCGTGCAATGCTAGATATATATAATTTAATGTAAAACAATGAAAACTATTAATACTACAAAAAGTGCTCAATGCTAAGCAAATTAATCAAATATAGTGACAACTATAGCCTATTTAATTTAATGTAAATGCAATATAAATGTTAGGCCTACCGCAATTAAGCTTACTTTGAAATGTAAAAACGCCCAAAAATGCCTTATATTTATGAGCAAAAGTAATTTTTTGTTTACGTTAGCATTGCTTTATGCTAGTTATTTTTAGGAAAGTAGAATAAAAACCGACTTTCTGACGTCTTTTCATCTCAAACACTTTAGGGGAAAGTGGGGTAACGTGGACCAGTGTGTAATTTGGACCAGTCCCCTAACTCAAAAAATAAAAATCGTTTTGTCAATATTTTTGAACAGCTTGAAAGAAAAAATAATAATTGCCCGGATGTGAAAAACTCAGCTCATTAGGTTTAGAAACGTGGACGGGAGATTGGAATTTGTGGTTTTGGGTATGCTGATGTTATTTTGGGGAGTTGATTGCTAAGCGCTGAGACGTTATTGGCATGACGTTTGAGTCTGATATGATGTTGGTATTGTCTTTAACCTATAAGGAGATGTTGTGCTCAATTACAAGACTTGTAACCAAGTGTGGAAGTCATAGTTGGTAATTTTTACCAGTGCATGACAGTGTGTAATTTGGACCAGTCCTCTCACCTATGCAGCATCGCGTCAGTTCAAAATTCCCAAAGCTGTAGTGTTAAAACATGTCCATAACAGGCTACCAATAAATATGCTGCACAAGTGTCAAGAACCATTGGTCGACAACTTGATCTTTCCGAAAATATTGAAAATCAACTGATCAAACATGTTTTGGAAATGGAGTGAAGATTTTATGGTTTAGGGGCCATAGATTTAAGAAAGCTTGCATATGACATTGCGTCTGCCAATAATATCAATACCCGCTTCAACAGTGAAAAGGGTCTGGCTGAAAAAGATTGGCTTAAGGGATTCTTGAACCGTCATCCAGAAATTTCATTTCGAAGACCTCAAGCAACTTCAGTTGAAATTATATACTCCAATGGTCCAAAATACACACCCCAATGGTCCAAAATACACACCATATGTGTAATTTGGACCATTTTTGAACATTTTTTATTGCTTAATTATTCTGTATTTTTTTATTGTATGTGATTTATATTTTCTACACTGGTTTGCAAGTACCTAGACTGTATCTGGGTGAAAAATAATACACATTGACCGGAAGTTGGCTGAGTTGTGCTTATTTTTCTTTAAGGGGTTCAAAATACACACCTTTCCCCCTATGTCAATAAATTTGTTAGGTAAAAATTTAATTTCCATACGCACAATACACATTGCTATTATCTTGTAAAATATTTTGGCTCTGTGATTTTCATAGCTCCCGTTATTAGCGATTAATTAGCCCGGGCTAAGATAGCCCGTGACGTGCTTTCCGCGTACGAAAACAGCTCGAATTAAGATAGGGTTGAAGAAAAGTGCCATCAAAGACCATACCATGGAGTGTTCTTTTTGCACAGATCAAAAATTCTCTGCTGACTCATTTAAAATTTTACGCAAAGAAAAATCTCAATTTGACACCAAAATTCAGGAAGCACTGTCAAGTGTTAACGCTACAATCCAAATTCAAACAAACAATTACTTGCTGGAGGCGCGTCCATTCTCCTTAACATTTACTTGATATATCACGTTCCCTGTGGTGCAAATTTGTTTTTAGTTATTTACAGTATGCTGTTGCCTTTTCCTAATGTAAATTTACCTTCAAGAAGTTGAAATTCATTGCATTTTTTAATTAACTTATTTTCAGATTTCTGATGAGGGCTTAAAGTTAAGCGGTAAACGTTCGACTGTTAAAACCATTTGTAAATATGTAAAATATATTGTTATAGTGCTCAGCCCTGTTGTATTGTTGTGTCTTATTCATATCTAACCTGTAAGTAAAAGGTATAGCTTAAATGGGGAACATAAAAAAAACTTCATTTTTTGTGGCGGGTTTGGGGGGGGGCTTGAGCCCCCTTAGCCCCATGCTGGGTGCGCTACTGGTAACCGGCCCTGCGTCAGTTTGTTTGTTTGTCGTATCTTTATCCTGCATTGCGGGAAAGCGGACTTGAGCGCTATGCATCGGTGTACGCCTTCCCAGTGGCGGCTCGTGGTATTTATAGCAGGGGGTGCTGCAACCGGATGTAGCCTATACGTGAAAGAGCGAGCGCCAAAGGCGCGATACCAAGGGGTCTAGGGACATGACCCCCATAAATTTTACCTTATTTTAGTGGTATTTCATGAATTCTGAGGCTATTTGAGCAATTAATTTCCTGATGTTCATCAAGTTTAAATAGGCTGTTTTAGCATGTGACCTTTGGCCTTAACTTATTATCGTAAGTTAACAATGAACCTTAGGTTACATTTAATTTATAAAAAATCAACCAGGTTTGGTAACCACAAAAATTTATTGGTAGAGCTTTTCTTAAATTTAATTTAACAACACTAATGAAAACCTAGTCTAAGCTTTATCTTTTTGTGGAGAAAGCAAAGCACATTAGTCTAACCATGTAACAGCATCAGTCGCAGCCACCTAATATCGTGTTTGAAAACAACAGTATTTGCAACAGTAGCTAGCCTGACCACGTGACCAGCAACTGCAAAATTTGCAGTTCGAAATTGTGTGATTTGAAGCAACCTGAGCCAAAATATGACGTCACAATTTCTCTTTGTTCTTCTTTTATAAGATCGCAACTGCAGGCCTTGCAGTTCAGAGCTGCCAAATACAAAACTTAAAAAATCATCATATTTTTTAAAACCCAGAAATTATGAAACTTCTAGTCGGTAGGATCTATAGAGAACACGAGAAAAAACGTGAAATTAATAAAAAAAAATAAAATACTGAAATGTGCAGGGGGTGCTGCAGTTTTGCAGTTTCTATGGACGAGCCGCCACTGCGCCTTCCGACGTTCACCTGACCCACGCTGCAGCCGACGGCAATATCTGTTTCCGGTTGTCTACTCTACTTATGACTTAAATTTGGTACTACCCATTACTTGAAATCGATCACTGGGTAGAGGCAATTATCATAAAGTTTCTTGCCCAGAGAAACAACAGCAAGTGCAGGTGGCTGGAGTCGAACATGCAGGCTCTCGACTGCGAGCCCAACGCGCTAACCACTCGGCCTGTGGTTCAAAGGTTCAGTGGTTCAAAGGCTCTACATTTTACAAGTAGGCTATGTGAAACTTCCAGGAATAACCTATCAAATGGTTTTGTCAGTGATTGAAAACCAACCAGACCAGCATAGACTTAAATGTGTTTATTCCTCAATCAACACAGATCAAACACATTATTGCACAGTAGCCTTCTGTATGGTTGCTACAGTAGACCATGCATGGCAGATTGGCAGCCTAATAGCAATTGCAAACGGGCCATTATATTTTTCTGCCAAGGTGTGGGCACCTACCACGAGATGTGAATGCAGATTTGTGATTTTTCCACAGCACGTTGTAGTCATTTTATGATGAACAACTAACTTTCAAAGTTGAAGACCATTCTGGTGGCTTATTCGCATATCTACTATCTTCAGCGGATGGCTGTTCTTCAAACGGATGTTTTAAAATCATGTGCAATTTCCAAGCTTCTGTAAAATCGCCCTTCTCAGCTTTTCGAATAGCACTTTCTGCCATCCAATTGCGCAAAATGTATCTGGGATTCGCAGCTCGCATTCGCTTCAATCTGTCCGTGTCGGTATCGTTGATGTTTGAGAAAATTCTTTCTTGATATGTATTTAGCCAGTTTTTAAAGTATTTGTGCTTTTTCAGCTCGTTTAAAGCCCATAGTTTTGAAGATATGATACCAGTTTTAATGCTTGCAAGTTCTAAACTGCTGAGTTGTCTAAAAGTCATCGTGTAATCAGCTTTAACATCTTCCATTATTTTCAAAAAAGAAGCCACCAACATGTAATCGTCATCTTGTTCTCCGAGCAAACCGAATTTTGTCCGAAATTCGCTCAACAATGCCGTATGATAGTTTTTCTCGAAAGAAGAAAGCAAACGTTTGACTTTAACTTGTTGATGACGAGTTAAAACCGGCTGCAAAGCTTCAAACAGCTTTCCAAGGTTAAACAGAGCAACGGTAGGTTGTCGCTCAAGTGAGTACATTCCAGCATCATCTGACATATTGGGGACAAAGTTCGGATTATAGGCATCAACAAAGCCGAACGGTCCATAATCGATGGTTATGGAGAGAATGCTGAAGTTGTCTGTGTTGCACACGCCATGCGCAAAGCCGTAACTCATCCATTTAACAAGCATGCTAATCGTTTGCTCTTGAACAAGGCTAAAGAAACGAAGATAGCGATTTGTACTGTCAGGTATGATGGTAGTTTTAAAGTTGCTTTCGATAACAAAATCCAGTAATTGGGCTAAAAGTTCGATTTCATTATTTTCGGAAAGTATTTCAAACGACCCGAAACGAAACCATGAAGGAGCAGTTCGTAAAACAACTGCAGCTTTTTCTGATATGATGTTGCCGTTATAAAACGGATCTCGTATCACAGGGTCGTCAGATACTACAAGGCTAATAGCACGAGATGTTGGAACACCCAAAGCATGCATTGCTTCGCTACAGAGAAACTCACGAAGGGATGATCGTAACACAGCACGGCCATCACCGTGACGAGAATAGGGGGTTCGACCGGAGCCCTTAAGCTGAAGTTCATTCCTTTGATCAAGGTTATTGACATATTCACCAAGCAAGTGAGCTCTTCCGTCACCGAGCTGTGATGCCCAATCACCGAACTGATGGCCTCCATATCTGTGACAAAATGCAATAGTTCATTTAGATCAGGGGTTCTTAAACCGGAGGTTTACGCGCCACTAAGGGGTGCAAGACCTGTTCCCAGGGGATACGTGGATATTGAATCAAGGTTGGTTATAAAATGACGTTAGATACTATGCTTTTTTGTGGGCTTTCCTCCGACATTTTCAACTATAGGCTACTATTACTTTTCAGCCGTTCTAGAAGGTGGTGCAAAATCCGGTTGTTGATGATTTTAAGGTGGTGCCAATAAGGGAAAAAAAGATTAGGAACCACTGCTTCAGATGAAACACTCGCATTCAACAACACGAAGAAAAAGAGCCTAAACAGACATTACTTGCCGGTGAGCGATGGAGGCGTTGAGAATTCTATTTCCACTTGCAAAATCTCTGAATTGCTTGGATCGGATTGCACTGTTGTAGCTCACGTCCATGCACTCTTCCAAAGCATCACGGGAGAGCAAAGCCAGTTTGACATTTGTATGCAGTGGCGTGGGAGCAACTTCTGAAAAGATCGCGTTTCTGACGTTACGCACAAAATTCCGCCTTTCTTTATCAATCGGGAGTTTTCGAAGAGAGGAATTAGAAAATTGCCATTCCGAGAAATCGATAAGTTGCTTTGAAGTGGCCTCTCCATTGCCTACATAGCACAAAGATGATGCCAAAACGAAAATGGAAATCCTTGTGAAGTCACGTGACGAAAAAGATGAAAAGATATTCCGTCGTTGCAGCAAACATCTCATCAAGTTGTTAATGTAACAATTACAGCAACACAGCCTGTGTTCAGAAAGAAATTTTATTGGTAACATGTAAATCACAATTCACAAATGCTAAAACTTTAACAAAAAGTAATTTGTATGCTAAGTTCACGTACCAAACATACAAGAAATCAAATTTTGAATAGATCAGTGAAACTGTACAAAAGGATCAAAGGCAATGTTTTTATCACACCAAGGAAAGAGATTCGCGTTGGTTCCAATACAAAGCAAGCGTCTTCCCAAACGTTGAAACTTTCATGCAATGAAAGATTGCATAATACATTAGTCGATAGTTAATCATATCCAATATCCATGCATCGCTTCAATCACTTCACCACAAGAATCGATAGGATGAATTAAGTAACCAACCCGAGATATTACGTGTTCATGGTGACTGTCAAACATACATTAGCACAAATTCAAACATACAACCTTTTAAAAAAACAAGAAGTTTTTTTCATTTGGTTTTGAAACGTTGAATAACGTTGAAACATTGAACGTTTTGAAACGTTGAAACATTGAACGCGTGTGCTTTTGATTGCATGGCAAGTAAACGTCAACGGAAGTAGCCTCCTGATCATAGAAAGCTTACGTCATCACAAAAGAACAATGTCACAAACAGCGAATGAAGTCAACAGTCCATGCAACAAACCAAGCGGGGCTATCTCCACAGAGAACGACAAATTTTCGCTTACGAACGACATATCAACATTAAAATGAAACACTTTGCGACTGAGGATAAAGCAAAGTAAACAACCAACTTCTTTTGGATAGATTACTGGTTTACGAATTGAATTTCAAGAAACGTTATGTTGAAGTAAATTTCGATAACAGATACATAAAATTTAAAGTTTTCTAACTTTCAAAGCAGAATTTTAACAACAACATAATATCAGAGTATTACTTTCGTAGTCAATATTTTAATGGGATTAATTTAATGTGAAAATTAGATGCCTGGTAAACAATCTCATGAATAAATTTGTCATCACAGTTTGGTCATCATTCTTTCAGCAATGTGAAGCTTGTTTAAAGACTAAGTGAAAATTCGACAGCTGAAAGACAAGCACGAATTTGAGTGTGATAAGTGAAATATTAAAACTGTAGCAAAACTGAAAGACTTCAAGAAAGGAAGCTTTCTAACTAAACTTTTTAACATCGCATTCAAAAGTGCTAAAACACATCGCTAAACTAGTTTTTGAGATACCCAAGTTCGACATAATCTCTCCGACAAGTACCTTGGAATATTTACAACTGGTCTTTCTGACGTATTCATAACTGTTGTGGACGTTGTAACTTGTCATAAAAAAGTACACGTGAGGAGCTTATGAATTAATGACTAACACTCTCAAAATAGACCAAGATACGTTGCTTACTGAACAAATTATCACAACGGAAATGCGTACTTAGTTACAACGGCTGCCATAATGACCACGTGATGACGACAGTCAACTACACTGACAAACAAGAGTTGTGTTTCCATTGTACCACGTAGCCTAGCAAAACAATGCATGCGTTTTGGCCAAAATATCTCTCTCATACCAGATTTTTACATTAAAACGAATGATTAATGCTATGCTCACAAGTGTTTGACTTTGAAATTGTAACATGGTACTGTAGTAATTATTTGTACGTTCATTAATACTCTTGCAATAGTGGTCCTTTTGAATAATAAACACATATATGTACAAAAAATGTGGGATTATGTCATTACAATTCGTAGTCACCAATGTTTAGTTACACTTCAACATCATGTTAAGTTTTATAATGCACATGACAACTGATGAAAGCATGAGGAAACATAGTCAACACGAAAGAGCTGTTTGATCTTGTGTCCAACGCTTCTTTCTAGTCGATTTATTCTGCAGTTTTGACAAGTTTTAGCAAGGCTAGTCCATGTCACAGCCAAGAAAGTAAAATCCATGGGAGCTAGATGCTCCAGGAGAGCCGTTGCTCTGACACTCTTTGATGGACACTAAAGTGAGAGAGGGCTGGGCATGCTCAAATCCCATGAAGCGAAACGTCTTCACCAGATCTCGGAAATTTTGGCTATTTCGATCCAGACAAACAATCACACGGGCTACCCCATGCTCTTCAGCATAATCCAGCAAAGCAACAAAGCTGTCTCTACTACCTTCAAGTGGAATTTGAACATACATCTGATCTCCGACATGGACCTGTTCACAAAACAATAAAGCTAAAAGTCGATAGAATGTACGGTACAAAAAGTAATCGTTAATTGTATGTTAATGTATAAACAACAATACTCATTGGCTAATGCTGATTGCTGAACAAAGGGAGACGACATCACATGCTGTTTGCATAAGGAATGTGCAAACAAATCGATTTTACAAAGAGTGGGCTTTATAATAACTACAGCAAACATATCATTTTGCTGGCAGATATGCACACAAAATATCATAATGCGATGAAAATTTGCTGAAAAGTAAATGCGTACTTTGTAAGATTAAACCTATCAATACTTGTATCAAATGACACTTGACAGAGCAAACGGTTTGTACAAATTCAGTTCACAAGAAAAACTTCACTTGCAACAAAAATTAATCCAGAAACATTCAAACAAGCAGATAACTCACAGTATTATAGTGAACTAACAACTTATTTGTCAGTTGCTTTGAAAATATCTTCAAATCAAGATCATTTGAACAAATATCCACTGGCCCACTATCTTTTCCAAAGAGTCGAACAGCAAATTGCATGCATTCTTTCATTTCATCACTGAAAAAGAAGAAAATTTCTTATAACAAATTTCACTACAACATTGACTTCTGTTGGTGAGCAGATTTTTTTCTAATTGAGTCTAGATTGATACGCACTGGTGAAAATTTTATATTAAATGCACAGAATATTAGGAAAGCCTATTCTCATCACTGCCCCTCTATTAGGGGGCTCAAATTAACATCAACTGAAAAGAGGGGCTCAACTGTCATTAGGTTTTTTGTCAATGCATATTGGCAGCCATATGGACTCCTTGGGTGCTAAACTGATGAGTGACAAGTGATAACAGAATATGATGATGTGCCTATAAGAAAAACGAGTTGTTCAACTGCTTGCATAACAGGAAAGCAGGTATTTTTGAACAACTACCGTACTACAATAAAACATTACTGCAACATCACAAAAAATATATATTCACCTTTTAGGGACGTCAGGAGCACTGCCGAGCCTTGATCCCAAAGCAAAAGTTGCTTTCATGCATGGCTGAAACTGGAACGTGGGTGGATAAAATGGTAAAATAG
This sequence comes from Aplidium turbinatum, assembly GCF_918807975.1. NCBI lineage: Eukaryota > Metazoa > Chordata > Ascidiacea > Aplousobranchia > Polyclinidae > Aplidium > Aplidium turbinatum. Next base: position 50,311,029 of record NC_137472.1, read on the forward strand.
CCTTCTTTTTCCTCTTTTTCTTCATATTCTTGAATAGAATTACTCAAGTCTTCTGTATGCATATCACAACGACTATCAACTTAAAAATAATATATGCAATTCTGCAAAATACCATATCATTCTCTGGGCGGCATGGAGAAATGCCATCAGAAAAAGTAGACATTTGTTGGCAACCATTCCTCGTAATACAGGGAACAAGAGATGTTGAATCATATAGATAAATTAAATTGTGATGTACATAAAAACTACAGCGCAATGTAACAACAGATGCAACACAATGGTGCTAGTAAGTCTCATAGGTTTTGAGTCGTCATATTCTGAAGTGCTGCTTGTTTTCCATGCTGTGACTGATGTGAAGTTTGTAATCTCAATACGCAAGTGAAAGCAGTGGAAAACCATGCAGTCATTGAACCAGCTGCTATCATTTTGTCAGACCATTAAATTAATGTTTTACCAAGATACAATCAAACAATTTTAAGCAATATGAAATCGAAATTCAATTGAATGTCATGCAGGCACTCTCACAACCAATAAACTACCAATACGATAAAATCCCAATAAGTAAGTACAACCAGCGGCGCAACTAGAAAAAATCAAAGGAGGTAGGCAATGAGAGAGAAAACAAACAATTATTTGTAGAAGTGGATATATCACAGTTAGATTGTTAGAATATTAGCATAGTGAAAATTGACAGCGCTATGATCCAATTCTGTGACGTGCGAAGCGACCTTTTTCCTTCTGTCTGTGCTTGCTACTCACTCTCAAAAAAAGTTTCCCGCGCATTCGAAAGTAGGCAGCAAATTGTTTGCTCTCCAGGTCTACATTTTTAAAAGTACGGTAGTCCACATTTTTAAAAGTAGTCCACACAAGCTTAGGGTCTGGATACACGCCAAGTTTGACAAGATGGTAAAGAAAATTTAATTGCCGTCTTTTTGATACCAAAATTATAAAACTGGTTTAAGAATGTGTGAAGTTGCGACCATACGAAGATTACAAATCAGACTAGCCTAAAGCCAGCTGCAGTTTCGTTTTGTGGGTTAATAAGGTTGCATCCTAAGTAGGGGTGCCCAAAGTAGAATTTCGAATCCATCCAGAATCGAATCTAAAAACCGCTTTTTTATCGGGTAATTGGATTCGGAAATAAAACGAAAAAAGGAAAAAAAAATGTTTTGAAAAAATGCTCCGTCATCCACAAAACGCCTGCAAGTCACGTGCGTCGTGCATGCCAATCCGTTTCTGCATGTGATTAACAGAGGCTCCTTACGTGTGTTGTTTTGAGAGAACAAAGGCAGCAGAAGAAAACGATTGAACTTGAGAATGAGAACTTGTTAAAATGATGGCTTTGTAAAGCTTCTTTTTCATGCCATTGTAAGCGTAAAGCTGAGCCGGTTTCCCGCACTGCAAGTTTTACTACTTTGGAAAGTCAGCCATTTTGTTTTAATGACATCATATTGCGAGAAAAATGACGGTCTGTTAATATTTTGTATTGCGGTTTATGCGACTTGAGCATGAAACAAGTTTGGTATGCATAGAACATAGCTAGGACTGACACACGTTAAGTAGTAGGTAAGTCGCAGTCTAGTTAGTTGTCCGTCTTCTTGAAGTTGCAAATTTTAAAGGGGGCTGTCATGCCAACTAGACGACCGCCCTAGTTGCGCCCCTGAGTACAACGTTTAAAAACACAATACTATCAATTTTGTACCTACTACAAAAAAGTGGTCAATGCCAAGCAAAACAGATTATTATGTTTGTTTAACTATGTTGATATACTGTAGTACAATATGTTTCTCGGCAGCCGATTTGTAGCAAGAATTGACAGCGATAGACACGTGTTTCGCCCATGAGGCTGGGCTCATCAGTATCGCACCGTATTCTGCCACAAATTTATTCGACCACCGCTTTACCAGTCAGTTTAACTCTTATCTTTGTGGAAACAAAGAAAAAGCCAACAAAACCAGCAAGCGCCAGGGCAGAGGACATTGTGAAGAAAGGGGCGTTCTTCCCGGCTATCAGCACAACCTGTAAGTGGAAGCTGACATGCACACAACCTAGCTAGTTAATCAAAATATAGGCTTCAGGCATGTAATGATGTATTGCTTTTGCATGCTTCATGTTAAAGAAATAATGTGTACCCTTAACCCTACTACATGTTTCAAAAAACTTTCTAAAAAGTAAGGAAATGTCATAGCTCAGGCCTGGCCAACTCGCGGCTCATACACAAGATATATAACTCGCCTGAGTCAACTTTCTAAAAATCTACAAGTAAGCCTAGCTTGTATATATACCAAAATATTCAATTGGAACAATGTCAAGAAGCCTATGATGGAATTCGTTGATGGAAATGGGCTGCACTTGATTTACTGTCAGTGTTCAGGCTAACATACGGTACGTCTGTTCTTTCTACCTTGAAAAAGGTTGCTTAAGACAAGGATTACCAAGGTCACACTAAGTATGGTACCGGTAAAATGAATAAAAGTAAATGACTTATAAACTTCTGTCATTTTCATGTTTGTGTGTAATATTTCAGGTAAATCCAGCTGAGCAAACATGTTTGAGTTAGGAAGAGACAAGGTGACATTAATTTGTGCCCATGTGTATGATATGAGTGTGGTTCTTTGCAATTTACAAAGTGAAAATTAGGCTTTTGGCCTCTGACAGGTTGATCACATCCAGCGATCTACGTCCATACAAAAAATATTGACGCCGTCAGCGTTAACGCAAACGTTCGAAAAACCATACGCCGTATGCGTCAACGCAACTTGTAAAAAAGTTGGCGGCGTCGGCGCCAGCGCATACACTAGCGTAAATTCATTTTGTTTGCTAGGTGCCAAACATTCACACGGTATAAACCACTCGAAACAAACAAGTTTTATTTTGAATTTCCACAAAGAAACACAAGCATTTGAAAGTGTTCATCTGACATTTTGCTGCGTTTTGATTCCAATATGTCTTTGCCCATTGAAAACATTCTTTCAAATGCAGCGCTGGAAGGTATTGGCATGTTGTAGCGAAAAAAAATACATTAAAAAGAATGCGTTGACGCTATGCGCTAAAAAAACGCGAAAACTTTACGGCGTAGCCTCAAGCGCAAACTATCCAAGAAAATGTGGCCGCAAGCGTTAGCGTGAACAAAAAGTCTATGGCGCAAGTATGCGGCGTAGCATTTGCGGCGTATACGTACATCTCTGACCACACCTGCAGGGTTCGATCTCAACGCTAGTCCGCTAGCCAATGGCTAGTGAAAATTTACGCGGACTAGTAGAAATGTTGCAGTACTAGTCCGATCGGCTAGTGAAAATATTAGCCGGTGAAAAGTTTTTTTTTATGTTTTAAAATTGCATTGTTTGCGTCTGTAGTACGAGCAGGTGTTTTTGTGCGTATTGTTGCTCTCTTGTGCGTACTGAAATCTGAAAGCCTTTAGTTAGTTTCAGTCTAAGCCAAAACACTTATCTTAATACGTCATCAGACAAGTGAAAAGTCAGTAAACTGGTCGGACTAGTAAAAAATCGTGCGAGCTAGTGAAAACGGGGAGCAACTAGTCTGGTGGGTTAGTGAAAAAAAAGTTAAGATCGACCCCTGACCTGGCATAGCCTAACATATCAATTTAAAAGTTAAGCTATAGGCTATATAATATATATATTCTAAAGCCAAGTGGTACAAAAACGGATTTAAGTTTGAGTAGGTCTGTAAAAGAAGGATGCACAACTTTCTATACCCAGGCACATTTACCATTAATTCTAGCCTAAAATTGGCAAGTTCACTAAAAGCTCTAAAATAAGCAAATTCAAGTTTATTAAAATTAAATTGGCGTGATGCTCTTACTCAGGTAAAGAAATTTATTTATTTAACCCAAATTTAGAAGAAAAAGAATCAAGACAGGACTGTAATTTTTTATACGTTTGAACTCTTTTTTGTTTTTGTGGCCGTGCTAACTACCGTAATGATATATAGCCTACTACATAATTTTTTATTCAGGCACATTTTAAACCTTTCAAGGTTTTGCCACCTTTTCCCGTTCATTAACGTGCGGCAGTGGCTATTTGACCGGCGCCGGTCTTTGAAACTGAAACACTATTTGACCGGTCATGACGTCATTATATGGGCATTTTTTTCTTTTTCTCTTTCAAAGCAAAAGACGAGAAGAGTGCCTATATAACTTCTAAATTCAACACCTATGTTCAACTGATTCTGTGGCGCATAGGATACGTAACGGACTGGTGCTCCAGAGGGTATGAGTTCGATACTTCACGGAAACGTACTTTCATTTTTTATTTTTAACTAAATTTTGACCCGAATTGACTCAATCGTTAGCCTGCTGCATTTTTGTGGTCAATTTTTAATTTGAGTACGTAGCCTACAACCCAATTTTTTATGTCTTTTCAACTATGAGTAATAAAGTTGGAGTTTTTAATTTTTTCAAATTTGAGAATTTCTCTGGGTAATTTTCCGTTTGTCATAAGAGGATGTGACCGTGTTTGCCGAACGACGCATTACATTTTTGCGTCGTTTGGCAAACACGGTCACATCCTCTTATGACAAACGGAAAATTATCCAGAGAAATTCTTAAATTCAAGAAAATTAACAAAATTAAGTAATAAAGTTAGAGTTTTTAATTTACTGGAACTTGAGAATTTCTTTAGGTAATTTTCCGTTCGTCATAATTTTCCGTTCGTCATTACATTTCTGCGTTTTGTAGGCTACTCAAATTAAAAATTGACCACAAAAATGCAGAAGCCTAACGATTGAGTCACTTCGGGTCAAAATTTAGTTAAAAATTAAAAAAAAAATTTGAGTAGCCTACAAAACGCAAAAATGTAATGATGAACGGAAAATTATGACAAACAGAAAATTACCCAGAGAAATTCTCAAATTCCAGAAAATTAAAAACTCTAACTTTATTACTTAATTTTGTTAATTTTCTTGAATTTAAGAATTTCTCTGGATAATTTTTCGTTCGTCATCTTCGGTCACATCCTCTTATGACGAACGAAAAATTACCCAGAGAAATTCTCAAATTTGAAAAAATTAAAAACTCTAACTTTATTACTCATAGTTGAAAAGACATAAAAAATTGGGTTGTAGGCTACGTACTCAAATTAAAAATTGACCACAAATATGCAGCAGGCTAACGATTGAGTCAATTCGGGTCAAAATTTAGTTAAAAATAAAAAATGAAAGTACGCTTCCGCGAAGTATCGAACTCATACCCTCTGGAGCACCAGTCCGTTACGTATCCTATGCACCACAGAATCAGTTGAACATAGGTGTTGAATTTAGAAGTTTTATAGGCACTCTTCTCATCTTTTGCTTTGAAAGAGAAAAAGAAAAAAATGCCCATATAGTGACGTCATGACCGGTCAAATAGTGTTTCAGTTTCAAAGACCGGCGCCGGTCAAATAGCCACTGCCTTAACGTGCTGGTAGGTCTATATCGATTTTTGTAGTTAGTATCTTTTTCGTCCCGGATGCGTTAATGACGAAAAATAAAATGATTGATTGTTTTTTAAAAAAAAACTTGAATTTGTTAATTTACCGTATTTTACGGATCATAAGGCGCACCGGACTATAAGGCGCACTGTCAATAAATTGTTTTGATTACCGGTAGTTTTTTTGTTCATAAATAAGGCGCACCGGACTAAAGGCGCACCGGACCATAAGGCGCACCGGACCATATATAATAGTATATCGGTACTGGTTTTGAGTGTAGGCAATAAAGCACTACCGCACTTGATCCATACATAAGGCGCACAATCAATTTATGAGGAAAAAAAAGAATTTAAAGTGCGCCTTATGGTCCATAAAATACGGTAGTTTGATATCCTACTGTCTATATTTTTGATCAATAAGTTAACCTATACCAATTTTGCAGATTACGGTTAGGGTTACAAATGGGGACTAGAATTACCGTAAGAGTATGGTCTGACAAACTTAAAAACGCACGGTACGCCAACAACTGAAAATGGTAATGCCTGATTATTTTCAAGAGTTGTCAAATCCTTTTGTTGGTGTAAAAAATACATTTATTACTTTGGCATGTAGGCCTACCGGTACCATCTTTTCTGTTATCAGTTTCAGTGGATGCAACCTAGTTCGTACCCTGAACAGTTCGGACCCTCAGTTCGTACCCTAAAAAGATCGAAAGAAAAAATTAAAAAAGCGGAAGTCGCTGATCGCAGTTTCCGCAAACATTTTAAAATTTTCCCCCTGAAAAGATCGAGAGAAAGATAGCACAAAGCCGAAGTCGCTGATCGCAGTTTCCGCTAACCTTAACCATAGGCTAATCTATGCTCTAACCCTAACCCTCGCTGATCGCAGTTTCCGCAAGCATTTTCCGTAGATTCCGCTAACCGCAGTTTCCGCTAACCTTTACCCTAGCTCTAACCATAGATTAATCTATGCTCTAACCCTAACTGATCGCAGTTTCCGAAAACATTTTTCCGCAGTTTCCGCTAACCTTTACCCTAGCTCTAACCATAGATTAATCTATGCTCTAACCCTAACCCTCGCTGATCGCAGTTTCCGCAAACATTTTTCCGCAGTTTCCGCTAACCTTTACTCTAACCCTAACTACCTAGAGCAATCTATGCTCTAACCCTAACCCTCGCTGATCGCAGTTTCCGCAAACATTTTTCAGCAGTTTTGCTAACCGCAGTTTCGGCTAACCCTAACTCTAATCATCGAGTAATCTATGCTCTGCTCTAACCCTCGCTGATCGCAGTTTCCGCAAATATTTTTCCGCATATCCGCGGTTTCCGCTAACCCTAACCCTCGAGTTTGTTTGCGGAAACTCCGATCAGCGATTTCGGCTTTGTGCTATTAAACTGCGATCAGCGACTTCGGCTTTTTTTAATTTTTTCTCTCGATCTTTTCAGGGTACGAACTAGGTTGCACCCAGTTTCAGTTATATTGCTTTATGCCTCCTAAGTAGGGTGGCCAGATGTAAATTTGGCAAGGAGTCAACTGCACGTTCAAAAAGGGCCAAAAAAGAGCTAACTTCTAAAACAAGGGCCAAAAAACGGGCCAACTCAATTTTCAAGTACTAAGAAGTAATTTCACTGAATTAGCAACACATTCTTAGCAATATAGCTATATATGTCACTTGTAAACAAAATAAGTAAGGTAATATCTTATTTAATAGTTATTGTGTAAACAAAAAAATTCACATTTCTTTCTTGTGCTAGTTGTAACGTGTTATTTTGTTTGGTATTTGCAGAAAACAATAGATTTGTTTGGCCTGCGGAGTGCGGATGGAGCCTTAGACTTGTGCTTATCAGTTTTCTCATGCCTTTCTAAATTAGCGACCTTTGGAACAATAGTGTAATGGCATAACTTACAGAAATATTCTTCTGCTGCACCTGGAGCTCTTTTTACCCAAAGTTCTTTCCCAATTACTACTAAATTACCATTATCATATATTTCCTACTGCTCTCATATCCTGCTTTCCACTTTTTTGGAATCCTAATCTTCCTGTATCAAGGTCAACAAACACAATTGAAATAAAATAGTGTACCGTACCAATATTGGTGTTATTGGGTTACCACCTTCTCCAGAAGACAAGACAAAAAAAATCACTGGCTACCAGCTCTCACAGCACCACATTACGTGAATAATTAATCTATTCTCATTTCACAAGGATTCGTAGTTCGGACACTAAGCGTTTCAAAAAAATCTGGAAATTCGAGTTTTAAAATTTTAAAAGCTCAAAATTTTCTTACGTACCGTATACTTTGAAAAAGGCCAAAGAAGGGCCAAAAAAGGCTAAAGGGCCAAACTAAAATTTAAGAAACCAACTGGTTTTGAAAAAGGCCAAAAAAGGGCCAAAGAGCCAACCCAAAACTTGGGAGCCAGCTGGCTTTTAAAAAGGCCAAATTTCTGAAAGTTGGCCCCAAAAAGGCCAACAACCTGGCAACTCTTCTCTTGAGTCTTGTCTTAAATCAGCCAGGCAATAAGCAAATAAAGAAGTTGCCAAATCAGCTGAAAATGAATACAGTATAATGGAAAGCACCATCACTGGTCAGATTCAGAACTCAAAATTAGGGAAAAGAGGTTGCCATTTAAAAAACATGCTTTATAAAAAATAACATGTAAGCATTCCGCAAGTAGGCTATATAAAAACAGGGTTTCTTGAACTTCAATTTAAAATGCTCAAGTACAACTTCCATAAAAACGTCATAAAAAAGCCAAACCGTAAATAGTCTGCCAAACAAACAAAATTCTCAAATTTGGAATTAAAAATGCCAACATGGCAACATCATTCTCAATATCGTGACGTCACACAACATCTTAAGGGGGGGGCCATGGCCCAATGGCCCCCCCCTGCGTACGCTAGTGGTTGCACGTAACAGCTTAATCCGCTTTCGGAATTTTGCTCTATTTCGGTATCAAAAACCTAAGTTTTTTCTGGTAAGTAAGTTGTTTTATAAGGGTCGACTTGCCTTCGCTTAGCAACCCAATATCGGGAGCTCTCACTCTCACATGTAGGCCTAAGGCAACGTTGACCAAAGGGTGTGAGCAGGGCCTCTGAGAGAAATTTTCACTAGGGATAAAAAGAGTCATTCCGGGCCCCCTTTGTCTTGGGCTAAAAGTGTGATGTTTGCTTAGGCGTATTGCACACCACACAACATTTTACTGCAGAATTGGATATCTGTGCGCAATAATAGTATCAGGCTGCAATAAAACAATTATTTTGTGTTGTGCAAATCGTGTGATCTGTCCCTCGCCAATTTGTGTATCCTGCATTGAATTCGTGTCTCAGTTGTTGATGATGCTGTTGAGTGGTGTCGCTTGTAGCCTACATCTTCAATGTAAAATTTTTAAATTCATTTTTTTATTTCTCTTAGATGTAGCTTATAATTATTTTTGAAGAGGACACTATGTGGTGTCGAAAACGTTGGATTTAGTAGTTTTTTCATGTTTTTTTTTGTGTGCTTAATAAATCCATTAACGTTACTGAGTGTTATATGTATCTGGACCTGGTACAAGCCAAGCTCTCTACCAAAGCTCAAACATAGGCTAATATCTTGTTAAAACATAATCAAGTTAATCATCTGACCAATCCTAATCTTTCTTCATTAACTTTTGCATTCACCACATACCCAGCACTAGCAGAGGTGAACGAGAGAAGTCACTTTTTTTGACTCCGGCTCCGGTCCTGCTCCGAAAGTATTCTCCGGCTCCTGCTCTAACTCCGAAATTCATTTTGAAGTGAAATAAGCGTGAAACTACCTTTGTGAAATAGTTTTAAAAAAAAACACCCGGCTTTTTCTCAAACTGCTTTTGCTACACTTTGCCCTTCCCCCCGGACAGCAGAATGGGCTAACTAACTTTTATGATTTAATTTAGGGTGCTTTTAACAGAACATTTTTGCGCGTAAAGCATTAAATTACCACTTTGGGCTCCTAATTTGCTCGCAAAGCACCCGATTACCCTTCTGGGTCCTTTCGCTAGATTACGGGTCTCCCAAGATTAAAGAATAACAACTTTAATGCTTGAAATCAGTCGTTTAGGATAGTTTTAATCAAAAAAATTGCGCATAAACTATAAAATCACAATTTCGGGCCCGCCAACAAACACAGGCCTGGGCCCTCAAGGGTACGCCGTACCCTCCGTACCTCCCTCTCATGAGCCTTGGTGTGAGCATAGTTAATAAATATACCATATATTTATTAATTATGGTGTGAGGACTTGTCACCCTCCCCCGCATTGGTGACATCCGACGTTCAGAACAACGCAGGGCACTCTACCTTTGCTTGTCCAGGGTAAAACCAGACTTCAGACACTGATGGGGTGTTATGTGGCACGAAACAGCTCAATCCACTTTAAGCTTTAAGCTCAATCCACTTTAAGGATTTTAATCTGAAAGTACTTTTTAGGCTACCACCAGACAAACAAGTTTTGCAATAAAATAAGATAATAGCCTACATTATTTTGTTTCCAAATTCAAAATCTATTCATTCAAAAAAGTGGTGTTCTAAATTTTGCAATTCGAACTCATAATTATAAGAAATTCCTTGAGACTCAATTCGTTACCTCTGTGTTATCGAAGCATAGCTACGCCAGTAGCGGTTTTGGTGTTATCAGGAGTTAATAAACATTTACAACAAAACCTAGAGCCCCTGCATTGGTACCTATAAACCCCTGCAAACTCTTAAACTGACAACATTAAAGGTGGTTCTTTGTGCACTTGCTGTTTGTGGTATTATTTTGTTGTTTTGGCAATGGACAGCTTTGTCTCATGCAAATAAATAATAAAATGTAAACACAATGAAACAAAGTTGCTGTATGTGAAATGACGTGAAATGTTGGTTAGTTGATTAGTTTGTGAATTTTTATCTTCGGACTAACAAAGCCTTTGATAGAAAGTACTCTTGGTAGTTTTGCACACTTGTAAAAGCTTCTGACGCAGGGCCGGTTACCGAGATTGACAGAAGGAAGTTTTCATAAGTGTTGAAGTGTTGTCTTTGAGCTATTTCATCGACTAGGTGCTGCCGAATGAAGAGCAGTCCTGAAGTGCGTTGCTCAAGCGTACGGTACACCCCGAGAGCGAGAGCCAAACCAGTGCTGCGTGATCTTACGTGGGGTGCTTAACCAGTGAGTTAACGGGGAGTAGCTTACACAACACCAAAATACCGTATAGAATTACCAAGACCTTATTTATTTCTTTGATAGTTTAGAAACACACATTAGCGGTTTTCTGGCTTGGTGTGTAAGACGACAGAAAGGTTTAAGTTGTACCGTACAGAAGAATTGTTTTATTGGAGTCTTGCAACCTGTTTCTCGACCTTTGCTATAGACGTGTATTGTTTTTGCTTTGATGGTCAGAAATAAAAACAACTGAACTGAACTGTGGTTCTATCTATGTATTCATGGTTAGCCTACAGGTAGAATGTAAATGCAAAAAAAAAACGTTTTTTTTTTTAAAAGCGCGTTTTTTTTTCAAAAAAAAAACACTCGTTTTTTGTTTTTTTTCATAATGTTTTTGCAATTTTCAGCTTAGTTTCATTACTGTATAGTGCTCTTGAAAAAGATTAAACTAATAAAAATAGTTTTATTGGTGTGTGTTCCCGACAATTATTCACCAAATCAAACGTCATATAAAAACCGATATGGTCTATTGAATCTTAGCGTATTACGTCATGAAATTTTTCCTAAAAAATGAGCCAAAATTGCACCATCGTTCGTAAGACTTGTGTCAAACCTGTTTAAACATGAAATATTGCATCAGCCTCTTTGAACACCTGTTTGAATTGCGTGACAATGTCTTTCACTATTACGTCACAGTACTGCGTACGTGAGTTTGAGATATTGATATCTATTCTGGTCATTCGTGAAATAATTGCTTGAGAGTTAGTCGCACATTTAACTGTTTGCTTAGTGCTTGCTAGCTGGACAAAAATTCCGTCTTTATCTAAGTAGTTTGTATTGTAGTGACAGGTTTTAGTGGCGTACCGTGTTGCGTCCCATTTCGACAGCCAGGTGGCTAATTTCACAGGGATAAAATTTTGAATAGACGTTTCAAAGGAGTGTTTCTTTCGGTCATTACATTCAGACGAACGGATTCGGGAATCTTATGTTACAATTTTGCCACGAAGAGATTATGGTTTACCGCTGTGACCAGTGTGCTAAAATTCCCAAGTGTTTGTGCTGGGCACTGGGCAGCATATGTTTTTTGCATAGTCCATTAGTCCTACGTTGTTTCACTTTCTTCTTCATTTTCAGGCATGTTTGTGGTAGTAGACCTGACAAACATTGAATTAATATAATTTGATACATGACATAATGTAGATGAGTTAATTTCTTTTTACTTTTTTAATATGGAAGTACCCACTAGCGTACGCAGGGTGGGGGGGCATTGGGCCATGCTCCCCCCCCATTAAAAATGTTTTAGTAGTTAACGACGTAGATTAAGGCATTTAATATGTTTTGGATTGCACTGTCAAAGCAATTAACAATGTTGTTCTATAGACTAAACCAATACGAAATACATGGCCCAATCCACCTACCCCACCCCAGGTATGCCAATGTGGCATAGCGTTCTGTAAGCCTATTATAGTGAGAAAGAAATGGATAAAGTCTAAACTAAAACCATACTGATATCATGAAAACGTCTGGGATATCATGAAAACGTCTGGGATATCAATGGCCAGTGGCGTAGCCAGGGGGGGCTTGGGGGTTACAACCCCCCCCCTTTGGCACGCGTGTGACGTCACGATATTGAGAATCATGCTTTCAGTCTCTTTATGCTTGGGAATGATGCTTTCAGTCTAAAAAAAACTTGCCTAATTTTAAACAAAACTGCATTAAAAGAGCGAGTTTTGCCAATACCAAACATTCAAACATCTCAGCCAGGAATTAGCAACAAGAAAACATAGTACATAGAGACTTAGCTTTATTTCCGAAAAATGCCGAAGAAAACATGATCTTATGCTTTGGCTATGCCACCTGACAGCACCATTTTACAAGAATATTCATACTCACATTTTTGTTGAAAATGCTCTCAGAATGCACCAAATTCAAAGTAATTTTGCAAAATTTTCTAGGGTAGGACCCCCAGACGCTGGGTGTCCTCTTAGATAGGCGAACACGCCGTCGGGCTTCGCCCGCCGCTCGTTAAACCCCCCACTTTCAAAATTCCTGGCTACGCTACTGTCAATGCCCCCCCCCCCCCTTGAGAAAATCTTGCGTACGCCACTGGAAGTACCCTTAAAGGAAGTTAGCCTACGATGTTAGTATACCGGTAGGCCTACTGGTTATTCTTGTACACACTCAATGGGTTGACAAAATTTTGTCAAAAACAAGATGGCAGTATTCAAAACACATATTAGGCTACCTTGTTTGTGGTAATTTACTAACGCAGGCTATTGCCAATAGCTTGTTTAAACATGTTTTTTAACTGATAGCTTAACAACGATGTTTATGCTTTATAAACGTTGAAACAGAAGTATTCCTTTCGTGTGTTGTAAGGTCTTAGACACTTTGTCTTTGATGCTTCTTGCAGATCATTTGTGACGTAATGCAAGAGATCTTATCACTGATATTTTTAGCTGTCAAAAGTAAGTGCATTTGTCAGAAAAGGTTTAGATTAATGTTCCTTCCAAATGTCCACCGACCACCCATGTTGACTATTGCAAGTAACCACCAACCCTGAATGAAGAAATTTTCCCCTTAAAGTGGAGTTTTTCAGCACTTTTCAGTGTTCACATAGTGAATAAATGCTTCATAATACTTTTTCTGACAAGTATAAAGTTTTACCCATATTCCTGCAATGCAGGATAAAGATACAAAACAAACATCAAAGATGAAAACTTATTTTATTTGGGAAGTGGGCCTACTACTTTTTGAAATAAAAAGAAATTGACCTCTTGTCGATACGCAACAATAAAACCATGATGCGTAACTTTAATTTTTTTTTTTATTGGATAGACAAAAGATTGACGAAAAGGTTGGCAAAAACAGAAAAGTGCTAAAGTCTCAAAGTCAAATTGGATGAATTAAGTGCAACCATACTTCTTGTAAACATGTCTATGAAAGCACAATGGTGTGATTAAGGGAAAACAAACATGACTATGGCATTACAAAGGAGCATTGAACCTCTTCAGGGAAAATAAAAAACATCAAAATGTTTCCATCTTTCACTACATTTAAATGTGAATTGAGCTAAAAGTTCGGACTTTAGCATTACACTGCTTTTGCCAAACTTTTGCTCAATCTTTCCTCTGGCCAATTAAATTTTTTTTTTTTTAAAGTTATAGCTACATCATGGTTTTATTGATGTGTAACTCCAAGAGGTCAATTTCTTTTTATCTCAAAAAGTAGTAGCCAAAACTTGTTTCAGTGTTCATAAACAGATAGCCCACCCCAGAAAACATGGGAGTGGAGCTAAAAAGTATCTAAATATGTTAAGCGGTTCTTGAGATATTGTCGTTTTTCTATTGCTCCTTATTTATGAAGCCATCTAGTGGCTAAGGTGATTCACTTATAACTCGAAAACCGCTTGTGTGGTTTTCATCAAGTTTGCACCAAATGCACATCAACTGGAACAACCTCTTGACGTTGTAGGCCTACTTGAAAAGGTGTGGAGTGCTGGTCAAAAGTGCCTTTGTGAAGCAGAGAATCAGGACACTGACCACCTGGACCTGGTCCTAACATGCCCATTAACCAAAATCCCAGGTGGCTTCGTAACTGTACACGAATGTAGCTGGACCAAATTACAGACAATACTTGAGATGTGGCCACCATAGGACACTTACTACTATTTGAGACGATGAGAAATCGTTTATGGCTCGTGTGTTGAGACTTGAGATCTATAAAATTGCAATGATAAAATATATATACCAGACATATGGTCTGATTTGAAATAAGTTATACGAGTTATGAGACTGTTTGTTTGTTGAAAGAGATAGACCTTTCCCGCAGCTCTGTGCAATGAAGCGTGACGTTGAAAACAATTACGCTGGCTGCTTCATTGGCAAGCACGAAATTGCTTGTGAATGCTTGATAACTTGTTGAGTAGTTAGTAGAATTTTGATTGATTGATTGAATCTTTATCCTCGGACTGGGAAAGCTTCTTGCAGAGCTTAATCCTGGCAGTTTCGCATACTTGTAGAGGCTTTGAATCACTGACGCAGGCCCGGTCACCGAGATTGACAGAGTGAAGTTTCCGATTGTTGAAGTCTTGTTGCCGGGGAACTATTCCATCCATTAGATGCCGCTGAATGGAGAGCAGTCCTTAACGTGCGTTGCTCAAGCGCACACCCCGAAAGTCGAACCAGCGCCGCTTGATCTTGGAGCTTCTTCGTTCCAGAAGTGACGCGCTAACCAATTGAGCTATCGGGGCGGAGTTTTTTAAATTTTTTTTTTGGAAATTTTTGAATCTTCGTAAAAACATGGAATCAACGTTAAAAAACAAGGATCTGACTGTTAAATTTTATTCAAGTTACTTTTGTATGAAAAACAAGCCCAGTGATACAATGATAATAGCCACTTATTTAATGGGCTCTAGTAACTACGTATAAGCTTTGGCGCTTGAAGGAACTGCTGGTAGTGTGTCTAAGCAAAACGCTGTTGGTCTGCAATTCTGATAGACTTGAAATTTCTTTCTGCTTTAGCTACTATGTCTTTATAATAATAAGTGAGAATTACTGTCTTATTTGCTGCAATAAGTAGGCTAAGTGGGGGATTTTGGTAGGCACTTTAACGTAGTACACTGTTCGAATTCCATAACGCAATCATGCGTGACGTATATGACATCACTGGTATTTCAGTCACAATTTTTCTTATTAACTCCATTGATTGCAGTCATTAAGATTCTTCTTGCACTCAGTTCAGTTGCAGAAGAAAAAATAGTATTAGCAGAAGGTGGGAATCGAACCCACGCAATCGAAATTACTACTCCTTTCCCCTAACCCATTCGGCCACGCAGGTTGTGGGGATGTATTCAGTTAAATTTCTTTGTATCAAAATTGTTCGATAAAGACGACCAGATAATCACGTGTTGAGTCACATGACTGAAGTCAGCTGACTTGCATGTACGTTTTTCGAAGAGTGTACTACGTTAAAGTGCCTACCGGGGGTTTTATTTTGTAGCCTTTTTTGCTTCTTTACTTGTGAAAGCAATGCAGCCTACCACTTATGGCCTACTTGCACTGAATATGAATCAACTGAAGTAGGCTAATAAGCTGGACTGCCATTCAATCAGGGCGTTATCTTAACTTCGTCAGTTGGGGCTCCGATACAATTATGGGGCCTCCATTTGCTTCTGTGCTTATTATAGAACGTAGAAATGACATATCTAAAGCTCGCAGGAGCTACACTGCTACAGACCACGAAACGCCGGTGTCCATTGTTGTCAATTCTTGCTACAATCAGCTGCTGACAATCATATATTGTTACTACATAACTTGTTTTGGCCGCTTTTTGGCTCAATTGCCCAACGGGTCAACCTATTGATAACGTATGGGCACACACTTTGCATTTGCCAAAACTCATCCAATAAAAACAGGATTTCCGCAGAAGTTTGGTGATTACTTTAGATATGAAATCGAAGCTACGTTTTAATCTTTTTTTCCGACCACAGAAGGATTTCAATTATTTGTTTGTTTAGCCTACCCAGTTTCATATAAGCCACCCAGTAAAGTTGACATGAAGTCCAGTAATAGGCTAGCCCAATCACGTTTTTTTGCTTCCATTGCAACAACATAAAGTAGTACGTAGCCTTCACTGCGATCACAAATGCAACACAATAAGAAGCAAGCAACGAAGAGATATATAGCCTAGTTTGTCGAGTCAGCTGCTATCCTTATTTTAGTTCAGTTCAGTTCAGTTGTTTTTATTTCTGACCATCATATCAAAACAATACACGTCAACATAGCAAAGGTCGAGAAAAAGGTAGAAGCGACAAAACGCGAACGTTAAAAACGTGCTTGTGACCGAAGTAAGTTATTGAGTTGAAAAAAAAATTTGGCACGGTCGCAACACCTTCAGAAATGCAGCATGCCATTAAGTGTCTTTGCCGAGACACAGCCGCAAACTCTGGAGCGGTGTCAAACCGACGTCCTTTGTGAACATCGCGCAAACGTTTTCACCACTCAACCATGCAGTCGCTATACGTTACTATAAATTGTTTGTAGATAATTAGAGTTTTATAATGTTATAAAGTTTACTAAAATTTTAGGCAACAGTTAGTAGACTAATAATTTAATTAAGTGGCTAGAAACCTGGAGTGACCAAAAGCATAGGGTAATTAAGTTACCAGAAATGAGCACAAACCGGAGCGGATCCGGAACAGAATTTTTAGACATTTTGGTGTTTATTACAAAACAGGAGCCGGATCCGTAGTCTAAAATTTCATTGAAAATAGGAGCCGGATCATGAGTATTATTTCAAAACAGCATATACATTTCTTTGTCTGAAGAGCATAATATACATTTTTTTGTCTGAAGTAATGCGCGTTTTCAAAAATTGCTTCATATAGGCCTACTTCATAATAAATTACTTCACACCAGATGGGTGCAAACTAGCATTTCAAAATAATAAATAAATATACAAACATTAAAACGGCAACTCTTTCTTTGCACATTTGTAAAATTGTGCGCACTGCATTGTTGAATGTTGCGAATGATAATATCAAAAAGCTGTCTACTGTTAACCACACCTTGACCTTTTATAGGGGATAAATTGATGAGGTTACATTGTTGATGGAAAATGTGGCAAGATCAACAAGTTGCACATTCACTTGATATCAAACTCAGGACTAATGATGTTTTGACAACAGAAACAGTAACATTTGAAGAACTTCTTCTTTCTGAAAGAATATTGAGTGGCTTAAAAAAGTCTGGATTTCATAAGCCATCACCTATCCAGCTCAAAGCAATACCTTTAGGAAGATGTGGTTTAGGTATGTAAATTTGTAAGCGCATGCCTACACTAGAGCTGGGCGATATTTCGATACGATACGATATTTTTTCGGCAGCGATATTTATTCACAAAGCTCCGATTTTATCGTTTAAAAATGTACTGAAATTAAAGCAACATTTTCGCATGCGCAGTGACACAGACATCGCATGCGTAGACAGCCCAGTGTGTGTGCATTGTTTACGCATTGCGAGTAGTCTGACATCGCATGCGCAGACAATCCTCAAGCGTGTGTGCATTGTTTACGCATTACAAGCAGTGTTTGTGATTACGCAATCCTGCTTATTGATTCCCACGTGTTGCGTTGTTGCGAAGGATGAAGTCCGGTAAATACGATATAGGAAACTTGCAAACTGACTGAATTTACGTAGCATAGCGTAGCGGCCGTAGCCTACGGTAGCTACAGCTAGGTAGATACTTTATTTTGTTTTGCTACTCACAGCTGCATCTCTATTTCGCATCAAAAACTATCAACAAGGATAGCTGCATCTGTACATGGTGGCGAGCTAATGCACTGACTTTTCCTACACTTGCAAAAGTTGCAAGAAAACTTCTGTGCATTCAAGCCACCAGTGTTAGTAGTGAAAGAGTGTTTTCACTTAGTGGCTCAATGGTTTCCAAGAAGAGATCGTGCCTAAAACCCTGCAGTGTCAACATGCTGACATTTTTGTCCAAAAATCTTTAGTTTGCGACAGTTAAATCGCAGCATTGTTTGCAATAAATGTTGTTCATTTCAGTACCAGTGCTCAGTATGTTTTTCATGCAGTTATAGAAAGCCGTGCTTTGTGATTCGCCGTAAAATATCGAAACTTAGATAATATCGTTTTATTTTTGGTAATATCGTATCGAAATTATTTTACCAATATCGCCCAGTTCTAGCCTACACAGGAAAATTTAGTATGGTTGTGTGGATGTGATAACTTTTTTTTGTAAATTATTTTATTTTGAACATAAATTTAGCAAAGCAATGGAGTTTATTTGGTGTATTAAGCAGTGGCTGCTGTTGACCTGAATAGGAAAACATAGCTTCTGATGCTGTGGTTTTAGAGACACTTGAAATTAATGTTTGTACTCGGTAAGTAATGGATATTCCATATTAATATTACGCACTCAAGCATATGGTTTTACAATAGCATTCGTCTATGATCATTTGAGTATACAGTTGTGTGCTTGTACAGCTTGAGCATTCAGGTTCAATCCAAGCATGGCCATTGGCCAGACATTGCTTTGCTGATCAAAAAGTGACTTATTACATACCAGGTATACGATATTAGACTTATTGGTTGCTAAAGGAGCATTTTCTAATTTAGGATACTTCCAACTAGAAGCAAAAAATTAACTCTAGGCTATAAGTTAATCAAGATTTATTTTCAATGGAACATTACCTTTTTTTTACTTGCCTATTCTTCTCTTTTTGGGCTGATGTATTAAGCATAAAGTTAATGCTTAAGCAACTCTGGAACCATAGGTTAGTGCAACTGTTTTGTCAGCACTTAATCCACAACTCTTTTTCTGCTTTGTAGACTTGGTGGTTCAGGCAAAATCTGGTACTGGAAAGACCTGTGTCTTTTCTGTCATAGCATTGGAAAGCATTAACTCATCATCATTGTCATTACAGGTAAAATATGGTATTAGCAATATGGCATAACAAGAGGTTTATTCCTATTAAGTTCTAACAATTCAGTTTACCATTAGACCAGGGGTCACCAAACTACGGCCTTGGAACCAATTTCATCCGGCCCGCTACGTGCTGCGGCAATTACAGCTGCACTACAATTCTGTACATGTGCTTCCCTTGGCATTAGCAACCGTTTTTGGCATTGCCTTTTTGTGTAATAGAGACTTCTTTGTTAAAATTGTTCGTTCTTATAGTTCGTTGTTGTATGTTGAATTTGTACATTTTTCAACCAGGCAGCCTACATGTTGGTGTTCTGTTTTTATCATTAGGCCACCACAAATGGGGACAGCCTTGGCCAAATTGTAAAGATGTATTTTTTTTTCAAGAGCACGATGCCCCTCTAGTGTTATCACAGCAGGGGATAACTTTTCCAGCAACCTTTCGATTTTCATCACAACTTTGCTATTCCATCGCTGACTTTGTTATTTATTGTGCTCAATTCAAGTCAATGAACATTCTAAATAGTTGTATATCTTTTCGCAATTTGCATCCGGCCCGCAGCTGTTAATCTCGCAGCAATCCGGTCCTCAGCGAAAAGTTTGGTGACCCCTGCATTAAACTATTAGCAGGAGAATGTTACATTGCAAAAAAAGTTGTGCGCAAATTGAGATAGTAGTTTTAATTACGAAACACTGCTTGACACTGACAGCGAGTCCAAACCTAATCAGTCTTTGAAAACAAAATAGTGTAACTGACCTGTGTTGCTCCGAAAGTGGCGAGGAACAAAATTGACTGCAGGAAGCCAGACCTAGCCTACACTTCGAGTTTGCCAAACATTTCCAATTAGTAAGAGTTCCCTGCAGACATGTCCATTGAGTTTAAAAAGCAACAAATGAATAAGTGACAGCTTTATTTTGTTAAGTGGAAAAAATTGAAGTTGCTCCCATAGCAAATTAAATTACTACCATATTAAAAATACATAAGTTTTAGCAAGAAATAACCAAGTCTCATCTTTATTTTGTTAGGTGCAAAAACAATTTTTATATATATATTTGTTTGCATAAAAAATGAAATTACTACCGTACCAAATTCAATTATTTTAGTACAAAATAATCAAATCTTGCGTCAATCATGTCCGGCCTAGGGATGGCGTCATTTACGTTCACGTCATGCGGATGGCGGAATAAAGTCGTAGACCAGTCATTTTTAGGTGATCTTTGTCCAGTTTACTAGGAAAGCCATTTATATTTTGATTAAGCTGATAATAATCTCCTCATTTGTTGACCAGGTCGTGGTATTAGCTCCTACAAGAGAAATTGCTTTGCAAATACAAGGCGTTATTGCATGTATTGGGCAAGATATACCTGGGCTGAACGCTCAGTCTTTTATTGGTGGTACACTGGTTGCTGATGACAGAATCAAAGCAAAGAAATGCCACATTGCTATTGGATCACCTGGTATGAACTATGAAAGCATTGTGTTTTCTTAACTTTGTGAATCTTTTGGTTTTGTGTGATAGTTTTGTTTGAATTATATTGGAATGACAAAATAAATTACTTTGACATGGCGAGAGAATGCAACTACTGTGAAATGTCTAATGTTGGGTGCAGCGGAATGGCTCGTTTCGGCGAGTCCAATTCGGCTAGTCCGATTCGGCAAGTGCCATATTCGGTGAGAGCCC
The DNA here is from genome assembly GCF_918807975.1 of Aplidium turbinatum. Taxonomy (NCBI): domain Eukaryota; kingdom Metazoa; phylum Chordata; class Ascidiacea; order Aplousobranchia; family Polyclinidae; genus Aplidium; species Aplidium turbinatum. The sequence goes on from NC_137472.1 coordinate 50,331,739, forward strand.
TTTTTGGCGAGTTTCCTATTCGGCGATTTTTTGAATTTTTTTTAAATTATTGGGTATTGTAGCCTAATTATCATTGCCGTTTTAGGGGTTGGGGTTTAGGGTCTTATTTCAACGTTTAGCGACGTTAAAGCGATGTAAAAGCGGCAATGATAATTAGGCTACGGTACCCGATAATTTTAAAACAAATTTTAAAAAATTGCCGAATAGGGAACTTGCCGAAAAGGGCTCTCACCGAATAGGGCACTCGCCGAATTGGACTCGCCAAATAGTAGCAGACTCTGGGTGCAGACAGTCAGATGCCTGCTAAATAGCAGTACAACCCACGCTGTGGCGTTTGGATATTTATGTGTGACGCACTGTAGCGCCCGGTCATTTTGGTGGTATTCCCAGTAAAGTCTATTTCATTATGTGGTTGATGGTAATACTGCAGACCTTGGCGTACGCAGGATTTTTTCAAAGGAGGCGGGGGAAGGCGTTCGAAATAATTTTCGAAACAAAATGAAAACAAATTAAAAAAACGCCCATTATAAACAGCTAATTATGTTGTACCGATATAAGATTAGCCTGCCATACTCAGCTTGCATTGACGATATTTTGTTAAAGTTTTTAAAAGCTAGATTACTCATTTGGATATATTTTGTATTTAAAACAGACATTATGATACAACACACTTGACGTCTCGCATATAAATATAAGTCTCGCATATATACTGTAGAGTAGCCTAATCCTCCTATGATGTAGTCTGACCAAGGTTTAAGGTAGCCAAGGCAATCTGTGTAATTTTAAGCACCTAAATGACCGGGTGCCACACCTAAATATCCTAACGCCACAGTTTGTGCACCTGTTTGGCAGGCACCTAACTGTCTGCACCTAAAAGACACGGACCCCTAATGTTGTTCGGAATGGCCCGTTTCGGTGAGTCCGATCCCTTAACGGGGGATTTTTTCAATTATTTTTTTTAAATTACCGGGTACCGTAGCCTAATTATCATTGCCGTTTTAGGGTTAGAGGTTAGGAACTCACCGAATCAGACTCACCGAATCGGACTCACCAAATAGTAGCAGACCCAATGTTGTTAGCATCAAGCTTTCAAAACGTTGTTGATGCATCAGTATTTACTGAAGTTGTTATTTTTTTGTATCGAAAAAAAAATGCAAATAATACATTGTCATTTCAGGGCGCATTAAGCAGCTTATTGAACTTGGAATTTTGGTCACTAGTAATGTCCAAATGTTTGTGTTGGATGAAGCTGATAAGTTAGTTGAAGAAGGAAATTTTCAACAACAAATAAAGTCAGTAATTTTTAGTGTGCTTGCTGTGTTAGTTGAATTTGATAGTGTTTATTATTAAATTCTCAAAAAGTAAACACATGTGAAAGAATAAAATAAATTTTGACCAGGACATAATCTGTTAAATTAGGTACTGCATTTAAGATTTTTCATTTGTGCGCAATACCATTTTTGTGTATGGTCACCTTTTTTTTTTTCGAGAATAGTTGTTTCTTCTTCTGTGACCTCCCTTATGAACTTCGTCTAATTTGTTCTGTCTTGTTTTGATTAGTAATTCCGGCATGCTTTCCATTACAGAAATTTGCTTGATATTGTCAAAATATTTCATTTTTGTCGTCTTTGTCTTTTTATTCGTTTGCCTTGTACCATCTCAGTCAAAATTACGTTTCCCAACGAGTTACTTCTTGCAATGTGTCCGAAATATCGTAGTTTTCTAACTTTGATGTTGATGTGTCACGTTTAACTATATCAAATCGCAATTTCAAAGCACTGTATCTTTTCAGTTTAATGCACAATTGTGTACTTTAATTTAATAGTAGGCTACACATGTGACATGTCTAATATCTTTTAACTGTGTGTATCTGATCGCTATTTGCCTTGTTTAGTTGGATCTACTCATCTCTACCAGAGAACAAACAAGTCATTGCTCTTTCTGCAACATACCCCAACACTCTTGCTGAGTTTCTAACCAGATATATGAGGGAGCCCACCTATGCCCGATTGGATTCTTCCGATCAGCCTCTTCTTGGTGAGCATATTATGTCGTTTCTGGTAGGCTACTGCAGTGAATGAGTATATTTTCTAGAAAGTTGATTTCATGTCGTAAAAAGTAATTTTTTTGGTGGCCACATAGTTTAAACTTTCACGTACGATCCCGTTTATGAGGTGTTAAGTTGTTTGACTTTTGTTCTACTATTTTTACTCAATACCACAGTTCTTTTTACTTGTTTTTGTTGATCTTAACTGTTGCGTTGTTATCAAACTCTATGGATTTACACTTTTGCCGCTTCATAAAGTTTTCAATTCACTTACTGCGCCTGTTATTACCACCATGGACCCAGAAAAATATATTTTATTTTGCGTTATGCCTGAATATCATATCCCCATAATAGCTTTCTGCGGTCACCACGTTAAGCATTCCAAAGCAAATAAATTATTGATTTCAGGCTTGCGTCAGTATTATGTTGAAATTAAAGACTGCACCTTGCCTCATTTAATATTTGAAAGGAAGCTTGAAGAATTGCTTCGCCTTTTATCGGCCACTACTTATCAGCAAGCGCTGGTCTTTTCCAATTATCACTCCAAGTAAGTTCTTACAATTCTTTGTTTAATTAATGAAGTTGCTTGCGCTACGAGTTCAGTTAATTGCTTCGTGTATTGTTTTAAGTAGACGACAGACATGAAACATTCATTAGTATTTTATTATATGTGATTTTGTTTAGGTTAATGAAATTATATACAGTATATTATAAGATGTTATGATTAGTTTAAGTAATGAATTTTAGTTGAAGTAATGAACCTGTTTTCTATTGTATAAAAGATGACTTCATTTTCTTATAAACTATAGAGTCTTATCTGATATTTAAGTTGATTAAAGCTACATGCAAAAGGCATTCGTCTGTATGAGAATTTTGTTGATGCTACGCAGAGACTGAAGAAAAATCAGTGTATTCTTATTCATACATTGTTGTACGTGAAAGTCGTTTTGAAAATAAGGTTTCTTTCCATTCAGAGCAGAAAGCGCATGTGACGCGCTGAACACCTATGGATGGCCGGCTACTTACGTGTCGGGAAACATGACTCAATCTAGAAGAATCGAAGCTATCAATAAATTGAAGCTGTATGAATGCAGGTAACGAGTTTGATCATAGTGTCTAGTATTGTTCCTGAGAATTTTTTATGATTGTGTTGATTTTTTGTTCAAAGCCGGTAGCAAAGAATGAAGTTTACGAAAAAAACTTCATAGTACCTTCATAGTCACTTCATAGTTACTTCATAGTAAGAATGAAGTTTACGAAAAAAACAAAACATCAATCTTGTTTAGGCATTGTCTAATCTTCTTTTCAGCATATATCCCCCGACTGTTGAAATATTTCTAATTATGCTTTCTAATACGCTATTAATTTCAACCAACGTAGGAAGATGAAATCATTGTTTTGCAGAATTTTATTGTCTACTGATTTGACGTCACGGGGTATTGACGCGCGCAACGTCGACCTGGTCATCAACTTGGACTTGCCGAGCGATTGGGAAACTTATATGCACAGGATTGGACGCGCGGGAAGGTTTGCTGTTTTAAGTTTTCTAACGGTCTTTAATGCATCAGCGTTTAAAAATATCTTTCTAAAGCAGGGGTTCTCAACCTTTTTTGCTGTTCGTACCCCTTTGTCAGGTCAGAGCATTCTTTGTACCCTCCAAAAAAATCTGATTGAATTTTTTAAGAATATATTGCTAAATTGAATTGCTTTTATAGCTCAATGAAACGTTAAGCCGATATTTTACACAAAAATGCAAAAATTACCAAAATAAATTAAATGTCAGTTGTTTTGTTTTTGACTTCTCAGTGAGATATTTGTTGTTGCTCCATTGATAAAATTCGCTCAAACGATAGTTCGATTTTACTTAAGGCAACACGTAAATCATCATCCAGTTGCAGACGATTTCTGTACGTATTATTGATATGCATCATGGTCGAAAAGCCACTTTCACAGTAATAAGTTTTGAGAAGAGAATTAACACTGTCATGGCTTCCATAGCAAGACTTGGGAAGGCTTCATAGCAACACACCAAAAATCTTCTAACTTTGATTTGTCAAATGGCAGTTTCAATTTTTGGCAGCTTTTCATTTCGATGATGTTCTTCAAATTATCCTCATCCGACATTTTAGTTAAATCAAAAAGAAATGGATTTATAATCCATTGCTTGACATAATTCAATTCACCAGCAAAAAAGTAACCATCAAAAGAATCAACCAACATCTTTAAATGGGAAATAAGTTCATTTTTGACATTTTACAGCAAAGAGTTATTTGCAATTTGATCAAGACGAGGAAAATTAGCAAGGTTTTCATTTTCAGCAGCAGCAAGTAAAAAAACACATTGTTATGAGACAATGAGGCTTCTTAGCCTACTAAATAACAACAATTATTTGTAGATAATTGTTTTTGTTCTTCAAAGCAAAGACCGTAATGGCATAAAATCATTTACAATTCCAAAATAAAACTGTACTGTGAAATCTGTTTGAAAAGCTGATTGGTAACCCAAGGATCTTCGTACCCCTTGATGTTTAATCTCGTACCCCCGGTTGGGAACCCCTGTTCTAGAGGATGGCGAAAAGCATCGGCAACCACTCGTTCGTGATGCTTTATACATTAATGTCCTGATCAAACTTGTCACAATCAATGTGCGAGCTCTTGCGACGTGCTGCTTGTATCTCGATCGAGCGTGCTGTTTTGATTGTAAAATTCTTATGCTATAGGTTATCATCGGTCATTATCCTGAAGTAACCTCTGATTACGAAATCTGTATTATGTAACGTGTATTCTAGATTTCTAGGTCATTCAATTGCTACGTGCATATCTAGAGTCTTCTTTAAACTTGCTTGTTTACGCCGCTCAGTGCAACGTGACCGAACGATGAGTTCGTGTGATGCAACATTACGTAACCTTCTCGAAGTTACTAGACCGAACAAACCTTTTATAAATAGTGGTGTAATTTGCGTAATGATTATTATGGGAGTTGTATTATGACGAGTTGATTATGAGAGTTGTGTTATGAGTTGTGGATTGGTAGTTGGTGCAGAAATTATTGTTGTTTGAGAGTTGAAGAAATCGAATACAAGTAGATGAGAATTGGTGCTGATATAAATTGTGTTCGAAATTAGAGTTATTTGAGAAGCCGTTCGTTAAAGTCCTTCAAGAAGTTAGATTATCATTTCACTAGTGGAACCTTTCGACATTTAATTGACTGCTTTTCGGTTATAACCCATTAAAATACGTCATTGAACCTTTCCAAGTCTTTTTCCTGGTAAGAGATAGAAAGAAAACGTGACAAAACTGTTGATGTGTTTTTGTTCCTTACAGTTTTCGGAAGGTATTCAGACTGTGGTTCACCCAGGGATATCTAAAAGTGCATGATGCCCCATTGCCCCCTGCTAAGGAAATTATAGGATTTACTACTTGACACATGTTCACCCGATACTGGATATACATTTTGAATATACATAAAGTGTACTTAACATTTTCAAATTGTTAAAGTTTTGTAAGTTAATTTACAAATATTATTGCAAGATGAGCTGATTATATATTGTTTTAGACCAATTTTGTATAACATTAAATTTTGGCTAATTTTAAACATACAAGATTTGGGCGACCCCCGTCCCCCACAATCAAATAGCATTTCTGCTTAAAATTTGAAGAAAAAGAACAATGTGGCAACGCTTTCTCTTAACTTACCCATTTCTTGGCAGGTAACGTAAACTAACTGGAGATCCCGTTCTTCTGAATTCCTTGGTTCACTTTAAACAACTTTGAGTGAAACAATGTTTTCATACAACGCTTACCTGTTTATTTTTCTTTTATGTGAATTGATGTTTTGAATAGGTTTGGATCTCGTGGTATGGCAATTTCTCTAGTCAATGCAGAAGAAGAAGCGAGACTTCAGTCGTGGATATCTCACCACAATGCTCCTATTTTTCTGATGGCCGAAGTAAGAACATCATTATACGGCTTTGCTAGTAAATATAATAAAAACTATGAAAAGGTTTTTGAAGGAACTGAAATAGGCTCTTGTGTTTTCCCAGCACTTTGTGATAATTTGTGCAATCGTCACAATACTGTTGTCACTTGTTAAATAATGTTTTCTGCATAGGCTTACAATCACAATGGCGAGTTGCAGTCACGGGACGAGAAATCACATGATGGAGGCAGCCCTTCAACGACTGGGAAAAACGATGCTCAGCTAATAACGGATCAAGAAAATCAAATCACGAATGTAACATCTCAAGATAACACACAGCGTCATAACAATCTAAACGCTGTCAAAAATGTTGATACATCCAGCGATGAGATTTCCATTGAAACTGATTCTGAAAGAACAGAAGAAACATCGTCTTCTGGGGATGCTATTGATTCTGGTACTGATTCAAACTTAAATGATTCGTTTCCTTTCAGTACAGTAAACCAAAAGAGCTCTTTACCATTAATTCCTAGCTTAGTCGAACTAAAAGAGCGGAGTTGGCACTTTCGGGCCAATACGCACTGCTTACAAATGAACTACGAGCAATTGAAGTCCAATTACGCGTACTTCAAGAGAACTCACCAGTTTGATAAACCAGACGCCTCATTGCTTGCGCGCTTAAGTTTACAGATGAAGGAATTGAAAATCAACAAAGCTGCAGATGAGGAAATGGAAGTCGTCGACGTCCATGCCACAGGAGAAGACCTTTCTGCTGATAGCACATCACTTGTGAAGTCAAATACGACAGAACTGCCCATTTGTTCTGAAATTACAAGCTCGACAGTGCTTAAACAGACAAAGACAACAAACGGAAAAATCTCGAAAGAAATTTTGAACACAAGCTTACCTGGCGCCTCTAATCAAAGAAACAGTTCTTCCTCAAATCAAAGTCTGCAGTCCAAGGGTGTGCGTCGGCGTAACCCGTTGTGTGGTGCGGCTGCAATTGACATACTCAAACACTGGACTTCCGTTGAAAAAGTTTCTGCCTCTAAATCTCAAGATTACTCTCCCAATAAAGAAAAAACAAACACTCCCACAGTTACGTCAAAGTCTGAGTTTGTTACTCGCTCAGCTTCCAGTTGTTACGTTATACCTGCCAGAAGAAAACATTTTTCTCACTATTGCAACGGTGACCAAGAGGGAAAATTAAACGTGTGGTCGCAGTCTCACGCTACCAATACGAAAGTTTATGATAAAGCTGCTTCGAACAGTTCGAGCAGTGACGAAAGTTCGTTTGGTAGTGATGAATCGTATAGTGACCAATCTAGTGATGAATATACTGAAGATGATGATACTTCTAGATCGTCCTGTGAAACATCTTTGACTTCAGACGATGGTCGTAAATATGGGCCCGGAATCGGCAGCTGGCAACCTATCGACGCTTCGCATCACCCAACTTCGCAAAATTCTCACCCAATTTTTCCCCCTCCATTATTATTTCCTTTCACACCAACTGGTCATGCTTTTCCTCCTGCCATGCATCCTTATTCTGATGCCAAATCAGCTCAAGAAGCTTATATTTCTCATCAAGTGTATCAGTTTGCATTGCAACATGCACGAAAACAAGTATCAAATCTGTAATACACCAAATCCGCATCGTATCATGAAGCTGTTTATTGGTTAATGGTTATGCGTGAAAAGCTTATGTATCGTAAATAAGAAAAGATCAGTTCCTGGTGAAGTAATTACAAATGTGCTTTGGCAGTCGTGGGCGAGTGGTTAGCGCGTTGGGCTCGCAGGCGAGAGCCTGCATGTTCGACTCCAGCCACTCGCACTTGCTGTTGTTTCTCTGGGCAAGAAACTTTACGATAATTGCCTCTACCTAGTGATCGATTTCGAGTAATGGGTAGTACCAAATTTAAGTCATAAGTAAAGTAGACAACCGGAAACTGACATTGCTGTCGGCTGCAGCGTGGGTCAGGTGTATGTCGGAAGGCGTACACCGATGCATAGCGCTCAAGTCCGCTTTCCCGCAATGCAGGATAAAGATAAACAAACAAACAAATCCATGCAAAATTTATACAGTAGAACTCGCCTAAGTCGCCACCGGCTAACTAGACGTTCTCTCTAATTCGACGCATTTTCTGGCTATTGGTTTATGGTTATGCACACAGCCAATTCGGCAGATTTGACACCGAATATCTCGACGTTTCTTCCAATTTGACTCCTGTTTGCGGTTCCCGCAAAGAAGTTTCATAAAAAGTCGACCGTTTTCCTGTCAAACATGCTGATGCACTGGTTGAATTGCGGCTTCCAAACGAACGTCATGCTGTGAACAGATTTGCGGTAATAGTTTTTATTGAAGACAATTCCCATAAGATTGCGTTTTTCTGTTTGCATTGCATGCTGTTTTTGACCATTGACCGACTTTTCTGCGATAGAATCTCACTTCAGATTCTCATGTCCGGCGTCCTAACTTATCCTAAAAGGAAACATCTGTTAATTTCAATAACAAAATAAGAGATAAAACACAAAAAGTAACAGACTCCAGTTTTACATCATTTGTTTTTAAAGTAAGTACACTACAGTATTATATTTAATGTCTAATTGTCTAACTCCATCTAGTGGAAAGTTTTTGTAAAAATGCTCAAGTCTCATTTGAAAAGAGCTGGGTGGGAGGCTCAGACTGTACATGATTTATAAAAAAAAAAATCCAAAAGTTGTTTTCTAAGGGTCTATTGTTAAAAGTCGGGGGCAAATGATGCACCATACCAGGCACATCTAACAAAAAACTACCCACTTTAAAAGATAAAAACCTGAGGTGATTGATAGGCTACAGGTGCTTGTAAAATCAACGAGAAAACAAATGATTACACTGGTCTACACGATTTTTGCTCTGTGAACTTTGAAAACTGATTTAGAGTAATTTTGGGGTGCTGAATCCGAATATGACCTCAGATTTATGCTATCACGTCAGGTTTGTGAGATATGATAACAACATATTGTTACTTTTGTCAAAAGTGGAAGATTTGACGTTGCGTTTATTGCACATACACATTGTGCAAGATTCAGAAATCCAGGCCATGTGGTGCATAAGTAGCTGAAATACACCTACCAATTACAATTTGATACCAATTTGTTTTCTAAGCAACATTATTAACAAGGCAGTAATAACAAGCTAAAAGGGAGGCTATAAGTGTAACTGACCCCCTCCCCCCGTCAATGTTTTGCATGAAACCACAAAGATTTTAGCAAGCCTATGGCAATGCTTGTTCAGTAACCATATTTAGGCTGTTTTGGCCTGTCTAACGCTAACCTTTTGTTACAGCACTGCATATGTTGGTGGTAAACGCAACGCCAAATCTTCCACTTTTGACGAAAGTAGCAATTTGTTGTTATCATACTTCACAAACCTGACGTGATAGGATAAATCTGAGGTCAGATTCGGATTCAGCACCCCAAAATTACTCTAAATAAGTCTTCAAAGTTCATGGAGCAAAAAAAAAATCTTTTTTTGTAGACCAGTGTTATCTTCCCTCTAAAAGCAGCATTTGTCTCCGAAAAAGGTATGATAAATTTAACATGATTTCTAAAAAAATATGTGGTACTTTTTTGAAGTGTCCAGGTCACCTGGAGATGTTCCAGGGTCCTAAAATCATCCTTGTGAACTCTCTGGTTGCAAATTTTCCCCCAATCAGATTTAAAGTCAGGGATATCTTAAGAAGGGGATACGAAGGCTTTTATTACGTCTGACAATAGAAGGGCTTTTGTTTATCGTAAATAATCTGTGTTTATCGTAAAATGACAATTGGCACCAATAGTAGTTTAATAAATCTTGTTATGATAACTTGCATTACGCTATTAGCATCAGGCCGGGATATTCACAGCATGCTCATGGTTAATTGCTTGTTAATTCAACTACCCATATACTTGCTTTACATTTAGCCATACTGTAACGGCTTTGTTAAAAAAACAGCTTACTGGTAACTTTTCAACTGTCTTTGTAAACAAGAATTTTTTAAATATGCTCCACGTAACATTTGCTAACTGTTTACTGTAGCTCATTGTACCAGCTGCACTACAAAACTTTCTACGATTTTAAAAAAGAACCACATGTTTAAAGCACTGCAAACTACCGCCCTGGTAGTGTCATGAGAATAAGGCAATCACTGCGAGCCTTCATATCCCCTTTTCTAGATATCCCTGTTTAAAGTTTGCATGGTCTGTGGATAGGCTACAGGCATTAGGCTATAAGTTTCTCCATGGTAGAACCCTGTAAAACTCTAGGCTAGAATGGGCAATAGTTTTATTTTGGGTAAAGAAGTTATTTTTTTAACCATAAACCAGTTTCGCAAGCATAGGCTAGCTCAGCAACAATACGAACTTTAACACTAGTCTATAACGCCAAAATAAAGCGATGTTTTCGACTCTCGCCTACATTTAGTCCTTTTCAAGCTTAGGCTATAAAAGAAAAAATAATTAGCCTAGCCTACACATCGCATAAGAAAATTGTAGAGAAACATCAAAAATATTATTTAATCTAAACATTCAAAGACTGCCTATCTTGCTCACATACAAAATGACTACCGCACCGTACACAACTCAATGGATTAAGTTCAGACTACAAGTATTGCGCAAGATGGACTGAAGCACAATACGAGATAACTCCACAAAACCAACAATCCACTCAGTGATTGATTGAATCTTTTTCCTCGGACTGGGAAAGCTTCGTTGAGGGCTTCATCCTGGCAGTTTCGCATAGCCTACTTGTAGAGGCTTTGAACCACTTAGGTTACGCAGACACGGTCACCGAGATTGACAGATTAAAGTTTTCCGATTGTTGAACTGTTGTTGCCGGGGAATTATTCCATCCATCAGATGCCGCTGAATGGAGAAATGAATTCCTCAACGTATGTTGCTCAAGCGCACAACCCGAGAACCGAACCCTCGCTGCTTGATCTTGAAGCTTCTTTCGTTCACAAAGTCACTCGCATTGTTGCTTTTGTTTTGTTTTTCGACAGTCAAGTTTGGCAAGAATTGACAGTGATAAACACATTTTTAGCTTATGATGTTCAACTCATCAGCGGTGCAGGCGCAGCAACAGTGGAAAGCTCTGTGACATGAATTAGTGGTGCGATGCTAATAAGCCTAATTGTCAAAGGCAAACATGTGTCATTCGCTCTCAATTTTCAGCTCACTCGACTACTATAAGACACATTTGTTGATTGGAAAGTCAGGGATATCTAAAGAAGGAGATACGAAGGCTTTTATCACATTTGACAATAGAAGGCCTTTTGTTTATTGTAAAATGACAATTATACAATTAATCTTGTTATAACAGTGACGTTCGGTGGCTTAAACCGTTGGGAAAGCAACTTGGAAATATGCTGCAGCAAGGTAGTAGGCACGAAGGGCGTAACCGTCTGAAGCCCGAAGGCGTGTTGCCGAAGGCAACACTTGCAGCGGGGGTCTGGGGGACCTCCCCCAGAAATTTTTGAAAAACACTTCCAATTTGGTGCGCTCTGAGAGCATTTCCAAAACAAATCAAAAATAAAAATCTGTCAAATTGTGCTTCGCCTATGTCGTGATCATACATCCATTTAATGTTTAGAAGTCATGAACAATCTTAATTTTAACGTTGCAGGACCAAAATCCTGTGATAGACATGGAATAATAGTTGTCTAAATATTTAATTTGTCATGAATGTTCATTCTCAGATATTCAGTTAGGCGTATACACTACAAAAACTAACACTTAGGCCCAGTCCCGGATTAAGGTCAAATGGGGCCCCTGTGCTAATGAATGCTATGGGGGTCCTTACCAGCTTAGGTGGAGCGTAATGGAAGTAGGCTAAGCTGGTTTCGCTTGCAGAGGAAACCGAGCCTTGCTTAGGTAAGTTAGATAACTTTGAAATAGCACGTGATCGATGATTAAATAAGCATGTGCTAATTAAGTCAACAATGTTTACGTTATAATGGATGCAAAATCACACACATTCAATCAACGAAACCGTGCAAGGGAAAACATTGTCGCAAGGGACCACTGTTAGTAGCACTAGCCTACTGCACACTACACTGCAAATTGCAATGAAAGGTTATTCTGAATTTCTATTCTAAACTGTTCTTTCATTCACTACTATAACTACCAATAGGATTTAGAAAACCAACATGAAATTCAGTCGAACGACTTTTTTCTGAATTGAGAAGTCGCAGTTCATCTTTCTCCAGGACAGTTAGTGACCATCATACAAAGAAACAATCTAAGAATTGTTTCTACATTAGGGAAAGCAGCTTCAACTTTGTCATTCTTTATTATCTGGTAGCCTACATGTTTTCATGACTAAAACTTGCTTTATTTCCATAAGCCTTTTTAAGATACAGGTAGAAATTCAAAAGTTTATCAATGTGCAAAGCCTCGCGTCGGGCTGCTTTGCGTCTTGACAGAATGTGCTGTTTTCATTATGGAATTCTTGAGCGATGTGTTATTATCGGGTATTGACCTAAAGTAACCTCTGATGACGAAATCTGTATTATGTAACGTGTTTTCTACAACCTTCGGCCCTACGTGACATTCTAGAGACTTCTGTTGTTTACATTTAAATGCTACGTGACCGACGATGAGTTCGTGTGATGCAACACTACGTTACCTTCTCGAAGTTACTGGACTGAACAACCAACTATATAAATAGTGGTGTAGTTTGTTTATATTTATTATTAATTTATGATGATTATTATTGAGTTGGTTATGAGAGTTGTGTTATGAGTTGTGGATTGGTAGTTGATGCAGAAATTAGAGTTATTTGAGAAGCCGTTCGTTAAAGTTCTTCAAGAAGTCAGATTATCATTTCACTAGTAGAATTATTCGACATTTAATTGACTGCTTTTCGGTTTGACCCATTAAACTACGTCATTGAACCTTTCCAAGTCTTTTTCCTGGTAAGAGATAGAAAGAAATCGTGACATTCTGGGGGCTCGTCCGGGAATAAACCAAAAAACGGATTAGAAAAACCGAACAATACCGAAAGGTTTATTGAAAGAATAATAAATTAACAACAAGCTGTCAAAATGGCGGATACCGTCAAACATGAGATGATTGAAGACTTACGGAGCATGGCTGAACGAATGGGGCTGAGTGACAATGAGAAGTCTCAGTTTGTGATGGAAGAGTATCACAAGATAATGGCCCAAAAAGCTCAGCGAGAAGCTGACGAAAGAGAAGATAGAAGAGCTGCTCGTGAAATAAGGAAAGCAGAACTTGAAGCTGAAGAAAAGCGAGCACAACTTGAAGCTGAAGAAAAGCGAGCACAACTTGAAGCTGAGGAAAAGCGAGCACAACTTGAAGCTGAGGAAAAGCGAGCACAACTTGAAGCTGAAGCAGAGGAGAAGCGGGCGCAGCGCGAAGCAGAGAAGAAGCGGGCGCAGCGCGAAGCTGAAGAAAAACAAGCACAACGAGAAGCTGAAGAAAAACGTGCTCAATGGCAGTACGAAGCAGAAGCTGAAGAAAGAAGAGCGCAATATGAATTGGAAAAGTTAAAACTTGAATTAGAAAGACAAAAGCTGGACATTGGTGAGCGATCTAATTCTACTAATGATAATGCTCGAAATGTTATTGTGGCGCAATTTAGACGTCCAGATTTGCCATCATTTGTTAAAGAAAAAGATGAGTTGGATAGTTATTTGTTAAGATTTGAAAGATATGCTACAATAGCCAAATTAGAGAAGTCGACGTGGGCTACCCAGCTAAGCATAGCATCTTTTCACAAATTGGGACTAGGTGGGCAAATTTTCAAAAAAGGGCACTTTTAGCGCGAGAGTTATGTTAAAAAAGGCACTTTTTGCGCGTAAATGATGAAACAAAGCGCATTTTTTTCCCGAGCGTAAAACATGTAAGCTTAAAAATGTAGATTTCTCAGGCAAATTGTGGGTGAAAAAGCATATTATAATTAGAATAAACTTTTGAGACCCATAATTGATTCCTATATTCATCCTCGCCCACAATATTTTGTAAATAATAATGAAATAAAATTTAATTTAGCAACATTTAGTTGCAGAGGTCTCTTGCACTAAAGTAAAAAGGAACAACTATGGTAATAGCCTATACATATGAAACACAACTGCTAAGATACAATAATGAGTTGAATCTTTGCAGAATTAGATGATTCTAAAGAGCTGGTAGTTTATTTTGATGAAAATCAGGAAACAAACCTCGGTAATTTAGACATATAGAATCTCACACAAAATTTGAGGTACTCACAACACAAATTGATAATTAATCTGCCTGAATGGAACATTAAGGATATTATAAGTAGGTTAAAGGTAGGCTCATAGGTTCTAAATGTATGCTAAAGCTTTCCATTTAGCTCAGTGGTTCCCAACCTGAGGGTAAATTACCTCCGGGGGGTAATTTTCCTATTTTGGGGGGGTAACGAACCTAAGGTAGGCTCATAGGTTCTAAATGTATGCTAAAGCTTTCCATTTAGCTCAGTGGTTCCCAACCTGAGGGTAAATTACCTCCGGGGGGTAATTTTCCTATTTTGGGGGGGTAACGAGACCTGATTTGGAAACAATGAAGCAAGTGAAGGTTGCGAACTTTATAAAAGCGAAGGAATTGAACAGCCGTCTTTCCAAGGAACTGTGCAAGAAGATGGGAGAAAGATAAGAAGCATTACTGTACCACACACAAGTACGATGGCTGTCTCGTGGCAAGGTGTTAACCGGCTTGGTCGAACTTCGTGCATCTGTCCATGTTTTTCTGATAGAAAAAAAGTCCGACTTGGCTGAATATTTCCCTAACCAACAGTGGATTTCCCAGCTGTGCTATCTGGCTGAAATCTTTGGTGAATTAAACAAATACAATATTTTAATTCAAGGCAAGAATGTAACTGTGATCGACACCAAATAGCCGTAGCTGCGTTTATCGCAAAGGTTAAATTGTGGAACAACCGAGTTGGAAGAGGCAAAGTAGTGCAGTTTCAGACGCTTGACATGCACTTCGAAGGCAATGGACTTGAGTTGACAGCGGCGTTGAAGGACGACGTAGCTGACCTCCCTGAGCTGACCACTTAAACCAGTAAGCCAAAAAGATGGACATTGGCCAACTACTTTTCGAATTTGGACACGGCTTGGGCACGGCGTCTCCAATGTTGCGCTGAGCCCTTCACATGTGATGTCAGCCAGGTAGATGATGACGACTTTCCGGCCAAAAAAGAATTTATCACTCTCCGAATGAACGAAGCGTTGAAACTTGATTTCAAGGGGAAAGGCTTGGATTGGAACTCTTCTGGTTTGGCAGACTCCAGGACGCACCAACATTAGCGACGCTGCATTAAATATCCTGACATCTTTTTCAACAACGTATCGCCGTGAACAAAGGTTTTCAACTGTCTTGACTCTTGGGAATGAAGACAAAGAAGCCCAATCGCCTGGATGTCAAAAGCGCACAAGAATCGCCCTCGCAGTACCACAAAGTCCAGGATCACAAAGCTGGCGGCTGAAGTCCAGGTCCAACCTTCACATTGAATGTTTACCATGCATTGTCATCTTGTAGGCTATTCAGCATTGTATTGCATGTTGATTGTCATAGTTAGCCCTTTGAAATTCATAGCAATAAACATGTTATTTTTGAAAATTGATCTTGGGGGTAATTAGCTCACTTCAGGGCGGAGATTAGGGTAACAGCCAAAGAAGGTTGAGAACCACTGAATTTAGCTGTTCATTCTTTAACTTGGATCTAAACAAAAATTAAGTCTTAAAAATTGCCCACCTAGTTTCAAACTAGGTGGGCAAAGAAAGGGCTAGGGGGGCAAGCACAGGGACTAGGTGGGCAAGTGCCCACCTAGTTTATATGTGAAAAGATGCTATGCAGCTAAGCATGTTATTATCGGGACAAGCTCTTGATGTATATTCAAGACTTTCGCAAGAAGAGGCCATGAACTACGACAGATTGAAGTTAGCTCTGTTAAAGCGATACCATTTTACCGAGCATGGATACCGTCAAAGATTCCTTGAGGCAAAGCCTGAACGACACGAAAGTCCAGGTCAATTTATTGAACGTTTAAGAAACCTTTTGTTAAAATGGTTTGAACTTTCGGGGGCCGAACAATCATTGGACGGATTGGCAAACCTTATAGTTAAGGAACAATTCACAGATTCATGTTCAAAAGATCTGTCTGTTTATTTAATGGAGAGAAGTCCAAAGAATCTAGAAGACATAGCCAGTGTGGCAGAACAGTACTTAGTTGCTCATGATAAAAAGTTGTCGACTGAAGAGACGTTGTCATGCGATGATGACGAGGAGCAAACAAATAATTTTAAAGGAGGTGCGGTTCCAAGAGAAGTACGTTGTTTTAATTGTAATGGCTTAGGTCATAAGTCTGTTAACTGCCGGAAGAAGACTAACAGAAATCATCAGGAATCGAGGAAGTGGTGCAATCGTTGCAATAGGCAAGGACACGAAGCGAAGGAATGCAAGGACAAGTCGTTGTCCCGATCCAATCAGTCTGGAAAAGATGAAGACACGGACGTTTATCGATGCGGTTGTGCGTTAATGATTCCTGAACCCACGCTTGGGGAGGAGAGACCGGATGAAGATGATTGTGAAAAAATAATACCTGAAGATTACCTGCCAGTAGTGGATGGAAAAGTTGGAAACAAAAAGGTAAAAGTTTTACGTGATTTTGGTTCTACGGGTATAATGGTGAGGAGAGATTTGGTTAAAGACAGTCAATTAACGGGAAAAACTGGAATTGTGATGTCGATAAATAACACTTCAATTCAAGGACCTTTAGCGATGATAGACATCGAAACTCCATATTGTAGTGGGACTGTGAAAGCGTTATGTTTACAAAACTCTTTAGTTGATCTTATAATCGGAAATGTTATTGAGAGAGATTCTGAAGTTACTTGTTATTCTTGTGGCAAGAATGGTCACTTTGCTCGAGATTGTTCTGCAGATAATCAGCAACGATCTCACGATGATGGATATTACGAGCGCGATGAACCGAGGAGAAGAGGCAGGCGACGACCATTTGGAGTTTGCTATAGATGCGGTAGACGCGGACACTTCGCCAGGGAGTGCGTTGCTGACGGCGGACATTCGGAAAATAGACGTTGCCGTGACAACCACTGCTACCGATGTGGGGAGATTGGACACATAGCCAGGAGCTGCCCTTTTGATGAAAAGGCTTGCTACAATTGTCATAAAAAAGGTCATCTCGCCAAGGACTGTCCGGAGAGGAGGTGTTTCCGATGTAGGAAAATGGGTCATCTTGCTCGCCGATGCACTGAAGACATTGACGACGATGAAAACTTTCACAGTAAACGTGATTATTGTTTTGAGAAAAGTTATCGTTGGTAGATCATGCAACGATGGACTTATGAGAATTGATTTATTGAGTAATTAATTGTTTTGTGGTGTGTTTTGTATTGATTGTGTTCTTATATTGTTTGCAACAATATTCTAAGGGGGGGCGTATGTCACAATCAATGTGCAAAGCCTCGCGTCGGGCTGCTTTGCGTCTTGACAGAATGTGCTGTTTTCATTATGGAATTCTTGAGCGATGTGTTATTATCGGGTATTGACCTAAAGTAACCTCTGATGACGAAATCTGTATTATGTAACGTGTTTTCTACAACCTTCGGCCCTACGTGACATTCTAGAGACTTCTGTTGTTTACATTTAAATGCTACGTGACCGACGATGAGTTCGTGTGATGCAACACTACGTTACCTTCTCGAAGTTACTGGACTGAACAACCAACTATATAAATAGTGGTGTAGTTTGTTTATATTTATTATTAATTTATGATGATTATTATTGAGTTGGTTATGAGAGTTGTGTTATGAGTTGTGGATTGGTAGTTGATGCAGAAATTAGAGTTATTTGAGAAGCCGTTCGTTAAAGTTCTTCAAGAAGTCAGATTATCATTTCACTAGTAGAATTATTCGACATTTAATTGACTGCTTTTCGGTTTGACCCATTAAACTACGTCATTGAACCTTTCCAAGTCTTTTTCCTGGTAAGAGATAGAAAGAAATCGTGACAATCAACAAGACAGAGATCAACATCAGTAGGAAACTCTTTAGCTAAATTCATGACACTATGTAAAATCTATTCTTTTGATGCATGAAGATCAATTAAAAACGAGAAATTCTTAGCAACTTTTTTGTACACAGTAGCTCTTCTGCTTAAATGAGAGCGAAGAGCATCAATTACTGGAATAAATGGTTTTATCCTAAATTTATCTCTTGCAGCAGAAGTTTCTAGCAAGTCTGCAGTTGCAGTGAAGGGGGAGATATATTGATAAATGTGTTACTTTTTTTAGACAGAGGGGCCCAATTATCTTAAATTTTTTTTTGAAAATTTTTTTCAGGAAAAATTTGTTATTTTATTTATTTCATTTTTAGGAAAAGTGGGGCCTCTGTCTGCGGGGCCCCTGTGCTTTAGCACACCCTAGCACAATGGTTAATCCAGGCCTGCTTAGGCCTAAACATTGCAACCGCAAGCAATTTGTACAAAAAGCTGGATAAGTTTGCCTCCTGCGTATAGAACAGGGGTTCTTAAACTTTTTGACCCGCGCCCCTCTTTGACATGCCATCCAAACTTGCGCCCCAACAAACTACAAAATTAGCAAACATTAATGTGTAATGACTACAGGAGTTTATATTTAGCTTTCATCAATGTAAGGGATGTAATTGTTTTTCGGAAACCAAAAGTTTAATTCGAGGCTTTGTAACTGATAATGCACACCTCAGATCGGCTTCACAATCAATAAGTTTGTTTCGATGTTTTATTTTTATGTTTAAAAGTGTAGAAAAACCACTTTCGCACAGATAAGTGGAAGAAAACGGAAGAAGTGTGCGTATCGCCACGCTACCCACTCCCTTGTAGGCCTATATGTGTAAATATTTAACCCAAAAATCAATTAGTGGCATTGCTTCATAATCGTTTTTGCAGTGGAGTTACACTTTATTTTCAAGAATTCCTCTTGCAAACCGTCGGGAAGAATGTCCTCGTTAACACGAAAGGGACTTCTTGTCATCTTCCATTCTGGAAGGTCGGTGTCACCCAAGTCTGGGAAATAGCATTCGAATTCTTGTTTCAAAAGCTGAAGGTGAGCTTCTACTTCAGCCTTAAGCTCACCTTCCAGTTTAAGTTGCTTTTTGTCAAGTGCAGTATCTAGGTTGGGAAATAAAGCTGCATTTCCTATTTGTATTCGGCGGTGCCACAACCCCAGCTTTGCCACAAATGCTCGAATGGAATCATAGCTATTAATCCGGTTAGTATTTCTGCCCTGCAAGAGCAGATTTAAGTTATTGAGGGCCTCGAAAATGTCCACGAGGTATGCCAACTCCAGCTGAAACTTCTCTGATGAAAATGGCAGAAGGAGATTCTCATGAGTTTCCAAAAATAACATCAGTTCATCTCTCATTTCATACACGCGGGCTAACATATTACCTTTCGATAACCAACGAACAGATGTATAGAAGAGGAGAGTCTCATGGTTCGAATCCATATCCTTGCACAGCTTGGTAAACAGTCTCGTATTGACGGCACTGGTTTTGACGAAGTTGACGGCTCGTATGATTACTGTAAGCTTATCTTTCATTGCAGCTGGTAGAGTCCTGGAGGCCAGAGCCTCACGGTGAATCACGCAGTGAGATCCAATGGCATTGGGACTTTTTTGCTTTATCCTGGAAATAAATCCACTTAGTCACATGCGTTTAGTCACATAGTTTGATATCGCTCGCGCCCCCCTTGTGAACCTTTCGCGCCCCCCAGTTTAAGAACCGCTGGTATAGAAGCTTAACGAACTAAATATTGCATCCGCACCTGAACGTTCATTGGCGAAGTAACGTTATATCAAAGCTGTAAAAAGGGCAAAGGCATGACTATGAAAGCTAGTAGGCTAAAGTACATGGCGAGGAGACATCAAAAAACAGCAACAATTATTTCGGCATTATGATGCTGTGCTCTGTACCGTGACGAGAGACCATTCTGACGAGTTAGTCTAGCCGCTCTAGCAAATGTTTGCATTGACGTCACTGGGAAAGCAAAACTAACCATACCATAACCATAACACATCTGGTTGGCTGAGCAGCTGGTGACGTTTTGCAAAACGAGTGAAAATTGGATAAAACGAAGGCGTTTTTTGACGTTTTTGAATCTGGGAAAGCAAGTTTGTAGTATAGTTGCTTACCTGGAGCCTCAGTGATTGTTTCTGACAGAAGGGTTTGCATTAATTGGCATTTAAGGCAAAACATGCGGTTTGGTGAGTGTAACAGATTGAATGATTAGGCCTATAGCGCCATCTACCACTTGTATATATGTGCGGTTACCATTACTATGACGAAATATATATTCTCACGAGTACTGATGTATGCGCAAGACGCTAGTTTGATGAAGCTATAATTCAGTATAAGAATCAACATATCTTGAGAGATCAAGACATTACATGGTGTCAGAACTTACTTGAACCTACGTATTGCAAGAAGAATTATCAATAGTCGTTTTTTTAGTCTTAAAACATGGCAGATTTTAAGCAGCCTGCCCCGATGAACTTCAACAGTTCAAGCATAGCAGAAGCATGGAAAAAATGGGAGATGTCTTTCCGAACCTATTATGTAGCCGCTGAGATCAGTAAGAAGTCAGCAGAGACGCAAGTCGCAATCTTGCTACACTGTGCTGGGACTGCAGCACAAGAAATCTTTAGCAATTTTGTCTTTCCAGACAATGATGATAATGATAGCAAAGACAATTACGACCACGTACTGAGAAAATTTCGGTTATATTGTGAACCAAAGAAGAATGAAATTTTTTCCACGTACAAGTTTTGGCACAGAAATCAACTTGATGGTGAGTCTTTTGATTGTTGGATTAATGATCTCAGAACACTTGCAAATGACTGTGCATTTCATAATCAAGCTGTTAAAGAGAGAAATCTTCGTGATCAAATTGTCTGTGGTATTTCAAACCAGAGTATTAGAGAAAAGCTGATGCAAACCTCAGACTTAACGCTGGCAAAAGCCATTGATTTATGCCACGCTTATGACGCAACAAGAAGCCATTTGTTGGTCATGAATAACATACAACCACAACATATCGACAGCATTAGTAGTAAACGCCAGTCAACCATGACGAACCGCGCAGCCTCTGCGATGCAACCCGTACCAAAGCTAAGAGACAGTTGCAGATACTGTGGTAAAGTCCACGCACCCAGAAAATGCCCTGCTTATGGTAAAACGTGTCTCAACTGTGGTGTGCGTAATCATTTTAAATCGGTGTGTCGAAATCCTCCTACGAAGCCGATGCATGACATCAAAGCCGAAGAATCAGAACCAACATTTCTACAAGTTTCCACCATTGATGAACAAGAAAGCAGCACGAAAATGAAAACTCGCTTGGTTATTGGTGATCCTGATGGTCACAAATATTCTGTATTGTGTAAGCTTGACACTGGTGCAGCTGCAAATGTTATTCCTTACAATTTTTTTGCACAAATGTCCGGTCTTGAATTGCAGCAGACGAGCACCAAGCTTTGTGGTTTTGGTAATAGCGTTGTTAAGCCGCATGGCACCACCGTAATCAAATGCTATGATAAAAGCGACAATTGTTTTGACTTGTTATTTTACGTAACTGATGTCATTGATATTGCTATTCTTGGTGAACATGCATGTGCTATTTTAAACCTTGTTAAACGTATCGACGCATACACACAAAATGGCACTGGTACTATTGCAAATATTACCCATGAATATGCTGATATTTTTTCTGGCATTGGAGCTTATGATAAAGAATACCACATAATGCTCAAGCCTGATGCCAAAGCTGTAATCCAGCACCCCAGAAAAATCCCTTATGCTATAAGATCACACTTGCAAGAGCATCTTGAAAAACTTAAAACACAAAAAATCATTGCTGATGTTGATACGCCAACTGATTGGGTAAATAACCTTGTTGTAGTTGAAAAGAAAGACAAATCGTTGCGCATTTGTTTAGACCCAAAACCATTGAACAGTGACGTGCGGTGAGGTTCCTAGATGGTGAGGCACTACTTTTTTCAAGTCACTTTTACAATAAAATTTTTTAACAACAAAAACGGTAAATTAGCAGCATGCTTTCACATTTATTAAAAATAAAATCCATGCGCCTATCCTTTTGGACTAAAACATCTGTGACTTTGTTGTAGAGACCCTTCTTTACTCCAAACATAATCACTAGATATTGAAAATAAGAGACGGGAAAGCAGAAAAGGCATTTTTTAAAGCATAGCCACACAGCCACTTCTTTTTTGAGTACCAATCTCTTTGAAAGTTGCAAGTTATTTTTTTTTTGTTCAGTCGTCTGATGCAAACCTTATAAATTTGGAACAGGTCTTCCTTTATTTATGACTTCAACTTTGGATTGAAAGTTTAGTTTTTAAAAATCTCTCAGATTTGATACTAAATCTTCCTCCATTTTATTTACATTTTATAAGAAACAATCCTTTACGCTGCAAGAAGTCACATACCACGTAGGCTCGCGGGCACTCCAGCTTGACGAAAAAGGTTTCATAGCTGTGACGTCACATTTGAGGCGTGCCTCAAATCGTAGCTAAATCGTTCATGATGATTTCTGGCGACTTTGCGAAAGAAAAAGGCACGCATAGTGCAGTGTATGGAAGTTTTCTGATCTGAAGTGAGGCAAAGCTGGCGTTGCCTCTCCTTGCGTATTTCAACGATTTTGACCACATGAACGCTCGATAGGAATATCGCCACAGAAACAAATTAAAGCACAGTTTAGGTGTAGAAACGTAAAATTTGGGGGAAAGGGGGCACGACTACAGCAATTCACACAAACTAAAGCACCTAAAAACGTGTAATATTTACTACTTTTTAACAAAAAATATTTATTCTGTGATAACCATTTCTTTGATATAACTTTTGCTTTGCCAGATGTTGGCAGGTGAGGCACTGCCTCACCTGCCTCCCCTGACTGCACGTCCCTGCCATTGAATACTTTTATTAAGCGTGAACGTCATAATATTCCTACACCAGCGGATGTCCAATCCCAACTGTCCGGAAAGAATTTATTTACTGTAATTGACATGAAAGACGCTTACTGGCATGTAAAGTTGACAGAAGAATCTTCGTACCTCACTACGTTTCACACCCCTTGGGGTAGAAAACGATTTCTTCGAATGCCTTTTGGACTGTCGTCCGCATCTGAAATAATGCAGAAACGAAATGAAGAGACATTTGGTGACATTGCCAATGTGCATGTCATAGCTGATGACATCATCATAGCAGCATCTTCTGAGAAAGAACATGATGAAATTCTCAAAGCTGTGCTAGACAGAGCTCGTCAAAAAGGAGTGAAGTTTAACAAAAAGAAAATCCAACTCAAAGTGAAAACTGTTGAATATATGGGTAACATTGTTTCACAAGATGGTCTGAAGCCGGATGAAAAGAAAATTGACGCTATTGTGAACATGCCCAAGCCCACAGATGTCCATTCTTTGCAACGATTGCTAGGAATGACGAAGTTCTTATCTCAATATATACCTAATGAATCCTCCATTACAGCGCCTTTACGTGATCTGTTAAAGAAAGGAGTTGAATGGAAGTGGACTGATGCTCATGACGAAGCATTAACTCATCTTAAATTACTGTTGACAAGTAAGCCAGTTTTATCGTTCTACGATGTCATGAAGCCTGTAACAATCCAGTCCGACGCTTCTCAAAAGGGACTCGGAGCGTGCTTACTTCAAGATGGAAAACCGATTGCCTATGCTTCTAGGTCCATGACTTCCGCCGAACAAAACTATGCACAAATAGAAAAAGAGATGCTCTCTATCGTTTTTGCAGCAAAAAAGTTCCATCAGTACATTTATGGAAAAGACTCTATTGTTGTTGAGTCTGATCACAAACCAATTGAATCAATTATGAAGAAGCCATTGTGCAAAGCTCCGCCTAGACTTCAACGTTTAATGCTTTGTTTGCAGCCATACGATTTAAAAATCAAATTTGTTCCAGGAAAAGAAATGTACCTAGCTGATACTTTATCACGTGCTTATCTCAATGTTGTGCCAGACAATGAATTGAATGATGACCTTGTTCGTGTAATCCACACTCTTATAACTAGCCTTCCAGTTACGCCATCTCGCATGGACGAGCTTATTGAGGCTACAGAGCGAGATGCAGGTCTAAAAAAGGTCAAAAGCTATTGCAAAAATGGATGGCCTCGTGCACAAAGAGACGTTCCGGTCGAAGCTAGAAGTTACTGGAATATGCGTGACATATTGCATGAAGCCGAACATTTAATAATGGCCAACGATCGAATCGTTGTCCCAGTCGAGTTACGATCGTTTATGTTGAATTTAATCCATGAAAGCCACTTTGGAATGGAAAAATGCAAATCCAGAGCGCAAGACTTGCTTTATTGGCCTAGGATGTTATCAGACATCGAAAACATTGTTGCAAAATGCAATGTTTGTTGTGCTCATCAACGAAACAACCAACGTGAACCGCTAGTTTCTCACGAAATTCCAGATGGACGCTTTTTAAAAATTGCTATGGACATAATGACTGTTAAAAATCGCGATTATCTTGTTGTTGTTGACTATTATTCCAAGTACCCAAGAACTGCTTTCCTTAGCTGACAAGACAGCAAAGACTGTTGTAGAACAAGTTAAAAGTGTCTGTGCGAGACACGGTATTCCTGAAGAAATTGTCAGCGACAATATGCCGTTTCGAAGCAAAGAGTTTGTTGAGTTTTGTAAAGAGTATGGTGTTAAGAGTATTACCTCCAGCCCCGAATATCCTCAGAGTAATGGCCAGGCTGAACGCACTGTTCAGACGTTAAAGAAAATGCTCAAAAAAGCTTTTGATGCAGGCACTGACCCCTATTTAGCTTTGTTAGAGTACCGTAATACACCCATTGCTGGTCTTGGTTACTCACCTGCTCAAATTTTGATGAGTCGTCGTCTTCGCAGTAAATTGCCTATTGCTAACACTTTACTTGTGCCTAAAGTTGTTGATGTGTATGCTGATTTACGCAAACGTCAAAATCGCCAGAAGTCTTATTTTGATCGTCATACAAAACCCTTACCTACTTTGCAGAAAGGAGATAAAGTACGTTATAAAACACGTAATTATTGGAACAATGCTGTTGTTTCGAATGTATGCAATGAACCTCGATCTTACATTGTTCGCAATGAACGTGGACCTCTTCGACGTAATCGTAGACATCTATTGCAAATGCCCGCTGATCCGTACTGTCATGGTGATTTCAATTTTGATCCTGATGAAAACTGTATCGCAAATAATCATGATTTGAATCAAAATGTGCCTGATGTTCGAAATGAATCAAGTACTTCTCGACTTGAAAATAGGACAACGCGATCTGGCAGACAAGTTGTCACCCCACAAAGATATCGTGATTGATTTATTCACCGACTTGTGACTTACAAGCATTTGTGTTACTGTTCATATTTCACGATTGTATTTTTATGCTGTGTAAATCATGTTGGCCTATTTGAAGAAGGAAGATGTAACAGATTGAATGATTAGGCCTATAGCGCCATCTACCACTTGTATATATGTGCGGTTACCATTACTATGACGAAATATATATTCTCACGAGTACTGATGTATGCGCAAGACGCTAGTTTGATGAAGCTATAATTCAGTATAAGAATCAACATATCTTGAGAGATCAAAACATTACAGTGAGGACTTAGACTACTCACAAGCGTTACGAGTAATTCTAGTCACGAATACAGTAATTTTCAAGTTAAAGTAGACGTGATAAAAATAATAAGAAGTTAAACCTATAGAATTCAGTCATTATATTTTGCATAGTTTTCGCTCAGGTAGGCTAAGCACTGCTTTCCTTGCTTTTCCTCACCGATCGTCACTGTGTTATAATAACATGCATTGCGATATTAGTATCAGGCCTAGATATTCTCTGCATGCTCGTGATTCCTTGCTTTCAACTACTCGTCGGATACGGTACTGCAAAGGCTTTGTTAAGAAAAACAGCTTATTGGTAACGTTTCAACTGTCTTTCCAAACAAGTATATTTTTAATTGCTCTACTTAACATTTGCTAACTGTCTTCTGTAGCTGACTGTACCAGCTGCACTACAAAAATTTCTGCAATTTAAATTTTAAAAAAGTAGAAAAAGCAATCGCTGCGAGCCTTCGCATCCACTCCTTTAGATATCCCTGAGAAATGGCTATCGTGAAGGCAACGTTGGTATAGTTACCAAAACACATCGTTCGCTGTTTTGTATAGTGAGTATGAGTGTATGTCTGCATGATAGGCTACTGACATACTGAGTGCATGTCTGCCTTGTGTATAATATACTCAGAGGTGGGCACTCGCTACTTTTAAAGTAGCGCGCTACCCGCTACCGCTACTTGGGCCAAAGTAGCGCGCGCTAACGCTACCCGCTACCAATTTATAAAAGTAGCGCGCTACCCGCTACCGCTACTCGGGCCAAAGTAGCGCGCGCTACCGCTATTTCTTCCGCTACTTTTGTCTAAAATGACACTAGGAAGCACTCAAGTACCTTGTGACGCAAGAATGACCTTGAAAACGAATGTTATCATTCGTTTACACTGTTATTTCAACATCGTTATAGAAAACACATTCTAAGGGAAATTTATTGTTACGCATCTTTCAAAAACACGATCATTTCAAAATGAGAGTCACTAAGTCCTGCCCGCTTTCGCTTAAGCACATCTTTTCCAACAGATAAAAGTTTCTCCACCGCAGCAC
Organism: Aplidium turbinatum; assembly: GCF_918807975.1. Lineage (NCBI taxonomy): Eukaryota > Metazoa > Chordata > Ascidiacea > Aplousobranchia > Polyclinidae > Aplidium > Aplidium turbinatum. The sequence continues at coordinate 50,358,463 of NC_137472.1, forward strand.
TGGAAGGAATGGAGGTGTATTTAATGAACAGATGTTTTAACTCGGTATTCGAAAAGCTCAAGGACTTGCTCTTGTCCGAAAAAAAGGCGTCCACGATTGTTGCTTCCTTCTGCACCGACGTTTCACGGGATGGCGCAAACACTCCAAAAAATACATCCTCGGAGTCATGACTGGTGTTGGTGTCACTCTTATCGGTATCAACCTGGCTTGATGTCTCCGCAACAGTCGAATTACATCTGTCTTGACTTTTTCTCGCAGTGCGTCAGCATCATCCGTGAAAACGTAGTGCAGAAATTGTAGCCACGACGTTTTGAAAGAGGGATGAAGACATGATGCCATGACGCATTTCATGTTGTTGAAGCACTGGTTGAATCGTTTCCTCACCCCTTCAAGGACTTTCACCTTCAACTCCTCACAGGTCACAAGATCACTGATCTCGGTCAACTTCTTCCCGCACATTGTGATGGTTGGAAGCAAGACTCTGTAATATGCCTTGGACTTGCCCTGGAGAATGTCTAAAGCCTGGCAGATAGGCTTCATCACACGGAGATATTCGCCGAAGAAGTTGACGTCAGCTAGAAAAGGCCGAAACTTTGCAACCAAGCCGATTATATAGCTGCTTGACCACGCCAGTAGGCCTGTAACAGAAGTGGCTAAAGCAGATGTGGCTAAGCTAACATTCTGTATACATAGACAAAGCACTACTGTTGCTTCTCAAAAGGGTTTCTTTATTGATTACCCAGCGTGCAAGAGGATGTCATCAGATAGCCGAGACAACGACGAGCTACACCAAGTTGTGTCAATTTAAAAAGAACGAATATTGCCATGCTAGCGTGTTTTATGCAAGAATCGAGTGCTGCCAGGCGCATTGGAAATGAATTAATAAAACTTGAAACAGTTGAATTATGCTAATAATATAAAAACTTGAAAGTAGACTAAACAGTAGAATTATGATAACTGCACTGCAGATATGGCTGATGACGAATACGAAACAGCAGTCGGTACATACGTTGGCCCCAGTCAAAACGACGTTGAAACGTAGATGAAACGTCGTGAATGACGAAAACAAATTAAGTTATGATTGAGGGTTAGAAACTGAAATTGAATACTGGGGCACAACTGTAAAATCAGCCATGAGAGAAAAATATTTACAAGCGTTTATAGAGAAAAAAATTAAGCATGTATGCAAACAGGTAAGCGTCCATGTCTGTCCATGTCCTGCCTCCGAAGAGATAGGAGTTGACATCCATGGAAGCAAACCAGAAAAGTAAAAAGTACATAGGCTAAGCGGTGCGCGCGCAGGGTTGTGCGAGACATGAATGTCCGAGAGTCATACTATTAGTTCGAGTTTTTTTTGATGAGGGAGGACAAGACGACAGCAGTTCATTTGGAAGTTCGGTGATGTATATGATGAGCACGACAGCAGCTGATAAGCAGTTCAGTTAGTAGTCCATTGATGGATGACAAGCACGACAGCAGCTGAGTAGTGAGTCCGTTGATATAGGACGAATATGACAGGAAAGAGGCCAGCTTGTATAGTTGCAAGCTGTGTGACATGCAGCCATTGCATGTCGAAAGTGGCGCAAAATAGCGGCACTGGTTGGGTTGACGTCGCGGTGTGCTTCTGACGCAGAGAAGGCTTGAAGGATGGACAATGCAGCAATTGCATGTCGAAGGTTGTGTCGCAAGTAGCGGCAGACATGGGGTTTACCATGTTAGAGTTGCGTCGGTGGCTGTGGATAGCCGTATTGAGGGTCATCTCCGTGGAGGCATCTCGTGGTTGAGGCATCTCATGTTGAGGTATGTGATGAGGGACTGTTCAACTCAGTGCAAGTCGTGGTGAACATGGGGTGCTGTGGTGCCATGTTGAAGTGGTCTCATCAGTGAGCTTGTCGTGTCATCATCGTGGTGTTGTATTGAAGTTTCTTGAAGTCTCGCATCAACCTCTCGCAGCAACCGTGTTGATAGGCAGGTCTGAAACGAAATTGATACAAAGTAGCGACCGCTAGAAAGTTACACATAAGCAGTTCAGACACATTAAAAAAAGCGATACATGCGGGGATACAAGTAGTTACAATATGGCAGTGCCATAGGCGGCAGACGCCGGCTGATGATGGGACACATAATGAAAAAGAATAGCGATACATGCAGGGATACAAGTAGTTGCAATATGGCAGTGCCATAGGCGGCAGACGCCGTCTGATGATGGGACACATAATGAAAAAAGAATAGCGATACATGCAGGGATACAAGTTATTAAATTGGTAAGGCATGGCAAGGCAATGCCGGCTGGATAGGTAGGAAACGAGACAAGAAACTATGAAAGTCGTGGTATAAGTACGGAGTAGGCTCAGCACTCATTAAAAAAGAGCGACAAACACGAGCATAAAAAGTAGTTACAACGTCACATGACTGTAGTTAAGCGAGTGATTATAAAATGAATGAATGGATGCAGTTTTCACGTCTTGCTCAGGACGGTAAGCTACAGAATGGATGCAGTTTTGACGTCTTGCTCAGGACGGTAAGCTACAGAATGGATGCAGTTTTGACGTCTTGCTCAGGACGGTAGCTACAGAATGGATGCAGTTTTGACGTCTTGCTCAGGACGGTAAGCTACAGAATGGATGCAGTTTTGACGTCTTGCTCAGGACGGTAAATTGCTGTGATAAAAGTAGCGACAAGCGCAAGCTGAAACCGTGTGCGAGGCTGCGATGTAAGCTACATACCGAGATAAAATCGGTAGGCTGACAAGTGAGTTTGCAGCATGTGAAACAATACAGTAGGTGTATGGCGGTTGCTTATGTAAACACAGAAATATTTGCGCTGGCAGTTGACCAGCGCGCAATGAGACATCATGACGTAGTTAGTTGACATTGCAGTGGTTAGGCTACGTCATGAAGGCGATAAACTTGATTATGAAGACACAGAGGTGGATCCGTCACCCTTACATTGATGCAACGTCAGCAAACGTTGAAGCAATGTAAGTATGACGAATATCGTTGTATGGGGAGTGACGCCACGAGAAACTGTAGGGAAACGAGACATAGTGGGGAAATTAATGAGGAATAAGGGCGGCAATAAGCTACTTGCAATTAGTTAAAAAAAAATTTATACAGTGGTTTTTATAGCAACAGTAAAGATAAGGTACCGTAGAAAAAAAGTGGAAGTTATAAACGATGCATAAAGACTACCGTAGATAATTACATAAGGTTAAAAATTTTAGCATGCAGTGGTTTGTACGGCAACCACAAGGTTAAGGTACCGTAGAAATAGAAGTTAAAAACTATGCATGTAGACTACAGGAGATAACTACAAAAGTTAAAAAATTTGGCAAGCGGTGGTTTGTATGGCAACCACAAGGATAAGGTATCTAGGAATAGAAGTTAGAAACTATGCATGTAGACTACAGTTAGAGATAATTTCAGAAAGTTAAAAAAATATTTGAAAAAACGTGGTACATTACCAGGTGGCGTGGATGCCTTTGTTGCAGGTCGTGAGTTCTGAAGATGTACTCGGGGTCACCATTGTAACAGAAGTGGCTAAGCTAACATTCTGTATACATAGACAAAGCACTACTGTTGCTTCTCAAAAGGGTTTCTTTATTGATTACCCAGCGTGCAAGAGGATGTCATCAGATAGCCGAGACAACGACGAGCTACACCAAGTTGTGTCAATTTAAAAAGAACGAATATTGCCATGCTAGCGTGTTTTATGCAAGAATCGAGTGCTGCCAGGCGCATTGGAAATGAATTAATAAAACTTGAAACAGTTGAATTATGCTAATAATATAAAAACTTGAAAGTAGACTAAACAGTAGAATTATGATAACTGCACTGCAGATATGGCTGATGACGAATACGAGACAGCAGTCGGTACAGGCCTATTGCAAAAAAACCAAGAATTTTTTTCAATTTAAATTAAAGTAGCGGATAGCGGGAGTGCGACAGAAAAAAAATAGCGCCTCTCCCGCTACCGCTTCTTTGGAATAAAAATAGCGCCGCTACTGCAGCCGCTACTCCAACTAAAAAGTAGCGCCGCTATACCGCTACTTTTACATTGATGCAAATAACGCCAGAAAATCTGGCCTTATTTGGATTTTTTTATGGCTGCAAATTTTGACTAGTTTAGAAAGTATTTATTTAAGTAAATTTCAAATAAAAGTATCACTTATCATCACTTAAAGCCTGAACTATATCCGTTTTAATTACTAAGTAGAGACATAGAGAGTATAGAGAATGTGTTAGCTGTGGACAGGGTGGTTCTATTAAGTTGAACCGGGTTTCGGGACTATTGCCAAGTAGCCTAATTAGTGAAGTCTCTTAGCTTAGTCAGCAGTCAGTACATAGTACCAACAGCATAGTAAGGTGTAAGCAACTGATTCTGTAAGTGTAAACCATCTAAAAACTTCATAGACCTGCTGATTATAGGGTAATAATAATAGAAAGAACCAATTTTATCAGAAACAGTTATATTTTAATCATTTTTTTGAAAGGTTAAGGTATAGCCTATTCTCCAAGTATTGAAAATGATTAAGTATACAGTAAGTAAGGCATACTGATGATGAATTAAAGTGATAATGGTTTCTAGTTTTTGTGCTACTACAGTAATTGTTTATTAAACAGATTATGCAAACGAACCGGTCATTATGCTCTGACAGTGTTAAAGTATTTTCTGTTATGCTTGATCGCTAAATGGCATTTACAAAAATATATTTTAATTAAGTTGTTAGCGTTTATTTAGCCTTAATAGAAGTAAATAAAAAATTTGGCCTTTTTTTGGCCTTATTTTATAATGGATTTGGCCTTACCATAGCTTGAGTATCTGGTAACCCTGAAACTAACCCAGATTCAGAATTCTGATTTTTCTTCTGCACTGCAAATGATTTGGATGTAGGCCTATACAGATTTATTATTAAAAAATGGTGTTTTGGTGTCTTAGCAGCCTGGTATCTTAGCAGAGTCCACAAGGGTCAACAAATTCAGCTCTACCATGCCCTCTTAATGTGCGTTTCGACCGGTACTTCTAAATACATACCGATATTGTCATTGGTTGCCAGTTCAAATTAGACCAGTTTTGTGAATTACAGTTTGGGTCACGATTGGGGTGTGGATTAAGATTATGGTCCGACAACCAGCCTGCCAATTGAGCTGTTTGGCTTCCCAGTTGCAGGAAATTTTTGGCAGTTGCAGGTTTTGATATTGTTGAATCCTTTGATTTCCGATTATTTCGAATCGACTTCAATAGAATAGGCCGGATGCAACCTAGTTCGTACCATGAACAGTTCAGACCGTCAGTTCGTACCTTGAAAAGATCGAGAGAAAAAATTAAAAAAAGCCGAAGTCGCTGATCGCAGTTTCCGCAATCATTTTAAAATTTTCCCCCTGAAAAGATTGAGAGAAAAAATAGCTCATAGCCGAAGTCCGCTGATCGCATTTTCCGCAAACATTTTTCCCGCAGTTTCCGCTAACTCTAACCATGGCGTAATCTATGCTCTAACCCTAACCCTCGCTGATCGCAGTTTCCGTTAACCCTTACCCTAATTCTAACCATAGAGTAATTTTTGCTCTAACCCTAACTCTTGCTGATTGCAGTTTCCGCAAACATTTTTCCGCAGTTTCCGCTAACCTTTATCGTAACCATTCAATTTCAATTCAATTTATTTTTCATTGCTGGCCATAGAGTAATCTATGCTCTAACCCTCGCTAATCACAGTTTCCGAAAACATTTTCCGAAAACAGTTTCCGAAAACCGTTGTTAACGCTTTGAAGGTAAGTAATTAGCAAAACGAGGTAAATAAAACTGATAGCGGGTTTCCACTCTGCTTGAGATCATGATTTTTTGCGTTTTATTTCGATAACTTCACTGTCTTGATCGTTGTTATTCACTCGCACGAGAAGGAAATGAATCGGCTTGTTTTCCAATTGTTTCAATTATGAGCTAACAATATCGAAATTTTTACGACTGCATTCGTAAAACTAATCGTTTTAATCAGCGGTTTTAATAAATTCGGTTTGCAACCTAGGTGTCAATATAAACAAGACAGTAAGCTCAATCAAAGACTATTTTAATTGAGTAAAATAGCATTATGGTTATGAGTATATGACGTCATCACCTTTCACGCCCCCCAAGGTTTTTTGAAAAGTCGGCGCCTATGATTAGCAGTTTAGACTTTTACCAGAGTTAACCTCTAAGTGGTCATTGCACCGATTAGTCTACTTGTTAGATTATCAAACACAATCCTCAAATAGACCGGCCACACTTGAGAATTAGTTTCTGGCCTGTTTAGTCCAATCTGGTTGATGAAAATGAATCAATCAAGTCCCCCCTGACAGCTTAATTAGTTAAGTACGTGACTTCAACGAAGAAGCTTCAAGATCAAGTGTCGCTGGTTCAACTTTTGGGGTGTGTGCTTGAGCTTGAGCAACACACTTTAAGGACTGCTCTCCATTCAGCGGCATCTAATAGATGGAATAATTCCTGGCCACAACACTTCAACCATCGGAAACTTCAATCTGTTAATCTTGATGACCGTGCCTGCGTCAGTGGTTCAAAGTCTCTACAAGTATGCAAAACTGCCAGGATTAAGCTCTGCAAAAAGCTTTCCCAGTCTGAGGATAAAGATTCAATCAATCAATTGGAGGATTGACATAATCACATATAATGTTGTTTTTGTCAGCTGCTATATTTAAATCATATGTGTTTTTCAAATTTAGCTTAAAGTTAGTGTAGCACATATTAATATTTATTGTTTCACCTTTGGACAATGACTTCATCAACAGATGACTGGGGAGGATTTAGCAGTGGCGATGAACAAGGGTTTTCTTCCAAGGTATGTTCAGCTAGCTTTAGGCGGACTTTCTATAATTTCGACTAAAAGGCATTGTTGATTAACTGCCTAAAAGGTTTTTACTCCTTTAGATGATCAAACAATAGCATACTGGTAAACCTTAGATTGGAAATTTATTTACATATGCATAATTTGAGTGGTACTTTATAAGATGGGTAATAACTTTTCTTGTACTCTAGCTGTACTAGGAAAATGCAATGCCATCCCGGACCAGATACAGTGGTTGTCTGGGTACACTTTCAAAGTACATTTAATTGTATCTATTGTTGCATAGGTTTGCTTATGATATATGTGCATTATGTATTAAACTTGTGTTAGATCATAGTTGCTGAGCAGTGAGCATGTTAGAAGTGACTATATCTATGTCACTGATCATATTTAATTTTTTATATAGTAAGTTGTCACAGGTTAGCACATTTATTGCTCATATTCACACTCATAATCAGCTTGACAACATCACCAGATATCACTTTGAAGTCTGGGTAAGAAAAAAGTGTGTGTAATTATTATGCAACATGTTTGCACAGTTTTAGTGAAGTCGCAAATGGTATTTTAAATGGGTCTGCTACTATTCGGCTAGTCCGATTCGGCTGATCCGATTCGGCTAGTCCGATTCGGCTATTACCCTTTTCGGCTACAGCCCGATTCGGCTAGTCCGATTTGGCTGATCCGATTCGGCTAGTTCCCTATTGGGCTACAGTCTTTATCGGTTAGTTCCCTATTCGGCAATTTTTTGAAAATCCAACGATAATCCTTCTGTAATCCAACATCGTTTCTTTTGCATTCCGACAAAGAAAAACAAATTGAAATGAAATTTAGCGAAAAATGTTTGAACTATTAAATTGAACTGTTTGCTCACATAAAATGGACAACAACGTCTTCTGTTTATTTAGAGAATGTTGTAATATCGCTTCTTTTATAGTTGAAATCATCGAAGCTTTAGATGAGTGGGGTTTAGACCTAACCATTGAGATCTTAAAACTAAAAAGCGAATTAAATTTATTTTTGAACTATCAATGTTTGCTCAGATAAAATTGACATGTATCATGCGTCGCCGTCTGCATGCAAACTTAGAATATATTAGAATCCTCAACTATTACAAAATTCTAAATCCAACGACGCTTTCTGTTTATTTACTGTAGAGAATTTTGTATTTTGATCTCGAAGCTTTAGATGAGTGGAGTTTAGACCTAACCACTGAGATCATAAATCATATTTATGACACCGGTTACATCCCTAGTGATATGGTACGTTCCATATTCATAACTTTACCAAAGAAAACCGGAGCAACAGAATGGTCACTCCACAGAACAATTAGCCTTGTGAATTACGTAACAAACAGCTTACTCCGAATCATGTTGATGAGATTGAGACCAAAACTACAATCGGAAATTTCAACAGCACAGTTTTTATTTGTTCCAGACAAAGGGACCACAAAAGGAATTTTTTACATTAAAAATGATGACAGAGAAATGTATGTCCGGTTCTTCTGTTTATTTAGAGAATTTTGTATTTTAATTCGACAATATGGTATCTTTTGCATTCTTGCATTTTTCCAGTGTTTACCTTTGAGTGCCTTCCCAGACGGCAAAATCTGTCATTTTTACATTCATTCAACGTCTGCAGACGTTGAATCAATGTAAAAATGACGAGTTTTGATGTCTGGGTTCGTTCAAAATATGTGTTTTACATGAAAACAACAGTTTTCATAATTACCAATAGGGGTTAATGAGATAAAGTCTCAGCGAAAACGTGTCAACGAAAAAAAGACAGTTGCCAAATAGCGTTTGCAATAAAAGATGAAGTTAAAACCTAAGTGGCAGTTTAGAGTAAACCTGGGTTTCGGCGTTACATGACCTGAAATTCCTTTGGTTAGTTCCTTCGTTAGACTCTCAGTTGATGTTACTTGATCATGGCAGAGGAATCGATTAGTACGCAGCGCAAAGGTGAGGTTTTTCTACATGATGGCTACATGTTTCAACTAGCTCAATATAGTCCAGACGGGCTTAAGAAATACTGGCGTTGTTCCCGACGTGATGAGAAATGCAAGGCTCGCATCCACACTTGTGTGGCAACAAATCAGGTAATAATGTGTGTTATGATGACTGTCACGATTTCTTTCTATCTCTTACCAGGAAAAAGACTTGGAAAGGTTCAATGACGTAGTTTAATGGGTCAAACCGAAAAGCAGTCAATTAAATTCACGGATAGTTCTACTGGTGAAATGATATATAAAAACGCTTGAAGGACTCCAACGAATGGTTCACCACTTCCAACAATTAATCAAAGTAATAGTAAACAGCAATAGATTCCAATGCTTGCGACTATTGATCGAGTTTAACGTGATCCACTCACAGCTTCTCATACGATTCTAATTTCAATCAGAAATTATATTAGCATCAACTTTGCTTTACAGTACTCGTATTCAATACTTCCACTCTCGATCAACAATAATCTTTGCGTCTATTAACAACTGCTACTACTACAATAATGAACTCTCATCACCAACTCATCATAATACAACTCCCATAATAATAATCTCAGAATCTCAGAATAAACATTACACAAACTACACCACTATTTATAGTTGGCTGTTCAGTCCAATAACTTCGAGAAGGTTACATCATAAAGAACCATCGTTCGGTCACGTAGCATTTAAATGTAAACAACCGAAGTCTATAGAAGGTCACGTAGGGAAAATGATTCCAGAAAACACGTTACATAATACAGATTTCGTCATCAGAGGTTACTTCAGGTCATAACCGACAATAACACAACGCACCAGAATTCCATAATGAAAATAGCACATTCGTTGAAGATACAAAGCAAGCCATCGCGAGGCATTTGCACCTTGATTGTGACATACGCCCCCCCTTAGAATATTGTTGCAAACAATATAACAACACAATCAATACAAAACACACCATAAAACAATTAATTACTCAATAATCAGTTCTCATAAGTCTATCGTTGCATGATCTACCAACGATAGCTTTTCTTAAAACAATAGTCACGTTTTCTGCGAAAGTCTCCAACGTCCTCAACATCTTCAGTGCATCGGCGAGCGAGATGACCCATTTTCCTACATCGGAAACATCTCCTCTCCGGACAGTCCTTGGCGAGATGACCTTCTTTACGACAATTGTAGCAAGCCTTTTCATCAAAAGGGCAGCTCCTGGCTATGTGTCCAATCTCCCCACATCGGTAGCAGTGGTTGTCACGGCAACGTCTATTTTCCGAATGTCCGCCGTCAGCAACGCACTCCCTGGCGAAATATCCGCGTCTACCGCATCTATAGCAAACTCCAAATGGTCGTCGCCTGCCTCTTCTCCTCGGTTCTTCGCGCTCGTAATATCCATCATCGTGAGATCGTTGCTGATTATCTGCAGAACAATCTTGAGCAAAGTGACCATTCTTGCCACAAGAATAACAAGTAACTTCAGAATCTCTCTCAATAACATTTCCGATTATCAGATCAACTAAAGAGTTTTGTAAACATAACGCTTTCACAGTCCCACTACAATACGGAGTTTCGATAGATATCATCGCTAACGGTCCTTGGATTGAAGTGGTATCTATTTTTGTCACATGGCCAGTTTTTCCCGTTAATTGACTGTCTTTAACCAAATCTCTCCTCACTATTATACCAGTAGAACCAGAATCACGTAAAACTTTTACCTTTTTGTCTCCAACTTTTCCATCCACTACTGGCAGGTGATCTTCAGGTATTATTTATCCGCAAACATTTTCATCCGGATTCTCCTCGTCAAGCGTGGGTTCAGGAATCATTAACGCACAACCGCATCGATAAACGTCCGTGTCTTTATCTTTTCCAGACTGATTAGGTAAGGAAAACGACTTGTCCTTGCATTCCTTCGCTTCGTGTCCTTGCCTATTGCAACGATTGCACCACTTCCTCGATTCCTGATGATTTCTGTTAGTCTTCCTCCGGCAGTTAACAGATTTATGACCTAAGCCATTACAATTAAAACAACGTACTTCTCTTGGAACAGCACCTCCTTTAAAATTATTTGTTTGCTCCTCGTCATTATCGCATGACAACGTTTCTTCAGTCGACAACTTCTCATCATGAGCAACTAAGTACTGTTCTGCCACACTGGCTATTTCTTCTAGATTCTTTGGACTTCTCTCCATTAAATAAACAGACAGATTTTTTGAACATGAATCTGTGAATTGTTCCTTAACTATAAGGTTTGCCAATCCGTCCAATGATTGATCGGCCCCCGAAAGCTCAAACCACTTTAACAAAAGGTTTCTTAAACGTTCAATAAATTGACCTGGGCTTTCGTGTTTTTCAGGCTTTGCCTCACGGAATCTTTGACGGTATCCATGCTCGGTAAAATTGTATCGCTTTAACAGAGCTAACTTCAATCTGTCGTAGTTCATGGCTTCTTCTTGCGAAAGTCTTGAATATACATCAAGAGCTTGTCCCGATAGTAACATGCTTAGCTGGGTAGCCCACGTCGACTTCTCCAATTTGGCTATTGTAGCATATCTTTCAAATCTTAACAAATAACTATCCAACTCATCTTTTTCTTCAACAAATGATGGCAAATCTGGACGTCTAACTTGCGCCACAATAACATCTCGAGCATTATCATTAGTAGAATTAGATCGCTCACCAATGTCCAGCTTTTGTCTTTCTAATTCAAGTTTTAACTTTTCCAATTCATATTGCGCTCTTCTTTCTTCTGCTTCGCGCTGCGCTTGTTTCTCTTCAGCTTCTCGTTGAGCTTGTTTTTCTTCAGCTTCAGCTTCGCGCTGCGCTTGTTTCTCTTCAGCTTCTCGTTGAGCTTGTTTTTCTTCAGCTTCGCGCTGCGCCCGCTTCTCCTCTGCTTCAGCTTCAAATTGTGCTCGCTTTTCTTCAGCTTCAAGTTCTGCTTTCCTTATTTCACGAGCAGCTCTTCTATTTTCTCTTTCGTCAGCTTCTCGCTGAGCTTTTTGGTCCATTATCTTGTGATACTCTTCCATCACAAACTGAGACTTTTCATTGTCACTCAGCCCCATTCGTTCAGCCATGCTCCGTAAGTCTTCAATCATCTCATGTTTGACAGTATCCGCCATCTTGACATTAATTTATTATTCTTTCAATAAATCTTTGGTATTCTTCGGTTTTTCGGTTAAATCTTTTCGGTTAAATCCCGGACGAGCCCCCAGAATGTCACGATTTCTTTCTATCTCTTACCAGGAAAAAGACTTGGAAAGGTTCAATGACGTAGTTTAATGGGTCAAACCGAAAAGCAGTCAATTAAATTCACGGATAGTTCTACTGGTGAAATGATATATAAAAACGCTTGAAGGACTCCAACGAATGGTTCACCACTTCCAACAATTAATCAAAGTAATAGTAAACAGCAATAGATTCCAATGCTTGCGACTATTGATCGAGTTTAACGTGATCCACTCACAGCTTCTCATACGATTCTAATTTCAATCAGAAATTATATTAGCATCAACTTTGCTTTACAGTACTCGTATTCAATACTTCCACTCTCGATCAACAATAATCTTTGCGTCTATTAACAACTGCTACTACTACAATAATGAACTCTCATCACCAACTCATCATAATACAACTCCCATAATAATAATCTCAGAATCTCAGAATAAACATTACACAAACTACACCACTATTTATAGTTGGCTGTTCAGTCCAATAACTTCGAGAAGGTTACATCATAAAGAACCATCGTTCGGTCACGTAGCATTTAAATGTAAACAACCGAAGTCTATAGAAGGTCACGTAGGGAAAATGATTCCAGAAAACACGTTACATAATACAGATTTCGTCATCAGAGGTTACTTCAGGTCATAACCGACAATAACACAACGCACCAGAATTCCATAATGAAAATAGCACATTCGTTGAAGATACAAAGCAAGCCATCGCGAGGCATTTGCACCTTGATTGTGACATATCCACACTCGCATCCACACATGATGGCTACATGTTTCAACTAGCTCAATATAGTCCAGACGGGCTTAAGAAATACTGGCGTTGTTCCCGACGTGATGAGAAATGCAAGGCTCGCATCCACACTTGTGTGGCAACAAATCAGGTAATAATGTGTGTTATGATGACTATATTTTGATCATTTGAGAAAATGTGCCAAGAAATGTCAAGTACTTGAATTGTAATAATCGCAACCATTGTTCACCTGCATTGACGTTGGACCTGGGAATGCACCACGGACTGGCCTACCCTAATAATAACAACTGCTTTGATAGTGACGTTGTGCTATTACTTATTACTAGGGCCATTTTTTTACCTAAAAAATTGAAAAATATGACTTTATTTTTTGAAATATATGATAATATATGACTTTGTTTTAAGCATCAAATTTATGCTAATCTCTAATTAATAACTCGTATGTAAGTTTTTACATGTATTTTGAACAATAACACACTCGAACAACTAACAAAACACTTCTATTTCACTTGAAAATCACTACAAAAATTCAAATGTCTAATGCATCCACTGGCGCCGACTTGCGGGGTGGCCAGCCACGCCACCCCTTAACCTCTATGGCATGATGGCAGCCACCCCGTTTAGGTTACATTACTTACTGCAAATAAATGTAATTTGAACGGACGTTTAAATCTTTTTTTGATCATTGGTTTTCGCTTCAAGTCAACGTAAAGCAAGAGGTGAACCAATACAGTATTGCGAAGAAAATGATTGTTTTTGTCACAAGCATGATACTTGCGTAACATCAAGCAAGCTACGTGAAGATTACGCAACACGTGGCTACGATTTGTTTCCTTGTTGTTGGGATCGTTTTATTTGTTACTTTTCATAAGTCATTGTTACATTTGTTAGGTTTACAATGGGATTTATTAATCAAATAAAATACGATCTTTCCATTGCCTCTCCCAAAAATCTTTTTTGAAAAATTTTAAACTGCTCAATATCGCTATAAATTATGACAGCTATAAAATACTCGGAAATAAAATTATCTCGATAATTGATAGCTCCACCCCCTAAATGAATATCTATTTTCAAATTAAAAAAATGCAATTTTCGAATGCTTAGTAAAAATCAAACAAAAACATGCAGTTTGAAAGTTTATAGGTTGCCATATTGTGCTATCTGCCACCCCGTGCAAAAATAAAAGTCGGCGCCTATGTGTAGGCCTACCTACCAAACAAGCTACTTAGTAGTAAGAGTCAAAGCTCTGTACTCGAAAAGTACCCTTGACTCTTGAGGTCTCAGCACTGGTTGACTTAGTCGCCGTTAAGCTGAACTATCGTAAGTCCAAATTTTTCAAAATTGCGTTTTTGATTGATTTGATATCTTTATAAACTACAGTTTATTTTGTTAAAGCATCGTAAGTCCATCTGCTTTAGTTTTGATGATACAGAACGATGAACTATCGCAAATTGGAGTTACGATAGTTTTGCAAAAAAATAAAATAATAAAATGGGACTTACGATACTCTGCTCTGAAAGTAATTTTACACGTTTCACGTTAACACTCCCTTTTCTTTTAGTTAATTTTTCTTTCAATCGTTTTTTGCATGTTGATATTCAAGGCTTACTTATATTTCTTTCTATTTCGCATAACAATTTTGCTGTTTTATTGCAGGCCTCGAAATTTATACTTTTGTCCGGCGGTCAAGCACGTCCTACCAGACTGGCCCTTTCAGCGGACATTTAATATCTCAACCGGACATATTTTTTGCATGTAGATTTTGCACAAAATCACACCACAGTAGTCGTGTTTGTAGAAGATTTTCTACAACAGAATAACTCTGCAATGGTTGATGGCTTAATTAACCGACCCTGAAGTGTACTGGAGCAGTTTGCTTGCAAATAAATCAGTGCGTTAATGACAGTCGTGTAATGACGCAATAAACACAATTGAAATCAGCGTAAATCAGGTCGCCACATTCACCTAAGCACGTGCGAAACCCGGCTGAGACTTGCTTCTCTGTGACGTATCGTTTTAACAAACGATCAATGTAACGCAATAATCCGCATTGTTAAAATTATAATACAATATATCCTGCCGAAAAGTTCAGACAACTTTATTTCAAGGCAACATTGCAAGGCATTGAAATGATGTAAAAATGGCTACTTTTGACATCAGCTCGTTAACCAGGCCACTTTAATGTGATCTTTAAAGCAATTGCCTGTACTATTATTTAAGGATGTGTCGATTAATCGGTATCGGCAATTTTTGGAGAATCGGCATCGGAAAAAATTGCCGATTCTTTATCAAAGTTTCCTAATCAAAAGTAGCGCGAGCGCGTGGAAATACCGATCAAAGAACGGCTTCTTTGAACAACCGCATCAGCGTCAACTAGCATTCGGAGAGCGGTAGTCTAAAACTCTAAATTATGACGATTGTCCGCCATTTTGTAAACTCTTGTTTAGTAGGCACGAGATCAAAATACTTTCTTTCTTTGAAATGACGAAAAACGTTCAAAGAGAAAGTCAGACCAGATAAAATATAAAAGTTGAATGATTACACAACGGTTAGAAGTTAAAGGAGAAATGGATTATTACGTAATAGTTATTAGCTTGCAGTATGCAAGGCGCTAAAAGCAAGTTAAAAGCGAGGGGGTATAAACTGCAAAGAAAATGAGAACAACAGTCTGAAAGATTCAAAACGCTTTTAGAAAAAAAACAAAGGGCGTCAATGGAAAACAACGTGTGAAGTTGCAAGTTATATCTTTTCAGACGCTGAATTGCAGTGAATTAATCTTGTCACTTAGTAAACACGTGAAAAAAGATTACCTCGTTTGCGCAATAATCACTTGATTGTTTGTTCAACCCATGAA
Organism: Aplidium turbinatum; assembly: GCF_918807975.1. NCBI lineage: Eukaryota > Metazoa > Chordata > Ascidiacea > Aplousobranchia > Polyclinidae > Aplidium > Aplidium turbinatum. The sequence continues at coordinate 50,374,114 of NC_137472.1, forward strand.
ACGGACTATGTTACAGCCAAATGCTGTCCCAGCTCTAGTCGGGGTTCGTCAAAATTAGGGAGTTTTCTTTGTTCTGTAGAATATACCTTAATGCAGACATTTTTAGCGCAGCAAGAAGAGAAGTGATTTGGTGGAAAGTAAATAATACTATGTTTCCTGAGCTGAGCAAAATTGCAAATAAATTGCTTTCGTCACCACCATCGTCGATCGAAAGCGAACGAATTTTTAGCACAGGTGGCAATATTTTTACGCCTCAACGGAACAGAATTACTCCAGCAACTGGAGAAAAGTTGATGATATTGCATTTTAATTTACGTGCCTTTAATTTTGAATATTAAAAAGCGGAAATGTTCTTTGTAATTATTGTTTAATCGTTGTAAAATTCGTAGTCACTGAAAGTTGCTTAATGTTAATTTACTAAGCAGAGAGAAGTAACTTCCAAGTATTGGCCTATTACGCTTAATGCGTTCAACAAACGATCGTGAGATTGCGCAAACGTAATCAAACCAGCTACCCGGTAATCTTCACGTGTTTGCTAAGCAACAAGATTGGCTGCAACTCTGCGTTCGAAAACAATACTAATTTCTTCACAAGATGTTTTTCTTTTTTCGCCTATTGGTGCACTTTGAATGCAAGGCTGGTGTGTTACTTTTTTAAAGGTTTTTGTATATTCAATACCGCTGCGTTCATTTTCTTTTACATTCTAGTCTTTTTCTCTTCTTGTTTCAGGCACCTTCTTGAATTCTGCGAGAAAAATACTGCAAACCGCACAAGATAATATTTTGCACACTGCATTAAGCTACGTTGATTTTGCACTCTGTGAGCAATGGCGATTTTTCTCTTTTCACTGATTTCCACAACAAATAAAACGTGTCTATCACCACTTTGTAGCGCGCAAGAAGCGAAGAACTACCGTAAAAAATCACGCTGTCTAGAGCAGGCGACAAAGTGAACGCTTTTAGACATTTCAAAGGCAGCAACTTGTAACAAAATCGCAACCACTTGTAGAGCGCCAACTAAAAGCAGCTTTAATCATTTAACCAAAGAATCGGAATCGGCAAATATTTAAGAATCGGTATCGGCAAAAATTCTGTAATCGGCACATCCCTACTATTATTGCTTCAGCTCCGTATTTGTTCGCGTTAAACAAACAATTGTTACAATTCAAATTTAAAATATATTTTTGCTGCATTAGCTCTATTTTTGTCATGAATTTTGCGGCGGTCATTTATGACCGACCAATGAGCCGGCTTCGGCAGACATTCAAGGTCATTCCGGAGGTCATGTCCGCCATGACCGCCGGATATTTCGAGGCCTGTATTGTAACTACATTTCGACAATTTTTTATTGTTAAACTATCGTATGTCCATACTCATTTTTCTAACGTTCAATTTTTGCAAAAAAGAATTATCTTTTTTTCAACAACAAAGCTCCATGAAAGACAATGTATAGTTTTCATGTTTTTCCGTTAGAGAACTTTTAGAAAGATCAAACAATGTACAGCAAACACAGCGTGAACTTTAAAATTCAATTTTCTCAAAACTGCATTTTTGGAGTTACGACGGTTCAGCTTATTAGCGACGTAGTGGCCTACTGCAAGTGTTTATAATGTTCAGAGACTGGATTGTGTGTTGCAAAATAATGTGTCAAGATGATGTCACAATGCAAATTAACATCAAACAGCAAGCGCTATTACTAGGCTACAGAAAGTAATAAAAATGTTGCTTCCAATGCTAAGTGAGACTCAGCGTGAGAACTCTCATTGCCTCCCTTCCACAAATTATCAAAGTTCAATGTCTACAGGAGCTGTTTGAACTGCATTTACAAAGTTACTCCGGCTCAATCTTTGTATTTTGAAGTAAAAATGAAGTCATATTTTATGATCTAAAACAGAAAATATAACTTTTTATGACTTTATAACTTCTTAAATAGACACCGTAGAAACGTCGTTGTTTCACTGTTATCGGTTTGACAACTTTCTGCATTACCAAAAAAATATGACTTTAATGACTTTTACTGGCCCTACTTATTTCACAGGTAGTGAACACTGGCAAGAATCAGCATTTTTAGAAATGAAGACGATGTTCGATCAAGCTCAAACTTTCAGGAATGTCGTTTTATGATTATTCGCAAGAAAGAAAGTTTGTAGCAATGAAATCGGAGAAAAAGTCCGTTTCGACCCACCCTACTTGTTATGTACCGTATTGATTGTATTGACTTGTTAAACTAGGGATTGGAATTTTGTAATAGTTGAGGATTCGAATATATTCTAAGTTTGCATACAGACGGTGACGCAGGATACATGTCAAGTTTATGTGAGCAACATTTTAATTTAATAGTCCAAAAATAAATTCAATTCGCTTTTTATGTTTCGCTAAATTTCAATTCAATTTATTTTTCTTTGTCGGAATGCAAAAGAAACGATTGATGATGATTATGTGTCTCATCTGATACAGACGTTGGCGATCATGGTCTTCCAATCTTTTCTGTCATTTGCCATTGGTATAAAATCGTTCGTTTTAACTGTTGTGTTTGTGGCCCATTGATTCAATCTGTTTAAATAAGTTAATCTTTGACGGCCACTGCTTCTTTTTCCCATCCCAAATCTCCCTGTCTGTAAATATGACCTACAAATTGCATCTGGCGCCTTCTAACTGTTCTTATTATCATATCGTTACTTATTGTCTAGCATTCACATCCGTAGGTTAGAATTGATATTACATATGCTTTCAAAAGTTTAATTTTGGTCTTTGTTGTCATGTTGCGATTCCTGAAGACTACGCTCATTTTACTGAAAGTATCCTTTGCTATAGCGATTCTCTTTTTAATTTCAGTGTCACTTTGCCATCGCAAGTTATAGTGTACCCAAGATATTTCAATTTATCAACTTGTTCACACCATTGAGTGCAACACACCATTGAATGTATGGTTGCAATTTGGATAAGTTTTCATTTTTGATACGGTCATACATTCTGTTTTTGAATTTAACTCTTAACCCATTCGTGTACTGTTATTGACAGCACAATTTAATAAGTCCTGTAGATCGTTTGCAGATTCTGCTATCAGGACTGTATCATCATTCATCAGCGTATCTCAAGCTTGTTACATTTTGTACCCCAACCTTTACTCCATTCATATGTTCGATGTCTCTCAAAATCATCTCACTGTAAGCGTTGATAAGATCTGGAGTTTGGACACATCTCTCTGTTATCATTTTTAATGTAAAAATTCCTTTTGTGGTCCCTTTGTCTGGAACAAATAAAAACTGTGCTGTTGAAATTTCCGATTGTAGTTTTGGTCTCAATCGCATCAACATGATTTGGAGTAAGCTGTTTGTTACGTAATTCACAAGGCTAATTGTTCTGTGGAGTGAGCATTCTGTTGCTCCGATTTTGTTTGGTAAAGTTATGAATATGGAACGTACCATATCACTAGGGATGTAACCGGTGTCATAAATATGATTTATGATCTCAGTGGTTAGGTCTAAACTCCACTCATCTAAAGCTTCGAGATCAAAATACAAAATTCTCTACTGTAAATAAACAGAAAGCGTCGTTGGATTTAGAATTTTGTAATAGTTCAGGATTCTAATATATTCTAAGTTTGCATGCAGACGGTGACGCATGATACATGTCAATTTCATCTGAGCAAACAGTAATAGTTCAAAAATAAATTTAATTCGCTTTTTAGTTTTAAGATCTCAATGGTTAGGTCAAAACCCCACTCATCTAAAGCTTCGATAATTTCAACTGTAAAAGAAATTTAATATAATTCAAACATTTTTCGCTAAATTTGTCGGAATGCAAAAGAAACGATGTTGGATTTTGTTGGATAACAGAAGGATTATCGTTGGATTTTCAAAAAATTGCCGAATAGGGAACTAACCGCTAAAGACTGTAGCCCAATAGGGAACTAGCCGAATCGGATCAGCCAAATCGGACTAGCCGAATCGGGCTGTAGCCGAAAAGGGTAATAGCCGAATCGGACTAGCCGAATCGGATCAGCCGAATCGGACTAGCCGAAACGGGCCATTCCGATTTTAAATACAGTATGTTTTAAGCTGAATAATGACTGCCAAATAAATAAAAACTATTTTTTTACAATGTTTCACTTTTTATTGTAGATTCAAACGATCTGTTATAGCCTGATGCTGCGGGTTCTTTTTGGCAATATCAAATTACACTAGCTTTCTACTAGGGAACTGTGTTCCGAAAGCTAGTGTAATTTGATATTGCCAAAAAGAACCCGCAGCATCAGGCTATAACAGATCGTTTGAATCTACACTGTGAAGTAAGCAACGATCATGCTGCTAAAAGCGAAACTCATTCAACTACAAGCATTTATTTGCTGTGCGCTGACATTTTTTGCTTTTATTGCAGACCATAGTCATCAAAGCTGCTGATTCTCTTCTATGATAACTTAGGGTCCACCTCAAACTTAAAGTTTTTATATTCATCTTTTAGCCACCCCAGGGTGGAGGTTCATCTGCTATCATAGATATGAGCAATGTTGATGATTCTTCTGGTTCATCAAGTTTTGAAGAGGTTGGAGAGGCTTTACCTACAAAAAGAAACAACTCTGACCAACCTTCGGTGGTTGATCCTTCTGAGATGATGTCCGGTCTTAGTGGAAATTTGGGGAAGGCAATGGCTGATCAGGTGAAGCTGTATATACTGTATATATATATAATTTATTTCACCACAAGTTATGCTGCATCTAGTTCTGTTATACTGCAAGTGTGAAAAATGGATGTTTACATGTTTACAAATATTTTTATTAACAGATGTGGGTGAGTGGACAGCAGCAAGCTCGAAAGATGTTGAATGTCTATGCCAATATAGATATCTTAAGACCATATTTCGATATAGAATGTCGGATGTTAATGGTTAGATTAGCTTCATCTTTTGTACCATTGCATTCACTCTCTAAGCCTCATGTAAGTATCAATAAACTAAAATTCTTATATTGTCATTCAAACATATTTAGGTGTTGGCATTCGTTTCAAATATGATGTTGGCACTAGTTTTTATACTTAAACGATAAACGTGATGTAGAAAGCGATGAAAAGTTTTCAAGAAAAAAAAAATGGTTTCAAAGCATAAAAGTTAAAGTTCTCAAGTTTGTTGTGGTTAAAAATAATTTTCTTTTTTTGTTGGTTTCAAACTGCAATGCAGTGTCATAATTATTGTTGTTATTATTATTATTAAGCAATAGAGAACATGATAAAAATTTAATATTTGTACCAAATGAAAGAAGGAAAGTGACAGCCCTTTTGGTAACCTTGAAAAGTTTTATCTCAAACACATAGTACGGTATGGCAAAGGTATCTCTTAAAAAAATTTCATAAATGGTGTTTGGTTTATTGCATAAGACAATGAGGTGCAATGTTTTTACTAGGTGGGATATTTTCACCTGCCAATGAACAATGAACATACTACTGTATTACAGTTCTTATACAGTAAATTATAGCTGTTCCAGTGTTTGTAATTTTCCTTTCCCGTTTTATACAGAAAATTCCAAATGAGCTTTATGGACCGCTTATGACAGTCTTCACCCTGATAGCAATTCTATTGTTAAATATGAAGAATGCTGGAACAGTATTGGTATGAGCAAAAACATAAAGTTACCATATATTATACTGCATAAGATCAACCCATTATTTTTTGTGTTTGAAATAATTACTGACATCGTGAAAAGTGATGTACTAAGCCACATGGTAGTTGTTGGTTTATTTTCGGATTACATTTTTGATGCAGATTTGTTTACTTTTACCCTGTAAAGTACTAACTGAGAGTGAGTTTGACACTCGAAAGTTTGATTCACAACCAACCAACCGGTTCAACACTGATGAGGAGCAGTTGTCTTTAGTAAGAGACTTAATGACATGCCTGATTGCCTGAAGGTGGACACAAAGTTTGGCTTCCTTGCCTTCCTATCCACCGAACCTAAGTCTTCAACCATCGGGGTGGAAGCCTGGGTACAACGAAAGTGCTTTTAAAATTTAAAGTATTTTATATGCGTACATGCAACAGCTTTGTTCAACTGTTTTATCAATATAAATTGTTTTAGTCCAGTATTCTTTTTTCTGTGATGTGCAGGAAGATGTCTTGTCTAAATATTTAGGTTGACAATCATCGAATTGACAACTAAAATTCCAATCTGTCCTGTTCTTGTTATTTTGTTCCGTAGTAAAAGTTTGTGTCTTTCAGCAACAAGGAACATTGATGGGTACAGCTTTTGGAATTTGTTTCGGATATTGGTTGGGAGTGTCTGGCTTCATGTACTTTTTAGCTTATATTTGCAACACTTATATAAGCATCGTGCAATGCTTGTCACTGCTGGTATGTAGTAAAGTACGGTAATAATTTTTCTGTGAGTTAATCTAAGCCGATTAAGCGTGTGTTATCTGTGCAATGTGCATGTTTCTAAATCCTCAGTTTCACAACTGTATGAATTTCATCACAAAGCCACCGATTGATCTGGTGAACACTTTGTTGTTAGATTTAAATTTTTAAGTTGACTTCCTTCTTTTGAAACAGTATCTGAATCATCACGGTTCTATTGTACTAGTTTTATTCTCTCTTTAAATAACATAGTTCAATAATCGGCTTACACAAAAATAATTGCTTTCAGGGTTATGGAATGGTCAGTCACTGTGTGATACTTCTCTTGGGTCACTTCACACATTATTCCCATGGAATTTTTTATTTGCTTTGGGCAGTCGGAGCTGGATTTTCAGCAGCAAGAATGGTAAATTTATGTGTTCTATAGAGATGTTCATTGCTTATATACTGTATATGTATAATATATATATATGAGACGTTGTTACAGATTAACTGTCTCTGTAGTTTCATGCTTTCTGTCAACGTGCGTATTCGTTTACGTTTGTAGTATACGAAATGTATGTTAGGTCAATATCCATATCTTCAGTAGCTTGTAGGTCTATTAAAAGCTGAGATCAAAAGAACGAAAAAAGCTTCTTTATAGTTGTTTTACTTTAACAATACTCTAATTACGAATAGTGTCAGCCAAGAATCTCATATGGCTCATATGCATCCAACTTGAATGAGATCCTATCTTTTCTTTTTACAATTTTTAATGCACTCATTTGTACATGTTTTGAAATAACATGATAAACCATCTAATTAACCAGTTATGTTAAAGCGATACAATTGGTGCAGGTTTAACAACTTCATCTTATCATCATTTTCCGCCGGTTGTATCCCACTGCGGAGCGAAAACCTTTCTCTTTTCTTTCCAATCCACTCAGTTTGTGTGTTTTTTACTTGTTGGTTGTTCTTAATTCTTTATCAATCTCGTCTCTCCATCTCATTTTTGGCTTTCCTACTTTGTGTTTTTTTCAGGGTGTCTTGATATCTTGCTGTATGCCTTGCCCATGACCATTCTATCTTTATGATGGGTATTACAATGGCTTGTAGTTTTGTCAGTGACACATGCCAAAAATAGAAAAACTATGGACAAAATAGACAACACAATAACCATCCTCGTAATTTACATTAAACGTTCTGTTTACTTTGTGTTTAGGTCACCGTATTGCTGTCAAGAACTGTTGGAAAGTCTCAACGTTTAATGCTCTGTTTATCTATCGTCAGTTTCCACATGTTATTTTTGCTTTATTTACATTTTGCCTACCACAGAGTTGTCGAAGGTATGTAGTCCATGTACTAACAAAATTTGCATTTTCAACTGTCATAACAGGCTGCCAATATTTATCAGCTACGTCTAGCCAGTTGCCCACTTATCCTTTAATGCAGCGTTCCCCAACCCTTTTTCTCTCTCAGCGACCGGTTTAAAAGTGAAAACACCCTTGCGGACCGGCAATGGAGGAAACGAAATTTGACATCCAGACTGCCTATTTGGTCTAACACTAATTGTTTGTGGCGGACACTTGAAGCAAGATTTGTAAAGTAAAATCGACAATGTAAAAGTCGAGGTCGGAAAACGAGTTTAATTAGTTTTGCAGGGAGCCTGGGAGGGTTGTTCGCCAAGACATTTGACTAATTTAACGTTGTTTTAAAAAACTAATTTTCTTAGACTACACCAGACTAGGATGTTGATTCAATCTTACTATTGCTGAATGTTTTATTTGGGTTACTTCCTACTTCGCCGGCACTTAGACACGTGCCCAGCTATGAGAATTGAATTTTTTATAGAAATATCACCCTATTTGCATTGATTTAACGCCAGCAGACGTCAGATTATTGTAATCATCTACTCCTTATTGCGCCTCGCTTTCCGTTATCTCGTTTCAAACATACTTTGTGTTGCTCGCAGTGTCCCAATTGTGCCGAAATTATATTAGCTTATGCGTAAATCGAGGCAATCTCCTCGCAGGGAGCTATTAATTTGTTACCGGTACCTGGTTGCGCAATTAACGTTATTTTATGATAATAATTCAACGTCGCTAGATGTCGAATTAATGTAAAACAAACGTAAATTTCTTATTGGGCATTGTTGTTACGCTATATAACCCGCCGGGAAAATTAAATCGATTTGTGCTGACTCGAACGTTGAATCAACCCAAAATTAACTTACTACCCCCCCCCCCCCCCCGGGAGTTTTTTCGCTTCTCATTTTATGTTTTGGTACAATTTTTTTCGTAATAAATGTTTACATCAATTGCCGAGGCACTTTCAACTTTTGCCATTTGGCTTTGGCAACGTTTCTGCCAAGTAAAAATATGCTAATTTCGAAGACTGTGTATGATGTTAAATGCCGTGTGGTTGCTTGGTTTTTATCTGTCTGTGGTTAAACAAAATTTAAAGGTAATCTTTATTTGTACGAATTTAGTGCATGGCTGCAATTGTTTTCACTGCAGTTAATTTATTTTATAGCTAAGGACATACTTTCAACCAACTCACACTCTTGACGGCCATTTTCGACGTGTGTTCTCCCGACCCGGAAGCTTTTTTTATTCTCGATGGTATATGTAGGTAATACGATTGAAACTGGTCATAAAATTCTACATTTTGTTTATGCAGATATTGTTGAGACACTTGGAGAAGCACAGCAAAACCCCATGAGGATTTCTTCTGATTCCGCTCTATTTCAAGCTAACTTTAACGGTTCGAAGCGAGATCTTGAAGCGTAATGTCAACGTAGTATCAACGTCTTGGAAGCATTATATTTGTAGCTGCAGCGATGAAAAAAGCAGTGGATTCATTTTATAGATTATATTGTATTTATTCAGTTCTGTTTGAAGGTGCTGATAAGGGTGTTCCTTATGTTTCTAGTCTGATCCTCCCCCAAAATTTCCAAGATATTTTTTTAGTTCAAATAAAAATAACTGCTACGGAATAAGTTGAAAGTAAGACATGACTCTATTAATTCGGAGAAAAGCTATGAATATTAGGGTGTTTCATTTTTTCACCATTTTTGAAATTCAATATGCCTGGGGTCCCATCTGGTGGTATTTGGGGAAAAAAGTTTACACCCCAAATTTTTTTCAATTATGACGTCATATTGAGGTGGTCCACGCGGTTTGAAATTTTTGGGCCTCAAAATCTCGAAATTTGGCCGCATCTCCGGAACCGCTCATCATAGATCGACAATATTAGTATCAAAATGCGCAGAAGGGTCGGTTTCCTATACCTGATGTAGAGAATATTAAGGTCTATTTGCTTCAGAGTTCACCTATCCCAAGTATATTCAGTCATGGCTGATACGACTGCTCTCAACACAGGAAAAAAGTCCGGAGTCAATACCGACTGGTCAATTATTTTAATGATGAAGTTGGTCATGATATTCATACCCTGAAATGCATGTTCCACATAAACGAAATATATCTTTTCCATCTCATTTCTTTTGGGGACGGCGCCAAGAAGGATCCCGGAGCAATGCAAGATGGGGTTTTGCTTAACCAGATAGCAAGCCCAGTACTGAAACCTTAACACCAACTATTATTACGCAATAGCAGCTTACAAGAGTGGAAAAATACAAAAAAAATTATTATCTTGATCACCTGATCTTTGTTCATCAGGAGAAAATATACCAAAAATCAGATTTTTTAAAATAACTTTTTTTTTGAAGCAGATAGACCTTAACATTCTTTACATCAGATATAGGAAACCGACCCTTCTGCGCATTTTGATACTAATTTTGTCGATCTATGATGAGCGGTTCCGGAGATACGGCCAAATTTCGAGATTTTGAGGCCCAAAAAATTCAAACCTCGTGGACCACCTCAATATGACGTCATAATTGAAAAAAAATTGGGGTGTAAACTTTTTACCCCAAATACCACCAGATGGGACCCCAGGCATTTTGAATTTCAAAAATGATGAAAAAATGAAACACCCTAATGAATATCACTCATTGTACAATGTACATACGACGTTCGAAAGGGCGCGGTTCGACACCGCTTAAGAGCATGCGACTGTGTCTTTGGCAAGACACTTAAAGGCATGCCTGAAGGTGGTCACAAAGATTGGCTTCCAAGCCTTCCCCTTCACTTAATCTAAATCTTTAATCACTGGGCGTAAGCCTGGATACGACAAACATTGTACAGATGGTCACAATTAGTTCTTGATTTAGAAATCAGCTTTGTATGATCTTTGCAACTTTGGGAAGCATATCGTCAATCAGAACTATTGCATCAAACAAAATTTTGTGAGCTACTTGGTTTTTAGAGTATATTTGTGTCGCAATTTCTTGGTACGAGTGTGCTAAAAAGCTCAACCGTTGAGCAAAACAGTATATGAAGTGGGTTGGTTTGATGCATTAAAACTTTCGGAATGAAAATGAATTTTCAGGCGTGTAATGATTGCACTTAGAACTCTGTAATCAACAACCAAAGTAATTTATGTTCTAAATTTTAAAACTGCTCGACTTTGCAGCAAAGAAGTCCAAACATTTTTGAATAAACTTGCATTCTTGCCAGAATGTCAAAAATTGGCTAGCTCAGAGAAAACATTAACAACGCCATGCTGAATCTGGCACTGCAGTGACAGATGAAACTCAGGTGGCTTCCATAAGGATGATCAACTGCTCTTCCCTCTGAATGTTATTGTTGACCACCGCAAAAAATTATCTTGCTTTTACTCGGGTGAGCAGCCAAACACATTAAAGTGATCTAGAGCTGTTGCGTTGGGCATCAACCGTAGTCGCAGTATCCTGTGCATATTTTCTTCCATACTGAAAGCATCTGCTTTGTCTTAATTCAATCCTATTGAGCCGCTTCTAAAAAGGTTATATTTCTCCATCGAGTGTTTGTCTAATTAGAAGAACAGTTTTACAGGATCAGACTAAAGTTCTCTTTTTTTTATAAATAAAGACCACCCTAGTGTTAACGTTACACATTTCGGCTATTGCAGCAATTTTATATGCGATGTTAGTTTGGGATTCATAAAAGTCTGGGATATCCAAATATCAGACAAGCATATCCTTCGCTTGTCAGATACAGTAGGATCCTAGTTGGTCATCCCGTAGTTCTATGAATCCCTGGATGTTGATAATAAAAATAGAACTTTTTTAATGGCAATTGTTTGAGTACTGTAACTATTTTTTTACACTGATGTGACGTGACACTTTATGCCATTGCAGTAATCCTTACAGAAATGCTTTTTTAGGCCCACTAACGTTAATACACAAGGGTCGCCTTGGTTAAAACCAGGGATGTGGGGTCGAGCGAAAAATATACATCAACTCCGGACACGCCAATCTTCTTCCGCCTCCACAGCCCTGGTTAAAACACAGTACGCTATATCACGAGTATCTATGTTATTAATTTCAGTTTTGCCAATACACTCTGCAACGTGATATTTTATATGAATTTTATTTCTAGACGATTTTCCAACAAACGTCTTTGATTCTCATGTGTATTTTAAACATTAAAGCTTGTAACTTTCACTCGTACCAATCGTGTGATATCCTTTTATCGCGGGCCCGACGTGTACCACCGACATCGCCGTTTTATGAACCAGCAAAAGTAAATATGCCTCGATAAGTCGATACGGTATGCTTAATCGCTCGACCGACCACGTCCAGGATTTAGCCACTTGGCTACCTCGGGATCTTGCGACAGCCGTGAGAGGTATGTCACCATTGAGTGTCACACCACCAAACGGCATGGGCAAATCTTGTTTCAAACAAAACTGTGGCCACCAATGCTTCATACCGAGATATAATTTATTTTGTTTTGTGCAAAAACAACAAGTTTAATCATTAACACAAACAGGGAATCATGAATGCATTGTATTAGAAAGCTTGCTTCAATGTTGTTGGAAGTGATTTTCGACAGACATCATTATTAGCAACTTTTGGTTACAAATGTGCAAAGTGATTATGTTTTTACAAAGTTATCACAACGCACATAATTACTCCTTTTAAAAAAAATGCTAGCGAAATGATCTTTACACCTTTTTGTTTCTACAACTCATCTCCACTGTGCAAAAAAAATCTGCAGTTATTGTATATGGCGTGGATGCAATATTTACCACATGGTATCTCAATCACACAACAAACGTAAATGTAATTCAACAATTTTAAGAAGACTTCAAAGATGGTAGGTGATACCACATAATAGGCAATATGTTATCCGTAAAATGAATGGGACGGCCATACTAATGCTGCTACAACGTTCTAAGTGCAAAATCAAAAGCACTACAAAACAAACAAATGCACTACTGCATGTCTATGAATTCTCTACAAGTATACAGTAATGATTGTAATTCAATGAAACACGTTATCAAAATTATGCATATGAGGTACAAATGAACTGCCAAGTAGAAATTCAACGATTTGTTCTTTCACGGCTTCACTGTAGTTTGCAAGTGTTGCAGCCTGCACTCGACCGCAGCTACCAGCGCCGCACCTCGACCACTTCCATCCGTCGATAACTGAAACTCAACATCCATATCAGGAGCAAGTTGTTTGGTTTTAGCTTTAAGAAGTTTTTTGAATCTGAAAAGTTGGAACTACTTGAAATTTGCTGTAACGATAACTTTTGTAGCATTCGCGGCCAGATGATTGTTTGCATAAAAAAAACTTTATATAGGTAGTGGCTAAACCACTCCAATATGAGGTGGTCTGTGGCGTTGCATTTTGGGAAGTTTGATTGAGTTGTCATCCTCCTTCGAAAAAGGTTGTCATTTGTTTTTTTTTCTGATGCGGTTTGCAGTGGACCATAATATTCTAGCAGCCGTGTAAAATCCTGGAAATGATTTTTTTCTAATTTCACCAATTTTTTCAAAAAGGAGGTACGGTACATTGAGTGAGATTTTTAGCTCTCATGTTTAAAATACTGCAGAAACCGCTAAAACACACTTACTTTAATATGTCTTATTAACATGCAATGAGAGAAATGAATACACGTGAAACGTTTTCAATACGGAGAGAGACGTTTTTTACTTGTTAAGCTTTGTTACTGATAGTTTCTTTCAAAACATGAAAAACTCATGGTGGCATGGGGAATAAAAAATTCGCCAAAAAAGGTTTGTTCATACTCCTAAGCTACATATTGGTCAGTGTAGGCAGAATTGGTAATGATCACAAGATATTTGTCAAAAAATTAAAGGGGTCATGTTTTCCTGAAAATGAATCATTTTGAAGAATTTGAGTTTGAAATCCAAGTTATTACAGACGCAACAAACTAAACTTCAGGAATACTTTTAAGAAAATAAAAAGCAAAATTCCACATAGTTACGTTGGATGCTTTCTGTACACGGAGCCGTCCACTCCAATCACTAGATGATTTTGTTTGCGATTCTTCTTGATTCGCTTCGCAACCGCCACTACCCCCACAGCGCATAAGTAAGCTGATCGGGACGACACAGCCTCACAGATCTGTTGCATTGTTGAAAAAGCTTTAATACTACCCATCAATATCATCCGTGTAGCTTACCAAGATAGTGACTTCGACAGCAGTAAAAGTTCATCTTAATTAAACTGCATTAAAAGATTTTTGATCGATGAAGCAGTGACATATTTTAAATCTTGGTTGTTAAAATTTTACTGAATGTAATTGATCTTGTTCATAGCAACAAGTTCTAAAAATACATCAGTGATTAGAACCATTCCATGTCACAAAGTCGTCGAAGGGTTGCAATCTAACTTAGTTGTGATAAAACATAAAAAATCTTTGAAAGAGTTGCAGGACTACATCCATTTGCGAGGTCACAAATCTGACTTTCTGTTAGGTAGCTATATATATACGTTTCGTAATTTTGGAAAGCTTACTTCTTTCACATGTGTGCAATCAAGCTCGCTTGCTTCAACCCCATATCCAACTAGATAGTCTCTAATCTTATCCACCGTAAACTCCGGACTGAAAAAGAAAGTTTCACTTTTAATCGCAGAGAAAGCTTTATATTTCGAACATAAAAATGGAAGTTTTCCACCTCATAGCTTACGCAGGAAGCTCATACAATTTCTGTACCGTACTTTACAGTTTTTATTACAAGAAAATATAATAAAAGTCAAGTAAATTACTAAAAAAGCTTGTAAGGACTCAATAATCAGCAGCTTCTTTGTCGCTAAGCTGCTTGTGTTTAAAAGTATCACAACGAAGTTTACCTTAAAATTTGAGAAACAAAGGCTGTTGAGAGTCCAGGTTTTAACAAAGAGCTATCAGGTGAAATGGAGTGAAAAAGTTTTTTGGTTTTTCCAAGATCCATGATGATTCTTCGGACTATTTCTCCCATGTACATTCCACTAATCATCTTTTCAAAACTGTTGTAACATAATTATGCAGATAATAAAGATGCATTTTTAGTTACATTGCAGAGATGCTTTATTTCTGTTCAAATGATGCAGGCGTACCGCCGTACAGCCATACATTTTAAATGTATATCATAAATACTAGGGTGTTTTATTTTTTCACCATTTTTGAAATTCAAAATGCCTGGGGTCCCATCTGGTGGTATTTAGAGTAAAAAGTTTACACCCCAATTTTTTCAGTTATGACGTCATATTGAGGTGGTCTACGAGGTTTGAAATTTTTGGGCCTCGAAATTTGGCCGTATCTCCGAAACCACTCATCATAGATCGACAAAATTAGTGTCAAAATGCGCAGAAGTGTCGGTTTTCTATACCTGATGTAAAGAATATTAAGGTCTATCTGTTTCAGAAAAGTTATTTCAAAAAATCTGATTTTCGGTCTATTTTCTTCTGATAAACATAAATCAGGTTATCAAGATAAACAGTTTTTCTGTATTTTTCCACTCCTGGTAGCTGCTATTGCGTAATAATAGTCCTTGTTCGTTTTGCACGAGATAAAACGTTAGTAATTGAAGGTGTTACTATTATAATGTAACCGTTTAAGAGGTATTCTGCTCACCTGCTTTAGATTTTGATTAGGTGTCATTATGGCATTGAGGTCAAGTATTAGCGAGTCGATGAAAATTTCAAGCAATTGAAGAGAAAAAACAGAGAGAGACTGTTCACCAGGCATTTGATAATTAAAGAAACTTGCGTTCTTCTGGTGACTATTTACTAGGTTGTTACAGACGGTTGTTCGCCTGGTCAAACGTCATGTAGAAACCGTTCGGGTCTACTGAATATTACGTCATGGAAATTCCTAAAACATGAGCCAAAATTGCACCATCGTCCGTAAGACTCGTGTCAGACCGGTTTAAACCTGTTTCAGTTTGAGACCTGTTTGGACATAAAATATTGCGTCACGAACTGCTCTCGTGCCTTTGAGTTATCACAAATTTTTCTGATTCATTCTCGAAGTTGTTTGTTGGAAGTCGGTCGCACATTTAACTGGTTTATTTGGTGCTTGCTAGCTGGACAAATTCTCCGTCTTTTATCCAACTAATTTGTATTGTAGTGACAGTTTTAGATGTGTACGGCGTTGCACCCCCTCGATTTCGATAGCCGCGGGCTAATTTTACTGGAATACACCTTTGAATAGACGTTTCGAAAGTGTGTTTATTTTTCGGTCATTACGTACAGACGAACGGATTCGGGAATCTTATGTTACAATTTTCCCCACGAAGAGATTATGGTTTACCGCTGTGACCATAGGTTACCTCCTGATGTTAAAGATGATAACTAACGTCGGAAATACAAAAAGCTAGTTATCATCTTTAACATCAGGAGGTAACCTAGTAAATAGTCACCAGAAGAACGCAAGTTACTTTAATTATCAATTGGAGAGAATTGTGTTTCCCCTTAATTCAGATATAGTCAGTCACTATTTTGTCACTATGTTTATCGGTGGCATAGATGTCAACCAAGAGACTTTGGAACAAGAAAATCATACAAGGAGGTGGGAAACGAGCAGTGAAGTTGAACAATCCCTACATTCTTTTTCAATAAATGATAGAAGTTGTTTACTTGCTGATCGTAGGATGACTTCGGTACGCCAGCAGTCAGATCTTATGAGGTCGGTTCTTGGAAAAGATTAAATAGCTGCATCACCTTCGACAGTATACCGTCAACAACAAAAAACAAGAGAAAAATCTCTGATGGAAAGTGAGAACCTTGTCAACTCAGCTTCTGCTATGCAGTTATGTTATGATGGGTGCGTTGTCGATAAAATAGATCAATACGTTTTCTTGGGTCAACTTGTTGATGATAATGGCATGAAGCACGAAAGTGTGCTTGCTGTTAAATCTTTTCCCAAAAGTGTGTCGGTCACTGCAGAACTGATTTTTGACACCATCATCCAGGAGGCTTGCAGAGTTCACCTATCCCAAGTATATTCAGTCGTGGCTAATACGACTGCTTTCACCACAAAAAAAAGTCCGAAGTCAATACTCGACTGGTCAATTATTTTAATGATAAAGTTGGTCGTGATATTCATACCTTGAATGCATGTTCCACATAAACGAAATATATCTTTCCCATGTCATTTCTTTTGTGGACGGCGCCAAGAAGGATCCTGGAGCAATGCAAGATGGGGCTTTGCTTAACCAGGTACCAAGACTAGACAAGCCAAGTACTTAAATCTTAACACCAACTGATCAGTTGAACGTTCCGGTAACAAGAATAGCTGCTGTGCATTTAAAAGCTAAGCACATTTCTATCCAATTCCTTGAAGTTTTGCATCGACTTACTAATAGTTTGACTTTAATGCCATATTGACACTTAATCAAATTCTAAAGCAAGTGAGCAGCATACCTCTTCCTCAACGGTTACAAACTTACAGTATAATAGTAATACCTTCAATTATTACCGTTTCATCTTTTGCAAAACGAACGAGGACTATTATTACGCAATAGCAGCTTCCAGGAGTGGAAAAATATAGAAAAACTGTTTATCTTGATCACTGTTCATCAGGAGAAAATAGACCGAAAATCAGATTTTTTGAAATAACTTTTTTTCTGAAACAGATAGACCTTAATATTCTTTACATCAGGTATAGGAAACCAACCCTTCTGCGCATTTTGACACTAATTTTGTTGATCTATGATGAGTGGTTCCGGAGATACGGCCAAGTTTCGAGATTTTGAGGACAAAAAATTTCAAACCTCGTGGACCACTTCAATATGACGTCATAATTGAAAAAATTTTGGAGTGTAAAATTTTTACCCAAAATACCACCAGATGGGACCCCAGGCATTTTGAATTTCAAAAATGGTGAAAAAATGAAACACCCTAATAAATATACAGCATTTGTCAGCAGCCGCTCAAAGTGTAACACAACCTCTATTTCAAATATACCATGGCTAACCACCGTGCAATATGGAAATGAAACCAACCTAATTGCTCATCCGCAAACAGTAATGTTTTTACAGTACATACAAAACGTTGTATGATTTGGCAACATTTTAAAAATATGCACGTTTGCAAAATTTTAAACCTACTGTATTATCATGTTCGTGTAGAATTGTACAATATTCAGCCGAGTCGGTGGAATCGATAATGCTGTAAAGCAGGGGTGTCCAATTTTTTTACGGGCAGATTAAATTTGATAATGCGGAAGTGCCTGCGGGCCAACAATATCTGATAATCTAGTTTTGCGCAAAAGAAGATGCATATATGCACTAATACTGCGTTACTTTCATAACTGATGTGTATGCGAAGAATGACCTTTTAATACCCAGGTCAAGTGTGGTTCGAGGTTAAAAGTAGACAAGCGTAAAGTATCAAGTAGTTGACAGTTGCTCGCTTTTGATCTCAAGCGGTTTTTGTTTAAGTTTACAACTGAGAACATCTGCTCACACAAATATGTTGAGCAGAACAAGCTCAACATTTTTTTGCAAACGTTAGCTGGTAGTAAAAAGGTACGAGGAAAAGATGTTGATGTCGACTTCGGCATCGCAAGGATGCTAAATTAGCTGTGAGTGACTGGAGACTCATCAGGGTTCACGCAGAAAGTAAATAGGAAAGTTCTTTTAAATTGTGGAAAAAATTCCGAAAGCGGCCGTTGAATTTGCTAGCAAGGAAATGAACAAATGCTCGTCCATCACTCATTACCATACTCTTCAGGACTATAGTGTTGATCTCGCAATCATGACACAATTAGATTCTAACTTTTCTCGCCTGGCTTTTCTATGCGCCTCGTCTATGAGACAGTGCGGTCTATAGTGTTTTTTTTTTGCAAGTTGAATTGGTATAATTTCTATGTGTCTGCGAGCCAAATATAACGCATCGTGCAATAACACGAGTGGGTCATACAAAACGCATCGCAAGAAGGACTGGGGACACCTCTGCCCTAAACCATTTTCCGAAAGTAACTTTAAAACTGGAGTACGGTATATATGATTAATTGATTATATATGAATTAATGGAGTATATATGAATTAGGGATATATAGTATATATATTAAATCAAATATAGTTATTACTATCTGAACCCTTAACAGCCTGTTTCACCTAAATAAGGATCATCAGAAGGACCTTATTCATATATATAATATATATACCGTATGACATAGCACTATTCAACACTTTTGTCATCGAGGAACCCCTGATTTACTTTCGTGTTTGCTACGGAACCCTTACAAACGTTCTTGTTCATAGCATGAGAATGAATAAGTGACCGATAACTATCATTGTTTCTTTTTCGGCTATTGAGTGCATCCAACCTCTTGTTTAACTAACTGACTTACTTAAAGTGTGAATGCGGCACAGTGATTTAAAAATGCAGAATGACGCACCAATATAATGCAGCAAGAAATCAATACTCATAACAAACGAGGAACCTTTTAAAGTTTAAAGGGTTTCTCGTTTAAAGTTGGCCCGCGGGCTGGACTTTGGACACCCCTGCTGTTAAGGAATCATACACAACATCATGATTGTGCATTAAAACTTTAGTGCAGTCTGTAAACTGAACTACCATGTTTACCCTGAAAGACAACAATGGAATTTTATTGATGCACATTGCACAATTGTACATACATGTGTTGTCCTTTGTTGGGTGATTCTGCGTCAACTTCTTTATCGAAAGTTGTTTTCACGTCATCGAGGGCACCGCTTACGTCACCAAACGCTCCCCATTCTGTGTTGATGCACATCTCCTCTCTGCCAGCCTTGTCATCGTCATCAAGCATCTCAATCGCTTGCATTGACTCCATGTAGCACATGTTGGTGCCAGTACCTAACACAGTCGATCAACATTAACGGAAACGAGCAAGAGACGAAGATTTTGTTTTGTTGTTCATGTTATAGTGAGCACCTTCAGACCACATGAGCTGAAATACCGGTAGTAGTGTCATACAGAGAAAATCATACCATTAAATGTGATTTATACTATTCAGAAAATTGTCAAAGTCTGTGAAAATAAATGAGAAAATTTCTGCGAAGGAGAGTGAATAGTTTGTGAATGCAATGTGAGTCTTTTCGGTGTTAGAACAGGTTTGTTAATATTCGTTCAGTGACACTCATCCACAATTGCTTACCAAAATCCAATGATCATAATACTACTTAGTACTTACCATTACTATTATTCCACTTACCAACAATGAGTCCCAATGACGTTTTGTGATGATCGTAGGCGCAAGAAACCATAGTTCCAACAGTATCATTCACAACGGTAGACATGATTTTCAACTCAAAGTTCTGCAATGTTGAAGCAGCAATGTAAAATTTATATTCGCTCATGAATAAATTTTCAACATCCATGAAATATATCCAATAATAGTTTAAAAAGTTGATCACAAGTTATTTGTATGCTGCTCTTTATGTAATGTTGGAAACGCAGTATCTTTGTGCTTGGACTGCAGTTCGCAAAAGTGCCGTATTTATTCGAGTATAACTAACTCAGGTCTAGTAAAATCTAAAATAATACAAAATTATAAAGTCGCAGTTTATAAGTCGCACACCAACTTTACGAGTAAACATTTGGTACAAAATTTTGCGTCTTAGAGTCTAAGAAATACAGTAGCTTCTGTTTTGGTGCAATGACACCAAAATCCATACAGTTTAAACTCCCATACAGCAAAATCGATTCTAAATAGATTATGCTGAGAGATCAGATTGTTGTGCAAATGCCAGCATTCGGTGAAGGCAAAATAGCAGCACCGCCATACACACTAATATTCACAATCTAACGTGGTATCACCTACCAAACAACGAATTCGAAATTTTCTATCAATTGCTTCATTTAAAAGTCGCCCTATGTCTTCTCCAACCACTCCCGAAGCAGTGTAGCCTTTTGTCCAGTTCACTAGAATTGTCTGAAAATCAAAATCTATCCAATATGTATGTATCTTCTGAATGACTAAAAAACACAGTTTGAAAAAAAGACCAAAAGAATTTTCAAGCAAAACAAAAAACACATCCAGTCAACTAAACAAGAGAAAGCAGAAACCCAATTAGATAGCCTCAAGAAGAAAAAGACAAATAAACTTTTATAAAAGACAAAATCTTTTGAATTTTGTCTCAACAGAGATCTCGAAAACTGGATACGCGACTTTATGTCGCGGTCAAAATGACGCCATCTGTAGGTCGCAAGGCACAAATGACGCAAGACCTGAACACCGTAATATATGAATGACGCGAGACTTGCTTATTTCTTACTAAAGTTAATTGTATTTTTAATAGTTCAATATGAGATGACTGCGTTGAAACGACCTTGAGGTTTGCACCAGCCATGGCGACGTTTACATATACAACTATTGTAGATAACAGCTAACAAATTTTCTAAGCCAAATGATTCATTTTTATTTTGTTAAGTATATATAAAACAACTTTTGAATTTTTGTTTTGTGAAACAAATGAAAATTGAATTTGTTATCATAAAAAACGAAATTGTAATACTACCGTACTAAAAAAAAACAATGAATTTTAGTAAGAAGAGTAGCTACTGCGGCTGTGTATAGGGGCCTACGTCTTTTCATAATTGCTTCTGAAATCCGAGTGGCCTTACAGGCTCATAATTTTTTCCCTGCATTGCGTACAGATCCTCAGACTAGAATTTTAAAGAGTGCGTACTTTCTCTCTTGCATTCACATAATTTTGCATTTATCTGCGTTGTTGGTCTGTTGTGTGCTGTGTGTAATCAATAAGTCGAGGCCATGTTTGTAATCTAGAGTATGAAAACTAGTAGAAGGCTTAACTTTTGATATATAAGATTCGACAAGTTGTGAAATGAGTTGGTTGCAGTATGTAAGTTTGGTATATATGTTTCAAGAAGTTTGAACATGCAGTTGAATGTAGAAAAGTAGTTTCAATGGTTTTCAAGATGAGTAGTATGCTCCGACAGTAGAAACTCTCGTTATGGGCTTCAGTTTCAAGGTTGATTTCAATCAGTTTTACACTCCGTTGTTGGCTTAATTTCGTCAGACCGGTCTTACTCTCTTTTGTTTCGATGTGTGAAGAACCGGTATTGCAGAAAATTACTACAAAGAATATATAGACGCCGTTCTCTGTTCATCCCCACCACTACCGTGCTCGGATGCTGTTGCACTACTGCAGCTATACATGGGTCAGGGTGGCCCTTCTTTAAATACTGCCGCAACAAAAAGTAACCCAGTCACGCGTCATTCATATTATGCAACATTTGTGTTTTGCGTCATTCGTGGCTCGCGGCCTAGGGAAGGCGTCATTCATGTTCGCGTCATTCGAACAGCGGCATTTAGTCGTGTATCGCGAAAAACTACCCCTTCGAGTAGGGTAAAGAACAATATAATTTTGTAAAACTTTTAAGTGATAAACTACACAAATTAACACAGAACCAAAATTAAGTCAACCAACATCTAAGATGGTCATGGCGGAACAGCACCATATATTTGTTCACATTTACCTTCTTAATGCCCAGGTGTCTGGTAGGAAATGAGAAGGTAAATCCGATTGGTAGCAATTGACACATCATATTTCTTTCCACTAGAAAATTCCATAAGCAATCCACCAGATGGTCAAACAACTATAAAAATAGATATGTGATAAATATAGCAAACTAATTTGATAAAATGCATGAAATATTTGATGTTTTGAAAAATTTGATGAAATACATTGACTAACAACGTTTCAAATCAAGTGTGTTAACAAACATGCTTGAATCAGTGAAAAAAAAACAGTAACTTGGGGTCATTAGGAGTAATATACAATGACAATGCGCATTGCGCAAGCTTAAAATTTGACTGGAGGCTGATCTGGTACCGTACGCTTCATGCTATGAAGCTATGTCTCTTCAATCATACTATACTATGAATCATAGCAGCCAGAATAGCTAGTTTCAGTTGATAGTCTGAGTGGCAGTTGATACATGGTTTTTGTGTCACTTTGGTGTTGTTTTTACCATGCAAATAGCCCAATAAACTAGATTTTGGAACTTGTGTTGGAAATCTAAAGAGGAGTGCAAGTGAAACTAGGAATTTTGTATTCTTTTGAGATTTAGTGACTACATTTTGGAAATTTAGATTCTTAAAACTATCATTTCAATGAAATATCAAGTACATACCTTTAGCATTCGTAATGACATAACATAGGGTGGCAAATGGCAATGTGAGCCTGTGATTGTTTATAGGTTGCTATGCTTGGAGCATACAAGGGTTGATAGCCTACTCAAAAATTACCTTGGTACCTGTCCCAGTCATAAGCTCATTTGATATTGAATATACTTGGCTATCCATCTCAATTTTATGATTGTCAGATATCTTCACTAGCAACACCCTGAAATTTGTTCCACCCAAATCCAAGGCTAAAAATTCACCGATTTCTAAAAATAAAATAAACTAAGTAAAATCAGCAGGCGAATTCATACATCATTCAATATAGATGGTGTATGCATGATAATTTACATACAATAGATGTATTGTATGCATTATTCATTTGCCATGTGATGTTTTGTGCTTTAACTACATTAGTTAGTGGCTTAAAATATGAAGACGCTGTACTGAACTCAAAAAACTAAATTTAACTTCAATAACACTAAAGATGAAAAGAGTCTGGTTTTCAAACTGTTAGCTGAATATGAATTTAATGACTTCATTTTAGGTTCTGTATTTTTTGAACAACATAGTAGGCATCATTACCACTTCCATCTGGTGTGCTTGTAACAAAAGTTGGCAACATTTTTATTTCAGCTTCATGATTTGTTGCTTTCTTCAACCCTTTATCTAATTCATAGTCCATTGCATCGATCAACCCATGGAGAACATTGTCATGAAGAGTAAATGACTTGATGACAGCATCTACCTATAGTAAAAACAAATATTGTTAATATGTTTAATGCAAAAAGAAGGCACTGTCACTGCAAAACGTGACCCTGTTGCACCTTTTAATTTTTTTTTCTTTATCATGAACACTGTGTCTCGCTGAATCAGTTGTTGCTGCATTGAAAAGTAAATAGCTTGGAATTTTTTGAGGAGAATAAAAAGGCAATCTGGCCAAGTTTGCACTGGCGTAGAGTACGGGGGTGCAGGGGTGCGGCGCACCCCCTGCTCTCTTCAGTATTTTAATTCTTTTTTTCATTTTAATTTTCATTTTATTACGGTATTCAAAATATATCTGTTTCAAATTCACACTAATTTAGTTTGTTTCCGACGCAGCAAGCTACAAAAACGCCTGAGGTTTAGGGTCCATTATACGGTGTTATCATTCAAAGAAAGCAACAATATCGTTAAACGCAACAATAGCTGTTACATCAAGAATTGCTGACTTGTTCATTTCCCCGCCCGTTTGAAGCTCAGACTTATTGAATGACTTCGATTCGCTATGACGTAACAATGCAGACTTAACAAATGCATGCGCAGGTTTAATGTAAGTGTAACCTGGTGTAGCAGTCTTGTGGTTAACCACGTGCTCGCGCGTTGTTATTGCGTTAAGCAGTCATAAAGCGCCGAAAACAACAACCATAATAATTAAAATGAAGTAGGCAACTTTACAGTTCATGTGCAGCTATAGACTTGCTTAAAGTAATAAAGTTATTAATTTGCCTTGTTAAAGTGTCTTGAAAAGTTTAGACCTGGATTCTCTGTGATTAGTTACGCGTCTACAAGCCTTAAAGCAGCCGGCGGCCATGGCCGCTAAGTAGTGCTTGAATGACCTCCGGTGCTACCTCCTCAGTCGGCCAATTTGGCCGCCGGTTTCTTCTAGCTAATTATTTAATTTTGCAATAGAATGATCGAGGATTAACTGTTGAAAATATCTACAGTAGTATCAAAGAGTGACGCAGAATTAGGTCAGCGCGTCATAATAACCACTGCGTTGCATTGTGCGGAAACTTTTGCTATTGTATGGAAATGTCCAGCTGCAATCACCATTCACCAGCTATAAGTCTTGTTTGTAATTCCCAACGTTTATTTTAACAAAGTGTCAATCCGAAGTGCTAATTTACATCGGCTGGCAATATCGTCGAATTTATGTAGATTCAATGTTGTCGAACATTGAATCGTTGTTAAAAAAAATAACTACCCAGACAACAAAATTCGTCATTTTTACCCTGATTTAACGACTGCAAATGTAGAATCAATGTAAAAATGATGAATTTTGTTGTCTGGGTAGGTTAGTTGACATCCGAGGGGAAAGCACGTGTCTTCGGGGTTGAGAAATGTTTCGGCTGTGGGTTAGTGATTTCACACCCTCAATGGTGACATCATAAGAGTATAAATGGTCAGGTTTTATGAAAGGCGGTATGCAGTTGAAACAATTTAGTGTCGTTAGATGTCGATAAAAAAAATAATAATAAAAAAGTTAGATGGTCCGCAATACTGCATGGATTACAATCCCGACAAAGGAGTTATTGAGTGGTACAACGATTCTATAACAGGACGTCGCCCAGACTTCAACACCAAGTGATCATTTTGGCATTGTTGCAAGTTTAATTCTATCTACTTGTGCTATTGTTATTTGCATTTTGGCCTCCAAGCAAGTAGATTTGGCCGTCGAGAAGGAGCTCTCGGTAAGCCATGATGGCTGCCGAAAAAAAACACGAGTTTTAAGGCCTGGTAAAAAAAAATAATAATAAAAAAGTTAGATGGTCCGTCCCGCAATACTGCATGGATTACAATCCCGACAAAGGAGTTATTGAGTGGTACAACGATTCTATAACAGGACATCGCCCAGACTTCAACAACACCAAGTGATCATTTAGGCATTGCTGCAAGTTTAATTCTATCTACTTGTGCTATTGTTATTTGCATTATGGCCTCCAAGCAAGTAGATTTGGCCGTCGAGAAGGAGCTGTCGGTAGGCCACGATAGCTGCCGGAAAAAAACACGAGTTTTAAGGCCTGGTCTATCACACGAAAACAATGAAGAGGGCAGGTAAAGGACAAGCTAGCATGGATATGTTTTTAAGTAAAATCAGCAAGTCGGTGGAAGCCACCGAAGCGCTTGCTGTTGTGCCTAGCGGTTCTAAGCAGCCAGGTACCTCGACCCCGTGGAACGTTTGCAAGAAAAAAAGATTTGTGGAAGTCAGTCCATTGGCAACATACATTTTTATTGCACAGGCCATCAAATAAATTTAGTTGTGCAGGAAAGTTTCAGCCAGAACCATCACGCTATGACAGCACTTGACGTATTGTCAAGTGTTGTGAATTTCGTGTTGAGAAACACGTTGCTTTCTGCACCCCCGGTAATTTCTAAAACTCTACGCCTATGCAAGTTTGAATTACTGAATTCACCACAAAAGTGTTTGCTCTTGTGGATGCGCAAACACGATCGCAGAACAATACATTTATGCACATAATGCCCAAGTAACTCTGCAACCATAACTTCAAAACCTGTAAATCTCTTTTACAATATTTATTGTATATCCACTGCCTATATTAATATAGCAAACAATGTAAATATGTTGATTAAACGATTTCTTGTTTATTATACATACCATTATTAGGTTTGTTTTGTTATATATATATATAATAATTGAAATCTGCAAAAACAACTTCGAAAATACAAGATGACCCTTGTTTTTCTTGAGTCAAATTATTATGATTAACTTGCTTAAAAATGAGAGCCAGTTAGTTACTTCCCTTAAGCCCTGTAAGTGTAAAACAGTTAAGTTAAAGCTATAAAGGTTAAAATTAAAGGTTTTAAATATGGGAACTTTTTTTTTTTTTATTATTATCTTTATCCTGCATTGCGGGAAAGCGGACTTGAGCGCTATGCATCGGTGTACGCCTTCCGACGTACACCTGACCCACGCTGCAGCAGACTGCAATGTCTGTTTCCGGTTGTCTACTCTACTTATGATTTAAATTTGGTACTACCGTACCCATTACTCGAAATCGATCACTGGGTAGAGGCAATTATCGTAAAGTTTCTTGCCCAGAGAAACAACAGCAAGTGCGGGTGGCTGGAGTCAAACATGCAGGCTCTCGACTGCGTGCCCAACGCGCTAACCACTCGGCCACTGCTGCCGATTTGACAATGACACAAATATTACGTAGAAAACAATGGCAATTAACACTGGATCTGAACACAGAGATGATCCAAATCGGCACTGGAAAGCTCAAGAACATGCTTCTGTCTGAAACAATGATCTCCACAATTGACCTTCCTTGTCGGTAGGCCTATCAACGTGGCTTGATGTGTTTTGCAGCAGTCGAGTTATTTTTGCCTTTACCACTGTTCAATACAACTGTTTTAAACTGAAATTAAATGATGAAAGCTTGTTTGAATAATAAGTACATGAATTACGGTAGCCTACAGATTTTAAAATTCACTATTCACCTTGTACTTTATTGCGCTCAATTGAATCTTTGTTTTTAATTTTTTTCTAACGTCATGGGTCAAACCATAGATAACTTAGGCTACTAAGTTACTTAGTAAGTCATTTATGGTCAAACAGAGTCGGTTTCCTGTAATTTTTTATCTTGGTAAAATCACAATTCAGTTTTAACAATGTCTTGAAAAGCTCTCACAGTAACAAGTTGAGGAAACTTGCTGATTTTGTGAAAATTAGTACTATTTTGTAAAAGAAATCTGTTTTTACGAGCGTTTTGGTCATTTCATGTTTGCTCAAATTACCGAGTGGTGAGAACCCTGGAACGGCAATCGAAAGGGCGCCGGTTCGACACCGCTCAAGAGCATGCGGCTGTGTCTGTGGCAGGACACTAAAAGGCATGCCTGAAGGTGGACACGAAGAGTCAAAGATTGGCTTCCTTGCTTTCCCGTCCACTTAATCTAAATCTTCAATCACCGGGTGCAAGCCTGGATACGACAAACAAAAACCTGTATGCTTTGGCTCAAGGGCATATCCTCAATGGAAACAAGGGAAGCATTGCTTCCCCTGTCAAAATTGAAAAAAGAGAAGATGATATTTTTCAGTAAAACGATTTCGTAATTTCTTTACCTGCATGCAAATTAGAACAGTTTCTAACTCATGTCCCCGTATGATTTCCGCTCGGTTTTGATTTCAAAAAAGTTGGAAGCTTACGGAAGCAAAGAGTCGTATCGCATCCCTTGCTCTCGTTTTTGCTATAAGAAGAAACAAGTGAAAGAGAAAGGAAAAAAAGCAGCTCAAAGTTTGCGCGATTTATGTTTCTCTTAGCCTAACTAATCTGTGGAAACAAATTATAAACAGGGTTGTCAGATTAGTTGTAGCCTTCCCTTCCAGATTGCATGTCAGTTTGATTCTAAATTATTCTAAATTTATTCTAGACATTTCATTTTAAGTCTAAAACAAAATACCATTAAATATGCAGTGTATGTTGTAAATATGATATAACTTACAATAAGTAGTGGTGAGAATCTTCATGTTGAAATGAAAATATCCCTACGATAAGATGATGCCAGCACATTTTTTATCAAGTTTTGTAGCCTTTGTTCACCCCAATTTTATATCTGTGCCTGCGTGCTTGTTGAAAAAGTTTGTCAAATGGTCGGCAGTGTAAACGATGTATGCTAACAAATGAACACAGCAAGTGAAAGAGCAACTGTTTTTTTCTTTATATCATTAGAATTCTTGAAAAATGTACGTAGTCGTAGGGTTGCCTCCTGCTGAGAAGCCTTGCCCAGTTTTTGCCTGTTTGTGTAAGAGCTACCTTTGATAAGTTAATCGCTGTACATCTGCTAAAAAATATCATACCGTACATACAAATATTAGCCTACCCTAAAAGTGTTTCCAGAAAGCACTACCGTATAATCCATTATTTGAGTGTAATTTTGCAAAAATTTTCCAGGGGGCATGCCCTCGGACCCCCTAGAATACGCGTGTCTTCGAAACGTTCTTACCCCCCATGAGTTTTATTGCTTCCCTTCAATCCCTTGCTCAACCCACCAGGATACGCCACTGCGTAGAGCAGTGGTTCTTAACCTTTTTTGTCTCGTTTACCCCTTGCCAAATGAAAAAAGTAAAATTTACCCCCACCGTTTTGATGGCCCCTTGTGATGTCATCGTGTCCAGTCAACCATGCGAAGAAACGCAAAACATCCTTTTTTGTCTGGATTTACCTTGGCATATATCAAAAACAAGCTGTTTATTTGCCGAAGACACGATTGTTCTTGACGGGGCCCTGTGAAAAATAATGTCTACTCAAATGACTTTTGTGCTTGCTTTCCACAAACAATTTTGGAGATTCTTGGAACAGTCATTGAAAGAGCTACTCGCATGTCGTCTTTGGAAACTAAGCGAGATCGATGTTTTGTTTTAATAGTCAACAATGAAGAGAACCCTGCTTCACACAGATAAGTAGTTGGAAAGGTATAATAACTTCAAATGCATGCTTAGTCAGCGTAGGAAACTCTTCGACTAATCCACACCAGTGGCCGAGTGGTTAGCGCGTTGGGCTCGCAGTCGAGAGCCTGCATGTTCGACTCCAGCCACCCGCACTTGCTGTTGTTTCTCTGGGCAAGAAACTTTACGATAATTGCCTCTACCCAGTGATCGATTTCGAGTAATGGGTAGTACCAAATTTAAGTCATAAGTAGAGTAGACAACCGGAAACAGACATTGCTGTCGGCTGCAGCGTTGGTCAGGTGTATGTCGGAAGGCGTACACCGATGCATAGCGCTCATGTCCGCTTTCCCACAATGCAGGATAAAGATAAACAAACAAACAAACTTGGAAAAGTCACCATTGCACGATAAGAATTTGGTACAAAGCGTTGTTGAACATTAAAGATCAATCAATTCATCTTTGCAAAGATCATCGTCAGCAATACTTTCTAACTTGGCTTCGAAGGGAGGAGTTATCCAAAGAGCAGTACCGGTACTGTTAAAACTTTCACCTTCGAAGTAACCTTCAAAGTTCTTTTTTAGGGCGGCAAGGTGCTGGCGCATGTCGACTTCGAAGTCAGAAATCTCGTTGCGACTTCTACTGACTTTCCAATCATCAAATGTTGAAAAATTTGCGTAAATATGAGTACTAAAAATTTCCTTTTTGAACTCTTCTACTCTACAGATCTAATTTTGTCTGAAAGCCCTGAATTTTATCATGTACGGTACATCTATAATTAATGTTAACACTTTTCCTTGCATTTGCATATTGAGCTGGTTCAAACTTGAAAAAATGTCCGTTAAGTAAGCCAATGCATCAATAAATTTGTTGTCGCCAAAGTGCTTACTCAACGCGGATTTGCGTTCTCGAAGAAAAATCTCGATTTCACCATTTAATTCCAAAACTCGAGACAAAACAAGACCCTTATAGAGAGCCACCAAACTTCGGTGTGATAAAGGAGAACAGAGTGTTCTGATCCCATCTGATCACAAACCACTTTGAAAAGACGATGATTTAGAGCACGTGCCCTGATAAAATTCACACATTCAACCACGTGCTTCAATACTGCTTTCAAATATTCTGGAAGGGTTTTACTTGTCAGTGCATGTCGATGAAGGGCACAGTGAGTAGAAATGATGTTCAGTGCGCGTTTTTTCCACCAGAGTTGTAAAGCCAGACTTAGTACCGAGCATAGAAGGGGCACCTTCTGTGCAAAGTAAACCCACATGATTCCAGGATATATTATTTTGTTGAAAGAAAGTGTCCATTTTTTCCAGTATCCATTTTTTCCAAAAATGTAACACACATACGCTGTTGAAATGAAACTGGCAGTCTACTTGCGTGAAGATAAAAGAAAAAGATGAAAACTTACATTTAGCATAAATTTGAATCAAAATCGAGTGCAACACTACCAGTATTTTAATAACTGAAAAAATGAAGTTTGCTTTAATTTATGAGTCAGTAAATTTACCCCCTCGGTAGGTGAAATTTACCCCCAGGGGGTAAATTTACCCCCGGTTAAGAACCCCTGGCGTAGAGCCATATTCTTCCTACAATAAACTTCACATACGCTTGGATTTTTGAACTTCTTATCTAACTTCTTCGATGCAACAAAATATGAAAATCAATAAATACCATACCGGTACTTAACAATAACTACGGTACTGTATTCTGTAACAACCTAAAAACATAACAGATTAAAAGTAAACTTAACATACATGGAAATATAACCCAGTGTTAAGTGTGCGGAAGGTCCTGTCAGCTAACTAGGTTGCGTCACACTTCTCACAGACAGGCTTTCGCGCCAGAGAGCGTGCAATTCAGCAACAAAGTTTCAAAGAAAGAGACGGAACTAGGGCAGAAAGTTACGCGCACGCGTTGCAGCTACTAAATGCAATGAAAAAAATACAATTACCGAAACAATCTAGACTTGTCTAAATAATCCCAATTTGCTTCTAAAAATTATTCCAGATTCCAGACATTTTTTTTCTCTACTAGACAGTTCGTTTTGATTCCAGATCTCGCCCCGAGTCCTCGCCCCTAGTCCGCCCCGATAGCTCAATTGGTTAGCGCGTCACTTCTGGAACGAAGAAGATTCAAGATCAAGCGGCGCTGGTTCGACTCTCGGGGTGTGCGCTTGAGCAACGCACGTTAAGGACTGCTCTCCATTCAGCGGCATCTAATGGATGGAATAGTTCCCCGGCAACAAGACTTCAACAATCGGAAACTTCACTCTGTCAATCTCGGTGACCGGGCCTGCGTCAGTGATTCAAAGCCTCTACAAGTATGCGAAACTGCCAGGATTAAGCTCTGCAAGAAGCTTTCCCAGTCCGAGGATAAAGATTCAATCAATCAATCAATCAATCAATCTGGAATCAATTATTCCAATCTGACAACCCTGATTATAAACTGCTTATCTTGTCACAAGGTTGCCAGATTGGCCAAATTCTTCGAATTAAGTTTTTTTTAAATTAACTCTTCAAAATGCCTATTGCATAATAATCAATATTTCTGAAATATCGTAACCTTACCAGATGAAACCATATTTACCATTGTTCAATACATGTTCTATGCTTGTTTAAGCCTAATACTCGTAATGTGGAGAATTAAAACTCATTTGCTACAGTCCTTTTAATTTTTATACTTGCTATTTTTCGGGCTATTTTCAGAATTATTTTTTCTACAATTTATTAAAATCCTCTACAAGTCATAAAATATATGTTCATTTTATTATTTTTAATAGAAACAGGTAAATATATCCATTTGTTTTTTTTGTGTAATATTTTCCTTGTTTTGTATTATTTTAGCTTTAACATCTTTACATAGTCTGGCAATTCTGCTCTATAGCAGTATGTACCGATTAGCTGTAGCTGAGTTTTTGGTGTTCTCTAATTTTACCTTTAATAAGTTAATAACTGTTTATCTGCTAATAAGTTTCATACAAACATTACCCTAAAAGTGTTTACAGAAAGCACTATAATCCATTATTTGAGTGTAATTTTGCAAAAATTTTCCGAGGGGTATGCCACTGGACCTAATCCCCCACGAGTTTTATTGCTTCCCTTGCTCAACCAACCAGGATACGCCACTGTGTTTGGCTCCTTTTTTGGTGCTTGCAAAAAGTTGGCTTGTTTTTGGGCTGATTGTTGGCTGAAAATGCTTTTGGGTTGACTAGAATGAAACCGCCAACCAATCATAAGCTACGGTTTAAGTGACGTAAAAAATGGCGAAATAAAGGTGATAGAAAGCAAATTAAGTGATGGAATTTTTGACAGCTGGCTGGCTTAGGGGTTAGGGCTAGAACAGTGGCGTAGCCAAGGGGGGGTTTTGGGGGTTACAACCCCCCCCTTTGGCACGCGTGTGACGTCACGATATTGAGAATGATGCTTTTAGTAAAAAAAATTGCCTAATTTTAAACAAAGCTGCATTAAAAGAGCGAGTTTTGCCAATACCAAACATCTCAGCCAGGAATTAGCAACAAGAAAACATAGAGACTTAGCTTTATTTCCGAAAAATGCCGAAGAAAACATGATCTTATCCTTTTGCTATGCCACCGAAAAGCACCATTTTACAGGAATATTCGTACCCACATTTTTGTTGAAAATGCTCTCAGAATGCACCAAATTGAAAGTAATTTTTCAAAATTTTCTGGGGGAGGCCCCCCAGACCCCCCGCCGTTGGGTGGTCAAAACCCCCCCCTTTCAAAATTCCTGGCTACGTTACTGGGTTAGAAAGTAGTTATTTCATTGATGCGGGTTCGATTCCCACCACTGCTATTGTTCTTTTTCTTCTGTAATTACCAAATAAAGTTCAAAACAAGCATTAACTCTCTGGATGAGTGCTAGAAGGGTCACAATTGGACGGTAGTCTCTTATAACATGTTCTGATTGGTTGGCGGTTGCATTGTAGTCATTCGCAGTGGCAGAATTTCGACTTGTTATAGTGGCTACCGTGCAAATTCACTGCTGAGCGCAGCAAAGACAGGTGTGCACTGTGCAGCAGAGCAGAGACAGGTGCTGCGTGCATGCTGTCCTGTTCCTGCGCAGCGTTACCACATCTGATGTTTTGATGTGTGATTTTTTTTCTAGGGCTGAGTACTTCTATATAATATGAAGGCAGTTTTTATTAGGGCAGTAGTCTTATATATGAATACTGTAGGTTTGTGATCTGATTAATGTATTTCGTATAACATAACTACTACACAACTACCCAGCAAACATTGATTGCTGGGCCAGCGTCGGCTATATGCTGGGTATGTTGGCACAAGGCTGGCAATTTTGTCCAACATTTTGCCAACATTGCCAACATTACGCCAACAATTTCAATACTTCTTATTATGCGTTCAAAAAGGTCTTAAAGATTTTGTTTCAGGTTTATTTGTTTTAAACTGTAAAAATACTAACACAAACCTCTTTTCATGTGGTATTGCTTCAAAACACAGTTGTGTGATTGGCTGACATCGGTCAGAAGCATTGCCAGTGTTGTGCCAATTCATAACAATTTCGGTGTTTTCTTCAAAATTATGCAAATGTAATACCATCATTTTGCTACAATTTTACATTTTAATAATAGGCTATCAATGCTGTTATTATTTTCTGATACCGTACAAGTATACTATGAATACTTAAGACCAGCGTTGGTCAGAAGGGTAGCCAACAGTTTGCCAACAAAGTAGTTTCATTTTAGTTTGTTTATGCCAAACTGAGCAGAGGTCTAGAAAAAGGCTGGAGCAACAAAACGCGAACGCGATAACGTGCTTGATACCCAAACAGTTTAAACTTTCCATTAGCCCTACACGTTTCCACAAAATAAACAATTGCAATGTCGGCTATATGCTGGATGTGAGGGCACAAGATTGGCAATTATGTCCAACATTTTGCCAACAATACGCCATCAATTTCAATAACTTATTTCTTATCATGCGTTCAAAAAGGTCTCAAAGATTTTATTTCAGGTTTATTTGTTTTAATCTTTAAAATTACTAACACAAACTTCTTTTCATGTGGTATTGCTTCAAAACACAGTTGTGTGGTTGGCTAACATCGGTCAGAAGCATTGCCAGCGTTGTGCCAATTTATAACAATTTCGGTGTTTTCTTTAAAATTATGCAAATGTATAGGCCTACCATGATTTTGCTACAATTTTACATTTTAATAATAGGCTATCAATGCTGTTATTATTTTCTGATACCGTACAAGTATACTATGAATATTTAAGACCAGCGTTGGTCAGAAGTGTAGCCAACAGTTTGCCAAGTTTGTTTATGCCAAACGGAGCAGAGGTCTAGAAAAAGGTAGGAGCAACAGAAACGCGAACGTGATTCCGTGCTTGATACTGAAACAGTTTAAGTTTCCATTTGCCCTACACGTTTCCACAAAATAAACAATTGCAATGTCGGCTATATGCTGGATGTGAGGGCACAAGATTGGCAATTATGTCCAACATGTTGCCAACAATACGCCATCAATTTCAATAACTTATTTCTTATCATGCGTTCAAAAAGGTCTCAAAGATTTTATTTCAGGTTTATTTGTTTTAATCTTTAAAATTACTAACACAAACCTCTTTTCATGTGGTATTGCTTCAAAACACAGTTGTGTGG
The DNA here is from genome assembly GCF_918807975.1 of Aplidium turbinatum. NCBI lineage: Eukaryota > Metazoa > Chordata > Ascidiacea > Aplousobranchia > Polyclinidae > Aplidium > Aplidium turbinatum. The sequence continues at coordinate 50,408,725 of NC_137472.1, forward strand.
TTGGCTAACATCGGTCAGAAGCATTGCCAGCGTTGTGCCAATTCATAACAATTTCGGTGTTTTCTTTAAAATTATGCAAATGTATACCATGATTTTGCTACAATTTTACATTTTAATAATAGGCTATCAATGCTGTTATTATTTTTTGATACCGTACAAGTATACTATGAATAGTTAAGACCAGAGTTGGTCAGAAGTGTAGCCAACAGTTTGCCAAGTTTGTTTATGCCAAACGGAGCAGAGGTCTAGAAAAAGGTAGGAGCAACAAAACGCGAACGCGATAACGTGCTTGATACCGAACCAGTTTAAAGTTTCCATTCGCCCTACGCGTTTCTACAAAATAAACAATTGCAACGTTGGCTACTTTATTTCAGCTTCACTGGATTTATTCTTTGAAAATATTAATAGCCAACAATAAAATGACTCTTTAACTAAATGACTCATGTGGTTTAGTGGAAAAACACAGTTTCTTTCGCATACCGTATTCTTGTACCAACAACGCCATGATAAAAATCGTTTGTTCATATTCAATTGCTTCAGATAATTTAGTGCAATAAATGTCTTGTGATTCAGAGAACACTTCCAGAAAGTTTAGGCTTTGGCGCCTCCAATACCCAACTAGCATAATCCGTTCTGTTTACATTGATTCAACGTCTGCAGATTCAAGTTGCCAGGTCTTCATTTTTTTCTTATGTTCAACAAAAGCTTTTTTAATTTTCAAGTTTAACTATACTAAAATGTTTTGTAATATTTTTGAAAACATTTTTTCAGGACTAACCTCAAAATTTGCGTGCAGTTCAAGAAAATTTAAAACAACTTGTAAGCTTAATCGAATTCACTTGTTGATGTTTAGTAGCGCTCGACACAGCAGCATGATTGTGGTGATCATGTAATCATTGAGTTGCGGCTGCACTGCCGCCGCGCTGCTGACTTGTCTGCAGACGCTGAATCAATGTAAAAAAAAATCGATTGATGCAGTATCACTTGTTGATTTTGTTCTGAGAGCAGTCTCGCTCACTGTCTGATTTTGACCACGTGGGTGAGATTCTCGTGTCGCCAACAAAGGGGCGTCTTTACTTTAAATGTAGCAAAGCTTGCACAATAGGCCAGCTTCAGGAGCAGTCATGTTGCGTCGAAATCTCTCCTCAATTTCTTGAAGCGAGATTTCACAAAACGATTGCTACTTTTACTTTCAACGATCCGGCAAATCGTTTTTTCTACTCCCGCGGTGCATAGAACAACACTGCAGGCACAATAATTGTTGTGAAAACTCCATTATGACGTCACTACTTAAACTTTGACTGGGCAATATGACGCGTTGAAGTGAAAGAGGCAACAAAGCTTTAGAATGCGGCGATGTGTTATATCAACGTGAGGAGATGCAATTTAGCAGAAGAACTTGGTTTGTTTTGATGAAGGAAGACAGAGACCATGACTTAATCCTTTGCTAAAGGGATTATGACGTCACTCGATTCACTTCGACTGTTCAAGCATGGCGGTTGTGCTCAATACACAATTACGTGGAGAGCCGAAAGCACAATGCTTATGTGAACAGCGCTAAGAGGAATTTTCGCTTCTTGCATCGAAAATATAAAAAATCGAATTCAATTGAGATAGGCCTATTACGGCCGAAAGAAGTTTTAGAAATGATCAAAATGAAACTATAAGAATGACTTACGACAATGTTTATGAAAACCTGGTAAGTGAATGTCTTTTATTCATTGAACCTGAAATAATTGTGTAAAGTCGTTTTTGTCACTAGGCTACGTTTACACAATTTAAAGAAAGTTATAAAACTCAATTTAGAGAAAGTTATAAAACTCAATGACCAATGGAAAACATTCATATGAAATATTCTCGTGACAAATTTAGTGCCAGTGCTTCTAGATGAGTGCTAAGAAGATATCAGCAAAGTAGCAGAGCTTGTGATGTCCCACAACATGTGTAGGGTTCTGCTCAATCTTTGATTTTGCTGCTCCGGCAGTGTTTGCCTGACTGCTTGAATGTGTTTGTATTTTTATGTCGTGTGGATAGGTCTGTGATGGTTGTAGAGTATTTGCAAATGTAGCTTTCATTGCCGTCAACTGAATAATAATAATAATAACATGTTTTATTTTGCGCCCATTGCGACAACATAGCCTACAGTAGCCTACACTGCGACCTACATACGCAACAAAACAGACGACTGGAATCCCAAAATAAACTTTAAACGTTGGCTGTCATTTGTAACAGTCGAAAATGTCTGTAACAAGTGCTGAAGCTTTTTAATATGATGGATGAAACCCCTGTCATTACATTCGATTTACATTTTGCAGGTAGCAAATTTAAGTCAAGCTGTTGGCAAAAATGCAAGCGATTGTATCAGTGGACTTATTACCAACTATTATTATCGAACACAACACAGTTCAAAGCATGTCGAGAAAAAAGAAAGGAAAAAAAAAACGTCGTGAAGTCTAAGCACTCGTTTGATTGTTCAAAAAAGAATCTGAAAAAGATTGTTCTTGGTGAGTACGGATAAATGTTTTTACTACGACTAAATGATTATGTCATAACTATGCCATTTTGTTCTTTTGATTAATGTATGATGTAATTGTGAAGAGTATTGAGTAATGTATGAAAATGTTTTAGTGGTGTATTTGCAGTGATGTGAACAACGAGCATGGTGGTTAGTAGGCTATGTCGGCATTTATATACTGATTTAACATTTCTTTTTTTACTTTCATGATTAGACATGGTGATGGCGCACGACAAAGCTGCTGCCGTGCAGCAAATTGATGAAGAGTTTCAGAGTGATTTCGAAATTGGAAGGACAGGCAAGGTGACTGAAAACGGCAAAAACTAACTTTTGGTGAGCTTGTTATATGTTTGAAAGACAACAGCGCATGTGTTGCTTTAGTTGTTGAATAACTACTGTACACGCAATTAGAATGTATTGGAACTTGATTATTGCTCTGCGTGGCGCAGAATCGAATGATAAGTTTTTTGTCACGCACGTTGGAGAGAGGGATATTACATTGATATTGCAGATTGTCAATTAACTTCGTAGTATCCTGAACGACAACTGATCAAAATCCTACACAGTGGCGTAGCCAGAAAAATGTTTTGGGGGGGCCAAATATTTGATGAATTGAAGAGAACAACAAAGTGTTTGATTTAACCCGTTAAGTGCGTAATTAATTTTTCAAAACTCTCCTTACTGTGCGTATTTAATTTGATCACTCGCAGTATTTTTCGTCGCATTATTACTTGCTAGGATATTGGGGAATCCCCATGACGCAGCACAATACGCTTTTGTTCAATTTCCTTTTGTGTCTATTGCTTTACTTTTTCATCGACTATTGCGGAGAAGTCTCCGCCTGGACTATTGCTTTCTGGTGTAATCGCATTACTCTCAAGTGATTATACCTTTCATATTGTGAAATTATTCAACTAGTTGTTCATTATGAAGAAAAAAAATACATCAGTTTACAGAACAGAATAATTTCTAAGCATTTATAGGACACTAAACAAAGTACACGTAAGTTTAGTTTGGAAATATTCAAACTGTATCATTTTCTGACGCTTGTTCTAACATTAGCAGCAACACAAAACCGTATTGTTTTGTTGACTATATGTTACAAAATATGTTTTCGAACACAACAAAATATTTCTGAAACTGCTAGCAACATTACATGAAAATGACTTCACACTGATTGAACGCGCATGATGTGGTTCGAATTTTATACACCGGAAGGAAGCTATTTCAGAAGAAAAAACATTTAGGATGAAATCTTTTTATTCTTGCAATTGTGGTTAGATTGTAGGTGAGTGCAAAAGCTACCTAATATTGTAATAGAATGATTTAGGGATTAACGATTTCCGTCAGGCTGCAATCGTTATTGTAGTGTAAACAATGCATCTATGTTTCTTCACACGTCATAATTGCGCCTTCCAGACAAAGCGAATAGAGGAAAGCGAAATTAAAAGTGCCATGAATAGCTGCGATCACGAAAACGACAATTGTCGTCTTACGCACAGCAAGAGCGACTGTCTCGGACGACAATTGTCGTTATACGCACTTAACAGGTTAAAGCCATCGCCACTTGATGTGCAGTGGCGTATCCTGGTGGGTTGAAGCAATAAAACTGGTAGCGGGGTTAGAGCGTGCCGAAGGCACGCGTATTCTAAGGGGGTCCGGGGGTATGCTCCCCCGGAAAATTTTTGAAAAATTACACTCAAATAATAGATTATAGCGCTTTCTGAAAACACTTTTAGGGTAATATTTGTATGAAATTTATTAGCAGATAAACAGCTATTAACTTATTAAAGATAGCTCTTACACACGAACTGGCAAAAACTGCGGTTAAATTAGAGAACACCAAAAACACAGCTAAACAAAAACTCAATAACTACACAAAAGCCCAACAGAGTAAGCCATTCTGAAATTGCTTCCACAAATTAGTTCAAAGAAATGTAAATCGCGTAAATTTTGGGCGATTTACGATTTGGAAAATTTATTGGTGTCTTTCTGTGTGTCTAAAACAAGTCCTTGGGGGTGTTAATAGCCAGATCTCTTGGAAAACGATATAAATTTCTACAAACTTTATTGCATTTTCAACAAAGGGCTCAACTTCGGAATCCAAAGTTTGAAAATTTGGGGGGGCATGGCCCCTTTTGCCCCCCTGGTTACGCCTATGATTCCTACACTGTTGCCAAACAGCCCTCTTGATTTAAATATTTTTGTTTCATTCGCAGGAATTCACAATGATAAAGATACACAAGAAAAAGCTGCTGATGTGCAATGAATCTCCATCTGTCAATACGATTTGATGTGGCTTGTTTCTAATAAATGTGAAAATATACGAAGCTCGGCTGTTACTTTGCTTTGTCACAAAGGGAGAAGTGTTGCTTATAAATCCGTGTTGCTGCTGTTCTTTCGCCCAAGGATTAGCTAGGTTCAACAATAAACTTTTGGTGATGAGCGAGGTTTAAGTACAGAGACGTTTGGCAAATGTAGATGCCAATGCTGTTCAGATGTTTTATGCACCAGCTTGCTTTGCATGGCCAACCTTGGTCAAAGCGCGGGCATCACAATAGTCAATAGATCAGATGAAGCAGCATCATGGTGCATAAAAGTCAACCAGAATTTAGGCGCCAGATGAAGCAAAATGGTGCACAAGCCATCTTGCCAACGTTGGCCAGATACAAATGCCAACGTTGGCAAGATGAAGCAAAATGGTGCATAAAACATTTTGCCAACGTTGGCAAGATACAGAAGCCAACGTTGGCTAGATGCAGAAGTCGACGTTGGCTAGATGCAGACGCCAACGGTGGCAAGATGCATACGCCAACGCTGGCCAGATGCATTCAAATGGTGCATAAAACATTTTGCCAACGTTGGTAAGATGCAGAAGCCAATGTTGGCAAGATGCAGAAGCCAACGTTGGCAAGATGCAGAAGCCAACGTTGGCAAGATGCAGAAGCCAGCGTTGGCAAGATGCAGACGCCAACGCTGGCCAGATGCATCCAAATGGTGCATAAAACATTTTGCCACCGTTGGCAAGATGCAGAAGCCAATGTTGGCAAGATGCAGAAGCCAGCGTTGGCAAGATGCATAATCCAATGTTGGCAAGATGCAGAAGCCAACGATGGCAAGATGCAGACGCCAACGCTGGCCAGATGCATCCAAATGGTGCATAAAACATCTTGCCAATGTTGGCGTCTGCATCTTGCCAATGTTGCGGCCAACTTCTTGCCAATGTTGCCCCAACAATCAATGTTTACTGGGTAGCCTTAGGCTTTATGTGTCCACACTCCACAGGCTATTTCTAAGGAACTATTCAGATGTCTAGTCCTAATAATTCAGAAAGTGCTAGTGAACCAATTATGAAAAATAAGAAATTGAAATATTCACAGAGTTTCAACGAGCGCGGGTAGGCTACCTCTAAATACCCATTGTTAGGCATTGTCAGGCATTGTCAGGCATTGTCGGGCATTGTCGGGCATTGTCAGGCATTGTCAGGCATTGTCAGGCATTGTCGGGCATTGTCGGCTTCTCGGGGGGTTGTGGAGCATTTCTAGGGGTTGTCGAGCATTTTCAGGGGTTGTCAGGCATTGTAGAGTAGCTACTTTCAGGCATTGTTGGGAATTTCCAGGCATTGTCTAGGATTTCCAGGCATTGTCGATCATGATCAGTGGTTGACGGGTTTGTTAGGCATTATAGAACATTTTCAGGCATTGTCAAACATTTTCAGGGGTTGTCGAGCATTTGCAGGGGTTGTCAGGCATTGTAGAGTAGCTACTTTCAGGCATTGTTGTGAATTTCCAGGCATTGTCTAGGATTTCCAGGCATTGTTCAGTTCAGTTCAGTTGTTTTTTTATTTCTGACCATCATATCAAAACAATACACGTCAACATAGCAAAGGTCGAGAAAAAGGTAGAAGCGACAAAACGCGAACGTTAAAAACGTGCTTGTGACCGAAGTAAGTTATTGAGTTGAAAAAAAATTTGGCACGGTCGCAACACCTTCAGAAAAATTTAAGATATACAAAGAAAATAAAAAAAAAAGAAAATGTTAAAAAAACAAAAACAAATAAATTTAGGCTATAGCTTTATTAGCCCACATGGCTTTAGCTGATATATTTAAGATCAGTATGGACAGTTGCTATGAAGATCGGCCATGGTGCGTTATCAAGAGTGCTGATGGTCTTAAGGGGAACACGTCTTGATGCGTTTAGCTCATAGCAAGAAGAGCAAGGCAGGCAAAGAAAACCCCACAAAGAAATCCTACCACGGGCAAAGCCATTTCAAGCGCAACGCACCATAGGCCTTGCACGACTCACAAAATAGATAGGCTATAACTTGACGACACTGAAAACAATGACAAAAACAAATAAAACAAACTAGCAAAAACAACATCATCATCTTGCGGAAATTCAATTTTACCCAAGGAAGTTATGTCTTGCAGATATCAAGCGTGCTTTGATAAAAGTTGCGTTGATAAAGCGATAATTTTAAACCCCAGTCAGCTAAACTCGTCACTTCCACACTGATCCAACGTTAGCAAACGTTGAATTAATGCAAAAACGTCAGGGATCGCCAGCTGGGATGTAGTAGTGGCATGTCACAGTAATATGATAAATTTGGGTTACCGTGTATATGTTTTACACGTTAAACCATAACAAAAGTGATAAAGAAATCCAATTTGGCATGTTAGAAAAATAGATAAATAATCAGACAATAGCATGACGATCCAGTCCAAGATATTGATATATATAAAAGCAACTGGTTGGAGCACATGGCCACCGCTTCACCGAAAGATGGCGATTGGTCGAAGAGGATGGAAAAACTTCTGAAGACTCTGTAGAACTTCTGTGGACAAAAAACACAAGAACCAGAAGGCCAGTAGGAGTACTTACAACCATACTATTTTGCTAATGAATCTACACACATTGGCCTATCATTTCTGGGCAAAAAAAAATATTAGTATGTTTGGTGCAAGTAATACTTAGATAGGATCATTTTAAGAAAGATTTAACTTGTTCATTTTTGATTTAAAGCCTTTTACAGTTTTACATTCATTTCTTATAGTGGGGGGAAGCTTGTTCCAAACTGTTGGCCCCATGTACCGTATTGATTGTTTGCAAGTGTTAATTCTACAATATATCGGAATATAAGGAGAATTACTTCTTGTTGTTAGGCTACTTGATTGTTTACACATAAGTATATCATTGAATGTTGTGGGAAGTAGCCTTTTTGAATATTTAAACATGAAAGTTGCAATCTCTGTAGTTTTCATGTGGTTAATTGATTTTAAATTATTGAGTTCCATCACACCTTTTACGCTTTCTCTGCGGTCAATGTTAAATACAGTACGAAGAAAGTTATTGCATGTACGTTGTAGCTTTTGCAATGTAGTTTTGTTTTCATGACACCATGTTGAGATACAATATAATATCTGGCTCTCAACTAAGGAATGGTAAATGGAGAGAAGTGCTTGTTTGTTTAGGAAAGGCTTAATTTTTTTTGTCACGCAGAGTGTTGATCTTATTTTTTGAAGCAAGATTTCCATATGAGATTTCCATGACAAATGCTCGTTTACAATTATTCCCAGAAACTTTATTGAGGCAACTTGTTCTATGTTGTTTTTTCGAATATTTAAGGGTGGGTTGTTTGATAGTGTCTTGCTTCCTTGACTTGAAAATAATATATGTTTGGTTTTGGTGACATTTAGAGACAATCGATTTGTTGATAGCCATTGATCTATGGATACAAGCTCTTGATTTGCAATATCATATACAGCAGAAACGGTTTTATTTTTATATATAATGGTGGTGTCATCTGCAAACATAATTGCAGTTCCGTGTTGAAGGCAGTTAGGGAAGTCATTTACATAAATCAGGAATAGAAGAGGGCCTAAGATAGACCCTTGTGGGACACCCAAAGATATGTTGTTAACGTTAGAAGATAGTGTGCCATTGAAAACAACTCTTTGTTTTCTATTACTCAGGTAACTCATGAACCAATCATAGGCCACGCCTCTTATTCCGAAATGATATAATTTAGCTAGCAATATTTTATGGTCGATGGTGTCAAATGCTTTAGATAAATCAAGAAAGATTCCTAATGCAAGATGGTTGTCGTTTAGTATACTGGTGATACTTTCTATTAGCATTGAAGCAGCATGGCTTGTGGAATGATTTTTTCTGAAACCAAATTGATTGTTATAGAAAAATTTATGTCTAATTAAAAACGAGTATAATCTGTTGTACATGATTCTTTCTAATATCTTTGAAAAGACAGGAAGTAGGCTGACTGGTCTGTAGTTGTTTGAATCTTTGCAGCTACCCTTTTTAAAGATAGGTATCACCTTCCCCAACTTAAATGTATTTATGAATTTTCCACTCGTTAAAGATAAGTTAAATATATGAGTTAAAGCATGCAGTATATTGTTTGGGGTTGACTTTACAACTATGGATGGTATTTCATCGATGCCACTGCTAGTTTTTGCTGGCATAGCATGAATAATATTGTTAATTTCATTCAAAGTAGTTTGATAAATATAAATTGTCTCAGAGCATGGAGAATCGAGATATGTTGAAAATATTGTATTTGATTTGGGAATTTTTTTCGTAAGGGAATGGGCAGCACAGGAAAAGTGATCATTAAAGTGATTTGCAATAGTTAATCTGTCAATGACTGTACTATCATTTATTTTGATGCCATGGTTAGTCTTAGACTGGGATTTACCTAATAGATTGTTGATTGTTTGCCAAGTAGCTTTCATATTAAACTTTTGCTTTTCAAATTTAGATTTATAAAATTCCTTCTTTTTTTGTTGAACTGTATGGAAGTATAAGTTTCTTGCAGAGGTGTAGTTCTTTTTGGAGTGAACAGTTTTATTTGCTATGTACTTTTTAAACAAACGCTCTTTTCTTCGTAATAGATGTAGTAGTTCTCTATCAAACCAAGAATTATTCTTTTTTAAAGGTGTTTTTTGTAAAGGAAAATGCTTATTAAATTGACTAGTATATTCTCCTATGAATGACTCATAAGCTTCATCAGCATCAGTTTGATTTAAGCAACAAGTGATGTCCATATTTTCCAGAGCATTTGAGAAATTTTGTATGTTTGAGAGATTAAATGATCTGGTATATTGATGACATGTAACTGAGGGTTTTCCAATATTTGTACAATGCATAACTGGAAAGTGGTCTGAGATTGCATTAATTAGAATTCCACACCGACTTTCATTACCTGTTTGCACATTGGACCATATTTGATCTAAGACTGTTGCACTGGTGTCAGTTATTCTAGTAGGTTTATTAATTAGTGGGTAAAAAGAATTTGAGAACATCAAGTCTGTAAAATTGCCTACATTGATGTTTTCATAATCCAATAAATTATAATTAAAATCTCCCATTATGTAGCATTGTTTTGATGTACCTATGTTATTCATGCACTCACTAAGCATATCAAGAAATTCCAAATTTGACTTAGCATCCAATGCAGGTGCTCGATAAATGCTACCACAGGTCACTTGTTTACCACCAACAAAAATATCAATAAAAATAGACTCAAATACTTTTTCTTTCATAATGGTTAGGTCATCACGCTTGGTATACATAATATCACTTTTTAAGTATATTCCTACTCCTCCACCGCGACTGTTAATTCGAGCATTTGATATGAATGTATAGCCCGGTAGGTTTAAGTAAGGACCTTTTGAATTAGGCTGAACCCATGTTTCAACTACAGAAATTAAATCAGGACTGATATTTATAGACATCAACAGGGCCTCAAGTTTGGTGAAATTTTTTACATTAACAATAGACCGAGCATTGATACATAATGAAGTGAAGACTGGCCCTAGTGAGCAGTCCATTTTTAGTTTATTGACAGTTGTTGAGTCTACATATGTTTCAGATATATTAGGCATAAAAAGGTCATCTATGTCATTGTTGCTTGTGTAAGATGTGCTAGCAAACATATCATTCAGATAGTCAGGCTTGAAGGTAAGATTTGATACACTGTGGCTTCCAACCAGTGTAGCTAATTCGGTGTTGGATAGATGGACAAAAGGGGGAATCCAGTCACTGCACAAGGTACATGTCCAATTTTGTGTGTCATGATAATTTGCACTTTTTTTACAACATTTAACATGAACTTCAATGGGACAAGTTAAACATTTAATAAATTTTTGATTTTTTCTGATTGTTTTCATGCAATAGTTACATTTTGGTTTTAATAACATGTATTATTTAAACGTAGAATTGAAAAACAAAAAGGTATGTATAAAATAGGGTTGGTTGAAAGCTAAGCTAAGGATTAAGAGAATGGATAAAGTAAAAAGGTTCCTGAGTTTTTTTTTTTTTTTGTCATCGGTAATAATATATCATGTGAGATGGTTTGTTTAGCTTCAAAAGGATAAATGAAAACTGCATAATGTTACAGCCTAACAAAATAAGTTAAGCAGTTAGGTTTAAAATTTTTATGCCTTATGGTTTAAAATTTTTGGAATATCTGAAAAATCATCTATCACTTGCCTTTTGTTATTCCAGAAGCACCACACTATTCCTTTGGATGTCCAGACGTCCTTGAAACCAAAAGCATCTCTCGCTTGACGAAGTAATGACAGACGTCGTTTGGTCAAGGACTCTGTAATCGATAGTTTAGGACCATCATCAGTTTTTAACTTGCTTTTTGAATAAAAAATTTCATCCCTTGTCATCCTTCTAACAAATTTAATAATTATTGGTTTGTTTAGTTTTTTAGATGGCAGGGGGTGGCATGCATCTATGTCACTCAAAGCAAGGCAGTTAGTTGGTTTAACTACTTGATTAATTTTATTTACCACATATTCAGAGTAATCAACATTACTTCCCTTGTTTGGGCTGTCAGTACATCCATGAAGTATGAGGCAATTGCTTCGCCCATACTGCTCCAAGTCATCCAGCTTGCGCTCTGTTCTGTATACAGAGTGCTGGAGTTCCCAAACTTGTTCTTGCAGAGCATAAACTTGTTTTGATAGCTCCGTCAGCTCCGAGCGTTGGGCCTGCTGAAGTCCATCTGTAAAAGATGAAGACACAGCAGCAGCAGGGGGTGCAGCAGTGGTTTGGACATTATCATACTTTTTCTCATACCTTTTTTGACTTTCCATAATCTCTGCCATTCCTTTCAGTATCTCATCCATCTTTGCCTTGTCCTCAGTAGTCATGTTGCAGTTCAAATATTTCAATATTTTCTTCTTTTTGAATTATTTAATATGATATTATCAGTAAAAATACAGGAACCTATACAATGTCAGCTACTCCAGCATTCCCTGAAACTTATTCAAATAGTCCTTGTATTCAAATAGAATCTAGGATTTAAAGGCATTGTCGATCATTATCAGTGGTTGACGGGTTTGTTAGGCATTATAGAACATTTTCAGGCATTGTCGAACATTTTCAGGGGTTGTCGAGCATTTTCAGGGGTTGTCAGGCATTGTAGAGAAGCTACTTTCAGGCATTGTTTGGAATTTCCAAGCATCGTCTATAGGATTTCCAGGCATTGTCGATCATTATCAGTGGTTGACGGGTTTGTTAGGCATTATAGAACATTTTCAGGCATTGTCGAACATTTTCAGGCATTGTTGAGCATTTTCAGGGGTTGTCAGGCATTGTAGAGTAGCTACTTTCAAGCATTGTTGTGAATTTCCAGGCATTGTCTAGGATTTCCAGGCATTGTCGATCATTATCAGTGGTTGACGGGTTTGTTAGGCATTATAGAACATTTTCAGGCATTGTCGAACATTTTCAGGCATTGTCGAGCATTTGCAGGGGTTGTCAGGCATTGTAGAGTAGCTACTTTCAGGCATTGTCTAGGATTTCCAGGCATTGTCGATCATGATCAGTGGTTGACGGGTTTGTTAGGCATTATAACACATTTTCAGGCATTGTCGAACATTTTCAGGGGTTGTGGAGCATTTTCAGGGGTTATCAGGCATTGTAGAGTAGCTACTTTCAGGCATTGTTGGGAATTTCGAGGCATTGTCTAGGATTTCCAGGCATTGTCTAGGATTTAAAGGCATTGTCGATCATTATCAGTGGTTGACGTGTTTGTTAGGCATTATTGAACATTTTCAGGCATTGTCGAACATTTTCAGGGGTTGTCGAGCATTTTCATGGGTTGTCAGGCATTGTAGAGTAGCTACTTTCAGGCATTGTTATGAATTTCCAAGCATCGTCTATAGGATTTCCAGGCATTGTCGATCATTATCAGTGGTTGACGGGTTTGTTAGGCATTATAGAACATTTTCAGGCATTGTCGAACATTTTCAGGCATTGTCGAGCATTTGCAGGGGTTGTCAGGCATTGTAGAGTAGCTACTTTCAGGCATTGTCTAGGATTTCCAGGCATTGTCGATCATGATCAGTGGTTGACGGGTTTGTTAGGCATTATAACACATTTTCAGGCATTGTCGAACATTTTCAGGGGTTGTGGAGCATTTTCAGGGGTTGTCAGCCATTGTAGAGTAGCTACTTTCAGGCATTGTTGGGAATTTCGAGGCATTGTCTAGGATTTCCAGGCATTGTTTAGGATTTAAAGGCATTGTCGATCATTATCAGTGGTTGACGGGTTTGTTAGGCATTATAGAACATTTTCAGGCATTGTCGAACATTTTCAGGGGTTGTGGAGCATTTTCAGGGGTTGTCAGGCATTGTAGAGTAGCTACTTTCAGGCATTGTTGGGAATTTCCAAGCATCGTCTATAGGATTTCCAGGCATTGTCGATCATTATCAGTGGTTGACGGGTTTGTTAGGCATTATATAACATTTTCAGGCATTGTCGAACATATTCAGGGGTTGTCAGGCATTGTAGAGTAGCTACTTTCAGGCATTGTTGGGAATTTCCAAGCATTGTCTAGGATTTCCAGGCATTGTCTGAATACGCCAGATTCCGTCTCCAAAGCCATGTTTCACACTGCGCATCCACGATTATCGTGTTTTTTATTTCCATTATCTTGAATCGTCATATAGGCCTAATCATAAAAAGCTCTGCATTTTACTTGGTGTTTTGACTAAACATGGGCCAACTCGAGATGCGATTTTTTCAAATTGCGAACTGCAAAATTGGAATAAGAAAGACATTAGCTTATAAAAGTTAGACTTTCCACTCTATCTTCATTGTGAGATTCAGTTTGTTTTTATTTCTTCGATGCAGCTTGAAATATGAAGATCGCGGGTAGGCTATGCTGTACAGTAGGCCAGGGGTTCCCAATAACCGGGTCGCGACCCAGTATGTCCTTAGCCATAGAATAAACTAATTACAGTTAAACAAGGTCAAGCGGCGCTGGTTCGGCTCTCGGGGTGTGTATTTGACTGAGCAACGCATTTCAGTTTAGCTCTCCATTTAGTGGCACCAAGTAGATGGAATAATTCACCGACAAGAACACTTCAACACCGACAAGAACACAAGCGAAAATTCCACTCCGTCAATCTCAGTGACCGGCTGGTTCAAAGCCTCTACAAGTACCCGAAACTGTCAGGATTAACCTAAGCTCTCAAAGAAGCTTTCCCAGTCCGAGGATAAAGATCAATCAACTACCCAACAATAAAATTGAAGTATAAGGTGAAATGTGCATTGTATAAGCTATATACGAAAGGTGGGGGCACCTGAAATGGATTTTCGAAATTTTACTTTAAGCTCATACAATATACTACTATACAAACTTTTAACAAATAAATTATTGAAATCCTTCTGTAGTCGAGAAAGAAAATATATTTAAAAAGTAACTTTAATTTTAAATCAAAATTTGTCACTCAAACTTCTAAAAATCTATTTTTAATTTGATGATGTTGAGCAATTACGAGGTGTGCGACTTCATAAATAAATCATTATTGGGCCTAAAAGTGCATCAAAATGCAATCAAAACAACGTAAATTTAGTCAAAATTTTCTGGGGAGCAATCCTCACAGACTCCCTGCTAAACTAGCTTCATTTTCCGACCTCAACTGTTACATTGTCTATTATATTTTACAAATCTTGCTCAAAGTGTGTTTAAACCGCAATAAAAAATTGGACCTGGGCTATACGTAGATGTCAAACTTTGTTTTTCCTATCGCCGGTCCGCAAGGCTATTTTTATTTAAAAACGGTTCGTGAGAGCAAAAAGGTTGGGGACCGCTGCAGTAGGCTATTTCGATTATCATGCGTATGGTGCTGATACCATACTCAAGTCCTACTTTGGATGGGGGTGAAATACCACAGGGTGAGAAAAGTCAGCTTCTATCGTAGCCTATAACCAAAAAATACAGTATGGCAGCTCATCTTCGACTATTTAGGGTAGGCCTATAACAATGTAATAATGAAGTAGCCTATGGCAATGCATTAAAATCAATCAATTGAGAATTAAAACAAAGTTCCTCCAACCCAGCCTCTATGCTGGCGATTTTAATTGCCACCACGTTCACTGGGGCTACAACACCACCAACACAGACGGAGAAAGCCTGGCCTCATGGTCAGCCAATAATAACCTCACCCTACTGCACGATCCCAAGGGTGCAGCGAGCTTCTTCTCCGGGCGCTGGAACACTGGTACAAACCCCGACCTGGCTTCGTGAGTGATGACCCCGATAATGGCCAACCGGACAAACGTGTGCTAGAGAAGTTCCCCAAGTCTCAACACCGACCCTCGCTTATCACGGCTCCAACGCTCACAATGCCTATCTCGAGCAAGCCTGTTAAGCGATGGAACTTCAGAATGGCTAACTGGGAGTACTATAGCCTCCTCACCAACGAAGCCAGGCAGTATCTTCCATCACCACACACCAAGAACGTGGAAGAAGCTTACTAGGACTTTTGTGATGCAATAGCATCAGCGGCAAAACACTCTATCCCCCGCGGCCGACGAAAGAACTACATGCCGTGCTGGGACAAGGAGTGCGAAAGCCTCTTCTCCGACTTCCTCCACGCCCCTCAGGGCAATGACACCAACAGTTCAGCCACAGCCCTGTTGGCAAAGCTGGACTCAAAGAGGAAGGAGCGCTGAACAGAAGCCGTTGAATCAATCAACTTCACGCACTCCAGTCGCATAGCATGGAGTACATTGAACAACCTAACTGGCAGATCACATGCCTCTAGTCAACAACGTCCCGTTTCAGCAAATTCCATCGCCTCACAACTTGTGGAGAACGGGAAATACAAACCGAGAGACCGTGAGTCAGACAGATTCGTCTTATAAGAAATGACGGACCTCTGGAGGATAACAACCCCAGACGGAGACAACATCTCGGGTGAGTTCACCACGGACGAATTTTCCGCCGCCCTCCAGCACATAAAGCCAGGTAAAGCCCCGGACCCTGACCACCTATGCCCGGAGTTGATACTCCATGCTGCTGCCTCCTCAAAGTCCTGGTTAAAAGACTTCCTTTCCTGCTGCTTGCGCCACCTGAGAATTCCCAGGATCTGGAGAAGAGCCCTTGTGGTTGCAGTTCCTAAGCCAAAGAAGCCCCCAGGGGACCCGAAGAGCTACCGCCCAATGTCACTGCTCTGCATCCCCTTCAAGATCCTCGAGAGACTCATCTACGCCCGTGTCGAACCAATAAAAGATCCGCAGCTCCCCGGTGAACAAGCTGGCTTCCGACACGGACGACCAACCGTAGATCAGGTCACACTTATGACCCAAGACATTGAGGACAGCTTCTCGGCTAAGAAGAAGGCTGGCGCCGTGTTGTCAATCTCACGGCTGTCTAATGCCTATGATACTGTATGGTATAGCGGCCTTACTTGCGAGTTACTCCGTCTGCTCCCTGACAGACACATGGTTCATATGATGATGGAACTTGTGCAAAACCGCAGTTTTACCCTCACAACCGGTAGCGGTCGTCGAAGCAGACTATGCCGACTCAAAATCGACGTCCCACAGGGCTCAGTCTTGGCTCCTGTCCTGTTCAACACATAGCCTAAACCTACGACATGCCCCCACCATCTTCACGAAGTATGCTTACGCAGACGACCTGGCACTCCTGCACTCAGAGGGAAATTGGCAGTCAGTGGAGAGGAACCTCAGCCAAGACATGCAAACACTATCAGCATACCTCCAGAAATGGAAGCTACAGCTCAGCAAGGCTAAGACAGTGTCGGCGGCCTTCCACCTTAACAACTGGGAAGCACAGCGCGAGATAAACATCAACATTGACGGGGAACGCCTTCCCTACTTGCCGAACCTACTTATCTCGGCATAACCCTGAACAGGTCACTCACGTACGGCCGACACTTGGAGTCACTGCGCAAAAAAATATCTCCACGCTTCGCACTTTTGAGGCGATTGGCGGGTTCCTGCTTGAGAGCTGGTGCCAAAACTCTTCGTACAACTACCCTAGCCCTTGTTCATTCCACTGCTGAGTACTGCGCACCAGTCTGGTGCCGTAGTTCTCACACCCACCATATTAATACCGCCATCAACGATGCGCTGCGTACTGTGACTGGATGCCTGCGTTCCACCCCGACAGACTAAGTCTACCTATCCTAGCAGGCATCCAATCTGCTGAGCAACGTCGTAAAGGAGCCACGATTCCTCTCGCTCGCCGCGCTCTGGACCCCGACCATCCCCTCCATGCAACATTCAAGCGACCCCCACCTATAAAGCAGCGACTGAAATCAAGACGCCCCTTTGTGCCTGCCGCACAACAACTACTTAAGAACGAAGAAGAACTTGGGTTAAGTGGGGAACACTGGACGAACCACATGTGGATCACGGAGTGGCAAAACTATATACCTCCACGCTCCGTGACTTCATACCCGACGCCGATCCCCGTCCACCGGGGATGTCCCTCGCAAGGCTTGCGTGGATCAGGCTTAACCGCCTGCGAACTGGCGTCGGCCGCTTTCGTTCGGACATGCACAAGTGGGGCCTGGCTCCTCCATCAGAATGCGAGTGTGGCGCCACAGAACAGACCGCAGACCTGTCATTCACCACTGCCTAATCCACCGGCCTTCACACGGTGCGCATGGCCCAAGGGTCCTGAACGACGAGACTGTTGAGTGGCTGATGACTTCCTGCCCTCCAATCTAGCCTGGAAAGACCTGCTCATACGTCGATGATGATGATGATTCAAACACGATGAATGTCTTTAGCCAATTCACTTTCTAACTTCGCAATGTTTGCAAAAACATTGAAAAAATATCAGGCAGTAGTACCATTTTTGGTTACTGTTTAGGTACCACAAATGGGAAGCCTCTGCTCCACATTTTTATTTGAATTTCGTCTGCCACGAGAGCCAAATTATCCTTAAATAGTTGACTCTCTTCCTCATGGTAGACCCCAATTTTATCCGCTCTGCCTACAGGCAGACCGGGTATAAGAGTCAAGTACCTGCGCCGAGGTCGCGTGAGGGAGACGTGGGCGCCGTCCGGCGGTCAATTACTGCCGGTTCCAGCCTCCACACGCGACGGGTCGCCCAGCCCGTCGCAGGCCATCTTTCTGGGCAATGCAGAAAGAGCCTGTCTCCCTGGCCCGCTCCGCCATTCTAATTTGCGGACGGGTCATGTAACGTTTTCGATCCACACTCTCCCTCCACAGGTACCTCGACTCCCCAGCCTGGCCCCCGCGACCTAAGCTGGTAGACTTACCCCTCCGGGTGCATCGTCACCCCTAAATCACGCCGCTCCCCGCCGCCGCGGGGTGTGGCAGGCCGGTTTCTGAAAGTCTTCGACCTGGCTATGTTTGTTTGTGCTCTCTCGCCGTGTCAATTATTTGTACCCGTGCGCTGTTGATGCGAATAAAACAGTTTAACACCTTAACTACTGCACTGATGAGACCGGGAGGTCGAAACGGTGTGCACTGTCTGCAGTTAAAGCAATATTTTAGATTATCACACACTACCTTCTCCCGATATGCTGCTCTTTCCCGCTCGGATCAACCTCGCGTTGCTTTTAACTCATCGATAAACATGATTTCCTGATCAACTCAATGCAACCTCCAAAGTTTCATCCCACTATTCTATATTTTTCCTGGTAACGTAGCCTAGTCATATCTATGCTTCGATCGCTAGTCCCCCCGACCCATCTGGGCGAACCTGCCTCAACGTCTGGCCAGTGCACATCCGTGCTCGTTGGTTCAACGTCAACACTTTTTCGGTAGGTAAAGCATACAATATATTCCCACTTGCCATCTTTTTTTTTACACCAATTAATTGAGCCTTTGCTCCAGATTTTATATAATTTTCGTCTCCCACGAGTATTCAAATCGTCCTTGTAGCTAAGCTTCTCTTCCTCGTGGGAGACCCCAACGTTTATCCGCTCTGCCTACGGGCAGACCGGGTGTAGGAGTCAAACGTACCTGTATTACGGGCGCTGCCTGGCTTTATAAAACTTCTGTCGCCCGGCCCGTTGTGAGCTGACCTTTTTGCGTTTGCAGAAAGCAAAGCCCGTCTCCCTGGCCGTTCCGCCATTCTAACTTTTGCGGACGAGTCGCACAAAATTCTCGATCCACACTTTCCTTCCACGGGTACCTAGACTCCCCAGCCTGGCCCCCGCGACCTAAGCTGGTGGACTTCCCTTCCGGGTGCATCGCCACCCCATAATCACGCCGCTTCCCGCCTCCACGGGGCGTGGCAGGCCGGTTCTTTAAAGTCTCTGACCTGGCTATGTTTATTGTGTTCTTCTCGCCGTGTCAATTATTTTGTACTCGTGCGTCGTTGATCAAAATAAAACAGTTCATCATCTAGGCCCTATATGCACCAACTACAAAAGTAAAGGTTTTCAAATTCCTTTCTTCAGAAACATCATTACAGCCCAGTGGGCTACTTTGTAACCAGCATGCCGTGGCACAGTAGTGTGCCGAGCGGCGGCACTAGGTGTAGCCAACGGAATGATAATTGATTTTGAGATGTTTCTATCCTTGGACTAAAAAACCTTCTTTGAAAGCTTAATTCTTGTAGTTTCCCATAGCCTACTTATAGAGGCTTTGAACCACCGCCGTTGGCCCGGTCACCTAGATTGGCAGAGTGAAGTTTCCGTTTGCTGAAGTGTTGTTATTATTCCATCCAGTAAGTGTAGCTGAATGGAGCTCTTCTTCATGATGCAATACCTTCAATAGCTTGCTCTCCTCCATGATGAGACACCCACCCCATGACTATAACGCACACCTCCAGACCATCAGCACTCTTGATAACGCACCAAGGCCGATCAACATAGCAACTGTTTATTATTTTTTGTTTTTACCAATATAAATTTAAAAAATTTTCCTTGCTCTTTTTTCCTCGTCGTTTTTCTAAATATTGAAACTCTTCGAAGGTGTTGGATGGATGGATGGTCATTTTATTTTTGTTTGGATGCGAAACGCCGAAACATACATAAAACAAAAACTGACAGTGTGCAGCCAATGAGAGAGTGCGAAAGACCGTAGCCCTGAAGGCGTAGGCCGTAGGAGGTCGTCGAGTCTGCACTCTCTCATTCAAATAGTTATACGAAAGAAAGTAGGCCTATTGGGTTTTTAAATATTGTAGCAAATTGACACAAAAAAGAAGAAGGAAGGAAGAACAGAAAAAAACAAATACAGATACTACAAAAAATAATAACAATTAACATAGTCAGGTAGTGGATGTCGTTTCTATAGCTCTTGATTATTGAAGAAGTGTTTTTTGCACATTTTAATGAAAAATTTGAAGCCTTTTTTCATGTTTTTTTTTTCATATTTTGAGGTAAACTGTCCCATACCTTGATTCCCATGCATTTTAAACTTTTTTGAAATAATTGGGTATTTGCCTGTTTAGTATAAAGTGAATTAGAGCTTGAACGTCGGGTGTTATACGAATGAATAGCTGATACATGTGTAAAGAAAGTTTTGAAGTTTTCCGGTAGTTTATTATTATAAAATTTGAACATAAATTTGCTTATTTCCAGTTTAGGCTATAAGTAGAATTAATTAGAATTAACAATGTCTTCTTAAGTAACTTAAATAAGTAGAATTAACAATGTCTTCCTGAACCAACAATTTGCGTGTACTGCAATGATAACAAAATTGAACAGGTTCAAAAATTCAATTATTTGGGCTCAATACTGAATCCAAGCACCCGATGTGAAGAAAAAATTAGACGACGCATTGCATTATCAAAGTCAAGTTTCAACACCATGGCAAAAATCTTTAAAGATCGAAAGCTCTCCAAAAACCTTAAAAATTCGTTTGTTAAAATACTTTGTTTGATCAATTTTGATGTATGGATGTGAAAATTTTGACATATTATGGAAGCAAGTTTGTTTCCTATCTTGACTCTTTGTTGCTAGTGTAGATATTTTAGTGTAATGTTTACTAAATGTTTATCATCGACTTGGCTGAGGGTGGCTGCTTGACTCGAAGACCGTCATGGTCACTTCGCAGCTTCCCGTTGTGATTTACTTCAAAGATGCAGTGTACATTTGTTATTTTTCTTTGTTTCAATTGTGTTCGTTAAGCGTAGGCTACTGCATCATTTAATGATTTTACTGTTATAATATTGCACAACAAAATAAACCAATCAATCAATCAAACACTAACGGCAAAAACAGGAAAAAAACTTGAAGCTGCAGAAATGTGGTTTTACCGAAGAATTCTTAAAATTCCATGGACAGCTTTTCGAACCAACAGAGCAGTTCTCCAACAGATGGGCCAGGAGCAGCAGATACTGAGATCTTTAGAAATGCGGCAGCTGAAGTTCTTAGGTCACATTATAAGGAAAGGCGAACTTGAAAATTTATCTTTAAGTGGAAAAATTCTAGGAAAACGGTCAAGAGGAGCTCAAAGATTCACATTTTTGCACAATTTTCAACCACTTATCAAAAACCCTACTAAAATTTGGCAAGAAGCACGAGATCGATCAAACTGGAACATCATTGTACATCGAGGGCTGTATCAGCTATGATACCTAAAGAGAGAGAATTAACAGTTAGTAGGCTATTTTATTTTCTTGATAGAGTGGCAGTAATTTAGTTTTCATTTTAATTATCTTATTTTGTCTAACTTGGATTCTATTCAAGTATTTTGTGGGTGCGCATTCCCAGTTGATAATTCCATATTGTAGGTGCGAGTGTAGCCTACAATGCTATAATAAATATTGATGAGAACTTTTCTAGAAGTAAATTTTCTAAGTTTACTCAGTACGCCTGAAGAAGAGGATAGTTTTTTCGAGATAGTTCTTGCTTACCTTTGTGTCATATTTTAAGCTGATTATTCTATTTTGGTGTCAAGCACGTCATAACTTTCGCGTTTTGTCGCTTCTACTTTTTCTAGACCTCTGTTAAGTTTGGCATATATTGTTATTCGCTGTGATGGTCAGAAATAAAAACAAACTGTCCTTAAAATGTGTTGCTCGTGCGTACACCCTGTGAGCTGAATCAGAGAGCCTTGCGGTTTCTCTAGTGCATAAAGGGGGGGGGGGGGGGGGGCGCTTAACCAACTGAGCTATCGGGACGGACCGCAATCTGAACATACTTTTAAAAAAGCGACTCGCAATTTGAAGGCAGACTAGTGATTTGATAGGATGATTTGATTTTCAGAAGTCAGCATAAATTGTCGGTCGGAGGTCCTATGAAGTTAGTTCTTTATGGGCCTACTGTTTGTTTTCCAGATTTGAATATGGAAAACTGCTTTGAAGTAGCCTACATTGCTCAAGCTCATATAGTTACATAGCCTACTCCAAAAATTAAAAAATTACTTTCGTTTGATCTTGCTGCTTTTTTGTTTATTTTACTAAAATATGATATTTATCCACAGACCATTCGGGGCAGACGTTTTCACCATTATTGAAGAACAAAAAGATTAGGCTTAAGTTCTATTTGAGCCTCATACTAAAATTCCGAGGCAAGGTTTGTCAGGTTGTCTTTGTTGAACTGACGGAACTCAAGGATTAAAGTTGTTTCAATACGCTATACCACTTGACTATTTTTGGATTCCTGTTGAAGAAGATATACGGTAGCCTAAGCAAACTTCGGAAGCAGTTATTACAATTTGCTCCTGTTATACACTAGGCCAGGGATGGCCAACTTCTCATCGATTGTGATCGACTAGAAAATTTCTTAATCACTAGCGATCAATCGGTCGGTGATAAAGTCACTAAACAATTTTTTTCCAGTGACACCTTTACTGTAAATGCATTTACATTTATCACACATCTACCATCGTCAGCACAGAGCAGTCTATTCATGTTTCAGTTAATTTGGTTCTTTACAATAAAACACGAGAAGGATAATTATGTTCTACAAGTAAATTTACTTTAAATTTATTCTAAATGAGTCAGTGAAATATTAGAGTCATCATGTTGTAGGTACTTCAGCTTGCCGTTATCATTAGGCTACATCAGGTGTCTAAAGCAATCGTCCAGGTGGCGGTCGGTTAGCACAGCACGTTGCTTTTTTTTGATTACGTTCACAAATCAAAATGCAGATTGACATAAATAAGTTGAACCAAAACTAGAATGGATGTGTTCCGCACATCTTTTGATATTGCACTATTTTGCATCAACAACAAATCACCAGAAATCATCTTCGGATGCTCGAACCTTCAATGTCTACATTTCCACTTCAATCGTACCTACGTACCTGTTTCCAACAAAAATATTTCATTTATTTTGAGAGAAATTAGTAGAGAGTAGACACAATTAAATCCGACTTGAACGGGTATGAGACGTAGTCGACTATTTCTTCGATTTCATGAAAAACACTAAATCGAGATTCAAAATCATCAAAAACAGTTTCTATTTTTCAGCAATGGATATTTTGTTTCTACAGCCTACTTACTAAAGCTCTGACTGGATTTATCTACCAAGCAAATTATCTGAGTCGATCGAAAATGTTTCTCTCCGGAATATTGATGAAAAACATGCTTTTTAGGAATGTTTTTCTTCCTTGTATGAATGTTTGTTATCGAAAACATGTGTTAATGTATGTTTTTTGCTGTGTATTGTGGATAGTGTGTAACATCGACAATGCCTGATGAACCTGGAAATGATCGACAACCCAAGAAAACATTCGACAATGCCTAACAAACCTAACAACCACTGAATATGTTCGACAATGCCTGGAAATCCTAGACAATGCCTGGAAATTCCAAACAATGCCTGAAAGTAGCTACTCTACAATGCCTGACAACTCCTGCAAATGCTCCACAACCCCTGAAAATGCTCGACAACCCCTGAATATGTTCGACAATCCCTGAAAATGTTCGACAATGCCTAACAAGCCTGTCAATCACTGATAATGATGGACAATGCCTGGAAATCCTAGACAATGCCTGGAAATTATCGACAATCCTGCTGAAAGTAGCTACTCTACAATGCCTGACAACCCCATGCAAATGCTCGACAACCCCTGAATATGTTCGACAATGCCTGAAAATGTTATATAATGCCTAACAAACCTGTCAACCACTGATAATGATCGACAATGCCTGGAAATCCTGGACAATGCCTGGAAATTCCCAATATTGCCTGTGCGGGAATTTTATATGAAGGGTATGATGCGGGGATCGCCACACCTGAATGTAGCTACTCTACAATGCCTGACAACCCCTGAAAATACTCGACAACCCTGAATATGTTCGACAATGCCTGAAAATATTCGATAATGCCTCACAAGCCTGTCAACCACTGATAATGATCGACAATGCCTGGAAATCCTAGACAATGCCTGGAAATTCCCAACAATGCCTGAAAGTAGCTACTCTACAATGCCTGACAACCTCTGAAAATGCTCGACAATGCCTGAAAATGTTCGACAATGCCTGAAAATGTTCTATAATGCCTAACAAACCCGTCAACCACTAATAATGATCGACAATGCCTGGAAATCCTAGACAATGCCTGGAAATTCCAAACAATGCCTGAAAGTAGCTACTCTACAATGCCTGACAACCCCTGAAAATGCTCGACAATGCCTGAAAATGTTCGACAATGCCTGAAAATATTCGACAATGCCTGAAAATGTTCGACAATGCCTGAAAATGTTCGACAATGCCTGAAAATGTTCTACAATGCCTAACAAACCCGTCAACCACTGATAATGATCGACAATGCCTGGAAATCCTAGACAATGCTTGAAAATTCCCAACAATGCCTGAAAGTAGCTACTCTACAATGCCTGATAACCCCTGAAAATGCTCGACAACACCTGAAAATGTTCGACAATGCCTGAAAATGTTCTATAATGTCTAACAAACCCGTCAACCACTAATAATGATCGACAATGCCTGGAAATCCTAGACAATGCCTGAAAATTCCAAACAATGCCTGAAAGTAGCTACTCTACAATGCCTGACAACCCCTGGAAATGCTCGACAACCCCTGAAAATGTTCGACAATGCCTTAAAATGTTCTATAATGCCTAACAAACCCGTCAACCACTAACAATGATCGACAATGCCTGGAAATTCCAAACAATGCCTGAAAGTAGCTACTCTACAATGCCTGACAACCCCTGAAAATGCTCGACAACCCCTGAAAATGCTCGACAATGCCTGAAAATGTTCTATAATGCCTAACAAACCCGTCAACCACTAATAATGATCGACAATGCCTGGAAATCCTAGACAATGCCTGGAAATTCCAAACAATGCCTGAAAGTAGCTATACTCTACAATGCCTGACAACCCCTGAAAATGTTCGACAATGCCTGAAAATGTTCGACAATGCCTGAAAATGTTCTACAATGCCTAACAAACCCGTCAACCACTGATAATGATCGACAATGCCTGGAAATCCTAGACAATGCCTGGAAATCCTAGACAATGCCTGGAAATGCACAACAATGCCTAAAAGTATCTACTCTACAATGCCTGATAACCTCTGAAAATGCTCCACAACCCCTGAATATGTTCGACAATGCCTGAAAATGTTCTATAATGCCTAACAAACCCGTCAACCACTGATAATGATCGACAATGCCTGAAAATCCTAGACAATGCTTGGAAATTCCCAACAATGCTTGAAAGTAGCTACTCTACAATGCCTGACAACCCCTGCAAATGCTCAACAACCCCTGAACATGTTCGACAATGCCTGAAAATGTTCTATAATGCCTAACAAACCCGTCAACCACTGATAATGATCGACAATGCCTGGAAATCCTAGACCAGGGGTGGGGAACCTTTTCAGTATTGCGGGCCACATAAAATGAGAAATAACACAAGCGGGCCACTAAAAATTTCGAAATTTTATTTACAGAAAAAACTGATTCGCAGCGGTAGGTGCTTCCAAACAGAGACACATATTTCAAAGCATGTTCCCGCATGACTGGAAAATCACCAGCATTTATGCAGCTTTGATAAAAGTTGAGCTGTGGAATGTTTTGGTACATCGCTTTCAACGTAGCCTACCGTCATTCTGGAGATCTACTATTTCATGTTGGAAGTTATTAGGAACATCATTATTAAGAACATCTTATTGTTTTCAAGTTGTACTTTCCACAGATGTAGTTTAGCTTCAAATGATTTCACTTTTGCAAACAAGGAGTTCAAAAGCTGATTCGGTCCCTGCAACTTGACGTTGAGCTCGGAGAGGTGCTCGCTAATGCAGTGGCGTATCCTGGTTGGTTGAGCAAGGGAAGCAATAAAACTCGTGGGGGAATAGAGCGTGCCGAAGGCACGTGTTTTCTAGGGGGGTCCGGGGGCATGCTCCCCCGGAAAATTTTTGCAAAATTACACTCAAATAATGAATTATACTGCTTTCTGGAAACACTTTTAGGGTAATTTTTGTATGAAATTTATTAGCAGATAAACAGCTATTAACTTATTAAAGGTAGCTCTTACACACGAACGAACAAAGGGCAAAAATGCGACTATAATTAGAGAACACCAAAAACTCAGCTACAAAGTCAAGTCTAGCTTAGACCTCACATATCCTGTCTTATTCCAAAGTCTATCCAGCTAGGATAACAGTGTAAAGCCAACATTTGACTCAAACTTTTGCTTACAAGGCCGACATTATAACCATAACAGTGCCCTAGATTTTCTCATTACATAGCTCACTGGCACAACATCCAACAGAGCAGAGTTGCCAGACTATGAAAAAGTCTTAAAGCCAAAATAATACAAAGAAAAGGCCAAAACAAAGAAAATATTAGACAAAAAAGGCCAAATGGATATATTTACCTGTTTCTATCAAAAATAATAAAATTTACATATATATTTTATAACTTGTAGTGGATTTTAATAAATTGTAGCAAAAATAATTCTGAAAGTAGTCCAAAAAATAGCAAGTTAGCCTATAAAAGTAGCGGATGAGTTTTGATCCGCCACATTACGAGTATTAAACAAGTATAGAACATGTATTGAACAATGCTGAATATGGTTTCATCTGGTAAGGTTACAATATTAGAGAAATATTGATTATTGTGCATTTTGAAAAGTTATTTAAAAAAAAACTAATTCGCGGATTTTGGCTAATCTGGCAACCCCGCGACTGGAAGCAATTTTCAAATCGCTTCCAGCGATTAGTTAAAAGAAACGTAAATTGCGAAAACTTTGCGCTGCTTTTTTCCTTTCTTTCAAACTTGTTTCTTCTTATTGCAAAAACGAGAGCAACGGATGCAATACGAATCTTCGCTTCCGTTGGCTTCCAACTTTTTTAAAATTAAAACCGAGTTCAAAATCATACGGGGGGACATGAGTTAAAAACCGTTCTAAATCGCATTTAGGTAAAGAAATTACGAAATCGTTTTACTGAAAAATATCAGCTTCTCTTTTTCAATTTTGACAGGGGAAGCAATGCTTCCCTTGCTTCCATTGAGGATACGCCCCTGCGCTAATGTCAACCATAAACGCTAGGTCACACAACCATTGGCTATCAGTGAGTTCGACGACATGGTTTCCCTGATTATTCATGAACTGATCGACTTCGTTTCGTTTCATTTCTTCATCGACGGCCATTCGCAATATACCGAGAATGCAGAGCCTACTCTTTTTTGAGCTGTTGTTTCAATATATTTTGGGTAAAGAAATTTTGACGCGGGCCACATGGAACAGTCACGCGGGCCACATTCGGCCCGCGGGCCGCAGGTTCCCCACCCCTGTCCTAGACAATGCCTGGAAATCCTAGACAATGCTTGGAAGTTCCAAACAATGCCTGAAAGTAGCTACTCTACAATGCCTGACAAACCCTGAAAATGCTCGACAAGCCCTGAAAATGTTCGACAATGCCTGAAAATGTTCTATAATGCCTAACAAACCCGTCAACCACTAATAATGATCGACAATGCCTGGAAATCCTAGACAATGCCTGGAAATTCCAAACAATGCCTGAAAGTAGCTACTCTACAATGCCTGACAACCCCTGAAAATGCTCGACAATGCCTGAAAATGTTCGACAATGCCTGAAAATGTTCGACAATGCCTGAAAATGTTTTACAATGCCTAACAAACCCGTCAACCACTGATAATGATCGACAATGCCTGGAAATCCTAGACAATGCCTGGAAATTTACAACAATGCCTAAAAGTATCTACTCTACAATGCCTGACAACCCCTGAAAATGAATCCTAGACAATGCTTGGAAATTCCCAACAATGCTTGAAAGTAGCTACTCTACAATGCCTGACAACCCCTGAAAATGCTCGACAATGCCTGAAAATGTTCGACAATGCCTGAAAATGTTCTATAATGCCTAACAAACCCGTCAACCACTGATAATGATCGACAATGCCTGGAAATCCTAGACAATGCCTGGAAATTCACAACAATGCCTGAAAGTAGCTACTCTACAATGCCTGACAACCCCTGAAAATGCTCGACAACCCCTGAAAATGTTCGACAATGCCTGAAAATGTTCTATAATGCCTAACAAACCCGTCAACCACTGATAATGATCGACAATGCCTGGAAATTCACAACAATGCCTGAAAGTAGCTACTCTACAATGCCTGACAACCCCTGAAAATGCTGGACAAGCCCTGAAAATGTTTGACAATGCCTGAAAATGTTCTATAATGCCTAACAAACCCGTCAACCACTGATAATGGCGACAATGCCTGGAAATCCTAGACAATGCCTGGAAATTCCAAACAATGCCTGAAAGTAGCTACTCTACAATGCCTGACAACCCCTGAAAATGCTTGACAACCCCTAGAAATGCTCCACAACCCCCCGAGAAGCCGACAATGCCCGACAATGCCTGACAATGCCTGACAATGCCTGACAATGCCCGACAATGCCTGACAATGCCCGACAATGCCTGACAATGCC
Source organism: Aplidium turbinatum (assembly GCF_918807975.1). Lineage (NCBI taxonomy): Eukaryota > Metazoa > Chordata > Ascidiacea > Aplousobranchia > Polyclinidae > Aplidium > Aplidium turbinatum. The sequence goes on from NC_137472.1 coordinate 50,437,393, forward strand.
CGACAATGCCTGACAATGGGTATTTGGAGGTACCGTCTGCAACCTTACATTCAAGATACCAAAAAAAGGAGATCCTTTACGTCACAAGGACAGCAAAGCACATGCAAAGAATGTTTTTGCAATCAAGAAATCCTGCAAGGTTTAAAGTTTTTTTAAGAAAGAAAGTGAACAGGGATTCCATTACAATGCTCAAGTTGCTTGTGCTGAATATCAGTTGGCTAGTTTCATTGCAGAACATCGGCTTCCTTTTGCAGCTGCTGATCATTTGGTCGAAATCATTGTGAAAAAGGAAGAAGTGGATTTGCATGCCATTTTTATACCAAGTCTGCCCCGATACTTCAATTGGTTAGCACGTCACTTCTGGAACGAAGAAGCTTCAAGATCAAGCTGCGCTGGATCGACTCTTGGGGTGTGCGCTTGAGCAACGCAAGTTAAGGACTGCTTTCCATTCAGCGGCATCTAATGGATGGAATAGTTCCCCGGCAACAAGACTTAATCAATCTGAAACTTCACTCTGTCAATCTGGGTGACCGGGCCTGCGTTAGTGATTCAAAGCCTCTACAACGGGGTTTCCCAATCTGTGGTCCGCGGACCATTGGTGGTCCGCGACGACTGCACAGGTGGACCGTGGCGACATGACAAGAAATTAAAAAGTCACACATATATGTTGTACAGTAGCCTACGTACCCTGTCAAAGATAATTGCCGCAGTTCTTAATTAATACAGAGTTGATTTTCTCTTGACGTTATACAACATTTGGAATTGCTTTCTGCACATTTCAAGAAGTACTTTTTAAAAGAGACATATGAGAATTTTGACTGGATCGTAAACCCTTTTGTTGTTACAAAGACTGATCTGTCAGGACGCGAAGAAGAAGAATTAGACGAATTATCATCTGGTCGAACTTTAATGCTTAGTTTCAATCAAACAGCTATTGCATCTTTCTGTTTGAGTGTTGTGGAGGAATACCTATTGCTATCGCAAAAGGCAACTAAAATTGTATTGCCTTTTGCCACGACCTATATGTGTGAGACAGCATTTTCAGCTCTTGCCAACATGAAGACAAAATTGCCTACCGCCCTACAGGTTCAGACTTTCCGTGGACCCTGACTTATATGAGTTTGCCTTTCACAAATAACTCCGAGAATTGATGACTTATGCAATAAGAAGCAATCCCATCCGTCCCACTGATGTCAGTTTTTTAAATAAACAAAATTCGGTTTTATTCATTTTTACCTTTGTATTGAAATTGGGGGTCCACGAATAAACAGATTCACAAATAGTGGTCCATGGCCCAAAAAAGTTTGGGAAACCCTGCTCTACAAGTATGCGAAACTGCCAGGATTAAGCTCTGCAAGAAGCTTTCCCAGTTCGAGGATAAAGATTCAATCAACCAATCAAGTAGTGCATGTTACATGATCAATTTAATGAAACATACTGGTATAGGATTGTCGAAATTGTACCTTTCTGATCATTCAACCAACGTTGTCTACAGTGTGATTAGCTTTGATGTGTATTTTTTACTTAGAGTTTTATTATAAACAAACAAGTTTCAACAACAAATTAGTGCTGCTGTTGATATTATACCCTAAAATCTTTAGGAAATAATGTCTTTGGATGTAACCCAACTCAGAAACTTAGAATCAACTTGCCAGGATGTATGCAAAACATTGTTGAAAGAAAAAGATAAGTCGAGAAAAAGACAAGATAATTGCCAAAATACCAGTGTTACTCAAAGTCCTCAAAGTTTGCCATTGTAAGCTTGTATTTTTGTAATACAGTTGTTCAATATGAATTTGATTGTAACTTATATAATTGGACTGAAGCAGAAATTGTGAAGAAGCACATGGAGTGACCAATGTTTTCAACTTGTTTATAAAAACAACAAATATAAAAACTTGCTGATCAACAGCAGTTTTTGTGTTCCCTGCTTGATGGTTTATAAGTTGCATTTCCTTTTTATTACTGTTCGCTAAACAGTTAACTTTATCTTTGTGTAAAACAACATTAACAATCATTTAAAATCGAACTTTTATATAATTTGTAGTTACTCAACTATTTTGCCAATTTATCAGTCACTTGATTATCAAGAATGCCTTCTGCTTGAAATTGAGGAACAAATAAAACAACGAAAAAATATGCTGGAAGCCAAAAAGGTAGCATTGTTTTTTTTATTGGGGTAGTCTATTCATTTTACTATAAGTATTGTCCGTTTTCATTAGAAAGGTTCTCCAGCAGGCCTCTAAGGCACCGGTGGCCATCGCAACCAAAGCTGCCGAGAAGTCGTTAAATTGCCTCCGTAACTACCGCGCCTGTAGGTCATGTTTGGTCAAAGGTCACCCGCTTCCACATGCCAACGTTTCTACACTTTGTTGGTATTTGAAACTTTTTTCTCACTTGCGTATGTTTGTAAAACTTTTTTCTCTTCAGTTTCATTTACAAGATTTTCATAAACAAGGCAAAGGTTTTTACACGCTGACGAGAAATTCAACTGCAAATGTGCTTCAAGGCTTTGTTTGCATTGTTCTTACCAGAATTGTGGACGTCGCTATAATAGTGTCTGGACTAGAAGTCAAGCGCTGTCATCCAAGAATAGGTCTGAAAAGGATTGCCATATTTGCAATTCTAACATATTAATTTTTTTAGAATTCCAGGTAGTTTAAAAAACTCTGTTTTAGTAGCCTATTTACAAAACATCAAGTTTGAATAGGCAACTTTTTTTGAATCTAGATCTTGCTTTTCATAATATTGCATTTTGGGATGATTTTGTCAACAGCATGATTACTAGTATGAAGTATTATAGCCTATGTGTTGCAACCGTGCCATATTTTAACCTGAAAGTCCATTTAAAAAAGCATATATATTTTTCAAAATTGACGTTTTTGAAAAATGGCAATCCTTTTCAGGCCTCATTTTGGACAGCGGCGTTTGGCTTCCAGTCCAGATGCTATTATAGCAACGTCCACATCTGAATGAACCAAAAGCATGATATAAACGGATTTTTAATAACAGATTTTTGATGGATTTATTATTTTGGCTGCCAGGAAAGAGCTTTGGTGGCCTATGCTTGGTTGCTGGAAAAATAAAGGAGCTTAGATGCTTGTGCAGTATTTCTAATTTTTATTACTTGAATGAATTCATTTATAAACGACATTATGTGAATGTAGTGTTGGGGTTTGCAGGTTTTCTAAGTTATGATTCTTGATCATTGTTTTATTGACATGTTTTTGAATTTCAGAGAGAATATGTTTCATCGAACAGCACCAATTCTTGTAATCATCATCTACAAGCATGGTATCAGGAAATGCTAGCATACCATAAAGAATGGTTAAGTAAGTATTTAAAGAAGTAATAGCCTATATTCAAAAAACATTTTATTTTATAAGATTTGTGATGTGTGTACTACTACAAACAGCAATAAAATCTATTTTGATTTCTTGATTTTAGTAGTTCTCAGTTGCCTTAATTTTCTCTGTCAAAGTTCTTTGTGATATCCTTGAATAGTGAATACATAATCATAGTATGTTTCAATTTCTTAAAATCCTTGATCACTGCTTTTTTTACAGTCTTAGATTTAACTTTTTGTATTATTTTAGCCATAGGCGCCTAACCCGTGGGGGCCAGGCCCCCACGCATATTTATGCGTGGGAGCAACTTTTTATGCTGCAGTGATACATAAAACAATAGATGAACTAGCGATTGGCAGCAGGAAAACATTTTTAAATGCAAACCGCAACAGCTTCGCGCTAAATAATCATTAGAACGAGTGGCGATGCTACAATCCCACCCCAGACAAAAAAAATCTGTCATTTTTACATTGATTTAACGTCTGCAGACGTTGAATTAATGTAAAAATGACTGATTTTGTTGCCTGAGACATAGCAAAAATCTACCATTTTGCGTCGATTCAATGTCATCAGATGTTGAATGCACCCAAAAACAACATAATTTGCTACGTTGACGCAGCGTGCGTTTAGCTTAATGCGCTTGCAAGCAGACTCGGTGTCGCTTTCGAAAGTCGAAACCTCTGCAGAGAATTGTGGCGGTAGTGAACCGCTTGCTGTGAAAATGAACTTGAAGTCTCGGCTCGAGGTAACCACTAACCAACGCAACAAGGGCTGGTACAAACCGCATGGCGCACACACGCCCGTTGCCATAGAAACCCGATCAAAGTCGGGGAATATGCGCATCTTTTGTTTCATTTGCAACACGAAAACGGGCGTATTACAGCGAATTGAAACTTGAAAGCTGGTCAGCGATAAGTTGCGATATTGTAGTGAAAAGGGAGCAATGTCTAGTCGAAAACTTAATCAAACGTCTCTCCGTAACTATTTTTCAAGGGCTGTTTACGGATGTCAGCAACTTTTAAATTTATTCAAGGTGACGTGCTGTTGAATTGATGTAAACATGAATGATTTTGCTTTCAACAGGTATATTTTCAAGCGTATGATCAAGTTAGTATTTTCATTCCATTTACAGACAATACCTTTTAGTAAACCTTTTCGTCTCTTGTTTCATGCTAATAAATCTTGTTCGTTGCTAAACTTTATGTTGTGCTTTGCTTGAAGAATCGCAGTCCATCAACCGCTAGCCAACGCAGACGCATAGCATGTGTTTTGGTCGAGTTTTGTTTATAATAATTAACGATAGGTCGAACGTAGCGATAACTCCGAGTGTGGCAATAAAAGCAATCCTAGTGTGACGACATAATTACGTCATCCATCTGCGTGACATTTCGCTGAATTTACGTTGTTGCTGATGAAACACGCTTTCGCCCCCACGGCCAAAAAAATAGTTAGGCGCCTATGATTTTAGCTACCTTGCTTGAATAAATAACTGTGTGGTTGTTCCAACTCTTATTGAATAGTTATTTTCTAAAGACAGAACTTATGAATTCACTTTACATCTAGTTTACCAACTTTTTTTTGTTTTCAGGTCATATCACAGACAAAAGAAGCTTGAAAGAAGACTGTGTATTCTATAATATACAGTTCATTCAGAGTAAAAGCTCTAAACAGGAAACTAATATTATAGACCTTTCATTTAGCACTCACTTTTGTGGTCGATGTTTGATGCTCAACATTAGTGCAAAGTCTGATCTCAGGTTTGAATTTTGCTTTATTCTAGTCTCAAACTAAGTCTAATTGTTGGCAGAGGGTTTTTTTCAGGCAGCTAATCTCTGTTGAATACCTTTTGTGCAGCTAAATGGCAAGCAATGATAAGAGCGTGAATGTTTATACTGGTGGCATGACTTATTTATGTGTAATAGGGTGGTCCAAAATTTTTTTTCTTAAGTGCTCATAATATATTTTTGAGCTTCAAATGGTTAAAAAGTTAAGTTCCCAAAGTTTCATAGCGATTTGTTCACTGTAAGTACTGCCTAGGGCTATTCATTCTTTCAAAAATCTCAACCTTGAACCATGCAAGACAATGTCAATTTTTCCATCCCAATGAACTATAACTCCTTGTCTTCAATGCTTCTTTTCGCCCTTTCCTTTTCAGTCACTCGGTTTTGGATTCTTGCACGTCGAATACTGCTACGTGAAAGATATACCTACATCATTAATGTTATGTCCAAGTCCAAGGCTAAGAGTGGTTGCAGAAAGAAGATGCATTGCTTTTCTGTCCGTCACATTGGTTCTCAATCTGTCTAGAGTGCAGTGCAAGTTAGTTAACTGGCAATATTCTTTTTCAGCAACTTCCTTGTCAACCCCACCAATCAACATAATCCTTTTTCCCCTCTGATCTTTAAGAAATACTCGATCTTCCTCAATAGTTACAGTATATACTGTTTCGTCAGCATTACTGTGTGGCTGTGTGCAACATCGAACAACTTGACACACGCGGACGCGGATTGAAAATTCGATTCTTTCTTTCTTTGCTTTTTCCCGCTTGATGTCTTGTTCTTTAACACTTGTCTATATTACTTGTCTCTTTTCTTATTTTCTCATTATATTCCGCTCTTCCATGGCATGTATTCTAGCCTTTTTCCAGATCTCAATAATCATCCTAGATGCGAATACAAGTGCATCGTGTTTCCCTTGTTTTTCATGTTTATTTATGCAAATGAAAGTAAACACAAAGACATTCATCAAGTGTTGGAAGTACATCTCGAGAAAAACTTTCGTTCTGCTGTCCAACGAGATGCTCGTTAGTAGCATTTCTTGTTCTGATATATGATTATGAGTGTAATTCGACACATTGAATAGTACCTCAATAACCGGGCACCTCACCTAAATTTATACTGACGCCACAGTCCGCACACCTATTTGGCAGACACGTAAAAGACATGGCCCCATTATTATGGTTTACACCAGATTTCTCAAAATGGGCGATTTTAAGATTAGTAAGTGCAAAAAAAGTTTAAAGGAGCTATCGGGGAGGGAGGATGAAAATATTAAACCACTATCCAAGTATATTCAATGCTATATTTGCTACCTAGGCATTGACTCAGCAAGATTATGCTACACTCTTAAACTTCTGTAAGGACTACGAAATTCATGCATCACATTGAACTGCAAACCATGCAATCCTATACTATTTCGTAGAATAGCTTATATAATCTATTTTTAAAACAGGGATGAAAAAAATGTTTAAGGGGTGATGGCACGTGAACGTTTAAGAGTTACTGGTTAACAAAATCGGTTTTTCTGTGAATTATACATATATTATACACGCAATGCATCTCTGGATAGTTTTGTAATGCACTGGTTAGTTCATCTTTCATTTCTTTGAATGTAATTGATTGTTGTTTTTCTGACGAGGATATGAGAGTTGAAACGAACAGGTTTGAACTTGTTCTATTATTAAATTGAATGATCCTGTTTAACCCAATTGCTTTGTTGAAGATCATCTCTTAAAGGCATCATGTCATTATACACAAATTACTTCTCTCCCAAAGTTGTATATATAATTTTGCATTGCAGTTCAGAAGATTTTGAAATTTTGAATTGCTGTAGTTCTCTTAGCTTTGAAGGATTGTTTGATGCATTGAATGCATTTTTGAAAAGCCAACGACAAGCTAAAGAATTTGTGCAAGAATTTCTTTGGAAAAATATTCAAACTCTTATTGAATATGAACAAGCCAGCTGTCATTAGTAGGCAGGTACCAGTAGCTTTATGGTGTTTCATATTAGAGATGTACCGATATATCGGTATCGGTGATATCGGCCATTTTTTGAGTATCGGTATCGGCATCGGTATTGGCAAAATTTGGCCGATACTGTGGCCGATACTAAACATGTAAAAAAAGGCGTTTGCTGCGGATTTTCTGCAGAAGCAAAGATATAGATTTTTTTAAAGTAGTAACTAACGTCACATTGAAGTAGAAAAATAACAACCTGTTCAAATTTTTGATACCTCACACTCCCATGACTTCATGCACGCACCTTTTGGCATTGTTTGCTTACAGTGATTCTTTCACTCAAACAAAACGTTTTGTTTCAGCAGTTTTGCGTTGTTCGATTCTTAAGTTGTGAAGGAGACTCAATTTTTCCAATATTTATCATTTGTCTTTCTTTTTTACTCTCAGCAGAGGATAAAACCAGGCCAAGACTACCCAGGTGGCGGGAATGTGTAGTTTTGCATCGTTTTTGCGTTACTGGACGTTTGAGGGACCCGTGTGGCTTGGTTGTTTTTTGTGGGCTGGTTCTGTCAGTTTGTGATTTGGTTTCCGTCTTTCGTTGTGGTGGACTCACCAGGCTTGAACAATGATGTGGCGGAGTGGGTGGGCTCGGGGTGGGGGCGGTGGGACTGCGAATCCTCACTGAACTAATCGATAAGTGGTCTTGTTGCGCCTGGGATGGCGGCCTCATTGTGGGAGGGGTGTCCTTCCCTGCTGTTGGCACGGGGCTGAGCGCTCACTGGTGCGGCGGGCTGTTGCGATTCGCTGGCCATAATGGTGTAGCTTCCACGCTAGCCATTTAGACCATCCAATCAACTATATGTTTCTCGGCAGCCGTTTTGTAGCAAGAATTGACATCGACAAGAATTGATATGGCTAGTGTGGAAGCTGCACCATTGTGGTTGGCCGGTCGTGTCAGCTCGCTGTGCTGGTGAGTGCTCAGCCTTGTGCTGGTGGCCGGGAGGGGGGGGGACGCTCCTTTTTTTGCAATGAGGTTGTCATCTTGGGCGCAACGGGACCATTTTGATTGGTTTAGTGAGGGTTTGTGGTCCCATTGCTTTCTTTTTGGGCCTACTTATTCTGCCGTGTCATTGTTTGGGCTTGGTGAGTTTGTTGCGGCTAAGGGTGGAAGTTGAATCGCCGACTGGTGGAGCCGGCTTGCTGGGGGCAGCCGAGTTGCACGGGTTTTTTGAGCGTTTGGCGGGGTGGGAGCGATGCAGAATTGTGCATTTTTGCTACAGTCTGAGTAGTCTTGGCCTGGCAAAAAAAGCTTTTCAACCAAACAAGCGCCCTTAGGTTGCACATTACTTGTCGAATAGTTTTTGTACGACTACACAAATCACTTGGTTTACATTTTACATCTTATATCAATTATGATAGCCTATTTGGAGAGTTTGCGCAAACACTTTATTAATTTTTCAAAAACCCCAATTGTGATGTAATGTTTCTTCCCTTATACCCCAATCCTCAATTACGATGGCCTTTCATTACTAAAACCTACTATTATGACACAACAATGCGGTTGAGATTGGATTCTTGAATCTTTAATAAATTATGCCAATTGAAAGGGTTTTTTTAATAGTTTTATGCAAATAAGGTAAAACTTAGCATTTGATATAATTCCTTGCAAATACCAAAATTGCTTCTTCTTGTAACACCAAAGTATCGGCCAAAATATCGGTATCAGTATCGGTATCGGCCTAAAAAAGTGATATCGGGATCGGTATCGGCCAAAATATTGGTATCGGTACATCTCTATTTCATATGAATGCATTGTAAGTTGTATTACAATTGGCTTTGCAAAACTTGTCGAGGAAGACGTTCTAGAATCTAGAGTCTAGACTTTACTACTGTAGGCTACAATAAAAACACAGTTGCTAAAAATGAAAAGTGTTATTTTTTTTTTGTTTTTAGCCCATGTAATGATTTTAGTAAATGATAATTTTTTTGTTTTATTTTGTGGTGCTCATCGAATCATGTTGGCAATATTAGTCTATGTTCCAATCATGGATGTGGCAATGTCAACTATCAGCTTCGTTAGATTATTGTAATAGCGTAAGTTGGTATTGTATCAGTCTCGTTTGGTTAGAGTGGTTTACGTTTTAGTGCCTTTGCTCAATTTGCACTGCTTTCCAGTTTCATGAGTTTTTACTGTATTCTTGCAGATCAACGTTTGATATGATGCTCTTTCTAAAATTGTTTTATACTACACATCGAGTGGAATCAAGCTGACAAAGTGATCTTCTCTCAATACTCACGCACGTTGTTTCGAAAAATTGTGCATAGCCTATTTTCTTACCTCCATAATGGTATTAAAACGTTGTAGTAGTATTAAAACATGTTTTTTGGGGGAAAGATGACATTTTGGAAAAACGACTCCCCCCTCCTGTGGCTATGTCTCTGATTTAAGGTGATGGAAGTCTACCAATACCCTACTTAAGTCTAAATAGACTTTGTACATAAGGCGTACTTAAGACTTCCAATATGTCAAATTTATTGGCAATCTTTTGAGATTTCGGCTATAGAAAGGGTCGGAATGGCCCGTTTCGGTGAGTCCGATTCGGTGAGTCCGATCCCTAACGGGGGATTTTTTCAAATTTTTTTTTTTAATTATCGGGTACCGTAGCCTAATTATCATTGCCGTTTTAGAGTTAGGGGTTAGGGATTAGAGGTTAGGAACTCACCGAATCGGACTCGCCGAATAGTAGCAGACCCCAACATTTTTCCATTTCCCCGGCACGAACTTGGCAACCATCTATGGCACACTGGTTAAGGTGTATATGTTTTCTGTTTGCTGGGCTACCGGTATTCCGTTTATTGAATGGTGTGGTGATATTTTGTCAAACCAAAATTTCTTTTTACACAAAAGTTTGTGCTGTATGTTTTCATAATTTGAAATTAGGCCTGTTGCTGTGTTGCAACATCAAAGGTTTTATTAATTACAAGATGTTTTTCTAATTTGGCTTATCTCATTGAGCAATGAGCATATACTGTGTAGTGCTGTAAAGATACTGAAACTATGAGTCTTGCTTGCTTGCTCGTCTTGAAAAACTTGCAAGTAATTCAAGAGAAACCCTGGTATACCGTAGCAAAAAAAAAATTTGTGCTTGCTTTGGTTGCCCATTGCGCCATAAAGTAAAAAAGGTTAAGAAACACTGGGTTAGGGTGTTGATACTTTTTTTCATGACATTGACATTTCATGACATTGTTCCATTTGTTAACTTAAAATGCTTCCATTCATCTTCACTCTTTTTTACTTGTAATTTGTTTGTCGTCCTATTGATTTTAACACACTTTCTATTGAAACCGATTCATCTTTTGGCACAAGCCGCATTTCATACTTCATCCCTTCGGGAGCGTGAAGTAGCAACTCATTGATGATGTCTTTTTTTGTTCTGATCCGTGATTGTACTGTGGTGCTCGTCGACAGTGTGGAAGTGTTGCAGATTGATGAGGTGGATGGCATTTCTTCTACAATTCTTGACCATTCAGTTTCCTGTGGACTGGCTTTTTCCAAAATTGGATTACCTTCTTCATCTTTTGAACACCCACTAGATTGCCATTTATTATACAACTCCAATTTGAATTTATCCAGTCGGGAAATTTTATACTTTTCTTTGTCCACAGGGAAAATGCCAGTAGCTTAAAGCCTGCTTTTATATTTGTTTCATGCAAACCCTTTCTCCAAATACTACAAAGCATGTATACAAACTGTACCTTTCGTAGTGGTTGTCGTCCTCTGGTCTCATGGACATGCTGTAACAGTTCCTTTTCACTGGAGTATTGTCATCATCATAATCCATCGTCGGTTTGTTCCCCACTAGTGGGGGTGGCCGATTGTTTCCGTGCAGCAATTGTTTTAATCCCCTTTCTCCATTTCACCCTGTCCCTTGCATCTTCCTCCTTCAGTCCGACTTTTTTAAATTCATCCTTCACTTGTTGTTTCCACGTTCTTCTTGGACGACCGCGTTTCCTCTTCCCATCCACCTTTAGATCTAGTGCCTTTCTAAGAAAACTTCCTTCCTCCCTCCTTATTACATGTCCATACCATCTTACTCCATTTGCCCTTGCCAATTGGTCTACGGTCTCTCTCATCTCTAGCATATCCAACAATTCTTCAGTCCTTTTTTTCCCTTCTCGTTTTCACCCCACACATTGCTCTCACCATTGACCTTTCCGTTCTTCTCAGGATTGCCAGTTCACTCTCTCTCAATACCCATGTCTCGCTACCATATAGCATTGCAGGCCTGTGCAGTATTGTATTGCAGTATTAGCATTGCAGTATTGTAAAGGAGCAAAACAGCTGACATCAAGTGGTGCAACAAATCAGTACAATGAGCTGGCAATAGGGGTGTTCGATTTCAATTATTTGAATATTTGAAATTCAATTTATTTTCGATTTCGAATATCACAACTATTCACCACACTGCAAAATGTGATTTTATTGAAAGAAACGCCATGAAAATTTGCGAAAAAAGAACACAAAATAACGTCTACAGCTCCAGGCCCATGTTGGTGTTTAAGAACACAAGCTGATCGACATGGTCACCCGTTAGTCGGGATCTCAGCTTCGTGACGGTCAGGCCAGCTTTTGAAAACGATCGCTCCACTGGAGCCGAGGTCGCTGGGATCACAAACACCTTCTCGGCTAGCTTTTTCAGCAGCGATAGCTCGCCTTCGTTTGCTTTCCACCAGAAAAGCGGATCAGCTTGCCCAAAAGCAAGCTTCTGCTTCATAAAATAGGAAATCTCGTTTGAGATTGAGCTGATTTCATCATCATCACTGTTGTTGGAGTCTTCCGTCTGGACCCTGCCCATGGGGAAGAGTTCCGTCAGAGTGGTCTGGCGTCTTGGCTCATCGCCTGATGGCGTCACCTCTGTTGGCTCAACGTCGGGGCTATCGGAAGAACTGACACCTCCCGTTGGCTGCACGCGCGTGGAAGTCAACGACGTTGCGTGGTTTTCTACTAAGATTTTCACCTGAATTAAATAACCAATGCATCAGCTAAGATCGTGTTAAGACACCAACGCTGGCCTAGTCATGTCGTAACTGACACGTTTGAAAAACTAATCAAAACACGTGCGCGGGGTGACCAAGAAATGTCGCCCACAAAACTTTAAACTTTCGTGGGTGGCATATTTTTTCACCCTGTGCAAAGCAATCAAACAGTTGTAAGATCTGACAGTCTACATACCTGAAAAGCTTGATTTCGACTATGATACGAAAGCTTGTAGGCGGGATGCAAGCACGTCGAAATGTGCATGGCTTCGCACAACGCTTTGGGGTTCGGATTAAAGACATATGAGAATCTGCTTTTCAGCGAGCTTGCCATATCCAATGAGAATGGCAACTTGTTACGGTCATATCCTACGCTGGTCTTCGCGTATTTCTCCAGCAGCCCTTTGATTAAGGGTAGAGCGGCTCCGATGGTGACATGCTTGTCACCCTCCAGAAATTCAGTGGCAATCTAAATAATACAAAGAAATTCGTTAGTGTCGTAAATTAAAAATAGTTCTGTAGTCTCCAGACAAAAGTATTCGTCTCATGCTTACCTTCATGGGCTCCAAAAGCTTGACGAGGCTTTGCAATATGATCCAGTGCGAATCACGCAGCTCTAGATGAGCTGACGCGCTCCTAGAACATACAGTCATGTCCTCCAGGACCTGCCGCACCAACCACTGGTACCTGCATAGGCACTCGATCATTTGGTATGTTGAGTTCCACCGGGTTGGGCAGTCCATTATTAACTCAACAGAAGGCGGGTCATTCTCGTCTCTGTTGCGTTGGCTCTGTATCTCTGCCTAAGTTTAATGCTTTTGACGACTGCCGGAAGTGCTGTACAAGATGCATGGCGCACACGCAATGTTCACTCACCATTTGCTCGATCGTACTGGCTTTTCTTCAGGCAGTCATTAATGCATAGCTGAAGAGTGTGCGCCATGCATCTGTGATGTATCCAGTTGTAATCCTCTGTTAGCTCTGTCATTGCCTTCACAATGTTTGCGCCATTGTCAGTAACAACTGCAACCACCTGCGAAGGATCAATGGCAAAGTCTTCCATAATGCTTTTGATCCAGCGCACGATGTTACCGGCAGTGTGTGCTGCAGTGACAGGCTTAGTAGCAGCACACACCGTGCAAGTCGCAGACACGATGAATTAGAGTCTTTCATGACAAAATGGCAAGTAATGCCAAGGAAAGACTCCATGGCGCAGCTGGTCAACAAGTCAATGGTTAAGGCCAAGTGAGCCGTTGATGCTAACCTTCTTTTCAAGGCTAGTTTTTTCTCCTCGTACTCTTTTTTGATGTGGTTTGTGATGGAGTGTCGCCCGGGCACTTGGTAATGTGGCTCCAGGTGATTAAGCAGTGCTTGGAAATGCTCACCCTCCACAGTATTAATGGGGCACAGATCGGCAACAATGAAATTGCACAGCAATTTCGTGATCTTGTCGCTCCTGTTCTTTGTCATTGATGAGCGAAAATATTTAGTCAGTGGCTCACTGGCACTTCGAGTGCTGGGCCCAGCTTCATCATCATTTCTGCAACAATTGCAAACGTGTTATTAGGAAAGACTCACTGCGGGAAAGAGTGGCATTACCGGTAAGTACGTTACGTGGCATGTATTTTATTTTCCAAGAAATACATCACGGTAAGCGCGCTTTTGATCTGCTACAACTCTGGCGCACGCTCGTGCACACACGCAATTAGGGCACGTGCAGTTGCAATCTGTTGCGCAACAATAGCTATTAAGCTGCTGCAAACGGCCATCATTTTACTGCCGAATTCATTTCATGAAAGACTTAGCAAACGGCAGCGCAACTTATGAAATAACCACACGCGTTTGAAGTTAGTTAGTTACTCAAGAAGATAGCGAGCATGCATTACCCAGACAATATTGTAAACTATGCGTCGCTGGCACTCTGACAGGCGCACCTATATTGTCAGGAGTTTAGAACAGCGGGCAAGTCTAACGTAAAGGTGTACACTGACTTTCTTGAACTGCTACAATCCAAACAGCACTAGAAACTAGTATAACTGTATTTTGGTTTCGCGTTCAATCAATTCAATTACGATTAAGTCGAATCCGGCATAAAGCAAGATCGCAAATAAAGTTTAAACTAATTCAGTGAAGTACAGATCAAGATTTAAAACGATATGGAATCCAAGTTCCAGCCAACATTACTTTCCTTCAAATTCAAGCTACAAAATTCACAACGAGGTCTTTAGTAATCGGTTTCCACACACGAAAGGCATTGTGGGTAGAACAATCAATAAATAAAAAAGGGCGCTTTTCATCAGACAAAATAATGCACAATAAAATAATTGGCGTTTCTTACATACCCACCTCCAAAGCGGAAGTCAACAACTGTAGCTTTAAAACGGAAAGAAACGCAAAAAAAAGCTACCAAACAAAATAGGGAGTATAGTAGATAAGGTAAATCACCCCATCTCGAGCAACGAAACGTAAGCTTTTAACGACAACAAACTAGTATGATACTTAAAGGGGCTGACCGAGATTAGTGGAGTTTTTGGGGCTCCCGGTCGCAAGCACAAATAGTTATTTGGCGGAATCAACACAATTCGTGGCGACACAAGTCACACAACAACAGAATAGCCACTGCGACATTAGGCCTAGTAAATGACTACCTACAATACTACAGTACAATGAAACTATACATGCAAATCCCACATGGTAACATTGAGCATGCAATCAATGTGCACCAAACGAAGTTCACTCATAGCCTAATAGTTCAACTTAATTTCAAAGTTCATTTTCAGTTCACTACTCAAGAACAGACTTAGTCCATTCATCCTTCTAACAAACAAATTTTGCGAATGTCTCTCAGGAATGTAGCACCACCAGCAGTTCGTACACGGACTCTTCTGACCAGGTTGTTGCAGTCTGGGATGACTTCTAACACTACTGCCTTGGGCCATTGCCCTCGTTTAGATGTTTCATCCACAACCAGAACGACATCTCCCACCTTCAGACTTGGGGCAGTGGCAAACCATTTTTGCCTAGGTTGGAGTAAGGGTAGATATTGGGAAATCCACCGCTCCCAGAATCGATCGGCGAGATACTGTGTCTTCCTCCACGAACGACGGTAGCCATCAGCCGGCCATCACGAAGCTGGCCATCCACCAAATAAGGGTTCAGAGACTGCAACGTCCGTAGTGCGGGACTCCTTTTCAATTGGGTTTCCGATACTAGACTTAGTGGGGACCAAAACGATTCGTGATTATGCAGAACAACAAATGCTGCAGGGTAAACCTGCTGTTGGACAGATTTCAGGATGGCTTCTTTAGCCAATGTCAACTCTTCATTCGATAAATATCCTACAGCAGGCGATGAACAAGTCTTTGAACATTTTCGTCTCAGGTACTGTTTGAATCGCAGTAGCCACGCCACAGTTACTTGCAACTTCCGAAAGTCAGAATACCGCACGAACAGCTGGTGCATGATTTCATTGGATGTCTCTTGTACTTGGGTTGAGAAGCTCTTTTTCACCTCTGGATCCTCTTCTCCAAGGTCCGCCAGAAAATCTGGCTGTTTAGGCCAATTGTCCATAGGTTTACGTAAGAATGCTGGACCGTCGAACCACAGTGCAGCAGAATCGACCTTATCAGGCCACACACCTCTTGAAGCAAGGTCAGCCGGGTTCAGTGTGGATGGCACATAACGCCATTGAGGAACACTGCTCATAGTATGAATGAGTGCAATTCTATTTGCAACAAATGTCCCGAATCGAGTAGACTCATTATTTAAGTACCGAAGCACCACAGTGGCATCTGACCACAAATACACAGCATGCAATTTAACCTCCAGTTCATGTACAATCAAGGTACTTAGCTTGGCGTCAATTTATGGAAAGGACGATGGTCTCCATCGTCCTTTCCATAAATGGTCCATCCTAAAGCTGTATGCATTCCACTTGGCTCACCGGGAGCTCCAATGCGGACATCTTTGAGCAAGTATGCTTGGTGTAAGTCACTCCCCAGTAGCAGCTCCACTTTGCATTCCTTTAACCGTGGGAACTTTAAATCTTTCAAGTGGGGATATGACTCTGCCAATTCTTCCGTTGGTATACTGGAACTTACATCCACCACTTCATCCATCACCAGAGTGTCATTGAGCGTGAAGGCAGAGCTTTCAGATAAGCCCTGAATATTCAAAAATTCGATCTGTTTGCTTTGCACGGTGACCGCATTTGTAGTCACCAATGCAACCTTCCCTCTTTTCACTGGTACTCCCAATCGTTTTGCAAGGCCAGTGGAGCATATATTCACACTCAAACCTTCGTCAATGAAGGCGTATGTAAATACACTCTTCTTGGGGTCACTGGACCACACCTTGACTGGAAGTACCTTGAATATGGTGTTTTTCGTTCCCACAAATGTGTTGCTGCTGGCGCTGCAAGCAGAAACAACATCTTCGTCTCCCTTGAGGCCACACTCCTTTTTTGGTTGTGTATCCTTCTCTTCTCGGTGCAATAAAGTGTTGTGGTGTTTGTTGCACTTTAAACGCAAAACCTTCGACTTGCATTGGGACACCCTATGTCCAGCTTGCAGGCAATTAAAACACAACCATTCATGCCTAACAAGGTCCATCCTTTCTGCGACAGTCTTGGCCTTGAATGTCTGACATTTCCACAATCGATGCATTCCTTTGCAACAAATACATGGATCGTCCCGATGGGAAACTGGCGACTTTGTTGCATGCTGTTGAGCATTGCATATGGTCACTTGTGTTAACTGTCTATTTCCATAACCATGGGACGATGGACATACGCGCCGGGCGGCGCCCCCCGTAAATTTATGGTTGAGGGGCATCAAAAATGACTATTACAAGTGGTGTTTCAACGATAAATAGATTTGGATCATTTAAACGGACTTAAAGAATGCCGAAAACGAAAAACAGTCTACGTTGTTCTTGCCCGCAAAACAGCTGATCGCATGGCTTTCTCTGGAACGTGAATTACTACTGAGATGCGCACGGCACGCATGCTCACAGTCACACACTGCTTATCTTCCCGCGCGTGAGGAGCAACTTCAAAGTCAAAATGCGTGGTAGCGAATGCGAGGTTGAGTGTTACTCATTTCACGAGTTATCCAAACGTCCGTTAGATTTTCTGTGACTTCAAACATGAAATCGATTTTAGAAAACTTTATCCAGTTGAAACTACGACGCAACGAACAATTACGTGAATACAGCTTAAAGAAAAAATGCATTTTTCAAAACTCTCATCCGTATTTTGCTTCAATAAGCATTGTATTGATTTGTATATATTATTGAGAAAACAAATTAATCGTTCTTTTTTTCTTCACAGTCTAAACTTTCAAAACAAAAAAAACTATCAATTTGTTTTCTTAGTGATAGCTTCTGTATTAGGTAGAATGGTAGATGGCCTATTTGAGGAAGTATCTTAGTACCAGACCACCTTTTGCAGTTACTTTTTTCCACTTTTGATCAATCATGAGAAAACTGCACTATTCGATAAAAGACTGGCCACTCCCACTGATAGCGGGTTTCCACTCTGCTTGAGACCATGATTTTTTGTGGTTTATTTTGATAACTTCACTGTCTTGATCGTAAAACTAATCGTTTCAAGCAGTGGTTCTAATAAATTCCGTTTGCGACCTAGGTGTCAATATAAACAAGACAGTAAGCTTAATCAGAGACTATTTTAGTTAAGAAAAATGGCGTTATGGTAATGACGTCATCACTTTTCTCGCCCCCCAAAGTTTTTTGAAAAGTCGGCGCCTGTGACGATGGAGACTGTTTCTTTTCTCGCTCTTTGGGCTGATGAAGTAGCTAACCAAACTCACTATCTGCTTCGGATGCAGCATTCTCCACCAGTATTTGAAGATCGACAAAGGTTCCATGGTTTGGACCCTTGTTGCTGATAGTGAGGAATTTTGCTCTTAACTTATATGGCAACTTATTAAAGAGCCTCTGCAGAAGATCATCACTATCAAGCAGGCTTGCCTTTCCCCATGCTTTGAAGCTAGTCTCGCATTTATACATTTTATCACAGTTGTGTAAGTGCCTTGGAATCCCATTCTTTGATTGGACGTCCATCCAGCAAATTGTGTTTTGCCTCCGACATCAACTTCTTGGGGTAACCAAATCTCTTTTCCAATCTTGTCCACACTAATTCATAGGCCTCTCTTCTATTCTCCAAACAACTGAGCCCAGCGATGGCATCGTGTGCCTGACCAACACACATTGTTTCCAGGAATGCCATCCGGTCTTGATAGTCCGCATAAACATTATCCACATATTTCAGAAATTTTCTCTTGAAGTTTGCGGATTGCAAAATATCCCCGTCAAAGTTTTCTAGTGCTAGATACGGTGCTGTATGTGTATTGGTGTGATAAGGGGTTCCAAAATAAGATTGTGGAAATTTAACGCTGTTGTCCAGTTTTGGTATGCTCGAAAATCCCGGCGGAAGGTTTAGAAATGTGGGAGATGGAGCAGAAGGCTCACACCTCGGAATAGGTAATTGAGTCGATGGATTGAATCCTGGGATATTCACTAAGGGCGTTTCATATCTTGGAAAAAACAAATCATTTTGCTCCTGTTGACGTCCTGCATTTGATGCGAGGTGACCTTGACCTCCTGGGAAGATTCTGAGGTTGGAGTCACCACTGGTTCATGGAATACAGCTGTGGTATGAGCCGAGAACGACTCGCTATGCTCATAAGACAGCGATGGCCCACACCGCATCTTCCACTTACCACAACCATCCTGTACCTTGGCCACCATATCTCCAATACTTTCCACCGTTGTCCACAAGGCTTCGAGAGGGCTAGGATTGTCCAATATTCTGGATTGAAGGGAGTCGACGTTATCTAAGAAATCGTAACATTCCGACTCCAATGCTACCACATCACTGTGCTTGGTGGTGGTAGCTGAAAATTCTCCTAATCTTCTTTGGAGGGCTCGGGCTGTTCTTAATTTTAACACATCCCTTTTCAGCTTCTTAATCATATGATCGGAGTTTGGTGCTACAGTGGGGGAATGGCTCGAGTCAGATTCCCCGCCATCACCTTGATTATTACTCATCATGAACAACTTAATTTCACAATTACAAAGTAACGTTACAAGTAATAGTTACCTCAAATTACACAAACATTAAAGTTACAACACCGAATAGTTAGCACAACTATCACACACATTAATGCTACTACAAGCTGTCGATATCGATCTACAGTATAACTTACCGTACCCAGGACACTACCTGCTTAAGGTACTAACTAAGTTACAAACTCTGCGATAAACCAAGTCACAGAGTAACCTTACAATTCAAGAACTACACTACTGTACACAACAGCAGTATTAAACAAATGAATTTACTGGGACACTAGGAATTAAACCACGTTTTAAATAAAGTAAACTATGCGTCGCTGGCACTCTGACAGGCGCACCTATATTGTCAGGAGTTTAGTCTAACGTAAAGGTGTACACTGACTTTCTTAAACTGCTACAATCCAAACAGCACTAGAAACTAGTATAACTGTATTTTGGTTTCGCGTTCAATCAATTCAATTACGATTAAGTCAAATCCGGCATAAAGCAAGATCGCAAATAAAGTTTAAACTAATTCAGTGAAGTACAGATCAAGATTTAAAACGATATGGAATCCAAGTTCCAGCCAACATTACTTTCCTTCAAATTTAAACTACAAAGTTCACAACGAGGTCCTTAGTTACCGGTTTCCACACACGAAAGGCATTGTGGGTAGAACAATCAATAAATAAAAAAGGGCGCTTTTCATCAGACAAAATAATGCACAATAAAATAATTGGCGTTTCTTACAAATATTATGCAGTCAAGTAAAAAATTACTCACATTTCCACAGTTGGATGCAGTCGTATTAGATGTTGCGCCAGACTGGTCGGAGAGCCGCAATACTTCATCCAGTCTTTGCAGATTAGGCACTGCGTGAACATATCTGTTGTGTTTTTACCGGCTTTCAGAATTGAAAAATGTTTCCAAACAGGTGAACTACGCCTTCTTCTGCGATTCGAGATTGATGCCATCGCACGGCACTTTCAAATTAATATTTAACTAAATTGTTGCTGCAATAAATATTAATGTTCGGAATCAGCAAGCGTGTTTTCACATACCGGTACCTTAAAACTAAAAGAACTAGCTGACATCACTGATGGCGATTTCTGGCTACAGTAGGCTACTGTCTTTCCTCAACGCACGTGTGCAGGACTGGCCGTTGGACTCGCGAGAGCGTGTGATAGTCACGTGATCGACGATGCGCATGCGTCGAAGTCTTTTTTTGCTTGCAAAATGCGACAATACAGATTTCGCGCTACTCGCGTTATTTTTAACTGCGTTCAGCCGAAAGGGCGGCTATAATTTCGAATATATCCGATACGAAAACGAATTTCGAATATCACCTTAATTGAAATCGAATCAAAAATCGAAATTGAACACCCCTAGCTGGCAATTTCATTATTAAAATATTCTCTTGTTTGGCCAACTGAATTGTTTGAATAGAAGAATGCGTCATATGGCCATCGAACAACAAAAGCTAATGCTTTATTGCTTTTGTGTCTTCAGCAAACTTCACGAACCATGCACGAAATACATCCATGGTCAATTGGGCATCCAACCACTTTCACTGACTGAATAATATGTGTTTGGAAGAGCTTTATCACCATGCCAAGAAATTTACAGGTTCTTTCTTTTGAAAATGATTAAGGGTCTAAACATCTTCCATCAGCACAGTAACTGCTCACATGGTTGGCTCCACATGTTACACGTATTGACTTCTTCCCTTTTTCTCCTATGGTTTTAAACTTAGACGGATCCATCGGAAAACCTGTTTCATCACAATTCCAGATACATTCTGGCCGGTCCTCGATTCCCAATCTCTTAGTTCCAGCATCTAAAAGTGCATAAAATCCATATTACAATTACAAATGGGTCAGATGTAACATTTTTCTTGCCAGTTGCATGAGGCCTCCAGCCCTCCACGCTTCAGGGATAAGTTGTGTCACTTTATAAATCCCACAGTCCAGTCATAACCGGGTAACCCATCCTTGAAAGGAGTAGCAATGTCATTTGCTTCAACGTAATCTTTCCCTATTGATTGCAGTTCTTGAATAGTTGGACTAAACCCTGCTGCTGCCATATTCTCTTCTTCATGCATTGGAAACACTGTCTTCCTTCCTCGCTTCTTGACTTGATTTTTCAAACGGTTCTTTAAAAGCATCCTGGATGCACCATACTTCATAGCAGCGCTATTCAAGCTTTGGCCTTGCTGTACTTCGGCCACTGCTTTTTCAATTTCCGCCTTAGCGTAATTCTTCACCTTTTCATAATTCCTCACCATGTTTTACTTTATCATTCACTCAATACTCTAATTTAAAGACATAATATATCACACTGTTTTTTTTTGCCCAACACATTGTGTAGTTTTGAGATAAAAAGACAACATAGAATAAAATGAAAGGTTAACAGCAATCAAAATTGAAGTACTGGAGTACAATTACACTAAAATATCATGTAAATACACATAAAAAGATTGTGATTGTCAACAATCGTTTTCGATCCACAAAGAGTTCTGTAAAGAGCTAAAAAAGTTTTTTTGGACAATTTTTGGGTCAATTTAGTGATTTGCAAAGTACCTGAAGAGTACTTACCTCTAGAGTCTTGTGCAGGGTACTACTGCGTCTGGGCTTGCACTTATGTAAATGTTCTTGCAATCAAGAAATATGGCACAGTTTTTTACCACAACATTGATATGACCTTGCGACTGCAACATCTTAGTATAAACATATTTTGCTGTGGATTCCATATCACAACCATGTTGCAAAGCTGGAATATGGTTCAATGGTTTGCTTATATTCATAATTTTACAAAGCAATGGGTCAAAGTTTGCCGCTTTGCTTGCATTCACTTTCTTGATCTTCGTTGAGATTTCATGAAAAGTAGAAGCAGTTATTCTCTCTGTCCTTGCTTTCTTCCACAGCGGACTTGATGACTGCCCCCTTGTAGCAACTTCAATAGCATTAACCGTGCTGCATGAAAGTATTGGAGGAGAGAGTAAATTATAATTTACACATTCATGCATGTCAATCAACTGCAGGGTATCTTCAGGCACTGTTGATTTGGGTTTTGCGAAGGCTGACACCAAGCAGCTTTCCGGAACAACCTTCTGTAGCAGAGTGATACATTCTTGTGTTGTTGTTGTTGCTTGACAAGCAAATAGGTTGAACTCTTTTTTCTTTTTATCCGCAAGAACTGTAGTGTCTAAAAGATTAAAAACAAGCCAATGATTTGATGAACTATGTAGTGGCTACAACCACAAAAGAATGAATATTGCTGAATTGTTTTCACAATACAGCCCAATTCAAAAGTTTTCCATCAGGCATAAAGTTGACGTTGTAAGCACTTATACTCTTTTTCATTCATTGCAATGGCAAAACCACAAAGAGTACAAAACAATAACCTACTTGTTTTTCCACGAATGCTCTTTTTGAAGTTCATAATCATATCATTGATCATAATAGGCGACATCATGGTTTTGTCAGCTCGGGAACATCCCACATGCACGGCAAGGAGGTGCACGGTAATTAATTTTTTTGTTCAATCTGAAACAACATGACAGTGACATGATTGCAAGTTCCAGAAAGACTGCAAAAAATACAAAATTATAGGCTATCTTCTGGCAATGGTTTTTTGTGTGACTTTAAATTACTTCATCTGCCCCGTTGACTCAGTGGTTACCGCCCGACTCAAGATCAAGCGGCGCTGGTTTGGTTCTCGGGGCGTGCGCTTTAGGGTGGATCACAAAAAACTAATTTTTGAGTTCAGCTTAGTGCATCTGCTAAAAGTTGCAGTTTGGGCCATCTTTTGCATTGGTACTTGAAAAAACATTTGTTGACCTTGTTTGACCCCTATCCAAGAGCTCTAGTGGCATCAGAGCCCTTTTTCAGCAAAAATGCTTAAAAAAGTTGGAAATTTATTGGGTTTTTAGAAAAAAGGCAAAGAAAAACAAATTCATAATGCTGCTAAAGGCATTTCTATTAGTACACTGAAGCAAACATATAAAAGCAAACAATTACCATATAAAGTTTTGCAAAAATGCTGCCTTTAATTCAGAGTTGATCGGTTTAAACCGGTTAAAACCTGGTTTAAACCGGGCAGTTTTGACCACCTATTACTGGTCAAAACCCCTTTAGTGTATGAATCAAGTTGCTTTTCAATTGAATTAAAAATATTACCCTCCATGTTTAGTAATGATGTTCAACTATATTTTGTTTTGATCAACAATAACCGAAATGCTGGATTTGGAACAAAAAATATTCAATTTCTCTGTTTATTTTTGATATTTCATTCAGTTGGTTATTTTGATTATTGAAAAAATTCAAATTCTAAAAATAAGTTTCTGATAAACCAAAAAATGCTTGGTAGAACGATGAACCATTTTCACAGCCAACTGAAGTACAAGAATTTATTCCAACAAATTTTTTTTTATGAAAAACATTTGCCATAAAATTTGCGCAACATTTGCCCTCCCGTTGCTTAGCACATAAGACGTAGCTAACTCTGCTAACTCGTAGACGTAGCTAACTCTGCTAACTCTGTTATTCTTTGCAGCTGCTCATCACCACAGGTTGCAGAAGCTTGGATTGGCACAGTTATCTGCTTGACTTTAATGCTGGTTTCGACTTCGAACCAGTACTAGTTAATACATTTCCAGTTTATTTTTAGTACAGTTATCACTTGTCAATTGTTAAATAACCTTCATTTAAATAGCCTCTAATATTAAATTCAATACAGCAGTCAGATGCTTCGGATAAAGGGGTTACATGAGAAATCTGAGACTTGTTTTTAATTGCAGAGGGGGATTTTGCTAGATGGAAAATACTTCAAAATAAAAGCTCCAGGTACCTACCATCATGCTTGATGGATGACAAAAATAATATTATATGCACACTAAAAATAGCTTTGTTGAGAAACCTAAAGTCGAATTCAGCACTAAAGTTAAGCAGAAAAAGAAAAGAGCAGAGAAAAAAGCAGATAACTGTGCTAATCCAAGCTTCTGTAATCTGTAGTGATGAGCAGCTGCAAAGAATAACAGAGTTAACAGTCTTTCTTTGCATTTTTTACTTTAAGCCATGGTTCACTGCTCCTTTGACTGTTGAGTCACCCAGCAATGATTTAATGTTGATGATGGATCGTAACACAGGCAGGTATCCTAAATTGTTTAAACCATTGGCACAGTTGTTCCATGCTAAGCTTGACAACCATCTTTGGTACCTGGCAGAGAGACTTGTAGTCTTTAGCTTGTTTAGCCAAGAAGTTTCCATAACTGAAAAAAAAATCTGCTGCGCAAATCATGGTTAAGTATTGTCGCCTTTCCGCTTATGGATGGGTTGGGGTCACCAGCTTAGCCCTTTGCTAAGCGCCACACGGTCTACGAAGCAACTGTGATGGAAGTCGCTTCGGCGACGCGACTGTGTAACTGTATAACAATAACTGTGTAACCTACTTATTACCGTATTCACTGTTCACTGCGTCCAGTAGTTTATTCCACGTTACTGTACATCCAAAGGTTGAGGGTTGTATCTCCAATATATAATCATTACTTTGATACAAGATCCGAAATAAATCGATTATGCATTTAAACATATATCCAGTGCTTGACTGTAATAAGCGACCGTTAAGCAGACGTCCAAAACGAACTAACTTTTTCAAGTTTCAGAAATAAAAATGGCTTCTTACAAGAGAAGAGCGCATCTCTCATAACGAAGAAACAAACACTGCGCTCTCACTCAATCTAACGTCACATTCCAGAACTGTGGAAGACAGGACCAATCACGTGCTACTACGAGCTTGTCTCCCCAGTGATGCACAAAACACATTATTATTTGGGTTCCATGGAGGGGAGTACCGCGACATAGCTCCCCCTCTAAGTGGGTACGAAGTTATGCGAACACACGACAAGAATACAAAACGAAATGACAAAATATTGGTAGTTCTGGGTGAATCGGTTGATGGTCGTTGTTACGGCATGAAGCAGGCGGAGAAGAATGATCGTTGTTCTTCTAGCATGACGGTCATTCCGAGTAGCGATCCGGATGTGATAAAAATCCCGCGAAACGGTCGCAGTATCGCGTGAGCGATCGACA
Organism: Aplidium turbinatum; assembly: GCF_918807975.1. Taxonomy (NCBI): domain Eukaryota; kingdom Metazoa; phylum Chordata; class Ascidiacea; order Aplousobranchia; family Polyclinidae; genus Aplidium; species Aplidium turbinatum. Next base: position 50,462,674 of record NC_137472.1, read on the forward strand.
TGCAGAGTATCCCTGCTCGCGATGACATAATGTCCGTAATTGTCCAATCAGTCCTTAGATTTCTTCTGATCTTTCAAAGTTGTGTCACCCAGTCTACAGCAGTGTTCGAGGTGAATATCTACAAAGTATATACAAGGCAGTAAGAGTCCTTCATAAGGAAGGTGTCTAAAGTAAGTCAAAAATTTTGAATCACACTCATACTCAAAGATGTTCAAGACTCACCAGAGAAACTAAGGGACACGAACACAGAATCCCTAGACTCAAGGTAAGGTAAAAAAAAAGGAACTGTGTACAGCAGAAAGGTACGGTAAAGGCAAGGGTTCATCACTTCCGGAAACGAGTAGGTAACCTGACTTCTCTGCCGGTACGTGTCACGTAGTGTGAAGCGGTCGATGAGACTGGGAGCTCATCGGAAACCCTAGGATCATCCTGGGAACGAACGTACTGCATAGAAGAAGTCGAAGAAGTTAAGAACGTATCGTCTCGAAACGGCAGTGACGTTTCGGCATGACTTGAAAAATCCTCATCAGGGGAGGTGTCCATATAAGCAGGTTTTAATCTGTCAATGGTAACTGTATCAGTGCGACCAGCGATGTCAACGATAAAGTACTTCTCACAACGATCGATTACACGGTAAGGCCCGTCGTAAGGTGGACGTAACGGTCCCTTCACTGCATCATGTCGTATAAAAACGTGTGAGCATGTGTCAAGGTCAGCGTCCATATAAACAGAGCGTTTGCCATGACGCGGGCGTATGTAAGGAAAATTGTTGACAAAATCACATAACTGACGCACGTAGTGGGAATTGACAGGACCTACAACGGGGTCTGCAAAAAAATCACCTGGTAAACGAAGGGTGGTGCCAAGTGTGGCTTCAGCAGAAGAAAAACCAAGATCTTCCTTTATCACTGCACGAGTGCCCAGGAGTGCCAATCCGAGGTGGGAGAACCAGTTGTTTGGGTTGGATTGAGCTCTGATGGCAGTTTTGAGTGTGCGATGCACCCTTTCAACTAATCCGTTGCAAGCAGGGTGGTAAGCAGTAGTTGTACGATGATCACACCCAAGGTATTGGCATAGCTCTTTCCACAGGAGAGAGGTGAATTGTCGACCACGGTCAGTGACCATGGTGACAGGGGCGCCAAAGCGTGATACCCAACCCCAGAGAAAGGCATCAGCACATGCACGTGCAGTAATGCTGGTCAACGGTAGGGCTTCGACCCAACGCGTGTGGCGGTCAATAACGGTGAGGAGATACGAATATCCGCTGGACTCAGGTAGTTCTCCAACGATATCAACATGGACATTCGCAAAACGTTTGTCAGGAGTAGGAAAATGAGTTAGAGGCGCCGAGACGTGCCGTTGAATTTTGGCGCGTTGACAAGAGACACATGTCTTAACCCAAGCTTTAATGTCAGCCTTCATGTCAGGCCAAACGTAGCGTTGAGCAATAAGGCGTTGTGTTGATTTGATTCCCCCGTGGTTGAGGTTGTGCAGTTTGTCAAAAACTGTTTGGCGATACGTCGTCGGCAACAGGACTCTAAAGCGTCCAGTTGAGGTATCCCCCTCGATGGAGATGCCGTGTTCAGGTAGGAGTCGTTTTTCCAATGTAAGAGAGGTAGGATTCATACGAAAGTCAGCTAAGGAGGTGTCATCGTGTTGAGCAATGGCCAGGTCACAAAAGTCGAAGTTGATACCATCTTCATAAATGGCATTGACTGCAGCGCGACTGAGACAGTCTGCAACCAAGTTTTCACTACCCTTTAAGTATCGAACATCAGTGGAGAACTCACTGACGTAGGCCAAGTAACGTAACTGTCGTGCTGTGGCTTTCGCCATCGTTGCGCTGAAAGCTGCAGCTAGCGGACGGTGATCTGTAAAGATTGTGAAATCACGTGACTCAAGGAAGTAGGAGAAATGTCGGACGGCGAGGTACATGGCTGTAAGCTCCCTGTCAAAGACACTATACTTCTGTTGAGCTGTATTAAAGAAACGAGAAAAAAACATGAGCAGCTTGGCTTCGCCATCGATGAGTTGTTGAACAACAGCGCCAGCGGCCGTATCTGACGCGTCTGTGACTAGTTGGATGGGAGCACCATGAACGGGGTGAGAGAGTAACGTGACTTTCGCGAGGCTCTGTTTCGCAGTCTCAAAAGCATGCTTCATGATGTCAGTCCAGATCAGAGGTTTCTTTGACGACTTACCAGGCGGTAAGGAAGTGTACAGAGGTTGAAGGATTTCCGCACAGTGTGGTATGAACATGCGGTAGAAGTTGAGCATACCCAGGAAACATCGTAATTGTCTTACGGTGGTGGGTAGAGGAAAGTTCAGGATAGCTGAGACTTTGCCAGGAAGCGGCCGTATGCCGCTCGAGTCGAGCTGGTGTCCTAGGAACTTCAGCTCGGGTACCGCAAAGGAACATTTTTCCTTGTTGAGGATGAGACCGTAGTGGTCAAGACGTTTGAACACCTGAGATAGGTGGCGTTTGTGCTCCTCTAAGTCTCGAGAATGGACGAGGACGTCGTCAATGTAACAATAGACATAGGGAAGTCCCCGCAGCACTTCATCCATGAAGCGCTGAAACGTCTGTGCGGCACCCGAGAGACCCATAGCTGTACGTTTGAAGTTGTAACTCCCCATTGGAGTCACAAGGGTCGTCTTGTGACGATCCTGTTTTGCTATGGGTATCTGGTGGTAGCTCTTCACGAGATCCAGGCTGGAGAAGATAGTGGATCCAGAGAGGTGGTCTACAAAGTCGTGAAGATAGGGTATGCGGTAGGAGTCTTTCGTGGTTTGTTTGTTGAGCAAGCGAAAATTACCCGTGATTCTGTACCGCCCATTTGGCTTGGGTACAAGGTGTACTGGTGTACCGTATGGAGAGTTTGCCGGTTCTATAATGTCCAAGTCAAGGAGCGTCTGCAGTTCCTTGCGGAGACCCTCCAGCTTTTCTGGAGATAGTCGTCGTGCCCGTTGGCACACAGGTGGACCATTGGTAGGAATATAGTGTTCCGTTGTGTGGCGAACTGGACGGTTGAAGTTCTCCAGCTCAAAAACAGAAGGAAACTCTTCCTCTAGGAAAGCTAGTTCAGCAGGAATCTGTGCCGTGCTCGCAGAAGGTGAACAGGCATCAGAATAGAGTTGAACTTCAGCAGCATCAGTAGGTGAAGTAGACAAATCCGTATCAGGAGCAAAGTCAGTACTCGATACACAGGGATCGGCTGGGGTCGTCTGTAGGAGACGGCCGTTAACAACGTCAGGTGTTAAACAAAAATGGCGTAAGAAATCCAGTCCAAGAATGGGAAAATCTACGTCTGCAACGCGGAACGTCCACTCAAATGTGCGGTCAAAACCAAGCGACAAAGTCAATGGTCTTTCGCCAAAAATGTTAACCGCAGTGTGATTAGCTGCGCGTAGACTGGATTGCGGTTCGGAAACGTCGGTATAACAACGCGGCAACAACGAAAAGGTCGATCCTGTATCAACACAAAAGTTAATGTCAGTAAGAGTGTCAAGAATCATGAAAAGAGCGGAATGTGTCGTAGGTCCTGCGGAGCCGAGGCTGCCCACTCGTCCATCCCTCGGCGTTATTCGTTTTTTGGCTTGCCTCTTGGGACCCAAGAGCAAGGTTTTTCACAGCGATGTGCCTTATTACCATATGTGAGGTGGTAATAGCATAAAACACGCCTTGAGTCATTGGACCTCGGTTTGGGTTTGAAGTCGGTGGAGTCCGTAATTTTCGGAGTAGAGGTACTCGGCTCCGAGCGCCTAAAATTCGCAGGCGAGCTCAGTGTAGACATCGAGGTTGTACATGAACGAGAGTCAGAAGAAGCAGTAATGGAGGTTTTTTGGCTTGCCTCTTGGGACCCAAGAGCAAGGTTTTTCACAGCGATGTGCCTTATTACCATATGTGAGGTGGTAATAGCATAAAACACGCCTTGAGTCATTGGACCTCGGTTTGGGTTTGAAGTCGGTGGAGTCCGTAATTTTCGGAGTAGAGGTACTCGGCTCCGAGCGCCTAAAATTCGCAGGCGAGCTCAGTGTAGACATCGAGGTTGTACATGAACGAGAGTCAGAAGAAGCAGTAATGGAGGTTTGGAGCTCCTCCAGGCATAATTAACAATGACCTCATGGCTCACGGCAGCACGCTTTTTAGATATATTTCGACACAGTTGGTTTTTGATTTTGTCTTTGTGTCGTTTCATGAACGAATAGGCCCACTCTTCGCCTGGTAAATTATCTTTGAATTTAGGCACTGCTGTGCCTTGTTTGTCCAACAGTCTTTTTACGGTCATGCGAAGCAGACACATGAAGAAGATGTTGAACGATGGATTCCTTAGTTTCAAAGGGTAAAGCAGTTTGCCCACCTGGCGTTCGTCTCCGTTCTATAGATTGAAGCTGCTTGATATAACGCTGAAAAACTGATCTTGTCATGCTGTATTTGGCACATACAGATTTTGGTGAAGCACCAGCAATATGTTCGAGAGCAAGTCTTTTAGGTGCAGACAGTTAGGCGCCGGTCAAATAGGCGTGCACACTGTGGCGTCTGGATATTTAGGTGCGGAGCACTGTGGCGCCCGTTCATTTAGGTGCTATTCGTAGAAAAGTCTGCAGATTGTATCAGCTTGGCAGGTAGGGCGATGCTGTTCACGCAAAATGTTATATTGAACAGAAAAATATGTTGTTTTGTTAATGCGCGTGCATTTATTTGTTGTTAGTCATGGCTTCAATGAGTGAAGCTGCTTTAGCTGGCAATGCTTTTCACACAAAATGTTGTATTGAACAGAAAAAAATGTCATGGCTTCGGTGAGTGAAGCTGCTTAAACCAGCAATGCTTTTCACACAAAATCTTATTGAACAGAAAAATATATTGTTTTTTTTAATGGGCGTGTTCGGCATTTATTTGTTGTTAGTCCAGGTTTGCGTTGGCGAAAGCTTTATCAATAAATTATTCAAGTTTCCAAACATGACTGAGTTCGCTTTTAGTTATATAAGTCAAATAATAACTACACTAAACATCAGTAAAAAATATGCCGTAGCCTATATTCAAGCGAGTGGTGGGCTTGAGTGAAGAGTAACTTAGTTTTCCATCAAAACCCCAACTAGGTTTTGCCAAAGCTGAGCTGATACAATCTGAAGACTTTACTAGAAGTAGCATCTAAATGAACGGGCGCCACAGTGCTCCGCACCTAAGTATTCTGACGCCACAGTGTGCGCGCCTATTTGACCAGCGCCTAACTGTCTGCGCCTAATAGACGTGGACCCATATGTTCAGCATGCATTTTTTTAAACAAATCTTCGGAGGTTTTATTCTAGGACCGTGCTCCTCGTTTTGGTTTGTAGGTTCGCGGCATGACAGCACTCAGCTTAAAAACATAAAATATTGTCACTAGCAACCCTATTCAAGAAATACAAATACATACAATAAAAAAAAAGTCATCGATTAGCTGCCATATTACGATACTGTGTCCCATAAAAATCAATTATATGATATGCCTTAGCCACCCCATTCTTAACCATGAGAACTAATCTAAATTTTAAATTACGATTTTTCAAAAAAAAAGTTTTGTGCCTCATATGATGATTAAATGAAGATATTTAACTTTTACCCAACTTTGAAAATGTAATAGAACAGAGTGCACTTACCAAAGTTTGGCGATATCAGTTAGAATCCGTCAAACTCCAAAATTGATGTCACTTTTCAAATAGACTTCACTCACCGAAGGAAAATATCCACAATTTTTTTTTTACTAAGTTATACTCTACTGGTCTACCACAACGTCAGTTTCCTATAATAACTTGAAAAATCTACAACTTTGAAAGAAAAAAGACGTTAGCACACGTTAAAGTACCTCAAAACATTTTCCTGGGATGCTGCCTTTGTCACACCAGGATGCCTGAGTCACCCCGGTTTACGGTATCGGAAAACTTCACTCTGTCAATCTCGGTGACCGGCTCTGTGTTAAAAGCATCTACAAGTATAATATCAAAGGCTCTGTAAGGCCAAAGATAAAAATTTAAAACCAAACCAAACAAACCAGCTTGAATGTATTACACAACAAGGAAGTAGAAAAACTATCATGATTGGTAAAGTAAGACTTCAACAAACAATTTTATTTTGTGCACAACTTATCCAGCAGTACAGAAACAATATGCCCGCATTATAGAGCCAGTTGCATGCTTCACACAAATCCATATACAGTGGGGAATGTCCTTAACTCGTTGTGATGGAGTACACTTTGACTTGAACAAACAGTATTTGCCCCACCGAAAGAAGTAAACCTGTTTTATCCACTCACTTTCTAAATACTCATAAGCCTTAGTTGAGGTAGTGGGCAAAAATTCCATTATTTCAGCTTCTTGAATAAGGCCACTGAGGTACTGCAGCACTTTCTGCTATCCACACATCATCAGGAAGAACAAGTGGATTGACAATTGTATCCCCGTTTGAAAGGTTTAAAATGTCAGTGTATTCTTTGTCTAATTGAGGCGATGAATTTTGCTTATCTGTCGAAGGCTCCACTTTCATAACTTGGGCAGAATGTTGATCCTTGGTCTTTTTGCTAACAATTAAACCATAACTTTTGCAAAAATCCTGCAAATTGTCTACTTTCCAAGTGGATAAAACTTGCAAGTCATGTATATGATGTTTGTCTTCATTCATAACTGAATATTATTGAGATAGTGTTATTAACAGCTAAAACGTATGATAAGATGATGAAGTGATCAAAAAGTATATATCATATATATCACAAAATATCATATGTTATAAATATTTTTATGGGAAAGCAATACTTTTCAAATATCAGTGCTATTGATTAGCTGTAGCAGTGATAGTAGTAATCTTTTAGTGCACAGTACGGTACAAGGTTTGTGTCATCGCAAAATTTCGATGGTGGTTAATCATAATTTCCTGAAAAAACGAATAGCTTGACTCATAAACCATGCAAAACCAAAAGAATCACATAATTTTCCTCAAAGCACCATTTTAAAGCTTCAGTGAATCTATCAAAACCTTCTTGGTGGATAATACAATGAAGGTTTGTGAGCTGCTTTTATCGTACTTTTTTGAGACAAATTCTGAAAATCTTGCCACAAAGCCTTGTGTGTTACCCATTTTGCATGTGCTCCAACTGTGAAAATACCACGAAGATTTTTTAAGTCTAATCCATTGCGAATGGAAGCATTCTTAACAGCCACAAATATGTCTCCACCACGGGTGCGAGAAGAGAGTGTTTCCATTGAAAGAAGCTTTTCGCAGAGTCCTTAATGTCAGTCGATTCATTGATAGCCAGTGAAAACAAAGTGAATTGTATTACGCGAGAGAGCAATTGAAGAATAGTCGGTTTCCTTACCAGGATGAATGCACTTAACAACGTCTATGAGACATCGCTTAACGAGTTCTCCATCCGAATAAGGCATTCCCGCCACACCAAGATGATATGTGACTTTATAAGAAGCTTCTCAGCGATTATTGTTCGACTGAATGAAAGTGGGCATGCAAGATGTCTGCTGTCACACACTTCTCTTCAAATTTTGAACACAGATTTCCTCAACTCACCTTCCAATTGTACGTAATTATGTGACATATGACGACGAAAATGCTGCTTTGCATTATCTGCTTTGACAGTTTTAACTACTTGACTGCACATTAGACACATCATAGTATGCGATGGAGTCTCAATCATGAAACAATCAACTCCCATTTGGAATTGAATAGCATTTTCTCCTCTGCTACTGTTTTCTTTTTTATAGCCTAGCCTACAAAAACTTATGATGAAAATGTTTTTCAAGCTTTAAAATTTGAAATATTATTAGACAGTTAAGAAGCATTTATATCTTTGAGAATTGTTGAAAACAAATTTTTGACAGATTCGATCCACATTTAGTTCATCCAAAAAGTCTTGGTGACTATGACATACAGCAATAGAATTTAGTCAGGTAGCTGTCATCGTGCTTTGTTGCCATGTCTTCAACCGCCGTAATTTGCTGAAGCTTCTTTCTCCTTCCGCAGAAAAGTGGCCATTAACTAATTAGCAGCCTTGCAAGATTTTCCACACTGATGTACAAATCTTTCACAACAAGTTTCAGCCCCATTAATCTATTTTTTGCATCCCATACGTGTGTGATGGGGACAAATTTTTGAAGAAAGTGACTTAAATTTTGACCCAAAACTTTTACTAGCCATATTCTTCTAAAGCTGTAATAGAGCTGTCTTGGATTATACCAAACAAAACTTCCTCAAGCATTTGGTATTTTCAGTGCCTTCACCAGTAAAGCGATAGGTAAGACCTTGAACCAAATTGTCGATGCATATATAATTGTATATAACTGTCTTCTATAGTGCTCTTCTGTGGCATCATGAGAAATATCTTGTTGGCAGCACCTTCTCGAAGTTTGGATTTTTGTCCAACCGATGTCTTCAACTTGCTGCTGGAATTCAATGTAAAGATCCAAGTTTTGCTTTGCAACAAGCCAGTTAATTTTTCGATTGGTTGAAACAACACTTTGCAAACTTGCAATGCAAAGTGTGTGTTGCCTTGTAATAAGTGAGAAAGGAGTCCTATCGCTTTGATGTTGTTAAATTCTTGAAGGGGACGCATCAGTGCTTTATAATTAGACAAAACAAAAGATATAGCTGGTACCGTAAGATGGGGTGGATAGGAACAATTTGGAGGTATTTTGTAATGCTGTTTTGAAATTACCGACTTAACCAATACCACAATAGTTCCAAAATGTGTACATCAACACTAGGTATACGTGTAACAACCAGATTAGTTGGAAAGTAACTACGTTTAGAAAGCAGAGACAAATAAGTGATGTTCCTATTCACCCCACACTTCGGGGTGAAAAGGAACGCTTTTGCTTTTTAAGTATTTGTTCCTATAAAACCCAACTGATGTTGCTAAAATAAACATGCTTCGACTTGTGGCTCATAATCTACAATATGACAACCGCATGTGGGAGTTGTGGAGCAACTAATGCACACATAATTGCATTTAAACGAAGTTTTATTGTTACTCAAGAAATAAGTCCATGCAGTCAATCAATCAATATCAGAGTTCAAAATCCCCAAACGGAATCGAGTTCTGGTACAGCGAATATGCCCCTTTTCCTGACCAGTGGAGGTGCAATTTTCCTTTTGACATCTGAAAAAGGATAAACGAGGATGTCTTCGTCTTTCGGCCACTTCCAATGGAAGCCGCTTTTTACCATAGATTTAATTAAGCAGCCTTCGCTTTCCACAGCTATGATCTGGCCAGGAAAAACCTCCCCTTCATAATTAAAAATTACATAATCTCCTGCCGCATTTATCTCAACAATATCATCCTCCTCAAAATCGTCCACTTCTGTTGATTCGGTGTTAATACAAGTTTGTGCCGGTGACACACCTTGATCAGAACATGAAGGAACATCGGCCGTTCCTACACTTCTTCCGGGTTCCACAGTTAGCCGTTTCCGTTTTTGAGCTTTGTGTTGCGCATTAGCTTTGTAACGCATTCCTTCCAATACTGAAATTAAGGTATCATCCACTGCAGAAAACGAATCTCCATCATTTGGTTCGGTACCGGTGCTGCGATGTGGAAGTGAGGAAAGAGCCCTGTCTTCATTTAAAGGATAAATTCCACACTTTTCAAAACCAGACTTCAGATTTGACGCAGCATTGTTATACACATCGTTGTGCAACGTATTTAGGAGGGAAGGGAATGAATCTTTAGAAAGGCCAGCCGAACCTTTGCAGTTGCGCTTTTCTTTCTCCAGTATTTTCCTCCAGGAACGTTTAAGAGGCCGAAAAAAGGAAACATCAAGAGGTTGGAGGATGTGGGTGGAATTTGGTGGCAAGAATGCAAACGCAATGTAGTTTTCTTCGCACTGTTTTATGACTTCAGCAGACAAGTGAGAACTTAAGTTGTCTCCGATCATTATTTTTTTCCCTTCCAGATTTTTCAGATACGGAAGCGCAATGCTCACAAACCAGTCCTCAAAGGTTTGCATTTCGAACCATCCTGAACTAGAGCGATTATATCGAGCACCGGATGGCCCTCCAACTGTCCACGATTCATACAAATGAACTGCTTTGTAGCAAACGTATGGCGGAAGCAAAGTGCCGTCTGCACAGCCAGCGTACATTATCGATATTGATGATTTGCTATGATCCATGATTCTTTCTGGATATTTGATGCCTCGCTTAGTGATGACCTTTTTTCTCCCTGGGTCATTGCTTAAGTTGGTCTCATCGTAATTCACGATGTTGGCTGGTGGAATGCCAGCAATCGACACTGCAAGATTAGAAAAATATGTCTTGACAATGGCAGGCGACAACGATGCTCTTGAAGGCTTTATGTTTTGACAAATCCGATAAGACACAATCTCACGATTTCTTTTAACAAATGAATTGGCCCAATCTTTGCTTGGCAAATTGTTTTTGAAACGTGGAATAGAAACACCACGTCTGTCTAGATGTCCTTTTACCATGAATCTGATGTCGAAGTTGTCCAAAGGAAAGCCCCATGTAGCACACGTAGCTACTCTTTGTGCCATATATGTCTCCAACTCTTGATCTAAGGCAGTTTGCCCCCCTTGAGTCTTCATTTTGGGATTGTTGGCACTTCTGCAAAGGACTGCAATCGGAATCCCATATTTTTTTGAGCATGAGCGAAAGGACATTCCACGACGGTGATCTGCCAGAGCTTGATTAATTGCTTCTGGAGTATGTTTCTTGTATGTTTTTCCTCGAGGATCCGATTTATATGTTCGTGGCATGTTCTTTTGGCGTGTTCCTATTCTCCCCGAAAATTTCGAAAATTTGTCTGAAAAAAATGAAATCCATGAGCACAAAATTTTGTTAGGATTTTAATTGAAAATTACCATGAAGCGTAAACTACTTACTATGGCCGAGGTCTTTGGCAATATGAAAGTTCTCCACCTCTGTTCAACGTCGTCAGGGAATAGAAGTTTTTCACGGTTGCAAAAAACACTCCAAAAAGTTTCAAGAAAAAATCTCTGCTCAGCAGTAAGTCTGTCGAAGTACAGATCAAACACTTATGCTATCCTACACTCTATATAATGCCTAACCAAAATAACATGCGAGCCTGCAAAAATATATAAACAGATATAAGGAAATATGCAAAATATTCTAAGTCTAAAATTTGTTCCTATTCACCCCCATGTTCCTATTCCCCCGTTTTACGGTACACGTGTCAACCACCTTGTTTGGCATAGCGGATGCAAACTGTGATCAGACTCTACCCTACCTGCACGGCCAATTTGAACTTGCTTGACTGGTTCTGAAAATTACTCAGCTCTTGGACAATTCCAATATCATCATGTAATTCCCTGTTGCATTCAGAAGTGATTGCAGCCTGGCCTACTAAATTGCAACAATGACTACCACATTGTACTGTACGTACAAAGTCAATGGTTGCAATGTGGCTATTTTGCTTCGACAACTATTCATGGCACCTTGTATGTTAGCGTAGCCGGTCGTTTGGTCGGCAGTCATTTGGTCGACAGGACGTTTGGTTGACAAGACATTTGGTCGACAAGACATTTGGTCGACAAGACATTTGGTCGACAGGACAGACATTTGGTTGAACGAAATTTTTTGTAATGAACAAAACATTTTGTTATGAACGATACATACAATACAATACATCAATACCTTCTACTTATACATAATCACAAGTTGTGCGCGACGGCACGTAAGTAAGCAACATGGTCATTATACACATCAATGTTAGCAACAATGTTTTTCAGTCCGTAGTTAACGATCTTGTAACGTTTATTTACGGGAACAGGGCGGCTACTAGCTGCTACAGACATTTGGTTGAACAAATTTTTTTTAATGAACAAAACATCTGCGCTAATGCTTCTTTATTCGGTAGAGAACCTGCAGCGACAAGCGGAAAATTCTGTGTACAGTTCTGCACTAATGTACTGGTGGCTTCTTCGGAGTTCACGGCTCATTCTTTTATGGCAGTAGGCCTAATCGTTTTTAGAGCGGCGGCACGGCTAGGGTCGCCTCCATGTGTATGTTGAGATGGTCCATTGCAGATTACGTGGCCAACTGTCGTCGTCCTGCCGGAACATATGTTTCGCTCCTTGCACTTCCTGTACACTTTCTCATCACGTATTCTGTCAATCGAATACACAAAACCATCGAAAATTAGCTTTTGCCCACCTCTTTTGCTTGTAGCGAATTCCATTTCAGACACTATTTAAAGATTGAACTTGTTAATATGCCGAATCCCAGCTGAATACATCACAAATAATCTCTGATATACAATCACCAGTAGTTTCATGTGCTTTGTAAAACCCAATAAAGTCTTCTTGTGGAATAAGTTGGTCATCGACACATCGAATGCACAAAGATATTTGCTCTTTACCCTGATTGTCTTTTGTCCCATCCACTGAAATGGAAAATATCTTTGATAGAGATGATATTTTCTTGCATAATTATGTTTCTTACTACTGTATATTGTTGGACATAATTTGTAAAAGTTCATTTTGAATTTTTGAGCAAGTAAAGGTATATGTTTGGTTGAACCAATTCTGCAGATCAGGTTTGTCTTGAAGTCTTAGTTTTAAAGGTTGATTGAAGTTCCCGTTATCTTTGTTGTGCCCAAGCAATGCCAAGCCCTGTCTTGACAGGTATTTAATTGTTGAAATTATAAGACAAAGGCACTCCACGGCCTACTAGAACACGGCCAAATATGTAGCTATTTGAGGAAATTTCTAAGAGTCTGAATTGTTACAATTATAGCTATGACAAACCTGTGAACTTCCCGTTTCCAGAAGTAAGTAAAATAAGCAATATTTGTACCTAGACATATGTTTGGCTTGTTTAACCGGAGATTAGGTATGTATGTTAAGCACAACCTATGCAATAACAATGTAAAATATGTAAGATTTTCCAACTGCAACCTGGAGGTAGTATTGTTTGGTGTGTCGCTTTGGTGAAATTGCATGTTCCATTCAAAATATGAAGGATTTTTTGTGAATTCTATGTTGTAAGCGGTTCATTTGATGTGCTAATTTAAATTTTAGTTCGTTTTGTTTTCCACCAAGTTTAATTTTGCAAGTAAAATGTGGCTATTGGCAAAAAATCCTGCTATACAAAAAACCTAACGACTGTATGATGAGACTACCTCCAGGATGTAGTTGGAAAATTTTACATATTTTACATTATTATTGCATAAGTTGTGCTTAACATACATATCTAATTTCTGAAAAAACAAGCCAAAAATATGTCTAGATGCAAATATTGCTCATTTTACTTACTTTTGGAAATGGGAAGATGATAGGTTTGTCATAGCTATGATTGCAACAATTCAGACTCTTAGAAATTTCCTCAAATAGCAACATATTTGGCCGTGTTCTAGTAGGCCGTGGGCACTCTTTGCTGCGTTGAAGTTGCTGTTCCTTTTGGTCAACAAGTTGGGCTCAGATAGGTTCAGATTTGCGTAACACAATCTGAGTCTTTGCGAAGTGGTGAGTAGATTAAGATTCATGGGCTTGAAATTTCTTTGTTGCCTTGTGCCATTTCTAAAAGCCAGTTTCTAGAAAAGTTGGTTCACTAAATTTGGCAAGGGATAAGTATTTTCTTGCATGTGCAGTCCAGTAGCACAGTCGAAGGTTATGACTGCACTTTTTTGTGGCTGGTAGTGCAACCATTTTGCATTGCTCACTCCCCCCCCCCTGGATAGAACCCATGATAAATGCCATATTTTTTAAGTGTTGGAATGAACCTTTGAAACCGTTTCATATCCAACAGCCTGTTGGGTCATTCCATATTAAATCACCACAAATTTTTGGGATTTGTAACCAAAAATTTTAAAATATCTAAAATAAAAAAAATAAAAAAACAGTTGTGGCATTAAAACCATACTTCTCCAACTCCATTGATACGCACCGACTTAGTGTTTGGGACAGCAACATTCATTTTAGAAAAAGAAGTCAAGTAAACGTGACTATTTGATATTCTTGGCAAATATCGCAACTCTCGATTCATGTCAGTAATGGCCACTTCTTTGAAATGATCTCTCAAGATCAATTCTCCATTGGGGGTATTGCATCAATTGTGTTCCTCCAACTCGGCTTGCATATAAACAATTTCTTGCTGTTTTTATAAGATGGGGCTGATCAATTATTAAATAAATAAACCTATCTTCTTTGAACAGTGAATGGATTTTTTACTTTTTCAGAACCAGATCCCAAAATTTCCAAACACTTTTGATTGTTTGCGCTACCCTCACAAACAATTTCCAACACTTTCAAATTGCAATGTGTCTCCAAGCTGTCTACAGCTCCCCAAACAATGATCACTAAATGATGACATTTAGCTGTGTTTGTTGAATAAAAGGCCAGAGACCGACTGATATTTCCTGCAAAACTTTTAACATAAACCACCAGCATATAATTGGCTACATCTAAATTGGTTGATAAATTTGATCCATAATACTCTGTAAAACCTATGATTTTCTCGGTTTCCGGTTTGAATACTAAATTAGATTGTACTTTCATTTCATCAAACGTTTATATAAACGTAGCCTATTTCTCAAAATCTTTGCATGGTTCACTTTGATTTTTTAATGCATCCAAAATATGATTGTTGAATGTCCCGGTTTGATTTTGATGCATATGACGATAATCAAATAAAGTACGTTTTGATGGCAAGCGCAAAACTCCACAAAGTTGATCTTATGCAGAGAAACTTTTTAACTGCAGGTTGAGTGCAAATCGGATAATCTTAGGAAGATATTTTGTTTTACAATTATTTTTATTAACTTCAAGTTGAGTTTCAAAAAATATTTTTTGAAAATCCGTCAACATTCCATTTTTCCCTGCTGCACTGCAAATTGTAGGTATGTCGTTATCCAAACTACCCACTAGTAGGGTGTAACACTCCGACCAACTTACTTGTTGGCTAGTTATTGTGGTTTGCGAAATGACCTAACTTGATCAAGGGAAAAAAATTTTGGGAAAAAAAATATTGTTTAAGCAGGCCACGCTCCCCGTTTTTGTCGTAAAATCTCCATTACCCCTCAATTTTCTATATCTCGTATCCTGGTGGAGATAGAGAGCTGATTTTGGCGCCAAAAGATGCAGAATACCAAAGTTTCTATCCGACTTAAAAACATGCTATAGCCCTAAAACCTTTACTTCTTTCTATAATGGAGAAAAACTGTTTTGAGAGTAAAATCTGTCATTTTTGAAACAAAATGCTTGTATTTCAGATCTTGGCTTGCACGATTGTCATTCAGTCATTAAACATAACCTTTAAATCAAACTTGTAAGCTGTATAAGAACAGTGATGTTTTATTCAATAATGGGGCATGAAACAATCAACACAAAACTATACAATACATGCTAGGGTGTGACAGCCGCCCCATGATTTTTAAAACTTGGTTTCACAGAGCCTACCTTTTTTTTGGTGGTGAGGTTTTACCTGTATAAGATTCCTGTAAAGTTTCAAAAAAATTGGTCAAGGTTTAGAGGTGGCCCGTGGCCACTAAAGTTTTTGGGGGTGCGGGATGCATTTTTAGGGGCGTTTTTGCTATATCTCAGCTCGTAGACATGATAGAAGGTCATGCTATAGCTCAATCGATGCAGTATAGGCAAGTTTATATCAAACTTGTGAACAAATGTTCAGTCTAAAATGTTTAGTTTTTGAGTTATTTGAGAAAAACCTGTTTTTTGCATATTTGTGAGAAAAATGTTCTTAGCACGTTTTCTTCTTGGGTTAAAACACATGGAAAATCAATGAAATGATGAATTCACATGTTTAGTTAATGTTAAACAAAATCACAAAATACATTTGATAGCAAGGAACAGCGATGATAAAAATCACAATGTAAGAAACCAACACCGAGATGGATGTAAGTATTGTTTACGCTGATTGGGCATAGAATTTCTGCTGTTCTCAACTACTTGAAGAATATTTTGAAATGAAACTTCTGTCTTAGTAGCGTCTATAAAGTCTTGGCACAGTTTGACACCCCTTTCTGCTGCATCATTAACAACACAAAGATTTGAAACCCGTTTCTTTGCTTCACAGTAGCTGCCGTTCTGGCACCAATCGACAACACCAACACTTAAAAAGGTTGTGTCAATCCTCAAGATTCTGAAGAAGCTCTAAGATTCTTCTCCAACAAAGGAGCTCAAGTCATCTGTTGGTTTTGTAGCAACGGAAGGAAAGGAGGGTTTGCCAAAATCACTTCCTTCTCTTTTCAAAGAATGTCCAGGATTTTCAAAGCTTGTCAGCTTTTGAACAATTTTCTGCTTTGTCCCGTCAGACACACTGCTATCGAAAAGGGTAAGGGGGATAAGTTCTTCACTAAGATATCACATGTGCCCCTTTAGAGCTTTAAGAGCTGCTTTGGCCATACTGCTTTCGATTTATTCATACTCGTTGACGTTGATAAGTTCTAGGTGCGTTGCAAGGAGCAGAAGTTGACACAAAAGTGGTTAGCCACCATGGCACATAGGAATATACAACAAGCTGAACAAATTTTTGGATTTTCTTTAGCTGTTGCTTTGAACATATAAAACCTGCAGGAAGATCTCTAGTAATAACTTTAGTGAGAAGAACGATCTTGATGCAGTATAAAATCTTGGCCATCCATCTGGCGTGGTGACAAGCACCCGGATGTAGAAAACCTCCAAAGGTCTCAGCTCCCTCACCAAGATGCAAAAGCACTAGTTTGACTAGCTCCTCATAATCATCCATCACAAATCCCTGTGCTAGGGCTTCATAGCAGATCTTCACAATCATCCCCTTCTTGATCCTCATATCTGCTGGCCATCGCTCTGATGGTAAGATGGACTCGCCTAGTCAAGCCTGAAGACAACATCCAGTTTGGGACACTTCTATCAAAGCTCAATAAAAAACATCAGTGAAGTCCTCCAATTAGGCAGACTGAGATGGCTTGGTCTCGTTGAGCGCAGCTCAAGCTGGATCTCACAGGTCAGCTGTGTTAACATCGCAGCACAGCGGGGTCAAGGTAGACCAAAACTTTCTTGGGAAGAACTTGTAAAACATGACCTTGTAGCCCTGAACATGAACTCTGTCAACCCAATAAATGAGGTGTGGAGAGGAAGACTTTGCTCTCGACAGACAGGCCACACCCTTGACATGAGGATTAATTCATGGCCTGTATAATCAAAATTGGTTGATGATGATGATCTTTAAACTGTGACATAGCATGTAATATAAATTAGCACTTACCACCATAAAAATTGCCTTAACAGTAAACACAATGTTAGTGTTCAGTTTCTATGCTTCTAACAAAACAAAACATGAGGTAACTTAGGTTTAAACTTTGAAGAGTTACAGCTTCTGCACTTCTCCAGGTATTCCTAAGAAGAAAAAAAAGTGAAAATGATAAAATATTCAATTCATATGTAACAATTTTTCACAAAATTTGTGCAAAAAACGGGTTTTTCTTAAATAACTCAAAACTAAACATTTTAGGCAAATAGTTTCTTCACAAGTCTAATACAAATTTGCTTATTCTGCATCGATTGAGCTATAAAACGACCTTCTATCATGTCTAGGAGCCGAGATATAGCAAAAGCACCCCTAAAAATGTCGGCAGCAATGTCGAGTCGGCAGTCGGCAGCAATGGCGAGTGGTTAGCGCGTTGGGCTCACAGTCGAAAGCCTGCATGTTCGACTCCAGTCACCCGCACTTGCTGTTGTTTCTCTAGGCAAGAAACTTTACGATAATTGCCTCTACCCAGTGATCGATTTCGAGTAATGGGTAGTACCAAATTTAAGTCATAAGTAAAGTAGACAACCGGAAACAGACATTGCCGTCGGCTGCAGCGTGGGTCAGGTGTACGTCGGAAGGCGTACACCGATGCATAGCGCTCAAGTCCGCTTTCCCGCAATGCAGGATAAAGATAAACAAACAAACAAACAAAAAATACATCGCTCACCCCCCAAAAACTTTAGTGGCCACGGGCCACCTCTAAACCTTGACCAATTTTTTTGAAACTTTACAGGAATCTTATACAGGTAAAACCTCACCACCAAAAAAAAGGTAGGCAAATTCTAAAAAGGTCCGGGCGGCTGTCACACCCTAATACATGCTAGACAAACTACATTGTCCTGTTAATTTCTCATTGCGAATAATATGCATTGTTAACGTAACTCTTTGTCTTTATGTCAACATCACTTGTGTCACGGATCTTTTGGCTATTAATTGTTTCCTTCACGTGGCCTATCAATCGCTCACAATAAGTATTGTTGTTTCGAAACACTTCCCAATCATCCTTACTCCCTGCTGTCAGACATGGTGAAATGCAGAAGTTGCTTCCATAAATGCCGCCAGCGGACGGTTTGACCACAATAGAGCTTTGGTGTCTGCTTTTTTTGCTGTTGAAATCCTAGATACATCAATGTTGGCATGCAGTGCACCCAGCGCAGCTGTCTTTGGGTTCAGCCATTTCTCACTGTGGTCAATAAGCATTTCTTTGCTGGCTCAGAAGCATTACAATGCTTTCATGAAGCTTCTCATTTTTTGTTGGAGTTGATGATGTTGAAGCAATTTTCTCTTCACTGCCACTCATACACTTAATTCACTGGATGATGACTTTGGCATTTCCTCTTCAGAAGATGTCTCTAATTCATTACTGTTACTTACTAGTAAAATCAAACTCATCACTACCGTGTTTATGGCAAGTTCTGAGAGTTCTGTCTTGCATTTGCTTCAAATTTTTGCGACTGACAGCCACATCAACACCACCAATCACCATGTTACGTTCTGATCGCTGATCTAAAAGAAATTTTAGCTCTTTTGGATGAACTCTTGAAGACATTGGACAAGAGCAAATAAATTTGTTCTCCAATGGTCTGTACAGGGGATATCTTTTTCATTGATGGTACTGTCAAATGCGAATTTGCATTTACACGAGCAAATGTCAAATAGCTCATGAGCCTACATTGTTTTTCAAAACTGGCAATTTTTTGCAAGTAGCTTGGAGATGCGAGTCTCTTTCTTGGTTGTGCCTTCAAACTAGAAATAAGATTTAAACTGCTTTTGATCTTTTCTTTAATTCTTTGAGATGATAACAAGACACTTTCTAAGTTTGCAAAAACCCAAGTTTGGCGAATGTCTTCTTCTACAAGACTCGCAACATCAGAGACAGTAGGCTTAAAATTGGGATCTTTTCCAGGTTTTAACTCATGCTGCCTCCAAAAATATCCTAATTACATGATGGAGTGTTGGCAAACAGCATAATTTTGTAAGCTTTTACATTACAGATACATTGCTCAGAATACTCTGACGTGACATTTATTGTGTAATAGCTTTTTATTATAACCTCTAACCTGTAAATAAAGGATGCAACCTACATTTAAGTAATGTTGAAAGAGCTTCTATCACAGACATATTGCTGAGTATATTTTGACGTGATATTTAACGCCAGCAGTTTTAAAACCTGAGGTAATTACTTAACCAGCTTAAAAGCATTATTTTGGTGACCTGGGGAAAATTCATTATTCGACTTCTTACATCTTTGTAATCAGTTTTGAGATAATCATCATAAAATTTTGTGTACCAGTGCACAGTGCTGTATATTGGTGAAGGAAACTTGTAAAATTATACTGATTCAATTCTGTGAAAAAGTTTGAGAACAACAATACTGTCTTCTGTTCAATGACTACTAGTTATACAGTTGTGAGTTTGAATAAAGGCTATATGTAATAGCTTAATGACATTGATCTGAGCCATGATCTGAAATACAAGCATTTGGTTACGAAAGATGCAAATTTTACTGTCAAAAACAGTTATTTTCAATTATAGAAAAAACTAAAGGGTTTAGGGCTATGGTACATTCATAAGTTGGATATAAACTTTTATATTCTGCATCTTTTGGTGGCAAAATTAGCTCTCTACCTCCATCGCGGGATGAGATATAGCAAATAGTGGGGTTATTGGGGTTTCGCCACAAAAGTGGGGAGCGTGGCCTGCTTAAATGATTTTTTTTTTCAAAAATTTTTTCCCCCTTGATCAAGTTAGGTCATTTTGCAAACCACAATAACTAGCCAGCAGCAATTTGTAAAAAAAAGTGTGTAAAGTGTTACACCCTACCCACTAGTAGTGTGAGTCTACTAAAGCTTCTGCAGCCATTCGCTCCCATTCTATATCTTTAACTTGTTTTCTTTGATCTTTAACTGTCGTAATAAGCCTTTCTTTCGAACATAACGGAAGAGGTGCTTTTGCTTTTACACTTAACTGTAAAGTAGAAAGTGTTGCAATTGGCTTTACTCCCTTGGCCATGAGCTGCATGCACATAGCACAAGGACTTCCGCAATCAGCATACCCCAAGCAATTGTTTGATCTAAAGTTTGTTAGATATTTTGGGTAGCATGAATTCCACAGATCTTGATTTTCGTCAGCTTTGTGATATACAATGCAATTAGTGCCAATGACCGGCTTTGTTGTAACACCGGGACACATTTTTGCAGGAAGTGCTTCTAATTCTGTGATTAGGGCACCAAGCTTGTTACAGAACATTGTGTCCTGACTGTCCTCAGACAATTTCAAATGAAAGTTAGACACAATAAATTTGTATTGTAATGTTGAGATATTTACAATAAAAGCAAGGTCATTCTTTTGAATTGAAATATAATCTGTATTCTGTATGTTCTTGGAATTGCCATCGAATTCGTTTTATCCTGTTAAAAGATTTCTTGACTTCTCCTATGTTTTCATTTATTGATAGTGTAATTCGGTCTCGGACCAGTATTGGACGCATAGTGGATGCAGCCGGCTTATTACCAGTTCTCTGTGGCAAATTCAAGCATGGGACGGCACCAAACTTCAAAGATTTACTGCTACTTTTGGCATTTATTATTACGTCTTCTGCATTAAAATGTTTCTCACAAATTCCAGCATTTCCTTTGTGAAGAACTTGTTTAATATTATCTCTTGGATCACGTTCATCTCTGTACTTCAGTATGACTTTCTTCAAAACTTCATTATGCCACTCTTTGTACTTCCCTTTCGCATAAACATTGACAGTAAATATAGAAAAACTTTTACTTCTATCCGTGTGACACTGAGGGATTGAACAATTCGAAGCTGGCATAATCTAATAAATAACTGCAAATAAATAGTATGATAACATTCCTGAAATTATAAAACAAATATGAATGATTATAACAACAGAATTCATAACTGTAAAATACACCACAATTCATAACCTAATCTTGCAAATGGCGATAAGAACTACCATGCCCATGACTAAGTATTTTGCCAGTTAGTTTAAAAACTGAAACTCTTGCTAAACCTGCTTGCTGCTTACTACACATACTCTCAAAATGAACAGTAAATCCAAAAGGGCTAATCTGCTAGGTTTGTTGCCGACTGGTCAATAGTACATAACTTAGCTTGATAACAATTAAGTTATCTACCATATTTAATTTGCCAATAGACGAATTATAATGCAAGCTCTACAAAACTGAATGGAAATCATCAGATTCCATGGAACTTCCTAACTAAACCTGTAAACCTCTGTGTAAACTGCTTGAAATTATCACGTTTTGCAGTTTGCGAGCATCGAGAGCTGCCGCTTGAACCCTATCCAGTCAACCGTGACTGCTTTTCAACATCGCCGCCTGAGCGTACGCAGATTCTATTGCCTATCTCTTGTATTTATATCTCTGCTTTGACTAAAATGTTTAATATCTTTCTTAATAATTGTCACATCGGGCCCAAATTTGGTATACTACCATTTTGAACCCTGAAGAATTCAAAAATGATGGTTTAAAAATTCTGCAACAACCCTTGAATTTGTGTTTCAAAACTTGCTTCCAGATTTTCTGATACATCGACTTCCGCACTGAATATTTCAGGGTGCCCAAGTGGCCAACTTGCAAAACGGTCTCAAATTGTTCATTAGAAGTTCTACTTATAATAGCAATAAAAAATCATAACCCGAAGAATATCATGCAACATCAAACATGCCAACACCCAACAGTAACAAACATCTATTTAACTACAGAATGTTATTCATTTATCAAATTTCAATGTGATCAAATTCAATTCTTCTTGGGAATGGTATAGCTGCGACTATAACCGGATGTGCTTGGTGGTGTAGTAATTTTGCAAAGAATGTGAGATTCCGGCACCCAGCAAACATCATCTCGTACCGGCCAGTGGAGTCTGGTTGCAGGTCCGTGTGGGCAGGGCCGGATTAAGACGAAACTGGGCCTGATGCTGCAGCGCAAAAACAGACCTATTTTTTCTAGGCATTGGCACATATGCATTCGACACTCTGACCAAAGAGCCTTTATTGCTTTCGACGCAGTCAGCCAAATTTTAATGAACATGAATAATAATAACGACGTGTTATCGTAAAAACTCGAGAGTAACATCAGGCTATGTAACACCAACACAATTCAATACCAATATTGCCTGAAAAGCGGAGTTAATGAAGAAAAGGCTAATCCAGATCAACTTAACGTTGGCATATTGTCAATGCTGCGCTAGTGCTGCTTACTTATACTACTGTTTTTCGAGCCTTAGCAAGCGCGAAATCTTCGATCATGTCAGTGCAGTCAAGGCTGCTCAGCACCTCATGTTCAATGCTCATAAGCGCCAGCATGTTTAGCCTTTCCTCCCTCATCGAGGACCGCAGCTCTCCTTTGACTATTCCCAGTTTTGAGAAGCTCCGCTCGCCGGAGGCATTAGACACCATCAAGCACAGATAGATGCGCAAAGCAATCTCGACGTTTGGAAATGTTTGAGAAAGGTTCAACGACGACAAAAGCTTGTACATGGTAAGCTCTGCTGACTCGTTCACACTCACCGATTTCTGGGTGTGCATAAATGCAGCAAACTGTATGAGCTCAGCCACCAGCGTGTCTTCCAAGTCATCTGGATACGAGGAAACGAGATTTTGAGCTTTATTCTCGATCTGCTTTATGCTCAATGACGTTAGCTCCGAAAGAAATCCGAATGTTGTAGATATATCCTCATACGCCTTCATTCGCTTTTCCAGTTCAGCTAACAGTCTGTCGATCATGACCAGATATATATGGGTTTTGAATGTTTCCCTAGGGGTGAGGTTTTCTTCGTTTGCAGCTCCTTCATCAGGCATTCGCTTACGGCCTCGACGTTCTTCAGCCTTGTATTCGCCGTGAGGAACCTTTTCGATCGCCATCTGCTCATACACGTCAAATCTGTCCCGTGCAAATTGAATCGTGTCGACCAGTGATGCCAATAAACTAGTTGCCGTATTCAGACTGACTGTAGGGTCTTGGAGGCTAATGCTCGTACTGTTGAGACGGCATAGGATATCGTTCCAGGCAGTCGCCATAACTGCTGTCTCAAGTTCGTCCATCCTGCGCGAAAATCCGTCGGCCTGGTTTCTCGTATCGGCCTTCTGCTCCTTATCTGCCGCAAGCTCATCCAGGACTTCTTGAATGCTCTTCCACCCTTCTACTAGCGCTTTGACAGCATCTGCACGTTCACACCATCGGGTTCCAGACAAACCTTTGAGCGTTAATGTGCAGCGATTCTTCAGTTTCTGCCAGCGATATGTCGATTCAGACAGGAAAACGTATAGTCCATTGACAAAATGAAAAAACCTGGTACAGCCAGCGCAGCTATTAACAGCCTGGTCTCCTACCAGGTTTAAACTGTGGTTGCAGCATGGAATAAAAGCAGCATATTTACATTCTCGCTTCACAATTGCCTGGACACCGTTGTACCGTCCTGACATGTTTGACGCATTGTCATACGACTGGCCTCTGCAGTTAGTAACATCCAAGCCATTTTCCTTCAGAAAGTTCAGAAGTATGCTAGCCATGTGCGTAGCGGTGTGTCTCATCATAGGCAAGAATGTCAGGAACCGTTCAACTGGACCCAACGGCAGAACATATCGAATAACAATCGTTAGCTGGTCGAGGTGTGATACGTCAGGTGTAGAGTCAATCGAGACAGAGAAATACTTCGCCTTCTTGGCTTCTTTCAAGATGGTGTCCTGCACCTTTTGTCCCATGAGCTGCACCAGCTCCTCGCAAATTGTGGATGACAAATAAGAAATGTGACCTTTCCCGCGGTTCGCATATTTTCTAATATGGCTAGCCAGCAGAGTATCGTACTCCGCCAACAACTCAATGATGCCAAGGTAGTTACCATTATGAGGGGAACCTATGATCTCATCCGCGCCCCTTATAGCAAGGCCACGCTTAGCTAGGAATATCAGAACGTCGATGAGCCGCTTTACAATCTGGCGCCAGTAACACCGCTCTTCCTCGACCTGTTTAGCGGCTAGGTAGTCAACACGACCGGCCTCCCTCTGTCGGCTCGCAAAAGACAACATAGCCTTGCGATGACCATCGCTGCTTTCATGCATTTTTATTCTGGATTCGCCTGACCTCCAATTGTCGAAACCGCCGGATACGAACTTGGTTGCTTGAACAGCATTACCACCGAACAACTTGCATGCAAAGCAGAACACCTTCCCGGTCGAAGGCGAGTAGCACAACCATTGTCTATAGGATTTTTCACCATTGAGCGGATGCGTACGCACGAAGAAGGTCTTAGTGCATCGACGTTGGAATGATTCACCTAGGTATTGTCTGGCGCTCTCTTCAAACATCGATTCAGTGTGTTGGCAGTGTTTTGAACCTTTCTTGGCCCAATATTCTCGAGTGTCAGCGTTGATTTTACCCCACTGTCCTAAATCATTGGTGATATCCTCCAGCGTTTGCGCCAGTGCTTCGCCAGTGATAGCGTCTCCTTTCACCTCTGCTCTCTCCGCTGAACTTTCCCGCTCTTTATCCTCTCTTTCCTCATCAGGTTCATCTTGCTTGGCCTGGTCTTCAGGAGCGCTCGAATTCGCAATCGCATCCGACGCAGGCAATTGAGACGAAGCTGCTCGCATTCCAAAGTATGAACTCAGTTTTGGAATTTCGCCAGAAGCTTTTCTTGTTCTGCTGCTTCTTTTCTTTTTCGCTTTATCCCATCCACTGAGTTGAGACGCCATAGCAAGCGTGCACAAAACGCAGCTAAATTTGTAAATTGTGGAACCGTAAAATTTATCGCATTAACTTGAAATCTTCCGTTACAATAAACACAACGCCGTATATTTAGCCTACGTCACAGTGCAAAAAAAAAACATTAGCAATTGTCTTAGAATTAAGGCAGTCGCTAGCGTCCAAGTGAACCCCAATGCTTTCCATCATTTTTTGTTATAAACTGACACTGGTTTCCATCATTTTTTGTTGTGAACCGGCAGTTGTTTGCACGGTGTTAGCTTGTGAACCGGCAATGAAACAACATTGAACTCAACAATAATGATTGCTAACTCTTTTCCCAACCATAATGAGTACTAATCTTACTGCCTTAACCTAATCTATTCCTAAGGCTTAGCCCAGGGGCGTGCAACTGTTTATCGCAATGGGCCACAGCGTACAATTATAATGATGCTGAGGGCCAGTCTATCGAATAACACGGGGGGTCTGGGGGGCCTCCCCCAAAAAATTTTGAAAACACTTCCAATTTGGTGCGCTCTGAGAGCATTTCCAAAACAACATCTTCGGACTTTCCCAGTCCGAGGATAAAGACTCAATCAATCAATCAAACTGGGACTAGTCTAGAATGTTGGCTGCTTTTTTAGACTGAGCACAAAAACTTATTGTCAATGTCATCTGTAAGCATTTAAGACATGCATTGGACTGGTGCACTAGTAAAGAGCAAATAATTAGCCTATAAATTAAGCTAGCCCATTCTTGAAGAACACAAGTATATTTGCTCTGAACTTGTGATGTCAGTCTATTGACTCAAAGAATTTAAAAAACACTTGTGCTGTTTCAGTACTGGTTAGTTAATGTACCCTTTGGAATTGCATGTTTTATTGTTGAATCTATGTTTTTTTTGGTAAGAGAACCAGCTTTATTTTCAGCGTACTCAGTAGCCTATAGTTACAAGCACAAAATCACTCATGTGTAGAGGCTGTATTCCTTTCGCCTGAAACCAAAAGCAGCCGCTATGAGATACGCATTGACTAGGGTTACCATATTTGAAAAAGCAAAATTCCGGACAGTGCATGACTATTTCATGAGACCATATATGCGCTACCGAACTATTAGCCATTAAAATTAGTCAAGGATTCTATATCAAAATTTCACTAGGCTTCCTCTATGACATTTCAAGTAAATCTCTGATTATATGTGCGAAATCGCCTGCTTTTATAGTCTGTTGGAATGTTCTAGTAATTTTCGCAGCATGTGATCTATATCTAACCAATTCTGATTCAGCACAACGGTCAATAAGTTCAAGAAAGTTCCAAAGCTCCATAAAGTTCTAAGTGGTAAACATCATTGATAAATCAAACGCTCTGTTACATCATAATTTCGTACAACCTCGTAGTAAAAAAAATGGCAGTGTTGCACAGTACGATTGCAGATGCAGTAAAATGAGCTGGCTGAGCGAATTTTCTAGAAAAAAAATTTCTAATTCTCCCAAAACGCCCATCATAAAATTCCGGACATTTGAGCATTTTTTAAAATTCCTTCCGGACGCAAAATTTAACACTAAATTCCGGACATGTCCGGAATTTTCCGGACGGTATGGCAACCCTAGCATTGACGTCACTGGGAAAGCAACTTTAACCATAACACCATAGATATCTTACATATAGATATGCAACTCAGTGGTGCGTAACGATGTTTGAAGGCTAACAGCGTAGCTATGGCTGTATGTATTGACTTTAAACTTGGCACAGCAAAACAACTTTATTTTTAATATATTTTTTTGGTTTTTGTTTAAATAAAACTTTCTTTGTTTTCAAGTTGACGTATGGATTGCTTGTGATGACGTCACATTCTCGTTCCGCATGGACTGCTTTATGGAGATTCTGGCGATTGAAAACAAATCACAGTCACAGAGGGTACCTCTAAATACCCCTTGTCAGGCATTGTAGGCATTGTCAGGCATTATCGGCTTTTTGGGGGTTGTGGAGCATTTTCAGGGGTTGTCGAACATTTTCAGGGGTTTCAGGTATTGTAAAGTAGGCTAACTACTTTCAGGCATTGTTGGGAATTTCTAGGCAATGTGTAGGATTTCCAGGCATTGTCGATCATTATTAGTGGTTGACAGGCTTGTGAGGCATTGTCAAGGCCGGATTAAGGGTTTATGGGGCCCTGGGCTGAGCTGAAGGTGGGGGCCCTTATCAAGTGACATTTTTCGCTAAAAGGTTATCGATCAATGACGCTAAAAGCATTTCTCAGCAGCTGGGGGTTCCGCCTCCAAACCCCGAGTTGTGTGTATTGTGTAGTTGGTACTGTGCCTTTGCTGCGATTGAGATCGAAAAAAGCGATTAAACAGGAGCATTATTTTTAGAACAACAAAATGACATAATTCGTTTAATGCTGACTTTGGAGGGGCACAAACTCTCAAACTTACCTGAGCGACGCCACTATTCTCTAAGTACGCCACTGTTCTCTAGTTGTCTTTTTGAAAGCAAAACCTGGTTAATTTTCAACAGTATTTCTTCGGAAAAGATTCGTTTTCTGGTTGAAAAGCAAATTTAGCAATGACAATGAACTTTTAGTGCTTGGTGTCGAATACTTAAACACAAAACTGTTGAGATACAGAGCAATCAAAGCATGTTTAATCGTTTCACAAAAATTGTTTTTGTCCGCAACTTTATGTATGAACTATAAATTGTTTGTCAGCTTCACACGATAAAAACAGAATCATGTTCATAGGAGTACAAACCAAAAAAGAAACAGCAAACTGGTAGGCGGTACCCGTACTGTAGTCATTTTGTTTGCTGCCCTAGAAAATTGTTCATATCAACTCAAAATGGACGCTTTCTTGCTTTTCTCGTGGCAAAATCGCTGATCAATTCTTCAAAATGCAATGAATCCAAAATATCGTGTTCAATGCTTAGAAGCGAAAGATTCGAAACTCGCTCTTGCCGGGAAGAACTTCGAACTCCGTTTTTGATTCTCTTTAATTTTGAAAAAGATCTTCCTCCACTGCAGTTGGAGACCATCATACAAAAAGAAATTGAATAACTGGGGGCGGGGCAGGGGTGCTGCAGCAGTGGTGCACATGTGGAGCGAGCCCCAGTGGCATAAGCAGAAATTTTGAAAGGGGGGGGGTTAACGGCCGGCAGACAAAAGGTCACCCAGAGGCGGTGGGTCTGGGGGACCTCCCCCAGAAAATTTTGAAAAATTACTTTGAATTTGGTGCATTCTGAGAGCATTTTCAACAAAAATGTGGGTACGAATATTCCTGTAAAATGGTGCTGTCCGGTGGCATAGCAAAAGGATAAGATCATGTTTTCTTCAGCATTTTTCGGAAATAAAGCTAAGTCTCTATGTTTCTTGTTACTAATTCCTGGCTGAGATATTTGAATGTTTGGTAGGCTATTGGCAAAACTTGCTCTTTTAATGCAGTTTCGTTTAAAATTAGGCAAACTTTGTTTTAGAGACATAAAGAGTTTGAAAGCATCATTCTCAATATCATGACGTCACACGCGTGCCAAATGAAGGTTGAAACCCCCCCCCCCCCCCCCCCTTGGCTACACCACTAAGCGAGCCGCCCTTGCTTGTTGAGATACGAATTAACGCAGCAAACTCCAGCTGTGCAACCAAAAATTAACTAAAATTAATTTTTTTCTTAGAGGAGGGGGTCCCCAAAAGTGGGGGCCCTGGGCTTCAGCTCAGTCCGCCCCCCCTGCATTGTCGAACATTTTCAGGCATTATCGAACATATTCAGGGGTTGTCGAGCATTTTCAGGGGTTGTCAGGCATTGTAGAGAAGCTACTTTCAGGCATTGTTGGGAATTTCCAGGCATTATCTAGGATTTCCAGGCATTGTCGATCAATATCAGTGTTTGACAGGTTTGGTAGTCATTATGGAACATTTTCAGGAATTGTCGAGCATTTTCAGGGGTTGCCAGGCATTGTAGAGTAGCTACTTTCAGACATTTGTTGGGAATTTCCAGTCATTATCTAGGATTTCCAGGCATTGTCGATCAATATCAGTGTTTGACAGGTTTGGTAGTCATTATGGAATATTTTCAGGGATTGTCGAGCATTTTCAGGGGTTGTCAGGCATTGTAGAGTAGCTACTTTCAGGCATTATTGGGAATTTCCAGTCATTGTCTAGGATTTCCAGGCATTGTTGATCATTATTAGTGGTTGACGGGTTTGTCAGGCATTGTCGAACATTTTCAGGGGTTGTCTAGCATCGACAATGCCTGGAAATCCTAGACAATGCCTTGAAATTACCGACAATGCCTGACAACCCCTGAAAATGCTCGACAACCCCTGAAAATGTTCGACAATCCCTGAAAATGTTCCATAATAACTACCGTACCAAACCTGTCAAACACTGACTGATATTGATCGACAATGCCTGGAAATCCTAGACAATGCCTGGAAATTCCCAACAATGCCTGAAAGTAGCTACTTTATAATGCCTGACCACCCCTGAAAATCCTCGACAACCCCTGAAAATGTTTGGCAATGCCTGAAAATGTTCTATAATGTCTAACAAACCCGTCAACCACTGATAATGATCGACAATGCCTGGAAATCCTAGACAATGCCTGAAAGTAGCTACTCTACAATGCCTGACAACCCCTGAAAATGCTTGAAAATTTCCGACAATGCCTAACAACAAGCCTGTCAACCATTGATAAGTAGGTAAAGACCTTTTTTGGAGCTGTATTTCCAGGACAAGCTGAAGTTTTATTCAATTAATCTACTGAGTGTTACCAAAATGAAAGTTACTGCTGGCTACCGAAAGCTGTGCTATAGCATTTGGTAGCCTAGTTATGGTGTGTACCAAACATTAAAATTGTCTTGGTTTCGCGGTTGGATCCGTGATGCTAATGAAGCTGTCTCAGCAGGGGGGAGGATGCCCCCTGCCCTCAAATTTTCTCTGGATGGGGGGCAATGGTGCCCTTTTAAGGTCATGTAAGCTACTGCAAATTTCGCAATGGTAGGCTAACAACTTCTGCTATTCGCTTTTAGCCAAATTATAAGGGCCTATAGCCTACAGTAGGCCCACACAAATTATCCCGTGGACACATTTTATACTTTGCAGCAGATTGTGATGCTATGAATGTGAAATTTACCTTTCGTTTCTTGTTCAAGCTAATGCAATTATTCATCTGTCTCACATTTCGACTTTCATGGCTAATAGCGGGAAAACGAACGAGTTGCCCAGCATTATCGCTATATCTCATCCTAAAACTCTCGTCCTAAAATTGTTCCGGCGCCCCTCTATCTCAGGTTCGTAAACTGCCTACAACAAGCTTTAATGAGTCACTGGAAATAAGCTTAAATGATAGTTCCAACGATCATGAAACAGAAGTTGCATAACCTACGTGAAGAAAGATTATTGTCTTGATTTTTCATAGTAGGCTATTCTGTGAAAACTTGAAATATACGCCAAACAAAATATTCCAAAGGAGCTCAAAAGCCACTACTCGCCAAGCCCAAACCGTACAATAATAGCCTACCATAGATACGCTAGCCAAGCTGGCAACCTTGATTGTTGATTGTGTCCATAAAGTCAGTCGAGCGTGACGATAATTCCACGATTGCTGAGTTGCATATCTATATGTAAGATATCTATGATAACACCAGATAACACATCTGATTGGCTAAGCAGCTGGTGTCGTTTTGCAAAACGATTGAGGATTGGATAAAACGAAGGCGTTTTTCAATGTAGGGTAAGCAATTTTGAAAGTTGATTTCCCTGGAGCTTCAGTGATGGTTTCTGACAAAAGCGTTTGCGTTAATTGGCATTTATAGGCAAGACATGCGGTTTGGTGAGGACTTAGACTGATCACAAGCGTTATGAGTAATTCTAGTCATGAACACAGTAATTTTCAAGTTAAAATAGACTTGATAAAAATAATAAGAAGTTAAACCTAGAATTCAGTCATTATATTTTGCATAGTTTTCGCTCAGGTAAGCACTGCTTTCCCTCACCGATCGTCACTGATTAATATGGAATCAACGAACCAACAAGTGTATTTTAACAAGAAGGAAAAAACTAAGACTTCTGAAACAAATAATTCTCAAAATGGAAATGAACCAAGTATCAGTAGGTGCAAATGTAAACTACGAAAAGGGCATATGCAGATAAGTTGAGTGTCACAGAGGGAAGTAAGAAACAAAAAGGGGAATTTGTCAGGCAATACAATAAAAATACTTGGAGCTTGGTTTTACAATAGTTCCGGGTAGTGAACAATCGTCACGGCCCTAATGTTTGGTGTGCTCCCAAATTCTGCCAAATGACGTTATGAAACCTTCTAAAGTTGTTCGTCACTTTCATTCAAAGCACAACAATCTTGAAGGCAAGCCACTTGAATATTTTGGACGAATATTCTCTGATATGAACGATTAAAAAAAGCAAATGAAAAGATGACGACTACCGAAAAATCCTTTCTTCATGAATCCTATCTAGTTTCTCTACGAATAGTTAAAACCAAAAAAAGCATACACGATTGGGGAAGAGTTAATAAAGCCGTGCATCTTATCTGCGGCTGAAGTAATGAAGGGCCCTGAAACAGCTCGAAAAGTGTTATAATTTTTCATCTTAAATAAGTAGTCTATGCCAAAATCTTGCTTTATCTTACGTGCCTAGGCGTAACACTGTGCCTAGGCGTGCGAAATTCGGACTACAAATTTCATAATAAGAATTATTTGTGGGTTAATTAAGCAAAGGAAAACTGTTCAGCGTCCGGAAAATTCACGTCTGTTTTCGTCTGGGCCTATTTCAGGAATGGGCCTAATGCTGCAGCATCAATAGCATCCACAATGCAGCATGGTGCGCCACCGACACCAAACTACATGGTTTTATGCCCCACCCGGTGGCGCGCCCCCCTGGTATGGACCTTCCTCGGCCGACTTGGGTCAAGCTCAACAGAATCCGAACCGGAGTCGGTCGCTTCCATTCCAACATGCACAAGTGGGGTCTGGCTCCCTCATCGGCCTGCGAATGCGGCGCGGAGGAACAAACTGCTGACCATGTCGTTCTCGAATGTCCCATCTACAAGGCACCAAATGGAACGCATGGTATAGCAACGCTGGACGAAGCTACACTCACCTGGCTCTCCACCACCTGCCCTGAAATTTGATCTAGTCTCAAACGAAAGAAGAAGATGAATAGCATTCACCTTAATCCTGCACTGCGTGGGTGCATAAATCGAATTTGAACATCTCTTTCGTCTTTGTTGGTACAAGCACCAAACCAATCCACCAAAACTTATCATAATTGCAAGCTACATAGTCCATACAACTGGTTTGAATATATGAATGAACTTTCATAAATGAAAAACCATTATTTTCTTTATCATCACGTGTTCGTTTAAATACGATTTCGTTTATAGACAATGGCTGATAAAAATGAAAAGACCTAGTTCCTGGTATAGTGCTTCCAAGCTTGTACCGCAATTCTAATGCCTTACGAGCACATTCCAAGTTCTCTTTACTGATAAAGTCAAATTGTATTCCTTTCATTGCATTCAAACAGAACTGCAACATTGAATTTAGCCTACATCAAGAATTTGATTCGAATATGGTCTCTGCAAACTTTCACGTGCTGCCAGGCGTTTAACAGTTTCACCAATTTCGTCACAAGGAGATTTCCCATGAGAGGTGGCAAAAAAAGTCCAGTCAGCATCCAAGCCAAAATCTTTTTTATGGTGGCACAAATTCATGATATTCTTGTAATTTTTATACTGTCCTGTACAGTGTACACCCGTCAGAATAATAACTCACTTTTGAATTACGCTTGGAATATTTTGTTGGATAAATTTGGCTGTACGTTGCTGAATCTCATTAAACAAAGGTTGTGTCGTGCTCTAAGTCATCAGAAACAGAACAGATTGATTTATGACAAATAGCATTTTCATTATTAAGTCGGAAATAGATAACAACAGAGTGTAAAGTACATTGGGTTACTTTCCAGTGAAAACTTTGAATTTCATCCTGGACTATGAATCGATAGTTTTCTGCAAAGTCCAGAAGAGCGATAGCTTCATTATCTTTTTGTATTTTAAGAGCATTTGACTGGCATTTTGCTATATAAAAACGTGCTGTGAGTTTGTCAAATGCATTTCCAATAATATCAAAAAAATCAGTAACTGGAGCTGTACGAATAATTAACTGGGAGCGATCTGTCGATATCCATTATTGAAAAGAGATATCTGTGATGATTATTAATTCGAATAAATTTGACAAATAACTCTGTAAATTTATACTGCCGGGACAACTTTCACAGCCGTGCATCATACAATGCTTATTTTTAACATCGCAGACAATCAAATTCATCATTTCTTTGTAACCCACGGATGACTTTGTAGCGCTCGCGGCCCTTTTTGTGTTTGCCTTAGTAGCTATAATTGTGAAAATTGTAGCCATTGTGAAAATTGTACTTGTTAGGAATTTGGAACGCTGGCTGAAGATTAGGGCGTTTCCTCGGTTTGATTTACATACGTAGTTTTACGTTGTTGTAGCGTTGCGCATTTGACCATTTGACACATGCTGCATTGCTTGAAGCAATAGGCCTAAGCCCCTTTAAAATCAATCGTTCAGCGTGAAACACAGTTCAGTTTGTGAGTTTTCAGTATGTTTTTTTGTCGGCCAGTTGTGTGGTGCCTTATTTTCTCAGTCAGTTTGCCACGGATTCCTTTCTTGGAAATCGCGATATTAGTTTAATTATGGCTGTAGTGTAATTTTTATGCTTTGAATTAGTTTAGCTCGTTCTATTTAAATTCAAGGCATTATTTGGCAACAACGTTCCGACGTAGAAGTTGATTCATTTCTTTGCAATAAACTCATACTCGCAAAAGGAGTAAGGTATTGTTTTCAAGATCATCCCCGCTACGCGCTGGTACCCGGGATGTTGCTGTAGCAGCTACCACTCGGCGTCCGCTACAACTTCGTTGCCTCAGCAAGCAAATGGCATTCTGATGTGTAGTACACACGCAGATGCTGTGAGATCCTGACGAAAAGGCAGTCAGCATGATTTGGGGCGAAGTGAACAAAACTTTGAAAATCCAATTTTAGAATTTGAATGTTTGTTTTTAAATTCCACATGCAACTCTTTTAAATTGCGCAGTAGTAACCGCTTCTGTTCATGTACATTCTTTTTTACACTCACAAAATTTTTCATCCCTGGCATATGTCTGGAATGTTCGCCCTCATAAAAATGTTCAACAGCTTTGATTGTTTTATCAAGTATAAAGTTTTTTCCTTTTGGTTCTTTGGGTGCTGCTAACAAACCTTATTATTTTTTTAAATTTAAAGCCAAACGAACAGAATACTCAGAAACTTTAAAGAAATCAGGCAGTTTTGCGAATAGATCGTGATCTTGGTATACATGTTAAAAGCATCAGCTTCATTTTGTGATCTGCATTTTTTATTCGCTCTTTTATATCATACAAAAGTACGTCCAAATCATCCGCCTTTACTTGTACATCCTTCATCTATTGAAAAAGCTGGTTGCTGCAGTTGGTCAGAAGCAACACCAATAGCGCTTGCAAAATTTTCTTGCAATCCCTTAACTGTCTTTGACATGTTTTTTTCTTGCTGAATAATTCGCTGATGCTTGGGTAAGCCATGGTGGGTTGTTGGGGATTGCCCAATGGAATACGTTTTTTTTTTTGTTATATACAGTATATATATATATATATTTTGTTTAAACATCATCTGTTTATGCCCAATAGAAATTAAAGTATTGTCGAGTCTTCTTTTAAATGCTAACCGACTGTCATCATCGATCTGAATCTTCACCCTAGAACACACCAACAGTATCATCATCGGACAGCTTGACTCGCTGTCATTGTCAACTGATTCATCAATTGCAGTTTTTGCTTGCTTGACGCTGTTACGATAAAACTGCTTTCCTGGTACAACAGCGTATTTATGTATTTTTTTGGCCATTTCAAGATTTTAATTTGAAAATTAATATTGTTGGTTGTCACCGTTTCACTGCCGCAATAGCCGGAGTTTTATCATCCTTTTTTGTTGGAGCTAAATTCATGTATTTTCCATATCGTTTTTGCACCAATAATAAAACTGATTTGTAAACGGAAATTTTGCACTGTCTAGCGTTTGCGCAAAGGACGTAATAATCACCGGTTTTCTGGTGGAAGATCGTCAGATATTTCGTGAATTTTTGACTGTTTGATAAGAACACCAGTATCGTCTCTGGTTTTATTATCATACAATAATAACAAATATCCACCTATTTGTTGGTAAAAGTGCAATTATTTTGTGGGAGCTTAGCCTGAGATTGTAGTTTTAGTTGGCAGTGTACCCCTCACAACAGCTAAACAGTCAGGTAAGGACAGTTAACTCCCAACTGATCTGATAACACGGGTGTTATACGTCGAAATAGGTTACCGGTACATATTTCTCACAATTTTTATCAAACCCATAGCCTACTGCACTGCAAATTGCCAAACCTCATCTTAAATAAGCTTCAAAAGCAATATGCTAATTATGACACCGCAAACTCTCGATGCTTAGGGGAACGTTCAAATATTACGTAACGTTTTTTTTCCGAAGTTTTGACCCCCCCTCCCCCATGTAACGCCAACGTAACGCTTTTTTCAATCCCCCCCCTCCCCCATGTAACGCTTTTTCACTACGAATTCAGCACAAAAACTACCATTCCGTACTGTAAAGCGTTACGTAACGTTTCGCTTGAACCCCCCCCCCCCCGATGTGACGCTAACGTAACGCTTTGCATAACCCCCCCCCTCCCCCTCGAAGGCGTTACGTAATATTTGAACGTTCCCTAGTTCGGACATCTCATTCTAGATCTATAAATAGCTGTCCAGTTAGCGTCGTTGCAAAAGACGTTACAAAGCCGAAAACGTTTGAATGTTAAACTATTTGTAAATATGTAAAAAATATACTGTTGTAAAGCTCAACCCTGTACTCAGTGTACTGTAGTATTGTTGTGTCTTGCCTGTCTTTGGTATAAAAAAGCAAACTCTCTCCCGAAACTAAGCTTATATACAAACATCCTGTATTTGAAATACAAGATGACAAGTAGTTCAGGCCCTTAGGGGAATCTTTAGGCTAAACGTGTTACACGTTGTTTTTTTGCATATTTTTGCAGTTGATCAACCCAACTTTGATTTTAGTGGGTGCCGCAACTTTTTGGGTCACGTAATCACCCCCAAATCGGGGATTTCCCCAGAAATCACGTTTCAGCTCTTTTTACGTCATTTTTGTGCAATTACATATTTGATTTTTGTATATTTTAACTTAAAAAGCACATACAAATAAGTGAGACAAAATAAACACAAAATAATTTTACTGATGACGTCATTGTGACGTCATCACATATATTTTTTTGCTTTTTTAACCTATTTTGGTCGTTTGCTGTTGGTTTTAGTTGGAGTACCGGTTACTAAAACCATTTCACAATTCCTAAAAGTAGTTTCGTCATGATTACATCTTTTATGACGTCATCATTACATTATTAAAACTAGACAACTTCAAATTCAGGAACCAAAGGTAAGTTTATTCCGAAAAAGGCGATCAAATACTCTCATTATAAGTTTTGCAAATGCTTAAAATTTTACAATTGCAAGCAATAACAATAATTCCAGTACAGCCAAATCCTTTGTTCACCCTGAACTTTTGCCACCTACATCATCCTTTACCAAATTCCACTGCCTCAGAGTTTACTACCAGATTATGGTCAGGATGGGTAGGTTACTGAAGATGGTATGGATGCTCTAGACTGGGGATGGAAAGTAGACAATAATCAGATGGTTCCAATCATGATGGACATAAAAGCTGCCCCGGACAACCTACTGAAAATGATCACTGCATTTGCGAATCGTGTTCACCTCACTGTAGTTGCCGGAGATATGTGCTACCATACCATGCTGGATGTGGACCATGCCAAACTGGTTCATGTGTCCATACAGCAATCACATAATTACAGACGATGACATCGAGAGTGACAGCGATGAGCATTAGTAATACTTGATCCATTTGCTTTCTTTACGCTGATTATGTCAAGAGTCTACATGACCACATCGTATGAGCTCTTTATGCCTGCTCAGTTAACACAAATAGGCTATACAGGGTCATCAGTATTTATCGTTACAACTTAAATTGGTTATATTTATGAAATGAAAGAAAATTTAGAATTTTGGCAAATGTATTATTGTGGAAAAAGCAATAGAGAATTAATACACAAAATATTATTCAATATGTCCTCCATCTGCGTCAATAACTAGTTGAAGACGTTTAGGAAAAGCCTTGCATGTGTCACGAATTACTTTCTAAGGGACTTTGGCCCACTCCTTCTGCAGTTTCACCTTCAGAGCTTCCAAACTTTGATGGTGAGTGGCCGAGACCTTGCTCTCAAGGTATGACCAGATCCCAAAATCAAGGGGATTCAGATCGGGAGAAGATGGGGGCCATTCCTCTTTGAGAATGAAGTGCGGGACATTCTCGGAAAGCCACTCCTGAGTATTTTTAGCCCCATGTGATGGTGTAGAGTCCTGCTGAAAAGACCAGGGACGTTTTTTGAAGTGCTTGTGGGCCCAGGGCAACAATGCGCTAACGAGGATGTCATCTCGATAGTTTTGCTGGTTCAATTTCACCCCCTGGTCAACGAAAAAGAGGGGTCTTTTACCGGACTCTGTCACGGCTGCCCAGACCATCACTGAGGTGGCACATTGTTTCCTTGTTACCACTCGAGATGCTTCATCCCATCCCTCGACCAAACCCGATCGTTTTGGGTGTTAAAGTGATGTTCAACATCAAATTTCTTCTCATCACTGAAAACGAGATTTGGTAGCATGCCATCCTGAATGCAGGAAAGACGAATCTGGGATCTTTGGAGTTGTTTATCAACAACTTGAGCAGAAAGTTGTTGTTTCTTGACATGCTTGAATGGAGACATCTTCAGGTCCTTTCGGAGTAAAGTTGACATGGTCCCATACGACACTCTCGACTCTTTAGCCAGAACCTCGATGGATGAAATAGATTGTAACGCTAAATATTGATGACCCTGTATATAGAAATCCCTGTGATAGAAATTTACTGGGTTGTTTAATAAACAATACATTGTTATTGTACATTTTTAATTGTTTTGGCAGCTATCTTGGATTGCCATATTGAATTTATAGGCTATCAGATAATTTAACAATTCTGAGAATGGTCTCATTGACTTCACAAGGTATAAAAACCTAGATATAGACACCAAAACTACACGTTTTGGTCATATGATAACCTAGTTATGGTCAATTTACTGTTATTTTAACGGTTTGGCGGCCATCTTGGTTTGCCATATTGAATTTATAGGCTATCAGATAACTTAACAATTCTGAGAATGGTCTCATTGACTTCACAAGGTATAAAAACCTAGATATAGACACCAAAACTACACGTTTTGGTCATATGATAACCTAGTTATGGTCAATTTACTGTTATTTTAATGGTTTGGCAGCCATCTTGGTTTGCCATATTGAATTTATAGGCTATCAGATAATTCAACAATTCTGAGAATAGTCTCATTGACTTCACAGGGTATAAAAACCTAGATATAGACACCAAAACTACATGTTTTGGTCATATGATGACCTAGTTATGGTCAATTTACTATGTTATTTTAATGGTTTAGCGGCCATCTTGGATTGCCATATTGAATTTATAGGCTATCCGATAATTTAACAATTCTGAGAATGGTCTCATTGACTTCATAGGGTATAAAAACCTAGATATAGACACCAAAACTACACGTTTGGTCATATGATAACCTAGTTATGGTCAATTTACTGTTATTTTAATGGTTTGGCGGCCATCTTGGTTTGCCATATTGAATTTATAGGCTATCAGATAATTCAAAAATTCTGAGAATAGTCTCATTGACTTCACAGGGTATAAAAACCTAGATATAGACACCAAAACTACATGTTTTGGTCATATGATGACTGAGTTATGGTCAATTTACTGTTTTGTTCAATGGTTTGGCGGCCATCTTGGAAGCTATCTTGAAAATAACCACTTTCCGGAAGTTGGATTCCTTAACATTTTGAATATGTTAGTACTGACACTCAATACTAATCAAATCAGTTGAAAAACCATTGGTAACTTATTGTAACCAAAAAAGTTACACCAACAACAAACAAGCGACTACAATAAGAAAAAAAACAAGCAAAAAATTAATACATGACGTCACAATGACGTCATTAATAACATAATTTTGTGTGATTTTTATCTCGTGCATTTTGTAGTGGCAGTCAGTCCAAATGTAAAAAAATAACGTATCTAATTGCATAAAAATGCCGTGAAAAGAGCTCAAAATTGACTTGGGGGGAACCCCCGATTTGGGGGTGATTACGTGACCCAAAAAGTTGCGGCACCCACTAAAATTGAAGTTAGATTCCTCAACTACAAAAAAACAACGTGTAACACGTTTAGCCTAAAGATGCTCATTTTTGCCCCTAAGGGCCTGCACTAAAAGTTTAGGATCCCAGTCAGCAAATCTTTTGGCTGGGATGCAGTAACCTAGATAAATTAATTATGTAAGCTGCATTGATAGTATCAATTATGATGATTCAAAACAAACACAAGTTGAGACAATTAATTAACAACAACAACAGTTAAATGTTTCAGGTATAGGAAGGAATCCATTTTCGATGGCATAACGAACTTCCCGTCTGAGAGCTGATCGTTTTCTGTTGGTTCGCATTGTGAAGATGTTTGGTGCGTACTTTCGTTGCGGCTTAAAAAAAGGCCTGTACGTTAATTGTTCAGCCCAACTTATACAGTAGCCTATATAGCTCAGCTGGTTAGCGCGTGACTTCGTGAACAAAGAAGCTTCAAGATCAAGCGGTGCTGGTTCGACTCTTAGGGTGTGCGCTTGAGCAACGCATTATAAGACTGCTTTTCATTCAGCGGGCAACAACACTTCACTCTGACAATCTCTGTGACCGGGCCTACGTGAGTGGTTCAAAGCCTCTACAACAGGGTCCAAACTGCGGCCGCGGTCCAGTTTTTTGTTAGCCCGCGGAAAATTTTGATACTTGCATAAGCAGCTGGAGCTCAGTTCAGTTGTTTTTTCATTTCTGACCATCATATCAAACACAATACACGTCAACATAGCAAAGGTCGAGAAAAAGGTAGAAGCGTCTCTGTTGCTCTCAGTTTTAACACTACATAGAGCCAGCCATAAAAGCAGTGCTTCGCAACTGTTACCGAAACAAAATTAAGCAAAAAAATTTTTACCGCCAGTCACCAGAAATGGTACCTAGCACCCAAGAAACGAAAGATAGCAAGTGAGTGTAAAAAATTTCCGACAAGGCGGGAAAATGATTATTTTTTCAAGGAGATGTAGTCTCGCTAAACACATGTGTGAAAAAAAGTTAACAACAAAGCCTATTTTTAGTGGGAGATGGTCTGATTAAACGTGGGCCAATTAAATGGGGTTGATTGTAGCCTATAACTGAACACGTTTCGTGGCTCTTTCCTACAATATACCCTACAGTCTTGAAGCGAAGGACAAAAATGAGTAAAATATGTAATGCGGCTCGCAAAGACCCACGAATAGCAGAATGAGGCCCGTGGCTAAAAAAAACTTTGGGCACCCCTGCTCTACAAGTACGCGAAACTGCCAGGATTAAGCCCTCAACAAGCATTCCTAGTCCGAGGATAAAGATTCACGCAATCATATATTGCAGTAGCCTATATGTGACTGACGTACGAGCCATGGGGGGGGGGGGGGGCAGTTAGACTCCTGTTTCGGGGTGGCTCGTTACTGCAGCCTACCCTAGTAAATTATTGGAAAAGATCGTTATATTTTCAGGTCATTAGACAAAGAAATATCAAAATCCTAAACTTTCTGCCTTTACTTACGCACAATTTTTTTGGCAACACCGCTTCAAGGCGATATTTTTTCTGTCTTGAACTGCTGGAAAATGTTTAGTTTCAGCTTTTATGACTTCACAACAGGAATTATTTCATTTCATGACAAGATGGGAGATGCATCAATGAATTGATGTAAAAAACGAATCGGTCAAGCAAAAGTATCATTTTGGAAATTTAAGGAATTTTTAAGCGATATATATTTGCAATTAAAACTGAGACTATTATCTTGTTGAATCAAACCAGTTACGGTATGTCATATGGAAGTGTAAGTTGGACCTACAATCCTAGCCTACATCACAGAAAAATTAATGCTTTTCAACTATAGTGCTACAGAGGAATATTAAAATTATAAAAACACTTTACAAACGAAGCTATTAGAAAAAGATTCAGGTTGCAAAATAGATGGGCAAACTATTTAACAAAACAAAGGATGGGTTGACTTGTCAGTTGTCAAGTATCGGAGAAGCAAAAAAGTAGCGTCACAACGTGACGTGTGAAAGCATATGACAGCCAACCTTCGGCTCGGAGACGGTAGCCTACATGATGATGATTCTCATAACAACGGATGTCAGCTGTATGGCCGAAATATGTATGGGATATTGCTGTCAAATCTTGGTGCATCTAAGTGTCAAAAACATTCTTAAATAATTAATTAATATATTATAACTTACACGAGAAAAGTCAGGCCGTGCTTGTCCGCCGGAAGATCAAGCGGCGCTGGATCAACTCGGTGTGTGCGCTTAAGCAACACATTTCGGAACTGGTCTCCATTCAGCGGCACATAGTGGGTGAAATAATTCACAAACAACAACACTTCAACAATCGGGAAACTTCACGCTGTCGATCTCGGTAAACGGCTAAGTCAAAAGCCTCTAGCCTACAAGTATGCGAAACTATCAGGAATATCCTATCAAGGCATTGTCAGTCAGATAACGATTCCAAACCAACCAAGTCATCTTTGTACATCATCTCTGCTTTAATTTTCTGTCTTAATGCTTCGTGACAACTTTCTCCGGGAGGTACCACTTTTTTCCAGTAATCTTTGTATTGTTGATACCTTTGCAATTACAGTGTTGTATTAATATTTGTATTCGTTTTGTTAGTATATAAATACAGTTTAGCATTATACGTAGGCTACCTACTAAAACCATACAACCGAGCTGTTGCCCACTTATATGTAGGTACTGTGAAGTGGAAACTCGAATAAAATGAGTAATAAGATGTTAAACATTAATTTTGTGAAAAAACTAGTCGACGGGCATTTTTCCGCTTTTAGAGAATAGACTAACTAAGGATATAACCCATTAACCCATAGCCTACTGCCACTTATTGAATTTACAGGTACTTGTTGTGTGTACTAAACTCAGCATTTAGAATGAAATATTGTGTTAATGTTGAAAAAAAAACTTTTTTTGATTGCAACAATTTGAACATTTTTTTTTGTTACGACACAGCAGCTAAAAGAAAGTCTGTTTTAGTAGAGATCAAACGTGAGGGTTGCAAACCAACTTAGGTTAGTCAGTTGGTTATAGTTGTTGGAATATTCTAGGCTAATTTTTTAGCAAAATAGAGGATGGAATAAAGTGTGCAATTTTGGTTGGGGTAGGGGAAGGCGGGCAAAACGGACATTTGCTTTTTTAAAAAAACTGCAAATAATTTTTTTTCCCTATCTGCTAAAACTACTTGAATGAATATTCCACACAAAAAAATTGAAACTTTTGTGCAACACTCGGCGGCCAGGAGGTCGAAATAGCTTTTTTAGTACTTTATTATAAAAACTTGTCTTCTAAAATGTGATAGGCCTATTTAGGTGTTTATTGAAAAATTTCTGCTTTTCTTTTAGTTTTGAACATAGGTAGGCTATGCAACAATGGATCACTATCCTCCAAAAAATGAGCTTTCTACATATTTTAGTTTTGCTTATAGTTATAGACTTTCTTAGGTAGCTTGTTTGGAGAAAAACAGACATATCATTTGTAGCAAAGCCTAAAAGAAGCAATAGTTTTTTTAGTAGTGGAAATTGTTTTCAAACGAATAGCTAGTTTGTTTTGGAGAACTAAAACAACAAAGATGCATTTGTCAAGTAGCCTATTGTTAGACAAACAGTTAGTCTGATTCTATTTGAATAAGACTACTGAAGAATCTGGCTTTATGGCGGCGAAAAGCTTTCATTAAAATAACTTTCTTGGTCATTAAACCTGACTGCTTCTGTTTATGGATATTCATTCTAACAAGTTCACAAAATTTTGCTT
Source organism: Aplidium turbinatum (assembly GCF_918807975.1). Taxonomy (NCBI): domain Eukaryota; kingdom Metazoa; phylum Chordata; class Ascidiacea; order Aplousobranchia; family Polyclinidae; genus Aplidium; species Aplidium turbinatum. The sequence goes on from NC_137472.1 coordinate 50,505,809, forward strand.
GACCTTAACAACTAATTAACAAAATGAAATACGAGACAGAGTGGTCTCATATTATGTCCGTTTTGCCCGGGACAAAGCGGACACTGACAATAAAAATCATTTTTAGTAAATAAACAAAAATAAGTGTCATACTTTGGGCAGTTGTTGTAAAGTAACATCTTAATTCAAAAAACGTAGTAGGTCCATGATATCTAATTTGCTTGCTCAAATGGAACACTTTGAGGTTAGCTTGTCCGTTTTGCCCACCTGGTTGGTTGGTTTGGAATCTCTATCCTCGGAATGACAAAGCCTTGATTGGTTATTCCTGGTAGTTTCGCATATTTGTAGGGGATCTTGACGCAGGGCCGGTTACCGAGCTTGGCATAGTGAAGTTTTCCGATTGTTGAAGTGTTGTTGCCGGAGAATTATTCCATTCACTAGGTGCCGCTGAATGGAGAGCAGTCCTGAAATGCGTTGCTCAAGCGCACACCCCGAGAGTCAAACCAGCGCGACTTGATTTTGAGCCGGGCGCGTAACCACTGAGCTATCGGGGCAGACAATTTTTTTTGATTGCAACAAGCACCTTTCCCCTAAGTTTTGCAATTGCTTAACTTACCTAAAAAAATAGCCTTTTGCTTAATGTTTAAACTCAAATGTTATTTGTGGATTTCGGAGAAGTAGCTATAATGCGTCATAAACTTTAAATGGCGTGAACAGATCACTACCATAAACAAAAAGTGACATCCATACAACATGAGGCAATTCTACGCGAGAAGTAATTTTCAGAGTAGGGTGAGGTTTTTTTTCAAATGTCAGGGAGGGAAATTTCAAAAAAAATTATACCAGAGGTTTTAGAGCAGTGGTTCTCAACCTTTTTCAGCACGAGGGCCACATTCAAAGCTTAAATCTTGTAAAAGGCCGTAACAAAAGAAATGCAATTTAACGTGAAACTTGGTATTGGTTTAGACTTTCAATAAGTTTCCCATAACGAGGGGGTAATATTGATATTCGTTAGGCTTACTCAAAAGCTGGTTAAAATGATGGTTCGTCCATCGGTTGTCATATTTGGGTTTAATTCCAACCATTTTGCTAAAAGTGTTTCAAACAGAAAAGTTATATTGAACAGAGGCATTTTTCAATGCATTGGCTGTCAAGTGAGCATACTTTCTCTCTGGGAATCGAATCCAAAAATGAAGTAGATGATCACATTTGAATACTTATGTCAGCTTTACATCTGACTGCAAATCTAGCAGCTCCAGCTGAAAGTGATTGGGGTGCGGTGCTCACGTCAATTGCCATAGGTGCTGCAAATATTTTCATCAGGGCTTAAGTTGAAATTAAAATTACCCACCCTTACTTATAAATTTTGCACAGCAAACTATATTTTTGCAAAAGTAATTTGATCAAAAAAGTGCTGATCTTGCAGCAGTCTTTCTTACCTCTTTGCAGGGTTGTTCCTGTTAAGATTGAAAGTGTAAGGACTTGTAGTGTTTGCTCGAATAACTGCAACAAAGAAACTCTCAAATACTGTACTATTTTTGTTCACTGCAGTGTAACAGTATCTCAGAGCTAATCAATAGTCTCACATGAAGTGGGTTGGTAGCGGCCTGGAAACGCATCAAAGTGACAGTCTTTTTTCCACTGCAAAAGCACAAAAAATTATTAAGCTGCTGCTGCGTTAAACTGTACACATACAGTAAGACCCAAGCAACCTTACTGATGGTCTGGCAGTGCGCGGTCGACGAGGTAGCTGCTGTTTTTGTGGGACCTTGCGAAGTCGAGGATCAAAGTCATCCAGAGAAAGTTCGTGAATCCAATGAGATTGTAAGTTCGTGTTTTTAACAAAATTTTTGTCGCACAGGCATGCTGTTCCAACGATCTGTTTACTACAATAATTCAAAAAGACAATCAGTGATTATTATCAGTTCATTGCACCGACTTGATATATTTGAGTGTACCTCCAGTCAGTGCCGGTCTTTGGGGTGTGCGAACCGTGCGATCGCACAGGGCCCGCAAATTAGAGGCCCGCAATTTACTCAGAAAATGCAGTAATTTTTGTTATTTCTAATGGAAAAAATTTAATTCGATTCACAAGCAAGTACCGGTATCCTTGAAGTCAGTTGCGGCTTTAGGGTGAGGCAAGTACTGAGATTGTCGCGTCGGGCCACCTTTACAAGCTTACATGCTTTTAGGCCACCCACGACATTTCACCATGTGCCAAATAGTTAACATTGCAGTGTGACAACAGAATTTCATTTTGTGGCAATCACGTTTAAATAGAATACATGTTACTTTCAATACAAAACCATTGCTATTATGCCCATATATATGTAGTTTTAAAACTAAACATTTAAAGGACCCGGATTTTTTAAACGCCATGTATCAAATTGCTTAATATTCTATCAATTCAGGAAACTTCACTCTTGTGAAAATTTAAATGCATGTTAATTCCAGTATTAAACTATCATTATTACGGGGTCTGCTCCTATTCGGTGAGTCCGATTCGGTGAGTTCCTAACCTCTAACCCTAACCCTAAAACAGCAATGATAATTAGGCTACAGTACCCGATAATTTAAAAAAAAAATTAAAAAAATCCCCCTTTAAGGGATCGGACTCACCGAATCGGACTCACCGAGTTGGACTCACCGAAACGGGCCATTCCGATTATTATGCCCTATGCATGTAATTTTTAAAATCTACTATTGAGGGGCCCAGTTTTTTTCAAAACGCCATGTACCAAATGTGTAACGTTGCTCAGTGACAACATAAACCAAAAATTTCAATCTTGTAGCAACTGTATTTAGACATATGTTACTTCCAGTACTGAAATGTCATTGTTATTCCATAGCTTCAAAAATAACATTTAAGGGGCCCGGATCTTTTCAAATTGTTTCAAGTTGATTACTCTGTAGTACCCAACCTAAACAATTTTTAAATCTTAATACACTTGTTATTGTACTTAGATACAGTTTGAGCAGTAGGCTACATTTTACACTTATTCATTGTTTGGATTTTTTTCACTGAATAGTAATATAATCCGTTGATTGATTGATGATATATCAATGTAATTTTTGTACCAGCAAAGGTTGTTGAGCTCAACAATAGAGTAATTTATCCATTAGCTATACCTAATCATTGTAAAAGTGGGGCAAAGAAAAAAAAAGATTTAAAATAGGAGTTGTTGAGCAATTATGCAAAGCATTCTTCAATTTCTAAGTTTTTAAAATATACTAGTTGCAGTAATGACACCAGTGAGTCTACTTGTTTGACAACATCTTAAATGATGTCACTACTGGTGGTAACAGATTAACTCTACTAAATTCTGAGGTCAGCTTTGCCTTATTCAAACTCCAGCTGCTTCTTATAATGATAAATCAATAGCAAAAATGCTTGATTTCCTCTAAGTGTGATGTGCTGGCTAATTTTTACCCAAATGACCTGAACGCCAAGTCTTTGCTCGAAGAGCTAGTGTGCTTACAAAATGTAACTTTAACTTATAGAGATATACATCTCAATGTGCCTTTTCCTTGGATAGAGTAGCTGAATTTATTTTTCAATGTATAACATGAGGTATTTCACCGCAGAGTATTAAGATGCATGGTTTACGTACTTGATGCATGATGTCTTCAATAATAACACCTTCACTCGTCTTCAAAATTTCCCCTTGTTGCCTGTTGTGGCTTAGTTTCATGATATACGAATCCATTTCTAGCCTGCTTGATTATGTTTTAACTTGCATTTGCAGGAATGAGGCAAACAATTTAAATAAATGCTGCTCTGCCACTGTACTAAGTGTATTATATAGAAAATGACTCTGACAGAGAATATTGCCCACCTTCAGTTGCAGGGTTACTTTGAGTTTGACAGCCAGCAGTTGTACAGTAGTAAAAACTTTTTCTAAAGTGAACCTGCTGGACATTTTGCAAGCATTTTACAACTTCAATGTAGCCTACCTACTTCTGAGTTCAGATAGATTCCGACAATTTAAGCATAATAAGGAGTCCTTGTTGCACAGGTACATTTGGTTGGGTTTGTTTCTTTTGCATTGTTATAGTTCATGCTTAAATATTCCCATAAGACAATATGCACACATTTCTTGGAAGTTGAGCATTGTGTTTTTGATGTATTTTCATGGCTGTGGCTATATTTACACTATATAGTGTAATAATAGCCTCAATAGTTTTGCCAGATAAAGAATTCTACCCTAATTTGAGACAAGTTTAAAGCTGTTGAAAACAAAAACTTGTATTTTTGAATTTTTTTTAGTCCTGGGCAAAAATCTAAACCCTAATCTTATTCCTAACTCTAACCCTTACCTTAACCCTTCCTAACTTTAATCCTAACTCTGCCAACACCTGATTGTAACCATGGGATTAAGTGTGGAAAAATAGCCACTTCCTATTTTCATTCATGCTTTTGTTCCATACTTACGCAACCAAGTAAAAGTAAACCGATTTTCTTAAAACAAATTGGATTAGTAGCGTAGCCAAGTGGGGGTTTGGGGGTTACAAAGTTTGCCTAATTTTAAACGAAAATACATTAAAAGAGGGAGTTTTGCCAATACCAAACATTTAAATATCTCAGCCAGGAATTAGCAACAAGAAAACATAGAGACTCAGCTTTATTTCCGAAAAATGCCAAAGAAAACATGATCTTATCCTTTTGCTATGCCACTGGACAGCACCATTTTACAGTAATATTCATACCCAAATTTTTGTGGAACATGCTCTCAGAATGCACCAAAATCAAAGTAATTTTTCAAAATTTTCTGGGGGAGATTCCCCCCCACTGGGTGTCGCCTTCGGCGAACACGCCGTCAGGCTTCGCCTGCCGGCCGTCAAAACCCCCTCTCCCCTTTCAAAATACCTATCTACGCTACTGAATTGGATCATTGTCATTGGGGCCCGCAAACCATATTCCGCACAGGGCCCGAAATACCCTAAGACCGGCACTGCTCCAGTCCTCCACATATGTGCAAACTAGTCTGTGACGTAAACAAAAAAAAGCGATGAAGTAAAGGCATATAGTGGTAGGCTATGTTTTAAACTGCAATAACAAACTGCAGAACACATACTATAATGATTTTACTACACTGTAATAACTTTAACACCGTAGTTTCTTTGCTGTTGGAAAAACACAAAACTGAAGTTACAACTCACCGAAGTGCCGTTCTTTTACTAACCGATTCAGTTGTTAAATCAGTAGCGTTTATTTCAGACCTTGAATTTTTGTGTTTTGATTCTCTTTCTGCTGTAGGAACAATTTTGCAGCCAGCTGTGAATGGTTCCAACTTTAAAAGTTCTCCAGATTGTACAAATTCTCTGTGCTGCTAAAAACAGAATAAAAAGTGATGGAATGCAAAATACACTTGTCGACACTACTCAGTACCCAATGTAGACTACTTTACATTCTAATTGTTACCGCGCAGTACTTTTGGTTTGTTAGAGGCAGTAGCTAAACCAATTCGATCCCACCTTCATTCTTATTGATCTATCTCTGTCTACACGATTTAACGACTCTTGTTCCCCGTATTACGATGGTTAGACGCCAACAAACAAATGTCTACTCTGTCTGATGGTATTTCTCCATGCTACTTGATCCTGAGGGTCGACCGAAACGAGATCTTTCCATAGACCTCCCCGGACGTTGTCTCGCAAAGGTAAAACGAAATAATCGATTTTCACATTTGCAAATTCAAATGCAGATGATAGACAATGCAAATACAACAAACAATATCTTGAAAAAGCACTGTTGAGGTCACTGTGCATACCGGTACACAGTCTATGTTGTTAAAAATAGCCTAACGATCAAAATTTTATCAGCAAGGATCTAACTAAAGCATTATCCAAGAATAAGGACTCATCACTAATCTTATGTACTGTATCTCAAATACTAACCTTTATGCGTGGTTGGAGGCAACAGAACTCAGATTGTTGACTTCTTCTGATTGTGCCAAACTTTCTACTGGAATCTATTAAGCATGAGCATGGTTGTGGAGTTGAAAGTGAAAAAACTAAAATCGTTACTCATGACAAAAATGCATATTGAAGCAGGTATACGAGTGCCTTATTAAATCAGCTCATTTGTCCGCTCACATAGTTTAGCTTCAGAAGCTCACAAAATTAATTTCTTTATGAGTAACTCAGATAGAAAAAGCGGTCTATATTCTATAAGTATATAGACACAAAAGAAATTTAAAGATATTCACCGCGACAAGAGTTTGAAGAAACGGCAGATGGATTTTCAGTTGTCGATCGACAATGCTCAGTCACTTTTAACAAATCTGAAAAAAATACAATCTTGATAACTGATTACACAAGTATAGGCCTACTTGGCAGATCTGGAAGCTCTACACAATTGTCAAAACCACAAGAATCTTGTGCAGTCGTCGTCGTGTGAGCCTCTGGGGCTGTAGGTCTATCCTTTCACTATCCCAGATTTACGATGTTGCCGGATGCAACTTTCCAAAAGGTACCATACCATAAAAAATCCCCTGTGCTGAAACTACACCCTCATTTTGACCAATCAGGGCGGTGCTGATCGGTGAAGCATAATGCGTTGTTTGCTAATGAATCCAGTGAAGCGTGGTTCCATTTTTCAGGGATATTGACAGTTAGCTTATTACCTTGACGCCCACAGTCACCCTCGACAGCATCGGTACCCGGTCATTTGATCGACAGACGTTTGGTCGACAGGACGTTAGGGTGGGGTCTGCTACTATTTGGTGAGTCCGATTCGGTGAGTCCGATTCAGTGAGTTCCTAACCTCTAACCCTAAACCCCTAACCCTAAAACGGCAATGATAATTAGGCTACGGTACCTGATAATTAAAAAAAAAATTGAAAAAATCCCCCGTTAAGGGATCGGACTCACCGAAATGGGCCATTCCGTTTAGGTCGACAGAACGATTCATTTTAGGGTTAGTTAACTAACCTAACCCTAACCCAAATGTCTTGTCGACCAGATGTCTGTCGACCAAACGTCCTGTCGACCAAACGACCGGCTACAACAGCATCACAGGACAATAAGTAACAGAGTGAAATATTTAAAAAAAAAAGAGTTTATTTGACGTTTGGTACGGTACATTACTGAGGCAAGTTTTTATTGACCAAACAGCTCAAAAACTGATCTAATTATTAAAATCAATGACTAATTAAATTCATGTCATTGTAAGTTTATACGGTACCTTCTACCCTTTTGTAGACCTCTGCTAAGTTTGGAATATATTGTTTGTCGTTGTGATGGTCAGAAATAAAAACAAACTGAACTGAACTTTTAAATGCAAGTTGTTTTCAATTGGTTCTTCACCAATACATTAGTTGCTCGTAAATTGGTTTGGTTTGCTTCTTATTTACAAAGGAAGCAGGTTTGTCTGGTTGAACTGTGTTGAGTTATTGATCTATTACTTTAATTTATAGACAAAACAAACTATTTCTTATATGCTAAACTGAATTTTTGTGAAAACAAAAATGAAAAAACAACATTTTTACCAAGTGAGTTAAAGAAGTTTTTAATTGTTTGAAACAATAGTACAATATTTTGAAATAAAACTTTAGTTTGACAAAGTTAAACTTACAGCATCATGAATACTTTAGGTTCAAACAATTGAAAACTTTGTAATTATTGACTGGCTGTAGTTAGTGACTACTCTGAAGTTTGCTTGTAGGTCAAGTGAAAAACATGATTACTAAACAAACTTTAATGTTTCGCAATTTACTGTATTGAAATATGGTGTTAAGCTTTTCAAAACAAATTTTTTTAACCCAACTTGTTCTATTTTTGACATTATGGGCATTAACATTAACAAATTATCAGCAAACACAATAGGTTATAACCTACCTTACCAGTTACCACCACTTCGCAGCCAATTACGTTTTAGACAAAACCTCACTAAACATGTCCAGCTTGCAGAAAAGGCATATAGCTTACTATACTTTGTTATGCACTTACTACCTAAGTAACATGCAAAAATGCATGTAGCCTACCATTCATATTATAGGCCATTTATAACTATTTAGCCTATATTATATTCAATCAAATATAGTTAATAGAAATCAGATTTCTATTTGAAAAAAGAACCTTCTGATGATCCGTTTAGGTGTAACAGGCTGTCAAGGGTTTAGATAGTAATAACTATATTTGATTTAATTCGCTCTGTTTTGCTTTTTTGCTTAGCATTGAGCACTTTTTGTAGTATTAATCATTTTCATTGTTTTATTATACAAACAAGTGCAACAGATGTATAACAAAATGAAATATGGCTGACTGCAGCTAGACAGCTGAAAGTTGTACTACCTTTTTTAATCTGCTTCATTCTTTCTTCTGATATATCAAAATAACCAAGTGCAGCGAGTTGCTCTTTCGTTTCACCTCTCAAAAAATCCAATGTTTCCATACTGAACCATAAGATTTCTATAAATTCTGTTGGTGTTTACATTTGTACCATTTGTAATTGAAAAAAGTTTGTGACATTATAAAAAGCACATTTATCAAATAACTAAACAAATATGATAATCTTGGTTAATGCACACATCCAACAGAAAATCATAAGATTATATAAAACTGCAACAACAGGAAAACGTCAATGAGTTTTTAGCTAGGAAAAAATTACATTATGAAATTGCATTTATAAAAAATGTAACATGGGTTAGACATACAATTTCTGGTGCAAAATAGTTATCAGGTCAAAAATAAGTATTTTCAAAAAATTGGATATAGATATAAAGAAACTTTATTCAGGCCTCTAAGCTCCTTATTTTTCCGACGACCAGAGCTCCATTCCGGCAGCCAAATTCTTGCAATCGGCAGCTAAAATAAAAAATTTATTAAAAATTTGTTAACTAATACCGGTACTGCGTTTTTGCATTCATTCAGGTTAGAACAAAGCCCTCAAAGACATATTTGCAGTTGTGTTTAAATTCACTGAGTCCAAAGTTGGTGTAGAGCTAGCCTTCGCGTTTTTATAGATCGATGCTCAGACTGTTTGCAAAACTTTTATCAGCAGTATTTCTTGTCAGTGTTTGAGAGACTTTGTCTTGTTCATGAAAAAAGATTGCGAGTGAAGAGAAAAAAGTTTGAAACGCAAATGCAAGTGGAGAAAAAATAGTTTCAAATACCAACGGAGTGGAGAAATGTTGACTTGTAGAAGCCGACGACCAAACATGGCCTGTCAGTGCAGTAGTTTCGAAGGCCATTTAACTACTTCTCAACAGCCTTGGTCTCTAGGAGCTTAGAAGCCTGCTTATTTAAAGGATGCTAAGGGACTCTGAAATACGGTGATACAAATATTTTACATAATGAACCATGAGTTAGCTTTGCATTTTGTTTAATGCCAAATCATTTTCTTTTTGGTCTTTTATATTTACATGTTACTTGGTGTGACTCCGTTCAGGCAAAAGCAAAAAACAGGATTCTTGTGAGTGGCAGATGTTAATTTTTGTTTTACTTTAACTTATTATACCATTTTTTTACGATTTATTTTACACAAACCTCACTTCATAATAATTTTTGATGCAAGTTGAGAAATTCTCATCAGTAGCACGTTTATTCTTACTTTTATTATCTTTACCTTTTCCCTGTCTGTTGCAAAAGTAAAAACTTTATTCTACTCTGCAATGTTTAACGTTATGAGCTGAAACACTCATTTTACAAAAACGTAATGTCACTAGAGTGTACATACTGCATGTATGGTACTACAGTAGTCCTTGCAATCAATTTTTGCATTCTACCAGTACCACTTTGTGGTCTGTTACTATTTCTTTTTGAAATGCACTTTTCAATTTAACTGTTTTCGTATGTAGCCTACTTTTCTTTTTTCAAATATTTTTATTTGAAATTATGTTACATTCCAAGATAATAACTGTTTGCTATTAAGTTAAAAATCTTGTTTAAGATTGGGAATATTGTTTTGCTATTATCCAAACAAAAAGAACCGCAAATGCTTAATAAGTGGGGATTACTGTGTCTGTATTCTTTTGCCTTGATTTAAAAAATTCTTTACCTCCAAAAGCTTGAGGTTTTCAAACTTTGTGATTTTTTGTATTCATACTAAGTAAAGCTTTCTCATTGAATGACCATTTCAGGTGTCTTTAAATGTCACAAATCTTGTGTGGGTACCTATAAATACCCATTGTCACTTGTCAGGCATTGTCACTGTTGTTATTGACACAAATAATTGTTTCTGGAATCTGTGTAATTTTGCATTCTTTCCTGCGTTGCTTACAAACCCTCAGGAGGCTGCTTTCTTACAATTGCGTTGCATTTACATAAGTTTTGCGTCCATCTATGTTGTTAGTTTGTTGCGTGCTGCGTGTAATCAACAAGTTGTGGATGCGTTTGTGGGTTAAACGCACAAGCCTTACTCAAAGCCATAGCCTAGCTACCAGCTGCACAAGCTCTATCTGCCACAATAGAAGCCTTGTAAAATCACCAACACAGCCTAGCTTATTTATTCTATGTAGGCTGAGAAAGTCTCATAGCTATATATCTTTGTTTTTCATTTGTTTGTTTTTCATGTCTTTATCCTGCATTGCGGGAAAGCGGACTTGAGCGCTATGCATCGGTGTACGCCTTCCGAGTCCGACGTACACCTGAACCACGCTGCAGCCCAGGGTTGTCAGACAGCCTTTGAGAAAAAGAGCCAAACAATGTCGAAAAAAGGGCCAAACTGGGTAAAAAAGAGCCAAATTGTTCAATAATGTTAATAACGTTGCTAATAAAACATAATAACGTTAACAACGTCAATAACGTTACAACATTACAACACAGTCTACCGTACATTCTACAAGAATAATTCCAAATCTTCATCTTCTACAGTGTTTCCACTCGAATCTTTGGCATTGGCATAAACATTGTCAGCTAAACACTGTCTAAAAAATCGTAATAACACTTTTCAGTCTCAATTTCTGAAAGACATTTATTTAAATAGCTAGTTTGATAGTATGTGCCAACTGGTTCCAAAAAGAGCCAAATATTGAAAACAAAGGGCCAAGGGGCCAAACAATTTTTTGGAGGGCCAACTACTTCTAAAAAGGGCCAATTTCCACAAATTTGGCCCCAAAAGGGCCAACCTGGCAAGCCTGCTGCAGTCGACGGAAATGCCTGTTTCCGGTTGTCTACTCTACTTAGGCTATGGCTTAAATTTGGTACTACCCATATCAACACAACTGTACAAGGTTTGCGACATTTAAAGACACCCATCATTTCTTGTTCACTGCAGCCTTGAAATTTCTTTGAATTAGCGAATAGCGACAGAGTTTTTTTGTTTGTTGGCAACACTGATAAGCTTTGCAAAAATGCCTAATTCAAGCTGTACCAATGTTTGCAGAAGGAAATTTTTATTTTGAAAAGTAGGTAACCATCATATCAGGGCCGTGGGGTCCTGCGAAAAATATACTACTCCGGCTCCTCGGTTTATCACTTTCCTTCTCTGAACACGTCAAAATCCCTCCGATTCCACAGCCCTGCATCAAATAGACATTGGGCAGGTTGGTTAACGCTGTGGCAATTTCTTTCACTAGATATGGCAATGATCATCTAAAAGTTTGCTACTATTAGTAGGCTACTCTATCTATGCCACGTTTTATTTGAAGATTGTAGCCTAAAATAAATAGGAATAAAGTAACCAACTTGAAATATCAACTGTTTGATTATTCTTCCTTCGTTATATTCAGAGATGGGCAAGATTACCAGTATTGGTGATCTTGAAGATCAAGATCAAGATCACCAAGAATAGGTGATCTTGAAGATCAAGATCAAGATAACCAAACTATGTGATCTTGAAGATCAAGATCGTGATCTTGAAAATCAAGATCACTTTCAAGATCACTTTTTGTGTACTTGAAAAAAAATCAAGTTTTTGATCAATGATGTTGCATAAAATAACTAGCCTACTATAAGCAACCTGGGTAAAGGTATATAGTTGGTATTGCTAACTTTTAACTACTCGATCGCTGGCCTAAGAATTGTAATAAGTTAGTGACTGTTGCTATTTAGGCCTATCAATTGTTGACGTAGTTTGCGTATAATCGCAACGTCACACCCAAGGCCGAGGTTACACACACTAGTACTGAAAAAGTCGACAAATTAGTGTTATGCTTTTTATTTATAATAAATAAATAAAAATAAACTCTGAACTGCATCATTTTTTACCAAATTTTTGTCTGGTTTATGTGGGAGTTTTATTCGTGTTACTAAGTAGTTTTAACTTTCACTGTATTATGTCAATGTTTATTGCACCATTGACCCATCTGGCAACCTTGATACTGTTGTCTGTAATCAAAAAAGTTCAGAGGTTTTCGGTCAGACAAACCGCTCCATACTCAGACCCTAAACATTGTAAACAAGTCTTGGTCTGGTTGATTTTCTGCAATAAACCACTTTACATGACCAAAGTCGGCTAGAGTCCAGATTTTTTAACACCGTCATTCTAGACTTTTGAAACATCTAAAATTGAGCCAAAGAAAGCAAACATTTCTTTAAAATTCACACATGGAAATTGTGAACAAAGTTTAATCATTTTTATTATAAGTCAACATAAAGTAGGCTACACAGAAGTTGACTTCTTTATTATGACCACCACAGAAAACTTTTTTCTATTTGAAATGGCAACACTGACCAGATTAGATGGACTTTAAATCGTCTTTGGACACATATCGTATTAACAGTGGCTTAATGTTAGTAGTTGCCACTAATTACTTTGTACCAGGGGCGGATCTACCGGGTGGGCCTGATTGGTACAGGCCCACCCAGATTGACAGTTGGCCCACCCAAAACCAGATTAATGAAAAAAAAATATCAATGTTTAACACTAGAACAAATAAGTGGCACTGAATTGTCTGTGACATCACTATTTCACAGCATGATACCACTTCAACAGCCCATAAAAGGCCCACCAAGATATTTCCTAGTGTTCCAGACAATTGTTCACCTAATCAAACGTCATATAAAAACCGTTCAGGTCTACTGAATCTTAGTGTATTACGTCATGGAATTTTTCCTAAAAATGAGCCAATATTGCACCATCGTTCGTAAGACTTGTATCAAACCTGTTTAAACATGAAACATGGCATCACCACCTTTGAACACCTGTTTGAATTGCGTGACAATGTCTTTCACTATTACGTCACAGTACTGCGTTGAGATATTGATATCTATTCTGGTCATTCGTGAAATGGTTGCTTGAGAGTTAGTCGCACATTTAACTGTTTTGCTTAGTGCTTGTCAGCTGGACGAAAATTTCCGTCTTTTATCCAAGTAATCTGTTCTGTAGTGACAAGTTTTTAGTGGTGTATCGCGTTGCACCCCATTTTCGACAGCTTTGGGTCTATTTCTACAGAAATACAATTCTCTAATAGACGTTTCCTGAAGAGTGTTTCTTTTCGGTCATTACATACAGACGAACGGATTCGGGAATCTTATGTTACAATTTTCCCACGAAGAGATTATGGTTTACCGCTGTGACCACCTAGGCCCACCCATAAATTACGTTCTGAATCCGCCACTGCTTTGTACAGTACGAGTTCTAAAAAAATGCCTCTTTCCAGCAAGTAAACTTCAATTTTAAAGTGATCTTGATCTTATTGTTCTTCAAGATCAAGATCACACAAAAAAAAGTGATCTTAGATCAAGATCACCAAAAAAAAGTGATCTTCAAGATCAAGATCACGCCCATCTCTGGTTATATTGCGCCATCGAAACAAATATAATGACTTGATTCCCAAAAATAAAAGACAAGTGTTGTCAGACATCGCCAAATAAATCATTTTTAATTCAATTTACTGCAGTTTAATTATAAAATATCCAAGTTACATGTTTATATCACTAAAAAGCTTTCCCTGTCCGAGGATAAGGATTCAATCAATCATGAATAAAAATACAAACAAGCTTCAGTATAGGCCTAAACTTAACATTAATTCAGAGGTGGCCTACTTTCTGGAATGCTGGCAAGAATTTGTTACCTTTTGCAATAGCCGTTCAAACCATTTTTAAAATGTGTAAAATCAGGCTGGCCTACCTGGTAGCCACGTCGGAACTTGATGCCCGCTCTCGCAGCCAAGGGCACCGGAAGCGGGGGGGCAGGGGGGCGGATGCCCCCCTGCCCTCAATTTTTCTGCAGATGGAGGGGCAGGGGGGGCAATGATGCCCTTTTAAAGTCATGTAAGTTACTGCACATTTTGCAATATAACAATTTCTGCTATTCGCTTTTAGCCTAATTATAATCTTTCATTTTTGCCGCAAAATAATATTTACGGCAGAAAATTTTGCAACAAAGGTAACAGGCCTGAAAACTCGTTCATTTTCGGCAGCCATCGTGGCCTACCCGGAGCTCCTTCTCGGCGGCCAAATCTGCGTGCTTGGAGGCCAAAATACAAAATAAAAATAACGATAGCACAAGTAAATAGAATTAAACTTGCAACAATGCTAAAATGATCACTTAGCGTTGTTGAAGTCTGAGCCTGGGCGACGTCCTACAATAGAATCGTTGCACCACGCAATAACTGCTTTATTGGGATTGTAATCCAGTACTGCAGGACCATCTAACGACACTCGCACGAGTGTCTCCAATGTGGCTGATTTTAAAGAAGTTCGCCACTCCCCTAGAATTCTTTTTAGCAACGAAAAACAACGTTCGACATGTGTTGACGATGACGGCAAGGTAATAAAATAAGTATTTCAATGATGTGAAGGACATTACCGGTACTAAAAGAAGCATAATTTTTGCAAAATATGATCAAAAAATGTTTTCCCCTCGGATGTCAACTAATCTAGTTCTCCTTTTTAACAACGATTCAATGTCCGACAACATCGAATCGACATAAAAACGACAACATTGCCAGCCGATGTAAATGAGCACTTCGGATTAAGACTTTGTTAAAATAAACGTCGGGAATTACAAACAAGACTTACAGCGCTGGCGATCGCAGATGGATATATTCCATCAATAACAAATATTCCCGCACAATGCAACAGTGGCGATTATGACGCGCTGACCTAATTTTGCGTCACTCTTTGATACTACATAGTTTCGACAGTTAATCCACGATCATTCTATTGCGAAATTAAATAATTGGCTAGAAGAGACCGGTGGCCAAACTTGGCCGATTGAGGAGGTAGCACCGGCGGTCATTCAAGCACTACTTAGCGGCCATGGTAGCAGGCTGCTTTAAGGCTTGAAAGTAGGTTACATCATTATAACATAGCATGATGCCCTTCTTTGTAGGGTATACCGGACACTTGTAGGCTATCATTACTCAATACATAGTGAGCTGATAGATTAGCATTATCGCTATATCTTATCTTAAAAAAAATTAGCCTTTTAGAAAACAAAAGTGCCCTTTTTTCGTAATCTTGCCCCCCCAGTCAAAAATCGTTCCGGCGCCCCTGCTCGCAGCCCTGGTTAAGCACTCCTGCTTTAAGGGTTGAATCATTGTTACGAACTTGATCAATTGTTAAAAGAAGCTATGGTACTCTCAACGTAGGCTATCAAAGAGCACGAACAAAGTGTCATGCTCACTTAAATTAGTGGTTTCCATACTGTGTGTCACGGTCAGAGGTGTAGACTACTGAGTCACGTTTTCTAGACTCCTGCTTCACTATCAACCTACTCAGAAAATAAATAGAAAAAAGGAGCAGACCATAGGCTATAAGAGTTTGCATTCGACCTTTGAAAGAAAAGAAGATTGATAAATTCGTTTAGGCCTACTTTGTACGTAACAATTTAGACGACTGATAAAATTTATTAATTTCTAATATTGTTTCATAATTCTGAAATACCTAATTAAATTCATTTTGTTGTAGCCTATCTATAAAATTATGAACATCTGATAACTCAAAAATTAGAACAACAATACAGTAGCATGTGAAAGGAGCTATTGAAATCAGATAGTTAAATTACGCAGGATTTTTTCGGGCAGTCAGGTAATCTTAATTTAATCAATTAGCATATAAAACATCATTTGATCCGAAGTAGGAGTAGGCCCATGCCATCAGCCTAGCACTATAGCAACTGGCAAATGACACATAATTAAGAAATTGTTTTTGTAAGTTACAAAGATGAGCAAAAGAAAACGTTTGTAGAATAGTAAAAGTCACTCAAACTTCTTCAACTCTTTGAGATACAGTGGATTGCACAGCTCTTGATGGTCGTCTTGAAGATGCAGATCTATCTGAGGCAATGCTCTCATGGCCATCAGTTACACGATTGCACGTCATCATGGCAACAAACTTCTTCATTGTACTAAAAAGCAGTGAGTTGCTTACATTGAGTCTTACAGTAATTTTTGCTGTGTGATTGCCTGTTGCAGTGTTTAATTTTTTCATAATTATTTTTTTTGTAGCCATGCATTTGTTACGATCTCTCATTTTCGAAGCTATCCTTGGACTGACACCGTGATAGGTTATCCTGGTAGATTCGCATTGGCTACTTATCAAGGCTTTTGACGCAGGAACGGTTATCGAGATTGGCAAAGTGAAGTTTCCAATTGTTAAAATATTGTTGCCGGAGAAGTATTCCATCCATTAGATGCCGCTGAATGGAGAACAGTCCTGAAATGCGTTGCTCAAGCGCACACCCCGAGAGCCGAACTAGCGCGCGTGATCTTGAATCGAGCCCGTAACCACTGAGCGAACGGTGAGATGCAATTTGCTCTTTATAGGAGTCTTTGACATCCTCCTCATTTATCCCATTAGGTTCGTTGTGTCTTTGAGCGAGATAGCCTACTTAGAATTTAAACTGATTGATCCATCATACTTTTCGTCTTTAAAAATATTTTTGAGTGGGAATTTTTATCTCGCAATTATAAAAAAAAAATTAATCCTTGCAAGTTTACTTGCAAAAAATCTGAACCACAGAAGCAAGCCGGGTCATCGAAGCTGAAAGAATGAAGTTACTGCTCGTTTTCTGTAAAATATTCCATCCATCAAATACCGCTGAATGAAAAACTAATTTTGAAGTTCCTTGTTCAAGTAGGCTACACACCCTAAAACAGTGGTTCTTAACATTTTGCCTTGTAGGCACCACCTTAAGTTCACCAAGTTCTTGCTCCCCCTCCTATAATAACCCAAAAAGTACTAGTCACTTTTTACGTTTTTCAAAACTAACTTTAATGATTTAGCATCTTCGCACCCCCTGGTAACAGGTTTCGCACCCTTGATAAAGAACCCCTGTTCTAAAAATCAGCTCGATAGCTCAGTTGGTTAGCGCGTAACTTCGTGAACGAAGAAGCTTCAACATCAAGCGGCGCTGGTTCGACTGTTGGGGTGTGCGCTTGAGCAACGCATTTTAAGGACTGCGCTCCATTCAGCGGCACTTAATGGATGGAATAATTCCCGGCAACAACACTTCAACAATCGAAAAATTTCAATATGTCAATCTCGGTAACTGGCCGTGCGTCATAAGCCTTTACAAGTAGGCCTATGCAAAATTACCAGGAATAACCTGTCAAGGCTTTGTCAGTCGAGGATAAAGATTCAAAACTCAAAACTCCTACGAAGTAGCCACAGATAGTTTAGTGATTACGCGCCCGAGGCAAGATCAAGCGGCGCTGGTTCAGCTCTCGGGGTGTGCGCTTGAGCAATGCATTTCATGACTGCTCTCTATTCAGTTGCACCTAGTGCATGGAATAATTCCGTGGCAACAACACTTTAACAACCATAGGAAACTTCCTTTTGTCAACCTTGGTCACCAGGCCTGCGTGAGTGGTTCAAAGCCTTTAAAAGTAACTTATGCGAAATTGCCAGGATTAAGCTCTCAAAGAAGCTTTTACATCAGTTCGAGAATAAAGAACAAATCAATTAATTAATTTCCGAATTGTTGGAAGTAGCTAATCTCGAAGTATCAAAGATCATGAATAAATTGCCAACTTTATTCAAACAGTCCTTCTTTGCTTTTGCGTTTTTTCGATGGTCACACACTTTTCATTTCACTGACGTTATTTATTAATTATTATCATTTCTGATGCTTTAGTCAAGAAAGATTTGGCCATCACTCAGAAGCGGATCTAGAAATAAAAGTTGGCGTCACTGAGTTCAGACCAAAAAAACTTGTAAGAAAGAATGGATAGTATAAAAGTTGAGGTAGCCTATGACGAAATAGGCTACGAAAATAGGTTAGATCTTATGGAGACTTGCCCCCTGAAAGGTTTGACTTCTTGTTTTTGTAGTTTTTTGATTTGACAATGCTTTTGTTTGACGCAAACTTTAGTATTGTATTTAAGCATAATGCAACAGATCACAGATATGTTCAGTAAAAGTTAAACGTAAAAGCTTTTGTTTTAAATTTGAAGCGTTGCAAGTGCGCAGAAATCAAATCACACTGCACAAATTTGGTCTGGTGTTAGGCCTACTGCACATTTGCGCACCTTAGAAGGTACACTGCTCACCAGCATTGTAAAGAGTTTTTTCATGCTAGCCTACTGCTCTTAAAAATAAAAATAGGCTAATGTATCAAGATAAGTCACAACTCGAATGAGCAATATTTTAGTCTGAGCAACCAACTTAAACTTATAGGCTACAGCCTAGGCTACTGTTTGTACCTACTCTTTTACGCCGTTGAAGCAAAACAGCATGCACATCAAATTGATTAAGAGGTCGACCTTCGGAAAGAGTATAACATCGGCTTCTGGAATCAAAGATCCAAATATGTTGATAGCAGCCAATGCGACACAATCCGATGTCACAGCCAACAAAGTAAACTGTAGACATCGAGCGGCAAGGCGATTTGAACTAAAAAAAAAACAATTCGTATTTTTTGCTAAGTTTAAAAATGACTAAATAAATTTTAGACAATAAATGGGTTGCCTATTTTACCAAGGGTAGCCTAATGGAAATTAATTTTATTTAAGCTAAACAAAATTCTTCTCCAAGTTCTATAAGCCATTGGATAATTTGAAACGCAAAACTTAGCAAAAACCAAATGCGGACGAAGGAATTGTTTGTCGAAAAGAAATCTTTGACATAGTTTGACTCAAAGCAAAGCCTACTACAGGGGCGTTCAAAGTCCTGCCCGCGATCTATAGTCAGGCTCGCGATATGCTTTTTTATGGCATGCGTCTGTTGTTGCACACAATGTGTTATTTTTGGCGTGCAGACACACAGAAGTCATGTAAAGTCAACTTGCATTTTTGATGAATTAATAAAGACATTATTTTCTCACAGCCAAACTCCTTGCAAAAAGGTCAGAATCATTGCCTGGAGGGAATAGTAATGAGTGATCAGTAGCAAAGGGGGTCCAGAGTCTTAGAAACGATTCCCCGCTCATTCAAACATCTATTAAACTAAACATCTATTTCTCGTGCCCAGAACCTGCAAGAGCCCTGCCGGGCCCCGGTGCAGATGTTGCTGCCAGGCCCCCCCAGCGCAACATGTCGCATGATATCTCACAAATCACAAGCAAAATTTGCGGTGCGCGTTAATCCACAAGGCCAATGCACACATGGTGTTCCGGACAGTGTTTCTATTTTAAAATCAGATCTGTTTAAAAAATAATACAAAGAATACATTAGGTTTAACACTCCATTATTTCACAAAGAATGCAGTATTGTAGTGGTGTTTAGCCTACAACTTTAAATTTACAGATACATAGCCTACTACTTACACACAAAGATAAAAATGGCAATAAAATCTGGCATGGCTGACATAACATTGCATATGTGTGCATACAGCTTTGCATTAACATACAATACCATTTCTGACCTTGAAATCTGCAGAAACTAGGGGAGCAAACTTAGGATGAACGCATTGCTATTGATTTATAACATTAAGAAATACCAAGTTCATTTCAGGGATTCAGGATCAATAGGCTGTTGCTTCTTATTTTCACTCCTTTGGTTTCTTTGCTTGTTTGAGTGAAACTGCATTCAAGCAGGATTGAGGGTCACTTTCTCTTCATTTCCACAGCAAGTGGTCAGTAAATTTGAAAATGATTTAATATGAGTAGGTGTTGCATTTTTAACAAGCCGAAGGATGCAGTTCAGTTGGACACGTTTGACCACCACATAAACTGCAAATTTAAGGCCTGCACACACTGAAATATCACATAAACTCTACACTCTGAAACAGGCCTATTCACATGGTACCCAAATGTCTGTCGACCAAATGTCTGTCGACCAAATGTATGTCGACCAAATGACTGTCGACCAAAAGTCTGTTGATCAAACGACCGGACACCATTCAGATAAAGCCTGTATACTTTTTAGAGGAGCTTTTCTGGCCTTTCTACCAGCAAAATTTCTGATGATTGTGTCAAAATCAATTGTTTTGGCTAGTTTTGATTCGATGCTTAGCCTGGCCAAATTAATAAGACATTAGCGATCGTATATAAACATTTTGTCGGGCCCCCCTGAACTCAAAAAATTGAAAATTCTTTAGTTTTAAAAAAGGAATGCCCATGATGGGCCAACCAAAATACGAAACTAATATAAAAAAAACAATACTTTATACAAAATCGACCTTAGCACGCAAATTTAAACATTTTGTCGGGTCCCCTTAAACTAAAAAAAATTTAAAATTTGTAGTGTAAAAAAAGGGCATAGGCCTACCCATGAGGAGCCCAATCGAAACACGGAACTAATATAATAACAATATTTTATGCAAAATCTGTGGAAATCGACATTTTTAGCGTGTGAATTTAAACATTTCGTCGGGCCCCCTGAACTCACCGGGCCCCGGTGCAATGCACCGGTTGTCCCCCCTCTTGTGGGCCCTGCTCGTGCCTTTTTACCAGCAGCTGGATAAAAACAAATTTCCTGAAATGCAAAAAAGCTTGCAAAAAAAATGTTGCGCTTGTTCGGTTCAACACATTTGTGTGAGCAGACGTTCTCGGTTGTAAACTTAAATAAGAACCGCTTGAGATCAAAGCTGACAAGCGACTCTGACCCAGGGCCATTGACAAGATTTCTCGGGCCTGGTACCAATTTATTTTCGGGCCTTCTTCATTGAAAATGTTATGAATATAAAGGTTGTGTACAAACTTTTATTGATGTTGTTGTCGTTTGGCAAATCTTGCGCAATCTTAAAATTTTCCGAATCACAAAACTTACTATTCCTATCTAGCGGTTGCTTTTTTGAACTTTTATTTGTCACATGGCGCTAGAGTATTACTTCCCAATTCCATTGATGTTTCACTGGTCATTCTGGGCTCACCAGAAGAGAATTTACAGCAAAGTTAGTGCAGATGGTCAGAAAGTTTTCAATTTGATTTGGGAAAGGTTTTTGGGCCTAAGACAAACATTGCTGAGTGTTGCAATCTAAAAAGCGGTTTTGGTCTAATCTTTAATGCAGAAATAGAGTTAGCAATCTTCTTACCTGTGCCATTTCAGTTTTTGAGTTTTAACATATATTAGCCTGTTTGTTTTTAAATTCGTGTTTCGGGTTATTTCACTAAATATTCGTGGTTAGGGAAATCACTATGCTAGACTAAAATCTTATTTTATTGTTTGGTGGCTGAAGTGGCTATTTTACCACCAGAGAGCTGAAGTGGGCTCGGTATTTTACCATCTGATCATTCTGATGGCTGAAGTGGCTGTTTTAACCTCTGATGGCAATTCCTTTAGATCTGATTGTATTAAGATCTTGATAATGTTTGAAGTCGGGTGGAATCTTTTAAATCAGGGCCCAGGTCCAAAAGTACCACCTAGACCCTCCTGTCAACGCCCCTGCTCCAACCCAAGTGATATTTTACATTAGTTTACCACAAACAAGACTGAACCTGCATACCGAAATCAAGACGTCAGTTTCATACTTCAATTAACACAGCTGTGTTTTAAAAAGTTCCTGGATGTGTTAATTTTTGATACAAAAGCAAATAACTTATATGCAGCCTAACTTATTACATCTCGTGATATGTATACCGTACTACAAAATACTTAAACTTGTATAGCCTATTGCTTTGTTGCATAACAACTGCATAAAATGACATTAAATTATGCAATATATATAGCGATCAATATACACAGGCCTTGGTAATGGAGTAGAAACTGGAAGCCTGATTGAAGGCCTATGTAATTTTGATTTTGAACTGTAAGGTTAATTTTCTTTTATCCCTTTGAAAATATAGTTTAGAGAATCCAAATTGCCAAAGTATGATAATTTTTTCATTCAGGCACGTTTTAAACCTTTCAAGGTTTTGCCACCTTTTCCCGTTCGTTAACGTTAACGTTGGCAGGAGTGGCCGAGTGGTTAGTGCGTTGGGCTCGCAGTCGAGAGCCTGCGTGTTCGACTCCAGCCACCGCACTTGCTGTTGTTTCTCTGGGCAAGAAACTTTACGATAATTGCCTCTACCCAGTGATCGATTTCGAGTAATGGGTAGTACCAAATTTAAGTCATAAATAGAGTAGACAACCGGAAACAGACATTGCAGTCGGCTGCAGCGTGGGTCAGGTGTACGTCGTAAGGCGTACACCGATGCATAGCGCTCAAGTCCGCTTTCCAGCAATGCAGGATAAAGATAATAAAAAAAAAAAAAAAAAAAAAAAAAAACCTGCTGGTAGGTTTGTATCGATTTTTGTAGTTAGTATCTTTTTCGTCCCTGACGCGTTAATGACGAAAAATAAAATGATTGATGATTGATTGATGATCACTGAACCTCAAATTATTACGAAATTTCTAATAAAACGTCAAAAATGACAAGCCTTTCTTTATTACTAGTGTTGCCAGACGCTTTTAGGATTTCCAGCACAAGTGCCAAAATCTATTAATTATTTATGTAGTAACAAGAGCACAAAAGTAGCCCAAAATCACACAAAATATACACAAAAACTATGTTTATTGAATATTAGTCAACCTATCACCATATGCCAGGAGTTCTTAACCTTTTTTGTCTCGTTTACCCCTTGCCGAAAAAAAAACAGTAAAATTTACCCCCACCGTTTTGGTGGCCCCTTGTGATGCCATCGTGTCTGGTTTGGTTTTGAATCTTTATCTTCTAACTGACAAAGCCTTGATAGGTTATTCCTGGTAGTTTTGCATTTGGCATCACTTGTTTGTCAACTCTTGACGCAGGGCCGGTTTCCGAGATTGACAGAGTGAAGTTTTCCGATTGTTTCCGGGGAATTATTCCATCCACAAGGTGCCGCTGAATGGAGAGAATCCTTAAAATGCGTTACTCAAGCGCACACTCCGAGAGTCGAACCAGCGCCGAGTGATCTTGAGCCGGGCTTGTAACCACTGAGCTAACGTGGTGTTCGTCAACCATGCCAAGAAATGCAAATAAAGGAAATTGCAATCTTAGCAAAGTTGCAATCCACTTTGTGGTCGAAGTCCTAATTAGGTTGTGTACAGTTAAAATGTAGCACACATACGCTGCTGCAATGAAACTGACAGTCTTCTTGTGTGGAGCTAAAAAAAAAAGACGAAAACTTACATTAAGCATAAATGTGAATCAAAATCGAATGCAACACTATCAAATTTTTAATAACTGAAAAAGTAAAGTTTGCTTTAATTTATGATTCAGTAATTTTACCCCCTCGGTAGGTGAAATTTACCCCCAGGGGGTAAATTTACCCCCGGTTAAGAACCCCTGCCATATGCTATCAATTTTGGCCATTAACAGATCGGTCTCCAGTCAAATTTGAAGCTGTACTTCGTCATGACTTGTGTATAAAGGTCGCCATGATACAATATACTACCACAATACCACATATGCATCTTTTTTACGCAAAACAGCATTATTAGAGGCTGTTGACCCGTGGACACTTCCGCATTATCAAATCTGGCCCACCTTGGAGAAAAAATTTTGGACACCCCTGGACTACTGCCTACTTCAAAATTAAATGCGCTTTTATTGTTGTCAGTTTCTGTCTGTTTTATTTTTGTTTTGATGACAAAACGAATCGAAATTGCTGGAATGTCAGAATGAGACGAATCGAAACCAGAATGAAAAAAATTTGTATCGAAACCAAATAAATCTTTGCTTTTTTTCAAAGATAAAGCTTTGGTAGAAAGTTTACTTTTTTGAACCATAGACAAGCAAAACAAAATAACCTTAGCGGGTTTAACATAATGTATTACACACAATACAAAATATATAACATAATAACTCAAACGTTTTCAACAAGTAGGCCTACGTGTGTCGTCATCAGGAAGTAAATCTGCAATTTTTTCAAAGAGTTTTCAACATTGTTTTCTGAAACCATTATTATAATAACTTACACAGAAAAAACTTGATTTTGATGTAACTAACCTGGTCTTTTTTCCTGTCGCTTTGCGATTTGCTTTCTGGTGTAGCTTCAGAGTAGCGTAGAACAACACTACATAAAGCGATTGAGTGACAGTGGTGGACCCCATCATCAGTCCTGGTAGCAAAGTCACAGCAGAAACTGAAAACGTGTTCAAATATGATAAAATTTTTACAAGTATTAAAAAAGTTTTTGTTTTGAAAGTTGTCTTTTTTTGAGAGTAGGAAGGACCCATGGCCAGTACAAACGGATGTAGAAAAAAATCAAGGACCCATAGATAGCCTACAACGAAGTAAAAATTCTAAGAATAAAAAATTTAAAATTTAAGTTCCAAAAAAGTAAGAATCCGCTAGGGTTGTGCTAAGGGTTGTTTTACCGAAACAAAATCTTGAGAAATTTTACCAATAGCACGGATCTACAAAAACAGTTTAGGGGAAGCACTAGGCTCTGAACAACAAAAAATTTTTAAGCGAAATAAACAATGTAAATATTGAGCTCCAAAACAAGCAAAGCGGTTGACGGGGATCTGGAGAGTGGAGAATAAGTCCTCAACTCAACAAAATTTGCAATTTTTACTTTCTTTTGATAACTTTGTGGGTGCTTTGTGGTCTAATAGTATACATCTCTTCGACTACGACACACACTTTGTAAACTAACTGATTTGATTGAACTCATCAAATTAAAAATTAGATTTCTATAGAACTTAAAGCTACGTTTGAATTATGAAGTAAGTTAAGTAATTAAGTTACAAATCAAGGCCATAGCAGGATTTTAATAACTTATGTTTGACGAAGATTTGTCCAGTTTTGTTCATCTTTGTTTCCTACAACCATTCACTCGCAACTTCAGCGCTCTTTTCAAAAATTCATCTTCATCCCTTCTCAAAACAAGCCTGTACCATCTCACACCATTCGCCTTTCCCAACATTCTCACTCATTCAACTCAAGCAAGTTCATAAGTTCCTCGATATTCCTTTTGTCAATCAACATGTTGTACAGAAAGTCATCTCTGAGGAGGATGCAGTGTTGTTGATATACATCAAGAAATTATAGGTCATTTTGGAGAGAGCGTCCATTCATCAAGCGCATCACTATGTCTACAGTGACAACTTTCAATGATGTTGCGCCTCTGCTTCGCGTGTATTTACAATTTGACAATAAACGCAAAAGCGGGAAACAGAAAACAAGATGGCGAGACGAATTCTACCAATTCGACAAACACTGGACACAAACGTGCAAAGACAGACAAAATTATAAATATATGGGGAAGGCCTTCATCCTGCTGTGGAATAACAATGGCTGACAATGATGATGATGATTTACAATTTTAAAATGGAAATACTTCACAAGTATAAAAAGATTCTCGTGTAGGCTATTTCTTTCTTGTGCAATATTTGTTCCATCAGAGAGCAAACATCATCTTCATTATCGTTGTACGTCATCAATTAACCGAAGCACTACAGATTTACTTTCTCCAAAGTTTGCTTCATGCTAATTATCTCGAAAAGCAGGAGGCTCCACCTTGTTTTGACAAGGCATCAAGTATGTACACAAACCAATCAAATAATATACCAAAACCTAAAAGGAGGGATTCCAAACAAAACCACTCATGGTATTCTAACAAATTTTGAGATGTCTCAAGTGCCCAGTGTTAACTTTTGAAAACACATCACAAATAGCAAGTTTTATTAAGAATTAAAGCAACTGCGTCAAAGATTTGCGTTTAGGCCTAAGTCTATGAACTAACAATTCTAGTATAGGCCTACGTTTGATACAAAATTGACAGAAGTAAACCATTACTTAAGAATAAATTACATTTCAAAGTATGCCGAATTTACTTTATCGAAAAGGTTTAGTTTGCGTAAACTCATTGCTTAAAAGCGTGAACTCAATGCCATCTTGATCCAAAACATCAAACAATACAACTCCACGTGACTTCTGTGACGAAACTACAACTTTTATGGTATCCGCACGTAAATTTTTTTTCAAAAACGAGTAAGGAAAAGTGAAGATATTTTGATTTAAAAAGTGTCCACTTTTGAGGACACGAGGCACTAAACTGGTTTCGACTCTCGGAGTATGCGCTTGAGCAACGCATTTCAGGACTGTTCTCCACAGTCAGTGGCACCTCTAGTAAATGGAATAATTCCCCGGCAACAACACTTCAACAATAACCAGGAATAACCTATCAAGGCTTTGCCAGTCCGAGGATAAAGATTCAAAACCAACCAACCAAACTACTAAAGGATTAAAATTTAAACGTTAAGACTGGGTAATTTACCTTTGTGATAACAAATTCCAGAAACGTTGACAGCCAACACATCTCCTTTCAGCCAAACTATCACCAAAGGAAATAAGAACGATACAACAGTCATAAGAAAAGACATCTTACTGAGTATCGGGAGCCAGCGAGGAAGAACTGCCTGGAAATATAAATGCTTTTATGACTGCTTTCCAGTAGCCTACAGTAGTTGTTAAATCTTAGCGTCGTGATATCTACATCCCCTTAATTTTGTAAGAACGTTATCTGAAACTAAGGATAGTTAAAGAAAACTAATCGTTAAAGCGCGTGCAACACTGGAAAATGAAGTTAAATATTATGTATATGGGTCAAATTTTAGTCAAAAACAAATTTTTGTAGAAAGTATAAGCTAATTTGAGGTTTAGCTTTAACCATAACCATAGCCGTACGAAACCAAAACATTTGGGGAGGGGAGAACAAAAAATGCCCAAGTTGCGCAATATTAATTAAATTGTCTAAATATACATCAAAACAGCTGTCGACTGAGCTTAGAACACTAAAGCTGATGCAAGCATACTAGCCTACAGCATAGAATTTGTAGATATTGCACAATATTTATAAATAGATGGGCAAAAACGTTATGTTATGTAATAAGTTGAGTTTCGCTTTTCGCAGCATGATGGTTATTTACTTCATAATGTAGTAACGACCTGTTTTAGCCTGATACTGCGAGTTCCCTGTGGTAATTGCGAATTTGCACTAGCCTTCAGAACACAGTTCCCTGGTCAATAGTCATGTGCTATCCAGTGATGGGCATTATCGGCGATAATTATCAGCGATAATTATCGGCGATAAATTTTTATCGCCTATCGTTATCGCTCAATTATTTTTTCACTTATCGTTTATCGTTATCGCCAAAGGCAAGATTTGATTATCGCCGATAATTGCTGATAAATTTTATTTCGGATCAACACACAAGTGGAAAGACCATGAAAAGTAATATTTTTTACTAGCCACCTAGTTAATGAAACTAAAATTGAAACCAGTTTTTCTTCAGTGCCTGAAGTGTGTGTGCACAGGTCGTTGTCAAGGGGGGGGGGGGGGGGGGCATGCCCTTTTTGTGTTATCTTTTTCTCGATGGAAGTGTTAACTTTTAGTAATTGTCGTAAAAAAATAAAATCTCTCTCGTCAAAACATGAAACTTACTGTTTTAAGTGAGTGCATTAAATCTTTAGATGAGTAGATTAATTAAAATTGCAAGAACTTGCCTTGGGACGTGCGGTTACGCCTCAAACTCAGTTTAAAAGACAAAATTCACACACAATAACAACACAAGATCGGTTATAGACTGTAAGATCGATTTTTTTCTAGCTTGGCGATATAACTTTAATCCAAAAATAATAACCAAATGCGTAAATGCCATTTAACTTAAAAAGTTTGTGCCGAAAGTGAAAGTAGCCTACTTAAAAAAAATTTGAAAAATTTAAATATTGCATAATTATGACCTAAAAAACACATCACAATTATTTTTTTCCTAATTGTGTTTGTACTTTTTGAGAAAAAAGCCGTCATATATAGGATGCTAGGCAAATCCGTTATCAAATGTCACAAAATGTTTCTTGTGCGTAAGCGTTATTACGTTTTACTTATCAATCAAAGTGATAAATGGGAAATGTCTTGTTTGTGTCTTGTCATGTCATTATTGTCATCGAGCATTTTGTTGAAATGAAAGTTCAAAAAATATGAAGATCAAAATTAGTAAAGTAACACAACATCACTGAAACAAGTCATTGCGGAATATGATATTGCTTGAAGAATTTGACATACAGACCGACATCACATTTTTTGCATCTTCTAGTAGTTTTTGCATGACAATAGGCGCTTCGAGTTGCGTGGTAAAATTATGCTAAATATAGTATAACCTTTCTCATTTACCTATGCGACATAGCCTATCTCAATCAAATATTTTTATTCCCACTAATACAGTGCCTATATTGTGATTCTTATCTCAACAACTCAGCGTTCTGCCATTGCTTTAATGATAGTGTTCAAAAAGAAAACAAAAAAAATTATCTGAAATTATCAGTAAATTACGATAATTATGTTATTGTTCTAAAACAAACACGACTAATTTGACAAGCTTGATGGTTTTCACAGTATGCACATTTTTACTACCAATAACGCTTAAGATTGCTGATAGATTTTCAAGCATTTTGCGTTTTTTGGAATTTTTTCAATTACTGCTGACTTTGCTGTAAACAGCTTTTTAAGCAGAAAGCAAAATACAAAGTTTGGAATTTTTTATGGTATTTTCATTTGATTAAATTATTTTGCCTACTGCACGTAAGCGGCAGTGTAACTCAATTGATAAAAGCATCCAACTGGTATCTGAAGGTATAGTTATAAGCACAGCGGTTACCTCAGTGGTTTGATTCTGGATCAAGAGGTTGAAGATTCGATACCCACTGCCGCTGCCGCTGTTGCGATTCTATTCATGCATAACTTACAAAAAGTTTTGTCCCTTTACACTACAGTATATTATGTTCGATTTTTCGTCATGTTGATAAAAACAGTTCGTGCTGCATGGGATGGGGCACCGCTAATCAAGAAAAAAAAAATTATCGTTATCGGACATTATCGGCGATAATTTTATCGTTTATCGTTATCGCTTAACTTTTTTTTGATTTATTGTTTATCGTTATCGCTTTAGGCATTTTTCGTTTATCGATTATCGTTATCGCTTAACTGAAAAATGAGTTATCGCGCCCAACACTGGCTATGACGAATAGCTATGACCAGTGTTTTTTTTAAGGTGTTTTGGGGGACCGTTCCGGTCCCCCAAATTTCTCCAGCGGTTTCCCAAAATTTGGACTTGCAACTACAGTAGAAAAGTAATGGTTGTTTCTAGCTATGTCTTGTCGATAATACGAATATAGCCTACGATCAATAGTTCACGTCCGGAAAAAAAGAATAAGTAGAGGTAGGCTACAGCTAACAGCTGAATCAAAGAGTTATTCACAAAAGAAGTGCACCTTCGATACTCGTCAATGTTTATTTCTGATTTATGGCTATGACGATTTTGGAGTGATAACTTTAAAGACATAGTAAATGAAATTTTCAACCGGGAATTAAGCATTAAAATGCGTAAACTTAATATTCAAGAATACATTTCAAAAAGAATTACCGAAAAAAAAAATGTTTTCAATGTCACTGGCTGGTCACAGCGGTAAACCATAATCTCTTCGTGGGAAAATTGTAACATAAGATTCCCAGATCCGTTCGTCTGTATGTAATGACCGAAAAGAAACACTCTTCAGGAAACGTCTATTCGAGAATTGTATTTCTGTAAAAATAGCCTCAAAGCTGTCGAAAATGGGGTGTAACGCGATACACCACTAAAAACTTGTCACTACAGAACAGATTACTTGGATAAAAGACGGAAATTTTCGTCCAGCTGACAAGCACTAAGCAAAACAGTTAAACATGCGACCAACTTCTTCAAGCAACAATTTTAAAATGACTAGAATAATTTGCGATATCTCAAACTCACGTAAACAGTAACTGTGACGCAATAATGAAAGACATTGTCACGCAATTCTAACAGGTGTTCAAAGGTGGTGATCCAATGTTTCATGTTTAAACAGGTTTGACACAAGTCTTACGAACGATGGTGCAATTTTGGCTCATTTTTAGGAAAAATTCCATGACGTAATATGCTAAAATTCAGTAGACCTGAACGTTTTTTATATGACGTTTGATTTGGTGAATAATTGTCTGGAACATAGCGGCCCCTAGTTATGACAGTCTGACATGGCATAACTAAAAAAGAATTGACGACAATTGTGAGCCAATGAATAAAAACACATGATACACAAATTGTTTGAGTCACTCACGTTTAAGTTAATACGCAAATACAAAGGGCATGCAAAGAATGAACAACAATACGAATAATACACGACGATACATGAAATTGGTACCATAGGCAGTGTTGGGCGCGATAACTCATTTTTCAGTTAAGCGATAACGATAATCGATAAACGAAAAATGCCTAAAGCGATAACGATAAACGATAAATCAAAAAAAAAGTTAAGCGATAACGATAAACGATAAATTATCGCCGATAATGTCCAATAACGATAATTTTTTTTTCTTGATTAGCGCTGCCCCATCCCATGCAGCACGAACTGTTTTCATCAACATGACGAAAAATCGAACATAATATACTGTAGTGTAAAGGGACAAAACTTTTTGTAAGTTATGCATAAATAGAATCGCAACAGCGGCAGTAAGTAACGAATCTTCAACCTCTTGATCCAGAATCAAACCACTGAGGTAACCGCCGTGCTTATAATTATACCTTCAGGTACCAGTTGGATGCTTTTATCAATTGAGTTACAGTGCCGCTTACGTGCAGTAGGCAAAATAATTAAATCAAATGAAAATACCATAAAAAATTCCAAACTTTGTATTTTGCTTTCTGCAGGTCTGTTTACAGCAAAGTCAGCAATAATTGAAAAAATTCCAAAAAACGCAAAATGCTTGAAAATTTATCAGTAATCTTAAGCGTTATTGGTAGTAAAAATGTGCATACTGTGAAATCCATCAAGCTTGTCAAATTAGTCGTGTTTATTTAAGAACAAAAACATAATTATCGTAATTTACTGATAATTTCAGATAATTTTTTGTTGTTGGCAGAACGGTGAGTTGTTGAGATAAGAATATTACAATATAGGCACTGTATTTGTGGGAATAAAAATATTTGATTGAGGTAGGCTATGTCGCATAGGTAAATGAGAAAGGTTATACTGTATTTAGCATAATTTTACCACGCAACTCGATGCGCCTATTGTCATGCAAAAACTACTACAAGATGCAAAAAATGTGATGTCGGTCTGCATGTCGAATGCTTCAAGCAATATCATATTCCGCAATGACTTGTTTCAGTCGTCGTCGTCGTGTGAGCGTCTGGGGCCAAGGGTCTATCCTTTTACCACCCCAGATTCACGATGTTCCCGGACAACACTGGAAGGCTATTAGAGAGCAGCCATCAGTCCTTGGTTTCATCATCCATGACACGCAGACCTTCCACTCTGTTAGGTAGCTTGATAATGGAGCAGTCATTGATGATGTGGTCTGCGGTCTGTTCCTTGGCACCACATTCACAGGAGGAGGAAGAGGCCATTCCCCATTGGTGCATGGTTGAGCGGAAAAGCCCGACGCCCGTACGGAGACGATTGAGGCGCACCCATGCCTGTCTTGGTAGTGCTAGACCGATAGGGCGTGTGTCGGCGTCGGGATGAACGAATAGAATCTGGTGGCGGTTGACTTCCATTCAGAACTCCATTTACGGTCCGCCCAAGCAGCCGCAGAAATGTCTTGTACATCAGCTTCGTTCATCAGAAGTTGAGCGGCTGACACGAATGGGTGTCTTGATTTCAGTCGACGGGGGTGCTCGTTTGGAAGAGCAGAGATCTTGTGGTGGAGAAGGTGGTTAGGCTCCAGTGCCCGTCGACCGAGGGACAGAGTGGCTTCTTCGCGACGAAGCTCAGCGGGTTGGATGCCAGCGAGAATGGGGAGATTGTCCAACGGTGTGGGACGTAGGCATCCGGTCACTGTGCACAGGGCGCTGTTTATGGCAGTGTCGATGTTATGGCAGTGAGCACTGCGGCACCAAACAGGTGCACAGTACTCTGCTGAAGAGTAGACAAGGGCTAAGGCTGCTATACGCAAAGTGTCAGCCCTTGTCCCCCAGCTAGAGCCTGCCAGGCGCTTGAGTAGCGCAGCGCGAGATGTCAGTTTCTTGCGCAGTGACACCAAATGGTGGCGGCAAGTGAGCGATCTGTCCAGATTATCCAGATCCGATTGTTTCAGTGATGTTGTGTTACTTTGCTAATTTTCATCTTCATATTTTTTGAACTTTCATTTCAATAAAATGCTCGATGACAATAATGACAGGACAAGACATAAACAAGACATTTCCCATTTATCACTTTGAGCGATAAGTAAAATCATAAAATGTAATAACGCTTAAGCATTACGCACAAGAAACTTGTGAAATTTGATAACGGATTTGCCTAGCGTCTTATATGTAGGACGGCTTTTTTCTCAAAAAGTACAAACACAATTAGGAAAAAAATAATTGTGACATGTTTTTTAGGTCATAAGTATGCAATATTTAAATTTTCCGAACATTTTTTTAAGTGCTTTCACTTTCGGCACAAATGGGTTAACTTTTTAAGTTAAATGGCACTTACGCATTTGGTTAGGCTATTATTTTTGGATTAAAGTTATATCGCCAAGCTAGAAAAAAATCGATCTTACAGTTTATAACCGATCTTGTGTTGTTATTGTGTGTGAATTTTGTCTTTTAAACTGAGTTTGTGACGTAACCGCACGTCTCAAGGCCAGTCCTTGCAATTTTAGTTAATCTACTCATCTAAAGATTTAATTAGCTTAAAACAGTAAGTTTCATCTTTTGAAGAGAGAGATTTTATTTTTTTACGACAATTACTAAAAACTAACACTTCCAACGAAAAAAGAAAACACAAGAATAAAATAGCTGATCGTGAGGTGGCGCGAAAGACCATGTTTCCGATGTAAAAGCGGCCTCGTATTGCGACACTTTCACAAACCACTTGCCAATTTCTTTCGCTTCGCTTCAAAGGAATCTGTACCGCCTGTGCGCTTACATTTTGTAAAATTCACTCGCGATTGCCGATTGCAGCAAAACAACAAGAGCCTTGTTGCATGCATTTCATTGCATTGCAATTTGCAACTCTAAAAATTATTGTGTTGTCAGGGCCGTCGCTGCAGGGGGCGTGCCCCCTTCCCTGACAACGACCTGTGCACACACACTTCAGGCACTGAAGAAGAACTGGTTTTAATTTTAGTTTCATTAACTAGGTGGCTAGTAAAAATATTACTTTTCATGGTCCTTCCACTTGTGTGTTGATCCGAAATAAAATTTATCGGCGATTAATTATCGGCGATAATCAAATATTGCCTTTGGCGATAACGATAAACGATAAGTGAAAAAATAATTGAGCGATAACGATAAACGATAAAAATTTATCGCCGATAATTATCGCCGATAATGCCCATCACTGATATAGGTACACGCTAAAATGACGCTATGTACAATGGTTGCGATAATAACCGACTGTTCTGGGCTCAGACAAATGTCGGCCACCGCAGACAAAACCAGGCTCAAACCCTAACACTTAGGTGTTCTTTACGGGGGCGAGGCACGAAATATCTCTCAACACGTAGTCTACTTTCACTTTCCCCGTACTCTCATCATAGTTGCAGACGGCAACTTTGGCTCTACGAACCACAGGCTTCCATTTCCTAATTTGTGGAACTACCTCATGCACCCTCCCAAGTTGATACTTCCCACGTTTACCAATGTCTTGGAGAGAACCCACCACTACAAGTTGACCAAGCTCCAAATTCTCGGCCATTTTTAGCCATTTTTTCCGGCCCTGAAGACCTGGCAAATAAAAATTGATCCATTTACTCCAAAACTGCTGAGAAAGTGACAAATTGAACCAATAATCCCTTCTTAGTTGGTCACGATCATGTGGTTGCCCAACAGCACAGTTTGGGTCTAAGTATGGGGTCAAAAGTGAGGCAGGGGTGATGACAGTAAAATCCCTAGGGTCGTCACTCAAAGATACCAAAGGGCGTTCGTTCACGATCCGAACAGCACTGCCTGTGTACGTAAGCAGTTCAATAAAATTGGGCTTACGAATTGAAGAGTCCAAAATGTGAAAAAAGTATTTAATCACATCGGCCATGAAACCAAACCTTTCAAGCCGAAATCTAGCCAAGAGATCTGCCAGAGAGTTTAACAAATCAGGACACGAAAACATTACATCATTAACACAAGTTCCTCGAAATTCAGACTTGCCATCGTAAACAATACGCTTTTTTAATTGTGACGTCACAAAGTATGGTAAATACCATTCAAATCCCTTTACATTTTCTGCTTCACCAGCACGCTCAATATAGCCATTAGATTTAAGATCCTTCATGGTGTCAGTAAGGAAATCACAAAGTTCAGGTTGTTTTAAAGCCTTCTTCCTTAAAGCAGCAGCTCTATCTGACGCCAACACAAAATTGTTAGGTAAATCAATATCTTCCACAGGTATCTTAAATCGACCATCTTTCAACTCAATATTCGGTTCTCAATATTCGCATGTCTTGCACGAATAAGATAGCTTTTTGGATCAACCAAGGAGAAAATTGATAAATAATAAAACTGTAATAATCTCGCAAAAAAAGCAATCAACCTATGTCTCTAAAACAAAGTTTGTCTAATTTTAAACGAAACTGCATTAAAAGAGCGAGTTTTGCCAATACCAAACATTCAAATATCTCAGCCTGGAATTAACAACAAGAAAACATAGAGACTTAGCTTTATTTCCGAAAAATGCTGAAGAAAACATGATCTTATCCTTTTGCTATGCCACCCGACAGCACCATTTTACAGGAATATTCATACCCACAATTTTGTTGAAAATGCTCTCAGAATGCACCAAACTGAAAGTAATTTTTCAAAATTTTCTGGGGGAAGTCCCCCAGAAATCAATCAAGAAATCAAGAAATCAAGGCCCTAGAAATCGGGCTTCGCCCGCCGGCCGTCAACACCCCCCCCCCCTTTCAAAATTACTGACTACGCTACTGTCTTGCACTGTCAGTATTTTGCCCCCCCCATTGTTGAAGGTCTGGCAGCGCCACTGCATATGAGTGATTACATGAATGTAGGTTTAGAATAGTGTGTAGTAAATCACTCAACTGAGACCAAAGTTGCTTTAAGTTTGCATAGAACACATTATGATGCACCAGCAACAAGTTGATCAAATTTCATTATAAGTTGAGTTGTTGTAACAATTTTAAAACTTTTTTCAAATGTTTTGCTTGAGTGATCACAAAAATTGTCCAGTTTCAAAGTGCCATAACTTGAAAAAATACCAGCCCAAATTTTCTCAAATTAGTAGGATATTGTTTTGGTCAGAGAATTAAATTCTACAACTGTGTAAAATTTCATGAAAATCTTTGACTTTGAGTGACAAAATCCGAAATTTCTGGATGATTTCACAAAGAATGACTCTTTGGGCAGTTGCATGAAAGAAATTTGATGCTTATGAGTAGCCTACCCAAATAGACTGTTACGATTTTGTAAATAAACAAAATTAGTAGGCTAATTTGAAGCAACTACGTCATGTTGATTTGAGCTTTTTCATAAAAGGTTTGCTCAGATGCAAGCTAATTTCATATTAGTAGCTCCCAAATCGACATGATAGCCTACTACAGTTTTAAATACACAAAATTATAGAAAGATTTTAGTATTTTTGTTTTTATACAAAAGATAGCCTATAACACGAATATGAGTGTGCCAAATAAAAATTTTGCAGTCCGTAGGCTACATATTTTATGCAACTTGCAATTTTTCTAAATAATGTAATCAAAAGTAATAAAAAGGGGATTTTGTTTCGCAACCTAAATCATTGTAATTGCCTATAGCCTAATTGCCTAAAATTTGACTAAATGATTGTACAGTTTGCACAAATTTACAATTTTTTTGACAACAAGGGGCAGCTGCCCCCTTGCTCGTACGCATATGGTTTTAATAATTTATCAAGGTAAAGTTTGCTTTTTGCATTCTTTCACATATGTTTATGATTCTTACTCATTTGATGGAACATAAATTGACAAAACAAAAACTTTATTACATATTTTTTACACAATTTGCTTAAGGTAGTTAGCCTGGGACGCAATTTCATAGAGGGGTTTTTGCTACAGACTAGGCTACTTTCTAGACGTAGGATAAGGCTCCCTATCAGATAAAACGGAGTGACAAGTTATGCGTAGTGATGTACGTTAAACATAGTGATAAGTTCTACCTTTAAAACTGGAGACGAATGCAAAAGATATTGTCTCGCCCACATGTACATGTAAACTGATACCATTGCCAGATTATAGGACGTTGAACCGGTTATTCGGAGAATCAAAGAACAGAGATTGTCGTCAAATTGGAAAGGTATAAGCAACCGAAGAAAGAAGATTGTATTGGTAGCAAATATCACAATGCCAGCCACGATGAAACACTGTAAAAGTAATGTATATGTTTCCACACCATATAAAAAGCAAGAAAAACAACCTGTTTGAATATTTCTTTTTAAGAAATAGCGTTTTCTTCTGTTTTCAGTAGGCTACTACCAATAATTTCGGTTTTCAGTGGTCTCTACTCCGTTGTCAGCTCTTCTCAAGGCTTTACGAGTCTGCAAGCGAGAAGCCCCGGCGACGGAAATCAAGACAAGCATTTGTACAGGCTGAATCGCTGAAGGCCAATCCATCGGTGCGGCTGCCTGGGCAGACCACCGACAGAGCTTTGAGTGGAGGAAGAACTCCTCACTCAAAAGCTTTATCTTACACATAGCTCTCCACCCAATCGGAATGCTTCAGCTAAGAACGGCCGGTGGGTGCGGTTCAATCGTTTGCGCACTGGGACCGGACTATTAAGCTCTAACATGCATAAAAGGGGGTAACACTATCTGTGAGTGCAGCAAGGAGGAATATATCGCCTACCACACCATCTGCAACTGTGCCATTTATCAATCCTGCTAATAGCACAAAAAAATCCTGCTAAAATATGTCAAACTACCTTTTTTAAAACAGGTAAAGTCCTCATAAACGAGCAAATTGAAGTGCTTGAATTTGTCGTCTTAAACGTTTTCCAAGAAGTGTAAACGACGAAAAACAACACAATGAATTCCACAACTTCTACAAGTCCTGTAATGGTGATAGCAACAATTGGAAATTGCGCAGTGTTTGCATTTTCACTTTGATTTTTGCCTTCGCTTTTGTTGCCATACTCGCTTCCACTCCCAGACATCATTGCAAGTTGCAACATACAACAACGTTGTCTAGCGCTGTCAATTCTAGTTATAATTGTCTGCCAAACACAACTTAAGTTAGTTATTTTGATATCCTAATTACTAACGATAATTTTAAACAAACATAACTCAGCAACAACACTACATTTAACATCATAAAAACAAAAAACAATAAGCTAACGTTTTCGGTTAGTCATACAGCCCTTTTCAAGCCTATTAAGCAAGTTTCTCAAATGTTTAGATTTGTTCATAATTTTGCTGTGATAGTGTATTATTCTTTAGTATTTCTTTTAAAAATATTTTTCTTAAAGCGTCGAAAAGGGCTGTATGATTAGCCGAAAACGTTAGCTTATTGTTTTTATAATGTTAAATGTAGTGTTGTTGCTGGGTTATGTCTGTTTATGGCTTAAAAAAAGTTACCTCTTTACCCAAATCGACCCAAATTGCAGCCTACTAACAATAATCTTTCGATAAAATTTTGGGGTTTTGCATTTTAATGATAGATGCATTGATTTTAGTTGGATTTTGTCGATAAATGAAGCATTATGCATAAATTAGTAGCCAACTTATTTTGTTACGCTTGCAAAAGGTGTAGGCTACGTTATGTTGCAAATAGCCCTATAGCCTACCGTAGTCCGTGGGCTATCTATTTGTAGATTTGTAGCCTACATGTGCATTGCCGTATAGCGAAGACTGTAGTCCAAGTTAACATTTGTCAATTGGAGTTCAAGGCTTTCTGAGGGTGCCACTAGATGTTTTCATGGAGGGGCACGAGTGTAGGCTTTCACTGTGGTGACACCCACCAATAAACAACAGCAAGAGGTGTGGACATTGGTGAGTGGTGAGGACACTGGTGCGACACTCGAAGAAGCGCCTATTCAATATCGTTCAGGGGCATGCGGCTGTGCCTAGAAGAAGACTTAATGGCATGCCTGAAGATGGATATAAAGAAGTGGCTTCCTTGCATTCTCGCCTACTTCAAAATCTTCAAACTTATTTTAAAATCACAAGGTGTAAGCCAGGCAACTGAAGATTATCTCCAGACTCCCTGGGTGCTGTAGGCTATAAGAATTAAACATCTTCGACGGAGTCATTTATTATAAAAGGTGTCCTCAAACGAATCCAAGAGTGAGTTTTGTCCCGATTGAGTTAATAAAAAAATTTGGACTTTATTCCATTTGTTTTTCTACTTTGATTTTTCGTTTGTGTTTGTGATGCGTTTCTTCGACTTATAGGCTGTATAGACGTTGCACTGATAGAGTTAATTAAAAGCTCTTTTACTATCAAGTTTTGCACGTTTACCATCTTAGCTATACACATTTTATTTGTGAGCAGAGGGACAGGAGTTTTCAGAATTTCTTTCAAGTTGCCACTAACTAGGAACTATGAAAGGTTCAGAAAAATTGGTTTACATTACGTAGCCTACTATGTAGCTAATACACAAAACGCTCGCAACACAATAAAATAATAATTGATTTCTTCTTGCTGTTATGTAGGCTACGCTACATCTTTTTCAGTAACATTAATTCGGACACGGTGTGAAAACGCAGGCATAACTCTACAAAGGTTGTCGTTTCTACACTTACAAAAATAGCGAATGGCTGGGTTAGAGCCAAGAGGATAATAATATACAAGACGATGGAATAAAAACGGACTTTCTTGATTTTCCGCCCACTTTAATTAAATTTTCAACCACAACTTACAGTAGCCTACCACAGTTTTGATAAAAACATAGGTAGATTCATAAACAATCTTAGTTGCAAAGGAGGGGAGCACTAATGACTACTGGTACTATTTTTGTGCCAAACAATTAGTTCGGTATTATGCTTAAGGAGAATAGAAAAATGTAATTAGCTTAGTAGGCTAGGGAAGGGATTTGCTTTTTCATTTGTAACCTCCTGATGTTTTCTCAACACAAAAATGATGTTCATCGAATTAACAAAGAAATCAAGATCAATTTTTGATCATCAAACATTTCAAAAAAGGAAAGAATGTCTGCAAATTCTCTACTAATTAGGTCACATCTTCATCCTAAAAACACAATAGTGCCTGCTGGTAAAACAGCATCAAAAACTAAACGTTCCTTGCGGACTAAAGCGAAGCCTACAAAAGAGATCGTTGAAGTTTTTATCTGTGGCTGTCAAAATTTTTCTCAGAAAGTTGACTATAAATGTTTGTTTTCACACTGCAGAATTTGAACTTCACTACTGTCATTTATTCCTGTTTGACTTTCAAAAGCAAACTTTAATTTACCTAAGCCAGTATTTTTCAATTAAAATCTCTTGATTCATGGCAGTTCATACTATTTATTTTTTCCTTTAGGACTGCAGCGATGTTGAGAAATGATTAATTACTATAATTAATTTTGAATAGTTTTTTATTAAAAAAAAATGTAGCCCTAGGTAGTTTTCAGATTATACTGTAGTTTTAACCCACCTCACAGAGATTCTTTCAAATGCATCTTGTCAAAAAAAAAAAGATTTGTTGAAAAGTTGACAACTTGATGAACTATGATTGCAGATAATTTTTGATCAAGAACAAAAAAGAATAAAGTTTTCATAAAATATTAATTTTGAAACAATCGTAAAATCTTACGTTGCCCTTGGATACCGTACTGAATTGCTATAGGTACCGGTAGGTCGTGTAAATTTCAAGAAATCTTACGCAATTCTTGGGCCGATGCTACTGGAAAAGTATTGGTAATAGTTGGCTGAGAAAACAACAACAACAGTTTGCAACAAAATTGTGATGAAACAAATAGAAGAGTCTGATTATCGTCTTAGAATAGTGATTTTCAACCTGCGGTAGGCTCAGGGCCGGATTTACCAGTAGGCAGAGTAGGCAGTTGCCTAGGGCGGCAAATTATTGGGGGCGGCAAAATATACGAATATATTACATTGATAATACTGCACGTGAATATAATAATTCACAACAGATATATTCAGATATATAGCAATTAATAAATATCTTATCACATCACACACATTTATAAACAGTGCAGCAAGTCATGTAGGCCTATGGCAAGTCATCATCGCCCCTAGAGTACTTCACGCTTGATTGGTTTTCAACAATATGTGCTGCTTAGCGCTTCTTTTAGTTATCTGTCTCGCTTAGTATGGAGGACTACCCAGACAACAAAATCTGTCATTTTTACGTTGATTTAAAAATTTAAAAAAGAATCAATTTAAAAATGACGGATTTTGTTGTCTGGGTAGGCTTTGTCTGTGCAATTTTTATTAATCTTTGTTCGGTTTGTTTCACTGTTAGTAGCCTAAATTTGAAGGAGCCTAGAAAAAATGCTTTTAGTCAATGTTAGGTTGATGGAAACGTTGCAGGCTATTTTGTGTACTTGCCTTGATGCTTAAAGTATGTAAACAAGCCAAAAAGTAAGACTAGTATACGAAAGAACTTTAATTTCATGAAGTTTTATAAAAATGGCGGCATTGAGGACAAATGAGAACAAGTGCCTGTGTTGTATCGAAAAATCGAAAATCACCATCGCAAATTTTTTTTGGGGGCGGCACTTTTCTCATCTGCCTCGGGCAGGACTTAGGCTAAATTCGGCCCTGGGTAGGCTACACAAAGGCTTTTCATTGAAGTGCTCTTACGCAGGAAGGCCTACGCGAGTATATTTTGTTTTTCATCACAAAAACTGTTGGCTATTTACAGTGCCGGTCTTAGGTTATTTCGAGCCCTGTGCGGAATATGCTTTGCGTGCCCCAATGACAATGATCCAATTGAGTAGTGTAGCTAGGTACTTTGAAAGGGGAGGGACGGTGTTGGCGGCGTGATCGCCAAAGGTGACAACCAGCGGCGGGGGGTCTGGGGAGCCTCAACCAGAAAATTAAAAAAAATTAATTTGAATTTGGGGCATTCTGAGAGCATGCTCAACAAAAATTTAGGTATGAATATTACTGTAAAATGATGCTGTCCGGTGGCATAGCAAAAGGATATGAGCATGCTTTATTTGGCATTTTTCGGAAATAAAGCTATGTCTCTATGTTGAGTCGGGATGCAACCTATTTCGTCCCCTGAAAAATTCCTACCCCGATTTCGTACCCTGAAATCGTGTAACAAAATCAAATTTTGACCTATTTCGTCCCCTGAAAAGATCGAGAGAAATTTTGAAATGTTTGCGGCAACTCCGATCAGCGACTTCGGCTATGTTTTTTTTTTCTCGATCTTTTCAGGGTACGAAATGTTCAGAGCACGAAATAGGTTGAACTCGTTGAGTCTCTATGTTTTCTTGTTGCTAATTCCTTTGTTGAGTTCACTTGTTGAATTTTTCCATTGGAAAAGACAAAATTACTGCATTTTCTGAGTAAACTGTTGGCCCCTTAATTTGCGGGCCCTGTGCGATCGCACGGTTTGCACACCCCAAAGACTGGCACTGGCTATTTACAACTTTTACCAGAACTGAGTTATTAAAAGTGTAAATTTCATCAACATGTCCGCTCTTTTTTGTATATTTTGGCTTCGATCACACAGTTGTGTTGGCTCTCTCCGAAAATCAAGCCGTGGCCGAGTGGTTAGCGCGTTGGGCTCGCAGTCGAGAGCTTGCATGTTCGACTCCAGCCACCCGCACTTGCTGTTGTTTCTCTGGGCAAGAAACTTAACGATAATTGCCTCTACCTAGTGATCAATTTCGAGTAATGGGTAGTACCAAATTTAAGTCATAAGTAGAGTAGACAACCGGAAACAGACATTGCAGTCGGCTGCAGCGTGGGTCAGGTGTATGTCGGAAGGCGTACACCGATGCATAGCGCTCAAGTCCGCTTTCCAGCAATGCAGGATAAAGATAAACAAACAAACGAAACAAACGTAACGTCGCTTTCAATTGAAGGATGAGTCTCTTGCAGTTTAAGAAGAATTACAATTGTTAAAAACATTAGAAAAAGGGTAGAATTCTAGAACTGAGTAGCACTTTTAAACTCAAAATTTTTCTTAGGGCGCCAAGAATAAGGAAAACGCGCTTTC
Organism: Aplidium turbinatum; assembly: GCF_918807975.1. Lineage (NCBI taxonomy): Eukaryota > Metazoa > Chordata > Ascidiacea > Aplousobranchia > Polyclinidae > Aplidium > Aplidium turbinatum. The sequence goes on from NC_137472.1 coordinate 50,548,077, forward strand.
TTTGGAGCATTTTTTTTTCTTTGAAGGTGTCTTGTTTGGAAGAACGAAGTCTTCACACTAGCAAACCATAATTATTCTTTCGAAGACCCAGAGAAAAAGCTAAGATACCCACACTGACCGCCAGACCGAAAAGACGTTACACAGAGATTGTTTTACGATGTACTTCTCGCGTTGCGTCCAATTGTAAGTTTAGGCTACTTCATTTTACCGACAAAGGAAAGAATTTATAGCCATGGTTGCGGTCAGAGATGGGCGTGATCGTGATCTTGAAGATCACTTATATTTTGGTGATCTTGATCTAAGATTACTTTTTTTTTATATGATCTTGATCTTGAAAATCAATAAAACTAAGATCACTTTAGAATTAGTTTACATAGAGTCATTTTTATAAAACTCGAGCTGAACAAAGTAATCAGTGGCAATTACTAACATTAAACTACTGTTAGTAGCCTATAACATGTGTCTGACAAAAGTTGATTTGAAGTCTCAACCTAGCTTGATCAGTGTTGCTATTTAACAATTGAAAAAGCTTTTTGTATTGGTCATAAAGAAGTAAACTTACGTATAGCTTAGGGTTAATCAATGATGTAAAAAGTGATGTACGCGCATACAAAAAATATTGACGCCGTCAGCGTAAACGCAAACGTTCGAAAAACCATATACGCCGTATGCGTCAACGTAACTTGTAAAAAAAGTTGGCGGCGTCAGCGTCAGCGCATACATTAGCGTAAACTCATTTTGTTTGCTAGGTGCCAAACATTCACACGGTATAAACCAGTGGTTTCCAACTCGTTTTTAAGGCGACCCATTTAAAAAAAAATTCAGTTCGGTAAAATCTTGCGACCCAAGAAAATTGTCGTAATATTTTAAAAGCCATACAAGATTGTGTTGCAAACAAACAGCACTACAAAAGCAGTATCTTTTTCCGAAAATAATATGTTTATCAAATCACTAATGAGATAGCTGTGCTGGCTTGCTATCAGTGAGTTTTTGAAATCGAGGCGTTATTTTACATAGGCATAGTCGCATGTCGGCTTTTAACTTCCAGCCAGTTTCGCTGTTCAGTTTTCAAATCCAAACTTACAAAGCTAAGTTGTTGCAAATGGAATCTGTTTTTGAATCACTAATTGTGAAACTGTGGGATACACTTTGTACAGGGAAGCCCAAAAGTGGATGTTTGCAGAATCTTTGGGGTATTTGTCTTTGAAGGACGCAAAAGAAATACGGTTTGCTACTTCTGTCGTTATGTCCATAAACTGTTCTGCAACATGGATGGAAAGTTGAGGCAGATCTTTTCCAACAAATGGATCAATTATCCAATCATTTTGGTTATCAAGTGTTAGAGATTATCCATAGTAGCCTAGTGCACAAACTTTTTGGCAAACTGTTCCAGGTGTCTAATTATATCGTTTGCTTAATATCAACTTCATTGCCACAGATATATTGCGTTAGCTGAGGAAATATATCGTACTCATCTCTGGTGACATAACTTTTCCAGAATATGAGTTTTTTGTGTTAAGCAGAAACTTTTGCGGCGCGATCAATCACCGTAAAACCGTCGCCTTGCATATATAAATTTAGAGAAATCAGAAAGTCAAATATATCGGCAAGGTAAGCAACTTTTGCCTTGAAATCTTCTTGCAAAAACTTCTCGGCTAATCTCACACAGTTCTGTTGCCTCAGGAAGATAGCAATCTCCTCTCGCAAATTGCAAACTCGCTTCAGGACACGACCTCGTGACAACTATCGCACTTCTGTGTGCAACAGCAATGCTTGGTAATAATCAGAATCCACAAAGACGAAAACAAATGCCGATTTAGTGGACTTGTTTTGATAAAGTTTACACACTTCACATCATTCAACACTTCGTGCAGCTCTTGAGAAAGCAATAAGTCCATACAGCACTTGGGGCTCTGTCTTTGATGCCTTTTACCACACCAGACTATGCGTGGTCCAACGTGTGGAAAACTTTGTCATAGTTTGTCCGACATAGTGTTCGTGACATATAGTGCACGTTACATATCCCGTAACTTTGTCAAGTTAATTTATGTTTAAGACTGAAATTTTTGTTGGGTTTACATTTAATAATAATAATAACAATGATAAAAGCGAAAATTGTTAAAACTTCTTGCACTACGATCACGCTACAAAGCTTTCCGATGTCTCGACATGAAACGCTTCATGACTTGTGTTTATATTTTCCAGTTTTGTGATCGATCTCTTCACGTTTTAAATTTTTTTTATTGTTATTTTTTTCGCCCAAGATACAATATGCCTGAAAAACAAGCGACCCAAAAAAATTATCAGGCGACCCAACTTTGGGTCGCGACCCATGAGTTGAGAACCACTGGTATAAACCACTCGAAACAAACAAGTTTTATTTTGAATTTCCACGAAGAAACACAAGCATCTGAAAGTGTCCATCTGACATTTTGCTGCGTTTTGGTTTCAATATGTCTTTGCCCATTGAAAACATTCTTTCAACTGCAGCTCTGGAAGGCATTGGCATGTAGGCTTATTGGTTTGTTGTAGCGAAAAAAAGACAATAAAAAGTATGCGTTGACGCTATGCGCTAAAAAAACCCGAAAACTTTACGGCGTAGCCTCAAGCGACAACTATCCAAAAAAACGTGGCCGTATGCGTTAGCGTAAACAAAAAGTCTACGCCACAAGTCTACGGCGTAAAATTTGCAGCGTATACGTAGCCTACATCTCGGTAAAATGATTCAGCTTTATTTACATTTCTGTTTTGTGATTTCTAAAAACATGTTTGCTTTCTATGACCCACTCGTAAATGCTTCAAAAGCTTGGACTGACGATGCTAAAAAAAACTGGTCTCTGCTGCAGTCTGTTTGACTTTTGGTCATGTAAAGTGGTTTATTGCAGTAAATCAACCAGACCAAGAATAGTTTAAGGCAGTAATTCTCAACCACGGCCCTCGGACCGCATGCGGCCCTCAACCATTTTTTGCGGCTTTCATCAATGCAGCAAAAAACATTATTTTTGCTAGAGCTACTGCCCGAAATGGCGAGAATACATGGTTGTCACACTACTTAGCCTATGTGCTAGCAAAGAAAATGTCTTATAATAAAGTTTCTCCACACTACAGATACAGAGCAATTAGTTGTGTTTATCAGCTGCTAATTGCATTCGATCAGCTGTTAGCTGAATGGAGAGCAGTCCTTTGAATGCGTTGCTCAAGCGCACGCCCCGAGAGTCGAACTTGCGTCACTTCATCTTGAAGCTTAGTCACGCGCTAACTTCGGGGGGGAGAGAGAGCTAAATATGTGTGAGCTTAGATAAATACTCTAGGCCTAGTACTTTAATAGATGACAATTTTAATCATTCAAGAAAAAAAACTAAATGAAAGATAAACTGTTGTGCCCAAATCTTTAGCAAATCTGTCCAAAATTTCAACAAGCCGAACAGTTATTTCTAAAATTTCATAAACTAAACTCATAGGCTACATTTTCATCTGAGCATGTTGATATTGTAAGTTCTGTGTTTCAAAGCATCATTTCCAATATTGGAGCACTAGGAAAGGGGTATGAAAACTTACAGCACTGCTGGGCCAAATACACATAACCAGCTTGGTTCGCGGCCACAACTTTTGTTCCACATAGACTATTATGTAGTGACCAGCACAGCAGCGCTAACAGGGGAGTCTAGGAGGTACTTTTGGACTCGGGATGAGTTTAGGGGCCCGTAACGTTTCCAGGGGCCCCGGTAACTTGAAGAAACCACCGCGTATTCTTTTGGATATAGTGTTTTGTTTTTTAAAAGCTGTCTTGATTTGGCTCCCGAAGATCTCATTGGTACCGGGCCCAAATTATCCTCTCGACGGTTTATTGTATTCTGACGATAGCTCTTGAAGAGAGTCAGACCAAAACCGGCCGGTTCGAGCTATGAGCAATATTCTACTCGCAAAATTACATTTGGTAAGTTGCACAGTAGTAAGTTGTACAGTAGTCTACTCTTGTTGAGTCGTTAGTTGGATTCAAAATCGCAACCAAATCTTCATCAAATGCAGTTCTGTTTTTGATAAAATCATTGATGAACATAAATATTGAAACATTTATTCAATATTTGCAATTGAAACGCGTATTTAATCACATCTAGAAGTAATCGTAACTTAATTGGAAAACTGTGTGATTGAGCCACATTTTGTTGTAATTTCAGTTTCTTTTTGCGTTGCCGAATGGTGAAAACGTCTGCGTGACGTTCGAAAGGACGTGGGTTCGACACCGCTCCAGAGCACGCGGTCGTGACTCGGCGCAGACACTTAACGGTATGCCAAAATAATGCAGCAGCTGATTCGAAGACTCTATGTCACTTCGCTGTTTCCTGTTGTATTGCATCTGTGGTTGCAGTCTACTGTATGATGTCGTAATCGCAATGGGCGCAAATAAAACTAGATTATTATTATATATTTATTTGCTGGTATGTAGCCTATACGCACTTATTTAAAAATTAATGTAACTTGACTTATAAAATTGAACTTTTGAGTTCAAATAAATTTTCGTCATCAGAGCAAATACAACATCAGCTTACAACCTTGCATATTTGTCACCTTTCTCTTAGTTGCAATAGCATCACTTTTTTATAACCTAAATAAAAACCACAGTTTAACGTCAACAGCCTGCATAACGCTGCCGTGATTAAATTCAGAAAAAGCTCTCCTAGATGTAAATTCTCAGACGAGAACCGAACGCCAGCCATACACTCAACATAAACTTGTGAGCCGATTAATATTTACGCTGATAAACGAAGAAATAATCGATATCAACAAATGTTAGTGCGTTTAATTGATAAGACAAAACACTGACAGCAAACTTGCTTGAGACGTTTACGCAAGAATTCTACGTAAATCTCTTAACGACCACACAAATTTGCACTTTTAGGGAAGCCTGAGAAGTGGCAGTTTGTGGGTGAAATGCGAATGCTTTTAACAGCGCAGATATGACATTTATACTGAACGAATGTACAGCAGGTAGCAACTCTTGCAGATTATCGTGAAGCTGTATCTTCCAAGCTTTCAAACAACATCAAAAGGTTTCGCATCTAGATATAAAAACCAGATACAAAAAACATAATATTTAAGTGCATCAATTTAACCAAATTCATCAAAACAAAATCTATGGAGATTTTCAAGACATGTTTGGGGCAGACACAGGTCACATCAATATTATAAAGAGAAAGCACGTTCAGGTCAATTTAAAAATATCATTACAGCAACTGATACAAGACATGACATAACCTGCGCACGTACACAACATTGAACGATTTCCTGTTGTTCAGGAAATCTTCTCCAGCAAGCAAAATCAGTCTTTTTTTACACTGATTCAACGTCTGCCGAATGCAAAAAAACACGAATTTTGCAAGGCCAGAGAATGAACCGAAGACGAAAAGCGTCTTGCGGAAGTGAAAGATTTAGCCGCTATGCGATATATTAGCATTCCCGTTGGCCTGATTGGCTTGAGTTGTCTCAAGCGGAAAATGGTTAAATAGGAAACTTTTGAATAATATACGCAAATACAAGCAAGTGTTTCTTTAAGCTAAGCATAAAATAATATTACACATAATGGCGAGGGACTTCATATAAAATGTACAATTGTACATGCATTGCATCAAGTTTATGTAAACTGAGTGTCTATCAACGTCGACTTGTGAAAAACATACAAGGTCAATAACAATAAATTCTAGTATTTCTATACAATGTTGATTATATGGCTGACATTTCAAAGGGCAAAAAATAATGTTTTTTTACAATAAAAAAACGGAAATACGGGAAGCTTGAAACTCAAAACGGAAGATTCTGGCATGCAGTCAAATTGACAGCTTAATTTTTATCGCTTCATTTTGCTTTAAAATTGGTTTTCCTAGCCTTCTCATCCCCCAAGAACCTCGCCACCAAGTATGATCAACGAAAATAAACAAATTAAGAAAGTTTGTTTTCTCATGTTACAAAAATGATGTAACTGTCCCCTCTGAAAACTAATCATAAAAAACTGCGCTATCTAATCTTTTCGCGTCAAAAACGAGATAATTTTTAAACAATGTACCTTCAAAAGTGCGGCTCTCTGTTTCGTTTATCTAATAGTAATGACACAACCTATGTGTACAACACCGGCTAAAGGTTGCGTTGGAGAAGGTGGCATCGTGGCATTTCCAGACAGAAACATTTCTTACAAAGATAATTGCGCCTACGAGTAAAAACCTGACATAACAAGCAGAAACTACCTTAGCAAAAACAAGCAATCTAAAGTACATACAACGTGATTAACAATCGGAAACTAACAGTAAAAAACTTTAGTTGAAATAGATATTCCACCAAGATGACATCTTAGGTTGCGTAAATGCGTAAAAGTTGGGTAAATTCCTATATCAATGTGAGCTTTGTACGTCTACAATGCTACGGCCGGATTGAAAATTTGCTGCTGCCCACAGGAAGAAATAAATTTATAACACACAAGCGCACGAGCTTGGCAGAATATTACGTACATTTGAATGAAGTGAATATAAAACAATGCAAAAACGACCACAAAAATGAATTAAAAAGCTCCACTGATTAGAATTACGCACAATCGCCTGGTCGAACAACTATTTTTTTCGATTTTGTATGAAGTATTGAGAGAATTTCGTTTCGACTTGATAAGATTCGTTCTAGTTTTGCTTTGAAAAAACTTCTAGCTTAAAGTAAAACGTAAACAATCAAAAGAAAAATGTGATAAGATCTCATTACAAAGTTGATTTGATTCTAGGCATGTCTTGTTCGGCGGGTTATTCAATTGCGTTTCGATGCTGTGTATCGAAGGAAAAGTCATGGGCTTCAACAGGGTTGTGTAGGGTTTACACACAAAAAACAATTATGGAAATACTTCCACTTATAACACTCGTAAACGTCAACCTGGATTATGAAAATCAAACATGGTCTTGGATCATCCCACTTGGCAAATCAGTCCTTTTCTGCATTGAATCTAGGTCTGCAGTTGTTACAGTAATGCAAAAAAGAACTGATTCGACAGCTATGATCTTTAACGTAAACGACCAACCAGACAACAAAATCCGCCATTTTTACACTGATTCAACGTCTACAGAAGTTGAATCAATGCAAAATGACGCATTTTGTTATCTGGGTATAAACGTCCAATAGAAACATGGCAGTTGCTTTCTGTGACTCAGTGCAGCTGGGGATGATGACTAGCAGCAAGGCTCATTGTATTTTGTTGGTTGATGATTGCAAACGTCAAATACAATGCCGGAAGTAATTGAAACAAATCTCGATTTTCTTCACCCGGTCCATCCACCGGTGAGCTTGAAAAACTTCTCATCATCCAAAGCCTCATCTGCATCTTTGGTGCGCATGGAAAGGAAAATGTATCCTCCGATCATCTCGTGGACTAGTTTTGGGCTGAAAAAGACGAAACGGTCCGCTATAAAAATCGAAACAAAATCGCACGCAAGCAGAATCAATCATCAAAAGTATTTCAAATGGTGCTACGGTACTTCAACTGTGCAAAAGAATGACTGGAATAAAGTTAACAACGTCTCTACACTAAGACTGGTCCTTGAAGACCAGCTCAGGCGACATAGTTTATAAAACAAACGTTGACATTAGATGAACAACTGACCTGAACCGGGTGCAGGCGAACATAACAGTTTGGTCATCTGAAAGCTCCACGATCACTTGGTTTGTATCCCAGTTAACGCTCCATGCCTGAGGTTGAAGTGAACAGTTGTTATAACAATACAACGAGAAACATTTTGATAACACGGGATGTAAAGTGGTACTCGTTTGCACCTTCTTGATGCTTAAAGGTGACGTAATCCAATCTTGTAAAGTCCTTCAAGCTGATTCAATGCCTAGTTTTTTCCAAGAAGTAAGTTTTTCGATGGACCCCTTCCACTTTAAAAAACAAACTTTTTTTGAATTCTTTTTGAAATTTGAATTATCAAACAGCAATCACGTGTCTTTCTCGGGTTGCTTTAACTTAAAAATTGAAAAACCTTGTAAAGTAGTTTGACAGTCCTTAGTATTGACAGTGCAGCTCGGCATTGACTGGTCGCATATTTACCTTCATAGTGTTGTATCTCCAAGTTTTGAGAGCTTCGCCAGTATTTGGCTCCAACTTTATAAAGCGGTTGTAGGCAACGGCAACCAATTCCTGGAATGAGAGAAATTAAAAACTATACAAAATGCCAGTTCTTTCATTACTGTAGAAAATAACAACTCACAAACATCTAAATAAAATGAACTTTTGCTCTCATGAGAGATGTGGTAGCCGGTAGATGATATAGAAACTAGAAAAGGCCTACGTACGTTTTTGTCGAATGAAGAACAGGAAGTTAATAGCCTTTTAAAAAGCTTTTTCATGAACTCAATCTGACCAACAAAACATTAAAACTAAAGGTTTTGATTACTATTAAGGTAGAAAAGAAGCAAAGTCTTAATAAAAAAAAACTACAAAATGATAAAGTCTCAGTGACTGCATAGCAATTGAAGGAGCATGATAGATGATTTTTTCACCTCTTTGCGAGATCCTTTGAACTTGACAAGATAGTGAGTCAGTCCATACTCAGGCAGGGCTTGCCAAGCTTTGATGTAGGCGAGTTTGGCGTTAACAACGTTGTAGGAGCTGTAGTTTGTTACCGATTCCTGTACCTTTCTTATCGCGCCCTGTTAAAACAAAGTTCCGTGCATCCCAATCAGTGGTTCTTAACCTTTTGCCTTATCGGCACCACCTTGAAATTACCAACCAGTTCTCACACCCCTCTTAGGTTTGGCTGAAAAGTAATAGACGCCTACAGTTCGAAAATTTTTGTTGAAACCTGGTGAAACAACTTTGCATCTTACGTCATATTATAACAAACCTTGATAATTCAGCATCCTCGCACCGCCAAGGCACAGGTCTCGCACCCCTTAATGGTGCGTGCACCCCTGGTTAAGAACCCCTGATCTAACGCTAAATTAACGTTCGATCAACGTAAAATATCCAGCAGGTAATAAGGTGGCTGTTTTCATTAATATGTGCAATGTGCATTCTTCTTGTCGTATTTTGAGAAATTTGTTTGCAAACATAAATGGGAAAGTTAACCAAAAACAATATGCAGATAGTTGGAACAAAATAGATTTTACAGTATGAGACTGTTTTTCAGCAAATACATATGTGCAATTGTGACAGCCTAACTAACCACCATGAGAAAGTTTTTGTAAATATGCACAAAGCTACAGAAAGCAATAGCCGGTTTCTTTTCTAAAACTTCAACAATATACCAGCTCTATAACAAAACAGAGCAAAGTGGCCAGCAGATTTAAATCTCTCACCTTGTTCCCCAGTTTCCTCAGATGCCTCCGTGCAATGTAATACTCCGGTTCGATGTTGGTGGTCAGTTGGGCTAACTCGCCGCTAGCTACACTCAGAAAAAAGAATATTTACACGATGCATTTCACCCGACAAACCATCAATTGCAGTTCCTAGCAACAATTTGAAGGCCAGCCAAGCCATGAAACCCAGCCAGCAAATCAACTACTTTTTACATTGATTCAACGTCTGCAGAAGTTGTAAAAAGTGATATATATATAATTATACATGCCGGCTGGAAAATTTGTTTTTATGACATCGCTTTAACGTCCGCTGACGGACTGTTTGGTATTAGCCAACTAAATGTTGGCCGTTAAAACGTGACGGTGTTCAATGCAACAAAGAAGGAAAAAACAAAAGAGGATAGTTCATGCGTTGTTGAGCCAAAAAATTTGAAAGTGTCAGCGTGATAGTTCAGAACTGCATCAACAACAGTGCGAAAACATTTTTGTTCATGAAAAATGATCGCACAGATTATTATCAAAACCAAACCACAAGATTGCTTTTCAAAAACAACATAATCTGATTATCATGAAACTTTATTCACTTAATACTTATCCAGTGTATTGTTGTTTGAATTCTACAATTCTATCATATGAAGTTGTTATCAATTATATGTCTATGGTACTCATATGGCACTCAACAACTCTGCGATGAGTGCCATATGAGTACCATAGTGCCATATGCCATCTGGTGACATATCACCCTCTTCCAATCTGCATTGAGCCAGCATGGAAGCAGTACGGCTCATAAAATCACATGGAGCCCTGTCAAGTAACCCATGTTGATGCGCAATCTGCTGCAAGCGGAGATAGCGAATGATTATTAACTCTGCGATAACCAAAAATTTGTTATCTTTTCTTTTGTTGAGGGTAGCTGCTTGACTAGAAGACCTTCCAGGCCACTTCGCAGCCACCCGCTGCAGTATCCACACATTCTATGTGATCGTTTGTATTATTTAACTTTGCTTAATAAATGTGTGTATTTATACTCGCAACAAAATAAACGCCAATCAATCAATCTGCGGTAAGTGAAAAAACTTTAAAAAAAATACTAACCAGAACCATTGCTAGACCCGCTCTTCTGCAACTTAAGCAAAGTTCGAAAGTTTTGAACCTCAGTCTCGTAGCTGGCGTCAGCCATTGTGTGGCCTTTCGCCGCCAACTTGCAAGCAGCCATCCACTGGCAGTATATTACATCCTGTAACAGGCAATGTTATTTTTCGCAATGAAATCTTAAACCATTATGATTCGCTACTGCAGGAAGGTGTGCAACAAACTTCTTGACCTTAAAGTGAGCATTTCCATTCTCTCTCTCTCCGTTCCGCTTCAAAGAAGCCTGGTCTTCATTCCGAAAAACTAAAGGTCGATGTTTTGTGATGAAGACCGGGCTTCTTTGAAGCGAATAGAGGGAGAGAGATTGTGTTTTCATTCACAAGAGCCTGTCGATCATCACGAATTATCAGGGTCGTCCTATTGCAGTGTGCGAGAAACATTTAAATGTCTACCCATTGATTTTTTCAGCACTATTTCAGAATAAAAAATTGCCTGTAAAGTATTTGCTTCTTCGAAGTTTGCCTCAACTAAAAAGCAGACAAACAGCAAACCAACCTTCTAAAGTGGAAAAACATCAGCTGTTTTTAAAAATAATATTTTATGAATATTGGTGACGTAATTTGCATAGAACATTTCATATCAAAACAGGTTCTTCGTAGAAACATGGTAACTGAGTTGGATTGCCTTGCGACATGCCACGGTGAAATATACAAATCACTGATAACTCGATGCTCTTACACAAAGGAAACGATGAAAAAAGCATAAGCACGACAAACAGCTTACCGTGTCACAACGCAGACACAATTCAGACATGCCTTCAGCACTTGGAATGAATAACTTGATGACGTATTTATCATCGCTGATGTTGACGTCAGGGACGACTTCTGCTCCCTTCAGTTTTATCTGTGAAGGTGTGATAAATTAGCATGAAAGCATTGTTGGGTATAAAACAAGAATAGCAAATTTTAAGATTCTACTTATTCTGTCTATAAAAGTACGCATGCTCCACGTTTCGAAACTATTTCGGTCAAACACCCTCGATTGCAAATTGTGGATTGACAGCACAAGGCGGCATTCCACGTGTAACGAAGTTGTATGTGCTTGTTAAGCCTGTATTTCCTGCCAATACCGCGTCCAGTTGTTCAAAAGTATCAAAAATAGCAAGTATACTGCGAGACAATAAAAAACGCATCCAGACGAGGTGAAAACAATTCTTTTTGAATGCACGTGACTCACAGTTGTAGGGGATATCAGGGATGCTGCGTCTTCCTTTGTCTTGAAGTATGAGATGTTTGTGTCCTTGAAGATAAAGTAGTTCTTCTTGTAACTTTTCAATCCAAATTTCTTTGGCCTGAAACGTAAAAAAACAACATCAGCCCACAAAACCAGCAAGTCATGACTCGGATCTCTGATATGCAGTTTTGCCATTTCTCACAATAACAGCAAGCAACTGGATTGTTCTTGATTAGTGGCCCTAGTGGGGCATCGACAAAAGATGCTTTCACACTTCACAACTGCACCACTTTTTCCTCTTATTACTCAACATCAATATTGCTACGTAACCCAAATGCATAACAATGATATGATTCGTCTATTGTAGCTCTACAACTGCTAAGGCAGTTTCTTTAATTTTTGTACTGATTCATATTTCCCATGTGACCACATTATTGCCACGGTTTCACGTGACAAAAAATGACACAGCCGGTATCGCTTCTGGAACCTGTGGTATTACTCGACCTGGAATCGAGTCCAGGTAATGCGGCTTACCAAAACCGGAGGCAAGGACACTAACTACCGTGCTACTGAGCTGGTTCAAATGAATAACTCATTTCATGTGTGAATATAAACTAAAAAAACTAAATAGGCCGCTTTTTCACAACAAAGCAGCAAAACATACAAAAGATAAAATTATGATTCAACAACACACTTCAAATGTACATCTTTTGAAAGAGTTGCGGCACTGCTAATTTGGCACCAGTTAAAGCGATCGTTAGAAAGTAACTCACTTCAACAATCTGAGATAATTCGCAAGTTCTGGAACAGCGGTGATGTCTCCCTGCAACATCAAGTTAATGTTGAATAAAAATCAACTAAAACAACGACAAAGCCGAAGCTCAACTGAAAATCAAGATAAACAAAAAGAAAAATTAATCTTCCAGCCAAGCCAAAAGCTTCAAGTTATATAGTGTGTTGGTCGCTAATCACCTTGTTTGATATGCTTGATGTTCCTAGGGATCCTTCGAGATCTTGTAGAGCCTGCTCAATGTCCCTGTTATCATTTTGCTCCATTTCTTCATCGGTGTTCTCCGATAACTTTGTGATGTGATACTAAACAAATAATACGTTTAAAGTGAAGCGTTGTTGAGCAAAACGATCATCCCACGGGCATCCTTACTAACAAAAATGGCGCTGGGCCGCGTGGAAGGCCACCTGAAGGTCGAAAGGTTGCGGATTCGACTCCTACTGAGTGCACTTCGCTGTCACACGATTGAAGTTTTTCACAAACAGTGACTTCCTTGCTTTCTCACCCACTTATTCATCGCAAGAAGTTACGCACAAGATTAAATTCGAGGTCTGGAACATTCTGTAAAAGATTATACTATTTCTTGTTCGAAAAAATTTAGTGCAAAAATTTTACCTGTAAAGATGCAAACATGATCATTTCCTCCTCAGTGCAATCGATTTCTTCGCATAGTAGATTCCATTTGGCCTGCTCGTATAGCTGGTTGATGCGGACAGCGTCATACTGCAGAGAAGCAAAAAGCCGACCGTTAATGGTAATAAGCACCTTTCAGAAGCATAGTTCTGCACCGGAAGCCAACCATTGTAAGGTGAGTCCACTGAAGCAGTAAAGATAGAATACATCTAAAATGCACACTCAGGTGGAAGCAAATTCGCCATTGAAAAGTCAGTAAGGAATAAAGGCTGGCAGCTATTCAGCAGCCTCTCTGTTTAGTCTGGGAAACGACAACATGGTATGGTAAAAGAATAAATTATTGGTTCCAAACGCTCATGCCAAGAGCAAGCGTCAACAAGAGCAAAAAATCAGACCATAAATTTAAATGAGTGAAAAATGTAAATGTACAGCGTGTGTTACACAAGCAAAATTGTCCATGAGCAAACAGCTAAACTTCGAAACAGCGACTGAATGACTGTGATTGATTTTTGTGCGGATATTTTCTGTCGCAACTTGCAAAGCAAAAATCTTTGTTAACTTACGTTATACAACATGTAGTATTCTCAAACGAACACAACGCAATTTTGTGCAAGTAAGTCAAGAACAGATAGAAAAAAAAACGATAAAAATATATGCGGTACAAAAAAACATACAAACGCTTTAACCTTTAAAATTACCATGCTTATCATAATCCAGACAGAACAACTTAGAACAAATGTGCGGTCAGCGTGGATAAATCCGTTCAAATTGCCAACATGATTGAGATTAGGCTACATCATGACACGTCAGAGTGATTGATAAAGTGCAGAAGAGGTTGTTGCTAAGGAAAACGGAAAAGTCACTATCTTCAAAGCCAAGTTTTATCCTTGCCAGTAAATGTCCTTTTTTACATTCAGCTATTGAATCAGATGCCTGCAGACGTTGAATCAACGTAAAGAAATTCTGATATGTTGGATGACACATTGTCATGCAAAAATGTATGACGGAATGAGTTAAACAGACACGAAAAAATGTAGCCGCTTATGTTGTCAATGAACAGCCAAAAGATTTTGCTTTGCTCTGACTTCTCGCCCATGACGAACGCTAGCCGCGATTTTAGCATGCAGTTATGTCATCCGTGTTCCATTACACAGCGTGATAACACAACCGACTAATTTAAACGGAAATGCATGTCTTGTAATGCGTTTAGCAAAGATTTCAATGAAAACGTTTTGCATCCACAGAAAAAATATGACAGCAAGCGAAATTAGCAGAAATTCAGGCATAAAAGAGACATATAACACGGTGTAGCAATCAATGTAACCTACTTCAACAAGTCTTTTGTGTTTTTTGATTTTCAAACACTTGAATGAACGTGTTCATACGTTGAATCAATGTAAAAACGACGGATTTCTACGTTTAATCAATGTAAAAACGACGTAAAAACGACGAGCTGAGATGGGATTGTGCGAGCTGACATGAAAACTTGTTCACAAAAGTAATGTAAAAGCAAATTCTATCAGGCACAACCACCACCGGCAACAGCAACCACCTACGCCGAAACCAGCAATTCAATGGTAAACTGTGGTGAGTGTGATGTCATTTCCACCGATGATGATACAGTGATCTATTTGCAACATAAGATACGTAGTCACTTTGATCGGCAATTGTTTGTTAGCTGGGTTAGAAGTCATCCAAGTCTAATTTCGGCTCAAATGCGGACATTTGCAGTCGTCTGTGAGTGTCTATCTCAGCTAACAAAAGTGGTCCTTCTTCGATTGTTGAACGTCGCAAATTCGCGTTGTCTGGAAAAGGTAACTTTTGCTACATAGGTATTCCACTATGAAGACACTAGATACATGTTGGACATCAATCACAATAACAAATTCATTTAGCATACATCAGACAACAAAATCCGTCATGTTTACGTTGATTCAACGTCTGGGCACTTGAAAGTGCTGCTAATCTGCAAGACAAACCTATCTCTTAACTTTCGTTTTTGGAGTTTCAGCACACATTAAAAGTTTCGGTATGTGATACAAAGCTTTCGCTTCCCACAGCTAACAAAAGTCATCATCGTAGTAGCAATTCAGACAGCAAAATCCATTATTTTTACATTCATTCAACGTTGAATCAATGTAAAAACGACAAATTTGATATCTGGGAAAGCCCTTGCATTGCCCGATTCCTACGTTTCTGGTCAGAAGAAGTCAGAGTTTGAATAACCAATAGATTACAAAACCTACCAATAAGTTTGAGCGCTGTCGAAATTTGAATAGTGAAAGGAGAAACATTCAAGTAGTTCACAAAAATGATTTCACCGATGTTTCTGACAATTAAATCATGCTACAGAAAAGGCGCTCTTCACGTTATATCAGGTTTGATACGTTGATTTCTTCACGTCATCCGTTGAGGTAACACAGTCGGTTTTATAAGGAAAAACAAGAAACCAATAGAAAAGCTGATTCGCCATATATAGAGGCAACGAAACAGTCTTTGGTGTAATGCTACATATCGCTCGCACTTGATGACGTGATAAGGTAAACACAGAAATTTCTGACAATCAAACAGTAACTCCATGTTAGGTATTTGCCATTGTGTAGCGGAAGAATGTTTACTACGTCCGATACCACGCCAACCAACAGATCAAAGCAATTTTAGTTCAACAACAACTTTGTGAGGAGAAAACTTAGCAAGAATTCAGTGGCGTAGCGTTGTTTAGGTGGGAACAGCCTTTCCCAAGACGCAGCAAATGAATGTAATACCCAGATTAAAATTCATCTACGGGTCTTGTGCAATGATGGTGTTAGCAAAAATGTTCCCTAAGGCTATATATCTACCTGTAGCACAAACGAAATGCTCATAGGCAATCGTAAGCAATGTATTTCGTTGATCTATGAAAAGTGCTTCTGGAATATTCTTGCAGACAAGATATCATCTGGATGGTTTAAAAATAAGCCACTTGTCTCAGATCTCGCACGCGCAAAATGTCCATCACGCATGATAAATGCCAACACTGTTAGAACTGAGCATTATGATGGTGAGTGGACTGAACAAATGATGCAAGCAAGTACAGGGTGCAACAAGCGAATAGCAAAAAAGTAACAGACAATTCTTGTCGTGATGAATATTTCATCAAAATAAACACAATCTCGGCCATAACTGATGAGAGAATGCGTAGATATAAGAAACGTGAATAAGAAACCTTAATGTTTTTAATGATGATCGTAAACTATTCATTCCTTAATCATATTATTGGGCAAATATTTTGCATCAAATAACAAGACGACATCTCTTGAAAAGTTTCTCATTTTAATATTCTGAAATAAAATAACTCACAACTTCTTTGTTCAAATACTCCACAAGAAAACGATTAATAAAAAAGGACTAATTTTTCTGACTGGACCGATATACGGTGCAAATATGAGCACCACCACAATAGGAGAAATTAGAGTAAGAAAAATCGACACTTCAGAGCAATCTTTGCATGATTTATTCATTTTATAATAGCAGATCATAATTGCAAGTAACGAATATTGTTCAAAAGTTGGAATTCTTCCAGCAGATAAGAAAATTCGTAGTTAATGATCGAAATGCCTCCAACGATAACAAAGTGAATAAGCAGAGCATGACATAAGCAATACACGAAGGCTGAGCTAATGCTTTAAATACATTGATCAGACACGCCTTGCAACCTATGAGCAATAAATCATTCGCCATAACCGCAGCTGGGCTAGTTATCTCTACACGAGAACATTCAGCCTTTATTGCAATGTAGAACCGCCAAACAACAGTTTGTTGACCTTTTCCAAGGTACAGTTATTGTGTCACGTGAAAAGTTCTGAACCTTTTCACTCTCATTTACCCGTTGGGTTACACCAGCTTTTTCGCTTGCTTTAGTTAATTCACTTTCATAGCCTATTCGGTTGAGAGTATCTGTTGCATATTGGTCAATGCTTTGCTTTCAAAACGCTTTTGCATGATAATTTAATAAACAACTGAAATAAAGGTTCATGATAAACAAAATTGCCAATGGTTGCATGAATCTTCTAATCTAAAAAATCCAAAGTATTTCGTGAAAACAGAAAATTACTTACTTTGGGATTCAAATCGAAGAAGGAGTAAAATTTGAAACGAAGAAACACTGTAGTTTTCTCTTCAACACCTTGTTCCATCAAACACCTGGCACTATCCAGCCACCTTAGTACCGTAAAATTGTGAATGAGTAAAGGAAACAATACATTATGAATAACTAACGCAAAATGACAGTATTAATTATACATACTTACAAGGATATTTCTATGGTATTAAGAATCAGCGAAGATAAACACTTCTCAGCAATTTTCAAGTGGGTCAAAAAACTTTAAATTTTTGAAATTTTCGATCACTACAAACGCTATGACTCTAAAATTAGTTTCACATCATAACTAGGTGATAGTTTGTTATCACACGTCTATCACGAAGAATAGAGTCGAGTATCATACGAGGGCTGGTATCGCACAACGGTGGCGCTCCTCGGAGCTATCTCGAAGATTGCACTTTAAGTTTCAATAAAGAATATGAATGGCTTCTGGATCGGAATGGCCCGTTTCGGTGAGTTCCCTATTCGGTGATTTTTTTTAAAAATTATTGGGTACCGTAGCCTAATTATCATTGCCGTTATAGGGTTAGGGGGTTGGGGGTTAGGGTTCTTATTTCAACGTTTAGCGACGTTAAAACGATGTAAAAGCGGCAATGATAATTAGGCTACGGTACCCAATAATTTTCAAAAAAAAATTCAAAAAAAATCACCGAATAGGGCTCTCACCGAAAAGGCTCTCACCGAATAGTAGCAAACCCTTCTGGATTGCAATCAGGTACTGTTAATAAAAAGATGTAGACAGTACTGTAATAGCTGTGTCCACACACAGCCTATAAATATGAATTCAATGAAGCATAAATTTTCTCTCACCCAATGTTATACTTGGCCTTTTCAAGCAAATTTTTAGGTCGTACCAAGTTGGCACGAGCTTGTTGGGAAGGCTTGGCTGAAGTGATCAACAGTTTCGAATCAACAAAGGCACTGTCCAGAAACTCCAAGCTGTTTGATGTCATTGGACTTCCTTTCATATTTTTGGGGGTCAGCGTGTTGTACATTGGTGAACCTGCAAGCATGATTGTACAATGCATGCTGTCAATTTAAGTAAGTAAAGGTCTCGTACTCAGTTACTGAGCTTAGGGGAATAAGAAGACAAGGTTCTCATCACACCAGGCCTTCGCCACTAACGAGAGTAGGGTGGCTAGTTTCGTTCTCTCGGCCGCCTTTCCTTCAGCAACTACACCCACCCAATTTATTACATCCTGATAGACGTGAGCGGTGTTTATCAACAATCAGCTTAAGCCGGATGTCGAACCAGGAGAGCAATCATTGGAAAGCCAGCGCCTTATCCTCTGCGCCATCTCACCATTAATTTAAAACATTTTACAAGTAACACACATTAAAACTTAGTCAATGAAACTTACCAGGTGTATAAGGTGAAGTGGGAGTTAAATCCGGTGTCAGGATATTAGGAGTTAATAAGCCATCCTCTTGCGTTCCATTGCTTTGTTGATGCTTTGGATTTTTTTCTCCCTTTCCTGCTTTGGGGGGAACTAAGAGGGAGAGCTCCTCGGGATGTCTAATGTCTACAACGCAATGTTATGAGTTCATGAGCTGGTTCTTCTTTGCATTATATCAATAAAATTCTGAGGATAACGGTATGCTACAGTAATACATTTCAAGCATCAGCGTTGATTAATTAATTATTACTGGTTTGACCAAGTATGAAAACAGCTACCAAACGATTTTGCACAACCCGCTCATCGAAAATTTGATTTAAAAAATTATTAGCCTAAATACCTTTAAAATATTTCGATTTGTGTAATCTAACTGTATAAGCAATAAAAAAACATAAGCAGTCCATGCATGTATGAGCAAAAATCAAATGCTAGACCTGGAGAATGTCAACTTACCAAAAAATTTACATATTTGAATCACTGTGTGAAAAACTTTTGCAGCAAAATTGACTTTTATATTTGCATATTGCAAGTCTGGAAGTTGGACTCTAACAACCTGGAGAAATAATTAAGAATTACAATGTGGATAATAAACATTACAAAGCGAACTAATAATAATAATTCTCACACATGCTTTAACTTACAATCTGAACAACCAGTTTGTAATGTATACCTTAGCTTAGGGATAGTATATATGTATCAGCAATTAGATAGATCACAAGCTGGTACGTGTCATTACTTTATGCTTTGGAGTGTAAAGCAGTTGAGCATCCGCTTGAACTTCATATTTTCCAAGAACTTGCCCCATTTTGTCAAGCCACTTGCAATTTTTTGGCCACCATAATTCATAATCTGACCAACTTTGGGTAACATCTGTAACCACAAAAATAGTAAAGTATATATGCACTTAAAGCATAAAAAGACTGGAACATGTTCTTTAGAAATATACAGTACGGTATTGAAAGATTGCAAAAATTAATTATAAACAGCATGTTCTATCTCTTCACGAGCTAATGGAAGGTGACAAAGCATCTTGCACAAATGTAAATTGCAAATGCAAAATAACACACAGTGGAGTCACCAGTTCTCAGTTATTTTAGCATGCCATTGACTGGTTTGCCAGGACACTGCTGTGTGGCAAAATTTTTCAGAGCTTGTAAATTGTATAGACATTTCTTTCTGCTGTATTGGATAATTAAGTTTTCTTTTAATATATATACTGAATTAGTTTAAAAAATCATATATACAGTATCTTAGAAAAAAAATAGATTATGAAAAGCAATTATTAAGTTAGTAACTTTTAACAAATTAAAAAACAAAAAAGACCTGGCAAGTAGTTTGCTTAAAGCAATTTTGTAACCTGATAACACTATGGTGCAGCCCTCTGCTAAGGTGCAACCTCACGGTAGCAGCTACTTGGTATAATTTAGAAGTAAAATTTGCATTAAAAATTAAATGAGATTTTTCACCAGTCATGTAATGTAATTTACATTACAAGAAAGTACCATGCTTTCATAAGTTTCTCAAATTATAAATTAAACGATAACTTTTTTCCGTACCATATTTATTCTTTAAAGCATCAACAAGCTTTGCAATGACACCACCAACATGAAGTTCTGTTGTCACTAACACTGGAACTTCAATATTAGACAATATTTCTCCAGTTTCATTTCTTATGTTCATATCAGTAACAGTAATGTTGAGTTCCCATGATCCATCAGCATACTTTCCATCAGCCATTCGCACACCACTAAGCGCAGACATTTTGAAAAGTTTAGTTATGCCACAGAATATTACAATTAAACAACTAAAAGGTTTATTTTAAAATTGGGTCAGGGAAAATAATACTGTTGAAAGAAAAATTTGGTAAACGTTCATAAAAGCCTAGACAATTGATAATTCAAGTTTTTTTTTCTATTTTCCCGTTACAGACAGTACGGTATCTTTGAATACCTATGGTCAGGCATTTGTCGATTATTGCCAGGCATTCTCAGTTCCAATCGGACTAGTTTTGCCGATTACGGTGAGGGTTAACAGCATGATCCAATAAGCTTAAAACTGTCTGCCAATCCCTTAAAGTGATGACAATTTTCAATGGTTGCTAGTCTGGCAGGTTTTGCTACAAAACTGGACAAGTTTTGCTTCGGAGTTGCTGAAAATTTTTAACAGTTACGGCTTATAGCACACTTGATTACTTTGAGTTCCTTTCATTTCGAACCTACTTTATTAGAATAAATATTATTTTTGGTTAAAAACATCCAGCAACACTAACAATGGGTATTTACAGCTAGAGGTACACCTTACAAATTATTTCATATTTATACAAACATATTCACCTTACAAACAGGTAATTAGGTATATTAAGCATACTATTCTACAAGTGTTGTTTGGTTAAGTTTGCTTTACAAAGCTCACTAATAAGATACTGCTGCTAATAGTTGACTGATGTTGTCATTACCAATTTCAAACAAGCAAGTTCATAACATTAGAAATCAAATTGCCATTTTTGTAGCTATTTTCATGGAATAGTTGCCTAGCTCATTCTCATCATCTGATGGTATGCTTAAAATAAAGGAAGTGGCTATACTTATGACCCTTTCGCCATGATATGCGATCAAAAAGCTTTGATCTGTGGCAGTGTTGCCACATAAAAAATTCTTGTTCCAAATTTGAAAAAACTTTTAAATGTGCAAAAATTCTCAGGATGCGTTTGCTCTTTGTCAGGACTTCTTGTCAGGAATTTTGTCAGAAATTTCCAAAATGACAAGTGTTTGTCTTCAACGGCTTTGAAGCTTTCTCAAATTAGAATATAATTCTTTATTTGGCAACACTCATAACAAAAGGTGCCGTAAACATAGCCACTTTCTAAAATATATCTTTAATCTGTCCTGAGCAATCTAGGCTACAGACTCTGACTATATATAATAATCCACTGGTGCCGACTTACGGGGTTACGGGGTGGCCACGCCACCCCGTAACCGCTGTGGCGGGGTGGCAGCCACCCCGTTTAGGTTACATTACTTACTGCAAATAAATGTAATTTGAACTGACGTTTAAATTTTTTTTGATCATTGGTTTTCGCTTCAAGTCAACGTAAAGCAAGAGGTGAACCAATACAGTATTGCAAAGAAAATGATTGTTTTTGTCACAAGCATGATACTCGCGTAACATCAAGCAAGCTACGTGAAGATTACGCAACACGAGGCTACCAGTTTTTTCCTTGTTGTTTTTGAGATCGTTTTATTTGTTACTTGTCATAAGTCATTGTTACATTTGTTAGGTTTACAATGGGATTTATTAATCAATAAAATATATACGGTCTTTCCATTGCCTCCCTCAAAAATTCTTTTTGAAAATTTTTAAACTGCTTATAATATCGCTATACATTATGACAGCTATAAAATACTTGGAATCAAAATTATCTCGATGATTGATGGCTCCACCCCCTAAATGAATATTATATCTATTTTCAAATTTCATTAAAAAAATGCAATTTTCGAAACTTTTTGAGTTTTATTTGAAAAGTGCACTTAGTAAAGTAGCAGTTTTAACGTTCTGCAAATTTACACGTTTACATGTAACAATATTAAAAACAGATTTTTGTTTCAACTATGTCGCAACTGCTTGATCTATTTGCAAGCAATGAAACAATTTCATTAGTGCTTTCAAACGTGGTCTGCATTGTGAAAATATACTTATTGTTGCCTTCCACCGCCTGCGACGCGGAGCGATCGTTTAGTGCACTCAGGCGCATAAAAACCTACTTGCGATCTACCATAATGCAACAGCGATTGAATCACGTCCTAATTTTAAATGTTTATCAAGCTGAAGCTTCACGGTTACAACTTGACCAGTTGATTAACAGTTGGATTGACATAGCTGCTGTTCGCAAAAATACTTTTGCCAAATGTTAAGTGTCAGAGCAGCAACATAACAATAAAATTCACGACATACCGGTAGGCTACTTCCTATGCTTTGTTTAAAAGTTGCTTTGTAAATTATCGAGCTAAAAATCAGGTGTGAAAAGACAATTGCATCTACGAAACACGCTTAGTAAAAATCAAACAAAAACATGCAGTTTGAAAGTTTTTAGGTTGTCATATTGTACTATCCGCTACCCAGTGCAAAAATAAAAGTCGGCGCCTATGATCATCACTACCATATCCATTACTGGGCACGACTAAAAGGCAGAAATTTCTCTGGCTTAAATGACGCATTGTCAGCAAAAGTGAAGACTTAATGCTGAAGTAGTAGAAATTAGGCAAAAATCCAGCGTTGGTGTCAAAGTTGTGCAATGTGCAACATACTGTAGCAATGAAGCCATGATGAAAAACTAAACATAGTTTTATGGCTTCATATATTTATTTAAGCTATATATTAGACCTCCCCAATCCCCGGACTTTCTTTTGTTTTCATCTATATTGTGACTTTTCTGCATGGGTTTTCAATGCTGATTTCAAAAATATGCATAAAAATTTTTTTCGATCAACGTCTGGGAAGTTATTCGCTGTTGCTTAGCAACAACTTTTCATAAAAATTACAAAAATCCCTTTTAAACCCCCTTTACTTTTAACCTAGTATGCTGACATCTAGATTATCTGAAAGCATTTCTTCTGCTGAAGAATTAAAAAAAAAAATTAATAAAATTGGACAATCGGTACCAGAGTTATGACTGTTTAAGTACCCAGATTATGCAGTCACGCATGACTGATTTTTGTTAATTTATTGCCAAATGATACTAGAAAAATGGTGAAAGTTGGTGTCAAGGGGTTTTTGGGGGTAAGGAGTTCAAAAAATACATTAAAAAGTGTCTCAGAGCAACAGAAAAAAAGTTATTAAAAAATTGATACAAACAGTCATGCATGAATGATTTTGTCGCAGTCGCTTCATTCCTACAACTAGATGTATTCCTTAGGCACCACAAACGTTAAATGCCTGGAATCATATACAGTATAACGTGGAACCGATCATCTCAATGTAGCTAACATCTGGGTACCCATTGCACTTGATGTTAGAATACACGCTTCATTGCTCGGAAAGAGCTCTGATCAAGTGCAAGATGGTCACGGTCCGCCACAATTTCAATAGCATCTCTCACCCAGCATAATGTAGTGTATGTAATAAATCATGTGGCAAAAAATGGATGAAGTCAGCTGAACTTAACAATAACCTTCTGTAATGCATTTCAGGTTTCACTAAATTGATCAGTTAGCATTTTCTCCATTTGTATCTTGTATGATTATATAACGTATTGTATACACTTCTACTGTCTAATATTCCGTGTGCATTCATGTATCCATCATGGAGCTGAGGAAAAGTCGAATGAACAATAATGGTTTGCTTGGTAATTTGCAGCTTTTAAAACATTTTAAGGAAGGACACTTTAGACCAACTACTGGAGATGTTCCTCAGAAATACACATATCATCTTCAATTAAATCCTCATAACCACCAGAGTGAGAAGCTCGCAGCTTGGGATACAGCAGTATGTCTAGCAAAAGTATGGCAGCCTGCTTGCATTCCACTGATGACAAAACAAAATATCCAAAACAAAATTATTCGTTTGGTTGATAAATACAAGAAATACAAACATGCCAAAAAGGAATCTGCTGCCTTTATTAAATTTCGAGAAACACTGACAACGCGATTTATGATATCTGCTAAGAATGCCGAAAATCTTATTAACAAAAACAAAACATAGCTACCAGAAGATAAGGCAGAAGATATTCAGTTTCTTAAATTACTTGAAACAAACCAACCAGCATCTCTTGGACCCCTTGATAGAAAGAGATTGTAACGCTTCAAGAATTATGCATTGAAGAATCGAATAAAAGTAATAAAGTATGATGTATGTTTGTTCCCAGTATGCTAAACAGCCCAATAATTTTTAAAGTAATATACCTATTAATTTTTGATACGGATGCATAAACAAGCCATTTTTTACAGATAAATGCAGATTCTCAGTGCAGATTCGACTTAATTTATTGGGAAGATGACATCAGAAAACGACGACGAGAGTAAATTAAGTCCTGAGGTAGATGGCTGAGAATCTACATTTATCTGTAAAAAACATCTTGTTTATGCATCCGTATCAAAAATTAATAGATATGTTACTTTAAAAATCATTGGGCTGTTAAGCATACTGGGAACAAACATACATCATACTTTATTCGATTTTTTAAAGCATAATTCTTGAAGCGTTTCAATCTCTTTCTATCAAGGGGTCCAAGAGATGCTGGTTGGTTTGTTTCAAGTAATTTAAGAAACTGTATACCTTCTGCCTTATCTTCTGGTAGCAATGTTTTGTTTTTGTTAAAAAGATTTTCGGCATTCTTAGCAGATATCATAAATCGCGTTGTCAGTGTTTCTCGAAATTTAATTAAGACAGCAGATTCCTTTTTGGCATGTTTGTATTTCTTGTATTTATCAACCAAATGAATAATTTTGCTTTGGATATTTTGTTTTGTCATCAGTGGAATGCAAGCAGGCTGCCATACTTTTGCTAGACATACTGCTGTGTCCCAAGCTGCGAGCTTCCCACTCTGGTCGTTACAAGGATTTAATTGAAAGTGATATATGTATTTCTGAAGAACATCTCCAGCAGTTGGTCTAAAGTGTCCTTCCTTAAAATGTTTTAAAGGCTGCAAATTACCAAGCAAACCATTATTGTTCATTTTACTCTTCCTCAGCTCCATGATAGATACATGAATACACACAGAATATTAGACAGTAGAAGTGTATACAATACGTTATATAATCATACAAGATACAAATGGAGAAAATGCTAACTGATCAATTTAGTGAAACCTGAAATGCATTACAGAAGGTTATCGTTAAGTTCAGCTGACTTAATCCACTTTTTGCCACATGATTTAGATACATAGACTACATTATGCTGGGTGAGAGATGCTATTGAAATTGTGGCGGACCGTGGCCATCTTGCACTTAATCAGAGCTCTTTCCAAGCAATGAAGCGTGTATTCTAACATCAAGTGCAATGGGTACCCAGATGTTAGCTACATTGAGATGATCGGTTCCACGTTATACTGTATATGATTCCAGGCATTTAACGTTTGTGGTACCTAAGGAATACATCTCGTTGTAGGAATGAAGCGACTGCGACAAAATCATTCATGCATGACTGTTTGTATCAATTTTTTAATAACTTTTTTTCTGTTGCTCTGAGACACTTTTTAATGTATTTTTTGAACTCCTTACCCCCAAAAACCCCTTGACACCAACTTTCACCATTTTTCTAGTATCATTTGGCAATAAATTAACAAAAATCAGTCATGCGTGACTGCATAATCTGGGTACTTAAACAGTCATAACTCTGGTACCGGTTGTCCAATTTTATTAATTTTTTTTTTAAATTCTTCAGCAGAAGAAATGCTTTCAGATAATTTAGATGTCAGCATACTAGGTTAAAAGTAAAGGGGGTTTAAAGGGGATTTTTGTAATTTTTATGAAAAGTTGTTGCTAAGCAACAGCGAATAACTTCCCAGACGTTGATCGAAAAAAATTTTTATGCATATTTTTGAAATCAGCATTGAAAACCCATGCAGAAAAGTCACAATATAGATGAAAACAAAAGAAAGTCCGGGGATTGGGGAGGTCTACTATATATACTTCTCTAGGCTATAGTTGTGAGTTCACCGAGAGAACCAAGATTTTATTTTTAACACCACAAAAGGTAGTTTGATAAGTACCGTACATTATTATTATTTATTGGCAGTGGCTATTTGACCGGCGCCGGTCTTTGAATCTGAAACACTATTTGACCGGTCATGACGTCACTATACAGTCACTTTTTCTCTTTCAAAGCAAAAGACGAGAAGCGGATATAAGTTCTAAATCCGACCATCTCACTCAACTCGTAACGTGGCGCATGCGATACGTCGCCGCCTCCGACTCTAGAGGGACTGAGTTCGATACTACCCGAAAGCGTTCTTTTTTTTTATTTATTTTTTTTTAACTAAATTTTGACACGAAGTGCATTTTTTAGTCAGTTTTTAATTATTTTTTATGTCTTTTCAAATGTGAGTAATAAAGTTAGAGTTTTTTTAATTTGCTGGAATTTGAGAATTTCTCTGGGTAATTTTCCGATTGTGGCCGTGCTAACTACTGATACGGTATATAGCCTACATAATTTTTCAATTCAGGCACGTTTTAAACTTTTCAAGGTTTTGCCACGTCTTCCCGTTCATTAACGTGCTGGGAGGTCTATATGTATCGATTTTTGTAGTTAGTATCTTTTTCGTCCCGGACGCGTTAATGACGAAAAATAAAATGATTGATTGATGTGACCGTGTTTGCCGAACGAAGCAATACAATTTTGCTCTCAACAAAATGCACTTTGGGTCAAAATTTAGTTAAAAAAAAAGAACGCTTCTGGGTAGTATCGAACTCAATCCCTCTAGAATAGGAAGCGGCGACGTACCACACGCGCCACATAACGAGTTGAATAAAATGGTTGGATTCAGAACTTATATGCACGCTTCTCATCTTTTGCTTTGAAAGAGAAAAAGAAAAAAAGTGACTGGACAATGACGTAATGACGGTCAAATAGTGTTTCAGATTCAAAGACCGGCGCCGGTCAAATAGCCACTGCCTTATTTATTTGCATCATAAAAAGGTGCTCATAGGCTATCCAAAACAACAAAAGAATACACAAAGTGCAAATGCACAAAGATTACAAAACTGGACAAGCCAGTTGAGAATAATCTTATCAGGTTTTGTCCTTTCTTAGAGTAGACCTCTGCTATAAATAATATTCAAAAATAAAATCTCACTGTTTTATTGGACGGAATAGTAAATGCACACGACAGGCTAGAAAACTACACAACATGACAGATAAGTCGGCAACGCCATTTCTTTGAAACCTCAACTAAACGCTTGCTAACTAAAGTAAACTGGTGCATGGTGCTATCATAGTGCCAAAGCCATGGCGATGGCCACAGCCCAAAATTGGCCTGAACAAACACAACTATGACGTAATATGATATAGATTTAGAATCGACTATTTACTTCATCAATATATGGGTGAAATGTTTGAGAAAAGGAGAAATATTATCACAATTTTTTTATTCCACATTAAATAGAAAAAAACGACAAAACAAGCAAACTAGGAAGTATGATTAGTTACTATTAATCAAAATAGTGAAAGTTTAGTTGTTCAGTGTCTAACTTTCTGCACAAAATCTAATTTTTTTTTCTCTTGTAAGCTTATTATGGCAAAATCGTAATTTCCGTAGGGAGGCAATTGACTGGTAGACCGTATGGTCGTCTCGTTGTCTCCCTGTCGACTTGTGTAACTTTTGCATTGTGTATATTATTTGCATATTTCAAACATGTACCTATGTTCCTGTTACTGACAAATAAAACATTGATTGGTTGATCAAGCAGTAAGTCATTTTATTTTTCTTTATCGGAATGCAAAACAAACAATATTGACTGTGAAAATAAAATACAGCAACAGACCCTACAAAAGGAAAAGATGTGACAAAACCGTAATGTTTCGAGACGTGCATGCAAAAATTTATTTCTAAGGTACGGTATATCTAAAATGGACAAGCAAAGCAAAGTAACCTTAGCGGGTTTACCATAATGTAGGCTATTACATTCAAAAAAATATTTAACACAAGGACTCAAACGTTTTCGACACGTAGCCTACGTGTGTCCTCATCAGGAATTAAATCTGCAATATACGTACATAAAATGGAAAATTGTAAGATAAATTTGACTTTGCACTGTAACTGCACTCTGTGACTATAACGCCAGTTAGCCTATAGTCAAATTTATCTTACGATTTTTCATTTTATGTAAGCTCATAGGCTATCGCAGATTTAATTCTTGATGAGGACACACTTACTTGTCGAAAACGTTTGAGTCATTGTGTTAGATATTTTGCTTTGTATGTAATACATTATGTTAAACCCGGTAATGTTACTTTGCTTTGCTTGTCTACATAGGTGGGCAAAGTTACTTTCAAAAGTAACTGAGTTACAGTTACAGTTACTTGGCCAAAATAGTAACTGAGTTACCGTTACAGTTACCGATTTTAAAAAGTAACTAGTTACCGTTACTAGTTACAGTTACTAGTTACTTTCAGTTACTCACAAATCTGACCATAAAATTCTGCACCTGGCCAGCTCTGCATGCAAGACCAATTTAACCGCAATGTTTGATATATAGTGTTAGAGCCATCCATGCTAACATAACAGCACAAGTACAAAACCAACAAGGTTTTATTTAAAAAAAATACTCAGTGGCTTATATGTTTATTTCCTTTGAGAAATACGAGCATTTCAAAGTGCTCGTCACTCAGGCTTGCCCTTTTGGGCTTTAAAATGTCCTTGCCCAATCGTCGTTAGCGTGTGAGCCTCTGGGGCCGAGGGTCTATCCTTTTACCACCCCAGATTCACGATGTTTCCGGACTACACTGGAAGGCTACTAGAGAGCAGTCAGTCTTTGATTTCATCATCCATGACACGCAGACCTTCCACTCCGTTAGGTGGCTTGAAGATGTTACAGTCATTGATGATGTCCGCCCCGATAGTTCAATTGGTTAACGCGTCACTTCTGGAACGAAGAAGCTTTAAGATCAAGCGGCACTGGTTCGACTCTCAGGGCATGCGCTTGAGCAACGCACGTTAAGGACTGCTCTCCATTTAGCGGCATCTAATAGATGGAATAATTTCCCGACAACAAGACTTCAACAATCGGAAACTCCACTCTGTCAATCTCGGTGACCGGGCCTGCGTCAGTGATTTAAAGCCTTTAGTCTACAAGTATGCGAAACTGCCAGGATCAAGTTCTGCAAGAAGCTTTCTCAGTCCGAGGGACGAGGATAAAGATTTAATCAATCAATCAATGATGTGGTTTGCGGTCTGTTCCTCGACACCACATTCACAGGAGGAGGAAGAGGCTATTTTCCATTGGTGCATGGTTGAGCGGAAAAGCCCGACGCCCGTACAGAGACGGTTGAGGCGCACCCATGCCTGTCTTGGTAGTGTCAGGTCGATGGAGCGTGTGTAGGCGTCGGGGATGAACGAATAAAGTCTGGTGATGAACAAGTGCTGCAGTGAAAACAATATTTCTACTGCAGCACTTGACGGAATGGGAGTGTTATGTTTTTAAAACAGTTTTTTCATCGGTCCAATTGTGAATCTGGATCCGCTTAACTTGTCCTCAGGGCATAGCCGTAGGAGATGGGGGGGCAGGGGGGGCGGTCGCTCCCCCGCTGAAAAAAAAACGTCGCGAATTTGGGCAAAAATGTCAAGTTATTTGGGCAAACCAATCTTACCATGATGTTTCGAAGTCTCACAGTTTATAGACTTTATACAATCATTATAATTTATGAGATGCATTGATATTTTTCAATGTATCATCAATTTTGGAAACAATTGCATGTGGTATTGCAATCTGGGCATGTAAATGATAACTTTCGATTCCAAAACTGCAAAAAGTACGGTAACTGTAAAAGAGCACAGTTGGCAAACAAATGTAAGCTTATCACTGATTTTCACTAAAACATAGGCTGCATTAGATATATAAGATGTAAAAGCTTGCTGGGTACTGGTAACTTTACGAGGGTTTTTTGTTTTTTTCCTCAATATCCTACTACTGTGATGTAGTTGTTTGCAAAAATCATTTGGGCAAAAATATCTAGTTATTTGAATAAATTAATTCTTGGCTGTGGTTATATTTACACTATAATAGTGTGAATATAGCCGTAATAGTGTTGCCAGATAAGGAATTCTGCTCTAATTTGAGAAAAGTTAATCCTAACTCTTGCAACACCTTTCACAAGCAACCATGGCAACAAGTGTGTAAAAATAGCCACTTCGTTAATTCTTACCATGAGTTTTCCACATTTTACCAGTTTAGTATTCTATAGTGTTGCATTTTGTATGAAATACATTAACATTTTTCTTTGAATGTAAATGTAGCATCGACAGTTTTGAAAACTTTTGTGTATGGTATAGAAATTTGGGCAGAATGTAACTTTCGATTCACTATCTGAAGAAAGTAAATGTAAAATAATGCATTTGGCGAGCTGAGGTAAGCTTATTACAGATAGGCCTATTCATTAGGATATATACTCCCCAGCTTACATTTCTTCATTGGTAGAATCTCTGGGTAGAATTTTAAAACCCTACTGGATTCTCGTAACCTTATGAGGTTTTGTTTTTCGGTCAAATTAATTTTATCATGAGTTATGCTATGCTCACAAAACTTAACTTAAATACTACAAAGATAGCTTATCATTTTTAGATATGGCTAAACGAGTTAAGCATTTGTTATAAACTCTAAAAATCAACAGTTGTGAAGCCACATATACACCACTTTTGTGAACATTTGATCTCGGCAACTAACTACCGCATAGGCCTGCACAAAGTGAAAAAGTATATTAAATGAAAATAATTTGTAAATTTTCCAGCATGTAGTTTTATGTAATTTGTGGGCTATGGTTTAACTGTTTTTTATATGTAAAGAAGGTTTTGTTTAAACTGCTGTTTGTCTTTGCTAGTCCTGGGGTTGATATGCTTAGCTATTTACTATCTATGATGTTGTACAGTATTAGAGCAACAACAATCAAATATAAAAAGACATGTTATGTTGTTGTTATGTTGTTTATGTGTGTTATCCAATTCATGCAATTGATGCATCAGGCAATGTAAATAGTGCTGTTGGTAATGAGGTCTGAATATTTTGTGGCAAGGATTAAGTTTGAAGTTACTACCTGGGAGTCGCTTTTCTTCAGTGCTTACGATTTGAGTAGCTGCTTTATTATGAAGTAAGAATATCACAATATCATTCTAATGATATTCTGTAAGAACATTGAGCATGATTTCATTGTAATATGATATCAATATTTGTGATATTAAAAGTAATTTTTGTTCAAAGGTGCAAGTTTGATGTGCATAGCATCATAAACTGTCAAATTCTTTTTAGGCTATAGTGTTTGAAGTAGCATCCTGGATAAGGTAATGTTACTGGTTTGATAAGTAAATAGATTGTCATTCTAGATTTTTTTTTAATGCAAATTTACAAATACTGAGTCTTTGGACTATTTTTATATTGAAAAAATTGAGCTACTTTTTGTCTGGCCTTTTAGTGAAGTTAGACTGGAGATTTTCAAATAATCTGACGACAAGGATATTCATCAATTGTTACCCAGTTGTTGCTGAAGTCAGTTTAAATTGTTGTTGAATCCAGCTAGGCTTAATATATATTTTTGTGCAACACAAGAGTGTTTCAATTTGATTGTTTATTTAATTGGGACACAAGACAGCTCTATGAATGCACGTTAAAGTTAAGTTAGCCTTGTTTTGCTGTTGTAGCCTAAGTTATGTTGCCTGTGTTTTCGTACACGGCCAAGTTGATGCCTGTAGACTGTAGAGTTATTAAATGCACTACCTCAGAGATTGTGAGTAATTTTGTGCTTTTGAAATATAAACGCAAAGATAAAATTTGGGCAAACTTTGAAAAATTTGGGCAAATTTTTTTCGCCCCCCCAAAATGTTTTACTCTCCTACGGCTATGCCTCAGGGTCCGCTTCCAAATACTTCTGTAACAGATTCAACGCGCATTGCTTTCTTTTCTTGGTTTTTGCGTAAAGTGGTGCAAAAAGTCTTCCGTGGCTCTACCTACCACCATCCACTTCAGTGTCGCTGCTACTCCCCTCTTCAGCAGAGCAGTTTGCTTCTTCCATTGCATGAAGCATGTTCTGTTTTATTTTGATCTTCAATTCAGCAGTGTCGCTTAATGATCAGGCATTAAACACAGATGTCTAAATTGTGAGTGGAATGCAGACGCAAGCTGAAAGTCGCTGTCCTCGAATCAATGACCAAATCTGGTTTGTATTGCTTCCACAAGAACGTCTATAATGGCAAGCAAACAGCAATGCTGTTGCTGGTTTTAATGTCAGACAATCTTTTTAGAGACATTGCAAGCGTTACACTAAATGCAATAATTTTCAACTTCTTGAAGGTAACTAACTAACTGACTATAAGCATCAACAGTTGCTTTTAATCGCTGCGTGTTTCTTGATGCTTATAGTCACTAGTCAGTCAGTTAGTTAGTTACCTTCAATAAGTTGAAATTTACTGCATTTTTATAAATATTTTCAGGTTCCTGATGAGGGCTTAAGTTAAACCGAAAACGTTTGACTGTTAAACTCATTTGTAAATATGTAAAATATATTATTATAATGCTCAACCCTGTTGTATTGTTGTGTCTTGCCTGTCTTTGGTACATATTGATTAATCGCCAAAAACAATTAATTTAGCTAAATCAGTTATCAAAAATCGCCAAAAAAGAGCCAAATCATAAATATGAAGCTAAACGTCTTAAAAAATCGCCAGATATCTGGACTTTGGCGATAAATTCTCCAATATGGCAACTCTTCTCCACCAGACCACAAAACAAAAGTAGGACCGCGCATGCGCAGTGCTGCGCCGATATATCTGCGAGAAAAATGCATTATTTCGCAAAACGCAGCAAACGCACTAAGCAAGACACAAACACGTG
This sequence comes from Aplidium turbinatum, assembly GCF_918807975.1. Lineage (NCBI taxonomy): Eukaryota > Metazoa > Chordata > Ascidiacea > Aplousobranchia > Polyclinidae > Aplidium > Aplidium turbinatum. Next base: position 50,581,218 of record NC_137472.1, read on the forward strand.
CAGAGAAATAAACGGCAATTAAAAACTTAAATTTCAATTCAAAAGTAACTTGTAACTGTAACTGTTGAAAAAGTGCTAAAATAGGAACTAGTTACCGCGTTTCGTTACTTTTGGAAAATAGTAACGAAGTTACCGTTACAGTTACTCAAAAAGTAACTAGTTACAGTAACTAGTTACTGCCCACCTCTGCTTGTCTATGGTTCAAAAATGCAAATTCTAAACCAAAGCTTTATCATAAGTAGGCCTAAAATGTAGCATATTAATAAATGTAATTGGGCACGGCCATCGAACCTGGTTTGAATCTCGGAATGTGGTCTTGAGAAACGCACTTTGACAGCAGTTCTCTATTTATCGGCACCAAGTAGATAAAGTAATGCTCACACAACAGCACTTGAAGCGAAAACTTTACTTTGCCAATCTCGGTAATAATCGAGCCTGCGTCAGTAGTTTAAAGCCTCTGCAAGTAGGCAAAACTGCCAGGATTAAGCTTTCTCAGCCAAAGGATAAAAATTTCCACAATCAATCCAAAGCCCACCGATTATGTTTAAAACAGTCAGATCTGTAATCACAGTCAAAAGTTATCAGGGACACTAGTAGGCCTAGACTGGTTTGGTTTTTGAATCTTTATTCTCGGACTGACAAAGCCTTGATCGGTTATTCCTGGTAAAGTTTCGCATACTTGTAGAGGCTTTTGACGCAGGGCCGGTTACCGAGATTGGCAGAGTGAAGTTTTCGATTGTTGAAGCTTTGTTGTCGGGGAATTATTCCATTCACTAGGTACCGCTGAAGGCTGAATGGAGAAAAGTCCTGAAAGTGGGTTGCTAAAGCGCACACCCCGAGAGTCGAACCAGCGCCGCGTGATCTTGAGCTTGGCGCGTAACCACTGAGCTAACGGGGTGGACTCTTAAAGGAATTAATACAATGCTGCAATACCGAATAATACATGTGATTTCTCAATAAAACCTGAAAATGGTGATGATGTTAAAACTTAAAATTAATTTAGTGCACACATGAGCTATAACAAATAGGCTAATGAGGCTTCCAAGCAGATTATGCAGGATTCTGAGCAAGTTATCGTAGGCTAAGTCTCTCGAAAATAAAAAATTCACCTTTTCAAAAATATAATTAGGCACCTTATGGAGCTTTCATCTTTTCCATCACACAGCCATTTTCTTTCTGCTGCTGGTTTTCACAGTGTGGTGTCAAACGGTAACGACTAGAACATCACACAACTAAGGCGAAAGAAAAAAGAAAACTAATCGGGAAATAGTTAAAACATCACACTCTCGAGTTTTTTGGCGCTAAACGTAACTACTGTAACCATAGACATCTTATTATAAGATGTCTGTGACTGTAACCTACTTTCAATTCTCTCATTTTCGCAAACCATCATTTTTCCCGATTAGTTTTCTTTTTCAATTTTCTCTTTCGCCTTAGTTGTGTGATGTTCTAGTCGTTACCGTGTCAAACAAGGCCGTTTTTATAGGGAAATTTGAGTCTGGTACCAATTCATTCATAGCTTGTTAAAAACTTGCTATTACATCACTCTTGAAATACAAACACTAAAAACAGGAAAAGATTGATGCATTTTTTTGACAGAACAAAGTACAGTAGCTTAAAAAAATTGGCGTTGTTGGGTTTTTTCCCCAATGCAAGCACTCTTTAAAAAATTTGAATAAACAAAAATATCTCGAATGCAAATGTATGCTATACCCTGGAAAATTCCTGTTAACGCTACTGGGTGCCAATATCGAACATCTTTGTTGGACAAGTCTTAGGTTACTCTATCAACCGTTAAAAGGCATTTTTCAAGAAAGTGAAATGGTAGGCTAATAGCGAGATCTAGTAGGCCTACCGTGGCCAATTTTTTTTCTTCTGTAAACTCTAACAAAATAGGCTAATATAAATTTACTGGTTTCGTTGCTTTAAAATGGTCATTCTAAATGATGATTGGCAAAACTAAACGCGATTGATGCAGCAAAAGCTGTGAAATGTCAAGCTTTTGTAGCAATAGCCTTTGTTCACACTTACATTTCAAATTGCAAAAAAACGCTGGACCAACAAAATATGGGTGGATCCCTAACCAGCAGGGGGTTGAAAGCAGTAAAAACGGCTTTACGTAATTTAGACCATCGGATAAGGTAGCCACTTAAATAAGTCAATACCTAATAAGATCCCAATGACAGCAATGATACTGCCAATCCTGTGAACCTTCTAGCACTCTGCTAGAGAGTTAATCCTTGCTTTGAACTTTGTTTGGTAATTACAGAAGAAAAAAGAGTTATGGTGTGGGTGGAAATCGAACCCAAGTTATCGAAATGACTGCCACTGCCCTAGCCTAGGGTTAGGGAAGTGGTTCCCAACGCATGGATCGCGACCCAAAGTTGGGTCGCCTGATTATTTTTCTGGGTCGCTTGTTTTTCAAGCATAATAAAGCATATTGTATCTTGGGCAAAAAAATAACAATAAAAAAATTTAAAACGTGAAGAGATCGATCACAAAACTGGAAAATATAAACACAAGTCATGAAGCGTTTCATGTCGAGACATGGAAAACTTTGTAGCATGTTCGACTGTTCGTAGTGCAAGAACTTTCAACAGTTTTCGTTTTTATTATTGTTATTATTAATAAAAGTAATTTGCGTTCTTCTGGTGACTATTTACTAGGTTTCCTCCTGATGTTAAAGATGATAACTAGCTTTTGTATTTTTGGCGTTTCGTCAGTCAGCACGACTTACTTTATCAAGGTGGCTAAAACAGGTTAACACAACCTGTTCAGTAGGGTGGGCCAAAATTGGGCTTTTTTCAAATTTATCTTTCAATCACTTCAATAAATTGGTAAAAGTTGCCATTTTCTATATGGTTAGCGATGGCAAAGGCATTTTTTGGAATGAAAAAGTATTTAGGATCCCGCAAACGCCCCAAAGTGCTCCAATTTTGTTAAATTTCGCAAAAAAACGACTTAAAACGCCAATTATACCATCTAAATTATCGCCAATCGTTCTTATACTTGACAAATATATGGAGCAACTTAATACACAACATGTAAAAAAAATTGATTAGAATGGCTCAAATACTTAGTGAGATATTCATGTTTAAAATTTTGAAAATTTCAACCACATGGTGGCGCTATAATTTTATATTTCCTTTAATACCTGGTGACACACTGAAGCCACCGACACATACAAGGTATCAATCAATAGAAAGGTAATTAGCACGGCTAAGTGATAGTGTATTGAACTTGGTCATAATAATGTTTGATGACGTCATTATGACGTAATATATTGGCAATTGAGTTCATATGAACGATTCATTTGCCTTTTACACTTTACAGTATATCGAATTCTTAAAGTACAACTTTTAATTAGTAATATTTTCTTCCCAGTTTAAAGTAACATTTTCTTTTGGATGCAGGTAATCGGAAGTAGGTGGTTTGTAATTATACACTTATACAGACAGTAATTGATACTAATGCACAACACTATAGCCTAAGTCAAGAAATCAGCCAAAGTTTTTTGGTTAGCCTACTCGTTCAGATGCAGTAGCTGCAGATCGTTGGAATTTTCTAACTGCATCAATCACTTTATATGTTGCTTGTAGCTGCTTTTCATTTTTTTGGCTTTGTAGGACCATGAAGAGTTGTTGCCATGTCAAGTGCTCTTTCGGCACAACCATTTACCACTGACAGATTCTTGACAACAGATACGGTATATTAATAGTCTGGTGATTCAGGCCATTTAAACGCTGACAGTTTTAGCAACTCTTCATTGAAATGTAGAAGATCAAAAAGCCTATATGTGTCGGCCCCAACAAAATCTTTTAATTGCTTATTGGAAAATGAAGAGCATTGTGGCATCTCCTGACTTTTTTGAAGAGGTTTTCCTTTGTATTTCAACAAAGCTGAGCGCATTGCTTCTTTGGTTGAGTTATCCACTGATGTATCGAAAAGAGCAAGACCTACCAGCCGTTCACGCAAGTACCAAGTGTGATCTTGAATCTTATCTAAAGCAGGTTGGACAATCTTTAAAAACTTATAGGGCAATATTTTTTTAGCACTGCAGATTTCCTCTAGTGCTTTGATGAAAGCCAAGTCATTTGAGGGAGTTTTGAAGCAAACATGCATGTTAGCCATGCTTTGGCATAGTAAACGCTGTAGAATGTTGCCAAACTCCGAACCGAGTCTATGTCATGGGCAAAATATGGCTTAAACATTGCTAACTTCATAACGTAGAGAACTTTAGACATCCATCTTGCATGATGGTAGGCAGACGGTTCCCGCAGCTTAAATGGCATACAGCCTATTTTCGTGGAAGAATACCACCAAGATACACATAGCAAAGTTGGGCCATTTCTAAATAATCATGCCTTAACAGTGTGTCATTTTCCAATCAACTTTTCAAAAATTGTTTAGCTTCTTCAATGTGGCGGAATAAAGTGCGTGAAAGTTTCTTCTTATCCAAGAGTTCGAGATTTTGTGTATCTGTATTAATATCATTCCAAGCAGAACCCAGCTTCTTAAAAAGTGGTTCATAAGGTGCTGTGGTCTTTTTCTTATCTCCAGTTGTAGACAATTTTCCGAGGACGGATTCACTTGCTGCACCACAAAGCAATTCGTAAACATGATGCCTGCAGGCTAATTCCAACAGTGCATGAGATAAGGAAGTTTCCAAGCGTTTCACAATGCCAAATTTTACACCAGTATTAACTGCGGTAGTGTCAAATACGCATGCGATTATTTTGTTTAGTTCCATGCCCTTTTCTATTAGGAGATTAAAAATTTTGGAGTGCTCTTCAGCAGCTGCAGATCCATTTTTCACAGGTATTATTCCGAGTAATATCTCGTCTCCCTCAGAAGTGGTTAGTAGCACGGCCACTCGCTCTTCCTTGTCAGCAAAGTGAGTGAGAGCTTTAAATATTTTCCCGTCCCAGTGAAGTGTGAAAAAATCAGTAGCTGCAGCAAGTTCATTAGCTAAGAGATTTCTTTCTGCTTCAGTAGAAAATTTCATCCGCTTTCGGCGTACAGTATTTACAGAGAGAATTTTGTTATTAAGACTATTTTCTGCAGTCGCGGCACCTACCATTTCAGACACTTGCCTGTTCGACAAAGAATATTTGGTTGCCATCAGGCTCCAAATTTGGGGTGTAAGAACTTGCTTTTTCTTGGTTTCCGTTGTTTTGCTTGTTTTTGCCGACAAATCCCCCACATAGGTTTGATCCAGATCTTCTCCACTTTCTTCTGAAGAAGTACTGGATTGCAACAAATCTTGCGGAAGTGGTGTATCTAAAGCATCTTTAAGTTTACGTTTCATACCTTGATCTTGTCTCGTTTTCTTTCTTTTCATTTTTATTTGCTCTTGATTATCTAAAGAACCCAAAGTGGCTTTATAATTTTTACCCCGGATTGCTTCAAGATAATTCCAGTCCTCCATTTTCTTAGGGTTGGTAGACGTTCTCAAATCGTCTTCTACGTTTTTCTTAACAATCCATTGCGTATCTCGTAGATCATCTAAAAATTTCTTTCTGTTTTCTCTTTCTTTTCCTTCTCTGTGTTTGCATTTTTTCAAATTTTTATACCGGTCTGTCAACTTCTTGACCATGTAAGTTGTATAGCATCTGTGGTTTTAAGACTGATTCCTGTTTTCTTCCACCATTGTTTAATATCTTCGACAACTACAATTATTGCTTCTCGATTCGGGGAAGTACCTTTAGATTCTTCTTGCTTAATTGTGTAATAACCATGGAACTGAGGCAAGACTTCTTTCCCACATGGAGGATACTTTCCAATAAATCCAAGTCTATGGGCACCAGCGTTGAGATTTAGCAAGGTGATTCGTCAATTAGCCATAGTTGTTTTTTGAATACATTTTATTTGATTAATTGCAGAAAGGCAATTTTAAATAGTATAACGTCATAGTGACGTCATCAAATATTAGTTTGGCCAAGTTTAATACATGATCGCTTAGTCTTGTTAATTACCTTTTTATTGATACCTTGAATGTGTCGCTAGCTTCAGTGTGTCGCCAGTTACTAAAGTAAATATAAAACTACAGCGCCACCATGTGGTTAAAATTTTCAATATTCAAACATCTTCTCCACATGAATATCTCACAAGGTATTTGAGCCATGTTCATCAAATTTTTTTAATATGCTGCGCATCCAGTTGCTTCATACGTGTATCATATATGAGGAAGATTGGTGGTAATTTAGAAGGTCTTATTGGCGTTTTATGTCGTTTTTTTTGCGAAATTTGACAAAACTGGGGCACTTTGAGGCGTTTGCGGGACCCTTAAAAGTTTTTTAATCAAAAATTTTTTTTTACCATCGCTAATCATATAGAAAATGGCAACTGTTTCCAATCTATTGGAACGAAATTCCAAAGTCGTTTTTTTTGGCCCACCCTACTGTTCAGCAACGATGGCACAACACAAAAACATACTGATAAAATGAATAAAGCAGTGACGTATCCTGGTTGGTTGAGCAAGGGAAGCAACAAAACTCGTGGGGGAATAGAGCGTGCCGAAGGCACGTGTTTTCTAGGGGGGTCCGGGGGCATGCTCCCCCGGAAATTTTTTGCAAAATTACACTCAAATAATGAATTATACTGCTTTCTGGAAACACTTTTAGGGTAATTTTTGTATGAAATTTATTAGCAGATAAACAGCTATTAACTTATTAAAGGTAGCTCTTACACACGAACGGGCAAAGGGCAAAAATGCGACTATAATTAGTGAACACCAAAAACTCAGCTACAAAGTCAAGTCTAGCTTAGACCTCACATATCCTGTCTTATTCCAAAGTCTATCCAGCCAGGATAACAGTGTAAAGCCAACATTTGGCTCAAACTTTTGCTTACAAGGCCGATATTATAACCATAACAGTGCCCTAGATTTTCTCATTACATAGCTCACTGGCACAACATCCAACAGAGCAAAGTTGCCAGACTATGAAAAAGTCTTAAAGCCAAAATAATACAAAGAAAAGGCCAAAACAAGGAAAATATTAGACAAAAAAGGCCAAATGGATATATTTACCTGTTTCTATCAAAAATAATAAAATTTACATATATATTTTATAACTTGTAGTGGATTTTAATAAATTGTAGCAAAAATAATTCTGAAAGTAGCCCGAAAAATAGCAAGTTAGCCTATAAAAGTAGCGGATGAGTTTTGATCCGCCACATTACGAGTATTAAACAAGTATAGAACATGTATTGAACAATGTTGAATATGGTTTCATCTGGTAAGGTTACAATATTAGAGAAATACTGATTATTATGCATTTTGAAAAGTTATTTTAAAAAAAACTAATTCGCGGAATTTGGCTAATCTGGCAACCCCGCGACTGGAAGCAATTTTTAAATCGCTTCCAGCGATTAGTTAAAAGAAACGTAAATTGCGAAAACTTTGCGCTGCTTTTTTCCTTTCTTTCAAACTTGTTTCTTCTTATTGCAAAAACGAGAGCAACGGATGCAATACGAATCTTCGCTTCCGTTGGCTTCCAACTTTTTTAAAATTAAAACCGAGTTCAAAATCATACGGGGGGCATGAGTTAAAAACCGTTCTAAATCGCATTTAGGTAAAGAAATTACGAAATCGTTTTACTGAAAAATATCAGCTTCTCTTTTTTCAATTTTGACAGGGGAAGCAATGCTTCCCTTGCTTCCATTGAGGATACGCCCCTGGAATAAAGTAAAGCAGCAAGAATCAGAATTAAAACACGCAACAAGATACCTAGAGGTTAAACTGAATGCAGTGAATGCCCAAAACCTGTAGGCTACTTTCCACCAGCGTAAATTTATCTATCTATTGGGCACCGTCAAGAAACGTTGAAAAGACATCAGACAAAACAGAAAACAAGGGGATTAGCAATAACAATTATAGAGAAGACGCACTGAGAATGGAAAAGGTGAAGCTAAAGTTAAAGTAATTTTTTGTACACAGAGGGGAAATTCTGACCATCTTTCTGGTTAAGAGCATGTTGTGCTTTCTGGTTTATGTACCACTTTTCTGTAAACTATCTTTTTGTATAATCCTTTTCAGTTTTAAGAATGGTAGCGTTGGTCCAAGTAATTTTATGGTCTGAATTTATAGAATGTTTGCAAAGAGCGGAATGCTCCGGACGTTGAAATTTAATAGCTCTTTGTAATAACTCTTAATAGCTCTGTCTTGTCTGATGTCTTTTCAACGTTTCTTGACGGTGCCCAATAGATAGATAAATTTACGCTGAAATTTACCTTCAAACACAAAATACTCCAAAGATTCTGCAAACATTCACTTTTAGGCTTCCATGGACAAAGTATATCCCGCAGTTTCAAAATTAGTGATTCAAAAGCTGATTCCATTTGCAACGACTTGGCTTTGTGAGACTGGATTCAGCGCCAGCATGTGTGCATTGAAAACTAAACAGCGAAACCGGCTGGAAATTGAAACCGGCATTCGGCTATGCCTAAGCAAAATAACGCCTCAATTTCAAAAACTCACTGACAACAAGGGAGTACAGCTATCTCATTAGTGATTTGATAAACATATTATTTTCGGAAAAGTTACTGCTTTTGTAGTGCTGTTTGTTTGCAACGCAATCTTGTAGGCTATAGCTTTTAAAATATTACGACAATTTTCTTGGGTAGCAAGATTTTACCGAAACGAATTCTTTTTTTAAATGGGTTGCCTTAAAAACGTGTTGGGAATCACTGCAGGGCACGCTTCCGACTGCAAAACGTTCACTTAATTACTTTCTGGAAAAAATGTTTGCGTTTTTTCTCTGTTCTACCTGCTGCAACTTCTGATTGGTTGAAACGCTGTTCCTGTAACTTAATTCTGATTGGTTCGATATTTCATTGCTTTTGCAGAACTTTTTATGCTCAAGTGCCTACCATTAACTAACGTAGAATGACGCAGTGTTTATGAATTTTTTATAAATCTATTGGCCCTGTCCTCTATAACAGGGGGGGGGGGGGGGAACCAATTTACTATCACGGGCAGCATAAGTTAGAAATATATTTTAGGTGGATCACAAAAATTTTGATTTCCAATGCAACATTGCAAATAGGCCTACTCAAAAAATGACTAATTTCTATTACACGGTAGGCTTACTGAGATCATACAATAGGCTTACCTACTTGAAAAGATTTCTAGTTGTAAGCTGACTTGCTTTTCCACTGTTATAAATGAATAGCCCAAGTACCCTAATCAAGTCAATAATATAAGTAAAGAACTACCGGTATGAATTTTCTTAAGCAAGCTTCTCAGGCTGACAATCGTTGCTTTATCCGAATATTTGCAATAAAGAAATTCCAATCCACTCTACCAAAATTATAATTTCTGCGTTTGTTCAACAACACGAGAAAGTGGGTAGCCAATCGTAAAAACAAAATATTTAGTCCGCAAACAAAGGTTACACATAATAGAAAGAAAACATAATATGATGCTTTTTAAGTTAGATTTTGAAGGGTGATTTGTCTAGCTGTGGCAGGTGAAAGTCATAAAAAGTAGTCTATAAACCAGTGGTTTTCAACCTTTTTGGTGGAACGGAACCCAATGAAACATTCCAAAAGCTCGAGGAACCCCTGTTCAATAATTTAATTGCCTTATGCAAAAAACATCGTTAAATACAAACATATAAAAACAAACCTAATACTGGCAAAACAAAATGATCTCTAACACGTTCACGGCGATTTGACCCACCGGTGTACAAACGATTAAACTGTCCGAAAGAACTCCTTGAAGCGAAGAAAACATGTCGACGAAATTTGGCGGGAAAGCAGAAAGTTAACGAAAATTCGGGATCGCAGCGAAAGTGTTAAAGTGTAGCAAATTTATTAATAGTGGAAAACCTAATCAATATTTGATTATATTTAAACAATATGCATATAATAATAAAATAGGCTCTAGGATTTGAATGTAAACTTGCGGAACCCCTAGACTTACTGGCGGAACCTTAGGGTTCCGCGGAACCCTGGTTGAAAACCACTGCTATAAGCTATAGTAGGTTCAAACAAAATGCTAAAAGAAGCGAATGAGACAATCTCAGATGGCAGTATGATGTTTTTTCACTAGAGTAAGATCAAATGCGGTTATGTTGTAGCTCGATAGAATCTAATTTGTCAAAAAACTTAAGTTCGGAGCGTCTGGGTAGCATGTGCGACTGACTAATCGATATGAACTGCATGCACTTGGAGTGCTTTTCGGAAATGCTTTAATCAATTTAAGCTTTATCCGACTCATACTATTGTTGATATATTGCTAGAACTCTGTAAGACAATAATTTTTATCAAAAAGCCTGGAGTTTTCTTTAAAAGGAGGTCTTGGTAAAGGAAGTTTTCGATGCTGAGTTTGAAAAAAATAACAACGTAATTTGTAATCTGTACGGTAAGCCTATTCTTTTGCAAATGACTTTCTCGTTCTTCATTATGTGGCCTTATGATTTAGTGAAATCATTAGCTTCGAATTATATCAAGCCAATTTCTCTTTTTAATACCGGCAAAGTAAATCTTCAAACTTGTAGGCCTATTTGTGATTGCATATTTAATAATCACAAATTAAATGACACCACGTAGGCTAAAGTCTAACAACATTTTATTTTCACATAAAAACACTGAAAATTGAAACCAATATTTTCGAGTCTCGAGGCTTCCTCATTAGCAAAATTAGATGATTCAAGACCTAGTTTCTATGTTGAATTAAAGTAGCTTGAAACCATGTAATGTGTCTTGGATTTATATGTTTGTAGGAGCACAACGAAGTAGATTTTCTACCAACTCAATATATTCAGAAACTTGTAATATTCTGGAATGTCAAGTATTATGTTGCTTTTCAAAGTCATGTACTGTAGGCTGTTGTGCATCAAGAATGGCCGATACAAAAATGATGACTTTTGATAATGATTAAATGTTTTGTAAAAGTTTTGAATTCATAAACGTGAGTGTGTGTTTGCTGTTCTTGTTTCAGTAATGCGAGAAAATGAACGGTGCAATGCAAAAGCATCTTACATTCTAGGAGGCAAATGGTGTTGTGAATAATCTTGCTCTGATTAATATTTTCCAATTAATATTCAACCCGAAACGATGTGAACAACTGACTATAAGCTATACTTTTTATCCAGTAAGAAACTGTCAAGAATACTCTAGCACAACGGTGGGTAAAGTGCGGCTCGTCAACATACATTTTGTGGCTCTTGTATTGAATCGTAATATTACAAAAAAATTAAGATTATACTTTATAAATAACTTATGTTATCACGCGAATTCAACCAAGCAGTGGCGTACCTAAGGTATGGCAGGCATGGCTCGAGCCATGGGCGCCACATTGATAGAGGCGCGAAAATCGGTTGGTAAAAATTAAGATTTGTTACTTACACTTTCTTCAAAACCTAATTTGCACCCAATACAATACAAAGATCAAAAAGGAATCTTTTACTGTAGTCATTGTAAAACAATGGAATTGTGACGTTGCAAAAGCAACATTGTGCCTCTCCTGGCTCATTTTGCTTTCAGTTAGCAACAATTGAAAGTTTCATAAAGTCGCTAAGCAGCGATTAGTTGAAGCCTAGAAGTAGCACCAGAATTTTTATTTATTCATTTTTATAAGAATTTATAACTTTGTAACATCAAAACACCGTGCAACCTTGACAAATGAACACTTGGAAGAATTAATTCGCACAGCATTAACAACTTATCGTCCAAATTTTCAGAGATTAGCAAGTCAAGTACAAAATTGATATGGATAAACAATCATTGTGTTTTTATTGCTGTTATGTCATTTTGTGTCAACTGATTTTGCGGCTCACCAGTGTTTATGGTTTATCCGCAAGCGGCTCTTTCTTTCAACAACTTTGCCCACCCCTGCTCTAGCATATTTTATTTTTTATTTTTAGACTTTTTATCGCATGGCTTTATAAAAGATTTAGCAATCTCTATGCTTTTGCACGCAGATGTGCCATTGCAAAGTGTCATTTTTTAACCTTTCTTCCAATACTAAGTTTTGAGTTATAAACTGTATTCTGTTTCCGTACACATTTTTGACAAGAAGTAATATTTTAGTAGCTCTCTTATAATTAAAAAATTGCTGCAAACTTTTCTATTTTCGCAACAGCAGAAAAAAGGTGTTTTTATGTCGAAACAGCATCGCAAGAAAGTTATGAAAAAATTACACTTTAAAAAGTGTCTGGTATTTCGACTTGAAATCTACCAGAATCAGAAATGAAAATATTGATTCTACTGTAAATACAGCGACAATTAGCAAACTCAGTTTTAAGAATTCATAAATCCAACTGCTGCAACGATCTTATCTCGATTTGATCATTCACGAATGTAAAGTGCCTGTCTTCAAAACGAAACATCATTACCATGAAAACTTGAACAAACTAGTGGTAAGGCTATCGTTAAAATGTTCTGTTGTAGTTTAAGTTATTTGTTACACGATGTATGGATAATAAGTTATCATTGGGGAGTATAGACTAGGCCTACTAGAGCGTCCAAAATCTACCAAAAGCATATAGCCTACTGCATTTCAGGTCTGCATAGTTGAATGATCATGCAAAAACATGATAAAAATTAATTGCTACAGCAAACATGTTCTAACCAACAAAACATATATTACTGCACTTGTTTTCACTTTAACAACATATTTATCTTTACTTCCCGTGTGGAAGTTGCCTTGGTGTCATTTACTTCACATAAGTTATCGCCATTTATTCTTATATATTTGGACAATTTTTGTTGAAAACTCAAACCAAAGTGGCAGCTTGTTGGTACAGCAGAGCTGTAAGCAATTTAAAAATTTTCCTTTTAACCAGTGTCTGTAAGCTGCCTTGCATCGAGATAATTTTCTGAAACGGACGCCTTTGACAGCAGCACATTTCCCTGTAAGACAGTATGCGGAACAGCCAAAAGGTGAAACATAAAAGAAAAGCTTTCATCGTTTCCTTTGGTCGCTTTTTTGATAACGACTAAGTTAGCAACGATGTTAAAGTAAATGTAAAATCATTTTTGCAGTTTTTGGATAGATTGTTGAATACAGTAATAAAAATGAAATTGATTTGTTGGAGTTTTGTGTTAGCCCTCGTGGCTACATCTGCTCTTGCAAGTAAGTAAATTATGTTTTCAATATACTTTAAGATTGAAAAAATACTTTGTTAAAGCTGCACATTTAACCTAGGTCTTGAAGATTAAAGCTACCGTATAGCATCAATTGTAGTTTTTTTCATGTGAGTTTAGTGAAATTGACAGAGCGAAAAACGAAATCTCTATGTCAATGTATTTTTTGATAGCCTAACATTTTGCTTTTTTTCCAATTTTACATAAATTTGTCTGCACCCAACTATTGGTCCAGACAGAGCCGCCTGGAGATATGCAGCCTAATTTGTCACAGTTTGCCTACTCTTGCTAAAAGTCTTAGTAAACTTTTTCTGAAATTCACATTATCTTACATTTAATCGCCTCCTGTATCTATGTCAAAAGACGGTTACAATCTTTCAGGTCTGTTAAAAATGAGAAAACTGTTAACTGGAGATAAGCAGTCTGACTGCAATCACATTTTCACATTTTTTGCAGTAGTGCTACTCCTTCGAAGTGACATGTTTTAACATAACAACTGTTTTAACATTAGCCTATATATGACTTTTAGACAATCTTAGTCTGACTGTTGGAAAAAATTAGCAAAAGTTTGAAAATTGTTACAAATCTACATGCATTTTCACGTCATCATGAACCAGAATCATAAGGTTTTCATAAAAATACGTTTGTGGAAACTATATGGTTAGGCCTTCGTTATAGTCAATCAAATGATCTTATTCTAAAACATAAGAATTTAAATTAAATTATCCAATTTTAAGCGGTTAATCATATTGATTGATTGAATCTTTATCCTCGGACTGGGAAAGCTTCTTGTAGAGCTTAATCCTGGCAGTTTTGCATACTTGTAGAGGCTTTGAATCACTGACGCAGGCCCGGTCACCAAGATTCACAGAGTGAAGTTTCCGATTGTTGAAGTCTTGTTGCCGGGAAAGTATTCCATCCATTAGATTCCGCTGAATGGAGAGCAGTCCTTAATGTGCGCTGCTCAAGCACACACCCCGAGAGTCGAACCAGCGCCGCTTGATCTTGAAGCTTCTTCGTTCCAGAAGTCACGCGCTAACCAACTGAGCTATCGGGGCGGACGATATTGTCACCAATGCAAAAATTATTATACATTCCATCGTTGTGGACAATAAACAATAACTTGGTGCTTTGTTTCAGGCAACGGCAACTCCTTTCACCATAAGATAATTGATCCGGAAATGATCACGGCACCTTCTGTCATTGATGAGGTGTACCCCCATGAGCAGATGCCCATCAAAACTACCGACGAACGATTTGTCGACGACAAGGTTAAATATTCAGATGTGATTCAACTTCTGACGACATGGAAAAGCGAAGACAACATCAAACGCATTGTGGCCTGTGACAACTCTCAGTATGTTCAGGCGAGCTGTCCGGTTGGTGAGACGATCTACGTACGAGATGGGTTCTTTGGTAGAGATGACACCACAACGTAAGTAATAAGTAATAACATAAGGTAAACTGCAATGTTTTTATATGTAGAAGACTGTAAGGTAATGGGAATTACTTTAGAATGAATCGAATACAGTATAGTACCCAATTATCTATATTTATAACCAACTTGACCTACAATCTATAGAGTTTTAATTTTTCTGGTCGTTAGAATAAAAACAATAAAAAAACTCATAATTAAATTTTTTAATAAGTGCATCGCATATGGATTTTCATAATTAAATTGATTTTCGCAATTTTAAGTTGTCTACTTCAACTTTTTATGAAGGATAATTTTTTCACTGAAACTGCGTAAAGCTGAAAAATGTAGACAAGCCTCAATAAGACAGTTCCAACATGATATAAATGTGATCAGTAGGCTACTAGCTCGATTGCGTATTGCTACAATCACTTACCAATAGGCCTAAATTACTTGCTTTTACAAAACAAAAATATGCAAAGAGTTGTTTTGCATGTCAAGTTGTCCTCGTATTGGCCGACCAATGCAAACTATGAATGACCGACCAATACAAACTATTCGATGCTCTTCGCCTCTATCTCTGTGGAAGCTGAAACAATCTTGCGACTACAAGAATACTTGCCTGCTTCAACCGCACACTTCGATTTTCGGAGAACCTTGCGTTGGAACTCCCAAATACATCAAAATGACTTATTATTGTATTCCACGCAGTAAGTTATCTGTCATAAACTATGAAATATCGATGTGGAGAAATATTAATAAGATAGTGAAGTAGCCTAACTCACTGCACATGGTAACACTGCACAGGCCTATGCAGAAATAGAAATCTTCTCATTTTTGACATCATTTTAAGGTTCGTTTTTGTCGTTTCCATCGATTTCTACACTCTTTCTTTGCTATAGTAAGTAATATTCAGAAACAAAAGGGTCAGAAACTTTTATGATTGGAAACTTTGATTATCAGAAACAAACAAATGAATTTTTGCCTGGACTATTGTGACTTCTTTTTTAGAACTTATTTGACGACCAACAACTTAATGTTGCTGTAAAAAATAAACTCTCGGCAGCAGACGGTTCAACAAAAAATACAAACATTTTTTGTATTTGCAGTGTCTATCCAATTTAAGGAACACATAAAAACTCTTTCTCCAAAGCTTTCCCCGATAATCGATGCAGTTCTCTTTAAAATTCTGAAAGAGTTGCCGAAGTCTGAGATCACCGGCCAGAAGTTTGTCTTCCCAACTGAAACCCCCTTCGGCATGACACCTTTGATCCAGAAAACTCATGTTAAGGAAATTGTTGCTTGTGAGAATTCGATCAACACCTGGGCGAGATGTTCAGAAGGCCGCGTCATCTCAGTTCAGTATGGATTCTATGGGCGAGATGATTCTCAAACGTAAGCTGATGCTGCATATTGACTTATTAAGAAAATAATTTTAGTCAGTATTATAAAAATAAAGCTTTGGTAAAGAATTTGCTTTGTTGAGCCATAGACAGAGAAATTATAAAAATAAAGATAACTTTATGTTTTTTATTGTGTACAGTTAAAAGTCTGTTTAACGTTAATTTGAACTTGTAGGCCAATATAATTTATACGATATAGCCATGTAACGATATTTCATTACTTTGTTACAGAAAAAAAAAATCTATTGTTTCTATTGTTTCAACGTTTCTATTGCTTCATTCTTAGATGCTCTCGTTTTGACCTCCCCATCAAAACCACCAAATGCGCGACCCCATCCTCTTTGTTGAAGTTGAAACAGTCTTGCAATTATAAGAACACCTGCTTGCTTCAACCTTTGACTTCTATTTACGGTGATTTTTGCGTTGGAACTCCAAAGTACATCAAGATGAGTTACCAATGTAAGCAGAACAATAAAATAGTGTAAAGCAGTTTTGTTGAAACGTTCACCGTGATATGCTTGCAACGGATAATCAAAACTCTTGGGAAACTTGACTTCTTTTTGTAAACATAGAACCAGACTCTTTACCACAGAACCAAAGCCAGAAAGGCACTGGAAGAAATGCAAGAGTAACCATTGTTTTGTGAAAATATAGTTAACCTATAGATGACACAAATATTCATTATTATTTGAGGCTTTGGTACAAATTTTCATTTACGCTTTTGATAAAACATAAGAAACATTAAAATAAAACACTTTCATCGTTTCAAGTATTGAAAACAACAATATACTTAAATAATAAATGATTTTTGAACTTCTATGTATGTTTTTATTTCCCGATTTCTAGTTGCAATAACACTTGACAATGTTCTTGTTTTTTATTTATTTTTAAGCAATTCAACCATGGACTAATCAAATCTGTCTAACCTTTATGTATAACAATAAAATAACTGAAAGTAAATATCGACCACAATCCAATGACGTACCGTGGCATAGTTATCATTCTTATAGCTCAGCATCAAAAAAATAATTTTCTTATTTTAGTATTGGACTTAATTTAATTGCACTTGTATTTATTTTTTTTTGAATAGTATTTTAATATTAAAAAGTTAATTTTGTGATTTGGTTCTTTTTGTAGGTCTCGATGTGCAGCAATTGCTGAGGAACACAGACGTTGAAACTCTCCTTCCAATAATTTTAAGAGAAAAACTTGGAAACGTTGTTACCAGTGACCTAACTGAAGATCAAGTTTTGCTCCAAAGGTTGGTTAAAGAATATTTGAGAAACAGACTACCAAAGCAGCTTGAAGAAATGAGACCATTTGGAGGAGAGCAAATTGCCACGAAGAAAGAACAAATTTTAAACCAATTGATCAAACAACAAATCTCAAGACAGCATGGACAAATCGGACAGTTTATGGTTAGAGGCGTGCAACAACAAGAATTTTGGAAGAATCCAATGACTGATGAAGTTCGAAGACAGCATTTGGTCAAGCAAGAAATGGGCTTTCCTATTTCCAACATCCTCGAACAGTATGAGACATATAATAAACACGGTAATTTTGTTATATCGAGCTGTACTAACACTTGGCCTTAGAATATTCTTATTTATTTAACGTTCTGTATTTCAGTAGTAGTCTCATCAATTGATGGATAGCCAAAATTTATAGCAACAAAGATTAACCACAAAGGATGGCATGGCTTAGTTATTTTTATTTATCATAAAAAAATTATGTTCTTACAAACAAATTTTTTAACTGTGCAATCTTTATATTTTTGAATTTTTTCAATATTTCTAGGTCTCAATGTGCAACAGTTGTCGGAGACGCAAAAACTGGAGACGTTGCTTTCAAAAATGGTTGGAGAAAGGCAATGGGGAAATGTTGCAAGGAGATACAAAAGTGAAGATCAAGTGTCGAACAGATTGGTTGAGGAATTGATGGAAAATCGGCTACAGAACAAATTCAAGGAAACAAGACCATTTCAACGACCAAGACCATTTGGACGAGAGCAAGTTGACGTGAAGAAACAATTCCTGAATCAATGGATCAAAGAACAAACCCCGAGACCACATGGACGAATCGAACAGGTTGTGGTAAGAGACGTCGATCAAAAAGAAAGTTGGAAAAATCCGATGACTGAAGAACTTCGTAGACGTCATGTGGTTAGGCAAGAGATGGGCCTTCCAGTCTTCAGCAACATCCAACAACATGACACACCAAATGAACTTGTTGTGTGCGAAAACGACACCTTTTTGTTGCATTGCCCGGTGAACCATGTCATTCAAGTTGTCAATGGATACTTCGGACGAACTAACATTAAGACGTAAGTATCTTTCAAAGAATATTTTGCACGATTATTGTCTGAAAATATCGATAAAGCCGATTAGTTTTAATTGAAGATTGTTGTTGCCTTACATGCAATAAAGTGTCACCGTAGACTTAATCAAATTGGATGAGACATAGAGTAAAAAAAAGTAGTACTCTTCTCAGTCATCATTATGTCAACTGAATTTAACGTGTTAATTAACAGCAGTTCTTTGAATTTGTATTTATTTACTTAATGTATTTTTCAACTCAATTCAGATGCCAAAACGAGCCCATCTTGCCATCTCCAATCACTTGCACAAGTCCAAGCTCACTCGTTGTCCTGAGAAGACAGTGCCATGGCTACGAACGGTGTGTCTTGAAAGCTTCCCACTCCATGTTCGGTTATCACTGCATGGACATGCAAAGCTACATCAAGATGACGTACAAATGCGTCCTTGCATTGTAAATTTGTGATATTGATGATGGAGAAAACATAGAAGCAACTGCTTGTTTTTTTTTGCTTTGTTTTTGGAGCATTGTATAACTGGAATATTGTATCAATAAAACAAGATGCAGCAGCATTGACTTTATGCTTGTTTCGAAATTGAATGTGTTCAGAAACTAAAAAATTAATGGACACTTGAAGAACCTTGAATTTTATGACGTGATCTGAAGTTAGTTTTCAGTTTCACTAACATTTGCATCATTACAGTATTATACTGTGTAGACTGTAGAGCTATCATTAGGCTACGTCATCAATTGTCACATCTCGTGAATGAAGTCATGACAAGTGTGGAAATTCTTAAACCGACTTTGTTAAACGCTACTTGTCACTACCAAAAAGTTACCCACTGAAGCAGATTTAAAGATAGGCATTTAGTAACCTAATTCCTTCACCTCTAAAAAAAAAACGATAAAAAATGCAGTTTTTTTTCTCACTTTTTCAACGTTTTTTCTTTAACTTTTCTTGCTCAATTACGTTACAACCAACCTAGCCAGCAATAAAGGGGCAAACAAGCTATAAAATAACTCAGGTGGTAATTTAATCCATAAGTGTAGGGAAATCTGATATCCGCCACGATAGCTCAGTGTCCTCCCGATAGCTCTGTGGTTACCCGCCCGGCTCAAGGTCACGCGGCGCTGGTTCGACTCTCGGGGTGTGCGCTTTAGCAACGCATTTCAGGACTGCTCTCCATTTAGCGCCACCAAGTGAATTTAAATAATTCTCCGGCAACAACACTTCAACAATCGGAAAACTTCACTCTGCCAATCTCGGTAACCGGCCCTGCGTCAAGAGCCTCTACAAGTGTGCGAAACTACCAGGAATAACCTATTAAGGCTTTGTCCGTCGATTCAAAACCAACCAACCAACGCTATTTTTAACCTATATCGTCCTAGCGATAGTTTAAAGCAGGGGTCACCAAAATTTTTTCACTGAGGGCCGGATTGCTGCGAGATTAACAGCTGTGGGCCGGATGCAAATTGCGGAAAAGTATACAACTATTTAGAATCTTCATTGACTTAAATTGAGCACAATAAATAACAAAGTCAGCGGTGGAATAGCAAAGTTGTGATGAAAATCGAAAGGTTGCTGGAGAAGTTATCCCCTGCTGTGATACACTACAGGGCGTCGTGCTTTTGAAAAACATTACATCTTTCCAAATTTGGCCTAGGCTGTTCCCATTTGTGGTGGCTTAATGATAAAAACAGAACAATAACATGTAGGCTGCTAGGTGGAAAAATGTACAAATTCAACATGCAACAATGAACTATAAGAACGAACAATTTTAACAAAGAAGTCTCTATTACACAAAAAGGCAAAGTGCAGCTGTTACTTCCGCAGCACGTGGCGGCCGGATGAAATCAGTTTGCGGCCGGTTCTGGCCCGCGGGCCGTAGTTTGGTGACCCCTGGTTTAAAGTGACGGCGAAAAAGGACGCATTTTAAGCATACTGATGCGGATACGAGTCCAGCTTTTAGGTTAATCTAATAATAAAGAATTTAGCTAAATATTTGACCACTTAGCCCAGTGGTGCTTGATATTTTTAATTTGCTGGCACTACCTTAAAATCACCAACCAGTTCTCGCACCTCCTTCTAATCTAGAACATAAAATAACACAATATGATGCTTTCCTCATACGGGGTATAAAAAAAATTATTTTTTTCTTCTTGATGTTTGTGTCTCTATCCACTTCTACGATTTAACGTCTCCTGTTCCATGTATTTCGTGGCCAACAATTTTTTTTATGGAATTTCTTCATACCACTAATCCCAAAAGTCAACCAAGAAGAGATCTGCAAACCGCAGATCTTCTCAAACATAGTCTATAGCCAACGCTTCTTAGGACGTCCTCGAAGGTTATTCCCATAGACGTTAAAGAACTAAACTTTTTTTGGCCATGCGTCCTATTCCATTTGTTGCCAGGGCCGGATTTACCAGTAGGCAGAGTAGGCAGTTGCCTAGGGCGGCAAATTATTAAGGGCGGCAAAATATACGAATATATTACATTGATAATACTGTACGTGAATATAATAATTTACAACAGATATATTCAGATATATAGCAATTAATAAATATGTTATCACATCACACACATTTATAAACAGTGCGGCAAGTCATGGATGGCAAGTCATCACCCCTAGAGTACTTCACGCTTGATTGGTTTTCAACAATATGTGCTGCTTAGCGCTTCTTTTAGTTATCTGTCTCGCTTAGTATGGAGAACTAGGCTTTGTCTGTGCAATTTTTATTAATCTTTGTTCGGTTTGTTTCACTGTTAGTAAATTTAAAGGAGCCTAGAAAAAATGCTTTTAGTCAATGTTAGGTTGATGGAAAAGTTGCAGGCTATTTTGTGTACTTGCCTTGATGCTTAAAGGCCTACTAAGCTTAAATACAAATTTCAAACGGGAATTAAGCATTAAAATGCGTAAACTGAACATTCAAGAATACATTTCAAGAAAAATTACCGAAAAAAAAATATTTTCAATGGCGCTGGCAAGGCCCAAAGTCCAATGTTTCATTTATTTTCATTTTTTTCAAAATAACCAAAAGTGCAAACACTGCTCGAGAATACGTCACAAAAGACAGCAATAACAAAAGCCACGTTACCACATCTGATGTTTTGAGCAAACTGTCTGATGTTTTGATGTTGAAATCTGATGTTTTGATGTACATACATACATACATAGAGAAATAAAACATAGTAACTTTAGCGGGTTTAGCATACTTTATTTCACACAAAATATAACACAATTAAAATAAAATTTTATTTTATTTTAATTATGTTATATTTTGTGTGAAATAAAATATGCTAAACCCGCTAAAGTTACTATGTTTTAGTTCTCTATGGTTCAACAAAGCAAACTCTCTACCAAAGCTTTATACATACATAGCCTACAGTCAAATCAACGAGATATAACACAATGAGTGGAAACTCACTCTTCTCTTAGTGTTTCTCTTTTATCTCTCTCGTTTCTCTACGTCGTTCGTTTCATGGTTCCCTGTTTGCACATGGAAGGCTACAGACTGCGACCGTACGGGTGTACGGCGTGCTAAGAATGCACTAAAGCAAGGCTAAAGTGACGGCGAATACCACGAAGCAATTGGACTGTTCCGACCATAGTATTATTGTTAGGTGGTTTAAAAGTTTATTTTCGTTACCGCTTGTCTTTTCAGATTATTGTGTGAAATTTTGAAGTAGGTTAATCAGGATGTTACAGGTCAATAAGCAGGATAAATACATAGGCTCTTGCTAACAACAATATTAAATTAGTATAGGGTAGCAAAGGTCTACGAAATACGATACAAAACGACTGACTGTAGGCTATATGGTTATCAAAGTTTATCTTATCCAGCTATAAACAACCAACAGGGCTAGAAGAAGTTGGCTTTTTATAACAGTGCAATGGAAAACAGTTCTGATAATTTAACCGTCGAGTATCTTGTGAAGCCAAGTCCTACTCTGATGAAAATTTTGCTGAGGCTGGAAGTGGATTTTCGAAAACATTTCAGCTTTTGTAATACAATGCAGACTGTGTTTAAGGAGATTGATATAAACAGTTTGTATTTATTAACCAACGACTGGGACATTGTGTCATATATAGTAAACCACATTTGCAAGCTATATTTTAAAATTCGTACCTATCAAAAAACGAAGATTTTAAAGCTCAAAGTCATTGGTAGTGTTCAGAAAAACAACATCAGTCTGCGTAAAGCGTTACAGTAAAGACACTAATGTACGGAATATTGCTCGTTGTTTTACAATAAAATGTAAATGAAAGTACTTTATGTTGTAGTGCTACGCCTTCCCATTGCTTTAGACTACGGTTTTTTTCATGGAACGTCATTTTTCATAAGGTACTTTTCATGGAGTGGCCGCTTTTAGCGAGCGCCGAATTAGTGTTGTGGGCAATACCAGTGATTTTACATCAAGGCTACTGTGCAACAAACTTTACTCAGTCGAATTTTGTTAGGGCTGCACTAGAGTTTAATTTTAGGCTTCTGACAATAACATAATGTTAAATAATAGGTTGAAAATAGCCTAACATGTGGATAGCACTTTACCCATGGTACAAAACTATATTACTAATTAGCCAAGCACCTTAGGCGGTGAGATAGCTCAGTGGTAGAGCTCAACGCACATAAATCGAAGGAACATCCCATCTAAAACTCTTGTGATGTCCGTTTAAACTACTGCGCAAGTGTCTGTAGTGAAGCGTGACGGTCGACACGTAAAACGGAGCAAAAAGAGGAGTTTCCACTCATTGTGTTATATCTCGTTGAGTCAAATCGTCCGCAGTAACAATTATTGCGAGATCAGCTGATTGCTAGTCTCTAGTGACGCAAACTGTACAGTCGCACGCTTCGCTGCTCAACCCCAATCTTGTTTTGAAAGCTCTGACAAAAGCACGCGCGCAATGGTGATCAGACCGCAATGGGGCAAAATTTTATTGAAAATCGTTTTATGGTAGCATGTTAAACAGAAAGAACGTGGAAAATCGCCAAGTCAGGTTTTTCCTTTAGTATCCCTTTAAAGCATGTAGGCTAAACAAGCCAAAAAGTAAGACTAGTTTACGAAAGAACTTTAGTTTCATGAAGTTTTATAAAAATGGCGCATTGAGGACAAACGAGAACTAGTGCCTGTGTTGTATCGAAAAGTCTAAAATCACCATCGAAAAATTTTTTTTGGGGGGGCGGCACTTTTCTCATCTGCCAAGGGGAGCACTTAGGCTAAATCCGGCCCTGTTTGTTGCACGCGTCCGTTCCTACGTAGCCTTCTCCATCTCATGACATCTTCAAGCTGATGGATGCCAAGCCTGGATCTCAGCTCTCCTATCATCACCTATCAGAAAGGCACATGAAACAAATCCACCGTACTACAGTATACCATTGCAACAACATTTCGCACTTCGATGGTGGTAGGCCAGGTATCACTTACATGAAGTAGAGCACTCCTCCCACAAATATTATGCATGTGACCTTGACTATCGAAGGGAATCTATTTGTCCATAAGAATAGATGTGAGCTCACAAAAACTTTTTCAGGCCAATTGCACCCTCATTGCTATGGCATCCATGCAGTTTTCACGATTGCCCAATCCTGTCATCAAGATTGCAGTTGGCTCCGAAACTATCTTTATTTCGTTAGTTGTATGAAAAATTTAAAATACTTTTTCCGTAGTAGTGGTTAAACAACAAGTACAGTGACGTTTTTACTGTTGTTTCCTGTTGATGATGGCATGAAATTGTGGTGTGTTGGTGCTGAGGGCTACTCGCATGTCAAGGATCCAATCGATTTTTGATATTTGTTTTTATGTGAAGCAAGTAGAAAAATCCTGACTCCCAAATTATTCCTTCATAACTAATCTTAATAATTCAGCTTTCCGCACCCTCTAAGAACAGCTCTCGCACACCTCAGGGTTGCGAGCACTTCTAGTTGAAAACCCTCAACTTAGACTAACCCAAACACTGGACTCCTATCAGCATCTGTATGCTTAGAATTATTCTTTTTGCGCCATCACTTCAAACTGACACAGAAAGGCACGGGTAATGGATTTGAAAAAAAATTGCCACTAAAAGGCCAAAATAATTATTTTTTGCCACATATTTATTATTTTTTTCTATATATTACTGTGTTTTAAACTTTCTCACTGTTACCAGCAAGCTACTCTATAGTGATGACTACACTTTAATAACTACGTTGTCACATCTGTACAAATATTTAATGCACTACTTCTGTTATTATTAGGCCACGATTTTCATTAGTTTAAAATCTACACAAATGTATAGCTTACTTGTTTGTTTAAATTTTTAGAAGATGAGCCCAAAATCTCAACAGGTTTAAAACTATATCTAAAATTTTACAAATTAAAACATGCACAGTTTTAGCTTAGCATAATTATACTTTTTACATATTTAATGCACTACTTTTATCATTGTTTGGCCACGATTTTGAGCATTTAAGAAAAGATACTAAACAGAAATTTAAAATTTTACTCCTAAATTAATAGCAAATTGTGCAAAATCTCAAAATATTTGCATTTATAATTTATATATTATAATTATTTTATTACAACTGGGCGTGCAGTTGTTCTCTTGCGTTATATTGCCTTTTTCATTATTTTTGCATTTAATTGATAGCGACTGTATCATTTTGATCCGTTATAGGGCAATTTTGTGTCACAAAATATAAAATATTTAAACTTATATAAAATATAAATATAAAATATGTAGGCCTACATTTTTATTTTAACACCTTCCATGTATTAAACTTTTAATTTGAGCATAATCTTGATTATTAAACAAAAAAATTAATAACCTAATAAATTTAATGAGGTGCAATCTTAACAAAACGTTTAAAATAAAATTTCTTGGTTATATATTGACAAACTTGCTCAAATCCTCAGCAAAATTGAAACGTTTTGGGTGTCGTCGCAACCCCAGCTCCATGGTTTGATCAGATCTTTCTAAAAAATTGAAAAAAATGTAATTTTCTGAAGAAAAAATGTTGTCCCCTAAACAAGTAGCCTATAGTAAATTAATCTTTTCCAGTGTTGAGAGAAATATGTCTTGAATGGAACCGTATCGTTGGTTGTAAACCGAAGCTGATATTGTTTGTCATTATTTGTGCCATTTACATTCGGTGGCGGCTCACAATCGAAGCGCGATATCGTTTCTTCATTGATAAATAAAAATTTTGTTTCAATTTGAGAAACAAGCAAACATACCTTGTGCTTCTGATGGGGGTAGTGAGTTCAACCATTCCTAGCTTTTGATTTTTCTTTATTCTTCAAGTATTTCTGCTCATTTCCTTATTGTCTTGTTTTGCCACACGCTTACCGTTTCCTGAACCATTTATACAGTAGATAGCCTAGGCCTGATTGTTTTTTTCTAAGCTCATTTCTGGCTCTTTGCTTTGCGTATTCAATTAATTTTGCCAGAATAGCTTTTACATAATTATACAAAAGGGACCAAAACAAGATATATTTTTTCCAAAATTGCTAATGGCAAGCCCCCCATGCCCTACACATATGATGACTTTTATCAAACTCCTTTATGTAGTATCGTTTCCAGATTTTTGATTTGTTAAAACTGTCCCCACAAAATGTTTTGTCTCGATCCGCTATACTGGTTACTCGGCTAGGTATTTTTGAAGTACATACAGTCGACTCCGCTTAATTCGGACACCGGATAACCCGGACAACCGCTTTATTCGGCCAAAATGCTCGTAAACGGAACAAAAGTAAAAATTGCACGTAAAAATCTACCGTCAATTTGGACAATTCTCCGCTTAATTCGGACACAGGACACAGTATTTGAAGAATTACTGTACTATTTCAACCCTATATGTGTGTGTTACACAGTAATTTTGTTGAATCGCTTGGTATCGAAATACTGTACAATACAACTAACCAGAAGGTATAATTCTTGTGCGTTTTATGTGATCAGTGCCAATTACTGCAGTATAGCGCAGCTGCAATTCATATATTACGCAACAGAACGGTATTTTTAATGAGTTGTCTGCCTTTACGCATAGCCTACCATGAAACAAACAATTGATTTTCCGCTTAATTCGGACAAAACCGTTTCTCCGCTTAATTCGGCCAAAAGTGAGCGGAACCAAAGTGTCCGAATTAAGAGGAGTCGACTGTAGTTATTTAAAAATTTAATACAGAAAAAAAAACTATTAATTGATCTTAAAAATCTTTATTCTCTAACTGAGAAAAGCTCTATGAAAGGTAAATACTGGCATAACTATAAATGTTTATTATGTCTCGAGCTTTATTGCGAACGTTGTTAATACGAAGCACTTCATTAACAGAATGATAGCGTGTCACAATAATGGCGGTAACGGATTAGCTCACGTGGTCATAGAATAGAAAAAGGCGAAGTGACTGATCTCTGGACAGGTATTGTGTTGCGTAATGATATGACGTCATCAACATCCCCCTTTCAATGAAAGGCGTTATGCATAGGATCGCAGGTTTACTATAGTATGAAGGAGAGATCATTTGGGGGTTAGGTTACATAATGTAAAACGTATGGCAACACATATGATTACGATATGGCTACACAATGCAAAACGTATGGCAACACATATGATTACGACATGGCTACACAATGCAAAACGTATGGTAACACATATGATTACGATATGGTTACACAATGCAAAACGTATGGTAACATATATGATTACGATATGGTTACACAGTGCAAAACGTATTGTAACACATGTGATTACGATATGGTAATTATATTTACAGCGAAAGGGTAAATGCTCAAGAGGTGAAGATGCAAGCATAATGCTAGAAGTTTTCAATGATATCTGGGCTAATGCAGTTAAAATATATCACATATAACTCCATACACAAATGCAGAATGTCATCAGGCTGTAGGTTGTTAAGGAAATTACGTAGTATGGTAATCATTCAACCACACAGGGGCTCTACGCATCCTTCTTGGTCGTTCTGAAGAGCTACTTCTGGGGTAGCTTTCAGAGGGTGCGTCATGGTTGTCTAATGGGGTTATACTGTTTGGTATATCGAAGAGCAGGTCGCTTTTGTCGATACGAAGGTGGACCCTGTTCCTTTTATACCTTGTGCCAGAAGCGGACTCGATTATGTAGGTGCGCGAAGAAGGTATTGCGGTCACTCTCCCTCGTTCCCAGCTTGTACTGGGTGGGCTTTGAAAATAAATTCGTTGTCCAATTGGAAATGGACTCATATCACGAGCGTTTTTATCATAATTCCTTTTTGTGGCATTTCTGCGATTAAGCCTTTTTTCGGTGTGCATGGTGTTGCTAGGTTTGGTGATTATAGGTATCACTGATCTAAGTTTTCTGCCAAAGAGGATCTCTGCCGGGCTGATGTTTACGTCTTGGCGCGGCGTGTTCCTGATTTCAAGCAGGGCTTGGTATTGGTCGGTTTGGTTGAGAAATGTGCGCTTAAGCATGGTTTTTACACATTTAACCGCTGACTCTGCTTTCCCGTTTTCTCGTTGATGGCCTGGGCTGGAAGTTATATGGATGACCTGCCATTTTTTGCAAAATGCGTTAAAGCCATCAGACATAAACTGTGGACCGCAGTCTGATACCACACATTTGGGAATGCCGTATCGCGCAAAATGCTTTTTTAAGCAGCTTATAACTTGTCTGGTGGTGGTTGACGTCATCACGTCGATTTCAATGAAATTAGAGTAGTAGTCGACCGTTATTAAATAACTCTTTCCTTGAAACTCACACAGATCAATACCAATTTTCTCCCATGGCGCCGTTCCTTCGTTGTGTTGTTTGAGTGTCTCTTTCTGGTTGCTTGGTTTTGTTTGTTGACAGATTATACAATTGTCTGTCATTTGTTTTAGTTCTTTTGGTAATCCTATCCAAAACACGGTCTCGCGTGCTCGCCGCATCATGCTGTCATAACCTAAATGCGCAAGGTGTAAATTGTCTTTGATCTCGCGGCGCAAATTTTTTGGGATAAATATGCGCTCTCCCTTTAGTATTAAATTCTTTTCTTGCGTCAGGCATTCTCGAAGCGAAAAATAAGGTTTGATGTTTTCAGGGAGATCATTTTTGGTAGCTGGCCAACCTTCTGTTATGATCCTCAACAGTGTTTTTGCTTCGTCATCGCTTTGCATGGCCTGTTTTACTGCAATTAGACGTTCGTCTGGTATGTCCTCTAAGACGTTTAAGTTCATTATGTGATTCGGTTGATTCTCTGAGTCGTTAAGTTCAGGGAAGGCTCTACTTAGAGTGTCGGCAATGACAAGGCTGGCCTCAAAGTGTTTTTGCCTGCTGTTGGAGTGTGTTTTGCCTTTGATTTATGCCATCCACTATGTGTTAATTTATAACGTGTTTACCTGCAAGTGGATTGCTCAAATGCCCACCTTGAGAGCTCAATCATTTTTAAACTACTGTACTACGAGCATAACTTGAAAGAGCTGAGAGTAATCTTTTGAACTTGATGGCAAATTAGCCTACTGCTGGTGACATAATACAGGCCTACACTAGGCTAAGTGTTGTCGGTGCTTAAATTGAAAGTTTATGCCATGAAGAGGAAATCGAAGAAAGCAGCCTACTTGTATATACTGTAGAGTGGCCACACTGGTTACATTTATAGGAAGGTTACTGTATTTTTGACGCAAGATAAACGTGTTTGGAAGCAAAGACGTCTGTGCTTTGCTTAACAATAGAGTTTTATACCCAGTAGCACATGCTCAAGGGCGTAGTCAGGATGGGCAAAGGGAGCAATCGCCTCCTTCCCCGAAATGTTTTAAATAACATTTCAAACTCTGTTATAGCATCATTTTATCAGTTTCACTATTGATATAAGCTGAAAGTACTCTCAGAATGCGCAATTTTAAAGTCTTTTTTTTACAATTTTTTTCGGGAGAGGCCCCACAGACCTCCCTCTGGGTGCTTCACCTTCGTTGACTTGTTGCCGGGCTCATTCACATGAACGAAAATATTTTTTTCCTCCCTCCAAAGTTTTGTGCTGGCTACGCCCTGAGTAGGCTATAAATGGCGTACATGATGCACAATGTGCATGCAGTGGCGTAACTACCCATTGGATCTTGTGGATAAATCCAGGAGCGGCACGTTGCTAGAGGGCGGCAAAATGTGATAACCTTTTAAACGAACAAAGACATTCACATTAATTTATTCTCAGAGAAACTCAGACTTTAAAAGACCTAAGTTAACACTGATCTAAGTGAAGCTAAAAAATTACACAAGTTAGCCTATGTTTCTAGAGTAGACTAATTTGCAACTTTTTTTTGATTGTGACTCACTCTGTGGTATTTGTGACGGTACTGGTTTAATGATACTCATGCTGTTGAAGTCATAATGGAATGTCGGTTGTAACCGGTAAGCTATAGCATTGTTCAATCAATTTAGCTTTGTTAGTTAAGTTTAGATTAGTTTTAAGTTTATTTCACTTTCGCGAGGGGACAGGAAGGGACCGTGAGGTCATCGAGTCAACGGCCACCTTCACCATCTGTCTGTGGTAGATAGACGGGATTCGTTCATCTTCATGTGTGAAGATGGATTAGGGTTAGGTTTGTGGAAGGTTTAAAGTTTCAGGTCTGAAATAGTAAATAAATCACTCAGCTTAACTCAGCAAATTTGCAATTAAGGTTATCGTTTTTTAACTATGGTGCTGCAGATTCCAGAACAAGATTTAACTTGCAAATTTTTTAAGTTAATTTTGCCTATGAAAAGAGTGAAAGAAAGTGGAGCTTTTTTTAGAAAGAAAGGGAAAGCTAGAGAAGAGGAACTAAAATAGAATAAAGAGGACATTTTGAAGTTCGTAACAATTGCCTCTGATAAAGAAACAGAAGAAGTTAACAGCCACAGTAAATCACTACCTCAAGTTGAGACGAAAGAAGAAATGTACCTCGAGTAAAACAATAACAAAATGATCATGGAAAGAAGTCAGCTTATGAATAAAACACTTTTAGATAAAGATAAAACAGATGATATCTATTTATCTCATAACGATGTGGCTACTTGGCCAGAAATATTTACTAATAACATGAGAGTTGAGATGATCAAATTAGGGCCCAAAAGGTTTCAAAATAAAGAAGGGGCATTCAAGCCAGCGGTTTGTGTACTGTAATTAAAGAAGGAGACAAAGAGAAAAGATCCTTCCGCTGCCTGAGTAAGGAGTGGTTTTATTTTGAACTTTCAATAAAATTAAACAAACACTGCTTTAATTCTTCTGTTGTGTGGAACTTTAATCAGCTTTTACGACGGTGTTAAGGGGGGGGGGGGGCATTTCGAGCAAAAGTCCAAGGGCGGCATATTGCGTTGCTACGCCACTGTGTGCATGTCATGTATGTTACGGACGAAAGTGATGTCTACGAGCAAGCATATCGCGTTTATGCCACATAGCCATAAAATATGACATTGTTGAGTCTGAGCAGCTTTTGGTTTTAAAATAGCGGCAGCGTTGTTAGCTTTGCCAACCGTTGTCGTTTGATATTTTTGTTGTACTGTACCGTATGTGAACAAATCTTATGCTAACCGTTATACTGTACTACTAACACCATCACCATAGTATGTTCTGGTGTAGAAGCTATGTATCAAGAACGGTAGTGTAACATCAGTGGAATGTCGCAGAAATATATAGCTTATTGTTAAACTGTTATCGAGCCAACCTAGACCGAATCAATTTATTATAAGGATTGCTTTTAACTAATTTCGTGCTCTTGAGCGGTGTGAAACCGTTACCTTATTGAGTTTTAAGCGTCGCAGCAGGGCTCTCATTATTCGCTATCCAGCCGACTCGGATGACTGTGTTGATACTTATACTGTATAACCTAGTATGTCATATGATGTAGCATGACAATTTATCGTCACCGCGTTCTGTGATCTTCACCAGAGAATTTATTTCGGAGTTTTTTTTAAAATTCAGTTAAATATTAAAGGAGCTTGCTACGATTTTCCAAAATCTACCAAAATAGTTCATGATGCAAACATTATGGCATAAAAGCTGAATTTTAAAAACAGATTTATCTATCAGATCATTGTACCTAACATTCCTCAAATTGAAAAGAAATTGTAGACTGCTACTTTGAATTATGATTATTGCTTTCGTCTCTAAAAGTGCTTACTTTAAAAAAAAACACAGTACAAATATTATTGCATCTTGTTGTATTGGTATAAATTCTCAAGTTAGAAAAGGTCCGAAAGTAAAGCAAAAAACAATCATTAATTGCAGTAAATATTAAAAGAGTTGGTAAAGTTGATGAGCATCCAAACTGCCAAAGTACTGGTACGCAAATACTTCTGTGTGTTCTCCAACGTCATCATTATCACGAATTTACAATGCAAGGACGCATTTGTACGTCATCTTGATGTAGCTTTGCATGTCCATGCAGTGATAACCGAACATGGAGTGAGAAGCTTTCAAGACACACCGTTCGTAGCCGTGGCACTGTCTTCTCAAAACAACGAGTGAGTTTGGACTTGTGCAAGTGATTGGAGATGGCAAGATGGGCTTGTTTTGGCATCTGAATTGAGTTGAAAAATACAATGAATAAACTAAGTTTGTATTTGAAACAATTTTTTTGTGTGAAAACAACTAGAATTTATAATAAATCGAATTTCGCTTGTATCATCATCATCGTTGTTTATTTCACAAGTGTAGATACAAGTGACCTGGTTTAGCTTGATGCTACAAGTTTGCTGTGATATGGCGGTTAAACAGCTTGTGACTGCATTGGTGAAATAAACTAGAATTTAGTTCAACCGAAATAAAACAGCATACGCTTTGATTGATCGATTGAATTTTTATCCTTGGACTGGGAAAGCTTTTTTGAGAGCTCGATTCTGTCAGTTTTGCGTACTTGTAGAGGCTTTGAACCACTGACGCAGGCGCGGTCATCAAGATTGGCAGAGTAAAGTTTGCGATTGTTGAAGTATTGTTGGCGGGGACTTATTTCATGCATTAGATGCCACTGAATGGAGAGCAGTCCTTAGAATACGTTGCTCAAGCACACACCCCGAGAGTCGAACCAGCGCCGCTTGATCTTGAAGCTTTTGCGTTCACGAAGTCACGCGCTAACCAACTAAGCTATTGGGCAGACTATTTCTTTATTTGTTATCTTGCTTTAAACACAGCCACAGCTTAGCTTGGTTAACAACAAACTTCAACCAATCAATTGGTTTAGTTACTTACGTTTCAATGTTAGTTCTTCCGAAATATCCATTGACGACATTAACGACATGGTTCACCGGGCAACTTAAGGTAAAAGTATCGTTTTCGCAGACAACGAGTTCATATGGTGACTCAAGTTGTTGGATGTTGCTGAAGATTGGAAGGCCCATCTCTTGCCTAACCACATGACGTCTACGAAGTTCTTCAGTCATCGGATTTTTCCAACTTTCTTTTTGGTCGACGTCTCTTACCACAACCTGTTCGATTTGTCCATGTGGTCTCGGGGTTTGTTCTTTGATCCATTGATTCAGGAATTGTTTCTTCTCATTAAGTTGCTTTCGTCCGAATGGTCTTGGTCTTTGAAATGGTCTTGTTTCCTTGAATTGCTTCTGTAGCCGATTTTCCATCAATTCCTCAACCAATCTGTTCGACGCTTGATCTTCACTTTCGTATTTCTTAGCGACATTTCCCCATTGCCTTTCTCCAACCATTTTTGAAAGCAACGTTTCCAGTTTTTGTTTCTCCAACAACTGTTGCACATTGAGACCTATAGGCACATAAAATACAGTTTAAAATGAAAAAGATCGCACAGTTTAGAAAACTAATTATGAAAACATTAAATTGTTTTGTTAAATAACAATAATTAAGCCATGAAAATGCATAAAGTTACTTTAATGAGAATATTGTGTTATTGCAGCTCGATATAACAAATTTACCGTATTCATTGGGTGTCTCATATTGTTCAAGAATGGTGGAGAAAGGAAGGCCCATCTCTTGCTTGACCAAATGCTGTTTAAGAACTTTTTTGATTATCGGATTCTTCCAAAGTTCTTTTTGGTTTACGCCCTCATCCATGAGCTGTTCGATTTGTCCATGTGGTGTCGGAATTTGTTCTTTGATCCATTGATTCAGGAATTGTTTCTTCACGTCAACTTGCTCTCGTCCAAATGGTCTTGGTCGTTGAAATGGTCTTGTTTCCTTGATTTGGTTCTGTAGCCGTTTTTCCATCAGTTCCTCAACCAATCTGTTCGACGTTTGATCTTCACTTTTGTATTTCTTTGCAACATTCCCCCATTGCCTTTCTCTAACCATTTTTGAAAGCAACGTCTCCAGTTTTTGCTTCTCCGACAACTGTTGCACATTGAGATCTAGAAATATTGAAAAAATTCAAAAATATAAAGATTGCACAGTTAAATTTTTTTTTGTAAGAACATAATTTTTTATGCTAAATAAAAATAATTAAGCCATGCCATCGTTTGTGGTTAATCCGTCTTGCTATAAATTTTGGCTATCCATCAACTGATGGGACTATTACTGAAATATTGAACGTTGAATAAGTTATGTATGAATATTCTAGGGCTAAATGTTAATGCAGCTCGATATAACAAATTACCGTGTTTATTATATGTCTCATACTGTTCGAGGATGTTGGAGATAGGAAAGCCCATGTCTTGCTTGACCAAATGCTGTCTTCGAACTTCATCAGTCATTGGATTCTTCCAAAATTCTTGTTGTTGTACGTCTCCATAAACCATAAACTGTCCGATTTGTCCATGCTGTCTTGAGATTTGTTGCTTGATCAATTGGTTTAGAAGTTGTTCTTTCTTCGTGGCAATTTGCTCTCCTCCAAATGGTCTCATTTCTTCAAGCCGCTTTGGTAGTCTGTTTCTCAACAATTCTTTAACCAATCTTTGGAACAAAACTTGATCTTCAGTTAGGTCACTGGTAACAACGTTTCCAAGTTTTTCTCTTAAAATTATTGGAAGGAGAGTTTCAACGTTTGTGTTCCTCAGCAATTGCTGCACATCGAGACCTACAAAAAGAAACAATTTACAAAATTAATTCTACTGTAAATATCAAAATCGTCGTCGGCTCCAGCTCGTGTCCGAGCATTGGTTTCGTCTTCAAATTGAATTTGGTTTTGGATGGTGATGTCGTATGTGGCTTTGGAGGCCCAGTCTATGATGGAAAAGACGTGGGCAAAAGTCACATTGTATGGAGGGTGTGGGACGTGGTAGTTTTAGCTTTTCTTTTCTACTGTTTCGTTTTTCTTGGGTAGTATAAAAATACTGAAAAAATTTAATTAAAAATGCAGTTATTATTTTATTGTTCAGTAAAATAGTATCAAAATACTGAACAAATAAATAATAACTGCATTTTTAATTAAAGTAAGTTCAATGCATTACTAAAATAAAAAAGTTAATATTTTATATTGATTAATGATAATAACAATTAAGCTGTGTCATTAGTTTGTGCTCGATATTTGCTTTTAGCCTATTTATTGTTATAAATAGATGCAAGACAAAGTCGGTTGAACTACAATTGAATTAGCATAGGAATAAATAACAATCAAAATTGTTGTCAAGCGCCATTGTAACTAAAAATTAGAAATAAAACAAACACAAAAACTTCAAAGGGGATGGTATGCTATGATTGTTGCTTTCAATACTTTTGACGATAAAAGTCTTGCATTTTATCTTCCATAAAAAGCGTAAGTGATAAAAATATACCAAAGCCTCAATATTTATGTTATTTATAATCATATTTTCACAAAAAAATGGTTATTAGTGCACTTCTTCCAGTGCCTTTCTGGTTTTAATTTTGCGGTAAAAAGTCTGGTTCTACTGCATGTTAACAGCGTAAACACAGAAGCTAAGCTCCCAAAGCATTTTGACTCTCCGTTGCAAGCATATCAAGGTGAACGTTTCAACAAAACTCTGCTTTACACTATTTTATTGTTCTGCTTACATTGGTAACTCATCTTGATGTACTTTGGAGTTCCAACGCAAAAATCACCGTAAACAGAAGTCAAAGGTTGAAGCAAGCAGGCGTTCTTATAATTGCAAGACTGCTTCAACTTCAACAAAGAGAGTGGGGCTGCACATTTGGTGGTTTTGATGGGGAGGTCAAAACGAGAGCATCTAGGAATGAAGCAATAGAAACGTTATAAGAGGGTTTTTCTTTTGCAACAAGCTAATGAAATATCGTTACATGACTATCTCTTAGAAATTATAATGGCCTACAAGTTCAGACTAACGTTAAATAGACTTTTCAATGCAAAACATAAACTTTTGTTCAAATGCTTTTTTCAATACAGACTAATTTAATTTTCTTTATACATTGATGTGAAAATATTCAGAATCAATAAGCTTACGTTTGAGAATCATCTCGCCCATAGAATCCATACTGAACTGAGATGACATGGCCTTCTGGACATCTCGCCCAGGTGTTGATCGAATTCTCACAAGCAACAATTTCCTTAACATGAGTTTTCTGCATCAAAGGTGTCATGCCGAATGGGGTTTCAGTTGGGAAGACAAACTTCTGGCCGGTGATCTCAGACTTCGGCAACTCTTTCAGAATTTGAAAGAGAACTGCATCGATTTTCGGGGAAAGCTTTGGAGAAAGAGTTTTCATGTGTTCCTTAAAGTAGGTAGAAACTGCAAATACAAAAAATGTTTGTATTTTTTGTTGAAGCGTCTGGACCCGAAGGTTAACGCTTTTACACACAGCAACCTTAAGTTTTCAGAAGTCAATAAAATTCTTGAAACAAAGCTTTCCAATTCTAACATTCTTTCAGAATTATCCAGGCAAACAATGCATTTTTTACCGTCAAGCTCAGATGTTGTTTTTGAACATTTTATTTCTAACGAAAATATCACTTCCCATAACATTGTAAGAGTCTCGGGAAAGCTGTGAGTAAAAACGAACTTGAAGATGGCGTCTAGACTGAAAGGATTTCTTTAGATGCAGTATCAGCATGTGCAGTAGATTAGGCCACTTTACTACCTTATCAATATTTCTCAACATCGATATTTTATAATTTGTAACAGATAACTTACTGCGTGGAATACAATAATAAGTCATTCTGATGTACATGGAAGGTCCAAAGCAGTGATATCCGAAAAGCGAACCGGTTGATTGAAGCAGGCAAGTATTCTTGTTGTTGCAAGATTGCTTCAGCTTCTGCAGTGCAAGAGGAGAAGAGCACCTCTTGGTTGGAAGTGGCATTAGCCCTCCATTGCGAATGCAACTTGAAATGAAAAACAACTCTTAACATTTTTGTTTTTTGTAAAAGCAACTAATTTTGTCCTGTTGGTAGATAAAAAAGGCAACTCTATGCAATCGAATTACTGCACACGTCTACTCACTACTTTTTATGTCAGGACTGCCTTACTGAACGTGTCTACATTTTTCCTTTTCAAATTGTTTCAGTAAAAACATTATCTCAAAGCCAATACAAAAGTACATAAAGGACGCACTCTTTCAAACTGCTTCAAAAAATATTTTTATAGTTTTTAGTTCAACCACTGCAAAAATTATAATTCCGAAAATTGTGACTAAGCTATCAGACAAAATTGGATGGTATGGAAGTAGGTCAATTCCAAAATAGGCTAATTTTCATTACTTTACAGTCTTCTACGCATAAAAATATTACATTTTACCTTATAGTTTATACTTAGTACTTACGTTGCGCTGTCATCTCTACCAAAGAACCCATTTCGCACGTAGATCGTCTCACCAACCGGACAGCTCGCCTGAACATACTGAGAGTTGTCACAGGCCACAATGCGTTTGATGTTGTCTTCGCTTTTCCATGTCGTCAGAAGTTGAATCACATCTGAATATTTAACCTCGTCGTCGACAAATCGTTCGTCAGTAGTTTTGATGGGCATCTGCTCATGGGGTGTGATGGTAGGTACCATTTTGGGATCCGTCGTCATTTGATCATGAAAGGAGTTTTTGTTGCCTGAAACAAAGCATCAAGTTGTTGTTTTATTAACCATGAGGATAAAATTTATTGCTCTACGCCACATGGTTTATATCGGCCTGGATATCCAAACAAACTATAAAATTTAAATTAAAAAAAACTGCTTTTTAAGAACGAGCGTGTTTGTATGGGAGTTTAATGACAACAAGCTACTTAGCCTTTACCCCCACCCAACCTACTAACTATAATGAGCAATACGAGTTCCAAACTAATATGATTTATTGTCTTGTTCATAGCTGCAAACAGTTTTTTCTGCGTTTTATTCAAAGAATCAAAAACGTATTGTAAAAATGCATTTAACTTTGTGGTAAATATTTTTTTGTGTCTTTAAACTGTTTTAAACTTGGGGGTTTCTACAGACTACAATGTTTACCTACCTGCCAAAGCAGATATGGCGACAAGACCTAAAACGAAACTCCAGCAAATCAACTTCATGTTTATCACTTCACTTGAAAACCTTATCAACACCTGTAGCACAAATAACGTAATGTTAATAGCAACAACAAAAAATTAACTTTATTGAAAAGCGATGAGTTACGGATGAGCGGTGGTAACTTTTTTAACATCTGTTTGTAGGCTACAATAGTTTCCTTTTATTTAGCCAACATTTATCCATAACGGAATTATTATTCTAGTTGCTTTTGCAATACAAAATACCGCTTAATCAGCTCAAAACCCCTTGCTGTGCTAATTTTAGTTTACTGTATAGCCTATGTAGTTTTAACAGATTGATCACTCAGTAGTTAAGCGCTCGACTCAAGATCACGCGGCGCTGGTTTGGCACTCGAAGTGTTCGCTTGAACAACGCATTCAGGACTGCTCTCCATTCAGCGGCGCCTAATGGTGGTATAATTTCGCGACAACGTCGGAAACTTCACTCTACCAATCTTGGTAACCGGCTCTGCGTCAAAACCCTTTACAAGTATACAAAACTACCAGGAATAACCTATCAAAGGCTTTTTTCAGTCCGAGCATAAAGATTCAAGACCAAACCAACTTTTAATCTTAATATCGTAGACCAGTCATTTCTGTGTAATGCAATAGCAAACAAATGTCCTTCTTTCGTTATGATCCGCTGTTCAATAAGCTCGAAGCCGTCTGGGCTCGAAGTTCGATAAGCAGCGGATAAGAAGAACTGCTACCAGTACACACTTTTTTGTTTTGCAACCATTTTAAAATGAATCAGAAAGCGTAGTTGTTACAGATACCGTGCATTGAGAAAATCATTAGTCTGGAGAAGTAGCCTGCACTAGCATTATAAAAAAAACTATTAGAACTAAAGCCCTGCAGGAGCCAATAGATCGTTGCTTAATGCTGAATTTGGAGCAATTTTCCCCGCAATATATAGAGGTGTAAATGAGAAGATTAATGGTAAGAGAGTAAATCACCACTGGAAGTTATCATAAATATGTTGTTTAGCTTAAAACAAGCGCAATATTAATGAACGGTAGCTTTGCTTGTTTGTTAAAACCGTTTTATTGCAATAATTGATTGTCTGATCCTTGTTTCCCTGTATAATTTTTTTCCAATTTATTTTTTTATAACAGGACCAAATCAGTTCACAAAATAACCGGAGTCCGAATCAAGGAGATTATTGGCTCTAAAAATAAGATCTTTTAAAAATTTTTAAAGAACTTTCCCTAAAAAGTAGGAGTTATTTCTTAAAAATATAGATTACTTGTCGATGCACTTCATTAAAATAATCTACGGTGTAGAAGATAACGCTTGAGTGCCCTAGCACTTAAAATCGTCTCTGGTTTGAGTGCAAAACCCTGGCCCCACTGCCACTCTCAATGCTTCTGGTTAGACCTAATGCATAGCCTAGTTAGGATCGGTGCTACACAACATAACATTTGAGTGGGTAAAATCAACTTTTGTGCCCAAAGAATCGGTAAAGTATTCATTTTAACCAACATTTTGAAAAGTAACCCGTAGCCTATCAGTAAATGAAACGGTCAGATTTTCATCTTATTACATTTATTACACGTTTTGTTCTAATAGCGAAATACTCTTCATATTATAGCTTACGATAACGGAATTGAAACGATAATTTTCTGCAGCAATTGACAAAAATGTTTAAAGTTATATCTGGCGTCGGTGTCAAAATTATATCCAACGTTAAAATTATATGGCTCCATGCAGTGGCGTACGCAGGATTTTCTCAAGGGGGGGGGGGGGGGGGCATTGACGGTAGCGTAGCCAGGAATTTTAAAAGGGGGGGTTTTGACGACCGGCGGGCGAAGCCCGAGGGTGGTTTCGCCTAAAACGACACCCAGCGGCGAGGGATCTGGAGGGCCTACCCCAGAAAATTTTGAAAAATTACTTTAAATTTGGTGCATTCTGAGAGCATTTTCAACAAAAATGTGGGTATGAATATTCCTGTAAAATGGTGCTGTCAGGTGGCATAGCAAAAGGATAAGATCATGTTTTCTTCGGCATTTTTCGGAAATAAAGCTAAGTCTCTACGTTTTCTTGTTGCTAATTCCTGGCTGAGATGTTTGAATGTTGGGTATTGGCAAAACTCGCTCTTTTAATGCAGTTTTGTTTAAAATTAGGCAAGTTTTTTTTAGACTGAAAGCATCATTCCCAAGCATAAAGAGACTATACAAGCATCATTCTCAATATCGTGACGTCACACAACATTTTTGAGGGGGGGGCATGGCCCAATGCCCCCCTCCCCTGCGTACGCTAGTGGCTCCATGCCTTTTCTACAATAAATTGTAGTAGCCAAATAAGATTATAGCTCGCCTAACAGAATATTACTTTAAAAGCTCAAATGGTTGGTTGGTTTTGAATCTTTATCCTCGGACTGACAAAGCCTTGATTGGTTATTCCTGGTAGTTTCGCATACTTGTAGAGGCTCTTGACGCAGGGTCGGTTACCGAGATTGGCAGAGCGAAGTTTTCGATTGTTGAAGTGTTGTTGCCGGGGAATTACTCCATTCACAAGGTTCCGCTGAATGGAGAGCAGTCCTGAAATGCGTTGCTCAAGCGCACACCCCGAGAGTCGAACTTGCACCGCGTGATCTTGAGCTTGGCGCGTAACCACTGAGCTAACCGGGCGGACAAAATCTATCAAAACTGATATCGGAAACGATAGATAAAACTTAATTTCTAACTCTAATGACAGAATTGGGTAACACTGAACCCCTTAGGAATGGAAATCGGCCGTTTTAAAGTTTATATTACTTGTTGGGGCACGAGGACCTCTGCTACAATGCCAGTGGGGTACAAACAGTCAGTCATGGGGCTTAGTTTTGGCCGCGGCTAGGTAAAGGTTACCGACCCCTGTTTTGTAATATTCGAGCGAGTGCTGTTACCATGCAATGATAGGTATAAATCCATTTCTAAAATTTAAAGTTAAGCATTCATTTTTTTATGTGATAGCCTAGTTCTGTTAAATTTTTTTTAATGCCTGAGTTTGGCACAGAAATACATATTTTTGGTGTGCAAATGCATCGTAATTTAATGTTTATGATGAAGTTATAAATGCAACTTTGAAAGTGTTCTTCAGGCTATAGAGGTGAACTATAGCTCCATGCATGAACTCATGATGTGCACCCACGCCATTTCTTATATTAAAAGTCTCCATCGTTTGACTACTTGGTTAGGATGAAGAGCAAAAAAAGTATTCATAACAAAAATTTAAGTTCATCAATTTTGGAAGTTCCAGTCGAACTCTTTATTTGATAAAGTTGTGCGTAAAAAGAAACTCCTTATCATTTGCTTTTCAAAAAAGCATTTTTACTGTGAGTAATATATCAACAACGACTGAAATCTAACGAACCCGAATTGATTACGATATTTCCTAAACACACTGCAGATGCAGGGAGTTCGGATCGATTAATTAGTCGCGTACATTGCATAGACGCTATTAATTTTTTTTTTGTTAAATCAAATTATTGCAATCTGCGACGATGAAATATCTTTTGCAAAAAATTTGTCACATCTATCTGTTACAAAAAACGACGCTGTTTGCGGTTTTGATACTGCTAATTGCCACAGTTTAGTTAGTTCAAATTTTCGCTTTGTTGCTTTGTTACTAAATTGATAAATTCAAGTGCATTGTGAAGCTATCGCCAAACGAATGTGGGCTTCGTTAGTGACTAGCCTACATATCTATAATATCTAGTTTATCTTATCAAAAAAGGTTTAAAGTTCTGCTTTTGTAAGAATGGTAAGGGTACTTAAGAAGCCATACTTGTGCGGCAAAAGCTAAACAAAACCCTTGGATCAATTTAATGTGATAGCCTATTCTCTAATTCTTCAATACAGAATACCTGTATTTTCGATTTTGCGCATGCCCGTAGTCATGCGCACAAATCGAAATGACCACTTTTCCGTGTTTTACGATGAAACCAAAATCAGAAAAACTGTTTGCGGCTGTCTTGCAACATTATTAACATGTTTTAGTACAGTAGCAAATAATATTTCAACTTTAAATGCCACAAACAAAAATTGACGTCACTGCAATAAAGAATGTCCTGTATCAGAGCTAAAGTTGAAATTAAAATTAACCCCCCCTTCTACTTCAAGTGGTATACGTTCTTCAGTTCATTCGTCGTTTATCAATAATCAAAACTCATGAAAATAAAAGACTGGAGCTAGACTCCTAAGTTAGCTCTCGACTCAGAAGCGTTGACAAGGAGGACCAAGGGGTACTTTTACAGTAAACCCGGGATGATTTTAGGGGGCCATAGCCCGGAAAATTAAAGAATCAATCGCGTATTCATAGGCAGTGGAGTACGGGAGTAAGGGGGGAGAGAGACTGGGAGAGCATGCTCCCCACCCCCTTCAAAAACGTTGATTTTTCTTGATGTTTTTTTGTGATGGTGTAGTTGAAACATATAATTATTGTTGAAGAGTGGTCTTGTGTAGCAGGGCCATATCAACCACTCCTTGTACCCACCCCGAGAGGGGAAGGTCACGGTTGTTTAGAATCCCACTCATTTCAGTTTGTTTAATATTTATTTAGCTGTTTGACATCAAAAAATGTAAATTTTGTTGCAGAAGCTCGATATTCCATAGCTTAAATCGCTCAAGGCCCTAACCGCTTCCCAAACCCCGGTTAGTTGACCGACATCTCTGTTTAGGGGCTCACCCAATCCAGTGTATAGCCAATTTTTGCATTCCAGATGATTTGTTTGATTCAAAACCTTTTCAAGAGGGGTAGCTTGCACACGGTAGGAAACTCCACGTAGCCAAATTTTTTGTAACTACCTTGTTAAAGTAGGCATTTTGAATTCAACCCAGTGTCTTTTCAAGGCAAACATTGCGTTATTCTTTTCCCTCTTGTTTAGTTTTTGTATGTCAACAGTGATGCAATTAGGCTACATCAGTGATTCTTAAACTGGGAGGCATGTGAGGCTCACAAGGGGGGGGCGCAAGAAATTGAAAAACTCTGCATGAATTATGACTAAACATGTCTTTACAAATCCGCTGGATAGTCGATTGTTGAAGATGAAGCTTTGTGTTACAGTGGCACAGTGTTTGTAGAGCGTGTTGTTGTCACATCTCGCATTCTTCATGATATTTTAGACGTTGCTAAATGTTTCTGCGACACTTTAACTCTCGTTACACAAGGGAGCTTTAGTTGTAATAATAATGGCAACGACTGACCAACAAGTGACAGAGGCTGGTAGTACAGCAGAATCCCCAACACTACAACTGTAGGCTAGGGGGGACTCAGGTAAGTTGGCCCAATAGGCAAGTTGGCCCACTCTAAATAATTTTTTAACTACAATAGTTATTGTTACGTATCGTACGCATACTGAGAAAGTGCTGTTGAAACTACCTTATCACCAGGTTGGGAGACTCTAGCAAGCAATATAAACATGTGAGCACAATTTTTGTATAAAAAATTATGATTTTTAAAATTTTTGGATTTTAGAATTTTTTAGATGTCGAGTGAGTTTTTTCTTACTATATAAGAAAGGTTATTATTTAGTGAGTGCAGCGCTAGAGTGGTTATTAAGGCTCACTTTGACGGTGAGACCGTTGTTAGAAGCTCGATAGTTTGACATAAATTTTAGTTTTTACAATATGGTTGCCATGCAGGGAAGTTGGCCCATTTCGTGGGTGGGTACGTTGGCCACCATGGCCAACTTGCCTTCACGAGGTATTACATAGAATGATAATAATTGAC
The DNA here is from genome assembly GCF_918807975.1 of Aplidium turbinatum. Taxonomy (NCBI): domain Eukaryota; kingdom Metazoa; phylum Chordata; class Ascidiacea; order Aplousobranchia; family Polyclinidae; genus Aplidium; species Aplidium turbinatum. The sequence goes on from NC_137472.1 coordinate 50,624,504, forward strand.
TAATTAATACGATGACTTATTTTTGCAAGATTGAAGTAGCCTATCATCAAGAAGCCTATCCAAAGTAAATAAATCGCGGCTTTACATCGGCTTTAAACGATCAATAACAATAATACACTTCCTAACATCGTTTTTATGCCACAAATTGCGACAACTTTTTCCTAACCCATATGGTAATAATAGAATAATGGTAAGTAATTAGATCAAGAAAACCAATCGCGGAAATGTGCTGTATCAACCACTTCTCAAACGACGGTTTAAAACGTACCTCGTTTCGGAGATAGATTAAAAAATGATCCGATATTAGTACCCATGCAAAAATGGGATTTGTAGCCTATTGCAAACAAGGTCCTACCTATCAGTATCGTTAAGGTGACCAGATCGTTAGGAATAAAGGCATGCCGTTCCAACTACATGATGTTTGATACAACCTTTGTTATTTTCGAAAGCTTATTTGGTGTAGGCAGTGATGGGCATTATCGGCGATAATTCATCGGCGATAATTATCGGCGATAAATTTTTATCGCTTATCGTTATCGCTCAATTATTTTTTCAATTATCGTTTATCGTTATCGCCAAAGGCAATATTTGATTATCGCCGATAATTAATCGCCGATAAATATTATTTTGGATCAACACACAAGTGGAAAGATCATGAAAAGTAATATTTTTACTAGCCACCTAGTTAATGAAACTAAAATTAAAACCAGTTCTTCTCCAGTGCCTGAAGTGTGTGTGCACAGGTCGTTATCAGGGGAGGGGGCACGCCCCCTGCAGCGACGGCCCTGACAACACAATAATTTTTAGAGTTGCAAATTGCAATGCAATGAAATGCATGCAACAAGTCTCTTGTTGTTTTGCTGCAATCGGCAATCGTGAGTGAATTATACAATTAAAATGTAAGCGCACAGGCGGCACAACTTCCTTTGAAGCAAAGCGAAAGAAATTGGCAAGTGGTTTGTGAAAGTGTCGCAATGCGAGGCCGCTTTTACATCGAAAACATGGTCTTTTGCGCCACCTCACGATCAACTATTTTATTCCTGTGTTTTCTTTTTTCGTTGGAAGTGTTAGTTTTTAGTGATTGTCGTAAAAAAATAATCTCTCTCGTCAAAACATGAAACTTACTGTTTTAAGCGCATTAAATCTTTAGATGAGTAGATTAACTAAAATTGCAAGAACTTGCCTTGAGACGTGCGGTTACGTTACAAACTCAGATTAAAAGACAAAATTCACATACAACAACAACACAAGGTCGGTCATAGACTGTAAGATCGATTTTTTTCTAGCTTGGCGATATAACTTTAATCTAAAAATAATAACCGAATGCGTAAGTGCCATTTAACTTAAAAAGTTAACCCATTTGTGCCGAAAGTGAAAGTACTTAAAAAAAATTTTGGAAAATTTAAATATTGCATAATTATGACCTAAAAAAACATATCACAATTATTTTTTTCCTAATTGTGTTTGTACTATTTGAGAAAAAAGTCGTCCTATATATAAGACGCTAGACAAATCCATTATCAAATTTCACAAGTTTCTTGTGCGTAATGCTTAAGCGTTATTACATTTTACTTATCGCTCAAAGTGATAAATGGGAAATGTCTTGTTCATGTCTTGTCATGTCATTATTGTCATCGAGCATTTTATTGAAATAAAAGTTCAAAAAATATGAAGATGAAAATTAGCAAAGTAACACAACATCATTGAAACAAGTCATTGCGGAATATGATATTGCTTGAAGCATTTAACATGCAGACCGACATCACATTTTTTGCATCTTGTAGTAGTTTTTGCATGACAATATAGTCAGGTTCACTATGTCAAAAAAAAGAGTTTCGTTTAAAATTTTTGGAGATTAGCAAACCTATACATTTTCGGAAAGCTTAGACCATGAGGAAACCGAAAAACGTTGATTACATTTGCAGAGATGTCCCCATGGTCGCCAGTTTGAATTTTCAAAATGGCCGCCGCCAAATATATATTTTGATATAGCCTATCTCGGCTCTTAATAAACTTAGAAACTTTATCAAACATGCTAATTCTATGTTTTACGGGTCAAGAAATCCATTAGAAGCATACCTAGATACCAAGCGTTAACCACTTTGCAATTATCCGCCATATTGGTTTTCAAAATGGCCGCCGAAATTATATTTCGTTACATTACTACTTACTAGTTGAGATATAAACTTCATTCAACATGCTAGTGCTAAGTTATGTTGACAAAGGAATTCATTAGAAGCAAGCCTGCAGGCCACTATCATATTTTGGACAAACAAAAAACAATTCAATTTTCCAACAGCTGTCCTGAGTCTTATTTCCAGCATTACAGTCAACGTCATTTTTCACAGTCTGTCCCACACAACAAGTCGGTGCAGGTCAAGTTGTTCCATTGACACGAACATCCCTGGGTTGAGCTGTTGGTTTTGCATTGGCATCGGACTAGTTAAATGATAGCTTGTGGTGCAGGTAGAATCTTTGTGGTGATACAGTAGGTGAAATCCCACTTTCATGCTGATGGTAGCCATGCCGAAGTGGATTAAGGAGCTGTTGCCACATGACAGTGGCTTGGCACCAGACACGACTCTGAACTCGCGCGCGTTCAACGTGCTCCTCTAATGCACCAATTGTTGGAGGCAAGTTTTGATTCTACGCCAAGTTCTTGCAAAACAGGTGCCATCTCAGTTCTGGAATGTTGTTTAAGTGGACACCCTTCGGGCAGTACGTCGTTGCAGACAAAGTTGGCCAGCATTTCTTTCACATTCTGAGATAGTGTGCTGTCCTCACGTAACTGTATTAGTGCACTGATTATTTCCATGCCTGCCTTCAAGAACTGTTGGAACCACTTGATTTTGTCCAATCCTGAAAATCTGCCAACGTTATCAGCTCCACTGAAAGTATGGAATACGGGTAATGCTTTCGTCTCTTCATATTGGTGCGATCACCAGTGCATCTGATAGCATGGAAATGGACGAGTGTTTGCAGAGTTGGTCGTAGTTTGCAACAGCAAGGACAAGAACGTCTGTTTCCAGACTAAAAAAGACTAACTGCGCACCAGGACTCCGCTGTGATGCTGATGCTGCGAGGCAGATCATCAAGGTGTCAGCTTTTTCGTGATTGTTCACTTCAAACGTGATGTTCCGATTGCTTCTGGTGTGGCCTGACGCTGAAGTTATCACCAGCTTTGGAGAATGCTTGTTGTATCTGATTACTTCTTCAGCAAGATACTGTGTCAAACCTGCTTTCGTTTGGTCATGGGACAGGAATCTACTCAGTGGTATGTGCTTGATTCTGGTGTCAACCATGATTTGGTATTAGACAGGATCTTTGTCTCTTCGTCATCTTGCTCTAGTTTTCTGTTTCAAAGAGTCAGACTTGTACGTGTCGAACACCAAGATAATCTCGCCAAACTCTGCTGTCAACGTCATTAGCTTGTTATTGAAGTGTTGGCTAAGATTTTTGACTGTCGTGATTGCCCAGTATTCTTTGTCATCTTCTGGATGACCACCATGCTATTGACAATGGCATTTTTTTTGACTCATGTGCGATGCCGATGGTAACAGTTCTGTATTAGCAGTGTCAACTCTCTGTCCACCCGATGCTGGTTCATGCGCAATTGCGCATCATGCTCTGTTACATCAGTTTCAACCAGATGCTACAGGTGGTCACAGCGGTAAACCATAATCTCTTCGTGGGAAAATTGTAACATAAGATTCCCGAATCCGTTCGTCTGCATGTAATGACCGAAAAAGAAACACTCCTTTGAAACGTCTATTCAAAATTGTATTTCTGTAAAATTAGCCACCTGACTGTCGAAAATGGGATGCAACGCCGTACACCACTAAAACTTGTCACTACAGAACAGATTACTTGGATAAAAGACGGAAATTTTCGTCCAGCTGACAAGCACTAAGCAAACCAGTTAAACATGCGACCAACCTCTTCAAGCAACAATTTTAAAATGAATGACCAGAATAGATATCAATATCTCAAACTCACATATGCAGTACTGTGACGTAATAGTGAAAGACATTGTCACGCAATTCAAACAGGTGTTCAAAGGTGATGATGCAATATTTCATGTTTAAACAGGTTTGACACAAGTCTTACGAACGATGGTGCAATTTTGGCTCATTTTTAGGAAAAATTCCATGACGTAATACGCTAGGATTTAGTAGACCTGAACGGTTTTTACATGACGTTTGATTAGGTGAACAATTGTCTGGAACAGCAGGCAATGGATGAGCTTTGATTTATCAGTGCATGGTAGAACTGATCCATCTGGAGCGAATAGTGCTCTCGGTGTGATGGTTACCGATACCTAGTGTTCTTCTGGTCAATGTCCACACCATGAAGCGCCCGCAGAGATCTTTTGTTTCTTTCAGTTCGACCGACTGGTCATGAACCTTGACTGTTTGCTTCTTGTTTGTTGACATGTACTTCTGGGGTTCTGGGGTTGTTTTCTTTTTAACTGGTGCCCAGAAGCTGACATCACCATTAATGCGTTCTGCAGCATACTCTTTGTAGAGCTGTTGTCCCTGCTCATCGACGATCAGCATCTGTTTGACATTTTCTTGTGGAACACATGCGTGTGTGATGAAGTTATACAATTCATCACCTTCAACTGCGAATGAATTTCCGTGACTCAGTATGCTGGTAGCTTTTATCTTGTCAACAGCTTCATGCTCTTTTCTGACAATGTCTGGTTGTACTTCAGAGTGACTTTTTTTTTAGAAGAAGTGTCTCCAAACTGCTCTTTGAACTATTCTGAGACGCGCGAAATCTTTGGTGCAGCTTGGAAAAACCGTTGCCGGGCATTCGTGTTGTTAGAAATGCCAATTAGTCTAGAGCGGACTTTCATCCTCTTGTTGAACTGCTCGCATGCACGATCTGCACCAATAGACACAAATGGAATCTCACCCTTGGTAACAGACACATTGCCTTCTTGAAGTTCACACCAAGTCCCTGGGTGGTTGATCTTCAGGTCATGCATATCTGCAATACACCGTGGCCAAAGGCGCTTGTACTTTATCCGATATAGAGCTTATTCAGTTCCTCACCAGCTTGCAAATGGAGATTGAGATCTGCATTCCGAGATGCATCGACAAAGAATAAGATCGTTTCCACATGGTGAACATAGTTCTTCATTGACTTGAACATCGCATTAAAGGACTTCTCCGTTTCCCATGCTTTCGATTGCTGCATCATATCTTCATCTATGAGGATTCGTTCCAGATTGTCATGAGCAGTCGAGATGGATTCAGGACTTTCTGTTATCAGATGACAATGTACATGCCTCCTGGACCTTATCTGCTGATCTTGAGCAGATAATTTTCAGATGTGGCTTCTCTGTGAAAAACTGATCCAAGGCCAGTTCATACAAAGCTATGTAAGTGTGGATGTGTGCATGAAGAGTTCTCTTGTAGTGCGCACACTTGAGAATTTGTCTTGTGGTCGCAGATCCATACACATCGGCTACGATCCAGGCATCATCAATCCCAGAGTTTTCTATAGAAGTTCCGAGAGCTCTTAGTGCAGCCATCACAGCATGCAGCTCACCTAGTCTGGAAACAATTTCTTTTTTCAGGTCGACCTGTGCGTCTAGCAACTGCACTGCCTTTTCTTAGAGGGCCATGTGCAAGGTTATCACAGTTGGTTACCTCTGACTTAGGGGCGTATCCTCAATGGAAGCAAGGGAAGCATTGCTTCCCCTGCCAAAATTGAAAAAAAAGAAGATGATATTTTTAAGTAAAACGATTTCGTAATTTCTTTACCTGAATACGAATTAGAACAGTTTCTAACTCACGTCCCCGTATGATTTCAGCTCGGTTTTAATTCTAAAAAAGTTGGAAGCTTACGGATGCCAAGATTGTATCGCTTCCCTTGCTCTCGTTTTTGCTATAAGGAGAAACAAGCGAGAGAGAAAGGAAAAAAAGCAGCGCAAAGTTTGCGAGATTTATGTTTCTTTTAACAAGTCGATGGAAGCAATATTTAAATTGCTTCCAGGGTTGCCAGATTGGACAAATTCCTCGAATTAGACTTTTTTTTAAATTAACTCTTCAAAATGCATAATCAGTTCAGTTCAGTTCAGTTGTTTTTTTATTTCTACCATCATATCAAAACAATACACGTCAACATAGCAAAGGTCAAGAAAAAGGTAGAAGCGACATAATCAATATTTCTCAAATATCGTAACCTTACCAGATAAAACCATATTCACCATTGTTCAAAACATGTTTTATACTTGTTTATACTCGTAATGTGGCCGATTAAAACTCATCCGCTACAGTCTTTTTATATTTGCTATTTTTTGGGCTACTTTCAGAATTATTTTTGCCACAGTTTATTAAAATCCGCTACAAGTCATAAAATATATGTAGCCTACATTTTATAATTTTTAATAAAATCAGGTAAAAAGGCCTATATCCATTTGGCCTTTTTGTCTAATATTTTCCTTGTTTTGGCCTTTTTTGTATTATTTTGGCTTTAAGACCTTTTCATAGTCTGGCAATTCTAATCTGTTGGATATTGTGTCAGTGGGCTAGGACGCTAGGTAATGAAAAAATCTAAGGCGCTGTTATGGTAAGGTAGAGTAAGCAAAAGTTTGAGCCAAATGTTGGCTTTACACTGTTATCTTGGCTGGGTAGACTTTGGCATAAGACATGATATGTGAGGTCTAGGATAGAATTGACTTGACTGAAATGAATTCTGGCTTAAGCTACTTCAGCAGTAGGTAACTGAGTTTTTGGTGTTCTCTAATTTTAGCAGCATATTTTGCCCGTTTGTGTGTAAGAGCTACCTTTAATAAGTTAATAGCTGTTTATCTGCTAATAAATTTCATACAAATATTACCCTAAAAGTGTTTCTAGAAAGCATTATAGTCCATTATTTGAGTGTAATTTTGCAAAAAAATGTTGGGGGGCATGCCCCCGGACCCCCCTAGAATACACGTGCCTTCGGCACGCTCTAACCCCCCACCAGTTATATTGCTTCCCTTGCTCAACCAACCAGGATACGCCACTGCTCTGACCAACGATTAACGTCTTCAGCTGGGATACTTGTAGAATCACAGTCAGCATAGTAGGCCACTCGTGAGCAACTTCAGGTAGCAGGGGCAGTGCACCAACGTGAGTGAGTGGTTGGCAAGATGAGATGAATGACTTGTATCCTGCCGATCCGAGAATCTTGCTCTGTTCATCATTTTCTCTTGCTCTGGACAAAGTAGATGCTGTGACCCACCCTAACTGGGTCAGTTCATATGACTGAGCAGTGAGCAACACCTGTTGTGTTGGCCTCAAACCTTCGCGCTCACATGGCTTAATGGGCACATGATATGGAAGGATTGATACGTTCTTAGCTGCAGTAAGTTCGAGCTTTGGTACGGTACGATTAGTTCTCCTCGAACATTTGCTTTCTGATACACTGCAGTGATTGTTCCATGTGTGGTGCCTTTCCAGAAGGCGGACAACAAAATAATACAAATAAATACTTTTTTATTTCATTATTTTCATTTTTTATACTTAATTACAGACAAATACTTTTTTGTAGGCGGATAAATACGACGTGACACTGTATATAAGTAGTAATGTAACGAAATATAATTTCGGCGGCCATTTTGAAAACCAATATGGCGGATAATTGCAAAGTGGTTAACGCTTGGTATCTAGGTATGCTTCTAATGGATTTCTTGACCCTTAAAACATATAATTAGCATGTTTGATAAAGTTTCTAAGTTTATTAAGAGTCGAGATATATCAAAATATATATTTTGAGACGGCCATTTTGAAAATTCAAAATGGCGGCCATGGGGACATTTCTACAAATGTAATCAAAGTTTTTCGGATTCCTCATGGTCTAAGCTTTCCGAAAATGTATAGGTTTGCTAATCTCCAAAAATTTTGAACGAAATTACATAACGAACCTGACTAATAGGCGGATCGAGTTGCGTGGTAAAATTATGCTAAATACAGTATAGGCTAATCTTTCTCATTTACTGTAGCCTACCTGTGCGACACAGCCTATCTCAATCAAATATTTTTATTCCCACTAATACAGTGCCTACATTGTAATTTTTATCTGAACAACTCAGCGTTCTGCCATTGCTTTAATGATGGTGTTCACAAAGAAAAAAAAAAAAAAATATCTGAAATTATCAGTAGCCTAAATTACGATAATTATGTTATTGTTCTTAAACAAACACGACTAATTTGACAAGCTTGATGGATTTCACAGTATGCACATTTTTACTACCAATAACGCTTAAGATTACTGATAAATTTTCAAGCATTTTGCGTTTTTGGGAATTTTTTCAATTATTGCTGACTTTGCTGTAAACAGCCCTTTAAGCAGAAAGCAAAATACAAAGTTTGGAATTTTTTATGGTATTTTCATTTGATTTAATTATTTTGCCTACTGCACGTAAGCGGCAGTGTAACTCAATTAATAAAAACATCCAACTGGTATCTGAAGGTATAATTATAAGCACGGCGGTTACCTCAGTGGTTTGATTCTGGATCAAGAGGTTGAAGATTCGATACCCACTGCCGCTATTGTGATTCTATTTATGCATAACTTACAAAAAGTTTTGTCCCTTTACAGTACATTATGTTCGATTTTTCGTCATGTCGATGAAAACAGTTCGTTCTGCATGGGATGGGGCAGCGCTAATCAAGAAAAAATTTTTTTTATCGTTATCGGACATTATCGGCGATAATTTATCGTTTATCGTTATCGCTTAACTTTTTTTTGATTTATCGTTTATCGTTATCGCTTAACTTTTTCTTGATTTATCGTTTATCGTTATCGCTTAACTGAAAAATGAGTTATCGCGCCCAACACTGGGTGTAGGCTACTCATGTAAAAAAAGTTTACTGAGGTAAAATACAGCATTATAGCCTAATAGTAGATTATATTATAAACCATACATGAATGCATACATAGAATAAATTATGTACGGTATGTCTGCCTCTATAAAACCAAGAAATAATTAAAAGGAAAATAAAATTGGGGAGAAAGAGAACTTTTCTACTGTTTAATATACCGTAGATGGACATGTTGCCCACCTGGCCAACTTACCTTCCATGGTGGGCCAAATTACCCGCACAGGAAGGCAAGATGGTCCATTTTATTTTTTTTCGGAAAAGTTGAAAAATTATATACCTAAGAATGTTTGTTTGATGCAAGAATATGTCCACTTCTAGAGTGATGAATTCTCTACTCTTCAATAGCATTCGCTTTAACATATGTTTTGTTATTAGCTCACAAATTCAATGTTTCATTTTTCTGGGCCAACTTACCCGAGTCTCCCCTACCATGTGTAAATTATTTTTTAAATTTAGCATTGATTTAATTAGGTTTATTTTTAATTAATCGGTTCTATTGACATAAAAATAAAATGATTGGGGAAAAAGAGAGAGTATGACGAAAATTATCTGAAGTTTGATTTATAGATGCCACAGTAGGCCTAAACGACCAAGTTGTACCACAATGCGTCATATGTTTTTAAAATCTGAGCAACGACGGTTTAAGACCAACTCGTTCGCAGCGTCATCTTGAAAAAAAAAAACACCTTGACCACCAAAATAAACCTTTTTTCCAATGCAAGAAAGACTCTTTTATAAAAATAAAGATTGCAAGTAGCGAGTGCTTTCGCCAATCGTCGTCGGTGGAAATTGTAGAAGCGTCGTTCGGAATTTGGAATCGTCGAGTTGGCCTACCTCGTGGATATTTTCGAAGCCCTTTAATAATTTAAATCTGCTCATGCAGGGCAAGAATACTAATCGCATCAAAGACTATGATGCCATCCATGATTTCATAGCAAAACTGGGGCTGTGGCATCGTCCAGTTCAAAAAGGAAACGCAATTTCATTTTCCAACCTTGATACTGTCCTGGGGAAAAACCAAATTGAACTGAAGGGCGAGCTTAAGTTCGAAATGGAGTGCCACCTTCAACTTTTGAAACAAGATTTTGAACGCTATTTTCCAGACTTGGGTGACACCGAACTTTCAGAATGGCAGATGACAAGAAATTGAGGAAATTCTTTCCGACAATTTACAAGAGGAATTCTTCAAGCTAAAATGAAGTTCTACTGAAAGGGACAATCTTGAAGCAATGCCACTAACTACGTTCTAGGCGAAACATGTGCACATTTACAAGAGTGTGGGTGCTGTGGGTATAAGTAGTCTACACTTCTTCCATTTTCATCCACTTAGGCTACTTGTGCGAAAATGGTTTTTCTACTCCTGTGAGCATAAAGACAAAATCTAGAAACAAACTTGACTGTGAAACCGATCTGAGATGTGCAATGTGCAATTGTGCATTCATCATCATCATCATCAGTCGTCATCTCCGCCTGTACCGGTAGTAGATTGCGCATCAACATGGGTTATTTGCTTCCAAGGGTGGCGAGTTTGAGCCAACTCGCTCAGTGTCGCCAAGTTGAGTCCGGTCCATGATTGGATGTTGTCTTGCCATCGTTTTGGTTGTCTGCCATGTAATGTGCATTACCTGCTACTAATCCTCAAATTAAACATTTGGTATCCAAAAAACGGTTAGGCCTACATCCTTCGCATTAATGCAACTTAACTTACTTGAAAACGAATTGCTGTTCTAAATAATGTTTTTGATTTTGAAAGTCAAGTCAAGTCAATTTATTTTGTTTTAACAGCGCCATATATTAACATATAATCAGAGTAAAATGTAATTGTCAAAACAATGCATTGTACAACTGTTGGTTAGATTATGGCGCAATCAGGATGGTAGCGAAAGACCATAAGCAGTCATCTAGTCAGCCACCACCCCATCACAGTAAATCTAACTACACATTCATACACACTAGTGTGCAGAGGCAGGCACACTACTTCATTGAATAAAAAGGGTTTGCCACTGAGATTGAAAAACAACTACTGTTGGTTTGAATCTGCATTCTCAGACTGAGTAAGCCGAGGATGAAGATTCAAACCAACGACCAAGAATTGACCAACCACCAATAATTAGTGATTGTGTGCTACAGTAGCCTACTTGCGAAAGGCTACAGCACTTGCGAAAGTTTTCCTGAAATAACGAGGAAAAACGTGGATACCACCACCGAATTGCAACAATGAAAACAAGGTGGGGCGCGAATTTTGTTAGAATTGTAAAAAGGAGGTGTGTCTCAAAAAGTTTAAAAACCACTGGGCTACCTGTTTCAGAGACGGCCCTTTTCATTACCAAATTATCCCAACGGCCCTGTAGGCTAAAATCATTTAGTTATTTTAGTTAAACTCCATACGGTAACTTTTTGCATTGTTATATAGTCAAAAATGAAATCCCAACAGATTGCGGAGTTAATCTGATGTTTTTGGTTTGAATTCACAACCTAGGCTATAAGCTAGTTTAAAAGACATTTGAGCATTTTTACACAAATGAATTTCGGAGAGAGAGGAGCGAGATGGTGCTTACACGGCCCGGTAGGGTAGGCGTTCTTTTTCATTATAGGCTATATGTACAGAATGCGATTTTCTTCTTCTTCTTCTTCCAAAATTTTTGTTTAAAGTATGGTGGCCTACAGTAATAAATTGCATTCGATATATAACCTTTCACAAAAAGTTTCAATTTATGCTTTAATTTAAGGACATTGCCTGTTATTCGAACTATTAGGCTACAGTTTTTTTATTTATCTGTTTAGGCCTAGCCTAATATCATGCTTTCATATTCACATATTTAATAATAATTCAATTTAAAACTACAGTGACATAGGCTACGCAAAGATCGTGAAAGTTAGATAGTCTCGGCTAGGCTACCTTAAACTTTAGTCAGACCATAAAGTAGCATTAGGCTACTCTTGATAAAAAAAAAAGTCAAAATATTTTGAACGATCCCTCACCCAATAAGAAAAAAATGACTTCCTACTGGCTATTAGCAAATGGGCGATTTTTCAATTTGTTTTCGATTCAAAAAAAATTTTCGAATGCCTCTTAAAGGCATAACTTACTAAATGAAATTTTCAAACGGGAATTAAGCATCAAAATGCGTAAACTGAACATTCAAGAACACATTTCAAAAAGAATTACCGAAAAAAAATTGTTTTCAATGGCACTGGCAAGGCCCAAAGTTCAATGTTTCATTTATTTTTATTTTTTTTTCAAAATGACTAAAAAGTGCAAACACTGCTCGAGAATACGTCACTATCGACAGCAATAACAAAAGCCACGTTAACACTAACATCAGATCTGATGTTTTGAGCAAATTGTCTGATGTTTTGATGTTGAAATCTGCTGTTTTGATGTACATACATACATAGCCTACAGTTAAATCGCCCGCAGTAACAACTATTGCGCGATCAACTGATTGCTCGCCTATAGTGACGTGAACTGTACAGTCGCACGCTTCGCTGCTCACGCTCATTCTAGTTTTGAAAGCTCTGTCAAAAGCGGGCGCGGAATGCTGATCAGACCGCAATGGGGCAAAATTTTATTAAAAATTGTTTTATGGTAGCCTGTTCAACACAAAGAACCTGGAAAATCGCCAAGTCAGGTTTTTCCTTTACTATCCCTTTAAGCTAATAAAAATAGGCTACCGCGAGGCAATTTCTACTTCAATGAAAAGTTACTTCAATTTCTATTTCTGAAATGATAACAGTGCAGTTGCTGGTGTGACAAGGAACGCTGATACAAATGCTCTTGATCAATGATCAGACCAGTTGATCACACCCCACCAGTGTGCTCAACTGAATAATAAAGGATGATACGTAGGCTACTTTGAAATATTAATAGCACATAAATGTACGAATAATATGTCGAAATCCTACAAAACCACCAACTTTCACTGGCGATTTTGGATAACAACAGATCAGCATTCAGCCCAGTTAGCTCAGTAAGGTTACGCGCTCGACTCAAGATCAAGCAGCGCTGCTTCGGCTTTTGAGGTATGCGCTTGACGGCTTGAGCAACGCACTGGTAGCCACTTTAACAAGTCGAAATTCTGCCACTGAAATTGATTAGAATGAAACCGCCAACCAATCACAAGCTACGGTTTAAGTGACGTAAAAAATGACGAAAAGAAGATCATAGAAAGCAAATTAAGTGATGGATTTTTTGTCAGCTGGTTGGCTTAGGGGTTAGGGTTAGGGCTAGAAAGTAGTCATTTCATTGACGCGGGTTCGATTCCCACTACTGCTATTGCTCTTTTTCTTCTGTAATTAGCAAATAAAGTTAAAAACATGCATTAACTCTCTGGATGAGTGCGAGAAGGATCACAATTGGACGGTAGCCTCTTATAACATGTTGTGATTGGTTGGCGGTTGCATTCTAATCAATTTCAGTGGCAGAATTTCGACTTGTTAAAGTGGCTACCCAACGCACTATCAAGGAGTGCTTTGCATTCAGCGGCACCTAGTGGATGGTTCACCAAAAAGTATGCAAAACCAGAAATACTATTCAGAAAAAATACCAGAAATAACCCATCAAAGGCTTTGTCAGTCCGAGGATAAAGATTTAAAACCAACCATGGCCTGGGTATAAAGGTGGCCATGGGGTTCATCAATCCCATTCAAACTCCATTCAAATAAATCTGTAGCCTATTAAAATAAACCCGAGACTTTGCAGGGGCAAGACCTGAATTGGAAACTTAGAAAAACCTGCGCTTGGAAAATTAAAGTCCTATTTGTATGTATTTCATAGTTTATAGCAATTACTGTACAGTTGTGGAAAAAGTGAAATGTACTTGAGATTGAGGAATTTTTAAAGTCGTTGACAGAAGATTTATTTGTAGGATTTTGGCAACACTAATCTTCTTGATTGACACATCTGGCACACGTAGCGTCACGCAGTGTGTTTTCGAATTTCGATATTTTGTATTTTTATTCTTACCGGAGGCGAGTAGCCTACAATTGTGCTGGATTTGTTGAGTAGTAGGACTGGATAGGCTGCTTATGCTGTTGAATCAGTAAGTTTTTTTGATATCAAAATACTTGAAAAATAAGTAGCCTAAATTTGATTGTTTTGACAGAGTAAGTTGCAGAAAATGGCATCAAGTCTTAAAGTTTATTGATAAAACAATTAGGCTATCCACTAATTCACATTTTTTTCTGCAATAGACCTTGACACTGCAAGGCATCATGTTCTGTATTGGATGGTACAAGTGCACAAGAAGTTGGTGATTGGTTGCCTGGTTGGCTAACTACCTACATTAACAATTAAACATGTGACATTTTTTGCTTTGATTGTTGAAAAAGATGCAACCTAATTCGTACCATGAACAATTCGTACCGTCAGTTCGTACCTTAAAAAGATCGAGAGAAAAAATTATAAAAAACCGAAGTCGCTGATCGCAGTTTCCGCAAACATTTTAAAATTTTCTGCCAACAAACAAAAACACTTAGTATCATCACCAAAAATTTTAAAATGTTTGCGGAAACACCCTAACCTTGACTCTTTTAAAATGTTTGCGGAAACTCCGATCAACCCTAACCCCTAACTCTTTTAAAATGTTTGCGGAAACTGCGACCAGCGACTGCGGCAAACTGTAACGATCATTACTAGAAATTTTAAAATGTTTGCGGAAACTGCGGAAAAACGGAAACTGCAATCAGCGACTTCGGCTTTGTTCTATTTTTCTCTCTCGATCTTTTCAGATTGTTTGTTTGCGGAAACACCCTAATCCTTTTAAAAATTTTGTGGAAACTCCGATTAACCCTAACCCTTTTAAAATGTTTGCGGAAACTGCGATCAGCGACTTTGGCAAACTCTAGGATCATTACCGGAAATTAAAAAATGTTTGCGGAAACTGCTAAAAAACGGAAGCTGCGATCAGCAATGTTCTATTTTTTCTCTTGATTTTTTCAGTTTGTTTGTTTGCGGATATTGCTAATCGATACTCCGATACCCTAACCCCTTTAAAGTGTTCGCGGATACTGCAATAAGCGACTACCATACGGCTTTTTTTATTTTTTCTCTCGATCTTTTCAAGGTACGAATTGTTCATGGTACGAATTAGGTTGCACCCATTGAAAACAAGGTTGTCGCTGCAGAATTAATACCTTAGCCAACAGAGAATCTTATCAAAAAATTCTGCCTAATATGGCCTATTTTTTTAACTTCAGTTTTGTTTGGATTTTAGGTCTCATTGATTCAAAGCTTGTAATAAATTTGGTACACCATGACAAAAATACAAGATATTGAAAGAAATGAAACAGACAATGCTACCTCAGCATTGCTACCACTCGCACCAAGAACGTTATGCTTTGACAAAAATGAATTCATGAAGGTAAGATGGAATTTATTTGTATGATTTTTTTGTTGTTGATCAGGTTATATTCTAATTATCATCGAAGAATCAACAACAAAAAATACATAGATTTTATATGCATCTGTATTATTCTAAGTTATTGGTCAGTTCCATCTTGAAACGACACAGCTGTTTGAAGAATGTAAGGACTTGGTGACATCCTTAGAAGTGGGCTCAAAAATTGACTTTTTATTCATTTGAAATAAATCTTTAGTAGGTGGCTATTTATATGTGTTAGCACTATGTGTAACACTAGTGTTGCCAAAAAACGTTATACCTAAATTGGAAACCTATTCCAGCTCTGAAATGAGCAACTCTGACATTATGTATTTAGAGGTACCTTGAGCAAGCACAACATATTTGTGCCGCTGCTTTCACACTGTCCACCACCACCAGTGATAAATAATTAAATGTGAATATGATGTAAAAAATAAACGGAATACCGGTACTAGTATTATTCAATCAAATGGGTTTAAGTTGTTAAAATGGATTCAGATTGCCTTCCCTATTTGTAACCTACCATCTTCATTTATAGTTGCTAGGTTGATTAACCTAACTGGTGTATAAAGTTATGTTAGCCTGTTTTATGAATATGCTATTATTGATTATATTGCATCATCACAGACTGACTTTAGTGTTGACAACTTCGTTGCTGACTGTCGGAGGCGAGTACGGTTGGAAACACTACGACAAGATTTGGAAATTTACTTCAAGTTGCTGAAAAATGCAATGATTGAATTGATTAACAAAGATTATGCAGATTTTGTCAACCTTTCCACAAATCTGGTAATTGCAACACACTTTCTTTGTTGAAACCATATATAATATATAATACATTGAAAATTGACCGAATATACTTTGTTGCAAAATTGTATTTGATGTGGTATGATGACTTTCTTACTTTTCTCGGGCTGGTTTTAGTCATTAGAATCTTTCATTAAGATTTGAATGTGTAGATTTGTAGAGTTTTTTCTTTGCTGTCACAATCATCTACCTATTTCTTAACCATCAGAATTCAGAATTAAATAAGGGATTAAGTGATGACTATGCTGTTATATATTGCTGTATTCTGTTTATAAAGTTTTATTTGTGATATTTCCATAAACTTTTATATTTTATCTTTTTTATCAGGTAGGAATGGATAAAGCAATTGGGCAACTCCGTCAGCCCTTGCGAACAATTAAAACTGATATCACTGTAAGAAAGAATTTAGTTTTATTGTTTTGTTGCAAAACGTTGCTTTAGTTTTAAGCTGAATGCTTTTCTTTCTGTTACTTTGTCATTTGTATCATATGTTTTATGTCTATTTCAGCCAATCAAGCTGTGACTAGGTAACAATATTGAAGAAGGGGTGCCCAAAGTTTTTTTTAACCATACGCTGCATTTCGATTTTTGAGAGTATTGGCTGCTGCATTAAAAGTTTCACTCATTTTTTTTTGAAAATCGGCTTAAGCTTTAAGCCTGGTCTACACAGTGCACTACAAGCCCGAAAAGCGCAAACGCCTGCATTGTCCAGCCTCGACTGACTAAAAACTGTCTACATTGGCAAATTTGATCTTGCGACCTTGTGCATTCAAGCGCTAACTACGTCACTTTCTGCTTGGTTACGTCATCTGGCTGGAAGTTCGTCTTTAATTGATTCAAACGCATCCATCACTGTACTGACACAGTGTAATAGGTCAACTGAAAATAATCCAGAATAGTATTGTAGACTTAGAGCTATCCTATAACTTGTAGAGTTGAACCCTGCAATCAATGCAAGGCTAGCAGGTAGGCCGACCCAAGTTTGATCAAAAGCCTGATGAAGTACTACCTGAACCTGACCAAGTGACCAACAGCTAAAGATAGTTTGAATCAGTCTAAGAGGTAGGACTACCATACTAGCTGGAAGGCCAACTTTAATCATACCAAAAGCCTAGTAAAGTGGCACCTTAACCAAACTAACAGCTAAGTAGGCCTATGTAAGACTTTTTTAAACCTAACCTTTTAATTTTTATCTACACACACCAACTAACCTATTAACTGAAACAGAGTACCATCCTTCCAGAAAACTAAAACTGCCTTTCCCCCAAAGTTCCACAAAATGCCAAGACCTGAGCTTAAACTAAATTTTGCCCCAGAACCTTGGCCAAGCGAATCTCTCCAGAGCGTAAAAAAAGCTCGTGATGACCAGACATTTTCAGGCCGACGGCGGCGCTGTTGCCGAGAGAAGCTTTGTGTTAAATAAACAAAGAATGAGCCACGCTCAGATCAAATTATTTTGTAGTGTAGACCAGGCTTTAAGATTGAGTCTTCTAGAGCCCAGATGGGTTGGCTGCAGATAATGTTTGGGCGGCCCCGCGGGCTGCACATTAGGCACTGCTGTATTAAAGTGCCATACTTTTAAGGGATGTAAGTTAGAAACTATGTAAAATTTCACCGCTACTTGTTGTGCTGGTACTGAAGTTGCGCTTGCTCTAAAATCTACACAGTGAATTGCTTCAAGCATTTCAAAAATCAGTCACGTGTTGTTTTCAAAATGTTTATTATGCTTGAAAAAAAAGCTACCATTGTCAAAGCTAAAACATGTTTTAAAGTGACATGTTTATAAAACAGAGTATTTTCCTTTTTTTACCACTTGACGATATAGTACCGCACTTGCCTAAGCATCCAATGTCAACATTTTTTCTTGATGCTTTAACAGGAAGTTGAAGCAGCCATCCAGGACAAAGTTGTTGAGGTGGAAGCAGCGTTTGAACAGCAACGCAACTTAACCGAGAAGCGAAAACTGCTTGGCCACATGCAAGGCCTTTTGCAAGCAGTGGACAAAATTGAGCACATCCAACGTTCTGAAGAGTCAAAATCAGGCCAGGTCACTAATCATAATTTTTCTGGAGTAATGTGGTCATTGTGTTGTTCATATTGTACTGACCGTACTTGTTCAGTTGTTTTTTTTGGCATGGTCTGAAAGCGTTTTCTCTCAGGTTCTTGAAAGAATTGCTGGTGAATTCAATCAACTTCAACATCACGCAACTTATTGTAAAGGTCTGCAAGTACTGACGCAAATCAGACAAGTGAGAATCCTCAATTTTTTATAGTTTCACATTATTTCACAACGAGAATGACTTTTACACGATTTTTTTCTGGGAGTTTTTTTGCCATAACAATTTAAAAAGTGTCAGAAGGCTACTAAATCATTTACTTTTTAACAATGCCTTGTTGGAGGATGCAACGCAAACTGCCAAAAGAGGTGATTAGCATTTAACGTGCCTGGGTGTTTCATTGCCACTTATTACATTCTTTAGGTGAGCTATGCTTAATTGCTTTTGAAACTGTTTTTTACTCGGTTTGAAGAGTTTTTACAAAACTGTGTTGTCTCAGTTCAAGTCTTAGATTCCCACAGTGTATATTATAACTTAGGTCTGCTACTATTCGGTGAGTCCGATTCGGTGAGTTCCTGACCTCTAACCCCTAACCCTAAAACGGCAATGATAATTAGGCTACGGTACCCGATAATTTAAATAAAAAATGAAAAAATCCCCCGTTAATGGATCGAACTCACCGAAACGGGCCATTCCGATATTATAATGTGCTATATTTAAACCTACTTTTGTCGTTCTTGACATTAATTGAGGTTAAAACCGAACGATTTTTACAGGTTGGAGATTCCAAGTTGAAGTTTAATTTGCATTGCTTTTGCATTATAGTTTTATAAGTGATCATTGCTGTTTGCAATTCATCTTTTATTGTTTTTCGAGACAATTTAAAGCCACTTTTGAAACAATTTTTTTTATTTCTCTTCAGAGAGTTTCTGAAATTACCAGCAAACTACAAAGCAGCTTGGAGCGTGAGCTTGTACAAGGCATGAACAGCGGAGACACCAAACAAGTCCATCGATGTCTCAACTCGTATGCCCTCATAAGCAAGACGCAAGATGCAGAAAGTCTCGTTAGACTTTACGCTGTTGAGCCTTTTGTACGACAGGTACAGTGTGTTTTTAGTCCTGAACATGCACTCGCACTGGTGTACCGGTACTGAGAAGAATAGGATGCAGTGAATATGATAATTGAATCCTGAACGATTAGTTTATGATTCATTGAAGCATAGTAAGAACCTTTATCGCATGTCAAAGTACCCAGAGTCAAAAAATCATTAGAATTTATTTTTTAACCACTTGCAAAGTAAATCTTTACCACTAACATCATGTGCCCTGAGGATTGCAACAGTGTTTCCACATTGAAATAGATTGTTTTAATTAACAAAGTGAATATAATAAGATCGGTTATAACTCACCTTATAGTAAAGCTGTGGTTCAGTTTATTATTAGGTCTTCTATCGAGTCTTTTAGAAGGTTTAGTAGAATTCGCAGCTACTACAGTGTAGTGTGCTGACAGGAGTCGCGACGTAAATGCTTTAGATAAGTTAAAGCATTGCAGGTTGGTTGCCTGGAAACACAGGGTAGCTCATTGGCGTACCCCTGCAAGTGAGACATTGGAACACTGCTTCTTCACCACTAAAACTAAGGCTGTAGTCTATTTTCCGATAACAATCAGCTAAGAATCGAATAAGCTTTTTAAAGCTCGGTGGAAATCAAAACCGAATTCAACACCACGGATGACTGTGGCGATAGTAATGCAAGATTTCCATATAATTTAAACGCATGACGGATCAATGGATATCTTTTAGATTTTGGATGACCAACACGGGAATGTAACCGTTATGCAATTGAAGACGATGTTTAATAAGTTTTTGGAATTGGTTCCAAATCATCTGAAAGTTTTGTGTGATGTCACATCTGGGAGAAAAAACAAGTAAGTTTATTTTCTCTGCTAGGATAGAGCAAATTATACCGCTCTGCTGCCTGATTCTCCAGTTGTAGCGCCTGAAATAGTAGACTGGACCTTGTCAATTGCAAATGCCGCCCTCATTTTCCCCTGCTTTATGTTTTTTTTTTGTTATTTTATTCGGATATTATTTTACTTCAATTGGTACATGTAATATAATGTCGTTGAACTGGGTTAGTGGGCCAAAGTATCCACCTTAGAGTGGCAGATGTGAGTTGGCAACCCTGTCAATCATACGCGCCGACTTCCGGGGGGCGGCGCCCCCCGTAAATTTATGGTTGAGGGGCAACAAAAATGGTTATTACAAGTGGTGTTTCAAAGATAAAACACTTCGCGAAAGAGATTTAGATCATTTAAATGGACTTAAAGAATGCCGAAAGCGAAAAATAGCCTACGTTGCTCTTGCCCGCAAAACAGCAGCTGATCGCATGGCTTTCTCATACGGTACGGAAATTTCAAAGTAGATGGTAGAGTAACTTACGCTGCTGGAATAGTCACGTACTATTCACTGCAATATTAACTAAACCAGCTAAATTAGACGCGCTATTTTCAACGAGGTCTTTCCGCTGTGAGATCAATTATAATTCAACAGAACGCATTGTTTTGTTCACAATGTGTGAGAATTAAATCGAAAACCGATAAAAGAAAAGGTGTTTAACTGTTTAATGGTCTTGGTCGCAGGTATTGCTTGCATTAACGACGTCTCTTTCTGCTATTATGACCTAGCTAACCTGACATCATTGTTTTATGCGGCCGCTAAGGTTTGACATTGACTAACTTGAACGATCATGGAATGTCACGTAATTAGAACGATTATATCCTACACGCAAAAATAAAAAAATTGATCTCTTAAAACAACTCTTTCCGCTGTTTTGTCTCGTAAGCTTTGCATATTGCTCAACAAGTGCATAAAGTTTAGAAATGACAAGAAATCATTAAATTTGAAAATTAATTTTGAATCACTGCAAATAAATGCATTCAAAACTTTTACTCTGGCCGACGCCATTTCACACTCCGTAATCTACCTCGGCAATGATTTTGCCGCAGTAAAAATGTGTTCATTTTGAAAACTGCCGAGCTGGAGATAACAGCTTGTCCCGTGTATAAGTTGAACCTGTGTTTTTGAGGTGACAATCGCTTGCGAACATCTCGACCTATACTCGTGTATACGGTATTCGATAAAAGACTATAAAGACTTGCGATAAAAAACAGAAGAGAAAACACTTCGCCATTGTTAACGCATTGAAGGTAAGTAATTAGCAAAACGAACGAAACGAAGTTAATAAAACTGATAGCGGGTTTCCACTCTGCTTGAGATCATGATTTTTTGCGCTTTATTTCGATAACTTCACTGTCTTGGTCGTTGTTATTCCCGCACACGAAAAGGAAATGAATCGGCTTGTTTTCCAACTGTTCCAATTATGAGCTAACAATATCAAAATTTTACGACTAGGCGTACTGCATGCGTAAAACTAATCGTTTCAAGCAGCGGTTCTAATAAATTCGGTTTGCGACCTAGGTGTCAATATAAACAAGACAGTAAGCTTAATCAAAGACTATTTTAATTGAGTAAAATAGCGTTATGGTTATGACATCATCACCTTTCTTGCCCCCCAAGGTTTTTTGGAAAGTCGGCGCCTATGCTGTCAATGCGGGTAACACCAAAGACTTTATTGAAATGGCATTGAATGTCTTTCCTTTAAGGCACTGCGCGCGCTAAAAGCCAACGTCACAGCACTCATCATTGAATGTAATGACATGCTATCTGGCTCCTCTACTTTGTAATACGGTTTATACCACTTCGTTGAAACTCAGCCTTGTATAATACAGCACTGACAGCAACACAAGTTTGCAGTGTGAATAACGCTAAAACACACTTAAACTTTCCAGTAAATAACATTTAATTAACGCCTAACATTTAATTGCTTGTTTGTTGGGCAATTTGGGCTCTTTCCCAGGACTCTCGTTGAGAGCGTCTTGAATTGCAATTAACTGCCAAGTGTTTGAAGGAGTCACCGAGAGCAGAGAGCTTGGCGGTTGCGAACGACGTCGAGAAAGTAGGCTACTGTACAATGTACATTACTACCCTAAACCCTCTCCTCTTCTGAGTACTCAGTTTAGTACCATTTTGAAATGTGTTTGGTATGACCCGATGGGAAATCGATCCCTCATTTACCGACGTAGAGAACTCAAAGCTGCTGTGAGTGAACCAAGAGTTTACATTAACGATTTCATTTGTGTGTAAGCAGACTCGGCGAGCAATACCGGGGAATTCCTGGTTATGACTTCATCGTCAACTCGGCATGGCCACAGATTGTGACGTCATTGGAGCAAAATTTGCCACAGCTGTTCGAGTCACGTGACCCTGATGATTTTCACAAAGTAATGTCGATAGCTTTTTCCATAATTTTAGCGTTTCTTTGCCAATGCCTTTCTACTCTAAATAATATTTGGCTACAATTCCTGTGATGTGAAGATGAGTCCATCTTGTATCACTTCGATCAATGTTTTATCAATTTAAGCTGCGTATTTTTTTTATCAATCGTTGTGATTTCAGCGTTACCTGGTTTGCATGGAATTCGTGTCGAACTTTGAAAGGCAGTGCGGGTCGCAGGCGAGCATCACTAGGCTGCGACAAAGTGAATCCTACAACACACTCATGACCCATTGGAGCTTACCTGTGTATTTTCAAATAAGGTATGCAACTAAACATGCTTTTTTGTCAAGCAAGCAAGCTGAGTCTAGACCGTCGACGGTTGGCAACTGCTTGGACCTTCTGGGTCTCATTTGTGAACGAGTGACCCCTCCCCAGCAGCAAGATTCACGTTGAATCAATGCAAAAACGACTGACTGACAGGTTGGGGTAATATCGTCCACCAGCCGTTTTAGTCGACTTTTATTGTGGAGTGAATCTATTCGTCCTTGCACTCTGCAGCTGAAGTAACTGTTGTTTTATCTGGTTGTCCGTCCCAGGGACCGTCCAACATTAAGTTCTAATGGATAAGTGTTGTACGTATTATTATCAATCTTTGAAGGAGCATAGGAGGCATTCTAATCACGAAAGTTGCTTCTGTAGATTTCAAGACATTGGTGGAAAATTAGAGATGGCTCTTGTTAAACCCGCGCAACCAAATCAAGTGGAAAGCCAGCCTGAGTTCAGGTATAAACATCGCACTTCACGATCGTTGCGGTAAAGTTGAAAATTTTTTTTATAATTGACAACCGTTGAAAAGCATCATAGTGTAGTCGTCTGTGATTCTGTTAGCCAGTCCGCCGCAGATTTTCAGTTGTTTTCTTGTCGTGAACATCATTCAAATTATACCATAGATTGAGTTTCGCTTTTAACAGCCTGGTCGTTGCTAATATATACTGTATATAGCACATGACTAGGGAACTGTGTTCCGAAAGCTAGTGCAAACCTCTGTTACCACAGCGAACTCGCAGCATTGGGCTAAAACAGGTTGATAGTATCTATCTACATTGTGAAGTATTTAACTTATAGGCTACATTTTCTTGTCATTTTAAAGTCTCTCTTTCAGTTTATCATGTTGTCATGTGTAAAACAACGGCTTGCTCGGTTGTCATGCAACTGGGGCAAGGTATCCTTCGAATTGGAAGCTTGATACTAGATTCCGACCTCATGGCCACTTGAGCATTATCAGTCGACAAAGCTTCCATTTTTTGCATCTTTTCAACGTCGTTATACGTTAAAACAATACAAAAAATGTATTCTTTGCTGGCTTGATTCTTGAGATATTTTCTGCATCACATTTCGTTGCAGGTTGCACTCCACCTGCACGTTGTGGCAATGCATGGGAAGTTGTTGGAAGAAGAACATCTTCCTTCCGGCACTTTTACACAGATTTTGGAAGCTAACATTGCAATTGATCGCAAGATACGAGACTTGGGTCAAGCAAGTAGACAACTATCAGGTGATAGCAATCGAACTCCTTTCTGTTTTTTATTTTTTTCAATATATCAGTAGTCGGATGATCATCCATGCGTGTCGTAATTTGAATCATTAAGCATTATTTTCACCACCATCATCATCTCTAGGAGTAGACTTTCATCAAAAGAAGATTTGAACAAATGAGTGTCTTGCAAAGTGACCGTCCTTATTTTCTTGCTTGTCACTTTACAACTTGCTTCAAAATACATCAAGACAACAAGTGTTGCTATTTTGACGTCGTTTTAGCATCGCTAACCTCCTCGAAACGATTTAAAAAGTAACATTTACTGTCTAGCTTAGTGTATACAGCACACTGTAACTTGTACAAATCAGGTCTCTTCAAATCGCGTTGGTGAAAACGAAGTTTTTGTTGAACTTTCCTTGAGTGAAATAGCAAGTTTGGTCGTCGATGTCGACCAGATAGCAAAACAATCGATGATCCTTTACCAAAGCGATATACAACCGAAAGCATCGAAACATGGCATGAAGGATACATCCATTTTAAAAAGTAAGCTGTTCGAATACGGCTGTCTACCAGCTAAGACTCACTTCTACCTACTTATTATCGATGACATTATTATTGTGCAATGAAAAAAAGATCTGGCCTTAGCTTAGTTATCTGTTACATTTGTCGCTAATATTCTTCAGTATGAAGTTTTCTACGTCATATTAACTTCTCAGGACCTCATTGAGTTTTTTTTACACTTGCTCTGGATAAATTGTATTGAAAAGCCAAAGAAACAGTCACGTGCCTTTGTTACGCGACGTAGCCGAAAATCAGATTTGATGGTTGACGCTTTCAAAGTCACGTGACTATTTTTGATCCTTGTTATTCCTACTTGGCAGACGCCCTCCAAGAGCTGTTGACTTCGTTGACCAATCACAAGGCCAGCTTCGAGAAGTTTATCATTACGTCACTTTGCTCGTCAGCCCTGCCTTATCTGAAGCAAGCTCAGGATGTGCCGAGGTTGTTCCGTAAAACAAACAGGTTCGAAAAAACGTGATAGCACGATATTTTCGTTAATTTCTTATTTGTTCGCAGCACACTTTCTGCAAGATGTACATTGTACAGTAAGCATCATAAGTTTTGTTATGTTGTTGTTTTTTTGTGAAAACATTTTTAATTTCATCATTTATTCAACATTAAAACATAAGAACATAAAGCAATAGATAAAAATCTTTCCACATTCTCTCGAAATCATATTTAGTTCATGACATAGATAGATAGACTAATAATGTAACAAGAAGTAAAATAAGTATTTTCAACTTTTTCATGCGATTTCATCAACATTCGCAGACCAGCCCCTGTGGAACCGTCCACATACGTCACTGGCGTGATTAAATCAGTCGTCAGCTTCCATCATGAACAGGCCGCCTATGTCCAGAAGGAAATAATGTCGGAATGGTTGGCCCAATTTGCGTCAGCTATTTGTGAAAGGTATGCCGTAGCGATATTATACATTATGCACGATATATAAGCAAATTACGGGACTGAAAACAAAGCCGGAATTATTATTAAAAACAAAAAACAGAAAAAAAAAACGGAGAGCTTTGTAAGTGCTCATGCATAATAATCACTCTGTTTTAAGAAGAATGGCCATATTGTTTTGTTCAGTTGCTAAAACTGATGTCGGAAGACTAAAGTGGTGAGAAGAGTGCGGTACCGATTACCACAGTTTGAAGTTTGGTCTTGATTCGTTCTATTGCATATTTTTGACTTTGCCCAAACTCAGTGCGGGCAATGCAAGTATTCGCCCTGAGGATGCGCATTGCAATACGCGAAATGACAAAAATGCTTTTCAATAGTTTATTGGGTATGTGTTTTTACTTCACTGTGTGTTCTCACTCAAACTCTCCAGTGCTGATTCTACTTTATCTTCCAGATACTTCACTGTTGTTGCCGACGTCCTTACCTCCGTGCGGAAGATGGAGGAAAGCCTGATGAGGTTGCAAAAACTAAGATCTGGTAAATTTTCTTCGGGAAATTTAGCTTCCTTGGCAAGCGGAAGTGACTCACTTTCAGACGACGACAAGATTCGCTTGCAGTTGTACTTGGACGTTGTCAGTTTTGGAAATCAGGTAGAAAGGCTTTAATTATAATATTGTAACGAAAACTTCGTTTTGTAGATGTGTATGTAAACTAGGAATACTTTTTGTGAGTATGGTTTTGGAAAACAGACTCTGGATGACAAAACAGCCGTCGCATTTTTTATTTTCGAAGATAGGAAGGCTTGCTTATCTAGAATGATGATGAACTGCAATCAACGAATGATGATAAACCGTAAATTTTCGGTTGTGTTTTTGATTTTGCATAAAAAGCATATTAAACACTCACAAAGATTTGTTTCCATCTGCTTTTGATGAGCACGCACAACGTTCAAGACCACTTTCTTTACCTTGTCAATGCCTAGTACCATGGTCTTTGTGGGTGTCGAACTGACCCAGATGTTTTCACCACTCGGCCGCTCAACCGACGTAATTGATCCTGTAAAAACTAACACGTTGCTTGATTGTTGCAGATGTCAAGTTGCGGCGCAAAGATGGATCAAGTGGATAAGTATCAGGCTCTTCTCAAGATGGTTGAAGAAGCGAAGAACAAGGCAGATTCGCTTTGAAGAAGAATAATTCTTTCCCAAAGTGATAAAGTTTTTTTATTTTTTTTTATTTTAAATAATGAAAATACTTCCAAGATGGTCATATCCACTACCCAGCCTACAGTTTCTTTACATGGATTCAACAGATGTTGAATCATTTGTAAAAGAACTGATTTTATGGGAGGATACATGTCAAGCGAGTAACCAAGTTCTTGGCAGATGACTTGGTCTTTTGTAGCTTTTATGATTTTTGGGTGAATATTCGGATTTGTAGCCACAGAAATGATTCTTTGTCGCGTTGCCATTGTTTATAGATTCGTACAGTTAAATTAATTTATTATTACAGATTTTGCTCATTTAAAACGTTTCAATTTATCTGTCTTTGTATACTTTATTATTACGCAGACCTCAATGATTAAAACAGGAAAGTAATTTAATCAAAAGCAGAATTATTTCA
Source organism: Aplidium turbinatum (assembly GCF_918807975.1). NCBI lineage: Eukaryota > Metazoa > Chordata > Ascidiacea > Aplousobranchia > Polyclinidae > Aplidium > Aplidium turbinatum. Next base: position 50,651,589 of record NC_137472.1, read on the forward strand.
AACTGTTAAACACTAATTCTTTTATTAAAATCAATCATTCTTTACAAGCATTTTGTCGTTTCTACTGCGTAATACTAATGTAAGCTAAATGTGATCTGTCGTCATTTTTGTAGCTGCCTTGATATTCCAGTATAAAGTCGTATCATTTAGAGCGCAAAATTTTATTTGCAGTTTATTCTTGAATACAGTTCCGTAAATATCTGTATGAAGTGCCCGAGTGGCTATTTATTCCCGTACTCTTGCTCTGTCTTGCTTTTCACTTAATACAACATCGCAGTTGTTGACTCGTTGTTGCAGTTAGGCTACGTGTAGAGTTGCGCGCTGAATTATCGCATCAGCTTTAGCACAGGTGGTATGATTATACGGAGTAAGAACAGAGTTTTTCTAGGTGTGGACCGTGAACTAGACATAGACATATGATACCACAAAAGTTTCGCTAATGAAAAAAAAATCGTGCAAACTGGTTTTAACTCTTGGTCGATCTGAGTAAAAACAACGAAGTGAACGCGCTGACGGGTGCGGGCTCCTTCAGTCAAACTAAGAAATCTGGGCATCGCTTTGATTATCCTGATCAGAAACGTGGTCAGTGGCATATTTTAGCTATGCTCTCTCCTCCCATAAACTTTTACATACTTGGACTAATGCTTATAATTTTTTCATCCTTCCATATATAACACCAAAAAGCTTGCCATGACGTGTTGGCTAGGCCGCTAATCTGCGTAGCGTAATGCCTCAATTTCAGCACTTTTAAAAAAATCATAGAATAATTTAACCTATGAACAAAGTTTCCCAATGCACCAATAACATTCCTTACTAAGTGTGTTGCAAGTGCAGTAGGCTAACATAAATTGCAAAGTGAAGAGAAGTTTTTGGCTCAAGAAAGCTGGTGTGCCAGACTGGCATCTGATTGGTTAAATCTTTATTCTCGGACTGGCAAAGCTTCTTGCAGAGCTTAATCCTGGCAGTTTCGCGTACTTGGAGAGGCTTTGAATCACTGATGCAGGCCCTGTCACCGAGGCAGACAGAGTGAAGCTTCCGATTGTTGAAGTATTTGTTGCCGGGGAATTATTCCATCCATTAGACTCCGCTGAATGGAGAGCAGTCCTTAACGTGCGTTGCTCAAGCGCACACCCGAGAGTCGAACCAGCGCCGCTTGATCTTAAGCTTCTTTGTTCACGAAGTCACGCGCTAATCAACTGAGCTATCGGGGCGGACCCGCGAAAGCTATAGGATGGCTATCTGCAGATTATTACTATGCTGTAACCAGGGCCGGATTTAGCTGATGGGGGGCCCGGGGCACTTTTAGATCGGGGGGCCCCCCGTGCAAAAAATTTTTTTGCGCGAAAAACCGTCTCTACGTCTACAGTAGCACCAGTCCAGTACTGCACAGCATTTTGCAGAAACTTTAAAGGCCAAAAGGAAAAAAATAACACAAAATCACATTTTTTTCCACATAGGGGGGCCCTTCAAAAGTCGGGGGGCCCGGGGCAACTGCCCCCTCTGCCCCCCCCCCTAAATCCGGGCCTGGTTGTAAATTATATAGAACGAATGCAATTCATGTATTAATTACGAGTTTTATTAACCGAATATCATATCCAATATATAGAGTAAGGTTTGAATTTCCTTCAATAAAGCTGAACAATTTATTGTCAAACTCAACAATACCAGCTTATTAGCAAACAATACTGTGGCAATGTAAAGCCAAAAACGAACATGAGTTGTAAACAGGGCCGGATTTAGCTGATGGGGGGCCCGGGGCACTTTTAGATCGGGGGGCCCCCCGTGCAAAAAATTTTTTTGCGCCTACGGCGCGAAAAACCGTCTCTACGTCTACAGTAGCACCAGTCCAGTACTGCACAGCATTTTGCAGAAACTTTAAAGGCCAAAAGGAAAAAAATAACACAAAATCACATTTTTTTCCACATAGGGGGGCCCTTCAAAAGTCGGGGGGCCCGGGGCAACTGCCCCCTCTGCCCCCCCCTAAATCCGGGCCTGGCTGTAACCGAAATAGTTTGACGAAGTAGGCCTACAGTCAAAATAGCGAAATATTTAAAACTATGACACGACTATTTCTGCAGAAGACAGAGACGCTACCTGGCGGCACAACAAAACGTTTGCAACTGAAATTGAACCATTTGTATTCAGGACAAATACGACCAAGAAGATGGTAGCCTACGCTTGGTAGCCGTGAACAGTGTAGCCTGCACGCTAGCTATTGAGACCATCCAATGAGCTATGTATATATTTCTCGGCAGCCGATTGTAGCAAGAATTTACAGTGATAGACACGTTTTTCACCCCACGAGGTTGGGCTCATTTGTGGCGTGAATTAATGGTGCGATACTGATGAGCCTAACATAATGAGCAAAACACGTGTCTATCGCAGAGAGAACGGTATTGCAGATCAAGGTAATTTTTAAAATGCTTCAACCCACACCTGCAAATCGCAACCTCTCATCTCTGTTTATTTATTAAGCAAAAACTGATTCTTTGGAGGTCGATCACCAGCAATTCGATACACAGCTTAATATTATACATCTTTGGAAAACTCGTTTCTTCAATCAAAAACTAAAGAGCTCAAAATGCAAATACAGTACTAAACTTTTTTTAGCAAACTATCCTTCTTTAGTGCTTTTAAATTATTTTATTTAAATCATCACGTAACGACATGCAACAAAAACACAATTTTAGTAAAACTTATATTGATTGAATCTTTATCCTCGGACTGGGAAAGCTTCTTGCAGAGCTGAATCCTAGCAGTTTCGCATACTTGTAGAGGCTTTGAATCACTGACGCAGGCCCGGTCACCGAGATTGGTAGAGTGAAGTTTCCGATTGTTGAAGTCTTGTTACCGGGGAATTATTCCATTCACTAGATATGCCGCTTAATGGAGAGCAGTCCTTAACGTGCGTTGCTCAAGCGCACACCCTGAGAGTCGAACCAGCGCCGCTTGATTTTGAAGCTTCTTCGTTCCAGAAGTGACGCGCTAACCAATTGAGCTATCGAGGCGGACAATATATCATGACAACTGATTGAAGAATGCCTGATTAGTTTCGCTTTGACTCAAATTGAATCCTTCATCAAATAGAATCAAAGAATTGTCACAAACAGATTTTTTCCTAACGGCACAAATGATTGGAACAAAGTTAAATGTATCAGAGCAGAAAAGCAATCGGGTTTGAAGTTCCTAGACAGCAAATCAATCGATTTTTACATTGATTCAGACGTTGAATCATTGTAAAAAAACGATTGGTTTGCTGTCTGGGTCGAGATATGACGAAGCATGAACGACTTGCTTCCAAATACATCACTAACTTCTATAACAACGAATTAACTTGTAATAGAATAATTATATTGTAGGCATCATTGAAAAGCAAACCGATTGAAATACTGCACGTAACAACTAATTATCAAAATAGATTAACTGAATTTATGTTTCTAATTCGGTTACAACAAAAAATGTTAGAAAAAGAACCCAAATATAAAGGGATTTCCAGTGGCAAGAGAAGGCTCTTTAAGGAAACGTCAATTGAAGAACGAGACAGTTGTACGATTAAAAAATACCGTTTTTGTATCAATTAAAACTCTTTCACAAGAAAAATATATTGTATGTAACAGGTTATATTTTATAACAGGTTTAAACTAATGCAAAAAATATTTATACCGGAATCCCATTTGCATGTTAGTATAACGTTACCAACTTCAGTGACATAGTCTTTAGGTTTCTGTACGCCTAATTTCTGTTGTTTTCAGTCAGTGGCGGATCGAGGGGGGGCGATTCGGGCCCAGAAAAAGAGTAATTGCATTTACGGTGTATTCGCTAAGTCGGATAAATGTAGATCTAAATATCATTATGTTTAGTTGAAATTGCCCCTCCCCCCTAAAACCACTTGCTAGATCCGCCCCTCCTTTCAATTGCTGCAGCTGCTCAATCTTCGAGTACAAGTACATCCCACGGTAACTGCAATGACGCCTCGCTGGCAAGTTGGGTTAGGACCGAAGTTACACCGTTTAAGGGGTGTTACTCTTGATCCGAGCATGTATATAACTTCTATTTCTCTCTGGATCGGAGAACTGTCGTAGTCACAGCTTTCGACACGTCGATTGTTCCTCAAATGAATACAGCCGTTGTATTTGCATCGTTTTTCGATAATTGTTCTTGGATATCTGAAATAAACCGTATATCTATATAACTAGGCTATTACTAAGCTATCAAGACTTGCTACATATAAACAATAAATAATATCAACACCACAAAAGTGCTAAAGGCTAAGCAAAAGCCAAGTTTAGGACAAGCCAAGCAGAATGAATCACATCAGATGCAGTGACTGACTTCTTAAATCTTTTAACAGCTTGTTTCACCCTTATTGGAATCTTCATAAGGTTTGTATTCTAGTAGAATTTAAAGTTTGTGAAGATCTAAACGGTGAAACAAACTCTTAATCTTTTAAGGAGATTAGTACGGTAACTATATTTAATATGGTTGGTTGGTTTAACTCTTTATCCTGGGACTGAAAAAGCCTTTGATAGGTTATTCCTGGCAGTTTCACTACTTGTAGAGGCTTTGAACCACTAACGCAGAGTCGGTTACCAAGATTGACAGAGTGAAGTTTCCGCTTGTTGATAAAATGTTGTTATCTGTGAATTATTCAGTGATGTACTCGCATACAAAAAATATTGACGCCGTCAGCGTAAACGCAAACGTTCGAAAAACCATACGCCGTATGCGTCAACGTAACTTGTAAAAAAAGTTGGCGGCGTCAGCGTCAGCGCATACACCAGAGTAAACTCATTTTGTTTGCTAGGGGCCAAACATTCACACGGTATAAACCACTCGAAACAAACAAGTTTTATTTTGAATTTCCACGAAGAAACACAAGTATCTGAAAGTGTTCATCTGACATTTTGCTGCGTTTTGGTTTTAATATGTCTTTGCCCATTGAAAACATTCTTTCAACTGCAGCGCTGGAAGGTATTGGCGTGTTGTAGCAAAAAAAAGACATTAAAAAGTATGCGTTGACGCTATGCGCTAAAAAACGCGAACACTTTACGGCGTAGCCTCAAGCGACAACTATCCAAAAAAATGTGGCCGTAAGCGTTAGCGCAAACAAAAAGTCTACGGCGTATACGTACATCTCTGGAATTATTTCATCTACTTAGTGAATGGAAATCAGTCCTGCAATGCTTTCTTCAAGCGCACACCACGAGAGCCGAACCAGCGCTGCTTGATTTTGAGTTTTTTTCGTGTAGAAAGTCAGGCGATTTAACGAATGAGCTAACGGGGAGGCTTTTTCCCAACTTGTCTACGGTAGCCTACTGTATAGATAAATAAAAGCGTTTTGTTTTTTTAATTTAGTGTTCCCAACCATTCTAAGATAAATGTAAAAAATTGTAAGAGATAGTACTGAACAATTTTACCTTGTAGCATCAACACTCCTACAAAGTACGGCAGGAGACATGCTATTTTCTGTGCCGGGTGCATCCATAACAGACGATGATAGAGTACTGCTTCTGCGATCGGTAGGGCAACTTTGGGGGCTGTCTAATTCCTCACATGGTGGTATTGACACTTGTGCTCTTTGTAAATACTCTTCTATGAGGTGACGGGCCGGCATTCCAGCACTCTTTCTCAAACCTGAGGTGACCCAGGATGTTCCAAGAGAAAGTTTCAAGATAAGCAGAACAACCGTTGCGGTAAAGGTCACAGGAAACATGGCGTTTGTTGCCAATTGAGTTTCAGTGCTTTGATAATTGTCCCAGGCTTAGTTATTCACTTTTAGACAGTGTTTTAATGTTTTCGACAATAGAAAAGGTTTTAATCACTTAATTATAAACTATCTGAGTAAGAAATCAATAGTAATATTAAAAGCGAAAGTTATTTGTGCTGTTTTTATAAATAAACCATTTCAATTTTTATAAAGTTTTAAATTTCTTTTGAAAAAATGGCATTGCCTACAATCCCTACATTGGTTCAAATAGTAAATTTAAGTAATAAACTTTGTCAAAACCCTGCACATTGCAACTCTGAATACTTAAAACTAAAAGGGCCAGCGACTTAAACATCTATCAAAGTTTCTTTACCTGGTGTTCACAAACCTCGGAGATATTTATTGAAGCTTGACCAAAATTTGGCGGTTAAACATAGAATGGACAAAATAAAAAAATTAGATTTGGTTCGGATTACTTCAGTGTTTCATTCTTTCATTTAAATGGCTGGTTTCGTGGCCGATCGAAAAGTAGCCCATAATGAGAACGGTTTTAATTTTGACTTTCAAACGTAGGCTAATTTTACTCACAGAAAAGAAAGTTGGATTTTTAAAAAATTACGTTTAGCTAGCATTTGAATGACAAGATCAAAACTGTTCTCATTGTACGTTTCGATCACCCACGAAACCAATCATCCAATCCGAAGAATAAAACACTGAAGGTTTTGTGTTCAAATAAAAAGGTGATGTTATACCATGCGCGTTGCTGCTTTTTGGTATTTTGCAACAAAACAGGCTAAAACTCTTTATTAAATTTACAAATTATTTTAAAACAGTCATATTTTCTTCTACAGCAAAGAGGCGTCGTTTGTTGCAGAAACGCGCAGTTCTAGTTTGAAGGCTCATCGATGCAACCTTTCAAACTTAAACAGTTGACTTTTGGTAAAAGAATCCAAAACCTGTTCTTTTATAGGCTTTCAACCGAAAGTGATGCTGTGGAAATTTACGCACTAAATCATTCAACATCATACATTCTTATCATTGATTCTAGGAAACTTTCAAGATAATTAAAAGATTAAACAAATTGTCAATATAATATACCACTTTATCAATTACATATCATGTTTATTCGAAAGTAATCGTCATCATCAAATATTTTTGAAATGCTTTTTGGCAAAATTTTTACTTCAAATTTCTATTTACTGTTTTACGAGTAATGACTGAACAATGAACACCGTATCTTATCTTACATGAAGCGGAGTTCGAATTCAGAAAGTGTCAGACAAACTAATTCGTAATTAACCGGTCAATTAATTGTTGGCACAGTTTTTCGATAATTTAAAAACATTCTGTCGACTTTCCATTACTTAATGCAATGAAAAAAGATTAATTCTGAATACTGTTTCGTTGTTTGATATTGGTTCTTATCAGTAGTTTTCAAACAGGAGCAAGGATTTTCAGAAGGCCGCAAAGGTTTTAATCGTTTTTGTTCATTTGCTCAACAACGGCTATACTGTAGTTGAATAGGGGAAAACGTTTTAATTTTTGTTTTTATTTCGTTATAGGCTAAATGCCCAGTGTTGTTAGTTTCAACAATGTAACTTGTCAAACCAAATTATTGAAAAAAAACAGCACTGAGCTATTCAGCCTATCACAATAAATAGAAAACAAAAGATTACTACAACATAAACAATGTAAGTCCTTTAGCAATATCTTTAAAGTATAGTGAAAAAATAGCCCAAACTGAAAATTGATTTTTAAAAATGATACAAAGACATTGGTAAACTTTTTAGATGGAATTAACAGTAATCTTGAATTTTATGTGAAGAAGGGGTGTTCTTCCCGGCCATCAGCACAAGGCTTATCACTCGCTTGAATTTTATGTTACGTTTTAGAAATGTAGCCTACAATCGGTTTGGGTTACTGGGGCTCAACATAATGCAAGTTTATTCGACCCGAGATTGTTTTGTTTGTCGTATCCAGGCTTACACTCGGTAGTTGAAGATTTAGATTAAGTGGACGGGAAGGCAAGGAAGCCAATCTTCGTGTCCACCTTCAGGCATGCCTGTGTCTTGCCACAGTCACAGCCGCATGCTCTTGACTCTATAGCTTATACCGTCGCACCGTATATACGTTTTAAAAAGCAAATGGTTTTTAAAGCGGTTTAAGTTTATTCTGTCGGTGGATGACCCTAACAAACATCTATAACTACTTGCTCTCTTATTTTTCAAACGTCACATGTGAATCGAATCACACGCCATTTGGTACTTTTAGCAAGCTGATTTGGATGAGAGAACGTTCTTTCTGGAGAAAATTAAGTTCGTTTTATCCCTTCTCGGTTCTTCGTGATTTCCCTTCAGCCAGCGGTGGTGTAACAAATCTGTAATTGTCGGCCTGTGCTTTGGGTTTGGTCGCAATGTCTTCGCTGTGAGATCTTGCGCAGCGTGGCAGACTTTGTTTGTTCTATTGCTGACTATGTCTCCCCGCTTTTGTTGTTTCACCATCGCTCTAAAAAGCATGTAAACAAAAATTACTTAAAATAATAAAACGTAGGAAGTAACCGTAGAAAGTCAAAACAGAGGTTGGGATAAAAAATTTTGTTAGTTGTTGTTATTCCGGCCCATTTTGTTTCGTCAAATCGAGTCTGTTGATAAGGTTGTCCGCTTCCAGGAATCGAAGAAAAAATGTTGAATTGCATTAGGACAAATCCGTTTTAGGCGACTTGAACCAGATAGCTGTAAATTTCAGCTCCAGAACTTACAATTAACAGAGTCAGGCTTATTGGCTAACAAAGCAAACAATAGAAATCGGATAAAATTATAAATTAATATTCAGGAAACATACGTATTACTTGGAAGCATTGTTGGTATGATTTGGTTGTGTAGTCAATGGTCTGTACAACCCGTCTAAGGTACAACCTCATGCGATACCAGCCATTATAACTGCTATTAACAATGAAAAGCGTTGCTTCCGTGCGCGAACATTTTGCCGAAAGACATTTTGCCGAATGGACAAATTTCCGAAAGGACTAATTGCCGAAAGAACTAATTGCCGAAAGAACTAATTGCCGAAAGAACTAATTGCCGAAACAATTTGATGAAAAGTTTCATACAGGATGACGAACTTACCGTATGTCCCTGTCGTCGAATGGCATCGATCCAAACAAGGTTATAAAGAAGACTATGCCGAGCGCCCAAATATCTGCTTGCATTGGATTGTGAGTTTTGCGATCAAGAATCTCTGGAGAAGCGTATGCGGCAGATCCACAAAATGTGCTTGTCATGCATTCGATTGCCTGCAGCAAGCAAAATTGGCAGATTAAAGGGCGGGGAAACCCAAATTCACTTTTTGCGAGTTTTTTGTTTCAGCGTGATGTCATTGTGTACAACATGCGTTTTAGCAAAAAAAAATCCAAATTTTGTTGCCCTCGTCTCGCTAAGGCCGCTTTTGTTTGACACCCGTTTGCGAGGTCTCGCGCGCATCAAGCTGTGATTCTGTTCGCTGTGACGTCACAAGGTACATATAGTTGTGGCCAAAAGTTTAAGACCAGACTTGATTTATGACGATTTTTGCATTACTTCAAAATACTGCATCATATATTGTTTCAGTTGCATCATCTTTATGCATCATCTTATATCTGATGCAGTATTTTGAAGCAATGCAAAAATCGTCATAAATGAAGTCTGGTCTTAAACTTTTGGCCACAACTATATGTATCTTGTGACGTCACAGCGAACAGAATCACAGCTTGATGCGCAACGAGACCTCGCAAACGGGTATCAAACAAAAGCGGCCTTAGCGAGACGAGGGCAACAAAATTTGGATTTTTTTTATTGCTAAAACGCATGTTGTACACAATGACATCACGCTGAAACAAAAAACTCGCAAAGTTAATTTGGGTTTCCCCGCCCTTTAATGGTTTGCAGCCATGCATCAAGAATCTACAACAGAGATTAAAGGCACTTGATTTTTTTAAACTCATTACTGTCTTCAACTCTAAAATTGAAGATGTGTATTATTCACTTGGTGGCGACCGCACAGTCACGTATTAATTCTACTAGTTTCGTTGCAAGAAAATCACCGTTAATTCGAGCTAGAGGAACAGCATCAGCAATTTAGGTTTGAGCAAGTTAAAAAGCACAAGCGTTAAAGTTTCAGCAAAAACAACAGTCAACTCGTAATACAATTTAGATAAAAATTGAAACGTAGGCCTATTGTTTCCTCAATCAAGCCTAAAGGTGAGTCTACACGAGAAAGTGTTCTTGCTTAGAAATTCTTGCTTAAGCTAGTGATTAAGCTCGTTTCGTCTACACTGGCAACCTCGACGAAGATTTTGCTCGCTTGAATCGCGGTCACGTGAGTATCTAATCCCCAATGACGTCACGTTTTAAAACGTTCGCGTTTTAAAACCAAAGTCACGTTTTTTGTCACGTTTTAAAACCAAAGCATAGCAGTTCGCGCTAAAGTACAGCAAAGTATACCAAGCAACTGACTGTTCTTTAACCTTTTGAAGTTGTTGCAGTCTTTCAGTCATGGCTTCCCAGAAGTTGTGTAAAAAATGCTGCAAAAAGCGAAGGATGCAAACCCGCAATTTACTGCTTATTGAAGCATTCAGACACCTCAGTGAGGTTGAAATGTTGGAAACAGAATTTCGTGTCAGCGTGGGTGACTGGTAACAACCAGCAATATCATTCCTCCGCTATTTTTATTACCCAGTGTACAATGGCAATGGTTTTCTGCTGAGATCCTGTTTTGGATTTGAAATTGGAAAATATTGTGCTTTCTATGGGCTATTTCGAGTACGGTCACCGCCAGTTCAGCCCGTAGCATTAATAAGAACGGGTTGGGATCAAAAGTTAACGAAATCCTTTAACGATACCGCCCTGCCCTGTCTGGATACTGAGCTGAGAGGAGACCTGAGATTTTGCGCGGAAAAATCATTTCTAAGCAAGAGAACTCACTTAAGCGCCCAGTTTTTCGCTCTGGAGCGTATTTTTTCTCGACGGCTCGCTTACTCGCCCATTTTCTTAAAAGTAAGCGGCACAAACTGCGATTAACTTAAAGAAACAAGAAGTTTGGCTAGCTTAAGCAAGAAAACAGTCGTCGTGTAGACGCACCTTTAGGCTATAGTTTAGCTGAAATGTCTTTTTTACTTCTGAAAGTAGACAACAATGTCATTGATTTATATTGATGTGGATAACAATAATTCTAAATGCAGTATTTGGAATATTTCTTTCTAATCCGCTTCGATTACACTGCGCAACACAAAAAATTCTAGTAAGCAAAGAGTTGTTTTTGGATATTTCCGAAGCGCTGAGTACGAATTAATAAGAACTCCGTTTTCTCTATAACCCTCCATTTTTTTATAATTTTGATTTCAAATTGTTGCAAAAACGTGTGTATTTCCCTTATTGCAGGCACTATCATGTAGCATTTGAAGTACAAGGAACTGTGCATAACAAAGAGTTTTGCCCATAATGCTTGTCTGCAGTAGTAATGATGGCCTATGTTATAATTTATATTCACTTCATTTTTGTTTCGTATGCTTACATTCCGTACCACTCCTACAATTGCAGTAGTGGATATAGAAAATAATTTTGGGGGGAGCACCAGATTTTCAATAAAGCAAATTTTTAAGCAAATTGAAGAATGCAAATAAATGCTGTGTTTGAGAAATAACGAAAAGACTGAAAGGGGGCTTGGGAGCAAGCCCCCAGAAAAATATGGCAAATTTTGTCTTGTTTTGGTCTGTTTTTGCGTGCGTTGTGCTCCAAAACTAATTACTTTCCGTTGAAAAGTCACGCTTTGTAGCGTATTTGATTAAACTAACTAAAAAGCAATTTTTGTAGAAGTTAGAGTCGTAACCCTGACAGCCACTTTATCTAGCCCAGATTTGGTAAGAATCTAGTCAGATCCGCACAATATCTAAGATCTGAACCAGATCAAGTGGATGTCTGGAAAGATTTGATTTAAATTTGAAGTTAAGTATCTAATCTTTTTATTCATGGCTACAAAAAAAACTTCAATAACTTATATTTGCGCCTGCGGTTGTCCCATCTTACCACATTGCAGTTACGTACACAAGGCACATTTATCTCATACTTCTATTAACACTGGAATAAATTAATTCATCTTTTGACTAGTTGGGTGTGCACTGTGCAATGTGTTTTAGTGCAAAATACTGCATTTTTTTCAGTTTTTGAGTTTGATTTCTCGCAGGGCCGGAACCAGAAAGTGGTCTTGGGGGGGGGAGGGTGGCGATTTCAACAAAAAACAATGATGTGTTGGTCTATATTAATCCGACTTTGCAAATATACCATGAATATATTTACTTTTCTATGCTTTAAGTAGGGATGGTAGAAGTAGGGGATTGCTCACTCAAAAGTAAGATGGACAACTGGAGGGTCATAATGTTATGACAAAATTTAATGCAACTACAGCTTGAAGTCTACTGCCATATGTCGCATACTCAGGTGCAGTTTATATGACCTGCCCCACGTGTGTACAAAGTGTGTATCACCAAAATAAATGTAGGAAATATGTGATATCATCTTTATTTAATAGTATTATAGTCATGATAATGCAGGGGTAGACTTCATGCAACACCGGTAACAGTAGGTAGCCTCATACTGCTGCAGTGAGGTTTTGCAGGTTTTCTAGCACTCAAAATTTTAACCAAATATAGCAATTCATTTGATGAGAATGAATTTACCTAAAATCAAAGAAAACGTTGTGCAGTTCTGTTAATTTTTGAACCTCTTAGTGACCCTCCAGCTGTCCATTTTGCAAGAAAAATCTGTGAAGTGAGTGGTCCCGGTATTCCACTGTCCCTAGCTTTAAGGAGTACGATCGCATCCTTATTGGATCCGCCACTGTTTTGAGGGGCACAAAAATGCACACCTTTTATAAGCTAGAATATCTACTGCTAAAAATACGCGATTTCTATCTCACTGGTTAGGCAGATGAAGCGTAATTGAGCGAGCGCAGCAACCTAAAAAGTGTTTAACAGAAACTAAGCAAAATACATTTTTTTCTTCGTTTTTGTTTTAAGGAGAAACACATGGCCAAGTGCCCTCACCAACAATAGGCCTAAGTTACCTAAATCATGTTTTTTAGGTTCTCTTAACTCACTTTTTCCTTTTTAAGTTTTGATGCTAACTTGTTAAAATTTCTCGCAAAACCGAAATCGCACAGTTTGGCAAGAAATCTTTGCCCAGATTGCCTTGTGTCTAATAATATGTTCTCGCATTTGATATCTCTGTGAGCTATTGAATTTTCATGAAGATATTTTACAGCGCGGCATACGTCTACGAATATGTATCTTGCTTCTACATCAGGGACTGCTCCATTTTCCTGCAAAATATTAATGTATATACTTTTACACATCACTAAATCAGCCGAAGATTGCACTTTGCTTTTTATGCTTTACGAAACAGACACTTTTAATGCAAACTTGTACTGCAGCAATTGACTATACTATTACAGTCAGTAGCCAACTCGAATGCCTAAACATTTTATATCAATGCAGATTACTGAAAAGAAATTAAACATGTTGCCAATTTAAAAATTGTGAGTAGGCTGCCACTGAACACGTCAAAGCGTGATGTAAACGTTTTTGTGCTGTGATTTCTGAAAAGAATGCCTAACTAGGCTCAATCACAATTTTTCATTTCAACGCGAAAACAATCAATTAACGTCGAATAGAAACAAAGTATTTCCAAATTTTTAAATAGTTTTCTTTTAAACAACCTTGGCGAGTACCTTTACGTGATCAAGTAGATCACCGTACTGCAGAAACTCAGTCACAATGTAGACTCTGGCTGGTATTTTGGTTTCAAAAATTTCGTAGACTTTGACGATGTGTGGATGTTGGACCATGGATAAGATTTCAATCTCTCGCGGAAGGAATCTCTCTCGAAATACCGCGGGCGCTTCGTCGCGGCAAATTATTTTGATTGCGACTTCTCGCTCCAGAGAAACAGAGCAAGCTCGCTGAAAAACAAACAATAAAAATAATTCATATACGTACATAAAATATTAAAAAACTAACGTATTTCTTGCGACATTGATAGGTTCGGTAGGCCACTGATTCAATTGTCAGCCACGTTCGATTTTCAACGTTCAAAACACAGTCATTTAGGCCCATTTGGTCTAAACTAAACTCTAATCGAACCACATCGGTTCCAGGCCAAATTGATCGGCTCGATTATGCAGGTAGTGCAATTGATGTAGACCTACAGCAAAAGAAAACAGTATAGCAAGTGGACTAGAGACTGACAAAAAAAAATACAACAGAAAAATTACTTTTTGAAGAGTTGAGTGTTTTACTTAGGTTATAGTTGTTTCGCCAAAACCAAACAACTTTTCATCATTTCGATGATTTTGAAAATACTCGATAAGAATGAGTTGTTTTTATTCAACTTAACAAAAGTCAATAAAATACGGTTGCACAAACTAAAAGTTGGTTTTTCAATCTCCAAATGGAAATTAAATCGAATAAAACTTATAAAAATGATGTTCAAACAATTTCCAAATGAAATTACTTGTGATGCTCTATTTGAGTAAGCTGCAAACTAAAATTTGAGTTTGCAACCACAAACTAATCCAAAATCATCGGCTATGTTTTGATATACAATAAGTTATATGCTGCTAGAACGTTAATTTGAAATCTTTCAACAAGCTTGGGCAGTCTTAGTCATTGATACAAAGTTCCGTTGCGGTTTAGTTTGGAAATTGATTGTGATTGAACTTAGTCAACTACTTTGGAATAAATTTGAAAAGCCTGTGTAATAACTATAGATCTAACGGCAGTCGCATATAGTTAACAGTTTGAGCTACCGGATCAACGTAGCTAAAGACTGGGGAGAGGAAAACATGTTTTTGACGCAAAATACATCAAATTTGAGACCCATTTTTCATGTAGATTGTTCGTGGGAGGTTACAAATTTTCTCTTGTCATCTATACTGTAATTCACCAGCGTAAACGGCAGTGGGTTACTGTATTTTATATCACAAAAAAACATGACTCCACACATATGCAGTCCAATGATAAAAGACCTTAAACTAGGTAAGGTAATTTCACAATAGGCTATGTTGTTTTCGCGATTAACCTTCACTTTGCTGTATGTTCCTTCTCCCACCACGTTTCTGATAATGTAACCTTTGCACTTAAGCATTTCTTTTTCTGAAGGAAGCTGTTGATCCCTTTTTTGCAAATTCCTTTTTCCAACATCGCCCGATTGTGCCGACTTCGCCGCCATGACTTATCTTCTTTAGTTAAAATAAACAGTTTAATTACATTAAAAATAAGTTATTTTTCGTATTCATGGCTTACAAAAGTTCTGGCTTATTGCATCATATGACTACAAATGCAAAGATTGTGACATCACATTAAAGTTACTTCTTGAGACAAGTATGAGAATTTAAGAATAGAGTGGTTGAAATGCGTGGTCAATCTGAGTAAAAATTAAAAAAAAACTCAGTGCCCAACCAAAACGCTGTCGTGAGTTTAACTTCAGCACTTGAGACTGTATATTTCAGTCAAATAGAAAAAAGCGATTAAAAAAAAACAACCCAAAGACGACAAACTCTCACAAAAAAAAAATACGGCCAGAATTTATATGGTCTTTGCCAGATATTGTGCACTTGAATCAAATATGATCACAACAAAGTGCTTGAGAAATTTCTTAGATTGGATTTAAACCTTGCTGTTGTGCGAGTTACTTTAAGTTGGCTTTCTAAGCTGCTGCAGGTGAGCACCAGCGCAACTAACAGGGTTGTGTAATGGTATTAGTCCCCCCTCTCCGACAATCAAAAGATGAAACAAGACAACTTGTGTTGCATACAGATTTACGTTGAGTCACAAACACGGTATTTCCATCAAGGATATTGTCGATGAGTATGCTACGTTTGGCCTTCTTGACACAAACACTAATTCCAGTTAGCCTACCCTCCGGCTCCGTGGGCCAAGTCGTGCTTACGACTTTTTAAACTTCGGGAATTGTGTACCAAGCCATCATTAAAACATTTCGAAATATAAATTTTTGTTACAAGACCCGTTGATCTTGTGCAAACTGACAAACATATTCGGGTCCAGATTTTCCATGTTAAAATTTTTTGATATTTTTTTTTGCGCTATGGTCATTCTGGCACGCAAAACTAAAAAACCTTTTTCTTTGTGCCACTGGTCTTTGTCACCACTTGTGGTCTGTCAGAACTAACAAGGTTTGATTTTACAACATTCACTGATTGGTTTATTTGATTATTCGAAGCAGAGCAACATTTCGAAAGCGGGAATTATTTTGGAAGCGCTTACTGCTGCAAGCACTCGAGCAGTCATTTCGTAAATAAGTAGCCTATCATAATAATAGTCAGTTTCGCTTCTTTAAAAATGATTGGTTGAAACACAATAATGGGTAAAAACACTTTCGGTTTCAGGAGTTACAACAATCTCGACCAAACAGCAAGAATCTTTAGCCATTTGATTAGCGTAAAGTAAATACATAGGTATCAAAATAAAGAAGAATCTTTTGACAGATTCCAAACCCACGACAACTTGGGGTCATTATGTTTGAGCTAAACGGTAGGCTCTACTGTATATATAAAAAAAAAGGAAACTTTTGATAGTAGATAAAGCTGTAAGTTTTCGTCTTGTGTAAAATAAACGTGTTTCGGACCGTTACAAATATAGCCAGTGGCCAAAAAGCCGTAAAAGGATGGGAAGAGTGGTTGAGTCTGTGAAGTCAAATCCAAGATAAGATTTTTATTTTTTGAAGGTTGTGTGACATGACGATTGACGACTGCACACTCGCAGTGTCTTTATTTATAAAAAAAACATGTTGGAGTAGGGTGTGTGTTATTTCGAACTACTCTCCGCTTGGTATTCGTTAGTAAAAGCACAGGTTGACAGTTTGCTCTGTTAACTTATTAAAATTATCACACAAAACGTACCGGATTCATCATATCCTCAATTCCTTCGGATGTTCGAAAAACAATTCCCACAAATCGACATTCTTTTCAGAAATTAAAAAGATGTTCTTCTTCAATATAATAAAAGTTGAAACTGCACAAACAAGAACAAAATTACCCAAGTAGGATAACGTTAGAAGTTTGAAAGTTATACTGATGTGACAGAGCAACTTTTTTCATGGTTGCAGTGACACAAAAAGATGTTTCAATGTGGCAGCGCAGCCACAGTCCCATGGCTTTTCATCATAGTGTTGCGCACATTCTCTTCAGAGTTTCGTGTTATTTATTATGACAAACATCACCGTCTGGCCTGCTCAAAATTTTTTTATTTTTTATTTTTTAGCATTTCGCATTGTTTCCCATGGTTTTGATCACTTTTGGACATTTGTTATAACCTAGAGAAGTGTAAGGGGATTAAGAAGCAGCACATAACGCCACTAGCGATGAAAAAGAATTTTGCTTATTTCAAGCAACCTATACAGTATGACAGTATACACATCTTTTGAAATTTCTCAATGACTCCAGTCTGATCGCTCAGATTTATTTTTGACGATGGCGTCATGGTGACATCATAAAAATCATAATGAAGTTGTCAGAACATATTAAACTTGCAGCTACAGTTATTAATATAATGTTAAGGATACTGTCACCACGACGTCACGATCAGAAATAAATTTGAGGTCTCTTTCTGCCAGACTAGACCCATTGAGAAGCTTCAAAAGATCCGGCCTACACATAGGTTATCTGAAATAAGGAAAGTGCTTTTTCAAAACTAGTAGCGCTAAATGCTACTGCTTGGTTTGGTTTTGAATCTTTATCTTCGGACTGACAAAGCCTTGATAAGATATTCCTAGTAGTTTCGCATACTTGTAGACATGGGCGCCGATCGCTCTATAATATTGGTGGGGACATTTACTAGGAAAGGTAGGCCTGAGTTAGAAAGGGGCGACGAGCGAAGCGAGCTAGAAAGATCGGGAGTCTGTTCTAACAAACAAACAAATAATATGTACATTTGTACAAGTCAAAAGAGATATATATATATTTTTAGTTGTCAGTGGCAGCATTGGACAGCAGACGTCCAATCACTGGGCAACGAGTCTCCGGCGAATTAAAAACGAAGTCCTTGGAGAGGTCATGGGGGTTGATCGAATTCAAAACTTTGTTGTGCACATGGCAGACCATTGCATGATCTAGCCGTTTCTGAGTCATGGTAGATCGCAACCAAGTTTTGACACGTCGTAAAGTTGAAAATGACCGTTCAGCTGAACACGAGCTGGCTGGTGAAATGAGAAATTTCTCCGCATAATAACATTAGGCCTACTACTACGGTCGAGATTTCCTCGCATAAAACAAAAATGTTGCCCCCTCCTTTAAATAGATTTTGAACGTCTGACTAATAAAATTGTGACATTCGGTTAATAATTTCCCTTCTACGTTACAAAATACTGTAAAAGGATGGTGGGGAAATGTAGAAAGATGGTGGGAACATGTCCCCACGGTCCTATAGGGATCGGCGCCCATGCTTGTAGAATGTAGAGGCTTTTGACTCAGGGCTGGTTACAGAGATGGACATAGTGAAATTCCCCAATTGTTGAAGTGTTGTTGCGGGAGAATTATTCCATCCATCAAGTGTCGCTGAAAGTAGAGCAGTCCTTAGAATGCGCTGCTCAACCGCACACCTCGAGAGTCGAACCAGCGCCGCTTAACCTTGAAGCTTTTTCGTTTACAAAGTCACACGCTAACCAACAGCTATCGGGGCGGACTGATTTTTTTAATTCCCCCACTCTTCTCATAGTCATGCCAAATATCCAAAAGTTGATTTTCACTTGTGAGTTATCAGTAAGGCATTGGATGAAAGTGTTTTTTCAGTTGAAATAAAGAGTTCAGCTAGGATTATGGCCCTGATTTTGGAAAAATTGGAAATGTTCAGGCCTCTTGAGGCAAAGTGTCCCATCATCTGAGAGTAAAATGGTTTCCATTTTTGAATTTCTCATATTGAAAACCACAGGAAACCATGCAAGAGGCTAAAAAATTTCAAAATTTTTGATTAGGTTTAATGATCACCGTAGCCCCACGCGTGGACGTCGCCGTACGGGACCAAAAAAGGCGAAACCAAAAGTTGCATAAATCTGTGCAACTTTTACAAAATCGCTCAAATGTAAACTTGATTGATTGATTGAATCTTTATCCTCGGACTGGGAAAGCTTCTTGCAGAGCTTAATCCTGGCAGTTTCGTATACTTGTAGAGGCTTTGAATCACTGACGCAGGCCCGGTCACCGAGATTGACAGAGTGAAGTTTCCGATTGTTGAAGTCTTGTTGCCGGGGAATTATTCCATTCATTAGATGCCGCTGAATGGAGAGTAGTCCGTGCGTTGCTTAAGCGCACACCCCGAGTATCAAAACAGCCATCTACTGAGCTTGTGAACAAACCTCACTGACAGACATTTGATTTAAAAAAAAAAAAATGATTCTATCCGGCCATAGCACGAACTGCAATAAACCTATATTTAAGAATGCACGTTCAAATTGATAGTTGGAGACACCTGGAAACTGATGAAAATGCCGAATTGTTTGTTTCACTAAACTAGGCCACAACTAAACTACAGTAGGCTGATGAAATATTACATCATCTGTTATATGCCTGTTAGTCTCGCCACTTATACAAAGGATTGTTACATCATAATTTATCCACGCCACAATAGCAAGTCAAAAAGGTTCATTGACCTTTCGTCAACGTTGAGATACAGTATTTAAGTTGTGAATCGCCATGACCTTGTGACAACTGAAAAAGCGTCAGCTTCAGCATGAACAAAATGCTAAGTTTGTTTGTCAGAAAGCATGTTCTTGATTGAGGTCAGAGTGTAAAGTGTAAACTATATGAGTAAGTGAATTACGTTAAGTAAGACAAAATTAAGATTTTTCATACTTAAAAAGCATTGTATTTTTCGTTTTGTATAGTTTCTGCCATGTCTTTGACTCAGCAAGTCGCACTAAGCAAAAAAAGCATTCCAGATGCGATAGTAGTGGTCAAAGCAGTTAGTTATGTTTTCCGCAAGGTGGCAGACATACACATTTATTGGCTTTTGCTGCTTGTCTGACAACGAACGAGAAGAAGGGACAACAATACCAAACGAAAGGAAAAACGATATTTTGGTTAAACAAGTTTTTGTTCCTTGATTGGCGAATGCGCTAGAGGCAGGTAGATTTTTTTCGTTTTTCAACCCGGGTAAAATAATTTTATTTTAATAGTTAAATTTCCTAATATTTGCTGTTAAAAAAGGTCGAAAAAAGAAGTGTTTTTTTATTTGTAAATTGAAAAGAAACAAGATTTTTTCAGACAATAGAAAAAATTTCAGACAGTTATAGGACTAGCCATGGATAAACAAAATTTTTTTAGTTGCAAAACGCGTAAAATATGTTCTGTTGGAACACAAAGTATATTTAATAGTGTAACTGTATCTAGGCAGCTAGACTTTATCATACGTTGTTTTGATGGTCGGTCGTTTGCAAAATGATATCTACTCCCCCAAGATTTATGCATAATATGTGACTAACAGCCAGGCTAGGCATATCTGCTTTATGAAGCAGTCTGCTTCATATTATCGCATAGCTTGTTGAACGAAGTTGGTCTTATTAGATTAACTTGTGTCGCTATGTCGATTAGTAAAATGTAAATCAGTAAAGCAATGGTGATTACGAGCCCGCTTGGCGTCCAACTGCAGCATGAAGTATGTTTTGATGAGCATGCGTAAGTATTTTCAAGCTGATTGCAAAAACATATCTGGATAATTTATATCGCAGAGTAGACTACATATAAAAAAAACAAAAAAAAATACCTTGCAGGTTTTAGGATAAATACTGTGATTGCCTCTCACTGTCAAATTGTTTATGAATGAGAATGTGGTTTGCTTGGGTCAACTAGAATAAATTATTTAGAAGCCTATGCACAGAAAGTGAAGTATTTTTCTGGAGTTGCCATCTGCCAAAAAGAACGTTAAAATGGAGTATTCAATTGAATGGATCTTGGTCTTCATCTCTTTTCTCGCCGAGGTATGACACTTCAAATTCGGCTAAATTTTATTTTCTCCCCGAGGTATTGAGTAAGGTTTCATTGGCGTTTGGGCAAAAACTCAGCTGAGGATTTTGAACAACTTGAAAAAGAAAGTTGTGTCTTGTGCTAAAGTGCGTTTGTTTTTAGTTTCATATGAACACAAAACATTCTGTTGCTCTTTTGGATCTAACCACAAACTTGTGTGGAGGAGAGCTGTAAGAAACGCTTTCTTTTTTGAAACAAAGCGGATTTTTTCAACAAAATTTGATTCGAAACGAAATTAAAACAAAGCGTTTTGCGTCAAGAAGAAATCAAAATTCTCTAACGATTTTTTTCGAAAAATTTTGGCTTGCAGGTTCAAGGGATGGCTTTACTTAACGATTTAGATTGAGTTTGTTGCTTGGCTGCGTGCACAATGGTGATGATCATCGCATTTATATCGAATAATGCCAAAGCCTCCATGTAGACAGCAGCAACTATGTGTTGTGTGACCACAGTATCTGTTTTAGAACCGTGAGAAAGCAAACTAACTAACGCCCGAGGGTGAAATCCCACGAAAGAAACTTTGAAGAGCAAAACTTATTGTAACTTGACTGAATCATAATCTCACAAAAGCTAACTTTTTTGTATTGATGACAATTTTTAGAATTTTGTTTGACGTTATTAAAGTAGGCGTATCATTCATATTGTTTTTTCATGATCTATCAGAAACTGATAAGCTATTTTTGACCATCTCTCGTAATGGAAACAATTGCTACCATTCAATGCTGCTTGGCTCAGTTGATAACCACTTTTATTATTTGAATAGGTTTGTGTTGGAGCCGCGCCTGGAACAACCTTCGGATACTTCGAGTTGCAAATAGTTCGTGTACAAAACACTGGCGGGGAACTGTTAGTCGGAAGCTGTTGTGATGGAACAAGAAACGATTATGGTTGTCATGCCGACAAGTGCGACACTTTTTTCCAAATCTGTCTGAAAGAGTACCAAATGTCTGGGAAAGAGGCAGATCCTGATGCGTGCACATTTGGAAGACAAATCAGCCCTGTTCTTGGAAGCAACTCATTTGTGATTGACAACATCGAAGATCCCACCAATCCGGGCCGCATAAAGATGCCTCTCATGTTTACCTGGACGGTAGGTTTTTCTTCCAGTTCCCATCGCATGTAAATTTTATAAAAATGTGAATTGTGCGCCAGCTATGCATTGAGTCTGCGTAGCCTACATACTTTTGAGTTTTTTCAAAAATTGTTTAATAAAAATTGACAGGACATTCTCATTGATGCACAATAACAGGAACTAATCTTATCAGTCGTCAATTGAAGTTTTAATTAACTGCTTGTTATAACTATTGAACTTTTGTATCTGTATCTGTAGTGTCATGTTCAAATTTTATATTTTATCTGCGGTTAATTGATAGGCTGCAGCATAATAATAGCTGGTTGTCGCTTATTTTTTTGAATAAGTTCATTTTTAACCGCAATTCAACAATGACAACCTATTATTTGCAGTTTTATTGTTCGGATACTTGCTTTTAATAACAAGCGATGATTACGAAAAGCTTTCTTTTTTTTTTACGTATTTTCTTTATCTTTTGAACTTTTCTGGAGGTGTGACGACCGTGCTTGATTACTTAGTAATTTATTTCGGAATTTAACACGTCTGAAGTTTCAGTTGGTTGTCATTTTAACCTTTTTCTAGACTCCAGCTAATGCTCTATTAACAAAGATACTGTTTTCATTTCGATGCCAGAGCAAAATCAAAAAGTAATCATTGGCCAGATTAGTAATCATTACGTCAGAAAAAGCTTTATTTTATATGCCTAGCAATGGGGTCTGCTACTATTCGGTGAGTCCGATTCGGTGAGTTCCTAACCTCTAACCCTAACCCCTAACCCTAAAACGGCAATGATAATTAGGCTACGGTAACCTACTTAATAATTTAAAAAAAAAATTGAAAAAATGGGATCGGACTCACCGATACGGGCCATACCGCTAGCAATGACCTTTGTAATACCGCAATCTTCTTGTTCAGCGCTGGACATGATCAATCCAATCACTGTTCTTTTTTTGTAGTTTTTCGGACAGGATGTTTGGGAAGATGGTAGGAAAAATGATTTTAAGCGCATTGTGATTTTAGGCTACTTGGGAGCTAGCATGGCTTGTATTGTTGAATTCTTTCAAAATGTACGATAATTTCATTTAAGCAATGGTGTGCAGGTAGTCTTTGTCATATGGCTAACCCTTGATTTTGTCCATTGGGATTTTCAATTTTCTTAGCTTCATTTTGAAACTGCTTAAACACCTTATTGTACACGAGCAGTCGGTTTTTTTATCTGATCAACTCAGCGATTCCGTTAATCGGTTGGTACAACCCCAAGAATACAATGTAAGCTTTTCTCGTTGAAGTTGTAAAACTAGATGATCGCCATTTGTGCGAGAAAATGGCTTGCAAGTATGGGCCTCATTTTCTATTGCGCTTCGCAAATGACTGCCGATTTGCACAGTGAAAGCATCCATCGTCGGATAAGAACTAATGGAGTAATTTGTTGGAATGTTTCCCCGAGAGCTGGCGACGTTGAAACAATGTAAAACTAATATTTTTTCTACCTTGGTAGGGCTTTGCGATGTTTTTGTTGTATTGTTGCAGTCAGGGTAGGCTACGCGCTGTTTCTAAGTAATTCTTGCACCGATGCAGCAACTGATCAGGCTTCTGACTGGGCTACTGGTCTCTGGCTACTAAGCCAGTTTGCCTTGGGTGTGCTGATTCACCCTTAAAAATTCCTTTTTGAAGAACCCTTCTGTACTGAGTGTTTATTTTCCAATGCACAAGAACTGTGTCAATCACATTGTAGAATGATTAGGTCACGTGATCCCTTGTGACCTTGTCGTGTGCCTCGCGTTTCTGTCCGGGCGTTCAGCACGAGCCACCAGAACGCCAAGCGGCACGCGCCTCACTTCGCGATTCTTTATCGGCAAATGGCATTATGAGCAATCTTGCAACGTCTATTTTTTGTCTGAAATCATTACTTGCGACGAAACTTCAACAATTGCTGCAAACCATGTGCAAGATTTCACGCGTCTAACGGTCTGGCTTTCCCAATATTCCCAAGCTGACATATTCCCACCGAAATATTTGATGGCAAACATTGCTGGAATTTCTGTTGGCTGGATGCATTTTTTACTGACAGTGCCTTTTTAATAGTGTTTGCAGTTTCTTAAGGCGATCATATCACAAGTCAGTTTCTTCAATCTCCTAATCAAAAAATGCTCGTTCAAACTTTTACTGCTCAGTACTTCCGCTCCATTATAAAAAAAAGCATGCTCCAAAAAAGACGAAATGTTGGTAAATTTAGTTTTCGACAAATGTTTGAAGTTTCGCGTCGTTGCAAGATCTTGAGAGAGAAGCAGCGTGCCAAAGTTTTACAATTGTTGATGTTTAGTTATTTCGGGCTAACTTTGTGGTGATTTGATTGACTCTTCAAACCATTGAAACACAAAACACTCCTTTTCAAGTTAAGAATCTTTACCAACATAATCACTAGGCCTAAGTTTATGTTGAATCAATGTTTCAACAGATAATTAGAGAAACATCGCTGCGATGTGAGATGTGTCAAAAGACAAAGAATAACATTCTTACAAGTAAAAAGTTAATCTATTCGAAAAAGCAAAGCTTTGCTTTGGAATATGGGCATTGCTCTGTTGTATGGTGGCAAGAAATATTATCTTCCTGTTGAAATGAATGCTAGTGGAGCAGGCCGAGACAATAAAACGAAACAAACAGGAATAAAACGTTCGGTCACTTAGAAAGCACTCAAATTTAGCAATGCTGACCATTAGCAGAGACATTAATGGATTTTTTGAAAACTGACACTTCTCCACTTAAATACTTCGCCGAACGATGGTGTGCGCTTGTATAATTATCTGATTATGGAAGTCGCCATCCTGCAAAAAATGTTATCGATAAAGCTAAAACTGTTTGTTTCATAAAAGTTGCACTATTTGGCTGGAATATCAGATGATGTTTTCACAAACTGAATAAATGAATGAAAATAAATCAGATTACTTTTATTTTACGTTATGGAGTGCTATCGCATTCTCCTTGACCACTGCGACAATGATAAAACGTTTCAATTATTGAAGGTGTCATAAATACTTACGTATCTTTATTTTCTAATGTCGCATTTTACTGTTTACTTTAAGTTTTATTGAAAGAGATAGATAAAGTAAACAATTAGGTTTGTCTGTTCTTTTGCATGGTTTTTAACTAGCTCACTATTCCATCTTCGCTCTTAGACATTTTCAGCTTCTTGTTGATAGCAAGTATACTTTTATTTTCCGTTTTGTGATGAGCTACTAATCAGCAATGGAAAAGTAATAACTACTTTACTTTTGACTTGCAAACGAAACGTTTATCAATTTGTCAAATTTTAACCGTGTCGATATATATCGTTTCTGTTTCACATGTTCTTTGTGAGCAATGGGCAAAGCCAGTTTCTCTTGGCCGCAGTTCCAGATTGCGATTGAAAAGCTGCAAACCTTAAAAATTGTGTTGAGCCTTAATCTTGATGGATTTGTTTTGCCACATGTTTTATCGACACAAAGATAGTGAGCTAGCACGTGTTGAAAGATTGCCACTCAAAATATTCATGTGACAAAGTATCGAAGTTTAGCTCAGCTCATTTTGACACAGTGCAGGTTCACCCATCTGATCAAAGGTGATGTGTTAATCGTACTGTTTGGACAAAAGTACAACTTAAGCCTTCCAGCCAGCAACGCTGAAATGACTAAATTACATTGATAACAGGGTAATGGTATTTATATTGTAATTGGTTTTCCTGCAGTTTCTACTTTCATATTGTTATCAAATACGAAATAAGACGTTTTCTGTCTGTTCTAATACTGCTTCAAATGGCATAAGTAGAAAATGTGTGAACTCTTCGACTGAGATTTTACAAATGTTTGTCAAAAAGTCTATGATTTCATCCAATAGTTGCGCACGAATGATGAAAAATTAATAAAAAACACGCAACTTGTACTCAAAAAATTGCTGAATAAAAAACAAAGCATTTGTTTGTGCGAGTTGAATTTTAACGAGATTGCTAGCAATGACCGTTTGATTTGCTCAATACACAGTACAGTGGTAGATTTCCTTTGCAATCACTTGATCGAATCCAGGACTTGGTTTAAACTGGTCGTCTGCGGTTTGCTTCATTGAGTTGAGCTGTGAGGTGTCTCAAACGGTGCCAGACTGTTGAGATGAAAAACGATCCGGTAATGGTGATTGATTTGCTTTCTGTGTACGTGAATACAATGGTTGTTCATGCGCAAAAGCTATATATTGCACACCTTTAAATGCTTGAACCACCCAACTTGCAATGTTTCATATCAAAATAAATGTATCGAGTGTGTCAAGTTACCTTATCCGTGGTTGTCAAGCAATCGTGTGTGCTTTAACTTTCTTGTTTTGAAACTACTGTGGATAAATCGTAAATTACAGGCTACAGTGGCATGTCGAAACTTCGCTGTTTGAGGAAATGTAAAATATCTCACAGATTTTCACCAACAACTTGATGAAATATATTGCAATCAAAAATAAACCTTTTATCGATTTCGATTTTTTATGACAGTTGATGTTTAATTAACGCGTTTATATTGCGCAAATTGTTGAACAGAGTATTAGCATGGTCAGATTGTCTACTTGGCTAGGTTTTGCTTGTTCAATTTGCCATGACCGTTTGTTTTTCCCACGCCTTTGTTTAACCGCATCGTTATAAATTTCGATCCTTTCCAGTTCGGTTCTTTTCTCTTCGCTCTGTCGTACCACCTCACACTTCACTTATTCTTTGATTTGCTTTGGCATCTGTTTATTATCGCTAGAACTTGTAACTCGTTGCGCTCTGCAGTGAATTATCATGTGCAGCTTCCGTTCAACTCTTTTTGGCAGGTCATTGTGTCACTAACTGTGTTGAATTCAAGTGCACCATTGTTATGTTTGATAAGTTTTCACTGGGTACTGTAAATATGGAACTACTTGTCAGATCACACTGTCTGTCGTACAATTGAAAAACTTGCAATAGCCGTAAAGAAAACTTTATCCTCATTGGTGGTATCATTGGTAGATGTGGTAGGCTACTACCAACTTTAAGTTTACGTATTTTATTAAGCGAATATTAAAATATCTGCCATCTGGTTAGCACACTATCTGTTTAGACTTCCGTCCCGATATAATCTTACTTAATAATAATTGTATTATTGCTTAATTTTGCGAGTAGCATCTTGCCTGACAACCAACTTAATCAAACATCAGTTTAATATGGGTACATGGATCCTGTGAACAAATACCGTTGAGCGCACTGCCACCGAAAGTCATAGTCGTCTGCTCTGCGAGGTTCTGCTTCAAGTTCTAAAATTTTGAAATAATAAAACAATCTACAAATGAAGTGCGTCTGTCATGCGGAGACGTAATCCATCCAATCATGTTTTCTTTGCTTCTTGCCAAGTGGGAAGACAAACGTTTTCCATTTAACAAAACGTAAAACAGTGTCAAATATCCCGTGATGTTTCACTAACAATTTTACTGCCGGCATTTTTTTTAAGCTATCAAGTCAACTACCTATTTGACATAAAAAATGGTTCGATTTGACGTTTGTGCTAACACGACGCATTCTTGACGCCTACAACATTTTGTCTATAATCACGTCACTAAATACCCAGTCAAGCCAGCTGCAAAGCCTGAGAAAGGTAAACAAGAGGACAGGTAAACCGTCTTGCTTGAATTTCCTTTATAAATAAATAATTTTGTAAAACAAACAAGCTTCCATTCACTGTTGCAAACGGCGACGTGAAACGCATATTCTATGCGCTGCTTAACGATGTTGAGTGTGGCCTTCATTTCATGGTTATTGCAGACTGAAAATGGTCATTAGTGTTAAACTGAAATGACCAAAAACAGTGAAGTCTTTGCTCAAAAGCTATCCAATCCTAATGCGTCACAAAGAGATGCTTCAACCCAGACAGTAAAGCAGTCGTTTTTTAACATTGATTCGACGTCTGCAGACGTTGAATCAATGTTAAAAAACAACTGATTTGCTGTCTGGGAATGCAATGCATTTTATTTTCGTTGCCTATCGAACAACATTTCTGCTGTAGACTAGTCCCACTTCAATCTACTGTGTTTTCGCTAAATTGGTTCACCTACCAGTACCAACGTGTAGACTTTTTGTTATTGAATTGCTTCTGAGTTTTGTCTGTGGATCATACGTGGGCTGGACACGTTAGTAAAGACACGCCTTAATGCATGACCCTATCCATAACTTGTATCTACAAAAATAATTTCTATAAACTCGCAATAAATGTAGAGAATCAATCAAGTACAATATTTGATTAGTTGTAAATATTTTTTACAAGAAGCCTACATAAATATAGTATGCAAGTTCCGGTGAACTACATAATTATGACACCGATTGCCCTGATATATGTTGGATTCACTGATGTCCGGTTGTTTCTTTATTTTGTGGCTTGTCGTCAGTTGCTTTCAGGAAGAATTTGGTCAAAGTTTACGCAAGTTTCTTTGAGAATGAGTTGAAATCCCAGAACGATTCATGGCGCAAAGTAAACAATAAAAGATGAACTTCCTTTTGAGCTTGCTTCTTGATAATGACAAATCCATTAAATTGACAAAGGAAACAGTTGAAGTGGTTGG
Organism: Aplidium turbinatum; assembly: GCF_918807975.1. Classification (NCBI taxonomy): domain Eukaryota; kingdom Metazoa; phylum Chordata; class Ascidiacea; order Aplousobranchia; family Polyclinidae; genus Aplidium; species Aplidium turbinatum. The sequence goes on from NC_137472.1 coordinate 50,680,016, forward strand.
CTTGGTGTGAAGTGGACGGAGTTGTGTGAAAGTCAACAGTGTTCTTCACTTAATCAAAATCAATGAGAACAATGTAGCCTATGCAACTTACTTGAATTACTGAGTTTGCAATGTACACACTTATACAAACTCTTCTACTAATTTTGTTTTCATAACCACTAAGCTTTTAGACTACGGAATTAGGGGCAAGTTCCGTTTTAATCTATTGGTAGTTATGGCAAATCTGAAATTCTTGTCTCAATTTTATAACAACGTTGCTACCATGCAACCATATACTCAAACAAACTACAGGCAAAACATTTAGGCCCAACTGACAAATTAACAATTTTATTTACAAAACAAATCTTAGTTATCGTCATAGTTAGTCTTTTAAGTCTTTTAAATTAGTTATTAAGGGCGCCATTGCAATTAATGACCCTTAATCTCTTACACATCGATTTATCATCCATTGTTTGTTTAGCCTTATTTACGGCTCTAAAGTGGGCAGTTTTAGGCTGCTGTCTTGCGCCGGTGTTGAGGTTGGGGAAGAGGGTTATGAACAATCCCTGCTGGTAAAAATAAAAAAATGGATTTTTTCCAGCTAAAAATATCATTGAAAAATTTGAGAAGAGTTGTTTCCTTTATGGTTTCATATTGCTAATTTAGGCTATTCACTTATTTTTGTGTCTTTTTCTCACTTGTTTTCACCCAGTGAGTTGGGACATCTTCACGAGTTGAAGATTTTGCTTGTTTCAACCCAAAAAGAAATTCTTAAGCGTGTATTGACAAGAAAAGCAGTCGTTTTGGAGTTAGATATCAAATCACAGAACCTAACTAAAATTCAAGTCGACTGAAGATGGATGACATTTAGTAAAACTGCTTCTTTTCCAACCATTGCTGCTGTTTCAACGTCTTACATTCTTTTCTTTTACGTACGATGCATTTTTGTCTCAAAATGAAAACTAAAACCTCCACAAACCAATCTTTACCTGATGACTTATGTGACTTAATGGATTTAGATTAGAAAAATTGGATAAAATTTGCAGTGTCATTTGATGCATTGGGAAGTTTTATACACAGCTCGTTCTCTTTCAAACGATGCCAAAATTTCTTTTCAAGACACGCATACGTTTGTCTTCAAAGCAATCTCTCTCCATTGTCTTGAACGAAATCGACACTTTAAAAACAGATCGAAATTCCAGGTTTAACTGCAATTTCATTTTACAACTTATTTGGTTTTGGAATGTTGGTCGCGTATTTACATCTTTTTACCTGCAGCTGACTGATCAGAAAATAAATCCTTTTTTAAATTGATTCAACAGATGCAGACTTTGAATCCATGTAAATAACACTAATGTGCTGTTGGGGCAGCATCTTCTATTTTATCATAAATGTTTGTGAAACGCACGTTTAAACCTTTGTTTTTTGTTGGCAGAGAACCTACACTTTGGTTTTGGAAGCTTTTGACAGCGACAATACCACTGGTAAGATTGGTTGATATATTTAAACCATTACATACAGCAATACATATTTGCATGAAGACATGGAGAAATTAGAAAAAACTTTTTTGCTACCATATGACACGAATAGAAGCCATTTTTGGTAGAAATATTTTTTCGGTTTTAGCTTTGAAGATGATGAAGAAAATAAGGTTCATGGCTTGCAATAATAGATAATATATTTGCTTATTTACTTGTAGAGAAACCACCTTTTCACAATGTTCAAATTTTGTTGCTACTTACCAACTTTAGATTTTAGTTTTTTTGTCTCTGTTGTTTTCCGTTTTCTAGTCAGCTGTCGGGAAAGCAACCTGTTTATTCACATACTTGCAGAGGTGGCAGTTTCGAATCGAGAAGAGAAGCTGATCGACCACCAGACTTACTCCGGTTTGCTCAACCCTTCATACAACTGGCATGACATTGTCCATAACGGTCACACTGCACGCATTGAATATCGTGTCCGGGTCCGCTGTAATGCCAATTACTATGGCTTCAACTGCACCAAGTTTTGCAAACAACGAAGTGGTTTCTTTGGACATTATACCTGCGATCGAAACGGAAACAAGAAGTGTATGCCAGGATGGATAGGAAAAGACTGCAGTAAACGTAAGATTTATTAGAACTTTGGGGAAGAAAGTATTTAGAATCAGATTGCCAACCCCAAAGTCTGCTGCACTCCTCTAGATTATTTTTTTTAAACATTTTTGCACAATCGAATAAATCGCAGTCGATCGCTGTTTTACTGAATCTTTTGTTGAATCAATAACTGAAACCATAATTAACTAAATAAGCGTACGGTATCTATCTCCAAGGTTCTGTACAGAAATCATTAATTCTTTATTATTCTATTTGCAGCTGAATGTAAACTAGGTTGCAGCACTGACCATGGATATTGCAATAAGCCAAACGAGTGCAAGTAAGTTGAATTTGCTCTATTTTGAGATGTCGGTTTGAATATTAGTTAAGTGACGTAGCTTTTACAACTTTGCTTATTTTGACTTGCAAACTGTAAAGTAGGCTATTGCTTATAGATCGGCATGAAAAGATTGAAAACGTTTAACCTGCATAGCTCAAATAATTATTTTCTAAGCAATTGGTGTGAAATTTGGTTTATGCCTTTGATGTCTTTTATGAAGCAAGTGGAAATCGATGCGAGGTTGACGCCTTTTTAAGTGATACCTCAAATGGAGTATAATACTTTTCCATCTACGTCCTACGGAGTGCTGTGTGTTGTGATAACCTTTTTTTTCTTCTAAGCAGTCAGTCAGAAGTTATTTTGAAAAGTTTCATGAAAGTATTTCTTTTCTCGATACTGAAATTTGTCTTGACTGTTTTTTTTTTTATATGGCGAACGTCGAATAACTCGTTTTCACCTCGCATGTGACTTATCTGGGTTGGTATTTTGAGTAACTTGGGCCATTACTTTGGTTAATTGTAATTTAATGCGACCACAAACAGCGTCTGATGTTACTACTTTTTTACAGTCTGTTAATTTGTTTTTTCAAGCTTTTGTAATCTGTTCTAATGTTCTCTATGGAGACAAGAGCGGATGTAGATTCGCCGCCGAACACTGTTAGACAACTGGTGTTAACTTTAAAATCGTTGCAACTTGTGTTAGACATGCAAATGCGCTTCCAAAAAAATCGAAAGTATATTTCTAAATAAGTAGACACGCTTGTTGTAGTAGGCTAATGCCCATCTAGTGCTTTCTTTCTGATTATTTCTATTTTGTTCTACGGTCGCCCTTGTAGGCCTATAATAGGATTGCATCCACTTTTCATGAACCGCGTGGCACAGTTTTTTTTAAGGCTGCGTCACTATACGTTGAAGAGATGTATAAAAACAGACAAGACATCATACCCATGGGTTGTTGGCAATGTCTTCCAGCTTACAAGGCTCAAAATCAACCAGTTTTCTGTGTTGCCAAACCCAGACGAAGTTATAGTGGAAATTAACCTAACATTTTCAGACGTTGGTTCTCAATCGAGTTTAAAAAAGCGCTTTACATCGATGTGACTCATGGAACTAAAATTGCAAACAAAGCTTAGAGTGACGATAATAATTGATGTCCTGAGTTCAATTGCGATTGCATTCCAGCTAACAAAGATAACTTTTGCCGGGATGTGATTATGCAAATTTGTACTGATCAATAGTTTGTTGGTTGAAAAATAAAGCAGAACATGCCTCCAGTTGAACTAACTAAAATTGTAGGCTACTCATTGCTTTTTCTTATTTCTGTTTCAACTGAAATTGATTTAGAATACTCTGTAGGATTGCACATGCAGTTGTTGCATGTGTACTGATGCAACACTGCAGCCCTGGTGTGATAATATCATTCGCTTCCTGAAAATCAAACAAAAAACGTGCTGATCGCTTTTGAAATTTGTGTGGAAAACTTGAATCAAAATATGGCGTCACTTGTCAAGGAAATCTTGAACATAGATAAACAAAAGCTTTTTTTGCTTTGTTTTGATTTTAAATTAATCGACAAAATGTTTTTTGATCACTTTGCCACACTCCAGAGGATGCTCAGAGACGTCACGAACGAAATAAATTTTTGACGTTTGTTATCACTACTGACCTTTCTGAATACGTGAAGATATTTTCATTCAAGGGTGTCAAGGTTTCAAGTTTGTTTCTAATCTGTGTCTTCATTGTAAATATTTACTTTGGCTAGTCGTCTTTTAAATTGAAGCATGATGAGTTTTCAGTTGAAATCCAGTGTTCGTCGCTCGAACACATTGACTGATGTCAGCGTCTAACACGATTGAGCGCACTGAACAAGCAACCCATAACCGCTGACGAATGTACAGACTACAGACCGCCGTTTCTCTTCGTTGTCCATTTGCGGTTTATCCATTTTTCTGACGAGCTTGTATCATACTTGTGTCAACCGCGAATGGCGTAACTTCTTTTTTTCCCGTGAGAAAGTCGGCGAGCGAATGAAGCGAGCTGTCTATTGTCGACCATGATCACCGGGTACGATTAATTGGCCTGTGTTAAACCAGTCAAGTATGCTAAGACTGTTACTAAATCATCAATCGCACCTGTGATTGGCGCGTGCTGGCATTTTTTATTTGTGAGAATTATCAAATCATCATGCACATCTCTGGCAAATCTTTTGTCACAGAATTGTTTTACAACGTTGTGGGCATTTGCGTGTCATTTCTTACCAGGCAACGGGCAATGGTGCGTAAATAATTGCAAAGCGCGCACGTTATTAAACAGTTATTTTGGTATACAACTAAATTAAATACCCATATTACTTGAAATTTTGGTTAGGTTAATTTCTGTATGGACTCTTGTACTTGTCAGGCCACCCGCAGTGAAAATAAGATGAATTAACCGATTACACAATTGTGGAAAAGCGCTGTAGCTCATATAACTACTGTTCCTTCACCTGTAAAAAAAATATTTTGATTCATTTTACTTCAATGTTGAAGGACACCATGGAATTACTTCAAAGTGTCCGTTTGCTGCATCGTTTACGTTCAAATCGTTTCAGTTAAAACTGCGAATGGCAGTTGAAGACTCTTCAACATTGCATTGAGTCTTGTGTATAACGCAATAAAAGACCTCGTTGCAGAATTATTTCTACAAAATTATTCATAACATTCTCCAGCCTCAGGCGAAATGTTGATCATCAACACATTTCTTGGATTAAAAATAACGAAAATTTTAACTTATAATAATATAATTGATATGTAAGCTATGTTCTTCTTGCTTGTAAGCTTATAACACTTGTAATTGTGTTCCAAAAAGGCATACTTTATGTACAAAAAATTGCAAAATTTTTTGATGCGCTCATAAATCATTCTTATGTTTGACTAAATAAAGTTGACAGGGCAGGATATGTCACTGGTCATTTTTTCATAAAAACTTAAAAATGAAATCTTGTTGAGTGATTTTCAATTTTTAGTTGGAAATCGATGTCGTTTTTATGCATCTGTGAATCCACATTCATAGAAATTGTATAATAAACGTTGCAGTTGGCTAAGTCTTAACGTTTAACCAACGTGTAACAAACTAAGGACAAAAATAAAAGATGGATACGTGTTTAAACACATGTGTTGGTGAGACATTGATATGTTTTCAAACAAAACTTGATTTATTGGATCACTTTGCGATTTTTTGCTCATTGATTTTCATAACATTCGAGCTTAAAGTCCGAGATATGATTTTAACTTTTTTTTACGCAACGCAAACGTTTATCTCAATTCTAACGTTCGTGTTTTCCTTGAATGATCTTGATGACTACAACACTTAGATATGTACAGTTCCGATTTGAAGCTCCGTTTGCATTAATTATAATGAGTGAAGGTCCAAATTTTTTCAATCTTATTACTACTTTGGAGGATGTGCGAATTTTCAAGCTGTTTTTTGTCACGTTTTTACCAAGTCTCCAATTTTTTTTTCTGTCAACTTGTGGGCTGGTCTCAGTGGTCCGATCATATTTCTTACTATACTTAATTTTAGATTTTAAATCTCCGAAGCATTCTGCACTGCATTAATTGGCCTTGGTAATTAAGTTAGCGCCAAACTGTAAGATTTTATTTCGTTTTTCCATCCGTTTTTGAGGGAGATAATTGGTGTCAGAAAATGCGAAAAACGTCTCCTGCAAACATAAGAATATGTTGATGAGACTGATGGCAGCAGCTATTGGTGCAAAACCAAATGACTTGACGCTAAATCTTGTAAGAAGATAGCCATATCTGTATTGTTGAATTGAAACTATTTGACCGTGAGCTCTTAGTCATGTTAGGATGTCCCAGACAGCAAAATCCGTCATTTTTGCATTTACGTCTGCAGACGTTGAATCAATGCGAAAACGGCGGATTTTGTTGTTTGGATACCAGCAACTCGTCTAAGCCTTCATTGTACACGCCATTACCTTGGCCTCCTGTGGAGTGCTTGTCAAAAAAAAATTCTGATTGAGAGAAAAAAAATTATCATATCAAATTTCAAACACAGTATGTTTGGCCCAGACAGTTGCCAAATTTTTTTCCCAAACTTGTATTTTGACTTTTCTAAAATAGAACGCACAGTGTCTTAGTAATAAGTGTTCTTGATTCGGTATTTTTAATTTATCGGAAATTATTTTGCACACCCCATTTTTAATGAAATTGCAATAGCCTGATTGTCGGTAACATTTGCACGCTTGCATGGTCTTTCATTAATGCTACAAAAATTGCAATTGTCAAAAACGCCGGCCTTGTCGCTAAAATAGCATTGTTCATCAATTCATTAGCTTTGAAAAGCAAAGCAAAAGATATGAGTTCAAGTGGCTGCAAAACAAAAATCATTTTTTCTCTGTCTTAAAGAAAAAACGTAAACGGTATGTCGCTGAACATATGGCATTGAACTTGCATCTGTCGTCCTCACCTTGCTGATAACCTTGCTAATTTTGTTTGATTCTTATAAGACAGACATAAAAGCATAAAATTGAAGAGAAACTGGCGTTCTTTTATATTATGAGTGAGGTTGTCTGGCCACCGGGAAGCCAAATAAAAATTTTATGTCAAAATAAACGTTTTTGAAGAAATAACCTTTTCGTTACGCTGTATGATAATTACAAGCCGCTCCCAGTGTTTGGAAATGCGGCATTTTGTGTCGCCACTTGCCAGTTCAAATAAACACAGATCTCATGTGCATCGTGCTACTGTGTTAAGCTTATTGTTGATTCGTTTAGCAAATTCAGAATGAACGACCTTTGTTTAAGAAGTATTTATGTACTATTAAGTCGAAAATGTTTTTACTTTTTTGATATTTTTAAGCTGTTTCTTTTTGAAAACAAATTGATTAGCTGCTGGTGCATGGTGAAATGTTTGCATGGGAAAATAAGTCAAGGATGACCATACCACCCCGTTTGGCTGTCAAAGCTACATTTCACAGCTAAAGATGCTGTCAAAGCTACAAAGTTGAATAATTGGTAGACATGAACTGTTTGCTTGTACCGATATCGTTTTCAACGCCATTGTGAGACGAAAACTGATGGCTGGCAGTAAGAAAGTAGACATAAAGCGTAGTGTACGAAGTTAACATTTCAAAACCGCATGCTTCTACAGACAACTGCAAGACAATTTAAGATCATCACCTTCACTTTTATTAGTTGTTACTAACGTTTTGTGATGACACGCAAATAATGTATTGTGGTTTTAAGAAAAAAATGTCATTTTTTAAGACTCTCTATAAAGTGGCAATACAATGTCGCAGTTCTTTTTAACTTAAAAAAACTTTTTTGTGTCTATTTTTGCAACAACACTGTGAAGTTGGAAACAGCAAGAACGTCTTGCTGTGAAATGAATCGTATTGCCGCAGTGCCAGTTCAATAAGTTGAATCATTGCTGGATATATTTTGCATAAAACACAATAGCCTACTGGATGAGGAAAGAAAACGTTCAAAAAGCGCGTATTCCATGTTTCTCACTACGAGTTCAAAATTTAAATAATTGCTTCAAAGGTTTTGTCCAGATCAGCATGTAAGTTTGAACTGGTTTAAACCAAAGAGATCCTGCATGTCGTTAACAGCCGTGGGAACTACATGATAACAGATGCTAATCGCTCATAGGTGTTTCTAACGGCTGTGGTTTCCCTTGTTTCTTTTGATACTCATCCGCACCACTCAAAACTATATTCGCGACTATCCGGCTACAAGTTCACATCTCAACCACCTAATACCGCTTTTTTACATTTGCATTTTTTCTTTTTTTGTAACGTTTTTTACTCGTGCAAACGTTAATTCAATGTAAAAAAACAAGCGGTTTGCTAGCTAGAATCGCACTATCTGACAAAATATGGTATCATGGTAAAAATCTGTGTGTTTAAACAAAAAGCAATGTATCTGTCCATGACTCTTGCAATTTCATAACACAAAAAATCACAATGTAGTCACGGGTATTGATGCTACAAACAAGCGTATTCTGACATGCAGCATGTACTGACTGTACAGTCGTTCCTGCCTCGCAGAAGAAAGCCATAATTTGTTCACGGCTACGGGAACAGCGATTTTCTTCATCGAGCATTTGAGATATTTGGTTGAAGAGTTTTGTTGGTACAAATAACATCGCTAACGTATTGTTTAAGCTAAGTCGAGCACCACTTAACCATGTAGCCTACTATTGTGTCATGCACGAAGACTATCTTGATGCAAGTATGTCAATCTAGTATGTCTATTTCTAACATTTCCTAAACGGTGTCACTCGTCGTTTTTGCATTAATTCAAAAAATGCGCTGTTTTTGACTGCGTTTCGACATAATTTAACAAAAAAAGCAAACAATGACAGAAGATATTTTCAGACTTGCCAACTGTTTGTGAAGTTGTAGGTCAAAGGTTGAGTACAATGGATTGAATTTTTTTCGCAAGGTTATTGTAATCTAACTTTCAGTCTGTTTTATGGAACATTTTCAGTACAACGCTTTTCGAGATGAGTTAAATATTTTACTGCATTTATGAATAGTGTTGCTTTGCAGAGTGTTGTCACATTGGCTAATCAGATTGAATTGTTTAACGCTGAGCGTATTCTCTATATTTGTGAATTGTAGCCTATGTTATTGTGATGTAAGCTTATTGTGTAAGTTACTATGATAGAATCTGATTTGCAGATAACGTTATTTCTCTATTCGTGTGGAATATTCCAACACGAATGGCTGGGGTTTTTGTTTTTTTTCAAATTTCCTTTGTTTTCGCTGGCATTGTGGGTTGTCGACTATATCTTCACATTCTAGCCAGGATTTGCTAATTTTATTTACGTTTTGTTGGGATCTTATCACTCAATTTGGCGTGTTGCTGTTTTTACGCGTTTCAATGATCAGGCAGTCAAGCGTGTCGTCGAATATCTGCTGACCTAGTTTGTTTAACGTTATTTGTAATGTCTATATAAGTTATTCCCTTTTCTCCAGTTATTCGCTGTGGAGATCTTATTTCTTGGTTACAAAATTGAATTTTTGCCGTCGTTTTTTTAAACATCAAAAGCGACAAGTTGATATCGTTTCAACTTCGCTGGAGGTAAATAATGTCAAGTACAGCTTTATCAACTGTGGTATAGTCACCCATGCGTAAATCATCATCATCATCATTTTCAGCCTGTGAGAGCCCACTGCAGAGCGTAAGCCTTCCTCTTTTCATGCCAGTTTACATGATTATGTGCTAGTTGGTACCAATTGGTTGTATTGCATTGTTTGTCAATGTCGTCCCTCCATCTTACTTTTGGTTTTCCTTTCTTTCTTTTGGTTTCTCGTGGTGTCCATGTTGTTAATTTTTTAGTCCATCTATTGTCCTGATATCTTGCTATATGACTGTGTACTTGCTTGCTACGTACTTGCTTGCTATATGACTGTGACTTGCTATATGACTGCGTAAATAATTGTGGGAAACCTGAACACCGAGTAAATGGTGTCAACAAAGTCTAGTTTGGCATCATCATCATCATCAAAAAAATCTGAAAAAAGTAGGCCTATTTCTCCATGCCCAACGTTTTTTAACTTGGAGTAAATGTACACGTCGGATAACTTTGTTAGTGGATGGTGTTAAATTGATTGTGTTACACGTAGCACATTGGGTGTTGACTGCATAACTGCAAAAGTCGTTGAATGGTTCGTTTAATGTGTTTAATTTTTAGATGCAAGTATGGTTGGCAAGGGGAACTGTGCAACAAATGCGACCGCTACCCCGGATGTAAACACGGGTCCTGCTCTGAACCATGGCAATGCAACTGCGACACCAACTGGGGAGGCTTACTTTGCAACAAAAGTAAGCAGACTTTTTCTTGTCTTTCTTTATCAGCAGTTTTGTATTTAACGATGTAAAATTGGTACAACATTAAAAGGATAAACTTTAGTAAGATATCATATGCAGCATAGCGGCTTCTGAAGAACTAGTGTAATGCGCCAAGCAAATGATCTTAACTGTGTCTTCCATTGGCTGTTACAAGAATGATGTCATGATGACGGTGACGTGATGTCATGTTTAGCTGTCAATCTAGACCGTAGCAACATTTCAATTGGAGATATTAACTTTTCATGACATGACTGTTCAGATTTGAATTACTGTGGCACTCACATGCCTTGCCGTAATGGAGGGGCGTGCACTAATCCAGAACCGGACCACTTCCAGTGTTCCTGCCTCAAAGGGTTCAGTGGCCAGTATTGCGAAATCGGTACGTATTTGTTGATGGATTGGACAACAAGGAGTGGACGTATTTTTACGTATTTAGTTTGAGGATAAAAAATTAAAAACCGACCCTTATATGTTTCACCGAATTCTTGTCATCTAGCCTACAACAATCGGCGTACAATTATTTCATTATAATTTTAAAATAAAAGTTAGGGGAAAAACTTTATTTTGAGATTAAGGGATTAAATTTTACTATTTAATTTAGGAAATACTTTCTATAACATGATAGCCTACGCTCTGTTTGTGTAGGCATTTATTGCGACTTTTCAAGTTAAAAAAAGAAATGTCGATTTATTTGCGATGTGTTTTAATGCTAGATAAGAAAGCACTTTATATTTCTTGGAATTGACACAACCAAATGTCAGTACAAGGATAAAAGCTGTTTGGGTACCAAACAGCATCGTGCTTGTATTTTCCCGTGCTATCAAAGGTGTTGTGATGAAGCTTAAGTTGTGTTCACAACGGATAAGTCAAACCTTGTTGAAACGCAGATTGCTATTTCGAAGCTTAGCTAAGATCATGGGAAAATATTCTATCTCGCAGCATTCACATAAACGGACTGTTGAACACGTATTATATTCTAAGTCTTCTGTAAAACCGGTAATACAAAGAATTAACCAGAGCTTTTTTACTTGTAAAAAAGAACAAATTTATTCGAAGCAATTTTCTAATATGCAATGAAAAGCTCAAAAGAAACATTGATCCGTCGACATGGTTGGTTCGTTCGTTTCCTTCTTTACCAATCCGATCATGTACAGTGAGAATATTTCTGGGTATTTGCGGCCGTGAATAACTTCTGCGCACACTACTTGTATATCAGTCTCAATTTTAATCTCGAAACTACTCCAGATAAAAACAATTGAAAACCATTTTGCTGCCATTTACTTCAAGCTTTTAGTCGTAGTTTTGTAAGCTAGGACTTGTAAATTTCTTGCTGGATTATCACGATGACTCTTACCGCAAGCTCACTTTGCTCAGATGTGGTTTAATATTTCAACGCAGGTGTCATAACTTGCATATATGTGGCATAATGAAAAGTGTAGCGTTACATGATTTCAAAGCCCAAGCAACATGAAAATTGATGTCAATAACTTAAAGCGGAAATTCTTGTTTAGCGGATAATGCTTGTGTTTCCAATCCGTGCCAAAATGGTGGAGTTTGTCAGGAGGAGCACACAGGGTTCCGGTGTCTATGTCAAGTTGGATGGACCGGCCATATCTGTCAAATAGGTATACAATATTCATGATCTTTTTGTTTTTGTCAGTAAATACGACTTTCCATTTAAACTCAGTACAGAGATAACCTATATACATTCAGAAAGCCAACAATCAGATAAAAGTACACTTTTTATACAAAACAACACTATTGCAGTTGGATTTATTACCAGAAAGACAGCCGTAAAGAGGCAGGTGCATTATTTTCATACTTGCGCATTGAATTCATGTCATTTTAGTAGGCGCGCGGATGAATAATTGATTGTAGTGGAACGTAAAGCATTTACCTGCCATCATGTAAAATCATTATTTTATGTTATCACTAGAGATGTAAATGCAAAAAAAACGAACCGTTTTTTTTTAAAAAAAACGTGTTTTTTTTCAAAAAAAACTTGGGCCAAAAAAAACACTCGTTTTTAGGTTTTTTTTGTTTTTTTTGTTTTTTTTCATATTTTTCTGAAAAAGTTGCAAATTTTTTACAATTTGCAGCTTAGTTTCATTATAGTGCTCTTGAAAAACATTAAACTAGTAAAAATGGTTTTATGGTTGTGCTGAAATTACTAAGTGTTTGTGCTTGGCAGCAGCATATGTTTTTTGCATAGTCCTACGCCTACGTTGTTTCACTTTCTTCTTCATTCTCAGGCATATTTGTGGCAGTAGACCTGACAAACGTTGAATTAATGCAATTTGATACATGACATAATGTAGATGAGTTAATCTCTTTTTCCTTTTATGGAAGTTAGCCTACAATGTTAGTATACCGGGACTGGTTATTCTTGTACACGCTCAATGGGTTGACGAAATTTTGGCAAAAACAAGACGGCAGTATTCAGAACATACATTACCTTGTTTGTGGTAATTTACTAATGCAAGCTTTTGCCAATAGCTTGTTTAAACATGTTTTCTAACTGATAGCTTAACAACGATGTATATGCTTTATAAATGTTGAAACAGAAGTATTCTTTTCGTGTGTTGTAACTTGTGAAGTCTTAGACACTTTGTCATTGACGCTTCTTGCAGATCATTTGTGACATAATGCAAGAGATCTTATCACAGATATTTTTAGCTGTCAAAAGTAAGTGCATTTGTCCGAAAAGGTTTAGGTTAATGTTCCTTTCAAATGCCCACCACCCATGTTGACTATTGCTAGTAACTACCAGCCCTGAATGAAGAAATTTTCCCGTTAAAGTGGAGTTTTTCAGCACTGCTCAGTGTTCACACAGTGAATAAATGCTTCATAATACTTTTCCTGACAAGTATAAAGTTTTACCCATATTCCCGCAATGCAGGATAGCCTAAAAATACAAAACAAACATCAAAGATGAAAACTTATTTTATTTGGGAACTAGGCCTACTACTTTTTGAGATAAAAAGAAATTGACCTCTTGTCGTTACGCACCAATAAAACCATGATGCGTAACTTTAAAAATATTTTTTTTGGTAGAGGAAAGATTGACGAAAAGTTTGGCAAAAACAAAAAAGTGCTAAAGTCTCAAAGTGCTGTAAACTAGTTCAAATTGGATGGATTAAATGCAACCATATATACTTCTTTTAAACATGTCTATGACAGCACAATGGCGTGATTAAGGGAAAACAAACATGACTATGACATCACAAAGGAGTATTGAACCTCTTCAGGGAAAATAAAAAACATCAAAATGTTTCCATCTTTCACTACATTTAAATGTGATTTGGGCTAAAAGTTGAGACTTTAGCACTACACTGCTTTTGCCAAACTTTTCATCAATCTTTCCTTTACCCAAATAAAAAACGTAAAAAACGACTTGAGATCTACAAAATTGTAATGAACCAATATACCAGACATATAGTCTGATTTGAAATAAGTTATAGAAGTGATGAGACTGTTTGTTTGTTGAAAGAGACGCTATTACAATGAGTTTACCCTAATTGCTGCATATTGTGACATTTAATGTCAAAATAGGTAAAAAAAACAAAAAAAACAAAAAAAACGAATAAAAAACAATAAAAACAATAAAAAACAAAAAAAACAAGCTCGTTTTTTTTAAAAACAAAAAAAAACGTTTTTTTACATCTCTAGTTATCACCGACACTCGTTTAAAATTTGCGAAGGGTATCTGGATAATGGAAAGTTCAAAACCGCCTTCTATTTGGTTTCATCCTCAAACTGCGTTGTCCTAATACCGTTTTAAGTCACTTATCATGGGCACATCGCAAAAATTCAGTTTTACAATGAAATGTTTTCATGCACACACACTCTTGTACCGAAAAAATATATTACGTGGCATCTTGTAAATATGTTCCTAGTATCTGAGGCATCACAATACTAGTTGTCACTTGTTTATGCCCCAGCTTTCCAATATCATTCATTAAATATTATGTAACTATAAAGCACAAGAGACTACACAATTAACTGGTTTTAGGTGCAAAGAATGTAGAGTTTTTACCGCACTCACTGTGGTAAGCATTTCGTAATGTCTTTTTTTATTCAGAGTCATTGTCAACTCGACTGTGCTACATAACGTAGAAAAAACATTTGAATTGATTGTCTGGATAGCAAATGACTCACGAAAAGTGGCGTGGGAATGTGAAACCACTTTTTGATTCAAAGCCCTCGAAAGATCTCAGTCAAGTACCGACGTCCAACAAATTTGCTAATTTTTCTCGCCCGATAGCCGTCCTGTTTAAAGTCACTTAAGTTGCCATCGATCTTACAACACTTTACCAAGATAATCCTGCATTAAAACAGCTCACAACAATGCTTTGAGGCGGCGTGCTTGAAACTGACTTGTGAACGTTTGACTGCTTGATGTATTATAGCTGTGATCCATCATATCAAGCACAATTTCACATATTACGATCAATTCAACGCCACTGCTGGTCGTTGAATTGTGGTACATTTATCTTTCTTCTTTCAATATTCTGCACTAAATGTTACAAATTCAAATTACACATTTTAGATCACATGACTGATTGGGACCACCATCTAATTTTATTGTCGCCTGAAAGTATCCACTTAAGAAAATCTCCGGATATTTCTACATTTTTTGCGGCTGTTCCAACAACCCGGCTTCTAATATTCATGATTCATTCTTGTCATAAATTACACTGTCGCCTTCAAGAACCTGCCGAAAGTCCTTGAACAACCTGTGTCTGTTCTCAACATTAACAACATCAAACAATGTTTATTTATTGTCGTTGTTAAGACATCGACGACTGCAAGGAGAAGCCGTGCAAGAATGGAGGAGTGTGTCTTGACCGGGTCAACGATTTCGAGTGCCAATGTCCCCCACACTGGGAAGGGGCGACGTGCCAGTTGGGTAAGTCATCAATGGTGTTCGATTTACAGGAGTTTACTTCACAAATGTAGATACAAACGACCTGCTTTATCCCGATGCTGCGGGTTTGCTGTGGTAGTAGCGGTTTGCCCTAGCTTTCGAAACACAGTTCCCTAGTCATGAGCTATGACGAATGGTGTTGGAGTCAATCTATTGCATTACAGAAGTTGCTTTTTGTTTACTTTGAACAAATTCACATCATGCTCAAATATTAGCAATTGGTCAACGCGTCGAAATTGAACTGTATATCTCAGCTAGCAAATAAATCACTTTCACAGTGCATTGATTCAACGTGTGCAGACGTTGAATCAATGTAAAACGTGATTGATTTGCTGTTCTAATGGATTGGATTCAACATTGAGTCAATGTAAAAAAAACAAGTTTTACTAGCTGGGTAGCTTTCAGCCAGCGTCAAGTATATAAAATTGGGGTGCGAATCCGGATGGTAATAAGTGAATACATCAGTGATTACATTTTTTTTCTGACCTTGAATAAATTTGCTGAAGCTGAATTGTAAATTGGTACAATCGTGTAAAATAGCAAAACTATCTCAACATTTTAGTTTGTGCATAGTTCCATAAGCTTACAAACATGTTTACGATACATGACTTTACGGTAATTACTTGGTCTTCCATGTTCATAATTATTTCAAGAAAAAACTTTGTTTGTTGGCAAATGTAATTTGTGTTTGCAAACAGTGACAAACAAATGCGTTTAGAATGCAGTTGAAGTTGTTTTCTCTGCCCTTTTGCATAAGTTACAACCTCAAAACAATGTAAAAAAGGAATAATTGTTTTTATTGAGTTTTCGGTTGAATTTCCCAGCCAGCAAATCAATCACTTTTTGCATTGATTCAATGTCTTTACAAAAAGCGACAATTTGTAAACATCCTTTAAAACCGCATAACATTCAATGTGCCAAACAACCTTTAATAAAATTTAATACTGAACACTTTCAGTTTGCTTAGAAAGCAATTTTTTTTTTTCGGCAGCTTACATATTCACTGTGCTTTGACAAGTTGCAACGTGGACGCCACTATTTTGTAGAAATTTAATAAGAACACACTGAAACGGGTATAAAACACTCAATAATCAATAAGAAAACAGGTGGAGATAATATATTTTATTTCACGCTTATATTAAAAGCATTTATTGTTCATGCCTGTGCATTCATACGCGACATATTTTTTTAATTATGTAAACGATAGCAACTGATATTTTTAGCACTAGTTTAATAACACCCTTGTGCGACCGTGAGAAAATATGTGATATTAATTTTGATAAATTACTGTCAAGTTTTTACATTCTTTTCTGCGTTTTTCGAAAACCTGTGGTTTTTGCGTCTGTAAGACATGACTTGATACTTTGATAAAAATCAAAAACTAAATTGTCACATTTAAGTTCAATGTTCCGTTTAAAAACTTTTAATTATTCCCTTATCGACAAAATGGCTTGTGTGTGCTGTGAACTTACGCGTGTAAAAACTCGTATTGACTTTAAATGTTGCAATTACATTTTCAAGTGTAGTCAAAACATACAAACGACGTGATTTGGGTAAATATTAGTTTCCAATCAAGCAATGAAAAGTCTAAAATTTATGTATAAAGTCATTTGTGCTTTTGCTTTCTAATTGAAAATAATTTCAGTTTAGCGAAACTTTTTCTCGATTGTTAAAGATGGTAATACCACAATGGCATGTTTTTCTTTCATTAAGGCTTTATTTCGCATGAACTGATTGTTGTCTTGGGAGTATTTTGTAAAGTTTTTCCTTCGTTCTCCATCTAGCCATTTCCGGCATCTGCGAAATTTGTCTTGGAAACTTTTTATTGGCCATGAGATAATCAAAAAGATTTTCTACTTCAGTGTTTTCAAACCCGTACACATATTCCATATTTTGTCGTCGGTGTGATGTTGATTGATAGCTGCAAAAATACCTTTGCAAAAATACTGTTTTTGTTTTGATAACGTCATAATTTAGACGTGTTGCTTCAAAAAAAGGGCTGCATTTGCCTGGTTTTCAACAAATCAAATGTTAAGTTTGATGACAAATTTAAACAATCTTGTTTGCCAGTGGTGTATCAGTTGTTAGGACGGTTTTTCTGTTGTCAACTTCAACTTCGTCTGTTTGCGGTCAAATGAATCAAAGGCATTTGAAACTTGAAGAATGTGATTTCACGATCATTGTTCTTTAAGTATTCTCACGTTTTACTTGACGATTTCAAACTCTAAGCCTTAGTTTCTCTTTTCACTTTGATTTGGTTTGGTTTTACAATCAATGTCAAAGGATGGTTATAAATCAGCCAAAGTGTTGTTTTACACAAGTCGTTGTGCAGTCCAGTAAAAACTTCCTTTCAAACAGTAATGTCCACTTGAACTGCATTGTGAAAATAGCATATATCCGCTTGAATACCTACAGTTACGCATTCTCAACATTCATCATTCTTTACCTGTCACTTCAGACACAAACGAATGCAAAAATAGCCCTTGCGTCCACGCAGAGAGATGCAGGAATCTGCCCGGAAAGTATTACTGCGTCTGTGAGCCAGGATGGGAAGGAACAAACTGTGACAGGCAAAGTAAGTTCTTTTTCGTAATTTTACGTCGGTTGAACGTGTTAATTGCAGTATCAAACATTATCTAAACATCTAGACCGAGTCGCTGCCACTGCTCAAGGGTGGTAACAGGCAGAGCCCCTTGGCCCTTGGAGTGGCTAATAAGATAAAGGTTCATACAAAGAAGAGTTGTTTTTCAAATGTTAAGAGGTAAAACTACACAATAAAGTTTATTGAAATCTTTTATTAAGCATAGAATAAGATTTTGTATGAAATTGATATTATTCTTTTCTTTAAGTTTTCAACCACTGTGACGGAAATGATTGCCAGAATGGAGCCACTTGTCAGGTAAGTTCATTTCCATTAAAGCGTAATAATAAGCTATATACAAATGAGACACCAAGTGAAGGTGGTCCCATACTCTTATTATCGGCGTGGGCACTTAGGAAATAGGGAAATTTTTTTGTTATACGAGGCTTCTCTTGAGCAATCCAACTAAACACAGGGGTCATTTCAAAAATGCTGTGGACTAGGAAAGATTTTATCGTGTCCGGTGTCGGAGTTTCAATAACGAGTTAAAATCTTAATCGGGTATGTTTATTTGGGTTGGTTGTAATCATACAATGACAGACATATACAACCAAGCAACCACACGGCATTTAACATGATCCATTAAAATTGAACATAAACTATAAGCTACAAACGTTTTCGGCCATGGCCATGGGCACGGCCATGGCCGAAAACGTTTGTAGCTTATAGTTTTTATGTTCAATTTTAATGGATCATGTTAAATGCCGTGTGGTTGCTTGGTTGTATATTTTGAAGAAAGTGACCTCTTTACCAAAATTGAATCATACAATGGGCAGCAATACATGCGAAAATAAATAGAGGGAGTTAAAGAAGATGGCAGGATAATATAAAAAAAATCGCATCACCTGGAAGAGAACAGCAAAAAGTAAAATAGTGTGGAAACATATGTCAGGGCCAACTATCAGCAGTGACATGATTGGTTGACGATGGTGTAGAATTGTAGATGGAGTCGTGAACGGATATTTTTGGTTTGAATTATTGTTTCAACATCAGGCTACGTTGATAAGACGTGAAAGGGCAGCTTCGGCGAGAAGTGGGCAATGAAGAATGCAGGAAAGGTTGGCAAAAGGCACTTGAAAGATTTTAGAAGTTTTCCTGACATTGATTCAACACAAACTTAACTTGGATGCTGCTCGCGCAATGGGTAACCAGTTGACAGAACAATGTTGTTAGCAAAGAAGCCCATGACATCAAACACTTTTTTGCCTCTGCTTGAGACAACTTTTTCAAAACTCTTTCGAAAAATATCTTTCATTTGTGACGTCATAGCAGCGGGTGGGAACTTGCGGCTTGCGCTTTCTAATCCCTTTCAGGAGTCCTTGGCGGAATAGTTCTTTTATCTCGTGGAAAGAGAAATAAAGCTTTGGTTAACGTGAAGTCTGGACAGTTTTTTGGAAATAATTTGACTTGGCTTTTATTAGTTTGTTTGAAAAGTTTTAATTGGCTGAAAACCGGATGAATCTTTGTTTGCTGAACGATCTCGATTTTTGTTAATCTTATGTCTGGCATGTGTTTGTGTATCTCCCATTAGTCATCGCTTTACAGCAGCGGTTGTGATGACTGTTGTTACACCTGCCATGTTCTGTAACTGTAGTCACCGTTCAAGCTTCTCACTTTCATCGCATCTTTTATGAAATGCTTCACGAAGAATGATAAGACATGACCCAAGTTTTTTTTGTGAACCGATTGCTAGTGGAATAAACGTTGACTCAACGTAAAACTACTAGGTTCTCCAGACAGACCCTGTTTCAGTTTTAGATTGTTAGTAATTATGTTCTTTCCAATATGAGTAATCTGTCGCCACTAAGTCTCTGCATTTCTCAAAATTTATTTTCTTCGGGTGTTCACCACGTGATGCGATAGTAGTTATACAACATGAATGTTCATGTGAAATTCTTAACCTGCTGTATGTTCTTCGACTGCTGTTAAGGCGGTAAACCAGATTTCACATTTTTGTCGCTACCAGAATAAGGTTCTTTTGGTCCCTTTTGCGTTTTATTTTTATGCCATTATATTAGAATTTTACAGCTTATTTTATAAACAAGAACAAGAATGTCATGATCATGAAATGTGTCAGTTTTCTTCCATAGTAATTGGGTAATTATTTTTCCAAACTGTGCAGTTGTTCCACTCAACGAAGTGCACTGTTATCTGCCCATTATATTACTATCGTTTGTTGCTAACAATTCTCTTGATTTCAGGATCTGTTGAACGGTTTTCGTTGTGCGTGTACGTCTGGCTACACCGGAGACAAGTGTCAAGTCAATATCAATGACTGTGCCGAAGAGCCATGTCTCAACGGTGGACAGTGTCTGGACAAAGTCGGCTCCTTTACCTGCAACTGCCAAGAAGGGTTTTTCGGCGATCGTTGCGAGGTAGGATGGTTGTGTTATGGAAGTATGACGATGCCAAATAGTTTTACTTCATTTTTATGTAATAGGACTTAAGGTTAGATTCAATGTAATGTTTTTTTTTATTTGCGGCAGCCGATTGCACAGTTGCAAAAATTCACAGCGATAGACACGTGTTTCGTCCATGAAGAAAGGCTCATCAGTATCGCACCACCCATTAATGCCACATTCTCATTCAACCGCCTTGAGTATAAATTGATTGTATCTCTACTGAAGTATCTCGATCTCGACTGAAATGTAAATTTGCCAAGCTTTGCATTTTAAAGTTGTTTTTTTATTTCTATAGTTGACAACCAAAGTCATCACTTATTACCTTGTGCCAAATTATTTAACTCTTAGGGTTACATGCACCAACAATGGATGTTTTAAGCAGCCGATTAAATTTATCATCTTACTAGTAACTAGTTGATCAAGAATCAGTTTGGACAAAGTTCCTATGTGGATCAGTTATCGGTGATTCTAATCAACTGATTTCTGTTCATACATAAGGAAAAACATTATTTGTCGATTAGGCTGCTTAATCGACCGATTTTTCTCACCGATGGATGATCGGTGCATCCAAGACTTTGTTGTGTCAGGTTTTGTGTGGTTAGTTGTTCCTACGCGCGTGGTGGCACATAGAACTGCAGATAGACAGCATTGCCGATAGGAAATCTTCTAAGACAAGTATATCTGTCGACTGTAAAATAGACGCAAAGAGTACTTCTAAATTCGTAGTCTTGAAAAGCAGCTGGCATATGCCGCCATTCTCTGATTGGCTATTTGGAAGCAGCTTTATTGTTGAATAGCAAATGCCGTTTGGCGCCTTTTAGAAGTTTTTTTTTAATTTTTCATGGGCATTAACTGTTCAGAAGAGCCATTTTTGTGTTAATTCTTTCAAACTGAAAAAGAGTTCTAAAGAAGAAAAAAATTGACATCTGTTTTGCTGTTTCACCGCTTGCGATATCCAATTAAACTAAAATAATGAAACTTTTTCAATTTTTTGTCTTGGTCACAAAACTCTTTTTAAAAAAGGAACTTTTTTCTTTGTTTGCGTGTTATTATTGCTACATTCATGCATTGCGCTCAGATGTAATGATTATGAAAACTATTTTCTTGAATCAATCTTTTGAAATTTTGATTTGATTATTCTGAAAACTTTATCAAACTGAGATTATGACATTCGTGAAGGCAACCCGTAAAGAAAAATCAATCTTTTTAAATGTATTCAACGTCTGCAGACCTTGAACCAATGCAAAAAATACGCGTTCGGTTAGCTGACAATTAATAACATAATATCATCAGGTTGACACTGAGAATGACTGGATCAGCTGTTCAGGGCCAACCCCTCACGACCTCGCGATGTTGGTTAACCACAAATCACTTAATGCTGCTTCATTAATGCCTTCACATCATACACTATCCTGCAGCATGCATTTGTGTCAATAAGTTTCTCAATGAAATGGGTTACAAATAAATCTAAGTTACAGTTTTGAAAAGGAAAACATTATTCCTTTTTCAAAGTGAAGATTTCAAATAAAAAACAATCTTCGGTCAATTGCTTCCAATTCAAGATGGCCGCCAAGGCGCCTTCGCTTTGAATGACAACAGTTTATCGTAAATTTTTATTTTTGTTTTAAAACTAACCGAAACTAGGTTTTATCAAAGCGGAAGCTACTGCTACGGGTAGGGGAATAGTTTCATACAGTTGTCTTTGTAGAATTAACAAGAAACACCTCCTCGATTAACGCCCTTGTTCCTTTGAACTGTCCTTTGGTGAACGGTTATAACAGCGTCGGAAGTGAAAGAGTTAATGCTGAAATATCAAACTGCTCTTTTTCAGCTGGAAGGATTCTGTCGACCTAACCCGTGTCAAAACGGTGCTGCATGCCATGACTTGAACAACGACTATTACTGCAAATGTGATTCCAAGTACGAAGGAAAGAACTGCTCAGACTTGCGGGAAGCTTGTGAAAACACTTCGTGCGAAGGTGATTTATCGTTTAAATGCGTAGTTTATTGCCATTGATGTTTTAACTTACGATTGCATTTAGTGTATTCAGTGAAAATTTAACTAATTAATTCGGAAATAGTCGCTTTAATTAAACTTCCGCCGTACATCACAAATCAAAATAAGCCACTTTCAATAATAGTATTCGACTTTGAAACTCAATAGTTTATCTTATGTGTAATTTGCTGCCGCCGTTGTCACCCACTCCAGTCTGCGAGTTTGTCTATATTGCACTAAGAAGACAGTGGTTGTCGTCTTAAAAATAGCAAAAGTAGACACAAAAGTTAGTTTAAAATGCCTTGTTTATCTTTCATTAGTAAAAGTTTGATTTATTAAAGTTCATTGCACTTTACACCTTCCCGTTCAACTTTTATGACTGCAATAAACCTGCTTTTCCAGTGATAGACAGTTGCACAGTGCACGTGTCCTCCGAAAAAGCAGAAAACGGATACGTCGTACAGTCGTCGGGAATATGTGGTGATCATGGATCTTGCATCAGTCTCGCTGACAATCAGTACCTTTGTCAGTGCAACGCTGGTTACAGAGGAATGCATTGTGAGCTAGGTAAATGGATGCCAAACTTACCTGCCATTTTGCACATTTACACTAGTTTGTTGAACGAAGAGTGTATTTTCTGCTGATTCATCATCGTCATCTGTTTTTAAACCTTTTTTCATGGTGTTGTCGTGAGTTGTCAAATTAAACATGACTCGGCAACATTTACAAAATCTGTGACCTTGGAAACAAACAGTCATCTCACGCATCATTGGCTCTGTCTGCCAAAGTCGTGCTAATCCTGTTGATTCTCGTGTAGTCAAGCGTGCAGGTGTAGGTGGTGTACGTGTTACTTTTGTCATGTGCACCTTTTTGATGTTCATTTTGAGAACAAAAACCTTGTTTGTCACCTGGAATTTCTTCAGTGTGCTTGATTAATTTTTGCTACTTTTATGATTTTTTTGTCGAGCGTCGTGATGTTTTATATCTTGTCTACTCTGTCTTGTTTACATTTGCAGAGGAGTTTCATTTGTTGCAATCGTTTGCGAGCTTTTAAAATGGCGTCTGGTTTTAGTTGAGGTATCTTTTTGGCGGTTGCCCGCAGAAAACCAGAAAGAATTCACAACAACTTGCTTGCTATCTTTGTCAAGATAATCGTCAGTTATCTGGAAGATTTTGATGTGTACACTAAGAGTTAATAAATAATTGAACTAACACGTAACTTATCTATAATGGATGCTTGTTTATTGAAATGAAAGAAGTGAAATCCATCATCAAAGAATAAGATCAATCATCGTTGCGTTTTTAATCGTTCCTAGACGTCGAATAGTTGCAAAGGAAATGCTCGCACTGGAATGAAAGTAACAAGCAACCTCTTTTTGCTTCATGTTTGTTTTTTCTATTTATTTTCAATCGTCCTCCTCATAATGAAGACTGCGATTTTTCAGGGTTTTAAGTTTCTGACAACAAATTGCGTTACTTTGACTTCTTCTAACATCAAATCAACAGAAAATTGTAGTTTTTTAATACTCTCTCCAAGTCTAATTAGTGATTGGTGTATGACGTTTGTCATGATAAGCGTAGAGAACTAACATTCGATAAGCGGTTGTCATACCTTTGTTTGGATATTGATGTTGACTACGCAACACATGGTCATGCAAAACTGTAATTTCATTCCTTATTTTTAGAAGCTATTTTTATTGATAATTTTAAAAACAATTATTGCTTTGGCTAAACCTAAACTAATTGAATCTATACACAGACGCTAAGCCAATGCAAAAAAGACAAATTTTGCAAACTGTGTTTAGATTAACGTTACATCATCACGTTAGACTAACGGCAAAAATGAATCACTTATTTGCTGTTTAGACGTGGATGACTGTGTTGGCGATCCTTGCAAGCATGGAGGAACTTGCATTGATGGACTTAGCACATACACCTGCATTTGCTCTGAGGGATGGCAAGGAGAGCATTGCGAAAACAGTGAGTTTTACGAAGTCGAAAATGTCTTTTAGGTTTGATTCAAGCCAAGTCCGATCTTGCCAAGAAATCATTTGCTTTTTTACTATGATTTTTCTTACTAGACGACGTCGAATCGGTGTAAAAAGGAGTTGATTGACTGGTTGGGCATATGCAATGGTGATTGCTAAAACATCTTCTGTTGCAAAATGAAAGCAGACGTTCATATTATTATTTAAAAAACTAGGGCTGTTCCTGCTTCGAACACATTTTCGTTTTTTCAACAAAATACCGTTTCCTTAAAGTTTTCATTTGCTATGTCGATTTTTTATGTTTATTACTTTGGAAATGTTCGCTTTATATCCCCAAACGCTGTAGACGTGATGCATAGCAGAAGTGAGTTTTTCTTTTTTACCCTGACAGATGTGAATGAATGTGAGCCCGATCCATGTCACGGGAGAGGACACTGCGTGGATTTGGATGACGATTTCTTGTGTGAGTGTCGACATCCCTGGAAAGGGAAGACTTGCAATTCAAGTAAGTGTCATGATCTTTTTGCCGTGTGTACTTAATCAAGTCAATGCGTGTTGTAACTTGGAACAGCATGGTAGATTGCAAAAGGTCTTATGCAAGATGAAAATGTAATCCACATTTTGTGACTGATCTAAGCTTTAAAACAGTTAATGGTGATTTATGAATGTAAAACTGTGTTTTCATAAAAAAATTTCGTTTTTGTTTTGTTACAAAGCAACAGCCCTCATCGTCGAATTTTTGTCTGTTTGCAATGCTATGCTATAGCGTAAGTGCATGTACTATTTGCCTCGTTTTGAATACCTGGATACAAAAATGTAACAAAATCGTCTTGTTGCAAAGATGAGTTTTTGTGGTGTATTCTTCTTGCACGTGTGATGTTTTTCTGCCCGAACGGTCTTGTGAAAATAAGTTAATATTATCTGTTGATCATTGACGCTGAAGTCCACCTTTGAATCAAATTCTAAAAGAAGACTGGCGACAGTTTTCTTTCATGCGCAAGTGAAACTCTCTGCTTTCACATTCAAGTTTTCTGACCTCACAATTTTGGCTCTCTCAGCCAGGTTTAAAATATCGGTTTTCTAAACTTTGCATTTTTGACATTTGCCTTTCAAGATTCGAACATTTGCTGACTTTTTGTGTATTGTTTTTCACTTTATTTGTTTTATTCCATTTTGCTTCAAAAATCTCGCGTCTTTCTCTTAAAACACTAGGGCCGACCAGTCGCCTGCGCCCTGCAGTAACTCTGCCACTTCTCTTTATCTGTGACATCATCCCCTTTCACTTTATCAGAACCAATAAACAATTAAACATGCAATTTTTTTGTAGCACGAGTGTGGTCCTGCAATTACCTAATGTCAAACCACATTGTCTAACCCCAAATTACGGTTTTTATCAAAAATTTTTTGCTTTAAGTCTTTTTGACTTTCTTTCTGTTTTAAACTTTTTTCACTTGTCCAATTAAAGCGTGATGTTCTTTTCGACTTCTAATGGGAATACTAGGCTAGTAGAAAAGTTCAGCATGACTAAAATTTAACAAAGTTACAAAAATTCCAGTAAATTCGGTTATAAAATGGCAAAATTCCAACTGTCTGGCGAGAATTCTCTCTTCGTGGAAATGTTATGTTTCGTTTCTTCTTTTAATTATGGTTGTTTCTTGGAGAAACTTTTACCTTTTCAAGCTTATTTAAGGTGTTGTTTGTTTTACAAGTGCAACATGCCACCGACCTTAAAAAATGACTTCATCGACAAAAAATGATGACGTATTCTTTTAGTAAAATATACCTTGCAGTCACAGGTGTACCAAGCGTAACCTGACTCCAGGATCGGTCATTTGTAGCTACTTAGCTAATTCCTATTGACCACTGATTTTTGTGCAAACGAAATGGTTTCCAGTTTGCAAACTTCGCCTTCCTTAACTTGTTAGGCGTTACAAGAACGCAAACAAACGTAATAATGTGATACCCTAATCAACGAGCCTGGTTAGTTCTCATCGAACATTATCCTGATTTTTTAACTCAATTTGGAACATATAGCGCTCCCAGGTGGTGAAACTTTATCCTCGTTTTTCTTTTCTCAAGCGAAAAGTTTAATTAGTAATCGTTCAAGGGTCTAACTGTGCAGGCTAACATGGACGCTGCAGTTTTATATCTATCGCTATATAAAGGCATTAGTCACAGCTACTCCACTTTTTAATCATGAAGCTTCACGTGATGTCAGTCTCTGCTCAAGTAAGCTTTACGTTCCCGTGTGCTTTGACATGTTGCTTAAACTTAAAATAGTGAAACAAAACTAGGTGAAACCTTTGAAAGAAAATGAACTCGTTGTTTCATTTCTTCGATACTTTGATTGATAATTATGGAAATCTTTATTCTCGGGTTGAAAGTGTTGTTTGTAAATGGTGGTTTTATCCTTTAAATTCATTCATCTAAACTTCACGTAATCTTTATTCCAGAACATTTTTTATTTCATGATTTCAAAACTAATTGTTTTTGTTGATCAAGCAAAACTGTTTCTAAAGCGCCTTTTCGCGCCCAGCCAGCAGAATTTGCTGTTTTTACATCGTTGCAACGTCTAGCAAAGATGAAACGACGTAAAAGTGACTAGTTTTTTTCTGACATGGAACTTGTTGACCAGACTTCACCAAGTAGTTTGTGGTTGTTGATCAGTTTTGATGTTAAAAAGTTGGAATGGCTGTCAAATAGCGGATGTCTGAGGTTACTTGCATAAGGTCATTATCTTGATGTTAATATGATGTTTGCCACGCTTACCATGCAATTTCGAATGGCTTTCGGCTTGTGATATGTTTCTTTGTCATTCACTTTTATGGAAAAACAAAATAAATTTTGTAACAAACGGCACTCCGCAACACTTTTGAGGCTTTGAAACACACAACACCACTGTTGAATTGCCAACCTGACATTTAACTTTACTTCTGATGCGTTAAAATTTCACGCTGTCTTCATGCAATTTGTGATTCGAAGTTTTCTCTAATAACGCGCTAAGTAATTCAGCAATTAAAAATGTTGTTTGTCACGAACTGAAATCTGAAACTTCACAATGTAGATTTTAACGACCTGTTTGAAGTCTGAAAGTTTGCAACACGTCAATCAAGCCAAATTTTTTAACTCAGATGATGAAGCTGTTGTTTCATCAGTTTGAAGTGAACCAACGTTGTATTAACGTGCTTTTTTTCTTTTGCAGGACGCCGTCAATGCAATGCGAACACCTGCGCGAATGGTGGAGTGTGTGTCCCGATGGATAGAACGTTCATCTGCAAATGTACTCCTGAGTGGAAGGGCAACTCCTGCACCATCCGTGAGTTACAAGCCTACAAGTTTTAACGTACGGACGACATGTTTGTTGTTCTGTCTTGATCTTGTTTTTGTCTTGTCTTGATAACTTTGACCTACTCTGAAAGATATTTTTTTATATGTTGATTTAACGTCTGAAGGCGTTGTTATCTGTTAATGAATTAGCAAAGTAACGGGTCAGCTTCCAATACAAACGGTCTTAATTAGCAGACGATTCGGAAGACTGACTTATCAGTTAAATCTGGTGCTCTAAACCCGCTTTGTTTTGATAGGAGCATAATGTCGTGCATTTTTCAACTTGCGGATTCTGTAAAGTTATATTGCATTTAAGTTATTGTTTTTTTTATGTGATTGAAACTGCAAAACCATATTCTATTTGCAAGAAAACTACGATACAATTATACGTGATTTATCGATGATTTAGTCAACTGGAAAACTGAGTGCGTATAAAATGTTATCAAGTTTCTATAATATAGGTACAGTTAGTTTATGCGAGAGCCAGCCCTGCATGAACGGAGGGACATGCGTTGGAAAGGACGAGTCCTTTGTCTGCTACTGCCGGGAAGGATTCGACGGGGACCAGTGTGAAAACGGTAGGCTTTCCATTTGAGCTCAGTGAATTAAATAGTTAAAAAATGCAACTTTTTTTTTAACCCAAAGCGTTATTGCGTTCCCACGTAAACCACTGTCTGACAATGTTGAAATTTGAGATTTTCTTGCTTGGTTGTTGGAAATGCTCACACGAGCGTGTATTCCGCATTCCACGGATTGAAATAGTCTCATGTACTTATAAGGTTGTCCCTTTGAAGTGCTTAACGACTACCTAATAATGTTTAATGTAATTTATATGTTTGTTGAATGGTAAGGCCCTGCCTCATGACGCGCTAAGTCGTTTGAGTCGAGAATCATTTTTAACAATAAATCACAGCAAGGTGATGTCATTTGAAGTCGAAGTTTTTAGCAAGTGACACCTCTCAATTTTGAGTTGAACTCTGCGATCAAGCCTGTGTACTTTCCATGCACGGTTCTGCCAAAAGCCCATCAAGTTATGCTGATTTTCAGCCCATTAGTAGCCAGTTTGCTTGCTTAAGCGCTGTAACCTGACCCTTTTCGTTCAAGTGGTAAAAACTCACTCAACTCTGAAATTCTGACCCGACTGTTTTAACCCTAGTCGATGACGCAGTTTGACTAACCCGCTTTTTACACCAGTTTAACATTACTTTTTACAAAGCTTGTAAAATGATTTATGTTGCCTGAGAAATCTTCTCAACTGATTCGTCATAGAAAAAGTAAATGTTTAATATTATAAAGTTTAAAGTCGGAAAAAGTGATTTATGCCAGTCTTCCCTCAAATTTTATTTAAATCTTGATTTATTGGATTTCTTGTCACCTGTGATCAAGATTTATTTTTTGCACCTGACTAGTGGTTTCTCCAAACGCCGTCTTTCAATTTAACGCTTTATTAAACAAACATGTTTGGGCTGAACTATTCAGAGATTCTCTCACAATATTTCATTGGAAATAAGCAGATGTTTCGGCATTATTATCTTGGTTCATTGAAATAAATCATTCACCTTTCTTGAAGTGTTTTTAACATCTTTAATTTGATTGTTACAAATTGGTTCATGGTGGGCATCGTTTAAAAAAGACTTTATTCCACGAGTTTAATAAATGAGCAATTGGCTTTTAAACAAAGCTATGACAAGATCAAGCAACCACAGTTCAACTCTCGGCCTGGGTAACTGAGCAACACACTTTATGCTCAGTTCTTTATTCAGTGGTACCGAGCAAATGGAACGGCTTTTTGGCATCACCACAAGGGCTAGGAAAGCTTCTCGTTGTCAACCTTGGTGGCCGCAGCATGAGCCACAAGGTTCGCCATTTGTAATTTTGACAGTGAGCGAACCTGAATCATTGTTCCAATCAGGCCCGGATTTAGGGGGGGGGGGGCAGAGGGGGCAGTTGCCCCGGGCCCCCCGACTTTTCAAGGGCCCCTTATGTGGAAAAAAATGTGATTTTGTGTTATTTTTTTCCCTTTGGCCTTTAAAGTTTCTGCAAAATGCTGTGCAGCACTGGACTGATGCTACTGTAGACGTAGAGATGGTTTTTCGCGCCTAAAAATTTTTTTGCACGGGGGCCCCCCGATCTAAAAGTGCCCCGGGCCCCCCATCAGCTAAATCCGGCCCTGGTTCCAATGCTCCTAAATTCCACATGCATGCAAAGCTGAAAGGATTCAGCCTTCAGAAACAAATCTAAATTACAAGCATATGTATTGGCACAATCGATAAAGCTTTTCTGTGTTGCTGCAAGAGCAACAATCTTACTTCAACTTCAAGATTGCGTTTCCATTTTGCTCTGGTCGTTTGAAGAAACCCGTATTTTTATTATCTGAATGTAGCGATACAATGTTGACTGGTTTGAAATGCTTGTAATGGATACTTGTATCATTCAGTCATGCCATCACTTTGTAGTGTGGCCACACGACCTACCGACAAAGGTCACCATTTTTATATTGATTTTACGTCGACGATTAGCACTACATTCCTCGTTGCTAATACAAATGACGTATGAGTTGACACGTTTGACCAAAGTTGAACAAAGCGAAGTTTTTAACCATTTAATTTTTATTTTTCAGACATAAACGACTGTTCACCCAACCCTTGGTAAGTCTTACAAAATTTAATCAACAACAAAAAAATCTGAAATCGTTTGCAATGTAGCATTGGTCACAGTAACATTCTATATTTTTAGTTGTTTATTTACTTGCAGTTTCATAATTTGTTTTGTTTTGATTTGAGACTTTCTTTTTTCATCAGCTACAACAAGGGGCGATGCATAGATAAAGTGAACCATTACACTTGCGAATGCTTGGACGGTTTTGCTGGTCCTGACTGCAGAAAGGGTAAGTGTTGCTGACGAAAGGTCAATAAATTTTACATTCAAATCTCCTTGTTAAATGTGTTTCAAGTTAAGTGGGCTAGCACGAAGAAAAGTTTATTTCACGCATTTCATCATCTTGTGATAAAAAACGCCAATAACTACGCTAAACAAATTATAAAAGTTTAATTGTCCTTGCGTATATTTAATTCAAACAAAGGAGGGTTTCCCTACATTGTCCGTCCTTTATTTTTCAGATATAAACGAGTGTTTATCCTTACCCTGCACGTTTGGCAGCACTTGCGAGGATTTAATCGGCGACTACAGATGCAAGTGCCCTCCTGGCAGGATCGGAAAAGATTGCAGCGAAGGTATAATATTTTATTTTTTGATGTCGATCGACGTCGCGATAATATAACAACAATCATATTAGTTTTTAGTTAAGTATTGGTCACCAATAATATATCAACTCATCTGACCGGTTTACATTTTATTGATTTAACTTTTGAATGTGTTGGCTAGAATCAATGTAAAAAAGATTAATTTTGGTGATTGGAAAAAAAAAGGAATCTGTTACGAGCTATAACTCGATGTCATTACCTTCATATCTACATTCATATATTGTGATGTTGCCTGCCCCCAGGGGCTCTATCCACTTTTAGAATTCCGAGGGGTGATTTTTGGACAGTGGGCTAAAATCGTCATAGTCATTTCAACAACAACTTTAAACTCGTCTTAATCATTCCAACCACTCCAATGAGTGTGGGGGGGTGATCACCCCCTCATCCCGTTGGATAGAGAGCATGCCTGCCCCACATAATGTCCATATGACGAGCGTTCTTTTATTCTTCTTTCAGTTGTGATGGCTAAACACTCTTGTGTTGTGAACGGAAATACACGAGCTGATGGCACTCGGTGGATGAATGGCTGTAATTCGTGTACGTGCCAAGATGGGATTGTTGATTGCTCAAAGGTAAAAAATGCTGACATACTACTATAACTACTATACATTTAATCCAGTGACATAAAATATGTTTTTGGAATTTCTTGTAACAAATGTTACATTTCTTAGATATGGTGCGGTCATAAAAACTGCGGAAGTCCCAGTACCAGCAACCAATCGCCCTGTCCTGCCCCACAGATCTGTCATCAGCTTAGGACAGAAGACTGCTTCACTGGAGGCTGTAACAGTCGAGGCTTGTGCATGAAGGAAGGAGATTTCAAAGAGAGAAACGACATTGGACTTTTACCACCAGCTGACGAATGCCTTCCAAGCACTGATACACCACCGGCTTCAAGTTGTGCTCGCTTGACTTTTGTGTTTGACCTAAATGAAATGCCGCAGGTGTGTAGGCAAGATAGCGTAGAGCCATGGACTTCTAAATAGTAGCATCTGGACTGGAAACTCAGTGGGCAACATGAGGCCAAACAGTTGGTACAACAGTTGGCCAACAGTGGGCCAACAGGGTTAGTTACTTGGCTGTTGGCCCACTGTTGGCCAACTGTTGTACCAACTGTTTGGCCTTATGTTGCCCACTGAGTTTCCAGTCCAGATGCTACTATTTAGAAGTCCATGGTAGAGCGTTTCCTCTTTTTAAAATTTACTTGGATTTGAAACATCGCTAAGTGTTGCTCGCCACCAGCTTAATTGGTGAGTGGCTACCCTTGAATGTGGTCATAATACTGATATAAAAATGCAGCAACAACAACCGAAACCTCTAATACTACCAACTCAAACTCTTGTTTGTTACGAATAGGGTGTATGGGTGGAGGACATATGCGTCCAAGTGCGTAGCTTACCGGAGATGAGACACCATGCAAAAATATCTACTCTCGTCATACGTTGTTCTATCGTCAATGGCATTCCCAATGCTATAACCCTTGCACTGGTAAGTTTTAATGCCACGTTTATGTACAGTAAATATCCCTTAGAAGTAGATATATAGAATACACGTGTAGTTGTTTTCACGATTGAAACATACCACCACTGATCTTCTTAAAAATCTGTATCAAGAGTCTTTCACTTTTCTATTTTGTTCAGACTTCTAACGTCACTGGAGTGGGGGAAGCTGAAGCGGCTGCTGATGAACTAGCCAAGTTGATGAAACGCCACACCAGAACAAGCTCTCTTCTAATCCCACTTACAGAAGTGAAGTTAGAAGTAAATTCTCCACGCCTTGACGAATCTCCTGGTAAGTTGTGATTTCAATGTTTGTTCCAACTTAGTAAATTGCCTCTTTCTAGCTAGAAAGAGTTGCCGTTTGTGCATCATTTTAATGTCTACCAATGTTTAAACGATGTAAAAACAGGCAACTTTTGCTGGCCGCGTTTCCTCTGAAATTACCGAATTAAAAGTATAGTATTGATCTAAATTGCAGTTAAGATGCCTATTAATGGATTTGTAGGATTTTGAAAAATTGCTTTGTTAGCGTCTCATTGCTTCTTATTAACTGCCAAGTATTTGTCCAAAAGTTAAGAATGATATGTCTTCTTGAAGCAAACTGCCACATTATAATTTCAGATACACAACAAGTTCTTGCCTTGTTTTTGCAGGTTCAGATTTTTCCTTTTATTTGGCTGTTATCTCATCCGTGCTAGTTGGCTTCATTCTGCTGACTTTACTGGTCGTTTGCTGCGTGGCAAAGCGTCGACGAAAACGAAAGCTGAAACTTCGTTCCGATTCAAAACCCTTCAAAGTTGATGTTGTTCAGAAAAAGTTGAACAATCGTGATCTCCAGGATCAGCAACACAGCAACATCGTCACAGACGTCAATCAGCTGATGGCTGCCAACAGAAAAGTTCCAAGCAGCGGGGTTAAAAATCAAAAACACATTGTTTCAATAAGCGACAAAAATTTGGTTGAAAGTCGGCAATTAGAGAATGAAGACGATGCATCTGTTCGAAGTATTCCGGAGAGGTCTGTGATCCCTGCAAAGCAATACTTATTCGCTTCAAGTATTCCAACGAGCAGTATACAAGGATTTATAGATGCCAGAGTAACGCAAGGAAGACCTTCTTCATCACGACCATGCAACATTCGTCCCACATTACCTTCCAACGCTCTGATGAACCAGCAGCTAGCATCCTCATCCAATCATCCTGCATCGCGACACATCTCTGAAATCCACTCTTTGAATGAATGTGGAGTTGAGACGGATCCGGATGATGTGTTCGAAACAGCTTCGTCGATACGATCAACTGCTTCCTGTCGCGAAAGCAATCGACTCTTATTAAACTCTTCCTACCACGGCGACTCATGCAGATGCACTACTAGATCCCCTCGTGGTCTCTGCCGACCCATATACTCAGAATCACCCCATGAAGAGTGCTCTGAATCTGAAGAAGTTGCAATGCTGATGGATCGAAATTACGCTCCGCCTTCCAGGCGAACCCAGCACAATAACCGTCGGCATCATCGTTGTCATCACAACTCACGCCAACGACGTGACGACGGTCGCCGATCTCATCGGCAGCGATATCGACCTTCGCCATCTTCAAACTCATATTGTGATAGCGACACTCGCTACTCTGAACCTGACTTAATAGACGAGGCCCGACCAGGGTCACAAATATCCGCTGAGCGTTTGCCGGGACCGTCACTTGATGATGCGTCGTTGCCTCCATACGAAAGTATCATGGCATCCAATGGTAGTGTTCCGTCAACAATCGCCCCTCCCTCCGAGTCTAGTCATCGCCCTTCATCTTCGAGTATTGTGACAGATCATTCTCTTCATTCTCCACCGCCATCTTACTCACGACATTACACTCGGCCATCGCAGTCTTGGCGAGGTAGTCAGCAAACTTCGGCTCGATCGGGTAGCGAGCCCCCTCATGGGACTACACCGCCGCATCGCAGTTGCTCAAGCTCAAATCACGGTGAATTTGTCCAAACTTCAGCTTCTGTTCACTCTTTCACTGACGGCGACTTGTGCTCGTCACAGCCACTAATTTCACACAATGAAAACTATGACGCAACGACGTCGTCTTCTCCAGGCGACGACTCCACAACAGAACTTTTGTCGGCAGCGACAAGAAAGTCGTCGCACGAAGTGACCGTCTAACGGCGGCGAGACATATTGTTTTATTTATAAATCAACTTTGCTTTTTAGTATGCTTAAATGCTTGAGTTCCGATTTTTATGTCAATTTTTAGCCGTTCTCTGGCGTTGAAGTTAAAAGGAAGTTTAATATTCGAAAAACAAATTGAAAGCGTTAGGCAAGGTGATGTTTTCACACATATGATTTACTGCACAACGCAGCCATAAGATTCTATTTTAATATTCTGTTGCTTTAGACAATATAACCTTCATCAATAAAATTAGTTTAATTGAAGCAGTATAGCCAACTGTAGCATCAAACCGAAAATACGGAACTTTATGCCCTTTCAACGTTTCAAGTTTCTTTTCTGTCGAATGCTTTTAGATGATTTTATTTTCACTTGATTTTCTTGTTAACAGTTTCTGTCGTTTGACATAAAACAATAAGTTGCATTGTGAATGCTTCATCTCGTATTTTGCTCCCATTGCTTCACTATGGTTTGTGCACTTCCACTGGCAAAGTCAGTCGTTGTTTGTTTGTTTGACTAACCTGAATAGAGGAATATTTCAAACAATTTTGTACTCTCTCTCTTTGCGCGATGTTTAATCGTCTCATCAAAAGATATCTGTCTTTTGCTAATTTAATCTAATTTCAATGCAGATAGGTAATTTTATTTTGCAGGTAAAAAGCCTTGTTAAAAACACTAGTAGAAATCTTTATATATTCTGGTTACGTGGTAGCGTTGATTGGCGTTAAAACAACAACATGTGATTCGCGTGGAAGTTTCCATTGCATTGTATAGAAATAAGTATTTTTAACGTAGATAGGCTACAGCGTAAAAATAGTCGAGGATTTGTGTCATCAGTTGAATGTGGTTTGAGACCGAGAAGCAATTGTGCTGCCATTGCTAACTGCAATATTTCTCACGTAAAAGTATTCAAACGTAAAATTAGAAGGACTGAAGACTCGTTCTCTCAGCTGCAATTTAGAGTAAATCCCTTCAAAAGTTCATAGAAGCATTCACTACCTTTGTGAGCCAGTTGCGGTAGTTGTCGCAAGGCTGGCATGCAAGCATGCTTTGAAATGGAATAAACCCTTTTTAATTCAACTTCTGCAGTTTAATATTAAAAGCGTTTGTGAGTGCTCTATTGTTTTCTTTTTGTGCAGCTTCACGCACGCAGTGTTTTGAAATCATTGCAGTTTCCCTCCAAGGGTAGATGTGTCGAAGCAAACTCACACAACTCAACTAGTGATGACTGTTGTTCAGTCAATGTCTTGTGTGGTGAAACGTTTTCTACAAAATTGGCTTTTGGGTTCGCAATAGTGATTTTCTCGTATTTTTACTTGATTTTGATACCTTTGATCAATAAAAAAAATAAAAATAAACTTTACTCTCATGTTGCATTCCAACCTTCAGTAGTTTGTGTTTAAATTCGCTTCAACTAGTTTGGTTTCGCTTATATTTGAAATGTGACTCCCGCCAATTTCACACCAATTCCAGTTTGATTGCTGTAAGCTGATGTTCATTACATTGCAGCGTTTTTACGACAATTTGATGTCACATGAACGTTATTAAACTTGTTGTAAACAATTACGGCTTTACAAAATATCAGTGTGCCAGGTTTTCTCCTACTCTGCATCATAATTGCAAAGCGGGAGTGAGCAACTTGAACGACGTGCGAGGGTCTCATTTTGGTTGGTTGGTTTTGAATCTTTATCCTCAGATTGACAAAGCCTTGATTGGTTATTCCTGGTGGATTCGCATACTTGTAGAGGCTCTTGACGCAGGGCCGGTTACTGAGATTGGCAGAGTGAAGTTTCCGATTGTTGAAGTGTTGTTGCCGAGGAATTATTCCATCCATTAGGTGCCGCTAAATGGGGAGCAGTCCTGAAAGTGCGTTGCTCAAACGCACACCCCGAGAGCCGAACTAGCGCCGCGTAAACTTGAGCCGGGCGCGTTACCGCTGAGCTAACGGGGCGGACATTTTTTGTAGTTGTAAGCTACTACCAGAACCGTTGAGAAAATGAATTGAGCCCGTAACAATGAGACACTCGGGTCTCAAATCAAGACAGTTCTAAGAAAAACGCAATATATACAAAAATAACCAGTTTCTTCAAGTTTCTGGATCCCTTGGAAAGGTTCTGGTTACTGAAATTATCCTGGACCCTGGTGGAAAGACACCCCTGGACCCCCTGACAGCGTTATTATGTACCACCGACGCAGGTGGGATGGCGCAACAAATAAGATGCTCGCTTTTCAATTATGCGATCCTAGTTTCACTCTCAGCAATACAGTACATAGTTATTGAAAAAAAACACTGCTTTTACCCAGGGCGGGATAAAGTAGATGAGTGTAATTTCTAAAGGAAAAGAGGTCGAAAGAAAAGACTGATGATACTTTCGTAAGTTCAGATTGCAGAAGGCTAAGTATAATGCGAACCTTGTCTTCTTATCCTTCGAGACTTCCCATTAAATTAATAGCAAGGTCTTGCCAGGGTCCTTATGGAAACTCGGTACGTTTCATAGGTTCATAAGATGCAGGTTTCGAAACAAGTTCGACGCCACAAGCCTTGATAGGTTATTCCTGGTAGTTTTGCATACTGGTAGAGGCTTTTGACACCGAACAGAGTGAAGTTTCCGATTATTGAAATGTTGTTGCCGGAGAATTAGGTGTCACGTGATGGAGAGCAGTTCTTAGAATGCGTTGCTCAAGCGCGCACTCTGAGAGTTGAACCAGCGCAGCGTCATCTTGAACCGGGCGCATAACCACTGAGCTAACGGGCAAACGGGGAGGTCTTTTTAGACATTATCTTTTTAAAAAATAAAAAAAAAGTCAATAAGTCATGCAATTTTCACTTTGTGTGGAGCTACATGTAGCCTACTTGAAAGGTTAGTGATATTGTTGTAATCACTTGTTGATTTATGCATATCAATTTGTATCCTCTGTGGATCCTTCTTTTGTATCATGGGCCAATCCTATAGATGCTTACTGGTACAACCCTTTATTTTCTTTGGATCCCAAATAGCCTCGCTTTTTTTCCATAGCATGGTTTGAGTTTTTCCGTCTCGTACTGCCGGCTGCTAACTCTGTGAATGCAAAAAATACCCTCGCTCAAGTACGTTGGCAAGCAAAAACTATTAAATTTTCCTCACCGGCTCGGTTGCTTAGTGGTTAAGGTGTCTTCCTCTAAATTGGTAGGCATGAATTCGATACCCTGTCGGGTCATACCATAGACTTTTTAAAAATGGTACTAAATCTAATTCCAGCTTGGCACTGAGCAATGGAATGGATTTGGGTAATAATGTACTCAGTTGCGTCTCTACACGGCTGTATTGACTGCTATACAAAGTGCTGAGGGGCAACGCATTCTGCGATGGATACAGCGCTATACAAAAACAAGCATTATTATTATCTCATTTAGTCAAATGTAGATTTAGTGTTGTAGTGGATTTGTTGCGTGCTAGAAATCGCCAACTGTGGTAATTTGTCATTGAAACTGACTGAACTGGAACCTCTAATCAAACAAATACGTAACATAGTAGCCTGTCAAATGCAGAGTATACCTATTAACAATATTATTGAATAGGCTACAGCAAAAAGTTCGATAAACATTGTGCATTTATAGATCATAGCATTTAGTAATCATTGAAGTTACTTTGCGAAAACAAATGCTTTTACAACATGTAGTGGTTGTGGTGGGGAGTGAGAGCAGAGCACTGAGCTTTTAGAACAGGGCATTCGAGGAAATGTTGCATAGTTTGATCCTGTCGACATTTACAGCTTGCTTGTGTTTCCCAAAGAATATCCCCAGTGTCGCATCAACGTCTTACATCTTCCAATACCAGTTCTTGGGCGGTAGAGGCATCGTCAATACTTTCGCGTTTACTCTTTCCGGGAGGAAATCCTTCTGTGGGACAAAGCTCCACATTGTCCAGCTCCTTCTTCCATACTTGGACCCGCACATTGGCGGCGAACTCATCTTGACCCAGTGGGACAACTGAAGCAAGGAAACTCAAGAACATCGATTGGTAAAAATCATCAGCTTGGTTCTTGGTTGAAAACGTGGCTCCGGTTGAAATGTTTCTTGTATTGCAAAAACGTGATTTTCTAAATGGGATTGTTTTCGAACTAAAAGGTTTGCCTTCTTGGACTCGATGCTAAACGTGATAAACTTGTTACGTTTCAAATTCTTACACGAAGCACTTAAAGTTAGTATTGAAGAAATTGCCTGTTTCAGGGTTGTGTGGGCAAACTTTTACTTAGCAGAACACCAGCCAAACGATTTTGATTTTCCACTCCATCAAAACAAATTCTGATAACGGTAAATCAACGTCTGCATATTGTAAAGGTGGCTGCTTGTTTCCAAGACCATGTTTCGTGGTCCCTTCGCAGCTCCAGTTGTTAAATCTGTTTATTTTGCCACACCATATAGCGATTAAGAATAAAAAAAAAGGTAGCCTAATTATTGGTATTATTTCATGCTGCGTTTGCATTGCGTTGCCTACCGGACACATTTCAGCACATACCCAAACATTAAGTTATTCAACACTATATTTATATTGATCATTATTGCTGCAATGAAGTGAAGCCAATGAATGGCATGCTTAGTTCATTACTCCTTGTGTTGCATAACAAATGTCGCTAAGCTTGCACTTTCTGGTGATGTGCCGTTAATGTGTGATGGCACATTTCCAGACGCTGTTGTCCAGTGTCTCATGGTGGCAATGGTGGCAAGCTCCGAAGCCATTTTCTTTCTTGAACAGTGAACTGCTTCGTAGAGAGTATTTATAGAAGGCAGCTCCATGCTTGCGCTTGGCAGAAACGGGTTTGGTCGAGGCCAGATATAGGCAGGCCCGGTTACGTTTTGTGTCATTGTACCACCGGGCAAAGAATCATGGCTCAAATGCATAGATCCAGATAGCAAAGATGGTCTACTATTTTTAAAACCTTTGGTTTGCTCTTGTTCCAAAAGATCTAATAACCCTAAGTTAGATGAATGTAAGATTTGTTGGGTGAAAGATGTTTTGTTTTTTGTTTTCACTTTACGAGGAGCGGGTGGCTTGTTTATGGACACTGGCTGAATCTCTTGGTGAAAAGAAGAGTTTTGATGACTTGTCGCTGAAAGAAGTCGCTGTTGCTTCCTGAATTTCGCTCTTCGGTTTTGGAACCAAACCTGTTGGAAGAAACTAATCAAAAAATTTCCTGACATTTATTTCTTGCTTGAAGCATTGATGATGTTATAAAATTTATCCGATGTTTGTAAACTAACTTTTCGTAACTTTTAACCTTCTGCTTCCATAATATTGCGTAACATTTATCATTCGTGATCTTTTGTATAGTTCTTAAAGGTCGATAGGTTTACTGCTTATTTTGAAAATAAATCCAAGAGTACAACTATTCTATAGCAATTTACCTGAATTCGAGCTTCAGTTAGAAATGTTCTTGTTGCGAGTGCTTCTCTACAGAATATGTCCGGGTACTGGGTAATATTAAAAACGTTTTCGAGAAGATAAAGCTGCTCTTGAGAAAAGCTTGTGCGATTTCGTCTTCTTCCTCCTCCAGTGAAGGGATATGGGAGTTTGATTCCTATAATATCTGCTGAATATTCAATTAAGCAACAACACATTAAATTGTAGAACTACATTAA
Source organism: Aplidium turbinatum (assembly GCF_918807975.1). Lineage (NCBI taxonomy): Eukaryota > Metazoa > Chordata > Ascidiacea > Aplousobranchia > Polyclinidae > Aplidium > Aplidium turbinatum. Next base: position 50,720,098 of record NC_137472.1, read on the forward strand.
TTTTAAGCTTTCATGCTAGGCAACAAAATCTGTCATTTTTACATTGATTTAACGGCTACAGACGTTGAATCCATGTAAAAATGTCGGTTTTTGCAGTCTTGGATGTTGCTGTCATTACATCAATGCTATTGTGTGATGTCATTGGTCAATAACAGATATAATGCTTATTTTAATTTCTTCTATATGGTGATGCTAACCTACATGTTAATTGTTCTCATTTGATTGTTTGTTGTACATTTTTCCAGAAAAAGATTTTAGCCTGGTGACTTTACTTTAAAGAAAAGTTGATTGGAGAACTTGCAAACGTACAAAATAAAAAAGGATACCGGTACTTAAGCAGTTTAAAAACCGGTTAGTCTTATTACACTATATTACAACCAAAATAACACTTTAGTTTAAAAAAGACGTTTAGATCATTTAAACATAGAATGAATATGAATAAATAAAAGCAGCCATCCTTTATTTCTGTTGTTATGCGTTTCAATATGACGAAATAACTTATATAATAGTAGTCGTAGTCTTAAAGAGAAGTGCATGCAAAAAAATGCATAAGCTTGTAGTGATCATGTAGCAAGTATCCATGATTTTACTTTTTAACCAACTTACTCCACTGCTGCTCAGCCTTCGGTAAGTTTGGAGCAACTTCATAATCATCTTTCCCATCTTCTTTCAAAGATTCTTCACCTGGTACTTCTAGCTGAACTTCATTGAATGGTTGCACACTTTCTGTACTTGGATTCATTTCCGTTCGATCATATGGTGATATGAACTTGTACAGAGTGAATGACGTGCACAGAGGCACTTTAAAACGAACATACAACAAGTGCCCTCGTGTCTTATTATATACACAACATGCTTTATAATTTTTTTCTCTTGATTATAATGTTTCATTATGAGGTATTCCCAAATGTATTTTACAATTATTAGAAAATCAACTAAGTATGGGAATTATAGAGAGGAGTCGTTAAACGTATGTTTAAAATTAATGCAACCGCAGAATCATTTACCTGGTATTGTTGCTATTTCAGCAGAGACTTACTTAACAAGACCTTAAATAATTAATTAATGCATCTCAACTCCAATGGTTTTAATTATCTCGCTAAACAAGAAATAGTCAAAGGATAGAATAGTCAACGAAATATTTAAGATTAATCTTAGAAATTATTTAGAAAAATTATTAAAACCACGTTGTATCATTTAATTTGTATTTCTTGCACGGAGGTCTATAAAACGTTTCAACTTTTCATTTCGTACAGAAAGTAATTTAAGCTAGATACGACATAGATCTTTATTTTGACTAATACAAAAATATTGATGTTTTGTTTCAACTGTAGTTGTCTGCCATATCTTCTAAGAAAAGATAGAACTTGAAACATACAAAAGTACGAAAATCAAGTACACAGGTTGCCGTAGATATAAATTAATAAAACATGCTCCATCAATCTCAAACACAAAAATCACGAATACTGTATAAGAATATCTTGAACTTATCACTAAAATAAGAAAAATTCTATAATTAAGTTTAATGAGGTTAACAAGTTTAATGAAATTACTCTCTACAACCAGTTGTTAGCTTTGGAGTCAAATCATTCACTCCATTCCAAAGTCTTTCTGCTCTTTCAAATAAACACCCCCTTCGGTAGAAATCAAAACACATATTCGTGCCAGCTACTCAACGATCTTTCCGTTTGTTTAATGCGAAGCAAAGGAAAAAAATCTAATGGATAATTAGACACACCATAAATAAAACTTGAAATGAAATTTAGTTACCTCCAAACGCGATTATTTCCATCCCGACGCTGATCGGTATTATGAGTCTCTCCTTGTCGAGATCGGCGCATGTAGGCCTACGCCTAAACAAGAGAATGAAGTTTTCCGCTTAACAATGCACCAATAAGGGAGTGGCATCTCGCTCTTCTTGCACTTGCAGATGTGGTGCTGAGAAACAGACCGCATATCTTATTAACTACAGCAGCTTCCTCTCAGGGTCGCTGAGAAAATAAGTTTGTCCGGAACTAATGGGACTCTCGGGCTCCAGCTTAAGACACTTTTTAGAAAAAGCGCTACATTGAAAGAATACGCGGTGGTGCTTTTGAGATCCTGGGCCCGCTGGTAAGGTTGCGGGCCCCTAAACTCATTCTGGGCCCAATCCAAAAGTACACACTGAATCCCGCTGTAAACGCTACTGCTTCCACCCATCAATAGAGCGGAAAATCTGCATATCTTGGATGATAAAACCAAAGCTTGGCTGTTTTTATTACTGGCTTTTCAATGTGATAAGAGAAACATCGCCGACCTGAGATGGTCAATGAATAGATGTTTAGCCGCCCCAGAAGTTCAAACAAAGAGCAAGAAGTACATTATGTCTCACTGTCCGAAGTTATTAACTGCTTAATTAGCTTTGTGACTTCAGAGAAAACATTGCAGTAAAATCGCAGTAAAGACAAAAAAATCTCACAAACTCGTTCCCAAATAGTGGGTTACTAGCCTGAAAATTTTAATTAACAAACAGACCTATAATGTTTCTTACGTTATTACTTCATTGGTGACTGGTGAGGTGATAGATACAAAAACAGTGTCAAACATATTAAGTCAAAATTTACACTGACTGAATCCATTCAACACAAGGCTTCTTATCAGACAAAGCAAACTTAGCGCTGCATTGCGGTCTGCAAGCAGTGATATGCTCCTTGATTTTGATATTAGCCTACAACACAAGACTCAGAAAAGTTGTTTCCACTACCCAGAGGTGGGATTCAATCTACTCAGACAGCTACTTTTTCCGGTCCTGATATTTACCAGTTCGGGTAGATATGACCAAATCCTTACCAGATCTGGGCCAGATAAAATGGCTGTCTGGGTAGTTAGCAATTAGTTCGCCTACTTACCTATTGTACGGTAACGTTTGTAGCTATCGATGCATACAGATCGGCCCTTTACTTAAAATTAGCCTCATCTGGCAACCTTGCATTAGTATATCAGGTCCACTCGAGGAGATTGGTCAGGATCCGTTTCTTCATACTTTTATTTTTTATTTTTAAGAAGCCGTTTGCGTGAACCAGTGCCGGTCTTAGGGTATTTCGGGCCCTTTGCGGAATATGCTTTGCTGCCCCCAATGACAATGCTCCGATTCAGTAGCGTAGCTAGGTATTTTGAAAGGGGAGGGGGGTGGTTTGACGGTCAGCGGGCGAAGCCTGACACCCAGCGGCAGGGGGTCTGGGGGACCTCTCCCATAAAATTTAAAAAATTAGTTTGAATTTGGGGCATTCTGAGAGCATGTTCAACAAAAACTTGGGTATGAATATTAGTGTAAAGTGGTGCTGTCCGGTGGCATAGCAAAAGGATAAGATTATGTTTTCTTTGGCATTTTTTGGCTATGTCTCTATGTTGAGTCTTGATGCAACCTATTTCGTCCTTTGAAAAATTCGTACCCCGATTTCGTACCCTGAAATCGTGTAACAAAATCAAATTTCGACCTTATTCGTCCCCTGAAAAGATCGAGAAAAATTTTGAAATGTTTGCGGCAACTCCGATCAGCGACTTCGGCACTGTTGTTTTTTTTCTCGATCTTTTTAGGGTACGAAATGTTCAAGGGACAAAATAGGTTGCACCCGTTGAGTCTCTATGTTTTCTTGTTGCTAATTCCTTTGTTGAATTCACTTGTTGAATTTGTCCATTGGAAATGACAAAATTACTGCATTTTCTGAGTAAATTGCGGGCCCCTAATTTGCGGGCCCTGTGCGATTGCACGGTTTGCACACCCCAAAGACCGGCACTGCGTGAACCGATCCATCCAAACACTGCCACTGGCAATGCACTGTGTTGAAAAGTCTGACTTCAACATTGGTATTTTACGAAAAGTTTGATCTGTTGCAGGATGCTAATGATAAACGCCCATACCCACAAGATAAACGCCCTAAAAAAACATTGCTATGATAAACGCCCATACCTACAAAGCAATGGTTTCTACAATCAAGTTTACACAAAACAAAATTATAACCCTAACCTCGAGGGAAACTTTTCAAAATTATATATGTGAATCTGGTGCTTGTATTTACAACTTATCTATCAAAATTTAGAAACCCAGAACGGACACCGGAACAAGGTTTGGTAAATATTAGCCTAACAGACCTGTTGCTTTAAGTGAGAGAAAGGCGTGTGCAGAGTGGCCCAATCAAGCAATAGTAGTCGAATTAAATGTTGCCCTTGCTTGAGAAGGATTTTACACACATTTCCACTTGGTTGAGTTTTGCGCAAGTAAACAAACTAGAATATTGTTGTTTCATGTTCTTCAATGTTTATATCAATCGTTCTTAATTTTTCATATTACTTCATTTTTTCCATTCCTTATCAGTAGGGCCAATTTTATTTTGACCTGAAAAAAACGTTTTTTGACTTTATTTTGACCTAACGAATTTGCTTATTTGTAGAGGCCACAGTTCTTCCTTGAATTGATACCAGTTACCCAAACATAATGTTTTGTCGATTTCAGACCCAAACGTAATATTTTGTCGAAAAGTCAAGGTGTTTTATGGATTATAAAAAGTGTGTCGTTTTTTGGCGATAGAAAAATTTCGACAAATCTGTCTAACTTTTGCTGAAAACGATTTAGCTTGCATCGGCATTTTGTTTTACAGAGTATCAGTAGGCTATTCCTAAAATCCAAACTGTTGATCTTCGAAAAGACCGCGTTTGTGAATAGGGAATGTTTATAAAAGTTATTTAAATACGTAACAATGAATAAATAATTATGGACAATTTGCAATAAAAGTTACTGCTGATCCAAGTGATCATTGTGACATACTTCCTGCTTTTATGGGTTAATATGGTTTAATTGTGTCGCAGTTCCTGATTTACAATGCTTTCATGAGGATTTTGACAAAAATTACTCTCAAGAAACACAAAAAGTTTATCAAAAGCCATAATTTGACAAAATTTGACTTTATTGAAAATTTTGACTTTATTGTCAATTTTGACTTTATTTTGACCTATAAACTTCTTAGAAACAGGCCACTAGGTGCTGTAAACAACTTTATTCTTTGATTCGTGGATAGACGAGGTCCTTAAAAAATGTTGACTTCATTGACTTTTGCGGGCCCTATACTTATCAGTCTATTTTAAGTTGATACAGAAATTCTATTTTTCTTTAAGTCTGTTCTACTTTCCATGAAGCAGCCTGCAGTATAGACTGTAGTTATAGCCTTGCAGGTTAACTGTTGTAAGGTTCTAAACACCACGCAGATACTGCAAATGATATAAACTCTAATTCTTTGCTATAAAACAACATATTTGTAAATTGCATAGCCTACACTGTATATGTACGATATATGCAGTGAATCAAAAACATTGGAAGAAAATAATACCCCAGGACGACGTCATTATGTGCGGTACTAATTTTTACTGCTCGGCTGTAAAATACTTTTTTTTTTGCTTGAACGTTCCCCAGTACAATGGCCAAATAGCGATAGACAACTTCTTACAATATTTGAAAAACTTGAACAATTTTGTGATTTACACAAAATATAACGGTCGTGAGCAATGTAACAAAATTGATTTTATTAAAAAGGAATTTTAATTTTCCAGCATCAGTTCTAAACCCTTTGGTTTAAAAGAGAACATTGTTGCTATGGACTTGGTGAAGCTTTTAATTTAAAAAAATTTAAGGTCTTTGGAACATGAATACAAGCTTTCTACAAATATAATCTATCGTGTACAAAATCAAAATTAAAATATAAATTAAATAGTAAAAAAATTGCGTAACGTCTAAGAAGTCCCATGTTCCGTTATAAAAATTAGAATTTCTTATCAAATCCTCTTTGGCGATAAGGAAGGAAGTCTGATGGAGGAGAAATCTTTCTCAGCTTGCTTGTGTCAGGCAAGATCGGAATATCGGAAAGAGAAACATCACTTCCAAGCCAAGTTGCAATTTTAGCTTCATTTTCCGTGCGCCAGGCCATGTTTTCAAGTACGGTGCCAATGTATGAGTTGAGTGTTCCGTTCCATGCTGGCCCAGCGATTGGTTTCAAATCTTCGATCTGCATATCCCAAGAACAGTTGAGAAATGAGGTGAGTAGTATTGGTCTTATTTTATAGTGAACAGAAAGAATTTATTGAAGAGTAGGCTAATAGCACTAAGTCACGTCTGGTGTTACAGCTTGAATGTTTTAGTTTCAACAGAACTGGCAGCATAAATTAAAATGTAGCGGACTTAAGACAGCCAACAAAGTTTTATAGTTTAGCTAAATTGTTACGTAAAAGAGAACAAAAAATGCTGAAATCGTAGATAACCAAATACAGCAAAAAAACAAGTAAAAAAAAGTAACAGCTTCAGTGTTTCATTTTTAGGAAGTGCTGAAAGCTAATTGTAATCACACAAAGGAAAAGAACTGGGCTGTAATAAACTTTAGTCTTTCTGGTTTTATATTTATCATCAGTATAGGCAGGGGCGCTGGAACGATTTTTGATTGGGGGGGTAGGATTATGAAAAAAGGGCACTTTTGTTACTGAAAGGCCAATTTTTTTTTAAGTTTTAAGATAAGATATAGCGATAATGCTCATCCATCAGCTCATCATCGAGTAATGATAGGCTACAACTGTCCGGTATACAAAAAACAATGGCACGGAAGAGCATCTTGCTATGTTATAGCCTAATCATATAGGCTAATCTACTGTGGTACAGTATTTTGTGTCGTGAATATTATTTTGAGGCAGAAATGAAAGATTATAATTAGAGTAAAAGCGGATAGCTGAAATTGTTATATTGTATTGCAAATTGTGCAGTAGCTTACATGACCTTAAAAGGGCACCATTGCCCCCCTGCCCCCCATCCAAAGAAAAATTTAGGGCAGGGGGGCATCCGCCCCCCCCCCCCCCGCTTCCGGCGCCCCTGAGTATAGGCCACCAATAAGTCAACAAAGCAGCAAAGTAGGCTAGTGCAAGGCCCGGCCCGCCTTTTGGAAGAGCATCTGTTCGACACCGATTAAAAAAATACACAAAATTGCTTTCTAAGTCTTCTCGTCCACCTTCATTTTCAACAACCAGGCATTAGCCTGGGTATACGACAACAGGATAAAAAAATCCAATTCAAGTCTTTTTCTTCAAGTTTCTTCTTTTAGGGTTGGTGCGGAAAGCTTCAACCTCCAATCGTTTCTGCCATGCACAAGTTCGCTGGTCATGCTAAAATTGCTATGTTAGTGCTGACAGAGTCTCACCATCTTCTTTTAGGCAGCCCACGAGGCCTGCCTCGACTACAATAAGATTATGCGAGTTCGTTTTATGAGGTGGTTTTCTTCCTTTCTCAAAACATATCCAGATCATGGCAATCTTCTCTGAGCAATATAAGTTAGTATAATTCAGCCTGCTGGTCTAAGGGTACTTCGAATGTATTAACTTTTAATATTGTCAAATTTTCTTACTCCAACTGTCCATCGTATCGTTTTCGCTTTCATCTCAACTCTAACCCTAACTTTCCAGCCTCTCTAATGCCACTTGGTTGGTTTTTGAATCTTTATCCTCGGACTGACAAATCCTTGATTGGTTAATCCTGGTAGTTTCGCATACTTGTAGAGGCTTTCGACACAGGGCGGTTACTGAGCTTGACAGAGTGAAGTTTCCAATTGTTGAAATGTTGTTGCCGGAGGAGTTATTGCATCCATTAGGTGCCTCTGAATGGAGATCAGTCCCGAAATGCGTTGCTCAAGCGCACACCCTGAGAGTCTTGATGGTGGCCCATGTTTTCTCATCAAAAGTAAAGATCGACAAAACACAGCTTGATATACGCATACCAGTCCTTTCAGTTTTGGTGAAATACGCTTGTCACAAAGTATCTCAGTTGATTTTCTTCAGTTAGTCTAAGCACACTTAATTTTAGCAGTAACTTTTGATTTTCGATCATTTGACCTGTTTACTGTAGTTCCCAAGTAGGCTACCAAAAGCTATTTTCTTTTGCCGATCTTCTTTATCTTTTTTTTACAGTTTTGTTTGCTTATAATGCATTATAATACAGTAGATTCATTGCTGGTAAATTCAATTGCTGACAATTCAATGTAAGTTAAACTGACTTTACGCAGTCCAGGCTTATACTCACCAAATCTAAATCGAACTGAGTGGAGAATCTGCTCACCGCAGCACTGAGCATGCTGCTTGTTGCACTAGCCCCAACTCTGAAATTACATTGAGGTTAGTCAAGTGAGTGCAAAAAAATGCCTCAAACAAAAACTTTCAAAAAATTTCTTCCATGAAAAAATACCTCTGATGAAAAATACCCCACACATACCCCACAAAACGCTTCAATGAAAAATGCCTTTACGTCGTTAAATTGTTTGTTTTATTGTCAAGCTAATAGAGGTAGACTTGTTGATAAATTGTTGATAAACACAAGCTAAACAATGCAGTTATTCGCAAAACTCATCATTTCAATTTGTCTACCAGATAAACTGAACGTTTTGTGCTGGTATAGTAGGTCAGAAATAGTTCTTGTCATTATCTCTGTATTGCTCAATCACAAGTCGACGTATTTTTAGACACTCTTGGTTTGGCCCACTCATTGCACTTTGCATCATTTTAGTGCTTTCAGTTCGAACTCTTTAAGCGCCCTGGCCTACTCTAATAGACTGTTCCATTGCGGATATGCGATTTTTATGAAAGCTTTATTCGCATGGAGACGTTACATCGATTTAGTCTTTCATAGATAACTCAAAAAAGATTCACAAAGTAAGTTTTGAAGATTTACTACTTTTTATAAAAAAATTTATCTACTGCTCAGCAGCTTAGCTCAAAAGCTAATTTGCAATTGCAATTGAGATTAATGTAAAAGCTTAGTGCTGGTCCGCAAACATGATGAAATCACTCACGTGCTCATCAACAAAGGCCAGTTGTTTCTTGCAAATGACCAAGCCACGTATTTTCCATATTCTTGTCTTCCAATGTACGATAACGTCCTTGAGGCATCTTGGTTACGGACTTTTGTGTTATCCAAAGTGTACTCGATATATCGGTTGATTAACCACGGATCTTTTGTGCACGACATAGCGTATCTATGAAGCAAATGTGTGAAGCTAATTGAAAAGCATTCCCAGCAAGCACAAGTTTCTTTTTTTATTGATGGTGAAGCAATCGCAGATGTATTTTAACCTCTGTTCCGTTTTCTCAACGTCATTGTAAAAGATTTATTCTGTGTAGATCCGCTACTGGCTACAAGAAAAACTTTTTAATAACATGATGTTTTGGGATTTCACAAAATGGAATTATGCATGCACATAATGGTTCTCAACTTTCTTCAAATTCCTGTTCTAACAATTTACAGGAAGTTTCCATAAAGTATGCAGCTATTGCAGCTAGTGATATGCATAAAAAGGTTATGATTATGCCTTTACCGCAGATTTGTTTTCTCCTGAGCGCTATCCACAGCAAGGTATTGTTGCCACGCGAAATCCCATTCTTCAACTTGGCCTGCCCGAATCGCTGTGCAGTACACATCAGTTCGATACGTTGCACTGATACTGAAATGCATTTAAACAACATTAGTTATTTTTTATAAATGTGGACACAAAGATTGGCTTTTTTATCTTCCTATCCACTTAATCTAAATCCTCAACCACCGCTCGTATCTGAATACGACTAAAAGTTATCAAGATGTAGTCCTGTATAGCTTTGCTTCTTCAGCAACTGTAAAAATTTTAACGTTGTTTTGTATGAAAAAAAAAACATCACAAAAATAATTAAAAGAAATGTTTTAGTGAAAAGATAAAAACATGAACCATTTTGCAATCAAATTTACACAGATTGATCACTATTCCGGTTGCATAAATGCAAATAAGTGTACGCCAGCAAGATCGCTTACTTGAAGCTGGATATCGTGTCGTTCATCAAATCGCGATACATATTTGACGCCATTTCAATGCATGGTGGGTATCCGAAGTCGCAGGCAAGTTCAATGGCCAAACCTCTTGTCCTTCTGAGCATCACATTCAAAAACATTGTTACAACTTACAAGTTGTAGAAAACAAAACCAAACGCAACACATTGACTAACATATCGCATACAATGGTAAAAATGAACATCACATCAAAGTCAATTATAGTGAGAATTGCACAAGAACGGTTTGTCTTGATGTGATAGCCTACAGGCAGGCTACGTGAAATAATTTACCATGAAGATTGTCAGATATCTTAAGCTTGCAAAAATGTAATTTAGCTATAACGTAATAAGTCAAGTAAATTCAAAAATTAATTTTTAAAAATTTGTCATTTATCATAATTGTTTAGGAATGGAAAGCTATAAGATATTATTATTTGTTAGTATGATTTGAATCAAGGGTTCTTGACCAGGGGTGCACGGCTGCACGCACCATTAAGGAGTGCGAGACTTGTCCCAGGATATGCGTGAATGATATAGCAATAGGGTAATTATAAAATAACGTAAAAAGCAATGCTTGTTTGCCAGACTTTTCAATTTCAACCAACATTTTAAAATATACTGTATGTGACTTCTACTTAGGCATTCTAGGAGGAGGTGCGAGAACTACTTGGTCATTTCAAGGTAGTGTCAACAAGAAAAAAAGTTAAGAATCACAGGTTTAATTCATGCTATGTTTTTTACTTTTGAAGAAAAGTTTTGAAAGATAGTTGAGATGATGAAGCAGAGACTTACAAATATGTATATAAGCACCTTCTGACGATCCCGCAAAGGGTGAAACAAGCTGCTGTAAAGGTTACTTTGATAACAGTGATTCATTGATTCAGTTTACTATAACTTCTCTTTGGTAGAATTTATACATATTAGTCCAAGAGCTAACTTTGTTTTGTGACTTTTTAGCTTTATTATATTTGCTAAATTTAAAAACATTTTAGCGTTTTAGTTGACAATTGACCGAAGGACTACACCCCGCTTAACTATTTAACAATAAAGCGACTTTGATAACCTACAGTATTGTAGGCTATGGTGGATAAAGGCAGGCGGTAACAGTATGGCTATCTGTACGAAACCAAAAATGGCAGAATCATGTTGGAGTTTTGACAATTGTAGTAGTTGTAACCAAATTAAAAATCAACATTTTAGGTGTCGCTTGTAGCCTACTTGCAGTTGACCGCCTGGCAATACGACGCTCTATCACATATTAATTTATGAAACCAGTTTGCCAGTCTGTGAAACTAAATAACAAGTTGTTTCTTACCGCTCAAACATTAAATCATCGGATTGGTCAGAATCATCCCATCCGTAGTGATTATAGATAGAAGGAACAACCAGGTCTAGAACGTATTGCTGAAATACAAAACAAAAACATCTTCTAAACACGGCTGGTGCAGCTGCAGTAGTTTGTGTCTTCGGCGGTAAGTTTTGTTCACCTATAATAGCGTTGTTTGCACAATGTATTTGCGAGAAAGTGGGTGAAAAACTGATAAAATAAATTAAAATACAACATGAAACATTTTAGATAACTTTTTTTGTATGTCAAAAAAGTTAGGCTATAGGCTACGAAATAAGGTACTCACGGAAAAGTCCCCATATATGCTTGACCTAGCCAACATCTTGTCAAAATAAGCAATGGAATTTTGGAAAGTGGACCATGGAATGAATTTTAGCTCTTGATGAAGATAGGTTGACATTGATAAAGCAGAATCTACTGGAAGTTGGCCGGATCTGAACAATTTGGCGATTTAATTTAATTTAGAGACTTAAGTCCAACCGACCTTAGGTTTTAAACCGCTTTATTTGATTTAAACGTTTTTGCTAATGCTTTTTTTTTCTATTTAAAACTCATACAAATTGTGGTATTTGCTTATTTTTAAACTGAAAAATCTTATTAGAAGTTACTGTATAGAAGACGCTTTGACAGTTTCGCATACCAGCATATAGGCGCTGAACTACTGACCCAGGCTTGGTCACGCAAATTTGCAAGTTCAAAGTTTTTGCTGTTTTTTATTTTAAACTGTTTTTTTTTTCACCAAGACTCCACAGAATAGAGAGCTGTTTTTAAAGTGCGCTGCTTAATATACACAGGCCGGGTTTAAACTATGGTTGCTGGGTCTTGGCGTTTCGGTACTTGCAGAGCTCAGTGTTTGCTGTGTTGAAATAAAATTCGATAAAAAAATCTTTTTTTATACATATTATGAATTAGGCTTGAAAATCTGTTTGAAAATTAAGCTATGCAATTTAAACATGCAACTTTATCGATCGGTTTTTCAAAATAAAAAATATTCATCGTTTCGAAGTTGTTCAATTTTATTCCAAATTAAAGTTCTCAACACACATTGAAAATCATTTTTAATCACTAGCAAAGTGCTAATGAAATAACTTATGATAAGCCAAAAGTATTGCGTATGTTTTAAACCAGTGGTTCTCAAACTGGGGTCCGCGGTCCTTTTGGGGTCCGCGAGACAATTTTCTGGGACCGCGAAGCACCTTAAAAAAGCAAAAATTTTCAGGCAACTTATTTTCCAAACCAAAGTGAAAAGATATATTTTAGTAAGCTGGCTTGGCATCCCTCTACACAGTTTTTTAAGCCTGGCCTTTCGTTTCATTGTGATAGCCTTTGTTTCGTTTCTATCGCCTTTGTGACATCAAGGAGTGCATAGTGGTGACGTACTCCTACAACACCCGCGTTTACCAGATCAAGATCAAGAACAGAATTACGAAATATACTTGACTAAACAGGAGTTAGGCTAAATTGATTAAGGCTGGTTATTTTTACTGATTTAAGTTTTGAATTGAATGCCTTTCCGAATTTTTAGCTTTTTTAATCTTTGTCAAATTAGCCAAAAATTAATAACTTTTTAACTTTACTAATTGAATTTTTAGCTTAAATTTGACTAAAAAAAGTGAAAATGGCTCAGGCTCGAAAAAGATTAAGATTCAATGATTCCTGTGTTCAATTTGGTTTCATTGTGATACATCCTGGAGGAGAAAAGCAGTGCAGTGCGTGCTATGCTGTAAAGTTTTAGCAAGTTCTGCTCTAAAACCTAGCAAGCTGAAAAGACGTTTGGTAACACATCATCCAGATTATCAAAACAAAGATGCAGATTTTTTTAAACGGCAAGCTAATAGTTTAATTAGGTTAAGATTTGATAGCACTAGTGATCAATGGAAGGAAAATACTGCAGGGTTAAGGGCCTCCTACAAAGTTGCAAGAAAGCTAGCTATCGCTAAGAAGCCTCACACCATCGGAGAACAACTGATCTTGCTTTGTTGCCAAGTTGTTGTATCAAACGTTTTGGGAGAATCTGAAGCTCAAAAGCTGAAGCAAGTGTCTCTGTCAAACGGCACTGTGAGAAGGAAAATATCTGAGCTATCGGAAAACATTTTGTCGCAGGTGGTGTCAAAGATACAGAAGTCAATGTCACATGGAGGGGAGACTCAGGTAAGTTGGCCCAATAGGCAAGTTGGCCCACTCTAAATAATTTTTTAACTACAATAGTTATTGTTACGTATCGTACGCATACTGAGAAAGTGCTGTTGAAACTACCTTATCACCAGGTTGGGAGGCTCTAGCAAGCAATACAAACATGTGAGCACAATTTTTGTATGAAAAATTATGATTTTTGAAATTTTTGGATTTTAGAATTTTTTAGATGTCGAGTGAGTTTTTTCTTACTATATAAAAAAGGTTATTATTTAGTGAGTGCAGCGCTAGAGTGGTTATTAAGGCTCACTTTGACGGTTAAACCGTTGTTAGAAGCTCGATAGTTTGACATAAATTTTAGTTTTTACAATATGGTTGCCATGCAGGAAAGTTGGCCCATTTCGTAGGTGGGTACGTTGGCCACCATGGCCAACTTGCCTTCATGAGGTATTACATAGAATGATAATAATTGACTAACTAATACGATGACTTATTTTTGCAAGATTGAAGTAGCCTATCATCAAGTATCCAAAGTAAGTAAATCGCGGCTTTACATCGGCTTTAAACGATCAATAACTATAATACACTTCCTAACATCGTTTTTATGCCACAAATTGCGACAACTTATTCCTAACCCATATGGTAATAATAGAATAATAGTAAGTAATTATATCAAGAAAACCAATCGCGGAAATGTGTCTCAAGCGACGGTCTAAAACGTACCTCGTTTCGGAGATACTTTAAGAAATGCTCCGATATTGGTACCCATGCAAAAATGGGGTTTGTAGCCTATTGCAAACAAGGTCCTACCTATCAGTATCGTTAAGGTGACCAGATCGTTAGGAATAAAGGCATGCCGTCCCAACTTCATGATGTTTGATACAACCTTTGTTATTTTCGAAAGCTTATTTGGTGTAGGCTACTCATGTAAAAAAAGTTTACTGAGGTAATAGCCTAATAGTAGATTATATTATAAACCATACATGAATGCATACATAGAATAAATTATGTAGGCTACTGTATGTATGCCTCTATAAAACCAAGAAATAATTAGAATAAAAATAAAATTGGGGAGAAAGAGAACTTTTCTACTGTTTAATATACCGTAGATGGGCATGTTGCCCACATGGCCAACTTACCTTCCATGGTGGGCCAAATTACCCGCACAGGAAGGCAAGATGGTCCATTTTATTTTTTTCGGAAAACTTGAAAAATTATATACCTAAGAATGTTTGTTTGATGCAAGAATATGTCCACTTCTAGAGTGATGAATTTTCTACTCTTCAATAGCATTCGCTTTAACATATGTTTTGTTGTTAGCTCACAAATTCAATTTTTCATTTTGCTGGGCCAACTTACCCGAGTCTCCCCTACCTAGCTCAAAACATGTTGGAACTTGGATGTAATGCATAATATCAAGATCATACTGAATCAAACGGAACCTAACATAGAACTGATAACACCCAAGCAGGTGCACCTATTTTACTGACGTGTGCATTTTAAATTGCATGTAACAAATAAATTATTATTTATTGTTTTTGCGTTTAATTTGCCTAAGTTTTTAGGGGCCGTGAGTCGTTGAAAAAATCGCAAGTGGACCGTTCAATAATTTTTTTGAAAAAGTTTGAGAACCACTGTTTTAAACCAAGATACATGGGCAAATGAATATTTTCTGACATTGCATGGTGATCATACTGACCTTGATACTGCAAACGAGTCGTCAAGGAGTTGTGCCCGATTTTGAACCGAAATGTCCTGAAACAAACAACTATTATAAATTGTACAAAATAAGACAGATTTCGTTGTTTAGAACGACAAATGGTTTTTAGCAGAGCAATGTCAACGATATTTCGTTTTTAAAAACCTTGATTATCATTTCAGTAGAAGAGAGAGAAGAAGAAGTAGGCCAAGAGAGAAGAAGAAGTAGGCCAAGAGAGAAGAAGAAGTAGGCCTATACACAAATAAAAACAGTGATTATTATTTGATTCTAATTATTCATTATTACTGCATCGCAATACTGGCTAATGATATTATTCTAGTCTATTGTGTACAATGAACAGTGCTTTTTTGATTTTGCTCTTGCGTTTCTATAAAGCAAGGATGTAGCTCTTTTGAAAGTAATGAACTTTTTACTTTTGAAATCGCTGTGATAAACAAACAAAGAGTTCTACAGTTCTACACTTACTTCATATGTCTACCCTCCGAATAAAGAAGCAACAGTAAGTTAATGTTACAAGGTAAAATCGTGATGAATGTCGCCGGTGGATCTCTCAATCTTTGCTTTTAAATTAGCTTACCTCAAAAGTCGAACTGTTCATTTTCGTTACGAGCTTATTCCACATCGCGTCCTCATAGCGAACGCGGTAGAATCCCACGGCATTGATGTTGGCCAAAACGTAATCATCACTCACTTGTAGATTTACTGAAAATAAAAACGGCTTAGACAGAATACCCCTACTAACAAATTGTTAGCAGCTTCTAAAACTAAAAAACTAACTTTTATTGCTTTTTGTGTGCGAGTCAATATTATTTGCGTATTCGTTGGCCCATGTTGCTTTAAGCGCACTGCCATGGCGCAGTATAACCTGTTCATCACTGTGGGAAATCTGCTTTACGTGAATGATGCTGTGTGTAGAGTCAGCTTTACGTCAATAATGGTGTGTGTGGAGTCAGCTTTACGTCAATGACGCTGTGTGTGGAGTCAGCTTTACGTCAATGACGCTGTGTGTGGAGTCAGCATTACGTCAATGACGCTGTGTGTGGAGTCAGCACTGCACGTTTTTTTCTGAGCGATAAGAGGTTAGGCTACTTGCTTGTTTTGATTTCCGACCATCACAACGAAAAACAATATAGCCTATGCCAAACAAAACAGAAGTCTAAGAAAAGGTAGAAGCGACCAAACGCGGACGTTGTAATGTGCATGATACCAAAACTGGACAATCAGTTTAAAATATTGTATGGTCGCAACACCTTAGGCTCAGTCACATCTTCTAAATTGAAAGTTTTTTGAATTTTTATTTTCAACTTCAAACTGCAAAATTTTGTTTTGTTACTTAATCTATAGCAAATATAAAATAAAAGTCAATTAAAAATGGAATACAAAAGGTATCCATTAACTTTTAGTACCTCATGCTATTATGACACCGCTTATGGTTTCAATGCGTATCTTTTGCAACCCTAACCAGTCACAGATCGGAATGGACGCTTTACGTACAAGTATTTCAATTACGTCCAGGGAAAATACAGTTCAGTGAAGGAACGTCCGTCTTAGCTTAAAAGCTCCGAAGCAATTGGAAAAAATTGTAATAGCTGCCATTGGTATGGTATGCAATCTACAAACAAACTACAAAAACCAATTTAAAATATCCGACAAAATACTCCATCTGGGGTTAAGGTAAAAAAACTTTTGACAAAAAAATAAACAAGTAAAAAAAAAAACAGAAAAACTTAATAGCACTTCGTAGGGGAAAGTGGTCAAACTGTAAAATCGATAGTACTGTATGGTCAAAAAACAAGACTGTGATGAAAAGCACTTTCAAACATAAACCATACGCAGGGCCGTTGACAGGATTTCTCGGGCCCGGTACCAATTTATTTTCTGGCCCCCTTCATCGACAAATTTATGAATATAAAGGTTGTGTACAAACTTTTATTGATGTCGTTTAAGCATGGTCATTTAACAAATCTTGCGCAATCTTAAAATTTCTTGAACCGCAAAACTTAGCCTACTATCTCTACCTAGCGGTTGCTTTTTTGAAATTTTGTTTGTCACATGGCGCTAGTATTACTTCACGATTCCATTGATGTTTCACTGGTCATTCTAGGCTCATAAGAAGAAAATTTACAGCACTGCAGACAGTTAAAAAGTTTTTAATTTGATTTGGAAAAGGTGTTTGGGCCTAGGTCAACCAATTGCTGATTGCTGCAATCTGAAAAGCGGTTTTGGTCTAGTAATCTTCTTACCTGTGCCATTTCAGTTTTTGAGTTTGAACAAATATTAACCTGTTTATTTTGAAATTCGTGTTTCGAGTAATATTCGTGGCTAGGGGAAATCACTAGCCTATACGGTACTAGACTAAATTCTTATTTTACTGTTTGGTGGCAGAAGTGGCTATTTTACTACCAGAGACCTGAAGTGGGGCCGGTACCCAGAAGGGGGCCCGGTACTTTACCATCTGACGGCTGAAATGGCTGTTTTAACCTCTGATGGCAATTCCTTTAGATCTGATTATATTAAGATCTTGATAATGTTTGAAGCCGCAGGGAATCTTTTAAATCCGGGTCCCTTAAATATTCTGGGCCCGGGTCCAAAAGTACCACCTAGACCCCCCTGTCAACACCCCTGACCATACGTACACTATATTCTGCGTAAATACATCTTTTAATAAGTATTCAACAAATAATTTTAACCACCCAAAAAGCAAAGTAATAATAGTGTTTATTGTTCTGCACTCACAAGGGTCGTCCAAATTCATCCATTCACGACTGTAATCAGAGCTTGATATTTTCGATGATGATTTGTATGTGAACGGCACGTACCATTTGTAGCTGAAAAAGTCAAATTCATCTATGTTAGATTTTTCAAATGCTATTTAAATGAACAGCTACCGTATTGATAAGGAAGGTGGCCTAATTTTGACTTATTGAAGGAAAGTTTAGACGTATTAATTCCTGCGTTTGCAACAGTTGCAAAAGGGTCGCCATCCTATTGAAAAGCCAACATTGTGGGTTGGAGACGTTTCATAAGCTTTTAAAGGCATGACTATGTTGACTTTGCCTTGCTCTAAATCTATAGTGGGTGTTTGCTAAGCACTATTGCAAGCTTATAGTTCCTTGTAGAAGTTTCACAAAATCATTAGTTTGAATTAAACTTTTGATGAACTGCCGTGGTAAAATATGTTGCGTTTTTGAGCCAATTCAGAAGCAAAGTTGCTTTGGACTCACTTGTAAGTCTCACTTCCGGGAGTGCTGACAGCCTCATCGGTAGGATCGATCAGAAAGTATTGTTGGGTTACAGTGATGGTATTTGCATCACTACGAGTTACCATAAGGAGTGGGAATCCCATTTGCAGCACCCAAGTTTCAAACACCATTTGAAGGTCGTATGGAAAAGAAAGGCCGTCTTTTTCCGCTTCCTGAAACAATTTCAAACACACCTTGATGCACCCTCGGCATGTTTTTATGGATAAGTTTCAATGCCTACATTTTATTGGACGGTTCACTAATCTGTTTACACAACTTTTCATGATGAGCATGGTAGTTGTTTAGATAAACGTGTACGAATATATTTATTATCCCTATTTTTAAAAACGTTTTCACAAACAGGAGACCACAAATTTACTTTTTAATTGTATGACATTCCATGAGGTAAGTCAATTTAAACTTTCAAAGCTTCAGTAATAATAGTGATAATAGTTCTTAAATGATAATAGTCAATAAAGTAGTTTAAACTGTTAAAAAACGTTAAAAGAAAGTTAAAGTCATAAAAAATGCTAAAACAGAAATAATGCATCTTTTCTGAGTTTTGGAAGGATCTGATGAAGCGTTTAATTTAAGTGATTACAGATTTAAAGTTTGAAAAACTTAAATCGGGTCTCAAAACGTTAAAACAATGCACAAAATTAGCCAGTAGCCACAGCAAAGAACTTACATCAATCCAGTATTGAAAAAGGACGTCGTGTGTGGAAACGTTGTAACTTTGTCCATTCAAGTAAGTCTAAATCATTAAAACAAAAGTAATTGACACAACTTTACAGCATATTTGTAGTTTGCAGTTGCAAAATATTGGAGTGAGACAAAAGTTCCATGCTTAGTTGATGAGCTTTGGGAAGTGAGAAAATAAGGTTCTCATTATACGGTTTGGCACAGATAAAAGTAGGGTGAACAGTTTCCTTTCTCGTGCTCCTTTCCTTCAGCAACTACGCTTACTCAATTTAGTCCAACCTGGATGGGTGAACGTATTTTCTCCACAACCAACTTAAGACCGATATGGAACCAGGTTTGCATTGTTAGAAAAGGAGCGCCTGAACTGCTGCACCATCGCGCTGTCAATGGTTACTTTTTAGGAGTCAACAGTCAAGCAGTCAAATGTTCAACTTTTTTAGAGCAGGTTAATTTACTAACTGCGTAATTTTTATTTGCATCTACTCTTATCTTTGACGTTTATGCAAATTTTGCTAAATTTGCTTTGCAATGCCATGAACAAATATTACGTACGTCATCAAAAAGTTCCATGAATGATTTGAAGAGTCCTATTTCGTTTGGAAAGTGATGCAAGCAAAATATTTGCAAACTTATAAGCAAAGGTTATGAATTGATATGAGAAAGCTTACCGTCAACGCGTTGGTAAATGTTGGTTCTCCTAGAAATTCGCTCACCATTCTTATAAACGACGCTCCCTAAAATCCACAAATACAATAATAAATTACACATCACAGGTTTAGATGAGTAGGAACCTGATCATAATTATGTCAAGTCTTTTCCTTTGAACTTTAGGTTAGCATACACTTTGTTTATCATCACCTGAGCAATGCATGATGAAATATCTTGAATTGTTTATCAAGCACGAATTGTTGAAGTTCAAAATACATGGAAAATATAGGCTATGAAAAGTACGTTGCAATCGGCGAGCCTCACTGAAGTTTGTAGTGTAACAAAGATTGCTGTCTTGCAATTTTGCATTACTAGGTGAGCATTTGGAAGCTTGGTCTTGTGTGGAATTGTATTGTGGCCTACCGCAGTTGACATTTATCGAGTAACTTGAAAAAACTGTTGGTGTTACTATAGTTGCTGTTGGTTTTACTTTCAGCTTAAATTTCGTAAGCTTTTCTTTTATTGTCGTATTTGATTCCAAGCATTGACTATCTCTTGTATAAAAAGTTTCCAAGATTGACTGTGTGTGTATTAGGTGTATGTTGGTATCGGTTTTGTCGGTTTGCTTGTTTAAGTAGGTTAATCTTTCTCTCGTATCAGCAACTCGTAGTTATTTTAAGTTAAAGATATTTTCTTTTGCTTGTTTAATTTTCCATAAACTTTATTTCATAAAGTTTGTTGTGTATGTTCATTTCGACCAACACAACATAAGCTAGAGTATGCCTGTAGTGTATATGCAATTATGCATGAAATTAAAATACGATAAAGTTTATATTCGACGAAACTGAATGAAGAAATGTTGAAATATTGTATCTTCTTCGCAAGGTCAAAAAAATGTGGAATTTAGGGTCGAAATCAAAAAATTTGTAATTTACAGAAGAAATACGAAAAATATGTTTATTTTACATTTTGTAATTTACGCTCAACAAAAAACAGTATTTTTTCAACAATATTTTTCTAACCTTTCTTTATATTGGAAGAAAGTTTGAAATCAAACACATATAGCATTAACCCAAGCTGCATAAAATCTAATACCTTTGAGTATGTTATGGTGGAAAAATAACCTTGAGGATGATAAAGAGGATGAGAGCTTGAGGAGTCATCGGCATACAATCCTGCTTGTAAATCGTCAGTGATGAACAATTCATCCTGCAAAGAATGTTTAAGTTTTATTGAACATTAAAATACTGTATACAGCTTGTTTGTAAGTATCTAGATATCATCAATGAAACATTTAAAGGTGTTAACATGTTTGTGAATCAACGTTTTATCACTGTGTTGCTTTATCTGGAATAGACATTTTACGAATAGTGCATAACTATAGAGTATAGCCCAGGCCGTAAGGTCACTAGTTGTCACTTCCCATCTCTGGTATGCTTTCGAAAAGATCCGCAATGAAAATTGCATGCCGCATACTTTATCGGCTTTCCAACCGCAAACCGATTGTGTGTTAAAACGCATACACAACATCAAGAATAAAATAGGTTTCTTGGATGTAGGCTGAATTGGAAAAAGCCTTTGCTAAATTATCATCAAAGCTTACCATTGTCCAGTTGGCGTTTATTCCTTTGTTCCTATGTTTTCTAATTGCAAACCGATTGTTTGTTAATACACATACACAATATTAAGGATAAAATAATTTCTTAGATGTAGGCTATTTTGGCAAAACCATTTCTAAATTATTATCAAAGCTTACCATTTTCCAGTTGGCGTTTATTCCTTCCGTTCCTATATATTGCACATAACTTGCAAATCCTTCATTCAACCATATGTCGCTCCACCAAGCACAAGTTACAAGGTTGCCAAACCACTAAACAACATTTACAAATATAATGTGGGTAGATGCAGATTGCAGATGCACAACTACAGGGCTGATCGAAGCAATAATATGTAAGGATTCTGTTTCTTTGGGACACAAAATTTTTGTTGGGAAACAAGATTCTGTTTCTTTGGGACACCAACTACAAATTTTTAACATTATAACTTTCCATCCTCGATAATATCAAGAAGCCGGAACAGAAGTTGAGTGCCATCAGCTTCTACTTCATCACAAAAATATTAGTCTTAGTTTCAGCTGTTTTGAAAGTAAAGTAGCCTATTATTTTTTAGCTTGAAACTAAAATAAAGCGATTTACTGATCTTTTTCGTCGTCGTATGAACCTCTGAGGTCGGGGTCTCGCAAGTGTTAAGAACAAATCCACATTTTACTTTTACTAAATTTTCGTCTAGTGTCAACAAAAAAATCATCTTCATTTTGTTTCAAAATAGATTTCTTTGTGTAGAATTTCGTTCCGATTCCCTTAAAATAATGCAAATATAGATCTAGCCCTAGCCAACCACTATATATCGATACCAATAGCATATCTCGTGGGTTCAACCAGAATTAAGATTTTACGGAACTAAAATTACTGCTGCAATTAGATACTATAAATACCAGGGCTGTGGAGTCGGAGGGATTTTGAACTGTCCGAAGTCGGAGTCGGCCAGATATAAACCGAAGAATCGGAATCGTACATTGTTTTGCACGACTTCGCAGCCCTGGTGAATACGCGGCAATTTTGCACCATTCAAACAACGTGATTACCTGGTGTGCAAGCTCATGTGCAATCACTTGCACGACAGACAACTTGTCAGATATGGAAGAAACTAAAGGATCGTACAACAGGTAGATTTCTCTATAAATAACCAAGCCCCAGTTTTCCATTGCTCCTGCTCCAAAATCAGAAACCGCCATTTGATCTACAATAAAAACATGAAGGTTGATTTGTGCTCTATGACAGCACGAGACTAAAAGATGCCAAAATGCATTAAAGGAATATGAATTATTCTGTGCGGAGCCTTACATGGTTGTGGTGGTAACAATCCAATTTTGAATTTATTGTTTTACCTGATTTTGGCAGGGGATATGGAACGGAAAAATGACTTGCGTAAACATCCAGAATAGTCGGGGAGACTTGAGAAGCATATAAGACTTCCCCATTTTCGACTGGGATATCTCTTGCATATACTCTGGTCTGGAAAACAACAATGATAGAATTGCAGCTATTATCACACGAAGTGAAATTTCTTGTCTCTCAAAAAGTGATCATTCTTACTCAAGAATATAAAAAGTAGGCCTACTTTTTTAGGATCAACACAATTTCTACCATACATTAATAACCATAAAAAAAACTCAAGCATGTTGTGTGGAGGCCAATGGAGAACCTCGCTTCATTGTAGTGCAAATTTAATTGGATTTAAGGACAAAAATCTGCGTATTAGGCTACGAATCTACACTTTACCTGGATAGTATCATTAGCAGCAAAGGCCTCCTCGTAAGGGAAGTCACAAACCACCAAAGCAATAAGATAAGAAGACATCACCGGGCTGTCTTCAAACGTAGTAGAATTCCAAGAGGAACCTTCAATTTCTTCAATCTACAGAAAAGCCATTTTAACTTTAATCCAGACTACTTTTAATCTTTTATAAACTTTGTCCACAGTATGTTGCTTTGTTCTTAACATTTCAAACTAAACCAGCCAACCACAACAATACGTAAAAACGCTAAAAAATGAAAGTTTAGGCTACTTTAGACTTGTTAAAACCCATAGACCACATATTGCAAAAAAAACCTTACGTTCAACTCTTAATTGACACGCGATATGCTACATATCTACGCTACATATCTACATATCTATGCTACGATATGATAAACAAATAAACAAACCTGATTGGATTCAGGAGGCATGTTAGACACAGCAAAGTACCCTTGATCTGTTCGATGGTACAAAGTTATATGAAACCGCGCTTTAAAAGAAGGCTCGTCGAAGCAAGGAAATGTGTGCCTTGCACCGGTAGATTCCATTTGTGAAGTTGCTATTACCCTGCAGAAAGACAAATTAATTATCTGATTATTGATTTTAAACAAAAGATATATGTTAAGAATATCTGTCTTTTGATTGCAGTAAATCAATGCAATAATACATTTGAAAATAAGACACTTTGGCTAAGTGATATGAAAAAACTCGTTATTCCATTACCCTGATTATAAAAATCTTGACTTGAAGAAGTGTATGCCTAAACTTTAAACAAAACTGTTCAACTGGTGTCACTAAATGCGTGGGCTTTGGTCATCAGAAGAAATAATGTCAAGCAAATCCTCAAAATGCAGATAAGATACTTTTACCTGTGCACTCCATCTTTATTGTCGTATTCACTTCTGTAAAGACCATTCAAATCATCTCCCAACTCTGCTTGAAAGTTTTTGGCTTCCATCATGTATGTATGTCCCACTACACAGGGTGCTTCCGTAGTTAAAACAAGATATTCGTTCATTAAATAGAGCTGCACATCAACGATTGTAACGTCTGCAGCGTCCGTTTCATCAAAGATTGTAAACGCATCCGACAACGGCGCAGTGTAGTTGAGACCGCTGAAAAATCAAAAGGTTTAGTGCAGACACAAAACAAACAACATCACGCCAGAATAACAAACAGATTGTACTATAATCAAAACCAATTTTGAGGCAAACGCAAAACTAAAATTTGTATTAGTTTATTAAAGCAAGAAGTTTGAAAATTAAGTTGTTATAGAGTAGACAACAAACAGATTATTATTTCCTTTGTTGTATTTTCTTCAAAGTTAACAAGTTGTATGACGCTGTAATGCAGCAATATCTCAGTGCCAGGTTAAATCATTTAATAGAAGAAATATTACTTGTCTATGTTGTTTTGTTTGTTTCAATCGTAACAATTTAAACAATTTACAAAGTATTTGCAAAATATCCGATTTTTTTCTTATTACTTTTTCTTGTTATTGTTTTTAAGAGATTTTTAGTTTTTGATTTCATAGTTTGAATTTAAGAAAAAAAGTGATATTTGGCAACTTTGAAATAGATCACACTTTCTGTGGATATTTTGTTCATACCTGGAATGCAACATCACATATTCGGTTGCTTCATCACAGGCGTATCGCACGCTTGATGACCCGTAGAAAAGGTACATGTCCGTCACCGGGTCCTTCTCCAGCACTGGACGCAACGTTATTTCGTAATTGATTGGGATAAGAGAGTTGGGTAGGCGAGAGTTGTACCATATGGCGTCCTTCAAGTATAAAAAGGAATAACCACACTTCGGAAACAAGCAAGCAATCGACAAGGACCAATGCAATAAAATTTAATTTTGTAACTTTTTTGAAGATTCTCCATGACTAAACGCCGTTTTGTTTTCTTGTTGTGTCAACATGTAAAAATTAAATGAATTTTCACCTCCTTTAACAGTTTTGAAGGTGAATTTCGTGCTCATGAGCACCAGTTTGAAACTTTATGCAAGTATTATATTGTAAACTACACCTGTGGCATACAACAATAAATAATGGATTTTGAAATAGGCAATGGTGAATAAAATTGGCGCTGAACACCGAATGTAAGTATTATCAAAACTACTTATTGTGGTTTTAAAACTACACAACTCACCTAAATACTATTATGTGACAATTCGTCGATAATAATATATTTTCAAAATTAACTAGTTCAAATAAAATTACATCAAAAAAATGTTTGAGTTTTGACGCGCGCTATGATTAATCATTAAAACAAGGATACAGGTTTATTGTGCTAACACAAAACATATTTTTTAAATCAAAATTAAACATATCGTTGGCTCGATAAAACATCAAGTCATGCAAAGCAAACAACCCCCCTCGAATGCCAAGCATAAAACCAACACGAAATTTGTGAAGTGCTTAACGACAATTTCCTCGGCTCTGGCTAAAGTTTAATTAATTTTTAATCATCTATTGTTTGATGCTTGGCTTCAATCTGGGTCAAAGTGCCAACAAAAAAGTGATTTTTAAGCAAATTTGCTATTATGCAATATTTTTTTTAAAGCAGCGTTAGCAATTTGTGAATCGGCCTTATTTCCATTCTCAAGCTGTTACGTACGATGCAAACGATACGATACATGTAGCTTCCGTCAGGGCTCCTCAAACATTTTTATCGTGCTACTTCATTTCAAAAAATAATATTCTATGTGACACCTTGGTGGGAAGTTTACAATGTGAACTACCCACTGTAGGCCAACGTTCGATTTGTTTGACGACCCTAAAATTACGACTTGCGACCCTGTTTTGAGTCGTGATCGACAGTTTAGGAAGCCCTGGCCTACATTATTCGAAACTGAAATTATATGTTCACTTGATGCTTGTTATATTGGAAAATAACGAAACAAAAGTGGTCAAATTGTTTTTATGTGTCCATGAGGGCTCTTTATTGGATAAACTTCAAATAAAATTTCATTAAACATATGAAACTTTATTTTTTTTTTTAAATGTCACTTCACAAGCTTTAAAGTGTATTTAAAGTTTAACTTTAAAGAACTTAAATGATTTAACTTTAAAGAAAATTAAAGTGACATTTACCACGTATAACAACACCTAAAACAATCTATTCAACGCTTAAAATAAATTAGCTTTCATAGCTCAATCGATAAACGCCGAACGCCGAAAATTCAAAAACCGATAAAGACCTAACAGCTATGCGACCCTGCTCGATTGCGGTACGATCATCGTATGTGTAGCCTAAAACTAGCTGGTTCTAATGTCGATTTAAAGTTGCAAGCAGATACAATATGTTCTAATTGTTTGTATAGGTTTATGATAGATACACAACAAAATCGATTCTCAGGTGGTAGTTGGTTGCTTATAAATAACAATCACAAACCGAGTCTTCTGGAGTGGTGGCTGAGATTACTAAACTATTTGTTGTTGTCACTAAGCCATTGGTTGTAGTCTCATCTTTAGTTGGTGGTGATGTTGGATCTGCACCCACCTTTTCACACGTTGGACGCCCAACTAAACCAACTAGCAAACCTAAATGCATAAAAATTTTGTTACATTGTGTTTAATGCCATTTTGAAGCCATTTTTCTGCGGTACAGTACATATAAAGTGCCATTGCAACATTGCTTATATAGTAAATAAGTTTTGGCAATCTTCAGCAACTGTGTCTTCTTAATTCTCATATCCACAAACCTTAAACTAATAAGCCCGCCTCAAATGCCCTCCTGCTTAAAAAATATTGGTTTTAGCATTAATATGATCTTATATTAGGCCTACCACAAATTTAGTACATATATAAAGTTAAAATGTATAACCTTAAAACACTTACAGCAGTAACAACAAATGAAAAGATGCACTAAAAAACGCTCAAGATGACTTATGCTCACAATTTATTAATATTATTATCATACGACTACAATGCATCATCAGCAAAATTTTAATGATATTTTTTACCTTCGGCAACTAGCAGTACAACCACGACAGTGACTCCAATAAATGCAGCGCATTTGCTGATGTAGAAGCCCGATTTGCGCTTTGGATCTTCTTGATAAGCGAGTCCATTTGCCATGATTTGTGTTCACCCCAAGGATGTTTTTATCGATAAACAAGAAAAACAAATTAGAAGCCAAATCTTAGCTGAAAAAGAACACGTAAAAAACTCTAGTAGCCTATCTCTTGTAATCTCTCTCAACATGGACAAACCAAAATTTTGAAAACTTAATAAGAACTATGGACAATCGATCGTTGTGGAGACTCACGGTAGCCGACGCCTTATTCAGGCATGGCTGATGATGATGATGATCTCTTGTACAGTTATCTTCATATACCTGAAGCACTTGATGAACATCTAACTAGCCTTTTAAAGCAATAAATTTAAAAAAGAAATACAACTCACGTTGAATGTTACAATATGTTGGAAAATAAAGATCAAAGCGCGGGAAAAAGGTATTTCCAATTAAATACAAAAAAGCACCGTACATCAAACCTCAAACATTCGCCAAAGAATATTATTTAAAGCCATTCTTTCCAATAGCTTTTACTGGTTAAGTTCTCAACAAATAATTTGTGTTTTTAGTCAACAATTTGTATTGCAAATGTTTTAATATTGGAAAAACTAATTGGTAAACAGTTAAAAATTTTAATACGTTAAAAATAACGTTTCATTATCCTACTGGGGATGTCTTTTGTCAACTTATTAATTTGTGGTCAATTTAGCTAGGCTACTGATACTTTGCTGCTCAGGAAACACTTAATAAACACCAGAATACTCAATGGCAGTTGTATGGCCGAATTCACTTTGCTATGCAAGAAAAGCCCAGTTGAACATCATAATTTAGCAAACTATTTGTGGTCTATGTTGTCAGTCGCATCTAATATGTACAAAGCTTTTCAAAAAGAAACTGCTAAGCAGATTAGATGGATCCATGCAAATAGTTTTTGACAAAAAAAGGCTTTTTCTTGTCAAGCGTAAATGCTCACAGTAAAATAATGATAATCACGGCGACCATTCCAGCTTTAGTTACTGAGCATTTGTCCACACTGTTTACTCAAAGCACTATATTTTGAATTTGCATATAATTGCGACTTGTTCAGCTTATTGCATATGAATAAATGGTGTCATAGAAAAAAACGAAGTAGCCTACTTGCAATTATTTAATTATTCTTTTTTGAAAATTTTGTAACGCAAAGATTATGTTGCGATAGCAATAAAATTGAATAAAAGTTGCACAAAATTCAATTGAGTAACTGTATGTTTTACGGTTGAAGTTTTCGTTTTCAGATCAAGTAAAAAAATTATGACTCTGCTATGAGAACTTCGGTTATAGGCAAATTGTTCGTAAGCAATTGTTCGTAAAGCAATTGTTCGTAAGCAATTGTTCGTAAAACAATTGTTTGTAAACTGTTTTTCGTAAAATGAAATCCATAAAACAATTCTTCGTAAAGCATTTCTTCGTATACATCAAATTTTAACTGCATGCACGAAAAAATTCTTTAGGAAGAATTGTTTTACGAAGAATTAATTTTACGAACAATTGTTTTACGAACAATTGCTTACGAACAATTGCTTTACGAACAATTGCTTACAAACAATTTGTCGGACACCGAGAACTTCCACAACTTAAAATACTAAAATTTAGATACTAAAATTTTGAAAAGAAACTATAATCTCTTTAGCCTATTTATAGCCTAAAACTTCTTCTTCTTCTTCTTGCTTATGAGGCAGCAATTCAGGCAACATCTCTCAATTGTTGTAACTAGAGTAATGTTTTCAGACAACAAATCGAGACAGCAATTGTAGCTCACAGAGCCTAAAACTAATGGACTTTCACTGAAATACAATTAGCCAATTCGTGTTTTCTGTACAGAACCAACAAAAATATTAAATTGCGCATCGAACTTCGATAGTTTTCAATTTAAAGGATCTGAAGATAAACTTGTCTTTGACTTTGAAAATAGCCAAAATCCTGACTGTTTATTTCTGAGAAATGTTTCTTATCGCTTCCATAGCCTGCAAAAAGAAAAGCGCTTTGCATGCGTTTGGTAGAATATTAGAATAGACTCAATCAATCTGAAACACTTTGTCAACAATGAGATGGTCTCAAGGATAAAGGATCTATTGTATTAAAAAAATCGGATGCAGCCTGCTTGTTTGCTGTACCAGGTACCTCATGCAAGTTAACTTACGTCTATCTAAAGTCAACATGACATCACCTCATATCAAAGATTTCAATCCATGGCTTTCAAAAGGCTGTAGCCTACTCATCTAAGATATTTTTGTAAGTTTTTGAAACCCTGAATTATGATCTCTTGAAAGCTTGAGTCTATGATCTCTTATTAGAGGACGATGGTTTTAACATGAATGTTTCGCGCAAAGATGCCTGTGCATGGGTTAGATTATTGTGGGCTTGTGTTAGCTCAATCAACTACCACAAAAGACCTTCACAAGCCACAGTTTGTCAAATGGCAAGACAAGCCAAGACGATTCCAACGTGCGACATGCTGAAACTTTCATCAGCGGGCTCTGGTATTGCTATATGTTGTTGAATGGTATAAATATCACTGTCTTACTCTTTAAACGTTATCGTTAATGCGCATGCAAATAAAAAACACCAACATGATTTATGTTCATTTATTAAAAAATATTTACGATCTGATCTGTACAATAGAGCAAACACTCTAATCACTTTGCGGTGATTAATGGTGACATTGTTGTAACAAAATGCCCACGTTGGTGGTTTGCAGTGTTTGATTTGTAACTAAGGCCACATCAAGCTACTGCATGTACAAGGTTGTAAAATACGGTATAGATTACATAATTTGTGTCATGATGACCAAGCACATTTTCACTTAATTCCGTTTTAATGTATTTTATGTTAGGACAAAAACTTCTTGTTTAGAGTAGGCCTTATGTGTGCTATACGGTACCTAATGCTCTATGTTTCTGAAGTAATTAGGATTCAAAAAATATATCCTGGCCATCGCTCGGGTGTCCAATCTTCAAGATTGCACAGCATGTTTGCTGTAGAGCGCAGACGGAGGTCGCAGATGTTGTTTCAATGGGCCACACTTTGGGTATCCCTGGTTTAAATCATCATCCGCTGATGAGATAGGTTTGGTAAAAAGTCTAAAGATTCCCTAAGCAGTATAGGCTAAGCACTAAATAAAATATGACCACTAGTTTCAACCAATATTTCCTTTTTTCTTCGATTTACCGCAGCATGCATTTCGTGCATTTCGTGAATGCATGCCAATATAGCATATATGCCAGTAGCCTATAGCATATAGGCTACGCATGTTAATGAAGCCAATAAGGCATCAAACCAGTGGTAGGCAGGGGTGGATCCAGAAAGTAGTCTAAGAGTGGCGATTTTAACAAAACACACTGATGCGTAAGTCTACTGTACATTAATTCGACCTTTTCAATAGGCTACATCGTGAATTTAGTTACTTTTTAAGAGGGGAGAGCGTCTTCCCAATGATCATTGACGTGTAATCATTGAGTCAGCTGCTCTCATTAACGCTCATTGCTCATGACACTGTGTGTCTTGCCGATACACAGCCTCGTGTTCTAGAGCGGTGTCGGACCGACGTCTTTCCGAGCGTCGCGCAGGCCTTCTACTAGTTGGCCAAACAGAGATATAAGTTGATTGTTGGAAATTTTATCCTCCATCTGAGAAAGCCTTTTTAAAAGCTTAATTCTGGCAATTTCGCACAGTGGTTTTTAAACCATTAAGTCAGGTTCAGTGACAAAGATTGACAGAAGAAATTTTCTGGATGTTGTGGCTCGTAAATTCTTCAATTCTCTGGGTGTCGCTGAATGAAAAATTATCTTCAAAGTGCGTTGGGCAAGTGTAGGCTACACTCCAAGAGTTGCTTAATCTTGATGTGTCTTCGTTCAAAAGCCTATCGTTTACAAGCGTTCAAAAGCTTATGTAACAAAGCTTTCATGGCAATACTAGCAGTAGGCATCCTTCCATCTTTTCAGATGATGGTAGCACTCTGTGTACGGCAGCTTCTCATGTGGCTCTGAAGCCCAATCCTGGCGTGGCAGTCTCGTCCACAGTTTGGACATATGAAATCAGAGGAGTTCTGAGGCTGCTGTCTCTCTTTTCTTCTTTGTCTTCTTTTCTCTAGTTGCTTCCTCCGCCTCGACTGACCCTTTGCTAGACCCGCACTGACTTCGTAGCGCTATCTGTTGCGGTTTGCTGCGATCAGTTTCCAGATGGCAGGGTCTATGTCAGTTAGCTTCAGGTCTCGTTTGCAAACTTCTCTGTAACGCAGTGCAGGTCGTCCTACTGGGCGTTTCCCTGTGGCAAGTTCACTGTACAGAATGTCCTTTGGAATGCGCCCATCCTTCATTCTGGATACATGCCCCAACCAGCGTAGACGTCGCTGGCAGAGGAGAAGGTGCATTCTCAGGGAGCAAGAACGTTCCAGAACAGTGGTGTTGGGGATTCTGTCCTTCCAGGAAATACCAAGAATCCGCCTAAAGCAACGAAGGTGAAAGCTTTCGAGGCGGTTTTCTTGTCTGACATAAGTGGTCCAGGACTCACTACCGTACAGCAGAGTACTCAGAACACACGCACGGTACACTTTGAGTTTTGTGTTAAGTGTCAAAAGATTATTGTCCCACACTTTCGCCCCGAGTTGAGTCATCACTCCTGCAGCCCTGGCTATCCGTCTGTCGATTTCCTTAGGCTATCTAAGGACAGGTTGCTGGTGACCGTTGAACCAAGGTAGGTGAAGTGGTCTGTCACTTCGAGCACTTCTAGTCCTATGGTGATGACAGGTGGCTTGAGGACATCTTGGCCCATGACTACTGTTTTCTTGATACTGATGGTCAGTGCGAATTTCTTACAGGCGTGTGAAAACTGGTTGAGCAACAGCTGCAGCTCGTACTCGACGTGTGCTGACAGTGCTGCGAGCAACAGCTGCAGCTCGTGCTCGACGTGTGCTGACAGTGCTGCGTCGTCGGCAAACAACAGTTCTCTGATCAGCACTGTACAAACCTTTGTCTTGGCTCTAAGTCGGGCCAGGTTGAACAGTTTCCCATCACTGCGGGTGTGTAGGTGGACTCCTTGTGTGGTGTGACCGAATGCAAAGTTCAGCAACAGAGAGAAGAAAATCCCAAACAAAGTCGGCGCAAGGACACATCTTTGTTTCACACCAGACCGAATTGCAAAGGGTTCAGAGGTCTCCCCGTCATAGCTGACCACACCCTGCATGTCCTTGTAGAAGGAGATGATGATGCTAAGCAGCTGTGGGGACAGCCAATCTTCTGCAGTAGCTGAAATAGGCCTCTCCTGCTGACAAGGTCAAAAGCCTTCGTCAGGTCAATAAAGGCAATGTACGGCCTCTGCTGCTTACGGCACTTCTCTTGAAGCTGTCGTACGGAGAAAATCATGTCTGTTGTGGACTTCTGGGCGCGGAACCCGCACTGAGATTCAAGGTAGACCTTGTCGGCCAATACTTGAAGGCGCCTAAGGACCACTTTGGCAAAGACTTTTCCTACGATGCTAAGCAGAGAGATACCTCTGTAGCTGTTGCAATCAGTGCGATCCCCCTTGTTCTTGTACAGAGTAATGATCTTGGAGTTGCGCATGGACTACGGTACTTGGCCTCTTTCCAACAAAGACGCAGTAACTCGTGCAGTGGTTTTAGCAGGACAGGTTTCCCTTAAGAATTGCTTAATCTTGATGTGTCTTCGTTCAAAAGCCTATCGTTTACAAGCGTTCAAAAGCTTATCCAACAAAGCTTTCATGGCAATAACTTACTACACAAAGTACATAATCAGGCTTTGGTAGTAGCAGATCCAAGAGAGGCACTTCGTCACGTGCCCATCAAAACCTAAAAAAATGCAATGTCTCCAAGTAGAAGCATTGCTCACACAGCAAGACTAAGCCGAAAATTTGATTACTTTTTATATTGTAGGGCAGTAGGCTACATTACAAATACGTACGCGTAGCCTACCTTAGCCTACGTAGTTCTCAAACCATGAATTACAAAGGGATTTGACGAATTGCAAGGAAATTATCAAAGAACTAAGAGCAAGGCTAGATTAGAAGTAAAACGTGAAAGTCACTTCTTCAAAAAAAAGGAAAACTTTTGCCCTTGGTAAAAAAGGCTTTAAAAAAGCGATTATAGAAGAAGACTAGGCAGCCTACGTTGGACGGTTTTTCCAAATATCCTTGCTGCTGCTACCAGTAGGCTAAGTTAGCGGATCTAGAAAAAAAAATTAAGGGAGAGCACCAGATTCAATAAAATAAAATTTGGAAGACAAAATGGTCAATGAAAAAATTGCGGTCCGAAAAACAAAATATGGTAGGAGGTTTGCAAGGGGCAAGCAAAAAAACACCGTGAAACACCTTTTAGGGGAGACCGGGGATAGCTCGGACTATTTTTTGAAAACAGCCCATATTTTTTTAAATTACACAGCAAGTTCGTAAATGTTATTTTGTTGTAAACCTTAACGCTTTGCCAAAGAAGGGTAGGAGTATCGTTTGTTTCAGCAAACCGGAAATGCTTGTAAAAAGCATAATTTCTACGGTCCTCAAATGTCCGCAGTCACCCCGGTACAGGGGTAATTTCAGATATGCCTGGGGTCATCTCGGACAGCAATTTTATGCAGAGGTTTTGAGTTGATTTGACAGTTAATACAGAATAAGGCAAACCGGGGCGTGTTGTCACAAGGGGCGTGTTGTCACAGCAATTTTTTTTGTACTTGCACTGACTGCTTCGAGTCTATATTTGTAGCGCGTGCTTCGTTAAGAGTCATCTTCATTTTGAGGTTAGCAAATTCAAGAAAAAACAGCAGGTTTAGCTTAAATTAAATTATTATCCAAAATTTTCATCGATGTAAATTTCACTAACTTTTCAAAATTGTGTGACGCTTTCGTAAGAGCAGTCTGACCGCAAGTTTGAAATCAGTTTTATAGCTTATTATGTTAGGAGTTTAGCTGACACTTTTGAAGTTAATAGCGTGCCTTTTCTAGCCACCATTAAAACTTTTGTCTGACTGCGTACGTCGGGGCTAGTTGTCACAGCTGTGACAACACGCCCCGACGTTCAAGTTTAATACAAGAATATTAATAAATTTCATTGAAACATTCCAAACAATTTCAAAAACTGGGGACTTCACCCCCATCAAAACAAGCCTTGTTTAATTTACAGATTTTTCTATTAACTTTAGTGAAAACGTAACGCCAAAGTGTTAAAAAGTACATTTTAGGATTTCAAACCATAAATGTTATTAACACAATTTTAAGAGGGCTCTTTTTACTAAAATTTGGGCGGAGGCCCCACATGGACTTGATGCGGCACTGGTTAGCAGGTTTTAAGTTACTGCAAACGTGCAAAAGAACAGTTGTAATCTTGTGACAACACGCCTCATGCTTTGTGACAACACGCCCCGTGCAGGGGCGTGTTGTCACAATTTTTTTTTTTTACAAAAATTTAATTTTCTTGAAATCCTTTTGCGGTTAAAAAGTTTAACTAGTAACAAAAGCAAGTGTAAGTGGACAGTGTACGAATGATATAACCAAATCACTTGCATTGTATAGCCTATAGCAAAAGCACAAATCGAAAAACCCCAAACCTGTGACAACACGCCCCGGTTTGCCTTATTTGTTTTTCTTTTTTCTTTTTTTCTTCCAAACCATTGTCTTTAAAATCCAATAAATTATTTAAAAGACCTAAAAATAAAATTTTGTTTAAGTTTGATTTTTTCCACGGAGATACTTCGGCCATTGTGTCCGAAGTATCCCCGACCATGTGACTGCAGGTAAATGAAAAAAATTTGGCTACCTGATTAACTGCTGGTCAAAATCATCACTTGCTTATCCGAGTATTGCTTTCTAACTACAACCTCAATCAATAAAAAGTTTGTTTTGGTTAACTGCAACGGAATTATGACCTTACACGTACAATTTTAAAATCTTGATATCACTGATAAAATTACTTTTTCGGCCTCAACTTTCTAAGAAAACTAGACATACTCGCAAACTTTATCCTGATTTATAATGGAGCCACAAAGCTTTGGTAAACGTGATTTAACAATACTCTACTGTGACGTCAAATGTCTTATCCGAGGTATCCCCGCGTCCGAACTATCCCCGGTCTCCCCTACATATGATCACAATACCGGTAGGCCTTTGTAGGCTATGACGTTTGAGGTGCATATTGGTAATGCATTTGTTTTTCACATGTAAAATGTAGGCCTGTCCGTTTATTATTACATCATCAACTTTCAAATTCGATTTTATCTTAGGCTTACGGCTAGCAAGTAGTTATTTCGATGACGTGGATTCGATTTCCACATTTACCCTTTTTTCTTTTGTAATTACCACATAAAGTTCAAAACAAGGATTAAATCTCTGGCTGAGTGCTAGATGGGTCATAATTGGACGGTAGCCTCATGGCATGTTCTGATTGGTTGACGGCTTCATTGGGGTCTGGCAGAATTTCTTCATGTTAAAGTGGCTTTCTCTCGTCACCGCTGCTTCGCATCCCTTTAGTTCAGTGGTTCTCAAACTGGGGTCCGCGGTCCTTTTGGGGTCCGCGAGATAATTTTCTGGGACCGCGAAGTACCTTCCAAAAAAATTAGCACAATCCCGAAGAAAAAAATATTGTGGAAAGTAAAAATTTTCAGGCAACTTATTTTCCAAACCAAAGTTAAAAGATATATTTTAGTAAGCTGACTTGGCATCCCTCCACACAGTTTTTGAAGCTTGGCTTTTCGTTTGATTGTGATAGCTTTTGTTTCGTTTCTATCGCCTTTGTGACATCAAGGAGTGCATAGTGGTGACGTACTCCTACAACACTACACTCCTGTTTACCAGATCAAGAACAGAATTACGAAATATCGTCATCATCATTTTCAGCCCATTTTCAACTTTTTAACTTTACTAATTGAATTTTTAACTTAAATTTGAGTACAAAAACTGAAAATGGCTCACCTCGAAAAAAATTAAGATTCAATGATTCCTATGTTCAATTTGGTTTCA
The DNA here is from genome assembly GCF_918807975.1 of Aplidium turbinatum. NCBI lineage: Eukaryota > Metazoa > Chordata > Ascidiacea > Aplousobranchia > Polyclinidae > Aplidium > Aplidium turbinatum. Next base: position 50,756,127 of record NC_137472.1, read on the forward strand.
CTATGATACATTCTGGAGAAAAAGAAAAGCCGCAGTGCGTGCTATGTTGTAAAGTTTTAGCAAGTTCTGCTCTAAAACCTAGCAAGCTGAAAAGACATTTGGTAACACATCATCCAGATTATCAAAAAAAAGACACAGATTTTTTTAAACGGCAAGCTAATAATTTAGTTAGGTTAAGATTTGATAGCACTAGTGATCAATGGAAGGAAAATAGTAGTAGTAGTAGGCATCCTTCCATCTTTTCAGATGATGGTAGCACTCTGGGTACGGCAGCTTCTCATGTGGCTCTGAAGTCCAATCGTGGCACAGTCTCGTCCACAGTTTGGACATATGAAATCAGAGGAGTTTTGAGGCTGCTGTCTCTCTTTTCTTCCTTGTCTTCTTTGCTCTAGTTGCTTCCTCCGCCTCGACTGACCCTTTGCTAGACCCGTACTGACTTCGTAGCGCCATCTATTGCGGTTTGCTGCGATCAGTTCCCAGCTGGCAGGGTCTATGTCAGTTAGCTTCAGGTCGCGTTTGCAAACGTCTCTGTAACGCAGTGCAGGTCGTCCTACTGGGCGTTTCCCTGTGGCAAGTTCACTGTACAGAATGTCCTTTGGAATGCGCCCTATCCGTCCTATGGAATGGAAGGAAAATACTGCAGGGATAATAAGGGCCTCATACGAAGTTGCAAGAAAAATAACTATCGCTAAGAAGCCTCACACCATCGTAAAACAACTGATCTTGCTGCCTTGTTGCCAAGTTATTTTATCAAACCTTTTGGGAGAATCTGAAGCAAGTGTCTCTGTCAAACGACACTGTGAGTAGGAAAATATCTGAGCTATCGGAAAACATTTTGTCGCAGGTGGTGTCAAAGATACAGAAGTCAATGTCACATGGATACCTAGCTCAAAACATGTTGAATTTAATGCATAATTAATATCAAGATCATATTGAACCAAACGGAACCTAACATAGAACTGATAACACCCAAGCAGGTGCACCTATTTTAGGGAACGTTCAAATATTACGTAACGCTTTTTTTCCGAATTTTTGACCCCCCCTCCCCCATGTAACGCCAACGTAACGCTTTTTTCAATCCCCCCCTCCCCCATGTAACGCTTTTTCACTACGAATTCAGCACAAAAAACTACCATTCCGTACTCGAAAGCGTTACGTAACGTTTTGCTTGAACCCCCTCCCCCCCGATGTGACGCTAACGTAACGCTTTGCATAAACCCCCCCTCCCCCTCGAAGACGTTACGTAATATTTGAACGTTCCCTTACTGACGTGTGCATTTTTAATTGCATGTAACAAATAAATTACTATTATTTACCGTTTTTACGCTAATTTGCCTTAAGTTTTTGGTGGACCGTGAGTCGTTGAAAAAAATCGCAAGGGGACCGTTCAACAAATTTTTTGAAAAAGTTTGAGAACCACTTCTTCTTCGTCGTACTCGTATGAGCTGTTCTTAATCTGGACTATATGTTTGGGCATGATGTCATCAGCCACTCGACAGTCTCGTCATCCAGGGCCTTCAGTCCAAGCGCTCCATGTGGTGGTTGATGGATTGGGCAGTCATGGACGACATGATCTACTGTCTGGTCTGTGGCGCCACACTCGCATCCCGGTGAGGGAACCAGGCCCCATTTGCACATGTCTGAACGAAAGCGACCGACGCCGGTTCGTAGGCGGTTAAGCCGGACCCACGCAAGTCTTGCGAGGGACATTCCCGGAGGGTGGGGATCGACGTCGGGTAGGAAATCACGGAGTCGGGAGGTGTTGTTTTGCCACTCCATGTTCCATGTGTAGTTCGTCCAGTGTGCCGCACTTATTCCAAGATCTTCAACGTTGTTCAGAAGCTGTCGTGCGGCTGGCACAAATGGGCGTCTTGATTTCGGTCGCTGCTGTCCTCCAGGTAGGCGCTGGAATGTACTGTGGAGGAGGTGGTCGGGGTCCAGTGCGCGACGAGCAAGGGAAATCATGGCTCCTTTACGGCGAAGCTCAGCAGGTTGGATGCCTGCAAGGATGGGAAGGCAGTCCGTTGGAGTGGGACGCAGGCATCCATTCACAGTGCGTCATTGATGGCGGTGTCAATGTGGCGGGTGTGAGAGCTGCGGCACCACACTGGTGCGCAGTACTCAGCGGTAGAATGGACAAGGGCCAAGGTAGCTGTGCGAAGGGTTTTCGCATCAGCTCCCCAGCCGGAACCCGCCAGCCGCCTCAAAAGTGCAACGCGCGCAGATAGTTTTTTGCGCAGTGACTCCAGGTGTCGTCGGTACGTGAGTGACCTGTCCAGGGTTACGCCGAGGTAGGTGGGTTCGGCGCAGTAGGGGAGGTGTTCGTCATCGGTGGTAATGTTGATCTCACGTTTTGCTTCCTTGTTGTTTAGGTGGAAGGCCGCCGACACTGTCTTTGCCTTGCTGAGCTGTAGCTTCCATTTCTGGAGATATGTTGATATAGCTAGGTCCTGGCTTAGGTTCCTCTCCATTGACTGCCAATCTCCGGCTGGATGCAGGAGAGCCAGATCGTCTGCGTAAGCATACTTCCTGGAGATGGTGTCAGGCAGGTCATAGATGTAAGTGTTAAAGAGGAGGGGAGCCAGGACAGAGCCCTGTGGGACGCCGTTCCTGAGTCGACGTAGTCTACTGTCGGCTGCGTAGCCGAGTGGTGAGAACGTCTGCGCGACGTTCGAAAGGACGTGGGTTCGACACCGCTTCAGAGCACGCGGCTGTGTCTCGGCGAAACACACTTAAAGGCAAGCCAAAATAAGGGGGAGCAGCTGACTCGAAGACTATATGTCACTTCGCTGCCTCCTGTCGTCTGTTGTATCGCATCTGTGATCGCAGTGTACTATGTTATCCCTTTGAGGACCATAAACTTTTGAGACCTGTTTTATTGTAATATTGATGATTTTTATTACAAGTTTATCACATTAAAGAGGTATTTGAAAAAAGATTAATTTTTTTTTATTTCAAATAGAAGTTACGCTGTGGTACATATGTGTACCATTGGTCCTTAAGGGTAATGTGTTTAGTATCATTGCTAATATGGATTTACACAGTGGCGGCTGGTGCTGTTTGTGAGCACTGGGGCTGTATTGAATAGTTGGGGGGGAGGCGAAGCCTGCCGCTGAGTTCGCCGAAGGCGAACGACATCGCGGAGGGTCTGGGTGGTCTCCTCCCAGAAAAATCACATTAAATTTGGTGCGTTCTGAGCATGTTTTTACCCCAAATTTTGAAAAAATGCATTCAAACTTTGTTGAAAACTTGATATTCCTAAGCTGTATTTTGAAAAACCTAATAGTATTGCTTTGGTGACAAACTTTACTAGTAGGCCTATTGAGCTTAGTCTTGACTAGCCTAGCCGTTGCATGCAAGGTTCAAGTGATTTTGAGATGCCCCAGGCTGGACTAGCACTTCCTATAACCTGTTGAATACCTTAACTCTACAGCTAACACTTCTACATTCATGGCTCATCGCTACTTTGCGAAATAAAAACTAACTTCAAAAAGTCTGTAAAGTTATTTGGTTAGGTGGGCTGTTTTCAGAGGCTCACACGGCGACGACGACGCAAATCATAATTGCTTGTACAGTAGGCCTATTGGCATAATTTGCGCCAAATTATAGACATTTTTCAACCGGAAGTAATACTATCAGTTAAATTTACCTTTGCATGTAGAGTTAAAATACATTTCTAAAATATTACGTGTTATTTATATTAAAATTTCACAAGAACAGTCTTAATTTTTAAGTTTTTCCCACATCACTATATCCCTCCATTAGACTAATAGAATTTACCCTTCAGGACCTTTGGTACATATGTGTACCACAAAAGTTTAGCATTGTCTAGCAACATGTTTTTTAATTTTTTTATGGTTTTACTGATGGGATAAGTCAGATTAATCACTAAACATTGATGTAGAATAAAACTTATATTTTATTTTTATTTTTTACTTGTCTTGTTGATCTTTCGAAGTTTACCGCTTCAAACCCTGACCAATTCACCAAACAAAACCAGTTAAAGCAAAGCTAAAACAAAATGCAATTTCCAATTTTTTTTTATTTATAAATAGATTATCTATTTAAGAAACGTTTAGAGACAAATACTTTTTGATAACTACAAGAAAATGATTAGAAATCGTGGAAAAAGTTTATGGTACACATATGTACCAACGGTTCTCAAAGGGTTATCGCAATGGGCGCAAATAAAAGCATCATTATTATATTATTATTATACTTCGTCGGCCGCTACCGGTGGAAAGGGTAAAGCTGCGGTTTTGCACAAGTTCCATAATCATATGGACCATGTGCCTGTCAGGAAGGAGACGGAGTAGTTTGCAGGTAAGGCCGCTGTGCCATACAGTGTTGTAGGCAGCCGTGAGATCGACAAACACGGCGCCAGCCTTCTTTTTTGCCGAGAAGCTGTCCTCGATGTCTTGGGTCATCAGAGTGACCTGGTCTACAGTTGATCTGCTTTAGTTGAGAACCACTGCTTTAGTTGATCACCCAAATATCAGAAATTTGTCTCGGTTTTAATTTCATGAGGAACTGTCTTCGCAAACATTATCTAAATCTTTTCCTTTATCACATTTCCTACAAACAAAACACTTTACCAAGCTTGGTGTTGCTCTCCTCGTATCGACAAATCTTGCATCGTTTTGGCAATTTATTATGGCTTTTCTTTAATAATGTCCTATTTTTGTCACTCCACAACAACTAGGTCTTATGGTTGGTTTTGAGTGTTTATTCTCGGACTGACAAAGCCTTGATTGTTTATTTCTGGTAGTTCCGCATACTTGTAAAGGCTTTTTACGCAGGGCCGGTTACCGAGCTTGGCAGAGTGAAGTTTTCCGATTGTTGCCGGGGAATTATTACATTCACTAGGTGCCGCTGAATGGAGCAGTCCTGGAAATGCGCTGCTCAAGCGCAAACGCCGAGAGTCTAACTTGCGCCGCGTTATCTTGAGCCGGGCGCGTAACCAGGGCCGGATTTAGCTGATGGGGGGGGGGCGCTCTCGTGCAAAACACACCTCTACGGGTATAGTAGCAATAATAATCCAGCACTGCACAGCATTTTGCAGAAACTTTAAAATGCTGAAAGAAAAGATAACACAAAATCACATTTTTACACGTAGGGGGGGCCCGGGGCACCCTCTGACCCCCTAAATCCGGGCCTGCGCGTAACCACTGAGCTAACGACTTCATTTTTAATGTTATACTGTATTGAGGTTTACAACGTCATTACATTTTTTACCCGATTTATTCTTACTGCGTTACGCCAGAAAGAATACTATTGAAACGATACCGTTTTTAAAGTCTTCGGTTTGACCGGTCCTGAAGCCACTCGACCTGGTTTTTTTCTTTCTAAAACGGAGTGTAGTACGGGATTGGCGTTTTGCCAACATCGTGGTTGGCCGGCTTGATTAAAAGCGAGCGATGCATTTAATATTGCAAGCAACCTTTCAATTACTTTGATAGAGCGTGGCAGTCTTATGTTTGGAACTGTGTATGGTAGGCCTACTATGTAACCTATTGCCATTGTTTTGTCGTTACCAGGTACTTGTTTTTGTATTTTAGTAAATAAAAACCTCAATTAGGCGTTTTAATGCTTCACACAATTTTTAACTATCGCGCATTTTCCTTTCGTCAAATCTAGTCACTGTCCAGTAAACTTCACATTTTGTCGGATGATATTGAACACAGACGCTGTGTTTCCTTAATTTGTATTGGTGATGAAATCACTTAATCGAAAAGGCCAAAGCCCATATCATCGTCAGATTCTTCTTCGGATTCTTCTGCTGGTTTTGCCTCTTCCTTCTTATCCTCCTCCGCTGCCGCCGCAGGAGCAGCCACAGCAAATGCAGTTGGATCGGCCAAGTACTCTTTCATCTGAAGAAAATTAAGACTTTCTGAAATCGACTGTACGTACAAAACACAAACGAATCTGAACACACACTTGTGTTGATCAACAAGAAACGCTTTACGTATTTTAAACATAAGCGAGTTTTTAAATCACAATTTTTATTTCCCTGTGAGATAACTGTCATCATCACTGCAAAACGAGACAGAAGTAACAGGGATTTGTCATATTATAAGCTTAGAGGATAGAAAACGTTGTACCTTTTCAGCTTCTGGAAAAGTGATGTCCGTTTCAGCAGCAACGGCGAGCAAGTTCTTGAATCCGTTGATCATAGAATGAGGCACAGATGCGACAGTTGGATAGCCGATTGCGAGAGAGACCGCAGCGATATTTCTCACGCCATCCAAGAACTTGGTACGCATATCGTCGTCCGTGATGTCGAGGATGTACGGACTGAAGCACGTCCCCTGGTCGTATACTAAAAAGCAAATGCCACGTTGTCGCGACTAGAATTTCAAACACAGATGATACACGCAAAGATAAAAAACAAACCTTGTTCCAATTCAAGACCATAAGTAAAAGGAGAGATCTTAAGCATATTCAACAGCGTTGCATCGGAGGCGCCCACCTTGTCACCAGGCTTCAACAGATGCACGTTGCTCTGAAAAAAAAAAAAAACAGTGGAAGGTTAGCAGACGTCACTGGGGTCAGAACAATCGCAGAATTAGCAAATTAGCAAGTGTAGCACAGCGAACTTCCACTTTCCCCACAACGAAGAACGCGGATCGGTATATCCCGTGCATTTCTCTATCATTTAAGCAAAGCTATGCCACTACAACAAGCGACATAGCACTAGAAAATGAATGTACAATAAGAAAATAAATCACCAAGACGAAATGTAACACTTACCACAATTTCAATTGTTCCTCTCGAAATTTTGGTTGGAATTGAAAGAGCTTGGAAGAAAGATGTTTTTTCTGGTCCAAGGCCAGTGTTTTGAGCAGGGATGATGACATCATTAGGGGCGATGGCGTTAGCTCTAGCAGGAGCTGCCACCTACAAGTAACGTTGATATTAAAATGGCAAAGTGCAGAACATTAATAAGCAACTTTAAAGTAAGACAAAATTTGTACTAAGTTGAAGAGCTCAGACAGACCAAAAGGACAGATGGTTTCACAAGCTATGGCCACATCAGTGGGTTCAGCTATTTCTAGCGTCTGACGTGTAATGCCATGCTGTCAATACAAGTGTTGTCATCATTGCTCTACTAGCATGCTCCATTGCTCCGCTCTTCTTACTTACTTTGTTGGCCAACAGCATGTCTCTAACATCAGTCAATTCTTCATTAGTGAATACCAAACCAACGTTTCCCTTTATGTGCGGAAGAAGTCTGAAATCCAGATACTGACATTGACATTTCATTTTACATACACAAAATAACTTGTCAAGACAAACAAGGAGAATAAACTTTCATTTTTAGTACAGTCACAGTTATCAATAGAGATGAACTTGTGGCAATGGAATACATGTCAAAAATACACTAAAAACACAACACGTTAACCACTTGGCTTACCAACTATTTTCAAGACGGTGGCTATAGAAAATGTCTATTTTTTGATACATTGATATGGAACATTGGCTCTCCAGCACAACCAGCAGTGGATATAACAATGATAGATTGTATATGATGCTATTGATTTAAAACTACGATTAAATAGTTCATTCGAGCATATGCAAGCGTTTTTATCCTAAAACGAGTTAACTTGGGATAGTAAGACAAGTGGATAAAAGGCTTTTTTAAAACATTCAAAAACGTAAAAATAAAAAAACTTTATACTGGATCAACAAAACTGCAAAGCAGACCTTTCCACATCAGGATTGTTGGCAATGTGACCTTTAATAGCCTTTCGCATCATTGTATTTTTCCCCATCAATATCACTGCCTTGTCTCTCATGGACGCACGAATCTGCTGCATTTGCTTGGAGCTCACATTGTCAGCTCCAACGATAAGACACTTTGGAAACTCATCCAGCAGTTTCTAAAAAGTATGGAATTTAAAATCTAGGCAGTTTACATTATAATAAAAGCAGTTACCAATAAAGCATAAGCTCAAGGTACAGTACTGGACATATTTATACAATCAGTTGAGTGTGTATGAGATCAACTTTTCAATGGAAGAAAACCTTGATAGAAGACCACTCATCTGCTATTCATTCTTAGTCGGGAACAGATTTATCTAACAATTTTACATTCATGGTATTAAAAATGAAATAAAAAAGGCATGATTGGATGTTGGGACACGCTTTTAAAACTTCAGATTAAATTACAGAAAGTAAGGTTTTTTTAACTTGATGATTTACCAAAAGTATCCTACTTGAGAAAGAGAATTTATTTAAATTTATAGTAATAAATGTTTTACTAAATAAAAGATGTCTAGCAGTAGTTGTTCGGCTACTGAAGCTATGATAAAAACTCGTTAAAGTGCATTTTTCAAGTTTTTTATATATTTGATAAAAGCTTTCTGAACAATCCATTTTTCTTCTTTAAAACTTAAAGCAAAAATACACCCAATATGCTAGTTTTTTTGGTCATTGATCGATCTTTAGCAAATTGTCGGAAAAAAATAGTCCCCTTGGTCAAAATTCCCAAAACATCCGGCTTGCAATGTGCAAATAATAGTCAACTTGTAAATGTATAAAAAAAAGTGCGCTCCGGTCATAGTTTTCTTAACCGATCAGTTGCTTTGAAGCAGATGGAGTCACTAGTCAGGAAATATAACAGCATGGCGTGTCAAGCATACTGGATTCGTTACGAAGCTTTATTGTTCTTGCCCCAAAACACAACAATCTCTGCAATGCCCAGTTGGTGTCTGTTACGTTCGATAGGCGAAGAAATACAATGTAAATGATTTACCTTTTTACCACTTGAAAGAAGATTTATTTATCAATGGAGTAAAATCACAGGGGTTGGATCATGTTGTAAGCTTGATTGGAATTCTTCAAAATTAAATTGCTGTAAATTTATAAGACAGCGGTTTCTCCTTTTGAAAGTTGTTCTAATGTTTTGCAATGTTGAAAAAACTTAAAACTGTTGTGATAAAAGTTTATTTCGTAAGGAAACAAACCTTTTTGTTGATATTTCATTTGCACAGCAAACAGCATAGGCTAAAGCCACAATATTTGCTGAATTTATGTTAAAGATATATGCACTTGCAGTAGTAGCTAAATTCAGCAATTGATACACCAGAAATAAAAATATTATTCAAAAGGTCTTGACTTTCGATTAAGCAAACCAATCACAGTGTCACAAAAAAGTTGTAAAATAAATCAAAAAAAGTAGCTATATATATATGTTTGGCTGTGACTTTTTTTGCGAACATCTTGTGCTATTTCGATATCTATATGAAAGTACAAAATTGATTTTTAGTGGGATTGTCTTAAGAAAAAGTAATACCAGGATTTATTTTTTTAAAAACTTTGAAATTTTGAACAGTCAAACAACCACAAGAGCTTTAACGAGGTTTATTCGTAAAATACGATTCAAAGAAACATCTTCATGCAAACAATTTTACTGGCTTGTAACATCACGCCTGATGTTTTTCACAATAGCCACTGGCTATATTATTTGACCAAGTGGCTATTTTTACACACATGTTGCCATGGTTGCTTGTGACAGGTGTTGCCAGAGTTAGGATTAACTTTTCTCAAATTAGGGTAGAACTCCTTATCTGGCAACGCTATTGAGGCTATTATTACACTATATAGTGTACATATAGCTACAGCCATTATTTAAGATCGATTATAACATTTTAGCAAGGACAAAAGACAGACTTCGATTTCTAGGTAAGCAATTTTAGGGCTTTTTAGACTAGCAGATGACTAAATAGCTATAAAAAACATTTGAATACAGTAGCAGAAAAAACAACTGCAATAAATTGAAATGGTAGGAACTTTTTAAGTGAATACTGACAAATGAACAAAATGCTTCAGCAAAAACAAAAACCCAGACAGTATGTACATGATTTACGGTAATAATTCAAACTACCGGTACTTCAGCAATTATTTCTTAATTCAACGTACCACAACTTTCACGAAATAAGCAGCCTTCCATGCTTTTCTGTCTTCCCTAGGCATCTTTGAGTGCTTAAGGATTTCCAAAGTGGTTTAAAGACGTACGTGTAAAAAGCCTGCAATTGCACAATTTGTACAGTAAGCTTGCCAATATACCAATACATATAGTATAACAAAACACACAGCCACACGTATCGCATGTCAACTTCGGTGCAAATAAACATACACAGGGTTGTTAAAAATCTTTGTACATCAGACTTGAACTAGAATTTTTGTAGTCTTTGAAAATTACCGTAGATTAGAATTTAAACTAGATTAGAATAAGTTGGACGCAGTTGTCACATACCGGTATTTTTTTTAGTTGGATGAAAACTCCAATGTGGCAACTTAGGATCAAGTGTCATTCCACCATCACAGCGCCAAAACCACTTACATCATAATATTCATTGTAACATCACACGTCAGTGATTTGATTATTTAATCGAATTTTTTATGACTTTGCTGCTCAAGGGATGAAATGACACTTTGATTATTTTATTGCATTTCCTTTGTATAACGTTGATAACAGCGAAGTACCCTTACATTTGTCAAAAAATACTGTTAAGACAAACTAAAATTTTTAGCAAAACTGGAGATTGGATAAGAACTACTATTAGAGCAAACAAGTTTTTACCGTATTAGATTAGAATTACCCACATTTCGGTATGATTTATCGAATTAGACAGAAAATTCTAGAATTTATCGAATTAGACAACTAGAACGAAAAATAACAGATTCTTTCAGATAAAAAAAGCTACACACCTCGTGTGGTTTCAATTAGAAAAGAAGTAAACTACGTTTCCACAAATGAAAAAAAGGAAAAAATCTCGAGTCCAGTATCACTGTTGCGTGAACTTTTTTATCTCTCCAAAATAAAAAAAAGTCATTGTTTGGTTGTTGGTTGTTTTATCCTCGAATTGACAAAGCTTTGATTGGTTATTCTTAGTAGTTTTGCATACTCGTAAAGGCTTTTGACGCAGGGCCGGTTACTGAGATTGGCAGAGTGAAGTTTTGGTTGAAGTGTTGTTGCCGGGGAATTATTCCATCCATTAGATGCCGCTGAATGGAGAGCAGTCCTGAAATGCGCTGCTCAAGCGCACACCCGAGAGTCGAACTTGCGCCGTGTGATCTTAAGCCGGGCGCATAACCACTGGACTAACGGGGAATACATAACTGGTTTCTTCAGTTGTAGCAAGTAAATTTAGTAAAAAATAAGCATAAAGCAATGAAAGACTATGACAGCTATTGAGTCAACGGCTAACCAATCATCATCATCATCATTTTCAGCCTGTGAGAGCCCACTGCAGAGCGTAAGCATTCCCCTTTTCATGCCAATTTACATGATTATGTGCGAGTTGGTACCAATTGGTTGTATTGCATTGTTTGTCAATGTCGTCCCTCCATCTTACTTTTGGTTTTCCTTTTGGTTTCTCGTGGTGTCCATGTTATTAATTTTTTTAGTCCATCTATTGTCCTGATATCTTGCTATATGATCTGCCCAGGACCATTTTAGTTTCTCGATTGTGCTCAATATATCTCGTAATTTCGTTTGATTTCTGATCCATTCGGCAGTCTTTTTGTCTCGCCATGTTTTTGTTTGTTTTTGTTTGTTTGTTTATCTTTATCCTGCATTGCCGGAAAGCGGACTTGAGCGCTATGCATCGGTGTACGCCTTCCGACATACACCTGACCCACGCTGCAGCCGACGGCAATGTCTGTTTCAGGTTGTCTACTCTACTTATGACTTAAATTTGGTAGGCTACTACCCATTACTCGAAATCGATCACTGGGTAGAGGCAATTATCGTAAAGTTTCTTGCCCAGAGAAACAACAGCAAGTGCGGGTGGCTGGAGTCGAACATGCAGGCTCTCGACTGCGAGCCCAACGCGCTAACCACTCGGCCACGGCTGCCGACACTGTTAAACCCATCATGATTCGTTCATGTGCTCTCTGCATAGTTCTTAGTTTAAGTGTTAATTTCTTTGTAAGGTTCCAAGTTTCTGCACCATATGTAGCGGTTGGAAGGATGCATTGATCGTAATAGACTAACTAATAGTCTATTTTTATTACTTTGTTAACTGCAACAGGCTAGGGTGGCAGCTGACATAGATGACCTGACAGGTTTTTCGTTGCCATCCTGTTGTGCTGATAGATTTCCTGTTGTGCTGTTGTGCTGATAGATCCTGGTTGTGCTGATCGTTGCCATCCTGTTGTGCTGATAGAATAGTTGTGCTCAATTTGTATGTACTTTTTGTTTGTTTATCGCCAGCAAAACAATAAACTGAACTGAACTAACATTTGTGATATAACAAATTAACAATTAATAATAATAATCAATATATCCATGACAAGCTGACATCTCAAAAACTTTTCATAAAAAACGTTGCAAAAAAAACAAACAAAAGTAGCCACACTTCTTGCTTTGCTAATCTACAACAACTTGTTTGTGGTAGTCTGCAGTTTGAAGAACGGAAAAACCTGAAAGTTAGCCCAAGTCAAATGCTACCGATTCTTTTCTACACAGAGCCGAAGAAACCGCATTCAGGAACCTTCAAGCGGAAGGGACCTTGACAAGTAATTTAGCTTTGAACAAAATCAGTTTGTTTTTGTTTTTTTCTCTCCACAAATCTCCCACTTTTGTATCTCATGAATAAAATAAAGAATGCTTTCAAAATATTTTGTTTGATTGTAGGATTTCTTTCGGGGTAGGATTTCTTTCAGGTGTTTTCTTTGCCTATCTTGCTCTTCATGACGAGCTGACGCATCAAGAGTGTTCCTCTAATCCTCTCACGACCAATAGCACTCTTGATAAGCCAACAAGGTCGATCAATATAGGCTAACAACTGTCGTTTTGTTTTGTTTTTTATTTATTTTACTCATCTAAAATTGTCAAAAAAAATTCATTAGCTTTTTTTTGTCTTTTTTCTGAACTTAAAAAAAAAATGTAGCCTATTAATCATTAAGGTGTTGCGAGTTGCGACCGTGCCATATTTTAAACTGATTGTCCTGCTTTTATATCATGCACGTGGCCGAGTGGTTAGCGCGTTGGGCTCGCAGTCGAGAGCCTGCATGTTCGACTCCAGCCACCCGCACTTGCTGTTGTTTCTCAGAGCAAGAAACTTTACGATAATTGCCTCTACCCAGTGATCGAATTCGAGTAATGGATAGTACCAAATTTAAGTCATAAGTAGAGTAGACAACCGGAAACAGACATTGCCGTCGGCTGCAGCGTGGGTCAGGTGTATGTCGGAAGGCGTAGGCCTACACCGATGCAAAGCGCTCAAGTCCGCTTTCCGGCAGTGCAGGATAAATATATGAAAAACAAACGAAAAACAAAAACACGTTATAGGCCTAACGTCCACGCTTTGTCGCTTCTACTGTTTTATAGACATCTGCTATGTTTGGCATATAGCCTTTTTCGTTGAGATGATCAAATTAAAATCAAACGAAACTGAACTGAAAAGAAACAACCGTGAGTAGGCCTAGGCTATATTTTGTTTTATTTTGTTTCCCGTAATAATCAAATGCTTTCTTTTTTAATTTTTTCACGCATTGTATCTGTAGCGCCTGCGGCTTTTAATGCGTTTCCTTGCTTTTTTTGCCGTTGGGAAACCTGTGTTTGTTAGGAATTTGAAACGCTGGCTGGAATTTAGGCGTTTCTTTAAGAATTTGTGTTATTTATTAGGGATTTGAAACGGTAACAGTAATTGTGCGTCCTCTTGCAATTAGCAGTTTGATACACATATACGTAGCTTTACGTCTTTTTAGCGTTGTGTGTCTGCCGCATGCTGCATTGCTTGGAGCATTCTAATCACAGAGCTTCCCTCAAATCGAAGTCACGGTGTTAGTTCAGTTGTGGCTGTAGTTGTAGTTCAATTTTATGTTCTGAATCATAATTTCGATTCAGTTTAATTCATTCTGTTTGTAATCTTAAGTTAGGCATTGTTTGGCTGCAACGTTTACGATCTGGAAGTTTGTTTCTTTTCTTTGCAATAAACTCATACTCGCAGAAAACCAATGTAGCCTATCATTATCTGATCACCCCCGGCCACTGCCATGCTTGTAGACCTCCTCGGGATGTTGCTGTAGCAGTTAGCCTACAGCTAAGAATGGGCGGATGCTCTAGACAATTCGACGTCCGCTACATAGGCTATCCATGAAAAATCTCCTAAAACGAGCCATTTTTTTCACTTTAAATCGGAAAGTAGCGGGTAGCGAAAGTACGACTGCAAGAAATGTAGTGCCTCTCTGCTACCTTGAAAAAAAGTAGGGCCGCTACTGCAACCACTTCTCCAACAAAAATGTAGCTGCGCTGTTTCTACCAAAAAGTAACGGCGCTATAAAAGTAGTGCGCTTCTGCTCACCTCTGTTATTAAGCCCACCTCTGTTATTAAATGAATGGAAAGCAGTCCTGAAATGTGTTGCTCAAACGGCCATAGCCTACGCACTCCCCGAGAGCCAAAACCAGGGTCACTTGTTCTTGAGTCAGCATTTAACCAGTGAGTCGGAGTGACTGCTCGTGTCTTGTGCGTTTTAATTTTTCAATCAATCAATCAATTATGGTTTATTTGCACTTAAAACGTCGGCTTAGATTTGGTGGCGGTGCCATGCCAATCAAATACTGATAGCTACTGATTTCAAACAGGGAATGGGATGGAATGGAAGACAGATTTTGGGATAGAAGATGGAAAATGTCAAGGATGGAAAGGGATGGAAGATCTTGATGATGGGATGGAAGACAATCTTCCATCATTTCATCCCAATTCCATCATTAACTTTTTTTAAGTTACTTTTTTATCATCTCCAACGTAGACTACTGTTAGCCTACAGTTTCTTTAACTTTGCTACGTAGGCCTACGTGTTGTTTCTTTCTGTATTTATAGAATCAATCTACGCTTCTAGTTCTAACACCAAACGGTACGTAATCCTAAGGAAAATACTGCTGTTAAATTTTTAGCTTAAATTTAGCCTATGGTTTTTCGGTTTATTTGTGGCATATTCAACGCAGAGATCACAAAATATGAAGATAGAATGGAAGATGGAAGAGATTTCTAAGATGGAATGGATGATATAATGGGAGATTTTTAAGATAGAATGAAAGAAAATCTCAGGATGGAAGATGGAAAAAAACGTCTTCCATTCCATTCCATCCCATACTCTGAATACGGAACACTGTTTTACCGGTGAATATTTTAAACGTTTTGATTTTGCCATTTTTCCTTTTTGTTCTAGCCAAATTATTTCTTGTTTTTTTTCGCGCTTCCGCATGAGTGAGTCCCGACCGTAGTTACTTCTCAATAGTGATTGGTTCACTCGTAGGGTGCGGCCTCGCCCACCTGTTCGCCCGTACGCTTACTTAAGCAGATTTCAGACCGGTTTTTGTGGCCTATCCTTGTTTAGTTGAGGTATGCAATGCATGTGCCGACTGTTCATTCTGTACAAATTCGTGGAGATTACGTATCTTCAAAATTTTGAAGATACCTGATATTCCAGGGAAATATGTCAAGTTTTGAAGGAAGGAATTTTCTTTGAATGAGAAATAGGCTAACCAGAAGTCAGAACTTTATTTGCTAATTAGATTCTATATATAATAGTAGCTTACGGTACACAATAAGCTTAGGCTACATCCAGAGGTGGGCACCCGCTACTTTTAAAGTAGCGCGCTACCCGCTACCGCTACTTGGACCAAAGTAGCACGCGCTACCGCTACCCGCTACCAATTTAAAAAAGTAGCGCGCTACCCGCTACCGCTACTCGGGCCAAAGTAGCGCGCGCTACCGCTACTTTTGTCTAAAATGACACTAGGAAACACTCAAGTCCCTAGTGACGCAAAAATGACCTTGAAAACGAATGTTATCATTTGTTTACGCAGTCATTTTGACGTCGTTATAGAAAACACATTCTAAGGGAAATTTATTGTTACGCATCTTTTTAAAACACACGCATTTCAAAATGAGAGTCACTAAGTCCTGCCCGCTTTCGCTTAAGCACATCTTTTCCAACAGAGAAAAGTCTCTCCATCGCAGCACTGGAAGGTGTTGCGATGGAGAGACTGGGGATGTTGAATGGAGCAGAATGAGGGTGTTGTATTTAATCAACAGATGTTTTAACTCGGTATTCGAAAAGCTCAAGGACTTGCTCTTGTCCGAAAAAAAGGCGTCCACAATAATTGTTGCTTCCTTCTGCACCGACGTTTCACGTGATGGCGCAAACACTCCAAAAAATACATCCTCGGAGTCATGACTGGTGTTGGTGTCACTCTTCTCGGTATCAACCTGGCTTGAAGTCTCCCGCAACAGTCAAATTACATCTGTCTTGACTTTTTCTCGCAGTGCGCCAGCATCATCCGTGGAAACGTAGTGCAGAAATTGTAGCCACGACGTCTTGAAGGAGGGATGAAGACGTGATGCCATAACACATTTCATGTTGTTGAAGCACTTGTTGAATCGTTTCTTCACCCCTTCAAGGACTTTCACTTTTAACTCCTCACAGGTCACAAGATCATTGATCTCGGTCAACTTCTTCACGCAAATTGTGATGGTTGGAAGCAAGACTTCGTAATATGCCTTGGACTCGCCCTGGAGAATGTCTAAAGCCTGGCAGATAGGCAGATACATTTCATCAAGTTGACGTCAGCTAGAAAAGACCGAAACTTTGCAACCAAGCCGATTATATAGCTGCTTGACCACGCCAGTATTGCAAAAAAAACAAGCATTTTTTTCAATTTAAATTAAAAGTAGCGGGTAGCGGGAGTGCGACTGAAAAAAAGTAGCGCCGCTACTGCAGCCGCTACTCCAACTAAAAAGTAGCGCCGCTACCGCTACTTTTACCAAAAAAGTAGCGCCGCTACAAAAGTAGCGCGCTACTGCCCACCTCTGGCTACATCACAGTAACATACAATTCAGAAACGTAGAGGTACGCTCAGTGTTGAATAATTCAATCTTATTAGCTACGATAGGAGCAGCGAAAATTTCACTTGTAACTTTTATAAAATCTTTGGAATTTACCGTATCTATAGTATTACAGTACGGTGCGGTACCGGTATCTAATATCGTTTTCTACATGTTCGCACCAGCAATGGAAAGTAAATTGAATTAATATACAGCATGGTATGCATAATATACGGTACACACTACACATGATGTAGAGGATACAAGGGTTAATCGAGAGCATGTAGGCAGTGGTCTAACGGTACAGTAGTGTGACTGGAAATACAATATAGTGCTTGTGTCATGTACACACACAGTAGCAAGTAACAACTTTACTGCACGACCTGGGGGTTACTAACTGGACTGTTCAAAGTGTAGGTGCATAAAACAAATACTGTAATTAGTAGACATAATTGGTGATGGGTAGACTGTGATCTGCCATAAAATCATTGTCAAGGAAATACCAGCACACAGATTGATATACTCCATACTGCTGCATGTGCTAGACTACCTGTACTACATTGAGACTTTAGCAACCAGCACAAAAAGGTGAACATGTCAATCTAGTGGGAATTCCTTCTTGCTGTTGAATTCTTTCATAAGTTGACGAGATTGCACCTTCTGACGAATTAGTCCATCCCTTCTTTCAAAAGCTACAGCATATAAGCTTGCTTTAACAGTCTCTAGCTTAACGTGACACTCCACTGCTTGGTTGTGGCAAGGATAATCCAGCCGCAGAGGTTCGTCGATGACATTGTCAAACTGTTGATCTGCTAACGATCTCATGATAGGTGGCTCAGACTTATGAACTGTGCCAAGATTCACAAGTTGGTGGTATGATTTTGCTTTAGTATTAAGCTGTGGCACAAGAAATCTGCATATTGCAGGTGGAACAGCTGGTGAAATTTCCTTTCTCAGTTTTCGATTTTCATCTTGTGCTTTTTGTGAGGAGCCAGCATGATTCTTGCTTTGCTTTTCCTGTGCTTGTGCACCTAAGGAATAGATTTGTTGGCCTGCTGCTCTTCTAGCTTGGCAGTCTTCATCACCTAGCATTCCAACAATCACATTTTTAGAGTGAGCGAAAAATGCATTGCGTTCCAAAACCTTCTTGGAAATCTCTTTTACTTCTTGGTTTGGGAAGATTTCTTTGCAACATGTTGAAGTTTTTTGACCCATCAGACAATGAATTGTGGTGTTTTATTTCAAACCAAGGTGGGAAGCAAACCTTGATGCACTATGCAGTACTCAAGACAAGATCATAAAACTTTTGGAAGGGTTGATTGCATGAGTGTATTTACGAAGTAGCCTACAAGCAAGTGTTAGCCACCTTGAATGACATAATTCCCCGACTGACAAAAACTGCAAGTCTTCATCAACATGCCCAATTGCCCAATCACAATGCAGGCATAATCCATATATTACACTGGTCTACAAAAAAAGAATTATTTTTTGCTTCATGAACTTTGAAGACTGATTTAGAGTAATTTTGCGGTGCTGAATCCGAATCTGAACTCAGATAACGTCAGGTTTGTGAGATATGATAACTACAAATTGTTACTTTTGTCAAAAGTGGAAGATTTGGCATTGCGTTCACCACCAACATAATTATGCAGTGCTATAACGAATGGTTAGTGTTAGACAGACCAAAACAGCCTAAGTAAGGTTACTGTACAAGCATTGCCACAGGCCTGCTAAATCCTTTGTGGTTTCATGCAAACCTTTGACGGGGGAGGGGGTCAGGGTCAGTTATACTTTTAGCCTCCCTTTTAGATTGTTATTACTGCCTTGTTAATAATGTTGCTTAGAAAACAAATTGGTATCAAAATTATATTTGGTCGGTGTATTTCAGCTACTTATGCACGTCATGGCCTGGATTTCTGCATATAGCAAAATATGTATGTGCAATAAACACAACGTCAAATCTTCCACTTTTGACAAAAGTAACAATTTGCTGTCATCATATCTCACAAACCTGACGTGATAATATAAATCTGAGGTCAGATTCGGATTCAGCACCCCAAAATTACTCTTAATCAGTTTTCAAAGTTCATAGAGCAAAAATCGTGTAGACCAGTGTTATGTTAAAACAAGGTATTTATGGAGTATGGGGGTCAAATTCCTGTATTTTCAACTGCAATGTGGACTGTGGAGGACCTAAACATTAATATTTTTTGCTGAAACTTCATATTATTGTTGTTTCAGTGAAACCTCACCATTAAAAAAAAATAATACAAGAAATATGAACATTGGGGCACACGACGCACCCTAGTGAGGAGCTTCGTTTTTTACTAAAGCAGCAAATCCGGATTTGTTCCTGAGCATAGCTGGTGCTCTATCCGTGCATATAAAAAAAAATCATCAAATCCATGCATATAGTCCAAAATTTATCAAGGTAATCACGGACCCCCAAATGCTTTCTCACGGACCCCCAAGGGGTCCGATAACCCCAGGTTGGGAACCACTGGTCTAGAACAATGGCTTTTAACTTTTTTGTTTGGCTGATCCGTTGTAAAGCCTTTGAAGCAGTCGAGGAACAATTAAACAGTCCTAAAACAATTTTATCTGATTTTTAATATATATCACATGGCCTAATGAAATCAAATTGTTTTTAACTTCAAAGAGACACATTTTTGCTGAACTTGCGATGCACTTATGATGATAGATGACATTGACAAAGTTATGTTATGAGCTGTATGTACAGAATCAATAATCTATATGCTGCAGTCCTGGTCACTGAGCTTGACAGAGTGAAGTTTTCAATTGTTGAAGTGTTGTTGCCGGGATTTATTCCATCCATTAGGTGCCGCTGAATAGAGAGAAGTCCTTAATTTACGTTGCTCAAGTGCATACCCTGAGAGTCGAACCCGAATATAATTTTATAACTTTCCCTTGTCATATTTTGATTGTGTCTTGTGAAATAAGTTGGCTACTGTACTCTAGTAAGTATAATAGGATATCACAGAATGTAATTATTTTAACTGATTTTGTTTCTTTTGCAATAGGAAAAGCACTCACAAAGAAAAATGGCAGATGTAACCATTAGCACTATTGTTTATCAAGAAATTTTATCCCTTTTTAAACAAACTACAGAAGCAATCAACAATGAACTGGATGGTATAGCACCATGGTTTATTGTATTTGTTACTATATCTTCAATTCTTTGCTGCCAGTGGATTTATTCATATCTTTTTGATGACACTCAAAGTCTGTCTAAGAGAATAACGTCTAGTTTCTTTTATTATGTAAAAAAACTTCCAATTGTTCGAGGTTATGTGAAAAAGCAAGTAGATCAAGTTCTGTCTGATGTTTGTGCAAGTAAGCTTTTTCCTCTCAAACCAGGACATTCTTATTTGCAACATTTACCTCCCCAAGGCAAAAACAAAGTTGAAGTTTTACTTGAAGTTGACAAGTATCTTATGCT
Organism: Aplidium turbinatum; assembly: GCF_918807975.1. NCBI lineage: Eukaryota > Metazoa > Chordata > Ascidiacea > Aplousobranchia > Polyclinidae > Aplidium > Aplidium turbinatum. Next base: position 50,776,428 of record NC_137472.1, read on the forward strand.
AGATGATGTGAATTGGAGTAATGGCAAAGTATCTGGTACTGTCTATGGTGGTGGCCCTGAATTGACAAATATAATTTCTGATGTCTATCACAAATTTGCTTGGTCAAACCCTCTTCATGCTGATGTATTCAAATCACAAAGAAAAATGGAAGCGGAAGTTGTTAGAATGGCATGCAACCTCTTTCGTGGTGATCCAGCAAAGTCTTGTGGCAGTGTCACATCAGGTGGAACGGAAAGCATTTTATTAGCATGCAAAACATATAGAGATTGGGCCTATGACAGAGGAATAAAGAAACCAGAATTAGTTTGCCCTGTTAGTGTTCATGCAGCATTTGACAAAGCATGTTATTATTTTAGAATCAAATTAGTGCATGTTCCTGTTGATCCAATTACTCGTAAAGTTGATCTTCATGCCATGAAGAGAGCAATTTCCAGGAACACTTGTATGCTTGTTGGCTCTACACCCCAGTTTCCACATGGAATTGTGGATCCCATTCCAGAAATTGCAAAGTTGGGCTTACGATATGGTATCCCTGTCCACGTAGATTCATGTCTCGGAGGATTTTTATTGCCATTTATGGAAGAAGCTGGATACCCTCTTCATCCTTGTGACTTTTCATTACCTGGAGTAACTAGCATATCAGCTGATACCCACAAATATGGCTACGCTCCTAAAGGATCTTCAGTCATTCTTTATTCATCACAGAAATGGATTCATCATCAGTATTTTGTGAGTCCAGACTGGCAAGGAGGTATTTATGCTACTCCAACAATAGGAGGCAGCAGAAGTGGAGCAGTTATAGCTGCCTGTTGGGCTACAATGGTTCATATTGGTAGAGAAGGATACGTCAGCAAAACAAGAAGCATAATCAGTACGGCAAGATACATAGAAAATGGTCTTCGAAACATACCAAACATATTTGTATTTGGAGAACCAAAAATGTCTGTGATTGCTATCGGCAGCCATGACTTTGATGTATTTCATCTCTCTTCTGCCCTAGTTCAGCGCGGATGGAATTTAAACAATCTTCAATTTCCACCAAGCATTCACATTTGCTGCACGGTGCCTCACACACAGCCAGGTGTTGCAGATCAACTAATTCACGATGTTAAAGAAAGTGTTGCTGTTATCATGCAAGCTCCCTCTGCTCGAGTGACGGGTGCCGGTGCCATGTACGGAATGGCACAAACAGTGCCAGATCGTTCTATCGTTTCTGAAATAGCACACACCTTCCTGGATGCTTGTTATGATGCCACTGGTATATCAACTGTATCAAATGGAGTTAACTGATACAAGACAACTAACCGAAATTTCTTGCATATGGAAAATTTAAGTTTTGAAATTTGTCCCTAGAAATTTTCTTTATGATAATAAATTTGTTTTCAATCTATGAAGGGTTGTAAAAAAAACTTTTTTTTCTTAATAAAACCCAAACCTCCCAGGTTTTAATGGCCAAAACTGGGTTTTATCATGTAAAAACAGCCAAAAAAAATATTTTTTTGTGTAATTTGTTTATTAGATAAAGAATGAATTGACTAGTATTTATGCAACAATGCAACATGCATTCATGTAAAAACTCATTCTCCTAGGCAGGAAGTTGCTGGTTGCTAAGTCTGCTAAAATGTAACAAGAATTTAATCGTTTATTATTTTTTTTGTTTTTTTGCAGTAGTTGCAACAAAACTACTGATAGGAAAGATACCAATCCCGATGAACACCCAAACTTTGCTGTATTTATTTGATTAGTTGTTGAAAATAACACACTTTGGCTTTTGAAAGTTAACGAAACAGGTTTGTTTGTCACAGGTGTTGCTATAAGTTTTTCTCTTGAACAGTTTTAAATTTTTCTCATATTAAAACAGAATTTCTCATTTGGCAACGCTAGTTTTGTAGATCTAGTCACGTCATTTAAAAAAAAGTTTGTTTTTTTATAAATAACCCACCCTACCCGGGCAGCTACTCGCTACAACCCTGACTTTATGTGAACTTAGTGTTCATTTGGGTGTCAATCAGATTTTAATGAAAGGTATATATATATAATAGAATATTCAGTTTGAATACATTTTAAACTTTTACTTAAGAAAAATATTATGATGATATGTATTTTTTAACCACAGTTAATGACTAGTATACGCGGTATGTATATAAATTATTTTTTTCAGATTGGTTGCAGCATAACGTTTTGAAATAAATGACCGGGGTTCGATAGAAGTTCCTTTTTTATTGTCAAGATGAAGCATGCAACACTTTCTCTTTTGGTTAATAGCTCTACAACAGTGCAAACTATGCCCCTGATGATTGCTGGGTAAAAATGCCTGTTGGAGAATCTGTTATTATTGAGAAAAAATGTTTCATGGAATTAGGAAGTTTCTAGTTTAACAGGCCAGGCTAAGCATTGAGCATCATAAATATCTGAGTTGAGATACCGTAATGTATTTTGTTTTGCAGTGGAACATAAGTCGCCAAGCCCATATTCGATAAATTCATTTCGCTTGTGAAACGAATGAATTTTACTTCCCGTTATTTACATAAAAATGCATGGCTGACAATTAATATTAAAAAAGAATGGTCAGGGCAACCAAACCTATTTGATGATGCGTTCCAAATGTTTATTTAAATTTTGTTTGTCTTCCACTCATGGCGCCCTTAGTTTTAGCTGACATATTTCGATAGTTATTTAAGTTTCTGTGACTTTCGTGTCTTGCAATTACAGGTTCACCTGCATAATAGGCCAAGTTGTCCACTTGAAACCACCCTGACGTATGTGTACCAAATATTTCACACTTTTACTCTAAAAAGTGGTTAGATACATTTTGTTGCGTTTGTAGTAAGCAAAGCGGTTATTTCACATCCGATGGCTAGTATCACTGTTGTGCTGATCTTTGTCAAGAAAGCTGTGTCCTGTTCTAGAGTTTTTTTTTGTTCTTTTTTCAAACCAATATGCAAATAACGCGTTGGAATATTTTAAAATGAATTGCTGAATAAATTCAAAGTATCGATTTGCCCGAACGAATGTTTGCAGGAGATGCAAGAAGTTTTGAGGTTTGATTTGTGATGCCTCTGCTTTTGCATTGATTTATCTAGAATTTTTGCCTCAAATACTGTAGATTTGATGTTCTATGCTGTGCATTCTAGCTGATGAGCAAAACTGCAAAAGTCTTGATTTTTTGTTGCTGCAGTGATGTCTGTGATCAATGATAAAGTAAGCGTTTCGTTTACAAACGAGCTTTAGTTTCCTTTGTTATTTTGACTCGCTACATCATTGCTTTTTTTGTCTGCACCCCGTTGTGTTCTGGTCTTCTAATTTATGTTAATAATCAACTGATTGTGAATCAAAGCACCCTTGTGATGGGTCGTTGATTGATTCAATATTTAACTAGCACCGGCTGTACCGTTGACAAGCATCACTGAAAATGAATTGCATCCATTTTTGCCATCACTAATTTGCAGTTGCATAAAAATATTTTCAGTGGTTCTGCTTTTATCGCAGAATGTAAGAAAAGTTATCACTTCATGTACTCTGTGATAGGCGAGAAAACTCAACTCTCGGAGTTCTTTGTGGAATGCTCTTCAATTTTTTGTTTATTGTTTTTTCGAGTTTAAGACTTTTGTAACATCAATTTGTACTTTTGTATCTTTAATTTTTGATTATGTTAAAATGTGCGACCTCAAATCACTAGCTACGCACCATGATTTCACATTAACTCTTCATTTCATAAAAGTTCGCTTGTTTGTAAAATATTGTTCTGTAAGAAGATTCTCTGGGTTTGAATTTACACTAAAAGACATTTTGAACTAAAAAGATTCTTGTATTTGTAAAGTTTAACGTTGTCTCTTTGTGTGGAATAAGAAGTTTCTACCTTATGCTTGGTGTGTTGCCTGAAGCAAGTCAGGCAATTGTGGTCATGTGAATAGATGACGTTGTAAATTATCCTTTTTACGGTACGCAGTAACAAGTGCAAGGAAACCTCCAAACTAGAACGTATGAAAAGATTATTGACTAGCTAGGTTTTTTTCTAGTCCTTTGGAAATTATAAATACTATAAACATCCACTAATGTTGGATGTGTTCTATAGGGTAGTAAGAATTTATATCATTGTTTTACATGCTTGCGTACTACAGTACATATTGCTAGTTGGGTATTTGCAGTTGATAGTAAATCCGACACATTTCGTGGGTTCTTAAAATTATGAAATTCTACCTTTGACTAAATGGTTTTTGCTATCACTCGGAGAGTCGGAGTGAACGATCCACCAAAGCTTGGTGTGTAAAAAATTGTACTTTGTGCAAATGTTTAGCCGGACAAACACACATTTTCCAACTTTAACGACTAAACTTAACTGGCGTTTATGTTGGAGCTACAGTGCTGCCGAATTGTTGGCACCAATTGACGACAAATAGTCTGGCACGGCAGCATAACACAGCACCCGTTTAATCATTTATGTATGTCAATTTGTTTTGTAGTTTTTAATACATTTTCAGAAATCGATTACACGGAAGAGATATCGTTAACTTTGTTCAACTGTGTTGTGTTTGAGTAAAAGTTGGACTTTGATCTGCATGCAACCATTGCATGTTGTTACTTAACCATCATGTGCTTTGTCTGCACAGTGGAAGTTTTACAATGTCATGTAGCAACATCTTATGTAAGTGTGCAGTGGTTACCTAGTTTGTAATAATGTAGAACGTAGTTGTATAATGGATATCCACTTAAAAAACGTTTTTTGAAAGCTTTCATCAATTTTGTACAGGTTCTTGATTTTTAAACTACAAAATGTCTCGATCTGTATTCGTTATCAGTTATCACATGTTAGTTTTATCAGTAATGTTAATATTTCTGCAAGCAAATTTCTTGTTGCCACGGACAAGTAAGAGTGGCAACATTTACTTGCACGTTTTCGTGACCAAATTTTTGTTGCTTTTGCTTCAGTTTACTTTAAACATAACTTTATCATTCTAACACACTGTAACTACTTCATGGTAAGTCATAGGATTTTGAAACGACAGCAGTCAAAAATCGTTGGAAACTGTTGTCATGTTGTTTTACACGTCGTTTTCTTTGTTTAGTATTGACTTTTGCAAGTTTTTGCAGTTATTTTTGTTGCAACGCGATTACTCATGGCAGTTTGAAGTTAACTTTCGCAGGCCCACTACCCTTGTTTGTAATACTGTAGCAGTTCATGAAATATTTTTCAAACTATTTTCGCAATCGCAAAATGCAGTGATTTTTTGGTTGACTGCTTTGACAAGCTTAAAACTTAAAAGTACAATACTTCAAGTATCGAAAGTGTACTTTTTTTTGAACACAGCAATGATTGTTCTGCTGCCAATTCACCCTCAAAATTTTTTTGTGTTGATGAAAACCTATCAGTTGTTGGTATTTTTGCTTTATTGCTAATTCGTGTGATGATTGTTTGTAGTTTTTGTGTGATTCTGTTGTATGTAGATCGAAAAGAGTTAGCGCTTCAAATTCAATAAACCTGTATAAGTAGTGACATCTTAATTGTGTTCGTTCCACTTATCCAGAAGATAGTTGAATATTAATCCTTGGACTGAGTAAGCCTCCGATAGGTTTTTCCTGGGAGTACCGCATACTTGTAGTCAGTAGCGTATTTAGGGGGGAGGATAAGGGGCGATGGCCTCCCCCTAATGATCAGGTAAAAAAAATTGTAAATTTTGCAAAAAAAAGTTGTAGCACAAGACATAATTGCTTGGGTGATTCATCCTGCGCAACTGTGTCACAAGACCTAAGGGGCGATAATAGGCTTTTTCACCAACTTTTTGGCAAGACTTGCTCAGTTTTTGGCGAAGAAATCCGAATGCCGCGGAGAGCACCTAGACAACAACATTGACCTAACATTCCAGCTGAAACCGCGGAGATCTATTTCAAACAAACAGTTTTTCTTCCTTTTCTTGACAATTGCATGGCACAAATTCACGAGAGATCCAATGAGCACTGCTCGCTAGCTTTTAAAGTCAGCACATGATATATCTGCCTTCATTGATTCATGAAGATGAGAACTGCCCGATCGACGAGATTTTCGACTTCTACCATGCCTACCATGAAATGCTGGATGTTGAACCAAGCAATTGCTTTGCAGCTACTATTAAATTACTAAAAGCGAATCGGCTTGCAGTTTCTGTGGATAAAAGACATGCGACTTTTGTGGATGCGTGTCAAGCTGTTGAATAACTCGGCAATTATCCATAAATTACTTCGAATCTTTGCTACGCTTCCAGTTACAACTGCCTCCAATGAGCGATGTTTCCGTTCACTAAAGTAGCCTACCTGCAAAATTATTACCGCACGACCATGGCCGAGCCACGTTTGGATGGTCTACTAGCTCAGATGTATTTAAACAAGGATATTATACTCGAGTATGATGCAGTCATTGATATATTTGCCAAGCGCAGCCATCGCATTAAACTGTAAATTGTCATTGCGAATCGCCGAGAATGTTCAAAAGGTAGGCTATTCGAGGTCGGAAGGACTAACTTATTGTTTATGTTCTGAAGTGTTTGATATCTTTTGTTGGTTCATTGATTGGAACAGTAACTTACTTCTACGGATTTGCTCTTGATTTTGGACCCCCTCCTATCTGACGGCTTCAACTAACCCTCTCCCCCCATTCTGACGCATCATATGACATTTTGGTATAGCCTACTCCCCCTATTTAAAGGATCAAACAAGTCTAATTTTTACTCAAGTAGAAAAAATTTGAAACAATTAACAACCATTTTCACCAAACTTGAGTTTTCCATGTACTACCGTTGAGACTACCCCTATTGGCCTCCAGCCGTTGAGTCAGCCGCTATGCGGCTGACTGACACAATGTCTTGGCCCCCCCCCCTAACAAACTTTCTAAATACGCCACTGCTTGTAGTCGTAGAATGAAGAGGATTTGAACTGTTACCACAGGTCCGGTTACCGAGATTGGCTGAGTAAAGTTTTCTATCGGCAGCAGTGGCCGAGTGGTTAGCGCGTTAGGCTCGCAATCGAGAGCCTGCATGTTCGACTCCAGCCACCCGCACTTGCTGTTGTTTCTCCGGGCAAGAAACTTTACGATAATTGCCTCTACCCAGTGGTCGAATTCGAGTAATGGGTAGTACCAAATTTAAGTCATAAGTAGAGTAGACAACCGGAAACAGACATTGCCGTCGGCTGCAGCGTGGGTCAGGTGTACGTCGGAAGGTGTACACCGATGCATAGCGCTCAAGTCCGCTTTCCCGCAATGCAGGATAAATATATGAAAAAAAAGCTATTACACGTGTCGTAATTATTCCATCCATCCAGGTGCACCTGAATGGATTGCAGTCCTTGTAAGAATAATGTTAAACACCCAATCTACACTGAGATGATGCTACTTGAATTGTCTGCTCGCATGCCACCACCAAGCTGAATGAGTCGTTCTATGTTGGGAAAACGCGCAACTATTGTTTCGTCGAAGCACTCAATTTTGTCTGTCAGGTCGCATTTTTTTCTGGAGAAAATAACCGTGACTTTACGAATACAAAAACATAAATAAAAACAGTTACAGCACAGTGTAGACATCATATAGTACGATATACTAAATTTTATATGAGATGCACAACTGGTTAACAAATTAAACAAGCTATGAATGAAAATCACATTTACCGGTTATTGACAACCCTTTTTCCAAGAATTCATTTACAAGGTGTTAGGCTACGTCTAAGCATTATATCACGACTAAATAGACACAATTATAATTAACAAATACTTCGGAAAGATTTAACATAGGCTAACCTTTTTAAAATTACAGTAGAATTAAAAGTTTTTCTCAAAAGCTTATTTAATAAATGCGATATTTCCAAACTGCTAAGCAATTCTATTCAATGTCGTGTAAAACTGACGCAAAGAAATGTTTGCGTAGATTTAAACTCCCAATTAGAAAAAAAACTTTTTTTTCTGATGTCGAAATAGAAACGTTACACTGGTCTACACGATTTTCGCGGCATGAACTTTAAAAATTGATACAGAGTAATTTTGGGGCGCTGAATCCGAATCTGAACACAGATTTTGCCTATCACGTCAGGTTTGTGAGATATGATAAGTTGATAACTACAAATTGTTACTTTTTTTAAAAGTGGAAAATTTGGCGTTGCGTTTATCACACATACACATTATGCTATATCCAGAAATCTAGGCCATGTAGTGCATTAGTAGCTGAAATACACCCACAAACTAAAATTTTGATACCAATTTGTTTTTTAAGCAACTCTATTAACAAGGCAATAATAACAAGCTAAAAGTTTGTTTGTTTGTTTGTTTTTCATATGTTTACCCTGCATTGCGGGAAAGCGGACTTGAGCGCTATGCATCGGTGTACGCCTTCCGACGTACACCTGACCCACGCTGCAGCCGACGGCAATGTCTGTTTCCGGTTGTCTACTCTACTTATTACTGAAATTTGGTACTACCCATTACTCGAAATCGATCACTGGGTAGAGGCAATTATCGTAAAGTTTCTTGCCCAGAGAAACAACAGCAAGTGCGGGTGGCTGGAGTCGAACATGCAGGCTCTCGACTGCGAGCCCAACGCGCTAACCACTCAGCAATTGCTGCCGACTCAGCAATTGCTGCCGACGATATAACTGACCCCCTCTCCCCGTCAATGTTTTACATGAAACCACAAAGATTCTAACACTAACCTTTCGTTATAGCACTGCATATGTTGGTAGTAAACGCAAATGTTTCACTTTTGACAAAAATAAAGTATTTTGTTATCATATCTCAAAAAAGTAATTTGCGTTCTTCTGGTGACTATTTACTAGGTTACCTCCTGATGTTAAAGATGATAACTAGCTTTTGTATTTCCGACGTTTCGTCAGTCAGCACGACTGACTTTATCAAGGTGGCTAAAACAGGTTAACACAACCTGTTCAGCAACGATGGCACAACACAAAAACGTACTGATAAAATGAATAAAGTAAGCAGCAAGAATCAGAATTAAAACACGCAACAAGACACCTAGAGGTTAAACTGAATGCAGTGAATGCCTAAAACCAGTAGGCTGCTTTCCAACAGCGTAAATTTATCTATCTATTGGGCCACCGTCAAGAAACATTGAAAAGTCATCAGACAAGACAGAAACCAAGGGAATTGGCAATAACAGAAACCAATGCCAATTCCCTTGGTTTCTGTCTTGTCTGATGACTTTTCAATGTTTCTTGACGGTGGCCCAATAGATAGATAAATTTACGCTGTTGGAAAGCAGCCTACTGGTTTTAGGCATTCACTGCATTCAGTTTAACCTCTAGGTGTCTTGTTGCGTGTTTTAATTCTGATTCTTGCTGCTTACTTTATTCATTTTATCAGTACGTTTTTGTGTTGTGCCATCGTTGCTGAACAGGTTGTGTTAACCTGTTTTAGCCACCTTGATAAAGTCAGTCGTGCTGACTGACGAAACGTCGGAAATACAAAAGCTAGTTATCATCTTTAACATCAGGAGGTAACCTAGTAAATAGTCACCAGAAGAACGCAAATTACTTTTATTATAAAATGCCTGGTGAACAGTCTCTCTCTGTTTTTAATATCTCAAAAATTTGATGTGATAGTAAAAATCTGAGTTCAGATTCGGATTCAGCACTCATAAATTACCTGAAATCAGTTGTCAAAGTCCAAACAGCAGAAATTTGTTTTTGTTTTTGTAGACTAGTGTTGCATCAGCAAGTTGTTCGTTAACGTAGATGCTAAGTAATTCATGACGCAACAGATCTGGCACAAAAGTAGGCCACAAGCAAGCAAAACTCATTTAGCATTGAAGTAACGTAAAACATCGTTATGCCAATATGCACAATGCACATGGCTTTCGTTTACAATGATCATATCAACCAGCTTGAAAGAGTCCGTTAACATCGAATTATTTTTAATGCCTTGAGCGCCAAAAGTAATACAATTCTAGGAGCACTGGTACCAGTTTATGACTAAAGGACGCAAAGACTCCTTTTGAGTTTGAGAAAACTGGCAAATGCCTTGTTTTTTTCTAGCATTGCAGACAAAAGAAAAGTATAAATGTTTTAATGTAACCCAACCAGACCACCAAGTTTCCAAATAGGAAAGTTTTGACTCCACTTGCCCAATTTTGTAGTCACAAAAGTGATGTTACCGTCTTTAAAATGCGTTGCTCAAGCGAATATCCTGACAGTCGAACCAGCGCCGCTTGATTTTGAGATTTTTTTCGTGTACCGTACAAGTCGAGCCTTTAATCAACTGAGCAACCAGATCAAGCTATGTTCCACTTGTCCATTAGTCGAAATGAATACAAGTTTTGGAGAGAAACAAACACGTGCTATTTATTCGAACTTTCTGATGCCTGATCTCTAACTTGGTATTTTTTTTACATAGCCTAGATAGAATGCGAAAAAGATCAACTTTGCAAATTGGGTTTTGCTCATGACGCTTTAAGTCTGATCCATCAAATTTTATCACAAAGCGGTGTATACAAATGAGTTGTTGCGGGGCATTGACAACAAAAATGGTTACTAAGCTATTTGGTTTAAATCCACGTGTTGTTGACGAGCGCACAAACTTTGTGGACTATGTCTTGGTTTAGAAAACTGTGCTTCACCTAAGCGCGGCTACATGTTGCCTAAGGGCTAAGAACTTTATATTAAGTTATTTTGCCCTACCTTGGGTCTTGATTCTAATCCGTAGCCTTCAATAAGTTTGCTCCTTGAACGCCTCTGGTGGCTTCAGTCATGTTAAGCAGGCTACTCCAATTGACACCAATTATGTAAGGACAAGTCCTTCCACGAGCTTTTCGTTTTGAAATTGCTTTGCTATGCAGTAGCGGTGGGGATTTTCAAATAGTTTTAATTGTCGTAACCCAAAACCAAATAGCGAGTAGGCTATATCTTTTTAATGAGTACAGACATATGACATTGCCTACCCATTGATAACACTAGATGATAAACGTTACAAAATAATAAATTTGAAACAAGTTTGTTCGCATTCCACCTGAGGCTACCGCGTTGCGATGATCTCTGGGTTTGACAAAGCATAGGACAGAGCAAGAAATAAAATCATCAGAAAACGAATGCCAGTCGGAGAGCTCGAAGACAAGCTGAGTGCGACACGCTTTAAATGGCTGGGTGACGTCGTAACAAGAGACGAAGATTATGTCAGAAAAAGACTAAGACAATTGGAAGTTTGTAAAAAAAGCGACAAAGACAAAAAAGAAGATGGAGAGATTGTGTGACAGAAGATACGGAAATAATGAGAGCTAAGGAGGAAGATGCTGCTGACAGAGTGATGTAAAAGACTGCAATCTGCACCGGCAACCCCACTTGAAGAGCCAGAAGCAGAAGAAGTGTTGCTGTGAGGAAGTGTAAGATTTTGCTCTCAGCAGTTATCCGCAAGATGGCAAAGTTACATCACTTTTTGCACTTGTCGCGAAGGATAGCTAACAGAAAGACGCTATTTTACCTGAACTTGGATTGTGTTATAGTTTAAATTTAATTATTCGGAGCTATCCGCAAAAACTTCTAAAATTTTCCTCTTAGAAATATTAAAATTATAGATATTTGATTGTCTCATTATAGGCTAATCTGTTACTTACTATCATGTATATGATGATGATGCTCTTATTGCACCATATTTAAAGTGCTAATAACATTAAAGTTGTTATATTTTTCCTCCTGGATTGGGCTCATTTAATTTATTACACCCTGGTTATAGATGAATGGTACTCAAATGGATTGTTGTGGTACCACTACACACAAAACCACTACAAAAGGTGTCCCTATCCACTACAGTCACCAGTGTCGTAATGTCCGCGTAGGTTTAATGTGATTGAGTCTTAGGTTTATCTCCTTATTAACGGTTCTGATCGTACACAACAACATTTGACCCTAATCTACCGGTAAAAAAATAAAAATAAAAGTTTATGTAAGGTAAATCCAGAGATACCTGACAAGAAGTCAGTTTAGAAATCCTTGGGTAAATCGCAGTAACTTTTATGAGTGTAACGAATCAGTTGGAGTTTTTCAACCATGCCACCGGAAAGATATATAATGCCTAAAGTTTAGTCGAAGTTTTTTATATAAAAAAGGGTGATTTGACAAGTGTATCTAAAAACGTTTAGACGGACTTGACAAATATTGTGACACCTTCCACTGTCTTGCTTTATCCAACATTGATGAGAATTATTCAATCGTAGTTTGTAGGGTGGTTGTTTGTTTTGAACCTTTATCTTCGGACTGAAACAGCCTCTGATAATAATTAATCCTGGCAGTATCGCATACTTGAACCATACTTGAATCACTGACGCAGGCCCGGTTACCGAGTTTGACAAAGTGAAGTTTCAGTCAAAGTGTTGTTGTCTGGGAATTATTCCATCCACTAGATGCCGCTAAATAGAGAACAGTCCTTATAACTTTCTCAAGTGCACACCACGAGAGCCAAAACAGCTCCGCATGATTCTTTGTCATCAAAATCAGGACCTTATACCAAACTCAGTTACCAGGACGAACCAATTTAGTGAAAATTATTTTAACTTGATACTTCACAAAAAGCAGCTAGCAATATGCTTAAAAAAGTTGCACGCTGTTTACAGTAAAACTTGCTGAACGGTATGCACTGACCCAAATATTACCGAACAGATAGCACACGAAAAAATGCTTGTATAAACTATAAACAATACAATAAGCGAGCATTTCCGAATGTTTTAAATGCGTGTTTGCAAGCATTCGAATATTTTCCTTGTTTCAATAAGTGCGAGGCAACAATGCAAAAAAAAAGTTTGTAGATAACTATAAACAGGGCCGTTCAGAGGATAATTTGGGCGCGCAACCAATGAGATCCTCGAGCTTCAAATCAAGGCCTTTTTTTAGAAAACTGCATTATATCCAAAGAATATGTGGTGCTTTCTTCAAGTTTATGTACCCTTTGGAACGGTTACGTTTAAGGTCCAAAAGTACCCCCTGCACTGCCCCCCCACCCCCTTTTGTTAGCGGCACCGGCTGTATAGCCTACCCATTCAGTTAGATATCAAGAAGTGTGGAGGATTCTGTTGTTAAAAACTTTTATGTCTGCATAACAATACAAGTTTGTGAAAAGCGTTAAACTTGACAAGAATTAAGTTTTAACCTTAAAAAACTTACTGTAGGCCTACTACTGTACGGTAGGCTATTAAGTTTTACCAACTGTTAGTCTTAGAAGTAGGCACTACAAAGCATGCTGGAAGTTAGTACAGGCATATTATGTAGCTTGATTATTTTGCTGTATTCAAATTATTTTGTCATTTTAAGTTACTTGTAATAAAACACTTTTCAAGTAGTCTAACATGACGTTATACCGAATTTTGAGCCTCCTTTGTCTTATGGTAAATAGTTTGCAGTGTGAAAGTGTTTGATTGCAGACAGCAAATCAGCCATTTTTTTACATTGGTTCAACGTTTGCAGACGTAATCAACGTCTGCAGACGGTGAATGATACTATCTTGAAAAGGCTTTTTTAAAAGAAAGTTGATTAAGCAATTAATGCCCTCATCATGCGTCGCCAACGTTTTTCAGCCAATATTAACTGCAACTAGACGTGATGAAATGGAAAATAAATTTAGGTTGTACAGAGGCCCGTAGTTTTATATCTTTTTTTTGTCTTTTGTTGTCAGTTTTTGCCTGGTTCTTTCAACTGAGCTTTTTCGTAGCATCTTTGTAGAGCCTGCGTAATCAAAGGATTTTTTACAGTTTATTAAACTTATCTACCGTGGCACAAAAATGACATGTTTAAAACGAGCTCGGCTTGATTCCATGTATAGGAACCACTTTACCTTGTTTTTGTCTCTGTGCTTTTTTTTCAACGTAGCTGTAGCACCCCTGGATAGAGGTGAGCAGTGTTTATCAACAAATCAACTCAAGCCGAGAGTCAAATCAGATCAGAACTGCAGTCTGCAAGATTGAAAAACAAGCGGCTTATCTCTGGTCCATGGTGATATTGCCACGTCAAAACTACTAATTAATGTTACGAAGCAAGCCATAGATAACTTATATGACACAAAAAAAAAACAGGCAGTGGCGTAAGCAAGATATTCTTTGAAGGAGAGGAAGGTTCGGTGGCATTGATTATATCACATCTTTTTTCATTGGTTTTGAATGGTCTAGTAGGCTATGGACTTAGAACATCTTTTGCATGAGGTGTTTAACTGTTTATAGTTGCGAACTCAGACTACACAGTGTAGACTACACTAACGATATAGTCAACCGGCATTCCAATGTGAAAAAGCTAGCTACTTTTGATAGATTTTACATTAAAGAAAAATGACAGTAGGATACCTAAATGGGATACCAAGTTGTGACGGCTTTTCCAATCATAGTCCCAAAGTTCAGTTTTATTAAATCGTTTTAATCATTTTAGATCATAAACTAACATCAAATTAAGTTAGGCTATAACGTAATTGGTAAACCTAATTTGAGTAGGCTTATAGCATTTTAAGTTAACCCCAACCCAATATAATTAATATTAATATATAATTATCGTTTTGTCATGCAATGTCTTCTTCCTTCATTGTCGTACTTGATTCCAAGCTTTTGACTGTCAATTTGATTACGTGTTTGGTCATTTGTGCTTTTCCATATCCAAAGTTTCCTGGGATGTTTTTCAAAGCAAATGTTTGTTATGCACATTGCACAGCGTATTTTCTTGGCACCATTCAATTAAGGTTGCCCCTCTCTCATTTCGTTGGCCGAGTCTGAATTTTCCTATAGACTACACTTTTGATCGATGTCAATTTTGCCTTTCGCATTAAAGTCTTGCATAATTATTTCCAACTCATTATGTTTACATTCTTTCAAGACTTCATTCATATCGTTGTAGAAACAAGTGATCTTCTCATCTGTAAAATTATAAGTTGGCGCATAAATTTGTATTAAACATAAATTTTGCTGTACATATTTTATCTTACCCATCAAACTTCTGTCAAAAACCGCACAGAAACCTATGATATTATTTGAAAAATCAGAATTAATGATAACTCCTACTCCCCTTGTGTGCTTATTGTGTCCGGAATACATAATTGTGCAGCCATCTTTATTTATTCGCCCTTTGTTATTCCACATCATCTCTGATATGCCCAAGATTTTAATATCCATTCTCTTCATTTTTTTTATGATGTTGTCTAATTTTCCCTTTTGATAAGATTTTTGAACGTTCTCAGTTGCAATATTAAAAGTTTTCTTTTTCCATGGTTTTCGAACATTTTGCGTTTGTTGTTGGTTTGCAGTAGCTTTGATGGTCCGGTCTGACCTGCAAACCATCAGAATTCAGAATTCCAACCCAACGAGGAGCCTTTGCTTGAGCGACAGGCTTCCTTCACGCCGTTCAGCTTTATTTGTTTATGTATACAGTATTTTTCATCAAGGTATATGTAAACAAGAGTTTACTGTAGTTGGTCGGCCAGTCCTGATCTACAGTGCCCACCATCTTGGCGGCTTCAGGTTAATCTTCAATAGTGCTAGTTCTGCCACGTAGAGGTGATGGAGTTGGTGTTCAAGAACCCGAACCAACAAGACGTGACGACTTTTCCGGTCATAGTCGTAAAATTCAGTTTTATTAATTTTTTTTGACATAAATTTTTTTGAAATAAATTATTTTAGATCATAAACTAACATCAAATTAAGCTATAACGTAATTGGTAAACCTAACCTGAACAAGGTAGTCGTATACTATTTTAAATTGAAGTTTAACCCAACCCTATATGATTAATATTGCTAAATAATTTTCGTTTATTTATGTAATCTACAATAAGCAGTGCTGTATTCGAGGGTATACGGCGGTATACGCAGTATACTCTCTGCTTTTTCGAGCAACTATTAGTATACCCTCTCGTTTTCCAAAGAGAGTGCGTGTGCTATTTTTGACAACTACTAACTAACTACTTAACCCTTTGAGGACCATTAATAATGTGAGCTGTTTGATGTTTATTAATTGCAATGGACTACCTGTGGCTATCAATTTACCGCTAAAAAATATGTAAGGTCCTGGCTGCTAAACCACCGATCAGCTAAAGGTATATAGCCGAGCTGACTGCATAGCCGGCTGCATTGCCGAGTGGTGAGAGCCCTGGAACGGCACTCGAAAGGCGCCGGTTCGATACCGCTTACGAGCATGCGGCTGTGTCTTTGGCAGGACATTTTAAGGCATGCTTGAAGGTGGACACGAAGATTGGCTTCCTTGTATTCCCGTCCACTTAATCTAAATCTTCAAGCACCAGGTCTAAGCCTGGATAGAACAACAACAAGCTAAGATTATACTAGAACCCAAATTTGTAAAGAGGTTAAAGATGTAGACTGTTTGGAATGTATTTATAGAAAAATAAACAATTTTGTACCTCTCGTCCAATTTTGATGTTGATAATTCATGTTATGGTAGAAATAGAATAAAGATTAGTATTTTGCAAGTTGTGTATTATTTATCATTTTGGCAAATCTGACAGTATACCCTGTGCTTTCAACAAGGATATATGTAGTATAGTCGCCGCTTATAAGATCCGTTTCCGACCGAAGAGAAATTGATCCTAACGACGAATCTACTTTCGTTTTTTACATGACTCAAACAAGCTCATCAGCGTGTATGGTTGCTAATCATGTATAATGCAGTGGTTCCCAACCTTTTTTCAAAGGGACCCAAATTTTTCTAAAAAATAAAGTTTAAAAAATTTTGAGACCCAAGCATAAACTAATATCCTACTTTGACGGCATCCAGAAAAGAAATATGATGGCAACCTTACGTGGTGTTAGAGTTTTAGGCAATGTTTTAGGTCGGCCAAAAGCAACATGAAGTGAGAATGAAAGGAGCCTAATGGCAAAATAAGAACGATCGAGCGCAGCTTCATTCGTATGACTTTGCTTTATTGCACTATATTATACAAACAGCTGCTTTACTAAACACTTTTCTTGTTTAAAGAATAAAACAAGCAACCCAGAAAGCTTTTCTGGCGACCCATAGGTTGTTAACCATGTCATGTATATGAACGCCGGAAATAACTTGAAGAACATTTTACTACGTGGCCAGACGTTGGAAGTGGATCCAATAACCGGAGTCGTGGTTCTACAAAACGAAGTATTTTTTCACCACGTTAGTATGTAGAAATTCCATTTCACGGGATTTGACTGTAATAAGCGGCTGGGTCCAATATGCGTGGATCCTATAAGCGATGTAGGCTTATGATAAAAATATAAATAAAAATAACCACGCAATACATAGGATCAGTATTACAACAACAACAAAAAATGCTCAATGCCTTGCAAAAAGTTAAGCGAGCCAAATTCCACTCCAAGTACATTAATAGTTTTTTTTAATAATAATATCTTTGTTTGCTTTTCGTATCCAGGCTTACGCCCGGTGGTTGATGATTTAGATTAAGTGGACGGGAAGGCAAGGAAGCCAATCTTCGTGTCCACCTTCAGGCATGCCTTTAAGTGTCTTACCAAAGACACAGCCACTAGCTCTTGAGCGGTGTCGAACCGCCAGCATTTCGAACGTCGTTCCAGGGCTCTCACCACTCGGCAATGCAGCCGACTTTGCTTATTAATACGATTAACTTGAAATAACAAAAATAGGTTCATTCAATTCCCTTTTTTTTTCACACGACTGCTACACATGACGATTACTTGTTCAACTTGTCGAGTTTACCATTGAAACAACAAAAATTTGAAATTCTAGCCTAAAAGCCGGATCCATTTCATCTCCTGCTTTGAACCCAATCGCTTTTTTGTGTTCATACTGTCTAACCTTGGTGTCGAATTAATGTTGGAATGGAACATTTTCATGCACGATGGGTTTTTGAATTGAGATAGGAAGAAAAGCATCATGTGTCTGTAGACGACTTTTTTTCTCATTGTAACCAATGTGCACCAAGAGACAGAACATTAGATGTTCATCTACGTAAAGCAGAAAACTTACGTCTTTCAGAAAGATTTGCAGATTTTATTACAGGTATGCGAATGTTTGAAAACTCTTTAGATTTGATGAAGATTTTGTGAAATGAAAAGTGAAACTTGTCTAATGCTCTAAATTTTAAAACTTGTGGTTTGTTTGGATTGGAAACTGAACTAGGCTTAGGGCCATGCAAAAGAAAATTTACATAGGTTAGCCTACCAATGGCATCGCCAATTAAGTGATCTCTAAAAAAGTAAGGTTAAAGGGAAAATAATTGTTCAATCATCGAAAAAGGTGGTGGATTTCCCCAAGAAACAGGATTTTTTGTTTTGTTTTGACGAGGTATTTTATTCCATTTTTTTTTTCAGCCCTGTCTGAGATTGACGAATTTATGACGATGAAGC
Source organism: Aplidium turbinatum (assembly GCF_918807975.1). NCBI lineage: Eukaryota > Metazoa > Chordata > Ascidiacea > Aplousobranchia > Polyclinidae > Aplidium > Aplidium turbinatum. The sequence continues at coordinate 50,794,727 of NC_137472.1, forward strand.
AACAACTTTTAAGGTATTTTTCAAACCTTCAAAGTAAATGTTTCGTTACAACTTTCTGTGTATTGTTTCTTTAAAACTAAGCTTGACAAAAACAAATAAAGTTACGTACTACTCGAGGATCAATTAAGTAACGCTTCCAGCAGTCTCATTAACTCATTCGTGGTTTTTGCTTTCGAGTTTTTTTATTGTAAATTTACAATTTTGTGTTTTTATGATTTTGACGTAATACCACCATCACGTGACGTAGGAGTGAAACGGGCTGGAGACAAGCTGTTTGCAAGTAAAACAAAAAAGAAAACTGACCAACTAGTTTTTGAATACTTTGTGTTAATATTACGTATCTGCATCAAATTCCGAAATTCAGCTCTCCTTTCAATTTAGTTCCACCCCCAATGACCAATCTAATGTTAACCTACAGCATTAGATTTACTGCACATGAGTGAAAACTTAATCCACCCAGGCCCAGATTTAGGGGAGGGCAGAGGGTGCAGTTACTCCGGGCGCCAATTTTGAAGCCTCCCCTCCCCCCGACGTGGAATAATGTGATTTTGTGTTATTACTATTATTTTTATTTCAGCCTTTCATGGCTTCCTAAAGATACCGCCTGATTTGTCACATTTTGCAGAAATTTCCAGGTTATTTTAGTCAGACTGTTAATTTTTCAATAACAGTCTGATCTAGCGTTTTTCAACTTACTTTTTCTCATTTTCTACTGCTTCCCCAATGCAACAAAAAGCTTTTATATCATTAGGAGACAGCAAAAAGTAAAAAAATCTCAGAAAATGTCAGACAAACACTAGCAGTAGCTGTAATCAAAATCTGCAAAATGTGACAAATCAGACCGCATCTCCAGGTGGCCATGAGCCTTTGAAGTTTCTGCAAAATGCCTCCTTTTTCTTTCAAGGTTAGTTTTTAACTTTTTAGTCACAAGGTGGCGACTGAGCTTGGCGTAGAGGCATTAGCAACATTGTGGGTGACTTTCAAGTTAACTTGAAAAGCTTTTCTCGCTCTCGGCGCGAAAAACTTGTTTGCACTTGGGGCCCCCGATCTGAAAATGCCCCGGGCTCTCCGTCAGTTTACTGGCCCCCTGCATCCACCTTTTACTAATCCTTACCTTTTACATTTACATTTATTGAGTTCCATTAAGGATGGGGGTTCTCCTGACTAAGAAGCAGCAGCTTTTTACCTTTATCCAATCTCTTACTTTTTATTTCTATCTTACTTTTATCATGCTGCACTACGACGTTTGTATGAGGTAACAAATACACAATAGCTAGTGCTTTGTCATGTAATGTAGAAGCTTGATTCTACAAAGTCTCGAATTCATTGAATGTGAATTAAGTAAACGAATGCTATCAACTGGCCAGACAAAGGCAGATGGAAGATCAAAAGTGGTGGTTTCAAGTTGGAAGGCTTGATAAAGCAGATTGCTTTTCCATTAGTGAGGTAGGGTGGTGAAGAAGGGGCTAGAAATACTTTGCGCTTTTCGTCACATGAGTTTCTTTCACTTATAAGGATGACACAGAACAAACACGATGATACCTCTTTGACAAAACTCTAAATTTTGCGTGTTTCTTATCACCGACCTACGGATTACAGCGATTTGAAGTTGGCTGGGGGAAGATGCAAGTGTAGCTGTGTCAAACCCCGAGGCGCTTCTTTTATAGACGAAAATATTTTTGAAGTTATAGATGGTTTTAAACGTTTTTCTACTATGTCTCAGCGGCCAGTTGATAGAAATAAAATCCGATCAGCAAAACCGCCCAGTTGTAGGTCATTCAAGTTTGCAAGGTTTCTGTCTATTCAATGCAATAAATTGAAGCAACGTTATATAACAGTACATACAATATGAGAGCTTTCGGTTTGTTTGATCGGTTGCTGTTATTTGCAGTATTGTAAAAAAAAGTCTATTAGCCTACCTTACCTTACGTTTTGGTGTGCTGGGAAACTTACTGCGTGAGCAGACATAGTCAATCTTTCAAGCAGCCTATTGCTGATGCCGTAATTTTCAACACCCAGTGAGGTTGTTTTACAAATTTTATGTATGGCAGAATATTCCCTTTGGTCGTAGCGGGCTAGATTTCTATAAATCATGTTTTAGAATTTTACTCACGAGAAACGAAAGGTCAAAGTAATCTTTTAAAATCAATCTTTATTGTGTTACTCTGTGAAGATTTGTTTTGCATACTCGTCTTCGACTTTTTTTGCCTATTATGTGATATGCAGTTGCGAAGAACATTGGTGTAGAAAGCATTCGACAAACTTCAGTTTATTTGACAACATAATAGAATGGCAGTGAAAGGTTTATCAGAATCTGAAAGTTACTGTTTTAAATTACTTTCAGGTGATTTTTGAGTTTACTTTGAAAAGTCAGTTTAATGTCAAGCAAATGTTGTCCTGGGTCGACTTCAGCTCAACGCTCGGCTTGAACAGACTTCATAGACTGGTGAATAAACGTGCTGACTGTTTTTATTTATCCAATGTTTGCAGATGTTGAGTCAACGTGCAATCAAACTATAAAAACCTTGTCGTGTCTGACCTCAGAAGAAATTGTGCAAAGAACGTGCTACTGCGTTGGCGTCGTTTCGATTTGCAAGGCAATTCATCAAACGGTAAAAACATTAGCACAAAGGTACTCAAAGCTTAACCAGAATGTAAGCCAACGCTTGAACCTCATTGTTAAAACAACTAGTCAACTAAGGTGAGATGATGTTTCAAAGAGAAACGTTCACTTAGTCTTCAGCACTAGCTTTTTGAGCATCAGAACGAGACAAGGCTACTAAGCCGGAAGTTCTTTGTCTGCATCAGTTTGTAAGGAGCTAACAAATAATTGAGTGTAAATAAACGGATTACTCTCTAATAATCCATTCAAAAATTGACAGATACTCAAGTAATTATAATTTAACATGTAGCTATTTTAGGAAAGATACACGATTCGCGTCTAGTTCATCAGGAAAATTTTCGCAAACTTATTGCTCCTCAAGACTGTGATCCGATGAAATTGCGCTGTAGATCCACCAAATTCCCTATGACCCTTTTTAATACTTGATGTTGCCAAACGTTTACTTGTGTGATTATTTTTTCTTAATTTTTAGTGTACAAAATGTAAAAGGTCACCGAACTGGCATTCACAGACAGACTGTCCAAGAATTTCCATGTATGGCATGTGATATTTTATCCTTGATCCATAGCTTATTACGGTAGTTTTGATTGATTGAATCTTTATCCTCGGACTGGGAAAGCTTCTTAGGAGCACTTTTTTGGAAAATCTGGTAGGAGCACTTTGTGATGTTCTTTGTGTTTGATAAGTCGTTGTCGTCACGAGGAAGGCCAAGGGAGTGGCTGTAGTGAAGATATGTTTCAGTGCTTAAATTTCAAGTTTGCAGTTGCTCATTGTATCGTGATTCGTGAAGGCCCCCTAAACCATCTTGCATTTGAAAAGGTACCTTTGATTGTTTTGTTTTTTCTAATTAAGAGTCCATAAAAATTAAAAATATGTTGTTAAAACATTGAAAAGATTCCATGATAAGAACTTTGATTGATTTCACGTAAAAGGCTCCCAAGAGGTCAAGAGCATTGGAAGTTAGTGCTTGCCATGGTGATACAACAAATGATATGCAAATCGTTATGTTTTCACTAACTGCAACTATTCGTAAGCATATTGGTGTGTCACAACGACAGATGAGCGACAACGACACACTACGCAAGCAGTTTCGGTGCAATTGGTATGACTAAACTAGTCAATGAGGTCATGATTTATCATGTCAGAACTTATTTAGCATAGACTGTTTTGTGGACCTAACAGTAATCTAATGAAAACAAAAAGCTCAAGTGTTCAGCTTTAGTCGTAACGACTATAGAAAAAGTAGCATCAGAGGTTACAATATAAATCGTTTGTTTATACAGACCCTGGTAAAATAACTGCGCAAAAACTCGAGTGAATTATTTATCAGAAGATTATGTTCTATCACTACAAAAGACACACTGTTTTCTCTTCTGAACAATATGTTTTCACACGATTGAAATATTTCTTATGACTCAATGGTTTTGTCGTCACTTTATCTTCAGCAACCACCAAACTAACTTTTCTTTGAAGAGAAAACATTGTTTTCTCCGTTTTTAAACTTTTTAGATTTTGGAAAATATTTTTATTAATTCATGAGAATATTGTGCAAAAGCAATTGTTGGGAGGGAAAACATTTTAATATTTCAAATAAAGAATTTATTTAAAAATATAGCAACTGAATGCAACTAAACACGTATGAAACGTCATTCAACATGTACTAATACAATGTCGTTGAAACGTTGTAATAGTAGGGGTGGGCAAATAAAGGCATTTTGATCCTAGTATTTCCAGGACCCAATTTTTTCATGGCCATTTTTCTCTCTGAATAAGAATCCGATGAGTTCTTTTGTCTATGACGTCATTATAGGTTGGTTCAGCGGCCATTTTCAAAATGGCCGCTGAAAAATTGATATTTTCCATCAATCGGATGAAGATTTGATCATATGGGTCATGTAATATGTCTAAATATAGGTTGTTTGGGCGTAGATTCTAAAAATTAACTCAGTTTTGCAATTTACTGCATTGCTGTGGCGATATCATCTGAAAGTACAAAAAAAAAACGCTTTTTACATGAAAAATTAAAATTTTTTAGTGGGTATTCACCATCTAACAGAAATAATCATACGAATATCTCATTGACAATCATTCCCGCATAATTACACATGCCAGGTCATATAATTCTGCTCAAAAGACAGAGAGTCCACAGTCGTCGTAATGTTGGATACTGGCTTTAGTAGCCTACATTTTTAATGGAGGACTTCAGTTCTTCTGCACCAAATTTTTCAACCCGGTATCGTCCGTCAGCCGCCTTAACTCGTCTCATTTGTCGATTTTCGGGTGCTATAGTTAGTCGAAGATGGCTAACTTCGGCTAAAAGTTGTTTTCCACTCAAACATTCCAATAAATCAAGCGATGTACTTGTAACTGGACCGCCATGTAACTTGCACAAGTCGATCTGACGTAAGGTCTTCTGTGTCTTCTTGTTCTTTAGATATGCTTTTTTAATCAGTGAAAGTTTTTTTGTTGCCTCGACAGTATCCAGAAAGTCCGATTCCAGTTTTTTCACGCTGTTGACTTCTTCTGAGCATCTTGCCCGTTTCCAGCGTGCTTTCTTTTCCAATACAGATTTAATTACAATACAATACAGTTCTCTAGCTACAACTTTACTCGCTTCAGTCCTGCTTAATGCTTGCTTCTCCTTCTGTCGGTTGCATAGCTGTAGCATTCGTCCAATTACAACAGTCCGACTAGCTAGTTTTCCTGTGGGTTTATATTCCTGTATTTCAGTGTAATTTAATCCAAAAAGTTCTTTTCTGCTTTCACTTCTCACTCGTCGTTCAGTTTTCATAATTGATTAACTATATTGCAATACTTAGTGCAACAACTAGTCAACCTGGATGTAGACGGTACCCGGTCAATTGGTCGAAAGACATTTGGTCGACAGTCATTTGGTTGACAGACATTTGGTCGACAGACATTTGGTCGACAAGACATTTGGTCGACAGGACATTTGGTCGACAGACATTTGGTCGACAAGACGTTTGGTCGACAAACATTTGGTCGACAGGACATTTGGTCGACAAGACATTTGGTCGACAGGACATTTGGTCGACAAAACGATTCATTTTAGGGTTAGGGTTAACTAACCCCAACCCTAACCCTAACCTAACCCAAATGTCCTGTCGACCAAATGTCTTGTCGACCAAATGTCTGTCGACCAAATGTCTTGTCGACCAAATGTCTTGTCGACCAAATGTCCTGTCGACCAAATGTCTGTCGACCAATTGTCTGTCGACCAAACGTCCTATCGACCAAATGTCTCTCGACCAAATGACTGTCGACCGTCGACACAGCGTGAATGACCGTCGACACAGCGTGAACACACACACAGCTGTCGACACAGCGAGTCTGTCGACCAATCGACCGGCCACCATCTAGAGTCTAGACAAAGGAGCCTAAGGTCAGTAAATATGATGAAATTACACAAAGAAGAAGTCTTAGGCGCTTTCAGACTACACCTACACGTAAGTTCACAGAAATTGAAATCAAAAACCTTTCACACTACACATAAGTTGACAGAAGCTCACGGAACTGTTTTTCCCCTAATTCATACCGTTTATGTGGTAGACCACTATGATATGGCAGAATATGGCGATTGTATAAGGTTTTGTTACACCACATTCAGAAGTTTTTTTCAGCTCAAGATACCGGTAACTTCCTATAAAGGTGGAGATCTACCTCTTCGACTCTGTTGCTCATTTCGTTTCACACAGAAAGCAAAATAGCTTGCAAACAAAAATGGAAAACATTATCGTTCTGACTAAACCACCACAGTGTCCAAAAAATCTGAACGGCAGGATTTGCAGCACTAAAAGCCAACACCAACGGGATAAGCCGCTAACCTCAAAACTCTCAATAGCCTAGCCTAAGAACCTGGACCCAGCGAAACAAAAAATTGGGATGTAAGTTTTCTTGAGCTGACAGAAGTTCGCGCGCCATTTTCGCTTCATGTGTGAAGTTCAGTGAACGAAGTTCGCGGAAGTTGACAACAGCCACGAACTAAAAGTACAAAAACGAATATCCGTGAACTTCCATGCAGTTTGAAAGTGCCTTCTCAATCTTCTTGGTAACATGGTTGCATATAACAAGAAGCTCAAACGATCATTGGCGTAATAAATACACAAACAATAACCTAAAAATGATCTTTTCTGCAGAAAAATACAAGAAGGTGTCATGCCAGGTAGCTAAAAGTGCTTTTATTGTAATCTTTGACCCTCAAAACATATGTTTAGACATATTGCACAGGTATATTCGTCTCACTTGTATGTCCTGAGAGCAAAATAGCGATATTTGGCCGCCATTTTGAAAATGGTTGCTGAACCAACCTATTATGACGTCATAGAGCAAAAAAATCAACGGATTCATATTTACCAGCCCAAATGGCATTAGAAAAAATGGGTCCTGAAAAATCGACCTGAATTTGCCCACCCCTAGTAATAGCATCAAAATTCTATTTTGGGGAGCAAGATACAGTTTTAGGAAGGCAATTGTTCACCCAAGCCCCACCAGTAGCTACGTTCATGTTCGATGCTGTTTGAGAGTAAGCGACTTGTATCTCGGCAAGACGCTTATTGCGCAGCAGCTGAGTTGATTTGCTGCTTTCGACTGTTGTCACGATAGGCACAAAAGTAAAATGGTTACGGTTATTATAATACAGTATAATTTCCATGCCACGGCAGCCTTGACTTTTTTATACAAATTATATGAGTTTCCAAACGTCCAAAAAGTTTATGAACGGCGTAGGATAACTTTTGATTGATCATTGGTTGTCAAGATTTCTGTTAAAAAAAAAGTAAAATTTCCCGTTTGTAGGAACAAAAGTGCAGCAATTTAATGTCGTTTAGTTGAGTTTTCGAAATAGTTACAGAGCCTATATGGCAACGTGCTACATACAAAAATCGTCAGAAAGAGCGATTACGCAAAGATCACATAAATCAAGCAGCCAGCGATAAATTATGACAAAGTAATGTAAAATGACATCAACCAAATTTGATGTGGAAAAGTGCCAACATATCTCGAACATTTCAACGAAAAAAATTAATTGTTTAGAAAGAAAATTGAATTGATAACGTCACAATCATTTCCATTTTACACGCTCGCTGCACGCCATCAGAATTGGAAAACAAAATCGTTATCAGCTTATCTGGCTCATAAAAAGCATTTTGTGTGTTGTCATTTTGAAAAACTTGATGTTTGAATGATGAAAGCACAAACGTATTACGTAATAATGCATTGGTCATGTCAATATTTCTGCCATGTTACTTCATTTTCTAGAAAGGCGAGGGATAATACTAAAAGCTGTGTTTTGCATAGTTTGTTGTAGGCTACCTTGAAAAGCAATTTTGCAAAGCTAGTCTAATATTATAGGCCTGGCGAGAATTTGTGTAACGTGAATTTTGCTGCATCAGCCTTTGTTAGGTTTACAGCTCAACCATGTAAGAAAACTTGACAAGTTAACTCAACAACAAATTTTCGCTTTGACTGGGTCTACTAACAAAGCGTTTTCTCCAAGCCCCTGGCTCTCGCGTACTCCAAACTAACATTAGTTAATCCAACATTATATTCATGGCCGGCGCAAGGCTACTTTGCACCCTTTTGATTCAACGTCTATAGACGTGTGTAAAAAAGAACTGATTTGCTTACTAGGCAAGCCTATCCCCACTCAGTGATGTACGCGCACACAAAAAATATTGACGCCGTCAGCGTAAACGCAAACGTTCGAAAAAACATACGCCGTATGCGTCAACGCAACTTGTAAAAAAAGTTGGCGGCGTCAGCGTCAGTGCATACACTAGCGTAAACTCATTTTGTTTGCTAGGTGCCAAACATTCACACGGTATAAACCACTCGAAACAAACAAGTTTTATTTTGAATTTCTACGAAGAAACACAAGCATCTGAAAGTGTTCATCTGACATTTTGCTGTGTTTTGGTTCCAATATGTCTTTGCCCATTGAAAACATTCTTTCAACTGCAGCGCTTGAAGGTATTGGCGTGTTGTAGAGAAAAAAAGACATTGAAAAGTATGCGTTGACGCTATGCGCTAAAAAACCGCGAAAACTTTACGGCGTAGCCTCAAGCGCAAACTATCCAAAAAAATGTGGCCGCAAGCGTTAGCGCAAACAAAAAGTCTACGCCGCAAGTATGCGGCGTAGAATTTGCGGCGTATACGTACATCTCTGTCCCCACTGTAGATGCAGAGCGTAGGCCACAACCATTTTAATGAGTTTCAGCTTCAAAAAGCTTCGCTCAGCGTTTACCACAGATATTGGAGGCGTCACTGGAGCATGTAAATGTATGAACCATTGGGTATACTGTCTGAAAGTTTTTATTGCACCAAAAGCGATAGCACGTCTTCAGCTGTCATAGATTTCGTAGTTATTGCTGTTAGTTTGCAGCTCAACGTATTGGCGTCAAGGTGCCTGCTTGATTGCACCGTAGTTTTTCAAAATTACAACAATCTCAAACTCTTGCGACGGCTTTGCAAATGCAAGTCCGTATTTCCAGATGAGCTTATTAAACTTGTGGCTTTAATGCATCAGAGCAACTTTCTTGTTTATTACCTTATGTAAAGTATATAGGCCTGCAGTTCAAACGACAATATTCGAAACACAAAGACATCTTCATTTAAAAAAACGTTAAAAAACTTAGTTTTTGCACCTCCTTGAAGGCTGCGCCCTAGGCGACTGCCCAGTTGGCTTAATGGACGCACCGGCGCTGATGACATTCACAGACCGTGCTTGGAAATGTTTCTAAAACGTCAAATCATCTGAACACATGTTCAGAATTGTACATTGACGTGACTGCGTTGGTTGTCTGCGGTAAACTATTGCAGAAGTAAATCGACTTGCTATTATAAGCTTTTGCTCTGTGGAAGCGCATAGACACGGCGTGAAACGTTAGCAAAAACAATCATGTTTAGTGTTTTTGTTTGTTATCAGCTTACTAATCTTCAAATCCACATTATCAAAAGCAAAGTACTTTTTATAAACCAGCAAACTTTGTATAGGCACTTTTATGTCCAAAAATAAGCTATTTAGCCTATTACAAATAGACATCATGTACGTAGCTTGCGTGAAATGATCGAAAAACAAATCGAAAACACTAACGCATATTACGTAATTCTATGTTTCGATGTAATGAAAATGCAAACAAAAATAAATCTCAATTAATGTCAAAGTTATTCCAATCACAACTTCAATAGTTTCCGAAGATGAAGCATCAGCAGTCTTTAATCGAAACTCCTACGATTTTCTATTGCAATTGACGATTGTCAGAATTTCCCTCAGTTGATGCAGAATAATTACGTCTTTATCAAAGTAATCATATTTATAGAAAGAAAGCGGATTGCATGTCACTTTCTTCCTTAGAAACCCTGACAGAACAGACAATTTGAGGCAGGCTTGCTGACATTCTTCTGAAAATTTATCAAAAATCTGACTTCATGAACAACGACGGTAAAAGCGTTTTAATTAAAGAAGATTATGTACTTAACTAAAGGAAATAATTAATATCTTAGTGGAGGCTCTTGTTATGTATAATGTCAAACACGAAAAAATGCATAAAAACACGATTTAGTTTGTTCGTTTGCTAAAAAACTCTCGTGCCCTTCTTGCAGCTTTAGCTGAAGGTGTTCTTTTTTTAGGTTCTAAAAAGTAAAAAATGGAAACACATCTTCTTGTCTATATGATGTAGCTTGTCTAATCTGTGTGCATGAAAGGGCGAGGAAGCACGACGTGATTGATCATCCATCGGTATTTATTAGAATCACGACCGCTGGTCATGTATAGTCACAAATGGAATTGATGCAATCGGTATATTTTTAAAGAACTCGTACCACTTGGCTTGCATTGACTTGAGTAGCATTTTCATCATTTTCCTTTTTCTTAGCTTATTTCTTCTTCACAAGATAATATGCTAAGTAGCCAACAGTCGGACTAATTAGAAGTGACAGTGCTTGAATTTTCATCCAGATGAGAATATGAAATTGAGGTCGTTCTTAGAGGAAATTATGTAAGGGCTGCAACTGAGGCCACAATTTTGTAAAGTAGCTCAAACGGACCTACCGTTATGTAACCACAGAATCATAAATGGCAGTGAGAGTAAAAGAGTCCAAGAGCTGTCATTGTATGCAAATGCAATGATCGTAAGTTAAAGTTAAAATAGTTGATTATTACGTGCTGTGTTATTAAAAAATATTTTCAAGAGGGGAGATATATTACTTGGCCAGTAATCTGAGTAATTGTTGTGATGTTTTGCGGAAAAACATCACACAAGCAGAAGTATTAAGTCCTGTCGATTTCGTTGCAGCAGATTGAGGGTCTAACGTTCTGTGGTGGAAGACTCAAATTTTTATGGATTTTAGCTCAATGAGTCTACTCTTGAACATTATTTCTCCAGAAGCTGCAAAGGGCTATACAGAAAGCTACAATTTCTGTCTAAAAAGCTGTGTTAAATGATGCTGAATGCCATGGTTTGTAGGACAGTGCCCTAAACAAAATATCTTTCTTACCTAGCCAGCAAACGTCATAAGTTACTTGCATCGTTTTAATCTCAGCAGAAGACCTTAAAACGATAAAAAAATAGCAACTTTTGCTGGATGGGCTTATCATAGGGATGGTTAAAAATATATTTTTTAATTGTTATTTGTGTTTGATAGTGTTTTTACGTTTTATTTTTTTTAAACTATTTCCAATCGTTTCATACATTTTTTCAAGTAGCAACTGTATTCATTCATCATAACAGAGAACTGCAAAAGAAAGTGTTGCATTTTAGCTGCTGAATAATTTGTTGTAAATTAATTTGCTGCAGTTGTGACTAAGTTCTGTAATTCAGAAGAGTGGTCGCATGCTCAGCAAACGATACCAATGAACCACCCAACTTCAAGTGCTACCAATGATTGAGGATGAGGACTGTTCGGTCCCAGCGGCGACCGTGCTAACAGTCAACCTCTTTTGTTGCTTGTCTTAATTTCTTTTGTTAGTTTGTTTATTTCTTTTATATCCATCACTTCTTTCATTGCATCGTTCACATAGCCTATTTCATAGCCTATTATAATTAGTATTACATGAAGTATTATGATGGTCTTTAAAGTCTAATTGGTGATTCTACAGTCTAGTCTAGTCGACTGAAACAGGTTGACTTATCGATAAAAAGTGGACAGTATAACACACTAAATTGACAAATTCAAGTTTTTTCAATTTAAACGTAATACACTTGCATTTGCCAATTCTAGTGTGATGCTTATACAATTTTTGATTATTTTATCACACCACGCATCCTTTTGGATCATTGGCGAAGTCAAAAGAAGATTTTAATGAAAACTTGAATGACAAAGTTGTATTTTGATAAATTATCGATGTCTTGGTTATTTTAGAACAAATATTTCTGAGAAGCAAAAGTACAAATTATGTTCCAACATTTAAAATTTAGACAAATTGTTGGTGCAAAAAAAAAACAATTTTTTTATATTTTCGTTTAAAAAAAAATTAACACAAAAAAACGACTCATATTTCTGGTTGAGCACCATGCGAACAGCGTCAGATCCATGAAAAGTTAGCAAATAAAAATATTGTTTTCCATAGCTCTTTTTGACAATGCGGTTTGCAATTGATACGCACTTGTGTAGCCATTTGTTGACAGTTGCTTTGCAACCTTATTCTTTTTATGATGTTTTTCAATTGAAGCATTTTCAATTCAGTTTTAGTCATTTTTAAATATGTTATGCGCATGTGCTTTACTGTGACGTCATTATTTGACATATACTTTGACTATAAGAAACAGCGCTGTAAATGGGCGACTTTTGTTGACTGAGTTTATTTTACATTTACACATCTGCCACCTGCTATTACAGAAAGTAAAGGTATAATCATATCTGGCAATTATAGGAAGACTAGAGTTTTAAATCATATTGTACATGACATTGTAGCAATAGTAGCTTGAAGATGAGTTTAGTTTATTTTTCTACAAAGAGCGTATGTACGGAGATCCGCATTGCTGGTGGTACAATAAACCTACATTGAATTCGTTTTATTCAAAAGAATGAAGCAAAGTGTATACTTCCTTGTGATGAATTATTATGGTGTCCCAGACAGTAAAATCCGTCGTTTTTACATTGATTCAACGTCTGCAGAGGTTGAATCAATGTAAAAATGACGGCCTTTGCTGCCTGGGGTATAATTAATTGAAAAGTTTTTATTAAAAATGTAGGATATGACTGCAGGTGTTTAAAATAGAGATGACACCCAAGCCAGTTTGTACCGGTTTGTGCAAAACGGATGCAGTGTGAGTTCTGAGATATCTCGTGATGATTAAAAATTTTTATGGGAAACTTTTTATTTGACGATTTTAACTTGTCCTAATTTATTATTCCTTTAAGAAAACTCATTCTTAATATAATCAAAACAAATCGTTATTGTAGAAAAGCCCCATTATGTTAATAATTATATTTCCTACTAAATCGTTTTGTGCAATTGTTTTCTAAACGCTTTACAAGTTGGCAATGTGAATTTTTGGCAATTAAAATCTCTTTAAGAATAATAGCCTCGTTTTAATTTTAATAGTGATTTACTTTTCATAATTACAATAAATTTATCTTTTCACAGAATTGTTTATAGTTGACACTTTCAACTCTCAAAGTCAAATACGGACTGTTCAGAGCATTAGTGATTGCATTTTCAAACAAAATTTTAAGTTTTTGTGCCTTCAAAGAAGTTTCATATAAAAGACAAGGTTAAAAGTAAAACAAAAAAACTGAAATCGACTCTAAACCCTTTTTTCTGTGTAAAGATGTTTTTGTTTGTCTATATTGCCACTATATTTTTGTAAGTTATTGTTAATAAAGCTTGAAAGATTATGAAGTAGCCTACTGTAGTTGGTTAGTCGAAATGATACCCTTTCCTTTGCTGAGTTCGTGTCCAAATTGTGTAGGTCTGCTTTATCGACTTCTTGTTGACATTTCCCGAATAAGGCGAGATCTAGAACTGTCTTGGTCCTGCCCTTATTTTTGAAAATGGAAAGTCTTTGCATTGCCAAATTAGCACTCCAATTTTTATACCAAGATCGTTAAGAAAAGTGTCAGCTTGTAAGGGAACTTTGCCACTTTTTGCTTTGCAATGATTAATTGCAAGATTTTAGTGATATCAAAAAATAGAATTGCCAAAATAGAAAGCCAACCTAGCTTTCCACTAGGCTAAAAATTACAAGTGTATTTTCCTGTCACGCAGAAGCTGCGTAACCCTGAACTGCTAATGATCATTGTTTCGTCATTTACGTAAAGCAACTTTGCACTTGATGTGGTTTCTGACGCCATTGTTTTATTTTTAATTTTTAAATGAGTCCAACAACCTTTGCTTTGGTCTTTTCTCCCTTTTTGCAACAAGCAGTTTTGTGATTTACCTGATATGCAACCTACTCTTGACTAACACTGGCTGTTTTGAGTCTGATATTGATAGTTATCATTTACTGCTATAACCTATTATAAGAAAGATGCTTGCTATGTTTTCATTCCCTCAGCATCAGGGCTGTTTGAAAACCAGGTTTCTTTTTGTTTCAACACAAAGTTATTTTCTTACTTTCGTTCAATGTCGAAATGAAAGCGAACAAAAAAATGAAAGAGACTCTTCTAATGTAGAAAGCCTTGTGCCATGTTTTTCAAATTTTTTTCTATTATTCCGGTTTGCGAGTGTTCGAGACAAAAACATTTCGACATGTTTTCAATATAAAACGAAATTTTGTTTCATGTGTTTTTTTGAGAAGAGATTCGTTTCTTTAGGAACTTTAAACAAAAAAATTGTTTTCACCAAAGTTCTGCACCCTATTTAATTTATGTTACCTTGTTGCAATTAATCAAACCCAATCTTGTTTTAAACTGGTCTTTAACAGAAAAAAAATTTCTTTTCCGTTTTAGGGACTTTAACCATTTATAAATAAAGTCGTCTTCAAGTAAAAATTTTCAGGAGCGTAAATTTATTTAAGGGAAAAATACACGGAAACATATTCTTAATAAATTTACCAACTTAGGCTGCACTCGATTGAACATTTAGTTACAAATAGGAAATGGATTTATGAATCGTGTATTTCGTTTCCTTCCAGAAACCTTTCAATATAAGGTCAACCCTTTGCACTTTACCTTAGTACGTCATCATGTATATTTTAACAGGTCAGTTCAACATGTTAAACAATAGGTAAAATACATGACGTCATTCTTATACAAAAATTCCTTCAGAAGTCTTTTAAAAATGCAACTATTGTATGAGTTGAAACTTGAGACGAGTGTCGGTGCACTCAGAATACAAATTTTTGAATGCAGCCTAGTCTATACAAATTTCTGGGTGATGGCAAGATACTGTAGTTTCTCAAAGTACCACAACATTTGTTCAGCTTTTTGAGGGCATTGCTGCCCGTGCCGCTTTTTAGTTGTTGTTCTGAATATTACCAGCTAAATATTTGTATTGTGTATACGGCAGGAGATTTATTCAACAATGCTCTGGTAACTGAAGGACCTTTATGAATGTTCTAGTAGACTATCCTACTTGAATGTTGACTATCCTACTTGAATACACGCAAAACCTTGTAATGCGTGTGGTTAGACATTTTTACTTTCAAAGATTTTTTTATCGTGACGTCATGATCTCTGATGATTTTTGCAGCTTTTAAGTTTGCAATTTTCAACTTCAATCTAAAGGCGCTTAACTATTTCTTGACTTCTTGTAAAATAAGAGTACTGGTAAATTGAAAAATGAAGGAATCATGTGAAGCACTTGAGGAAGTCGTGAGAGATGTGTCATCCAAACCGGATTCATAACAAAAACAAGCAATAACATTTCACGAATATGTTGATCAAGATGGTTGTGGCTATCGCGTGGAACCATGTTTGGATTGATCTACAGAAACCTGCAATAAGATTTTTAAACTGAACTTAGCTTAACATGAAGCGTTGCAAGTAACCTGGTAGGCCTACTATTTAATAATAAAATTATTTTTTGTTCTATAAAGCAATTTAAGTTTGTTTGTTCTTCGCCTAGGTTGGTTAATCACAAAAATTTACAAGAAGACGAAGAAAAGTCTAATTTGACGCATTGATTTCTGAGCTCAGTTTTCTACTCTTTTAACAATACGATGAAATAAATTGAAACAGGAGTTTGATTTTTTGCAATAACTGACGCTTATGCTGTGCTGTGGTACAACTATTGTTAATTTTAAACCAATCACATTCTCAAGACCCACATAACTTGGTTTTCGAGTTTGAAATGTTTTGATAAGGCTAGTTTTTTATATCTATGATGTTGTATCTTATTTAATTTACAAAATGATGCTTCGTGATTTGCATTAGCGTTAGCACCATTATCACTTTCTTGCTCCTTTTTTTCAAAACAGGCTTTCCCAGCATGCGTATTGACCGGAAACTTCATTCATTTGCAATTACCATACCATGTTTGACTGTATTCTATTTAACAGAATATCTGGTTAAAGTTTTTCCACTAAATAGGCTTCTATTTTTAACTTTATGTGCAAATAGTGTTACGCTGTCCAGAATGGTCATTTGATGAAAAAGGCAGGTGACCACCGACCATTATGAGTTTCGAGTTGTTTTTTATTGAGCTGAAAGTTTTCAGAGCACATCAAAGTTGGCACAAAGAAATTTCAAGATGGTTTTAGCATAAGAGAGTTCAATTAAAAAAAAAGATTCCGTGACGTGACATTACAGAATTGATTTTACAGACATCTTGCAACCTATCAGTTCAAGCTTTGCAAGTTAGGATTCGCTTTAAAACGCAATGTTGGTCTTGCATGCATTTACAATCTGAAAATGTTATGTTTCTATTTTGAGAGAAATCAGTTTTAATTAGTTATAAAAGTGATTTATACTGGATTGGTCTGAAATTTTAAATTGCAAACTTATTAATGAAAGAGACAACAGTGATCAGTTTTACAGTTTAAGCTTATAAAGTCTGTGAGTCTACCTGTTCATACGCAATTAATTCAAGAAAGCAAGTAACGACTGCGACTCGATAGATAGAAGACACAAGACATCGTCAGTTGCCCACAGTAACAACTTTTGCCAATGAAAGTTCCTCTTTTCATAATTTTGATCCCAGATTCTACAGTATTACAAGGTAGGCTACTATTTGCATTGCAGCACTGGAGGGTCTGGGACCAGCTCTTACTTTGTGTGATAACGTGGAGTAGATATGTGTGTCCTATCCTTATATCTAGGACGGGATGTATTTTGTTTTTGTTGTGTATAGACTATATATTAATTGCATAGTTTAGAACAGAGCGTAATTACACGTTTTAGATTTAAATTGATATCTTTTGTTTTTAGAATCTCTTCAATTAATTCCTATTAAAGTCAAATATGTATCAATGTTTGATTCCACTTAAAGAGCATGTCACGCAGATTTCTAACTGACTCTATCAAAAGTTTAACGCCAATTAGATCATCAGTAACTTCTAGTCATCCTGTTCCTTTGAAAAGTGACTCAAAGATTTGTGACATGCAGCTTCATCTGCCCGAAACTTTTGCCAACAATCAAGAATCACAAAGTAGCCCTCCTATCAATTTGAACTCTATGCAGCCAAGTAAAGCGTCAATATCTGCAACTCTCCCACTGCCTAAGAATTCACCTGAAAAAAATACTTTACCTCCTCCTGTTGTAGTCGAAGATGCTCCTCCGTGCAATCCTAACTCGTTTGAAAGCGATACCTCAACAGATTGCTCTCATCCAACTCCCAGGCCCACTAGTTTAAGCTCCGTTGCATCTTCTCGGACTTCTCGGGGAAGCGGTTATTTCAGCAGCACAAGCACGTCAGAGAATCATCAGCAAATGGCGAGTAAAGCGGAAAAAAAGTCCGATTCCAGTCAAGAAGTGAGTGACACAGAAACGACAGGAAATCGTCCCGTGTTAAACAAACTCGTCGAATCTGTGGAAGAGGAAAAAGAGCAGGAGGAGGGGTTTGTTGACGACGATGACGTCAATTACAGTGCAGTAAATGATAAACACTTCAACAACAGCTCAAACATAGAAAAAAAGTTGATGACCAAGCCGAAGCTAACCAAGCAAAGAAGTGGAGTATCTGTCAGGGATATAAACAAAAAGCTGAGCGAAGTGGACCATTTATCACCCATCGCAACAATGTCGATGATTGACAATCCTCATTTGACTTATGTTGACAGAATTATTCTTGAACTCTTAGAAACAGAGAGAATGTACGTAAGAGCATTGGAAGACATTCTTGCGGTAAGTCAAGTGTTTCTTGCTTGCAAATTATGCTCAGACTTTCTGGAAATCAAACTAATGTAACAATATGAAAATTAAGCCAGGCAAGCGCCTTTCTTAAATCATTTGGATTTTTCATGCACGCAAATCATCCACCGACCATCTGGTTTGGGAGTGCGGCTGCTTTACAGTAGTTTTCCGCACGGCTTTTTTAATTGATGACGTAACTGCATACACACTTCAAGAGAACGTGCAGCTTGCCAAAGCTCACCAATCTTTCGAGTTTGATTAACTGTCTGCTTCATCGAATGCTGCTATTTAAAATCTCACTGAGACAACGAGAAAAAAATTTGTTGAGCACACTGCGCAACAATGACGTCACTGTCGCGACATGTGCAGTGATTTGCTTAGACAAAAATCACATCTATTGAAGGAATTTTATGATCCTCTTGCATGTGAGTTTATGGCGGTGAACACCCGTTTCTATGATTACATTTCCTCAACAACAATTCATAAATTTTCCGTTGCTTAAAAATGCAGTAAAATATGCATTAGAATGCTGTCCTTGAATTGCATTGCTCAAGCAAACACCCTGCAAATTAGACTATCATGGGCTTGGTGATGTATTTCCAATTCACTAAAACAGTCTAAAAGCTATCAGGCGGACTCTCTGTCTAAAAATGACTTTTCGGAACATAATAGCTAGAGCTTGCTTCAATTATCTCCTGCTTTTTATATTTTCCATCTCACACTGTGCAGAAACCTTTACAGTATAACAAAAGCATTAGCGTTGTTCTTGTGTTTTGCGAAGACATTTACAAGCGCTGGTTACAGCCTACTGTTTCTGAGATTGCGCACCGTTTTTAAACCAGTGAAACTTTTACAGGGTTATATTTTAGCGATCAAGAACACTTCCCTGCCAGTGTCATCAGAAGATATAGAAAAGCTATTTTTAAATATTAAGGATATTTATGCATTTAACAGGTAAGCTAATTAATACACATCTTAAATTAAAGCTTCTAAACAATCAGCGGATGTTTGTTTTGTTTGCTGAAATTGTTCATCGGTTTCCGTGGCTTTTTTCTTGGTTTTATCCATTCTCTTGTCGGATACATCAAGACAAAAGATACCAACCACATGATATCTGAAGTGATGTCTGATACAACGTAGCCTAACAGCAGAGTTACGTCTATTTCATACATAACTTGTATCCTTAGCAGGCAACTTGTGGGTTGCTCAGAGTTTGCATTTTGTCTATACGAATTTCACTCAAATTATGTTTTGTTGCCATGTTAGTTGTATTTTGTTTTATGTAGAAAATTCCTGTGTTTCCTCGAAAACTGTGAAAGTGATCCGGTCAAAATTGCAGAGCATTTTCTCTCCTTGGTAAGTCGTTTAGCTTGAGTTTGTCATAGCCTACTTGTTCTGTGAGTTAGGTGACGAATTCATGAAATACGTAACCCAAAAGCCTACAAGTACCGCTGCATCAAAATAAGTCAAAACAATCAAAATAAGGTCAACCTCGAAACAGATACAAACTTTGTTTGTATTTTTGCAGAACTTTTCTCATAAATGTGGGATTTTTAACTAAAACATTTAAAAATTGTAGAGAACTGAATAACCTTCAAACGTTTCAAATTTTAGCTGCTTTTCAGAAGCATGTTTTCAATACCTAGTCCCAGTCAACAAACCAGCGCTTGTTTATATTGATTTAACGTCTGCAGATGCTGAATCAACGCAAAAGTGCCGTTTTGCTAGCTGAGAAAAACATGGTTGAAACATACACCAGCTATGAGAACATTATTTTAACTTTTCAGGATGATTCATTCAGTGTTTACACAAAATATTGCACCAATTATCCTGTGGCTGTCGCTATCTTGACACGGTGGATGAAGAATCCTATTCTGTCTGATTTTTTCAAGGTAAACACATTCATTGATTTGATGAATTGTGATGTATGTTCAACAGGATTTGAAGATAACCGATTACGTTATTAAAGTGAGGAAAATGTTGCCTGATTGGAAAATCTAGTGTAATTTCAACGATGCGCTGAAGCCGTTTGTCGCAGTAGCGTGGTGAGACTGACCCAAATAATTACAAGTTCTCATTAATTTTCTAGATTTTCAGCTAAAAACATTGTCTTATTTGTGCTGTCTGGTGCGTTATTTGGCTTACGTGAGATTTTCAAGCTTTTTGCAAACCGTCGTCATGAAAATTGAGAAGTGCTGATCCGCTTACGTCACACACTTTTGTTTGGCCTAGTTCACTGCTTAATTTCCGTACAACTATTATGAATGTTTTCAGAGCCAACAAGCATCTCTTCGACATAACCTACCACTTGGATCATATCTTCTCAAGCCTGTACAAAGAATCTTGAAATATCATTTGATTTTGCAGGTCAGTGTGCAATAAAAGAGAAAGAATTTTTTTCGAATACTTTTAGCAGCTGAATTAGAACACTGCTGAAGCTTACTTAAATTGTTATTGGCCTCTTACAGCGTGAATAAGTTTGGCAATGTTTGAAAATATGCTCACAATCAATTGGCATTGAAAAACTTGCCCGCCTTGATTATACACAAAAAAAAAGAAACTTTTGATATTGATTAGGAACTGGTCAAAAACTGTGACGAAGAGATTGAGAATTTTTGGGTAATAGAGCACGCACTTCATACCATGACCTACATAGCCCGCCATATCAATGAAATGAAACGGAAACATGAAGATGCTGTACACATTCAGGTAAGCCATTCCATTCATGTCATAACAACCCGATGACTTTGCAGGCTATGCAGCAGTTTGTAGAGGCTGAAGTTTCTGTAAACTTTCATCCGAGAAGGTTTTTGAGTTTAAAACCATAATCTACAAACATTTCTGTAAAGCACAACGTCTATGCTTTTCAAATGTATATGCGTTGTTGTAATGTAAACAGACGTATTGCAAATAAACAAGGGAAAAACATTAAATACACTTTCTCATGCTTCACTTACCGAGGATAATGCGTCATACAGGCTGTTTACTGTGTTACGAAAATGTACAAAAAGTTGGATTGTTCGGCTATCGTAACTGCTTCGTTGGAAGAAATATCTATTGAATTAACTGAGCAATTTCATATTGTTGTGTTCGCTTGGCTTACCAGATATTTAAAGTCAATACTCAAAATTTGAAAAAATAGCTTTAAACTTAATCCTTTTTGTCGATCGCTACTATCTAATTTTGGTTTATTGCTTTTCAGGAAATACAAAGCTTGCTAACAAACTGGCAGGTAAGGATCCCAGTGCAAGATGGCCATTCTATATGATTTTAGCTGATAAGCGCCATAAATATATTTTCTGAACCCTTGAACAAGCGACATGTTGCTTTGATTCTTTCAATTGTTAACAATATAGTACCGATATTTTTTTTTTCTACTCTTTGGGCACAACATTCTTGAAATTTTTTTGTGCCAACACTTTCTTTTGTTGTCATGCTATCTTCCTATCTCTTCAGTTTTGTTTTATTCTTTTTTGAATGTAGATGTGGTTTTAAAAGCTAATACAATACGATTTGACAAAATTTTGCTTTCCCCTTTGTTGGCAATCTTACTTCACATTTTATCTGTTTAACTGGTGCAGGGCGATGATTTGACAACTTACGGAGAAATCGTCATGGAAGGCGAATTGAAGCAACAAGGGGCAAAAAATGAGCGATTTGTTGTTGTTTTCGATAAGATGATTTTGGTTACAAAACGAAGAGAAGATGGATTTTTACTTTGCAAAGCCAACATCATGGTAAGGGAGTAGAGACGTAGAGTAGAGACGTAGAGTAGAGACGTAGAGTAGAGCCTTGGATAACTACTTTTGGTCATTTGCTAAGCAGATATACTACTAGTAGCATTTGCAAACATTTCTTTTTGTTTTTTCTGCTTGATAATGTGTTGAGCTACAGTGCTACACAATATGGCAATCAACAGGATGATTTATGACTTATCTGTTTACATCAATTTTTCTGGCGTGAAAACTTCGAGTTCTATTTAATGTTCCAATCAACGACTTTTTGTTGCTTAGTGTCTAGTGGAGTTAAATTATGGAAAATCTTACCTCCATGTAAAACGTACACCGCAAGCGATCGAAGTAATTGATGAATGCTGCAGTCAAATTTAGGCGAGAACAATACCAAATTGCCAACATCGAAGCATTGCTACGAGTGTGTTTGATTGATTACTTGTTGTTTGATTAGCCACAAATTAAATTACTAATAATTTCCCCAGTTTGTGTCGATGACTTTTTCTTTTAGATCGTTTTAGTTTAAAAAAAACTTAAAAGTTTTGAAGAAACTATTTGACGAGTTTTTCTATGGCCCTTGTATGTTGATTTTGGATGTAAAACAAAACTTGTCCAGCTCTGCTTGGTCAATCACCCGTATATTTTGTCATCTAAATTTTGGCTTAATAACTTTTGGTAGGTATTTACATCTATCTGACGTTTGATGACAGCAAAAAATCTAAAATGACAGTTCCATACTTCTTATAGTGTAGTTTAATTTTCGAAACTTTACACTTGCCACGATACAGTAGATAAAAAGATCAGTTGGGGATAAAAAAAAAGTGTTATATCATCCATGGTATGAAAACAGTTTATCATGTCTTCGACTTGACATGCACCCGAAAGATATCAACTTTAAATACAATAAAAAATATTTAGTTAAAAAAATTTAATGCTTTAATTTTATCTGAAATGTAATGCTAGATACTCAAAAGATGTGACACTTTTTCTCTGAATCAATTTCTCTAAAGATCGATATTACAACAATAGTGATGAAACGTTCTTTTATAAAAGCTATCTTGCATAGATCTCATTACTCATTGTCAGGTTTGCCGTAAATTGGCAGACATTTTTCACACTTTTCTTGTCATATCGAGCGCGTGCGTGAATGAATTTTTCCTACCCGTTTCAGTCCTTATAGGATTTGAGTTTTAAAATTTTCATTTCCTGTTAAAAGAAAACTTTCCAGTAAAATTAGCCAAATTACCAAAAATGTTCGTCATTGCGAGCGGAGCCATTTTTATGTGTTTGAAAAATTGTTACGTAGACTACATCACGTTAATTAAATAGTCTGCAGCCCTGCACCTACTAAACAGCATTTGTGCTTGTGTCTTAAAGTACTATTGGAAGAGAAGGCTACATAATTCAGTTTTCATGGACCAATACAAAAATATCAATATATTTTAAAAGCAAGAACAAACCAACTTTTTACTGAAATTTTCTTTTTAAACCGATAAATGATGCAAACAAAGTCCAACTGTGATACCTATCGTAAAAATGGCCTTTAGTTGCTGGCAATTATGCACAAAATTTGTTGAAATTCAATCCAGTAACCTGTGGTTGTGTTGTGCTACAAGACTATACTGTTATTTACAATTTGCTGTTTCATCAGATAACATAGCATACAATCTGTTCAGCTATTTACTCTTGTCAGCAGCTAAATCGCTAGCATTGGTGAAGTTGAAGAACCAGAAAGATTTTAGGCTGTTATCATTGGCTAAAGTCGCTTTATGTTTATTTTCTATGCAATGAACGCTGTTTGGGCTCTTCTTTAACCTTATAATCCTATAATTCATTTTAGCGCCCGACGCAAGAAACCACAAATCAATGCCACTGTCAAAGTCTTTGATATGACTTCCGAAACTAAACCTTGTTCTTCAGAATTTGGAAGCAGTAGCAGAGACTTTTATTCCATGTCTCTGTGAGAGCTTGTTCGACAAACAGAATGCATAAGCTTAACCCGCCCTCCTTGCATGTTGACAAATAGCTTTAACTTGTGATATTTTTGCTTTTAGAACAATAGATGTTAACGATATGCCATTTTTATACAAACTCTTATGTTTAGTGCTCAGATCTGATTCTACTTGAGAGCGTGAAGGAGAACCCGTTGAGTTTTCTTATTTCACCGTTTGACAGTCCATCAGTTCACACCAGCAACAACCATAGTTCCCGGGGAAACAAGCAATACATCTTTACGGCAAAATATCCCGATGACAAAAAGTTATGGACCCAAAACATCAAGATGCAAATTATTAAAAACCATCATGCCGCTATACCTTTGCATGCCCAAGAATCTATCATGAACACTGAAACTGGGGGAAATGGTACGTTTGTTTTTCACAGAGGTTCAATGTAGGCTACATGTAGTGCGCCTTTGTCTCTACTAACTGATTTGGTGTGCGCCCCAGACAGCGTTTAATCGAAACTAACATGCTTCACTCCGTTCACCCCAACTCACTAAAATACTTCAATCTTCACAGTCCTGCCCAATCATATGAAGTCGAATTAAAATCCCTCAGCCGAACTCCCAATTCGGCAACGTTGGAAAGACCGACTCTAGTCATATTAAAATCCTACTTCTACTCCACAGCCTTGTTCAGAACATCTGTGTTGATACGACGCATTTGTAGTATAAGATATATTGTAATTATTTAGAAGTAAAGTTTTTGGAGCCTAATTGGGAGCACGTTTGTTTAACTCGATCTGTACTCGATTTGTTTAAATTTTTGTAAAGTGTGTTGATAATGCAATCATTACCAAGTTTAGGAGCAAATCAAATAATTAAGAGTTATTTTTTAAGACGACACAATTGATCAAAACCGCAAGAAACGCTACAGCAATGCTTCAATCGATGACTACAGGAGATCTTCACTTAAGCGCTTTGGTACCACCGTATCGTCGTCGTCGCTTGGCTACAGTGGAAAGGGACCAATCAGAAGACGATCAATGTCAGGCTCACAAAAAAGCAAATGTAGGTTACGTGACAGTAGTTTATTACATGAGATTACAGACATAGGTTACTTTTAAAAAACCGACCACAAAAACACAAAAGCCTAATGTTGCCATGCAGTAGGCCTAACTAACATAATTGCTTAGTTTTGCTGGATAGACAGTTTTCCTTAAAGTATTGTCCACAGTGCAGAGTGTGGCATCTGATGTAGTTTCTAGATATTATGTTTAGGTAACAGATGTCACGACGCCAAACAAGTAGAACGAATTTAGTGGCAGTGCAAGTTTAATTAGATAGGTGGCCTACGTGAATTGATAACAAAGTGGTGACTGGTTAATACTTATGCAAATGTTTAGTTCATGGCAGTCATCCCTTTTACATTAAATTAAACAATCAAGCAATTAAAAAAAAAACATTTTGTGCTTAGTTATCACCATTCTAAAGTTGTGAAACGCAGAGCCACTGGATCCTGGACCTTCGAAGAAATTTTATTTGTTATTTCAGTATAATTTTGATTGAAGTACAATATTTATATTTCAGCTCCAACAAAGAAACAAGAGAGGAAACGAAAAGAAGATGATATTAATGAATCTGTCTCAAACACAACGGATGTTATCTCTTCTGATACGGCTCTATCATCAACTCAGAAAACAATCCAGTCTTGGTCTAAGGAAAAAGAAAAACCATCAAAACAGGATAAAAATAATAACGAAAAAGTCGAATCAGCAAAACCTGAAACGGATACAACTAAACAAGAAACAGAAGATGAGCCACGCAGTGACCTTCCTGACACAACAGCCGAAGAAAGTCCGAGAAAAACAAAACAGAAAGCGAAAGCAAAAAAATCCGAACAATACAAGAAATCAGTCATATATCGGTAAGCATGTGAAATAATCTTCTTTTTTCTTGGATATTTTAATCAACTTATTGTCTTCATTTTGCCAGCAAAATATTTGCAAACGTGTGTTATGCCAGAAAAAACTCAACGGTAATTATTTAGGTTTCATGTTTCTTTGAAATACCTTCAACGGTTTCCTTGTAGTGTATAACTTTAATTGAGCTAAATAAGAAAACTAGCCCAACCAGCCAAAATAAAAAAACAAAATTTCTTAAAATGGACATGTATTTCTCTCGCCATTCGGCAATTGAAGCCTCTGTTATATGAAGCAAGATTTTTACACGACTTTTGCATTTTGTTCGTGACTTAACTTCAACTGGTAAAACTGTTCGACAAGCTGCTGTGCTCCAAACGTTATCAAAACGTTATAAAGCATTTAGTTAGCCAGAAGAAAATGTCTGCCTAAACTGATCTTATTTGGCATCGGTAGTGTTGATACTGAAATTTGGTCAGACAATCACGTAACTGTTAGGGAGGAAATGTTAATTGTTATTTAATTACTTTTTAAGACGACATAAAAGAAGAAGAGGCAGTCAACCGGTCAACGAAGCTGATCAAAATTCGAACGGTTCATTTTCGACGCAAAAAGAAGACAAAGAAGATAAACCAAAACTCGATGTCACTATGGAAGATTTTGAAACCGCAGAAGACTTTCTAAGCTTCAACGTGGAATCAAACAGAGAAAGCGTCAGCTGGGACGTACAAATCGTCGAAGCTGCGTTCGAACGATATAAGCAAGAAAAAGCTCAGGCCGAAGAAAAACTTCGTACCGCCAATGTCGATGATTCTCTCATTATACCGATGCCGAATCGCCATCGTCACAACAGTTTTACCGATAGTTCGGAAGACGAAGCTTCTGCAAAGCAGGAGTCAGACATATTAAAATCCCCAGGCAATAAGTACGATAAGCCTGCAAATCCCATCAGCACTTCTTTTGACATTATCCATTCAAGTGAAACTGAATCGGAAAGACAAGCACCAACAACAAAGAAGATCATACGAAATGATGTGAGTGTAACTGCCGAGACAAAAATAACTTCTCTCAGCGACAGAAAAAGACAATTGCTGATGAAATATAAATGTACCGACCATCACGCTGCTGTTGAACACCCATCCAAATCACCAGTTGGAACAATAAGAAAGAAAGACCGCAAAGAAGAGCATGAAGAAGAGCATGAAGATCCATTCGAAAGTAATATCTCACAATCGGAAGCCAAAGACGTAAAACGCCCGTCCTTGTTGGAACGGCGAAAATACTTTGAGAAATTGAAAGAAATTCGCGAGCGTCAACAAACACAAAGCCAGTCTCTTAACCCTGACTCAATACAAAGCGGTCTCGTGAAGGGAATGATCGAGCAACATCGTGAAAGCATAACCTCAAAATCCGTTGTCCACAAGGCACCAAATTCTCCTCAACGTACGTCACGCAGACTAAGTGAACTCTCGCTCACCGAGTCAGAATTTGGTCACGTGATTGCATGTCAGCAATATTTTGAAAACCACGAAAGTGAACGTCAACGTGAAAATTCTACATCAAGCGAAAGTGTCGTCACCGCGACACCGTGGAAACGTGAATCGCGCAAAAACGCCATCAAGCATCCTTTCGAAAAAGAAGACAATTCGCATCTGTTCCGTATTCCACCCTTGAGAAAAACTAATTATCGAAATATTGAAAAAGGAAATGATGAAGGCCTTGCTACTTCGAGTCTGCCATTAAACTTCACCAGTAGCGATGGCAGTAGCAGTAACGAAGATGAAGAACTTCCGCAAGTAAAAAGTCCCGGGAAGCTAAAATTTAAAAATTTTCTTCAACCCCAAATGCTTTTATGGAGATCCGTCTCCGTAGAAAAAGGATCTAGTCACAGAAGAAGCAGAAATCTTATGATTGAAGCCACTTCCCCAAAAGACAAGAATTCGGTTGATAGAAAACAAAGTCCCAGCCTTTGTTCTTCAACCAGCTCTGTGGGTGAAAACAAGTTTCCTTTCAAAGACATTGGAAATTTTGAAACTAGTGAAAATGCGACGACAGATAAAATATCTGAACAAGTCGACTGTGTTTGGAGAGACATGGAGAAGAATAATGAAAGTAATGTTTCTTCATCTTGTCCAAGTAATTCTGTACGAGATAATAAACTTCCTGATGAAACAACAACAAATCAAGCAAAACTTGATTCCACAAAAGCCCATTTTGTTGCCAAAGTTCCTTCTAAAATCCATGCTAGGCCATCTTCATTACATAACTCTCCAGCCGTTGTTCAAAATGTCAAAGCGAACGTTAGTTCTACGCAATCCGCAACAAAGCAAAAATTAGACCACGAATCGTCTTCCCATATTAGTGATCTAATTGCTTCAGAAACGAAACTTAAATCCCCTGCAAATGCTGAAAGCAAAGCAAAAGACACTGACACCAGAGCTAACAGTGTTCTGCAACTTGCGCAGCAGTTTGACAAGATCTCGGTTGCAACTCCTCCAAACACTAGCAGATCATATCTTCGCAGTCGTCCTCTTGGAGGAAGGAAGCATCTCAGTGACTTGAGGTAAGTTGTCTACTAACTACATATCTGTGATTGTAAATCGCCAAGGTCTTTCAAACTTACGAAAGACAATCGCTAAATGGTTGTAGTTTGTTAAACATGACTTGGAGTTGATTGACACGATCTTGAAATAAGATATCAATGTATGCTAATTGAGTGTCAATGTAGCCAAAAAACAAAGAACTACATGCAATACAAAACCTCTTTAGAACTAGTTTAGGCCTATATATGAAAAAAAAACAACTGCAGGAAATATGCAGTAATAAAATAAGATGTTGAACTTATACGATTTGTTTCAGACTTAAATCTTCCACTGATACGACATCGTCCGATATGATAAGTTATGAAGAGATAAAAAGACAAGCGAAAAGTTCTATTCTCCGCCGGAATTCTACATCTGCAAAACTACGAGTGGACAGGCGCAGATCACCGCAGCGCAAAGCACAGGACTGCACTTCGAATAAAATTCGTTTGTATCGGCGCGCTAGTGATAGAATTATACAAAGACTGGAATCAGCTTCCTCTCATGCGCCAGGAGGTGCTTCAGTGAACAGACAAAGCTCAATTAAACAAACTTCTCAGCAGCAGCAACAAAAAGCTGAAAAGCCTCAGTTGCAATCTGAAATGCCCGTACACGATAAACATTTCACAGAAAAGCTTGAAAAAGTAAAGCAGGAAAGATCTGAGCCCACAAAATCTGAAGCACATCAAGTGTCAGAAAAAACTAACAATATAAAGCGTTATGGAAATCCCACTAAAGGTGAATCCGAACATAAAATACACAAAAATCCTGCGCCTCATCCCGCGCGGAAAGACAATGTTGTTGTTCCCTCACTGTCCTTAAACGCATTTTACGCTGCAGCTCGGTTACGAAGCGCTCGCCCTGCGACTATCCAACGACCAGTCACAGATCAATTCTCTTCAAGGCCATCCCGTTTCAGTCGAGCGAGCACTCGCCAGAAAAAGACAGAGGATCTGCAGCCTTCAGATTTTGTTGCTGCATTTTGCAAAGTATAGTCCAGTGACTGGTCCGTCAAACTATCCTGTCATCTTTTCCATTTTTATATCGTTATCAATTGATGGATTTTTTACATTTATTTAACAGGTAGGCACTTCAACGTAGGACAGTTTTCCATGCGAATCAGCTGTTTGCAGTCATGTGACTCACGCCATGATTGTAACCTTATAAACTCAATTGATTACAGTTAATAAGATCCTTCTTGCACTCAGTTCAGTTGCAGAAGAAAAAAGAACATTAGCAGAGGGTGGGAATTGAACCCACGCAATCGAAATGACTATTACCTTGCCCTAACCTTAACCCATTAGGCCACACTGCTTGTGGCGATACATTCACTTAATTTTCTTTGTATCAAAAATCTTTGGGGAAGATCGGACGAAAAGATCGGAAAAGATCGGAGAAGATCGGAATATCACGTACTGAGTCACATGACTGAAATCAGCTGATTCGTATGGAAAACTGTCCTACGTTAAAGTGGCTACCTATTTAACAAGCCATTGTAACCAGATCGCAGGCAAGGCTTTGCGTTTTTACGACTGTGTAGAGTTTAATGTAGGAAAAATAGTTTTGATACATCTATCAACAGCAGTTCTAAAAGAATAACAATTTGTATCAGATTTTTATAACTTTGAGATTGTTGAACGATATCACACAGTTAAAGCTATACTGACTTCATGCGATCACTTCAACGAAGTAAAAATTGTTAGCTTTGCCAGTATGTAAACATCGTTCATTGCAAGTTCCTGTTGACTCTACAGTGCACAAGATAACGTTATGACTGATTTCACCGAATGTAAAACGATGTTGTACATTTAAAAGTTTTTTTTATCTGTACTAAAAGTAGTTTCTGCATTTGAAGACGTTCTTGGCTTTATCCGAAGCTACATTTTGATGTGGAAACAGAACAGATGAAAACAAGCTCATTTCATATCACTGTAAATTTCAAATTGCCATATCCAGGTAATTTTCACTCGGCTACAAATGCAGCTGATTTTGTTAATCAATGGTCTGATGAAAACGTAGAATCAATGTGAAAATCGGACCGATTTTTTGGATGGAGTAGGCAATGCGAGATCTGCAAAATCTTGCATGGACACTTATGGCATGCCAAAATGGTTACAGCTGATTCGGTGACTGCGCAGTCTTTCACTGTTTCTTGTTAACTTTATCTGCTTTTTCATTATCACATTCTGAAAATAGTAAATGTACAAATGTATTGACTACAAAGAGAAAACTTCAAAGGTAATTGGTACTTTTATAATCAGATAAAGATTACCACATTCATTTTATTTTGGGCTGACTGCGGTGAAATTGCACAGCCTACACAATGCAACGTTCTATACAAAGCCAACCTCGTTGCTTTTTGGAGATTCGCAAGTCAATGTCGAAGATTCGCACTCCCTGTGACTGAAGGGGGTGCAAGTTGAGCGTGACAATGATATACTACTATAAAATTACCCGAAGTTGCAAGATAACGTTTGTTAATGAAGTCAAATGCCCATTTTTTGTCTTGTGAAAGAATTGTTTATTTTGCAGCAAAGTGGTTGTTGTTGACTTTTCCACCAATTATTTAATTCCTGCCTTTTGACCGTGCAATCATCTTCTTACTTGCGTTGTTGATACGTAATATATTTTAATGATATGCTGTTGTAAATGGTGCATTCAATGCACAAGCTCACAAACCTGGGAGCGCCGACTTTGATCGAGTCTTTATCCTCTGCTGCTTTTACCGTGAACGTTCCGCGCATAAAATAGACTTTTTATTTTTTCTACATTCAGCATGTATAAATGAAAACCACTATAATACAAATGGTGAGTGTGGTGCATTAGGTCCATCTGAAGAGACCGATTCTTCAGAAATTATGCGTTTCATGAGGGACCTGGAAGGTGTCAGAAGTGTCTTGAGATTAAGGTAGCCTTGTCTGTGTGTTTCTCGCAGTCGAGTGTAGCAAGAACTAGTGATGTGGTACTGATGAGCCCAGACTCGTGTATATCGCTGAGTTCTTACTACACTCGACTGCCGAGAAACACATCTTTCGGGGAAAAGTCTTGATGGCTAATGTGGAGGATACACCGGTATGGTTACCGAAACACAATGCTCAGTTGCTCACTGTTCTATAGTGAGTAGTCAGGTAGTGCTGATGCCAGGAAGATCGCTCCTTCTCAACTGTAGCCTTGTCTAGGTGTGATATTTGCAAAAAAGTCAGCAGTTGGATGGTAGAAGTAGGGGATTGCTCACTCAAAAAGAAGGTGGACAACTGGAGGGTCATAGTGTTATGACAAAATTTGGTGCAACTACAGCTTGAGGTCTAATGCCATTTGTCACTTACTTAGGTGCAGAGTATATGACCTGTCTGCGTGTGTATTGTCAAAACAAATGTATGGAAATACGTGATATCATGTTTACTTAATTCTATTCCAATTATAATACTGCAGCGATAGATTTCATGCTACAGTGGTTAACATTAGTTCGCCCCACACTGCTGTAGTAAGGTTCTGCCGATGTTTTAGCACCCAAAATATAGCATTTCATTTGATAGAAATGAATTTACGTAAAAGCAAAGAAAACTTTTTGCAGTTTTGCCAATTTTTAAATTTTGCAGTGACCCTCCAGCTGTTCATTCGCAAGAAAATCAGTCAAGTGAGTCGTCTCGGTATTCCACTGTCCCTATTAGATCGGTGCCAGCAAACTTCTTTTCATTATTTTCAGAACTGAACAAGCACAAACCAGTCAGGAATCCCGGATATAACTTCTCAGAATTAAACTAATCGTGTGTGCAAAAGATGCAATAGCCTATCCAGTTGTCGTGTAGCAGAAGAAGGCACAATACTTTTTTTATGATTTTTAAAAAAGCTGCCAATTCACCATCACCGCAGCATCAAAAGTAATTTAACCTGCATGATCGGGATGATCATTAAAGATCTTCCTTTGTAATTTGTTCAACGCAGTGCTGAACAGATCCAAAAAAACACAGCAAGATAACTTGTACTGTGTAAGTATTAATATCGAGGTTTGGCACATACGAATATGAAAATCAAACAGTCCGCACAAGCAACAATCTAGTAGCCACTTGACAAAACAGACTCCCATGTAAAGTGGCATGTTGGTGAAAAAAAAACGTTTTAGTGGTAGACACGGTACTAAAAATGAAACCGATGTTGCTAGTTTTCTGGTCGGAATAACAATTGGATAGAAATAATTTTAGGACAGTTTTTGCTCTGGGAAACAAAACCTTGATTTGTAGCGGGGATTGAGCTGAGAAAAAGTACGGACAGTAAAATTTATCAAATTTATTTAACAATCGCCAGCAGATAGTACAACCCACATATCAAAACTACTATTGCAAAACGTAAATAGCGTTGATGTTTTTTTTCTTAACACTTTTGCTGCGAGTGTACGATACACAAGTCCAAATAATGCCACGCGAACACATGACTTTCAAAGTGAGCTTACTTTTGTTACAAAGCTACCGTTTCTCCAACAAAAACATCGGGTAGCTTCGACAAATGCAGGCTGTCTTCTTCCACTTTAATTGACAGGATTTTGGACGAACAACTGTACACAACGACAATATATAGAGCACCGCAGCCCCAAAACACAAGCAAGCTCACAAACCCAACGTCCTTATTTCAAACAAGTGGACGTTTTATTGATTCGGCTTAAAACATGAGAAACTCTGGAAGGCCATGACATATGAACACAGCATAGCATCAATGACTTCATTTTACCAACGGTTAAATTACAAAATTGTATATTCGCTTTAACAGCAGCGGACGTTTCTTATCTTGACAAGATGAATCCCTGTATTTTTGCTTTCCAACAGAGAGGTTGCACAAATTACAAAGACACATAATTAAGGTAGACAATAAATAACAAATAACCATTAGCCGCAATAACTGCCTTAACCAGCTAAAAAATCGCAGCAAAAAGTAGCATTATTTATGGAAAATTGATTTCCTGTTTGTTTAATTGTCGTCGCTTTCAACGTCCGCTTCGCGCAACCACGTAAAGAAGGGGTTCACCGAGAGCAGGGCAACCCCCTTACCCTCGGCCTCGTTGGGGTCTTCATGCTCTTCCCATTTAAAAAATGTCTGTTCAGAAATGACGTCTTCGTCGTACAAGTAGTCGAAGAGCAACTTCAAGATGTCTGAAATCAGAAAAGCCAATTTTACATCACGTGTCAAAGGATGCACTCAAGCAAAAAGTAATTGAAGGTGGACACAAAGACGAGGTTCCTTGCTCCAACCGTCCATTTATAAACCTCCACAAGCTGTGCATTAGCCTAGATACGATTTTTAAGCAGAGAACTACAGTGGACGATGGATAGGGCCGCTGCCTTGCGGTATTCAACAATAAAGAGTACGGTATTAAAAAAGTTTAGAAACGTATAAATTTCTAAAAGTTTAAAGATTTGATAACTTTCGCAAAGGTCGCGCCTTGTCGTCAGTGGTACAAAAGAAAAAAGGGATCGAGTCCAAGTCCATAAATGTAACGAAAACATAGCCAATGGCTCACTTTAGTAGGACAATTTCATAGTGACAGCGCTCCGAGCTGTAAGTTGCTAAGACCAGAGTGAGAGTGAGTGATTTAAACTCTTCACAAACAAGTCGAACAGCCAAGTTTCGAAACATACTTTCCCAGTTTGAGAAAAAGACGAAACAGCTTGATCTTGGCCGCTTTCATAAACATAAAAAAATTATTCGACTATAAACAATTATTTCATCTGCAGTTAGCAATCAAGTGCTGAGTCAAAAAAGGTGTTGCGTGCACGTACTTGGTGGTTGCTCCATGTCAACAAATAGTTTCTGAAGTGCATAAACAGCCTGCAATTCTTTGGGTTCGTCGTCAACGTATTTTTTTAAAAGTATCGACTGACTTTGAATAACACTTTTATCCACTTCCAATTTATTATCACCTGCAATTAAAAAACATGACCAAAAATAAGGGAAAACAACAAAAACACTGTTAATTTCACCACTGAAAAAAACAACGTCACTGTAAATTACATTCAAGTATTACCTTGTTTAATGGCTTTCTGACAAGCAGCAGTCGTGATGGCACGGACAAAAATAGGCTTAGAGCGTTCCTCTTTATTTACATTCGCCTCGATCCAGTCAAAGATCTCGTCGTGAGGTTTGTTCATATTCAACTGCTTGGTTAGTTTGTCTACGTAGGTGAGGAACGTCACTTCCGCTGGTGACGAAACGTCCGCTGCGCCTGCTTTGTCGCCGCAGAAAACTTCCAAGTTCTGTGAATAGAGACGTTGAGATTGACGCAAGCATGCAGAGTGGCAAATCCGCCCATGAAGTGAATATTGAAGTTGTAACAAGAGTTGGGCTTACGTGTGATGAAGTGAATATTGAAGTTGTAACAAGAGTTGGGCTTACGTGTGATGGAGTGAATATTGAAGTTGTAACAAGAGTTGGGCTTACGTGTGATGAAGTGAATATTGAAGTTGTAACAAGAGTTGGGCTTACGTGTGATGGAGTGAATATTGAAGTTGTAACAAGAGTTGGGCTTACGTGTCTTTGCAGAAACTCTTTGACGTCGGACGGGTCACGTCTTTTAAAGAAATCCACAATGTCCAAGTTGGAATCTTGCCAGAATTGCACGGCGGTGTCCAGAGGCTGCGAGAGAAAGAAAAAAACATTACAGGACATATTCTATTGCAAGCTTATGCATCACACGTTTGAGTAGTTTTGCCAAAATAACATGGTGTATTGATCAAAATGGTTCATTTTAAACGTTAATGGATACCACGCTTATAATAAAAATCTATAATCACATAGGAGATACAATCGTTGCGTAAATGGGCGAAAAAGCACTTTCCATCAAAACTAAGTCTTTCCAAAGTTAAAAAGTTTTTGTTCCGAATGGCTCCAATTGCAACTCTTGGAAGGTTAACAGAAAACAACATTGCAAACTTCACTTCAAACAAACAAAAAAACTCTTTTCTGAACTAAAACAACATCTTATGTGGTATAGTCAAGCACAGGTGCGCCATCCAAATACCAGACGATAAACACTAAACAGTTAAACACTGTGCAGAAATGAACGTACCATTTTATCAGTTAATTTCTTCAATATTTCAACAACAAAACTAGCAGCCTTTCCTTCTTCCAACAGAGGCTCAGCCATTTGTTTGAGAAAGGCGAGCTGCACTTTGTTGGCCGTGGTATAAAAAATCGGAGCCACCAGCTCGGCAAGGCAGGACCACACCTTGGGAAGGTCGAGCTCAACATCAATGGCAAGCTCCATGTTGTCAACAACACTGCGTATGAGAGCAATTGGTTAAAGTTGGAACGACAGAATGAAATTGCAAGTACAAAACCGACAGCGTCCATCGACAGTACAAAAGATTCATTGCACCACTCGGCTTCATAGCCGAGTAGTGAGAGCCCTGGCACGGTAATCGAAAGGGCGCCGGTTCGATACCGTTCATGAGCATGCGGCTGTGTCTTTGGCAGGACACTCAATGGCACGCCTGAAGGCGGACACGAAGATTGGTTTCCTTGCCTTCCCGTCCACTTAATCTAAATCTTCAACCACCGGGCGTAAGCCTGGATACGACTGTACTAGTTCTAACGTAGTGTACAGAACGTCATCACAACAAAATATATCTATTTAATAATAAATGCGTTTCGTTCTCCGCAGCCCCCACACAACACAATCACAGCTCAGTCAACAATTTAAGTGACAAACCATGTCTCAGTTTTGATATTTCGACCCTTACAAAAGCTTCCTAAGAAAGGACACCTCAAACAAAATTTGTGGAACGTACTCCGAAGCTTACACTAATTCATTGAAAACAAAATACGACACACTTCAATCGGCAAAGATTTATGCTTAGTCACCCTTTGACGTATTGTTCTGGAAGAATCTTGCCGACGCTGACAAGATGACTCAACAGCTGGGCAATGTGGCTGCGGTGAGAAGATGACTTTTCCAAGGTTTCTTCCAGGCACGTCTTGACAATCAAATAGTTTTGCGATGGCGCCTTGTTGAGTTCATCGAAACACTCTGTGGCTTCCTGAAGATGACAGCATTGCAAATAAAGTTTCAAGGCTAACCACTAAACATGAGTTCTTGAACAGCTGATCGTTCTTCTCGTGACAACAGCATGTTCAGAACACCCTTGAGATGTAAAAAGTGACAACTGGCTTTATTCGAAACAACAAGCACGACTGACTGTAGCCTCCTCCCTCCGCCAGAGAGTTCGAACGTGAGCCCGGATTATAGGCATTCACCTGCGCAGACGGGCGACGAGTATGGTACAAGCGGACCGTCGTTTGAACATTTTGCGACAGGCTACCCAGGCAGAATCGAAAGAACGACTAGCAGTTTAATGAAGGCATTGATTTGAATGCCAAACACTCTTCAGAAAACCAAAATGCAAAACAAATACGATTATCGTATATCCAAGCAGGTCAATGCTAAAGAAACTAAGTTAGAAGCAAGTTGGAGATTTTAATGCGCAACTTTTCGACTGGTTTGTGACAGATCGTTTGTAGCATTGATATTAAATCAGTCACAAAGAACAACTCAGACAGCAAATCAGTCGTTTTTTAATGTAAAAAACGACTGATTCGCTGTTTAAATATAGCATGGCTGGCTTGTTTCAACATACTGTTTCAAAAACAATCCCAAAGACACTCCTACCTTTATATCTACCAGATGAAGATACTCTGTGATGGTGCTCTTGATCTTCTTCACCAACTGCTCTTCATCAAGGACCGGCTTGGCGGTAGGAGGAGCAACAGCAGTCGGTTTGACAGGACCAGCAGGAGGCACTAAAAGCGCAGAAGTGTTGGGGCATGAAATCGTCTTGTAGCAGAAAGAACAAAACGCAGTGTAAGGTTTAAATATTTGTATTATATCTGAAACATTCTAGGGAGATCTCGTTCAAAAAAACAAAGTTTCCAGGCGTCAATACATAGCCTTTTAACAATCCGCCGAAAATACTGATGTTAGCTCACCTTCCACATTCCAGTCCAAAAATGAACTGCGCTGTCCAGGTAGGAAATAAATTTCAAATTTTTTTTTCTACGTTTCAAAACAGCACATTTTTGTAGCACAATTTCTTAAAGGGGCAGACAACCCCATTTTCAAATGCAAATTGAGAGTTGAAATACATAAAGGGGATATTCAAAAACACGTTGCACTTGTTTTTATGAAAAAGTACCCATTTGTTCTCGCGCAATCTTAAAACAAAGTTTTGGTTTTGCAATTCGAACACACGCCGCCTCAACTGTTGTCAAAATAAAATATTTGCTTACGTGACGTCATAACCAGACTTTGGCAAAAACATTTTGCTGGTTTAAGGTGTTGAGTGCAGCTGCAGATAAGGTTTGAAGCGTTGCAGCAGTAGATAAGATTATCACAAGTAAAAATTTTAGCTCAGATTTAGTTTATTGTAGCTTTGATACTAGATTACATCATTTTAGAGACCATACTACACATTTACACTAGGCCTTGCACTGTTTGCAGGAAACAAGCAAATGCGATTATTTTGCTACAGAATGGTTTTGATGGGATTTAGTAACAAGAGGTTTAGACAGTCAAGGGTTGTAGGGGCTTAAATTTATTTATTTTTCATCTTTAGTCATGTTTGTGTACTATCAGACATGTTTGTAGGCCTATCAGACAGGCTAAACTAATATGCCTACCTCAATATACGGTACATGCTTTCCCAGTGCCATACCTTACTTGAATAGATTAAGCTAAACCTGTTACAGTTTTATACTCATCATGACAAGTCGATGTGTTGTGTATGACTGTTCAGTATTCATCTGGTGGTTCTTCATACAAGAAAATTGAAATGGGACAAGTTTGTAAACACCACAAGAGTATGGCCAGGAGCAACAGAGACCAGCATAATAATGCCCACTCCATTTCAAGGAAACAGATTTTCAAAATCTTCAATTTAACATGGGACTTGCCACACAGCATTAAACCGCAATGCATGCCCTTCAATTTTTTTCAAAAAAATCCATTTCAACAACTCTGCAACCTTTGGAGTCAAGGTCCAGTGGGGAGACAACTCCACAACAAAATTCCAATCCATCCCCATACGACCGGCTGTCAGGAAACGTCAAGTTCTTGAAGTAATTTTGAGTTAACAATAATGTTACTACATGTTTGTTATAAAGTACCGTACATAAATTGGGGAATGGGGAGTACTGTACCATCCTTGAGAAATTGTTTTTCATATAATTTAGAATATCTTCCGGCTAAGCCTATTACATTTTAGTTGCTGCCTGCTGGCATAGCGATTCCTATCCTAGCTACATGTAATTTTAAAATGACCCATCTATAACTCACCAAGTATATTAACAAAAACAAGTCCTTGACAAACTGGTGTTTATTTCATTTACTGGCTAGCACGATATGCAACGGTAATGTAACAGTACATAAATGTGAGTTTTCTTTATTAGCCTACTGTCTTGTAATCTTGAGTTGTATTGTGCTGTTTTGTAATGTGCTTTTTGTGTTCATAGTTGTCCTGGTATTCTGATGGGTCAAGCCAAACAAAAATCGTTATTTGTTATGCCGCAACACAATACAACATATCGGATTTTCGTGTTTGTTTGTCAAAAGGATGCCATGAAGCCAAGGAGTGTGGCAAAAGGTAAGAAATTTTAACTCTATAATAAACTAACATATGAAATAACGGGTGGCGATGATGTCGTCCCCTCATACATCATACATTGCTTGCTGCTTTTGAGAATCATGCTGCCAAAATGAGTTTCATTTGTAAAACTGCTTGTGTCTTGGTTGGTTTTGAATCTTTATCCTCGGACTGGCAAAGCCTTGATTGGTTATTCCTGGTAGTTTCGCATACTTGTGGAGGCTCTTGACACAGGGCTGGTTACCGAGATTAGCAAAGTTGAAGTTTTTCGATTGTTGAAGTGTTGTTGCCGGAGAATTCACTAGGTGCCACTGAATGGGAAGCAGTCCTGAAAGTGCGTTGCTCAAGCGCACACTCCGAGAGTCGAACTTGAGCCGGGCGCGTAACCACTGAGCTAACGGGGCGGGATGGGAAGGCCTATTATTGGTCAACATTTTTGTTACGGATTTGTTATAATAGATGTAATAAAAGATAAGTTTTTATTGGCTTGTGAGTGCAAACATCATTTTGGTCTGCATTTCTTTTATACTATGCATAGACAACTTGTAACTGCATTTCTTTTATACTATGCATAGACAACTTGTAACTGCTATTCATTCCAACAAGAATAGCAGCAGGTCTACCGCTAGGTTTCGGGTTAGCTATCCGAAAGCAAAGCATAAGGAATGAGGCTATTCTCTAAAAACGATCAAAGAAAACCCCACTTACCATAAGTTATCTATACACCATAATTTTATGAAATTAGCAATATTCCAAAACTGCTACTTTATAATATGTGTACTGTGTAGTTGTAGTATGTGATTACCCAGTCAGCAAAATCAATCATTTTTACATTGATTCAACGTTTTGCAGACGTTGAAACAATGTAAAAATGACGGATTTGACGCAAATTTTGTCATTTTATTATTCATTTATTTGACGCAAAATTCGTCATTTTTACATTGATTCAACGTTTGCAAAACGTTGAATCAATGTAAAAAGGACTGATTTCGTTGACTGGATAAGCATGTGCGGTAAAGTGAAATGTGTGCAGCAATCATTGTGACTACCATACATTTTTATTGATTTAAAATGCATTATCTTTTTTAAAGATCATGCCAAGAGCCTTTTGAAGATTGCATTGTGTGAAAGGGAAACATTGGCAGAACACCGAGAAGAATGGGAAAGCACACCTCTTTCCATGCATTTATGCTTAGACGTTTGCATCCAGATGTTTCTGATGCAATTGCATCTTATTTTTCACGGTTTTCTAACCAAAACCCGTCTTAAATGATGTAGCAAATGCAATACCTAAACGTGGGCAATCATGTTGTATTATATTCATGTAACCAAAAGTTGCTTTTAAATACGTTATAGGCACATTGTCTACAGACAATTTGTTCGGTGGATCTGGGGTTACCTTTGTCATTCAATCCGTGTGCCTCTGCCGTCATGCGTTGTTTCGGCTATTAGGTCGAAATTTTCAAGTGAACATAGAAAATATGTTGGATTTAAATTATCCTGATTTGAAATAAAAAGAAGTCACAATTCAAAGTCTGCTTCAAGAAAAGCTTTGCCGTGTGCATAGAGAGAGTGATTTTTGTACTTGTACACTAAAGTATACCTATCAGAGTTCTTGAGTAAATGTTCCTAGTTCTTTATAAACTAATATGGTGCTTGCCTGAAGCTAGTTGCTTTCGGTGTTCATTTTATCAACTACTAAGCTGCTTAAAATCGACATAAATAGTTCATTGCATTTGCTGGAAACGACACCATAAGCGATCTCTTACTCTGCATTTCAAATGCATCTTGCGTGAACATACGAGCAGCTTGTACCGTTATGACGTCACGTCCGATTATGGCACGGTTCAGTGAGCACGCGTCGCTCTGAAACTAAGGGCTAACTAAAACGGCCCTACAAAGGAAACGCAATGAAATTAAGGAAAAATTTCAACGACAACCACTTATTATACATCTCTAGAGCACTTACAAAGAAAAAAATCGAAAAGTATGGTTTGGGGTTTACTGCCCCTTTAAGTGTTTTACGCCTTAGATGTTAAGCATGATCTGACGTAATTTAACGTAGACTGACAATGCTTTTACAAACCTGGAGATGCGCGTTTTCTTTCAATGGAGGTGAGTCGACGAACAGTGTCAAGTGCGGATTGCCTTTCGTCCCTCCCTGAGTTGCGTGAACCTCCCGAACCTGCGGAGCCTCGCGAGCCACTTTTGTTACGCTCCTGACTGGAGATCCTAGATCAGAATTTGAAAAGCTACATCAACCCACCTACGGTAAGTCGGAAACTAAATCTTTCCTTTTTACATAAATGCAACGTCTCTAAGTGTTGATTCCATGCAAAAAAGGCGGATTCTGCTACCTGCAATAGAGCCAAGTCATATGCACACGTCTAAACGAAACACCTTTTCCTCAATATCAATATATGCACTGTTTAGTAGGGTGTTTCATTTTTTCACCATTTTTGAAATTCAAAATGCCTGGGGTCCCATCTGGTGGTATTTGGGGAAAAAAGTTTACACCCCAATTTTTTTTCAATTATGACGTCATATTGAGGTGGTCCACGAGGTTTGAAATTTTTGGGCCTCAAAATCTCGAAATTTGGCCGTATCTCCGGAACCACACATCATAGATCGACAAAATTAGTATCAAAATGCGCAGAAGGGTCGGTTTCCTATACCAGATGTAGAGGATATTAAGGTCTATGTGGTTCAGAAAAAAAGTTATTTCAAAAAATCTGATTTTCGGTCAATTTTCTCCTGATGAACAAAGATCAGGTGATCAAGATAAGAAATTTTTCTGTATTTTTCCATTCTTGGAAGTTGCTATTGCGTAATAATAGTCCTTGTTTGTTTTGCGAGAGATGAAATGGTAATTTGAAGGTATTACTATTATAATATTAATGTAACCGTTGAGAAAGAGGTATGCTGCTCACCTGCTTTAGATTAAGTGTCATTATGGCATTAAGGTCAGGTATCAGTATGTCGATGCAAAACTTCAAGGAATTGGAGAGAAATGTGCTTCTCCTTAATTCAGATATAGTCAGTCACTATTTTAACTTGAGGAAGAAAGTAGCCGAAACTAATCCTAAGTTTTTGAAGAAAATACCCCATTTCCAAGATTTGAAAGATGAACTGCTGAAAGATGTAGTTGGCATATGGAACAAAGCTGGTCTTCCAATGCTCAGCAAACAGAGAAACCTAGCACTTCTGGCATACAATCTGCCAAAGCATCGGCACTGGTATGTTTGAAACAGAGAAAAAGAAATGAAGTAGTTAGATGTCTTCTACACAGTAGCGAAAGCGACTCTGATGGGGAAATGAATTGGGAAGATGATAAGGAATACGAGCCTCTGAAACCAACTGTTTGGGGAAAAGTGTACAAGAAAGTACATTCTTTTTCAATAAATGATAGAAGTTGTGTACTTGCTGATCGTAGGATGACTTCGGTACGCCAGCAGTCAGATCTTATGAGGTCGGTTCTTGGAAAAGATCAAGTAGCTGCAATGCTGCATCACCTTCGACAGCATACCGCCAACGACAAAAAACGCGAGAAAAATTTCTGATGGAAAGTGAGAACCTTTTCAACTCAGCTTCTGCCATGCAGTTATGTTATGATGGGCGCGTTGTCGATAAAATAGATCGATACGTTTTCTTGGGTCAACTTGTTGATGATAATGGCATGAAGCACGGAAGTGTGCTTCTTGTTAAATCTTTTCCCAAAAGTGTGTCGGTCACTGCAGAACTGATTTTTGGCACCATCATCCAGGAGGTTTGCAGAGTTCACCTATCCCAAGTATATTCAGTCATGGCTGATACGACTGCTCTCAACACAGGAAAAAAAAGTCCGGAGAATACTCGACTGGTCAATTATCTTAATGATGAAGTTGGTCATGATATTCATACCCTTTAATGCATGTTCCACATAAACGAAATGTATCTTTCCCATGTCATTTCTTTTGTGGACGGCGCCAAGAAGGGTCCCGGAGCAATGCAAGATGGGGCTTTGCTTAACCAGATAGCAAGACTAGACAAGCCCAGTACTGAAACATTAACACCAACTATTATTACGCAATAACAGCTTCCAAGAGTGGAAAAATACAGAAAAACTTTATCTTGATCACCTGATCTTTGTTCATCAAGAGAAAATATACCAAAAATCAGATTTTTTTAAATAACTTTTTTTCTGAACCACATAGACCTTAATATTCTCTACATCAGGTATAGGAAACCGACCCTTCTGCGCATTTTGATACTAATTTTGTCGATCTATGATAAGCGGTTCCGGAGATACGGCCAAATTTCGAGATTTTGAGGCCCAAAAATTTCAAACCTCGTGGACCACCTCAATATGACGTCATAATTGAAAAAAAATTGGGGTGTAAACTTTTTTCCCCAAATACCACCAGATGGGACCCCAGGCATTTTGAATTTCAAAAATGGTGAAAAAATGAAACACCCTACTGTTTAGTCTTGTGTTCAACAAATAAATAGAAAGAACTTCATCGTTTACCTAAAAGAACTTTATCGTTTACCTAAAAGAACTTCATCGTTTATCTAAAAGAACTTCATTGTTTATCTAAAACAGTGATTCTCAAACTGTGTGCCGCGGCA
This sequence comes from Aplidium turbinatum, assembly GCF_918807975.1. NCBI lineage: Eukaryota > Metazoa > Chordata > Ascidiacea > Aplousobranchia > Polyclinidae > Aplidium > Aplidium turbinatum. Next base: position 50,838,010 of record NC_137472.1, read on the forward strand.
CACTAGTGTGTCGCCACAGATTCTCAAGTGTGCCGCGAATCTTTTTGAAATTTTGGAAAAGAACTGTATAAATATTTAAAATAAGCCATTCAGACAAGCATGCGACTTAAAAGCGCTTTAACTCCTTCAATAGATGATAAATAAGCACATGTGACGATGAAACTAATTATATAGCATTGCCGATACAGCAGGGTAATTGCCACGTCACTATTGGGCTGCTATGTTAGCTATTGCTAACATTACTTCCCACCATTTGGAAGCAATGAATCAAGCCATCTTTCTGCAGAAGAAGAACAGCTTATTGATTTACGAAACGACCTATTTTTTCAAACGCTGTTTCCACAAAAAAAACTTGGATGCGTTTTGGCTGTCTGCTTCCAAATTCTATTTCATGATCCGTGCAAAAACAATCAAAATTTTATTGCCATTTGCATCTTCATGGCTATGTGAACATGGCTTTTCTGTTTTGACTGAAATTAAAAGCTGTAAACGAGAGAGACTGCTTGAAATTGACGATGAAATTCGGGTATATGTTTGTCAACAATGCAACCTCGTTTCAGTCGAAGCTTATATTGGTATAAACAAGCACATCCATCGCATTGACACGTGAAAATAATTTTTTTTAAAGCAACTTTTCTTCTTTTGTAAGTGTGCCGCGTGCGTTTTATATTCTTTCTAATGTGCCACAAGCTGAAAAAGTTTGAGAACCACTGATCTAAAAGAACTTCATCGTTTATCTAAAAGAACTTCATCGTTTATCTAAAAGAACTTCAGCGTTTACCTAAAAGAACTTCAGCGTTTATCTAAAAGAACTTCAGCGTTGACCTAAAAGAACTTCATCGTTTATCTAAAAGAACTTCAGCGTTTATCTAAAAGAACTTCATCGTTTACCTTCCGGGACCTCGAGGAGAGTAAGAATCTTGACTTCCGGAACCGAGAGCTGAGAATCGGTTCATCATGGTGGGAGTGGAAGATCTTGGAGCAAGGTTGTCCATGTTATCCCGGTTGGAATAACCTCCTGAACCGGTTTTGGTTGCGCTGGATCCACTTCCGGATTTCCATCCCGATTTCCCACGGTTAGGTCCAAGGGTCACGTTCGATTCATCAAACTGTTGCTGAAAATTAACGTTGTATTTAGGTTTAAGAACGACAATTCTTGAAACAATATATTTTGAAACTTCTTTCAAAGGTTCAATAAAGCCTAAAATCCAACCTTAGAAAGTTTCATCTTTTGAGGGTCGTATCTGATAGGTTTCTGCTGAAGACCAACTTTGGTCCAACCTTCCTCCACCATATGGCCGCCCCCACCACCTCGACTTCCTACACGGTTTCCTCGAGACTGCACAAAACAAACAAATTTTACAAAATTTTCAGAAAATAAACAAAAAAATCCAAGCGTTAAGATCAAAAAAGAAACAAGTAGGATACAGCAACGCGTAAACTTTCTGTTGAATGGAAATAAATCAAGAGAAAATTGCGAAATATAGCGAACTTAACTCTTAACTGGATTGAACCTGACATCGACCAGCAAAAGCAAAATTTCAGACAAGCTGTATTTGCAGATGCACCAGACATAGGAAAGAGAAACCATGACTTTTCGCATCACATTTTCTACAATCAAAGGAACACGATGAAACAGACGAGCAAATACGAGAATGCAGCAAGTAGCGATGTAAATCGTTTGCGATTCTTTTTTTAAAACTATATGTTTTATAAAAAAAATCAAAAAAATCGTGTTTTCGCAACAGTAACCCGTCGAATATGTTTTAAATGCTGTTGTTGAACGTTTGAATTCTTTCAGACCGGAAAAAAATTGGATAAGTTCATTCATGCGACGCCCATCAATTTCTTAAATCTACTTACTCCAGCTAAACCCTTGCTATCTTTCTATTTTGAAGGAAGAGTCCTGATAAAGCAGTTAGCACTGCTCGTTTTTTCCGTACATTTTACCATAACTCTACGTATCAATGTTAGTAGTTATAAAATGTATAAAATGAAAAGCATAAAAAACAAAAAAAAATCGAGAAAAAAGTGAAAAAAAATTTGAACATCACTAATAGCAAGCAGCTCGTGAAGATGACGTCAAATTTAACTACCTGAGATTTCATGGGGGGAGCTGCAGCGGCTGCTGCCACCTGAAGAGCGTGTTGTTCTTTCTCTTCCTTCGCATCAGCATGGATCTGATCAATTGTCTTCGGACCTTGAGCCTTGATGGCTCGCTGCACCCACTTGTTCTGAAAGACAAGAAAAACTCGGCATCATCTAGGTCAGTGGTTCCCAACCTGGGGTTCGCGGACCCCTTGGGGGTCCGTGAAAAAACATTTGGGGGTCCGTGATTACCTTGATGAATTTTGGAGAAAAAAAAAAAATACTTTGTTATATGCACGAATAGAGCACCAGCTATGCTTGGGAACAAATCCGGATTTGCTGCTTTAGTAAAAAACGAAGCTCCTCTCATGGTTGTTACCCATTGCTTCTTGCACTTCTTTGCACCTACGCCTTAGCAGCAAAAACTTTACGAGCAAGTATCAAGAAAATTCTGACAAATTGCGTGAAAGTCGTTAATTTCATCAAAAGCAGAGCTGTAAACCACCGTACTTTTAAAGCGCTCTGTCAAGAAGTAGAGTCAGATGACGGAGTACTTTTGTAGGCTGTCATTCTGAGGTACGTTGGTTATCGAGAGAAGTTTTAAAACGACTGCAGCAGCTAAAAAATGAAGTATCAACTCTTTTGAAAGCAAAAGGAAGTCCCCTCTCAAAATTGTTCGAGAGTAAAAGTTTTCTATACCAATACGGCATGGCTATATATTAAGAATGTTAATCGTGGCATTCAAAGACCAGGTGTGACGATAACTGATGCAGCTGAAAAACTGAAAGCGTTTTTAGCCAAGTTACCGGTTTAGAAACGCAGATTGGAAGCAGGTAATTACGCTAACTTTCCAATGTTAGAAGATCTTATCTTGATGGATGAAACTCAAAGAGAATGTGCTCTTTTGATCTCTATGAGAGAAAAATTTTGCGCACACTTAAAACCAAGCAAATCTCATTTCAACGTTATTTTAATTTAGAACACCTGCCGAACGAAGTTGAAACATGGATTCGAAATCCTTTTCTTTTTAACTTAAACAACATTAGCGATGACGATCTCAGTAAAGATGACCTAATTGATTTGAGATCAAAAGAGTTATTACGCATTGAGTTTCATTCAAAAACTGTGGAAGAATTTTGGTGCTCACAACTGCAAACCTACCCATTCTTGGCAAAGCAAGCGATTATTGTTTTGTTACCATTCATAACCACTTAACCTTTGCGAGGCAGGATTCTCAGCTCTTGTTACAATGAAAACAACATCGAAATCGCCTGGACAGTGGACGTTGAAGATGACATGCGTGTTGCATTGTCAAAAACTCAACCGCAGTTCAGTCGTTTAGTTCGGGAAAGGCAACAACAGCCCTCTCATTAAATTTGTTTACGTTGAAAAAGTTTCGGCATGGCACTTTGGGTCACCTTAATATTCAAATACTGCTGACATTTCTTGAACAATCCATTTATTTTCTTATTTGAGCAATTGTTTAACCTGACATTTTCCGCAGGAGTCACAGCGGCAATGCAATATGACACCGTTCAGTAGCTGAGTAGCATAATTATTACAATAGTCAATAGTAGCCTACTGTGATTGAACTGACTCGTGTGAAAATAAATTTCTTTGCAATAGTCAATATAGTATGTTAATTGAGTTTCAGGCAAAATTTAGGTAGGGGTCCGCAGAATTAATAATTTGTCTAAAGGGGTCCGTGACAACAAAAAGGTTGGGAACCACTGACTAGGTTGTGAGGATTGATGACTGTAGTCGGCCAAACGGCCATTTTGTTATCTCCTTAGACAGCCGTGCTTTGCTTGCATGGGAAGGTGCTCGTTCCGAGAGTTTTACGTCATAATATGAAAGCATGACATAAAGGTAAAGATGACACTTTTGCTTCGGTTTAGTGACTGTGCCAGCTACATACACATACAAATTGTACATTACAAAACAACATTTGATAACATACAAAATAACTGTTGATGATAGTGGTTTTAAACAAGGTTTCACTGTTTTCCGTGTTTCAGCTGGTACTTTTCGCTTGCGAACACGTTTATGAGGAAAATAAAATATCTTCCAAAAGAATCATGCGAATAGTTTGAGAATCGAAAGAATCATGATTACAGTTTGGACAAGTTAACTGACCGAACCAAACAGTAAGAAGAAATTACCAGTCTCAGATCGATGACGTCTTGAATCATGAAGCGCACTCGCGATGACGTTTTCCTTTCACGAATGATCTTCTCCATTTGATTGAAGTATTGATCCATGCGTTGCTGCACAAACATCAAGAATAAACGCAATTTATGGACTAATTTCCCCCATCAAATCCAACACTTCTTCAGTCATTGAATTGTTAGATAAGTTTAATGTAGAGATAACCCAAACAGCAAACCAATCAATTTTTACGTCTGCAGACGTTGAATCAACGTAAAAAAACAACTGGTTCGCCGTCTGGGAATAAAGATTTGTAACTGTGGTAGATTCAAACTGAGCGATTTGATGTTATTTTGTGATGAAATATGCTGCTGCACATCTCGACCTGCCAACTCACAATGTCTTATATTGTTTACCATTGTTACTATGAAGAGTTTTTTGCTATATCAACAGAGAATGGTTCAGGAAAGTGGTGCGAATTTTCGAAGACGGTGGCGCGTGTGTCTTTTCTAGTTTGGAATCACCCAGGTCGGAGCAAAGTAACGTGGCAGCTTGCCTACAAATTTCCGCAAGACTACAAACCGGCTTGACAGAAATAAAATTCTCTACAAAATTGTGGTAATAGCGCACACACAATACACTGACAGCTTAAACATTTTTTTTGCTGTACATTGTGTACAACAATTTTTGAAGCAAAAACTTTGCAACACTTTAGAATAAACATCAGTGCACAAAGTTTTTCCTAAATATCATTGTCTAAAATGTTGACTTAATACAAAATCTACAGTAAATGACACGAAAGAGACGCTGAACCGACTTTTCCTTTAGAATGATCGAGATCTTTGCCAATCGTTGTCAGCAACCGACACAGTGACTCGAGTGACTCTTCTTCGCGGCTTTTGAAAAGAGTCATGATGCAGTTGTGCATGATGGATTCGGTCAGCATGTTGAGTTTAAATAACTCTCCAATGAATCGAATATTTCCCAGCATCCTCCGCCTCTCTTTAGCTTCTGCCACGTCCAGCTCTTCTTTGAACTGGGTGGTTTCCTCCTGCGTCATCAAACAAATAATATGGATGTCTGAGCAAAAAAAGCAAAATTTTCTCCTTGATGTGTAGTACTTAAAAGCACATGTGTTAAAATGAAGCGGCTAAACGTAAAGTTGAGCCAATACTTGAATAAATCAATGATTTGTTTTTTGGACAATTGCAGTGTCTTTTTGGTCTTAAATCGCTAACTAATTATATTTTGAGGCAAAAAAGAGATAAAAAAATGACGTTGTTGAGGACAATGATCTTCTCATGGAATCCACGAACCGGAGTTTTTGCTCCTTCCATCTTCTTGCGAAGACCCAAAAGAAAGTCCTCATTGGCGCGATCCTTCTCGAACTCGCGCTGGCATCGCGTCAGCAATATCTTCCGGAACTCCACAGTGGTACCTGCTTGAGAGGAAGGATTTTGAGTGGTACTGGACGGGGTTTGGACACGGAACTGCGACATGGTTCGGCACATGTTAGCGTAGGCCTCGCAGAAGTTTGGCTCGTCGATTGCCTGAATGTAGATAATACAAAAGACAATGATTAAAACAATGATCGAACGAAAATGAAAGACGCCATACTCGCCAAAAACAAAAAGCATGTACTTCTAACGCGACTTTTTATGTTGTTTTTTGACCAAAATAATCTCAATTCTAGACTAGCCTAATGGCTGTGGTTAAGAATTCTTTGCTGATGCCACTTCAAAGGAAAATAAATTCGCTTTTTATGACCTTTCGCTGAAGCGTTAAACTACAGTTGCAGAGCATCACAGTAAGCAAAGCCGGTCCGCAGACGTTGAATCAATACAAAAACGACTGGTTTTACCACCTGCAACGTTTTTAACATTTCCATGCAAAAGCAGAGCCCAATACTTCAGCACAATACTGAAAACGACAAAAAGAACTAATTTCTAAAGCATTCTGATAGACAACACCTTCTTTTTTTAATTTTAAGCTGCTACAGTCACATAATTATATCCTAGAAACAGTTGCATGACTATCTAAGACCCAATTTGCACTCACTTTTTCAAAAATAAGATTTATGACTTCACGCAATCGTATTTCGGAGTTGATGGGAAGCTGCTGGAATTTCTGCATCAAAGCCGAGAACTTTGAAGGCGTCAACTTGTTAAGTATCGAGCGCACGTTACGAAGGACCTCCTGTGAACAGTTAAACTAAATTACAAACTACTCGGTTGACATGTTAGGAATATAGTGAGTCCTATGAAGCTCGATTTAAGCGAGAATAAATTTTGCGTCATATAAAATCAAAATAAGGATCCAACGCGTCGAAAAATGTTTGAACTCAAAATATTGTTAAATTCTATGTTGCTCGTCTAATGACAAGCCAACAGCAAAACTAGAAGTTTAAAGTCGCCAACCGCTGTCTGATCTTCTTCGGTGGAAGAGGACCCGCTGGACTTTGGCTCCGCTTTGCTCGGTTTCCACGCATTCTCAGCCTTGTTCAACTCCGGTTCCTTCTGGATTGAAACCTTCTTGATGATCTTTGGCATGCTCTGGCTTCCTTGGTGAGGGTAGCCACCCCCGTATCCTCCACGAGAACCGCGGGAAGTGTTCTGTACAAGAGGAGCGTCAGCCTCATAAATGAGCGGCGATAGAGATTACCAAACAATCGGAAAAGCGGAGTGTTCTAATGTAAGTTGTTAAAAATTTAAACGCAAGCAGATGCGGCTCCATACAAAAATTCTCAAAGCAACATCTCGTTTCAAAACCGAAAATCGGTATTTCTTATTCAATGTAAAATTATTTTTCTTTCATAGGCCTGATAAAGGCTAAATACATAACCGAAAACGTTTGCAATTTTTTTTATGTTAAATGCTGTGTTGTTGCTCAGTCATGTCTGTTTATGGTTAAAAATTGATTGTCGTTGAATAAGACACAACAATCTCGATTACATGAGCAAAATTAAGACATGGGGGAACAAGCAGCAGAAACGTGAAGTTAGTAGCAAGCAACTAGAACATGAGCTCACCCGTCCTGGTCTGTGGCCACCTCCTCCTCCCATCCACTGAGGAGTGAAATCAGTTCCCCTTTGCATATCCATCGACAAGGATGGAAGAGAATTTGAAACGCTTGATTTAGGAAGAGGCTGTAACAAAAAACAATCATTGATGAAATAAAATATCAGCCGAGTCTGTACGTACAAGCTTTAAGCGTTACCGGTTCAGAGGAAAGCTGTTTTAAACTCTTATTTCTTGCAACATCTCGTTGCAATTCCAGTCTGAATTTAATGAAAGTTGTCATAAACATGGCAGTGATTAGATGCAATGATCTAATCTGCAAGTTCTGGAAAGTTGCTTGAACGCCTGATTGGGTTGTACTTATAACTAAAGGTGTACAAGAACTCACTCTGTCCATAATAATGTCTTGGATGATAGGGAGATCGTTTGGCTTGTTAAGCGAGGCTTCATTGTAGCGAAACTGCATCAGGAAGGTACGGTCGTATACTTTCTTGGAAGGATTTGCTGAATCGAGCTCTAAAAGATCAAAAATCAACGTGATTTGACAAAAGATGATCTGAAGATCAAATTGCACACGCAATGAGCGATTTTGCTCTTTTGCTGTTGAATAGAAAACCTTTCGACACGACCGGAGCTTGTGGTCAGATTACTACATTTCATGCTTTTAATCAAACACTATGATAATGACGTCATTTTCGTATTGATGCAAATATTCTTGCAATCAGCTTTTTTCTTTACGCTCAATTACGACAACTATTTCAAGGTAAAACTCGGTATGCTGACGCAGTGTATTTGTCCGAACAACATATCCTCCATATTAAGGTTGTTATATTTCAATAGAAACAACGTGGCCAGGCAACTTACCAGTCCAACGTCTACGAAAGACCACCATTTTTTCTTCTAATAGGCTAAAACTATGAAGCTAAATCTGCAAAGCCAAAACTACTTTGCTAATCTTTAAAGTGGATTTGCCAGTGCACGTTATACCTTCTTTGAGAGGTTCCGTTTTAGCAGGTTCTGCTTTTTTGACTTTCTCAATCTCTTTCGGAATTTTAAAAACTGGTTCTTCAGGCGATACGTTCTGGGAAGGTTGAATGGGAAGTGGCTCAGCCAGAGGAGGATTCTGTGGTTTAGAGCAAGGTCCTTTGGTTAGTCGAAGTACACAGGAAAAAGCTGGTATCTATTGCTTTTATAAGAGAGTACTAAAACCAACATTTCATCAACATGCAGTATGAGATTCATAATCGAAATTGATGGTTTATGCGAAAAAAAACCTCACTCAGTATATATGAGTAATGGGGTCGGTCCATTTGAAGAAAAAAAACTGTGCGTTAACACTAACACGGAAGCTAGACAAATACGTTTGGTTTAATTTCAAAGTAGGTGTCGAGAAATAAGTGACAATTTGACTAAATGAACAAAACAATGGCCCACAAAGGTTTTCATTCGATTGACTGGTGCAGAAAACTAAACAGAGCGACAAAACTGGCCGTTATTGACACATCAATGGTCATGGTGAGGTAGGTCTCATACAAGTGCATGACACGTACCTTTGAAACTGATGACTTGGCGACTTGGACAGATGCGACTGGCTCGGGTTTAACTTGCACAACCGGAGCTTTACTGCCATTTTCTACAACTGCAAAATCACCACTCATCGCCTTCAAGGCGAATTCGTCGACACTTTTCTTTGTGCCTTCACTTTCCGGTTCAACTTTATTAGTGATTTTAACCTGGACAACTGCCTCATCTTTCGGAGTCTCAGTTGGAAGAGCAGAATCTTCTTGAAGCGGAGGCGAGATCTTTTCAGCGACTACAGTTGACGCTGGTTGGTTGTCAGAGGGAAGTGCGTCGTCCTTTGCTTCTTCTAACTCGTTCTTTGTTGATTCTACGACTTCCTTCTCATCGCGACTGGAGGATTTAGAATCAGCATTTTCAGTTCGAGCATTTCCGTTGGATAAAGCTTTGGAATCTGCGTCACAACTTTCGCTTTCTGGTGAAGCTTTCAAACCTTCACTTTTAGTATCGATCACAGAAACTGGCTGTGAATCAACATTTTTACTTGATTTTTCGGTTGTTTCAACCGTGTTTTTTGTTGTTACAATGTCATTAATTATAACTTCGTGCTTAGAGTCTTCGAGTTTGCTAATGGCTTTTGCAGTACTGATGATTTCTTCGATTTTTTTATCTGTTGGCACTTCGTGTTTAATAGCAATCTCAACGGATCGTTTTTCGCCTTCAGAGACATCACCATTGTCTTGTTTAACATGTGCCTCATTGCGGACAGGTTGGACAACTGCTACCGGTGCATCTGGCCGTGTGTTGTTCAAAGGTGCGCTGTTAGCAGGAGGAGGCATCGGGGTGACCGAAGCACCTGTGGTAGACTGTAGCTCTCCTTTTGAATTTCCAACCGTGCCATTGCTCTTCGTTTGAGAAGGGGGCGCTTGCACAGACGATGGAGCAGCCGGGGTTGCTTGCGGTGCAAAATTGTGTGGCATTCTCTGCATCAGATAATTTTTATTAATATAAATAAAAAACAACAGTAAAGCGGCTATTTTAAGAACGTCACAGACCTGGCACTTTTAATAAGCGAGTAGTTTTGTAAGCGTTGCTTAATAAGGCGCTTACCTGTATTGTTGGTGGTGGGACAGATGTGTCTACTCCTTTTGGCACCATTGAAGCGGGTGATCCAGACTAGAAGGGTAACAGCAAATAAACAGATTGTGCACAAGAACATAGTGCCCAAGCAATGATGTGTTTGTGTATGGAGTGAAAAGTTTGGAACAGTTGCGACATGTAAAAGCGTTGGCTGTCACTGCACAACGCTAATGAATGTTTTCCAAAATACAGCATATACTTTTGAGCAAGGCTAGTTTTGCTGTATATAAAATGCCTGTACAAGTGTACTGTACAGACACAGAAAATATCGCTGATAACTGTGTTGGGAAACACTTCCACAAACCAAGTGATATCAACAGAAGCCAATTATTATCATTTTTCATTTGGTTGATCTTTCTTGTTTCGCTTTGTCAATTTGTTCATGTTAAATTTATGCTGTAGAATGTAGATAGAGAAGAGATATGAACAAAATATAGCAAAAACAAAAAATCTTTCTCTTAAACAAGTAGTTCAGCTATTTACCCGAGCAGCGTGCTCAATGGGAGCTGGATAGACATGAGGCTTGGTTGTGGCTTCTAGCTTACTTTCTGTTTGCGCAGGTGACACATGGAGCTAAAACAATTAACATCATGTATCAACTGCTGGAAAAAGTTTGTATTTAAATTAATAAACTCTTTCAAACACAAGCCATAGAAAAGCGTTTCTGAATGAAGGCAAGTGTAGACATTATTTGATCATGTTGATCATGTGGATCAATGGTCGGTAATATGCAGCGAGCAAAAGTGGAAAACTATGCAGTGCAGATATAATTTGTGTCTTGTTTTTCCAATGTTCAAGACATGCAAGTAAGCGGCTTACGTATGCTGGTGCAGGCGACCGGTCTGGACTCTCGCTGGCCATGGCGGCAACTTGTGCAGCAAACTGAGCAGCAATGCGTTCTTGTGGTGTTGTGGCGTTCTGAAAAAGTGAAACAATTCACGTCCGCATCAACTGAACGCTTAGCCTGAATATACCGCACTATACCAGAAACCATAAGCTATTGCGAGCATTGTCAAGGTTTACTGAAGACTTCGGCAACTAGCAGAAAATAAACTGATCAACATACAGCCGTTGACACGGAGACCGGTTGCGGTGTTGACGCGGCGGACGACTCCCCCTGCGGCATGCCGGGACTCAAGACATCGCTTGTCACATCCGCTAGCGTGTTTGGATCTCTTATGATGATTCCCTTCTTTCGTGGCGCAAGCGGCTGATGAAAAGAGATGCAGCAGAGGGTTAAAATGTTGTCTGTTGCAAATAGATTAGGCAAGAAGGTACGCACTTTTGCAAAGCTTACTTTTTTTAAGATACGATGAGCATGGTTATTTGAAACTTGCACGCAACTGTTAAATCTGGATACAATTAAGTTGACCGAACAATGCAAAACTGAGCGTTGGTTACAAATTAATGAACTCTTTTCTAATTTTTACCACACTGAGGGAACGTCAAGTACAGTCGTCCCAAACTGTCCAATTTTTTTTTTGTCTTTTTTACGGATTTGGCGTCCCTCATGAAATTAACTGCTAATTTTATTCCTTTGCTTTATATTTTGCAAGTGCATACGCTTGAACTTACCCAAAATCATGTCACACAAGACACAACCTTAATATAAAAAAACGCGGTTTCACGAAAACCTGTCCTAAATATTAAACTACTGTACGCCATAACGAATTTCGACCTAAGAATTAAATAAGAAAAGATCTTTTCTCTTGCGGAAACGCAGAAACTGCTTCAAGGACTCCAAAATCGGGGGCGGACCCCAGTTCGGGAACCACTCATCTAGAATGCGTAAAGTTTCGAGTCAAAGACATATCACTTAGTAAATATAATAATGGGGATTTGAAAACCTGTAACTTTGAGAAAAGAGGGTAGAATGAATTGACTTATTAAATAGCGTGTAATACGTGCACACGTAAGCAAGTTAGCAGAAGCCTTACCTGCGCCGGGGTCTGGTGCTGCATTACCACTGGTGCCTGCATTGGCTGTTGAGCACTATGTTGATACTGAATAAAATAAACATTTCTTCATTGTTGCTTAGAATTATCACAAAATGTAAATGCGAAGCTATCTTACAGTCTGGGGTTACATTTGTTTTAACTATTGGCCAGTCGTTTTTCATAATTGAAAAGACCTAAATGAATTGATTTTCTCAAGAAAAAAACAAAACAAAAACGGTTCGGTGGTTGTGCGCGGTCGTCTGCTCAACACTGTTATCATGTGAACGCGCTGAGACAGGCGCTTATGAATGCATGTTGGCATTGCACTTTTCACAGCTGAATGATTTTCCACCCTTACTTAATGCGGTTCTTGTAAGTTAGAAAATTATGTACTGCAATGCAAAATCATTTCAACACAGTTCATCCGCCTTGCCGCAAACTTCAGCCAAGCTATGACGTATTCATTATGTTTGGGTGGCATTGAAGCTACGATGTCGATGTAGCTATGATGGTTCAAAATATTCTGTCCGTTTATGAAAATGCATCAGCTCCAAATTACATCATAGCCGTCACATGACTTTTTCTTGAAAGGCGACTGAAAACCTTACGCAATCTTAAAACAATTTACATTTCTGGAAAAAAAGTTTGCAGGTAAGAAAAAATTGCATTGGTCCTGCTGTCCAACGTCGTCAGACGTTACAATGGTTCAAAACAGCAACTTTCTCTAGTTTGATGTGCACATGCAAGTATTTAAAAGCGATCAGATATTGTAGCATTACCACGGGTTCGACGAAATTTTGGGGATACTGTGTCAAGGGTGCCATTTGGCTTTGCGGGTAGAAAGGCTGAGGCGGAGGTTGAGCTGCAAAATAAAAATATTTGTATGACATTTTTCATTCACAAATAGAAAACGGTTACGTATATATTTAGTTTTTGAGAACAAATAACGAAATTCATTTAATGTAGACTTTACACAGTTTCTGAGTGCGCACGACACAGCAGCTGAGCACGAGAAACCTATTTTTAGGTAAGTTTGAAAACTGCTGAACACATGCCTCAACAAAAGACGGAGTGACAAAGACTTTGTTGACGCTGCGCTTCATCGAAAGGGAAAAACCCTGGTGATAAGTTGAAGCATGTACAAAAAACTTAATTTCACAACGTCTATTACAAATTATTATTGAGCAGGTGAAACCGAAAACAGGAAGTTTAAATTTCTTTCTAGACGAACTTAAATCAGTTTTGCAATACCAAAATAATTCACAATGTAGTTGCAATTAAAGTGAGCAGCCTAAATACCGAGTCAAGAAATAAATTGTTTTCTCAAAGCACATCGCATCAAATTGCTTGCATGAAAACAATCCCACATATACAGTAAGTTATAACAAGTGTTTAAAATGTGGATGAGCTTACTTTGATAGTATGGAGACTGCAACTGCCCGGCCACTTGAGTAACACCAGAGTGTGTGCTGGGGGGTTGGTACCTTGGTGGGCGGACCTTGGCAAGACGACACCAGATTAATTGTCAGTCAAGCGAAAACTAAATGACGTCATGACGTCTTACAAAAACACAAAACCCAGACGGAAAATTAGACGTTTGTACATTGATTCAACGTCTACAGCTACAGTGCTACACACTAAAAAACGACTGGTTTACTCGGGATATTACAAAACAGTTAGTTCAAGCGCACTCTAATTAAGTGGCTTCGGGGCCACGTGTGACAGTCAGCTGGCAGTTTCTACTTGCTGAAGTTTATTTATCGTCACCGAGCGTTGAGCAAACAACTGTGAAGAACATCTTATGAAACCAGCATAGAATCCAATTTGCAATTATTTGCTCAAAACGTAAAATCTAACGTAACAGAAACTACTGTAAATGTCTGTGAACATCTTCGCTATTGGGATAATAAAGAAGCAAGGAAGCCAACTTTGCGTACAAAATACAACCTTGGAAAGCGGAAATAAGAATTAGTTAGACTGATACTGTGCACTTCGAAAGTCGTTTTTGCATTGCTTTAACGCACAATCCACAACAACAGTTGTGCTACGGACCGTTGTTTGGCTCGCAAACGTCATAACTACGTCAGACCATGGATTAGTGACACTTTTGTGTGAAAAAGGTGGCAGCAAGAGTTGTCGGTTGTCGCTTTTACATCCTTTCAACGTCGTTAGACATTGAAGTCATCCCAGCCAGCAAATTGGTATTTTTTTTACAATGCAACGTCTGCATACGTTGAATGAATGTAAAAATGACGGTTTTTGCTGTCTGGGATAGCGGCCTCGTTGAAGTCAGGGTTGAGAAAAACCCGGGTTTTTTTAAAAAAGCCCAACCCGCCCGGGTTTTTTTGGGTTTTATTGGGTTTTTTTAAAAAAGATGCAAAAAAAGGAAGATTCATGCTTATTTCAACTCAAAACTACTTTTTACGAATGAAGTGCCTTTCACTCACAGTACATGCTTGCATAACTCAATAAAATAATGCACTAGGGCTGTTGTTGCTTGAATGTTGCATCATCCATTAATTTCAAGATCAAGTTGGATGTTGCATCATCCAATGATTTCTATACCAAGTTGATGCTACCGTGGTAGAAAATAGAAATCACATTATTGCATCATTTGCTTTAGATTTGAAGGCAAGGAGCATTTATGCCATCATGTTTAAATATTTTTTATCATTTATATATATATTTTATATAGTAATGACTAATGGATGAGCAATTGCGTGGCCAATGGCCATTTAGGCAAATGCTCTGAAACAGCCATGCGTTAGGATCCAGAATCTGTAATTGGTAAATAACCTCCTAAATTGCATTTCACATCATATATACAGACTACAATATAGAGTAGTACTTTCACCAGTTTACCTATAAGGCCTTCTTGCATAAATGAGTTTTAGCGTAGTATACACAAAGTGGCATTACTTGATTTTTGTGCACTGTACAATATCCACTGCGTTTTCAGTTTATTCTTGGAAATTTACTGCACAATCACATCCTTAAGTCCTAATTTAAAGTTTGTTTTAAGTGCCTTGTAGTGTTTTTGTTCATTTTTTTAATTTTCTATTAAAAACTGGACAAATATGATGCTCTGGGTTTTTTTATGGGTTTTTTTGGGTTTTTTTAAGTGGGTTTTTTTAAAAAAACCCACCCGGGTTTTTTTGGGTCGGGTAAAATACCGACAACCCTGGTTGAAGTAGTGCCAGTTCAACAAGTAGAAGACACCCGAGTATTGGATAGTGAATACCCATCAAAACCAACAAAATCAGTGCTTGATACATTGCTTTGAAGTCTGCAGACGTTGAAACAATGTACGAAGTATTGTTCAATGGGGTATTAACTGTGAAGATACTAAATGCATAAATGATTAACAATATGAAAGCTTCAGAGGAGCTTATGTAAACTTACAGAAATTTAAGATCATAAACGTTCAGATAACTTATCAACAAAAATGTTTCATTTAAATTACTTTATCTCTGCACTACTCTGGGAGGAATTTTAGCTGTTAATTATGATCTTTGCACTTGGTCCACTGTACTCCATGAAGCAATAAATCAAGACATCTACACTGTATCATGCGAAGTAGTATTTTAAAAAAAGTAAAGGGAACTGAAAGATCAAATCGGTTTCCTGGCTGGTTAAATCGAGACAAAAATCGCCTTCAACTTCATATGCTGTACAACTTAACATATGTTAGTTTTATTCAACCAAAGAACGGTGTCAAAAAAGATCATAATCGTTTACAGTGTAAGTCTTTTGGAAACTGAATTGTAATACAGTATCACAAAAATGGATATATATACAAACAGAATACTTGACCATTCACAACAGACATCAAACACTTACTGAAGGCATGATGTACAACTGCGAGCTGTTATTCTGCATCAAAGGTTGCTGACTCTGTTGAAAATTTGAATAATGGCCAGCTGACTGCATGGATGGTGGCTGAGAAAATTTTGCTGGAGATGTCCCAACAGTATAAGATTGCTGTTAAAACAAGAAAAATATGTTAGAGGAAAAAGGAACTCATTAGTTGCATCACAAAAATTGCATCTGCCAACGTTAAATCATTGTAAAAAAAACTATTTTTGCTAGCTAAATTAGCACAAAAGTTTGTCAACCAGTTTTTTTATACTGATCATTTTTGAAAGCCGCTCATTCAAATTTGATCTAACAGTGCATTGGTGCATGTAGATTGTAGATGCAAATGAAAAGTAGACATCATCACAATTTTAAAATCAAAATTGTAATGCACTGCAGTAGTTTTGTTTTAAAACGAAAAAGTTTCAGCGCAGTGTTTGTTAACTTTAGGAAGAAATACTGTATTTTTCAAGTATTTCAAATCCTGCTCAAGGACTACCTTCAAACCTGCATTGCGTTCCTATATAAAATTGGCGAAGTCTGTGATAAAGAGAAAAACAATAATAATATAATCAGATTTTAGTTTGCGCCCATCGCGATAACATACGTCACACTGCAACCACAGATGTGATAAACAATGGATTGTCTTTAGAACTCGTTGTCTTCAATAAAGTAACTCTGACTCTACATGTTCAAAGTCTACCATCAAAGGCAGTATGTAGATACTATAAAAATGGTGTTTGGAATGACTTTTATAATAATAAAAAAAAAAGCTTTGTGATTTTGTAAGGTTAAACTTGGGGTTGACAAGTGTAAGAATGTTAATAAAAATTGATCAGCTTAAAATCAAGCACAGTTTCAAAACTATTATAAAATTGTCACAATGTTTCATTGTGTTATTTTTTGTAACCGGAGAGTAACCGTTTATCGTCAAAATTTATGTTAAAAGCCGGGCATTAAAAAATCCAAATATCTCTTATTTTGTAGATAAAGTTGTGTATTTGCAAAAGGTCGGACTGAAAGAAGATGCAATAGAAAGACGAAGGTCTACAAAAGGAGTGAAGACAATGAAGACAATCATTACAAGGAATAAATCAACAACCTCCACAGCGCCTTAGCGGAACAAAACCGAACTTGGATGATGACATCACATTTATGCGTCAACAATAGAGCTTAAAATTAATAAACAATACAACTGAATTCAAACACCACATTACCGAGACTTGTTGCGGCTGAGATGGAGCATACTGAATCCTTTGCCCAGGCCAATGATTGGCATACTGTCCATTGGATTTGACTGTTGTCTGTCCGGGTCCACCAGAAGAAAAGGGGGCATTCATATCACTTGGGGGCATACCAGATGCAGGGTAAGCCGTAGTAACATTGTACTGACCATGCTGCTGAGGAGACTGAGCGGGCTGAAGTAGAAAAAAAAGTTTTTATTGTGTAGGTTTAAAATTCAATTGTTGTCACCATGTTGTACTGCATTGCTACAAATTTTCCAAACTTCCGAATTTCCAAACTTTGGACATACATATAGCAATGGTATATACATTAGGGTGATTCATAAATTGATTTTTTTTTTAATTCAATGGGGCACCCTCTTGTATCGTGTCAATACCTGAAAAAATAATCCTGTCAAATTTTTAGGGCAATTGAAAGCATTTTTAAGGTTGCTACCGACTTTGAAAGCTGCACATAATACACAAATGGGTCATTCCCTGTCAACTCAACAGGGTGTGCAAGCTCGATCCTCTTAGATTTTCTTGAAATTTACACTAAAGTTTCATATTGATGTATAATGAACACAAAAAAAATTTCAGCTCATTATCTCAAGACGTTTAGAAATTACAGCCCTTCAAAGTCACCAAGGTCTCTCAAAATGTGTTCGCATGTACAATTGTACATTTTCCTCCATGTTTGGGTCTTCATAACTTTTAATCTAAAGCATTTACAAAGCTGAAATTTGGTATTCTGATTAAGAAGCAGCCCTAGTTTTCATATCTACTACCAAAATTGCTAATTTCCAATTAGTTTTAGATATAGAACTTTTCAAAAATTGAAATTTTTTACATTTGAAAAGTTTTTATTAATTATTGATGTCCGGCTATCTCCCAAACCAATAATCACAGAACTACCATTTTGCATATCATTAATCTATACTAGTTGATAATTAACCACCATGAGACTGACACCAAACAAATGTGAAAGTATTGAAGTTTGGAGGGTGCAAAGATGAAGCCCGAACCATCATAGCACAAAACTAGACAAGAACCTATTTGTTTTGAGTTTTTTTACATCCCTCTCCTTCTACCACGAATAAATATACTGTATGACATTTTGCAAACGAGATTGTATTAAAAATGCCTTAGAATTAATGTCACCAAAAATATCCCTGACATTCAGCAGTAAATAAGCCTAAGGGGTGAAATAATATACAATCAACACTTCATTTGTGAGTAGATACTTCACAACATCCCTACCACAGTGACTCGAGCCACATTAGAATAATGGATCTATAAGCACTGCATGCAAATCTGCTAGAATTAAGCTTTCACGATGAAATTCTGAATCTAAGGATAAAAATTGTCAAGCAAATTTCTTACTGAAAATCCATAACTTCGTGCTGTAGGAGTTCCTGCTCCTGCAAAAAAATTAAAAATTGAAGACAGAGCAAAAGTTTTGAACAAAGTACTAGCACTGTAGAGCATTATACATGTTCAATTAAAAATTTTGTCTGATTAAAAACTGAATTATAGATCCACTAGTTCCATACTAATTAGTCAATTAAACAACGAGATCAAAATCTTTTATAAATAGGATGATTGATATCACTGCACATTGAACATTATTTTTATATTGACTATCACAAAATATCTCCTGCTTACTTTGAATGGCATTCAATCCTGGATTCTGAGGAATTCTAATTATGCATGCGCGTTAAGAAAAGTTAACTATTTAGCGCAGAAGCATACAACTAATTTTTGTTAAATGCTTTTGAACTATGTTAGTTTTATGAAATATTTTAAATATGCGACATGCATTCAGTCTTGGATAAGCTGTTCCAAATTCACATGATAAATTTTCCGAGGGGAAAAGCTACAGGGCCTCTGATTAGGGTGTTTCATTTGCTCCCTTTATTTGAATTTTGATCTGTCCCTAAGTTAATTCTGTTCCATTTGGGAAAAAAATAACCTGGAAATAATTTTTAATTTCATGGCCCCCCGTTTACCCTCCCCACCGCGACTTCGAAATTTCTGCCTACTCCAATCGCCATAACTCAAAAACCACTTTAGATAGACATGGGTTGTTGGGTATCAAAGTTATTGCCATACCCCACTTTAATTCAAAAATGCTGTCAAAATAATAATCTGAGCAAAAAAATTTTTTTTTCAATTTTGCACAACATAAGAAAAGCAGTTGGCATGAATATTGAATAGCTAAACATACGATGTGAACAACCAAACATAAGTGGCAACTGACACAACACCAAAATTAATCACATGACACAATATTATCAAAAACCATCTATGAAGTAATAGGACATCACAATAAGTAATAGCACAGCAGGGGCTCACACAACCTCCATTAAGCAGGCAACAACGTGGTGTGTGTTGTGCTTAGCGCATTGGTCTTCGCACCAAAGAGTGTTTACATTAATTTCAGCTACTGAAACCACTGTGTTGCTGTTTTCTTGTGCAAGAAAGGTCAAAATGATTGCCTCCAACCAGTAATGGGTAGTTAAAATAAATTCCAGTCATACTAATATAAGTCACTGGAAACAGTGTATTACTGGCAACTCCAAAGCGAGTGCAGCAAAAATTGCCTACTATGTGCTGTGCTTCAATGATGTTTTTCCATCCTGGAGGATAAAAATTCAATGATGACAACACAAGTGGGACATGAATCATGAATAGCAACACAGCAACAGCTAACGCTCATTAAGTAGGACATGGATAGGATACTAAGGCCCGTATTCTAAGATCCAACTTGAGTTCAAGCTGGAACACAAGTTGGACTTGGGTTATGGTATACCAAATGCATGGACCAAGTCAAACTTGAGTTTCAGCTTGAACTCAAGTTGGATCTTAGAATACGGGCTTAAGTTATCTATAATCCTGCAAATAGTTACATTTTTTCAAAAACTGCAAGTACGATTAGTATCCAAGCCAGTTGGTTGACATATTATCATGATTGATGATGCATGCATATAATCGTCAAAGAGGCAGTTGGGCATCATCAACAGTGGGTGCTTCTTTTGCGAAGGAATGGTTGACACTTTCTGTGTTTTTCTGCCACTTGCAGGGTGTCTTGGTAGGCCTAATGGTCTTCGCTGTGAGAAGATCCCAAGAAGTCTGAGCTTAATTTTATATACCTTTCAGCACAGTCATTAATTACATTGCTTCCTAGGATATTTACCAGGTTTTCTTTTAAGATGCTGTTATCATGCCATTCATTAACAGGCAGGTGCAAAAATTTATGGTTCAGATTTAACAAGTTGATAAAATAGCATGAATCTTGTCCAACTAAATCACCAAGCCTTGTTGATGGTGGGATGGCTGAGTGTGTATGTATCAATGCATTGTAGCATTCGATCAGCAATAAACCAAGTTTCTTCAACATGGGTCTGTTCTCTGAATAGAGAAAGAGAAATCATTTCCTCTGTCAAGTACCAAAGGTGTCTCTTTAATGCCTTCAGAGCAATACAGTTATTGATGTCGCTAAAATAAAGTGAACAGCATCTTGTAAAACTTTAGATCATTCCATGGAGCATCAGTGGGCGATGGACATGTCAACCACCACTGAGAATACACAAGACATGAGTGACGAAGTTGACAAAGCCTCTTATCTTTGAGGTTTGTTGAGTGGTAGTAACAGTGCCAAGTGGAAGCTCTCCAATGTACTTTCCCAGAAGATATGGAGTAAATCAGCTTTGCCGTCCATCTGGTTTTATGCAAAGCTCCTGGGTTTTTGAAGGTTATTGGATTTTGCAGTGAATTTTCCAGGAAAATACGACAGAGTTCAATGAACTCTAATTAATCACCCCTCTGGAAACTATGCTGAGCAGTACAGGGTAACATCAGGAGACTTGGTAATTTCAAATTTTAGATCATTAAACATTCGAGACAAAGTGACTTCCCCTATACTATGGTGTCTACAGGCAGAGTACAAGGGACGCTGCAGACTATCTTGATACATGCTGCTGAATACATCAGAAAGTTGGACTTGGGTTATGGTATACCAAATACATGGACCAAGCCAAACTTGAGTTTCAGTTTGAACTCAAGTTGGATCTTAGAATACAGGCCTTAGTATCCTATCCATGTCCTACTTAATCAGCATTAGCTGTTGCTGTGTTACTATTCATGATTCATGTCCCACTTGTATTGTCGTCATTGAATTTTTATCCTCCAGGATGGAAAAACATCATTGAAGCACAGCACATAGTAGGCAATTTTTGCAGCACTCGCTTTGGAGTTGCCTGCAATACACTGTTTCCAGTGACTTGTTTTGTATGACTGGAATTTATTTTAACTACCCATTACTGGATGGAGGCAATCATTTTGACCTTTCTTGCACAAGAAAACAGCAACACAGTGGTTTCAGTAGCTGAAATTAATGTAAACACTCTTTGGTGCGAAGACCAATGCGCTAAGCACAACACACACCACGTTGCTGCCTGCTTAATGGAGGTTGTGTGAGCCCCTGCTGTGCTATTACTTATTGTGATGTCCTATTACTTCATAGATGGTTTTTGATAATATTGTGTCATGTGATTAATTTTGGTGTTGTGTCAGTTGCCACTTATGTTTGGTTGTTCACATCGTATGTTTGGCTATTCAATATTCATGCCAACTGCTTTTCTTATGTTGTGCAATAATGAAAAAAAAATTTTTTTGCTCAGATTGTTATTTTGACAGCATTTTTGAATTAAAGTGGGGTATGGCAATAACTTTGATACCCAACAACCCATATCTATCTAAAGTGGTTTTTGAGTTATGGCGATTGGAGTAGGCAGAAATTTCGGAGTTGCGGTGGGGGGGGTAAACGGGGGGCCATGAAATTAAAAATTATTTCCAGGTTATTTTTTTCCCAAATGGAACAAAATTAACTTAGGGACAGATCAAAATTCAAATAAAGGGAGCAAATGAAACACCCTACCTCTGATGTAATACATACACAAAGCAATTACTGTGTTTATTTGAGTATGGGATGTATAATTATGTACCAAATGTTTAAGTCACAAAGTCGGAGTGGGACTTCTACATGAATATTTCCAAAGTGCAATTTAAAAATTTTGTAGCCTTTTACCAGAATTGAATTAGGGGTGCGGCTTATACTCGTACACAACACTAATTATCGCAATGTATATACATTTCCAATAAATTCAAAGTAATTAAAGATTAAACACAAACCACTCATAATTAAAATAGCTTGGAAAAAGGATACGGTTGAGGATTAGACGTCATACGAGAATCGGCATAGTGTTGTGGGTTGTTTTGTTGAGTAACAGGGTAACTTCTTCTCACATGATTTGGGTTCATAGCTTAACACAAATTGACAGAAAAGTCCTTATAAAAGGACCTAGTTGCTGTCGGGTAACTACTGTAATGAAAACACAAACATAAAGTCAGTGTGATAGAACGTCTAACCAAAAAACAATATGACAAACAAACATCTGTGTCAATTCTGCAGGGGAGGTAGTGTCTGGATCTGGGAATCCACGTCTTTTAGGCACAGACAGTTAGGCGCCGGTCAAATAGGCGTCTGGATATTTAGGTGGCGTCTGGATATTTAGGTGGCGTCTGGATATTTAGGTGCAGAGCACAGTGGCACCCGTTCATTTAGGTGCTATTCCTAGTAAAGTCTGCAGATTGTATCAGCTTAGGGCAATGCTTTTCCCACAAAATGTTATATTGAACAGAAAAATATGTTGGTTTGTTAATGCGTGTGTGGAGATGAGAGACAACTAGAGATGTAAAAAAACGTTTTTTTTTGTTTTTAAAAAAAACGAGCTCGTTTTTTTTGTTTTTTATCGTTTTTTTTTGTTTTTTTTGTTTTTTTTACCTATTTTGACATTAAATGTCACAATATGCAGCAATTAGGGTAAACTCATTGCAATAGCGTCTCTTTCAACAAAGAAGCAGTCTCATAACTCGTATAACTTACTTTAAATCAGACTATATGTCTGGTATAGGCCTATTTTTTCATTGCAATTTTGTAGATCCCAAGTCTCAACACACGAGCCATAAAGATTTCTCACTGTCTCAAATAGTAGTAACAGTGTCCTATGGTTGGCACATCTCAAGTATTGTCTGTAATTTGGTCGAGCCAGTTGTTAAATGCAGTACCACACTCGTGTACAGTTTCGAAGCCACCTGGGATTTTGGTTAATGGGCATGTTAAGACTAGGTGGTCAGTGTCCTGTTTTTCTACTTAACAAAGGCACTTTTGACCAGCACTCCACACCTTTTCCAGTACAACGCCAAGAGGTTGTTCCAGTTGATGTGCATTTGGTGCAAACTTGATGAAAATCACACAAGCGGTTCTCGAGTTATAAGTGAAGTAACCTTAGCCACTAGGTGGCTTCATAGATAAGGAGCAATAGAAAAATGGCAATATCTCAAGAACCGCTCAACATATTTGGATAATTTTTACCTCTACCCCATGTTTTCTGGGGTGGGCTATCTGTTTATGAACATTAAAACAAGTTTTGGCGACTACTTTTTCAGATAAAAAGAAATTAACCTCTTGTCGTTACGCACCAATAAAACCATGATGCGTAACTTTAAAAAAAATTTTTTTTTTTAATCGGGTAGAGCAGAGGTCACCAAATGGCGGCCCGCGGGCCGCATGCGGCCCGCCACGCTGTATCGCTGCGGCCCGCGGAAGGTATCAGCGTACAAGTATAACCAAAATTACTTTTCTTGAGGAGTTAAAGAGCACGAAGGCAAAAAATGCTTTTCGGGAAGCATATTTTCGCTTTGCATACGATTCCACCGACCGACCAATCAGAATATAGTTCTAAGTGGGAGTTGCTTAAAGCTATTCCAATGCGATGTCCAGCCACACTATGTCATGTAAACACTAGTGTGCGTTTCACCGTTATGGTGTTTCACGACCAGTGTTCTCTTTATGCAAGTTTATGTTGGCAAAATAGATCGGTGTGCCAACTCAATTTATAATAAATTGGCAAAATATTATATATAAATTTAAAGACTTTTTCTGATTGTATTATGAAAATATTTAGCTTAGTACTGCAAAATGTTTTTTTTTTCTTTATTTTTTAAAGAAATATGGAACGCTTCACGATTTCGCGTGTCATCCTTGCGCAATCTTCTCTGTATCGTTCCAATTTTAGTATATCTACTGCCGAAGCAAGTTCTGCAAAATGTTGTTAATCAACAAATTCTTGCCACGCTGATAAGCATCGCAAGTGACAGTTGTCTATAACAAAAGAAAGATGGTTTTATAGACTCTCACAAAAGATGAAAAACCAACTCATTTCTTTTTTTAGAGGGAAGACTGTTCATGAATTACGATAGATAGAATTACGATTTTTGGGTGATTTCTACAAGCATTTGTTTCATGGTGCCTGGCTTCTTTTTCCCTGTTATTGGAGCCTATTTTTCGCTGATATGTTTGTAGGTCACTATTGTTGCCTGTATTCCGATGTGTCAAACATTTCCTTGTTTACTAAAATTGTTAATTGCAAGATATCTTTTGTGAAGCGAAGTGACAACACCACTCTTGCTTGGCGATGAATATTCTGATGAAACCGCTCGCCTCGCTATAAGTGCGCAAAACAAGTGGCCTCGTTTATTAGGCATTGTTAAAAAAAAGTCAAAAGTGTTGTAAAAGGAGCTTGGCCTGGCAGTAGCGTTGTTCGATCAATTTTGTTGCTGCGGTATTCTAACATAAATATGAACAACATGTAACGCTGGATACTGGGTACGAAATGCGTTCTTTTTTAGCATAAGAGTTAACCTACCTAACATTTTATTAGTGTGGCCCGCCACAGCTCTCCTTAGTGCCAAAGTGGCCCGCATGCAAAAAAGGTTGGTGACCTCTGGGGTAGAGGAAAGATTGATGAAAAGTTTGGCAAAAGCAGTGTTGTGCTAAAACCCCAACTTTTAGCCCAAATCACATTTAAATGTAGTGAAAGATGGAAGCATTTTGATGTTTTTTATTTTCCCTGAAGAGGTTCAATACTCCTTTGTGATGTCATAGTCATGTTTGTTTTCCCTTAATCACACCATTGTGCTGTCATAGACATTTTTAAAAGAAGTATGGTTGCACTTATCCATCCAAATTGAACTACGGTACTGTAGTTTTCAGGACTTTGAGACTTTATCACTTTTCTGTTTTTGCCAAACTTTTTATCAATCTTTCCTCTGCCCAATAGAAAAAAAATTAAAGTTACGCATCATGGTTTTATTGGTGCGTAACGACAAAAGGTCAATTCTCCTTTTTACTCCAGCGTAGTTCCCAAATAAAATAAGTTTTCATTATTGATGTTTGTTTTGTATCTTTATCCTGCATTGCGGTAGCCTAATATGGGTAAAACTTTATTCTTGTCAGGAAAAGTATTATGAAGCATTTATTCACTATGTGAACACTGAGCAGTGCTGAAAAACTTCACTTTAAAGGGAAATTTTCTTCATTCATGGTTGGTAGTTACTAGCAATAGTTAACATGGGTGGTGGGCATTTGAAAGGAACATTAACCTAAACCTTTTCTGACAAATTCACTTACTTTTGACAGCTAAAAATATCAGTGATAAGATCTCTTGCATTATGTCACAAATGATCTGCAGGAAGCATCAATAACAAAGTGTCTAAGACCTTACAACACACGAAAAGAATACTTCTGTTTCAACATTTATAAAGCATATACATCGTTGTTAAGCTATCAGTTAAAAAACATGTTTAAACAAGCTATTGGCAATAGCTTGCATTAGTAAATTACCACAAACAAGGTAATGTGTGTTCTGAATACTGCCATCTTGTTTTTGCCAAAATTTCATCAACCCATTGAGTGTGTACAAAAATAACCAGTAGGCCTACCGGTATACTAACATCGTAGGCTACCTTCCATAAAGGGCACTTCCATAAAAGGAAAAATAAATTAACTCATCTACATTATGTCATGTATCAAATTGCATTAATTCAATGTTTGTCAGGTCTACTGCCACAAACATGCCTGAGAATGAAGAAGAAAGTGAAACAACGAAGGCTATAGGGCTATGCAAAAAACATATGCTGCTGCCAAGCACACACACTTTGGAATTTCAGCACACCAATAAAACCAATTTTACTAGTTTAATGTGTTTCAAGAGCACTATAATGAAACTAAGCTGCAAATTGTAAAAAATTTGCAACTTTTCCAGAAAAATATAAAAAAAACAAAAAAAACCAAAAAACGCGTGTTTTTTTTGGCCCAAATTTTTTTTGAAAAAAAACACGTTTTTTTTTAAAAAAAATGGTTCGTTTTTTTTTAAAAAAAATGGTTCGTTTTTTTGCATTTACAACTCTAGAGACAACACTCTACTACTCTTGATATTAGCACATCTCCACAGAACATTAGCCCCAAACAGCAGACCACCTTCTTGTTTGCCCTCGGCTTGCCACCCGGTGCAGTAGGTGGGACCTGTCAGAGTATAACTCCGTTGCGGAAGAATGTGTCAATCTGTGGTGTATCAACAAACTTTAGAAGACTCGATAGAAGAAGATTTGCTATACATCCTGAACACAGGTTGCAGCCAGATGGAACCTTACTTAATCTGTTATCTTTCGCAATTACTTCTACTCGGGATGGATTGGTCGTGTGGCGAGTACGTATGAGACAACGCTCTACTACATGAATACATTTCTATAGGGCATATGAACCCTGGCTACAAGTTGCAAGCATAATGGTGCGACTTTGCTCGTTATTAAACCTAGTCGGGGTTTTGACGGAAAACTAAGTTACTCTTCACTCAAGCCTACCACTCGCTTGAATATAGGCTATGGTATATTTTTACTGGTGTTAATGTAGTTATTATTTGACTCACTAAAAGTGAACTCAGTCATGTACGGATACTTGAATAATTTATTGATAAAGCTTTCACCGACGCAAACCTGAACTAACAACAAATAGACACGGGTCTGCCACTATTCGGTGAGTCCGATTCGGTGAGTCTGATTCGGTGAGTTTCTAACCTCTAACCCTAACCCCAAACCCCTAACCCTAAAACGGCAATGATAATTAGGATACGGTACCCGATAATTTAAAAAAAAATTGAAAAAATCTCCCGTTAAGGGATCGGACTCACCGAATCGGACTCACCGAAACGGGCCATTCCGGCCTAACACACGCATTAAAATACAATATATTTTTCTGTTCAATATAACATTTTGTGTGAAAAGCATTGCCCTACCTGCCAAGCTGATACAATCTGCAGACTTTACTAGGAACAGCACCTACATGAACGGGTGCCACTGTGCTCTGCAACTAAATATCCAGACGCCACAGTGTGCATGCCTATTTGACCGGCGCCTAACTGTCTGAGCCTAAAAGACTTGCTCCCGTGTCTGGGTCTGTAATGGTGCAATAAGTTTGAACACCTTTTTTGTTAATATTGTGAGAAAAAGCATCACCAAATGTGTCCGACAACAACCAAACATCTGCTGATTTATGCAAATGCACAAGCTAGGCTACCTCTGTATAAACACAAAAAGCAGGCTTTGCAAAATGCCTTGTAACAAACATGGCGATTGGCGAGTGTAGGCCTACCTTGGAAATTTTAACTTGTCTATCTGACAGAATCCTTAGTTTGTCTGGGTGTCTCATTACAACTTTTGGCAATATGTGGTCGTTGGATGGTCTTGCAATACCGGATTACAATCGCAATAAGGCAGTTATTGCATGGTAAAATGATTCTATTACAGGACGTCGCCCAGACTTCAACAACGCTACTTAAGTCATCATTTTAACATTGTTGCAAGTTTAGCTCTATTTACTTGTGGTATTGTTATGTGTATTTTGGTCTTGAAGCACGCAGATATGGCCGCCGAGAAGGAGCTTTCGGTAGGCCATGATGGCTGCTGGAAAAAATTACGAGTGTTAAGGCCTTTAATCAAAGATTTTATTGCAGGAAATGAAAGAATAAATGTATGTGTTTGTCTGGTATAAATTTCAGCATGACCATAAAATGCCCATGTGATCATTTGGGGCTCTAAACATAGGAGTAAAATAGGGCCAATTCTACCTGATAGGGTTTTCAGACCACCATAAGACCTCTGTTAATGGCACCAGGATGCAACCTAGTTCGTACCCTGAACAGTTCGTACCCCCAGTTTGTACCCTGAAAAGATAGTAAGAAAAAATTTAAAAAAGCCGAAGTCGCTGATCGCAGTTTCCGCAAACAAACAAAAACTCTTAGGATCATTACCGGAAATTTTAAAATGTTTGCGGAAACTCCGATCAACCCTAACCCTTTTAAAATGTTTGCGGAAACTGCGGAAAAACGGTCCTATTTTTTTTCTCGATCTTTTCAGCTTGTTTGTTTGCGGAAACTCCGACAAGTGACTTCGGCTTTTTTTTAATTTTTTCTCTTGATTGTTTCCTAACCCTAACCCCTTTTAAAATGTTTGCGGAAACTGCAATCAGCTACTTCGGCAAACTCTTAGAGTCTTAGGATCATTACCAAAATTTTTAAAATGTTTGCGGAAACTGCGGAAAAACTGAAACTGCAATCAGCGACTTTGGCTATTTTTTATTTTTTCTTCTCGATCTTTTCCTAACCCTAACCCTTTTAAAATGTTTGCTGAAACTGCAATCAGGACTTTGGCAAACTCTTAAGATCATTACCGGAAATTTTAAAATGTTTGCAAAAAAACTGAAACTCCGATCTGCGACTTTGGCTTTGTGCTATTTTTTTTCTCTCGATCTTTTCAGTTTGTTTGTTTGCGAAAACTGCGATCAACGACTTCGGCTTTGTGCTATTTTTTCTCTCGATCTTTTCAGGGGAAAAATTTTAAAAGTTTGCGGAAACTGCGATCAGCGACTTAGGCTTTTATGAATTTTTTCTCTCGATCTTTTCAGGGTACGAACTAGGTTGCACCCATGACACCACAACTCCCAAATTCAAGTTGGCAGAGGGAAAGTTTCCAAATATTACAAATAAATAGGTTTTAGAGAAATATTTTGATTGGTTTGGGTGGTAAAAGACTTTTAAAATTGAAAAAACACTTATAGGGGCAAAAAAACAAGATTTTGTTGACCTAGCTAACACTTATGCAATGCATCAAGAGATGTTGTTTTTTACTATGGAATTGTGTAGTAGCCTACGGTACAGTACAGTATAGTTTATAATGAACTAGCACAGCAGTTTTAGTCTTCTACCACAATTACAATAAAAGTTATGGGCCTCTGAAAATGGCTAAAATTACTATTCGCTAGAACTGTGGATGATATTTCTCAACATAGGCTACCGTATCGTATTTAATGACTAAAAATTCAATCAATCAACAGGCTACATTTTTTAAATAAACCATTTGCCTACAGCTTTTATTTTATACTGATGAATAAAGCGAATATGTTAGTCACACCGGTAGGATGCAACCTAGTTCGTACCATGAACAGTTCGTACCCTCAGTTCATACCTTGAAAAGATCGAGAGAAAATATTAAAAAAGCCAAAGTCGCTGATTGCAGTTTCCGCAATCATTTTAAAATTTTGGCAGTGGCTATTTGACCGGCTCCGGTCTTTAAATCTGAAACACTATTTGACCGGTCATGACGTCACTATACGTCACTATTTTTTCTTTTTCTTTTTTAGAGCAAAAGACGAGAAGCGCCTATATAAGTTCTAAATTTGACAGATTTATTCAACACGTTCTGTGGCGCGTGCGCTACGTCTGCGACTCCCACTCTACAGGGATTGAGTTCGTTACTACCCGGAAGCATTCTTTTTCTTTTAACTAAATTTTGACTGGAAGTGCATTTTTGTAGTCAATTTTTAGTTTGAGTTACCTACAGCGCAATTTTTTATGTCTTTTCAAATTTGAGTAATAAAGTTAAGAGTTTTTTTAATTTTCTTGAATTTGAGAATTTCTGTGGGTAATTTTCCGTTTGTCATAAGAGGATGTTAATAATGGTAATGGTATGTGAATGTAATGCGTCGTTCGGCAAACACAGTCACATCCTCTTATGACGAACAGAAAATTACCCAGAGGAATTCTCAAATTTCAGCAAATTCAAAAAACTCTAACTTTATTACTGAACTGACTGTACGAACTGACTGTACAAATGGTTCAAGGTACGAACTAGGTTGCACCCATACCGGTATATCTGCAA
The DNA here is from genome assembly GCF_918807975.1 of Aplidium turbinatum. NCBI lineage: Eukaryota > Metazoa > Chordata > Ascidiacea > Aplousobranchia > Polyclinidae > Aplidium > Aplidium turbinatum. The sequence continues at coordinate 50,868,052 of NC_137472.1, forward strand.
GTGGTTAATAAGACTGGAATAACACATTGCACAATGTTCAGACAAAATCACAATGTCTGATGCATAGGAAGTATTATCCAGCAGCTCGGACATATTATAGTGACATGTCAAAGATGATATCAGTGGCATCTAGAAATATCTATATTCTGACACCAGCAACCCTGTAGCAGAACGATATCACATAGTTTTATGGCCAGTGGCGGCTCGTCTATAGAAACTGCAGAACCCCCTGCACATTTCAGAATTTATTTTTTTTATTAATTTTACGTTTTTTTTATTTTCTCTATAGATCCTACCGACTAAAAGTTTCATAATTTCTAATTTTTAAAAATTATTATGATTTTTCAAGTTTTATATTTGGAAGCTCTGAACTGCAAGCTCTGCAGTTGCAATCTTATAAAAAAAGAACAAACAGGAATGGTGACGTCATATTTGGCTGAGGTTGCTTTAAAACTGCACAATTCCGAACTGCAAATTTTGCAGTTGCCTGTCAGGCTAGCTTTTGTTGCAAGTATACTTGATCGTTTTCAAACACAATGTTAGGTGGCTGCGACTGATGCTGTTACATTGTTAGACTAATGTGCTTTGCTTTCTGCACTAAAAAATAAAGCTTAGACTAGGTTATCATTATCGTTCTTACTTAATTAAATTTAAGCTAGGTTCATTGTTTATTTGTGATAATAAGTTAAGGTGAAAAATCTAGGGGTGTAACTGTAAGAACAATGCAACTTCTTAATTGGCTAGATTTTTTATTTGCATTTTGCTGAGCAGGGTCTGCCATATTTACATTAATTCCACATCGCATTGTTATTTTCAGGCTGTGTGTTGATGGTTTATAAGTGCTAGTCTACTTGTGCAGCAAGTTGTAGACTGGTAGAAGGATAGGTTATGACATGGGAGGCTGCAACGTGGTGCTGTCAATGTGAACTTTCATATACGAACAGTTAATAAAGTTCACAAACATTTGGAACCCTTAAAATTCTGCCTTGATGAAATACAGTCTACATCAACCACTGATCATACCATTTCAGAAGCAACAGGTATTTTGCATTAACTTACCAACAAAAAATTGCTCTATTGGTTGCAGCTGTTTCATCAATCAACCAAATGCAATCTCGAGATATTGATGTGTTGAAAGTACATGAATATATAAGCAATTTCAAAAGTGCAATTTCTGTGATAAGAAACTTAAAAGTACTGTGAGAATTCTTCAAAAACACTTATGGCTGAAGTGAAGGAGGTGTGTGACTGCATATGCGTTGACATAATGGCTAGATATTCCTTCACCAAACAAGTAGTAGCTGCAAAATTGTTCAACAAGAGAAGCTTCAATAGCTTTAAGAATAAACTGCCCATACATGAGGTGGCAGTAACTATTGAAGCATATCCCATCATCATCATAGAAAAAGAAAAGTTTGAAACTGAACTTGCAGTATTCTGCAGCAGGTCGGACATGCATGAATATTCCGCGTTATTTGAATTGTTGACATTTATTCAGAAAAGTAATTTAAATGATGCTCTCAGTGAAATTTCCAAACTGGTAAAATTCCCCCTGACCATTCTTATGACCACAGCAGAGCCTGAACGCTGCTTTTCAACATTAAAAAGAATCAAAACTTTTCTGAGGAGTACCATCAATCAAGAAAGGCTCTAATCACTAAATGCTCTTGCCGTCATTTCAATGGAGAACAATTTTTTCATCTCCCAGACATTAACGACAAAGTCATTTACCTTTTTGCTCAAAACAAAACAAGAAGAATGGATTTTGTCTATAAATAAGCTTGGTTCCAGTTGATATGGAACAGTTTATTTGTAAGTAACTTATGTTTTGTAGTTTATCCCACTGTTTACCTAAGTTGTATCCAGGGCTGCGATTTTTGCCTTTTTTGGTGACGAGGTCACTCGACACGCGCCATCACTATTCGACAAACGTCGTGCCTTACGAAAAAAAAACAACAAAAAAAAAAAAAAAGAAAAAAAACTGAGAGAGGACTAAACATCGTCAGGTCGAGGAACAATCGGGGGGGGGGGCATCACGTGATGCAATCATAAAAGTGCTGACTTACGTAAACTTTCTTGCGCCAGGTACTTCAAAGCAAGGTCTAAAAGCGACGCTTCACACGAGAAACTCCCAAGGCGTCAGCGCCGCCATTTTGAACACTGCGGGAGAATGCTTTGATCGAAGTTCCAACGCCCGGCATCAAACATTTCGCAACCACACTTTTCGTGCTATTCGACACAACGGGTTTCTTTTATAGATGAAATAACCTAGGCTACGTTGAGTTGTCAACGTCTATGCCAGTTTGTATTTTGCCGTTTGAGCCAATTAACAATATTGCTCTGGTAAAATGACTGTTGGGTACTTGCTATGAAAGTTTTTCACATGTAGAAAACAGCCTAGTTTCCGACCGAATGTTCAGAAGTACAGATGAAAAAAGCCGCTATTTTTATGGAAAGGAGTTCTGTTCTCTTCCAGAACATTTTGAACACTGCGGGAAAATGCTTTGTTCGAAGTTCTAACGCCTGCCATCAAACATTTCGCCACACACGTTTCGTGCTATTCGACACAACGGGTTTCTTTTATAGATAAAATAACCGAAGTAGGCTACTTTTAGTTGTCAACGTGTTTGCAAGTTTGTATTTATGTCTGACTTATGCACTTGTTGTTCCAAGATTGCAGAAATGTTTTGCAATGTGAATAAAGCATAGTAGACAGATCAACACGGTTGCAACTCGACTTCCTTCCACTAAAAGAGTTTCTGTGATTACGTAATGGACGATTTTGCACATTCACAAAAGCACACAACCCAGCTAGCAAAACCCGTCGTTTTTACATTGTAGCCAGTATGTAGCCTATCACAATGCATGACATGTATTTATAAACAAGTTTGCTGGCTGGGAAGTCTGGACATCTGCAGGAAATTTGTCTCGCACCAGGCGAGATGTCATTCTTTAAAAGATTTAACAATGATGGATTTATGTAGCCAGTGCATGATGACGAAAACAAATTTAAGATTTCCTTTCCGTTATATAACTTAAAGCAAGTGATTGATACAGGAGAAAATAATCGCAGAAGCACACAATAAAAGAACACAATATAAAGCCTACTTATTACGCAAGTTTTTTACATCAAGAAAATAGCCTAGTTTCCGACCAGATGTTCAGAATCAGAAACACAGATAAGAAAGGTCGCTGTATATTAGAGTTCGCTTCTAGAAGAATAGTAGGTAGTCACTGGGAGTGGACCAGGCAAGGTAATAGGCAAGTTGTAAGAACAGCATAGCTTTGCCCAACTACAGATAGGATAGCCTTCAGTTAGTATCCTATAATATATAGTATAATATATAGTATCCTATAATGACTAAAAAACGAAAGAATCCTCCGACAACACGAATGGCAAAAACTTCGGTTGGTCTTAGAGAAACGGTTAAGGTTCAGCAAACAGCGAGTGAAGTGCGGGATCTGTTCAAAGGAGCTATCGTGAGAAGCATTGCCACGTCACTTTGGAACTTATCATTCAGATAAACTTCCAGCTAATAGCGTTTAGTAGCCTAACATCGCAAAGCATTCTCAATTTTGTACATGTTTAATTTAATAATTTAATAGTGGTATAAGCAAAAGCATGCTTAGTAAAATGCGCCTAATCCGTTTTCACTTTTCAACCATAAAATTTTATAAATAAACCAGTTCAAGTGCATAAAGAACAACGCATCGATAGCCTACGTTCTTTTCTTGACGAGATAGTGATGACGTTTCTGAGTTTGCACAAGCAGTTCGGTCGGTGAGCTACCATCTGCAAATATAAGGTCAGGCCCTGGCGGGTCTGCTACTATTCGGCTAGTCCGATTCGGCTGATCCGATTCGGCTAGTCCGATTCGGCTATTACCCTTTTCGGCTACAGCCCGATTCGGCTAGTCCGATTTGGCTGATCCGATTCGGCTAGTTCCCTATTGGGCTACAGTCTTTATCTGTTAGTTCCCTATTCGGCAATTTTTTGAAAATCCAACGATAATCCTTCTGTAATCCAACATCGTTTCTTTTGCATTCCGACAAAGAAAAACAAATTGAAATGAAATTTAGCGAAAAATGTTTGAACTATTAAATTGAACTGTTTGCTCACATAAAATAGACAACGTCTTCTGTTTATTTAGAGAATGTTGTAATATCGCTTCTTTTATAGTTGAAATCATTGAAGCTTTAGATGAGTGGGGTTTAGACCTAACCATTGAGATTTTAAAACTAAAAAGCGAATTAAATTTATTTTTGAACTATCAATGTTTGCTCAGATAAAATTGACATGTATCATGCGTCGCCGTCTGCATGCAAACTTAGAATATATTAGAATCCTCAACTATTACAAAATTCTAAATCCAACGACACTTTCTGTTTATTTACTGTAGAGAATTTTGTATTTTGATCTCGAAGCTTTAGATGAGTGGAGTTTAGACCTAACCACTGAGATCATAAATCATATTTATGACACCGGTTACATCCCTAGTGATATGGTACGTTCCATATTCATAACTTTACCAAAGAAAACCGGAGCAACAGAATGGTCACTCCACAGAACAATTAGCCTTGTGAATTACATAACAAACAGCTTACTCCGAATCATGTTGATGAGATTGAGACCAAAACTACAATCGGAAATTTCAACAGCACAGTTTTTATTTGTTCCAGACAAAGGGACCACAAAAGGAATTTTTTACATTAAAAATGATAACAGAGAAATGTATGTCCGGTTCTTCTGTTTATTTAGAGAATTTTGTATTTTAATTCGACAATATGGTATCTTTTGCATTCTTGCATTTTATCCAGTGTTTACCTTTGAGTGCCTTCCCAGACGGCAAAATCTGTCATTTTTACATTCATTCAACGTCTGCAGACGTTGAATCAATGTAAAAATGACGAGTTTTGATGTCTGGGTTCGTTCAAAATATGTGTTTTACATAAAAACAACAGTTTTCATGATTACCAATAGGGGTTAATGAGATAAAGTCTCAGCGAAAACGTGTCAACGAAAAAAAGACAGTTGCCAAATAGCGTTTGCAATAAAAGATGAAGTTAAAACCTAAGTGGCAGTTTAGAGTAAACCTGGGTTTCGGCGTTACATGACCTGAAATTCCTTTGGTTAGTTCCTTCGTTAGACTCTCAGTTGATGTTACTTGATCATGGCAGAGGAATCGATTAGTACGCAGCGCAAAGGTGAGGTTTTTCTACATGATGGCTACATGTTTCAACTAGCTCAATATAGTCCAGACGGGCTTAAGAAATACTGGCGTTGTTCCCGACGTGATGAGAAATGCAAGGCTCGCATCAACACTTGTGTGGCAACAAATCAGGTAATAATGTGTGTTATGATGACTATATTTTGATCATTTGAGAAAATGTGCCAAGAAATGTCAAGTACTTGAATTGTAATAATTGCAACCGTTGTTCACCTGCATTGACGTTGGACCTGGGAATGCACCACGGACTGCCCTACCCTAATAATAACAACTGCTTTGATAGTGACGTTGTGCTATTACTTATTACTAGGGCCATTTTTTTACCTAAAAAATTGAAAAATATGACTTTATTTTTTGAAATATATGATAATATATGACTTTGTTTTAAGCATCAAATTTATGCTAATCTCTAATTAATAACTCGTATGTAAGTTTTTACATGTATTTTGAACAATAACACACTCGAACAACTAACAAAACACTTCTATTTCACTTGAAAATCACTACAAAAATTCAAATGTCTAATGCATCCACTGGCGCCGACTTGCGGGGTGGCCAGCCACGCCACCCCATAACCTCTATGGCATGATGGCAGCCACCCCGTTTAGGTTACATTACTTACTGCAAATAAATGTAATTTGAACGGACGTTTAAATCTTTTTTTGATTATTGGTTTTCGCTTCAAGTCAACGTAAAGCAAGAGGTGAACCAATACAGTATTGCGAAGAAAATGATTGTTTTTGTCACAAGCATGATACTTGCGTAACATCAAGCAAGCTACGTGAAGATTACGCAACACGTGGCTACGATTTGTTTCCTTGTTGTTGGGATCGTTTTATTTGTTACTTTTCATAAGTCATTGTTACATTTGTTAGGTTTACAATGGGATTTATTAATCAATAAAATACGATCTTTCCATTGCCTCTCCCAAAAATCTTTTTTGAAAAATTTTAAACTGCTTAATATCGCTATAAATTATGACAGCTATAAAATACTCGGAAATAAAATTAGCTCCACCCCCTAAATGAATATCTATTTTCAAATTAAAAAAATGCAATTTTCGAATGCTTAGTAAAAATCAAACAAAAACATGCAGTTTGAAAGTTTATAGGTTGCCATATTGTGCTATCTGCCACCCCGTGCAAAAATAAAAGTCGGCGCCTATGTGTAGGCCTACCTACCAAACCAGCTACTTAGTAGTACGAGTCAAAGCTCTGTACTCGAAAAGTACCCTTGACTCTTGAGGTCTCAGCACTGGTTGACTTAGTCGCCGTTAAGCTGAACTATCGTAAGTCCAAATTTTTCAAAATTGCGTTTTTGGTTGATTTGATATCTTTATAAACTACAGTTTATTTTGTTAAAGCAGCGTTTCTTAACCGGGGGTGCTAGCACCCCTTGGGGGTGCTGGAGTAGACTGTAGGGGGTGCTAAATGCATGCAGTATAATATCAAAAAATTCCATTTTACTTTTCTGCATTGTTTCGTCTTTCTGCCAGCATCGGCAGTTGTCATATCAATGATTGCTGTTTCGAAGTAGCCTACCGTACAAGCGTACCGCGTACATGGTTTGTTGTTATTGTAGTCATCTCCAAGTCAAGCACGCAACTTGATCCTGAGTAGTTTGTGCGAACTTACCTGGTGGGTGCTTTGTTGTAATATTACTGCTCGCTTCTAGCAACCACCATGGCAGAATACGTTCCCACAAATCACTCATATCCAGAGTGGATACAGCAGTTCTTCTTGGCAGACATGAGTGATGATAATAGACTAAAGGAGGAGCTGATTGACATGCAGGTGAATCAGAGTTGTCGGACAAAATTTCGTCCTTACGCTTGCTGATTTCTGGTGTGATCAGTTGACAGCATATCCTGCATTGGCACCATGGGCGCCGATCGCTCTGTAAAATTGGTGGAGACATTTACTATAGGAAAGGTAGGAAGGGGCGACGAACGAAGCGAGCTAGAAAGATTGGGGTTTGTTCTGACAAACAAATAGCCTACAGTAGCTACAAGTCCAATGCGATGTAGGCTAGGCTACATATATTTTAATTGTCAGTGTCAGCATTGGACAGCAGACGTCCAAACACTCGGCAACGAGTCTCAGGCGAATTAAAAACGAAGTCCTTGGAAAGGTCATGGAGGTTGATCGAATTTAAAACTGTGTTGTGCACATGGCAGACCATTGCATGAATTAGCCGTTTCTGTGTCATGGTAGATTGTAACCACGTTTTGACACGTCGCAAAGTTGAGAATGACCGTTCAGCTGAACACGAGCTGACTGATGAAATGAGCAGAAGTCGGACAAAATGTTCCAATTGCGGAAATATTTGACGAACAGCCGATGGCATCTTCATGAATATCATTCGAAAATCTTCCACCGACTTGCTATTGTGCCTACTGCTTTCAAAAGAAGCATTGTTCCTGTGCAAGGGACTCTGTGTCAGAGAACTCAGAATAATCGTCTACCATTCTATCACGTGTGATTGTAGCTTTCCACTAAAGAGTGATTCTTGTAGAGTTTTGTGGTCAAGATCGGCCGACTTAAAATAGTCAGTAAGATTTTGATGTGCCCTGTCAATAACTGCAAAATACTCTGACCGGTATTTCATCTCTGGTGTTTGAAGTTGAGGAGGTTGACCAATGACCATGTCCATGTTGAAGACGATTTGGGATCTTCTGGGGACGTGACAGTTTCCACGACTCAAGATTGCAATCCTCCATTAGCCTCTCAGCATTTACAAAGACCCGATGAAATTCTTCTTCACTGCGTACTGCGTAGATGGCGGAGTTCAGCACTACAAAGTTCAGCATCTTCAAGCATGCCAGCTACAGTCACCGTGCAACCTTGCAAGGCTTGAATGCAGACAATGCCGCGAATAACCCAAGCACACTCGACCCACGAGAAAAAGATTTCAAAAGCCAACTAGCAGTTGTTGCTATAATTGAATCAAATTGACTCACGGCTACTTCCAAGGCTTCCAATAGGCTACTGACTTATAGGCTAATTATCAAGCAATGCTTTTACTGCAGCTGCACTTGTGAGCCATCTTGTTGGACAAATTGGTTTCAGTTTTGATGCAGCCTGAGGCAAAGACTCTTCAGAATAGCCTAGCCTACTGATTCAGTTACAGATGCTTGAATTTCCCAGAAACCTTTACGTTGTAAAAAATAATGTAAAAAGATGGCGGGGCATGTAAAAAGATGGTGGGGACATGTAAAAAGATGGTGGGGACATGTCCCCACTGTCCTATAGGGATCGGCGCCCATGATTGACACGAGCAGCATTGGAATCGATCTTTCCATTTCTGACTACCTAACGGTGTGAAAAGGTGTTCTCCACCATACTCCAAATCAAAATAATTGACAGGAACCGCCTTCAACATGGGTTGCTCCACGATATGAGAGTGGCTTTGACCAACACTTAGCCTCGAATAGAGCAATAATTGGTCACACATAAGCAACAACAGAAATCACATTGATACATGTGCAACTAGTTACCCAGCTGAGTAACTTAAGTATACTTAAGTTTTTCCATGTTCTTTCACTATTCTCGGGTTTTCCTATTTCTTTATCACCAATGACAAGAGTAGTTTTGAAGAATAAACAAAATGATCAATTTGTACATCGCTTTCCTTTCAATAATGCAGACCAAAGTTTAATGGCGGCGCCGAAATTTTGACATGCTTCTTGATCACTGGCGGTATATTTTGTTGCCTAACAAACTGTGCCGTTGTTTTAAGAGAGTTGATTCGCTTACATATGGTTATAATTGAATTTTTGTTGGTGAATGAAAGCCAAATACCAAATCCTGAATCAACTTGGTTAAAACAACTGTACAGTTTGTTCAACAACAAGAGACTTCATATATCGCCAGCGATCTAAAGGCATGTCAAAATTTCGGCCTCTACTAAACTTTTGGTCGGCACTGTCATAGCCTAGTCGAATGCCAACGATAGTTAGGGGGTGCTAGACTGTTGAGGCCTGTTTACAGGGGTGCTAGAGTCAGAAAAGGTTAAGAAACGCTGTGTTAAAGCATCGTAAGTCCATCTGCTTTAGTTTTGATGATACAGAATGATGAACTATCGCAAATTGGAGTTACGATAGTTTTGCAAAATAATAAAATGGGACTTACGATACTCTGCTCTGAAAGTAATTTTACACGTTTCACGTTAACACTCCCTTTTCTTTTAGGTAATTTTTCTTTCAATCGTTTTTTGCATGTTGATATTCAAGGCTTACTTATATTTCTTTCTATTTCGCATAACAATTTTGCTGTTTTATTGTAACTACATTTCGACAATTTTTTATTGTTAAACTATCGTATGTCCATACTCATTTTTCTAACGTTCAATTTTTGCAAAAAAGAATTATCTTTTTTTCAACAACAAAGCTCCATGAAAGACAATGTATATATAGTTTTCATGTTTTTCCGTTAGAGAACTTTTAGAAAGATCAAACAATGTACAGCAAACACAGCGTGAACTTTAAAATTCAATTTTCTCAAAACTGCATTTTTGGAGTTACGACGGTTCAGCTTATTAGCGACGTAGTGGCCTACTGCAAGTGTTTATAATGTTCAGAGACTGGATTGTGTGTTGCAAAATAATGTGTCAAGATGATGTCACAATGCAAATTAACATCAAACAGCAAGCGCTATTACTAGGCTACAGAAAGTAATAAAAATGTTGCTTCCAATGCTAAGTGAGACTCAGCGTGAGAACTCTCATTGCCTCCCTTCCACAAATTATTATCAAAGTTCAATGTCTACAGGAGCTGTTTGAACTGCATTTACAAAGTTACTCCGGCTCAATCTTTGTATTTTGAAGTAAAAATGAAGTCATATTTTATGATCTAAAACAGAAAATATAACTTTTTATGACTTTATAACTTCTTAAATAGACACCGTAGAAACGTCGTTGTTTCACTGTTATCGGTTTGACAACTTTCTGCATTACCAAAAAAATATGACTTTAATGACTTTTACTGGCCCTACTTATTTCACAGGTAGTGAACACTGGCAAGAATCAGCATTTTTAGAAATGAAGACGATGTTCGATCAAGCTCAAACTTTCAGGAATGTCGTTTTATGATTATTCGCAAGAAAGAAAGTTTGTAGCAATGAAATCGGAGAAAAAGTCCGTTTTGACCCACCCTACTTGTTATGTACCGTATTGATTGTATTGACTTGTTAAACCAGGGATTGGAATTTTGTAATAGTTGAGGATTCGAATATATTCTAAGTTTGCATACAGACGGTGACGCAGGATACATGTCAAGTTTATGTGAGCAACATTTTAATTTAATAGTCCAAAAATAAATTCAATTCGCTTTTTATGTTTCGCTAAATTTCAATTCAATTTATTTTTCTTTGTCGGAATGCAAAAGAAACGATTGATGATGATTATGTGTCTCATCTGATACAGACGTTGGCGATCATGGTCTTCCAATCTTTTCTGTCATTTGCCATTCGTATAAAATCGTTCGTTTTAACTGTTGTGTTTGTGGCCCATTGATTCAATCTGTTTAAATAAGTTAATCTTTGACGGCCACTGCTTCTTTTTCCCATCCCAAATCTCCCTGTCGGTAAATATGACCTACAAATTGCATCTGGCGCCTTCTAACTGTTCTTATTATCATATCGTTACTTATTGTCTAGCATTCACATCCGTAGGTTAGAATTGATATTACATATGCTTTCAAAAGTTTAATTTTGGTCTTTGTTGTCATGTTGCGATTCCTGAAGACTACGCTCATTTTACTGAAAGTATCCTTTGCTATAGCGATTCTCTTTTTAATTTCAGTGTCACTTTGCCATCGCAAGTTATAGTGTACCCAAGATATTTCTATTTATCAACTTGTTTCACACCATTGAGTGCAACACACCATTGAATGTATGGTTGCAATTTGGATAAGTTTTCATTTTTGATACGGTCATACATTCTGTGTTTGAATTTAACTCTTACCCATTCGTGTACTGTTATTGACAGCACAATTTAATAAGTCCTGTAGATCGTTTGCAGATTCTGCTATCAGGACTGTATCATCATTCATCAGCGTATCTCAAGCTTGTTACATTTTGTACCCCAACCTTTACTCCATTCATATGTTCGATGTCTCTCAAAATCATCTCACTGTAAGCGTTGATAAGATCTGGAGATCGGACACATCTCTCTGTTATCATTTTTAATGTAAAAATTCCTTTTGTGGTCCCTTTGTCTGGAACAAATAAAAATTGTGCTGTTGAAATTTCCGATTGTAGTTTTGGTCTCAATCGCATCAACATGATTTGGAGTAAGCTGTTTGTTACGTAATTCACAAGGCTAATTGTTCTGTGGAGTGACCATTCTGTTGCTCCGGTTTTCTTTGGTAAAGTTATGAATATGGAACGTACCATATCACTAGGGATGTAACCGGTGTCATAAATATGATTTATGATCTCAGTGGTTAGGTCTAAACTCCACTCATCTAAAGCTTCGAGATCAAAATACAAAATTCTCTACAGTAAATAAACAGAAAGCGTCGTTGGATTTAGAATTTTGTAATAGTTGAGGATTCTAATATATTCTAAGTTTGCATGCAGACGGCGACGCATGATACATGTCAATTTCATCTGAGCAAACAGTAATAGTTCAAAAATAAATTTAATTCGCTTTTTAGTTTTAAGATCTCAATGGTTAGGTCAAAACCCCACTCATCTAAAGCTTCGATAATTTCAACTGTAAAAGAAATTTAATTATTCAAACATTTTTCGCTAAATTTGTCGGAATGCAAAAGAAACGATGTTGGATTTTGTTGGATTACAGAAGGATTATCGTCGGATTTTCAAAAAATTGCCGAATAGGGAACTAGCCGAATCGGATCAGCCAAATCGGACTAGCCGAATCGGGCTGTAGCCGAAAAGGGTAATAGCCGAATCGGACTAGCCGAATCGGACTAGCCGAATCGGATCAGCCGAATCGGACTAGCCGAAACGGGCCATTCCGGGCCCTGGCGATAGCACGGCTTCACTAGACGTTCAAACTCATCAGGAAGTTGAAACGACCTCTCATGTTGAAGTACCACCAACAATGGAAAGATCTGGGTTTCGGTCTGAAGTTGCAATGTTGTACGAAGGGGCTTGTTTGCCATCTCTGATCTCGGCACACCTTAAACGCTGTAACATTACGCCGTTGTTTCGTATTACCGTAGTATTGTTCCGTTTTCTTGTATCTGCAGTTCATTTTTCGCTATATATATCTTCGCTGTGTTTCTTGGTAACTTGCATAATTCGCTCCTAACTGTGTTTGCGTGCGGGTACGTGCCTAACCATTTACGTACTAAGCGAGACTAAAGAGATGCCAAAGGAAAAATTCTCACAGTAGACTACGCTAGGTGTATAGCCTAAGGGATTTTTTCTTTTGCGATCCTCAGTTTCGCGTTTACAACAGTTCTCTTCATGGAGCAAAACAAATATGGTGAATCCCCCAACCGCGCATTTTTTTTTTGAAGCACGAAATGTTTTTCATCACCCACTCTTTAATTCTGAAGATATATTATTTTGGTGGTAATCCACTTCTAGCTAGTTGCGTCTACCTTACAAAACAATTTATTTCAGGCGAAAACTCCATCAACTTCGGATAGACGGAACAAAAGCGTCACATGGGGGAAGCATTTTCGAGGAAGGGGAAAAATCCCTAATGCGCAAATGCGCAGTTGGGGAAATTCGTGGATACAACAAATCTTTCAATTGCACGTTTATTTCGTAATAAATTTGCTTCCATTTGACATGGTTAGCTCCTGCATACCTACTGATTATTTTCACATAGTTTCATTTGAAAAAAAGAACAAACCTTGGCGTAATGGATCCCGAAAACGATGTTGGTCGGTAGGAAAATATGCATAAATTTCCTCGGATCCGCAATTTTCCTAATTTTTATTTATTTAGTGAAAAAATATCAATCCAAAGATTTTAAAGACTTGAGAACACAATAGCAGAGTTAACATTACTCATCAATTGATTGATTGAATGTTTATCCTCGGACTGGGAAAGCTTCTTGCAGAGCTTAATCCTGGCAGTTTCGCATACTTGCAGAGGCTTTGAATCACTGACACAGGCCCGGTCACCGAGATTGGCAGAGAGAAGTTTCCGATTGTTGAAGTCATGTTGCTGGGAATTATTCCATCCAGTAGTTGCCGCTGAATGGAGAGAAGTCGTGAACGTGCGACGTGCGTTGCTCAAGCGCACATCCCGAGAGTCGAACCAGCACCGCTTGATCTTGAAGCTTCTTCGTTCCAGAAGTCACGCGCTAACCAACAGAGCTATCGGGCGGACGCCACTACACAACGCAACAGTGGAAAAAAGAAATTTATTAAAGAAATTAAAATGAACAACACAGCATAAGAAAAACAATCAATCAAAATCAATCAATCAAAAACAATCAATCAAAATCAAGCAATCAATCAAAAACGGTGTCCGACGTTTTCTTCGTAAACAGTTCTTCGTAAAGCAATTGTTCGTAAGCAACTTTTCGTAAAACAATTCTTCGTAAAGTTAATTCTTTGTAAAACAATTCTTCCCAAAGCATTTATTCGTGCATGCATGCAACTTCCTCACTTTTTCTATGACCTGATCAAAACGGATATATTTATATAGTCAGGAAGAACAGCTCATACGACGAAGAAGAAAACGGATATGACAAAAGCAGGGTTGCCAGGTCCACTTATGGAAAAAATGCCAAACAACTAAACAAAAAATGCCAAATGACCTAAAAAAAATGCCAAATAGGCAAATCGGAGCAAAATCAAAGGTTTCTTCATTAATAAATAATGGAATTGGTAAAAAATGGGTAAAACTGCAAAAAAGCTCAGCCTACACTTGCTGCTATTGCACAACCTAGCTATCTTCATTCTTGAGAGTACCGTATTCTTCAGAAAAACAATTTTGAAAAAATGCCTAACAGGATTTTTTTCATGCCAAACAACATAAAAAAATTTCAAATTTATGAAATTTGGCATTACAAATGCCAACCTGGCATCCCTGGAAAAAAGCATGGTCGCTATTGCGCAGTGGTAAAATTGCTCTAACCGCGCTTCTTGCTATCGCTATGTAGTGGTTGCTGTTTCGAACTTTATTTGCCGCAAGGTGGTAGAGTATTCTTTTCTGATTTCATTAATCTTTCAATGGTCATTGTAGGTTCACTAGAAGAGATTTAACAGCAAAGTTAGTGCAGACGGTCAGAAAGTTTTAATTTTTTTAGGGAAAGGGTTTTGGGACTAGGCCAAACATTTGCTGATTGCTAAAATCTGAAAAGCGGTTTTGGCCTAATTTTTAGTGCAGAAATAGGGATAGCAATCTTCTTGCCTGTGCCATTTCAGTTTTTGAGTTTGAACAAATATTAGCCTGTTTATTTTGAAATTCGTGATTGGGGTAATTTTACCAAAAATTCGCGGTTGGGGGATTCACTATAATATACATGTCCGGTAGGTACATAACTTAGCACTTGATACTCCTTTGCAATCACTCAACCAGCGTGCAATTAAAACTTAAGTGACTCTGATACCACACAACTTGTGCGGTAATTCGCGGCCAAACGCTTATAATCTGACTCTTATGACGTCATATTACTATTCGACAAACAAACGCAGAATTTTTGGTCGTTCGACAAGAAAGAAAAAATCGCAGCCCTGGTTGTATCCACCCTAGTTATAGTGCATGTGCACTTTGTGCAGCATCCACTGTAGGAACTTTGTGTCTTTTGTTTATTTGTTATTCATAGTGATGAAATAACCCATCATAATAAAATTTGTCAGACAACCCACAAGAAATCTTGTATTTCAGCAAAAAAAAAACTTTGCTGGATCATCCATGGCCCTGACTGAGTAACTCATTACTTAGCGGAGAGTTCAACTCGTCAATGATGCAAAACACCAATTTGGGAAAAGAAATGTCTGGACAATCAATGGCAACAGTTTTGTATTTATTTATTCACAGACACACATAATCAAATCTTCAGAAGACATCCTAAAGTTAAGTATGTACTGATTAATTAATCTTTTAATGTTTCGGGTTAGGCCTATTAATAGCCTATCTAATTTGTTAAAACTGGTAACTATTTACAAAACAGTGCTTATATGTATATTATATATATGATACTACAAATAATTTTAACCAATGTATATTGTATAGGCTAGATTGTCACTCTCATGTTGGACACTTCCTTGTTACTTGTTAATTAGGAGAAAAAGTCTGCTTTGAATTCATCGTATTTTTTGCCCCAACAATGATAGTTGTAGCAAGATCCCGGTATCAATTGGGCAATTGTGTTCAAACTGGAAAATGGTGTTTTCGTGTTTAAATTTCACAACAATTTACTACCAGATTGCTTCTCCAACTGTTTTAAATATGTCAAAGAGGTTCACAGCCTGTGTACAAGAAACCATGATAATGATGCTCTAAACATTCCATACTTCTCAAAAACGCTTGTAACTCAGCATTCAATAGAATTCACAGGTGCAAAAACATGGAACGAATTTCCTTCTTCAATTAGAAAGAGTGATACAAAGTCACTTTTTGTCCACAAACTAAAGCAATGTTCATTTAAGCAAACAAAACGGATCGGACACACAATAGAAAGACAACGTAGAAAGGCTGTTTTTGCATTCTTATGAAGATTCCAGTTGAAATCCGAAATACTGTACAAAAGATTAGGCCTAGGTACCTAACAATAATGTTGACTGCTTGTGCTGTACTTTTATGTTTGTAGATATTAACAGCAAATACAACACTCTATAACTAACACAACACCAAAGGAGATGAGAGCTTCATCAACACCATCAGATCATCATCATGTACCAGCTCATCCATTCCATAACCCACCAGGACAAGAAACAATAACTTAAACTGGATCTCAAACCTCAATCGTCGTAGGTTACTGTGTGATGTGCAGTTTGACCATAGAAAGAGCTCAACATCTGCTCTCCTGGGCCACATCGAAACAGGCTTTTGCCTGAGGATGGGTTTCTTTTATGTCCGGTTTTCTTTCTCCATCTTATTATTATTATGATTACTGCTGAGTGCTCATCCACATCAAAATTGGAACTGACAAATTCAATCCACAACACTTTTCATTAGGATGTCATTCATTACTACATTTGTGCTTGTTTATGTTTTATTGTTTATTGTTTGTTTTTTTTTGGGGTTTTGTGGCCGTGCTAACTAGACATAGCCTACTACATGATTTTCTATTCAGGCACGTTTTAAACCTTTCAAGGTTTTGCCACCTTTTCCCATTCATTAACGTGCTGGTAGGCCTATATCGACTATTGTATTTGTACTATATCGACTATTAGTATTTGTATTATATTTGTATTTATATCGACTATTGTAGTTGTACAGTAGTTAGTAGTATCTTTTTGGTCTCGGATGTGTTAATGACAAATAATAAAATGATTTACTGATATTCATGTTATGAGCAAAATGTTCTCATCTATTACTTCAGATTTCCTATTTTGCACCAACCTTTAAGAAAAAGCAATTTTTTTATTTCAAAGTTCTAAAAGTCCACATTTTCAACTGCTCAAAATTTTCATTTTTT
Source organism: Aplidium turbinatum (assembly GCF_918807975.1). Lineage (NCBI taxonomy): Eukaryota > Metazoa > Chordata > Ascidiacea > Aplousobranchia > Polyclinidae > Aplidium > Aplidium turbinatum. The sequence goes on from NC_137472.1 coordinate 50,884,851, forward strand.
GTCCTGAAAACACCAGGAATGGCATTTTAGAGCATATAAAAGTGCAAAATTTTCTGGGGGGGCATGCCCCCAGACCCCCCTAGGAGGCTCGCGCCTTCGGCGCTCGTCTGTTCCTGTTACATTATGATGTCATACTTGCCATCTAAATTTGCAGCACCCCCATCACTAAAGGCCACGAGCCGCCACTGTTTATGGCATAGATTTCAAAGTACCGTACTGTAAATAAGGGTGACATGATAAGCTGGAGCTTGTTTGTCTGAACAATCTGTTAGCCTACCTTATTAGTTTGAGTTCTGTTGGCTGAATTTTGTGACATTCTTAATAACTAGGATACTAGATACTATTGTGAACCAACACAATTTTTTTATTGTTTCTTCGACACTACCGGTAGTTTTTCAAAAATCAACGTTTTGCTGACTGACAAATTCACAGCTGGGTAATGGACATTTATGGTATAAGTAGCCTACTCAAACTACACAATTCATAAATTATTTTAATATATTTTGCCTGCCATATCACAAAGAAAACACAGTCTCACTGTTCACCACTACCAAACATGATCAGCAGCGACTTTCTCAATCCTTGAAGTATCAATATCAAATTCATTACTCCATTCATTCCAAAAACATGTCACATTTGGCAAATTGGAGGTATCGTGGTGAACAGAGTTGCCGCAACACATTATTTCTTTTTTTGTTTTTTCAAAGTAAACTGCTCAAAATATTAGCTCGAAATGTCGGTATTTATTGCGTGATTGTATCATTGACTACATTTTTTTTCAACTTAAAACAAAGAAAACAATTGCTTGACAATTTTTCAATATATTTCATTTGTTGATGGCGCATTCAAAGCGTGTTTTTAGAAACATTTTCAGGTCGCAAGGGCGTGACTGCTCTGTTATGACGTCATTACTCTTGAAGCAGGCAGAATAAGTAAAAGCGAAGCGTCATTGCTTAATCATGGCTTAATTTTCGATTAGACCAAAAAAGCTTCTTTCTCTGGCATCACTTGTATAGTAGGGTTTATACTTCTCAGTCTAGATAAGGCTTGACTATTGATTGATTGATTAATTGAAAGCATAATCATCATAATTAGTAGGAGATGTGGGACCAGTGCAACAATTTCTACTTTTTTTGTCTGTATAATTTGTTTTAGCATGCATTGCATTGAACTTTTCACAGTATGTAAAGTTTACCGATATGCATCACATATGCAAATAACAATCACATTGAAATATTTTTTCAACATTTTTTAAGCATTCAAAATTTTCTGTGAAAGTGGTGCATTTGTAACAGAATGTAGTCATCCTAATTATCTGAATATACTGTATAAGTCAAGCAGTATGGTTGCTCTTTAAAGGGATTTCTTTTTTGCTACGCGATCCTATTTTATACACGATGTGACGTCAGAAATATGTATCATTCCACGAGTGCTGCCAGGCGCAATGCTAATAAATTAAAACTTGAAATCAGGCTTAACAGTAAATTATGAGAACGCTGGACTGCAATGCAGAATGTGCCGTCGGTGCACAAATGTGAGACAGCAGTCGGTACACATTGGTCCCACACCTGTGGGACTAATACACCACCTCAAGGGACCTATGCACCAGTTACTCAAACGAGAAAAAGGTTACTCAAAGTCAAAACAAATCTAGTGCACCTCCCCATGACCCACATTTGATTTTTACTTTTCTGAAACACTTTTTATGTAAATTTACAACAAAAATTATGTATAAAAAAAAGCTATTACTTTCTCCTCTCTCTTAGGCTACTTTCTTGTCAGTAGAAACTCCTTTAATGCGCAATTAGATATCATAAAACGACAAATCAAATTTTACGTTTAGTCTGTGCCACAAGGAAGGTGGTAGCAGCACATAAACAAAGTCTTTGTAAGCTACTTCTTGTTGGGGAAACACAAAACAGTGTTTCAGACCTTTTCAAAAATTCACCTCATAGTCATTATCAGAATCATACCCAGAAATAACTTTAGCTATTAAACTATTAAATTTATTTGTCGATACATATAAGCCTACCCGCACAACGGAAAAGCCTCAATTTCAATTGTGGTAGGAGCAGTGCTATTTGTTTCTAGACCCGTATTTTCCTCAGATTCTGAGGTAAAAGCCTCAGAAACATCGCCATCTGACTGCAATGGCATTTCGATATCACTCTCAGAGCTCGATAGAATGTGGGACTTTAAATGTAAGTATTTTCTATGAGCAACATGATAATTTAAATAGTTGAACCATGGCCACCTGGAGATGCGGCCTGATTTGTCACATTTTGCAGATTTTGAATACAGCTACTGCTAGTGTTTGAGACATTTTTTGAGATGTTTTCACTTTTTGCGGTTTCCTAATGACATAAATTTTTTTTGTTGCTTTGGGGAAACAGTAGCAAATGAGAAAAAGTAAGTTGATAAACGCAAAATCAGACTGTTATTGAAAAATGAACAGTCTGACTAAAACCTTCGAAATCAAATTTTCTTTGTTTTTCAACATGTGGGGATGTTAAAACCTATTGTGTCACCTGGGGGAAAAAATAAAGAAAGCGTAAAAATCTAATTTTTAGAAAAATTTATTTAAACGTTCTCCCAAAGTTAGAATAACCTGGAAATTTCTGCAAAATGTGACAAATCAGGCCGTATCTTTAGGTGGCCATGGTTGAACCTATGCACCAGTGGTGCATAGGTCCCGGCAAGCACTGGTGTATAGGTTAGGTACCTTCTCGGCCATTTATTTTTTATTTTTGCAGAACACAAGAAAATTTGTCAAGTCCGATTTGAATAACCTATAATCAATTTTGTAAAGTATGTTCATGGTAAACATATTCACATACCGGTAACTAATGTTTCTTGCAACGTAACCACGATGAGATAAGACACACTGATGAAGAATGCAAATACTTACTTTTAGCCTCAGATTTTACATCTGCTGCACCAGCTGCCAAATCTCGAAGCACCTCGCCATGAAACTTCGTATTTTCAGTCTTGGCAAAATATCGACTCCAAAAACGTAATCATATCTTTAAAAAAATTTCAAGTGGTGGAAATATGGCGCTGGTGCATTGGTCCCTCTGGTGCATTGTTTGTTTGTTTATCTTTATCCTGCATTGCGGGAAAGCGGACTTGAGCGCTATGCATCGGTGTACGCCTTCCGACGTACACCTGACCCACGCTGCAGCCGACGGCAATGTCTGTTTCCAGTTGTCTACTCTACTTATGACTTAAATTTGGTACTACCCATTACTCGAAATCGATCACTAGGTAGAGGCAATTATCGTTAAGTTTTTTGCCCAGAGAAACAACTGCAAGTGCGGGTGGCTGGAGTCGAACATGCCGGCTCTCGACTGCGAGTCCAACGCGCTAACCACTCGGCCACTCCCACATCTCCCCTTATTACAAACGGCAAATAGTAAATGGATTGATTGAATGAATCTTTATCCTCGGAATGGGAAAGCTTCTTGCAAAACTCAATCCTAGCACTTTTGCATACTTGTAGAGGCTTTGAATAACTGACGAAGGCCCGGTCATCGATCGAGATTAACAGAGTGAAGTTTCCGACTGTAAAAGTGTTGTTGCCGGAGACACCTAGTCAATGGAATAATTCCTGGGCAACAACATTTCAGCAATCGGAAATTTTACTCTGTCAATCTCGGCAACCAGCCATGCGTCAAAAGTCTCTGCAAGTGAGTTATGCGAAATTACCAGGAATAACCTATCAAAGGCTTTGTCAGTCCGAGGATAAAAATGCAAAACCAACCAAACCATCCTCGGACTCACAAACTTCTGATAAGCTTAGACTTCTTCTTGCGTTTGAGGCCGCCACAGATCACATTGTTACATCCAGGCGCAGCAGCCAATGGATTGTGTATTCATCGAGCGTTGTTAGGTCCACATGTCTATCTTGTGGTCGGTATACAGGACATTGATAGATAATGTGGTACTTGTGCAGTTTGAAAATCTGAGCCACACGCACAAGATGGTGAATAAGCGAGGCCCCACTGGAACATGTTGCTGCTAAAACGGCCCACTCCAGTCCGCAGGCGATTGAGCTTCACCCATTCCTTCCGGGGTAGTTCTGCTCCAGGTGTGGTGTTGGTATTGGGAAGGACTGTGAATTGGGTTGGTCTCGCAACTTCTCTTCATTCACGGTTCCAAACTTCGGAAATGTGGAAGTTTGATTTGCACATAGCTGCAGCATGTCGGGAGAACGGGCGTCGAGATTTCAAGCTCTGGGGCTTTTGGGAGTGCGAGTTTAGAACAATCTGGTTGAGGAGGTGGTCATCCCTTGACATAGCTTGTAGGACCAGACTACGTACGTGGTTTTCTCTACGAAGTCTAGCCTACCTGGGGCGATGCCTGATAGTACCGGCAGAAAGTCAGCGGGAGTTGGAAGCAGGCAACTGGTGATTATTCTCATGGTGGTGTTAAGGGCAGTGTCAATTTTGGAAGTGTGTACGCTGCGGCACCAAGTGGGGGAAGCATATTCGGAGGTGCTGTAAACAAGTGCAAGAGCACTTGTACGGAGTGTGGATGTACTAGCACCCCAGGAAGTTCCAGCTAGGCATCTCAGCAGGTTGTTGCGTGCTGATAGCTTAGCATGGAGGGCTTCAGCATGGTGTTTGTAGGTTAATTGTCGGTCGAGCTTCACTCCTAGGTAGGTGGGACACGGGTTGTGTGGGAGTGGGTTTCCGTTGAGAGAGACTGACAATTGGCGCGTAGATTCCATGTTGCAAAGGTGAAAAGGTGTGACGGTGGTCTTTGCCAGGCTCAGTTTCAGCATCCACAGCTTCAGGTAATCTGCGATTTGGACCATGTCATCTGTAAGTGCTTCCTCTACCACATGCCAGGACTTGTCAGAATTGAGTAGTGCCAGATCATCAGCATAGCCGTAGCCTACTGGCGTGACGTAGTCTCTGGCATGTCACTAATGCAGATGTTAAATAGTAGGGGTGATAAGCATGATCCTTGCGGAATACCGTTTTTTAAGCGGCGGGGCCGGCTGCACTGCCCGTCACTCGTCTTAAGCAAAAAGGTCCGATTTGCAAGAATATTTGCGAGAAATCGCACTACCTTTTTGTCTGGGATTATGCGGAGGAGCTTTAGGGTTAGCCCTTGGTGCCACACAGTGTCATAGGCAGCAGTGAGGTCCACCAAGATTACTCCTGCTTTGTTGCCCTTCTCAAAAATTTCCTCTATATCCTCGGTCAGCTTGACTGCTTGATGAGTAGTACAGCGTCCGTGCCGAAATCCAGCTTGTTCTTTTGGTAGCTGGGGATCAACAACTGGCTCGAGTCTAGTTAGCAGGAGCCGTTCCAGGATCTTGTATGGGACGCAGAGTAGTGATATTGGACGATAGCTCTTGGGATCATCAGCTGGCTTGTTTGGTTTAGGTACTGCCACTACAGTTGCTTTTCGTCAGATTTTAGGTACCGTATGGCCTGGAGGGTCAGGCAAGCAGAATAGAACCTTTTCAACCATGCCAGACATTTGGAGCCACAGTGCCTCAAGAATTCTGGAGGGATGTTATCGGGCCCTTGTGCTTTCCCGCTTTTAACTTGTTTGATGGCAGACGCAAGTTCTCTGGTGCTAAAGGGGGCTGACAAATGGCCATCTGCGCTTGGGGCGTTCCAGAGCCTGCTGCATTCCTGCTTCACTGCAGGGCGTGCTTCTTGTTTGCCACTTTACATTTGCCATTGGCTAGGAGTTGTTGTGCTATGGCGTTAGCAGTTACAGGGCATCGTTTAGGATTGGAGGTGCGGCCTGTAAGGCGATTGAAGGTTTTCCATGCAGCTCTGCTTGAGTAGGTAAAGTCAATGCCTTGCACTGTATCTTCCCAACGCTGCTTACGTTTCACGTTGAGGTGTTCTAACAGATCAGTGGCAGTCATGGATGTCTCTTCGCTGGTTTTTGAGGCCAGGAACGCATCATAGCGTTTGTTGCATTCTTTGTCCAATGATGGTATAAATTGACGACGGAATCCACGGGGGATGGAGTTCTTTGCTGCCACGAGTAAGGTTTTGCAGAAGGCTTTATAAGACTTCTCCAGTCCGTCAGAAGTTGGTTCTGGGAGGTGCCGGGTTTTCTTTTCAACCAGGAGTGTGAACTTGGTCCAGTTTGCCTTGCGAAAATTCCACCTCTTCACAGGTTTGCTTGGGACTGGGTTGAATGGGTTTTCAGGGGTGATGAGCGATGGTCTATGTTGGGACTTAGGAAAGGGGCTAAGGATGGTACGGTTTGGTAAAGGTCCTTTTAGGTTGGCAAAGGCCAGATCTGGATTGGTTGTTGTTTTCCATCTTCCTGACAAAAAAAACTGTCTGGTTGTTTTGGGTTGAACATTAATTGGATACCAGTGACAGCTGCCCATGATTCAAGCGCTATGCCGTCTGCATTTGAGTGGCGGTAGCCCCAGGTTGTGCTGTGGGAATTGAAGTCTCCGGCATATATGCATGGTGGAGCAAAGGCGGGAATGGAGTTAGCTTGCAGACGTGAATTTGGTGGTTTATACACGTTGATCACAGATGTGCCTTCGATTTCAGTGGCTGTCCATTCAACTTCACAGTCAGGGTTGGATGAAGCAATCGGTATCCACTTAGCGGAGTTCTTTACATATGTGGCTATTCCATAAATATTGCTATTGGTGCATGCTGCCAGGGTATATCCACTGATCTTTGACTTCGATACTTTGGTGGTGTGGGTTTCTTGCAGGAGTAATGCAGTCACGTTATGCTTTTGTGTGAGATGTTCCAACATGTCGCATTTGGCTTTGGTAAGGCCTTCAACGTTTAGGTGCAAGATTGTTACTCCGACAGGATGAATTTCTCTCATTGGACACCGGGGCCGAGGGTTTATCCTTTTACCACCCCAGGTGCCCTGTGAGTTGCGGTCTCTGATTGTTGCCATTCGCTTCATTAGTATGAATTACCAGGACTCACCACGAGGAGGTTGGCAACATGAGTCCCAGTCCAAGCTTAGACTAATCCTGCCTCTTGCTAATTTCGTATAACTTAAGTTAGCCTACTTGTAGAGGCTTTTGAATGCAGGGCTGGTTACCGAGGTTGACAGAGTGAAGTTTTCGATTGTTGAAATGTTGTTGCCGAGGAATTATTCCATCCACTAGGCGTCACTGAATGGAGAGCAGTCCTGAAATGCGTTGCTCAAGCGCACGCCCTGAGAGCTGAACCAGCTCCACGTGGTCTTAAGTCGGGAGAGAGAGAGAAAAACCTTTTATTTTGTCTGCTGCGAAAAATAGTAGGCTATACGGTACAAATATAAACCGGTACAACTATATTCAACAACAGACAGGAAGTAGCAAAAGACTATAGGCTACAGTATTAGTCATCGAGTCAGCTGTTTCCCGTGTTTTTAATGTGACAAATGTAAAGCATCGGCAATACGTTGCAAACAAGATAAGCATAAGTTCCGTAAAAATGTAAACAAAAAAGTGAATTCTTGTGGTTTTATTCAAACATCAAAAAATATCATGCCCTACAAACGTAGTATGAGAAAAAGAAAAAAGGGAGCTCAACCATTGAGCTAACCGGATGAATTTAATCCCTGCGCTAACGCGGTAAACAAATTATTTGTTCATTTGAGCGTCGTGGCGCTGGTTTCGTGACGCATCATGAAGCTCCTTGACAGATTTCAGCACTTCAAGGAGGCTGACAAGCCTGTTGTTCAATTGCACTTTTGTTAGATGGTTACAACAGGACAGAGGAAACATTATGCAACCTGAAAAAGTTTCATGTGCAAGCATGATTGATAAAATTATGAGAAAAAGATTGCTCAACCCACCAGAGCAAATAGGCCAAGGACAAGTTTTAGGCTAAACTTCTAGAAAATTGAAAATTTACGTTGACAACCTCGATGACTAGTGCATGGCCTTCTAGAGAAATTCCGAAAGGGTGGGAAACGTTGCGAAATATGAAACCCCTTCAAATAATGGGCCAACAACTTTAAACTAAGATTTTAATGCGTAGCCTACCCTATTCATCTCAGCTGCTTAATTATTTACTTATACGGTATAGGCTTATTACTAGGGCAACCAAAAGTCAATAAAGTCAAAATTTTTCGGCCTTGTTCAAAGTTTATAAAACGTCCACAAACTAAATTTCAGGCTGACACGAAGAAAGGTTTCAAAGTTATTAAGTCAAAAAAAAGTCAAACTTCATGGTTAGGTCAAAATTTTCTTTTAACTTAGTTTTCTTCTCTCTATTGATATTTTATTAAACCTACACAGATAGGCTACTAATTTTTTGTTTCAATTTCTGTTTTAATTTTGACGTAATAATCCATTTGCTGCAATTTCTGAAGTAATAATCTTGTTTCGCCCACTGCTGACGATTGAATTGAATATTAAGTAGGCTAGGCGTAGAAGGCAGATAACGTGGTCTTTGTTCTTGGTTAGGTAAATGCTCAAACCATTATACATATATCATATATGCCTAGTGCCTACTGTAGTAGGCTATTGAGTTTTAGCTTGCTGATGTTCTCAAACTTGTCTTTAGCTACAAGTATAATACTACAGAACCCTCTCAGTAATTTTGGGATATTTAAAGACACTAGGCCTAGGCCTATACATATTCATCTTTTGCAGTTTTTCGAGTGACTTTCATTACGGTACCTGTTCGTTAGCTGTGGTGTCGTTGAGTCTTCCACTCTTCCACATTGTTCTTTTACAGTAAGTCTTATTTTATTAGAAAAAGAAGATATCTTTACCTAACGGTTTGATTTCTAATATGCTTTGTATTTCGCATTTGGGTTGCAAACGCATAAAGTTATTTGTCAAAATTTGTAAACTATGAAGTCAAAATTTGTAAATTATGAAGTCAAAATTTCAAGTTTTTAGGTCAAAAAATTGGTTGCCCTACTTCAGCGGCGTTCAACCTGTGGCCCGCGAGAAGGTTCTGAGTGGCCGCGTGATATTTTTCGAAATGACATATATTATAGAGCTACCATACGTCCTCTTTTAAGAGGATTTGTCCTTTTTTTTCAAGAAAAATGAACTCTCCTCCGAGGACACTAAGAAATGCTCAAATGTCCTCTTTTTTGACAGTTTGGGTTTTCTTGCTTATATTTTTAACGGGATTATATTGCTTGATGACGCTTCAGCGACGGCTTGTAGGCTATTTGTTTTCTAAACATTTTGTATACGGTAGGCCTACCAATGTGCCATGCTGATTTATGAATTGTACAAGAAATTGGCACATTTTATGGAACTGTTGTTAAACGTTCATTGCCTGGTTCACTGTAAGATATTAAACGACATTTTAAAGACCATGCTCACACTTTCACAAAAAAATATTCCTTTACCTACATACGTTTTATACTGATACAACGCTCGTAGACATTGTTGATTACCAACTGAGTAATTCAGTCTATAAGTAGGCCTACAATGTGTATATTACACCTAACCTCCAGCAAAAGAAATCGTAGCATGGGTAGGCTTACAGCTTTGCAAGGAAAGGGACAGATTTTTAGTTCACGCCGTTTTTAGCATCTTAACGGTTATGTGCACGTGCAGCCCTACTGTTTTAATCATATTTCTTGCAAGTAATTTAACAATTTCGTTAAGGCTGACCATTCCTTGTAGAAAAAAGTTAAGGCTTGGCTTCCTGGAGATCATGCCTGATTTGTCACATTTTGCAGGTTTTTGCGAGCATGGCTGTCTGACTGAAACTGTCTAAAAATTAGGTATTTTTTCACTTTTTGCTGACTCTTAATAATATAAAATCATTTGTTGTTTTAAGGAAGCACTAAAAATGAGACAATATAGGTTAAACGTTCAGTCAATCTGTTTTCTTTTTTTTTTCAGCAACTTTTGCTGCGTAGGCTTATAGGCTACAGCAGGGCTTCCCAAACTGGGGGTCGCGACCCCCCAAAGGGTCGCGTAACGAACTTCAAGGGTCGCAAAAAGTATACCAATTTGCACAAGGTCCAGCATATTAACACTTCTGTGCGAGATGCTGTGATAGTTATTAACTTTATTAAGAATCGCGCACTCAATAGGCTGCCCGTATTTTCGAAAATTTATGAGGTGAAATGGAATCGGAATTAAAAACTTTTTTACCGCATCGTGACGTGAGGTGACTTTCAAAAGTCAAAGCTTTAAAATGGCTAGCCAATTAACGTTTTAAAACTGAAATCGTGATTTTTCCAACAGAACAAAATTCAGTCTTGGTCCACCATTTTCGCATCTAGCTGTTGGAATTATGCCAAATGTCAGATTGCTTAAAAAACTGAACGAATTTAATTTGTCCCTCCTAGGAAAAAACATCAACATTTTGCATTGAAATCTAAAGTTGATACGTTCATCAAAAAACTGAACATCTGGAAACAAAAATTTCAAAATAATTTATCCGAAATGTTCTCACTTATCCTACTGTTCCAGCCTGAACAACATCGAAACCGCCTTGAGACCTGCATTAACAAACACTGAGCCACGACTTGATTTTCTTGATGGCAGAAAGCAGTCACACCCATCACACTGAATAAATGTGTTTGCTTTTTTGTTTTGTTTCCAGTAGGCTGCCCAATGCCCATAGGCTTTGTTGTGATGGTCAGAAATAAATAAAAACAAAATGAACTGAGTAGGCTACCGGTAAATTGTTTTTGGTTTTCGTTTGATCTGAGCTTTTCAATAAATATAACAAATGTAGCCTATAGTAGTAGCCACTGTTTGTCGTTTTTAATCGTAAGGGGTCGCGAAAAATTTTAGGAGATTAAAAGGGGTTGCAAGCAAAAAAGTTTGGGAGCCCTGGGCTACAGTAATAATCTAAAATGGTAAACGATTCTTCAAGCGTAAAATTCTACTTGCTGGCGAAACGTGTCTTCTTTTTAGGCGATGAAAATATGGTAGGCCTAATATATTATATAATCAACTCAATCGCCAACGTAATTTATGGCGAACTTACATTCCGATAAATTAGCATTTATTGTTTGCTTTCTTTCTCTATTACTCTATAATCCCTAGTCTAGTGGATGGGGTGCGCAACTGTTCAAGTTAATTTTATAGTATCACAATGCACATTGTTACGCATCACATTTTCCACATTGTTACGTCCACCCTTTTCCACACAATAGTAGGCTACTGGTGCTTCAAGAGTCAGTCAATCAGCAATATTTCTTGCTTTTAGCGAGAGAAATTCAAAACTTTCTATTGCTAGAATTTTACAAAAAAAATTGTTTCTTTAAGAAAAAGATCACAGGATTCATAGATTGGCAGTTTTCGTGACATCATTATTCGGCAGCACTTACTTGTGCGAGCAAGTTTGTCGTGGATGAACCTATAGGGACAGCCGGACAATACATTACGGGACGCGCAACTCCGCTGTTCCGCAACATCAGAAGGGTCAATTGCCAATTTGACATTTTTTACGCTTTGCTGCTGGCTTGCTTTCAACTAAAAACCTTAAACCACTTTAAAACCAACTTCACTCTTCTTATATAACCCATAAAATGTAGGCTACAAACACATTTCTAAGATTAGAATTTGGGTGTGAGGGTTTTAATTAGAAATTATCAGACAGTCATTTTTAAGATTACAAATTATCAGTAATTACTCAAGTGGCCCGCGCAACCACTCGTAAACTACATGTGACCCTTTGGCCAAAAAGTTTGGACACCCCTGCCCTACTTGTTGACGTTGACTATGTTGACGTGTATTGTTTTTGATATGATGGTCAGAAATAAAAAAAACAACTGAACTGAACTAGCTTACTTATTACACATTTTTATGTAGACCTAAACCAGATAGTCTGGAAAGTCAATGGCAAATCTGCCTGAGGTTGTTGTTTACAGCGCCACCTAGGAGAGCTATGGTTAAATCAGAGCCACTATATACATAGTCTGGAAAGTCATGTTTTGAGGTTGTTGTTTACAGCGCCACCTAGGAGAGCTATGGTTAAATCACAGAATCTGCTTGGAAGGTATGCAAATACAGGCATATTGTCTACTATCAACAGTGAAACTGTGGATGATATTGTGGTTGCAGACTTGTTTTAAACTATTGTAGAACGTTTAGGATGTTAGTTACAGTTATTATTTAGAAAAATTCGTTTGGTTTACTTTTCTGAGGTTTAGTTAAGCATGACTACAAGTAGTTAAAAGATGATGTGACTTTTCAAATTACTAAGGAATTGATTAGTTTATAGTTTGAAGTAGTGGTCTTTAAAGTTCATAAGTTTCAATGTACAAAGTATATACAGCAGCTTACTAATGGAAGGGTTTAATTAGTAAATATTTGTGGAACCTTTAAGCTGAAGTAGGCTTGAAATTAGTACCGTAATTGGCAGATGCTACTTAGCCAGCATCATTTCCAAAAACATTGATTGATCAACTAATTCAGTTGACAGTTATTTAAAAAAGGTCTATAAAGATACAACAAAAAGTTGATAGGTTTCAATCTGTGACACTCAAAATAGCCACTCCCAAAAATAATTTGTAAACAAAGAGCATTAGCAAGACAATTTTGAGTAGGCTACTGTATCGGTAACTATGCAGGTTCAGTAATTTAAAGCAACAATGTCACAAAGGTTACAAGTCCTGAGATTTAACTTAAAACTAGTTAGGCTGAGGGAAGATACAGCAGAATCCGATACCGTAACGTGTTCCATATTTGAAGAACCTGGTTTGCGACGTATATAGCATCTTAATTGATTACGTACAAACTGGAAATTTGATTGAATGGACCAGTTAAGGCAGTTATGCTGACAAAGGTTATGTTTTGTTTATTTCCTTTGTGTTGTAATTTCCTATTATCTTAAGCATGCCGTTCTTTGAAGATCAATTAGTCTACTTTGAGACTACTAGCAGACACTAATGCATTAACCGGTTAACCACTACCTTTGTTAGCAATTATCTTTTGTTGTTATTAGCATTACAGTTATAATCAAATGCTGTACTCTATGTAGGGTTGTGAATTATCTTAGTTATGATTATTTAGTTTGATAATGTCCCAAGTTACGCGTAAATGGAGTGGAATAAACTGCTGTTTACCACAATGTAACAACACTACAACTATGGGATTTTGTTACTTGTACAAAGTTCCAAGTGATGAAAAGAAAAGGTTTTCAGTTTCAACAGCACAGTGGGAAAAACAGTTTCATCAGGTAAGATCAGCACAATAAAATAGTATAATTTTATGCTGTATGTCATGATGGTTGACATTAGTAAAAATTAAGAGCTTATGCCTAGTGAATCACATATATATATATTATGTTTTTTTTTAAATTTAAGCAATAAGCATATGGTGCTCACTGCTACTTTACTCGTATATTGAGAAGATTCACTAATCTAGCATCCCTGTGTAGTGTGTATAGTTGATTAGTGATGAACACGTGTGCTAATTGTAACATACATTGCTAAATGTTATTTATGATAGGTCATTGATTTTCAGATTTAGTTGGGGATGTCAATAGAGAGAATATGCTACTAAGTAAAGCTTCAGATGCTCTTCTTGTATCGTCCTTACCAGCAATAATTCGAGAAACGTCTGCTACTGGCGCAGATTATGTACGGTACCATACTTGCAAGAATAAAGCAGGATCCTCTTGAACACTACTTCGGTCGACAGCATCAAAGAGTTGCATGTGATACCGCGCCTGCAGTTCGAATGTTTAGCAGTACCGCCAAAACTTTAGATATTGTAAAGCACTCTGCAGTGAAGGGATCTAATGTCTAGAGTGAACATTAGACTAACCACCCCGGCATACTGCGCTTTACTCGAGACTGCATAAAACAGTGATTGAAATTGGCACTTTGAGAATCTGTACCTACATTGAAGGAACTCCGTATCTACAATGCATGCTGTATATTCCGGTACAGTAAACCTCACATAAGTTATAACATACAGTATGGGTATATAAACGAGAATTTTAATCCGCATGGTTTCTTATACTTTTTAGTTCATTCGAATGAATGGGGATTATAAAAGTGGTTTACTGTACTTTCACTGCAACTACATCATTGCCGCATTGGCACCCTTCTGTGTACTTTTTACAGTATTTAAGTTACGGTATTAATAGAAAGCCTATTTTATTCTTTATTAAAGGAATGTGCTGTGAAATCAGCTTGAAAAGCATGCTACGATGTTTATTGTACAAATCAAAAACGGATAACAAAATACAACAGGAATCCCCCTTCAATGTTTGCTTTTAGAATTGTTTATACTTTTCGGAGTGCTAGGCCTACGAAGTGCACTGTTCGGCTTATGCGATTGTTTAGCTGTTTTGTTTCTACCATGTAAGAAGTCTTGTAGTGGTAAGTAAAAATATGACTCCTCATACGCATACAGCACTTTTTTTTATAAGTTTAGTTTTTTTTTTATTTCTGACCATCACAGTGAAAACAATACATGTCAACATAGCAAGGGTCTAGAAAAGTTCTTCAAAAGCGCCATCGTAGAGGTTCCAGTTAATGGATTGCTGTATACCTTCCACAGTCCAAGTCCGGCAATAAGCTTTCTTTACAATACTCATGATATGCATTAGGCAGATTAAGGTTGTTGATTTCATTGAGCAATATGTCAGTGTAATACGCCACTTTTCGAAGAAAATTCCCCTTTCATAGGCGAATTTCCACCATCCAAATCTTCATTCAACTGTAAAATACAAATAAATTCAGTAATGCACCATCTTCATCAAGTGCCATTAATCTCTCCGAACTAAGGTGACCATGTGATGCCATTGTTCTTTAGCATACCAGTAATGTAAAGTAAGTCACGTTCAATTGCTATATATAGTATGCAAAAAAATGGCACCAAAGAAGAACGTTCATTACTGGTACCTCAAAATGTAAATATAGCTCGGAATTATTGAATTAATGCACTTCTAAAGTAGCACCAGTATAATCGTGTATATTGCATATTATGCTTTTGAAAGCTAACTTTTTCGACCTGAAGGCCCTGAAGCAGTTAAGTATTTCATTGGTTAGATTTCCAAATTTCATATTGATAATGTTATTATTACAAATTATTTGCACCACACCAATAAGTCCATATTAATTACCATACATGCAAAAAGACAAAAAAAAAATACAAGAATAATCACAATATAATAGCCCGGTTAACAGACAATGCTGTTGCGGAGAATTGTTAACCAGTAAGCTTTAGGTTTAGATAGTAATAACTATATTTGATTGAATAGTATTTTGCATGTAAACAAGTCAAGCTCAACATACCTCATCGAAAAATATAAGATGTTCTTCACTCATGTCTTGAAGAGCTTCCAAGCATTGTGACAACATTTTAATGACTTTTAAGAATTGTATAATTGTAAACCTTTTTGTACACTTATTGCTGCATTGTAAGAAATATATAATATATATATTATATACTGTATTTATGAACATTCTCTATTTGTATTAAGCATATAATTGTTTTCATAAGCATAAATTGTTTTCAAAATCAGGAATGACAGGCCCACAAGTAACATGCTAAAATGTAACATATCCGAAATATTCAAATTGTCAAAATCAACAACTTGGCAGTTCATTTTAAATATGTGAATTAGTTAAGAAATTGGGATGCAACCTCATGCCAAGTTGTTGATTTTGACACGTTATGATAGCCTATAGGTATTTTGTAACATATGTCAAGCAGATCACAAGCAATTAGTAATGGTAGCCACTTCAACAAGAAAAACTTCAGCCATGCCACTGAAACCTCAAGCAGTCATAAGCTATGTTTTCTGTGATGTGAAAAAGGGCGAAAAGAAGATGATACAAAGCAAAGTAGTGGTTAACCGGTTACTGCATTAAACCAGTGTTTGCTAGTAGTCTCAAAGTAGACTGATGACCTACAAAAAAACGGCATGCTAATAAAAAATAGGAAATTACAACACAAAGGAAATAAACAAAACATAACCTTTGTCAGCATAACTGCCTTAACTGGTCCATTCAATCAAATTTCCAGTCTGTACATAACCAATTAATTTAAGATGCTATATATGTCGCAAACCAGGTTCCCCAAATATGGAACAAGTTACGGTAAGTATCTGATTCTGCTGTATCTTCCTTCAGCCTAACTAGTTTTAAGTTAAATCTCAGGACTTTTAATATTTGTGACATTGTTGCATTAAATTACTGAACCTACATACTTACCGGTACTCAAATTTGTCTTGCTAATGCTCTTTGTTTATAAATTATTTTTGGGAGTGGCTATTTTGAGTATCACAGATTGAAACCTATCACCGTTTTGTTGTATCACTAAATAAAACAACTTTATAGACCTTTTTAAAATAACTGTCAACTGAATTAATCGATCAATCAATATTTTTGGAAATGATGCTGGCTAAGTAGCATCTGCCAATTACGGTACTAATTTCAAGCCTACTTTAGCTTAAAGCTTCCACAAATATTTAGTAATTAATCCCTTCAATTAGTAAGCTGATGTATATACTTTGTACATTGAAACTTATTAACTTTAAAGACCACTACTTCAAACTATAAACTAATCAATTCCTTAGTAATTTGAAAAGTCACATCATCTTTTAACTACTTGTAGTCATGCTAACCTAAGCCTCAGAAAAGTAGACCAAACGAATTTTTCTAGATAATAACTGTAACTAACATCCTAAACATTCTGCAATAGTTAAAACAAGTCTGCAACCACAATATCATGCACAGTTTCACCGTTGATAGTAGACAATATGCCTGTATTTGCATACCTTCCAAGCAGATTCTGTGATTTAACCATAGCTCTCCTAGGTGGCGCTGTAAACAACAACCTCAGGCAGATTTGCCATTGACTTTCCAGACTATGTATATAGTGACTCTGGTTAAATCACAGAATCTGCTTGGAAGGTATGCAAATACAGGCATATTGTCTACTATCAACGGCGAAACTGTGCATGATATTGTGGTTGCAGACTTGTTTTAAACTATTGTAGAATGTTTAGGATGTTAGTTACAGTTATTATCCAGAAAAATTCGTTTGGTCTACTTTTCTGAGGCTTAGTTTAGCATGACTACAAGTAGTTAAAAGATGATGTGAGTTTTCAAATTACTAAGGAATTGATTAGTTTATAGTTTGAAGTAGTGGTCTTTAAAGTTCATAAGTTTCAATGTACCAAGTATATACATCAGCTTACTAATTGAAGGGATTAATTACTAAATATTTGTGAAAGCTTTAAGCTGAAGTAGGCTTGAAATTAGTACCGTAATTGGCAGATGCTACTTAGCCAGCATCATTTCCAAAAACATTGTTTGATCGATTAATTCAGTTGACAGTTATTTTAAAAAGGTCTATAAAGTTGTTTTATTATGTGATACAACAAAACGGTGATAGGTTTCAATCTGTGATACTCAAAATAGCCGCTCCCAAAAATAATGTATAAACAAAGAGCATTAGCAAGACAAATTTGAGTACCGGTAAGTATGTAGGTTCAGTAATTTAAAGCAACAATGTCATAAATATTAAAAGTCCTGAGATTTAACTTAAAACTAGTTAGGCTGAAGGAAGATACAGCAGAATCAGATACGGTACCTACCGTAACTTGTTCCATATTTGGGGAACCTGGTTTGCGACATAGCATAATTGGTTATGTAGGCTACAGACTGGAAATTTGATTGAATGGACCAGTTAAGGCAGTTATGCTGACAAAGGTTATGTTTTGTTTATTTCCTTTGTGTTGTAATTTTTTATTAGCATGCCATTTTTTTGTAGGTCATCAGTCTACTTTGAGACTACTAGCAAACACTGGTTTAATGCAGTAACCGGTTAACCACTACTTTGCTTTGTATCATCTTCTTTTCGCCCTTTTTCACATCACAGAAAACATAGGCTAGCTTATGACTGCTTGAGGTTTCAGTGGCATGGCTGAAGTTTTTCTTGTTGAAGTGGCTACCGTTACTAATTGCTTGTGATCTGCTTGACATGTTACAAAATACCTATAGGCTATCATAACGTGTCAAAATCAACAACTTGGCATTAGGTTGCATCCCAGTTTCTTAACTAATTCACATATTTAAAATGAACTGCCAAGTTGTTGATTTTGACAATTTGAATATTTCAGATATGTTACATTTTAGCATGTTACTTGTGGGCCTGTCATTCCTGATTTTGAAAACAATTTATATGCTTAATACAAATAGAGAATGTTCATAAATACAGTATATAATATATATATATTTCTTACAATGCAGCAATAAGTGTACAAAAAGGTTTACAATTATACAATTCTTAAAAGTCATTAAAATGTTGTCACAATGCTTGGAAGCTCTTCAAGACATGAGTGAAGAACATCTTATATTTTTCGATAAGGTATGTTGAGCTTGACTTCTTTACATGCAAAATACTATTCAACCAAATATAGTTATTACTATCTAAACCTAAAGCTTACTGGTTAACAATTCTCCGCAACAGCATTATCTGTTAACCGGGTTATTATATTGTGATTATTCTTGTATTTTTTTTTGTCTTTTTGCATGTATGGTAATTAATATGGACTTATTGGTGTGATGCAAATAAATTGTAATAATAATATTATCAATATGAAATTTGGAAATCTAACCAATGAAATACTTAACTGCTTCAGGGCCTTCAGGTTGAAAAAGTTAGCTTTCAAAAGCATATTATGCAATATACACGATTATGCTGGTGCTACTTTAGAAGTGCATTAATTCAATAATTTTGAGATACCAGTAATGAACGTTCTTCTTTGGATGCCATTTTTTTGCATACTATATATAGCAATTGAACGTGACTTATTTTACATTACTGGTATGCTAAAGAACAATGGCATCACATGGTCACCTTAGTTCGGAGATATTAATGGCACTTGATGAAGATGGTGCATTAGGCTACTGAATTTATTTGTATTTTACAGTTGAATGAAGATTTGGATGGTGGAAATTCGCCTATGAATGGGGAATTTTCTTCGAAAAGTGGGGAATTACACTGACATATTGCTCAATGAAATCAACAACCTTAATCTGCCTAATGCATATCATGAGTATTGTAAACTAAATGTAAAGACAGCTTATTGCCGGACTTGGACTGTGGAAGGTATACAGCAATCCATTAACTGGAACCTCTACGATGGCGCTTTTGAAGAACTTTTCTAGACCCTTGCTATGTTGACATGTATTGTTTTCGCTGTGATGGTCAGAAATAAAAAAAAAAACTGAACTTATAAAAAAAAGTGCTGTATGCGTATGAGGAGTCATATTTTTACTTACCACTGCAAGACTTCTTACATGGTAGAAACAAAACAGCTAAACAATTGCATAAGCCGAACAGTGCACTTCGTAGGCCTAGCACTCCGAAAAGTATAAACAAAGTATAAACAATTCTAAAAGCAAACATTGAAGGGGGATTCCTGTTGTATTTTGTTATCCGTTTTTGATTTGTACAATAAACATCGTAGCATGCTTTTCAAGCTGATTTCACAGCACATTACTTTAATAAAGAATAAAATAGGCTTTCTATTATACCGTAACTTAAATACTGTAAAAAGTACACTGAAGGGTGCCAATGCGGCAATGATGTAGTTGCAGTGAAAGTACAGTAAACCACTTTTATAATCCCCATTCATTCGAATGAACTAAAAAGTATAAGAAACCATGCGGATTAAAATTCTCGTTTATATACCCATACTGTATGTTATATGTGAGGTTTACTGTACCAGAATATACAGTATGCATTGTAGATACGGAGTTCCTTCAATGCAGGTACGGATTCTCAAAGTGCCAATTTCAATCACTGTTTTATGCAGTTTTGAGTAAAGCGCAGTATGCCAGAGTGGTTAGTCTAATGTTCACTCTCAACATTAGATCTCTTCACTGCAGAGTGCTTCACAATATCTAAACTTTTGGCGGTACTGCTAAACATTCGAACTGTAGACGCAGTATCACAAGCAACTCTTTGATGCTGTCGACCGAAGTAATGTTCAAGAGGATTCTGCTTTATTCTTGCAAGTATGGTACATAATCTGCGCCAATAGCAGACGTTTCTCGAATTATTGCTGGTAAGGACGATACGAGAAGAGCATCTGAAGCCTTACTTAGTAGCATATTCTCTCTATTGACATCCCCAACTAAATCTGAAAATCAATGACCTATCATAAATAACATTTAGCAATGTATGTTACAATTAGCACACGTGTTCATTACTAATCAACTAGTGTTAGCGCATTGGGGCCGAGTGGTTAGCGCGTTGGGCTCGCAGTCGAGAGCTTGCATGTTCGACTTCAGCCACCCGCACTTACTGTTGTTTCTCTGGGCAAGAAACTTTACGATAATTGCCTCTACCTAGTGATCGATTTCGAGTAATGGGTAGTACCAAATTTAAGTCATAAGTAGAGTAGACAACCGGAAACAGACATTGCAGTCGGCTGCAGCGTGGGTCAGGTGTACGTCGAAAAGCGTACACCGATGCATAGCGCTCAAGTCCGCTTTCCCGCAATGCAGGATAAAGATAAACAAACAAACAAACACACTACACAGGGATGCTAGATTAGTGAATCTTCTCAATATACGAGTAAAGTAGCAGTGAGCACCATATGCTTATTGCTTAAATTTAAAAAAAAACATAATATGTGTGACACATTATGTGATTCACTAGGCATAAGCTCTTAATTTTTACTAATGTCAACCATCATGACATACAGCATAAAATTATACTATTTTATTGTGTTGATCTTACCTGATGAAACTGTTTTTCCCACTGTGCTGTTGAAACAGAAAACCTTTTCTTTTCATCACTTGGAACTTTGTACAAGTAACAAAATCCCATATTTGTAGTGTTGTTACATTGTGGTAAACAGCAGTTCATTCCACCCCATTTACGCTTAACTTGGGACATTATCAAACTAAATAATCATAACTAAGATAATTCACAACCCTACATAGAGTACAGCATTTGATTATGAACTGTAATGCTAATAACAACAAAAGATAATTGCTAACAAAGGTAGTGGTTAACCGGTTAATGCATTAGTGTCTGCTAGTAGTCTCAAAGTAGACTAATTGATCTTCAAAGAACGGCATGCTTAAGATAACAGGAAATTACAACACAAAGGAAATAAACAAAACATAACCTTTGTCAGCATAACTGCCTTAACTGGTCTATTCAATCAAATTTCCAGTCTGTACGTAATCAATTAAGATGCTATATATGTCGCAAACCAGGTTCTTCAAATACGGAACACGTTACGGTAGCCTTTCTGATTCTGCTGTATCTTCCCTCAGCCTAACTAGTTTTAAGTTAAATCTCAGGACTTGTAACCTTTGTGACATTGTTGCTTTAAATTACTGAACCTGCATACTTACCGGTACAGTAGCCTACTCAAAATTGTCTTGCTAATGCTCTTTGTTTACAAATTATTTTTGGGAGTGGCTATTTTGAGTGCCACAGATTGAAACCTATCAACTTTTGTTGTATCTTTATACACTTTTTTTAAATAACTGTCAACTGAATTAGTTGATCAATCAATGTTTTTGAAAATGATGCTGGCTAAGTAGCATCTGCCAATTACGGTACAAATTTCAAGCCTACTTCAACTTAAAGCTTCCACAAATATTTACTAATTAAACCCTTCCATTAGTAAGCTGCTGTATACACTTGATACATTGAAACTTATGAACTTTAAAGACCACTACTTCAAACTATAAACTAATCAATTCCTTAGTAATTTGAAGTCACATCATCTTTTAACTACTTGTAGTCATGCTAAACTAAGCCTCAGAAAAGTAGACCAAACGAATTTTTCTGGATAATAACTGTAACTAACATCCTAAACATTCTACAATAGTTTAAAACAAGTCTGCAACCACAATATCATCAACAGTTTCACTGTTGATAGTAGACAATATGCCTGTATTTGCATACCTTCCAAGCAGATTCTGTGATTTAACCATAGCTCTCCTAGGTGGCGCTGTAAACAACAACCTCAAAACATGACTTTCCAGACTATGTATATAGTGGCTCTGCCTAAACTACAGTAGGCTAATTGTAAATCAAGATTTTTGTGTAATTTTGGCTTAATTTCAAAAAACGCCGATGCATGATAGGCTCCACTTGAAACTCTTTAAGAGTGTTTGATGAATCAACCTGTTAAAAAGAACAGTGTTTTAATCGCTGGTTGCGAGCTCATTTACACTGTGTCTCGTAGAAAATTAGGATACATCGCATGCAGAAATTAGCTTTCACGATAAGAAACATGTTTTTTCATTTCCACCTAATTTGTGACAGACTGTTGGTTCTATGGAGAGTAGCAATTTGTTTTTTTTGACTGTAGAAATATAGTTTAATTCTCTCTAATCAGCTAATTGCCTGAGATTGAACACTATTCTTGTCCCGTGGTTGTCAGTTAATAATATTATATTGTATAATAAAAAAAGATAGTTGGAAACATGAGCTGGTTACTACGTTGATAGCTGAGGTTGCTACAGAAGCACTATTGTATTTGCTAGGCTTGAGCGCATGGGGTATTGTTTCATCCAGCATTTATTGGCGCGTATTACGATTTCATTCTGCAATAAACAGGTCTTTTGTTGTAGTTCAAACGTGTTCGACGGAACATAACTTTTTGTGGCTTTGTGTGTTTTTTTCCATTTACTGTCAATGTTAAGGTTGTAGGATAGGTCTACTACTGTATTTCCAACTAACATGGATTTATCGTTTATTTTGCCTTCCTTTTTTTCTCTTTTGATAAATCAATGTGAATGTGTGTTGTTGTTGTTTGACGCATGGTTAAAAATATTCCTTGAACAGAGCTTACTAGGCTGAAGTGGGCATCCACTCTTTTGCAAATTTATGGTTCTACCTTTTTCTCGACTTTTGCTATGTTGACGTGTATTGTTTTTGATATGATGTTCAGAAATAAAAAACAACTAAACTGAACTATCACTAGGCTACTACTACAATATGCCAAGGAGTTGCACTACTGTTACTCACTACCAGTCACTTGAAATGTAACGCGTTACCGCTACTCAGACAAAAAGTACCGTAGCATGCACTACTTCTACAGGTCTATGTGCTATTTTTTCTTAAACTGACCCTAGAAAGCTCTATTCAAGTAGCATTTTATATTCTGGTAAGCTTATAATAATTTCAAAATACCGATAGGTCTAATAATAATTGACTAATAGAATGGGTATTCATTTTACTGTCACTTTAGTTATAAGCTAATATCTATTAGTTGCCGTAATTAGTTGTGGAAATTTCTAGAAGTAATTAAGGTCACGATCAAACAAATACAGAATATGCTATGCTCAAATTTCACTCTTGTTTGGGATCATCAGTGGTGCATATCCAGTTTGTCAATCAGATGTTCAACTTGATTAAAATCGTGGATATCTTTAACTTGAGGTTTGATTCCCACAAATTTTGAAATCCTTGAGATTTTGTTAATCTTACAATTTCATTGCTATTTATAATTTGCTTTTAAAAATCAATTAGCCTATTATCAATTTTTAATCTTTTAAAAGTCGCCTTTTAACTACTGTAATCAATATCATCTTGTAAATACCAGCAAGGGGTGTCACTTTGTCATCAGTTTGACATTACTTAAGTTGAACTGTTAAATGTTTCTACTTTCTAGTGTTGCACGTTGTCCTGTACATGTTCTATTTATAGAATCATAAATGCTATAGCTGAAAACAGTTAATTTTGGTTAGTTTTTGTAAAACTAGGCAAATTGGATAAAGCAAGATTTCAAATTTGCGAATGTTTTGCATTCAAACTAATTTGTTTACAAAATGCAGCTAAACATTTCTGAAAATATTCATTTTTTCCAAAATGTGTTATTATAGAAGATAAATTAAATTCAATCAATCAATCAATGTTTTATTTGTCAGTAACAGGAACATAGGTACATGTTTGAAATATGCAATTAATGTACACAATGCAAAGTTACACAAGTTCCCATACCGACAGGGAGACAACGAAACGACCATACGGTCTACAAGTCAATTGCCACCCTACGGAAATGACGATTTTGCCATTTAAACTAAGCTTACAAGAGAAAAATAAAACGTTAAAACGTTAAAATTGAAGAAAAATATTTTGAGAAATCTACTTGGAAACATGACCAATCTTAAATCTTTTTTCTTCATTTTTGTTTCATCAATTAAGCTTCCTTTTAATAAATAAGTTTAAATGAATAACAACTACTTGTATGAAAATCTGCCAAATTAAAATTGAATTTTACTAATCTATCGTTAAATCGTGTAGAGGTAGAAAGAAACAAAAATTGACGTTGTTGTATATATATTGTACTTAAGGGGGAAGGGGATATAAACATTTAGTTTTTTACCTAAACAATAAATGCTATGAACTAAAAACTAATTTTATTGTAGTTTTTTTTTACCTATATAAATTTACCAGAATGCAGAGAATTAGCAGTTTCTGTGACAAATAATAATGCCTGGTACATCAGAAGTGACTTCTGATTATTCTGGTTCTTTGACTTCTACAAGCTCTGAAGATGAAGAAAAAGAAGACAGTTTAGCCATAAAGAGGTAGATGAGTGTTTAACTTTGAAAATATTGCTGTGACTAGTAGGCTATATGATTTATTCAAAAATTGTTATATTTCAAAACTTTGTTTTATATGCCTACTTATCAAACTATTACAAAACCATTTATTGTGATTTTTTTGTACATTTTAAGTAGGCTATTGCTTTGCCTTTGTGATTTAAGTGCTTAAAAGCAGATTTGCTGGAAAATTTTGTTTGTGATATTAACCATGGTGAAGAGTCAATTTCTTTGTGCATCACAAACATAAACCCTAAGTTTCATTATCAAAGATGCTCAACTTGTTCTTTTAAATTATGTCATGATACATGTGTTAAACTGTTGATTGAATATTTATCCTTGGACTGGAAAAGCTTCGTTGAGAGCTTAATCCTGGCAGTTTCGCATACTTGTAGAGGCATTGAACCACTGACGCAGGCCCGGTTACCAAAATTGACAGAGTGAAGTTTCCGATTGTTGAAGTGTTGTTTTTAGTTATAGCATAGCCTACATAATACATATGTTGTTATTCTGCAAATGTACTATTCTGCATTTGTATTTTTTCTGCATAATTATTCTTTAAATGAATAAAGTCAGTATTCTCAAAGTAACCTAAGCAGCCTGTTTCACCCTCTATGGATGATGAAAAGGTTCTCGAAAACCGGAATGGCCCGTTTCGGTGAGTCCGATTTGGTGAGTTCCCTATTCGGTGAGAGCCTTTTTTGGAGAGTTCCCTATTCGGTAATTTTTAAAAATTTTTTTTAAATTATCGGGTACGTAGCTTAATTATCATTGCCGTTTTAGGGTTAAGGTTAGGGTCTTATTTCAACGTTTAGCAACGTTAAAACGATGTTAAAGTGGCAATGATAACTAGGCTACGTACCCGATAATTTTCAAAAAAAAAATTCAAACAATCACTGAATAGGGAACTCTCCGAAAAAGACTCTCACCAAATAAGGAACTCACCAAATCGGACTCACCGAATCGGACTCACCGAATCGGACTCACCGAATTGGACTCACCGAATCGGACTCATCGAATAGTAACAGACCCCTAAAAAACATACAAAAAGGAGAAACCGGTAATAAGCAAACTTAGATAGGAATCAACATGACTGCCCTTATGAAAACCTTCAGAACACACTAAATGGTCACCACTAACGCATTCCACACAGCTCTCATTGACTTGAATTGGCTCTGCTTATCATTGCACTTGGCATTGAGCACCCTTTTGTGGCATTAATACTATTTATTGCATAATTATTCTATAAATGTATTTTTGTTGTCAAAGCAATAAATCTTTATTTTTCTTTAGGAAATGTTGTTAAATCAGAGATATTTCTTCAAAACAGGCAAGATTATATTTCCAAAGAAGCTTTTCAGTCAAAGGATAGAAATTGTAACAATTAGTTGATTTAATACAATCGAAAATGAGTAAAAATACAAAACCTTAATCTTCCTTGTGTACTACATCAATATTTACATTGTAACTTGACATTCAACACATAAGTATTTTCACAGTTCTATTTGGTCAACAAAACATTTTGAACTCAGGTCAGGTTTGATTTTTTATATGTGGTCATGATGGAAGTCAGTGGTGGCTCGTCCAAATAAGCTACAACGCTGCAGCCTACCCTTGTGAAATTGGTGAATGTAAAATGCTAGTTGCAATGAATACAGACATGTGGATTAATGTTCATTAACTGTGCTCATTAACAGGAATGTATGCCTTCTTACCTGCACACAAGTTGTTGTATGATCAGTTTTTCCCTATGTGCTATGTCTGTGTGTTTTTCTGGTTTGTGTACTATGCTTTATCAAATATTGTCTTCTACATTCAAAAGACCATAATTGTACAATTTCATGTCGTTGATCAAGGCCAGACTTTAGATTTCTTTTTTTTTACAAAAAGTGTTTGTGGGATACCAGTATAAAAACTATTTTGTTAAATTTTAGTGAGAATTCTGCACTGCTATGGACAAGTTCTGGTTCCAAAAAGTCACCTCTTATCATGTTTCGTCCAGAATCTCTAATTACCAGGGACAAAAAGTTGAAGTCTATTGGAGGTAGTGATTGTGTGCCGAAGTGTTCGTGCTAAAAGTCACATAATAGAAACTTTATCCACGGATAGACAATTAGTTGTCTCGGTTCAATTAGAAAACTCTTTCGTGATTAACAAATTTATTGAAACTGAGTTGACATTAAGATAAAGGATACCGTTGTTTGGTTTACAAGGTGAAGTCTAGCTTTAATGTCCTTGACAAGTTGCAACCATTATTTTACAAATGTATTTTTTTATAATTTTTAAGGCAACTGAATGATGACTTTACTGCAATGGCGTAACCCGTAAAAATTTGCACTTAATGTTTATTAAACTTCAGTTTATTAAACACTAAAATCGTTTATTGATTTCGCACAAGCTGTAGTTTTCTGATAGTTTTTGATTTAAAAGTAGTTGCTCTTATTTTTACCTTAATTGTCTTTATTTTGTATTAATGTCTGTTGCCAAACGGTGGTGTTGCGACTTTTCTTGGTAGGCCACAAACCTTTTATAAAGACCTCTTAGTTGCACAAACTAAGAGATACACTTACTTGATGATAACAGTTTACTGATTGGTCAAAATTTATACCAGAGCAATACCATCTTGCTTATAAAATGGTCAAGACGGAAAGCAAACTGGTACGATCAGTATTAGCAGCATACGGATTCCATGAGGTAAAAATGCTACTTGTCTCGTTTGCATTTTTTATGTTTATTTTGATTATAATACAGTAGATTTTGTGCTGTTAATTAGTTTCCCAGATATTTTCACTGTACCGCATCTCACAAAAGGGGTCAAACCTATTTGGTTTTGGCACATGCCCCTCTTATTATTGCAAATATTGTCACAAGTTTAAATTACTTTGAAAAAATTGCTGTCGTCTATACTTTAAATAGACTAAAATAAACTTTCAACAAATCTCGCATAAACTGTTAATAAAATGTGCTAGAATAAATTTTAATAAAATGTGCTAGAATACATTTTAACTAAACTGTCGTGTAAGTGTCAGTTTCCTACCATTTTAATATCAAGAATTGAAGCAGGTTTTACAATCAAGTTTAGTCTCCTATCGGTGCCTACTTTATTAGTGTTTCATTTTGCTAAATCTTTGAAGTACATTGTTTTATGTAGCCTATCTACTGTACAATTTGCTTTCAGGTCCATCAAAACAGCGCTGAGTTTAATTTAATGTGGACTGGAGCCCACTTGAAGCCCTTTTCTTTAAGAAGTTTGCAAGACTTTCAAAAAGTCAACCATTTTCCAAGGTGTTAAATCGATCTGACGCTCTGTCCAGTATCGATGCTGTATGCTCTGACTTTTAATGCGCATGTGGTGTTTACGAAATTTCTCGAAGGGCTGATGTTACATGTCGCTCATTGGTTTATTTACCGGACACTCTGTATGAGTGGTGGCTCCTGGGTGACATCTTAATGCTCATTTTTTCTATATATTGTTACAACCTAACACTCTTGCGATTTTATGGTCGAACAGAATGAGGTATTTGTGATACAACTCAGCCTTTTTGTACTGGATGATAGTTGCTCTTAACCCTAACCCCAAACGATATTTGTAGCGTTTTTAGCACAATCTAACCCCTTCGAAAAATGAATCACATTATACTACGGCAATGCAGTTTAATAAAAAATTTAGGCTTAGCCTACCCTTTACATGGCAATACTTCATAACGAAGATTTGAAATTTATCATAATCTCGTATAGTTAGCTGGAGCCTAGTAATAAGCCGAAGTCTTGTTATACCGTAGGACTGTAATTAATTTGCATTCACGTTGTTGATTGTCCTTACAGGTCTTACGAAATAACGAGGAAAGACCGTTTATACAAAAATATCGAGCGAATGGCCCACATCAAGGGTACAAAGCATTTCGACTTCATTCCAAAAAGTTACCTGATGCCAACCGAATACCAAGATTTTTGCGGTGAGTTGCTATGAGTTATTCGAACTGTTGTATCACTGAGCCTTCATTTCGAAAACTGAGATATAAAAACGATGTGTCTATATTTTTATGATACTTTGCATTTATGCGCTACCAATATGGATACCAAAATAAAATCCTACAACAACTTCTAAAAAACATTGCAGTTGTTCTTAAAGGTTTTATAAATAAGATGTCGAATATGGTGTATTGGAATGTCAGAAATATCTTGATAAGATGTTATGTGTGATGATTTTGTCTATTTCTTGCATATTCACCGGAATGAATTTAATCCATGCAAATATCTTTGTCACATTTTGTTGTGCATTTGATTTTTAGATTGTGGCGACTGGCGGTCGTGTGACTGCATTGGTTAAGTGTCATGAACTAAACAGACTTGCATAGATTCACTATTTTAGGGTTTGGATTTCGACACGTGGTGCAGGAAATGCGTTGGATAAGTTCCACGCTTTTGTTTGAATGTAAGCCTAAATGTGTTTTATAAAATAACTAAACGAACCTTTTTTTTTTTATTCAGCTGCCCATATGAAAGAGAGAGGTTCTTGGATTGTCAAACCTATCGCGTCATCGAGAGGAAGGGGTATTTACCTCATCAACAACGTAAGCGTATTTCTATTGACTCGAGATATCCGTTGTCGTGATTTTCGCACCCTGACAACCACCCATTCACCATGTATCATCTTCAGTTTCTTTTGTTTGCTTTTAGAATAACAATACTTTGGTTGTATTTGATCAGCCCAATCAAGTGCCGCTTGAAGACAACATTATGGTTTGCAAATACATAAACAATCCGCTGCTCATTGACGGCTTCAAGTTTGACGTCAGGGTCTACGTCGCCATCACATCCTACGACCCTCTTCTGATTTATCTTTTTGAAGAAGGTCTAACCAGGTTCGTTGCGTCAATTGATTTTGCGTTTTGTTTTCATTTTGACAAGTTTTTTTAAGATTTTAAGAATTTTAGCTTGTATTTTGTTGTTTTCTGTCAAGGGTTCAAATAAATAATCATTACGTATTTTTTTTTGTCTCTTTGTAAGGAATTGATACATAGCTGGAAGTGCTAGAAGCTAACGTACCTGGTATAGAAGCAAATATAGGCAAGAACTTATTATGTATTTTGCAACTGTCAGGTCTGTACTTGTTTAGGTTTGCAACTGTCAAATACGAAAAAGCCCACAAGCACTTGAAGAACCAGATGATGCATCTCACCAACTACTCCATTAACAAAAAGAGTCACGACTATGTCAGGTCTCTAAACATAGTTATATAAATATTTAGCACTAGAATTGAATATGCTGAGCACTGTTCTTTGTTTAACAATAAGCTTTTTTTCGAAGTGGTCCTCTTATAGTTGATATATGTTAGCCCATAGCCACCTGGAGATGCGGCCTGATTTGTCACATTTTGCAGAGTTCGATTACCGCTACTGCTAGTGTCTGGCTGACATTTTCTGAGGTTTTTTACTTTTTGTTGTCTCTTAATGATATAAAAGCTTTTTGTTGGCTTGGGGAAGCAGTAGCAAATGAGAAAAAATAAGTTTAAAAACGCTCAATCAGACTGTTATTGAAAAACTAACAGTCTGACTAAAATCTTCGAAATCAAATTGTCTTTGTTTTTCAACATCTCATAATGTTAAAACCTATTGTGTCGTCTGGGGAAAACAGTAAAGAAGGCGAAAAAATATAATTTTTCGAAAAATTCATTTAAACAGTCGCCCAAAGTTGGCATAATCTGGAAATTTCTGCAAAATGTGACAAATCAGGCCGTATCGTTAGGTAGCCATGGTTGGCCTCATCTTCTGCAGGGAAAGTATTTTCTTAAGTTTTATCTTGGAATTGCGCCTTTGTTATTTTTATATCTGCTTACAATTAACCCAAGTAGTTATCATCATCCTATACCCATCCAGTCCAGCAGTGGAAGCTTCAGTAGTTGGCAAGAAAGCCACTCTTTCATGCCTACTTTCAAGCATGTGCTTGTCTCGCCATGATCTAAGTCGCGGGCCTGCGGTGGGTGTCGAACAGGCGCCCCTTCTCACGTTTAAGGATTGCACTCACCACACAGTCGGCGTTGAATGCTTGTGAAAAATTAAAGCCTGGATTTCCAATGTGGACTTTGACGAATTCTTACCCACCAAAGACTGTAAACGACCACACGCAAATAAATGTTTTACCTTCGACTTCATATTTTCCAGATGTGAGGATCCGGATGTTGAGGATTACGGGAACAAATGGAGCATGAGTGCCATGCTGCGTTACTTAAAACAAGAGGGAATCGATACTTCAACGCTAATGTCTCGAATTGAATCTGTAATTATCAAATCCATTCTGGCCGCCACCCTCCCTATTGCCACCGCATGCAAAATGTTTGTCCCTCACAAAGAAAATTGCATTGGTGTGTTAATTGCATGATTTCAATGCAACACAATAACTTTTTGCAATCACTAATCACAGCTTTTGGACTTGGTGATTACGAGCTTTCCTAAGCAAAGTATTTTTGTAATTGAATACGTGAATTTATAAAAAGCCCAATTCTTAAGTTTTTTAAATTTCCCTTTTTGTGCTCTTCCGATTCCTTTCAATGTCTTCTGAATGATATCTGAAAAAAATAGCCAAAATTTTCAAGCCTAAACATGAAAAATACCCCTTCAATATTTCCATTGATTTTAAGAATAACCCACCTCAAAATTTTGGAGATTAACTTCCCCACCTCATAGTTTCTCCACAAAATCTTCACCGAGTGAAATTTTTAGGCATATTATTTCTTTCCAGCGTATAGTTGGTTGGTTTTGAGTCTTTATCCTCGCACTGACAAAGCTTTGATAGGTTATTCCTGGTAGTTTCGCATACTTGTAGAGGCTCTTGACGCAGATTGACAGAGTGAAGTTAGATGAGCAGATTGACAGAGTGAAGTTACCGAGATTGACAGAGTGAAGTTTTCCGATTGTTGAAGATATATTGCCCGGGTAATTATTTCATCCATTAGGTGCAAAAAATCATTATCAATCATGCTAAGCATATAATAAGCATACAATCATCATCGAAGGTCCACCACAAAACTAAATGACCAAAATAATTAAAACATGTTTATCTGAAAAAGACCTTTGTGGAAATTTGGCCCTTTTTGAATTCACGTATTTAATTGTAGCTTGGTATGTTTTATGATTATGCCCAACTTGTGAAAAATTGTCATATCTACCCTAATTTATGGCATAATGTTCAAATTCCTCATTTTCCGAGTAACTCTGAATGTTTTGAAGTTCACACATGGCTCACCTTTCATCAATTCTTTACAAAAGCCTTTCAACCGTTTTTTTATTTTTTTTATTTGTAATCTCACCCAATGTTCTTGCCTACAATTACTTCGGCATGTCGCCTTGCTCTAACCAGTATTTTTCACAGCCACAAATTTTATCAACTAAATAATTAATTTATTATCACTTTGTTGTCATCAAATTCACATCTTCATCTGGTTTTGTTATCTGACTCATACGTTTAATAAATGCCCTAACAACGCATAGCATATTTATGAGAAAGATATAAC
This sequence comes from Aplidium turbinatum, assembly GCF_918807975.1. Taxonomy (NCBI): domain Eukaryota; kingdom Metazoa; phylum Chordata; class Ascidiacea; order Aplousobranchia; family Polyclinidae; genus Aplidium; species Aplidium turbinatum. The sequence goes on from NC_137472.1 coordinate 50,916,838, forward strand.
CTATGCAAGATGCAAAATTTATCAAGTTGTTCGAAACGAATCTGTTTTGGTCAAAACGAATGTGCTTAGGCCTGATTGACAGGCTGTTTGAATCGAATTGTTTCATTAAGAACCTTAATAAAACAAACAAATTTGAATTTCTAGACAATTTTAATAGGTATAACATTAAAAAAAAAATAGTAAACTAGAAAAAATTAGTAAATATTCAAACAACTTGGCGCAAGGTCACTTTAAATTTTATGGAATTTCTCCGTTTTGAGATCATTATGCGATTCGAGTTCAATATGAAACCTAATTGCTTTGATTTTCTAACCATACTAAAGAAAGTCTTCACTGAGAAGTTTAATATCAAACATGAAGCATTAAATTTTTGTCGAAAAGAAATAGTTTGAAATATCTTTGTTTCAAATAGCCCAAAATCATTCTCGTTTTACTGTTTGAATGACATTATGCTAGAATCATTGTTTGCATGACCAACTTCACTTACAAAAAGCCGGAGTATGACATGGATTGTTTGCATTCTACATAACTCATACCAATTTTCAACAGAACTTTACGGATTTGATATTTTGGTTGACGAGAATTTGAAACCATGGATTTTAGAAGGAAATTTATCGCCTTCGCTGGCTTGGTAAGTGAAAACTGGCGCTTAGACATCACCAAAGTCTATTGACAAAAGTAAATGCAGCCTTTTTCACTGTGAGCTTTTTGAATCTCCAAAATTTAAATTTCTACAACTAAGCTTCGTTTATAACGAAAAAGTTTTGTCATTGTACTGTCGAGTTTCTCTGACCAGTTTACTTGATACAATTTTAATTATAATCAAAGGAAATATTGTTTCAGTGATGCACCTTTGGACTTAAAGATTAAGTCCAGCATGATTGCCGACTTTTTCAGCATTGCAGGTTTGTTGATAGCTTATGATTAGTATGCGATCACTGCTGGTTCGATCTCACTGTATAGAAATTCCAATCCGGGACTCAGCCGCACATGACAGGAGAAGGGATATCACAGCTTATCAGAAGTTTGATAGACATTTTTGCCAATTTTGCTTGAAAAAATTTATGAATACAGTTTTTTTTTCTGTCTAATTATTGACAATTTCTGATAAATTTTTTCTTGTAAAGCACAGCACAGAGGGAAGCTCTGATTCCAACTCTTACTTTAGAATCGGACACTGCTTTTCATAATTTCCAGTCATAGTTTCATTTGCAGCAGACTTCAAGGAATGTTTTTCCGGCTGGCAAAATTGATTTTTTTTTACATTGTACTATGTACATCAATGTAAAAGCGACCAATTTAGCAATTTGGGTTTGTTTTTGATGCATTTTTTTACGCCTGCTTCTATTCCTTACATTTTTGTGTAAAATCCCTAGTAAGGCATTAGTTTAGCTTCAGTCTGTCTCATTTTTGTTTCAGGCTTTCGCTGTGTCGATCCCATGGCGAAGCGTCCTGCCAAAAAGCCTTTATATGATTTGTTTCAGGTGCGTGAACTTGTAATCTATGTACAGTAGAAGCTGTGTCGTATTATTAGGGAGAGTCGAGAAATCACTTTGACCATGAAGTTAATGTTTTCGAAAAATGGTTTCTCTTGGGGATGTGAGCAGTGTGCATGTATGAGCAACGCATTTTATGCCACTCCCCAATGAGGAATGGCATCTTCCTCTTTTTATGAGTTTGGTACTGAGAGACATATTATGGCACCATATTATCAAGAACTGTTTACTCTCTTTTGCCCTTTCTTCCTTCATTAGTCTCATTATAGTTGGGGAAATTTCTCTAGGCCTGGGGTGGTAAAAAGACGGTCCCTCGGCCCCAGAGGGTTAAACTGGCAGGAACATCATCTTTACTTCACAATGTAGATATTGACCTGTTTTAGCCTGATGCCGCGAGTTCACTGTGGTATTAGCGAATTGCACTAGCTTTCGGAACACAGTTCCCTAGTCATGTGTTATGACGAATCACCAGTGACGATCGGTGAGGGAAAGCAAGGAAAGCAGTGCTTACCTGAGCGAAAACTATGCAAAATATAATGACTGAATTCTAGGTTTAACTTCTTATTATTTTTATCAAGTCTATTTTAACTTGAAAATTACTGTGTTCGTGACTAGAATTACTCGTAACTCTTGTGAGTATCTAAGTCCTCACCAAACCGCATTTCTTGCCTATAAATGCCAATTAACGCAAACGCTTTTGTCAGAAACCATCACTGAAGCTCCAGGGAAATCAACTTTCAAAAGTGCTTACCTTACATTGAAAAACGCCTTCGTTTTATCCAATCCTCAATCGTTTTGCAAAACGACACCAGCTGCTTAGCCAATCAGATGTGTTATCTGGTGTTATGGTTAAACTTGCTTTCCCAGTGACGTCAATGCGTATCTCATAGCGGTTGCTTTTGGTTTCAGGCGAAAGGAATACAGCCTCTACGCATGAGTGATTTTCGGGCTTGTAACTATAGGCTACTGAGTACGCTGAAAATAAAGCTGGTTCTCTTACCAAAAAAAACATAGATTATACAATAAGACATGCAATTCCAAAGGGTACATTAACCAACCAGTACTGAAACAGCACAAGTGTTTTTTAAATTCTTTGGGTCAATAGACTGACATCACAAGTTCAGAGCAAACATACTTGTGTTCTTCAAGAATGGACTAGCTTAATTTATAGGCTAATTATTTGCTCTTTACTAGTGCACCAGTCCAATGCATGTTGTAAATGCTTACAGATGACATTGACAATAAGTTTTTGTGCTCAGTCTAAAAAAGCAGCCAACATTCTAGACTAGTCCCAGTTTGATTGATTGATTGAATCTTTATCCTCGGGCTGGGAAAGTCCGAAGATTTTGTTTTGGAAATGCTCTCAGAGCGCACCAAATTGGAAGTGTTTTTCAAAATTTTCTGGGGGAGGCCCCCCAGACCCCCCGCTGGAAGTGTTGCCTTCGGCAACACGCCTTCGGGCTTGGCCCGACGGTTACGCCCCTCGTGCCTACTACCTTGCTGCAACATATTTCCAAGTTGCTTTCCCAATGGTTTAAGCCACCGAACGTCACTGCGAATCACTAGGAATCAGTATTCCGAAAGCTAGTGTATTAGTGCAATTCGCTATTACCACAGCGAACTCGCAGCATCAGGCTAAAACAGGTCGTTAATACCTACATTGTGAAGCAAGCAACGATCATGCTGCTAAACGCGAAACTCAATCTATAACGTCATTTTTGTTAAACACATTATCGTGTAATAAACTTGTCGTTGTATGTAACCACTGTCAAGCAGCTCTTTTGTTTCATACAGCGTCCATACTCCGCCCAGCGAAGTGCATCCTTTATAGGGGGCTCATCCAACCGAGGGGTAAGTGCTGTTTTTGTTGTAACGCTTAACTACTTCTCATTTAAAAGTAACGCATGATTATCTTGATCTCAATTCAAATAACCTTCTATAAGAAGGTGCAATGTATCTTCAACGATGGGGAAATGAATCAACGCGTACTTCTAGACTACTAATATCGCCGCTTGTTTTACACAGTGCTGCTTACATAGATACAATGCTCTCAACGCGAAATGCAGCAGGTAGGTTCAACGCAGCTGTGTACAGCGTTACTCAAAATCCATTCCTCCAATTCTGAGTGCTAAGCAAGAACGAGATTACGTGCTATTTTTATGAGGTCGTTAATGTGATCTGACAGGGCATTGAACTATTGTCTGTGGATACTGAGATGAGACAGACCCTCTTACCACTGGGCCAGGAAGCCAGTATGTAAAAGTTGATAATTGTTTTCTTCTTGAATTAATTTCTTAAGCAATTGCAGGTTAAACGGCCATCTTCAGCTGGTTATAAAGAGATTCTTACCGGTGTATCGAAACTCACTCTCTCAACGGAGGAAAGTCGCGCAATTGCCATAGCGAAGGAACAGTATCAGCGCAGGGGAAGTTTTGTTCGGATATTTCCAACAGTTGAGACGTGGGAGTTATATGGCTCTTTCTTGGAATACAAGTCCAACTTGAATTTTCTGCTGGCACAGAAGCTATTTCCCGATAGGTAATCACCAAAATTCTATCAATTTTTTTTGCAGTTAAGTTATCGAGAACACTGTGGGACGCAGTAATCAGTGATACATTGGGAACGCTGGAAAGATCTGCGGGCTCAGTATGTACTTCTTGCTCATCAATGACAGCACCTTGACGCGAAAGATGCAAAACCGTCCGGCTTTTCGGTGCTGCCAGTCATTTCTATCATTATATTTTTGTGTATTTGTGTTCCATTCTTTCTCTGCTCGTATTGGAAAGGTTAATAAAATCCCTCTCTCTTTCTTTATCTCTTTTTTTTTTCTCGACTGTGATACATACGACGACGAATTACGAAAGATTCACTTTGAAATTCTGTATTGATGTACCAAATCGTGATTAAACTGGTGCAATAACTCATTTGTTACTAACAGCTTTGTTGCTACTGTATTGCTTAGGGCAAAGCCTACGCACTCATCATATCCATCCTCAAAAAGTCGGAGTGTGAACGCAAATCAAGTGAGAAAATCAAGTGTGAATTGATTGGTGCTTGTGTCTGTTTCACTTTTTGTTGATTGACATGTGACTCAAAGTGGACATACGACGCAACGCCTAGTTTAGAACTATGGCGACTCAGGGATACAAAACTTTATCTGTTTGTTGAATTTAATTGGAAGATCACAAAGTCGCTGCAGCATATTTCTTTTGAAAGTTTATCAATTATGAATGATGCAGTGATGTTGTGTTTATGCTGCTGCATTAGAAATTATGTTCAGTGAAGATAACATACTGACACTCGTGTAGACGCTTTAGAATAGAGAGATTTCATCAATGTTTGTCGCTTAAATTATTTAATTTTAGTAAGTGCTGTTCCTTGATATCGCATTCTTACTTGGTTCAAAGAGCAACTTGATTTTTTTCATTGCCCTTTACTGTAGAACGCTTGAAATTACAAAGCGTACAATGCATTGTAAGCTTTTTTTCTGTGCTTTTATATGATAACTTTAAATTCAACAAGTCTGACACGTAGATTAATCGACAACATCATACTTTTCCAGTACACTTTTTCTACATATTCAAATTGAGGCACAGGCGTGAATATGGCATGGGCAATTTTGAAGAGGCTTTGTCCTTTTATAGTTTCTGTCTTATTCTTTCATCGTTGTTACTAAATCGTGTTCCGGGAGCTACGTTACGTAATGGCCTCGTGGATGATGAAAGGTTTTGTTTAGATGCTGGCGAGTCGTCGCCAAGTGATTTCGGAGAGGTTTCTCCAGTATGAACGGAAGCTTTTTTCTTTGGAGGCTCACAAAAAGAGAAGAGCGATTTCCACTCAGAAAAAGTCCAAGTTTCGAGAGACACCTGTTGGTACGTCTCGCTCCATCATCACTTTCGACAAAACAAAGTCATGTTTTATACTGTTGTGCTGACCTTCCTTTAGACGTGTTTGTACGTTAAAAGCAACGTAAAAATTACAGTATGAGAGTATTATCCTCTTTTTAAATATCTCTGTTAATTTTTTAGGAGTTGATAACACATTCAGAAAAAAGATTTTGAGGGCGCGTCATTCAAGCAGTGACGAAGAAAGTGATGACGTAGAGGAAGAAGAAAGTGAAACCACTTGTCAATCTAAACGCGTCAAATCCGCGAAAGCGAAACCATCGCTAAGCTCTGGCGATGCAGCCGCCCCGTCAAAACTGACAACGCACGACTCGAAGATTTCCATCGAAAAAATCTCAAAATCAAGGGTTTTATCTGGTAACAAAGGTTTAAAAAAAGCTCTTCTAAGCGATGCACTAAACGAGGTTCCAGACAAACTTGTCCAGACTACTGTAGCTGAGTGTAGCAACTCGAGTCTAACCAAATCATCTCCAGGATCTTCATTGAAATCCCCAGTGCAACGGGTGTACATGTACAAGTCTAACAGCCCGGTAGAAAGCGAGACAGGGTCACTTGAAAAGCAGGACATCCTTAAACCAAATATAAAACCTGATGCTGAGATCTCCGATACCGATCAATTGTCTTCATCGGTGACGATGATACAGAAGCTCACGGCAGATTCGCCTGCTCCGAGTCTATCTCAAGAGATAGCCAGAAAACTTGAATTGATCAACCAGAATAAAGTGTTAGGCAGAACGACACGAAATCAGAAAATTGTCAACGTTCTTTCAGTTTTGAGATCCGGAGGAAATCTTGGGTGAGCCTATTTTTTGTTGATGTAAGATTTCCTGGCAGCCTATACTTTACTAAACATGTTTCCTGTTTAGGTTTTAACGACAATTTTGAACATACCGCGATAAATTAATATTCTCTATACAGTCGTAGTTATTGTCTGCGGTTAGCGGTAGATCAAACGCATGTTTTTTCTAACGAATTTCAATTGACGTTTATAATTTCACAGCATTTTTGTATTGCACCAGCATGTAAGAGTTTTTATTATTTCTACTATTTTGTTTTTACTATTTTGGTAAACTGAGGATTTATAAGCCGTTATTCAACGATTCAGAGCTTTCTGAAAACACTTCTGCAAATCACCTCAGTCATGTTTTGACTCGTGGAAATGAATACTTATTATCAACGTATGGTATGAACTATATTTACCATTAGAAAGCTACAAGCCCGCCAAGCATTTTCCGCCTATCTGTCACGCGTGCAACATCGACTACGCATTGAGTCCGAAAGCCATGGCCAGGATTGTGTCGATGACGTTTACAAGCAGGAAGAACAAATGGTAAGCGCCGGATTGGGTGATGGCAACTGACTTTTTTCGTAACACTCCAGGCAGCAAAATCCATCATCAGAAATGACGGATTGTGTTGTCTGGGATGTATCTCCGTTTGTGGGAAGGTATTTAGAATTTTAATCCAATTACGTCTTTCGGGTTTCAACAATAGGCTATTATTTGAAATAAACCTTTACAATAGGAATGCCTGTCATTAAGTTGATTCAGTTAATTTTACGCAGAAAGATGTGTTCTCAACATTGAATCAACATGTGATGATCTACATCAGACTTGGAAAACCATATTTTTGTTGAACTAGATTACTAACGTCTTGCACTTATTTAAAAATTAGTAAGGTCCTCGGTTCGCCACCCAATGAAAGCACGTGGCTGTGCCTGGGCTAACGCATATGCCCGACAGCAGAGAAACAGTTGATTCCTTGAATGTGAACGTGACGAAATGCCCTCAAGTTCTTGGCTACCTTCGCTAGTTCAAAACGAAAAGAGCTACATTATTTTTTTTATTAAGTGAAATCCGTCATATGGATTACTGTGCCCTAAAATTTACTAATCTTTCCTTTGTTAATTTTGAGTTTCGAAAAAATACTTTCTACTAGACTTGCGATTATGTCTTTAGGAATTGGTGTTGAAGTTTTTAAAACGGGCAGCAGGGAATCTCTGCCAATCGCTCTCTGTAGTGGTGCCAAGTCGTAGGCTCTCCATCATCGACAGGAAGAGAATTCTATCAAAGCAATTGGCGGAGTTCGTGAGAATTTACAACAAAGAATCTGAAGCCTTACAACGCAAGCGCAATCTGGGGTTAGTTTAGAAATTGTTCTCAAGTTTTGACCAATTCCAGTTATTTACTTCCTCTTTTTTACCAAGTTATAATATTATGAAAAGCATTTCCCTGGTTAATCTTGCGAATTTTTGAAAGTGCCGAGTTTTATTGACGCTGTCCATTTCTTACGTTTTTTTTTTTATTTTTTTATCTTTGTCGTATCCAGTTTCTTTCCCTAGTCAAGATTTGCAAGACTTTTTTGTTTTTTTACTCGTTTTACAGCGAACATCATCATCATCATACCACTTTTCAACTTAAGCTCAGTCTATAAGTGTTGCCATCCTCTTTAAACAGCTTCACATTGTTCAAACCTTATCATTCAAATCTTCATTGCTTTTAGATTGGAGAAACCCATAGGCCTGTTAGAGGGAGACCAGAGACTTGGTTTCTCCTCTCAGTCGATATCCGATAACGACTTCCGCGCTTTCATCGTAAACGCCTCAGAATCTTCCCTTGAAGAGGTCCTCACAGCTTATACGCACAAAAACAAGTCGGCCTCTGTCTTTCTCGGCGCCACCAAATCAAAGAATTCGATGTAAGTTCAGTTTCTTTCACTTCCACTTGCGCTTTGGAACGTTTTCAGCTTTTTGAAAAAAGCTAGTTTTGGAAATTTACAACTAAGCTTCAATATGTTACATTACTTCTTGTAGGCTATCAAGCTCAACTTCATATCTCGCAATTTCGCACATTTTGCCGGATTAGAATACAATACATGATGCTTTTTTGTCACGAAGGCCCTTTGAAAAGGACGGTGGGAACGTGTTGCCGGAAAGTTCAACCACCAGCATGTTGGGACAGCAGCCTGTCAGGGGATACAGTGTCCCCTCAACCCCAACCGGTGGTGCACCCACACATCATTTATTCAACGAAGAACTAACAGGTAGGATTGACACAACAATTCTTTTGTCTGTTGCGTTCTGAAGAGAGAAAACCAGCAAAGTTAAAAGATGCAAGACATTAAAGCAAATGTGGACTCGTTGCTGACAGGCCACATCCACTTAGTTTGCCGTAACGTGCCGCGCAATCGTCAATGGATAGGTTGTCAACAGCGTAGCGATTGGACGACAATTGTTATCTTCAATGTAGCTTGTGCCTCATTGTAGGCTACATGGCAGTGTTTTGCTACCTTTTTTACGTCAAGACACATTGTTGTATTAAAGCGTCATGGTGTATTGCCAACCAACAGTTTGAAAAGTAATAGAACAAGAATTCAAGACGCTGTCTTTCTTGCTGAGTTTCGTATTTGAAATCGTCTCGTGCTATAGGTCACGTGACACTACTTTATGGCACACTAATGTTTCTTCGCGCTGTGGAAAACTTGCTTAAATCACTTTGCCGCGGTTGCAGACCACTGGTTGTCTTTACGTCATTACTAAACCTTGGTCAATTTCTGGCTCAATCTTTAGATAAAGCCCATCACTCCGGAATGACGGCATTACCACAGGCTACAAGCTTGTACAGCGTGAAGCCATCTGGAATGAAGCAGCTCACTTCCACTCAGCGAACATCAAGCTCTAAGCCATACATGCCTTCCGCCGGTGACGTGTAATTTTGCGCATTTCTCAGTATATTTATATTTGAAAAGAAGCAATTCAGAAGAACGAGACTTCTAACTGGTAGCCACTTTAACAAGTCGAAATTCTGCCACTGAAATTGACTACAATGCAACCGCCAACCAATCAGAACGTGTTATAAGAGGCTACCGTCCAATTGTGACCCTTCTAGCACTCATCCAGAGAGTTAATGCTTGTTTTGAACTTTATTTGGTAATTACAGAAGAAAAAGAGCAATAGCAGTGGTGAGAATCGAACACGCGTCAATGAAATGACTACTTTCTAGCCCTAACCTTAACCCCTAAGCCAACCAGCTGACAAAAAATCCATCACTTAATTTGCTTTGTATGATCTTCTTTTCGCCATTTTTTATGTCACTTAAACCGTAGCTTATGATTGGTTGGCGGTTTCATTCTAGTCAATTTCAGTGGCAGAATTTCGACTTGTTAAAGTGGCTACCCTTCTAACTAAGCTACGTCACTTATCGTTGTAATGCGTTGATAAAAAAAAATGTTGCCAAGTGTTTTTCAAACTTCAAGGAGAATGTTATTTCAAAGTTGTAGGCGCCCAAAGCTTGTTCGTTCAAAACTATTTTAAAATTTGATGGTTGTACAAAATTTATTTTGTATTCAACCAATATCTCTGTATTCAACTCGTCTTGCAATGATATTTTTAATGCACTTACAAGACTAAAAATACTGTATAAAAGGAAATTTAAGGTTTACAATATATTTTATCAAGCATATGGTACTAAAAATATTTAGAAATAATCAAAGTAGGCTACAGCAATGCAGCGTCATACCTAGACAGCAATTCAATCGTTTTTTAATTCTGCAGACGTTGAATCAATGTAAAAAATGGTTGCTTTATTGTATGTCAAGTGGTGACAAATCTTAAAATTTCTGTTCGGGTGATAGGGGTCGTGTTTGGATGAAATTTCAAACATTATAACGCTTTGATGAGTTAGTGAAAAATCACGTTGGTTAATTTAAGATTCTCCCTTGCTAAATAACACTGTTATCGGAAGTTTTGAACAACATCTGGCAGCACTTGAGTTGATCATATCCTACTTTTAGATGTTCTTGTAAAAAGGTAACCTGTGTTGTTACAATAAGCTTCGAGTCCGTATGAAGTCACTTTGCAGTCCAGCCGATGTTAGTCAGGAGTTATTTAAGACACAAAGCTAGTAGATATAATAAAGTGTCTTTTGATTATTACTGAAAAAGCGGTTTAATTTGTTGTTGCGTATACGTTCAGATGACTTTTCTCAATATTATGATTTTCAGCAGTTTTCTTGCTGCGCTTACTGAGCTTGTTAAGATCACCTTGAAAATAAACCTGTGACCCAGTGGTTCTCAACCGGGGGGTCATTGAAGCGTTTTTTGGAGATCCGTGAAAGTTTCCGAGTTAGCAGCATGATTGATAAATTGCGACATTTAAAAATCGATTGTGCTTTATTTGTGTATTAGGATACAGAGATTCTCAAACCGTGCGTCGTAACACCCTTGTTTGAAATTTCAAAAGACATCGCACAAAGGTTCCTTTTTCCAACTAAAAAAAAGATCATATAAAAGAGTTAAATCTTTTATAAGGCTACGAAGACCTACTGTATGCTCAACTTAATTTTTCGAGACGGCAGGTTGTTGATCGATGCTTTACTTAGAAATGCAAACGTTAGTCAGCAGTCTATCACCACTCACAGTTTTGCTATGATTGTGATCACAACGAAACATTGATGAAGTTACTAGTGAAAAAAAAATTAGAAGTTCTTTGTAAAGGTCGCAAAATTTCTATTAATTTTCGATAAAATTTATGTAAAACATTCAATCTGATTTTTAATCTTGTGTGCCAACATATAGCACATAGCATAACTTCGTCAATGTCATCAATCGTCATAAGTGAGTCGCGAGTTCAGCAAATTCTTCGAAGTGTGTCACTTTGAAATTTATGAAACATTTGTTTGGAATTGTTTCCATTAAGAGACATGATACCGTAGCCTACACTAAAAATTAAGATAAAATTTGTTAGGGGTCCGCGACCGCTTCGAAGGAACCAAAAGGGGTTCGCCAAGACAAAAAGATTGAGAACCACTGTTGTAGCTTATATGGAAAAAAATATTATAATTTTTAAATCCCGTCTGACAAAGAGCTTCCAGTGGAAACCTGTAAGATTTTATCGTTTTACTTTTTATCTTCTCGATAAGCGGCTATATCGATAATAACACAGTATTTTCAGGCATGTTCAGCGCAAGTCAATCTTCTGTAAGACAAGGATCGACTTCTACTCGTCCAGTGGCAGGCAGCATCCATTACCACACAGGTTACTTATATCCGCGTTTATCTCTTCCCATATCATGGGCTTAGTTTAATTTCGCAAACCCAAAAAGCAGACGCTTGTTGATGTGCTTGAGCCTGTTTGCATTTTGTGGTACTCTATTTCTTTAAGTTTTTTTGCGCCTTTTTCAACCGGCATCTTGTCATCTACAGCGGCGAACCAGGAGGCGATCTCGGATGCCTTGCAAAAGCTCGCAGAAAGGCATGCGGCCAGGCATTACTCAGCTCCTATCCAGCTGACGGCATTGGGCAACCACCTATCAAACCTCAACTTATCGAACGCAAGTACCGGCCATCTCCACAAGATGGGTGAGTTATGGTTAGGGTGCTGATTCGTTTTCATGGCAAAGGCATCGTCTGTGTAGAAGGAGCAATTTATCTTGACGCCAGGTAGATCGCTTCTTCTACACAGCGTACATGTTTGGTGACAGCTGGTTTGATAATTTTCTTTCCACAACGGTAAGAATTCAATTGCCGGCAAAAGCAGCGATCGAGCGCTCTGCGGTACTGGACTTCAACATCGTCGGAAATTTGACCCCAATCAACCGCCACTTCGATCATGACATTTTCAACCTCACATAACTCTATCAAGTACTATACCTCATTACCACCACAAAATACCATATATGGAAGGCACCCAATATAATAATATATAAAATCCACACATTCACCAGCAACAGCATATACTGAAGTCTATTAAGTCATCCGATACATGCACGTCATACACTATCACTGGCCAACAACACAGACATACACAATCAGCTCAATCAAAAACACCATATTACACTACATACTACATAAGGCCACCTCCCAACATGTGAAAGTGCATTCTACAATTTAGGGTGTCCCACTTTTAGGCGACTTTTCAGGAAAATTAGGTTCGGGTCAAATTCTGACTGGATTTTCGTCACTGATTCAAAAATGACATTATTTTTTCATTATGACGTTATCTTGATGTGCCAGCTAGCGGATATTTGCTATTTTGGCCTTATCACGAATATGGTAAGAGCTAGAGAGTTGGAACTTGCGCCAAAATGACCGGAAGGGACAATTTCCTATTTGTTGTCAATACAATATGAAACGCTAACTGCAACAGAAAAGGAGTTATTTTGAAAAAACATGTGTTTGCTAATTTTTAGACAAAAAATGAGAAACACGGCAATTTTTCTTGGGTTTTGCTACAGTGATGCTTTTATTTCCATTGTTAAGCTGCGTCACCTTGTTTAACAATTAAGTACAGTGGCAGTAGCTAGTGTAGTAGTGGTACACACTCTTGAATGAATGTCTCTTCCATGTAAATGAGATTTGTTTTACACATGCAAAAAGCTTTTTGGAAGGCAAAGTGAAAGGCCCTAATGCATACGAAGATGGTGGTTTGATGAACAGAATTAAGAAAATATCAAAACTTAAGCCCCAACATCCGAAAATCTGACAAGATTGTAAAGTTTCTATCACAGCTATAGCCGCAAACCATTTAAAAGCCAAGATCTTATAGTTTTCTAAGCGCAAGAAAGAAGTTAAAGATTCATCTTTTCGGAGCGACTATATGTGTCTTCTTGCTCTGGCAGCTCATTTAGTGATGGATGTTCCAGGAAATTTGAAACCCCTACTTTTTTATCGTCAAAAAAGCGTGTCCCATGCGCGTTGGATAACAACAGCGAGTGGTTACAGAATGCTGATTTTTGGGTATTGTGTTAAGCCTCAGGATATCTCTAAACTTCAACGTATGGTTTCTATCATTGTTTGTGTTTATTTGCCAGCATTTTAGTCATCCATCTTAAACCTTCCGCTGCTGAAGGTCCCTCAATTGTACTGTTTACAAGAGATTTATTACTTGCATATACTGTAAATCTGTTGATGAACCAGTATTCAACGCTGTTCTGATACATTGTTAAGCATGCATCACAATGGTTGAGCCCTAAAAACGTTGCTTTAACTCTAAGTTCTCACGCTGAAGCTCCGCCTTTTGCTGCTGATGCGGCAAGACAGAAAAGTTTTCCAAGAAACGTTGATATCGAGCAGACGCTTTTGAAGCGTGGCAACTTGATTTTTCTCCGAAGAAAGTAAGATGGCTCCATGCATTGCATGTTTTTCATCTCCATCAGTGTTTTGGCGTATGATCAACAACAACAATCGAGGAACAGAGCGCTTCATTGGAAGACTGAAACGCGTTGTGAACGGCTTGATTCGAGATGACCAAGATGATTTGGCCAAAACAGACTTGCGCATTTGTGCTGCTTTGCACAGTATGGTGTGATAAATAATCCCATTGAACTGTGTTGTGTTTTTGAATGGTGTTTTTTTTTGATAGATCTTTAAACGAAATGATCAAGGGTTTAAAGCTAGCTAGTATTAGTAATTACAACATGCATGTAAAAATCAATGCTGAGGTATATAATCAATTGTAAATACAATATGCTAGACCACTACCACTGTACTTAATTGTTAAACAATATGGCGCAGCACAGCAACTTAACAACCGAAATAAAAGCGTCACTGAGTAAGAATTGCCGTATTTCTCATTTTTTTTGTCCAAAAATGAGCAAAAACATGTTTTTTTTCAAAATAACTCCTTTTCTGTTGCAGTTAGCGTTTCATATTGCATTGACAAATAGGAAATCGTCCCTTCCGGTCATTTTAGCGTAAGTTCCAACTCTCTAGCTCTTGCCATATTCGTGATAAGCCCAAAATAGCAAATATCCGCTAGCTGGCACATCAAGATAACGTCATAATGAAAAAATAATGTCATTTTTGAAATCAGTGACGAAAATCCAGTCAGAATTTGACCCGAACCTAATTTTCCTGAAAAGTCGCCTAAAAGTGGGACACCCTATCTATACAAGCCGAAGGCCTGATTGTAAAATTTTTATTTAGTAGGCATTCTAGTAGGTCGCTCACCACGTCATTGTAAATTGTATTACAGCTTAACTAGAGGATCACCTCAACTTACAGCTACAATTACTGTAACGCACTGTACCCTCGTAATTATTCTACTTGTTTTTATATTAAACTCTATCATCCAACAAAGTGTAGCACTCACCAATTTTTAATTTAAAACGCTTTTCAGTGTTGTACCTTTCAGTGCAATTTCGCAAATTACTTTATATGTTGATCGAGTTAGGGACAGAGCAAATGAACCAACCAATATTATCTTTATGTGTATACTGCTCTCACATTACAGTAGTTATTCGTTTTATTTTTTTGCCAGTATTGGATTTACCTTGTGCGTTATCACGCAAATAAAAATCATTAGGCGTTGGCTTTCCAATTATGCTAACCTGGTTCGATTCCCGGTTCAAGCTGATTGTTGAAAAACACCGCTCACCTCTACCCAGGGTGTAATAAATTGGGTGGGCATAGTTGCTGAAGGAATGGCGCTCGAGAGAAAGGAACTGGCCACCCTACTTTCCTTAGTGCCGAAGGCTAAGTAGAACGAGAACCTTATCTTCTCATTCCCCAAGCTCAATAACTGCGTGTAGGACCTTTACTGACGGCTAAGTGGCCGAGTGGTTTCGGCTCTGGTGCTGGTAGATCTGAGATCGATTGCAGGTCGGGTCAAACCGAAGACTTTAAAAACGGTATTGATCATGTTCTTTCATAACGCAGTGAGAATAAGTCGGGTAATAGCCCTAACGTGGTAGCATGTTAAACCTGGTATAAAAATGAGCCTTGTCGCTGAAAGACCTTAACTGTTGTAGAGCGACATTAAAAAAAAGACTAAAATAATAAATAAAAGTCTAGCACCATGGGGGAAATACGTGTGTATCACTGTCAAGTCTCGCTTCACTGGATTGCGGGGAAACAAAGATATAGGCATTGGAAAGCAAGCATATTTTTAAAGTAGCAGAATGGTCAAAATAATTCATTGCGGTGTGATGGATGTTTGCTATTAATATTATGATAAATTAGAAAGCCACTTTAAAGCTGAAAGTTGTTCAATTTTATATTTTATCTCAGAATAACTTGTGGCTAATTATACATCTTCCAAGAACATTTTTGTACTTTTTCGCTTATTTAAAAGTGTTTTTGTGCGAAACCTTCGTCGTGCTTTAAGACAACAATGTTGTATGAAGCTTGTTGCTTTCAGGAAGTAGCGACCTTCACCACATGAACTCCCCGCAACGAACATCGAGTTTGTCCGATCTTGCCAGCATAGATCCTTCTGTACAAAGCATGATGGATCCAGGTTGGAAAAGCAAAAAAATGTCTTATGTGCAATTTGTGTGTGGTTGACTGCGCGAACGCTTAAAGTTGCTTCGGCTGTTTAAATGTCACGTGAATCTATATTCCTGCTTTTTCAGCTTCGTGTTTAATGGCTGATATCAGGACCGTGTTACCTCCACCGTGGGTATAATTGCACAGCTGGGGAGGGGCCCACTCATTTTAGTATATTTTAGTTTTTTAAATGTTAAAAAAAACTGCAGCAGAAGCTTAATAATCAATACCTTAAATCATGCAAGGCCGTTTTCTGCAGCTTGCTCGTTTTTTCCATATTTGCAAAATTTCTCGCTCGTTTTGCTCCCTCAACCACATTTTATTTTTTCACCTAACCGGCGGTATTGGGCTTGCATGGTTTCAGAAGTGGATTAAGGAAGTAAAAGTTTTTTGTGTCCCACAAAAACCTAACAAAATAATGTAATATTCCGAAATAAACACTGCTCGCTCTAATAGCCCAGTAAATTAACAATTAAATTATTAAACTTTAGTGTTAATGGAGATAGACTATAGAGTAAAATGTGCCGTAAAAGAATAATAGATGAAGCGAAGGTGAGGATACTTCTGATAGGTTTTCAAACTTCTAGCCCACTGAAGGCCCACGGCCCTAGCCCACTATGCAAATTTTGAAGAAATAAATTACTGAAATCCTTCCTCCGGTTGTACATGAAGATTTTTTGAAATGGTAGGCTAACTACATTTTAAAGTTTAAACGAAACCTTCTACCCAAATCCAGTTTTATTTTGATGAATTTGGTTCAAAGCACTTCAGTTCAGTTTATTTTTTGTTTCGTTGGCGCAAAAGAAAGACACAAAAAGCAAAAACACAATAAACACAAATAATTCGCACAACAAGGATGGCAGCGAAAGACCAAACGGTCACCAAAGTCAGCTACCACCGAAACATTTAAACAAAAGATACAAAATTAAGAACATTAACACATATATAATATATAGCACAATACCAGCACTTTACATAATACATTAACAATGGAATAACACAGGGCAACATAAAAAAAACTGTGTAGAAAAATAAGCGGATGATACGTTTCAGGAGTGATCATTGTACAAATTTACAAATTCTTTAATAAACATTTATATTTAAATTTAAAAACATATTAAAACATAGCATCTTCTTACCAGAGTGTGACGTTGTAGAAGGCAAATATAAATCATTCTTTTGGTTCTGACGGGTTTTATGATGGTGAATTTCGTTTACAAAAATAAAGCAGCCAGCAAAGGCTCGGGGCAGCATTTTGTGCACATATTTGTACATAAATTTTGCAGTTTCTAATTTAATAATATCGGCAATTCTGAGCACATTAAATTGGTGATAAAGAACAGTTGTATTTGTTGACCTCGGCAAAAATAAGCAGGATCGAATGAACTTGTTTTGTAACACTTGTAGTGGAGCAAGCAATGTAGAGTTTGCTCTTCCCCAATTTATAATCGAGTATTGGATCTTGGATTGAAACAAAGCATAATATAAAGTTTGTAATATTGTTAAAGGGGCAATGTATCTCAGCTTAAATGCTATGCCGCAGACCTTTGCAAGCTGCTTTCTAAGATTAATAATATGAATATCCCATGTCAATCGCTCATCCAAAGTTACACCTAGATAGTTTATACATTTCTTCCTTTCGATGGATCGGCCACTGATGGACAGACTAAAATTTTCTGCTGCACTTTTTTTCTTGCAGAGGATCATATAAGTAGTTTTACTATAATTTAATGAAAGTTTATTGGATTTCATCCACACATCAATTTTTCCTATTTCTCTATTGACATTTTTTTGGAGAGATGTCAGGCATTTGTCTGACATATGAAAGTTTGAGTCATCAGCAAAAAGTGTAGTTGAAAAAGAAGATGCATTTGGAAGATCATTCACATAAAGAAGAAAAAGCAAGGGACCAAGGATTGACCCTTGTGAGACACCACATTTAACAACATTGAAATTAGAATTCTTACCATTAATTTTTGTACTTTGCATTCTATTTGTTAGATAAGATGTTAAAACGTTTAAAAACTTGCCACGAAAGCCATAATGGTGAAGTTTTTTTAAAAGTATGCCATGATCAACTGTATCGAAAGCTTTACTTAAATCAACAAAAACCGAGCATGTGTATTTGTGATCATTCAAGTTAGAAAGTAAATCATCATACATTTTTGTCAATGCTAAGCTTGTTGAATCATTTTCACGAAAACCATGTTGAGCTGGGGTTAAAATATTATATTTGTCAATAAAATTCATCATCCGTTTATATAAAATTTTTTCGAAAATTTTGGCAAAAGTTGGCAATAAAGAAATTTGGTCGCAAATCTGTAAAGTGTAAAGGTGAACTAACTTTTGGTACAGGAATTATCAGACTCTTTTTGAGTACATCAGGAAAGATTTCTTGCAAAACACATTTATTCAGTACTTTTGTTAAAAAAGGGCATATAATTACATTAGCCATTTTGATAAATTTAGAAGGTATTTCAAAAATGCCTGAAGCTATATTTGCTTTGAGGCTCCTTATAGCATCAGATACTTCTATCTCATTTATATCAGGAAAGCCAAAAGAAGAACATTTTCTGTTTAACATGAATGATTCAAAATTTACATTTGAATTTGGAATTTTAGCTGCCATTGAAGTTCCAATATTTGTGAAGTAATTATTTACTAAATTAATGAATTCAATAGAATCTGTTTTATAGCTTCTATCATTTATAGTCATAGTTGAAGGAAGCTTTTTATTATTCGAATTTCTTTTCCCCTCTATCATCTCATGAATGATCTTCCATGTTTTCTTGGAGTCACTTTTTGTTTCTTCAAATTTTTTTTATAATGTTGATTTTTCAGTGATTGTTTCAAATGATTCAGCTTATTGCAATATGCTTTGTATTTCCTCTTTGCTGATTCATTTTTATTTTTTATCCAATATCTAAATAGTCTGTTTTTTGTTTTAATAGATTTATGAATGCCTTTTGTTATCCATGGTTTGTTAGAGAGCTTAATTTCAGTTCTCGACATGTTTCTAAGTGGTGCATGTTTATCTAGTGTTACTTGAAATCGCATAATAAAAGAGTGCATCAAGTTGTCTGCATCATCACAATCAGTATTTACTTCATTCAAATTTGACTCTAAATCGCATAAGAAGCTGTCAAGACAAAAGTTTTTTAAGCTTCGAATTTTTTTGGTGGGTTTTTTAATTTTTTAAAGCAAACAAAGCGACTTATGGTTACTACACACAAAGTGTGCATCGATAAAAAAAACAAAACATTATTCCGCCAATAATGCCTAAAAAGTGACCCAAATAAGATAATAGGCTATTTGTGAAAAATTTTAAGAGAGGCAAGCCCCTCACATCTGTTGTCGAACTACTTTTTTGAATTGTCCATTTATCGTATAAGTTTTGCTTTGTCAAAATTCTGGTCTTTTCCAACTTTGGGGGGGGGGGGAGACAAGATGGTGCTCACACGGCCCTGGTTGATATAATGTAGGATATAATATCATATGACATGTTTGATCAACCTATATATCACAATATGACGACTCTAACACCTAACAAGGGCGTCATGTGATATTTGAGCAGCCTTCCTGTGTTGTGAAGTGAGAGAGCTGAGACGTTATGCATAAAAACGTTATTGTTATTAAAGAATAGCGTACGTTATGGCTTTTTTCGTGAAATCTGTTTTTAAGCCTTTTCCAATTGTTCGCATATAGAGATTTTTAATAGTAATAAAAGGTTTTTGCAGACTCTTAACCTCAGTTCTGGCTTCTCGGTGTTTTGGGAATTGCTAATCATAAATAATTGTAGGATCCATGTAAAAGGATTCAACCAAACGTATAATAATCAATAAAAAATCAACCAGGTTTGGTAACTACAAAGATTTATTGGTAGAGCTTTCGCCGCCGTAAAGGCGGCTTCATCAGTACTCTTATTCAAATAGAAAATTCAAATAGAAATATTCTATTTGAATAAGAGTACTGATGAAGCCGCCTTTACGGCGGCGAAAGCTCTACCAATAAATTTTTGTAGTTACCAAACCTGGTTGATTTTTTATTGAGAGATTTTTAAGTTCATATTTTCTGCAAAGAATCACTTTTGGTTATTATTGTGGGATTTCTAGGGTTGCAGAAGTTATCTCACAATGCCTCCATGGATACGACTCACGAGCAAAAGGACCTCCCCCTTGTATCGACCCTACAAGATGCGAGTCATTCAAGGTCGACTCAAATGCTATCTCAGCAGAGTAACACTTTGCTGCAGCAAAGTAAAGCGAAACATCAAGCGATGCTAGCACAGGTCAGGCGCGATTTTGCTTTACTTTTTTGCTTCGTGTGTCGTTTACTAAATTTAATGAAAAGGTTTGTGTTGATTTCTATTTTAAATTTGATGCTTTAGCTTTGCGTTACAAAGAAGAAGGCGGTACTGAAAAGCTTGGGTGTTCATCAGGATAATTATCGTTTCTAGCACTAGATGCAAAGAAGACGAAATTTGTGATGAAAAGTCACGGCACTGGTAGGTTTCAACTTGCACCAAGGGCCCAAGCAGCCTTTAAAATTAGAAGGAGTTATGTATTTAAGAACGCGCAAAACTTAAATGGTTTCTTGTGATTTTACGACCAGCTAAGTGGCCGAGTGGTTTCGCCTTCGGCTCTGGCGCTGGTAGATCTGAGATCGATTCCAGGTCGGGTCAAACCGAAGACTTTAAAAACGGTACCGATTGTGTTCTATCCTGCAAATCGCAGTGAGAATGAGTCGGGTAATAATGTGATAACATCATAAACCTGATATAAATTAAAAATGAGCCCTGTCGCTAAAAGACCTTAGCTGTTGTAGAGCGACAATAAATAAAACCATAACATTATTATTATTATTATTGTGATTTTACATTCAGTCATTGCTTGAGTCATTCTTTTACTGTTTCTCTTTACCACAGATGCTGGACGTGTGGCGCAACAAACAACAGGCAGATTTGAAGTCAGGAAAGTACATGAGCAAGGTCATAGGTTCGGTTCCAAGTTCAAATACTAATGAAAAGCTTGGTAGAATGTATTGTTGCCACCCTTATTCAACAAGCCATAGCTACAACTGCCCGGTGAATGGTGCCCGTCTCAGTCAAGCAATTGATTCAGTTGAGAGAGACAGCGGTTATAACACTAAACTCAAGGAGATGCTTTTGCTAGAACGAACAGAAAAGCTTATAAACTGCCACACAAGCGAAAGGAAGGCGTGTAGCGGAAACAACATTTTCTTAAAACAGGTCGTGTCCGCTAATAGAAGCGGCGTACCCCAGTCTTACAACAGGAGTGGCGTTCTACCAGACAAGAGGAACAAACTAGCTCAGATCAAACCGCTTAGCCAACATTTAAAGAAGCCGACGTACAACACGAGTACTTTCATCAAGTCGAGACAGCAACAAACCTCAGATGCTGCCGCTCTGTCTCAGTCAGTCGCAGAACGCTGCAAGAAAGCGGAGACAGCCAGAAATATATTGTACTATGAAAACATATTGCAGGAAATAAACAGTTTGTTTGAAATGGGAGAGCTTCCATCTAAGCAATGGAAGGACGCATACAAACGACAGAGAAAGTAACACTGCAGTTTAGAAAAGCTAAGCGATTGTAAGCTACATGTTATTCAGCCCCGTCAGTTCTTTAGAAATGGAAACACCTACCATATTTCTAATTTTACGACAATTCTTATATGACGATACAAAATAAGTACGGACCATAAAAGCTACTGAAGTTGATGACTATTCAAAAAATTAATTAACTTTTTCCACTGTAGGCTAAAGAATTAAAAAAAAATGATTTTTACGGTATTAATTTTCTTGTAGCTTTCACTTGTTCAGATTGCATGTCATTTTCGAGTTGTTTTTATTTTATTTAAAGCAAAATGCCAGCCTTTGTATTCGCAATGTATTTCATTTTCATGTAAATTACTAAGTTATGTGCTGAAATAACAAATAAACCATATACGTACGCTTGAATACATTAACTTAGAAGTTTCTTGAATAGAAAAATTTGTTTGAAGTAGCCTGGGAAACATTTTTTGATACACGTGTCTTATTCATATGCGATAACACTGTTCTTTGCAATAAGACTTAGGCTATGTGTTAAAGTACACACACTCACAATGACATGTCTGGGCAGCCCACAACATCGAACAACAAAAATAACAACTCCAAACGTCACCATGTCTCTGGAAGAACGACGCCTGAAACCGCGCACCAATCCTCGGGCGGTTTGCGTGGGAAAGTTGATCGTCCGACAGCAACACACACTCGTCGCGCTTCCCCAGCTCCCAGACCACCGGTGGCTCCCCGTGTAGGCGATCGTCGATCAGCGTTGAAAAAATTATCAGAAAATTCGAGGTATGGGTATGAGTCTGTTTTTAGATTCAGTTCACATACATCCCAGTCGGCTATTTTATGGAATGCCATTATAAGAATTTTGTCAAGTGTAACTTATAATATATGACGGACCAACACATGACGCCGTTTTTTGTTTGTCTTCACTCCACTTCGCCTATATATCTCAATGTGGCAGCTTCAACTACCTTCCTCTCACCCCGTGTGGCAGAAATCATAACTTTTTATAACAAAACTAATCCCATGACGAGAAGCAATGTGGTAGCTGTTGCACATGTCTGACTGATGTTTTTCGTCCAATCAGATCTAGTAGACCGACTAAACTTCAAAACACAATCCCCGATGGAGAGTCAACTTTTCATGAAGAATCAAAACCTGAATCTCTGACAAATGGAACCACACTTTTAGAAACAACCTTTGAAGAAAAAGTGGATTCATCAATAAGTTTGTTTAAACCAAAGATGTCCAACCTTTTACTATAGTGGGCCGCATTGTCACTTGAAGTAAATCAATGGGGCACGGAACCTATTCAATTTCAAGAAAAATGGGGGGAGATGCAGGACCTATTATACATTTTTTTCTTTTTTGCTCTCAATTCTTCAGCTCACATAAAAATTTGACAATTTTTTTACAGAATACGGCCAAGGTCAATGGTTATTGACTGTATAAATATCTTGATTATCAAATTTATTTTTGTGAAGTTAGAGCTTATACAGTAGAATTCACCTATAACGGCTTCGTTTATAACGTCAATTCGCCTATTACGTCACATTTCGCTCGGTCCCGGCAGAATTCCTATCTTTTACGTACATTGTAGTTCGGCTACAACAGCATCGCCTATAACGTCAATTCGCATGTAACAGCACCCTTTATTGGTCCCCAGACGTCTTTTGTTCGTTTATAACGTCACTTTAAGCCATCACCTTCAGCACGAATGGTCAGTCTTTCAATCCAGTTAGCGCTCCTGCTTGCAAAATGTCTTCCCTTTATTTTGCTATGTCGTTCGCAGCAGGGACTTTACTTAACTGAATTAACTTTTTTCCCGCGTGAAAATCTATCACATGTAAAAAGCAGCTCTACAGCTGACCTTTGTATCCCAGTAGAAGCCCTGAAGTCAATCAGACAACTAGACCGATACTTCCGAAGTCACGACGATAGCGAGCAAATCCTACATTATTTAGCAAAAGCTGAACGCTATGTGGTAGAGAAATCCGTGTCAAAACCGAAACAGCTGAAGATCAATACCTTTTTTGCTAATAAACAATGAACTTCTCTACTACTGTATGTAATGAGCTGTATTGCGCAAATTTCCCGTAACTTTCGCTGTAGGTTATTTTTTTAACAATTTCTTTGTTTACTGTATTTTCTGCGTGACTTTTGTCGGTTTGGTGGTAGCCTACACAGTAAACCTGACTGGATTATACAGTTATACACTTCTTTCTTTAATCAAAAGACAGTTTTGAAATAGTTTGCGGTAGTTCGTCTATAACGTCAATTCGGCTATAACGTCAGTTTTTGTAATCCCCAAGAGGTGCCGTTATAGGCGAATTCTACTGTACAAACTTTTTTTGAAGAGTGTATAATAGGTCCTGCCCCTGAAGGACCTATTATACACAAGCGAACATTGGAAAACAAAACATGTTTTTTCACTTTCATAGTAAAAACAAGCACATAAAAATGTGAAATAATAATACTTAGTGTTTATAAACACTTTAATTGCCAAAGTAAGATTGATTAGCATTACATCAATAGCTCTTAATTGGGGGAGAGGCGGGCGTCTTCATAAGGGGGGTGTTAAACTCTTTTCCGCCACGGCCAAAATTCACTATTTTTGTTGAAATGACTTTTGGAGCTTACGTGTAATATAATGTTGCTAGAAAAGTAAGGCCTAATTTTAAAACATACAAAAGTTAATTCTTCAAGTGCCGTAACTCATTGTATAATAGGTCCTGGACGTTACTGTATAATAGGTCCTTCAAGGAATCATTTTTATTTCTTAGTTGATACAAAAGTATCTACACAAGCAATCACTCTGAAAGTTTGTGTCAACCTAGATTAATCACCAGACAACCGTAAATAAATGCAAACTATTGCAAAGAGCTTTAATAACAAAATTTATCGCCTTATTGCTGAACTTCCGAAAATTTACATTTTGACCCCAAAATGGAAAAGCCTGTGTTTCTCTTGAACCGATAAAGCTTTTATCACACGAAACTTCATACAACTTAGTTGGACTAAAATCTCGATCCAAAACCATAAAAACCGAAAACATTCATTTTGAAGTGAAGAAAATACGGTAGGCACTTTAACAAGCAGATTTCTAATAATCCACGAACGTATCCAATCCAACCACGAACCAATGAAATGCTACGTCATCTGTCCAATTGTGACTATTCCAGCATTTAGCCAGAGAATTAATTATTACTTTAAACTTTGTTTGGTAATTAGGCTACAGAAGAAAAAAGAGCTATAGTAGAGGTGGGAATCAAACCCACGTCAATGCAATGACTACCACCGCCCTAACCCAATGCGCCAAGTCAACCGATGGCGAAACGATGATTTAATTTAGCTAGAATTTGCGTTTTTCCTTTATTCCTCCTAAACGCAACCTTGATGACGTCATGAACAGCGTAGCTTCTGATTGGTTCGTGGATTATTAGAAATCTGCTTGTAATAGTCAGTGGTGCCGAAGTTAGTTGAGGATTGGGGGGGATAAATCAAAATTTTATCAAATTTTAGACAATTTTGAACATTGGGGGGGATGCGTACTTTTATACACAATTTTAGTGGTTGTGGTATTAGGTTTATTAAACAATCACCGGAAGTCGGTAAATTAGCTGCTAACAGCATAATATAGCCTACAAACAATAAATCGTGGAGATAAAAGCGCTACCAGTGTTCTTGTGAATGACTGCTTCAAGATTAAGAAACAAGCAAAGAAAAATTGGTAGCCTACCTCCAGCTGGATTCGAACCTATGACCTTCCAATGAATACTTAGTTTTTCCAAAAAAACAACAGAAGTTATAGGCTACTTTTTTTCTTGCCCTCTCCTTCACTAGAAACACTACACTTAGTGCGCTATAGGACAAAGTCACTGGTCAGGAGACTGAAAACAATCGAAGCTACAGAAGAACATCTGCAAATTTATGACAAAAATGCTAACTTTCAAACACATCACAAGAACTTGTTACAACCGAACATATTGCGTCTTACGGTAGTGCGCATTGAAAATACATTAGCATTGTAATTTATGCTGATATCATTAAGAATATTTTGGTCAATGTTGCAAACAATGCTAGCATTTAACCTTTCCTGTCCCAAAGTATTTCTCAGTCAGGTTTTCAATCTACGAAGATTGGAAAACGACCTCTCACAAGCAGCAGAGCTTCCGGGCAATAAGAGGTTCTTAATCAGCTGGAGAAGCCTATTTGAGAATAGAGAGGTTTTTCCAACTCGGACAATGCCTGGTAAGCTCTTTTAGCATCGTACAGGAATTTTGGTCCTGTTGGCTTGCTAAATGAATATAATTTGATAACTCATCGATTGTCTATTCAGCTCTGGATAATTTTTGAACATTTCAGGAACTAAACCGGCCTTGAAAATTCGTGCAAGTTCTTTATACTTTGCCGAATCAGAATTCAGACTACTTTCAAACCGTTCGGTTAGTTCAGACATAACTCTGTCCATGAACTGATTGTAAAGTATTTTATAATGGAGTTGAGTGTCTGCAGTAGCTGCCATCGAGCCTCCACCCAATCTTTCAGGGACTCTTCTTTGCCGTGGTGCTTGCAAAGGCGTGATAAAATTAGCAGCAAATTTTTCCGGAAGTGAAACTGCATTTTTGTAAGTATTGTTGTCAAACTCCAAATCACGATATATCTCTCGAGTGATTTTCAAGGTCTGAAACAGCTCTTCACAAGAGTCAATGTCAAGCTTTTCTCCTTGCAACGTGATACTAAATTGCTCTATAAGTGTCAAAGGCTTCAAAATCAGCACAAGTCCCAAATACGTTTCTGCAGTTTCTTCATTACTGTAGTGCCGTGGCCAGGTCCAACTCGTCCTTAATACCTTCAATGAAGGTCCTTCATTGTCTAGCGTCAAATACAAGACAATTTAGAACTGTGATTAAACATCAATAAAAGAAAAACAACAGCAATTCGAGATGCTTACAAACAACTAAATCGAAGTAGGCCTACAACTTCATAGCAACTAATTTTTTCTGAATTATTGGGGGGGATATATCTCCCCCATCCCCCCCTACTTCGGCACCACTGGTAATAGTGCCTACCAGAAAATACAGCGCTGTATAATAGGTCCTGCATCTCCCCTACTGGGTAAAAAAAAACAATTAAAAATCATTAATTTTATCGTTGAAAATAGGAACAAATAACACACACATGGAAGCCACAGAGCTGCACACACCCACTGATTAGCGACTTTCGCTTTTGTCTGGCGCAACCGTGTCACACTCGCACTGGTGGTGTATAGGCCTACTGGAAAGTGTACGAAGGCTGTTGAAATCTCAGAAAATTTATAAGATAAAGTGAAATATCTTATTTTCAAACGTTGGTAATTTTCAATTATGTTACAAAATATTACTTGGAGTGAAAATGACTAGCGGGAAACAGGTTGGACATCCCTGGTTTAAACCATAGTTATAGATCAAATAGTAGACATATTATATAACTATGAGGCTGCACTGTTCCTTGTAACTTTACAAATTAAGTCATACCTGAGTAGGCCTCAATCCACTATCAGCGATGGGATGACCCATGCGTGGCATTCAACCGCTGCGAGTTAACATTTTAGTTGGGTCAGGTTTTACGGTAGCGTGCTGTAGGTTTCATTAGAACCTGCTCTTTCTAAATTTTATCTGCAAGCCTTTTATAATGAAGAGTAGCCCACAGTTCAATATAATTAATTAAACTTAGACGCAACTATTCAAACTATGTCTTGCTTTTGCAGAAACGAACTGCGACGACAGAAAAAAAGGAGATCTTGTCCGGTAGAAGCCTGGTTACTAAAAATTGACGTAATCAAACGTCGATGTAGCTTTGTCGAATATTTTCAATCCGCAATTTGCTATCCAGTCTCTGCACCGGCTGCCGCGTTCAAGGTTGAGCATGGTTTGCCAATGATGTTTGGCACCCTTCCGGAGAATAGCTTTTTGTGATATCCATTAGTTACGTTGAATCAACGTTTGCAAATCAACTTTCCAAGCCTCAAGGCGAAAGCTAATTTCGATAGCAGGCCTATTTTATAAATCTGCAATTACATATTCTATTATTGTTAAACGCTCGATACTTTTCCATTGAGCTGATATATTTTTGTAATAAAAACCTCGTACGGTACCTCGGATCTTACTTGAAAATACAAGTGATGGCAGTTTATTAGCAGAAAGAAAGAAAAAGCAAGAGTAGGCTATGATTGAAGCTTGCAAACAGCGCCTGCGCTAGTTGAGAAATTGATCACATTTTCCGCGAAAAATGTTCCTGCAAAAAAAAAAAACAGCTTCAATTAAATTATAGTCGTATCGGTAATTACTAACTTACTTTATTACACTATGTCAGGAAACCAAGGATGTTAACCCATCCTGCAACTTATTTTCTTTCCATCGGGAAATAGAGTAGCCTATGTACGATGGTAGCCACTTTAACAAGTCGAAATTCTGCCACTAAACTTGACTAGAATGAAACCGCCAACCAATCATAAGCTACGGTTTAAGTGACGTAAAAAATGGCGAAAAGAAGATGATAGAAAGCAAATTAAGTGATGGATTTTTTGTCAGCTGGTTGGCTTAGGGGTTAAGGTTAGGGCTAGAAAGTATTCATTTCATTGACGCGGGTTCGATTCCCACCACTGCTTCTGCTCTTTTTCTTCTGTAATTACCAAATAAAGTTCAAAACAAGCATTAACTCTCTGGATGAGTGCTAGAAGGGTCACAATTGGACGGTAGCCTCTTATAACATGTTCTGATTGGTTGGCGGTTGCATTGTAGTCATTCGCAGTGGCAGAATTTCGACTTGTTAAAGTGGCTACCATGTACGATAGAGAGCTAGAAGTTTTCAATTTTTTCTTACAAAATTACAACCCATGTTGTCATTACACTTAGTTAGCTATTAAACAAGCTCACTGGTACCTGAATAAAGCCAAGTCTTTTTTCTTATTCTCGAGCTCAAGCGCTTTCTCTTGTGCCAACTTGACGACGTCATCCGATACGCCAGCCAATAGCGCAGCGTGGAATCCGTAGCTTTTAGGACAAGCTCCCGCAGCAAGCTTGTACAAAAATGTCAGCACTTCCTCCACAACGGTGTCTCCATCTTCCACCATACAAGCCTCAACAGAACAAATAGTTAATACCGGATTATGGCAATTTCGTTTTTATTTCTGTATGCTTCTTAATCTTTCTCAATAATAATTATTATTATGCTTCTTCAAGTAGAATTAACGTAAACTGTTGAAATGAGAAACTGCGCATGACCTAAACTGTTTTTCAATTGCATAAAACGGTAAGGCCGAGGCCTAATTATTGTTGGTCTATCAAGAGGAGTTTTTCTCGTATTGTCCGAGTAGTACTTTGACTCGAGCGATGTGGAAAATCAACGTATCGTTTATAACATTAAAAAACATTACCTAAAATTTTATTTGTACACTAAGACTCAGTTTAGGATGTCTAATATTTATATATAGACAGACAAAACAATGTAAGTTTAACGGGTTTAACATAATTAATCACATCTTTTTCAAAGCACGATATGTTAGTTTAAAATAATGAATACACAAGTGCTTTTCGGTCCGGAGTGTCGTTACGGTTATAGTGCATAGCCAGATTTACCATAGAATTTCTATTTAATGTACATTGCACATCGGTATTTCCTAATGAGGACACAAACGTGTCGAAAACGTTACAGTTTATTTGATTTTAATTATGTTATTTTTTGTGAGTTTAATACATTATTTTAAACCTGTTAAAGTTACTTTGTTTTGTCCGTCTATGGTTCAACAAAGCGAACTCTCTACCAAAGGTTTAACATATCGCGCTTTGAAAAAGATGTGATACGAAGCAACAGATCAAATCCTAAAAACAATACTGTATCCTACCCTACTCTTACGCGAATACTCACAAAACTAGATACGATTCCGGTCAACGTTATTTATTATACGTTAACGCTTTGTGCTAATTATTCATCTAGATACGATTATCGTTAACATTACCAACATTAGTTACAATTCTTTCTCACCATGTGGCCAAGCTGAACGTTAGAATACAACGGAGCATCATCCACTAGGGTGCGGTAGTGAGTTGAAAATATTGTCCGACAACCGACGTTCTCTGCAATGTCCCGCAAGACCGCAGAAGCGATAGCTGTTCCATCGTAAGTGGAAGTACCCCGGCCTGAATGAAAGTACAAGCCTTCTTGCAAACAAATTCCTTCCTAGACAGCAAATCAGTCAATTTTTTTTACATTGGTTCAACGTCTGTAGACGTTAGCCTAAATCAATGTAAAAAACGACTGATTTGCTGTCTGGGATGTTACAGCTAGACCAGTATTTTGCATAAAAGTAGTATATTTTTTGCCGCAATCTGTAATGGAAATAGAAACTTTTCTATCTCACCGAGTTCGTCCAACAGTACCAAGGAATTTGTGGTGACGTGTTTCAATATGCTGGAGGTCTCGCCAAGCTCCACGAAGAATGTGCTCTCGCCTGCAAATGGCGTCACATGATGATATTGCGCAATTGGAAGGTGAAGCCAATATCTTCCAATCAAATAAATCTGATACCCAAGGCCAGACAGAACTTACACAAGTAAAACTCACCAGCCATTATTCTGTCAAAAGCTCCCAGACGAGTAAATATTCTATCACAGGCGGTTAGTTGGCAACTGCGAGCAGGAACGTAGCATCCGATTTGAGCAAGCACAACCAGCAGGCCGACCTGGGGACAAGTTGTGAAAAACCATAAAACAAGCCTTGGTGGAAGATAGTCGAAATATTACTTTAATTAAAAAAAAAAATCAACGATACTGTCAACAGAATCTGTCTTGTAGACTGAGAGCTGACTAGGTATCGAAAGCTGCTTAACTGTTCAAAGCGTTCCATCTACTATTTCTTCCACCTCCTCAAATAAGCGGCTTTTGCACATTGTTTTATTAAACCTGGAATAGGAACCTTTTTCCCAACTGACTCGTTCAAGTTGGGGTTACGTCTACAGACCGGATCACAAACTATTAAGAGATTGATAAAGCAACAGCTGTCATTGCAAATAAATTTAATATGAACCTATTACGAATAGCATTCATTGAAAGTGTTTAAAAACAGCGAGGTAAAGAGCGATAAAAATTGATATCACAGTCGGTATACCTGTCTCATCAGAGTCGACTTCCCTCCCATGTTAGGGCCGGTTAAGAGCAAGCAGTTGAGCTTAGTTGACTCGTCACTGTTTTCAATATCCTCAGGACAATGACCTAATAAGGTGTCGTTGGGAATGAACGAGTCACTGTAGATGGTTTTCGTCACGCATGGGTGCCTCCCCTCCCTTATGTCCAGCATTGGTTGATGATATTGGGATGGAAATAAAACTTGAGGACGGCACATGAAGCCATCGGAACCTGGAACAAAAGACATGGTTATTATCTTTTTAGTTGAAAATGCAGCAATAATCGGTAGCTACTGTTGTATGAAGTAACATACAGTAGTAATATTGTATTCTTACACAATTCTTTCTTGCTTCAAAACCACCCAGTTTTGTTGCTTGCTTAAAGCAATCTTGCTTATTGCGTTCACAAACATCATGCATTGTTTCTACCATTTCGTTGCCGGTCGCAGTTGTCGCGGTACTTTTATTTTTTAAGTTTTTTTAAGCAATTTTTTAAAATCACTTCAGTTATTTTGAATTACTACAACTCCTTGGTCGCGAGTTGAAATAGTTGGAATAAAATTGAGATGGAACATAGCTCGGGATACCTTTGCTGAATTGAGTTAAACTGATGAGTACGTCGACTTGGCCAAGAAATTGCACAGCCGCTTGCCACATCGAGTAGTCTTTTGAAAACTCACGAAAGATAATGGACATGGAATCAGCCTAGGCAAAAAAATAAAGGCCGGTTATAGAAATCGCTGCCAACAAAAAGGTTCAAAATGAACGCAAGTATTCAACTAAGCTCAGTTACGTCATCAACAACAAACCTGAGCCGCGTCTCGTCGTGTTTCGGCTTCCTCGATGTCTTTCACCAAGCCGCTTGTGACGTCAGTTCGAAAGCTTTTGAAGCCTTTCCTCTGTCCGCTGATCTCGTACTCATTGGGCACACGTCTGGTGAGGATACAAGGTTCAACAACATGCCACAAAGCGGTCAAAGAAATAGTTATCTTTACAATTCATTGTGGAAGCATTTGCATGACTAGAGTAAGTACGATGCGGGCAATATCAGGTATATTTGGACTATGAGAATGAACCTGTTATCTCCGCATCAAACTTCGAATTTCGTAAAGTAATGTTGGCTTTTCATTCCAAAACAAAATCAGAAAACCGTACTGTATAGATTATGTAGAAGCTTCGATGTAGGCTATAAGAGTAGTAATCAATAGAAGTAGTGGTCTTTTTTGTCGTATCCAGGCTTACACCCAGTAGTTGAAGGTTTAAATTACGTGGACGGGAAAGCAAGGAAGCCAATCTTTGTGTCCACTGTCCACCTTCAAGCACCTCTGTAAGTGTCTTGCCAAAGACACAGCTACACACTCTTGAGCGGTGTCGAACCGGCGCCCTTTCGAACGTCAAACCATGGCTCTCACCACTCGGCTGTGCAGCTGACTATCATCATCAGTCGTTATCTCCGCCTGCGGCAGATTGCGCATCAACATGGCTTATTTGTTTCCAAGAGTGGCGATTTTGAGCCAACTCGCCCAGTGTCGTCAAATGGAGTCCGGTCCATGATTGAATGTTGTCTTGCCATCGTTTTGGTTGTCTGCCACGTTTTCTTTTTCCTTCTACTTTGCCTTCTGTGCAAACTTTGCTGATTCCGAATTGTGATCTTTTAGTGTGGCCGAACAGTTTTAAAACTTTTGATTTTATTATTGCTGCAATTGGATGTAGTTTTGTCATAGTTAGAAGATCTTCTATTTTTGTGTGATCAAGTAGCCTTTTGTTGGTCATGCTTCTCATGATGTGATTTTGGAAGGTAGTGAGTTTTTTCATTGTTGATGATGTCCAATTTACGCATTCTAGACCGTACAGCACGACTGGTAAAACGTAGGTGTTGAAAATTTTTGCTTTCAGTTTGATTGGGAGTCTGTTGGATGTTAGAATCTTTTTGTTCTTTTCAAATGCTGCCCAGCCTAAGCCAATTCGGTGTTGCACTGCAGTCTTTCCATCGTTGGTTGCGGATAGTCGGTGGCCAAGATATATGAATTCTGATACTTGTTCTATTTGTTTTCCATAGAGAGTGAGATTGATTGTGTTGTTAGTTTTGTCGGTTGTCATACATTTGGTTTTGGACACATTTATTTGGAGGCCGAATTTAGCAGCATTTTTTGACAGAGCATCTAGGTATTCCTGCATTTTCAGTTTAGAATTATTCAAAATGGCCATATCGTCTGCGTAGCTTAAGTTGGATATTGCATGACCGCCGATGGTGAATCCAGTTGTACACTTATTTTCTGTTTCTGAGATTATTGCAGCCGCTACGATGCAAAACAGGATAGCAGACAAGACATCTCCGCTGACTATGTAGCTGACTATGTAGTGGCTTAAAAGCACAACAGCATAGCTTAAGTGTAGAACCAACACTCACTTTGATAAGCTATCGACAGGTATCTCCAACTGAAACCGTTTGTTCCCACATCCCTTGAAGCTTATTTTCGAACAGTGAAACTTCGTTTTCTGTTCACGAAGATATGACTCGGCTCTTTTAGTGATTAAGTTTATATCTTCCATGGCTTGATCGTACTCAGGGTTAGTGCCAACGTTCGGTACAATCTTCCCTGCAAATCATTTCAGGAATTAAAACATCAGTTTAAATCAATTTTGCTTCGACGTGCCCTGTTATCTTCGTCGTTGTTGGAACGTTCCGTGTTATATAAAATAAGACACGTGCACTCCAGCAAGCTCCCGCTTGACAGAAAGAAAAAAAATCGCACGGGCATGGGGCGCAAGAAAAAAAAACAACATTGCAATGACAAGCAGCGGCTAGTTGTCAAAGGCGCTTGAAAATTTGAACGCAAACTTTATGAGTTCCACTACCGTGTCATTCGGGAAGAATTAAACTTTCATCAGGTGTGTCAATAATTATTCGTGCCTGTTTCTCTTGCTTTTTTATGGTCAAAGGCTTTCTTCCATTGTAAAAGCGTGGCTTCCAAGTCAGGGAAAGCTCCATTGGAAATTCTGTCGTTGCTTTGTAACCCCAGTAGCTTCTTGAGCAAAGTTGACTTGAATTCGCTGATACGGCTCTGCAACAAATGACACCAACGTATTAATAAAATCACGTTCAATGGTTTACAGTACCGTCGCTTGGATGTAAAGAACAGTTGAATTCGAACAACTTCCATACAAGTTAAGAGTTAGCACAGAGATGTAATGCAGATATTTTTCGAAACACGTTTTCTACCAAAAATTTCCAATTGCGCATACAGAGGAAGGAACCAGGTCAAAAGTAGCACTCTAAAGCCTGGTCTACACTACAAGCCCGAAAAGCGCAAACGCCTGCATTGTCCAGCCTCGACTGACTAAAAACTGTCTACACTGGCAAATTTGATCTTGCGACCGTGTGCATTCAAGCGCTAACAACGTCACTTTCTGCTTGGTTACGGCATCTGGCTGGAAATTCGCCTTCAATTCTATCGTTGAGTTCCCGCTACACTCGACTGCCGAGAAACACATGTTTTTGGAAAAGTCTTGATGGCTAGTGTGGAGGCTACACCGGTATGGTTAGCGAAACACAATGCTCGCTGTTCTATAGTGAGTAGTCAGGTAGTGCTGACGCCAGGAAGATCGCTCCTTTTCAACAGATTCAAACTTATCAATTAAACGCATCCATCACTGTACTGACACAGCGTAATAGGTCAACTGAAAATAATCCAGAATAGAATTGTAGACCTAGAGCTATCCTATAACTTGTAGAGTTGAACCCTGCAATCAATGCAAGGCTAGCAGGTAGGCCAACCCAAGTTTGACCAAAAGCCTGGTGAAGTGCTACCTGAACCTGACCAACAGCTAAAGATAGTTTGAATCAGTCTAAGAGGTAGAGCTACCATACTAGCTGGAAGGCCAACTTTAATCATACCAAAAGCCTAATGAAGTGCCACCTTAACCAAACCAACAGCTAAGTAGGCCTATTAAGACTTTTTTAAACCTAACCTTTTAATTTTTATCTACACACACCAACTATCCTATTAACTGAAACAGAGTACCATCCTTCCAGAAAAGTGAAACTGCCTTTCCACCAAAGTTCCATAAAATGCCAAGACCTGAGCTCAAACTAAATTCTGCGCCAGAACCTTGGTCAAGCGAATCTCTCCAGAGCCTAAAAAAAGCTCGCGATGACCAGACATTTTCAGGCCGACGGCGGCGCTGTTGCCGAGAGAAGCTTTGTGTTAAATAAACAAAGAATGAGCCACGCTCAGCTCAAAATATTTTGTAGTGTAGACCAGGCTTAACAATCGATTTCTAGAGAAAAAACAAAATCTTTAAAAAAAACAACACTACAGACCTTAACTATATTCAATTTCGTAAAGGATAATTATTGAACTTACTATTTTCTACAATTGTTGTCAAACCAACCTGTAGTTTCTTGAGGCATTTATGAAGCGAATCATACTGTTCCAAAATTGTCATAAAATCGTTGATTTTTTTCTTGCTGTACTTTTTCTCTTCGTACATGATCGCCCTAAAATAGTCAGAGGGTTATGAATAATCATAATCACAGCATAACAATATCAGCATCACAATACAAGCGAGTAGGCTTTAAAATCAGACGTTAAGTCAAAGCAAAAAAGACCAATTTTGCCAGCTGGGTAAGACACCAGAGCTCAAAAAGTATTGAATTTACGTACCTTGAATCGGGGTGGTCAGCTTTCCGCGCCCCCTTCGACATGGTGTGGATCTGCGCCAGCATGCGCTCCAGATCAGGCATCTTAGATAGTGTTGATGTGAGAGAATCCGCAACATCATGGTTAGTAAGAAGGTCATCTATAAAATATTCATGATTAGTTGATTACCTCATTATACAGACAACGCAAAACAAGTCGGATTAAATGAAGAAAAACAACAAGCAAAGTATAATAACAAATTATCGTTTTGAGGTTACAAATTGCATTACCATATTTAGAAAACAAAAATGAACGATTGAGAGAGGGGACTGGCCTTGAGAACGTTAGTAAACATCTAAGAGGGCATCGTCTAAGACGGATGGAGCGCCTTGAAGAAATGGATAAAGGACGCGTTGAATGAATGAAACAATGCAGGACGATATGACCAGACGAGGCTTAAATACTGCTGATGCAAATGACAGAGAGACATGGAAGCGTTACTGCAAAAAGACTGTGTACACTGTGTAATGTGTATATTATAAATCTTGATGCCTCGAGATGATGTCCAAGGCCTTTCTGGCAAATGAATCAGTGAGAAAAGAAAATAATGCAATACTAAAAGTGGCATTCCGCTGGCACTACCTGTTGTACATAGCATCGTTCTCGTGTAGTTTGACAGTAAACAAATATATCCTATATCTTACTGCTTAACACTGTCAAATATGTTACCAGCTATATAATTGGAGCTGTAAGTTATTGAGCTCACCAATAGCATCCAGTCGTGCATTAATGATGTTCGGGTGACAAGGGGGAGAGCAAACCCACTGGCGCAACAAGCGTCTTCCAAACGGCGTCCTACATTGGTCTAGCTTGTCTAACAAACTTCCTTCACTGCAGCAAGAAGGAAAAATATATTATGTTTATCAAAGTCAAACTTAAATGGAACAGCTTAAGACGTAGATGAAGTCCTTTTAAGTATTTAATAAAGTTGAACAGATAAATAAAAGGCAAGAATTTTTTAATTTACCTCGACCCTTTGCTGTTACGAATTAGTTCCAAGTTATTTAAGGTCGCGCTGTCCAGTATCATGCGTTGGTTAATGGTAGGAAACTCTGGTTCTGTTGACCTTTTCTGTGATTGAGCTTGTTCTTCACAAACATAAAGTTGAAACTGACGCATGGATATGACCTGCAACAAACAAATACAAGTCAACGGTGTAAAAATGTGGTCTAGCCGAGTTAGATGACGTGTTAAAAAGTCAGAGACCGGGTATGGTGAAAGTTGTGTAATGTGTTGAGAAGCTTTTCACATTTAAAAGACTTTTATACTTATTATCAACCTACAAACAATAAAAGTGTTCTGTTCAGTTTGTTTTAACTCCTGACCAATGTGACCATCACAGCGAAAACAATCCATGCCAACATAACAGGGGTCGAGAAAAAGCAAGAAGTGACAGAACGTAAACGTTAAAAGTGTTCTTGGAACTGAAATAGGAAAATAAGCTAAACAAGTCTGAAGGGTAGCGACACCTTGCATAACGCATAGTTGTATAGTATACTTACATATAACATCACGTTATATTAAGCACTTATATACATGTGATAATTTTAGATAAATTGTATCTTGCAAGTTTGTCGATGGAAACAGACGATGCTTATTGTCTTCACAGATTGAAATTGTTTTTTCATGGTTTGCAAATATGAATTTTGTACACAGCGTGCAAATGAATTGGAACTATTTCGCTTGCAAGGCATTTAAAAGTATGACATAACAACGTGAAAACGGTAACGTCCAGCTCACCAGTAAAACGAACCATATTTTGATATTGACCTTTTCTAATTACATACAATAACATATACCTGTACAAGCGCTGCTGCAATCAAAGCTAGCACGTACCTCAAAATCGATCAAACACTTTTTCAAAAAATAAGTACATGCGCCCAATGCGCTGAGCGCAAGCTCATACTCTGTTTTAGCTGTTAAGCCAAGGGAGTCGGTGCCAGCCTTCATTTCCATCAATACTTCAGGCCACTCTCCCTCACCATCACCTTTCTTTGTGAAGTATCTGCGTGAGATTGATTGCGTCAGTCGTTTCAAACTACTGTAGGCCAACTGACCTCCGGTGACAACCAGATTGACATAAACCGCCAACAACTTGACGATGGTTGCTCATAAACTCTGATTCTTTTTTCTTTTTGGATAATATTCATCTCAGAGGTTATAGCAAGGTTCTTAACCATTGCAAATGCAAAATGACCAAATGATAACTATAAAATAGTCAAGTCCATCTGCATAGCCTCTGTTTCAATTTGAACTGTTTCATACATCATACTAAGCGAAGCCATTGACGACAAAGGCCTAACCAATTCACCAATTACAAGACAAGGAACACAGCTCTATCCACGAATCAAACTAAAGTGCAAACTGACCTTTCATTTGAAAATATTTTCAAAGTCTTGGCAGCATCCCAAAATTGACTTCCACTTGTCAAGCCGCATTGGAGAACTGAAGCAAGTCCTGTGTGTAATATTTTGCTGAGTTCATTGGAAAGCTTTCCACGTTCATAGAGAACCTAAAAAGATCGAGCTCTTCGTTATGCACATAAACACAATTGCATTGAACGTGTACATTATATATTGTAGTGAACACAAAAGAGTGGCTACATCACAGCAAAAATAACTCAGTTTTGAATTGGTTTCCCATCAAACTTCACCACTCCCTTGATGATATAATCCATTAACATAATCAATATCAGCGCAATTGGTCTATCCTAATAAAAACGTGTTGATATCGTTATTATTGGTTTAAAGATTCATCAAAATTGATTTAAGATGACTCTGAAAAGCAGTATAGTGCACAGTATAGTATAGTATTAGTGCACAACTTTTCACAACGGACCGTGCGCTAGCCAAAAATCAACCAACAACTATCTGACTTTGAAATTTTATTGAAAAGCATTTTCCTTATTGCTTCAATAGGCTTGCGCAATCTAACCTGACATGGAAAGTAATGAGATATCATTGTTCGAAACCTTGAGCAGTATCCGTCATCAAAGAACTGTCCGATATGGAAGGTCCCCACGCTGGTGTCAACAAAACATACTCCGACTTCTCGACATGCGGTCAATTCTTTTTGTCCACTATTTTTGTCAATTAATCTCTCGCAAACAGCAAGTAAAAAGTTGTCTTCATGATTGTGTGAGCTGCTTTCATCCCAGATGTTTAGCATTTGCGTGCCTGCGAAGTGATACACACATGAGTGGTAAATCATAAAGAGCATAGTTGTGTAAATATTGTGTTGGCTGTTGAACAGCACAGTTGTGTGAATTGTGAAGACAAGAATTTTGCATTAGTCTTCACAAATTACAACAAAATATCATTTTCAGTCATTTTTGCATTGATTCAATGTCTGCAGACGTTAATCAAAGTGAAAATGACGGATTTTGCTGTCCGCGTCAGCGCCATCTGCAATCGGTAATTTGGTTGATATTTTTTACTGTTACAATTCACGTATTTCTCGTCTTATAATAGAAGCAAAAGGTGTTTATTGGCACCACTAGACCAACAAACCTTTTGAGGTGATTCTACATATTTCCCTTCGGAGCGTTTTTTCGTATTTGGCCAACGCTTTCCCTTTAGTTCGGCGGGAGTTCTGTTCTGGCGTTTCAGTTTGCTCCACACGAGCAACAGTATAGCCTTTCTGCACCAAAGCAGCGGAAAACCGGCCGAAAGCGATTTCAGGGAAACCAGAATGGGCAAACGCTCCCTTCATATAGGTGAGGCCAAGTTCCTTAACCCCAACCACCGCGTCCATGTGATACAACTCATAAAACTTTCCCACCTAAAACGAAAACAAAAATTTAAAGAAAAATACTTGCGTTGTATTGTTAACCCATATATTGCGTTTTAACAAAATTGTCAGCTACATAGTCGAGTGGCAACAGCCCTGGCATCAAGGCACGGGTTTAACACGGCTCAGGAGCATGCAGCTGTTTATTTGACCATGAAGATTGGCTTTCTTGTGAACTTGTCATCTACTTAAACCTAAATTTTCTACTATGACGTGGTTTTCATTTCACAGCTTGTTTTAAAATTAACATTAGATCAATACTAAATTATCTTATCAGGATTGGTAAGCGATTTTTTTTTCTAAGATAATTAGGTTACGATTTCAAGAAAAACTTTAATTAAACGGATATGGGTAGGGTACAAAACCTATTGCTTTAGCTGCAAAGCAAAAGGAATACTTTGCCAACAATGAGACAGCAAAATAGTAATGAGAGACTGCTGACTGAGCGTACATACCGTATTTATCCGTGATAAGCCGCATTCGTGTATAAGTCGCACCCCAAAGTTTGGTTCAAATTTTTTTTTAGCAAATTTTATTGAAAAACAATCAAAATTTTAAAAGCCTTCAAACTCGTTTTGAAGCCTTTGAACTCACATGCGAGATGTTCGCGTCCAAATTCACATGCATGCTGTGCAGTGAGCATGTTAATGCGATGCTCGCAATCCCCGCACGCAAAATACAAACGCTTAATAGCAGCGCTAACGCGCGATCTGTAGCATTCGTTTGTCAGAAGTTCAGAACCTTGTGTATAAGTCGCACCCTCATGTATAAGTCGCACCTCAACCTTTTTGGGCAAGATTTGGTGCAAAATTTTGCAACTTATACACGGATAAATACGGTAAGCACAAAGTTGATAAAACTATGTCTGAGTCAAAAATAACTGAAAGAAATACGTAACGGGTTTACTAGTCACTGTGACTCTGTGAGTGCTCACTGGTTTAGCCTTTTTGCAATTCAAGAAATCAGATGAAAAAATCACAAACCTTAAAAAACAGGATGACATCGAAATTCTTCGCTTTAATTGTCCACCATTGATACATCGCTGGTGTTTGCTTTGTTAAAAACCCTGAAGGTAATTTTAATGTTGTTTCATCGTATTCTAGATCATTTGGTCTTTTTCCATTTGCATCTTTTATATTGGATGGCTTCAAGAAGTCGAGAGTTTCGTGAAGGTACGTGCTCTGTAGCTCTGAGGACAACTGTGAGTTGCTTGCTTGATACAAAAGCAGTTTAGATTTAACTTGTGTGGTGTCAGCGCGCTTGGCCGGCGTCACAGGAGGACTCGAACGTTTTCTTTTCTTCCCTGTTTTGACCGGTTCGTCTTCTGATGACGCATACTCCTCGCTCTATAAGAGTGAAAATTTCATTCCCTGAATTGCTACTTTACATGTCAATTTCACATGTCTTCAAAGAAATTTATTATAGTGAGTTTAAAAAATTTAATTATGATATATTTGATAGTGTTTCACTTAAACAGTGAAACGAAATCTCATGTCAAAACAACCTGTAACATTTAAAAAAAATC
This sequence comes from Aplidium turbinatum, assembly GCF_918807975.1. Taxonomy (NCBI): domain Eukaryota; kingdom Metazoa; phylum Chordata; class Ascidiacea; order Aplousobranchia; family Polyclinidae; genus Aplidium; species Aplidium turbinatum. Next base: position 50,957,256 of record NC_137472.1, read on the forward strand.
TAAGTCTTGATGGAAAGATATCACCTTTAATGAAGCAATGTAGTTTTTACAGAGAACCGAAAATCAGCAAAAACTTAAAAGAAAAAAACAAAAAACACACACACACCTCATCAGAGCTCACAATTCTTGCAGCTTTGTGTTTGGTTATTTCATTATCAGGTTTGTATTCATCACTGTCGTCATCTCCAGAAATACTATCATCGGATTCAATTATTCTACGGCATTTCTTAACAGGAACACCGTTTCTGTTTCGTCGTGGTGTAATTCCTCCGCTCTCAGTGGTATGTTTGCAAGGCATTACTTTCTGAGGATATGTCACATACAATTACAAGCATACACAGCCTAAACAAACGATTTAAAAAGCAGGAGATTTTTGGTTAAATAAAATGACGGCATTCCAATGCATTGTACATGAGAAAATCATTAACACAATTGGCTTTGAATCTTATGTCTAAGCCCGAAACCAACATTGTTTGCCATGTTCTGAAATAAGAAAGTTATCAGTAATTATGGGATACGTCAACTCAACATGAGCTTATTATAGGCACAAACTGCCATCATAAAAAAATTACCACACAAGCAAGACAGCTGAGATTACAATAAATCTCCAATAACAACTTTTAATGGATCTATAACATGTACATACCATAACAAAATGCATCAATAAAATGTATATTAATATTATGTAAAACTGTACAGCATTTTTTTAAATTACACTTTACCTCCTCTTTCATTACATTGGTATCAATTTCCATCATGTCAATTTCCTTTTTTTGAATATTTGCTTTTATCAAGCTTTCAACAAGCTGCATTCTTTTGGAAGGGAGTTCTAAGTATGAATATTGGTTATCTTACAAAATTCAACTGTTATGACAGCGTACAGTGCACTAGAGCTGTGGAGTCAGGCGAAAAATATATGACTCTGATTCCTCGGTTTATAACTGGCCAACTCCAACTTCAGTGTTGCCAGATTTTTTTTAAATTTAATTTTACGCAAGTTGTGATTGAAATTGAAACTTTCACAATAACTGACAAGAACAAACACTTCTATTTTCTGATGAAGTTTTAGAGTGCAACAGGGAGAACAAGAAACAATATTTTGAATAGATCACAAACAAAAATTTTGTTTTTATTGTTTTGTATAAACCCAAGGTCGGCCTTTTTTTAACGACTCCAACTCCACAGCCCTGATCATTGCACAGTAGCAGGTAACATACATTGGGATGTAACAAAAAAAAAAACGGAATGGCCCGTTTCGGTGAGTCCGATCCCTATTCGGTGATTTTTTCAAATTTTTTTAAAATTATTATTGGATACCGTAGCCTAATTATGATTGATGTTGTAGGGTTAGGGGTTAGAGGTTAGGAACTCACTGAATCAGTCTCACCGAATAGTAGCAGACCCAAAAAAGAATATAGTCGTATGGTCAATGGTCAAGGTGTTTTCATTTTGACATGTCATTAAGTATCACAGACATAGCCATGTGTATTGTGTAGGAATGAGCAACTTAGAATACCGAACCAATTCGAATCCTAAACGAAGAATAATAGGATTCAGTTTCTATCTGCTCACTTGTTATATTTTCATGTCACACTCACATTATTGATCACTGATAGACAGTACACACAGGCAAAACTTTTAAACGTTAAATAAACTGGGATTTTTAGTTCATTGGCCAAACTAACTTCACATTGAACCAAGCCAGTCAAAAAGTATTCGACCTAAAAAATCAAAAATTCTTGAAAATGGTTTAACTGTAATAATACTGAATAACAAATCATAAAACCCACATGTAACTTTGCTTGCAGCAATGCAGTTTTTGTGTGGTACATTTGCAATAGCATTTATAATTACAAAGACAGTGCAATTGGTCATAATAACTGCCAAGTTAAAACATAGTCCTATATGAATTTGATACCTTCCAAGACTTTGAATGCTATTTGACCAGCTTTCAATATACCACAATCGGTTGTGTGAAATTGACTTCCTTCTTTTGTTTGTGAAGGTCCTGCAAGGGTATTAAACCAATCAGGATGCAAAGTTTCCCTACTTAGGTGTGCTTAACTAATACGCTACTGAAAAATTACTTAGGGGTTAATGCATAGGCGCCTAAGCCGTGGGGGCCAGTCCCCCACGCATATTTCTGCGTGGGAGCAACTTTTTATGCTGCATTGATACATAAAACATGGATGAACTAGCGATCGGCAGCAGAAAAACATTTTTAAATGCGAACCGCAACAGGTTCGCGATAAATAATCCCTAGAACGAGTAGCGATGCTACAATCCCACCCCAGACAAAAAAATCTGTCATTTTTACATTGATTTAACGTCTGCAGACGGAGACGCAGACGTCTGCGTCTTGGGCAGCTATGATTTTGCTGCCTAAGAAATAGCAAAAATCTACCATTTTGCGTCGATGCAATGTCATCAGATGTTGAATGCACCCAAAAACAACATAATTTGCTACATTGACGCAGCGTGCGTTTAGCTTAATGCGCTTGCAAACAGACTCGATGTCGCTTTCGAAAGTCGAAACCTCTGCAGAGAGTTGTCGCGGCAGCGAATCGCTTGCTGTGAAAATGAACTTGAAGTCTCGGCCCGAGGTAACCACTAACCAACGTAACAAGGGCTGGTACAAACCGCATTGCGCACACGTGGCATAATCAACACAACAACGGACTCGTGCGAACTGCATGGCGCACACACGACCGTTGCCATAAAAACCCGATCAAAGTCGGGGAATATGCGCATCTTTTGTTTCATCTGCAACACGAAAATGGGCGTATTACAGCAAATTGAAACTTGAAAGCAGGTAAGCGATAAGTTCCGATATTGTAGTGAAAAGGGAGCAATGCCAAGTCGAAAACTTAATCAAACGTCTCTCCGTAACTATTTTTCAAGGGCTGTTTACGGATGTCAGCAACTTTTAAATTTATTCAAAGGTGACGTGCTGTTGAATTGATGTAAACATGAATGATTTTGCTTTCAACAGGTATATTTTCAAGCGTATGATCAAGTTAGTATTTTCATTCCATTTACAGTATACCTTTTAGTAAACCTTTTCGTCTCTTGTTTCTTGCTAATAAATCTAGTTCGTTAAATCTGGTTCGTTCGTTACTTTAATTAAATCTAGTTCGTTGCTAAACTTTATGTTGTGCTTAGCAGAGTCGCAGTCCACCAACCGCTAGCCAACGCATAGCATGTGTTTTGGTCGAGTTTTGTTTATAATAATTAACGGTAGGTCGAACGTAGCGATAACTCCGAGTGTGGCAATAAAAGCAATCCTAGTGTGATCCATCATCCATCTGCGTGACATTTCGCTGAATTTACGTTGCTGCTGATGAAACACGCTTTCGCCCCCACGGCCAAAAAAATAGTTAGGCGCCTATGGGTTAATGCGCACGCCTCTGAAGCGGTAGGCATGGATTCGATACCTTGTCGGGTCATACCAAAGACTTTTTAAAAATGGTACTGAATCTAATTTCTGCTTGGCACTGAGCAACGGAATGGATTCGGGTAATAATGTACTCAGTTGCGCCTCTATACGGCTGCATTGACACTGTCTGCTTTGTAAAGCCCTGAGGAGTGAGGAGCAACGCATTCTGCGATGGATACAGCGCTATATAAAATTTAACACTATTATTATTATGATGAATACCTTGATTTTTCCACACTTGTTGCACACAGTGAAAAAATCTAATTATGAGACAACTATCAAAATATTTTTAGAAAATAATCATGGTTTCAACTTTTAAATAAACGCAAATATTTGTTAACCTAGAAATCACCACATAAAGGGTCACGACTGTCCCATAGGTATCAATGATTAACTTAATTACTATGATATTCACTAAAAACCTTCACATGATGTTTTACCCTCATTGGGATCATCAGAAGGTTCTTTTTCAAATAGAATAACTATTAGATTCTATTAAGTACATAGAGATTTTATTTGAATAAGCACCTTCTGATAATCTAGATCAGAGGTGACGAACCTGCGGCCCGCGGGCCGCATGCGGCCCGTCAAAGAATTTTGTGCGGCCCGCAAACAATTTGACAATCGCTCATGCATTAAAGACAAAAGACATCTCAAAGCTGTTTTATGCCTGCACTGGTACACCTTTCCTTTGCTATTTTCTTGCCCTAAAGTCCAGTGGTTCCCAACCGGAGAGAATTCCCCACTAGGGCGGAATTTTGCAATTTTCAGGGTGAGTTTGGTTTTAGGATTGTAAACCTTTCAAGCCTAGTAAGTTGGCCTTGATTAGAGCGTTAAGGAGGAAATTATTATTAGATTAACTCCCGATTATTTAAGCAACTGTGCACTGACAATCTGACATGGATGCAATCCATGGCTTACGTAATAAGTAAGCCATCATGCAATCCATCAAGTAGGCCTACTTCTGTTTCATGCAAATACTAGATGGCTTTTAAGAGGAAACGTAACCAAACGAGTGTTTGAGCTCATAGACGAGCTTAAATTATTTTTTGACTTTTAAATAAAATTGGAATTTGTTTCATTGCTGAATGATGACAGATGGATTAGATTCTTTGCTTATGTGGTTGATATGTTTGGTCCATTGAATAAACTAAATCTGAAAATGCAAGGAAAAAACACCAATATACGGTATATATTTAATTGCCATCTCTGTTTAAAGCAGATTGCTCATCAACATGGGTTATCTGTATCGATGAGCCATTGACATATTGATACAATGGAAATTTACAAACTGTGGGCTACTGCTTCCATGATGGTTCAAGGAAGGTTAGAAGAGAGTGATTGATTTATGTCATCGTCATTTGGAGATTGTCTTAAGGTAGGCTAGTAGAAGGCTCTGCTGTCTTCTTCGCGAGGGGAGTTCGTTTAGTCTGGCCTCTACATTTCGACCAGCCTGGTTTGGGTGGCCCTTCCAGGAGTAGATACCAGTACCGTTCAGCACTTAAAACTGTTTTTGGAAGCTTTTACCAGCAAGCTTGATAATAATTGAAAGAGAAAAGTTAGAATGAACAATTGAACATGTTTCCATGTTGAAAGAATTATCATTGGTGCTGGTTGTTGATGGCAAAGAACAAGTTCTTCCAGAGTTGGAAAAAGAATTGATTTTGCAACATCTCACAGCATTAGAATTAGAACTGGAATTCATTCGATATTTTCCTAAAATTTATGACGATGAGCTTGATTTAATACAAAGTTCATTCACATTGTTGATGGAAAAACTTCCCGATAAATTGCAGGATGAATTTTTAGAATTCAAAACGGATTCTTGCGCAAGAGACTTATTTAGAAAGATATCAATCACTGGATTTTGGCCATTGATGTGTAATTCCTATCCCAAAGTGGCAGAGAAAGCTACTCGAAGTATCTTTCCGTTTGCTTCCACTTATCTATGCGAATCAGGTTTTTCAACTCTTGCAAATGAAAACAAAACAAAGAAACAGATTAGACGTGGAGAATGACAATCGTTGTGCTCTTTCCAATACTCTTCCACGACATTCATGAGTTATCGAAAAAAAATCACAAGATTCACACAGACTGTTAAATGCATTGACTCTTAGAATTTTGAATGCCTATTCTTTGAATAAAATACTTTTCAGCTATGTTCTTCTTTAATTAAATTATTTTAGTTTGAAAAAGAATATTACCAGCTAAAAAGCTTATTACTACTGAAAGTTTAGTTTATCTTCCAAAACTTAGATTAAAATATTAATGTAAACGAGTTTTTAACAAACTAAATTAATAGGGGGGGGGATTTAGATTTGAATATCGACTAAAAGGGTCCACCGGATAACAAAGGTTGGCAACCACTGCCCTAAACACTAACTTTCAGGTTTTAAAGTTAGAAAATAGGAAAGCTATAAGGTAAAGGTGTGAAAACACTATTCACCAATTTTGGTCGATACCAATCTATGACGTCATGGAATTTTGACAATTAAAAAGTGGTGTGGCCCGATAACTCATGTGTAATTGACAAAGTGGCCCGCGACAGCAAAAAGGTTCGTCACCCCTGATCTAGATAATAGTGAAACAGCCTGTTAAGGTGTTTAGTCAATAGTAACTGAATTTCATACAATTCGCTCTGATTGGCTTTTTTGCTGGCATTAAACTGTTTTTTGTAGTAGGCCTATTAATAGTATTTATTGTATCAATATTAATGTTGTTACAGGCACAAAACTAATGAAGCAAATTACCAGTAAAATTGTGCATCTTGTCTGAAGGTATCCACTGTTCCCATAGATTTTTATTGAAGAACCAAACATTACACAAACCATCATGATTTAAAAGCTTTGTTGTTTCAGAGCTGCACCACACTAAACCGGGAAGCCAAGATTGCCCATCAACTTTGGCCCAAACCACATCACCTTGCTTATGAAATGCACTGATAAAATAAATGCAATCAATCAAAAAACACGGAGATTATACAAAACTACAAATATATGGGATTTTCTAACACACTTCCTTTGTATATGGGCTATTTCTACTATATGGTCACTTGCTCCCAGTAATAGGATATTTTTTTGATAAATACAGTGATATTATGTTAAATTTTGTTGAAGATAATATTTCAACTGAAGCTTACTTTTTTTGTGCAATTCCTTTTGGTGGAGAGTTTTCAACATCACTTGTCGACTTTTTATGGGTTGCGTTGTTAACGCTAGTTGAAGATGGTGATTTCCCGAAATAATTAAACAATGTGTTTTTAGGCATACTTCAAAAATACTTTAACTGGTAAACAAGTATTTTGTATATATGTTGTTGAGAAAACTCTTACATAAAAACAGAATAATTTAAGCAAAGGCATTACTCAGGAAATCAATCAATCAAATCTATTTGCGGTATAGCTCTACAATACATTCACAGGCAGATAATACAACATATTACTTTTAATCATATGAAAGCTATACCACAAGAGCACCAAAAAAACTATGCAGTTATCTAAGTCAAGGTGCCTCACATGGGAATGTATAATAACTAATTGAATTAGCAGTTATGAACAAAAAAAAAGAAATAAAGGGGACAAAAATAGTTATCAACAAAATTAAAGCAATAAAAAAAGTAAAACTTTAATATTTCAGTTACTAGCAGCCTATAAAATATAGTTCAGAAAGTAAAGAGTGCCATAAATCAGCATTAATAGTTTGATATGAGTTGCTTTCTATAGCCTATGCTTTTTTGAATAAATAGAACAATAATATTGTCATGTGCTTTGGGATCTTATTCAACAAGGTTGTTCCAGCATATTTAATGCATTTTTCTAGAATTTGAATCTATTTGTTGAAAGTATTAGTTCAGGGTTTCCCAAACTGGGGGTCACGGCCTCTTGAGAGGTCACATAACAAACTTTTGGGGTCGTAGATAGTATACAAATTTTACACAAAGTACGGCATAAGCTATTAACACTTCTGTGCAAAATGCTGTGAAAGTTATCAATTTTATTAGTCACGCACTCAACACCAGTATTTTGAAAATTTATGTAGTGAAATGAAATGGGAGTTCAGGCCTAAAAGTTAAAAACCCTTTTGCTGCATGTTGTAAACGTGGGTTTCAAAACTAAAGCCAAAGCTTTAAAAAAGCTATTAGTGTTAAAAAATAAAGTCATGATTTTTCCAATGGAAAAAAGTTAAGACTTGGTTTGTCGTTATTGTAAAGGCATCAGGGTTTTCAAATTATGTTATTTGTCAGGTTTGCTTAAAAAACTGAATGAACTAAAGTTGTCCTTTAAAGAAAAAAATATTAAAATTTTTATACTGAAATCTAAAATTAGCACATTTATCAAAACATTAAATAGCCTATCTGGAAACAAAAGATTGAAAATGATTTATTTGAAACGTGCTCATTTACTGAAGAGTTTTTGGCTAACAATCAGGGGCTCCGGACACTTCCTGAGAGTGGGGGGGTAATTTAAGCAGGTGCGGGAACAATGTTTTGACATCGACAGGGGCTTATTGGATTATCGCATCACATATACTTCTGGAAGGTCGCTCCCCAGACCTCGTTCGCATTACTGAAAGCTTCAGTTTCTTATACAGTGTCTTAGGGCGCATGTTTCGCGCCGAAGACGCAAAATTTTTGCCTTTCAGCATGTTAAAGTAGAAAAATTCTTTTAACGAATCTGAAATCACGAACAAACGCTTTTTAACATTTTTTTGAGGTTTTGAGACAATTTTAACTGGTAGAGGGGACTAACGCAAAATCCCTCTCTGTATTCTTCCTTGGCTCAAGTCCTCCAAATTTTGCACTTCAGTCGCTACCGTAAAAGGTTAGATTTAAAAGTCCAAAAGCGTTGAGGTCAAAGCTGGAATCTATAAAACTTAATTTACAATTACATGAGTACAGCACCACAACCTGTGCCATATCATTCACAGTGAAATGAAACGTTTCAGCATCTAGGGTTAGGCCTACATTCAACTCAGAAAAAAAGAAGAAGCTAAAATGCATTAACGTTTACAAAAACTGAAAATAAGGAGACTCTTGATCGATACTACAGGAGGGCCTACCATTTGCGCCGTATAAGAAATAACAGAACTGTCAGAAGTCGCCAAAGACTTTCAATCTTTGTGCATTGTTGAAAAAAAAATTCTTTGCAGATTTCATCTACACTTAGTTCATCTAAATACACTTAATGGGCATGGCCCATGGCAATGAAATTGAGTCTTGAAGCAGTCATTGTGCTTCGGAGCCATGGTTTTAAGCGGCGTAGCGAGCTAAACAAGCTTTCAGCTTCTGCAGAAGAAGGGCCATTGACCAATAGCAATTTTACAAGTTTTTCCACACTGGCATAAAACTCTTTGACAATAATAGGCCTAAGTCCTATTAACTTGTTTTGAACATCGCACACATACTTGATCGGCCCAAATTTCTGATGGAAGTGGCTTAAATCTTGGCCCAAAATTTTCACGTCCAAGCCATATCGTTTCAACGCTGTAACTGCACTGTCGTTGACTGTGCCAGATACAGTACTAAAACTTCAAGCATTTGGTGAGTTTTAATTGCTTTGCCATTGAAGCGGTGGGTGAGGCCTTGCACTATGCTGTCAATAGATGCATAGAACTGCCTTCTGTAATGAAAAGCGAGGTCATGGGAAGCACTTTGCTCACAGCGCTTTCTTGAAATTTGGACTTTAGCTAAGCCTAAGCTTTCTACTTGCTGCTGAGATTCCTTGTATAACTGCATAAATTGTTTTTCATTTTTAAGACTCTGGTAATTAACTTTTGCGTTGTCAACCAGCTCCATCATGTCGCTGATGGTATAAGACTTGATCTGCAACAGGCCAGTTATCTTTTCAAGTGGTTTGAAAAAAACTTGGCAAAACTGCAATGCAAAGTATGTGTTGCCTTGCAATAATTGGGAATAAAGGCCTAATGATTTCACATTGTTGAAATTTTGAAGTGTGTTTAGCAAGGCTCGTAGTTTGACAACACTGAAGAAATGGCCGGTAGCCTACACGTGTCAGCCATCTTGTTGGGCACAAAGTGTGCAAGCCATGGTGGGATTCTTCCTGCAGGGCGATTTTGAACTTGCCAGACTGATTTTGCAAACTACTTAGCTCCTGAACAATTCCCATAGCATTATGCAGGTCTCTATTGCATATTTGCGTTGTCTTGCGAGTCGGAGTTTCCAAGCACACAACTAAAAAGTTGTGCAACAAAATAAAAATAAACCATAAAAGTAGAAAAAATATAAATATTGAATTTTTATCTCTACATTAGTGGGGGGGTAATTTTGCATTAGTTACCCCCCCACTCCAATTGGTGGGGGGTAATCACCCCCGCGGCCCACCCTCTAACGGAGCCCATGCTAACAATGATGTGGAATCAAACGTTAGGCTATTAAGCCTCTAGTTACCCTATTGACTACTTGTCAAATCTGTTGAAAGAGTGTAAAAAGTTTTCTCATTCAGAACTGGACAATTCCATATTAAATTAGATCCAAAACACATTTTCAATGCAAAAACAAAGTACTGAGCACACTTCTATTGAATTTTAGAATGAATTTGCAGATCTATCTTGTGACTTCAGACTCGTGGTTTGAATTTCTGAAAAAAGCTTACCTTACTTGCAAAATATTTACAAATTTGTAAAGTGGAGGCAATAACCTCGATGGTTGCAAATACGCACATCGACCTCATAGTATAGAAAAAATCAAAAGTACACAGAATCAGGTCATCATTATAGACATGATTGAATTCAATTTTTCATAGCTGGCGCGAACATGTCAAGAACGTACGTAGAATCTTGAATGAGAAGAATTATTTTCACACCACATGTGCTTTTTGTTTCTCTGTTTACAAAAACTAAAATGAAAACAAACTTAGTATCTGGGACTGGTCACTGGTAAATTCCCAACAGGACAGACAGTCAGACACCGAATAGAGGGGAAGGGGATGGGGGAAGAAAACCTGTAGTGATGCCGTTTCGCGGGAAAAACATGTCACGTGATTTGTTGTAGCGTTGCCAAACGATAGTTAAGGATTTTCACTACACAAGTCCAAAAAATCCACAAAGTAATAAATCTTCAAAAAACATATCTAAGCAGAATTTTAAAACGACTTATCAAAACTCTTTCACAATGACACAACGTGTGCTAACGTTGGATGAATGTAAAAAGAGACAAACCATTGGGCACTGGTTTTGCCATCTTTTCCTTTTGTTGGTGTCAAATTCGTATGTTTACTTTGTCGTTCTGTACATGTTTGCGCCAGTAGCAAAAAATAAAAATTGAATTGATCCACATCTACTGGGTTGTTTGCAGAGGCAAGCATCTACTACTTTACAAGTAGCCTAGCGCTCTATACCCGCTACAGCTACTTGAATTAAAGTAATGCGCTATCACTAACAGCTGCTAATCAGTGGCGCCGCCAGACCTTCAACATTGGGGGGGCAAAATATTGACAGTGCAAGACACCAAGACAGTAACGTAGTTTGGAATTTTGAAAGGGGGTGTGGGTGTTGAGTACAGTATTACTGTATTAATGAAACAAGAAAACCTCCCCCAGAAAATTTTAAAAAATTACTTTTAGTTTGGTGCATTCTGAGAGCATTTTCAACAAAATTGTGGGTATGAATATTCCTGTAAAATGGTGCTGTCCGGTGGCATAGCAAAAGGATAAGATCATGTTTTCTTCGGCATTTTTCGGAAATAAAGCTGAGTCTCTATGTTTTCTTGTTGCTAATTCTTGGCTGAGATATTTGAATGTTTGGTATTGGCAAAACTCGCTCTTTTAATGCAGTTTCGTTTAAAATTAGGCAAACTTTGTTTTAGAGACATAGCCTAGGTTGATTGCTTTTTTTTGCGAGATTATTATAGTTTTAGTATTTATCAATTTTCTCCTTGGTTGATCCAAAAAGCGATCTTATTCCGGTAAGTCACTAACTTTTATGCTTTAAAGTCAACCCAAAGTTTAGAAAATGTAACGTCATAGACGTCATACATCTTGATGAGTGTCAAACAAAAAGCTTTGAGACAATGAAGTTACTTTATTTCTTATATATTCAAGTTTTGTATAACGAATAGCTGTTTAGACGTTAAACTAGATCGAACAAGCGATCTCAGCAGTTACAGATGGCTTGCATCCTTGCACAGTTTGACGTGAAATTACATCATAGGCTATAGCTTTTCTTGGAGACAATGTATTAACATCCTTGAATTCAATTTGAAAAGTTGAAACCCCCCCCTCCATTGGCTACGCCACTGGTGCAAGACAGTGATATATTATTTAATTTCTTTTGTTCTCTTTTGCTATTGTCTACTACAATATAGCGTACCAAAGGTCCCACATTTTTGACATGTCTGATCTGATGAAACAAAATAAAATTAAAAATAAATGACAGTTTGATTCCGTATGGGACTTGCAACTGCCATGGCTAGCGAAATTCTGCGTAGCTTTTTCCAGATTGAAAAACCATTTTTTACAAATGCACTTTCTGATATCCAACAGTCTGTTAGTTAAATATGCCTCATGATTTTGACTAGTCTGTTAGTTGCCAGAGAAATTATCAAATACTGCACTGAAACGCTGTGAAAACGTTTTTCCATGCTTGGAAAATACAGATGACAAAACATAGTATAGATATATCAAACGCAGAGGTGCACACATGCGGGGCCAATGACATTGTGAGAATTGAGGCTAATAAAAGTTAATGGAATAAATATAGGCTACTGTGACGGCCACCGGGCGTATAGTTCAACTGCAATAAATACTCAGCCGGTGTTAAATGATTTTTTATTCTTAATATTTCTTCTTCCTATCCACGAAGATTTCATCAGGAAAATGCACAATATCAAATGATAAGTTTAAAATACAGCATTAGAGAACAATCTTTACATTTCTTATTAAAATGCCAAAAATGCAGTATGACTGAACAATACAATTAAAGTCAACATGCTTCTACATTTATTAGACGTAAAAACAAGCTTCACTGAAAGTAAAAATAATCAATTAAAACGCCAATCCCAGCCAGCTAAATCTGCTGATTTTACATCGATTCAACGTTGTAGGGCGTTGAATCGATGTAAAAAATGCACAATCTTGCTCGTGGGGATGCAAGTGTTCCAATTTAAAGGCAATAAGCAACGCAATATCTTCAGAAATAAAAGAATGAGAAAAGAATTTTACTACAAGTGAAACGTATTTTAACGTCCAATAAACGTAGGAACATGTTGACTTTAGTTGCATTATTTCGTCATACTGCATTTTTTGCATCTTAATAGGTATACAATGTAATTGTTCGCTCATTTTGTGTTTAAAACTTTATCGTCATTATATTACGCATGAAATCTTCGTGGATAGGATAAAGAAACATTAAGAATAAAAAATCATTTAACACCGATGGAGCATAATTGCAGTTTAATAGAATAAACTTTAACTAATATTAACAGGGCTATAACACACCAAGTTGTTGAAAACTCGACAGGGAAAGCAAAATGTGGCATCCTTAGCTTCTGAATACTCCAGCCAGAGATAGTCATCAAACCACTGGTTACTTAGGCTACTATATTACTTTAGTAGACTTCGTTGAGTTAAATGTATATTATATCCTTGAAACATTGAATGACCCACTGCTGTATGCACTGCCACCACTCAAGAACCAAGCAAGAGCCAATCTGCTGAACACTGAACAGCCGGTAACAATGCGTGACAGGCAGCAGGCGAAGTACGTGAATAGAATCACAAAATCGTAATAATAACAGCAGCAAGAAGAGCAAGTTTAAAATAAAAGAGATAGCATTTACCACCCCCCCCCCCCCCCCCTTGCGACTTGAGTTTACTTTAGGTTGGGATCCAAATATTTAAAAAAATAACAATATGTAATAATATAAAAAAATTAAAAAGATGGTACCCAAAACATTGGGGGGGCAGCTGCCCCGCCTGCCCCCCCTCTGCCGGCGCCACTGCTGCTAATCCATAAAAGTAGCGTGCTTTCCCCGCTACTTTGTCTTGACTTATACTAAATTAACTTAAAATAGCACCCCACTACAACTGCTACTCTAACAAAAAATTTAGTAGCGCTATAGTGGCGGCTCTGCAAAATTAGCGCTCTACTGCCCACCTATGGATGTTTGACGCGACGTGAGACCAAAGTCCGAATCAAAAATCCCATAGGTAGCCTATGGAAAATAACCGTAGGCTACTGCTTAGGTTTATCATCGCCCTCACTAATAATCGTATAATTTTTGTTGAGCAGAATAGCCTTTTGCTGGCCGAATGTCCGCTGCATGAGACCCTCTGCCTCGCCCTATCGTCAGAGCAGACCAGCCGCTCAATCCAGGAACAGAGAAACTGTTGGCGCTCGCGTGGGAAAGATCCGGCTTTGCTGTTCCATTAATTTTGTTCACCGTCTCTACCGCCTTCACCTCTGTACTATTGTGTCGTTGTTATAGCGTGTCTTCAGTAGGCTACCTTTCTCACATCCTAATCAGAAGTCAAACGGTTGGCCCTGTTTGTCTTCTTGCGGGTGTGTATAGGTTGCCCGAGAGCTTCATTTGACGTCACGCGCTTCGCTTCACTGGCGTCGCGTCGGAATGCTGAAATCATAGAATCCACTTAATTTGTGCAAATATAACTTGTTTTTTTTTCGGTACATTGACATTAGAAGTTTTTATTGTGTTCAACATTGCATCCTTTCTTTTCAATATAATTATGGCATGGGAATTGCGTGAATAAGTGTCATTCTTGAAATAAACGTAATGTATGGACTACAAAAGTTGTATTTAAAGTTTTTTACTGTCAAATTGTGTGATTGATATTGATTGTTATTGGTTTTGAATTTTTATCATCAGACTGACAAAGCCTGGATAGGTTATTCCTGGTAGTTTTGTAACCTTGGCCTACTTGTAGAGGCTTTTGTCGCCAGGCTGGTTACTGAGTTTGACCGAGTGAAGTTTCCCATTGTTGAAGTGTTATTGCCGGAGAATTATTCCATTCACTATGGGCCGCTGAATGGAGAGCAGCCCTTAGAATGCGTTGCTCAAGCACACACCACGAGAGTCGAACCAGTGCCGCTTGATTTTGAAGCTTTTTCAGTCACGAAGTCACGTGCTAAACAACTGAGCTATCAGGGCGGACAAATTGGTTGCAAATTATTCATTTATTGTGCTTGTTTTTGTGTTGATTTGCTTGTTTTAGGCTTGTTTTTTATTTACCGGGTTAGCGTGGCTACCCTGTAACCCGTAAGTCGGCGCCAGTGCTTGGGAGTACGAGCCTGACAAAGATCGCCACGAATTCACTTTGCAAAAGCAGTTGAATTTAGAAGTTATATATGCACTTTTTTTCATTTGTTATTTTGAGAAAGAAGAAAAAATACCCACCAGCGCGCATGCGCAGTAAAAGCGACGTAAAGATTAAAAAAAAGGCATGGAACAGCTGTATTTACGGCGCCATAAATGCAGCCACTACGTTTTTTTCAATAAGTGTGACCATAGGCGTAGCCAGGGGGGGGCGAACGGGGCCATGGCCCCCCCCAAATTTTCAAAGTTTGGATTCCGAAGTTGAACCCTTTGTTGAAAATATAATATAATTTGTATAAATTTATATTGTTTTCCAAGACATCTGGCTATTAACACCCCCCAGGACTTGTTTTAGACACACAAAAAGACACCAATAAATTTTGCAAATCGTAAATCGCGCAAAGTTTACGCGATTTACGCTTCTTTTAACTAATCTGTGGAAGCAATTTCAGAATCGCTTACTCTGTAGGGTTTTTGTGTAGCTGAGTTTTTTGTGTTCTCTAATTTTAGCCGCAGTTTTTGCCCGTTTGTGTGTAGATAAGAGCTGCCTTTAATAAGTTAATAGCTGTTTATCTGCTAATAAGTTTCATACAAATATTACCCTGAAAGTGTTTCCAGAAAGCGTTATAAT
Source organism: Aplidium turbinatum (assembly GCF_918807975.1). NCBI lineage: Eukaryota > Metazoa > Chordata > Ascidiacea > Aplousobranchia > Polyclinidae > Aplidium > Aplidium turbinatum. The sequence continues at coordinate 50,972,609 of NC_137472.1, forward strand.
CCATTATTTAAGTGTAATTTTGCAAAAATTTTCCGGGGGAGCATGCCCCCGGACCCCCCTAGAATACGCGTGCCTTCGGCACACTCTAACCCCCCCGCCAGCTTTATTGCTTCCCTTGATTAACCCACCAGGATGCGCCACTGCACATCAGGTGGTGATGTCTTAAATCAAACATTTTGTCGTTCTCTTCAATTCATCAAATAATTGGCCCCCCCCAAAATTTTTTTCTGGCTACGCCACTGAGTGTGACTTTGGCACAGACTTTGAGTTGGAGTGGAGCAGGAATCCAGAGAACCTGATGTCCAGAGAACCTGAAATCCTGGAGTAGTCAGTTTAGTCACCATGTGATAAATTACTCTTGTCTGTTATAAATATTATGACTTACTATCTGTGATTAAATAATCTATTTTGATAAGATAGCCTGACAGTTTTGTTTGGTTTTAGTATATCACTTTACATAGGCTATTTGTTAATGACTTCCAGTTCTGACAAACAGTGTTTTTTTAATGGAGTATTACTTCAAACTCTTCCGAAGATTGTGATACATGACTTGGCAAAGTCATTAAACAAGCCTGGGCCAAGTAATTGGAAAATCTTACAATCTAATATTTACGACAACAATGAGTTTAATATAATTAGGTATGAAATACCACACATCTTATGCTTTTTGTAATGATCTTGTGTTTGTTAGGCTATTGACTTTGAAGTATTTTTGACAAAAATATTTGTGCAATGTTCAGGATAACAAAAATCATTTAAAATTAGTATTTATTACGGCAATTTACTAGTTTTGTTGGTTTGTTTGTTTTTAAGGCAAGAAGATTATAACGAGTTTGCACAGCATCCTGAAGACAATTCCATTCCTTTTTTGAATTTTTTGTGTCAACAAAATGTCACCGTTGGAATACTTTTACAGTATTTGAAAACTTTACCATGCTCCTGCTCTTTGGACATGTTTACCCAGCATTTAAGTATGTTAATGTTTGTAGCAGTGTGGGCTTATGTAATGTGAGTTTTTATAAAATTGGGAGCTGGTATACAAGTCCCCCCCCCCTTGGTACCGATAACTCATGACAAAGAGGAATTGACCAAAACATGTGGAATTGTAGAATGAAGTGTGTGATCAGTAAAGCAAAGGTAAAGTAGTTTCACCCTATATGTTTGGTCGAGTCCTGTATTTGTCATGAGTTACCAAGGAGGGGGGGGGGACTTGTATACCAGCTCTTAAAATTGTAAAGCAGTACGGTATCAAAATTTTTCTCACAGATGTTATTATAACAATCCGTTAAAATCTCATTTTTTCATTTTTGATGTGAAATTAAAGATTGTAACATGACTTTTGTATCTCCAAAATAAAAATCTCAGTGTTGCATAAACAATGATTGAAATGTCTAAATAATATCATATGGTTTTTCATGAGGCAGAGGCTATTTGCGCCTGTTCACTCAAGCAAGATGATAATTTTAATTATGCACTCAGGTGTGTTGTTACGTATGCTCCTAATATTTGTGCGCACCAATGCAAAACGTAAAGTTGCGCATGCTTTAATAAACGTATGAAGATGGCAGCATTCAGAAAATAACACATGTGATAAAACTATTTTCTTTAAATAAGTAGGCTATTGTTAATTTTTAATAATAAAAATAGAGTGCATAAAATCAGTCATTTTCGTAAACTTGGCTAGCAAATAACATAAAAAATTTGTCTCAGTGACCTGGAGCAAACAGTTGTTCAGTAAAGATCACATGGAAGTGTGTTCAGCAAGCGTGATCAACCTCTTTTGGCAAACGAAAATTAATCAAGACAAAATTTCCAACTTAGCAAAATTAAAAAAATGCCAACCACTAAATCTGATTATTTATACTGTTACAGCTGGAAGTAGCAAAAAAGCACTATTATTAATAAAATGAAAAAAAAATGCTCCTAGACGGTGTCAAACCGATGGGAAGGCCCTTTGTAATCTTAACCCGATGAAGTCATTACGAGCCAAAGGCATTCAAGCTAAACTTAGTAGGGTTTAGCGGTTGTAAATGTAAACGTATTTTTTTGTTGAGAGAAGAGAAGGCGAGAAAAGAAAAACATTATGCTTGAGTGAACAGGTGCATACTGCATAATATATATGGTAAGAACAGCAACTGCGTTTGAATTAACATTTTTACAAAGCCTACTTCAACCTGACAAAATAACTGCAAAAATTTTTCTATTTATATTGTATACAATTTATTGTTAGGGCATATATGGCATGGAAAACTGCAGATCTGCTCGTTTTTACAATATACCGTAGTAGAATGCTAAGCTGGGGTTTGTCCTGCAGATATTACTTTGTGATTTCAGCTTTAATTTTACAACTCACAACACATTATAGGTGAGCAATTTAATACATTGACACAATTTTATTTTTGATTGATAATTGCAGATAGATTTTTTCATCCCGAATCAGAATCAAGTCAACAAGTGATGCCAGGCTTCTCTCTACCTGCCTTTCCTGCTCATAATTATGATCATAACTTTCACCAAACATCCATTCCAGAAATGACCAACAACCACCACCCGGCTGTTAGTTTAATCTATTTGTTCGGTCTGTTTTTATTTGCAGTCTTTTATGCAGCATACTTCATCATCATCATTATGTATTTATGTTCCTTCCTCGTATTGAGGATTGGATACAATGCGCAGCATACTTAGTAACATGCTAACTTTCTTCATGTTTGCTGTAATTTGATAGGTTGCATTTGAGCCAATCGTTGTAAATCAGCTTTATTTTCTTGAACTATATACCTTAGTTAACAAAAATCAACTCAGGACTTCTGCTCAGTCTTTGCTTTGTCAGTGTATGCTTCACTATCAGATCACCTTTTTAATGAAAACTTTTTTTATTAATATTAGTTTCAAGTTCTTTTTTTCATTTGATGACACCTGCTTAAGCACATTTATTTGACTTGATCTCAACCCAAATAGACCAAACTAGAAATTCTAACCCAAATAGACAAACCTTGAAGTTCAAACATATCGGGTTTCAATCATATGCTTTGAATTTTCATGATTTCTCGTTTGAAAAGGTTTGACTGTAGTGTATATATATATGCTAATTATGCTTCTGTACTAACATAGAAAAGTATATATATATGTCAAATTGTCAATAGTTTTTCTTGTTTTGCTTTAGGTTTCAATAACCATCACTACACAACCTAATGACATCTACCAGTTAAAACAAGGGGATGATATTATGATAAGGTGTTGTGGTAAATCCTCTTTTGAATTGTCCTACCAATGGTACCACATGTTTGCTCCTCTGCCAAATGAAAAATCACCAATTTTGATGATACCAGATGCAAAAATCCATCATGAAGGATATTATTGTTGTCAAATTAAATCTAATACACCACACCCTGTAGTAGTGAGGTCCAAATGGAGTTTTGTCAGCATAGGTAATTTAGTAATATATATATGTGTTTACTGTTTACGTATTCAAATTTTTAATGAAACATAAGTTATCTGCTATTTTTTAGGTAGTGTACGTAGGCTACTGAACTTAAAGCTATATCTCTTTTTGTAGAAAATTGTGCATCGGCATATGATATATGCTTATTGGTTTCTTACCGTAGTACATTCCAATTTCTTGCAAGTTCATCTTGTATCATCAGACTGACATTGTTCCATGAAGAAAGACTGTCATTTTTTTTAGTTGTCTGCTTACTGCCTCATTTTCTGTGTCAAGCTTTTCTTAAATCTTAGAACTTGGTATATTTGAGTGAATGCACTTCATGCACACACACAATGCACACTTGTGAGTGAATTCATCTTCATGCAGGTGTTGACGATTCTGAATATTTTGCCACTGATAAAATTGCTCTTGTGATTGCAAATGGACGCTATGCAAACCATACAAGATTGCCTGCTACTGCACGAGATGCACAAGTGTTGACAGATATACTTCAGGTTAGTTTAGCTGTAAAGTTTGCAAACGTTTTACGTTGCTTTGAATTTTCTTGACATACTGTTAGTGTTACTTCTTATCCTGGAAAAGCCTATCAGTAAATGCTATTTAATCTCTAATATGCATATTGCATAATGAAATTAACAAAAATTTGAAACATTCTCCACGCTGCATTGTTTACTGTCAAAAACAAGATTAACTAACTTATATCTGTATTTAATTGTGTAACAATAACATTAAACACGCCATGAGAGATCACGCTTCGATGAAACCCTAACCTAGCTTGGCAACGATATCAGGCTGATTCAGTTGCAAGTATATGGCAGTAAGATGAGTATAGTGATTGTTTTTCTTGACTGGGGGCGCAGGCAGGGCTGTGGAGTCAGAGGGCTTTTGGCGTGTTCGCTTCTGTTCGGAGTTGCCGTCGACTAAAAGGCCTACTCCGGCTTGATGCAAAACAATGAACAATAAGATTTTTGTTTGCCATCATTTTTTAAAATATTGTTTCTTGTTCTTTGAATTGCGCTCTAACAGTTTGCCAAAAAAAAGAAGTTTTTGTTCTTGACAGTTTTTGTGAAAGTCGCCGTTTCAATTGCGATCACAACTTTTCTGAAATTAAATAATGAAAAAAGACAAAAAGTAAAAAAACATCTGGCAGCCCTAAAAAAATCTGACACCACTAAATCGGCCACTTATAAATCAACCAGTCGAAGTATATTTTTCACCTGACTCCACAGCTCTGGACGCAAAGTTGCAACAAAAACGTGTGAATTTGTTTTGGTTTTGTTGTAGTTTGAATATTATGTTATTCGGCCTTAATTTTGGTTGTCAACCATCTTTGCAAATTCACTTTGCACTGTTAAGAAACTATAATTTTTGTCAACATTTATCTGAAGAATTCAAATAAACATTCAAGCAGTTATAGTTCGATGGTTTTGATGACGGAATGGCCCGTTTCGGTGAGTCCGATTCGGTGAGTCCGATCCCTTAACGGGGGATTTTTTCAATTTTTTTTTTAATTATTGGGTACCATAGCCTAATTATCATTGCCGTTTTAGGGTTAGGGGTTAGAGGTTAGGAACTCACCGAATCAGACTCACCGAATAGTAGCAGACCCTTTTGATGAGGTGGTTCACAAATTGGTTTACAAAAAACGTGATGTCAAGATTGTTCCTGTGTACAAGATTTGATGTTTTACTGATATGTTTAAATCTTATGCAGAACGAACTCAACTTCAAGACGTTATCATTTGTCGACCTTTCTTTTAGCGAAATACACAAGGCCCTTCAATGGCTTTGCGAAATGTGCACAGAAGGATGCTACTGTAAGACATCACTAAACTTGAATTTGTGCTTTGTTGTAGTGTTCCACATTTTGTCTGTCATATTGTAACTAGAAATATATATAATGCTTGCATGCTTAGAGTTCATAACAAGGTGTCATTTAACGGTGATGCTTTTCATCAAAGGGATAGTCATTGGTCAAGTTTTAAAATTTTATTTTTTCATGCGTTGTTGCACTAAAAATAATTAAGTTCAAGTATGTTTCTTAAACTGAGTTTTCAGTAACGTCTAGGATTGAAGCATCAGTCAAGTGCCACCTTCATTTAAATCAGTGATTCTCATCCTTTTTTGTTGTTGACGCACCACGTGAGACTTCTGCACGGTTACCACGTATCACCTTATCGGCTGCATAGCCGAGTGGTGAGAACACTGGAACGGCAATCGAAAGGGTGCCGGTTCGACACTACTCAAGAGCATGCGGCTGTGTCTGTGGCAGGACACTTGAAGGCATGCCTGAAGGTGGACACAAAGATTGGCTTCCTTGCCTTCCCGTCCACTTAATCAAAATCTTCAGCCACCAGGTGTAAGCCTGGATACGACAAACAAAACAAACCTTATTCCAAAATTCAACGTTTGCAGTGGTTGAATCAACGTGATATTGGACTGACTTGCTGTGTGGGATAGCAACTTTTCTAAGCCTTTAAAGCATAGGTTCTCAACCCGGGGTTAACCCACAAAGGGTTCACGGAAAGAAGCCCAGAGATACTTGATGCGGAGCATGTCTTACTCGTGTGTCTGTCTAATACCATTCCTGCAGCTGGATTGACTTAATAGGCACAGCCTTCACACTAAAGTTCAGTGTTGCTGAAATAAATGCTGTTCTAAAGTGTTGGTTATATTTGTGGTCCTGCTATATGAAGTAATTTTTTAATCATGTGTAAATACCATTTGTATCATCTTATCGAGTTAGGTGATATATTACCATTTTATTTGGTGTCATCTTACTGGGCGTTCGGGCTGATTGATTTATAACCTAGCCTAGAGGATTGGAGGCACTAAACGGGAAAAAGGTTGAGAACCCTTGCTTTAACGTTTTCACTATAATATGGCGATGGTGATTTTTTAGGCATGTATAAAAGGAAGATTGAACGTTTTTATAGAGCGACTTAACCAGTTATTCTTTTGTACTACTACAGGTGTGTTTTACTTTGGTGGGCATGGTTTTGAAAATGACGGAATGTGCCACATCGTCCCAACTGATGCACCATCTCCATTCAAAAATAGCGATTGCATCAATGTGTTTCGGGAGCTTGAAAATATCCAACGACGGAGCATGCCAAGTTTATTGCTAATACTATCAGATATTTGCCGAAAGAGGTTTGTAAATAGAGCCAGTTGATACTTTTAACGCCATATTTGTGTTCAGGATGTTGAAACTTATTCGCATTTCCATCCAACCAGCAAAATCATTTTGGCATTGATTCAACTTGTGTAGACTAAGACTGTATGTTCGAAACTAAGTTTTTGGTCAAAACGAAATCGTTTAAAAACTAATTTAATTCGAAGCAATATGAAGAGGAATAGTTTTGCGTCGAAACGAAATATTTCGAAATAAACAAACGAAAGTGATGACGTGATGACAGGGCAGATGCACTTAAATAGTACAGCACAGCTTTCCTGAAAGCTGAGCTGCTGAGATTCGGAGTTCACAATCCCCCTTTTAAGGAACCAATGAGATCAGAATAATTGAATTTAACACACAAAAGTAGCATACAAAAAGGCGGATTGAACAAATATCTCTATGTGTGCAATGTATTCTTCAAGACTCGGCTTGTGTGCCAGCATTTTTTAGTTTTCTACAGTGTTGTAAGCATACTGCGACATGACGTTGCGTCAATTGTTCTGAATAATTTGAGAAAACTGAGTGGTCATGTACATTGATTTGAGGTCAGAGTGTGTAGGAACTACAGTAGGTGACGACTTCCACGAACTTTAAGGTATCGTAGTCCAGTACCACGTTCCAAAGTATGATCATATTTGTTGGGTTTTATTTCTTCTCTTCCCAAAGTAATATTGCTATTATAATGTTTTTGTTAACCCTTTCCTCATAGTGTAACATGACACATACAAAACCTTTTTTTTTGGTAATTGCAGATGATTTTGAAATTCCAGACAAATTTGAAATCTTAAATTTAGCCTGAATAGGCTCACGAAGCTTTTGACACTTCTGACTCGCAGATTTCCCCAGTTACCACTTCGTTAAGTCCAACATCTGCTAGAAAGTTGGCATACAAAACTCAAAGAGGAACTATTCATACAAACGGTTATGTAATGTTGATTGAGTGTCTCTCTCAACTCTAGTATGCAGGAATACATTGCCCCTACGTAACGTTATTATATTTGTTTTGGCTACCTCTTTTTTTGTGGCATTGTATTTAAACAAACTTTTACCATACGGTTTTAGCGAGGTACGGTCTTACAAAAAAAGAAAGAATAGTCAAGTCTTGGCAAATGTTTAATGTCATTACTTCAAGTTAATGTCTGGCAAGCTTTTCACGGGCAAAGCGTGTTGCAAATTTACTGAATTGGTTTCTAATTCTGACTGAGTTTAACGTTGGTGAATGCTTTTCATGATTTCTCTAAGAGCAGAGAACTTTACAAAATGTTGATGATTGTGATGGCGCAAGGTTGTAACACTTTAATTGTTCAGGAATCCCGAAGACCATTCCAGCACCCAGACAATAAGCACGTTTCCTAAAAATGTTGTGTTTGCCTACGCCACGTAAGTTTTTAACATCTATAAGTATAAGTACAGTTATTTTTTTCTTCAAATCATTGTATCTTTGTATGAGTTTAAACGGCAAGGTTATGTGAAATCATGCTTTCACTGAGCTGAACCGACTTGCATAAGCTGCCCTTTTTGCATTGAATCAACGTTTTCAGATGTCACTTTTTGGAATATTTGCAGGACCGACACGCGGGAAGCATATGAGATGACAGGCTTGACGTATGGCATCTTTGTTGAATCACTGCGCAAACATCTGGCTAAGCCAGAGAGAGTAAACCACATGCTTTCTCATATGCAAGATGAAGTTGGGAAAAGCCGCCGTCAGGTATGACAATGTATGGCATGTACGTACGTGTTCACTTGAAGTAACTGAAAGAAATCAAACTTACTTTTGCCATGAAATCTTTTCTTTTGTTCAATTGATCAAAAGTTTTGAGATTTGCTCTTACTGAAAAGTTGATTTTTGTATCCAGTAACACTGACTCTGTTATATTCTGTCTGTTGGAGAGTTGCTTTGTTTAATCGCTTGTCAGAGAGCCGATTAGTTGACTTACATATGATTTTATGCAATTTCTTGCCCTTTTCTGACTGCACGCTAGATTACCATTAAATGTTGAAAGCAATAACCACCTTTTTACGTTAAGGATATTAATGCATAAAAACAATCTGGCCACGTTAAATGATGTGTAAAAAAGGTAATTATTGCAACCTCAAGTTTGATAAAATAGCCAATATCTATCAGCTTAGTCTTAATTTTTTTCTTACGCGACATAAACTGTGACGTAACAGCACGGTGGTGATGTTTGCAGGTTGCTGAAGTCAAAACCATGTTAGCGGAGAATCGTTGCCTTACAGATCGTATCGTTCCTCGCAGTGGTTCTGTCGATGCCCAAAGCAAATGGCTTCACTGGCATGGTACGTGAAAGTTGTTTCCTTATGCTTTTTCTTTGGCTGACAAGCTTAAGCAACTATGTTTTGTGAATCATTATTGTGGTAACATTGGACTAAATTTTGCTGTTGTTTATAGTGCACACTAGCGAGTCAAGAATATTCAATTACTGATCATGAATGTTGTATGCTTTTTGTAGCAATGAAGTAAAATAGGATTTGATTAATATACCGGACTGTAATCTATCTTTGCTTTAGTACATTCCAGCCAAACCAGTGGTTTCTAACTTGGGGTCCAGGAATGCACAATTGTTGGAGAAAAGTTGTCAAATCTAAATTTCAAAATTCCTATATTTTAGAGTTATTTAAAAATATTTGGGGTCCATATACTTGCCTGATGACTCTCTGAAAAGGGTCTGTGTCTACACAAAGGTAGGGAACATCTTGGCTTGGGGTCAACTCCATGGAGTTCTTTTCATCAAGTGCATTTATTTGTTTAATTTTTTAGAGAAAACGGAAAATAAACCGCGAATCACGCATATAGGAAGCAAAGCGATTGTGGAATTCTGCTATAGGTCACTTCTGACCAATAAATTTGAGATAGCTGTTCGATTGTCAAGTCATAGGGATGGTTTAACATGTGGAGCCTACATTGACCCTAGCTGTTTTAAAGTAAGTACCCTCTGTTTTGCAGACGTTGAACCCACGTAAAGCAGGGTTGATTTGCTAACCGGGTTAGTTTTTGATTGATTTGTGTTTTTGATGTGATATTTGTCTGTTTGTATTTTTTAAAGACTAAAGCTACAAAACTGCTGTTTGAATCCTAAATCTGAATTAAACCTTGTGCTATTAACCAGAGTGGGATCAGTTAGATAGTTTTAGTACAATTACACTGCAATTACATTGTTTGGTATCATGCCGGGATGGAGCACGTCCGAGGCAATATTTCTGTTGCCTCAGCTGATGGAGATATATAGAGAAGGACAAGAAGATCTGCATTGCGTGTTTATCGACCTAGAAAAGGCATATGATCGGGTGCCAACACAGGAGATTTGGAACTGTCTTCGAATGAAAGAAGTGGAGAAGTGTGTCCGTCTGATCCAAGACACGTACCAAAGAAGTAGGACGCGAGTGAAGTGTAGGGCAAGAATCACGCAGAAATTAGAAGTAACGGTCAGGTTGCATCAAGGATTTGCACTCAGCCCGTTCCTCTTTTCTGTTATTATGGATTGCTTAACAGGAAACATCCAGAGAGAAGCACCATGAGATATGCTGTTTGCAGACGGCGTTGTGTTGTGAGCAAAGACGAGAGAAGAAGCGTAACAGAGGCTGGAGACTTGGAGAACAGCGATGGAAGATAGAGTCATGAAAATAAGCAGGCAAAGCAGAATATCACAAACTCCAGAGGTCAATAGAAGATAATGACGAAGAAAAATGAGACAAAAATACAACTGCAAGGAAAAACAGTGAACATGAACAAGTATCAGAATTCAAACATCTTTGTTCGGCAGTTCATGAGAGCGGAGCAAGCGACAAAGAGATGCCAGGCATGATAGGGAGCTTGGAAGAAAATAACAGGAGTCATGTGTGAGAGAAAGGTTCCAGAAAAGCTAAAGGGGAATCTTTATAAAATGATATTAAGACCAGCAATGTTTTGTGGGATGCAGGCAGTAGCCTTGACGAAAACACAGTTGAAGGGAAAATGCAAGTGGTAGAAATGAAAATGTTGCGAAGGTCTCTAGGGTTGACAAAGCAGGACAAAGTAAGAAATGAAATCATCGATAATTTTTGAGAGTTTGATTTTATCAAAGACAAGTAGAATTGTGTTTGATAAAGATCAAATTGCAATGTAGAAGTCCGTTTTGAACCCCAGCTAGCAGCTCAACAAAAGTACTGATATCATGCATGCAACTTACCAAAAATAATTGTAATTCGGACCTTTTTTTAAAATTACAATTACACAATTACAATTAAATTACAATTACACCACAACTAAAAGTGTCGATTACAATTACATGAAAATGTGTAATTAATTACCTTCAATTGTAATTGATCCCACTCTGCTATCAACCACACTGCTTCAGCAATGTGAATGCTTTGTTATTTCTCCAGGGTCTTGGTGACGTAGTGGTATCCACAAAAATGGGCCAGGAAGTCCCCCCGAACTCTTTGTTTCGAAGTTTGAATGTTCTCGAAGTATCAAATTTACAAAGACTGAAGGTGAAGCATAACATGGTGTTAATATTGATGTAGCCTACTTGTATTCTATTTTTTTACACTGCAAAAGTTCTCATGCTTGATAGTTGCAAAACGTTGTATGAGTTTTACTGCTACAGTGCCAACCTTTAAAGCGATTTCGTCAACCTAAGTGAAGAATTGAGTTGGTCATGTGTTTTATTTTATGAATAAACTTATCGATGCAGTGCTGAGTTTCGTGCAGCACGAAATACGCAGTCTTGCCAAGCTGTATACTTTATACTCAGCAATACTTTATACTGTATACTCAGCAATATTTCAGTAATTATGTCTGGAAGTCTTTCTACTTTGCAATAAGTGTAGCGTAGAATTTTTGCTGCTGCACTGCAGCGGCAGTCATTTGCATTGCCACAAAGACAACTGTGTCATGTCACGTATATACCATTTGCAGTGTGGCTGAGTTGGCCACTGTGTCATGTATAAGTACGCTGTGCAAGGGGAAAATTACAAGATTTCCTGTGTATGGAAAATAACTCATGAATAAGCAACGATGCGACGTCACGAAGATCGTTTTCATGATGTTACTATGTTTATTTATGGGTACTGAATTGAATTATATTCCCCAATGGAACATGGCGCCAATTGGTATTTGTTTCCTCCAAAATCGTCTCTGTTCTGATTCTTGTCTTTTGTTTTCTTGGTTATAAATCAAGAAGTTTCTTTTTTTTTCGGCTTCTTCGGCAATGGTTTGAACATTTCTCTGGTGGCGAGAATTAACAGCTATAAAGCACCTTTTTTTTAAAGCTAATTTTCTAAAGCAGTGCTCTTCAACCTTTAGAACGGTTTACACTTTTTTACTTTGCAAAAATTTCATCCCCACAAACCGAACCAGAGTTATAGCTTGCAATAATAATTATGTACACTGACGGCTTGTTCATTGAAATTGTGCAATTAAGCTGATTTTAAAATCTTTAGCTGCAGCTATGCATCGCTGTAAGTTTAACTCTCATTTACCTCACTCGCTGCTGGTCTAGGTACGCTAAGTAGGCCTCAGGCACTGTTAGAAACGTAAGAGGAATTTTTTTATTAACAACAACGAAAATTATTGTTATACAGTATAATACATAAAGAATATTAACGTTTTTTTATTGAAATATCCCAGTAAATTAATAACTCGTTTGCTGTTAAAAAGTTCTGGAAATTTCATATTGGTTTGGCACAACTTCTTGCTTCCCGCAAAAAAGGTATATACAAAAAAGCACAAAAGTAGCTGAAAATCGTACAAAATATACAGAAAATCTATATTGACTACTACTCAAACTGTCAACTTATACTGACAATTTTGGTTACTAATACCGGTAGATCGACCTCCAGTCAAATTTAAAGTTGCACGTTGACATGGCCTGTGTAGTGTGTATAAAGGTTGCCATCGCCTAAACATACAGTGTATAATATATAGATTAATGCAAATGCCAAAATATATTAAAAATCGCTTGTATGGATCGTAAACCTCAGGAAATATTCCAATTAGTGTCTGTTTACAATCTGGTCAAGGATTTTATTGGCTTGCGTGTTTAATTTTATGTTGTTTTACTGTACTGTACTAAAAATAATAGATCCGCAAAACACAGAAACTGATTTCAGTGTCCAGCGGAAATTTTGTAAACTAAACTGTTTTGATTTTTAGTACTGAAATCTTGTGTTCTAAATCTACTTAAAAAATTGTACAAAGTAATTTACATTTTCTAACTAAAATTATTCTTTGCTTGCACAGAAAGATTTGACAATCTGTGTAGTATTCCAATACCAATCCGAAGAAAATGGGAAATTGTATCAGCAATCCTACCATGAGGTATTGCAGCCTAATTTCATACCTTACTGGAGAACGTTAGCACCTTATTCCAACTTGGATTAACCCCTTTGTTGTTACCCTGGTAAGCATGATGTCAGACGACAACATATAAGGTTGGGTTCCGGCATACACGTTCTTATGACTTTGGTTGAACAGACGTGATTGAGTATTCTTGATTTTATAATTTTGCATTTGTCTTCAGCAGCAGTGTATCAAGAATTGGCCGCTTTCTTTCCATCTTTTCTATGATAATGCCTGTGTGTGAGGCAGGGATTCACAAAAGTACGCGATGTCCTTGTTGTGACATTGCCAAGCGAAGTAGGCGTTAAACAAAAGTGTTGCCAGATGTGTTTTCAAACTTATCAGCGAAATTGTTATTTGCAGTAGCGGTGACTCAAGCTTAGCTATGGAAAGCTAGGGTTATGTTATCTCTCATCAAATCACCTTAGACCTTGCAGAGTTAACCTGCCCAACACGTAGAACGGATAAGAAACGCAAAAAGAAATTACAGGCTTTAGCACTTGAAACATGAAGCTCTGTCATCCTGCGATGTGAGCTACTTTAAGTTTTTTTTGTCAATGCTTAGTAATTTGGGTTCTCAACCTGCATGTTCTTTTGTTTTAATAATGTAAGTACATTTACAATCTCATTGTAAAGTGACATAATTACACATCGTTTTTAACAAATTTTGTGTAACTTGAAACAATAAGATAGTTTTAAACAGACAAGCTTTGGGCGACCACTACTTTAAAAATTGGAAATATTGTTTTTGCTGAAATTAAAAAAATACGTGGTGGTACTTTTCTTTCACACAACCTCGCTTGGCAGGTAGTTGGGTAGGCTATCTCGTATTTCTACGCATCGCAGGTGTGAGGCAGTAAATCGATTGTTTGTTTGGCTGCAGGTAAGCCTTCACTGTATAGACCAGGGGTGACGAACCTTTTTGCGGTCGCGGGCCACTTTGTCAATTACACATGAGTTATCGAGCCACACAACTTTTTAATCGTAACCTACTATGCAATCTTTTAGAAGCGACTCAAGATATTATTCACGAAAAGTAACAAACGGCAGATGAAAGTAATAAAACCCACACAGTTGAAATTATCTTACGCAGAATCGAAACATGCAACAGCAAAAAATAAAAACAAAACAACTAGAGCAAAAAGGAGAGCAACGGTACTTGCACTGATAATGACGACAGTTTAATTTTAATGATTTCTTCTTTTTTTTGGCTCTATCCTTTTTGCTTAAGTGGACTAAATGTTTCGACCATTATGCTCCGAAACAACAAATCAGTTAATGAAATTTCATTTTTAAACAACAAACAAAAGCCCATGCGAATCATACTGCTGAAGCTGTCTAATGCAGCATTGAAGCATAAAATATTAAAAAATAACATTGAATCATTGAATTTTTTTGCTTAGTGGGATTTTTGGAACGTTTTTTGCTTGACTAAGCGTTCAATATTAGGTCGAACAGACGATGTAGCAACTCTCAACTGCATAAAAAACCTTAAATAGCAAAGGAAAGGTGTACCAGTGAAGGCATAAAACAGCTTTGAGATGTCTTTTGTCTTTAATGCATGAGCGATTGTCAAATTGTTTTGCGGGCCGCACAAAATTCTTTGACGGGCCGCAGGTTCGTCACCTCTGGTATAGACAAACCATCTTGTTATAAATAAATATAATTGTTTATGTTCGTGCTTTAAACAATGTACTTTTACCGTTGAATATAATGATCTTTTTTATCAAGGTGAAATGATGGATTCGTGTTGCGTATTTTCACTTGAGCTTGCGAACATTTTTATCAATATGTTGAATGAAAATACGCCTACAAAGTTCATTGAATCAACTGCTGTTGTTGCGTAATGCTTTTCTTGGAAAAAATCTAAAAGCTATTTCTCAAATGATTTGACAAAAAATTAGGAAGTTTAAGCTTTGCCAGTGCAGAAAAGCTGTTTAGAAGTCAAATATATTATATTGTTTTTAATTTCTTGAACTTTTTGATTTTGTTAACTTCTAGTTTGATTTAGCCTTTAATTAAGGTTGTTTGCTGTTTTTCCACGTTGTTTCTAAGAAATCAACTATAGAGCTATGATACTTTCTGTCAACACTAAATTACTTTATTATTGTAGCAATTTTTATTCGATGGTTGATATCAAAGTTTAATAAATAATGAGCTGTTGTGTCAGTGTAAGGGTTAGGTTAATGACCCTTTCAAAGTTCATGTAATTTGAGGTTCCTTTTGTATGCCAGAGAAAATATATGTGAAATGTGTTTAATGTGTTAGTTGCATTTTATTTTTCACAGGTGAGCGCTGTTGAAGTATCAAAAAAAAAAATGTTTGCCGTATGCTTACCTTTGAGTGTTCAAATGAAACCCAGCAGCCACTTATTTATGTTTTTTTTGTCTATTTGCTTAGTGAATCATTTTGTTTGTTGAAATTTAACAAAAGGAACTAGTTCTTCGGCGATTTCTCATTTTTCAAGCATAAAACTCTACTTAGTAGACACATGCCAGGCACCAAGATACTCCATTAGATTTTGTTTCCTTGCCACATCATGACCTACAAAGTGAACTACTTTGTAGACCGCACGAAGGTATTGGCGGATTAATTTTACGTCAGCAATACATGACGTGATATTTGCTTGTGCCACTGTTGAACTAGTACTCTGTGTAAATATGGTATGACCATTCATTTGAAACGATGCACTGATACTTCTCTCCAGTAACGCTGCGTGGCAACTTGGTGTGATAGGTTTTTAAGCGTTTCCGTCTATGCATTTCACTAATGAATGGCATTTCGTCATGTAAATGTAAACTAATCCCTTTATCTGCTATTTGTTGGCATGTTTGGTTCTGATTTTTGGTCCAGTGAATAGATGAGAAAATTCATTAGTCTTTATTTGTGCCTGATTTGTTGTTTTGAGCCAACTTTTGTTTGAATAAATAATTTTAGAAATGAATAAAACTTCTCATAACGGTTAGTCCTTGCAAGGAAATCTTGTACATCGGATATAAGGTACATCGAACCCTTCATGCTTCCACTTTTAATTTAATGAGAGTTGTGGTCGTCTTTGACTTGAGTTGGAATCGAACTTCCGTCGAGATCAATAAGTCCACAACTCCCATCAAGTTAGGGAACGTTCAAATATTACGTAACGCCTTCGAGGGGGAGGGGGGGGGTTTATGCAAAGCGTTACGTTAGCGTCACATCGGGGGGGGAGGGGGTTCAAGCAAAACGTTACGTAACGCTTTCGAGTACGGAATGGTAGTTTTTTGTGCTGAATTCGTAGTGAAAAAGCGTTACATGGGGGGGGGGGGGGGGATTGAAAAAAGCGTTACGTTGGCGTTACATGGGGGAGGGGGGGGGGGTCAAAAATTCGGAAAAAAAGCGTTACGTAATATTTGAACGTTCCCTTAGGAGTTCAATTACCGCTCAAGACAATATGGATATGCTCCACCGATCATGCCAAACGAGGGTGACACTCGGGAATGGCGTCTTCCATTTTCATTCGACTGGGGCCGCAGTGAAAATGTTTTTCCCAAGGCAGCAGTGGTATTATCCCTGTTCGTGAATTCGGCTTCACCGTTGTCGACTTGTTTCATTGCCGACGTGAATCAATGCAATAAATGACTGATTTGCTGGCTGCGTAATATCCTACCGTATACACTATACAAGTTGCATCAGTGGAAGACTGTTGTTTAATCCAGACTTTGCGAGCATGGAATGCGTCTGATAATTCTGTTTCACTGGGGTGTGAAATAGACGAACATTCACAGATATCTTAGTGCATATAAGTTCATTTCAATGCCGTCAAACAATGTGAATAGTGTAACAGGTCGCTCACTCAAATATCAAACTGAATTCAAAATCCATTTTACGTTTCAGATGGATATTGCTCGCTTTGTTATGGCTTATATCAACAGGGTAATTTTGCGCACAAGCTTAAAAATAAACCATCATACAAAAATGTTTGCTTTATACATCCAAACAACCCACTTCCTGTCATGTGAGCAAGGGCGAAGTACAATATTTAAACATAATAAATCAACAAAACCAGTTTACTTATTGTGAAGTATATCATAAATAATTAGATAAAAGATGCTTGCATAACTTTTCATCAACATCGAGGAACCAGAACAGAAGTTGAGGGATATCAGCGGGTATTTCATTACTACTTACTTATACAGTAGACTATTTAAGTACAAAGATTATTGAATCTTGCCCTTACTTGTCAGTCAACAGCTTGGGTTTTATACATAAGGCACATACAGAAAAACTATACGATTTTACTCATTAAAACACGTAAAATAATAGCCAAAGCGACTTAAAATACTGATCAAGTAAAGTGTCTTAAAAATGCATTCATTTTGGTACAAAACACAGTGCAATCGAACAAATACACAACGAAGCTAAATGTTGACTACTGTGAAAGATCTTGCGTTAATTACATCGCACAAAGGCGTTGCAAACATGTTTTCATTGTACAATTCGTTGCTATTTCGGTTTTATCTCTTCTTTTTAAATCTTCCACTTTTTGTTGAACTTGGAACACTGGCCATTGATAACGTCATCGGAGCAGTATCGCTAACTTCGACAGCCTGAAGCAGACGAAACATAATGTTTTGTCGTGTCCGGATTTAACTGGGTGGTTAAAGATTTTAATTTACTGAATAGGTTAATTTTCGCGTCAATTATCCATCCCTGCCATTACCAGGCAGGCAGTGAAGCGCGTAGCCTATTGTACGCTACATCCTGCTTGCAAAAGCTGGGGTTTGTTGTACAGACATGATAGGCTGCATTCCTCCGATGCATAACGTGCTAAACTGTCACAAAATGTGATAATTTTTCGACAACCTGTCTTGCATATGGATAGGGCTAATAGCTGATTATGGAAAATGTGAATGCGGACAATTAAAACATAATCAACACAAACTTAGGCGAAACAATGTAAGTTGTAAGGCTAAAATTTGAACAAAATAAACTTTTTAAAGGCATCTGGTGACTGTGCAGGCCTGTTGACAAATTTCATCTAAAAATTTTCTCGGAAAAATTAATGGCCCTCAAAGGGTTCTTGTGGTTGTACTAACCAAATATCCATTTCCAGCCGAACTACATTCCATTGCGTTGGGAATGGAGGTTACGGGCTCCGGGATGGGCGGCTCGATGGATTCTTCAGAAACCATTTGTCGGCGTCTATTATACAAGTCCAATTAAACGCTAAACGGTTAAAAATTTAATTGCGACTTAGCACATATTCGTTCATGTACAGTAATTAGTTTTATCCAAGTTGTAAGCAAGCAAAATTCAGGGAAATTTTTGAAAACCAAACTCCTGTTTTTAAAGCGGAAAAAATGTTACAAATGCTTGATAGATTTTGTCCTTTAACGTGCTCGTGCAGAATCACAGCGCTTACCGTATATTAAAACGCAAAAGCTCCGCTAATGTTTTCCAATGAAGATCACAAAGTGCTTGATTTCAATTTTAGTGAATCATATTTCTGACAAAACGGGACTTCAAATTCACGTATTCTATCAAACTTAGTTAGATATGAAATCATACCGAATTATCAAAACAAAAACTAAATTTGCCGTAACACACCAGTTTAAAGGTAGGCTACAAGCGACAAAATACAAACGTAGAAACGTGCTAGAGACTAAAATAGGATTGTTTACGTTGGTTAACGTATTTATTTGGTTTCCGTTGCATCTGAATCTCTTAGATACTTGAAGGCACCAAAGAAAATGTTTTAGCACGGTCGCAGTGTCTTCAATACGCACAAACACTAAAAAAAACTAAACATCTTGCATTATACAAAGCTTATGCTCAACAATTCTAGACAGCACAATCTGTCATTTTTACATTGATTGTCTGCAGACGGTGAATCAATGTAAAAATGACGGATTTTGCTGTCTGGAACAGTTTACCTTTGTGCTTCCTGCTCCACAATCTTTAAACGAGCATCCTCTTCGCTTTCCGCTTTCATCCTGGATGCTTCACTCTTTAAAGCTTCCAGGTGATCCCACGAAGGGAAGAAGTAATGTGTGAAAAATTGGTTGAGTTTGTTGCTCCACATGGTGAACTCACTCTGTACTGGATGAACTTCTGAGGGCGCAACTACTGGACCTCCTAAATTTGAAAAGTGATCATAACCTTGTAACTATTTAGAATAGAAACATGACTTTGGTGTCTTATTCCACTAACTCATATACCAGTTATCAATTAAACCAGCTGTTCTTAACCTTTTGCCTTGTCGGCACCACCTTAAAATTACCAACTAGTTCTCGCACCCCCTCCTAGGATTGGCTGAAAAGTAATAGTCGCCTACCGGTCGAAATTTTTGTTGAAACCTGGTAAAACAACTTTGCTTCTTACGTCATATTATAACAAACCTTGATAATTCAGCATCCCCACACCACCTAGTCACATGTCTCGCACCCCTAGTTAAGAACCCCTGCATTAAACGCACCAGTGACACTGAAACAGGTAAAAAATACTAGAAAAGGGACAATATGCTCGTATGCACATTGAAGATACAAAAAGATATTGTTACTAATCACAAGGGTTTATTTTTTTGTACATAAATGCAAAACCTGTTAAAGTTGAAGGCTTCTGATGCACCCTTTAGTATAGGCCTGCACAGCAACAAGATACCAAGCATTGCAATGCTGCAAATTCTTAGAACACTTCTCCGATTTCTTTTCTGTTAATGACAGAGATAGGACAATACAATGTCTAATTGAAAACCAAAACGCTTTCAGAAAACAAACCCAATGCATGTGAATCAACGTTTCCTACCTCTTCCAAGTTTCTTGGGACTCGCACAAAGCAGTCCCAAAAAAATAAACACAAACAACAACCTACCGCAGTTCTCGCCGGCATGAAGCTCTTCGTGTACAATCGACGTATTGTCATCAGCAATGTGAGTTTTGTCTTCTTGCATGCTCATCTGTGAGAGGGTGTGAAGGAACGCTCCCGTGCTACCAGCTCCTGCATTGTTTCAATCTGATATTAATTGCACGAAACATGGGCTCACTGCATGTCTAAGTAGCTACTACAAAGCACAAGTCATAACCTTGCTGTGATGGTAAACTGTTCAACGGTGCGTGAAAAACTGGCCGGGGTTTATTGAGCTGCTTGTATTGTAAACACTATGGAATACCAAAATTTTCGTGTCGATTAATATTATGGATTAATTCATATTTCCTTTTCATTGAAATGGGGATCATGCAATTTACATTTCCTTTATTAGTTGTTACTATCTCACAGAAAAAAGTTGGTTATCTTTAATACAATTAAGCTTAAATTCTCTTATTTGGAAATTTATTGTTTAATTTTGTTTTACCACTGCAATATATTGACTAGGAAAAATGCCACTGTAAGGAAATTTATACAAAAAAAAAACTCTATTGTAGGCTGTAGGGGAGTGTAAGCTATTCAAATCTAATCGTATAAACTAAAAGCGAAGTTTGTGATTTTTTCAAAAGCACTTTCCTATGTTATGCTATATTTCAAGATTTTCCTCGCAGTACAGAACAATTTTAAGCAAGATGAGCTTTCCATTACGTTAATAACAGGCTAACGTGTGTTTTTATATAGCGCTGTATCCGTTGAATATTGCCTATGTATTGTTTTTATTGCTTTTCAAAGCAGACAGCGTCAGTTCAGCCGAATAGAGGCGCAGCACATTATTATCCTGAATCCATTGCTTTGTTCAGTACCAAGCAGAAACAAGATTCAGTGGGCTAGCTCTTTTAAAAAGACTTTGCTACGACCTGATAGGGCATCGAACCAGGGCCGGATTTAGCTGATGGGGGCCTCGGGGCACTTTTAGATCGGGGGGCCCCCGTGCAAAAATTTTTTTCAAGCCTACGGCGCGAAAAACCACCTTTACGTCTACAGTAGCATTAATCCAGCACAACACAGCAATTTGCAGAAACGTCAAAGGCTGAAAGAAAAAAAGTTAACACAAAATCACATTTTTTCCACGTAGGGGGCCCTTCAGAAGTCGGGGGGCCCGGGGCACCTGCACCCTCTGCCCCCCCCTAAATCCGGGCCTGCATCGAACCCATGCCTACCTGCATTTGAAACGACAGATTGCATGCTTGTGTGTTGTCGTCCACCTTCAACACGCTCATCGTCCATCTAAGGATATTAGACGCCGAGTTAGCAAAATTACTTACTTTTGTTATCGATGTAATCAAACGCAAAACTAGTTTTAATCTTCAAACAACACCAGGGAATTGAAGCATAGCTTACCTGCGAAAAGGTGTCTGTGGACATAGCTGGGTTTGTGGCGCCTTGCTCAGAAACAGATTGCGAGACAGAGGACACTGGCCGAGTTATTCTGACAAACAAGAAATAGCTAAGTCTAAAAATGCAGTAATCTCTTGTTCGATAGCATATACACTACAGCTAATAGTTATAATCTATCCCTACATAGCCACATTGATTTATACGAGAGCTTTAAACCTTAGATTAGCCTACGTCATGGCTAAGAGGGCTCGCAAAAGTTTTAAAACCTTACGATGCGCTTGTAACTTAACAATGGTAGCAGCATGGACATTTTAAATCAGCGTGAAGTGAAACAATCAAACATTTGCTAAAACCTTGTTTAAAATTTTTTAAATCAATATAGGGTCATACCAAAACAAGATTCTATTCAGCGGATCGTATAATTTACAACTTGGCTTTAGACGAGAAAATAAAATGTTTAGTTTGTACCGGTAGCCTACATTTTCATTATTATCTTTTGTTTACTTGTCATTCCGCATGGTTTTTCCGCGCCGCCATGTTGAAACATCGACAATCAATATGTATTTACAGATTAGCAGGAAGTGGCGTGCAAAAGTTGTACTAAAATAACTTAAGTCGTCTCTCTATATTAGGCTACTACTAAACGTTTAAGTTGGACTTTCACGTCGTAACGTGAAGTCAAAAATTTGGATAGGAATCACCAAAACTTCTGGTGTAGGCTACAATGAGTTGCAGGACTTTTTACTTATGTTGGAAAACTTCTGACAGTAGGCTACAAATAGCAGAGTGCTTTCACTGTGATAAAGTTCGTTACCTTCCACCCTGCTGTTCATCAATAAGTGAAGGCTGCAGCATGTCATCACTGACAAAGTTGACAGCAATTCCTATCAAAGCTTCAAAAAATTCCAAAAACGTCATCTGTGAAAAATGAGTTAGTTATGATTTTATGTGTTTATTTTCATCTAACAAATGTATGTACGTTGCTCTCACCGATATACATGGCAGATAGTTTCAGAGCACCCGTGTATAAGCGTGGCTGAACATATTGCAATACAAAATTCATTTTATCAAGACTACAGATTTAAGGTGTCTATGGTTGAGCTGGACGAAGTTTATTAGCATTCATAAAGACTATTATGAGGGAAATATCACACACACGTTGATTCAGAGGTAGGCAGCCTATTACTAGCCACCTACACAGGGTTTTCTACTATCAGCAAAAAGGTCGACTTTTGAAATGTGGCAATTAAAAACTTCACTGCTTAGTTGATGAAACGAACTTGTAGGCTACAAAATTTACTTCTGGCGATCTCAACACAATAAAATACGATAACGATCTCACAACTAAACAAAATCTTTAGAAGCAACATTCTCACCTCAACCTCCATGTTACATGTTTCCCCATCAAAGACAGAGGGGTCGTCAGAAGAAAGAATATCAAGAACCGCCTTTGTGCTCAGTTGAGGACTGATCACCTTCAAATCCTACAATGATAACACAGTAAAAAGATTTCAACAATGCCGATCCATTGGAGTTAGAGCGTTAGACGAATGTGTTGATTTCGATGCCGGATTGCGTTACATGAAAAAACAAACTTGCCTTCAAAAGAAACAAAAACGCCCTCATGCAGAGCCGTGGTTCGTGAGGGGGTTGTTTTGCGGGGGTGCACACGCGTTGATAGATATGCCAGGAACGGTCCATGTAGGCGAGAGCGTTCACTGCTCTACGAGGTTCGAACAAGAAATGGCCGCCGACTCGACAAGAGTACCTCAGAATATGGTTGTCGATTAACCGCAGCAAGCAACCGGATAGAACCGCTTTTTTCGTGTTTGAATCACTGCAAGAAATCCAGATTTCTCTGGTTAGTAGAATAACAGAAATTTTGTTGCATGTTAAAATTGTATGTAAAAAGAAGCTTTACTGTATGAACAACCAACCGCTACAGGTGTAGACTAAAATATTCTTGGCGGAGATGTTGCTTCGGTTCGACGATGCAAAACGCCATAAAAATCATCACGATATTATAGTAACATGTGATGCCTACAACCCAAACAGCAAATCAGTCATTTTTTACATTGATTCAACGTCTGTGAAAAACGACTGATTTGCTATCTGAGAAGATGACTGCTAGCTACCTGGTTGCTTCATTCTTGTAAATCATGTAGCTGAGCACCACACAGGCGGTGAGGAACTCCCTCAGCAGTAACTTTTCCATCGGGTTGTGCACGTCATCACCGGCATGGCACTTCGCTGAAAAACAATGGGTTTCCGTGAGAAGGGTGGTACGTGAACCTAAACAACTGCTATTTTCTGCAGTACGTCTTTTAGGCGAAAAGTATCAGCTTGAAATTGTCAAGTATTCACTCACAAGAAACACTACCAGCAATGAACTCATGCAAACATTTTCTTCTTTCATCGAGAAATGGTTTGCAAGTAGATGGTTAGCTAAGCTAACAATTGGAAAACTTCACTCTGCCAATCTCGGTAACCGGCCCTTCGTCAAGAGCCTCTACAAGTAGGCTATGCGAAACTACCAGGAATAACCTATCAAGGCTTTGTCAGTCCGAGGATAAAGATTCAAAACCAACCAACCATTCGCGTTAACTGATAAATTTCTGCTTCTACAATTAAACATAAGTAACTTACCAATAGCCCTGTCCATGACCGACAAAGAGTAGCTGTGATGGTGGATCCGGCAATCCTTCAAGAACCTCCAGAACTGAAACCGTGTCATTACAAACGTGTTGTCAGGAGATCGGTCGTGGCCTAGCGCACTGTAAAAACTGTACACTCGTCGTAGAATGGACAGGTTCCGTAGCATCAACAGCGTGACCTGGTTACAAGTAGCAAAATTATTTGCCAAGATTTTTGACTTAAATCATGCATCTACTTCAACACCCAAGTAACTGTTCATGTAGCCTACGCTTTAAAGTCATTACAACACTTTTTCACTAACGTTCATTGGCGAGCTAGATTATTATTAAACACACTAACAGCAAAATCAAAGTGCAATGCCTGCACCATACAAGAGACTTTTACATAGCAATACTTGTTTTCCGGATTTCCTTCTTAACAAGAAGGTATAGCGCAGTGTTTTATGAAGATCAAAATAACTGTGTTTTTTCTTCTACACAATTAAGCGTCATGTGATTTTGTTTCTCCTCTGCCTTGCCGTTTCATTCTTATACGTTTTATTTTGCGATTTTGTATATGTAGATTAGTGTTGTAATTTCAATTTATGTGCAACATCAGTCAGTTGGTTACTTGATAAGAGCTAACATCAGTAATTCAGTATGGTCGAAAACGTTTGTCATTTTTACTTTATTTTCATGTTAGCCGATCATTAAATAACTGCTCAGAAAAATTATTATCAAAAATACTTCTTTTAATTCCTTTTCTCGTTCGCTTTCCTTGAAATCATCTAAGATGGAGTCGATATCCAAAGCAAAGCTAGTACCCAACAGATCACCTTCCTTTGTGGTGCCTTCTTGAGCTGAAACAAAACTAATTTTTCAGAGGAAGCGCTTTGGTAAAGACTTAACTTACTGACTTGAAACTTCCAAGAAACTGCAAAAAAAATAAAAAAAAAGATCTTTTTGTGTGGAAATTATTTTGTAATATAGAATACTATCAGCTGAAATATAGAAACAAACCTTCTTTCCAGTCGAATGGCGTTCGTACTCGAATCTCGCTTGAATCCAAGTTTTCATTTCCATCCAAGCGGAATTCAGGGTGCTCCACCATGTGGTCATTTTCAAACTGACCTTCAAAAACTTTCCCGTTTTTGAAAATGAACTTTCCCTGAAACGAAACGAAATAAATTACGCATCGACCAGATTGCGATGAAGACAAAGTTTCCAAAATCTATATTTCTGATTTAAAGTTTTAACGTCTATTAGACCAAATGACATGGCATAACTCTATAATCACAAGAAAGCAGTTGTACGAAACGAACTCAAGCGATCTACTCCAGTTACCCAGACAGCAAAATTCGTTATTTTTACATTGATTCAACGTCTGCAGACGTTGAATCAATGTAAAAATGACGGATTTTGCTGCCTAGGTATGTAGATTACACACGAACGAACACAAACTGGAGTTAATGTTATAGTCGTCATCTACGTTGAATATATGTAACTCGTGACCAGCGTCACTACATAATCACCGTTCAGCGTTTTCTGGTACAGACGTTGGAATTGATTACCACCGCACTGCGCGTGTAATCAATTGAGCGTTCTGTACCACGTTCCTTAGTTGATTGTTTTGCGTTTCTTTCTTACTATATATTGCGTTGATTTCATACACTGAATCAGTAAGTAACAAGAGGTAAATGGTTTTCTCACTTGGTTGGCTATCGCTACAATTATTATTGTTTATTTTATATTAAACGTCTGGAAATACAACAGACATTTAACTGGCGTCGTCGGCAGGATCTTTACAGAATTTCTACAGGATTTTAGAAACATGGAGAAGCTGATCGAAGTCCTGCAACAACAAATTGCCAACCAAGAACGCCAGACGAAGGAGCAAATTGCCAGACAAGAAGAACGTCACCAAGAACAAGTACAACGTCACCAAGAACAAGTACAACGTCACCAAGAACAAGAACAACGTCATCAAGATCAAATTGCCAACCAAGAAAAGCGCCACCTTGAACAACTACGAGAAATACGAGCCCAAACTTCAAGACCACAACCAACAACAATACAACAACAGGTATCTTTACCTAAGTTTGTAACGTTTGATGCCACCACTGAACTGTGGGCAGACTATTGGAAGAGGTTTAACACCTTTGTAGCAGCACATTCAGTCGCACAAGACAAAATGCCGCAGGTTTTTCTCACCAATCAATCACCTACAATCTACAAAATGTTAACAAATTTGGCTGCGCAGGAAACAAACCCAAAAGAAGTCAACGATCTCACCATGACGGAAATTACAAACTACATGGCTCAACAATTCGACCCAAAACGCTTCATCGTGAGGGAGCGATTCCGTTTCTGGAGCGAAATGAAGCGCAAGCCCGGTGAAACAGCTCAAGAACTAGCCATCCGCATACGTCAGGCAGCTGCCACCTGTGACTTCTCGTCCATTTCAAATCCATTGGACGAAGCTTTACGTACTCGTTTTATTTGTTCAATAGGTAACGAGGCGGTGCTTAAGGCGTTATTCAAAATCAGAGCTGATGAACTTACTTTCAAACGTGCGGTGGAGGTTGCATCAGAAACCGAAGAGGCAGCCAAGGTGGCCAAAGAAACTGTTTACGGCACTCCACCAGCACCAGTTGCGAAAGTAAGGACCATCAGCAAACCTCCAAAAACTAGGCAACTTACAGGTACTTTCTTTTCTTCTAAAAATAAAGAATGCTATCGCTGTGGTAATTCCAACCACAACGCCAATGACTGTAGGTTTAAGAAAGCCACTTGCCATTTCTGCAATATTACGGGACACTTACAGAGTGTTTGTCGAAAGAAAGCTAGACAGTTCAAACCTTCTAAGGTAAATTGTATCGAGGAAATTAACATGCTTTCTAGTTCTTGCAGAAAACCTCGAAATTCAAAGTTGGAAGTACCGATCTCCATTAATTCGGTAACCACACACTTAGAACTGGACACTGCTACAAATGGAAATTTCCTTTCCAGCGACGTCTGGACTCGGGTAGGCGCACCTCAATTGCAAGCACCAGTGTCGCAGTTCCAATCTGCTACCAAGCATCTACTACCAATCACGGGTTCTTTCACGGCCCAGGTAACTTGTCCTTCCACGGGAAGGTCAGATAATATTTCTTTTGTAGTCACGACAGTCAAAGGACTAAACTTGCTAGGTCGTGATGCAATCTCGTCTTTAGGAATTTCTATCGATAAATTCCTTCTGTCTAACTGTTCTACTTTACAGAGCATCCAGTCATGCGACAAGCCTGATAAGAGTCTGGAGAAGGCATGCTCCCTCTTATGTGACGAGTTCAAAGATGTTTTTAAGCCTGAACTCGGGTGCTTGCGAGATTATGAACTAGACATAGATTTTAAGTCTGATGCTAAACCTGTTTTTCTCAAACCTAGGCCTGTACCTTTCGCGCTAAAGGAGGACTTAGCACAAGCCTATGATTCGGGCATTGCACGTGGTGTATGGACACCAGTTCAGTTTTGCGATTGGGGCACACCGGTTGTTCCAGTCCGTAAGCCTTCAAACTCTTCAGAAGCGAAGGCCAAGTTACGCATATGTGGCGATTATTCAGTCACGGTGAACCCTTCCCTGGAGACCCATCGTCACCCGTTACCCTTACCAGAAGACTTAATGCAAAAGTTGGGTGGTGGGTATGGTTTCAGCAAGATAGACTTGGCTGATGCCTACAATCAGATTCGACTTGGTCCTGACAGTCGAAAACGACTCGCATTAAGCACTCACCGTGGCGTACTTTTACAAAATGTTTTACCTTTTGGCATATCTTCTGCTCCAGGTTATTTTCAGAAGATCATGGACGACCTTACAGCCGACCTTCCAGGGGTTGCAGTCTACCTAGACGACATTCTTGTCAGTGGCACTACTGCTGAGGAGCATCTCCAGAATCTTAGACGGCTCCTCGATCGACTTCACTCAAAAGGCCTGAGGTGTAGGAAAGACAAGTGTAAGTTTGCACAACCTCAGGTAGAGTATCTCGGACACATTTTGTCCAGGCAGGGCATCTCCAAAGGTCCCAAGGTAAACGCCGTACTGGAGATGTCTGCCCCCACTGACGTATCTTCTCTTCGTTCGTTTTTAGGTTCCTTACAATTTTATTCGAAGTTTCTACCGTTGAACGCTTCTACTGTAGCAGAACCACTATACCATCTCACGAAAAAGGACATTCCTTGGAGATGGGGAAAACAAGAGGAAAACTCTTTTGCTCAGCTGAAGCATCATCTATCTACTGATGAGGTTCTTACACATTTCAATGCGTCACTTCCGGTAGGTATCGCATGTGATGCTTCTAGTGTGGGCATCGGTGCTACTTTGTTTCACCGTTACCCAGATGGCACAGAACGGCCTATAGCAAACGTTTCAAAGATATTAACAGCTTCGCAGAGAAACTATAGTCAAATTCAGAAAGAGGCTTTGTCGATAATTTTTGCGCTAAAGAAGTTCTATCAATATCTTTTTGGTAGATCATTCATTTTGGTCACAGATCATAAACCATTGCTTAGTCTTTTTGGCCCGACCAAATCGACACCTTCTTTGGCAGCAAATCGTTTGGCTCGTTGGGCACTCTTTTTGTCGCAATTTACATACACTATTGAGTACAGGAAGACGAAGGATCATCAAAACGCTGATGCTTTGAGTCGCTTACCAGCAGGAGGGGATAAAGTCTTCGATGAAGAGGAAAGTGCGGATGACATTGATATCGTCTGCGCTATCGATGCTTTGGATTTGCAGGTCCAGACCCCAAATGCTGCCTCACTGCGTAAAGAATCTTCTAAAGATCCTACCATTTCCACGGTAATGCGTTTCATTCATGAAGGATGGCCGGCCAAGTCTTCTCCACAAGACCCGGTCGAACCGTTTCGTAAGTACGCAGACTCTCTTTCTACTTGTTACGGATGTCTACTTTACGGTTCCAGAGTGGTCATCCCGTTCAAACTTCGTCCTTCCGTCCTTCAATTGCTTCATGAAGGACATTTCGGCATTGAGAGAATGAAGCAGTTGGCAAGAACGTCCGTCTACTGGCCAAACATTGACCGAGACATAGCGGAACTTTGTCACAAGTGCAGTACCTGTGGCGAATATCAACCGCAATCTAAAACCCAGGTCCAATCATGGACGGTTCCAGAAGCACCGTGGAGTCGCTTGCACATAGATCATGCGGTAGAATTCATGGGTTACCATTGGTTACTCAGCATTGATGCTTTTTCTAAATACCCATGTATTCATGCTACTACTTCTTTATCTTCAACAGCTACTATCAACCTGCTAGAAGAAGATTTTGCTCATTTCGGCTATCCCCATACTATAGTTACCGATAATGCTACTACTTTTAAATCCACAGAATTTCAAACTTTCTGTAAGGAGAGGGGTATGGTACACATCACGGGTGCACCTTACCATCCGGAAACCAATGGAGCGGCGGAGCGCCTCGTACGTACGTTCAAGCAAGCACTTCGCAAATCTTCCCTACCCCCGAAGCAGGCCGTCTTGGAATTCCTACAGCAATATCGACGCACGCCCACTCCGAGTGGCTACTCTCCAAGCCAATTACTCAACAATCGTCAGATTCGAACCAAGATCGACACGCTTCTCCCTACACCGTCTCAAGTGGTACCCCGACAAAACCCTCACAACACCGACGCCTCCGAAGGTACCAAACGACATTTCAAACCGGGAGATCCCTGTTACGCGTTATCATTCACTCCACGACGGAGCCAGGATCCTCATTGGGTTCCAGCCGAGGTGATCAAGCGACAGGGTAGCCGAATCTTCCTGGTACGTCTGCTGCCACATGGTCCGACGTGGAGGCGCCATATGGACCAACTGCAACCTCGCTATGCATCATCGGAGGACCAGGAGCCGGGAGATACTCCTGCACCAACAATCGACTCTTCCGCTGTCTCCACCTCAGCCCGAACGAATTCGGACGACACACCGACTGTACCGGAATTCGGGCCACACAACCCACGAAGGTCGAGCCGTCGCCGCAGACCTCCGGCTCGTTTCGGACTTTGAGTTTTATTGTTAATTCGGTGTCTTGTTCATTTTTTATGTTTGTGTATAAAAATTATCGGGGAGGTGTTATAGTCGTCATCTACGTTGAATATATGTAACTCGTGACCAGCGTCACTACATAATCACCGTTCAGCGTTTTCTGGTACAGACGTTGGAATTGATTACCACCGCACTGCGCGTGTAATCAATTGAGCGTTCTGTACCACGTTCCTTAGTTGATTGTTTTGCGTTTCTTTCTTACTATATATTGCGTTGATTTCATACACTGAATCAGTAAGTAACAAGAGGTAAATGGTTTTCTCACTTGGTTGGCTATCGCTACAATTATTATTGTTTATTTTATATTAAACGTCTGGAAATACAACAGTTAAAAATGCACTTAACACAAAACAACTCAAAGGCTTGTCACTATACCACCTTTGAGGAAAGAAAAACAATTATAAGAATAAGTGTTCGAGCTATCGTGTGTCTTGTCTTTCAAGGTATAAGGATAAAACAAAAGACTTGGAAACGTGAAACCTTTTGTTGAGACTTGTTTATGATTTCAAACTAACTCCAGTTGTAGCAATTGTGAAGTAAGTAGTCAAAAGAAAACAAGAATGTTTCATATCAGACAATAGAAATGGACATCTGCTGGGTTGCAAAATACGAACAATTTTATAATTTGCTTCAATAGCACGTATCGACATCTTCAAAAATATAACAGTTAACATCTTTTGATTTATTTCTTGGTAAAAGCAAAATTACGGTTAGGCTCGCAAAGCGACATGCGAATACGACAGAGAGAAACAAAATGTTGACTACCTTATTCCTGAGTTCACCGATTTTAAGACACAAAACGGGATGTACGGTATAGCAACACAGGACAAGACTACTCAAAGCTGGTTTGTCATTCTAGCCTGTCTAGAATTTTGAACAAATCTATTTCACATGAAACAAAAGCATGTAGCAAATATTGATGCTGTTTCGCTTGTTTTTCTTATCAAGAAAAGAGCCTTAATGGACTTAATGGGTGTAAACATGATTTACAAATTAAACAACAAGATATTTACTCAGTTACAAACAAATAGGTCAAAATACCAAATCATCATGTTGCAGATTGCGATTTCGGATATTTAATCCTCTAAAGTATTTAATGCATCACTTAATTCCATTCATAATTTGTAGAAAAATTACTGCTCTTAGTCTTAGACTAAATTTATTTGTATCTTAGCAACCGCATAACAACTTTAGGGTATTTTGGAACTAAACTATTGTATTTTGCTGTACTCACCCAGCCATGCTTTTTATTATTTTCCCATTCTCCATTGTACACAGCTCCACTGGCAAAAAAGAACTTCCCATGACCATGGCGAAGACCGTTGATGAAGTCACCCACATATTCGTTCCGTAGCGGGTACTGGGAGCCAGGTACTCGATTCAGGTACCACGTGTGAGTTCCACATCCATGCTGAGGTTATTCAAAAACACAAGTCCAGACAAATTTTAATAAATACAAATAAATGAACTAACAAAAAGAAACTCGTTTTCGATAAATCAGGTGATAAAAGCAGAACAGTCCAAAGCCAGGCCAATGTCTGACGCAAAACGTTGTTCAATCCAGTGATTATTATCAACTATTTTTATTCACGCGTTATTAGGATGTTTCGTACAACATTCGCCTACAGTGAAGCCCTACAACCAGAAAAGTTCTGTCGTGTCATATCAAAGTGGAAGGAAAGACAAATTTTGTATTTTATTAACCTGGATTAGTCACGTTCTCGATTTGATTTTGAATCTTTATCCTCGGACTAACAAAGCCTTGATAGGATATTACTGGTAGTTTCGCATACTTGTAGAGGCTCTTGACACAGGGCCGGTTACCGAGATTGGCAAAGTGAAGTTTTCCGATTGTTGAAGTGTTGTTACCGGGGAATTATTCCATCCAGTAGGTGCCGCTACATGGAGAACAGTCCTTAGAATGTGTTGCTCAAGCGCACAGTCTGAGAGTAGCACCAGCGCCGCTTGATCTTGAAGCTTTCTCGTTCACGAAGCCACGATCTAACCAACTGAGCTACTGGGGAGGACAACTGAGCTATCGGGCTCATTGGCCGTTTTTGCACTTAATTTGTTTGCAATGTGATTCTTCCCTTTTTAATTCTCAAAGCCAGCTAAAAACTTTCAACTGTAAGAACCCGGATGTACTGGTGTCAAATGTTCTTGTAATTGCGTAATCTCAGAAATCGTAATCCTACTAAATGGCATCATTTAGTTATGTCATAAGTAGTAAAGTAACGTATTGTCATATATAGCCTATTGAATTCTCACAAATGGTAATGGGCAGAATAGTGAAAGCACTACCTGAGTAATGGAGCTTGATAAAGCTTTGGATATTATCACGGCACAATATCCTAAGGGAGCCATTGTCAATCAAGATTTAATTGAGAAGAGATCCAATGACAATAAAAAAAAAACTGACATGAGTTTCCAGGCCTTAAATTTTTTTAAAGGAAACTGAAGAATAAAAATGTTAGGCCTGTAGCTTTCCATATTGCACTTTACCTGGACTCCATTCTCCCACATTCCGGAGAATGACTCATCGGTTGTGAGCCATCTCATTGTTCCCTCTCCGTGACGTTTATCGTTCACCCATTGGCCTTCATACACATTGCCAGTGTGGTACCTCCGCACCCCCCATCCATGTCTGGTGTTATTGACCCAATCTCCCTCATACCAGGAGTGCTCGCTGTAATGCATTATTCCCTGCAAGTAGAAAACACTATTTAGTATATTGGCTTAAACGCATTTTTTACATAATTACCTATCAAAATTGACTGAACGCGTAAGATTACACGTAAAAATAGAGAAGAACAGTTGTATTGTTCCCAATGACCTACATAAGCCACAGATTAATTTTTATGTACTGTATTAAAAAGATGATGTATTATCTAGGAATTGCAGTTACTTTCGTATTAATTCACTTATATTTTTACACACGTCAAAGTCACTGTGCGTTTCAAAAAGAAAAATTTATTCAATGACTAAAACAAACAGATATCGCGAAAACTCACTCGACCATGTCTTTTTCCCAAATACCATTGACCAGAATACGAAACGTTAAATTGAGGTGATTTAAAAACCCCAACACCGTGTCTCAAGCCGTTTATGACCTCTCCTTCATAATAACTGAAAACAAAGCAAGATTGGTGAACAAATACACAAACTATTGTCAAAATGATTGGAACATTATGTTATTGGTGCTATTTTTGTTTACCGTATTTTTGTAAAAAGTGGTCACAGTCGTAGCCTACATTGTGTCAAAGTGCATACCCGACGCCGTATTACTGTGAAGTTCTGTTGTATCTTAAAGCTTTACGTTGACTGTAGCGGTGTCGGTTTATTGCAAGGTTACGCTTTTCTTGCTTGAGTACACCATTGCTGAGTTGCAACTTCCAACTTGTTGAGTTAAAGTAGAGTGCCAATAGTGATAGTTGCTATCGTCAGTTGAAGAAGTGTTCATGTTTTACAGATGAATTATTTAGTTCTTTAAAGTGTAAGATGATATAATTTATTCACGATTGTCATTACATTGCTCAGCAGGTACCTTTTATCTTGCCATTGGTACCGTCCGTATCCAGATATTTGGTTGTAGTTCATATCTCCTTCATAGTATACCTCATCTTGCCAAATGTACTTTCCTTTACCATGCATCACGCCATCCAAGAAATTTCCCTGCAAAATATAAACAATTGTAAAGAATTAGTAAACAATTGTTAAGCAAAATACCAAACACAAGTTTTATTAATACATGATGAAAGAAATATATAAATGTGTGATAAATTCTACCAAAAAATGTAAATGCCTTGTTGTTACATAGGAAGTTGTAGCTTCTGTGACACTCACCGCCTTAAACTTCGTGTGAGCATAATAATTACATCTTTGAAAACTACTTAAACTCGTCAGTTGCACAAGTTGAAATAAAATCTTTTGATTTGTACAATAAACCATTTCTACCTCATACGAGTTCCCGCCAATAAACCAAGCATGGCCATGACCTTCGAACTGACCACTTCTTGTTTTTTCTCCTTCGTATCTTGACACTATGATGTCAGACAAAGGGGGTTCGTTGTATACATTTTCCTTTCCTTTAGGTGAAACAACGTTTGACAGCAAGTCACCGCAAAGTCGACCGCTGTCACTTTCAGCAACCGATTTGGTCTCAAGTGCGTCTAATACTTCACTTGGTACCTAAATATAGAAGAGAAATCATTCAGTGCAAGATATCAAAATATTCTGTAACATGCTTTCTTGCAGCCAGAAATATTTTTGGTGGTTGTTAAAAGTGAAATCTAATATTTACAAGCTATTAAGAATTAAGATTATGTTTTTATCTTTAATAAAGGTATTTAAAAGCTGCCATTGAAAGTAAAACAACTTGTTCATTGGATTGCTTGTAATATGAAACAAATAGTTGTGAATAAACCTTGATAAACAAATGTAGTTATTACTATCTGAAGCCTTTACAAATTGTTTCACCTAACGGATCATCAGAAGGTCTGTAAAAACATGTAAACAGTAAAGAATCGATAATTCTGAAAAGATATTAAATATTACAACTGTAATTTAATCTGCCAAAAAAAAAATCTCTAAACCTGTACTTCCTGAGGAGATATTAAATATTACAACTGTAATTTAATCTGCAAAAAAAACCTCTAAACCTGAATTCCTGAAAAGATATTAAATATTATAACCGTAATCCAATCTGCAGAAAAAAACTCCAGAATTACTAAGGACAGCCTCCATCCGCCACGATAAAGTTTCAATCAATTTGTCCCAATGGAAACCAAGCAACATGATGGCAACATCTATGACATCACAAAGAAGCAAAATGCTTGTTATGATCGGCGCATCCTGTAGTAATCTGAACAGAATGAACAAAAATTGTTTTTAAACCTGTAAAAATTAAATGAGATTTACAACCTGTAAAAATGAAATGAAATTCAATTTTTTCAAAATTATAACCTGTAAAAATCCCAAGGAATTGTGATGATGTAACCTGTAGTGTCCTGAACAAATGAAATAAAATCTGTTTATAAACCTGTAAAAATTAAATGAGATTTATAGCCTGTAAAAATCAAATGAAATTTTAAAAACCTGTGAAAATCAAAAGGAATTTATTTTATTTTGAAGTACTTGAGTTTAAATTTGTTTCTATGACGACATTTGCCGACCAGTTCCGAACGCTTGTTCAAAAGGTGGCCACTATCAGCCTTCAGAATGGCCAGCTTTTCAGCCAAACATAGGCCACAATTGTTACGACCACCACCACTATAAGGCCGAGCACAGCTGTGGATGGACCAAGTTATTTGAGGATCAACACCCTTGTCCTTAAGGTCCCAAACTGCCTTAACTGCCAAACTTTAACTTTAACTTTACTTTAACTGCCAAACTTTAACTTTAACTTTTTTTTTTTTAACTTTTAACTTTTTTTTTTTAACTTTAACTTTTTTAACTTTAACTTTAATGCCAAAACTTTAACTGCCAAACGAAACAGTACCGAACTATCTAAGGCAGTTTGGGACCTTAAGGACAAGGGTGTTGATCCTCAAATAACTTGGTCCATCCACAGCTGTGCTCGGCCTTATAGTGGTGGTGGTCGTAACAATTGTGGCCTATGTTTGGCTGAAAAGCTGGCCATTCTGAAGGCTGATAGTGGCCACCTTTTGAACAAGCGTTCGGAACTGGTCGGCAAATGTCGTCATAGAAACAAATTTAAACTCAAGTACTTCAAAATAAAATAAATTCCTTTTGATTTTCACAGGTTTTTAAAATTTCATTTGATTTTTACAGGCTATAAATCTCATTTAATTTTTACAGGTTTATAAACAGATTTTATTTCATTTGTTCAGGACACTACAGGTTACATCATCACAATTCCTTGGGATTTTTACAGGTTATAATTTTGAAAAAATTGATTTTCATTTCATTTTTACAGGTTGTAAATCTCATTTAATTTTTACAGGTTTAAAAACAATTTTTGTTCATTCTGTTCAGATTACTACAGGATGCGCCGATCATAACAAGCATTTTGCTTCTTTGTGATGTCATAGATGTTGCCATCATGTTGCTTGGTTTCCATTGGGACAAATTGATTGAAACTTTATCGTGGCGGATGGAGGCTGTCCTTAGTAATTCTGGAGTTTTTTTCTGCAGATTGGATTACGGTTATAATATTTAATATCTTTTCAGGAATTCAGGTTTAGAGGTTTTTTTTGCAGATTAAATTACAGTTGTAATATTTAATATCTCCTCAGGAAGTACAGGTTTAGAGATTTTTTTTTTTGGCAGATTAAATTACAGTTGTAATATTTAATATCTTTTCAGAATTATCGATTCTTTACTGTTTACATGTTTTTACAGACCTTCTGATGATCCGTTAGGTGAAACAATTTGTAAAGGCTTCAGATAGTAATAACTACATTTGATTTAATTCGCTCTGCTTTGCCTTTTTTGCTTGGCATTGAGCACTTTTTGTAGTATTAATAGTTTTCATTGTTTTAACCTTGATAAACATACATTTTATAAACAAAAAAGCTGATAGACAATAATCATTGGTACAGTAACTTTTTAAGTAAAATAAGCCAGGATAAAAATATTTTGGTTATGCAAGTTTGAACTTGAACCTTTATAAAGTATAGTTAGTTAAAAATTTGTACAACTTTAGGGGAGAAGAAATTTTACAATACCAAAGATAGTGGCACCGCTCTAATGTGTTGTCTATCATCTGTTTGTAGTATTAAAGTTTTGTGATGCATGTTCATGGAAAGACAAGCCAATATGCCAAGTACCTCTACGTTGTGTTCACTGGAAGGCGTTCCTTTCAAACTAGTTTCATTGTCATTCACGGCGTTTCTACTTACATGTACAGAACTGTCTTCTGAATAAAAACAGAACAGGTTAAATGAAAATATACAATTTGAAAAGTATGTAAGAAAAACGTAATAAAAAATATCAACACTAGAAAGAATACTCAATGCCAAGCAATGAAAATTAAACCAATTGAAGTTGATATTGTCAGAAAAACCTTAGCAGCCTGTTTCACCCTTGGTAGGATCTTAAAAAGTTTTTTTTTTTCAAATACAATTTGTGATTCAATTTGATATGCACGTAATACTTTAAATTTATATTAGTTAACAAATATTTTAAGCTGCTACATCAAGTGTAAAATCTTACTATTTCTTGGAATGCAAGCATATGGTATTTAATTGCTTCATTTAAGCTCGGCTAAGGACAGATGAGAACTATTTAATGATTAATGTCCTAACATCATCTACAATTCTACATTCCTATAAAGACATGCTAAAATATGTTTTGCCGTAGAAGTTGTTAATACCTTCTTTGGAATCGATTGATTTTCTGGAAGAACTTTTTCGACCTTTGGCCATTTATTTTCTTCTGTTATTTCCAAATAAGCATAATATTATTCTTAGCAATTTTAAGTTATGTTGTTGTTGTGCATGACTAAATAAAAAAGAGGCATCAATACAAGTTTCTTAATACTGTATTATAATACCTCAAACCAACCTCATTTTAATCATGTTATGTTACTTTATATTAGTGCATAAACTATTTTAATGGTATATACAACCAAGCAACCACACGGCATTTAACATAATCGATTAAAATTGAACAAAACTATAAGCTACAAACGTTTTCGGCCATACACACGTTAGCCCTTATCAAGTAACAAAAAATAACTGCTTGTTCAAGTTTAATCGATTATGTTAAATGCCGTGGTTGCTTGGTTGTATATGTCTGTGGTTGAAAAAAGTGACCTCTTTACCAAAATTGTATTTTAATGGTACTCTGCAAATTTCTAACTGCATTTCGTTTGAAAAAGATTGAAGATTCAAATCAATAGCCTAGTCATGTTAATAGTTTCAATCATTACACTTACAAACAAACTATCAAGGATGTAATTTTATAATCTTTGACAAATTGAAGGATAATAACTCATGATAGGATTGCCAAGATATCACAACATTCTATTTGTTACAGCAAACCTAAGTTGCATCTGACCAAACAACAGCATCCATTTGCTTCAAAATCATGATACCAACATTCAGAACTCTCACATGACGATCAACTACACAAGCTGGGGTAACTGATGCAAGGATTTTTTGGCAAGATCACCAAGAGAGTGAAGGATTATTTCATCTCCAGTATGAATGATAAAAATCGCCAACAACTAATGAAAAGCACATCTCAATAAAAAATTGATTTCATAACAGATGGAAAGCAGTAAAACACAATAACATCTGCTTCTAATAATGAAGCAAGTGTGAAATAGAATAAAAGAATACAATATTCACATTCTATTTTGAAAACGATATCATATGCAAAAGATACCATATATACAAAAACCATAGCCTCGGAGGCTGAGCTGCCAGGCAGCGTAAGTTATGCAAGCATGGAATCCTGTGATCAAGCAAACTTTTTTTTTGTGAAATGTAAGGTCATAGATCCACCACAAACAGGACGGAATGGCCCGTTTCGGCGAGTCCGATTCGGCAAGTTCCTTATTCGGCGAGAGCCTTTTTCGGCAAGTGCCCTATTCGGCGAGTTTTTGAAATTTTATTTTTGAAAGAGAATAATCGGGTACCGTAGCCTAACTATTTTCACATTGTTTTAACGTCGCTGAACGTGCAGAAAGGAATAAAAATAAAATGTTTGAACTATTAAATTAAAATTCGTCATGTCAGTTCAGTTGTTTTTATTTCTGACCATCATATCAAAAACAATACACGTCAACATAGCAAATGTAGAAGCGACAAAACGCAAACGCTAAAACGTGCTTGAATTCGTCATGTCAGTTCAGTTGTTTTTAAGGTAGAAGCGACAAAACGCGAACGTTAAAACGTGCTTGTGACCGAAGTTAGTTATTTAGTTGAAAGAAATTTGGCACGGTTGCAACACCTTCAGAAAAATTTAAGATGTGTAGGGGAAAATAAAAAAAAGAAAATGTTACAAAAAAAAAAATCATGTTTATATCTATAAGTTAGTAGCCTACTTTTGAATAGTTAAAATGATTAGTTTGGCGCAACAAATGTGTGGCCTACAGCTTGGATTGAAAGGAAATTATCGGGTACAGTAGCCTAGTTATCCCTACCAGCAAAAATTTGTTCCAAGAACCCAGTTAGCCTAACAGTTGATTTTTACATTGTAGTAACAGAATGAAAAGGCTAACCAAATGTGTGGCCTATCGTTACTTTTAACGTCGCTAAACGTTGAAATCGTGTAGAAAAGAGAACTTTGATGACTAGGATACGTTGCAAGCCTTAAAGCAGCCGACGGCCATGGGCGCTAAGTAGTGCTTGGATGACCGCCTGTGCTACCTTCTCCGTCGGCCAAGTTTGGCCGCCGGTTTCTTCTAGCCAATTATTTAATTTCGCAATAGAATGATCGTGGATTAAATGTCGAAAATATGTAGTATCAAAGAGAGACGCAGAATTAGGTCAGCTCATCATAATCATTACTGTTGTATTGAATATATCCAGCTGCGATCACCAGCGCTGTAAGTCTTGTTTGCAATTCCCGATGTTTATTTTAACAAAGTGTTAATCCGAAGTGCTAATTTACATCGGCTGGCAATATTGTCGTTTTTATATCGATTCAATGTTGTCGGACAGTGAATCGTTGTTAAAAAGGAGAACTAGGTTAGTTGACATCCGTGGGTAAAACACGTGTCTTCATAGTTGAGAACGCTGTGGGTTAGTGACTTCACACCCTCAATGGTGACATCATAATGGAATAAATGGTCAGGTTTTATGAAAGGCGGTATGCAGTTGAAACGATTTACTGAGCTGCAAGCAGTTAAAACAATTTAGGGTCGTTAGATGGTCCCGCAATACCGGATTACAATCCCGATAAAGCATTTAATGCGTGGTACAACGGTTCTATTGCAGGACGTCGCCCAGACTTCAACAACGCTAAGTGATCATTTTAACATTGTTGCAAGTTTAATGCTATTTACTAGTGCTATCGTTATTGTATTTTGGCCTCCAAGCACGCAGATTTGGCCGCCGAGAAGGAGCTCTCAGTAGGCCACGATGGCTGCCGGAAAAAAACACGAGTTTCAAGGCCTGCGTTGAAACTGAGAAGCATTCACAGAAGCCCTTCGATACGTTGCATTTTTAAGATTATGCATTTTTAAGATAATGTATTCAGACGTTGAATCAATGTACAAATGAACTGTTTGGCTAAATGGGTTCTTGGAACAAATCGAAGGGCTTCTGTGAATGTTTCCCAGTTTCAACGTATCCTAGTCAGCAAAGTTCTCTTTTCTACACGATTTCAACGTTTAACGACGTTAAAACAATGTAAAAACGGCAATTTCTGCTGGTTGGGATAACTAGGCTACGGTACCCAATAATTTCCTTTCAATCCAAGCTGTAGGCCACACATTTGTTGATCCAAACTAATCATTTTAACTATTCAAAAGTACTAACTTATAGACATTAAACATGATTTTTTTTGTAACATTTTCTTTTTTTTATTTTCCCTTCATTTCTTAAATTTTTCTGAAGGTGTTGCGACCGTGCCAAATTTCTTTCAACTCAATAACTTACTTCGGTCACAACCAATCATTTTTTTTTTTTTTATAGCACGTTTTAACGTTCGCGTTTTGTCGCTTCTACCTTTTTCTACACCTTTGCTGTGTTGACGTGAATTGTTTTTGATATCATGATCAAAAATAAAAACAACTGACATGACATGACGAATTCAAGCACGTTTTAACGTTCGCGTTTTGTCGCTTCTACCTTTGCTATGTTGACGTGTATTGTTTTTGATATGATGATCAAAAATAAAAACAACGATGACAACGTTTAACGATGTAAAAACGGCAATTATAATTAGGCTACGGTACCCGATAATTCCCTTTCAAAAATAAAATTTCAAAAACTCGCCGAATAGGGCACTCGCTGAAAAAGGCTCTCGCCGAATAGGGAACTCGCCAAATCGGATTAGCCGAATCGGACTCGCCAAATAGTAGCAGACCCCAAACAGGAAACCAATAAAACAGGAAAAGCTTTGTGTCAAACAGACGTTCCTTGGAAGATCACACACAGACACCATGGTTGAGCTACTGTCTACAGCAGGGGCGGGCAACATACGGCATGTGGGCTGGACCTGGCCCGCGATGGGATTTTGAGCAGCCCGTGGGCTGGACCCGGCCCGCGACGGGATTTTGAGCGCCCCGCAGACAGTGTCCGGTCTTTACATGATAATGTGGCCTGTGTCCACACTTTGCCACAATCCCCCACTACTTGCTTACTACGTCAAATAATAGTGACTGTTAGTTATTCTTTAGTTCTTTGTGTTCTTTGATTCTTTGTTTTCAGTTTTTAGTCAAGTGACAAGCATGTTATGTTCCGTCATAAACGGACCCTTTCATCCTTTTTCTTTGTCTCTTATAAGAATCTCCTTTAGTCTCAGGCCTTGCTTCAATACGGAAAAATCGATTAAAGTGAAATTAGGCTGATTAGTGTAATAATTAAACCGGGAACGTATACAAATAATAGTAATTGTTGGTTATTCTTTAGTTCTTTGTGTTTTTTGATTCTTTGTTTTCAGTTGAAATTAGATTTTGAATTTACAATAAATATTTTCCCATGGATTTTGCCAAGAAATGTAAAGTTGAAAAGGAGTGTCGCGAATTTAACAAAGATTGGATGCTCAAAGCTGCGATCCAATCTCACTGATGTTCACGTGCAGTCTTTACTGAGGGTTTCTACGTCCGACATGCAGCCAAAGTTCAAAGAGCTTGTTGACAACTTTTATCGACCGCAGATGTCTCATTAACTTCAGCAGCTAATACGTTAATTGTTAATAAATTCATTAAATACTGTTTTTGTCTCTATGTATGCTTTAAACTGAAAGTTTGCATT
Organism: Aplidium turbinatum; assembly: GCF_918807975.1. Classification (NCBI taxonomy): domain Eukaryota; kingdom Metazoa; phylum Chordata; class Ascidiacea; order Aplousobranchia; family Polyclinidae; genus Aplidium; species Aplidium turbinatum. The sequence continues at coordinate 51,014,433 of NC_137472.1, forward strand.
ACATCAAATACGATTTATTCCTTGTCTAGATAGATAAATACGCGATTAATGTAGCGATTCATGAATCCGGCCCACCAAGTACTTTATTTTCCCATAACAGGCTCGTCGACTGGAGAAGTTGCCCACCCCTGGTCTACAGTATACAAGTTGACACAGAAAGTAGGCCTAATGAGTTGGGAGGTTATTAAAGGCAGCTTTTCTTTGTTGTTGAAAAAAAAACAAAACAATAAGCAAGCTCTGTAGACCATGAAAATACAGCCAGTGCATATAATGAAACCACTATGTGGTTTACTAGTCAGTTGCTACGCTAGATAATCATTATTTTAGTAGTAAAGGAAAGAATCTCAGCACACCTCTACAACACAGAGCATAAAGTAACCACATTCCATGCTCTCTTAATTTGCAAAAAACATGTCAATAATACAGGTACTCAATACTAAAATTGCTGCCAAATGATGCTCCTCATGTGTCAAATTACCAGCAACCGGGCAAAATTCTCCTTACCAAAATATGGTTTTATCATTAAGTCATTCTTCATTTCACTTATGCTCATTTGCTTTTAACTTATCCAAATCAATTTCTCCAACCATGACCCAATATCCCAGTTGGTTAAGTGATTATGTGAACAAAGCTGTGGTAAGATCAAGCAGAGCTTAGCCAATTAAATTCTTGTGGTGTGGACTTAATAAATACATTGTAAGGATACTTTCCATTTCATAAACACCTAACGGAATGGCCCGATTCGGTGAGTCTGATTCGGTGAGTCCGATTCGGTGAGTTTGATCCCTTAACGGGGGATTTTTTCAATTTTTTTTTTTAATTATCGGGTACCGTGGCCTAATTATCATTGCCGTTTTAGGGTTAGGGGTTAGGAGTTAGGGGTTAGAGGTTAGGAACTCACCGAATCGGACTCACCAAATCGGACTCACCGAATAGTAGCAGACCCAACACCTAATACCTAGAATAATTGCGACACATTGACACTTTAGCTTCTCTCTGTCTATCTCAGTGACTGGATTTTTAATAGTGGATCAACTTCTCCATGAGTGTGCAAAATGGCCAGGATTAAAGAAAGAGCTTTTCTCCCCTGTCCCAAGATAAAAAAGCAATAAAAACATAGTACTTAAAATTGTGAATATAACCTGATTGATTAAAATTTTTATCTTTGTACTGGGAAATCTTCTTGAAAGCTTAATCCTTGTAGTTTCGCATACTTGTAGAGACTTTAAAGCACCAACGCAGCTCCAGTTACCAAGATTGACAGAATGAAGTTTCTGATTGTTGAAGTGTTGTTGTTAGGGAATTATTCCATCCATTAGGTGCCGCTGAATGGAGAACAGTCCTTAGAATGTGGTGTTCAAGCACATACCCCAAGAGTCGAAACAGCACCACCTGATTTTGAAGCTTCTTTGTTCATAAAGTCAGGCTTAACCAACTGAGCTATCCGAGCTTCCAAACTTTATAGGTAATTTAAATTACAACAAAATTGGGAGCTGGTATACAAGTCCCCCCCCCCCCCATTGGTACATAACTCATGGCAAAGACAGGACTCAACCAAACGTATAGGGTGAAACTACTTTACCTTTGCTTTACTGTTCACACACTTCAATCCACATGTTTTGGTCAATTCCTCTTTGTCATGAGTTGCCAAGGGGGGACTTGTATACCAGCTCCCAAAATTGTTATTTGGTGGACTGCACAGTTAAAATAAAGGTAAAATATTAGAAGTACGGTAGGTAGTCTTTATTAACGGATTATGAAAAATATACAAATACATTTATGCTTATTTAATTTAAGATAACCAAGACCTGCTCCAGAGTTTTAAATAATATACTAGTGTACCGTACCACTAGTTAGGCCTAAGGCTAAAACACCAGCATTGATTTTACTAATTAACATTAACAACAGATTTTCACACAAAATAAATTGGCAAAATCAAATACTAACTTTACATTCACGCTTTGTAACTTAACCAAAAAAGCACAAAATTAGGCCTTCAAACTAAAGCATGTCCCAGAAGCAGCTGAGCTGCAGCGCTTTCTCCAGCTTCCTTGGTTACTGAAAACAGTTCTGCCAGATGCTTGTTGAGGCATTTCCTCAGAAAAAGTTGTCTAATTTTTCCAAAATTACACTTTTAGTTATCTGGCATGCAAAACCTAATTTTTTTTACATCAATTGCGTGTTGTAGTTTTGAATGAAATAGTCCTTTTATAAAAAATATTTTCTGATTATGGTTTCTCTTCACCGCCAATTACAAATAAATTTCTCAAATTTGTTAAAAAATCTAATCTGGCAACATTGTGTTGAATATTAATAAAAGTGCTTTCACACGAACTCATGCAAACAATAAAAATACTTTTCGCGAACAAGAAATTATTATAAAATTGAAAAAGGAACCTTTTATGGTTTGTGAATGAATACTATCAGAACTTTTCCATTTTGGCTCTTTTTTAATTAATAAAAAAATCCATGGATTTAGTAGCATAATTTGTAATTTTCAAGGGACACATTTCATAAAAGTTATTATGATACTTACAACAGTTTGGTCCATGTCTAAGAAAGTTACAATTCGCAAGATGAAATTACGCTACTTTGTTGATTTTAACCTAAATTAACAAAATTGTAAAGACAAAGCACCGCAATGGTTGCGGTTGTTTCTATGTTTCAATAATTTCTAAAATGTTAATGTGAAACCCATCACAGAAAGAAACCTTCGAAATATTTTCATTGTCATATTGTGCACCAGTAGATCAAATGAATTTCTTCATAATTAAACCATAAAGTATTCCTGCAAAAGAAAGTTGAATTTTGATTCACCACATCAACATGGTCACCTAATAAAAAGATACTTGAACTCCAGTTTTGTCGTTTGCACCGAGAGTTATCAAGTAGCTTTGGGTTGCGCTGTTTCGTTATATTATAGTTGGATTTTTATTTAATATTATTGTTTTTTGCACACTTGCTTTTTTTTCTGATCGTTTCTCTGGTTATACTGTATTTGATTTGACAGTTGCCAATCTGCGAGGTTACCAGAACTCACAAGTTCTTTACCACTGGTGGTGTTGCAGGTTATCATTGTTACTATGTAAAATATTGCACCACATTTCAATAGTAGCCGGTAGGCACTGCTTTTAAGTGCTTACAGTGCTTGGTGGTCACGAGTGCTGTCATGTGAGTTGATCACAAGAACATTACCGCTATTGAATTGCAAACATTTGGATATGTATTCAGCCAAATTCAGAACGTTTGTGTTCATATGGGCCATTCTCGTATTTTGTAAGTATAATTCAAGTTGTTGAGGTACCGTACCGGTAGGCTAGTAAGTAGAATAATCTGACTTGGCTGCTTCAAGGTGTTGTAAACTTGTATTTTGCCCAAGCGTTTCAGTTTGTTTTTATTTCTGACCATTACAATGAAAAACAATAAATGCCAAACATAGCAGAGGTCTAGAAAAATGTAGAATCACGAACGTTATAATGCGCTTGACACTGTAGTGGCGCCGTTGCTAGCAGCGGCGTAGCCAGGGGGGGGAGGTTTGGGGGTTACAATCCCCCCCTTTGGCACGCGTGTGACATCACGATATTAAGAATGATGCTTTCAGTCTCTAGGGAACGTTCAAATATTGCGTAACGCTTTTTTTTCCGAATTTTTGACCCCCCCCTCCCCCACGTAACGCCAACGTAACGCTTTTTCACTACGAATTCAGCACAAAAACTACCATTCCGTACTCGAAAGCGTTACGTAACGTTTTGCTTGAACCCCTTCCCCCCCGATGTGACGCTAACGTAACGCTTTGCATAACCCCCCCTCCCCCTCGAAGGCGTTACGTAATATTTGAACGTTCCCCTACCGTATGTCTCTAAAACAAAGTTTGCCTAATTTTAAACATAACTGCATTAAAAGAGCGAGGTTTGCCAATACCAAACATTCAAATAAAACTCAGCCAGGAATTAGCAACAAATAACATAGAGACTGAACTTTATTACCAAAAAATGCCTAAGAAAACATGATCTTATCCTTTTGCTATGCCACCGGACAGCACCATTTTACAGGAATATTTATACCCACATTTTTGTTGAAAATGCTCTCAGAATGCCCCAAATTCAAAGTAATTTTTCAAAATTTTCTGTGGGAGGCCCCCCAGACCCACCGCCGCTGGGTGACATCTTTGGCAAAAACGCCGTCGGGCTGCGCCCGTCGGCCGACAAAACCCTCCCCTTTCAAAATTCCTGGCTACGCCACTGGTAGTCCTGCTAGTAGTCTTGCCTATTTGCCTATCCTTTGCCTATCCTGCTAGTTGCTAGTAGTCCGCCTATACACAGCTGCGGATACAAACCTATTTCGTTCCCTGAACACTTCGTCCCCCGATTTCGTCCCCTGAAAAGATAAAACAAAGCCGGTGTCGCTGATCGGAATTCTGCAAACATTTCAAAAACTTTTCCCTTGAATTAATTATTGAATTTTTATGGGCCACCACAAAAGAAGTGTGACTTTTTCTTTGTAATTTTGTCTAGAAATGTTAGTTGGAAGTGAATAGATCATTCGAGTGTGGCAGCTCGTGATCATTTGTAATGGAGAGGCTACAATCTTAATTCGATAACCCTAATCCGAAAGTGAGGTTCATTTTATCAAAGTTCTATTATAACATTATTTCAAGATAGCCTACTTAGTGTGGTCAACTGTTTTGGGAACTCAAGCAATGGCAACTCTGATCAGCGACTTCCGCGCTTCTGTATTTTTCCCTCGATCTTTTCAAGGGAAAAATTTTGTTATCTTTACGACAACTCCAATCAGCGACTTCAGTTCTGTTGTATTTTTTTCTCGGTCTTTTCAGGGGATGAAATCTGGGGACGAAATAGGTTGCAAACCACAGCTGCAGTTAATGCAGAAACATCCCGAGCATGATAGTGGTGGTGATAACCTGAGGACAATGTCTGTATTTGAACTTTACTGTGCATAGAATAAATAAATAGCAATATCTTTTTATTTAATGTAACCTGTCAGTGCCAGTTTATCTTACCATAACAACAATTGAAATATATTTTTTTAGAAAGCAATAAAGCATATATACTTTAAATTTTCCTGTTATTTGCAATCATGAATTGCACATCACCATATGATCGAGTGAAGGCATACCATAAAGAAGCATTTGAGAATATTTCCAAAGCACTACAGTTGGAAGAGAACAAACAAGGTAATACCTATTTGCAATGTGAAGACATATCTACATTTATATAATGTATGGTGTTGGTAACAGTATGATACCTTAAAAACGGGTCTGCTACTATTCGGTGAGTCCGATTCGGTGAGTCTGATTCGGTGAGTTCCTAACCTCTAACCCCTAACCCTAACTCCTAACCCCTAACCCTAAAACGGCAATGATAATTAGGCCACGGTACCCGATAATTAAAAAAAAAAATTGAAAAAATCCCCCGTTAAGGGATCGGACTCACCGAATCGGACTCACCGAATCGGACTCACCGAATCGGGCCATTCCGTTAAAAACAGTGCTCAATACTAAGCACACTGCTAAGCTACTTCAAAAAATGAGATAGCCTGAGTTAAAATAACCTCAACTGTCTTTTTATTCTGAAATAAAGATTTTCAAAAGGTTCTCATTCAGGTATGAGATATTTGAAGTACGGTAATTTTTTCAATGTAGTTATCAATAATATTTTATAAATAAAATTTATGTATGGTGTTCTGTCATGCTTTAGGTGAAGAAACAGCTGTAAATGCAATACGGCTGTACACAAAAGGTATTTCTCATTTGGAAAAAGGGATTAATGTGTCTACAATGGGTGTGTCAACTGAAGATAAAGAAAAAATGCAAAGACTTCAAACAAAGATGTTAAGAAATCTTGAAATGACAAAAGAACGACAAAAGAATTTAAGTAATTAGTAAAATTTCATTATTATACTGTTACTCAATACTCATATGTTTGTGATGTTTGGATTGTTCACCTAAAAATAGTTGGTGCAAGTTAAGGCTATTTCCTCAGTTCTAATGCTCATTTGATTAATGCTGCATCAAATGCAAGTTGTATGTGACGGCTTTTGTTTGTTGGTGGCATGCTAGGCAACGCAACGCTTGTGTTTAGTGGAAACCACTCAATTATGTTGTGATGAGAAACAAAAAGTCTTTAAAGTGGTTACTCATTGCTTTATGTATATACAAATTATAAAATTTCTGCGTTGTGTAGGATTTTAGCAAATGCAGTTATAGACATTAATTTGCTGTTCAGAATCTGATGATGAAGCTGTAAACAGAAGAAAAGAAGATTCGGAAACTAGGTTAAGTCCGGGTTCTGCAGGTGATCTTGTTTCAAATATTAAAATGCATGCACTGACTGATTAGAATATATGATGTTAGAGTTGCTACTTGTTACTATGTGAGATAGATTCAATGTTGCTTGATTATTGATTGCTTCAAAGCAAGTGAAGCTTTTGCAGTCAGATTGGTTCAGTTGAACATTTTTGCTTTTATGTTCTGTATCATACAGTACCTTTTTTTGAATTGTGCTTTAACATGTAGTATGCCCATTGGCATGCAAATAAAACTTATTTTGTCTTTTATTGACAATTCTTAGTCGTTTCTTATTGTGTATTGTTTTTTAATAATGTGTGATCATATTTTTAGCTTCTTCCATGCCATCTAAGTTAGTTGACAAAACAGTTTCTACTAAAATTTCAATCCCTCCAAAAACTTCCAGTAAAGTTCCAGCACCTTCTACACCACATAAATCTCCTTTAGCCATTCCTGCCAAAAAGGTTCGTAATCTATTCTATTTGGTATAACTAGATGTTGGTGTTTAACTTTAGACGATAACTAACTGAACATATCGTTTCTGGTTTTACAAATGTACTGTAAGTGTAACCAATTTTTTAATCTGACTCATACTTATGCCGGCTCGATGGTTAGTGAGACCGCCTCTAAATCGGTAAGCATGGGTTCGATACCCTGTCGGCGTCGGGTCATACCAAAGACTTTTAAAAAATGGTACTGAATCTAATTCCTGCTTGGCACTGAACAATGGAAAGGATTCGGGCAATAATGTACTCAGTTGCGCCTCTATACGGCTGCATTGACACTGTCTGCTTTGTAAAGCGCTGAGGAGCAACGCATTCTACGATGGATATTGTATACAGCGCTATATAAAAACAAACATTATTATACTCTGTAACGAAGTTTTTGGTTATAGTGCTACTAGATGATTGATTACCATTTTTTTAGTTTCATGGTATGGAGCCTCCCACAAATGAAAAACATCTTGTGGGATCAAAGTTGACATCGAAGAGGCTCAAGTCTGTCCCCACCGACCTCACCATGAAAATTTTGGATACAGCTGCAGAGCAAGGGTACATCTAATAGATACCAGGAGTTTTTTCAGAAAGAAATTGAACATAAAAATTTCTATGTTAAATATGTTTTATTGTCTATTTTGTATTTACCACTATATTGTTTTATGCATGGTAGTTGTCAGTTACATGTTGTTTTGTTTGCATGACAAATGAAACACAGTTGTAGTAGAGTTTTCCTCGTTTGCCACTATTGACATTATGTAGGTATCGTATCATTTGAGAACCTTTTGATTATGAATCTAGTTATAATATTACAAACATTTACTATTGTTTATTGCAGGAATTCATAGTATAGGGATCGCTAACTCGGCTGGATATCTGACAAGTGGAGTGTAAAAGTGTTGCCAGATATTTTTTAAATTTTTAGAAAAAATATTATTTTGGCATTTTTAAAGTGGTAGTCGCCCAAAACTGTCCCGTAAATAACTATTTTAAAACTAATCTAAAGCAATTTTATTATTCACTTATCAAACTATTACATTTTTTGCAAATTTAACCTCTCTTTCAAAGTTTTATTTAAATTTTATGCATAAATTCACATTCTTATTGCAAAGTAAAACAACTACAAACTACTTTCTCAATCTTGTGCAACTTTAAACTTCAGGTTAGTTTTAAATGGACAAGCTTTGGGCAGCCACTACTTTTTAAAAATGCCAAAAAAATAGTTTTTTTCAAAAATTTAAAAAGTATCTGGCAACACTTTTACACTCCGCTTGTCAGATATCCAGCCGAGTTGGCGATCCCTATACTATGAATCCTTGGTTTATTGGAATGATTCGTCAGTGCAATTATGCAAATACTTTCGTTTCATCGGACTTAATTTCATTGGAATGGTTTGCAGGGAGAATAATGTCAAGTTTTCAGACATAGCTGGACAACAGTCAGCCAAAGAAGCGTTGGAGGAAATTGTCATTTTACCCGCTCTAAGACCCGATTTGTTTTCAGGTAATGGCAAGACATTTGATGTGGCGCTAAAATTGCACCACCATGATGGATAAACTCCAATGGTTGCTATTAATATTATAGTGTCAGGTCTACCATCATATGTAATCCACCCAGGTGTAGCCTACGTGACATAGAATAAATGTATGGAAATCTATGATGAAATGTGTATTTTTACTATTTAAAGTAGCAGTGGGCAACCTACTGCCCTTGTGCTACCTACAACCTACAGCTTTTGTGCGGCTCACGATAATAGCATATTCAAAACTACTTAATGTTTGGTTTGGTTTTGCATCTTTATCCTCGGACTGACAAAGCCTTGATTGGTTATTCCTGATAGTTTCGCATACTTGTAGAGGCTTTTGACGCAGGGCCGGTTACCGAGATTGACAGAGTGAAGTTTTTCGATTGTTGAAGTGTTGTTGCCTGGGAATTATTCCACCCATTAGGTGGCGCTGGGTGGAAAGTAGTCCTTAGAATAGAACGCGTTACTCGAGCGCACAGTCTAAGTGTCGAACCTGCGCCGCTTGATTGTGAAGCTTCTTCGTTTACGAAGCCACGCGCTAACCAACTGAACTTTCCGGTGGACAATGTATCTGATATTTTGTGACGTAAACGTTGCTGCGATTGACTTTCCCAATCAGCTATATGCCCGAATTTCTAGTCGATCCTGTCACGCAACTTCAGATTAAGAAATCAGAAAATGTAATGCGTGATATTATATATGCGCTGTTCCGAGTTATGGAGATTATTCAACACTTATTTTGCTGCAATTTTTGGTACTATTTTTATATTTGGAACACAATTTCTTACTTGTCACTAATACCCATTTGTCAATCATGAATTTTTTATCATCTTAAAACATATTAAGACACTATTTTTATTTAAAGGTCTAAGAACGCCAGCAAAAGGTCTTCTGTTGTTTGGTCCACCGGGGAACGGCAAGACTATGCTTGCAAAGGCTGTTGCAAGTGAGGCAAAGTCTGTCTTCTTCAATATAAGTGCGGCCACTCTCACATCTAAATGGGTAAGACTTTATATTGCACTTTTATGACACGATTTTTGTCGATGTGCAGTAAATCAGGATCGCAGTGATGGCACAGTTGGTGCCGATGTACTGTACAGGTTTGTTAAAATATTTAATTCAATGAATAGTTATGCAAACTAATGTTGCTGCAGGTTGGCGAAGGCGAGAAAATGGTGAAAGCTTTATTTGCCGTTGCAAGAGAAGTGCAACCAAGTATCGTGTTCATTGGTGAGTGGATAAGTTTTCAGGTTATTGGTCACAATAATCACAAACAGATAAAAGGCGCTTTTTATGTACCAAATTATTTTTCTGTTTATGGCATAAAGCTTTTCAGGAAACGTTTGAATTTAAAATCTATGCTTGTATTTTTTTCCGTCTTATTTGAATAGTGTTATACTTATTCAACCTCATTTATTCATTGTCTATTCTCACAGTATCTGTTTGCGGTGTTGTAAGATTAATTAAATTTTCTCTCAAAGGTACTAAACCCGCTGGGTCTGCTACTATTCGGTGAGTCCGATTCGGTGAGTTCCTACCTTCTAACCCCTAACCTTAACCCCTAACCCTAAAACGGCAATGATAATTAGACTACGGTACCCGATAACTTAAAAAAAAAATTGAAAAAAAAAACCGTTAAGGGATCGGACTCACCGAATCGGACTAACCGAATCGGACTCACCGAAACGGGCCATTCCGCAAAGGTACTAAACTCGCTAAACACTCAGTTAGCAGCAGTTTTTGAAAGTACATTTTGATGAAGCAGAATGGTTTAACTGTAAGTCTTAAATTCTTTAGCTCTAGACGCAGTTGCAGACTCAGCACTATCCTTTACAGTGCATTGCACAACGTGCAACTGTTAATTCAGCGTAATGATTAACAAAAATGTTTCTGTAATTCTGTTGTTAGTACAATTATTCTGTTGTAAGAATCTGAAAGACAATTTTTCCGATTACTTTGAAGAACATAGTAATTACTAATTTACTCGTAAAGATTGGTACCGCATTTAAATTGCGTTAAGCCGACTATGTCTATGACTAACGTAATGGTGATGTTTCAGATGAAATTGACTCCCTTTTACGAACCCGGCAGGAAGGAGAGAACGACTCGGCAAGGAGATTGCAAAATGAATTCTTCCTTCAGTTTGATGGAGTGGGTTCAGATCCCAATGACAGAATATTGATTATGGGCGCCACCAACCGACCACACGAACTAGACGACGCTGCCCTTAGGTGGGAATATTTCAATATATTTATTGTCATCATCGCTATGAAGGTGGTGACCGTGGTTCATTAATTTCTTTTTCGGTATCTTCAGCCTGTCGATTAATATTTGCTGCACCTAGATAGAGCTTTGGTAGGCTACGTTTCACAACGCGAAAGAAAGCATCGTTTGTGAAACCATAATCCTAACATAGGACAATAAAAGCTGATTTTGTTTTTCATTTCCAGTCGCTCTGTCTTTCTCTTTCGTGAGGCTGTCCTATATGTTTCTAACGCAGGCAATCCTTAACTCGTTTTCGTACGTGGGCTTTATCTCTTCTATTCAGCGAAATACTACAATTAATTATTGATTTGGGAATTTTTTTTCTTTTTAGGCGATTTCCAAAGAGAATCTATGTTCGATTACCCGACACTAGCACGAGAGAGGGCTTGTTCGATCTTCTACTGTCCAAACTTGACCAGCCTTTGAGTCAGCTGGAAATAAAGAAATTGTCGAATAAATGCGATAATTACTCTTACAGTGACTTGACTGACCTCACCAAAGACGCGGCGATGGGACCAATCAGAGGTGACTTGATATGACTTGACTTCTTGCAGTACCTTATGCCTAGTGACTCTGTTGATTTTTGTGTACAGTTGAATAATGCGATAAGTCATATTAATTCTGAGGTCTAAAATTTTGCTGTCCGTAGGTGTTATGCTAACTAAGAATTGCCACTTGTCCGTGCTGCAGATTTTTGCTTTCTGTATTAAGCTGCTTTTTACAAAATTGTCGTGCTTTTGCGTTTATATTGTGTTGCGGGAGTTGTTCTTTGCTGTTCGTTTGTGATTGAAAATTTTGATTATTTATTTTTTCAGAAATTCCAAAGAACTTGTTTGCTTCCATAGATGCAAAAAAGGTTGGTACACAAATTAAACTAATGGTATGGACAAGGTGTCACTGCAGTTGAGCCTCGATCTTTTCTCATAATAATCCTTTTGTTCATCTCGGTCAGGCATGTTCAATATTTTTTACTGGTGGACCAAATGCAAAATATTAAATGTGGATGCGGCTGGCATCACTGTTTTCAGAACTAACTCAGGGTCACTATCATATGAAGGTAGTTGATTCTTGCAGTCCAAAACAGAATTTAATGCTCTACATGTCACACACGCTTTTACCTATCATAACATTTTCTTCAGGTTATTTTCTGTTCAAATTAGTATTTTTTCTTATATGGTGAGAAATTGCTTTTACTCTTGCAACTTACAAACAAAATTTGTGTACAGAGCTAACGATCAATGAAATCAGATCAATCAATAAGAGGACTTCTGAATTTAGCATTGATAACTCTCAATCTATTTTGCCCCTCAAGTAAATTCACACAGCTGCTGCTATCGGTGCAAAATTGAGGAAAAAACTTTCTTATGTCGCAGGATTGAGCGCAATATATCACCGAACGCGAAAAATTTACATTCGCTTGATGTGGACCGTTGAAAGACTTATCTACCACTGTGTTAGCTATCTAAAATTCTTTGCAAGTTATTGATCGCTTCCCTAACCGACTCTATCTTTAGTTGTCCGCTCCGTTAGCTCATTGGTTACGCGCCCGGCTGAAGATCACACGGCGCTGGTTCGGCTCTCGGGATGTGCGCTTGAGCAACGCATTTCAGGACTGCTCTCCATTCAGCGGCGCCTGGTGAATGGAATAATTCCCCGGCAACAAGACTTCAACAATTGAAAAACTTCACTCTGCCAATCTCGGTAACCGGCCCTGCATCAAGAGCCTCTACTGTCTACATAAGTATGCGAAACTACCAGGAATAACCTATCAAGGCTTTGTCAGTCCGAGGGTAAAGATTCAAAACCAACCAACCGACACATTTTTTTCTTAGGTCTTTATTTCAAGTGGGGTCGACGGTGCAGATTACAGTCCTCTTTGGTATTTTTGTTTTATTCTGAGAGTCATGTAGGGCATGAAATTATGGGACGGGCCGTTTCACACATCTGATCTAGATATTATTTGTTAGCAAACAAAAGGGAAGTAAATTTTTTTTTGTCATGGGTTTAACATGAGCTACAATCTGGCAATTGCAACTCTTTTTCAGATGCGAAACATTTCTATGCAAGATTTCGAGCAGTCGTTGAAAAAAATACGTCCAAGTGTATCCTTGGAATTATTGAAAATCTACGAAGGGTGGAACAAAAAACACGGTGACGTCACTGATGCGTGACGTCACTGCATTGATAGTTTGCGCTGCGATCATGTTCTTCAAAGTTGTACGTTGTCTTGATACTTGCTGGTTCCCAAATACGGTGCATTGCCACGCCTATCGATTGTGATGTTTGGTCCGTTTGTTACTTGGCATCAGATGATGAAATTGCACTATTTGTAGCCGACGATTTGCCTGAGAAGTGATATACCGCACTTTTCTTGGTGTTTTTCTTTGTCTTATCAAGTGCATTTCGCATCGTCTGATCACTTTTGTGATGTCCCTCTTAAAAAAAGTATGTCTGTATCGTAAGTTGGTTGATCTTTTTGCTTGGTGATGGCAAGCGCTGTTGTACATACTATTGCCAATCTGTGAATAGAAAGGCTTTATGCTAATAGCATTTTTCTGATTCTGTTAATATTACTTCTTGTATTGGATTTACTACTGTATTGCAGATTTGGCGATGTACTACTGTCCTTCACTTGGTGTGATAATTTTGTATATGTTTGAAATGCTGTGTGTCTTTTGTAATAGATTCCGTTAAGATTTAATTGTTGCAGATTTTACAAATAATGTATTCCGGAGTTGTGTTTATACAATTTGTTTGTGCTCATATTTGCATGAATCAGTCTCTTCGGTAATGGTTAAGCCATATCCCCGGTTGACGTCACTACTACTACGTCACTGTGCTTGATTTTGTTGCTTTTGCTTCGACTGGGTGATTCTAGAATATCTGAAAGCAAACCTCACGAAAAATACCGACACTGTCATCGTATTTCATATAATCATGTTGTGCTTAATTACATTTCGTCAACAAAACCGCTGGATTTGGACTGAACCATCGACCAAGCTTGCTGGGATTGACTTTATTTTTTTTTTAATAAGTTTGTGATCATGAAATAGTAGAGGCCACGTTTGGCTTTTTAAAAGCAAAACCTATCAAAAAAAAAAACGTTTCGTTGAATCAACTTTTCTTGGACACCCAATTATGCCCAACCTGTACTTTCGTTTTTATTTATTTGTTTTTTTGCGATTATGTATTTTTGTTACGCCCGATGTGTTTCGAAAACCTTCGGCGCAGATCTTTCTTTTACAGTAGAACTATATTTTTGATCTATATATCTTTTCACTTCTATTTTTAGAAAGTCTATATTGTTTCAATAAAAGTGACTAAAAGAATTAGTTCCCATACTTGACAGAAGCATCGGGGGAGTTTCCGATACTGAGGATGGCCAGTTTCTTTCTTTTGGCTGCTTTTCCTTTAGCAACTCCGCCTACCTTTCTACGTGTTTTTGAACAACCAGCTTAAGGATATATTTTGCCTTGCAGTCTGTGATTGACGCGTAGGTAAATAATAATGCGATCTTGTGGCACACTCCTTCGACCGACGGTTACCTTTTTAGACCGAGAGCCTACGACAGAAGATTTCACCCCATAAGGTACAAAAGGTTTGAGCCCTTGAAGTTACTGGGGTCAACCATGTCACTCACAAAAAGTATGGAAGATTGACCGCACCGGGTGGATCTGGACCCTAGAGCCCCCTAAAAAGCCCAAAAAGGGGGTTAATTTCACCCCATAAGGTACATGGACCAAACTTGGTGAAAACGAAGTTCTATGTCAGGACATCACAAAAATATCAAATCTAACAATATTTTCGAGTGGAAGGGTGATGTAAGACTCCCCTCAAAGTGACCCCCCAGGGGGTTAATTTCACCCCATAAGGTACATGGACCAAAGTTGGTCAAAACGAAGTCTTATGTCAGGACATCACAAAAATATCAAATCTAACAATATTTTCGGGTGGAAAGGTGATGTAAGATGCCTTCAAAGTGACTTCCCTTAATGTGACCCCCTCGGAAGGTTTATTCCACCCCATAAGGTACATGGACCAAACTTGGTCAAAATGAAGTCTTATGTCAGGACATCACAAAAATATCAAATCTAACAATATTTTCGGGTGGAAAGGTGATGTAAGATGCCTTCAAAGTGACTTCCCTTAATGTGACCCCCTCGGAAGGTTTATTCCACCCCATAAGGTACATGGACCAAACTTGGTCAAAATGAAGTCTTATGTCAGGACATCACAAAAATATCAAATCTAACAATATTTTCGGGTGGAAAGGTGGTGTAAGATGACTTCAAAGTGACTTTCCTTAATGTGACCCCCTCGGAAGGTGTATTTCACCCCATAAAGTACATGGACCAAACTTGGTCAAAACGAAGTCTTATGTCAGGACATCACAAAAATATCAAATCTAACAATATTTTCGGGTGGAAAGGTGATGTAAGATGTCATCAAATTGACCCCCAGAGGGTTTATTTCACCATAGAGTACATGGACCAAACGTGGTCAAAACGAAGTCTTCTAGGGCACCACAAAATTTCAAATCTAACAATACTCTCAGTTGGAAAGGTGATAAAAGACCTACCCAAAAGTGAATCTCCTCCTATAGTTTAATTTACTTCATCCCTTTCTCGAACCAACCTTGGTGTAACGAAAGTGCTATGCCAGGACAGTACGAATGGATTAAATTTAAAAATATTTTTATATAGGTTTTGATGAAATACATTCACAAGCTGTCCCATGATGCATGAAATGGAACTATAGCCTACTTTACAAAAAGTTTTTGTATAAATCATATTAAGTCAATCGAAAAAAGGCAACAGGACATGACAATACATGGCTTTGTAACACCAAAAACAGAAAGTACGTAAGAAGCATATAGGCTACAGTAGCCAGAAAATTGATCCAAGATCTTGATACCACCACTAAATGTGGACTTAATCGAACAACTGACTATCCAAATCAAAACGTTTCGAAATGAATCATTTGGAACGTTAATTTAGGCAGTAATGAACATTTTCCAGCTGCTACAATAAATAACCCAATAAACCCAATGTAGTAAATTTTTGTTTAATGCCATTTGCTTCATGTCTCCAATCAGTTATTGTAACTGTTCATTCATAAACAGAGATTGTTTGTGTAAATGTAAACGGTAACTCAATTGGTTAGCGCGTCACTTCTGGAACGAAGAAGCTTCAAGATCAATAGCGGCGCTGGTTCGACTCTCGGGGTGTGCGCTTGAGCAACGCACGTTAAGGGCTGCTCTCCATTCAGCGGCATCTAATGGATGGAATAATTCCCCGACAACAAGCCTTCAACAATCGGAAACTTCACTCTGTCAATCTCGGTGACCGGGCCTGCGCCAGTGATTCAAAGCCTCTACAAGTATGCGAAACTGCCAGGATTAAGCTCTGCAAGAAGCTTTCCCAGTCCGAGGATAAAGATTCAATCAATCAATCAATCACTGGTGTCGCTTTTACTTTCTTCGTCTTATTCTTCAGATTCATACAATTCTCCTGTTATATACAGAGAAATAAAGACTGTACGAAACAATTGCTATTATGCACTACAGATATGCGTAACATACAATAGTAATTTTATTATCTTTTACAGACGTCTATTTTTCTTCGAATAATGCAACATTGCAACTTACTATTAACTGGAAAAAGTTCAACATTTATTTGTTATTTAGTGCACCCAGGCATTTTTCTCAAGATTGCAGAAACTATTGGTTATAGGTTCCTAAAACGAAACTTTACAGCCAGTTATTGGCTAATGTTTACAGTAAGAAAGTAAACGACTGATAGACCAGGAGAAAGTTTTATATTTATAAAGGGTAACCCAAGCGACATCCAATGCTGTTTACCTTCTTCTTGACTTTCCTGGATGAGATCAGATTCCACGCAGAGACATCTAAAGATGCTTTATACCTTTACCTTCAAACCACACCACTTTATAAGAACCTCCTTCTTCTTTCCAGCCATACTCTAGCAGCAACGTTGCTGCTTGTTCACTTCTAGTTGAAGATAACCACCATCTTGTGATGAGATGTGTGCGCCTTGTCTTCTGGAGAAGTACTCGTAAACAAAGTGGTAGAGTACTACTATCTACAGTAGCTTCTGGTATGCATGATATCCTTTCATTTTCTTTTTTGGGTTTGTAGCCGTCTAAAAACATTTGTAAACGGACTTCGTTGACATAATTAATTTTCTTGTTTTTGTACATGTTACACACAAAGTTCTCTATGGCGATGATAGTGTCTTCACTAATTTCTTTGTCGTGTCCGAGTTGGCTAAAAGCTGCCTGCGCTTCGTGGTTTCCTTGGAGTAATTTCAGCGGCCGCACTTTCCCTTTCCTGCTAAATGACGAGGTGTAATCAGAATCTGTAAAGGCATGATATGCAGGTAAACACTTGCAAATCGTCACTCCAAGTGCGGTAGGCCTATGCAGCTGGTTGATGTTGATGTACCGCTGCGTGTTATTGCTTTGCAAGCCAGCTTCTATCCATATCTTTAATGAAGGATCAAAAGTTCCATAGCAACCTAAGCCAATTACAAGACAGTCAGTGTCAGACGTGCGGATAACCACATTGCTTGGGGCTGGTACATCGCAGACAGCTTGCTTTATCTCTGTATATAACAGGAGAATTGTATGAATCTGAAGAATAAGATGAAGAAAGTGAAAGCGACAGCAGTGACAATGAAGAATAAAGAAACGACCGTTTACATTTACACGAACAATCTCTGTTTATGAATGAACAGTTACGATAACTGATTGGAGACATGAAGCAAATGGCATTAAATAAAAATTTACTGCATTGGGTTTATTAGGTTATTTATTGTAGCAGCTGGAAAATGTTCATTACTGCCTAAATTAACGTTCCAAATGATTCATTTCGAAACGTTTTGATTTGGATAGTCAGTTGTTCGATTAAGTCCACATTTAGTGGTGGTATCAAGATCTTGGATCAATTTTCTGGCTACTGTAGCCTATATGCTTCTTGTGTACTTTCTGTTTTTGGTGTTACAAAGCCATGTATTGTCATGTCCTGTTGCCTTTTTTCGATTGACTTAATATGATTTATACAAAAACTTTTTGTAAAGTAGGCTATAGTTCCATTTCATGCATCATGGGACAGCTTGTGAATGTATTTCATCAAAACCTATATAAAAATATTTTTAAATTTAATCCATTCGTACTGTCCTGGCATAGCACTTTCGTTACACCAAGGTTGGTTCGAGAAAGGGATGAAGTAAATTAAACTATAGGAGGAGATTCACTTTTGGGTAGGTCTTTTATCACCTTTCCAACTGAGAGTATTGTTAGATTTGATATTTTGTGGTGCCCTAGAAGACTTCGTTTTGACCACGTTTGGTCCATGTACTCTATGGTGAAATAAACCCTCTGGGGGTCACTTTGATGACATCTTACATCACCTTTCCACCCGAAAATATTGTTAGATTTGATATTTTTGTGATGTCCTGACATAAGACTTCGTTTTGACCAAGTTTGGTCCATGTACTTTATGGGGTGAAATACACCTTCCGAGGAGGTCACATTAAGGAAAGTCACTTTGAAGTCATCTTACACCACCTTTCCACCCGAAAATATTGTTAGATTTGATATTTTTGTGATGTCCTGACATAAGACTTCATTTTGACCAAGTTTGGTCCATGTACCTTATGGGGTGGAATAAACCTTCCGAGGGGGTCACATTAAGGGAAGTCACTTTGAAGGCATCTTACATTACCTTTCCACCCGAAAATATTGTTAGATTTGATATTTTTGTGATGTCCTGACATAAGACTTCATTTTGACCAACTTTGGTCCATGTACCTTATGGGGTGAAATTAACCCCCTGGGGGGTCACTTTGAGGGGAGTCTTACATCACCTTTCCACTCGAAAATATTGTTAGATTTGATATTTTTGTGATGTCCTGACATAGAACTTCGTTTTCACCAAGTTTGGTCCATGTACCTTATGGGGTGAAATTAACCCCCTTTTTGGGCTTTTTAGGGGGCTCTAGGGTCCAGATCCACCCGGTGCGGTCAATCTTCCATACTTTTTGTGAGTGACATGGTTGACCCCAGTAACTTCAAGGGGTCAAACCTTTTGTACCTTATGGGGTGAAATCTTCTGTCGTAGGCTCCCAGACTATTTAGGACGGTTGGTTTACTTTGTTTCTATGATATCTGATGGGTGATATCTGATGGGTATTTGAGAGTCACGTCATATAAACGTCACAATCCCATTGGCATGCGTCCCGCTAAAATACATTATTTTGTTGCACCCTTGGTAACTAGGCCTACCATTTTGAATTGCGTAGGCCAGGGGTCACCAACTGGCGGGCCGCATGCGGCCCGCCACGCCGTTATGTGCGGCCCGCGGAAGGTATCTGCGTACAAGTATAACCAAAAATAGTTTTCTTGAGGAGTTAAAGAGGATGAAGGCAAAAAAACATTCGGGAAGCATATTTCTGCTTTGCATACGATTCCACCGACCGACCAATCAAATTGTAGTTTTAGGTGGGGGTCGCTTATAGTTATTCCAATGCGATGTTCAGCCACACTGTCCCAGTGGTTGATTGAAACGTTTGTTTTCGAATTTTGAAATTGTCTCTGAGCATAGGGTTGATTATTTTAAGTTTGTAAATGTCATGTAAACACTAGTGCGCGTTTCACCGTTATTGTGTTTCACGAGTAGTGTTTCCTTTATGCAAGTTTTTGAAAGACTTTTTCTGGTTGTATTATGAAAATATTTAGCTTAGCAGGCTACTGCAAAATGTTGTTAATCAACAATTCTTGCCATGCGGATAAGCACTGCAAGTGACAGTTGTCTAATAACCAAAGAAAGACGGTTTTATAGACTCTCACAAAAAAGATGAAAAACCAACTTATTGCTTTTTTAGAGAGAAGACTGTTCATGAATTTGAATCAGATTAGAATAGAAACGTTTTTTCGTTGATTTCCGCAAACGTTTGTTTCATGGTGCTTGGTTTCTTTCTCCCTGTTATTGGAGCCTATTTTCGCTGATATGTTTGCAGGTCACTATTGTTGCCTATATTCCGATGTGTCAAACATTTCCTTGTTTACTGAAACTGTTAATTGCAAGATATCTTTTGTGAAGCGAAGTGACAACACCACTCTTGCTTGGCGATGAATATTCTGATGAAACCGCTCGCCTCGCCATGAGTGCGCAAAACAAGTGGCCTCGTTTATTAGGCATTGTTAAAAAAGTCAAAAGTGTTGTAAAAGGAGCTCGGCAGCCGTGGCCGAGTGGTTAGCGCGTTGGGCTCGCAGTCGAGAGCCTGCATGTTCGACTCCAGCCACCCGCACTTGCTGTTGTTTCTCTGGGCAAGAAACTTAACGATAATTGCCTCTACCTAGTGATCGATTTCGAGTAATGGGTAGTAGCCTACCAAATTTAAGTCATAAGTAGAGTAGACAACCGGAAACAGACATTGCCGTAGGCTGCAGCGTGGGTCAGGTGTATGTCGGAAGGCGTACACCGATGCATAGCGCTCAAGTCCGCTTTCCCGCAATGCAGGATAAAGATAAACAAACAAACAAGCTTGGCCTGGCAGTAGCGTTGTTCGATTAATTTTGTTGCTGCGGTATTCTAACATAAATATGAACAACATGTAACGCTGGATAATGGGTACGAAATGCGTTCTTTTCTAGCATAAGAGTCAACCTACCTAACATTTTATTAGTGCGGCCCGCCACAGCTCTCCTTAGTGCCAAAGTGGCCCGCATGCAAAAAACGTTGGTGACCCCTGGCGGCCTGGCGTAGGCCAAAGGTAGAACGTGATGAAAGCGAAATGCATACTTAATGCGACCCCAACACCTTACCGTTGCTTGTGGTATTTGACACAAAAGCCTACCGTACATTTTTAAGCAATTTCTGGTTTATTCAAACATAAACAATAGAAGCAAAGTGTTAGCAAGCGTTTTGCAGTTTACAACTGTACATAAAATTAATCAGCTTGCAAAGTATATCATAGGTCTCTGTTGCAAATAAATACCAACAAAAATAGCTTGTAATTTTACAAAAATTCAGTTAAAAGCAATGATCTCAACTTAATTTTCCCTATTTGCACTGAAATTAATTCGGAAAGTTTTAGAAGTTTGTAGTTTTAAAAATTTCTATTTGAAAAGTGGTGTAGGCTATCTATTCTCCGTCAGATATTTGTGAAAAGTCTTCATTGTTGAATCCTCGTCAGAAGTAGGGCACGGTGATTGGTGAAATTTATTGTATTTGAAGGAAAACAACTCTTACACACGTTCATAAAGGTGCTGCAAAATAAAAGCTATAGCACAATCAAATAGTGGACCGTATCCAAGGTGACGAAGAAAACACTGCTAGAAAGAGCTGCAAAAAACTGTTTGAAAAACTGAATTTTATGGGACTGGCAAACATACCGTCAGACCTATATTGATGAATGGACACTTGGTGTTTAGTAAAAAGAGATTACATTAAGAATTAGGGCTAAAATCTCCATTTTCTTATTACAATAAACAAAGTTTTAGGCAATTTGGCTCATTACGTTTTTGCCTGAGCCTGGTTGGTATTGCAGCCCACAAATAGCCTACTATGATATATCTTGACTTAGCTTCAGACAATTAAAGTTTGGCCTACTTCAAACATGTTCCGAGCAAAATCTAAAAAAGCTTGCCTTTTATAGACTTTCTGTGAGGAAGCAAATTTTCTCGAGCAAAATCGATCAAAATTATTTTATAAGCTAACCTATTTGAAAGTTTCCCAGGGGGCTATTTTTTGAAATATTATTTAGTTTATTGGTTTGAATTTTGAAATGTTTTCATAAATTTCTCATAACATTTCATCAACTTTAAATTGAAAACTCAGTAATGCAGCATTACTGTGAACAGTTTCAAGCCAGTAATCCATTTGGAAATAATTGGATTTTCATTGATTGGTAAAAAAAACGGATTAAATGCATTCTTCCGAAGAAGATCTGATAGAGCCTCCTTGCGAGGTTTGTCCACAACATTTATGTGTTGTCCTGTCGTACCATCTTGTGTAGCAGCAGAGAAAATTAGTTTCTTCAAGACTCTTCAGTTTGTTGTGGCAGCACATTGAAACCTATAAGTTTTTTGAAAGTTAGAGTGAAAGATAGCCTATGTAGGCTACAGCGTTACAATACATTTAGCCTACATCCTTCTTAGTCTTTGGTTTCATCATACAAAACACGCAGACTTTCCACACCTAATGGAGTGAAAGATTTGCGTGTCTTGGATAATGAAACCAAAGACTGGCTGCTCTCTAGTAGCCCTCCGGTGTATCCCTGGAGCATAGCTTATCTGAAGTGGTAAAAGAATAGACCCCCGGACCCAGAGGCTCACACGACGAAAAATAAGATCACATAGTGTAAAAATACTGCTCCAACGGTCAAACAAACCGTTATCAAAAATGTGCAAGGAGCCTGTTTTTGTTGGTTGCCACAAAAAGCACCATTTAAAAAAATGTAAGTGTAATCTAAGCTTCTTAAAATCAGTGGAAAAACTCACTTCTTTGTGATATGACCTTCCGTTGCAGCAAGCATCGGGAGCTGTGGGAATAGTTGGAATAATAACAGATGGCTCTTCGAAAGATGAACCTCGATTGGGTACATCTGGAGGCTTTGCTGATTTTCAAAAAAGTACCAATTAGTTATGCAGTAATTTGTTGATGTTGAAGTCAGGCTTTTTTTAAAGAAAACAATTTTTACATGTAATCTGAGTTATACAGTAGGCTATAAAAACAAAGTACAATTATATTTATCCAGCAGGCTATTAAGTTAACCGACTAAAGTGAATTTAAATAACATTAACTTTACGCTACCGTACTACAACAAAGGTAGCCAAATTATACTGTTTTTTTGGTATTTCCAGTACAATACAAGCTATGTGATTTGTTAAGCTTTCTGGAACAAGTTGACATGTTCGTCTGCTTGTTTTACCAAAATTCTCTCATCTCGTACTAAACCTAATCAATTTAGTAGGTTACAAAACTTGTCTCTCACAGTGCGCCTATAGCCTACTTACGGCAAAATCGTCTTCTTTTAATGGGAGGACAAAGCAAACCATCGTTGCATGTTGGGTAGACAGTAACCAGTAATTCAGGTAAACTTTCTTCTGGGAGGCTACAAGGATTGAGTGTGTAAAACTTGTGAGAGGTCGTCACAAATGGCCCTATGTCACAACCATCGCAAAAAATCACCGTGATGTTTTCCCTGCGATCAAAAACATTCTCAAATCAAATTTTAAAAGTGTATTTTATATAAATTTATGTCCACCCATCAACATTTTATCTTACAAGCTTTAAAAGGAAAACTTGTTAAGTTAAAGACCGTTTATTGCAAAGCACTTTGCTTTTGCATTACATTGGTAAAAGAGTCAAAAAGTTTTCAAAAATTTATTTCGGGACCTTTCATTGACAAAGTATTAGCTTGTTTTTTTCTGTGGTAAGTAGCCTACTTAAGGTATGCAGCAGAGTCAATATCCAAAAAATCATGTTTTGTCAAACAGGCTGAAGTCGCAAAAAGAAAACAGTGGCTTCAAACGAGTAGAGATTCTCCTAAGCAGGTTTTTGTTGTTGTAGTTAAAATAGTACAAATGATTTCTTACAATAGGATGAGCTTCATATAAAACCGACGATGACAATAGCCTATATTTATACATTCTAGCCTACACTTAGGCTTCAGTTCAGTTCAGTTCAGTTTATTTTTTGTTTTGTTGGCGAAAAAGAAAGACACAAAAAGCAAAAACACAATAAACACAAATAATTCGCGCAACAAGGATGGCAGCGAAAGACCAAAAGGTCACCAAAGTCAGCTGCCACCCAAACATTGCTTCAGATTCGCAAACTTACAAAGGCAGTTCGGTAACTTCGACAAAGAGGACTGTTGCGTTTATTCTTGTTATGGTTATGGTCCACTTGTCAGACGGCACAACGCATCTAAGACTAGAATCTCCGTCTCTGTTTTCTTCAAAAATAATTTGTACATAACTAATACAGTAGTTCATATATGGGATATTGCACTTGTACAGTACCAATACGTTCTTCCGATAAGATAAAACTATTCCTACTTGAAACTGAGTAATCCACAGTATAACGTAATCTAGCATCCAATGAGGTTTTCAAGCGGTTATGTTTCAGAGTTAATTACGTTATTTTTTCAATTCATGTTTACTGATCTGAATTTGTAACATGCTGACGAGTATTTTTACAATTAATGTTTATTGATCTGAACTTGTTACGTGCTGACGAATATTTTTACAATTCATGTTTACTGGTCTGAATTTGTTACGTGCTGACGAGTATTTTTACAATTCATGTTTACTGGTCTGAATTTGTTACGTGCTGACGAATATTTTTACAATTCATGTTTACTGGTCTGAATTTGTTACGTGCTGACGAGTATTTTTACATTTCATGTTTATTGATCTGAATTAGTAACGCGCTGACGAGTATTTTTAATGCTAAACTAAATTGCAGGCAAGATACTATATTTTATTATTTAATCTGTAATTTTGGGAATAATGGTGGTTTTTCAAACGCTTTAATTAAAAAAGGCCGACAAAATAATTTTTCACAACTAGAATACTTACTGCAAATAATGTCAATCGTCTCAGCTGTACTCAGAACGTTTTCTTTGGTAGCGCTTATCTGACCTGTGAACACTCGACCAGTTGTTGGCACTGTAATCTAAGAGTATAAGCTAACATGTTAACTGTTCGAAATCACAAGAGTAATTAATTGCCTATATTTTGTTGAGTTGTAAAGTTGGTTTTGGGGGTTACAACCCCCTCTTTGGCACACGTCTGACGTCACGATATTGAGAATGATGCTTTCAGTCTAAAAAAAAATTGCTTAATTTTAAACAAAACTGCATTAAAAGACCGAGTTTTGCCAATACCAAACATCTCAGCCAGGAATTAGCAACAAGAAAACATAGAGACTTGGCTTTATTTTCGAAAAATGCCTAAGAAAACATGATCTTATCCTTTTGCTATGCCACCGGACAGCACCATTTTACAGGAATATTCATACTTACATTCTTGTTGAAAATGCTCTCAGAATGCACCAAATTCAAAGCAATTTTTCAAAATTTTCTGGGGGAAGCCCCCCAGACCCCCCGCCGCTGGGTCGTCAACCCCCCCCCCCCTTTCAAAATTCCTGGCTACGCTACTGAACCCAATAGTCAAATATCTTCAAAAATAAAAGGATTCTGTCCATTTGGTAAAACATTTTAAGCCTCTAATTATTATTCAAAATAAAACTTCGTTACTAAACTTTTTATCAAATTTTTCTTCTGATTTACTGATGATCCAATGGGATGCATAGCGTGATAAAATATATTTAAAACTACTCTGTATTTATTACTGGATTAATTAATCTTTCTGCCAAAAATTTCAGTCACCACACCGACTCTGAGCGGGCTAAGTATGGAAAATTACAACACATCAAAAGCACGTACTTATATGTTGCTCAAACTATAAATCTTTTCACATTGAACAGGTTTAAAAACTTTAACTTTTTACAACTTGGCAAACAAACGTGGATGTTGGCAACTTTAAATTACGTTGTGACAATAATCAAACACGGTTCGCAGACATTCATTTGGATCTTACGTCAATGTTGAATGTATCCTTTGACAACGTGACCGGAGGCTGGGGAGTGGATATGTTGTTATAGAATACAAACGGAGAGTAGTGCAGCACAAAGCCATCCCAGTTTCCAAGCTGAGGCGGCTCCCAATTCAATGATATGGTGGAATACGCATCAGGATTTTTTTCATCCAGCAAAATCGTGCAACTTGACGATGCTTCTTTAGACGGTAGTGGCACTGCAATTGCACAAAAGAAGGTTAGCAACAAAACTGTAGGCCTACAGGGTAGGATAGCATCGAATTTGTTTCCATCAAAAACAATATCGTTTCAAGCTGCGTTATCTTGTTCTGGCTAACGTCAGCCGTGTTGCCAAGTATGAGTGTTTTTTATCCCTCCCAGATATTTACCTGTAACTTGAACAACTTGAGCGGGAATGCTTTCGAGTCTGTCTTCTCCCAAACACTGCGCAGTGACTGAGAGAGTGTAGATTGTCCCCGGCTGTAAACCTGGCAACGTAGCACTTCTGCCTGAAACAAAACGAAAAGTGTCAATTGAATCTAAGCTATTTTTTCTGAAACTAGCATACTGGTAGTGAGAGTTATATTTGAAAAGAAATTCCTAGCCTCTACAGTATGCTACCTTTGCATACAACCTACGTAGATGTTGTCAAAGCTCCTGTTTTGGTATGTTAAGCTTACGGTACTGGTAAGACGTATCTGCTAAAATAACTTTGGTATATGTTTTAAAACATAATAATGACGAAGGTATAGTCAACAACTGAATGTAACCGTATAGGGAATGTGTTCACTCCATCCAAGTTTAGGTGAAAGCGTTTCTCCACTTTTGATTGGTGTAAAATAAAAGTGTTGTAATAACTTTTACAGGCATCTGTGTGATGTGAAAATATTACATGAGTTTGCAATTGACACAACTCGTTAACTTTAATTATGAGTTAATTGTCTGCTGAGACAAGTGTCCAACTTAACGCCAACGCCGGCCACTATCATGACGCGATTCGCTTCCAACACAATCAAGATAGTCAATAAATTTATACAAATTAATAGCAAGCTTAATTGTGCCAACCGTTCTTTAATTTTGGACTGTTAAACACCTTTTTTTGTCAATCCAGCTTATTTCAGTGTGGTATGGTGCTCTCAAGAATGTTGTTACGACATGTCAAAGTAGAGGCCTACAAGACGTGCAAACTTTGTGCAATAAATTAAATCGCCATGTTTAAAGTAACCGCAAGTAAGCCAACACGTTGATTGTTGAAGTGTTTCTAACCATTATAGTTTTTTTTTAGAAAAAAAGCAATACTGTAACTCGGTAGGCTAATATGTTATGCCTCTTCATGCGTCCCGGGCCTGTCGATATTTCTGGTACCAGTAGGACACCAAAAATAATGCAAAAAATCAAAAGTAATTTTAAAGTAAGATTAAAAGTGGAATAACCATCATTCCTCGCAATCATGCAATTACTTTAGGCAATTTTTTCTACGCATTTTACATGAAAGAGATCATGATGGCTCTTTAAACTCTTATTGAAAGATTTCAACCATGACGTACATAAGATTGATTCTTTGAATTTATAACGGAAACATCTCTAGAGTAGAACTGTTATTGATCTTGCTATTTTTTCTTTCACAAAGTCCAACACTTTTTGACTAAAGTATTTATTAACCTTTTTATTCATATTAGTCTAAATTCCTCCAAAATTTTGATACAATTCAGCAATTCAGCCCCGTTAGCTCAGTTGGTTTGCGCGTGGCTTCGTTAACGACGAAGCTTCAAGATCAAGCGGCGCAGGTTCGACTTTCGGAGTCTGCGCTTGAGCAATGCACTCTAAGGACTGCTTTCCATTCAGCCGCATCTAGTGGATGGAATAATTCCACCGCAATGACACTTCGACAATCGGGAACTTCACTCTGTTAATCTCGGTAACCGGCCCTGCGTCAAGAGCTTTTACAAGTATGCGAAACTACCACGAATAACCTATCAAGGCTTTGTCAGTCTCAGAATAAAGATTCTAAACCAAACCAAACTGTTTATAAAAATCAATACATTTTCAAGTGCAGTAATTCTTACTTGTTCTTGGCCTCATAATATTCATCACGTTTTCTACTGAAATTTCGAATCCTGCGGTAGTTTGTCCTCCAGAATGTCGCCATTTTACTGAGATGGTACTCTCCGTAAAATCTGTGACTTGAAGGTTGGTGGGTGTTGTGGGTTCTAAACAAAAAGAAAAATTTTATATTTACTGAAAAAAAAGAAAAAAGTTTGGCTTAAAGATATTTATAACTTGAAATTATACGATATAAAATCTTAAGTGGAGCGAATTTAGAAGAGCACATATTATTGCTATTCTTCAAAACACATAAACCTGTTTCACCCTGGTGGGATCTTTAAAAAGTTCTTTAAAGTAATATATTTCTCTTTAGAAGCAATAATATTTTTTTTGAAGTTAAAATGTATGTAAAATTGTATGCACTGTACTTGCATGCAAAAAAGAGGGGATGACAAGAGCACGAAACTGCCTTTAAAACTTATTAGTTTTACTCACGTGTGGAGATCTCAACGCTTTGACTTCCCGTGCTTCTCATTTCTTTGTTTATAGTAAACAGTTCAAACCCATATGTGGTGCATGGTCTCAAACCAGTCAAATTCCTGCCCGAAGTTGTGGGATCAATCGGGGTTTCTATGATGATTTGCTCATTTGTTTCCGTGATGAGGGTCAGCTGCAAAGATCAAGCACAACTTTGTTCATCAAGCATCACTTTTGGGATGTTATTAAGAGATAAGATCTGTTTGAAGTGTGGCACTGAATGGTCTGTATTTGGACTTTCTTTACATTCACAGTAAATACAATCAGCAAACCATATAGATTATAGACCTACTGGGTGTCACAGCAGAAAACAACAAAAACAATAATAGGTCTACCGTATAGGCCTATACAACGAAGCATTATAGATAATGACTTGTAGGGCTGTAGGCCTATCACATAAATGCTCTTGGTTTCAAACTTTGAGATTTTGATTAAACTCTAATTATAGAACTTGTTAAAGCAATATGTCGTGCTCAATCTCGATATGAGCGAAAAACTGTTAAACTGTATTGCTCTTGTGTACTTTGTATCGCCACAGGCAAAAATCCTAATCGTGAAAACAGCGTTTGTTTCTCTGATGCACATGACCAGGCTGTGACCTTATGGCACCTTACCCATTTTAAAAGCATTATTTTCACATCTATCGAACATTATTCAACGTTAATTAAAAGCAGTTTTGGCTAAGTAATCTTCAACTCATCCCTATACTAGCAATGTTGTATGCAAGCACAGCTATCTGACGTACTTGCATTGTTGATGTGTGAGAAACCAATAACAGGAGGGTTTTGTACTTGATCTGAATGGCTGGAGTTTGCGCTTTGGTAAAAATTCGTTTTGTGTGGT
The DNA here is from genome assembly GCF_918807975.1 of Aplidium turbinatum. Classification (NCBI taxonomy): domain Eukaryota; kingdom Metazoa; phylum Chordata; class Ascidiacea; order Aplousobranchia; family Polyclinidae; genus Aplidium; species Aplidium turbinatum. The sequence goes on from NC_137472.1 coordinate 51,043,078, forward strand.
TCAGTAGCATTTAGTTTTGATAGTTAAAGGCATTACAAAGATATTTCTTAGAAGAGTAGCCAAATCAGTTTTAAAATCAAAGCACATATTTAGTACCAGGTAAAATTGTTTCCAAGTCTAAAATTGTATCAAATGAAACATTATTTGATTCAATAAATGGCTAGACAATATTTAAAAGTGGTAAAGAAAATTATTTTTTTTTGTCGGAAAATTGTTTGAAATGAATCATTTTGTTTCATTTAACAAAATTAAGTCAAAAAATTGCTTCTTTGTAATAATTTCACTTTATGATTAAGCAATGGTATGTGGTGTAATGGTGGTCACTTTGGTAAAGACGGTTCCTTTTAACGAAAGTATATAAGAAATATGAACATTCAGCGGTATCTATGAAATTGACTATAATTCGCAATTATCTTATCGCCTTTGGTTGAAAATAAAATACAATGCATTTTGTTTGATTCATCGGAATTATATTTGAAGTAGACTAAGTGTTATCGGGTCTATGAAGCATTGAAGCTTGTCGTATAAATCTGAAAGCCAGGATATAAATTTTTGATTCCCCGTATCATCGCTACATCAGAGGCATTCAATACCCACCCACAATCAAGATTAAGAAAACTACATCAATTTTTATTCATTCTTAATGGTTTACAATTGGTTGTAAACGTTCTGCTGGCCTGGCAAAGCAATCTGTGGCCTATTTTTTAAAGTTGTCCTCTTTACAAAGAGTAGTTTAAATTCGTTGCGTATTTGAAATAACTTTTATCAAAATACTTAAGTGATATTGGCATCCATTGTACAATACCTAAAATAGTACATAGATCGTTCAGGTTTCTCAGGTCATTCATAACTCTATGTTGCAAACCACACATGTCTATTCAGTATTTGTTGTTTCAAGCAATAAATATAAAAAACAAAGAACGAGCAGAGAAAAACTTTCAAATTTTAAGCTTTTAACGCTTGTTGCTTGATTACCCACACACCGGGTCAGGTTGGTAACAAAAAAAATAGGCTAGGGGCCTACTGTTTGACGAAAAAATTAAAAAAATTAAATATTTGCGAAGAGCTAGTGAAATGATTTAGGCTGTATGAAACTATAGCTACTCGCATATTAATTAAATTGACAACTTACTTCAAAACCATCGAAAATGCCAGGAATAAGACCGGTCCAAGACACATAAGCAGTTGAGTTTGTCGTTTCCACCGTTGTCACAATTGGGGGATCCCCGGGTGGAAGAGTAATTGTGGCATTTACTGGGGCGCTAAATAGTGGCCCCAGGAAACCGTGACTGCAGGTGGTTGATCGAACAGTGACAGTATAAGTCTGACCAGGACTTAACTCAATGAACTCTCGTTCCTGTATCGATGACCTATCCTACAAAACATAAGAAGCAGTGAGTTTGTTTATAATTCAAACTCTATGGGGAGAGGAGCTGTAGTTCTTATATTATTAAATAAAATGTAGCCTACGGATAAAAGACTTCTTGTCCAAAACATTTCAAAAGACAAAAGATTTTGGAGACTAAATCAACAATTTCAAGTTTTTTTTTTATAAATTGCCTACTTTAGTTTACAATTAAAAATAAAACAATTTTTTACACAATTAAATTTTAATAAATTATGGCTGAAAATGTGTAGGCTTTGAGTATGTAAAGTCTTGAAAAGCATATTTGGTTGTGTCTGCTTTAGTATTGTTATAGTAAGACCAAGAAACATGCAATACTTGCAAAGCAGCAAATATAATAATGCAGCTACAAATTAAGATATTGTTCAAAGAACAAATTATCTCCATAGCTTGTTAGCATTGCTTGTACGCTCATTAAATAGAGATTTGTCTGCACTTCAGTAATATGAGAAAATAACCGCATTGCCCAAGAAACTGTTTGATAAGCTACGCATCGGTACTGCATAAAATGTAAGGCTTTAAATGATTTGATAATTTGTAAGCTGGGTTGTAAGAAAAATAAGTCCAAATACTGCTGAAACGTCTGTTACAAAGTAAAATATTGTGGTTGAATACCATGTTTGTATTGCATCAAATCACTGAACACAAGCTGGAAGTTTAAACTTGTTCAGCAGGTAATGTGACACACGACAAAGCGAGTACGAAATGTCACTGAGGACATGATGTTAAGGTGTGCTTGGGGTTACAGATTACACAATCCCGGATAATGACTACGAAGAATGCTGTTGCTTGTCTTTGTTCAAACGTTCTCTACAAATACTTAATTCCACATGGCAAGGGCATGGAACTTACAGTGTAGACTGCACGAAAATGAAACACGCAACAACTTTGGTACCAAGATGTTATTTGACCTCGTTATTTAGTAAAGTTTTGCATAGAAGCTTACCCTATACGCAAAAAATAGAGCATGAACTTACAATAACACGCAGTTGTATCTAAAAGATAAAAAAAACATTTATTAACCATTTACAATAGATTGCTGTTTTAGCACGTTTGCTCCACGCTCCAAAGGACGTCGGTTCGACACCGTTCCGGAGCACGAGGCTGTGTCTCGGCAAAACACTGTCATGCCAAAATAATGGGAACAGTTAACTCGTTGCCCACATGTTCCTTAGCTGCTTCCAGTTGTCTGTTGTGTTGCATTTGTAATCGCAGTATACTAAATCTCTTTGCAGTGGGCGCAATGTAAAATGTGATCATTTTTTTACTGGAAGAATGACGGCTTCGCTAAATGACTTGGTTACAATACGCTCACCCAATTAAAATAGGCAACTCAATTGTTTTCAGCACCCAGTCAAAGTAGTCGCGTAATTAGGTTTCTTGAACGTGGCCCTTGAGCATTAAGTTTACGAGCCTCCACGTTACTTGTTTACGACAATATAAACAAAGACTTACTGCGTTATGTCCCTGCCCATTTAAATGCTTGCACAAAGCTAATTTCTTTTGTGTGTGAACCTCCTAAACACGCTATTGTGAAACGTTAAAATCACAGACACAAAACTTCGAACGTGTTTTTTTATCCAGTGAAGAAACTGTACTTTGGTAAAGGTTGTACTGTATTTACATAAATTCTTTTGCCAAAAAGTTTTAGCAAAGAAACGGAATGGCTGAAACTCCTGGTCAATTTGAATGAAAAGTAAGCTTCAGATCCCCAAAAATAAAAAAACAGAAAATAAACTCAAGTGAAACAAGTAGGTTATTTGAAAATTAAATATATTGTTTAATGTTTATTGAACCGTCTGTTTCGAAAATAGCTTTATTTCAGATTAAAAAAGGTTCAGTTTTCAAAACGTTTTCAAATCCAAGTTCCTGCATTTTGAGTTCTGTTTGTTTTGTTCAGACATTAACATTTTTGCAAACTGTTTTTAGAACACTCCGAATCGGGAGCGTTTTCTTTGCAGTTTTTAAGCCTACAGCCTATCACTGAAAACATTTTTATCTAATTTTACAGTGGCTGATCAACGTATTAAATTAGACGGGCAGCCATCAGAGAGATATTTGTTTTTCTAATTGTCATACGCCAAGTATGTAAGTAGGCTATGTTGCTGAAAAGGTTAAAATGTAGAAACCAAATATATCTGCTACTGCTACGCGTATCAGTGCATGACTTTCACCACTGAATGCAAAATGTTCAGACATGCAAGCAAACTTTAGTTAGTAGCGTTGTTAAGCAAGCGTGGCATGCAGATAACTTTGTAGCAATGGTGTGGTGCTACAGGAGCGTGTCGGAGCTCCGCTCTACCATCTCTCCGCTGGAAATCTAATAAAAACCTGAAAACCTTGGTGCTAGCGACAAATTTTGTCATTTTATGAAAGTTAGAACCAAAGTACCCACCAGAGCTCTAAGGCCGTTGCGACGACAATTTGGGGCCTGAGCCAATGAGATTCTCGGCCCACAATCAACAATATTTACACGAAAAATACACTACATCCAAACACAGGGCCGGATTTAGCTGATGGGCAGCTTTGGGCACTTTAAGGAGGGCAGGAAGGCACCTGCACCCTCTGCCCCCCCTAAATCCGGGCCTGTCCAAACAATAGCTACGCGGTGTTTTATTCAAGTTCCGGGGCCCCTTAAGAGATTGCAGACCCTTAATAGTCATCCCGGACCCAAGTCAAAAAGTATCATCTAGAACTAGACCTCCTTGTCAATGCTCTTGGCTCCGGACCTTTGGTACCTATGAAGTTGCTACTACCTCCCTGGTTTGTAGTTACAAAATATTTAAATGCTACTTTCGTGCTATAGGTTGAATAGCTTGATTTTGCTTCATCGTTAAATCGCTCGTGACTGTCATGATTTCATGGAGCGAATCGCGTCCATAGAAATTTGATAAAAACGTAGGCTAATTTTTTACAATTTTTGCGGTGCTTATCAAAGCGTGACGTTTGTGTATATTTTTAGGAAAAAATACACACACCTATTATGAATGTCAACGTATCGTAAAACAAATTAAGAAACACAAAATCATTTATTTTACATTAGGTGAAAATGTTTGAAGAATTCAATGATTCTTTCACGTATTTCCAGCTGAAGTTAGCCTTGCACACAGCAGCAAAATGAACGTTGCATATTGCCAACAAATGTTATTGACACCAAATTTTAAACGAAAGACAAGTTTGTGGCAAACCGATTAGTGGATTCTTTGTTTATTAGATCACATAGAGATCATGTCAAGAGCATTTTTTTACGTTTTTTGTGTCTATTGTTAAAATACTACGGCTGAGTCGCTGTGACGCTATCTCAATTTAATGTAAAAGCTATTGAAAAAAAAAGAGAACAAGCATAGTTCACGTTTGATTCAATGCCTAATGGAAAAGCTCACAAACGCCGTAACATCACTTTCAACGCCCAAATTACGATACAATGTTTTGGTCACTGCATGTTTTGGTTACACTTGAACGCGCTAAACATCATGCATTCATGACGACGATGAATGCTGATCTGCAGGTGATCTAGAAAGTAGAAACTCAACCAATATTGTGCCCCATGCATACTTTTATCATGCTCTAACAACGTAAATGTTTACTAGTCGGTTGGCTTGTGGAAGAGTTGGATCATTCTCAGAAAATTCTTGCGTCCTGCGCTCGCTACAATATATCTCGTGACATCTCGGCAGTACCTGTGTTATATGTTAATAGTGCTCAAGTAGTAGTTGCCCAGACAGCAAAATCCGTCATTTTTACATTGATTCACTGTAAGTTCACATTTTTACAACAAAAAAAACAATGTAAAACAAATGACGGATTTTGCTGTTTGGGATCGCAGAATCACTTTGTTAGCTTCAATAATGCTGCACAAACTTAACCATATTAGGTTTCATTCATTGACCCTCTACAATAGCCAAGGCTTTTCAACCATTGTTAGTTTTTTAATGATGTTTATGTAAGAACATTATTATTTACACATAACAATCATTAAAAAACTGACACTTTACAGTAGAGTAATATCATTTTAATGATCACTGATTTATGCAAGAAAGGACACAATTGATACCAGCTTGCTTTATAGTCTTTGATTTGACCTGAACTGGTACCGAAATCAGATTTACCAGAAGCAGTGATGTGAATACAATAACACCATGTCCGTACTTTTCACGAAGAAAAGAGTTTTGTAAGTAAATGCAAATGCCGAATTGCGAATAAAATGATTATGGCAGTGCAGCTTTGAGTAGTTTCATCAGTAGGCCTACTACAGTAATTATATCACTTCACTATTTGCTTTTGCAAAATACCAGCAATAAACAGTTACTAAAATATCTTCTTCAAGAAGAAGAAGACTAAAATATTATCTAGTTAAATCAGCTGTTTCCTATTATCTCTGTGTTGTTGACTTTTGACGCAATCTAAACAACTGATTTTTCTTTCAGCTAAAAGTATGCGTTAAAGTTCCATGCTGTGTACTCGTTAAAGCAATTTGTTAAGCACTGACGTCATCAATGCAACTTACTCTGTCGTTGTCTGTCGGCTGCGATATCCTCCCGTCGTTCGGATTGATCGAAACGTCATAGCAGTCGCACACACCTCGCGATGGCCCTTCCCAGTTTGCTTTTATCCCTGGCACGTCCAAAGTGAAGGTGACGTCGCCGAATACTCCACTGATTGTCATCACAAGTTGATCGAAAGTTTCCAATCTTAAGTTGGTGGGAGGTTGAGGAACTAGAATAAAAAAGGAACTTTCAAGGAATAATATTTAGGCCTTTACCATGCAGTTCATTACTACTAACAAACTTACAAAGCTACTTTTTTTTTTATATATCGCTTCAAGGTCTGGTTACGTAGAGAAGAAGACTTTGAGTGACTCACCAACAAGAGAGCAATTATTTCAACATAAATTTATATGAAAAGACGAAGAACTAGGTTTTAAAGCAACACAAAGGTTTATGTGTTACGATATAAACGTTTCTAATACACAAGCCAATCAATATTGAAGTAAAGAAAAATGCTTAGAATCCATGCCTGTGTCTTGTAGCACGTTGCTGTTGTCGCTTTCAAGGTCCCCTCTCACGGTTCTAACGATAAACGAGTAGAAAAAACCCGGAGTTAGATTCTCGATAACAACTCGAGTGCTATTTGTGCTGAACATTCTTATTCTTGTTCCCGTTGAGAACACCTGTGAGAAACAATTGTTTAAAACTCCATGAAGCCATCACGAGCGCTTTCCGCTATCATACAGTAGAATTTATTTAGATATTTAATTAGTTGTTTGGCAAAATGAAGATAATGTGATGTTAAACGTATAGTAATTAAATTATAGTAAATATAGTAATTACTATATTTGATGTAATTTGCTCTGCTTGTTTTTTTGCTTGGCATTAAGCACTTTTTGAAGTATTAATATTATTTATTGCTTAGTAATTAAACTGCATGCTTAGACATAAACGTGGTTTTCATATGGCTTTCGCGGCTGGATGATTTTAACAAAACTCGGACCACTATGCTTCTCCATTTTATCATTTTTCCCGCAGTCAAAGATTTATTTATTATTTAGCCCGAATAACATTCACTTCCCAATCCCATGTAGCCTATACTATTTCGGCGGCTATCACAGATTCAAACTCTTAATTTTTCAATGTATTTCACCATCACAAAGGGTCTTAAAGCAAGCCTACAAAGCAGATGTACATAAGCTAGGGTGCAGTGTAACATAGATTATGATAATATGCTGATATTGCTAAGCATGATGTTAGTGCTAGGATGGGGCAGAAGACCGCAGGGTTAATGAAGTCAGTTGTCATTCATCAGTAGATTACATTCCGTCTGAAAAGCTAATGGAAGTTGATTTTATTTCTGAATGACCGAAATCAATGTTTACCCATTTTCCAATGCTTTGCAGGCCGAATTCCATCAGCTGCGATTCATGGTTTGAAAAACACAAACTTAAACGCTGATTGTTTTGCTCACCTCAACAGTAAAGCTGTCGTACAATTCATTGACTGGTGTTGTCCAGTTCAGGGTAATTGTTGTTGGAGTTACAGACTCAACGCTCAGTGCAGGTGCGGGGACAATGATCACTGGAAACCAGAAATAACGTTAACATAAATATACGCCCGAATAAAGTTGTCCGTGTGCAACCGTTTTGAAAGTGTGGTGCCTAAATTTAAAAAGGAGCCTTTTGACATGGGGCACATTTTGACAGAACAACTCCGTTTGCTGTACGGTACAGTAATTTCTCATCACTCATTGTTGTCTTAAAAAACGAAAAGTGAAAACATCGTTGGCACAATTTCCTAGCTTCAGAACTTCTATGGCAGATTACACCACTGTAGGATAGAAGTGCACCACGAAATATCAAACGTCGCGACAGTGTTAGAAATGGCTTTGTAATGATTAATGAACCTTAGAGTCTCATCAGCTATTGCTGGTGTATGCAAGTGCATTTACCCAGTCAGAAAATCAATCTTTTTGCATTGATTCAACACCAGACGTCTTGCTATCAAAATATCTATTCAATAAAAAAAATCTTTATTTGAATAATAGGCTAAGATTTTAATAAATGAATGTATAATATTTATAATTATTTTTATTGTTATTGCTTATTTTTTTATTATTACTTCATAAATCACCTATGCGATTTCACTGTTATGTCTCAGACTTTTGAGATCCATGAAGCAGCCGCAATCACAGCCGGCTGCCGTTCCACAGACAACGCTTTTGGAGGACATTCTAGAATTTCTGAAAGGTTATAACTAAATTCACGCAATCTCGAAACAGATTATATCCAAAAACTAAATGGGGCTCTTTTTCAACTTGCCAAACAAGTTTGTTGTCGGGAGCAGAAACTTACACGAAAACGTTACAAAAATGCAAGGAAATAAATCGGTCAGGTGGAAACTGATGCTTTGCATGAAAGTGACGATAATCTTTTTTACGTTTTCTGGTTTTGAGATGCGTCACTCACACTCGGTCTTGGAATGAAATGTCAAATACACATTGGCTTTTTGGTGTTCGATTTTGTTTTGATTGTATGCGTTCGATTTTTATCAGATTTAAAGTGTTTCCAAGTAGGGATGCCCAAAGTAGAATAATTGCCTATTCTAGAATTTATTTTCGGATCTAGAATTTCGAATCCTATTCTAGAATCCTCGGCGTAAATTTTTAACCTTTTCTTTTTATTGAGAAAATACACATAACGGCATGAAAAAGAAGCTTTACAAAGCCATCTTTTTAACAAGTTCTCAATCGTTCACAACAGTGATGAATTGCAATGTAGAACGTTTATCTCCTCCAGATGCTGCCCTGTCAGCCTTGTTCTGACTTTTCCAACAGTCAGCCCAGAGCTTGAAAACGATCGCTCCAAAGAACTTGCTCTGTTACAAGACTTGCAGCCAGGCGTATTTAAAAAAAAAAAAATTATAATTTTTTTCCTTTCTCCGTATTATTTTCGAATCCAATTACCCGATAAAAAAGCGGTTTTTAGATTCGAATCTGGATGGATTCGAATCTCAAGGATTTGAAATTCTACTTTGGGCATCCCTATTTCCAAGTCAGATATGAGGAAAAATGCAAACGATTGTAGTGAATTTAAGTAAAGTATTTTTACTAAGCAAAAAAGTGTTGAAGAGAAATATCGTGTAATGTTTCGTCATTGCCGTGTCTACACTGAAAAAGATTTTTTTCGCCTTCGATTTCAAAAAGAATTTTTGATTTCAAAAAGAAGAAGAAGAAGAAGAAGTTCTTTTATTTTGCATCATCAGCACATGCGAAAAAACAAAACAATACAAGATTACAATGTGAGCTAGGTTGTTTGCTGATGACGATGGGAGTGACAGAAGGACCGAACTGGTCATCGAGTCTGCCACACCCGTGTGGTGTCATGGCTTATTTAAAATGGAACGGTGTCGAAGTTGAACGCAAATATTGATTGATTGATATATTGATTGATTTGATTGATAGATATATATTATATACAACATAAAAAAAACAATACACATACGAAATTTAACAGTGCAGTATACAAAAAAAACAAAAAAAACAGAACTACTAGAAATGATGCAAAAATACAAAATGGCATATACAATATACATACAACACAGCATACTGGTAAGACAAAAGCAAATATCCAGTAATTAGCGAGATACGGTGAGAATAAGTAGAAGCAGTTGGATGGTACTATAGGCTATCAGTTACTTATACTCAGACATTAAGTGCAGTTTTAATTTTTTAGAAAAAAAAGGGGGAGAACGGGGTAAGTTGAACCGGAGGGTAAGTTGAACCACCCCTTATTTTGTCTAAATAAATTCGTAAAGAAATTCTTGTGCGTCACCTACTGGTTAAGTCAGTTCAGAACGCCATTTTATTCTAGGAATCATGAAGACAGCTGCAGTGGTTTGGTAGTGACTGAGCAGTACTGAATTTGTTGAGGTAAAAGTGAAAAATTCAAAAAAGTATTTTCGGTTTCATAAGTTCTAATGTTGAATGTATATTTATATGATATTGTAGCTAATATATGAGGTGGTACCACTGTAATATTTTGCCTAAAGCTTGTACACCTAGGTTTTATTGTTTCGATGAGAATTTACTTTAAAGTTGCAACACAGGTTTGGGGAAAGTTGAACCATTCAGATAAAGGTAAGTTGAACCATGGTTCAACTTACCTTACCGGCCAAATGTGACATCTGAGCATGGCACCAATGATACAGACCATGAAGAAAGTACAACAAAGTTAAGTGGAGCAGAGAGTATTAGCCTACAACTAGCAATAATCTTGATCATTTGACCACAAGCAGCTTTCATAATAATGGAAACTATGTGTCACCCGCACAGATCGTTCCCCTGCCAATTGCAGGCCCAAGAAAACAAACACGAAAAGGTCGTAAAAGATCTAAAACTCGAATTCTTACAGACACGCCAGAAAAAGAAATATTAGAATCTTTACATGCAGCAAAATTAGCAAAAAAGCACCAAAGAAACGACTAATTCTAGACGAAGAAACCGATACTGAAAGCGATAATTCAACTGAACTACAAGCTATCTGTGATGACAACAGTGATGATGATATGCCTATTGTTGAACCATCAGAAGGAGATTATGTGCTGGTGGGGTTTACAGGGAAAAAAAGAATTCTTCATTACGTAGGACTTGTCGAGTGTGTAGATGATAGCCTACAACTGGAGAATGTGAAGGCAACTTTTTAAAGAAGGGAAGGAATGATCCAGCAACTGACCAACCAGCATTCACATTCAAAGATGGAGATGAATGCTCCTTTCCCAAAAAGGACATTGTCATGACTCTTTCATTTCCTGAAATCAGTGGAACCACAAAGAGGCAAAACAAGTTTGTTTTCCCAGCAGAATTGAATAATTGGATGAATTTGCTTGAATAGTTGTTGCATTTTATTCTGCTTGATCTTGCAAAAACAATTTTTGTCATACCCTGTAGTAGCCTAATGTGTCTATTTACGTTAAATACTGTATATTGTAGGATAGCTGAAAATGTTGAATGTCAAGTTCCGGTAGCATTTAAATCAGCACATTAATCTATGATAATGGAGAAGTTGTATATCATCTCGGCAGTGTTAAATCTCAATTTACCTGAAAACATCTCAATGATGGTTTTCAGCTGCAGTATATACAATTAGGCGTATATTGATAGTGGTTCAACTAACCCTATTGTCCGGTTCAACTTACCCCATGAGCAGGGTAAGTTGAACCACAAGACTGATCATTTTAGGATTATATTTATGTACATAATAAAAGCTGCTACTGCAAATAATCTACTCGTAAACATGCATGATAGGTGTCACAAACTTGTGTCCAAGTATCAGGTTCTTAGTGCCAGTATTTTACGATCTGTGGCGATAATCGCGATAAACGGTTCAACTTACCCCGTTCTCCCCTACTAATTGTTTGCAGTTTTCTTAGCTGTTCCGGTAGTTTGTTCCAAGTGTTTGTTCCAAGAAATTTAATTGAGCGTTGACCAAGCTTTGTACGCATTCTTGGTTTAAAAAGCATATCTTTCTTAGCACCTCTGGTATTATAGTTATGAGTTTCCTTACTAGGACGAAAGTACTCAAAAAAAATTGCTGGTAGATGTCCTTTATTGCTTTTATAAACAAACTTGCATACTTCTATTAAAAACATGTCTTCGATTTGTAGCAAGTTGCTTTTATTGAAAAGAGATTTGGTGGGAATTCTGTCCTTAATCTTGGTAAAGTTTAAACAGCGAATGATGCGATTGTGTACTAGATTTAAAGGATACAGTTCCGTTTTAGACGCACGACCCCAACAGATAATACCATACATTAGATGGGAGTGAACTAGAGCATAGTAAACTGCTCTTAATGTCTGGGAATTTACGTACTTTCTTAATCGATATAGAGCACCACAGCTTTGAGAAAGTTTTGTTGAGATTATATTGATGTGCTGTTTCCATGATAACGACTCATCAAATGTTATTCCTAAGTATTTGTAGGTGTTTGTGCGTTGCAATCTGGTATTTTGAAAAGTTATTTCTAGATTTGAATTTTCTCGGACAAACTTTGACCCAAACAACATGTATTTGGTTTTGCTTACATTAATTGTTAACTTGTTTGTATGCATCCAGTTTTGAATCATTAGGAGGTTAGAATTCACTTTTTCTTGCAATCTAGTAGGGCTTTTATCCTTAATACATAGTAGTGTATCATCAGCAAACAAACGAGTCTCAAATTCAGAAGCGTGATTAAGGTCATTAATGTAGATAATGAACAACAGTGGACCAAGAACTGAGCCTTGGGGTACACCACATTTGATTTCTTCATATTTAGAATTTGTAGTACCAAACTGCACAAACTGGTAACGGTGATTTAAGTAAGACTTTAATAAATTATAAGCATTTCCTCTGATGCCATAATGATCTAGTTTCTTTAAAAGGATTTCATGGTCAACAGTGTCAAATGCTTTAGCAAGATCAATAAAGATACTACATGTAACAAAACCATCATCACAATTTTGTAGTAGTTGTTCATAGATATCCGTAGCAGCTAATGTGGTTGAATGTCCACCTCTGAAACCAAACTGTTGTTGGGACAAAACATTGAATTTTTCAAAAAAATTTACTAACTAAAAAGAATTCATCGTGACAAATGGGATGCCTAGTGAAGAAAACCACACTAGCATCAACAATCGCGAGTCGTGGTCATACTAGGTCTTCTATTTGTTAGGGGTGCTTCTGAGTGCTTTCCAACTCATCTCTGACGATGCAAGTTATTCGTGAGTTCAATTTCATTTTTTCACTAATCATTAAAGTGAAACATATCTTCCATAACCGAGCAAGGGTCTGGAAAAAAGTAGAAGCGACAAAACGTGAACGTTAAAGCGTGCACGAAGCCGAAATGACTTGTTAAATTGTATAGCCTATAAAGATTAACACAGTTGCAACGCTTTCTTCGTATCATTTAATAGTCTTTTCTTTGTTCTGTTTGTAAGATAACATAATGAGCTTTATTTCGTCGCATTACTTTTAAATTGTAATCTTGCTGTAATTACCATTTACAACAGCACACGTTATAGTAATTATGATTTATTACACAAAACAAAACTTTAACTGGCTGTGCGTAGTGTGTAGTATTGGGCCGTTTTCTACCAGTCTATTGCTTATGTTTAAAGATCTAACTGCACCTTGTTGACTTTGCCCTCAAGCAGTGGCGCCGCCAGACCTTCAACATTGGGGGGGCAAAATATTGACAGTGCAAGACAGTACTATAGTCAAAAATTTTGAAAAGGGGGGTGTTGACAGCCGGCGGGCGAAGCCCGATGGCGTGTTCGCCGAAGGCGGCCCTTAGCGGCGGGGGGTCTGGGGGGCCTCCCCCAGAAAATTTTGAAAAATTACTTTGAATTTGGTGCATTCTGAGAGCATTTTCAACAAAATTGTGGGTATGAATATTTCTTTAAAATGGTGCTGTCCGGTGGCATAGCAAAAGGATAAGATCATGTTTTCTTCGGCATTTTTTCGGAAATAAAGCTAAGTCTCTATGTTTTCTTGTTGCTAATTCCAGACTGAGATATTTAAATGTTTGGTATTGGCAAAACTCGCTTTTTTAATGCAGTTTGGTTTAAAATTAGGCAAACCTAGTTTTAGAGACATAGGTTGATTGCTTTTTTTTTGCGAGATTATTACAGTTTTATTATTTATCAATTTTCTCCTTGGTTGATTCAAAAAACAATCTTATTCCGGTAAGTCACTAACTTTTATGCTCTGAAGTCAACTCAAAGTTTAGAAAATGTAACGTCATAGAGGTCATACATCTTGATGAGTGTCGAACAAAAAGCTTTGAGACAATGAAGTTACTTTAGGCTATTTCTGATATATTCAAGTTTTGTATAACGAATAGCTGTTTAGATGTTAATCTAGATCAAACAAGCGATCTCAGCAGTTGCAGATGGCTTGCATCCTTGCACAGTTTGACGAGAAATTACATCATAGGCTAAAACTTTTCTTGTAAACAATGTATTAACATCCGTAAATTCAATTTGAAAGGTTGAAACCCCCGAACCCCCCTCCCTTGGCTACGCCACTGGTGCAAGACATGCAAGACAGTGGTATATTATTTATTTTCTCTTGTTTTCTACCAGGGCTGGAAAAAAATGTTTAGCTTTCCGGGAATCTGTTTTTTAGAGAAAAAATTTCCCGCGGCTTACAATCACGATAATGAGAACCTTATATTTTACTGATCTCCGGAGCTGACGTAAACCTTAAAAGTCATGTCGACATACTCTTGATGCCCCCCTTATCGAAAATTGTTCTTTGTAATACCGCTTTGAAGGAGGATTACGACTATGAACAAAAGAATAAATTTTAAACTTTATATTTGTATTGAATATACATGACGTAATGTCTTCCAACCTTATCACATTTTTTTTCATTACGTAATATTTACCACCACCAAACCACTTTTGACGATCGAATTTGTTAATTTATTATTCGGTAAAATGTTTAGATGATGTCACGTCATTACGCCGATTTGAGATATAATTTCATTCATGACGTCGTATGGATGAAAAACTTTTACAAGTTTTATACTCTGCTGAGATTAAAGAAGAAACATAAATGATAAATATTGGAGAAATTGAGTCTCCTTTACAACTTAAGAATCGAACAACTCAAAACTGCTGAAACAAAACGTTTTGTTTAAGTGAAAGAACCACTGCAAGCAACTAATGCCAAAATGCGCGCGGAAGAAGTCATGGGAATGTGAGGTATTAAAAATTTAACAGGTTGTTATTTTTCTACATCAATGTGACTTTAGTTAAAACTTTAAAAAGTCTATATCTTTGCTTCTGTAGAAAATCTTTTTATCTACTGTATAATTTAGTCATCAAGGTTTTCCATACTTTTTTTTAAAGAGAGAGCTGTTACCCCCCCCCCCTTGCAACTTGAGTTGACTTACTTGAGGTTGGGATCCAAATATTAAAAAAAAAATATTAATATGTATTAATAAAAAAAAAAAAAATTAAAAAGATGATGCCCAAAACATTGGGGGGGCAGCTGCCCCGCCTGCCCCCCCCCCTGCCGGCGCCACTGCCCTCAAGGCAATGGCGGTTAGAAGATGCAAAGGACTTATATTTTTGTCCAAAATTGTAAAGTTTGTTTTGTGTAATCTTCTGTTTGCTAACGAAAAACTACAACTTCTAACTTGTTTAAAAGGATTTGTGACAGAAACTCATTTGCTTTAGATATTTCTGGGATACTTTACTCTGTTTTTGGCATTAGCAATTATTTTTACAATTTCGATTTTTTTTTTCTGATGGAGTGAGCTAAACCACAATGATTCTTACATTACAAGCAATAGAAAGTTAGAAACTAACCATTTAATTGCAAATCGTCAAAAATAGATTAATGTAAACAAATATTATTAAAGTCTAATCACCGTAAACACAAAATTAAATAATATTTCAGTCCCTAAAAATTCTCAGCAGTTGCATTGCGACAACTCAAAGCGATAGTCCTCCACAAATTGTTGTTTGCGATTGTCTTGCGTTTATTTGTGCAATTGGACATGTTTGTTCTTGTTTAGAATTAAGCAAAATTTAATATTCCATCAACAACTTTTATCCTTACTAAAACACAATCAGGCCTACACACAAAACAACTTGTATAAAAACTTTTATAACTGCATGAAAAGATCACCTGATCAGTAGCGTAGCCAGGAATTTTGAAAGGGGGGGGGGGGGGTTTGACCACCCAGCGGCGGGGGGTCTGGGGGGCCTCCCCAAGAAAATTTTGAAAAATAACTTTGAATTTGGTGCATTCTGAGAGCATTTTCAACAAAAATGTGGGTACGAATATTCCTGTAAAATGGTGCTGTCCGGTAGCATAGCAAAAAGGATAAGGTCATGTTTTCTTCGGCATTTTTCGGAAATAAAGCTTAGTCTCTACGTTTTCTTGTTGCTAATTCCTGGCTGAGATGTTTGGTATTGGCAAAACTCGCTCTTTTAATGCAATTTTGTTTAAAATTAGGCAATTTTTTTTTAGACTGAAAGCATCATTCTCAATATCGTGACGTCATATGCGTGCCAAAAGGGGGGGGGGGTTATAACCCCCAACCCCCCCCTTGGCTACGCCACTGCACCTGATTATAGGCTCAAGGCGTCCAATAAATTAGAAGATTATTTTACGATCTTAAAGTGAAGCAAATTGACAATAATTTCGGTTTATGGAAAGCGACAGCAATGTTAAAGGGCGGGGAAACCCAAATTAACTTTTTGCGAGTTTTTTTGTTTCAGCGTGATGTCATTGTGTACAACATGCGTTTTAGCAAAAAAAAAAATCCAAATTTTGTTGCCCTCGTCTCGCTAAGGCCGCTTTTGTTTGATACCCGTTTGCGAGGTCTCGCGCGCATCAAGCTGTGATGCTGTTCACTGTGACGTCACAAGGTACATATAGTTGTGGCCAAAATTTTAAGACCAGACTTGATTTATGACCATTTTTGCATTACTTCAAATACTGCATCAGATATTGTTTCAGTTGCATCATCTTTATGCATCATCTTTATGCATCATCTTATATCTAATGCAGTATTTTGAAGTAATGCAAAAATCGTCATAAATCAAGTCTGGTCTTAAACTTTTGGCAACAACTATATGTACCTTGTGACGTCACAGAGAACAGCATCACAGCTTGATGCGCAACGAGACCTCGCAAACGGGTATCAAACAAAAGCGGCCTTAGCGAGACGAGGGCAACAAAATTTGGATTTTTTTATTGCTAAAACGCATGTTGTACACAATGACATCACTCTGAAACGAAAAACTGGCAAAGTTAATTTGGGTTTCCCCGCCCTTTAAGGTGAGAGCGTACAACGAAAGAATACCAAATGCATTATCACACAAAATAAATGATCGTAGCCTATTTGGTTCGTGTTAAAAATTGATCAATTTTAGCTGCAGCAAAACGAAGATGTGTCCATTGATGTGAGATAGCATTTCTGTAGAAATGTTGAAGGCCATATCACCTGCAATCAACCACAGACGCAAGAATGCGTATTTTTGGCAAGGAGAATTCCCCTAAAGTTATTTTGAAAAACAACCGAAGTCAAAATGGACATTTTCTTGACGGTACGATACGTCCAAGCGACGTGATGCATACTACTAATCAATTTTTCCCTTTATTTTGTGTTGAATCAGTGGAAAGAACTGCGTCGTTCAAATGGTCGTTTGCAAGATGACAATGAATCTGCAGTGTTGAAATTACCTTGTCAAATTAACAAAAAGCTTGGCTGGTACTAGTATAATTCAGGGAAAGGTAGCACTGTTATCATCCTATTATCGTGTAGCCTACTGCCACAATAGATATTCGCTGATTGGATAATTAAACCTGAAGCTTAATAATTAGATAGTTGTTTCACTTGGAGAATATCATCGAAAATGACAATTACAGAGCAAAGCGAAATACCCAACTGTGATTTGTTCGCTTGGAATGTAATTGGCTGAAGAATGGCTTTATGATTGAACTATTCTTGCACAACGTTTTTATGTATTGAAGGATTGCGAACTTCAACAATAGATACTAACAAGTAAACTCAAAAATCAAATAATCACAATGCTAGGGTCTGACAATATTCGATTTTATAATCTTTTTGGTTAATATTTAAAGCATTTTATGACTTTGTGTGTGAAAAAGTTACCAGTAAAATGTAAAATTTTTGACGAATTGTAGCTTAAAGAAAAAGTGTGTTTAATCAAAGGCATAATTCATGCGATAGGCAGAAGAAAAGACGCCACTGAGGCAAGCAAAGTTTTGCAACTCGGCCCTCGGATCAATTTATATTTTGTACCAGAAATGTAAAATTTGTATGGAAAAATCTAACCAGTCGAAGCTCATTTAGATATGCTGCCCCTGGGACAAGCTCCATTTACATTATCGATTAGAACTTTTTCTACTTTTTGACATTTGTTTTATCGTTTTCACTCGTCAATCATCACTAAAGAAAGTGAAACGAGATTTGTTTCCCCAAACAAGATTAGGGATCATTTTTCTGCAAACGTAGATTTGCGTGGCAACCACACTTGCTCATTTGTTATCTGACATCATTTGCAGTATCTGATCAATCATATAAAATAAACAAAAAACTCGTTAAACGTTACTTTGTAAATTTTTTGTTTTGCATTTTTTGATTTTAGGTTTACGCATGTTTGCCTGAGATAGTAGAAATACATAAAACATCATATGTTTTGGTACAATTCTTATGCTTTAACCTACTTTTAAAAACGACACCGCAAGAAATGCGTTTGCTTAAACTAAAGAAGAAAACTGCATTGCTCATGGACAATTAGTAAAGCTGTGAGTGAAATTTTTAAAAGAGGTTGAGAATGTCTAAAAATCAAAACTTGTTTTTCTTTTAAATACGGTACGAGAAAAGACAAAATAGCGCTACGTCCAACCACAATGCGTTAAACAGCGTAACTTTCATTTATGCAAAATTACATTTTTTTAACTGTAGCTTACACCTGCAAAATATAGAAACTTGAAATCTTACCAGCTGAAGCCAAATTGATAACAAGAAATAAGACTGCTGCTATTCCGTGCGTGAATCCCCAACTCATTCTGTATTCTTTGTTACCCTAAAAATACCAAGTTCACTTATTTCTATGGGTAGGTTGGATGTAATTAAACGGACAACTTTCAACATAACAAAGTAAAAAGTGATTGGATTTGACATACAAAAAATATGAAAATATTTGTTGCCTATAGTTTGTAGTTAGTTGCCTATTTTTGCCTATAGTTGCTTATTTCTGCGCTTAATTGCTTTTAGTAGCTTTGCACAATTCTCATTGGACTATCTTCATTAATTTTAACAATTCAGCATATTTTTCAAGATTTTAGAGAAAACTGTTCCTGCAATGCTATTACAAGCTGATATTTATATCAAAGAGTTGCTGAATCAGGATAAAATTATAGAGATCGACAGGTTATCTCATCCGAAAAGTAGAGTATTGCTCAGAAGCGCTAGACTACTGGAATGCGACCTTGCAGTGATGTTGCACATTCGTGTTCTTTGATGGTACCGCCAAACGGTCAAAAGCTTTGTGACACCACTGACAAGTAGTAAACTCAGACAAAAAATAGACGTTGAATCAATGCAAAAGCGACTAATTTGCTGTCTCTTAAGATACGCCATTGGAAAGAATAGCAAAGTATGCAGTTTTTTGATCATCGATTTTTATCAAACATGTAATAGTCCTGTTCACGCTCTTTGATGATTTGTAAGTATATCCTACAAAGTTGTTGTTCATTGGGTAACAGTGCTGGTTTAATCTCTTTATGACAAATTGCAGCATATCGCTTGTGAAAACAAATCAGAAACAAATATGGATTGGAATGTCATCTAAAAACGTACGCCTGTTATTACCTATTATCCATGAGACCCAACGTGAGCGTATAAAACTATTAAAATTTTGCGCTACAGCAAAAATTGTTGTTGTGATTAATATAAAATGCTAGACCATGGTTAGACCTAGAATACTGGGTGAAAACGAGAAACGATGGATTAAAATGTTGTTTAAAAATCAATAATTATAAATCGATATTATACGAATATTGCATCAACCTACCAATTCAGTTTACCTGTGACACTGGCTTCAAATAAACGTCTAATCCTTCTCAACCGTCCGCCGCTCTCTGTTAAACCCCCCAAATTTGTACAATTTTGAACGTGATCAACAATAACGTCAACAAAAAGAACTATTGTAATAAAGTTTTTTTCTGAAATTGATTTTAAAACTTTAGACCAAAAACAATATTCTTGTTTTCTCTGTTAATTAAGTTGACTGATTTAAAAAAAATATCTTGCAAGCTAAGTCCTACAACGTGTGCAATAAAGCGTTTGCTCTCAACTTTGCTCAATGATTGTATCATACTCTGGCCTTCAACGACGTGTTCTTTCTTCAAGACCATCTTGGCCCCAAGCTCAAGGCTGACTGCCAGTTTGAAGTTTACCGCTGTCAGAGTCACGTCAAATGCCCGAGGCCACAATGGCAGGCTTGGTTGTTTTGAAACCACAAATTTGTACCACGCATATAAAGAAATAACAGACAGAAAGTAAATTAATCTTTATAGCATTTCATTGCTTTCAGATATTTTTTTAGAAAGTAAGAAATTTATGAATACGTGCGTTTAAAACAACGGCAACGGCAACGAATCCAAGTTGTAGTCAGGTTCACTATGTCAAAAAAAAGAGTTTCGTTCAAAATTTTTGGAGATTAGCAAACCTATACATTTTCGGAAAGCTTAGATCATGAGGAATCCGAAAAACGTTGATTACATTTGCAGAGATGTCCGCATGGCCGCCATTTTGAATTTTCAAAATGGCCGCCGCAAAATACATATTTTGATATATCTCGGCTCCTAATAAACTTAGAAACTTTATCAAACATGCTAATTCTATGTTTTAAGGGTCAAGAAATCCATTAGAAGCATACCTAGCGTTAACCACTTTGCAATTATCTGCCATATTGGTTTTCAAAATGGCCGCCGAAATTATATTTCGTTACATTACTACTTACTAGTTGAGATATAAACTTCATTCAATATGCTAGTGCTAAGTTGTGTTGACTAAGGAATTCATTAGAAGCAAGCCTGCACGCCACTGTCATATTTTGGACAAACAAAAAACAATTCAATTTTCCAACAGCTGTCCTGAGTCTTATTTCCAGCATTACAGTCAACGTCATTTTCGCAGTCTGTCCCACACAGGCACAAGTCGGTGCAGGTCAAGTTGTTCCTTCGACACGAACATCTCTGGGTTGAGCAGTTGGTTTTGCATTGGCATCGGTCTAGCTCAGTGGTTCCCAACCTGGGGGTCGCGACCCCCAAGGGGGTCGCAAAGCTGTTGCTCATGCAACAACAAAAGTGAATGTAAGTAGGACGAGGTACCGGTCCGCTAGTAGTAGGTGCCTTTGGCTACGTTTACATGACGTTTCATTGCGCCGGAAATGAAAACTTTCCGTTTCGGTTAGTCTGCCAGACTCGTAGTCTGTTTACATGCGATGACCGAAATGAGATTCGTGGCGGTCTGGATTTCATGTCGGTAGTTTCAACAGAAATGAAACCGAACTGAAGCGGTTGCGGGTGAGGTAAACACACCGCAAGAAGCTGTACTTGTTCAAAATCCGTTTTTCGTTTCTCTGGATGCAAGTGGCATTCTTGATGAAATACAAGATCAATATTTTGATCTTGAGAATGACTCATCTGCTCGCATTCTCTACCATGAAAAGTCACTCTCTCAATTTTGGTGTGAAATGTATGATTCACACCCACACATTTCTAAGCTGGCTTTTCAAGTATTACTGCCCTTCGCTACGATGTATCTAAGTGAGAGTGGTTTTTCAGCTCTTCTGCATATGAAAACAAAGGAAAGAAATAGAATGGATGTGGAAGACGACATGAGACTGGCTCTGTCTAGCACGCAACCTCGAATTTCACGGTTAGCTGCAGACCTACAAGGTCAACCATCGCATTGATTTGTCAATAAATGCAAGAAAAACATTTTTGTTGGCATAAAAGAAAGGACGAGCTTAATTCACCGCCCTCCATGCTATCAACTTGCAGTCTACAAAGTCCACGCACTGATGAAGCTCTTGTTAAGTTATGAAAATAGAGAACGGTGGTCCTTTGGTTTATGATAAGGGTTTGAATTCTGTCTTCAGGCGTCAGACTGTCCGATGTCCTTGTCTGGTGGTAGCCAACTGGCCAATTTACGCATTTTAGGTAGGGCAGTAGGCTATTTGCAAGCAGTTATAAACTGCTGACATTGCAATAGGTCATAATTCAACTGAAACTTTTTTTTAAGTCAAAGTGGATATATGTTGCTGGTGTTAACCTCTTCCATAGAGGACACATTCCTTCATAACACGCAAATTCAACAATAAAGTGAAAGAGCTGGTGCAGTACAATGTAGAATATGGGAAGAAACCTCTCATTGTGACGTCAAATTTTGCAAGGCGTTGTTGTGAATTGACACCTATGATCTTAGTCGTGTGCTGCAACTGAGGGCTAATCCTTGACTAGGATCTAGCACTAGATCTGGCGTTATCATTCTTTCTTAACAAGAAACTCTTTACCTAAACAGGATTTTTTGCAGATTTCAGTAAACTTGCAAGGACATGTTTGATCCTTGAATGATAACGCCACACATACTTTTTGTGATAATCGTTGTTTTTTAGAAGCGATAGTGCAGAATCACTTTTCACATTAATACAATATGCATTATGTATGCATATGTTCAATTGTAATTACAACAACATGAGACAGAGAGGTAGACAAAAAAGTGATTTATAAATAGTTCAATTTTGTAACAAATTAGGCTACACATATAATTACTAAGAATAATCTACTTTCATGCAACACAAAGCTAACGAACTAACAATCGTAGTGAAAAAATTCATTCAAAAAAACATATAAAATGTTGGATTTTAAGATTTTAAAAGTACAGTAAGGATTTACGTCCACCGTCCACTTTCTGTCACACTTTATTACAAATAAAAAACATTCTTCTTTCTTTCTTTCTTTTCATTGAGGTTTCTACAGATAATTGTGCAATCAGTTTCGGTTTGGAAGAGTGTCTGAAACAATAATTGAAGTTTTTATTAAGTTTGGGCTGTGTAAATTTTACTATTATCTTTCATCAATGTACTTGGTAGTTCCAACATCAGTCAAGTCGAACTGAAAATATGTTTAATAATGGCTGGTGAGTAATGGTTATTAAAGTGTGAATCTATTAATTTGGTTTGATCATCCCTGGCTTTAGTGTGTAACTTTTCATAGAATAAATTTTCATAGAATTGACTGCATCAATAAAAGCACTAAAATGATGCAGTCAATTATAAAGTTTCTCCTGGACGACAAAGCATACGCAATAAGATTTTAACATTTTCACATTTTTGTTTTTTACTTCAATAGTTAAAAAATGATAAGAAAAAAACTTTTGTTGTTATTTCGTAGAAAAATGTTTACGAAAAATCACCGTTGCATTTATAAGCCAAATTAGACCATATGACATTCTCTTGACTGAAGCAAAATACTCCAAGTCTTCCACCAAGGATTGTGTTGTCGATGATCGGTCCAGTGTCAGCAATGAGAACCGATTTTTCATAAAACTTTATCCTTTAAAAACAGTGAAAATGCCGTACGTAAAGCAGTTAAGGCGACATGGTGTGAAAGAGACAAACGTTAAACAATCACAATTCAAAAACGATACAATTAATTATCATAACTACAAGCTACAATTAATTATCATACCGTTCTCCATAAAGAATTAGCCTATATTAAACTTACGATGCAATTGATAACAGCCTAAACGAATACCTAAAATTTACTATTTTTGACGTAGTGCTTTGGCCTACTTGTACAGTACATAGGGAAGACTCATTTCACATATACCGTGCACTAAATCACATAACAAACAATAAACAGATACAACATGCTTTTAGGCCATCGCTTACTCTATTCAAGTGTTTCCAATGTAAACCTTGCAAATGAAAAAGAACTGAAAGTTTTATAAGTAGCTTGCGATGGGTTATGTACAGTGAATGACTAATCAGAAAAAAACTTTAAATAGTAACGTAAACTGTTTGATATTGTCCGTCATGCAGAGATGTACGCATACGCCGCAAATTCTACGCCTAAGACTTGCGGCGTAGACTTTTTGTTTACGCTAACGCTTACGGCCACATTTTTTTGGATAGTTGTCGCTTGAGGCTACGCCGTAAAGTTGTTGCATTTTTTTTGCATATAGCGTCAACGTATACTTTTTAATGTCTTAGCCGTTGTTTGCATTTTTTTTATCAAACTGCGAGATGTATTTTTTTCGCTGCAACACGCCGATACCTTCTAGCGCTGCAGTTGAAAGAAGGTTTTCAATGGGCAAAGACATATTGAAACCAAAACGCAGCAACATGTCAGATGAACACTTTCAGATGCTTGTGTTTCTTTGTGGAAATTCAAAATAAAACTTGTATGTTTCAAGTGGTTTATACCGTGTGAATGTTTGGCACCTAGCAAACAAAATGAGTTTACGCTAGTGTATGCGCTGACGCCGCCAACTTTTTTTACAAGTTGCGTTGACGCATACGACGTATGGTTTTTCAAATGTTTGGGTTTACGCTGACGGCGTCAATATTTTTTGTATGCGCGTACATCACTGCCGTCATGTCTCCCAAACGTTACCAAATTTTAGTTACCTAATAGTAGTTCAACTCAGTGAATTACCTGATATAACTAACGTGAGGTCTGTGTTGAAGCTCCCAACGATACGAAGTTTTATCTTTCCATCGTTGTTTAAGTGGATCGCTCCATAAAACTGATACCTCTCCAGCTGTGTCCTCGGAATGCCAGAGCGCGTTTCGCATCCTCTCTCCTGGACCTTTGTCAGAGTTAACCACCTAAAAAGTTTACGTTTTAATAAACAACAGAGATAAAAAGTTTTTCTGATCGTGCAGGAAATTATTTAATCATCATCACCAATATGGCCATTTTTGCCAATTTCGATAATAAACTTCCACAGTTTAATGTGGCTGACTTTTATCTATGAACAGTAAGTTTATTTAGAGAGTAATCTTGTCCAGGTCTTGCCCTGTACACCAGTGTTGCCTTCTCCAACTTTTCTCAAACGCGAAGGAGCAAAATCATTTACATATTTGCTTAACCCTCTGTCTACCGTGGGGTCCAATGGACCCCAAAACAAATTTCGCTCTGCGATTTCTCAGGACATATAGCAAATGCGATATTGGTATACCTTGACTGTTTACAGCTTTGCTTGATCTTTAGGACAATATAATAATTATTGATCTCAAACAAAAGTAGGTAGCATAGAAAAAAATAATAGCATCTTGTACCGTGGGGTCTAATGGACCCAAGCCTGCTGTATTTGAAGTAATCTTGTATTACAACAGCACTAAAAGAGGAGTCAACATTATTGACAGAACTTTTAGGAAATGCAGATGCAAATGATGACGAAAAGATAGCCGATAGCTCTAATTTACAATATGATCGATGTCACTGCTGTCAATGCTTTTGTGATATGGCATCAATTGCAAGGCGACAATAGCAGCACAACATTGTGAAGCATGCATGCATGAAAGAGAAGAAAATTTTAGATCCAACTAGGAAAAGAGGTTGCTGGATTACCAGCTTCGACTTCAATATCACCAAGACATCTAAATCCGAAAGCGAAAGACACAAAACTTGCGAAATTGCGAAAGATACAAAAAACCAAATAGGCAGACAATTCTGTACTACTTGCAAACTCAACGTTTGCCAAGAACATTCACAATTCATTTGCAATGAATGCGATAATATATAAACTCAAAATATTTTTTGTGAACTAATATGTAGGGTATAGGCCTAATATGCGTTTTTTTAGACAAATCTCTCAATAGTTTGACCATTGCTCAAGAATAGACCAATTCCGTATCAATTTGGTTTGTGCATGGGCTACTGTATGACTTGTTTGTTAAGTTTCGAGTATTTTTAGTTTTTCTACAGTGTTTATAAGTTATGATTTTTGTAGTATGATACGTCCTTTCCTATTGAGCTTTAATTTCATCATCGGAACTGTTTTTTTTTTATCCAAAACAAGTACTTTGAAATTTGGGGTCCGATGGACCCCAACGGTAAAACTTGCATATATTTTTTTCGGTAGACAGAGGGTTAACCATTTGAGATTTCACCTTTAATTGGAGGCCTTGTTTAGCCACCGCACGAAATGGAGTAGGTTGCCAGTATGTTTGCTGAGTTTGCTTCCATGTGACAACATAAAACCGAGAACTACTCTGATAGCTGAATATGAATCCCGCGTAATCATCATCCGCTATTGTGTTGACGAAGAATGTCCCGTGAAAATCAACTCCGTCGAAAGTGTCATAACCTATAATGTGCAATAATAAACAACATAAAAAGCAAGAATATGGATAGAAAAATGTGAATGCATAGCCTATACAAGAAATACAACACTTTCGAGGCTGTTTGAAAACAAGCAAATAGGTGACTTCTTTAACTTTGTATTTGTTTGGATTGAATCAAATCTACATCTATCAAATAGCATTTTGTCAGAAAAACACAATTGTAAACGATGTTGCAGTTGCCATAATCTCTTAAAGGTAAAGTTATATGTCTATCAGGAGATAACAACCCAGAGAGAAAACATTTAAAAACTGGTAACTTTGCTTTAAAAGCTATAGAACAGACAATACTCATGTAACAGAAACAGTGGCGGATCCAGGGGGTGATCGCCTCCCCTTGAAACATAGAAAAGGTAACTTTATTCATGATGTATTTGCAAGGTCGGATTAATGTAGGCCTACATATCATTGTATGTAGTTGAAACCTCCCCTATCTCTCGAAAGCTACTTGCTGGATCGCCCCTGAATAGGAATAACACGGTACAGTCTCCAAAGGAGCCTACGTTGTTAAAAAATTGAACTGCACATTCCAGCCCAGAAAATACAAAGCTATACTGAATGTGCTTTACCTGAAAAACTTACAAAGAGCAGCATTTTTCCACCGGGCGTGCTGCAATTGACTTTAGGGATTCATGAAATACATGGCAGTATAGCCAAATGCCCATCATGATTCAACATCAAAACAACATGCACTACCTTATTTGTGTGTTCATGAAAAGTGATAGGTAGCCTGCTAGACTGTCCAGGACTCTAAGTAGATCTTTTTGTAGATGTGTTAGGCCGCTAGGGTAAGAAAAGTTTAAGAAACGCTGCTATGGAAAAAGCGTACTAAGATCCATTCTCTCCCGACAAAAGCCCTACAGATAAAGTCGATTATAAAGTTTGCCTAAGTTGCCATTAACAAAAAAGAAGTTGGACCAAATCTGCATTGATGCATTGTTTTACAAAAAGGTTTCACGCTCATCGTAACAAATGTGACATTGTTTCGACAGGGTAGTCTACTTTATAAACTGCTTGTTAGTAGACGTCAAACTTAGCTTTTTTGACTCGCAAATGATATGACCAAAAGAATCAGAATCTTCAACTTCAAGGTATGAAGCCAACACCGATCATTAAAACAAAGGCGCCAAACATTAACTCACCTACAGCCAAACCAGGATCACTATTCTGAGTTTGCATGATCTCCTTGCCGTTGTTGAGCACCACCCAATGAGGATCTACTTGTGCATCACCGCGAGGATCAAGGTTGATGCTCTGATACGTTCGAAAATCTGTGGTGGTTATGTCTCCGTTCTCTGGGCATGCATCTCTCCAATCGTGCACAGAATCGCCATCCTTTATTGTATAAGATGTGCGATGTCATTACCTTATTTTGATTGTATTAATTTGATTTTTTATTGATTTGTGCACTTTTTTGTTAGCTATTGTGCGTTCTTAATTATAGAAATTTCTAAATCTCCTGCATGACAAAAACAAGAAAAAAACAACTTTTTTGTTTCGGTCCACAATGACATTAAAAATGATTGTTACATTTATCGCACCTTATTTTGATGATGCTCTCAATCAAAGTTTTTTTGGTTTAAAGCGTTTATGTTCGATTTCAAACAGAAGAATATCTTTGAAACTATTTACCAAATCACTTTCACAAGCATCACCAATTCCATCTCCGTCTCTGTCCAATTGATCTGGATTGTAGATGAGGGGACAGTTGTCAGGAATCGCCATGATTCCATGATCTGGCACCCCGTCATTGTCGTCGTCTTCATCGCACGCGTTACCCAAGCCATCGTTGTCCTGCGCAAGTCAAAATTAAATCTCCATCTTTTTAGCTCAGTTAAATAATTAAGCGACTGACTTTGCGAACAAACAAATGCCAAGTTTCGATAACATTATTTTAACTTTCTCGGTGTGTAGTGTGCAATTGAGCAACGCATTTCATGAGGACAGCTTAAGCTTTCTTCCATTCAGGCATCCGAAAGATATGATATATCAGGCAACATCAATTTAGCAACAAGCGGAAACTCCACTCTGTCAATCTTTGTTACCGCGCTTGCGTCAGAAGCTTAAACCGTCTGTACGGTACAAAGTCAGATATACAGTGCATATTCAACCTTGTGAAACTGTCAGGATTGCGCTTTTAAAGAAGCTTTCTCAGTCCGAGGATGAAGATTTCCACAAACAATCAAGTCATGCAAACATAATGAAGTCTTTTAAACTTAAAAGCATGGTATTGTACGTTTTTCGATGTACAATGCAACAAGTTATCACAATGGTGAGTTACTGTGTCTAGTTGATCTCCATTGATGATGTAAGGACAATTGTCGATGTTGTTTTGAAATCCATCTCCATCTACATCAGCATCATCATCACATATATCTCCAACCAAATCGGAATCAAAATCAATCTAGGAAAAGAAATAATTTAGTTGTATCTTGCTTTTAGAAAATAGCAGTTTATATTCGAATTTTACACTGAAACGTTCACATGTTTCATCGCACTCGTCATGCATGAATGAAGAACTTCCCGTAAAATTCATTAGAATTCATAATTGCTTTAAAACACGTGGTTGTGTGCATATAGTGCTAAGGCATACTTGCAATGCATTGCTGACTGTTGGGCAGTTATCGCAGGCATCCCCCACCCCATCGTGGTCTATATCAGTTTGGTGGCTATTTGGGACAAGAGGACAGTTGTCAGCATGGTTTGAGATTCCTGTGCAATGCAGTGCCAAGTGAACAGAAAAACGTCTTTTGATATTGATTCAACGTCTGTTCTCGAGAACCAAGGCTACTAAGATCAAAGTTGCTAAGGTTATAAACAAGATATCATACGATAAAATGTTTCCTTATGAACCATAATTACATAGTGCATGCTTTAATATAGTAGTTACAGCAGGTACTTTATATCTATCATATTACAACGGCTGCAAGCGTTGAATTAATGTAAAAAGTTTATTGTTACAACAGATATAATTTAAAGAAAATGTGAATCATAACAAATCAGATTTTATTTTTGTTTTAACTGTTTACTTTCTAAACAGAAGTTAAAAAAATAGACTTGTTTTTTATCGCAATTATAACTCCAAGGCAAACTATACCATCTCCATCAATGTCATTGTCGCACGCGTCGCCAATTCCGTTTCCATCGCTGTCTTTTTGTTCAGGATTGTTTACATTGGGACAATTATCACACGCATCGCCAAACCAATCTGCATCTGAGTTCTGTAATGTGTTTTTGTGAAACGTTTTAATTTAAATTATTGAACATCCAATGTTTCTGACGCACTTAAGCGCAAAAGTTCAAAGTAAAAAAGGGATAAATTTTATATACAGCAGTTATCATAATAAGAGCACAGTAGGTTAAAAATGTAAATATACTTTAGATTGCATTTCAATATGTAGCTTTTGAGAAAGTTATTTTTTTATTGCAAAAGCTCTGAATGCAACCAAATCCAATAAGCGAGTTGCTTCTTTTTTTATGTTTAAAAAGGAAAAGAAAAAACGCTGAAGTGTTTTTTTTTCTTGTTGTTAAGTTGATTAAATTTGGCGCAGCATGCTGTGGTAACAAATGGCATGGGGTAACATGTAACATGTGCCACTCGTGAGTTGTAACTGCTAGTCTAGATTTTTACCTGTTGGTACTGATTTGCAATAAAGACGCAGTTATCTTCGATGTTTGGAACATTGTCGTCATCTGCATCATTATCGCAGGCATCACCGATCCCGTCTTCATCTGAGTCTTCCTGACCACTGTTTGGAATCAGGGGGCAGTTGTCCTGCAACCCATCAACATAAAAACTATTCAAACAAAAGAAATAAAAACAAAAACTAAGTAAATTAAGGATTAAAATAATCTTGTATTTTTATACAATCTAAAAACAACAATAAATATTGGATTACACTATTCATAATCATAATCATCATGTTTATTTTGCACCATTGTGTTCATAAATCATGGCGAATTGCAGATACAACACAACAAACAGCTGGTAGCGATGGAAGGACATGTGGTTATCGAGTCACTTCCATCCATTTTGGCATGTCATGAAGTGTCTCGTTGAAGACCTCTGACGCGTTGTTAAACCGACGTTCTTTCGAATGACGCGCAGATTCGCTTACCACTTGTCCATGCAGACGACTATATCATAGCTACACATTTGAAAAGAATAAACACAAGCATGCGTAAAAGTACTTTGCGACATTTTTTTGTTCCACAAGGTAGACTTTCATCCGGGTACCCATCTTGATCTGTGTCATTCCCGCATAAAATTCCGTTTCCAGCATATCCAATCTGACATGTGCAATCGTATTTCTTTCCCCGCTCAATTACTTTACAGTCGGCTTTTGCGTCGCAAGGATTAGCTTCTAAATTTGACACAAGGTTTAGCAGACCTTTAATAGCACAACTTGAAGTTTAATACAGTAACTTGATTACTATCAATGTTTGTTTTTTTGGGCTTTTTTTCTTGTTGGGTATGAAGCTTTATTCTCAAACTGACAAACTCTTTGGTGGGTTATTCCTGACAGTTTCGCACAGCCTACTTGTAGAGGCTTTGAACCACTGTCCTTTGCCAAACAATTAAACTTCGCTGACATGTACCAAGGTAAAAGTGGATCACAAATCTAAAGTGCTGTAGTTGCAAAAAGCAAAAACTTATCGAAAGTTTGTTTTGACCAAGGCAAAGCATTGCAAAATATTTAGTTTTGTGACGTTTCGACAGCAAATGCTTTTCAACCTTCAATTTCTTTAACGGCTCTACTGCGCCATCAAACTGCAAACTATTTTCGAAACTTTGTTTTTTTCTAGCGTTGGCATAAATGTTTGCAGAAAACAAAATTGTTTAAAGACACAGCAGTGAATCATTAATTAAGCTGTTAATGAATCTCGTTAAATCTGTACATTGATCTTTACTTATTGTCAGAGATAAAAAGAATTAGTTGTAGAAACACATTAATGGGTTTCTATTAATTTCGATCATGTCATCAATCATCGTTCATTGAAACTTGACAAAAGCTGAAATTTCACTCCACCACAAGACTTGTTGTCATTAGGCTACAATACAAAATAGATGTTGCTCGTATACGATTATTGAATGAAGCCGATGTGAAACATATTTTGTTTGAGCGCTATCAGCAATCAATATCAAGCACCAAAATGTACAGAGGTTACCAATACAGACGAAACCAAGCTTCAACAGAGTATCTTCGGACTGCAAACGTCGCAGCTCAATGCGTTCTTATCAGAAGTATCTTAAATGGTATCTACAAATGATCCGGTACCTCCGTCACTGCATGTTCGGACTTTAAGACATTGGGATGATTTGTTGCCAGCGTAATCATCAAGACACATCCTACATCGGTGGGAACCCTGCAATACAGATTCGTCGATCTATCAAGGAATGCTAAAAAAATTTGGATTCACACACTAAGTAAACTACAGTAGTCCATCCAATAAAGCTAAAAGCTAAAGCGATGTGAAACGGTTTCAAAAGGGGAAAAAAAAACGTCCACGAGCATTCTTGTAAATGCAAAAAAATGGTAAACAACTAATCATGGTTGGTGGGAAATTTCTTTATCTGAAAAACGATTATATCGTTACGCCTGCTTATGTTCTCTTCTGGCTGTTTAACAAAAAATGTCACAAGCACTCCGCATAACTAAATCGTACCTCAATATTTTCGCAAATGGAATTTTCCGCACATCCACCATTGTTCATAAGACACTCATCAACGTCTTCACAGATCTGAAATTGAACAGTTGAGTCTTTATTTTTAAATTTTACAGGAAAAAATATCGATAAAGCTTCATTTTACAATTTCAAAAACTTTAGGGTATCACATGCTGAACAAACCAATCAGGTAATATATTTCTATAAAGAATTAATAGAAGTTAAAATTATCCTTTAAAAGTTGTGTACATGGAGTATTTGTTGTACAACTAAAGATTGGTAGCTTAACCTGTTTTTCCTCATGAAAAGACTCTTGATACCCAGGAGGACAAGCAGTGCAATAAAAACTCCCAATCGTATTTTTGCATGACGTTAAAAGAGAGCACGAGCCGGGAAGCTGACACTCATTGATATCTTTGCAAAAAGTTCCATTTCCTAATTTTTAAAGATTTCAAAGTAATGAAGAGCATTATAAGTTGTAACCATGCTGTAACTTGTCACATAAGTTACTTTTAAGTGCTGTGTAACAGTTTATCTTCTGGTCTCAAAACGGATTTAAGGCGATTTTTAAAACTTTTCTATAAACCTTATTTGCTGTTAATTATAATGAATAATGAGAGTAAGTTATGACAATATATTTATTGTACAAACACAGTCTATCATAATTATATATAATTATAATACTAATAAATAATTTAGTTTCAAGACCTTTGTACCCTGCAGGGCAAGATTCACAGACATATTGCCCTTTTTCTG
Source organism: Aplidium turbinatum (assembly GCF_918807975.1). NCBI lineage: Eukaryota > Metazoa > Chordata > Ascidiacea > Aplousobranchia > Polyclinidae > Aplidium > Aplidium turbinatum. The sequence continues at coordinate 51,075,340 of NC_137472.1, forward strand.
GATTATCTGTGCAGCGCGCCCCGTTGGTGCATGGTTTGTCAGCACAAGTGATCATTCTTATTTCTTCTCTCATGCTGCGTTGTGCTTCTGGTTCTGCGTCACAACAGTGTATTTGCTTCTTTGGGTTGTGCTGTTGAACTGTACTACATAATCATTAAACCGCCCTGAAATTTGATTTGATCTAGTCTCAAACGAAAGAAGAAGATTAAACCGCTCCCATATGCATTATGCAATGTACAGTAAGCTCATATTAGAAACTTTGTCTGCACATGTCAAAGCTTGTTAAATTGTGGTAGTTACATATCATGAAGGTATTAAACTTACAAGATATAAAAAGCAATAAAAATTATGAAAAACTAAAAAGAACTAAAAACTTAGGTTTGCTATGTTAAAATAAGTTCATCTACAGGAAATTGGTGTGATGTTGTAAGATTCTACATAGAACATTCTATTCTTCCTACGTTGATTCAAGGTCTACAAATGCTGAATCAATGTAAAAAAGGCACATTTTTCTAGCTGAGATATTTTAAAATCTTACCGCATATTGAACACTGCTGCAGTAACGTTTTCAGCTCCCGAGCTTCTGATATATGAGTCTTTACGTCATTGTGCATTTCTTCCAAAGTTAATGCTAAATCTGCAGAATTCAAATAAGAGCAGAATAAGCTACACCTGATAAAAAAACAACTGTGATAATTCGGCTATTAATTAGACTTTTCGACAACGCCACTTGAAGTGGGAATAAAGCCGGAAAAAGAAGAACAAAAAGAAGGTGCGGAACTTATTGCTTGGTTTTGTCTTTTAAAATCATTTGATGATTGAGAGATAATTATTTCCCTGAATAGTAGGTAAGATGTAACACCGAGTGGAGACAATAAGTTCTTATTACATATTAATTTACTTTACAATCAAATGTTCATGTTACTCAACATGCTTTACCTAGTACAGTCCGTTCCAAGATGATTCATGAGTGAAGACAAAGTATTCTCACAGCAATGAAACATTTTGTTGTCTGCCAAAAGCTCTTCAGCCTGGCATTCATTTATTGTCAAGAAAGCAACTGCAGTAGCCTATATATAGCGCAGACCACGTATGGCAAGCCTAGTGAGAATCTCAATCTACCTGATACTTGCACAATCAGCTCTGACGTCGGCTCAAACTTGTTGATCATATGAAAATCGCCAAATTTTTCAAAACCTTTCCTTTCTGGCACGTCTCCTTGAGAACATTGCGTCATATAGTTACGTTGTACGTAAGGTAATGTTGCGTCAGATACCAACAGAGCTCGACGAATTTGCGTCTAAAATGATACATGAGTTACTTTACAAGGGAGACGGAAAAGATGATGAGATAACGTTGATGAAAAGATTGGTATCACATATAAAAGTGTGGAAATATAATGTGGAGGGCCTTGGCCATCAGTGGCACGACCAGTTGATGATGATGCTAAAAGTGACCTTGCAGGAATCTGTTTTTCAATGAGTAACATTTGTATTTGTTCGTGTGTATCATAGTCAATGACACTAGACAAAACGATAGCGTGAAAGCATCTCCAAGTTGTCATTAAAACTTAGACATTTTTTAATTCCATCAATTGCAAAAGAAAAAGAATGCATTCCATGCAGGTTTACTTTATTGTGTCTGTGCCGCTTTCGTCCAAATTTGATAAAACTTTTTTTTGACGAATTCGAATTGAAGTTGATTGCTGAGGAAAGCCATGACGACATGTCCTGTCTTCCCGTGTCCAAGCAATCGATAACGAGAGAAGCTTTTGTCACATCTTGTGATTGACTGAAAACAAAAAGTCACAAAACATCCTATTACACAAATCTTGGACTGGTGTAAGCTGCCTGTGTAGTATAAGGTGCACAACTTGTATATAGCCTAATCAAAAAATTTTGCTCTTATTTCAGTGAAGCTTTGAATTCATTACGAATCGCAGTAACATTTGTACTGTAGATATAAATAATTGAATCCTACCCAAACTGAAAATGAAATGAGTTCTTTTGCTTTTTAATATACTTAACATAGGCCTAAGTCAGAGACGTAGCTTTGAAGGAGAGACTTGGGGAAGTAATCACACCCAAAATTTTATCTTGTCCTTTTAAAATAAATGTTTTAATACAATTAAAACGTTTTAATACCATTATAATTCATGATGAATGACGTTTGCCTCTCCCAAAAACCGCTTTTGCCCTCTTCCTCCCAAAAAATCTTTGTAGCTAAGTCACTGACATAAGTTATTAGGCTACTTACGAGACAAGTCGAAAGTGAAAAATCATGGTATGCCAAAGGTTATCCGCAATCCATACATTTCGAAAAGTTGTGACATCATAGGATTGATCATCACTGCCTTCACCAGAAAAGTGCTTCACCGAGGCTAAAATATTATAAGCAAGTTATGATTCTGACAGCAGTTTATTCCTATATTTGAAAAATTATGTAGAAGTTTCAAGTTAACACTGCACAAATTATCAGTTTTTGACCCCTTACTAGGTAAAAAAGGTGAGTTCCATACTTAAATCCAAACATTGTGGAATGAGAAGATAAGGTTCTTATTATACTAACCTAGTAGGCCTATACCATACTAGGTGCAGAGTCTTTAATACATTTAAACAGAAACAATTTCTATGGTTCATTATTGTCATAGTCTATTCATCTTATTTTGAGTACTCTATCAAAATCCATATTATAGAATTGGCTACATTTAAATGTTCTCTTCATATCTTCCATGAAAAAATAATAACCACAATGATTAAGCTGGTTTATATCGCTAGCTGATATTTGTTTTTATTAAACGTCAGCTATCTAATTGAATACTGAAACTACAAGACATTGACATGACTATTTGCCAAAAACAGTAAAAGCTCATTTATTATTCATGTTCTGCAGAAGGCCCTTGTGTATAAAACACTTTTAATGAGCCTTCATATTTTAGAATGATAAAAGGTGAAAAGTTGGTCATCTGGCATCTAATTATTGGGCGGTGAAGGTCGGCTTTTAGTTTACAGATGTGAAAACACCGGTGAGAAAAAGCTTCAATAAAAAAACATCCGTTGCAAATACAAACTAAATTTCCAGCTTGAATTAATTCGATCAATCATGAAACAAAACGGTTATGCGTATCACCTCACCAAGAACTATAAGGCATTTGATTGTAAGACTTTTTGCACTCTTCTGGTGATTACAGGCCAGGCTACTACAAGATCTTGTTGAATGATTAAGCTAGTTATTTTTTTCACAGCTTATGCGTAATTTGTGTAATTTGCGTATTTGTGGTCAACACAAACACGGCCGAAATTTTATTAGGTAGCCTACGGTAGCTTTAATATGATTTGTAACAAAACAAAATATGTCATCATTGATATCAATGCCATCATCTCATCTACAGTAAAGGTTTGTAACTTAATTTTACTGCAATGTGTTAAGTTTACTGACCCAAAGGGATGGCTACATTAAAGGGGTTATTTGCAACAAATATTAAAAATTAAATTCATTTTAAAATAACTTCAATAATAGACCGCAAATATATTTAGGCTTCACCTTAAAGCAATGAAATCTATAAAGTTGTGAGAGGGTGCTAAAATGCATACTTTGGCCTGAGAAATGTCTGACGAACCGTACTTCAAAAAACGCGAACGTAGTAGGTTATTCCATAATGGATAGCATTTAATACCAAATCAACAAAAACACTTTCATAACACAAGAATTAGGTATAACTACTTAACCAGCTTGAAAATACTGTCACTAGACTGTTCAAAGCACCCTACAATTATTGTTTATAACATGGTCAGTGGTAAAAAAATTTGGTTTCAGGGTTTACACTTTTATTAATATTTTGCTTACCAAACGCTGCACCAACTTGTCAGTGCATATTCGACCTAAGCGTTACATAAACCTAACACAGACGTTTGAAATTTCTATATTGGTAAACAAATCATCTTTGATCCCACCTACCTTTGCCTTTACCTCCATTGATGGATATGTCAAAATATTTAGTTTGTGGCTTTTCAATTCCTTCATAGATTCCAAATACCGAGATCGGTTCTTTTGATTGGACTTTAATGTCAACAATAATGGACAACAGCTGAGTTGAATGAAAAACACCACTAAGATCCTTTCCATTGCTTTTTAGACGAGTTTTCGATACTTTCAAAAGATTGATCTCTACAGAGAAAAAGTTAAAACATTTGACAAGCCTAATGTATTTGCAGGTTTCAAACATGCAAGGCGAAATTCCTTTAGTTTCAGTTTCTTTGCATTAATTAATATTAAACAATGTTTAATGTATTTAAATATTATTTCAGTTTCACATAAATAATTTACGAGTTATTCTGATAAAATCTTTGTAGTAATTTTCAAGTATCTTGCTATCCATACGCAGTGACCGCATTGCCAATGTTGAGAGATATTTTTAAATAATTGCTAACCTGCTGGCCTTTTGGCATAGGAACCTGTGGACATAGCAACCAACAAGAACCAACACATTACTTTGTATATCTTTCCAGGCATGCACGTTCGCATGGTTTATGTTTTTAGCACTGACTTTCAGCTAATTACTGTTTTACTCCGGCAAGCTGCACCGAAATATTTTACTTGTCTCTGAGTATAGAAAACTTGACCAGTTTGTGTCTCATCAAAGCTACCTTTTTGTTGTCCTGCCTCTGGGAACCATCAGAAAAACACCACACTCGTTAACAACATTGATATAATTTAACATGCCGTCTAATCTACAATGTATGCACAATACAGAAAAAGGTTTTGAAACTGAAAATGGTTTGAAATAAAAGTAGAGTCACACCTTAGTTTATTGTGTCTTTTACAACGTCTATAAATTCACCTCAAACGCAATTACCAAACAACAAACGTAGACTACACAAACGATTCTCCGCAGCTCTTTGATCGGAGTATTTTAATGATTCCCTTGCAGCGGTTTATTACAAGAAACTATAAAACAGGTAACGAAAAACACATTAACTTTTTAAAAATCGTATGCTCTGTGATACATGTAATCATAACATTTTTCCTCCGTTTATTCGCAATAATTATTGTTCTTCATAGTTAATTTTATCATAGTTCTTGACTTGTGTATGGTTTTCCACATAGATAGTGTAACTGTTATACCATTGCAGAAAAATTGAAAGATCAGTTTATGTCTATTTATTCTCCACTATAGCATGGGGTCAAACTTACAGTGGCGTTCATAATTTTTTTATTGGTGCTGTTTTGTTTGGACAGATGTTTATAAATACAAATGAAAAGATCGAAACACATTTAAAAGATTAAATAATAAATATAAGTGCATTTCTTTTTATGAAAAACATAATGACAAAATGATTTCAAAGATATAAATAAATAATTAATTAGACATTTATACGTTTTAAGATGTCATACTACTACTGTACATTATTTCTTCGTAGTTGATTTTTATCTTAAACTAATAAGCACTTCATTTATTATACTCTAGAAAGCTCTCGTTGGCTAAAGCAGATCAAAGTCTCATTTTTTTTTTCATTTCAAATTTATAAAAGACTTCATTCTTATCCAGCAAAAGCTGCTTTTTACACTATTTCCAATGTCTAAAAGAACACATGCTGAAGTTAATGCCATGGTTTCTATATTGTGTGCTGAATGTTGTAACAAAGATCGTTTTATCCAGAAAATAACGAAATAAATTTACTTCAAAGAAAGGCAAGCGAACATGTGAACATCATTTTCCGGTCAGCATAAAAAGCTAAAATGCTACCAACAGGGTAGTTTCCGGTAAAAAAAAAAAAAAGAACTCTTTTCCATGACAAGAACATGTTAAAACTGGGCCGACAAAGCTGGTCACATTATGTTATAAATATAGAGCAATATGACTAGCGATCAATGATGTCTTTTTAGCATGTTTGCTGTACTAGCTTTTAGTTCCAGGGCTAGCTACTTAAGAGAAGTTTGTATGCTCACTTTCCAAACTCTACATCCTTATTTGAGACTGCTGTGGATTTTGTGCTTTATTTTCAATTTCTGTTGTAAAAGCTATAGCGCGTGGATAGTGATGATTCAAGCTGTTGTATCTTGCAAGAAATGTAGGCCTATTTAATTTGGCACCATGCACAACGCCGAATTTCTGTAAGGTAGTTTCACAAGTTTTTCACTGCTCACGTGCATGAATTTTTTTCTCTCTAAGTAAAAAATAGTCTACTGAAGGACTTGCGTAATAAAAACCGTTAAGGAATGCTAGAATAGTGATCTGCTACAGTTCTACAGAAAGAACATTTATAGGCCTATCAGAATTTATATCGAATCATTGTATGACTGCCAATTTAGACCAGTGCAAAGATTTCTATGAACTTTTTGCTGTTATTGTCAGGTTATATCGCAACTACAACGTTTAAGTTACTGACGTAACCATTCTGTGACTCTCAATGTGCAACAAGCGTTTCTACAATCAATAGGCTAGTGGTCTTTTAGACTACCCACTCTGCTTGCATTTTTTAGCTTTGTTCTTTCGTTTTTTCTTTCTATTTTTAGAGGCACTGTAAATAGCAAAAGCGTGAGAAATTGTTTTGTTATTCCATTTTAAATACCAACAGATTTTTCACAACAATGCGACTTTTAAATTGACTACAGAGTAGGCTGCAATGTTCTATTAGTTTTCACTCCCTGACAATCTGAAAAAAATGGTTGTTATTACGATTTTAATCAAACCTTACCCCATATCACTACTTCTTAAAAGCGTTTGCTTTGCTAAAAATTTGCTACCTAAGGTTAGACGCTACTTTGTTAAATCTTGGTATAGGTTAGGAATGGCAAAGGTTTCTTCAAATGTTTTTTTTTTCTTAGAGTAACCTAGCTGCAAAATACATTTTCAGTTTAAAACGTTATAGCAATTTGACACCCTGTTTGTGTTTCAAACAATTGATTGCTTTGGTAATAATGTCACTCATTACATAGGCTTGTGAAACAAGCAATGTTGTTTTTGAGAATGGGAGTAGGTCTTAAGTGTCAACATCATACCTGATGAATGAAAAACACGACAAAACTATTCAATGAATGGGAATAAATTTTGTAAGCTGCGAGCAGTCATCACTTTAAGTTTATTCTGAAACGAAAGACCTTTCTAGCAAAAAGTTTTTACTTCTTTGAAGTGCTGTACACCACACGAAACCGAGTTGAGTCAGATAGTCTTTTGTTTGGGATCTGTCGTCCAGTTTTGTTTTTGATTCGAATTACAAAACCGTGTTTTGTGAGATCAAAGCAACTATTCCTTACCTAGTTATTCTCGCAAGTAAGCAACGAACTTGAGAAACGAAACTTCCCCAAACGTTGATATCCATGCATTGTTCTGCAATAAGACATATTATGCAGAATGATAGATTTCAGAATGTCACTCCCCGACCGACCCAATCAAAATGTTCTTATTAGGATACACAATAGGTTTCTAGTTGTTGCAGCTAAACATTTATGGCCGTGGACGTCGCTATAATGGCATTTGGACTGGAAGGCAAACGCTACCGTCCAACATGAGGCCTAAAGAGGATCACCAATTTGGCGTATTTTGATGCGTTTGGCAGGTTGTCTTGAACTTGGCATTTTGATATATTTTTGGCTGAAAATTATCACATCTCGCTGTCGGCTGCATAGCCGGCTGCATTGTCGGCTGCATAGCCGAGTGGTGAGAAAACTGGAACGGCAATCGAAAGGGCGAACGGCAATCGACACCGCTCAAGAGCATGCGGCTGTGTCTGTGGCAGGACACTTAAAAGCATGCCTGAAGGTGGTCACGAAGATTGGCTTCCTTGCCTTCCCGTCCACTTATTTTAAATCTTCAACCACCGGGTGTAAGCCTGGATACGACAAACAAACAAAAATCACATCTCGCAAAAATACAGCGATCTTCTTTCGTGTGAGACAGATTGTCCAAACTTTAAGTCAGGTGGTAGAAAGCCAAATCAGAGTAGCTCGTTCAGTGCTGCTATGCTATGCATTTTCTTGGGACTGTGTAAATGAGACATTCAAGAGTCACGGTCAGCAGTTTGTTCCTTCACTTCACGTCGCATCTCTAGGCCCCTGAAGAAGCCAAACCCCACGTATGTAAACTAGAATGAAAGCGACCAATTTTTGTCTAAATTTGACTGAACTTGACCAAAGTGGGCTAGGGTAGGTCTAGCCCCGACGTTGTGCCATTGTTGAGGTAGCTTATAATTGCAGCGTCCGTTACAACTCAAGAAACGTGCGATACGACGTCACAGTTCCTTCACTGGTTCATTTCTTCAATGCTTGTTACTACAGTATATCTTCTATTCTCCCAATGGAAGATTTTGTCTTCTGCTGTGACTTCCTGTACCCAAATGGTGACATTGCAAGTTAAAATTTTTACTTACAAAGTCAAATTCATTAACTTTGCTTTCACCAGAGAATATCTATGCCAACAAAGCAGATGGCTCTAAACTTTACGTAAAGCATAATTTTATGAAAACTGTTTTCTTGTTTCAAAAGTGTGTTTAATATGGCGATGACTGAAGGTTCAGAGAAATATGTTTTTTTATTGCATTAGTAAGATGTTATACCTCGCAACAAAATAATAGTTAGGCCCATATGAATTAATTTTTATTCTCAATTTGCAAGCAAGCTATATCAGTTGGTAAAAAAGATGCCACGTTCGTGTCGCTTCAACGTCTGGCAACGTTTAAACGATCTAAGAAAGCAACCTTTGCAGGCAGAGTTTCTGTTAAAGTTGTTTCGGTGCCTTACATCGTGATTCGTGAATCATTACTTCGGACAAAAATACCTCAAGAAAGCTGGCCTACTATAAATTGTTTGGTAAAATAGAGTTTAAAATTGTAACTATGACAAATCGAAGAAAAATGTTTTTGTTTGTGTGAAAATTTTGACTCTTGTAATAATTGATCAATTTTCATGGCCCCAGGCATAGGCTATGCTTGCGTTGGACTTTCAAGGTGGTTTGATGAAAACAGGGTTATAAAACTTATGGCTGAAAAACCAAAAAGCCACATCCCCAGCAGTTACCAAATCTATTTCAGATTGATTCAAAGTACGCTGTACAGACGTTAAATCAATCCGGAAAGGACTCATTTTAAGGGAGGTTGCCAATAACATTACTCTAAAGATATAAACTAAGGCAGCGTTATTTTCCTTATCTAACGGTAATTGGTAAAAATCCATACAGAAAATATTCATACGGAAAACATCTCGAAAGGAAAATAACCATATAAGAGATATTCAACAACCTGGAAGCCTGGAGTACAAGACAACAGTGTTGCCAAATTCTTTTGCATATCAATGATATCCATAAACATTTTTTTTTTATTTAAGAAAAATATAGCGCATTAAACAACCTAACAAAGTTTTGGACCTGCCATCATCATCGATTTGTCTCTTATTTAATAGGTGAGACCTGACGTTTGTTATTCTAACAAGAACCCGCCAGGTGTTGTATTTCTCTGTCAGGCTTCCCGGTTTTTGGATATTTTTTTGCATAGATTTTTTCTATATGGATATTTTTTGTATGTTTTTTTTTTGCATGGATTTTTACCTAAATTATTTTCTAACTTATTGCTCTCATCCTCGCATGAGCCTTTAAGAGACCAAGGTCTGCGTTTTACAACCCTGTGTTGTTGATGTTTCCTCGGACTGCATTTATAAGCTACTGGACAGCAGCAGGTGTTTCGCTTAGTCTTAGATCCGTACGCCTCCGGTCTATTCTTCAGCTCCACAGTAGCAGGATGAAGAAAATGCTATTCTCCGTTTACCTGTTGGTACGCAGATAGGTAAAGAAGCCAGATACTCTTCTTCCATTGTTTATTGTAAAGTGTAAACGAACGTCTGTAAACAAATCTAACAGACAAAGAAAAGATGAACAATCTATATAAAAAATCTTGCATTTTTGTCTCAGCTCAAGATATAGTGGAATATAAACAACACGGGCTAAAAACGAAATGATGCAATTGGTGACACAATATGATAGCCATACTAATGAAGACGAAATCGCTTGTCAAAGATAAAGCAAGTAAAACTGTAGGTTATTTGAAGATACAGCTTTCCGCAGGATTGACATTGAAAACCTTGAAGTTACGATTTTTTAAAACATTTTGCAATGTTTGAAATTGTTAATTAAAAAAAACTTGGCAAAGCTTTATAGTAAGCCAAGTACCGTTTTCAACGTTTTTAAACAACAAAAAAGTTTAATGATAGTCTACTCTGCAAGATTGCACATAGATAGCCTCCATGGTAGCCTCCCACGGGCCTCAGAAAGCAACACGTTCAGTAGAAATGCAGAACAACTGAAACTTTAACTTTGCAGCAAAATGTTAGAAGCTGCAAAATCGTCCGAAGCCAAGACCACTTTTCCAGATTTTCCAGGCGAACCTTCTGTTATAACAGAATTGCGCATGTGATTTGTTCCTGATCTCTGCTTATAAGGTATCATAGGAAACAGCCTGCGTTGCCAGTCAACAAACGTGCACACAGTTGCTATTGTGTTAATTAAAAGATCTAACGCTACAAGATTACCCCAGTAAACACATATTATGTGAACTGCATCTAAAAGAATTGCAATACTTAATAGAATAGTTGCGAACACGCACGCGCAAGCACAGATGCCTAACCTCTTGAGCATTGCATGAATGTCATTTCGAGAGCGAGTAACAAAATCACAAAAATTATGGCCTTTTAGTAGAGGGTTAACTATCAACAAAAATAAAATAAGTTGCAAAACGAAGCAAGTTGCGATGAAAAAGACTACAAGCGGCAAAAGCGAACTTAACGGGTACCACACAATATGGCAAGGTGGTTTGTCGCTTTCAAATTTTAGCACAGTGACAAACGTAGCAAATACGAAAATGAGTAAACAGTAGATTCCGATTATTACTGAAGCGCTGATAAGCCTAGAAAACTTGCTGACAGTGTGAATAAGTAATTGATCAGAGTACAATTTTCTTTGACGCAACCACAACGTTGTGTAAACAAAAGCTAAACCAATCGCATACACTGAAGTGGCAATTTGGTGATAAGCAGTGCAACTGACAACCCCGAGCCAAAGTTCTGCTGCTCTGTCAAAACACAGCAAAAGTGAGCAGGCTGCTGAAAGCAGGCACAACAAGCTGGCTGAAGTTACCTTCCGATTTCGTCTGTCCACGACCAAATTGTACACAAGTGCAAATAAGACATAGAAAGAAATGATTAATAACGTCGCTATAATGTAACGAGCAGACTCCAAGTTAACTTTTGGTTTGTCACGGTAATTCGCTGTCCCATTGTACTTCAGTGTCCAGGTTGAAAACGTCACAGTAGAGTTGTTCTGAATGACGCGTTCATTCATTGTTTTTTGCTAAGCTGGCTTTGGTTGTTTTCCAACTTGGTTGTTCCTCACTCATCGAAATGGAAACTTATTAACATTCAACCAATAAACGTTATTCCAACAGAAACTATTAAGTTCTGTGAATAAAATTGATCTTTTTAAGTCATTTTTCATGATTATTTGCTCAATTTGTTGTGTTGAGAGATCTTCAAAATGGAACCTTTTCGGCTGAAGCAAAATTTTTACTTCATGAAAAACGGTTCAAAATAAAACTTAATTCTTTACTAAGAAACTAAAGTCAAACAAAATAAAACAGGATCAAGAGGTCGGAGAAAAGTTTTTGGTCTCGAAAAAGCACAAGTTTTGTCTTGAAATATTTCAAAACTCTTCACAAAGACTTTAATTCAAAACGAAATCAAGGCAAAAAGTCAGTGTCGAAAAAAAAGAAACTATTTTGAAATACATTCTAGTGCTAAAAACTTGTAAGTCTGAATAGTACAGTAGACTACGACATTAATTTCGTTTGTATTCACAAGAAAGCGAAAATGCCTTTCATTTACCGTGAAACCAAGCCAAACTAAAGAATTTTGCGTTGAAACCCAGTATTTTTGTAATGTCTGTGTTTTGATCAGTTGTAGCCTTTAACAAGAAAGTTTGTTCAAAACAAAGCAAAACCAAAGAATCAAATCGATTTTGCTTCGGTTTAATTATTTTTATGGACAATCTTTGCGGTCAAAGCGTAAACACTGAAGCAGCCTACAGTACAGTATTTGTTAAAAAAAGCTACTAATTACACAATTGAAAATCGGTTTGAAATAAAACTTCGTTTCGTTTAAATGCAAAGTTCCGTAACTTTGGTTTTGTTTTATCTCAAATGGAAATTTCTTGGTAAAGAATTTCGATTCACCTATACTGGGAAACACAATTTTTGGAACGTTGCAAATCAAAACCAATTTTTGCTACTAACCATTGTTAAAGCGATATCGTTCAATAATCTTATGATGTAAAATTCCTTTGGAGTCTGGATAAAGCTAAGTTGCTGTTTTCACAAAGTTTTCATGTTTCAAAACCAACAACAGCTTGAATATCATATTCTTCTGTTTTGTAAATTAACAACTAACAATAATTAGAAAATCTCTCCTTTTCTTCAATGATTCAATGTCTGCGGACTGATTTGTTGGCTAAGAATAGCCCGTTGCTCCTGAAATTTTCTTGATTGTTTTATTTATCTCTCTAACCCAAAACTAAACTTTTGAGTTTTTACCACTAAAATGCCTAATTTTTTTTGCTACCTCAAACTCTAAATGGTTTTAATTTTGACTGCTTTCGTTGCTGTGAAATAAAATAAAAATTTATTGTATTATTTGGTTGTGGTGGTATGAACTTTATATTTTTCCGATGAAATGTACTTGAATGGCAACATGTTTACATTAGAATTTGATTTACATATTTTGATGCTACACTGCTAGTTGGCCTACGACTGCGAAACGAGATTTTTCATGCTAACTACAAAGACTTGGTATCTCAAGTGTTTACTTCAGACTAATTATTATCCAAGTTCCTAACCTCACGTAAAAATACGCATGTGATACCACAATTCAAAATTAACTGATCGACAAAGCTCTACTTGACTTCAGTCCAAAGATCATGTAAAGGCATAGATCACGTTTCCTGCAACTTTCCTGAGGGTAGCTTACATAAAAGCGATAAAATTGTCAAATTTTCAACAGTGGACTGTTCAGTAGTTGTACAATGTACCTATGGTACTGTGTTTACGCATAAAGTCATCACTCATCAACAAAAAGGCGCCAGCACATTCAAGGCTACCAGCAAGCACATTCACATTCAAGCACTTTCAAGATGTTCTGTAGTGAACGCTTTCCAACAGTAAAGTAATGGGAGTTCTGTAATGTCCGTGCACGGACATTTTGCAGAAAGGACATTTTGCCGAAAGACATTTTGCCGAAAGGACATTTTGCCGAAAGACATTTTGCCGATGGACAAATTGCCGAAAGGACTAAGGTTGTGAACGATAGACTAAAACACACTGTGGAGAATATCGATACATATAACACAAAAAGGAGTTTCGGCAAAATGTCCATTCAGCAAAATGTCTTTCGGCAAAATGTCCTTTCGGCAAAATGTCTTTCGGCAAAATGTCCTTTCGGCAAAATGTCCGGGTACCGATTTTTGGATGGATTTAAAATAAACACTTTGACTTCTTTTTTTTTTATGAGATCAAAAGGTGACCTAAATTTTCTTCAATGCCCAATATAATCACTTTGGCAAGCTGCTAAGTTTTAATCGTAGATTGGTAGTAGTAGCATAGCCTATAACTTTGCTCACCAAATGTTTCTTTTCAGTTTACTTATCAGTTTCAGTATTTTTGGTCTAAATAACTGGCTATCGTTTTCTCATTTTTTTGTGCTTTTAAAGCTGTAGTAAACAGGCTATGAACAATATTTAACCTACGGTGAAAAAAACGTTTAGAAAGAAATCCAATAAACCTACTTGCAGGTTTGCACGATACTTCTCATTACGTAGCTGAGTGTGACGAGCACTGATGGTCTGACTGAGGTTGACAACTGGTATGAAATGGACTAGCCTACTGAGCTGCTAATATTCTTCTAGTGACGAATCAGAAAAAGTATTTTCGGAAATTTTTATATCGTTTACCTAATTGCACTCCTGTAGTATATGACGTCAGATTCAAATTCAATTTAAAAAAAAACACAGCTCTTCGGAAAATGGTTAATAGGCCTACTGTTGCTGCAGGAAATGCAAGTCATAACTAAACTATGTTAGAAAAAGACGATTCGAATATTGAGTTAGCACTTGGCACTTCACAAGGTGAATGTTTCTTCCAAATTTTTAATATGCTGCTGAAATAGAAGCATAGTATTGGGCCTATTGGCAGCTTGACGCGGAACAGAGTGACATTACGGTACCCGGACATTTTGCCGAAAGACATTTTGCCGAAAGGACATTTTGCCGAAAGACATTTTGCTGAATGGACATTTTGCCGAAACTTCTTTTTGTGTTATATGTATCGATATTCTCCACAGTGTGTTTTAGTCTATCGTTCACAACCTTAGTCCTTTCGGCAATTTGTCCATCGGCAAAATGTCTTTCGGCAAAATGTCCTTTCGGCAAAATGTCCGTGCACGCAAAAATCATAGCAAAGATGATGTACAAGCTTTCACTCTCTCACGTAGTCAAAATGAACTGCCATCGGTAACGTATTTTGCATTGTCCAATCAATCACAGGCAAAGCGAGCACAACAATATAATTGAAAAGTACTTTTCTCAAAACTTCACTGGTGAGAATGCAGTTCACTAGGCCAAGTGCAAATAGAGAAATAGACTAGAAGTGTTTCACAAGTAGACTTACGCAGCAACAACGTAGAAAATAGTAGGCTAACAATACAGTAACATTTTAGCTGTACAACCATTTACAAGCTTAATTTTCATCTGTAGCGGCAATATTGTGTATTGCATTCTGTTGTTCCACTGATGTGTGAGCTATAAGAAACTACTCTGTAGTGTTGCAATAGGCAACATGCTGGTAGCGCTTACAATTATGTAGGCCTGCCAAACAACGACTTCTTCTGCCAGTAAAGCAACTACGAAATCATATTAGTAGCCACTTTGTTTCGTGTTAACCTAACTATTGACTAACCACCCTTAGGCTACAAAATATGTCCATAGTGTGATAGTTGATCACTGAAACAAGTAGCTGAGATGCAAATGTGTTTATACAGCATCAAAAAGAGAATTGCTTAAAATAAATTGCTAAGAATTAACATTTAGTATAGCTTTGGTAGAGAGGTACTTTTTAAAAACCATAGACAGACAATCGATAACAACTTAATAACATTGAATTGCATAATTCAAAATTAATACAGAAATGAAATAACGTTCGAAATTATGTTCGAAAACGTTCGAAATTATGTATCTATTTCATTTCTGTATTAATTTTGAATTATGCAATTCAATGTTATTAAATTAACATTTAGCACAACTTATCTCTCATCTCCTATTTTTTATGATTACTTGCTTTGAAACGCTTCACGTATGTCTCAAGACGATTTCTGTTTTTCTCCTTAATTTCAACAGTTTACATGCTGACCACCATAAATTACGATGATGATAGCGAACTAGAACCCACGTAAATATCTTTATTCTACCATAACATAAAATTATCAACATCAAAATTGGACAAGAGGTATAAAATTATTTATTTTTGGAAAACCAGAGGACATACTATAGTTGCTCGAAAAAGCAGAGAGTATACTGCGTATACCGCCGTATACTCTCGAATACAGCACTGGTGTAGAGTCAACATATTTTTTTACAAATTCAGCACATAGAAACTTGTTGTGTGGCCTTGGCTATATGTTGTTTTGACGTTTCTTTTTCGATATTTGTGGGATACACTTTCAACAGACAGTTATGCAATCTTGTTGTGGTTGGCAGCAGCAAAACGTAGTTTTTAAAGTTTGCACATACAATATGCAGCCAGTTTCAACTGAATGACGTTTGCAAGGTCAAGTTAGAAGGAGAATGATGATGTTTGAATAGTTATAAACGAATGAAATTGAAATTTAACAAAATCATTTTTTGTCGTACCATACCTAGGTGAATGCCCGGTAGTTAAAGATTTGGGTTGAGTAAACAGTAACAAGCAAACCATTCTTTTGCGTCCACTTTCCGGCGTGTTGTGGCTTGTCCATATAACCTCGTGTTTTTTTTAGTTCCAAAGTTTTCTTGCATCAACGGGGTCCCTGACCACCCAGGGGAGTCAGTCCTCCAGAAAAAAACGGATTACGAGGTTATCTCGATGGAATCACGATGTAAGACGCAGGGGACAAGAGGATAAAAGACATGATATGTGACATTTATTCAACGTTGCTTATCCGAAGCTAGCAAATAAAAAAATCCCCACGTGTTGTTTAGCCGGACCATTTTAGTGGAGTTGAAATCAAGACATCTCCTCTGCTTTACTCCCAACTTTGCATAGCAATGTCGACATCCATCGGCAGAAACATCGACACGACGCCATCTACCGGCAGTTTTTTTTGTTAAATTAGTGAAAATGCAAGATTATGTTCCAGCATTGAAAATAATATATTACGCCTTAAAGACCGAATAAGCATTTGACTTGTACATACAGTACATGGTGTTATTCATCTACGGTAGATTTAGATTGTGTTAATTTCAAAAAACACAAACTATTGCAGTTTATCGATAATATGAAAAATTCATGAAGTTTTAGAATCATAAAACTTTCTTTCACAATATGTTGGACTACAATTCTTTCAGGTTGAGGTTTCTTGAGTCACAGCTGGATGATGAATGGCTCTTCCATGTTCAGCACTGAAACCCATTATGAGCTTTCGTTAATTCTTGATACAATTGCTGTTGTGACCATTGCAGATTGATTTTGTCGAGTTGTGATTTGATTCTCTTTACAAATTCGTTTAGTTTCGTTTGAAGCTTTGGTTTCTTGACCTGATTCTTGTGTTGGTTTTTGTTTTTTGTTCTTTATGATGGACATTCTCATTAGAGGCCTTATGAGTAAAGCTGTCTTCAGTGATCTGCATTAAAATTTTAAAAATATATATTAAAATCTTTGTTGATAGATAGTGTTGTATTTCCAGACGTTTAATATAAAATAAACAATAATAATTGTAGCGATAGCCAACCAAGTGGGAAAACCATTTACCTCTTGTTACTTACTGATTCAGTGTATGAAATCAACGCAATATATAGTAAGAAAGAAACGCAAAGCAATCAACTGAGGAACGTGGTACAGAACGCTCAATTGATTACACGCGCAGTGCGGTAGTAATCAATTCCAACGTCTGTACCAGAAAACGCTGAACTGTGATTATGTAGTGACGCTGGTCACGAGTTACATATATTCAACGTAAATAAAATGACGACTATAACACCTCCCCCGATAATTTTTATACACAAAGAAAAATATGAACAAGACACCGAATTAAACAATAACTCTCAAAGTTCGAAACGGGCCGGAGGTCTGCGGCGACGGCTGGACCTTCGTGGGTTGTGTGGCCCGAATTCCGGTACAGTCGGTGTGTCGTCCGAATCCGTTCGAGCTGAGGTGGAGACAGCGGAGGAGTCGACTGTTGGTGCAGGAGTTTCTCCCGGCTCCTGGTCCTCCGATGATGCATAGCGAGGTTGCAGTTGGTCCATATGGCGCCTCCACGTCGGACCATGTGGCAGCAGACGTACCAGGAAGATTCGGCTACCCTGTCGCTTAATCACCTCGGCTGGAACCCAACGAGGATCCTGGCTCCGTCGTGGAGTGAATGATAGCGCGTAACAGGGATCTCCCGGTTTGAAATGTCGTTTTGTAACTTCAGAGGCGTCCGTGTTGTGAGGGTTTTGTCGGGGTACCACTTGAGACGGTGTGGGGAGAAGCGTGTCGATCTTGGTTCGAATCTGACGATTGTTGAGTAATTGGCTTGGAGAGTAGCCACTCGGAGTGGGCGTGCGTCGATACTGCTGTAGGAATTCCAAGACTGCTTGTTTCGGGGGCAGGGAAGATTTGCGAAGTGCTTGCTTGAACGTACGTACGAGGCGCTCCGCCGCTCCATTGGTTTCCGGATGGTAAGGGGCACCCGTGATGTGTACCATACCCCTCTCCTTACAGAAAGTTTGGAATTCTGTGGATTTAAAAGTAGTAGCATTATCGGTAACTACAGTATGGGGATAGCCGAAATGAGCAAAATCTTCTTCTAGCAGGTTGATGGTAGCTGTTGAAGATAAGGAAGTAGTAGCATGAATACAAGGGTATTTAGAAAAAGCATCAATGCTGAGTAACCAATGGTAACCCATGAATTCTACCGCATGATCTATGTGTAAGCGACTCCACGGTGCTTCTGGAGCCGTCCATGATTGGACCTGGGTTTTAGATTGCGGTTGATATTCGCCACAGGTACTGCACTTGTGACAAAGTTCCGCGATGTCTCGATCGATGTTTGGCCAGTAGACGGACGTCCTTGCCAACTGCTTCATTTTCTCAATGCCGAAATGTCCTTCATGAAGCAACTGAAGGACGGAAGGACGAAGTTTGGAAGGGATGACCACTCTGGAACCGTAAAGTAGACATCCGTAACAAGTAGAAAGAGAGTCTGCGTACTTACGGAACGGTTCGACCGGGTCTTGTGGAGAAGACTTGGCCGGCCATCCTTCATGAATGAAACGCATTACCGTGGAAATGATAGGATCTTTAGAAGATTCTTTACGCAGTGAGGCGGCATTTGGGGTCTGGACCTGCAAATCCAAAGCATCGATAGCGCAGACGATATCAATGTCATCCGCACTTTCCTCTTCATCGAAGACTTTATCCCTTCCTGCTGGTAAGCGACTCAAAGCATCAGCGTTTTGATGATCCTTTGTCTTCCTGTACTCAATAGTGTATGTAAATTGCGACAAAAAGAGTGCCCAACGAGCCAAACGATTTGCTGCCAAAGAAGGTGTCGATTTGGTCGGGCCAAAAAGACTAAGCAATGGTTTATGATCTGTGACCAAAATGAATGATCTACCAAAAAGATATTGATAGAATTTCTTTAGCGCAAAAATTATCGACAAAGCCTCTTTCTGAATTTGACTATAGTTTTTCTGAGAGGCTGTTAATACTTTTGAAACGTTTGCTATAGGCCGTTCTGTGCCATCTGGGTAACGGTGAAACAAAGTAGCACCAATGCCCACACTAGAAGCATCACATGCGATACCTACCGGAAGTGACGCATTGAAATGTGTAAGAACCTCATCAGTAGATAGATGATGCTTCAGCTGAGCAAAAGAGTTTTCCTCTTGCTTTCCCCATCTCCAAGGAATGTCCTTTTTCGTGAGATGGTATAGGGGTTCTGCTACAGTAGAAGCGTTCAACGGTAGAAACTTCGAATAAAATTGTAAGGAACCTAAAAACGAACGAAGAGAAGATACGTCAGTGGGGGCAGACATCTCCAGTACGGCGTTTACCTTGGGACCTTTGGAGATGCCCTGCCTGGACAAAATGTGTCCGAGATACTCTACCTGAGGTTGTGCAAACTTACACTTGTCTTTCCTACACCCATGGCCACCTAAAGATACGGCCTGATTTGTCACATTTTGCAGAAATTTCCAGGTTTTTCTAACTTTGGGCTAACGTTCAAATAAATTTTTCTAGAAATTAGATTTTTAAGCTTTTATTATTTTTTTCCCCAGATGACACAATAGGTTTTAACATCTTCACATGTTGAAAAACAAAGAAAAATTGAATTTGAAGATTTTAGTCAGACTGTTAATTTTCAATAACAGTCTGATTTTGCCTTTTTCAACTTACTTTTTCTCATTTGCTACTGCTTCCCCCAAGGCAACAAAAAAGTTTTATGTCATTAGGAAACCGCAAAAAGTAAGAACATCTCAAAACATGTCAGTCAAGCACCAGCAGTAGCTGTAATCAAAATCTGCAAAATGTGACAAATCAGGCCGCATCTCCAGGTGGCCATGCTACACCTCAGGCCTTTTGAATGAAGTCGATCGAGGAGCCGTCTAAGATTCTGGAGATGCTCCTCAGCAGTAGTGCCACTGACAAGAATGTCGTCTAGGTAGACTGCAACCCCTGGAAGGTCGGCTGTAAGGTCGTCCATGATCTTCTGAAAATAACCTGGAGCAGAAGATATGCCAAAAGGTAAAACATTTTGTAAAAGTACGCCACGGTGAGTGCTTAATGCGAGTCGTTTTCGACTGTCAGGACCAAGTCGAATCTGATTGTAGGCATCAGCCAAGTCTATCTTGCTGAAACCGTACCCACCACCCAACTTTTGCATTAAGTCTTCTGGTAAGGGTAACGGGTGACGATGGGTCTCCAGGGAAGGGTTCACCGTGACTGAATAATCGCCACATATGCGTAACTTGGCCTTCGCTTCTGAAGAGTTTGAAGGCTTACGGACTGGAACAACCGGTGTGCCCCAATCGCAAAACTGAACTGGTGTCCATACACCACGTGCAATGCCCGAATTATAGGCTTGTGCTAAGTCCTCCTTTAGCGCGAAAGGTACAGGCCTAGGTTTGAGAAAAACAGGTTTAGCACCAGACTTAAAATCTATGTCTAGTTCATAATATCGTAAGCACCCGAGTTCAGGCTTAAAAACATCTTTGAACTCGTCACATAAGAGGGAGCATGCTTTCTCCAGACTCTTATCAGGCTTGTCGTATGACTGGATACTCTGTAAAGTAGAATAGTTAGACAGAAGGAATTTATCGATAGAAATTCCTAAAGACGAAATTGCATCACGACCTAGCAAGTTCAGTCCTTTGACTGTCGTGACTACAAAAGGAATATTATCTGACCTTCCCGTGGAAGGACAAGTTACCTGGGCCGTGAAAGAACCCGTGATTGGTACTAGATGCTTGGTAGCAGATTGGAACTGCGACACTGGTGCTTGCAATTGAGGTGCGCCTACCCGAGTCCAGACGTCGTTGGAAAGGAAATTCCCATTTGTAGCAGTGTCCAGTTCTAAGTGTGTGGTTACCGAATTAATGGAGATTGGTACTTCCAACTTTGAATTTCGAGGTTTTCTGCAAGAACTAGAAAGCATGTTAATTTCCTCGATACAATTTACCTTAGAAGGTTTGAACTGTCTAGCTTTCTTTCGACAAACACTCTGTAAGTGTCCCGTAATATTGCAGAAATGGCAAGTGGCTTTCTTAAACCTACAGTCATTGGCGTTGTGGTTGGAATTACCACAGCGATAGCATTCTTTATTTTTAGAAGAAAAGAAAGTACCTGTAAGTTGCCTAGTTTTTGGAGGTTTGCTGATGGTCCTTACTTTCGCAACTGGTACTGGTGGAGTGCCGTAAACAGTTTCTTTGGCCACCTTGGCTGCCTCTTCGGTTTCTGATGCAACCTCCACCGCCTCGTTACCTATTGAACAAATAAAACGAGTACGTAAAGCTTCGTCCAATGGATTTGAAATGGACGAGAAGTCACAGGTGGCAGCTGCCTGGCGTATGCGGATGGCTAGTTCTTGAGCTGTTTCACTGGGCTTGCGCTTCATTTCGCTCCAGAAACGGAATCGCTCCCTCACGATGAAGCGTTTTGGGTCGAATTGTTGAGCCATGTAATTTGTAATTTCCGTCATGGTGAGATCGTTGACTTCTTTTGGGTTTGTTTCCTGCGCAGCCAAATTTGTTAACATTTTGTAGATTGTAGGTGATTGATTGGTGAGAAAAACGTGCGGCATTTTGTCTTGTGCGACTGAATGTGCTGCTACAAAGGTGTTAAACCTCTTCCAATAGTCTGCCCACAGTTCAGTGGTGGCATCGAACGTTACGAACTTAGGTAAAGATACCTGTTGTTGTATTGTTGTTGGTTGTGGTCTTGAAGTTTGGGCTCGTATTTCTCGTAGTTGTTCAAGGTGGCGCTTTTCTTGGTTGGCAATTTGATCTTGATGACGTTGTTCTTGTTCTTGGTGACGTTGTTCTTGTTCTCGGTGACGTTCTTCTTGTCTGGCGTTCTTGGTTGGCAATTTGTTGTTGCAGGACTTCGATCAGTTTCTCCATGCTTCTAAAATCCTGTAGAAATTCTGCAAAGATCCTGCCGGCGACGCCAGTTAAATGTCTGTTGTATTTCCAGACGTTTAATATAAAATAAACAATAATAATTGTAGCGATAGCCAACCAAGTGAGAAAACCATTTACCTCTTGTTACTTACTGATTCAGTGTATGAAATCAACGCAATATATAGTAAGAAAGAAACGCAAAACAATCAACTGAGGAACGTGGTACAGAACGCTTAATTGATTACACGCGCAGTGCGGTAGTAATCAATTCCAACGTCTGTACCAGAAAACGCTGAACTGTGATTATGTAGTGACGCTGGTCACGAGTTACATATATTCAACGTAAATAAAATGACGACTATAACAGATAGGCTAGGGGTTTTTCATGTAAAAACGTTAATGTTAAAAACGTTAGTTGTCCATTTTTGGTTTCAAAAATTAAATATCGTGCTATGTATTAATTATAGTTAGTTCAGTGTAGATGTTAAAAAAACACGGTAGGATTATGGAACCAAATCGTAATTTTTAAATTTATTGATCTCCTTTTTTTCTTTTCAGAAACCATGGCCTTTTATGAGCAGTTTTCCGTGTCAGTATTCTAGTCATTTCTGTATTCGAGGTCACATTGTTTGTGTAATTCTCATGAGTAGGGTAGCTATTGATGCTTGCATCTTCAGGCAAATTCAACGTATTCAACACTTATACAGTTAGATGTTAGAAACTGCTTTTAGGAATTTTATAATGCTACTGTTTGGAATTTTTTAATCACCCCGCTAGCTTATACAACAGTTTTGAACAGCGATAAACACCTGAAAATCTCGTTTAGTTTTGAAAAAAAAGTCCGAGTATCTTCTGCAATACTTACATCATTTACCAAAAATTTTCAATCAAATTATGAATATGAACAAAAATACACAACGTTGTTCGTTGGATGAAATTATTCACTTCCAATATATATCTAGATTAGAACACACTCAATTGTATCCGGAAGGCGATGCAATGTGTCACATTGGCTATTACCGTATGGTTTAAGTTTTCATACACTTCTGCTGAGCTAAAAATGTTAATACGCAAATATAACGATCCATACCGGTAACCTAATAATTGCATTATAACTGGTAGTTTTAAGTGAAAATATTTCTCATGCTGCCCTCTGAAATTTCTTTGTGGTTGATGAGTCCCAAGACATTTTTCAGTTGTGCAGGCCTTGTGTAAGGCCTGTACAACGCTTCTCTTAGCATTCTCACGTTATGACAATTATATATTAAACTGATTGTTCGCAAGTCACGCTTGCATTTTAAGGCGTAAAAATTTCGTACACAGTTAAAATAGCAAAAACTTTAGTTAAAAAAAACTCACTTCATCTTTCTCAAAAATCCTGTTCCGAAGAAAGTGTACAAATAAGGATTTAGAGCTGAGTTTAGATAAATCAAGATGTTGGTAACAACAGTAGCAGTCACGCACGAATTTCCCTGGTGTAAAATAAAAAGTAGCCTATGTGTTTAACAAGTTCATATCAACTCTAAGATATTACGTCATGAATTAATACAAAATAACGTTTTTATTTTATTTACAACAACATCACGTTTTCTTCCTGTTAAAAAACACTTTGACTTTATGTTTATTTAGAGATAATACAGCAGAAAGGCAATAAGAAAGTGCCACAGTAAACCAAAAACGCAACATCAAATTAGTGCTCTGAATCCATAAATATATAAATCGAAGTAACATTGCTGGATTTATCACTTAACTCCGAACATTCCTGAAAAAAAAGACTTCAACAAGTATGAAAATAATTTTTGAGTTGAATATGTTGAATCCAGTAACGTGACTTGGCTTTATATGTAGTCCGCATCTCGTCATTTATATCCACTTACATTTTGTGTAGGAATCCCATCAATCTTCGCAAGGTGAACAGCATGGAAAGGGCACCAACAAGCAGCGAAGGTGAACACTAAGGCAGCGCACATGATCGTGATGCGTCTGCGTTCCATATCTGCCCGAGTTTTTGCTTTGTCTGAGTTTGGATTTGCCAGCTTCATCTTAGTGGCGGAAAGTCGAACCAGGATCAGTCCATAACACACACACATCACCTGGAAATTTTTGTTTGTGAAAAGGCACAGTAAATCACTTTTTTATGACATGGTATAGTCCAGGCTGCAACGGTTAGGCTACTACTTTTTCAAGTTACTTGCCAACTAATAAGGTAAGTTTCGGATCAAAAGTGAAACCAAAACTTCCATATCAGTATTTCAGTTTTCTTTCTAATCATCAAAGTAAAACATAATTGTGTCCACTGGACATAGCCATATCATGATGGTGGTCTAGATTCTACAGTAGAAGACGGTAAAAACGACAAACCGCAAATGTTAATTGCGTGCTCAAGAACAAATATCAACGAAGTATAATTGCAACTATATAGTTGAGCTTACCAAGAACGGCAGAAGAAACAATGCGGAAAAATTGAAAACCAGAAATGCTGTCCACCCAGAAGGTCGGTCGAAGTAATGGCATTCAGGTGCAATAAAAGTGATTTCCTCGGATAAAGTTTCAACATTGTCATTTATTGTGAAGGTTTGATTCGCTGGGACTTCATTATCGAGTTGCTTTAAAAGTTCCGTAACGTTTAACTCTTCCCAGCTTCCTTCCATGCCACTTCCAAAGTCAGATCCAAAATCATTCAAGTTGCTGTAATTTAGCATGCTTTGAAGAGATAATATAATAATCGAAAATTCATGAAAAAACTTTTTTGTAACAGAAGATCGTTTGTAAGTAAAATTATTGAAACACTTGATCAATCTGAATAAAAAGTAAATGATATCTATCACCACAAGGCTGAGTACTCGCTATAGTAGCCTACAGGACAGAGAACAATTGCGATTCGCTAAACATAACTGTATAGCTTTCACGCTAGCCATTAGACCATCCCATCAACTATAACAACATCCAATAGATTGAGTTTCGATTTTAGCAGTATGATCGTTGTTTACTTCATAATGTCGATACTATCAACTTGTTTTAGCCTGATGCTGCGAGTTCGCTGTGATAATAGTGAATTGCACTAGCTTTCGGAACAAAGTTCCCTATAGTCATAGCACATGACTAGGCAGGGCCGTTGACAGGATTTCTCGGGCCCGGTACCAATTTATTTTCGGACCCCCCTTCATCGACAATGTTATGAATATAAAGGTTGTGTACAAACTTTTATTGATGTCGTTTAAGCATGGTCATTTAACAAATCTTGCACAATCTTAAAATTTCTTGCACCGCAAAACTTACTATCTCTATCTAGCGGTTGCTTTTTTGAACTTTTATTTGTCCCATGGCGCTATGTCCCATGGCCCATTTGTCCCATGGCTAGAGTATTAGTTTCCGATTCCATTGATGTTTCACTGGTTATTCTAGGCTCACCAGAAGAGAATTTACAGCAAAGTTAGTGCAGACAGTAAGAAAGTTTTCAATTTGATTTGGTAAAGGTGTTTGGGCCTAGGTCAAACATTTGCTGATTGTTGCAATCTGAAAAGCGGTTTTAGTCTAATTTTTTGTGCAGAAATAGGGATAGCAATCTTCTTACCTGTGCCATTTCAGTTTTTGAGTTTGAACAAATATTAGCCTGTTTATTTTGAAATTCGTGTTTCGGGTAATATTCGTGGTTAGGGAAATCACTATACTAGACTAAACTAAATTCTTATTTTACTGTTTGGCGGCTGAAGTGGCTATTTTACCACCAGAAAGCTGAAATGGGCCCGGTACTTTGCCATCTGGCGGCTGAAATGGGTGTTTTAACTTCTGATATTAAGATCTTGATAATATTTGAAGTCGCGGGTTTTTTTTTAATCCAGGCCCCTTAAATATTCCGGGCCCGGGTCCAATAGTTTCACCTAGACCCCCCTGTCAACGCCCCTGCGACTAGGTGTACAATAAAAGATATAAAACCAGTCCTTATCGAAATTCAGCGTAGCAATTCCAAGCTACCGCATTTTAATAACAATTGTTCATATTTGCGTGTTACAATTTTTTTTTACATTTTTGTTGACTTTCTGTTTAGATTCTCAGAAATATACAGTATAGGTTACTCATAAAGAAAAAGTGATTAAAACTTATTTCTTAAGTCTTTTTTTAGAACAAAATTCAGTAAACGTCATATGAATTTCACCTTCATTTTTCAGTTATATTTAATCTTGGTAAAACATATTAGAAATCAAATCATTTTTTCAAGCAAGCAAAAAGTATATTTGGAAAGCAAACAAACACAAATTTCCTCTAGGCCACATACAAGCAAGTTTTAGTTGACATTTCAATACAATCTTCTTGGGATAATTCAAGTTCCAGGCATTCTGTAGTAAAGTTCTGTATTCGAGGAAACACACCCCTAAAAAGCAAATAGGGTGGCAAAGTTTAATAACTTGGAATCAAAACCTTGTGTCACATATTGCAAAATTTTATCATGTTGAATAGAGTTACGGTGAATTATAACTGCGGTGATCTAGTTTTACTCTGTGGAGGTGGGCTACAAAATGTAAGCATATAAAGGTGATGGTACAATCAGAGGTGGGTGTGATATTGATCTTGAAAATGACTTTTATTTGGATGATTTTGATCTAAGATCACTTTTTTAGTAGTATTTTGAAGAACAAGAACATCACAATAACTTTAAAATTGAGGTTTACGTACTAGATAGAGGCATTATTTTAGAACTCGCACTATACAAAATAATTAGTGGCAACTATTAACGTTAAGCCACTGTTACTATGATATGTTTCCAACAAAAGCCGATTTGAACTTTCAATCTGATTTGGTCAGTGTTGCCATTTTAAAATTAAAAAAGTTTTCTGTATTGGTCATAATAATGAAAAAGTCAAGTTCGGTAGCCTATACAGTTTATGTTGACGAATGATCAAAAATGATTCAACTTTGTTTAAAATTCTGTTTTGTGAATTCTAAAACAATGTTTACTTTCTTTGACCCGTTTTTCGATGTTTCAAATGTTTAGAATGGCGGTGCTAAAAAAACTAGACTCTATAGTCCAGGGATCCGCAAATAGTGGGTCTGGGTCGCGAGATCATCCACTGTGGGTTGCAAAACGGTTTAAACTTACTATAAATATAACTTATATGGCAAAAATAAATACAATCATATAATCTTTGATGTGCTGAGTTTCGGACAATTTTGTACAAGAAAATTTATACTTTCGATTGTAGTAGGCTGCAGTAGTCCCTGCTTATTAAGCCCACGGTTATAAAGCCTAGAAGACACCTTGAGCCAGGACATGACAACTCTCTCAGCTTATCTCCAGAGCAGGCGGCTGAAACTCAGCGAAACCAAAACTGTGGCAGCAGCTTTCCACCTACACAATTGGGAAGCTGATCGTGAGCTACATGTTCAGAACAATGGAAAACCTCTGTCCTTCTGCCCGAACCAAAATATCTTGTGATGACACCAGACAGATCGCTTACATACCACCACCATTTGGTGTCACTGCGCAAGAAACTGACATCCGCGCTGCGCTACTCACGCGCCTGGCAGGCTCTAGCTGGAGGGCGAGAGCTGACGCTGGGTAATGGGTATAGCAGCTTTAGCCCTTGTCCACTCTTCAGCAGAGTACTGTGCAGAGTGCACCTGTTTGGTGCTGCAGTGCTCACTGCCACAACATCGACACTGCCATAAACAGAGCCCTGCGTACAGTGACCGGATGCCTGCGTCCCACACCATTGGACAATTTTCTCATTCTTGCTGGCATCCAACCTCCTGAGCTTCGTCACGAAAAAGCCACTCTGTCTCTCGGCCGACGGGCACTGGAGCCTAACCATCTTCTCCACTACAAGATCTCTGCTCCCCTAAACAAGCACCCCCGTCGACTGAAATAAAGACACCCATTCGTGTCAGCCGCTCAACTTCTGATCAACGAAGCTGATGAACAAGACATCTCTGCAACTACTTGGGCGGACTATAAATGGAATTCTGAACGAAAGTCAAGTACCACCAGACTCCACTCGTTCATCTCTGACGCCGACACATACCCCACCGGCCAGACACTACAAAAACTGCCATGGGTGCGCCTCAACCTTCATACGGGCGTCGGACTTTTCCGCTCAACCATGCATCGATGGGGAATGGCCTCCTCCTCCTGTAAATTTGGTGCCGAGGAACAAACCGCAGACCACATCATCAATGACAGTATCATCTTCAAGCGACTTAACGGAGTGGAAGGTCTACGCGTCATAGATCATGAAATCAAAGGCTGGCTGGCGGCTGCTGTCTAGTAACCTTCCAGTGTAGTCCCATAACATCGTGAGACTGGGGTGCTAAAAGAATAGACCCTCTTGTTTAGAGGCTTACACGACGACGACGACGAAGCGCACGGTTAATAGGTCCACCCACTTATTAAGCCCAATTTTGGTTCATTTCGGAATTACTGAAGGTATAGGAGTGGTAGAAAATTGTCCCCCGCTTAATAAGCCCAAAATTGTTTGGTCCCAATGTGGGTTTAATAAGCGGGGACGACCGTATTGGAATTGATATTAAATTGCAAAAGATTTTGCGGAAAATTATATGCTTCTGAAAGGTTTGGGTCGCCAAGATTTCGAACAATTGTTTTTTGGGTCGCGCCAACAAGTATTTGCGGACCCCTGCATTGTCTATAGCCGACATTGGTCATGTAAAGTAGTTTATGCAGCAAATCAACCAGATCAAGAATTGCTTAGGCCCCAGGGGTGACGAACCTTTTTGCGGTTGCGGGCCACTTTGTCAATTACACATGAGTTATCGGGCCACACAACTTTTTAATCGTGACCTATAGACCAGTGGTTTCCAACTCGTTTTTAAATCGATCCATTTAAAAAAAAAAGTTCAGTTCGGTAAAATCTTGCGACCCAAGCAAATTGTCGTAATATTTTAAAAGCCATACAAGATGTGTTGCAAACAAACAACACTACAAAAGCAGTAACTTTTTCCGAAAATAATATGTTTATCAAATCACTAATGAGATAGCTGTGCTGGCTTGCTGTCAGTGAGTTGTTGAAATCGAGGCGTTATTTTGCTTAGGCATAGCACATGTCGGCTTTAACTTCTAGCCGGTTTCGCTGTTCAGTTTTCAATATGCACATGGCGCGAAATCCAATCTCACAAAGCCAAGTTGTTGCAAATGGAATCTGTTTTTGAATCACTAATTGTGAAACTGTGGGATACACTTTGTACAGGGAAGCCCAAAAGTGGATGTTTGCAGAATCTTTGGGGTATTTGTCTTTGTAGGACGCAAAGAAATACAGTTTGCTACATCTGTCGTTATGTCCATACATTGTTCTGCAATATGGATGGAAAGTTAAGGCAGATTTTTTCCAACAAATGGATCAATTATTCAATCATTTTAGTTATTAAGTGTTAGAGATTCTCCATAGTAATGCAAAAACTTTTTGGCAAACTGTTCCAGGTGTCCAATTATGGTTTGCTTAAAATCAACTTCCTTGCCACAAATATATTGCGTTAGCTAAGGAACGATATCGTACTCATCTCTGGTGACAATGAGTTTTTTGTGTTAAGCAGAAACTTTTGGGGCGCGATCAATCACCGTAAAACCGTTGCCTTGCATATATAAATTTAGAGAATTCAGAGAGTCAAATATATCGGCAAGGTAAGCAACTTTTGCCTTGAAATCTTCTTGCAAAAACTTCTCGGCTAATCTCACACAGTTCTGTTGCCTCAGGAAGATAGCAATCTCCTCTCGCAAATTACAAACTCGCTTCAGGACACGACCTCGTGACAACTATCGCACTTCTGTGTGGAACAGCAATGCTTAATAATCAGAATTCACAAGAAGGAAAACAAATGCCGATTTAGTGGACTTGTTTTGATGAAGTTTACACACTTCACATCCTTCAACACTTCGTGCAGCTCTTGATACTGCTTTTTTGCAGCAAAGGCCTCTCTGTGGAGAAAGCAGTAAGTCCATACAGCACTTGGGGCTTTGTTTTTAATGCGTTTTACCACACCAGACTATGTGTGGCTCAACGTATGGAAAACTTTGTCATAGTTTGTCCGACATAGCGTTCGTGACATATAATGCACGTTACAATATACCCCGTAATTTTAATTTATGTTTGAGACAGAAATTTTTTTGTTGGGTTTACATTTAATAATAACAATATAAAAGCGAAAATTGTTAAAACTTCTTGCACTACGATCATGCTACAAAGCTTTCCGATGTCTCGACATGAAACGCATCATGACTTGTGTTTATATTTTCCAGTTTTGTGATCGATCTCTTCACGTTTTAAATTTGTTCATTGTTATTTTTTCGCCCAAGATACAATATGCCTGAAAAACAAGCGACCCAAAAAAATTATCAGGCGACCCAACTTTGGAAACCACTGCATTAGACTAACTTGATCGAAACAAATTTTTATTCAGAGAAGCCTAACATGATATCTAGGCAACAGTTTGTTGAACATCGAACTTTGTTTGCTTGCAAGTCAAGCAAAAACATTATTTCTAAAGCAAAGTTTGATGCAAAACCACCAGGAACCTATCAAGGCGTTGTCAGTTCTAGAATAAAAATTCAAAACCAACCAAACAGATATGAAAGCTGGTGTAACAGCAAAGGAAAGGTGTACGGTACCAGTGAAGGCATGAAACAGCTTTGAGATGTATTTTGTCTTTAATGCATGAGCGATTGTCAAATTGTTTTGCGGGCCGTACAAAATTCTTTGACGGGCCGCAGGTTCGTCACCTCTGGACTCTAAACATTCGAAGAAAAATATGAACGTTACAAAGATGAGCTTCAAAGAGACAAAAGCATAAAAAGAAAAACTGGTGGTAAACTAAGCAAGAAATTTAAACACCTATTTGTATTTGCGTGGTTGCGTATGGGGCATTGTTTTCACTCAAAAATCTTGTTTTAAAAGATGTGCATTTTTCGTTGAGTACAAAGTTTAATGAAAAATATCATAGATACATTTGAGAAGGTGATATAATTGGATTGATGAAAAAAAGGTAAATAAAAGCAAGGATTTTGGTGGAAAATAAAGCACGATCAGACTCACTTGCCTGAAGCAGAAGCAGCAAAAGCAAAACTGATTTGTTTTTTGCAATAAGACTAAACCGAATATCAAAGCTAGCTATTTAAAACTGCGAAGTAGGCCTAATTTGCGATTGTATTTAATTTTGAAAATAAAGTTTGAACTTACGAACAGAGGCAGTTTGGTTCAGTCCCGATGACTACTGTGTACAACATGATAGGAATAGATATAAGTGTACCAAAAATCCACACACAAACTGTGATGATAAACGCACTGTTTTGCTTTCTCAGTTTTTGAAACCTGTCTGAAAAGCTGTGACAAACAGCAATGTAGCGATCGATGCTCATGACCTGGAATACATAAATGTTTGTTTGTCCAAACTGGCATAAACAAATACTTTTCAGCGATATACCAAATTTTAATTTAATAGTAGTTTAGTTTAGCTATTAAACTTTACAAGCACAGCAAAATATGTGTGCAAACACCACAGTGTGTGCTATTATTCCAACCTAAACATACAAACAGCTTTCTAAAAGGAAGGTTTTCATGACATTAGAAAACTTTTGGAATTTTAAATTTTGGAATCAATATTTGAATTTTGACATCAAGAAAACGTTTATTCCGACATGGGCTATTGTATATTTTTTAAACAAATGCAATGGTCCAAGAACAAGAGCTGTTCCAGGGTGCACTTGGTTACGTGTTTCCACAAAAGTCAAGAAAAAACATGCAATTTTAGTTTTTTAGCAAGCATGTCTCGTTTGATTTGCTCGTTGTATGGTAATACTTTAAACCTAACTCGGGTCATAATGGCAAAAATGTTTTAAATTTGCATCAGATGAAAGAAAAAACTTGGCCTTACCCCTCTCAAAAACTACTGAGAAAAAATGCAATATTCTGAAGTAATAGCGTTGTTCACTTAACAAATTTATTTGTCAATCAAATTAACAAACTCCATTGTAGCAATCAAATTATCATTGTCAAATTGTCATAATCATTATCAAATTATCAAAATTACATTGTTATCATCAATCAAATAGCAAACTCCAGTGTTCCAGTATTTCAACATTGGAAGGGGGGGGGGGGAGGGGTATCACGAGTAGGGAAGATTGTACCGCGACGAAAATATTGTGAAAAGCGCGGACAAAATGTTTGTGCTCATTGTGTTGCAAAGTCATAGTGGAGAATAGCACTCGGAAATATTTGAAGTTTTCCAAACAAATTACACATGCAACAATGAACAGGCATTGTGAAGAAGAGAGCGATCTTCCTGGCTATCAGCACAAGGCTGAGCAGTGAGCACTCACTAGTACAGCGAGCAATTGCGATGCGCTAACCATAACGGTGTAGCTTCCACGTTAGCCAACTAGACCATCCAATCAACTATATGTTTCTCGGCAGCCGATTGATCAAGGAAAAAAAAATAGCCCAGCCTCATAAACGAAACACGTTGTCTATCGTTGTAAATTCTTCCTACAATCGGCTGTCGAGAAACATAAACAGACATGCCATGTTTCAATTCATTTGAATTATGCCCACGCTTCCGAATTAACATAAAATTACTCAGAACTTTGTCAAAAAATATTCATTAAAATGTTCTACCGTAATCAATCAAATAGTTTTCAACTAACGTTCAAACCGAATTCTTAATCCAAATGTCTGTACATATTCATTATTCAACTTCGACTTAATGATTATGGCCAAATAGAAAGTGTGCAAGTCACAAAAAAGCATGATAGGGCCACAAAATGCAACAAAAAAAAGTTTGTCAGTTTTTTTCCAGACTCATTTTTGAAATATTTCCTTGTTTGGATGTCGACTTAGACCTTGTCCAATCTCTTAGAACTTTAATTTGTAAAATCTTATGCTGCCACGTTTCGTTTTTTTTTTAAAGATCCGCTATGCCTATTAGTGTAGTTGGGAATCATGCCTGAAGCAAAATACGCAAATCTGACTCTCCGCTTGCAATAGGCTACAACAGGGCTTCCCAAACTTTTTTGCTCGTGACCCCTTTTAATCTCCTAAAAATTTTTGCGACCCCTTACTAGCCTATTAAAATGATGAACAATGCGAAATATACGTTTGTGATATATATTGAAAAACTTAGATCAAACGAAAACCAAAAACAATTTACCGGCACTCAGTTCGGTTTGTTTTTATTTTTTGTTTACTACTGACCATCACAACGAAGCTTACGGGTAACCTACTGGAAACAAAACAAAAAGCAAACACATTTATTCAGTGTGATGGGTGTGACTGCTTTCTGCCACAAAGCAATTGCAGGTCTCAAGGAGGTTTCGATGTTGCTTAGGCTGGAACGGTACGCGAAGTGAGAACATTTTAGACAAATCATTTTGAAATTTTGGTTTCCAGATGTTCAATTTTTTGATGAACGCATCAATTTTAGATTTCAATGCAAAATATTGGTGTTTTCTCTTGGGAGGAACAAATTAAATTCGTTTAGTTTTTCAAGCAAATCTGACATTTGGCATAATTCCAAAATCTAGATGCGAAAATGATGGACCAAGACTGAATTTTATTCTGTTGAAAAAGTCACGATTTCAGTTCTCAACGTGAATTGACTAGCCATTTAAAGCTTTGATTTTTGAAAGCCACCTCACTTCACGATGCAGTAAAAGAGTTTTTAACTCCGATTCCATTTCACCTCATGAACTTTCAAAAATACGTGCAGCCTATTGAGTGCGCGACTCTTAATAAAGTTAATAACTGTCACAGCATCTCGCACAGAAGTGTTAATATGCAGTACCTTGTGCGAATAGGTATAGCCTACTTTCTGCGACTCCTGTAGTTCGTTACGTGACCCTTTGGGGGGTCGCGACCCCAGTTTGGGAAGCCCTGCCTCTAACATTCGAATAAAAAAATTGGTGATTGGTAGATTTTACGGCTTTTGTCTCTCAAACTCAACATATGGTTTCGCCATAACCGCAATCTATCATTTCCTCTTACCATACACAGAGATGAGCGTATTCTTCATGTCCAAGATCAGTTTTATTTTGGAGATCTTGATCTAAAACCACTTTTTTGTGTGATTTTGATCTTGAAAATCAACAAGTTCAAGATTACTTTGAATTTTAAATCAACTTACTAAATAGAGGCATTCTTTCAGAACTCGTACTTTGCTAAATAGTCTAATTAGTCGCAACTACTAACATCAAGTCACTGCTACATGATATATGTGTCTAAAGTTGATTTAAAGTCTCAATCTAGTTTGGTCAGTGTTGACATTTCAAAATTGAAAAGGCCTTCCATGTTAGCAATAGAGATTGTAATCAATAAAAATAAATCTACGTTACTATACGTATACAGTTATGGTGACGTAGGCCTGTGTTAGGAAGTGATTCAATTTTTTTCACTTTCTGTTTTGTAAATTCTAAAACATATTTGCTTTCTTTCACCTAATCTTAGATGCTATATATGTTTCCACGGTTTATAGTAGCAATGTTAAACAACTGGAATCTAGTCGACTTTGGTCATGTAAAATGGCTTATTGCAGCAAATCAATCAGACCAAGAGCTGTTTAGGTGGTGGGCTACTGCTATTTTGCTTTTATCAAATGCTGGCATTTGTACAACAATCTAACTTCACAACGTAATTTATTTAGAGTCAATTTCGCTATAATGGTATAGCACCTTCGGCTAACACATGTGAAAAAGAAAGAAAAATTCAAAAATACTTAAAACGAACAAATAAAGCTAACTCCGATATCAACACGCATAAAATTTCTATTCTCAATGAATGGTTACATAATATTAAAAGCAAAAGCTGTAAGATTAAATCTTAACTTGATGTTCTGCCACGATTTCCAACAATGTACTGGTACAAAAGTCAAGAAATATATGGACAGATCATCCATCAAGTAAATTTTAGCAGTTCAACAAGACTATAAGTGCACTTTGACACAACTACACTACAAGGATCGGAGGTTGCTGGTGACATGGGAGTAACAAAAACGGACTATAAGTGGTCACTCAAATCAATTTTTAAATATTAGTGTAATTGTCTAGGATAAGATGTAAATTTTTTTGCGCTCAGCGGTAGTAAGATTGCTAGATGGGTAAAGGGTGCAATAAATTTTGACATAAACTAATGAAAGTTAAAACTACTTAGTAACAAGAATAAAAGCTTAGAAACTGAACCATTTAAAAATCTGGTAGAAAATGGTGTTCAATAGTGTTGTTTTTAAAAAAATGGAAAGCTTAAAACTAACTGAAAACATTTGATTTTTCAGTATTTTACATTACAGTAAGCTTACATCGACACCAATTTGCATACAAAGCCTTGCTAGCTTTATTTTAATAGGCCTACTTAATTTGCAACAGTAAAGAAATAATTGCTTGATCTTTAGTTTCAGGTCTCATCATGGTCGTTTCAGGTCTCATCATGGTCTCAGAAGGGGGTTAGCAAAAACAGGGTGCAGTGATGCCGGCCTAAACGGCCGAACCAAATTTTAAAAATGATTGTTTTAATTGGCCTTGACAGGTTGAAATTATTGTTAATAATAGGGGCTATAGCCTACACTCAGTGTACAGCCTTAATATGAGGTGCAAAGGGTACTTCTGGACTCGGCATGACATTAGGGGCCTGTAACCTTTCCATGGTTATAGGCAAATTGTTCGTATGCAATTGTTCGTAAGCAATTGTTCGTAAAGCAATTGTTCGTAAACTGTTTTTCGTAAAATGAAATCCGTAAAACAATTCTTCGTAAAGCATTTCTTCGTATACATCAAATTTTAACTGCATGCACGAAAAAATGCTTGAGGAAAAATTGTTTTCGAAGAATTAATTTTACGAACAATTGTTTTACGAACAATTGCTTACGAACAATTGCTTACGAACAATTGTTTTACGAACAATTGCTTACGAACAATTGCTTTACGAACAATTGCTTACGAACAATTTGTCGGACACCCCTTTCCATGGGCCCGGAAACTTTAAGAAACCACAGTGTATTGATCCTGCGGGCCAATGGATCTCATTGGTACCGGCTCAATTCATCTTCTTAACGGCCCTTAGCTATCTTGCTTGTTAACTATTGTTTTTGCTGTTTTTTTGTTCATGAAATTTGAGGCTTGGGTTATTTATAATACGGCGGTGTTGTGTTCGCGTTGCAATCCCACTCAAACTACGACAACAATTGGTAATGGCAACAGTTACTAACTTACTACAATTCTTAGGCGAGCGCTCGAGTAGTTAAAAGTAAAAGTTAGCAATAGCAACTACCTTTAACCAAGTTGCTTATGAGTAAAATATGATTTTTTGCAACCTCATTGATCAAGAACTGCTTTTTGTTTGAAGTAGCCAACACAAAAAGTGATCTTGATAGTGATCTTGATATTCAAGATTACGATCTTGATCTTTAAGATCACATTATTTGGTTGATCTGATCTTGCACTAAAACCAATGATTTTGCTCATCTATCGCCATACATTACGAAAGAAACGTTGGACAACAACTCTGAAAAAAACGTTCTGATATGTAGAAGTTATTTAACCAGAAAAGCTTATTACAGACCTGCTTTGGCGGTGGCCTACTTACCGTAAGAAACAAAATCGAGGCATTGTAATTAACAAAGAGTATTACATTTTTTGCTCTGCACATTCCCATTGAAAAAATCCAACCATCGTTCATTTCTTCGGTGACTTCAAATGGAAGTGTAAGAATGAACAGGGAATCAGCTATAGCAACTTGCAATACGTACCTTAAAAAAAATTCTAGCAGAAGGATTTTCAATGCGCAAACGAAGGAATACCGACAATGCAAACCTATTTTAAATTCCATTTTTAACGTGTTGATCAAACTGTAAATATCACCTCTGGTAGGGCTTCCATGTTGGCGCTTAAACTTGGAGGTTGAATTTAAGCAAATCTGGACAGATTTCAAGTTCAACGCAAGATTCAAAAAAGCGAACATCCAGACATAATTTTGTAACCTTTTTTCCAACGTTTTTAATTTTTTTGTTAGCTTTGACTGATGAATAATTCTCTCTTGTTGCAGACAGAATAGCATTGTTTGGCAGAGAAGTAATTCTGGAATGCCATAGACAGGTGACAGAAAACAACTTAAGCGGGTTAATAGCAGAGTAACATAACAGACAAGCTTTTTTGGCCATGTCATGAGGAAGGAAATTTAGAACACATTGCTTTAGTGGAAAAATCAAACGAAAACCAGCTCGTGGAAAACAGCTTTCTTTCCTCAATAACCTCAAGAATTATCGTCACGTTTTAATCACGAAACATTTTAATACAGAAAAAAATCAGAAATAAAATAATACAGAAAAAAAGAAATAATAATAATAATAAATAATAATAATAATAATAATAATAATAATAATAATAATAATAATAATAATAATAATAATAATAATAATAATAATAATAATAATAATAATAATAATAATAATAATAATAATAATAATAATAATAATAATAATAATAATAATAATAATAATAATAATAATAATAATAATAGAAATAATAATAATAATAATACAGAAATAATACAGAAAAAAATACAGAAATACAGAAAAAAATATCGGGACAAATGGAAAGAACTACACATGAACGCCTAAAGCCTGGAACAGGTATGGTACACAAAAAAGAAAAAGAAAAAGAAGAAGAAGAAAAAGAAGAATAAAAGAAGAGGATTAAATCCAAACGTTTTTTTTTGCAAAACTCTTTGACCTCGCCAGGAAATAACCAAATACATCTACACAAACACTAATAACTGTGAATAATAATAATAATAAATGACTGAGAAATAATTAGGCTACAATATGCAATAAAGCTAAGTACAAACAAAAACTGAAGAAATAGATACCAAAAGTGATAACATTCTGTTACAAAGTTACTGTACTGTAGAGTGTAGACTGTAGTCGCAAGGAAAGATTGCGAGATAGCGTGCGGTAACAATATTAAGAAAATCTGAGGAAACAACTATAAAATCTGAAACAAAAGTAATTTAATATAAGTTCAAGAGAAAAAATGCCCTCCACAGAATAATAATTGTTTGTTGAGCTTGGGGTTGCGTTGTTATTTTATTATGAATCTGTCCAGATTTCCTACAATAAAAGCTAGAGTTTTCATAAACTATTCGGTATTTATATCAACGTACTAAATTTCCATGATAAGTCAACTTCACACTATACACTAGCAATATTTACCAATGAGTCACCGATTCTTTGAACTCTTGCAGCACCAGAACAGTAATAATTACAAAAAGATTAGCTAGGAATCCAAAGCTCAAAATCAGAAGAAAAAACACAATCCGAACAATAGAAATTGTTGATAAGCCTTCTGAAGATTAAACACAAACATTCAGTTGCATAGCCTGTTTGAAAAAACTGGAGTGATAACGTAGACTAGCCTATATGTATCCAGTTTCTTTCAAAAATTATCTCTCGACAGATTAGCCATGGAGATAATTCCATAAACGAAAGCAGGTTATTCATGTGTCCGGTAAACTCTTCTTTATCGTTCGGTAAAAGTTGTTAGTGTAGCTTAAAAGTAGAACAGCCAAGAGGAAGCACACCGAACGTGACGAAACAAATTAATTTACCGGCAACTTGTTTTCTACACAAATTGTAAGGCAAGCAAAAGTGAAAAACTGTTTAAAGTCTTTTTTTGGTTTACGTTTAAAATCTAATTTTCTTTTGAACTAATATAGGTATAGTTTAATCCTAATAATTGTAGTGTTATGGTTGTACCAAGACTGAAGCATGCTTTTTCTTCTGAAGAGGTTTAGCCACTTCCGGTGGAGATATGGGCTACTTAAGCAGAAGGGCAGCTTTCATAAGCAACGCGTTTACATTGAACAATGTATAGCGATATTGCTTTCAATAGCTGCATACGCAAATTATGCCTCATGTAACGGCGTATGCCTATGTAGTGCTCAAAATCTGTAGTCTGTAGAAATAGTGTTCTATATATGATTTAATATTTTAATATCTGTAGAACAAGTTTACACATGTAAATGCTGTAAATGTAGTTAACAAATCTAGTTTAGGCTTTTTTGGTTCAATACATACTTACAACATTCAATGATATAGATTTACCTTCTTCAAAGTGAGAGTCATTAAGTTCATCAAAACGGAATCCCGAACCGAAATTATTATCCATAATTAAAAAAGTTGATTCGACAGAGTTGAAGTATTGGTTTATTTATCTTATTACAGTATTAAATCTCAACAATTACTGTTCAATTTAACAAAACGTTCAATTATTAAACGCAAGCAATGTATATACAATACAAAACAACAGATCATTAAATCATTTCACGTAGTACGGTGACTCCGGAATGTGAAAATTAGCAAATAGGCTATAACTTACAAAAATTTATCTTTTTACCTTTTTTTAAATTATCACTTAAAAAGATATTATGAACATCCTCTAATACCACACTCATGCAACAAAATCCTACGTAGGCTACACCCGTGCGTAAACACTGAGAAAAAAGCGGACGAAAAGTCGAATTGGGCTGATTCTCTGATTTACTGAAAAATCCACAAAGAGCAAATTGTTACAAATATATTGTATTTTGACTACGTCATGAAACAGTGATGAAAATCGTCAACACATGCGCTCAATCCCCGGCAATTTAAAAATCTCGTCATTTGAATCTACAGCAGAGCTACTCAACTAATGTTAGCACAGGTCCATTTTGACAACTTGAATATTTTTGCGGTCCGGTGAATATTTCATATGCAACCACGAAAATTAAACAACCAGTAGCCTACTAGCACCGAAACACTTTTCAGGTAGTATGTAACACATCTTGGATTTTTGTCTGACACAAACAAAGAAATAAAAAAGGGAAAAATGTATTGTGTTTCTTTGTAGTGTAGCTGTGTGGATCGCACATCAGAGAAGACGGCAAAGCATTGGGAGGTCTGGGGGCGAAGCCCTCAGCTCCTTGGATAAAAAAAAATTGTTTTTCCTTAATGGAAATCTGTTTAAAGAGGCCCTAACATGTGGCAATGAGGTTATTCTTCCTGAAGCCCGAGGTCCACCTTCAACACCCAGAGGGTCCGGATTCGGACCGCGGTCCGCCAGTTGAGTAACCCTGATCTACAGTATAGTACAGTAGATGTATCATGCTATTCCGTGCGGTGGGTCAAATCAGATGTGTACAGGAGCCGGAGTTTTGGAGTATTTAAAAGCGAAGTATGAAATTATTGGCTAAAACAGTAGACCGGTTGGAGCTGGAGTCTGATTTTTTGCCAGTAGATACTTTTAATATGGCCTACAAATATTTAGGTCGTACTTGGTGCAGTTGCTATTTTTGTATAGGCTACTTCTGTGGTTTATTTTCTAAGCAGTAATTTTTCATCCAAAAGTATACTTTTTTCATGACATTGGGCAAAAAAGGTATAAAGGCTATACGTAATAACCCGTAAAAATCTAGATTGTGGTTCACATTTTGCGTTTGCATTCGGATTGGAGTTTGGAGTCAATATTCCTAAAATATTTTTGTAACAGAAGTGGATTTGGAGTTGCAGATTTCAGTCGGAGTGGGGCGTACACGTCTGGTTCAAGTGCACAGTGATGTGCGTACCCTAATGTAGTTTAATTTGTTTTTTTGCTTGTTGCTCTGTTTTCTAAATTGTTGTTTTTCTTTCTGTGCTGGTATTCAATCACTGCGTATTTTTCGTTGTTTAGTCAACTAACTGGTTACGTTTAAAAAGTTAAAATTTATTGCATTTGTTACAGATATTTTCAGATTTATGACGAGGGCTTCGGTTAGGCCGAAAACGTTCGATTGTTAAAATTATTTGTTAATATGTTATGTTATATATAAACCTATAATGCCCAACCCTGTTTTGTTGTTGTGCTTACTATGTGGTTTAGTATTGTTATAGGGTAGTTCTCCAAGCCCTCTTGTCGTTATTTAAACAAAATGAATTGACTTGACTCTCTGCTCCAGAACAAATAAGGTCATGTTCTTTTTTTCGTTTTAATGCTAGGGTAAAATGGTCTGTTCTGTATTACTGTACACAAAAACATTTTAGTCTCTAACTTTTTTCAAGCTGATCCAATTTTGTAAAAACATTTCTTTTAACAAGAAAAAAATTTAATTTATAATTCAGTTATTTTCTACCCAAACTTTTGCAACAGTCTTTCATGTAGACTGCAAACATATCAAGATAGGCTACATACAAAAGCAGAATTTTGTGTTATATAACATCAGAGCAACTAAGTGGCTTTTCCTCGCTT
Organism: Aplidium turbinatum; assembly: GCF_918807975.1. Lineage (NCBI taxonomy): Eukaryota > Metazoa > Chordata > Ascidiacea > Aplousobranchia > Polyclinidae > Aplidium > Aplidium turbinatum. The sequence goes on from NC_137472.1 coordinate 51,116,466, forward strand.
TTAATTGTCTGACAGTTGACTTCAAATGCTTTTCCCTTTCTCGGAAAATTTCTGGCAACAGTTTGTTTTAAAGTCCATTCTTTAGCCTGAACAATGAACATTGTCACTCGCATGCTATTAATAATAAAGCTACGCACAAAGATCTCTAAAACGTTTAATTATCGCAATGTTAGGCATCCCGTTCCATAAACTGATATGCGTCAGAAAATCTACTTAAGCTTTGTCATTGCAAAAACAAAGGGAAAATAGCTTGTAAAGCTGCAGAAGTTTTTAATACTTTTTATTCCTAGGAGTGTGTCAATAAAGTGGCATTTCTTGATCACGTTTGTGATATGTTTATGATATTTTAACAGAACTGAGCCGGATAATGTTTTGTAATAACATTGATGCGATACCTCTTCAGGATTGGTTACAAGGTTACTTGCAACAACTGCTTCATACTTAAGGATGTTGATATCCGCATGACAGTAGAAAAAAAAAACTGCTGTAGTTTTGCTTATGACAAAACAGGTGTGCACCACTGATGATTCCAAACAAGGGTGAAATTCAAGTATGATGACTTCCATTATCGTTCGATTGTGATCTATTGACCTACAAATCCTCACATCTCGACTATTTTATTTTCTGAAGATCATGTATGTAGCTGTTGGACATGCACCTTAAAAGCAAACTGTAAGTTAGGCTATGTACCAGTATTGTCATGTTTCTAAACAGGTAAATAAGACTAAAAAAAAAACAAGCCAAAATATGCAACTCAACTTTACAATTCTACAAAGTTACAAGTGACTTCCAAAAATAAGGGGTTCTTTACTGTGTCAAAATAAATCAACCAGGACTTTTAACCTCAAAAATCTTCAGTTTTTCAACAGAATTCTCTTCTTGGCAACAGTGGAGGCATAGGCTTGTGCAGTAACGTGCTGGCACGCAACTAATATCTTAGAAACGAGAAAAAAGGAAAAGGAAAAATATTCAACACAACAACAAAATCTTAATTTTAGTTTCAAAAACAAACCATAAATTATAAATAAGCTAGAGTTGTAAAAAAAGAAAGAAAACAATATCAACAACGCAAACCCAAAAAAACAAACAAGCCCAACAACGTTGACTAAAAAGAAAAAAAAAACAAGCACAAATTCTTGGTAAAAGCGCAAGGTTACACTGTCTTGTGCTTCATTGTGCGTGCAGGCGCAGATTTATGGGGGCCAGGGGGCCCGGCCCTCCATTGATGAAAATGGCTGCTTTAATGTATATGTTATAGCATATCGTAGCCTATATGTCGTAGTAGGCTATCATTGTTCATATCTGTTGTATCTTTTTCTTTCGTTTTGATTGATTTTTAAATTTTCTGCCCCCCCCCCCCCGAAAAAAACTCCTAGATCCGCGCCTGTTTGGGTGTGTGTGTGTGTGCGTTTGTGTGTGGGATTGCCAAATATGTTAATGAGAAAGTCGTGTAAGTTATTCAGCAAAAATAGTCGCTTTCATGAGTTATATTTGCAGTTTTGGACACAATATTTATTGGTCACGGACTGAAAACAAGAGTGGTCAGGTTACAGAAGTCTCGAAACACAATGCAAAGTGCAGTATCACCATATAAAAATATTCTGAACAGCACTGAAAGGGCCGTCATAACAGGGTGGTCTCGCTATGGCATTGGTCGCCTTCTTCAATTGTACGTTTAGTAGCAAAAATTCTTAAGGAAAATAATTGATGAAGCAAATTAATATCTGCTTGAAACTATCATAATCTTCAAAATTATCGTTTGCACCAACACACCAAGCAATAGACATTCGTGCTCCACCCTTACTTGCATTCCTCATAAGCAGTGTTGTACGTTGACGCCGTCAATTTTTTTTTTAACTCTGAGGCTAGCCCCTCAGTTTATTTTTTAGTAAATTAGTTGACGGAAGTGATAGCGCCGTCAACTTTTTTGCCGATTTTAAGCGTCACGCGCTATGCGTCATTTTTCATTTTCATGGAAAATCTAGTTTCACAATGAAAGTTAAATTTGTTTGACGTTTTGACTTTCCGACTGATAGCAATGAACAATCTTTTTCTGTGGCAGCTGTTCACCTATCCAATTATGTAGTTTCAAGTTTGTTTATCGTCTCCTGGATTGATCTGAGTCGAGAAAAGACGAAATCGTCTTTCCTACATTGAAACAGTCTCAAAAACCAATTTCGTCAGAAGTCGAATACACAAGAATGGCGCACTAACGATAAAGAACCTTTGTCTATGCCAGCTGCAGTTGATAGTCTATCCCAGAGGTCATATCAATGGCTCGCAAGCCATATATAGGTTATGGCTTTTTGATGGTTTCATCTGGCTCTCCGATATAATCTAAGATGGCACTTTTTAATTAGCATCTTGATTATCAATATTGCTGCAAATTTTTTGTAACTTTTCATAACGTAACAATCCTTTCGTAACGATTAAGCAAAACAATGGATGGATACGCAACAATTAGTTAAAAAACATATGAGCAACAATGCTACCCATGACCACTACCTTTAGGTAGCAATGTGCTACCCTATAGCGTAGTAGCGGGCAGCCAAGCTCGAAATAGGTTTTCCAGCGGCTACTAGTTTGTCTTTTATGTTGTTACAGTTACAGACTAGGCTGGGTCGTTTTTGACTTTTTTTCGAAATTTAAAAACGGCTAGTCATAAAAAGTGGCACATGCATAAAAAAGTTACGTTTGCAAAATTTCATCAGTTTGGGGGTGCATCTTCTGCCCCCGCAGAGGGGTCAAACTTTCAATTTTTCGATAAAAAGGGGAAATTTCACTTTCCGTTTTAACATAATTTTTTTATAATTTTTCTTCTGGCTAGTTATAAATTGTAAGTGGGTTGTACCCAGAACTTTCCTATGTAAAGGCATGTTCGAAGCTTAAGGTTTACTGCCCCCGCATCGACGACCAAAATGCTGAATTTTCACCAATTTGAGATGCAATTTTGTCATTGCTCAATAAACAAACTTGTTGCAAAAGGGCGATATGGTGTTAACGCAGTACGCTCATTTATGTTCTGTCCAAACTCTTTCACTGCCCATATGTTTTGTGATAAAGAGTTACAAATAAAAAACGAATAACCTTTTTGAAGTCAAAGTCTAGAGGTGACCCTAAATTTCAGCAAAATTTGGAGCAAATGAAAGAATCTGCAAGCAAAAATTATTTAATATCGGTTCTTGTATGTGTTCCAATTTTCAGCAATCTACTTGCCCGCAGGAAAATCGTGTCCCTGTAACGGAACAACAGTTCCTTCTTGATCAAAGAACAACCCGCATAATGGTGATTGATAAACTTGTTAAATCGGCCACAAAATCTAATTTAAAACGTTTTCAGAGGAGAGTCGCAAGATCAGAACGATTCCATTCTTTACGTGAAGACCCAGGAGCAGACACAAGTAGCGCTTTGGTTAAGACACCTTTAACTTCTTATTCAAGCTCAGAAACTTTGTCATCCAATAACGAACGCTGCGGAGATTATGATTATCAGCCCAGTTTTGCCTCGAAAAACTCCAGAAAAAGCAAAGCTACTTCCAGTTTAGTAGTATTTTCCTCGTAGTGGTATTTCAGATAGGTCTGCAGCACTTATTGTTTCATCACTTCTACAAAATGCAGGAGTTGTAACGGATAGCGAATCTCAATCTGTTATAGATAAAAGCAAAGTGAGACGAGTGAGAAAAAAACTGAGGTTTAGCCTAAAGTTCAAATGGAAAATATCATGTGCCTAAATTTGCAAAGCATATATTTTGATTGCCGAAAAGATCAAGCCATCCAACAAGATGAAATTGCTGGGCAACTTCGAAAACGTTTCGCAGTTGAAGAGCACATTATTTTACTTGAGGAGCCAAGATCTCATTTCATTGGTCATTTTACTGCAGCCAACGGATCCAGTGTGTCAATGGCTACCGGGATTCTTGAATATCTTGTATCCAATAAAATTAGCTACTATAATGTAATAGCAATTGGATGCGATGGAACCGCAGTAAATATAGGTCAAAAAGGCGGCGTGATAAAGCTCCTGGAAGATCATTCCCTAAAGCCACTTCAATGGTTAATATGCCTACTCCACGGTAACGATTTGCCTCTCAGGCATCTTATAAAAGAACTGGGTGGCAATAGGCTACTAGCGGATCTGATAGCTTCACTGGGCCCATTGGAAAGAAGCTAACTACTGTCACACAATTAAATGTTGTAAAATATAAAGCAGTTCCGGCACCATAGATTTAAATTGATGAAAATGATCTCAGCACTAACCAAAAATATCTTCTGTACATGCACAGAGCAGTGAAAAGTGGAGAAATATCAATTCATTTCGTATGTAGGCTACTGCAGGAGTCCAGGTATGATGAACCACTCAAGATGGTTGACCACAGCCAATAGAATTCTACGTTTATGTATATGTTGCATCTAACGAACCGTCAGTTGTATTGGTGGAACTTGTGGGCAACATTATGAATGTTTACATTCCAGTATGGTTTGCCATTAAAAACGAAAGCAATTTCACTAATGGCCCAAAACATTTCTTTAAAATTTTACACTCTGCTCAGAAGCTATCGAATAAAGTTCACAATATCGTCAACAAAGTAGGCTACTACAGAGAAATGCTTTTTATGCCCACCCTGAAAACATTTTGATTGCAATGATATGTGATACCGAAGAGTATCTAAGGGAACGAGGATGGAGAAGAATTTTCAATTCAAGAATATTATCATCTCACAGCACTTGTCAGCGAAAATTCACCCTGCCAATATTGCAGTTCAGTTCCGAACGCTACTTTGAGAGGATAGACTGGAAAAATATTCTAGTTACGGAACCTCCAGTGATGCGTGGTGTTGACAAGCAGTGTGATAGAACAGCACATCAAAACTAAGATGCCTCCACAACAGTTGTTTCCTATGTTTCCATGCCACACACAAGCCGCTAAGAGAGCCATTAAACTCGTAACAGATGCCTCATCACATGTGGTGGACAGCATTGAAAGAGATGGGTAGCCTACAAGGAAAAAAAATCCTCGTTTCCAGTCGAAACAAGATTGTACGATTCATTAGACTTAAACCAGAACTAAGTTTGAACAATAATCTGGTGAACTGGTTAAAGCCCATGTTGTTTGTTGTATATTGACACGATTTCGTTTTTTTGTTAACACAAGTTCTTTTTTATCGTTACATTGCTGTGAAATCAAGTTTACTCCTGTATGTGGTTCTTGTAGTAGCCTATCAAGTGAATGTTTAATTTTTTTTTTTTGTCAATGATAAATTTGTGTAAACAAAATCATGATAACAATTCACGTCGAAACTGTACAATACATTCCATTGACGGAACCTGCAGATCATATTGATTTAATTCTGAAGTAAATTATAGGTTGAGTTTTATAGCTGTAACTGATCAAGCGTATTATTGCTTTTAATTTAAGCAAGACTACGCCTTATAGTTTGTCAATTCGTATCATCCTGCAAAGTTAGTGGACAGAACATAAATGAGCGTACTGCGTTAGCACCATCTCGCCCTTTTGCAACAAGTTTGTTTATTGAGCAATGACAAAATTGCATCTCAAATTGGTGAAAATTCAGCATTTTGGTCGTCGATGCGGGGGCAGTAAACCTTAAGCTTCGAACATGCCTTTACATAGGAAAGTTCTGGGTACAACCCACTTACAATTTATAACTAGCCAGAAGAAAAATTATAAAAAAATTATGTTAAAACGGAAAGTGAAATTTCCCCTTTTTATCGAAAAATTGAAAGTTTGACCCCCCTGCGGGGGCAGAAGATGCACCCCCAAACTGATGAAATTTTGCAAACGTAACTTTTTTATGCATGTGCCACTTTTTATGACTAGCCGTTTTTGAATTTCGAAAAAAAGTCAAAAACGACCCACCAGCTATTACAGACGGCGGGTCGGCGTCAGAAAAAAGCAACGTAAATTAACTAGCCACTGATAAGTGATAACTAATAACCTACCTCCTAACACTTCACTTGGTAAGGACATTATGTATCTCAAACGCAGCAGATTGTCAAACAAACATTTTGAAATGCTTGTGCTTTTACAAGGAAATAACTAATAAGCTCAGCGCCTAAGCAGTGTTTTAGGGAAGGTTTGCTCCATTTGCCCCCACCGGATCCGCCACTGAAATGAAGTGAATCAACAAAGTTATAAAATGTGTGAAATGAAGAGAAGTTGAGAAATGAAGTTTTGAAGGATTTGAATGAGAGAGTGCAGACTCGACGACCTCTACGCCTTTTTAGGGCTACGGTCTTTCACACTCTTTCATTGGATGCACAATGTGCGTTTCTGTTTTATGTACGTTTTGTTTTGCATCCAAACAAAAATAATGAGGCAGGCTCAGTTATCGAAAGTGGTTTACGCTTGTTGTTGAACTGATGTTCAATCCACTACGTGCCGCTAATGATCCATAATCTAAACAATTACAAATAGACAACAAAAAGAAATCAAAGTTTTCACGAGACCACAGGTTCCATTTTGAGATAACACGTGATTTCAAGTACAGCTGTGCCCCATGCAGCAACATACAGTGATCTGCTCATAAAACAAGCCATTTTAATCTTCTCGAAAAAGCCATTTTAATCCTCTCGAAAAAGCCGTTTGAATCCTCTCGAAAAAGCCATTTTAATCCTCTCGAAAAAGCCATTTTAATCCTCTCGAAAAAGCCATTTTAATCCTCCCAAAAAAGCCATTTTAATCCCCTCAAAAAAGCCATTTTAATCCTCTTGAAAAAGCCATTTTAATCCGGACTGCTCCGACAGCTCACTTGGTTACGTAAGTGAAGAAGCTTCAAGATCAAAACCGCGCTGGTTCGACTCTCGGTGTGTGCGCTTGAGCAACGCACGTTAAGGACTGCTCTCCATTCAGCGGCATATAATGGATGGAATAGTTCCCCGGCAACAAGACTTCAACAATCGGAAACTTTACTCTATCAATCTCGGTGACCGGGCCTGCGTAAGTGATTCAAAGCCTCTACAAGTATGCGAAACTATCAGGATTAAGCTCTACAAGAAGCTTTCCCAGTCCGATGATAAAGATTTAATCAATCAAAATGTAGCTTCTTACAATGGGCGTACTATTTGAACAAGTAGTTCACACAATCGAAACGTTGCATTCATGTGTTTCAAAACAGTGAGATCGCGTGAAACTAGTGAGAGAGAGTGAAGTACTGTACAACTAACACGAGTCCGATCGCCATTGCAGTGGTTTAATCGTAATCAACTGCAAAAAAACATTTCCTTATTTGCAACACTTGAAATTTTTCCTTTTTCCAAAATTCCAAAATTACGAGTACCGAGCTACCTCTGCCGGTGCTGAGCGACCGCTAAAGTAATTCAGTACATTTTAAAATAAGTTACGATTACCGGTATCGACTTTGAAGGCAAGTACCGAGTACCAGTGCCGAATACTTTAAAAGTACTGATGCCCACTTGTGAGAACATGAAAACAAAAATATCTTGCATAAGCGCAGTGTAAATCACAGCTGTGAAGTTAAAGTCGAGAGATATTTTTGCGTTTTTTGAGTTTGAGTAGGTTTTCAAAAAACTTAGAGGTGGTTATTTTTGGTTCAACATCACGATCATCTGCAGCGCTGTAGTGCAGTTTGAGTCGAAATTAAATTGGAAATATTTACGGAGTCGGTATCAAATATTTTTGCCTCGATTGCACAGAGTGCAGCAGGGGTATTGTCTCAAACTCAACTTACTATATTAGTGACAAAATGGGATAAATCAAGCGTTTGCTCCAATAGCTCAGTTGGTTGAGCGCCTGACTTCAAGATCCAGCACCGCTGGATCGATTCTCGTGTGTGCACTTGGGCAACATATAAAGGGCATGCTTCCATTCAGCTGCACACTTAGTGAATGGAAAAATCCACAGACAATAATACTTCAACAATCGGAAACTTTAGTCTGTCAAACTCGGTGTTGAAAAGCATCAATTTTTTTTATTTATGTACAGCACAACACAATATTTACAGTTTCTGATACAATTCAAGGAAAAACCAGACAAACGAGAAAGGTTCAACTGTTGATAGAAGTGTATTGCTCCATATCATTGATTTGCAACATTTTTTCACTCTCGTTTAACCTTTAGATAAATTTAGCCTCACCAGCAGTTAGGAGGATGAAAACTTTTGCCTGATGAATACGGCAGGGATAGAATGTCAGTGAATGATCATAAACGCCGCTGCATTATCTTTTCAACTTTATTGAGCTTACCTTTTTGATATGATGAAATTTGTTCCAGGATGCAACTTAAAACATCTAACCGTAAGGAGTAGATTTAAAACTGAACCTCAACGATGAATTTACAGATGTAACCTTGGAGGTGGGTTCTATATCCAAGTTATATGACTTTGATGATGTTCAGATATATGATTGGGCTGGATTTATGACAGCCGTAGTCTGTTGCGTTTGAATCGATTGATGGTAAACGTCATATATCGGGTGTCAGATATGGGAGGTTAGGGTGAAAACAGCAAGAAAATGAAACACTATGATATTTAAACAGCTTCTCTCAGTGCATGCGTATGTAGGCTATGTAAAGTATATTGTTCCAACATCTGTAGACATTTAGCTTTTTGATAAAAACCAACTGTTAAAAAAACGCAAAATAATTGCAACATAATGCGGCCTCATTGCAATTTCACAAAGCAATTGTAATTTCAAAACTCTTTTTTAAAATGTTTTTCCTAATTTGTGGCACGGCTGTGAAATTGATAAACTCTTTTAAAGTAAATAAGGAAAATAAATTTTTGTACATCAACAAAGAAAGATGGAAGAAGATAGGAAACAAGGTTTCATTTGTATGATCAAGAGGAAACGCAACATTAGACCAACCTACAAGCACTTAAGCAAAATAACGTTTTTGAGAAATGATAAACAAGGGCATTAAGTTTTACGTTATTCAACTTCTAAACAGCAGCTTATCATAAAAACATACAGTTTATTGTAAACGTGGCTAATGTTTTGGAATAATAAAACATTTTATTTCACAATATGTCGGACCACAATTCTTTCATACTGTGATTTCCTAAGGAGCAGCTAGATGCTGAATGGCTCTTCCATGTTAGACGCTGAAACTCATCACGAACTTTCGCTGACTTTTGATACAATTGCTTTTGTGACCATTGTAGATTGATTTTGTGTGCTAGAAAGCTGATGGTCGTTAGATGATCTCCCAGTTTCTTCTGACGATTTGATATCATGGGTTCTTTCTTCAGTCGTCTTTGGCTTTTTGCTTTTCTTTTTCATAATCGACATTGCCATCACGGGCTTCATGACTGGAGCAGACTTCAGTGACCTGAAGTCAAAATGTTGTTAAAAGAATTTATTCATATTAAAACCGTTTCTTCTGCAATAGACTGAAAAATAATTTGTTTTGCTTAAGTATTTTTTTTGTTTTTTTTTTAACTTGAGCACAAAAAGTGGAAACAGATGTTAATGTTAGAATTGTCACTTTGAGGTTTTCACAGGAATATCGTAATGCTGTGGTTTAATTATAGTACTTTTTGCCAACTGTCGTGTGCAAGTTTTTAAGATCATGTGCTTCATGAGCGCTGTTTTTACCCTGACTGATCTATTTAACTCCACTTTCTGTTTGCTAGCCCAAACTTGACGTTTACGATCATAAATTAAGTAGCTATACAAGTAAAGCTTTCACACACAATCAAAATGACATCTACTTTAACAGGGGTGGATTCAGCGAGTCGTTTTAAGAGGGGCGGTTTCAACAACACGGAATAATGTGTAGGTCAGCATTAATCCGAACTTGCAAATGCACCGTGAATAAAGTTACTCTTTCGTATTTTATTATATCTCCTCAATCATTTCCTTGGATCCATCATTACACCTGAATGCAAATAACTTACTTTAACCTTCGGCCAAACCCTGTCCCCAGGCACGTGTACAAGTAAGGATTCAATGCTGAGTTCAAATATGCCAAGAGAGTCCCAACAACAGTTGCAATTAGGCATGGATTTCCTTGGCCCTACAAAAGTAGCCGATCCATTAAACAAGTCTATACAAACTATGGAAACTAAGTCGTGCACTAATTCAGAATAAATTAAACTTTTTACTTTATTTGTTATGGCGTCATACTTCGTGCCTGTTGCATCCGTTATGTGCAAAAAATTATGCGTATATTCTAATATTTATAAAAAGCATATTAAGATCTAAGACAGCAAAACCTCGACTTTTTTTAAAGTGTGACGTAGCTACAATAAAAAGTACATTTGATTTTGGCATAGTGTAAAAAAGTTCTTTCAATTTAATCAAAACAAGGATTAAAGAGCCTGAAATGCAGTTCTTAACTCACATTCACCAAAGTTTTAAAAATTACATTTCAGCGCTGTTAAATGAAAAATGAAAACAATGTAGATAAAATGAAATGATGCAAAAATGTAAAAAGTTTAGTTTTTGAAACGCTTGCTCAATTTGTATTTAATTTCCTCTCTTGAACTTTTTAGTTAATAATACTCGAATTGACCAGATGTTCCAACCGTTTTGTTTTTAAGCCTTTTCAAATTACTTTACAAATGTCATTTGTAAAGTGTGCTTCTCTCCGGCTCATGACCACTGCCTTACCAACACGTTAGTAATTAAGCGCTCGACTCCAGATCAAGCGGCGCTGCTTCGGCTCTCGTGGTGTGCCCTTCATTCAGCTTTCCATGCAGCGGCCCTTAGTGGATGGCATGATTCTCCGGCAATAACATTTCAACCATTGGAAACTTCACTCCGCCAATCTCGGTGACTGGCCCTGCGCCAAAAGCCTCTACCACTACCAGTATGCAAAGCTACCAGGAATAACCTACAGCATCAAAGGCTTTTGTCAGTCCGAGAATAAAAATGGAAAACCAACGAAACTAACATTTGTACTCAACATGAAATTTAAGAATCATAAGCTGAAGTACAAAGGAGTGTTGTAAATAAGTTACAAAAATAGATGTAAACAACTTTTGTATTTCATGTAGGCTACTATCTGTACAGATTACGTTGTAGCACTAGGAAGCATTTTCAGGTCTGAGACATGTGAAATATCAAATTATTGTGGTGGAACTTATTAACCTGAATTTGAAAAATTAAACAAATTTATAGATATTACTCAGATAAGCTTGCTGGTGGATACTTTAATATAAAGTCAGAATTTTTAAACCTAATTGAATTATTCAAAGCAAAAAGCTGAACAGAACTCATCTGATCAGTGCCGGTCTTGGGGTATTTCGAGCCCTGTGCGGAATATGCTTTGCGGGCCCCAATGACAATGATCCAATTCAATAGCGTAGCTAGGTATTTTGAAAGGGAAGGGTGTTGTTTGACGGTCGGCGGGCGTTGCCTGATGGTGTGTTTGCCAAAGGCAACACGCAGCGGCGGGGGGTCTGGGGGGACCTCCCTCAGAAAAGTTTGAACAATTACTTTGAATTTGGGGCATTCTGAGAGTATGTTTAACAAAAATTTGGGTATGAATATTACTGTAAAATGGTGCTGTCCGCTGTCAATAAAATCGAATTTCAACCTATTTCGTCCCCTGAAAAGATCGAGAGAAATTTTGAATTGTTTGCGGCAACTCCGATCAGCGACTTCTGCTCTGTTGTTTTTTTTCTCTCGATCTTTTCAGGGTACAAAATGTTCAGGGTACGAAATAGGTTGTGTCTCTATGTTTTCTTGTTGCTAATTCTTTTGTTGAATTTTTCCATTAGAAAGGACAAAAATTACTGCATTATCTGAGTAAATTGCGGGCCCCTAATTTGCGGGCCCTGTGCGATCGCACGGTTTGCACACCCCAAAGACCGGCACTGATCTGATTTCTTGTTATGTACAGTTACATAATATCTATCTTTTACAGCTCAAAATTTCAATGTTTGTGAATTGTACTACAATTTTCCTAAATAAGAAATTTAACTACAATATCAAAAGCCTAAATTTCTGAAATATATACAATATTGTACATCTTAGTGCAATAAAAATAGTTATTGTGTTTTTAGGACATCGCTGGATATCACAATAAAATAAATAACGAAATAAAAAAGTTCAATATTGAAAAATACAAACCTTAAAGAGACAGTAAAGGAAAAACCTGACTTGGCGATTGTACACGTTCTTTGTGTTTAACTTGCTACCATAAAACGATTTTCAATAAAATTTGGCCCATTGCGGTCTGATCAGCATTCCGCGCCCGCTTTTGTCAGAGCTTTCAAAACTAGATTTGGCGTGAGCAGCGAAACGTGCGACTGTACAGTTACAGTCGCACGCTGGATATCATTGTACTCAATTTTAAATTCTTATTTAACTAATTCACCCTTGACTTGATGAAAATAGAGCATTAGGCTCCCAAAATTGTTAGGGTTAGGTTTAGGTGATAAAGAAACATAATTTTCCTAAACAAAATACCTCATCATCTGATCATCTGACGAGGGCATAAAGTTTTGCCGAAAACGTTTGAAGTTATGTAGCTATTTTATTTTATGTATTATTTTTTGAATTATGCAATTCAGTCTTATAAAGCTGTTATCGATTATCTGTCTACATAGATAGATGTAAACAGATTTTGTATTTCAGGTAGGCTACTATCTGTACAGATTACGTTGTAGCACTAGAAAGCATTTTCAGGTCTGAGACATGTGAAATATCAAATTATTGTGGTGGAACTTATTAACCTGAATTTGAAAAATCACACAAATTGATAGATATTATTCATATAAGATTGCTGGTCGATGCTTATAAAGTCAGAATTTTTAAACCTAACTGAATTATTCAAAGCAAAAATCTGAACAGGAATCATCTGATTTCTCGTTATTTACAATTACATAGCCTAATATTTAAGTTTTACAGCTCAAAATTTTAATGTTTGTGAATTGTACTACAATTTTCCTAAATAAGAAATTTAACTGCAGTAATAAAAGCCTAAATTTCTGAAATATATACAATATTGTTCATCTGAGTGCAATAAAAATAGTTATTTTGTTTTTAGGACATCGCAAGATATTACAATAAAATAAATAACAAAATTAAAAAAAGTTAACTTTAAATCCCAAACCTAAACTGACTATGAGTCATATCACCACAAAATAAATTCAGTATACCTTTTTATAGAACATTGACTTATATTCCAAAGCTTGCACTTTGAAACGGCTGTATGTCAAAGATTCTTGCGTTTTATTTATAACTAACATTCACTTACATTTGCCGTTGTAATTCCATCAATCTTTGCAAGGTGAATAGCATGGAAAGGGCACCAACAAGCAGCGAATGTGAACACTAAGGCAGCGCACATGATCGTGATTCGTCTGCGTTCCATATCTGCGCGGGCTTTTGCTTTGTCTGAATTTGGATTTGCCATCTTCATCTTAGTAGCGGAAAGTCGATTCAATATTAAGCCATAACACACGCACATCACCTGGAAAAGTTTTTGTTTGTGGTAGTCAATTTTAGATAATTCTGTGAATACCAATCTGCAGACTGCACTACTGTCTGTGGCCTGCCTTATTACAGCAATTATCACCCTAATTAAGTGGTTTGTTTTTCATATCTTTACCCTGCATTGCGGGAAAGCAGACTTGAGCGCTATGCATCGGTGTACGCCTTCCGACGTACACCTGACCCACGCTGCAGCCGACGGCAATGACTGTTTCCGATTGTCTACTCTACTTATGACTTAAATTTGGTACTACCCATTACTCCACTGGGTAGAGGCAATTATCGTAAAGTTTCTTGCCCAGAGAAACAACTGCAAGTACGGGTGGCTGGAGTAGAACATGCAGGCTCTCGACTGCGAGCCCAACGCGCTAACCACTCGGCCACTGCTGCCAATTTTCTTCCCTCGTTAAGATTCAAAATCAGATGAGAGTCCGAAGAAAAAAATGGATCTTTTACCCACGCATAATTTTTTGTTCACAACGTTAGAAAATGATTCTAATTTTTTTTTTTCTACTACAGATTCGAAGTGCTGGGTACTCAGCGGAATAATTTGTTTGCTTTTTGTTTTGGAAAAATTGAAGACAGATAAAAAATGAATGTGAAGAATAGTTCGCGGCACCACGTTATAGGAACCACTGCCCTAATTGTTCAAGATGTAATTTATTGTATTTCATTAGGATGTTTGCAGACTAAAGTTGATTAGTGGTTCAACACTGCGTTTATATCATTTTTTATACTTCTTGTTAGGGTTGCTGATTATTTTTTTATTCACCAGATATTGTTTATCTACTTGTGTAAGACTTGCAGAAGACATCAATAAATATCTTGCCGAAATACACTTATTGCAGTAAGATTAACTTGAACTCTACGTTGTTGAGCTAAACATATCTATTGTATTCTTGATGCTCTCTTATACAGCAGTCATCAGTATTGCTACGAGTGTAGCATTGTGTACAATACATGCTTTTGATATTTTCACTATTGTTTGTTTTTTCGATAAAGATTAAATTTATAGATAAAGCAATCATATTTTGATAGGAATTGCAAAGACTAGCAATTTATTTTGTCCCTGCATTTACATTACACAAACATCTTAAATAAATGTAAAAAAAAATCAACCATTATAGATTACATGCTTTGAATTTACATTTATTTAAGATGTTAAATTAGGTAAGTTATTTTTTCTCCATAAACTATGCAATCGAATGCAAATGCTTGCTCTTTCACAAAAGAAAAGTTAATTATAATAGAACTTACAATAAATGGCAGAAGAAACATCACGCAAAAGTTGAAAATTAGAAAGGCCTTCCACCCATAAGGTTGGTTGAAGTAATGACATTCAGGTGCTAGAGTGTCTTGTAAATTGAATGACTCATTTCCCAGTGATGCATTCCCTCTATTCACAGTAAGATTTTGGTTTGCTCGCTCTTGTTCCAGTAGTTCTTGAAAGTTCTCCAAATCATAATTCTCGAATCCTCCACCAGTACCACTCCCACTGCCATCTCCGCTTCCCAAGTCAATAATGCTATTTTATGACATTTGTGTAAATGCGCATATTTTAAATGTAGGCTATAATATGCAGTACTGCTGGCCAATATCAGCCATTTGTGAGAAAAGAGCATTTTTTCGTTTATTCTGTTCCTTTTTTGTTTATATCTCATGATATGATTACAGCTGTTATCACTTCATGAGCATTTAATAACTATCAGTTTGTGCAGACTTTAGTTTAAAAAATATAAATAAAAAATGATCTTTTTCAAAAAATGGCTATTTGGCCAGTACGTTATGATCACATTTAGAATTTTATTTTGTTCGTATTGAAATCGTTGTCTTCGTATGAAATAACCACAACCCGGAAACAAATTAGTGTTGTCATAAAAATGTAATGGTAGTAACAC
The DNA here is from genome assembly GCF_918807975.1 of Aplidium turbinatum. NCBI lineage: Eukaryota > Metazoa > Chordata > Ascidiacea > Aplousobranchia > Polyclinidae > Aplidium > Aplidium turbinatum. The sequence continues at coordinate 51,131,782 of NC_137472.1, forward strand.
TAATGAGATGCAAATAGTAGTAACACTTGGTCAAATTGAATAAACGGTAGCCTATGGAAGTCAAAAATCCATATCAGCTTGATAAAATGAAGCTCTATCATTTTTCATAAGACAGTGTTTGAGAAAACCCGTAGATTAAAGTAAACCACAAAAGAAACTTTTTGCACATACTGGCAAGTTATGGTTGGATCAATTTCGTCACATTCATCTTGACGAAGATCTTCTGCTATGCATTCTGCGGTAACATTTCGAACTTCAGGAAACACGGTCCTGAAAATCAAAATTAGTGAGTACTCAGCCTTGTGCTGACAGCCAGGAAGAACGCTCTTTTCTGCTTCTACACTTTCTTTTCTTACTTTATGTTTCTAAGAACAACTCCTAGTCGTAATAGTGAACAACAATCTAAGTATATTTGCTACCTAAAATGCCCATTAAACCGTACCTTCCTGGATCAGAGTTTCTGTTCATTTTTTCAAGGTAGTTTTAAATACAGTAAGTGTAACTTGAAAGGAATAAATACCATTTTTTCTAAGAAATTAGGGAAAAGCCGTGTAATATGAACTGCTGTGTATTATGAACCCCCTGTTGTTTTCAGAAACCGTGGCAATAACAATGTTTGACTTTTAACAGCTTGAATTAAGTAAGTTTGCTGGTCATTCGACCGGAAATGTTCTTGTTGAAAGTTGGCGTGTTGCTGAAGTTTTGGGGGTATGAAGGTTTAAAGCTTGTGTGATATTATTTTGCAGATGGAGAAATTGTTGTTTTTTTTATCAGTGTATCAATGGACTTGTAATTTTTTGATTAATATACCCTCAAATAAACTTGATGATGGAAATCACAACAAGTTTTGTTTAAAAAATGCATTATTTAGTTGTTTATCAGCATTTTAACTGGAATCACCACAAGTGTGTGACATGAACCCTAGCTGAATGTGTAATATGAACCCAGGTTCATATAACTAAGTGCTTTATGATGGTGTAATGAATCTTTGTAAACTGGGGTTCTGTAAACTGGAGTGGTTGTGGGTTCTGTAAACTGGGGTTCAGACTTCAATTTTACCAGCATTCTCAATGCAGTGCACGTCATTCGATTAAATGTTGCTTATCTTTTTGTGAATTTAATGCTTACATTAAAAAAGTAGTGCATGTTTACTAAAATTGGTGTAAATTATTTGAAAACCTTATGGTAATAAATTTTGTTATGCTGCACATGTAATGTGGCTTGCTTTAGTGCAGTTTTGTGTAGTCAATCCACCTCTATTCAGCAAAGATTCAAAGTGGTTCATATTACACATCACAGGAGTTCATATTACACAGAGGGTTGTGTAATATGAACTCTTTTGGTAAATTAATAAAATTGAAATAACTTTTTTATTGCAAAATATCACATACTAATGTATTGATGGGGAATAGGTAAGGATGTTAGCTTGCTGTTCTGTAAATATTGTCCATATTTTCAATGAAGTTGTGAAATTAGGAACGTTTATTGTTAGGGGGTTCATAATACACGGCTTTCCCCTGTTTCTGCTTTTGTGGAATATAGAAGATTTTACTTCCGTAAGTTTAAAGTAACGTTAAATGGAGAGTAGCCTACAGTTAAAAAGTGCAAAATCGCTTTTCTTTATTTTTATTGCAACACACAAGTGAACAATCAAAAAGATCATTTGTTTAGATTTAAAAAGCACGCAAAAACCTCGTTAATTTAACAATTTCACCTACAACCGAAGAAAGAACCCATGTCTAACCGAGCAACATTGTAAATTATGTGATATTGTACTTTGTGTATGATGGAAGGTTTTGATTCATTTTTTGCAATGATGTATGTTTCAGAAATAGGTGATGTAATGCAAAGGAGCACGAGATCACGTGCCTCCCTGAATCCTTTGCTTTCAACAGTAGCCTAGGCCCAGCCTACATAAGGAGCAGTACATTTTTGTGCCCATTAAAAACTATGAAAATACTCTGATACAAAGTTATAAAACGAAACACATTGCTCGCCTAACTCGTTAACAGAGAAATTAACTTTTTCCTCTATAAATAAAAGTTTGAGGTGAAATGTGCTTTGTGTACGTTGGGGAAGGCGGGCAAAACGGACCCTTAAAGGGAGAAATCGTTTTTCTTGATTGTTGCAAAGCATTTTTTGATCGGCTAGTTGGCAATTAAAAGGCCTGCTGATAGGTTATGCTTGTGCTAAAAAACACAGCCGAAAGTAGTATTTTTTTTCGTAAAAATGATAATTTTTTGCATGGGGCAGAACGGACCGCAAAAGGGGCAAACACATACGAAAATAAATCATAAATAATTACCGCAAAGTCTCGTTCAAACTTGCTCTCTACACACAAGTCGTATGAAAAAGCCCAGCGCAGTCAGAAAAAATTTCCAGTGAAATCAGTTTTTACGTTTGTTGCACTGAATCCAATCTTCTTTTTTTATAGTGTGATCTTGGTAGAGATCTCCACAAAGTAAGCAAAACCCCTTAGTTGAAGAATTACCAACAACAGCTGCTTTAGATTTTTCGGAAAAAAAAAAACTTTCCTCCAAAATTTCTTAAGTTTTAACCTTTTTGTTAATCTCTCAACAACAGATTTTACTGGAAAGCTTTTCAAAACTTTTTATAGTCGAGTCTTATTTTTTTTGAACCATAGAGAAATAAAACAAAGTAACTTCAGCGGGTTTAACATGATCTCTCGAGGTAGATATGAATTTCAGACTAAGATCATGGAAGCCTTAAGAATCAAACGTAATAATCCGTCTCTTAACCGGCAGTTATTCGTCTGTGGCTCATCGTTAATCTTGTGTGTGTTCTAATTTGTTTGTCAAATGCCTGTAGTTTACACCTCATGTGATCTGTTTTTCACCATTTAATTTACGTGTAATCATTCCTATGTCACTCGTTCAGTTTGTGCTTTTCAGTCTGGAGTGTCGTTAGTATACAGTTACAGTATACAGTTTACCTTAAAATTTTCATTTTATGTCTATTGCAGATATGCAATTCCTGATGAGGGCATACGTACGTGTCGAAAACGTTAGAGTTTATTTTTAATTATGTTATGTTTGTGTATGTAATTCATCATGTTAAACCCGCTGAAGTTACTTTTTTTTATTTTTCCACGGTTCAACAAAGCAAACTCTTTACCAAAGCTTTATCTTATTTTTTTGTAGAAGAGAATTTAGAAGAATGCTTCCGTTTTCGTCTGTTTTTTTAGAGAAATGTTTTGCCCTACTTGGGGGTCTGTTTTGCCCTTGCACTATGCTTCGCATAAAACACTTTTGAAAAAAATTGTTTAGCCAAAAAACTCCAACTGTTTGTGATTAATCAAGAATTATGTTTCTAAAATTAATTTAGCAAACAAAAAATTCAATTTTCATTTCAATTTTTGCAGGCAACACTGACTTTCACTAGGCTTTCTTACATCAACATCCTCTAAAATACATTATCTTTCCTCATTGCTTTGTTCAAAATGGAATCGGTTTCGTGTTTTCACAAAAACATTTTCTTGTCGTTTATGACGATTTAGTAAAGGCATGGTGGATTGGTGGTGCTATCATTTTTCATTTTCGAAAAGGGAGGTCCGTTTTGCCCCGCTTTCCCATATTATGTAGTAAGGTGGGGACACAGCAGACGGATAATTAAAGCTAAAACTTTTCTGAAAAACTGTGTGATGCTGTACAATACATTATAAAACAAGGTAAAACTTTGTCAAAAATAAAATTAAAATTTTTTTGAAATAAAAAAAAAAAGATTTAAAACCTAATTTGATTTTAAGCCGAACCTTGTGACTTCAACTTTTACAAAAAATCTAGTTTTTAATTGGATGGATTTAGTCAAACAAAAGGTGGAAATCTTCAACGAAAAGGCAGAATAGGCTATTACAGCACAAAATACGCAAAAAGCAATCAGAACAAAGTAAAAGTTGCCCAAATGTCTGGGAGCAAGCTCCCGACATCCACTGGTTACCTTTTAATTTTGTTTTATTTCAATATTTACATTGTTTATTTTGTTTGAAATTTTTGCTTCTTTGAAATTCTGGTTTCCCAAATTTTTTTTATAGAAATGTTACTATGTTTCAGCTGTGACCTATTTTGCAACTTTTCCATTTTGTTTCTTTACTCGTAGTCTTTTGATAGCAGTCAATCTGATTACAGTGCAAAGAACATATTTTTTAGTTTCGTTGTTACAAATGTCGCAACAGTCAAACAATCAGCTGGATTTTTCATTATTAGTTTATCCCAAAAAACAACTTATATCCGCCCCGTTAGCTCAGTGGTTACGCGCCCGGCTCAAGATCACGCCGCGCTGGTTCGACTCTCGAAGTGTGCGCTTGAGCAACGCATCTCAGAATAGATACCGTCTGGGACTTTGTGTTTCACGATATAATTCAACCAAACAAAAAACATGAAAAATTGAAAGTTAACTTACGAACACCGACAATTCGGATCTGTTCCAACGGTTGAACTGTATATCATGACAGGAATTGCAAGAAGAATGGCAACAATCCACACACAAACTGTGATGATAAACGCACTGTTTTGCTTTCTCAGTTTCTGCAACCTGTCCGAAAAGCTGTGACAAACAGCAATGTAGCGATCGATGCTCATGACCTGAAATCAAAACAAACCGATGTTTTTTAATGCAAATAAAATGAATTCAGACTCACAAAGTCACCAAAAATGACACGTAACTTGAAATCTTCTTCCCATGGAGTAGTTTGAATGTGTGATTCACATAGAAATCCGGTGATAGTATATCATTGGAAATGATGAGACAAAAGAACGGAAAGCTGATTTTGTTTTTGATAAACTGTCAAGGATTAAAAAGTGGAAAAAAAACTAACTGGAAAATGCGATGTGGTACTAAGACACTTCCTCGAATGAGCCATTTACCTAATACAAAAGCAATCACCAAGAAAAACAAACTAATAGTTTTTTTTCTGCAGTCTAAACCTTCAAAACATTTGTCTAGGCTAACATTCACAACAGTATTTCAATAAAAGTTATAGTTTATGTTGTGGAGCCGGTTTTCGTCCAATGGGACTCTTCAGCACAACTGGATCGAAACAAAAAAATTATAGTCAATCAATATCAGCACAATTAGTCCAAAAAACTAAAATTTACATTTTACATAAATAAAAGTCAATTAATGTTCAAAAAAGAAAGGGAAAAGAAAAGAGCAAAGAAGTGGAGGTTTCAAATAAAAGTTTAACACGGGCATGTCAATCTCCAAGATCTGTAGGCTATCCTTTGTTTAAACTGCATGGATGTAATGAAAGTAAATCTGCAGTAGTCTTCTATGTACGGTACGGCTAAACCAGTTTGCCCTGAAAGATTAGTTTTAAATTTTCCAATTACCCACCATAAGAAACATAATCGAGGCATAGTAGTTGATGAAGAGTATGGAATCTTTTGCTTTGCACATCCACACTGGATATATCCAAGAATCATTTAATTCCTCAGACACTTGGAATGGAAGTGTAAGAAGGAAAACAGAATCTGCTATCGCAAGTTGCAACACATACCTTGACAGCAAAACAAATTGAATTTACAATCATCATCATCATTATGTTCCTTCAATTTACAATATGATATTTTGTAATATGATTTTTGATACAATATAAATTCACAATATGATATTTCAAAAAGTACTGTAAACATTGGGCTACAGGCTGCCATGTCATCATGGCCCAAATATTAGTGAACTACGGCTTTTATAGCATTTAAGAAAAGCTAGATTAAGGCAGGTTCTATTGCCCCACTAAACTCTGCAAAGAATGTGATAAAATATACTAGTATAGTGATATTGCAGTAATTTTTAACATAAAACTAATAAAGCCTGATGAAACTTAATCCTGTCTGTGCTGTCTACAAAAAAAAGTTTTGAGCCACTAACCCAGACCAAATCACTGAGATTGAAAAATAAGTTTCAACTTGTTCTTGTTGCTATAATGTTGCATTTAAAGATGGGCATGAACGGTGAGCTATTCTTAAAAGTCATTCCTGAAATTGATATTAGCTGGGAATGAAATTATCATTGGTTTTCAGTTTTGTTTCTTTCTTTGCAATGGCAAGTGCTTATCTATATGTTGGACTATTTATATTAAAAGCTTTTCTTCTTTCGTATGAGATCTGATGTGTCTCTGCTTGTAATCATGAGCCTGATATTTTCAGTTGTTAACTCTTTGAAGGTTGGGGGGAGGGGGGCTGTCAATTCAACTTTATTGTATCAACAGTTGTATCTCGAAAACCACTGAGGCTACGACTACGAGATTTCTTGACTTTTCCTAACTTTTATTCACCTCTATTGAGCTGAAATTTGAGCGAATAAAGATGATAAATTGAGAGATATAAGGCATTTCTCAGCACATCCTCTGAAATATTTCATATTCTATTGTTCAAAATTTTCCCACCATCGGGATGAAAGTAATTAATTTGGCCTCGTTAATCAAATGATTCAAATTGAGATTATGTAAAAAAAATTTAATTACAACATTGCAATGCATGTTCTTCATTACTCTACCAAAAAATACCAAATAATCCAAACGTCATACGTCACCTCAACATTTCAACTACAGCAGTTCTAAAATTCAAATAGTTTTAATTTTCGGATATGCTCAGTGTGAATAATTTTACAAAGTGAATCTCAAATGTTGAAACCGTGCATTAAAAAATAACAGAGATATCACTCTTAAAGCATAAGAAGAATCGATAGCCCCCCCCCCCCCAAACTGAGCAAGATTCCAGGAGTCTAACCTTCTAAGGGTTAAAGACATGAAAACACATCTACACAAATATTTAAAACGATGTAGGCCTAGTAGTCTAACAATAATAATTAATCAAGCTACGTTTAAATTGTGTCCATTGCGACAAAATGTAGTGCACAGCGATTACAAAGCAACACAAGAACTACATGACCCAGAGAAGGGACATATAGTCATCGAGCGCGCTGATTCCATTACTTCAGCATCCCATTAAGTGTCTGATCAAGACATATCGCGTGCTCTGGAGTAGTGGCGAACCGACGCCCGTTCGAGCAACGCTTAAACAACAGTTAAAACACTATAAGAAAGAAATCAACATGGCCTAATTGCCCATGCCCAAACAGTTAAGTTAGCAGAGAAATGTTTTTGTACTTTACTAGACGTTATAAAGTACAGCATTTGTTATTATTTGGGAGAGAAGTTATTCTGGAACACCATAGACATATGACTGATAAGAACTTAATTGAATTGTTTAGGATGATTTCAAAATCAGCATGTAGGCTATTATATTGTATTATGTGTGTAGGCTACTTCAGTTTATTGGCTACTATAAGCATACTAAAAGTAGATATTAGCCTATAGCCTGCTGTTCATAACACAGTAAATAGGGTTCTGATATTTACCAGTGTGTCACAGATTTTTTGAATTCTTGCAGCACCAGAACTATGAACATCACCACGAGATTAGCCAGCAACCCAAAGATGCAAATCAGAAGAAAGAACACAATTTGAACAATGGAAATTGTCGATAAGCCTTCTGAACATTAAGAACAAACAACCAATTAGGTTTAGTGACCGTGCTTTTCATATTCATTCATCGATACACGTACCGAAGAATGAGAGTAGATCTTTGCAGGCACGTCTTAAACCATTAACATTTTGCCACTTTATCCTTTGGTTAGTTCTGTTACTGTATTTTATTTCCACAATGTCGTTGTTTCTGCTTTAGCACAAAGAAAAAGTAAATTCAATTGAACCGAAATTGAATTAATCAAAAAGTGTTGCTACAAAACAGGAATATGCTGCTTTACATGCATTGTTTTGCAACTGCCTTCCGGAAAACCTCCTTTAGCGTTGGTAAAAGCTAGCAGTGGATCTTAAAAGTCGATAAACAAACTACAAAACTGTGACTGTCTGAAAACAAATTAGCTTAGTTCTACAGAATATAACTAATTAAGCCTTCTTAAAATAGCTTTAACAAGTCTACAGATAGACTTGTGTGCTTGCAACTGTGGTAAAAAATAATACTTATTACTTTCTTTGATAAATTTTGATGATAGTTCATAATTTACCTTCTTCATCGCCGACTTTTCCACCGCTTCCAGCTTCACCAGGGAATTCGAAATCAACTCCACCAAAAGGTGATCCTGATCCACTCCCATCCATAGTTCAATCAGTAGGTGCAATAGGGTTTTTGTTCTTTTTTAAGTGTTTTAAGTAGCAAATTTTTCTCCAAAAAACTTTCAAAAGTATATGTAGCCTATTCCCTTTGTGTACAACTGCTTAGTATTAAATCTTAAATATCTCTCTTTTTTTTGTAAATGGACGAGGAAGTGTAAAACAAATTCGTCCGAGGCGATGTTAAATCAAAGAATTGATAATTTTTTTAAAAATATTAGTTAAAAAAACTTCGATTAAGAAACTCTGTTGCAGCATATTACAACGTAATCATGTTTGTTGCACAAGAAATTTTTCTTGTTGACACGATTTTTACAATCTACAGTCAAACCTTGATAAATCAGATCTACTGTACTTTGTTTTTGTCCAATAATAACTGTATAGCAAGATTTCGTGATATCAAACAGGTAATTCTATTGAAAATACATTATGTCAAGTAGAAAAAAAATTATAAAAATCCAATTCAGCAGGTTTGGCCCGTGTGATGGGAACAGGGATGACCAAAGAAATGACCAAAATGCCCGCTCGATTTCGTTACCTGACTCATCATCATGGCATAATAAAAAGTTGCAAGTGGTGTCGGTGAAAGAAGTCGTGGAGAAAGCTTGGTGTTTTGCATTTCTCAATTCATTGAAGCCGTACTACTTTATCATGAGGCAAAATTTTTTTTCCACAATTGCGTCATTTTTAAACTTGCAAGTAATATCCGGTTTGGCATGTAATTGCACTAAACCTACAGACTTAACAATGTGAGCCATTTACTGCTAACTGAAAGCTCATTTTCTTTAAAAACAATTGTAATAAAACATATTTTTGTAAATTTTTGATGTTTCTAACTTTTCTCATGGCTTCTAATGTGGCATTTCTGTAGCTTCTTTTCTATTGCAATGGAAAGAAGTTAACAAAACTTTTATTAAACAAATAGCTTTTTGTGGAAAATTTGTGTGTGGTTTAGCTTAGCGTACTTACTGTAATAATTGCAAGCAACACTGTTAGTCAAAAGACAAAATTGACAAAGTGCATGAAATTAAGGTTTTTCTGATTTGATAACTGGCAATCTTGTTTCATTTTTCCCAAGACAAATTGCCTGATTGAAGCATAAAAGTCAATACACAATAACTTTTTCAGTCGTTTTTATTCAACCTGCCACCAAAAGTGTGGTGTGTCTAAATTTGTCAATGTTTTAGTTGCTTTAGGTATGTTTTTCTTTGTCGACAATGTTTTTCTTTGGTCTTCAATCTTGGTACAAGTTGCTAATATTATTGTTCTACTTGTTTTAAGACCTGTGTTTAGCGAATGCTATAGTATCTTTCTATTTGTTGAATTGAAACTTAAATTAGAAAAAAAAGAAAAAAAACGTTTCTTAATAAAGTTGCTGAGTTTTTTGAGTTTTCTCTTTCTGGTTTCAGCTACTCAAACGTTAAAACCTTATAATCTGCCTCAATCATAACTATTATATTTTGAAAGTTCTAACAAACACAAGTGAACAGAGTCTACAATCTACCCAGCAAGTGATCTCCATAAAGCAGAGGCATGAATATAGGCTGTGCTGTACATATTGTAGTAGCGCTTCCTTAAATTTCAACAACAATTGTTTGGTATGCTTGCAACATAGTCTACCATTCATGTATTTTAATCATGATAGGATTCACCTGCAACAGTACGTATAACCTAGAGATCTTATTCTATATAACGATTTCAAGTGAAGTAACCATGCAAGAGCCGAGCGATTAAAGGTTAAACAAAATGGTTTCATTGCATGTTGGCTTTTGTGCATTGGTACATTGGTACAGTTGAATGGAAAGAAAATTTAATAATTTTATTAAGTCACCACTCAGGTTATAGCCTAGTTATTTCAAGATATTTAATTTTATGAAACATTGTGGGCATACATTCCCGTATTAACTGTTAACGGTATCGTATTGTCCGGCCGAAACGAACAACACTATTTCAAGTGCCCACTCAGTTTTTGGTTTCTCAGAGCATGTTTGCTATTTAAAAAGAATAGTAATACTGCTACAGAAGCTCGATATCCAACAAGGCGTGTTAACCAATCTCCGGCCGGGGCCCACCACCGTCTAGGAGCCTACCTATTTTTAGTCAGTCTAACAGTATTGATTAGGCGTATTATCGGTTTGACAGAGAACTTCTAATGGCTGATTTTATGCACTTTTGGTAAATATATAAAACGTTATGAAAGGTGAAAGAACGTTGAAAAGTTACAAGAAAAGCTTAGATAATGAGAAAGTTATGTTTGAATTATACACGGCACTTCCTCCTTTCTAACCTTTGAGTTCACAACCGAAAAATTCTCATCCTTCTTCAACGTTTCGTCGAAGCAACAAGCACACGATGTTTCCACCACGCATTGAGCATTGATAGATGGAAATAAAAACTCGATAATTGTGTGTGTTGAATGTTAGACTACTGTATGTTGTGGGACGCCCAGTGTAAAGTATGGTCGTTGAGCCGAAAAAGGTTTGGCATGTGCGAAGTAGGTCTTATATTTTTTTAGTAAAATACCATAGACTTTGAATTGTTATGAAGTCTAAGGCGATATCGTACCCGAATAGACTGTGGAAACAATGTTGGTTATGATTGGCAAAATCCAACGCAAATTACAGTATTTTTGTCATATTTCCTATTCCTTGTGGAAAAAGCATACTTTGGCTAAAATAATGGAATCAAAATTTTTGATCCCCGCTACTCTGAAAAAATTTGCTGTCCAAACTTAATTCTTCCACGCCCTACTTATGAATAGGCCTATAGTTTGATATACTTGCAAAACATTTTAGGAGCAGTCACAAAAATACAGGCACACCTGTAAATGTGAGAGCACGATGGTGCTCACACTGCACTATTTGCATGGTTGTAGCTTAAATGTCACTTTCTTTTTCCATTTTTAGTTTGGTTAAAATCTGTTCAGTTTCAACCAGAAGCTCAGGGTTTGTGTTATTATTGATCAAAAGCAGATCAAATTCATGTTGTTTATAGAATTTAAGTAAAAGCGGATTTGGTGTTAGAGGTCTTGTCTCAGATTGCATAGAATTTAGACATACGAGGGCGAAAAGCAAAGTATTTCATAAAACTTCTCTTTCTATCGAAAAAGCAAGAATATTATGTAACTTATAACTTATGAGCCTTTATGTAATTTTTACTAAACTGATTTTGTATTATAGCTAGAAAGTATTTTATTTAGTCTACTTTTAGTGTCAATTGTTTTGTAAAATTATATTTTAACGTTTATAAAAGCTCATTTTAACAAATTATTTTGTATTGTATAACCATAAGAATTAGTTGTGGACCTAATCTCTTATTCCCCAAGCTTTAAACATACACTTTCGACTAAGGATAAGCTACGTAGGCTATTTTAAATTCCATCCCAGTGTGACTCCATGGCTATTAGTACAAAGCTCTGCAAATAGCTATGCAGTTTGGTTATAAATACCCGTAGTCCATTTCTGTTTTTTAAAGAGCCTAATCTCACGTTTGCTCTTAATTCGTTTTTGTAAAAATTTTGCAAATTCACGGCTTCTGAAGTTTACCACATCTAACTAATGCACTTCCTTTCTTGAATGAATTGGCAACTCCGAATTGAACTGGCAACGCACATTCGTCAGAGGCAAAGCTAAGATTTTCAACACCCAGATACAGTGACACCATGTGAGCCATCAGTTTTACGCACCATATATTGTTACATAGAATGCAAAGCCAATTTAGTGTCTCTGGTAGCAAACTGCGCTTGGAAATAGTTGTTACCTATTGGACTAAACTGCTAGTTTGAGTTGTTTGTGATTAATTACTTTACTGCGACATTCAGACGGCCCCAGACAGCAAACCAATCGCGTACCGGTATTGCATTGATTTAAGGTCTGCTGTAGACGTTGTGCAATTTTAATAATTTGTGCAATTGAACGTTGAATTGTGTAGTAATTGGTTATACTTGTTCGCACAATGCATTACCTCCAACAAATTCGGTGCAACCCAAACAAAATTTCCTTGCGCAATCAAAACAAAGTAGGCTACGTAGGCAACAATAATGCCCACTTTCTTTTACGCAGTAGGCATGTCGCGTAAAGCCCAATTAATAAAGCGGATGTCAGCCACGGCCATGCCATGAGTGGTATCACGTTTGGAAGAAAAGTGGAAAAAGAAATTTCTTACAATTGGAAATGACGTACAGTATGAAATTTAAAATCCTTTTTGAACAATGGCTTTCTAAAATTTTGTCTGTTTTATAAGTTCGGTTATTGTCATTTTTACATCTTTGAGAAAAGGTAATTCAACTGCAATAAAATGAATAAAGTTTTTAAAAAAAATACGCTTATTATCTGCTTTATCATGCTTTTGAGATTAAAATGCGAGACCTAGAAAAATGTAACCTGTAGCCTAGGCTCAAGCGATTTTAAATAATGTGCCGTAAATAACGAAACTAGCCTACATGCTTAGAATCACGGCCACTGCTGACTGATTAACATTTTTTCTATCTAAACTTCGTATGTTTGTCAGTCACTAAACGTGTACAACGATATATCAAAATGTAAGATAAAAATTACAGCTGCATTCATTACATGAGATGTGATTGCTACGTGTGGAGCCGTGAGGTGGCGCAGCTGCTGATGAGGTATTGACTTTCCTATCATGCAAGTCTGGTGGACACTCATATTAAGCTGATTCTAAACACATACTGCAAACATCGCTCACATCGCTCTGCCCAGGGTAAAATAAATTGTGTGGGCGTAGTTGCTGGAGGAAAGGAGCGGAGAGAAAAGAACTGGCTACCCACTCATTTTTGTACCAAGGCTTAGTGTGAAAACTTTATCTTCCTTAAGCTTAGTGACTGTTATAAATAAGTTGAATGGTAAAAAAATTGACAAAAAATTCTGTCTGTTGTTTCTATCCGAGCTTTTTTAATGGGTTAACTCACACTGCAATGGCATAGCTTTAGCCGAAACTCAATGAGAATAACTGAAAGTATTTTCTGGTTAGCTTCTCACGATTTACGAACTTGACTGGCTGAGTGATAAATAGCAAAATATGGCCCATGTCTACCATACTATGGACACACTTGGTGTAAATTTTAAACATAATGGGAATGAAACATGCTCCATTTTGATTGCAAGCCAATGACATTTCACAGCGTGCCACGTACTGTAAATGCGTGTTAGAGACAAGCGATTTGTCATAGACATGATTATGACACATTGTGTTCTGTGCAAATAACCTGATTTTCAACTGAGATTCTTGCGACACATTGTTGTAAACTTCAGCCAACCGAGTAAATGAAACATCTTTATATAACTTCAGCCAACTTTTTTTCCAGCCACGTTTTGACATTCGAGTGTTTAAATGGACTTCCAAATAATAACTGACATTTGTATAGACATTGCAAAAATTTAAGTGCTAGCTATACATAAACACAAAAAAAGTAGCTTTCAACTGTTAAAGTTACTGCTACGTTTTTGCACCAGTTGCAACGTTCATCTCATGAAAGTGGAAGTAAAAGCAACGACAAACAGGTTGATGTATTGCTTCACTGACGTTTCGCGCACCATGACAATGCGCATCCTCTGAGCGAATAACATACAAAATAAAATTTGTAAAGTCATATACTGCAGTGCGGTTGAAGGCAAGAAAAAACGAAACACACATTATTTTAAAGATTTGCCGATGATGTGTAAGTGGTTACTTTCCACGTTAAATTACATAAAAACTTCCAGCATTAAATATGAATTCGAAGCAGTGACGACCTACAGAAATTTGAGACGAAATTAAACTACAATAACATTTCCAACTGTGTTCAAACAGGCATGAGGTCTGCGTATCAAGACGATAAAGATTTATAAGCTTACGGTAATAGATTCCCATCGTTCCGGTTGAGTACATTACATTGTTTTGATGAAATTTTGATGAACAGACTAAATAATAACCGCACTGCAGTATATATCTTTGTAAATTTCATTTTGTATGGTATTCGCTCTGAGGATGCGCATTGTCGTGATGCGCGAAACGTCAGTGAAACAACAAATCAACCTGTTTGTTGTTGCTTTTACTTTCACTTTCATCAGATGAACGTTGCAACTAGTGCTAGAAACGATAATTGTTTTGATGAACACCCAAACTTTTCAGTATTTAAAGTTACTGCTGTAGCCAAATATTCCATTTTCAGGAAATTATGCATGAGGATTCTTGCATAGTGCTTTCTTGTAAAAAAAAAGAAATCATGTTGACAACATATATTTTTACACAAATTATCCAGTGCTGATTCTAAATTGTTGAAGGTTTTTTTTTTTTTTTGCAAACAACTCTCGGATAGGCCCATGATGTAAGAAAAAAATCCACAAAGGATACAAACTGACTTACACAAGTCAACATTTGAAAATAAAAATTCAGCAACTTCTCAAGCATATCTACCTCCACAAACAGTGACAATCACATGACTTTATAACTATTTTTATATTTTGGTACTGCTATTTTGCATTCATCAAGTGCTGGCATTTGCACAACAATCTAACCTCTTAGTGTATATTATAAGAATTGATTTCTCTGTAGTGATATGCCCAAAAAGGCATTATTCACTGTAGACATGGGCAGGGGCGCCGGAACGATTTTTGACTGGGGGGGGGCAAGATTACGAAAAAAAGGCACTTTTGTTTACTAAAAGGCCAATTTTTTTCAAGTTTTAAAATAAGATATAGCGATAATACTAATCTATCAGCTCACTATGTATTGAGTAATGATAGCCTACAAGTGTCCGGTATACAAAGAAGGGCATCATGCTATGTTATAATGATGTAACCTACTGTCAAGCCTTAAAGCAGCCTGCGGCCATGGCGCTAAGTAGTGTTTGAATGACCGCCGGTGCTACCTTTTCAATCGGCCAAGTTTGGCCGCCGGTCTCTTCTAGCCAATTATTTAATTTCGCAATAGAATGATCGTGGATTAACTGTCGAAAATATGTAGCATCAAAAAGTGACGCAAAATTAGGTCAGCGCGTCATAATCGCCACTGTTTGCTGCGATCACCAACTACTGTATAATTCCTGACGTTTATTTGAACAATGTGTTAATCCGAAGTGCTAATTTACATCGGCTGGCAATATTGTCGTTTTTATGTCGATTCGATGTCGGACATTGAATCGTTGTTAAAAAGGAGAACTAGGTTAATTGACACCCAAAGGGAAAACATTTTTTGATCATGTTTTGCAAAAATTATGCTTCTTTTAGTAATGTCCTTCACATCATTGAAATACTTATTTTATTACCTTGCCGTCACCGTGTCATGTCAAACGTTGTTTTTCGTTGCTAAAAAGAATTCTAGGGGAGTGGCGAACTTCTTTAAAATCAGCCACATTAGAGACACTCGTGCAAGTGTCGTTAGATGGTCCCGCAGTACTGGATTACAATCCCGATAAAGCAGTTATTGCGTGGTGCAACGATTCTATTGTAGGACGTCACCCAGGCCCAGACTTCAACAACGCTTAGTGATCACTTTAGCATTGTTGCAAGTTTAATTCTATTTACTTGTGCTATCGTTATTTTCATTTTGTATGTTGGCCTCCAAGCACGAAGATTCGGCCGCCGAAAAAGAGCTCCCGGTAAGCCACGATAGCAACCGAAAAAAAACTAGTTTTAAGGCCTGTACTGTGTTGCAAAATTTTGTGCCGTAAATATTATTTTGAGGCAAAAATGAAAGATTATAATTAGGCTAAAAGCGAATAACAGAAATTGTTATATTGCAAAATGTGCAGTAGCTTACATGACTTTAAAATTGCACCATTGCCCCCCTGCCCCTCCATCTGCAGAAAAAATGAGAGCAAGAGGGCATCCGCCCCCCTGCTTCAGGCGCTCCTGGAGAGTGGACATGGGCCAACAGATTAAAAATTAATTCTCTATTTAGTGCAGTGAAATTTTAGAAAAAAATAATTAAGTTGAATTGCTTCAACGTTTCATTCTTCAGATTAAATGGTTGTTTTTGTGGATGATCGAAAAGTACAATGAGAACAGGTTTGATTTTAACATTCAAATGCTAGCTAAACGTAATTACCCCACCAATAAAAAGGTTAGATTTTTATAAAAAATTGTGCTAAGAAATAACTGAAATGTCTTAAGAATAAAAAACTGAATAAAAGGAAAAAAATTGTCAATGGGCTAGGACAGTGGTTCCCAACCTTTTTTTGGCTGTTACCCTAATCTCCACCCTGAAGTGAGCGAATTACCCCCACGATCAATTTTCAAAAACAAAAGTGTTTATTGCTATGTATTTCAAAGGGCTAACTATGACAATCAAAATGTAATACAATATTGAATACAAGATAAAAATGCGTGGTAAACATTCAATGCGAAGGTTGGGCCTGGACTTCAGCCGCCAGCTTTGTGATCCTGGGCTTTGTGAAACTGAGGGCGATTCTTGTGTCGCTTTTAACATCCAGGCGATTGCGCTTCTTTGTCTTTATTGCTAAGAGACAGTTGAAAATCCTTGTTTACAGCAATGCGTGGTTGAAAAAGATGTCAGGATATTTAATGCACGTGTTGCTAATTAATGTTGGTGCGTCCTGGAGTCTGCTAAACCAGAAGGGTTCCTACCTTTCCCCTTGAAATCAAGTTTCAACACTTCGTTCATTCGGAGAGTGCCAAATTCTTCTTTGGTCAAAAAGTCGTCATCATCCACCTGGCTGTCATCACATGTGAAGGGCTTAGTGCTCCATTGGAGACTAGCCGTGTTCAAATTCGGAAAGTAGTTGTCCATCTTCTTGGCTAGCTGGCCTAAGTGGTCAGCTATGTCCTCCTTCAACGCCGCTGTCAACTCAAGTCCATTGACTTCGAGGTACATGTCAAGCGTTTGAAACTGCGCCACTGTGCCTCTTCCAACTCGCTTGTTCCACAATTTAACCTTTACGATAAATGCTGCTACAACTACTTTGGTGTCGATCACACTTATATTCTCTTATATTCTTGCCTTGAATTAAAAGATTGCCTTTGTTCAATTCACCAAAGATATCAGCCAGATAGCACAGCTGAGAAATCCACTGTTGGTTAGAGAAGTATTCAGCCAAGTCGGACTTCTTTTCTATCAGAAAAACATGGACAGCCTCACGAAGTTTGACCAGGCGGGTTATCACTTTGCCACGAGACAGCCATCGTACTTCTGTGTGGTACAGTAATGCTTTGTATCTTTCTCCAATCTTCTTGCACAGTTTCTTCAAAAGACGGTTGTTCAATTCCTTCGCTTTTATAAACATCACTACCTTCACTTGCTTCGCTGTTTTTAAATCGGGTCTCGTTACCCCCCGAAAACAGGCAAATTACCTCCCGGGGGTAATTTACTCCCAGGTTGGGAACCACTGGGCTAGGACAAAAACAGCCAGTCAAAATGGATTCAAAATGCAAGAAATAAGAGGCAGAATGCAATTTTCAAATTTCTAAACTTCTTAAAATTCAAATTTTCTCAACTTAAAAAAAATTCAAAGTTTTCAAGATTTAAATGACAAATTGATATTGTTTATTTTTACTGGAATGTCTAAGATTGTAAACTGAAGCTACAGCTTGTCTGACCTCAAAATACATTCTCTTGATGAAATTGTAAACATAAACCAGGATAATATCTAGTTTAAAGATTTGTATGCCTTCGTCAAAATTTGTTTATTAATTATATTTAACAGTTTTATGTAAGTCCGTCAATAATATTATGATAGTTGTGGGCTGAGCTATCTTGTCGAAGTGCTCAAAAATTATCAAATTACCTTTAAAACCATTTCAAATCTTCACCTTTCAAACTTGGCTGCAAATACATTCAAAACTGAAAACTTTTTCAAATTTTTTTTTGCTTTAATCCTTGTTCAAAATATTAGTAAAATTTCTAATACAAATATAGTAATTAAGTCTTATGCTAAAATTAAAATTACTCGATTGAAGCTGCTTAAAAAAGCATTAAAGCCCAACAGTAGATACATTATCTAACTAAGTTTATTTTTTAAAAGCATTTCTGCTAACTGCGGTTACAATTTACAACATCTCGCACAAAGCAGAAAAAATTCTTGTAGTCAACAGAAACTGCGCGATATTTCCGGGTAGTTTTATTAACTTTGTTCATACAAGTTGTCATTTACCAACCCGCTGATAGCGGAAAGAAATGCGTCTTTCAAGGCGTGCTGTGAGTAAAGGAAAGTGGGTGACGTTAGCTTATTGTACCATCTTGTAAGTCAAAAACAAGAATTCAGCATTTGCTTCTTCCAATATTGACGTGGATACAATGGCATTTATTCTTAAAAGCGTCCTTCACTGCAACAGAAACATGTAAAACCGAAAAGACAATACTGCGGACAATACTGCGAAGCATTTAAATTAAACATTTCAGGCTTGTTTGGAGATTCGTTGGGATATCTAAAGAAAAAATATTCAGCTCCAGCATTTGTTCCTTTTTATAACCCAACCAGGACTGTAAAATCTCCAAAATCATTTCAACTTTAACCCTATAGGCTTGAAACTACACACAGGTCTGTAAAGTTAGATAAAAAATTCCCAAACTTTAGTCTATATCGACTTCCAACTTCACTAACGGTCAAAAATCTTTGATTTCAAACACTCCACACACCCAATTTGTCCGGATCTCAACTCATACTTTTGCATCTGAGTAACTAATTTGACATTTCTGTTAATTTTTTCAACTACAAAAAATAATTTAATTTGCTAGCCTGCACATCTTTATCTCTCAACGCCTTATTTTACTCCATGCACGGCACGAAACTTTACTTTATCCGCAATTGGGCAACTTCAACGCATCATCCCATTGCACACTCAATAAAATCGTTAAAACCAACAAAGAAAAACAATGAGCACGTCCAATGCTTTATGACGTAGAAATTGGACCATCTGAAGAAATGCTGCAGCTACACTGTTGACACTGACACGACCACGCTGTTTGTTTTGCCATTATCTTGATCGGTATCAGATCCAGAAAGTTTAAGTGATATGACCATTGATCACCGTAAAACAATTTCGAGCTGCAAAAACAGATAATCTGGTAGGAGTTTGGAAGGCTTACCCTCAGGAATATCTACCTTGTTTTGGTCGCTTTTGTATATTTTGTGGCCCAATAGGCTATACTGTGTTTTTCACTTTGTATTTGATCAGCTTTATGAATCTAAAATTAGATTTATGCAGAAGATAAAGTTGTAGAAAATGAAGTTTCGATTTTTTTTATTAACACAAAGCGTTTTTATTGATTTATTTTTAGACGCAACTTAGTAGCCTATAGTTTTGTATCCTATTGCAATTTTGAACATCTGTCATAGGTGTCCCCGACTTTTATATAGTATACACATTTTACCTCGGATCTCTATTAACACTGAATTATAAGTTAATTTAATTTTTATCTTACTCCTAGTGGATTGGACAACGTGTGTGGTAGCTTAGTTCGGGATAGTGAAAGTCATTAGCTTCTTAGTTTTTGGAACTATAAACTAACATACCTGAGCAACACCACAACATTTAACAAACAAAAATAAATTAAAATAGCAAACGTTTTTGACTATTTATATGGTCCTTTTCAAACCTCTAAAACAGGGGTCATCAAACTACCGCCCGCGGGCCGTAACCGGCCCGCGAACTGACTTCATCCGCCCGCCACGTGTTGCGGAAATAACAGCTGCACTACAATTGTTACGGAAAAATTTACCAAACTTTTTGTAAAGGAGTGGTTGCTGTTGAGCTACATGCAACCTTCTAATGATTTTTTTTCTGTTTTTATCATTAGGCCACCACAAATGGGGACAGCCTAGGTCAAATTTGGAAAAATGTAATGTTTTTTCAAGAGCAAGATGGCCTGTAGCCTAGTTTATCACAGCAGGGGATAACTTTTCTAGCAACCTGTCGATTTTCATCACAACTTTACTATTCCACCGCTGACGTTGTTATTTATTGTGCTAAATTCAAGTCAATGGAGATTCTAAATAGTTGTATATTTTTTCGCAATTTGCATCCGGCCCGCAGCTGTTAATCTCGCAGCAATCCGGCCCTCAGAGAAAAAAGTTTGGTGACCCCTGCTCTAAAAGAAAAACAATTTCACATGTACAAGAAATATGAGGAAAACATACAATAGAACAACAGCAAATATAGCCTATGGTCTCATTTATGCATTGAGAAACTGCTATCCTCACATACAAACTGATTGCGCAGCACAACGGGTCAAGCATTTGACAGAGGAAAAATTAAGTTCAGACAGAAAGTGTCCAAACAGATTGCGCAAGATGGACGGAAGCACAACACCAGATAATTGCACAAAACAAAGCACAATACATGAAGGAAAACACGTGACAGTTTAATCAAAGACAGAGTTCGACATCAAGATTCACGCCTCACTAATTATTAAATCTTCCAACCAGCAGGACTTCCAACATATTTTGAAAGGATCGGCAGGACAGTTACACCAATTGGTTATTGAAGGTATGGTGGAAGAAAAGAAGTGCAGGGGAAGGAGACGAAAATAGGAAGATGATATAAAACAGTGGGTTACCATGTCAAGCACCGGAGAAGAAAAAACATTAACAGAAAAACTTGACGTATGGAAGCAATTGACAGCCGGCTGTGAGACCTGCACATGGTGATGACTATGAACCCAAGGCTTAATTATTTGCCAGCAGAGCCTCCTAACTCTTAACGGTCTTTGATTAAATTGTCACGTGTTTTGCTTCAATCTGTTTGGACACTTCCCCTCTGAACTTAATTTTTCCTCTATCACATATTTGACCCCTTGTGCTGCGTAATCATAGCAGTTTCGCAATGCATAGATTAAACCAGTGGTTTTCAACCTTTTTGTCATGGCGGATCGTTTTTGTTTCCTTCGAAGCGGACGCGGATCCCTAAAAATATTTTATCTGAAATTTTGATATATCGCGTCCCCCAAAGGAATCAAATGTTTCATAAGTTTCGAAGCGACACACTTAGAAAAATTTGTTGAACTCGCGACTCACTTATGACAATTGATAACATTGACGAAGTTATGTTATGAGCACAGGAACACAGGATCAAATACCAATAATCTATACGCTGACTTTCACAGACCCCTGAAATCGCTTCGCGGACCCCCGGTTGAGAAGCACTGGATTAAACCATATATTGGTTGTTGTTATAGATTGTATGTTTCTCTATTATTTCTCATAGCCTACAATCCTACATGGTCATTTCTTTTTTCTTTGGAAGGTACATAAAACAAAACGTACAGTGTGCATCCAATGAGAAAGGGTGAAGGACCGTAGCCCTGAAGGCGTAGAAGGTTGTCGAGTCTGCACTCTCTCATTGAAACTGTTATACGAAAGAAAGTATTGCGTTTTTAAATAGCAGAGTAAAATGTTTTTTTTAATTAAATGCTTGAAAAGAATTATATAAGTAGTCGAAACTGTTTGCTATTTTAATTTATTTTTGTTTGTTGTAATGTTAAACGCTGTGGTCTTCTTCTTCTTTCGTTTGAGACTAGATCAAATCAAATTTCAGGGCAGGTGATGGAGAGCCAGGTGAGTGTAGCTTCGTCCAGCGTTGCTATACCATGCGTTCCATTTGGTGCCTTATAGATCGGACATTCGAGAACGACATGGTCAGCAGTTTGTTCCTCCGCGCCGCATTCGCAGGCCGGCGAGGGAGCCAAACCCCACTTGTGCATGTTGGAATGGAAGCGACCGACTCCGGTTCGGATTCTGTTGAGCTTGACACAAGTCGGCCGAGGCAGTTCCATACCAGGGGGGCGCGCCACCGGGTGAGGTATAAAACGATGTAGTTTCGTGTCGGTGGCACACCACGCTGTATTCCAATTGTCTTCCATGAAGTGTGCTGCGCTGATGGCATGATCGCTGAATGGATGTAGTAATTCAACAGCAGCTGGCACAAAGGGGTGTCTTGACTTTAATTGCCGGGGAGATTCCTGAGGTGGGATGTTGAGTTTTGCATGAAGCAAGTGGTTAGGATCCCCCGCCCGGCGAGCCAGGTGTATAAGGGCTCCCTTTCGGCGAAGCTCAGCAGGTTGGATGCCTGCGAGGATTGGTAAATACTCTGTTGGAGTTGGGCGCAGGCATCCAGTTACAGTTCGCAATGCGTTGTGGTGTTGCTCAGGGATGTTTGTTTGTGATTAAAATAAGCAACCTCTCTACCCAAATTGTAGCTTTTGGAAGGCCACAAAAATGTCTATATCTTACATGCACTGCTGAAGACGTACTTGCTCTACCGTGCGTTTGGTTGATAAATATTTTTAGGTGAGCGAGAAATTTGTTCAAAAACGAAAAAAATTGCTTGTTTTTTTAAAAAATTTCGGGGGGGTACGTGACCAAGTGTCTCCTGGATCAGCTACTGGCTATGATGGTGATACAATAGACCGAATGAGGTCCCAAAACAAATATTCTAAGTAGCCTACGCTAAGCTAACTGTATGTACAATCAGAATTGTTTTGCATCAGTGACCGCTTTTTTTTCTTCTGACATTTCAATGGGCTATTGCTTTTCACTCTGCCCTTATAAGTTGTTAGCTTACCATAGGCTGCAAAAGTTTCAAAAAATTATTTTCTTTAAGCAATACAAAACTTAGTTCTTTTAATAATAGTTTAAAACTAACCAAAATCATACCAAAACAATAATTGTATTGTTTTTTTTTTACATTTTTTCCTCGACATTTAAGCTCTAGCGATTACTAAACATTCAAAAATGACGCTAGACCATCCACATTCCACAGGCCTAGAAAAAGCTCTGTGAAGATAGGGTGAAGCAGTCTGTGAAGCCGTCCGGAGCTCAGGCGCTAAACTGTGATGTTCACGCTATAGTTACTTTCTAAACATTTTAAGGTTTCGTTTTCTTATCAAGCTGATGACAAAGCGAAATTGCTTTGGTTTCGTTACTGGCTAATCATCACACAGACACAGCCTACAGTAGCAAATCTACAATAAACGTGTTTAGGGGAGCACCAAGTTTCGACGAAGCAAACATGAATAGGTTAATGCAAAAGTTGAGATACGCAGAAGCAAATAGTTTGATAGCGAACCTCTGGGGCTGGTCTCCAGAATATTTTCATAACCTGCATTGTTTTGATCTCTTTTTATGTATTTTAGGTTCAATAATGGTTTTTGTTCGAGACGCAGTCTATACTTTATATTTGACCAAACTCATCAAATTAAAACTAGATTCTTGTAGAGGTTTGAGAAGCGAGGTTTGACTTAAACTTAAAGTTAAATGAAAATATTTTTTAGTATCAAAGAAGGATTTGTTGTCAAATGATTATACGTATTATACAGGGTGGGCCAAAAGTAGGCTTACAGTTATTAAACTTTTTTTGACATTATAACTGTAAGCCTACTTTTGGCCCACCCTGTATATTGTTGTGTAGTCTAACGACTTTTGTCTGAGATGTCACGAGACTACACATCATCGACTACACTACAGTACACACATCCGTCTGAAATGTCACTACTTTTCCATGCAGTGTGACAGGCATATGATACCTCATAGGCAACTTCTATTAATATTAGAATAAGTCAATTTAATTGTAGACTAGTTAGCCTAAGTAAGATTTTTCTCTACTAAAGCTTACCTAGCAGTTTTTCTAATTTATACATGCGCAATAATCACTGGCATCTGGGGGTATTTATGGACGGCTGTCAACGACAGACCCTGTTGTCGTCTCAAAAGTGTCAGTAAGCTGATAAGCAACGCTCTCATATCAGCTTTTCTAAAACGCAACAGCTTCTTGTTTTAAAAGTTATTTTACATTGATAATCACCGGTACTAAAATAACTACAAAATCTTGACAACACGAAAAGAATCTAGGTGTAGCCTATGTGAGTAAATTACTGCAGAAATTTCAAGACCTCTCAAGCCAATTCTTTTCCTTGTCTAATTCGTTGCCAAACTTCTGTCTTTACGATACATAACTTTCAATATAGGGTAACAACAATTCTTTGTCATGTCGGTTCAGTATTATCTATAGCTAGCCAAATTACGTGGTTGGGTAATGTACTGTGACATAATAGGTAAGCTACGATACTGATATTCTTCAACTAAAACGCCTTTCTTTGCGACACAGGTATCGTTAGGCCAGATGATTTGCAAAGTAATTGTTTTGTGGATGCAAGCCAAGTGTCGTGTGTATCAGTGATTCTCAAAGTGAGCAATATAAATACAGTAGAAGGGTGGAGGGGGGGTGAAAACTCCTGAGGTGGATCCACAGTTTCTATAATACTAGAGACTGTGGTGGATCTAAGGGAAAATTATTTTATTAATAAAATTGGTGTCTAGACTAGAGGCTTAAACAAAAAATGGAAATAAAGCAAAGATTTACGATTGTGCCTGTCTAAAGTGTTTTCAAATATTAAAAAGCTTGTTTGAAGATGACCCAGCTTATCCATCTCATTCAAGAAACCTCCATTACTATGATTAGTCTACATCAGGGGTGTCCAACCTTTTTGGCCAAAGGGCCACATGTAGTTTACGAATGGTTGCGCGGCCACTTGAGTATTTAGGACTGCTAATTTGTAATCTTAAAAATGACTGTCTGATAATTTCTAATTAAAACCATCACACCCAAATTCTAATCTTAGAAATGTTTTTGTACATTTTATGGGTTATATAAGAAGAGTGAAGTTGGTTTAAAAGTGGTTTAAGGTTTTTAGTTGAAAGCAAGCCAGCAGCAAAGCGTAAAAAATGTCAAATTGGCAATTGACCCTTCCGATGTTACCGGAACAGCGGAGTTGCGCATCCCGTAATGTATTGTCCGGCTTTCCCTAGGTTCATCCACGAAAAACTTGCTTGCAAAAGTAAGTGCTGCCGAATAATGATGTCACGAAAACTGCCAATCCATGAATCCTCTGATCGTTTTCTTAAGAAACAATTTTTTTTGTAAAATTCCAGCAATAGAAAGTTTTGAACTTCTCTCGCTAAAAGCAAGAAATATTGCTGATTGACTGACTCTTGAAGCACCAGTACTATTGTGTGGAAATGGGTGGACGTAACAATGTGGAAAATGTGATGCGTAACAATGTGCATTGTGATACAATAAAATTAACTTGAACAGTTGCGCACCCCATGCACTAGGGATTATAGAGTAATAGAGAAAGAAAGCAAACAATAAATGCCAATTTATCGGAATGTAAGTTCGCCATAAATTACGTTGGCGATTGAGTTGATTATATAATATATGTCATTTCGAAAAATATCACGTGGGCCACTCAGAACCTTCTCGCGGGCCACATGTGGCCACGAGTTGGACGCCCCTGATCTGCATTTTTAATGTAGGCTATTTATAATAAATGTGTTTGTAACTTTAAATATTTTGATAATGTATTAATTTCTGTACGAGGGGCAATAGTACATAAAGCTTGAGATCTACTATGGTGTAGTGTAGATTGTGTTTCTCAAGAAAAAATTGTCGATAGCACATGCACCCAGTTTTCGCCTGACAAAACCTTGAATAAAATTCTTAGACATGCACTTGAACATTGTCATCCTTTTATTCTTCCTGTACTGTATAACACCATCAAAATGTTTTCTTATTTTGTATAACCCTGGACTGCATACAAAGAAAAAAGAAACACTCTGTGGTTTTACTTTCAATCAGGAAGTATTTCTTTGTTTCAATAAATTTCATGAATAAATTATTTATTTTTTTAATATCTGGTGTATTTATATGCACTGTATCTAAAACAGGCGAAGCTATATGGAAATCAACATTAGTTCAAAATCCATGCCAATACTTCATTTCAATCCTTCACTGATCATATATGGATTTGTTACATTTTCAATCAACTTTCCTGTACGTCAAAAACAGAAGATGATTGCATGCTACAGCAATATCTTGAAAAAAAGTTTTTCAAAAATATGCAGTGACTCAACTCACAATTAAAGACTTTTTTTTCGGTCACATGATCAGACACTGTTACGTCATATTGCTAACTTCATTCATGTGGAGAAGAATCCGTTTGGTATTCCTAAGCCTTTGCCATACAATATATTGGAATAACCCAGAAAGTGCTTTCTGGTATCTACCATGGCCTACTAAAACTAGTAGGCCATGTATCTACATGATTTCTTGACACTAGAAGCCTTAAAACATTTTCGTGTCTGGACGAATATGATCTTTTTTAACTGGTTAATATTGCACTCATTTTTAACTTTTTTGCGCTCAGCATCATTTTAAAATTATGCTTGTCAAAAACTTTGCTTGCAGCAGAATATCTTCAAATTTATTGATTTCTTTAAATGTTTTTAGATGAGAAATATCTAAGTTGTTGAAGACAAAAAGTTGGAATTATAGAAGTTTTCAAGTTCTATAAATTTGTGTTCGAAATCGAGCCTTGCGGAACCGCTAATCAAACAGCCGGAAATCTTTGGGCGCAAAACAGTTAAGTTTGTTGTCTTCAATTAGGTTCAACTGTTCAGATGAAAAATCAATCATGCTAGGTTATTTTCTGTGCTTTATAGGCCTGACAAATATGCAACAAACATACTGTTAATCGTAGCCAAAACAATAAAACCAATTTTTAAGAGTAGACAGTAGCTTTGACAAGGGGTTTAAGAAATACTTTTGGACCTGGGCCCGAAATGATTTTGGGGACCCCTAAATTTTCCAAGGAGCCTGAGAACTTAAAAAAACACGCCTTTCAGTATTTGGATAGACAGTAGCGCGTTTTTCTCAGTACTGTCTTAACTTGGGGTCCCAGATTCTCAATGGTACCGGGCCCAAAATATCCTTTTAAGTATCTCACTGAGTCTAGGCAAATCAAAAAACATTTTGGAGCGTTACAAAATCTAGACATTTTGCGTTTGACTCCTACTCTGTTGTTCCACCTTACATCGGTCTGTCGAATCGATGCATTGAATGCAACTAAAACATTTTTCACTGAAAACGCATAATCTCATAATTAGGTTTATTGTTTTACCATCCCTAGTTATTGTTTTTTGGAAAGCTAATCAGGAAGTAGGAACTTTAATAAAGCCAAATAAACATGTACTGTTTTCTTAAAACAATGCACTTGAATAATAATACAGGCTAATTGTGGATCCAAGCAAAAACTCAATGGGTAGATAAAAACTGATGCAGTATAAAGCTAGCTATCTTTTCTTGACGATGACGTCACAAACAAAGGAAACAACTGTTTTGTAACATTTTACCAAAAGTTTTGAATTCGTGTCATGACATCATCAGCTGAAATAGGCTACTTATAATATGTGGGTCTGTAAGTCAACAACGAGCTCCAAGCAAACACACTTAGCCGTTTGTAAGATAGGTTAGTAAGTCATCAGTGACGTTCAGTAGCTTAAACCGTTGGGAAAGCAACTTGGAAATATGCTGCAGCAAGGTAGTAGGCACGAAGGGCGTAACCGTCGGGCGAAGCCGGAAGGCGTGTTGCCGAAGGCAACACTTCCAGCGGGGGGTCTGGGGGGCCTCCCGCAGAAATTTTTGAAAAACACTTCCAATTTGGTCCGCTCTGAGAGCATTTCCAAAACAAATCAAAAATAAAAATCTGTCAAATTTTGCTTCGCCTATGTCGTGATCATACATCCATTTAATGTTTAGAAGTCATGAACAATCTTAATTTTAACGTTGCAGGACCAAAATCCAGTGTTAGACATGGAATAATAGTTGTCTAAATATTTAATTCGTCATGAATGTTCATGCTCAGATATGCAGTTAGGCCTACACTACAAAGACTAACACTTAGGCCTAAACATTACAACCGCAAGCAATTTGTACAAAAAGCTGGATAAGTTTGCCTCCTGCGTATAGAAGCTTAACGAACGAAATATTGCATCCGCACCTGAACGTTCATTGGCGAAGTAACGTTATATCAACGCTGTAAAAAGGGCAAGGGCATGACTATGAAAGCTAGTAGGCTAAAGTACATGGAGAGGAGACATCAAAAAACAGCAACAATCTTTTCGGCATTATGATGCTGTGCTGTGTACCGTGACGAGAGATCATTCTGACGAGTTAGTCTGGCGAATGTACGCATTGACGTCACTGGGAAAGCAAGACTAACCATACCATAACCATAACACATCTGATTGGCTAAGCAGCTGGTGACGCAGCTGGAAAGCAACTTTGATAGTTGCTTCCCTGGAGCCTCAGTGGTTGTTTCTGACGGGAGCGTTTGCGTTAATTGGCATTTATAGGCAAGACATGCGGTTTGGTGAGGACTTAGACTACTCACAAGCGTTACGAGTAATTCTAGTCACGAATACAGTAATTTTCAAGTTAAAATAGACGTGATAAAAATAATAAGTTAAACCTAGAATTCAGTCATTATATTTTGCATAGTTTTCGCTCAGGTAAGCACTGCTTTCCTTGCTTTCCCTCACCGATCGTCACTGTAAGTCATAGACAAAACGTAGGCTACACACGTATGCTTCCGGCGTTTGAAGACAATATAATGCGCACTCTGCATGTGCCATCAGCATCAGCTCAGCATCAGCCAAGAGCAGTTAGCTACACTCTGCATGTGCCTATACAGCTTATTACTGCAACACATACAGTATATTCACTTACTTATTAAACTGTAAATACTCTTAATGCTACAAAAAGTGCTCAATGCCAAGCAAAAAGCCAAGCAGAGCAAGTGACACCAAATATAATTATTACTTTTTAAAACCTCTACAGAGTCTACAGTCTGTTTCACCCTAAAAGGGGGATCATCAGAAAATCCTGAAAAATATACAAAAACGATAAATCGATAATACCTGAAAAGATATTAACATTATAAAAAACCTTAATTGAATCTGTTAAAAAAATATCAAAGTTGCAAAGGGCTACCCCCACTACAAAAGCTTCAATTGAGACGTCCAAAGGGATACCAAGCACGTTAATGACAATATTTGTGACGTCATAGTGAAGAAAAATTAAGGTAACCTTTAGAAATCAAATTAAAATTATGTTATTTTGAAGCACTTGAGTTTAAATTTGTTGCGATGACGACATTTACCTACAAGTTCAGCTATGTTATACTGTATTTGCTTATATGCTGTATAGTTATGCTTGGCCTTACAGTAGAGGTGGCCGCAATAATTGTAGCCTTTGTCTCGATGAAAAGATTGCAACAAATTTAAACTCAAGTACTTTACAATAACAAACTTAATTTGATTTCTATAGATAACATTAATTTTATTGCATTTTGCTTCACTGTGGCGTCAAAAATATTGTTATAAATGTGCCTGATTTCCATTTGAACGTCTTAATTGAGGCTTTTGTGGTATCCGATAGAGGTAGCCCTTTGTAATTCTGAGGTTTTTTTGCAGATTAAATTAAGGTTATAATGTTTAATGTCTTTTCAGGTATTACCGATTTATTGCTTTTGCATATTTTTCAATTAATTATTTTGTATTTCTGATCAAAATCGCATTTTACGCAATGACATTTTGTCTGTTTCTCTATTCACTCACGAACTGTCCAATAGAAAAACTATATTGTGTAAGAAGAAACCAAATTTTCCTCCAAGCATTTTTGTTTTGATTTTGGCTACTGCAGTAAGCATTAAAGTTAACACGTTCTGTAAATTTCCGGTTCAAATGGTACTGTTGTGGCTTATGCGCTAGTTTATGACTAAGATTAGGAAAATCATAAATGGAAAAACTGTTCCCAGCAAAAACTACCATCAATATCAGATGAAGTTAAATAAAAAAGAGCCAAAATATGTGTTCGGTTTTGCTCAGTCAACGTATGTGGTATTGAAAAGATATTTTGTTATTCTGCAGCAACCTAAGCGGCCTTTGTAACAAAAGTGACAAATAAAATCACTAAAATGCAAGAAAAAACACAAATCGATCATTTTTCCTAAAATAAAATAGCTTTTCCATTTATTTTGTTAGTGCTTCTAGCTGCTTCATATGATCCACTTTTTACCAGAAAAAAGAAGATCCTTTCAAAAAATATGAAGGTCGATTTATGAATTGGTCTTTTGTGCCACTTAGTAAAATTCATCGAACATGGAATAAATCGAATTGTCAAAGCTCAAATCATCATTTATTCACTTACTTGCTTTTATTTATGCTTTACGTTTGTTATAAATTAAATTTTCAACACACGATGCTGCACCGAAGCTTATTCCCAATTGTGTTACTCATTAACATGGGTCAGTTAAACGTCGATTGAAGACGATTTGCAGGCTCTTTCCTGGCAATATTTTAAAAAGTGTTTTAATTGAAGGAGTCATCACAACAACACTACGTTTGACGCATTTAAAACTTGCCTTTTCACGCAAGAATGTTTTTTTTTATTTCTTTATTTTTTGGTGCATGTGATGTGTCAAGATAGTTTTCTACATTAGCCTTTATGATGTTATACTACTTTAAAATGCTCTAAAGCACGGTTTGAAAGAATTTTTTTCGCAACAAAATAAACTATTACTAAATCGTTTTGAACTGAACACCAAGGATTTCTAGAAGTACGAGGTGAAAAATTACTTTGTGACTAAGATAAGTTAAATATAAGAGTTGCCAGGTAATTTTTCAGCACAAACGCACTCTTGACTTGCTCAAAATTAAATCAATACTTGTTCAATTAGTTCCAAAATTTGCAAAAAAAAACACTCCCAAAACGCTTACATCTTTAATTTTTCAACTCACCTGTGCAACATCAGTGTTTTGAATTTTAACGTTTTCAAAACAAAGCAAAAAAATGTTTTCCAAATAAGATACGGTTGTGTAACACCATCAGTTTATGGGTAACATTACTGGATAAGTCAAGTTGTGAGTGTAATGTTTATTACGTGAGTGATTTCTTTTCAAGTTGTTATTTGGACAAGAATAATTGATTAACATTTTTATCAGCATCATTCCTTGGATAAGATGCTATTGCTATAGCGAAATCGATTCTTAATAAATTACACTAAGAGGTTAGATTGTTGTGCAAATGCCAGCATTTGATGAATGCAAAATAGCAGTAGCCTACCATCTTGGATAAGCTACTTTTTTCATATAGGCTTAACCTACTCCTGACTGATGCGTTGACAACAGATCACTTTAGATTAACTTGTGATTTTTATTTCTTGCAAATTTTTATCTTGCCTTAACTAGAAAGCATTGGCTGAGTTTTGAGCTATGTAATTAAAATTTTGTGTGGAAATGTGCAGAAAATTTGGCAACAGTTTTACATGAAGCACCCTGCTCTCAGAGAATAGAGAAAGCTGTGCTTCTCTGTACATTGTTGAATTCCCTGCTGAACACTTACAAGCCTGAATGATAGACAAAAGTTTTGCTTCGTTTAGAATTTACAACGAAGAAGAGTTTACTGTTGTCAAAATAAAACAACACAAAAAAGAATTTCGCATCGATGCCAAATAGGCTATACTTAAATTTCCAAGTAGCCTAGAAAGCAGCCTCTTATTTTTGAAATGTTTATAGTTTGAACCGCTATAAAGCCTCGCATCTACACGCTATTTTTTACGTAGCGGCTTACATTACTTTTTTAAGTTAGATAAGAGCCAGACTTTATATACAAAAAAACTGCAAGACTATGCAACTCTGCTGCGACGCCGAGTGGTGCGCTTGAGCTACCGAATGTATCATAAGATTAGCTTTCCCTTTAGTGGCACCTAGCAGATGATTTAAAAAGGACACTTCATTTTGTAAATTTAAAAGGTTAATGAAGAGCCTTTTTGAGTAGGGTTGGGACGTAACCACAGAGAGGCTTGTAGGAGCACTAACCCCTTAAAATTGTGGCTTGTGCTCCCCAAAAGTATGCTTTTAATACTATTATAAAGTTTTAATGACATTGTGTTACACGTTGAATAACGTTTCATGAGTGTTTGGCTGCATTCAATTGCTATACTTTTAAACAAAAACTTTATTTCAAATAATAAAATGATTGCTCCTCAACAGTTGTGCTTTTGCTCCACTGAAATTATCTTTTTAGCTATGTCAGTAGAATAGGGGCAAGCAGCTGGTCACAATATCCAATACATCGCTAATGGGACACATCACAGCGCATTCCGTATTTGTCGAAAGATTGAAGAGTGGTCGACCCGTAAGAAAATTGAAAGTCTAACTAAGGTCTTGTCGAACTCGATTGGAATTATTTTGATTTCCTGCCGATGACTACTCACTACATTTTGTTGCTAATAAAAGGTCTGTTGTAACTTGTATGTTTAAAACTTCTGGTACGCTTTTCGGATAGGTTGCGTATACCGTAATAGAATTTGCTTTGCGTTGCTTGGCACCCAGCTGTGAAACTTTTGTTTAATATGTTGTAATACGTGTAATATGTTTAATATGTAAATAATATGTAATATGTTTAATATGTAATAATATGCCGTATGTTCATTGTATATTCTTAAATGCTCGTGTTGTTGATTTTTCTTTTTTATATTGGTTGTAAGGTTCAGTCGTCCCCGCATGGTTTCATCAACTGGCACACCTCCAGTTGCTTTAGGTATGTGGAGCCAACTGGTTCTTCCAACTAATTCATCTACTTTAAACTGTTAGGTTTGGTGGCCGTGCTTAATTTACTTTCGTGTACGTAACCTTTAAATTTGCATCGCATGCACGTTTTAAACTTTTGTAGTTTTGCCACCTTTTTCTTTTGTTGGTTTTGTTCCCGTTCACTATTTGTAACTTTATCATTGCTGTTGTTTTCCGACAAAGAAAAATAAATTGAATTGAATTGAATTGAATAGTTTTATAAAGCATAAGTTAAGGCAACTTCACTGTGAAAACAACTGGCAAGCTCGAACAAGCTTCTAAGCGTTTAAGCCAGGGCTACTCAACTGGCGGACCGCGGTCCGAATCCGGACCTTCTGGGTGTTGAAGGTAGACCTCGGGCTTCTGGAAGAATAACCTCATTGCTACATTTTAGGGCCTCTTTAAACAGATTTCCATTTGGGAAAAGCATTTTTTTGTGATTATCAAGAAGCTGGGGGCTTCTCCCCTAGACCCTCCAATGCTTTGCCGTCTTCTCTGATGTGCGATCCACACAGCTACACTACAAAGAAACACAATACATTTTTTCCTTTTTTATTTCTTTGTTTGTGTCAGACAAAAATCCAAGATGTGTTACATACTACCTCAAAAGTGTTTCGGTGCTCGTAGGCTACTGGTTGTTTAATTTTCGTGGTTGCATATTAAATATTCACCGGACCGCAAAAATATTCTACTTATCAAAATGGACCTTTGCAAACATTAGTTGAGTAGCCCTGGTTTAATCCGACCAAAGTAGACTACGTATCAGTGTAGAATTTGTAGATAAATCAATTGTGTCACGAAGAGTCCTACAGACAGCACGGAAGACACCGACCTTGTTGGCGAAACACAAACGCTCGTTGTGCAGTGAGTGTTCAGCTTTGCACTGACAGTCCTGCGGAATTTCCGCATTTGACTAACGGTATTCGATAACGTTTTTTGAAACCTTTATTGTTATGCTGCTTTGCCATTTACCGTATACACTCGGAAAGCTTTAGCTTGGTTTCAATGCAAAACAATTGCAACTTTTGCTTAACCCTAGGTTAATCAACGAAATGACCAAATTCTATAACTTTAATAACTAAATCTTTCGGCAACACTGAGAATGAAATTTAGTTTGGTTTCGTTTTAATCTTTATCCTCAAACTGGCGAAGCCTTTGATATATTCCTGGCAGTTTTGTGTACTTGTAGAGGCTTTGAGTCACTGACGTAAGGCAGGTTACCGAGATTGGCAGAGTGAAGTTTCCAATTCTTGTTGAACTGTTCTTGTCTGAATTATTCCATCCACTTGTGGCCGCTGAGTGGTTGGTTACTTTTGAATCTTTATCCTCGGACTGACAAAGCCTTGATTGGTTATTTCTGGTAGTTTCGCATACTTGTAGAGGCTCTTGACGTAGAGCCGGTTACCGAGATTGGCAGAGTGAAGTTTTTCCGATTGTTGAAGTGTTGTTGCAGGGAAATTATTCCATTCACTAGGTGCCGCTGAATGGAGAGTAGTCCTGGAAATGCGTTGCTCAAGCACACACCCCGAGAGTCGAACTTGCGCCGCGTGATTTTGAGCCGGGCGCGCAAACACTGAGCTAACGGAGCGGACAAGTGGGGAGCAGTCTTGAAATGCGTTGGTCAGACGCACATCCCAAGAGCCGAACCAGCGCCGCTTGAACTTGAGTCGAACGCTTAACAACTGAGTTAACTGGTCGGACAACTAAATTGTAAATGAACTTCTGTGAAGAAAGAAATCCTCTGACTTCTCAATAACCAAATAGTCAAATCACACCATTTGCACGAAACACTTTCTTTGCACTACAGTCACTGTGCAATCGAATAAATACTAAACAGTTGAATTGTAATACTTCAAATAATAGAGCTGCGACAAAAGGTTTTCCTTCGTAGTTACACTTTGTAGCACATAAAAATTCTTTCATAACAGAGAAAATTATTAAAATCGTTAATGGAATAGCAAGTTGAAACAACTTGGGTTAGATGGTTGGCACGTGCGCAATGACGACACGAAACATTTTCGCGTGGCAGTTAAAGGTTTTATTCACTGCATTGGCAAAGTTTTTTTTTTATTATAACGGAATATCTGTGTAACTAAAGTTGATTCGGACGAAACCATCCGCACGGCGACTCTCTCACAAGTGAGAAAGTGCTGCTCAGGTGACCTTAAGTTGAATGGATAGATCACGTGAAAGACATTCAACCGTAATCAAATAATAATATAGAGTTGCATGGGTAGGCCACATACAGTATAACAATAATAACTAAAATGTGACCGAACTGCAATTAAAAGTTTAAGCAAAATCAAGAACACTTGTGGATCAAAGTGAAGGTTTTAGTGACTAAATGCAGTTAATAAACTTAAACATGCAAAATGCTGATATAATCCTAGTCAGAGTTGCGTAACTATTTATCAATAGAGACATTTTTTTTGTTTCTTTTGTTTCATTATTTTATTCTAAATCTAAATATTTTCGTTTTGTTTTGGCTTTGAAAGAAAAATAAAAAGCAGAAAATTTTCTTTTAAACAGCAAAATAAGCAGTGACGTATGCAGGAGGGGGTTATTGAGCCATGGATTTAGTATTTGCTTGATTTGCAGTAAAACAGCTTTTGTATTTGCTTTGTCACTGCTATTTAAAGCATATTGAATGCTGTACTCCACTACGTCAAAGTACCAAAACTTTTTTTTTAAAACGGGGAAGAAAATCTCAATGCTCCTCCCCCTGCGTACGCCACTGAAAATGAAGATTTATTTACAATGTAGATGTTATTCAACATTTATTAAACTTTTGTCAAATGGATTATTTATTATGCAGAACGAAATTCACCAGTAAAACGTTTTTATCTTCGTTAACTGTAGGACTAAACTGTCAAGGAGCCAGTTTCATCATCGTTCTTTCCTTTAAAGGGGGGTCTGTTGATCTCCAACAATTGGGTCACTGGGCTCATTTTCATAGACCTTCTTTCCTTCAAGAGTCAACTGTTGAGCTGATAGCTGACAAATATCCTTAGCATTGGAATTCCTAAAAATCATGAAAAAGATTGTACATAATTTTAATAAAAGAACGAACACTTTAATACCAACTGTATATTGGTCTACAGCTCTATAGACTATACAGCACTGGACAATTTATTATGGATTTTTTATTTTTTGGACAATTTTACAGCAAATTTCAGATTTTTTTTTGATAACTGAGAGCACTACAATAAATGTAATGGGTGGTTCAAAGCAAAGAAGCTGCAATTCTCCAACATCGGTATTCAATACCACGTAATAATGCCGGATTGTGACGTCATAATGGTGCAAGTCTACTACAATGCCAGCAGTTCAGTTGAGCCTTTGTGACGTCCATTATGACATCACAATGGGGTGCTGTTGAATACCGATTGTGTGGAATGGCAGCTTTTCTGCTTTGGGTCACCATTACAATTATTTCCGAGCTCTCAGTTATCGGAAAAACAAAAAAATTGAGATTTGCTGTAAAATTGTCAAAAAAAAATCCATAATAAATTGTCCAGTACTGTATATGACAAACAGCAATCAAACATGTGTAGGCCTGCCTATAGGTTATCAACTTTAGCGTTTATGAAGTGAGAAACAAATAATAAAATTGCACACATGTAGATTTAGATTTGTTTCTAAAACATAAGCATAGCGCATTTTTTGCTTTGGTGTGGTATGATAGAAAAGGTGGCTTATGCTGATAGGAGTCCAGTTTTTGGGTTAATCTGATAATGAAGAATCTAGCTAATTACTTGACCAGATAGGCTACCGATACCCCAAATTGCAGACTCCTATCAGCATCAGTATGATTACAATTCTTCTGCTTGCGTCGTCAGTTTAACCTGACGCAGGAAGATACGGGGCTTTAAGCACCCAACCAAACCGGAAAAAACAAGTAGGCTACGCTGCAGGCCCGAAACCTATCTTTCTGATTCTCAGACTTTATTGAATCTGAACCTAGGCCACCTACTGTAACATTTATCTTTACTCAGACTTGGGCAACGTTGTACTCACTTGACAATTTTTATCGATGTAATAGCGGTATGACTGCTAGATGAACTTTTACGCTTTCTCGTCAAACGAAAACTTTGACCTCCTTCAGAAATATTGCTTCTGATGGTACGTCGTCTAAGACACTTAATAGCAGCTCTAAGTATTAAAAAATACAGTGAGAATTTTTTTTCTACGAAATGAATTAAGATGAGAAATGTAGTTCGCTTTTACAAAGAACTTTTGTCAAAAGCTGTCAGACTGTTGATATTGACTCGTATTTACCCAGCATTCACATTGAAAATTACTTGATCTGCTTAACCAATGTCGACATCATCCAAACGTTTAGATCAACCAAGGTTGATTCAATGCTAGGGGTGTGAGTTTGAGCATTGAGCAACGCATTTCAAGGACTGCTCATCATTCAAGAGCATTTAGTGGATGGGATGATGCACAAGCATAAATGCTCTAATTAATGACGTGAAGGTTTCCCACTGTCAATCCAGTGACCGGGCCTGCGTCAGTCGTTCGAAGTGTCTGCAAGTATGAAGAACTGTCTCGGTTAAGCTTTCGAAGAAGTTTTCTTAGACGCCAGGTAAAGATTCCGACGACTCCAATCAACATCATCCACTGGATACATTGAATTAGTCAAACTACAAATCTTTATTGCAGTTGCCAGATTAGAGCTAGTATGAAATGACAATGCAAACGTTACATCCTGTTGCTGTTATTTTTATATAGATTTAGATATTATCAGGGCCTCCAAGAGCCCTGCCGGGCCCCGGTGCAGATGTTGCTGCCGGGCTCCTCAGCACGACATGTCGCGTGATATCTCACGAATCGCAAGCAAAATTTGCTGTGCGCGTTCTTACCAGGGCCGAATTTAGCTGATGGCGAGCCCGGGGCACTTTTAGATCGGAGGGGCCCCCGTGCGAAATTTTTTTTCATAAAATCACATTTTTTCCACGTAGGGGGCCCTTCAAAAGTCGGAGAGCCAGGAGCACCTGCACCCTTTGCCCCCCCCCCTCCTAAATCCGGGCCTGATTCTTACAAAGGATAAATTAGGTTAAAGTATTAACACTCCATTATTTCACAACCAATGCACTATTGTAAATATAACTTTAAATTCACAGATACACACTAGTTATACACAAAGATAAAATGCTGTAAAATGCTAAAACACTAGCCCACATAGTGTAAATATAGCCTCAATAGCGTTTTCAGATATGGAATTCTGCCCTAATTTGAGGAAAAGTTTATAGCTGTTGAAAACAAAAACTTGTATTTTGGAATTTTTTTTTAGTCTTGGGCAAAGATCAAAACCCTAACCTTTCCTAACTCTAACCCTTCCTAACTCTGGCAACACATGATTGTAACCATGGCAACAAGTGGGTAAAATCAGCCATTTCGAAGATAAAAATTGCAATAGGCCTACTATCCGACATGGCTGACATAGCATTGCATATGTGTGCTTACAGTTTTACATTAACATACAATACCATTTCTGACCTTGAAATCTGCAGAGACTAGGGCAGCAAACTTAGGATGAATGTATTGCTACTGTTCATGACATTAAGAAATACCAACTTCATATAAGAAATACCAACTTCAAAATACTGTATAAAAAACATTTTATGCAAAATTGACCTTAACACGCAAATTTAAACATTTTATCGGGCCCCCTGAACGCAAAAAAATGGAAATTTTGTTGTTTTAAAAAATGGCATACCCATGAGGGGGCCCATTCAAAATACAAACTAATATTCATATAAAAAACAATATTTTAGGCAAAATCTACCTGAGCACGCAAATTTAAACATTTTGTCGGGCCCCCTAAACTCAAAAAATTGACAATTCTGTAATTTAAAAAAAGGGCATAGCCGAGGCTACCCATAAGGGGGCCCCATTCGACATACGGAACTAATATAAAAACAATATTTTATGCAAAATCGTTGAAATCAATCTTTTTATCGCGTGAATTTAGACATTTTGTCGGGCCCCCTTGAACTCACCGGGCCCCGGTGCAATGCACCGGTTGTCCCCCCTCTTGTGGGCCCTGGATATGATGTAAATAGCAACATATTCAATATTGTGCTCACTGCACTGATGCGACTTGAAAGGTAAAACTGATGACACTGTCTATAGTAAATTATAGTAGCTACGTCAATATTGAATTGTCGATAATTAAAAACTGGTGATGTACATCAAAACCGACAATAGTGTCCCCTTAAATTAAATTTGAAGAATTTATTAATAAGTTTTATAAGATTTTAATGACGTACCAGAAAACTTTAACACAATGCAAGCTTAATCTTAGACAATGCATTGCATGCGACACTGAATTAATAGGTCTATTGTGCACTTTTATACACTTTGAATGAACTAATGCGACCACAAATCAAGGAAGTGTTATTTTTTAGCTTGACGTCAAGCTTTTGAGGTAGGTTGTATGGTAGGACAGACAGCGCATTAGAAATATTGCAACACAGCAGCAAATTCTGTTTTACAGTTTTTATGCGTTGACAGGCTATTAGATCTGCCAATCCGTAGCTGAATTAAAACAAATGAAATATTTGTCTTTGAAAACCATTTTAATTCAGAATTATAGGATGCGTTTGAAAGCATTTCTAATTTGGGGTATCCTTCTTACTTTCTTACCCAATAAACATTTGTCTTTTTGTATGTGTCATTAAAAGCAGCCAACTTCGATTGGTTACCATTGGAGTGACCATTAATCGTAGTTACTTTTACTTTCTTTTTTGGAATACAGGCAGTAG
Source organism: Aplidium turbinatum (assembly GCF_918807975.1). Taxonomy (NCBI): domain Eukaryota; kingdom Metazoa; phylum Chordata; class Ascidiacea; order Aplousobranchia; family Polyclinidae; genus Aplidium; species Aplidium turbinatum. The sequence continues at coordinate 51,171,124 of NC_137472.1, forward strand.
ATATATACATAAACATATCTTAAAAGGACTTTACTTACAAATTTTATCCACAGAGACGTGATAATAAGTAACCTCGTTTGATATTTGATGTGCATTTTACATTGCATAAAAGTTTTGAACTGAGATATAATTAAAAGATCCTGCCTACAGTAGCAATGGCCTACCAAACAACCTGCTGCGATTTATAACAAAAAGGTATCGTTATTCACAATATAAGCTGACATCATTCGATCATCCGACCTTCCAACCTCTTCAATGTTTACAGTGAAATGATTTTGAGAGACATCGAAGATATGAATGGAGTAAAGGTTGAGGAACAAAATACAACAAACTTGAGATATGCTGATGATACAGTCTTGATTGCTAAATCTGCAAACGTTCTATAAGATTTATTAAATTCTGTTGTCAATAAAGGCCGCCAAAGATCAACTTAACAGCTTGAACCAATGGGCCACAAACACAACAATCAAAACTAACAATTTTATACGGATGTCAAATGACAGAGAAGTTTGGAAGACCAAGATTGCTAATGTCTGTATCAGATCAAGCACATAATTAATTAATCGTCAGATCAAAGTTACACTTTGGAGTATCCTAAATTCATGAAAAGAAAAAGACAAGAGCAATTTATTTCTCTATATAGTAGCGGGATTATGTCAATACAGACAGCATAAAATGGTAAGCAATAAGCTTATCCTTGTAATCAGGTCACCTCGATCGACTGAAGAAGTTACCTCCCAAAAAACTGTAAAGAATTGGATTCAAGGCAGAGTTCAAGTAAGCCAGAGTCGATCCAAAGATAGCGAGTGATTTACAGTAATCTTCCTGTAAAAAATCTTAAGTTGAACTTAAAAAAACAAAAAAACAAACAAGAAGAACTGTTATGCAAGAAAAATGAATGCAAACTGTTTGCAGGAAAAAACTATACATTCAAAAATGTAAATAAAATATTTTGAACTAATTTTAACAGCAGAAAGCAGATTTTCTTAATGTTTGTGTCAATGGGCCACAACATATCGCACGTGTTATAGAATTTTAGCGTTAGTTTGCATAGAATTTTAGCGTTATTATTATTTGAATTTATTCAAATGTTGTCTATTGTTCAAACTTTCTATTTTTTAAGAAAGATTAGAGATCTGTTTATCGTTTCAAAGTTTTGAAATGTGCATTTTGTTTTTTCATGACGACGCTTATGCTGATAATAAGAAAAATCTGTTTGACCCACGAGATGACCTACACGATTGCGGACAGTCTATATAATCTTTTGGTAAACATGTTTTTTATATCAAACTTTTACTTACGTCGCCAGATATTGTTCCCATCATGGCCAAGTTAATTGCGTGGTAAGGCAACCAGCAAGCAACAAAACATCCAACCAAAGCTGCACACATAATGGTCACACGTCTGCGATCTTTTGTGGATTGGGAAGAGGATTTCTTCCGGGATCGTCTTTTTGGATTCAAATCACCGCCTTCTGAGGATTGCAGTGACTTTATGGACGGCTTCCTTGCTGACGGCATATGCCTCAAACGATTGATTATGAGGCCATAGCAAACAACCATAACCTAAACAACAATACCAAAAATGAGGCAAACATGACAACACCAATGTTTACCTTGAGTAAACATTAGCCGTATGCAGGTTTACACCCGTTAGTTAATGATGTAAATTAATAGAACAAGCAGAAAACAAGTTGATTTTCATGTATGTCATTGAGTGTCTTGTCAAGCCAAAGCCGCTTGCTCTTGAGCGGTGTCGAACCAGCGCCCTTTCGAGCAACCTACACTGGCTTTCACCACTGGGCTATGCAGCCAACGATACATAATTGACTGTAGTGGCAAAATAATACTGTTGGACACATAAAAGAGATGTAATCTACTCCGCAAAAGACTTCATTTCTGGATCTTTTTGTTATGCTTGCTTTGTTTTTTTCTAACGTATGAGCCCATTGTAGCCTACAAAATGATAAAATGGAAAACTTTCATTGTTAATCAATTTTCCTGAAAAGCAACCATAAACTGCTTCCCACCTACAACAAGTCTTCCTGAAAAAAGCATCGAATCTATGACCATGAAACAATCCAACATTGAATTAATCACATCAAAATTATTTTTGTGGCGAGTTATAGCTGCAGACGATCTACACCTTAGAAATGGAACAATCTACACCTTAGAAATGGTTGCATAAGATGTAAAGTATGTAAAAATGCTCAAAGTAACTTTAATTAAAAATGCATTACAGAAAAAACTAATCACATGCGCTTTGCTGCTTTTTTTTTGCGAGAAACCAGTATGGTTGATTTGCAAAACTTTAAGGGTATTGGTTTAAAAATTCCAAAAAAATAATTGGTGTACCTGTCTGTACGTGTCTGATGGGCTCATGGTACAAGAGATAAAAATCCTTAAAGGATACAAACTGTCAAACTGATATGTGTGAATCACAAGTAAAAATAAAAACAAATTGTTAATTTCTATTAATTTAAAACTGAGATTTGCCCATGAAGTGACTTTTACTTGCGTAGTCTATACATCACTTTTTAGCACGCTATATAGGAGACAATGTGGTTTGTGGTTGCAACTCGCAACAGTAAAATAAAAGTTCGCCCAAGATACAGGATTAACGTCGGATTGGCATTCTGAAATAGGATTGTAAAAATATTCTTTGCAGACTGACAAAACGATTTTGGAAAGTTAGCACTGGCAGTCATGGAACGTTGTAGGAACTTTGAATCGCTGGTGTTGGCTTAGTCACCGAGATCAACAGTGTAGGCTACAGGTATTCTCTTGTCGAAGTGTTTCACCGGTAAGTTCTTCCATTCGCAAGATGCTGCTGAAGGTAGGCCTGCTTTTAAAGAGCTTTGCTGAAGCGCACACTTTAAGAGCTTAACCGTTCGCGGTACCTTGCCACTTATTTGACTGCAGAATATAGTTTTGCACTGAATATGTCAGCTTAGTTTCGTCAGGCAAGCAAGCATTTGAGAAGAATATAAAAAAAAAATGTTGTTACTTTTGTATTGTATTTTTCAATCTCTTGATGCAAATTTTAAAAATTAATCGCTTAACAAAACATTCTTTATGATTGCTGATAACAGAAAGAACAATTCTCACCACAACTGGAAGTAGAAACATAACTACAAAATTGAAAGTCAAATATGCAATCCATCCTTGAGATCTGCCACTCATACTACAGGTTTGGGATTCATCATTATTATTTCCACTTCCAGAACTATAATTGTCACTTTCGTATCCCGAATATTCATAGTCACTTGAGTATCCCGAATATACATCGTCACTTTTGTATCTCGAACTTTCATAGTAGCTTTCGCCTTCATGGTTATCAGAATCGTCGTCATATGTTATTTCTTTCGTATTGGTTCTGTCAAAATAAATTTGTTTGTTCATGTTTCAACAGCACAATATAACCTGATAAGAGGAAAATTAACCTACCGTAAGGTGTGTGAAATCTGAGAAACTGACAAAAGTACCAGAATCCATTTTTTTTAAACCAAACAAAACATACTATACGACTGAGTCTCTAGAAGGGCCAATACTTCCAGCCTCGATATTACGATATCGTATTTGCATAGAAATCGAACAAAAAAATTTTTAATTCCGGCTTCTTACTCGCAGTTTTAACTAGATTTACGGCTCCAACTGAAAACAAAATATTTTTTTCTGTTTCTGTGTAAAAACAAATGATATTCGACTACTGAGCCCAAACCCCATTTACTGGTTAAATTTTCAGAATGTGATGAAAAGAAATTGCCAAACATTAGCTTAAGATCGCACAGGATTTTTTTCCGCTTGTGGTTTTACACCGAGCGTAGGCAAAATCTGTGTATTTTTACCGACTCCAGCGGCTGAAGATACGCCAAACTCTTTAACTCCACAGCCCTGTTGTTCCGGACAATATCTGTAGGCTACAAATCAAACGTCACATAAAACCGTTCAGGTCTACTGAATCTTGGCGTCTGACGAAATGGACTATTGCTAGAAATAAGCAAAGATTGCATCACCTTTGTAACACCTGTTGAAACATTACATCATCGTTAAATCTTGAATTACGAGATATGGTGTAAGCCAAATCTAACAGGTGTCTGAATAGCTTCATAATGATTTTCATTATTACGTCACAGAAACTGCTTACGTGCGTTTGAAATATTGCCATCTATTCTTGTCATTTTAAATTGTTGCTTGAAAAGTTGGTCGCATATTTAACTGTTTTGCTTAGTGCTTGCCAGCTGGACAAAATTTCCGTCTTTATCTCAGTAATTTGTATTGTAGTGACAAGTTTTAGTGGCGTACGGTGTTGCGTCGCAATTTCGACAGCCTTGAGGCTATTTTTACAGAAATACAATTTTTGAATAGACGTTTTCAGAACAGTGTTTCTTTTCGGTCATTGCATACAGACGAACGGATTCGGGAATCTTATGTTACAATTTTCCCACGAAGAGATTATGGTTTACCGTTGTGACCACCTCTAGCCGATCTGTAAAGTAATCTCTACCTGTAGTTCAGTTCAGTTTATTTTTTGTTTTGTTGGCGAAAAAGAAAGACACAAAAAGCAAAAAGACAAGGTCAATGTCTGTACAGTAGAGTAGCCTATGTATAGTACGTAAACTGAAGATTTCTAATTCTTGATAAGGACACAAGTACGTGTCGAAAACGTTAGAGTTCATTTTAATTTTGTAAGAAGTTTTTTGTGTAGCTTAATGCATTATGTTAAACCCGTTAAAGTTTTTTTTTTTTTTTTGTCCATGGTTCAAAAGTGGCCAAAGATGATGAACAGAATGAAAGGCATAATTGACTTTTAATAAATACTATTTTTTAAAAGCATGTAAAATCCTGATATTATAAATTGCCCTTTTAACTTAATCAAAACCATTTGCAGCTAGTTGCACAAGCATATTTACTTAGCCTATATTGTATGCTGCGTGTGCTTTTGCTTTGTAAAGAAAAGGTTGTGTTGTACCACTTCTCTCTACGTCTATTCACGCAGGTCAAAAGTTTATTGGAGCAAGGGCAGTATAGAAGCTTTAGCTATTTAACTATTAAAGTAATTTCAACTCGTTTTTGATAATCCTACACATCCAAAAGCATCCGCTTCAGTGTATAACAACATAGCCTAAAGGTGACCAGCTTCGAGCAATACAATTAAGAAAAAAGTGAAGTTACCACTAAATACTAAAATTATGTTTAGAAAATTGAAGCACCTTTTTAACATCTTACTACCGGTACCGGTACTCATTTCATCAGAATTATTTGAGAAAGAATGAGAACTTTCTGTTGTAGAGTTGTTCACCACAAAGCTGCGTTCACTCCTAAATGGTAAATTTATTATAAACTAAGTTTTCAGCACACTTATTAAACAAAACACTCACAGTTTAGATGCATTTTCATTTTCTTGATTTTATTGATAAAAAGTAAAAGCAAACAACATTAAGGTACAATAGTTAATTTTGCATCTTTTTCATAATGACAAAGATGTTTTCTTTGTTTACTACATTGTTATCGCGTAGCCTACTCTCAATTTTTTCCAAAATATTTCTAAACTTTCAAATCCTGAATCATATTTTTCAATTTTTTGTTTTAATTCAAAAAGTCAAAAATTTTGGTTTTCATGTCCATGGGTTGTAGAATATGCTCACTGCTTAAATTCGAAAACATACTGATTAAAAGTTAAAACGTCTAGAGTTTACAACACAGCTTGAATTGCAAGTAGCATAATAAGCCCACATGCAGAGTTGAATTTCCAAATTGTTGTTCATCGAAACAAGATATTGTTCATAGTCAGCTGCAAGTATCCCAAGACGGTTTTCTCCGGGAAATACGACTCTAATAGAGAAATTGCACAGTGATGCAAAATGGTGTGTGATTAAAATTCAAATCTAAATGCAATGAAAGTCATTTGTACTTTTTTGTCAAAACAAAGTGAACATCTTGTTGTATCGTATAAGACTTGATATCACGAGTCTTACAAATGACATGGCATTTACAGTTTCACTTGCAATCTTATGATATTTTTCACAGCTAACCTATTTAAAATGTAAGAGATTGATTTGTCTTAATGGAAAAAGCACGTTAATTTTTGTTGGGGAAGAACAGAGAGTCTGCAATATCGAACCACATAGAACTCAAAAATATCGAGGTCTAGTTTTGCCCACAGACGTTGTATCAACGTTATGTACGTTGTATCAACGTTATGCGTTGTATCAACGTTATGTACGTTGTATCAACGTCATGTACGGTGGTACATGTAGAATGCGTCATGCGTCCCGTCAGTCGCTGTCTTTCAATATTAACATAAGCTTTTAATTTTGAAGTTTTACTCACCCACATTTGCAAGGAGAATTAGGCAAATCATCATATATCTTAGAATACATCATCATTGGTATGCTCATCAACAGGCTTAAAGTCAAAGTCGTAAGTGTAATTGCAAATGCAGATTTGCGCTTCCGTAGCTTTTGCAGGGGAGCAGAAAAGGTGTGACATACAGCTATGTAGCGGTCGATGCTCATAATCTGAAGTGGAAAAAATATTCATCTAGATTTCATGAAATCAAAAACAAAACTTGAAAAATGTTCAACAAGGTCTTGGACCTATGTTACTGATCATATGCCACCAATGACGTAGACAGTGCTGATCCAATTCTCTGTTAACTTGGTACCTTTCAAAGCAGTTAAATTTTATACATGCTTTTTATTATTGGTTTTCAAGTAGATTATTTTTTATTTTTCTAAATTAAAAAAAAACAGACTTTCAAGAAGTCAAACAAAATGTCTCTAAGGGATTTAAATAATCCAAGATGTTGTTTAACACTAAATGTCGTGGCAGTAGCATTAACAAAGGGGTCCATCGTCCATGGAGTAGTTTTGGACCACCATCCTCTTCCCAAGGAACCCGTAATATTGAAGAAACTACAGCGTATTTTTTTTAATATAGTGCGTTTTTCTTAAAGTATCTTGATTTAGAGCTCGAGAATCTCATTGATACCAAATCTCAAATTATCCTCTCAATGGCTCAGTGTCGTAGCCGTGTGTAAGTCGTATACTACATGTACTTTAAACGGTTGTAAGTTTGGTGTTTGTGGAAAAAAGAAAACAATGTTGGAAAGACAATTTGAAGATTCACCTGTTTGTTGATATGTTTCTTGTAACTAAATGGAGCAAAGGCTTTTCTTATACATTGCGTCACAATATTGTACATCAAGCACGCGGTCATCAAGCATCATCGGTCATCGGTCATCAAGCATTAACAAAGGGGTCCATCGTCCATGGAGTAGTTTTGGGCCACCATCCTCTTCCCAAGGAACCCGGAATACGTTTTTCTTAAAAGGATCTTGATTTAGAGCTCGAGAATCTCATTGGTACCAGGCTCAAATTATCCTCTTAATGGCTCAGTGTCTTGGCCGTGTGTAAGTCGTATACATGTACTGTAAACGGTTGTAAGTTTGGTGTTTGTGGAAAAAGAATATAATGTTGGAAAGACAATTTGAAGATTCACCTGTTTGTTGATATGTTTCTTGTAACTAAATGGAACAAAGGCTTTTCTTATACATTGCGTCACAATATTGTACATCAAGCACGCGGTCAATCAAATTTCCTGGCAATGTTTTCCTTTGGCACTGGCACAAATCTCTACAACCCATTGTTTATAATACAAGTTGACCGTGATAAGCATAGAACTGATTTCATGGACTGAGTCAAAGGATGATCACCGCTTTAACCAGATTAACGTCCTAAACCCGCACTTCCAAAAGCCCCAGCGCTTGAAATCTCGACTGTCTTTTTCCAGCAATCCTGCAGCTATTTGCAGCTCCAACTTCCACATTTCTGAAATTTGGATTAGTGAATGGAGCGAAGTCGCGAGACCAATTCAGTTCACAGCCTTTCCCAATACCAATACTCCACCCGGAGCAGAACTACCTCGGAAAGAATGAGTAAAACTCAATCACTTGCAAACGGAGATGGGCAGTTTCAATGGCAACATGCTCCAATGAGGCCTCACCGACTCACTACCTTGTGTATGTGGCTCAGATTTTCAGAATCCCTACCACATTATCCACCAATGTACTGTACTGTATACCGACCCCCTGTGGACCTAACAGCGCTCGATAATCACACAATCCATTGGCTGATATGCCTGGATATAAGAACGTGACCTACGACAGCCTCAAACGCAAGGAGAAGCATAGAGCTCCGGCAAAATTCCTTTTTTGTCTAAATGCATTGCTTCATTGCCTGCAAGCATTGTGAGTGGCAAGTTATGCCTTGATGAATCTGTTTTAATAATTATTCAAGGCGTGAATTTTGAACCTTCCAAATTGCTCACATCTTGCAATCATAACAGCTGTGCTGAAGAACAATGTCTGTGTAGGATTGTATGCTTGCAATAAAATAAGAAAATAAATAAAGACATTAAGTTTAAAAAAATACAGTACACAACTCCATCTGCTTCAAACTATTTTTGTAAAATTGATTTACGCACAAAATAATGAAATGTTTGTAGCATAGAAAATCAAGCTTTAAAAACTAATCTCCCACAGCCACAGGATAATGCAATCATACTGATAAGTGATAATGCAATGATGCAGAACGTATGTGCACAAAGTTATTACCATAAGAAACAGAATAGACGCGTAATAGTTAATGAAACGAATGGTCTCTTTAGCTTTACACATTCCTTCCGAATAAATCCAAACATTTTGAACTGTTTCAGATACGTCAAATGGCAACACCAGCAGAAACAACAAATCTGCAATGGAAAGCTGCAGCACGTACCTGCAAGGAATAGTATATTTCACAATTTGTTAAAAAACGTTAATAGAATCAAAATAAATTTAGTCTGTTACTAAAGCTACACATGAGTCATAAAGCTTTGTAGGCTTGTAGCCAGTTGTCGTTTTCGTCATATAACCTTTCGGGTTCGAAAGTCAACCTTTCTGCCAAACCAGGTTGACATTGTTTTTTTCTGATTACACCAAGAGACTATTACAGAGCAGCCAGTCTATGGTCTCCAATGCGAAGGCTACAATGTCAACCAATATGAAGACTTCAGACAATTTTACAGGCAGTTTCAACCATAAGATACTGAAAAAGCAGCCTTTACGGCGGTGAAAGCTTTATTAGTAAATTGTATAGGTTTCCGAACCTGACTGATTTTGTTTAATTATTATTTCTAATTGTTCGGTTGCATCCTAAATGAAGGATCCCTGCACACCTTTTCATCCTTAATAACATCGAGGAACCAGAACAGAAGTTGAGAGACATCGGCGTCCATTTCCATAGGCTACTAATATTTTTATGGCTGGTAATTGAAAAAAAATGTTGTTGATCTGTGAAAATATTGATCTTTGAATACAATAAGTCTTTTTAAATAATCTACTGTAGTACTCATGCACAAAAACCACTTGCAATATTGACCATTGTTTTTGAATGGGAAATGAATGGAAAGCTGAGGCATTGATCAAGGACAATCAGGCTTTGCCTTATATTTCTTGCGCCGACACATCTCCCATCTGATTGTCTTTAACGTTGTAGGTCTCAACTGTCTTCATATGGTGTTTAAACTTTTTCACTTCACCCACCATAGTAGAGTAGCATCGTTTTCTTGTTGGCAATGTAGCGCTGAAGATCAGACTGCTAATCATTTCATAAACAACTGGGGCATGTCTTGTTGATTAAACGTAGCAGATATCTACGTGGTCAGTAATAGACCACCAATGATTGACTACTCGCTAAGAGTCTCTCTGCGTAGTTTGAACAACCTTTGACAGTATAGGATGGTTAAAGCAAAAGGTTAGAGCCTCAGTTTCATGGTTTCAACGATGACCATCGACGAGAATTAATACGCCTAGCAAGCAATCTGAAAACGTAGAATAGAATCGCTAGAACGCAAGAACCACAGACACTAATTTCTGTAGTGTCTTTAAACTGAAAATGCACTTTTTAAAACAGCATAACTTCCTACCAGTGAGTGACGGATTTTTTGTATTCCTTCAAGGCAATAATCACAAACAAAACCAATAGGTTTCCAAGGATTCCCAATATACATATAAGCAAGGTGAACGCTATTTCAACTTTTGCTTCCGGCGTTAATCCAATACCACTATCTAGAAATATTATAATTGACAAATGATGTAGTTGGCTTTGATAAAAGTGATAAATCATGAAACAGAGGCTCATTATATCTGAAAGTTATAATTCCATGAACGGTTTGAAAACAATTAATAAAACTTTAAAACATGATAATAGATCTGGATGATGAAGACAATCAGCTATCTTTATATTCAAAGACAAAACAACTTATAACTTTGCAGCACCGACTAGCCTATAGTAGCCTATATTTGCCTGTAACTTTCCTGACAATCGTCTGCAGACGTTGAATGTGTAAAAAACAGTTGGTTGTTGATTTAGTGCCTGACTTTTTTCACACAGAAGCCGCGAGATGAAGCAGCGTTGGTTGGACTTTCCGGGTGTACGCTTGAGCATCACATTTCAAACACTGCTTTTCATTCAGCAGCATCTAAAGTGGGGAGGCGGGGAACAGACAACAACCTTTTGACAGCAGAAAACTTCGCTCTGTTAAACTCGGTGGCTAGGCATACATCAGCAGATCAAAGCCTCTACGAGTATGCGAAACTGTCATGACTATGCTTCTAAAGAAGCTTTCTCAGTTCGAAGATAAAGATTTCAACAATCAGTCAATGCAGCGAAAGCAAGGTATTTTGGCATGAAGGCGGCCTCGTTAGTGCAAAACCAGTCTATTCCTACACTTTATTTCTCCTACAACACTTACTCTCACTTGGTTGTGTTCCAATTGTGACTGACATCCTCCCAGCTGTTACATTGAGCGCAGAAACTTGAAACCTTACAAAAACTTAACTCTTAAACTGAAAACCATGCAAAGAGCACATGAACAGATTATGGTGGATCTAACGTGACGAGACAAAAACTGCTAAATGGATTGGAAATCGAGCAAAATTGCGGATATTGTAATAACTATCACAAAACTATGATCATGACTCATGTGCTGGTAATATAGCAAGATATCAGGATTAACAAACTAACAACTTGCGCTGCCTGGGTAAAAATGCAAACAAGGAAAGTCAAAAGTGAGGTGGAAAGACTAAGAATGTTCAACAATCAACTGGTATAAAAAAAAAAGCACACGATTGACTGGATTGGCACGAACAGAGGAAGGCTTTCACTTTGCAGTGGGCTAATCCAGGCTGAACATGATGATTCACAATCCTCCTAGGCGCAAACTTTCTGTTCTGTTAGGTGGATGAAAGATAATGCTTTTCAATATTATTATTATCAACGATTATTCCATCTTTCAGCAATCGATGGGTGGTATGATCCTCAGCGTCTTATTTGCAGGAAGATACTGCCACTTCCCAGTAGTGTAGGGCACTGTAAGCCTACCTACCGTCGAGCGGAAAAGCTTGAAGCCGGAGTGAAGACATCTCAGACTCACTCGAGACTTACTTTCGCCTGCCTTTCTAGAGTCGACGCAAATGGAAAACTGTCAAGGTCGAGGTTGAAGAAACAGAGGCTGCTTGTCGTGCCATACAATCATCAGGTCTCATTGCTTCAAAATGCAATAATACAAATAAATTAAAAATATATCACTTCTCTTAATCTCCGACAATCTTGTAGCTGAGCTTTCGGTTCAGACGCTAGGTGTAAATATGCAATAGTATTTACCCATTTGTTTAAAACATTTCTATCTTTTACTTTTTTGTATCTTGAACACATGCTATGATGTTCATATTTCTGTTTTGAAGAATCTTAATTATAGTTTGCTTATTACTATTCCTTGCAAATTCTAGGCTACTAAAGAGATAAGATGGAGGCTGAAGAATGTTTTGATGTTAAACGGTGCAAACTGCTGCTGGTTTACCATCGTTGCTTTATGTCACATATTACGTGGTCTTGATTGTATAAAGACTCCTTTCTCATTTTTTTGTAGCTTCAATGATTTCTACGGGAAATGTGTCGCTATTGGGTAGACATTGTCATTCAATATTTCAATAGATAGGTGATTTGTACAATGCATTATTGTACCACACTGCTTTGCTGCTTTACAATGCAGTATTTTGCTCGTAAACGTCGTGGAACGGTTTTTCAACATCAACTGACAAAGGAAAATATGCTTTCGGTCTATTGCTGCCGAGCCAATATGCCACAACCAGATGACGCCAGTAGGCTACTATTGTTAGCAAAGCTCAAATGTCGATGGAACCCGCTTACCCGACCATAGCCGTACGAGACCAAAGCATTTTGGGGGGGCAGAAAGTAAATTTGCCCAAATGTGCACGCTTTTATAGAAATTGCCCAAATATAATGTATGCGGTGTATGATAACTATCCCTGATGATAACAGTGAAAAAGTAACATAACAAGATCACCAGCAGTGGCGTAGCCAGTAATTTTGAAAGGGCAGGGGTTGAGGGCGTGTTTCGCTTATGACGACACCCAGCAGTGGGAGGGTTTGGGGGGCCTCCCCCAGAAAATTTTGAAAAATTACTTTGAATTTGGTGCATTCTGAGAGCATTTTCAACAAAAATGTGGTTATGAATATTCCTGTAAAATGATGCTGTCCGGTGGCATAGCAAAAGGATAAGATCATGTTTTCTTCGGTATTTTTCAGAAATAAAGCTACAGTTCTCTATGTTTTCTTGTTGCTAATTCCTGGCTGAGATATTTAAATGCTTGGTAATGGCAAAACTCGCTCTTTGCAATAACTCGCTCTTTGCGGCTGCCCCCTCCCCCTGCCCCCCTGGCTCGTACGGCTATGTACCCGACCACACACGAGACAGCATTCAAGCGGTCGCATCAGCGGGATGTTCACGCTGTAGCAGATTTTGGTTTTTGGCATCATGTTTGTAGCAGTTGTATATGCACTTTTGAATACAAACAGTAATTTACCTACGTAGTCTAGAAATTTCTATCTCAAACCTATTCAAGTTTCAAACAAAATTTTCTGTCCGGCAACAATGGAGAAAAAATTATATAAAGGTCGAAATATTGACCATAACAAAACAAATCTCAGCTTCAATTTTAAAAACAAACCTTAAATTCAACAACTAGAATTGCAAAACACAAGAGCAAAAACAAGCAACACAAGGCATTGCACCATTTCTAATGCAAATTACATTTCATAGTTATTTTGTAATGAGGTTAATTGTTAATTTGATCGTTTGTTGCAGTTAAACGTCGTGCTTTTTATGGAAATTGATAAAAATAGATTGAAAACAACCAAACTGTGCAACCTTATATTCTTCCGAGATGTCTGACATGCTCTTCTTCAGAGCAGCTATTAAAATTTGTTGTAGAGAACCTCAAGCAAGAGTTTGAAAAAAGAAAAATGATGGTAATTTTATCTTTGAGAAGACCGAAAAAATTTTCTGAAGTAGACTAGTTTTGGGAAATCAATCAGACCATAACAATTTCCATACATAAAGTAGACTAGTAACGCTAAGTATTTGTGCCTATTGGGACAGACTTTACACCTTTATGTTTGAAAAATCAGCACTCACTGTACGCACTTGACAATTCCTTCAAAAAAGGGTTCTATAGGTAAAGGTGAGTTCCATACGCATGGCCGTGTTAACAGCTCCCCGTACCCCCGGCCTGGGGACCCACTCATTTTAGTCTGTCTAATATTTTTGATTGTTTAAAAAATGCTACAGAAGCTCGATATAATCAATAGCTAAACAAATCATGCAAGGCCGTATTTACTGCTTTCCGAATTGGGCCTACCTCTAACTACCTGCTGTGGGGCTGGGCCTACCTCTAACTACGGCTCACTCATACTTAGCAAGCATAGTTGGAGATTAGAAGAGAGAAAAGTGTTTTGTGTCTAAAAAAAACTAAAAAAATGATGCATTATTTCGAAGTAAACACTGCTCACTTAAATAGCCTAGTTAATTAAAAATCATGAAACTGATATATTTCAATGTGAATCGAGATAGGCAGTGGCGTAGCCAAGGGGGGGGGTGGTTTTGGGGGTTACAACCCCCCCCCCCCTTTGGCACGTGTGTGACGTCACGATATTGAGAATGATGCTTTCAGTCTAAAAAAAAAATTGCCTAATTTTAAACAAAACTGCATTAAAAGAGCTAGTTTTGCCAATACCAAACATTCAAACATCTCAGCCAGGAATTAGCAACAAGAAAACATTGAGACTTCGCTTTATTTCCTAAAAATGCCGAAGAAAACATGATCTTATCCTTTTGCTATGCCACCGGACAGCATCATTTTACAGGAATATTCATACCTACATTTTTGTTGAAAATGCTCTCAGAATGCACCAAATTCAAAGTAATTTTTCAAAATTTTCTGGGTGAGGCCCCCCAGACCTCCCGCCGCTGGGTCGTCAAAACCCCCCCCCCTTTCAAAATTCCTGGCTACGCTACTGGAAATAGGTTATGAAGTGAAAATGTTATCTGTAAATGTTGGAGTCAAGTAAAATTTTTAAAGTTCTAGTCTGCTGAAAGGATCCAACACACGTGGCTATACAAACTTTCAAGATATAAATTAATTATTGTAATCTTTCTGTGGTTGTTAAAAAAAATTGAAACGGTAGGCTAACAAAACTGCTACTCCAATCCAATTTTAATTTGTTGAATTTGGTTACATACAAAGTGTGCATCTTGATAAAAAAAATATTTCTCCTAAAAATGCTTAAAAATTGACCAAAACAAGATTATATTTGCCAAAATTTTCTGAAGGGCAAGCCCCCCATACCCCTTTCCGTTTAATTTATTTGGACATTAAGTTTTGCATTGGATTGCTCATTTATGTTATAAATTTTACTTTGTTAAAACTCTGGTTCTTTCCCAACTTTTTTTTTACATCTTCTTCTGGATTGTCGGCATAGCCTATTAACTATTTTTTCTATAAAACCTTAAAAGTTGTTTACTCGTTGCTAAAATGATGAGTGTAAATTTGTTTCCCACATTGAAAGAGTTTGCCACCCTAAACGCTTTCTGGTCCTATTTTAAGAACAATCACTAAACATAGGGGCCCACTAGTGGATCTTGGGGGAAGGGAGAGATAGTGCTCATATGGCTTTGGCCATACTTGATCCAAGCATCGGGAGATGAGAAGATAAGGTTCTCATTGTACTAAGCTTTCTGCACTAACCAGAGTAGGGTGACCAGTTCCTTTCTCTTGGCTGCCTTTTCTTCAGCCACTAAGCCCACCTAATTTACTACACCATGGGTAGAGGTGAGCAGTGTTTTCAATAACCAGCTGAAGCCTGGAGTCGAACTAAGATTGCGTGATTGGAAAGCTTATCCGCTGCGCCATCCCAGAGGGATTTATACTGTTTATTCTGTGATTTTTTACGAATATGCTATGATGTTTTTATGCACCTGCCCTGTTGTGACGACTTTGTAAGCTCAACCGACTGAGTTTTTTCACACGTTTGTTTATCCTCCTTTTTGATTTAAAAAAATGTAGATTGGAAATATAGTTAGAAAAATTTCGTTTTGTAACTTTGAAATATTTCTTTTCATTTGATGTAAAATTGTTTGTCCTGATTTCGATTTAAATGGTTTGCAAAAGTTTTCGTTTCGTTCACACTAGATTTGGATTTGACTCTGTTATAGTTTTTTTAGTTACTGTTGACCAGAAGTGACGTATGCACATGTATTTACAGTTTGATACGCAATCACAAACAAAAAGCAATGTCAAAGCTGTTCATACAATTACTGTACATCAAAATTATACCATTAAAATCAAAAACAAAGGAAGGAAAGGCTTTGCAAGACTAATGAAATTCAATTAAATGTTGAATACATGCCATAACTACAGCATTAAAAAATCTGACTTAACAGCGAAGCGATTTTGTAGATAGCAAAGTGCCTATATATTGAAACCACGCACAACCCTTTCTTAACTTTGCTATACAAAACTTAACATGGTGACGCGTGAGTGCAACGCTGTTCGTACGTTTTGTGGATTGCAAAAAAACGAAGGGTGTCATTCAAGCACTCATTGTCTTATGCAGGCTTATTCGGTTGGTAAATATTTAGATTAAATAAACGGGAAGGCAATAAGGTAACCCATGCACTCATCGTGTCCCCTTTCAAGCGCGTCATTTGTTGTCCGTCCGGGCACTGCCAGAGTCACCACAGCGTGTTCAAGTCATAAGATTCAGTGCAAAGTAAATGTTCAGAGTCACCATAGTGCGGCGCTGAATCGGTACCTTTTGAGAGTCTTACCTGGACTCTCACCATTCGGCTAAGCAGCCGGCTGTCAAAGGTTGACAACTTGTTCCGATTCGGTGATCAATGCTTGGTTTTAAATGACTTTGCTTTAAGAACTTTTGTACAATATCCCGTAGTAGATTACAAGTGCTTTTTCATTTTAATCTACAGTAGAAAACATACAGTAAATGCTGAAGATTACTACATAACAATATTTTTAAAATTTGCATCAAGAGAATATATTACACAAAATTATTTCTTCTCATATCAGCGAAATAGAGAAACAACATGATCATGAAACTTTTTCACGAAATGGGCCTATATATGCATTAGTTAAAACATAAGAGACGATATTTAGACGCAGTAAACAAAATGAACTACTGTACTCAACTGCTGTATCTAATGATACTAATTATAAGTAGCAAGCTCTACAGTCTACAATCAAAGTTTTGTAGTGCAACATTGAAAATAGACTTCTATCGTATTTGTTGTAAGATTTAATAGCTGATTAACACCTCATTTTTAGTTTTTTAGTCGCCCGCATAGCCGAGTGGTGAGAACACTGGAACGGCAATCGAGAGGGCGCCGGTTCCACACCGCTCAAGAGCATGCGGCTGTGTCTGTGGCAGGACACTTAAAGGCATGCCTGAAGGTGGACACGAACATTGGCTTCCTTGCCTTCCCGTCCACTTAATCTAAATCTTCAACCACCGGGTGAAAGCCTGGATACGACAAAAAAAAACTCTTTGGAGATATAAAACAGTGTCAGTATTACTGAGCTTCTGATTAAGATTTCTATGGTGCGTTAACTCTATTGCAGGGAAAGGAGAAAATTAGCGAATAGTTGCTTTTTGCCACTGGATGTGTTTCGGTTAGTTTGCCATTGAATAGTTGGTTATTATTATTTTTATGACAAGTCTATCATACATTTTAGTCGTTTTTTAGAAGATCTACTAGCAACAATTTAACTTCTAAAACAAAACTTATAGTTTTAGTTTTAAAATAAAAACAAAATAAAAGATGTGCAGTTGTGTCAGAATCAGCATTGTGTTTCATTTTCATCACGCTTCTCAGTCATTAGTTCTGTTTTGTACGTGGAAGATAAAAGGTCAGAGATTGTCTTCCTTATGCTGTTCATCCATGAAGGAACGCTGAGCTTCACAAACAGAAAAATCTTTGGCAATTGAGTTTCTGAAAATACATTTCAATTCGTCACGTTGTATTATTATTTTAATAAATGATGGTCTACGTTTTTACTGCGTAAAGGAAAATAAGGAACAAAAAGAGAAAGAAAGAAAAAGAAACAAAGAAAAAAGAAAGAAAAAAAAGGAATAACTTGATTTGCCAAGCAGATGTAATCGTTGTCGTCGTGTGAGAATCTGGGGCCGAGAGTCTATCCTTTTAACACCCCAGATTCTTGATGTTCCCGGTCTACACTGGAAGGCTACTAGAGAGCAGTCAGTTTTTGGTTTCATCATCCATGACGCGCAGACCTTCCACCTCGTTAGGTGGCTTGAAGATGGTACAGTTATTGATGATGTGGTCTGCGGTCTGTTCCTCGGCACCACATTCACAGGAGGAGAAAGAGGCCATTCCTCATTGGTGCATGATTTAGCTGAAAAGCCCAACGCCCGTACGGAGACGGTTGAGGCGCACCCATGCCTGTCTTTGTAGTGTCAGGACGATGGGGCGTGTGTGTCGGCGCCGGAGATGAACGAATGGAGTCTGGTGGTACTTGACTTCCATTCAGAATTCCATTTATGGTCCGCCCAAGTAGCCGTAGAGAGCAATAACAGTACACAATAAGTAAAAACAGAGAGAGACTGTTCACCAGGCATTTGATAATTAAAGTAACTTGCGTTCTTCTGGTGACTATTTACTAGGTTACCTCCTGATGTTAAAGATGATAACTAGCTTTTTGTATTTCCGACGTTTCGTCAGTCAGCACGACTGACTTTATCAAGGTGGCTAAAACAGGTTAACACAACCTGTTCAGCAACGATGGCACAACACAAAAACATACTGATAAAATGAATAAAGTAAAGCAGCAAGAATCAGAGTTAAAACACGCAACAAGATGACTGATACCATTCAACAAGATACCATTCAGCAGTTTTAGCCACCTTAATAAAGTCAGTCGTGCTGACTGACGAAACGTCGGAAATACAAAAAGCTAGTTATCATCTTTAACATCAGGAGGTAACCTAGTAAATAGTCACCAGAAGAACGCAAATTACTTTAAGTACACAATAGCTTACATTACAATTTACCCAATTAGAGAAACGTTTCATCTTATTTGTTGAGCAATTCAATTTAATTAGCCAGATGCAGCGCAAGACCATTTTAGTCTTCCAGTCAACTGCTCTCAGGTTTAGTTTTTGCGAAAGTTGGTAAAGGATATCTTAGGTAAACACGTGAATACTGGATCACTCACAGCAGTGAGTGCCTAAATGATTTCTTTAACTGTTTAGTGCCCACTTTCAAAGACAAATATAAGAAGCATAGTTGCTGCGAGTTTGTTCTTTGCTAAGCATACTTTTTAGATATAACTTACTTGAAATTTTTTGTCGACACAATGGCGGTATTACTTGTACTCACGCTACCACGTGGTCGTCTGTGCTTGTAGTGAACAGATTGCATTCCAACAGATGATCTGTGTGTACTAATTCTTCGTCTAAAAGACTTAGATGCATTTCTGAAAAGAAATTATAATCATTTATTGCACTATATTTCATGTTCAACATTGCATTTTGTCTGAACTCTTAAGTCAGTGATTCCCAAACGTTTTCTATTCACGTAGGCTACCATTCAGCAGTTTCACACGGTGTTCGCGTACCACCAATATCCAGAACATCTCAAAAATACACAATAAAAGGCAAGAAAGTTTAACGAATATCAGCATAGGGACCCAAGACAAAAAGATTCTTATTATTGAACTAAATATAATTAAGTTGACTAAGTTGATGCGTTCTACTGGTGCAAATTAAGCTGAACTATCCCAAGATGTATAAAGTTACAATCTGCTTTTATTTTCGTTTTGTCAATCAGACACGACTGACTTCTTCAGGGGGTTAGACCACGTAGTGAATATCTGTCTATCAAGGCAAAACACAGGGCCATGTTGCTGAAATCAACTAAACATGCAAAATGAAAATTCAACTTCTGGACAAAAAATTATCGCGCGCAAACTTTGAACTAGAAAAAAAAGGGGTTTAAAGGTTAACGATCAACAAGAAATTTAAATATCAGCAGAGAAGCGAGTGAACGGCATGAGTCGTGATGAATCGAATTGTGTACGCACTACTGCACAGTTTACAATCAATTGAAAACGTCAAATAAGCACTTACAATAGTTTTTTGTAGATAGCAGGAAAAGAGAAAAGATGCCATCATTGCGATTCATTACATGAGGCCTTTGATTGATAAACCAACTTTCAGAAAACATTCGCTTTTTATAATCACTTTAAACTTTTAGTATTACTCCAATTTATTTTATGATCTGAAGTTATGGCATGCATGCAAGGAACAGATTGTTCCGGGCGTTGATATTTGAAAGCTCTTTTGTGTTCATTAATGCGAGATTTAAGATCTCGTTTTGTTTGGCCAACATAAATTAAATTGCAACCATCACAAAATACTTGGTACACTAAACCTAAGATTTCGCTTTGTTTCAAGGGATTCTCAAAATTTAAAAAGTTTATTTGCAACAGAAAAGCTTCTAACTTTTGTAAATGTAGTAAATTTTGATTTTATTTCTTCACGACAATGGGTTCGATGCCGAAAGTAAGGCAAAGATGGCCGCCAGTTTGACAACAGATTTTATCTCACACAGAAAAAGTTAGCAAAGATCATCAGGAATTACCAAGCCTACATCCTGGCAACTATTTACAAAGTGACGAACAATAGTATGACAACGGGAGATCAATACGCTACTGTGCTGTTCAAGCAATCGAAAATTACCCAGCAAAGGAGGAAATACGGTATTACAATAGCTCTCTGTCAGATTTCCGTTTTAACTTCAAAACCATTGGGTCTATAATAAGATTTTCCAAGCAATAGAAAGATAAATGCAACCTTACAGAATTTGCAAAAAAGTTTTGATGAATCAACGTGTTTCACAGGATATCAGTATCTATGAAGATCGAGCACAACAGGAACTGACATTGTCTGTTATGCTGCTTTTTTATTTAAAACACTTTTCAAAGCATTATGTAAACGTAACGCAACAAAATACTGCCAGTCAGCTAATTAGTCATATTCTAATCCCAATAAACTTTTACATTCTTTTAATAATACTAAACATACGACTGGTCAAGATTTAACCTTTTTTGGGTATTTTCTTGAACTGAGTCTATCTTTAGATGTAATGTTAGCACTTGTTTAATGCACCACAGCAGCCTATTACTGGTGCTGGTCAATAAAATACAAAAATAATAAGGTTACAGATAAGTAGTGACGCTTGGTGGAAAAACTTGGAAACCCGTCCCTAAAAAAAGCGCGGAAAATAAATACACTACAATCTGTTTGTAAAATGACCAAGCAAAAGTGATAACATTTCTTAGAGAGCGACCTCTAGACTAGTTTTTTGAAGGTAGATTTTGCTGCCTTTTATTGTTCAAATAAACCTATTTAAAACAAACTGTGACACCTCAAAAAAATTGGCCAAGATTTCCTACCGTCCTGTAACAAATAGTACAGGCTAAATTCTGTCTAAATTTTTTAACATATTGTGAACATGCAGTCCGCTATAAGTGCGCTAGTCTCTAGCCTACTTGAGTTATTTAACTCACTTAACAACGAACACCATAATAACTTTAAGGGTTAGTTAGTAGTAAAAAAACGATCAATGGAATTCTACTGTAGCTGTAAAATCAGCATACAAGCTATCATCATGTAGATTTGATGAGAATGAGAGCTATTTAAAAGACGCCGGTTTTCACTTCACGACGTTTACACTTGAGATGACATGAAAAGAAATTTAAGATTGGGATTACATAGCCGCAAAGAAACTTTTGGAGCTCACACTGTTCCGTCTGATAGTTATCGCATCTCATAAAAAATTGTGTAAACGTATTTTCTAAAATCGCAACTTTAAAAGCCATAGCTGAAGTGTAAAAGATCACTTCTATATTCTGAAATACTCTCAAAAAACAAGTGATAGATTTTTTTAAATATTAAGAAATAGTTTTTCACTTTCACATAATACACTTTCGTGGATCTTGTGCCCTTCTCAACGCGCCTAAGGTTGTTGGCTGCACAAATCTAACCATCTAAGGAATAATTTCGTCCTTCACTATTACAATTTAGCAACACATTTATAAGCCAGTGAAGTTTCATGTAATTACGGAGCGACTCACTTCCATCGTTTCGTGAAGCTACTTCCCAAAAAGTTGTATAGGAAAGGATTCAAGGCAGAGTTCACATATACCATTACCGTGCCAAACGTGCGAAGACTTTTGCAATATTGTTTCTGCAAAAAAGGCCATTTTTAATTGAGTGCATATAGTAAGTTCGTGTTGGTTCAGTTAAACAGCTTACAACGGTAAGTTTGGAAAACCATGATCGCCAACGTCTGAATAAGATAAGGCACATAATCAGAGAACATGACAAGACCATCTTTCACTTCAAACAGCGTGCTTCTGCGAACAGTTGAATTGCAGTTGTCTGTATTACAGGGCAAACCGGGGCGTGTTGTCACAATTTTTACAAGTCAGCATATATCTCGTACTGTACCAATGGTATTGGGCTGCTAAATAGTGCAATTGAAAGAAGTATCATGCGTCTTCTTCAAGCAACAGCTAAAGTTTTTCCCTGCTATTTCGTTTTTTCATTGACGCATGTTTAATGCAGGTGGATGAGCTGTGACACTTCCCACTCCGGGCGTGTTGTCACAAAATTTCTGCACATGATTAATGCCTACAATATGAAAGAAACCAAACAAAAAATTGTTTAATACAAGCTGAACAGAATAAAAGAATATGCGAAACTCAAAAAAAAATACTTTAGAACGTATTGGTTAAGAGTTTATGCTCATTGTCAAAAACAATAAAAATTTCATCTTGAGAAGTAATGTGTCACCATCGAATATAATATATTTCACAGCTGTGACAACACGTCTTGTGGTAAGAAATGACGTGGTTTCAGCAACTATGTATGCATCTCTACTTGCATGTCTTATCTGTTTGGTGTGATGAAAAGAGCAGGTCTGAATCTAACGAATGGCATCTTGCCTGATCACTGATCAGTTATGATCTTACCTTATAGTTTGCCAGATCATGTTTTAATTTAGTTGGAAAACCTAATTTTGCCTAAAATTCAATGGCAATCCTCATAATTTCTGTTATGGTGATAAATTTATTAACTTTCACTGCTTGTACGAAAGAGAACTGAAAACGCGTGGTTATACGCTTGGGTTATCACATAGAAATCGTGTTGTAAACGCCACTGTAACAACGCGCCCAACTTATGTGCCACCATTGTTTTTCTAAAACATGCGTTTTGAAGACATTGCAATTTGTAGCGGAGCGATGAATGGCAATCCGCTTGTACATAGCTGTTATCGTGACAGCGACATCCCGAGCACTGCAGTGATGGAGATGAATCGAGAGCGAGGTCTGTGTCTCTTTGTATTCCAGTTTATTGCAATAGAAAATCCATAGAACAAGTCATCACCATCAAAAACGGTATTAACTTTAACCAAAAAAAAACAACAAAAAAGCGAAGTTAGATTGTCACCACCGAGTCGGTGGTAGAAACAATGTTGTGTAACAATTAAGTCGCAAAAGTATTTTATTTTAATCGTATACTTTTACTTACATTTCCAGGAAATGTTGCCAACATGGCCAAGTTAATTGCGTGGTAAGGCAACCAGCAAGCAACAAAACATCCAACCAAAGCTGCACACATAATGGTCACCCGTCTGCGATCTTTTGTGGATTGGGAAGAGGATTTCTTTCTAGATTTCCTTTTCTGATTTAAATCACCACCTTCTGAGGATTGTAACGACTTTACCGATGGCTTCCTTACTTGTGTGTATTTGAATCGGTTGATGATGAGTCCGTAGCAAACAAGCATAACCTTAACAGAGAAAAATTGTGCCAATGTATTAATATGTTTTCCAGCTTTTTAAACAAATAGATAAGCTATCTTACATTGGAAATTAGAATATAAATATAGAAACGCAGTTCAGCCAATCGCATTGTTTCTTACTCTCAGCTATCTATCGCTTTTTTCCACTTACCACATGACATAAAAAATATTACATACGTATTTATTTTAGCTTATTTGCTTCATCTCTTACCACTGATGGTAGTATGAACATCACGGTAAAATTCACGACCAATATTGCATTGTGTCCTCGAGAGTTGCCATCCATATTGCAAGTTTGGATGTTATCATTGGAGTTTCCAGAACTGGATCCGGAGTCATTGTGGTCGCTTTCGCTGTACTCGTCCTGATAATCCCCTCGTGTTTGAAGATATTCAACAAATCCAGAACTTATGTGCTTATTGATATCTTGCAGGTTTCTAATAATTAATAAATCAACGGCAATGGAACCGGATATGACACGGTTATTACACGGTTATAACAAGTAGATATCTGATTCGAGCACGGATATGGCACGAATATTACACCACCATGCCACGGTTATGACACGCACATGGCAAGTTTTTAACAATATAAGTCAATTTATTCGATAAACGGTATTAATATCACAAAATAGTGCTCAATGCCAAGCGCAATGCTAAGCAGAGGTAGAAGTTCAACCAAATTTTACCACTACTACCAAAGCGATAATGGTGATTCAATCTACTTGAAGTCAAGTTATTAAATAGAGGAGCTTCTTTGAGTGAAACAAAGATACGTTTTATAAATAGCGATTTAAAATGAAATATAGCGAAATCAAGAAGATAAATTTTGTGTCAAAATGGACAGAAATCGTTGGTTTGGTTTACTGAAAGACGAACTGTATTCATGTCTGATGCTAAACGTGTGTGCTCAACAAAGGGAAACTTGGCTATAAATAAAACCTTATTCAGACTCTCCAAAGATTCTGACATCAACATTTGTCAACTTGATAAAGGAAAAGACACTGTTATTTGGAAAAACATTAGAATAATACACAGAAAAATATTATTCTAAACTTGATTCAATTGTTAGTTATTAGCCTACTTTAAATATTTAGTCAAGTGCGAAGTGTATCGTAGAGTAAAGGTGAGTCCCATACATGATCCAAGCAAGCAGAGATGAGGAAATAAAGTTTAAATTTTTGAAGTAAAATGAATCTTTTCTTTTTTGTAATATTCTAACACTATTGGTGGAAGTTTTTCTCATATATACTCCATTGATCCAGGCACACTATTTTGTTGGGATTAATCACAGAATTATCTTACCGTGGTCAACCGGTGCACGGTCGTTTGGTCGACAGACATTTGGTCGACAGGACGTTTGGTCGACAGGACGTTTGGTCGACAGGACGTTAGGTCGACAGAACGATTTATTTTAGGGTTAGGGTTAGAGTCAGGGTTAGATTAGGGTTATGGTTAGTTAACTAACCCTAACCCTAAAATAAATCGTTCTGTCGACCTAACGTCCTGTCGACCAAACGTCCTGTCGACCAAATGTCTGTCGACCAAACGTCCTGTCAACCAAATGACTGGGTACCGGTCAACCGTAGTCCGTAGGTGATGTTTTAACATAGAATACAAAATGGTTTATGAATGCTTATAAAATAAAATATGTTATTTATCCATAATAAAGCAACGCTATCTTACATTTATTGACAGCGCAAAAAACTGACAGGTTACCTGCAATACTGATCTCCAGACAAATTATCCAGTGCAATAGGTTTTAGATAATCGACATAATCCTCATCCTCTAGAGCATTACTTTCCCCAGGGAATACATAACTGCCAAGTAAAAAATTAAATTACCGTAAGCACAATACGAATTGCTAAAAAAATACTTAAAAAACATCTCATATACAAAGCGATATATAAATATGAAAGATTTACAACTTAACACAACGGTTAAGTTGCATCCTTTAGTCATAACAGTGAAACTTAAAGATCAAACCACTACAACAAAAGTACACATTCAACAAGCTTCAACATTCAAGACATGTGTATTAGCTGAAACTCGATAACAAAAAAAATCATAAAACGTTTACAACTTTCAATTTACTTGCTTTTTTATGTGAGTTTTATTGTGTAAAAGCAAGAATTTCTAAACGTAGCTTAAAGATCATGTCATGCCGCGTTAAACAACAGTGTTGCCAGATATTTTTTTCTGTTTTGGAAGAAGTGTTTTGTTAATGTAGTACAGTAGAACTTGGATAACTCTTCACCCCAGGGGAACAGAAAAAGTGACGACTTACGCGAACTGACGACCAATGCAAACAGCTAAATTTTGCCATTGTTTCGCGTCGCATTAATTTCATGGTGCTCCGCAACCAAATTAAATGCGATAGTGGTAAAGTGAAACGAAGAGGAAAGCGAGAAAAGAATTTAATTGCGGTACACAATAAAGTACAGTAGCCTACATTAATAACGCACTTAACAGCTTAACTGAAGAACACAGATATTTTTGACTGCGTTTTGCTTGCAAGTGTCTTGTCAACCAAGTAGTCATGCATTTTTGATAGTGAGCTTGCGAGTTCACCACTGTCTTCTTGGTATAACATATAGTGTTGGAGCTTTCCAACCATTTATCGACCAGACCAACATATTCCACGCATGTGCGTCTGGCCCGATAAAGTGTGTGTGTGCACACGTCTTAGCGCAGTAATTTCTTCTCGAAAGAGTCTGCAAATGCCACGTCAGCATTTGGGTGGATGACAACTTAGACGAATTTTACGTCCCAGGGGAAGAAAAACAGTGATGACATAAGCGAATTGACGAATTATGCGATGACCACTTAACCGAACTTGATTGTGTACAAAAGGTAGGCTTTCTGCCGGGACCTGGCAATCATTGACGACTTGGGCAAACTGACGAGTTTTCCAAAGACGAGTTATCCAAGTTCTACTGTAGTAAACCTAAACGTGCCTAATGAAAAATACCTCAAAATCATCCTAAAGCGATTTGTTATCAACTCATCAAAGTCATAATATTTTTGCAGGTTTTAAAACAAGGCACACGATGCTGTATATTCTACGGGAATGCTTTACGTTTTCTTACAGTGTTTCAGTGTCGGATTCTTAGTACGGTATTTTATAAATCTGTGGTAAGTTGATTAAAAATAGGTTAGTTTAATTTTTGCAATTTCAATAGACACGTTTTGAGCCAACGCTACTAAAATTTAAAAAAATATTTGACGGCACTTTTTTTAACTCATCCTACCCTTAATCGGCATTGTAGAGCAGACTTGGACAGCTAGAATTTTTCTAGTCTTTCGAAATTAGATTAGTATTATAATTAGAGCAATTTAAGC
Organism: Aplidium turbinatum; assembly: GCF_918807975.1. Classification (NCBI taxonomy): domain Eukaryota; kingdom Metazoa; phylum Chordata; class Ascidiacea; order Aplousobranchia; family Polyclinidae; genus Aplidium; species Aplidium turbinatum. The sequence goes on from NC_137472.1 coordinate 51,197,771, forward strand.
TTTTACAAATTAGACCAAGATTAGAATTAAAGCTACCCGGTACCCAAGTTTTCACAAATTAGAGTAGAATTTAAACTAGATTAGAATTACTTGGACGCAGTTGTCACATAAGCCTATCTTTTTTTAGTTGGATAAAAACGCCAATGTGTCAACTCGGAATCATCAAAGTGTCATTCCACCATCACATCCCCAAAACGTCATAATATACATTGTAACGTCAGTGAATTGATGAATTAATCGAATTTTTCATGACTTTGCTGCTCAAGGGATGGAATAACACTTTGATCTTGATCGTTTTTTTTTGCATTTTTTTTTGTACAATATAACGTTGATAAGAGCGCAGTATCCTTCCATTTGCCAAAAAATACTGTTGGACAAACTAAAATTTTTAGCAAAACTGGAGATTATATAAGAATTACAATTAGATCAACCAAGTTTTTACTGAATTAGATTAGAATTAGAATTACCGACATTTCGCTCTAATTTATTGAATTAGAGAACTAGAATTATCTAGTTGTCCAAGTCTGCCGTAGAGGAGTTGGGGGTCTCATTTTTTACGACTTCCAGCTGAAAGCATCTGATTTATAGTGTCTCCTCACCTGCATTTGCAGTTAGGTGAAGTGCCAACCTTGAATGAATATAGCATTATTGGTATGCTCATGAGTAGAGATATAGTCCAAGCAGTAAATGCAATTATCAATGAAAAATTTCGCTTTCGTAGTTTTTGCAGCGGCGCGGAAAAGCTGTGACATACTGCTATATATCGATCAGCGCTCATAATCTGAAATAACACAAAACATTTTTATAATCTTATCAAGAAAACTCGTCTCTTCTATTTATAAGGTTTGTTAGAGTTATCAACGGGCAACCCTTGAAGGATGAAGTGGGAGAACTGCTACGGTCAGGCTTCATCAGTAACATCATATGCTAATGTACGGAATGACAAGTTGATAAGCATCTTAGCCTTGTGCTGACAGCAAAAAAACTCTACACGTCGTACCACACAAACGAAAACACGCAACCAATCAACTATAGCTTCACATTATTTCCAGATTTCAACAACTTTCCAAAGCAGTGACGTTTCAATGGTGCAATTAGAAAATTAAGCCTCAGCACATAGATGTTTTGTGATATACAATCCACCAAAAGCTTGTTGTTAGATTAACATTAGCTGTTTTATTAAAAAAGGGTTTGACATTTTATTACACAGAAAAATACAGTATAACATAATTAAAACAAACTCAAACGTTTTCGACATGTAGCCTACTTGTGTTCTCATCAGGAATTATGCATATAGCAGATTAAAAGTACTTCCTGATGAGGACACAAGTAGGTGTTGAAAACGTTTGAGTTTATTTTGCTTGTCAATCCATCAGTCACAAGATGATAGTTGACAGCTTTCAAGCATCACGATGCATTTAATTTAGCTCATTTACCATTAGAAAGATAACGGACGCGTAGTAATTGATGAAAAGAATAGTTTCCTTGGCTTTACACATCCACTCCGGATATATCCAACCACCGTTTAACTTTTGAGACACACTAAATGGTATCGTCAGCAGAAACAACGAATCTGCAATAGCAAGCTGGAGCACGTACCTACAAGGAAAAAATATGGTTTCAATTTAGCTGTTAAAAATAACTGTATAGAACAATATAAAGTTGATAGTTTTTAATATTATTGAAACACGGATAATTGATTTGAGTTTGTCGTATCCAGGCTTACACCCAGTAAATGATTAAAGATTTAGATTAAGTGGACGGGAAGGCAAAGAAGCCAATCTTCATGACCACCTTCAGGCATGCCTTTGTGTCCTACCAAAGACACAGCTGCATGCTCTTGAGCGGTGTCGAACCGGCGCCCTTTCAATTGCCGTTCTAGGGCTTTCACCACTCGGCTATGCAACCGACGTGCAGTGGGGTTGCTGGGGACAGCCGACTACAGATTTGAGTGTGTTCTGCGCACAATCTATTTAAAATAGGTTGCTTCCACCTTTGCTCCAGTGGCGGATCCAGGAAGGGGCGATTGGGGTGATCGCCCCCAAAAATACAAAAAAGTAACTTTATCACTTTGCATTTCCAAGGTCGGACCAATGTTGACCTTACGCATTATTGTGTTTTATTGAAATTACCCTTACCCCAACGCTACTTATTGGATTGGCCCCTGCTTTGCTCGTAGCACTATTGTTGCGTTGCTTTAACAAAGTAATGCTTTTACAAATGCATGCAACATCTTTCATCAATTATTTTATACATTTATAGCTTGCTTATCAAAAACTCTACTCTGATTACAAAATTTATCATAAGCTGTAGAATAGATATTTTAGTAGGTAGGTTAATATTCAAATATCAAACACTTTAAAACTTACCAATGAGTGACAGATTTTTTGTATTCCTTCACAACAATGACCACAAACAAGACCACTAAGTTCCCCAGCAAACCCAATGCACATATAAGTAAAGAGAACACCACTGTTGCTTGGTCTCCCGGAGTCAATCCGCTGATCGAATCTAATAAGATGTCACAATTACATATTATGATGGCATAAATTGGTAGTGATGAAAAACATGTTAAGGCCGATTCAAATCAAGCTTTTTTGGCAAACGAAGCTCCTAGATTTCATAATTTTGAACTAGCCTACTGTAAAGTAAGTTTTAAGAAATAACATCATTTTGCAGTAAGCGATATCTGTTATTCCATGTGAAGAAGTCTGGAAAGTGAATGCACTTTGTTTTTACTGCTCTATGTATATTGTAAATATGTCGTAGCAGAGTGACAGAGAAGAATATCAGCCATATTTATTTCAAAGGTTTAAAATTGAACTTTACTTCAGGGTATATTTATTAATTTCCTGCACATTTACTTTTCATCAAAAAGTGAAAAACTTTTCTTATCTTGTGATTTATTTTCAAAAATCTCAGTCTTGAATTTTCTGTAAAGTAACTATTCATTACGTTAGTAAAGCCATGCACTTCAATTGTAACCTAAACTGAAAAAAATGTCCTCATTTACCCATATTTTACACACATTTACCCTGTAGACAGTATAACAAAGTGAGACATGCATGACGTGTATGATGATCAGTGGCTCCGAGAGGGGGGGGGGAAGTCGGGCCAGTTTCCCCCCTAGAAAAACATTGTAAAGGAAAAACGAGTAGTTTTTTGTTTTTGCACTTTTGAGTGGGGCCCATTTTTAGTAGCCTACTAAAGTAAAAATGTACCAACTAAATAATCAACAAATTCTTAAATGAAGTGCGTAGTTCCAAGTATTTCTCAATCATTGTAAATGTCACTCTCGATGCTTCTCATCAAGAACAAATCATTTTCGTGTCAAGGTAGGCGATGTTGAACAGCTTCAAGACGTAAAATCTGAAGCTGAAATGATTTCTGTATCACTGAACGTTTTCGTTTGTAGGTTGATAGTGTCAACTTGAAAACTGGTGCTGTTTTAGCTAAGCGGGAACTATTTTTGCTTGACAACTGAACCTTAACTTCAAAATCTGCGTTGGCCAGGCATAGGATGTTGTAGCCTATCCAACATAAGTTATCTGGGAAAGTTAAAGGTATCAGTCCAAGCACGATTAAAGAAAGTAAATCCTGTATATTTTTTGTTTATGGATCATCATCAGTCATCATCACCGCCTGCAGCACATTGCGCATCAACATGAGTTATTTGCTTCCGAGAGTGGCGATTTTGAGCCAACTCGCCCAGTGTCGCCAAGTTGAGTCCGGTCTATGATTGGATGTTGTCTTGCCATCGTTTTGGTTGTCTGCCACGTTTTCTTTTTCCTTCTACTTTGCCTTCTGTGCAAACTTTGCTGATTCCGAATTGTGATCTTTTAGTGTGGCCGAACAGTTTAAAACTTTTGATTTTATTAACTTATTACTGCAATTGGATGTAATTTTGTCATAGGTAAAAGATCTTCTGTTTTCGTGTGGTCAAGTAGCCTTTTGTTGGTCGTACTTCTCATGATGTGATTTTGGAAGGTAGTGAGTTTTTTCTTTATTTGAGTTTTTTGTTTATGGATGTTGTTGCTTAAATCTAGTTGGAATTCATAATGTTGCCTACAGACAGCGTTGTTCAAATGTCTTATCATTTTGGAGTAATTGATTGTATCTGTCAGCTTGTGGCAGCTTTAAAGTTATAGCCTAGTCAGAGGAAAAGTCTGAAGAAAGCTGTCCTATCATCTTGCAAAGAAAATTGACTTTGAGAGGGTAGGCGTAGTGCAGTCAAACCCAATGCTTTACATTACCCTTTTGCAATTGAAGCTCTAAAGACGTTTCTTAAATGCATCAAGTTGGAACCAAGAAGAGCTTGATCGGAAACTGAGTCAATGCTAAAGTAGCCTACAACTAGCAGTTTTAAATTTGTGACTGCTTTGCATTATGTGGATTACGGTCCTAAACAAGATTCACTGATGAATTTAATGAACTTAAAGGAAGATGTAATCTAAGTAAGAGAAAGCTGAGAAGAGTAGGCTACTATTCGCAAGCTAAAGTTGCAGTGGCAATTATAAATTTAAAAGAAAATGATTTTCTTTTCTTGAGGACAGAACGCTTTTGTAACTTCACTTAACTAGCTGAATCATTCGAAGGAAATGTATTCTACCGTACATTGCAAAGGATTCGATAGTTGTTGGAACTGACAAATCTATCAACAAACTCAAACATATCGTCGATGAGTTTGAAGTTCCATGGAAATTTCATCGTACGTCTGTTGTGCAGTTGCGGGCATGTGGGACAAATTTAAACCATTTGTAGGCTACAACAATGACATTTTTCAAGACATTTTGGATGAGTTGGTACTTTTGACAGAAAGCTACACAGCAAACTTCAGCTGCAAACCAGAACGAACCACCCCATAATCTCTACACAAGGAATCATTGATTGCAACTTTCGAAAGGTTTTTCCAAATAGTTTTGTTATGATTTTTTTTGTGTTCCGGTAGCTACCTCCAACGGTTGCGCTTTGAGAACGTGGTTTTAGCAATTACTAAAATTTGTAAAGAATTGTTTGCGCTTCAGTAGGCCTATGACTCAAAACCGATTGAAAAGCCCAACTATACATGTGGTGCATCAATTCAGACGACGCAAAATTTTATCATTTGATGCTGTGATCCGTAACTTTGCATTGCAAAAAGTCCAGAAAGGGTTGAATTAAATCAGGGATGTCCAAAGTCTGGCCGCGGGCCAACTCCGGCCTACGAGACGTTTTTGTATGGCCCGCGCCTGTTGTTGTACAATGTGTTATTTTTGGCCTGCAGACACACAAAAATCATATAAATTCAACTTGCAGTTTTCAGAAAAATTATTGTGGCTGTTGGCCCGCGAACACTTATTATCAAATCTGGCTCGCGTGGGAAAAATTTTGGACACTCCTGATTTAAATGCTTGGTTGAACTACTTTCGTTGCCTGTATGCCTATTGTGTGTTTACAAAGCTTTCTAGACAAAATAGTTAGCCTCAATGGCATTTTTGCTGCAAGTGTAATGCAGTGATTATTATGATTTTTACATTGAACGAAGTTCTTTTCATGCTGAGGAAAGTAGGCTAACTTCAGCTTAACACGAACATGCAACGCAATATTGGCTAAAAAATGGGGCCCATTTTTCGTATTGTTTCCCGACCAGTGCTGATTTCTCTCGGAGGCCCTGATGATGATTACAGTTACATGAACTTCGAGACCACATTTATTTTATCAAGAAAAATAAATGCTGTAGTTGTGATTTTGCCACGAATGATGCAAACTTATCACAACAAAAAATACCATGATGAACTAATCTTAGACAGAAAAATGAAAATGGAAATAAAGATGCATACAGTTATACTGTGTGTATTTATAGGCCAAGTTCAGTGATTTAACTTACTGCTTTCAAGTTGAGTTTCATTTGCGAGTTTTTCTGAATCGTCCAAAGCATCCATGTTCAAAAACTATTTTTCTTAGGAGATACTTTTCTGTACGCAACGTTCTTTTGCAGACAAGAACAGATTTTTTAATCTAAAACTAAAAATTATCAACATAGGGCTACAGCTAAATATCAATTACTTACGGTGGTTTATCATTATTTTAAAATAAAATTACAGATTTGGTTAATTATGCTCTTAAATTCTTAACATTGAAATTTACCTTTGTATTGTCAGTACAAGCTGATCAGTTGTGTTCAGAAACACAGGTAGGCAAGAACTTTGTACATTCTACAAAAAGTAAACATTAGTTATTGCTGCAGCTGAACGCCTTTGTAATACTACAAACTTATGTAATACTGTATTTGTTGTACAACAAAGTAAATCTTCTGTCAAAGCTGTAAAAAGGGTGCTTTTGTTTTTGAATCAATTACAATTTTGTTTAATAAATGAAGCACAATTATCAGTGCTTAGACTTTTGCTAAAACCTTTGACAGTCTACAAATAAAAAATCACTTGAGATATCTACGGTGTTGCGTTATAGCCTAGTTATAACGACATTTTCGGAAACATGGAATTCTTATTGATTCTACTTGAAGCAGCACGTGCAGATGCTCATACTACCGATATTTTAGGTCACAAAATTACGACATTAAACTATTGTTTTCACTTAGCTATATGCTTCTTTTTGCACTGTCAACCGTTTTAATCAGGTGCCATATTTCACTATTATATAAAAGAATGGTCGGAAGGAAGTAACTTGATGCTGATAAATGTTTTTTTTTTCTTTCTCGCAAATGATATTTCTAATTCTGAATCATATTCCCACGTAATAGCCTAGTTCTTAATTGTTTTTTCTTAATTTAGTTTTGGATTCACAAGCCTTTCGCGAGGTCCATGACTAGCAGACAAAACTGCATACCATGTATGTAAATGCACATTTTCGTATTTTGTATGTCGACAAACCTTTCTACCATAAGGATAAGTCAATCCACACCAGAAACACATATTTGTTGCGTCTTGCGTTGATATGAATTATAGTCCTCAACAAATAGGTTGCGATACTGTACAGTATACTGTGTAACCAAATCATTATGGCATCTTTTTCAGGAGGTTGTGTTTAGGCTACTTTTATTTTGATAGTTTTGCCAATGAAATGAAGATGTCCGTGCATAGGCTAACCTCGAAGTAGGGTGATTCTAATTCAATTATAAAGTAGCCTATTGTGGCAAAAATAAGAGAACTAAAAAACTGGATGGGAGCATGATACTAACGATTAATGATAGTCCAAATGAAACAACTGCAGTAAACAATTATCAACTAAAAACTTCGTATATTTTCAACTGACTGTAGGCTGTTAGGCTGTAAAAAGAAAATGCAATAGCAGAGTTAATTGCATTGAAAATATGATTCAATGGTGGGCAACATGCAACAACAACTATTTATTGAACTTCGGTCCAGTAATAGCAATGTCTAGTTTTACATTGGTCATAATGTGTTTGTTCTATCTTCAGTTGATGATAACTAGCGTTTGTTCCCACTAACCCCACTAACAGGAGTCTACCAGTTTTCACAGCCCCTATAACATGATTTTCAGTTGTTAGGGTTGAATAGGATGATTCTGTCCAGTTTTCTTGCGCTAAGACTTAGTAAGTAGTAAGACTAGCGGCCAAGTAATGTCTTCTCATAAATAATACAAAATTTTAAATAAAACAATTTAAGTGAATTTGAAGTAAAATCAATAAGCTACAACAAAATTTAATCAAAATGAAACTTTTCAAAGCTTGCTTGAATAATTGGGATATTGTTTTCAATTTATCTTGAAACAATATTAGTCTCTTTTTGAAATTAACTATGACAAAAATTTTTTATCAAAATGTACGTGGCAGACATTGGAATGCAAATGAACGAAACTAAAACAGAATTTATATCTTACAATCAAGACGGTCCATCCACAATTAGAAGGAACTCACATCAAAGGAAGTCATGATTTAAATTCATAGGATTCTTGGATCGATTCCACATAAAACGATATAAAATCTCGAAAAACAAAGGCTTAGTCAGCAGCTATTGCATTAAATTTGATATGAAAATCAGACATTACAAAAAAATGTAAAAACGCAATTATTTCGAGCAACAGTTGAAAGCGTCTTGACCTACGGTGCTAAAAGTTAGACTCTAACAAAATGTATGGAGAATCGCCTCAATGGTTACTAGCATTCAACATTAGCTGAAAGTAGCATTTCACAAACAAAAACCTTTGCGATGACAACCTGTCAACTGTCACTGAGACAATCAGAAGACGAAGACTACAGCTGGCAGGTCACTGCTTTAGAAGTCAACAGGAAATTAGTAATGTTCTTTTTTGGAAACCAAACTATATCGTTAGAAAAAGGGGTCGACAGGCAAAAACCTTTCTTTATCAGAACAGGACTTCGGAGTGTAGAAGCATAAACTATCGCATCTGATCATGGCCCGGATGTTTGGAAAAACCAAGTTGATGATGTTCGGGTACGCCCGAATGGATGATGATGCGTAAATTATCAATAACAAGTTACGCAGAAGAGCAAAACATTTTAAAAGCTCTCTTACAAATCCTAAAACACCTCTTGAAGTGAAAACTTTATAGTTCCACAATAATTATCTTCAAAGTTAAACCTGTCAATCTAAGGTATGTCAGAGAGTTACTTCTACTTGGACTGGATTACGTTCTATGACTTTAAAGACTTGAAAACGGAAATACGTATCTGTTGCTTTAAAAATGGTGGAGCACACAAGCAACAAGTTTGTTGCTTATAAACATAAAGAAATTTGTTCTTTTGGTGTGAATAGCAAAAGGAAACTAACAATTTTGTGTGAAGTTTTTGTACAGGGTGACACAAAAAAAATGTTCATCAGTGAAAATCGAATAACTTCCAAAATTTTATTTAGATTAACACAAAAATTCAGCTACATTAGGTTAAGTATATGTAGCAGACATCTCCAAAGTTTCAAGTCTATACCACAAAAACTCTTTGTTTAACTGGCGCTCAAAAAATGTGCTCTAAATGAGCTCCCCGTTGCTGCAAGCACATTTGGATCCGGCGGGCAAAGTTCTCAATGACCCTCTCACATTCTTCCCTTGGGATTGCTTTTATTGTTGCTGTAATTGCTGCCTTTAGATCAGGAATAGTCTGGGGGTTTTTGCCATACACCCTATCTTTAAGGTAGCCCCACAGATAAAAATCTGGGGCGTTCAAGTCCGGTGAATACGGCGACCACTCTGGGTCACACCTGCGGCTTACCAGTCGGTCAGGAAAACGCTGCTGTAGCCATGCCAATGATTCGTTTGAGGTGTGGGGGGTGGCACCATCTTGCTGAAACCACTGGAGGTCCCTGACGACCCCTTTTCGTCGACCATGTGCTGTCCAGAATTTGCCAAGCACCTGAACATATCGCTCGGTGTTGGTTGTCACAGACCGCTCGTTTTCCTGACCGACTGATCAGCCGCAGGTGTGACCCAGAGTGGTCACCGTATTCACCGGACTTGAACGCCCCAGATTTTTATCTGTGGGGCTACCTTAAAGGGGTCTGCTACTATTCGGTGAGTCCGATTCGGTGAGTCTGATTCGGTGAGTTCCTAACCTCTAACCCCTAACCCTAACTCCTAACCCCTAACCCTAAAACGGCAATGATAATTAGGCTACGGTACCCGATAATTTAAAAAAAAAATTGAAAAAATCCCCCGTTAAGGGATCGGACTCACCGAATCGGACTCACCGAATCGGACTCACCGAAACGGGCCATTCCGACCTTAACGATAGGGTGTATGGCAACAACCCCCAGACTATTCCTGATCTAAAGGCAGCAATTACAGCAACAATAAAAGCAATCCCAAGGGAAGAATGTGAGAGGGTCATTGAGAACTTTGCCCGCCGGATCCAAATGTGCTTGCAGCAACGGGGAGCTCATTTAGAGCACATTTTTTGAGCGCCAGTTAAACAAAGAGTTTTTGTGGTATAGACTTGAAACTTTGGAGATGTCTGCTATATATACTTAACCTAATGTAGCTGAATTTTTGTGTTAATCTAAATAAAATTTTGGAAGTTATTCGATTTTTACTGATGAACATTTTTTTTATGTCACCCTGTATGTTGCCTACAGTTTCGTCTGCTGTGTGAACACCGCCTTGATGTAGATATTTCCGGATTTTTTCAAAAATTTTCAATTTTGATAGCACAAAATAGCACGTTTAATATTTTCCCCATGAAACGGCTGATTGTAGTCACTGCGACCCTTCTAGCACTCAGTCAGAGAGTTGTTTCTTGCTTTGAACTTTTTTTGGTAAATACAAAAGAAAAAAGAGTAATTGCAGGAGTGGAAATCGAAACCACGTCATCATGTGCTGCTTTTCTAACCCTAACCCTCAAACCGCTATGACACGCTGCCGATGGTGAAACGTTCACACAATTACTTTCTGTGAGATATTATTTTCAAAAAGTAATAGTTTTGTCCATTGAACATTGTGGTTGCTGCGTTCAACAAGCACAATTATTCTTAGTAGCAGTTGTTGCTACAATGTAACTGTTGAATTGACTTTTGATTTCATAAAACAGAGAGAGACTGTTCACCAGGCATTTGATATTTAAAGTAATTTGCGTTCTTCTGGTGACTATTTGCTAGGTTACCTCCTGATGTTAAAGATGATAACTAGCTTTTTGTATTTCCGACGTTTCGTCAGTCAGCACGACTGACTTTATCAAGGTGGCTAAAACAGGTTAACACAACCTGTTCAGCAACGATGGCATAACACAAAAACATACTGATAAAATGAATTAAGTAAAGCAGCAAGAATCAGAGTTAAAACACGCAACAAGATAACTAGAGGTTAAACCATAGGCATACGAAGCCGAGCAACGTGATCAAGTTTAACATCTTCAAGTTTATTACATTTACATAAACATAAAACTACGCAACAAATTAAGTATCGAACGTTTTCGACATCACAAGATGTCCTCTTCAGGAATAATATACATACAGCTTTACTACATATGAAAAAAAAAATACAATGGATAACTAAATCTATAAACAGAAAAAGACAAAAACTGCACAGTACTTCTGACTAGCTCAAACTCAACTGAATGATAGAGCTTCGATAGAGAGTTTATCTTGTTGAACCATAGGCATACGAAGCCGAGCAACGTGATCAAGTTTAACATCTTCAAGTTTATTACATTTACATAAACATAAAACTACGCAACAAATTAAGTATCGAACGTTTTCGACATCACAAGATGTCCTCTTCAGGAATAATATACATACAGCTTAACTACATCTGAAAAAAAATTACAATGGTTAACTAAATCTATAAACAGAAAAAGACAAAAACTGCACAGTACTTCTGACTAGCTCAAACTCAAGTAAATGTAATAAACTTGAAGATGTTAAACTTGATCACGTTGCTCGGCTTCGTATGCCTATGGTTCAACAAGACAAACTCTCTACCGAAGCTCTATACCTAGAGGTTAAACTGAATACAGTGAATGCCTAAAACCAGTAGGCTATTTTCCAACAGCGTAAATTTATCTATCTTTAGGGCCACAGTCAATAAACGTTGAAAAGACATCAGACATCATTTTCATTTCATATATAAAAATAATTAGTACGGTACAGTTGTCAATCTTCTTCTTTCGTGTGAGACAGGGTTGTTCAGATTTCAGGGCAGGTGATGGAAAGCCCCAGATGAGTGTAGCTTGGTCCAGCTTCTATGCCGTGCATTTCCTACGACGCTTTGTAAGCGGGACATTCAAAAATGGTGACCATGGGCAGGCTCGCTAGTGTGTGCTGCGGTGCTGCAGCACTCCCATTAAAGTTTTCACAAAAAGTTTCTCAAAGATCTTAGCGTTTCTTCGGCCCAATTCAGCCCAAAATGTATTTTATGTTCTCTGTGCACAGATTTGCTGACTATTATAAGTGTAAATTATATTTGGAAACTCTGCGTGCTAGGAAATATTTTGCACAAGGTTACAACTGAAGAGACACTCGATTGTGACGCCGTAAAGCCGTGAGTTTTCTTGAATTGCCAATAGCCTACAAACGAATAGCAAAACGATGTGCTGTTTTAAAACAGCACACGAGCAGAACGGCGAGGTTTGAGAACAAAAGGCAGTGTGAAAAGTCGATGGTGTCGTGGTACGTCAAAAGAGGCTTATGGCGCAATAGCGACACCACTCGCCAGTATGAATCCGCCTTTACGTTGTGAAATTACGCATTGTTAAGTGTTACGCAACAAACCAAATAGTAGTTTACATTTTTGCTGATTAGTATTATACGGTAGTCTTAGTTACAGAAAAACGCAAGTAGGGAAGCACTAGAAAAACTGATACTGTTTAGGATAGGTCTACTTTCCGTCCTTGGAAAAAACTGCTTGAATTTAATATGTCATGCAATAAGCAACGTATCTACATCCAAAATGTAAAGTGACATAGGCCACGGGAGAATTTTTTGTCGAGTAGGCAATGAAAAAAAAAACAAACGTTTTCTCTTTTATCATTTAGAACGTGTTATTCACATAGGCTATGTTTGTTGATCGTCTCCTTCAAAATATTACACATTTGCGAAACTCTTAAATAAGCCAAGTTTTACCTTAAACGTTTATCACAATTTAGAGCTAAAATATGCTCAGAATGCACCAAATCAAATGTAATTTTTCTGAGGGAAAACCTCCGCTGTTGTATTCGCCTTGTGCGGTAATGTATTCCCCATTTCTAGGACTCACCAGCCGCCACTGACATGGTCAGCAGTTTGTTTCTCTGCGCCGCATTCGTAGACCGATAAGGGAGCCAAACCCGCTAGTGCTTATTGGAATAGAAGCGGGCGGCCGACTCCTGTTTGAATTATATTGAGCTTAACCCAAGTCGCGGGAGCAGGTCTATAGCCTACCATGGGGGCGTGCCACTGGGTGAAATATAAAACTTAGAGTTTAGTATCAGTGGCACACACGCTGTGTTCCGAGTGTCTTCCATGACGAAATGATACAATGCTTATTGCGCAGCACTGAGTATTTAAATCTAATTTAAAACAATGAAAACTATTACTACAAAAAATGCTCAATGCCAAGCAAAAAGGCAAAGCAGAGCGAATTAAATCAAATATAGTTATTACTATCTGAAGCCTTTACAAATTGTTTCACCTAACGGATCATCAGAAGGTCTTATTCAAATAGAATCTATTTGATTTCTATTTGAATAAGACCTTCTGATGATCCGTTAGGTGAAACAATTTGTAAAGGCTTCAGATAGTAATAACTATATTTGATTAAATCTAATTTAATAACTTTATCACATATGTGTAACTACTTCACAGCATACACACTCATATTGCTATGATCTTCAGTTAAATGAAGCAATATTTACAGAGTAGCACTGGTTAATAGGTTTTGTACGCAAGGTGTAGGCTAATACTTAGTGTACAACATCGCACCGCTTACTGTACTTACTGTACAACACAACACTGTTAACAATATAGGCCCACAAGCAGGGCCGTTAAGCGGATAATTTGGCCCGGTACCAATAAGCTCTTCGGACCCAAATCAAGACACTTCTAAAAAACCACGCTGTATCCAAATAATACGCTGTGGCTTTTTCAAGCTTCCTAACCCATTAGAAAAATTAAAAGCCTAAAACCATTTCGGGCCCGAGTGTAAAACTAACCTGGACCCCCCCCCCTGTCGAGATAAGGTCTCACAACCATCAACTCAGCGGTGTAAGCTACAGAAAACAACACAAATATAATTAATAGCAAGCACAGATTGATCACGTCATAGCTACACTTTTGCTCAAAATTTCACAGACGTCGCAAAAGTTTATTAAAAAGTGCACAAATTATTATCCGTTAACCCTCTAAGACAGTGGGCATGAAAGCCTGGCCTCCCTTGGCCATACTTGACAGGACACTAGTCACAAGTACCTTTGTAAAATATTCCAGAAGGTTAGGCTAAAAGAAAACCCTCACCAATAAACTTTTAATCAAAACATAAACTTCATCAAAGAATCTTTTCTTCACTTTTATTGAAACACAATTTATGTACATTTTTTTCCTTACACATTTTGATACCTGTTGATTTTATGAAACATTATATTAATGTAGATGTAACAAAATCGTGCAAACGCTATGGTCTTTAATAGAAAAGAAAAATTACAAACTGTCGGTCAACGCCTTCGATGACATCTATAAAGTATACACGAGTCGAAACAGAAATACAGTAGGTGCGCTTGTAAATATACTTTCGGTTACAACAGAAACGTCACGGTGGAAAAAGAACGCAAGGTTTTTAGAATCTGAGGATGTAAAACTAAAAAAGGTTGAGTCAATTAAACAAACCAAATGCTGCCAAACGTGATTTTAATTTCCTATTCAAAAACTGTTTTACCTAGCTTAAAAGGATACCAACGCTTGTCTGTTAAAATTAATTTAAAATAGAGATAACTGCATAAAATTGGTTTGACTTTGTATCAATTCATCAAATCAGTGTTTTTGCATATCCTAATCGCAAACTCTACGTACAGTTCAATCTGAAAAGAAATCTTTCATTTATTCCGTTCCATTAAAAAGAAATCATACGTTTATCAAATATAGTACTGAACCGGCTGATACATATATAGCCTACAATTATGATGTCTTACCAGTTTTTCATATATTTAAGGATTTGAAAGGTTTTTCTAAAGAATTATGTTTAATATTCTGCAAGTGCCGCTAAACAATTTCTGTTGCGGTTATAACCCAGGTTTTCCAAATAGCGTAAATTAACAAACACTAATGAAACCAGATGTTAAAGATGTCGCATTGGATTAACTTTATAGAGTTTTTAAAATATATTCTATCCTTTAAAATTATTTTTATCGAGCAAGCAATGGTTTACTTTTAAAACCAAAATTACAAATGAGATTTAGGTTCAATATACAATAAACATTCGGCAACACTTTTATTTATCGCAACTTTTTAGCAGGCACATGTCGGCTGCATAGCCGAGTGGTGAGAACCCTGGAACAGCAATCGAGAGGGCGCCGGTTCGACACCGCTCAAGAGCATGCAGCTGTGTCTGTGGCAGGACACTTAAAGGCATGCCCGAAGGTGGACACGAAGATTGGCTTCCTTGCCTTCCCGTCCGCTTAATCTAAATCTTCAACCACCGGGCGTAAGCTTGGATACGACAAACAAAGCAGGCACACAATTTCGCTTCCATGCTTCGAAAAATCCCTGCGTGAACACATTGCAAGCATTCATGACAAAATGCTGATCATAAAGCGATGTATAGTTGTTGTATAATAAGAAAACATACAAGTTTTCGGGTGGCAACAACTTTTTGAAAGTCACGTCTGTGTCCAATTGTAATCTACATAGAATCGCAAAAATACAACGCTAAATCTTCAATTCAAACTTAGGTCCAAGATGAGTTTCATTTCTTTGGACTTATTAACTGAACCAATATAGGCTACTGTGCAAACGTTGCACATGGTTTTAGATGTTGTTTGCAAGATTTTTTTCTTGTGGAAGTTAGTACAATCTAAAAATATAAACCTCTGCGCGCGTAGATTTGTTCCGCTGTATCCTCGCTTAAGTCCGGCTAGTTGAAGATTTGGATTAAGTGGACGGAAAGGCAAGGAAGCCAATCTTCGTGTCCGCCTTCAGGCATGTAAGTGTCCTGACAAAGACACAGTTACATGCTCATGGGCGGTGTTGAAGCGTCGTTCTTTCGAGTGTGGCACAAGGGATCTCACCACTCGACAAACAAAAACGATAAATGGATCGGAAAATGTTTCGAACAGTTAGATAAAGGCATTGGGCGTCAAGTTCACTTGTTTTGATACTAGATAACACCAAGCGACTATACCGAATTGTTCAAAGTAGCTTTTTAATTTTTTTATCGTTTTTGTTTTAAGACAATAATTTTGATTTTGAAAAAGTGAGTGGCAAACACATTTCCTGGGATATTTATCAGTCCATGTCGTGTCCGCTGTGAAGGAACAACCTTTTGAAGAAAAGGGTTTTACAGTCTGTAGCCTAAGCGTTCTGACTTGAGTTGAAGATTAAAAGCATTTAAAAAACAATTTAATGTGCGCAAAAAACATCATAAAACAGTATTGAGCATTTATATACAGTGTTCAATCCTCTTTCAAGTATATTGATAAACAGTCTAACAGTAAGCTATATCAGTGTCAGTTGTGCGTTAGATGAAACCAGGGCAAAGAATAAGGAAGCTACGTCAGATCAGTTTTGACACTACTAAGTTTAAGCCTTTTGTTCGTAGTCTTTCGTGAGAGATTCTGCATAGTCTGGTGGTGGGCTTCCTTTTCCAATTGGATCGTTGTCTTGTGGAATTACTGGAGCGTTGAGATGCTGAGTTTCAAGATTGTAGGCTGTCACATCAGCGGACTTTCGGAATTCGGATTGAGTGTAGCTCTTGTCATTTGCATTTCTAATAATAAAGTATGAAAATTATTGTTATGGTAAAACCTTTATTAAAATGATTGTGTAGTTTCAACGTATAGTCGGAAAGCACTTTGCATTATTGCCATTATGCAAATTTTTTTACTAAACTTCAGAAAACAGTGATGCGATTTTTTAATTAGGCTTACAATTGAAGCTAGTGTACAAGTAGGCGACTGCACATAATAGCTAATTTTCATGTCCACTTTTCAGCATGAAATCAATTGTTTTTTAAAAACACAATAACGTTCGTTTGATTGTCGGACGTGTGCGGCCTTTCGAACTTCGGGCACATGTCCAACCACTTGGCCAGACAAAATGTGGATGTTTTAAAACTATTATTGTAAAAACAATTGTTTTTATCACAATTTATTCTTTTATCGTGCACCTCCTCCATGTGTTTTTCAGAGGAGGAGTAGGCTACAAACGTCGGTAGCTAATAAGTTGGAAATAGCTTCAGAGATGCAGGAAAATTGCGAATGTGTATAACAAGGGGATGAAGATGTTAAAAAAGTATTGGCATTGAACTTCCGAACTTAAGCGAATTAAACCTGCAAGTATTCTTTGTCATGAGCCAAGTGATTGATTGTAGGAATTTTTATCGTCGGGTTGAGAATTTCGTCGGTTGCAGTTCCGCATACTTCGCAGCAGCTTTAAACCACTGATGCAGGCCGATCACCGAGTGTTGACAAAATGAAATTTCCGAATGTTGAAGCGTTGTTGTATGTGAATTATACCATCCACCAGGTGTCGCTGGATGGAGATCTATCCTTGAAGTGTGTCACTCAAGCGCACACCTTGAGAGTCGAATCGGCGCAGTTTGATTTTGCAGTTTCTTTGTGTGTAAAGTCAGGCGCTTAACCAACTGAGCTATCGGGCAGACTGTTTTCAGTAGCTGCTGCATTTTCGAGAATATCAAACTTACTTGTATACTTTAGTTATAACAGTTGCTGTGTTACTGGAACTTCCTTCTCTTGCGGACTTTTTCTTTGTGAATCGTACAGCACCGACCCCTGACGAGGAGCTGTCGCGTCTAATGGAACGTCGAAGGGTGCGCGACGCAGAGCTGAAGACAATGCATGCTGTTAGACTTTTATTTACGAGATTCGTGATAATGGTATAACAAAAATATAAATATGATCGATAAATATAAAACACACTGCATGCATTTATTTTCGGTTTAAGTGTGGAAAGTTTTGATATAACTTCCAAGTAATTCCATTACTTTAAAAAACATACATGAAGAAATACGGAAAATTTTACAACTGTTAGACGGTTTCACGTGCAATTAAATGAAAATATCAAAGCATGCAAATGTTTCAAATTTAAACATCAATCAAAACGAAAGTTTAGCGTCAAAGTTATACGTTCACTGGTTGCAAGAGGATTTCTGTTGGAAAGAAATTGTCAATGCATGCACGCATTTTTCTAAGGAACACTGCATTCATGCCCTGTACATGAACTGGATAGTGACTTGTATCACAGTGCCCAAAGTTTATTCGAAATCTGAACCCATCATATAAACCATATGCAACTGGAAATCCTCACAAAGCTAGTAAATGTCATGATTGTATATTATCAACATATGGTAATTTTTTCATGCAAAAACAGTGTATATTCACGCTTATTGATAAAATAAATGCATGCTCAGTTGACTTTAAAAACAATCCTTAACAATTCTGAAGGCATCACTTTAAACTGCATACACATATTATACAACATGCGTACATATTATACAGACGTTAAATCAATGTAAAAAGAAAAATAATTGTGTTAACCGGAGTGCAAGATGCTAATGTTGGGACGGACCTGGTGAATCATTTTGCTTTATAACAGAAGCCTTAGTTGTCATTGTTGGATCTGGCGCGCCATTTGATGAAAATTGGCGAGAATTGTGCGAAGCGTTAGGTTTTCTAGATTTCCTCGAATTTGCCTGCCCATTACCACCACCGGCACTATCGCTGCGTTTCCAAGCGGCCATTGACACAAAGTGTTGTATTCCGCGAGATTTCTTCAGTAATCTGAAGAAAAATCGGGTTTAGTATTGTTAACGTTTTAGTCGCATGCAACCTTAAATGATTCAGTTTCTACATTGTTACAAAAAGCAGGTTTTTCTCACTTATTAAGGGGCAGATTGTTTTGTTTTTTTTGTTTGTTTTTTTTGGAAAAAAATGAGACTACTGGTACTATTAACCAAATAAAGCAGTTCATGAAGCCACGATGGTAAAAGATTTCTATTTGTAGTGTTTCCATTAAGCAGCGGTTCCTGCTTGTAAACCTTAACCCTTTGATGTAAACTGTAGATGATGTTCTCCAATTGAGACCATTGTTAACAAGTTTTCAACGGGCGGGGTAGCGATATTCATCGCACGTCCCCAATGACGTGCTTGGGCAATCCCGGAAGTACGTGTGTTGATTCAGCCGGGTTAGTTTTGGTATTTTGCTCTGACGTCTTCGGTCTTAAGCTGTTGGCAATAAATCACCAGTGAAATTATAGTATAAAGTTCCATCCCCCCTTATTGCTAGAAGAAAGAAGACTATTTCTGTTTCACTGGAGAAAACCTATCTTTACCGCAAGTGATGACTGTGTTGATTTCTTACTTTTTTCAGTTAAACAGAAAATCACTTTGCCTCACTGAACAATTGATCTTTGTTTCACGTTTTGATGCATGGTCAGCTTATCACAAAAATATTATTTTAAATATTTTGTCATCATTTAATTTTTTTTTTGAATTATAAGTTATAAAAGTAGCACACAAAATTATTTTTTAATTCAAATAATTTTGAGTTATTTTTCAACATTCTTCTTCAATATTGAAATGCTTTTTTATTATAATGGTTATAGTTAGTTCAAAGACAAAACTGAATGAATTTTTAAAGCAATCAATCAAAGAAACACCGACTACACCACAAAAAAACTCAAAATAAACATAAAAATGAATGAAGTAATTACAATGAAAGTATCACCCAGAAAAACTAGAAATTGGAATAAAGTAGATACGTGATGTTCTTGCTTCTCACCATCTTTGTTTTAGCTACATCCACTTATATTTACACCAACTTTGAATTTACTCATATCGTCTACTGTGTAACCTCGCGGCGCCTGAAGACTTATTAATAGCTGTAACAGGCTACCTCATTGTCTACGTTTTTATCTTTATGTTTTAGTGGAGGCCATAATTCAATAACAGCGAGAGACATATAAGAGCAACATTATAACGTTTTTTCTTGCTTTCGGTGGGTTACCTTTGCGTACTCATAATTAAGTTTTTACGTATATTTACGTAATATTTTCCAACATGAGTCCGCCCCAACATATTTTTCAATCAATCAAATTTTTGTTTCATAAACTCAAAACTATCAACAATTTGATGATTTACTTTTAGTTTTGATGTTTCCTAAATGAAGATAACTCTAAATGGTTTTTGTTTTACTTCTCTGGTTGCACGCTAACAATTTAGATGCAAATTTCCAAATTTTGGTTAGCTCCGTTCATGATGTAGTCGGCGATTTGAAAATGTTAAGTTTTAAATTGTTGGTTGTTTTTTATTTTAATTTTACTGTATCTGTAAGAAATTCAACTATCTTCAAATAATTTAAATTTTTTCTTGGATAGACATGCTGCTCCAAACTTAATTTTCTGTGAAAAAATGTTTCTAAGTAAAAATGATAAGCCTGTGAGCTGCTTGGAAGATGACTTCACAACCGACACAAGTTCACGACATTTTAACATATAAAACAAAGTTTTGCACTTACTTCCATCTTCGGGAGAAGTTAGTTCCCAACAAACTATACAAATAAGGATTTAGTGCAGAGTTGAGATATGCTAATAGAGTCCCAACAACCGGCAATGTTTCACATAGGTGCACCTGGAAAATAACAGTTGGAAAGTTTAAAATACAACGACAGATTATACCGGTGGCGGATCCAGGGGGAAGCGATTGGGGCGACTGCTCCCATAAAATACAAAAAAATAACCTTTATTGACGGTGTATTTGCAAGATTGGATTAAAGTAGACTTACACATCATTGTGGTTTGTTGAACCCCCCCCTCCTGGATCTGGCCCTGAATTATACCAAGCTGTTACGAAGTAGGCTATGAATACATTTCTAATTCGAAACATTTTTTAAACCCAACAAAAAAAATTAGAAGCATCAAATTGTTTGATCAAGCAATTATAAATGTTGACTTACACCACCACTTTTGATTCCAGAGACTTTTGCTAAATGTATAGCATGGAAAGGAAGCCAGCACGCCACAAAGCTCCCGACGAGTGCTGCGCACATAATCGTTACTCGTCGTCGGTCTTTGTCTGAACGAGAAGATGACTTCTTTCTGAATTTCTGACTTCCGGAACCCATTGTGGCGTGAGAAAAGCTCGCCGAAGTCGGTGTGTTTGTAGTTGTCATTCTAGTAGCAGAAAGCCGAGCAATGATCAACCCGTAGCACACTATCATTATCTGCAAAGAAAGTAAAATTTAAGAAAAAATAGTGAAGTTTTGAACAGGCTAAAGTTTGGCAGAGTGTGATGACACGCCAACATTATTTACACACTATAAAGATTTTGAAGTATATTGCAACCTACACCTAAATGTGGTTCAGTAAAAAAGTACTTCACAAACAAGACTTTGCTTTTTTTACATCAAGTGTTTACACAAATCACTTATACTGTATTTCGGAGAAAACCTTTATTTTACTTTTCATATGATCATTTTTAAACAAAATTAACTGAAAATATCAAAAACACCGTAGGTCAGCTATTGGCCTAAAATTGCCAGTGCCTCTTGAAATTTTGCTTATCGATATACCGGGCATTAGCAACAGCTTTTTAAGCAGCCTATTAGGCAGTGTTGTACGCGTCAATGAAATAAATTGACGGCGTCAGCGTTAGCGCGAATTACCTAAAAATTTTACGGCGTAAGGTACTGCTTCACCTCTTAAAGAAATTGAAGACGTCAGCGCTAATTTGTAGCGCTATTTTAGCCAGGGTCTCACAAAACAGAAGTATTTCGCCTCACCAAGTTGAGGCTAACAATAGCTATAAATAAAGAGCAGGTATTATGTTTTGAGACTGTATTGTAATTAGAGGCTTAGCTTATTAGTTATTTCCTTGTAGAAGCACAAGCATTTCAAAACGTTTATCTGACAATCTGATGCGTTTGGGACACATAATTTCCTTTCCAAAAGAAAACATGCATTCCACAGCAGCGCTGGATGCTGGTATTGTATTGGTGTGTTGTATTTCCAAAACAAGTGTTGAAAACGTTTACACAGATAGGTATCACTGTTCCAAGCGTGCTGTGTTGGTTTAGCATATATAAATCTTTTAACGAGGTCCACTGCACCAACATCGCTCTTTTCAGGGGCATTGAGCTCTTCAAATAAAGTATTTTTAACCTCCGCGATGACATTTATTGATTTTTCGCTTTCTTTCTCTGATCCCTCTTTCTCGATACTGCTCACGATATGAGTGATCACCATTTGGCGAACTTCTCCCACTTGTATTTCAGGGAGTCATTCCAACAACGCGAAAGTCGGTAATTCGGATGAGTCGCGCTGGCCAGAATACATTGTGAAACTCTCATTGTGAAACGAGATTTTCTATAAAAACCAAAAATGACGCATAGCGCGTGACGCTTAAAATCGGCAAAATAATTGACGGCGCTATCACTTCCGTCAACTAAAAAATAAACTGACGGCGCTAGCCTCAGCGTCAACAAAAATTTAATTGACGCCGTCAACGTACAACACTGCTATTAGGCAAATTGTTTGATTAGATCAGGGGTTCTTAAACTGTGGTCCATGAACCCCCAAGGGGTACGCGGACTAGTTTTAGGGGGTCCATGAAGGCCCAATGGAAATCTTTCAAAAATGGAATAAATTTTTCAAATGAAAAGATATTAACTTCAAACAATGCTGATGATTTCTAGTTTGAGTTTCAACTTTTGTTACGTACGTTTATTGCGTCACTTCCCACATAATTGTTTTTGCCGCTTTTTGAACATTGCAAAATTTTATCAGTTTCAGCTAAGCTAGACGTCAGCTAGGCTAGGTTAAGATTGTGAAAGGTTTATGCATATCCCCTTTTGGTAAAGAGAGCCATGGCTGCTATAATCCATTTTACGACTACATATTTATCTGAGTCAGGATTTTCATCCTTGGTAACTATCAAAACAAAGAGTCGAAACCGGTTGGATGCAAAGGATGACATGCGTGTTACCCTATCAAAGACGAAGCCACAATTTCATGTTTTGGTTGAAGACAAACAGCAGCATCCTTCACATTAATGAAATTAAATCGAAGATATTGAAAAACAATCTGCATTTGCTATTTCTTAAATTTAATGAAACATAAGTTTTGTTACCTGAAATCAAATGTAGGCTAGTTACTACTCTTTAAACCCTTGACAGCCTGTTTCACCCTAAAAGGAGGATCATCAGAATGTCCTTATTCAAATGGAAATAAATTTTGTTACCAATTCATTTTAATTTTATTGCGTCATGTCCAATGATCAAAAAAGATTTCTCGGACTAGGCCATGAAGGGGGTCCACACAATCCAAAAAAATTGTAAGGGATCCGTGTTTAAAAAAGTTTAAGAACCCCTGGATTAGATAGTTGAGAAACAGTTTGGGCAAACTTTATTGTTAAATTATTAATTGTCAGCTTTAATGGAAGAATTACGGTTGGTACATGCTAAACAAACTGGTCTGTAAAATAAGTTGCTTAATCGACAGATTTGCTTAATCGGTAAATAATTTAATGTTGGTCTATATGCTATTCAATTCTGAAAATTAAACGTTACTTTTAGTAAAATTAAAAATAAATACTGTTCTTACTATGAGAGGCAAAATGAACATCACTGCAAAGTTAAAGCTGAGAAATACAATCCATCCAACTGGCTTATCCCAGTAATGGCAGGAGGCATGAATGTCAGTCAAACCATCCCCACTGCCGCTAACGCTTTCCCCGCTGGCATCACCGCTTTCTCCACTTGTCTCCTCAAATATCGAGTAAGAAATGTTACTGATACCACCTCTAAAAAACAAAAACAAGCACTTGATGCAAATTTTGTTTCATAGTTGTTGTTTTTTTTCACAGTCATTGTTTCAAAGTCGTAGCAGTACTAAAGTTTTCATTTGTTAATTTTTAATTTTATTGTCTTTCAAAAGTTATTACAATAATCAAACTTTTCGCCAAAAATAGCTAAATGCTTCTTAGATTTAAATTCGTTTACAAGATTGCACTTTGCGCATGTACGTAGTTTATGTATTTGACGACGGATAACCTTCCTATTTGGTCACCTACCTGCAGTGTGGTTCTTCTGTAGCCAACATTGGTGCGCTTTGGGATATTTGCAAACAATCTTCAAGCGACCCTCCAAATCCTTCTCGCAAACATCTACTGGTCTCATTCTGCTCATCTGGGAACTCGTATCTAAAACAACAATTACTTTAGATTCACTGAGTGACGGATCATGTAAAAAACTTTCAATAATAAAACATGGATCTAAAACCAATCAATTACAACCAACCAATCACAGATCAATTAATAAAACTGGATCTACAAGGATCTACAACCAACAAGTAAATTATATTTTGGAATACTTTAATTGAAGAGTAGTAACTGTGAAAATGCATCTCCTGACTTATTTCTTTAAGTTAAGGCATTTTCAGTAATATCAAACACTAAGCGCTACAAGCAATGACATTTTTAGAGATTGACCACATTTACATGTACTGTAGGCTACTGTAATAGCAAAAATGTTAGTAGACCTTTCGACTAGATTACATAATGCAACTGACGCTTATAGTTTACTTACGAGCATTTGCACCGAGGAGCAGATCCCACTTTGAAACTGTACAACATCACTGGAATGCACAAGAGAAGAGAAATGCTCCAAATTATGATCGCAATAACAAACGCAGTGGTTCGCTTTCTTAGTCGTTGCAAAAAGTCAGAAAATGTGTGACAGACGGCAATGTACCGATCCACGCTCATAACCTATAGAAACAAAAATATACTTTCTAAACAACAATAATGTACTTTTTTACATAGGCTATTCTGTAGCCTTTCTTGAAGTAGCCTAACATGGACTTTCGGTTAGGGCTGGGACATGATCTCAAATTTGATCAAACCGGTTTAACACAGTCAGGAAACTTAAAATCTAATTCTGCGCAGCCGGAAGCAACAACATGTTTCGAGACAAAAATCGATCTAATTGTCTTTAATAAGTTTGAGACCTGACTTGCTCGAATTGGTGAAAGTAGATTAAGTACTGGTGGATTTTTTCCTATCGAATAACGGTAATCTACTGGCTAGTTGTTCTGATCGTTTTAGCCAATTATTTATTCAATCGCATCGAGATTCAGTCAAATAGACTAAATAATCACCATACATTCATTTCCTCATGGTTAAGATCCAGACTAAATATATTTAAGTACGACTATTTCAAGGCCTTTGGTAGGTTAACCCTATGGGACATCTACGCATCTAGATCACCTCGGATAAAAGATCAATGCATATCTTCTGTTATATCTTACGTGGAAACACAAAACCATAACCCTTACCACTAAAAAGAGAATAGATGCGTAATAGTTAAGAAAGAGGACAGTCTCCTTTGCTTTGCACATCCATTCCGGATATATCCAGTAATTGTTCAAGTCTTCTGAGACTTTAAACGGCAAAGTCAAAAGGAACAAGGAATCAGCAATAGCAAGCTGTAATACGTACCTGAAATAAACATTGTAAATTTAATTTGATAGAAGAATGGTTTAAACGGAAAGAGTAGACCTACTTATACCAAGTTATACGAATCTGTACCTAGAAAAACAACATACAGGGTGCTAAGGTTGCAAGTACCCGATCCTCTCTCTTCCAGGCAAACAAAGTGTTATGATGGGCCTCCCTAAATAATACTTTGCAAAAAAGGAAATTTATATCATTATTTGACAATTTGTAAACCCCTTACAAAAACAAAAAAAATGTTTTAAAAACAAGTGACATTTAAAAACAAGCGCAATTAGCTGCAACAGCGTTTAGAGAGGAATTATACATTAGTAACATTACTTTATCAAATAAAGAACAAATAACTGAGTTTTCAGTTGAGAAAAAACACATGTCATTGGGCGGCACATTAGCTGTTTCGGAAATTGAATATTTAGCTTCGTAAACGAGTTATAACACAATTGCCGTAGTTCATCACGTATCCGAATCCTATTTATAAAATGATCCAGTATTGAATACAATGTTGCAGGCGTGTGTTTAGGAAGTTGGCTTGCAGGTTATAAGTTGCGTTCCAATGTTTGCGTTGGCCAACTCCCAAGTTTCATGGGTGAGTAAAGTATGTTTAGCCTACTTCGTAAACTTGATTACATGTTTTAAAACCGTTTTTCTAGGATATTTTACTTTTATTTAACCTTAAACTAGTGGAAGGTTATGTGTGAGTTGAGGCTATGTTTGGGTTCCATAAAACGTTTTAAGCAATTCACTTAAAACCCACGTTTCTTTAAACAGTTATTCTAGTTTACAGTACCGGTATAGATATTCTTAAATCAGGCAGGATGTTTTAGAATTAAGTCTATTACCTTCCCTTTATTTAACAGAGGTGAGTAACAGTAAAAAAATATCATAATTTGATTACTTTTGTCGTGCCTTATTTACAAACCACCTATTATCACATACCAATGGGTCACAGATTTTTGGTACTCTTTTAGAACCAGTATAACAAAAATGGCGACCAAATTTCCGAATAACCCCAAAACGCAAATGATTAGAGAAAAGACGATTTTGACTACTTCTGTGCTGGGCTCCTCCGCGCCTGCTCCCAAGTTAACTGAAAAAAAAATATATATATATATATATTACAATACAGTAAGTCAAATCTTTACAAAACTATTTGAATTTTTGTTTCGGAACGGAAAAAGGAACCTAAAAAAATTATTTCTTTACACATTCTTGGAAAATGTTTTAAATTTCTTTTCGAAAGATCCTTACTATGACATTCACTTACCATTATAAAGCTCAAATTCAGAGACAATTTCCCCACTTTCCCCTTGGTAATGTATTATAACGTTCATTTGCAGTGTTTATATCGAAAATTGGTTTAATTATCTCATGTGTTTTTTGTTTCTTTTTTACAAAAATCTGTTTAAGGCTATAAAGCTTTTTGTGCTATAAAAAAGTTTTACAGATGTCGAATCTCACTGTCAAAATTGCAGTAAATGTAAAACAAATTCAATCCAAAACACCCACTTCACTCTTTTGCCATGATTGCTGCAAGCATTGGCATTAGTATTCTCGTTTAATTGGATTTCTAATTGCTTTATTAAGCAGATTAAAAGTTTTAAAACTTGCTGATGGAAATCGTGCCTGCTTTTCAAGTTATACTTTGTTGATTCAATACAGTATACGGTTTGTCTGGAATATGGTTATTGGTTAACTTGCAGCTGATTCTCTTAAGCATATACGCAAAATTAACTCAGACAATAAGGTTAACTTTCTGACTAACAGGAAACTTGCATCCCTAAAAAATGCATTTGTTTTTTCTTTCTAAAACACGTTGTGTTCACAGACTTAAGTATACAGCAACAAAACATTTTTGCTTATGAGTGCTTCTGCAAAAACGGATGATCTTCAATGAAGAAATTGCAGTTATCTTTTTCGTTTTAGAAGATGTTAGGAAATTGATTTGATTAATTATATTCAATATTTTAAACTATAAACATCCTGTTATGTGATCAGAAGCACCTTTGAAGGTCTAGGTTTAAGTTGCATTCAACTAAACAGGAAACTTCTTTCGTAAGAATGGCTTTGCTATGTGTTTATAATATAATCGACCATTTTGTGTTCAGCAGTGCGATGAAAATTATGCAAACGTAGAATTTAAAACAATTCTGAACTTTTTTTGGTAGCTTAACAATGTAGATATTCACGACCTGTTTTAGCCTGATGCTTCGAGTTCGCTATGGTAATAGCGAATTGCACTGGCTTTCGGAAAGGCAGTACAATGCGCTATTACCACAGCGAACTCGCAGCATCAGACTAAAACAGGTCGTAAATATCGACATTGTGAAGCAACTAACGATCATGCTGCTGAAAGCGAAAGTCAATCTATTGCATTTTTTTGGTAGTTTTGAAATTATTTTCTGAGATTTCATAATAATGTCTTGACAGATTAAACATACAGTAAGTGACAAAAAAATTATTTTGTCTATCACCACAAATCCTAAGCACTCTTATTTGCATCACATTGGATATACGTTCAGTTTTGTCGACTTATTTGCCAAAGCAAAGCATCGTTGCTTTCAAAACATGCTACACCTTTAGTCGCAAGAGACCTAAAGTAGAAAAGATTTTAGAATAATCATTAAACATATTTGAAAGAATGGCAACCCTCAATCGCTCATTTGAAAGCGCATACCTTATGAGTTTGTATCAGAGACAGCAAATCAATTGTTTTTTACATTGATTCAACGTCTGCAGATGTTAAATGAATGTAAAAAATGACTGATTTTCAGTCTGGGATAATCGGTTTCTGTTAAATCATTGATGCGTCGTTCGATCTCATATCAAAATTGTGGTATGGTGAATATTGTTAAGATATTTGCTTCCATATAAAGGAGAAATATTGGGTTCCAACTACAAGATATCCCAAGACATCACGACAAGCGTTTACAAAGTGCGCGTGCCTCATGTCATTGGTTTATAAAACGTTGACTGCGTAATCCACAAACGCTGTGACAAAGCTTCCTACTTGCTGACGTCATCATCACCCACGATCACGTAGCGAATTTGACTCACGGAAGTAAAAGTTGGTAATCTTATCTGTGTGCTTGACAATAACTTTACCGCAAATTTTGTTCTAAAATGTTAGTTTTTACCAATTACACTATGTACTGTAGACGTAAACTTGGTAAAAGCTAATGATTAAATTCAACAAGACAAACTCTCTACCGAAGCTCTAATGACTAAATATATGATGCTTATGTAACGTTTTATTAGAATGATATAAAAATATGTAACATGGTCAGGTAGCTTCAGCCACGGCTATACTTCTAGGTGAAAAGGTCTTTAAAGTAAACAATTGGGGCCAACCAATTTATCTAAGCCATCTCTGTGCAGAAGTAAGCATGCACACAAAACCATCGAATTCAGGAAAAGAAAATAGTGAATTATGGTGCTTTCATTCCAATCTGAGACTCTCAAAATATTAGCCTTAAAAGATTTGAAAAAGATCTTTACTTTTGCTTCTTTCACTCCTAGGTGCTTGCTCCTTCAAACGACCACTTGTGTTGATTCAAACCAAGACATCTATTCGTGTCAGTCGATCAACTTCTTCTTGGTGGTGCTGACAAACAAATGATCTCTGCGCTAGTGAGAGAAACCATTAATGGAGACCTCAAAGTAATTCAAATACTACAAGTCTATGCTATTTTCATTCCCGATGCCGACACCTACTTTTTCTATCTGTCCCTACTGAGACGTTTTTTTGAAATTTTCTGCTAAGCAATGCACCACTGGGGTGATATCTTCTTTCTGAAGTATGGTGACGAAGAACAAACCTTGGAGAATATGCACATCACACTATTAGGCTACTGCATATTAGTGCCAAACGACCAATCCTGCATTAGACACTGCTCAAAGTTTGGTTCAACTTGAGCCATACTTTACCAATAAATGGTGGAATGGTGAAGGTGAACGGTTAGTGAATGGTTGGTTACAAATACCTCTCAGTGCGTAAGTGATGACGTACACAAAGCTAACAAGCTATGCAGTGCGTAATATTAAATAGTTTATCGAGACTTGGCGTTCCAGTCTACATGTAAAAAATTGTCGCCAAAATTTAGCTGGAGCAATTGCGGCAAGCAATAGAAAAATGATGTTGAAGTGAGAAGAAAGCATTTTGTTGATTTTTAAAGTGTTATTAATGGCAGTTTCTCATTGCGCTATGCTGAAGACTTAAAAATTGGTAGCTGTTGTGTTTTTTGTTTTTTTTTACGGAAAAGTGGGGATAAGTCTAAGTGACAGTAAACGCACGTTGTTAATATGTCAATGTTGTTAGAGTGTTGTTGCATATTTATAACTCAGTTTGTTAATCTCTCAACCTTGTAAACAAAGAAACTCCAAGATTAAGAAGGGCTGGTTTAATTTTTGACGTGTGCGCATGAGCAACGCAGTTTAGGGATAGCTTTTTATTCAGCTATGCCTAGAGGGTAGAAAATGTTATTGACAGCAACACTTTACAACAACAGGAAGTTTCATTCGGTCAATCTCAGTGACCGGCTCTGCGTCAGTGGTTGAAATTATTACAGGATGCGAAACTGCAGGAAGCTTCCAAAGAGGCTCTTTGAGTCCAAGAATAAAGATTCTCTCAATCATTTATTCATTCATAGTGGAAAACAAAATTTGCAAGAAAATCTCACCTCATGCTTTGTAGGTTGATCAACAATTAACACTTGACAGTTTCAGTAAAAGGATTGCGTTAGTGTTGCTAGAAGTTCAACAACATTACTATGTCGTAAAGCTAAACTAGATGACACTAAGTTTCAATGCACATACACACCGAAATAGATCCAATGTGCATTGCTACACGTGTCTACTTATGTGGGTTCGCTTGCAAGGGGACAAATATCAATGTACGGCATTTTGATCATTTGTGTCATGGCGTTCAATTGACCAATTTAGAATGTTATCTCTTGAAAAGAATTAAAAACTCATTTTGGAATATGGCTTGGTTATTTGGCAGAAATTCATCGGTATTAGATATCACAAAATTGTTGCATAATATTTTGCTGGTCATGCTCAACAAAGGATAGAAAATTATTTAATCAGCGGATGTCTTAAACCAATCCTTCATTTCTAAATATACTTAAACATCGTAAACACATTTTCTTCCTTGTATGAGTCATTGCATATCTTTTGTCGCTTTGTCCAACTTTAGTCCTAAATCTAAAATTGATTTTAATTGAAACTGTTGTAGAATTAAGCTCGTCTTGCATAATTTCATTACTGTATTTCAAAGGACATTACTTTGGTATAATTTCCTACGTAATTGTTTTTATTTATTATTTATTTTATTTTTTTAGAAGGATTTTGTCCATAGATAGTAAAGACCGTTGCTCAGAAATTATCATGCTTTACTGCGTAAATGACGTCATATACGCTTTCACTCGACTGGATTTATACTTATGTTATTTAAAATAAGCATAAGATTTGCATCACTACCTTGTAAGCCATAAGGCAGTTATTTCCATATCACTGTTACAATTTTTAGCTATGCTGTGTAACTGTGCTTTGTTTTCTTTTTCTTAACTGATGCGCTTACTGTCGATGCATTCGTTGTGATGCTACTTTGTTCAATGCCACGTATGAAATAATCGACTCATTTTGAAAATTGTTCTTCAACTAAACAAATTCTATTCCACTCTAGGGATGTTACTGACAAGGTCAAGTTCTGGTCATCATAAGTAGCATATACTTTAGCTTTTATCGTATTTAGATATGGGAACATGATAATAAAAGTATCGAGATGTAGCGACCGTGCCAAAATCCTTTTATTTATTAAATCATTTCTCTCTCGAGCACGCTTGATCCTTCGCGTTTTGTCGCTTCTACCTTTCCAGACCCATGCGATGTCATGGCAAACGAAATGTCATATTCTATCAAAAATCTCAAAATTCGGTTTAAAATATCCTCCACCTAAAAAGTGTACTGTCTTTGATGAAGTAATTGTACTCATTTTATGTTAAATGCATTTAATTAAATGAAACAATAAAATACTTACAGCTTGTGTGCACAGCATACCCAATTTCTTGATTTGACATTGTGTGTGTCAATTACAAACTCGATTGATAAAATGATGTTTATTTTATTAAATTTTTTTCTGTGCCTTAAATATTTCTAAAATAGAAAACAAGATTCTGGAAATCGAAGTCTAAAGCACGGGAATTGGAGTTCTTTTCTAGTTCTTAAAAACTGTTGCAATTCTGATTTATACTATATTTGCCTTATATTGTACAATACTGCATTATCAGACGAATAATAAATATTGAAGCAACGAGATTCCATTGCACTTTTCACAATTTAAATATTGGCTTCAACAAGCAAAACCAGGCCGTAAGTTTCATGTTTACACCTTAATCACTTTACGGTCAAAAATCACTAAACCAATCTAACTTGTCGCGTCATTGCATCAAAGATGGAGATGTTCGGCATAAATTACACAGAGCTGCAATCTTTTTGTAGCCTACATTCCAATGAAACGAGTAGTTTAAATTTTGTTTTTTCATCTTGATATTTCTGCGTTTTATGCTTACAGTATCTACTCTAAGACACGAAAAAATTTAATAGTGCGTAGTCTAATTAGAAAATTGGCATGAAAGGTAGATTTCTTATTGCACTCATGTTTACTATAACTTAGCTGCTTTTAGACAGAAGCATTACCATACAGTGCTTATTTTTGACTGCTTGCAAAATTAGATGTTTAAGAAAAGTTCTTCAATTTCTTTTAAGTCAAAACTGTTCAACTTTTTCTTCAGATCTAGCTACCTAAACACGTTGAACAAAAGAGTGCCAAAAATCTGTACTTGTCAGAATCATTTTCTCTTTTTATAGGGATCTGATTCTGTACATGCACTGGTGCATGTAAGTGTGTCTCCTCCAAACAGTTAGACAAATACACTTGCAATCGACAGACTGAAAAGAAACTTTTATCGTGTAAAACATCGCCCCATATTTCAATACTGTTTAACAAATCAAATTTTAGATGTGTGGATCAGCCTGCTGTTTTTTAAGACAAAGAAAAGTTGGAGATGTTATTAGTCAACAAAAAGAAATAAACAACTTCAGACAAATTTAGCAAAAAAAATAAAGCAGACAATTTCCTGCTATCCGAGGTGTGACATGATGCTGAAAGTATCTTAAGCTAATTTCCAACAATTAAAGACCATTCTACGATTCATATCACGCTGCGTTATATAGTGTTGTCATACCGTAGGCTGTAAATTTCTGTTAGAACATGGGCCTGCATTACTAAAACTATTTCAACGGAGTTTAAAAAAACAAGAGTTTCATAGACTGCTTTTAAAAGATTTTTACTTTTGTTAAACGCAGGGCGTATTTTACATCGAACGAATGCTGTTAAGTATCTCATTATAATTACCCTACTTGCTTTCTTTACTATTGCACCTCGTTGCTGCACTTTCTACAACTTTTTATGATAACATTGGATAAAGTATGAAACAAATCTTTAAGTACCAGTCCAAAACTGAGTAAGCCTTTTACT
Organism: Aplidium turbinatum; assembly: GCF_918807975.1. NCBI lineage: Eukaryota > Metazoa > Chordata > Ascidiacea > Aplousobranchia > Polyclinidae > Aplidium > Aplidium turbinatum. The sequence continues at coordinate 51,230,425 of NC_137472.1, forward strand.
GGAAATTCCATATACATATACTTTTGATTTCAGCCAAATTTGTTCCCAACGGTCGGCCTACTTTTTGTTTCCGGTAAACACTAACGGAAGCAGGAAGAGCACGCAGAGAATAATAATATTTTCCCACGTCATTCAGCCAAAATCACACACCATTGTATGATGACGTCGTTATCAAGTAAGTTTAAAAAATACGTCACGGAAACATTACATGAGTGACGATCAATTACGGAAATGTTAGGTCGGTTTAAAATTGCAAGAATTTCTTTAAAAGTTAACATCTGACGGTCAGCGTAGTTGACGAAGTGAAAGTTATTGACGAACATTGTTTCACAAAACTCTTATTTTCTGTTAACTTTAGCCAATTTATTTTTAGTCTATCTTGTTTCACAATTCATTTTCCCTGAAAAGACAAAAAGGAAATCTTGCACGGTATCAAGAAATGAGATGCGCCTTAAGCTCAAAATACTAATGTCTTCGTCATTAGTTGCAGCGACTACAAAAGCTTGTTTGGATATTCAGTGTAAAATTACCCAGCTCAAATTTTAGTCAAAGTACATTTTGGTGTTTAACCATCTCAAGTCTATCATATGATGTCACCTATGTGCTTTGAACTGTGCTTTTCTTTTTAAACAACAGTTTTATAATTGTGTAAGTGTAAGACCCAGATAGTATATTCTTCTTTAACAGATTGATCATGCTCGATCAGTAGTGACCTCGTAAATGCTTTCTTTTCTTTTTCCGTGTTTTGTTAATATCAATATCGTTTTGTAACGTGCTTGATATTGTCAAAATATTTCATTTCAACGTCCTTTTGTTCGTTTTCCCTGTACTACCCCAATGGACATCACATTTTAATGTTAACTAGATTCCAGTTATCGTATATTTGTTTGGTAGCAAATCGTTTGTTTTTCTCTCCACCCAGCTAATGCAATGGGTAATAATCTCCTGTAGCTAACACCATAATTCAAAACTTTTTAACTTTTTAATATCACGGTTGTGTTCAAATTTCGCATCTGTACTTGGCGATTGGGAATAAAAAAGTTCACAGTAGCCTAATCGTAATTTCCATTTTTCAATTTATCTGTGTTTCCACACCGTTGTATAAGTAATGTTACAGCTGTTATTTACTTAACATTTCTTGCACTTGCTGCGAACTAAACTTTCAAATAAAAACACATCTCAGCTTAAGTTACAACTGTTAGTAGGCTATCTAATATTCGCAAAATTGCTTATGCGATACCATATCATACCATATGCGATACCATTATGCGATACCATACCATACCATATCAAACATATCAAACTTCGCGGACCCCCGGGGGTCCGCGAAGCATTTCCAGGGGGTCCGCGATTAAATTAAGATTTTAGGAAATTATTTGCAGTTTATTATCGTGTTTTTTTTGGTAATAGGATCGAACATTTGCTTATTAATTGCCTATTAAGATGTGACAATAGCCTACAAAAACTATTTTGATTCATCTCATGTAGACCTATTGTGATAAATACGAGTTATGACACCACAATGATAAATACGAGAACGCAGCTGCAGTGATTTCAAGGGCATGTGGTCACGTTCTCATTTGAAGCGAAGTAGCTAGTTGTTCTACAGCCAACGTGTAACAAAGGAGATTGTGTTGCTTACTAAAACTAAACCAGTATGGCTAAATCAAGAAAGTACTCGGAAAGTTATCTTGAAATGGGGTTTACTTCAGTGTCAGAGGGTGGCAAGGAAAAACCGCAATGCGTTTTATGTTATGCTGTCCTCAGCAACGAAGCAATGAAGCCATCAAAGCTAAAGCGTCACTTGCAGCAGACACACCCAGAGCATACCGAAAAAGATTTTTCATTCTTCCAAAGACATAAGTTGTCTTTGAAACGGCAAAAACTGGATGCTAGTGGTTATTTTCAACAGCAAAGCACTGCAAGCATAGAGGCTTCTTTTGAAGTGGCATTACAAATTGCCAAGCAAAAAAAGCCTCATACGCTGGGAGAAACGATTGTGAAGCCTTGTGCTTTGAAGATGGTAAAGTTGATTTTGGGCGAAACAAACGCAAAGAAAATTGAACAAGTGTCTTTATCTAACGACACAATTAAAAGACGCATTTCGCATATGTCGACAGACGTCAAACAGCAAGATATGGAGGAAATCAAATCTTCTCCCATGTTTTCTATACAACTCGACAAATCAACAGATGTCGCATCATGCTCGCAACTTTTGGTTTTTGTTCGATACGTACATATGAAAGACCTCAAAGAAGAATTTTTGTATTGTAATGCTTTGGAAACTACAACTACGGCCCAAGATGTGATGGACAGCGTCTCAAAGTTTTTCAAAACCGAAGGTTTGCAGTGGGAAAAGCTCTGTGGCGTATGTACGGATGGAGCACCGGCAATGCTGGGATGCAAATCTGGATTCCAAATGAAAGTTAAAGAAAAATCTCCTCGAGTCATAGGAGTACATTGCATGATACATCGATATACGCTTGCCTGCAAAACTCTTCCAAGTTCTTTGAAGAATGTACTTGATTCTGTAGTGAAAATAGTCAATTTTGTCAAGAAGGGCGCCACCACCTCTCGTCTATACAGCTTTGCAAAGAAATGAACAGTGAGCATGAGACTCTTTTATTTTATACTGCAGTACGATGGCTTTCGAAAGGAAATGTTGTTGCTCGCTTCTTCGAGCTTAGAGTCGAAATCAAGCTGTTTTTGGAAATGGAAAAGAAAGATACCTTCATCAACCTCTTCAGTGACGAAACATGGTTGCAGGGTCTGGCTTATTTGGCTGACATTACGGAACAGTTGAATAAGTTTAACTTGAGACTACAAGGGCCTGATACAAACATTTTGCAATTTAAAGACATTTTGTGTGGATTTGTAGAAAAGATACAAAATTGGAATCGCAAAGTTAATCAGGGCAACTTCGCAATGTTTGAAAAGCTCTCTGAATTTGAATTTGCAAGTCTCAGTGCACAAATAAAACCGGAAATTAGTGAGCATTTACAATCGCTTGATAAAGAATTTCAGAAGTATTTTCCTGATCTGACAGAAGGGGTTGGAGCATTTCAACGGAATCCATTTTCTCCTGTGATAAACATGGCAACTGTTCCGGAGGAAATTCAAGATGAACTACTGGATTTAAGGAATGATTCAGCCAGTTATGAAATGTTCCTGGAAAAATCACTTTCTCAGTTTTGGTGCGCCATTGTGCCGTCGTACCCAAAAGTATCGATGGAAGCATTACGTGTTATTGTTCCATTCGCCTCCACTTACCTTTGTGAAAGTGGATTTTCTGCTCTCGTTCATATCAAATCCAAGGCTCGCAACCAACTAAACGTCGAAGACGATATGCGTCTAGCGTTATCAAAAACACGACCACGTATTTCAAGACTTGCTTCTGTTACGCAACAGCAGAAATCCCATTAAGTGTATTCGATTTGACAAAATAAATGAAAATGTCCACTAGTTTTGTGTTATTTTTGACTTGGTTAAATCTGTGTGGAACATTAGGTTGCCGTTTAAGCTATAAACTAAAATTTTAAATAAAAAACTTTTGAGGGGTCCGCGACCGCTTTGAGAGCACCAAAAGGGTCCGCCAAGACAAAAAGGTTGAGAACCACTGCTCTACAGCTTGATTCTTTAAATTGTTTGCTTGTGAACCTTGAATAAAGCCTAAACAAAATGCTTGACTTGATGCCCTTTTAAAGCCAACAACGTTACGCGCTTCTGGTTTGAGCCTGCTGTTAAATATCAGTGTAACCTTGCTGCAAACTTATTGCCCTTTTCGAAATGTTTTGTACAAACAAGCAAACATGCTGTCATTTCTTATATAATCTAAGACTACCTTCAGTTGATGAGTTTGTGGGTTCTTTTAATTTCATAGGACACCTGTAACTCGTACTTAAGTTTATGTCTTTTGCAAATCCCTGTCCAACCGTTGAGGGGCTAATTTGGGTCCGATATCAATGGTATTCTAAGGGTCCCAAACAAGATCGCCAAAAATTGCACTAAAGCAAAGATGTGTGCAGAGTTTTTTCCAATTTCTCGAACCTCCTCGAAAGGTTCCGGGAACAAAAATCGTCACGGACCCAGATCAAAAACTTTTCTTGGACGTCCTTGTCAACGCTACGAACTCCCTGGACGGGGTTGCGAGAAAAGTCATAGAGTTATACATATAGTTTGAAGACAAAAGTCACTTTGGCGTCACAATGGAGGGGAAAAGAAAAAAATGGAGTCATATGGTGTTCAAACGTGTTCTTTCTAAACTGATATGGTATCACTATAAAATAATTCTATGCAAATTGTTTAGAACTATTTTTGGTGTGTTTTGGCTTGCAGTCAATAAATCTGGAAAATTTGGAAACATCCATAGAAGAAATTTGCTTACATAGAAAATATGTAATAGCAAGAAATATTGTAGGATACTCAAGATAATGCATATGACGAGAACCGCGACCAACTGCAACTTTTTGGACTTCAGGTGTATCCTAACAACGTTATGTTGACAGAAGTGCGAAAAGACTGAAATCAATTCAAAGACAGAAATGCAGGAGTTCTGCAAAGCTCATTTATGATTCCTTTTGAATTTTTAATTGAGTGCAAGCACAGCAGTCATAAAACTGTCATTTTTCATAGAAGTATGCGTAGAATTGTTTCAGTAAAACCATTAAAAATAATCTCAAAATGTCTTTCTTCCTTTTTACACAGACGACAAATAGTTTTCGTAACTTTTTATAGCTTGTATGCTCTGGACCAGTATTGCAACCAATTTTTAGTGAAATTCTATTTTTACCTCATTTTCTCCCTACATAATTTTTTTTAACAAAAGAGAGTCACAAGGCTAACAGTGCTTTAATTTCCCGCAAAAAAGTTAATAAAACAGATGTTTTTTATTGCTTGTCATAAGCCATCAACTAGTAATTTAACGTAGGCTTTGATAAAGTTTGCTATTATCTATTGGAATAAGCTTCATTCGTACAATAAATATGCCAACAACACTCTTGCATCAGAAAAGAACATAACGACAGCAGGTGATAAATTCGTCCGTCTCGTTAGCTCAGTGGTTACGCGCCCCACTCAAGATCACGCGGCGCAAGTTCAACTCTCGGAGTGTGCGCTTGAGCAACGCATTTCAGGACTGCTTTCCATTCAGCGGCACCTAGTGAATGGAATAATTTCCCGGCAACAACACTTAAACAAATGGAAACTTCACTCTGTCAATCTCGGTAATCACCCCTGTGTCAAGACAGAGCCTCTACATTGTCTACAAGATGAAAAACTACCAGGAATAACCAATCAAGACTTTGTCAATCCGAGGATAAAGATTCAAAACCAACCAAATCAAGAGCTATTACATCAATTGAAAAAGAAATGCATAAGTACAAGCGACACAAGTTAATCGTGGAGAATGATTTTGAATATGTTTTGACTTACGCTCAACAAATCGAGCATATTTGCAACCGTCGTAGAAAATGTTTGACGATATGCAATGATATTGATTCACACGATATTGTCATTGTTATTGAATTCTTTTTGTTGCATTACCATAGCAGGATTAACCGTCATCAAGTCTTACTGGTATGTCAAGGAAGCTGTTTCACTTCCGCTAGGTAGCGCTAATACACCAAGTTGCTTTTGTGATTTCGTGAAATGTTGGAACTAAAACCATAGATATCTTAAATATATAGATATGCAACTCAGCAATCGTGGAATTATCGTCACGCTTGACTGACTTTATGGACACAATCAACAATCAAGGTTGCCAGCTTGGCTAGCGTATCTATGGTAGGCTATTATTGTACGGTTTGGGCTTGGCGAGTGGAGGCTTTTGAGCTCCTTTGGAATATTTTGTTTGGCGTATATTTCAAGTTTTCACAGAATAGCCTACTATGAAAAATCAAGACAATAATCTTTCTTCACGTAGGTTATGCAACTTCTGTTTCATGATCGTTGGAACTACCATTTAAGCTTATTTCCAGTGACTCATTAAAGCTTGTTGTAGGCAGTTTACAAACCTGAGATAGAGGGGCGCCGGAACGATTTTAGGGTGAGATATACGGTAGCGATAATGCTGGGCAACTCGTTCGTTTTCCCGCTATTAGCCATGAAAGTCGAAATGTGAGACAGATAAATAATTGCAATAACTTGAACAAGAAACGAAAGGTAAATTTCACATTCATAGCATCACAATCTGCTGCAAAGTATAAAATGTGTCCACGGGATAATTTGTGTGGGCCTACTGTAGGCTATAGGCCCTATAATTTGGCTAAAAGCGAATAGCAGAAGTTGTTAGCCTATATTGCAAAATGTGCAGTAGCTTACATGACCTTAAAAGGGCACCATTGCCCCCCATCCAGAGAAAATTTGAAGGCAGGGGGCATCCTCCCCCCTGCTGAGACAGCTTCATTAGCATCACGGATCCAACCGCCAAACCAAGACAATTTTAATGTTTGGTACACACCATAACTAGGCTACCAAATGCTATAGCACAGCTTTCGGTAGCCAGCAGTAACTTTCATTTTGGTAACACTCAGTAGATTAATTGAATAAAACTTCAGCTTGTCCTGGAACTACAGCTCCAAAAAAGGTCTTTACCTACTTATCAATGGTTGACAGGCTTGTTGTTAGGCATTGTCGGAAATTTTCAAACATTTTCAGGGGTTGTCAGGCATTGTAAAGTAGCTACTTTCAGGCATTGTTTAGGATTTCCAGGCATTGTCGATCATTATCAGTGGTTGACGGGTTTGTTAGGCATTATAGAACATTTTCAGGCATTACCAAACATTTTCAGGGGTTGTCGAGGATTTTCAGGAGTTGTCAGGCATTGTAGAGTAGCTACTTTCAAGCATTGTCGGGAATTTCCAGGCATTGTCAAGGATTTCCAGGCATTGTTGATCAATATCAGTAGTTGACAGGTTTGGTAGTCATTATGGAACATTTTCAGGCATTGTCGAACATTTTCAGGGATTGTCGAACATTTTCAGGGGTTGTCAGGCATTTTCAGAGGTTGTCAGGCATTGTAGAGTAGCTACTTTCAGGCATTGTCGGTAATTTCAAGGCATTGTCTAGGATTTAGGGGGAGGCAGAGGGTGCAGGTACCCCGGACCCCCGACTTTTAAAGGGCCCCCCTACGTGAAAAAAATGTAATTTTGTGTTATTTTTTTTCTTTTAGCTTTGGTGGTTTCTGCAAAATGCTGTGCAGTGCTGGATTGATGCTACTGTAGACGTCGAGGGGGTGTTTCGCGCCATAGGCGAATTTTTTTTCACGGGGGCCCCTGATCTAAAAGTGCCCCGGGCCCCCCATCAGTTAAATCCGGCGTTTTTTATCAGATTATAATCAAAATCAAATATCGTAGTCTGAAAGTGCCGCCCCCAGACGTGCCGCCCGGGGCGGTCCGCCCCTCCTTCTCCCCCTAGCTACGCCACTGATTGTCGGACATCTTCAGGCATTGTCTAGGATTTCCAGGCATTGTCGAACATATTCAGTGGTAGATAGGTTTGTTAGGCATTGTCGAACGTTTTCTTGGGTTGTCGATCATTACCAGGTTTTGACAGGTTTGTCAGGCATTGTCGATACTAATGATAGCCAGGTCATTTAAACGCTGCTGTGTTTGTGTATACCGTAAATACGTTTACAACCTACGCAAAATAGAAAGGGATCATTCTGCTGCGCATGCAGAGCTGGGAATAAAAATGCATGAAAATGTTCGACAATGCCTTACAAACGTGTCAAAAACCAATAATGATCGACAATGCCTGGAAATCCTAGACATGCTAGGAAATGCCCAACAATGCCTGAAAGTAGCTTAATCTAGAATGCCTGACTACCCCTGAAAATGCTAGACAACCCCTGAAAATGTTCGACAATGCCTGACAAACCCATCAACCACTAATAATGATCAACAATGCCTGGAAATCCTAGACAATGCCTGGAAATTCCCAACAATGCCTGAAAGTAGCTACTTACAATGCCTGACAACCCCTGAAAATGCTCGACAATCCCTGAAAATGTTCCATAATGACTACCAAACCTGTCAAACACTGATAATGATCGACAATACCTGGAAATCCTAGACAATGCCTGAAAATTCCCAACAAATGTCTGAAAGTAGCTACTCTACAATGCCTGACAACCCCTGAAAATGCTCGACAATCCCTGAAAATGTTCGGCAATGCCTGAAAATGTTCCATAATGACTGCTAAACCTGTCAAACACTGATATTGATCGACAATGCCTGGAAATCCTAGACAATGCCTGGAAATTCCCAACAATGCCTGAAAGTAGCTACTCTACAATGCCTGACAACCCCTCAAAATGCTCGACAACCCCTGAATATGTTCGATAATGCCTGAAAATGTTCGACAATGCCTCACAAGCCTGTCAACCACTGATAATGATCGACAATGCCTGTAAATCCTACACAATGCCTAGAAATTCCCAACAATGCCTGAAAGTAGTTAGCCTACTCTACAATACCTGAAACCCCTGAAAATGTTCGACAACCCCTGAAAATGCTCCACAACCCCCCAAAAAGCCGACAATGCCTGACAATGCCCGACAATGCCTACAATGCCAGACAATGGGTATTTAGAGGTACCCTCTGTGACTGTGATTTGTTTTCAATCGCCAGAATCTCCATAAAGCAGTCCATGCGGAACGAGAATGTGACGTCATCACAAGCAATCCATACGTCAACTTGAAAACGAAGAAAGTTTTATTTAAACAAAAACCAAAAAAATATATTAAAAATAAAGTTGTTTTGCTGTGCCAAGTTTGAAGTCAATGCATACAGCCATAGCTACGCTGTTAGCCTTCAAACATCGTTACGCACCACTGAGTTGCATATCTATATATAAGATATCTATGCTAAAACAAGCACCAAAATTACTACCGTAATATATTCTCAACAATGAATCTAAATACTGAAGTCGGCCGTGACACTTTTCCTTGGTTTCAAAAACATTTTCTTATGTAATCATGACAATGGTGATCATGACTCCTACCATAGACCACAAGGAGTGAAATTTCAATAGCCTACTTCACACTTTCACTACACCTGCATTTCACAAAATGTTTTGTGTTGATTTTCGAAAGCGTATGGGATCAGCAGATATATCCATGTTTTTAAGTTTTTACAAAATTAAGTATTTCTACCAATTTATTTAGGCTTTGAACCGGCAATTGGTGCAACTTTGTTTCAAAGTTTTTCTTGTCCTAGAAATTTTATTTACAACGTATTTAGGGCTATCTGCAATGCTGACATTAGATACGCTTGTTAGATATAATTTAAGAAATTGATTTCAAGAGAGCAATAACTTAATCACTAAAACGATAAAAATAAATTCAAGATCTGATAAGGCAACATTAAAAGTTTTGCCAAACAATACTCGTTTTTGGCAAAGTTTTAAAATCTCAGGTCTGGTTCATTTCTATTTGCCAAGTCTTCTTTTAGGAAAAGATTTTTCTTTCGCTTTTATTCGTATTTAACAACTGCTTTATTTAAAAAGAGAAAGAATGAATTGCTTGTTAAATAGGGATGGTCGATTCCTTTGAGGCATTGTGGGCGGGATGAAGAGGCCAGCCTAATTGCCAAAACACCGATGTCTACCGTTGCTATTTTTGCACTTGCTGTCGATAAACTTTTTACCTGCTTTAATTATTTTTCAATTGAAAGAGTTAGAAATTAAAGCAGCTATGTTCAAGCCACATGCGTGAGTCAGCACGACGAGAATTACTGCTTGTGTTTGAGAAACAGCTTAACAATAACACGTTTAAACAAATTACACTTAGAAAAAATTTAAATAAAACCCTAAACAAATGCTTTGTGATGTCCAAAGCAACAACGTTATATAACACTAAACGAGATACATTAAATAGCAATGCGTAATGTATTACTGAGGTAGCTTATGCAACATTAGTATTTTGTGGCTCCGTGTTTAAGCCCACCTGCTGCTGCAGCTCAGCATCACCGAAAGTATCAGAATTTATTTTTTCAAAGTTGGTTTGGGATAAAGACAATTACACTTGCAAATGGTATATAAAGTGTAATCTGCACGTTCGTAAAATTATACACTGATCAACAAATTTTAACTGAACTTTTCAATCAGAGATGCAAGTAAACTTTACTAGATGAATTTTCGGCGCTGATTCCGAATTTGGACTAATTTTTTCTCTGGCGCATCAGGTTATGAAAATATTGGTATTTTAATATGTTAGGTATTTATACGTATTTAGTTGTATAAAAACACGTTTCTAAATTGCAACAATTTTGCGTGTTGTTAATGTCTTTTTCAACTTCGTAAAAATGAAAAAGACATTAACAACACGCAAAATTAACATCAACACTCGAAAACAAATTATGAAATGCTATATATCAGGGCTACTCAACCGGCGGACCGCGGTCCAAATCCGGACCTTCTGGGTGTTGAAGGTAGACCTCGGGCTTTCGGAATAATAACTTCATTGCCACATTTTAGGGCCTCTTAAAACAGATTTCCATTAAGGAAAAGCAATTTTTTGTGATTATTAAAAGAGCTAGGGGCTTCGCCCCCAGACCCCCCAACGCTTTGCCGTCTTCTCTGATGTGCGATCCACACAGCTACACTACAAAGAAACACAATACAATTTTTCCTTTTTTATTTCTTTGTTTGTGTCAGACAAAAATCCAAGTCGTGTTACATACTACCTGAAAAGTGTTTCGGTGCTCGTAGGCTACTGGTTGTTTAATTTTTGTGGTTGCATGTGAAATATTCATCGGACCGCAAAAATATTCGACTTGTCAAAATGGACCTTTGCTAAAATTAGTTGAGTAGCCCTGTTATATATGGACTACATTACTTTACAATGCAGAAACATGCACACTATCATCACAAATGGTTAAACAACTTTAGGCTTTTAAAATGTGGATTTATAGAAGAATGCTTAAAATTTCATGAAAGGATAAAATCACAAACAAAGAGGTACTATCTACAATACAAACCAACATGGAAATTCTACAAACAATTAAAACAAGAAAACTGAAATATTTTGGCCACATGATTCGCAATAATTCTATTCAAAGACAACTACTGGAAGGAAAAATGAACGGCAAACGAAATAGGGGCAGACCACCAAGAATTTGGACTAATGATATTGAAGACTGGTCAGAACTTAATTACAAAACTGCAATAGAAAAATCTCACAACAAACTTGGCGCCTCATTGCCTCCAACCCTCGACGAGAGGAAGGAACTTAATGATGATGATGAAAATGCAACTAGTAATCACAATGCATTGTGAAATCCGCCTTGTACATGCTTTAGGTCAAAATTGTCACTATTATGTCAAATTGCGTCGCATTTGCGTCGCTATAGATGAAATTTAAACAACCAAAATTCCAATATCTCAAAAATCTGGTGTGCTGGGGAAAAATAAAGATTTTTCGAAATCAGCGCCAAAAACCCTTCAAAAATCGTCTAATCGGGTGTCTGATTAAACCTTGCTGTTGATCAGTGTTATTTCTCTAAACAAAAAAATGTTTGTAAAAATTATTGTTGCCATTAAAAGACTCCTTCAACTCACTTTGCCTGCACAACTTTGTAACTTAATCATGCAAACTCTTCAGCATATACAGTAACTCTAAAAGTGGATAAAATTCTTTCGATATTTTGATTACTTTTTGTCATATTACACGTAGATAAACTAACATTCACAAATATCCATACGACCTGCGAAAAACATTGAAATTATATGTACTATTTGGATGACTACTGTGATTAAACGTTTCCAAGTTACTCCTCTAGTTTCATTGCAATGATTTAGCATCGCAATGATGTGAATAGTATCTATTGTTTGAAATATTAAACGTATCGTGCAAATTAAATTTAAAACTATTGTATAGGCCTAGAGTCCTCAAATGACGAAACAAAATTCACGATTGATCATGAACCATCAGCTTAGTTTATAAATTTTTGGCACTGCTTTGTAATCAAATACACCAAACGCTTTAACCGGTTTACTCCAATGACACTGTAATTTAATTAGATCTTTCATTCAGTATACCATGTGAGGAAGCAAACTTACCTGAGTCGAAAATTTTTCGTGGTGTAGCAGTTCCCAACAGACTGAATGCAAAAAGAACGTGCGATGTACTAGCCATGGCGACCTCCCTTCGTTTAGAGTTGTAATTCACAAAATCAACGTGAACAAATAAAGCAAACGAACAACATCTGCACTATATAAATGCCTGGGAAAATCACATCACGAGGTACCAGTGTATCACTTCCTGATTAAATGTTGTTGTTTTAATGTTTCACACAAAATTTATTTTGTTTCTTTTTTCTAGTTTGACCTGACATCAGATTTAACTACATGGGAAATTGTTATTGGGAACAAGACAGAGAGCAATGTTAGATATAAGCAACATTGTTGCAATACACCAACTTTGCTCACCAGCCAGACGTTACGTAGCCTAATTATCACCAGCCAAATGGCACACTGATGACTTTAGATATTTCACAATGTAGATTTTAACGACCTGTTTTAGCCTGGTCGTTAAAATCTACATTGTGAAGTAAGCAACGATCATGCTGCTAAAAGCGAAACTCAATCAATGGCATGACTTTAGATATCATGGGCACATGACAGTCATAGAGAGATTGCGGGATTTTTTTGTTGTGCCATTAACAGTTAATTATTTTCAGTTTTTTTTGCGGCGAAGACATTCGCACATTTACTTTAGCAATGAAAACAATCAATGAACAGAACATATGTATAAGAAATCAAACAAGACCTCAAGTTGTGAAAAAGGGAACGTTCTTCCTGGCTATCAACACAAGGCTGAATACTCACTAGTACAGTGAGCAATTGCGATTCGCTAACTATAACGGTGTAGCTTCTACGCTAGCCTCGAACCTCAAAATAACAAAGGACATGATCCTATACAATCAATTCCCCTGCAGACAAAACATAACTCAATACTTTTAATCATGATGTACGTCGCCAAGCATGCCATCATCCATAAGAAAATAGGCCTACCTCTGGATATTAGCAACACATACATATGGAACACAAAAGGGTCCATTATCCAAGTCCTGTGGGTGACCATGACAAAAACAAAAAACATAACATTCCTTTGTCATCTGACATTTCCCTTCCTTCTAAACTGCCTACTACGGTCAGAAGAAAGAAGAACCAGTCGAGACTATTTCTCAACCGCCCCTCTCAGCCGTCCTTGATGGTAGGGATGACTGATTGCAGCGATGGGTCTCACTAGCTCAGTACGGTTGTACTGTAGAACACCCTTGGCTGTTTAATCTTTGAAAAAGTTTAGACAGCCAAGGGTGTCATCTTTAGCTTGACGTTCTCACTCATCCAAAACGGGCTGATCCCGAAAGAGTGACTGCAGCGAGAAATCTTTAGACGTCACTCTCCCTTGTCTCACATGCCTGTGCCCTCTCAACAAACGAGCACCAAGAAGACACCCACACACACACAAATCATCAAAAAATAAAAACTTTGGCCTACTAAACATGCTAGCTCTCAAGTTTGACTCCCACCTCCTAGTCTGCTTCAACATCAGCAAGAGGAAAGTTGAGACAGGTAGGTAAGCTTGAGGCAGCCAATAACCTTTTTTATATACCAACATATTATCATCTACCGAGGTGAGTCTCTTCGGTCAGAGTAAGTCCCTCGCCTCCCTGGTAGGTATTTTCCATGTAAGTATGGTGTGCCTGCTGAGTGTTTGGGTGAGTGGACGGCTACCGGAGAGGATGTATTAATGATGAGTCAGGTAACAAATCCATTTTATATAGAGAAATGTAAACCTGCCAGGTTTAGTGGTATCCACCTTGAATTCTGAGCGTTGCACTAAGAGAAATGTGGTAGACTTGATGAACTCAGGATGAACTGTTACTGTAACGCAAGTGTAACCTTTCCTGTAACACCAGAAAGCCATCCAACAACAGAAGATCAAAACTCTTTTTGCCAACCTTCTACTTCAGCAAAAAGAATTAGGAAAACAAGACAGTGGCAAAATCTGCATATTCAGAAATCTGCCAAATACTCAATAAATTTTGACTTGACAAATCAAGAAAAAGAAGCTTTGACACATCCAAGGCCAGGAGAAAGACATTAAAAGCACTTAAGAAAAAAGTACAAACCCAAGCAGAGGCAAAAAAAGGCTCTAATTATGATAAAGGCGGCTTTAAGGTGTTGAAAATGTTTATTGTTGTTTTTCGTAAAATGTGATTTTTGACCAAGTATCAAAATTTAATCCCAAATATCTCTTTCACTTATTTGCCAATCGCTTTCAAATTTTTAACACTATCAGACAGTGAGATGTTCTACTGGTGCAAATTAAGCTAAACTATCACAAGATGTATACAGTGACAATCTGCTTTTATTCCGACGTTTCGTCAATCAGACACGACTGACTTCTTCATGGGGCTAGACCAGGTAGTGACTACCTGTAAAAAGGATACAGAGGAGTAAATGACGCAGCTGGTGTTGCAATGGCCAGATCAAAGATTACTCAAATTCTGAATACGGCAAGACCCCCACCACCTAACCTTCTTCCAGAAGAAATGACAGCTTTAAAAGAACTGAAATCTGACAGCTCTATCAAAATAATGAAAGCCGATAAAGGGAACGCAACGGTAATTATGGACAGTTCTGAGTATCATAACAAACTCTCTGAACTTTTAAATGACAATACTATATATTACATTTTAAGACGTAGACCTAATCCTATTGCATCTATTGAAAAATCAGTAAACAAATTAGTTTGGCGATTTGCAACTCAACGAAAAATCACCATGGCAGTTTATCATCGTCTGAAGTGTAATAAGAGTGTAACTCCGAAAATCTATGGATTGCCCAAAATTCATAAAAACCACACCCCTCTTCGACCTATCGTTTCCTTCATCGGTTCGCCTACTTATAATTTATCGAAATTTTTAATTGATATTTTATCGCCATTGTTGAACCAAAAATACACTGTAAAAAATTCATCTGAGTTTGTACAATTAATCAAAAACACCTCTGTTGATTGCAATAATTGCTTTGTTTCTTTTGACGTTGTGAGCTTATTTACTTACGTTCCTCTCAAAGAATGTTTGCAGATTATCCCTCAATTACTTTCGCAAGATAAGTCTTTACACCAGGGACGGGCAACATACGGCCCGCGGGCCGCATCCGGCCCGCGACGGGATTTTGAGCGGCCCGCAGACAGTTCCCTCTCTTTACATGATAATGTGGCCCGCGGCCACACTCTGCCGCAATCACCCACTACTTGCTTACTACGTCAAATAATACTGACTGTTAGTTATTCTTTAGTTGTTTGTGTTCTTTGACTCTTTGTTTTCGGTTTTTAGTCAAGTGACAAGCATATTATGTTACGTCATAAACGGGCCCTCCATCCTTTTTTTTTGTCTCTTGTAAGAATCTCATTCGGTCTCAAACCTCGCCTCAAGCCGGAAAAATAAATCAAAGTGAAATTTGGCTAAGTAGTGTAATAATTAAACGGGGAACGTATGCAAACAATAATGACTGTTAGCTATTTTTCAGTTCTTTGTGTTTTTAGATTCT
The DNA here is from genome assembly GCF_918807975.1 of Aplidium turbinatum. NCBI lineage: Eukaryota > Metazoa > Chordata > Ascidiacea > Aplousobranchia > Polyclinidae > Aplidium > Aplidium turbinatum. Next base: position 51,245,986 of record NC_137472.1, read on the forward strand.
TTGTTTTCAGTTAAAAGTAGATTATGAATTTACAATAAATATTTTCCTATGGATTTTGCCAAGAAACGTAAGCAGTAGGCCTTATGTTTGCTTTGCAGTGAAAGTGTTACCGAAATCGACCACAGATGTCTCACTAACTTCAGCAGCTATTGAAGAACATTACGCTAATTGTTGATATATTCATTAAATACTGTTTTTGATCTCTATGCTTTAAACTTCAAGTTTACATTACATACGATTTATTTCTTGTCTAAGTAGATAAATACGCGATTAAAGTAGCAATTCGTGAATCCGGCCCGCCAAGTACTTCATTTTCCCATATCTGGCCCGCCGACTGGAGAAGTTGCCCGCCCCTGCTTTACACGAACGCACTAAACTTTCTATCAATGACGTCACAGAAGCTTTGAAATTGTGTTTTGAGTCTACTGTATTTTGTTATAATAACGTTCTTTATCGTCAAATTTATGGTACGCCGATGGGTTCTTGCATTTCCCCGGTCGTGGCTAACATTTTCATGGAATACATTGAGCGCACTGCCATCACTTCATTCCATACACCACCGCAACTTTGGGTGAGATATGTAGATGACACTTTTTGCATTATAAAAAAGTCTGCGGTCAACCAATTTCATCAACATTTGAATAGCATATCTTCTTCAATTCAATTCACAACAGAACATGAAAAAAACAACTCCATATCATTTTTAGACCTCTCAGTTATTCGTCACAATGCCACAAACACGTTGACCACTACAATTTTCAAAAAACCCACACACACTGACAGATATTTAAATTTTAATTCACACCATCCCAAACATCAAAAACTTACTGTAGCTAAAACTTTGTATGACCGCATTGACACACATGTCGCAGATCCGTATGAACGTTCACGGCAGAACAAAGCATTACACAATACTTTGCGCCTCAATGGATTTCCAAGAAAGCATGCTTGCCAACGACAACCTAAAAGTTTAGTACCCCCATCTACCCAGTATAAGTCTTTTGTTTCTTTACCTTATGTTAAGGGAGTTTCTGAAAAAATTCGGCGCATCTTAAATGAAATTGGTGTAAAAGTCGCTTTGAAACCTTTCTTAACAATAAGTAAATTTTTGCCGTCTTTAAAAGACCCCTTGAAACAAAGCGAAATCTCAGGTTTAGTGTACCAAGTTTCTTGTGATGATTGCAATTTAATTTATGTTGGCCAAACAAAACGAGATCTCAAATTTCGCATTAATGAACACAAAAGAGCTTTCAAATATCAACGCACTGAACATTCTGCTCCTTGCATGCATGCCATAACTTCAGATCATGAAATAACTTGGAGCAATTCTAAAATTCTAAAAGTTGAAAGTGATTATAAAAAGCGAATGTTTTCTGAAAGTTGGTTCATCAATCAAAAGCCTCATGTAATGAATCGCAATGATGGCATCTCTTTTCCCGCTATCTACAAAACTATTGTAAGTGCTTATTTGACGTTTTGTTTAAATTGGTTTCATGCTGATTGTAAAACTGTGCAGTAGTGCGTACAAAACTCGATTCATGACTCATGCCGTTCACTCTCCTATCTTGTTGTTATTTAAGTTTCTTGTTGATCGTTAACAATTAAGTCCCTCCTTTTTTCTAACTTATTTCAAACTTTGCGCGCGATAAGTTTTTGTCCTGAAGTTGAATTTTCATTTTGCATGTTTAGTTGTTTTCAGCAATATGTCCTGTGTTTTGCCATGCTAGACAGGTAGTCACTACCTGGTCTAGCCCCATGAAAAAGTCAGTCGTGTCTGATTGACGAAACGTCGGAATAAAAGCAGATTGTCACTGTATACGTCTTGTGATAGTTTAGCTTAATTTGCACCAGTAGAACATCTCATATCATTTAATTTAATGTCTGGTGAACAGCCTCATTCAATTGTCAGCACTATCAGACAGAGTAAACATGCAAAGCCTCTGGTCAAAGAATTTTGGAAATTTTGTCCATGATGCTGTCGGTACCCATTTGTTTCATGTCTGAGGATCAAAAATTTTTGAAAAAATGCAATAATTCGAATACCTTTTTATTTTCTCAAAATATCTTCATTTCCTTCTATAGAGCTTCAGTCTTGATACTTATAAACATTCTGTTCAAATTTGATTCAAATCCAGTAAGTGGTATTAAAAATATTTGTGTTTAAAATTTGTGTATTTTTCACCACTTGGTGGCGGTTTGGGAAAAAAACGGCCACATTTTCAAAATTTTTTTTGCTTTTTTTAAATTATTTCATCTTCAAGCATCATTTTAAAAACAAGAAATGGGTTGTATGTTGAGAAATCCACATTTTAGTTTGTGCAATAATGATGCAGTAACCCTCCTATTGTCCACTTCAAAACAGAGTCAGCAATCCCGTTGTTCTAGATATCCCTGGGTAAGGTGCAGTTAACGTTCCTGCTTTCGAATTACACTTCTGTATACAGCAACAACTAATTAGGAGAGTTTTTTTTTCATTAGGTTTTTTAGCTTTTCAGGCATGTTTACTTACAGTAATAACTTCCTTTTTTACTGCATAGTAACGACGTGTGCAAAATATCTTGCATGAGCAATACCTTGGACTGCATGGCCTACACATGACATACATTTGGCAAGTCTGAGCTGTCCCACGCACTGACAAAAATCTGCATATGCTTTTTTGCATGACATGATGAAAGTTTTGATAAATAGCCCGTCTTTATGCAGGTTGCCAGTTCATTATATCCATGTGCTGTCAAGCTACTCGGTTGCACGAGTTGGGAAAAGGAAGGCTTGTAATAATATGATCCCACCTTTCACTCTGCGTCCACTGCGCAACATATAGTAGCCTACAGTGCAAATACCGAAGCAACGGCACACAACAGCAAAGGAACCACGTTTTTTTTAACGTCGCGCAGATGTTTTCACGTCTCTTCCACGCAACTAAAGAGGTAATTTAGATCTCCTTCAGACCTTTGCTCAAGCTTCTATTTCACTGTATCTAGTAGAGTGCACTTAAAATAATTTAAATAGATTTTTTAACTGAACTATCTTGAAATAAGGTTTTTCGTGCATTAAAAAAAAGTTTAAAATGTTAAAAGAAAGTATGTTAATCATGCTTACGCAGCTTTAACCTTATTTTTTTCACGGGACGTAGAAGTTCGTGTTTGAATAAGATCTGAATTGTCACAGTCGCCACAGGCCCGTATCTTAGTAAAAAGTTTTTGTCTTTTTCAATTTCTGTTCAAATTGTGTTTTCTTAACTGCTTTTCGGTTCAAATGTAGCTTTGAAGCTCATTTTTGCAAAACAGCGCCGATAAACGAAAGCTTCTTTTAGTAATTTTTAGCCGCTTGTTGGAAGCAAGGAGTTCGATTGTTACAGGGGTCGGCATTCCCTGGCATTGTAGCACGCGAAATGATTTTTCATTGCACGCCAAATGATTTGATGCGCACATTATATCATCTTAAGAAAGTGCAACCATTGCATCATTACCGTTATCATTGCATCACCAACATTATTATTTTTTCACCAACACTAGCGCTAACTAAATGGTTGCACACATTTCTAGTTTGATCTGTAGTGTTCGTTTTTTTCAGCAGGGCTAGGGTATATTTACAGAATTTAACTTATGAAATTAGGTTTAATGGCGTATCCCAAGAGACGTAAATTAGATGTCAGATCATTTCAAGAATCTTGGACGACAGATTTTGGATTCGTTTCTCGAGAAGACTGAGCCGAGTGTGGATTGTATTATCAAAACGTCTTTTGCCAAACATCAAGCATAAAACGACATTTTGAAACGAAGCACAAGAAATCCTTCAAGGACGATGCAGAGAATCGAATCGCAGAGGTCATTGCTAAACATGGAAAACCATTTAGTGATGGGGAGTTTGTAAAAAAGCCTTTCTCAGTTGTACTGACGTGTTGTTTGATCATTTACCAAACAAAATGTTTGGTTTCAACAACCACGTGTGTACATTTCTACTGCAGGTCTTATGTACTTGGTATGACGAAAAGAACAAGCTTACAGTTCACGAACGGTATCTTTCCTGGTCAGTCTGTTATAATCCTATGTTTGCCAGACAATTTTTGAGTTTAATTAGAAAACCTTATGTCTCCTAAAATTCAATGTCACTCCTCATAATTTCTGCTACAGTGACAAATTTCCTAATTTTTAACGCTTGTACGAAAGAGAACTGAAGACTAAGCCTCCCACTAAAAACTTGTAGTTATACGATTGGGTTATCACATACAAATCGTGTTGTGACACGCCACTGTAACAACACGCCACGATGTGCTCCTATCCTAACAAGAAAAATAGGCTACTTGCTCTTTTTGGTTACGCACGGTAGAGAAATAAAATTATTTCATTAAAATAATTCATTCTAGATATGGTTGTTAGTTTGCGCAGATATAGAGCACAACTTTCATTGCTTAGTTCTAGCCTTCCAAGACTGAAGAATATCTCAGGTTAAACTTTGACCTTAATTTAGTAGCCTACTACTTTGCTTTGCAACTACATACTGCAGCTGTGACGTTCACATATTCACATATCACAAACTGCACAATAGTCACTGACTGTTAACTTTTTATTATAGTTTTTCACGATTTTTTACAGATAACAAAAATCAAAACACACGTTAGTAAAAGAGTTAATAAAAAAGACGACAGTCCTAAAAATAATCACCTCTTGGTCGTGTATTGGGCATTGCATCAACATGTCAACAACAAAAATAAAAAAATAAACAGCAGCTTAAGTCGTTTATGTAAAATCTACTGAATGCCATATTTTCCTTCTTGCAACTGGCTAGCATTTCCTTGTGGCCTACTTTATATACGTCTTATTTGACAGCACAGAAACAGAAAGATATCGCAACGCAATGGTAAAAAACGGTTAAAGTTAATCAGTTTGAAGATAAAAGTGATATGAAATCTATTTCAAATGACCACAACCATAACCAATTCAAAATATGGTGTAATAAAATTATTTTAGTTTACTGTAATTTAATTCTATACAGCTTCTTAAAAACAATTTTCCGATTTTTCAAGTTTTCAGTGCTTCCTATATTTTCCTGATGTTGTTTGTTATACAATAATTGCCTATCAGATAGCACGAAAAAATCTTTTTCTCAACTCAACCACAGGATCAACTTTCAGAAAGGTCAGAGGAAGCCATGTGAAAATGATAGAATGAAAACTGTGAGAGTAAATGACAGCTAATCTCCGAACAGGAAAGGCCTAATGATGAAGACAATCAGTACTCAGCAGCTAGTGTTTAAGCAAAAGAAAATTCCAATATTTTTAAATTCAAAATTGTTGATTTTATAGCGGTCTATGCACTCAATTGCTTTTATCAGTAATCTGCCAATGTGGAAATTTCATTTCAGTCTAAAATTGATGGAAGACAACAAAATTAAGAAAAACCAGGCTACTTAAATTTGTTTGTAAAAGTATGCAATAAACTTTAGCAGTCTATTCTCTTTTGTTCAAAAAGCATATAATCCGAAAAAAGTACTGTAGTGGGTCATTATGATAATTTTCAGAAATGGTCTTCTTCCGACAAACCGTAGCCTACAAATTGCCTCGATATTGAAGTTCTTCGATAAGCAAAAAAATGAATTTGCAAGCATTTGAAAGAAAAATATTACTGAAGAAATGAGAATATTAGTAATAATTAATCATTCAACCAAATGCACACATTATTAAAATAGACATAAGTCAATGGGAAAAACATGATAGCAACAATCAGTAGCGAGTCCAGGCGGGAAATTGGTCATTTGCCAAAAGAAATTGAAAAAACATGCAAATTTTCTCCGATTTTGCAAACTTTTCTCTCTCGCGCAACTGCATTGTATTCAATCTTCTGAGCGGCATAGAACACACCATGCGTGTGTTTCTAGAGTCAAGCCCCAGAGACACCCAACAAAACTTTTTTAATTCCGAGAACCTCAACTTTGCTTTTTCCATTCTCTCTTAGAATTTTTTTCTTTGTCGTAACTTTGGTACCCTCCAAAAATACAATATTGTTTTTATAGATCCGTCACTGACAACAGTAGCCCAGACAACAAAATCCGTCATTTCTACATCGATTCAACGTCTGCAGATGTCAAATCAATGTAAAACGACGGATTTTGCTGTCTGGGAGGTTACAAGTTTTATGTTAATGTTTTCAACACAGTTCAGTCCAATACACAATTGATCCAACTTCTGCCGCTGCTGATTTCAAACTTGTTCTTCTTCATGCAACACTGTCACTCTAAAAGCATCGTTGAGATTAGTTTTAACCCAATTTATCGTATTAACCCAATTTATCGTATAAAAATCACTATTTAAAAATTAACATTGAAAACGCTTTGGATATTCTTAGCAAAAAGAGATGTAGCTTAAACCAGAAAGAGCTTCCAACATATGTTTGTGTTTACTTCATCATCTTCATGGCCATTATTCAACAAGCTACACTTTTATACTGCTATTTAAATCGCAAAGGTGGTAGTAGAGTGTTTTTCTATTTCAATGTGGAAGGTAACACTCTTTTTTTATTTCCATTGAAACTTCACCAAATAAGGAAATTTCTAGAGGTACTCTCGTCCTTACCCAAACTTTAACAATTTAATTTTTGTTTTGGTTTGCTACCAATACGAACACTAGCCTATGCTTGGGCGCAGTAAGCTATAGATTTCAATTAGTTTCCGGCAAAAGGTATGCACTTTATTGCACAAAAATTACTAAAATGAAATCGAAAAAATATATTAAGAATGAGCTAACAAACATCATAACAATTGCTATAAATGTCAAAGTTTCTCGCACGTCTTCGCTCTTATAAGTTACATCTTTTCTATGTAATGTTAGTGTATTGCGTCCAATTGCATTGTAACGTTAGTATTTCTACTTACCTCAGTAACACGGGGTTTTGCAGACATGGTATTAACAATATGTATATAAGGATTGACCACCGCGTTCACGTACACCAAAAGCTCTCCAATGAAATGAGTTGTTGATATTTCATCGCTTTTTATGCAGTTCTAAACCAAATTACAGTGTGATCAACCAGTAAATCACGCAACGTTAAAAGTAACTTTTGTTAAATTTTGGAGTGAATAGTTGTTTTAGGCTACAACTGGTTATGATTTCTGCATGCAGAAACAAGGAGGGTCTAATTTAAATCATCCTTAAATTAGTGTAGGGAGCTTTCTCGTTGTTTATACAATTGCATCCGCATTGCCTAAAATTGCAATAGCAGTACCTCTTCAAACAACTAACTTTCAGATTTGTTTGAAACTTTGCCAATTTTTTTTTTTGTCATTCCAGGCTTACACCCGGTAGTTAGTTTGTTTGTCTCTCCATTCAATTGCATCAAGTAATTAGTAAAGGAAATGGTTTACTGCAAAATACAAAATGCTTTGTATTCCAGTGAACCTATTTCTCTATATAGCCTACAATTTAGTATTATGGCTATCATCATACCATGAATAAAGATTCTCTGGAGGCTTGACTGTTCCTCAGATAAACTGAAAAGAGCAGGATCCACGAAACGAAAAAATAAGCTATCATCAGTGCGCTTGTCAATGTCAAACTTCTCTCATCTGTTTTTTCTTTGCTTTCTTCAACCCATTTAATTGAATTGCTTTCCTGCACATCTTCAGATACAGTGTGCAGGTCAGAATTCTGGACAGCCGAAGGGTTCTTTTTAAGGCTTGCTCGCAAAGCAATCCCGCAGAATGAGCATGAAAGCTAGCAAAAATTTAAAAAAACTAGTCACGTTTAATTTACTCATACAACGGATGGACGTGAAAAAGTCTTATAACATTGTATTTTAATTGACTTACGTTGATCTGCCTCAAATAAAATGTTGGCTAAGTGATTACATACACTGCCGTCCGCTAGCGGCTAGCCTACACACACAGTACTTTTACTATGCTTTACTATCTTACCAAAACAGCAATGAAGTAGATGGTAGAGAAGTAGGACAAAAATATCGTGGCCCAAGTGGTAGAAACTTCATACTGCGCTATAGGAATGCTGAGTATAATAGAAACGACCCAAGCAAGACCAGTACAAGTGTAAATGAATATCTGAGATTGCAGGAACTTGATTCGTGGTGATGAAATCTGAGCATGCGCCAGGAATCGATCGATGCTGATGAACTGTAATAAATTAGTGAATGTAACTTTAATCTTATGTTTCTAATCAACTCCAACGTAAATTTTGGCTGTAATAATTTATGACATGTTTTGGAATTTAATTTTTTTTTGTGGGGGGACATTAAGCGAAGTCCTTTTCTGATTGTCAGAAGAAAAGAAAATAGCTTTTGGTTGATCAAGCTTTATGTTCGGTGGGTACACAGTGCTATGAAATGGTGGAGCAATGTTCCAATGCAGAAAGAACGTAGGCTATGCATTTGTCAATGTTATGTTTTTCTGCACATAACCTGCAGATGTACGCGTCAAACATTTCCAAGCATCCATACTCTTGTAGGATCCCATTTTAAAAATAAGCGACTCACAGCGACCTGTGGCAAGTGGCAACATACCCTTTTGCCTACTCATGGCTATTTATGGGTAGCTTACCATTTTGAGCACTGACTACAAAAACTAATCTTAATGTGTCTTTTATAGTAGTCTTAAGTTTACGCTATTAAAATTAAAAGAATAAACTTTGCTTACTGTTAGAAAAATTGCTGAGCTGAAAAAGCTCATGAATAAGACAGCGTTTCTTGCAATACATAAATTGCTGGTCACATAAATATTGTCCATGACAACTTCTTCAGACAGAAAAAGTACCAATGACAACGACAAAATGCAATTGGATGCGAACACGTGGAAAAGAAACCTAGAAGAGAAAATATTTTAAAATAAGTTGATCATTATTTTCAAATGCAAAAAATGCAAATATTAAAATTCATTCAGGCTAACACAAATAGGCCTATGCTTATTTTACAGCCACATGGGTATATGGAAGAAGCCTACCATCTACCTTTGGCCGTTTCATAGAAAAACAGAGTGCAGGTAGGATTTTAAAATTTGGATGCATGTTGCGAACATAAGTTTCTCAGTGAACAATTTATTTTGGCTTCATTCCGAAATACCATAACGCGTTTGAAAAAAAAGGCACAATTGAAAGAAGACGATATGACTTTAAAAAATGTAATCATATACTTTATGATAACCTACTTGGCGAATAAAACGGTTAAAATTGTTTTCGAAACAAAACTAAATTCTTTTCATTTCGACAGAAAACTCTCTTGTTTGGATTTTTGTTTTATTTGCCTTCAAATTGTGTGTCTCTTCATTTCAAATAATAAAGAACTAATCTCAAAATAGTCCTAAAAGCATCAAGAAAATCTTTTCATAGATAGCGATTTTCATTTTGTGTGTTGACTGGTTTCCACTGGCAGAGGCTGTTTTCCAATCAACTTGCCTAGTTGAGTTATTTTTTGCTATCTCATCCACCCAGACGTGTTTTACAAGCATGTAAACATCCATGATTCATTTTCCAAAAACACTTTGTTAGTCCGAGAATAAATGTTCCAGTAATCAACCAAGCCATTGTAGCCTGCAGTGATTGTTGAAATATTGAAAAATACAGTTTAGTTAGGACTTATCCGCACATTGTGTATTGCCCTTGCAAAGGTCATGTCCCATATCGTCACATTGAGTTCTTTAAATCGGTAACTTCCCAGACAGCTACTTTATCTGGCCCAGATCTGGTAAGGATTTGGTCAGATTCGTACCCGAACTGGTAAATATCTGGCCTAATAAAGTGGCTGCTTGGGATATGCCAAGTTTAACGTCAAATGGGAAGACAAAAAAAGAAGAAAACTGTTTATGAACAGTTCCTTGTAACATAGATCTGACTTACCAATGTGATGTTGTGGTAAAAGATTTTTTGAGTCGAAGAACGTGTACCATTGCAATCAAGCAACCGACTATGCCAGCAAAGCACAGGATAAAAGAAGGAGCAACTTTTCCCCATGAAATATTTTGCTCCACTGGTTGATCTATAAGTCCTGTAGTGGCATCGTTGGCAGGGAAATCAGTAGATTTCAAAGAAGGAAACGTGGTGGAGTTGACATCGTAGTCATCGGACTCACCTGTAAAAAGCGTTAAATGCAGTTATAGAGTTTTAACAAAGTAACGTCTCGACATTTTGTAATTTGTTAATTCAAGCTGTCCACTGCTGGAATGTAGTTTTAAACTTTTTGCAGTTCTTCTACTTCTTTCGCCCAAACGACCACACAAGTATCGAAAGCGTTGATAAACTTTATTTTTAACGTTTTGTCGGATTCTATGACAAACTTCCTTGTGCTCTGTATAATGGTGCAGCTACATCAGTGCATAAATGACCACCAAGAAGTTACCAAAGCATTTTAACCGTTGTAGAGTAATAAAAACACTGTAAAAAATAAACTTTATGATTCCATTCAGGTTTCACTCATTTTTCACCTTTCGTACTTACCTACATTAACAATGATAACGTTGCCCTCCAAATCCGACACAAAATCTATTGGGTTATAAATAGTCAAATCATAACCATCTTCACTATAATCTGCCATGCTTGCAGCTGTTTTTTATAAGCACTTTAACAACGATCATCAGATTACTTAACAAAAATAGAAGCTAAAATAAAAAAAGAAATGCTATGTTAAGTTTTTACCTTGTACCGGTAGCCTATATAGTAGGCTACTTTCAGCTATCTGAAAAATTAACTCTGGTCGTTGGACAGAATAAGCTTGCAATTGAAAGTATGGGCTCTTCATCGTAAACGCAATGTCAGTATTTTAATGTCCTTCTCTTTTGTGAGAATTCACTGTCGCTAAGTGTGAATTTGGAAAAGCAAACACTGCGATCTAAACTCCACAACTCATAGCCCTAAACCTAACTAAACGTGCACTCTAACATTATTCAAAAACTTGCCAATTTGTGTAATGTTAAATTTCAGCAATTTCCGTTAGTGACACATGGTCAGTTATCTGCAGTTACAAAATGAATTTTCTTTTTCAGATTGGATAACAGTTAATATCTGACTATCTGATCAACTGTCATACTGATCTGAATGTACAATTAATGTTGTGAACAGGACCAATGCGATCTTTGGGCTCCAACTCAAGACAATTCTAAGAAAAATGCGTTATATCCACAGATTAAGGGAAGACTTCTTCAAGTTCCTGGGCCCATTGGAAAGGTTAAAGGCCCCTAAAAAGTTCCGAAGTCCGCTTTTGAATGTCACAGATTTCAAGATACGTAAAACTTTTCGTTGTAAAAACAATTAAACCTGTCTCAAATTTGGGAACTTAATTCAGAAATTTTGGATTTAGGTACTTTTGAAATGACAATCTTAGACTAAATTGCAAACCAGCCATGATTTTAACACAGAGCTTATGCTGTCTGATTCAACAATAAACAACAAAGGTTTAAAAACTATCCAGAAAGTTTTGTTGAATATGCTGGTGGCAACTAGAATTTTCTGCATCATTCTATACCAGTGGCCAGTAGCGTTGACAAGGGGGTCCAGGGGAAACTTTTGGACCAGGGCCTGGGGTGGGTGATTTTAAGGGTCCAGAATCTTGTTAAGGTGTCCAGGAACATAAAGAAACCACAGCGTATTCTTTAGATAGGCTACAGTGTGTTTTTCTTACCAATGTCTTAATGTGGGGCTCAAGAACCTCATTGGTATAAGGCCAAAAACATTCTCTCAACGGCCCTGCCAGTGGTTCTTAACCTTTTCTCAGACACGCCGCCTTTAGCAACGATTACATGCTTTGCACTTCTTTTCACAATTTTGAAAAAGCGTAGGCTAACACTAAAGGCAGTTTTGTTTTTGTGTATTTATTGATTAGGCTACGTACATGATAGTAAGATACCGTACTTGAAATTGCTTCTCAGCATCTATATTTTAGTGAGAGGTTTAACTCCAGAAATTACACAACGTAGTTTAAGTCTAGCCTACAGCTCTCAGCCTGTCCTTGGTCTTAGTAGCAACTGGCGTAGAAAATTAAGCTTCACAAAGATATGTGGACCAGAACAATGAGACAAGTAGCCTAAATGAATAGAAAGATAACCTCGAATTCCAGTTCTTCGGAGTCTTAATCTACTTGGCAGTGGAGTTGAACTTTAAAACAAATTGAATTTGTAGGTGTTCATTATATCAGGACAGTATTTCATGAAGTTTGCTTTCAGGACATTTAGATGAGTTGATGCTTGATTTGTACCCTCAAACTTAGCATCTCCGAGTGCAGCATCCAAGTTGCTGAAGCTTAGTAGGCCTAAATTTCCTTGTTCAACTTGACTTTTCCATAGGTAGATCTTGAATATCAAAGTTCGAAGTTTTAATTAACATGTTTCTTTCGACAACTATCAAACATTTGTGTGAAAAACACATGTAGGCTATTACGATCAGATTATATATCCTTACACCGTTACACTTACATAGGCCTACCATATTTTCATTGCCTAAAAAGAGGACACGTTTCGCCAGCGAGTAAAATACAAGTAGAATGTTACGTATGAAGAACTTTTTACATTTTTTTTTGGATAATTATATAGACATATGCAGCAAAAGTTAAGCTACAGCAAAAAACAGACAAATTTGTTTTTCGTAAGCCGATTTGTTAGACTTGTGTAACAAAATAAAAATGTGATGTGATAAAGCAATAAAAATGTGAGGCAGGCAGTAGGCTATCTGTAGGTAGCCATGCCTTAACTTTTTTCAGACAAAAAGGGTCAGTTTTAACGAAATCATGAAATTACTTGCACTAAATATAATAATTGAAGTTGTATACAGCTGTTAATGAGATGCTAAGGACAGACTCAACTAAAAGGCTAATTCATTCCTTGCACCATTGTGGCTGCATCACAGATAAAATTTATTCTACATTTGCACCCACATAAGTTGTAGCCTAAGTATCCAACTATCCATTAGGGTGGGCCGTTTTTGACTTTTTTTCGAAATTCAAAAACGGCTAGTCATAAAAAGTGGCACATGTATGAAAAAATTACGTGTGCAAAATTTCATCAGTTTGGGGGTGCATCTTCTGCCCCCGCAGGGGGGTCAAACTTTCGATTTTTTGAAAAAAAAAGGAAAATTTCACTTTCCGTTTTAACATAATTTTTTTTATAATTTTTCTACTGGCTAGTTATAAATTGTAAGTGGGATGTTATCAGAACTTTCCTATGTAAAGGCATGTTCGAAGCTTAAGGTTTACTGCCCCCGCGTCGACGACCAAAATGCTGAATTTTCACCAATTTGAGATGCTATTTTGTCATTGCTCAATAAACAAACTTGCCGCAAAAGGGCGAGATGGTGTTAACGCTGTACGCTCATTTATGTTCTGTCCATTAACTTTGCAGGATGATACGAACTGACAAACGATAAGACGTAGTCTTGCTTAAACTAAAAGCAATAGTAGCCTACGTTTGATCAGTTGCAGCTATAAAACGCAACCTATAATTTACTTCAGAATAAAAGCAATCTGATCTGCAGGTTCCGTAAATGGAATGCACTGTACAGTTCCACGTGAATTGTTATCATGATGTTGTTTACACAAATTTGTCATTTACAAACATTTACAAATGTTTTCAGAATGGGCATAAAACGCATTCCTGTATATTACTTTGTTGAGGATATTGGGGGTTTATTCGATAGCTTCTGAGCAGAGTGTAGACTTTTAAAGAAATGTTTTTGGCCATTAGTGAAATTGCTTTCCTTTATAATGGCAAACCATACTGGAATATAAACATTCATAATAGCCTATAGTCCACACATTCCACCAATACAGCTGACGCGTTAGATGCAACATATAAACGTAGAATTCTATTGGCTGTGTTCAACCATCTTGAGTGGTTTATCATACCTGGACTCCTATATGCGAAATGAATTGATATATCTACAATTTTCACTGCTCTGTGCATGTGTAGAAGATATTTTTGGTCAGTGCTGAGGTCATTTTCATCAATTTCAATCTCTGGTGCAGGAACTGCTTTATATTTTACAACATCTAGTTGTGTGACTGTGGCTAGCTGCTTTATAATGAGCCCAGTAAAGCTATCAGGTCTTGCCATATCTTTTATAAGATGCCTAAGAGGCAACTCATTACTATGGAGTAGGCATATTAACCATTGAAGTGGCTTTGGAAATGATCTTCCAGGAGCTTTATCACGACGCCTTTTTGACCTGTGTTTATTGCGGTTCCATCGCATCCAATTGCCATTACATTATCGTAGCTAATTTTATTGGATCCAAGATATTCAAGAATCGCGGTAGCTATGACACATTAGATCAGTTGGCTGCAGTAAAATGACCGATGAAATGATAACTTGGCTCCTCAAGTAAAGTAATGTGTTCTTCAACTGCGAAATGTTTTCGAGCTCGCCCAGCAATTTTATTTTGTTTGATGGTTTAATCTTTTCGGCCATCAAAATATATGCTTTGCAAATTTATGCACATGATAGGCCTAGCCTACTTTCCATTTGAGTTGTAAACCTCATTTCTTTTCTCGCTCTTCTCACTTTGCTTTTATCTATGACTGATTGAGATTCGCTATCCGTTACAACTCCCACATCTTGTAGAAATGATGAAGCAATAAGTGCTGCAGACCTATCTGAAATACCAGTACGATCGCATGATTCAGCAAATACTACTAAACTGGAAGTAACCTTGCTTTTTCTGTGGTTTTCCGAGGCAAAACTGGGTTGATAATCAATATCTTCGCAGCGTTCTTCATTGGATGACAAAGTTTCTGAGCTTGAATAAGAAGTTAAAGGTGTTTTAACCAAAACGCTACTTGTGCCTGCTCCTGGTTCTTCACGTAAAGAACGGAATTGTTCTGATCTTGCGACTCTCCTCAGAAAACATTTAAAATTAGATTTTGTGGCCGATTTATCATGTTTATCAATCACCATTATGCGAGTTGTTCTTTGATCAAGAAGGAACTGTTGTTCTGTAACAGGGACACGATTTTCCTGCGGACAAATACATTGCAGAAAATTGGGACACTTTGGCTACAACAACCGATTTCAAATATTTTTACTTTGCAGATTCTTTCATTTGGTCCAAATTTTGCAGAATATTCAGGCCCACCTCCAGAATTTGACTTCAAAAGGTTATTCATTTTTTTTGTAACTCTTTATCATAAATATGTACTGATGTTCGTACCTCATTCGTATCATCCTGCAAAGTTAATGGACAGAACATAAATAAGCGTACAGCGTTAACACCATCTCGCCCTTTTGCGACAAGTTTGTTTATTGAGCAATGACAAAATAGCATCTCAAATTGGTGAACATTCAGCACTTTGGTCGTCGATGCGGGGGCAGTAAACCTTAAGCTTCGAACATGCCTTTACATAGGAAAGTTCTGATAACATCCCACTTACAATTTATAACTAGCCAGTAGAAAAATTATAAAAAAAAGTTATGTTAAAATGGAAAGTGAAGTTTTCCTTTTTTTTTCAAAAAATTGAAAGTTTGACCCCCCTGCGGGGGCAGAAGATGCACCCTCAAACTGATGAAATTTTGCACACGTAATTTTTTCATGCATGTGCCACTTTTTATGACTAGCCGTTTTTGAATTTCGAAAAAAAGTCAAAAACGGCCCACCCTACTATCCATGCCACGATTTATTTTGAAATAGGTTATATGTTATGCATAGTGCAGATTGGATTATTGTTTCGATTTGCTTCACTTGACAAACTAGCCAAACTATTAAGTTGGTAATCAGCAACGTTTACAAGCGCTGAATCAATATAAAATAGATCTGGATAAAACAATAATTTATTGTAAAAGTAAGAACCTTAAAATGTAAACACGTCAAACTCTTTTGCAAGTTTTTGCGTTTTTTATTTTTTTATTTCTTTGTGATTTACTCATTTTTTTGATTTTTTCAATTTTTTTTTAGTTTGTCCCAATTTTTCTTTTTCATAAATTTGTTAATCAGATCTCCTCAAATGAAGCAATTCCTTTACATGTGGATTTGCAGTTCGCTCGCACTCATCACTGACCGCCATTTGGCTACCTATGACAATCGCAAAGCAATGTAGTTTGTTTCAATGACCGTCTAAGATTGTTTACTACAACAGATCAAATAACTTAGTACCCACTAGCGTACGCAGGGGGGGGGCCCATTGGGCCATGGCCCCCCCCCCTTAAGATGTTGTGTGACGTCACGATATTGAGAATGATGCTTTCAGTTTCTTTATGCTTGGGAATGATGCTTTCTGTCTAAAAAAAACTTGCCTAATTGTAAACAAAACTGAATTAAAAGAGCGAGTTTTGCCAATACCAAACATTCAAACATCTCAGCCAGGAATTAGCAACAAGAAAACGTAGAGACTTAGGTTTATTTCCGAAAAAAGCCGAAGAAAACATGATCTTATCCTTTTGCTATGCCACCTGACACCACCATTTTACAGGAATATTCATACCCACATTTTTGTTGAAAATACTCTCAGAATGCACCAAATTCAAAGTAATTTTTCAAAATTTTCTGGGGGAGGCCCCCCAGACCCCCACCGCTGGGTGTCGTCTGAGGCGAAAACACCGTCGGGCTTCGCCCGCCGGTCGTCAAACCCACCCTTCCAAATTTCCTGGCTACGCTACCGTTAATGGCCCCCCCCTTGAGAAAATCCTGCGTACGCCACTGTTAGTACCCCAATGTTTTTTCGAAAATTCTACAAATCAACATGTTGCATTCGTAGCCTACTGAAATGGTTGGAAATTGCAAAAAAGTCACATAACAATGAAATCCTGTTGAAAATATGAGCAAGAAAACTGAAAATGTAAAAAAGAAGACATTTGAGCATTTTTGGGTGTCCTCGGAGGACAATTCATTTTTCTTCAAAAAAGAGGACAAATCCTCTTAAAAGAGAACATATGGTAGCCCTAACTTACAGTCTTAGTCAAACGGTTAAAAAGACGACTGTAAAAAGCCCTAGCTTTATAAAACCCCAGCTTTGGCAAAGTTGAGCACTTTGATACCTATAAGTTTATGTTACTATTTATTGGTTTGCTAGAAGCAAAGGTTTGGATGCCAAGACTTCGTTCCATACTGCATACCTACTGTAGGCTACTGCTTCGTTCTATAATGTAACTACATGTAGCCTACATGTCGTTTTGTCATCTAATATTCTAAAACTTCTGTTTATTTCAATTCGTGCGAGCAAAAGAAAAAGATATCATTAGAGGTGAAACGTTGGTAAACTTTTAACTTGTCACCGTCCAAATAGCTTTATTAGCCTAAACACGAATCGACTGCTCTTTAAGAAACCTTTATCAATTCTGGACCAAGATTTTAAAACACAGTTCTTTCTTTGGATTCTGTTGTAGAAAAATCCTTCCTCAGAACCAGTTGTTCGTTGAAGCAATATTGCAATTCAGATACGCCTCGTGAAAAATAAAGAGATTGTTTGCCATCACAACAAACAACAATAAAAAGAACTTATTGATAGTGTATCAAGCTTCAAGAAAAATTTATCAAGTATTGGCAGCAACCGTGAGAAGTTTCAAGCTATAAACAGGTTTTAGCAGGTAGCCTACTGCCACTACTCAGCTATTTTCTTACAAGAAGCACCTGATCTTGGGCCCTTCGTTTACTAGCAATGCTATCAAAATCGATGTGAAAAAAAATAATTTTGCTAGTTGAGCAAAATCGACACATACTGTAACTCTTTTCGTCAATTTAGCTCCTGCCCGATAACAATAACTAGTTTGAAGTGAGAGGATTGTTTCCGTTTTGGAAATACCATAAAAAAAGAAAGTTTGATTGCATTTCGTCATCATCCAAGTAAAGTACCAGTTTCTTTCATAAATCGTGATTCGGGTAAGCTGATTACGTTTTTTATGGTAATATGTCACAAGCACTGACGTGCCTACGTTCATATCAGTCAATGATATGAATCAGTAGATTTATAAATAAGCTGCCAATATGGAAAAGGGGGAAATTGCTCCGAATGTGTTGTTTTGGTAGTAGAATTCTGGTGCGATGTGTTATTATCGGTTATGACCTGAAGTAACCTCTGATGACGAAATCTGTATTATGTAACGTGTTTTCTGGAATCATTTTCCCTACGTGACCTTCTAGAGACTTCTGTTGTTTACATTTAAATGCTACGTGACCGAACGATGGTTCTTTATGATGTAACCTTCTCGAAGTTACTGGACTGAACAGCCAACTATAAATAGTGGTGTAGTTTGTGTAATGATTATTCTGAGATTATTATTATGATAATTATTATTGAGTTGGTTATGAGAGTTGTGCTATGAGTTGTGGATTGGTAGTTGATGCAGAAATTAGAGTTATTTGAGAAGCCGTTCGTTAAAGTTCTTCAAGAAGTCAGATTATCATTTCGCTAGTAGAATTATTCGACATTTAATTGACTGCTTTTCGGTTTGACCCATTAAACTACGTCATTGAACCTTTCCAAGTCTTTTTCCTGGTAAGAGATAGAAAGAAATCGTGACAAAGTATTACGAAATTGTAGGCCTAAGAGTGCAATATAATGAAATCTTCATTGTTCATGTTGAAATTATATTTTTAAAAAGAGACATGCGCAAAATAACCTTTCTGTAATTATTACATCCCATTCAAAATAAGAGCTGTAATACTTATGAACGGGTTCAAGTCCCAGTCTCTAGGGCGTAATACTCTATCAATGTCAAAATGTTGAGTTGTTAGGACCGTGCAAAATCCTTGCGTAAGTGAATCATTTCTCTCCTCGAGCACGCTTTAACGTTTTCATTTTGTCACTTCTAAGTTTTTCCAGTCTCATGCTATGTTATGGCAAGTGATATTGTTTTTGTGCTTTGATGGTCGGAAATAAAAAAATAAAAAAACATGATGATGAATTCTTGTTACACTCGATTGCCGAGAAACATTGGTAGGCTATTGTACACTTGTGTATTTGTTTTGATCAATAAATTACAAGACTAGCCCAATACCCCCTGAAGACATCTTTTATGGCTGAAAGCGAAATTTGCCATATGAATTTGCTTAACGAAAACTAACTAGCCGAACTACTAGAACTGTTTTGTGTTCATCCCAATGGGCTTAGCCTACTTAATCGGTTCTAAAATTAAGCAAAAATCACATGCAACCTAATATCGATAAATCAAGGAAATCACGTATTGTGGACGCGAGAAATAGCATCCACACAATAAGTGCAACAAGATAGCACACTTCCTATTTTTCATTCTTTAATTTCACTGTCAGTCCACGATGCAAACAAAAACAGCCAGCATTAGGATACAGATTTTTTCATTCACGATCAATCGTAGTAGCCTACTGTGTTCCTGTAAAAACATTTTCACTAAAAGCATACCTTCATTCAAGACGTTCTTGAGTATTATTTATCCTTTGAGTGCAGTAGCATAATCCAATATATGCATGTGAAGATTAAACTTTACGAAGCATTTTGCAGCCTCATAGCGTAATGCGATTAAACCTTGATGCATGTGCAAACTTACTGAGAATTATGTAAATAAAGCAAAGCTTCCATAAAAAACAACATGATCATCTGGTGTGTTTCTGGCTTCTTTTGTACCTACTGCAACCTTGGGATGTCCAGCATATTTGTATCAATGTTCACATAGGCTACTTGCTAACGTTTAAAGTATCGCTTAAAGTTGCTATCGCAGTTGTACAGCGACAATAAAGAAGCCATAACATTATTATTATTATGAAAAAAAGGATAAACATTTGATAATATTATTTTCCACTTTACAACTGCAAATGCGAGAAACATTGTCTTGGAAATTTTTATAGACTGAATAAATCTTTGAATCGTAGGCTTACTGATTGATTGAATCTTTATCCTCGTACTGGGAAAGCTCCTTGCAGAGCTTAATCCTGGCAGTTTCACATAGCCTACTTGTAATGTACAGGCTTTGAATCACTGACGCAAGCCCGGTCACCGAGATTGACAGAGTGAAGTTTCCGATTGTTCAAATGTTGTTGCCGGGGAATTATTCCATCCATTAGATGCCGCTGAATGGGGAGCAGGTGCGTTGCTTACGTGCACACCCCGAGAGTCGAACTAGCGCCGCTTGATCTTGAAGCTTCTTCGTTCCAGAAGTCACGCGCTAACCAACTGAGCTATCGGGGCAGACACTTACTGCTTTATTGCCTTATTTCGCTTTAGTAACAGTAGCCTACTAATTCTTTGTGAAAGCTAATAACTGCTTATGCGAATCTAATTTCTGTCACTGTCATGTACTTTTTGTTCAAAAGAATGGTGTAGGCTCACCTTGTTTTGCGAAGAAGTTTAACTCAGACTGGAACTACGGTACGGAATTGAACCGATCACCCAACCTGCGGCCATTCATGTAGCCTAATAGCGGTCTTAGAACTTGATAGAAATTTACTTGAAATAATGTTAATACCCCCATTCCAAGTAAAAATAGGTTTTGCAAGTTTTAATGCGCTTAAATATAGGCCTACAAGCAGGGCCGTTAAGAGGATAATTTGGGCCAGGTACCAATGAGATCTTCGGATCCCAAATCACAAAAGTTCCAAAAGAGAGTTCCAAAAAAACGCACTATATCGATGAATATAATTATAGTGGTTTCTTCAAGTTCCGAGGCTGTTTGGGGAGGCTACGGGAAAATCACTCCGGCCTGGGTCTAAAAGTACCCCCTGGATCCCCTTGTCAACGCTGCTGCGCACAAGTGATTCTGGCATTGAGTAAAACCTCACTCAAGAACACGATACAAGATTATAGTACAAAGCATCGATACAAGATTATACAAGATTACCTCACTCACTCACTCACTCAAAACCTCACTCAAGAACACGATAGGCTACAAGATTATAGTACAAAGCATCGTGAAAAAACAAATTATTAAAATCTTTTTGTGGAAATGAAAAAAATGATTTAAAAGTTAATTTTCTTACAACTCTAACTTTTGAAGAAATCTAGTTTTAATTGCATAAATTTAATCAAATGCAAAGTGTTGGTCTTAAACGAAACAACAGTGTATCGGACCATAAAATGTGCAAAACAATGTTGGTGCCCTTTAAAATCACTGAAATTATGCAACTTAGACACTCGATATTGGATTAACCTTGCAGAAGATAGCGATGCGTGGAGGCTCACTGTGCATGAGACCGTCTCCAAGTATGAAGAATCGCGTATCCCAACCACGAATAGACAAAGCCGTCCGAATTTTCCATCATCACCGGTGGCATGCTTTACATGTTATTGCTGAGGTCTCGCCTGCCAATCACCCATTGAACTTTTCAGCCATAAGAGGGCGTGCAAATGATATGATTCCTACGGTTTTGATTCGGAAACTTCTTTAAAAAGCACTGCCATATGTGAAGCAATGGAAACTTGTTTCAACTTATTGAAAAATAAAAATAAAACAACTCAATTGTGAAGTCTTTGAATAATAGACTTATCCAACTCCAAGTGTGGCATGCGTTTTGCTTCCGGATTTTTCTTTTTTAAATCCAATTGCACGTAGGGCTAATAGTCTAGTAAATATGGCTGGTGTGCAGCGAAGCAAAAAGCATCTCTTCTTCTGTTGGAATGTCTTTGTCTCAAGGACATATTGAATGCTGTCCTACTGTGTGTGAAATCAATGGTTTCAATGAATGGTTTTAATCAATGCATTCCTCGTGTCAAATAAAACATACTTCAAAATCAGATTGATTCGGCTCAACAGAACAAATCGTTGAAAATAAGAATTTCATTTACAGCAAACAAAACCAAAGTTGGCCAGCCAAGGATGAACTTTGTGCTATTGTGGGAATAACGTGATAATCAGGGGTATGCAAACTAGCAATACTGTTGGGTCAAACAAACATAACCAGCTTGGCCCGCAGGCCACAACTGTGTTTCAAAAAATGACAGCAAAATACATGTGCTACTATAAGCAGACTCAATCTCAACGTAGGCAAAAGTGCGGCAACATACTATCTGCACTGTCAAATCTAGCCTGTATCCTTGAAAGGAACAATAGCCTATATTGTCTAGTGCTGGTACTTGGGCTTACTGGAAAATATTTATTTTTAACTAAACTTATATTGTAACGAATGTACAAGCAACGCATGATCACGCACCTTAGCACCTACCTCAAGCCTAGCTAGCCTAATTTCACACTGGTTGAAGTTGCCACACAAACAATAGAGTTTACTAAACGTTGCAAACTTGAAACAAGAAAATCGTTTAGCCGGCCACACATTATTTTAAATCTGGACCTTTCCGCTGGCCAAAAAGTTTAAGCTCGCGGGGCAAGGTTTACACACCCCTATGTTAAACTATAAAATTTGAAATCTTTAAAAGTTACTTTTGAACTCCACATTCCAAGATTGAAGACCTCGCCTTTTTCTTGTTTACATAGCAGAGTGCTCATCGATTGGGCTATTGTAGAACAAACCAAGTTCTATTGATCGAAGAACGTTGAATTGTTGTCATTTGGCCACACCGCTTCTTTGTAGACATTTGGATGCAGTTCATCGGAATATTGCAAAAACAGATGCAAAGAATGGGATTTTTGTCTACGCTTTCAACAGTTTTTTTATGCACAGTGTAGGTGGGCTTTGTTGTGTGATCGTCATGGGATAGATCGTCTTGCCAAGACTTAGATAACACGTCGCAAGATAACCACATATGATGAGAAGTCAGAATACCCAGTTTCATTTGCAATAGAATGTTTCAACCAAACAAGCAATATATTGTTTAATGACGTAGACATGTGTCAGATCTATGTTAAAACAATGACCATATGTCTACGTAGCCTATACCAGAAAAATGAGGATCGGGTGTAGCCTACCTACCTTTAACAATCTTCAACCAAGCTAAAAAAGTAAAGAATATCATTTCAATTCTATCTCTAGCAAGAATTTTTAGTTCTTGTTGAGGTCAGGACAAATGTAATATTCTTTACCATTTTTAAAGTTTACCGATTTCTGTATTTTGCAACATATTTTCAAAATCTTCTGTGAGATATGTTCATAAGTTTTTTCGAGCGGCAATCCATGATACCTAATTTGAATTTGCTTATCTAAGGATAATTTATACTCAATCTAAGAATCCTAGAAAAATGTACGAGCTAGGTCTCACATAGAAACAGTTTTAAAGTGCAAAGGCTTGCGCTTCGCCAAATTTATTAGGGCCATTTTTATTTTGACCTAAAAAATTTTTTTTGACTTTATTTTTATCAAATTTTGACTTTATTTTTACCTAACGAAATTGCTTATTTGTAGAGGCCACAGTTCTTCCATGAATTGATACCAGTTACCCAAACATAATATTTTGTCAATTTCAGATCCAAACGTAATATTTTGTCGAAAAGTCAAGGTTTTTATGGATTATAAAAAGTGCGTCGTGTTTTTCGGCGATAGGAAGATCTTCACAAATATGTCTAACTTTTGCTGAAGACGATTTAGCTTACTTAGGCATTTTTGTTTTATAGAGTATCAGTATGCTATTCCTAAAATCCAAACTGTTGATTTTCGAAAAGACTACGTTTGTGAAGAGGGAGTGTTTTATAAAAATTATGAATACGTAACAATGAATAAACAATTGGCAATTTGCAATAAAAGGTACTGCTGATCCGTGGGCATTGTGGCATATTTCCTGCTTTTATGGGTTAATATGGTTTAATGGTGTCGGTGTTACGAATGTTACTCATTTACAATGCTTCCACAAAGATTTTGACAAAATTACTCTCAAGAAACACAAAAAGTTTCTCAAAAGCCATAATTTGACAAATTTTGACTTTATTGAAAATTTTGACTTTATTTTGACCTATAAACTTCTTAGAAACAGCCCCCTAGGTGCTGAAAACAACTTTATTCTTGGATTCGTGGACAGACGAGGTCCTTAAAAAAATTGACTTTTGCGGGCCCTAGTAATAATGTTTTCAGATACTGACTTCACCATTGTTTGATATCATTATTACTCGACTCCACAGCTCTGGATATTAAAAAGAGATGTGGAGTCGGAGTCAGAAGGATCTGGCGTGTCCGGAGTCGGAAATCGTTAAAAAATAGGCCGACTCCGGCTTGATACAAAACAATGAAAAATAAAATTTTGTTTGCAATCTTTTTTCAAAATATTGTTTTTTGTTCTCTGTATTAGGCCTACGTTCTAAATCTAAAACTTCACTACAAATAGCAGTGTTTGTTTTTGTCAGTTGTTGTGAAAGTCGCCGTTTCAGTTTCGATCACAAGTAGGCTAAAATTAAATTTAAGAAAAAAAAAACAATAACGGTTGGAGCGTTACCACCGAGTTACAGGTAGCCACTTAAACCTGGTGAAGTCCAATTCAACTGTGACGGAGTTTTATGCTACCAAACCGGTAAGAGCAAGTGAAACATTTTTGTTTGAATGATTTTCGTGAATGTATCCTCCAATTTTCAACCGTTCTGCTCGGAGTTCCTCATCAATGCCCAACTCAAGTTACACATGGAAAAAAACTTTGATACTGACTCTGATGCATATAATATTTAAGAGGCACGTAAGGATTACAATTTTATTCGAGATTTAATAAGGAAATGTCAATTATGCAAAAATCGTATTATTTTAATGATTTTTGTAAATGTGTCCTCCTTTGAACCGTTATGCTGGGAGTTCCTCATCAATGCCCAAGACAAGCTTCACATTCCTGGAAAATAAATTTAATAGTAAATCTGATGCACATAAAATTTAAGAGACACCTGTTGAGAATTGTAGTTTTATTTGACATGTATTGATGAAGTATCAATTATGCAAAAATCATGTCATTTTATTGATTTTCGTGAATGCATCCTCCAATTTTCAACTGTTCTGCTGGGGGTCCTCATCAATGCCCAACTCAAGCTGCACATCTCGGAAAGGAAATTTAATACTAACTCCAATGCATGCTTAAACTTTGACAGAAACGTGTTGCGAATTATTGTTTATTTGAGTTTTCTTTCAGCAGCCTTGCAGTTATATTACATTTTTTGATGCCGCTTTTTATGGATTGTTTTTTAAGGCGATTGTCAAAACTTATTTTGCCGGAATGACCGAGGAAAAGTTTGCGAAGAGCTGCGAGGATTTTGCAGGTTTTTGAAAGCCGAGGAATGTCTCAAATTGAGCTTGGTATGGGTAGGCCTACGTGTTATTGGATTGGGAAATCTGGGTGTTGCAAAGGCTTAAGTTGATCTGCGACCACAGAGTCACAGACTGTCCAACCAATTGCAAAATCGATGTGATAGTCACCGCCTTTGTCCGTAAAAGTAGATTGTGAACGTGCTTCCATAATGTTCATTTTCCAAACTGTTTTGTGCAAACATAACAAAAAATAAATCCAGTTCGGTTTTCTACCCTTCACAAAATTTTACATGAATCATCAAAAATATCTTTTGGTACAACTGCTTTCTGTCTACGTTTTTTTTAAATTGTTAGCTTTTTTACAGTACTTCTTTCGCTTTTTGAAAGGAGGGGATGAGAAAAAAGGTCTGGTGCGGCGGGGTTTGATGGACGGAGCCACAACACGTTTCAATAAATTAACATCAGCTTGCTTCAAAAACTTTACCACAAAATCAGTTTTACTGTTACCATTTGGGCCAGCAAGCATTAAGGTGAAACTGAATTGGTGCTGAAACCGTATGTTCATTTTCAATCGTACAAAAATGAATTGTGTCACTGTTTCAACAAGCGTTTTTCAGATATTAAATCTTTGTATTGCATGTTACACCAAAGTTACGTTCCACACATAACATCACAATTCTTGAAAAAGAAACAACCCTGAAACATAAATCTGGCAACCCTAAAACTAAAGTCATAGACACGCCTCGTTCCACATGATTAAATCAAAAATGTGGCAACCCTGGAGCTAGAGTCATAGACATGCTTCCATTCACATGACTGAAACATAAATCTGGCAACCCTGATTCTGGAGTCATAGACACGCCTCGTTCCACATTACTGGATCGTAATACTGGCATCGTAAAATCTGGCAACTCTGGAGCCTGAATCAAACTCTGATTACTTGTTTATTCTCTATTTTTTTTTTTTTCTCTATACGTTTAAATTTTGGCGGAAAAATTTACCCAAACTGCCATTGTTCTGCTTCAACATCTTTTGTGATGTCAACATTGTGGTGTTATCATAGAAACAAACAACAATTCATTGTCACGCATCAGTGATCATTCGAAATATGTTTGAATGTGTTTGTTTGTTCTTTTATGAGTCACAGGGTGGCGAATGGAGGAGCGTAATCCCTGCAGCTAAACTACTTCGGCGATTTAAATATGTTAAGTTTTAAAGTGTTAAATGTCTTTAACTTTCATTCTATTTGCAAAATATTCAACTATCTTCAAATTAGTTTAATTTTTTCTTGGACGGACATGCTTCTTCAAATTTAATTTTCTGTGAAAAGACGTTTCCCAAACAGCAGCAAGTTTATCTGGTCCAGATCTTTATCAGATCCGGTACGGATCTAACAATATCTTTACCAGATCTGGACCAGATAAAGTGGTTGTCTTGGTTCTAAGTAAAAATGATATGCCTGTGAACTATTCAGAAGATAATTTCACAACTGACGTAACTACACGACCATGAAAAAGTATTTCTACACTTACTTCCATTTTCGGGAGCGGTTGGTTCCCAACCAACTGTGCAAATAAGGATTTAGTGCAGAGTTGAGATATGCTAATAGAGTCCCAACAACTGGCAATGTTTCACATAGGTGCGACTAAAAAATAACAGTTAAAAAATTTAAAATACAACGCCAGATTGTACGACGCTGTTACAAAGGAGGATATCAGGAGCGTAGGCAGCAAAAAATGTCGGGGGAGGAACAAACAAGTATTATTGCACATTATAGGGTGGCTCGTTTTTGAACTTTTTTTTAAATTCTCTCGGGGTAGTGGGGAAATGGTGCCAATGAGTGAGAAAACGCTCATGACAAAATTTGACATTCGTTAGAAATTGTCTTCAGCCTCCTCATGGGGCCAAAAAATCGAAAAATGGGGTCAAAAACGAAATTTTTTCCAAAAATATTTTTAGTTTGGGTAGATACAATATTGTTTAGATATATCTTTATTATGATATTATGTTTAGATATATATATATCTAAGAAAAAAAATTTGGAGTCATTTGAACTATAGATGATGAACTGTTTTATTTTGATCAACGACGCACGAGTACAAAATAATTGACACGGCGAGAAGAACACAATAAACATAGCCAGGTCAGAGACTTTAAAGAACCGGCCTGCCACGCCCCATGGAGGCGGGGAGCGGCGTGATTATGGGGTGGCGATGCACCCGGAAGGGAAGTCCACCAGCTTAGATCGCGGGGGCCAGGCTGGGGAGTCTAGGTACCTGTGGAAGGAAAGTGTGGAAGTGCAGAAAAGTGAAAAGTGTGGAATGTGCAGCTTCCTCACAGCTTCTGAAAATTTCTATTTTACTGAAAATTTTGCATTTTTGTTTGTGGTTACATAATACATAATTGCGTTAGACATTTTTCCAACTATAAAACGTCATTGTATTTCTCTTTATAGACCTGCCCTGAGCTGTTGCGTCATCTTTTAATGAAATTGGGTTAATTTGGTAGGAAAAAGTTACGTCTTTTATTTGAATTTAGCCTACGTCACTGACGAAGTTTGTAGTTACGTAACCACAAACAAAAATGCGAAATTTTCAGCAAAATGGAAATTTTCAAAAGCTGTGAGGAAGCTGAAGAAATAGTTCAAATGACTCCAATTTTTTTTGTTAGGTTAATTAGATATATCTAAATAATATTGTATCTACCCAAACTAAAAATATTTTTGGAAAGAATTTTGCTTTTGACCCCATTTTTCGATTTTTGGGCCCCATGAGGAGGCTGAAGACAATTTGTTACGAATCTCAAATTTTGTCATGAGCGTTTTTTCTCACTCATTGGCACCATTTCCCCACTACCCCGAGAGAATTTAAAAAAAGTTCAAAAACGAGCCACCCTATTGCACATGTCAGTAAGCCAGGCAACGAGTTGGTGAAAGCAAATCACTCAGAGGAGGATTTCATGGTTTATCTCTAAGAAAAGTTTGAAATTAATATCTTAAAATTGCGCATTTTTGAAAGTAGCCTACTTTCACCCTAGATCCATAGTAAAACTCTGTCAAATGAAGCTGTAAGAGAAAGTAAAATGTTTATTCAAAATATTTTTGGGGCGAATTCCACCTTTGCCCCTCTCCCCCCCCCTGATTACGTCCCTGGAGACTATGGAATAAGCTTCTTATTCGAAACATTTTTCTTAAATTAATGATTGTGGAAGCTTCTGATTACAAATATGTCAAGTATTTGATGTTCGCTAAACCAATGTCTAATTAGGGGAGGGGGGGGGAGTAATTTTAATTTCAACTTTAGCCCTGATTTTAGAATACAACAAGACAATCTAAGACCCTTAGAATTTTTTTTTTAATTTTCGTCCAAATACCTAGCTCCCTGCTACCACAAAAATTATATTTCATGTAAAATTGCCTTGTAGTGTATTGACGTTATTCTTGTTTATGGCATTTAAAGTTCAAATATTATTTGCTACTGTACTAAAGCATATCAATGTTGTAAGACAGGACAGCCTCAAACAGTTTTTCTGATATTGGTTCATCGTAAAACCCGGAAAAATGATCTATTTCGATTTGTGCGCATGACTACGCGCATGCGCAAAACCATACCGATAATACAGATACTTTGTATTGAAGAAATACAGTAGAGAATAGGCTACCACGTTAAATTAACCCAAGGGTATTGTACAGATTTTTCCATTCAAGTACGCCTTCTTAAGTAGCCTAGCCTAAACGTATCATTCTTACAAAAGTACAACTTTAAACCTTTCTTGATGTGACTTATTGCTAAATTTGTAGTCACTGACGAAACCACACTTTTGTAGTGAAAGCTTCACAATACACTTGAATTTATCAATTTAATGCGGTATAGCCTCCTCTCTACTTTTTTTTACTAGTATTAGTTGCAGTACGCATTTGTTTGGATTATTAGTAAATTCAAAAGAAAATTGAAAAATTCATTCACAAAGTTTTATTTTTCGAATTTTGTATTGAGTTACCGGTAACAAATAAAACAAAGACAACCATATTCACTTAAAATCCATTTCGAAACTTTCACAGGCCTTTTGCTCTTTTGTATAGTGCATGAAAATTTCTGTAGGCTAATATTACTTTTGTGCGAATAGACTACATGATAAGTCTACTCCAAATTAAAGTGCCTGATCATAACATGTTTATAATTGTTGAAAAATATAATAGTTAAAGCTTTGGTAGAGATTTTGCATTTTTGAACCATAGACAAGCAAAACAAAGTAACCTTAGCGGGTTTAATATAATGTATTACATACAAAACAAAATATCTAACATAATGAGTCAAACGTTTTCGACACGACACGTGTCCTCATCAGGAATTAAATCTGCAATATAAGTTAGCCTGTGCAGCCTTTTCTCCCACGATAGAAATAGTCTATACTTTGGAGCCGTATATAGCCTAATGTTTCTTACAACCACGTCGGATTTTTCATGGAAATATTTACTTGAAATTTTTTTAAAAGCTATAGCCGCTTAACCATGTTATATGTTGTATCATAAAATCACTTTTGTACAATGTGAAAAGTTTAATGACAAGATCCGTTGTAGCCTAGGTCATGTCCAGGAGTAGGCCTAATGTACAGTACGGTATGCAAATTAGTGATGGTTGCTACCACTGCTAGAATAGACAGTGATGGCATTGGCAATCGCCTACTTGTCATTATGAAACAAGTCAAGTGAGCATCTATGGATATTGGATAGGGTCAAGGCAGTCAATATCCATGGTCTAGTGTTCTTTTGATGGAGCTTTCTGAATAACCACCTCGTATCGGCAAACATCCATTACAACAACTTGCTGTTGAGAAGCATCGAGCACCAGTTGTCAGCCTGAAGTTTTCAATTGATTGTTGCAGCCGAATCACACCAAAGGCAATCCAATCTACGTGACTAAACTGAAACCAGCAGATAAAATAGACAAGTGGATGAAGAGGGATTGAGTGTAGAATCTCAGAATGAAGGCTTGAATCGAAAGTGCAAGTAAAATTTTGCCGACAGAAGCCAAAGACGTTTTATCAGTTAAATCAGTTATTATAACAAGCTAAAACAACTTTATTTTTTTAAAAGTAGTTTTTGGAGATAGGTTTTGGTCAATTTGCGAACGCTCAACTACAACCAGCTTCATACAAGCTGTTTGCATTAATGTCACGCTTTTGCGCATGCGCGTAGTCATGCGCACAAATTGAAATGACTACTTTTCCCGTGTTTTACGAAAACCCTAAGACCAGAAAAATACTTACGGCAGTCTTGCGACATACCTAATGTGTTGTAGTACAGTGGCAAGCAATATTTGAACTTTAAATGCTATAAACAAAAAGTGACGTCCATACAATATTAGCAAACAAAACAAACAAAACGCAAACCTAATTTTCAGGGTAGGGAGGGGTTTTTAAAAGAAAATTTCAAATTTTTTCCAAAGGTCTTAGAATGTCCTGTTTTATTTTAAAACTCGGGCTAAGGTTGGATTTGAAAAAAGTCGATTAACACTCCATGCCCCCTCCCCCACCCCCCACCTCTACTTTAATATAGACAAATCTATAAAATTTCAGAAGCATTAAATTCTTTGACCAACCAATTAGAAATGCATATAATATTTACTTACACTACCACCCTTGATTCCATAGACTTTTGCTAAAAGAATAGCATGGAAAGGAAGCCAGCACACTACAAAGCTTCCGACGAGGGCTACGCACATAATCGTTACTCGTCTTCGGTTTTTGTCTGATCGAGAAGCTGACTTCTTTCTGAATTTCTGACTTCCCGGCTTCAATTTTGTAGCCAAAAGCCGAGCAATGATTAAACCGTAGCACATGACCATTATCTGCAAAGAAGGTTAAATTTTGTAAAAATATGAACAGGCTAAATTTCGGCAAAGTTTGATGATACTCCAATCATGTCCAATGTAGTTACAGACTATAAAAGATTATAATTATTAAAGAATATTGCAACTCAGGCCTAAATGTAGTTCAGTAAAAAAAAAAAATTCCCAAAGAGTGTTTTTTCACATCAAGTATTTACAAAAATCAATTATGAACCAGAGAATAATTTTATTCTAATTTTCACATGATAGGCCTAATTTTTAAACAAAATTAACTGAAAATATTACCAACACCGTAGGTTAGCTAATTGGCCTAAAATTGAGAGTGCCTCTTGAAATTGTGTTTGCTTGTTCATATACCGGGAGTGTCACCACTAAAAAAGCATAATATATACAAAAATTTCTATCACTGCAATTTTTTAATGCAATTTTCACGAAATTGTAAAATTGTTTATCAACTTAATGCAAACTGTAGCGACAACATAAAACACAAAGAAATATCAGAGAAAGTCTGCTCATTTAAGCCAGCTGATTAGACAACTGGTGCAATTAGGTCAGTTGTTTTCAACCTTTTCCACCGGAGCCTAATTCAAAAGCTTAAATTATATAAAGGACCGCAATAAAAGAAAACAAGTCATAATGTGAAGTTTGATTTTGGCTTTGACTTTTAGTAAGTTTTCGAAACGCCTAATCGGGGATAGCCAAAAGTCAGAGGTAGCCTAATTTTGAGATGCAGCGCAAAATCTAGTTAAAACCATTTTGTTAAAAAGTGCTTCACACACGTATGTTGCACCAAAAACAGAGACATTTTTCTGTGCATTGGCAATCAAGTTAGGATACTTTTCTTCTGGAACTCGACTCCAAAAGTAAAGTAATGATCACATTGGAATGCTTGTGTCAGCTCCAAATGTGACTGTAAGTTTATCAGCGCCAGCTGAAAATCATCGGACCGATGGCTACGCCTATTACCATAAATGTTGCAAATATTTTCATCAGAAACAGAAAAAAATGATATCATAAATGCCACTTTTAAATTCATCAATCATGTCGCATAACAAACCTAGTATATCTTTTGGATGATCCGTTGACTTGGTGCTCCAAAAGTGATGAAAAATATGTCATTAAACCACGTGCAAGCTGCGTCTTCCAAAGACAAAGATTTACAATGAAGACAGACACCGTGTCGTACAAATCGTGACAGAACTTGACCTTACCTTGTAGGCCTATATGAAGCGATTCTGTAGAGGTTTTTATTGTTGAGTTGTCTTTTGGTGTAGGCTTTTGCTAATTGATAGACTCTTAGTCTCTAGCTACAAGTGGATAATTTATGGTTTCTGTCTAGGGGTATGATTGCCTACAATATTAAACAAGTTAAATCTAATGTTAAATACATTTTTTCTTAATCAAAGTTACAACCTCTTACTTGAGAAATTGAGAAATACTTATCCTGTCTAACTCTAACCAATTTAGTTTATTGCGACGGGTGCCAGAAAAGCGACATTCTCCCGTCGTGATTTTTACCTTCTTGCTCGAGAGTCGTTCGGTCTGTTTTGTTTTTGAAAGTCTGGTTTTAGATGGAAATTCCTTTGGCTTATGTAATTATGTTACCAGTATTTTTAATTCCCCACTTAGTTCATAATATAGTGCCTTTTTATCAGTAACAGCCTACGGATGAGGTGAGCTAAATTCCGTGAGAGTGGCATTTGTTAACAAGAAGCGTGACCTAAATTCCGTGAGAGCAGAATTAAAGTTTTGAATTTTCACAGTTGAACTACATGTACAAATTGCAATTCTCATAGATTTCTGCCTAAGGTTGTCATAATTTAAATTTGTTGGTTAAAAACATGGTAGGCTACATGTTACAATTCAAAGACTAAAGTGTGTGATTACATCCACCATGAATGCCAAATCACTAATTTTTCAAACTTCTTCAAACAACTTAGTAGGCTATGTCTTTTCAATTAACTTTTTAAATCAAAATAGGCCTACTGTATTTTCACAACTGATTCTACCTTCTCGGACAGAGAAAATGGCTTTTAGCCTACACAAATCAGAATAAAAAAATGTTGCTTTCTGTTCTGCGTTGACTCACTATTGCAGTTAGGGGAAAGTGGTGTAAATTGGACCCTCGTGTAAAATGGACTCCGGCTGATTTGAGACTAATAGCCGTATGTGACGTCACGAATATCACGTGAGATGGAAGAGGTTAACAAGACAACGTGGTAGCAGTTGTGTTTGATCTCATTTCTTTTGTGGCGTAGTTACGAAAACGTAAGTAAACTATTAGGGGTGCTTGATCTTATTTTTGCTCATGCGTTATTTCGATATAATCGAAGACCAGAGGCAGGTAGGAAAATAATTTGAACGTTTCGAGACAACTACAACATTCACATACACTGTACCATGACAGTATTAGACTGTTAGTTTGAGATGTTAGTGATGATGGCGTATTAGCGATCTTTCCAGGCTAGATTGGAGGACAGGAAATCATCAGCCACTCAGCAGTCTCGTCGTCCAGGACCCTCAGACCATGCGCACCGTGTGGAGGCCGGTGGGTTAGGCAGTGGTGGATGACATGGTCTGCAGTCTGCTCCGTGGCACCACACTCGCATTCTGATGAAGGAGCCAGGCCCCACTTGTGCATGTCCGAACGAAAGCGGCCCACGCCAGTTCGCAGGCAGTTTAGCCTGACCCATGCAAGCCTTGCGAGAGACATCCAGGGGCGCCGGAAGCGGGGGGGCAGGGGGGCGGATGCCCCCCTGCCCTCAAATTTTCTGCAGATGGAGGGGCAGGGGGGGCAACGGTGCCCTTTTAAAGTCATGTAAGCAACTGCACATTTTGCAATATAACAAGTTCTGCTATTCGCTTTTAGCCTAATAATAACCTTTCATTTTTGCCTCAAAATAATATTTACGGCAGAAAATTTTGCAACACAGTACAGGCCTTAAAACTCGTTTTTCTTTCGGAAGCTCCTTCTCGGCGGCCAAATCTGTGTGCTTGGAGGCCAAAATACAAAATAAAAATAAGGATAGCACAAGTAAATAGAATTGAACTTGCAACAATGTTAAAATGATCACTTAGCGTTGTTGAAGTCTGGGCCTGGGCGACGTCCTACAATAGAATCGTTGCACCACGCAATAACTGCTTTATCGGGATTGTAATCCAGTACTGCGGGACCATCTAACGACACTCGCACGAGTGTCTCCAATGTGGCTGATTTTAAAGAAGTTCGCCACTCCCCTAGAATTCTTTTTAGCAACAAAAAACAACGCTCGACATGATTGTGTTGACGATGACGGCAAGGTAATAAAATAAGTATTTCAATGATGTGAAGGACATTACTAAAAGAAGCATAATTTTTGCAAAATATGATCAAAAAATGTTTTCCCCTTGGATGTCAACTAACTTAGTTCCCCTTTTTAACAACGATTCAATGTCCGACAACATCGAATCGACATAAAAACGACAATATTGCCAGCCGATGTAAATTAGCACTTCGGATTAAGACTTTGTTAAGATAAACGTCGAGAATTACAAACAAGACTTACAGCGCTGGTGATTGCAGCTGGATATATTCCATCAATATCCCCGCACAATGCAACAGTGGCGATTATGACGCGCTGACCTAATTTTGCGTCACTCTTTGATACTACATATTTTCGACAGTTAATCCACGACCATTCTATTGCAAAATTAAATAATTGGTTAGAAGAGACCGGCGGCCAAACTTGGCCGATTGAGGAGGTAGCACCGGTGGTCATTCAAGCACTACTTAGCGGCCATGGCCGCCGGCTGCTTTAAGGCTTGACAGTAGGTTACATCATTATAACATAGCATGATGCCCTTCTTTGTATACCGGACACTTGTAGGCTATCATTACTCAATACATAGTGAGATGATAGATTAGCATTATCGCTATATCTTAAAACTTGACAAAAGATTTGCCTTTTAGTAAAAAAAGTGCCCTTTTTCGTAATCTTGCCCCCCCCCCAGTCAAAAATCGTTCCGGCGCCCCTGGAGACATCCCTGGTGGACGGGGATCGGCGTCTGGTATGAAGTCACGGAGCGTGGAGGTGTGATTTTGCCACTCCGTGTTCCACATGTGGTTCGTCCAGTTTGCCGCACTTAAACCAAGTTCTTCTGCGTTCTTAAGTAGTTGTTGTGCGGCAGGCACAAAGGGGCGTCTTGATTTCAGCCGCTGCTTTATAGGTGGTGGTCGCTTGAATGTTGCATGGAGTAGATGGTCGGGGTCCAGAGCGCGGCAAGCGAGAGAAATCGTGGCTCCTTTACGGCGTAGCTCAGCGGGTTGGATGCCTGCTAGGATGGGTAGGTAGTCCGTCGGAGTGGGACGCAGGCATCCAGTCACAGTACGCAGTGCGTCGTTGATGGCGGTATCAATCTGGTGGGTGTGAGAACTACGACACCAGACCGGCGCGCAGTACTCAGCGGTGGAATGAACAAGGGCTAGGGTAGCTGTACGAAGAGTTTTAGCACTAGCTCCCCAGCCGGAACCCGCCAATCGCCTCAAAAGTGCGACGCGTGTTGATAGTTTTTTGCGCAGTGACTCCAAGTGCCGGCGGTACGTGAGTGACCTGTCCAGGGTTATGCCGAGGTATGTAGGTTTGGCACAGTAGGGCAGGCGTTCCCCATCAATGTTGATGTTTATCTCATGCTGTGCCTCCCGGTTGTTAAAGTGGTAGGCCGCCGACACTGTCTTTGACTTGCTAAGCTGTCTTTAATTTGCTAAGCTTCCATTTCTGGTGGTATGCTGATAGTGTTTGCATGTCTTGGCTGAGGTTCCTCTCCACTGACTTCCAGCTTCGTGCTGAGTGCAGGAGTGCCAGGTCGTCTGCGCAAGCATACTTCCTGGAGATGGTGGGGGGGGCAAGTCGTAGGTGTAGGCTATATGTTGAACAGGAGAGGAGCCAAGACTGAGCCCTGCGGGACGCCGTTTTTAAGTCGGCGTAGTCTGCTGCTTCGACGACCGCTACCGGTTGTGAGGGTAAAACTGCGGTTTTGCACAAGTTCCATCATCATATGGACCATGTGTCTGTCAGGGAGCAGACGGAGTAACTTGCAGGTAAGGCCGCTATGCCATACGGTATCATAGGCAGCCGTGAGATCAACAAACACGGCGCCAGCCTTCTTCTTAGCCGAGAAGCTGTCCTCAATGTCTTGGGTCATAAGTGTGACCTGATCTACGGTTGATCGTCCGTGTCGGAAACCAGCTTGTTTCACGGGGGAGCTGCGGGTCTATTATTGGTTCGACACGGGCGTAGATGAGTCTCTCGAGGATCTTGAAGGGGATGCAGAGCGGTGAAATTGGACGGTAGCTCTTAGCGTCCCCTGGGGGCTTTTTCGGCTTTGGAACTGCAACCACAAGGGCTCTTCTCCAGATTCTGGGAATTCTCAGGTGGCGCAAACAGCAGGAAAGGAATTCTTTTAACCAGGACTTTAAAGAGGCAGCAGCATGGAGTATCAACTCCGGGCATAGGTGGTCAGGGCCCAGGGCTTTACCTGGCTTTATGTGCTGGAAGGCGGCGGAAAATTCTTCCCGGGTGAACTCACCCAAGATGTTGTCCCTGTCTGGAATTGTTACCCTCCAGAGGTCCGTCATTTCTTGTAAGACGGATCAATCTGATTCACGGTCTCTCGATTTGTATTTCCCGTTCTCCACAAGTTGTGAGACGATGGAATTTGCTGAAACGGGACATTTCTGACGAGATGCACGTGATCTGCCGGTTAGGTTGTTCAGTGTACTCCATGCTATGCGGCTGGAGTGCGTGAAGTTGATTGATTCAACGGCTTCTGTCCAGCGCTCCTTCCTCTTTGAGTCCAGCATTGCCAGCAGGGCTGTGGCTGAGCTGTTGGTGTCATTGCCCTGGGGGGTGTGGAGGAAGTCGGAGTAGAGGCTTTCGCACTCCTTATCCCAGCACGGCATGTAGGTATTTCGTCGGCCACGGGGGATGGATTGTTTTGCCGCTGATGTGATTGCATCACAAAAGTCCTGGTGTCTTCTTCCACGTTGTTGGCGTGAGGGGATGGGAGATACTGTGTGGCTTCGTTGGTGAAGAGGCTATAGTCCTCACAGAGCCGAGCCATTCTGAAGTTCCGTCGCTTAACAGGCTTGCTCGGCACAGGCATTATGAGCGTTGGAGCCTTGATAATCGAGGGTCGATGTTGGGACCTGGGGAACTTCTTTAGCACACGTCTGTCCGGTTGGCAATTATCGGGGTCATCAATTGCGAAAGCCAGATCGGGGTTTGTACCAGTGTTCCAGCATCCGGAGAAGAAGCTCGCTGCACCCTTGGGATCGTGCAGTAGGGTGAGGTTATTATTGGCTGACCATGAGGCCAGGCTTTCTCCGTCGGTGTTGGTGGTGTTGTAGCCCCAGTCAACGTGGTGGCAATTAAAATCGCCAGCATAGAGGCTGGGTTGGGGGAACACTGGGATGGCTGTTGGTGTTAAGCGTGAGGGTGGTGGCTTATAGACATTGATGATGTGATAGCCTTATATGTCTATGCATAGCCACTCTATCTCCGATTGGGCACTGGATTGGTCTATTGGCGCCCAGCTCAGTTGCTCATGGACAAACGTGGCGAGGCCGTGTTTCCTGTTGATGGTTACGCCTGCGAGTGTGAAGTTGGGTAATACCAACTTATCCACTGATGATGTGCAGTAGGGTGGAGTGAATTTCACTTAATGTTTTTGATTTTGATTTAAGATCTTCTAATGTTGTCTTTAGGCCTAAAAAACAACTTCGAACATAATTTTGGTTCTCCTACCCCTAAATTGACCCTCCTACCTGAGGTCAAAGGTCACACGAGGTCAAAATTGCTCTATCTCCACTTCTACTAGTGCTACAAATCTGTTTAATGGCTTAAAAGATTCAGAAGACCCATATTTCTATCTATTCTAAGAGAACTTTTTTTCTATTGCTAGTAGAATTTGACTAAACAGCAAAAATATAGTTTTTGTGGTATTTTTGCTTATACAACATTATATTTAACGAACTTCAACAGCCAAAATAGTAAATTTCAGCAATTGGTTGGATTGTTATGTAAGAATCACAAAGCTTTTCACACAGCACTGGAAAATACCGACCTGCAGAAAAATTTGTCAATTATAGGGTCAGATGGAACCACAATTATGACAGGTAAACACCATTGCAGCCTTGCCACTTTAGAAAAGTTGTTGAAAAGGAGCGATCTTCCTGGCGTCAGCACTACTCACTATAGAACAGCGAGCATTGTGTTTCGCTAACCATACCGGTGTAGCCTCCACACTAGCCTTCAAGACTTTTCCAAAAACATGTGTTTCTCGGCAGTCGAGTGTAGCAGGAACTCAGACTGCCGAGAAACATTAGAAAAGTTGCTGCAAAGACCTTCGCAATAGGTCATCTGTCTCCTGCATAGCAACGAACTGCCTCTCAGGCATGTCTTTATAAGCACTTGGATGGAGTCTCTTTAAACTCCGACTCGTTTTCAGGCCCAATTGGCAAAGAGCTAAATGGTTTAGTGTCTGATTGGCATGTGGTTAAGTTTAAGCCATTATCTTCTATTGAATTTCCTCAATTGCCAAAAGAAGTTATGGAAAGTTTGAGTTCCGATCAATTTTATGCATACCAAATTTGTTTGGCTGTCATATCTGGAAAACTTGAGAATGACTTAGCACAGTTTGAAGTAGATGGCTTGTCACATGCAAGATGGTTGACACTTGCATGTCGCATTTTGAGATACTACACTTCCCAAAACAAAGCTGAGCAAAATTTTGAGAATTCTGGTACAATTATGTTTAAAAGTTTACTTCCTAAGTTGGTTTGATGTCAAGCTTAACTCTAAGATAAATAAAGTAGCTGTCAACTATTTTCGCATGCTCAAACGAATCAACCAATTTCCCTCGAAGCAAGCAAGAGACATTGCATCAAAAACTTTGATACGTAATGGCTTCTCAGCTCATCCCGAAAACATTCTTCTTTCGATGATGGCTGACGATGATGATACAATTCGATCGCAAGCTGTCAATATTGTGCTATCGCTACGCAGAAGCAAAGATGTTGAAATGACTCCAGATGATGAAAGTGCAAAGGTGAAATCTATTGCAGAGAGGGGCAGTAACTGTTCGAAAATTTATCAAACTGGAGATCAATATCAACGCCGAGTTCTACCACAACATAGTAAATTTTGATGAAATTCATGTCACAGAAACCTCCCGCAACCAAAGTCATGAATGATGATGCAATACAAAATTTCAAAACAAACAAGCTTGAACTTGATCACCCATGCCACAATCAAGCTGTAAAGCGTCAAGTGAAGCTCGTAACAGAAGCTTCCATGCATGTGGCTGGGTTCGAAAGACGAAATGGTGTGATCTGGCAAAAGATCAAATCACGGAAGTTGATGCCCTCTTTCAACACCAAAAACCAATTTTACTGCTGAATACGATTGCATAAAAACCACTTGTTTTTTCGTTATATTTACCAGAGGCATAACGGGAACCTAAATATGAGAGAGGAAAAATATTTTGTGACATTTTTGAGTGTTTAAAAGTGCAATTGGATTTTCATTTACAAGCAATGGGATTTTCATTAGGTGCTGCTTGACTTGAAGACCTGTCGTTGGTCCCTTCGCAGCCTTCCCGTTGTTGCTGGTTAGTTCATGCTCAATTTAAATTTTGATTGTTTGTGTAATAAATATTATCGTACGTAGTGTGACTTGTTGGCAAAAACTGTATCTCTCTCTCAATAATTTCATGCCTTTCAACCATTGAAATGTCATCTTAAATGCATCAAAACATTAATTTCATACTTAGTTCAAACTTTAGTTCCTCATCAATGCTACAGATAAGAATATTTCGATGTTCAATACACTTATTCTCAAACAACAATCCAACCAATTGCTGAAATTTACTATTTTGGCTGTTGAAGTTCGTTAACTATAATGTTGTATATGCAAAAATACCACAAAAACTGTATTTTTGCTGTTTAGTCAAATTCCTATTAGCAATAGAAGAAAATGTTCTCTTAGAATAAATAGAAATATGGGTCTTCTGAATCTTTTAAGCCATTAAACAGATTTGTAGCACCAGTAGAAGTGGAGATAGAGCAATTTTGACCTCGTGTGACCTTTGACCCCAGGTAGAAGGGTCAATTTAGGGGTAGGAGAACCAAAATTATGTTTGGGGTTGTTTTTTAGGCCCAAAGACAACACAACACCTTAAATCAAAATCAAAACATTAAGTGAAATTCACTCCACCCTAATGTGCAGTGGGTCTCCTGGAGGAGAATAACGAGGGCCTGATGTTTTGTGGCCAGATACTCGATGATGCTGAGCTTGCTGGCCGTAATGCCCTCGGTGTTCAGCTGCAGTACGGTGGGTCGTCGGTACTTTTCGACAGAGGAGCTGCCGCGCCCTGAGAAGGGCGTTTCCCTATCCACCCTGCGCTGAACATGGGCCTGGTTTGCTCGAGTGTGACAAGCTTCGTTTCGCATATCTTTTTTTTTTCTTGAATATATGGTACTGACGGGAGGGACCACGAGAAGGTGCTTGTTCTTCCCCCCCCCCCCCAGATATTAGTGACAAGTTTGAAAAAAATTTCAGCTAAGGGTTGTGTAACATGGACCCCGATAAAATGTGTAATTTGGACCTGTTGTATAAGTAGACTCAAGATTAACCTAACATAAGGCTTTATTCACTTAAAACGAAACATTTGAAAATATAAGTACAATACAATAAGATACTCTTTACGTATAGCTTACACCAACCCACAACCACTTCACAGCTGACAACACTAATTGAATAAGCGTCTACAACAAAAGAGAGAGAAACTAAATTAGGGCGTTTGCTTTTAGCAGAAGTCGTGAACAGCAAACGGCGAGGAAAGGAGTTGATGCTCAAGGCAGAAACTGTAACAAGAGTTGTTCCTCTCATCACATTCATCCTCCCTAAAATATTACCATAAACACTTGCAAACAGGTTTATGCACATACAGTTCAAACGTATGGAAAACATTCATAACGATCTACAAGTTTTCTTATACGCGTGGATCTCCTTAAGGTAGTTGGAGGAGTCGGAGAGGAATGAACAGGAGTAAGTACATTAGATTCACATGAAAGGTCAAGATCACGATCAGTATTATCACAATTATCAGGAACATCACGTGAAATTTCAGTAGAAACATCAACGTCATGTTTCTGCAATGAGTCCGCCGACTCTGGCAGTTTTGCGTCAATCGAAACATTCTGCTCATATGAAGACTGCCCTATCTGTGCAATATCTCTGAGCGATAGCCTACTGTTGTTTCCCTCCCTGTAGGGAATCGAATGCGGGCATAGTTTGGAGTGGCATGAACAAGCTCCACTTCCTCAACAAGTAGATCGTATTTAGTAGAGCGACTATGAGACTTCTGTTACGGCCAATCTCTGTACAAATCAAACGTCATATATAAACCGTTAAGGTCTACTGAATCTTACGTCATGGAAATTCCTAAAACATGAGCCAAGATTGCACCATCGTTCGTAAGACTTGTATCACACCTGTTGAAAATTACTTCACAATGTTTCACTATGACGTCACAGTACTGCGTACGTGAGTTTGAGATATTGCAATGTATTCTGGTCATTCGTAAAATGATTGCTTGAAAGTTGGTTGCATATTTAACTGTTTGCTTAGTGCTTGCCAGCTGGACGAAAATTCCGTCTTTATCTAAGTAGTTTGTTCTGTAGTGACAAGTTTTAGTGGTGTACGGCGTTGCATCCCGATTTCGATAGCCGCGGGCTAATTTTACAGGAATACACTTTTTGAATAGACGTTTCAAAGAGTGTTTCTTTTTCGGTCATTACATACAGACGAACGGATTCGGGAATCTTACGTTACAATTTTCCCACGAAGAGATTATGGTTTACCGCTGTGAGCATAAATAATAAAGACGGTTCTCTGGCTAGTGTTTGTACGGAAGCACAGGCAAGACATAAATAATAAAGACGTTGCTTGTTAGCTGGTAGGCCAAGAAGCACTTAGAAGCATAAATTATAAAGACGTTGTTGTCAGTTGGAACTTAGAAGCACAAAGAATAATAAAAGACGAAGTTGTTGGTTGGTAGTCTACAGAAGCAAAGAAAATTAAAGACATTTCTTCTCGGTTGGTAGGCTACTGAAGAACTTTAAGCTAAAAAGTAAAGACATTTCTTCTCAGTTTGGTACTGAAGAAAAATAACTTTGACATTCATTGGCAAGAAAGAAGATTAAAGACAATCCATCTGTGCTTGAAGATTCAAGTGGACGAATCCAAGCAAGTTTTGTGGACTTTTGGACTTCATATACTCGTACAGCTACGGTATTGTGCATTTAAATTCTTTTTTGTATTTTTTACGGTCTTTGCAGTTAAGTTTTTTATAACTTAATTTTGTGTGTTTGTGTAACTTAATTTTTTAATTGTTAAATTTAGCCCCAACATTTAATATGTCTGCACTCGGTGGCGACAGGGACTCGACCGCCGTCGACTCGACTGAGTTTAAACCTGATGATGTTCTTTGCGGTCGGGCAGGCCATTCTGGGGAGGGACCCAGTAACGATGAGGCTAAGTCAGTTCGAGAGGCCCGGCATCTTAGAAGGGATATTTTGACTCAAATTGGGAAACTTTCTGTAGCCCTAGGTTCTTTGAGTGATAGGCAGGAACTGTTAATTTTTAGATCTAAGTTATCTACTTTAGAAGAGGAATTCCGGCATTTCCATGCTCTCTTGAGTAAAATTTTTAACTCTGCAATTTAGGCAGAACTTCGTGATAGGGTAGATCCCGCATTTAACTCATTAAAAAATAACTTCGAACAAAAAGAAAGTGAGTACTCTGAAATGTTGAATGCTGACATACATCCTGAGGATAGCGCCTCAAATGTAAGCACTAGGATGTCTGAGAGCTCGTCACGGATAGTGGCACAAATTAACCTGCAGCTAAGACGAGAGGAGCTCCAGATACAAGCCGAGGCCGACGCGAGAGCTGCTGAGGCCATACGAGCTGAGGCCATACGAGCTGAGGCCGTACGAGCAGAGGCCGTCGCGAGAGCTGAGGCTGAAGCGAGAGCTGCTGAGGCCCAAGGCCGTTGACAGGATTTATCGGGCCCGGTACCAATTTATTTTCGGGCCCCCTTCATCGACAAAGTTATGAATATAAAGGTTGTGTACAAAGTTTTATTGATGTCGTTTAAGCATGGTCATTTAACAAATCTTGCGCAATCTTAAAATTTCTTGAACCGCAAAACTTAGCCTACTATCTCTATATAGCGGTTGCTTTTTTGAACTTTTATTTGTCACATGGCGCCAGAGTAAATTCCATTGATGTGTCACTGGTCATTCTAAGCTCACCAGAAGAGAATTTACAGCACTGCAGACAGTCAGAAAGTTTTCTATTCGATTTCGGAAAGGAGTTAGGGCCTAGGTCAAACATTTGCTGATTGCTGCAATCGGAAAATCGGTTTTGGTCTAATTATTAGTGCAGAAATAGGGATAGTAATCTTCTTACCTATGTCATTTCAGTTTTGAGTTTGAACAAATATTAACTTGTTTATTTTGAAATTCGTGTTTCGGGTAATATTCGTGGTTAGGGAAATCACTATGCCGTACTAGACTAAATTCTTATTTTAATGTTTGGTGGCAGAAGTGGCTATTTTACCACCAGAAAGCTGAAGTGGGCCCGGTACCTAGAAGGGAGCCCGGTACTTTACCATCTGACTGCTGAAAGGACTCTTTTATCTTCTGATGGCAATTCCTTTAGATGTGATTTTATTAAGATCTTGATAATATTTGAAGTCGCGGGGAATTTTTTAAATTCGGGCCCCTTAAATATTCCGGGCCCGGGTCCAAAAGTACCACCTAGACCCCCCTTTCAACGCCCCTGCTGAGGCCACCGCGAGAGCTGAGGCCATACGAGCTGAGGCCGTACGAGCAGAGGCCGTCGCGAGAGCTGAGACCGAAGCAAGAGCTACTGAGGCTGCCGCAAGAGCTACTGAGTTCGCACTTAAAGACGCCCAGTTGAGGGCTGAACAACGTAAAGAGGTAGCTTTAGCTGAATATCGATCAGAGGTGGGCTCCCGGCGTAGTTCTAAGAAGGGCTCTTCTAGGCATTCCAGAAGTGAACATCAATCGCGGTTGAATTTACATAACCTTTTCCAGACACCTGTTCAATCTGTAAGTGGACCAGTGCAATCCACATGTTTTTAAGCTATTTCAGGAGGTCTCGGGGCCGCAGCTAAGGATCTTCCGAAGGCTGTAGAGCCAAGGTCTGCGGATTACAACCAAACTCCTCCCCCAGAGCGTACAGGTCACGGGGCCGCCATTAGCAGTAATGCTTTGCCCCCTTCACAGTTTTCTGCGCCGCTAGTTTTTGATCGCCCAGCTACACGTAATTTGGGTGGTGGTGAGAGGCGTATTGCGTCTCCTGATTTTAATGTGTGTAAGGAGCGTGATCGGGCTGTGCATGTGACTGAGCCCCCTCAGCCCCTTAAGGGATATAGCTTGTCTTCTCCCGCTAAATCGAGTTCTCAACAGCAGGATTGCTTTTTTGAATACCAAAATACAGTAGTAGGACGTTTTTCGATAAGGCGGCCTTGATTGGTTACGATGGTAATAATATGCCATTTGTCTTCTTTAAAAATCGCATTACGGCCTTGATGGCAGCTTCGCCCTTTAAGGGGACTCGTTTGACTTTG
Source organism: Aplidium turbinatum (assembly GCF_918807975.1). Taxonomy (NCBI): domain Eukaryota; kingdom Metazoa; phylum Chordata; class Ascidiacea; order Aplousobranchia; family Polyclinidae; genus Aplidium; species Aplidium turbinatum. The sequence continues at coordinate 51,290,518 of NC_137472.1, forward strand.
TTACAAGCAGCTTGTGTTAGAACAGCTGCGCAAACGATTGCTAATTTGGTTTCCGACACTCCTGGATTGTCAGAGAAAGACAGGATAGAAATGTCGTTAGCTCGCTTGTCCCAACGTTTTGGAGTTCGTGGAGGTCTTTTCGCCGAACCGGAAATTAGAAAGTATCGCTATGGTAGCTAATTGACTTCAATCTCTTCCAGTGATTTGAAAGAGTAGATGAATTGTCGCAGTGTTTGCTTTACGCGCAAGCTTATGGTCAGCGTGATAAATTAGAAGGACGTTTTGTTTTGGATTTGGCTAAGCGACTCCCGTTTGACGCTAAGCAGCATTATCTTGACTTTTTAGGTGATCAGTATGGTGGCACTGATGAGCCTACCTTTCAGAGTTTGTTTGAATTTGTAGTACGGGAGGAAACGCGTAAGTCGACTGATTTTAGCATTATGCTAATGGGCGATTCTGGTGAGTCGCAGCATTTTAAAAAGTTTGGCAAAGGAAAATTGCCTTCATGTCCGGTTAGGCAGACGTCGGTAAAACCCCATGATGATGTGATGTCAAGGAGTTCGCAGTACTCGACTGCTGTTGGCGCACCGCGCAGTGGTGAAGCCAGACGTAAAAACCTACCGGCATGCATTTGTTGTTCGTCACGTGGTCAAGTTGAATATCATTTTTTGTCTAACTGTAAAGAATTTTTGCGCTTGACACCTAAAGATCGGAGAGATGTCATTGTGAAAGCTGGAAAATGCTTGAATTGTTTGCGCCAGCATATGGTTAGGGACTGTAATCATGCAAACAACTGTCGTAAGTGTGGGCCTAACAACGATAGGAAACACTATTTTCTTCTGCATGATTTTTATGTGACGTCACGAGATTCTGTGGATTCGATCGGCAAAGATGATGCTGGTGCCAGAGTTCCTGTGCGTAATGGTAAGATTGGAAATGTTAAAGCAGCTTTTAACCGCATTACTGCTGCTTGTGTTTTGAATCCAATGATGGGTAAATCGAAGTTGGTGTATTGTCAGCATGATCCTGGTTCGCAGTTGACGTTTGTTTCGAGTGATTTGGTGTGCGAACTTGGTCTTAAGCCGTACGATAAAGCGTCGTTTAAAATGGATACCCTGGCTGGTCAGAAAGCTACTTGTGCTGACCTTGTCAAACTCAACATCCAGTCGTTAGAGACAGATGAACTGTTTTGTGATATAACTTCGGTGGTTAACCCAGCTTGGGCTGACGATGTTAAAACTTTACCACATAAGCAGGATTTAAGTGGTTTTTGTCATTTTCATGACGTGAATATGTTTCATTTGAATGATTGTAGTACTGTAGATGTACTGATTGGCAACGATAACGCTTATTTGATGTGGGCAAAAGAAGAACGTGTTGGTGAAAATCGTAATGAACCGCATGCTTTGCTCACTCCTCTCGGTTGGTTGGCTTGTGGTGGTAAGTCACCCTTAGATGAAAACGTTGCTAATGTGTGCAGAGTGCAGATGTCTTCAGAGTCGGATGTCATTTCTGGCTTTCAGCGTAAAATTGAGTCTCGTGATATGGAAATAGCAGACCTGAATAAAGTCATTCAGGATTTGACGTTGCAAAATGAAACCTGTGAATTGTCTCGCAATGACAATTTGGCTAGAGAACTTGTTGAACCGAATATTGAGTTGAAAGATGGTCGATTTGAGATACCTGTACCGTTGAAGGAAGATATTGATTTACCTAACAATTTTGTGTTGGCGTCAGATAGAGCTGCTGCTTTAAGAAAGAAAGCTTTAAAACAAGCAGTGTTTTAACAAGCAGTCGGCTAAAACAACAAGCAGTCGGCAGCAGTGGCCGAGTGGTTAGCGCTTTGGGCTCACAGTCGAGAGCCTGCGTGTTCGACTCCAGCCACCCGCACCTGCTGTTGTTTCTCTGGGCAAGAAACTTTACGATAATTGCCTCTACCCAGTGATCGATTTCGAGTAATGGGTAGTTCCAAATTAAAGTCATAAGCAGAGTAGACAACCGGAAACAGACATTGTCGTCGGCTGCAGCGTGGGTCAGGTGTACGTCGGAAGGCGTACACCGATGCATAGCGCTCAAGTCCGCTTTCCCGCAATGCAGGATAAAGATAAACAAACAAACAAAAAAACCTGAACTTCGTGATTTCCTTACTGACACCATGAAAGATCTTAAATCTAATGGCTATATTGAGCGTGCTGGTGAAGCAGGAAATGTCAAGGGATTTGAATGGTATTTCCCATACTTTGTGACGTCACAATTAAAAAAGCGCATTGTTTACGATGGCAAGTCTGAATTTCGAGGAACTTGTGTTAATGATGTAATGTTTTCGGGTCCTGACTTGTTAAACCCTCTGGTAGATGTCTTGGCTAGATTTCGGCTTGATAGATTTGGTTTCGTGGCCGATATGACCAAGTACTTTTTTCACATTTTGGACTCTTCAATTCGTAAGCCCAAATTTATTGAACTGCTTACGTACACCAGCAGTGCCGCTCGGATCGTGAACGAACGCCTTTTGGTACCTTTGAGTGACGACCCTAGGGATTTTACTGTCATCACCCCTGCCTCACTTTTGACCCCATACTTAGACCCATACTGTGCTGTTGGGCAACCACATGATCGTGACCAACTAAGAAGGGATTATCGGTTCAATTTGTCACTTTCTCAGCAGTTTTGGAGTAAATGGATCGATTTTTACTTGCCAGGGCTTCAGGGCCGGAAAAAATGGTTAAAAATGGCCGAGAATTTGGAGCCTGATCAACTTGTAGTGGTGGGTTCTCTTCAAGACATTGGTAAACGTGGGAAGTATCAACTTGGGAGGGTGCATGAGGTGGTCCCACAAATTAGGAAAGGGAAGCCTGTGGTTCGTAGAGCTAAAGTTGCCGTCTGCAACTATGATGAGAGTACGGGAAAAGTGAAAGTGGACTACGTGTTGAGGGATATTTTGTGCCTCGCCCCCGTAAAGAATACCTAAGTGTTAGGGTTTGAGCCTGGTTTTGTCTGTGGTGGCCGACACTTGTCTGAGCCCAGAACAGTCGGTTATTATCGCAACCATTGTATATAGCGTCATTTTAGCGTGTACCTATGGTACCAATTTCATGTATCGTCGTGTTTATTCTTATTGCTGTTCATTCTTTGCATGCCTTTGTATTTGCGTATTAACTTAAACGTGAGTGACTCAAACAATTTGAGTATCGTGTGTTTTATTCATTGGCTCACGATTGTCCTTAAATTCCTTTTGGTTATGCCATGTTAGACTGTCATAACTAGGGGCCGCTATGTTACGGCCAATCTCTGTACAAATCAAACGTCATATATAAACCGTTCAGGTCTACTGAATCTTACGTCATGGAAATTCCTAAAACATGAGCCAAGATTGCACCATCGTTCGTAAGACTTGTATCACACCTGTTGAAAATTACTTCACAATGTTTCACTATGACGTCACAGTACTGCGTACGTGAGTTTGAGATATTGCAATGTATTCTGGTCATTCGTAAAATGATTGCTTGAAAGTTGGTAGCATATTTAACTGTTTGCTTAGTGCTTGCCAGCTGGACGAAAATTCCGTCTTTATCTAAGTAGTTTGTTCTGTAGTGACAAGTTTTAGTGGTGTACGGCGTTGCATCCCGATTTCGATAGCCGCGGGCTAATTTTACAGGAATACACTTTTTGAATAGACGTTTCAAAGAGTGTTTTTTTTTCGGTCATTTCATACAGACGAACGGATTCGGGAATCTTACGTTACAATTTTCCCACGAAGAGATTATGGTTTACCGCTGTGACCAACTTCAAATACACATTGCCAGGTGTACTCAACCACGTAGGCACGGAAACACCAAAGGATGAGCGACGTTTAAATGAAAATAGCTGTTCGTGGGGTGTTTCATTTGTAGCAGTACACAACAGTGACCGAATGGAATGCAAAGCATCAGACAATATAAGTTCCCACTGCGATATGTCAAGTTTACATGATTTCAAAGCAAGTTTTACTGCGGACCATATGATCCCATTATACCGCTCACACTGACCATTACCGGGAGCATTGTATATAGATGTGCGGCTACACGCAATTCCTCTGCTATGCAAGTAAGTGATGAGTTCACGCGAGAGGAATGCAGAGCCCCTATCGGAGTGAACATATAGGCAGGCATTCCAAACATAAAGAACAATTTGTTCAAACAAAAAATTACAGATTGTGCATCCGTACTGCGACAAGGAAACGCAAATGGAAAGCGTGAAAATTCATCAACAATTGTCAGTACAAATTGATTTTTAGTTGAGAATGGCAAGGGACCTTTAAAATCTAAACTTATACGTTCGAACGGTTGTGTAGCTTTTATAACTTGTGCTGGAGGAGGCTTGTAAAATTTGGGTTTTACTTCGGCACATATACTACAACTTTGTACAACGTTACGAACTTCATCGAGAGAATATGGTAAATTTTTCGCCCGAACAAAATGGTACAAACGAGTACCGCCAGGATGGCATAATGAATCGTGAAGTTTATACAAGGCGTTGCTATGAGTAGTGGCGCAATAAACCCGAGAAAGTGCATCGGGGGCAGCGTTACAGTGTCCAGCACGGTATGCTATGTCAAAATCATATTCGCCAAGACTCATGCGCCAACGCATGATTTTGTCATTCTTGATTTTACCATAGTTCTTTGAGTTGTACATGAATGTTACTGACCTTTGATCCGTAATTATGGTAAAATGTATACCTGCCAGTAAATACGACCATTCCCGTACAGCCTCCACAATGGCTAAGGCCTCCTTTTCAACACTGGACTGATGACGTTCATTCTTATTGAGCATTCTTGAGAAGAAGGCCACAGGGCGACCTTGGTTTAGGGTTGCTGAGATAGCATTGTCTGAGACATCAGTTTCTAGCACGAAAGGAAGCTGCTCATCAGTAACTCCAAGTGCAGCTCTCCCGTGATTTTGGTAGACCTAATATGCGCCATTTTGTCGAAAATGACTTTTTTGCATTTTTTTACGTTTAAAGACTTCATGCATCTCCTGACAAAAATTTGTGCCCTAATGTAGTATGGTTTTCGAGATAATTGGTGGGTAAAACCTAACATATTCTAATCTGTGCAAGAATAATTTTCTGAAACCTAACATATTTTTCTACTCCAATCACGTAACAGGATATCGTCACGTGACAGCCATAATTTCAGAAGCAATTGCAGCAGGCTATTTCACAACATCTTACATCTCTTGAGTTGCATGAAGCGGATTTAAAAGCGTTTGATAAAGTAGATTGGGCGAAAATGTTGTCAAGCACTAAGTAAGCTTAATTATGTAGGCTAGCCTAAAAATGTCCATCCGAACACACTATCTTTTCTTTTCATTAAATGCCGTATCATTTACGTCTCGCCGATCAGTTTGATTTTTCGCAGCCTACTGGTGTACTGATGGCTTAGTTGACTTTACGGTACGCTAAATAACTTAGCTTGCATATGATTATTACGATTTTAAAGCAGAGGCCCGGGAGTACGCTACTCAGTGTGTTTGGTCATTTTTAATCAACCGTCCCAGATGCTGTGCAGCCAATGTAGTACGGTAGCCCTAAATCAGGGGTGACGAACCTTTTTGCGGTCGCGGGCCACTTTGTCAATTACATATGAGTTATCGGGCCATACAACTTAGCGCTTGTCAAAATTCTATGACGTCATAGATTGGAATCGACCAAAAATACAAGGTGAAGTTGGTGAATAGTGTTAACAACTTTGCCTTATAGCTTTTCTATTTTCTAACTTTAAACCTTGAAAGTTAGTGTTTAGGGCAAGAAAATAGCAAAGGAAAGGTGTACCAGTGAATGCATAAAACAGCTTTGAGATGTCTTTTGTCTTTAATGCATGAGCGATTGTCAAATCGTTTTGCGGGCCTCACAAAACTCTTCGACGGGCCGCATGCGGCCCGCAGGTTCATCACCTCTGTCTTAAATGAAGACATGGTTATTAAGTAGGCTACCAGCAACTAATTTTGAGTCAGCGATAGCCTTTAACCTAGCAGGCTTTTGTGATATCAGCAAAGTCATCTAGAGATTACAGTGATGAAATGATACACAGTTCTGGGAGAAATCCAGAGGCTTACCGGTACTTTAGGTTTGATTTAGGCTTACAAAAGCCAACATAGTGTGGTCAAAGTCAACATTTAGCTTATATGAGGCTTTATCATACCAAAACATAACATTAAATAAGCCAATAAGGCGGTTCAAGTCAACATCGAGAGTATATATTAGGTTTTATCATACAAACCTAATACTTTTTTTATAACTAGTTATCTGGCAAAACCAAATATAAGCCATATTTTAATAAACAAACAAAAACCTGGCTCAAATTTCATTCTTAAAAATTTTGTTTGGTTGTCCGCTCCAGCCTTCCAAAAGTCAACTTCGAGTGTTTTACCTTGTTAATGTTACAGCTATAAACACAAAAAGTCGTTTATCTCGAAAACTTGAAAATGGCGGATATTAGGTTGTGACAAATCACGGGAGAGCTGCTGAGAGATCCTCTTTTAATGTCTTGATTGCTTGCAGTGCTTCGTCGTCGAGTGGAAATCTTCGTGCCGCAACTAAAGGTTTAATTTTTTCGGAGTACCCCTGTACCCATTGCGCATAGTAGGCGAACATTCCCACCATGCGCTGGAGCTGTTTTGGGCTTGTTGGGATTGGCATGCCAAGGACAGGTGTAACACGGTCAGGGTCGGGTTTCATTACTCCATGTCATATGCAGTACCCCAACAATGTTATGGTCTCTGCACCATAAACACATTTGTCTTCATTTAAGGTTAACCTACATTTTTTGGCTGCATCCAAAAACGTCTTCAAATTTTCGTCGTGTTCCTCGCGCGTATTGCCACATACGGTGACGTCATCGAGGTAAGCGTAGGTTCCTTTGCATTTGTATGTGGAAATAATATCGCTTATAACCCGTTGGAAACAGGGTACTGCATTTTTCAGTCCGAATGGAATCCGCTTGAACTGAAACAACCGTCCATTTGGTTCGAAATTCAATTTTTCAAGTTCAAGTTTATTTTTCATTGCTGGCGCGAACATGTAGAGAACGATAAAGTAAACACGCGAATTTTACACCAACAAAAGGAAAAGAAGACAAAACCAGAAGGTTTAAAATATGCATCAATAAAACAGTGTTTGAAAAACATAATCTTAAAAATACACAGCCACCAAACCTAGAAAAGAAAGCGAAAAAAGAAAACTTTTATTTCGTCGATTGTAAAATAGACCTACAATTAACACTTGCAAGAGCAACAAGGGCGATTTAACACAAAAGAAATTCAAAAAGTGACAAGTTTCCCGAAGTTTTTACTTTGAGAGTCTCGCATTCAAAAACTTGGTGTGATGTCACAAAAGACTCAGAAAAATAAAAACTGTAGCAGGAAACCGGCTCAGTGTGACCATGCGGATTCAGAAAAAAGTAAATGAAAATAGAAATAGAGATATAATTAAATATAATAAAATACAGACATACTACTTCTGTTCAAATAAACTTTGTTCAATCAATTTCACTGTCCAAAGGTTTTCCAAAAGTTACAAGTAGAATAATTTTCTGGCGATTTAAATGCAATTATACTTTTACCAAAAAGGCAGTGATAAAAATGAAAGAAAAAAATGTAGTCGAAAGCAAATTAAGGAGAAAGATTATAGTTGCAACAATTTTTACAAAACATTAAAGCTACAGAAGTAAAGTAGTTTTGATGATACGAATTTTAGTACAAAAAAAGGTCTGGCAGCACTACTTCTAGAAATACAGTTAGGCTACCATTCAACATATAATTTAATGAGCAATTTGATGACAAAATAACTAATTTGCATAATTTAAAGTTGTATTTTAAGGATAATTAATCACATCTCAGTCCAATATAAGCAGCTTTTTTTTATATGACAGAATTTCCATTGGAAAGCCTATTTCTTGGGAGCAAGTCTTTTAGGCGCAGACAGTTAGGCGCCGGTCAAATAGGCGCGCACACTGTGGCGTCAGGATATTTAGGTGCGGAGCACTGTGGCGCCCGTTCATTTAGGTGCTATTCCTAGTAAAGTCTGCCGATTGTATCAGCTTGGCAGGTAGAGCAATGCTTTTCACAAAATGTTATATTGAATAGAAAAATATGTTGTTTTGTTAATACGTGTGCATTTATTTGTTGTTACTCATGGCTTCAGTGAGTGAAGCTGCTTTATCCGGCAATGCTTTTCACACAAAATGTTGTATTGAACAGAAAAATATGTCTTGGCTTTCATGAGTTAAGCTGCTTAAACCGGCAATGCTTTTCACACAAAATGTTATATTGAACAGAAAAATATATTGTTTTTTTAATGCGCGTGTTCGGCATTTATTTGTTGTTAGCCCAGGTTTGCGTCAGCGGAAGCTTTGTCAATAAATTATTTAAGTTTCCGAACATGACTGAGTTCACGTTTGGTTAAGTCAAATAATAACTACACCAAACATCAGTAAAAATATACTGTAGCCTATATTCAAGCGGGTGGCTTGAGTGAAGAGTAACTTACTTTTCCGCCAAAACCCCGACTAGGTTTTGCCAAAGCTGAGCTGATACAATCTGCAGACTTTATTAGGAATAGCACCTAAATGAACGAGCGCCACAGTGCTCCGCACCTAAATATCCTGACGCCACAGTGTGCGCGCCTATTTGACCGGCGCCTAACTGTCTGCGCCTAAAAGACGTGGACCCTACTTCTTGTCTTCTCTCTTTTTTCACATTTTTCTGACATACCGCTTCGTAATTCCCTTGCAAACTTTTGAAGAAGATGAAATTGTAATTTTTCCTTTATATTTTCTTGAGTTTACCTTATCTGCAGGTCCTAAATTTGCACAAAACCAGTTTTTAAACTAGGACCTGGACAGCAAAAATCTTGCTTCCTACATCCAAAAAGCGCGGGAAAAAACTGCTGTATAATTAAAGCTGTATAATTGCGTTCTTCTGGTTGAAGAGGGATCTGTTGATAGGCGCTCCGTAAATCCAAAGTGGAGAAATACTTGTACTGTGAGACATTATGGATAATACTCTGCATACTGGAAAGGGGATAGGCTACGCATCCAGATGTGTAAATCTATTTACGGTCTGGCTGTAGTCCACACACATTCGCTGTTTGTGGTTTTCGTTTTTGACAACAACCAGCTGCGCCCGCCATGGTGAAGAACTGGGTTCTATGATATCGTCCTTCAGGAGTTGAGTAACTTAACTTTCAATGAACTCCTGATCAGCTTTTGAATAGCGTCTAGATTTTGAAGCAATTGGACGACAATCTGAGGTCAAATGTTCGAATAATTGCACTGGTTTGACCGCTCTTAACGCATCCAGAACACTTAAGTGTAAAGAGTTATCTGGTCCCCCAAAGTTGAAATTGACACTACGGTGTTGTTTTAGGAACTCACGTCCGAGAATGACATCCCAAAGCAAACCATCCATCACTGAGAATTCGATACGATAGCTCCGATCTAATAGATCCACTGAGGCAGAACAAAACCCAAAAGTATTGACCGATGCGCCTTCAACTGCCAAGTCAATTTTCTCCATGTTTCTTTTGACACCAGTAAGTTTAGCGAGGCGAGCAAAATCCATCTTGATGTGGTTACGGGTAGCACCTGTGTCGATGAGCCCTCTTCCAGAAACACCATTGATTGTGACAGCAACATTAACTTTGTCGTCATCAGAATTTTGCATAGGACACAAGACAGCAAGATTTGTTGACTCGTCACAAACAGCTGCTGTAAGTTTCGGCGTTTCCTTGGAACCCCTCTTCATTCGACAAGCTTTAGCGAAATGCCTCTTCTTTTAGCAGTTAAAACAAATTCAATCTTTCGCTGGACAGTTTGCCCGAGAGTGCCGTTTAGCACCAGAAAAGAAACACATCTCTAGCTTCATGGCAGCACACTCAGTTTTATAAGGCGTCCTTGCGGTAGAAACGCTTTCAGGAAGAGGACAAGCGATAACATCCTGAGCATCCGGTGTATGGTACGACTCGGCATTTAACCGGGCATCGTTAAGTGCTTGAGCTTTGTCGAATGCTTGCTGAAGTTGCAGCACATTGTCTTCCAGCAGTGTCTGACGAATATACGCAGAGTTAATTCCAGCAATAAAAGCATCTCGAACGGCTGCTTCTTTGTTTTCCTTAAGACTAACGGCTTTAAAAGTGCAGTCGGTACTAAGTTTCTGCAGCCTTTGAAAAAAATCTTCGAGAGGCTCACCCAGCTTTTGCTGACATGTATTAAGCTTGTGTCTAGCGAAGACCTCGTTTACAGGCTTCAGATACATCTCTTCAAGACATGCCAAGACATCGTCATAGGTTGTGGCTTCACTGATGAGCGAGTACATGGAAGTATTTAGAAGGTTGATCAGAACGGCCAGTGTATGAGATTTTACGCCCTTTATTTTTATTATTGTTCCGTAGTTGCGGTTACCACATTTTAGTCGTCGTTTGCTGCTGCGAAGCCTTCCGAAGTTTACCATGACAGAATTGTTTTGTAAGCAAGTTAGCTAATATTTTTTATGTGCAGTTTTTTTTATCTGTAAATATCAGCAGCCGATTTGAGGTAGTAAGGGAATTCTTAAGTGTATAGTGAACATATTGTGCAGTAGTTTTTGTTAGTGAAATCCGTGTGTGTTCGGTTTCAGTGCACTGTACAGTTAGCCTAGTTATTTTGTATTCTATTTTTTTCAAGACAATTAGGCTGTGAATAGTGATGAATTCTTGTGATTCAATGTGATCAGTAGCCTACGTGTGGAGCACATAAAAGTTTGGTAAGTGCACTGGCATGTTGAGTGGTAACCGCTTAATTCGTTGTTTATGTATTTATGTTCGTTGTATTATTATTCCACAGTAAACCGTCCTGCAAAAATCTACTGAGTGTGTCCAGTGTTGCCAGGTCGCGTTTACTCACAAAAAAGGAAAATCTTATCAGAACGCGAGCGTCACACTCCACGGCGCTGTGCGCGAAGCTGATACAGTTTACAAACTTTTTTATCGAGACGAAGAGGTGTCCTTTGCTCAGTTTACAATCTTGGTCGATACGAAGAGGTGTCCTTCGTTCAGTCTACAAACTTTTCATCAAAAACGAAGAGGTATCTTTCTCTTGCGGATTGAACAATAATTTATTCATGTGCCTTTTTATTTATTTTTGTGCCTTTATATTGATACTCTTGCGCTTTTGGTAGCTTATTGTGTATTTTGTGTAATTTATCTGTTTGGGGGCCATGGCTGATCAAGTGACTGAAAAAGAGCGTGGTTCGGGAGAGGTGTTGGGTAGGACAGATGGGCCTGGTTCGGAGGTAGCGGTGCATTCCACAGGGAGGGCTTCAAAATCCAAAAGCTCGGTTGAGGGTGTTTCTCAGGCTCACTCAATCAAAAGCCATCATTCTAGTCATAGTTCAATTAGTATTAAACGTAGAGAAGGCCGCATAAAAGTTGAATTGGCCAAACTCGCTTTGAAGCACCTCGATGAGGAAGAAGCTGAGAAAAGAAAAGGATTGGAAATGCAAAGAAATCAGATAAAAAGAAATATTGAAATGGCAGAAGCTGAGGCTGAATTGTGGGATAGCATGTCTCAAAGGAGTAGTTATGTCACCCTAAACTGCTATCAATCAAAGGGTAAGAAGTCTTCTCACATTGATCCTGTCGTATCTCAGTCTCCCCATATCGATCCAGTTGTGCCCCAGTCTCCCCAGATGGATCCTGTTATACCTCAGTCTCATCACATAGATCATGTTACGTCTCAGCGTCGTCACATGGATCTCATTGTACCTCAGTCTCATCACATGGATCCGGTTGTACCTCAGTGTCGTCATATTGAAGTTGGAGATCGATTTCTCCCAAACCCTCTGTGGAGAAATTCGAAGGTGACCCCATGGACTATTGGGCCTTTATAAATCGATTTGAGGTCCATGTAGCAAATAAAGTTTATGATGATGATCTTCGATTGGTTTATCTGTTCCAACATTGCAGTAAATCTGTATATGAAAAGGTGAAGCATCTTGCCAGTGAACGAAACAAGTCTCGAGCGTACAGTATGGTGTGGCGTGAGTTGTATGATAGGTACGGCCAACCTCATGTTGTCTCACGGTATTGTGAGCGTCGTCTTTTAGATTTTTCTAGAATTTTGCAAAATGGTGCAGAAGCATTAGAAAGTTTTGCAGTTTTAATGAAAAGATGCTTGGCAGCAATGGAGGATGCTGGAACACCTTCACCCATGAATTCTGTGGACTTCATTAGTTCTCTTGTTAATAAACTTTCTGTGGATCTAAGAAAAGATTGGGTAGATAAAGCTATGATTGTGCAAGAGGACTACGGGAGAGTGGCTGAGTTTTCAGACTTTGCAGAATTTGTTATTCATCAATCACTGAAGGCTAACTCAGTGTATAGTAAAATGCTATTTCCAAAAATTGTAAGGAGTAATACAAACGACAGTGGCCGTAGTTACCGGGTATTGACAGCTCTTGCTGATGAATCATCCAAACCCATCCCACATTCAAAATTTGATCAAAAGCGTTGTGTTTGTTGTAATGCAGAGCACAAATTAGATAACTGTGCTCTATTTAAACAAAAAACTCCTAGGGAGCGAATAATGTTTGCATCGAAACTTGGATTATGTTTTAATTGTCTATACCGAGGCCACAGAGCAAACCAATGCAAACTTACTGTGAGATGTAACTTAGATAAGTGCCATGGTATGAGTCACCATCGCTTGTTACACTTGCCCCCCACTGGCCCAAGAAGTGTTTCGATGGTAGCGAATAATCCCGAAGCAAGAAATTGTATGCAATGTTCACTTGTTCCTATGAATTCCTTACCTTATTTGGATATCGTACCTGTAAGGGTACGTAATGGTGAAAAAGAGACACGAACTTATGCTTTGTTGGACTCCGGTTCCAACAAATCATTTTGTGAGCAAAGTTTGCTGGATGAGTTGAATGTGAGTTGTGCTGATAATGTGGAAACTCAATTTACTTTAAGAACTCTCACCACCAGTCATCCTGAAGTTATTAATACTTCATCTGTTAATTTAACTGTGCTTCCTTTGGTAGAAGAAGGAGAATATGAACTTAATGGCCTTGCTGTGTTGGATGAGATTCCAGCCAAACCCAACAATCTGCCTGATGCCACTTTGTTGAGTGAGTTAGATTATTTGCATGGTGTTTCTTTTCCTAATTTAGTGACTGGAGATGTGACGTTGCTGTTAGGCAATGACAATGTGATGCTGCATCGGTGTCTTGAAAGTAGATTCTCCCCTGACTCAACAAAGTACCCTGACGCAGTGAAGACGCCATTAGGCTGGCTATTGAAAGGTCCTGCCTTGGTTGAGCAGCAAGAAATTTCCAGTTCTGGATTCTTTTCATCGGCATTTGACTATAAGGATTCTCAATTGCTGTCTGATGTAATTATTGATGATGAAGGAACTATGTATCCTTCACCGTTGGAGCATGACATCCCCCAAGTTGAAGATTTGCTTACATGGATTGGTAACAACAAAGAAGCAGCAGAGTTTGGGTTAAAATACTCAAAAGAAGATGTAATTGCTCATGAAATGATGAAACGCCATATTGTCCATTCGGATGGGCATTATGAGCTACCTCTACCCTGGAAAAATGATGCCGTTGAAATGCCTGAAAGTATAAGCATGGCTGAAAAACGTCTATCCACATTAAAAAAACGGCTGTTGCGAGATGATGAGCTTTGCAAACGTTATGTGAAACAGATGGAAGATTACGTTGAGAAGGCTCATGCTGAAATTGTGCCTGAAAATGAAATTAACACCAAAAATAAAACATGGTATCTGCCACACCACCCAGTCATAAATCCAAAAAAGCCGGATAAGACGCGCATTGTGTTTGACTGTGCTGCAAAATCACATGATCAATCTTTAAATGATTATTTGATGAAAGGTCCCGATCTTGTCAATTCTTTGGTAGGTGTGCTGATGAGGTTTCGCAGCCACCGTGTTGCAATTGTTGCTGATATACAAGCGATGTTTCACCAAGTGACAGTGCGAGACCGTGATGCTCTCAGATTCTTATGGTGGCCTCATGGCGACATCAAGCAAAATCCTGTCCCTTATCGAATGCGAGTGCACTTGTTTGGTGCTCGTTCATCGCCTAGTTGTGCCGCCTTTAGCTTGCGCACATGTGCTCGAGAATATGGTAAATTTTTTGGCCCTAATGTTGCACAGAACGTGTTGAATTCCTTGTAGTTGATGATGACTTTCGCTTTTCCGTAAACCCTCCTGATAGAATTCTGACACGACGTTCAATGTTGTCTATTATGAATTCCCTGTTTGACCCCTTAGGTTTGGTCGTTCCAGTAGTTCTAGCCGCACGATTGTTGTTTCGTGAGACATGTAGGCTGGCTTTGGACTGGGATGAAAGAGTGCCCATTTCTATTAGCAAGAAATGGGAAACTTGGGTTCAAAGTCTAGCACAGTTGAGTGATGTACGCATACCACGTTTTTATGAGATGAGGTCTGACAACACGCCTATTGTTGGGAAGCAACTGCACATATTCGCTGATGCTTCTAATAATGCCAGAGGTTGTGTTTGCTATTTGCGTGCAATATATTCGAACGGAAGGGCTCAGTGTAACATTGTGACTGCAATATCCTTTTTAGCCGACTCCGAGAAACGCACGATTCCACAGCTTGAACTTGAAGCTGCATTGGATGCCGTAAGAATGGCGCAAAACGTTAAACGCCAGTTACAGTTAAATGACTGCACCTGTATATTTTGGTCTGATTCTGCCGCAGTGTTGCGTAGCTTGTTGGCAGATTGTAAAAGTTTTCCTGTTTACACCCGAAATCGTTTGTCAAAAATTCAACCACATACATGTGTATACGACTGGCAATATGTCCCCACAGAGTTGAATCCAGCTGATCAAGCTTCTCGTGGACTCACTGCTGAAGCCATGTTAAAGTCCGGTATGTGGTTGGAAGGCCCTGACTTTTTAAAATTAAACCCAGAAAGTTGGCCTAAGCCATTGGATAATCTGAAGCCAAATTCCTGTACTTATAAACTCTTTGATGCTGTCAATGAAGCTAAGGTTTTTTCTAGTCTATCTGAGGTTGACTGCAAACCAACCGATCGATTACTTCTTCAGTTTTCATCTTTACATAAACTGAATGTGTCCACAGCATGGTTGTTACGTTTCAAAAACTATTTGAGATCGAAATGCAATGGAGTGAACTTCGCTGTTAATGGACCAGTTTTGGCAACCGAATTATATAACAGTGAAATTGCACTCGTTAAATATGTGCAACGTAATCAATTCCCTTTGTGGTTCAAACACTCAAATAACTTGAATGTAAATGCTCAATTAAAGAAATCAGATGCTTTGCACAAGCTTGACCCCGTTTTGGTTGAAGGAGTTCTGAGAGTTGGTGGACGACTTGACAACGCCAACATGTGTTACAATGCAAAGCATCCAATGATTGTGCCACAGGACTCGCACTTTACCAGATTATTAATTGACCATTATCATCGCAATGTTGGACACTTGGGCGTCACCTCTACTCTAAATGCTATGCGTCAGCGTTATTGGTGCGTGAACTCTCGAGTTATAATTCGCCGTTTTATTAGTAAATGTGTCTCTTGTTTGAAGAGAGAAGCCAGATTAGGTCAACAAGTTATGGCTGATCTTCCCTCTGCCCGACTGCGAGTACATGAACCTCCATTTAGTCATTGTGGCATTGATTTCTTTGGCCCACTGCGCGTCAAAGTGAAGCGCACCGAACACAAGCGCTATGGCTGTATATTTACCTGTATGACAAGTAGAGCTGTTCACCTCGAGCTTGTTCCTGATATGACAACCAGCTCCTTTATCAATGCTTTGAGACGTTTTATTTCAAGACGTGGACCAGTGTCCCAAATCTACACAGACAATGGTACCAATTTTGTCGGTGGCGAACGTTTGTTGCGAGAAGCAATAGCCGAATGGAACGTGGTTCAGATACATGATTATCTTCGGCAAAACGCCGTAGAATGGAGTTTCAACCCACCCACAGCCAGCCATTTTGGAGGTTGCTGGGAGAGAATGATTAGGACAGTGCGTAGGATATTAACGACTGTACTAAAGGATCGAGTAATCACCGACGATACCCTGAGTACCGTACTTACTGAGATAGAATGCATAGTGAATTCTCGTCCATTGACTGATGTGCCGTTGGAGGCAGGAGAAGAGTTACCTTTGACTCCCAATCATTTGCTAAAAATTAAACACTGTTGTTGCTCTTCCCCCTACTCTATCGAATGAAAAGGATTGTTATGCTAGAGAAAGGTTCCGTGTCGTTCAGTACCTTGCTGATCAGTTTTGGGATAGGTGGCTACAAGAATACCTCCACACAATTATGACCCGCCAAAAATGGCACGAACTGAGACGAAATGTCACAGTGGGCGACATTGTTTTAATTGCTAGTGAGGATTCCGCTAGGTGTGATTGGCCTCTGGGTAGAGTAATTAGTGTTAATCATGATAAACATGGCGTCGTTCGTAGCTGTTCTGTACTTACACAAAAGGGTGTACGTGAACGACCTATTGTGAAACTGTCCATACTAATTCCTGCTAAAGAGTAGTGTTGATGTAATCGTTTTTTTTTATGGTATTGCAATGCTCTTACTACACGATCCGCTTTCTCTGTCGTTTAGTCATTGTGATGCGGTATGTAATCGTAAAATCTTCTGTATTGTGTTTGTAAAAATGTGTACTGATTCTGCAGTCCCCATTTTGGTGGGGGAGTGTATGAGATTTTACGCCCTTTATTTTTATTATTGTTCCGTAGTTGCGGTTACCACATTTTAGTCGTCGTTTGCTACTGCGAAGCCTTCCGAAGTTTACCATGACAGAATTGTTTTGTAAGCAAGTTAGCTAATATTTTTTATGTGAACATATTGTGCAGTAGTTTTTGTTAGTGAAATCCGTGTGTGTTCGGTTTCAGTGCACTGTACAGTTAGCCTAGTTATTTTGTATTCTATTTTTTCAAGACAATTAGGCTGTGAATAGTGATGAATTCTTGTGATTCAATGTGATCAGTACGTGTGGAGCACATAAAAGTTTGGTAAGTGCACTGGCATGTTGAGTGGTAACCGCTTAATTCGTTGTTTATGTATTTATGTTCGTTGTATTCAGAGATGGGCAAGATCACCAGTATTGGTGATCTTGAAGATCAAGATCACCAAGAATAGGTGATCTTGAAGATCAAGATCACCAAACAATGTGATCTTGAAGATCAAGATCGTGATCTTGAAGATCAAGATCACTTTTTGTGTACTTGCAAAAAATAATTACTATAAGCAACCTGGGTAAAGGTATAGTTGGTATTGCTTACTTTTACTTTTAACTACTCGATCGCTGGCCTAAGAATTGTGATAAGTTAGTGATTGTTGCTATTAGGCCTATCAATTGTTGATGTAGTTTGCGTAGAATCGCAACGTCACACCCAAGGCCGAGGTTAATTACAGTAGTTCTGAAAAAGTCGCAAAATTTGCAATTAGTTTTGTACGTTTTATTTATAATAAATAAATAAAAATAAACTTTGAACTGCATCATTTTTTACCAAATTTTTGTCTGGTTTATGTGGGAGTTTTTATTCGCGTCACTAAGCAGTTTTAACTTTCACTGTATTATGTCAATGTTTATTGCACCATTTACCTATCTGGCAGCCTTGATGCTGTTGTCTGCTATCAAAAAAGTTCAGAGGCCTGCGGTCAGACAAACCGCTCCATACTCAGACCCTAAACTGGCTAAACAAGTCTTGGTCTGGTTGGTTTGCTGCAATAAACCACTTAACATGACTAAACCAAAACATGACTAAACCAAAGTCGGCGTCCTAGAGTCCAGATGTTTTAACACCGCCATTCTAGAGTTTTGAAACATCTAAAATTGGGTCAAAGAAAGAAAACATTTTTTTTAAATTCACACATGGAAATTGTGAACAAAGTTAAATCATTTTTTATTATACGTCAACATAAAGTACACGGTAGTTGACTTCTTTATTACGATCAACACAGAAATCTTTTTCAATTTTGAAATGGCAACACTGACCAGATTAGACGGAGACTTTAAATCGTCTTTTGTTGGACACATATCATATTAACAGTGGCTTAATGTTAGTAGTTGCCACTAACTGCTTTGTACAGTAGCCTACGAGTTCTAAAAAAATGCCTCTATTTAGGAAGTAAAATTCAATTTTAAAGTGATCTTGATCTTATTGTTCTTCAAGATCAAGATCACACAAAAAAAAGTGATCTTAGATCAAGATCAAGATCACCAAAAAAAAGTGATTTTGAAGATCAAGATCACGATCTTGATCTTCAAGATCACTTGTGATTTTCAAGATCACGCCCATCTCTGGTTGTATTATTATTCCACAGTAAACCGTCCTGCAAAAATCTACTGAGTGTGTCCAGTGTTGCCAGGTCGCGTTTACTCACAAAAAAGGAAAATCTTATCAGAACGCGAGCGTCACGCTCCACGGCGCTGTGCGCGAAGCTGATACAGCCAGTTTGTCATCGTCGGTAGCGTCGTCGATTCTCCTGACGTAGTTTTGAAAGGTAAGTTTCCAGTGTTCCCACTTCCTAGCAGCTTCAGGTGCATTTGGATCAACATCAAATTCTATTGGCCTCAATTACTTATTCATGTTATTAAGTGAATAAATTGTTGTATAAGTAGACTCAAGATTAACCTAACATAAGACTTTATCCACTTAAAACGAAACATCTGAAAACATAAGTACAATACAATAAGATACTCTTGACGTATAGCTTACACCAACCCACAACCACTTCACAGCTGACAACACTAACTGAATAAGCGTCTACAACAAAAGAGAGAGAAACTAAATTAGGACGTTTGCTTTTAGCAGAAGTCGTGAACAGCAAACGGCGAGGAAAGGAGTTGATGCTCAAAGCAGAAACTGTAACAAGAGTTGTTCCTCTCATCACAGGACCCAGGGATCCAAATTACACGTGGAGGCAGATATCATAAACTATTTTCTTGCGGTATTAAACTGTAGATATGTTAGCAAATATGACTCTTTAGTAGCGTACAAACCTGACCTAGGGCTTGAATTACATCTGTGTCACCTTGCTAAATGATAGAAAAGTCTTAAGAGGTAGGCTATATTTTAGCTTCTACATTTAGCTTTTTGTTGACATAGGCTATTCTGATAAGTATGCCCATTAACTTTTGCAGTCAATATTCTGCTATTTGTAACACAGCTAATCAGTCAAATTGTCATTTCGTGATTCTTCTGATCTTGAACTGGTTGCAAACATGACCTCAAGAGCTTAGCGTAAAAGCAAAGGAGTGTACGGAAAGTGGGATGAAGAAGCGATGCGACATGCAATAGAGGCTGTAAGAAATGGTACAATGGGTACAAAAAAGCAGCCAAACAGTTTGATGTCCCCAAAACGACTCTTCGTAAAAGACTGAAAAACATAAACAAGATTGCTTTTGGCAGCCGCAAGATATACTGATCTACCGGAAGAGATTGAAAACCAATTGGCAAAACATATTCAAGATATGGAGGCCAGGTTTTTTGGCTTGACATTGATGGACCTTCAAAAGCTAGCATTCCAAATTGCAGAAGCAAATAACATTTCTACTAGGTTGAAGAAAGAAAAGAAAATTGCTGGCTATGAATGGGTGAAAGGATTTCTAAAAAGGCATCAAGAAATATCTCTTCGAAACGTCACTAGCGAGATCACCCGGATTTAACAAACCACAGATAGCTAAGTTTTTTGTACTTATACATGAAATTTATGAAAAGAACGCCTTAAACGCTGCGAGAATTTATAATATGGACGAATCTGGCATAAACGTTGTTCAGAAATTGTCAAAAGTTTTGGCTAAGAAGGGGAAACATCAAGTTGGCTCGATAGCTAGTCAAGAGCGAGGACAGAATGTGACGGTTATTTGCTGCATGACTGCAGCAGGAAATTTTGTCCCACCGGGCTTCATCTTTCCACGAGTGCGTATGAAGTTGCAGGATGGAGCTCCACCAGGAAGCATGTTCACTTGTCAAGTGAGTCATGTTTAAGTGTTTAGCAATCTTACCAGGCAAAACTCATCTTTTCTACGTTGATGCAATGTGTACCGACATTGAATCCATGTAGCCTATAAAAATGGTGGTTGTTCCCACTGGGATGCTAAAGATGTCAGTTTTATACAGTGTTTAGGTTTGCTAGTGTTTTCAAATGTTTTAACCAATTATAAACTATGCTCATACTAACAATTATTTTTATTCGTGAAAATTGGTTTTGTTATCACTGTATGGTGCATAAATTTGGCTTTGGTTCACAAACTGTTAGTCTCTCTCTGCTCAATAGTTCGTAATAAATTTTGAACCTTTTTTCAGAGAAAGGGATGGATGAACAACGACGTATTCTTGGTATGGCTAAAACACTTTATCCAGCATGCAAAGCCTAGCCAAGAAGAGAAGGTCCTGCTGATCTTAGATGGACGTAAAAGCCACACGCACAATATTGAAGCTTTGGAGTTGGCATCAAAAAGTGGTGTTATTATGCTGTCATTACCACCACACACCAATCATCTGATGCAGCCATGAGATTTAACATTTTTTAAACCCCTGAAGACCTATTATTATCAACAAATTGAGCAGTGGCTGCGTGCAAATCCTGGACGAGCAGTCGCTCCTTTTCAGATTTGTCGTTTGTTTGGTCTTGCATACAGAAAAGCTGCAAATGTCAGCTGTGTGGTGAATGGATTTCGAAAGGCCGGAATTTATCCAGCTAATATGCTGGTCTTTAATGACAGTGATTTTGCAGCTGCTGATGTGATAGATCAACCTGATCCAGCTGAGAATTCAGAAGATCCAATCGCCACCACAAGCTCAGCTCTAGTGGAAAATGCAAGTTCAGCTGCAGTTAACACCACAACTTCGATTCCAATTGCCAACGCAATCTCATCTGCTGTCATCACCACAATTTTGACTCCAGTCATCACTGCAAGTTCTATTCCAATTGCCAGCACAAGCTCCAGTATCATTGGAACCACCTTACAACCTTTCCCAGAAACCAGCAAAAATGATTCTTTATTTCCTGTAGAAGAGCCAGCTTTAGTTATAACTGACACTCCTGCTTGCATCAACAAAACAGCAGAAAGCAGCAATCTACTTTCTGACATGCAAGCAAGCCCTGTAGCCTACCCTCATCCAGTTTTTACTCAAAGGAAAAAAGGATTGTTGTATCTGTAACAGATATCAGCCCTTAACCAAAGCGATTCCGATCTATGAATCCTGATACTAAATGGCGAAAATCATCAAAAGCCACAATTTTGACAAGTTCTCCTCATAAAAACTACTGAATTGTTGTTTTTTGGTGTTTATTTGCTTATTGCATGTAATGAAATTGCGCTCTTCTGATTCGCGTGTGTGACGTCATTATTATTTTGTTTCGGACGCAGGCATTCTTTCTGTATTGGTACACGCGGTGTTTTGTGTTTTCAACTCGTTGCAGTCTTGAGTTTGTTAGCTGGTGTTAGGTTCCTATGTTTACAGAGTAATGATGTTCTTTTCTGTTTACATATGTATTTATGTTCTGTATTTAGCAGGGAGTCGAACCGTTTGATTTTTCCGGTTCGGGTCCGGTTCTGGTTCAAAGATTGTTTCAAAATTTGGTTCAGTTCCGGTTTGGGTTCGAAGAAACTTAAGACCGGTTTTATAAGTTCCGGTTCGGGTCTGATAAAATTAGGCCTAGGCCTACTATTGAAATCCAACAGGTTTAGAATAATAACACATAGCCCAATTGGGCGTGAAAACCGCAAGGTTGGCAAACACTGCTTTGCTCAATTAACTTGCCTTTGTTGTTTGTTGCACAAGTTACAATCAAACTATATTGCCTAATGTCTATGATGTCACAGAACAGAAGTTGCTTACCTCAAAAAATTCCTCTCCAAAGCATCGATGATAGTGGATCGTGTGTTACAGAATAGGCTATAATTCATTCGTACAATGTGGCCTCCAAGATAACAACATGCTACGTACAACTTCACTTACCACAATGCGAACAATGACGTAATGCTGGAGTGAACCGCTTTTTTCAACCGGTTTGGGTTCGGTTAGGGTTTAAGCTAACTCAAATTTTCGGTTCAGTTCCGGTTAAGGTTCAGACAAAATCGCACCAAAACCGGTTTACAAAAATCGGGTTCGGTTCGACTCCCTGGTATTTAGATATCATACTTTTAAGTTAATTAAAACTTCAGCAAGTGAAATGTCTGGTTATTATGACAGAACAATTTAATTAACTTATTTGAAAATGGAAAGCAAGTTTTATAAACCTAACGTCTTCAAGGCTGATCCAAGTTCTGCGCAATCCAAGAAATCCTGGCTACATTGGTACAAACAATTCACGGGATTCTTAGAAGGTACACCGGATGCGACTGATGTGGACAAGCTAAGATGCCTGATTGCGCATGTATTGTAGATGCCGACGTTTATAATGCTGTCGCTACACTACGTGCTCTTTATGAGAAACCTATCAACAGTAGTTTCTCACGTTACCAATTGAAAACTTGCAAACAAGAAATAAGTCAATCGCTAAATGACTATCTACAAAAGCTAAAAACGTTAGCCAAAGATTGTGATTATAGACAGGTGACGGCAATAGAACATCGAAACGAAGCTATATGCGAAACGTTCATTTCTGGTATTGTCTCTCACGAGATTCGACAGCGTCTTTTGGAAAACAACACGCCAGAGACCCCAACGCTAGAAGCTATTTTCAAGCAAGTTCGTTCCCTAGAAATTGCTCATCGAAACTCCGAACAATATGACAGGCCGTTTGTGTCAAAGCCGATTTCTGAGTATCATGATGAACCCAGTACTGCTGCTATTCCAAACCAACTTGCGGGTAGTTCCATTTCCAATTAATCCAGCTTCAAATCAAAATGATCCTGCATGTTCGACTCCAGCCACCCGCACTTGCTGTTGTTTTTCTGGACAAGAAACTTTACGATAATTGCCTCTACCTAGTGATCGATTTCGAATAATGGGTAGTACCAAATTTAAGTCATAAGTAGAGTAGACAACCGGAAACAGACATTGCCTTCGGCTGCAGCGTGGGTCAGGTGTACGTCGGAAGGCGTACACCGATGCATAGCGCTCAAGTTCGCTTTCCCGCAATGCAGGATAAAGATAATAAAACAAAACAAAAACAAAAATGTGGATATTGTGGAAGTTTTCCAAAACATGTTCGGTCGCTGTGTCCTGCCAGAAAAGTCAAGTGCTACAAATGCAACGCTTACGGACACTACGCGGTGGTTTGTCGCACGAGTTGAAAGAAGTCTTCTGCAATGGAATCGCTCGCGGTGGTATCATCGTCGGAACCAACAGGAGACCCCCCGACAAAGGTAAATGTTAAAATTAGCATCAATGGCATTTGGGCTAATGCATTAATTGACACTGGATCCAGTTTAAGCCATGTGGATAAAGAGTTTGTTCGAAGGCATAATCTTGTAGTTCACCCTCAATCATGTAAAATTGGAATGGCGATAAAAGGAA
This sequence comes from Aplidium turbinatum, assembly GCF_918807975.1. Taxonomy (NCBI): domain Eukaryota; kingdom Metazoa; phylum Chordata; class Ascidiacea; order Aplousobranchia; family Polyclinidae; genus Aplidium; species Aplidium turbinatum. The sequence continues at coordinate 51,314,053 of NC_137472.1, forward strand.
AAGCGTCAAGTAGTCAAGGTTATTGTCAAGTAAACATTGAGTTCGGGCAACGCAAATATGTTGATGTCAATCTGGTGATTTTGAAACACTTACTGACTGACGTAATTTTGGGCCAAGACTTCTTAAAACAACATGAGTCAGTAAAAATTGATTGTGGTGGAAAGGAACCATTACTTCAGCTTGGCGCTCTAGGAAAAATTAAGACACCTCTCATGCCAAAACTTTTTGAACATTTGACTGCAGATTGCAAACCTATTGCCACAAAATCAAGAAAACAATCTATTACTAATGAAAAATTTATTCGAAATGCCATTCGAACGCAACTAGCTAATAGAATAAATCGTCCAAGTACCTCCCCATGGAGAGCCCAAGTTCTTGTTGTGTCTGGGCAAAATGAAGAAATTCACCGGAAAAGAATGTGTGTAGATTATAGCCGCACAATTAACAAATTCACTGATTTAGACGCTTACCCATTACCCAATATGCAAGATCAAGTAAATAAAATTGCACAATACACGTTCTTTAGCACACTCGATCTCAAAAGTGCTTATCATCAAATATAAATTCCCAAAGCTGATCGCTTATACACAGCTTTTGAAGCAAATGGTCAACTGTACGAGTACAATGTCATTCCATTCGGCTTAACTAACGCGGTGCCATGGTTTCAAAGGATTATAGATGACATTATTGATCGACATTCTTGTAAAAGTACTTTTGCTTACTTAGACAATGTAACAGTGTGTGGCAAAACAAAACAGGAGCACGATGAAAATCTGCGTCACTTTCTGGATGTTGCTAAAGACTGCAACCTTACTTTTAATGAAAAGAAGTGCAAGGAGCCTACTCATGTGAAACAATTGATCTTCTAGGGTATAGAGTTCAAAATGGAACTATAATCCCAGATCCAGAAAGAGTAAGGCCCCTCCTTCAAATGCCTGTGCCCCGGAGTACAAAGGCTCTACGACGAATTGTCGGGTTATTTGCATACTATGCACGTTGGATACCAAAGTATTCGGATAAAATAAAGCCTCTAACGGAAACAGCATCATTTCCATTGAATCAAGATGCTGAAAACGCCTTTAAAAACTTAAAACAAGTGTTGGCGGACGCGATGTTGCAAGCTATTGATAAAAATTTGCCTTTTTGTGTTGAAACCGATGCGTCGGACGTAGCACTGTCAGCAATACTTCAACAAAACGGTTAACCGGTTGCATTTTTCTCTCGCACCTTGAATCGCAATGAGAAGCATCATGCAAGTGTTGAGAAAGAAAGAACGGCAATAGTGGAAGCTGTTCGAAAATGGTCGCATTTTCTGTCAAGTTGGTTGGCACTGAGTGTAGAAAAGTACGAAAACTCGGTGACTGTGTTTTGTAGCTTTATCCTACAGTATATCTCTGGACTCCAGAAATTGTAGATTTGCAATGGTAAAAGTTAGCTTGAGTTGATCTTAACAAAAATCGAAACAACCTAAGTCATTTTGTGCTGTTATATATAGACGAGATAGTTTTATCATATCATGAGACAAGGGTGAATGAAATGTAGAGATAGATGCTAGGGGTGAACAAAACTAAAAAAGTTTAAAAAGCACAGGCCTAACCGATAGATTTGCCTAATCGATAAATAATTTACTGTTGGCCTATTTCAGTCTTGGACAGCTAGAATTTTTTTAGCTTTTCGAAGTTAGTTTAAAATTAGAGCTATGCAAGTTTTTAGAAATTAGATAAATATGATAATATAGTTAAAGGAGAGAGTTTGCTTTACTGTACCAAAGACAGGCAAGACACAACAATACAACAAGGTTGAGCATTATTATAGATATGTAAAATATATTGTTATATAAATAATGCTCAACCCTGTTGTACTGTATTGTTGTGTCTTGCCGGTCTTTGGTACAAGATAAATATAAGTGCTTAATCAGGAAATAATTTACTGTTGGTCTATTCAACCCTTAAAGTTAAACGTTACTTTTAGTAAAATTAAAAAAAAATACTGTTCTTACTATGAGAGGCAAAATGAACATCACTGCAAAGTTAAAGCTGAGAAATGCGATCCATCCAACTGGCTTATCCAGATAATGACAAGAGGCATGAATGTCAGTCAAACCATCCCCACTGCCGCTAACGCTTTCCCCGCTAGCATCACCGCTTTCTCCGCTAGCATCACCGCTTTCTCCGCTTGTTTCCTCAAATATCGAGTCAGAAATATTACGGATATCATCTCTAAAAAATAAAAAGACAAGCTTATGATGTTGTTTCACAGTTGTTTTTTTTCTCATTCGCTGTTTCACAGTCATAGCAGCACTAAAATTTGTATCTGTTAACTTTTAAACCCATTGTCTTTCGTAAGTTATTACAATAACCAAATGTCACAATCAATGTGCAATGCCTCGCGATGGGTTGCTTTGTATCTTGACCGAACGCGCTGTTTTAATTATGGAATTCTTGAGCGGTATGTTATTATCGGTCAATGACCAGTAGTAGCCTTTGATTGAGAAATCGTTGTTATGTAACGTAATTCTAGATCCTTCTGTAAGATGCGAACCTCGAACATTCTGTTGTTTTCACAATTGCCAATATCGTTTGTCATGACGTCATAAGGATGTTTTTCAGTGGATCTGTGATTGCGAAATCTTTATTATATAATGTATTTTCTAGAACCGTCTACCCTGCGTAACAATCTAGAAACTTCTACGGTTTACGATTTAATGCAACTTGACAGAACAATGAGCCCTTATGATGTAACATTACGTAACCTTCTCGAAGTTACTAGACCGAACAACCTTCTATAAATAGTGGTGTAATTTGCGTAATAATTATTATTGTGAGTTGATGATGAGAGATCGTTTGTTGTACTGTAGTAGTCTAGTGGCGACCTTAGTGTTAATAGACGCAAAGATTATTGTTGATCGAGAATTGAAGTGTTGAATACGAGTAAAGCAAAGTTGATGCTACTATAATTTCTGATTGAAATTAGAATCGTATGAGAAGCTGAGAGTGGATTGCGTTAAACTCGATCAATAGTCGCAAGCCGTGGAATCTATTGCTATTTACTGTTACTGTTACTTTGATTAATTGCTGGAAGTGGTGAACCATTCGTTGGAGTCCTTCAAGCGTTTTCATATATCATTTCACTAGTAGAACTATCCGTGAATTTAATTGACTGCTTTTCGGTTATAACCCATTAAATTACGTCATTGAACCTTTCCAAGTCTTTTTCCTGGTAAGAGATAGAAAGAAATCGTGACACCAAACTTTGTTTAAAATAAGTCAAAACTGGCTAAATGCTTCTTAGAAGAAAAAGTGCTTGAAAGACTACATTTCGTTCATGTAGGTAGTTGATGCATTCAATGACGGATTACCATCCTATTTTATTACCTACCTGCAGTGTGGTTCTCCTGTAGCAAACATTGGTGCGCTTTGGGATAGTTGCAAACAATCTTCAAGCGACGCTCCAAATCCTTGTCGCAAACATCTACTGATCTCATTCTGCTCATCTGGGAACTCGTATCTAAAATGGTAGTTATGAATTTACTTGGTGGCGCATTCGGTAGAAAAAGTTGAATAATAAAGTATGGATCCAAGTTTTGCAGCCAACTAAGAGGTTGAATTTTGGGATATTTTACCTGAAGAGCATTAGCCCTACCTGTTCTTGATTTATAGCATTTGCCTTAACATCAAAGACTAACCGCTGCAAGCAATGATATTTTTATAGTTTGAGCACATTTACATACTGCTGTAATTACAAAATGTTAATAGACCTTTCGACTAGATTACATAATGCAACTGACGCTTACAGTTTACTTACGAGCATTTGCACCAAGGAGCAGTTCCCACTTTGAAACTGTACAACATCACTGGAATGCACAAGAGAAGAGAAATGCTCCAAATTATAATGGCAATAACAAACGCAGTGGTTCGTTTTCTCAGTCGTTGCAAAAAGTCAGAATATGTGCGACAGACGGCAATGTACCGATCCACGCTCATAACCTGTAAAAACAAAAACATACTTTCTAACAACAATAATGTACGTTCTTTATATAATTCTGTAGAATTTCTAAAAGCAAAGTATAATGGAAATTCGCTTTGGGCTGGGGCACGATTCCAAATTTGATCAAACCGGTTCAGCGCAGTTACAATCTATATCAAAATCTATTCTAAGCATCTGCAGAAAACAATAACTTTATTTAAGACAAAAACTGGCATGCTTATCTTTGTCAAATTTGATTTTTGTCCTGACTTGCTCGAATTGGTGAAAGCAAGTTAAATACTGATGGATTTTTTTGTAACCAGTAAAGGTCATCTATACGTTCTTCTAATCGTTTCAGCTAATTATTTATTCAATCGCATCGATATTCAGCCAAGTAGAGTAAATCATTACCATACATTCATTTCCTTTCCTCATGGTTAAATTCCAGACGAAATATATTTAAATATCATTATTACAAGGCCTTCAGTAGGTGAACTCTACAGGGCATCGAAGCGGTATCTAAGTATCTACATCATCTTTGATAATAATAGATCAATGCATATCTTCTGTCATACGTGGAAACACAAAACTCTAACCCGTACCACTAAAAAGAGAATAGATGCGTAATAGTTGAGAAAAAGGACGGTCTCCTTTGCTTTGCACATCCATTCCGGATATATCCAGTAATTGTTCAAGTCTTCCGAAACTTTAAACGGCAGAGTCAAAAGGAACAAGGAATCAGCCGTTGCAAGTTGTAATACGTACCTGAAACCAACATTATAAATTTGATTTGATATAAAATTGGTTTAGGCTATAAAGCCAACGCCGGTCTTAGGGTATTCCGGGCCCTGCGCGGAATATGCTTTGCGGGCCTCAATGACAATGATCCAAATCATCCAATTCAGTTCCGTAGCTAGGTATTTTGAAAGGGGAGGGGGGTTTGAGGGCAGTGAAATGAGCCAGAGGCGGGGGGTCTTGGGGGCCTCCCCCAGACAATTTTGAAACATTACTTTGAATTTGGTGCATTTTGAGAGCATGTTCAACAAAAATTAGGGTATGAATATTACTGTAAAATGGTGCTGTCCGGTGGCATAGCAAAGGATAATCATGTTTTCTTTGTCATTTTTCGGAAATAAAGCTGAGTCTCTATGTTTTCTGCATTTTCTGAGTAAATTGCGGGTCCCCTAATTTGCGGGCCCTGTGCGATCGCACGGTTTGCACACCCCAAAGACTGGCACTGATACAGCGCTTATGTCAAGTTACTCGTGCCTGTACCCAGGGCTGGATTTATCAGTAAGGCAGATTAGGCAATAGCCTAGGGCGGCAAATTATTGGGGGCGGCAAAATATACGAATATTTTACATTGACAATACTGTACGTGAATATAATAATTCACAACAAATATATTCAGATATATAGCAATTAATAAATATGTTATCACATCACATACATTTATAAACAGTGCGGCAAGTCATGTCTGGCAAGTCATTACCCCTAGGGCCTAGAATACTTCACGCTTGATTGGTTTTCAACAATATAGTGCTTCTTTTAGTTATCTGTCTCGCTTAGTATGGAGGACTAGGCCTTGTCTGTACAGTTTTTAATAATCTTTCTTCGGTTTGTTTCATTGTTGGTAAATTTAAAGGAGCCTAGAAATAATCTTTTTAGTCAATGTTAGGTTGATAGAAAAGTTGCAGGCTATTTTGTTTACTTGATGCCTTGATGCTTAAAGTATATAAACCAATTGCAGTGCAGAGCCATCATTCTCTATTTTGAAGCTGATCAAGAATGCACGGCGGTCTACGTTGAAGCATGATCACATGAATGATCTCACATTTTTGAGCATTAACTCATCGCTTTACTTATTTCTACAGACTTTGAAAAATTTATTGATTTGTTTGCAAGAGAAAAAGCCCTCAGGAAGCGATTTTAAACAATTGGTTCATTATGATGATGATGATGATGATGATGTTCGCCCTTCGTTTCTGAAGATGGCCAATGAGACTGAGATCAAGCTTCTTTTTTCTTTTTTTTAGTGTTGACTTTGGTTAGTGTAGGCTACATGAGTGCGGAGATGGCTGATGAGGCCTATCTGTGCGGTGAAACTTCTGCTGCAGGATGGACATTGGAAGGATGGTTGGCTAGGGCCAGGGTTGTTTGAGGCTCGGGCCTTGCGATGTTCTCGTTTTCTGACAGCAGATAGCGTACGGTGTTTCTCAGCTGATTCTGCGCCTTTATAAATAAGACTGCGCCATGTTGGTCGTTCTGCGGCTAAGTCTTCTCACGAGTCTACGTCGATGGCGAATTCTTTCATGGAAGCTTTTAAAGTGTCCTTAAAGCGTTTTCTTTGACCACCTACATGACGTTTGCCGTTAGTCAGTTCTCCGTAGAGCAGTTGTTTAGGAATGCGATGGTTCGGCATCCGGTGGACATGGCCAGCCCATCTTATTTGTGCCTTTTTTACGAGGGTAAGAGTGCTGGGCATGTTTGCTTTACTGAGAACTTCGGTGTCTGGGACTTTGTCCTGCCATCGAATCTTGAGGAGCTTTCGGAGGCAGGAAAGGTGGAAGTGGTTCACTTGCCTTTCGTGTCTCATATAAAGAGTCGAGGCCTCACATGCATACAGAAGGGTCGTCAGAATAACTGCTTTGTAAACTTTTAGCTTTGTGGGCAGCTTGATTCCCCGCCTCTCCCATACGTTAGACCTCAATCTACCAAAGGCGATAGATGCTTTGGCGATTCTGTTGTTGATTTCCAGGTCAATGGTGGCTGTGTTAGAAAGAGTACTACCGAGATACTTGAAACTTTGACATGCATGTAGTTTCTGGTCGTTTACAGTGATGAGTGGTTTGCTATAGGATTTTCCAGGGGCTGGTTGATACATTGCCTCTGTTTTTTTAGTGCTGATTGTTAGTCCAAAATTATCGCAAGCAGAGGAGAACTTATTCATTTGTTGTTGGATTTCGCTTTTGGAACAGGCGTTCAGGGCACAGTCATCCGCGTACAGAAGTTCTTTAATGACAGTTTCGGTAACTTTGGTGATTGCTTTGAAGCGTCTCAGGTTAAAAAGTTTTCCGTCACAACGATAGCGAATTGGAATACCATTGCAGTCTTCATCTCTGAAAGCATCTGTTAGCATTGCTGAAAACATCACGCTAAATAAGGTAGGTGCCAGGACACAGCCCTGTTTAACGCCGTTTGTAACTGGGAAGGCTTCAGAGAATTCATTGTCATCAGCAACGTAGGCCATCATTCCATCATGAAATTGTCTTACAATGGAGATGTATGTGTTTGGGCATCCGTATTTGTGCATGATCTTCCACAACCTTTTCCTGCTCACTGTATCAAAAGCTTTTGTCAAATCGACAAAGACAGTGTAAAGGTCTTGGTGTTGCTCCATGCACTTTTCTTGAAGCTGTCTGGCCGCAAAGATCATATCTACAGTTCCTCGGCCCTGGCGAAATCCACACTGGCTTTCAGGGAGGAGGCCTTGCTCGAGATGGTTCAAGAGGCGGTTCAGTAAGACACGAGCGAGAATTTTTCCAGCAATTGACAGGAGGGAGATTCCTCGATGGTTGTCGCACAATTGGGGATTTCCCTTGCGTTTGTAAATGTGCACTATAGATGCATCTTTGAAGTCCTGGGGAAGTACACCTGTAACCCACATTGACTGGAATAATTCAGTAAGACTGTCAACAAGGCCCTTGCCACCTGATTTGTAGATCTCTGCTGGTATAGAGTCAGGTCCAGGGGCTTTTCCCAAGGGTAAGAGGTCGATGGCTTTCTGAACTTCATCAACTGTTGGGAGGGCGTCGAGTTCACGATTGGTGGTTACCTGAGGGAGGCGATCAATGGCTTCGTCGTTTATTTCTGAAGGCCAGTTGAGAACGTCATGGAAGTGTTCGGCCCACCTTTGTAAGATTTGGCTCTTGGTAGTGAGCAGAGTTGATCTATCGATGTTAAAGACAGGGCGTGGTTTAGAGGTGGACGGACCATACACAGTTTTTAAGGCGGTGTAAAAGCGCTTAGCGTCGTGCCTATCTGCTTAGCTTTGGATCTCATCAGGTTTAGCACTGAGCCAAGAGTCTTGCATGTTTCGCAACTTGGCTTGAATCTTGCTGCGTATATTGGTAAAGGCAGTTTTCTTGGAAACATCCAAGGGGTTACCCTGGTGATCTCTAAGTAGAAGTCGCTTGGCTTCCAGCATTTCCATGATCTCTGCATCGTTTTCATCAAACCAATCTTGATGGTTTCTGACTGCGGGGCCTAGTACCTCAGATGCGGTGGAGTATACTGTGTCTCGTAGAGTGGTCCATTGACTTTCAATGTTGTTATCACTACTGGTTGTGGTTGAGAGATTGTTCCTCAGGGCACATTGAAACTCCTTCACAGTGTCAGGGGACTTCAGCCGGTTGATATTGAGCCGTTTTGTGACTGTTTGGCCTTGAGGTCTTCTCTTGGGCTTGATGTGAAGCGATAGGTTGGAGACTATTAAGCGGTGATCAGTCCAGCAGTCAGCACCACACATGGCTTTGGTCACATATACGTCATGTTTGTCTTTGGCTCTGGTTATGACATAATCAATGAGATGCCAGTGTTTAGAGCGGGGGTGCATCCATGATATTATGTTACGGGTAGGATGACGGAACATAGTGTTTGTGATAGCTAGGCCATGGGTGGCACAGGTTTTTAGCAGAAGAAGACCATTGCTATTGCACTTTCCTATACCATGTTTTCCAATAATGCCATTCCAGACCTGGTGTTCACAACCAACACGGTCATTGAAATCGCCAAGAATGATTAACTTCTCCGATTTGGGGATGGAAGCAATAAGAGAGTCTAGTTCTTCATAGAATTTTTCCTTTGCATCGGTATTGTTGGTCATGGTGGGGGCGTAAGCACTAATCAAAGTGGCATTGTTTTTGCCCAGAGGAAGCTGCATTGACATTAGACGGTCGTTTACCCCATTGGGTATCTTAGTTAGTTTCTTCACATGGAGAGACTTGATGGCAAATCCAACACCAGACTCTCGGCGTTCGTTTATGCTGCGGCCACTCCAAAAGAAGGTGTAGCCACCTCCTATTTCAGACAGATGTCCTGAATCAGCAAAGCGAGTTTCACTTAGGGCAGCAATGTCGATGTTGTAGCGGGCTAGTTCTCTGGCCACGAGAGCAGTTCTGCGAGCAGGTCTGTTGGAGTTTGGGTTATCGAGCAGTGTTCTGACATTCCATGAAGCGATTTTGAGACTATAGAATTTTCTTTTGTTTTTTTGACCGCGTGAAGGGATCCCCACCAGCTGCGGCAGGCTGGCCAGGGTACGATGGAGCATGCTATTTTTAGGGCACCTTTTCTAGCCCTGTCCTCAGACTACGGAGGCGAGCAGAGCATCCCTAGATAGGGCTGCTCGGTCGCTCAGGGGCCTGCCGGATTCCACTGCTGCTCGGATTCAGTGGAGAACGACCATATGGCCTGAGCCGCCTGTGTGTGGGATCATGGCTACAGCTTGGGTGTATCCGCACCATCTGGTTCGCCGTTCCTCCATCGCCACAGGGCTTCTTGATCCAGGATCATGACTTGCGCGTGATTTTGTTTTAAGTGAGGAAGGGCTGCGCGGGACTCCAACCTCACTCTCTTGTCTCAGGTTTCAAGGTCCAATGGCAAGACATGGTCAAGACGATTGGGTGAAGCATGAGATGCAGCAGGATGACCATGACGCCTACGTGTCACGTCATGCTTTTGGGCACGTCCTGCAACTGTGATACTGGATGGTGCCTTCCTATCCGTTGAGCTATGTCCAGTGATGAGCTTCTTCCGCACAGTCTGCCACACATCCAGGTTTGAATAAGGTGACAAGCCGGAGTGATGTTATTTGACCCATAGCTGGGGCCCTGACAGGTGCTACTGCTACGGGCCAGAGCAGACCTGGGAGTAATGGAAAACTAAGGGGTAACTCCATATTCCCCATAACTCCAGAGTTCCCACACTGGAGCCTTTCCCACCGGTTGCAGTTTTTAATGTCATGCCCAGGACAAGGACAGGACAGGTTCATTATACAATGACATTCATTGATGTATTCAAATAAACAGTGCAAATAACTTTTTTGTGAGGAATTGAAAAGATAAATCGTAGCGCACCATCGAAAAAAATTTCGGGGGCAGCACTTTTCTTATCTGCCTAGGGCAGCACTTAGGCTAAATCTGGCCCTGCCTGTACCTAGAAATGTTACAGTCAGTGTCCAGAGGAACACAATACTCAATCTCCTATCCCAAACAAAAAAGTGTTATGATTAGCCTCCCTAAATACTCCTTTGCAAAAAAATGTAATTTCATATCCTTACACTGGTCAACAAAATTTAACTTTATTTTTGAAACGGAAACGTAAGTAGGCCTGCTTCATTTTAGATTTATTTTTCGTGCTGATTTCGAAACTGCTTTTGTTTGTTCTGTAGCACATCACATTTTCAAGACATCGTCGAATTTGTCTCTTCAGAAAAAAATAAATTAAAAACAATAACCTGCACAGATATAATAAGTTACAAGGCACTGAAAAATGTTTAGGATATGACTTTCCTTTATACACATGACTGAGGTCATCACGATATAACTCCGGGCATAGGTGGTCAGCGTTCGGGGCTATACCTGGCTTTATGTGCTGGAAGGCGATGGAAAATTCCTCCGGGGTGAACTCACCCGAGATGTTGTCTCCGTCTGGGGTTGTTATAGGTCCGTCATTTCTTGTAAGACGGATCTGTCTGATTCACGGTCTCTCGATTTGTATTTCTAGTTCTCCACGAGTTGTGAGACGATGGAATTTGCTTAAATGGGACATTGTTGACGAGAGGCACGTGATCAGCCAGTTAGGTTGTTCAATGTACTCCATGCTATGCGGCTGGAGTGCGTAAAGTCGATTGATTAAACGGCTTCTGTCCATCACTCCTTCCTCTTTGAGTCCAGCCTTGCCAACAGGGCTGTGGCTGACCTGTTGGTGTCGTTGCCCTGCGGGGAGCGTGAAGGAAGTCGGGGTAGAGGCTTTCGCACTCATTATTCCAGCACGGTATACTATATAGTTCTTTCTTCGGCAGCGGGGGACGGAGTATTTTGCCGCTGATGTTATTGCATCACAAAAGTCCTGGTGTCTTCTTCTACGTTGTTGGTGTGTGGAGATGGGAGATATTGTGTGACTTCGTTGGTGAAGAGGCTATAGTACTCGCAGAGCCGAGCCATTCTGAAGTTCCATCGCTTAACAGTCTAGCTCGGCACAGGCATTGTGGACGTTGGAGCCGTGATAGCGAGGGTCGACGTTGGGACCTGAGGAACTTCTCTATCACACGTCTGTCCGGTTGGCAATTATTGGGGTCATCACTCGCGAAAGCCAGATCGAGGTTTGTGCCAGTGTTCAAGCGCCTGAAGAAGAAGCTCGCTGCACCCTTGAGATCGTGCAGTAGGGTGAGGCATGGCCACCTGGAGATGCGGCCTGATTTGTCACATTTTGCAGATTTTGATTAGGCTACAGCTACTGCTAGTGCTTAACTGACATTTTTTGAGATGTTTTTACTTTTTGCGGTTTCCTAATGACAAAAAACTTCTTTGTTGCCTTGGGGAAGCAGTAGCAAATGAGAAAAAGTAAGTTGAAAAACGCAAAATCAGACTGTTATTGAAAATTAAACTAAAATCTACAACATCAAATTTTCTTTGTTTTTCAACATGTGAGGATGTTAAAACCTATTGTGTCATTTGGAGAAAAGAATAAAGAAAGCGTAAAAATCTAATTTTTAGAAAAATTTATTTACACGTTCGCCCAAAGTTAGAAAAACCTGGAAATTTCTGCAAAATGTGGCAAATCAGGCCGTATCTTTAGGTGGCCATGGGTAAGGTTATTATTGGCTGACCATGAGGCCAGGCTTTCTCCTTCGGTGTTGGTGGTGTTGTAGCCCCAGTCAACGTGATGGCAATTAAACTCGCCAGCATAGAGGCTGGGTTGAGGGAACACTGGGATGGTTGTTGGTGTTAAGCGTGAGGGTGGTGGCTTATAAACACTGATGATGTGATAGCCTGATACGTCTATGCATAGTCACTCTATCTCCGATTGGGCATTGGATTGATCTATTGGCGTCCAGCTCAGTTGCTCATGGACAAACATGGTGAGGCCTTGTTTCCCGCTGATGGTTGCGCCTGCGAGTGTGAAGTTGGGTAATACCAACTTATCCACAGATGTGCAATGGGTCTCCTGGAGGAGAATGACGAGGGCCTGATGTTTTGTAACCAGTTGCTGTGGTAACGCTACTGCATTCAGCTGCACCAGTGTTTTGAGAGGAAATTACATTGCTCTACCAAATAAAGAACTACTGAGTGAATTTCCAATAGCGATAGAATGCATATCATTCGGCGGCAGGTGAGATGTTTCGAAAATGGAACACTTGATTTCAAAAACGAGTTAATAAGTTACAATTGCAGTTGTTTATCAAGTACCCGCAGTCTATTTAAAAGCGCTCTAGCATTGAAAACAGTATTTTGCAGGCAGGGCCGGATTTAGCCTAAGTGCTGCCCTATGCAGATGAGAAAAGTGCCGCCTCCCAAAAAAATTTTTTCGATGGTGATTTTCGATACAACACAGGCACTTGTTCTCATTTGTCCTCAAATCAGCCATTTTTATAAAACTTCATGAAAACTTCAACTTCAAGTTCTTTCGTAAACTAGTCTTACTTTTTGGCTTGTTTACATACATTAAGCATCAAGACAAGTACACAAAATAGCCTGCAACTTTTTCATCAACTTTTCCATAGGTGAGTAAAATATCTTTTCGTTATAACATCGGTCACATTTTACTTTCACTCAACCTTAGGCTACAAACTAATAGAAGGCAATATGTGGATTGATACTATGTGTAGGTTGCACGAAACGTTTTAAACAATTTACTTAAAATCTACTATCATTTAAACAGTTATTCTAATTTACACTAGTGTACAGTAGATATTCTTAAACCAAGCCCCACGTTTTATAATTTAACCTATACGTTCCTTTAACAGAGGTGAGTAACACTTAAAAACAAGTCACAACTTGGTTATTTTTATCGTGTCTTATTCACAAACCTATTAACACATACCAACGGGTCACAGATTTTTGGTACTCTTTTAGAACCAGTATATCAAAAATGGCAACCAAGTTTCCGAATAATCCCAAAACGCAAATGATTAGAGAAAAGACGATTTTTACTGCGTCTGTGCTGGGCTCCTCCGCTCCTGCTCCCAAATTAACTGAAAAAAAAACAAAAAAAAACTTATTACAACAATGATATGAATCAAGATTTTTACAAAATTATTTGCGTTTCTTTTTCTACACGCAAAAAGGAACGTTAAAAATGCCTTTCATGAGACTCCCTTGAAACATTTTAACCCTTTTTCCTGTGACGTATTTTGGCCAGTTGACTTGCGGACGGGGGGGTCGGTTCGACACTATCACTTTGAGCTCGTGTAACTCAAAAACTACGCAAGATAGATCAATCAAATTTTCACATGGTGTAGATAATTTATCTGACAACATAACATCGAAACTTTTTTGCAATTTGTTCAACAGCGCAACTTGAAAAATCAAATAATTTGATGGTTGGTCATATTTTTTTATTTGACTTGAGAAATTGCTTCCTAATTAACTTATAATTGAGTGTGACGGGTTAATTCCATTGTGTAGATTTTAATCTCTTACGCGGAGACGTCGTCCACGCTTCAATGAAATCGTAATTGGCGTCCGACTCGCGTTTGCTTGTTGTTTTGCCGGAGGCATTGCAAAACTTTGTTTCAACATTTGCAGAGAATGAGACATAATCACCGCAAAAAAACTATTTCAAGTTCTTTTTGAGCCACATGTTTATAGTCTACACTTTTTCAAACGTACTGTCATTACTTGATATTGGAACTAAACCAAGCAAATTTTTTTTTCACATTCACACTGTCGAATTTGGTTATGCATGATCAAGAAACACTTTGCATTTCACAGCACATCTCAGGAAGCTATTTATTCGTTTTTAACATTATTTCAACGTCTAAAGACGTTGAATCGATGTAAAAAGTGTCTGATTTGCTGTCTGGGTAGCGATTGAATACAGAAAAGTAAGGTAGCCTAATGGTGTCACGTGGTATTTGAACAACAACCTATCCAAAGGTAGTGACTTGCTTCGATAGGAGCTTGTTCCATTTTAGGCCATCATGCACTTCAAAAACAAAGAGCGTCTAAAACTCCTGACTGATAATCTTTGTCAAGATGCATTCCAAAGTGATATGTTTCAATACTTACCAACAATGATCACTTTGAATGAAACAATTTTGCAAACAGTTGTGACAAAATGTAGTGATAATAATCGTTTAGTCAAATCGTGTTGGTACGCTATAGAAGAGGTCGTTTGCCAAATGGAACTCCCGTTCTGCGTAACAAACTCAAAGTCGTGACATAACGATACGAAAAATAAAAAAAAAATATTTTTCAGGCCGAGTGCTATTGTCGTAAAAAAACAAAAAATCACTAAAGTGTTGACTTTTTCCTTGGGCAAAATTGAAGGTTGTTGATATTTTAAAAATGCACGTTTGTGTCAAAATGATTGAAGTGTTTTTTTTTCATGTTGTTAACTAGATTTGCAAAATAACGTTTTCTACATTTTTTTTCTAATTTGTTGGACATGCATTTTGTGTCAAGTTATTTATTACGCATTAGAAGATTTCTTTCTGTTCAAATTTTGAAATAGCATTTTAGATGCAGTTTGCGGTTGATGGCGTTACTGCAAAAGCCATCTTTTGTAATTGACACACATCCAAAAACAAAAGACGCATATACTACTGCTGGCTGATAGACCACGTCACAATACATCATAATGATGTTTTTACAAACCGAAGACCCAGAAAACCAATTTTGTCGTATATTAGTTTAGACGTCTGCAGACGTTGAACCAATGACAAAAAGTGATTTGCTGATTTGAAACAAAGTGATTGCTGTTTCCAATGTGCAAACATTTTGATAAAAAGTAATCAAGTTTTGGCCACAGCTTTCTGGTCCATTTAGGCTACTATGGTCAATCAACTCACGTTGCAAATAACATGTTTTGTGTAAGGTCTTGCTTGTGAAAAAATCGAAGTAAAAACACAAAAATGAAGTAAGCTATATCTACAAAGTGTTATATTCTTGAATGAACCATAGTTTTAAAAAAAAATAGTTTGAACAGGTTTCATCTGATAGAAACTATAATTGATATCATCGCAAAGGATCAAATAGCTGCGAAAATCACTTCAAGCAATTCTTTGGGGTGATTTTCATTATGCAAACCAAGGTGAACCTTAATATACATATTTTTATGCCAAACGATAAAAATCGTTCTTTCTTTTTTTCAAAGATAAGGAAAACGATCCGTATAAAATATAATTCAATTCAACATGTTTTCCTTATTTTGTCAGATATGCATTTTGTGTAACATTGCTTTAGAACAATTGCTGAGTATCGTATAGCGTTTGAGATGCAGTCAGAGAATACAACTCTATGGTTGATGGCGTTATTACAAAAGCCAACCTTTTGTCACGGAAATGTATTCGAAAACAAAAAGGCACAAAGGCGCTGACTGATAGATTACGTTACGATACGTTACAAAAACGAGACATTGATTTCAGATTCTTTCAACCCAACAAACAACTTTGCTCCAAATGACACAAACGTCCAAATTTATGGAGAAAAAGATATAGGCCTACACCGTTTTGTGAAAATAAGCTTTTGAAGACCAACATTTGAACGAAAAGTTTGAAATTATTGAGTTGGTCCTAATAGTGTTTCTGCTGAGATATATCAAAACTTTTCAATCCTCGTATAAAAAAATAATTTTGTAATCTCTCAAGCAACTGCAAAATTACCATTTAGGTAAAGCTTCAGTGATGATACAACACGCACAATGCTTGTCAAAGCACAATAATTTAGCTGCGTGTGTTTTTCCACAAAAGCCAAGCAGTTTAGATAGTCTGTGTCAAGTTCTTTTCAGTATCCTTCAATCTCTCGTTTTCATAAAACATTTTCACAACATCCATAAATATTCATGTGAATATAAGTGCACAGGTACATGCAAAAGTTTATTGGCGGGTCAAGAACGCACTCCTTGCTTTCCGACAAGAAATCGAGAAACTTACCACATCAGTATGTTTGTTTTATAAGATAAACAGAGTTTTGTCAAGAACTTTCCTACTGCTTCTTGTTATGAGTTAGAAACAAAATGTATTCGCCATAGAAAACAACGTAAAATTACATTTTTTTCAGCATAGCTTATCGGATACTCTCTGATAATTTCAAAGCAACTCAGATGTAATTAAAAGATTAATCAAAGCAACTCAAAACTCGAGTTTGCAAACAAAAGGCGGAATCATTACGGTTGAAAGCTTTACAACAAAACCAAATCATGAGAAATCTGCGTCGCAGTTCCACGCACGGCGGCGCTCAGTAATCCTATTAATCGGTATAATTTGAAAACAAAAGGGCTAGCTAGTAGCTAGCTAAAATATCAGAGTATGTTATGAAAATCATGCCATATCTCTAAAACTATAGACAATAGCAACGTCATTTAAAGCGGAATAAATACTTGAATAATTTTTAGAAAAAGTCAAGAAATTTCAAAGCTGTGGATCGCGTAGTTCTTTAATGATATTGCTTTAAAAAGTACCAAGTCCCCACCGACCCCCCCCCCCCCCCCCACAGGAAATAGGGTTGGCTTTTCGAAACGTACTTACCTAAGTAGTATGAATGGAGTTGTAAATGTATTAACCCAAAGTAGTGACGCCACAAACACATTTGATTTTATACCACATTTGATTTTATATATTTATGAATATGAATGGACTTGTAAATGTAATAACCCTAAGTAGTGACGTACATTTGATTTTATGTGAGAAATATAAGTACAAAGTCCGAATTAAGTGAAGCGATATAATTGTGTAACAGGGTTCGCTTCATAATTCTCACGATAGGATACTGATAAAAAGGCACCTTATTATGAAATAAACGGGGAATTGAAAAATGCTCATAACATATATAAAACAGAGATAGAGGCAGGCAGAACAAAGCTTGCATTCTATAAAGAGTGAGCAGATTAATTTTTTTTTACTCTGATGTTTGTATATAAACACGAAAGGAGTACTAACTTTCCACATTATGATATAAAACAGAAATGTCTTATGAAAAGCTTCAGCGTGTGATAAGCCGGGATGATGATGATCTTCAAAACTTTTTTTTCCTCAACACTTCAAACCGATTAATGGGGATGATGGAGATGGTGAAAATGAACCAGACAGCCCAAGATATGTTATCCCTCTAGATAGCTCAACCCCTAAAGGCGAAGGTGCTTTTGAAAGGTTCAACCTATCCGATCCCGAAGGATCCATTTTACCTCTACCCATCCTCTTTGATCCTTTCTTATCCCTTTCTCCAATATTTGATGTGGACGAAAGTGATGAAGAAGCTGATTCGATTCCTCTTCAAGAAAGCATCGAAGTCCCCCTTCAAACCGGTGATGAAAGGGATACAAAGAGATGTGAGCATCGAGGATGTGACGCACAATGCCTCTGCGAGATTTTTGACTTGTTTGAGGAGGTTGAAACTCCACTTCAATCCCCACCCGATTTGTTTAGTGATGAATTTTGGAGCGTTAATAAATCGTGTAAATAAATATTATAGCGTCGGTCTTGTTTTCTGTATTATCGAAATAAACCACACTAATTGTAAAAAGTTTGTGTTATTGGTTGTCCAGCGAAGAAATTTTATTTTATTTAAGAATTTTATTTTAGATGATGCTAATACCAGCTAAACAATCAACATTCCTTTTATGCAATGAGAACGCCCAAATTAACAGCTATAGAACAAATTGTTGCAACATATTCTTCTACATTCTGACAACTAGAAAAAGTCAACTAACCTAACGCAAACTACATCACAAATTGTTATCTAAACTTAAGACAAGCATGAAAAAATACAAACTCTAGCAGAATGCGAGCACAAATTTTGCAACACGCAATGACACCTGATGATGAAAACACACAAACAAATCTCCGAACACAGATTTTAACGTTACAAATTATGCAACAGAAACTTGTGATATTTTGTTGTAGTTTCTTAAGCTTGTAAAAATAAAATTGTAATTTACTGAAAATATTTTTAAAGTTTGTAAAAGAAAATTTAAGTTTGTGACTTAAAATAATTTTTTCATGTGCATGTTTTCAGAGGTAAACTTTCAGATTACAATTTGTTGAAACTATTTTTTATTTTCAGTTTGTAAGTTATGGAACTTATAGGTTTGTTGTTTGTTAAAACTATTTTTCAGTTGTAAATTGTGGAACTTAAAAGTTTGCACCTCGTTAGTTAATTTTTTTTATCTGTCAATCATACAACTTAAAAGTTTGTAACTTTTTAAAAAATATTATTCAGTTTGTAAAAAAAAAACTAAAAGTTAAGTTTGTGATTAATTTTTCGTGTATATGTTTTTAACGCAAAACTTTCAGTCTACAATTTGTTAAAACTATTTTTAAGTTGTAGTGATTTTTAAGTTTATTAAGTTGTGTAAAGTGATTGGATCTGGGTACCGGGCCCATTGAGCTCATTGGTACCGAACCTCAATTATCCTCTTAACGGCCTGTTTATAACCATTCGGTTTCTGTAGAATGTGAGCTAACCTATAGAAATATTCACTTGTATCATTGGCTAAGTTCTAAAACACTTTTATGTTTCGGATATCCTTAACCGTGAAGTCACAATTGGAATATGAAATGACCGTTTCTATCACAGTCTAAAAGTAATTGTCAATGTAGTTGTTGTCAAATCTGTTAGTTGCTTGGTTATGACGTAACTGACGTAACAAAGCTCTTTATTCATGGAAAAAATCGATAAGTTTTTAAGTGTACAATATTCGTTTTCAATCTTTTAACAACATAACATCTATTGTTCTGGCATACAGCACCACACCATGACTGAGTATCTGACCAAGATAAGTTATTAAGCTGAAAGGAATTTAGCACGGTCGCAAACCTGTTAGGCTATAAACTGATTCCATGTCGATTGTCGAATCATAAAGAAGACTTTATAAACTGTACTTACTTTGTTCTTTCTTCCATAACGCAGTGAGGATGAATCAAGTAATAATGTAATGAAATCGTAAACCTGATATAAATTAGAAAAAAGCCCTGTGGCAAAAATATCTCAGCAATATTGTGGAGTGACAATACATTGAACCATAACATTATCATTATTACTCAAAAAAAAAAACCACGAGGAAACGATATTTTTGGTTTACGTTAGCACATATGTCAAGATCATCATAGTGTGAAAATATCGTCAACTCAACAACTTCATAACTGGTCGACATCATGGATGTTGCACCCATTTGGTGAAGCAAGGACTTTACAGTGAAAGAAATGATTCAGCTTCAGTTCCCCTCAACTTAGGGTCAAAGATGCTTTTTCATATTGCAGCCACTCAAGTAATAAATGTGTTGCCCTCTGTGCTTAAAAGAAGTAAAGCAAAACGTTACTACTTGTCGACACATGAGTTGTTGAGCTCTAGAAGACTCTCTCTGAACCATTTCTGTGCAATGCAAACATTTTAAGTCGAATTCCGAGCGTTTGCGTTTCACTTTCACATTTTACTTGATGTTACTTGCAGGCAGAGGTGGGCAGTAACTAGTTACAAAAGTACCTAGTTACTGTAATTAGTTACTTTTTGAGTAACTGTAACGGTAACTTCGTTACTATTTTTCAAAAGTAACGAAACGCGGTAACTAGTTACTATTTTAGCACTTTTTCAACAGTTACAGTTACAAGTTACTTTTGTATTGAAATTTCAGTTTTTAATGCCGTTTATTTCTCTGCACGTGTTTGTGTCTTGCTTAGTGCGTGTTTGCTGCGTTTTGCGCAATAATGCATTTTTCTCGCAGATGTATCGGCGCAGCACTGCGCATGCGCGGTTCTACTTTTGTTTTGTGGTCTGGTTGAGATGGGTTGCTATATTGGCGAATTTATCGCCAAAGTCCAGAAATCTGGCGATTTTTTAATACGTTTAGCTTTATATTTATGATTTGGCTCTTTTTTGGCGATTTTTGATAACTGATTTGCCTAAATTAATTGTTTTTGACGATTAATCAATATGTCCCAAAGACAGGCAAGACACAACAATACAACAGGGTTGAGCATTATAATAATATATTTTACATATTTACAAATGAGTTTAACAGTCAAACGTTTTCGGTTTAACTTAAGCCCTCATCAGGAACCTGAAAATATTTATAAGAATGCAGTAAATTTCAACTTCTTGAAGGTAATTAACTAACTAACTATAAGCATCAAGAAACACGCAGCAATTAAAAGCAATTTGTTGATGCTTATAGTCAGTTAGTTAGTTACCTTAAAGAAGTTGAAATTTATTGCATTTAGTGTCACGCTTGCAATGCCTCTAAAAAGATTGTCTGACAATAAAACCAGCAACAGCATTGCTGTTTGCTTGCCGATGGTGGACGTTCTTGTGGAAGCAATACAAACCAGATTTGGTCATTGGTTCGAGGACAGCGACTTTCAGCTTGCGACTGCATTCCACCCACAATTTAGACTTATCTGTGTTTAATGCATGACAATTAAGCGACACTGCTGAATTGAAGACCAAAATAAAACAGAACATGCTTCAAGCAATTGAAGAAGCAAACTGCTCTGCTGATGAGGGGAGTAGCAGCGACACTGAAGTGGATGGTGGTAGGTAGAGCCACGGAGGAATTTTTGCACCCCTTTACGCAAAAACCAAGAAAAGAAAGCAATGCGCGTTGAATCTGTTACAGGAGTATTTGGAAGCGGGCCCTGAGGACAAGTTAAGCGGATCCAGATTCACAATTGGACCGATGAAAAAACTGTTTTAAAAACATAACACTCCCATTCCGTCAAGTGCTGCAGTAGAAATATTGTTTTCATTGCAGCACTTGTTCATCACCAGACTTTATTCGTTCATCCCCGACGCCGACACACGCTCCATCGACTTGACACTACCAAGACAGGCATGGGTGCGCCTCAACCGTCTCCGTGCGGCGTCTGGCTTTTTCGCTCAACCATGCACCAATGGGAAATGGGCTCTTCCTCCTCCTGTGAATGTGGTGCCGAGGAACAGCCCGCAGACCACATCATTGATTGATTAATTAAATCTTTATCCTCGGACTGGCAAAGCTTCTTCAGAACTTAATCCTGGCAGTTTTGCATACTTGTAGACTAAAGGCTTTAAATCACTGACCAGGCCCGGTCACCGATATTGACAGAGTGAAGTTTCCGATTGTTGAAGTCTTGTTGCCGGGAAATTATTCCATCTATTAGATGCCGCTAAATGGAGAGCAGTCCTTAACGTGCGTTGTTTAAGAGCATGCCCTGAGGTTCGAACCAGTGCAGCTTGATATTGAAGCTTCTTCGTTCCAGAAGTGACGCGCTAACCAATTGAACTATCGGTACGGACATCATCAATGACTGTAACATCTTCAAGCCACCTAACGGAGTGGAAGGTCTGCGTGTCCTGAATGATGAAATCAAAGACTGGCTGCTCTGTAGTAGCCTTTCAGTGTAGTCCGGGAACAGTGTGAATCTGGGGCGGTAAAAGAATAGACTCTCGGCCCCAGAAGCTCACACGACGACGACGATTGGGCAAGGACATTTTAAAGCCCAAAAGGGCAGGCCTGAGTGACGAGCACTTTGAAATGCTCGTATTTCTCAAAGGAAATAAACATAATTATAAGCCACTGAATATTTTTTTTAAATAAAACCTTGTTGGTTTTGTAGGCCTACTTGTGCTGTTATGTTATAGCATGGATGGCTCTAACACTATATATCAAACATTGCGGTTAAACTGGACTTGCATGCAGAGTTGGCCAGGTGCAGAATTTTATGTTCAGATTTGTGAGTAACTGAAAGTAACTAGTAACTGTAACTAGTAACGGTAACTAGTTACTTTTTAAAATCGGTAACTGTAACGGTAACTCAGTTACTATTTTGGCCAAGTAACTGTAACTGTAACTCAGCTACTTTTGAAAGTAACTTTGCCCACCTATGCTTGCAGGGAGAGAGTATGAAAGTAATTGTCTTCACTCCCAACAGTGGTTGATCGTAATAGAAAACAGAGGAGCTCAGAAATATAAATGAAAACAAACAACAACGTTTCGTGGGTGCATGGAGTTGTTGAACAAGCTGTTTGTTTGATCACAATAACGAAAGTTGTTTTGAAGGAAGTTGAAGTTAAGAATAGACGAAGCAGCTTCCTTGCGCCATGACTCTAACTCACACAGGAAACTACTGACGTTAGACGTAAGGAGGTTTTGAAATTCACTGCACGTAAACTGAGATCTCGAAGTTGTTTTTAGTTTTTTTTAAATGTGCAATGGCATCTACGACGTTGCTGCTAGTTTTATCTGAAGTAAATTGACGAGGTTTGGTTTCGATGTGAAAACACACCAGAAGCACGATTTTTTTTATAGTACAGTGATAACTGATAAGCTTCACTCGCCTATATGTGGTAGCCTATTGTATCTTCATCCTCGGACTGGCAAAACCTCTGATAAGTAATTCCTGGTACTGGTAGTTTTGCGTGCGTGTAAAAGCTTTAAACCACTGACACAGACCCTATCACCGAGATTAGTGGAGTGAAGTTTCCGTTTGTTGTTGAAGTGTTGTTGCTGGAGAATTATTCTGTCCATTGAATGTCGCTGAATGGAGAGCAGTCCTGAGATGAATTGTTCAAGCGAACACCCCGAGAGTCGAACCAGCGTCGGTTGATGTTGAGTCAGGCGCTTAGCCATTGAGCTGTCACTAAATAAATTATGTTACCTGTCACTAAATAAACACCCGTTTAAATAAATGAGAACTGTCTTTGATTATTTGACCTCTTTCACTGCGATTATTTGATCGTTCCATTGAAGGAATAACATTTGGGAGTCCCATGCTTCTGAACCCCTGCCATAAACGAAGTTTTTCCCATCTCTCCGTGTTTGTTTCACATGGTAGCCACTTTAACAAGTAGAAATTCTGCCACTGCGAATGACTACAATGCAACCGCCAACCAATCAGAACATGTTATAAGAGGCCACCGTCCAATTGTGCCCTTTCTAGAACTCAGCCAGAGAGTTAATGCTTGTTTTGAACTTTATTTGGTAATTACAGAAAAAAAAAGGGCAATAGCAGTGGTGGGAATCGAACCCGCGTCAATGAAATAACTACTTTCTAGCCCTAACTCTAACCCCTAAGCCAACCAGCTGACAAAAAATCCATCACTTGATTTGCTTTGGATCATCTTCTTTTCACGTCATAGAAAACGTAGCTTATGATTGGTTGGCGGTGCATTCTAGTCAATTGCAGTGGCAGAATTTGTCCTTGTTGAAGTGGCTACCGTTTCACACAATGTTGCCACAATGCAATCGTGACATCATTCCAGGTTGCGTGGAGCTTTTCAGAGTTTAACTGAAAGTATCGAGACGTTTAATGTCTTAAGAAGCTTAAAGCTTTTTTTGAGAAGCTTATTTTCTTAAATTGTTTTCGATGGGTTTGTCTTGAAGGAAAACTAAAATAAACCTACTTGATTGTCAAATGGTACAAGGGTTAGGCTTTAGTTTGTTTTCGATAGGTTTGTCTTAGACCCAGGTCCGTTGAGAGAATATTTTGGCTTCGGTGCCAATGAGATTTTGGGTCTCAAATCAAGAAATTTATAAGAAAAACGCACTGTATCAAAACAATACGCTGTGGTTTCTTCATGTTTCTGGGCCCCATGAAAAGCTTTGGAACCCTTAAAATTACCCCTGGGCACAGCTCCAAAAGTACCTCCAGGACTCCCCTCCAACGTTACTGACTAGACCACACATCTAACACCGATAGCAAAGAACATGCTGAAATATGGTTGCCAAGTATAGAATTAACACACTAGATGGAGGTAAATGCACTGAATGATGCACATTACTAAATTACTGTTTCCAACATTCCCACCCCTAAAAGCGACAGTGAAAATAATGGCGCTTTTAAAACTAGAGAAACAGCACTAAAAACAAGAATGAACCACACGACTCAAAAATGTCTAAATACAATAAAGAAAAGGCACATAAACGAAGACACAAAATGGTGACGCAGCATCATTATCTTTGCATTAAGGATGCAAAGCTGCAAATTGTTAACTGAAAGTTAATATTAATTAACATGTTAGTTAATAATTGTTATTAACAAAGCGACATATGAGAGCAGCCGATGCAGTGACAGCATTGCTTACACTCTACAGATCCACCATCTACTGCGAAACACGAAATTACCAAGACGGCTTTTAAACAAGCACCTTGGCAAAAGCATTGTGTTTTACAAACTTTTCAACAAAAAACTACAACATGAAACGAAACACTTTGCTTGGCTGCAAGAACTACATCAGCAAATTTATGCAATTCAATTCTAACCAATTCCTTGCCAGCACACAATGTACAACATCTTATATATAAGTATTTGTACTAAGTTACCTTTAAATGAGATGCATTTGGTGGGTTAGTTTTGAATCTTTATCCTCCGGCCGATCAAGCCTTGATAGGTTATTCCTGGTAGTTTCGCATACTTGTGGAGACTCTTGACGCAGGGCCGGTTAACGAGATTGGCAGAGTAAAGTTTTTCGATTGATGAAGTGTTGTTGTCGGGGAATTATTTCATTCACTAGGTGCCGCTGAATGGAGAGCAGTCCTGAAATGCGTTGCTCAAGCGCACACCCAAGAGCCGAACCAGCGCCGCGTGATCTTGAGTCCGTAGCGTAACCATTGAGCTATCAGGGCGATTTAATTGAATGATGCAAATACTTACATGATGTGTTAACAGCATATCCAATTTCTTGGTTTGACATTGTGCAGCCTGTGTCGATCACAAACTCGACTAATATAATTATTTTTATTTTGTGAAATCACTTTCAAAGCCTTAAGCATTTCTAAAACATAAAACAAGATACTTGAAATCGAAGTCTGATGTTCATGAAGTGGTGTTCATTTCTTTGTTCTTGAAACTTTTCGGTTAATTTATTGTGATCTAAGCGTTTGTTGTGAGGACCCAAGCTTTGCAGTTTTAAATTTCTCTAGTGTGTGGTTTAGTCAGTGATGTACGCGCATACGAAAAATATTGACGCCGTCAGCGTAAACGCAAACGTTCGAAAAACCGTACGCCGTATGCGTCAACGTAACTTGTAAACAAAGTTGGCGGCGTCGGCGTCAGCGCAAACACCAGCGTAAACTTATTTTGTTTGCTAGGTGCCAAACATTCACACGGTATAAACCACTCGAAACAAACAAGTTTTATTTTGAATTTCCACGAAGAAACACAAGCATCTGAAAGTGTTCATCTGACATTTTGTTACGTTTTGGTTTCAATATGTCTTTGCCCATTGAAAACATTCTTTCAACTGCAGCGCTGGTAGGTATTGGCGTGTTGTAGCGAAAAAAATACATTAAAAAGTATGCGTTGACGCTATGCGCTAAAGAACCGCAAAAACTTTACGGGGTAGCCTCAAGCGACAACTATCCAAAAAATGTGGCCGTAAGCGTTAGCGTAAACAAAAAGTTTACGCCGCAAGTGTGCGGCGTAGAATTTGCGGCGTATACGTAGTAGGCTGGCGCAAAATCTCGAAAAAAAATTTTTGCTAATTGAAAGCTTTTGAGAAACGATTTCAAAAATATTTTCATTGTCGAATATCTCGAAAACTAGAGCCAATTCGAAAAAAACTAAGTGCATTTTCGGAATCAGGGGCCCTGAATTTCAAGCTTTATGTTTATTCCATTTCAAATCTTATGTTAAAATGGATTATGCTGTATTACACAATAAAAAGCGTTTTTAACTCTCTAATTTTGTTTCAAGGTGAATAATTTTGATATTTGTAAAAGTTTCCTTTAGATAGAGAACTTTCTAACCCATTGTTTAGATATTTTCTACTAAAGTTTTGTAACAATCTATTATTTAGGTTGCAAGCATATCAGCATACATACATGAACAGTATTTGTAGGCTACTGTTCGACATTAGAGCAACAAAGTGGCTTTATAAAGCATTTTAACTTTCTGAACTGACATATGACTTTTAATCAAATACTGTTTCTTTTCTCTTAAAATTATTAACAATTTTTTGTTTTTAAAGTCCACCTTAAGCGTGAACGCTGTCACACCTTTGTTATAAATAATAAAGCAACATACGAAACCAACGGAATGCACTGTCTAAAAAGTTTAAGTGGATTTTCTGACGCATATCAGTTAGTCCAATGCTACGCGATGCCTAATATAGCAATAGTTGAACTTTGTCATTGCAAATATAGAAAAAAATACAGTCGCGTTCAAAAGTTTAAAATCACCTGTTAAAATTTAATATTTCTACAATATGTTAGAAAAACTATTCCAAATTGTATGCCATATATTATTTGATGGTGTAACTATTACTATTATGTAACTGATGCTTCTGTGCAACCCGTTATGAATGAGCTATTTGTTTTGGAAACAAAAAAATCAATTTTGTTAAATTTATTGCGGAAAATCATGAGTAAAAACAGCTCCTCAGCTGTTAAAAGGTCAAAAAATTGTACTCAGAAAGAAAAATATTGGAAAAACTACATTTTAGCGAAACAGCAATCCGTCAGACAGTAGTCACATTTATAAAATTTGAGAGCTTAGTGGACTCGAAAAGGGCTGGCAGACCTAGGATTACATGTCCAACAGATGATCATACGATGAGGAGACTGGAATACCCTCACCCATGTGTTTAAAAAAAAAAGCTGGATTGTGCAAAGATTGTTGTGCACAGACAAAAATGTAAGTGGGGTACTTTTATCATAAAATGTCGTGTTGCCACTAAATTCTACTTCAAAACCTATAAAGCAAGAAAAGCAAAAACGAGTCTTACACCTTCCCTCGAACAGCTGAAAAGTGGAAGAAGGTAGTAGGTATTATTTGCTAATGATTCAGCTGTGCAACAGCTTACCTTTCGCAAGCGTCTTGTCAGAAAGTTACTTTAATTGGTTTTCGGTATGTAGATCAATACCCACGGTCCAAACAGTAAAATATTTCCTCTCCCCACACGCATGGTCAGAAGAGGGTAATATCTGTCTGTAGAATGGATTATAAATCATGGAAAAGTGGTCATGATCATGGACAAATTTGTGAAGGGATCACCACGTTATATGTTTTGAAAATTTTGACAACTCCTGTTCAGGGTCAAAATAAATTTGTCTATTCTTCAAGTTGCCTATGAATCTTACAACAAGACTGCTGATTAGGACTGTTTGAAACAAATTTATTTTACAGTAAAAAAAATTAATATCTTCAAAAAATACAGCGTAGCCTATAGGCTATTTTAAAAATGTTGCTTTTTGTTTCATAATTCATTTACCTTTATTTTCTTTTCGAATTAAACTTCTCAAGCGAAAAGCTCTTTTGCCCGATTCGGTTCAAACACCTCTAGTTTATAATGATTTGATCACGTTTCAGCAAAAAGCAATCAAACTTTGTTTCCAACAAAATAGGTCTCCAGTCAAAATAGGCCTTTCTTTCTTCACAAGAACGCTCTTTCGCGAAATAAGTCTATCGCAAAATGTAGATCAATAGGCTACGGCCAAGCTTAATTTTGTCCATCATCATTTGAAGATAGTATATATTTGCCAGCCAATGCGATGTTGTTAAATATCGGCAGGACACAGCTACATCAATTGGTTATTGCTTGGTGAAAGAAAAGAGGTGCGAGATAAGAAGAAGACGAACTAGGGAAGATGATGTACAATAAAACAGTGAGCTGACTTGCAGGGATGGAGGAACCACGTGGGCCACGTGGGCCTTGGCCCAAGTACTTTATTTTCTGGGTGGGCCTGGCCCACCCACATTTGAAAGCCAAATTTCTTTGAAAAGGTAGCGAAAACGGCACCTCAGAGAGGGAGTTTCAAAAAAGAGGTTTTCACTCATTTGATACACACAAGTTTGATTATCTTTGATGGCTCAATGATGAAATTCAATCTTCAAACTTTTCTGTTGAGTCCATTATTGATGTACAGCACGTGTGTGTGTGGTTGCGTGTGACTGGTGGAGCAACCTATCAATCAATATAATTATTTTCTATCTTCTCTATGGTTAGAACAGTGATATCATTACATATGCACGTACTATATAATGCTGCATTCCCAGGTGATATTATAACTGTGTGTGTATTGTTGCCTTTTTTTTGTGTGTAGGCTACATTGCCACATTTTGTACAGCGCTGTAGAGCAATTCAACAATTTTGTAAATTTTTTGAACAAATCCGACCCCAAAAGTTGGATTGACTTTGACTGCTGCGCCTCTGGGCCCACCTACTTTTAAAATGGTTCCTCCATCCCTGCTGACTTGTCAAGCATCGGGAAAGCAAAAAGAGTAGTGGAAGAACGTGACGTGTGAAAAAAGTTGACAGTCAACCTTCGACTCGGAGACGGAACATGATGATGATGAATGCGATCCTGGCTGAAATTATTGATGCTAAAACCATAACAGAAAATACATTTTATAATACTGATTAATATGAAATGCAGGCTATGGTTGACTTTATTTGCAGAGGTCGAAGAAGCTTTTCTCAGAATAGCTCAACACAATTTTTTTCAACAAATTCATTAAATTTTTCTGTTTTTTGACATACGCCATTGAATCAAAAAAAGGGCTTAAAATTTATGGCATACATGGTCCTACTGGCAAGTTGAATGTTCAGTAGGCCTGCTACATCTTTACTATGCAGCAGGAACTGTTGCCGAATTCACGGAAATCAAGAAGGTTTCATTACAAATGCGTTTATTGGATAATAGTTAAATTTTAAATTTCCTAAAAATTACCTACATAGGCTTTTCACGACAAATTAGTCTAAATACTTGTGCTTCTGGAATTTCTATCTCAAATGAAATAAGTCGCTCAATCAATCAGTGTCCCCTTCAATCAAATGAGTCACGCTACATCGCTGATTACAACACTATTAGCTGTTGAAATGTTATCATCGTCGTCGTCGTGTGAAGCTCTGGGGATGAGGGTCTATCTTTTTACCATTCCAAATTCACGATGTTCCTAGACTAAGCTGGAAGGCTATTACAAAGCAGCCAGTCTTTTGTTTCATCACTCAACACTCCATCAGGTGACTTGCTATGTGATGAATACGCCATAAACTTGATCATGGAAAACTTTTTTTTTCAAAACGTTGCGTATGCGTCAGAAAATCCACACTTTTTAGGCAGTGTATTTTCGTTGGTTTTGTATATTATTTATAGCAGACAAGTAACGTTAGCAAACTGCATGCGCTTTCGGAACACAGTTCTCTAGACATGTGACTGTGCTATAAACAGCACACAGTTCCCTCGTCATAGCCCATGACGAGGGAACTGTGTTCCAAAAGCGAATGCGATTCGCTATTACCACAGCAAACACACAGCATCAGGCTAAAACAAATCGTTAATAGACTATTTACATTGTGAAATATGCTGATATGTTTGCAACGTAATTAATAATAGATTGTTATATAACTTTGGTAGAAAATATCTAAACTATGGGTTAAACCAGCGTTTCTCAAAGTGGGTGAAATCGCCCCCTGGGGGCGATTTTAAGCGCCAGAGGGGCGAAAAAATCAAAGGGGGCGATCGGGGGGGCGAAAACACTCGAAGGGGGCAAATTTATCAAACCACCAATAACAGTCCAACGCGCTAACAACAGTCCAATGCGCAAACCATTTAGCCTACTGCAAATACAGTAGATGATTCCACCTTGACCGACAATGTATCGCTGCTGCTGCTTGGATATGTGCGTTTTGTTCATAATATGAGAACAAGATTAAATGATTTTTGCGCTCAGTCTTCCTACAGATATTCGGGCATCAAGCATCTTTAATGCAGTGAAAAACTTCTACGAAGAGAAGGGGATTCCACTGAAGAATATTCTACAATGCGCAACTGATGGTGCTCGGGCAATGGTTGGAAAGCAGCGAGGGTTCATTGCACTGATGAAAAGAGCAATTCCTGGACTTATTGCAATACATTGTGTAATTCACCGTCAGCATTTAGTTGCCCGTAAGTAAGCTCAGTCCTGA
This sequence comes from Aplidium turbinatum, assembly GCF_918807975.1. Taxonomy (NCBI): domain Eukaryota; kingdom Metazoa; phylum Chordata; class Ascidiacea; order Aplousobranchia; family Polyclinidae; genus Aplidium; species Aplidium turbinatum. Next base: position 51,344,118 of record NC_137472.1, read on the forward strand.
ACTGCATAAATCACTGAATATTGAGATAAAATTCGTCAACAAGATAAAATCGCAGGTCAAAATGTCTTAACTCAGTTTCCCAATTTGAGCGAGATTGTTATTACAGAAGAACAACGGCAAAAATACTGCTCACATTTAGAGATGCTTCATAAAGACATGAAACTTCGCTTTGCAGATCTCGTGAACCTCCATGCTCCAACCTGGGTGGGACAACCATTTTCTAGCGAACCTACAGACATACTGTAGAGTTGGAACTTCAAGAGCAGTTCATTGATATGCAAACAGATGATGAGTCAAGAGTGAAATTCAGAAATGATAGATACGATTTGTTTTGGTGCCAGGTTGCTGGCAAATATGAGCTTCTCTGGAAAGAAGCTAGAATGTGGATTTTGTCGTTTCCTACTTCATATATGGTTGAAAGGGGGTTTTCGGTTGTGACATTGATGCTTTCAAAGCAAAGAAACGCTTGCTAGTTCATAAACGGGATGATCTTCGACTCTATCTTACGAAGATGTCGCCAAACATTTCAAAACTTTGTAAAAGTCGCCAAGCTCATCCATCCCATTGAACACTGAACATTATCATGTATTCATGTTAGCCTACTCACTGCAGTGGTTCTCAACCTTTTTGTCTTGGTGGGCCCCTTTTGGTGTCTTCGAAGCGGTCGCGGACTCCTAAAAATTTCAATTTGAAATTTTGGTATATCGCGTTTCCTTATGGAATCATAAATTATGTTACATAAGTTTCAAAGCAACACACTTAAAAGAATTTGTTGAATTCGCAACGCACTTGACGATTGATGAGATTGACGAAATTATGTTGACTTATGAGCACTATATGTTGGCACACAGGATCAAACATCGGTAAGCTATATGCTCATTTGATGTTTTTCTATAACTTTTATCAAAAGTTAATAGAATACTTGCGACTGTTACAAAGAATTTCTCCCTTTTTTCATTTGAAATCAATATTAATTCGTTATAATCACAGTCATTGCAAAACTGTGAGTGGTGATAGACTGCTGACTAACGTTTGTATTTCTAAATTAATCATTGATCATCAATCTGTTGTCTTAAAAGAATTTAGTTGAACATAGCCAACATAGCCTTATTAAAAGGTTTAAGTAATTTATATGATATTTTAGTTAAGAAACCAAACCTTTGTGCAATGTCCTTTGCAATTTCAAACGACGAACCAGTGCGTTGCGACTTACAGTTTAAGAATCACTGTAGGCTAATACATAAATAAAGCACAAACAATTTTTAAATTTCTTAATTTATCCGTCATGTTGAAAACTCGGAAACTTTCGCGGACCCCCGGAAATCGCTTTACGGACCCCCGGTTGAGAACCATTGTGTTACTGTCAATTTCGTTGATTAAATTCCCAAAACTAAATTGGTCTATCACTCTATTATCAATGTTTATTTTACTTGACAGAATTAGGGGGGTGAAATTTTATTTCAATAACGTAAAGGGGGCGATGGACTAAAAAAGTTTGAGAAACACAGGGTTAAACAATAAATACTATTAACGCTACAAAAAGTGCTCAATGCCAAGCAGAGCGAATTAAATCAAATATAGTTATTAATCTCTAAACCCTTGACAGCCTGTTTCACCCTAAAAGGGAGATCATCAGAAGGTCCTGAAAACCATGCTAAAGCAATAAATCGGTAATACCTGAAAATATATTAGTTATTATTATAACCTTAATTTAATCTTCAAAAAACCATCAGAAATTACAAAGGGCTGCCTCCAGTCCTCTATCCGTTATCAAAAAAGCCTCAATTTAAGACGTTCAAATTGTTCAAGACGTTCAAATTGTTCAAGACGTTCAATTCACACATTCTACGTCATCGTTTGTATTATTTGACTTTGCTTTGAATGTGTGTATTTACACTCGCAACAAAATAAACGCCAATCAATCAATTGAAAATCAAGCAGATTGAAACCAACACCTGTGACATCGCAAGGAAGGAAAATGCAATAAAGATAAGATAAGCTGTAGTCCCTGTAGAAATCAGCCCTAACCCTAACCGAATTTTTGACAATATCCAGCAAATTATGGGAATAAAAAGTATGCCGGAAGCACTAATAAAAACAAAAGACAGAACTAAATGGAGGCAATTTATTCATATGGGAGATCACAGCTGATCAAACATGATCAATCTGTTGAAGAAGATGTAGAAATCAAATAAAATGTATTTTTTAATTTTGTTTTTGAGTTATTGAAGTATTTGAGTTTAAATTTTTGCGATGACGACCTTTACCCACCAGTTCAGAACTTTTGTTCAGAAGGTGGCTACACTCGGCCTTTAGAATGGCCAGCTTTCCAGCGACTCGCAGCGAGACTGTGGTAACGTTGATATAAGCCTATTTTATTTAAGGTCTTATGTTTGTTTATATTTGAATTAATATTAAGGCTTCCTGACTACCAAATAAATATTTTATCTAACTTATGTAATTTGGCTATCTGACTCCATGGACTATTTCCACACAATTGTTATTCGAATTATAATTTCTATTTTCTAGTTATCGGAAGGTGTTCATATAATATTGTAGGTTGATAGCAAAAATGAATTTAAACATTGTAGAATAACGAAACAAAGGTTACGAATTTTCACATTTTAACAGTCGTCCAAATTGTTACATACTACATAATCTATTTTATCTTTTCGGAACTGAGCTCAGCTTGAGCTGGTCTGATTGAGCTGTCGCCAAATGCGAACAAATCATTTTATTTTCTGTTCCCTTTTTTCTATTTACTTCGGGAGCAGTTTACATGGAAAATTACAGAAACATTAGGAAATAAATTTAGGTTAATGTAAAAGGGAAACTTATATGACGAAATAATGGATTGCTACACCTCAGCTTGAGCTGGTCTGATTGAACTGTCGCCAAATGCGAACAAATCATTTTATTTTCTGTTCCCTTTTTTCGATTTACTTCGGGAGCAGTTTACATGGAAAATCACAGAAACATTAGGAAATAAATTTAGGTTAAAGTAACAGAAAGGGAAACTTATATGACGAAATAATGGATTGCTACAAAACTATCAACACAATTATTTCGAGCAACGGCATTGCAATGCTTGCAGAAGGCCGTTATTAACATAGAATGTAAATTAGCATTACATAGCTTGTAAATTAATCCCTCCAGTAGCAATAGAAAATGAATAAGTAGAGGAATTAGGCAAAATAGTATGCAATATATTTTATAATTAGGGAGAGAGAAAACTTTTATTTTGTTTGTTGCGAAAATTAGTAGGTTAGCTATACGGTAAGCTACAAATATAAACCGGTACAAATATATTCAACAACAGACAGGAAGCAGCGAAAGACTATATTAGTCATCGAGTCAGCTGCTTCCTGCGAGTAAGCGAGTCCTGAGTTGTGACCGTACGATATTAGAAAAAAGTAAAAAAAGCAAGGATGCGATTAAAAAAAAATACGTTTGTACCTAGGCTACTGCACTGAGAAGACCGGAAGGTCGAAACGGTGTGCACTGTCTGCAGTTAAATAGCCTTCTATATTTTTTTCTCAGTTTTACAAAAAAAACATGCATAGCCTAGTGTGATATCATAAAGGAATGACTCAGAGAGGCAAAAAGTTACGCAAAACCGGCTCACGCGGCTCAGTGTGACCACATGAATTCAGAAAAACAAAATAATAAAAAGTCAGATATAATTAAGTAAGCATAACAAAAAAAAAACATAGGTGCTATTTTCTTTTTTAGATAAAGTTGGCTTAATCAAATTCTCAATTTAAAATTTCAAAAGCTTTATGAAAATCACAAATATAACAAGTTTTAGCAATTGAAATCGCTTTGCAATGTCACCAAAAGGTAACCTTAAGCGATAGAAAGTTAAAAACAAGTATTTAAAAGCAAATTGAGACGATTATTATTGTAACAGTTTGCTCAAAAAATTAAGGCGACAAAAAAGCAGTTTCGATGATACGAATTTCAGTAGCCTACATCAGTGATTCTCAATGTGGTCCAGGTGGACCACTGATGGTCCACCAAGAATTTATGTTGGTCCACAGAAAGTTCTATAAATCCTTTATAAAACATTCTTCAAAATTGTATCATTTACTACAGTAAATTATGTAAGGACTGATGCACACAGGTGTAAGAAATTATGTAGCATGTATGATTGTATGTCAGCGTGACATGATAATCATGTTTACTTCGTGATTTTTGATCGATTTTTCTGGAAGTGCTAGATTAGCATAAGCTAAGCAGTTTTTGAACTTATTTACTAATTGACGAGTAGGCTATTGAACTGTTTAAGGTGCAATTTTAGCGAGTAATAGTAAAGTGCGATAAAAAAGTATTTTGTTGAAAGCCACAGAAAAAGTAAACGCCATCAAGCTGGACTGGAGCGACAACAAGCATCGCAGTCAAGGCAAACTTTTATTGAACAAGCCCCTTTTATTGAACACGTTTGGGTCTGAAATCGACAAAATATTATGTTTGGATAACTAAGTTAGTATTAATTCAAAGAAGAACTATGTGGCCTCTACAAATAAGCAATTTTGTTAGGTCAAAATAAAGTCAAACTTTGATGAACATCAAGTCACAAAATTTTTTTTTTGGTCAAAATAAAAATGGCCCTAATTATAATTGATCTAAGCACGTCTGGCAACACTACTTTCAAAAAACAGTGAGGCTAGCACCCAGTGTTTCCACTTTTAGGGAAATTTCCCGAAATTAGGGAAATTTGCAGTAAATTTTTGGCTGTAGGGAAATTTCTACCAAGCATTTTTTGGTTCATCAGAAACTTATTTTTAGAATTTGAATTTTCTCAATAATTAAAATAACCAACTGATTGAAATATCAAAAACAAACAAAGAAGTTGAATATTTTTTGTTCCAAATCCAACATTTAGGGGTGCTCTTCCACAAGACGCCCTGTTGGTCAACCGGACAAAGTGATGACGTCACATACATTGGAATGGACTATTATGAAGGAGGAAGTGCGGGATGGAAGTGCAATAAAACATACCAGAAGAAAATTGTCTCCCATTTATTCATTTGTTGTTTAATTTAAACAAATTTGCGATCGTTGAAAAGCACAAGCATAGATCTAACCAACTAAGTTAATACCAAGTCCCAAAATGTTACTAGCTCCATCTGGTGGTCACCTAAACTTGACCAAATTCAAACCATTATCAAAAGTTTATTTGCAATGATAAAAACATTAAACGACAACCAATTAAAATAACATGTTACTGTTTATTGAAGTGCTAACTTTCATTTTTATATCTTATTCAATGTGCGCGCAATCGTTGTTCGAAGACAGCCCCCCAACGAAGCTTTTGCCCAATGCATTTCAATGGCGAATCGATCGTCTTCCAGTTCACGCCCTGCATGTTCACGATAATTAATTGTCTCCCGTTTATTCATTTCTTGCTCAATTTTAACAGATTTGCTATCGTTGAAAAGCACAAGCATAGATTTAACCACCATTATCAAAAGTTTATTTGCAATAATAAAAACATTAAACGACAACCAATTAAAAGAACACGTTACTGTTTATTGAAGTGCTAACTTTCATTTTTATATCTTATTCAATATGCGCGCAATCGTTGTTCGAAGACAGCCCCCCAACGAAGCTTTTGCCCAATGCATTTCAATGGCAAATCGATCGTCTTCCAGTTCACGCCCTGCATGTTCACGATAATTAATTGTCTCCCATTTATTCATTTCTTGCTCAATTTCAACAGATTTGCTATCGTTGAAAAGCATAAGCATAGATCTAACCAACTAAATTAATACCAAGTCCCAAAATACTACTAGCTCCATCTGGTGGCCACCTAAACTTGACCAAATTCAAACCATTATCAAAAGTTTATTTACAATGATAAAAACATTAAACGACAACCAATTAAGCAAACACGTTACCGTACTGTTTATTGAACGGCTAACTTTCATTTTCATACCTTATTTAATATACGAGCAATCGTTGTTCGAAGACAGCCTCCCAACGAAGCTTTTGCACAATGCATTTCAATGACGAATCGATCGTCTTTCTGGATTCAAATTGTGTGATCGCGATAATTAATTGTCTCCCATTCCCATTTATATTGAAAAAATGCTAAAGTCATAGAAAGGATTAGGATCAGGCACACAAATAGCCTAATTGGTGGTGTAATGGCTTGTCCGAATCAAGTAATGTAACAAACACTGATCAATAGGAAAGCGATGTGTGCTCTAGAGCGGTGTAGAACTTTGATCCTTTGGGAGGTCGTGGAAAAATTGTTGTCACTCGGCCCTCAGTCGACATCAACTTGAAAAGCTCGGTTGAGGAAGCAAGTGATGTCAGCTCCAAGCCAAGTGCAGGAGCCAGAAAATTGTTCCTATTTGGATGGAGAAACCTCTGCAAATAATAAAAAGCAACAACAACCAGCGAGACAGTGGGTGCAGATACTTATGTTTTGTTCAATGCTTAGCCAAGAAATTTTTTCACAACACTTAGGCTAAGCCTAATAAACCTAGGTTTAAATATGGATCAAAGGTAAGTAACGAAACCGTAATGAAATGACTTGGGCTTGCATTCTCGTGTTCTTTCATTACCACACGAAGTCTTTTTCCCAAAGGCATCCGCGTGTGTAAACAAAATGATTCATAGGTCCAAACCTTAAACGTTGACACACAAAAATCATGTTACAAACGTCAGTTAAAAAAATTATTTTGTTTCGTCTGACATTGCACTTTTGTTAGCCTAGTTTGTTTGTTATAGAATAAATATCACAAAGTATGTGGACAGCAACTCTTTTTTATCATTAGGTAGCCCTGAAAAGGGCTGTTTTTTTTTTGGCAAATGGACGATGTGGCGCCTACAGTAAGGGGTAGGACTCCCTTATGGCGCGGAGAACTTCCGGAAAATGTCGTCCCCGTGGAAACTGATGTCGCCACATAAATTCATCAAGATACCCAGGTATCATGTGCCTTGTGGTGCCACCCATTCTTTTAAATTTTCGTTTACAATTCAGCCACAAGTTTTCAATGTGGTTCGTATGTGTGACCCCCTGTGGCCAAAACATAATGATGGTGATGGTTGACCGTTTGGTGGCGATATCCAAGATCTAAAAAATACGAAAGCAACTTTAAATAAATTTCAGCGTAAAATGCTTGCTGCAACGGTTTCCAAATAGAAATAACAAAAACATGTTAAATTGGTAAATTTATTTTTAATGGATGCATAATTCTTTTGACATGAGCCATCGTGCTTTTTGAAAAGGAGCTGTGCAGTTAAGTGGCGAGGTCAGTTGATTGTTTTTCCTGCTCCCAAAGTAACTTTAAACGGTTAACTGTTGTTAACAGTTTCTACACTATGAATAAGTTGTATCAAGTGGGACCTGGCATGACAGTTTAAGCCATATGGTTGAGTCTGATGCTATCACAACAGAAAAGTACACATTGTAGGCTACTGTGATATGTTTTCAGACAAGCTAAACACAAACTGGTGGTTGAATGACCAATAGGACTGTGCAAGCAATCATTTAATTGGCTGTCGTTTAATGTTTTTATCATTGCAAATAAACTTTTGATAATGGTTTGAATTTGGTCATGTTTAGGTGGCCACCAGATGGAGCTAGTAGTATTTTGGGACTTGGTATTAACTTAGTTGGTTAGATTTATGCTTGTGCTTTTCAACAATCGCAAATTTGTTTAAATTAAACGACAAATAAATAAATGGGAAACAATTTTCTTCTGGTTTGTTTCATTGCATTTCCACCCCGCACATCCTCCTTCATAATAGTCCATTCCAATGTGTGTGACGTCATCATTTTGTCAGATTGACCAAAAGGGCGTCTTGTGAAAGACCACCGTCATTCTGGCAGAATAATTTTTCCGCTTTCCGCCTAAAAAAGTTATCCGTGAATAAGTGCGAGGAACAAAATGCGACATGACATACCTTCGAAACATCTCCGAATAAAACTATAATCCGCAACACGTGCCACTTAAATTTTACATGCATCGGATTTGGTATTAAATTACCTTTCCAGGGATGTGCACCAATAGGTCGGCATTTAGAAGGAACTCCCAGCAGAACGCTTCAAAGATGGAGCATATATTTACGATAATCATTAAAATAAAACGATTTTTGTATAATAGACACCACTCAAAACATCTTCGAATAAAACTATAATCCGCAACATGTGCCACTTAAATTTTACATGCATCGGATTTGGTATTAAATTACCTTTCCAGGGATGTGCACCAATAGGTCGGCATTTGGAAGGAACTCCCAGCAGAACGCTTCAAAGATGCAGGAGGATATATTTACGATAAACATTAAAATAATACGATTTTGCATAATAGACACCACTCCAAACATCTTCGAATAAAACTATAATCCGCAACACGTGCCACTTAAATTTTACATGCATCAGATTCAGTATTAAATTACCTTTCCAGGGATGTGCAACAATAGGTCGGCATTTGGAAGGAACTCCCAGCAGAACGCTTCAAAGATGGAGCATATGTTTACAATAAACATTAAAATAATACGATTTTTGTATAACAGACACCACTCCAAACATCTTCGAATAAAACTATAATCCGCAACACGTGCCACTTAAATTTTACATGCATCGAATTCAGTATTAAATTACCTTTCCAGGGATGTGCACCAATAGGTCGGCATTTGGAAGGAACTCCCAGCAGAACGCTTCAAAGATGCAGGAGGATATATTTACGATGAACATTAAAATAATACGATTTTGCATAATAGACACCACTCCAAACATCTTCGAATAAAACTATAATCCGCAACACGTGCCACTTAAATTTTACATGCATCGGATTCAGTATTAAATTACCTTTCCAGGGATGTGCATCAATAGGTCGGCATTTGGAAGGAACTCCCAGCAGAACGCTTCAAAGATGGAACATATATTTACGATAAACATTAAAATAATACGATTTTTGTATAATAGACACTACTCCAAACATCTTCAAATAAAACCATAATCCGCAACACGTGCCACTTAAATTTTACATGCATCGGATTTGGTATTAAATTACCTTTCCAGGGATGTGCACCAATAGGTCGGCATTTAAAAGGAACTCCCAGCAGAACGCTTCAAAGATGCAAGAGGATATATTTACGATAAACATTAAAATAATACGATTTTGCATAATAGACACCACTCCAAACATCTTCGAATAAAACTATAATCCGCAACACGTGCCACTTAAATTTTACATGCATCGGATTCAGTATTAAATTACCTTTCCAGGGATGTGCATCAATAGGTCGGCATTTGGAAGGAACTCCCAGCAGAACGCTTCAAAGATGCAGGAGGATATATTTACGATAAACATTAAAATAATACGATTTTGCATAATAGACACCACTCCAAACATCTTCGAATAAAACTATAATCCGCAACACGTGCCACTTAAATTTTACATGCATCGGATTCAGTATTAAATTACCTTTCCAGGGATGTGCATTAATAGGTCGGCATTTGAAAGGAACTCCCAGCAGAACGCTTCAAAGATGGAGCATATATTTACAATAAACATTAAAATAATACGATTTTTGTATAATGGACACTACTCCAAACATCTTCAAATAAAACTATAATCCGCAACACGTGCCACTTAAATTTTACATGCATCGGATTTGGTATTAAATTACCTTTCCAGGGATGTGCACCAATAGGTCGGCATTTGGAAGGCACTCCCAGCAGAACGCTTCAAAATGGAGCATATATTTACGATAAACATTAAAATAATACGATTTTGCATAATAGACACAACTCCAAACATCTTCAAATAAAACTATAATCCGCAACACGTGCCACTTAAATTTTACATGCATCGGATTCAGTATTAAATTACCTTTCCAGGGGTGTGCACCAATAGGTCGGCATTTGGAAGGAACTACCAGCAGAATGCTTCAAAGATGCAGGAGGATATATTTACGATAAACATTAAAATAATACGATTTTGCATAATAGACACTACTCCAAACATCTTTGAATAAAACTATAATCCGCAACACGTGCCACTTAAATTTTACATGCATCGAATTCAGTATTAAATTACCTTTCCAGGGATGTGCATCAATAGGTCGGCATTTGGAAGGAACTACCAGCAGAACGCTTCAAAGATGGAGAGTATATTTACAATAAACATTAAAATAATACGATTTTGCATAATAGACACCACTCCAAACATCTTCGAATAAAACTATAATCCGCAACACGTGCCACTTAAATTTTACATGCATCGGATTCAGTATTAAATTACCTTTCCAGGGATGTGCATTAATAGGTCGGCATTTGGAAGGAACTCCCAGCAGAACGCTTCAAAGATGGAGCATATATTTACGATAAACATTAAAATAATACGATTTTTGTATAATAGACACTACTCCAAACATCTTCAAATAAAACTATAATCCGCAACATGTGCCACTTAAATTTTACATGCATCGGATTCAGTATTAAATTACCTTTCCAGGGATGTGCACCAATAGGTCGGCATTTGGAAGGAACTCCCAGCAGAACGCTTCAAAGATGCAGGAGGATATATTTACGATGAACATTAAAATAATACGATTTTGCATAATAGACACCACTCCAAACATCTTCAAATAAAACTATAATCCGCAACACGTGCCACTTAAATTTTACATGCATCGGATTCAGTATTAAATTACCTTTCCAGGGATGTGCATCAATAGGTCGGCATTTGGAAGGAACTCCCAGCAGAACGCTTCAAAGATGGAACATATATTTACGATAAACATTAAAATAATACGATTTTTGTATAATAGACACTACTCCAAACATCTTCAAATAAAACCATAATCCGCAACACGTGCCACTTAAATTTTACATGCATCGGATTCGGTATTAAATTACCTTTCCAGGGATGTGCACCAATAGGTCGGCATTTGGAAGGAACTCCCAGCAGAACGCTTCAAAGATGGAGCATATATTTACGATAAACATTAAAATAATACGATTTTTGTATAATGGACACTACTCCAAACATCTTCAAATAAAACTATAATCCGCAACACGTGCCACTTAAATTTTACATGCATCGGATTTGGTATTAAATTACCTTTCCAGGGATGTGCACCAATAGGTCGGCATTTGGAAGGAACTCCCAGCAGAACGCTTCAAAGATGCAGGAGGATATATTTACGATAAACATTAAAATAATACGATTTTGCATAATAGACACAACTCCAAACATCTTCAAATAAAACTATAATCCGCAACACGTGCCACTTAAATTTTACATGCATCGGATTCAGTATTAAATTACCTTTCCAGGGATGTGCATTAATAGGTCGGCATTTGAAAGGAACTCCCAGCAGAACGCTTCAAAGATGGAGCATATATTTACAATAAACATTAAAATAATACGATTTTTGTATAATGGACACTACTCCAAACATCTTCAAATAAAACTATAATCCGCAACACGTGCCACTTAAATTTTACATGCATCGGATTTGGTATTAAATTACCTTTCCAGGGATGTGCACCAATAGGTCGGCATTTGGAAGGCACTCCCAGCAGAACGCTTCAAAGATGCAGGAGGATATATTTACGATAAACATTAAAATAATACGATTTTGCATAATAGACACAACTCCAAACATCTTCAAATAAAACTATAATCCGCAACACGTGCCACTTAAATTTTACATGCATCGGATTCAGTATTAAATTACCTTTCCAGGGGTGTGCACCAATAGGTCGGCATTTTGAAGGAACTACCAGCAGAATGCTTCAAAGATGCAGGAGGATATATTTACGATAAACATTAAAATAATACGATTTTGCATAATAGACACTACTCCAAACATCTTTGAATAAAACTATAATCCGCAACACGTGCCACTTAAATTTTACATGCATCGAATTCAGTATTAAATTACCTTTCCAGGGATGTGCATCAATAGGTCGGCATTTGGAAGGAACTACCAGCAGAACGCTTCAAAGATGGAGAGTATATTTACAATAAACATTAAAATAATACGATTTTGCATAATAGACACCACTCCAAACATCTTCGAATAAAACTATAATCCGCAACACGTGCCACTTAAATTTTACATGCATCGGATTCAGTATTAAATTACCTTTCCAGGGATGTGCATCAATAGGTCGGCATTTGGAAGGAACTCCCAGCAGAACGCTTCAAAGATGGAACATATATTTACGATAAACATTAAAATAATACGATTTTTGTATAATAGACACTACTCCAAACATCTTCAAATAAAACCATAATCCGCAACACGTGCCACTTAAATTTTACATGCATCGGATTCGGTATTAAATTACCTTTCCAGGGATGTGCACCAATAGGTCGGCATTTGGAAGGAACTCCCAGCAGAACGCTTCAAAGATGGAGCATATATTTACGATAAACATTAAAATAATACGATTTTTGTATAATGGACACTACTCCAAACATCTTCAAATAAAACTATAATCCGCAACACGTGCCACTTAAATTTTACATGCATCGGATTTGGTATTAAATTACCTTTCCAGGGATGTGCACCAATAGGTCGGCATTTGGAAGGAACTCCCAGCAGAACGCTTCAAAGATGCAGGAGGATATATTTACGATAAACATTAAAATAATACGATTTTGCATAATAGACACAACTCCAAACATCTTCAAATAAAACTATAATCCGCAACACGTGCCACTTAAATTTTACATGCATCGGATTCAGTATTAAATTACCTTTCCAGGGATGTGCATCAATAGGTCGGCATTTAGAAGGAACTCCCAGCAGAACGCTTCAAAGATGCAGGAGGATATATTTACGATAAACATTAAAATAATACGATTTTTGTATAATAGACACCACTCCAAACATCTTCGAATAAAACTATAATCCGCAACACGTGCCACTTAAATTTTACATGCATCGGATTCAGTATTAAATTACCTTTCCAGGGATGTGCATCAATAGGTCGGCATTTAGAAGGAACTCCCAGCAGAATGCTTCAAAGATGCAGGAGGATATATTTACGATAAACATTAAAATAATACGATTTTGCATAATAGACACTACTCCAATTATCTTTGAATAAAACTATAATCCGCAACACGTGCCACTTAAATTTTACATGCATCGAATTCAGTATTAAATTACCTTTCCAGGGATGTGCATTAATAGGTAGTCATTTGGAAGGAACTCCCAGCAGAACGCTTCAAAGATGGAGGAGGACATGTTTACGATAAACATTAAAATAATACGATTTTGCATAATAGACACCACTCCAAACATCTTCGAATAAAACTATAATCCGCAACACGTGCCACTTAAATTTTACATGCATCGGATTCAGTATTAAATTACCTTTCCAGGGATGTGCATTAATAGGTCGGCATTTGGAAGGAACTCCCAGCAGAACGCTTCAAAATGGAGCATATATTTACGATAAACATTAAAATAATACGATTTTTGTATAATAGACACTACTCCAAACATCTTCAAATAAAACCATAATCCGCAACACGTGCCACTTAAATTTTACATGCATCGGATTCGGTATTAAATTACCTTTCCAGGGATGTGCACCAATAGGTCGGCATTTGGAAGGAACTCCCAGCAGAACGCTTCAAAGATGCAGGAGGATATATTTACGATAAACATTAAAATAATACGATTTTGCATAATAGACACCACTCCAAACATCTTCGAATAAAACTATAATCCGCAACACGTGCCACTTAAATTTTACATGCATCGGATTCAGTATTAAATTACCTTTCCAGGGATGTGCATCAATAGGTCGGCATTTGGAAGGAACTCCCAGCAGAACGCTTCAAAGATGCAGGAGGATATATTTACGATAAACATTAAAATAATACGATTTTGCATAATAGACACCACTCCAAACATCTTCAAATAAAACTATAATCCGCAACACGTGCCACTTAAATTTTACATGCATCGGATTCAGTATTAAATTACCTTTCCAGGGATGTGCATTAATAGGTCGGCATTTGAAAGGAACTTCCAGCAGAACGCTTCAAAGATGGAGCATATATTTACGATAAACATTAAAATAATACGATTTTTGTATAATGGACACTACTCCAAACATCTTCAAATAAAACTATAATCCGCAACACGTGCCACTTAAATTTTACATGCATCGGATTTGGTATTAAATTACCTTTCCAGGGATGTGCACCAATAGGTCGGCATTTGGAAGGAACTCCCAGCAGAACGCTTCAAAGATGCAGGAGGATATATTTACGATAAACATTAAAATAATACGATTTTGCATAATAGACACCACTCCAAACATCTTCGAATAAAACTATAATCCGCAACACGTGCCACTTAAATTTTACATGCATCGGATTCAGTATTAAATTACCTTTCCAGGGATGTGCATCAATAGGTCGGCATTTGGAAGGAACTCCCAGCAAAACGCTTCAAAGATGGAGCATATATTTACAATAAACATTAAAATAATACGATTTTTGTATAATAGACACTACTCCAAACATCTTCAAATAAAACCATAATCCGCAACACGTGCCACTTAAATTTTACATGCATCGGATTCGGTATTAAATTACCTTTCCAGGGATGTGCACCAATAGGTCGGCATTTGGAAGGAACTCCCAGCAGAACGCTTCAAAGATGGAACATGTATTTACGATAAACATTAAAATATACGATTTTTGTATAATAGAGACCACTCCAAACATCTTCGAATAAAACTATAATACGCAACACGTGCCACTTAAATTTTACATGCATCGGATTCAGTATTAAATTACCTTTCCAGGGATGTGCATCAATAGGTCGGCATTTAGAAGGAACTCCCAGCAGAACGCTTCAAAGATGGAGCATATATTTACGATAAACATTAAAATAATACGATTTTTGTAAAATAGACACTACTCCAAACATCTTCGAATAAAACTATAATCCGCAACACGTGCCACTTAAATTTTACATGCATCGGATTCAGTATTAAATTACCTTTCCAGGGATGTGCATCAATAGGTCGGCATTTAGAAGGAACTCCCAGCAGAACGCTTCAAAGATGGAGGATATGTTTACGATAAACATTAAAATAATACGATTTTGCATAATAGACACCACTCCAAACATCTTCGAATAAAACTAATCGGTGTGATGTGCAAGGTTTTCCAACCGCGCCATTGAGGCAACCTCATGCGGTCGCTAGGTTTTTTGTTGAGGCAGGACCTATCGCCAGTAGCCATATTCTACCTGCCTGGAGTGAATCTATGATAGAACAATGATGACAACCATATGTGACAATTAATTGTGTCAGGATTTACATTAAATTTGAAGTTGGCGAGGTTGAATGCAAGCGTACTTTCTGCTAATGCTCTTATATCGCTTTTATTTGCAGTTTTTACAACTTAGGCCATGGGTGTCCAAAGTCCGGCTCGCGATATGTTTTTCTATGACCGCGCCTGTTCTTTCACATTGCGTTATTTTTGGCCCGCAGACCCACATGGATCCCAATCTTTTAAGGCTTACGCCACCTTTCAGAAGAGAAAAATATTTTATTGCACCCCATGGCAGACCCATGATGTTTCACCTTGAATGCAGCAGGTTGTTGAAACAAACCTTAACCGTATAGCATCTCTGATTGACTTTTAGGTATAATGCAGTGTGGAAAAAAAGTCGACAAATTAGCTTGTTGCGCATGCCCTTGAAAAATGCAATTTAACAATACAGTAACAACTTCAAAAATCAACATATTTATCGTAACTCTTTAGTTTTAGTTGGGAATTAAATGCCACTGTACTTTGAAACAATATTTTTATCAAAAAATAATAATAAGTAAAGTTTATTTATTTCGAAGTCAGTGTGAAACTTATTATATTGCTCTTCTCTTAGCAGACAAAATAGGCAAAAAGATTTCTATGCACAGCATTCACCTGCTAAACTACAATCGACAATTAGCGCAACTTGTACAAACATTGCATGTGACATCACAAAGCCACAACAATACAAGGGAGCCACAGATTTGTGACCACGACAACAATACAAGGGAGCCACAGATTTGTGACCACGACAACAATACAAGATTTGTGACCACGAAACATCATACACAGTATGATGAAAAATCGCCCTTGATTAATGATGTAACAAAAGTAAACGTGCTTCTAAAGTCTTATCAGCAACAATGATTCTAGCTATAGCTAATTAATTATGTGAAGACAGATGAAAATAAATATAAGAAATAGCTCGCGGCACCCTAGAGTAGGCTATTGTAAATGGCACCCAGGTTGAGAACCACTAAATTAGATTTTGTAGAATTAGTTGGAGCGAAGTTTTTTGTAGATCAGTAGGCTAATCATAACAGCGGGTTAAGTTTGGTGCAAAAATAGTAATTCTCGAAATAAGTTAGATAATCAGCACAATTGCTAAATTGGTTAATAATAACATAGCCTACTGTTGTTACATGGAACCCTTATTGTTTAAAAGTTGAGTACATAGGCTAGGCCAGGGGTCACCAACCTTTTTTGCATGCTGGCCACTTTGGCACTAAGGAAAGCTGTGGCGGGCCGCACTAATAAAATTTTAGGTAGGTTGACTCTTATGCTAGAAAAGAAACCATTTCGTACCCAGTATCCAGCGTTACATGTTGTTCATATTTATGTTAGAATACCGTAGCAACAAAATTAATCGAACAACGCTACTGCAAGGCCAAGCTCGTTTTACAACACTTTTGACTTTTTTAACAATGCCTAATAAACGAGGCCACTTGTTTTGCGCACTCATAGCGAGGCGAGCAGTTTCATCAGAATATTCATCGCCAAGCAAGAGTGGTGTTGTCACTTCGCTTCACAAAAGATATCTTGCAATTAACAATTTCAGTAAACAAGGAAATGTTTGACACATCGCAATACAGGCAACAATAGTGACCTGCAAGCATATACCAGCGAAAAATAGGCTCCAATAACAGGGGTAAAGAAACCAGGCACCATGAAACAAACGCTTGTGGAAATCACCGAAAAATCGTAATTCATGAACAGTCTTCCCTCTAAAAAAGCAATGAGTTGGTTTTTCATCCTTTTTGTGAAAGTCTATAAAACCGTCTTTCTTTTATTATAGACAACTGTCACTTGCGATGCTTATCAGCGTGGCAAGAATTTGTTGATTAACAACATTTTGCAGTACTTGCTTCGGCAGTAGATGTACTAAAATTGGAACGATACAGAGAAGATTAGCATGGTCCCTGCGCAAGGATGACACGCAAAATCGTGAAGCGTTCCATATTTCTTTAAAAAAAAACATTTTGCAGTACTAAGCTAAATATTTTCATAATAAAATCAGAAAAAGTCTTTAAATTTATATACAATATTTTGCCAACTTGTTATAAACACCGACCTATTTTGCCAACAAAAACCTGCATAAAGAGAACACTGCTCTTGACACACAACAACGGTGAAACACACACAAGTGTTTACATCACATTTGCAAACTTAAAATAAGCAACCCTATGCTCAACCCTAATTATCGAAATTCGAAAACAGGCGTTTTAAGCAACCACTGGGACAGTGTGGCTGGACATCGCATTGGAATAACTTTAAGCAACCCCCACCTAGAGAACTATAATCTGATTGGTTGGTCGGTGGAATCGTATGCAAAGCGAAAATATGTTTCCCTGAAAGTATTTTTTGCCTTCGTGCTTTTTAACTCCTCAAGAAAAGTATTTTAGGTTATACTTGTACGCTGATACCTTCCGCGGGCCGCAGCGATATAGCGTGGCGGGCCGCATGTGGCCCGCGGGCCGCCAGTTGGTGACCCCTGGGCTAGGCCTACCTCTTAAAAGTTTCAATTTGCATAGCCTAACAATCGAAGCATAGGCTACGTAGAACGTGTAAACTGTAAATGTTGATAAACAAGTTAGCTGATCTAAAATGCTGAATCCGATGCATGTAAAATTTAAGTGGCACGTGTTGCGGATTATAGTTTTTTTTGAAGATGTTTGGAGTGGTGTCTATTATGCAAAAATCGTATTATTTTAATGTTTATCGTAAATAAATCCTCCTGCATCTTTGAAGCGTTCTGCTGGGAGTTCCTTCCAAATGCCGACCTATTGGTGCACATCCCTGGAAAGGTAATTTAATACTGAATCCGATGCATGTAAAATTTAAGTGGCACGTGTTGCGGATTATAGTTTTATTCGAAGATGTTTGGAGTAGTGTCTATTATACAAAAATCGTATTATTTTAATGTTTATCGTAAATATATGCTCCATCTTTGAAGCGTTCTGCTGGGAGTTCCTTCCAAATGCCGACCTATTAATGCACATCCCTGGAAAGGTAATTTAATACTGAATCCGATGCATGTAAAATTTAAGTGGCACGTGTTGCGGATTATAGTTTTATTCGAAGATGTTTGGAGTGGTGTCTATTATGCAAAATCGTATTATTTTAATGTTTGTTGTAAATATATTCTCCATCTTTGAAGCGTTCTGCTGGGAGTTCCTTTCAAATGCCGACCTATTAATGCACATCCCTGGAAAGGTAATTTAATACTGAATTCGATGCATGTAAAATTTAAGTGGCACGTGTTGCGGATTATAGTTTTATTCAAAGATGTTTGGAGTAGTGTCTATTATGCAAAATCGTATTATTTTAATGTTTATCGTAAATATATCCTCCTGCATCTTTGAAGCGTTCTGCTGGGAGTTCCTTCCAAATGCCGACCTATTGATGCACATCCCTGGAAAGGTAATTTAATACTGAATCCGATGCATGTAAAATTTAAGTGGCACGTGTTGCGGATTATGGTTTTATTTGAAGATGTTTGGAGTGGTGTCTATTATGCAAAATCGTATTATTTTAATGTTTATCGTAAATATATCCTCCTGCATCTTTGAAGCGTTCTGCTGGGAGTTCCTTCCAAATGCCGACCTATTGGTGCACATCCCTGGAAAGGTAATTTAATATTGAATTCGATGCATGTAAAATTTAAGTGGCACGTGTTGCGGATTATAGTTTTATTTGAAGATGTTTGGAGTGGTGTCTATTATGCAAAATCGTATTATTTTAATGTTTATCGTAAATATATCCTCCTGCATCTTTGAAGCGTTTTGCTGGGAGTTCCTTCCAAATGCCGACCTATTGGTGCACATCCCTGGAAAGGTAATTTAATACTGAATTCGATGCATGTAAAATTTAAGTGGCACGTGTTGCGGATTATAGTTTTATTCGAAGATGTTTGGAGTGGTGTCTATTATACAAAAATCGTATTATTTTAATGTTTATCGTAAACATATGCTCCATCTTTGAAGCGTTCTGCTGGGAGTTCCTTCCAAATGCCGACCTATTGTTGCACATCCCTGGAAAGGTAATTTAATACTGAATCCGATGCATGTAAAATTTAAGTGGCACGTGTTGCGGATTATAGTTTTATTCGAAGATGTTTGGATGGTGTCTATTATGCAAAATCGTATTATTTTAATGTTTATCGTAAATATATGCTCCATCTTTGAAGCGTTCTGCTGGGAGTTCCTTCCAAATGCCGACCTATTGGTGCACATCCCTGGAAAGGTAATTTAATACCAAATCCGATGCATGTAAAATTTAAGTGGCACATGTTGCGGATTATAGTTTTATTTGAAGATGTTTGGAGTAGTGTCTATTATACAAAAATCGTATTATTTTAGTGATTATCGTAAATATATGCTCCATCTTTGAAGCGTTCTGCTGGGAGTTCCTTCCAAATGCCGACCTATTGGTGCACATCCCTGGAAAGGTAATTTAATACTGAATCCGATGCATGTAAAATTTAAGTGGCACATGTTGCGGATTATAGTTTTATTTGAAGATGTTTGGAGTAGTGTCTATTATACAAAAATCGTATTATTTTAATGATTATCGTAAATATATGCTCCATCTTTGAAGCGTTCTGCTGGGAGTTCCTTCCAAATGCCGACCTATTGATGCACATCCCTGGAAAGGTAATTTAATACTGAATCCGATGCATGTAAAATTTAAGTGGCACGTGTTGCGGATTATAGTTTTTTTCGAAGATGTTTGGAGTAGTGTCTATTATGCAAAAATCGTATTATTTTAATGTTTATCGTAAACATGTCCTCCTGCATCTTTGAAGCGTTCTGCTGGAAGTTCCTTCCAAATGCCGACCTATTGGTGCACATCCCTGGAAAGGTAATTTAATACTGAATCCGATGCATGTAAAATTTAAGTGGCACGTGTTGCGGTTTATAGTTTTATTCGAAGATGTTTGGAGTGGTGTCTATTATACAAAAATCGTATTATTTTAATGTTTATCGTAAATATATGCTCCATCTTTGAAGCGTTCTGCTGGGAGTTCCTTCCAAATGCCGACCTATTGATGCACATCCCTGGAAAGGTAATTTAATACTGAATCCGATGCATGTAAAATTTAAGTGGCACGTGTTGCGGATTATAGTTTTATTCGAAGATGTTTGGAGTGGTGTCTATTATGCAAAATCGTATTATTTTAATGTTTATCGTAAATATATCCTCCTGCATCTTTGAAGCGTTCTGCTGGGAGTTCCTTCCAAATGCCGACCTATTGGTGCACATCCCTGGAAAGGTAATTTAATACCGAATCCGATGCATGTAAAATTTAAGTGGCACGTGTTGCGGATTATAGTTTTATTTGAAGATGTTTGGAGTAGTGTCTATTATACAAAAATCGTATTATTTTAATGATTATCGTAAATATATGCTCCATCTTTGAAGCGTTCTGCTGGGAGTTCCTTCCAAATGCCGACCTATTGATGCACATCCCTGGAAAGGTAATTTAATACTGAATCCGATGCATGTAAAATTTAAGTGGCACGTGTTGCGGATTATAGTTTTATTCGGAGATCTTTCGAAGGTATGTCATGTCGCATTTTGTTCCTCGCACTTATTCACGGATAACTTTTTTAGGCGGAAAGCGGAAAAATTATTCTGCCAGAATGACGGTGGTTGTGAAAGAGCACCCATTTAGGTTATGTTGATCAAAACAAAATATAGTTGAACATCATTATTAATAACATGGAGGGTAATACTTTTAATTCAATTGAAAAGCAACTTGATTCATACACTAAAGGGGTTTTGACCAGCAATAGGTGGTCAAAACTGCCCGGTTTAAACCAGGTTTTAACCGGGCGGTTTAAACCGATCAACCCTGCATTCTATTGAAAGCTTATGTCGTCAATGTAAATGACAAAGAAAAGTCTTTTGGATGCCTTAGGAGGTTGGAAAAGCTTTCCAACTAGTGATAGACATTGTCTATTATGGTGTCATCTTGTTATGTATTGTCAATTTGTGTATTATATTGTAATCATAGACTCCTTTAGATAATAGCCATAATGTTGAGAAATACATATGATGTTTATGTAATAGTAGATTTTGTCACAGACTTCTTTCAAACAGTTTTTCTTTACGATTTAGACCCAAAAATGGGCAAAAATGACCAAAATTCTGTAATTAAACTTATAATATAATATTTTGACCTTGAAAATGACCACGGATGGTTTTGAAAGTAACACTATTGAACTCGCCATCCTCAAAAACCCTAATATGGAATCCAAGATTGTGTTTCTAGCTTCTCTAGAAGTCATTTCAGCCCAGAACTCGTTAATCCTTCAGACTCAAGTTTCAAACCCCGAGATCGCAACATTCCAGTTCTTTACTTTAAGGAGTCTATGGTCACTACATATAGAAACCTGGTTTGTTTATGCTTTTTCTAACACATATTTGTCCTTTTATTTTAGCGAAATTATTAGAGATTTTTAAGGTTTGATTTAGGGAAATTTAAGCAGACTGTACACTAAATTTAGGGAAATTGAAAATTTGAAAGTGGAAGCACTGCTAGCACCTAGCAGTCAACCTTTGTTTAGTGACAATTTAATGATAAAAATTTGGAAGTGGCTATTTTTCCACAATCAAGTGTTGCCAGAGTTAGAATTAAAGTTGGGAAGGGTTAAGGTACGTATGGGTTACAGTTAGGAATAAGATTAGGGTTTTGATCTTCCCAGGACTAAAAAAAATTTCCAAAATACAAGTTTTTGTTTTCATCATCTTTAAACTTTGGCAGTGGCTATTTGACCGGCGCCGGTCTTTGAATCTGAAACACTACTTGACCGGTCATGACGTCACTATACAGGCACTTTTTTTCTTTTTTTCTTTCAAAGCAAAAGGCGAGAAGCGCGTATATAACTTCTAAACTCGACAATTTTATTCAACTTGATGCGTGGCGCGTGCGATACTTTGCGGGCTTCCATTCTAGAGGGAATGAGTTCGATACTACCTGGAAGTGTTCTTTTTTTTTTAACTAAATTTTGACCCGAAGTACATTTTTGTCACAGTCAATTTTTAATTTGAGTTGTCTACAGCCCAATTTTTTATGTCTTTTCAAATGCGAGTAATAAAGTGAGAGTTTTTTTAATTTGCTGGAATTTGAGAATTTCTCTGGGTAATTTTCCGTGCTAACTACTGATATATAGCCTACTACACAATTTTTCGTTCAGGCATGTTTTAAACCTTTCAAGGTTTTGCCACCTTTTCCCGTTCATTAATGTGCTGGTAGGTCTATATCGATTTTTGTAATTAGTATCTTTTTCGTCCCGGACGCAGAAAAATAAAATGATTGATTGGTTGATGTGACCGTGTTTGCCGAACGACGCATTACATTTTTGCTCTCAACGAGTTAGTTATATACAATGCTTCTTTTAAAAAAATGGCAATGGTATGTAAATGTAATGCAACTCAAATTAAAAATTGACTACAAAAATGCGGTTCCGGTCAAAATTTAATTTAAAAAAAACACCTCCGGGTAGTATCGAACTCATTCCCTTTACAATAGGAGCCCGCGACCCGCGTAGTATCGCACGCGCCACGGATCGAGTTGAATAAAATTGTTGAATTTAGAACTTATATACGCGCTTCTCGTCTTTTGCTTTGAAAGAGAAAAAGAAAAAAGTGCCTGTATAGTGACGTCATGACCGGTCAAATAGTGTTTCAGCTTCAAAGACCGGCGCCGGTCAAATAGCCACTGCCTTAAACTTTTCTCAAATTAGGGCAGAATTCCTTATCTGGCAACACTATTCAGGCTATTATTACACTATATAGTGTAGATATTGCCACAGCCTAAAAATTTAGTGTAATTTAAAGCTCTATTTTACTACTAATAATCAATTCCAAATTAGTCTAGAACAGTTTACTTTTTATAATAGTCAATTTCCATTTGTAAGCCCACTTCTTGCCTCTTTCTACTTGTTGCTTCAGCAATTTCTAACGTTTCTTTGAAGATTCGCATTTTCTTTAACAATTCTTGATCAATTTAAAAAAAAAAATTCATTGCAGTTACCACAAACACGTTCTTTTATCAAGTTTTCCCAACTTGACGTGTCTCCAGGCTTTGATTTTTCATTGTTTTAAACTGTAAGATGTATATATATAAGCTTTCTTTTTTAACGTCTTTGTATTTTGGGTAACAGTATCATCTGAGTTATGTTGCACTTTATATTTTTAGAATTGTAAAGAAACTGGTGTGGCTGCAAATTGCCAACAATTTCTGGCTGAATCATGAATACATGTCTTAGAAAGGATTGTTTGAGGAGGAAATATTTCATATGGATCAGTGTGATTTGCTTGTTTATTTTTGCATACACAATTGTTACCTCTTCATCGAACATTAACTTGCCAATATCTTACCTTGATACCAAATCATTAGCACTTCCAAACAATTTGTCAGTTGCTCATTCTAAACAATATAAATGTCAAGTGTTTAAAGCCACCACCATTGTTGATTTTCCTACGGATTCTGAAACTTGTATCACTTTACCGAAAACAGAACAAGGTAGCCTAAACAGTGTTGGTATTGTAATGTAGTTGAATACTAGTTATAATTTTGTAGTTAATTTTAAAATAGTGGTTAAAAATATAGGATGTAACCTAGTTCGTACCTTGAAAAGATCGAGAGAAAAAAATAAAAAGCCGAAGTCGCTGATCGCAGTTTCTGCAAACAGTTAAAAAGTTTCCCTCTGAAAAGATCGAGAGAAAAAATAGCACAAAGCCCAAGTCGCTGATTGCAGTTTCCGCAAACAAACATAAACTCTCAGGATCATTAACGGAAATTTTAAAATGTTTGCAGAAAAACGTAAACTGCAATCAGCGACTTAGGCTTTGTTCTATTTTTTTCTCTCAATCTTTTCAGTTTGTTTGTTTGCGGAAACTCCAAACAGCGACTTCACTCAGCTTTTTTGAATTTTTTCTCTCGATCTTTTCCTAACCCTAACTCTTTTAAAGTATTTGAGGAAACCGCGATCAGCGACTTCGGCTTTTTTAAATTTTTTCTATCGATCTTTTCCTAACCCTAAACCCTAACCCGTTTAAAATGTTTGTGGAAACTGCAGAAAAACGGAAACTGCAGTCAGCGACTTTGGCTTTGTTCTATTTTTTTCTATCGATCTTTTCAGTTTGTTTGTTAGCGGAAACTCCGAATGTCAGCAACTTTGGCTTTCTTTAATTTTTTCTCTCGATTTTTTCAGGGTACGAACTAGGTTGCACCCAAATATATATACCTATTACACACATAGATAGGAAATGAAAACATAGGCCTATTGTCATTATTGGTTCCGGTTTAACTGTACTTGGAGTTTGTTTTTTTTGGTTGATGTAATTGGCATCATGGTTTATTCATGATTTAAGATGTTCTTGAAAACTTACATATTATTTGGATATACAGTAGAATTCGCCTATAGTGACTTTGGCTATAGTGACACTTCGCCTATAGTGACACCTGTTGCAAAGTCCCGTTTGCAAACCGTATGTTTTGCATAGAAATGACTTCGTCTATAGTGACTTCGTGTGTAAGAACACTTTGCTTACAGTGACACCACATTTCTGTCCCTTGGGTTCAAAAATTTCCGTATAAGGACACTACGGTGTATTTCCAGTTTAAGTTGGAATCATATTTTGTCCTTATCAGCATTCGCCAGTTCCCAGCCAGCAAATCCATCTTTTTACATTGATTTAACGTATGCAGAGGTTGAACCATAAAGGATTGATTTGCTGACTGGGTTTGAATTAAACCAACATGGGATGCGCATGCGCAGATACTGCACAAGTGACGTTATCAACGACGTCATCATTCGTCTATAGTGACACTTTGCTTATAGTGACACTTTTTCCGCGGTCCCTTCAGGTGTCACTATAGACGAATTCTACTGTATATATATATATTAGAGATGTACCGATATATCGGTATCGGTGATATCGGCCATTTTTTGAGTATTGGTATCGCCAAAATTTGGCCGATACTGTGGCCGATACTGTGGCCGATACTAAACACATAAAAAAGGCGTTTGCTGCGGATTTTATACAGAAGCAAAGATATAATTTTTTTAAAGGAGTAACTACAACGTCACGTTGATTAAGAAAAATAACAACCTGTTCAAATTTTTGATACATCACACTCCCATGACGTCTTGCGCGCACGTTTTAACATTGGTTGCTTACAGTTATTCTTTCACTTAAACAAAACGTTTTGTTTCAGCAGTTTTGCGTTGTTCGATTCTGTTTTGTAAGGAGACTCAATTTCTCCAATATTTATCATTTGTGTTTCTTTTTTACTCTCACCAGAGTAGGCCTATAAAACTTGTAAAAGTTTTTCATCCATACAACGTCATGAATTAAATTATATCTCAAATCGGCATAATGACGTGACATCATCTAAACGTAACAGAAATAGCAAGAGCAAGTATCACTATAAAAAAAAACACAAAAATGTGACGCAAATCGGCAACATCAAAAGACATATATAGATGTTTTGTTTAACTTGTCAGCAGCAAGTGGTGATTACTGTGGCTGTGGGACTTTGTTGCGCAATGCACAGCCTACTTACTCTGACATTGTTTAAGCTTGATGAGTTTATTACAACGAAAGGTGGAAATTAAATCACAAACTGATAGAACCAGCTTACTAAAAACAACCAAGTTACATGGTTTTTTTAAACGTTTAACAACGTAAAAACGATGCAAAATTATACATTTTTGGTACCTGGGTAGTGGGTAGTCTTGGCCTGGCAAAAGCTTCTCAACCAAAGGACAAGCGCCCTTAGGGGTGGGAACTTTGACATACTGATATCCAATTGAACGAACCTGAACCACGAACCATCAGATGTTAGGTTGTTCATCCAATTGTGACCATTTCAGCATTCAGCCAGAGAGTTAAGATTATAAGCCTACTTTAAACTTTTTTTGGTAATTACACAATAAACAAGAGCAATAGCAGTAGTGGGAAGTTGCATTTTTCCTTTGTTCCGAGAAACACAACCTTGATGACGTCATAAACAGCGTAGCTTTTAGTTGGTTGATTGTTCGTGGTTCAATGGGATATCAGTATGTTAAAGTGCCTACTACCTATCATCCTTAGGTTGCACATTACTTGTTGAATAGTTTTTGTACGACTACACAAATGACTTGGTTTACATTTTACATCTTATTATCAATTATGATAGCCTATTTGGAGAGTTTGCGCAAACCCTTCATTAATTTTTCAGAAACCCCAATTATGATGTAATGTTTCTTCCCTTATACTCCAGTCCTCAATCATGATGGCCTTTCATTACTAAAACCTACTATTATGACACAACATTGAGTTGGGATTGGATTCTTGAATCTTCAAGTGCCAAGGACTTCCAAATCCGTCCATTGTCACTCATAATGACGTAATATTGCCCCTTTAGCACCTAATGTTGCCCATTTGAAGTTCCCCTTGCTGCTCTATAAATTTCCAAAGTTGGTTGGTTTTGTGGCGTATTTATTTATTTCAAGCGCCAAACTTAAACACAACTAATTTTAAATTTTGAGGATATTTTGGTTTTAGACTAATTTGTCACTGTGTCAGTCGTGGTGGTGCCACGGCTTGTGTTTTAGCGCAAGATCTTGTGGTTTTACTTTTGATCTTGTGCTTTAAGTTTTATATACCTTATTTGCATAAAACTATTAAAAAAAGCTTTGAATTGGCCAATTCAAGCATTTGATATAATTACTTGCAAATACCAAAATTGCTTCTTTTTGTAACACTAAAGTATCGGCCAAAATATCGGTATCGGCCTAAAAAAGTGATATCGGTATCGGCCAAAATATTGGTATCGGTACATCTCTAATATATATAGTATATATAATAACCTTATTTTATTTCTGTTCTATTATTTCAATTCCAATGTTTTAAAGTGTTGCAACCTTTTTAATTAATGGTTTAAAACAAGAGAATTTTTTCGAGATATATTTTTGAATAAGAAATATTTTTTATTGTGTACTGAAAACCCTATATAAGTGTATAACTTATACACAGGGTTGCCCCATACCGTCCTTATTTCTAAGATTTGTTCTTATTTTAAAGGGCAACTTCTTAGAAAAATTAATTGTCCTTATCTCTAAGAAATGTCCTTGTTTTTGACTTGTGTCCTTATTTTGTCTTATTTTTAACAAGGAAGTGGCTATTTTTCCACACCTAATGCCGTGGTTACATTCAGGTGTTGCCATAATTAGGATTAAAGTTAGGAAGGGTTAGAGTTAGGAATAAGATTAGGGTTTTGATCTTTGCCCAGGACTAAAAAAAATTCCAAAATACAAGTTTTTGTTTTCAACAGCTTTAAACTTTTCTCAAATTAGAGCAGAATTCCTTATCTGGCAACACTATTGAGGCTATTATTACACTATATGGTGTAAATATAGCCACAGCCTTTTAACAATTACAAATCTTTTATCTTTTTTTGGGAATATATCAATGAGTGGTATCAATTTGAGAAGCATCCAACATTCTAACACACATCAACTGGACCCTGCTCACTGCTCAGAGATCAAACAATTGAGTATGAGAAAGTTGAGGGATTACCGAAACAAATTGATCCGCCAATGACAATGAAGCATGAGTTCTTTGATGAGGTCTCAGCTGTCATTGCTCTGCCAAGAAGATTCCAGATGTTTTGTTCTGTAAGGAATGGATGGACCTGAGGACTAGTGGATGAAAATCTTTACTGGAGACTAATCTTTTCTGTTGCTCTACAAACTGGTTAGCGTCATCGTCTCCCTTTCAGTCAGTAATGCATTTGTGGAGCAGGTGTTCTCTCTTGTTTCAGCTCAGTGAACCATGAAAAGAAAGAGACTTAGTGAAATCTCTGCTACTAAGTAAAGGCAAGCCTAGACTTGAGCTGTCATGAGATGTAGGAAGTATATTCTACAAACAAGGAATTGCTGGAACAGATTGTTTCTGGCAGAAACTATGGCATGTGATATATCATAGCTCATAATAAGTGCAAAGATTTGCTCAAAAACGTTTGTTTCGTTTCGTATGACAATTTTAATTTTTAGGTAGTCCTTATTTTGGGGTCCATGTCGATGGCAACCCTGCTTATTCATATATATACGGTATTAAAAATAGTAAGTTTGTCGTAATTGTTTCTGAATTTTGCTTATTGAATGCCAATAACAAACTAGGTAATGCATCAAGCTTGAAATATGTTGACTTTTGTTTTCAGGAGAATCATTTTCCAACAAACCCCATCAAACTCCAGTGTGTGACAATCTGATGAAAAATGTTATAAATGGAAAATGGGTAGAAAGAAAGGATGTAGAAAAGGAAAAGATTGTCTTAGATAAGCTTTTAACCTTGTTTAGAGTCCATCATGAAGGTTGGTTTTGAAAAAATTGAAGTAAGGGTGTCTGAAAAGTTATTTCCTGTTTTAATGCTGTATTAAAGTCATTTCCTCTTTTCTGACTAATAAACAATTGGGGTCTGCTACTACTCAGTGAGTCCGATTCGGTGAGTTCCCTATTGGGTGAGAGCCTTTTTCGGAGAGTTCCCTATTCGGTGATTTATTGAAATTTTTTTTGAAAATTGTCGGGTACCGTAGCCTAATTATCATTGCCGCTTTGACATCATTTTAACGTCGCTAAACGTTGAAATAAGACCCTAACCTTGACCCCTCACCCTAAAACGGGAACTCTCCGAAAAAGGCTCTCACCGAATAGGGAACTCACCAAATCGAACTCACCAAATCAAACTCACCAAATTGGACTCACCGAAACGGGCCATTCCGAAACAGTTGAGTGATTGATTGATGAATCATTATTTTTCATAATATGATCAAAAGAAGAGTAATTTTGTCATGGCTTGTGGTTAAGTGTTTGTTATTAGACCAATGAAATAGAAATACGTAAATGCAACTGCTTCATTTCATATTGTAATTTCACATTATATACTTATATAGGCTATATGTAGCATTATTGTTTCTCTCCATTTTCAGTTTATTTTACCTACCTAAACATGCTTTAAAATGCAACAAACCATATTTACTTAATTGTCTTTATGCTGACGTATCTGTCTTAAGTTGTAAGAACATGAATATTTTAAAAATTATATAGGGAGTGACCTTCAGGTTACCCTTACAATGTGTTTCTTTGCTTTGTATTCTTAAAACAGTATGCTTGGCTGTAACAGAAGCGTACCTATTTCTGTTATAACAGTAACATGTTCATAAAGAAAGTACTGCAGTATTTATAGGGTCTGCTACTATTCGGCGAGTGCCCTATTTGGCGAGTTTTTGAAAATCCAACTACGCCTTCTGCAAATCCAACGATTGAATATTCAGACATTGAATCAATGTGAATACAAACTGTTAGGCTAACTGGGTTCTTGGAACAAACCAAAGGGCTTCTGTGAATGTTTCTCACTTTCAACATATCCTAGTCAGCAAAAGTTCTCTTTTCTATACGATTTCAACCTGGGTTTTTTTTTCGGTCATTTATCGGTCATTGACTGATTTTTTAGCAAAATGTCCAAAAAAAATATAGTCAATTAGGTCAAAATGTCCGAAAAAATATGTAGTCAATTGACCATAAATGACCAAAAATGACTAAAAATGACCGAAAAAAATAAAAAATGACTGAATTTTTTCAAGTCATTTCGAACAAATGACCGAAAAGTCTGAGCGAAAATTCAACGTTTAGCGACGTTAAAATGATGTAAAAGCGGCAATTTCTGCTGGTCGGGATAACTAGTCTACGGTACCCGATAATTTCCTTTCAATCCAAGCTGTAGGCCACACATTTGTTGATCCAAAGTAATCATTTTAACTATTCAAAAGTACTAACTTATAGACATAAACGAATGACATAAACATGACGAATTTTAATTTAATAGTTCAAACATTTTATTTTTTTCTGCACGATTTCAACGTTTAGCGACGTGAAAACGATGTAAAAACGGCAATAATAACCTTTCAAAAATTTCAAAAAATAGCCCGATAATTTCCTTTAAAAATTTCAAAAACTCGCCGAATAGGGAACTCACCGTAAAAGGCTCTCGCCGAAACAGGCCATTCCGGTATTTATATACTGTGCACTGTGCAGCTTCACTTTTAAAGGTTTATTTTCATCAATAGGCAATTTGCTATTGCCTTTTATGATACTATACACCTTCTCGTTGCAGGGTTTTCAGCTTGTCCTTTCCGACCAGATGGCCAGTGTGGTTTTAAACATCAACTTTCACGTGGCATGCACCTATTGACTCCGTATGATGCTTCAGCATGGTGTGAACCTTACAGCGATAAACCCTGCTGCAGCAATTCGATGAGTGGAAGGTGTGTTCCTGAAAGTCATTGCACTTCTCCACAGAGTGTAAACTTAGCAAAACATTTCCATGCTGAAATTGCTGATTGGATTCCTGATGACCCAAGGTTAGCTATTACGGTACTTCGTTGTCATCAAGTTTATAACATTAAAATGTTGGAGCCAGAAGTTTTACATGAGAAGTTTTACATGGTGTATAATATCTGCTCATGCAAATGGTGGTTAAGTACCAGCATATGCCAATAAAATTGCTGAAACTAGAAAGTTGAAAATATTCTACAAATATGTGTATCCAAGCTGGGTTTTTTTTCGGTCATTTATCGGTCATTGACCGATTTTTCAGCACAATGTCCGAAAAAAATATAGACAATTCGGTCAAAATGTCCGAAAAAAAAAACAACGTTTCTCAGCGAAACTTAATGTTGCAGCTAGTCAGGAATTGCAAATTTTGGTTTGTATCAGCTACTTGAAAGGAAATATTTTCATCAGAAAAAATGACCGAAATAAATAAAAAGTGACAGAATTTTTTCAAGTCATTTCGGACAAATAACCAAAAAAAACAGGTATCCAAGAAGTGTGATATAGATTTACGCCTATAAGCTCACGGCGGCCGAAAAGTTGTTTAATGGCCTTCGAAACTATCACGCCGGTAGGCCATGTTTGGTCCGGCTTCTACAAGCTGGTTAGCATCACGTTCGTATGTGACACTTTTTTCTCTTCACTTGCATTCGCAACCTTTTTTTACAAACAAGGCAAAGTCTCTTATGCGCCGACGAGAAATACTGCTGATAAAAGTTTCGCAAAAAGTCTGAGCGTCCACGTATAAAAACTAGAAAACTAGCTTTACATCTACTTGAGTGCATTTAAATACAACTACAAATGTTTTGAGACCTTGTTTGCGTTGTTTTTATCTGAGTGGAAGTAAAAACGTGATATCAATTAACGGTTAAAACACAAATTTTGACCGGATTTTTTATTTTGGCTGCCGGGCGTGAGAAGTTGGCCACCAAGCAGAAGCTCTAGTTAGCCATGCTTGGTCACCGGAAAAGTAAAGGAGCTTAGAGGCTTGTATATACAAGGTTTAACTTCAGAACCTAATTTTTTCTCTTTACAATATTTTTTTACAAAAGAAATTGTGACATAGGAGCAAAATGGTTGGAACGCCTGGTTAATTTAATCAAAAAATAAAGAGCCCAAAATGTAGATACTAAACTCATGTTCAGCAAACAAACGTTTCGAAAACTATACTGTCTTCATCTTCAGTGTTATAAATGAAATTTACATTTACAGTGTTTAAAATAAAGTTTACAGTGTTATAAATAAAGTTTACATTTATAACACTGAAGATGAAGACAGTATAGTTTTCGAAACGTTTGTTTGCTGAACATGAGTTTAGTATCTACATTTTGGGCTCTTTATTTTTTGATTTTAAATTGTGACATTTTTGTAAAATATAAGATGTAGATTTTTGGCTTATGTTCTTTTTGGTTTATAACTTTTTATTGGCGCATTTTTTTCTTTGCACATATAGTTAATGGAGTGACCGAGATCACTGCTGTATTGGGATTTCATTAATTTTCATTAACCTCCACAGCTTGTTTTGCTCTTAGTTGGATCTCCCGAACTTTATTTTGAATAGTAGTTTTATTTTCCTGAATTTATTTATTAAGATATGTAACTGACTTTATTTCATTATCTAGTTGCAAGATGATAACGTACGATCAAAGCAGTGCATGTGCTCTCCTGCATGCCAAGAATGTGAAGTATATCGGCTTTGTGGGAAACTCACTGCTTCGGAACATATATTCTGTCATGTTACAAATGTTACAGAATAACTACTATAATGGAAGCGTCAGAGCTTGTGTTCCTCCTTCTATTCGAGAAAAATGTGTCAATCAGTGGCAGGTAAACACCATGTTATCCGAAATGTGCAATAAAAAATAGGCGTTTCGTTTGTATTGAAGTGCACTAAATTAATACAGCTAGACTGTGTATATATACGTATGATAAGTTACGCTATGTTAAATCTTTCACATTTGGCAAAAGTAACAGTTTGTTATTATATCTCAAAAACCTGATATTATTGAATAAATTTGAGGTTAGATTCGGATTTATCACCCCAAAATCTGAATCAGATTTCTAAGTTCAAACAGCAAAAATCGTGTAGATGAGTGTAATTGCTTTTCGCGATTTTCGTTGCGTTATTAGTTTGCGTCAATGTAACTAAATGTTGGTCTGCGAAAAACTTCAGCAATTCAAAAGTTCATTGTTTGAAAAGGTCTGGAAAATATGTCATTATTTGATTAAATGTTGAGATGATGTCACGTCCGAGATGGCAAATCAGTCGTTTTTTACATTAATTCAACGTCTACCAGCGTTGAACAAATGTGAAAAGCGATTGATTTGCTTTCCGAGGTCATGAGTCATGTGGACGAAAAGCTATCATAAGTTTTATGCTACGAATAAAAAAGAAACACAGATGATAAATATGGGAGAAGTTGAGTCTCCTTCATAATTCAAGAATGAAGCAAAGTAGTCGTTTTTTTATGTTGATTCAACACATGCAGACTTTGAATCAATGCAAAAATCCACTGATTTGCTGACTGGGAAGTAGCAATGACATGGAAGTGTGGGGTATCAAAAATTTGCCATTTTTTTGCATCAGTGTGACGTTAGTTACTAACTTCAAACAGTCCATATTTTTGCTGACTACAAAAAATATGCAGCAAAATACGTTTTATTTTATATTTTTAGTATCGGCCAAATTTAGCTGTTACCGACACTCCAAAAATGGCCGATATCGATACCGATATATATCGGTACATCTCTACTACAAGCTAGCACCACTCTGTTACATGCGACTGCGTTGTGAGATGATTTCTATCTACTTACAGCGTTTGTGTTTTTTGCTTTTGCAAAGCATCTGTTTGCATTGTGCACACAATTGTTCTTTGTGATTGATGAATTTTCAAACATCTCTTATATTCAGAACCTAGACAAGTTTTGCTTAGCGATGGCTTTGGCACCGACCAGTCAATCCTTACCTGGTCATGGCTTGTGCAATGGCCATCTGGATACGTTGCTTGCCCTCAAAGGATTCTGGATCGCAAACACGGGCCAAGACCTAAAACGGCACGTCAGTGAGTTGCTTGATCAACAGGGAACCTACCTCTTGGTGGGAATCGGCGTTCACAACCAATACAATGCAGACGTGGTTATACAACAGTACTTGAAACCATCGTTTGACATTCTTGCTGGTCATAGTTGGCCAAAGGTAAGTCGCAAGCTTTTTAGATTTTTGTCTTTTCTGCAAGTAGGCTTGCGCGAAACTGCGAGGCTAAGCCTCCAAAGAATCTTTCTCACTCCGAAGATAAATGTTCCCGCAATTATGATTTTGCTGGTTTAGAAACGTTTTGAAGTATAACAAGCTCATTAGGCGTTGCAGATGAGCTGATTTTTAAAGATGGGATGGTGCGGCGGCAGAACACTGCTCACCTCTACCCAGGATGTAGTAAATTGGGCGGGCGTAGTTGCTGAAACCTTTTTACCTTTTATTGATTTAAATTTTAGAGGCTACTAACCTCACATCAATTGTTAGCTGTACTTTATAATTAGGTTTATAGTTTTTCAAGTTCATTTTTTGCTTGATGGTGAAGTCGTGAATCAAGTATAGCGGAAGTTATTTTATGTTTTAATTATTATCGAAAACAGTTTTAATGCAGTTGAGCTTATTCATATTGAGATCTAACTCTTTTTTTATAATGAAAATGTCTTCAGTTCTGATGAATATGAGTGAAAAGTTTTAGTGAAAATCTGTACCAGTTTGTTATGTTCCGATTCCAGTGATATCCACAATAACGTGCGAATCTAAAGCCAGTCAATTTTCAGAAATCAGACTAAGAAAAAGCGCACAGAAGCATGAGAAGCCGTCAAGTAGCTCATCAGGCTGCAAGAGTTGATCAGTTGAGAGCTTGTTTTACGTCCGTGAGAAAGATAAGACAAAATTACTTGCTTTTTTTAACCAGACAGCTGTATTTTCGATAAAAACCATTAACCTAAAGCTTTTACAGTCAGCCATAATTGTGATGAAAATATACATTCTGCTTAATGTTGTACACTCCACCGGGGAAAGCTTTTCTGTGCTGAAGTGATGCAGACGAAATTACCAGGTTGAAAACCCTTGTTTGTTGTCCAGACCAAGATGATGCTTCATGTAAACTAGTTCGTAGAGAACCGAGCGTATAATTAGAGCCAATCAAATATGATATGACATCGCTCGTTATCACCCTATATGACTTATATAATCCCCTCCTATAAGACGATTCTAACAACCTCGCACACACTAGAGCTGAGGTTTTTAACCTTTTTGCCTTCATCTGACTGTTGCTGACTATCGAGATAAATTCCTACCAGCTTTTTTCAGCTCAGATTTTAGGAATTTGCCATATAGTCTGTATTTTTATCGTGATTAATTTTTCCCCTTGCCTTGACGCATAAAATTTACCCCATGTTTAGAATCCTTTCACTAGAGCGTCATATAACGTTTTAAAAGGATCCTAGGTATCAGAACATACCAAGTTTAGTATTGAAGTTACTTGTAATTGCAGTTTTTGTGGGTTCATCAGTTGAAAACTGGAATATTCAAGCCACCAGCGTATGTGAGGATGCATGGAACGGATGGAGATATCGACCGTTTTGTTGAAAAGACGGAAGCCTTTTGCAAACTTCACAAAATCCCCACCCTTGATTTGAGAAAAGTTACAACCGGGGTGTGGAGCGCTGATGGAACGCATTATGGCACCGGGGTCAATTTAATGAAAATTCAAATGATTTTAAATTTTTTGGCTGCCGATGAACTTTAAAGGCTAAGCCCACTGTTTCAATGAGAATGGCACGAAGAGCAAATGCAACCAAGCATTTTTAGAAAAAATAGTTTTTTATGTGCTGCACTTGGAGCATGAATATAAAGCATTCTAGTGTAGGATTTAGGAGTTTATCGCAGTCATAACATTCTTATTAGCACAAAGTGATTAAACTTCCTAAAACCACCAATCACTGTTTCAGTGTCCCATTATTCAATGTCACGTTTGAAATACTTATTAAGAAAATGCAAAATTGTAGTCATAAATAACTTATAAGCAGAGTTGATATTGCGGTCTGCAAATATAATGTTGTGTGAGCCTTTTTTGATTTTAATAATATATGAGGGCAAAACTAAAAATGCACTATTTTCAAAACCACTTTTTCGGTTATGGTTGTTGACCATTTCAATCAAAGTTAATGAAATGCAGAAAATATTTTCTTGATAAAAAAGCAGGGTTGCCATTAAGTTTTTTTGACATTTTCTTAATCAAACTTGACCATTGCATTCTATTCTACGAGTGATTCGAAGGATTCGAAGCATCTCGTTGCGCGGAAAACCACCTGATCAGTGTTGCCAACTATAGTTTAATCAATTACAAAAAATTTCACGCAAAAAATAAAACCACATGTCATTATTCGGGGGAGGGAAAAGGGACAAAAATTATTGAAAGGTAAGGAAACTCAATCGAGTCCAGCATTTAAAATAAATGTACTTTACAAATAATTTTGACACTATTGAAAAGAGTGTGAAATGCACTATTACTTTCATGTTTTGATAGTTGAGGTACAAAAAATATATCAAAAGTTATTAGCAAAAATAATTATGTTCACTCATGCATGACCATTTTTTGCACCTTATTTTGCAGCTGGCGGTCAAAGGGTTTTAAATTGCTTAATGCTTACCTATGTTTAGGTGTTGTTCATACATTACTTGACACCTCATTGTTGTTTTCCTCGCCCCATGTAACGTACGTCGTTTTCAACTTTTTCTATTGACTACCTGAACACTTCAATATTGCACTGTACTGTATCACTCTTCACCCGAGCATATGTAATATTTGAACTGCTCCTTGTGCTATGCTGTTTAATGGATAGTTACAGAAAGTGTTTTCGATTGTATTCTCGGTGTGGTCTAATGAAGACGTGTTGCAACATTTTTATCGGTACTAGCTTTTTCTACTGACTACCTGAACACTTCAATATTGCACTGTACTGTAGCTTATTTTTGCACATACCGTAATGTGTGTCGTCATCACGAGCCTCAAAATTTGGGTGGACGTGTTTATGCGTTATTATTTGCACTCCTTATCTCCGCATCATTCTGTCCATCACATCTTTCCTCCTGGACGTATTTTGTCTTATTCTTCAGCTATTTTTTACTTGTTTTGTTTTAAACTCTTTTCACTTTCCCTTTTTGATCCGCGTTCTATCCCAATGCCTATTTGGTAAAATTCCATTTCTCATATACTGTAGTAGCGTACATGCCAAAAATATAAAAAGTTGAATCGAATGTAGAAAAAATAATTGTAGTTTTTTTTAATTTTAGCAACTAACCAAATGCAATTTTTAACACGCAGTCATGTAACTTTTAAGATCAAGAACCCATTTCGAAGTCAAAAAATTTCCAGGTGCCGTATTAGCTCGCGCATCTTTTGCTTTGTAAAACAGACTCGAAAATTGTTTTGATTGCATTTATAATAGGGTGTCCCACTTTTAGGCGACTTTTCAGGAAAATTAGGTTCGGGTCAAATTCTAAATGGATTTTCGTCACTGATTTCAAAAATGACGTTATTTTTTCATTATGACGTCATCTTGATGTGCCAGCTAGCGGATTTTTGCTATTTTGGCCTTATCACGAATATGGCAAGAGCTAGAGACTTGGAACTTGCGCCAAAATGACCGGAAGGGACGATTTCCTATTTGTTGTCAATACAATATGAAACGCTAACTGCAACAGAAAAAGAGTTATTTTGAAAAAAATATGTTTTTGCTCATTTTGGACAAAAATATGAGAAACACGGCAATTTTGCTACTGTGGTGCTTTTATTTCGGTTGTTAAGCTGATGTGCTGCGCCACATTGTTCAACAATTAAGTACAGTGGTAGTTAGTCTAGCATATTGTATTTACAATTGATTATATACCTCAGCATTGATTTTTACATGCATATTGCAATTACTAATACTAGCTAACTTTAAACCCTTGATCATTTCGTTCAAAGATCTATCAAACAAAACCACCATTCAACAACACAACACAGTTCAATGGGATTATTTATCACACCATAGGCCTACTGTGTAAAGCAGCACAAATGCGCAAGTCTGTTTTGGCCAAATCATCTTGGTCATCTCGAATCAAGCCGTTCACAACGCGTTTTAGTCTGCCAATAAAGCGCTCTGTTTCTCGATTGTTGTTGTTGATCATACGCATGATGAAAAACATGCAATGCGTGGAGCCATCTCACTTTCTTCGGAGAAAAAATCACTTAAGTTGCCACGCTTCAAAAGCGTCTGCTCGGTATCAACGTTTCTTGGAAAACTTTTCTGTCTTGCCGCATCAGCAACAAAAGGCGCAGCTTCAGCGTGGAGAACTTAAAGCAACGTTTTTAGGGCTCAACCATTGGGATGCATACTTAACGAAATGTTTCAGAACAGCGTTGAATACTGGTTCATCCACAGATTTATATGCAAGTAATAAATCTCTTGTAAGCAGTACCAATTGAGGGACCTTCAGCAGCGGAAGGTTTAAGATGGATGACTAAAAATGCTGGCAAATTAACACAAACAATACAAGAAACCATACGTTGAAGTTTAGGGATATCCTGAGGCCCAACACAATACCCAAAAATCAGCAATCTTAAGTAACCACTCGCTGTTGTTATTCAACGCGCATGGGATAACCTTTCTTGACGATAAAAACGTAGGGGTTCAAATTTCCTGGAACATCCATCACTAAATGAACTGCCATAGCAAGAAGACACATATGATCGCTCTGAAAAGATGAATCTTTAGCCTCTTTCTTGTGCTCAGAAAACCATAAGATCTTGGCTTTTAAATGATTTGCGGCTATAGCTGTGATGAAACTTTACAATATTGTCGGATTTTCAGATGTTGGGGCTTAAGTTTTGATATTTTCTTAATTATGTTCATCAAACCACCATCTTCGTATGCATTAGGGCCTTTCACTTTGCCTTTCAAAAAGCTTTTTGCGTGTGTAAAATAAATCTCATTTACATGAAAGAGACATTCAAGAGTGTGTACCACTAGCCTACTACTACCACTGTACTTAATTGCTAAACAAGGCGGAGCAACTTAACAATCGAAATAAAAGCATCACTGTAGCAAAATTGCCGTGTTTCCCATTTTTTTGTCCAAAAATGAGCAAAAACATGTTTTTTTTCAAAATAACTCCTTTTCTGTTGCAGTTAGCGTTTCATATTGTATTGACAACAAATAGGAAATCGTCCCTTCCGGTCATTTTGGCGCAAGTTCCAAGTCTCTAGCTCTTACCATATTCGTGATAAGGCCAAAATAGCAAAAATCCGCTAGCTGCACATCAAGATGACGTCATAATAAAAAAATAACGTCATTTTTGAAATCAGTGACGAAAATCCATTCAGAATTTGACCCGAACCTAATTTTCCTGAAAAGTCGCCTAAAAGTGGGACACCCTAATTTATAAGCATGTGAGATAACCTGGGTAGGTACTCTGTACTCTGTCTAGGTACCCTATACTCTGTTATTGTTTTGTACTGATGCTGACGTTTGATGCAACTTTACTCCAGTGTCATATTTTTCCACCTATGCAGTCGAGGATAACAAGAGAGTGTGGTGTTAACGTATTTTTGTTCTTACCATAAACTGTTACTGTAGAAAAAAGTGGCCTGGCTACCCCATCGCTCTCATGAGCAAAGTGAAGTGCTATTTCATTGGTGATATATCAACCAGCTTTTGTTAAAGTGATATATTTTTTTAGTTTTATTTTTATATTTGTGAAAGAATAGTAGGCCTACTCCCATTGCGTGTAGCTGTAGTTATCTGTTTATTTTGACGTTTGCTTTTCTGTAGATGTTAGTCTCGAGCAAATGTAATAGAATTGTATTTGTTTTTTGTTTTTTTCTACGTAGTACAGTTTTGTTATTTGGTAACTTTCATTGTAATCTGGATCAAGGGTCCGAAAATAGTGAGTCGTGACCTAAATTTGTTCAATGGGTGCATGCAAAGGTTTTTTTCCCGTTTTGTCTGCCAAGGGAAGAGCAGTATAGGCTATAAGCCTATTAAGTTTTAAATTGAAAGTATAGTGAGCTAAAATTGAAATGTTACTACCACACTATTAAGTAGCCTATTATTGTGTTGATTTCTATTTCTATTAATTGCTCTTCCAAAGGGCAGGCACAACAAGCGAATTTACCTACTTCTCTCCACACTGCATTACTGTAGATCTGAAAGTCAAGCAGAAAAGTTATAATAAAGTCTTTGGCATGAAACCAGGCGCGGATTTATGGGGGGCGCCCCCCTCCAGAAATCCGGGACCCGAAATTTTGTGAAAATTGTGTGTTTCCGCATCAAATAGTTTGATCTGATATTAGTCCCACGGCGGACTTAACTTATCACGGGGGAGGGAATATTTTTTTGTTATTATTATGGTTGAAATTATCCATCGATCAGACTCCATTATTTTATTTTTTAATAGCAACATTTGTTGGAGCTGACTCAGCTGAAACCAATGCTGAACCAAATGATGTCAGTTGAAACAATCTGAAACCTTAGGCCTAAATGGCTGTTTTATAGTTTTTAGTCTTCATTGTAATTTCAATCAATTACCGTATATTCCTGCAAACATACAAATATCCAATTGATCATGGACACTGCATAGGCTACAGGGTTTTAAACCAGACTTCAAGTTTACTTTGCATGCTTTTCAAGTTTATTCAAGCAAAATTTATTTTTTAAACATTCACAATTGATGAAAATGACTGTTTTAATGTCTATTTCATAGCATATCGACTCATAAAAAATGTTTCTGTTTTTGTGAACCAATTCAGCAAATTGTCCACTTGAAGCGGTTGACTGTCTCGTATCATTCATCACTATAAGCCTTGTTACTCAATGCAACAAACAGTGTAGCCTACCAGCCTCATTTTCTTTATCATAAATCGATTTCGCTATCACAGCATCCTCAGTATGATCATATCAAGAGCTTATAACTTTACAAACATGAATAAAAATCAGTTACAGCAAGTGTAGACGTCATAGTACAGTAGGCCTATTACGGTATACGACATTTTATGCGAGGCCGAGGGGTGCAATGGTGCCCTTTTAACTAAGCTCATGTAAGCTCAGGGTTGTACGCGTCAATGAAATAAATTGACGGCGTCAGCGCGAATTGCCTAAAAACTTCACGGCGTGAAGTACTAGGCTACGTCAGCTCTTAAAGAGATTGTCAGCGGGGGCTATTTTAGTCAGGGTCTCACTGCTACTACAGCGCTATTTTAGCCAGGGTCTCACTAAATGGAAGTATTTCAACCAAGTTTAGGCTAACAATAGCTATGAATGAAGAGCACGTATTATGTTTTGAGACTGTATTGTAATTAGTTGCTTAGCCTATTAGTTATTTCCTTGTAGAAGCATTTCAAAACTTTTGTCTGCTGCGTTTGGGACGCATAATGTCCTTTCCAAGTGAAAACATGTGTTTCACCTTTCAAAAACAAGCCTTGAAAACGTTCACTCGGAAAGGTATCACTGTTCCAAGCGTGCTGTGATGGTTTAGCATATATAAATCTTTTAACGAGGTCCACTGCAACAAAATCGCTCTTTTCAGGGGCATAGAATTCTTGAAATAAAGTATCTTCAACCTCCGCGATGACATTCATTGATTTTTCTCTTTCCCTCGTTCTCGATACCAGTGGTGGCTGGTGCTGTTTGTGAGCAGTCGGGCTGCAATAAATAAATTGGGGGGCGAAGCCCGTCGCTGAGTACGCCGAAAGCGAACGACTTCGCTGGGGGTATTCCCCCAAAAAAATTTGAAAAATCACATTAAATTTGGTGCGTTCTGAGCACGTTTGTACCCCAAATTTTGAAAAAATGCATTCAAACTTTGTTGAAAGGTTGATGTATTCCTAAGCTGTAATTAAAAAAAACTAACAGTATTGTTTTGGAGACAAACTTTACTAGTATTGAGCTTAGTCTTGACTAGCCTACCCGTTGGCCGTTGCATACAAGGTTCAAGTGATTTTGAGATACCCTAGGCTAGACTAGCACTTTCTATAACCTGTTGAATACCCTAACTCTACAGCTAACACTTCTACATTCATAGCTCATCGCTACTCTGCGAAATAAAAACTAACTTTAAAAACTTTTCCACTTGTGCTCATTCTAATCCTTGCGAAAACTTTTCCAGCAGTGTTACAAATAAACAGTTTAATATTTTCCAGTCAGTTAATTGTGATTCTTCTAACATCATTTATTTAATTACTTGCCAAAAATGTTTCCAACAATACGTTGGAGAAACTGGACGCAAATTTAAAATCAGAATTAGTGAACACTTACGAGACATCAAAAACAATAAAAACACAGCTGTTGCTTCACATTTCAACAAACAAAATCATACCACTGTTGATTTTCACGCCATTGCCATTGATAAACTTAACAAAACGTGTGAATATAGAAAAACTAAAGAACAATTTTGGATTAAAACACTTCACTCACAAGAACCTACTGGGATAAACATTAGAGAATAAACAATCTTATCACTCTTTTACTGACGATCTTTTTACTAACTACTTTTTAGACCTTCTTGTTTTGTCTATTTTCCTAATTCTCTCGTTTTAGATTTAGATGTTCTTTTCTTTCACTAATTGATTTAAACATTTCAATACGTTTTTTTCTTTACTACTCCCTTGTTCATTTTTAATTCATTTCTAATATAAATTTTCATTATGACATCATTATTGAAATACATTTTTACTTTTAACCTATCGTTGCTATGCCAATGTCATTGCATCTCAACATTCTTAGAATTTAGTTCTGTTTAAATTAGCGGTTCAGTTTGTTTGCATCTCAACATTCTTTGAATTAGCAGTTCAGTTTGTTTTCATTCCTTGCTATCACGATAATAAATAGTGTAGGCTATGTCATCGTTAGAAGTCAGACAAGTCAGACAAATGATAGGAGCGACAATACGTAGAAACTAGTTTTATAGTTAAAAGTTCTCTCCAATTTTCTCTAAAGTTCTCTCCAATTACAATTTTAATAGATTTGAATTTTTACATGTTGATTATCATCTTATTATCTAGTGTATTGACCTAAAGTCTTATAGTTATGTATAATATTTGATCTTTTCTATTTCTTTACTATATTATCTACTTTTTT
The DNA here is from genome assembly GCF_918807975.1 of Aplidium turbinatum. NCBI lineage: Eukaryota > Metazoa > Chordata > Ascidiacea > Aplousobranchia > Polyclinidae > Aplidium > Aplidium turbinatum. Next base: position 51,386,971 of record NC_137472.1, read on the forward strand.
ACCACTTTTATTAAATTTTATAACCATCTTAATAGTATATCATTCTTTATTATTGTTGCAGTTTATACTGATGAAGCCACACTTGTGTGGCGAAAGCTCTGTATTTAAATAAACCGATTCTTCTTTCATTCATAGCTTGTCACGCCAGTGTCGGAGCCAGGTAAGAGCATTGTTTGTGATGTTTTTGAGGTCGTTGTCATCACATGAAGGGCTAAGGGGGCAGTTGGTGAGGATGTGCTTCATTGTCTGATTGTCTAGGCCGCAATCACACATTGGGTCAGGAGTCATCTTCCATCGGAAAAGATTGCTTTTATTTCTCCCGACTCCGCAGCGGGCTCTGTTTAAGCAGCACCACTCTCTTCTCTCAAGGGTGGGAGTTTGTTGTAGACTTTCGGAAGGACTTGGGATGGCAGGATGTTGTGTCCTATCGGGCTCAGAGGTCCACATTTCTAGTCGTGCAGCTGTCGCGCTTGTGTGTTCCAATGGGCCGACTTTGATGAAGCTTTTGCGTGACTTGAGTCTTGCTGGGATAAGTTTGTGTTCATAGAGAGGGTGGCGTTGGTCGGATATTTGTTTTACTCTTTCCTTTTTTGTAGTGACTTCTCTTCGGATATGAGGTGGGGCTATAGTTGCTAAGTTATAGAGGTCGGCGATTGGTGTTGGACGGAGTGTGCCAGTTATGATTCTACATGCTTGGTTTAATTCGGAGTCAATTACTTTGGTGTGGCTTGACCTAGCCCATACTGGAGCGCAGTATTCAGCGGTCGAATAACAGAGAGCCAGTGCTGTTTGCTTCAGTGTGTGCTCATCTGCTCCCCAGTTTGAGTTTCCCAGCTTTTGCAAAAGGTTGTTGCGAGCAGATAATTTTTTCTTAAGCTTCAGTAGGTGTGTCTTATAGGATAGGGTCCTGTCTAGTGTTATGCCAAGGTATACAGGAAAGGGGGTATATTGTAAAGCAGTGTTTTCCCAATTGATGATAAGTTTTTGGCTAGCCTTATGATTGTTCAAGTGAAAGCATGTCACTTGGGTTTTGGAAGGGTTTGCATTTAGGCTCCAGTACTTGTAATATGTGGAATACTCGGAGAGTGCTCCTGTTAAGGTCTTTTCTATCACCGAGAAGTTTTTTGATTGGGTAGCTAGGCAGAGGTCGTCGGCATAAATGAAACGACGTACGTTGGGGGGTTTTGGTTGATCATTGGTGTATATGTTAAACAAGATAGGTGCAAGGACAGAGCCTTGCGGCAGGCCATTACGTTGGGTTCTCCATCGGCTTTTTCGACCATTCATCTCAACAAAAAATCGTCTATTTGTAAGAAGTGATTGGATAGCTTGGTTGATTGTGGGGTTCTTGATGACTTGATCTAGTTTAAGAAGCAAGGCCCTATGGTTGATGGTATCATAAGCGGCAGATAGGTCTACGAAGACGGTTCCAGTGGCGAGTTTCTGTTCGAATCCATCCTCTATATATTGAGTTAGGTTTAATACTTGACCGCAACAAGAGCGCCCTGGTCGAAAACCTGCCTGGTCATGTGTAAGTTGGTCATCTACTTGCGTTGAAATCCTATTTAGTATGAGGCGTTCGTATACTTTCATGAGGATGCATAAAAGTGATATTGGTCTATAGTTCTTTGGGGAAGAGGGATCTTTTTGGGGTTTCAAAAGAGCTACTACCTTTGCTTTTCTCCAGATCTTTGGTATTGTTGCACCGGCCAGACAATTGTTGAAGAATTTTAAGAGCCAGGATTTTGCTTTCGTACCAAAATGGAGGATCTGTTCAGTAGTGATTCCATCTAGGCCTGTTGCTTTACCACTTTTCAAGTGTTTGAAGGCTACCTGAAGGTCTGCTGGTGTAAAAAATTGATCGTTGGTTTCCCTTTCTAGTAAAGTATCGTTTTTGTACCTGGTGGGTTTGTGGTATCGGTGCTTGGCTTTGGTCTTTCCATTAAGGAGCAGTTGGTGGGCGACTTGGTTTGGTGTGACTGCTGCGAGGTTATTTTGCAGTTGATTATCAGAATTTAATTTTTTTATGGTAGCCCATGCTTTCTTGCTATTGTGGCGAAGGTCAGTTGACTCTATCATTTTTCTCCAGCGCGTTTTTCTTTCTTCATCGAGTTTGTTGAGGACTGTTTCGCCAAGGTTCTGAGCTTCTTGGCTGAAAGGATCCTGGTTGTATTGGTTCAGGTATTCTTCATACACTTCTTTGCTTTCAGTTGTGAGACCAGGTATGTATTCTTTGCGGCTTCCTCTTGGTATGGTCTGTTTTGAGACCTTCCAAACCAGTTTTTGAAAAACAGCGTATGATTGGGGTGTGGGGGGTATATTGTCGATTTCTGCGTCTAGTACTTGTGTAAAGTTGTCCCAGTTAGCTTTGCGGAAATTAAACCGTGGCAGTGGTTTGGAGATTCGGGGCTGAATTACTGGGTTTATGTTGATGCATACTGGGAGGTGTTGGGACTTGGGTATGGGTTCGAGGATTGTTCTTTTATAGGAGTTGATGTATTTTGAGCTAACAAAAGCAAGGTCGGGATTATAGCCTTTCTTCCATCGGGCACTGTGGAAGGTTGGTTTGTCTTTCGGCGAGTAGAGCAATGAGAGATTATTGTTGGAGGCCCACAGTTCAACCAGTTCTCCATCTTTATTGCTGCTGCTGTATCCCCAGGCAATGTTGTGGCTGTTAAAGTCCCCTATTATGAGGCACGGTTTGCTGTTGTCGATCCAGGTGTTATTTGGCCAGGAAAAAGATTCTGTGGGGGGTTTATATATTGAGAAGATTTCCAATGAATTAGTTTTTATGTGCAAAATTTCTAAAGCACCCGTTGTTAGGTTGGCCGATCCGAGAATCGCTGACTTCTCCCTGCAGAATATGGCACTACCATGGGTTCGGCTGGGAGATTGAATGGCTAAGTACATTCCTGGGATGCTAGGAGGGATTTTGTCTCTGTGTGTTTCTTGCAAGCACAGGATGTCTGGTTGTAAGTTAGCTATAAGAACTGCTTTCGTGGCTGACAAACCTTCCGTATTGAAGCTAATTATTTTCATCGTAGGGCCGAGGGTCTATCCTTTTACCACCCTAAATATGCTCTCTCTGGCAGTAACTGGAGTGTAGTGTTGAGATTAGTCTCCTGTAAAGGATTAACGGGGATCGCCACGTGAAGGCTCTCAACATGATCATCAACATGATCCAACATGATCCACGTGAAGGCTCTCAACCGATTCTTCTGATTTGGTGTGATATTGTTTACTTTATTTAACTTTAAAAAGTCTGTAAAGTTATTGGGTTAGGTGGGGCTGATTTCCATGCAGCCCCAACAGATTCAAAAATTTCTGTAAAATACCAAAATAGGTGGAGTTTCAAAGATAACTTTTAGCCAATACCAGAGCGCGTGAAATCCAGATTCTCGGGCTGCAGAGAAGTTTGCGCAAAGTCGGTGTTGCCAAACGAAACTTTGAATATTTTAATTTTCGATCAGCAATTCTTAAGTGAAAAAATTAACCGGGTCGGACAAACACAGAGGAAAACATATTTTCCCTCTTTCTTTCAGGTGAGGCTGCAGCCCAATGTCACGAGCCACCACTGCTCGTTGCTCGATACTGCTCACGATATGAGTGATCACCATTTGGCGAACTTCTTCCCCTTATATTCCAGGTAGACATTCCAACCAACGCGAAAGCCGGTAATTCGGTTGAGTCGCGCTGGCCAGAATACATTGTGAAACGAAATTTTCCATGAAAACAAACAATGACGCATAGCGCGTGACGCTTAAAATCGGCAAAATATTTGACTGCGCTATCACTTCCGTCAACTAAAAAATAAACTGACGGCGCTAGCCAGGGGCGGGGGGGCGATCGCCCCCCTGCCCTAAATTTTTCTTTGGATGTGGGGGCAATCGTGCCCTTTTAAGGTCATGTGAGCTACTGCACATTTTTCAATATAACAATTTCTGCTATCAAAATAATATTCACACACAAAATTCTATATCACACTAGGTTAGGCCTACATGATGCCCTTCCGTGCCATTGTTCTTTGTATACCGGTATGTATAGTTCTTGTATCATTACTCGATAATGAGCTATTGTGTAGGTCACAAACATAATTTATTGAAATTCTACCACTCCTATGCTTCTTCAAAGACGGTTTTGTCTTTGTCACTCACAACTATGTTTGATGTTACCACCAGCTGTGAAAATTAAACGCCAATGATTCGAGGCACTACTAACGACCGTTTTGCATAGAATAGGCTACGACCAAAGGTAGGGCCGGGTGGCCGGGTATTGTTGATGGCTGACTTATGAGAAAAGAAAATGTTTCTCGTGGTCTTGGTTTTAGTTAGAAAAAAGACCTGAGTGCAGGGGCGCCGGAACGATTTTTGACTGGGGGGGCAAGATTACGAAAAAAAGGCACTTTTTTTTACTAAAAGGCAAATTTTTTTTCAAGTTTTAAGATAAGATATAGCGATAATGCTAATCTATCAGCTCACTATGTATTGAGTAATGATAGCCTACAAGTGTCCAGTATACAAAGAAGGGCATCATGCTATGTCATAATGATGTAACCTACTGTCAAGCCTTAAAGCAGCCGGTGGCCATGGCCGCTAAGTAGTGCTTGAATGACCACCGGTGCTACCTCCACAATCGGCCAAGTTTGGCCGCCGGTCTCTTCTAGCCAAATATTTAATTTCGCAATAGAATGATCGTGGATTAACTGTCGAAAATATGTAATATCAAAGAGTGACGCAAAATTAGGTCAGCGCGTCATAATCGCCACTGTTGCGTTGTGCGGGGATATTTGTTATTGATGGAATCCATCCATCTGCGATCACCAGCGCTGTAAGTCTTGTTTGTAATTCTCGACGTTTATTTTAACAAAGTCTTAATCCGAAGTGCTAAATTACATCGGCTGGCAATATTGTCGTTTTTATGTCGATTCGATGTTGTCGGACATTGAATCGTTGTTAAAAAGGAGAACTAGGTTAGTTGACATCCAAGGGGAAAACATTTTTTGATCATATTTTGCAAAAATTATGCTTTATTGAGTAATGTCCTTCACATCATTGAAATACTTATTTTATTACCTTGTCGTCATTGTCAACACAATCATGTCGAGCGTTGTTTTTCGTTGCTAAAAAGAATTCTAGGGGAGTGGCGAACTTCGTTAAAATCAGCCACATTAGAGACACTCGTGCGAGTGTCGTTAGATGGTCCCTCAGTACTAGATTACAATCCCGATAAAGCAGTTATTGCGGGGTGCAACGATTCTATTGTAGGACGTCGCCCAGGCCCAGACTTCAACAACGCTAAGTGATCATTTTAGCATTGTTGCAAGTTTAATTCTATTTACTTGTGCTATCGTTATTTTTATTTTGTATTTTGGCCTCCAAGCCCACAGGTTTGGCCGCCGAGAAGGAGCTCCCGAAAAAAAGGCCTGTACTGTGTTGCAAAATTTTCTGCCGTAAATATTGTTTTGAGGCAAAAATGAAAGATTATTATTAGGTTAAAAGCGAATAGCAGAAATTGTTATATTGTAAAATGTGCAGTTGCTTACATGACTTTAAAAGGGCACCATTGCCCCCCCTGCCCCTCTATCTGCAGAAAAATTGAGGGCCTGCCCCCCGCTTCCGGCGCCCCTGCCTGAGTGATACAGAATTGTAGGAAAGTTAAGGAATGGTAACCTATAAACGTCTTAGCATAGCAAAGGGTGTGAGAACCTAGAAGTTAAAATTTTTTAGAAGGAAAAGTGTAAGTAAGCCGTTATAAGGGACAATTTAGGAAAGATGAATGCTGAACGCAGTTTTAGCGCCATGAGGCGAATAAAAATGTGCCATCGTACCACAATGACAGAAAACAACTTAAACAATCGAATGTTTGAGAATATTCACAAACAAGTGATGGACACCATTGACTTAGAAGCTGTTGCAAATGAGCTCATTCGAGTCACCGACGCGCGTAAAATGTAGGCTACTTTGGATTGGTTTGATATTTGTCTATGTACAGTAGCCTACAGCATACAAATTATAATAATAATAACAATATTTATATAGCGCCACATCCACAGTTAAACTATGCTCCTGGGCGCTGTACATGACAATGGTGATAATTAATACGGTACATTCAGTCATAATGTTCATTGAAATAGAACGTTTTCAAGCGAGCTTTGAATTCATTTAAATTTTCAGCTTCTTTCACACAAATAGGCAAACAGTTCCAGCAACTGGCAGCAACAACTGGGAAGGTACGATTTCCATATTGTGTCTTACATGAAGGGTTGCACAAGAGCAATTGATGCTGAGAACGCAAAGTTCTGGCAGGTTTATAATGAACAAGCAAAGTGTCCAGATAGTTCGGAGCAAAACCATGGAAAACTTTATAAATTAATAGACATATTTTGAAGCGAATACGATACAATACTGGAAGCCAATGCAGGGATTTTAGTATAGGAGTGATATGCTCACGTTTACGTGTTAAAGTAATTAGCCGAGCAGCAGCATTCTGAACTCTTTGAAGACTCAAAATAGTACAATGTGGAATGTTATTTAACAATGAATTTGAATAATCAAGCCTGGATGTCACAAGTGCATGAGTTAAAGTTTTACAAGCATCAGCATTAATAAACTGTCTGAAGGAACCAATATTTCTAAGATGAAAAAAGCAAGATTTAACAGTGGAACTGACAAAGTTTTCTAAACACAAATGTTGATTTAATGTTACACCAAGCAATTTAGGCCTAATTGAGTTAGACAGGGGTTCTTAACCGGGGGTAAATTTACCCCCTGGGGGTAAATGTCACCTACAGAGGGGGTAAATTTACTGAATCATAAATTAAAGCAAACTTCATCTTTTCAGTTATTAAAAAACTGGTAGTGTTGCACTCGATTTTGATTCAAATTTATGCTTATTGTAAGTTTTCGTCTTTTTCTTTTATCTCCACGGAAGTAGACTGCCAGTTTCATTTCAGCAGCACATGTGTGCTGCATTTTCACTGTAGGCTATACAACCTAATTAGGACTTCGACCACAAAGACGAAATTCGAGCTGGTATAAGGCAAGAATTAGTCTACAGCTAGAGGAGTCAATTGACGTGTCGAACTGTGCATATTTGTTGGTTTACTGTCAATAAGTGCATGCTGGTGAGTTGAAAGAAGAATTTTTGATGTGCGAAAGTTTAGAGACGACTACCAAAGCGGTTAATGTTCTGGAAAAAATAGATAATTTCTTTCAACAAACTAATATATCCTGAAATTAGCCTATGTGGGTTCACTTTGCACAGACGGTGCCCCTTCTATGCTCGGTGCTAAGTCTGGCTTTACAACTCAACGAACGAAAAAACGCGCACCGAACATCATTTCTACTCACTGTGCCCTTCATCGACATGCACTGGCAAGTAAAACCCTTCCAGAATATTTGAAAGCAGTAGGCTATTGAAGCATGTAGTTAAATGTGTGAATTTTATCAGGGCACGTGCTCTTAATCATCGTCTTTTCAAAGTGGTTTGTGATCAGATGGAATCAACACTCTGTTCTCCTTTATCACACCGATGTTCAGTGGCTCTCTAGGGGCCTTGTTTTGTCTCGAGTTTTCTAACTACATGGTGAAATCGAGATTTTTCTTCGAGAACGCAAATCCCCGTTGAGTCAAATCCATCGTTTTTCCCCTATTAATCATATTAATCGAAATGTGAGACAGATGAATTTAAATGAATAAAATATTTTGAAATAGCTTGAACAAGTAGGCTAGAAACGAAAAATAAGTTTCACGTTCATAGCGTCACAATCTGCCGCAAAGTATAAAATGTGTGCACGGGATATGTGCTTTGATGTGTGCTTTGAAAACGGTGTATTTCAAAGTTTAATGACATGACCCTTACCCTGAGTAATATCAATCTTTCTTCTTCTAACTGACCTGACCCTACTCAACGGGGATTTGCAACGGGGATTTTCTTCTAACTGACATGACCCTACTCAACGGGGATTTGCGTTCTCGAAGAAAAATCTCGATTTCACCATGTAGTTAGAAAACTCGAGACAAAACAAGGCCCCTAGAGAGCCATTGAACATCGGTGTGATAAAGGAGAACAGAGTGTTGATTCCATCTTTGAAGACAACAAATTTATTGGTGCATTGGCTTACCTACTTGACAGACATTTTTTCAAGTTTGAACCAGCTCAATATGCACATGCAAGGAAAAAGTGACCATTATATAGATGTAGCCTACATGATCAAATTCAGGGCTTTCAGACAAAATTAGATCTGTGGAGTAGAAGAGTTCAAAAAGGAATTTACGCAAATTTTCCAACATTTGGTGATTGGAAAGTCAGTAGAAGTCGCAACAAGCTTTCTGACCTCGAAATCTGGACACGGACATCACAAGGGGCCACCAAAACGGTGGGGGTAAATTTTACTTTTTTCATTCGGCAAGGGGTAAACGAGACAAAAAAGGTTAAGAACCCCTGAGTTAGAAGAAGAAAGATTGATATTACTCAGGGTAAGGGTCATGTCATTAAACTTTGAAATACACCGTTTTCAAAGCACACATCAAAGCACATATCCCGTGCACACATTTTATACTTTGCGGCAGATTGTGACGCTATGAACGTGAAACTTATTTTTCGTTTCTAGCCTACTTGTTCAAGCTATTTCAAAATATTTCATTCGTTTATCTTCATCTGTCTCACATTTCGATTAATATGATTAATAGAGGAAAAACGATTAACGAACTGCCCAGCATTATTGCTATATCTTATTTTAAAACTTTAAAAAAGTGCCCTTTTTTCATAATCCTGCTCACCCAAACAAAAATCGTTCCGGCGCCCCTGGCGCTAGCCTCAACGTCAACAAAAAGCTGGCGACGTCAACGTACAACACTGTGTGAGTTACTGCACATTTTTCAATACAACAATTTCTGCTATTCGCTTTCAGCCTAGGCTAATTGTAATCTTTCATTTTTGCCTCAAAATAATATTCACGACAGTATCACAAACAAAAAAAAACAAGTAGGTTACATCATCAGCCTATAATAGCATGAAGCCCTTCCTTGCCATTGTTCTTTTGTATACCGGAAACTTGCATCATTACTCGATATTATGCTGACAGATGAGCATAATTGCTATATCTTATCTTAAAACTATAAAAAATGGCCTTTTAGCAACAAAAGTGCCCTTTTATCATAATCCTGCCCCCCACCCACAGTCAAAATCGTTCCTGCGCCTCTGCCAATATGCACATGGCTTTCGTTTACAATTATCTATTTAATTTTAAAGAATCCAATTACGCAGGCCATTTTTAACGCCTTGAAGGTTAAAAATAGTACGGTAGGCCTACAATTCTAAGAATATTGTCGCCAGTTTATGACTAGGAGAAGACGGGGCAAAGCGAGACATCGCGATTTCTCACGTTTTGTATTCTTTGGCTTCCTCTAACCGGAAGCACTAGTCAGGCAACTGTAAACTGTATTTGCTGTGAAAAAAATGCGACTGGCAGAGCACAACGCGTGTCGTGAGGAAGTAAAATGCGTTTTGGCATGGTTTGTTGGAAGAGATGCAGGAGATGGAAAACGGAAGAGATGCAAAAGATGGAAAAGTAGCTACCACATTCGTTAGCATAAGCGAATTTGTTGGTAGCTCTGTTTTTATCTTAGACATTGAGACAGTAGCCTATTATTTTGTTGGTAACAAAAGCAACTTTTACCTAAAACTTTACAGGTTTCAGCAGAGATGTTATTTTCTAAAGGCTATACTTTGGGGCAAAGTGGGACAGCTGTATTAGGGCGACTTGGGACAGTGCATTAGGGCAACATGAGACTCTAGAAGTCTAGATTGTATCTGTGGTTCTTCTGTTGATTGAATTTTTGTTTATAGCTCTTTTAGTCTTCAAGATTGTAAAATATTTATCAGCATTCATTTATATTGTACCGGTAGGCCTACACAATTTAATTCTGACAATGGTTCGTCGCTACAAGAGAAAAACTGAAATAGGTAAATGGACGGATAGGCTATCAATATTAAGAATGCAATAGAAGATGTGAAAAGTAAGAAGTTGTCTTTGAGAGAAGCGGCTAAACAGTAGGGTGGAGTGAAAAAAATAAAAATCACTAATTCAAAAAACGTCCCCTCTCAATAGTTGCCTTTGGTCTCAAAACTAAGTTTAAAAGTGGTTTTGGGAAGTTGCCTCGAATACTCAGGTGACAACCTTGACGCAAAGGTCATGCGGGGGTCAACTCCCATAAAAATGCCATAACTCGATGAGCGGTGATGCTAGAGAGCTAATTTTGATGCCAAAAGAAGCAGAATGTGCAGTTTCCTATCTGTCTCAGAAGAAGTTTTTTTCGAAATTTCACAAGATATATGGTTATTTTCACAAAATGTAATTTTCAGGTCAAATATGAATAACACATAGCATTATGCACAGTTTAACATCACCATATGAGTATGATATATCTCTAACCAATGAAACACTCATTTGAGTGGTTTTAGAGCAAGCACAAGCACAGGATGGTAACAACAAACAAACATGAAATTGGGTTTCATAATATTACAATAGCCTAGACGACATACGTTAAATGCCAGTTTTATGCAGGGGGTCATGGTATCGGCAGGAGGACCTAAGATTGAAATTGCTTTTTGGTATTGTATTGCTTCATCAGTTTTTGTGACCGAATCTTTAGCCTGATCAGACCGTCACGTCTGTTGAAGCCAGCTTTTGCTGATGAAGCTTCGGTTACAAGCTTTATGTGGCGCTCCACAGCTTGATTGTGACATGGGTGGCGAATAATGAGCTTTTCTTCTCTGATTTTTCGATGTCGCATTTACTCAGGTGTCGAATTGCTGGTGGTTCGTTGGTTTGGTCAGAATTTAAGTTCACAAGTTTGTAGTAAGATTTAGCATGAACGTTGAATTTTCTCACATGGACAGCAGCTACAGATTCTTCCCCATCGGATGGCTCGTTTTGGACTGGTGCTGCTTCGCTTTCAGGCACTTCATTTTCGATTGAAAATTGTTCAATGACCCCTCTCAAACTAAGGATTTTGTTCACAGCTAAATGACGAATATTATGGGTACAGAATCTGCATGGCCGTAATGTTGGGCACTGTTGATGAAGATCTCGAGCTTCTTGAAGTTGGAGGACTTTCCCATGCAAGGTAGCTGACCTTAGCCTGTCACATACCCCGTTTCTATGTTTCTGTACAACGACCAACCACAACATTGACAACAATCGTAGAATTTTGCATTAGAGTTTACTTTCCTGCATGGTTTGAAATCAAGCACTACCACACGATCGCAAATGGACCGAAAAACTGCTTCAACATGCTACAAAGAGTCGTCAAATTTCCGAACAATAAAGTCAAGAAGATTGCACTGGATGTCCTTAAGCGAAATGCATTCCTTGCGCACCAAGAAAACATTCTCTTGGGGATGTTGGCAGATGATGATGAGACAGTTCGTCATTTAGCTGTAAACAAAATCCTTAGTTTGAGAGGGGTCATTGAACAATTTTTAATCGAAAATGAAGTGCCTGAAAGCGAAGCAGCACCAGTCCAAAACGAGCCATCCGATGGGGAAGAATATGTAGCTTCTGTCCATGTGAGAAAATTCAATGTTCCAGCAATCAACGTTCATGCTAAATCTTACTACAAACTTGTGAACTTAAATTCTGACCAAATCAACGAACCACCAGAAATTCGACACCTGAGTAACTGCGACATCGAAAAAATCAGAGAAGAAAAGCTCATTATGCGCCACCCATGCCACAATCAAGCTGTGGAGCGTCACATAAAGCTTGTAACCGAAGCTTCATCAGCAGTAGCTGGCTTCAACAGACGTGACGGTCTGATCAGGCTAAAGATTCGGTCACAAAAACTGATGAAGCAATACAATACCAAAAAGCAATTTCAATCTTAGGTCCTCCTGCCGATACCATGTCCCCCTGCATAAAACTGGCATTTAACGTATGTCGTCTAGGCCAGGGGTGTGCAACCTTTATTACAGGAGGGCCAGATATAAATAACTGGGTGAAACCGCGGGCCGCACGTTTATTTAACATATGATTTCTAGTAATTGCAGGCACAAACGAGTATTTTGTTTTTGTTATTCATGTTATTCTTATGGCATTATTAGGGGTTATCTCCTTGCAGAAATAATAAGTTAAGACGCATAAATTTCTGAAGAAAATTGCTATTGGAATTTATTGTCACACCGCGTCTTTAAGTGAGTTCTGTGAGAAGTTTGCAGCTGGCTCCTTTTCCCGACGGCTTTTTCCAAATTTACTTCAATGGAAGTACTCGCATTCAAGTTGATTTTCCAAGTGTTTGTCTGTCAGAACCGATCGATAGGGAGATTTTATGACGCCCATTTTAGAAAACAATTGTTCGCACAAATACGTTGAGCCAAACAGAGCCATTTTCGAAGCCATGGATTTTTTCAAATGTAGAAAGTCATCTTAGCTGAGATGCTTTCAGTAAAAATCGTCAAGGTTCATTTCTAAATGCTTTGCTTTCAAATCCGTTTTCTCTTGAAGATCAATCAGTTCAAGTTATATTTGCTGAAATTACTGGTGCTTTGTCAATGTCTGTGTTGAATGGCGATGCGAATATACCAAACAAATGTTCATGAGATTTGAAGTTTTTGAAACGAGCGAAAAATTCATACAACAAATTTTCAAGTTGGTCTGCAAATTCAGTTTTCTTCTCAGGATGCATTCCGTAGTCTCTCAAAGTTGGAAAGTGGAAAGAATTTCCTGTCTGTACGTGAGCTTTCCAAAGTCGTAATTTGTTCATAATGCCTTTTATGTGACCATACATTTTTACATTCCAAATAATTAAATACAATGTATTAGCGGTGGCCGGTGGGAGATTTCTAAAATGGTTAACAGAAGGTGCAAAAGCTGCAATAACCCACTCCACAATGAATTGTTCACACGTACCAGACTAAACTAAAATATAAACACGTTTCGCGGGCCGCACACAATTCAAAATTGGCACATCTTCGCGGGCCGCACAATTTTTCTTCGCGGGCCGCATTTGGCCCGCGGGCCGCACGTTGCACACCCCTGGTCTAGGCCATTGTAATATTATGAAACCCAATTTTATGTTTGTTTGTTGTTACCATCTTGTGCTTGTGCTTGCTCTAAAACCACTCAAATGAGTGTTTCATTGGTTAGAGATATATCATACTCATTAGTCATTATGCTGATTTCTTGTGGAGTGATTATGTTATGGTGATGTTAAACTGTGCATAATGCTATGTGTTATTCATATTTGACCTGTAAACTACATTTTGTGAAAATAACCATATATCTAGTAAAATTTCGAAAAAAACTTCTTTTGAGACAGATAGGAAACTGCACATTCTGCTTCTTTTGGCATCAAAATTAGCTCTCTAGCATCACCGCTCACAGAGTTATGGCATTTTTATGGGATTTGACCCCCGCATGACCTTTGCGTCAAGGTTGTCACCTGAGTATTCGAGGCAACTTCCCAAAACCACTTTTAAACTTAGTTTTGAGACCAAAGGAAACTATTGAGAGGGGACGTTTTTTGAATTAGTGATTTTTATTTTTTTCACTCCACCCTACTAAACAGTACCAAATCATGCAAAACTGAAAGTCCCGCTTTGCCCCACGGCTAGGGCAAAGCGGGACATTTAAAAAAAATTCTTTTTTGATTTGTACTATAACAGTAGAAAGATTCCGCTTGATCTTCGAACCAATGCTGACCAACTAAGGCTTTCGATTAAAAAAGAAATTAACTAAATCCAACCATCACTGTTGCTGAAATTACGTTTTTACGAAAAGTGTCCCGCTTTGCCCCGTCTTCCCCTAAAGGGAGCATAAACTCCCTTTTAGTCTGAAAGCTGTCAGGATTTAGGATACCGGTTCTTAATATAGGTTACTAATTTTTTCCTGGCATTGCAGAAAAAGGAAAAATATAAATGTTTTTTCTGTAATTTAATCAAACCACCAAGTTTAGAAATAGGAAAGTTTTGATTTCACTTGTACAGTTTTCAAACAGAAAAAATTATCTTGATTCGTCTCCCAAATTACAGTAAAACTTAAAATCGATGAGTTGTATTTTTAACACAGAGCCCACAAATTTCGTTTGGATAAAATAAATACATTCATTTACTCATTGATGTGCTAGGTTTCATGCGATTTTTACAAGAAATTTTGTGAAATAGTAAATCAGGTTTGCATATTAGCCTACCACCAGTGCTATACACACGGGAAGGCTACTGCACTCTCTTGAGGTTCATAACTCTTCACACCCAGTGCCAGCAATGCTATAATGTGTTTGTAGAAATTGTTTCGCTTGCTGGAAAAGGAAAATGCTATCGCATGACTTGTTTAGATTCAGTGATTTATAATTCTTGGTAATGATTGCATGGCCTACCAATAAATGAAGCGCGTAGCAGATGCCAATAAAAAACATGTAGGACTTTGATCATTAAAAACGAGAGAGCACGGAGATGAAATGTAATGGTCTAAGTCAGGAGTTCTTAACCAGGGGTGCGAGACCTGTGCCTAGGCGGTGCGGGGATGCTGAATTATCAAGGTTTGTTATAATATGCTACGACGTAAGGAGCAGTTATTTTTACCAGGTTTCAACAAAAATTTCGAACTGTAGGCAATTAAGTTATTACTTTTCAGCCAATCTTAGGAGGGGGTGCGAGAACCGTTTGGTAATTTCAAGGTGATGTCGACAAGGCAAAAGGTTAAAAACCACTGGTCTAAGTTGTTCGTCCCGTGTCCAAACTTAACTCATTACACTCCATAGTTTGCCGATTTAGTAGGCCTACTCATATACAGTATATCAGTCATCGGTTGGACAAATCTTTGCAACTTTTTTAAAGCTTCCAAAATAAACACGAGCTATTTCGTAAACTTATTCAACCGCAACATTTTCCAAGTGTTGTATGTTTTACCTTTGCACACATGTGTAATTAGATTTATTGTTATGGGGTGGTGGCTGCCTAGATGACCGCTTGCAACTGTTAGTAATAAGCGCCATAGGCTAATTACTAACAGTTGCAACTTACAATGCATTGTTTTTACATTTCATTTACTCTGCTTGTTTGTTTATATGTGGAACAAAATGCATTGACTTGTTTCAAAAGGAAAAGCAGTCTAATAAAGAAATGGTAATTGTAGTAGGCCACCACAGCAGTTCGTCAAACTTCCGATCGAGCATGGCAATGAAAGAAGACCAAGTCAGGTTTAAATGCGGGCTACTTCAAAGTATTGACTTTGCTCTGTTACTTGTGATGATGACACAAACAACATATCTTAAGACACTAATTTTAGATGTTTTTTTTCACATTTGCTTCATTATTTAAATTTCTCAAGGTGTTGCGACCGTGCCAAAATCCTCACACGGTGTTCATTTCGGCCTCGAGAACGTTCTCATTTTGTCGCTTCTACCTCATTCCGGACCCCTGCTATGCTATGAGAGTGATATTTTTTTTCGATTTTAATGGTCAGTTTTAACAGACGTGAATAGTACAAAGCATTTTCTTGTATGGTATAAAATTTATTGCACAATTTGTAGTAGACTAGGCTATACATTTTCATCATTCATACTTGAAAGGACGGAATAAAACCCCTACTCTAAAGAAATATTTTACACAAAGGTTCCTTGATAAAGCAATTGCGCTTACAGGATAGGTCGTTCATCGTGTGAAAGTCTCGATTCTACGCACTTTGGAATTCGATTTAAGCTCAAATTAAACTTACACGTAAGAAACACCATTTGAGGAATTTATTGCTATGACCAGAAATATTATCTCCTTTGAAAGTAGAATTATCATTATGCGTAATAGAACAATAATATAATTATTAATATGCAGTATGCACGTCATAATTGTAAATTTTATGTACAAAACCGAAAACAAAAGTCATGCTCCGTTCAGTTTGCACTGCATACCTGAAGCAACAGCTAATTCCTATGTAAGCAAACAAGTGCACGACAGAAACTTGATCAGAGAAATAGAAATTACAATTCAATGACGTCAACTGCACAACGAATCAGTAAAAAAGATGATAATTAGGAAATATGATCATAAGGATTGAAAGACAATAGCAAGCTGAATACTGGTAAGACGAGAATACATGAATTGTACAAATTTATATTAGTAAATATCGAGGATTTTTCGGTTGTTACTATTGTGAACCCCTCAGAGCACATGTATCTAAACTACCGGCGCGCGATGCAACATATTTTGGCCGCACGATGGTATGATACTCCCTTTGAATCTGGCCCACTGATATGCTGCACCATAAACAACTGTAAGTTACCATCAGTAATAAACTTACATAAGCAAGCCGAAAATGAACGCGATTAAAACTTACGCACTGTAGACAACGTTGTATACTTGCACGAGCCAAAGTCATCGATGCTGCAGGCTTCATTAAATTAAGACAGTGATCTATAGTTAACCAAATAATCGATCGAAGGAAATTCTGGATAAATCGCGGGAAAAACCACCCATTATTATCCAAATTGAACATATCTATCCGAAGTTAAAACTTTAGCTGTTCTGGTAGGTCCCTTGATGCTGGATGTTGTTTTGCAGGCAGGGTGCAAATGGGTTAGTTTCTGATTGAATATATGAAAGTTTTTTTGAAATAAATTTTACACTGTACGTTGAACCAATTTGGCCCGCGGCTGGTACCAACTTTACAATTTTAATACGAAGTGCATTTGAGTTTGACACCGTGACGCTTGCACAACACTCGAAAGGCGTTGGTTCGACACCCCTGTGAAACACTGCAAGCATGTTCACTGCAAGGAGAGCACTATGAATGTCTTCAGGACATAATCTTCAATAGGATAAAGAAAAAAGATATTTCCTCTCTTAACACTTGCCTGAAGATAAAAAATACCCAATTTCTGACAGTTATTTCTCACTGCGTTATCGAGCGTGCAGATAATAATTAACTACTCTTTGGATAAATTGATTTTAGATGGGACAAAGCGTATTTGCACAACTCGTAACTTCAATTGTTGAAAAGTGCAAAACTACAAAGGCGGAAGTCCAATCATTGTTTACGTGTGAGATAAAATTTCGACGTTTTCAGGTTTGGACGTTCGCTCCAATTCCATGGCCCTGCTTACATTAACACAATCACAGAACTATCGTCTTCAAAAGTCCCGCATGGTGAAAAGAAAGTCACCGAGATGCATGTGACGTGAACTTATTATGTAAACTTACATCATTTAAACGGTTTTTCGTTACAATGACAAGCAACGCTTACAAAACAACAATTGCGCAAAACAAGATCATGTAAGAAACTGCACAGGTAATAGAATGTAAGGTTTGACAAGTTTCAATAAAACAAACCGATGTCAAGTCATCTCTTACTTGGCAATTGATATGACCACAAACCAGAGAACACGATGAAGCAGGTGGGAAAAATTGCATAAAACAGTGTCGACTACATAAGTTCACCACAAAAAATTAACATAGTACAATATATTGTACAACAAAACGTTTTCACAAAATTGAAAGAGTGACGTGGCCTACGAAAAAAATGGCCTAAACATCTTGCACAAGCCTCCAGAACTGGAGGCGATTGCAGACAAATATACATGTCCTTTGGTCTTGTATTTGCCTAAAATGTTATTTCAAGTGTTGATATTCAATTGTTTCAGTGTTCAAGTGTTTTTTTATCATAGGAAGCTTCGATATGGGAATACTTAGCATTTTATCAAGCTAAACACAGTGCAATAGTACATGCATTCTCTATATGTAAATTCAATAGTTTACATTGGATTGGCGGGTATTACTTATTAACTATCAATATGCTAACATTCAAACCGCAACATAAAATAAGCACTGAACACTGAAGGCAAGCCATTGAACACTAAAAACATTTCAAGAAACATTTTAGGCAAATATAGGCTATCTGCAATTGACTTCAGCTTTCAGTTCTGAAGACTTCTGCACGGCGCCAAGGCCATCTATTTTCGTAGGCCACTGACGTCAATAATGACGAACTAAAAATCTGACACGGAGATTTTCAACTTTTTCCTCTTGTTTACACCTTATCAAGTTTCCAAAAATAAGGCTACAACCACCAGCTGGATCAGAATTTAGGTATTTACCATGCAGTGTAATCTTCCTGCATAAGAGCTTACTTCTAATTATATGAAATGTAGCCTCTGAAAGGAAATCTACTCGTAGTTGACAAATCTTAATAACAAAATCAAACAAAAAATCGCGCGAATCATTTACATTTGCTACATACGCCTATAATCTTGCAAGTAGGGCAAGGACAGGTTAGTTGATACGCCCCCCCAAAAAAATAAAAATAAACAATATTTTTGGGAAATACTGCCACCAGCTGGTCAACTGTTATGATAATTATATCAGATGAAGATTTGGCAGCATGGAGTTGCTTAATTTGGAAAAGATTGACAAAAGTTAGAAATTTAGAGTTTTTTGTAATTTTTATCAGAATTTCATTACAATGAATTAGAGAAAGTTGACAAGCCTTAAAGCAGCCGGCGGCCATGGCCGCTAAGTAGTGCTTGAATGACCGCCGGTGCTACCTCCTCAGTTGGCCATTTTGGCCGCCGGATTCTTTTAGCTAATTATTTAATTTCACAATATGAATTCACAACAATATGGATGAGCGTGGATTAACTGTCGAAAATATTCTAGATGCTTCCAATCTGGGGTTGTTTTGAAATGAAAATGAGTGACGCATAATTAGGTCAGCGCGTCATAATCACAACTGTTGTATTGTAAGGAAACATTTGCTATTGTATGGAAAATATCCAGTTGCGATCACAGCTATAAGTCTTGTTTGTAATTCCCGACGTTTATTTTAACAATGTGTTAATCCGAAGTGCCAATTTACATGGGCTGGTTATATTGTCGTTTTTATGTCGATTCAATGTTGTTGTCGGACATTGAATCGTTGTTAAAGAGGAGAACTACCCAGGCAGCAAAATTCGTCATTTTTACCCTGATTTAACGACTGCGTGCAAACGTAGAATCAATGTAAAAATGACGGATTTTGTTGTCTCGGTAGGTTAGTTGACATTCCGAAGAGAAAACACAATGTTCCCGCTGTGGGTTAGTGACTTCACACCCTTGATGGTGACATCATAACGGTATAAACGGTCAGGTTTTATGAAAGGCGGTATATATGCAGTTGAAACAATTTACTGAGCAGCGAGCAGTTGAAACAATTTAGTGTCCAGTTGAAACCATTTAGTGTTAAAACAATTGATGGTGCCGCAATACCGAATTACAATCCCGATAAAGCAGTTATTGCTTGGTACAACGATTCTATAGCAGGACGTCGCCCAGACTTCAACAACACTAAGTGTTCAATTTGGCCTTGTTGCGAGTTTAATAATTCTATTTACTTGTGCTATCGTTATTTGTATTTTGGCCTCCAAGCACGCAGATTTGGCCGTCGAGAAGGAGCTCTCGGTAGGCCACGATGGCTGCAGGAAAAAAACACGAGTTTTAAGGCCTGGTTGAGTTAAGGTAGAATATTTACATATAGGTGAGATTTAGTGTCTTCAGGCAAGGTAACAATGTGCAAGTGAAAAAGTTTTCCAACTCTTGTGTTGGCACAATGACATCCATGTTTTTCAAAATTTTAAGAAAAGGTTAGTTGATACATTAATCTATGGGTTAATTGAGACACTGTATCAACTAACTTGCCTGACCAAATTTATCAAGGTTATATGGCAATTTTTATGCAATATCTACATCAATCCCCTCTAACCTTAAAATAGGCATAGATAGTTTTGGGCAAAGTCAATGATGTGATAGTTAGGGGCAGTGTTCCCTCAAGATTTTGACAAGTCTACTAGTGCCCCAAAATTGAATTGCTATGCGAAAAAAAGCAAACTTAAAAGTATTGGCATGTGCCCAAAAAGGTTGCATTATGTTTTACAGATAATAATTCAATATCTTGTATAAAAGATTTCAATAATTGGTTTGTGTATCAGACATAACTGGTATACCACAGTTTTATAAAAGAAAAACAGGCAGATGCTACCGTTCAACTGCTAAAGATTTTCAAAAAGCAGCTGAAGAATGCAAAAAGGGGTGTTCATTAAGAAAATCTGCAGCAATGTTCCACATAGACAAGATGACTCTCCAGTCTCCATAGCTACAAGAAAAATTTTAAAAATGGATCAAATATGGAAGTGGGGTACAAGGCTGTCTATATTTCCCTATCCATTTTCACCCCTGCAATGGAAGAGGACTTGGCAGCTCATATTATTGTACTAGCTGATCAATATCATCGTCTTTCATTGCCAAAATGCAAAGAATTAGCTTATGATTTTGCTGTGGCTAACAATTTAAATATGCCTGCAACCTGGAGAAAAAACAAAACAGCAGGAAGAGCAGGGTGGATTGGTTTCAAACAGCGTCAAATCCTCTCGCTCAGAGTGCCAGAGGCAACATCAATTGGACGGCGGACGGGCTTCGGCATTCAATCGACACAATGCCACTCTTTATTTTAATAATTTGGCTTTTGTGTTAGATCAGCATAAGTTTGAAGCAAGACAAATATTTAACCTCGATAAAACTGGTCTGACCACTGTCCAAAATCCTCAAAAGATAGTTACATCATCATTAACAGTATCATAGCCGATGCGGCCTTTGATGAACTAGATGCTTAGTTTGTAAATTTTTCCAATGTTCCCTTTGTCGTGCAGTGTCCCAAAGTGTTCTTGGTTGGCTGATTGATGATTTGATGTATTTTGTTGAAAATTAGATACAATAGTTACATCAAAAGGAGCAAAAAATGTTGGTTCTATCACATCCTCTGAACGCGGTGAGTTGGTGACTGCTATTTATGCTATGTGCGCAAATGGTAGTGTTATACCACCATTGTTCGTATTTTCACGAAAAATATACAAGGATCATTTTATTCGAGGTGGGCCACAAGGTTATATTGGGAAAGCAAACCCATCAGGCTGGACCACTGAAGAGATTTTTGTGGAATACTTGGATCATTTTAAAGAGCATAGTCAGTGCTCCAAGGAAAACATGGCGTTGTTAATTCTTGACAACCATGAAAGCCATATTTCGATTTCTGCAATTGATAAATGCAAGGAGCTTGGAATTGTTTTGCTTACTATCCCACCGCATACATCACACCATCTACAAAAATCATTTTTTTATCCATTTAAAACTGCTTACAACACTGCAATGGATTCATGGATTAGATCTCATCCTGGAAAGCAGGTAACTATATACGAAATACCACAATTGGTAAATCAAGCTCAACTCACTGCTTTTGTACCCCGGAACATATTATCTAGTTTTGAACATACTGGTAATTAGCCATTTAATCCAAATATCTTTACTGAGACTGATTTTTCCCCATCAAGTGCCACTGATAATGTTTATGATCCTTACAGCCTACTATTGAAATCGGATCAGTTCATCCTATCCTTTTTCCAGCAGAGAGCCATAAACTTGTGGAAGCTGAAACTCCAGAAACATTGGATGTATTAGCTGCTTCTGCAGACATGCCCATTTCCGAAATCCCAGCAATATCGAATATCGATGGCTAGATAGTAGATACACCTATTTTCGCAATCCCAACGCCTGCCTTATCAACTGCTTCTGCAGGCACACCCTTGTCAGCAACACCACTCCTTGATGAAGGAAGTGAAGCATGCAATTCCATTTTGAACAGACCTTCTACAATACATCCTTGTATGTTTCACCACGTGATGTAAGACCTTTGCCCAAAGCAATCCCCAGAAAGAAAAAACAAAAACGGCGACGACAAGGAAAAACTCAAATTTTTACACTCACGCCGGTCAGGAATGAAATAGCAGAAAAAGAAAAAGACAAACAACAACCAAAACGTGCAAGCTCATTTAAAAAAAAAACTGTTTAAAAAGAAAAAGAGATCGAAGAAACAGAAGCAACATATTGAGGAAACATCTTCTGATGAAAGCATTGCCATTCAATTGAATGACGGTGATTCTGACCATCACATTTCAGATGAAGAGATCCAAGTAAACATTGGAGATTATGTGATAGTTAAGGTAGGCCTATGCATAAATTTTAAAAAGTATTAAATAACTTTCTTTTATTCTAAGGGCTGTTGCTTAAAATTGTAATTTTTAATGGACTATAATTTTGTAAAAACAATCTGCTGCAGGTGGTGATGAGTGAAGGTTTGCGATAACACATTTAAAAACAAAATAGAAACTAGTTAAATTTATAGCAGTAGCTAATTATATAGTAAGGACAGTGATTTCACAATTTTAAAATTGGTTAAAGAGGTTTTTAATTTAAAATTGATAAGAGGTTGGCTTGTGTTGAATAATTTTGCCATATGGACAAAAATAGTTTAATTATTTTATAGCCAGATGACCTCTGAGAAGTTTTTTTGAAAATATCACCATCATAAAACATAAATAAAATTTCTCTTGTAAAGCTTATTGCATGATAATTTTGCAGGTTGGTGGTCGCACACACCCAGCAAAATACATTGCCGGATTGGTCGATACGATGAGGAGGATAATGACTATGAAGGGGGTGTTCCTGCATAAACTTCCAAAAATCTTGAAGATCCTGACGATCAGACTTTTATAACTGATGAAGAGTCAGAGTACTCTTTTCATGCAACAGACATTTTGTTCAAGCTGCCATACCCCAATGCTTTAGGAGGGTCTTCCAGAAGGAGCAACTATTTGAAGTTCTCCTTTGATTTTACAAAGTGGGATTTGGCCTACTAATCAAACAATATAATTGTTTACAAAATGCATTCGTTTGTGTGATGTGTTTTATTGTGGACGGTAATACTTACTGCTTTGCTCATGAACATTTATTTCCTGATTTTTCTGCTTGAATACAGCCATGCATCAACTAACCTGCAGAACTGCAACGTGTGTATCAACTAACCTTAAGAGTGTATCAACTAACCTTTTCGAAAGATTAGTTTAGAATGTTGTAAAATCCAAGGTGCATAAACTGATTGCTATTTAAATGCAAGTAGCCAAACTTGGCGAAAAAGTAACTCTGTAAATGAGCTTTCATATGCACCTAAAGTTGCGTCGCTACACCTAGCGTTTCGTGAAAAAAACCATTTTATGTAAAATTTGTATTAACTAACCTGCTATTGCCCTAGGGTTCAAAATTAAAAAAGCTTTTATTCGACAAACCTGTCTTATACAGTACACCAAGAGTAAACGTATTCAAACGGAAACAAAATAATTTAAACTAGCATGCTTGCTTTAGCCTTAGTAAACCAAGCGTTAAAACCCGTTTCAAAAGCTGTTTACAACTTTTGGCAATCCAACGTTTCGTTCCAACCCACTTTGCAAAATTGGTACTATTAAACATCGATTCAACGTGTACACTGTACAGGCGTTGAATCAATGTAAAAATGACCAATTTTACGAGCTTGGAAGTGAGCAGAATAGTCATTACCAGATCATTGACTGTGAGTCAACAATCAAACGCCAGTTCAATGATGCCGTAATAACGACGAGGAAGAATCCGTTCTAGTTGAAGATTTCACGTTAATGTCATCATCATCATCACTGGCGCGAGGGCTGTCCAAGAAGTAGGCACGCGAGGTATGACCATTTACATACCCGTTCCCATTGCTTGATTTCTAAAAACGAAATCCATGAGTTGCAATAATAACCTTTAACTGCAAGTAAACAACACTGATGTGAGATTGCAAAACTGTGAAAAGGCATGACATGGACATTTTTGTAGTCTTTGTTACTGATGACGCAGGCGATTATGCTGATTGATGAGGTCATATCGAAGACTAGAAAAATCGCACTGAATGGCGTTCCTCTTCAGCACTGAGGCAATAAATAGAGGGTAGCCTAACCTAAGTAATAGTGTACGGGGTTGCAATACTTGAAGAGCTCAGCCGGAGCAATATATACAAGTCCGAAATTGATACAGCGCAAAATAATGCACATTACAATAATTAGCACTATACAAGCACAACGGATAGAGCAATGCAAAATAATTTTAACATGACTTGCACGTTGCAACCTCTGTTTCTCAGTGCTAATAGTCTAGCCAGGCAAACTAGTGTATTTTGTACGTTTGAGTAAAGACTGTATTTCTTTTCCGATAAAAGCAGACACAAACATGCTGAAATTAATGTGCACAGATATTCGCAATGACAAGCTTTCTGTAGTGAATGATCAAAAGAAAATTGAACGCAAATGCTATCCCTATATACTTACAATTGAATTTCCCGGCCTGGAGACTTTGAAGAACATAATTGTTAGCAAAGTGGGCAAAAACTCCCATATGAAAAGAACGACACCAAACACCACGTAAGACACGTCTTCGTTGAGGTCTACCAGATCAGCCTGAGATATTGATCTTTATTAGATTTTGAAGTTTTGAGTCAGATAGTTCGATTTCAAAAACCATCACAAACTTGTATAACAATAGCAACAAGCCAAAGCTAGTAACTGAGAAAAAGGGAATTTTCAGTGAAGAGTAAACATTAAAAATCGTCTTTTTGTTGCAACTTGTGCGTTTTTACAAAACTTAACACTCCAATCTTTAAAAAAACGTGATCGTGCTGATATCACATGTTACAAATGCTCAAATATTCTTGGGCCAGCTGGCACAAAGAAATTATCAAGGAAGTTGCGTTTGGTGTTTAATGCTAATGTTGTTTATTGAATTAATGCCAATTCTATTATTCAAAATAAACTGCAAAGTAGATACAAAGTTTTCAGATTCTACACAAGCCTTTTGTCTAAGTTTTTAAAAACCAGATCACATGTCTTATACAGGTATCAGAGATCCTTGAGAATGCCAGCACTCAGCAGGTTATCGCATTGTGTCATCTGAAAACGTAGATCAACACAGAACAAGCCTTTTTATTTGAAATTATAAAGTTAATCTAGTACGGTACGTGGCTGTAGCTTACTTGGTCAGAAACATTATACCACTTGAAATTCATTTTGGAAGATTTTGGGCATCTCAACGGACTGATCGCTATGAGGTTGTATAAGGAACGAGACACATACAAGAAAACAATAACAATTCCAACAGATACAGCTTGGCAAACAGTTATTCCCTAAAACAAAACAAAAAAAACTATAAAAGCCCTATTCTTTTCGTCGTGTGTCACACTCCCACGGCCGTAGACCAGAGCACCACGAAAGCTCTCGTTCAATCGTTGAACTCGGTCAAATCTTGTGTAAGAGCATTTTGCTTTTAGGACAGGGCATTCGAGTATAATAGATGTTGCATTGTTTGCGCCACACGTCATTGCACAAGTTTCCGGAAGCTCCTTATAAGTGGCAAATCACAACGAATTGGTATGAACTATGATATAATTTGTGCGGAATATTGTTGTATGTGTTAAATTTGTATGTAATAATGCACCCTAATGGAATTATTTCAAAACAATAATAAAGATTAAACAATATTACAATAGTCAATAGTCATTTAACGTTCATCGTAATTTTTTGTAACAAAAGCAGCCATAAACAAAATTAACCACACAATATATATACAATCTAGTCACTTTTATGCACCAGTTAACCCGTAATGTTAGACAGTGATATCCTGTATTTAACAAGTACAAAAATAAGCCAATGTTACATAAAATAGGCAAAAAATTTGGGCTTGTCTAAACGCTGCATGTTAAACATTAAACTATGACAATGATAATTGAGTGCAAACATCAATGATTCGCATAAAACTGTGTGTATTAATCGCTGAGAGCAATCGATATGGGTAAAACACATCAGACTATAGAGTCTTGTGTGATACAAACTATTAATTATGACTTACCACAAATCTTAATCAATCTTTAATTAAAACATACCTTTGATTCAAGTAGAATATTAGCTGAAGGAGTCTTAGAAATCTTGAAGAAAGAATATGCCAGAAAAATGGCAAAAATGACAAAGAGCATATCATTGACAAGCACTCTTGCAAACACGATCGCTCGTATTGCATGTTTTATTGGATCCTGAAGAAACATATTTGCATTACGTATTTTTTGATTTCACTGCATACTTTAAATTCGATATAATTTACCTTAAAAAAAACGTCTCCACTTTAGAAAAACATACTAAAGGTACTGTCAGTGACGAAACCAAAACAAGTCACAGTTTTTCTGGTTTTACTTTATTTAGTAGCCTATTGGATGAACTTAGCAAACTTTTTAGATTTCAAAGTAATACCTTGGCAGTTGCTTCTTTGTAAACAATCACAGCACAGGTTATGTTCATCACAAAGAACAGGATTACAGCCAATAAAGATGCTGCTCGCAATGGAAATCTGAAATTCATTGCAATAAACAAACCACAGGAATAATATATTTTTTCTTTTAAAAAAGAACAGTTGCAAATTGAATACAAAGCTACAACACACTGTTAACAAAGTCCGAATGCCAAAAAGTTGGTGATTGACCAACATTAATGAAGACTACGTCATTTTTTCAACGAAAATTTAAAATATTTGAATTTCAAACAGTAGTATCTTTAACATTTCAAAGAGAGTAAAAGTTTTTTTTAAATCATAATCCAACAAAAAGTCTAGAACTAGAAACACTGTGTCTGTAAATATGCCTTGCTCATAAAACACGTAACCAATGATGAATAGTATCATTTAGACATCATTCGATATGAAATAAAACACTTTCACTGAAAAAAGAATGTTTGAAGTGTATAAACTAACCAAAGTGGTAAAAAGACACAAGGAAAGTAATTAATGAGTTTTTTTGCATTGTCAAGGTTCAAATTGCATACAAAACAATTTTTCAAAATCAAAGCACACTAACATGCCAAACATAATAAAACCATATATGTTAACTGAATAACTTACATGTATCTATTTGGGTTTGCAGCGTACTTAGATATAGATTTGAACATCACCTGAAATGTCAAAACATAGTAAGTTAGTGAGTTACCCTGTGTAAAGTAAGCATTTCATTGTCATATTACAGTACTTGTATAAAAAAAAGGTTACAACATTTTTGCCAAAAGAGAGAGGGGTTGAAAGAGCTCTTGATTGCCTGAGAACCATATCTTACAATCAAATAGGTGTAATAAACTGCCATATCTGTATAAATGGCTAACATTACATCATAGTAATTTCCAGTTTTAAAGCCAAAGAAAGAAACACAATTCCATATCTGAAACTCACAAAGCCTGTTTTGTGTTCTTTGGCCAGAAAACCTCTGACCTATGCAACTTCAGTCACCTACGTACAATGTAGCGGCATTTGTTAGATAGGTTACCAGTCTACCAAATCCTACCAAGTGTCAGCTAGTATTACGAGTCTGCTACTATTCGGTGAGTCCAATTTGGTGAGTTCCTAACCTCTAACCCCTAACCCTAAAACGGCAATGATAATTAGGCTACGGTACCCAATAGTTAAAAAAAATTGATAAAACACCGAATATGGATCGAACTCACCGAATCGAAATCACCAAAACGGGCCATTCCGAGTATTACATTGACCTACGACCTAAGTCAATTGAAGTGCAGCATTTGTTACTAATAAATTGTAGTTTCTAATTCAATTCCCTACTTATGCCGAGCACACATATGCAAATATACCAATCTTCTCAAATTCAAAAACTGAAACATTACTGGAACCAAGGTTATAACAATGGATTGTGTACCTGCATTTCCAAAATTAAAAGTTATTTTAAGGTATCGTCCCCATACAACTTAAATGAAAGTACTGTACCCATAAAAATATGAATGTATTTACCTGAGCAAAGTATAGATTCAGAAGGCACAAGGTACAAAACTGTAAACAAACAGGAAAGCAATAAAGAAGCCAATAACAAAACACTGGAAGCTCAGTTGCAGTCATTGTATTGTTAATATAAAAAGAAAACAATATTGCACGAAGTCCACTCCACAATAAGCACAGATAAAGGAATACACTTTGAAAGCTAAATTGCTTGTAGTTGTAAAGAAGGATCATCCATAATTGGATATATACACTCAGAAATACTATGCAGTAAATCACCACATAAAACAGGGTCAAGCTGAGTGTGATGTTGCTTGAAATTGTTGGAAAGAAAATCCAATCACTTTCTGTGGCAGAGACATTTTTGTCAATGATTGGAATGGTTACATTTTGACATGTTATCAGCATAGTGTAGTGCAATGAAACAAACACCCAAACAAGAGAAAAATTTCAGAATGTTCCAGTGATTTTTAAACAGAAACTTCCTCCAAATTGTAATGGTAGAAGCTAAAGATCATCACATAAAACATCAAATATTAACAAAAAACATATTATTACTAAAAAACCTGAAATTAGAGTAATAACTGCATGTCTCAATTAGTCTCAAGGATTGTTAGTTATTATTAGTTACATGAAGGTGACCCTTGAGATTATTGTTACAAGTAGAGTAATAAACTTTAATTATTTGAGTTTTTTAATTTTGCTGGAGTTTGAGAATTCCTCCAAAACTGTTTGTTCTGGTTCTCAAAGTCAATTTTTTGAAATGCAATATACTAGCCTACTTTAGGGAAATGACTGGTTTTACTTAGCTTACTACATTTCTACTGATAATGAGTAACTTTGGTGACTGTAAACATTAACAATATTTATTTTTAAAAAATACATATTTTTATCAATTTATAATTTTAGGATTTAGGTTTTGCCACATTATTTGTTTTGTTGCTGCTGCTATCATAGATTTATTATGCATGCATAACTTTATTTTTCACAAAAAGATATGGAGATTACAACTACAACATGGCTGAGCGCATATAAAGGCCAAATACTTTGCTTGAATAAACATGAAAACATAGCCACAGAGGCAATATCCACAATACAGTAGCCTACAGTATATATATATTGCAAACATAGCCTTTGCCATAATATAAATGTGACTGCTGCAGTCCTCTATGCATACATTTAGATTATATATAACTTGACTGCGCAAATAATTTAAGGAAGTGGCTATACTTACGGTGCCGTAGATATAGCCGTTCCATGCCTTTTTTTTATCTTTATGTTACTTTTACTGTGCATGCGTGCTGTTGCTGCGTTTGCACCCCTGCTGCATATTTTCTCTTCTTCCACCTTCTCTTTCAAAGCAAAAGACGAGAAAAGAACAAATGAAAAAAGTGCATATATAATAATATATATATATAACTTCTAAAATAATTCAACTGTTTTTGCCAAGTGAATCAATGGCGCGTGCGATATTTGTCTTGCTCGTACTCCCAAGGATATGAGTTCGATACCACCAGGAGGTGCTTTTTTAAATTAAATTCTAACCCGAAGTGACTCAATCGTTGGGCTACGCATTTTTGTGGTAAATATTTAATTTGAGTAGCCTAGCCTACTTTGCTGCTTCCTGTCTGTTGCGATATCTAGATTGCTATTAGCTATATGGTATTAATTATTTTATGCGCATTGTGTACTCCTGGTCAGACGGGGCAACTTCCTGGTCAGAGACACCAGGGGCGTCCACGTTTGGAAATCTTCAAAAATCTTTCAACATGGACAAACCAAAATTTTGAAAACCTAATTAGAAGTATGGACAATCGATCGTTGTGGAGACTCACGGTAGTCGACGCCTTATTCAGGCATGGCCGATGATGATGCGCATTGTGTATAATTGTACCGTACTATTCTCGCAACAGACAAAACAAAAGGTTTCACTCTCTTAAAAAAAAGAAGTGGCTATACTTATTCAGGGGTTTTCTTTGCCAACCTTGCTTTACGTGATGAGATAAGGCAAGAGTGTTCTGGGTGCAACCTAGTTTGTACCCTGAACAGTTTGTACCCTCAGTTCGTCCCTAAAAAGATCGAGAGAAAAATATAAAAAAGCCGAAGTCGCTGATCGCAGTTTAATAGCACAAACCCGAAGTTGCTGATCGAAGTTTCCGCAAACACCTCGAGGGTTAGGGTAAGCGGAAACTGCGGTTAGCAGAAACTGCGAAAAAATATTTGCGGAAACTGCAATTAGCGAGGGTTAGGGTTAAAGAGCATAGATTACTCGATGGTTTGAGTTAGGGTAAACAAAAACTGCGGTTAGCGGAAACTGCAATCAGCGAGAGTTAGAGCATAGATCACTCTATGGTTAGAGTTAGGGTAAAGGTTAGCGGAAACTGCGGAAAAATGTTTGCGGAAACAGCAATCAGCGATAGGGTGGAGTGAAAAAAGTTTTTTGTTTAAATCGAAAAAAACGGGGTTCTTAAATCCCGACAAATGACCTAAAACTTCATTAAAAATTGACTTTAGGGGGTTGCCCCCATTTTCCAGCCGGCAACCCCCCAATTTCTGCAGGTGGAAAGGTAAAATTGTTTATCTCAGTAACCACTGGTTGTAGAGTCATGATATATAGCTCAAAAGCTGCCAAAACATCATGTTTCTATCTGTCCTAAGAAGAAAGTTTGCTCTATTGTGAATACAATTTAACGAGTTATAGCCAAAAAACCAAAATATACACACATTTTTGTTAAAATTCAGCATTTTTTCTGACAAATTGTGATCTCTCATAAGTTTTTTGAAAAAAAAATCTGATATGTTGCACAAGATATAGTAACACAATGATAATACCGAAGATTGGGCCCATAATCCAAAAATATTCACAACACAGTCCTTTTAACATCAGTTCAAAACATCATAATGAAGCACTCACATTAAGCATAATGTTAATTGCAGCAGTGCAAAAATATCACAAGTGTTTGGTGATGAACTTCAAAGAACTCATATTCATTTTGCAAAAACAAGTTGCTTTGCCTGGTGTGACATGTTAGCGACATGGCCGAGCGGAACTGCTCGTGGTTTTCAATACTGCAACGGCAAAGCATGAGTTTTATTACGGCTGGAGGAAGATTGTGTTTGATATACATTTGGGGGGCTGGAGACTCGAAGAGTGGTAAACTCATATCCCAGTCGTCCCCAAACTTAATGTTTTTTCATAATTTCGTTGATTTGTAATTCCTCAGTTGAAATATTTCAAGTGTGAGCTTTGCTAATCCTAAAAGGCTCTGTTTTTAAAATGACAATTCAGGCTTTGTGATGGCACGATAATCACAAAAAAAAATTGAGTAGGTATGTCAATTGGATTAAAACGGCTTATGTAAAATGTATTTTTGTGTCAAATTTTTACATCAGTTTACGAGACTTAACTTTTTGGCGAATGAGTCCATCTCGTCTTTCAAATCCTGAAACTTGTGCTGATGCTTCTGTTACGAGCTTCACATGTCGTTCCACTGTTTGATTGTGACATGGATAAAACAAAATCAGAGGCTTCCTCGCGGCATTCTTCCAACTCTGCATCGGTTAAGTGCTCAATTGCTGGAGAAAGTTGTTGATAAGGTTCAATATCAACTAACTCGTGGTATGCCTTTGCTTCCAAGTTCAACTTTGGAACACAGAACAAACGAATTGGACTGCAGTTCAATGGGTTGGAACTGCTATGACTTTCAATGTACATAAGTGAATTTGTTTCAGCGGCATGTTTGTGAATTGCAAGCACCTTGGTCACACCCTTATTTCGTATGTCTTCATTATCACCCCCCAGCATTGCAATCAGAATATTTTTGGGCTGTGCAAAATAACCGTTTCTTGTCACCACATTCAAAGCAATTTTCCGAACATTTTGGTCAGAAAAATTCAAAACTCGTTGAATCAAGTTGAAAAAGTTTATGGATCCATTTGTTAAATGGTTGTTTAGCTTGATTTCAAACCAAGTCGAAAAA
Source organism: Aplidium turbinatum (assembly GCF_918807975.1). NCBI lineage: Eukaryota > Metazoa > Chordata > Ascidiacea > Aplousobranchia > Polyclinidae > Aplidium > Aplidium turbinatum. The sequence continues at coordinate 51,418,629 of NC_137472.1, forward strand.
TATACTTCAAGGCAAAAACGAACCAGAATCTCCAGGTTCAAAGGCGGTTTATCTACTGTCACATAATAACGTAAAATTCTGCATCCCAAAGTTAGCCATCTTGAATGCACAACTGGTCCAACCTCCAAATAAGCCAGATCATCATTAACATTTCCTTCAATAATTGCCCAGCAAATTTTATAAGCATAGAACTGGTCTGTACTTAAGTCATTCACAACTTCGGATGGGAGCTTTGGAAAGGCCAAAAGTGGTGGCGAGAGCTCTTTGAATTGAGTAACTGGCCAACAGGATACAGTTCCATGTAGTTTTTTCCAATTGGACCAGTAAATGTGTCTGGGCCACTTGTAGCACCATCGAGACCTGCAAACACATGTCCCAAAGGCAATTCATTAGTAGCCTATGTAGCAGACATACTATCCATTGAAATGGCTTATTCAGCAACTCTTCCAGGCCTCGAATGCATCCGTTGTGTTTTCCTGTCATTGATACAGTGCCATCAGTACCAACAACTGCCAGTTTATTTTGCAATTCTGTACCTTGTAATGAATTAAAAAGATGTTGAGCTATGGTTCTGCCCTTGCCATCTTCAGGTGAAAAGTGGGTGAGGTATTGAGGTAATAACTCCCCGGCTCGCCAACTGCAGTATAGTGTTCTTCCAATTGAACAGATCTGTAGTGCTTTTCATTTGGACCTTGCACAACCGTTTGTGTTGTATCTTTACATCCATCAAAGTATAGATACTGAAATTTTGTTGCTCTTCTTGCCGTAGTTCCTCCCTGCATCTTTCCCCGTATTATCAGTGTGTTACTATATCTTGTGCAACATATCAGATTTTTTTTTTAAAACCTGATGACAGATCACAATTTGTCAGAAAAAATGCTGAATTTTAACAAAAATGTGTGTATATTTTGGTTTTTGGTTATAACTCGTTTTGTATCGTAAATAGAGCAAACTTTCTTCTTAGGACAGATAGAAACATGATGTTTTGGCAGCTTTTGAGCTATATATCATGACTCTACAACCAGTGGTTACTGAGATAAACAATTTTACCTTTCCACCTGCAGAAATTGGGGGGTTGCCGGCTGGAAAATGGGGGCAACCCCCTAAAGTCAATTTTTAATGAAATTTTAGGTCATTTGTCGGGATTTAAGAACCCCGTTTTTTTTTATTTAAACAAAAAACTTTTTTCACTCCACCCTAATCAGCGAGGGTTAGAGCATAGATTACTCTAAGGTTAGGGTAAGGGTTAACGGAAACTGCGGTTAGCAGAAACTACGGGAAAATGTTTGCAAAAACTGCGATCAGCGATTAGTCTATGGCTAGAGTTAGGGTTAGCGGAATATGCAGAAAAATGTTTGCGGAAACTCCGATCAGCGACTTCGGCTTTGTGCTATCTTTCTCTCAATCTTTTCAGGGGGAAAATTTTAAAATGTTTGCGGAAATTGCAATCAGCGACTTCCGCTTTTTTTTCATTTTTTCTCTTGATCTTTTCAGGGTACGAACTGAGGGTATGAACAGTTCAGGATATGAACTACCGTAGGTTGCATCCAAGTGTTCTCCTCAAGACCATCAACACTTTTGATAACCCACCAAGGTCGATCAACAAAGCAACTGTCTTTTTGTCTTGTTTTTTTACCTATATCAATTGTTAAAGAAAAAAAAACTCATTAACCTTTTTTTCTCCTTTTTCTAAATTTATAAAAATTTTATTAAGTGTTGCAACCGTGCCATATTTTAAACTGATTGTCCTGCTTTGGTAGGCTACCATGCACGCTATAACGTCCGCGTTTTCGCTTCTACCTTTTTCTAGACCTTTGCTGTGTTATTCAGAAAGAATATTATTCAAATTCTTATTCCACTAGCCTATTCATATTCTTATTCAAATAGAAAGCTTGTTCCATATGAATAAGCTTAACTGAAGATGATCTAGCTACTAGCTGATCGAAATCGACTTTTAGCTATTTATGATTGAACTGACTCGTAGAATAAATTCCTTTGCATTACAAGACATGTAACCGAGTCGTTCATAATCATATCAAGCATTGTTGTGGCTTGTGGGCTTGAACACCTGTCAGAATTTATTTCATTTTTTTCATAAAAAATAGAAGCTTTAATTTATAGCAGTGTTGCCACATAAAAAATTCTGTCCTAATGACCAAATTTACCTTTATAAATTAGAGCAAACAGTTCAAACAGAATGTAAAAGTCAATTTTATATTACTGGCGCAAACATGTCGAGCAGTGCTCTTCAACAGGGTTCTGCATAATATGCGGTTTGGGTTCCGTAAGTTCAAAGGGTTTGTAGGAACCCGTAATGAATACTCAGTGTTTTCAATTTTGTGCAAAATGTTTTTCTTCTATAATATTTGCATTCTTTAAAACTCACTTGTTATGAGCAAAAATAATTGATAAATCGTCTTATACCCAACAACACAACCGCAGCCTTTCACCGGTGATTCTGTTCAATAGCGATTGATGGCTTAATTTTCTCCGTTTTAGCAAAACGTTGCATTATGACGTCAAATCGTGTGATTTCATCAGCTATAACTTCTAAGAAATAGCGTCAGTTTCAAGTTGCTGTGAAGTAACAACTATTTAATATCTCTGCAATTCACCTCTATGACGAAACCTTAACATGAGTTCACCCTTGTTGTAAACATATGGTTGGGATTTGCCAAATTTAAATCACGTAATCACTTGTTTTTTCTTTTATTTTGCATCAGCATAAACAAGTTTAACGCATTGAATTATTTTCATTCCCTAATTCAAGACTTATTCATTCTAAAAAAAGCTAATTCAAGAAAAATTGATGTTCTGTATTTTGCAATTCGAACTCGTGAGACTCATTTTTGTTTCCTCTGTATCATCGAAGCAGTAGTTACGCCAGCAGCGGTTCTAGGATTAATAAACATAAATAAATAAAACCTATTAAAAATATTTGGGCTGTTTCAGCGTTTCAGAAGCAAAAGATTTTAGCAGCAACCTCAAAATTTTTTGCCTAAAAGTTTCTGGCTGAAACTATAATGAGAAACTACAAAAATGAAGTTAAAAAAGAACATACTCAAAAAATATTCGAAAAAGTAAATACGAAAAATAAGTCGAAAAATATATGATATTTTATGATCTAATTTGTGAAAGAATTATTTGCATGAAAATAAACACACACCCTTTCAACACATTGCTAATACAAGTAGCCTATAGGCCTATGCACCAAATGAGGATGCAAGCGAGAAGAACAAAGATACTTTTTACGAAAATTTGAATGAAACAATAAGAAAGTATAAAAAATCAACTGATCAACTGGTAGTAGGCTACTGGGAGATTTTAACGCTAAAGTTGGTGATGTCACATATGAAAAAATCGTGGGCCCATTTGGACTTGGAACACTAAACGACAATGGAAAAAAACTGATAGACTGCTGTAAAAAAATGACCTGTTTATAGCAAACACATGGTTTGAACAAAAAGTAAACTCAAGGCATACGTGGAGATCGCCAGATGGAATCACAAAAAATCAAATAGACTACATTTTAATGAGTAAACGACACAGGAATGGGATGATCAATGCAAAGGTACGAACAAGTGCAGACTGCGATTCTGATCATAACGTGGTGGTGTGCAAAATAAAAAACAAATTGAAAGCATTGAAGAAAACAAAGAAACGTTCATTGTGGGACGTCAACAAGCTAAAGGACCCCAGACAACGGGAAAATTTTAGAGAAGAACTGGACAATAAACTTGCAAAGAAATGTTTAGAAACGGACTGGAATAAAATGAAAATTTGTATAAAAGATGTTGCGGAAAACATATGCGCAAGGCAGTTGTTAGAGAAAAAGCAAAGAAAGGCGAAATCTGAAAGGAACATTGCTTGTAAAAAACGCACTTCTGTACAAAAAACTAAACAAAAAGATCCGACAAATGTGTAGAAAAGCAAAAGAAGATTACTGGAAAAAAAAGTGCAAAGAGTTGGAGCATTTAGATGACATGAGATCGCCAAAACTCTTCACCAAACTAAAAGAAATGAAAGGTCAAACGCCAGCTGCAAAGATGGGGCTGATCAATAAAGATGGACAAGTAATACAAACTCAAGAAGGAATAACCAACAGATGGCAAGAATATGCGTAAGAACTATATGATGATGAACGAGACAATATAGAAATTTTACCAGCAAAATCTGAAGTTACAAAAATGATGGAAAATGAAGTTAGAGATGTCATAAAAAGACTCCCAGATGGAAAATCAAGTGGGATAGATGAAATTCCTGCGGAACTTCTGAAACAACTAGGAGAAACGGGATTGCAGAACATGACGAAACTAATAAACAAGATGTACAATAGTGGTGAAATTCCGGATGACTTCACTAAGAGTATCTTGATCCCAATACCAAAAATAACAAAAACAATGAGATGTGAAGAACACAGGACTATAAGTCTGATTTCACACGCCAGCAAAATTCTGCTACACATTATCAAAATCATACGAAGCCGAGCAACGTGATCAAGTTTAACATCTTCAAGTTTATTACCTTTACATAAACATAAGACTACGCAACAAATTAAGTATCGAACGTTTTCGACATCACAAGATGTCCTCTTCAGGAATAATATACATACAAATTAACTACATCTGAAAAAAATACAATGGTTAACTAAATCTATAAACAGAAAAAGACAAAAACTGCACAGTAGGCTACTTCTGACTAGCTCAAACTCAGCGAGTTTTATGTTGATAATATAGTTTCGGGAGAGAGTTTGCTTTTTTATACCAAAGACAGGCAAGACACAACAATACCACAGGGTCGAGCATTACAACAGTATATATTTTTTACATATTTACAAAATAGTTTAACATTCAAACGTTTTCGGCTTAACCTAAGCCCTCATCAGGAATCTGAAAATATTGATAAAATGCAATAAATTTCAACTTCTTGAAGGTAACTAGCTAACTAATTGTAAGAATCAAGAAGTAGTTTTATGTTTATGTAAATGTAATAAACTTGAAGATGTTAAACTTGATCACGTTGCTCGGCTTCGTATGCCTATGGTTCAACAAGACAAACTCTCTACCGAAGCTCTAACATTATCAAAAAAAGGATAACCCCAATAATACAACAACAAATTGACGAAAATCAAGTGGGATATAAAAAAGGATCCAGAACAAGAAATGCAATTTTCCTTCTAAGAACAATTGGCGAACGGAGAATAGAAAAAGGAAAACACACTTACATTACATACATAGATTACAGCAAAGCATTTGACAGGATAAAACATACCAAATTACTGCAATTGCTAGAAAAATTTAATGTCCCGTTCTTAGAAAGAAGGCTTATAAAAAACATAGGCCTATATTTTAAACAAACAGCAGCAGTTCGAAGTGGTAGCAGTCTCACAGAATTTTTCCGGATATTCAAAAGAGCTCGGCAGGGATGCATACTCTCACCAATATTATTCAATTTGTACAGCGAAGCAATAATCAAGGAAACATTAACAATACTAAACAAAAACGGAGTAAAATTCAATGGTCAAATAGTAAGCAACATACGATACGCAGATGACACTGTCATACTCGCCGACACAGAAGAAAAACTACAAGAAAGCATGGACAAAATCAATGAAATCAGTAAAAAATACGGAATGAAACTCAATTTGAAAAAAACAAAGACAATGTTCATCGAAAAAAGCAATGGAAATTATAAAATAAAAATTAAGCTGGAAGGAGAACAATTGGATCAGGTCACCACGTACACATACCTAGGGTCCCTCTGTTCCAGACAATGGTTCACCTAATCAAACGTCATATAAAAAACCGTTCAAGTCTACTGAATATTACGTCATGGAAGTTGCTAGAAAATGTGCCAAAATTGCACCATCGTTCATAAGACTTGTGTCAAACCTGTTTGGACCTGTTTGGGCCTGTTTCAGTTTGAAACCTGTTTAAACAGGAAATATTACATCAGCTTTAAACACCTGTTTGAATGACTTCATAGTTGTCTTTCATTATTGCGTCACAGTACTGCATATGTGAGTTTGAGATATTGCTATCTATTCTGGTCATTCGTAAAATGATTGTTTGAAAGTTGGCCGCACATTTAACTGTTTGCTTAGTGCTTGCTAGCTGGACAAAGGTTCCGTCTTTTATTCAAGTAATCTGTATCGTAGTGACAGTTTTTAGAGGTGTACGGCGTTGCATCTCGATTTCGATAGCCGCGGGCTAATTTTACAGGAATACACTTATTGAATAGACGTTTCAAGGAGTGTTTCCTTTTCGGTCGATACATACAGACGAACGGATTTGGGAATCTTATGTTACAATTTTCCCACGAAGAGATTATGGTTTACCGCTGTGACCATAAAAAATAAAAGACGATTCTCTGTCTAGTGTTTGGCACAGAAGCACTTAGAAGCATAAAAAATAAAAGACGAAGTTGTTGGTTGGTAGGCTAGGCTACAGAAGCAAAGAAATAATAAAAGAAGATCTTGTTGGTTGGTAGTCTACAGAAGCAAAAGAAAATTAAAGACATTTCTTCTCAGTTTGGTACTGACGAAAAATAACTTTGACATTCATTGGCAAGAAAGAAGATTAAAGATTATCGATCTGTGCTTGAAGATTCAAAAGTCGAAGAATCCAAGCAAGTTTTGTGGAACTTTTGGACTTCATTCATATACCCTTACATCTACGATATTGTGCATTTAAATTCTTTTTTGTATTTTTTACGGTCTTTACAGTTAAGTTTTTTATAACTTAAATTTGTGTGTTTGTGTAATTTAACTTTTTAATTGTTAAATTTAGCCCCAACATTTAATATGTCTGCACTCGGTGGCGACAGGGACTCGACCGCCGTCGACTCGACTGAGTTTAAGCCTGATGATGTTCTTTGCGGTCAGGCAGGCCATTCTGGAGAGGGACCCAGTAACGATGAGGCTAAGTGAGTTCGAGAGGCCTGGCATCTTAGACGGGATATTTTGACTCAAATTGGGAAACTTTCTGTAGCCCTAGGTTCTTTGAGTGATAAGCAGGAACTGTTAATTTTTCGATCTAAGTTCTCTACCTTAGAAGAGGAATTAAGGCATTTCCATGCTCTTTTGAGTAAAATTGTTAACTCTGCAATCTTGGCAGAACTTCGTGATAGGGTAGATCCCGAATTTAACTCGTTAAAAAATAACTTCGAACAAAAAGAAAGTGAGTTCTCAGATAGGTTGGATGCTGACATACATCCTGAGGATAGCGCCTCAAATGTAAGCACTAGGATGTCTGAGAGCTCGTCACGGATAGTTACACAAATTAACCTACAGTTAAAACGAGAGGAGCTCCAGATACAAGCTGAGGCCGAAGCAAGAGCTGCTGAGGCCATCGCGAGAGCTGAGGCCATACGAGCTGAGGCCATACGAGCTGAGGCTGCCGCGAGAGCTGAGGCCGACACGAGAGCTGCTGAGGCTGCTGCGAGAGCTGCTGAGGCCGTACGAGCTGAGGCCATCGCGAGAGCTGAGGCCGAAGCGAGAGCTGCTGAGGCCGCCGCGAAAGCTGAAGCTAGAGCTGCTGAGTTCGCACTCAAAGACGCTCAGTTGAGGGCCGAACAACGTAAAGAGGTAGTTTTGGCTAAATATCGTTCTGAGTTGGGCTCCGGGCGTAGCTCTAGGAAGGGCTCTTTTAGGCATTCCAGAAGTGAACATCAATCGCAGTTTAATTTACCTAACCTTTTCCAGACGCCTGTTCAATCTGTAAGTGGACCTGTACAATCCACATGTTTTCCAGCTGTTTCAGAAGGTCTCGGGGCCGCGGTTAAGGGTCTTCCGAAGGCTGTAGAGCCAAGGTCTACAAATTACAACCGAACTCCTCCCCCAGAGCGTACAGGTCACGGGGCCGCCATTAGCAGTAATGCTTTGCCCCCTTCAAAGTTTTCTGCGCCGCTAGTTGTTGATCGCCCAGCTACACGTAATTTGGGTGGTTGTGAGAGGCGTATCGTGTCTCCTGATTTTAACGTGTGTGAGGATCGTGATCGGGCTGTGCATGTGACTGAGCCCACTCAGCCCCTTAAGGGATATAGCTTGTCTTCTCCCGCTAAATCGAGTTCTCAACAGCAGGATTGCTTTTTTGAATACCAAAATAGTAGGACGTTTTTCGATAAGGCGGCCTTGATTGGTTACGATGGTAATAATATGCCATTTATCTTCTTTAAAAATCGTGTTACGGCCTTAATGGCAGCTTCGCCCTTTAAACGAACACGTTTGACTTTGTTACAAGCAGCTTGTGTTAGAACAGCTACGCAAACGATTGCTAATTTGGTTTCCGACACTCCTGGCTTGTCAGAGGAAGACAGGATAGAAATGTCATTAGCTCGCTTGTCTCAACGTTTTGGAGTTCGTGGAGGTCTTTTCGCCGAACCGGAAATTAGGAAGTACCGCTATGGTAGCAAATTGACTTCGATTTCTTTCAGTGATTTGAAAGAGTTTAAAGATGAATTGTCGCAGTGTTTGCTTTACGCGCAAGCTTATGGTCAGCGTGATAAATTAGAAGGACGTTTTGTTTTGGATTTGGCTAAGCGACTCCCGTTTGACGCTAAGCAGCGTTATCTTGACTTTTTAGGTGATCGGTATGGTAGCACTGAGGAACCTACTTTTCAGAGTTTGTTTGAATTTGTAGTTCGAGAAGAAACGCGTAAGTCGACTGATTTTAGCATTATGCTAATGGGCGATTCTGGTGAGTCGCAGCATTTTAAAAAGTTTGGCAAAGGAAAATTGCCTTCATGTCCGGTTAGGCAGACGTCCGTAAAACCCCATGATGATGTGATGTCAGGGAGTTCGCAGTACTCGACTGTTGTTGGCGCACCGCGCGGTGGTGAGGCTAGACGTAAAGACCTGCTGGCATGTATTTGTTGTTCGTCACGTGGTCAAGTTGAATATCATTTTTTGTCTAATTGTAAAGAATTTTTGCGTTTGACACCTAAAGATCGGAGAGATGTCATTGTGAAAGCTGGAAAATGCTTGAATTGTTTGCGCCAGCATATGGTTAGGGATTGCGTTCATGCAAATAACTGTCGTAAGTGTGGGCCTAACAACGATAGGAAACATTATTTTCTTCTGCATGATTTTTATGTGACGTCACGTGATTCTCTGGATTCGGTTGGCAAAGATGATACTGGTGCCAGAGTTCCTGTGCGTAATGTTAAGATTGGAAATGTTAAAGCAGCTTTTAACCGCGTTACTGCTGCTCGTGTTTTGAATCCAATGACTGGCAAATCGAAGTTGGTGTATTGTCAGCATGATTCTGGTTCGCAGTTGACGTTTGTTTCGAGTGATTTGGTCAGGGATATCTAGAACAACGGGATTGCTGACTTTGCAAATTTCGATAAAGCGATGGACACTAGAAGGGTCAGCGCTGTAACGCCCGAAAATGAAAAAGGCGAAAGCGCGTGTCAATTACGCTGTTGAGTAGTCGCCTTTTCTAGATATCCCTGCTGTGAAGCTAAAATAAGGTCTTGAAAGTGGGCACTCCTAGGCATCTTCCCTAGCAACGCCTATAGCAACAACTAATGGCTGGCCTTGTCTATAACTTAAGATCATCATTTTAAAGCAAACTTTTGCTGTTAGTCATCCAAGACTATTCAGTATTGAACACAGCTTTAGTTTTCATATTTAATTGATTATTGCATCACTTTTGGGCAAGTTTTAGTCATCAAAAATAGGAAATAAACAAAACATGAAAAGAAGTAAGAAAATTTAATTTCGTGGTATTGCTAAACAAAGAAAGTTGGATAAGGTTTGTTGTAAGTCTAACAATGGTGGTAGACTTGATGAACTGTTACTGTAACACAAGTGTAACCTTTCCTGTAACACCAGAAATCCATCCAACAACAGAAGATCAAAGCCCTTTTTGCCAACCTTCTACTTCAGCAAAAAAAAATAGAAAAACAAGACAGTGGCAAAATCTCTGCGTATTCAGAAATCTGCCAAATACTCGACAAGTTTTGACTTAACAAATCAAGAAAAAGAAGCTTTGACACATCCAAGGCCAGGAGAAAAGCATTTAAAGCACTTAAGAAAAAATTACAAACCCAAGCAGAGGCAAAAAAAGGGTCTACTTATGATAAAGGAGAAAATAAATCAATAGTTTTTTTTCAAGTCTAAACCTTCAACCATTTGACCAGGTTAATAAAAGTTTATAATAAAGGAGGCTTTAAGGTGTTGACAATGTTTATTGTTGTTTTTCGTGAAATGTGATTTTTGACCAAGTACCAAATTTTAATCCCAAATATCTCTTTCATTTATTTGCCAATCGCTTTCAAATTTTTAACACTATCAGACAGAGTAAACATGCAAAGCCTCTGGTCAAAGAATTTTGGAAATTTTTGTCCATGATGCTGTCACCCATTTGTTTCATGTCCGAGGATCAAAAATTTTTGAAAAAATGCAACAATTCGAATAACTTTTTATTTTCTTAAAATATCTTCATTACCTTCCATAGAGCTTCAGTTGTGATACTTATAAACATTCTGTTAAAGTTTGATTCAAATCCAGTAAGTCGTATTAAAAATATTTGTGTTTAAAATTTGTGTATTTTTTATCACTTAGTGGCGGTTTAGGGAAAAACGGCCAAATTTTCAATTTTTTTTTGGGCTTTTTTTAAATTATTTCATCTTTAAGCATCATTTTAAAAACAAGAAATGGGTTGTATGTTGAGAAATCCACATTTTAGTTTGTGCAATAATGATGCAGTAACCCTACTATTGTCCACTTCAAAACAGAGTCAGCAATCCCGTTGTTCTAGATATCCCTGGATTTGGTGTGCGAACTTGGTCTTAAACCGTACGATAAAGCGTCGTTTAAAATGGATACCCTGGCTGGTCAGAAACCTACTTGTGCTAACCTTGTTAAACTCAACATCCAGTCGTTAGAGACAGATGAACTGTTTTGTGATATAACTTCGGTGGTTAACCCAGCTTGGGCTGACGATGTTAAAACTTTACCGCATAAACAAGATTTAAATGGTTTCCGTCATTTTCATGACGTGAATATGTTTCATTTGAATGATTGTAGTACTGTAGATGTACTGATTGGCAACGACAACGCTTATTTGATGTGGACAAAAGAAGAACGTGTTGGTGAAAATCGTAGCGAACCGCATGCTTTACTCACTCCTCTCGGTTGGTTGGCTTGTGGTGGTAAGTCACCCTTAGATGAAAGCGTTGCTAAAGTGTGCAGAGTGCAAACGTCTTCAGAGTCGGATGTCATCTCTGGCTTTCAGCGTAAAATTGAGTCTCGTGTAATGGAAATAGCAGACCTGAATAAAGTCATTCAGGATTTGACGTTGCAAAATGAAACCTGTGAATTGTCTCGCAATGATAATTTAGCTAGAGAACTTGTTGAACCGAATATTGAGTTGAAAGATGGTCGATTTGAGAGACCTGTACCGTTGAAGGAAGATATTGATCTACCTAACAATTTTGTGTTGGCGTCAAATAGAGCTGCTGCTTTAAGAAAGAAAGCTTTAAAACAACCTGAACTTCGTGATTTCCTTACTGACATCATGAAAGATCTTAAATCTAATGGCTATATTGAGCGTGCTGGTGAAGCAGAAAATGTAAAGGGATTTGAATGGTATTTACCATACTTTGTGACGTCACAATTAAAAAAGCGTATTGTTTACGATGGCAAGTCTGAATTTCGAGGAACTTGTGTTAATGATGTAATGTTTTCGTGTCCTGATTTCTTAAACCCTCTGGCAGATCTCTTGGCTAGATTTCGGCTAAGTAGACTTGGTTTCGTGGCCGATATGACCAAGTACTTTTTTCACATTCTGGACTCGTCAATACGCAAGCCCAATTTCATTGAACTGCTTACGTACACAAGCAGTGCTGTTCGGATCGTGAACGAACGCCCTTTGGTACCTTTGAGTGACGACCCTAGGGATTTTACTGTCATCACCCCTGCCTCACTTTTGACCCCATACTTAGACCCATACTGTGCTGTTGGGCAACCACATGATCGTGACCAATTAAGAAGGGATTATCGGTTCAATTTGTCACTTTCTCAGCAGTTTTAGAGTAAATGGATCGATTTTTATTTGCCAGGTCTTCAGGGCCGGAAAAAATGGCTAAAAATGGCCTAGAATTTGGAGCCTGGTCAACTTGTAGTGGTAGGTTCTCTCCAAGACATTGGTAAACGTGGGAAGTATCAACTTGGGAGGGTGCATGAGGTAGTTCCACAAATTAGGAAAGGGGAGCCTGTGGTTCGTAGAGTTAAAGTTGCCGTCTGCAACTATGATGAGAGTACGGGGAAAGTGAAAATGGACTACGTGTTGAGGGATATTTCGTGCCTCGCCCCCGTAAAGAACACCTGAGTGTTAGGGTTTGAGCCTGGTTTTGTCTGCGGTGGCCGATACTTGTCTGAGCCCAGAACAGTCGGTTATTATCGCAACAATTGTATATAGCGTCATTTTAGTGTGTAGGCTACCTATGGTACCAATTTCATGTATCGTCGTGTTTATTCAAATTGCTGTTCATTCTTTGCATGCCCTTTGTATTTGCGTATTAACTTAAACGTGAGTGATTCAAACAATTTGTGTACCGTATCATGTGTTTTTATTCATTGGCTCACAATTGTCGTCAATTCTTTTTTAGTTATGCCATGTCAGACTCTCATAACTAGGGGCCGCTATGTTCCAGACAATGGTTCACCTAATCAAACGTCATATAAAAAACCGTTCAAGTCTACTGAATATTACGTCATGGAAGTTGCTAGAAAATGTGCCAAAATTGCACCATCGTTCATAAGACTTGTGTCAAACCTGTTTGGGCCTGTTTGGGCCTGTTTCAGTTTGAAACCTGTTTAAACAGGAAATATTACATCAGCTTTAAACAACTGTTTGAATGACTTCATAATTGTCTTTCATTATTGCGTCACAGTAGGCTACTGCATATGTGAGTTTGAGATATTGCTATCTATTCTGGTCATTCGTAAAATGATTGTTTGAAAGTTGGCCGCACATTTAACTGTTTGCTTAGTGCTTGCTAGCTGGACAAAGGTTCCGTCTTTTATTCAAGTAATCTGTATCGTAGTGACAGTTTTTAGAGGTGTACGGCGTTGCATCTCGATTTCGATAGCCGCGGGCTAATTTTACAGGAATACACTTATTGAATAGACGTTTCAAGGAGTGTTTCTTTTTCGGTCGATACATACAGACGAACGGATTTGGGAATCTTATGTTACAATTTTCCCACGAAGAGATTATGGTTTACCGCTGTGACCACCCTCATTACACAAGATTGAAGATGCCTCAATGATGAGGAAAAAGAAGAATCGGTCAAGCAAAAGCGTCATTTTGGAAATGCAAGGAATTTTTAGGAGGAGAAATAAATTTACAATTAAAACTGAGACTTCTATCTTGGTACATCAAACCAGTCATGTCATATGGAAGTGAAAGTTGGACCTACAGCAAAAAAATTCACAAAAAAATTGATGCTTTTCAACTCTGGTGCTACAGAAGAATATAAAAATATCATATAAAAAACACATTACAAACGAAGCAATTAGGAAAAGAATTGGAGTGCAAGATAAATGGGCAAACGACTTGGCAAAACAAAAGATGAAATTCGCGGGACATATTTTGAGAGGATCGGCAGGACAGCTACATCAATTGGTTATTGAAGGTATGGTGGAAGGAAAGAGGTGCAGGGGAAGAAGGAGACGAACATGGGGAGATGACGTGATACAGTGGGCTGATTTGTCAAGCATCGGAGAAACAAAAAGAGTAGCGGAAGAGCGTGACTTGTGGAAGAAAGTGACAGCCAACCTCCGGATCGGAGACGGCACCTGATGATGATGATGATGATGAAAAATAAAAACTTTCTTTTGGCAGCTGTGAGTAATGATTTCAAATAAATTATGACCACTTGACATCATATATTGTTTTATTTTGATATTTTTTAAGCTTTCCACAAATATCAACTCAAATAATACTATTCGGTGGCTGTTGCCAGTCTAGCACAGCACATGGCTAAAATAATAACATCAATTGAAACTCTGTTTTGTAAATTTTGTGACGTCACAACAAAGCCATGACGTTTGCTCGTTGCAGATAATTTTCGGCACAACAAAAGATTTTGTACATTTGTTGCACCTAAATTATTGCCTTGAAGTTGTTTTGATGCATTATTGGATTTACTGTGGATAAATTTAAAAAAAATGTAAACAATATTAGAGACGTTTTCTATAAGCATGATCAAGTTGCAATGAGATGCGGCAATTGCTGCAAATGGAAACTGCATTTTTGCAGCAATAAGAGTACATAAAACTTTGAAAGTCGGCTTGGAGATTAATTTTGTCTAAAGGATTAGGCTAATGTAATGTAATGGATTAATGCAAACAGCAATCATGCTTCATTTTACGCCTATTATGAAGGTGCTAGTGCAGGGTAATATGTAAGCTTTGTTTATGTCTATTAGGTCATTTTTTCTTGCAAAAGCAAAAACCATGCCAGAGAGTGGAGTAGCTGTACTGTAATAATGCACATTCTTTTTTGAGTGTGGTATTTGTTGCGAAGAGGTAGGCCTAGGCTAGTAAGTCTAAATTTTTACTGTCTTGGCTACCAGGTATGGTAATCTATTTTTTATAAAATAAGCCATTCAATCAATCTTAAACTTGCATATGAGTTGCTTACAACAATTTGTAGTATGTATAGAATTATTCACAATTAGTGGCATACGCAAGGGGAGGTCATTTTATTTAATTCTAATTAATTGTCATTACACTGTAGTTTAATAATATTTCTTGCTATAAATGCTATAGCCTAGGTTTTGTATCATTATCACTTAATGTTATTTAAAAATTGCTTGAATTTTATATGCAGGGATGCAATGGAATGTATTAGTTGTCTTAGATTACTTTCAAAGATCCCTCATAATGAAAATGATTTTAAAAGGAAGTTGCATTGTATTGTATAAGTAGCATAGCCTAATCCTTCACTGAAAATAAAACTTTACATTTGTTGGTGAAGTACGGTACATTGCAACAAAGTATATCTGATCTTGTTTGAAAATGGATGAATTTCAGAAAGGGAATCTTCCTATCTTAAAAAGAGAGAAAGACATGCTTTTGTCTGTGAAAGATTCTCATTTATCTCATCTTTTTGGTAAGATAAGTTGCAGCAAAATTTATCTGACTACTAATAACAATAGTGGAAGCTGGTGTACAAATCTCTGCTCTGGCCAAAATACCACAACATCATACTTTGGAATCAACCAAAAATATAGGGTGAAACTGTCTATGTTTACTGTTTATACACTTTATTATACCCTATGGGCTATGTCTTGGTCAATTCTAATCTTTGACGTACGGTATATTTAACCCATTAAAAGCCGCCACAAGTTCCCGTTGCTTTTTTTAGGAAATATTTTAGCCACAAAGTTGTATTGTCATAACTTTTAAATTAGTTTAAAAAAATTTGATGATTTTTGCTTTTTTGATGCATTTTTTTGTTTGCCTTTTAAAAGGACACCGGCCACATAGTCAAATGTAAATCTCGCGATACCTTAACATAAGAAGGTGTTTGTTTCGGTAGAAATTTGTCAGATCTTACTTGAAGGACGTTTCAAAGTTATTGTATGAAGATATTATATTCACGGTAACCATCGGCGTAGCTAGTGGGAGGGTGTCCCCCCCAGTTGGCAGTCTCCCCCTCGGTCGGAAGCTTGTGGCAGTAGAATATTTTTAAACGTAAACGAAAAAGCATAGTCAAAATCTTTTTTGAAATGGATTTGGCTCGTATTCTATTTGCTGGTTCCTACTTCACTCGTTCAGGGGTGCAAAATCATGGTCCGCCGCGGCGGCACAAACCATAGCGATACGCCACTGACAGTCGTCGGCTCCAGCTCGTGACCGAGCATTGGTTTCGTCATCAAATCAAATTTGGCTTTGGATGGTGATGTCATATATGGCTTTGGAGGCCAGTGTATGATGGAAAAGACGTGGGCAAAAGTCACATTGTATGGGGGGTAAGGATTGTATGGAGGGAGAGACGTGGTAGTTTTAACTTTTCTAGTGTTCGTTTTTCTTGGGCTTTTTGTATCCTTTTTTTTCGAAAAATTTCCGTGCCTTCCTTAGATCTTTTTCTCCAGAGTAATCTGTCACTAGCAAGGTTTTTCCATGAATCCAGATCAATGTTTGCATGGTTGAGGGAGACTTTCAGCTGATCTTTGTATCTCATTCTTGGTCTTCTGGAGGGGGGGGTTCCTGTCTCTAGTTGTCCCTCCTCGTTGTTCCTTTTCATGACATGTCCTGTCCAGCGAAGGCAGTGTTGCAATATGGTGACTTCTGAACTGGGCAACCTAGCGCGATCAAGGATTGCATCTTTGGTGAGACAATCTTCCCAACGAGTGCCTAGCATTTGACCCAGTTTCCTCTGCTGAAAATTTTCAAGACGTTTGATGTAACGGCGGTATAATGTCCAGGTTTCACAAGCATAGAGAAGAGTAGATAGAACGACTGCCCGGAGGACCATAATTTTTGTGCGGATAAATATAGCTTGAAAACACGATGGTTAAGTCTTCCATAGGCACAATGTGCTGCTTTTACACGATGTTCAATATTCTTTGACAGTGTTACAAACAACCAAACAAATGTGGCCATGTGGCCGGTGTCCTTTTAAAAGGCAACAATAAATATAAAGCAAAATAAACAAATAAAAGAAGCAAAACCTTACACAAATTAGAGTGTAGTAGGAAGCACAATATTACAGAGTGTCAAACTATGAAGAAGCATAATTCATATCTATTACCAATAGGCAATAAAACATGCATGTTCCTCCTCACTTCACTTTATCGGGCTCTTCTCATTTTTCAACAATTTTCAAACTTTCACAAAATTCAGAAAAAGTACGTTGTTTGCAAATATTTATCAACACCTTCCAAAACAGACCCTAAACAACTACTAGCAAGTCCAAAATGATTCAATCAAAATAAGATGATGCAATACTGATGCATTCAAAACGATGTCCTTTTAAAAGGACACCGGCCATGAATGGGTTAAGTGATAGCATTTATACCCAATGCGGAGACTTGTACAACATCTTCCAATAGTGTTACATTTTTTTGCTCGTTGTAGCAACATACAGTACACTGTGATAAGGGATGCAACACAAAAATAGCAATGTCAAAATAACCTTTAAAACAAATGATATAATATCATTCGTTTACAATTTATACTACTATTTCAACATCGTTCTAGAAAACACGTTTTAGGTGAGATATATTGTTATGCAATATGCATCTTTAGAAAACACCAGCATTTCAAAATGCGAGTTGCTGAGTCTTGTCCGCTTTATGTTTAGCACGTCTTTTCCAACAGAGAAAAGTCTCTCCACTGCAGCCCTGGAAGGAATGGGGTGTTGTATTCAATAAAGAGACATTATAAATTGGCACTAGGAAAGCTCAAAGACTTGATTCTGTCTGCAGATTGGTCTCCACAATTGTTTGTTGTGCCTTGACTTTGATGTTTCCTGCAGTAGTCGAATGATTTCTGCTTTGATTTTTTCACGCTTTATTTCCATGAAAAATCTTCAAAAACAAGTCAATTTTTTTTGTTTTAAATTGGAAAGTAGCAGGACTACAACTGAAAGAAATGTAGTGCCTCTTTGCTAACACTAGGCCTACATCGAAAGAAAGTAGCTTTGCTATTCCAAGAACTGCTACCAAAAAAATAGTGGCACTACTGTCCACCTCTGGATATTCTCATCATTTGGCCATACAGCTGAACTTTGCTGTCTTGCCCAGAACTTAAATACCTCGACGTAACACTGGTCTGGTCACTTACGTGTCGTCACCATCTACAGTCACTACGCAAAAAGCTAACATCTCTCGTTGCCTTGCTGAGACGTTGGGCAGGCACAACTTGGGGTGTAGGTGCTGACACCTTGGGCACTGCAACCCTGGCTTTGGTTTACTCCACTGCTTAATACTAAACCCTACTTGGTGCTGCAGTCCCCACACCCGCCTCATCAACGATGCAAAGCGTACTGTAGCTGGATGCCTGCTCCCTACTCCAGCAGAGTACTTACCAATTCTTGCAGGCATTCAATCTGCTGAGCTTCACCGAAAGTAAGCCATTATACACTCGTCTGGCAGAAGATCCAAACCACTTGCTCTACGCAAAACTCAGCTTCCCCTCTCAGGAACCTTTCCGGTGATTAAAGCCAAGACATCCCTTTGTACCAGCAGCACTTCAACTATTACAACCATTCAGTAATCATACTACCAGTGCAACACATTATATGGAAGACACTTGGAACAAAGCATGGTGTGCCACTTACACCAAACTCCATGGTTTTGTACTTCACTCGGTGACGCGCCTTCACTCCTGCTATGGACCTGCCTCAGCTGACTTGGGTCAAGCTCGACAGAATTCAAACAGAAGTCGGCCGCATCCATTCCAATATGTAAAGTGGGGTCTGGCTTCCTCATCGGTCTGCAAATGGAGCACGGAGGAACAAACTGCTGATCATGTCATTCTTGAATGTTCCGTTTACAAGGCGTCAAATGGAATAGCAGAACAGGACAAAGTGACACTTACCTGGCTTTCCATCACCCACCTTGAAGTCTGAACAATCCACAAAAAAGAAGATATCACACAAAAGAAGAAGAAGCTGACGTATATATATTTTTTTTCAAAACTAGGATGATTTCTTTGATGCAACTACAATCAAACCTTTTTTGTTGTTTAATATTTGCATGTTGGCATATATATTTTTTGTTTAAAATATACGGTAGCTTTAAAAAACAACATAAATAAGTTGTGCAAAATTGTGGTCTGTAATCAGCCCACTTAATGAGTTATAAAATATTATTGACTACAGTGGTTTGTGGATGATGGATTGTGTGCTTGCACTCAATTTAATTAATAATAAACATGTTGTGCTAAATAATGAATATGTAAAGGTTGGATATTTTCTTTGTTAGGTAAAGGTACTTTGTTTTTTAATTGACTGTAATAGATTAAGTGATGATGTTTTCATCTAGTCTTGTATGGTTTGAAGTGAGACAAAAATATCTAGCTGCAAACCTATAACAACAAATTCTATAAATGTCTTTGTTTTTATTATCATTGTGGACCAGAGAAGTTTTGTAATTATAGGATGCATTATTCTCAGCGTTGTGGATACTGTTACTTTAATACTTTAAGCTACCAATAGAGAAGATAACTTATATATATAATTATTTTACTTTTTTGCCATAGCAAAATGTGACTTTTTCTAATAGAAACAATAATGCAACTTCTTGGTTTTGTTATTAGCTAACAACACATGTTTTCCAGATCATAATCAACCTCATACTCCTACTTCTGGGTCGACTGAACCTTGTGCACCATTGGATGTTGATCATAGCTATGCTGAAGAAGCGAGTGCACATGAATATCACTTATTTAATGAACAAGGGGCTTCGTTTATGGCAGGTAACTATTATGAAACAATTGCTGTGTTTTATTATAGCGAAAATTGTTATCTGTGATTGTTAAAAAGTGCAAGTAGCAAGTCATGTAGTCAAGGTGTGCTCCCAACTTAAGCAACCGTATGGTATCGGAATGGCCCGTTTCGATGAGTCCGATTCGGTGAGTCCGATCCCTTAACAGGGGATTTTTTAATTTTTTTTTTAATGATCGGGTACCGTAGCCTAATTATCATTGCCGTTTTAGGGTTAGAGGTTTGGGGTTAGGGTTAGAGGTTAGAAACTCATCGAATCGGACTCACCGAATAGTAGCAGACCCGTATGGTATAATGCAGGGATTTCTAAGCTTATATGCTTATATTCTACAACCTCATTTTATAATTTTTTGTGAGTAGTTAATACTGTATAGGCCTGCTATTAATTTAATTTGTGACCCCTTTCAGCTTGTGATAGTTTGACAAGCTGTGATGTAAATGGCTTGATCTCCATTAATGAAGATATGGTGTGTAACAATAAATGAGTGCCCTAATATTCAATGTAACAATACCAGAAAAAAAGTGTCTGTGTCTTAAAACTGGGAAATACGGTATGTGAAAGCTGGAATTGCTTACGTTATTAGGCTAACCTTATTTTTTGAAATGTACTGGTACCGTACTTGTTTTACAATTATTATTTTTTGATTAAATGAAAGAAAGTGGTTGCCAACCTGGTGCAAAATAACTTAATAAATAATTCACTTAACTGTTTGAGACATTGGCTAGTGCAAACTATTAGGCTATTTACATTTAGTATACGGTACTTGTCAAGTGTCTTATTAATACTGATTATGTTGATCCTCACAATAATATTATGCTTGTGGATATGTAATAAAAACTTAGTTATGTAGTATATTGTGGAAAGAAATTTGAAAGACACAGATGTCTGAAACATTTTTTGTCATTTATGAGTTGTTTATTTTATTTATTTTATTATACACAGAAAAACACTGTCAATTATATCGCTATTTTCAAACAACAGTTAAGTGAATATTTTTTTTTATTGTAAACAGGAATTTCACCAGTGCAGTCACAAATGATGCTAGAGGCAGAAAACCCTGCTTCATACAGCAACATGTCCCAAGATAAAAATCCAGAAAGAGGTATGAATAACGTTTGTTTAAAACAATAAAATAAATAGGCTAAGTCGTTATTGTCAAAACATCAACAGCTTCACCATTCATTGAAAGATTCTTAGTTGTTGTAGATAATAATAAATACATACCCTGTATAGCAGATGTCCATTCTATTTGAATAAGGACCTTATGATGATCCCCTTTTAGGGTAAAACAGGCTGTAGGAGTTTTAGAAAGTTGTAACTATATTTGATGTACCCTGTGTATAGCATATATGATCAATAGGGGGATTCATAAATTGAAATTTTTTTTAATTCAATGGGGCACCCTCTTGTATCGTGTCAATACCTGAAAAAATAATCCTGTCAAACTTTTAGGGCAATCGAAAGCATTTTTAAGGTTGCTACCGACTTTGAAAGCTGCACATAATACACAAATGGGTCACTCCATGTCAACTCAACAGGGTGTGCAAGCTCGACCCTCTTAGATTTTCTTGAAATTCATACTAAAGTTTCATATTGATGTATAATCAACACAAAAAAAATTTCAGCTCATTATCTCAAGACGTTTAGAAATTAAAGCTTTTCAAAGTCACTAAGGTCCCTCAAAATGCGTTCGCATGTAAATTTTCCTCCATGTTTGGGTCTTCATAACTTTTAATCTAAAGCATTTACAACACTGAAATTTGGTATTCTGAGTAAGAAGCAGCCCTAGTTTTCATATCTACCACCAAAATTGCTAATTTCAAATTAGTTTTAGATGTAGAACCTTTCAAAAATTGAAATTTTTTACATTTGAAAATTTTTTATCAATTTTTGATGTCCGCTATCTCCCAAACCAATAGTCACAGAACTACCATTTTGCATATCATTAATCTATACTAGTTGGTAATTAACCCCCGTGAGACTGACACCAAACAATTGTGAAATTAATGAAGTTTGGAGGGTGCAAAGATGAAGCCCGAACCATCTTTACACCCTCCAAACTTCAATAATTTTACATTTGTTTGGTGTCAGTCTCATGGGGGTTAATTACCAACTAGTATAGATTAATGATACGTGAAATGGTAGTTTTGTGACTATTGGTTTGGGAGATAGCGGACATCAAAAATTGATAAATTTTTTTCAAATGCAAAAAATTTCAATTTTTAAAAGGTTTTATATTTAAAACTAATTTAAAATTAGCAATTTTGGTGGTAGATATGAAAACTAGGACTGCTTCTTACTCAGAATACCAAATTTCAGTGTTGTAAATGCTTTAGATTAAAAGTTATGAAGACCCAAACATGGAGGAAAATTTACATGCAAACGCATTTTGAGGGACCTTGGTGACTTTAAAGGGCTGTAATTTCTAAACGTCTTAAGATAATGAACTGAAATTGTTTTTTTGTTCATTATACGTCAATATGAAACTTTAGTGTGAATTTCAAGAAAATCTAAGAGGGTCGAGCTTGCACACCCTGTTGAGTTGACATGGAATGACCCATTCGTGTATTATGTGCAGCTTTCAAAGTCGGTAGCAACCTTAAAAATACTTTCGATTGCCCTAAAAATAAATTTTGATTATTTTTTCAGGTATTGACACGATACAAGAGGGTGCCCCATTGAATTAAAAAAAATTTCAATTTATGAATCACCCTAATGACCAATGTTATCAACTTGATAGAGCTTTGCATTTTGAAGTAAAATTGCTGTTACGGCTTATGCAACCCATTTTTATTCAATATGATATGCATTCTTTTAGCTGTTGCTGCTGGGCGCTGGCTGCTAAAAAGTACATAAACTGATGTATTATCTTCATGTTTCTATTTAATATAAACAGGGTTGTCGGTATTTTACCCGACCCAAAAAAACCCGGGTGGGTTTTTTCAAAAAAACCCACTTAAAAAAACCCAAAAAAACCCATAAAAAAACCCAGAGCATCATATTTGTCCAGTTTTTATTAGAAAATTGAAAAAATGAACAAAAACACTACAAGGCACTTAAAACAAACTTTAAATTAGGACTTAAGGATGTGATTGTGAAGTAAATTTCCAAGAATAAACTGAAAACGCAGTGGATATTGTACAGTACACAGAAATCAAGTAATGCCCCTTTGTGTATACTACACTAAAACTCATTTATGCAAGAAGGCCTTATAGTTAAACTGCTGAAAGTACTACTCTACTGTAGTCTGTATATATGATGTGAAATAATAATAATAATAATGTATTCTGGTCCAGTACACATGGTACTACAGAGAAAAACATTAACATAGCTCGCAGATAACAATTGATAAGAAAACATAAATAAATAAAAATAAGAAAATTTTGAAGAGAAAACAAAAATCACAAGGAACAAAAAAGATAAGACACAATCATAAATAGTTTTCGACACGTCGCTTAAATGTCGCAATAGACATACTATTGACTACAGCATATGGTAAATTATTCCAAGTATCGACTACTCTATTGGCAAAGGAAAATTTACGGCAGTTCAGTTGAGCAAACTGTTTATGCAATTTAAAATTATGGCCTCTGGTTGAATTAGAGTTAAAAAGGAAATATTTGGAACATGGTGATACCGAAACATTGTGTACTAATTTAAAAACTTCTGTCAAATCAAAAATTAATCTCCGTTTTTCCAACGAGAGAAGGTCTAGTTCAAACAGTCTTTGTTCATAGGTTAGGTTTTTCAGTCCATGAATGCATTTTGTTGCTCGTTGTTGCACCCTCTCTAGCAAATCAATGTCCCGAACAGAATGGGGATTCCAAGCCGCCACTGCAAATTCCAAGTGGGGCCTGATCAACTGTTTATATAATCTTAAAAAGACATGCTTGTCCCTGCTGACCAGTGTTCGTTTTAAAACACCCAGGACCATCTCCGCCTTTTTAACTGCATACGAGACATGGGTGGATGTTTTAAGATCAGTCGTTATCATAACACCCAAGTCTTTTTCACTCTTTTTAGGGGCAATTGGCATGTCACCTAGAACATACTGATGCTCTAAGTTGCCATGACCACGGACTCAGTTGAAGAAAACGTGTTGAATTTAAAACTTAACGCGCTTATCGTCTTTTGCTTTAAAAGAGAAAAAAAAAGTGCTTATGTGGTGACGTCATGACCGGTCAAATAGTGTTTCAGATTCAAAGACCGGAGCCGGTCAAATAGCCACTGCCTATATAGTATGTATATATAAATGATAAAAAATATTTAAACATGATGGCATAAATGCTCCTTGCCTTCAAATCTAAAGCAAATGATGCAATAATGTGATTTCTACCACGGTAGCATCAACTTGGTATAGAAATCAGTGGATATGCAACATCCAACTTGATCTTGAAATTAATGGATGATGCAACATTCAAGCAACAACAACCTTAGTGCATTATTTTATTGAGTTATGCAAGCATGTACTGTGAGACTGTGAGTGAAAGGCACTTCATTCGTAAAAAGTAGTTTTGAGGTGAAATAAGCATGAATCTACCTTTTTTTGCATCTTTTTTAAAAAAACCCAATAAAACCCAAAAAAACCCGGGTTTTTTTAAAAAAACCCGGGCGGGTTGGGCTTTTTTAAAAAAACCCGGGTTTTTCTCAACCCTGAATATAAATACCTACTAATTTTGTAAAAAAGTAATTTAACTGTAAACTTGACTAATTTGTAAAAATGAGTAGTTTAACTGTTTTTTGTTAACTGATTTCTATAAAATGTAGCATTGTTGCCGTATGCTTTAATTACATCAATAGTGGGAAAAGCTAACTGAAAAAGCTTTAGCTTATCCCAATTTTGATCATGCGGTTTCTTTAGTTTTCCATTGTTGTTACCCGTTTCTGCAGCATTGATTGCTTTACTTTTTGCAAAATGCTGGTTATGCATGATGATGTAATAGAAGCATTTGTTCTAGCTTTCACCACATAGCATTTCTTGAAGTCATACCAAGGATGCCAGAGCTTGGTTTTTCCACCTAGATCTGGGTTTTTTTGACCACATCTGGGTTTTAAGTTCTTTTGTTTCAAATTTAGGTAAATCTTGGTTTTTTTTGGTTTTTAACTTTGTACAGAGCTTGCATGGTATTAAGGCTCTGGGATTTTCGATAAAGGGTCCACACTGCAACACAAAAATGATAAGGTACCGGTAATGTTTTTTGCATCAGCTACTGCAGTCAGTGAGGTACAGGATGCTCAAGAAATGATCCAAATTTATGAAAATGTGGATGACTAAAAATTGGAGTAGTACAACTATTTGTGTTACTGAACATTTATTTATTGTGAATTTGAGTTATTCTTTTCAACATTATGTTCAAATGAAAAAGGCTAAGCAGGGTTTATTGCTAAGAACCAAGTTATCGTAGTTGTACAACAAACTGTAAGCAGTATGCAGGCATGATGATTCTCCTCAGCTGCAGTCTACAACTCACACTGCAAAAATTTTACTTCAAAAGTCAAAGCTAACCTTAATGGCTAGCCTATACACTCATACATCTAGTCAGTTTTAGAAATTTTGGTTAAACACACACTGAACCTTGCTAGCTAGACGTTTTACCTTAAAAGTAATTTTGAACCAAAATCTTTGCTGTGAGCCCATATGCTTACCAAGCTCTTGTTTTTGTATGTAGTTATATTACATTATATATTAAATACCATACCAACATAAGCATGGATATCATATTGTATAATTATATATACGTGTTACCATTTGTAGCTTTCTGAGGCTTCTGTGTAAGTATTTAAAATAGTGCTGAAAGCACACGCAGGTTTTTTTAACCGCTTTTACTACATATTTTCTGGACCTGGGTTTTTTTGCCTCATCTGGGTTTTTTTTTAGCACACAATCTAAGTTTATTGGAAATTTGTCGCTGGCATCCCTGAGTCATACCTATTTATTCAACTGTTTGCTATTGCTTTGACGGACTAGGTAATATTTAGCATTCGTTTGTTGAAATTTTTCTGCTTTTGGCCTATTCCTTGTGAAAACCAGGACTCGTCGCGGTGTGGTTAGCAACTTGAGTCCCAACTGTACTGTACAAATACTGTTGTCGGTGATAGCCTACCCAAATGATTTTAAGGTTTGGACTTGGAAAAAATACTGTTATGTTTTTCGCATCAATTGCTCAAATATTTTTTGTTTAGGATAGCATATATGCATTATGTAATATCTATTGCATTTTGTGAAAGTATGTGTTTAGCTAAGTGCTTATTGTTGTGTTTAGATGTTCAGAAATCAATTGCTGGCACTAGAAACACACAATTGATTGGGTAAGTGATGTTGAACCATCATATTAATATGAACCATGTATAATATCATATGCACAAATATTATAGAATGAGTACCGGTAGTCAAACAAGTTATCTGTAAAATCAAAACTTTTTGATCAAAATTGCAATAAACCAATTTTTTTGTCAACTTTATTTTGGATATAATTAGTTTGTTCATGTAAAAACTGTACATCACTCTTGAAGTTTTAACTCATACAAACCGCTCTTTACATATATGTGCGGTCGTTACCGCACATCACATTGTTTCATTGCCGCAATTCACCACTGACCTTTTTGTCCGTTGTAATTATATGCTTATGGTCGTCGAACTCTCTTGTAGTAAGCTGCAACGCCAAAAGACGACAAGCATCACAGCATATCGCAATGTAACTTTGAGGCAACTTGCCTGCAGGGATTCATTTTGACCTGAAACATTTGACCTTAATAAAAACAATACCTTGAATATAAACTTGAAGCTATGCCGCCATTTCCACAGTAAACCTAATTAAATGTAAAACGAATGTGGTATGTGAAATTAACTTCATCGCAAGTGGGCATAATAATTGAAAAACGTATTACTTTTTTTGTCCAATTATGTCATATTAGTTGAAGTTATGAAAGCAAGACGTTGTCAAAACTGAGCGTCACAAACGGTGTAAAGGTGAGCGCTCGGGATTATTTTCGGACGGCAAACACCAGCAGCGTTTAGCAAATAAACGAATTCGCAAATGCTCGATTTCACTTCTTATCGCGTGCCAAAACGTGTAACGTCATTGCTGCATGTCTCAGCTACGCCGGCAGCTCAATCTAGAGTGTTTGATTTTGCGACCGGAACTCTTCTGGTTTTGAATGTTGTTTTGACCGCCGGTTATTGCATGTCTTGCGGCGGTTCCGGCACTTTTAAGCCAGTGATCGCTTTCATCTCACTGTGTTTTTGGCCGGAAAACATGACTTATTCTATGAACTCAACAAATAAAACTGAAGCGCGCTACACCAGATCCCAGCCAGCACAACCAGACTTTTTTACATTGGTTCAACGCCTGCAGACGTTGAATCAATGTAAAAAAGTGCTGACTTGCTGTTTGGGATAAACTCAAGAAGTTGCACAATTGGAAATCGCTAAGTACCGACTACCAGCAGACATGTAAACAAACTCAAAGCATGGTCGCAATCCTGATCATTTCTTTGGTTTTAAAGCTGTGCTTTACTGTCGGCTAAGCTGTACGTCAACTAACAGAATCACCACTCCCGGTGCTGATTCTTATCTATGCCGCAATTCAATGAATTGCATACTCAAAAAACATTTTGCTTGAAACAGGAAACGTTGTGTAGATTTGCACATTAACATCAGCTGAGTGCAAAAGAATTGTCAAAACCAATTTTTACCACTCCTCTTGTCAATGTAGTTTAAAGAAAATATGTGTCAACTTCAATCGCAACATCAAAATTTTGTAAGTTTATGTAAGATGCATCATGCAAAGTTTTCTTTTCTTGATGTATTACATTATGTATATACAGTATAAGTTTTGTATACAATAAAATTTGTTTGTGCAGTATGTCAAAACAAATCCACACTGAACAATCTAGAACTTCTGTAAACTCGTTAGTTCAACAAGAAGTATATGTTGAGGTAAGTAGTGTTTTTCTTCTGATCTTCACATATATTGTTGTATTGGCTGGTTAACTTCATTTTTGTGTGGGTGATTGGCACATAACAGCGACGTTAATTTTGAAAAAATACATTTTACCAGGATTGCATTTTTTTCAGAAAAAAAGTTTGAATGGAAACAGTGAAGAAAAAAGCGATAACGTTCAATTGCTATCACCACCCGCTGACCATTATAATATGCAGTTGCTTGCTCATAGCGCTCTGCAACAGCACCAAAGACAACAACAACAAGAAGCTTATGGTCAAGGAGTCAGTGGCGGTGCAATGCAGCAGTTCACGAAGCCAGTTGAACAGCAAAATGTCTCAATCATTAGCGAACGGTCTCAGTCAATTTCCAAGGCGTCTATTATTAAGCCTTTGCAAGGTCCTTTGCTTGTTTCTGGCCAACCCGGTGTATTTCTCGTGCCATTACCTTCGAGTTCATTAGTTCAAATCCCTAGTAAATCACCTCGTTCTACTCCTGGTGAATGGACAAGTTCTGAACGCAACACACCAGACTTCACATGCGGCCACGTCAGAAATCTTTCGTTCGGCTCTCAGGATAGTCCGATGTTATCTCTCCAATCAGGTGAAGATACAAAACAAGAAAAACCTGTCTTGGCTTCAACAACTCACAGACAAGTGCCTTCCCTGCCAGTACAAGTGACTGCTGAAACCGGGCCTGAATTAAAAAGCCCTCTCGATCACCCCGAGCACCAACTCGATCAACAAAGAAGGCGTTTCTTTTCGAATGATGAAGAATCTGCCGAGGAAGAAAATGACGAAGCTCCTCTTAATGAAAGAGACAAAAAAGCAGCAGCAGCATTAAGCAAACTACTTGAACAAAACGAAAAGAACCCATATGTGCCTCTCACTTCAGCAAGGTCTTCTGCAAACAATGCAACAACTAGCCTCGGTAAAAACCTGAGAGCAACCTTAGACGCTGGCACGCCTAAAAAAATCTTACACATACTACAAAAATCTTCAACTACTCCACCCTCTTCTTTATATCAGCAGCCTAATCCCATTGAACAAACAGAGATGCGACAAACGTTGCTTGGTAGGCAGGATGATCGGGTGCAAATAATACCAACTAGTTTACCATTCCTCGGTGTGGAAACCCATCAAGTAAAGCAGGATCCAGGGAATCTAACCATATCCAGCGGGCACCAGTTTCTACCTGGAACAGCACATCCGATATTGAGACTTGATCGGCTTTCAAATGCCGCAATGAAACATCATTCAAACTATGTACTTCAAAATGAGGAAACACAGCACACTGGGTAAGAATTTAAACTTTTCTATTTTGCATTGGTAAGACTGTCATCAAATGACTGTCAAAATATGGCCTCGCGCAAGGTTTTAGTACTCTATGTTCTTTTTTTTCAGAAACTCGAGAATAAATCCAAGTGAAATAGAAATGTCTTCAGTTATGCCTGTTCAAGGTGATCCGTTTGATCCTTTGCGGACATCCGGGAGTGCAGCAGTAAACAACACTGTGATGCAAAGCAAGGTAACTAGTTGTTGGTTAGCATTTTCGAATTGCAAGCAATGATGCACAGTAGGTAGTAGGTACATTACTAATACTTTGACTTTTCATAGGTGCCCTCTGCAAATACAAAAGTTAGAAAAACAAGCAGTTCCAGCACTAGTCGAAGAAAATCTGATAGTAATTTGACATGTCCATTGTGTGGACATACTTTTCGTAGTACGCCGGCTTTAAATGGCCACATGCGTGTTCACAGTTCGTCTGATAAGAAGGTAAAGCTTGGACATAGGCATTGCAATAATATTGCTATCAACTTTTCTGAAGTGCTAACTCGTTAAAGCCGTATACAATAGTAGTAGTAATGTTTGGCACGGAAAAAATATAAGTTGTTCTTGTGGAAACACCTTATTTTATGTATTGAGTTGTTACGTGAGCAAGAGAGAGAAAGTGTAAGAATTTTACTCTTTACTACTTTTTGATTCGTAATGTTTATGTTTTTAGTGTGTCGTTGAATAATTTCAAACAATTCTTTCTCTTTAGACATATGATTTTATCATTGGCAAGCATACAATAATTCATAAAATTGGTACAATACTACATTTTTTAATTTCAGCGCCTATCAACTGTTAAAGGTTAACTATTCATTTATTTTTAGCATTTAAAAGAAGAGCGCTTATTAAAAACAGCAAGCGCTGATCTTGTGACGAAGTCGTCTTCAATTCCAACTGACAACCTATCTTCGGATACCTACAGCCATTTAACTCAACTGAGCATATCGTCTGCAAGTGATCTTTCAATGAATTGCGATCCAGTTGGTGGCATGGCGCCATCGCAGCATTACGCCCCAAGTAGCGGTAACCTTCCTTCACAAAGCATAGCACACAATGGGTTACTGACTATGGCGTCGGCTGCTTGTTTTTTGAAGTCAGAACCACCCGGGACAGAATACGTTAATCCCGTTTTTTCTCAAGCTTATGGGGATCCTCAAGGTATGGTTTACCAACAGCAATCTGTGGTTAATGCGTACAATCCCAATTTCGCGGAAAGCCAAACAGGAGAAAAGCTTGAAGCAATGCAGGTCATCGATTCACAAGGAGAGCATGAGGTTCAACGCTATGCGGTACCATTTCAACAAGGACTTCCTTTGACAAACGTCAATTCTTTTCCTGCTTCTCAAATTCCCCCACCATTGCAAGCACCAAATGCTGCGTTTGTTAATAGTCCGCAACAACAACAAACAGTCATGGGCGATCTGAACAATCAAAACAGGTCGGAAAATCAGCAAAACTACTTAGATCAGCAAATTCCTGTGGACATGGGTAAGCCTATGTTTGCTGGAACGCCCGGAGAAAATTTCTCCCCACACTATGATGCTCGTCAACTCGCTGCTACTAACTCCTTGTCTCAACTTGCTTCTATCGCTGTTGCTGCTGCCAACAGAGATCATATGACTGATGCGAATTTGCATGATCAATTTCAACCTTCTTACCAACAGCATGACATGCATTCAGCTGAATCTGATCCTAACACAGCTTCTTCCGTTCAGTGGATACCAGCTTCTGTACCTCAGCAAGAGTGCGGTCCACAACAGCCAATGTACCAAGACCCAAACTTTGCACCAGAAAGATCTCCCATGCAATCCGGTCAAGACCCGTATATTTTTCCCGTTACTGTTCCTGTCAATGCTGTCATGGATGGATCACAACAAAGGTTTTTTGAATACAGTTCAGCTACTGTGAATCCGTTAAGTCAGAGAGAATCTGTGGTGACTTGGAGAGACAATGTTGACCCATCCAGTCAACAATCTCCGCTTCTTTCCTCCTTTGATGACTCGCTGATGCAAGAAGCTGTTGATGTTGCAAATCCAAGCAAGATTCTTCCCAATTCCATGATGGGTGGCACCCCCACTGCTGGCACTCTTGTAAGTGGTGCCCGACCTTTCAGACAGAGGCATCACAGCGAGGGAGCCCATCTTATAAAAACTTCACAGACCAGTCTTCTCAAACAAATTCTACACAGTCCAATACCCACCATCAAATTAAGATCGGCCGAAACTCCACCTGTCACTCAGAATATTGACAAGTTCAAACTGCCTAATGAAGTTGGGGCTGGTGAAACGCAAAAATCTTCAAACAGCCGGGAAACAAACGAAAAGCCAACATCATCAAGTTCATTAACAAAAAAGGTCGAAGAAGTTTGGGCAGAACCAAAACCGATGCCAAAACGGATCCGTCATCGAAGACATTCAGCCGA
Organism: Aplidium turbinatum; assembly: GCF_918807975.1. Taxonomy (NCBI): domain Eukaryota; kingdom Metazoa; phylum Chordata; class Ascidiacea; order Aplousobranchia; family Polyclinidae; genus Aplidium; species Aplidium turbinatum. The sequence goes on from NC_137472.1 coordinate 51,449,795, forward strand.
CTTTCGATTGTTGTTAAAATCCGGCTCATTGACAAACAGTCGGCAACATCAAGTCGGAAATCCTACAAAGAATGCGAACCTGCTGCGGTCTGAGGTGCGGGTTCGGCATCGCCCCCCACCCCTGGTAATACCATCCAGTGCCAGTACATTTTCTGTTGGCACGCCAAGTCATCTTCCTTATCACCAAAGTAACTTGCATCAACGTAGAAGGTACACGCTTGAAATATCATTTTATTTTACTTTTGTGTTTCAATTCGAACTACAAATTCAAAAGTTAAGTAAAGCTATAAAGTACATACACTCGCGGCTAGTTTTGGATTTATACCGATTACCGAATCGTGGTACAGTTGTCATGAAAGCAGAAGAATTTGCGTTTGATTCTCTGTTAAACTTGCATATTTTTCTTTTCAAATGCCGTCACTACGATAACTACAAACGCCCTACACTTACAGTCTTGCGATTACATGTGAACAACATGATTCAGCTCATTTTCATAGCGTATTTGTATACATTAAAAATCTGGTTTTAGTTGGTATTTCTTATTTTTATTGGTTTATGTCTTATCCTTATTTTGAAAAAAGTTCTTCTTTTCCAGACCAAGTGGAGATAGCTGCTCGGGGTATAATGGAGTTAGTGATAAAATACCTCCATACACTCCCCCACCGATGCTCAGTCCGAGACGGTCTGGTTCTGGTTTGTACTGTACCACACCGGTTACTCCAATGTTCAACAGACAAAGTAAGTGGAGATAAATTGCGTTTTTATTATTGTTGAAGGCATCAACTTTATATTCTTGAGTCATTTGGGATCGTGGTTGGTTTTTGGACGGAGCGACCTTGTTACAGTTTTCTATTACTTTCTGTCCAAGTTAAAATTACAGTTCACGAGGTTGGACCTTGTTGTAACTGTTAAGTTTTATTTACAAAATTTATTTTCTTTAGAAAGTGTAGACGGAGAATTTCTGATTATAGCTGAAGAAGATGAAGAACTCGTCAGATCATCCGAGCCGTAAGTTATTTTTTGTATCAATGTCGTATGTTAGCATTACTGAGCGTTGTAAACTACATTTTTGCATAATCTTGTACAACCTAATTTTGATGAAAACCTAAAGTTGGAACTGCAAAGTAGCTTGAGTGCAAGTAGCTGTGGTATCAGACCACCTGATAATTGTATCTCCATAACGCTTTCTAATCAATGTATGAAGCTTGCAGCTGTTTCGAAACTAAACCCAGTCAAGCATTCTTTGAATATGGAGCTACTTCTGAAACAGCAAATGTTTTCTATGGCCCACAATTTTCACCTTTTGTCGGTTTGCAATCAATATTAACAGTGATTTTGTTTTAAGTCTTTCATTTTTAATATAGTTACCCTCTTTAAATCTAATCAACGTGCAGTGCAGATAACTAATTGTGCTATATTTCACTGCAGAAAAATCAACATCGGTCGGAGGTTTCAAGCCGCTATCCCTCAGTTGTGTAAGTTGTTTACTCTACAATTTCGGTAGAGAGGTAACTTTTTTATTTTCACAAAAGTGAAAATGTTGATGGTTTTTTCCTCTGTTCAATATTTTAAAATGTGTTTCAGGATGAATGTTTTATTTTCTGTCATAGATGAATACAGTAGTTAAACAATGCTTACTTAACATTTTGTGGGTCTGCTACTATTCGGCGACAGCTTTTTTCTGCGAGTTCCCTATTCGGCAATTTTTTGAAAATCCAACGACGCCTTCTGTAAATCCAACGATTGAATATTATTCAATATTCAGACATTGAATCAATGTAAATACGAACTGTTAGGCTAACTGGGTTCTTTGAACAAATCGAATGGCTTTTGTAAATGTTTCTCAGGTACAACGGTACATCCACCTTCTTTGCGTCATGTTTATGTCATTCGTCATGTCATTCATTTTTTAAATAAGCTATTTGTTGATTTTATATGATATTTCAAATATATTTTACATCAAAATAACTTTTTCACAAAACGATGCTGTAATTCAAAACAGTCAAGGAGTTTTTGATGTCAATAAAACTTTTGAATGTAATGTAAAGGCAATTGCATCGTTTTAACGTCGCCAGACGTTGAAAGCGTGTACAAAAGGGAACTTTTGCTTACCAGGTATGGGTTGAACCCAATTAAAGAACCCAGTTAGCCTAACAGTTCGTATTTACATTGATTCTATGTCTGAATACTGAATAATATTCAATCGTTGGATTTCCAAAAAAGCGCCGAATAGGGAACTCGCCGAAATGAGCCATTCCGACATTTTGTATGCAATTTTTAAATACTTGGCATCAAGCCTTTGCATTAAAAGACTTGTTTTAAAATGGTTTTAAATTTATGCCCAGTGACGTTTTGTGCTGATAAAAATGCAATTCGATGAAACGAGGAAGCTATTGTGTTTTAGTTGGTTCTGTGTCGCTGATTAAGATCAAAGACAAACTTGTTCAATTGAAAGTAGGGACTACGGTTTCATCGTTTATAAAGTAAATCCGAGTTTTTGCAGTATAATTTCACGACTGCGGAATTTAATCTTGCTTGCGAGTCGTGGCTTATCTGTGGCTTGCAATTTGTCTTCTTGTATTTTTTAGAGTTTTTTTTTATTGGCAAACCGAAACTGAAACTGTAACCTCAGGTTGAACTTTCTTCATTCAGCATATAAATTATTTTAAACAATTTTAAAATGAACAAAACAAAGGAAGTTGAATCCCACGAGTCTAAAGCTGCCGTTTCATTGGTGGATCGTAGGGATGTTCTTCTGTGCTATTTCTATCCTATGCCTTCACATAAAATAGAACTTTTCTCGGTAATGTAAATTTTAAGTTGAAAGTTACGCGGTATCTCAATGATTACGTTAAACTTTTCGGAACATAGAAGTAGAGTATTGCTAATTTCATATGATTTTTTCCATTGGTTTCTAGTTTTATTGGCAATGATCTGAGTCTATCGACATTCTTCACACTTGGAAGTTTAAAAAGGCCTCACTTCAATGCTGTTTTGCTGGTTGAGCGAAAACGTTATAATCGTATAAACAATGTTAAACATGCTCTGATATGAAGCAGGCTTAGTGTAGCGTGCTAGCGCCGTGTGCGGTAACGTTCACTAATACTAGTTTCCGTTACCACTCCTTGTAGTATTCTGGTTGGCGAACGAACCTGGCTTCTGATTGCTCTGTCTTTTTGTTTAGGTTCTAAAAGTACAGTGTCTCGGTGCAAACACAAAGCTGATAGGGTGTGGATTTCCGAAGCAACCAAAAAATTTGGAAACGTCTATAAACACGGTAAAAATACCACCAGTTGTTTCATGCAATCAATCAAAATGCCAAAGAATGTTAAATTCATGGGTCTATTTGTGAAGAAGGTTTATGCTGCTCTGTTTTATTTTGTTATATTTGAATGTTTTCAACGGAGCTTTAATTTAGCGTTGTTTAAAGGTAAGTTTATTGCTATAATTACACTTTGATTTTTTTTCAGTCGAACAATTCATGGAACTCTCTTGCTCGGCCGCAGTGCCATTCGGTGGATCCAACAAGGAATACGCGTTGGATTGTTTGGCGCAGACAAAGGGAAACATTCTTGTAAGTTCTCACAACAACTTCTCCTCATGTGTCACAGCAGTATGTCAAGATAATTTTTTCCCTACATTTATTTTTATCGTCATCATCCTAATTCGATTTTGTCCCCACAAGTGAGGATGGTCTTCTTTCCTCGCAGTGATTAACTTTCCCATAGCGCAATGATTCTAGTCCATTTCCAACACGCCAGTCTGTTTTCAAGAAAACATTTAACACTCTTTGTGAAAGCCTGTATCTCTATACGATTTAACGTCTCTTGATCCCCGTATTGCGAGGGTTGGACGAATATCTACTTTGTCTGATGGCACTTCTCCATGCCACCCGGTCCTGAGGGCCGCCTGAAACAAATCTTCCAATCGGAAATCTTCTCGAAGTTTGCTAACTCTTCTTATGACGTCCTCGAGGGTTATAAAATCCAACATCTTTTCTCTTTTTTCCACATAAGCATCATTTAAAATAAATTCCCTCCTTATTTGAATAATCATGTCGATGTTTGCTCACAGGCTGCTGTAAGAAGACTCATCAGAAGAAAGCCGGATGAGCCGCCATCGCACATGTCCACCAAACGATACATTGGTTGTGGTAGCCCATGGACCCGGGAGGAAGTGAAACTCTTTGAATGTGCAATGATCGAACATAGAAAAGACTTTTTTGTGATCTCAAACAAGGTAAATAATAAATATACCTTCAATCTTTTTATGATGTCATAGTGGTCATTCAATAGTTTTGTTTATCAGAAACAAAAGCAACACAGGTTTTGAAGTAGATAATAATAATAATGTGAGTTTTTATATAGCGCTGTATCCAACGCGGAATGCGTTGCTCCTCAGCGCATTACAAAGCAGACAGTCATAAATAAACCCAAGTTATTCCCAAGTTTTATTTTTGACACGGAGGCAATGAAGCTATTTTATGGATAACTGGACAATTGTCGCCTTTAAAATATTTTGATAAATCGTTTTATCATACACATCCATTTGCAAGAATATGTTACATTTTGTTAGCTACGAGAGAAACTTCTCAAATTGCACTTGCAAACCGCTGTGTACTCGATAAAATTGTTGCAATGTCCTAAAATAACTCAGCGGCTATCAGTATCACGTTTACAACAATATGGTCTCACAACAGGTGAAAACTAGAACAACAGCAGAATGCGTCGAACGCTTCTACCATGTGACCAAGCGCAACAGACGACGCATACGACTGCCCCGACGCTTCCAGGATGACGATGAAAAGGATAACATTCTTTCGGTCATCGCAAACTCTGTTTCCAATAAAATCATTCCTGAATCTTACACATCCTCATCAGAAGAAGACTTAGCTCCTGTGGAGGTGATAGTTTCATCAGTTAATTAGTTTCTTAGAAGACTTATAAATTAAACCATAACTGGGGATATCCATGCCTTAATAACATAGCGTTAAATCTGCACAATGTCTAACATTATGTCAAAACACTTTTGTCAAGTGGATAAAACAAACGTTTTCAGTTTCTGCAATGGTTGACAAGGTGGCTGCAACTGAAAGGCGCGTTGTTGAGCATTAAACTGACATCTTGAAAAATGGCGTTGTTTTCACAAACTTTCCCTTTTTCACTATGGAAGCGGTTTCATAATTTCTAATTTCAAAGTAACTTAAAAGATTTTTTGCATAAACGCATTGACCAACGAATGATAGCTAACACTGAACTAAGCATAGCGTACGATATTACAGCGATAAGTACCTTTTTTTAAAGATCTTCCTCACTCATATCTTGTTTTAAGCAGCAACTTCCCGAAAAGCACCACGTTCCGTTACCTTTGCCACCCGTTGCCGCTTATCCTCGAGACGAGCCTCAAGCTTTGACGGTGACGCATCAAATTTCTACCAAGCACATGAAAACAGCCGCAGGTAAGTCCGAATCCATCTCCGAGTGTTTCTAACCATTTCATGCTGAAGCAACCCGGCTTTGTGCAATCGCTCTTCCATTTAATTGTTTTAAAATGTAAATCATACATGCAGGATACATTTGCAAGCTTCTGATGAGTTCATTTTAGTTGTTATAATAATAATAATGTTAGTTTTTATATAGCGCTGTATCCATCGCAGAATGCGTATAATTCTTTCCAAGTTTAACAACAGATGTTATATTTTAAAATCAATTTTTGGCAAATTTTAGTTCGCATCCAACGAGGTCCAAGAGCTATTCCGTCTCCTGCCGGCTCGTCATCTTCCAACATCTCAAATGATGATCCAGCTCCCCAGGTCTTCACATGTCCTGTATGCTTCAAGTCATTCGGAAAAGTAAGCTTTATTTCCGTGATGTTGGATGTGGTTAGAAGGCTATCAAAAAGTATAGATACAGATAATTTCTTGTATATGGTTAAAAAAAAATCACCTCTCTACCAAGATTGTATAATAAAGATTGATTGATTGAATCTTTATCCTCGGACTGAGAAAGCTTCTTTCAGAGCTTAATTCTGGCAGTTTCGCATACTTGTAGACTTGTAGAGGCTTTGAATCACTGACGCAGGCCCAGTCACCGAGCTTGACAGATTGAAGTTTCCGATTGCTGAAGTTTTGTTGCCGGGGAATTATTCCATCCATTAGATTCCGCTGAATGGAGAGCAGTCCTTTACGATAAATGATTAGACAATGCAATTCTTACCCTTGTCCTATTAATTTTATTAATGAAAAGATTAAGAACAAGGGCTTTGTTTTTAACATCATAAACATTTTGGATCTGAAGACGAAATGCAATGCTACCGTTAGCTGGAATCATATTTGACGCTTGATCTGTAATTGCATGTGTCAAAGAATTTTGATATAAACTTAGTTTTCACAAAGCTTGGATCTAACTCCCTTTTGCTGTCAGTCGAACTGTTTACTTATCACACTGAAGCTAATCTCCACTTTTCATCACACGTCTCGCTGCAGGTAAAGAGTCGCAACGCCCACATGAAGACACACGGGAAGCAAGCTCAAGAGAAGCGTCGCCAGCGCGAAGAAGAGGCTGCTCGACGAAGCATGTCATCGGCAATCCATCGACCGAGCTTCGTTCGTCCTGCACCAGTCAGCGCCGCACAGTTGTACCACCACACCTTGCAACAGCGACCACCGCACTATGCTGTCCCTGGATTTGGTCACAACCCGTAGAGTTTTTTTTTTTTTTTTTGTCAAAATATTTGCAAATATCTTCGATACAATTATATCGGTATGTTGACATTCGTATTACCAAACAAAGACAAACTGACATTTGCGATTTAATCAAACTTTTTGCAAAGGTTGTACTTTCAACGAAAAAATGTCTTGTTAATCGGTTTTGAGATAAAATGCAGTGTTTTAGAGTAAAGATGGCGCATGACCATGATTTCTTCCACTAGGCTAAGCTGATATTTCACACTAATTTTAGATGTGCCTTTTATTTGTACAAAAGTTTATGCACTTGTCTATTTTATGACTTTTTTGTTTCTACATTTATTGCACTACTTGTCTTGGGAACATTTTATAAATTTGATGAATCATCGTCGTTGAAACCGTTCTCAAGATGACTCATCAATATCTTGAGAAAGTGTTAATCTTTTTTTGTAACTAACTCATTCTTCAAATCTTCAGCTGTACAACATACCTGTTGAAGATAGACTTTTACTTTCATTTACTAAAAGTAAATATTGAATCAAGGATCGTCCCAAATGTCAAAGGCTAGCCAACCTGCTGGATTATGATTTCTTTTAATTTCATTGCCAAATACCAATTTTGCATTTAATTTGCATTTAAAAACCGGAATCCGGCTTCGAAAAGGTTTTTTATTTCCGTGGTGACTCCACAAATGTTTTGCGCATCGGTACTTGACCAAAATGACGTAGCCTACGTAGCTATGACAGACTGTGCATTGTTTATCTCACATTCGTCTGAGCAGAATGAACCGCATTTCAATGATGCCTGTGTTGAGATGTAACATTGCAAACGTTTGTAGTTTGGCTTCAGGAATGCCAAAAACTAATCGTTGATGAGTTAGCATCATTTTGATGTAACTCAGATGATCAACAGCGCGTCGTATTTCTGATCGTTCGTTAGAAATTATCTGATAATTTCATCGCTGGCTTTTTTATATATAAAGAAGAGAGATATTGCTTGTTAAGACTTTGATTATTCTTAATATCATGACTTCAATAATTTTTTGATTTAAATCTTTTCTTCAACATAAGACGATTTGTAACATTGGAAACTTTTCCCCCAATGCTAAACTAATAATTATTGGTCGGTATACGTTTTCCAGTTTAGTGCTGTTTTATTTGAAAGATAGATGTATTACTTAATACTGAAAGATGTAAATACTGCGCCTCGATATAAAGATATACGAGAAAAGGCGAGAACCTGTTTTAAAGAGGTTTTTAAAGCAGCAGAATGTTTTTGCTAAACTTATGGTGGCCAAAGTCAAAATTTTAGTTTCTAAATTTGCTCACATATGGCGCTTTCTTTTCACATATAGCGCCACATAATATCCCTGGCAACACGCGATAGCTTACTATTGCGGAACTTACGATTTCTTGTACAGTCGGGGTCCGTGCAATGCTAAGCAAATGAAAAGTTAGTCTTGTCATGCCTTAGTCTTGCTACTGACGATGTATTTTTGTAAATTTAATGAATAAACACTCAAGTTAATAAGAATCGTGGCAACTATTTGGTGATAATTCCATCAATAGAGTATTGGCCAGGAATGTTCCAAATAAATTTTTTCGTTCAAAACGAAATCTTAATCTGCAAAGACGATTCAAAATAAAAAACAAGAGAACTTTACGCCGGCAAACTAAGTTTCGTTTCGAACATTTTCGAAATGGTTTGCTTAAACATCCTCGTATTGATGTCTACGTCAATTAATACGTCATTACGTTATTACGTCAATTGAAATCCCTCAAACCTGCACTGCGCCCAAGAATTGAATGTTATGACGTTGGTGTTTTTTAAGCTTTTTTGGTGACTGAAAACTTTGAATATCGATCCAGCATAACTGTTGCTTCGTTCGATATTACATTTTAAATTGTTTATTTTATCGTAGGCGCACACGCTTTTCAGATAATATTTTAGGATTGTAGAACTGTATTTTCCAAGAGCAAACATTTCAACAGTTTCACTACTGTTGTCAAACGTCGTAACCCACTTAGTTTATCTTTTTACATAAAGCTATGTTGTAGAGTAAGCTATGCTATGTCAAGTTGTTAACTGGTATATGGCAGCTGAGGCCCTTGTGACACGAATTATTATTGATGAGGCCAGCTTCAAGGCTTCAGCTCAACTAGCAAAATCAGCTCTTTTCACCATCATTCAGTTATCTGCAGAGATTGAGTCAATGTAAAAATGGCGATATATCAATTTCGATTCCTCTTGCATTTTGCCACTAAATACGTGTTTGTTGACTTTTACTGGATATTTAGTAAATCGCTTATCCTCCGCTGGAAAGGCTATAAAGGCAGTGATGTGATTTAAGACTTCCAAACGTTAAACGAATCTTGTCACGGAATAGGTTTCTTTTATCTACACCTGCATTAACGTTTTAAAATTTCAGTTGAAGCAGCTTAACTTTTTACAGCCCGTTTTTTACAATGCAATGATGTAAGTAACAATACTGTGAGCGTATTATTTCTCTTACTCATTTAGCCTATGTCTCGCTTGTTAAAGCCACGTTCTCGTATTCGGTAGTAGCCTGCTCTGAATGGAGAAAGTGTATCTCGTGCTTTGCGAACAAGTGATAGGCTGCATTCGTAAAAAGGCACTATACGTAATAGGGGCCTTGCAAAGACAGTTAGTCCTACGGGTGGAATTTAGATTTTTACACTTCTACTTCATTTACACAGGTATATCAATGGATTCAATGCTGTTAGAGCATTTATAGTAGCTGAACTGTTGCCAAAGCAGTTTTACGTTTACGTATTGACATTGATTGTTTCGTTTAGGTGTTTATCAGCCTACTATAACATGGTTAAGTCAATATGGTCCTGTAGCCCAACCATGTGCGGTATTCCACTTTTGTATATTTTGTAAATTGGAAATGTGCGGATGTAGCTGACTGGATTTCTAATCGATTTTCTGTAAATCATAAAATGAGCCATTTGATAATGTTTCATGTGGCATACGTAATATTTACAGTAACCTATGCTGTTAATTCGTTGTCTTACATTGGGTTTGACTTATTATGTGAAAGTTAAATAAACAAGTTCATTTGATTTTACAAATTGTTTGTTGGCACGAAAAATAAAACTTGCCATAACAGGGCTTGGAAATATGTTAAGTCCGCTCCCAGCAGCTCAGTTGGTTAAACGACCGATTTCATGAATGAAGGAACGACGAGACCAAGCAGCGTTCGTCAATTTAAGCTTCGGTGTGTTGCAAAGACTGATCTCTATTCAGCAGCAGCTAGTTTGTAGAGTAATTCAGATAATAATTATTGTTATGGTTTTATTTATTATCGCTCTGCGACAGCTCAGGTCTTTTAGCCACTGGGCTCATTTTTAATTTTATATCAAGTTTTACATGTTAGGCCTATTACCCGACCAGTTCTCACTGCGCTATATAGGCTAGTGTACAATAAAGAACACAATCGGTACCGTTTTTAAAGTCTTCGGTTTAACTCGACCTGGAATCGATCTCATCTAGCAGAGCCGAAGGCCACTGAGCTGGTCAGACTATAAGAGCGTTGAATGACTGGCGCAGGGCCCAACCATTGAGATTGATAGCTCTGATAAAGCTTTCACTTTGTTGGAGCGTTGCCTGTGAATCATTCAATCCTCAATGGAAAGTTATCATTAAAATGCGTTGATCGTTACTAATTTCACAAGTGACCTAACGGCGCCCTAAAAAAAGGTGTCATGCAAATCTATTAAATTTTCTTGAGAAAAGAGAGAAAAACAAAAATGGCTTTCATGTGATATTTGAGTTCCCGGACTGAAAAGATACTGAATGGCATGCCGAAATAGCTTTACAGGAACATCTGACTAGATGACCATATCGGTGTAGTCGCATAAATTTTTGTAACTTTCTCGGCAGTCGAGTTCAGTAAGAAGTGACAACGATACATATAACCTGCACAGTTTTCGCTCATGAAGCTTGGCTTATCAGCCGTCAACACCTTTGTGGCATTAATTAGCCGTGCGATGTAGTGGCAAGCCAAGAGTCACAGGCAAAACGCAAAAAATGTGTCTTTCGCTCTCAATTTTTGCTACATTTGACTGCCGAGAAATGTGTGTTGATGAGAAAAGTCTTCATAGCTTTTGTGCAACACTAGTATGATTAGCAAAACATAATACTCGCTGTTTGCACTTTGCAATGATTACGAATACGCACTATGCTCAGCCTTAAGCTATGTATTATGTCAGGCTCAGGCACAACAATGCTTTTCTACACTGGCTACCTATGCATGTTATTTTTTACTTGAAAACAAAAAGCATCCAACAACATTATTTGACAATAACACTTTTTTGTTGATCGACTCTCTCAAAATAACATTTGGCATTTTTATTTTTTCCTGATTTGGCAATAATTGCTTGATGAACATTGGAATATTGTATTTTGAAATTTGAATCTGGCAACTCTGATATATGCCATTCCAAGTCTAGCTAGGTTGAGTTGAGTGTTGCCTGACTGACTGCGTGGTCCATTTCTGTTCTTTGTGTAGAAGTGAGTGTGGGCCACGAACACTAGTCAAGTGAAACAAACAACTGGCTATTTATCCGGTATAAATAGTAAGTTTCTTGATCAAATGTTATATGATACAATATAGAACAGTGATTCTCAACGTGGTCCACCAGGAATTTCTGTTGGTTCCAGAGAGTTCTATAAATCCTTAATAAAACATTCTTCAAAGGCAGTGGCTATTTGACCGGCGCCGGTCTTTGAATTTGAAACACTATTTGACCGGTCATGACGTCACTATACAGTCACTTTTTTTCTTTTTCTCCTTCAAAGCAAAAGACGAGAAGCGCGTATATCAGTTCTAAATTAGACAATTTTATTCAACTCGATCCGTGGCGCGTGCGATACTTCGCTGGCTCCTATTCTAGAGGGTATGAGTTCGATACTACCCGGAAGCGTTCTTTTTTTTTTTTTTAACTAAATTTTGACCCGAAGTGCATTTTTGTAGTCAACTTTTAATTTGAGTTGCATTACATTTACATACGATTACCATTTTTTTAAAAGAAGCATTGTATATAACTAACTTGTTGAGAGCAAAAATGTAATGCTTCATTCGGCAAACACGATCACATCAATCAATCATTTTATTTTTTGTCATTAACGCGTCCGGGACGAAAAAGATACTAACTATAAAAATCGATATAGACCTACCAGCACGTTAATGAACGGGAAAAGGTGGCAAAACCTTGAAAGGTTTAAAACGTGCCTGAATGAAAAATTTTGTAGTAGGCTATATATCAGTAGTTAGCACGGCGACTAACGGAAAATTACCCAGAGAAATTCTCAAATTTCAGCAAATTGAAAAAACTCTAACTTTATTACTCACATGTGAAGAAAGGCGTTCTTCCCGGCTATCAGCACAAGGCTGATTACTCACTAGCACAGCGAGCTGCAGTGACGCTTCGCTAACCAGAACGGTGTAGCTTCCACGCCATTGTTGGCTCTTTCTTTCCACAAAGATAAGAGTTAAACTGACTGGTAAAGCGGCGGTCGATTACTCAAGTGGCAAGAATACGGTGCGATACTGATGAGCCCAGCCTCATGGGCGAAACACGTGTCTATCGCTGTCTATTCGATGCTACAATCGGCTGCCAAAATAACTTAAACGTTTAATTGGAGGTCTCAATGGCTGGCGTGGAAGCTACACCGTCCTGGTTAGCGAAGCGTCACTGCAGCTCGCTGTGCTAGTGAGTAATCAGCCTTGTGCTGATAGCCGGGAAGAACGCCTTTCTTCACATTGACCTACCCCTGGCACCTGCTGGTTTTGTTGGCTCTTTCTTTCCACAAAGATAAGAGTTAAACTGACTGGTAAAGCGGCGGTCGATTACTCAAGTGGCAAGAATACGGTGCGATACTGATGAGCCCAGCCTCATGGGCGAAACACGTGTCTATCGCTGTCTATTCGATGCTACAATCGGCTGCCAAAATAACTTAAACGTTTATTACTCACATTTGAAAAGACATAAAACATTGGGCTGTAGGCAACTCAAATTAAAAATTGACTACAAAAATGCACTTGTCTTCGGTCAAAATTTATTTAAAAAAAACAAAAAGAACACTTCCAGGTAGTATCGAACTCATTCCCTCTAGAATAGAAGCCAGCAAAGTATCGCACGCGCCACGGATCAAGTTGAATAAAATTGTCTAATTTAGAACTTATATACGCGCTTCTCGTCTTTTGCTTTGAAAAAGAAAAAAGTGCCTGTATAGTGACGTCATGAACGGTCAAATAGTGTTTCAGATTCAAAGACTGGCGCCGGTCAAATAGCCACTGCCTTTTCTTAACCCTTCCTAACTTTAATCCTAACTCTGGCAACACCTTATTGTAACCATGGAATTAAGTGTGGAAAAGTGGAAAAATAGCCACTTCCTTGTTTTTATTAGGCGGATCATGTAGAATTATTCCGCCAGAATTATAGTAGTGTTTGAATGCATTTTGGAATTAAAACAGCTATATCACAAAATGTGCTATTGTAATTTTAATACACACAATAAACTACCAAATGATTATATACATGCTTAAAAGTATGAAAATAGCTTTCTAATAAAAATAGAGTTACTGTTTAAAAGAACAAATAGGCTACGATTTTCAAAGGTACTTGAAAAAAGGTTTTAAATACGTACATGGACTATTATTTTGATAAATAGATTTTATTGCTCTCATCATCCTGTTTTTTTTCTCGGATAATATCATTTTTACCTGGGCAATATCTAATACCTATTTTATATATATAATCAATGTTCTACAGCTTACAACAATCAGAGAATCTGTTGGTACACCTTTTAACCAAACATAAGGAAGATTCTGTTAGCCACAGACATTCAGACAAGTACTGTATTACACAAACATCTATTCATGCACATTTTAAAGTTGAACCGTTTGAAGGTTTGTCTCTTCTCTATCCATGATAACGCTGGTATAATGGTATCACTCGATGTAGTAAAAACTGCCTTCTGCAGTTCTGGACACACTAGTACAGGCCTCAAAATTCACGGCGGTCATGTCCGCCGTCACAGCATGTGATGTCCGCGGGAAGTACCATCTAGATCGGTCATATTTGTCCGCTGAGAAATAACACAGGGAATAGCGATTCAAATCGTCATTGCATAGCACGAACAATAGTTGCGAGAACATAATTTTCCGCGCATTCTAGCACGCATCTACAAAATGAAAATACTGTATGATATCCTTAGCTTCCATTCAAGCAGGAAAACTTTCGATTTTTACGTTGCTTCAACGATTGATGACATCGAATCAGCTCAACAAAGGTGAATTCTTCGCTAAGAATCAATGGGAGATTGGGAGTACGGTTTTTCTACAGCAATCACGCGCAACTTAGTTCAAGTCTTACGTCACAATGTCTGGCTTTGATCTCCGAGTAATATTGATAAGGCAAGGTTGGTTACAAAATTAGATTAGTAGGCTATTACAGCGTATATACGAGTAGGCTATTACAGCAAGATGCAGCAAAATTTGTTAAAGTTTTGGTATTACAGTAAGAAAGAAAAGGTCCAGGGAAAATAATTCACTTTCGCTCACACAACACGCAAAAATAAATCTAAAGAAAAAATCCTAGTGAAACTTTGCACAGCAGAAAATAGTAGCGTTAGTGTAGAATTTTTTCGACTCGTGCCCAGAGCATTGTGACGCAAGAAGCTACCCGACCGCGTTCGGTGGAAGTTAATCAGATATGTATGCTGCATATTAAGCAGCTACACGGCGCTTTGACTCTTCAAGCTCACGTCGTTGGTCTTCTCAAATGGCGAAGAATTATCAAGATGAACTGATTAAGCATGACGATCGACGCTAAAACTCGTGTGTCCGCCGTGAGACTTAATTTGTCCGCCGTGAGACTTAATTTGTCCGCCAAGATAGCTGCTCAGACCAGACTCGTTTGTCTGCCGTCAACAAAAACGAATTTCAAGGCCTGCTAATATGAAAAATAAACTGATAGGCTATATATGATATGGCCATGTTTAGGATCTTTTTAAAACTACAAATCGATCACTGGTCACCAAGAGCGGGTTGGTGTATTTGGTCATCAACATCTTGAGATAGTAAACTCCAATTGCTTAAGAGTTAGTACCGTTCCTCTGGGTCTGTGTCAGTGGTCCAATGTGCTTACAAGCAGGATAAACCTCTCAGAAACTTTGCTAATCTGAGGATAAGCATTCTGATAATAATCAATTATTTGCTTTGCTATTTTCATGTTTTTTATATTCATATTTCAGATAAAAAAAAGTACATAATTTATTAAACAACTGCAGACAGGAACCTCGTATTACTATATAAGTAACGCAGCATAGTGATTTGTTAACCTGTAGTACGCAAGGAACCACATTTGGGTGCTTTCACCCATCTTGCCAAAGTGCTCAAACTGCCGGAGTGGTGAGCTATGCGCATTGCAACAGCAAGGTGTCTGCTAACAAAGTGCTCAATTGACATTGATGCTGTTGACTGATTGGCATGTTGACTATGATTTCAGATTATTGTTTAAGATTGGTAATGCTTATATCAGCACACTTTACACATACTAGTAAATGGCACAAATGAATCAAATGGATAATGCAAATGAAGAAATGCAAACAAACGCAATTGAAGACTCATTAGGTGATTTTGTAATTACTACTCCTGGGGTGGTGAGCACTACAGATGCTTCTGTTGATAATGAAGATTATGAATATTGTTTAATTTCTGTGCCTGCAGATGTATCATTGGAAAGGTTACATAACGTTTCAATCAACAGAATTGGAACTCAAACTGTGCACTTGCAGTCAAAAAGTTATAAAGTTCATGTTTCTAATGATGAAAGCTGTATACTGAAAGAAAGGAATATTGTTTTAATGCGTCATCATCACAGTACTACAAACGAAGAACAAGAAATGCTGGTTTCCTTTCCAAGAAATATTATGCAGATCACCAAAAACCTAGATTTATCTGAATGTGGTAATAACAAAAACTTTATTCCTCGTCCAGAACCACCTTTGCTACCACCTGTTTTGAAAAACAGGACTCAGTTGTTTGGTTGGAAGCACCCTCCGAAAAAAATTAATAAGAAAGTTTGTGAAATTAATAGCAGCAGTCCTAAGAAGCATAAAAAGAAGCACAAGAAGAGGAAACATGAAGAAATCAATATTTCTCAGTTATCTATATCAGAAAATTCCAGTCAAGAACAACAAACAGTATCTGATATAAAGAATGAAATAATTAAAAAAGTCAAAAAATCCAGAAAGTAATGTGCAAGTACCATGGTGTTTGTTTAATTTTTTGTTTGAATGTCATTGTGCGTCAATTTATGTCATTTTCTTCCAGTTACACTGCTGACATGTATTCAGCTAGAATATAATAACCTGTTGAATTAAAATACTTTTTGCATCATGCCACACCAAGTGATTGAACAAGATTTTGGGTCCACATCTTTTAGGCGCAGACAGTTAGGCGCCGGTCAATGAGGCGCTCACACTGTGGCGTCTGGATATTTAGGTGCGGAGCACTGTGGCGCCCGTTCATTTAGGTGCTATTCCTAGTAAAGTCTGCAGATTGTATTAGCTTTGGCAGGTAGGGCAATGCTTTTCACACAAAATGTTATATTGAACCGAAAAATATGTTGTTTTGTTAATGCGCGTGTGAAGATGAGGTGCGAGACAACGCTCTACTACTCTTGATGTTAGCACATCTCCACATGACATTTGCTATGCATCCTGAACACAGGTTGCGGCCAGATGGAACCTTACTTAA
The DNA here is from genome assembly GCF_918807975.1 of Aplidium turbinatum. Classification (NCBI taxonomy): domain Eukaryota; kingdom Metazoa; phylum Chordata; class Ascidiacea; order Aplousobranchia; family Polyclinidae; genus Aplidium; species Aplidium turbinatum. The sequence goes on from NC_137472.1 coordinate 51,466,270, forward strand.
TCTGCTATCTTTCAGAATTACTTTTTACTCGAGATGGATTGGTCGTGTGGCGAGTACGTATGAGACAACGCTGTGCTACATGAATACATTTCTACAGGGCATATGAACCCTGGTTACAAGTTGCAAGTATAATGGTGCGACTTTGTTCGTTATTAAACCTAGTCAGGGTTTTGTCGGAAAACTAAGTTACTCTTCACTCAAGCCTACCATCCGCTTGAATATACGCTACGGTATTTTTACTGATGTTTAGTGTAGTTATTATTTGACTTAACTAAAAATGAACTCAGTAATGTTCGGAAACTTGAATAATTTATTGATAAAGCTTTCGCCGACGCAAACCTGAACTAACAACAAATAAGTGCCGAACACGCGCATTAAAATACAATATATTTTTCTGTTCAATATAACATTTTGTGTGAAAAGCATTGCCGGTTTAAGCAGCTTCCTCACGGAAGCCATGACATATTTTTTTGTTCAATATAACATTTTGTGTGAAAAGCATTGCCCTACCTGCCAAACTGATACAATCTGCAGACTTTACTAGATATAGCACCTAAATGAACGGGCGCCACAGTGCTCCGCACCTAAATATCGAGACGGTACAGTGTGCGCTCCTATTTGACCGGCGCCTGACTGTCTGCGCCTAAAAGACTTGCTCCCAAGATTTTTCCATACAAACCAACATCTGTCACATGTTGGTATCACATTGTTACATATCACACATATTTCTAAACGCATATGTAGTAGTACCCAACTAGCCAAGAAGCTGTTTCTTTACGTTTCACTCATAGCCTTTGGGAGAGGTACTAGAACGGTTACTTAAGTTCGTTCTAGGGGCCTACGTTATGTGGGTGGAGAGGAAAAATCTTACGATATTTGAATAACACTTGTACCGTATGTAAAGGTACTGATAGCAACACCTTAACTCTCAACGTTGAAACAGTGTCGAAGGATATAAAATTTTGAATGTGAGAAATGGTTTATTGTAATAAATTAAACCTGTTACACTTCCGTTATGTGTATGTACATTGTACAATTGTACATTACTACATATATTATTGGTTTACTTGATTGGAACCGTTTTATCAGTCTTTTCTGGATAATTTTGTGTTACTGTGTTATTTGTCAGATTCTGTATCAATGTTTTTGTTATCGTTCAGCTGATTTAAACAACTTGATTAAATGCACCTGGTATTTTAGCTTGCCTCATCATCATCAAATTTTTTATTTCCGTTCTTCAAAGCAAAAAAACAATATCACTTGCAATGACATAGCAGGGGTCTGAAAAAAGGTAGAAGCGACAAAACGGAACGTTGTAGCGTGCTCGCGAGAGATGTTCTACTAACCAAGCAGAAAGAAAGCATTTTCGATAAAGCATGTGACTTGCTAATTCAAACAACCTAAAATCATTCTGAAAACTTACTTTTCAAAAGCATCATTACTTACCGTGCATTTAGATTGCTATATGAGCCATAAACTAAACTTAACAAACGTCCTCTTTTTGGGGTATATCTTTTTTAATAAAAAATAATTGGTCATTCGATGACTTTCAAAGATGTTTGTTTTTGCATTTTGAACAAAACGTAAAATACGCACTGGTGTCGTGGGAACAAATGCTGTACACCGGGACTCGCCAACTGACGGGCTGCATCCGTCCCGCTACGTTGTTAGTTGCAGCCCGCGGAAGCATCAACATTTAAGTTGATGCTTCCGCGGGCTAAGTATAACTAAAATACCAATCAGATTGCAGTTCAAGGTTGTGTCGCTAAAAGTTATTCAAATGCGATATCCAGCCACACTATCCCAGTGGGTTGGTTGAAGCAGGCGCGAATCTAAGTGTTTTTTTCGGGGGGGGGGGCAGAAAATTTGAAAATCAATTAAAAAGAAAGAAAAAGCTAAACAGATATGAACAATGATACTACGACATATACGATATGCTAGAAAATAGACATTAAAACAACCATTTTCATCAATTGTGATGCCGAGGGACTAATATCAGCTGTTTAGAAGCATATCAAACCATTTGATGCGGAAACATACAATTTTTCACAAAATTTCGGGGGGCCCGAGCCCCCCATAAATCCGCGCCTGGGTTGAAGCGTGAACAAAGTGAAAGTTTGCTTCCGGGCGGTTGGAAAGCATGGACGAAAAATTCTTGTGACGTCGTTTTGATTTTTTTTTACCTGCCCTGTCATAAGTATTTCATCAGATATTCAATGGTTTGCGCGTTAGACAATTCCCAACTATGCATACCTGGTAGGTAATAGGTTTGTTTATTGTTGTTTTATGTCGAGAAAGACCACAAAGCGAATCGATGCCTTTGAGTGTTTGCCCCCGAAATCGTTGCGATTGTCCCAAGGCTACATTATTTCTTACCACTATTTGTTTTGTAGTATTCAAGCTAGAGCCCGGTCTTTGAAATTTTTAATCTTCCTGTCCACCTTTAAACATGCCATTAATTTTGTAGGCTTACTGAGACTTTCAGTAGGCCTAACCCATGCCCAATCCTGACAGAGACCCCTGCTTCTGTTAGGCTATATTGTTTCGGCCAAAAATAGTTAAAACAAATTCGCCCAGCGATGTAAAAACAGCGGTGGCACCTTGGTTTGGTTTTTTAAATCTTTATCCTCGGACTGACAAAGCCTTGATAGGTTATTCCTGGTAGTTTCGCATACTTGTAGAGGCTCTTGACGCAGGGCCGGTTACCGAGATTGGCAGAGTGAAGTTTTCCGATTGTTGAAGTGTTGTGGCCGGGGAATTATTCCATTCACTAGGTGCCGCTGAATGGAGAGCAGTCGTGAAAGTGCGTTGCTCAAGCGCACACACCCGAGAGTCGAACCTGCGCCGCGTGATCTTGAGCCGGGCGCGTAACCACTGAGCAAACGGACACCTTCTGCAAGTCCAGCGTGAAAGAGAAACCGCAGATCATCAAATGCACTTGCTACTGTGTCCGAGAGTATATCCTTTTGTCATCTCAAGTTGACGATATTTTCCAGACAATACTGAAAAGCCAGTCTTTGGTTTCATCTAGGACACGCAGACCTTCCGCTGCGTTTAGTGGGTGGAAAATCAGGCAACTGTTAATTTTTTTATACGTGTACGCAGCCCCCACTAACAGGAATTATACGACTGAGTTACTCACATATGGGGTAATTGCAAAGGTCAACTTTTCCGAAGTGAAATTTCGTGATCACAGTGAAGCCAGTCAGTTTCTTGTCGACACCAAGTAGTGGCGAGTACATGAGCGACGTGTATAATATCACCTCAAGATACTTTGTCTAAATACTGTTCTTCCGAGCCAAACACATCATCAGAGTGTTCTGAACACATCTCCGAGCACTGAATACGAGCCAAACACATCTCCAGAAGTTTATTGCGTTTTCAGCAGTAGCACGAACAATCGGCAACTAGGTACAGTCATTTTGACCACAAAAACAATTTAACATGACAAACATTTCCCGACACTGAAGTTTACATAGGTTGCCAAGTCCGCAGTGAATGGGCACAGATAACGGATATCGCTAATTTTGTTTCAATGACATCACTCGAACACCTTCTTAATTTCATGAAGAACATTGGCAAACCTAGGTCATATGATGTCTAAAAACAAGTGCGCTTAATACGTTGGACAAAGCTGCGCATGATGAGCATGCGAAAGTTATCGTGTGAAATCCGATCACCTGTGGGGCACCGACACCATAATAAAAACAAAAAGTCATTTTCTCAAGTATCAAAGATCAATCTTCGTCTGAGGTTTCTTCATCGGAATCTTCCAAATAGACTTGCGGTGGTCGATTAGTATTAACAGGAATATCCGAAAAGTCATCATCGCTTTCTTCTGAGTCGTCATAAGTGTTCTCGATTGAATCATAAGAATTTGCTTGCTTTATCTGATGATTAGTTGACGTGTTATAATCGTATTTGTTGCATCGTGTCTGAAACTGATCAGGCCTGAAAAATACATCGCCATAAGTCCAACTTACAAGTGAAGTGTACAATATTTTTGTACAGTAGTACCTATTGTACCGTATAGCAATCTCATCAATGATTGAAATCCACTACACGTAACTTGTGGGATGAATCGATTTCGAGTAAAGTGGATCCACATTTGATACCAAGCATAGGGGACGAGAAGAAAATATTCTCGTTAATGTATATCAGACCTTTGGCACTAACAAAAGTATAGGTGGAAAGTTCCTTTCAGCAACTACATCCATCCACTCAGTAGCGGTAAAAGCTTTTTTCTTTAACAACTAGCTTAAGCTGGTAGTCGAACCAGTCCAGGACCGTGCCTTCGGAAATCAGCGCTGAGTCATCCCACCGCTGTGCAGTGAATGAACACATTTAGTTACCTAAAGCTAGCAAAACTTTGAACCATTTCTTCAGCATAAAACATAACGTACCACTGATTGCATTGCTTAATTTCCTTGATGTGTTGAGGATAGAGAATCCGAACTATCTCCGCCTTCACTTTGTCACCTTCAGCTATTGGCTCAATCACGACAAAATCCCCTAGAAAGAATGCGAAGCTATTTACTTATTATGTAATTTGTACAGTATTGCAGCATACGCTGTGCGACAAAAACACTATTTGGCTTTTGCTTGTACTGCCATAGATAATATTAAACATGTCGATAAGGCAGGGGTTCTTAACCGGGGGTAAATTTTACCTACCGAGGGGGTAAATTTACTGAATCATAAATTAAAGCAAACTTCATTTTTTCAGTTATTAAAAAAGTGGTAGTGTTGCACTCAATTTTGATTCAAATTTATGCTTAATGTAAGTTTTCGTCTTTTTCTTTTATCTCTACGCAAGTAGACTACGGTACCAGTTTCATTTCAGCAGCGTATGTGTGCTACATTTTCACGGTAGGCTACACAACCTAATTAGGACTTCGAGCACAAAGACGAGATTCGAGCTAGTGAGACAAGAATTAGTCTTCAGCTAGACGAGTCAACTGACGTGTCGAACTGTGCGTATCTGTTGGTTTACCGTCGATATGTGCATGCTGGTGAGTTGAAAGAGGAATTCTTGATGTGCGAAAGTTTAGAGACGACTACCAAAGCGGTTAATGTTCTGGAAAAAGTGAATAATTTCTTTCAACAAAATAATATATCCTGGAATCATGTGAGTTCAATTTGCACAGACGGTGCCCCTTCTATGCTCGGTACTAAGTCTGGCTTTACAACTCTGGTGAAAAAACGAGCACCGATCATTTCTACTCACTGTGCCCTTCATCGACATGCACTGGCAAGTAAAACCCTTTCAGAATATTTGAAAGCAGTATTGAAGCATGTGGTTGAATGTGTGAATTTTATCAAGGCACGTGCTCTTAATCATAGTCTTTTCAAATTGGTTTGTGATCAGATGGGATCAGAACACTCTGTTCTCCTTTATCACATCGAGGTTTGGTGGCTCTCTAGGGGTCTTGTTTTGTCTCGAGTTTTCGAACTACATGGTAAAATCGAGATTTTTCTTCGAGAACGCAAATCCCCGTTGAGTAAGCACTTTGGCGACAACAATTTATTGGTGCATTATTGGCTTACTTGACAGACAATTTTTCGAGTTTGAACCAGCTCAACATGCAAATGCAAGGAAAAAGTGATACCATATAGAATAGATGTAGCCTACATGATAAAATTCAGGGCTTTCAGACAAAATTAGATCTGTGGAGTAAAAAAGTTCAAAAAGGAATTTACGCAAATTTTCCAACATTTGATAATTATTGGAAAGTCAGTATAAGAAGTCGCAACGAGATTTCTGACCTCTAAGTCTGGACACGGACATCACCAGGGGGCACCAAAACGGTGGGGGTAAATTTTACTTTTGAGACAAAAAAGGTTAAGAACCCCTGCGATAAGGTCATGAAGTTTAACATGTAAAGGGCTTGATTGAAGTAGCCGCTTTGCTTGTGGATATTGAGTCATTAATTAGAAATAGTCCAAAGACTAATCGGTGTATTTCGCTTGGTACTACAGTATACACATTTTCTACCAGAATGGAGTGTGAATTTTGAGTAACAAGTTGACTATACACTTTGGCTTATCACTGTAAAGTGACAATCTCCGATGGTTCTGGATTCGACCCAGCTATACTAGATATCATAAACAAACTACTCATTTATGCTGTTTGCCCATTGAGCTGTTCGGATGAAAAAGATAATACCAGTTGCAATATATTAGTCAGCCCATGGACCATATAAGGTGGCATAGCCTTAAAACATCTATGAATCAATGCTTGCTTGGAGACTTGATACTTTAGCGTTAACATGGATAACAAAACCAAACACAAAATATGTATCTATAACAATATAAAAGATCAATAAATACAAAGTAAAATATTTGTACATAAAAGTTTGAGCAAATATGTACAGTCGTTGATCTCCTATCCAAAAAACCGTAACACCACTTCTTCGCCACTGATGGGGTTGATGTAGTTTAACATTACCCCTTTGCTTAGGTTAACCGTTTCGGCCTCGAATTCCTCTAGTCATTCGCTTATAGCATAGGACACCTTTGTACAGGAGAATCGGAAACGTCATATTACGCTACATAGGTTGTAGGCGGGTCAATATATGAAAAATATGGGGGCAACCCCAAAAAAATGTATACAAAAGGTTTTTTTGTTCCAAGTGTATGATTAGGTTGTACTATACCCCAGAAAAAAAAGTCTACAAAAATCCGACCCCGGGAAAGTAGTTAATTAACATAACTATTACGTCATTTACATCCTTTAGTTAACACGTAGTATTGCATCTTTGTATGACCTAGAGTTACTTTGTTGAAACCTCGCTTTACTTTTTGTCTCCTACGCATTTGTTCAATTTAAGTACGCGCTGATTATTACTTCACTTTCGTTGAAAGAAGCTACTTCTGTTAAACAACTGTCAGTTATACTTTGGTTCGAAGTCTTTCAGATTTTAACTTTCTTCTATTTTACAGGACGTGAATTAGTCTAAATAATCTTAATTAATATCTATTGTTAACATTCTTGTTGAATTGCTGGCAAAAACAATTCGGTACGTTAATTTGTTTGTGTTGTATCAGTTAATTCTTCATGTTGTGTGCAGTGAGATTTATTTGTTCTTTCTTTGATATAGAAACCGTCATCGTGTCTTCGTCATCATAATCTGGTCTAATAAAAACGCGAACGAGACTTACGCGTTTCGACTATCAATCTATGTAGTTAGCTCAGCTGTTCAGCCAGCCAGCGCTCTACGGTTTGCTACAATAATTTCAAAATGGTCTTATCAGTGCGGTTATAATCTTGTAACAATTTTGAAATGTTCGATAACAAAGTAAAGCATATGATGGGTGGCAAAGCTGTGCAGAGAGCTTTGCGGGGCCACCTCTTAATAGAAAAATGCTTGAATGGGATGCTGGTCTCTGAAATGATGGATAGTGATCCCGAGTTAGCTGGTTCAGTGAAGTCGTGTGAGGACATGTACACCTTGTTGGTAGAAGGAAAGACCACATTGGAAACAGTAGCTACTTCGGAGACAAATGCTAAACTTCAGCAAGCACTTGACAAGAAGAAACTTGGCTTGTCTGATAAATCCAGGACAAGTAAGCTTTGGATTTCTTACATGAACATGGTCAAATGTACACGAATGCTGCTGATGGCAGATCGAATTGGTTCCTGGGATAGACATCTTAGTGCTGTTGCCGAGTGCTTACCAATATTTGCTGCTGCAGGGCACCACAACTACTTAAAATCAGCATACTTGTACTTGCAAAACATGCAAAACCTCAAAATGAAGGACCCTGCTGTCTTCAAGAAATTTCAGGATGGATTACATGTCATCAGGCGAACCGACAAAGTCTGGGCTGGCCTTGGTTCGGACCTTGTAATTGAACAGACATTGATGAGATCGCTAAAGACAACCGGTGGCTTGACAAGGGGTAGTGGAATGAGCGAGGAGCAACGAGCCTTGTGAGTGTTATCCTCACCAGCTTGTTCAGAGTACAATCATGCGATGGAGGACTTCAACAAGCGTGCATTTACAACGAGTGCTCAGCATAAGGAAATGAGTGGGGCAAGGATGAAGAGAGATCAGGCCGACCTCGCAAAAATCAGAGAAAAGCTCCAATCATTCAGTCCATTTTTGTGCGGATCCAACGCTGAAGAACATAATCACTGGAGTGATTGCGAAAGATGGCGTAAATGTTGATGACTATCGAACAGTCGGGAGGAAAATCTTAGAAAAAATGGAGGGTCAGCCAGTTTTACATATGCAAGTAAACGGAATGACAAAGTGAAAACTTTACGTGATTCATGTTGCATCAAAGTTTCCCAAGATAGATCCATCGATTCCGCCCTACTTTTTCAGAGACTTTTGGTCATATCGAATGCAGGTGACTTTTCTCTAGAGGAGGTTCTAGAATACGAACTGAGCCCATTCCCACCTGCCCTGTTTGAGACAAGTAACATTATGAGGAAGCCAGAGAAAACACAGCTTGCTAAAGCAATCGATGAGTACGCAAGCAGCCTATCTGATGAGGCTGTTACCAACGAAATACCACAGACCGAGAAGTATGTCCTTGATGGTGGTTTCCTCATGCATCGCGTACAATGGACAAAGGGAAGCACATACGGCGCCATTGCGGATGGCTATGTCGACTTTACCCTACGCAATTACGGGATGGCGACAGTCGTTTTCGACGGTTATCGTGATCAACCATCAGTGAAGGACTGCACCCACTAACGCCGTCAGCAGAAAAATCATCCAAAAGTGAGCTTCACTCCAGCAACAGTCTTCACTGGAAACAAGGAGGAATTCCTGTCACAGGGCTGCAATAAGCGAGGGCTGATCAATATGATAAGCAACAAACTGCGAGAGAAAGGCCCCACAGTTATAAACGCTGAAGGAGATGCCGACTATGATATTGTTCAGGCAGCTATTGCAGCTTCTGAATACCACACTACAACCCTGGTTGGAGAAGACACAGATCTCTTGATCCTTCTCCTCTATCATATGGACAGTCGGAAGAAGACAATGTATTTTCATTCGGACAAGAGGTCTAAAGATCAGAGGGTGTACAATATTAATACCCTAAAGGAATGTCTCGGACAACAGCTATGTTCTCAGTTACTCTTCATCCATGCGTTTACAGGATGCAATACCACCTCACGAATCTTCGGAATAGGAAAGAGAACACTCTTTCAGAAAGCCACCAAAGGCGACAAAGAGCTAGAATCCTTGGCATTTGCATTTACAAAACCTGGCCAGAGGGTGGATGCAATTGAAGAGTATGGCAAACAGTCAATCGTTCTACTCTATGCTGGAAAGCAAAGCGATTCGCTGGCATCTTTGCGACATTCTGTGTTGAAAAAGAAAGTAGTTTCAGTGTCATCCTTTGTTGCGCCAGCCTGACTCCCACCAACTGCATCTTCTACAATATTCCATTCCCTGCGTGCTTACTATCAAATAATGATATGGTTAGGACTAGAAAGCAATTTGGACCCTACTGGCTGGGGTTGGAAGATTGAGGACAAACAATTCGCACCAGTAATGACTCTGAAAAACCCTGCACCGGACAATTTGTCACCTGGACAATCTGACAATCTGCACCGGACAATCGTGCATTGTAATTGCACGATCGCTTGCACAACACGGCGATGTACATGTAGGAGGTACGGATTTCCGTGTACCTCTGCTTGTGGACAATGCCAACTTGTGTCCTGTGAAAACCCAAACAATGTCCTTGCATTGGATCAAGACGACACAGACAGTACCGATGATAATTGTGACGACTACTAGTATGTAACAATCATAACTTGAAAAATGGTACTTCATCTCTGACATTCTCTAACGTTTAGTGCATATACTCTTCCATCATAGGCGTCGATTCCCAGGAGGCAGGGGGGTGCGGCCCCCCAGTAGAAATTGTTTCGGGGGGCAGCCACTCTGCTTTTCTGTTCTTTTTTGTAGCTTTGACGGTGTAATTTTATGGAACTGTTCAAATTTGGGTACATATTTCACACTTTTTATCATCTTGCCCCCTCAGATTTTTTCTTAAATGTTAAAAAATCGACGCCTATGTCTTCCATGACATCATAATGACATCACAGACGGTTTTTGATATGTTCATTTGGTGCATAGATACCATGTTTATATGTGTTTAATACATTTATAGTGTGTTAATTAAACTAAAAAAATTTTGTGTACATTGAAAAATTTGGGGGGTTACCATTTTCAAATTATGTAAATTGACCACTTTCCCGGGGTCAGATTTTTGTAGACTTTTTTCTGGGGTATAGTACAACCTAATCATACACTTAGAACAAAAAAACCTTTTGTATAAATTTTTTTGGGGTCAAACCGTATATTGACCCGAATATTGATGGCAAACGTAATATTTAGCGTCATGTGTGCAGTGGTAAAGGTTGGTAAATGGTATTACTTAAATGGATTGTAAAAACCTTATCGATCTAAAAAAAAACTCTTTGGGTGGTTGAATCTAACAATTTTGTTTATGAGATTAATGATTGAAATTGAAACACTGATGTGATCCTGGACAAGTACGTTGTCATAGTCACAGAGAAGTTTCCACTTGCTGTTTGTAAAATATCCGCCCCGATAGCTCAGTTGGTTAGCGCGTGACCTCTCAAACGAAGAAGCTTCAAGATCAAGCGGCGCTGGTTCGACTCTCGGGGTGTGCGCTTGAGCAACGCACGTTAAGGACTGCTCTCCATTCAGCGGAATCTAATGGATAGAATATTTTCCCGGCAACAAGACTTCAATAATCGGAAACTTCACTCTGTCAATCTCGGTGACCGGGCCTGCGTCAGTGATTCAAAGCCTCTACAAGTATGCAAAACTGCCAGGATTAAGCTCTACAAGAAGCTTTCTCAGTCCGAGGATAAAGATTCAATCAATCATATTCTATCTGTGTATGAAGTGAGTTGTACAAGTCTTACAGTGAATCATCTAGGTCAGGGATCACCAACTGGCGGGCCGCATGTGGCCCGTGGATAACCAAAAACACTTTTCTTGAGGAATAAAAGTGCATGAAGGCAAAAAAACTTTCCAGGAAGCATATTTTCGCTTTGCATGCGATTCCACCGACCGACCAATCAGATTGTAGTTCTAGGTGGGGTCCCTTCAAGTTATTCCAATACGATGTCCAATTGTCCAGCCACCACACTGTCCCAATGGTTGATTAAAACGCATAGAAAATGGAATTATTATGTTTCCGAGCAGTTGAAAAATATTTAGCTTAGTACTGCAAAAATGTTGTTAATCAACAATTCTTGCCATGCTGATAAGCACCGCGAGTGACAGTTGTCTAATAATTATAAAAGAAAGACGGTTTTGTAGACTCTCACAAAAAGGATGAAAAACCAACTCATTGCTTTTTAGAGGAAAATCTGTTCGAGTTACGATTATAGAAACGTTTTTTCGGTGATTTCCACAAGCGTTCTTTTTTACTGAAACTGTTTGCAAGATATCTTTTGAGAAGCAAAGTAACAACACCAATCTTGCTTGGCGATGAATATTGAATATTTGCTCGCCTCGCTATAAGTGCGCAAAACAAGTGGCCTCGTTCTAGACATTGTTAAAGGAGCTTGGCCTGGCAGTAGCGCTGTTCGACTAACTTTGTTGCTGCGGTATTCTAAGATAAATATGAACAACATGTAACGCTGGAGTGGATACTGGGTACGAAAAGCGTTCTTTTCTAGCATAAGAGTCAACCTACCTAAAATTGTATCAGTGCGGCCCACCACAGCTCTCCTTAGCGCCAAAGTGGCCTGCATGCAAAAAAGGTTGGTGACCCCTGATCTAGGTTGATCTTGCCGTTACTTCACTGGCAATCTATTAACAATCTCAGCTGGTAAAATTAGTCTTTCTTCCAACGATTCATTATGTGCAAGAGAGTGTAGACTTCAAATCAATGTGTAGAAACTATCAATCTTGCTAGCTGGAATTCAAAGTTTCCACATTATACCATCTGTGAAGTCAAGAAAATGCAAAAAAATAAAAGCAGTATTTGCAATATATACCTCGTTTAATCCATATGTTTTTTCGAAACTTCGTTGGGAGACTTGCAAGAAATCTTTCACCGTGTGCCGTCCTGATCTGGTGCAAGTTAGATCCAGATGTTCCTAGTACCTGTGAGATAACACAAATGATGTGAGAAAAATTTCAGAACTAAACAAGTACAGTACGGTATATCAAAAAGCAATGTGTGCAAAATTAATTTTTTTAGGTTGTTGCCAAATACATAATTACATATAGGCTACTTAATTGTTGTTTAGGCAGTTGAAATGTCATATCTATCAGTTAAATCAGAAAATAAATTTAGACACACTGAGAATTTTAAATGAAAGAGCTAATACATAAACAAAAATAATAATGAATAAGTCACTGCACATCAGCGTTTGTGGCAACACTAAGGGGCTGTTCAAATATCACATGACTAACTAATAACTATGAAATAACCAGATATAACCTATCAAGGTTTTGTCAAATAAAATCGTCAACAACCTCAATAAGTTCAAATATGGTAACAGAAAATGATAGTTTAGAAAGCCTCCTCTTAAAGATGTCCTTGATCATTTCAATGAATAAAAGATATTATATATAATATATGTGATAAATTTGAACAGTCCTTCAAGCATGACAATGACTAGTGTAGGCAGACAGTTGGTATTTTTTTCATAAATCTTGTTCCATAACACATATTGAATTTTAAGAGATTTTAACACAGATGGACTCTTCTAAGCATAGCTTACAGGTGGACAGAGTTGCTTGAAAATTCCTCACAATTTGAAAACTTTACATCAAATGCGTATGCACACTTGTTTGCAAGTCACATCTAATGCATCGCAGTCTTATCATGCATTTATACCATTTTATAACAGTGATAAGCACAAAAACCTAATTATTTACCTGGACAATCGTTTGGTTAGATGATGGCATATTGAAATCATCAAGCATTTCTTTTACCACATGCTTTCTTTTCGTCACAGCTGACATCTTTGAACCGTATACACTTTCCACAAAACAAGTCGGACAAGTAATCACAGTGACAAGTATCTATCAGTTTATTGCACACAAGTGTCTGTTTACTCCAAACGTTTAAGCAGAAGCCGCCATAATCGTCAAATATGCCGTACTTAAAAGAAATAACATCCAAAGACAAGGACACTCAAATCAGCAACAGATGTGTAACACAGCATTAGCTTACAACAACCTCAAAAGCAATAAAAAATCAGCTTGCAACTGTGAAATAAAAAGTCAGTTATTGATTGATTGAATCTAAGATCGTCATTTCAGTGTGATTAAACTAGCCTAGTGAACCATATTTTACTAATTCATACCACAGCTCTTGTCCACAATCCTAAATTAGTCACCATACAGGGGTCGACCTTAACTTTTTTTCACACTGGCCAACCGGACAAGTGGCTCACCATTTGCACTGGTCCGTCCCGTTTACTGATAAATTTTGTAATAAAGAGAACTTTATTGAACAGAACGCGAATTCTTTAAGCAATCTTGCATAAACCTTAAGTACGGTATTCTTATTCAATAGTACCTAATTCAATAACAACAGTCAACAATCATTACTAATTTAACCTATTTATTAAGTTAATTTGATGCCTCATTACTCACATGCTCTCTAAACTCTAGCACAATCTTAACATTTTTATGCATCAAATCTCTTGAGAGTACTGTACTAGGCTACCAGAGCTCCGCGTTGTTGCGATTCCCCTTTTTCTTTTGATTTAACATCGTCACGTGATGTTGCGATTGCTTTTTTCTTATGATTTAACATGTGATGTTGCTGTCTTTTTCTTACGGTTTAACACGCACGGATCACGTGTTTTTTTTTGTTTGAATAGAAGCGCAAACGAGAACCACGCACTCTAAACGCTCAAACGACAGTCATAATACAATGATATTTTCGCACTGGTCAGTCGGACCAGTGCGAAACGATTCGTACTGGTCCGCGGGAACTCGCACTAGACACTGGCCAGAGGACCAGCGCTAAGATCGAACCCTGCCATATAACATATATATATATGTGGTTTATTGACCTTTTTATGTGGTTTACAAGAGTTTTTAAAAAAACAAGTAAATTACCGTATTTCAGATTAACAATATATACATTATTCAGAATTTATTACAATTATGCATATTTCATTCCCCGCCAATATCACACAACAACTTGACAATACACAACATTTTTGATTTCAACTAGTTTTGTGTATGATATCATTATTGCAATTAAACTTAAATTCTTATTGGATGGTGGTCACAGCGGTAAACCATAATCTCTTCGTGGGAAAATTGTAAGATAAAGTTCCCGGATCCGTTCGTCTGCATGTAATGACCGAAAAATAAACACTCTTTTGAAACGTCTATTCAAAAGTGTATTCCTGTAAAATTAGCCCGCGGCTATCGAAAATGGGACGCAACACCGTACGCCTCTAAAAACTGTCACTACAGAACAGATTACTTGGATAAAAGACGGAAAATTTGTCCAGCTAGCAAGCACCAAGCAAACAGTTAAACTTGCGACTGACTTCCAACAAACAATTTTACGAATGACTAGAATAATTTGCGATATCTCAAATGCACGTAGACAGTAACTGTGACGCAATAATGAAAGACAATTATGAAGTCATTCAAACAGGTGTTCAAGCGGCTAATGCAATATTTCATCAGGTCTTACGACCGATGGTGCAATATTTGGACATTTTCTAGCAATTTCCATGACGTAAGATGCCAGCTAGGTTAAGTAGACCAGTGGTCTCCAACCTTTTTAAGAAGCGACCCCAATTTAAATGAAAATGAAATCAGCATTTCCATGCGACCCCATTTTGTTTTCCGATACGGAGAAAAATATTTCAAGTAATGCTGAAGCTAAATATTACGAGTAAGTATGCACAATTACAGAGAAATGTGGCTACAGAAAAGTATTCCAAAGTCATTGTTTTTAAGAAGTTTCGATTAACACATGAACTTGATTTCATGAAAACAAAATTGTCAATTTATTTCAACATTTGATTTGCACTTTTAATGCGATCGGTAGACTCATCTAATTGAATTGTATACCATGGAGAAGCATTTACATGAATTACAATTTGGTCAAGAACGTCATTGGACATATCTTCAATCCTACGTTTTACTGATGTAGCTGAGCTTGCTGGCCGCAATTCCCTCGGTGTTCAGCTGTAGGACGGTCGGTCGTTGGTATTTTTCGACAGAGGGGCTGCCTCGCCCTGAGAAGGACGTTTCCCTATCCACCCTGCTCTGAATTCAGGCCTGGTTTGCTTGGGTGTGACAAGCTTCGCTTTACATATTTTTTTTCTGTCTTGAAGATATGGTACTGACGGGAGGAACCACAAAAAGGTGCTTGTTCTTCACCCCTCGCAATGCTTGCATGGGTCAGGCTTAACCGCCTGCGAACTGGCGTCGGCCGCTTTCGCGCAGACATGCACAGGTGGGGCCTGGTTCCTTCATCAGAATATGAGTGTGGTGCCACTGAACAGACTGCAGACCATGTCATCCACCACTGCTTAACCCACCGGCCTCCACACGGTGCGCATGGTCTGAGGGTCCTGGACGACGAGACTGTTGAGTGGCTGATGATTTCCTGCCCTCCAGTCTAGCCTGGAAAGATCTGCTCATACGCCGATGATGACTAATGTAGCTGATAGTGAAACTGAATCCAATTTTGTGCTCTCTTTTTCTCCAATAATGATTTTCATCACTTCCTTCATTACTGGCATCAGCAATTTTTCTCCAATTGTATGGGCTTACTTCTGCTTTGCAATCTGATAAGAGGCGACATACGAAGAATATACAGCAGCTTTATTTACTACAGTAAATGCTTTCATCACACTGGTTTAGGATGCAAGAGATTGCAATTTACGTTAAAAAAAACTCAGATGGTTTATCCACGCAGCCTGGATGATTTTTTTCTTAATGACGTTTAAGTTTATTTTTTTCATCGATTCTTCTGGTAAAACTTGGCAAATTGCACACTTTGGTTTGCCATTAAATTTAGTGAAACTAAGTTTTAAAAAAGCCGCGTCATATGATCTTTTTCTGGTATTCTTTGCTGCCATTTTTGTATAATATATATATAATTTAGCTACTTACTAGCTACAAATTACCATTACTAGCTGCAAAGCAAACCGTAAACAGCCGGTGAAAATAATCTCTGCAAACTAAACCCGCATAAATAACTATTCGCTTGTTCTGGAGTCAGCTTGAATAATAAAAAGTAAGTCTGAACTAACGTCGTGAATGCTTTTGCTCTGTCCTACAGTACTTATCCCAACCATTTGCTTTTTGATTATTGCACCACTATGGTTTAATTGCGACACGAGCTAGCAAGCTGTACTCTGAAACAGTGCTTCTTAAACAGGTGAATGGTTCACTCCAAGGTGAATACAATTTTTGCAGGGGTGAACCAACCAAAAGGGGTAAATAAAGGTGAACCATCAGAAATGGATGATAGCTTGCTAGCAGGGCGGATATTTCGGGTGTTCAACCTGTTCAGTGAACAGGTGAGAATTTTGAAAAACAAAATCAATTCTAACTTTTTCATTTTTTAATCAAAACTAATTGTTTTTTATAAATTTCAATATATTTTATTGTTTGACAAGGGATGCAAAGATAAGGGTGAATGAAATCTGGAGATAGGTGCTAGGGGTGAACAAAACTAAAACAGTTTAAGAAGCACTGCTCTAAAACACAGACAAACGTTGCAAACTAGAACAAAAAAGTATCAGGCTTTTTTTTCGGTAATAAATTGAAACGGTAAAAAATTGAATATGGTGAGTTGTGGCGACCCCAGGAAAAGTTAAGGCGACCCCACTTGGGGTCGCGACCCACAGGTTGGAGACCACTGAAGTAGACCATAACGGTTTTTATATGACGTTTGATTTGGTGAAAATTGTCGGGAACAGATGGCTTTACACAAAATAGAAAACTGGACAAACATATTGGTAAGGTTGACAAAACAAGAGAAAGTGCATAGGTATCTTGAAGGGATGCAACCTACCCTGAACAGTTCGTACCCTGAGTGATGTGATTGGATTTGAACAGATCGTACCCTCAGTGACACAAGAATGAGTGATTTGATTGGTAGCAGCATCAAATTGTATCAACAATCTTCAATCTCTTCAACAGAGATTGTCATGATAACATATTGGTTAGCCATAATGAATTCGAAGCTGATGTACAAGTCTCTGCCCTGGTCATTATTAATGCTATGACGTTATATAGGTATGTCAATAATTGTAATCGACCGAGACATTTAGAGTGAAATGTATGAACAGTAAAGGAAAGATAAGTACCGTAAGTAGTTTCACTCTATATTTTTGGTCGATTCCAATGTATGATGTTGCGGTATTTTGATCAGGACGGAGACTTGTACACCAGCTCCATGCATTCATGCCATAAAACCCAGAGCTGCAAGCACAGCAGTTCAACCTGTGATGCCTTTTAAGTTGACCTGGCTTGTCGGTATCGGCGAGAATAATGGACAAAGTCAGGAATAAACTAACAACAGAGCCAGATTTACATGATGGTGTCCTCTGGCAATAGCATCAACACACAGTGGTTACACGCCTGAATCAAGATCACGACGCTGGACTGCTCTCCATGCAGTGGCACATAGTGGATGGAATAATCTTCTGGCAACAACACTTCAACAATCAAAAAACCTTACTTTGTCAAGCTTGATAACTGGCCCTGTGTCAAGAGCCTCTACAAGTATGTGAAACTGCCAGGTATAACCTACCAAGGCTTTGTCATTCTGAAGATAAAGATTCAAAACCAAACAAACTTGCTATACAATTCATTCCAATTTCAGAATCTCAACACACACAGACACAGTCAGTCAGTCAGTCACACACTGTCACACTGAGTCACTGACAGTGACAAAATCACAAGGTTGCCAGATCTACAATCAAGAAAAAATTTCATGTTTAGTTAATTCAATTTCTTATATGATGTGACTAGGGTTGTAAAAATACATTTTGTGTAAAATACATGTAAAATACAAGAAAAATACATAGACGGAAAAATACATGTATTTTTCGTATTAAATTAAAACTTATTAAAAGCTCGCGTCATGCTCCGGCAACAGCGTAATGGCAGGGAGCATCCGCTCGCTACGCGAAGTTCTTGGTCCTTGTTGGTCAGTGGTTCCCAAACTCATTGTCGCGACCCAAACGAGGATCGCGAGGATGCTTCTGAGGGTCGCGGAATGGTAGGCCTACATAACAACGTATACAAATGAGGACTTTTACACAATCCAACCATTCCAACTGCGGATTTTAGAGCCATGCATATTCTTTTTTATCAACGTTTAGTGATTGTACTTAATACCTTACTTGCAATGGCCTTATAGTCTTTTACAGATATTATATATTGTGATGTCACAGGCGATCTAGGTCACAATTAGGTCATTGTTCTATTGCGGACATGTGTAACCGCCCACCACGTTGTTCTGAGTGGCCCGCGTCCGGGTGGTAGGTACAAAACTGTACAGTAGGCTACGTAGCTAGAGATTTGTTGGTGCTAATTGCTAAATAGGTGCTGTTCAGTGGCGCCGCAGGGGGGGGGCAGGCGGGGCAGCTGCCCCCCCAATGTTTTGAGCATCATCTTTTAAATTTTTTTTTTTATTAATACATATTAATATTATTTTTTTAATATTTGGATCCCAACCTCAAGTAAGTCAACTCAAGTTGCAAGGGGGGGGGGGGGGAGGTAAAAGCTCTCTCTTTAAAAAAAAGTATGGAAAACCTTGATGACTAAAGTGTACAGTAGATAAAAAGATTTTCTACAGAAGCAAAGATATAGACTTTTTAAAGTTTTAACTAATGTCACATTGATGTAGAAAAATAACAACCTGTTAAATTTTTGATACCTCACACTCCCATGACTTCTTCAGCGCGCATTTTGACATTGGTTGCTTGCAGTGATTCTTTCACTTAAACAAAACGTTTTGTTTCAGTAGTTTTGAGTAGTTCGATTATTAAGTTGTAAAGGAGACTCAATTTTTCCAATGTTTATCATTTATGTTTCTTCTTTAATCTCAGCAGAGTATAAAACTTGTAAAAGTTTTTCATCCATACGACGTCATGAATGAAATTATATCTCAAATCGGCGTAATGACGTGACATCATCTAAACATTTTACCGAATAATCAATTAACAAATTCGATCGTCAAAAGTGGTTTGGTGGTGGTAAATATTACGTAGCCTAATAAAAAAAATGTGATAAGGTTGGAAGACATTACGTCATGTATTTTCAATACAAATATGAAGTTTAAAATTTATTCTTTTGTTCATAGTCGTAATCCATCTTCAAAGCGGTACTACAAAGAACAATTTTCGATAAGGGGGGCATCAAGAATAAGTCGACATGACTTTTAACCCTTAGAAGGTTGGGCTCCTGGAGTCTTGCTCAGTTTGGGGGGAGGGGCTGTCAATTCTTCTTATGCTTTAGGAGTGATATCTCTGTTATTTGGCACGGTTTCAAAATTTGGGATTCACTTTGTAAAATTATTCACGCTGAGCATATCCGAAAATTAAAACTATGTGAATTTTAGAGATATACGTTGAAATGTTGAGGTCACTTATGAGTGTAATTTGTAGCGTGAGTTTACACATTATTTTTTGATAGAGTAATGAAGAACGTGCACAGTAATGTTGTGATTATTTTTTTTTTACATTATTTTACATACAGCCAATGCCCTTCACGCTGTGAAACAGTTAGGATTAACGAGACATGGGCCAAATTAATTACTTTCATCCAGCTGGTGGGAAAATGTTTCACAATAGAAAATGAAACATTTCAGAGGATGTGCTGAGAAATGCCTTATATCTTTCAATTTATAACCTTTATTTGCTCAAAATTTCAGCTCAATAAAGGTGAATAAATTGTGAAGAAGGGGGCGTTCTTCCCGGCTATCAGCACAAAGCTGAGCACTCACTAGTACAGCGAGCAGCTGCGATTCGCCAACCATAATGGTGTAGCTTCCACGCTAGCCATTCAGACCATCCAATCAACAATATGTTTCTCGGCAGCCGATTTGTAGCAAGAATTGACAGCGATAGACACCGTATTTCGCCCATGAGGCTGGGCTCGTCAGTATCGCACCGTATTCTGCCACAAATTTATTCGACCACCGCTTTACCAGTCAGTTTAACTCTTATCTTTGAATAAATGTTAGGAAAAGTCAAGAAATCTCGTAGTCGCAGTCTCAGTGGTTTTAGAGATACAACTGTTGATACAAAAAAGTTGAATTGACAGCCCCCCCCCCCCCCCAACCTTCAAAGGGTTTGCATTGAGTCAACAGATCTATGCCTTAAGGTTTATGTCAGCTCCGGAGATCAGTAAAATATAAGGTTGTCATCTTCAGTGCAACAAGACCATTGATTGATTGGTTTAGTGAGGATTCGTGGTCCCATTGCTTTCATTTTGAGTGATCATACTGATTTTCAATTTATTCCTACAAGACGTTACGTAATGAAAAAATATAACTAAGGTTGGAAGACATTACGTCATGTCTTTTCAATTCAAAATGAAGTTTAAAATTTATTCTTGTGTTCATAGTCGTAATCCTCCTTCAAAGCGGTATTACAAAGAACAATTTTCGATAAGGGGGGCATCAAGAATATGTCGACATGACTTTTAAGGTTTACATCAGCTCCGGAGATCAGCAAAATATAAGGTTCTCATTATCGTGATTGTAAGCCGCGGGAAATTTTTTCTCTAAAAAACAGATTCCCGGGAAGCTAAACATTTTTTCCAGCCCTGGTAAAAAAAAAGAGAAATTAAATAATATATACCACTGTCTTGCATGTCTTGCACCAGTGGCGTAGCCAAGGGAGGGAGGTTCGGGGTTTCAACCTTTCAAATTGAATTTACGGATGTTAATACATTGTTTACAAGAAAAGTTTTAGCCTATGATATAATTTCTCTTCAAACTGTCCAAGGATGCAAGCCATCTGCAACTGCTGAGATCGCTTGTTCGATCTAGATTAACATCTAACCAGCTATTCGTTATACAAAACTTGAATATATCAGAAATAGCCTAAAGTAACTTCATTGTCTCAAAGCTTTTTGTTTGACACTCATCAAGATGTATGACCTTTATGACGTTACATTTTCTAAACTTTGGGTTGACTTCAGAGCATAAAAGTTAGTGACTTACTGCCTACCGGAATAAGATTGTTTTTTGAATCAACCAAGGAGAAAATTGATAAATAATAAAACTGTAATAATCTCGCAAAAAAAAGCAATCAACCTATGTCTCTAAAACAAAGTTTGCCTAATTTTAAACCAAACTGCATTAAAAGAGCGAGTTTTGCCAATACCAAACATTCAAATATCTCAGTCTGGAATTAGCAACAAGAAAACATAGAGACAATTAGCTTTATTTCCGAAAAATGCCAAAGAAAACATGATCTTATCCTTTTGCTATGCCACCGGACAGCACCATTTTACAGAAATATTCATACCCACAATTTTGTTGAAAATGCTCTCAGAATGCACCAAACTGAAAGTAATATTTCAAAATTTTCTGGGGGAGGTCCCCCAGACCCCCCCCGCCGTTAAGTGTCGCCTTTGGCGAACACGCCATCGGGCTTCGCCCGCCGGCTGTCAACACCCCCCCTTTCAAAATTTTTGACTATGCTACTGTCTTGCACTGTTAATATTTTGCCCCCCCAATGTTGAAGGTCTGGCGGCGCCACTGGTGCTGTTGGATTTGATTTCAGCTTAAGTCTCGTAGGCTACTCGCAAGTAGACATAATTTTCACTGTAAGTAAAAGCATCATCACGGTAAGTAGACAAAATTTTCGGTTTATTTAGTTTATTTAGTTATAAAATATGAAAAATACAGAAAAAATACGAAAAATACATGTATTTTACATTTGTATTTTACGCACAACCAAAAATACATTATTTTTACAACCCTAGATGTGACCCATAAAAATCCCAAAGAAAAAAATATAAGCAGTCAAGAAAAAACAAAAAAATGTGCAATCCTAAGATTATTTAATACCAAGGCAAAGTTACTTTTACATACACTTTTTATGAACCTGCATTTACACTTGACACTGCTAAATATACTTTAACGTTAACTTTCTTGTCGACATTGAAAGTTTTGTCTATCAGCAAGTGGCCTCCCATGCTATTTTAAAGAGCAAAAATAAACTTGTAAAAAGCACATTTAAGAAGAATAAGACAAACACTTCATTACCAGCATAGTTATAAGTCTTTTTCAAACCTTGCAACAATTGATAAAAAGGTTATGTTTTTGGTGGCTCCAAATCCTTAGAACATGCTTTTCTAAATAGCGTTTCTGCTCGAATTTTTACAGTTGAACTAAACATTTTGTTGAGTATGTTAGTTTTAAAAGCAGAGACTAAAGAAAAAACTCTTGCTACAACAGCATTATTCACAATGGTTATAAAGCAAGTGACAGCATAAGTAGCTAGTTCCCTGAAGTGGAATAAATACACTTTTTATTTTTGGATTAAGCTACAGCTACTGAAAGATGTTGCACAACTTTGAATAGATGCAATGAAATTGCTCATCGAAATAATTCCAACCAAATAACACTTAAACCCGTCAAATAATCGCACAGTGGGCTACGATTGTTTATTCTTGCAACTCCTAAACAAGATCATAACAACGCCGCAGCAGAACCCCGAGCTAAATCAGCCAATTAGCGTGTGTGCGCTTCCACAATTCATTTGCGTCCTCCTTGTGCGTAGTCTATCTTTAATCAATTACGCAAATCAACGTGAAAAAAGTTTAAAAAGCCGGATTTTACCCGATTTGAATCGATTCGGATTCGGTAATTCCCTGGATGCTATGCAAATGTGATTTGCACTGCATATTTCTAAACATAGCTTCTGTGGCAGACTTGGAAACTAACCTTTTTTTAGCTTTTCAAAATTAAGCTTATATTAAGCTTAGAATTAGAATTAGAGCTATTTACGTTTTCACAAATTTCACTGGATCAAAGTGTCATTTCATGATTTTTATCATCATCATCGCACCAAAACTATACTTCGGCCATGATAGACATAATGACGTAAGTGAATTGGCCAATTAATTGAGTTTTTCATGACTTCTTGAAGGTAGGCTATGACACTTGGAACTTGATTGTTATTTCTTGCACCTTTCTTGTATGAGGTTGATAAGCGCACAATTAAGTTCCTTTCATTTGCCGAAAAATAGCCTACTATTGGGCAAATCAGAATTTTTAGAAAAATTGAAGATTAAATTAGAACCACAACTAGAGTAAACATGCTCTTTACCAAATTAGATTAGAATTACTGACAGTTCGCTCTATCTAATTTATCAAATTAGAAAAAGTCTGTAGCCTACAGAGTCTGTACTGTAGCCTGCCTTACGAGAATTTTCTGCTAGAAGATAGCTTATGTAAGAAATAGTGGTGAACTGTTATGCATAACTGAGTAGAAAACTTCTTTCTACGTAAAAATTTGTCACTAAATGACTCTGTCTAGCGTTAACTAGAAAGCTGTAGCCTACTTATGATACGGTGTAATTTTTCAAATAATTAGATTTTGGCTAGTTACTCTTACATTCATATTAGCATTAACATTAGTAACATCTTTAGCCCGTTTGTTGTTTTGTAATGGTAGGCCTATCAAATACCAACACTGGTCATTTCTTTCCAAATACAGCTGCTCTGACAAGCTTTAACTTATAAATACTTGGCGTGGTTACATTATAGCCTACCCTACACCTCGAGCACTCATCAGCAGGAAGACTATGCGCAAGATTGCATGTGAGATTCTCGCCAAGTCCAGAGCACAACTTCCACTCTCTGTTTAACGAACCATTTCTACTAAATGAAGCAGTCGAAACTTTCTCCAGCTTTCGTTGCTTTCGCCTTCTTCTCGACTTTTGGGATGTTGACATGTAGTCTACTGTTGGGATAGTTAGAAACAAAAACAACTAATGTGAACTAAACACAATCCGTGCCGTAGTCCTGATCCAGCTAAGCATATTTGTTCAAGAGTAGTTTTGATTCTAGCTGAGTAGACCTATATTTGTTCAAGAGTAGTTTTTTCCAGCTGAGTTTTGATTCCAGCTAAGTAGCCTATTTCTTATGTTCATGAGTAGCTTTGTTCCAGCTGAGCTAGGGTCAGCAAAAACCAGAAGTTTTGTTGTCCTTTTATCAAATAAGCTTACCTAGTTTTAATTTAATTTCACCACAATTGCTAACAGTAGTTCTTGAGCACAGCAAGAAATAGCCTAACAAATAATTGTTTGTTTTTTGTTGTTGTAAGATTCGACTTCCTTCTCACGAAAAAGTAGAATAGCTTCTTTGCTTTTAAAAGTGTTAGTCTACAGCTAAAAAGATCATGGCCTAGAAACAAATTGTAGGCTTCTTGGCCCGTTGATGAAACATTCTCTCCTCCCAGCAAATAGGAACAAATTGCAACAGATGTCAAAAACGACCTGTTGGTATTTTCGGTAGCTTGTTCTTATATCTTAAAATGCTACACAAATTATGACTGTTACAGAAAATTTGTCCTTACAATGTGGAGTGATGAAAATAGTCTTTGGCACAGATTAGAAAACAGACGAAATGTCATTCAACTAAAATTGAAAAACTTTCAAAATGACGGATCGGTACTTCTGGTGTTAAGTGCAGTAGGCAACGCTTCTAAAACAGAATATTTTTTTATGAAAACATTCGGTGTGAAAAGGTTGAAACCCGCGTTGCTTATGTCTTTCTAAATTTCTCCACAATTAGTGAAGATAAGGTCACCCCACTTTCATATATGCATTCGGTGCTGGTTGGTTGGTTTTGAATCTTTATGCTCGGTCTGACAAAACCTCGGTAGGTTATTCCTGGTAGTTTCGAATACTTGTGGAGGCTCTTGACACAGGGCCGGTTACCAAGATTGATAGTGTGAAGTTTCCGATTGTTGAAGTGTTGTGGCCGGAGAATTATTCCATCCATTAGGTGCCACTGAATGGAGAGCAGTCCTTAGAATGCGCTGCTCAAGCGCACACACCGAGAGTCGAACTAGCTAATAACGAGAGTAAGGTGGCCAACTCTTTTGTCTTGACTGTCTTTAATTCAAAAAGTAGCCTTGGTCACAGCGGTAAACCATAATCTCTTCGTGGGAAAATTGTAACGTAAGATTTCCAAATCCGTTCGTCTGCATGCAATGACCCAAAAATAAACACACTTTCGAAACGTCTATTCAAACAGTGTATTCCAGTAAAATTAGCCCGAGGCTATCGAAAATAGGTGTAACGCCTACACCTCTAAAAAAACTGTCACTACAATACAGATTAATTGGATAAAAGACGGAACTTTTGTCCAGCTAGCAAGCACTAAGCCAACAGTTAAATGTGCGGCCAACTTTCAAACAATCATTTTACGAATGACCAGAATAGATATCAATATCTCAAATTCACGTAGAAAGTAACTGTGACGCAATAAATGAAAGACAATTATGAAGTCATTCCAACAGGTGTTTAAAGCTGATGTAATATTTCCTGTTTAAACAGGCCCAAACAAGTCCAAACAAGTTTGACACAAGTCTATGAACGATGGTGCAATTTTGGCACATTTTCTAGCAACTTCCATGACGTAATATTCAGTAGACTTGAACGGTTTTATATGACGTTTGATTTGTACAGAGATTGGCCGTAACATAGCGGCCCCTAGTTATGACAGTCTAACATGGCATAACTAAAAAAGAATTGAAGGACAATCGTGAGCCAATGAATAAAACACACGATACACAAATTTTTTGAATCACTCACGTTTAAGTTAATACGCAAATACAAAGGGCATGCAAAGAATGAACAGCAATAAGAATAAACACGACGATACATGAACTTGGTACCATAGGTACACGCTAAAATGACGCTATATACAATGGTTGCGCTAATAACCGACTGTTCCGGGCTCAGACAAGGGTCGGCCACCGCAGACAAAACCAGGCTCAAACCCTAACACTTAGGTGTTCTTTACGGGGGCGAGGCACGAAATATCCCTCAAAACGTAGTCTACTTTCACTTTCCCCGTACTCTCATGATAGTTGCAGACGGCAACTTTGGCTCTACGAACCACAGGCTTCCCTTTCCTGATTTGTGGAACTACCCCATGCACCCTCCCAAGTTGATACTTCCCACGTTTACCAATGTCTTGGAGAGAACCTACCACTACAAGTTGACCAGGCTCCAAATTCTCGGCCATTTTTAGCCATTTTTTCCGGCCCTGAAGACCTGGCAAGTAAAAATCGATCCATTTATTCCAAAACTGCTGAGAAAGTGACAAATTGAACCGATAATCCCTTCTTAATTGGTCACGATCATGTGGTTGCCCAACAGCACAGTATGGGTCTAAGTATGGGGTCAAAAGTGAGGCAGGGGTGATGACAGTAAAATCCCTAGGGTCGTCACTCAAAGGTACCAAAGGGCGTTCGTTCACGATCCGAACGGCACTGCCTGTGTACGTAAGCAGTTCAATAAAATTGGGCTTACGTATCGAAGAGTCCAAAATGTGAAAAAAGTATTTGGTCACATCAGCCATGAAACCAAATCTTTCAAGCCGAAATCTAGCCAAGACATCTGCCAGAGGGTTTAACAAGTCAGACAAGTCAGGGCAAGAAGACATTACATCATTTACACAAGTTCCTCGAAATTCAGATTGTTTTAAAGCCTTCTTCCTTAAAGCAGCAGCTCTATCTGACGCCAACACAAAATTGTTAGGTAAATCAATATCTTCCTTCAACGGAACAGGTATCTCAAATCGACCATCTTTCAACTCAATATTCGGTTCGACAAGTTCTCTAGCCAAAATGTCATTGCGAGACAATTCACAGGTTTCATTTTGCAAAGTCAAATCCTGAATGACTTTATTCAGGTCTGCTATTTCCATATCACGAGACTCAATTTTATGCTGAAAGCCAGAGATGACATCCAACTCTGAAGACGTCTGCACTCTGCACACATTAGCAACGTTTTCATCTAAGGGTGACTTACCACCACAAGCCAACCAACCGAGAGGAGTGAGCAAAGCATGTGGTTCACTACGATTGTCACCAACACGCTCTTCTTTTGCACACATCAAATAAGCGTTGTCGTTGCCAATCAGTACATCTACAGTACTACAATCATTCAAATGAAACATATTCACGTCATGAAAATGACGGAAACCACTTAAATCTTGTTTATGGGGTAAAGTTTTAACATCGTCAGCCCAAGCTGGGTTAACCACCGAGGTTATATCACAAAACAGTTCATCAGTCTCTAACGACTGGATGTTGAGTTTAACAAGGTCAGCACAAGTAGGTTTCTGACCAGCCAGAGTATCCATTTTAAACGACGCTTTATCATACGGTTTAAGACCAAGTTCGCACACCAAGTCACTCGAAACAAAGGTCAACTGCGAACCAGGATCATGCTGACAATACACCAACTTCGATTTGCCAGTCATTGGATTCAAAACACGAGCAGCAGTAACGCGGTTAAAGGCTGCTTTAACATTTCCAATCTTAACATTACGCACAGGAACTCTGGCACCAGCCTCATCTTTACCGACCAAATCCAGAGAATCACGTGACGTCACATAAAAATCATGCAGAAGAAAATAGTGTTTCCTATCGTTGGTAGGTCCACACTTACGACAGTTATTTGCATGATTACAGTCTCTAACCATATGCTGGCGCAAACAATTCAAGCATTTGCCAGCTTTCACAATGACATCTCTCCGATCTTTAGGTGTCAAGCGCAAAAATTCTTTACAATTAGACAAAAAATGATATTCAACTTGACCACGTGACGAACAACAAAAACACGCCGGTATGTCACTATGTCTGGCCACACCGCCGCGCGGTGCGCCAACAGCAGTCGAGTACTGCGAACTCCCTGAAATCACATTATCATGGGGTTTTACCGACGTCTGCCTAACCGGACATGAAGGCAATTTTCCTTTGCCAAACTTTTTAAAATGCTGCGACTCACCAGAATCGCCCATTAGCATAATGCTAAAATCAGTCGACTTGCGCGTTTCCTCCCGTACTACAAAATCAAACAAACTCTGAAAAGTAGGTTCCTCAGTGCTACCATACTGATCACCTAAAAAGTCAAGATAACGCTGCTTAGCGTCAAACGGGAGTCGTTTAGCCAAATCCAAAACAAAACGTCCTTCTAATTTATCACGCTGACCATAAGCTTTCGCGTAAAGCAAACACTGCGACAATTCATCTTTAAACTCTTTCAAATCACTGGAAGAGATAGAAGTCAATTTGCTACCATAGCGATACTTTCTAATTTCTGGTTCTGCGAAAAGACCCCCACGAACTCCAAAACGTTGGGACAAGCGAGATAACGACATTTCTATCCTGTCTTCCTCTGACAAGCCAGGAGTGTCGGAAACCAAATTAGCAATCGTTTGTGCAGCTGTTCTAACACAAGCTGCTTGCAACAAAGTCAAACGAGTTCCCTTAAAGGGCGAAGCTGCCATCAAGGCCATAACACGATTTTTAAAGAAGACAAATGGCATATTATTACCATCGTAACCAATCAAGGCCGCCTTATCGAAGAACGTCCTACTATTTTGGTATTCAAAAAAGCAATCCTGCTGTTGAGAACTCGATTTAGCGGGAGAAGACAAGCTATATCCCTTAAGGGGCTGAGTGGGCTCAGTCACATGCACAGCCCGATCACGATCCTCAAACACGTTAAAATCAGGAGACACGATACGCCTCTCACAACCACCTAAATTACGTGTAGCTGGGCGATCAGCAACTAGCGGCGCAGAAAACTTTGAAGGGGGCAAAGCATTACTGCTAATGGCGGCCCCGTGACCTGTACGCTCTGGGGGAGGAGTTCGGTTGTAATTTGCAGACCTTGGCTCTACAGCCTTCGGAAGACCCTTAGCCGCGGCCCCGAGACCTCCTGAAACAGCTGGAAAACATGTGGATTGTACAGGTCCACTTACAGATTGAACAGGCGTCTGGAAAAGGTTAGGTAAATTAAACTGCGATTGATGTTCACTTCTGGAATGCCTAGAAGAGCCCTTCCTAGAGCTACGCCGGGAGCCCAACTCAGAACGATATTCAGCTAAAGCTACCTCCTTACGTTGTTCAGCCCTCAACTGTGCGTCTTTGAGTGCGAACTCAGCAGCTCTCGCTTCGGCTTTCGCGGCAGCCTCAGCAGCTCTCGCGTCGGCCTCAGCTCTCGCGGCAGCCTCAGCTCGTATGGCCTCAGCTCGTATGGCCTCAGCTCTTGCGGCAGCCTCTGCTCGTGCGGCAGCCTCAGCTCGTATGGCTTCAGCTCTTGCGATGGCCTCAGCAGCTCTTGCTTCGGCCTCAGCTTGGATCTGGAGCTCCTCTCGTCTTAACTGTAGGTTAATTTGTGCAACTATCCGTGACGAGCTCTCAGACATCCTAGTGCTTACATTTGAGGCGCTATCCTCAGGATGTATGTCAGCATCCAACCTATCTGACAACTCACTTTCTTTTTGTTCGAAGTTATTTTTTAACGAGTTAAATTCGGGATCTACCCTATCACGAAGTTCTGCCAAGATTGCAGAGTTAACAATTTTACTCAAAAGAGCATGGAAATGCCGTAATTCCTCTTCTAAAGTAGATAGCTTAGATCTAAAAATTAACAGTTCCTGCTTATCACTCAAAGAACCTAGGGCTACAGAAAGTTTCCCAATTTGAGTCAAAATATCCCGTCTAAGATGCCGGGCCTCTCGAACTGACTTAGCCTCATCGTTAATGGGTCCCTCCCCAGAATGGCCTGCCCGACCGCAAAGAACATCATTAGGCTTAAACTCAGTCGAGTCGACGGCGGTCGAGTCCCTGTCGCCACCGAGTGTAGACATATTAAATGTTAGGGCTAAATTTAACAATTAAAAAATTAAGTTACACAAACACACAAAATTACAGTAGTTATAAAAAACTTAACTGCAAAGACCGTAAAAATACAAAAAAGAATTTAAATGCACGATACCGTAGCTGTACGAGTATGTGAAGTCCAAACGTCCACAAAACTTGCTTGGATTCTTCCACTTGAATCTTCAAGCACAGATGGATTGCCTTTAATCTTCTTTCTTGCCAATAAATGTCAAAGTTATTTTTCTTCTGTACCAAACTGAGAAGAAATGTCTTTACTTTTTAGCTTAAAGTTCTTCAGTTGCCTACCGAGAAGAAATGTCTTTAATTTTCTTTGCTTCTTTAGACTACCCACCAACAAGATCTTCTTTTATTATTTCTTTGCTTCTAAGTGCTTCTTAGCCTACCAACTACAAACTTCGTCTTTTATTTTTTGCTTCTAAGTGCTTCTTAGCCTACCAACTACAAACTTCGTCTTTTATTTTTTATGGTCACAGCGGTAAACCATAATCTCTTCGTGGGAAAATTGTAACGTAAGATTCCCAAATCCGTTCGTCTGCATGCAATGACCCAAAAATAAACACACTTTCGAAACGTCTATTCAAACAGTGTATTCCAGTAAAATTAGCCCGAGGCTATCGAAAATAGGTGTAACGCCTACACCTCTAAAAAAACTGTCACTACAATACAGATTAATTGGATAAAAGACGGAACTTTTGTCCAGCTAGCAAGCACTAAGCCAACAGTTAAATGTGCGGCCAACTTTCAAACAATCATTTTACGAATGACCAGAATAGATATCAATATCTCAAATTCACGTAGAAAGTAACTGTGACGCAATAAATGAAAGACAATTATGAAGTCATTCCAACAGGTGTTTAAAGCTGATGTAATATTTCCTGTTTAAACAGGCCCAAACAAGTCCAAACAAGTTTGACACAAGTCTATGAACGATGGTGCAATTTTGGCACATTTTCTAGCAACTTCCATGACGTAATATTCAGTAGACTTGAACGGTTTTATATGACGTTTGATTTTTACAGAGATTGGCCGTAACAAGCCTCACCCAATTTATTGCATCTCGGGTAGTGGTGAGTGGTATTTTTAATTTAAGCTAAAGCCAGGATCGCGATTATAAAGCGCCTCATCCCCGATGCCTAGAGTTATTTCTAACTGCCGGTAGGTAGCGCTAAATTCATGTCAAATCGAATAATTATTTCCTAACAATATTGCAGAAAAATATTGAAATTTGATTTGAATCTTTATCCTCGGACTGACAAAGCTTTGATAAATTATTCCTGGTAGTTTCGCATACTTGCATAAATGCATACCCGAGATTGACACAGTGAAATTTTCGATTGTTGAAATGTTGTTGCCAGGCAATTATTCCATCCATTTCTCCTGTACGCTGTAGGCTACTCTGGAAAAAACCTGGCAAGTCAAATTTTTGGAAAAATTCAGTTAGGCCCTTATTTGGATTTACTAGGTCTTCCCCCGACTATTGATCCAGTTAAAGTGTAAAAAACGCTTCTCTTTTGGCAGATTTTCAACTGGAAGAACCTAGCAAGTCATGTGAGTGATGTAGATTGCTCTAGAAAAACCTTTCATTTCTCAGATTTGTGTTCAACAGACTTACTAGGTTTTTCCAGATTACAGGAAGCGCACACCCCGAAAGTCGAACCAGCGCCGCTTGATCGGGAAGCTTTTTTGTTCACGTAGTAATGCGCTAAACAACTGAGCTATCGGGGCGGACAAGTCTAGACGTATTGTCAATTTGTCAAATACACATAGAACCCGCAGTGACTACAAATTATAATCTCCAATATCATATTAATAACTGATTAACTGAGTGTAACTATTTACCAATTACCGCGAATTTCGGGGGTTACAATGATGCCCACACCGTCACACGGCACTACATGGCCTACAAAGCAAATGTTGCCACTGTTGTTGTCAAAACATGTAGGCTACTTTGTTATCATCTGAATCTTAACCGAAAATGTCATCGATTGGACATCTACATGTTAATTTTTTGGCTACGTCTTTGGATTCACAACAGTTTTTTACTGTTATTTGTGACGACAAATGGTTGATGAACTTGATGGCTGTAGGCTTCCGGTAGAACAAAATCATTGCCTCGGACTTGAAAACAGTATTTCTATACGTCATTTGACATCATCAAAACAGAAGTAAACTGGTTGATTGAGCAGTTCAAATACGCTTTCCTTTGATGTTATGCTCACAACAACACAAAACTATTTTTAACTTCGGTTAGGTAAAGCTGGAGTTGAAAATTAACTTTCATCTTCACAAGACCTTAATCTTGGCGTAACTAAGGTGAAGTAAAAAGACTTGTGCAGTAGCCACTGTGCAGTTGTGCTATATTGTAAAAAAAAGGCCTAACTACGCGCATCAAGCGTTGTCTACTGGGGTTTAAGTTTTTATCTTGAACTGTGGGTGAGGCGAGTATATTGCTCATGGCAAATTACCCACTGCTTATCAGCTCAACATCAAAACACGTAAAGTTTGAATCATACTTATTTTAAAGTTACAAATTGGAAATCGTTTGCCAGCCTTTTGCTGTTTTTGAAAGCTGAGCATTTTTAATTTGACCTTTCCTTATTCTTCTCAGGTCAGTAGGGGATGAAGTGCGACAAAGCAGCAAACTCACATGCATCGGTTTAGTTACAGGTGTTACAAATGCTTTTCAATGATGAATTTACTCACAAACAAATTCTGACGAGCCATGGAATGTGTGGGGTGAAGAGGTTGTGACTGAGTTTCCAACTTAACTGTTTATTTGGCACACATTGAATGGATAAGGTTGAAGTAGGCTGCAGACCAGATTTCAAGTGTTGCAATTAATAGCTACTACTTCCGAAGCTGCTTCAAACATCACAATAAAATCGGTTTACATTTCAGTGCTGCTGGTATTTGAACAAGGTAGTCTTAAAAATATATTCGAATGCTGATGAGTGAAGCTAATTTTACATCCTTAGAACCAATGCCAAGATAAAGATAACGGAAATTGAAACGGAAAAGGTTTAATTCTTTCACGATTTTCAAGCAGTGACAACAACATAATTACCATTTTTCAAATAGGCTACGTTTTTACCCGTTATTGATCCAGGATTATTTTTGATATCCCACTAACAGAATAATAAAGTAGTGTTTTAAAAGGATTATTTTGCCTATTCAATGTGAATTGATGTAAAATGCAATAAATCTGACATGTTTAATATGACGATTTAATTTATTTTTGCAACATTCGTGACTCATTTGATCTGAGCATGATCGGTTTAATGAACCGCCTTGACTTTTCGGGATGCAATTACTCATAGTATTTCTCTCCTTTGCATGGACGAACCACAATATAATTATTTACAGTAGGCTAGTGTAGTTTATAAACAGTGTTGATTGACCAATTCCATGGCCTTTGAGAAGATAACATGGGCCTTGTCTAAATGAAAGGCCCTGGTCTCAAACAAGATAGCCTACCTATAACAAAAACAAAAAAACAAGAAAATCTAAAAAAAAAGATGGGAAAACTGCTAGTAAGTCATCAAGGAATGAGTTGTTTCTAAAAAAAATAGTCCGGAACAGATGAAAACGTGTTGTCTCGATAAGGCTCCAAAGAATACGCGGTATTTTCTTTGTTTCTATCCCCCTTTCCTTTGGAAAGATAAAGATTTTACTGAGGAGCTCAACCTTTGCATTATACAAGTATGAATGCTTTTCGATTGCTTGGGTGGATTATGTTGTGCATTTGCGTTTGTGCATCACGTTTCCTTTCACCCTTTTGAAAGGTCTGTTGCCATAGCGAAATTATTCGACGAAATAATTAATATAAAAACAAAATAATGTTTATTTAATGACAATATTTTATTTAAAGTCACCTAAAATACCGCTTACTAGAAAAGCATAGTCTGCTGATCGTATACCAATTTTGACAACCAATAATTTAATGTGTAAACTAGCAATTAAGGCTTTAAGCTACCAAAGCATTTGATAGCAATTACTCTAGTCTAATGGAAGTGTTAGTGATAGAACTCATTTGGGATAAAGTTTGCTTTTGGTGCAACATATTCAGTATTTATTTTATATCTTCAAATGCATTGTGCTGACTGCAAAAATAATCTGCTAGTAAATAGTGAGAAAAGTACGGAGTCTACCAAGTCTTCTTTGTACCTCAAGCTATAAACCCGACTGAGACAACAAAAAGATAAAGGATATCATAAAATGCTGGTTCGTTGTTTGATTGGCCTGCGAATCAACGAACTTAAAAGTGAAGTTCTTCTTTCAGAGACACACAATGAGTGGAACAGTTAACTGAAAGAATATATTTCAAACTGTCCAATTTGGCAATCAGGCTTGAGTGGGTGGTTCAAAGCCTTTACAGGTATTCGAAATTGCCAGAAGTAAGCTTCAAGGGACGTTTTCAACTTCGACAACAAATAAACCAAATCAACTACCAAATCCATCAACGTCTATACTTGACTCTAACGATAAATGTAAGTAGTGTAATAAAATATTTTCTTGCGTTCTTCTGTTGACTGCAAGTCAGGATACCACCAAATGTTGGGAAAAAAACACAACGTAAGAAACAATTTTTATATTCCGATACTTGTTGAACAATCTGATACGACTTCACAACCTTATTTTGTGATTCCAAACGCCATCATTAAAATTACTAACTTACGCGTTTGATCGAGAAATCGTGACGTGCATTTCGCAAAGTGATCTTTCTTGACAACAAAGTTTACAAAACTTATTGAATCGGACGACTAACCCAATGCCTGCACCTGCCAGCGAATCATACATGCGTTGTTTCATGTAGTAGTGCCGAGCTGTTATGATGTTTCTTCTGTCAAAAGGATTAAAACAATCGCATTTTAGCCGTGAAGTTGACAAGTTTATTGTTGTTACTCGAAGTAGCCCCATAAAGATGACATCATTCATTATTTAACAAGTAATCTGCTGTAAAAGTTTTGCCCAATCGGATAATCTCTAAATCCGGTCGTGACATTTAGCAAGCGCCATTAAATTCGTAGATCGTCATAATTGTGCGCGCTGGTACTGCAAGCAACTTCAAGTCGCCGTTGGTCCCAACAAAAATAACTCGATCAAGGTGAAATGAATCACGTAATGAGACGGGTTGTGTTCAGCGATGCATTTCATCACAATAGATGACTTGTGTAAGCCTTCTGTTTACTGTCTTTAGTATGAAAGTTAAAAACAACCGACCTCTATGGCTGAACAAAGTTGCCGCACTGTCAAATAACCTGGCCACGGCAAATTATTATCAGGAAATCTAACAATTATGCTTGAGTTAAGTGGCACCTGATAGTTGGGCGCGAACAATCATCTTCCTTTACTGGAGGATATTCTGAATGACGTGTTGTCAAAACGGTAATTTATGAACAAGCTAAAACTAAAACAAGACTATAAAGTCACCGCACATCAAGACTACTCGTTTCTGATTGCACTTTCATCCGCTCAGCTCGTTTTTAAAGCCAGTTGTTAATAGTCTTTCCGCATCGTTGCACTGTTTTCAAACCATGGGATAGTGCAGTCAATGGAAAGTCCAAGATCAAATGATCAACAGATTGCCGATTTTTTCTTTACAATTTAGACAAACTGCGGTATATTTATGACGCCATCGGTGACGAGTGATAGCTGTTCGGGCATGACGGGATAAAATTTTAATACAGTTGATATATTCGTTTCGCTGGATTTCGAAAAACCAGGAAGAGTTGGATGGTCCATATCATGTAATTGAGGTGAAGTTCTTTACAACTTTGGTTGATGTGTTGTCGACGTGTGGACTGGAGGTTTGCGAACTTCAGGAATTTATCAGGCAAACAAAATTATAGAACTTCCATGCTTGAACTAACTACAGATGAGCTGTCAGGCCAAAGTTGGCCCAACCCGGCATCATGCAAAAACTTGTAAAGGAGGGACCTGGATTTTCCAACACGCAACATCATATCAAAATTTGTTTCCTCCAGTACATGTTCAGAATAAATCTGAGGCAATGCTGGTGAAAACGTTGCAGGATTCGTACATACTGGCAATATAGCACCCAGCATTCTGTTCCATAGAGGAGAGATGTTAAAACGACTGCCCCATATACGCTTATAGCCTACCATGATTTTTATTTCCATTTTATTTTATTTTATAAGTAATGGTTGTTCCAAACTCCTCTGTGAAGCCTTCCGAAGAAATAGTTTGCTTTGGCCAGTCTGCACTCTATTTCCTTGTCCATCTTAGCATCTGAAGATATAGTACATCCTAGGTATGGAAACTGTTGTATTACATTTGAGCTCCGATTGGTCGACAAAGTTATGAGAATGGAACAATACTTCCTTAGAACCTTCGATGCATATTTGTGAACTGTGCGCAACTATTGCAGTAATTAATATACGTGATGAAATGGGTTTGTAAACTAAAAAGATGATAAAAAAAGCACTACAGGAGTTCAGTTTGAACGCTGCTTGGTGCTTATCCTGTGATCACATATCTTCCGGAACCAAATAGATCACGCGGTATAAAATTCGTAAACATGTGCTGGAAGTTAGAAATGCATAAGAACTTAAAAACAGCCGCGTACAACTTCCTAAAATCGTCATCTTAAATCCTATTTTTACTTCGTTTCAGTCAATCATTCTTCAATGACGATGACATATTACTGGCTTTGATAAGAGATAGTTTAATGTTTTATAATGTCACGAAATGTGGTAAAAAGTTTTAACGTTATGTTTAACGTTGAATTGCTGGCAGTGTCAAGTGCCCGGTCAGCTTATCAATCCTTTTTTACAATGGTTCAACGTCTACTGACGTTAAATCAATGGACAACAAGATTAATTTTCTTGTTGAATGCGGGTGGTCTTGTCGAAACTAAATTATCGGAACAAAGATAGTCTGTAATCGTCTTACAAGCAACTGATGATAAACAAAGAGGACACAATGCTTGCAAATGTAGAAGAGGCGAAGAAACCTCATAGGTTTCTTGTAACGTTGTTTTCAGAGTGTGAAGGAATATATTGTAAGTTGTCACTCCTTTTTTAAAAATAAATAGATCTCGTGTCAATGATGAGATGAGGTCCTTTACAGTGGCGCTTTGTACCGGTAGCCACTTTAACAAGTCGAAATTCTGCCACTGAAATTGACTACAATGCAACCGCCAACCAATCAGAACGTGTTATAAGAGGCTACCGTCCAATTGTGACCCTTCTAACATTCATCCAGAGAGTTAATGCTTGTTTTGAACTTTATTTGGTAATTACTGAAGAAAAAGAGCAATAGCAGTGGTGAGAATCGAACACGCGTCAATGAAATGACTACTTTCTAGCCCTAACCCTATCCCCTAAGGCCTAAGCCAACCAGCTGACAAAAAACCCATCACTTAATTTGCTTTCTATGATCTTCTTTTCGCCATTTTTACGTCACTTAAACCGTAGCTTATGATTGGTTGGTGGTTTCATTCTAGTCAATTTCAGTGGCAGAATTTCGACTTGTTAAAGTGGCTACCCTTTGTACCCTATTCGATGACATTACGGTGATGATGTAATCGCACACGAACAGAGGTAACAATGTCAAGGTAAAGAGCGGCTAAAATGAAGAAATCTTAAAAAATAATAAAATACACAAAAGCCCGTTATGTCTTTTTTTGCAAAATATTTGTCATAAAATTACTATCATCGCTCCTTGTTGTGTTCGGAAAACATGATAGCACAAAACGGAGCATAGAGTAAAAGAATCATACTGAATCGTTGGCTCTACCCTGGTGCATTGAGCATTTGTGTTCGGAACTTCTGTACTATAGTTCTGAAAGTTTGAAATAAAATTAAAGAGATCTAGATCTGATGATATTTAGAAATAAAATAAGAAATTTGCAATTGTTTGAGAAATAGATTCTTTCTCGACGGGATGTAGGTTGTCTGACTGAAAAAAAAACTATTTTTAAGCACAGATCTGGTAATTTTGTATACTTATAACGTCGTGGACCAAGCGTTAGACACTTTGAACCGCCGACCCAGGCCAGAACAATGCAAAGTTTCCGCTTGTAATGAAGGTGTTTGTGAACTGATGCATCCGGTGAATGCTACTGAAAGGGGAGTTTACTTTTGATTGCGGTGCTCAGTTGAAAAACCCGCAAACCACTGTTTCGCTGTCTCAAACATGCAAGAAGACAAAGTGCGTTAAAATAACACCTCAGTTGGCTAATATGAAATACCTGTTGAAATAACAATGTTCTCTACAACAAAATCCGTTGCAATATTTACGACTTTTGCATGGTGGTCTGCAAATTGATGTGACAACCCAGCTCGAAAAATTCATCCTTTTTATGTCGATTCAACATCTGCAAAAGTTGAATCAATGTAAAAAAAACGTCTTTTGCTAGCTGGGAAAACGTAAGCCGACGTTATACAAATTATTTTGATGGTTGAATAAAAAGCATGTGCAAAAGTAGCTGTTTTGTTTCTCTTATCGGTCGCAGACGCGTCGGAAACCGATGTTGGCCAATGGATGCGATTCCAGTCCAAAGTCTTCTGATTTTCACTGATGCGAATAGCCGGTAAGTGGTGAATGGCGATCCCCATTGTTAAATAATTTCTTCTGTGATCATGGCTGCATTTCTTTGTTGCTTCACAAAGCAATTTATTTTCGAAAACGCCGAAACACAATAATACGGACTGTTACTAAAACCTGTTTTTGGGGCAACAACCCCGCCAGCAAATTATGTGCTAAACTACAGTCGTTGAATTAATGAGGCAGCATGGGTTGTGTTTACATTTTGACATGGATCGTAGACATATTAACTTTTGACATCTACTACACAGGGAGCAAAGCAAACGCACATTTCACCGAAATGGAAAGTAATATCTGACGCTTCGGAAAGTTTGTTGAAAACAAAAAATTGTCACTATACGCTACATCATTGCTACGGTCAACCACATTTTGGAACGAGAAACTAAAACTGCGGGTTTTCGTTGTTATGTTTTGAGTGTCTGGTCGTAAGTTCTTTTGAGTTCAGCGGAGTTCTTCGCAACAGTGCTAGAAAATGCGGAGTTCTTTGCAACAGTGCTAGAAAATAATTTGTTTTTGTGTTCACGGCGACATTTCCCAAGATTGATTTGGTTTCGGCTTTCCGTTCGCATACGACTCATGGAAACGCAAACGCGGTGGTGACAGGCTTGCAAAGCATTTATTTTCAAATAAATAACCCAAAGTAGGTTGGTCAACAATTGTCGGACAGAAGTATGCAAAGCAAAAAAAAGTTGAAAAATGCAGTTAAATCATCATTAACAATGACTATCGCAGCAGCGTTGATTTCTTTATTTCACAATGATATGGGCTTACACGAGACAATTTGGGAAAAAAATCACTTCTAGTTGGGGTTTAAAAAGCATTGCTGAGCGTAAGCAGTTTTAACCTCAATTTAAGCATGCAAACCTATCACAAAGTTGCAAATGTCAAAGTCTACGCATATTGTAAAATCAATAGATTGAAACACTATTGATTTGATTTGATAATTTGCATTGCGCTTGGCATTGAACAATCTTTTGTGGTATCAATATCATTTATCGTGCTAATATTGTAAAAATCATGTAAAAATTTTTTGTTTCTCATTATCCTTAAATTTGTACATGTATTGAGATGTTGTCTACCCAACTGATTACTTTTTCAGGTAGCGTTGTGAACTCGCAAGTATACTCTGAAAATAGCTTTCACACGTTTGTTATTAAAGATAATTTGAAAAACATTGCACCACAAATCCATTTAGCAAACGTTTCATTTTTGCATCGTCTCAACATTGATGGACGTGAAAGAGAAAACTTTGCGAGCTGGAAAAATCCTGGCGCGTTGAAACAAAACAAACTGAAATTATAGGAAACTTGCTGTGACGTACCAGGGGTCATTGTTACGCGAAGTGATTGCAGGTGGTAGCCCGCAATCATCTGATAATTTCCTCAGGTCAAAAATAAGATTGGTATTATATTTCAACCTGTACGCATGTGTGATAAAATTGCAGGTTAGAGAGTTTTCGCCCAGACAGCAAATTAGACCGTCGGCTGCGGAACGTTGAATCAATGTGAAAAGTCGTTGATTTGCTTTCTGGGCGGCTTGTGTTGTGTGGGGTGGTTAAGAAAGGAAACAGCTTCCGCTTTGCCACCAAATGGTACTGACAATGTCAAACAAATTCGGACAAACTTTAAAAGTAACTAAAACTTAATAAAGGTTGCTAGAAGGCATAATTTTTTTCCAGTATCGAACTTAGTAACCTACTACATCAGTGTGTTTTCTTGCCTGGTGTAGCACCAAAGCACTTAACCTTCCATTTTTAAAAAGAAAATTTAGGTTATCATGTATGCATTTTATGAAAGGCTTTCTTCTATTGCTACAAGAAAGCTGGGAACTTTCAGATCAATACACTGCAGGTTCTACATTTAGTCTAACTAAACGGACATCGACTTTTTGAGCATTTGAATAGGTTGTCCGTATGTCTTCTTCGCTTTGCCCCAGGCTTTGTTGTAAGACCGATCATAGAGCGACGAGGTTTCTATTTGTTTTTATTTCCGACGGACGATATTCTTTAGTTCAAATTATTTATCACTTCACATCGCTTTATGGTCTGACAACGTTGTGTCATCATAAGCTTGCTTTCGCGTAAAACAGCTGAGTTGCAGTTTTATCTTCGGGTATCTTATTCACCATCCTGCCTATGATTATTATGAGTCGGTTTGTTATCTAAATCAAACGAACCTAAATACAGAGGTAATTTCCATCAATTACAAACTCAATCGTATTTTATTATTAGGATATGACATTCCATTAAGTCTACAAATATAACGTCAATGAAATTCTAATTCTTCCCACGGCAGAATTGATACGTGTGCTGATGGTGAACTGAATTGTCATCCAATACATCAAATGTTGTCTACCGTACTTTGATTCAATGTTTAAAGAAAATAAAATGACGCAAAGTCGGAAAAACGAAATTGAAAAGTGAGCACCAAGTGTCACATGATACTCTGTTTGGAAGAGAGCTGCTGACGCGTTCGCCTCGAGAAACAGCTCAGATAAATCAACAAGGAAAAGCGCGATTGTATCATTTTAAAGTTGACAAAACGAGATAAAGTGTCGAAATTTCAAAGACATTAAAAGCGAAACGAAAGACCACGCGAAAAAGATCCATTGTGTGACCAGGCTGCAAATCAGTCGTTGTTACATTGATTCAACGTCTGCAGACGTTGAATCAATGTAAAGAAGCGATTATTTTGCTGTACGGGTAAGAAGACTAAACTCCTCAACAGGGGATGATGATTGTACAATCAGACAGTTTCAACTCTCCACAAAGAAACACACACGTAAACAGTCGAATAAAATCATGTTTTCCCATGATATCTGTTGATGTTTCAATTGTTTACTTTGTCAACAGAATGACATGGATTTACTTCCGTATGAAGGACGTAATCTCACACTGGTTACAAAGCCACAGCCACAGCCACTCCCCATCCCCAAAGAAAAGAACTGATAGTTGCAGCGCGACTAACCTTGCAAAAATCTTAATTTCACCCTTGTTTTGCATACAGTATGATTCTGGTTGTTTAGTGCTACATCGAAATTGCTGTAGCCTAACATTGCACAATGCATTCACCAGCCGCTGCAACCAGTGTCATAAGCTTTTGATGTAAATCTGACTTTAAAAACATCAAAAAGCGCACTGTGGCGAATCCAAGTTTATTACTGTTGCAGTTTACATTTTTTTGCCATAAGTGAAACCTTACAACAAGCCAATAAGAAAAGATAGCAAATACACCATTTGTCTGTTGTCTGTCCAAGTTCTGGATCGTAAAAGCTAAAAATAGATGTAATTACTTTGACATTTTCAAGAAATACTAATTAGATAATCCGAACAAAAAAGAAATTTTCAGACCTGCTATGAGGATATCTGTAAAGGTTGCAAGGCAGAAAATTGTTCTCAACACAACACAATTATATACTTGGCTTTAACGTACTCTTATCCCATGTTCAACAAGCGAACCTTCAATGATGAGATGAGATCGACACAAATAAAAATATCGCAACGATGCTAAGAAAGTAGACCTCCTTTAAATTTTGAAACAAAGTAGCGCGTTAAATAAATCATAAAGATATCCAACAACCTATACTGTGTTGAGAATTAAACTGGTTCAAATCAAATAAAGTGAAAAATGAAAACTAAACATCCAATTTAGCGCTGAGTTGCTGAAAATGGAACAGTCTAGTCAGGGATCTAGTTTTTGAAACGCTTCCTTAACAATGATCATGAGTTTAGTTTTTGAATTGCAAACTTTCTTGATTATTTTGCATCGATCCTGAATTGCGATCTAACCTTATTATCACTTTATCTCGTCATTAACTTTTCAGAAACGAAAAAGATTGCTCGATCAACAATAGACGAGAACGGAACGTTGCGGTCACAGCATACGACTCAGCCGTATCGTAATCGAACCGTTTACACAGAGCATTCCTGGACTGCAAATTAGTTGTCTGTACACGTTGAATCAAAGTAAAAAAAATGACTGATATGGTGTCTGGGTTGATATAGGTTTGACTCTGCAAGAAAAGACTTTTACCTTTTCTTCATATAGATTGAAATTTGATTAGTCTAGTACTCTAGTCTAGATGATGGGGCGATTTCCTGGTCAGAGACACCAGGGGCGTCCACGTTTGGAAATCTTCAAAAATTTTTCAACATGGACAAACCAAAATTTTGAAAACCTAATTAGAAGTATGGACAATCGATCGTTGCGGAGACTCACGGTAGCCGACGCCTTATTCAGGCATGGCCGATGATGATGATGATGAGTACTCTAGTTGAAAATGGCAATCTGTTGTCATGCATTTTAAC
Organism: Aplidium turbinatum; assembly: GCF_918807975.1. Classification (NCBI taxonomy): domain Eukaryota; kingdom Metazoa; phylum Chordata; class Ascidiacea; order Aplousobranchia; family Polyclinidae; genus Aplidium; species Aplidium turbinatum. The sequence goes on from NC_137472.1 coordinate 51,509,046, forward strand.
AAGACAGGAACTTGGAGTCGTGAAGCAGATGGTCATGAGGTATTTTTGAAACAAAGAATAAACACAGATCTTCATCATCATCAATCTGTTTGAATAGCATGGTAATGTTTTAAAGCAATTTCTTAACACTTCTTATCCAAAATAACGTCATTTTTCTATAGGGAAGATCACTCTTTAATAAAGGAACTCACCTGCACTGTAATTTGTTGCCAAATTTATTTTCTAAGCGATAAAAGAACGAACTTGAAAGGCACCGGCTGATATTTCGTTGACCACAACAAAACCAGAATTGTAATTTATGTGTGCAGTGAAAATCGAAACAAAATCAACAAACATAAAAGTAACGTTAACAATTGTGTAAAATTATAGGGTTTTTTATCAAAGACATAACGCGTTGCTGCTTATTTTGTGATTTAGATCTGTTTCAAGTCTTTCATAATTACAAGCCTTCTGCTTATCTCACAACACTCTACGTCCGTAAGACTGAGTCATATAAATAAACAGTTTTGCTTTGGGTTAGGATGTAGTTCATGAATGATAGCATCTTTTCAATATCGCTCCAGTTCGCTATTTGTAAACCATTACCGGTTATTTGTTGATTCTTGCACTTTTTTGGTATTTTTTATGATTATGCTTACCTTGGGAGATTACTTTGAAAAACTTTGAATCAGACAACAAACATAAAACTCATTTTATTACCTAACGACATATTAGGCTTTTCAAACTCTCTTGGTCGTCGTAAATGAATGACTAAACTCGGGTGGCGATACCAACGTAGTGGTTTAACATCGACGACCTTAAAAGGCAAAACTAAATCAATTAGTCAAAAGTTCATGGATCGTTTTCAGCAATGTCCAGGCCTAGTCAAGCCGCCCCTCCATGTTCCAGCTCCCACACAGACCAGCCAGCAAGTCATCTCTTTTTACATGGATTCAACGTGTGCAGACCTTGTATCGTTGTAAAAAAACAACCGGTTTACTCGCTGGGATAATGATATCACTTTGGTGAACGCTGAAATATAATCACACGTTATATTAATGTTAAAATTGAACAAAGAATCAGAAAGATGCCCAGAAAAGGAGAAATACAAAACAAACGACGACTGCCCTCAGAAGCGAAACAGAGGCGGAAACATGACCTTTGCGACTGCTCACAATCAAAAGAATTTTTGCACCTGTTTGCGCAAAACAAAAAATTCAAAAAGAAGTCATTTAAAAGAAACAAAAACAGTAAACTAAGTTTTGAGCGATTATTTGAATGTTGCTCCCTGACCAAACTGTCAGCACAAGCCTGAGTAGTGAGAGTACGCTACTAACAGCGAACATTGCGTTTCGCTAACCATTCGTATTATACGTGTCTATGGTATGTACCAGTACTGTTTATTAGTGATGCAAGCCGCGCCGCGCCGCGCCGCGTACGCGGCCGCTTTTGACTTTTTCGCCGCGTGCCGCGCCGCGCCGCGTGGAAGGTTGAAATGACAAAGCCGCGCCGCGCCGCTTGCCGCGTAAACTTTCAAGAAATTAATTTTTCGTAAACGTAAACTTTCAAGAAATTAAACTTTCGTAAACGTAAACTTTCAACTTTTCAAGAATCAGCTATGAAACTTCAAATTTAAATTGGAAACACGGATCAGTTATTTTTCCCTTCGGAAACCCTAAGATGGAAAGCTATGCAAATGCAAATTGCAAATGGCTTGCAGTTGACAGGGTTTTAGGGCTTGCTTGTCAGGGAAGCTGTACGAATGTTTTTGGTTAGTAGCCTAGCTGATAAGCTCAGTTACCAGGCTATAGGCCTAGCGCAACTACCGCATTATTTACTATATCAGTTAGCCCAGTGAGTTCAGGCTATAAGTTTTACTCTTGTGTGTGTAGTTCATATAGCCACTGGCATTATAATTGCATTATTGCTTACAAAAAGTGTTCAAAAGTCCTGATACTGGATCCAGGAACATTCTATTTGTCTTAGTTTGTATTATGTCTTAGAACTTAGATGCATTGCTGATAAGAGAATATGATCTGGTTAGCCTGGCCAATTAGTGCACAACTGTATTGGTACTAGGTTACCAGTTATATGCCATGGATGCTTTTTCCTACAATTGACTTTCTAAACAATAACTCGTTAAAATATTTTTTTTTAATTTTGTAATTTGCGGTGTGCGGTGCGGTGCAGTGTCAAAGTTCCAGATAAATTGCGGTGTGCGGTGCGGTGCGCGGATAGATGAGTCAGTTGCGGTGCGGTGTGCGGATAAAAATTTTGGGTTCGCTGCATCTCTACTGTTTATATGTATGATATACTGTACGTATCTAAGGCATACGTCTCTACCATTACCTTTTCTAAAAATTAAGTTTTCAATTCTTGCTACATTCGCCTGCTGTGAAATATTTCTTTGGATTTGTGTATACCTGTCCATATCCACTATAGTTTACGAAAATCTAACTACATTCTGTGAGGTGCACGCCCTTCACCACCACATTCTCTAAAAGTTAGTTCTCAAGTGACATTTATTAATCCCAATTTAGAAGCTAAACTGTGTATGTTTCTAATAAAAAATGTTTCAGTCACTTCACAGACCAGACATCGATTGAGTTGGCTTCAACAGAAAAAAAATAGAACTTTTATTATTGAGACATTGAAATTAGTAGGCTTCATTTTGTATTTCAGCCACAAAGTCAGCCATTATTCATATTTAGTCTGCAGACTTTGAATTAATGTAAACTGCTAGCCGATTTGCTGCCTAGAGGAAGTGTTATGGTCTCAGTCAGTCGATTCTGACATTGTTGATTGTTGATCTCTTTTTGAGATGCTTAATTCACGTTGACATCTCAGTCAAAATCACATCTTTTCGTTCTTGCTATGTTTTATAAACGTGAAAGGAAAATGATTTTGTTAGCTGGGATTCTAATAACGCAGCGACGTAGAAACATGTAGGCACATTCCCTCCTTTTGTCTTGACAGGTTGCTTGCTGAACTTTACACACGAAAGCAACATGTCATGGGAGCAAAAAACAACCAATACTTTCTTCTCTTTGTCTGTTGTTTATTGTCAATCATTGCTTCGTTATATTGGCAACGGGTACTGCCAGCAGCCGACGAGATTGCAAATTGAAAATTGTGATGAGCACATTCCAAGTTTTGATCACCAACAAACAAAGTTCGTAAATTCTTGTCAAGATAGACATCGAGTCTGCCCTAAGCGTGCGTTTGTAAGGTGATATTGTCAAGTGAAGGCGAGGACAAGCCATGCCAACATCATTAATCAAATTAGTGTCAAAAATTAGTCGAAATTATTTGCGCCGGTTTTCTATAACCCTGTAACGCGTAAAAAGTAACAAACTTTAAAGTGATTTTCACGTTAAAGGTTACAAAAAGATGGGAAAACGCACGCTTAAAGTTAAATAACCTCAATGTATTTCTATGACAAGCAGCAAGCGAGATTGTTGAAATTAAAGTTAATTTGCCGTTGGTCCAATGTGGTTTGAGGACACAGACATAACAGCAGTACGAAACGTTTGAATTAAGGCACATACACAATTAATAAATAAACAGTAGTTCTTGAAAAATACTCTATAATTAAAATTTAATGAAAAATACAAGTGAAAATACTTGCAACACAGTGTCAACAATTGCGTTCCAATGCCAGCTTGGAAAACACTTGCAAAAGTTATATTGTCTTCTCAACATGTACACAGTTAAGTCGCGTGGTTATACAGTTTAACAAGTTTTTTTTTTAAAGCCCTTGTTTCTTTGATTTGAGTGCTCCACTTGCCCGAGTTTTCAGCTGCTGAATAAACAATATGACATTTGCTTAGTGCACTTGAAACAAAAGCAAGAGAACTTGGCTTGAGATGAACGAGAAACTTGGTTTGAATAAAGGGCTATTTCTCTTCATGATGCGCAGCATCGCATTGAGTTTTGGAAAAGTACAGTAGCTCTTCTACTCCAACATCCTCGGCAGTTACTGCTCCAATGCAGTCTATTGGCCACTTCCAGCGATGGACAAAGACAGATGTTTTCCGATTTTGTTATAATTTCAAGCAAAACAAAACAACTTCTTCCATTTTGCAGATGACTTTTGATTGTATTTTGAAAATTTATGAGTTTGTTCTTTATTTTGCGAAGTGGATCGTTTAACTTTCCATGACTTCTTTCTCTTCTTTTCGATGTGTTCTCTAAAGTCCATTGCTTCCATAATTGCAGTGTCGAAGACTTGTTTAAGATTTTTTTGCGTCAAAGCTGAACATTCAACATAACCCACAGCTCCGCATTGTTCTGCAAAAGCTTCCGCCTCGTCCTCAGTAACAGGTCGTTCACTGAAAACAACAATAGAATTTAATCACAGCAACCGAAGTTTTACGTCACCATAAACTGAAAACCTGCAAAGGGATTCAACCAGTTTGAACCGGTTCTTTGCCTTCACTATGCGTATATCTGTATTAAGTCAACATGGCACACTGCTAGTGAGAGAATCTACTGTAGTAATTGAATCACACTACACGGTATCAGAGTAGTTTTTGTCAAACAAAAATTTCAGCAGTTATGAACATTTAATGGGAGTACTGCTATTTTGCATTCATCAATGGGAGCGTCATGACTTTTAACCAAAAAAAAATCAAGAATTGGTGTTTAAACCCACCTGGAGCGAGCAAGGTCTACAAGCACATCTACAGAGGAGCGAAGGTCAATTTGAGTTCCAACCAAAATTAGAGGCACTTTAGGCATGTGCTTCCTTATCTCTGGTAGCCATTTGTCGCGGACGTTGCACAATGATGTGGGGCGCACCACGCTAAAGCAGAGGAGAACAACATCCGTACCAGGATAGCACAGTGGCCTCATTTTGTCGAAGTCATCCTGAAAAAAAAATAATAATTTCTTGAAAAACATGAATCAGAAAATTATTTGCAAAAACAACGGATGTGTTTACTCAATGGCTGCCCAGAAACTTATCGGATGTGTTTACATTAGTCCGAGTCGTGATTTGATGAAAACAAACCTGAAAGTGAAAAGAAAATTATAACTACGCGCAACGTTTATTATAAATTAATGCGCGTTTGGTCTTAACGGATGAGTGTGTAATAAGGTCCCACAGCGGGTTATTATAACGAGATGAAACCAGCAATTTGTTTGATGCGGTATGGAACCAGAAACAGCGCAGCGCCAATGGGTCTAGCAATTATATTCACCGCCCAGGGTTCTATTCAAGTTTTTGATTTGCCATTTAGTCAAAAATAGACGAAAGAAAATCTTTGAGATTGTGTTACGAAATTAGTTATGAAAATCACTGCAGCTCAGGTGTTCTGGGCGCACATGCGGTTTTACGGCATGTTATCAAAGTCTTAAACAAACACTTCAGCTTTGTGACGTGGCACATCCAAAAGAAGCTAAAATAACATTTTAACACAGCCGCAAGCTGACACCAGTTTCGCCATAGTTTGCTAACCCAATAAAGATTTTGTCAACCGATTTCTTTTGTTGAAATTTGACGCTTTGTCAGGAGTCTAGTCTTCAAATACGTTTCGGCAATACAACAAAAGCACACGCAGTTTGCAAATTGGACGGTGACTTTGAAAGGGATAGATTAATACTTCGATTACCTCCCCAATGAGAAAAACGTGCTAATGTTCAAAGAGTTGGGTGAAAATTAATCACGGATTCAAAGCTTCTTTCAAACAGTGGCTCCTTGAGGTAACAATGCGTGCGTAAACCAATAAATACAGAACATACAATAGAGCGCAAGCTTTCAAGATAAACTACATCAGTTTGTTTTATTGCGATCGGAAGTTAGTGTCGTTTATGAATGGTCCTTACAAAAGACACTTGACAAGCTAAAATAAACGCAAAATGGAAAACCCTGATATGAAGCAATATTTTTCAAGCTTACTTTTATACTTTGATAAACAGTTGGTCTCAGTTTATAAAAGCACGAAAATATTCTCTTATGGGGAAAAACGAAGAGTTACCATTCGCTTGCAAATTAATTTTAATTATCACACCAAACGGATATGTTATTTCTTTGAAAGAAGTCATAAAGCTTTACCAAAATACTTGAATTTATGAGTTGAAAATGAAGTTTTGATGAGTTTTATTAGCAGTTAGCAACACCGACGTTTATTACTGAACCTTTAACAGAAAAAAAGAAGAAACAAACCTGTCCAGCAGTGTCGCACATTTGTAGTCGAATAGGATGGTCGTCCACATTTACTCTTGCTGAAAATGAAGTATAATTTACAATAATTGATAAACCCAACACACCTTTAGCTGTAATTTTGTTTATGACGAACTTTTCAATAAAAGATTTCATTTCAAAAACACAGCTCAATTAAGCTAAAAAAGCAACTGTTGTTATGTGTGTTTATCAACAAAAAAACTCACCTGAATAATTATCAAAAGCTGTGGGAAGATAGTCAGTTGGGTATCCATTTGTTGTATAACTGACTATTAAGCTGGTTTTGCCAACAGCTCCATCTCCAAGCAGGACGCACTTTAACCTTCTTTCAGTATCAAGCATGCATTTTTCACTGGTAGGAATCAAATCTGGTGTCGGAGTTGGAAAGTTATGTCCGTGTCCAAATCGTGATGGAATATCTGGAGCCATATTCAGTAGTTTTTATGCAAGTTAAAAAGTATATCCTTTAATCACGCTTTCTTTGAGATTTGCTTGTTACAATCTAAAACAATGGGAACTGGTTGTTATTGCTACTCAACGTCATAAATTGCATTGTAAATTATGCTTTGTTTTCTAAGTTTCTGAGCCTATCTTCACTTTCTTTGAACCAAATCTTATCTCCACCACTTTCCTACAAGCTTCCACAAGTCCACTCTGACGAGTGACGATTGAAATTACAAGCACTCTTTTAAAAGCTTCACGCTAAACAAGTCAAGCGTGAACACATCTGCACCAGGCACAGTCTTTTGCCTTTTTTGTTTTCGAGAAAAAAAAACAACAGGTCGTGTGGCTTTCAAAGTGTTCGATTTTTGGAGGCCTTTTCAGTTTCCGCTTTTCAATGGGTCAAAAGCAACTGATGACGCAATGAAAAAGTTGAGTGGCTTTTGTTTATACAATCGGACCGTTTCGAATAATTTCGAAACAAAGCAACAGTTTATTTCAGATATCCTGTGTTTCTTGTAAAATAGCTAAAAACCAACGAAAAAAAACACCTAATACTGTACACTGTAGTACAGTGTACAACTGTACATTACTGTACAATATCAATTACAATGCAAAAATTAAACCGTCGTTTCATCGTTTTCGTTCAGTCGTTTTCATCGTTTCATATTTTTATGGCACGAAGTTTGTTTTTATCGGTCTGATCATCAAGGGCTTCAAATTGTGACTTCATTTCGGTTATGAATTTGCTTTCGAGGCTGAGTGTATTCACTATCACAGATATGAACGAGAATATTTTGTATGAACTTTTTAAACCCGTTTTCAGAGAAACAGCATGGAGACCGAAAGTCATGAAACAAATTAAAATAGTCTTCTTTCGCAACAATTCATTTCGCCATTGCTGTTTTTCATATTTACTTTTGCAAGAAATTCCTCTTTTTCAATATAGGAACAACAATTGTAGTGAGTCTGCTCGAAAAATTATCAAATAATTAGTATAGAAAGCTTATTATTAATTATGAATCAAATCCATTGATCTTATTGGGCTAGACGCGGAGTACAAGCTGAAAGATACTTTTTAGACTATCTTTTCAAGTTAGTCTTATTATCTCTAAAGTGTTCTCATTTGTCTTTGCCTGAGCGATGCTATTATAGCGACGGGTAGCCACTTTAACAAGTCGAAATTCTGCCACTAAACTTGACTAGAATGAAACCGCCAACCAATCATAAGCTACGGTTTAAGTGACGTAAAAAATGGCGAAAAGAAGATGATGGAAAGCAAATTAAGTGATGGTTTTTTTGTCAGCTGGTTGGCTTAGGGATTAGGGTTAGGGCTAGAAAGTAGTCATTTCATTGACGTGGGTTCGATTCCCACCACTGCTATTGCTCTTTTTCTTCTGTAATTACCAAATAAAGTTCAAAACAAGCATTACCTCTCTGGATGAGTGCTAGAAGGGTCACAATTGGACGGTAGCCTCTTATAACATGTTCTGATTGGTTGGCGGTTGCATTGTAGTCATTCGCAGTGGCAGAATTTCGACTTGTTAAAGTGGCTACCATAGCGACGTCCACGACCAAAGCATTCTGATATTGCAAAATATATTTGGTTGCACATTGCGAGCAAGTAGATACGAAAAATTAGCCGCTATAGCTCAGTGGGAGAGCACTGGTCTCGTAAACCAGGGGTCGTGAGTTCAAACCTCACTGGTGGCATCAGTTTAACGTCACAAACTTTTTTGCAGCAGAACTAGCTGACACAACGAGCAATCATAAACCCTGATAGCATAGGCAATTTTGGAAAGTTAACTATGCTGTTACTTTAGCTTCGATGATTTTCATAAATTGTGTTTCTTTTGAACCAAAATAGGAAGCGACATTTTTTTTATAGAATTAATGAACATGGGCTTGAAAAAGGTCTATGAGCTTGAGTTCATGAATTTTGAGATTCTTGTTTTATAAAAAGAAAAAAAAGCCAAGCTCTTGTCCCCAAGCACAGTCGATCCGAACCTTGAAATGTTTTCAATGCAATGTGGTTATAGACGAATCCGTGTAGTAATAAGTTATTATTTCACGAGACCTGTTTCAGAAGATGTTGCAGACACTTGAGTGATTGCGTCAGAAACAAGATTAATGTGACAGAATAAGAAGATTATGGCAAACCTCACGACCAGGAAATGAAGACGACCACCGCCCCAAGAGACGCTTCAAGTTTTTGCTATTTCTTTGTTTTGTGCATCTGCATTCTGTATTTAACGTTTATTTGTCAAGTTGGTGTAACGTCAAAGAACATAGTTCACTCTGCGCTATCCCAAATGATTTGCGCAACCCCTAGTTTAAAAAGCTCTGTTTGTTGAACGGCTGTATCCCTGAACGGCTGGCTTTGACATCTACACACAAGGCTCACCCAAGTCCATGGCTCACCAAGCACAATTTTACTAAAATTACCTTACGTAAATGATGTGGCCGTGGGTGTTCTTTATTTTGCAACTTCGAGACATAACCTAAAAGTCTCGAATATACTCTGTGCCAAAACACAAAAATACTCTCAGCTTATCGTTAAAAATAGCAATTAACAACTCAATTAAACCAAAACGATAGCGGCAGTTTTTCACTTACACAATCGAAAAGTTTGGTGTGACTGTGAACTGAATATTATATATAAAAAAAAAACGCTATTCTTCTACCCAAGCCAAGACACGAACCTTAGGCTAGATGAGATTCCGAGTACAGCAACCGAAATCCATGTCTATTCTGTTTCAACAAATTACTTTTAGGAGCATATTGTTCTTTGTAATCTATCTTCGCATTCGCAATAAACAAACAAAATAAGTTGAATCGCCATCGACGATGAGGTTTTTGCTGGTTGTACATTTTTTGTAGTGGAATGCAGGCAAACATGCAGCCGCTATAGCTCAGTGGTAGAGCACTGGTCTCGTAAACCAGGGGTCGTGAGTTCAAACCTCACTGGTGGCAGTTAATTTATATGATAATTTTGCCCTCAATACCACAATTTTTGCATTATTTTTGGAAACAGTAAAGTTAAAAAAGATACATTGCAAAATCAAATGGCATAAGTTAACAAAATGGCAAACTTGAACCTGATTTTTCCATGTCGTATTTTGTGTATTTTGTTTTTGCATTTAAATCAAATTGAACATTCTTTTTTTGTAAAAAGTTCACTCAGCGCGACTGAACGTTTTTCAAGTGTTATTTATTTTCAAAATCTAATTTGATTTAATTTCAGTAAAATGTACAAAGGTTTAAAGTCGGAGCCTTAAGCTGCTAATTGGAGACCAGAATTTAAAATGCGATTTATACGATTTATTCTGAAAAATATTTTCTTGTACTGAAAATGTAGCGTGGGTGGCTAATATTTAAATGCTATTAATACTTTCATGAAACTTGTTAAAGCTCAAATTCATTTCTTAAAAATATCAAAAAAAAAGCAACACAAACAAGAACATCATGCGTCAGTCTGTTGGTAAACATCATTATAATCATTTCACTTTTTTCATACAGTGACTTCATTCCTTTATTGAAAGCATTTTTATTTTGCATTTGACAATAGAAATCGATGCAACAAGAAATGCATAAACAACTTTTCGTTCTCAGTGATTGAATGCATGAAACATGATAAGACTAGTGAGCAAAACAAGTCGGTTTGATGCCATGATATCGTAATTACGATTCAACCTAACGTTGAATTAATGTTATAAAAGTTCCCTACTTGACAAAGTCTACTACATCAGTTGACAGATTTCATTTAATTTCATAGGCGTGTTTTTGCCATCAATCCTCGTGGCTATTGTTTTGAAAGTCTTTGTCAGCAAGCATTTCCCAAGCTCAGTAACCTAAGGTCCAGGCCATTGCTTTTGCATGTGGAGTTTCATTTTTTTTTTTGTCAAAATAATTAAAAATGTGAAAGGGCATGCAATTTGAGCAGTAGGCTACTACTTTGAGCAGCCAGCAAAGGTAAGTTGGGGTACATCGAACGCACATTCTATTGTCTCAGCGTGCTTAAGTGTTAAAACGATGTCAAAAAGGCAGGTTGGGAGTGAACAGATCTCTAACAACCGTATAAAACACGAAAGAATATTCCACAGCAAAAGTAACACGGAATAGCAGATAAAATGGCATGATCAGTAATAATAGTTCAAATAAAATGAACAGTAAACAGGTGAAACTGGAAAACACTGGCAGTTTGTTAATCCCAGTGCCCATTTGTTGTTTTTAGTCAGTTATAAATATGATGCGTTGTAAAATGTTAGCAAAAAAGGTACGAGGTAGAGTCAAGAGAAGCATTAAAAGAAAATAAACATAGTGGTTCTTTTATCGGTCGATAACCATTTCGTTTATTGTTTTGCGTCAACACAATTTTTTCAATTTTTGATGGTTTTCAACTCATCAGCTGACTACATGACAAATTAGCTTCCTTTACTGTTGTTAGTACCGGTGTTTACGTCTCATAAACATTATATAATGAGCCCATGAGCCGGATTTATACGAGAAGCAGATCAATAATATGTTTGCTACATTCTGCGTGGCGCAGTAAGCAGCAGTTGTAAAATGCTAGAAGCTGCTTCAAAATACTAACCCAGACAGCAAAATCCGTCATTTTTCCATTGATTGAACGTCTGTTGACGGTGAATCAATGTAAAAATGATGGATTTTGTTGTTTGGAAACAATCGTAAATATTGACAAGATTTTCCAATCTTTATATAGCGTTTCCATCTCTAATAACACAATGTTGTTCTGATAGAGAGCAAACGTGTGGCGAAATACAAATTTACTAACCTTTTCTGAAACATAAATTTCATCAATTTGTTTGTTCAGTGTCATCACACAAGAGCTAAAAAAAGTATGAAACAAATTTGACTGACGGCTGAAAAACAATGCTTTTAATTAATTCGGCAATTCAGTGCCGGATGCAAATAATACCACCTCGTTTCTGTTAATCTATCAAATATTGACACCTTTAGTAGTTCTGAAGCTTATTTACTGTGTTTTTGATTTTGTAGAACAGGTAGGCGATACTTTCAATGTAACCAAGGCCTTGACTTGTGAGTTGTGTGAGGTAAATAATTGACAATCTTTTTTTAACTTGTACGATTTCATTAGCACATCTGCACCTTTCAAGCTATGGTTTTGATTCATTTGGTACCAAGCAACGTTGAAATTGCAATCAACCTTTTCAAACAAGGTTAGTTAGGTGACTAGGTGTCATTTAAGCAGAATTTTTGTGTCTTTGTATCATGCCACACATTTCATGGACGAAGTCACTAGACTATGTATCATCCGAATTCTGAACACACAGGAATGGATTCATATACAATTATTTTTCATCTATTATTACTATTAGGCCATATCCCTATTTATTTTGTATAATTTTCATGATGAGATGATACGTTTCAGTAAAAGCAATCGATTTGCATGTTTTAAGCATTTGAATTATGTATATTTTCCAGCAAGAACTTGTTTTGAGACCAAGTGATCTTCCACACAAGTTAAATACCTTTATCGTCATCTTGTATCAATGCGTTTAAAACACAATACTAGGTTTTGTTTTAAATATCAGTCAGTTTGCAGCATAATAGCCCAGCCTGCAAATGCAATAGAGTTCAACGCTTTGCATTAACAAAAGCAAAAAAAATGCAATAAAAGAGCTATCAAACTTCAAATTAGTGGAACACAGCTAATAAAGCTGAAATACGCTAAAATAATGGCTGTATTCTACAGAAAAATACATCTTTCTTTTTCAAAATTTGGCATGAGTAAGTTGTAATAAAGTGTGAATAGGCTAAATGTTGCTTTGAAAAGCATTTAATATTGTGGTTACTTACAGCTAAACTGCCTTTTATGACTCTTGGAGATTTGCACAACGACGTTTGCTATATGAACAACTTGAATTAAGCGGCTTTATGTTCACACAACTTAACTTTATTCTTCTCGGGTTCACCTCAATGGTATTTTTGTTCGGAGATGGTCTTTGATGTGCGTTTTAGCGTTTATTTGCCAAGGTCTCACTGCTTTTACCCTGAGTTGGAATAGCGGACATGACTGCCGAACAAAAAGCAGAATAAATAACACGGACACTATTTCTATTTACTCTTCAATGGTCAATACCGGTAGGAAATGTCAAGTGAGAAAATCTCTTTGTCACAATAGGCGGGTTTCTACCTGAACTGTATTTTATTCAGCAACGTTATCTTTCTGTTTCCAGCATGATTCGGTCTGCAAGCAAGAAAAATTGTGAGCTAATTTACGTCAAGTCGCAAACACAAGCTTAGTTTCACGCCCAACAATAAAAAATATATAAAGGCGGCTCCCTTGATCAAACTTTTATGATTAGTGAGCCTATCAATCAAATATATGGATCGACAATAGCAAAAAATAACCTTTCTGAATCAGAACATCAAAACTATTAATGTCAAAGTACACTGAGCTTTGCTTGTGATTGAGTTGGTTCAAAGTGCATGCAACGTATGCAACTCGATACTATCAAAACGTTGCTTTCTGTGACAACGCGCACCAGTCAAAAGCATTTGGATAGGGATCATATGTTACATAACACAATGTCAAAAAGACATAGGAGGGCTAAAGTAATTTTTCGTGTCGGTGCTAATGCGAGATAGTTGAAAATTCAGGTTGTGAATGGGAAGGCAAGGAAGCCCATCTTTGTATGACGAGCCTGAGCAGCTCAACAAGTGAAAATAGAGTGTGTTCTAAAGCGGTGTCGAACCGATGCCCTTTCGAACGTTCGTGCAGACTTTCTCTCCATTTGACCAAGCAGCGAAGCAAATCATACATTTGAAAATAACAACTTTTTTCCTACTGACATGATTGGATTGAGAAAGTGTGAGCCAACTGTCGTGTGTAGGTGTTGTGCTAAGCTGTTGCAATCGTGCCAAATTTTAAACTGATTACCCTGTTTCGAAACCAAGTGCGATACAACGTTCACGTTTTGTGGCTTCTACCTTTCTCTGGACCTCTGCTACGTTTGGCATATATTGTTCATAGTTGTGGTGGTCGGAAATAAAAACAAAGCGAACTTACCCAATATCAAAACCGTGAGCATTAATATAATGAACTGTTTTGTATTTCGTTTTTCTTCCGAATACGTGTCCAAGCGCCAATTATGGAAATGAAATTAAACGTTTCTTCATGATCCAGCAATAATTCTGCTTTTGTAAAAACGGTTATTATGATATTACATTTCCGTGAAGGTTTTTCAAAACAAATAACATTAATTAAGGTCTGAAAAAGGAAAGGTAATGGAGGGTTAAGAAAATACACAGTCAAAATAATGAATTTGCAAAATCATCATTTTCTTTACCAAATGTAGCCTATGTTGTACAAATTAATACAATTTAACAGAATATGCCACCAGATAAAAAATACTGTTGGATAATTACCACCGCAGCTCGTTTTAAGCGATTGTCATACAATTGAATATGTTACCGGTGTTTGAAAAAGGCTTTCAACACTTTTAAAATATTTTTCTTCGATTGTTGCAAAAACATCCGCCGTTGAAATGGAGAAGCGTAAAGTTTCCGCCGCCGAATCTATCAAAGATTGATGTCACAAAGAAGTCTTTTGTCAACTTTGATGTCAACAAACTGTTGAAATCAAACCACAGCACTCTATCAAAGTTAGTCAGTGTCAAATTGCATCGGCCACCCCACCATCAAAGTGAAATCAATTTTACCAAACGATAGGAAGTTAATTGAGATGACACAAAATGACGCCGGGTGAATTGACTACGTAGATGCTTTCACCCTACCCAAGGACTTAATGAATTGTTCCCACGGTGTTTGCAGCACATCGGAGCTTCTCGTTTGCAAAATCGCTTCATTCAGCATTTCTTTGACGATATTTAACGTAAAACTGGCGCAACAGTGTTACGTTTATAAACTCTTATCTAAATTGTTGACGAAAAGCTTCTATAGTTTAACTGGAAAAATCTTTTCAAAACTGTCGGTCTTGTAATGTTAAAGTAACGTTTGTATACAACGATTTTAAGCAATGAAACCAAACGCTCAGAGGCTCCAAATCTTTCTTGATACCATTCTCAAAATAGACATAATACTTGCATCTAGAAAGTGTTAGCGTACGGTAAAAGGAAGGGTCGCGCTAAGCAAGTTTAGTTTTTGAATGTAAAAGAATGGATTATTTTCAGATTCCTGATGAGGGCTTATGTTAAGCCGAAAACGTTTGACTGTTAAACTATTTGTAAATATGTAAAATATATTGTTGTAATGCTCAACCCTGTGGTATTGTTGTGTCTTGCCTATCTTTGGTACAAAAAAGCAAACTCTCTCCCGAAACTATATTAAGAATGGATATGGAATCTAAATAATGCAACAAAATAAATACAGTAGCTACAAGAAATGTCACGATGTTATTTGCGTTGTGCGTTGTAATCTTTTTATACATGAGCATACGAAAAAATATGCAAATAAAAATAAGCACATGGGAAAAACCTTCACCTTCTATCATGGTGCCGATTGCCAAATGTAACTGACAGCAAACATCTAGCAGCATTTTTTTGCAATCTTTGATAAATCGTTTGCAATTAGTGACCTATCTGAATCACAAAATTGCAACACTTGATTGCAGACAGGGTAACTCTGTCAAGGGAGCCTCCAAATACTCAATCCTGTTTAACATCTGGAATGTTTTACCTTGTTTATCCAATAACCATTTTTGGTGCACTCAATAGCCGAAAGAAGTAGCAGTTGTTGGTTTTATGAGTTTATATACACAGAGAGTCATCAGAAATCAAAATATCTTTCTGTTGGCGTAGTTGGAATTATGACAAAGGTGAAACGTCTTATTTGGGAAAGGTTAGAAAAACATTTTTTCTAAAATTGTGTAAAGAACAAAATCGTAAAAAAGTATAACAGATCTGCGCTTCTTCGTTGACATAGTCGTTTTCAACGAAGCTTCTCGAATTAATTTCAGCATTTTACTTTACTTTGCATGTGCTGTCACTTGACTGCGGAAACCTTCCTAAGCGAGACAAATGACCTGAAAAGTTTGTCATAAAACGCATGCCAGCCAGCAAAGTTGACATTTTAACAGACGTTGAAATGATGTTGTAGAACGGACAACTTTTGAGATTGGCAAACTTTCAAAAGATAGATACACTGGGACATACACTGGGACAATAATATGATTAATCCAAGTTTGAATTTAAGGGTGGGCATTTCAACAGCAAACGCTCAATAATCTTCGTTAGTTTTGCTATGTCCACACATGGCCAATGGCCATGGTCCACATTATCCAGACATGCTTTTTCTTAAAAGGAAATTCAGTACAGTCAGTCATCAAATCAATTGTGGCTGCTTTCGATTCACAATTTCGGAAAATTTTGAAACAGTCTGAGAACGCCAGCCATATGTCGTCGTCTTCAGGAACTAACTAAGATTTTATTTTCGTGTCTACAAGCTTAGAGAATCCTCACAAAGATGTGTGCTTTCATAAGGAACCATACAAGTTAAAACAAGACCTCTTGGAGTCGTCTCACAGTATAGTCTGGAAAATGAGAAATGTCTAACCCTTTAAAAAAGCAACGACCCAGAGCATGGGATGTAATAAAATTTGCATATTACAGTGTTTCTCCAATTAAGAAAATCTTGCAAAACATTGTTGGAAATTGGAAGGTTACGGGCTCATGTCGATAAAATAAAAATGATCAACGATACGTTGTCCACGTTTTTTCACAAAAGCAAGCCTGAAATATCTTTTAGTTTCACAGCTTGGTGGTGTTCCACTCGCAAAAAATATGAGTCTGGCTGATATGTAAATCCCAATGGCTGTCATCCTGACAACGGTTTTACAAAAAAACATGATTGTCAGTGTTTGAAAATTACACAATTTTTTGGAAAAACGTTGCAAAATTTATTTATGCTAAACTTACCCCCAACCTCCACGCTCCAACGTAAGTCAATTTTATCCCCTACAGAAAAATTACTCTTGATTGAGAACCGTTGGTTGAACCTACTTCAGTAAATTGAGATGTCAGGTCACCACTACGCACACCGTCACAAATGAATGAGTTTTCCAAAATGAATTGTGCTAAATTGATGCAAAATGTAACCTACGGCAACAAGACATGAAAGGCTTGCATACAAGAAGAAAAATCTTCTTATTGATTGATTAATTTGATTTTTATCCTCAGACTGGGAAAGCTTTTTTCAGAGTTTAATCCTGGCAGATTCGCACACTTGCAGAGACTTTGAATCACTGACGCAGGGCCGGTCACCGAGATTGACAGAGTGAAGTTTTCGCTTATTGCAGAAGTGTTGTTGGTGGGAAATTCTTCCAACCCCTTGGTGCCGTTGAATGGAGAGCAGCCCTGCAATGCGTTGCTCAAGCGCACACCCACGAGGGCCAAACCAGCGCTGCTTGATCTTGAGTTGGGCGCGTAACCACTCAGCTAACGGGGTGAGAGTGCGTTTACTAACATCTATAGTGTTAATGCTAGCTGCACAAATAGTTAAATTTACCCGCTCATTCAAAGTTTACTTTCACCCCAAATTTGAAACTGCATTATGCTTGAGTAAACTGAACGACTGACACGTTTTTTGCAGCATTCAAAACGGTTATTGACGTTTTTTTAATTGCGATATAATTAATCGAATTCAGAGCATGTTTAAACTATGCTTCGAAACGGCGATTCTTACATGATAACATCTGTCAGCACTGTCGTTAACGATTAACATTAAATAAGCTATTCCTGTGGCTAATCGATAAACACAGGCGAGACTGTTGTGCAATTCAGGCTTAGCCATCACGTACTCTTACTACCTATTTCATTTGTGTTGGTTCTGAATGCTCGACTTTTTTAAACTTCAAGTTAGCATAGCAGGTATTTATTGGAGCAGAGGTAAGCCTAAGAGGACGACTTTAAAAAGGGGTGGCTAATTTATTTTTCCTTTCACTTTAGCTACTGTACGACAACCAACTCAAGAACTACACAATTGATGGACTGTGCTTTTCAAGTCATGCACTGCAGTACGGCTTTAGAAGTAATAGTGTTTAAAATTTGATTTTATGTGTAACATGTTTAAACAACTGCCAGGGGAGGGGGGGCTACAATAAACGGGTTCTAAGTTTATGCAGACAAGCTGATGCAAAACAAAAGTCTATTACACATGTGTAGCATAACATGTTTTGAGCTGAAGCTACGCTCCGAGTGCTCTGATGCTCATTTTGGTTTTAACCGCTTTCATTTATGACCATGGTCAAATTTATAGAATCAAATAAGAATGAGATGCTAAGATTGTTTTATTCTTTATCTCTTGCAATGCAATAACTGTGGCTTACTCGCACAAGTCTACACGTATCGTTTTCAAAATCTTTGATATGAACGGACCTGAAATTGAACCCGAACCTACCAGCACTGGAGCGAAAGGCTGTAACCGTTCTGCCACAAAGCTAGTTGTATGTAGTGTAGGGGGTTTGCATAAAAAAGCCGGCAGATTTTCAGAAGGTTACTGCAACGAAGTAGTCACGTGATGCTTCAACATCAAAGTGGCAACACACTTCGAACGTTAAAAACCTGGAACTCATTGTACACTTACCGTACACTTACCTTACCTTACACTTACACTTACCTTACACTTACGTATGCTGTTGTTGGCTTGGTAGGTGAATGACTTGGTGTGTTTTCTAAAGAACTTCTCACATGTTTATCGAAGCGAAAACTTTGTTGTCAGTTGGCGAGACTCAGCCAAATCTTAAATCACAAACAGTAAACCGGACAATGAAGGTGAACAATATTTCTGCTGAGTGGTTCCAATATGTCAAGGAAATGCATCATAATGTAGCTATTCTTTCGTTGGTCAAACTTTATCAAAAAACATAACGGTTCAAAAAACGTAGCAACGACATAATTTAATTTAACTGAAGTAGATTCTAGTGTCCAAGGTTAAGCAATATAATCAACTAATTTGAACACAGTAATGTTTTCTTTGAAGAGCTAAAACATTTTTCTCGTTTTTTCTTTTTCTATCCGTTTTGAGCTGCTTGCTTTATATTTTGTATAGCACAAAGGAAGCTAGAAACGAAGAAAACGAAAGCAGTTTCAAGGACTAAGAAAGTTGTTTACAGAATTTCAACTTTGCTCCACCATAAAATTAAAAGAAACGATTTAGAAAGAAACAGAATTCGGCGAAGGCTTTACAACACTGTTTTAAAGAGCTGATATGCCTAACAATCAACCTAGCACAAATGAACTCAAAAACACAAAAACAAAGTAAAATAATCGTGACGCAATACTAAAAATAAAAATTCAGTAAAACGAAAACAGCAATTAAAAGCCAAACACGAGAGCTTTTGGAAGTTTTTGTGTGTAGTTTTTCACATACGTAAGGTAAATATTGCACTAGTAATCACTGGCTGGGTGCAATATAATCGTTCTGTGTATGTCTTTATGTTGTTGGTGCTAATGTTTTAAAATGGTATCATTGCACAATATTGATTTTGTTTTAATTCGTTTATTTCATCCAGAACATTTTGCTGAATAGAACCATTAAAAACATTAGTTTTGCGTCGTTATATTTCAAAAGAAAAGCAAATTGTTTACCAATTGTTCAGGTTGACAAAAGTTAAGCATGTTTTTCGATATATGTTGATGCAGTGATATATTCGTTTCGATCAGCCCTAATGAGCGTGTTTTCGGTCAAAAAATAGTGGAAAACGTTTAAGGAATTTCTGAATGACCATCAATCAAACAAATCAAAGTAAAACCCAAAGGGGAAACCAAATTTATAGCAGAAAACTTAAGTGAAGTCTCCTTTCCAAACCTCGAACTCGTTACATTGACAATTTGCTTGTTTGCACAGTGCTTACTAGTTGCTATGTCATGTTGGCCAAGAGATTAAAAGTAGGCTATACCATCATTCTCTTTAACAACAGTTTCATTTGATTAGCGGTCAACTCATCAGCGAAAAACAACAACAATGGTGCTTGGTGAGTCGCCAGTGCGACGTCAAACGTAATTTTCTTTTCAATTAAAACATTCAAATCATGATTCAAGAAAGATATTAATTACAATGTTGCAAGAATACAATTTGATTGAAGGTGGCATAGATTGCTGGGAGTACGGGCGTTCTTCTTCTCAGCAGGTTAGGAATTTTATTGTGTCATGCTTTCTAACGTCATACAACTATGAGCAGACGTCAATCTTTCACTTCTAAGGTTTACGTCATCAAACACGTGTCTGATCTTTATTATTTGTTGTTATTGCAGAAGAAAACAAACACACAAGATGTCACGGCTCATTTGAAGATCGTTCTTCATTTTTAGTTGTTCAATGTTCAGGATTGAATGAAAACTGTGCTGTTTTTATTTGTTTGATCAAAAACCACATCTTCTGGCACCATTTTTCCTCCGAATGGAAAACTTCCACGTTTCTTGGATGAAAAGACAAAAGATCGCATGCTCTGTATTTAGCCAAAAAAATAGTCGTTTTTTTTTTGCATTGATGTAACGTTTGCAGACGTTATGAAAAGTAAATCAACGACGTTATCAATAAATCTATAACTGCAAACGTTATGAAAATAAACCAACGAAAAAGGAGTTATCTAGCAAGCTGGACAGCCATAGCTTTTCAACGAAGTCCGGTTATATATTGCCATTAACACCTTTGCTCTGGTAGTAGGATAAGTAAAAGACACTTTGTACCTAACGCTTAAAAAATACAGTTCAGATAAAAACAGTTTAATGACGTCGAGCAAATCGATAAAGTTATGTCTTGAATCGGGCTGCAAACTCAAAACAATTTTATTCAAGTTGGCAAATTATTTACGAGTCCATGTTCGGGGATTTCATTTCATCCTGCAATGGAGACTTTCTTTGATCGACTCCAAGTTGGTGTTTAGCAAAATTTGAAGTGTTCAAATCAAGATATAGATTTCTCAAAAACTTTTCATAAAATAACCTTTAAATCTATTGATAGTACGGCCAAAAAGAGTTTTGTAATGCCTGAAATATTTTACTCACTTTGGGGTAGATATAAGGCGCTGTACCAACAATGTAATAATTTTTGTCCTCAGCTCTAGTTTTTGAGATACGATATCAAATTACTGTATATTTTGACAAGTGTAATTCTTGGATGGGTAACTGGCATGATGTTATACAATATAATTTAATAAAAGAAAGTATTATCCTACGCTAAATTAAGAAATTTATTGATACAGCTTTTGCCACACTTGTATGGCTTCATATCTTATTCAAATAGAAACTGAATAAGAATATGTACGAATTCTATTTGAATAAGAATTTGTAGCAAAAGAAAAGTCACGCAAGTAGCGAAAGCTTTATAGATAAGTTAAATTTATTTAGTTAGGCCGGGGAGAAGTTTTTGTTTAGATTTCCAGATCAGTTTTGTAAACTTATAGCATTTTCAAACAGTGCAATTTTGTCAAAGTTCTAGGTCCCCAAGTCAAAACAAGTTTTTCAAGTTTAGATTTGAACTCGCAGCCCGGTTGTGCATATCCGCACAAAATCACCAACTGAGATTACATCCCTGGATTACATGCAGCATTACGGCATCTTTCAGTTAATAAGGTTTTGTTAAAATAAATTGTGAGAGATTGCAAGTTATGAAGATGGATCAGTCCATGGATCAGTCGTAGGTTACTATAGGAACAGATTTGATGTGATAGATTCGTTAAATATAGTGGCGTGGTACATCAAACAGAGGTGGTGTCAAATCATTGATGAAAACGTGGTAAATGGAGCTAAGGATTCTGCGGGTTTTTCTTAAATCTTTGCATTTTGAGAGAAAGGAAGTGTAATTAATGGCTAACCTTGAGTAGAATTGCAACTTCAAAAAAAGTGTTGAGACTTCGCAATGCCCCGTGCCAATTAGTAAAATCCGCTCTTTTACGCAGTTTCGACATCTGAAAACGTAGTCATGTTGTAAAAAAGAGATTTGTTACGCTGGGATGAAACCTTTGCCCAAAAATGTGACTCAAACATGTGAAATCAATTAGACCACTGTTTACTGATGACAGGAGTTTGGCAATATACTCCTGACTTCTAAAAAAAAATAAACCTTGATCACTTTTACTTGTTACTAAATCATTGCTTGATGCTTTGATAAAACAAATAGGCAGCAAATGTGATTGACTGCAGAAATCCTTGTTGGCTCAAACATTCAGGTGGAGATCCACCGTCTCGTTAAAACCTTTTAGCCATTAACTATACACTACACAGGCTCAACGGTTGGCGATGCGAAAATACAATGATGCATGTATAGGCTGTAGGCTGTTGTAAAGATATGGTATCTTAAGCATGTTCGTTCATGTAAACAAGCGTTTTCATGTCAGGAGGAAAGCAAACGAGATAATCTGACACTTTGGTTAAGGTTGGATCAAAGCGAGTGAAAATTGCGTCAAACTTAGATTATATCGATGTTTTGTAAACTTTCTGATGAACTTTGCGCAAATGAACGAGAAAATAAATCAAAACAAGCTTGTTTTGGTTTCCATTCTTTCAAAGGAAGAGATCCGTTTCAAAAATTACATTTGAAAGCCAGCCAAAAGATAACTCTTACATTATTTAACTATAAATGGCATCCCGTTCTCTCCTTGAAATTTAGGCAAAGGCTGTAGTGTAGGTCACGTGTGCCCTACTATACTATACAACCACTCTTGAGACAGCACTATCAAAAATTACTTCCGAAACTATCAGCAAAGGATAATAATTCAATATCAAACGACAAATAAGCCATATATAAGATATTTTGAGAATAAACAGCAAGTTCCAAAACCCACTCTTCATACACCAGTGAACCAGATAATTGAAATGACAACAAAGAGTTGCATATTTAATTTGTGGCAATTTCAAAGCACAACCCATGAAAAAAAGAGAAATCAAGCTGTTCTTTGTCCAACAAAACAAAATTGATAACAGCATATTGCATTGGTTCATGAGAAAAAGCGATTTTTGACAACGTTGTTGCAATGAAGGCTTCTGATAACTCGTGTAAGTCAACAAAATTTGACAAAAATACCCACATAAATACTCAGGTGATTCACAAAAAAAGAACATTTCTGGTGGTCGTGTTCACAGTTCGTTTGCTACACGGTCATGTGAATATGAGGTAATTGCAGGACTTACGACAAAACCACCACAAGGCAAACATCATTGACGTCACATAATTGCCATCATACGATTTGAAAAGTACCTGACGGGTCACTGTCGAAGCTGAATAGCGAAAAAGAGTTCAATATTTATTCTTTCTCACCTCGCTATTGTTTCCCGTTACCTCATTTAACTTTTATCTCAAATCCACTCATGAGAAAACGCATCCTGAATACACACTTAATACTTCAACAGCCGCTTTCACTGTTTTTTTGTACACAATTCGGTAATTACGCAACTCCATGTTGGAAAGCTTTCAAATTTTTATACTGAAGCAAACTGCTAAATCCAACTTTTCAACAATGAGCGGTACCTAACTACCTATTTCCATTAAATATTCGTGAAATATTAATGTGTTGGCATACAGTGTGCAAAGCTGTTCATCATCGTAATCATTATGTTCCATCTTCGTATTGAGGGTTTGACATAATGCGCCATAGTCAGGGCCGGATTTAGACCATGAGAGGCCCTAGGCTATTTCATTTGTGAGGCCCCTTCCTATTTTTGAGCTCAGAATTTCTCTCTAAACAACATCACATGTCATCGCTTGTTAAAAATATGAGTGCATTAAACTCTTCGTTCTTTTCATTTTCCGCATTCATGGGTGCAAATTTTTAATAAGAATAAAAATTTAGTTACGGCAGTTTTGCTTTTAATTTTATTTCTTTAATGAAACAACCGCTACAATAATTGTAAAGTGTATTTACGAGGACAAGAAATACAGTAGAACTCGGTTAATCCGGATTCGATTTGACTGGCGATTCCATCCGGATTAACCGATGACGGTTCTATCAAACCTGACTCATTTGTACTTCCAGCTTCATCCGGATTAGGCGAAGATCCGGATTAACCGAGTTCTACTGTAGTTACAGTCATCAAATAGAGTAAGACTAGGCTACCACTTTTTTTTCTAGCTTTCGTCAAAGCAAATCATGCAAAAGTTCATCAAAATTTATCTGTTTAAGTTTGTCACTCTCAATGCTCAGTGCGGACAACCTTTCTTGAGACATTGTCGATCTCAGTTTGTTTTTGATGCTTTTGAGCCTTGAGAAAGATCTCTCTCCTGAGCAGTTAGTGACCGTTAAGCTTAGAAACAGTCTTAATATTGCTTCCACATTAGAAAAGGCAGTGTTAATTTTTTCCTTGCACATAATTTCATAAAGGTCTCCTTGAGACAACGAAATAGATTGCTCTTCTGTGCCGGTAAGCCCTTGGTTTTGTGTTTGTCTCACGTACAAATGAAAATGTAGAAGTTCATCACTAAGTTTCGGTTCAACATCTTCCGGATACGCTTCCGTTAAAAGTTCTACGCCTCGTACAATTTCTACCTTAGTTGCTTTCAGATTACCAAGAAAGAGGAACATTTCTGCAATGTCACTGTACACATTAGCTCTTCTTAAATTTGCGTCAAGTGCGTCGAGCATAGGGATAAAGGAATTTATTTTAAATCTTTTCTTTGAAGAGAGTTCACTTAAAGCGTCAGGTAGGCTACATTTCTTTGTCTCCTAGGGACAGCTGTGTACTAGTTAATATTAGGCATAGTTGCTTTTGCTTGCTGATCAAACTCATCTCTAGTTTCGCTTAGAAAGTTTGTCAAACCAGTTGTGTACAGAATTTTCTACTCTAAAAAGCTTGATATATATATACTTTAGGTAGGGTTTAAACTTGTCAAGTTTTTAAAGAATTACAAACTTCGAACCGAATTTTGAGGCCCCTGGATGTTGAGGCCCTAGGCTTCAGCCTGCCTAGCCTATTGGTAAATCCGGCCTTGGCCATAGTTCCCGACCATGAGCTGTTCGTAGTGGACTTTCATAACTTAATTTTGACCATTTAGTGATGTTTGTTGTCCAAATCATTCTACAAAGCCTTTAGTTCAATGTTTTTTTTTCAAAAGATTAAAGCTGTACTTAAGGTTTCAACAGTTTGGTTATATCCTAGGAAAGGATAGATAACTACTAATAGTTAATGGATCAAACCACTCATTAACTGCTTTTTATTGGTCCAAAATCCAAGTCATGTGGTTTGGTTTGGCTCAAAAGTTTAACTGGACGGAACTTTTTGTAGCTTGATTTAATTAAAGGCTTCCTGTAGCCAGTAGTTAATGAACAATTTTGTGCAACATCATTTTAATTGTAGAAAAAACTAACGTCTCTTAGCTACATCGCATAAACAAATAATGTTGTTCAATTGTAGGCCTACACAGAAAATGTTGTAATAAAACAAACAAGTTTGAAAAGACTTCAAAAATCGTCGACTTGACAAAGTGTCATAAGTGGTGTTTTAAATATTAAACCAACCTTGACATTGTTTGCTCTAGATAACTCAAAAAACAGTTAAACTTTTTGCACCTCAATTTTATGGAAATAAATTAATCAAAGCCAGATGAAATGTCAACATCTCTTCGTCTATTGTCTCTTTATGTGCAAGAATAATTGATTAGTGAAGTTAAAATATATTTATTTAAGAGGTTACCAATGTCACTTCATTGTTCAGCATCGGTGAAAAGAACGAATTCAAATATTGGTGTTTCCAAAGTCATATTTAAGGTTGCTTTCATGCCTTTCGTAATCTAAACTAACAAACCGATTAAGGACGAGATGAAGGAAAAAGTTTTCTCTCTTGCAGTATTGCTTCCATGTATGTATTGTTCCTTGTCCGTTGAGACGAAGAACCAGTGATTTTGTTTTATAATTTAAGTAGCTGTTAGCTTTTTTCTCCACATCTGATGGATTCAAGCAATTTGTCAAAGCTTTTTGTGGATTCTGTGTAGGCCAAGCAAACATAGACAACCCAAGGTGGTAAAAACAAATTTTGGGCCTTAAATGATTAAACAAAGAAGACCACAAAAGATGCAAAGCTTCCGAAGCCTACTTCTTACCACCACACCGTTTTCAATCATCATCATACCTACTCCAAAGTTATAAAAACGTTTTCAGCATTTGATTTAGGCTATGAGTTTCATTCTGCAAGTTGTCGTCTTTTCAAATTGAAAGTGTTACGTTGTCTTGTAGGTTTATCTCTAATTAGGGTCGTTAGAGTGTAGCTGTGATAACAATCATCTACTGTATGATACGATGATTGGGTCCAGGCACGTAACAAACAGGTGAGCAAGGGTATACCGCTCCAACCAAGCTAACTGTAGCCTATAAATGATAAAGCTAAACTTTTTAAAAAATACGATACGTATTTTCCCATGAAACGTTATTAGATTTCCGAGCGTCTTTTTAGCTGTTTGCCCCTCTAATAAAATTCTAATAACTGATAAAGCTTTTGATTAGCCGGCTTAAGTTATTAATGCATTGGTGAATATAACATTCTTCGTGTTTCAGATATGAAACTGGAGCTTTCATAGCAATTTATTTTTTTGTTACAACTGCAGACCGCATTAATCCAACGAAAAGCGCCAACTCCTAATTACAACTAATGGAAAGATATGATTAAAAATGTGCAATTGGTCCATTACACGAATATTGAGTGGCAGGCGACAGATTAAAGCATTTTAGTGTTTTTACTTTCTTCGTTACGTCATTTTATGGGAACAGACCATTACTTTTGAGTTTGTAAGTTGGGCAGAAGGAAGGGCGGATTTTTTAGCTCTTGTACGCCAGTATGCGGAAGTTATTTCAAAACTATTGCTCTATTTTTATTTTGCATGGATAAGAGCAGATAGTAGCAGTGTTGTACGTCATATGAAACAAAAACTATGTGTAACCAATCTAACCATTACATTTAAACATTTCAAATGATAATATATTTTGTAAGCAACAGCTTGTCTCAGTTATCCAACATTTAAACCAAAAGTACTGTATACTCTTGTGACGCAACATTTACGTTATTATTGCATCGATGTATCGTTTTTTACCGATGAATTATATTGGTTAACCTACAAGCATAACACTGTGTTGCTTTTCTGCAGATGGTTCAGATGAAATCAAGGTTGCAAATTTAAAAAAGAAAACAAAGATATATGATACTGTACATAGAACGTGGAAAGCTTTTATTTAATGGCTGCTAGTATGTCAGTAAATGTTGTAGAAAAATTCTTCACTCGAAGCTACGTATTTAAATGCCATATTTGCCCTCAGGCAATTGTTATAAAGTTAGCAAACGAAATTACTTGACTTTACTGAAAGTGATCGCACGTCGTAACTTTAACTGTTTTTCATATCATGTCACAATTAGCTGTGTCAGAAAAAATTACGACTAAGTTTTACGATTACTAAACTTCACGCAGTTACGATTAGCCTACCAAACTTTACGCAGTTTCTCGTTTCTGCTTGTGTGTTGGCAACAAAAACTTAGTTTTTAAAACTGCCTGCTGAAGATATTTTATACCAAATGAATGAAATAGAGATAAACGTATGTAATGAAAAAACTTTAGAAGGACAAGCTTCTGATAGTGAACCACAATTTGCAAGACCGCAAAGTTGCAGTGAGGAAGAAAACAGTGACAGCTCTTGCAGTGATGAATCTTACCAAGAATCCTTTTCAGAAGACGACTTTGACAGTTCAACTGCTGAAAGTGAATCAGATGAAACAGCATCAGACTCCGAAAAGCAGACACTGAACTATGAAAACACAGATGAGTCGCAAATTCAGAAAACTTCCGATTGTACCACTGAAAGCGCCACTTCACGAAACGCAACAATGTCTTGCGAGAATGAACAAACTGAGACCAGTTCCTTAGAATCGTCACAATTGGAACTTGAAGATAGCGATGGTGTTGGTGAGAAAAATTGTAGACATGACTTTAAGCGTATATGTTTTTCAATATAGCTTATTATAACAATTTAGAACAATTTTATTGCATGCAAAAGACCGAGTTATCTATAATAAACACACATCGTGAATCTGGGGTGGTGAAAGGATAGACCCTCGGCCCCAGAGGCTCACACGACGACGACGACACATGAAACGATAAAATTGGCAAACTAGGCAGAGTAAACAAAAATGAAACAATTTCTCCATAACCTCTCAACTTAGCTCGCCTTAACTTGGTTGATTATATGTTACAATTGTTGTTTTCACTTGTCTTGATAACTTTCAATGCGTTATTGCAGATTTGAATGAAAAAAATGAAACTGAATCAACTACCCAAACTTTAACTTTTTTCAGTTCCATTAAAAACTGGTTGAGAGGTAAGCTGAGGACTTCGCACTAACTGCATGAATGATTTTAAATTGTGAAGATCAGGGAGTTTCGATTTTAAAAATGTTCATTTGTAAGCTAATGGATAATAACTTATTGTTTTGAAACAGTAATTTAATTTTAAAGCTATATCATAGCTGAAACAGGAATAAATTTTTTTTGCACAAACTTTTAACAAACTCAAACGAGTCTTGAAAACTTTCAGTAACAGGTTTTTCACTTATAGCATGAGCCAAAATAATAGATATGGTGACACATACGTCTCTACACATACGCTTATTAGAAATTCGGTTAATCTGGCACAAGCGATTAACACAAATGAATGAAATATCAAGAACAAGATCGCACGAACCGGCTGGTTTCCACAACTAAACGTTTAACATTCTTTTAGGAAGCACCCAAAATTTGAGAACTGTTGGATTAAACGAATCTGTGGATACAAAAGCAGCTCAGCAAGAACCTGCCAAGAGTATTTTAAAACAGCGAACTTTTGCAACATCAAAAACTGAGGTAGTCTGACCTATCTTCGGATGGTTGGTTCATTTACTTGACTTTTTTTAAAGTTCAATAATAGGGAAGGCATCTCAACTATTGAAGCTTCAGACTGTAAACCTCGATGACCGAGCCTGCAACAATTATCCAAGCCTCTAATCTAGAGAAGTGGGCAGTGGGCACTCACAAGATCAAGCTTTCTAAGAGACTAAAAAGGCTTTCTCAGTTTGAAAACAAAGATTCCTATGACTTTAATCAAATCTTAATACACTGTTCCTTATATTATAATGTGAGACTATTGTAGTGCAGTAATATCAATAAGTAAGTTTAGACGAGGTATCTACAGTGTTGTACAGTATTATATAGATCATTGTTTTAACCAAGCTATTTGAATATCAGTAATGGTTGCGCCTACCACTGATGCGCTGATGGATAGTATCCTACTTGAACGCAGGTTGGTACAGCTTTTGGTACGATCAAAGCGTCACCACAGAGTACGAAAAAGCTGATAAAGTTTACCAACTCATTTGACACAGACAGTGAAAGGTATGGGCTCTATGTTCATATATAGATTAAAATAAGCTTACAATGAAAAATAAAATGCAATAGATTGAGTTTTGCTTTTTGCAGTATAATTTACTTCACAAATGTAGAGGTAGCGGTTACGGCAACAGTGAACCCGCAGCATCAGGCTAAAACAGGTTGTTTGTATTTACGTTTGTGAAGTATGCTAAAAATAAGTTAAAATTATTCTCAGAATTGTGTAGCATTTTTTATGCCATAGGCCTAACCTAATAAAATTAGTCAATGTTTAGTTTTTGATCGTAGCCTATGTTCCAGACAGACATCTTGTTATAAAGTATATCTCATGAGTAAAGAGGGCTGTAGTCAGTCTAGTAGTCAATCTATTGTATTTTAATCTCTGTTTATTAGCCAAATCAAAAGTGTTTCGGCAATAGTCATTGGTCAGCGCTCTGAATGAATATAAGCTGTGCCTGTAGCTTAATAATAGCATCAATGAGAATTTAATAATTTTGCAGTGACTTCAGCAGCGATACGTCAAGCGATGAATCGCATTCTTTTTCACAGTCATCATCCTCATCTCACTCTTCCGAAATCTTTATTGACGAAAAATCTCATCCTACCAAATCAGGTGTTTAGATGCTACATTTATTTGAACAATTAAATTTCGTTTTTAAACACAAAACACTATTTTTAATTTTGATACTAAGTAGTTTTTGCATTCTATTGGCTAGATTTGATTTGAGTTAGACCCATAGGGTTTAACAGCTAATTGTTTTTTTGATGGGCATCGCAAAAGCTAACAATTAGGCCTGCCTGAAAATTGTTTAGAAGCTTAATATCACTATCAAACTCTATAGCAAACTCAAAACATCTGTCACCTATGCATTCTATGGCTATTTTTAAAGCGAAGGCAAAATGGTGGAAGCTAAGCACAGGATTTACTGAAGTTTTCCTCAACATTTCCATGTATTTGATATAAATCGTTTTTTTAGTATTAATCGATGACCAGACACTGCCGTCCTGTCCTGTCACGTACATTTTGCGAAGTCCTGAACACTTTCAATGCACGAACTGGCAAAAGATGTTCAAGAAATGTCCCGGAGTTAAAATAGAATGCAAAGAAATAGACCAGGATCTTGAAGCAAACGCCATGGCAAGTAAAGTAGTCTATAGCCTGTGGCAATGTTTTCATCCTTTTTATTATTATTTATTTGCGTCAGACAACGTTGTCCATATCCAAAACAAAACAACGAAAAATACACAAACTGCAAATGCACAAAGGTCACAGAGAGCCACTTTGGATGCCGTCGGTTTAAAATCTCACTAAATAGGCTATCTACTGTTATAAATTTACATACAATGAGCGTTGGAAGAATTGAAAGTATTCAGAACGATAAAAACAATCAGGTGACATCAGGTCTGACATAAAGCGATTTGAGGAGTGAATGCAACGGTTGATAAACGAAAACATGTTTTTCCTCAATAAAGCATCAAACTTAGTTATATTATTCATTACTTGATATTCACGGGCACTGACATAACGAGGCAAGTTGTGCAATAATCTAAAAGAATCATTGTAAGCAACACGTAATCGTTTTATACTGGAAGATCTAAACTCGTTCCACAACTGGGATGCGTAAAAGGACATACAATAAGAGCGAAATACAATGTTTTTTACAACGGGTAAGCATTTAGCAAAATGAGATTTACGATGGGATACGGTGCGATACTGATGAGCCCAGCCTCATGGGCGAAACACGTGTCTATCGCTGTCAATTCTTGCTACAAATCGGCTGCCGAGAAACAAAAGGACACGATATCCAAAAAATATGCTGTGGTATTTCAAGTTTCCGGGGCGCATAGTGAGGTTACGGTCTACTGCTAAATTCTTGAACTCTGAGCGTTGCGCGAAAGGAAAAAAAAAAAAAAAAAAAAAAAAAAGAGATTTTGCATTGTTTGCAGCACAGTACTGAGAGCGTAACTGCCTTGAAATATCATTTTCATCTGAAAGAAAACTTTCAATAAATACACCCAGGTATTTTAAAGAGTCTGTGAACACAATTTCAGGTTTACGTAGAGGTGTAGCAGAGGAGCACGTGAAAGATAAAAGTTTTTTGGGAGAAATAACATACCAAATGACTTTTTAGAATTGAAAGTAATTTCATGTTCAACAACATACTTGTGGCAAACATCTAACAAATTTTGTAAGCCACACAAACTAGGCGAGATGCAGCAAATGTCATCAGCAAGCATAATATGATTTAGACAAGAGTTGCCAACATAGCAACCAACTTTTGTTTTATTGAGCTCATAAGAAAGCTGATCAATATATACTGTAAAAAGATAGGGACACATTAAATGCTTGGGACAGGTGACCTCCCCACCTCACTTACATGGTTTGTTTATCTATACCACTATTCCAATAAGCGAACAAAATACATAGGCACGTTGCGTGTGATAAGCGTTTTAAACAATAAATGATGATTGACTTTGTCGAAGGCTTTCGAAGCATCCAAAAAGACAGAATATACAGGAGTGTCATGACTGATATAAGAGGACACTGCTTGTTTTAATAAAAAAACACTCATGTCAGTACTATGACCAGACTTAAACCCAAATTAATTGTCATTGATATTTAGTATAAAGCAATAGATGATTCAAAATAAAACGTTCAAACAGTTTTGAGATTACTGTAGCTACAGCAATAGGTCCATACTTACCTGAATCTTGAATGTCGCCATTTAAATTCTTTACAATTGGGACTAAGACAGTGTCCAAGCAAGAATTTGGTACAGTACCATGACGAAGACACATATTAAAAAGTACACTAACATAAAAACGAATAGAATAATCAGCACAAACAAGATATTCAGCTGAAATTTTATCAGCACCAGCACCGCGATTTAATGGCAGTTTGGCAAGCAAGGGGCCTCAAAAGAGTTTTTTTTTTTGGAAAAACATTGCACAAAATCAAACGAAACTCAGTAAAGCTGATGTTGTGTTGAAGTGAAACAAATAAACTAATCACAGAAGATCTTTTTGTACGTAGATTTATCTTTTTCGTCGTACGTAAGTCAAACGATTGACAATCATATGTATTTAGGTTGTGCCGGGTAATAGTTTTGGTTTTTTGGACGGCGAGCCCGAAATCCGTTACACCAAACTATTTGGCTGGAGTGTGTAAGTAAATTAAAATTTATTTTATAGTCTGTCTTTGGTGATTATATGAACTTTAATTCTGCAGAGAGAAACAAAATTTTGGTTAATGGCCCTTAAAATCATCCCAGGCCAGGTCCAAAAATACCACCTAAACCCCCCCTGTCAACGCTTTTGGACCAGGGTTTACTTTTCAACCACTCCATAGTTTGATGGAATACACCAAAAAGCTACTGAAGAGCAGCCTGCTTTTCGTCTCATCATCCAAGACACGCAGATCATGTCATCAAGTGTCTTGGCTCGAAACAACCGCGTGCTTTTTATGAGTCTCGAACCTACGACCCTTTGATCGTCGTGCAAGTACTCTTATCTCTCTGCCACAGCCGGCATTCTGATTCATAAATCAAGTATGGTAAGATTCGTGATACCCTGTAAGGTCTCCTGTTATTTTTCAGACAAAGCAGATTGCGGAAGATTATTTGCGAAAACTACGATGGAGAATTGCTAGTGGTAGGAATGATTCAATGTAGGCTACGCTACTTTTGCTGCAACGCCATTTTTTAAAAACGTTATTAAAGTTTCGTTTGGGGTTTTCTTATCGGCCTATAGTACCAAAGAACTTAAAAACAGATTATGGCTTTTAGTTATTAGCTAAACTCCAAATTGACCTATTTTGACATGAAAAGACTCCAGGGTGTTGATATGGTCTTATACCCTATGCATGTAGCTGTAGGCTACTTCTAGGTAGTCTAGAAGTACATGCCCTATGCCAAGCTGAAATAGTTTTTTTCAATATCTCGCAAGTTTATTGAATTGTATAACAATAAAGCATATAGCCTACTTTAAAAAATTCTTGCTATGGTATATATGCTAAGCTACACTGCACATGTAATATAATTTATGCGTTTGGTTTCAATTTTTTTCTGTATATTTCTAGGGTCAAGCTGTGATATTAAACTTTTCTACTGGTGAAGATTGTCAACAAAAAATGCCTCAAACAACCTTAAAAAATGGCAAGCTAAGTACGTATATCGACAAATTTGAAGCCAAGAATTAATTGTCAGCTGTTGTTGATATTACATGCTTGACAGCAATTATATTTTCTCTGCTAACTTTATTTCATTTGTCCTGCTGTATGAACGAAATTGGTAGGCTAAGCCATTGTCTATAAAGTTTCAGCGTCCTGATGTGAGGCCCTTTAAACATTAGCTTACGCTGCTACACCATAGCGACCTGGGCTACACCCTCTGTAAAATGGCAAGTTTTGCATTTGTAAGTTATAAGGAGTGAATTGGCATATGATTATGTGCAAGCAAATAAATGACAAAATTAAGCAACTATGGGTTCCCTCTAGTCGTGTGCAGTTGAGCAATGCCATTGGACAGTGCTCCGTTCGGCGATACCCAACGAATGGAGCATGTTACAAAAACAACACTTCAATAACATGAGAAAACTTGATACAGTCAACCTAAGTGACCAAGTCTGTGATAAGGGTTCAAAACCTCAAATCCCACAAATGCTAAGCTGTCGGAATTCGGTTTACAATGAAGCTCTCTCAATCCGATGATAAAAATTCTAACAATCAGTTGATATAACCTACGTCTTGTATCTTAGTGAAAGTAGAATCTTTTATCTGTCATAACTATCATGCACTGTTGACCTACAGGAGAACAATAAAGAATCTATCTTACCAACTGCCTTAGAATTGAAATAAAATTTATTTAAGCTGTCTTGTCAAGAACGAAACTTCATAAATGTTCTCATTCTACTCAACAGCCGATCCGAAGTTCACCAAAGAAGTGGAAGAATGCAAAGAAACAGCGATGCAAGCTGAAGATCAAAGAAATGAGGAAAGAGATTTCAGAGACGCAAAGTCAAAGCATGGTGTACATGAGGGTGAACAAAATTCAAGAAATAACGAAAATGAAAGTAAACGTAGCAACAAAAATGAGAATTATCATAACAAGATCCAAATGAATCAGTTTCAGAATGAAGATTGTTCAACAGATGACAAAGTTGAAAAAGAAGATAACTTAACTAACAACGTCCAAAAAAATTCATCTGATGATAGCAAAGAAAATTCATTATCTGAAATCCAGCACAATTCCTGTGGCGATGATGAGAATAACGATAAGTTAAATGATGGAGTCAAACAAAATGCATCTGATGATGGTGAACAAAATTTAATCTCTGAAATCGAACACAGTTCAACAAATAGTGAAGATTACAATTCCAAAAATGAGATCAAACAGAATTTTGCTGATTGTAGTGAAGTGAATTCAGAATATGAAATCCAAAACAATTTAACTGAAGATGATGATGATAATAAAGCTAAGTTAACAAATGATGTCAAACAAAATTCTTTTAATGATAGTAATGATGCTTCACTATCTGAATTCCAATACAATTCAGCTGATGAAGACGACATTTCAACTGACGAGGTGGTGCAATGTTTAACAGATGATTGTAAATATAATTCAACAAGATGTGACAAACATAATTTTGAAAATGACGCATGTCAAAATGAAAAGAATTTGCTTCATCAAGCACAAAGCTGCATAAAACAGCACTCCAAAAATACTGAAAAAAACTTAAATGATTCTTTACCATTATACCATGAAAAGAACGATGATATCAGTGTGGAAAAAGAAAATGCATTATCATTAAATGCACCATCGCTGTGCTGGAGCAACACAAAAACGAAGAGCCATTGGAAATCCATAAAGTACATTATATATGTCCCTATAATGAGAGTGCCATGTTCGGTGCAGGACACTGTCAATGCTTATCTTGGATTCCGTGCAGTTCTTCGAGCAAGTAAGAAATCAAAGTTGTCAAAGTTTGTTTTAACACCATGCAAACAGCGTTTCTACAAAGAGCTCATATGTCAAAAACATAGCAATAGATAGAAAAAAGGGCTTATTTCTGTTATGTCGACATAAAACAACTTTAGTTTTGCATAGAGTAGCCTATACAAGAGAAAATAAGCATCACATCTGCTTAAAAGTTAAAGTTGAAGTATCTGCTCAAGATTTCAGATAAGCCTAGCCTAGAACTACCCATGCTTTATTCATAAAAAATACACATCATGTCACTTGATTATTGTGGTTTTGAAAGTATCATTATCGAATATTAACTTTATATTGTCTGTATTTGCAGTAAAACAACACAACATCAACTCCACACTTGAAACAAAAATTACTTCAGTAATATGTCCAGCCCTATGCGCTGGTATTGGTGGAATGCCGTCTGGACGAATAGCATTTCAGGTATAGCGTCAGGGGCGCCGGAAGCGGGGGGGGGGGGGGCGGATGCCCTCCTGCCCTCAAATTTTCTGTGGATGGGGGGCAGGGGGGCAATGGTGCCTTTTTAAGGTCATGTAAGCTACTGCACATTTTGCAATACGATATAATAATTTCAGCTATCCGCGTTTAGCCTAATTAAAATCTTTCATTTCTGCCTCAAATTAATATTCACGACACAAAAGTCTGTATCACAGTAGGT
The DNA here is from genome assembly GCF_918807975.1 of Aplidium turbinatum. Lineage (NCBI taxonomy): Eukaryota > Metazoa > Chordata > Ascidiacea > Aplousobranchia > Polyclinidae > Aplidium > Aplidium turbinatum. Next base: position 51,544,631 of record NC_137472.1, read on the forward strand.
TAGCCTACAACATTATAACATAGCATGATGTCCTTCCTTGCTATTGTTCTTTGTATACCAGACAGTTGTATCATTAGGCTACTCGCTGATGAGCTGATGGATGAGCATTATCGCTATAGGCCTATCTTATCTTAAAACTTAAAACAAAATTGGCATTTCAGCAACAAAAGTGCCCTTTTTTCATAATCCTGCCCCCCAGTCAAAAACCGTTCCGGCGCCCCTGTATAGCCTAGGATGGGTCAAAAGTAAGATGGGCTAAGGAAGTGAACAGTGATCTACATCCTACTATCAGTGTGACTAGTATAATTTGAACATAGCATAAGCCATTATAATCAGTTTTGTTAGACTATGTTTCTGTTTTTCAGCATGTTTTTTTAGGTTTGTAAACACGATCTCCAATCTCCATAGGCTAGTAGGCAGGGATGGAGGAACCACGTGGGCCTCGTGGGCCTGGGCCCACCTACTTTATTTTGTGAGTGGGCCTGGCCCACCCACTTTTGAAAACCAATTTTTTTTGAATAGGTAGCGAAAACGACAAATCAGAGAGGGAGTTCCAAAAAAGGTCTTCACTCATTTGATATACACTAGTTTGATTATCTTTGATAGCTCAATGATGAAATCCAATATTTAAACTTTTTTGTTGAGCCCACAAGGCACTATTGATGGGCAGCACGTGTGGGTGTAGTTGCATGTGATTGGTAGAGCAATCTATCAATCAATTCATTATTCTTTATGGTCTCTATGGTTAAAACAATGATATCATTACATATATGCACGTACTGTAGGCCTATAATGCTGCAGATTATTACTCCGATGTGGTATTATAACTGTGTGTATATTGTTACCTTTTATTTGTGTGTAGGCTACATCGCCATATTTTGTACGGCGCCATAGAGCGGTTTTGTAAACTTTTTTGGCAAAATCGGGCCAAAAATGAAAAAATTTTGCTTGCTAGAAAGAAATGTAATCATGAAAACACAATGTATAAACGATTTAAAGTATTAGGAATGCAACAATATTATTGGGGGTGTGGGGGGCAAAGTCCCCCAGAAGTCGAATTGATTTTGACTGCTGCACCTCTGGGCCCACCTACTTTTAAAATGGTTCCTCCATCACTGCTAGTAGGCTATTAACCTACTATTATAAAATGCATCACTTTGAAGGCTTCATATTGTAGTAGCCTAGTAGGCTAATTATGTGGAGAATAAATTCTTGATGCAGGTTTAGATACCGAAATGGAGAACATGAATGCTCCGCTTGTAGGCGTGTGTTGAAAAATTCCATCTAGTGAATGCCTCCAAAATTCTTTAATATATTCTACATAACATTTTCAAACTGTTTTCTGTAGCTGGCTATAGCCTACCAGCTGCACTACAAACCTTTTTACAATTTTAAAAAGAACCGCATGCTTAAAGCTGTCGTGAGAATAAAGCAATTGCTGCGAGATTTCGTATCTCCCTCTTCAGATATTCCTGGCTATAATCTCAACTTTGGAAGGCATTGTTAGGGTATTTACGAAACCCATTTAGAAACCTTGGTCGTCTGCAGGAGTAGCCTAGAGGTTAATATTCATCCTCGTCATTGCTTTATCGTACTGTCTGATTGAAACAAAAAGTGTGAACAAGTGAAACAAAAACTGGTCTTTCTCATTACAGTTTCCGAACTGAGAAAGCGTATTGTAGTTTTATTTATTTTGTTGTAAGAACACAACAGACATAAGTTTGCATTTTTGCTTTTCAGATGAAAACAGCGTATGAAGCGTTTGAGTTAAAGCAAAGACCAGATATTCTTCAACCTGATGACTTGGGAAATCTTGCATTAAATCATGTGGAGATGTCTTCCATCAAACATGGGAGTTGGTGCTGATAATATAGTTTTTATCCGAGCTTTAATGACATCATTCCAATGATACCCTTAGGATGGAGCATAGCCAATGTGATACATTGACGTACCAGTGACAACAAATTTCACTGCTCCACTACCGCACGTCACCTTTAGTCTACCACGTCCTTCAAGCTCAACCAAATGTTAATGGAAGTTGGGTTTTAGGCTACCATGCAAAATGATGACTGGCATTTTGTCTGGAGAGTGTTGTGGAGAATCGAATTAAAAAAACAATGGACATAAGAAATCACCAAGTTTTGTCATGCCACCGTTTCTACCAGGGTTTTTGATTTTGATGCACATTATAGGCTAGCCTATTGCCCATCGCTGGTCTTCAGAACAAAAGCAGTTCTGTTTGGTAAGATATTAGTGAGGAGGCACACAAAACACATGTTTATCAAGAAACTTCTGGAAGAGCTGAAGTCTTGATGCTACACCGCGTCGTAGCTCGTAGGAAGTAGTAAAGATCAAAATCACCGAAACATATTTATAGTCAGAGTGAAAACGTATCTCTCATGAAGGTTTTTATTTCGTTGAGTTTAAAAAAATGTAGGGGAGATGTGCTATCGATAAGACACCATCACCTATGGGACAGCTCATTATTTCTGAATATGTGTGAACATAAGAACTGAGATTTTTGTCATGGAATCGAGATTAACGTTACATCATTACAGCGTGGTTTACTTACTGGTGTAGGCCTACTGTGTAGGCTACTTAAGTGGTGAGATCAGTTAATTGTTTTTTTAGCTGTCAGAGTAAATTTAAATGGTTGACTGTTGTTAGTGGTTTCTATACTAAAGCAGGGTTATAACAACTGGGGCCTGGCAATAAAGTTTGAGTCATATGATGAGTTTTAAAACTATAGCAACAGAAAACTACATACGGTATTCAAATGTGACAGATTTTCAAGCAAGTTGAACACAAAATGGTGGTTGGTTAAGCAATGGGACAATCAGGGGCGCCGGAACGATTTTTGACTGGGGGGGCAAGATTACGAAAAAAGGGCACTTTTGTTTAGTAAAAGGCCAATTTTTTTCAAGTTTTAAGATAAGATATAGCGATAATGCTAATCTATCAGCTCACTATGTATTGAGTAATAATAGCCTACAAGTGTCCGGTATACAAAGAAGGGCATCACGCTATGTTATAATGATGTAACTTACTGCCAAGCCTTAAAGCAGCCGGCGGCCATGGCCGCTAAGTAGTGCTTGAATGACCGCCAGTGCTACCTCCTCAATCGGCCAAGTGTGGCCACCGGTCTCTTCTAGCCAATTATTTAATTTCGCAGTACAATGATCGTGGATTAACTGTCGAAAATATGTAGCATCAAAGAGTGACGCAAAATTAGGTCAGCGCGTCATAATCGCCATTGTTGCATTGTGCGGGAATATTTGTTATTCTTCTCTCGTGTTGTCGCTATATGTCAGGCCTGTCAGGGCATCCGTTGGTTAGCCACTGCCTGGTGTCGTCATCGATGGAAACTAGGCCTTCCATACCATGAGGTGGTCTGTATAGCCGGCAATCCTTGATAATGTGGGCTGCGGTCTGCATTTCACCACACTTATTGATGGAATATATCCATCTGCGATCACCAGCGCTGTAAGTCTTGTTTGTAATTCCTGACGTTTATTTTAACAAAGTCTTAATCCGAAGTGCTAATTTACATCGGCTGGCAATATTGTCGTTTTTATGTCGATTCGATGTTGTCGGACATTGAATCGTTGTTAAAAAGGAGAACTAGGTTAGTTGACATCCGAGGGAAAACATTTTTTGTTCATATTTTGCAAAAATTATGCTTCTTTTAGTACCGGTAATGTTCTTCACATCATTGAAATACTTATTTTATTACTTTGCCGTCATCGTCAACACATGTCGAACGTTGTTTTTTGTTGCTAAAAAGAAGTCTAGGGGAGTGGCCAACTTCTTTAAAATCAGCCACATTGGAGACACTTGTGCGAGTGTCGTTAGATGGTCCCGCAGTACTGGATTACAATCCCCCAATAAAGCAGTTATTGCGTGGTGCAACGATTCTATTGTAAGACGTCGCCCAGGCCCAGACTTCAACAACGCTAAGTGATCATTTTAGCATTGTTGCAAGTTTAATTCTATTTACTTGTGCTATCGTTATTTTGTATTTTGGCCTCCAAGCACGCAGATTTGGCCGCCGAGAAGGAGCTCCCGGTAGGCCACGATGGCTGCCAAAAAAACGAGTTTGAAGGCCTCTTACCTTTGTTGCAAAATTTTGTGCCGTAAATATTATTTTGAGGAAAAAAATGAAAGAATATAATTTAGCTAAAAGCGAATAGCAGAAATTGTTATATTGCAAAATGTGCAGTAACTTACATGACTTTAAAAGGGCACCATTGCCCCCCCTGCCCTTCCATCTGCAGAAAAATTGAGGGCAGGGGGGGCATCCGCCCGCCCGCCCCCGCTTCCGACGCCCCTGGGGACAATACAATCGATTACCTTTGGGACATGTCCCCTCCTATACTCGACGAGTCAGTTTACACCATTTTCCCAAGTTCTCAAGCATCTCCTTCTTTCCACCATACCTTCAATAATCAGTTGTTGTAAGCTAGCCTGGAGGTAAAATTTTCAGAATTTGTCCTGCAAATTTCATCTTTTTTTTTGCTAAACATTTGTGCATTTCAATGTTTAATAAACATGTGATGTGACTTCCTTTATGTAGTGCTGTGAAGTAATGTTCCGTAAGCACTAAGGTTAACAACATTGTTTCTCATTGGGATACGTCAGACACCGCGTTGCTATATCTAACTAAGTGTCCCAAAAGACGTACCCTCTTGTCCCATTGGTCAGCTATGCAATCAACCTATGGTAGCCTACACTTGAGTGACATTTTTAAATGAGATAAAAAGCAATAAACTAACAATAAATTTGTTACTGTTTTGACTTCATGTTATGAAACAATGACTAAACTTCACGACACAATTCCTTTATTTCATAATTTGAATTAAAAAAGCATTTTATTAGTAATTGTTATGTATTTTAGTTTATTTGCATTGAAACGATGTACTTTGTTTTCGTTTCCCTCAGGTCTTCTCTTTTGCTTAGTATTCATCCGCCTGCTTTTGTTAATTGGCACTTCTCGTTTTGGGCTTACTTTGTAGGTTTCACACTATATCTTGGTTGTGCAATTTTATAATAAAACAGAATTCCAGTATGACTCTGATTGAATGAGCTAAAAACACAACAGAGTTATTTGGCGACGAGGATGGGATGCTGAACGTCTGAACGAGAAACTTACAGTGATACGCAGAAGTGTTCAGTCTTAGTCCGTACGAGTTTTACTTTCTACAAGTTCTAGTTTTTTTTAAATTATTTACAAGGTGGTGGAATTAATGCAGTCGCAGCTAGAACATATGCGACAACAAATGCAGCAACAAGAAGAGAAGAACAGGCACGACAACAAATGCAACAGCAAGAACGTCATCATGAAGAACAACTGAAGGAGTTAATTTCAGCCCTCAAAATTCCATGCGAATCAGAAAACCAAAATCGATTATCTCAAGCCATTCCTAAATTTTGTGAGTTTGATTCAGCTTTAGAACTTTGGACTGATTATTGGTCACGTTTTTGCACATTTGTAAAAGCACAGTCCGTTCCTGATGATAAGAAGGCTCAAGTTTTCCTCACTAACCAGTCAGCCAGCATCTACAAGATGATCCTCAATCTGGCCGCACAAGAGTCTACAGCAAAGCCAATCAATGAACTTACAATGGAGGAAATTTCGAATTACATGAAGGCACAGTTCGACCCTAAGCGCTTCGTTATTCGTGAACGATTTCGCTTCTGGAGCAACTTGAAGCGGAAACCAGGTGAGACTGTTCCAGAATTGGGTGCACGAATAAGGCAAGCCGCTGCCACGTGCGAGTTTTCTTCTATTACTAATCCTTTAAGGTGCGTCTACACGAGAAAGTGTTCTTGCTTAGAAATTCTTGCTTAAGCTAGTGATTAAGCTCGTTTCGTCTACACTGGCAACCTCGACGAAGATTTTGCTCGCTTGAATCGCGGTCACGTGAGTATCTAATCCCCAATGACGTCACGTTTTAAAAATTTCGCGCCAAAGCATAGCAGTTTGCGCTAAAGTACAGCAGAGTAGACCAAGCAACTGACTGTTCTTTAACCATTTGAAGTTGTTGCAGTCTTTCAGTCATGGCTTCCCAGAAGTTGTGTAAAAAATGCTGCAAAAAGCGAAGGATGCAAACCCGCAATTTACTGCTTATTGAAGCATTCAGACACCTCAGTGAGGTTGAAATGTTGGAAACAGAATTTCGTGTCAGCGTGGGTGACTGGTAACAACCAGCAAGATCATTCCTCCGCTATTTTTATTACCCAGTGTACAATGGCAATAGTTTTCTGCTGAGATCCTGTTTTGGATTTGAAATTGGAAAATATTGTGCTTTCTATGGGCTATTTCGAGTAGGCCTACGGTCACCGCCAGTTCAGCCCGCAACATTAATAAGAACGGGTTGGGATCAAAACTTAACGAAATCCTTTAACGATACCGCCCTGCCCTGTCTGGATACTGAGCTGAGAGGAGACCTGAGATTTTGGCGGGAAAAACATTTCTAAGCAAGAGAACTCACTTAAGCGCCCAGTTTTTCGCTCTGGAGCGTATTTTTTCTCGACGGCTCGCTTACTCGCCCATTTTCTTAAAAGTAAGCGGCACAAACTGCGATTAACTTAAAGAAACAAGAAGTTTGGCTAGCTTAAGCAAGAAAACAGTCGTCGTGTAGACGCACCTTTAGATGAAGCTTTGCGTACCTGTTTTATGTGCTCGGTAGGAAACGAAGCAGTTCTTAAAGCTCTCTTTAAAATTAAGCCTGATGATCTTACTTTTTCACGTGCTCTTGAAATAGCCATAGAAACTGAAGACGCTGCCAAAGTGGCTAAGGAGACGGTGTTTGGCGCTGAACCGTCGGTGGTACATAAAGTTAAAGGCACCGATAGACGATATTCTTTCAAGAAAGCTACAGTGGTCAGTGCTAATGCGAACAAGCAAAGTGGTAATTTTAATCACCTTGCTAACAACTGCAGATTTAAAAATGCGATCTGTCATTTCTGTAAACTTACAGGGCATGTACAATCCGCATGTCGTAAAAAAGCCGCTCAAGTTCATTCTTCTAAGGTCAACTGCATACAGGAGGTAAATACTGTTCATAATTCGTCGAGTAAAGTTCCTAAACTCGAGGTTCGAATTTTTATTAAGTCTTTTCCCGTCTTAATGGAACTTGATACAGCTACAGGGGGAAACTTCATCTCTTCTGAAGTTTGGTCGCAGCTAGGCAAACCTATCCTGCAGACTCCGCAGCTACATTTTCAGTCGGCAAGTAAGCACTCGATGCCTATTATTGGATCTTTCACTGCCGAAGTGAGCTGCAACAAATCGGGAAAGACGACCACAGTTCAATTTATGGTATGTGAAATCCCTAATCTTAACTTATTAGGGCGTGATGCTATTCAAGCACTAGATATTTCGGTAGATAAGTTCTTTTCTTCATCTTTACATGCTATTCATCGTCACAACGACATAGATTTTAACTTGCAAAAATCATGTTCCGAGTTATGTGACCAATACGAAGACTTATTTAAACCTGAGTTAGGTTGTCTTCAGGATTACGAATTAGAGATTGAGTTTAACTCTGATTGTAAACCAGTGTTTTCAAAGCCCAGACCAGTGCCTTTCGCCATTCAAGAAGACTTAGCTCTTGCCTATGACGCCGGCATAGAAAAAGGTATCTGGACACCTGTACAATTTTGCGACTGGGGAACTCCTGTAGTACCAGTTCGCAAGGCTTCTACCGAAGGTAAGAAATCCAAATTAAGAGTTTGTGGTGACTATTCCTCGACGGTTAATCCACAACTTAAAACTCATAGGCACCCTTTGCCTCTTCCAGAGGATTTAATGCGTAAACTAGGGGGTGGCCACGGATTCACTAAGATTGACCTGGCAGATGCTTATAACCAGATTAGGTTAGGTCCAAAGAGTCGAAAAATATTGGCATTAAGTACCCATAGAGGGGTTTTATTGCAAAATGTTATGCCGTTTGGCATCTCTTCTGCCCCAGGCCATTTCCAAAAGATAATGGATGATTTAACTAGTGACCTTCCAGGTGTAGCAGTGTACCTGGATGACATTTTGATAAGTGGAGCTACAGCGGAAGAGCATTTCCAGAACCTTAAACGACTACTCGATCGTTTATCTTCGAAAGGTCTTAGATGTAGGAAGGAAAAATGTAGATTTGCCCAGGCAAATGTCGAGTACTTAGGTCATGTTCTTTCTAAACAGGGGATTTCAAAAGGTCCTAAAGTCGATGCAGTACTGAACATGCCTGCTCCTTCCAATGCTGGTACCTTACGTTCCTTTCTGGGGTCGGTTCAATTTTATTCTAAGTTTATGCCCCCAGAATTTTCTACGGTAGCGCAACCGTTATATCATTTAACCAAGAGTGGTGTTCCTTGGAGTTGGGAACACAAAGAAAAATGCGCTTTTGCAAAATTAAAAACGTTTCTTTCCGCAGACGATGTTCTCGTACACTTTAGCCTGTTGCTTCCTTTAGGAATTGCATGCGACGCTTCAAGCGTGGGCATTGGCGCCACACTGTTTCACCGCTCCCCGGACGGAAGCGAGAGGCCAATAGCCAATGTGTCAAAAATCTTGACGAAGGCCCAAAGAAACTACAGCCAAATCCAAAAGGAGGCTTTGTCTATCATCTTCGCTTTGAAGAAATTTTATCAGTACCTGTACGGTAGGAATTTTATTTTGGTAACGGACCATAAGCCTTTACTTTCACTTTTTGGTCCAGATAAACCTACCCCTTCGCTGGCGGCTAACCGGTTAGCACGCTGGGCGTTGTTTTTGAGTCAATTTAGTTATACTATAGAGTATCGCAAAACAACGCATCACCAAAATGCTGACGCCTTGAGCCGTCTTCCGTCCAACGATGACACAATTTTTGATGGGGAGGAAAGTGCAGATGATGTTGATATTGTCTGCGCAATTGATACGTTGGATTCGCAGGTTAGTCATTCCGATTCTTCTACTTTGCGCAAGGAAACTTCCAAGGATCCAGTCTTGTCTAAAATCATTCGCTTTACACAAGAAGGATGGCCTGCGAAATCAAACTCTAACGATCCAGTCGAACAGTTTAGAAGAGTTGCTGATTCTCTAACAACATGTTATGGTTGTTTATTATATGGTTCTAGAGTAGTTATTCCTTTTAAACTTCGCAATGACATTCTTTCTCTTTTACACGAAGGTCATTTCGGCATGCAGCGAATGAAACAGCTGGCCAGGACAGAAGTCTACTGGCCCAATATCGATGCGGACATTGTCGACCTCTGCCGAACATGTACTACATGTGGTGAGCATCAAGCTGCACCAAGCAAGGCTCCTATCCACCCATGGATAGCTCCAGAGAAGCCTTGAAGTCGAATTCATGTCGATCACGCTATTAATTTTTTAGGTTCTAATTGGCTTATTGTTACCGATGCTTATAGTAAGTATCCTTCTATTCACCCAACTTCTTCCGTATCGACGTCTGCTACTATTGATCTTTTAGAGCAGGATTTTGCCCATTTTGGATACCCCCACTCCATTGTCTCAGACAATGCGACTACGTTTTCTTCAGAAGACTTCAAGAATTATTGTAAAGCTAGGGGTATAGTCCACATCACTGGAGCACCATACCATCCAGCTACGAATGGTGCTGCCGAGCGTTTGGTGCGCACTTTCAAACAGGCGTTGAGAAAATCGTCGTTACCGCCTAAAAGTGCCACCACTCAATTCTTGATGCAGTTTCGGCGTACACCTAATGCCAGTGGTTACTCTCCCAGTGAGTTATTAAACCACCGACAACTACGTACTAAATTAGATATTTTACTTCCTTCCTCAGCTCAGATCACGAAACCATCGACGAGTCCTTCGCCTCGGAAACAAAACCGGAAAACAATTAACTTCGATGTTGGTGATCCTTGTTATGCTTTATACTTTGGTTCCAGGCAAAGCCGAAGCCCTCGGTGGGTTCCTGCCGTCGTGGTGAAGCGACACGGGAGTCGTAGTTTGCAGGTTCGAGTGGACCCTCGAGGTCCAATATGGAGACGCCATATCAACCAGCTACGTCCGCGTTACATCTCGCCGGAAGACGGGGACCCAGGGGAGACTACTTTCACGTCGTCATCGACAGCTGACGAGTTTCCGGTTCCATCGACGCCGATTGCGACCGAGGATTCATCGACGCCAAATGCGACCGAGGATTCATCGACGCCGATAGCGACCGAGGACTCATCGACGCCGATAGCGACCGACGATCCATCATCGTCATCGCATCAAGAACAAACATTAAGGCGATCAAAGAGAAGACGCCAACCACCCCTTCGTTATGGGTGGTCATAAATTTTATTGGGGAGGTGTTATGTATTTTAGTTTATTTGCATTGAAACGATGTACTTTGTTTTCGTTTCCCTCAGGTCTTCTTTTTTGCTTAGTATTCATCCGCCTGCTTTTGTTAATTGGCACTTCTCGTTTTGGGCTTACTTTGTAGGTTTCACACTATATCTTGGTTGTGCAATTTTATAATAAAACAGAATTCCAGTATGACTCTGATTGAATGAGCTAAAAACACAACAGTAATAATGTCATTTTTGTCCCATAGGTGGCACATCTCCCCTATATCTAAACAGTCCAACTGGCGCAAAGTGTAAGAACAATTTTTAGGCTATGGTAGCCTACTGTCGTTTGGGCTGTTCTGTTAGTGTTACGCAACCACAACCCTTGCCAGCAAGAAATGTTTCGAAGTTGGCGTTTCTTTTCATTGTGATAGGCTACTTATAGAACTTTAGTGCAAATCCTACTTTAGAGAACCGACTGTCTTTCTCACTGGCACCAAACAGTAGCCTACAGTAGATGGGATTGAAATAAGCCTACTGCGTCCTCAGGAAACGGTTTTGAGATCTCCAAAAACACAGAAAAACAAACCAAGTTGATTAAACACGGCCTTGAGTTTTATTAGTTTTTTGTGGCACAAAAATTGCAAGGGTAGGCCATAGGCGTAGCCAGGGGGTGGGGCGAAAGGGGCCATGGCCCCGCCCAAATTTTCAAAGTTTGGATTCCGAAGTTGAGCCCTTTGTTGAAAATATAATAAAATTTGTAGAAATTTATATCGTTTTCCAAGACATCTGGCTATTAACACATCCTAGGACTTGTTTTAGACACACAGAAAGACACCAATAACTTTTGCAAATCGTAAATCGCGCAAAGTTTACGCGATTTACGCTTCTTTTAACTAATCTGTGGAAGCAATTTCAGAATCGCTTACTCTGTTGGGTTTTTGTGTAATTTTTAAGTAGGCTAGCTGAGTTTTTAGTGTTCTCTAATTTTCGCCGCAGTTTTTGCTTGTTCGTGCGTAATACCTACCTTTAATAAGTTAATAGCTGTTTATCTGCTAATAAATTTCATACAAATATTACCCTAAAAGGGTTTCTAGAAAGCGCTATAATCCAATATTTGAGTGTAATTTTGCAAAAAATTTTCCGGGGGAGCTTGCCCCCGGACCCCCCTACAATACGCGTGCCTTCGGCACGCTCTAACCTCCCACCAGCTTTATTGCTTCCCTTGCTCAACCCACCATAGGATACGCCACTTCATATCAGCAAGCCCTATGAGAGGGGGGTACGGAGAGTACGGCGTACCATTGAGGGTCCAGGCCTGTGTTTGTTGGGGGGCCCGAAATTGTGGTTTTATAGTTTAAGCGCAAAAATGTTTGGTTAAAACCATCCTAAACGACTGATTTCAAGCATAAAAGTTGTTAATCTTTAGTCTTGGGAGCCCGTAATTTAGAAAAAGGGCCCAGAAAGGTAATCAAGTGCTTTGCGGGCAAATTAGGAGCCCAAAGTGATAATTTAATGCTTTACGTGCAAAAATGTTCTGTTAAAAGCACCCTAAATTAAATCATAAAAGTTAGTTATTCTCCTGTTCGGGGGAGGGAGGGGCATAGTGTAGCAAAAGCAAGTTTAAGAAAAATCCGGGCAAAAAACCTGGGTGTTTTTTTGTGTTTTTTTTAAAAACTATTTGACAAAGGTAGTTTCACGCTTATTTCACTTCAAAATGAATTTCGGAGTTAGAGCAGGAGCCGGAGAATACTTTAGGAACAAGACCGGAGCCGGAGTCAAAAAAGTGACTTCTCTCGTTCACCTCTGCTTGTGCTGGACGGAAGCCACTTTAACAAGTCGAAATTCTGCCACTGCGAATGACTACAATGCAACCGCCAACCAATCAGAACATTTTATAAGAGGCTACCGTCCAATTGTGACCCTTCTAGCACTCATCCAGAGAGTTAATGCTTGTTTTGGACTTTATTTGGTAATTACAGAAGAAAAAGAGCAATAGCAGTGGTGAGAATCGAACCCGCGTCAATGAAATGACTACTTTCTAGCCCTAACCCCTAAGCCAACCGGCTGACAAAAAATCCATCACTTAATTTGCTTTCTTTCATCTTCTTTTTGCCATTTTTTACGTCACTTAACCGTAGCTTATGATTGGTTGGCGGTTTCATTCTAGTCAAGTTTAGTGGCAGAATTTCGACTTGTTAAAGTGGCTACCGTGCTGGACATGTGGTGAATGCAAATGTTAATGAAGAAAGGTTAGGATTGGTCAGATGATTAACTTGATTATGTTTTAACAAGATGTTATGATTGAGCTTTGGTAGAGAGCTTGGCTTGTACCAGATAGATACATATAACACTCAGTAACGTTAACGGATTTAACATCAAACACACAAAAAAACATAAAAAAAACTACTAAATCCAACGTTTTCAACATCATACTTTTTGCCCAAGACAAAGGGGGCCCGGAGTGAGAGGGGGGCCCGGAATAACTCTTCGTACCCCTAGTAAAAATTTCTCTCAGAGGCCCTGCATATCAGGTGACGATGTCAAACACTTTGTCGTTCTCTTCAATTCATCAAATCCGCATCAAATATTTGGCCCCCCCCCAAAAAAAAAAATTTCTGGCTACACCACTGGGGTAGGCTACAAGGCCGTTTACCGAATTTAGTGTGCAGATCAAATAAGTTACTTCAATCCTAAGTCCAGCGGGAGTAGAAGACAGTTCAGTCGACTCACCGAAGTCAGCAGGGTGTGAAGTGATAAATCCGTAGGCTATAGGCAAAGCAATAACCCGGATGACCAAAGTTGTGACATTCATAGCAACAACTCAATTGCTGTCGGCTACTGCGCATCTTATTCAAATAGAATCAAAATTTGCAAGTAGTAGCCTAAGTGATCAAGAAATACCGAAAACGTGATCTAACACAATCTTTTTCAATTTATGGTTACAGATTAACATCAAACAGCTCACATTGCTCACGCAGTTAGTTCCATGATGCGGTTAATTATATGGCCTAATATGAACTCAACAAAATCTTGTCTATGATACAGACACTTTGATGATGAGCAATGATCAAATGAATGTTTAAGCCTACTTTTGATGAACTATTATGCTGATGTAACAAACACAAAAACATTGTGTTATTTAAAGATCATAGTAAGAAAAGAATTATGCTACCGTACAAACAGTAGCTTGTGTTTAAGTTGAAACAAGCAAGCAGATAACAATCGTTTGCTAACGTTGACATTGAATCTTTTAAGATGCTGCAAAAGCGTGGACAAATCAATACACTACACACGTAGTCTATAGGCGAAGGCGATCACAGTCATACAAAAGCCAATTAGGATATAATAGGCTAAGCATTGAATCAACATTTACCGCTACCCACATAACCACTTTGTCTGGTCCAGATTTTTATCAAATCGAGTAAGAATCTAATCACACCTGGACCAGATAAAATGACTGTGTGGATGTGTAAAGTCTAAATGGAAAATGACAGGCATCAATTAAGTCTTAGTGTTACGGGCAATTTTCAAATCAAACGTCATATAAAACCGTTCAGGTCTACTGAATCTTAGCGTATTACGTCATGGAAATTTCTAAGAAATGAGCAGATTGCAAGACCTGTAAAACATTGCAGCTGCAGCAAAACATTACATCATCGTTAAATCTTTAATTACTTGAACAGGTGTTGGCCGGGCTTGAACAGCTGCTTGAATATCTTATCATTGCTTATGGATTATTACGTCACAGTAACTGCCTACGTGCGTTTGAGATATTGCAATGTATTCTCGTCATTCGTAAAATTGTTGCTTGGAAGTTGGTCGCATATTAACTGTTTGCTTTGTGCTTGCCAGCTGGACGAAAGTTCCGTCTTTTATCTAAGTAATTTGTATTGTAGTGACAAGTTCAGTGGTGTATCGTGTTGCACCCCAATTTCGACAGCCGTAGGCTATTTTTAACAGAAATACAATTCTCGAATAGACGTTTCCAGAAGAGTGTTTCTTTCGGTCATTGCATACAGACGAACGGATCCGAGAATCTTATGTTACAATTTTCCCACGAAGAGATTATGGTTTACCGTTGTGACCACTTAGCCTGCATGATACAAGTTGTTTTTAAGGGGGTTGGGTTTAAACATAAAATTTCTGAAACAAGGAAAACATAATCCTGGTGCCCTTTCATGATTCAATCCTTTGTAGGCCCGATTTAGAGTCTGAAAACTGTCAAAAATCCATTTATTAAATTTTTTTCGAGCCTGCGTCAGTGATTCAAAGCCTTTACAAGTAGCCTAGGCTATGCAAAACTACCAGGATTAAGCTCTAAAAGAAGCTTTCCCAGTCCGTGGATAAAGATTCGATCAATCAATCAATCAATTTAGTTACACGCAAGCTTTATGTCAGTAAAAGCAACGCAGTAATATGTTAACACAAAGACACATTTTCAGGATTTTCTAGAAACAGCAAATACCCCTCAGGTTATTTGTCACTCGACACGGCATACAATACGATTATAAAATTAACAATAGGCTACCGTACTGTAAATTAACAATAAGCTTCCAAAAAACTAGCTCAATTCTACATATTTTTTCAGAAGTGTAGGCCTAGACTACAAAGTCAGGTTTTCTAGACGCCTGTTCGCTGTTCCACGTCTGTGACTCCCAACTTCACTCTTGTCCCCAATATTTTGGGGATATTGACTCCAAACTCCATTTCGACTTCAAACGCAAACCATAGCCTATAGCTTACCACAATCCAAGCATCGCTTGCGATTGAAAAGCATATATTTTCAAATGAAAAAAATTATTACTTGAAAAAAAATCATGAAAGTTCACAAAAATAACAATTGCACGAAGTGCAGCGTAAATATTTGTTTGGTAGCCTACATAATTATACTAAAAGTATTAACTGGCAAAAGATAAGATTTTAGCTCCAATCCGACTCCTATTTTTACTAAGAATTTCAAAATCCAGCCAAAACTACGGTTCCTAAATACTCCAATACTCCGGCTCCTGTTCACTTCAGATTTGATCATTGCTTGGGGTTTTTTGTGTGTGGGTTTAAGGAGGTACAGGTACCATAACTTTTTTGCCCCTTTTCAGCTATTTTATTGCCATGGCTGACATTTAGTAAGCTAAATATAAGGATATGCTGTGTGTGCTATTATACAAAGTAAATGAAAATTTATAGCGTTTTAATTTATTAATTTTATAAATATAAACATCACTGCATGTGATATGACAAAGTTTGACAAAGTTTGTCATATCAAGCAACAAATACGTATCGTAAATCACACTGAAATGTAGTGTGATATAAAACACATTAATTCAAGTATTGCTTGGTTAGATATCGATTTTGATGCGAAACAGTTTTTGCTAAGTTTATTCCAACACAACAAAATAGTTGATAAATCTTCATACGTCTTCATACCACAGCATGAATTGAAGTGTGAATTGTGGGTTGCCACTTGCCATTTTGAAGTGTTGTGCCAAATGCCACACCACACTTTGATCTAAACGTCATAATTTAGTGACAACTATCGTTTTGAAACATGTTTGCCTGACGTTTGCTTTTTTTGTGTGAGTAAAATTAGGAATTGTCAGTTGGAAGGTTTGGTTGCTGTTTGTCAGATTTAGACGATTTTGCGGTAAAAAAAAGTAATCGACACGATCACATAGATTAAATATATTCATATTTTATTATAATTAGTGCTTTTTGTTTGCATAATACACACAATCCAGATACAGTCAAAAACAGTAGGCCTACTGTATACCTTACCGTAGCACTGTACTAATGCACAATATCTAGGCACATGAGTGTCAATTATGTGGGGTAGTGATCCTTGGGTGTAAGACAGAAGGGAGCAAGTTATGTCTTGCTCCTTGTTTTTTTTTTGTGCGAGACAGGATTGTTCAGATTTCAAAGCAGGTGATGGAAAGCCAGGTGAGTGTAGCTTCGTCCAGTGCTGCTATGTTGCAAATATCACTGTCATTCTGGCAAAATAAAGTTTGCAATACTTTGCATAATCCATCTAATAAAACAATTCGTAAAAAAACGCACCATAAATAATGGGCAATGGCTATCTCACCAGCTCCGTTTTTTTTTTTATCTGAAACACTATTTGACCGGTCATGACATCACTATATAATAGGGGATGCACCTAAATTCGTATCCTGAACAATTCGTACCCTGAAAAGATTGAGAGAAAAAATTAAAAGAGCCAAAGTCGCTGAATGGAGTTTCCGCAAACAAACAAAAACTCTTAGGATCATTATTGGATATTTTAAAATGTTTGCAGAAACTCCGATCAACCCTAACCCTTTCAAAATATTTGCGGAAACTGCAATCAGCGACTTCGGCAACCTCTTAAGATCATTGCCGGAAATTTTAAAAGGTTTGCGGAAAAACGGAAACTGCAATCAACCCTAACCCTTTTAAAATGTTTGTGGAAACTGCGATCAGCGACTTCGGCAAACTTTTAGGATCATTACCGAAAATTTTAAAATGTTTGCGAAAACTGCTGAAAAACGGAAACTGCAATCAGCAAATTCGGCTTTTTTTAATTTTTTCTCTCGATCTTTTCAGGGTACTAATTGTTCAGGGTATGAATTGGGTTGCACCCCTATATAGGCACTTTTTTATTTTCTCTTTCAAAGCAAAAAACAAGAAGAGAAGAAAAAAGTGCCTATATAAGTTCTAAATTCAACAATTTTATTAAACTGGATCAGTGGCGCGTACCGGTACGATATTTCTCGGGCTGGTGTTCCAGAGTGAAGGAGTTCGATACTACCCGAAAGCGTTCTTTTTTAACTAAATTTTGACCCGAAGTGACTCAATCGTTAGGCTGCTGCATTTTTGTGGTCAATTTTTAATTTGAGTAGCTTACAGCCCAATTTTTATGTCTTTTCAAATATGAGTAGGCTAATAAACTGAGAGTTTTTTTTAATTTGTTGGAATTTGAGAATTTCTCAGAGTAATTTTCTGTTTGTCATAAGAGGATGTGACCGTGTTTGCCAAATGACGCATTACATTTTTGCTCTGAACAAGTTAGAAATTTAATAGTTTTATTCAACTGAATCAGCCGTGCGTACGATGTTTCTCAGGCTGGTATCCCCAAGGGTATGAGTTAGATACGGGTGCAACCTAGTTCGTACCCTGAACAGTTCGTACCCCATCAAGAGACAAAATTAAAAATAGCCGAAGTCGCTGATTGCAATTTCAGCAAACATTTTAAAATTTCCCCCCTGAAAAGATCGAAAGAAAAACGCAGTTTCCGCAAACAAACAAACTAAAAAGATCGAGAGAAAAAAATAGAACAAAGCCGAAGTCGCTGATCGTAGTTTCCGTTTTTCCCCAGTTTCTGCAAACATTTAAAAATTTCTGGGAATGATCCTAAGAGTTTGCCGAAGTCGCCGATTGCAGTTCCCGCAAACACTTTAAAAGGAGTTGGGGTTAGGAAACGATTGAGAGAAAAAAATTAAAAAAGTTGAAGTCGCTGACCGGAGTTTCTACAAATTAACAAACTGAAAAGATCAAGAGGAAAAAATAGAACCGTTTTTCCGCAGTTTCAAAATTTCCAGTAATGATCCTAACAGTTTGCCGAAGTCGCTGATCTCGCAGTTTCCGCAAAGATTTTAAAAGGGTTAGGGTTGATCGGAGTTTCCGCAAACATTTTAAAATTTCCGGTAATAATCCTAAGAGTTTTTGTTTGTTTGCGAAAACTGCGATCAGCGACTTCGGCTTTTTTAATTTTTTCTTTTGATCTTTTCAGGGTACGAACTGTTCAGGGTACGAACTAGGTTGCATCTGTTAGATACCGGTACTACCCAGAAACATTTTACTTTAACAAACTAAATTGCCTGCTGAAAACACTGCCTAAAAGTAAACTTGACATTGATGAAACCATTTTTTTTAAAGAAATATTGTATATATCATAACTTTTTTCAGCCACCAAACTAATTTGTTGAGAGCAAAAATGTAATGCGTTATTAGGCAAACATGGTCACATCACATCCTCTTATGACAAACGAAAAATTACCCAGAGAAATTCTCAAATTACATTTGTTATTGACGCAAATGGTGGACACATTGAGTAAAACTTGTTTTTCCTAAATATTTACTTACTGACAATAATATTATATGTTTATTACTTAAAAATTGTCTACCATTTGTTAAATACAGTTGTTTGAAGTTAACGTTATTTATTGATGACCTTGTTTACTTAGTCGATTAGTAATAGAAATTTAACAGTCAACATCAATAAGTGAAACTATTTGCACAAGGCAAGATGTGTTCACTGGAACTCATGCTACTTTAGCCTTACTAAAGTGTCATGTATCGTAGAGTTTTCCAGCAGAAAACATTTATGTATTGAATTTATTTAGCAGTTAAAAGAACACTTGTCTCCATTTTCACTGGTGTTGCTTTACCAAACTTTCAACACCAGTATTAATTTGCATTTCCCTAGTGCAAGACTTTCTGAGCTTATCTTGATTTCATTCTATTCTTTTGCTTTATTTCAAGTTTATTCACTTTGTTTAAAACTGTTCAAAAAACTGCCGAGGACTTCGTTCTGCACTGTCGACCCCACTTGAAGTGAAAATAAACCCAGAAGAAGATTGACTAAAATTATTGAGTAGACTCTTATTTAATTTTAAGCACTCAAAATTGCACTTTTTGTAAAAAATTTTACATTTTGCTTCTAACCTTCATTTGGTGATCT
Source organism: Aplidium turbinatum (assembly GCF_918807975.1). Lineage (NCBI taxonomy): Eukaryota > Metazoa > Chordata > Ascidiacea > Aplousobranchia > Polyclinidae > Aplidium > Aplidium turbinatum. Next base: position 51,563,643 of record NC_137472.1, read on the forward strand.
GATTTTTTTTGCATAAACGCTGCTTGGGGTCAGATTTGACCCCACTGTGTTTTTCACTCTGAAAATGACAATGTTATGCAGTGTATATATGTATTATGAAGTATTTGTCGGCAAAGAGATGGTGGTTCATTACAGAAGCAGCTTTGAGCAATGAACCACCTTTTTCTCGCCGACAAGTAAACCATAAAATAGTGCAAATCCTTGTCATTAGTGTAAAGAATACAGTGGGGTTAAATTTAACCCCGAACAAAGTTAAAGAAACAAATAATCCATGGTGACGTTTGACTCAATTAGTCGTGCAGTCAAGGCAGTAGGCTATGTAGAAATCTAAATGGACAAAGTTGAACCCCCTCTGCGGCCCCTCACCAACAAAATGTAATGGATTAAAAACTTTTTAGCAAGCATTTTGCGAATTCTCACTGTGGGGTCAAATTTGACCCAAATTGCAGTTTATGATATATTTTTTAAACTTGTGAAAACTCACCCAAAAACGTTAGATCAAAAAATATTCATTCTTATTTTATTTAAACTCTAATAATAATAACCGCAATTGAAGAATTTCTAAAGTTGTAAGTCAAAATTTAAAAAATATCATACACAAAGTTATTATTGATATTCTTCTCTTGAGGCCAGATTTGACCCCAATAATCGTTACTGGAGTAGTCGAATAAAATCTCACGGGTGGTTTTTGTACTCTCATGCTAATGAGAATTGTGTCGTTGACTATAACAGCTCTTTATAAAATACTTTGTGTAGAAAATAAGCTGTGTTGATATCATTTCAGGTAACTTGTTGAATAAGGTATTACAAAATTGGTTTCAACTTGATACATGTGGAATGGCGGATGCATCAGCTCGTTCGCTGCAATATGAATACAAAGCTAATTCAAACCTTGTTCTGCAAGCAGATCGATCTTTGATTGACAGAAGACCTCGGGATGAACCAACTGGTGAGGTTCTCACCTTACAAGGGAAGATTAGCGAAGTGCGAATGGGCGACAAATTCCAACGCACTGTTCCACCTCAAATGGAGGAACGCAAGGCTAAAAGAAGGAAGCGTGATGAAGATGAAAAAGGCCAAGCTAACTTGAAAGGAAGAACTCTGTTATCCGATGGTGTAGATGAAATGGTTGGAATCATTTACAAGCCTAGGACAAAAGAAACCCGTGAAACTTATGAGGTTTTATTAAGTTTCATACAAGCTGCTTTAGGTGATCAGCCAAGGGATATTTTGTGTGGAGCAGCAGATGAAGTTATTGCAGTGTTGAAGAATGAGAAATATCGTGACAAAGAGAGAAGAAAAGAAATTCAATCACTTCTGGGTGCATTAGAAGACACCAGATATCATGTGTTGGTGAATTTGGGAAGAAAGATATCAGATTTTGGAATGGCTAAAGATGCAGATACAGCTGATGATAACATTGATGAAACGTATGGTGTTAATGTTCAATTTGAATCTGATGATGAGGGAGGTGAAGAAGACACATTTGGTGAAGTTAGAGATGGATCTGATCCAGATGATGATGATGAAGGTGGAGATGAGGCTGATGTAGGCACAGTTGTATCAGCCAAGCTTACCAATGAAGCAGGAGACGTTAATATAACTAAGGAAAAGGACCTTCATCCACGTGATATTGATGCATACTGGCTCCAGCGTGAATTGAGTAAACATTATGAAGATGCAATGGAATCTCAGAAGAAAGCAGAGGTTGTTTTAGACATTCTCAAAACTGCCCCTGATGACTATCAATGCGAAAATCGATTAGTCAATTTACTTGGATTTGAACAATTTGATTTTATTAAAGATGTGAGGCAACACCGTCAAATGATTTTGTATTGTACTCTCCTTGCCAGTGCTCAAAGTGACGCCGCCAAGGAGCAAATCGAAAGTAAAATGAAAGAAGACCCAGAGCTTTATTTGATTCTGAAACAGCTTCATGACACAGAAAAGGAAGATATCATAAAAGAAGAACAGGAGAGGAGAGAGCGATTGAGAAAAAGCAAAGTTGAAGCTGACCTTGAAGCTACTGATGCTGACACTGCCAAACCTGAAGACAGCTATCAGCCAAGTAGCACAGGTATTGATTTAGAAGATCTTGAGTTTGCTCAAGGTTCTCATTACATGTCAAACAAAAAGTGCCAACTTCCTGATGGGTCCTATCGCAAACAAAGAAAAGGCTATGAAGAAGTACATGTCCCTGCTCTAAAACCAAAGCCTTTCGAGGAACAAGAAAAACTTGTGGCTATAGATACGTTGCCCAAGTATGCACAAGCAGCTTTTGATGGATATAAATCATTGAATAGAGTTCAAAGCAAGCTATCAAAGACCTGTTTAGAAAGTGATGAAAACATTTTACTTTGCGCTCCTACTGGCGCTGGTAAAACTAATGTTGCATTGCTATGCATGTTAAAAGAAATTGGTAAACACATTGCTCCAGATGGGTCTATCAAACTGGACAATTTTAAAATCATCTATATTGCTCCAATGAAATCTCTTGTGCAAGAAATGGTTGGAAGTTTTGGAAAGCGCCTGGCAAATTATGGCATCAAGGTTTCTGAATTGACTGGTGACCATCAGTTATGCAAAGAAGAAATCACAGCGACTCAAGTAATTGTTTGCACTCCTGAAAAATGGGATATTATCACACGAAAGAGTGGAGAAAGAACTTACACTCAACTGGTTCGGCTGATTATTATGGATGAAATTCACATGCTGCATGACAGCCGAGGCCCAGTTTTGGAAGCAATTGTGGCAAGGACAATAAGGTCCATTGAAACAACCCAAGAAGATGTGAGGTTAGTTGGTCTATCTGCTACACTACCAAACTATGAAGATGTTGCTACCTTTTTGCGAGTAGATCCGGCTAAAGGTCTGTTTTATTTTGACCATAGTTTTCGTCCAGTGCCATTGGAACAACAATACATTGGAATTACAGAAAAAAAGCCAATGAAAAGGTTCCAGGTAATGAATGAGATTGTATATGAAAAGGTTGTTGAAAATGCGGGGAAAAATCAGGTTCTAGTTTTTGTGCACTCCCGTAAAGAAACTGGCAAAACTGCTAGAGCAATTCGTGACATGTGTCTTGAAAATGACACACTTGGTCATTTTCTGCGTGAAGGATCTGCATCCACAGAAGTTTTGAGAACAGAAGCTGAACAAGTGAAAAATTTGGAGCTGAAAGATTTACTTCCTTATGGGTTTGCAATTCATCATGCTGGAATGAGTAGAGTTGATCGTACACTGGTTGAAGATTTGTTTGCTGATCGACACATCCAAGTGCTGGTATCCACTTCTACATTGGCATGGGGTGTGAATTTACCTGCTCACACAGTCATTATCAAAGGCACTCAAGTGTACAGCCCAGAAAAGGGTCGATGGGTGGAGTTGGGTGCTCTCGATGTTTTGCAAATGATGGGACGAGCCGGAAGACCGCAGTATGACACAAAAGGTGAAGGTGTCTTGATCACTGCTCACAGTGAGTTGCAGTATTATCTTTCTCTGCTTAATCAACAGCTGCCAGTGGAAAGTCAAATGATCTCTAAACTACCAGACGCACTAAATGCAGAAGTTGTTCTTGGCAATGTGCAAAATATTAGAGATGCTGTAAACTGGCTTGGGTACACTTACCTATACATTCGCGCTTTGAGACAACCAGCACTTTATGGAGTTGACTCATTGGAAGATGATGCTCTTCTTCAGCAAAAAAGAGTCGATTTGGCACATGCTGCTGCTGGTGTTTTGGCCAAAAATAACTTGATCAAGTATGACCGAAAGACTGGACAAATTCAAGTTACTGATCTTGGTAGAATTGCTAGTCATTATTATTGCACCCACGAAAGTATGGCAACATACAACCAGCTGCTCAAATCAACACTCAGTGAAATTGAACTATTTCGGGTGTTTTCACTTTCTTCAGAATTTAAATATCTGACTGTTCGAGAAGAAGAAAAACTGGAACTCAACAAATTATTAGAAAGAGTTCCCATTCCAGTCAAAGAAAGCATTGAAGAGTCTTCTGCAAAAGTGAATGTATTGTTGCAGGCTTATATTTCTCAGTTAAAACTGGAAGGATTTGCCCTTATGGCTGATATGGTTTACGTCACTCAAAGTGCAGGAAGGTTAATGAGAGCGATCTTTGAGATTGTTCTGTACAAAGGCTGGGCTCAACTTGCCGACAAATGCCTATCTTTGTGTAAAATGATCAATCGGAGGATGTGGCAATCCATGTCTCCTCTCCGACAATTCAAGAAGGTTCCAGAAGAGGTAATCAAGAAAATTGAAAAGAAAAACTTTCCTTGGGAAAGGTTTTATGATCTTGGCCACAATGAAATCGGAGAGCTCATCAGGATGCCCAAAATGGGAAAGGGTCTTCATAAACTGATTCACCAGTTCCCGAAAATGGAACTGTCAGTTCATGTTCAACCAATTACTAGATCCACGTTGCGTGTTGAGCTTACCATAACACCAGACTTTCAATGGGACGAGAAAGTGCATGGAAATTCTCAAGCATTTTACATCTTCGTGGAGGATGTAGACAGTGAATTCATTCTCCATCATGAGTACTTTCTTTTGAAGAGCAAATATGCAAGTGATGAACATATTGTGAACTTTTTTGTTCCCGTTTTTGAACCTCTTCCACCTCAATATTTCATCAGAATTGTTTCTGACCATTGGATTGCATCGGAAACTCAACTTCCAGTTTCCTTTCGCCATCTTATTCTTCCAGAAAAGTATCCTCCTCCAACTGAGTTGCTGGATTTGCAACCATTGCCAGTTTCCGCTTTGCGAAATGCAGAGTTTGAAGCATTGTATGAAAACAATTTTCCTTGCTTCAATCCTATTCAGACTCAGGTGTTTAATTCAATCTACAACAGCAATGAAAATGTGTTTGTTGGAGCACCTACTGGGAGCGGAAAAACAGTTTGTGCTGAGTTTGCTCTGCTTCGTGCCTTCACTCAGGACTTGGATGCCAGATGTGTTTATGTCACGCCAGTTGAGGCCGTTGCCGATCTAATCTACAAAGATTGGAGGGAAAAATTTGAAGTGCATTTAGGAAAGAAAGTAGCTCTTTTGACAGGTGAAACCAGCACTGATTTGCGTCTGATTTCTCGAGCATCAATCATCATCGCCACATCGGAAAGGTGGGATGTGATATCACGTCGGTGGAAGCAACGCCGAAATGTTCACAGTATTTCTCTGTTTATTGTTGATGAAATTCACTTGATTGGAGGTGAGACTGGACCAGAAGTTGAGGTGGTTTGTTCTCGAATGCGTTACATTGCTTCGCAGCTAGAAAAGCAAATTCGTATCATTGCTCTCGGCTCCTCGTTGGCAAATGCTAGAGACGTGGCACAGTGGTTGGGTTGTTCTGCAATGCACACCTTCAACTTCCATCCTAATGTTCGACCGGTTCCTCTTGAGCTACACATCCAAGGATTTAATATCACACACACGCAATCTCGTCTTCTTAGCATGGCTAAGCCTGTTTACAATTCCATTACTAAGCATTCCCCAAAACGTGCATGCATCATCATTGTCCCGTCGAGAAAGCAGAGTAAGTTGACTGCAGTTGACATCCTGACATATGCAGCTGCAGATGGAACTCCACAGCGCTTTTTGCATTGCAATGAAACAGAATTGGGAGCTTATCTCGAACATGTTAAAGATGCTACATTGAAAGAAACTTTGTGCAACGGTGTGGCTTATTTGCATGATGGAACAACGCAGCTTGAACGAACAGTGGTTGAGCAACTGTTTTCTTCTGGAGCTGTGCAGGTATTGGTTGCTTCAAGAAGTTTGTGTTGGGGATTGAACATGGCAGCCCATTTGGTTGTGGTTATGGACACGCAGTACTACAATGGAAAGATCCATGCTTACGTTGATTATCCAGTCACTGATGTTTTACAGATGATTGGCAGAGCAAACAGGCCTCTAAAAGACGAAGAAGGAAAGTGTGTAATTATGTGCCAAAGCTCAAAGAAAGATTTCTTCAAGAAATTTGTTTATGAGCCTCTCCCAGTGGAATCACATCTGGACCATTGCCTTCATGACCATTTTAATGCAGAAATCGTGACAAAAATCATTGAGAACAAGCAAGATGCTGTCGATTACTTGACCTGGACCTTTCTTTACAGAAGAATGAGCCAAAACCCGAACTACTACAACTTGCAAGGCGTATCACATCGCCACTTGTCCGATAATCTCTCAGAACTGGTTGAAAACACCCTTGCCGATCTTGAGCAGTCCAAGTGCATATCGATTGAAGACGAAATGGACATCACTCCTCTCAATCTTGCCATGATTGCGGCTTATTACTACATCAACTACACCACCATAGAATTGTTCAGCATGTCATTGAACGCGAAAACAAAAATCCGTGGGCTCATTGAAATTGTCAGCAATGCTGCCGAGTACGAAAGCATTGCCATCCGCCGCCATGAAGACAACACTTTGAAGCAACTTTTACCTAAGGTTCAGTACAAACCCCAAAATATCCGCTATACTGATCCACACATTAAGACCAATCTTTTGCTTCAAGCTCATCTTTCCAGACTGCAGTTGCCAGCTGAGCTTCAGTCTGATACTGAGCAGATTCTCGGTAAAGCTGTTCGTCTCATCCAGGCATGTGTTGATGTTCTGTCATCCAACGGCTGGCTTTCTCCAGCGTTGGCCGCTATGGAACTTGCGCAGATGGTTACGCAAGCTATGTGGAGCAGAGATTCGTATTTGAAGCAACTTCCCCATTTTGGATCAGATCTCATCAAGAAATGTACAGACAAGGTAAATATAATAGCTTCAATTTTTGCTTATTTTATTACGAAATAAAGTTTTATGAAGGTGGCATGACTGTGTATTTTCTTAGAACGTAACATGCAAAATTGTTTAATTAGGCCTACTAATTTACTTGTATCTTACTTCACTGAATGTAGTTTTGCTTTATTGTGTGGAATTATTATGCTAAGATTCTGCTCTCAGCATATCCTATGTCCTATCACACTAATTTTACAAAAAAACTAAACAGACCTTATGCTCACTTTTTCTTTGAAGATAGTGCTAATTTTTAAAAGTTTTATTTCAGTCTGCAACATTTGTTCTTTGTTGGTCATAGCCAAACAGAGTGATTGAAGTGCTTTATTCTTATGCAAAACTTTTTCATTTTAGGAAATTGAAAGTGTTTTTGACATTCTCGAGATGGAAGATGCGGACAGAGACTCGCTCTTGCAAATGAATGAAGCTCAGATGGCAGATGTTGCCAGGTTTTGCAACCGCTACCCTAATATCGAGCTAAATCATGACGTGCAAGATCCAGACAATTTGCATGCTGGCAGCCCTGTTGTTGTTTTGGTGACACTAGAGCGTGAAGATGAAGTTGCTGGACCGGTGATCGCTCCTTTCTTTCCCCAAAAGCGAGAGGAAGGTTGGTGGGTCGTAGTTGGTGACCCGAAGACAAACAGCTTGATCTCTATCAAGCGACTCACTCTGCAACAGAAAGCGAAGGTTAAGCTGGATTTCATCCCACCGTCTGCTGGCTCTCACCAGTACACACTTTACTTCATGAGTGACGCATATATGGGTTGCGACCAAGAGTACAAGCTCTTGATAAACGTTCGTGAGTCAGAAGGTGAAAGCAGTGCAAGCGACTCTGATTAATGCTGAAACTCGCAAACTTTTATTTCAGAATGTTGAAACGCTGCCAGTGGCGTTCTAGCTGTGTGGAGCGTTTTGCGATCTGAAGTGACTTAGTCTTCTGTTGCTAATTTTTGTCGAAAAAAAAAACTTCAAATGGGCGGTTTCACAACAATCTTTTTTGAAGTTGATTTCTTCTGTTCAGGGGATCATATGTTTATGGCTCATGTATTTTGTGTATATGTAGACAACCGTTGGTCGCGAACGCTGACAAACAGTCCGATTTTTTGCACGGTATCTCCAGTTTAGCAACAATATGATTTCAAAAGTTGTAAATTCTCTGTTATTTCTACTGAAAAGTTTAATTTGTTGTATTTAATTTCACAAAAGTGTGGCATTTGAAAATATTGACAAGTTTTTCTTAAAAACAAAAAACTCTTTGGTGTGTCGTGATTTCTAGGTTGTCGACGTCAATTCGGTTTGGGGCAGCTTGAAACCACGTTTCTATCCTGATTCGTAGCTCATCTCAATTATCGTACCATGCAGGTGATTAGAACAAGCATTTCTTACTGAAAGAAGAATCGAGTAGATCAGATTGATGACAATTGTTTTAATATACAAAACCATTAAATACATTTAACCTTTGCTTTTATGTTTGAAGTTGTGTTACAGCTTATCTAAAAATCGATGTTGGCATTTGTATGTCGCTGCTGAAAACAACAAAACAGTACTCACAGGATGGTAGTTGCATAAATCGATGCTTTTTATCTTAAGACTCGTGCTGGTCTTCATATGATTGATTCTATTTGTAGTAGTGTCATGTTTACATGTGATGTCATGTTTATGAACAACAGTTGATAAATCGTTTTTCGGCTTTTTTGTTTCCTTTGAATCACTTGAATTGAAAGTAATTTTGATCTTACAATAACGTAACATTTTGGCACAATGCTTCCGACTGTGTTTTTCACTGCCGCGTTCAATCATTGACCGTACAAAACAAAAGTATGGCGATTGAAAATTAAGACTACCACACCAAAAGAAACCTTAAACATCTTAATTACATGCTCTGCTGTTATATTTTAATTATGGTATGCTAATGTAGCTTTATGAGAGCAGTTCTTTCTGTTTTGAGCACATGTATATCGGTGCGGTAAAGATTTAGTTGCTGGAACGTTCTTCCCAGGCATTTTTTTGAAACTTCACATACCGGTAATCAAAATGTATCATTTTTGAAAATGTTTTGCCCTTGCTTATTACAAACTATTCCTGCTATGCGGTAAATTACATTGTGTTTTTGATGACTGGTCCATGTAGCCTACATTGTACAGTAGTGTATCACACGCAAGTAAACTGGTTATTTGCAGTGCACATTTTCCTTTGTCTCCAAAGCTAAGAACTTACTTTGCCACATGTACGGAAGCATCAATAACCTTATGCTTGGTCAATAAATCCCTTTTTTCTTAGGTAGTGTTGAATGTAAGTAGACTTGTGCAGCAGCCTATTTCTGGAGGGATGCGACGTATGGAATGAGAAATGACGACACAAACTTACACGTTATAAACTTAGAATTGTATTTGATAATTTTGCTTTAGACTGATTGCATGTCAATATGTTTCCCGTCTTTAGTAGCACTGAGCCCTGCGAGATGCTTTACAGTGAAATACAGCAGTACAGTATTGACTTCATTAGGCTACTACGGCATGGTTTGGTTTTGAATCTTTATCCTCGGTCTGATAAAGTCTTATTAGGTTATAGTTCCTGATAGTTTCGCATACTTGTTAGAGGCCTTTGACGCAGGGCCGGTAACCGAAGTTGACTGAGTGAAGTTTCCGTTTGTTGAAGTGTTGTTGCCTGGATAAGATCTAGCCTACGAGTTGAGGATTTTATGCTTGAGTCAGGAAACAGTTAAGTTCTGCACGTTTCCACCCTTTAGGTGATTTTGTAAAATGACGATTGTAGACAGACCTGCAAATGGACAGTTGCATTACATTTTCTACTAATTTCAATTACACGTGTTAAACTAAAGCTGGTGTAATTGCGGGAGTAGTAATTTTGCTGCAGATGGCAGCACTGTGCGTGACAGGAGAAATAACCAATTACATTTGAATAAAAACATTACGGTAGTCTATAGGCCTACATAATCAGAAGTTTATGATAGCTCTTCAGATAAACCTAACAGCTTTCGACGTGTGTTCATGTCCATGTTGGCTGGAATACAACGTCTTGTTTGTAATTGTAGCGCGCGAAAACACGATAGCGTAGGCTACGGGCAGTGTCCTGTTACTATAAAGACTACTAAAGCTGGAATCAGGCAACAGAATATAGCCTACTGTAGTTTAGTAATCTCTTTTTTTCAGCTTCTCAAAGTGTTGATTTGAACCTGGGCAGTTCCAGGGGGGTCTAGGTGGTACTTTTGAACCCGGGCCCGGATTTACAAGATTTCCCGCGACTTCAAACATTATCAAGATCTTAATATAATCAGACCTCATAGAATTGCCATCAGAGGTTAAAACAGCCGCTTCAGCCGTCAGATGGTAAAGTACCGGGCCCATTTCAGCTCTCTGGTGGTAAAATATAGCCACTTCAGCCACCAAACAGTAAAATAAAAATTTAGTTTAGCACAGTATAGTGATTTCCTTAACCACAAATATTTAGTAAAATATAACCCGAAACACGAATTTCAAAATAAACAAGCTAATGTTTGTTAGAACTCAAAAACTGAAATGACTCAGGTAAGAAGATTGCTATTCCTGGACTAAAAATTAGACCAAAACTGCTTTTCAGATTGCGGCAAGCATCAAATGTTTGACCTAGGCCCAAAAACCTTTCCCAAATCAAATTGAAAACTTTCTGACCGTCTGCACTAACTTTGCTGTAAATTTTCTTCTGGTGAGCCTAGAATGACCAGTGAAACATCAATGGAATCGAGAAGTAATACTCTAGCCGTCTAGCGCCTTGTGATAAATAAAAGTTCAAAAAAGCATCCGCTAGACAGATATAGTAAGTTTCGCGGTTCGGGAAATTTTAAGATTGCGCGAGATTTGTTAAACAACCATGCTTTTGGCATATAGGGTTTGATCTATTCCTCTTAATTTTCTACTTTGAACGGCATGTGTCATCCTCATTTTAACAGCAACCTTTATATTCATAACATTGTCAATGAAAGGGGCCCGAAAATAAATTGGTACCGGGCCCGAGAAATCCTGTCAACGGCCCTGGGCAGTTCTGTTGCATTTTAAGCTGCAAAAGTGTTAAATGACGCACGGAATCCACGGATGAAAGTTTTTTGCCTGCTGTTCAGTTTAATTTTCCACTGCTCGCTTTTACCAGTTGTTCCAGACAATTGTTCACCTAATCAAACGTCATATAAAAACCGTTCAAGTCTACTGAATATTACGTCATGGAAATTCCTAAAACATGAGCCAAAATTGCACCATCGTTCGTAAGACTTGTGTCAAACCGGTTTAAACCTGTTTCAGTTTGAAACCTGTTTAAACATGAAAAATTGCGTCACACTACTGCTGACGTGCCTTTGAGTTATCACAAATTTTTCTGATTCATTCTCGAAGTTGTTTGTTGGAAGTCGGTCACACATTTAACTGGTTTATTTGGTGCTTGCTAGCTGGACAAATTCTCCGTCTTTTATCCAAGTAATCTGTATCGTAGTGACAGTTTCTTTAGAGGTGTACGGCGTTGCATCTCGATTTCGATAGCCGCGGGCTAATTTTACAGGAATACACTTATTGAATAGACGTTTCAAGGAGTGTTTCTTTTTCGGTCACTACATGCAGACAAACGGATCCGGGAACTTTATGTTACAATTTTCCCACGAAGAGATTATGGTTTACCGCTGTGACCACCAGTTCATAACCAACCAAGACGGACACAAAGATGTAGCCTACGGTGATTGGTGTTACGGCACCCAGCCAGTAAATCAGTCGCTTTTCATACCGACTCACCATCTGCAGACATAGACCTTTCAATGGGCTCGAAAAAACTGACGGTTTGCTGACTGGGATGTGCAGGTAAGGCCAGCCTTATGGGCGTAACACGTGTCTATCGCTGTCAATTCTTGCTACACTCGACTGAGGAGAAACACATAATTGCTGAAATAGTTTTTTTAATTTTTTTGTAAAAGAGGGTGGGAATGCTCCACCTGTGAAGTGCGAACGCCATTGCATGTACGACCTTTCGTATATAACTTTTCTCAAAACGAAGCCTTCCATGCTAGGCAATCTTTTGTAGCAGTGAAAAAATGAAGCTTAATATAATTTGTACACGAGGATATCAAGTCGCCGCACCTTAGTCATTACGTTCAATATCAAATATTCTCAGTGGGTTTCTTTACTCTCGATCCAAGAAAGCTAGTTTGAAACTTAACTTTGCATTCTAGTAGATGCTGTTTTCAGCCACTGACGCTAGTCTGGTCAGGGATGTTGACAAGAGTGAAATTGCTTCTCTTGTCTTTCGATTATTATATCATAGAAGACACTGCATGAAAAGCTTTCTTTGATCCGAATCAGCAAACCAGTAGTTTTGAGAGAGCTGATTAGCCTACTGCCCCGATAGCTTAGTTCAGTGGTTTCCAACCGGGAGAGAATTCCCCACTAGGAGGGAATTTGGATTTAGGACTGTAGCCTACACCTTTTTAAGCCTGGTAAGTTGGCCTACACTAGAGCGTTAAAGAGGAAATTATTATTAGATTAACTCCCGATTATTTAAGGGAACGTTCAAATATTACGTAACGCCTTCGAGGGGGAGGGGGGGGGTTATGCAAAGCGTTACGTTAGCGTCACATCGGGGGGAGGGGGTTCAAGCAAAACGTTATGTAACGCTTTCGAGTACGGAATGGTAGTTTTTTGTGCTGAATTCGTAGTGAAAAAGCGTTACATGGGGGAGGGGGGGATTGAAAAAAGCGTTACGTACTATTTGAACGTTCCCTAAGCAACTGTACGCTGACATGGATGCAGGCCATCACGTAGGTCTAGGGGAGAGTGGGGTTAGTTGGAAGGCGGGGTTAGTTGAAAAATGATCATTTTTTTAACTCTCGATAACTTTTTTAAATATTTACTGCCAACATGTGAAGTAGTTTATAAAAACACATAATCTATGTTAGTTTCGATTTGTTGAGTCAAGGTATACCTGTTTGGCTGACAATTTTCTATTTTCTTACTTTCGAAGTAAAATTTTTGGCGTATTAAAAAACATCTTATGCGTCGATATCGTTAAAGATAGGCAGAAGTTTTTTGATGTGTGTCATCTGTAGGTGTTCAGCAACACTAAGACATAAACAAATTTTAGTCCAATGCACCATGCTTGAATATTTTAGGAAAATAGTTTGTCATATGCTAATGGGGCTAGTTGGAAAATATTGGGTGGGGTTAGTTGGAAAGTGGTTTGATAACGGTATGACTATGTAGTACGATACGAGTATATAGTCATGGTATGATAATAAGTAGTATAAGCTCCAATGTATTTGTTTTAAGCAGACATACATTGTAAAATTTTAATTTGAATAACTTGGAAAGTGTTATATATACGGCATCACAAGTTTTAACAATGCGTTTATTAAAAAATGGTTTTACGATGATTAGGTGTAGAAGCAAGGTAGAAGTCATTGCATTTTGATTTTAAAGCAGGTAAACATACTTGCTTACAACCCCATGTAAATGTTTGTTGGTTGAAAAAAGAGTATCCATTCATTAGTAGGCATTAAACTGACGTTTTTCAACTAACCCCAGGCATGGGGTTAGTTGAAAAATCAATTGTATGTTTGTTTATTTTAAATTTTCATTAAAAGCTGAATTGACTCAATACTTATTTTTGGTTGTATGATAGAGGACACGATAGGTGATAATTTAAGCCACTTCACGTTGTCAGGTTATGCACCAATTGTCTTAAATTTCAATTTAAAAAAAAATCTTTCCGACTAGCCCCACTCTCCCCTACTTCTTTTTCATTCAAATACTCGATGGCTTTTAAGAGGAAACGTAACCAAGCAAGTGCTTGAGCTTAAAGACGAGCTTAAATATTATTTTTTGACCTTTAAATAAGATTGGAATTTGTTGCATTGTTGAATGATGACAGATGGATTAGATTCCTAGCTTATTTGTTTGATTTGCTTGGTCCATTGAATAAACTAAACCTGAAAATGCAAGGGTAAAACACCAATATACGGAATAACTTATATCCAATCGCCATCTCCGTTCAAAGCAGATTGCGCATTAACATGGGTTATCTGTATCTATGAGCCATTGACATGTTGATACCATGCGAATTTACAGGCTGTAGCCTACTGCTTCCATGCTGGCTCAAGGTAGGTTGGAAGAGAGTGATTGATTAATGTCACTGTTATTAGGAGATTGTCTTAAAGTACTAGAAGGCTCTGCTGTCCTGGTCGAGGGGGACTACGTTTTGTCTGGCCTCTACCTTTCGACCAGCCTGGCTTGGGTGGCCCTTCAAGAAGCAGATGCCAGTAGCCTACTGCTCAGCATTTAAAGATGATTTGGAAGCTTTCACCAGCAAGCTTGATAAGAGAAAAGTTAGAGTGGACAATTGAACATGTTTAAAGAATTATCATCGGTGCTGGTTGTTGACGGCAAAGAACAAGTTCTTCCAGAGTTGAAAGGAGAATTAATTTTGCAACATATCACTGCATTAGAACTAGAATTCATTCGATATTTTTCTGAAGTTTATGACGATGAGCTTGATTACGAAATTCATTCACATTGTTGAAAGAAAATCTTCATGATAAATTGCAGGATGAATTTTTAGAACTCAAAACGGATTCTTGCGCAAGAGACATATTCAGAGAAAAATCAATCACTGAATTTCGGCCATTAATGTGTAACTCCTATGCCAAAGAAAGCTATCCTATTTTCCCGTTTGCTTTCACTTATCTATGCGAATCAGATTTTTCAACTCTTGGAAATGAAAACAAACCAGAGAAACAGATTAGACTTGGAGAATGATATTCGTTGTGCTCTTTCCAATACTCTTCCACCACATTCATGAGTTGTCGAAACAAAAATCACAAGATTCACACAGACTGTTAAAGGCCTTGACTCTTATAAGCTTATTTTGAATGTATTCTTTGAATAAAATACTTTTCAGCAACGTTCTTCATTAATTAAATTAGGCTACAGTATTTCAGTATGAAAAAGAATATTAGGCGTACAGGCTAAATAGGTTATTAGCCTACTAGCGAAAGTTTAGTTTATTTTCCAAGACTTAGATTAAAATAGCCTATTAATGTACCTAAACGAGTTTTTAACAAACTAAATTTATAGGGGGGGTGGGATATAGATTTGAATATCGACTAAAAGGGCCCATCGGATAAAAAAGGTTGGGAACCACTGGCTTAGTTGGTTAAGAGCCAGACTTTGTGCACGAAAAAGCCACAAGATCAAGAAGCGCGTGTTTTGAGGATTGATTGAATCTTTATCCTCGGACTGGGAAAGCTTCTTGCAGAGCTTAATCCTGGCAGTTTCGCATACTTGTAGAGGCTTTGAATCACTGACGCAGGCCCGGTCACCGAGATTGACAGAGTGAAGTTTCCGATTGTTGAAGTCTTGTTGCCAGGGAACTATTCCATCCATTAGATGCCGCTGAATGGAGAGCAGTCCTTAACGTGCGTTGCCCAAGCGCACACCCCGAGAGTCGAACCAGCGCCGCTTGATCTTGAAGCTTCTTCGTTCCAGAAGTGACGCGCTAACCAATTGAGCTATCGGGGCGGTAGGCTAAGCTTCCGGCGGCCATGACCGCCGAATCCACCACGCCGGTAGGCCATGTTTGGTTGCCGGCTTCCGAAAGCCAACATTTCTTAGCTTTATTGGTAGGCTACTTGAAACTTTTTTCTCCACCTGCGTTCGTACGTGAAACGTTTCTCTCTTAACTCGCAACCTTTTTTCACAAACAAGGCTAAGTGTCTCACAAGCCGACGAGAAATATTGCTGATGAAAGTTTCGCAAAAGTCTGAGCGTCGACCTCTATAAAAGCTCGCTCTATACTACTTGGGAAGCAGTGCATTTAAATCCAACTGCAAATACGTTTCAGGGCCTTATTCTTGCCTGAGTGAAAGCAAAACCATCAAATTTTTGACAGACTTTTATTTTAGCTGCCGGGAAGAAGCTCTGGAGGCCATGCTTGGTCCCCGGAAAAATGAAGGAGCTTAGAGGCCTGGGGCAGCTCTGCATTCAGCAACACCCAGTGGATGGAATAATTCAAACAATTCAACAAGCGGAAATTTCACTCTAGCAATCTCGGTGACCGGCCTGCATCAGTGGTTCAAAGCCTCTGCATAAGAAACTGCCAAGAATAACCTCTCAGAGGACTTTTTAGCCCCAGTATAAAGATTTAAAATAAAACCAATTGAGAGCTATGCTGGTAGTATGTTGCCCCAGCGCACACTCCAAGAGCTGCACCGCGTTGCTTGATATGTTGTTTTACATTGGTAAAGTTGGGTCCTTTATGCAATCGCATCTGACCGAATGCACATTGTACAGTGTTTACTGTACAGTGTGTACACCGTCGGTCACTAGGCTATATCGCGTAATTTACCGTAGCGTCAGGAGCCTGGACATGATGAATTTTTTCTTAGCCACGAAGTCAGAAGAACTAATTGAACATACGTCAGTCACTGCTAACATATACAATACATTAGCATTGAGCATTTGAGCAAGCAAAAACAATATTGGCAACTTTTAGTAAAGGGAGTTCCATACTTGATTCCAAGCACAGGGGGATAAGATAAGGTTCTGATTATATCCACCTCAGGGATACCAGAATGAATATTAAACGTTAGACTGTCCTTGTTTAGATATCCCTGACCCTACTAGGCCTTCGGCACTAACGAGTAGGATGGTCAGTTACTTATGATTTACGACCGTGACGCATGCTTAAAACGAGAAAATTTGGCACCGGAATGAGTAAAACCAATAAATACATTACATTCATGATAGAAAGTTAGCACTTGGTATTACACGTAATAGTAAAAGAATGCAGATATGGCAGCAGTACATTAGTGGTGCAAACCAACGCCTAAAACCATGGCAGCAGCAATTTAATTCGATAAATCAGATGAAGCAGTTGAGTAAATACTTTTTGCTGTATAATTTTGCTTCCACGCAAATTCTCTAACATAAGCTGATGTGCTTGAGTCTTCTGCAGCACAATCAGCAGAACAAGTGTATACTGCGACCGTTCCCCAATCAATGGTCGGACCTTCGATTGCCGAATCGACGTCTAGGTAACTCAACAAATGAGGCATCACCTTCACAAAAAAAATAGGTGAAATTACTGTAAGTGTTTTGATCAACAACAAAAGCAATTAGTGAAAGTTTAAATGTCAACTTGTTTTAATTGCTCCTTTTCACACAATAAACGAAAGCGTCTGATATTTCATCCAAGGAGTCCAACTGCATCAATGTTGAATTGTTTGATTCAAATTTTGTTCAATAAACTTGAGGAGTTGTTTAAATATCAGAGGACATCATTTGTTTGCATTCTTTACTACATGACGCCAGCCATGATGATTTTCGCCAATGTGTGTAAAATGGCACTAATAGGGCGACATAAGTAGAACATCTCATGGTGCGTTGGAGAATTGAAAGCACAATCGTTGAGGTGTCCAAACATCTCTATACCGTAAACTGTGAGCAAGAGAATTGACAACTTAAATCAAATTTAAAAGCACTTTTTACCTTACAGTTAGTTACTTCTTAAAATAAATAGACTCCAGTTGTTCTGACGCGATTTAAAAATGTGAAGTTATGACAAAATACAACATTGAACATTTACTTGAAATTCAAAGATTCGCGAGGCTCCACAATCGCATGGAGGGATGTCGTCAGGTTTGGGAACAAATTGATCTGAGCACCAAAGAGGTTTCCCATCTTTTTCATAACGTACAATCTGCAAATGTACAGTACACGGACATGTTGAAGACGGATACAATTAATTTGTTGATTTTTAGTCAAGGTCATGAATTCTACCATTGTGAGTTGAATTACTTGAGCCTGCAATGCAAATTGTCCACCAGCTGCAAAGTTTTCGCTCTTAAAGATTAAATTTCTGTGCTTCAAACACAGCTTCCGTGCTGGTTCATAATTTTATTTGTGCTATGTAGCTGTGCAAGTGTGCATTGCAATGTTTTTCCAGGTTTTCTTGGGTGTTGGTTAAAGTTAATACAGCAATCTTGACATTGTGAAAATTTACGCAAATAGTATGGACAATGAAAACTAATATTGATATTAATTATTATGAAATAAGGACTCAATTTTCACTGTGATGGTGAAAATATGTAAATAAAGACGAAAATCCGTTGAAAAAAGTCATCGGGATGCAATGAACGAAGGGTGAAAAACATAGAAAACATAGACTGTATTAACACAATCCAAGATTATAGATATGCATGATATTAAAATACAATAAGTCCCGGCTTATCAAGCCCAACTTGGTCCGGTCCGGAATTACTGTATAGGAGTGGCAGAAAACAGTCCCTCGCTTTCCAAGTCCAAAATCAAACGGTCCCGAGGTGGACTGAATACCAGCGGGGACTACTGTAGAAGGTTTCAAAGAAAAAATATGTGAACACAACAGAACCATTTTGTAAAAAAAATACCAACTTGTTCTTGGTTGTATGATAGTCTTTTTTGAAATTTCATGAAAACAGCATCTTCTTTTTGCAACTCGGCAGCGTCATTTAGATCTTTCTCATTGAATTCCACAGTAGTTGACTCAAGTTTGGAAAGTTCTTCAGCATCGTTGCTTTTCAAATTTGATGATTTCACAATGTCTTCAGGTTCTATTACGATTTCATTTTCTGCCGATGAAAAGAGTCTGTGATATTTGACAAAGAAGATGTAAAGCAATATATTTAAATAAAATGGACCTCGGGATGAAAATATACCAATCTTTCAGAGCTTGATAGCAACAGTCCAACGGCTGCAACGCCTGGATGGGATAGCTTGACGGCATGACTGCTACCAGTGTACAGAGGTGGGCACCCGCTACTTTTAAAGTAGCGCGCTACCCGCTACCGCTAATTGGGCCAAAGTAGCGCGCGCTACCGCTACACGCTACCAATTTACAAAAGTAGCGCGCTACCCGCTACCGCTACTCGGGCCAAAGTAGCGCGCGCTACCGCTACTTCTTCCGCTACTTTTGTCTAAAATGACACTAGGAAACACTCAAGTCCCTAGTGACGCAAAAATGACCTTGAAAACGAATGTTTTCATTTGTTTACGCTGTCATTTTAACGTCGTTATAGAAAACACATTCTAAGGGAAATTTATTGCTACGCATCTTTCAAAAACACGAGCATTTCAAAATGAGAGTCACTATAGCCCAAGTCCTGCCCGCTTTCGCATAAGCACATCTTTTCCAACAGAGAAAAGTCTCTCCACCGCAGCACTGGAAGGAATAGGGTTGTTGTATTTAATGAACAGATGTTTTAACTCGATATTCGAAAAGCTCAAGGACTTGCTCTTGTCCGAAAAAAGGCATCCACAATATTGTTGCTTCCTTCTGCACCGACGTTTCACGGGGTGGCGCAAATACTCCAAAAAATACATCCTCGGAGTCATGACTGGTGTTGGTGTCACTCTTCTCGGTAGCAACCTAGCTTTATGTCTCCCGCAACAGTCGAATTACATCTGTCTTGACTTTTTCTCGCAGTGCGTCAGCATCACCCGTGGAAACGTAGTGCAGAAATTGTAGCCACGACGTCTTGAAGGAGGGATGAAGACATGATGCCATAACGCATTTCATGTTGTTGAAGCACTTGTTGAATCGTTTCTTCACCCCTTCAAGGACTTTCACTTTCAACTCCTCACAGGTCACAAGATCACTGATCTCGGTCAACTTCTTCCCGCTAATTGTGATGGTTGGAAGCAAGACTCCGTAATATGCCTTGGACTCGCCCTGGAGAATGTCTAAAATAGGCTTCATCACACGGAGATATTCGCCGAAGAAGTTGACGTCAGCTAGAAAAGACCGAAACTTTGCAACCAAGACGATTATATAGCTGCTTGACCACGCCAGTATTGCAAAAAAAACAAGCATTTTTTTTCAATTTAAATTAAAAAGTAGCGGGTAGCGGGAGTGCGACTGAAAAAAAGTAGCGCCTCTCCCGCTACCGCTACTTTGGAATAAAAATAGCGCCGCTACTCCAACTAAAAAGTAGCGCCGCTACCGCTACTTTTACCAAAAAAGTAGCGCGCTACTGCCCACCTCTGCCAGTGTACTGCATAGCCGAGTGGTTAGAGCCCTAGTTTGACGTTTAATTACCAGTCCGACACCGCTCAAGAGCATGTGGGCTTTGGCAAGACACTTAAAGCATGCCGTCGATTGCGAAGGGGCTCCACTTCGACAATATAGCCCTTGATTTCTCTCATGAGTATGATCAGTACACTGCTCTAAAGAGAAATGCCTATGTACCTTGTTAGGGCTGTAGCCTACTGAACTACCTCATAGGCAAGAAAAAGATTTAAGTGAAAACGCACACAGTTTTAAAAAGTCAACTAAACTATTGTAACAAGCAATTGCAATCAAAAGTGTACGTGTTACTGTGCAATACCTGGAAATAAAAAAGAAGTAGAAGAACTGTCTGGCGATTCTTTTTTCAGTTGGTCACTGTTGTTGCATGTACGCTTATGCATTTTCCAATCATGAACTTGATGATCTCTTCCACAGTATTTCGTGGTTTTACAACGAGAGCAAGTCTTTTTCCCTTGACAGCCACACACTTGACAAAGGTTAGAATCCACCACATCTGGTCTATCACCAATAAGTAATTACAGTAAATACATTAGTTTCATCCTTTAAACTTTGTTGCAATAATACAGCTATAACATCACCTGTCGGCTGCATTGCCGAGTGGTGAGAGCGAGGCGAGAGCCTCTAAAACGACGCTAGAAAGGGCACCGGTTCGACACCGGTCAAGAGCATGTGGCTGTGTCTTTGGCAAGACATTAAAGGCATGCCTGAAGGTGGTCACGAAGATTGGCTTCCTTGCCTTCCCGCCAACTTAATCTAAATCTTCAATCACTGGGCCGACAAGCTATAACATTGATGTAGAAAAAGGATACATTTGAATGAGAATTATTTGCAGAAAAGTAAATTACTTACTTTACATTACATGTTACTCATAAACCATACATACTTGTATTCTGTTGAATCATCATAATTCGGAGGTTCAAAATCATAAAACAGATTCTTTCTCGGTAAAGTGCATCTGAAGACTCGAATCGGACTATTGTCTTCTTGTTGGTAACATGTATTGTTCTTGCAACAAAAGACATAAATAATTCTGAAAACGATATTGGCATCATTAAGCATAAGCGAGTTATCTAGAGATCAATGCAAAGTATATTGTGTATGTGCAGAGATGGGCAAGATCAAGATCACCAAACTATGTGATCTTGAAGATCAAGATCACTTTCAAGATCACTTTTTGTGTACTTGAAAAAAAAATGAAGGTTTCGATCAATGATGTTGCAAAGAATAATTACTATAAGCAAACTGGGTAAAGGTATATAGTTGGTATTGCTAACTTTTAACTACTCAATTGCTGGCCTAAGAATTGTAATAAGTTAGTGACTGTTGCTATTAGGCCTATCAGTTGTTGACGTAGTTTGCGTAGAATCGCAACATCACACCCAAGGCCGAGGTTAATTACAGTAGTTCTGAAAAAGTCGCAAAATTTGCAATTAGTTTTATACTTTTTGTTTATAATAAGTAAATAAAAATAAACTTTGAACTGCATCATTTTTTACCAAATTTTTGTCTGGTTCATGTAGGAGTTTTTATTCGTATTACTAAGTAGTTTTAACTTTCACTGTATTATGCCAATGTTTATTGCACCATTTACCCATCTGGCAACCTTGATGCTGTTGTCTGCTGTCAAAAAAGTTCAGAGGTTTGCGGTCAGACAAACCTCTCCATACTCAAACTTTTAACAAGTCTTTGTCTGGTTGATTTGCTGCAATAAACCACTTTACATGAACAAAGTCGGCTAGAGTCCAGATATTTTAACACCGCCATTCTAGACTTTTGAAACCTCTAAAATTGGGTCAAAAAAAGCAAACATTTCTTTAAAATTCACACATGGAATGGAAATTGTGAACAAAGTTAAATCATTTTTTATTATACGTCAACATAAAGTACACGGAAGTTGGCTTCTTTATTATGACCAACACAGAAAACTTTTTCAATTTTGAAATGGCAACACTGACCAGATTAAATGGAGACTTTAAATCGTCTTTTGTTGGACACATATCATATTAACAGTGGCTTAATGTTAGTAGTTGCCACAAACTACTTTGTACAGTAAGAGTTCTAAAAAAATGCCTCTAGATAGATATCTAGGAAGTAAAATTCAATTTTGAAGTGATCTTGATCTTTATTGTTCTTTAAGATCAAGATCACACAAAAAAAGTGATCTTAGATCAAGATCACCTAAAAAAAAGTGATCTTCAAGATCACGCCCATCTCTGTGTATGTGTATTGTGTAACATGCATAATGCCTCTGCGTTTATAGCATGTTTGACAACTCCTGGTATTTTCTGAACTGCAGTAACTCCCAATCAATTTGAATGTAGTAGGACCTATTTCAGCAAATTTTGGGCTTTTACCAAAACTAGATACAGTAGGCTAAGTAGCAATGACTTATATTAGGGTGGTTTGAAAATTTTTTTTTTTGCAATTTCAATGTGGGGGGTTTCTGAAAACCTGGCAAACCTTTAAAAAATAACATTTCCACAATTTTTTTTGGTAGGCCCCAAAACCCAGCCACCTACCCCCCAACAAAGGTCACAAAAGGTCAAATTTAGTAAAAAATCTTCTAACTTTCTCACCACTGATAGTAGAAAGTCAGTTTTGCTGTCGAAAGATACAGAATACTTATATTTCTATGTGTCATACAAGGAACTTTTTCTCTAAATACATTAGTTTTTGAGATAATTCAAAAACCTGCATTTTTTAGGATATATGAGTCATTCCATGCCAAACATCCTGAAAATCATAAAGGTCCCAGATTGACCCACTTTGATTTTGCTCAAACTAGGTCAATATGTTATTTGGCATGATATAGCCATGTATTACAAATTTTAGTTCAAGATCTATTATAGTTTTGGAAACATGATGCTTTAAAGTTTTAGGTACCCCCCTAAACTTTTCCGCATTTGTTTTTTTGGACCATTTTCAATTAACCATATCTTTTGTTCCAAAGGTTATATAAAGTTTATGTTTGGTAAAATGGTTCACTTTTAACTATATTACATGATTGCATTGTCAAAATGCAATTACTTTGCAGCATAGTGGAGTAATCAAGCCTCACAGTAGCTTTTTCTTCACCAAAAACAAACTTTGTGCAATATTTGGAAGTCTGTAACTTTTTTATGAAAAGTAGGATGGTTATTATATTTATCATGAATGTTCTTTCCCTACCAGATAACAACTTCACCAAGTTTGATAAGTAACACTGCATTTATTGGAAAGTTACAATGTATCAAGTATGCAATATGCACCCAAAGCAAAAAAGCCAAAATAACACCATCTTGTGGTGTAAAAACACCCCCGTAAAAAAGTGTTGACAAAGCAATCTTTTTTACCTGTTGAAGAACATTACCTAAGGAAGAAGAATCAAGGAATATGAGTACACTGCAAGGATGTGTCAAATATTATTCAGTTCTTCATCACGAATATGTTTAATTGCAGGGGGTTCTTCCATTTTAGCCAAGTTCATGTTTACCATTTTATAGAAAACTTTTGCCTTGTGGTTGAGTTTTGGTCTGTGAAAATGGCGTATATTGATGCATCCTTGCACTTATACTCATATTCCTTGATTCTTCATCCTTAGGTAATTTTCTTCAACAGGTAAAAAAGATTGTTTTGTCAACACTTTTTTACAGGAGTGTTTTTATACCACAAGATAGCGTTATTTTGACTTTTTTGCTTTGGGTGCATATATTATTTTGATGCATTGTAACTTTCTAATAAATGTAGTGTTACCGGTACTTATCAAACTTGGTGAAGTGGTTATCTGGTAGGGAAAGAACATTCATGATAATATATTAACCATCCTACTTTTCATAAAAAAGTTACAGTTTTCCAAATATGGCACAAAGTTTGTTTTTGGTGAAGAAAAAAGCTACTGTGAGGCTTGATTACTCCACTATGCTGCAAATTAATTGCATTTTGACAATGCAATCATGTAATATAGTTAAAAGTGAACCATTTTACCAAACATAAACTTTATATTATATAACCTTTGGAGCAAAAGACATGGTTAATTGAAAATGGTCTAAAAAAACGAATGCGGAAAAGTTTAGGGGGTACCTAAAAACTTTAAAGCATCATATTTCCAAAACTATAATAGATATTATAGCTTTGGTAGAGAGGTACTTTTTAAAAACCATAGACAGACAATTGATAACAACTTGTGGGTCAAACTGGGATCTTTATTATTTTCAGGACGTTTGGCATGGAATGACCCAAATACACTAAAAATGCATTGTTTTAATTATATATCTCAAAAACTAATGCATTTAGTCTAGAGAAAAAGTTCCATTTATGACACATAGAATCATAGATATTCTGCATCTTTTCACACTAAAACTGACTTTCTACTATGAGTAGTTAGCAAGTTAAGGGATTTTTCTTACTAAATTTGACCTTTCGTGACCTTTGTTGGGGGGTAGGTGGCTAGGTTTTAACGCCTACCAAAAAAATTGTGTAAAATCATTTTTTAAAGGTTTGCCAGGTTTTCAGAAAACCCCACGTTGAAATTGCAAAAACAAAAATTTTTCAAACACCCTAACTTATATGATGAAACTTGCCTGTGAAAACCATTCACACTAACTTCATTTGGCGCATACAGCTGTATTAGAAACACCATTGGTTTGGAACAAGTCCCACACAGCATAGCTTCAGAATCTGGCAATTTTTTAGGATCTAGCCAAGCTGGTTTTCCCCCAACTTTGCTTGGGAAATATTGCCTATGAAGATGCCATGGGTGATCTGGTACCTCAACAAAGCCAATATCAACAATACTTTGCATTGCTTAATTTGTTGCTAAAGTTATCCACCTAAACACATCAACAATAAAAACTGCAATATTAAATGTAGAACATCGGATATATTAACACTAGAACGGCCGAAAAAAAGGTATACCTCCAACGGCCACTGGTGTCGAAATCGACACTTATCACAAAACTTTATTTTTCCACAAAATTAACAGTAAGATTTCGTTTTATTTTACAGTGATAGAATTATCTGAAGCACTTATTACTTTTGTCATCTATTTGCGCTGTTCATATCTTGGTCTTAGACGAAAATTATGACGTAGGCTACCAGGTTTTGATCAGTTTGAAGTTTGACTTTATCTGTATCTTGACTCTGTAGTCTGTACGATGATCTAAAAATTCAACAGAGCGAAGACATAATTATCATAAAAATAGCACAAAGTTTTCTTATTCAGGAGAAAAAAAATCAAACAAACCAACAAACACTTTACGCAGTGTAGCCTTTGCACTCTGTGACTTTTCAGTCACGATTATCACACTTTCCACAATGGTAACTGTATTGTTTTTGCAATAATGTCCAGCACACTTTCTGCGTTTTCTAGATGGTCGTCCCTGCTTTCTGCAGTGTCGGCTTTCGTTTCAGCACATGAGCAGTTCTCAAGCTCTCAATGATCTTGAGGGTAAAATCACGTCGGTTGATGTTGCTCCCGGAACGTTTTCTAAAAATAATCCAAGAATTCAAAACTGCAACAACTAGCATATTTGTCAAAACTGCTAGAGGCCATCTTTTACTTGCTGCATGTGTGGTGTATTTTCTTGCCATTTGGTCAAACACATCAACTGCTACTTTGTTCTCGTTATAAAAATGGATCACAGAGGGTTTCTTTTTCTCTGTTGCATCGATACTAGGGCTGTCATGCATAGTGTAAAGGACATTTGCATTTTTCTTTTGTTTGCACTGATAGTTTACAAGCATGCAGCTGTTCGTTGAATCGTAGAAGAATTTACTGGAAAATATTTTTCCTCCACCCTTGGTTATCTCCTTTGTCAGTCCTTTACTGTTAGCTTGAACAGTTCCAACAATGGTTATATTTCTTTCCTGTAGCAAACCAGCAAGACTCACCCCAGTAAAGAAGTTAACTGTTGTGACGTTGTATCCGCCTTGTCTGTGTAAATTGGTGGTGATCCTCATCACTACATCCTCGTGGAGAAGCCTTCCATTTTGTTGCTCTCTTTCAATAGCTCCTAGCTCCGAGGTACGATAAGTACGGTACGGTATTGAATACGTATTTGGAATGAACCTCGGCTAACACCTAGAATTTCATGCCAAACTTGTCTGGTTTGTTTGGCATGAACATGATAAAAGGACATCTGTTTTTCATTGGAAATAGCTGTTCATCGATTGGAAGGCTCCAATCCGGAGTGTAATTGTTGATGCAATTAGCAACAAGTCCTTCCACTGGCTCTCAAATATGAATATTATCTGTTACAAATCGCTGATAGATTTGTGAAAGGTATTTGTAAACTCAATACCATGACCTAAAGTCAAGCCGAGCGATGACACACATTAAGCTGAGCGTTGGACAATTACCATGAGAAACGCTATAAGTCAGTGTGAAAACTATTGAATTAGTTTTTTTCACACAGGAAATCTTTTATACTTTACAAATCTTTCTATAATATTCTTTTGTTTCTATACTATATACAATTAAACTTGTATGAGGTGTCGATTTTGACACCTCGGCCGTTGGAGGTATATCCGCACATTGTAGATACCGGTAGGGTAACATAAAAAGATTTTTTAGAAAACTAATACTGAATTATGAAGTGTAAGCATAATTGGGAAGCTACTGAAAGTTTGAAAGCGTTGCGATAACAATTAAGGCCTAAAATAGTGCACTAAATTTTTAAAAGTGTCGATTTCGACACCTCGGCCGTTCTAGTGTTGAGCAGGCGTAGGTAGAAATTAGGATGGCTCTGTCCTCAACAAGACTCACAGAACACTCGAAAATGTTACCATTAGCAAACCATCTGAGCTTGAATTTGTTGTGATGACAACACTTATTACCCAAAAAGCCAGCAATATTGCAGGCTAATTACGACCACCTACCGTATTAAATAAGTGCTCCGAGTTTTTGTCTCAGGGTACGATGTCTAGTCTCAGATGTATTGTCTTAGGGTACGATGTCTAGCCAGCCAGTGTGTATTTCGCCATGAGCCAATTAACAATATTGCTCTGTAAAAATGACTCTGTTGGATAGCCTACTTGTAAGTTTTTCACAACTAGAAAACAGCCTAATTTCAGACCAGATGTTAAAAAAATACAGATGAAAAAGCCGTTATTATTATGGAAAGGAGTTCTCTCCCAGAAGAACATTGCGAGAAAATGCTTTGATCGAAGTTCTAACGCCTGTTATCAAACATTTCGCCATACACGTTTCGTGGTATTCGACACAACAGGTTTTTTTTTATAAATAAAATAACCGAAGTAGACTACTTTTAGTTGTCAACGTCTGTGCCAGTTGTTGAGATCAATGTATTGTCTCAGGGTACGATGTTTAACCAGCCAGTGTGCATTTCGCTGTATGAGCCAATTAACAAAATTGACTCTGTGAGATACTTATTGCCACGGTAGCATGTCAGTACGCTCTTCAACACCTACAAATGATGAGCTCTCTGGTTTTCGCCATCTTCTACAGCAGAGTCTGCGGGTGCGGTAGTTAACCGCAGGAACGCCTCATTTCGCTGTATCACACGCTTCATCAGCGCCTAGCATCTGAAGAGCCGTTTCCTTCGATTGAAAGTTGTGGTAGGCCTACAACGTCCTCACAAAGGAAAAATTTTACCAGGATTTAAGTGAGCTCATGCGCTGTACCAAACGCCATTGTTTCGTACTATTGTTCCGTTTTCTTTTATCTGCAGTTCATTTTTTGCTTTTATCTTCATTGTATTTCTTGGTAACTTGCATATTTCGCTCCTAACTGTGTTAGCATGCGGGTACATGCATAACTATATTTACGTACTAAGCGAGACTAAAGAGATGTAAAAGGAAAAAATCTCATCACGCAGTAGGGTACGGTACGCTAACTATATAGCCTAAGAGCTTTTTTCTTTTGCGATCCCCAGTTTCGCGTTTACAACATTTCCCTTCTTGGAGCAAAACAAATATATTGTTGATGACGTCATATCATTACGCAACACAATACCTGTCCAGAGATCAGTCCCTTCGCCTTTTTCTATTCTATGACCACGTGAGTTAATCCGTTACCGCCATGATTGTGACACGCATTTCATTCTGTTAATGAAGTGCTTTGTATCAACAACGTTCGCAATAAAGCTAGAGACAAAATAAACATGGTGGCAGCGTAAGATTCTTGAACTCAGCCGTAGCGTCAGCAAATCGAAGACATACAGATAGAAGTGGCACTAAGGTTAAATTGAACCAGCGTCATAGACAGACAAGATGTCAGATCGCCAACATAGACTGCCCCCACCACTTGATCCACTGGACAGCAACCTTGCCGAGTCCTATCACCAATGGCGTGAAATGGTGGATATCTATTTGCTGACGACCAAAGCATATAACGATGACAACAAGGTGCAGACAGCAATCGTTAAAGAATGCGCAGGCTGGAGCATGATCCAGGAAATGAGACATTTTGAATATACCGCAGAAGAGAGCAAAGACGATCCGAAAATATTGCTGGAAAAACTTGAAAAATATTGCAGCCCAAAACAGAACGATGTTATCTCCACATTGAGGTTTTACAAAGTAGAATATAAAGAACCCTTCGACGCATTCTTGACGGAATTGAAAGCAAAAGCCGAACACTGCAAGTTTCCAGACAGAAACAGGGCTTTGCGAGACAAAATCATACTGTCTGTCCCGACGGCGCTGCAAGAGAAGCTTTCAAGCGAAGCGACACTCACGCTTGACAAAACAATACAAATCTGCCGAGCCGGTGAAGCATCGCACAAACAATTGCAAGAATTGCAAACAAAGCCTGCTGAGTCCATACACAAAGTTGTACAACACCATTCCAACAAGGCAACACCGAGACGCTTTTCACGCTATGAGAAAAGCGCTGAATGTGAGTTTTGTGGCCAAAGCCATCCCCGCAACAGAAGCATGTGCCCAGCGTATGGAAAAACGTGTTCCACTTGCGGGAAAAGAAATCATTTTTCAGCAAAATGCCGAAGCCGCCTACACCAGGTCCACAACATGGAACCAAGCGTGCACTCTGAAGAAGAAGACGCATATTTGTGTGCTATACAAGGAAGTGAGAAACGAGGACTAACCGCACTACTCAATATAAATGAACAGGAAGTCCGTTTCCAACTAGACACCGGAGCTGACGTCAACACCATATGCAAGCGCTTTGTAAAAAGAAGTCAGATAACTCCGACTACACAAACATTGACGATGTGGAATAGAACGACAGTCAAACCAGCAGGTACGGCCCTACTCGATGTTATCAATCCGAGAACTAAGGAAACCTACTGTGTTAAATTCACTGTTGTAGATAATAACTTGAACTGTCTTCTAGGATTATCCACAGTTAAAAACTTGAATTTGATTTCGATTAATGATGATGCTTTTATCGCCAATGTAAGTAACACAAAACTGGGTTACATCGGTTGTGCGTCTTTAACAGTAGACCCAAGGGTAAAACCTAGAACCCTACCCTGTCGCAATGTGCCAGTCGCGCTCAAAGAGAAAGTCAAACTCGAACTCGAATCGCTGGTAGAGCAAGGCGTGCTATCCCCCGTTGATGAACCAACAGACTGGGTTAGTCAAATGGCAATAGTAAAAAAACCGAATGGAGATTTACGTATTTGCATCGATCCCCAGCCACTAAACACAGCATTAAAAAGAGAACACTACAAATTGCCAACGCTTGACGACATCTTACCTTCCTTAACAAATGCCAAAATATTCTCAAAGGTCGATGTAAAACACGCCTATTGGCATATCGAACTAGATGAAGAAGCGAGCAAACTAACAACAATGATCACGCCGCATGGTCGCTATCGGTGGAATAGACTTCCATTCGGTCTCAAAGTAAGCAGCGAAATTTTTCAAAAAAGACTAATAGAGGCGTTGCAAAACCTAAACATTGTCTTCGCTGTCGCAGATGACATCATTGTTGTTGGTTGTGGGTCAAATGAAAACCAGGCCATCAATAACCATGACGATAACCTGAGAGCTTTGCGACAGCGCTGCAAAAATATACCAATTTTGCTCAATGATCAAAAGGCGATCATTAAGAAAACGGAAATCACGTTTATGGGCCACAAGGTAACGAAAAACGGGATCCAAGCCGATCCATCAAAGATAGAAGCAATAAGAAACATGCCCTCACCCACAGATATATCTGGCGTAAAACGATTCTGCGGCATGATTCAGTATCTATCGAGGTTCATGCCAAATCTGGCAAACGACCTCGAGCCCGTACGAAGACTGACCCGAAAAAACGTAGAGTGGGAATGGAGTGAGGAGTGTGAGCAGGCAATACAAAAGGTTAAAAAGAAAATCGAGCAACCCCCAATACTGGCCTATTTTGACGCGCAAAAGCCAGTGATTCTACAGGTGGACAGCAGCAAGGATGGACTTGGCGCTGTTCTCTTGCAGGACGATCAACCTGTCGAATATGCATCTCGCGCCCTCACAAAATCTGAGCGAAATTGGGCACAAATAGAGAAAGAGACATTAGCAGTCGTATTTGGTCTGGAGCGATTTGACCAATACACCTATGGCCGACAAATCACAATACACAACGACCATAAACCTATCGAAACCATACTTAAAAAACCACTAAGCCAGGCCCCCAAACGGATACAGAGCCTGCTGATGCGCATGAATAGATACGATGTTGATTTCAAATACATGCCTGGAGCCAGCCTTGTCATTGCCGACACTCTAAGTAGAGCCTTCCCTGAACTTAACGACTCAGAGAATCAACCGAATCACATAATGAACCTAAACGTCTTAGAGGACATACCAGACGAACGTCTAATTGCAGTAAAACAGGCCATGCAAAGCGATGACGAAGCAAAAACACTGTTGAGGATCATAACAGAAGGTTGGCCAGCTACCAAAAATGATCTTCCTGAAAACATCAAACCTTATTTTTCGCTTCGAGAATGCCTGACGCAAGAAAAGAATTTAATACTAAAGGGAGAGCGCATATTTATCCCAAAAAATTTGCGCCGCGAGATCAAAGACAATTTACACCTTGCGCATTTAGGTTATGACAGCATGATGCGGCGAGCACGCGAGACCGTGTTTTGGATAGGATTACCAAAAGAACTAAAACAAATGACAGAAAATTGTATAATCTGTCAACAAACAAAACCAAGCAACCAGAAAGAGACACTCAAACAACACAACGAAGGAACGGCGCCATGGGAGAAAATTGGTATTGATCTGTGTGAGTTTCAAGGAAAGAGTTATTTAATAACGGTCGACTACTACTCTAATTTCATTGAAATCGACGTGATGACGTCAACCACCACCAGACAAGTTATAAGCTGCTTAAAAAAGCATTTTGCACGATACGGCATTCCCAAATGTGTGGTATCAGACTGCGGTCCACAGTTTATGTCTGATGGCTTTAACGCATTTTGCAAAAATGGCAGGTCATCCATATAACTTCCAGCCCAGGCCATCAACGAGAAAACGGGAAAGCAGAGTCAGCGGTTAAATGTGTAAAAACCATGCTTAAGCGTACATTTCTCAACCAAACCGACCAATACCAAGCCCTGCTTGAAATCAGGAACACGCCGCGCCAAGACGTAAACATCAGCCCGGCAGAGATCCTCTTTGGCAGAAAACTTAGATCAGTGATACCTATAATCACCAAACCTAGCAACACCATGCACACCGAAAAAAGGCTTAATCGCAGAAATGCCACAAAAAGGAATTATGATAAAAACGCTCGTGATATGAGTCCATTTCCAATTGGACAACGAATTTATTTTCAAAGCCCACCCAGTACAAGCTGGGAACGAGGGAGAGTGACCGCAATACCTTCTTCGCGCACCTACATAATCGAGTCCGCTTCTGGCACAAGGTATAAAAGGAACAGGGTCCACCTTCGTATCGACAAAAGCGACCTGCTCTTAGATATACCAAACAGTATAACCCCACTTGACAACCATGACGCACCCTCTGAAAGCTACCCCAGAAGTAGCTCTTCAGAACGACCAAGACGGATGCGTAGAGCCCCTGTGTGGTTGAGTGATTACCATACTACGTAATTTCCTTAACAACCTACAGCCTGATGACATTCTGCATGTGTGTATGGAGTTATATGTGATATATTTTAACTGCATTAGCCCAGATATCACTGAAAACTTCTAGCATTATGTTTGCATCTTCACCTCTTGAGCATTTACCCTTTCGCTGTAAATATAATTACCATATCGTATTCACATGTGTTACCATACGTTTTGCATTGTGTAACCATATCGTAATCATATGTGTTGCCATACGGTTTGCATTGTGTAGCCATATCGTAATCATATGTGTTGCCATACGTTTTGCATTGTGTAGCCATATCGTAATCATATGTGTTGCCATACGTTTTACATTATGTAACCTAACCCCCAAATGATCTCTCCTTCATACTATAGTAAACCTGCGATCCTATGCATAACGCCTTTCATTGAAAGGGGGATGTTGATGACGTCATATCATTACGCAACACAATACCTGTCCAGAGATCAGTCCCTTCGCCTTTTTCTATTCTATGACCACGTGAGTTAATCCGTTACCGCCATGATTGTGACACGCATTTCATTCTGTTAATGAAGTGCTTTGTATCAACAACGTTCGCAATAAAGCTAGAGACAAAATAAACATATATAATATGCATGTCCATGTCCAATAGGTAGCCTACACAACTTAGCGTTTGATACTCTTTTGCAATCACTCAACCAGCATGCGATTAAAAACTTGTGACTCTGATGTACCTACGGTACTACGTACATCTACACAACTTGTTCGGAAATTCGCAGCCAAACGCTTATCTGACTCTTGTATCGTCATATTATTATTATTCGACCAGACCCACTGGCGATTCGACAAACAAACGTAGAATTTTGGTCGTTCGACAAGATTCTTGTCTTGTCACAAGAATAAATCGCAGCCCTGGCTATACCGTATGTAATGCAATTATTGTGAAAGGGCGACCAAGCAGCAAGCACAAACCAATAATGAGTGACGTCAGAAAACGTAGACGCGACGATGCAAAGCCCGCGAGAGCTACAGGTTATTTAAACAGATAAATTAGTTTTATTTAGAATTTGTCAGTTCTCTCCTTCCCATGTTGTCCATTTCGGCAGCCGTGGCCGAGTGGTTAGCGCGTTGGGCTCGCAGTCGAGAGCCTGCATGTTCGACTCTAGCCACCAGCACTTGCTGTTGTTTCTCTGGGCAAGAAACTTTACGATAATTGCCTCTACCCAGTGATCGATTTCGAGTAATGGGTAGTACCAAATTTAAGTCATAAGTAGAGTAGACAACCGGAATCAGACATTGCAGTCGGCTGCAGCGTGGGTCAGGTGTATGTCGGAAGGCGTACACCGATGCATAGCGCTCAAGTCCACTTTCCCGCAATGCAGGATAAAGATAAACAAAACAAACAAACAAACATTTCTCGGGTGGCATTGCGAACGCATGGTTTCAGAAAATGGAGCTAAGGAATACGGTACAGTAGTAAGATGTTCCGCCAACGGACCACCCTTCTATTTCTAAAAATAAAAGTTGGAAGCACGAAAAATGTTGTTGTGGAGTAGTGATGCAAGCCGCGCCGCGTACGCGGCCGCCTTTACTTTTTCGCCGCCTGCTGCGCCGCGTAAACTTTCAAGTAATACTGGTATCAGTTATGAAACTTCAAATTTAAATAGGAAACACGGATCAGTTTTTTTTCCTTTAACGGAAACCCTAAGCTGGAAAGCTATGCAAATGGCTTGCAAGTTGCAGCTGTTGACAGGGTTGTTGGGGGCTGGCTTGTGAGGGAAGCTGTACGAGTGTTTTTGTTTAATAGCCTAGCTGATAAGCTCAGTTACCAGGCTATAGGCCTAGCGCAACTACATTAGTTATTATAATAGTTAGCCCAGTGAGTTCAGGCTATAAGTTTTTCTCTTGATGTCTTGTCTGCCTGTGTAGTGCGTACGGTACCTACCGTAGTTAATACAACCACTGACATAAAAATTGCATTATTGCTTTCAAAAGTCCTGATACTGGATCCAGGAACATTCTATTTGAAAAAGCATGATGTCTTAGAACTTAGATGCATTGCTGATAAGACAATGTGATCTGGTTAGCCTAGTCAATTAGTGCACAACTGTACCGGTAGGTTATCAGTTATATGCCATGGGTGTTATTTGCCACAATTGACTTTCTAAAAAATAACGCGTTAAAATATTTTTTGAAAATTTTGTAATTTGCGGTGTGTGGTGCATTGTCAAAGTTCCAGATAAATTGTGGTGTGCGGTATGCGGTCTGTTGCGCCAAAAAAGGAGGATGCATAAGCTTTGAGAAAACAAAAAAATATCTGAAAAATGGCCCGTTGGTGAAATATTTCCCTTACTGGTAAAGTTTTGAGGGGTGCGACCTATTTCGTGCCCTGAACACTTCGTACTCTCATTTCGTACCCTGAAAAGATTGAGAGAAAAAAATAAAAAAAAGCAGAAGTTGCTGATCGCAGTTTCCACAAACATTTTAAAATTTTTCCCCTGAAAAGATCGAGGGAAAAAATAAAACAAAGCCGAAGTCGCTGATCACAGTTTTCGCAAACATTTTAAAATTTTCCCCCTGAAAAGATCAACAGAAAAAATAGAACAAAGCCGAAGTCGCTGATCGCAGTTTCCACAAACAAACAAACTGAAAAGATTGAGAGAAAAAAAATAGAACAAAGTCGAAGTCGCTGATCAGAGTTGCCGTCAACATTTCACCTCTCAATGCTACACCGCAGTTTTATTAATACCACTAAATTAATTCTATCGTTAACTATCAGCACCTAGCATTAAAACTTTGTAATTTCATTTTTCTTATTGCCGGCCCGCCAGGCTATTTTCATTTTAAAGCCGGTCCTTGATAGAAAAAAGGTTGAGAACTGCTGTGTTACCGGTAGTTGATTGCTTGCTACCTACAGATTGGGGTAAAAACGAAGCTTCCAAGGAGGCCTTTTAGTAGGCTGCTAGGATAGACATTCAATCCATCAATCAACAAACAAAATTGCCTTCAGAAAAGTTTGGAATTTCAAGTAAATAATAGCTAGAGAGTTTTCCAAAATACACTGCAAACAAAGCACTGAAATGTGGTAATTTTGGAGGAATATGGAGGAAATTTAAACATAGCCGTAGATGTCTGGCACAACACCATCAGGAAATTCATGCTCCAGTGGTCATAAGACGCAAAAATAGCAAAAAAGTTTTACCCCATCATACTTGATTCAAGTGTTGGGTTAGGACAGAGGTGTGCAACATACGGCCCGCGGGCCAAAGAACGGCCCGCGGTACCCATTTACGTGGCCCGCACATTCTTCATCAAGTAGCCCATTATTTTTAAATGCTTTTCACTGTTAGATCGGAAGATGTTGTTATTTGTAACATCATCATTAGCGTGAAGAAAGGCGTTCTTCCCGGCTATCAGCACAAGGCTGATTACTCACTAGCACAGCGAGCTGCAGTGACGCTTCGCTAACCAGAACGGTGTAGCTTCCACGCCAGCCATTGAGACCTCCAATTAAACGTTTAAGTTATTTTGGCAGCCGATTGTAGCATCGAATAGACAGCGATAGACACGTGTTTCGCCCATGAGGCTGGGCTCATCAGTATCGCACCGTATTCTTGCCACTTGAGTAATCGACCGCCGCTTTACCAGTCAGTTTAACTCTTATCTTTGTGGAAAGAAAGAGCCAACAAAACCAGCAGGTGCCAGGGGTAGGTCAATGTGAAGAAAGGCGTTCTTCCCGGCTATCAGCACAAGGCTGATTACTCACTAGCACAGCGAGCTGCAGTGACGCTTCGCTAACCAGAACGGTGTAGCTTCCACGCCAGCCATTGAGACCTCCAATTAAACGTTTAAGTTATTTTGGCAGCCGATTGTAGCATCGAATAGACAGCGATAGACACGTGTTTCGCCCATGAGGCTGGGCTCATCAGTATCGCACCGTATTCTTGCCACTTGAGTAATCGACCGCCGCTTTACCAGTCAGTTTAACTCTTATCTTTGTGGAAAGAAAGAGCCAACAAAACCAGCAGGTGCCAGGGGTAGGTCAATGTGAAGAAAGGCGTTCTTCGATTACTCAAGTGGCAAGAATACGGTGCGATACTGATGAGCCCAGCCTCATGGGCGAAACACGTGTCTATCGCTGTCTATTCGATGCTACAATCGGCTGCCAAAATAACTTAAACGTTTAATTGGAGGTCTCAATGGCTGGCGTGGAAGCTACACCGTTCTGGTTAGCGAAGCGTCACTGCAGCTCGCTGTGCTAGTGAGTAATCAGCCTTGTGCTGATAGCCGGGAAGAACGCCTTTCTTCACATTGACCTACCCCTGGCACCTGCTGGTTTTGTTGGCTCTTTCTTTCCACAAAGATAAGAGTTAAACTGACTGGTAAAGCGGCGGTCGATTACTCAAGTGGCAAGAATACGGTGCGATACTGATGAGCCCAGCCTCATGGGCGAAACACGTGTCTATCGCTGTCTATTCGATGCTACAATCGGCTGCCAAAATAACTTAAATCATCATTAGCGTTATTGACTTTTAGCATTATTACATCATTAGCATTATTGTTGCGTCATTAGCAAGCGTTGTAGAAAACCGCCTTGTTCTTCTGGCAATGATTCAGCAAGGGAACGTTCAAATATTACGTAACGCCTTCGAGGGGGAGGGGGGGGGGTTTATGCAAAGCGTTACGTTAGCGTCACATCGGGGGGGAGGGGGTTCAAGCAAAACGTTACGTAACGCTTTCGAGTACGGAATGGTAGTTTTTTGTGCTGAATTCGTAGTGAAAAAGCGTTACATGGGGGAGGGGGATTGAAAAAAGCGTTACGTTGGCGTTACATGGGGGAGGGGGGGTCAAAAATTCGGAAAAAAAAGCGTTACGTAATATTTGAACGTTCCCTAACATAAATCTTACTTTATGGGTGCAGTGTGGTGAATATATTAATATTTATTCTACAAAAAGCTTAGCATAGTAAAAATGTCTACAAGTAAGAAAAGGAAGGTTGATTATGAAAGGCGGAAGTTCAACAATGAGTGGTGTATAAATTAATTCGTTGTTCAACGCAATCAAGATGTTGCTTGCCTGATTTGTCAAAACACTATAGCAGTAGCCTAATGAAAGAGTACAATATCAAGCGACACTACTGTGCAAAACACTCTGCTAATTATTATAGCATGATGGCATTGCATTATGAGAGCAGTTCTTTTCAAAAATGAAGCTGTTCAAGACAAAATGCAGGAATCAGCTTACAGATGAGCACTTGTCAAGTCAACTTCGAGTTGCCACTTCCTCCGTCAAAGCTGACATTGGCAAGATCTCTGGACAGAGAAGATATCAGACATCTCATTAATCACTCACTCAATGTGTAACGATTGTGTGTACGTTTCCATTAAATAAATTTTTCATATAAATTCATGTGTTATTCGATAGACGGGCCCTCAGCTTCATTATAATTGTACGTTGTGGCCCATTGAGATAAACAGTTGCACGCCCCTGGGTTAGGAGAACATAAGGTTCTCATTGTACCAAGCCTTCGGTAATAACGAAGGTAGGGTGGCCAGTTTCTTTCTGTCGGTCACCTTTTCTGCAGCAATTATGCTCACTTAATTTATTACAGCCTAGGTAGAGGTGAGTGGAGTTCTCAACAACCAACTGAAGCCGGGAGTCAAACAAGGTTTACATGGTTGGAAAGCCAACGTCTTATCCATTGCGCCATCCCACCGAATCAGAAGCTTTGTTAGTCCGATGATAAAGATTCAAAACAAAGCCAATTTACCTTGTCAAAGGTTGGAAGGATCAAGAAAAGGATATATCAATGCCATGCTCAAAAGTTGTAACTTTTTTACAAAGTTACTGTTGTAACTTTTTTAGTTTAGAAAATTTAAAAAATTTAATTTATTTTTTCAGTTTTTAAAAAAATGATAGCCCTTCCTAGCAACTAATCTAATCTCTGTGTCATTGGACATTGGCTTATTTAGTTGACAAGTGTAGTTAAGCCACTTCTTTCAATTTTTCCTGTCATGTAAAATATTGAAGAAGTAAATATTTTGCTGAACACTGATGGCACGAAAAGTAAGACCGATCAAAGGTGAAAGCATAGAGATGGTAAGAAATATTTATGAGATTATATATATATACAATTTGTGATATTGATGATATTTACTTGTATATATGTAATGTATATTATCTATTGTTTTTTTGTTTATGTTTTTTTATACGTATATACTTGTATTCCCAGAGTAAATTGTAGAAAATGCAAAACAAAGTGCTCAATGCACTAGCAGAGCTACCGTAGTGATTACAAAAACTAAAAATGGCTTATGCAAAAAAGTTATTTGCTACTCAAGGTTTCATGCTAAGTGCAATCATCAAGCGCAACACTGAAACACAAAAATAAGCAGGAAAAAGTTGAAATGCAACCAACTGATGAGAGTCATTGAAAAATCATAATAAGATATTTACAATCAAGTGGAAAAATATTGCCAGTTCAAAACCATACAGATATGGATCAAGAAGATGCGACTTATGCCTTGCAGAAAGGGTTTTCATTGCTACAACAAATCCTTCTTCATGCATCAACAAAAGAGACGAAATCAATTCAAATTGCAGACATAGAAATAAATTTAAATTAAAAAGCTATAAATAGTTCAAACCTCTTATACCTTTGCCCGCGTTTTCAAATTATTATTACCCAATTTATGTTGATATGTTATAATTTCGTCATGGGGCAACACTAAAAGGTGGAAACGCAGAAATAAGCGCGGAAAACTGCCAACAGCTCAAGAGAAGACATTTTGGAAAGTTGAAACGATAGTAAAGTACAAGTAGAAGTTAAACAACGACTTTAATTTATTATGAGAAACAACACTTTCAAATGCGTCACATTAGGTTGGCTTTTGAGTAAGCAAAAAACTCAACCAAATAAAAATATATATACAATTACGAAATCTCATATATTTGCTTTTTGTCATAAAATATATTCACAAAATTGTCATTTAGGACTGCATTCTTATTTTTTAGAAGCAAAATGCAAATGTTGTAACATTTCATTTATTCATGATGGACTTATCGCTATGTTAAGCAATATGGACGCCAAGACCGTATTTCCGTGTTTTCTAGATCGGTGTTAAAGCGCTACTTCTGCGGACAATATGCCATTTCACGCCCGGCTTATTTCCGCGTTTCCGAATTTCCGCCTTTTAGTGTTGCCCTTTGTCATGGCATGTCGATATTTTACACTGTTAATTTTCTTCATTTGAGATAACATTCTTACCATTCATTGCTACGTCATAATTAACAATTGTTTGCTATTTTCGCTGGTAAACAATTGTAGGCTTCATCATTTCCGATTTTACTTGATTGCTTTTCATCCGTTGGTAGCATTTCAAATTTTTCCTGCTTACTTTTTATTTTGTTTTTCAATGTTGCGCCTGACGATTGCACCTAGCATGAAACCTTAGGTGGCGCATAACTTAACCATTTTAATTTTTGTAAGGTATATATGCATATTACCTATATATTGTTTTTTGTTTAATGTTGCTTAAATAAGGATTAACAACTTTGTCAGAAAACTGCCAGTTTTGCGTTGTTTACATGAATTCACAAGCTATCTTTAATTTATTTATGCACAAGCCACCTTTGCAGTAAACATGGAGATTGGAGAGGCGTATCATACTTTAGCAATTTAGCTTGTTTGTTTAAGATTGCGGTATGAGCTTGTTTGGAATGTCTGTTGCAACTTTTGGCAATATCTAATGTAGCAGTTTAGCAAACTTGAATTGCAACTGTGGCCACATATTTTTTATTCGATTTCTCCATTCAACTTTGTTCCATTTAATGGAGGGGCGTCCTTTACATGCATTGCTCAAACTCCAAGAGTTGAACTGTGGTTGCTTATTTTTGCCATTTCTTCAGAATTGGTAGCGTCACGGAATGAGCGATTGAGGCGCGCCTTTTTTATTAAACACTTTTTTGTAATTGTGTTTGTTGTGTGTTATTGTGAAGCAAAAAATTTATCCACTAAAAAACAGACAACAACACTCCAAGAAAAAGGGAAAACGATGGTTCAACTCTTTGAGTGTGCGTTTAAACAACGCACTTCAAGAACAAAAGTTAAACCCATTCCAACAAGTTTGGATTTAGTTAGTGACTTCATTTCACATATACAGTAGATTGTGAAACTGTTCAGTTCAAGCTATACGTCAGGGATGTGTGAAAGGAAAACTGCAAACAATATTCAGACCAGTAACTTAAGCTGTTGTGCCCTTTTTCCATTCTCTTTATTTACTTGTTTTGTGGTAGTATGGTTGCTTGATTGACTGACGAATTTAATCCTAAACGAATGCCATTCACTGTGTTGTATTTAACTAAGTCCTACATAAGCAAATTAAGCATGCAAGGGTTTTCGCCCTGTGTTTTCCAGGGTGCTTGGTCAATTACAGTCAAACTGAACTGTATGCAAAACAACATTATTAACATATCACATATCATCAGCATATTATAACATTCATGACAGACTGACATGTAGGACGTAGGTGCACAAATAGTAGATTCTGATTGTTTAGGCTGAAAATCAACTTTGAGAAATCTCTTTCAGAATTCTTGCCCCCTAGAATTAGCTTACTTCAGTAAGAAACCAACGCCTATGTGTAATTGTGTATGGTGTAGCCTACTCAGTATCATCAGCAAGTTGATAAATAAAAACTTATAAAATAAACAAAACAGTTGGCTGTAAAGAAATGATACCAAAATTTTATTATAAAATGTGTAATAGTTTAATGTGAGAAAATCTTGGTTTTCTAAAACATTAAAATAGCATAGCAACGGCATTCAAGTGTAATACATTCAGAATCAAGAAAGAACATCTTGGATTTCCAAAAACATTAAAATACCACCAGACAACAGACCAACAGATGCTTATGGAAAATTGGATTTTGACGCAACTCGAAAGAGAGCAAAGGTTAGCATATTTAGTGACATGGAACCTTAATTTCTAGTAAATATATAATTTATATATAATACCGTACCTACATTTTTAAGGTAATGGAAAAATTGTAATAAATAACTGAAAACTTTATTATTAGTAAATGTCCATATAATGTTGGTTGTTGATAATAATATTAGTATTATATACCGTACTTAAAAAGATAAAGTAACACAAAACTGCTTAATTGACATCATGTCATTTTGCAAAACAATCCAACTGGTGTTCTCATACTGTGCTGACAAAATGATGTTTGAGGCAGAAGATTTTATACTTACATTGACATGATTTTACAATAGCAATTTTCTAATTTTTGTCTGTATGATGCCTATGACCAAAACCTATTTCATATTTGTTTGTGATAAGTTTTTGTAATAACAATCAGCGGAATGGCCCGTTTCGGTGAGTCCGATCCCTTAACGGGGGATTTTTTCAATTTTTTTTTTAAATTATTGGGTACCGTAGCCTAATTATCATTGCCGTTTTAGGGTTAGGAGTTTGGGGTTAGAGGTTAGGAACTCACCGAATCGGACTCACCGAATAGTAGCAGACCCAACAATCAGGGTTGTTTTTATGACAAATTTGAAAAGTCTTACTGTTTTTATCCTGTTCAGCACTATTTCAGGTATTTTGGCGTCAGTCACCTTATTTGTTGAATTTATCTTCAAATGTTTTTGAAATATTTTTCTTGCTTTTCCAATTTTTTGGATACCTTTTGGCAGAAATTAAAGTACCGTATGTTGTGTATCCACTCCTCAAGTTGTTGCAAGTTGGTTGCTTGAAAACAAAAAAAGAATTTGTTACCGTATCATAATAATATTTATGTTGAGCAGTATGTTCGCGTCCATGAAAATACAAAAATGGAAGTATTAGAACATTTGTTGACTAAAGAATGGAAGTTAAAAATTCCAAACATTATAATCTCAATCACTGGAGGAGCTCAGAATTTTAAGATGCAGCAAAATCTGACATGGGAGTTTCGAAAAAGCTTGATCAAAGCTGCAGAAAGTACAGGTAAAGCTTGTTTTAGATTTTTACCTGTTTTAGAAAATAGCAACAGAGTAAACTTAAAAATCCATACCAGTATGGTTGCCTTCTGATGACCCCCCTTGTAGGGTGAAACAAGCTGTCGTGTAAAGGTTTTAGAAAGTAATAACTATATTTGATATTATGACGAAACTTCTATAATTTGTCGTATTAATAGTGTTTCATTGTTTATGTGTCATCAAACGTACTCTAACACTGGTGTTGGTTGCTCAGACTAGTTTTATACTCAAAACTTTCTCTGTTATCTCTTCTGCACACAAAAAGTGCATATTTTAACTTTCTGTCAGCGGTAATTCGACTTTTGTCCCACACAATGTAAACCAATATATTCGATGACATATATATATACCGGTACCTCTCACAACAAACAATTCTGGTAACTATCTTTTGTTGAAAAACGTATGTACAATCATAAGTCCGGTCTGCTACTTATTCAGAGAAATCCCAATTCGTAGACAGCCTTTTTGGGAGAGTTTTAAAATCTCACAGCGGCATCTGTTTATGTAAAGGAATTAGCTTATAATGAGGTTAACCAAATCAAGTTTTTGCAAAAAAGTTTCAACTAAAGAGTAAAGTCTCAACGAAAAAATAAAGCAGATGTCAAACGGCATTGCGTGATTGACAATAGTGGCTAAGACTCAAATGAAGTCTCAGAGAAAATGTCTCAACTAAAGTTGCTAGATATCGCTATAGCTTATTCCCACAAGATATCAGCTAATTTACATCTACCTTACTGAAACAATAACTTTCTCGTTTGCGTGGGTATGGGAAGATAAACACAAAAACCGCCTACCCAAATGTTCCTTACAAATTCTCTAAATAAACAGAAGTCATCGCTGGATTTAAGAAATTACCAAATCGGTTTTCTTCGAAAAAAGCTGTCTCTGAATTGGGATTTTTCCGAACTGGCCTCTCCGAATCGGATTCTTCAAAACCGGTTACTCCATCATA
This sequence comes from Aplidium turbinatum, assembly GCF_918807975.1. Lineage (NCBI taxonomy): Eukaryota > Metazoa > Chordata > Ascidiacea > Aplousobranchia > Polyclinidae > Aplidium > Aplidium turbinatum. The sequence goes on from NC_137472.1 coordinate 51,606,508, forward strand.
AGTCACGTGAAAACTTTTTTACAGTGGGACTTAATGCAAAATATAAAACTTGGACGTGGGCCCGTGGTATTGTTACTTGGGGGCCTGTGGTATTATTACTCGTTACCCACATCATTTAAAATACACTGTTGTTTGTTCAGTAATTGTTGTTCCACTAGCGCAGGGCTTCCCAAACTTTTTTGTTTGCAACCCCTTTTAGTTTCGAAAATTTTCTGCGACCCTAAACTTACATCGGTACAAATTGCAGTTTGCAAATTAAATTATTTAGAGTAGTTTCAAACTTTCAACAATACAATGTTAGAAACATGCAAACATTAAACCAAGGTAATGAATCTAATGATTCTATAAGCATTAAATTAAGAAGACATGAAACCTTTTTAAATCTTTGCTAACAGATTTTATGTTTCCATTTTTACAATTGATAGATATTTTTTCAAGCTCAATGAGTGCGTATGCATTTCGTTTTAATTTTGAAATGCAAAAAAGAGAATATTCGAACACTTTTGAACGTCCTCAGAAAATAAAATGTTTTTGATTAAAATGTAGAACATATCCTCCAAAAAGAGTACTCGTGGTAACCCTAATTTTGTATGTAACACTAGGCATCTACTTTACATACACGAAACATGTGTACTTGTGACCCCTTGAAGATTTGCGACCCTAGTTTGGAAAGCCCACACTAGCGTTTTCAGTTGGAAATCTGTTACCAGTGCAGATACTTCAGAAGTGCATGGTCTTCGGCTATGCATTTATTGCAGTTCTTTGTCCAGCTCAAAGCAGACTAGCACCAATCTGATGACTGAAAGTCACCCGAAAGTGACACCGACTAAATGTGCTCTAACAAACCTATAGCAACAAAGAGTCCATGTAACATTGTCTAACAATTTTTTTATATTTTAGGCGCGTGGATAATAACAGGCGGAACTCATGTTGGAGTGATGAAAATAGTTGGAAACGCTATTCAAAAGCACACAAGCGTTAAATCTAACCAGGTAATGAAACAGAAAAGTGGTTATGTGACTGCAGAAGAAACTAGTTATCATTAAATGGAATACATGGCCTCTGTGGAACATGAGCGCTCACACTTCACCAGTGTATCTAGAACTACACAGCTTATTAATCAGCGAGTCAATGAAGACCTATTTTACCAGCTGTCGAAACTGCATTGATTGTCGCCTGATCAGGCATCAAAGAGGCTTCCGACAACAATAACTATGATGCTGGCTGCAAACGTCAAGTTGCTCAGCTACACTACAACAGCTAGAGAAATTCACACTCATTTCTGTTGACTACGTTTGCATCAGTTGTAAACCGGAAATGATTTGTTGAATTCTCGTTTTACAAGAAATTGTTTCCACAATGTTTTTATTTTTTCAATTTGTTTCCATATTGTGAAGTAAGCAACTCAATCTATTGCTTTTAGTTTTTGTTACTTATATGTAGTATCTGATGCAAACTGTTGTGTCAAATTGTACCACACATTTTGCACACTGTATGTAGCCATACGTCAGTTTATCTTTAGCATATTTTTTGTGTTGCCAGATTGTTGCTCTTGGTATCGCCACTTGGGGTGTTATTCATAAGCGTGAAAGTCTGCAGAAGACGGGCAAGGTTTGTTGAAATATGCAAAGATAAACGAATTGTCGTCGTGTAGTTTTTTCAATATTTGTTGATGTTGAATCAATAGATGTAAAGTACGGTATAATATTTTATTATATTTAATCTTAGTTGTTATGCATATTTATAATAATTGTAAAAATATATGTAATGTATACCAACTAAGATTGCAATGTATTTTATTAATCACCAAAAGTATGACTTTTGTAACCAGGTTATTTCTTATGAATGCGAGAAATCTCGTTCTCTTGACAAAAACCACAGTCATTTTATCTTGGTGGATGACGGCTCAGTAAAAGAATATGGTCGTGAAATAAATCTTCGTGCGGATTTGGAAAGTTTCATTGGTGAGTTTCAAAATAAATTTCATGGACTTGATTTTATGGATAAACATAGAACCTTTTAAACTTTTTAAGTCATCCATTTTATTTACTACTGTGGATTACGTTTCGCATCCTACTATCTCTTCATAAAATGAGACTTCAAAATTTCAAAAGATTTTGCTGAATAACTAAAGAAATGATAAAATACCACACGGAGTTGAAATACTTACCAGAGTACTTACGCCTCAAACAAATTTGTGACAACAAATGCCCCTTTTCACGTTGATTTAACGTCTGCAGACGTTGAATCAACGTGAAAATTTGCAGACGTCTGCAGACGTTGAATCAACGTGAAAAAGGGCATTTGTTGTCTGGGAAGATTTCTACGTTAGGTAGTTTTTGAGGCTCAACAATTTAGCCAAAAATGTAGCAAATGTTTTAAGCTATGGCATGATGACGGGGTCGGGTCAACCTTGATCTGGCAGTTCATCTGCAGTCAAATCAAGTATGAGAGTTCGATGACCTGAGTTGCCTGACAGATTCCTCGGCGGCCACAAGCCTCCCCATGACGACAGCGTGTTAACCTATGCGTAGAGGTTGTCACAAATGAAAAGTGATATGTGTCACTTGACCATACAGATGGATTAGTGTAAACATTTACCGTACGCCATGTTTTGTTTTTTATTGTTTACGTAACAAATAAAACGAACAATATGAAACAAAACATAGTGTTTGTTAAACGTTTACACTAATCCATTTGTACAATCAAATAACGCATTTCAATTATACTGTAGTTTGATGTTCTAAATGTCAGTTCGGGTTCATTGTTTCCTAAAACCTTCAGACAATTCTATTCACATTTATTCGGCAAAAGAGTACTTTTTCAAATGTCCTATTTTCGGATCTAAATCCACGGTAACTAGCTTCTAGCCTTAATGCTAGTTAGCATCGTTGTGTATTGTTCAAAATGTTCTCTGGAGCTACAGTATTGTTTGCTCTGTATAATATATTTCGTATTTACTCCAATATACAGGGTGGGCCAAAAGTAGGCTTACAGTTATAGAAAGTATGGTTTGGGTCTAAAAGTAAATTTATTGTTTTCATGTTGGTACTTTTAAATTTAACCAGATAATTTAAAGCAAGCTTCATCTGACCAGAGGATTTTGTCCAACATTTTAACTTGTTCTCCAACAAATTGGTCAAAGTTTAATAACTGTAAACCTACTTTTGGGCCCACCCTGTATACAGGATTATAGGGTCATCAGTATTTATCGTTACAACTTAAATTGGTTGGATTTATAAAATGAAGGAAAATTTAGAATTTTTGCAAATGTATTATTGTGGAAAAAGCAATAGAGAGTTAATACACAAAATATTATTCAATATGTCCTCCATCTGCGTCAATAACTAGTTGAAGACGTTTAGGAAAAGCCTTGCATGTGTCACGAATTACTTTCTGAGGGACTTTGGCCCACTCCTTCTGCAGTTTCACCTTCAGAGCTTCCAAACTTTGATGGTGAGTGGCCGAGACCTTGCTCTCAAGGTATGACCAAGGAGATTCAGATCAGGGGAGATGGGGGCCATTCCTCTTTGGGAATGAACTGCGGACATTCTCGGAAAGCCACTCCTGAGTCTTTTTAGCCCCATGTGATGGTGTAGAGTCCTGCTGAAAAGACCAGGGACGTTTTTTGAAGTGCTTCTGGGCCCAGTGCAACAATGCGCCAATGAGGATGTCATCTCGATAGTTTTGCTAGTTCAATTTCACCCCCTGGTCAACAAAAAAGAGGGGTCATTTACCGGACTCTGTCACGGCTGCCCAGACCATCACTGAGGCGGCACATTGTTTCCTTGTCACCACTCGAGATGCTTCATCCCCATCTCTCGACCAAACCCGATCGTTTTGGGTGTTAAAGTGATGTTCAACATCAAATTTCTTCTCATCACTGAAAACGAGATTGGTAGCATGCCATCCTGAATGCAGAAAAGAAAAATCTAGGATCTTTGGAGTTGTTTATCAACAACTTGAGCAGAAAGTTGTTGTTTCTTGGCATGCTTGAATGGAGACATCTTCAGGTTCTTTCGGAGTAAAGTTGACATGGTCCCATACGACACTCTCGACTCTTTAGCCAGAACCTCGATGGATGAAATAGATTGTAACGCTAAATATTGATGACCCTGTATATATATATGAAACAAAGTGTGTATTGGATCCATGGTGTTAGTTCTCGTGTTTATCCTAACCTTAGTGAAAAAAATATGTGGTGGTCCCTGTTAGCCTATATACAACGAGACTGTCCAACAAAACATGAAGTTTTGTTGGACATTCTCGTTGTATAGGCTAACGTACCGGTACTGTAAGTAGACTAACGCACTGAAGTACTGTAAAGCAGATACTTCCAGAAAGTCTTGTTATTATAGCTTTCTATCATTGTTTTCTAGCGAAGTTGGGAGTTCAAGTTGTTTGTGTAATGGTTCAAGGAGGACCTAATACTCTCAAAGTAAGCGTTTTATTTAAGTGTTTTAGAACTTTTTCAATGTATATTTTGTAATTTTTTGGAAATTTTATAGTCATACAGAAGTCTGAGTGCTAAACAGAAATTGTATGACACAAATTAGCTTTCATGAAATGCAACTGACACAAAAGTAATAATTCTTCTGAACACTTTTTTTCGTGACGTTGTTCCGAAGGCTTATTTGCCTTAAGCGCTGCGTTAGACCTGCTTGTTGGCTCTAGGCACAGTTTGTTGCTTTGCTCACGCCTGCCGTAGTTTTTGCTTGCGCCTTCACCTGCGGGAGAGAAGCCTTTTCAAAGAAAAGCAACACTCTTTTGTTTTCTTCATTTTTAGTGCTAGGTTCAGGGTTGAGAAAAACCTGGGTTTTTTGGGTTTTATTTGAAAAAGATGCAAAAAAAGGTAGATTCATACTTACTTCAGCACAAATACTACTTTTTACCAATGAAGCGCCTCTCACTCACAGTACATGCTGGCATAACTCAATAAAACAATGCACTAGGGCTGTTTAACTATGAAGCCTTCTTGCATTTAAATGAGTTTTAGTGTAGTACAAAGTGGCATTACTTGAATTTTGTGTACAGAAATATCCACTGTGTTTTCAATTTATCCAGGAAATTTCCTTCACAATCACATCCTTAAGTCCTAATTTGAAGTTTGTTTTAAGTACCTTGTAGTAATTTGGTTCATTTTTTCAATTTTCTGATAAAAATTGGACAAATATGATGCTCTGGGTTTTTATGTTTTTTTTTGTTTTTTTAAGTGTTTTTTTTTTTTTAAAAACCTGTCACGATTTCTTTCTATCTCTTACCAGGAAAGAGACTTGGAAAGGATTAATGACGTAGTTTAATGGGATATCACCGAAAAGCAGTCAATTAAATGATCGGATAGTTCTACTAGTGAAATGATAATGAAAAGTCTTGAAGGATTTTAACGAATGGTTCAGCACTTCCAGCAACTATTCAAAGTAATAGTAACAGTGAACAGCAATAGATTCCAAGGCTTACAAGTAATCGAGTTTAACGTAATAGCTTCTCATACGACTCTAATTTCAATCACAAATTATATTAGCATCAACTTTGATTTACTCGTATTCAATAACTTCAACTCTTGATCAACAATAATCTTTGCGTCTGTTACCAACTACCACTACTACAACAATAATCTCTCATAATACAACTCTCAATTAATAATTACGCAAATTACACCACTATTTATAGCAGGTTGTTTGGTCTAGTAACTTCGAGAAGGTTACGTAATGTTACATCATAAGAACTCATTGTTCTGTCAAGTTGCACTACACGTAAACAAGCAAGTTAAAGAAGCTTCCAGATTTGCACGTAGGGTAGAATGTTTTAGAAATACGTCACATAATAAAGATTTTGCAATCAGAGGTCACCACAGGACAGTAACCGATAATAACATATCGCTCAAGAATTCCACAATCAAAACAGCACGTTCGGTCAACATACAAAGCAGCCCATCGCGAGGCCTTGCACAATGATTGTGACAAAACCCTACCCGTGTTTTTTTGGGGTTGGGTAACATACCGACAACCCTGGCTAGGTTAGATGCCGTCCGGATGGCTGTGACTTACTGTAAGTTCAATAATTTAGTGTTCGGTGTGAAAATCTATTTTTAATCCTATTTCTGTAGAAAAATAAAGAAAGTTGGTTATGTTGTGAAGTCTGCCTGAATGGGATGGGGAGACTTATTGAACAAGCTCCTCGAGCATAGCAAGTGTCCTTCGATAGCCTTGAGTAATGCTCCAGACGTACCTACCAAACTAAACTTCTTTATACATCCTTTCTCAGCTATTACTTTAATATTTTTTTTGTAATTTATCGCAGATTGAAAGTAGTATTGAAACTTGCACTTTTAAACAAACAAGCTTCTTAAACTTGTAAGCAGCAGCATCTTCCCCATGAAAGTTGACCACCATTCCTTTAATTGTCGATTGCTCTTCCTTTTCTTTCAAAATTGATTACATTAACAATAAACATGAACCATTTTTGAAATATTTGAATTATTATAGCACTACTGTATCGACCCGGAATGGCCCGATTCGGTGAGTCCGATCCCTTAACGGGGGATTTTTTCAATTTTTTTTTTTAATTATTGGGTACCGTGGCCTAATTATCATTGCCGTTTTAGGGTTAGGAGTTAGGGTTAGGGGTTAGAGGTTAGGAACTCACCGAATCAGACTCACCGAATCGGACTCACCGAATCGGACTCACCGAATAGTAGCAGACCCGTATCGACCAGTTACAATATTGCAGAAAACATTTGTATCTGTGCTTGTGCATATTAATCATTTCAGACTGTTAGCAACGCCTTGTGTCGTGGGACTCCTGTTGTTGTAGTCGGTGGTTCTGGACAATGGGCTGATATTCTGGCCATTATTTGCGGTGAAAACTCCTCAAATACGGTTACTGAAAAAGACATTTCAAAATTGCTGGCAGGTATGCGTTTTAGTTTAAGGTGTGTGGACTATGAACAATAATTTGTTTTTAGTCTAATTGTTTGCAATTTGACTGCGCAGTGCTCATCACAACTTATGTTAAGCAGTAGACACTAGACATATTAAATTATTTGCGTGATGATTTTAGCTGTTGTCTGATTTTGCTATACTGTAAAGCTGTGAGGTGTATTCCTTGCATATATGTTTAGCTATAATAGTATTATAAAAGACCAGCAGCCAGCGACGTTCACCCTTGGTTCAGTTTCTGTTCACAATACAGTACTGTTCCATTGATATCCAGCGATATGTGAGTAGTGAGTACTCATGACTTGGATGGCTGTCGAGACGATTTTGTTGGGGCTATTTTTCATGACCTCACTATGCACTAGATCACTTTTATCTATGTATGCAGTATGTGTTAGTTACTGGTTGGTGGCTGGTTAAGTGTTAAAGACAGTTTTCTTTTGATTACATAAACAAAAGAGTTAAGAATGAGATGTCTTCTAAACGATTAACTGTGTAAAAATGTTTTTTTTGTATATTTCAACAGAGCAAGGAATGGACAATGAGATATCACCTGAAAACCTTTCCCTGTGGACTAACTGGGCAAAGGAGTGTGTCTTTCACAAACGTCTTGTCCATATTTTCAGTCTAGACAATGTTGAAGCCATTCACGATCTGGACGTTGCTATTTTACTGGCAATATTAGCCGGTAAGAGAATAATTTTTTTCTGCTCTTTTGTCTTTAATCAAGTTTTTTTTGCTCGAAAAACCATCTGCTTTGTCCGAATTTGTTGGCCTTTGCATCTTACCCAACATTGAACGCTGCTTTTGCCATAAACAACTTCTAGCTAGCGTGTTCTGCCACATTGAGCTGTGCAGAAATAAATTTGCTTCAGTTGCCATGTGTACTGTGTAGTCTACTCTGAGGTTCAGAGAAAAAAAAACAAACATGCACATTGTCCAAATGTCCACCTTCGCAAAAGCGAAACCACTTCCTATGAACCACATTGTTAAAGCTCTAGGGATGTGAGTCTGATTGGAAGATCAACCACTTGGCATAATGTGAAACCGATGTCTGAAGCACATCGAAACACTGTGTGGGTGCATTGCTATTGGTCGTGGTTGAAAAGGTATTTCTTGTTGTTTTGACGCTTGGAGTCACATTACGTTCATACACCCATGAAGCGTTGCAGGTAGTGCACAGAAACAAAGTTAGTATTACTGTACCACATTTAAAAAGTCTTTGGTATGACCTGACATGGTATTGAACCCATGCCTACCGAACTGATTCAGAGGCGAACACACTAACCAGTAATCACTAAGCCGCCGAGCGGAGCGTTGGACATACTTGGGAAAACTGTCAACCACTGCAGTTTTTTTAAATTAAATCTTATAGATATTTGTTATAAATTGTTATGCGTTGCAGGCAGTGCACAGAATCAGGAAGCTAAAGCTGAAAATCATCTTGAATTAGCACTGAACTGGAATCGAGCTGACATTGCCAGTTCTCATATATTGACCGACGATGCTCAAATCGAACCTGCAGTGATGTTGAATTTTTTTGAAACAGCCTTGATTGAGGTACCGTGTCGAGTTTTTGCGTTTTCTTTTGAATTTATTGCTTGTTATGACGCATGAAAGTGATCATGTTGTGAATAGGGTGTTTTTCTTGTCCAATTTCGTAGCTCTGGTACAAAGGTGCCATTGCTGGATGGTCATGAAGTGGTGTTGTTCAGGGAAAAGACAACTTCATCAAGTTATTCCTTGATCATGGATTAGAACTTCAATCTCATTTTAATAGTGACAAGATTCTTGAACTTTACAAGAAGATGCCAAAGCACATTACATTTTGTAAGATATTGCATCTGGAGAACATGAACGATATCAAAGAAGCCGACGTTTTTGGGTGATTATTATTGATTTGCTTCATTAGTTTATTTAGATACTATTAGTCAGTTTCAAAAACAAGAATATGTTTAGAAAATGAACCAGCAGAAGTATTAACATTGGTTATAGTGCGCACCACAAACTCACGCTTTGTCATCCAGAAACTAGATTATAAACAGACATAACTCAGCAACAACACTAGGCTACATTTAACATTATAAAAACAAAAAAACAATAAGCTAACGTTTTCGACTAGTCATATAGCCCTTTTAAAGCCTATAAAAAATATTTTTTAAAAGAAATACTAAAGAATAATACACTATCACAGAAAAAATATGGTCAAATTTAAACATTTGAGAAACTTGCTTAACAAGCTCACACAAAATGATAACTGAAAAATCACAACGGGTCAAGTATTTGCTGCGTAATTTTTACAAATACAGTACTACAAACTACAAATCGTTTGACATTAACAATTTGAACCAACTTTTCAAATTGTCCAGAATTTTCCAAACGATTCCATATCTTCGATGTGGCTGCCTAGCTTGCGTAGGGTATTGCATGCAGCGTGTTTCGAAAGTCATTGTTTTATTCATAAGAACCTTATGATTTTATAGATGTTGTACTGTACAGTGACTTTCTTCCTAGACACTCTGCATGCTCCACATTTCGCATGCTGTCTCAGTTAATGATGATTAAACATGTTATAAGTTATCAAAATATGGTTTTAGTGTTCTGTTATCATGTGGTTAATTAACTCATGCTGACTCCTTCGGCTATTAACAGAACAGCTCCTCTAACGCCACCTCTAAACATGCCATCCTATATGTGCAGTGTTGTGCACTAAGTAAGTTTCTTTGCTGATGCATTGACTTCATCTTTTTTTCTGCAGAGCATTAACAGAACTCTTAGGCCCACTTTTTAAGTGCGAGGAATTCAAAAATTCTAAGGAAGGAGTAACTTCACAGGTAAGCTTTGAGGTGAAAGTGGCGATATCATATCTCTGTGGATGGGAGAAGTAACTCACAAAGCTATCAATGCTTTCATTGCGGCAAGCAAGTGTGTGAATCTAGCTATTTAGCTACGAATGTACAAGTAACCCAACAAGGAATTTGTTTGATCTTCAGCGCTTTTTAAGATAATTCGTCGCATAGTTTAGTTATATACTGAGGTAGCTGGATAGATCTTGTTTGTCTCATTTTGTTCATTCTATTCACGCTTTCTGAGCATACACAATAAAATGAAATCCCATGTAGAGCACTTAATTACCATGTTAGCTGGAACTGCTCGTCAGAACTCTTGGCGATTATACTTTGCTTCAATGATCATAGACCTACAACAAAGCATGGTGATCCTCGCCTTTGAAAGATTCGGTTTCGAACCGAATATAGAAAACTTTCTCTACTTTTCTGCTTGTTATCTTACTACGGTGAGAAATTATAAGAACATAATTTGTGGGTGTTTTTTATTTGAAAACTATCTGATAGGATATGCCTGCTCATGTCTTGTAGACATGCCATGTCCCAGCTTGTGCTGTGCTTTTAAATCAAACATTGAATTGGATTATTTTATACCTTAGGGAGCATTGAGACATCTCTTCATATGGTGCATTCTCCAAAACAAAAAGGAGTGTGCAAGACATTTGTGGGAAGCTATGCGAGAAGAAGAATTACCAGCTTCCATCATCGCAAACGCATTGCTGACCAGTTTATCAAAAAGAACACATATCAAAGAAAAGGTTCTGTTAACATTCAGTCAACACTCTTATGTGAAGTTAAGAATACCAAGCACCATGATCCTATTCTCGTTTGTGCTTGCTTTGAATTAATGATTAAAAATGTTGCAGTTCAGATCGTGCATTTGCTATATTGGATTGCACTGGTTGAATACTGAATAATTTGTTACGGGTTTTAGTACAAGACATCATCTCAAATCCTCGTCTGATAAAATTTAACTTTTTTGATCTTTGGGGAATTGTAGAAAGATGAACTCCTCGAGCATGCTGAAATCTATCAAAAGCATTCGTGTGGCATCTTATCGGATTGTTATCGAAAAGACCCCGAGAAAAGTACGGAATTGCTGAAACGACGTCTAGACAACTGGGGAGACTTGACTTGCCTTCGAGTTGCTGTTGATTCTCACGACACTGTACGTATCATCTGCAGAATAATAACTTTTATAATAAGATCTTAGAAGAATTATATTAATAGACCGAACTTGGTGTATTTTTTCAGTTTTGAAATGGCATCGTCTAAACTTTAGACTCTAAAAGAAAAAGAAAGCTTTATCGCGTCATCCAGAGCTAAGTTATTCTTAGCAACTGGATCAGTTGTTGGTTGGACGTTGTAGATATTTTCATGAAATTGCCTTTTGTAATTAACCTTGCGTTGCAAGACACTTTAATTTTTGGAGAGTTTATAGGAAGGCAAGCATATCACTTATCAAGGACCGATGTTTAAAAAACTTAATTTTTTGTACTTTTACAGAATTTTGTATCTCATCAAGCTGTGCAAATGTTTCTCGACAACATTTGGTTTGGAGAGATACACAACGACGAGCAACGGAGTCGAATTCTACTGAGCATTTCAATATTGATATGCGCTTTCATTCCGGTTTTGATCCCACTCTTAATCAACTTCCGCCAACAAAAACCCAGCAGTAAGTCTTTCCATTTGTCTTCGGTTGCGTTGGAGAGTTGCATGAATGAATATTTTGTTCATGTTTTTTAATGCCACTGCTTGTCCATGAAATTGAGACCTTCCAACCAGTAAAAATTGTCTTTTTCACACCGTTTCAACGTCGCTAGACATTGTTTCATTGATATGATGTGGAAACGACAACTTTTCCTGGCTGGGTAAACAGATGATCTATATGAGTTGTTATTGTACACCATGTTTTGGCAGAGAATGATGACAGCCTGACAGACTTAGAGAATGGATCGACCGCATCAGGTAATCTTTTTTGGTTGAAGTTATGTTGCCATTGAAAACAGGAATTCAGCTTGTGGCATACTCGATTTACCAAATTTTCGCGTTTTATCAAATCATGAATTGTAGATATAAGAAATGATTGGCAATGTTACACAATAGTAACAATCTTGACGCAATAATTCAAACCATACCGTTGGCAATCAATTTAATTTGTTTTCTAAATTTTGACTGTAGTGTAGAGTATTATGTCCGGCTATGTGGCCGGGTGGTAAGAGCCATGGTTCGACGTTCGAAAGGGCGCCTGTTCGACACCGCTCAAGAGCATGTGGCTTTGGCAAGTGACTTAAAGGCACGCCGTCGATTGCCAAGTGGCGCCCCTTCGACTATAACCCTTGATTTCTCTCATGTATGAACAGTACGCTGCTCTGGTGAGAAATGCCTACGGCCCTTAGGGCTATGGTCTGCTGAACTGATTTAATAGTATATACCCTGAGATAATTAAATCTTGTTTTTAAACAAGCTTTCTGGTTTTATAACTGATTTTTTATCCATTGTATCAAACCTGATTGTCTGACTTAAGAATTTAAAGTAATGAAAGTGCAATCTCGTATAAGAGTTCAAGTGCTACAGTAAGAGTTGCTGTGCAGTGAGGTTTTGTGGTAACACCATATTCTTTACTAAATAAGGCATTTGTAATTTTACAAATCTACAAATTGGCGATTTAAATATGGATGTGCAATTGTGCATCAAAAACGGGTCCACGTCTTTTAGGCGCTGACAGTTAGGCGCTGGTCTAATAGGCGCGCACACTGTGGCGTCTGGATATTGAGGTGCGGAGCACTGTGGCGCCCGGTCATTTAGGTGCTATTCCTAGTAAAGTATGTAGATTGTATCAGCTTAGCAGGTAGGGGCGTAGGGCAATGTTTTCACACAAAATATTATATTGAACGGGAAAATATATTGTTTTGTTAATGCGTTTGCGTTGTTGGTCATGGCTTCAGTGAGTGAAGTTGCTTAAACCGGCAATGCTTTTTCACACAAAATGTTATATTCAACAGAAAAAATATATGAGTGAAGCTGCTTAAACCGGAAATGATTTTCACACAAATTGTTATATTGAACAGAAAAAATATGTCATGGCTTCAGTGAGTGAAGCTGCTTAAACCGGCAATGATTTTCACACAAAATGCTATATTGAACAGAAAAATATGTTATGGCTTCCGTGAGTGAAGCTGCTTAAACCGGCAATGATTTTCACATAAAATGTTATATTGAACAGAAAAATATGTTGTTTTTTTAATGCGCGTGTTCAGCATTTATTTCTTGTTAGTCCATGTTTGCGTCGGCGAAAGCTTTATCAATAAATTATTCAAGTTTCTGAACATGTATGAGTTCACTTTTAGTTAGGTCAAATAATAACTACACTAAACATCAGTAAAAAAATGTACCGTAGCCTGTATTCAAGCGGGCGGTAGGCTTGAGTGAAGAGTAACTTAGTTTTCCGTCAAAACCCTGACTAGGCTTAATAACAAGCGAAGTCTCACCATTATGCTTGCAACTTGTAGCCAAGGTGTAGCCTATATGCCCTGTAGAAATGTATTCATGTGAACAGTAGTAGAGCGTCTTACGCGTTCTCGTCACATGGCCAATCCATCCCGAACAGAAGTAATTGCGAAAGATAACAGATTAAGTAAAGTTCCATCTGGCTGCAACTTGTGTTCAGGATGCATTGCAAATGATTATGTCCTGTAGAAATGTGCTAATATCAAGAGTAGTAGAGCGTTTTCACGCACCTCAACTCCACACGATCTACCCGTCTCAAGTAGAAGTAATTATTAAAGGTAACAGATTGCACAAAGCTGCGCTTTTAAACCGGCAACTTCTACTCCAGGAGTACGTGTCCTGTGGAGATCAGGTGGTCTACTGGTTTAATTGCCCTGCATATAAGCCGATGTTGGATCTGAGCACTTCATTTGCACCGAAAAGTTTGGAAAGTTTGCCACATCATAAAGCAAAGATTGATATGGCAGCTTCGACTATTTCAACTTCACGTAATCGTGAAAAAATTGCTGCTGATGGCTTCATGTATACATTGCAGGGTTTGATTGCGCATTTTCCATATTTATTAATTGTTTAATAAAAATCTTCATCCTTCCACCTCGTGTAGCCTACCTTCTCAAACAAAAGAGCTTGCTGTGGGTTCTTTGCTGTAGCCTAGGCTACTTGCAAAGTCAGGCACTGCACACTAAAATTTTAACCACCCCCTTCAATATAGGCTAAGGTATGATTTTTTTTACTGATGTTTAGTGTCGTTATTGTTTGACTTAACTGTTTCGCAACCACCGAGGTCAAGACGTTTAATCTAAATAACCAGACATTTTTCACACAAATCTGTTGTATTTACGCCGTAAAAACATCTCATGTGATCGACGTAGACGCACAATCTTGACATCAAATGAAAGCATACATCTTCAGCTATCCGAAGATGCAAAGCTTTGCAATAAAATTTAAAACATTCAATGTACAACTAGCAACTTTCCATACGGTGTTTTTTCTAATTTCTAAAAAAAATTAAAAATTGGCAGAAAAGTGTACTTCATTATAATCTTTACTACCCAAGCATGATAAAATAATTTGAAAATATATGTAGTTTAATCGAATGCCAAAACAATCCTGCACATAAGAAAAATTTTACTTCGTTTCTGCGCGCAATGCTTTAGGAGGTACAGCAGAGTGATTATGGAAAAAATTTGGAAAATTTTAAACAAAAAGTTTACCTAATTTAGCCTACAGTCTTTTTGATCGAGAAACATTTTGTATGAAAAGCATTGCCGGTTTAAGCAGCTTCACTCACTGAAGCCATGATATAATTTTCTGGCAAGCTGCCATGCTGATACAATCTACATATTTTACTAGGAATAGCACCTAAATGACCGGGCGCCGCAGTGCTCCGCACCTAAATATCCAGACGCCACAGTGTGCGCGCCTATTAGACCAGCGCCTAAAAGACTTGCTCCCTCAAAAACTACATACCTGTTAGAATTTTTAGTGTTTTTTAATCATTATTTCAGAGCAAAATTTTCTTATATCTAATTCATGTGGAAGTTCCACAAACAAGCCTGGATGCAAAGATGCTATCACAAAAATTAGCTCGTTCTACCAAGCTCCGATTGTGAAGTTCCATCTCACCATCTTGTCGCATCTGGTATCGTTTGTGCTGTATTTCAAAAACTTTGTTATTACGATAAAGCAAAATGAGTTAAATGGAACTTGGATGATTAACTTTCCCAGCCTGACAATCTGGTTTGTCTTCTTAACCGTTTCAGTTTCCATTCCCGTTCTGATCGTCTTGTCTTAGGCTACTTTTTGTGAGATTGTGACTCTTCTTTGTTCGATGTATCAATGCACCAGAAATAAATTTATGTTTATCACCTACATGCTATCGATTCCTTTTAAATGGTTAGTTTAGGTTTTGGTGCACCTTCAGTGATACTTCGTTGTTGCAGCATCTTTATTGGGTCGTGTTAATCTCAATCTCTAACACTGAGCACATGGCATGTGCAGTTGTGCACTATCTGTAGCCTTCAATGATCAACTGATATTAAATAAATAAAAAACTCATTTTTTACGGACACTTTGTTCGTTCTGGCCTAGCATGTTTTCTTGGCTTTTTGGTTGACCAAGTTGTCTGAGATGTTTTACCAATTTATGCGTCACAGCGCAGTCTATTTAGCACATATCTGGCTTTTGATTTATGTTACAATAAAATCATTTGAGATAACCCCTCTTTATTTCAGGTCTTCTTAACCCTCTTCGCGTACATTCTTTTATTCAACCTTTTTCCAACCATCTCGACCTTTGAATGGGTTCTCTTGGCTTGGGTCAGTGCTCTAGCGCTCGACGAATTGCGTCAGGTAATTGTTACTACGAAAGCACTGATTTGGCTTAAGTTTGCCATCAAGTGTGTAGCTAAATGAATGGCATAGGATGATCGATCTCAATCACCGTTTTTTTTTTATATATTTTTTAAGTGCGTTGCCGTTTTTTGTCGTATCCAGGCTTACGTGCGGTGTTTAGAGTTGGATTTAAATAAAAGGGAAAGCAAGAAAGCCAAAAATGGGCATCCGCTACTTTAAAGGTAGCGCGCTACCCGCTTCCGCTGTTTAGGATAAATTAGCGTGCTCTACCCGCTACCAATTGATAAAGGTAGCGCGCTACTCGGGCTAACGTAGCGCGCTACCGCTACTTTTGTCTTAAAACTGACACAGAAAGCACTTTATTGTGACGTCAAATTGACCTTGAAAACGAATCATACCATTTGTTTACACAGCCATTTTAACGCCGTTGTAGAAATAAAAAACCGTTCCAGGTAAACTTTATTGGTACATATCTTTCAAAAACACGAGCATTTCAAAATGCGAGTTGCTGAATCCTGCCCGCTTTGGCTTGAACACGTCTTTTTCAACGGAGAAAAGTCTCTCCACCGCAGCACTGGAAGGAATGGGGGTGTTGTATTTAATGAAGAGACGTTTTAAATCGGCACTGGAAAAGCTCTAGGACTTGCTTTTGTCTGAAAAAAGGCCTCTACAATTGACTTTTCTTTCCATACCAACGTTTCATGCAATCCTGGCACCAACCCACCAAAAACTTCATTCTCGGAGTCATGACCGGTGTTGGTGTCATTCTTGTCGGTACCAACGTGGCTTGATGTTTCTCGCAATACTCAAATTATATCTGGCTTAATTTTTTCACTCATTCTTTCCATTTAAAACCTTCAATAACGAGTCTTTTTTCACTTTAAATTGGAAAGTAGCGGGTAACATGAATGCGACTGAAAGAAATGTAGCGTGCTACCCACTACATTGGAAAAAAGTAGCGCCGCTACTCCAACAAAAATGTAGCGCGCCACCGCTACATCTACCAAAAAAAGTAACGCCGCGAGTAGCGCGCTACTGCTCACCTCTGAAGAAAGCCAATCTTTATGTACACCTTCAAGCATGTTCAACTGTTTTGCCAAAGACGCTTAGTTCTATTATTGACTAAAGTCCCTGAAACATGAATGCTTACTTGGTCGTTGTGTTTGTTTAATAATAATTTATTTTACTTCTAAGGTGTATGAAGTCACCCCAGGACATTGGATAGCTCAGTTTGGCAACAAACTTGATGTGATTAGTTTCATTTTGTATTACATTGGCTTTGGACTTCGGTAAGTAAAATTTGGTGGTGTGTTAGTATATCAATAGCACAGCATTGTCATCACAATACGGTAAAATCACATTGCTTTTACTTCCACCATCCCCTATATCTCGTATTGAGATCACTAGAAGCTTTGTCCCATTTATAAATCCATAAGTTTTATGTTTGAAACCATGTTATAGTGTACAACAAGACTCATTACAAACAACAAGACAACTGTACAACAGACTCATTCATATTTTAGATTCAAATATGTGGATGCTGCGAGGGTGTTGCTGTCTCTTGCTTTCATTGTATTTTGCTTGCGAATTCTCAGCGTGTTTTCGATTCACAAAAAACTGGGCCCGAAACTTCTCATGGTTGGAAGAATGGTAAATATTGTGTTGTAAAGTTAAATTGTAGTTTATTGTTGTTGCTCAGTTGTTTCCATTTTGTCAGGGAGTTAGGAAATTTGCGTCACAAGTTTGTATTTTTTATTAAATTAGAACATGATTTAGACCAAGGGTCTCAAACATGTAGGCCGCATGCGGTATTCATTTGGTTCTCAGAACAATTTGAATTTGAGACCCCTAATTTATACCATGCTCAAGTTAGTTTTGTGCATTTGTGCCTTGTGTGAACATTGTTTAGATTTGATGGGATGATTACTTGAACTATAATCAAGTTCAACTGTGGGCTTTTGCTTGCAGTTTGTTGCGTAACTCTTTCACTCTGTTTCCAGTTGGAGGATTTGTTCTTTTTTATCTTCATCCTGCTCGTCTTCCTTATTGCTTATGGCGTCGCTAGCCAGGCACTTTTGTATCCGAATGAAACGGATGTTGGTCGTGTATTTGAGGGGATTCTAAGCAAACCATACTGGAACATCTACGGCGAATTATTTCTTCCTGAAATTATATACAATCCAAGTAAGTGATTTCTGCTCTTAACTGTATGTGCAATTTTTTGGAATTGATTTGCATTAAGCAAGGATGATTTCTTATCTTTCAAGTACCAGAAGATTGTGCATGTTACTTTTGCGTGTCTGCCCTCTAAAGAAGAGAAGTAAAAGCTTTTTTCCCCAAGGTTATAAGTTTGCTCACCATAGTCAACTGCTGCGTGACACAACTGAGACTACACGTGGCCACGGTACCTAAATCGTTCATACCACGTCATGCAGAGGTTTATATAGCCAAATTTTGGATCGTACCAAAGTCGTATCCAGGTGTTGTACACCCGGTGGTTGAATATTTAGATGAAATGGACAGGAAAGCAAGGAAGCCAATCTTCATGTCCATCTTTGGGCGTGCCACATAGTATTTTCCCAAACACACAGCCGTGTGCTGCTGAGCGGTGTCGAATAGGCGCCTCTTGGAGAGTCGCACCAGGGCTCTCACCACTCCGCCATGCACGCGGCTTTAAAGCGATTAATAATCGTATACACAATATAGCGAGTGGTCGCATCGAACGGGTTTTATTGAGCTTGTTATTTTTGTAGTATCTACTCGAAAAGTTTTATTTTTTTACGCGATATCCTATTTCACTACCCGATATTCATGTGCCGCGACTCACTGTGTGTCATTGTATTTCAAAGCTGACGACGAATTTACATGCACAAACGACACTGCACTGATTGCTCAAGGACAACGACCGTGTCCTTCACAAAACGTCATTGTGCCAATCATGTCAGCAGTCTATCTTCTGCTTGCCAATATTCTATTGCTGAATCTGCTCATTGCCATGTTCAGGTACGTTGTAGCATAGCTTGTTGTATGCATCCGTAATTAGGATTTTCGAAGAAAGATGGTAAATCTTGTGTAAGAAGACGATGCTTGCTTGAAGACCATCTAGCAATAAGGAATGGATTTAAATCTTGCTTTAATTTAATCACCTGCTTGACTAACTTACATATTTGTCTCAACAAACATTGTGTGAGATGTAGCACATGCTGCTTTTTGCAGTCAGGTCAATTTTGGTCGAAAAAAAGTTTTTATCTTCATAAATATTTATGTAACTTTGGTCGAAAAAAGTTTTTTTTTAATGTGGTTCAAAACATTGACATTTATAGAGTTGATTTGTGGTACAGAACTTGAAAATAGCGAGCAGAAGGTTCCTCATAGCTCGAAGCTGAAGGTTTTGTTCAACCATGACGGTTTGTATGACGAAAAACTACAGCTTCGAACTATGAACATTGAACAACCTTTTTCTCACTGAAACTTCTCAGTGCTGAGCGATTTAACATTCACAGCTACACTTTCGACGACTTGGTAAGCAAAACAGACAAAATCTGGAAATATCAAAGGCATGCTCTAGTCCAAGAGTACTACAACAGATCTTTTTTCGTGGTTCCATTAAGTGTGATTCATTACGCGCCCAAAGTCATTGAATGGATATTCGATACAGGAACACGCGGAAATACTGCGTTTGGTAAAACTTTATCTACAACGTTGTCGTTTCGGTCATGAAAAAGTAAATAATTGTGATTTAATGCTGAATATATCAACTGGTATGTGGTCATGTGATCTGATGCGTATTTCTTGAAGGAGAAAATCCTGGTAGTTTTTGTTCAATGAGTTGTTTTTTTGTGAGTTTGTTCAATTTTGTCTTCCATGTGCAGCTGTGTACTTTACACTCCACAGGCTGCATAGAAAATATGCTCTGACAGTTTGTGCGTATATATTTAGACCACGAGTTCGCTGGTACCGAATTGGAGCGCTTGGTCGCATGGGAGAGCGAAAATGCTGATGCCTACTTGACCCAGTTTCGCTCAAATGAAAGAGAAACAATTGATTCGAAAGTGAAGAATGTTTCAGAAAGGTTCTTATTTGATCTAATGTAATGAGTTATATGTTTGTTATATAGCAGCCTGGACGTCACTGTTTCGACCTTAAGGTTTTATCAGTGCAGTAAACGTACACTAGACTAACGCCTTATTACTATGTAAATACTTCAGTGTGGTGATTTTTCCACTTGTAGTACGCAAGGGACCACATTTGGATTACTTTCACCCACCTTGCCAGAGTGCTCAAACTGCCAGAGCTATGCGCAATGCAACGGCAAGGTGTCTGCTATCCGAGTGCTCAATCGGCGAACCAAGAGCTACAGACTGGACATCACTGATTTGACATAATACTATTATGTAATTTAATCTATATTAATCTATTATGTAACACAGCAGCTTGTCTCTGCATCCCCGAAAAACGAACTGTAGACCACATTTGTTGAACTGCCCAGCCAGCAATTTCTTTCAAATTTTGCAGACGTTGAGTCAATGTGAAAAAGCGACTGATGTGCTAAAGAGAGAAACTTTTCGCAAGCGTCAGTCCAGTTGCAAAATTTGCCATTTTTACGACGTTTCGATGTCACCAGGCACGTTTGGTTTCGACACTGGGCTATAAATACGTTTTAATTGTGTGCAAAGAAGAACAACTATAAGTTGCTTTTCGCATTTCGGTTTCTAAACAGAAATTTCTGTTTTACAACAGAATCGATGCATTGTCAACCACAGTGGACACAGTTAGACTGAACATGAAACGACAAAAGAAAGCCACCAAACGCATCAAAGCCCTTCAAGCTAGGTTAAGCACAATGGATGAGTCTTTAGGATGGATTATATCTGCACTTAGAGACAACGATTACCTGCCAAAACATTTAATGAAGCCCGGTAAGTTTGAACGGTTAAAATACAAAACAGACTCAGCCGTTTAACTTTATGCAACGAAGATTATGGATAAGCTTGTCTTTCCAGCGTTTCTTGGACAATTCTTCTGTCTATTCGTTTTTTGTTTTTTTTTGTTTTTTGAATTTCAATATTATTCAACATCACTTTTTCAGTGCACCGGAGAGCTAGGATGACTCCGTACCCCAAAAGTGACGTGGAGAGATCTCCTTTAACTGATCAAATGGTTTCATGGAATGTTAGTTTGAAATTTTATTTTAAAATATTTCCACATTAAAACAACTTTCACAATGCACACACTCGATTTAGTTTAATCTTCAAGGCTAGTCGCGTTTTTAAACAACCTATGGAGTTTCTTGGACAAATACTGTATGCTTCATAACTGGCATTAGTATTTTATCATAGTAGCTAACTCTTTTTGCAAAAGTTTTCACTTTTGTCAGCTTTTGATGTTCTTACAAATTATAAAGATATAATTTATGTATAAAAGCTGGCTGTAAGCTAAAGTGTAATTCCTTATTTGTGTTCAAGTCATCTCTAAAGTTTCTGAAATGTTTTTTTTTAAACACGTTTTTTATAGTTTGTTTAAATAAATTTTCAATCCCTGCAAAATAACTCTTGCAATTGATTTCAAACATTTAAAAGTGTACACGACTTGCCCCAGTAGTGTCGTTTCGAGAAATCCAGAAAATCATCGATTTTTTTCGCTTTTTATAGATACCACTCCCGGACTACGATCCACCTAATCATACCTCTCCTAAGCTGCTCGAAAAACCGAGGCCGCCGTACGCTGATGACGATCTCAATGATGGCCGTGCGCAAGCTCTGAGGAATCTGCCTTTCAATAAGTTTGATACAAAGAAAAATATCGATCGGAGAAGTCGCACTGGCATATATGACGTCGTTGATGGCCTTCCCCGGTAGCATACTTTGCTGAGAGATACAAACCTATTTTAATTATAGAGCTTCTTAAACAAAAGTGCCAAAAAGCTTTGTATTTTTGTAACTTGCTAACAACACAATATAACGTCTTATTGTTTATTGTTATTCTCAAACGTCATCGTTTATTTTTCTTTCTGTGATTGACTAAAAAATGAGAGGCTTCGAACAGTTTCTTGCCAATGCTGATTCGTAGACGAAAATATCATTCATTCTGCCAGTTTCTTTTCAAATAGTCTGCACGATTCTGTTGAATGGAGATTATGCCTCAAGTGAACTTGGTCAACCGAATGTGCGTGGAAATTGTGAATTGTTAAGCTTAATGTTACATAATAGTGGTTCAGCATCATGTGCATACGGATTGATTTATTGTACCTTTTAGACTGCAAGTTTTGTTGCCTAAGAATCCTATACCATAATTTTAGTGTTTGCGCACATCTTTTTGCACAAATAAATTTACTGTTTTGCAGAAACCCCGGTGGCAGAACTGGTCTGACTGGACGTGGCTTGTTAGGTCGTTACGGACCGAACCACGCCGCTGATCCAATAGTCACTCGCTGGAAGAGAAATGAAAATGAAGAGATAGAGGAAAGGGATGGCAAACCTGTACTTGAGTTTATTGCTATTCAAAGAAAAGATACCAAAGAATGGGCCATTCCTGGGGTATGTAACTATGTATGGCATAGTTTTTTTTCTTCTAAAGTTTACATGAATGTCGGCAGCAGTGACCGAGTGGTTAACGCGTTGGGCTCGCAGTCGAGAGCCTGCATGGTCGACTCCAGCCACCCACACTTGCTGTTGTTTCTCTGGGCAAGAAACTTTACGATAATTGCCTCTACTCAGTGATCGATTTCGAGTAATGGGTAGTACCAAATTTCAGTCATAAGTAGAGTATAGACAACCGGAAACAGACATTGCAGTCGGCTGCAGCGTGGGTCAGGTGTATGTCGGAAGGCGTACACCGATGCATAGCGCTCAAGTCCGCTTTCCCGCAATGCAGGATAAAGATAATAAAAAACAAAAACAAACAAATGTCATATTCAGCTTTATCGTTCTTGAAATAATTTTCAGAATATTGTCGATCGCTGACTTTGTTGTTTCCTTAAAAGTAAGCACAGAGAAGATTTCTGCACAATTTCTTTACATGGCAGGGTATGGTGAACGCAGGAGAGAATGTCAGTGAGACTTTGAAGCGAGAGTTTTTGGAAGAAGTTGAAGTTGATGGCCCTGATACTGAGGATAAAGACTCGACTTCTCGAAAAGTGGAAGAGTTCTTTCGTACCAGCAGTGTGGAGGTATTTCCGTATGTGCTAATTATGCTCGTATGTGACTGCATAGTCGCCACATAACATTGTGCGTGTCTTGGTATGGTTTTAAAAGGCGTTGAAATTACATCAAGTTTCATTTTGGTCATGAACCTGCGTGGCGACCGCCATGCTTTAATCATTGCAATTGAGTGCAAGGAAATAATTTCCTAGCTATATATTCGTGTACTAAAGAAGTTTCATAATTGTTACGTGCCGTCTCCAAGCCGGAGGTTGGCTGTCATTTGCCTCCATCCGTCAGCTTTTTCCTCTATCCTTCTTGCTTCTTCGATGCTTGGCAACTCATCCCACTGTTTTACATCTCCCGCAATTCGTTTCCTTCTTTCCCTGTACCCTTCCACCAACCTTCAACAACCAATTGATATTTGCTCGTCCTCCCATCCTCTCAAAATATGTCCCGCGAATATCATCTTTTGTTTGAAGAATGAGAAGATAATGTTTTTATCTCACAAGGCCTTCGGCACTAGCGACAGTAGAGTGGCCAGTTCCTTTCTCTCGGCCGCCTTTCAGCAACTATGCCCACCCAATTTTTACACCCTGGGTAGAGATGAGCGTGGTGTTTATCAACTAGCTTAAGCCGGGTGTGGGTAATGAACAATAAAATGTAGTAAAACAATGAAGAACTTTAATCGTGCGTGAAAGCTGCTTGGTAACAACGAAACCCAACAAATACAATGCACGGTTTTACATTTTGAATGTTTGTCCAGAAGAGATTCTTTGTCAGTAATGACATGACCTGAAAAAAGGGAACAAGACATACAAGAAGTTACCTATCTTCGTGCAAAAACGCGTTTCAGTTAGGCCTAAAAGAGTGTGTGGTGATGCTGTTTTTGGGTTGCACAAAACTTGTGTGTGATGATGCACAAGAATCAAGAAAGAGTGTTGTCAATAAAAAATACTAACTGTAGCAGAAACCACATTTTAGGTTTAGTCCTATTTGGAAAGCCGTCAATTTTCTGATTTGGTTGCAAGTATTTCGAGTTTAGACTTAAACGCATATAAGATGGTGTTTTTATCAATTTACGGCGCTCAAATACAACCAGCTTCATACAAACTGTTTGCATTAATTTTCACGCTTTTGCGCATGCGCGTAGTCATGCGCATTAATCGAAATGACCATTTTTCTGTGTTTTGCGATGAAACCAAAACTAGAAAAATGTTTGTGGTTGTCTTGCATAGTGTTGGGCGATATTGAAAAAAACAAAACGATACGATATTTGAAAAAAATGCTCGATATTTCGATACTTTTCGATATTTTTGTTCTAATTAAGAAAAGAGTTTCTCAGTGTTCGAAATTAGTGCCGGCAATTGCCCACGCAGATGCATGAATGGCGCATTAGGGTCGGCAATAAAAATGTCGGGGCCAAACCAGCGCTTGTAAGGTTAGGGTTAGACATTCCTCCCAGTCGTTATGCCACAGCCATAGATTTGCTCCTTAGTCAACACCCTGATGGAGCTCTGCGAAAGAGGCGTGTGGATGGGTATCAAAGCACGAAAGCCGCAAAACGTGTCGTAGACGCTTCATTGCGAACGGCGAAGACAATATAGATTTACAGCCAAGCGATGAGCATCTTGATGTGTCCGATTCCAGTGATGACACGACAACCTCATCCTTCGATACAGCATCTGATGAATCCGATTCTGACAGCTAGTTCTTCATCAAACAGACTTTGTGTTGCCTGCAGTATCCCAATTGTGCCGAAATTATGTTAGTGCACACGCAAATCGAGGCAATCTTCTCGCAGGGAGCTATTAATTTGTTACCAGTACTTGGTTGAGCAATTAACGTTATTTTATGATATTCAACGTCGCTAGATGTCGAATTAATGTAAAACAAACGTAAATTTCTTATTGGGCATTGTTGTTACGCAATATAACCCGCCGGGAAAATTAAATCGATTTGTGCTGACTCGAACGTTGAATCAACCCAAAATTAACTTACTTTTCCTCTCCGTGAGTTATTCAACGTGAATCACCGTAACAGCGTGCGTATCGCGTTATTCGCTTTATCGCTACTTTTGGTATTATTACATCACAACAAATCAAACAGTGCGGTCGGGATAGACTACTCTAGTATATTTTTCGCTTCTCGTTTTACATGTTTTGGTAGAATTTTTTCGTAATAAACGTTCACAGCAATCGTCGAGGCAATTTCAACTTTTACCGTTTGGCCTGGGCAACGTTTTTGTAGGGGTTTGCAGTTACGAGTTAGGGCTGTAATAGTTCAAATATCGAACGATATTGAAATAAATATCGATATTGAAAAGATATCGTATCGTATCGAAAATTCGATATATCGCCCAACACTAGTCTTGCAACATATATAGTGTGTTTTAGTACAGCAGCAAATAATATTTCAGCTTTAAATGCCACAAACCAAATTAGGCAAACAAACTCGAAAAGTAACTTTTGGACAAAACTTTTAATTTTTTTTACCAGAGGTTTTAAAATATCCTGTTGTATTCTAAAACCAGGGCAAAAGTTAGATTTGAAAAAGGGCCGCTTAACCCCCCCCTCCCCTCTCTACTTGTAGTGCATACCAGATGTAATACTTTGCTTAAAAGGTACCAACTGTGTGCATAAGTGGATCAATGTATATTTCCAGATCTTTCAAGGCTACTGTGATGATCACCGAAACACCGATTGCGCATGGATCGAGACAGTCGCGTGCAACTTTCACGATAAAAACGGAACTGTGTTTCAGCAGTACAAGCTCAGTGTAAGTGCTATCACAGTCTGTTACTTTGTCACAAGCATTCAGTTATCACAAATGTTATCGGTGTTTGATTATCGTATTCTGACTCAATTTGTTGCAACCATTCATAGCTGTTGGAGATGTTCAAAAAAACTTCCTTTTTATTGTAAACACCTGAAATAGTTTCACTTCTTTGGAGGCGGCGAATTGCTTTTTAGTAAGTTTGTAAGAGCTTTTACTGCAGAAAAAAATTTTTTTTTTGCCTTTAAACTGCAAAAAGGTTTGTTTGTAATTTCACGACGAACTGCGTAAAGCAATGGAAGACCTGAATTGATTTTTCAACGTCTAATCTTTTATTTCTATGCAAATACCAGCGTGTGTTCTAGCGAAATTAAGCCGTTTTTCAAATCAAATTTTGCCCAGGGACATGCATTGACTATCATACAACATATTTTTGGCGATAAGTCAATTTTCACAAAATGTGGCTTATAGTTCAGGTCTTCAATTGCAAGAAAAATAGTGTGTTTCGGAGATTAGCTCCATGAAACTTTGATAAAAATTTTCCTTTTAAAGTGATATTTGCTAGAAACGTTTTCAGATTGGGTTTATTTGTTTTTTGATTAAATTGAAGCATCTCAGGCGTTCCTCTATGAAAATTCGGAAAGAGTGTTTTGTAAGTAGTTCGAGTGCGTCCGTGCAGTTTAAACAGCTCAGAAAGCTTTTTATCCGGAAATAGTAGGCCGCAGAAAAGCGAAACTTGTAATCTATCTTTAAACTCAGCCGACTAAATGCTACTGCATGATACATTTGCTGAATCAGTCATGATAAATCATGTTTTTGATGCAATTTTTTTTTACAAATGCGCTGCATTTCTTGCAGCCTGGAGAAGAAACCGTTGGAGCCACTTGGGTCACAGTCGACGATTCTTTGGTTCTTTTTGCGGATCATAAAAACTACATTGAAACAGTTGCTTCTCTGCATGAGGCTTACTTCAAGCCGCAAGTATCATGAGAAAATTGCATCATTATAATGCAACCATTGGCGGAACCGTAGTGGTAGGCCTACCATTAATTATAACGTATGCACAAGTTCTTTGTTGTTTAATCTGCACTTTATTTAGACGAAATTTCGTACCTGGTTATTTCTCGTCCCATATTTGCGTCACAAGTAACGATATTTGACGTCATGCAATAAGAAGTTGTTTCGCAACTTGTTTACTTTCAAAGTGAAACATGACAATGTAGAAAGTGAAAAACAAACGTTATGTGTATAATATTACTCACTATCTTGGTGCATCGCGCATCCATATAGCATTGTGGCATTAGCCATGTTTTAAGATTTGGGAATACGGTGCCGATGTTATGAATACGTTTTTGTGGAACTAGCCAAAGTTGTTGAGTCAGTTGTGTCAGTGCACAGTAATTTCTTCATTTTGCGACTCTATGTGTGCGTTCATTGAATTTATGAAATGATTCTTTGCAATAAGTTTGCCATTACGTCGGCAGTTTATAGTGACTAAAATTCAAATCTTTGTAATTAGAACTTTAATTTTGTTGCAGCTTTTCTACTTTTAGCGTTGCTTTTACCTTAGACGTCAATCTTATAAAATAATGTTATTCTTAATTGTGGGATGTAGTTTATGCACGTTTTTGTTAGCAAGAATAAGTGTATCTGTAGACCTTCACCTTTGCCAATGTGACTTATCCAGTAGGTAGGTGTATGTGTGTTAATTGATAAACTTACTTGTCATTTTATGATATTTACGTCTGACCGTTCATATACGTGTTACATATAATCAATTAATCATTCATTGAATTTTATATGCAGTATTGCTCATCTCGTTCAACTAATCACATATCAAGTTACTAACGTTCATATGATGTAATTTCTCTACACGTTTATTGTTTTTAATATTTCATGATTTTGTACTTTAGTAGTAATATCTTTGTTAATTAAGAGCACTGGAAGCCTGAAACTAGTTCAAATTATTCAGAGCCAGTATTCAAGCTTGCAGTGCTTACTGTTCTGATTGGTTGTTGATATGATCTTTCTATACTCGTTTTGCCAATTTGCAGACCTCCGTAAATATTTACGTGAAGAGAATACAGCACAGTGGGAGGTTCTTGCAGGATCTAGAAATTAAGGGGGAAGGCATTTCAAAAAAACACAATAATGTGGAAGTAATTCGACTTTGCAAATACACCATGGGTTGAAGTTACTTTTCTGTGTTTTGGGGTAGGCGATCGCTTGAATTGCCCCCTCCCCCCCCCCCCCCAAGATCCACCACTGTGAAGAATATACTGCATGGTGAGAGATTCTTGCAGGATATTACTCGATCAGTGATCCTTTGTTGTGATTACCTACATAGTACATAAGCATACTTTTTTGAAGAAATTCGTGTTTAGATGCCGATCAAAGTTCATATGACTCTATATTCTTGATTTTCCATCCTCGTGACGTTCTTTGCCATCTTCTTAGCTAAACCAAACAAGATACGTTGATATGACGTTTATACAAAGAATTATGGCAACGTTTGTATCAGTGCATCATATACTGTATGACGTTCGAACAGCTTCTTGCAAGTGAGTGAGGAAACCGCTGGGTAGACAAGACTAAATTATGAAGTTGAAGAACAGAACTACTGCTGCGGAAAGTAACAAGAAATATTGCAATGATAGGTATTTTGTCACAAAAAAGTAGGCTTACATCGCTTTTGTATTGTTTAAGACTGAACAATTTGTAAATTTTAATGATGCAGGCTACGTTGTGTAGCATAACTTCAAAAACGTTTGTCTCGTTAAAACGAGTTAAGTTGCAAAGTTCCTAGCTTTTTTTTTTTTAAAACCTTGTCAAATAAATTTGCACTTATTCGAATGTGAAATTTAAAATTCTTTTCAAGAAAATATGATTGATGTGTTGTTGGTTTCTATTCAATTGTTTCGGTAAAATAAAACTATGCGATTGATCAATAAACTTGCATGCGTTAGAAAAGCTGCTGTTGGATCTGGTGTAGTGCAGGGCCGGATTTAGCTGATGGGGGGCCCGGGGCACTTTTAGATCGGGGGGCCCCCGTGCAAAAAATTTTTTTGCTCCTACGGCGCGAAAACCCATCTCTACGTCTACAGTAGCATCAGTCCAGTACTGCACAGCATTTTTCAGAAACTTTAAAGGCCAAAAGGAAAAAATAACACAAAATCACATTTTTTGCACATAGGGGGGCCCTTCAAAAATCGGGGGGCCCGGGGCAACTGCCCCCTCTGCCCCCCCCTAAATCCGGGCCTGGTGTAGTGGCCACAATTTATGGTAAAAACAGCAACTTTCAGCCGTCTTTGCAAGCTTAACCGTCGGTTGGTCATTAATAATCTCCGATGTAGTATTTATTCTAAATGAAACAAGTCTGGAGAGAACATGACGATCAATATTGTTCACTGGTGAAGTGTATCCAATTTTTCTTTGCAAAACACTCACCCAAACCATTCATCGGGGTCAGATGTCCGGGCATTTCTCGAGCAGCCACTTGATGGTAGAGCCGTCCAGTATTGACAGACCAGCTGCCCTTAGTGGAGTGAAAATCGGGCACCAAATAGAATCTATTTGAATAAGGACCTTCTGGTGATCCCCCTTTTCGGGTGAAACAGGCTGTAGAGGTTTTAGAGAGTAATAACTATATTTGATGTAATTTGCTCTGCTTGGCATTAAGAACTTTTTGTAGTATTAATAGTAGGCTATGCATTGTTTAAATTAACTTATAATGATTTTTTTTGTAAATGCAATCCAGAGACGTGGAACATACCGCCGGCACAGCCTGCTGCTTGTGCATGTGTGGCCAATTTTCCATCAATATTTTTCTACATAATATTTAAAGTGTTTGTATTTATTATACAGTATTATATTTAGAAAAGCTCTTATGAAAACGGGCTTGCTGAGACTGAGTGAGCCGAGAAACGCGAACAGAGAAAGAATCAATGTAAAGCGCGTCGAGCAGAGAAACCATAATGTCGAAACATATGTAATATAAATTTACAACATTCTTCCCTTCTAAAACGTAACGGGATCGCCATATCGTAGTGGTGGGACACCTTTGTTGGATGTTTGGGTTTGCGTCGTCACAGTCTAAATTGAAGCTTCTTGCGCTATCATCAGATGTATCGAGTCCAATGTTTTTCGGGTCATTGAAAACATCCAAAACTGATTTAGAAAACTCATCAGTTTCCATTCGGGAATTATCCGTGACAAATGCTTCAGGGCAATGAGATTGACCGGGAGAGTCGTGCGGGCACGGCGCTAGGTCTCTTAGCGATACATTTGCATAAAATTGGCATCGGTTAGTTCGACCCGGCGAACTAGATCATCGTTCTTCGAACCCACAAAGTTGCGCAGTAACGCGGGCGTGGGTTTCAGGAGCCAAGGTGGCAGTGATAACCCAGTTGGAGATCGCCGGTCGAAACGAAAGAACAACTCGTGCGGTGTAGCATTAGTTGCAGTACACAAGAACGTCCGAACAGAATGCAGCACAACGGGTAACACAGTTTCCCAACGACTAGGAAGTAGATTCCGAGATTTCAATGCCAAACGTATCGCTTTCCAAATAATACCATTGTAGCGCTCAACTTGCGAGTTCCTGATGGGATGATAAATGGAAAAGCGACTGGTGGCAATGCCTCTGGTAGTTAAGTAGCCTAACTTTTGAATTCTCTAGACACGAAACTTCCCCCGTTATCAGTGTGCACGCAACTAGGGAAACCACACAAAAAAAATAGGTTATCAGGACACTTAACCACCGTTTCGGTCAGTGGTGCCGAAGTTTAGTTGAGGATTGGGGGGATAAATCAACATTTTATCAAATTTTATACGATTTTGAACATTGGAGGGGATGCATATTTTTATACACAATTTTAGTGGTAGGCTACCGGTATTAAGTTTATTAAACAATCAGCGGACCTCGGTAAATTAGCTGCTAACAGCAAAATATACAAATAAGAAATCATGGAGATAAAAGTGCTAGGGTAGACTGGGGTAAGAAGTCCCCCTTAAGCAAAAACACGCACCAATCTTCACCTTCACTATTTACTGAATCATTCACCATGTTAACATAAAGGCACAATGCAACTAAACAAATTGCCCATTAAAGCAAAGATGAAATTTTTGAACAAAGCTCAAAATATGACAAAAATTAAAATTACTGAAAGGGGCGTTTTACCCCTGCGCTGGGGCAAAAAGCCTATGGGGTAGGCGTTTTACCCCACAAAGCTTTATGAGCCAGAGATGATCTCAAACAGAGAAATAGTTTGTTAACTTTGTTGTGACGTTGCCAGTTTAAGTAAATTTAAGATACAGTAACAATGTTCACATTATGCTCCCTACCAAAACCTAACATTTGCTGACTTAATCTAACAAACATCAGCCCTGTATAACATGATATGCTAGGTTATGTAGCATAGCCTACAATAGATTTAAAAAATATTGTCCAACTAGAGTTCATCATCTGAGCTGCAGTTTTGGCAGACATAAACACATTTACCAGGGGTGCATTCTTCATGTGCCCAATGCTTACACATGCTGCATTGCATCCACTTTTCTCCTGGCCTACTGTTAGAAAACGGCTCCCCACATACTAAGCAAGGCCATCTCTCATCATCTGAATCATCAGCAACAACGTTCTTCTTAATTATCTTTTGCTTTCTTTTAGCTGCCCTATGCATGGACACAGTCTTCTTTTGGTTTCTTGAAAGTTTGCTAGTAGCAAGTTTCTTTTCCTGTAACATCTTTTTATAAGGAGAAGATGTGATTAATTGTGCTTGCTCTGACGAACGTTTTAAATGGGTTTAGCACTCGATGTGGCAAGCTTAGGTGTGCATAGCTCAAACAGAACTCGTTTTGCTCTTACAATGTCTTCTCTCATAGAATCAGCTGATGAAGTTGACAGCATATTATGATGAAAGGTTAAATCAGTAGGCCTAGCATGTTGGCTTTCCAAGGACCCTTCATTTGGCTGCTTTGTCAAGGACCCACCACTTGCTTGCTTTTCTTGAGACTCGTCTATTTGTTGCTTTTCGGAGGATTCATCACTTTGCTGGTTTCCCAGAGACCCACCACTGTGCTGTTTTTCCTGGGACCCATCACTTTGCTGGTTTCCCAGAGACCCATCACTGTGCTGTTTTTCCTGGGATCCATCACTTTGCTGGTTTCCCTGAGCCCATAAATTTGCTGCTTTTCCACGGATCCATCACTTTTTTGGTTTCCCTAAGACCCATCACTTTAATGAAACTTTTGAACTTCTGCATCAGATTGGTGAGAAACTTCATTCTCACCAACTTCTACAAAATCTTCATCTGTAAAAATACAATCATTGAAAGGCCAGAGCCCACACACTCTAAATCCATTGACAGATTTTTCAATGGTTGCCGATTTGTTATAAGCTACTGCAAAAATTCCAGCTATGTCATAAAAATTGATCCTTTGTCCTCGATGAGCTACCATCCAGGTGTCAGAAGCAGCATTGTAAGCAGATTTTAGTGCTTTAAAAAATGTCCTGTCTAATGGCTGCATTTTGTGTGTGCAGTGTGGTGGTAGGGTAACGATATCAATGCTGTTTGCTTGTGAAAACTTCACAGCTTGAAGCGTTTTGTGGCTGTGATGTCCATCCAGAATAATAATGTGTCTTTCTTCTTTTGAAGGTTTAGCAATAGTACAAAAGTGATTCAACCATATCATGAAGCTATCTTCGTCAGTCCATCCACTCTTAGTGCAATGTCCAATTGCTCCAGGAGGTTAGTTATTCATAAGCGAATCTGCCATGCGCTTTCGCGGAAATATGAACATAGGTGGTATGTAAGAGCCAGCGGCATTAGTTGCACAAATGACTGTGACAGTTCTTCCTCTTTCTCCACTCGTTTTTTTCCCCACTCCTTTTGATCCTTTCGTCGCGATTATTTTGGTTGGCTTATGGACATTTGATTTGCCAGTCTCATTCATGTTCCACACCCTCATGGGATTATACTCGTGGCTAGTCAAGACGTTCCGATAGATCTCAAAGAAAGTTTCTACCTGAGCCTTATTAAATCCAGCAATTCTGGCAATATTCGTACCTTCTGGCTTGCGGATAGACAACTCAGGATGGCGTAATAGATACCCGCTAAGCCAATCAGGGCCAGCCATTTTCGTTTCTGTGTTGAAACGGTGCTTCACTTTCATCTGTGTAGCAAAGTCAAATGCAAGACGGCGTACATCTTTTGTGGTGAGACCAAACATTGACCTTTCCAGTTTCCATAGACTGGATTTTAATTGCAAGTTCAGATTCATATTCTGTATTTTGGTCTGGCCTGTATCTACCAAGTTTAACATGCCCAGGACATGCAACTTTTTCATCCCTATGTCTTCGCAATGTTCGTGCTGAAATTCCATAAGCCGTTGCAGTGGTTTTTAAAGGAGCACCAGCTTTTACCTCAGCAATTGCTTTTTTTAGATTTTCTTCTGTATAAGATGCTCGGGTTGTCTTCCGTTTGTAGGTGCGTGCCATTAGTATGAGTCCAAGTTCGTATAATACAAAAGCCTAGGATATAATGAAGATTTATGACGTTTTTGTGAAAAACAAATCTGCAGTATAAGCTAGATAAATCTAAAAAAGAGAAATCTGGTCTTATATTTTACGAGTCGCTCTACGTCTACATAGCCTACACAGTTTTATCAATGACATAACCTCCCTGATAAAAAAAATTAATCATTTTAACGTTAAGTTAACGTCTGGCGATGTTAAATTAACGTTAAAACGTCTGATTGTTCTGTTAGTGCTATGATATTAAGGAAAAACAGAATAAGGGGTAAAAAGCCTACCATAGGCTTTTTACCCCAATGGCATATTCTCCATGGTAGGCTTTTTACCCCAATGGCTTATGCTTTAAATTTTTAAAAATTTTTCCACTACCTTAAAAACTTGGATAAAACTATCGTTAGCTATCCCTAGAATTAGCAACTGACTACTCCGTAGCACAATATCAAGGAGTGTTCTTCTTTCTGAGAAGAGTAATAGTTCATTTTCTCATTTAAATTTTTATAAGAAATCTAGTAAAATCAACCATTTTGTTCTATACTTTTCCTGTGTCAAATCGGCTTCCATTAACACATGTTTAATGATTACCCACAATGCAGTCATACACATGGTGGCAGTATTTATTTATTTACACAACTCTGTAAGGAGAAATTTAGGTAGGCTTTTTACCCCGGGTGGGCTTTTTACCCCAGTCTACCCTACCAGTGCTCTTGTGAATGACTGCTGCAAGATTAAGAAACAAGCAAAGAAAAATTGGTACCTCCAGCCGGATTCGAACCTATGACCTTCCAATGAATACTTAGTCATGGACTTCTAAATAGTAGTATAAATGAAACATACTACTATTTAGAAGTCCATGACTTAGTTTTTCTAAAAAAAAACAGAAGTTATACTTTTCTTCTTGTCCTCTCCACAAGAATCACTACACTTATTGCAAAATAGGACAAAGTCACTAGTCAGGAGACTGAAAACAAACAAAGCTACAGAAGAACATCTGCAAATTTATGACAAAAATAATACCTTTCAAACACATCACAAGAACTTGTTACAACCGAACATATTGTGTCTTACGGTAGTGCGCATTGAAAACTCATTAGCAATGTCATTTCTGCTGATGCCATTAAGAATATTTTGGTGAATGTTGCAAACAATGCTAGCATTGAACTCTTCCTGTCCCAAAGTATTTCTCAGCCAGGTTTTCAATCTACGAAGATTGGAAAACGACCTCTCACAAGCAGCAGAGCTTACCGGGCAGCAACTTTCCAAAAGGTACCATTAAAAAATCCCCTTTTAGCAATGGTGTGACCAATCAGAGCGGTGCTGATCAGTGGAGCATGATGATGACGTTTCTTGCAGGCTCAGTGCTCAGAACAACTTCATTACTTGTGTGAGAAGAGATTTTGATCTGCGATAGGTTTGAAAATGAAAAAGAGGAATAAGCTGAACATGTAAAACGATGCGCATATTGCATTGTTATACCAGAGCCACTATGGTTTGGAAAGTTATGTTTTCAGGTTGTTGTTTAGAGTGCCACCTAGGAAAGATAGGGTCAGCTCATAGGGGATTTTTTTATGGTACCTTTTGGAAAGTTGCTACCGGGCAAACTAAGAGTCTTTTAGCATCGTACAGAGATTTTGCTCCTGTTGCCTTTCTGAATGAATTAATTTGATAACTCATCGATTGTCTACACACCTTCTTAATGTCATCCATTGAGAATGGCAAGCTTTTGGACTGTAGGGGAGATGTGGGACCAATGACCCTTTTTGCACACTTTTGCCAAAAATTTTCAAAGTTTGACTCTCAGAATCACCAAAATCTGCAATAAAGTTGTCAGCAAACCCATCTACCTACATGCCAAAAACCAAATGAATATCTCGAAATTTTATCCTCCAAACCTGAAATTATAAAAAAATAAAAAAGTGGGTCATTGGTCCCACACATGCGGGACCGATGACCCACCCTCGTGGGACCTTTGACCCACCCTTACAATCGAGTCGAAAACTACACAATACTTTCAGGTTTTAAGTTTTGTTTTTGATTTTGCACAAAAAAATACAATCAAAACAATACGAAAAGTGAAATTTCAAGTCTAGCATCAGATAGGTGTTCATTTATGCACTGTCAAAACAAAGTCACGATGCATCATTAAATGTCATGGCGAGATAAATGTTCGTTAAACCGCATAACTCTATAAAGCCTTTTGGTAGCTGCTACCTGTGTAGGTTTGTCAAAAATGCACACAATTTCTGAGTGCTTCACAGACGCAAGGTCCTCAATATCAGGAAACACAAAGGCATTTTTAAATTTGACCCTCCTCTTCAAAAAAGAAATCTCAAAATCTCCATCCTTATCAGGATCATTCAGCAACAGGCCAGCAAACCTCTTACATCTTCCTTCACTGGAATACACTTTCACAAGCACATAGAAACCAGCTTCATCACTCTGCTTTGGCGAAGTCGTCGTGTCATGACGAAACACTTTTCTGACTAATGGCACAAAGTGTTTCTATCAATATTGTTTTCTTTGGCAGTCTTTCTTAAACTGACATTATGTTCTAATACTTCCTTCAAAGAATTGTTCTACACTTCTTGTGTAAACAAGGAATATTTATTTTTGCATAGCTTAAAAGTAGGCATATTGAAGCTAAAAAGAAATAAAATAACATTGGGGGACCTTTGACCCACCTGATAGCAAGCATGGGTCAAAGGTCCCACATCTGCTCCATCTTGGCATTCATGCAATGGTTAAAAAACTGGTGCGAATTTTTACCGGAAACCAATGCAGTTCTATCACCCAATCCATGGTGCATAGCCTGAACTAAAAAAACTATTTAAAAATGTTCTCTTCCTATTCGAAAACAAAAAATGAATGCGGCCGAAAAAACTTATTTTTTTCCTCTAAAAACAACTTCTGCCTCTTAAATTCAAACTAGCAAGTCTGAGTTGACCAAAACACGTGTGCTTGACAAAGAACAAATCTGGACACCAAAACAACAAATAAAAGAATAAAACGCCTACAGGATGGCGAAATCGAGCCTATGGTCATTGGTCCCACCCTGCTCATTGGTCCCACATCTCCCCTACAAAGTGGGAAAGTCTCCTCACACCAGGGTGGCAAACGTTCTGATGAATTTCGTTTAGATTGTAACTGGCGGTAGACGCGCAATACACTCTAGTTAATGCATCATGTCCGGCATTGTCCTTTCCGGGTGTATATTGCACTGTATACGAAAATGATGCGAGTTCGAGACGCCAAAACTGTATTTTATTGTTTTTAACTTTCGTGCGTCTCCTGTTGTCGAAATGAGAATTGAATTGTGGAAATGAGAATTGTAACTTATCGTATAGGCTGCAAAATTTGGGTGGATAAAAGTAGGCCGCTTTTGATTCTAAATTTTCGGGCCGGTTCAGTTTTCTAATCTGCCCCTGCTACACAAAAATAGTAGCACAAGAGCTCTACAAAAACACTTGCACGATAAAGAAATAATTTGTAACATAGGTTACAAGAAAAATTAAAAATAGTTTGGATGTTAGTTTTTGTAAATGTAATTCGGAGGCGTGGAACATACGGCCTGCTGTTTATGTGGCTTATTTCCGCTATAATTTACTACATAAACTTTAATACATTTGTTTCACATAGACGTTGATAGGCGCTACTTTTGTCTTGTCCACTCTGATGCAAAATATTGTAACGTGTGAAAGTAAAAAAAGATACAAATGTATTTGATTTGTATAAAACATCATTGTAAGATTTGACTAAATATCTACAATGTAGGCCTACTTAATTTGAGGTCAGTGACAATATAACCTATCTCATTTTGTACTGCAAGTTAACGCTCATTTGTAAATTTTACGATATGTAAGTAAATTGGTATCGCAACTTCTGTCTCAGTACAAGGAAGCTGAACTATGCACGCGTAAAGATTTCCAGTCCATCCATGGCAAACAGATAGCCTATTATAACAACAAATGAAAAGACGGAAGCTCGTTGAAGTATAACAAAACTGATATATATTAGCCTATAACAGTGAGTAGGCCTATAGTATAACAACCTCAATCAGTAGCCTATAGCATAACAATCAGTAAACAATACGTAGTTGATGATGAAGCTATTCATTAATTTCGTGTTGGAATTTTCCCAAATGTTGTAGAGTAAGCAATTTTTCAAAGACAATCTTGAGATTATTTGATTGTATTATACTGTACTAAAGCCACAATTTGTTTTCACTCAATGCTTTTATTGATTGTAGCTTGTATCCGTCATTGAAACGTTTGCAAACAATGACCGGAGAAAAATTTCACTTGTGCCAAGAAGAATTTGCTTCATTGTATTGCGCTAAGAACCTTTAAGCATATTGTGATGGGTTCAGTTTAGAATACCATTGATATGGTTTATTTGCACCCAATGTGGTTGCTAGTACCGGTAATGGTTTCATAGCTGGTTTTATAATACCAGCATGATGTGGTGCATTTGTACACAAGATAGGTTACATTATATTCACTTGATTCAATACGCTATCCTGATTAAAAAAGTAATACAGTACGGCAGTGGCGGATCCAGGGGACGGGCGATCGCCCACTCCCCTAAAAAAGAAAAGTAACTTTAATAACGGTAACTTTAACGGTAAAAGAAAAGTAACTTTAAAAGCGGTGTATTGACACGGTCGGATTAATGTAAACCTACGTATCACTGTATTTTGTTAAAAACGCCTCCTCTAAGGCTACTTGCTTGATTCGCCCCTGAGCACCGGAGCAGTGTGACACATTTTCCGGATTTTGCTTTATTTCGGTAACACAAACTCAAAACTTTACAACAGGTACGATGCAACAACAAATTTTATGCCCTACTATCTGTACTTCGCATGTTAAAACTTTACAATGTTCCCCTTCAAATTATTTTTTAAGTTTTGACTTCTTATTAAAGTTGAAAAATCTCCCGAATCACTCTTGCAAAGTACTCTAAATTTACAGTCAAATTTTTAATATTCTTTTCAAGAGACAGCAAATTCTAATTGGGGACACTTTTCTAAGCAGCCGGTTGGAAGCTCCCAGAATTAAAGCGTGAGTGTCTGCCAAGTGAGAGCAAGAGAGAAGCGTTACGAAAGCTTTCCATAGGCTACTCTTTCTTGATATTTCAAACAATTTTTTCCGGTCGTCACTAATTTCGTCGAAAGACGATCCCCCATTACAAAAGAGTTGGGCCGTGTCCGCCTTCCTAGTTTTTAAAGTTTCAAAGTGCAAGAATTTTGGCCTTTAGTTTTCTTCTGACTGGCACAACAGCCTTCCAGTCCTGACCTCGTGGGCCAACCATTCCTGGACGAAAGTCTCCTGTTTCTTTACGTCATGTAGGCCTACCACTTAAACTAGGCATGCTAAACGGTTATTCGAAGTCTTTGTGATTTGGCTTATTTTGTTTTGAGTCAATAGCACGTCACGTTTAATTATGCTAGTGAAAATTCGAACTCGAAACGGTGTGACACTGCTTGCAGTTGACAGATGACATCTGTTATAAAGAGTTTTCATCGGAAAGAAGTTTTCCTTGATCACACCGCGTGTTCACGTGATCATGGGAATAAAACACGAATGCTCAACGCTCCATGCACAGTTGACAAGTTGGTCGGCCTGAGTACGGATTTAGTGATGGTTAAGACAAAATCAGTAAAAATACAACTTAGTGTTGCTATCTCATCTAATTCTGGTATATTTTGGTTTTAATGGCTACGAAGCTATAATAGCCCTTTTGTACCTTTTATAAATTAACAAACATGTCTTATCCACAAGACCAAGCGGAAAACACAATTGTACCAAGTGAAGAAATAAATACTGAACGGCAATTACCATTAAATACTGGTGAGCTTATTTGAACTGTCTGTCAATGTCTAATGGTTTACCTGTGTCATGGTTCAGGTATGTCATACGATTCTATGGAATTGGTCAAAAGTTTAGTAGCCTGCCGTCATTAAAATGTCATATAAATGTTAGGTTACATGGTTTGACGACAAACGTTACATAGAGTCATATGGTGTTGGAGAATTGCTCAAAGTACGCTAATTATTATTTTAAACTGAAGTATCATAACTTACGTCAAGTTAAACGCATTGCTACATTTTACTCTAAAACAACAAGAGTCCTTGCGACTTCCTTAATTCAATTTTAATTTCCTTTCATCGATGTTCTGTTGCGTTATTTTAGAAACAAGAATGAATTGTTAAGATGATAGTTATCACACTTTCTTTCTTAAAGGGCAACTTCATATCAATGTAATAAACGTTCACCAACATATTCAACATCAAAATGTCCGACAAGTGATCCAGCAGGACAACCGTCAATATCCAACAGCATACAACATTCAACCAAAAGAACTTGCTGTTCGATCGGGAGATGATGAAGGTTTAGAATATTTGTTCACGTTTATTGCAAATTTGAACAATCAAGAAATAAAAAAGCAATAGTCTGAAAAAAGTAGCCTAGTCAGTAGCTTTATGTTGTAGCCACATATCGCACAGGGAAATCTAGATATCCCTGCTTTCGAGTTGTAATTTTACTAGCCCTATAGCTATAAAAATTTTAGACCTCAATTAGAACGTAGAAATTTAGTGTAGAAAAAATTAAGTGTACAAAAGTAATATTAAACGAAAGGGAAGAAGGTGCGCAATAAATGTTGTTGCTATAATAAAACAGTAGTTCCCAACATTTTACAAGATGGCCCAATTTAAAGATTTTAAAAATTCGTCCATCTGTCATTAATTTTTTTTTTAGTTTAATTTTTCTAACAATATTCCAAATAAATTTGACCATTACACTTGAACGAACAACTACCGTTTGGAAATATTTGCAATTGGGCTAAAACTGTTTTCCATGCCATAACAGAAGCTGTATGATCGACTAATCCAAAATAATTTAATTATATATATTTAATACAAATAAGTGAAAAAGATGCCACAATCATTATTTGAATTGGAAGTGGCATCCATCCATAAACAGTGTTGTTGAAATTAACTCAACTTATTTCTAAACAAACTTATGACTGTAGTCTTATAGGCTATGTAGGCTACCCTATACTGTATATGCGCAATCGTAACACAATCAAACTAGATTTGATCAACTCATTCAGACCTCAGTTTAATTTTGAAAGCAATGCTGCTTTGATTTTTCTTTTTTTTGTGACATTCATGTAAAAACAATCATTCAATTGGTATGTGAATCTCAGGTCTCTTTGTTCGTTTAAATGGCAACGCTGGTAGGTTTGTTACTGATTATGTTCAAATGGTGGTGGTTAAATTTTTAACAAGCTTTAATTCCTAATAAACGTTGACGCTAAAACGTTTTTTTATCATCCAGGTCAAAGTAAAACCTTCAGAAAACTGAAAGAAGCAACTGGGAAACTATATCTTTCTAAATTCGACGTAGATGTGTCAAAATTTGGTATTTCCACAACGCAACTGCCAGAAATTTATCCAGAACTTTTTTCTGTTGACTTTTACGAGGGACGGTGCATACCAAATGACGACCAGTATGACCCCAAATCCGAAACAATTAAATTTAAAGCATCTGACAAAGAAGTTACTATTGATGAGCTGGTTTCTCAATTTAAATCACACAACTTTATATCCATCGTGGGTTATCCTGGGGCCG
Source organism: Aplidium turbinatum (assembly GCF_918807975.1). Lineage (NCBI taxonomy): Eukaryota > Metazoa > Chordata > Ascidiacea > Aplousobranchia > Polyclinidae > Aplidium > Aplidium turbinatum. Next base: position 51,647,232 of record NC_137472.1, read on the forward strand.
GAAAGACAACACTGTCAAAGCGCTTGGCAAGGCTTCTTGACCAAACTGAAGATTTTATCGTTCTAAAAATACCGTTCATGAACATGAGTGATGGAGATGATGTAAAATTAACTTTGAAAGAGTTTTTGTTGGGAGATGTAAACTTAAACTTGGAGGAAAATGAAAAAGAATTACTTTTCAACTGGATAAAAAATCACACTCAAAATTTTTTTTTGATTCTTGACGGATTCGACCAAGTAAACTGGAACTTATTAGAAAACGCCAAAAAAGCTGATTATAATACCTCACTTACTTACACAGAGCTTGTGTCGAATCTCTGTCAAGGAATATTTTTACTCAACTGCCACATTGTTTTTACGTCTCGACCTCACGCCATGCTTAAAATTCCGCAAAAATGTCGACCAAAGCAAACGTATTTCATCCGTGACTTAACGTCCACAAACATGAAAAAACTATTTTACGCATTCAGCAATGATGAAGAAAAAGCATCAGAACTTTGGCACAAACTAACGGTAAAAACTCCTCATTTAGAATCTATGTGCCACAATCCTTTGATGCTGCAACTCTACTTGCGCGCTTCTCTTAGTTCATCACACAACACTGCAAATATTACCTCAATGACTAGAATATTCTACACTGTTTTGGAGAATCTTAATGCATCAAGACACGCGATTTCTTTATCTGATGATATTGTTATTAAATTATCAAAAATTGCTTTTAAAGCAACAAAAAATAAAACTGTATTAATCACAATCAAAGACCTTCAAGAAGAAAATTTAACCAGCGAGCTAGTGCAAACCCTTGTTGTGACTTTATTGGGGTCAAATAGAAACTGTGGTCTTTTAGAGGGTAACCGGCGCTTGTACTTTTCCCATCAAACATTTCAAGAGTTTTTTGCTGCGCTATATATCATTCACCAAATGTCGTTAAAAAATTTTGCTTCGTTTGTTGAAAATAAGTTATGGGGGGATCACTGGTCAGTCGTTGTGCAATTTTTGTCCGGGCTCATTTTAGATCCATGCATGAACAAAGGTAATTTTTAATTTTGATAATGAATTGATTAATATTGTTGTTTTGGTTTACACTTTACTTGCTTTTTTACGCTTTACTTGTTCATTGATAGTCTTCTCTCACTGAAATGGTGATTTTTAAAAGGTTAATTGCTTATATTTTGTAGGATTAAGCCTGTCTCTCGAACGTAAAACTGGCTGTGTAGAGCATTGATTAATTGGACGTATGTTCCATCACTTGAGCAAAACGAAACTTTTTATGAAACTAAACTCCATAAACATATCAAATCGTCTTTTTTCCTTTTCTTTTTTGACGTCTTCTCAATAACCTAGGCCCTAGGGGTTTCGGAATACGATCTAGCAAGAATAAACTAATGAACTACTGGTACAAATAGGTTTTACACTTACAGCCTACTTTGTGGTTCGTTGTGTGGTTACACTACTGTACTGTATATTCTAGATACGTATAACAATCAGAAAATACAACATTCCTTCAAATAAGTTATAAACTAAGTTTTTGTGATTATGAAGCCTTCATGGTCCTTACATTACGTTAATCATTTATGTTAACTTGAATATGATATTTATGAAGCCAAACTATGTCACAAAAGGTCATTCAAATATTAAATGACGTCTTTGTCAAAAGTATGTTCATTTTTATACTCATTTGGAATCGAAAGATACCAGCAACTTTTTTATGAATTTATATATTATTATTATATTATATATAATAAATTAATATTATATATAATTTATATATTATTTTTACATATTTATTTGATGCCAAGTTTTTAAGACTGCGATTAGGACAAAGAGACTACAATCTCAACAGCATTGCTCATTCTCCTTTTACAAACTTTCATTCACTTCCCTTCTTTCATTCACCCTTGAAAATTTTGTGGTGAACCAACTAGCAGTGGCGTAGCTAGGGAATGTACCGGAATGTGCCGCCGGGGCAGATTCAGATTTTGTCGCCCCTTCAACAAAAAGCATGTGAAAATGAAATGCGTTTTTTATCAGATTATAATCAAAATCAAAAAAAATCGTAGTCTGAAAGTGCCGCCCCCAGACATGCCGCCCAGAGCGGTCCGCCCCCCGCGGTACGCCCCCCGCCCCCCCTAGCTACGCCACTGCCAACTAGCCTATCAGTTTTAGAATCACTGGTTTAGACCATGATGGAAAAAAGTGAAAAAACACTAAAAAATGTGTGTGGTTTATTGTTGTCGATGCAAATACAAAGTAGGCTACAGTTGTGCAGTGACAGGCATTCGATTCGCCCTGTATTTGAAGTTTGTTCCATCGTTTCTGTGAGCCTGCACTCCAAACCCTGCCTACCCTCAACTTCTGAAAGCTTTCTATCTTGTCTGACGTTGCCTAACTTCAAGACAGCGTATAAAAAATCATTGCAATTTCAAGTATGCCCTACCAAGATTTTATCTGAAACGGGAAAAATTAAAAAAAAAAAAGTCACATAGGCCTACGGTGCAGTAATCTTGCATTTTGGAAAGGCACGCATGCAGATGCTGATACAGTTTGCCTTCTGTTAGTGTTTTTGTTCACTGGTTCTCATTATCTTTACGTTACATAAGTTTCAAAAGTCAATACTATAGCCTACGCTGAGAAACATAAACGCTTTGTCTAGAGTAGTGATTCTTAATCTTTTTTGTATGTTTTACCCTTTTAATTAACAAAGATTTATATCAGAATTACCCCCAATATATAAAATGGTGCTCATTTATTAAAAAACGAAAGTAACAGATTACATCAGTTATATTCAATACGACAGCTGCCTCTGCTTTTTGGCAACGAGTTGTTAAATGTATCACTATCAATCAGCGAAGCATAACTTTACCGACACTAGACGATAAAGAATCAATATAGGCTACTTGGCTAGCTTCAAATTAGCAGTTAATTTGAACTAGGAAAGTAGGCTACCAATACCTACAGCTGGCATAATTATTCTGTTCCGTTAACTGATGTGGATATTTTGATTGATAGCTCATTTTCCCCCTAAAACGAAGAAATTTGCCCCCCCCAGGGGTAAATTTACCCCAGGTTAAGAAATGCTAGTCTAGAGACCTGCAAAAGCGATGAAAGTCATAAATTTGATGATATTTCTTTCAGATGTACAACCTAAAAAGAAGAAAATATTTTTTTCAGAGCTGTATGAAAAAACCAGGAAAATTGCGGAAAGTAAGTAGCCAAAAAAGTTAAACTAAAATTATTCTAAAAAATCAGTTTAGTATAAACATTAAAAAAGAATAATTTTAAAGAAATGCAAAATGTTTGTCTGAAAAACTTAAGCTAAGCATCAGTGCGACTTGCTGATTATTATTGGAGAAATTTTTAACCTACTCCTGGATTGAGAAAGCCTCTTTGGAAACTTGATCCTGGCAATGTCAAGTACGGTAGCCTATTGTACTTGTAAAGGCTTTGAATCACTGATGCAAGCCAAGTCATCGAGATTGACAGAATCAAGTTTTCACTTGTTGTTGAAGCATTGTTGTGTGTAAAAACATTATTCCATTCACTACAGTTGTAGCCGCTAAACGGAAAACTGTCTTAGAAGTGCGTTGCTCAAGCACACACCTCGAAGGAACCATCTTTCGAAAGATCTTGTTCACAACTTTGTTTGCTTATCCAAGTTCAAATCACTACTCCATTCTAAGCTTTATGACCCTGCAAGCGAGCAACCACGGTGACTAAAATCGAGGCACCCGTTTGTCCTGGCCGCACTAGCCTACACCTAACAAAAACCTTTAAAAGCCAATTCTTTAGTGCGGACCACTGTTAGGCAGTGATGGGCATTATCGGCGATAATTTATCGGCGATAATTATCGGCGATAAATTTTTATCGCTTATCGTTATCGCTTAATTATTTTTTCAGTTATCGTTTATCGTTATCGCCAAAGGCAATATTTGATTATCGCCGATAATTAATCGCCGATAAATTTTATTTCGGATCAACACACAAGTGGAAAGATCATGAAAAGTAATATTTTTACTAGCCACTTAGTTAATGATACTAAAATTAAAACCAGTTCTTCTTCAGTGCCTGAAGTGTGTGTGCACAGGTCGTTGTCAGGGGAGGGGGCACGCCCCTCTGTAGCGACGGCCCTGACAACACAATAATTCTTAGAGTTGCAAATTGCAATGCAATGAAATGCATGCAACAAGTCTCTTGTTGTTTTGCTGCAATCGGCAATCGCGAGTGAATTTTACAATTAAAACGTAAGCGCATGGCGGTACAGATTCCTTTGAAGCGAAGCGAAAGAAATGGGCAAGTGGTTTGTGAAAGTGTCGCAATACGAGGCCGCTTTTACATCGGAAACATGGTCTTTCGCGCCACCTCACGATCAACTATTTTATTCTTGTGTTTTCTTTTTTCGTTGGAAGTGTTAGTTTTTAGTAATTGTCGTAAAAAAATAAAATCTCTCGCGTAAAAACATGAAACTTACTGTTTTAAGCGCATTAAATCTTTAGACGAGTAGATTAACTAAAATTGTAAGAACTTGCCTTGAGACGTGTACGTCACAAACTCAGTTTAAAAGACAAAATTCATACACAATAACAACACAAGATCGGTTATAGACTGTAAGATCGATTTTTTTTCCAGCTTGGCGATATAACTTTAATCCAGGGAGTCGAACCGTCTGATTTTTCCGGTTCGGGTCCGGTTCTGGTTCAATTAAGATTGTTTCAAAATTTGGTTCAGTTCCGGTTCAGGTTCGAAGAAACTGAAAACCGGTTTTATAAGTTCCGGTTCGGGTCCGATAAATATTAGGCCTAGGCCTACTATTGCCCAACTACTAACTAGCCCAATTGGGCGTGAAAACCGCAAGGTTGGCAACACTGATCTCAACACTGCTTTGCTCAATTAACTTGCCTTTGTTGTTTGTTGCACAAGTTACAATCAAACTATATTGTCTATGATGTCACAGAACAGAAGTTGTTTACCTCAAAAAATTCCTCTCCAAAGCATCGATGATAGTGGATCGTGTGTTACGGAATAGGCTATAATTCATCCGTACAATGTGGCCTCCAAGATAACAACATGCTACGTTCAACTTCACTTACCACAATGCGAACAATGACGTAATGCTGGAGTGAACCGCTTTTTCAACCGGTTCGGGTTCGGATAGGGTTTAAGCTAACTCAAATTTTCGGTTCAGTTCCGGTTAAGGTTCAGACAAAATCGCACCAAAACCGGTTTACAAAAATCCGGTTCGGGTTCGGTTCGACTCCCTGCTTTAATCCAAAAATAATAACCAAATGCGTAAGTGCCATTTAACTTAAAAAGTTAACTCATTTGTGCCGAAAGTGAAAGTAGGCCTACTTAAAAAAAAATTCGGAAAATTTAAATATTGCATAATTATGACCTAAAAAACATATCACAATTATTTTTTTCATAATTGTGTTTGTACTTTTTGAGAAAAAAGCCGTCCTATATATAAGACGATAGGCAAATCCGTTATCAAATTTCACAAGTTTCTTGTGCGTAATGCTTAAGTGTTATTACATTTTACTTAGGCTATCGCTCAAAGTGATAAATGGGAAATGTCTTGTTCATGTTTTGTCATGTCAATATTGTCATCGAGCATTTTATTGAAATGAAAGTTCAAAAAATATGAAGATGAAAATTAGCAAAGTAACACAACATCACTGAAACAAGTCATTGCGGAATATGATATTGCTTAAAGCATTTGACATGCAGACCGACATCATATTTTTTGCATCTTGTAGTAGTTTTTGCATGACAATAGGCAGATCGAGTTGCGTGGTAAAATTATGCTAAATACAGTATTAGGCTACCTTTCTCATTTACTTATGCGAATGCGACATAGCCTACCTCAATCAAATATTTTTATTCCCACTAATACAGTGCCTATAATGTAATTCTTATCTCAACAACTCAGCGTTCTGCCATTGCTTAAATGATGGTGTTCACAAAGAAAACAAAAAAATTTATCAGTAAATTACGATAATTATGTTATTGTTCTAAAACAAACACGACTAATTTGACAAGCTTGATGGATTTCACAGTATGCACATTTTTACTCCCCAATAACACTTAAGATCACTGATAAATTTTCAAGCATTTTGCGTTTTTTGGAATTTTTTAAATTATTGCTGACTTTGCTGTAGCCTAAACAGCTTTTAAGCAGAAAGCAAAATACAAAGTTTGAAATTTTTTATGGTATTTTCATTTGATTTATTTATTTTGCCTACTGCACGTAAGCGGCAGTGTAACTCAATTGATAAAAGCAGCCAACTGGTATCTGAAGGTATAATTATGAGCACGCGGCGGTTACCTCAGTGGTTTGATTCTGGATCAAGAGGTTGAAGATTCGATACCTACTGCCGCTGTTGCGATTCTACTCATGCATAACTTTAAAAAAGTTTTGTCCCTTTACACTACAGTATATTATGTTCGATTTTTCGTCATGTTGATGAAAACAGTTCGTGCTGCATGGAATGGGGCAGCGCTAATCAAGAAAAAAAAAATTATCGTTATCGGACATTATCGGCGATAATTTATCGTTTATCGTTATCGCTTAACTTTTTTTTGATTTATCGTTTATCGTTATCGCTTTAAGCATTTTTCGTTTATCGATTATCGTTATCGCTTAACTGAAAAATGAGTTATCGCGCCCAACACTGCTGTTAGGGCACAGAGCGGAAGAAACTCCACTAGATTTCAACGTTTCATTAATACTACCGGAATGCATTGGCAAAGAAAAGCTTGGGTGCGGCTTCATCGCATACACATGCATAGCCTACTGGTGTGGGATTTTTCTGCTTAAATGTGCAAAACCTAAATAAGATGTTGAAATGCAAAATATTTTCAAAACTTGTTGTGAAAGAGAAAAAACGAGCCCAGATTCGGATTCAGTGTAAAAAAAACATCCTGAAAAGTTTATTTGTATTGATTAAAATGAACGACACGATGTTGGGTTGCTCAGCGAAGGCAAGTCTAGCCTTGTGTTCTGTCAGAAACAACTTAGGTTTGTGGTATCGAAATAGAGCAAAATCTCGAAAGCGGCTGTTTCGTGCCACAAATCTACAACCTGGTTAGCCCAACTAATGCAGTATGATGTTATTCTTGCATTATTAGGTCACAGCAATTTTCACTCCATCATCAACATCAGCAAAATACTGAGGGAATGCAGCAATGATGAGGTGATCATAAAGACATGTACATGTTTCGATGGAGGATGGATATGGATGAACAAGTCTACCTCTACACAAAATGACTTCCACGAGGTGACGTCATTTTTGAAGTTGATTCCGGGTCGAGTTGGAAAGCTCAATCTGTTCGGTTTGAAAATGAATTCCGAAGAATTTCTTCGATGGGCAGAAGCAATAATATCGATGCCTGGATCAGTAAGTCATGTTTAACTTCAAAAAACCAACGTTTGGCGACATTGATGTATAGTTACCAACTTACCAGAGATGTTCGGATCCATCTTTTTCAATATCCTGGTCCATTCCTGATCCGACAAATACAAGATCCGATTTGGTTATGATTCAGTGGTTTTGAAGATTTACAAGACCCGATCTATTGCAGTTAAACTCTAGAAATTGTGATATAAACTGACTTTGAAGTTCACTTTGGGCCACCTGGAAACCTTGGTAGACTTTAAAACAAAAACCTGACTGAATTCTAACTAGCATTTTAATGTCATTTAGAACTCGGGTAAACTCAGAAACTATAGCTCATATTATGCCATATAAAAATTAAAATCTGGTACCATCATGAATGAGTTTAACTTTGCTTTGAACACAAAAACTATTGAATCCGGTCCTAATTATGCTTTTCCGCGAAATTCAAGATCCAGTTTTAATCCGGCAATTTTTCAATGATCTTGCAGGATTGAGATCCAATTGAATGAACAATGAACATATGTAATAGTCGTTTCTAGCACTAGTTGCAACGTTCATCTGATGAAAGTGAAAGCAAAAGGAAAGACAAACAAGTTGATGTATTGCTCCACTGACGTTTCGCGCACCATGACAATGCGAATCCTCAGAGTAAATAACATACAAAATAAAATTTACAAAGTGAAGTTATAACTTTGTAAATTTTATTTTGTATGTTATTCGCTCTGAGGATGCGCATTGTCGTGGTGCGCGAAACGTCAGTGGAGCAATACATCAACTTGTCTGTCTTTGCTTTTACTTTCATCAGATGAGCGTTGCAACTAGTGCTAGAAACGATAGTTATCCTGATGACACCCAAACTTTTCAGTATTTGTTTCTAATAGTAACTGTAGGCCTACGGTATATTAAAATCAGTCGTGGTATTATTACGTTGATTTAATGTTACATTACATTGTTTTACTCCAGAGATTTTCCAATTTAAGGTGTTTCTCACTTTCTTATATTTCTTGTTAAAACTTTTCAAATCGACAAAGCGCCAAGAACATAAAAGGAAATACAATTATAGTTTAAGTGCTGATTGATAGGAGGCTACTACATACGATGGGCGATTGAAAACATTTTGGTCTGAAGCGCAGAAAAATTTTATGTCCAATTGATACACTTATGTTTCAACATATAGTAATCTTTTTGCAAGTTTACAACTTACTCCAAGGGCGATGGAGCTAACGGATTCCCTCTTCATAGAAGCCTGAGTTTCGTTGCTCCAAATACTTCTTTATGGCGTCAATGACGTCATCGACTGAAATGCTGAGCTCTTTTTCCTCTTGGGAAATTGATGGAAGGCTAATTTGAGGGAGCCAAATCAGGTGCATAGGCTAGGGTGAACGTTTGAGTTGGAAGGGGCAATCACTAATGATAGCGAGAGCCACGGCGAATTTGCATGCTGAAGCATTGCCCTGATGGAAAAGCACCTCCAACGACAGCTTTCCACGCCAATCTTTTTTTCAATTTTTCTTTTGCAGCTGCGTGAATTGATTGGCATGGTAGGCTATTCTATGGTAATAAACTGGCCCTTAGTCAGATAATCCACCAGTATCACCCTTTGAACATCTTTAAAATATTGGAAGCCATTACATTCTCAGCAGAGCCCACTGACTGGGCCTTCTTTTTTGGAGTTGCTTTGATTGTAGCTTTGATGCTTCCATTGCTTTGGTTGTAACTTTTTTTTTTGACTCAGGGTCAAAGTGATAACCCAGGATTTGTCCATGGTCAAGAATCGATGGATAAACTGTTTTGGATTAGGATTAGGATTAGGAATAACAAAGTTTTTCTTTGACATGTTGTACCATAACTGCTTCTGCATAGCTCCAAAGCTTCAAGCTCGCAACAGACAAAATAAAAGTTTTTTTCGCTCTCGCTCTCTCTTTCTCCCTCTCAAAAAATTTTGGGACCCATCAAGCTGAGACTTTTGTCATCGTAAGATTGTTGTGAATAAGTACATGAACATAGGGGAAGGTAAGGTGATTTGATACATTTTTGACATTTCTAGCTATAACTTGAAAATGGCTCGCCCTAGAAATCTGTTTGTGGGTTCAAATTAAACTTTGATGCTTTGCGCACCTTTCTGAAAAGGTTTCAAGTTTTTACCTTGAATAGTATTTTTTGTATGAGCGTTCCAAAAATGCTACCGAACTGTATCAATTCACCTTCAATGGTAGGTAATTTCATACACCCTAGAAGGTAAATTGATACAGTATTAGTTAACTCAAGAATCTGACACAAAACGTGTAAATTTGCTTCAAAGCATAGCAGAAATAGAAAAAGAATACTTGTTATTACATTACAAAAACAAAATACAGGATTTCTGAATAAAATGTACGGAAACAACGCGTTTTAAGTAAGAATGTTGAAGGCACTATCCCACCTCTTGTGGATGGTGGAAATTCTGGCTCAACCAAAGATATTTTGAGCACTTCAATGCTTGTTCTGTGTCCAACTTCAATAAATAAAGTTTTGAAGACTTTCACGAATTGCGTTAGTTGAAGTTGGACGCAGAACACGTTGATACAACGTATCATATTACCTTCCACCTGCTGTATCAAATTATCTTACTAAAGAATTTGGGTCAAAACTGGTGCTGCTCAGCTGAAACATGTGCTTTGCAAAACCAAACCTAGGTAGGATTAAAGGCTCATCTATATACTAACAACTGACTATATTTTTATTTGCGTTAAACGTTTCTTCATTTGTCTACACGCCATAGCATCTTTTCACAAATTGGGACTAGGTGGGCAAATTTTCAAAAAAGGGCACTTTTAGCGCGAGAGTTATGTTAAAAAGGGCACTTTTCGCGCGTAAATGATGGGAAAAGGGCATTTTTTCCCGAGCGTAAAACATGTAAGCTTAAAAATGTAGATTTCAAATTGTGGGTAAAAAAGGCATATTATACCTATAGACTAAACTTTTGAGACCCATAATTGATTTCTATATTCATGCCCGCCCACAATATTTTATAAATAATAATGTAATAAAATTTAATCTAGCAACATTTAGTTGCAGAGGTCTCTTGTACTAAAGTAAAAAGAAACAACTTGGCTACGCCACTGCGATAATTATGAAATACAACTGATAAGATATTATAATGAGTTGAATCTTTGCAAATTGGATCATTCTAAAGAGCTGGTATTTTATTTTGATGAAAATTTGGAAACAAACTTCGGTAATTCAGACATTTAGAATCTCACACAAAATTTGAGGTAGGCTTACCAGGGGCTCCGAGAGGGGAGGAAGTCGGGGAACTTTCCCCCTAGGATAACATTGTCAAGGAAAAACGAGTAGTTTTTATTTTTTCACTTTTGAGGGGGGCCCATTTTTGCTCTTAAAATAAAAATGTATGAACTTAAAAATGAATAAATTTTGAGTGAAATGTTTCAAGTATTTTTCGATCATTATAAACGCTACAATCAAGAACAAATCGTTTTCGTATTGAGGTAGGCTATGTTAAATTGCTTTAAGGCGTAAAATATGCTGCTTTAAACCTATTGATTTCTGTATCACTGAAAAGTTTCTGTTGTTTTAACTTAGAAACTGATTTTGTTAAGCGTGTAGCCTATTTTTGCTTGACCAACTGAATCTTGACTCCAAAAGCTGCGTTGGCCAGGCATATTGATCTAACATGTCTGGAAAGGTGAACGATGTTCAAGCAAGATCAAAGGAAGTAAACCTTTCTGCCTATGTTCTGATGGATGGCATTGCTTAAATCTAGCTGGAGTTCATAGTGTAGCCTACAGCGTTGTCCAGATGTCATATCAATTTAGGAGTAATTGATCGACTGTAAGTTTATGTCTTTTTCGATAGTAACTGGGCCAGATAGGAAATTCTAAAGAAAGCTGTCCCATAGTCCAAGTTTACTACTTGAGCTTCTTAAAATCTATGCTTCTTTACACGATGTGGATTACAGTCCCAAACGAGATTCACTCGACTAATCCATTCATATAGCGATAAAGAACTGGCAGAACTGTTCAATGGACAATCAGAAGAATTGAATGAAATTATAGGAAAATGGAATCAAAGTTAGAGAAAGCTGGAAAGAGTAGGCTGGACTTGGCTACTCGCAAGCTTAAGTTGTTGTAGGAACTATGAAATGAAAAGAATTTTCTTTTATTGGGGACAGAACTATCCAACAACTCCACTTCACCAGCTCAATCATACAAATGATATTTATTCTACCGTGTGCTATATTGCATTGTTGCAAAGGATTCGCTAGCTGTTGGTAGTTTATTAACAAATGTATCAACAAACTCAAACATATTGCCGATAAGGTTGAAGTTTTATGGAAATATCATCGTATGTCTGATGTGTAGTTGCGGGCATGTGGAACAAATTTTAAAAGGTTATCCCCTACAATAATCACATTTTGGATAAGTTGGTACTTTTGAAAGAAAGTTACACAGTAAACTTAACTTAGTTGTAAACCGGAACGCACCACCACATCATCTCTACTCAAAGATGCTGTGATCCAGTGGCGTACGCAGGATTTTGTCAAGGGTGGGGCCATTGAGAGTAGCGTAGCCAGAAATTTTTAAAGGGGGGGTTTTGACGACCGGCGGGCGAAGCCCGACGGCGTTTTCACTTAAGACGACACCCAGCGGCGGGGGATCTGGGGGGCCTCCCCCAGAAAATTTTGAAAAATTACTTTGAATTTGGTGCATTCTGAGAGCATTTTCAAGAAAAATGTGGGTATGAATATTCCCGTAAAATGGTGCTGTCAGGTGGCATAGCAAAAGGATAAGATCATGTTTTCTTGGGCATATTTCGGAAATAAAGCTAAGTCTCTATGTTTTCTTGTTAATTCCTGACTGAGATGTTTAAATGTTTGGTATTGGCAAAACTCGCTCTTGTAATGCAGTTTCGTTTAAAATTAGGCAAGTTTTTTTTAGACTGAAAGCATCATTCCCAAGCATAAAGAGACTGAAAGCATCATTCTCAATATCGGGACGCCACACGCGTGCCAAAGTGAGGTTGTAACCCCCCAACCCCCCCCCCCCCCCCTTGGCTACGTCACTGGTCATTGATATCTCAGACTACTTCATGATATCCCAGTATAGTTTTAGTTTAGACTTTATCCAATCCTCTCTCACTAATCACTATAATAGGCTTACAGAACACTATGCCACATCGGCATACCTGGGGTGGTGTAGGTGGATTGGGCCATGTATTTCGTATTGGCTTAGTCTATAAAACAACATTGTTACAGTACTTGCTTTGACAGAGCAATGCAAAACATATTAAATGCCTTAATCTACGTCGTTAACTACTAAAACATTTTAAGGGGGGGGGGGGGGCCATGGCCCAATGCCCCCCCCCCTGCGTACGCCACTGCTGTGATCCGTAAACGGATTGAATGATTTGTTGAGCTATTTTCAATGCCTGTATTGTGTGTTTACAATTTTTTATACAATTTCTATACTAAAATCACCAGTTAGAACAAATTCGATTAGCATCACGATCGAAACCAATAGCCTAGGCTACTGGCCTGTCACGTAGATTTGTCAAGGGGAGGAAGCCGTTATCACCGACTCAACAACGGCTCTGTTCCACGCAACAAACAAACAAGAATGTGTCACAGCTAACAAGATCATCAGCAAACAAGCTCGCACTGCCCAAACATTAGATACTGGTAGGTGGGGTAGGCTACTCTCAGCAACCCTGGATGTTCACACTGCGAATCCAACATTCTGGACATCGATCACTTGGTCAAGAAAGGAGTACTCAACCACCAAATCAGTGGCACCGCACATCCGATATTTTTAAACACTAGTTGCAACGCACATGAGATGTGCACACCATACGATCTTAGGCCTACCAGGCTACAAGTTTTTCTAGACAAAATAGTGAGCAACAATAGTAATTTTGCTGCAAGTGTAGTCGAGTGAATTTTGTTGATTTTCACATTGAAAGTTGTTTTTCTTGACGATACGTAGCCTAGTTAAATTTGAATTTCAGAGGAATTCAATTGTACGCTGAGGAAAGCCAAGTTCAGCTTAAAGCATATGACGCAACGCATGATACAAAGTGGTTGCTTTTATTTTTGCTGAAAATTATTTTTCCGAGGCCCATTTTTCGTATTGTTTCCTGACCAGTCCTGATTTCTCTCGGAGGCCCTGAGGCCTACTCACAACACAAATTGCTAATTAATTTGCTTGAATGGAAAATTAAGGATATTATAAGTATAAGGTCAAAGGTAGGCTCATAAGTTTTACATGTATGCTGAAGCTTTCCATTTAGCTGTTCATTCTTTAACTTGAATAAAATTTGGATCTAACTTAAACAAAAATTAAGTCTTAAAAATTGCCCACCTAGTTTTAAACTAGGTGGGCAAAGAAAGGGCTAGGGGGGCAAGCAAAGGGACTAGGTGGGCAATTGCCCACCTAGTTTATATGTGAAAAGATGCTATGCTACACGCTAACATGTAAAGACGAAAAAGTTTGGAAAAAATCGCAAAAAATACGTTCCTCCAACTCACTGGCTTGAAAGACAAGTAACAGCTCTGAAATCAACTCGAAAGCCATTATTCGCATTTTTCTACCACTGGACGGCAATATTTTTTCTAGATTTATTTCCATGAATGCTGTAAGGGGGGTGTATCAAATTACCTTCCGTATCAAATCACCTTACTCTCCCCTACTGTATGAGAAAAGTCTAACTTTGTCGCAATATATCGTCCTATAAAACGGAAATTAGTGAGCAACAAGTCATGGATTTTGTCGATAATTTTTCTTCAGTGGTGACAGTGACAGGCCTTTCTTGACGAAGGCCATCTTTCAGGCTGTCCTTTCCCATTTTAAATCAGCAACCCATGTTTTACCATATTATGTTGCCATTACATTGTCTTATAGACTTATAGAGTAGCCACCATGTTCTCCTAATTTTTTTTTTCGTGTTAAGCTCTTAATGCTGAGGTACCGAATGACTACTCGATGACCAATTTTGTGTATTTTTTAAATAACAACCCACCCTGTTACTAAATCCAGTACTGTATCTGTAAAAAAAACTAGTACGTTAGAAGCTTCCTAATTCTTGCACATGATTATAACAGATTAACTTTTGTGCAAAAACAACCAAGCTTTTCCTTGTGTCCTTCTGTTCTGTCTATAACTACTAACTAGGCCTATTTACGAATTTTTCAAGCACTTGTATTCTGATTTATTTTATATGATTTATATGATTTATATGATTTATATATATATGATTTATATATATGATTTATATGATTTATATGATTTATATGATTTATTATGATTTATTTATTGATTTATTGATTCTATTTGAATAAGTTTATACTGATGAAGCCACACTTGTGTGGCGAAAGCTCTGTATTTAAATAAACCGATTCTTCTGATTTGGTGTGATATTGTTTACTTTATTTAAAATGTTTTGTCACACCGTGCATCCCAGTGGATCATCAGTTGAATTATAGGAAAATTTGATGAAAAGTTTAGGAACGAAGCTTTGTTTTGGACTTGTATTCTATTTGTCTTTAGATTGTTTGGCTGTACCTCCGTGGCAACCGTCTATCAAGTGTCGATGATGTCATAAAGATATTACATAAAATTGACAAAGTGGACATGCATCATTGCCTTGAAGGGCGGAGAGATCCGAACGAGGAGGAACGTGCCAAGTTGCAGGAAACTTTGAATAGGATGGGAAATAAGGCGCGAGTTTAAATTATGTTTGCAAATTATATTATTTAAATTATGTTGCAACATAAACTATAATAACTATCATTACCACCATTTAAGTTCCGCTGCCAAGCAGAGGAGATTATTTTGATTTCTATTTGAATAAGAACTTTCTGAATTTCCTACCAAAAGTGAAACAAACTGTGAATTTTTTTTAATAGAGGTAATTATATTTGATTAACAAATAATAATTAATCTAAATATATTCAGTAATTATAGTTTACAAGCTTCATGCTAATAGGCTAGCCTGCAGAGGCTCGGGATTCAATTTAATTTTTGATCTTTGACAGCGATACAGTTTGGCAGTGAATCACGTGGCCAACACGAATAAGTTGCAAGCAGATTACTTTTGCACTACGCTGCCAAAATCCGATTAAACTTTAATTATTAAGAACAGACCAATCAGATATAAAACGAACAGTCAAACGTATCAAGTTACTAATTTAAATAAATTTACAAATTTGTTTTATCGTTTTCAGAAACTGGAGATCTATCTCGGTAACGGTTTGACCCTCAAAAGCACAAAAATCTTTAATTAGGCCTACGACGAATTTATTTATTCGCTTATTGATTGTCCAAATATTATTATCCGTTTATTGGATACCATACGTACATTTAATATTGTTTATTTATTGATTGATTGTTTATTATTATTGTTGATTAAGCGATTTTTATTTATATAATAGTAACTTACAGTATACAATCTTATGTCTTCTGATTACTATTTCAATTCTACATTTTATATTCACTACAACAGTATTTTGTATGTTGTTTGATGTAGCCTGCTTGGTGTTGTGTTAGTCTGATATTTTGTGTGATGACTGGTAAAAACTTGAATTCTATGGACTTTGTGTCTGATTGCAAATAAATAATAAGAATTATTGATTTCTTTTTTATGTCATTCAGCTTGATTGTGCTGAAAATACAACAATGACTTTGTAGTTCGATTAAATTACGTACGGTAAGCCAAACATGTTTTCTGTATGAATACCAATAATGTAAATGATTCTTGTGATGATAATTTCCGCTTGTTGTTGTTTGTGAATAACAGTATTTCATTCGCTAAGCGCCGTTGAACCTGATTTTGCCGTATCTTTCTTCATCCGCCCCGACAGCTCAATTGGTTAGCACGAAAGAAACTTCGTGAACGAAGAAGAATCAAGATCAAGCGACGCTTGATTTGTCCATACAAACTAGGTACAAACACTAATAAAAGCGACATCGTTCGCTGTAAATCGATTAATTCAATGCCTTACTTTTAAATATTGAATTGGCTTGATTTCTACGCTAGCGCAGTGCTATATTTGCTATGGTTTTTAAAGTCTTCTGTGCGTCCTAAACCCGAACAAACATGCGTAGTATTGTCTTTAGTAATTTCTAAATCAGTTCACAAAACTATTCAATTTTTAGACAAATAAAACCTAACAACAACGCCGCATTTAATATAATGTTATAATAACATGAAAATAAACTAAAAATTACAAACGTTCTCGGCCATACTCATGTTCGCCCTTCTCAAGATACCAATGTTTTGTTATGTCATGTTTTTATATTATGTCAAATGTCGAGTGCTTGTTAGGTTTTATTTGTCTATGGTTCAAGAAAATCACCTTCTTACCAAAATTGTATTTAATTTTTCGCGAATAACATGTTTTTATTTGGACAAAGGTGTGCAAAGTTACTTTCAAAAGTAACTGAGTTACAGTTACAGTTACTTGGCCAAAATAGTAACTGAGTTACCGTTACAGATTTTAAAAAGTAACTAGTTACCGTTACTAGTTACAGTTACTAGTTACTTTCAGTTACTCACAAATCTAAACTTAAAATTCTGCACCTGGCCAACTCTGCATGCAAGTCCAGTTTAACCGCAATGTTTGATATATAGTGTTAGAGCCATCCATGCTATAACATAACAGCACAAGTAGGCCTACAAAACCAACAAGGTTTTATTTAAAAAAAATACTCAGTGGCTTATATGTTTATTTCCTTTGAGAAATACGAGCATTTCAAAGTGCTCGTCACTCAGGCCTGCCCTTTTGGACTTTAAAATGTCCTTGCCCAATCGTCGTCGTGTGAGCCTCTGGGGCCGAGAGTCTATTCTTTTACCGCCCCAGATTCACGATGTTCCCGGACTACACTGGAAGGCTACTAGAGAGCAGCCAGTCTTTGATTTCATCATTCATGACACGCAGACCTTCCACTCCGTTAGGTGGCTTGAAGATGTTACAGTCATTGATGATGTCCGCCCCGATAGTTCAATTGGTTAGCGCGTCACTTCTGGAACGAAGAAGCTTCAAGATCAAGCTGCACTGGTTCGACTCTCAGGGCATGCTCTTGAGCAACGCACGTTAAGGACTGCTCTCCATTTAGCGGCATCTAATAGATGGAATAATTCCCGGCAACAAGACTTCAACAATCGGAAACTTCACTCTGTCAATCTCGGTGACCGGGCCTGCGTCAGTGATTTAAAGCCTTTAGTCTACAAGTATGCAAAACTGCCAGGATTAAGTTCTGAAGAAGCTTTCCCAGTCCGAGGATAAAGATTTAATTAATCAATCAATGATGTGGTCTGCGGGCTGTTCCTCGGCACCACATTTACAGGAGGAGGAAGACAACATTTCTCATTGGTGCATGGTTGAGCGGAAAAGCCCGACGCCCGCACAGAGGTGCACCCATGCCTGTCTTGGTAGTGTCAAGTCGATGGAGCGTGTGTCGGCGTCGGGGATGAACGAATAAAGTCTGGTGATGAACAAGTGCTGCAATGAAAACAATATGTCTACTGCAGCACTTGAAGGAATGGGGGTGTTATGTTTTTAAAACAGTTTTTTCATCGGTCCAATTGTGAATCTGGATCCGCTTAACTTGTCCTCAGGGTCCGCTTCCAAATACTCATGTAACAGATTCAACGCGCATTGTTTTCTTTTCTTGGTTTTTGCGTAAAGTGGTGCAAAACGTCCTCCGTGGCTCTACCTACCACCATCCACTTCAGTGTCGCTGCCACTCCCCTCTTTAGCAGAGCAGTTTGCTTCTTCAATTGCTTGAAGCATGTTCTGTTTTATTTTGGTCTTCAATTCAGCAGTGTCGCTTAATTGTCATGCATTAAACACAGATAAGCCTAAATTGTGGGTGGAATGCAGTCGCAAGCTGAAAGTCGCTGTCCTCGAACCAATGACCAAATCTGGTTTGTATTGCTTCCACAAGAACGTCCACCATCGGCAAGCAAACAGCAATGCTGTTGCTGGTTTTAATGTCAGACAATCTTTTTAGAGGCATTGCAAGCGTTACACTAAATGCAATAAATTTCAACTTCTTGAAGGTAACTAACTAACTGGCTATAAGCATCAAGAAATTGCATTTAATTGCTGCGTGTTTCTTGATGCTTATAGTCAGTTAGTTAATTAATTACCTTCAAGAAGTTGAAATTTACTGCATTCTTATAAATATTTTCAGGTTCCTGATGAGGGCTTAAGTTAAACCGAAAACGTTTGACTGTTAAACTCATTTGTAAATATGTAAAATATATTATTATAATGCTCAACCCTGTTGTATTGTTGTGTCTTGCCTGTCTTTGGTACATATTGATTAATCGCCAAAAACAATTAATTTAGCCAAATCAGTTATCAAAAATCGCCAAAAAAGAGCCAAATCATAAATATGAAGCTAAACTTATTAAAAAATCGCCAGATTTCTGGACTTTCGCGATAAATTCGCCAATATGGCAACCCTTCTCAACCAGACCACAAAACAAAAGTAGAACCGCGCATGCGCAGTGCTGCGCCGATACATCTGCGAGAAAAATGCATTATTGCCCAAAACGCAGCAAACACGCACTAAGCAAGACACAAACATGTGCAGAGAAATGGACAGCAATTAAAAACTGAAATTTCAATACAAAAGTAACTTGTAACTGTAACTGTTGAAAAAGTGCTAAAATAGTAACTAGTTACTGCGTTTCGTTACTTTTGGAAAATAGTAACGAAGTTACCGTTACAGTTACTCAAAAAGGAACTAGTTACAGTAACTAGTTACTTTTGTAACTAGTTACTGCCCACCTCTGTATTTGGATAAAATAACTACAACATGTCAACATCAACTTGCATTATTTTGAGCAGCTCAAAATTCTAGGGAATTCCTCCCACTCAGAAAAATTTGTCATCTTTGCAGTCACCAGACGGTGTAGAAAAGCCGCTGTCGCTGGGTTGTTACTTTTGAAAGCAACGCTTGCGATGTCTGCGAATGTTCTTGATCCTTTCATTTTATAATTTATATTGGATTTGCGGATGCACTGTGCACGTTTTCTAGTTTTATCCAATCATCACAAGTTTTTACGTAAAAAATACATTATAAATCTTCGTTGCAGACATTCAAAATATTCTTATCAGTTGGCCTAAAAACAGTTCCGTTAATCATGTATATATTAGTAATCATATTTGTTTTACGCTCCTAGCGACGAACAGTAGGTTACGCGAAACATAGGCCAGTGTGAATCACATATGAGCACAACAGCTAGAATCAGCGAAAAGATATACCATAGTCATCGAATCATCTGCTCCCAAATATTTGGGAACGCCATTAAGTGTCTGGGCAACCAAAGCCACGTGCTCTGGAGCGGTGTCAACCGCTGTCCTTTCAAGCGTGACGAGACGCTTTCTCCACTCCACCGCGCAACCGCTAAACCATATTGGTATCACTGATTTATTTTATTCCAGAAGATAAAAGTTTTTTCGACTTAATATTTGCAAAAATTTGTGAATGAATAAAAAGGGTTGAAGCATGAAAACCTAATCGCGGCAAAACTACACGAGGATCATGAAGTGACAAGGCACATTATCAACTAATTGCAATCAACGGAGTCAAATCACTTGAAGAAAAGTTGGATCACACAAGAAGTTAATAAATGATTAAAAGTTAGATTATTGAATGCTAAGTTAGTAGAACTAGTAATAGAAAACAACTTGCAAAAAGCAAAAGTAGTTGACAGATTCAGATTTAAATGATTACACAATATACATTATAGCCTACATTCAGTAAATTAAAATTTAATAAAGCATAAACAGGCAGAACAATGTAAGTGGTGGTCAATTTCATGAACTTGAGTGATCAAACATGCAGCAAATGGAACGAGATACAGTACATAAGATACCTTGAATACACATGAAAGTAATTTTAATTGAGCAATCATAAAATATAAAAGTCAACATTAAAAATCCGCATTTGAACGATTAGGCGTGAACTTGTAAACAAATTGGTATGTAGGTTAAGTATAACATGTGATACAATTACACAACACATTGTATTTTTACTTCTACAATAAAATACAGAATAAGCAAAGCAGAGTATTATAGACAGGAGAATTGTCAATCAGCAAATTGCAGTATACACATACCCGTGGAACACGGTCAACTTGCAACGCATCAGCAGTGGACCGCGGCAGGAATTAAACGAACGAACATACGAACTATAACTTATAGAATGATAATGTTATGATTTTACTTATTGTCGCTCTACAACTGCTAAGGTCTTTTTGCGACAGGTATTATTTTTATTTTGCAATAGATTTAGGATGTAATCACATTACTACTTTAAAAAATATGGCAACCCTAAAAAACCTGGCAACACTGAAGCCAGAGTCAGCCAGTTATAAATCGAGGAGTCGGAGTCGTATATTTTTCACCCGACTCCACAACATTGTCGGCCACTGAGCTGCTATAACTTACAGATGATAGAAGCCTAAGCAACCTGACATACGATAAGCACAGAGACGTAGATTAGGAACGTGATACGGAACGTTGATTAATTGAAACGCGCAACTGCAAATGTAATCAGTTCCGCCAGCTGTACCAGAGACGCAGGAGGTTTTAAAGCAGTTGAGAAGCTAAACGTATTGAAAAGACGTAACAGAGTGCAGCAGAAGACTATAACAATACCTTCAAGATAGTTAGTGAAACCGAAAACAAATGAATACAAAATTGTTAACCTTGTAGATGAGCCACTGCACTTCACAATTAAAATAAAAAGATTTTATGCGATTTATACCCAAACGTAATTAAAACTCTTGACACAGAAAAAGTTGCAACTAAATTTAAATTAAATTACAAAATATGAAGACAATTGCTGCGCGGAAACAATCGGCCACCCCCACTAGTGGGGAACAAACCGACGATGGATTATGATGATGATGATGAAACGTAAGCTTACAAGTGTATCATCCTCTCAGTTAATACTGGCAGTCGATATCATTGAGAAAGAAGCAATTTTCCTGTTGTTTTCGTCAATTTATGATTTTAAAAGAGACACTGATGTTGTTCCAAAAGCCAGTTTCAGGAAATGCAATGTCTCAAAAGAGGGTTACTGACGTCATTCGTGCCTTTCAAATTGATTGATGACATGGCAAGCATATGGTAGATATTGTTCTTCTATTATTCAGTGATTTACTGAGTACAGTGGCAACGGCAATATGAAGATGTGCAATTGTGCATGGTACAGTGACACAGCAAATGACTGTTGCAAAGATAGTAACAACGTTCTACCGATCAAATATAAAATTATTCATACAATACTACGCGCAACAATACTATTACAGGCACGTTGCACTTAAAAAACGTTGAAGCGAATTCATTGAAATCATTTACAGTTGTTGCTTTTCCACGCATACTTCAATTTAAAATAAACAAGTTGTGAGACGAGAGGCGGATGTAATTACTGTACATCAATGTATTGAAACAGCAACAACATGTCAAAGAGTGCATACGCAATGTGTAATGGTGCAACGCCGCCGTCCATGACTGCATTATAATGATGTAATTTTCTCATGATACTTGCGGCTTAAAATAAGCCTTATGCAGAGAAGCAACTTTTCCAATGTACTTTTTATGATCAGCAAAAAGATTTAAAGAATCTTTGAATGTAACCCACTTAGGTCCAACTTGTTCTCCTACGGACTGTTCTTCTCCCGACTGTAAAGAAACACATTATTCAAAGTTGCATCGAAAGCGTCGTACAATAGACGTGTTTACAATTTAGTTTCAGTCAGATATAGTGGGGTTCCATGCCTGTGCATTTTTTCAATTTCATTTCAACTTGATGCAAAAGTTTTGTTTTTAATACCAACTTGAAGGTAAGGGCCTATAAAACAATTTTGGTTCGAGTGTCAAGCTGTCAGATAAAAAAAAACAAAATGGCCGACAAAATCCAAGATGGCGGCCAATTTCCAGATTTTTTCACATTATGCCTCGTAACTTTTATACTATTGAACCTAGAATGGTGATTGTTTTCTCGAAACCTAGGTTTGTATGTATGAGTAATTCAGTTAAAATAAAATAAACACGATTAGAGCAATATGTTTTCTTATATTGAGTTAAGTTCCAAATAAATGTGTAACAATCTTGTTAGTTCTGCGTCAGAAGTAGGTTACGAATGACTGCGAAATAGCGAAGCAAAGCAGAGTTGACCAAGACAGTTAGTCGAAGGCAAGTAAGAATGCCAAATTTCTACATCAATAGGCTACAGTTTCAGCTCGTATAGTTTAGGGCAGTTAGGGCAAAACTGTCCGCACCTAAAAGATGTTTGTGTTATAACAAAAGGCTTGCAAAATTGCTCGAAAAAACTCCTCGAAACAATACATTCAATAAGAAAATGGCTAACAAATTAACGAAGGCCCATATATTGAAATAATTGTACATATTATACAGTCTACATGTCAATTGTCAATATTGAAAATTGTTGTGTAGTCCAGCTATTTCTTGCATGTGCACTTGCACTGGCGTGTGCATTTTAACTTAGTTTTTACGCATTTGCACCGAGAGCAGGTAATTGTGCAAGAGCACTTCACATCTAGATGGAACACATCCTTGGCGAGGGGCAGCGTGGTCCAAATGGGAAGCAGCTTGCCGTCCTCTTCCTTCCACCCATGGTCAATTGGGTTCATGACAAGCATCATGGACATGTAGGCTGTTGCCCAGATGCTTGCTTGGAAGACACATCTTTTAAGATGTTGATCCAAAGCATCACTAGTTGGGGGAATTCTCTCCATGTCCCTAGTTGTCTGTGAGAACAACTTCATTCGGACGAGGTCAACATCATTGTCCTCATTTGATTCATTTGAGTACAGTCTACAGACAAAGTTCTTTGTCACTTCCTTCAACTTTGGGGATGTTTGGAATGGAGTGTCGGCAATAGTTGCAAATTGCTCCATGAGGGATGGAACTTCGTGCGTCAACGTGCAGCAGGATCGCTTACCCTTGAACTTGAAGGAAGAAGTACTGTCTGATCCAGTGAATGCATGAAAAAGGGCCATGGCTTTGCATATTGTCGTGCCTAGGTTTATGGCAATAGTATTCAGGGAGATCATTTGGGTTCTCTTTCCGCTTTGAATGAGATCCAAATTTCTGCTGCCGGGTTCAGAGCCTTCATGCGATGAAAGTTACTCAGAAGGATTACGACAACATCTGTGTCTCAAGTATACACCATCCCAATTGACGAAGATTGGAGTGCGTGGAAGACATGTACTAAAACACGCGTGTCAGCTTCCGCATGGTTGCATTGATTTATTGGTGGACCGTTCCCAACATGGTGGACTTGATCACCTGCAGTGATGTAGACATTCTTGTCATTTGGGAACTCTTCTTCTGTTATCTTCGACAGGAATGTGAACAGTTCCTTCTTGTTATCAACATTCGCTAGAAACTTCTGCCAATTTCCTTGGATTTTGGCAGTACCAGATACGCGGTGTCGGATGCCTGTTCCTCGATTTTCTCTTGTGCCTCCTTTAATAGTCAGTGCACGATACTGGTCCTAGACAATGTCTACTCTTGTCGATCGGTTCAAGTCATGGCGAACTCTTGAGCAAAATACCTTTTCGAAGTATGAATCAAAGGTCTTGCCTTGGACAGATGTACCAGAAAGTGAGTGTATCAGTACTCCACCGTCAATAATAATGAAGTCGTAAACATCTGGCGCAAGTAACTCCTCGTCGACAGAAATTGCGCTACTTGCACTGGCTTCCGTGAGATATACCAGCAAATCTGACTTGGTACAAGAGTTGAGGGACCCTTCAGAAGACAACGCAGGTGGGTATAGGGAAGAATCGTGCTGAAAAAACTTCTCCAAGTTTCCACCACGGCTGTCTAATACAAGAAAAGCTTGCCCGAAAAGCTCTGCGTGACGTTTGAAGTGCTGCATTTTCAGCTTAATTGCTGACTTTTTTTTGTGTTTTCTTCTCATGGAAGAACACTAACTTGCTGCGCTTGATTGGCGCTGTAAAAGGTGTGTCATTGGAGTCAAGCACACTCTGTCTGATTGTCTGAAGTTATTGTACTGCTCTTGTCCCAAAGACTCGACTGTGTGGACAGATAAAGCAGTAACCGCCGACTCACACATCTTGTCATCTAATGTCACCATGTCTCCACTGAACTCCTCAAAAGGATTTCCACTGCTCAGCAACACCTCCATCAGGTCTTTAACATGGTGTAAAAATGGGTGCTGAGATGCACATCCTTCTTCATGATGAGGGAGTTCTTCTTCATCATCGTCGTGAGCATTTACACCACTGAACTCCTCAACGACACGGCTGATTTCTGGACCAGTCAATATCCAGCGTTCTAACATGACATGATTATCAGTGAGACCAATAATGCCACCAACTCCTTTCACCCTTTTGTTGGCTTGCTCGTGTGCTTGATCGATAGGTAAGTGATGAGAAACGGTGATTGCTTTGAGTTATTGCCCAGTGTCCCATATTAAATTCTTCCTGGATGCTAAGTAGAAGACCTTCCAGATCTCGGATAAAGATTGGAATCCACCTTGCGTAATTGTGGTGGTCTAGAGCAAAGAACAAAAGCGCAAGCTTCTGCAAGGTATTAACCATGAGTTCTAACTTCCTCTCCCGATGTGCCCGGAGGAACATGAATATGATCTGTTGGTACTTGTGTATGAGTAGCCAGAATTTGAACGTTGGACTCTGTTGGGAAGCTACAATGACCCAATCCTCAAGAGCCATCTCGGTTCCACTGTCTTCGCATGCTCGTTTTAGAAGGCTGTTAAGTACCACAACAGTAACTTGATGGGCATATCTTGTTCTCATTACATTGGATGCTTTCAGAAAAGCCGTGGCTGCTGCTTCTGTATTCACTAGCCCAGATTTTTTCAGGGTTTCAGGCCATCCAGACCCACGCAGAAGATCTCCCATGGTGCCCCACAAAGCCATCTCAATGTGGAGCCCACCTAGCATGACCACAATTTTGTCTTCCCCAGAAATGTCAGGGAAGGTCCAATGCATTTTTTGGCGATGTCATAGAGTGGTTGATCCACTACCAATACAGGGACGTAGTGTGGGTTGAGGTGCTCTGTTGTCTTTTTCACCAGTTCCATTCCATGTTGAATCATTTCTGGAGTAGCGGCTTTTTCGTGGAAAAGTGGCAAGAGGGCTTTAATGCATTTTTCCGGTTGTCCAACAGAATCTGATCGAGCAGCGTGGTAGGAAGACCACATCGCTGGAGTGTGCATTTCTGCATCGCAATTCATCAATAGGATGTCATTTACTGCAGCCATCCATGCCTGTTCGTGATGTTTCTCCTCATCGAATGAACTCGTTGTCACTAGTTGCAAATCTTTTCCCGGAGGTTGGTTGACAAGATTTCGGCCCACTGGTGGTACAAACTTATACGAACGAGGCAGGATGGGTTCACTGTTGCGGGTTCCTGTTTTCTGTGAATTGATTTGTAGATATTCTTGGTTCAACCCAGGCGTCTGTGACGAAGGAAATTGAAATATTGAAATACCAGTTCCATGAAATGATCAGCTTGCAGTGCGTGATGAGGGATTGTGATCCAAGTTATCCAGAGCTGCCACCGTGAAAATGCCCTGACGTAACTTTTTAGGACAAACTATATCAGCGTTGTTTCTTGCATATCTGCAATCGCCTGTGCAAATCTAGACTCAATGCTGAGGACTTTCTTATATGACACGCTCAGAGCATAGCTGTGTAGCAATTGTACCAGATTCCTGCTTCTTGTTTGGGAATGCAATTTCAGGTCCAGAAACACTGCAAGTGGAGGCTCACAATTCAAGTTTGCAAAAAGAAAAGTCATATTTAACATGGCCAACTGACTCACAGAGAGAATCTTCCTGAAAGTCTCTTGTACTGGTAATGATTTGAGTCCTTCAAGGAGTTGACGAAAAAAATACTTCATACGTTGAGGTGAGTTGCCTAAAAAACTCTGTTTATGGCACAAATTATCAGCAGGGGTTATCAATCAGTGGGGACATTCTCTTTAAATGCTAGAAACAAAGGAAATAATTTGTTTTCCTTGCTATGACTCGAAGTTACTTAGACATCGACTTCCGATTTCGAAACTAAAAAACAATGATGTAATAAGGGTGCGAACAGTGAACGTAACATTGACATAGACACCAAAATCACAACTCTGTGCTCCAATCATGTTTATTTTATTTTTATCGAATTACTCATACATATAATCCTAAGTTTAGAGACCACAATCACCATTCTAGGTTCAATAGAACAAAAGTTACGAGGCATAATGTGAAAAAATCTGGAAATTGGCCGCCATCTTGGATTTTGGCGGCCATTTTGTTTTTTTTCATTTGACAGCTTGACACTCGGACCAAAATTGTTTTATAGGTCCTTACTTTCAAATTGGTACTGAAAACGAAACTTTTGCATCAAGTTGAAATGACTGAGTGCCTGGGAACCCCGCTAATAAGCTACATAGATAGAAACACGGTTCTCAAACAGGATAACTTTACTCCCGGATATATTTTAAGCAGGGGAGAAACTAACTGAAGACAGTCAAGCCAATTTATTTTATTTCAATAGCGTTACATATAAACAAACGAGCAAAGTAAATGAAAAGTAAAAACAATGTATTGTAAGTTACAGCTGTTGGTTAGATTATGGCGCGCAATGAGGAATCAGGATGGTAGCGAAAGACAATAAGCGGTCATGTAGTCAGCCACCACCCCATTACAATAAATCTAACTACACATTTATACACACAGGTGTGCAAAGGCAAGCACACTACTTCAATGAATACATAAGACTACATAATAAATACTCTAAATTTAATCTAAAAAAAAGTTAGTTAACCAAACAGATAGTCGTCGGCAAGGGGTAAACAAGAGTTAAAGGATGAAAACTTCTGAAATACAAGATTCTGTTTCTTATGGACTGTAACAAGGTAACACTACAAAATCACTGATTTTGCTCTTTCGCGCAAAATCCTAATATTTGTAAAGGTTTGTCTAGTTATCTTTGCATAATGCGATGTGTCTCAATTCCTTTCCAGACATGACAGATTTGCATATTAAAAAGCGGATACGTCGGTGAATAACTAACTTTGCAACGCAGTCAAAAGAAACACAACCTTCTCAACAAAATAGATCAATAGCCGCCTCAACTCGCAAACACCTGTCCTTTTTACGCTATTTCAACGGCCATGGAGTTGTAGAGATTCAAGAATATGTCAAAAGTGTCAAGAACATGTCAGCATGAGTGATCGAAACAGAAAGTTTAAACAGAGTTGAATGGTTCAGGTGCTGAATGACCACCTTTTGGTGTGGCATCAGACTGGCTGCTTGTGGCAAATCTACACTGTATCACTTACACTGAAGTTGCAGTGCTGGAACACCGTTCCATCCTCGTCATGAAAGTTGTATGCAACTGTCTCGATCCATGCGCAATCGGTGTTTCTGTGGTCATCACAATAGCCTCGAAAGATCTGGAAATATACACTGAACAATGAACATTTAACATATAAGCCTAATGATTAAACTTTTCTCGTACACAAATGCTTCTGCAAAGCACCGAATTACTTAAATAAGGTTATAGGCAAATTGTTCGTAAGCAATTGTTCGTAAACTGTTTTTCGTAAAATGAAATCCGTAAAACAATTCTTCGTAAAGCATTTTCTTAATTTTAACTGCATGCATGAAAAAATGCTTTAGGAAGAATTGTTTTACGAAGAATTAATTTTACGAACTATGGTTTTACGAACAATTGTTTTACGAACAATTGCTTAAGAACAATTTGTCGGACACCCTTAAATAAAAGCGCAATCAAGGGTTGCTGTTAATAACAATCACTGCAAGTGAATCTGTTAAATTCTTTGTTGAAAAATGACATTTTATCAAGCGGTTTGCCAAACATGCTGAATCTTCAATCTACAGTAGCCTACTGTACACCATAAAAAGTAGTACAATAAATGCATCAATTCACGTTCAAGGCTGCGATCCAGATTTATCACAACCAGATGGCTATAGTAACTTCATTGACGTGAGCTTTTCATTTCATTACATTTTGACGTTTGCACAAGATTTGGAAAAAACTTGCTGAATATTAATAGATATATAAAAAATTGCATTATAAAATTTTCGCTCACGGCTCAAAGGATTTTACTTCAGGCTTCAACAATTTTAAAAGTTTCGAGAAACTACAAGTACAACGGAAATTTCCCTTGTCAAGACCGTTAGGTTTATAGTTTTGAAGTTTTAACGTTCGTTATCACAAAAACAATGGTCGCACAGTACTACCTGGTAACCTTTCAACTATTTAATAATATGCAAGCACATACCTCCACACCACTGGTGTCAAAAAACTCTTCTATTTGTTCAGTTGAGTCTTCATTCTCGGTAGAAAAGGCATCAGCAATTTTATCAAAACACTTATAGTTAAAAACTGTATTGACGTCTTCTCCTGGGTTCAACATACCCTGCCATAAAAATAAACAGTGCAAAATAATTTTACTCTGTGCTTAATAAAACGAATAGCCCAAAGATAGACAATAATCGAACCCAGCAAGCAAAACCCGTCGATTCAACGTTTGCAGAATCAATGCCAAAAAGACGGATTTTGCTAGCTGATAAGGTTATTTCTTCGGTGCTGTAATGATGAAAATGCAATACATGTAAACTTGGACAAAAAGCTAAACAACTAAACCAGCAATCGACAATATTCTGAAGATTATTTCAAGAACGATAACGCTGAATATGACATTCATGCAAACTTTAGAAAAGAAAAAAAAACTAATCCACGTCATACATACTCCAGGAATGGCCCATTCTTTGGTATCTTCTCTTTGAATAGCAATAAACTCAAGTACAGGTTTGCCATCTCTTTCCTCTATCTCTCCAGTTTGATTTCTCTTCCAGCGAGTGACTATTGGATCAGCGGCGTGGTTCGGTCCATAACGACCTAACAAGCCACGTCCAGTCAGACCAGTTCTGCCCCCGGGGTTTCTGCAAAACAGCAAATTTATTTGTAGGAAAAAGGTTGGTCACAGCGGTAAACCATAATCTCTTCGTGGGAAAATTGTAACATAAGATTCCCGAATCCGTTCGTCTGCATGTAATGACCGAAAAAGAAACACTCCTTTGAAACGTCTATTCAAAATTGTATTTCTGTAAAATTAGCCACCTGGCTGTCGAAAATGGGATGCAACGCCGTACACCACTAAAACTTGTCACTACAGAACAGATTACTTGGATAAAAGACGGAAATTTTCGTCCAGCTGACAAGCACTAAGCAAACCAGTTAAACATGCGACCAACCTCTTCAAGCAACAATTTTAAAATGAATGACCAGAATAGATATCAATATCTCAAACTCACGTACGCAGTACTGTGACGTAATAGTGAAAGACATTGTCACGCAATTCAAACAAGTGTTCAAAGGTGATGATGCAATATTTCATGTTTAAACAGGTTTGACACAAGTCTTACGAACGATGGTGCAATTTAGGCTCATTTTTAGGAAAAATTCCATGACGTAAGATTCAGTAGACCTGAACGGTTTTATATGACGTTTGATTTGTATAGAGATTGGCCGTAACAAAGGTGTGTGCAAGTACTGAAGTTGTAGTTGAGTACCCTAACACTGTGTGCGTGCAATGCATGTATAATTGTATACTGTATAAGTGTATATGCACGAGTGTATGCACAACAGTACAATTAGGACGCCTAAAGAGCAACGAAAAGCAGCAAGTGGCGATATCTGTAAGTCAAGAAGCTACCCTCGTGAAAGGAATAAAAAATATTTTTTGGAAAGTGTGGAAAAGCTGAGAAATTCATAAAATCTATTAGAAGTTACAATGTGAACTCTTACAGACGAATTTTCTTTGATAAGTATCTATAACTTTATTTTTACACAATCTTTTAAAAAAAGTAAAAAAAGATTTCAGAATTTCGTATAATGTGTTTGTTCTTGTAAAAATTTGCCCCAAAGGATTTTATGAGGAAAACTAATTTGTTGCTGCAATTTTCTGAATCGGATTTTATAACAGTAGCCTATGTCACCTTTACACCGTTGTGGTTCAAGAACTCCACTTCAAGTACGATCCCAATTAAACACAACCACATAGATTAGAGGTAACCGGCAACGGAAACCACAGGTAGAATCTTCAGTAATTTACTTAGCTAAGTTCATCACCTGTGGTTCATCCACTGCGAAACATCGGAAAGATTCATATGGGACTTCCCCTATTTTAACACAAGTCTTCCTAGATTAACCAACGATAACCACAATGGTATTTTATAAATTAGTAGATATTTGTATTTTTAATACACTTTTGCGACTTAAGAAACAGTTTTCTCGTAATATCAAGATAAAACGTTTCAATTTAAAAAAATGTTTAAAACAGTTGAATACGTTTATATACCGAGGAAGTCCATTAACGACGTCATATCTGCCAGTATAACTTTTCCTGTCGACACGTTTGTTTGGATCAAACTTATTAAAAGGCAGGGATATCAAAACCGCCTCGTCACGTTCGTCAATGGCGTCCCAAAACAAAGACGTGCTGTGAAACACTTTATCTGACGTATGATGAGGTGGGTTGTATTCTGGAAATGGAATCTACAAAAAAAAAATTGCAAAAACGGTGATTTATCAGAATATTTGAACGACGGTTTTTCCACAGAGAGTATAATAAACTTTGTTTCGGTGTTCAAAA
This sequence comes from Aplidium turbinatum, assembly GCF_918807975.1. Classification (NCBI taxonomy): domain Eukaryota; kingdom Metazoa; phylum Chordata; class Ascidiacea; order Aplousobranchia; family Polyclinidae; genus Aplidium; species Aplidium turbinatum. The sequence goes on from NC_137472.1 coordinate 51,678,327, forward strand.
TCAGTGCAGCCAGCAATTTACCACGGTGTGAAAATTATTAGAAAAAACTGCACACGAGTCACTTTGTGTGATAAATTAAAAAAATTAAAGTGCCACACTAACATTCCATGAAACCATTTGATCCTTGAAAGTATATCTGGCAACACTGCTTTCAGGGTAGGGTGTCGTCCTGGCTTTGAGGTGGACTGAAAAGCAACGGTAAGTAATGTAAAGACAAAAAAACGCTTACCGCATATTCTCGTAACGAACACACAACTTGTAGTATTTTGATGTTTAGTACTACAAAATAAAAATCTCACAACAGAGATACTTGGCCCTTCATGGCCTCCAACCCCTGAAGAGAGGAAGGAACTTCGTAGTGATGATGACTATTTTCATCGTAAAGCTCACCGGGTTTAACAAGATTTTTTGGAAGCAAGTCGTGGTCTCGGAGTGCAGATATAATCCAACCCAAGGGCTCATCCATAGTGTTGGGCTTAGGTTTAAGTGCTTTAATATCTTTTTTTAGCTGCTTCATATTTAGTCGAACTGCGTCCACAGTGGCTGATAAAGCATCAATTCTGTTAAAAAATAAACTATCTTTAGCAAGCTCGAGTGTGTCAATTAGCTTGCATAATCAAAAACAATCACATAAAGGAAACAACTACTTTTGAAATAACTGAAGAGAAATAAGCTATTTAGGAACCTGTCTGAAACATTTTGCATTTTCAAGTTAATGGTTTCTCTTTCATTTGAGCGAAATTGGGTCAGGTAAGCGTCAGCATTTAAGCTCTCCCATGCCACCAAGTGCTTCAATCTGTCGCCAGTAAACTTGTGGTCTAAAAATACACAAATTGAAACGACAGATTATTTTCGAACTTTTGTGTGTACAAGTAGGTAAAGATAGTTCCATAGTCAGTTACTGAGCTTTGGGAAATGAGAAGATAAGGTTCTTATCACACTAGGCCTTCGGCAATAACGAGAGTAGGGTGGTCACTTCCTTTCTCTCTGCCGCCTTTCCTTCAGCAATAATGTCAACTAAATTTATTACACCCTGGGTAGAGGTGAGTGGTGTTTATAACATTCCAACAAACCACAGGCCTCGGCAAATACTTCAAATATTGCGATATAAGTTCTACCCATTCGCATCAATGATTTTAGCTATTCGTAATAAAAACAAAGTGCCATTTGTGATGGCACAACCTTGCTTCATTCATGTTTTATACTTCTGCAATACTCAACAAAATTGCAAAGAATAGAATATGTTCAATACATGTCGTGTTAAAGCAAAAACAAGGATATTTTTAAACCGCCGGACAAAGTTTTACTAGACCCAAACAAAATTGCCTGATGAAAACTTATTGCTTTCTTGTATACGTAAACGTATGGAGAGTGTAGTTCCAATACAGCGTGTCAGTTGCGAAGCAAACGGCTTCGAACGTTGCTGCTGGAATCATGTTTGTTTGGAAAACATAAGCCAGTAAAAGTAAACCTTAGAATCTTTTTCCAAACTTACATTTTTTCAATTATATTGAGTTTGTTATGAAAGTCTTCTTTCCACCGATTTTAAAATCGACTGCAACATGCAACAAAGGCTAAAAAAGACGCTTTAAATAGCTGTCAAAACCACAACGTTATGAATCACATATTACCAAACGCAGTATTTTTCTTCTCTTTTTCTGTATTGCGAATCCGCTGTATGAGCTTGGGCACGTAAAAAAACACGCTCAATGGAACCACGAAGCAAGATCTGTTGTAGTATTCTTGGACCAGAGCATGTCTTTGGTATTTCCAGATTGTGTCAGTCTTGCTTACCAAGCCATCAAAAGTGTAGCTGCAAATAATGAAACCATTAGTGCTGACAAGTGATAAATTTCAGAGCCACGTAAAAAAAACGTTATAATCTGAACCATGTACTTCTAGATTACCTGTACTGGTCACAGGTGACGTATTCATCACGTGACCATACCACAGTGGACCCAAAGGAATTGCGCTTTTTCAATGTTTCAAAAACTAGACAGAAGACAGAGAATTCAGTTCATTTAAGTTTTCTTATGAAAAAAAAAATTATAGTTCATTTTTAAACTTTGAAGGAAATTGTGTGCTTTTGTAGAAAGGTAGGCTACCTTTTTTTAACGTTTTGTGTGCGTGACTGTGATGTTAGCACAGCAGTAGCCATGGGAAAGCTTTGTGAGAATGGAACCTATGGTAGGCTACTGCTCGGTACAAAAGTAGCCTATGTACAACTTTACAAAGCATAAAACATTATCAAGAAATTTCACGTTTTTGATTGTTGACAGTGAATACAAGAAGGCTTGCATTGAATGACATTGATAACAGCACAGCAGTAAGGCATGCAAGTTTGCAAGAAGTCAAGTTTTGGAAATAGCCTACATAATAGTAGTAAGCAGTTAGCTATGGTATTTTGTATTTTCCGCAAACCTGAAGCATACAGAATTGAAATCAGTTAGAAAGTGATGTTTCCAATTCAGTTCTCTTATCACAGCAGTTATATGTTAGACTAATTTAGTCATTCAATTCACAAATAAAGACACCTGATGAATTGTTGCAGGTTGTGTAGCGTGATACAAATTTCAAATTATGGGGCATTGTTCTGCTTATGGCTGTAAAAGTGGCTATGGTGAGCATAAAACACCAAAAGGTGTGTCAAAGCATAGTTTTCCTTTTCAAAATCATGAACTGTTAGAAAAATGGATCTGTAAACTTTCTCAAAAAGATTTTGTTCCAAGCAAAAGTTCTAAGGTGTGTTCTTTGCATTTTACTGATTATTGCTTTGTGAGTTTATCGGAAGATTCTAATACAAGTCGAATTAAGAAGAAAGAAACTTCAGATCTCAAAAGAAGGTGAGCCTCAGATTGTACAGAAAAAATGTAATGGTCTTTTGTACAAAAGATGTCCGCATTGAACGTGGACGGCTTAAAGTACACAAGACCCAAAGCTTAGTTTAGTTCAGTTTATTGATTATGTTATATTTGTGTATGTAATACATCATGTTAAACCCGCTGAAGTTACTTTGTTTTGTTTCTCTATGGTTCAACAAAGCAAACTCTCTACCAAAGCTTTATTGGTTTTGTTGACGAGAGAGAGGAAAAAAAACAAAACAAAATTATTCAAAACACAAATAAATTCGAACAAATAAATATTATAAATTCTAGTTAATTATCCTTTAAGATTTATGTTGCTGTGCTATCTCATATCTTATTTTCTTCACATAGGCCTAGTAGGCTGTTAAACGTAGTGTTAATCATGTTGGACCTACCAATTATATGCAGCCCTAGGCTTATTGATTATGAAATTGAGACCTCCCATTGAATGTTTTGACTCATAGAGTACCGGTATGTGTTGTTTAGCCTATCATGAAACTCTAATCTTAAAAGAGATGCATAGCTTTTGTATTGTCACTTTTACAGAAAACAAGGAGTGATGCATTCTGATTGCCAACATTACTTCCCCACTGCCCAACTTACATGTCCAGTGAGCCACCACCCAAACAATCCAAAACTACTTCTGCCAGTGTCAGACACAAACAAGATACTGAAAATGTAGAGAAAATGAGCAAATTATTTTTAGAAAAAGACCAGGTGAGGTCAATATTGAAGACATATATGAGTGAATACAGACAGAACAAGCCATGTCATCTGAAATTACTGCGTTGTTGAAAAATGACATTTTATTTCTTTGTATTGTTGACATGACTGCTGAAATTCCATCTTTAAGCATGGGGTTGCGGATTTTTGTTGATTTGTCATACGAGTTCTTTTTGAGTAGTAAAAAAAGAAAGAACAATGTTAATATTGCAAATGGCACAATAAGTCGTTTCAGTGAAGTCACAAACCTGCTTGCTGACCTAAAATGTCAATTACCGTCTTGTCACACAACTAGCTTTGATGACGTTCTTCATGATTTTACAACTTCTTTTGAAGCATTTTTTCCTGATTGTAAAAGAATGAATTTCATAACTGAAGCTTATTGGAGGTTCTACAAACCGACGAAAATACTCTAGATTAACCACTGTTTTTGCATATCTGGTATGGTCAACAAGTGCAAGTACTTACAGAGTTCTTTTAAAAAATGAAATTTTAATTTTGCCTTCAGAAAGAACACTTTGTCGTATCATTCACAAACTTGATACACCAACTCAAAATGCTTCTCTTAATTATTTAAAAGCACGGCGATCTGAGTTGACTTCACTTGAGTCTAATGTCAACCCCATGCTGGATGAAATTTACATAGCTAGCAGAATTGTTGTTGTATTAATGTTGTATCACTCTGCTGTGACAATCACCCTGAGAATCGTACGTTCTTTAAAAACGTCTTGTGTGAAGGTGTTCTGAATCCGATTGTTTCTCATCCAATCACAAAAAAGCCTTTGTTTTTATTGTTCGACTCAGTGCATAATTTAAAAAACATTTACAACAATTTGCATAATCGAAGAGTATTTTCTTTTCCTGATATTGACAACTCTAACATAATAAAAACTGCTAGATTTGATGACATTTGTGACTTGTATGCTGCAGAATCAAAACGACCTCTCAAGTTGGCACACAAATTGACAAAAGAGGTTCTTGAACCCAAAAATATTGAAAAAGCTTAGCTGCGAAATTGTCGAATTGTATTTTTCATGAAAGCACTATGAATGCCCTGCAGTACTCCAGCACGAATGAAGGAAAACAATGAAACAGAACTGCTGACTTCATCACTATTGTTCTCAATATGTGAAAAATTGTTAATGTAAAGACACCATCTATTGGTCATCACAAAAGAGACCCACTGCGAGATCCCACTTTATGTTGTGATGATTTTAAGTTGTGTTATCTTGAAAAATTTGCTAAATTTATTGAAACTTGGTCTTCAAGTGGACTGCCTTGTTTATCAAAAGAAACATGTTTAGCTTTGAAACACACTTCGTTGGCTCTCTGTGCGGTTGCTAGATACCTTCTGTCTGAACTTGGTTTTAGTTATGTCTTGCTTGGAAAATTGCAATCAGATGCTTTAGAGTCCAGATTTGGTTGGTATCGTCAAATGTGTAGAGGCAATTATTTCATTTCTGTACAGCAAGTTTTACAGAACGAACGAAAGATCAAAGCTATTTCTCTTATAAAGTTTTCTGACATCATTCTGTTGTATCTGATATCTATGATATCATCAATATGATCTGCAAGTTTTTTAATTGTTTTATGTCCAATTATGTTCATGATCTATCGCAAAGCGGTAGACCAACATCGTGCCGTAAAATTACGAAGTTGCGTGATGGATACTAACAACAACCAGAGATGTGACTTTATACTTTTGCTTAACTGCTTACCAATGTGCTATTGAATTGGTTCAATATTGGTAGTATATGTCTATTAACGGACAAGCGATATTTTGGGCGTCGTCGTCAGTGGAATCGTACCTCGAACACTGAGAAATTAATTAAAGCGATACCAGCACAAAGTTTCAGCCAAGAATGCGATGGGAATAATTCAGTGATAACTTTCTTTAACATTGTTCCGCGTAGCCTACCTTGTTGTTTGTGTTGCATCAATGTCACACCTCTCCTTAAATTCACGTTGCATTGCAATTTTCTGTGCTGCTTAACGTACTAAAATTAATAAACAAACATTTGCAGCTAACTCTTTGCTATATTCTACATAACTCACACCTAAAACAGTACTGCGGTGTTGTTTGTTCGGTAATTACGATTTTCGTCGCATGGGGCCACTAGCGTATTCAATAAAAACCTGTGTCCAGTACAGGTAGTCTAGAAGTACATGTCTGAACTTTTTTAGGAATATTACGTTACATTGAAGGCCGACCCGAATGCCCGGTAGGACAGTGTATATTTACACGGAAATATAAAGTTTATAAATCTGAAGCCAGTGATGCCCGACCACCGCTCAAGAGTCAGTGCGACGCCGACATGTTATCGGGATGCTCAAGAAGCAACAATTTATGTATATTCTGTTGGTTACTATATGAACTTGCTTACAATACAAAGTGTTTCTGCATTGTGAATGCAAATACAGTAGTTTTAATTTCTCATGCTTGTAAATCATTGCCATGCAATGCTGCAAAGCTCGTTGATGATTGGTTATTGCTAGCAGAAAATAGCTGCAGCTGCTCACTTCCAGATTAAACGAAACTGTTGCAGAAATTGAATTTTCAAATAAATTGCCAAAAAAAAAACAAGCGCATGCAAATCAACGATGACAACACAACACCAGTTACTTCCTGTACGACAAATCTACAGTCAAGATGTTTCGAAATGAAATGAGTATGAATAGAAATGCTGCTTTGGGAAAGCCCGCGGCTGTTTTCTAGAAAATGTAAAAAGAATATTGACAATGACAGCAATCGGATAAAGATGAAATTAGATGCATCAAACTTCAGTTTTGTTGGCTTTCAAGCTTGTAAAATACAAAACAAATTGCATAAGTTTTAAATGTATCCCGCCAGAGATGGTGGGCATCCGTTACTTTGAAAGTAGCGCGCTATCGTTACCGCTACAATATGCCAAAAGAGCGGCGCTCCCGCTCCCACTACTTCAATCAAAGATCAAAAGTATCGCGCGCTACCGCTACTTCTATGCGCTACTTTTGAGTTGACACTGAAAGCTCTATTCAAGCACCTTGTAAAGTCAAAATGACCTTGCAAACTAATGAAATCACGTTTCAGTGCCACACTTGCTTACACTACCATAACGCCATTAAGGAAAAAAAATAGATAAAATTTAATTCTAATGCTTCGGTGTTTCCATCAAAAACCTCAAAACGATTCACCTTTTTCCACTTTAAATTGGAAGGTAGTGGGTAGCGGAAGAACGACTGAAGCAAATGTAGTGCCTACTGCCTATGCGCTACATTGGGGAAAAATCAGTGTTCTTACTGCACTCAAAAGTTTAACAAAAGTATAGCGCTGCTCCCGCTACTAAAAAGTAGCGAGCTATTGCCCACCTCTACTCCTGAGCATGCAGAAAATTAGTAGGAGAATCAATGGAGCAAGTGCCAATTCAAATGCTTGGAAGATATTGAAAATAAACATACGTCTAGCAGGCAATATTTAACGGGTCAATATCACAATTCTCCATCAGTCAGGGAGAGTCGCCTTCGGCCCTCGCAGTTATAGCCCCAGCGTGATTACTACAGAAAAATAAAACGCTCCGCTTACCTAAACATGGCAATGAGCAGATTCAGCAATAGAACATTGGCAAGCAGAAGATACACTGCTGACATGATTGGCACAATGACGTTTTGTGAAGGACACGGTCGCTGTCCTTGAGCTATCAGTGCAGTGTCGTTTGTGCATGTAAATTCGTCGTCGGCTTTAAAATACAATGACACACAGTGAGTGGCAGCACATGTAAACGTAAATGTGGCAGACACTGTAAAAATTGCTTTGGTTCGGAAATAACAGCAAGATAAAATTTGGTTGATAACTACAATAGAACTGTTGCAGAACTGTTAAATGTTAAAATAGAACTGTTGCAGAACTGTTAAAATAGAACTGTTAAAATAGAACTGTTAAAATAGAACAAAAACAAAAAAGTGATTCGTTTAAACAATAAGATAATAAACAATGACTTACTCGGATTGAATAGAATTTCAGGAAGAAATAACTCGCCGTAGATGTTCCAGTATGGTTTGCTTAGAATCCCCTCAAATACACGACCAACATCAGTTTCATTCGGATACAAAAGTGCCTGGCTAGCGACGCCATAAGCAATGAGGAACACGAGCAGGATGAAGATGAAAAAGAACAAATCCTCCAGCTGGAAACAAAGTGAAGAGTGATGTAACACACTGCAAGCATAAGTCCACAGTTATGAACTTGATCATAGTCCAAGTAATCATCCCATCAAGTCTAAACAATGTTCACACAAGGCACAAATGCAGAGCTAACGGATATACGCCACTTAGGCGCATGTTAAATAGACACCCACACTGTGGTACCTGGCGAAAACAAAATAAATTACCTATATATACTCAAAAAGATACAATAACCATAAATGACAATATTCGGAAATAATAGCCTTTTTATAGTAAAATCTTAACTTGGTATTCAGTAATTTAACGTTGCAGCACAATATTTACCATTTTTCCAACCATGAGAAGTTTCGGGCCCAGTTGTTTGTGAATCGAAAACACGTTGAGAATTCGCAAGCAAAATACAATGAAAGCAAGCGACAGCAACACCCTCGCAGCATCCACGTTGGCAAACCTAAAATAGCAACATACCTATTGTGGCATCGCCTTGACTTACAATGTGAAAACATGGTTTTAGGAATCCGGTGATCTAAATGTGAGTTGAACAGTAAGAATGCCAGTAAAACAAAACTCTATGAAAACCAGATCGATAAGAAACATCATTGTTCACCAATGAGCTTACTCAAAACGAAATCACGAAAGAATTTTGTTTCAAACAAACCGAAGCCCTAAAAATCTTTAAAGTACAGTACTCAAGTCAGGTAGCTTCGAATTTTAAGGCTTTTTTGGATTATGAGATTCTTGATTTTGATGTGTTTCATTTTCGTTTTGTGCACACGATAAAGTAAAAGTCATTGGATTTTAAAACGAAACACAACAAAGTTTTCACGAAGAAACTTGATTCGGAAAGAAATCAAGACCAAGGAATTATTTGCGTTGAAACTATATATATTTCATTTCATGTTAAAATACCACTGTTTTAACATTTTATTAAGATGATATGGGGAAAGATAACTTAACTGCATGTTTTTGATGCTAATACCACATTTATCTATGTACTTGTATTACAGCACAAAACGTTTAAAAACACAGAAGAGGATAAAAAGAATTATAGCAGAAGATTTTACTTGGCTAAACTACGTAATATTGCTTTAAAAAAATGTGGCATCATAAAATTTTAATAATAAGACACGTTTTTACAATCTAGCCGTTTTGCAAGATGGTCGAGCTGACTCTAAAAAAAATAACAACAGTAAGTTTTAACTCACCGAACAACAAATCCAAAGTAATACAGAATGAAACTAATGACGTCAAGCTTGTTGCCAAACCTAGACATCCAATGCTCTGGGGTGATTTCAAATATCTAAAAAAAGGCGTTAACTATCAAACACAAAAATATAAATTGGAATTGAGTTTTGTGGTACACCAGTTAACTATGTTGCTGATTAAGTAATCTGGCGACAAGAAGAAACGTTAAGAAAACCAAAATTTTGAAAAACCTTACAAATATGACAAGATTAATATTTCAATCAAAGGGAGTTTAACAAAACGTGAATTTACATATACCATAAGCGCTCCAATGCTATAGAAAATGCTCAAATGATTGGGTACTCGAGCCAGAACAGAATAAACGTCAGACTTGTTTTTTGACAACCTCCTTATAGAAAGTAATTTAACGTTTCCCCAGTAAGAATCACCGTGCTAGCCATACTTTCCGTAGACATAATTACGTACCTGGCGTATTTCATCAGCGACTAGAACAGTGACCCATGCTAACAGAATATATTCAAAAATCGATATGGTTGGGAAAAGGTTGAACAACAGAATGTATGCGAAGAGAGTTAAAAAGACCTGAAAATAAGAGTGTGCTAATCTAAATGATTTTGTTTTGTTAAAGATATCCTGAAGTAACAATTGCGCTTAGTATACAGAGTCAAGATTGGCAGACATGTCGGAGGACTAGGTCGACCAAATAGTCAAGAAGCATACCGGGCCAGACAAATCAGCGTCTTCAACTATAAGTTGGTTTAATTCATGAAAAATTAACCCATAAAAACATGAAATTGCTTGGTCCAGGAAACCGTAATAACGCAGCCGTGAGATCCATCAATGATGAGTTTCATCTACAATACCATTGAAAGTATAGTCAGGCAGAGAGTAAAGCTCACTTAGTTGTGCTCACATTCACTTCTCACATTCACCTAATTGTGCTTACATTTACTTAATTGAGGTCACATTCACTTATTTGTGCTCACATTCACACATCCAACCTAAAGTTCCTCACAGCAGTGAAGCTAAGTATTGCGGTAACAGTCATGTGATAAATGATACAAATTGTATACGGTAATGAAACATGTAATCGAATATAATATACAATAGTAAATATGTCAAAGGTCGGCAACCACTGTTATATTGTAACAACTGCAGTTTTCTTGAAACACGCGGAAACCGTACCAGATGTGACAAAATCGTGAGATGGAACTTCACAATCGGAGCTTGGTAGAACGAACAAATCTTCTTGAAAGAATCTTTGCGACAAACTTCGTTTGAAGAATTTGCACATGAATTCGGTAAAAGACAGTTTTCCTCTGAAACAGTTATTGAAAAAATTCCTATGCATACATTATCAATTCATAATCAGGCACAATTAAAAAAAAAAAAAACAGAACACATTGTGTAACCGCCAAAATTTGCTGCACAATCTTTGAAAACAGTCGGCTGCTTTTATTCAGCAGCTCTTGGTGTTTGATTGGTGAGATTAGAAAAGCTCCAAATACCAACAGTACAGTACCTGACAATATTGATCCAATTTCCATATCACCCCGCTCTTTGTTGTTCTCTGCCAAATCAAATTAAACAATCATCATGACAGGCACCATAGCAATTACAAGCGATATTCTCGTTGCACACCTTTTGATTGTTTATTGTTTATGTTCTTGGCAATGCACGAGCGAAATACTAGGAGAAAGGAATGCAGATTCACACAGGCATATAAGCTAAAGCAGGCGATATGGTCTAAAGCAGGGGTCACCAAATGGCGGCCCGCGGGCCGCATGCGGCCCGTCACGCTGTATCGCTGCGGCCCGCGGAAGGTATCAGCGTACAAGTATAACCAAAAATACTTTCCGGGAAGCATATTTTCGCTTTGCATACGATTCCACCGACCGACCATTCAGATTGTAGTTCTAAGTGGGGGTCGCTCAACGTTATTCCAATGCAATGTCCAGCCACACTCTCCCAGTGGTTGACTAAAACGTCCGTTTTTGAATTTCGAAATTGTCTGTGAGCATAGGGTTGCTTATTTTAAGTTTGTAAGTGTCATGTAAACATTAGTGTGCGTTTCACCGTTATTGTGTTTCACGAGCAGTGTTCCCTTCAAGCAAGTTTTTGTTAGCAAAATAGGCCGGTGTGCCAATTCAATTTATAATAAATTGGCAAAATATTATATATAAATTTAAAGACATTTTCTGGTTGTATCAAGAAAATGAAATATCTTCTGACAGGTGTTGGTTGAATTACTTCTGGTTGTATTATGGTTGTATTTTCATAAGACAACTTCTGGTTGTATTATGAAAATATTTAGTTTGGTACTGCAAAATGTTGCTAATCAACAATTCTTGCCATGCTGATAAGCACCGCAAGTGACAGTTGTCTAATAATCAAGACATATGGTTTTATAGACTCTCACAAAAAGATGAAAAACCAACTCATTGCTTTTTTAGAGGGAACACCGTTCATGAGTTGCGATAGAAACGTTTTTTCGGTGATTTCTACAAGCGTTTGTTTCATGGTGCCTAGTTTGCTTCTCCCTGTTATTGGAGCCAATTTTTCGCTGATATGTTAGCAGCATAGCAGGTTACTGTTGTTGCCTGTATTGCGATGTGTCAAACATTTCTTTGGTTACTGAAACTGTTAATTGCAAGATATCTTTTGCGAAGCAAAGTGACAACATCACTCTTGCTTGGCGATGAATATTCTAATAAAACCGTTCGCCTCGCTACAAGTGCGCAAAACAAGTGGCCTCGTTTATTAGACATTGTTAAAAGAAGTCAAAAGTGTTGTTAAAGGAGCTTGGCCTGGCAGAAGCGTTGTTCGACTAATTTTGTTGCTGCGGTATTCTAAGATAAATAGTAACAACATGTAACGCTGAATACTGGGTACGAAATGCGTCCATTTCTAGCATAAGAGTCAACCTACCTAAAATTTTATTAGTGCGGCCCGCCACAGCTCTCCTTAGTGCCAAAGTGGCCCGCATGCAAAAAAAGGTTGGTGACCCCTGGTCTAAAGTAGAAGATAAAAATTGTTCGCAATTAGGAACATACCTGAAGATGCAGTAACCGATACCGCGCCATTTCTGTTATTTCGTATGGGACCAGAAACTGGAGGTTACTTAACCAATTAGCCATACTTCTTTGAATGTATGGCATCATACAGGAAGTGTGCCGCAATGCGCCATTTACCACGCGAAAGTGTAAACAAAAAATACCCCCAAAAAAATTAGGTGATTTACACCACAACGTGGTGTCAACACCTTTGCAGTAAAAAAAAGGCTTCTAAGGCATTTACAAGAGAATACCATTTTTTTGTAGAATACTAAAAAAAACACAAATGTAATTTCTATTCATACAATGCGCAGGCTTGCAAAATTTGTAAGACAACAAGGGGACCTACTATCTGGTTCTTCCTGAGAAAAGCTGATTAAATATGGAATCAAAACAGGAAAGAAAGCGCATATGAATATGACAATGCTCAGTAGAACCGAATTGCGCTGTTCGTCTTTGCTTATTTTCCCAAACCAAACGTTGTCCAGAAATATTTGTACGGCTAGTTGAGAGACGAAGTTCTGCAAAATCATGAAGAAAAATGAAGGAAATTAACATAAAAAAATCAGCTCTTTATACATTGATTCAACATCTGCAGACAGTCGCCAACGTAAAAAGGAAAGATTTAGCTGGCTGGGACAAACATGACAAAGATCAATGTCATTGTGTCATATCGACATTTTTTCTAAGTAAACTTGTGTAGACATTACATCAGTGCTTTGAGAAGTGTAATCAAAATACAATGGATTTCATCATACATACAGCATCGCCAGAATCCACAGCAACTTGAAGGCAAGTCAAGTTTCCCCAGTTGTTTAGACGTCGTTTCAGCAACTTGGTACTTTTCTCGGGATTATTGCTGCAACATTTCGCCAGAATACCATACGAATGCTTTTGGTATACCTTGGCGTGCTCGACAAGTTCCTCCTTCTATAATTCCCAAAGATTATTATTTAAAGCAAAAAATTTAAATAAACCCTTGTTTTAAATTGTCAGCTTCATATTTAATCAATATCGACAAATGAAAACATGAAAAAAATAAAATTTATAAAAGTGCTGTACAAAAAGCTTATGAACAAACGCTTATTGCATCAAACATTCAACAGAAGGATCAAACTTTTCACAAAAAGGAACATACTCCTGTTGTTTTAAGATTCATACCTAATACTAGCTATAAAATGCAGATAATTCCAAATCACATTAAAAAATATCTGTGCCCATAGACCACCAGTTTTCATAACTTTGTTCAAAATAACCACAAAAACTTGAATGTATAAACGTCACTGCTGTGTTAGTAACAGAACCTTTTCTTTGATACGTGCTTTTTTTGATAAACTGGTCAGCAATCGGTTTGCGATGATGGAAGCTGGCAATTCTTCTTCTCGCATAGCTTCCCACAAATGTTTTGAACATTCCTTTTTGTTTTGGAGAATGCACCATATGAAGAGATGTCTCAATGCTCCCTGAAATATATCAGTAGACTTGTTTTATATTTGACAAGAAAGCTTCATATTGTATACTATATAACTGTTTAAGCTTGTGGAGACAAAAAATTTCCTTCTTTGCAATTACTTATGACCTCCAACCACACTACATCCAAGCTTTGTAGGTTCGCATTCGAAGCTCTGAGATTAAGTGGGCCTATAGTACGCAAGACTTCATTCTCCATGCTTCATTTTATTATGAATATTCAGAAAGACTATAGTTGACGATAAATGCAGTACTACCTAAAGACTATAACTCTTTAACAAACTATTCCAAATGTGATCCTAAAATTACCTGATCCTAAAATTTGAATAACATCATAACGTCGTTTTGAATAAACTAAATTCCTCAGGCTCTAGCAGCACAGAAGAAAATAGAGCTATCATAAGTTGTTTTTCCATGTCGCTTCAACAACGTCACCAGATGTTGCAGCACGGTGAAAAGAACAACTAGCGTTTGCTGAGAATCGGCTTAATTCAAAAAGTGCTTGCATTTGCTATTTTAAAAGGATAAAATTACTAGCTTCAGCACAAAAAGAATGTGTAAAAATGATTGATGGTTGTCCAAAAAAAAACGTGATAACTAGAAGTTTCATATCCAAACTATATGTCTAGAAAAGTCGAGGAAACAAGGAAATCCAGTGAGCTTCAGCAAGTGGGACGCTGCCCTAGCAGATAGATTGAAATCGAGAAAATTCTCCTACAATATGATGGTTTCACCGGTTTCATTTCGAAGCCTACCTGGGAAGTCAGTGGCGTGTCTCTGTCGAATGCTTTGCAGTTATAAAGTGGACCGAGAAGTTCTTTCAATAATCTGCGAAAATAAGTAGATCACTAAAAAACATGTTATTTGAGAAAAAAATAACGCCCGTTGCCCCAGCCGGCGGTTAATATTGAGTAAACAACAGATGACAAGATGCCAAACAGTGGATATCGAAAAACTTGTTTGCCTACTCTCCTATTACTGGCAATGGCGGATCCAGGGAGCGGGGAAATCGCTCCCCTTAAAACACTGAAAAATAACTTTATTAACAGTGTCTTTGCACGGTTGGATTTATATGTGTTGTTGAAATCGCGCCATTCAAGCTACTCGCTGGATCCGCCCTTGATCACTAGCAAGTTGTAAACATGCTGGCTAATTCATTGAAAGGACAAGTAAAATTAGAACTTACGTGCTTTCAGAATATCACAAGACTTAAGATGCGAAAATTCACAGCATCATCCTTGATCGCATAATTCTTTACTGTGAACGCCCACGCCCCACATGGCCACTTATGTTATCATTCATTCTTGTCATATCATGGCCTTTGGTCATACATTTTCAAAACTGTCAGTTTCCGAATAATCGGAAGAAGTTAATAAATGAATAAAAAGCTACCGAAAAATATCGCCGTCTTCCAATTCCTTCGTAATATCCCAATTCAAGATCTGCCGAAATGGTAGATCTTTAAGCTTTTTGTTGTAAAGTTCAAGAATCTTTTCACGATTGAAACGAGATTGAAGTTCTAATCCATGGTCAAGAAATAACTTCACGAATCTGCATTTATCCTGAAAACAACAAATGTTATGGTAGTTATTTATTATACTATATAATGTTATATATAGTAGTTATATATTATAATGTTAGATATGGGATAGTTAAATATTGTGTATTATAATGTTATATAATGGTAGTTATTTCAAATCTATGCTGCTCTACCAAAAACTTTGACAGCTTTTTTTTTCTCAAGAGCATGACTTATAGGCGCAGACATGTAAGGGCTTGTTCAGTAAGTGCTCACATTGTGGCGTTGAGAGGTTTAGACGCTATTTCAAGTAAAGTGTAGTCATGGATTTTATGTTTTTTAGCTTGGCAGTTCAATGCTTTCCATGAGAAATTTGTACTGCACAACAAAAGTACACAAACGTTGTAATGAGAAAATGTAAAACAAGTTACAATTAAAAAAGTAAAATGAAACAAAAAGTAATTGTGCATATTCGTCATATTTATAGAATCATATTCGTAGGAGCCAGGGCCCCTAAACTATTTAATTAGTCAAAAATTTGGCAAAATGTAATAAACATTTGGGCAAGAACTTTCAGTATGTTTCAAAAATTTCATTAAGATTGAACTTATTTTTATTTTTTGCTTAAATAATAGTTAGTTATGCAAATGTCAAATAAAATGCAACCGTGCCACTAAGTATAAAATGAGTCGAAAATTTGGCAAAATTTGGGCAAGAACTTTCAGCATGTTTCAAAAATTTCAATGATTGAACTTAGTTTTGATTTTTTTGGTAAAATAATCAAAATTATATTTTTATGTTGAATTTAATGCATGTAAAATTAATAAAAACACTAAAATTGAGCATGATTTAAATTGTGGGAATGAAGAAATAAATGTGTAATTTATTAAGAGCTCGAAAAACTTGAACAGAAAATATCCAGATGTTTACAAAATTTATGAAAAATATATTCCAATCCAATGTGCTGCAATATTGAAAGTAATCCTTCAAACGTATAACTTTGAAGTCTACTAGTTTCCTTTTTAAAATTATACACATAACTTTTAACCTGTTAAGATTTTAGATCATTATGACAATTTATATTTTGAAGTATAATATTATGAAGGCCTATCATTATCTTATTGATGTGAAACGTTTTTTTGTATTGAGTTATTTGTATTGCTATGGTACTTTTGCATTATTTGTGAGATACTGGTCGTTAACAAATTACATTTACTGTACACCAGACTATTGGGAGCACTGGAATTTTTAATCAGGTGGTCTATGCTTTGTCACAAAAAATATTTAGGCGCATTTAATTATATTTGGGCAAGAAATTTTTCGCACACCTAAAAACTAACTTTTCTATACGCCTATGGATATGATTCTCAGAAGGTTCTTGTTTACATGCAATTTTATTTAAACAAAAACCATTTAAGGATCCCACCAAGATGGAAAGGGGCTGTTAAGGTTTTAGAAGAAAGGAAACTATGTTTGCTTTAATTTAGTCCACCCCGTTAGCCCAGTGGTTACGCACCGGCTCAAAATCACGCGGCGCTGGTTCGACTCTCGGGTTGTTTGGTTGAGCAACGGGTTTCAGGACTGCTCTCCATTCAGAGGCACCTAGTGAATGGAATAATTCCCCGGCAACAACACTTCAACAATCGAAAAACTTCACTCTGCCAATCTCGGTAACCGGTCCTGCGTCAAGAGTCTCTACAAGTACGCGAAACTACCAGGAATAACCTACCAAGGGTTTGTCAGTCCGAGAATAAAGATTTAAAACCAAACCATTCGCTTCGGTTAGCGTTGAGTAGTTCTGTTTTAATAGGCTTGGTGGATTGTGAGATTCCAACCTAGGACTAAAAAAGATTCTCTGCAAGCTTACTTCTGGCAGTTCCAACTGAATGAAGAGCTGTCCTTGAAATGCATTTCTCAAGCGCACACCCGGAAGTCGACTTAACGCCGCTTGATAATACCACTTTTCGTAGAGAAAGGCAAGCGCCAGACGGACTGAGTTATCGAGGCGAACTTAAAAACACTTTGAACAATCACCATGACAAAAAATAAACACCAAACCTCAACTAAGGCCCTTTCAAAATATTTTAAAAGTGTTTTTTGGCTGATGTCAATGTGGTCGGTCAGTATATCCGAACTGGCAATATCGGGTCGATTCAAATCCATTGCTAATTGAAGATGCCTTTCAACCGCGTTTTCCTCATTTTGTGCACTGCCTGTATTAATTAAGAAGTTTTAATCTATGTCTATAACCTCCACTGTGATAACCTAAAGTGAATTTGCAGCTAATCAAACCAAAGCAACCAGCCCACACTGTGTTATAACTACGCTTTAGATTAAATGCAATTGTACACAAAAGGTATGCGCAATATGTTTATAATTTTTTCAAAAGTCCGAGAGTACAAATAAGCTGAAGGAAATTGACTTGTGGAAAACTATTGCTCAATATCCTATCGTCATACAGGAGTATGCACAAAAGTACACATGCTTCCAAAATGATCATACTTGAAACACTGCATTTTTTTCACATAAACAGTGCTGAATTTTGTTCAAAACACACACCGAATTTGTACAATTTTAGGTAGATTACATGTATACGTGGTAATTTAGTTTGGCGCATTAGGCATGAAAAATTAACGGACGTTTTTCTTACCAGCTAATATAGCCTTCATGATGGCAACTTCTAAATCGCGAAAGTCTTCAATATTTTCAAGACTGAAAATATTTACAAGATTTTTATGCGAGGCGCATTCCTTCGCCCAGCTTGTCCACAGAGAAATGTCTTTGGCTGATACACCAAAGGGCATCCCTTGTTCTGTTAAAATGCAAAAAAATGTTGGTTTCACACAGCAAGCTGCCTTTTAAGCTTCGAAGATAAGGGACGTTTTTTCTTGTGTATTAATCAGCCAGCTAAATGGCTCTTTTTTGTAATGACTCGCCTTTGTAGGAGACATACCGTAGTATTAATGTAAAAAAGGACTGATTTACTGGCTGGGGTAGGTTGTTTTAAAACTGAAAAAACTGAAAGCTTCGGCAAAAAATTTCACACTATCACTCCAAAGAAGCAAGTCTGCATCCATGGTTCTTCTGCAATTAAGGAAGCAACGTTCAAGCAGTTACCTCAGTACCGTAAAGCTGCAGGGTACTTTTATAAAGCATACAATGCAGGTTGTCTAGTTTTTAACATAATTTATCTTGCACAGTGAAACTGCAACTGAATATGGCTCGGAAAAAACATTCCTATCAACAAAGTTGGAAATACAAACCAGACAGTAATTTTGAAATGTCCGTTTCAGTAACTGGGTTGGAGAAGTTTTCGCTGCAAATAGTGGCTAAAATATTTGCCCACTGTCCAGAACCACCAACTACAACAACACGAGACCCATTAAGCAAGGCGTTCCTGACAGTCTAAAACAATTAAAATATACCGGTATGAATGTCAAAGTCTCTGCAACAGTTGAATTGGTCTATGATTTACTCAGAAAATGAAACATTTTGCTGTGAATGACGTAGATGAATAGGAAACAATGGAGATTAGAGAAAGCTTAATGCGAGACTTGCAAAGTGTTGACTGTTGACAATGGGAATGGTGACCTACCTTCGGGCAAAAGAATTGATAAGCCTTGATTGCATTAAAAAGCACACGTTTCAATGCCGCTGCACATTAGTGATAGAAGTTCAAATACAAAGTACAATAAAACATAACTAACTAAAAGTTTCCAAAAGTACGCATTTTTGGAGTAAAAATGAATTCTTTTCGCTTAAATCTAACATGCAGAATACCATTTTAAAAATACGAAATTAAAACAATGACAAAATGGTTACTTTGAGAGCACTAGGTCCTCCTTCAACCATCACATAAACAACTTGAATTCTATGCCTTGATGCTGTAAAAGATTAGTAAAAAGTTAGGTGAGGTATCTTGTAATTTTAATAATTCATGCTCTGAGGGTTGCACAAACACTTGCAGTGCTGTTGAACAGTTTTGGGTCCTAAACACTACACCTTAATTTTAGGCAAGTTTGAGAATTCTAGAATGTATTTTACAAGACTATTCACAGTCAAAAGCAGGAGTACTAATGAAAAGCTTTATTGCTGCATTATATGACTCTTCAGTCTTCATATATGAATGTCAGACTAACTGCAGACAGTAGCACACTGTTTCGGCCTTCCAGACTCGTCAGTGCAGTGGGTACACTGGGTATGACAACGTAGTTATAAACCCGGCGTGACAATTTTCCAGTTTGTGATCCCTAAAAAGGCGACAAAATTGGTACTTTTGCCAACCTTGCCAAAGTGCTCAAGCTGCAAGCAGTGAGCGATGCAACAGCAAGATGTCTCCAGCAAAGTGCTCAATCGGCGTAAACCAAGAGCGTCCATAACTGCAGACAGTGGCCTAGATTCATGAAAGCTTTGCTTAAACTTGAAGCAAACCATGAATATATTATATATAGCTTCAGGAGAGAGTTAGCTTTTTTATACCATGTACACACACAGGCAAGACACAACAATACCACAGGGTTGAGCATTACAACAGTATATTTTTACATATTTAGAAATAGTTTAACATTCAAACGTTTTCGGCTTAACTTAAGCCCTCATTAGGAATCTGCAAATATTTATAAAATACAATAAATTTCAACTTCTTGAAAGTAACTACCGTAACTAACTAATCAAACAACTAACTATAAGAATCAAGAAACACGCAACGCAACGATAGCAATAGTGTGGAAAACATATACAAGAATATATTACCTACCGATGAAATGCTCCAAGTTAGTGCGAAAACCTATCTCAGAACTAAATCTTCCTTGTAAACCATCATCCACCAATATGAAATGGCTGTGATTTTTGTCAAGAGAATTAGGCTCCTCACATTCATAAGAAACAACCTGGATGAAAATTCCATTTGATCATATTTGAAACCGTTTGGAGAAAAATTCCTTTCTTTAAAACATTGATATTTGATGAAAAATGTTCTGTTTCCACAAAGTTTAGCAACATTGGAGGGTGGGATACCAATTCTGATATTTTGCAAAAGTCCAACCAACCTCGTGCTTTTCCTGCAGTTTGTGGCTGTTGTGAACAATTCCCCATGTCGAAATCCCAAAGGCAACAATCTGGTTGAACATAAAAACATGCTGAAGATAAGCTGATGCATGGCATGTTATATCCATTACTAGAGTGTGTCATACTTTTGCAAAAATTTATTTTTTATTGGTTATGCTAAAAAAGGTGATATTTTAATGACAATAGTAAGTCCTGATAATTTGAAAGGATTTGAAGAAGGTCTACCTACATCGATTTTCACTTGAAAATCTTCATTTTTGGCCAAAATTTGCATTTTTTTAAAATTTTTTTGATTTTATAATTTGATACCCAACAAATTTTTTCAGCTTTTTTGACTCCAGTATGGCTCAAAATAGTTACACTCTCCCTCCTAAATGTGGTTAAATGGCTCTACCCTCCAAAAACATTCTTGTAAATAATGTCAAAAACCAGTGAATTTTGAAAAAAAGCCAAGAATAATCTCCATTATTGACTTTCTGATTTGAGGGCAATGAGGATCCTGACATGCTTGTGTTTTGCAGAATATCAAAGGATATAATTACATTCTAAAACAACATTAACAATAAAGTGATAAACAAAAGTTTACAAGATAAATATGTGATAAAGTGATTAAAACAACTTCTCCAAGTGCATCAAATCATTTGTGATGCAATAATGAACTCTGGTTGTTTGATAATGGTAGCTTGAAGGATGCTGGTTTTCCAGTTTGTTTGGGAATGAAAAACCAAGGAAATAGTAGGCTTTCAAAGATAATTTAGCAATATCCAACACCAATGTATTGTATAGAATCAATGTGAAAATTGCTGATTTAACAAAAGCCAGCTTTAGTTCAGATTGGTTTAACCTGTTCACTGGGTTCAGTGATCAGTTAGTAGCCTAAGATTGTTAAATTTTGCAGTAGCCTATGTCTGCAATGTCATTCAAAGCTTATCCAGATCGCTTTTTGATTAGATTCATCAGGCATTGTTTTAACCAGATATACAGTGCTCATACAATATATGTTATAACTTAAGCGAAGCATTCAGCTAAGGTTTACCATGCAAAGTAACATACTAAGCACAAGCTATTACAGGTAGGCTACTGCATAAAGTTTAGTCATTGTTTTGTTTTTGTAGTTTCCAGATCATTTTTACTGTTAGTAAAACTTGACTGCAGTTTTAATGAAACAGTCATTATGGCTATTAACACAAGAAGTGCTTCCAGCTGTCATTTAAGTAATATGATAGGATGTGGCAGCAAGATGCTGCCATCAGAACTTCCAACTGTCAGAGATGTGCTGAAGCTGGGTCTCTTTTTGCGAGAAACAAGTGAGACTAATCGCAGAAATTATACACAGAATGAGCTCATTGCAGATATCTACAACCAGGTGTATGCTCAGTGGCAAAAAGCTAATGGCCTATTCAAATTCCCTGTCATTATTGCAGAAAAAAGCATTATGAACCGGTTAAAAAAACTGTGGAAAAGAGCAAATGAGATTGCAAGTGGTAAGGGAAAAACCGAAGCACGCCAAAAGTTTCTAGGAAGCATAGACTCATTGTTTGACATCCTTCATTGCAACTGTGTTATAAAAACATGTGATGAAGGCCAATGTGGTTCGGGTTGTGAAAAAGTGGTTCATATTTTCTGTACTTGCACCCGTGAACACAAGATTCCAGTTATGGATTTAGAGTACATCAAGGGACAAAGGAAAAAAAATAGCAGCAAGGGGCCCCATCAAATGTCTCATAAGGATGTTCCTGAAACAAGAAAACAAATTGCAAGTGCTTTAAATCAAAAAAGGAAGATGGAAGCCAGCGAGAAAAGAAAATTTAGACTAGAAGAGAAGGATGAAATGTTCGAACCTCAAGAAGAAGAACAAGATGACTATCAAGCAAACGAAAGTCCACAAGATAATGAATTTGTTACAGAAGCTTCTGCTGGGCCTTCTACTATAAAGCGACGTAAGCATAACACAGAAAAAATACCAAACATTGAATTAGCTAGTTTACGACACAACACAGGCTTACGAGAGGCAGCTGAAATAGCCAGTGCAGCTTGGATGGATGCTGGGATTATAACAAAGGATGACCTATCTAAGGTGATTGACCATAACAAGCTCAGAAGAGCACAAACAGAAGTGATGAAAAGCATCGAATCTAAGCTTGAAGAGCAGATCAAAACGGAAGGAATTTCCTGTGTGTTTTTTGATGGAAGGATAGACAATACTAATTCTTATTTCTATGTTGAAGGATCTAGCCAAAAGTACCCAGGAATGGTAAAGGAGGAACATTACTCGGTGTGTAGTGAGCCAGGAGGAAAATTTTTATTTCATTTTATACCAGATACTGCAACTAAAGAAAAGAAACATGCTGAAATCATTGCTGAGAAGATATTCGAGTGGTTGGTCGAAAGAGGATTGGACAAAACTATCCTGGCGGTCGGCGGTGACTCAACTAAAGTAAACACAGGTTGAAAAGGAGGAGTAATGCACTGTTTGGAAACTAAATTGAACAGAAAATTGGTTTGGATAGTTTGCGATTTGCACACTGGAGAACTGCCTTTGAGGCATCTTATAATTGCTCTTGATGGAAAGACCGTATCTGATAGCAAGTGGTCTGGACCTCTAAGCAAGATGTTAGACGATGCGACGGAGATGGAGATAAATCCAAGTTTTCCCACGATTAGTTGTGGTCCAGCACTTCTTAATCTTCAACCAGAAATTATAAAAGATCTGTCTACAGATCAGTGCTATGCATACAAAATCCATGAAGCTATAAAAACTGGTAACCTCTCACCATCTCTCGCTCGCATGGAAATTGGCCCTGTAAATCATGCTCGCTGGCTCACTACCGCTCTTCGATTCTGCCGAATTTGGCTTTTCAAGCATAATTTAAAGAGAAAAAAGCTACAAAATCTTCAAAGCATTGTTCAATTTATCATGGGGGTCTATCTTCCTAACTGGTTTAATATTAAAGTGAAACATAAATGGACAGAAGGTCCGCCAATTTGTTGTTCATGCTAGAACAGACAAGAAAACAAAAGACCGAAGTGCAGCAGCTGGTCATTCCTGCAGTGCAAAGATCAGCTTGGAACGCCTTCAGCGAGACAATTTTGCAGGCAATGCTTTGTTCCCAGGATGAAAGTGAAAGGGTTTGGGCCGTTAACAAGATCATTGAACTGAGAAGAGAAGGAGAAAGCAAAGTCGGAAATGAAGCAGTGCGAGTGAGACGGGTGGAAGAGATTAATATCGATGCAACTAAGATTTCAGACATGATAAAGTGGGAAGCATCGGCTTATGAGCCACCTCTTACATGTTCTCTTACAAGCAGTGAACTGAGAAAGTTTTATGCTGTTCCTATGGACGATCCCATGTGGTCTAGCCACACACAAAGTGTTGAGAGGTGTGTAAAGATGGTGTCTGAAGCAGCAGCAACTGTTTTTACACAAGAACGAAGGGAAGGGTACATCAAATCCCAGCAGGTTAGCCGTATGCTGATGTCCAGAAATCATTCCAAACAAGACATAGCAAAGTTGATCCAGTTTGGCAGTTTTGGAACAATTTAAATATCCATTTTGCCAACTCTTGTTGTGTTTCTGTAGTTGTGCAACAATTATCTACGTGGTTTACAATGTGTTGCTGTGTTTTAAATGTTTTTTCAATTTTTTTTAATTTTTAAAAAAATTGAAAAAACTTCAAATTTTCTCGAAATTTCAGATGCAAAATGATGTAGGTAAACAAACTTCAATATTGCTAAAACTTTTTTCCCCAGTACTAGGCATAGATTTGCACCATTTGTTGGGGTAGCTGAGAGAATATTTATACAGATTCTAAAAATCAAAAAATATGACACACCTTAATCCATTACCCAACATACATGATGATGGTACATTTTGAAGTATGTATAAGTTTTGTTTCGCAAATGGTAAATCAAAGTAGTGTACAACTGTACATGCACATCGCACACAATCAGTTAGTTAGAAGGTATTTCATTACCTCACTAAATTTACCAGTAGTGTGCTTATGAATGGCGCTTCCAACCATTTTCATCACTCCAACATGAGTTCCAGCTGTCATTATCCATGCTCCTAGAAATTACGACAATTCCTCAAATTACTACTTAACGTTTTCTCAATGCGTGATACTAAACTACTTAGTGGGGCCTATAAATGTAATAAAAAAACGCAAAACCTGCACATTACAAAACAAAACCGAATGATGATGATGAAACAGTGATTTGCATCACCACAGCAATTGATTTTAATTTCTTGACATCTGCTCTGAGTATGCCAATCAGTATTAAGTGATACTCTTCAAATTCTCACCAATAACACAAAAAATACTACCAAAAATTAGCAAAATAACAAAAAATGAATGCAATGAAACTACTCATCAAAGTAGCGTGATAAAATTAGTAAACTTAGGCTACTTCTAGATCACATCAAATGAGAATCATCATTAAATTAATAATCTTGCAAAACTAGCATACTTATGAAGGAAGACAGAGAAACTGGCAACTCTGATATATCTGTATGTCTTCTGCAGCTATACAGTATACAGCAGTAATAATTACATATATTAGCACTGCATTGGTAGTAGACCGCTTCAAAAACAACCCAAAAACTTTTTTTCGGAAACTTTCAAGTCTTACCCCCCTAAAAGTTTCCATTTACTATAAAAACACCTTGTGTGAAATATTTTTTTAAAATATTAATGTTTAGGGGTTCCCCTGCCCCGCCCCCGAAATTTAGATGTTTTTTTACAAAAAATATCAAATTTCAGATAGATGTATTTAATAAACTTTTAATGCAAACATATAAGTGTTGGGGTTCATGTTCATCAGCATGGTGAGCACTATAAGTAGAGAAACTCAAACAAGGCAAAATTTGTATTAAAAATATTTTCAATTATTAAATTTTTTTCGTTTATTGTAATATGGAAAAGGTTGAGTTTAAAAAATTTAATTTTACAAATTTACCTATGTAAAATTAGTAACTTAACAGGATTCAGCTCCCTCAACAGTATACAAACAAGGTTGTAATGGGTCTCCCACCCCAAAAGTGGGCATTATCTGTTTAGAACAGGGGTTTCATGGTGACCAACCACTCATTGTTGCCCAGTTAAGGTGTTTTTAACTGACTGGGGAAAGTCCTTGCGGTTACGAGAAACAACTTGCAAAAGATACTGTAGCTGATCTTCATCTTTTGTCAAGTGCCCAGAAAAGCTTTGCACAAAGGCAACGCCTCTTTCTGCATGGTCATTTATTACAACAAGTGACTTGCAGAAAGCTCTGGCAGTCTGGTAATCTTCATTTCCTTCCCACTGTGTTGCTGGCAGCTGAAGAAAAAAATCTGGAATCTTCAGTTTTTGGAACAGTGATCGTGTATTAGAAGTAGCAAAGGTTTGCAATGTTTTGCTGTCGATGCTGTCTAATGCCACAGTAACTCTTTTTGCTGGGACCTCTTTGTTATCATTATGGAACATTGCTTTTACCATCTGGTCCTTGATGTTTGGTAAAACATCATCGTCAAAAAGGGAAAGACCAATCAACTCTTTTGAGAGATACCATAAATGGCGAGCCATCTTCACTGTCGTCACCACAAAGATTGCCTTATTAGTGGTTGCATAACCCTCAGAAGGCATAGATCATTATTTGGTGCTTTCACTGCAAGTGGAGCAGTAACCCACGCTTTGACATGAATACAGAAATAGAAAATGCAGACATCACGCAGTCCTTTCTCTTCACTGGACGTCAAAGGAAACTGGCTCAGGAACATCCATACCTTGAATGTATAAATGACTTTAGCCATCCACTGTGCATGATGGTTAACACCGGTGGCTCGAAACAGGGTTTCTCGAGATGATAAAGCTCCAAGAAATAGCAATGCTAACTCCATAACCACCCGATAATCATTACGAGGTTTCGATTTCATGGTCAATGCTTTGATGAGGAACTCTATTAGCTCTTCCCTAACGTCCTTTACACTATTATCTGCAACATCATCCGTAGAAGCATTTTGCCACTTTTCTTGATCTATGAAATTTCACTTCTCTTTAAAACGTTTGAAGAGCTGGATCTCTGGTGCAGAAGATGATGTCATCACTTCTTTAAATGTTGCACCAGCAATAAGTTCCAGTATGTGATGTCGACAGTCGACACGCAAACTATAACAAAACTTTTCCAAGCATTTGTTCGATATTTACACAAGCACCATTTATGCGGCCAGTGTTGGAGATTGTGGTGTCAAAGCAAATGGCCTCAACATTTTCGCTCACATTCCACTCCTCAACTGCATCAACTACTGCCTGACTGAACTTTGCCTGTTTTGAATGGAAGCTTTGGTACCGACAGTAATTGTGATTCTCCGTCAAAACTTCAAAAGATATAAGAATGGGAAAACAATCAACATTATTGTCCCCAGTTAAATCTGGAAGGAGTTTTCCGTCCCAGTATACAGTTAGAGGTGAGTTGGAGGAAAAGTTCTTTAAATTTCTTTTGAAAACGTCTCCCTATGTTTACGCCTATTGCGCTGTATGCACTCAAGGTGAACTCCTGAATACTGCAACCAAGGCTCTTTGCGATTTCACTAACTATAAACATAGTAGCTCGATCAGACACATTTGCATGGTCAAGGCTTGCTGACAGATTCGGTGATATTATCTGTTTCCTTTGTTCTTCTTTCTTCCTTCTTTTATAGGGTACCGGAGAAGATGGACCAGCTTCATCTTCATCATCGGAGGCTGATTCGTCAGCAGTTGAATTGCTGTCCTGTAGAATATCCACTGCCTGAGATTCATCAGCTGCTTCATGCGCTATTCGACGCCGTTTGCTTTCATTTTGTAACGCAGAGAAACGTCTTCTTTGCTTTTGCAGAATAGTTGTATCAAGTTTGCCCATACATCCACGACGTCCCTTTTCCCGCTGGGCCAAGAGAAAAGCTTTATCTTCTTTAATTGTCATCATGCTTAAAGCATTAGCATGAGCAATATCAAGCAAGTCCTCGAAAGATTCTTTAAATTCTTCCTCAAGTCTTACTTGAGGAAGAATTCATCCCTCTGTATCCCTCTTTTTGTGTTTCTGCAACCCTTGCCACCTGCGAAACCACAAAATATAGACTAATAATTAAGAAATTATCAAAACTAACTATCCTATTTCTTAAAAAATTGTGATAAAATTTATAAAATCGGATATTGAAAAAATAGATATTTTGAACTGTTACTCTGTTCCAACCAACAGTTCTCACCATGCTGATGAAAATGAACTCCAACACTTATGTTTGCATGAAAAGTTTTTGAGATACAGCCATCTGAAATTTGACATTTTTCGTTAAAAAAGCCAAACTTTCGGGGGGCAGGGGAACCCCTAAACATCAATATTTTTAAAAATTATTTTACACAAGGTGTTTTTGTAGTAAATGGAAACTTTTGGGGGGGTAAGACTTAAAAATTTCAAAAGTCGTTTTTTTAAAGCGGTCTAATTAGTAGGCTAATCAGTATTACAGTAAGTGTATTATCCACATCGAAAATATAGAAACCAAATCTTAATATTTGAATTAATTGGGTTTAAATAAACATTGTTAATTGATCAATACAAATATCTAGGGAAAATGATAACACCAGGAAACGACATCGAAACTGAGATCACCCAAAGGATAACATCAGGCTGGAGAAGATTTGGTCAATATAGCACTTTTTTAAAGAGCAAAAACATTCCAATTAGCATAAAACGAAAAATCATGGACACAGTAATATTGCCAACATTAACATACGGAGCAGAAACACGGTCACTCACAAAACAACAAACAAGAAAGCTGGCAGCAGCGCAAAGGAACATGGAAAGAATTATATTAAACATAAATAGAAAAGACAAGATTAGAAATGAAGTCATCAGAAACAAAACTTGTATAATATTAAAGATGTCATAGAAACAGCAACAAACCTAAAGTGGCAATGGGCGGGACATGTAGCGAGAATGACAGACAACAGATGGGCCAAGATAACCACAGAATGGACAGTAGGACACCAAGATATGCAAGAAGAACTAGAGGAAGACCAAAAAGAAGATGGCAAGATGGTATAGAAGAAAAGATTGGTATCACCTGGATGAGAACAGCAAAAGACAGAATGGTGTGGAAACACATGTGGAGGCCATCTGCCAGCAGTGGCATGACCGGCTGATGATGATGAAATAAACAGTCTAGGATTGAAATCTATTTAAATTTCAAATGCTTAAATAACACAGAAAAATCCAGAAAATATCTTATTGTGGAGAAGAAAAAAAGGGTCGTTATGACAATACTTTGAGTAATATGGCATTGCCATTCGGTTTACTGTCTTTGATTTAGTTTTTATCTATCACGAAAACTACTGTTCAAATTACATGTCTAAAAGATCTCATTTATTATTCGGCAAAATCCTTACTTACACTACTATATACACTTTGCAGGCCTCGAAATTCGTTTTTGTTGACGGCGGACAAACGTGTCCGGTCTGAGCAGCTATCTCGGCGGACAAATTAAGTCTCACGGCGGACACACCAGTTTTAGCGTCGATCGTCGTGCTTAAATCACTTTATCTTGATAATTTTGCGCCATTCGAGAACTATAGCTACGGCTTAGAAGGCTTTTTAAAATTTCAGCGAAGTCACTCTGAAAGGCTTTCATCAGACCAACGACGTGCGCTTGAAGAGTCAAAGCGCCGTGTAGCTGCTTAATATGCCGCATAAGCATAACTGATTAACTTCCACCGAACGAGGTCGTGTGGCTTCTTGCGTCACAATGCTCTGGGCACGAGTTGGAAAAACTTCTACACTAACGCTACTATGTTCTGCTGCGCAAAGTTTCACTAGGCTTTTTTCTTTAAGTTTATTTTTGCGTAATTGCGTGTCATGTGAGCGAAAGTGAATTTTCCCTGGGCCTTTTCTTTCTTACAGTAATACCAAAACTTAACAAATTTTGCTGCATCTTGCTGTAATAGCCTACTGAAATCGTATAATCTAATTTTGTAACCAACCTTGCCTTACCAATATTACTCGGAGATCAAAGCCAGACATTGTGACGTAAAACTTGAACAAAGTTGCGCTTATTAGTGTGGAAGTACATGTACTCCCATCGATTCTTAGCGAAAAATTCACCTTTGTTACGCTGATTCAATGTCATCAATCGTTGAAGCAACGTAAAAATCGAATGTTTTCCTGCCTGAATGGAAGCTACCCAGACAACAAAATTTATCATTTTTGCATTGATTCAACATCTGCGTCTACATTGAATTAATATAAGAATGATAGATTTTGTTGTCTGGGTGAGAGATACAGTATTCACATTTTCTAGATGCGCGCTAGAGTGCGGGGGAAATTATATTCTCGCAACAATTGTTAGTACTATGCAATGACGATTTGTATCGCTAGTTCTTGTGTTATTTCTCGGCGGACAAATATGACCGATCTAGATGGTACTTCCCGCGGACATCACATGCTGTGACGGCGGACATGACCGCCGTGTCCGCCGTGAATTTCGAGGCCTGCTTTGGATAGTTAATTTTTTTTTGAATTTGCAAAACATGATTGTTTTTGTTTTACCTGTGCTTTCTGCAGTTTCAATCAAGGTTTTTTGGAACTCACAAGTAAGATTATGGTGCATTTTAAAATGTTTTGTTCCTCCAGTCACTGAAAGTATGAAGTTAGGGATTTTTAACTTCCATACATTAGTCAGCAAATGTTCCAACTTGTCCATTTCTGTGTCTTCAGCAACACGAATATACTGCTCAAAACAGACATCATTAGAAAAGGGCAAACAAAGTGTTTTTGAAAAACAACAGTGCTAAAGGAATGTTTAGTGCTAAAACCGGATTTGGTGCCCATGTCGAATTTAGTCTAGTTTTGAACATGTTTTACCTTTGCTGTCTATTCAGACAAATTTCCTAATTTTGGCATAGCATAGCCCACATTTAGCCACACCATACACATTTTAATATTAATAAGGAATACTACAGATGTACTCATATCTAGTACACTAGGGATGTGCCGATTACAAAATTTTTGCCGATGCCGATTCTTAAATATTTGCAGATTACAAAATTTTTGCCGATGCCGATTCTTAAATATTTGCCGATTCCGATTCTTTGGTTAAATGATTAAAGCTGCTTTTAGTTGGCGCTCTACAAGTGGTTGCGATTTTGTTACAAGTTGCTGCCTTTGAAATGTCTAAAAGCGTTCACTTTGTCGCCTGCTCTAGACAGCGTGATTTTTTACGGTAGTTTTTCACGGGTCCCACGAATTACCCATAAGCCCCATAAGTACCCATAAGCACCATAAGTCGCGTCGAATTACCCATAAGTCGCGTCGAATTACCCATAAGCCCCATAAGTCGTGTCAAATTACCCATAAGCCCCATAAGTCGCGTCGAATTACCCATAAGCACCATAAGTCGCGTCAAATTACCCATAAGCCCCATAAGTCGCGTCGAATTACCCATAGGCACCATAAGTAGCATTGAATTACCTAGAAGTAACGTCGAATTACCCATAAGTAATTCGACGTTACTTATGGGGCATTTGGGTAATTCGATGCGACTTATGGAGCTTATGGGTAATTCGACGCGACTTATGGGGCTTATGGGTAATTTGACGCGACTTATGGGGCTTATGGGTAATTCGTTTCGCGTCGAATTACCCATAAGTCGCGTCGAATAGTGTTGGGCGATATATCGAATTTTCGATACGATACGATATCTTTTCAATATCGATATTTATTTCAATATCGTTCGATATTTTGACTATTACAGCCCTAACTCGTAACTGCAAACTCCTACAAAAACGTTGCCAAGGCCAAACGGCAAAAGTTGAAATTGCCTCGGCAATAGCTGTGAACGTTTATTACGAAAAAAAAACTGTACCAAAACATGTAAAACGAGAAGCGAAAAATATACTAGAGTAGTCTATCACGACCGCACTGTTGGATTTGTTGTGATGTAATAATACCAAAAGTAGCGATAAAGCGAACAACGCGATACGCACGCTGTTACGGTGATTCACGTTGAATAAAAGTAAGTTAATTTTGGGTTGATTCAACGTTCGAGTCAGCACAAATCGATTTAATTTTCCCGGCGGCTTATATTGGTTATATTGCGTAACAACAATGCCCAATGAGAAATTTACGTTTGTTTTACATTAATTCGACATCTAGCGACGTTGAATTATCATAAAATAACGTTAATTGCTCAACCAAGTACCGGTAACAAATTAATAGCTCCCTGCGAGAAGATTGCCTCGATTTACGTATGCACTAACACTGTTTTTTTTTTTCGGTCATTTATCGGTCATTGATCGATTACACTGGTCTACAAAAAAAGAATTTTTTTTTGCTCCATGAACTTTGAAGACTGATTTAGAGTAATTTTGGGGTGCTGAATCCGAATCTGACTTCAGATTTATCCTATCACGTCAGGTTTGTGAAATATGATAACAACAAATTGTTACTTTCGTCAAAAGTGAAAGATTTGGCGTTGCGTTTACCACCAACATATGCAGTGCTGTTGTAACGAAAGGTTAGTGTTAGACAGGCCAAAACAGCCTAAATATGGTTACTGAACAAGCATTGCCATAGGCCTGCTTAAATTTTTGTGGTTTCATGCAAAACATTGACGGGGGAGGGGGTCAGTTACACTTATAGCCTCCCTTTTAGCTTGTTATTACTGCCTTGTTAATAATGGTGCTTAGAAAACAAATTGGTATCAAAATTATAATTGGTAGGTGTATTTCAGCTGCTTATGCACCACATGGCCTGGTTTTCTGGATCTTGCACAATGTGTATGTGCAATAAACGCAACGTCAAATCTTCCACTTTTGACAAAAGTAACAATATGCTGTTATCATATCTCACAAACCTGACGTGATAGCATAAATCTGAGGTCAGATTCGGATTCAGCACCCCAAAATTACTCTAAATCAGTTTTCAAAGTTTATAAAGCAAAAATTGTGTAGAGCAGTGTTATTTAGCAAAATGTCCGAAAAAAATAGTCAATTCGGTCAAAATGTCCGAAAAAAAGTTTGGTTGAAGTTTCGCTGATGAACGTTGAAGAAACGTTTGTCTGCTCCAACTTTTCTCAGATAAAACACGACAACGTTTCTTAGCGAAACTTAATGTTGTAGCTAGTCAGGAAGTGCAAATTTTGGTTTGTATCAGCTACGTGAAAGAAAATATATCAGAAAAAATGACCGAAATAAATAAAAAATGACCGAATTTTTTCAAGTCATTTCGGACAAATGACCGAAAAGTCTCGACGAAAAAAAACCCAGCACTAACATAATTTCGGCACAATTGGGATACTGCGAGCAACACAAAGTCTGTTTGATGAAGAACTAGTCAGAATCGGAAGCATCAGATGCTGTATCGGAGGATGAGGTTGTCGCGTCATCACTGGAATC
The DNA here is from genome assembly GCF_918807975.1 of Aplidium turbinatum. NCBI lineage: Eukaryota > Metazoa > Chordata > Ascidiacea > Aplousobranchia > Polyclinidae > Aplidium > Aplidium turbinatum. The sequence continues at coordinate 51,710,790 of NC_137472.1, forward strand.
GGACACATCAAGAGGCTCATCGCTTGGCTGTAAATCTACACTGTCTTCGCAATGAAGCGTCCACGTTTTGCTGCTTTCGTTCTTTGATACCCATCCACACGCCTCTTTCGCAGAGCTCCATCAGGGTGTTGACTAAGGAGCAAATCTATGGCTGTGGCATAACGACCGGGAGGAATGTCTAACCCTAACCTTACAAATGCTCATTTGGCCTCGGCATTTTCATTGCCGACGCTAATGCGCCATTCATGCATCTGCGTCGGCAATCACCTCGGCAATTGCCGGCACTAATTTCGAAGACTGAGAAACTCTTTTCTTAATTAGAACAAAAATATCGAAAAGTATCGAAATATCGAGTATTTTTTCAAATATCGTATCGTTTTGTTTTTTTCAATATCGCCCAACACTAGCGTCGAATTACCCATAAGCAACATGGAATTACTTACGCCTTCATGTCAGCGTATATGTAATTCTGCAAGTCGCTGTTGCGACTTGCGATCGTGTCACTTAAACTGATTGTCCTGCTTTGGTATCATGCACGTTATAACGTCCGCATTTTGTCGCTTCTACCTTTTATAGACCTCTGCTAAGTTTGCCGTATATTGTTTTTTCATTGTGATGGTCAGAAATAAAAACAAACCAAACTGATAATATTGTGAGCGTTCTCGAAACATTACACATATAAACCAAATTAAGCTAAGATTTCACGAGCGCTTGCGTGGCAGAGTGGTATAGCCAAAGGGCTATTGAATTTGGTGACATGGGTTTGATTCCCACCCTTGCCATTATTCTTTTTTCTTTAATTATCAAGTTCAAAGCAAGAATTAAGTCTCTAGCTGAGTGCGAGAACGATTGCTATTCCTATGCTGCAGTCACCTGGTTCATAGGGAAAATTGTCCAATGTTAAAGTGTTTTATCGGACAAAACACTCCATCTGCTGCAGCAAAGTGCAGATTACACATAAGCGGATGGGAAGGCAACGAAGCCAATCTTCGTGTCCACCTTTAGGCATGCCTTCAAGTGTCCTGCTCTTGAGCGGTGTCGAACTATATTTTGGAACGCCCAGCCAGTGCTCCTCACCACTCGGCTATGCAGCCGACTACTAGGCTTCTAGACGGCTATAGACTACACTCTACAGGCTTATAGGTAATTCGACGTTACTTCTAGGTAATTCAATGCTACTTATGGTGCCTATGGGTAATTCGACGCGACTTATGGGGCCTATGGGTAATTTGACGCGACTTATGGGGCTTATGGGTAATTCGACGCAACTTATGGGGCTTATGGGTAATTTGACGCGACTTATGGGTAATTCGACGCGACTTATGGTGCTTATGGGTAATTCGTGGGACCCATTCTTCACTTCTTGCGTGCTACAAAGTGGTGCTAGACACGCGTTTTATTTGTCGCGGAAATCAGTTAAGAGAAAAATCACCATCGCTCAGAGTGCAAAATAAACGTAGCTTAATGCAATGTGCAAAATATTATCTTGTGCGGTTTGCAGTATTTTTCTCGCAGAATTCAAGAAGGTGCCAGAAACAAGAAGAGAAAAAGACAAGAGCGTAAAAGAAAATGACTGCAGTGGTATTGAATATACAAAAACCTTTAAAAAAGTAACACACCAGCCTTGCATTCAAAGTGCATCAATAGCCGAAAAAAGAAAAATATCTTGTGAAGAAATTAGTATTGTTTTCGAACGCAGAGTTGCAGCCAATCTTATTGCTTAGCAAACACGTGAAAAAAGATTACCGGGTAGCCGGTTTGATTACGTTTGCGCAATCACACGATTGTTTGTTGAACGCATTAAGCGTAATAGGCCTATACTTGGAACTTACTTCTCTCTGCTTAGTAAATCAACATTAAGCAACTTTTAGTGACTACGAATTTTACAACGATTAAACAATAATTACAAAGAACATTTCCGCTTTTAAATATTCAAAATTAAAGGCACGTAAATTAAAATGCAATAACATCAACTTTTCTCCAGTTGCTGGAGTAAGTCTGTTCCGTTGAGGCGTAAAAATATTGCCACCTGTGCTAAAAATTTGTTCGCTTTCGCCAAAATTTAGACTACCGCTCTCAGAATGCTCGTTGACGCTGATGTGGTTGTTCAAAGAAGCCGTTCTATGATCAGTGTTTCTACGCGCTCGCGCTACTTCTGAATAGGAAACTTTGATAAAGAATCGGCAATTTTCTTCGGTGCCGATTCTCCAAAAATTGCTGACACCTGCCGATTCCGATTAATCGGCACATCCTTATCTAGTACTGTATCGTATCAGTGACGCCAGCTAAGGTACCGTAACCTTAATGCACAATTATTCTGGTGTTGGCTGAATTTGGTGGATATTACCCTCAATGTTAGTGAGGTTTTTCAAAAAGTGATTTCACAAATAATTAGTTAAATATAGTATGATATATTTTCTATATACAATAACATTTCAATGTTTCTATTTGCTTAAAAAATATTTGAACAAAATGGTACCTTTATGAGGAAGACACCTTTACAGTGGTGATTGATTTTTCAAATAAATATTGAAGTCTGACTGGTATTGTTTATTGTTAATAATAAAGTCGTTTATGTTTTAAAAAAATACAAACAAATTTATTTTCACACGAGTCAGTTCAATCATAAACAGTTCCAAATCTATTTCAATCAGCTAACAGCTAGATCATTCTTAGTGAAGCTTATTCAAATACAAAGATAATTATTATTGCTATGCAAATGATTCGATTTGAATAAACTTAACTGAAGATAATCCAGCTGCTAGCTGATCAAAATCGATTTTAGCTGTTTATGATTGAACTGACTTGTGTGAAAAGAGATTTGTTTCTATTACAAGACATGTAACTGAGTCGTTGATATCAAGCATTATAGTGGGTTTGATACCAGTTAGAAGATAGCCTAGGCTATTGCATTTTATTGATTGTTTTGAAGAAATGCATAAAAGTTCTTTGAATTAGTAATATAGGATAGGGATAGGCATAGGCGTCGATTTTTTTCTTAGAAGAGAGGAATTCTGGGTGGGCAAGAGTTTTCAAACAGATTTCATTGAATGTGTGTTTGCAAATTCGCAATGGTTCAGTCTTCAAAATGAACATATTTTTACTTCGGCAAAAACGTTGCCGAGGCCAAACGGCAAAATTTGAAATTGCCTCGGCAATTACTGTGAATATTTATTACGAAAAGATTGTACTAAAACATGTAAAACGAGAAGCGAAAAATATACTAGAGTAGTCTATTACGAACGCATTGTTTGATTTGTTGTGATGTAATAATACCAAAAGTAGTGATAAAGCGAGCAACGCGATACGCACGCTGTTACGGTAATTCACGTTAAAAAACTCACGGGGAGGGGAAAGTAAGTTAATTTTGGGTTGATTCAACGTTCGAGTCAGCACAAATCGATTTAATTTTTCCGGCGGGTTATATTGCGTAACAACAATGCCCAATAAGAAATTTACGTTTGTTTTACATGAATTCGACATCTAGCGATGTTGAATTATGATAAAATAACGTAAATTACTCAACCAGGTACAGGTAACATATTAATAGCTCCCTGCGAGAAGATCGCCTCGATTTACGTAAGCTTATAAGCCAACATAATTTCGGCACAATTGGGACACTGCGAGCAACACAAAGTCTGTTTGATGAACTAGTCAGAATCGGTATCATCAGATGCTGTATCAGCTGGACGAGATAACGGAAAGCGAGGCGCAACAAGGAGTAGATGCTTACAATAATTTGACGTCTACTGGAGTTAAATCAATGCAAATAGCAGGCCTTGAAACACCTTTTTTTTCCGGCGGCCAAACGTGTCCGACTGAAGCAAGCTGTTCGGCGGCCAATCACAAGCACATGGCGGCCATCGGAACTTCGACACACATTTTTACTTCGGCAAAAGCGAAAAATATACTAGAGTAGTCTATCACGACCGCACTGTTTGATTTGTTGTGATGTAATAATGCCAAAAGTAGCGATAAAGCGAGCTACAAGATACGCACGTGGCACGCTGTTGCAGGAATTCACGTTAAATAACTCACGGGGAAAAGTAAGTTAATTTTGGGTTGATTCAACGTTCGAGTCAGCACAAATCGATTTAATTTTTCCGCTCGGTTATATTGCGTAACAACAATGCCCAATAAGAAAGTTACGTTTGTTTTACATTAATTCGACATCTAGCAACGTTGAATTATCATAAAATAACGTAAATTGCTCAACCAGATACAAGTAACAAATTAATAGCTCCCTGCGAGAAGATTGCCTCGATTTACGTATACACTAACATAATTTCGGCACAATTGGGATACTGCGAACAACAAAAAGTCTGTTTGATAAAGAACTAGCTGTCAGAATCGGAATCATCAGATGCTGTATCGGAGCACGAGGTTGTCGCGTCATCACTGGAATCAGACACATCAAGAGGCTCATAGCTTGGCTGTAAATCTATATCGTCTTTGCCGTTCGCAATGAAGCGTCCACGTTTTGCGGCTTTCGGGCTTTGATACTACTCCACAGGCCTCTTTTTTTTCATAAAGATCCATCAGGGTGTTGACTAGGGAATAAATCTATGCTGTGCCATAACGACTGGGAGGATTGTTTAACCCTAACATTACAAGCGCTCGTGTGGCCTCGGCATTTTCATTGCCGACGCTAATGCGCCATTTGCCGACGCTAATTTCGAAGACTGAATATATCGCATCAATAAAGTGTATTGTGATGTCACTTGCATCCAGCTTATCGTCAGACATCAGCTGCTTGATCACTCAATAATGTTAACAATTCAAGCATAAATACAGGGTGTATTGTGATTTATCGGGTGCTTTAACTCTTTTCTGGTCCTTTGTGATTATAAGTGGCAAAGTACTACTACTTTATTTACAAGGCCGCTTGCGTAAAATTTTCTCGGAACTTCATGGCGGACAAATGCGGCCGACGGGAGGGCGAGACCCGGCGGACAAAATGTCGGTTTTTGTAGGTTAATCGCGGCGATGGCCGCCTTCAGTTTCGAGGCCTGAATTATAGGGTGATATTTTTATAAAAGATTCTCCCAGCTGGGCACGTGTCTAAGCGCCGGCGAAGTAGGAAGTAACCCAAATAAAAGATCAGGCCTCGAAATTCACGGCGGACACGGCGGTCATGTCCGCCGTCACAGCATGTCATGTCCGCGGGAAGTACCATCTAGATCGGTCATATTTGTCCGCCGAGAAATAGCGATACAAATCGTCATTGCATAGCACAAACAATTGTTGCGAATATATAATTTCCGCGCATTGTAGCGCACATCTAGAAAATGTGAATACTGTATCTCTTAACTTCCATTCAAGCAAGAAAACTTTCGATTTTTACATTGCTTCAACCATTGGTGACATTGAATCAGCGTAACAAAGGTGAATTGTTCGCTAAGAATCGATGGGAGTACCGCTACTTTTACACTAATCACGGGCAACTTAATTCAAGTCTCACGTCACAATGTCTGGCTTTGATCTCAGAGTAATATTGATAAGGAAAGGTTTGTTACAAAACTAGATTATACGAGTAGGCTATTACAGCAAGATGCCGCAAAATTTGTTTTGTTTTGGTATTTCAGTAAGAGCCCAGGAAAAATTCACTTTCGCTCACATGACACGCAAAAATAAACCTAAAGAGAAAAGCCTAGTGAAACTTTGCACAGAAGAAAATAGTAGCGTTAGTGTAGAAGTTCTCCGACTCGTGCCCAGAGCATTGTGACGCAAGAAGCCACACGACCTCTTTCGGTGGAAGTTAATCAGTTATGCGGCGTATTAAGCAGCTACGCGGCGCTTTGACTCTTCAAGAGCATTCTTTGTTCTTTGTTCTGATGAAAGCTTTTCAGAGTCAGTGACTTTGCTGAAGTTTTAAAAAGCCTTCTAAACCGTAGCTATAGCTTTCAAATGGCGAAGAATTATCAAGACAAAGTGATTAAGCATGACGATTGACGCTAAAACTGGTGTGTCCGCCGTGAGACTTAATTTGTTCGCCGAGATAGCTGCTCAGACCGGACACGTTTGTCCGCCGTCAACAAAAACGAATTTCGAGGCCTGAAAGATCCAGCAATAGTAAGATTAATCAATCTCTTAGTCTGGTGTAGTCTAAGAAAATTAGTTTTTTCTTGTAATCTTGTTGTCCTTACAATCACCTCGGCAATTGCCGACGCTAATTTCGAAAAGTGTGGTTAGTCTTTCTCACAAAGACTGCGTTTAGCGTCGCTGCAGCAATTAAGCTTTAATAGGTTGGATGTTTTCTTTCTTGCATCTTGCGATCTTATGAGCGCTGCTAAACTAAACAAACTTCTTTTATGTTTTCCTTTGCGACCTAAAAAGCGCGTGACTCGTGACCTGTTATCTTTAAAGTGGCGCCTTCGGATTTGCCGCATTTGTAAAAGCGATTGTTTTTAGTACGTCTTTAGTTTGTATCGGTTATTTTATTGTCATGTTCATTATGATGTCATATTCACATTCCCTTACGCTGACCGGGAACTGAAGTTTGATTGTGACGTAACGAAAGTGAGACCATTCGGAGAAAAGATCAAATTGCCGACGCAAATTTGGAGAAAAGATCAAACGTGGCTTTCTCTCACCAGGAATTGCCAGCTGTGGCAGTTGCCGTAGCAACAACAATGCAGTGCGTACCGCCGTTTTTCCATGCAGCGTTGTTACGGAATTGCTTTGTTCTGTCGGATACCTAGCGAGAGACATAGCGTAAAACAAGAAGTTGCGCTGCAGTTGGTTGGATAGTCCAGCGTTTAAGAAAAACGGAAATAATTGTAACGAACACTTCATAAGTGGCATGAAAACAGGGTGGGCGAAACATATTTTGCCCACCCTATTTCGACGCCTATGGGGATAGGTACAACTACAAGTAATACTGATAAAGAACACTGAAAAGTTTGGGTGTTATCAGAATTATTGTCTTATACAGCAATTGTTATCCAAAGCATAAAGTAATCGGTCTCACATTTCTTGTCTCATTTGAAATAATAATTTTTTCACTTTTTCTCTTGCCTTCAATTGAATGCACTAATTTCACAATTTTGTTTTGTATATTATTCGCTGAAGATGCGCAATGCGTATTGTTATATTATTACATATATTTTTACAACCAAAATGTCAGTTAAATTTCACATTTGATCTAATGCACAAATTTCACAAAACTTATTAGTTTCAGATATAATTTACACAGCTTGCAACTTACATTCGTAGTCCATCATTTTTTGATACAACAAAATATATTTATATATATACAATTATACAATATGCAATATGCATACTAAGTTACTAACCTTTACTCTGTTTCGAGTTGAATCGAATTCCAATTCACCATAAGCATCAGTAGGTCTATCTGGTGGTATTTTAATGTTATTGGAAATCCAAGAAGTTCTTCGTTGATCCTAAATATAAAATCATGTTTTTTATTCGGATGCTTTTGCTGTATATGTATTGTGGGTCTGCTACTATTCGGTGAGTCCGATTCGGTGAGTTCCTAACCTCTAACCCTAACCCCAAACCCCTAACCCTAAAACGGCAATGATAATTAGGCTACGGTACCCGATAATTTAAAAAAAAATTGAAAAAATCCCCCGTTAAGAGATCGAACTCACCGAAACGGGCCATTCCGATGTATTGTATATGTATACATTTCAGGCCTTAAAACTCGTGTTTTTTTCCGGCAGCCATCGTGGCCTACCGAGAGCTCCTTCTCGGCAGCCAAATCTGCGTGCTTGGAGGCCAAAATACAATAACGATAGCACAAGTAAATAGCATTAAACTTGCAACAATGTTAAAATGATCACTTAGCGTTGTTGAAGTCTGGGCGACGTCCTGCAATAGAATCGTTGCACCACGCATTAAATGCTTTATCGGGATTGTAATCCGGTATTGCGGGACCATCTAGTAGTCCAGTTTTAATCCGGTGATGTCCCCGTTACCGAGGGTGGCCGGATTCACCTCCAAGTGCCGCAATCGTCTTCACACCCTGACCCTAAATTGACATCTAACGACCCTAAATTGTTTTAACTGCTCGCAGCTCAGTAAATTGTTTCAACTGCATACCGCCTTTCATAAAACCTGACCATTTATTCCGTTATGATGTCACCATTGAGGGTGTGAAGTCACTAACCCACAGCGTTCTCAACTATGAAGACACGTGTTTTACCCACGGATGTCAACTAACCTAGTTCTCCTTTTTAACAACGATTCAATGTCCGACAACATTGAATTGATATAAAAACGACAATATTGCCAGCCGATGTAAATTAGCACTTTGGATTAACACTTCGTTATTGCAGCATCGGGATTTGCAAACAAGACTTACAGCGCTGGTGATCGCAGCTGGATATATTCAATACAACAGTAGTGACTATAATGCGCTGACCTAATTCTGCGTCACTCTTTGATACTGCATATTTTCGACATTTAATCCACGATCATTCTATTGCGAAATTAAATAATTGGCTAGAAGAAACCGACAGCCAAACTTGGCCGACGGAGGAGGTAGCACAGGCGGTCATTCAAGCACTACTTAGCAGCCATGGCCGCGATGGCCGCCGGCTGCTTTAAGGCTTGCATTTGTAAGGCGATGATATGTGTGTTGTTCAAGCATAAATTAACAACATCTGCAATAAATATTAGAATTATCAAAAAGCACTTTGGTGCTTACAACACCCAACATATTATTTTACAAAAACTTCAGCAAAACACTAATTTGATTCAAGATTTAAACATGGACTTAGTCTTGAAATAAAAATCAGAAATGCCAGGGATTGTGAATGCTGCTGCATATAATGTTTTTCCACAGCATTGACAACTATGCATCTCTGTAGCCTACCATGGCAACAATAAGTGACATGTTGGCACCCAGGTCATAAAGGTGCAGGCAACAATGCTCCGATTAGCTATGTGAGTCACTTTGCAACTAATTTCAAAAAAGCTGTAGGTACATTTGTTCTGGTTTCAATTTGTCACATGATTATGCGCATGAATAATAAGAGAGATGCAACCTATTTCAGGGGAAGAAATCGGGGGACAAAGTGTTCAGGGTATAATACAAAATAGGTTGAATTCTTAAGGGTTAGGGTTAGAAATATTTCTAACCCTGACCCTAAGCTTAACCCTAACCAATAGGTTAAATCCTTATTAAAAATCCTAACCTAACCCTGGGTTAGAAATAGAAACATTTCTAAGGGTCCACGTCTTTTAGGCGCTGACAGTTAGGCGCTGGTCAAATAGGCGTGCACACTGTGGCGTCTGGATATTTAGGTGCGGAGCACTGTGGTGCCCGGTCATTTAGGTGCTATTCCTAGTAAAGTCTGCAGATTGCATCAGCTTGACAGGTAGGGCAATGCTTTTCACACAAAACATGATATTGAACAGAAAAATATATTGTTTTGTTAATGCGTGTGCGTTATTGGTCATGGCTTCAGTGAGTGAAGCTGTATAAACCGGCAATGCTTTTTCACACAAAATGTTATATTCAACAGAAAAATATGTTATATTCAACAGAAAAAATAAGGTATATATATCCCAAACCCGGCAAAAGGACAAGCAAAGACTATGGATCTGCCATTATTTACATTTTTTTTGCTTGAAATAGGCTACATTTTAAGCTTGGGCGTAGGGATACTTCCTTGGTCATCATGGCAAAAGTCCCAAGACGTGTGTATACGTCCGTGGTCGCAAAAGAGTTAACTAAAAATGAACTCAATAATGTTCGGAAGTTTGAATAATTTATTGATAAAGCGTTCACCAACGCAAACCTGAACTAACAACAAATAAAACAAAAATAAATCAATAAAACAACAATATATTTTTCTGTTCAATATAACATTTTGTGTGAAAAGCATTGCCGGTTTAAGCAGCTTCACTCACGAAAGCCATGATATAATTTTCTGGCAAGCTGATATAATCTAGACTTTACTAGGAATAGCACCTAAATGACCGGGCGCCACAGTGCTCCGCACCTAAATATCCAGACGCCACAGTGTGCGCGCCTATTTGACCAGCGCCTAAAAGACTTGCTCCCATTTCTAACCCTCAATAAGAATGCAACCTATTTCGTCCCCTGAAAACATCAAGATAAATTTTGAAATGTGCGGCATCCGGTTGGCGACTTCGGCTCTGTTGTACTTTTTCTCGATCTTTTCAGGGGGCGAAATCGGAGGTTGAAATGTTCAGGGGACGAAATAGGTTGCACCCCAAAAGTAAGAATTTTTACATGGAACTAACTGTATCCAATAGTAAATGAAACCACTTCCTTTTTCAAACAAAACCTGGTAATATATATATCAGAAAACAGACTTACTGAATCTAAACTAACTGGTTGGGCTACTGCAAAAGCACCCAAATGTAGATGAATATAACTTAATTCTAGCCTATTCGTTTAGCCTATCTTTATAATCTACGGTACATGCCATGTACACTTCACAAATATTACTTTTCTTACCTTAACATTTACCATTGGGACGTTTTCAAAACTAGGCATTATTCCTAATTGACAACAACATTGATGACATCAACATCCAACAGTAAAATCAATTTTTTTAATGTTCTTTCCTGTTAGAAACAAAGCTTAGCTGCTACTTTCAGATCACAGTTCATAATTTGAAAATTAGTGGACTAAAATAATAGGCTACTGAACATAGCAAAATTGCTTTTTCATGGGACGAGATAAAAGTGGGTCCAAAAATAAAAACATTTTGATAAGGGTATGGGGGCCATTTTGACAAATTCAACCTTGTTTTGGTCTCTTTTTGTGCATTTTGGTTACAAGTTGTGGTTAGAAATTGATGTTACATTTTATTTTTTGTTTTACAACAAAAAAAGGATTTCTATAATTTATGTGTTGAAGAGTACGGTAGTCTACACCAGAAGTGTGCAACCTGTAGCCTGAGAAGTGAAAATGTGATGCCCCAGGCAGGCTTCTGTTTCTTGTCTGTGGCACAAATACTCTGAAATAGAGATGGGCAATTTAGAATACCGAATCTGAATTCTAAACTATTCAAATCTATAAAATGGGATTAGGCTTACATCTCCTCTTGAAATCTCATTTTTTCATGTCACATTATTTAGCACTAATATACTGCATACAAGCAGCGCAACAAATGTGTGACAAATGCGCTCACATACGGTGATTGACATCACAGTTGCCAGTTTTGAGGTTTTCTGCACAGAACTGTGCCTACTGCCTTGTTCAGCCCATTTTATATTTTGGGCCTAAGTAGTTAGGTTATTAAGTAGCCTAACTTACAGCAGTGATTATTGAAAATTGATAGCTCAGCTGAGTTGTCTTATTGACTTTTGAGTAGAAAAGTCTTTCTGTTTATCACAACTACCCATAAGTGACGCCGAATTACCCATAAAGCTATGTCGAATTGCCTATAAGCCAAGTCGAATAAATCATAAAGATTTTCAGGCTCCGCTACCGCTCCGCCCTACGAGCTAAACTCATTCCACATTTTGTTTGGGACAAAATTTACTTTTGCATCCACTTGACATCCTGTTTTTTGTTTTGTTTTATTATCTTTATCCTGCATTGCGGGAAAGCGGACTTGAGCGCTATGCATCGGTGTGACGCCTTCCGACGTACACCTGACCCACGCTGCAGCCGACTGCAATGTCTGTTTCCGGTTGTCTACTCTACTTATGACTTAAATTTGGTACTACCCATTACTCGAAATCGTTCACTGTGTAGAGGCAATTATCGTAAAGTTTCTTGCCCAGAGAAACAACAGCAAGTGCGGGTGGCTGGAGTCGAACATGCAGGCTCTCGACTGCGAGCCCAACGCGCTAACCACTCGGCCACTGTTTGCGGTAATCCTGTCGTCTGTCCCGGTAGCTCAGTGGTTATGCGCTCAAGGATGAGGCTGGTACTCCGACTTTTTTCAATCACCTCCACCTTTTTTTTGGTGGTGAGGTTTGATAAATAAAGCAACATGGTGAAGTTTTATAAAAATCGAACTTTGTTTAGGGGTGGCAATATGCATTTTGCTATTTTAGCCTCGATAAGATTTGACGCGACTGGTGAAAATGTCATATTGAATTTCTGGAAGACATCACATCTATTGTTGATAAAGTTCAATGCGTTGATGTTGTCTATTTGGACTTTTCCAAAGCCTTCAATTTGGTTCCACACGAAAGACTATAATGAGGAAACTGTCGGCTTTGGGTATAAAAGGCAATGTTTATTCGTGGATACGTTCCTTCCTTTCTGGTAGGAGTGAAGTCGTTGTGGTGGATGGAGAGAAAAGTGATCCGAAACCCATGATATCCGGTGTGCCTCAGGGAAGTTGCCTTGGGCCTCTGCTGTTTATTGCCTATGTCAATGACGCTGATGACTACATTAGCCACAGCACCTTGTTGAAATACGCGGATGACATGAAAATCTACACAGAATTGAGCAGGGATGATCCCGATCTTGCCTCATCCCTGCTACAAACGGACTTGAAATTGTTAGTGGACTGGTCTGAATCCTGGCAACTACAGTTTAATGTTGACAAGTGCTCCACTCTGCACTTTGGTCATGGCAACTTAGAGCATCAGTATGTTCTAGGTGACATGCCAATTGCCCCTAAAAAGGGGTACCTCTAAATACCCATTGTCAGGCATTGTCGGGCATTGTCGGGCATTGTCGGGCATTGTCGGGCATTGTCGGGCATTGTCGGGCATTGTCGGGCATTGTCGGGCATTGTCAGGCATTGTCGGGCATTGTCGCCTGTCGGCTTTTCGGGGGGTTGTGGAGCATTTCTAGGGGTTGTCGAGCATTATCAGGGGTTGTCAGGCATTGTAGAGTAGCTACTTTCAGGCATTGTTGGAAATTTCCAAGCATTGTCTAGGATTTCCAGGCATTGTCGATAATGATCAGTGGTTGACGGATTTGTTAGGCATTATAGAACATTTTCAAGCATTGTCGAGCATTTTCAGGGGTTGTCAAGCATTGTAGAGTAGCTACTTTCAGGCATTGTTGGGAATTTCCAGGCATTGTCTCCGATTTCCAGGCATTGTCGATCAATATCAGTGGTTGACAGGTTTGGTAGTCATTATGGAACATTTTCAGGCATTGTCGAACATTTTCAGGGATTGTTGAGCATTTTCAGGGGTTGTCAGGCATTGTAGAGTGGCTACTTTCAGGCATTGTCTAGGATTTCCAGACATTGTCGATCATTATCAGTGGTTGACAGGCTTATTAGGCATTATAGAACATTTTCAGGCATTGTCGAGCATTTTCAGTGGTTGTCAGGCATTGTAGAGTAGCTACTTTCAGGCATTGTTGGGCATTTCCATGCATTGTCTAGGATTTTCAGGCATTGTTGATCATTATTAGTAGTTGAGGGGTTTGTCAGGCATTGTCGAACATTTTCAGGGGTTGTCGAGCATTTTCAGGGGTAGTCAGGCGTTCTAACAAACCTATCAACCACTGAATATGTTCGACAATGCCTGGAAATCCTAAACAATGCCTGAAGATGTCCGACAATGCCTGCCAGAAAGCATCTAAAGTACTTTACAATGCCTGAGAACCCCTGACACCTGAAAACGCTCGACCACCCCTGAATATGTTAGACAATGCCTGACAAACCCCTCAACCACTAATAATGATCAACAATGCCTGGAAATCCTAGACAATGCCTGGAAATGCCCAACAATGCCTGAAAGTAGCTATACTCTACAATGCCTGACAACCCCTGAAAATGCTCGACAACCCCTGAATATGTTCGACAATGCTTGAAAATTTCCGACAATGCCTAACAAGCCTGTCAACCATTGATAATGATCAACAATGTCTGGAAATCCTAGACAATGCCTTGAAATTATAGACAATTATAGTACCTGAAAGTAGCTACCCAGTAAACATTTTTCCTTGGCCCAACGTTGGCTGACGGTTGTTCGGGTTGGCTGAGGGTAGTGTAGTTTTGCCAACTTTGACAACTTTTGAAATATTTTAATTGAAGATACCTTCGAAGAATTGTTTAAGTTTCCTTCATGGTATTCCCTTTACAATTGTAATGGGACAATGAAAACGCAAAAAAAGTTAGAATTAGGAAGTCGTTCTTTCCAATGTTGGTGTGCAGTTGTACAGAACGTTGGGCCAACGTCATTATTTGCGGGCGAACTACAGTACCGGTAACCCCTCAATTTTTTTACGTTATTGCTATAAGTAAAAAAAAAAAATTGAAATGTTTTTCTAAATCATGCATCACTATATGAGGATCACTAATTCTGAAAAAAAAACACTAATTCGCAAATTTAGCTGCACTTTTTCAAGTTTGTTAGCAGCAGCTAGTTTTTTTTAGTGTTATACTCTGTAATATACTCTGCCTTCTTAAAATTGATCAGGGCTGTAGTTTCATCTCGCAATTTTTACGTGCTCCGTTCATTTAATACTCTACAATGCCTGACAATTTTCGACAATGCCTGAAAATGTTCTCTAATGACTAAAAAATCTGTCAACCACTGATAATAATCGACAATGCCTGGAAATCCTAGACAATGCTTGGAAGTAGCTACTCCACAATGCCTGACAACCCCTAAAAATGCTCGACAACCCCTGAAAATGTTCGACAATCCCCGAAAATGTTCGACAATGCCTAACAAGCCTGTCAATCACTGATAATGATGGACAATGGTTGGAAATCCTAGACAATGCCTGAAAATTATCGACAATGCCTGAACGTAGCTACTCTACAATGCCTGACAACCCTGAAAATGCTCAACAACCCCTGAAAATGCTCAACAACCCCTGAAAATGCTCGACAACCCCTGAAAATGTTCGACAATGCCTGAAAATGTTCTATAATGACTAACAAACCTGTCAACCACTGATAATGATCGACAATGCCTGGAAATCCAAGACAATGCCTGAAAGGAGCTACTCTACAATGCCTGACAACCCCTGAAAATGCTCGACAACCCCTGAAAATGTTCGACAATGCCTGAAAATGTTCTATAATGACTAACAAACCTGTCAATCACTGATAATGATCGACAATGCCTGGAAATCCAAGACAATGCCTTGAAATTAGCCTACCGACAATACCTGAAAGTAGCTACTCTACAATGCCTGACAACCCCTGAAAATGCTCGACAACCCCTGAAAATGTTTGACAATGCCTGAAAATGTTCTATAATGCCTAACAAACCCGTCAACCACTGATAATGATCGACAATGCCTGGAAATCCTAGACAATGCCTGGAAATTCTCAACAATGCCTGAAAGTAGCTACTCTACAATGCCTGACACCCCTGAAAATGCTCGACGACCCCTGAAAATGTTCGACAATGCCTGAAAATGTTCTATAATGCCTAACAAACCCGTCAACCACTGATAATGATCGACAATGCCTGGAAATCCTAGACAATGCCTGGAAATTCTCAACAATGCCTGAAAGTAGCTACTCTACAATGCCTGACACCCCTGAAAATGCTCGACAACCCCTGAAAATGTTCGACAATGCTTGAAAATGTTCTATAATGCCTAACAAACCCGTCAACCACTGATCATTATCGACAATGCCTGGAAATCCTAAACAATGCTTGGAAATTCCCAACAATGCCTGAAAGTAGCTACGGTACTCTGCAATGCCTGACAACCCCTGAAAATGCTCGACAACTCCTAGAAATGCTCCACAACCCCTAGAAATGCTCCACAACCCCCCAAAAAACCAACAATGCCCGACAATGCCCGACATTGCCCGACAATGCCCGACAATGCCCGACAATGCCTGACAACGCCTGACAATGCCTGACATTGCCCGACAATGTCTACAATGCCTAACAATGGGTATTTAGAGGTACCGCCTAAAAAGAGTGAAAAAGACTTGGGTGTTATGATAACGACTGATCTTAAAACATCCACCCATGTCTCGTATGCAGTTAAAAAGGCGGAGATGGTCCTGGGTGTTTTAAAACGAACACTGGTAAGCAGGGACAAGCATGTCTTTTTAAGATTATATAAACAGTTGATCAGGCCCCACTTGGAATTTGCAGTGGCGGCTTGGAATCCCCATTCTGTTCGGGACATTGATTTGCTAGAGAGGGTGCAACAACGAGCAACAAAATGCATTCATGGACTGAAAAACCTAACCTATGAACAAAGACTGTTTGAACTAGACCTTCTCTCGGTGGAAAAACGGAGATTAATTTTTGATTTGACAGAAGTTTTTAAATTAGTACACAATGTTTCGGTATCACCATGTTCCAAATATTTCCTTTTTAACTCTAATTCAACCAGAGGCCATAATTTTAAATTGCATAACCAGTTTGCTCAACTGAACTGCCGTAAATTTTCCTTTGCCAATAGAGTAGTCGATACTTGGAATAATTTACCATATGCTGTAGTCAATAGTATGTCTATTGCGACATTTAAGCGACGTGTCGAAAACTATTTATGATTGTGTCTTATCTTTTTTGTTCCTTGTGATTTTTGTTTTCTCTTCAAAATTTTCTTATTTTTATTTATTTATGTTTTCTTATCAATTGTTATCTGCGAGCTATGTTAATGTTTTTCTCTGTAGTACCATGTGTACTGGACCAGAATACATTATTATTATTATTATATCTCAACTTTTAAGTATCATATGAAGTTGGCTTTGGGGTCATTCCATGTCAAGTGATCCAGAAAAATGGGATTTTGTAACCCACCCTCTCAGATTTTAATGAAAATTTACACACTGATAAAACTTTTCTTCCTGATTTGAAAAAACTAATTTTTTTTTTAAATTGGTCAACTAAAACAAAAGTTACGGCCACTTAAAGTTGACTGCTTTTTGTGATCGCTGAAGCGTAAAATCCATTTCGCTTTCACAAGTTTAACTATAGGAAGATATTTCTCAGCTCATAAGAAATTGTACTGACTGATATTTTCAGGTATTGTACGTAGGACATATACTTCTTAAGCCATATCACTCAAAACTATTCCAGCTTGACGAAAAAAGGTTTCATAGCTGTGACGTCACATTTGAGGCAAGCCTCAAATCGTAGCTAATTCGTTCATGATGATTTCTGGGCGACTTTGCGAAAGAAAAAGGCACGCATAATGCAGTGTATGGAAGTTTTCTGATCTGAAGTGAAGCACAGCTTGGCGTTGCCTCTCCTCGCGTATTTCAACGATTTTGACCACGTGAACGCTCGATATAAATATCGCCACAGAAACAGAAAAAATTAAAGCACAGTTTGGGTGTAGAAACGTAAAATTTAAGGGAAAGGGGGCACGACTACAGCAATTCACACAAATAAAAGCACCTAAAAACGTGCAATATTTACTACTTTTTAACAAATACAATATTTATGTAAATATGTAAATGTAAAATAGTAAATGTAATATTTATTCTGTGATAACCATATCTTTGATATAAATTTTGCTTTGCCAGATGTTGGCAGGTGAGGCACTGCCTCCCCTGCCTCCCCTGACTGCACGTCTCTGATAGCTGATGATAGCCAGGTCATTTAAACGCTGCTGTGTTTGTGTATACCGTAAATACGTTTACAACCTACGCAAAATAGAAAGGGATCATTCTGCTGCGCATGGAAAATGTTCGACAATGCCTGACAAACGTGTCAAAAACCAATAATGATCGACAATGCCTAAAAATTCTAGATAATGCTAGGAAATGCCCAACAATGCCTGAAAGTAGCTTAATTTAGAATGCCTGAATACCCCTGAAAATGCTAGACAACCCCTGAAAATGTTCGACAATGCCTGACAAACCCCTCAACCACTAATAATGATCAACAATGCCTGGAAATCCTAGACAATGCCAGGAAATTATCGACAATGCCTGAAAGTAGCTACTCTACAATGCCTGACAACCCCTGAATATGTTTCATAATGCCTGAAAATGTTCGACAATGCCTCACAAGCCTGTCAACCACTGATAATGATCGACAATTGTCATTTTATTCTTTTAAAAAACAACACAAATATTCACTCATCGCCAAATATTAGCACGATTAATTTTGTATTACCTTTATGCTACCGATAGACTACTAAATATATTTCTCTATGACCATCTTCTAACACCTTGTCTCAATTTTCGTTATTGAATTATTCTTATCGCAATTTTAGAACTTCTATTAGAATCTGGGGTATCTGCTTGACTCGAAGACCCATGGTCTCTTCGCAGATTCCCGTTGCTGAAAATTCCTTTTTTATTGCTGCTGTATTTACCTACAACGAAATAAAATCAATCAATCAATCAATCAATCAATGCCTGGAAATCCTAGACAATGCCTGGGAATTCCCAACAATGCCTGAAAGTAGTTAGCCTACTCTACAATACCTGAAAACCCCTGAAAATACTCTACAACCTCCCAAAAAGCTGACAATGCCTACAATGGATATTTAGACGTACCCCCTGAGAACCCCTGACATCTGAAAATGCTCGACAACCCCTGAATATGTTCGACAATGCTTGAAAATTTCCGACAATGCCTAATAAGCCTGTCAACCATTGACAATGCCTGGAAATCCTAGACAATGCCTTGAAATTACCGACAATGCCTGGAAGTAGCTACTCTACAATGCCTGAAAACCCCTGAAAATTTTTGACAACCCCTGAAAATATTCGACAATGCCTGAAAATGTTCCATAATGACTACCAAACCTGTCAACCACTGATATTGATCGACAATGCCTGGAAATTCTAGACAATGCATAATGGTATTTGGCTTCAATAAGGCACCCTTTATTAGTTTTTGGCATGTTTAGACACAGATACAGCAACAACATAGCCTACATTACTAGAACTTAAAAATGTAATCAACTGTTCTAAATAATACAAAATTTGTTATCTGAGTACCAAATTAAGTAGGCCTACTTTTTTTCAGTTGGATTGAGCAAGCATTACACTGTGTAACAACTCACCCCAATAGTAGTTGGCTGAATAAGATCAACATATGTCAAACATGTGACACTCAGCTTTAAAATATTTATAATGAATCAAAGGTCTTCTTCAAGTCTGATTTAACTTTGAAGCCAGTTAAATATCACTCATAGTTTTGTAGCAAAAACATTTTTTTTGACACAGCAAAAATTTACTTTTCATACCTGGTCACAGCGGTAAACCATAATCTCTTCGTGGGAAAATTTTAACATAAAGTTCCCGAATCCGTTCGTCTGTATATAATGACCGAAGAAACACACACTTGAACTTCTTTTCAAACAGTGTATTTCTGTAAAATTAGCCCGCGGCTATCGAAATGGGGTGCAACGCGATACACCTCTAAAACTGTCACTACGATACAGATTACTTGGATAAAAGACGGAGAATTTGTCCAGCTAGCAAGCACCAAATAAACCAGTTAAATGTGCGACCGACTTCCAACAAACAACTTCGAGAATGAATCAGAAAAACTTGTGATAACTCAAAGGCACGCCAGCAATAGCGCGACGCAACATTTCATGTCCAAACAGGTTTCAACTGAAACAGGTTTAAACAGGTTTGACACAAGTCTTACGAACGATGGTGCAATTTTGGCTCATGTTTTAGGAATTTCCATGACTCAATATTCAGTAGACCTGAACGGTTTTTATATAACGTTTGATTAGGTGAACAATTGTCTGGAACATAGCGGCCCCTAGTTATGACAGTCTGACATGGCATAACTAAAAAAGAATTGACGACAATTGTGAGCCAATGAATAAAACACATGATACACAAATTGTTTGAATCACTCACGTTTAAGTTAATACGCAAATACAAAGGACATGCAAAGAATGAACAGCAATAAGAATAAACACGACGATACATGAAATTGGTACCATAGGTAGTAGGTACACGCAAAAAATGACGCTATATACAATGGTTGCGATAATAACCGACTGTTCTGGGCTCAGACAAGTGTCGGCCACCGCAGACAAAACCAGGCTCAAACCCTAACACTTAGGTGTTCTTTACGGGGGCGAGGCACGAAATATCCCTCAACACATAGTCTACTTTCACTTTCCCCGTACTCTCATCATAGTTGCAGACGGCAACTTTAGCTCTACGAACCACAGGCTTCCCTTTCCTAATTTGTGGAACTACCTCATGCACCCTCCCAAGTTGATACTTCCCACGTTTACCAATGTCCTGGAGAGAACCCACCACTACAAGTTGACCAGGCTCCAAATTCTCGGCCATTTTTAGCCATTTTTTCCGGCCCTGAAGACCTGGCAAGTAAAAATCGATCCATTTACTCCAAAACTGCTGAGAAAGTGACAAATTGAACCGATAATCCCTTCTTAATTGGTCACGATCATGTGGTTGCCCAACAGCACAGTATGGGTCTAAGTATGGGGTCAAAAGTGAGGCAGGGGTGATGACAGTAAAATCCCTAGGGTCGTCACTCAAAGGTACTAAAGGGCGTTCGTTCACGATCCGAACGGCACTGCCTGTGTACGTAAGCAGTTCAATAAAATTGGGCTTACGACTTGAAGAGTCCAAAATGTGAAAAAATGCAATTTTAAATTGTTTAACCATTGCCTCCCAGGCGCCACCTTGCGCCGGAGCATACGGAGGTATAAATTCCCAGTTTATCTCTCTCTGTCTCAGGGCGTTGTAAAATTCAGCTGATTCTATCAACTCGGGTAACTTCTTAGATGCTGCCTGAAAGGCACTTCCATTGTCGGAATAGATAGCATTAACCTGCCCACGTAAATCTGTAAACCTTGTAAAGGCAAGTAAAAAATCACTCAGCGACAATGACGTAACCAGCTCAACATGAATAGCGCGAGATGCCATACATGTGAACAAGAGTCCCCAAGCTTTTTTGTGACTTCTACTTTCAACAAAGGTTAAAGGTCCAAGATAGTCTAAGCCGCAATCAAAAATGGGTTTCCTATGCGCAGTTGTGCGAGACAAAGGTAAATCAGACATGAGCTGCCTTATAGGTCGAGCTTTCTCAATCGCGCATACACCACAGTCATTAAGATACCTCTTCACGGAGGCATTACCATTAGCGATCCAAAACTTCTGTCGCGTAGACAACAAAGTGTGCTGTACTCCACAGTGCGCATTTCCATTATGATGCGACAGTACAACAAGCCTAGTGAAGGGGTGCTTCGAAGGCAAAACAATCGGATGCTTTGCTTCAAGAGAGATCTCGGGAGAATTACTTAAGCGCCCTTCAATGCGGATTACACCAGCGTCATCTACACAAGGTCTGTACTTTTTAAGTGAACGTAATTCTTTCAAGCGTTCCTTCTCACGTTGCGAAGCGCCAACACTACCTCGCTTTATCACTTCCTCAAGGGCATCCGGCGATTGTTTGGTCATTAAATGTACCACATCGCCATACACGCTCTTCTGAACAAACTTCACAGCCAATTCTGAAGCACTGTTAAGATAAGATGCATCCAGTTTTGGCTTCACAAAGCTACGCTTTCTCGTTTTACAGCACAAAAATTCAACAAAAGCAACCAAATAAGCGATTCTCTTTTTCATAACATACAAAGAAGGTGCGGCCTCGATCAATCTGTGAAGACCACCCTGTCCAACGTCAAGCGACTCCTCTTCGTCACGAAGATATAGGCTATGGACAGGTACTGGAGTGGCATTTTCTACAGATGGAATTTCCTCACACTGGTAGAGAAGACTAGAACCATTTAACCACAACTCTCGAAATTCTTTCTTTGTAATAAGATTTGGCCTTGTGCCAACATCAGCTGGGTTCATATCGGTAGGGCAAAAACGCCAATCCTGGGCTCCAGACAACAATAAAATATGCTCAACTCGACGCGTAATAAACTTATTCAAACGTAGCCTAAATCAGGGTTTTTAACCCACTGCAACACAGTACGAGAATCACACCAAAAATACTTAAGGCAGTCGGGCATCTTCAATGCCTCGTAGGCCTGCTTCACGAGTCTTGCTGTATTCAAAGCGGCAACAAGCTCTTTCCTAGCTATCGGCCAAGAAAACTGATTTTTTACAACAATGGTAGATTTACCCAGAACGAAAGACACACTCGGAACTCCGTTAACCAGTCTACGTAAGTAAACAACAGAAGAGAAAGCTTGATTCGAAGCATCACTAAACCCATGCAATTGATATGAAACAATATCATCCGGACTGCACACACCAGAGTTTGCAAAATACCATCTCGGTAACGAAAAATCCTTAAGCAGGTCCAAAGAGCGAAGCCACGACTCCCACACTTTAACAAAGCTATCAGGGACCTCGGTGTCCCAATCAAACTTGTCTATCGCCAATTGCTGAAGTATAAGGCGTGCTTTTAGAAAAAATGGCGCTCCAAAGCCTAGCGGATCAAAATTTTGTCCAAGCTGACTGAGCATACTTCGGCGCGTGTGTTTAGCTAAGGGCTTTAAGGAACATGCGATACGCAT
The DNA here is from genome assembly GCF_918807975.1 of Aplidium turbinatum. Classification (NCBI taxonomy): domain Eukaryota; kingdom Metazoa; phylum Chordata; class Ascidiacea; order Aplousobranchia; family Polyclinidae; genus Aplidium; species Aplidium turbinatum. The sequence goes on from NC_137472.1 coordinate 51,733,117, forward strand.
CTCGTCAGACTCGGTTTGCCACACACAACCCAATGTCTTCGCTGATGGCAAAGCCATATTTTCAGTCTGAAAATCAATGTCACGAATCAAAGGTGAAAGCATCTCATTATCCAAATTTGACAAGACAATCATAGCCTCCTTGTTAGCACTCCACTTACCAAGTTTAAACCCACGGCTATCAAACAAAGCAATTGATTCATGAGTGATTTGCTGAGCTTCCTCTAAGCTATCAGCCGAAAATATAAAATCATCCCTGTACATATTATTTGCAATATTGCAGAGAGTCAATTCACCAGCACTGCTGGGATTCTGCTCGATCATTTTCTTTATAGCCAAGCAAGCGATATACAGGCTACTCTTTATTCCCCAAGGGTGTACACAAAAACGAAATGGTACCATCCTACCATTTTCAAGGTCATCATCTTCAAACCACAATATACGAAACAAATCCCTTTGCGACTCAGGTAACTTTATTTGAAAGAAGCATTTAGTCACATCAGCCATGAGACCAAATCTACCAAGCCGAAATCTAGCCAAGACATTTACCAGAGGGTTTAACAAGTCAGGACCCGAAAACATTACATCATTAACACAAGTTCCTCGAAATTCAGACTTGCCATCGTAAACAATGCGCTTTTTTAATTGTGACGTAACAAAGTATGGTAAATACCATTCAAATCCCTTGACATTTCCTGCTTCACCAGTACGCTCAATATAGCCATTTGATTTAAGATCTTTCATGGTGTCAGTAAGGAAATCACGAAGTTCAGGTTGTTTTAAAGCCTTCTTCCTTAAAGCAGCAACTCTATCTGACGCCAACACAAAATTGTTAGGTAGATCAATATCTTCCTTCAACGGAACAGGTATCTCAAATCGACCATCTTTCAACTCAATATTCGGTTCGACAAGTTCTCTAGCCAAATTATCATTGCGAGACAATTCACAGGTTTCATTTTGCAAAGTCAAATCCTGAATGACTTTATTCAGGTCTGCTATTTCCATATCACGAGACTCAATTTTACGCTGAAAGCCAGAGATGACATCCGACTCTGAAGACGTCTGCACTCTGCACACTTTAGCAACGCTTTCATCTAAGGGTGACTTACCACCACAAGCCAACCAACCGAGAGGAGTGAGCAAAGCATGTGGTTCACTACGATTTTCACCAACACGCTCTTTTTTGGCCCACATCAAATAAGCGTTGTCGTTGCCAATCAGTACATCTACAGTACTACAATCATTCAAATGAAACATATTCACGTCATGAAAATGACGGAAACCATTTAAATCTTGTTTATGCGGTAAAGTTTTAACATCATCAGCCCAAGCTGGGTTAACCACCGAGGTTATATCACAAAACAGTTCATCTGTCTCTAACGACTGGATGTTGAGTTTGACAAGGTCAGCACAAGTAGTTTTCTGACCAGCCAGGGTATCCATTTTAAACGACGCTTTATCGTACGGTTTAAGATCAAGTTCACACACCAAATCACTTGAAACAAACGTCAACTGCGAACCAGGATCATGCTGACAATACACCAACTTCGATTTGCCAGTCATTGGATTCAAAACACGAGCAGCAATAATGCGGTTAAAGGCTGCTTTAACATTTCCAATCTTAACATTACGCACAGGAACTCTGGCACGAGCATCATCTTTCCCAACAGAATCCAGAGAATCATGTGACGTCACATAAAAATCATGCAGAAGAAAATAGTGTTTCCTATCGTTGTTAGGCCCACACTTACGACAGTTATTTGCATGAACGCAATCCCTAACCATATGCTGGCGCAAACAATTCAAGCTTTTGCCAGCTTTCACAATGACATCTCTCCGATCTTTAGGTGTCAAGCGCAAAAATTCTTTACAATTAGACAAAAAATGATATTCAACTTGACCACGTGACAAACAACAAATGCATGCCGGTAGGTTTTTACGTCTGGCTTCACCACCGCGCGGTGCGCCAACAACAGTCGAGTACTGCGAACTCCCTGACATCACATCATCATGGGGTTTTACGGACGTCTGCCTAACCGGACATGAAGGCAATTTTCCTTTGCCAAACTTTTTAAATTGCTGCGACTCACCAGAATCGCCCATTAGCATAATGCTAAAATCAGTCGACTTACGCGTTTCCTCCCGTACTACAAATTCAAACAAACTCTGAAAAGTAGGCTCATCAGTGCCACCATACTGATCACCTAAAAAGTCAAGATAACGCTGCTTAGCGTCAAACGGGAGTCGCTTAGCCAAATCCAAAACAAAACGTCCTTCCAATTTGTCACGCTGACCATAAGCTTGCGCGTAAAGCAAACACTGCGATAATTCATCTTTAAACTCTTTCAGATCACTGGAAGAGGTCGAAGTCAATTTGCTACCATAGCGATACTTTCTAATTTCCGGTTCTGCAAAAAGACCTCCACGAACCCCAAAACGCTGGGACAAGCGAGCTAACGACATTTCTATCCTGTCTTCCTCTGACAAGCCAGGGGTGTCAGAAACCAAATTAGCAATCGTTTGTGCAGCTGTCCTAACACAAGCTGCTTGTAACAAAGTTAAACGAGTCCCCTTAAAGGGCGAAGCTGCCATTAAGGCCGTAACACGATTTTTAAAGAAGATAAATGGCATATTATTACCATCGTAACCAATCAAGGCCATCGTTACGATGGCCAATCAAGGCCATCGTAACCAAACGTCCTACTATTTTGGTATTCAAAAAAGCAATCCTGCTGTTGAGAACTCGATTTAGCGGGAGAAGACAAGCTATATCCCTTAAGGGGCTGAGTGGGCTCAGTCACGTGCACAGCCCGATCACGATCCTCACATACGTTAAAATCAGGAGACGCGATACGCCTCTCACAACCACCCAAATTACGTGTAGCTGGGCGATCAAAACCTAGCGGCGCAGAAAACTGTGAAGGGGGCAAAGCATTACTACTAATGGCGGCCCCGTGACCTGTACGCTCTGGGGGAGGAGTTCGGTTGTAATTCGCAGACCTTGGCTCTACAGCATTCGGAAGACCCTTAGCCGCGGCCCCGAGACCTCCTGAAACAGCTGGAAAACGTGTGGATTGCCCTGGTCCACTCACAGGTTGAACAGGCGTTTGGAAAAGGTTATGTAAATTAAACTGCGATTGATGTTCATTTCTGGAATGCCTAGAAGAGCCCTTCTTAGAGCTACGCCGAGAGCCCACCTCTGATCGATATTCAGCTAAAACTACCTCTTTACGTTGTTCAGCCCTCAACTGAGCGTCTTTGAGTGCGAACTCAGCAGCTCTCGCGGCTGCCTCAGCTGCTCTCGCTTCGGCCTCAGCTCTCGCGGCAGCCTCAGCTCGAATGGCCTCAGCTCTCGCGGCAGCCTCAGTTCGTATGGCCTCAGCTCGCGCGGCAGCCTCAGCAGCTCTCGCTTCGGCCTCAGCTCTCGCGGCAGCCTCAGCTCGAATGGCCTCAGCTCTCGCGGCAGCCTCAGCAGCTCTCGCTTCGGCCTCAGCTTGTATTTGGAGCTCCTCTCGTCTTAGCTGCAGGTTAATTTGTGCCACTATCCGAGACGAAGTCCTAGACATCCTAGTGCTTACATTTGAGGCGCTATCCTCAGGATGTATGTCAGCATCCAACATATCTGAGAACTCACTTTCTTTTTGTTCAAAGTTATTTTTTAACGAGTTAAATTCGGGATCTACCCTATCACGAAGTTCTGCCAAGATTGCAGAGTTAAAGATTTTAGTCAAAAGAGCATGGAAATGCCGTAATTCCTCTTCTAAAGTAGATAACTTAGATCTAAAAATTAACAGTTCCTGCTTATCACTCAAAGAACCTAGGGCCACAGAAAGTTTCCCAATTTGAGTCAAAATATCCCGTCTAAGATGCCGGGCCTCTCGAACTGACTTAGCCTTATCGTTAATGGGTCCCTCCCCAGAATGGCCTGCCCGACCGCAAAGAACATCATCAGGCTTAAACTCAGTCGAGTCGACGGCGGTCGAGTCCCTGTCGCCACCGAGTGTAGACATATTAAATGTTGGGGCTAAATTAACAATTAAAAAAATTAAGTTACACAAACACACAAAATTATTAGGCTACAGTAGTTATAAAAAACTTAACTGCAAAGACCGTAAAAATACAAAAAAGAATTTAAATGCACGATACCGTAGCTGTACGGGTATGAAGCCCTAAAGTCCACAAAACTTCCTTGGATTCTTCCACTTGAATCTACAAGCACAGATGGATTGTCTTTTAATCTTCTTTCTTGCCAATGAATGTCAAAGTTATTTTTCTTCAGTACCAAACTGAGAAGAAATGTTTTTACTTTTTGTTGTGTTGAAAATGAATTCTTAGTTCCGCCCGTGAACTCACACCCATAGATGAGAAGTATAAAATAAATGATAACTTTAATGTACAAACGATACCACCCAGTATATCGTGGACGCGTGAAAATAGCAAGACAGTCCGACCCTCGTGTCGTTATCTTCTATCGTTGATCACAGTCTTTCTGTAAACGAAAAGACCTTGGCTACTAACATAAAATAATTACGCTTAAAATGACGTTATAAACACGTTCAAAACAATCTACGATATATAAGAATCAAAGGAATCTACAAAACGGCAAACAAATCTACAAATCGATGTTACGTCGGAAGAACCGAATTATTAAACATTTTGTCGAAATGTGCTCTGTTGATCAATAACTAAAAAACAATAATGAAATAGCAACATACACTCACCTAAATTTTGTCGGGCGATCCTTTCCTAACTACTAAATCGATTCTCAACAGAATTGGTACGTTCATGTACTGTAGTTAACTAATGTAACATTAAAATTATGAATTTCGCTAAGAACAGACTTCATATTATATAGTACGAAAAGAGAAGAGAAATGATTCCAATGATAGCGTCATACTCAAAAAGATACAAGCTGCCTTTGCCGGCGCAAACTTCTAACTACGTTGGTTTAACGTCAAAATACACAGAGTAGACAAAATGTAAGATTTTGCTGACGCTCAAATAAACGGCTAAACGAAGCAGCATTCACAATAACAACACATTGGGCATTACGTAGCGGGTTTAGCATCAAAACAAACCAGTCAGTTGAGGTCAGTTTCCTAAAAACTCTGTTTATGGCACAAATTATCAGCAGGGGTTATATCAATCAGTGGGGATATTCTCTTTAAATGCTCGAAACAAAGGAAATAAATTGTTTTTTCTTGTTATGACCCGAAGTGACTTAGACATCGACTTCCGATTTCGAAACTAAAAAACAATGATGTAATAAGGGTGCGAACAGTGAACGTAACACTCCCCCCTAAAATATGGAGTTGACAAAACAGCATATTTTAAAACACAATACGTTCACGTGACAACAAACACAGGCATCTTGTGATCGATGCAAACATAATGAAACCTATTGTTCGTGTTTGTGGTGCATCCGATCGTAGATTCGCAGTTTTCTTCTTTCATCAGATGAACGTCAAACATTGTTCGCATGAGCAAGGCTCGTTTATTGTTTATAAAGTTCATATGCATCAAGCATGTCAGACTGTTTTATGTGTAATTTTATTTGTTGTCTTGTTTTCTGCCGGCTAGGGGTCGACGTCCTATTACCGTCGGACAGAAAACAGAGGACTGTTACTCGTGTCTATCTGATTCACAGATTAGACAGAGCTTGGTGACTGGCCTTAGCAGCTCACCGCTGTTTGTTTTCAATCGAACTTGTCGTACAAGGCCGTCTTTTCCGGGGTAGCATTCTATGACTCGTCCGGTTTTCCATTTACTTCGAGGAAAGTGATCTTCCACGATTAGCACCACATCGTCGACCTTTAGATTGGGTTGCCGATCTGGCCATTTTTCACGTACAGCTATGGTGGGCAGGTATTCTCTGAGCCATCGCTTCCAAAAGGAATTCGTCAGATATTGTACCTGTCGCCATCTGTTTCTTACATAGTTATCCTTTGAATCAAATACCCCTGGTGGCATGTTTTCGATGGAACGATTAAGTAAAAGGTGGTTAGGAGTTAGTGGCACTAATCCATCAGTGTCTAAGCTCACAGGAGTTAAAGGTCTAGAATTTATAATGCTTTCTACTTCAACAAGTAGCGTGTGTAAAACGTCTTCGGTGACCGTTTGATTTTTAAGTAGGACATTGAGAATGCGTTTTATAGAACGTATCATTCTTTCCCAGGACCCTCCCATATGTGGAGCAGATGGAGGGTTGAACTTCCAAATTATTTTGTCCTGTTTCAGACATTCGGCGATGACAGACTGGTTTAACTGATCTAAAGAACGTTTTAACTCCCTTTCAGCTCCAATAAAATTGGTACCGTTATCAGAAAATAATTCCTTTGGCTTTCCCCTTCGTCCGATAAATCGACGAAAGGCTTGAAGAAAGGAATCTGTAGACAAATCTTTCGCGACTTCGATATGCACGGCTCGAGTCGTGAGGCATGAAAATACGCAACCGTAACGTTTTTCAACGCTGCGGCAACGCTTTACTAAGAAAGGACCACAGTAGTCGACACCGCAACAAGAGAAAGGCGGTTCATACCACTGCAGTCGGGCAGAAGGCAAATCTGCTATTTTTTGATACAGGCGAGGGGAACTTCTCTTCTTACACAAGAGACATTTTGAGATTTCTTTTCTTACAGCTACACCGCCTTTGATTATCCAGAATTTTTCTCGAATTAATGACCAAGTAAAGGTAAATCCAGAGTGTCCACACAATTTGTGGAAGTGCCGAATATACAAATTGGTCAAATTATTGCTGTAAGGAAGAATTATCGGGTGCTTACTTTCATAGTCAATCGTTGCGTTGCGCAACCGTCCGCCAATGCGCAGCAGTCCATGTATCATGCAGGGATCTGCTTTGTAAAGTGGTCGTATATTGGTATTTGCTTGAATTTTCTTTTTCAAGTGACTTTCTAGAGGTAAACCCTTTTCTAGAAGGTTGATAACAGGTTTAAACTCTTTTCCTTGCACGTACTGCAACAATTTAGTTTCGGAAGATTGTAACTCTTCGACAGTAAGGCCGGCAGTGACAGCCGCCTTTTTATCTTTTAGAAATTTTACAAAACGGATTAACCAGCAAGCAGCCCTTTTAAGCTTATATAGATCTGAGTATCTGTTAATTAAGTCATCTACTGTAGCATGCTCACTGACAGTTGAACATTGGACTGCCGCAACGCCTTTTTCTTCCAGCGGCTTGAATTCATCTGGAATCTCAGAATGGTTTGCTTCGGGAGCCGTCGGCCAGCAACTTTCGGGCGAGACAACATCCTTTCCCCAAGGCAGTGATGAATCGTACTGACCTTGGGTGTGGGTAACTTGATCTTCTAGCAATTTGAAGACATGCCTGTCTTCTTTGGACGTGGGACGTAGCGCATTATCCGGCTCGAAGTCCCGAAACCATGACCTTTGTATTGCTTTATCGACGTGATCGTCCATTTGAATAAAATAGGACTGCAATCCGTCCTTTCGATCGCTTTCTAAAGCGGGGCCCAGCAAAGACCAACCGAAAGGTGTGAGAACGGCGTTTGGTTGCTTTCCATCGCCCACTTTCATTTCCAGAATCCTGTGCGCGTTTGGACAGTCGAGCCCAATTAGCATGGAAACCCGATTTTTATTAATTTCTGGAAACTTTAAATTGTGCAGATGAGGCAGTTTCTCTAAGTCAGCTTTGCTTAATGTTTCGTTAGGTTGAATAGGCAATTGTTTTACACAGATTATGTTGTTTAGATGAAACTTCGACGTTTCACTTGCAATTCCTTCCACGGTCATGTCTACATTAAACCGTTTTAGTGGAGATAGTTCTTTTGTTAATGTCGAAACGCTGACTTTTACTGGTTCGCCACATATGCCAAGTTGGCGTATTAGCTGCTCATCGCAAAACGATGCTTCAGACCCATTATCCAGAAAAGCATAAGTCTCGATTACCTTTTTTCCAGCAGCAACTTTCACAGGTACAACGGTTCGAAACCCTCTTGACGCTTGTTTAGAACAATAGAAGCTTGTGGTGTCTTGCTCCTTCTTCTTTGAAGAGACCTCATCGAAATTGCCTTCCTTGATGGCTTGAGACCTGTGTAAAATACGGCTGTGGCGTTTGCCGCAGTCTGTTACAGTGCATAAATAGTCACTTTTGCAGTTACTGCTAAAGTGAGGGCCGAGACATACAAAGCATAATCTTTTTCTTTTGACAAATTCCATTCTTTCTTGGACAGGCAATTTGCCAAGATCTCTGCACTTGTATGTAGCGTGTCCTTTTGAGCAATACTCACACGGTAAACGTCGTGGAAAATCATTGAGCGAGGATTTCCTATGAGCTTGCTGTTTTGCGTCGCTAACAGAGACGGTCGCACATAGCTTTCGTTTCGAGAAGTCATTGTCACTCCGTACCTTACTTGAGGCTGAATTTAAAAAGGTAAACTCTTCCGGGTACGCTTGAAGAAGTTTAGATTTTTCCTCTACAAACACAACAAAATCTTTAAAGTTTGGTTTACGCTCTTCGTTGTTGTAAATGGTTGCATATCTGACCTTCCACTGTTCAAACATCGAAGAGGGTAACTTTTCTGCCAATTTTTGAAGGCAATCGATGCTGCTGAGGTCGGTGTAGTCGCCTAACCCTTCCAACGTCATTAGACATCGTTTCAACCGATTAGAGAAATTTGAAATGTCTAATTTACTCTCTTTCCTAATATTTGGCGCTTTCATTAGACTACGCTGAAATGCCTCAGCGATCACTCTTGGTTTGCCAAACCGTTCGTACAACACTTTGCGCGCTTCTTGGTAGCCCCTTTCGGACGACAATATTGAACTACAGTGTGCAACTGCTTCTTTGGCCGCACCCTCGGTGTGTTGCAGAAGCATAGCTAACCTTTGCTGATAGCTGAGTTTTTACCGTCTACATTTTCAGTGAAGAACCTCACAAAGGCACAATATGATTCTGGCTCCCCGTGAAAGGTGGGGCATTCCAGTTTGGGCCAGTGGCGTAGCCAGGAAAAAAATTTGGGGGAGGCCAAATATTTGATGAATTGAAGAGAACGACAAAGTGTTTGATTTAAGACATCGCCACCTGATGTGCAGTGGCGTATCCTGGTGGCTTGAGCAAGGGGAAACAATGAAACTGGTGGGGGTTAGAGCGTGCCGAAGGCACGCGTATTCTAGGGGGGGTCCGGGGGCATGCTCCCCCGGAAAATTTTTGCAAAATTACACTTAAATAAATGGATTATAGCGCTTTCTGGAAACACTTTTAGGGTAATATTTGTATGAAATTTATTAGCAGATAAACAGCTATTAACTTATTAAAGGTAGCTCTTACACACGAACGGTCAAAATCTGCGGCTAAAACTAGAGAACACCAAAAACTCAGCTACAGAAAAACCCAACAGAGTAAGCCATTCTGAAATTGCTTCCACAAATTAGTTAAAAGAAACTTAAATCCAGAAAACTTTGCGTGATTTACGATTTGCAAAGTTTATTGGTGTCTTTCTGTGTGTCTAAAACAAGTCCTTGGGGTGTTAATAGCCAGATGTCTTGGAAAACGTTATAAATTTCTGCAAATTTTATTATATTTTCAACAAAGGGCTCAACTTCGGAATCCAAACTTCGAAAATTTGGGGGGGGCCATGGCCCCTTTCGCCCCCCCCTGGCTACGCCTATGGTTTGGGCATTACCATTAGTTCAGCAAATGTTGAGAGTAGATCGACGCTGTTCTGAGGGCGCAAATTTTGAGTTTGTGTCAACTGACCTGGCAAATTGTCTCCATTCCCATACCTTGAATTATCCATGTATGGTTGACGTCCCTCCTCGTCTTGTTGCCGGTAGTAGTTGTCGTGATCATCAACATTGACGGGCAGGGAGAATCTTTGTCCTTGGTTCGAAGAAGTCACAAATGTCTGAGCAACTTGAAAAGGTTCATCAGACATATGAAAGGTATTAGATCTATTAACGTAGTTTATAGACGGTGGATTCGTCTTTGAAAGCGACACTTTTGGCGAAGTTTCCCTTTGCGGGACTTCAACAATGGCGCTTTGTTTCACATAACTTGACCCTTTCCTTGCAAGTTTACCTGAACTACACGAAGGGTATGTTGGCGGAGCCAAGAACGTGTCGGAAACGCTAAGATCGCTGCCAACTGAGGGCGCAATGTTCATAGGACTAGTGAAAGGAACAGGCTCACCAGGCGACCGTGAAGACAAAGAAACAGGTGCAGTGATTATAGGTGAGGATAGAAATTCTCCTCCCGATTTAATTTCAGGCTCGTGTTCATTTAACGAATCAGGCTGGAAAATGTCAGGACCGTTAATTACTCTGTCTGCTGCTTCTGCCTTTCGAAGAGCAGACAAAGCTTGTAATCTCTTTTGTTGACTATCCAAAAGCTGCATCTGGAAATGCTGCTTTTCTTCCAATGCGGCTTTCTCTTGTCGCAATTGGGCTTTCTTTTGGGACACTTCGAGGTCAAATTTATTTTGACTATCTATCGACAATAGATTAGCCAGCGCAAGCTCTCTATCTAATTTAGCTTGACGACGTACCCTTTCGGAAGCTGTCGTTGACGCTGTTCCCGACAATTTTCACCAAATCAAACGTCATATAAAAACCGTTCAAGTCTACTGAATATTACGTCATGGAAATTCCTAAAGCATGTGCCAAAATTGCACCATCGTTCATAAGACCTGTTTGGACCTGTTTGGGCCTGTTTAAACAGGAAATATTACATCAGCTTAAACACCTGTTGGAATGACTTCATAATTGTCTTTCATTTATTGCGTCACAGTTACTTTCTACGTGAATTTGAGATATTGATATCTATTCTGGTCATTCGTAAAATGATTGTTTGAAAGTTGGCCGCACATTTAACTGTTGGCTTAGTGCTTGCTAGCTGGACAAAAGTTCCGTCTTTTATCCAAGTAATCTGTTGTGTAGTGACAGTTTAAGTGGTGTACGCGTTGCACCCCCTCGTTTTTGGTAGCCGTGGGCTAATTTTTACAGAAATACACTGTTTGAAAAGAAGTTCAAGTGTGTGTTTCTTCGGTCATTATATGCAGACGAAAGGATCCGGGAACTTTAAGTTACAATTTTCCCACGAAGAAATTATGGTTTACCGCTGTGACCATAAAAAATAAAAGACGATTCTCTGGCTAGTGTTTGTACGGAAGCACAGGCAGCATAAAAAAATAAAAGACGAGTTCTTGTTAGCTGGTGGGCCAAGAAATTAAAGCATAAAAAAATAAAAGACGAAGTTGTTGGTTGGTAGGCTACAAAAGCAAAGAAATAATAAAAGAAGATCTTGTTGGTTGGTAGTCTAAAGAAGCAAAGAAAATTAAAGACATTTCTTCTCGGTAGGCAACTGAAGAACTTTAAGCTAAAAAGTAAAGACATTTCTTCTCAGTTTGGTACAGAAGAAAAAATAACTTTGACATTCATTGGCAAGAAAGAAGATTAAAGGCAATCCATCTGTGCTTGAAGATTCAAGTGGAAGAATCCAAGCAAGTTTTGTGGACGTTTGGACTTCACATACTCGTACAGCTACGGTATCGTGCATTTAAATTCTTTTTTGTATTTTTTACGGTCTTTGCAGTTAAGTTTTTTATAACTACTGTAATTTGTGTGTTTGTGTAACTTAATTTTTTTAATTGTTAAATTTAGCCCTAACATTTAATATGTCTACACTCGGTGGCGACAGGGACTCGACCGCCGTCGACTCGACTGAGTTTAAGCCTGATGATGTTCTTTGCGGTCGGGCAGGCCATTCTGGGGAGGGACCCATTAACGATGAGGCTAAGTCAGTTCGAGAGGCCCGGCATCTTAGACGGGATATTTTGACTCAAATTGGGAAACTTTCTGTGGCCCTAGGTTCTTTGAGTGATAAGCAGGAACTGTTAATTTTTAGATCTAAGTTATCTACTTTAGAAGAGGAATTACGGCATTTCCATGCTCTTTTGAGTAAAATTGTTAACTCTGCAATCTTGGCAGAACTTCGTGATAGGGTAGATCCCGAATTTAACTCGTTAAAAAATAACTTCGAACAAAAAGAAAGTGAGTTGTCAGATAGGTTGGATGCTGACATACATCCTGAGGATAGCGCCTCAAATGTAAGCACTAGGATGTCTGAGAGCTCGTCACGGATAGTTGCACAAATTAACCTACAGTTAAGACGAGAGGAGCTCCAGATCCAAGCTGAGGCCGAAGCAAGAGCTGCTGAGGCCATCGCAAGAGCTGAAGCCATACGAGCTGAGGCTGCCGCACGAGCAGAGGCTGCCGCAAGAGCTGAGGCCATACGAGCTGAGGCCATACGAGCTGAGGCCATACGAGCTGAGGCTGCCGCGAGAGCTGAGGCCGACGCGAGAGCTGCTGAGGCCGAAGCGAGAGCTGCTGAGGCCGCCGCGAGAGCCGAAGCTAGAGCTGCTGAGTTCGCACTCAAAGACGCTCAGTTGAGGGCCGAACAACGTAAAGAGGTAGTTTTAGCTGAATATCGTTCTGAGTTGGGCTCCCGGCGTAGCTCTAGGAAGGGCTCTTCTAGGCATTCCAGAAGTGAACATCAATCACAGTTTAATTTACCTAACCTTTTCCACACGCCTGTTCAATCCGTAAGTGGACCTGTACAATCCACATGTTTTCCAGCTGTTTCAGGAGGTCTCGGAGCCGCGGCTAAGGATCTTCCGAAGGCTGTAGAGCCAAGGTCTGCAAATTACAACCGAACTCCTCCCCCAGAGCGTACAGGTCACGGGGCCGCCATTAGCAGTAATGCTTTGCCCCCTTCACAGTTTTCAGCGCCGCTAGTTTTTGATCGCCCAGCTACACGTAATTTGGGTGGTTGTGAGAGGCGTATCGTGTCTCCTGATTTTAACGTATGTGAGGATCGTGATCGGGCTGTGCATGTGACTGAGCCCACTCAGCCCATTAAGGGATATAGCTTGTCTTCTCCCGCTAAATCGAGTTCTCAACAGCAGGATTGCTTTTTTGAATACCAAAATAGTAGGACGTTCTTCGATAAGGCGGCCTTGATTGGTTACGATGGTAATAATATGCCATTTGTCTTCTTTAAAAATCGTGTTATGGCCTTGATGGCAGCTTCGCCCTTTAAGGGAACTCGTTTGACTTTGTTGCAAGCAGCTTGTGTTAGAACAGCTGCACAAACGATTGCTAATTTGGTTTCTGACACTCCTGGCTTGTCAGAGGAAGACAGGATAGAAATGTCGTTAGCTCGCTTGTCCCAACGTTTTGGGGTTCGTGGAGGTCTTTTCGCAGAACCAGAAATTAGAAAGTATCGCTATGGTAGCAAATTGACTTCTATCTCTTCCAGTGATTTGAAAGAGTTTAAAGATGAATTGTCGCAGTGTTTGCTTTACGCGAAAGCTTATGGTCAGCGTGATAAATTAGAAGGACGTTTTGTTTTGGATTTGGCTAAGCGACTCCCGTTTGACGCTAAGCAGCGTTATCTTGACTTTTTAGGTGATCAGTATGGTAGCACTGAGGAACCTACCTTTCAGAGTTTGTTTGATTTTGTAGTACGGGAGGAAACGTGCAAGTCGACTGATTTTAGCATTATGCTAATGGGCGATTCTGGTGAGTCGCAGCATTTTAAAAAGTTTGGCAAAGGAAAATTGCCTTCATGTCCGGTTAGGCAGACGTCGGTAAAACCCCATGATAATGTGATTTCAGGGAGTTCGCAGTACTCGACTGCTGTTGGCGCACCGCGCGGCGGTGTGGCCAGACGTAGTGACATACCGGCATGTTTTTGTTGTTCGTCACGTGGTCAAGTTGAATATCATTTTTTGTCTAATTGTAAAGAATTTTTGCGCTTGACACCTAAAGGTCGGAGAGATGTCATTGTGAAAGCTGGAAAATGCTTGAACTGTTTGCGCCAGCATATGGTTAAGGACTGTAATCATGCAAACAACTGTCGTCAGTGTGGGCCTAACAACGATAGGAAACACTATTTTCTTCTGCATGATTTTTATGTGACGTCACGTGATTCTCTGGATTCGGTCGGTAAAGATGATGCTGGTGCCAGAGTTCCTGTGCGTAATGTTAAGATTGGAAATGTTAAAGCAGCCTTTAACCGCGTTACTGCTGCTCGTGTTTTGAATCCAATGACTGGCAAATCGAAGTTGGTGTATTGTCAGCATGATCCTGGTTCGCAGTTGACCTTTGTTTCGAGTGACTTGGTGTGCGAACTTGGTCTTAAACCGTATGATAAAGCGTCGTTTAAAATGGATACTCTGGCTGGTCAGAAACCTACTTGTGCTGAACTTGTTAAACTCAACATTCAGTCGTTAGAGACGAATGAACTGTTTTGTGATATAACTTCGGTGGTTAACCCAGCTTGGGCTGACGATGTTAAGACTTTACCACATAATCAGGATTTAAGTAGTTTCCGTCAATTTCATGACGTGAATATGTTTCATTTGAATGATTGTAGTACTGTAGATGTACTGATTGGCAATGACAACGCTTATTTGATGTGGGCAAAAGAAGAACGTGTTGGTGAAAATCGCAGTGAACCGCATGCTTTACTCACTCCTCTCGGTTGGTTGGCTTGTGGTGGTAAGTCACCCTTAGTTGAAAGCGTTGCTAAAGTGTGCAGAGTGCAGACGTCTTCAGAGTCGGATGTCATCTCTGGCTTTCAGCGTAAAATTGAGTCTCGTGATATGGAAATAGCAGACCTGAATAAAGTCATTCAGGATTTGACTTTGCAAAATGAAACCTGTGAATTGTCTCGCAATGATATTTTGGCTAGAGAACTTGTCGAACCGAATATTGAGTTGAAAGATGGTCGATTTGAGATACCTGTTCCGTTGAAGGAAGATATTGATCTACCTAACAATTTTGTGTTGGCGTCAGATAGAGCTGCTGCTTTAAGAAAGAAAGCTTTAAAACAACCTGAACTTCGTGATTTCCTTACTGACACCATGAAAGATCTTAAATCTAATGGCTATATTGAGCGCGCGGGTGAAGCAGGAAATGTCAAGGGATTTGAATGGTATTTACCATACTTTGTGACGTCACAATTAAAAAAGCGCATTGTTTACGATGGCAAGTCTGAATTTCGAGGAACTTGTGTTAATGATGTAATGTTTTCGGGTCCTGACTTGTTAAACCCTCTGGTAGATGTCTTGGCTAGATTTCGGCTTGGTAGATTTGGTCTCATGGCTGATGTGACTCAATGCTTCTTTCAAATAAAGTTACCGGAGTCGCAAAGGGATTTGTTTCGTATATTGTGGTTTGAAGATGATGACCTTGAAAATGGTAGGATGGTACCATTTCGTTTTTGTGTACACCCTTGGGGAATAAAGAGTAGCCCGTATATCGCTTGCTTGGCTATAAAGAAAATGATCGAGCAGAATCCCAGCAGTGCTGGTGAATTGACTCTCTGCAATATTGCAAATAATATGTACATGGATGATTTTATATTTTCGGCTGATAGCTTAGAGGAAGCTCAGCAAATCACTCATGAATCAATTGCTTTGTTTGATAGCCGTGGGTTTAAACTTGTTAAGTGGAGTGCTAACAAGGAGTCTATGATTGTCTTGTCAAATTTGGATAATGAGATGCTTTCACCTTTGATTCGTGACATTGACTTTCAGACTGAAAATATGACTTTGCCATCAGCGAAGACATTGGGTTGTGTGTGGCAAACCGAGTCTGACGAGATGCGTATCGCATGTTCCTTAAAGCCCTTAGCTAAACACACGCGCCGAAGTATGCTCAGTCAGCTTGGACAAAATTTTGATCCGCTAGGCTTTGGAGCGCCATTTTTTCTAAAAGCACGCCTTATACTTCAGCAATTGGCGATAGACAAGTTTGATTGGGACACCGAGGTCCCTGATAGCTTTGTTAAAGAGTGGGAGTCGTGGCTTCGCTCTTTGGACCTGCTTAAGGATTTTTCGTTACCGAGATGGTATTTTGCAAACTCTGGTGTGTGCAGTCCTGATGATATTGTTTCATATCAATTGCATGGGTTTAGTGATGCTTCGAATCAAGCTTTCTCTTCTGTTGTTTACTTACGTAGACTGGTTAACGGAGTTCCGAGTGTGTCTTTCGTTCTGGGTAAATCTACCATTGTTGTAAAAAATCAGTTTTCTTGGCCGATAGCTAGGAAAGAGCTTGTTGCCGCTTTAAATACAGCAAGACTCGTGAAGCAGGCCTACGAGGCATTGAAGATGCCCGACTGCAGTAAGTATTTTTGGTGTGATTCTCGGACTGTGTTGCAGTGGGTTAAGAACCCTGATTTACGTTTGAATAAGTTTATTACGCGTCGAGTTGAGCATATTTTATTGTTGTCTGGAGCCCAGGATTGGCGTTTTTGCCCTACCGATATGAACCCAGCTGATGTTGGCACAAGGCCAAATCTTATTACAAAGAAAGAGTTTCGAGAGTTGTGGTTAAATGGTTCTAGTCTTCTCTATCAGTGTGAAGAAATTCCATCTGTAGAAAACCCCACTCCAGTACCTGTCCATAGCCTATATCTTCGTGACGAAGAGGGGTCGCTTGACGTTGGACAGGGTGGCCTTCACAAATTGATCGAGGCCGCACCTTCTTTGTATGTTATGAAAAAGAGAATTGCTTATTTGGTTGCTTTTGTTGAATTTTTGTGCTGTAAAACGAAAAAGCGTAGCTTTATGAAGCCAAAACTGGACGCCTCTTATCTTGATAGAGCCTTAGACTTAACTGTGAA
This sequence comes from Aplidium turbinatum, assembly GCF_918807975.1. Taxonomy (NCBI): domain Eukaryota; kingdom Metazoa; phylum Chordata; class Ascidiacea; order Aplousobranchia; family Polyclinidae; genus Aplidium; species Aplidium turbinatum. Next base: position 51,749,780 of record NC_137472.1, read on the forward strand.
GTTTGTTCAGAAAAGCGTGTATGGCGATGTGTTACATTTAATGACCAAACGATCGCCGGATGCACTTGAGGAAGTGATAAAGCGGGGTAGTGTTGGCGCTTCGCAACGTGAGAAGGAACGCTTGAAAGGATTGCGTTCACTTAAAAAGTACAGACCTTGTGTAGATGATGCTGGTGTAATCCGCATTGAAGGGCGCTTAAGTAATTCTCCCGAGATTTCTCTAGAAGCAAAGCATCCGATTGTTTTGCCTTCGAAGCACCCCTTCACTAGGCTTGTTGTACTGTCGCATCATAATCGAAATGCGCACTGTGGAGTACAGCACACTTTGTTGTCTACGCGACAGAAGTTTTGGATCGCTAATGGTAATGCTTCCGTGAAGAGGTATCTTAATGATTGTGGTGTATGTGCGATTGAGAAAGCTCGGCCTATAAGGCAGCTCATGTCTGATTTACCTTTGTCTCGCACAACTGCCCATAGGAAACCCTTTTTTGATTGCGGCTTGGACTATCTTGGACCATTGACCTTTGTTGAAGGTAGGAGTCACAAAAAAGCTTGGGGACTCTTATTCACATGTATGGCATCTCGCGCTATTCATGTTGAGCTGGTTACGTCATTGTCGCTGAGTGATTTTTTACTTGCCTTTACAAGGTTTACAGATTTACGTGGGCAGGTTAATGCTATCTATTCCGATAATGGAAGTACCTTTCAGGCAGCATCTAAGAAGTTACCCGAGTTGATAGAATCAGCTGAATTTCACAACGCCCTGAGACAGAGAGAGATAAACTGGGAATTTATACCTCCGTATGCTCCGGCGCAAGGTGGCGCCTGGGAGGCAATGGTTAAACAATTTAAAATTGCATTTTTTCACATTTTGGACTCTTCAATACGTAAGCCCAGTTTTATTGAACTGCTTACGTACACAGGTAGTGCCGTTCGGATCGTGAACGAACGCCCTTTGGTACCTTTGAGTGACGACCCTAGGGATTTTACTGTCATCACCCCTGCCTCACTTTTGACCCCATACTTAGACCCATACTGTGCTGTTGGGCAACCACATGATCGTGACCAATTAAGAAGGGATTATCGGTTCAATTTGTCACTTTCTCAGCAGTTTTGGAATAAATGGATCGATTTTTACTTGCCAGGTCTTCAGGGCCGGAAAAAATGGCTAAAAATGGCCGAGAATTTGGAGCCTGGTCAACTTGTAGTGGTGGGTTCTCTCCAAGACATTGGTAAACGTGGGAAGTATCAACTTGGGAGGGTGCATGAGGTAGTTCCACAAATTAGGAAAGGGAAGCCTGTGGTTCGTAGAGCCAAAGTTGCCGTCTGCAACTATGATGAGAGTACGGGGAAAGTGAAAGTAGACTACGTGTTGAGGGATATTTCGTGCCTCGCCCCCGTAAAGAACACCTAAGTGTTAGGGTTTGAGCCTGGTTTTGTCTGCGGTGGCCGACCCTTGTCTGAGCCCGGAACAGTCGGTTATTAGCGCAACCATTGTATATAGCGTCATTTAGCGTGTACCTATGGTACCAATTTCATGTATCGTCGTGTTTATTCTTATTGCTGTTCATTCTTTGCATGCCCTTTGTATTTGCGTATTAACTTAAACGTGAGTGATTCAAACAATTTGTGTATCATGTGTTTTTATTCATTGGCTCACAATTGTCGTCATTTCTTTTTAGTTATGCCATGTCAGACTGTCATAACTAGGGGCCGCTATGTTCCCGACAATTTTCACCAAATCAAACGTCATATAAAAACCGTTCAAGTCTACTGAATATTACGTCATGGAAATTCCTAAAGCATGTGCCAAAATTGCACCATCGTTCATAAGACCTGTTTGGACCTGTTTGGGCCTGTTTAAACAGGAAATATTACATCAGCTTAAACACCTGTTGGAATGACTTCATAATTGTCTTTCATTTATTGCGTCACAGTTACTTTCTACGTGAATTTGAGATATTGATATCTATTCTGGTCATTCGTAAAATGATTGTTTGAAAGTTGGCCGCACATTTAACTGTTGGCTTAGTGCTTGCTAGCTGGACAAAAGTTCCGTCTTTTATCCAAGTAATCTGTTGTGTAGTGACAGTTTAAGTGGTGTACGCGTTGCACCCCCTCGTTTTTGGTAGCCGTGGGCTAATTTTTACAGAAATACACTGTTTGAAAAGAAGTTCAAGTGTGTGTTTCTTCGGTCATTATATGCAGACGAAAGGATCCGGGAACTTTAAGTTACAATTTTCCCACGAAGAAATTATGGTTTACCGCTGTGACCAGACGCAACCGATCGAACAGAAGGAGTGTAGCTTTTCTGTTCTGAATACTCGTAATGAAAGTTCTTCAAAAAGTCATAGTCCTGCTCTGTGGACACTGGGACACTGACTTCAGCGTCTGTAGAGTTACTATTTCTGCGAGATGCATCCTCAGTCATGATGCAAAGAGCAACCTACTTTATTCAATCGAAATTAACAAAATAAAAATTTCGAAAGACTTTTTCAATCGAAATCACCAAAAATTTCGAAAGACTTTTTCAATCGAAATCACCAAAAGTTTCGAAAGACTTTCTTCTATGTTGTGTTGAAAATGAATTCTTAGTTCCGCCCGTGAACTCACACCCATAGATGAGAAGTATAAAATAAATGATAACTTTAATGTACAAACGATACCACCCAGTATATCGTGGACGCGTGAAAATAGCAAGACAGTCCGACCCTCGTGTCGTTATCTTCTATCGTTGATCACAGTCTTTCTGTAAACGAAAAGACCTTGGCTACTAACATAAAATAATTACGCTTAAAATGACGTTATAAACACGTTCAAAACAATCTACGATATATAAGAATCAAAGGAATCTACAAAACGGCAAACAAATCTACAAATCGATGTTACGTCGGAAGAACCGAATTATTAAACATTTTGTCGAAATGTGCTCTGTTGATCAATAACTAAAAAACAATAATGAAATAGCAACATACACTCACCTAAATTTTGTCGGGCGATCCTTTCCTAACTACTAAATCGATTCTCAACAGAATTGGTACGTTCATGTACTGTAGTTAACTAATGTAACATTAAAATTATGAATTTCGCTAAGAACAGACTTCATATTATATAGTACGAAAAGAGAAGAGAAATGATTCCAATGATAGCGTCATACTCAAAAAGATACAAGCTGCCTTTGCCGGCGCAAACTTCTAACTACGTTGGTTTAACGTCAAAATACACAGAGTAGACAAAATGTAAGATTTTGCTGACGCTCAAATAAACGGCTAAACGAAGCAGCATTCACAATAACAACACATTGGGCATTACGTAGCGGGTTTAGCATCAAAACAAACCAGTCAGTTGAGGTCAGTTTCCTAAAAACTCTGTTTATGGCACAAATTATCAGCAGGGGTTATATCAATCAGTGGGGATATTCTCTTTAAATGCTCGAAACAAAGGAAATAAATTGTTTTTTCTTGTTATGACCCGAAGTGACTTAGACATCGACTTCCGATTTCGAAACTAAAAAACAATGATGTAATAAGGGTGCGAACAGTGAACGTAACACTCCCCCCTAAAATATGGAGTTGACAAAACAGCATATTTTAAAACACAATACGTTCACGTGACAACAAACACAGGCATCTTGTGATCGATGCAAACATAATGAAACCTATTGTTCGTGTTTGTGGTGCATCCGATCGTAGATTCGCAGTTTTCTTCTTTCATCAGATGAACGTCAAACATTGTTCGCATGAGCAAGGCTCGTTTATTGTTTATAAAGTTCATATGCATCAAGCATGTCAGACTGTTTTATGTGTAATTTTATTTGTTGTCTTGTTTTCTGCCGGCTAGGGGTCGACGTCCTATTACCGTCGGACAGAAAACAGAGGACTGTTACTCGTGTCTATCTGATTCACAGATTAGACAGAGCTTGGTGACTGGCCTTAGCAGCTCACCGCTGTTTGTTTTCAATCGAACTTGTCGTACAAGGCCGTCTTTTCCGGGGTAGCATTCTATGACTCGTCCGGTTTTCCATTTACTTCGAGGAAAGTGATCTTCCACGATTAGCACCACATCGTCGACCTTTAGATTGGGTTGCCGATCTGGCCATTTTTCACGTACAGCTATGGTGGGCAGGTATTCTCTGAGCCATCGCTTCCAAAAGGAATTCGTCAGATATTGTACCTGTCGCCATCTGTTTCTTACATAGTTATCCTTTGAATCAAATACCCCTGGTGGCATGTTTTCGATGGAACGATTAAGTAAAAGGTGGTTAGGAGTTAGTGGCACTAATCCATCAGTGTCTAAGCTCACAGGAGTTAAAGGTCTAGAATTTATAATGCTTTCTACTTCAACAAGTAGCGTGTGTAAAACGTCTTCGGTGACCGTTTGATTTTTAAGTAGGACATTGAGAATGCGTTTTATAGAACGTATCATTCTTTCCCAGGACCCTCCCATATGTGGAGCAGATGGAGGGTTGAACTTCCAAATTATTTTGTCCTGTTTCAGACATTCGGCGATGACAGACTGGTTTAACTGATCTAAAGAACGTTTTAACTCCCTTTCAGCTCCAATAAAATTGGTACCGTTATCAGAAAATAATTCCTTTGGCTTTCCCCTTCGTCCGATAAATCGACGAAAGGCTTGAAGAAAGGAATCTGTAGACAAATCTTTCGCGACTTCGATATGCACGGCTCGAGTCGTGAGGCATGAAAATACGCAACCGTAACGTTTTTCAACGCTGCGGCAACGCTTTACTAAGAAAGGACCACAGTAGTCGACACCGCAACAAGAGAAAGGCGGTTCATACCACTGCAGTCGGGCAGAAGGCAAATCTGCTATTTTTTGATACAGGCGAGGGGAACTTCTCTTCTTACACAAGAGACATTTTGAGATTTCTTTTCTTACAGCTACACCGCCTTTGATTATCCAGAATTTTTCTCGAATTAATGACCAAGTAAAGGTAAATCCAGAGTGTCCACACAATTTGTGGAAGTGCCGAATATACAAATTGGTCAAATTATTGCTGTAAGGAAGAATTATCGGGTGCTTACTTTCATAGTCAATCGTTGCGTTGCGCAACCGTCCGCCAATGCGCAGCAGTCCATGTATCATGCAGGGATCTGCTTTGTAAAGTGGTCGTATATTGGTATTTGCTTGAATTTTCTTTTTCAAGTGACTTTCTAGAGGTAAACCCTTTTCTAGAAGGTTGATAACAGGTTTAAACTCTTTTCCTTGCACGTACTGCAACAATTTAGTTTCGGAAGATTGTAACTCTTCGACAGTAAGGCCGGCAGTGACAGCCGCCTTTTTATCTTTTAGAAATTTTACAAAACGGATTAACCAGCAAGCAGCCCTTTTAAGCTTATATAGATCTGAGTATCTGTTAATTAAGTCATCTACTGTAGCATGCTCACTGACAGTTGAACATTGGACTGCCGCAACGCCTTTTTCTTCCAGCGGCTTGAATTCATCTGGAATCTCAGAATGGTTTGCTTCGGGAGCCGTCGGCCAGCAACTTTCGGGCGAGACAACATCCTTTCCCCAAGGCAGTGATGAATCGTACTGACCTTGGGTGTGGGTAACTTGATCTTCTAGCAATTTGAAGACATGCCTGTCTTCTTTGGACGTGGGACGTAGCGCATTATCCGGCTCGAAGTCCCGAAACCATGACCTTTGTATTGCTTTATCGACGTGATCGTCCATTTGAATAAAATAGGACTGCAATCCGTCCTTTCGATCGCTTTCTAAAGCGGGGCCCAGCAAAGACCAACCGAAAGGTGTGAGAACGGCGTTTGGTTGCTTTCCATCGCCCACTTTCATTTCCAGAATCCTGTGCGCGTTTGGACAGTCGAGCCCAATTAGCATGGAAACCCGATTTTTATTAATTTCTGGAAACTTTAAATTGTGCAGATGAGGCAGTTTCTCTAAGTCAGCTTTGCTTAATGTTTCGTTAGGTTGAATAGGCAATTGTTTTACACAGATTATGTTGTTTAGATGAAACTTCGACGTTTCACTTGCAATTCCTTCCACGGTCATGTCTACATTAAACCGTTTTAGTGGAGATAGTTCTTTTGTTAATGTCGAAACGCTGACTTTTACTGGTTCGCCACATATGCCAAGTTGGCGTATTAGCTGCTCATCGCAAAACGATGCTTCAGACCCATTATCCAGAAAAGCATAAGTCTCGATTACCTTTTTTCCAGCAGCAACTTTCACAGGTACAACGGTTCGAAACCCTCTTGACGCTTGTTTAGAACAATAGAAGCTTGTGGTGTCTTGCTCCTTCTTCTTTGAAGAGACCTCATCGAAATTGCCTTCCTTGATGGCTTGAGACCTGTGTAAAATACGGCTGTGGCGTTTGCCGCAGTCTGTTACAGTGCATAAATAGTCACTTTTGCAGTTACTGCTAAAGTGAGGGCCGAGACATACAAAGCATAATCTTTTTCTTTTGACAAATTCCATTCTTTCTTGGACAGGCAATTTGCCAAGATCTCTGCACTTGTATGTAGCGTGTCCTTTTGAGCAATACTCACACGGTAAACGTCGTGGAAAATCATTGAGCGAGGATTTCCTATGAGCTTGCTGTTTTGCGTCGCTAACAGAGACGGTCGCACATAGCTTTCGTTTCGAGAAGTCATTGTCACTCCGTACCTTACTTGAGGCTGAATTTAAAAAGGTAAACTCTTCCGGGTACGCTTGAAGAAGTTTAGATTTTTCCTCTACAAACACAACAAAATCTTTAAAGTTTGGTTTACGCTCTTCGTTGTTGTAAATGGTTGCATATCTGACCTTCCACTGTTCAAACATCGAAGAGGGTAACTTTTCTGCCAATTTTTGAAGGCAATCGATGCTGCTGAGGTCGGTGTAGTCGCCTAACCCTTCCAACGTCATTAGACATCGTTTCAACCGATTAGAGAAATTTGAAATGTCTAATTTACTCTCTTTCCTAATATTTGGCGCTTTCATTAGACTACGCTGAAATGCCTCAGCGATCACTCTTGGTTTGCCAAACCGTTCGTACAACACTTTGCGCGCTTCTTGGTAGCCCCTTTCGGACGACAATATTGAACTACAGTGTGCAACTGCTTCTTTGGCCGCACCCTCGGTGTGTTGCAGAAGCATAGCTAACCTTTGCTGATAGCTGAGTTTTTACCGTCTACATTTTCAGTGAAGAACCTCACAAAGGCACAATATGATTCTGGCTCCCCGTGAAAGGTGGGGCATTCCAGTTTGGGCCAGTGGCGTAGCCAGGAAAAAAATTTGGGGGAGGCCAAATATTTGATGAATTGAAGAGAACGACAAAGTGTTTGATTTAAGACATCGCCACCTGATGTGCAGTGGCGTATCCTGGTGGCTTGAGCAAGGGGAAACAATGAAACTGGTGGGGGTTAGAGCGTGCCGAAGGCACGCGTATTCTAGGGGGGGTCCGGGGGCATGCTCCCCCGGAAAATTTTTGCAAAATTACACTTAAATAAATGGATTATAGCGCTTTCTGGAAACACTTTTAGGGTAATATTTGTATGAAATTTATTAGCAGATAAACAGCTATTAACTTATTAAAGGTAGCTCTTACACACGAACGGTCAAAATCTGCGGCTAAAACTAGAGAACACCAAAAACTCAGCTACAGAAAAACCCAACAGAGTAAGCCATTCTGAAATTGCTTCCACAAATTAGTTAAAAGAAACTTAAATCCAGAAAACTTTGCGTGATTTACGATTTGCAAAGTTTATTGGTGTCTTTCTGTGTGTCTAAAACAAGTCCTTGGGGTGTTAATAGCCAGATGTCTTGGAAAACGTTATAAATTTCTGCAAATTTTATTATATTTTCAACAAAGGGCTCAACTTCGGAATCCAAACTTCGAAAATTTGGGGGGGGCCATGGCCCCTTTCGCCCCCCCCTGGCTACGCCTATGGTTTGGGCATTACCATTAGTTCAGCAAATGTTGAGAGTAGATCGACGCTGTTCTGAGGGCGCAAATTTTGAGTTTGTGTCAACTGACCTGGCAAATTGTCTCCATTCCCATACCTTGAATTATCCATGTATGGTTGACGTCCCTCCTCGTCTTGTTGCCGGTAGTAGTTGTCGTGATCATCAACATTGACGGGCAGGGAGAATCTTTGTCCTTGGTTCGAAGAAGTCACAAATGTCTGAGCAACTTGAAAAGGTTCATCAGACATATGAAAGGTATTAGATCTATTAACGTAGTTTATAGACGGTGGATTCGTCTTTGAAAGCGACACTTTTGGCGAAGTTTCCCTTTGCGGGACTTCAACAATGGCGCTTTGTTTCACATAACTTGACCCTTTCCTTGCAAGTTTACCTGAACTACACGAAGGGTATGTTGGCGGAGCCAAGAACGTGTCGGAAACGCTAAGATCGCTGCCAACTGAGGGCGCAATGTTCATAGGACTAGTGAAAGGAACAGGCTCACCAGGCGACCGTGAAGACAAAGAAACAGGTGCAGTGATTATAGGTGAGGATAGAAATTCTCCTCCCGATTTAATTTCAGGCTCGTGTTCATTTAACGAATCAGGCTGGAAAATGTCAGGACCGTTAATTACTCTGTCTGCTGCTTCTGCCTTTCGAAGAGCAGACAAAGCTTGTAATCTCTTTTGTTGACTATCCAAAAGCTGCATCTGGAAATGCTGCTTTTCTTCCAATGCGGCTTTCTCTTGTCGCAATTGGGCTTTCTTTTGGGACACTTCGAGGTCAAATTTATTTTGACTATCTATCGACAATAGATTAGCCAGCGCAAGCTCTCTATCTAATTTAGCTTGACGACGTACCCTTTCGGAAGCTGTCGTTGACGCTGTTCCCGACAATTTTCACCAAATCAAACGTCATATAAAAACCGTTCAAGTCTACTGAATATTACGTCATGGAAATTCCTAAAGCATGTGCCAAAATTGCACCATCGTTCATAAGACCTGTTTGGACCTGTTTGGGCCTGTTTAAACAGGAAATATTACATCAGCTTAAACACCTGTTGGAATGACTTCATAATTGTCTTTCATTTATTGCGTCACAGTTACTTTCTACGTGAATTTGAGATATTGATATCTATTCTGGTCATTCGTAAAATGATTGTTTGAAAGTTGGCCGCACATTTAACTGTTGGCTTAGTGCTTGCTAGCTGGACAAAAGTTCCGTCTTTTATCCAAGTAATCTGTTGTGTAGTGACAGTTTAAGTGGTGTACGCGTTGCACCCCCTCGTTTTTGGTAGCCGTGGGCTAATTTTTACAGAAATACACTGTTTGAAAAGAAGTTCAAGTGTGTGTTTCTTCGGTCATTATATGCAGACGAAAGGATCCGGGAACTTTAAGTTACAATTTTCCCACGAAGAAATTATGGTTTACCGCTGTGACCATAAAAAATAAAAGACGATTCTCTGGCTAGTGTTTGTACGGAAGCACAGGCAGCATAAAAAAATAAAAGACGAGTTCTTGTTAGCTGGTGGGCCAAGAAATTAAAGCATAAAAAAATAAAAGACGAAGTTGTTGGTTGGTAGGCTACAAAAGCAAAGAAATAATAAAAGAAGATCTTGTTGGTTGGTAGTCTAAAGAAGCAAAGAAAATTAAAGACATTTCTTCTCGGTAGGCAACTGAAGAACTTTAAGCTAAAAAGTAAAGACATTTCTTCTCAGTTTGGTACAGAAGAAAAAATAACTTTGACATTCATTGGCAAGAAAGAAGATTAAAGGCAATCCATCTGTGCTTGAAGATTCAAGTGGAAGAATCCAAGCAAGTTTTGTGGACGTTTGGACTTCACATACTCGTACAGCTACGGTATCGTGCATTTAAATTCTTTTTTGTATTTTTTACGGTCTTTGCAGTTAAGTTTTTTATAACTACTGTAATTTGTGTGTTTGTGTAACTTAATTTTTTTAATTGTTAAATTTAGCCCTAACATTTAATATGTCTACACTCGGTGGCGACAGGGACTCGACCGCCGTCGACTCGACTGAGTTTAAGCCTGATGATGTTCTTTGCGGTCGGGCAGGCCATTCTGGGGAGGGACCCATTAACGATGAGGCTAAGTCAGTTCGAGAGGCCCGGCATCTTAGACGGGATATTTTGACTCAAATTGGGAAACTTTCTGTGGCCCTAGGTTCTTTGAGTGATAAGCAGGAACTGTTAATTTTTAGATCTAAGTTATCTACTTTAGAAGAGGAATTACGGCATTTCCATGCTCTTTTGAGTAAAATTGTTAACTCTGCAATCTTGGCAGAACTTCGTGATAGGGTAGATCCCGAATTTAACTCGTTAAAAAATAACTTCGAACAAAAAGAAAGTGAGTTGTCAGATAGGTTGGATGCTGACATACATCCTGAGGATAGCGCCTCAAATGTAAGCACTAGGATGTCTGAGAGCTCGTCACGGATAGTTGCACAAATTAACCTACAGTTAAGACGAGAGGAGCTCCAGATCCAAGCTGAGGCCGAAGCAAGAGCTGCTGAGGCCATCGCAAGAGCTGAAGCCATACGAGCTGAGGCTGCCGCACGAGCAGAGGCTGCCGCAAGAGCTGAGGCCATACGAGCTGAGGCCATACGAGCTGAGGCCATACGAGCTGAGGCTGCCGCGAGAGCTGAGGCCGACGCGAGAGCTGCTGAGGCCGAAGCGAGAGCTGCTGAGGCCGCCGCGAGAGCCGAAGCTAGAGCTGCTGAGTTCGCACTCAAAGACGCTCAGTTGAGGGCCGAACAACGTAAAGAGGTAGTTTTAGCTGAATATCGTTCTGAGTTGGGCTCCCGGCGTAGCTCTAGGAAGGGCTCTTCTAGGCATTCCAGAAGTGAACATCAATCACAGTTTAATTTACCTAACCTTTTCCACACGCCTGTTCAATCCGTAAGTGGACCTGTACAATCCACATGTTTTCCAGCTGTTTCAGGAGGTCTCGGAGCCGCGGCTAAGGATCTTCCGAAGGCTGTAGAGCCAAGGTCTGCAAATTACAACCGAACTCCTCCCCCAGAGCGTACAGGTCACGGGGCCGCCATTAGCAGTAATGCTTTGCCCCCTTCACAGTTTTCAGCGCCGCTAGTTTTTGATCGCCCAGCTACACGTAATTTGGGTGGTTGTGAGAGGCGTATCGTGTCTCCTGATTTTAACGTATGTGAGGATCGTGATCGGGCTGTGCATGTGACTGAGCCCACTCAGCCCATTAAGGGATATAGCTTGTCTTCTCCCGCTAAATCGAGTTCTCAACAGCAGGATTGCTTTTTTGAATACCAAAATAGTAGGACGTTCTTCGATAAGGCGGCCTTGATTGGTTACGATGGTAATAATATGCCATTTGTCTTCTTTAAAAATCGTGTTATGGCCTTGATGGCAGCTTCGCCCTTTAAGGGAACTCGTTTGACTTTGTTGCAAGCAGCTTGTGTTAGAACAGCTGCACAAACGATTGCTAATTTGGTTTCTGACACTCCTGGCTTGTCAGAGGAAGACAGGATAGAAATGTCGTTAGCTCGCTTGTCCCAACGTTTTGGGGTTCGTGGAGGTCTTTTCGCAGAACCAGAAATTAGAAAGTATCGCTATGGTAGCAAATTGACTTCTATCTCTTCCAGTGATTTGAAAGAGTTTAAAGATGAATTGTCGCAGTGTTTGCTTTACGCGAAAGCTTATGGTCAGCGTGATAAATTAGAAGGACGTTTTGTTTTGGATTTGGCTAAGCGACTCCCGTTTGACGCTAAGCAGCGTTATCTTGACTTTTTAGGTGATCAGTATGGTAGCACTGAGGAACCTACCTTTCAGAGTTTGTTTGATTTTGTAGTACGGGAGGAAACGTGCAAGTCGACTGATTTTAGCATTATGCTAATGGGCGATTCTGGTGAGTCGCAGCATTTTAAAAAGTTTGGCAAAGGAAAATTGCCTTCATGTCCGGTTAGGCAGACGTCGGTAAAACCCCATGATAATGTGATTTCAGGGAGTTCGCAGTACTCGACTGCTGTTGGCGCACCGCGCGGCGGTGTGGCCAGACGTAGTGACATACCGGCATGTTTTTGTTGTTCGTCACGTGGTCAAGTTGAATATCATTTTTTGTCTAATTGTAAAGAATTTTTGCGCTTGACACCTAAAGGTCGGAGAGATGTCATTGTGAAAGCTGGAAAATGCTTGAACTGTTTGCGCCAGCATATGGTTAAGGACTGTAATCATGCAAACAACTGTCGTCAGTGTGGGCCTAACAACGATAGGAAACACTATTTTCTTCTGCATGATTTTTATGTGACGTCACGTGATTCTCTGGATTCGGTCGGTAAAGATGATGCTGGTGCCAGAGTTCCTGTGCGTAATGTTAAGATTGGAAATGTTAAAGCAGCCTTTAACCGCGTTACTGCTGCTCGTGTTTTGAATCCAATGACTGGCAAATCGAAGTTGGTGTATTGTCAGCATGATCCTGGTTCGCAGTTGACCTTTGTTTCGAGTGACTTGGTGTGCGAACTTGGTCTTAAACCGTATGATAAAGCGTCGTTTAAAATGGATACTCTGGCTGGTCAGAAACCTACTTGTGCTGAACTTGTTAAACTCAACATTCAGTCGTTAGAGACGAATGAACTGTTTTGTGATATAACTTCGGTGGTTAACCCAGCTTGGGCTGACGATGTTAAGACTTTACCACATAATCAGGATTTAAGTAGTTTCCGTCAATTTCATGACGTGAATATGTTTCATTTGAATGATTGTAGTACTGTAGATGTACTGATTGGCAATGACAACGCTTATTTGATGTGGGCAAAAGAAGAACGTGTTGGTGAAAATCGCAGTGAACCGCATGCTTTACTCACTCCTCTCGGTTGGTTGGCTTGTGGTGGTAAGTCACCCTTAGTTGAAAGCGTTGCTAAAGTGTGCAGAGTGCAGACGTCTTCAGAGTCGGATGTCATCTCTGGCTTTCAGCGTAAAATTGAGTCTCGTGATATGGAAATAGCAGACCTGAATAAAGTCATTCAGGATTTGACTTTGCAAAATGAAACCTGTGAATTGTCTCGCAATGATATTTTGGCTAGAGAACTTGTCGAACCGAATATTGAGTTGAAAGATGGTCGATTTGAGATACCTGTTCCGTTGAAGGAAGATATTGATCTACCTAACAATTTTGTGTTGGCGTCAGATAGAGCTGCTGCTTTAAGAAAGAAAGCTTTAAAACAACCTGAACTTCGTGATTTCCTTACTGACACCATGAAAGATCTTAAATCTAATGGCTATATTGAGCGCGCGGGTGAAGCAGGAAATGTCAAGGGATTTGAATGGTATTTACCATACTTTGTGACGTCACAATTAAAAAAGCGCATTGTTTACGATGGCAAGTCTGAATTTCGAGGAACTTGTGTTAATGATGTAATGTTTTCGGGTCCTGACTTGTTAAACCCTCTGGTAGATGTCTTGGCTAGATTTCGGCTTGGTAGATTTGGTCTCATGGCTGATGTGACTAAATGCTTCTTTCAAATAAAGTTACCGGAGTCGCAAAGGGATTTGTTTCGTATATTGTGGTTTGAAGATGATGACCTTGAAAATGGTAGGATGGTACCATTTCGTTTTTGTGTACACCCTTGGGGAATAAAGAGTAGCCCGTATATCGCTTGCTTGGCTATAAAGAAAATGATCGAGCAGAATCCCAGCAGTGCTGGTGAATTGACTCTCTGCAATATTGCAAATAATATGTACATGGATGATTTTATATTTTCGGCTGATAGCTTAGAGGAAGCTCAGCAAATCACTCATGAATCAATTGCTTTGTTTGATAGCCGTGGGTTTAAACTTGTTAAGTGGAGTGCTAACAAGGAGTCTATGATTGTCTTGTCAAATTTGGATAATGAGATGCTTTCACCTTTGATTCGTGACATTGACTTTCAGACTGAAAATATGACTTTGCCATCAGCGAAGACATTGGGTTGTGTGTGGCAAACCGAGTCTGACGAGATGCGTATCGCATGTTCCTTAAAGCCCTTAGCTAAACACACGCGCCGAAGTATGCTCAGTCAGCTTGGACAAAATTTTGATCCGCTAGGCTTTGGAGCGCCATTTTTTCTAAAAGCACGCCTTATACTTCAGCAATTGGCGATAGACAAGTTTGATTGGGACACCGAGGTCCCTGATAGCTTTGTTAAAGAGTGGGAGTCGTGGCTTCGCTCTTTGGACCTGCTTAAGGATTTTTCGTTACCGAGATGGTATTTTGCAAACTCTGGTGTGTGCAGTCCTGATGATATTGTTTCATATCAATTGCATGGGTTTAGTGATGCTTCGAATCAAGCTTTCTCTTCTGTTGTTTACTTACGTAGACTGGTTAACGGAGTTCCGAGTGTGTCTTTCGTTCTGGGTAAATCTACCATTGTTGTAAAAAATCAGTTTTCTTGGCCGATAGCTAGGAAAGAGCTTGTTGCCGCTTTAAATACAGCAAGACTCGTGAAGCAGGCCTACGAGGCATTGAAGATGCCCGACTGCAGTAAGTATTTTTGGTGTGATTCTCGGACTGTGTTGCAGTGGGTTAAGAACCCTGATTTACGTTTGAATAAGTTTATTACGCGTCGAGTTGAGCATATTTTATTGTTGTCTGGAGCCCAGGATTGGCGTTTTTGCCCTACCGATATGAACCCAGCTGATGTTGGCACAAGGCCAAATCTTATTACAAAGAAAGAGTTTCGAGAGTTGTGGTTAAATGGTTCTAGTCTTCTCTATCAGTGTGAAGAAATTCCATCTGTAGAAAACCCCACTCCAGTACCTGTCCATAGCCTATATCTTCGTGACGAAGAGGGGTCGCTTGACGTTGGACAGGGTGGCCTTCACAAATTGATCGAGGCCGCACCTTCTTTGTATGTTATGAAAAAGAGAATTGCTTATTTGGTTGCTTTTGTTGAATTTTTGTGCTGTAAAACGAAAAAGCGTAGCTTTATGAAGCCAAAACTGGACGCCTCTTATCTTGATAGAGCCTTAGACTTAACTGTGAAGTTTGTTCAGAAAAGCGTGTATGGCGATGTGTTACATTTAATGACCAAACGATCGCCGGATGCACTTGAGGAAGTGATAAAGCGGGGTAGTGTTGGCGCTTCGCAACGTGAGAAGGAACGCTTGAAAGGATTGCGTTCACTTAAAAAGTACAGACCTTGTGTAGATGATGCTGGTGTAATCCGCATTGAAGGGCGCTTAAGTAATTCTCCCGAGATTTCTCTAGAAGCAAAGCATCCGATTGTTTTGCCTTCGAAGCACCCCTTCACTAGGCTTGTTGTACTGTCGCATCATAATCGAAATGCGCACTGTGGAGTACAGCACACTTTGTTGTCTACGCGACAGAAGTTTTGGATCGCTAATGGTAATGCTTCCGTGAAGAGGTATCTTAATGATTGTGGTGTATGTGCGATTGAGAAAGCTCGGCCTATAAGGCAGCTCATGTCTGATTTACCTTTGTCTCGCACAACTGCCCATAGGAAACCCTTTTTTGATTGCGGCTTGGACTATCTTGGACCATTGACCTTTGTTGAAGGTAGGAGTCACAAAAAAGCTTGGGGACTCTTATTCACATGTATGGCATCTCGCGCTATTCATGTTGAGCTGGTTACGTCATTGTCGCTGAGTGATTTTTTACTTGCCTTTACAAGGTTTACAGATTTACGTGGGCAGGTTAATGCTATCTATTCCGATAATGGAAGTACCTTTCAGGCAGCATCTAAGAAGTTACCCGAGTTGATAGAATCAGCTGAATTTCACAACGCCCTGAGACAGAGAGAGATAAACTGGGAATTTATACCTCCGTATGCTCCGGCGCAAGGTGGCGCCTGGGAGGCAATGGTTAAACAATTTAAAATTGCATTTTTTCACATTTTGGACTCTTCAATACGTAAGCCCAGTTTTATTGAACTGCTTACGTACACAGGTAGTGCCGTTCGGATCGTGAACGAACGCCCTTTGGTACCTTTGAGTGACGACCCTAGGGATTTTACTGTCATCACCCCTGCCTCACTTTTGACCCCATACTTAGACCCATACTGTGCTGTTGGGCAACCACATGATCGTGACCAATTAAGAAGGGATTATCGGTTCAATTTGTCACTTTCTCAGCAGTTTTGGAATAAATGGATCGATTTTTACTTGCCAGGTCTTCAGGGCCGGAAAAAATGGCTAAAAATGGCCGAGAATTTGGAGCCTGGTCAACTTGTAGTGGTGGGTTCTCTCCAAGACATTGGTAAACGTGGGAAGTATCAACTTGGGAGGGTGCATGAGGTAGTTCCACAAATTAGGAAAGGGAAGCCTGTGGTTCGTAGAGCCAAAGTTGCCGTCTGCAACTATGATGAGAGTACGGGGAAAGTGAAAGTAGACTACGTGTTGAGGGATATTTCGTGCCTCGCCCCCGTAAAGAACACCTAAGTGTTAGGGTTTGAGCCTGGTTTTGTCTGCGGTGGCCGACCCTTGTCTGAGCCCGGAACAGTCGGTTATTAGCGCAACCATTGTATATAGCGTCATTTAGCGTGTACCTATGGTACCAATTTCATGTATCGTCGTGTTTATTCTTATTGCTGTTCATTCTTTGCATGCCCTTTGTATTTGCGTATTAACTTAAACGTGAGTGATTCAAACAATTTGTGTATCATGTGTTTTTATTCATTGGCTCACAATTGTCGTCATTTCTTTTTAGTTATGCCATGTCAGACTGTCATAACTAGGGGCCGCTATGTTCCCGACAATTTTCACCAAATCAAACGTCATATAAAAACCGTTCAAGTCTACTGAATATTACGTCATGGAAATTCCTAAAGCATGTGCCAAAATTGCACCATCGTTCATAAGACCTGTTTGGACCTGTTTGGGCCTGTTTAAACAGGAAATATTACATCAGCTTAAACACCTGTTGGAATGACTTCATAATTGTCTTTCATTTATTGCGTCACAGTTACTTTCTACGTGAATTTGAGATATTGATATCTATTCTGGTCATTCGTAAAATGATTGTTTGAAAGTTGGCCGCACATTTAACTGTTGGCTTAGTGCTTGCTAGCTGGACAAAAGTTCCGTCTTTTATCCAAGTAATCTGTTGTGTAGTGACAGTTTAAGTGGTGTACGCGTTGCACCCCCTCGTTTTTGGTAGCCGTGGGCTAATTTTTACAGAAATACACTGTTTGAAAAGAAGTTCAAGTGTGTGTTTCTTCGGTCATTATATGCAGACGAAAGGATCCGGGAACTTTAAGTTACAATTTTCCCACGAAGAAATTATGGTTTACCGCTGTGACCAGACGCAACCGATCGAACAGAAGGAGTGTAGCTTTTCTGTTCTGAATACTCGTAATGAAAGTTCTTCAAAAAGTCATAGTCCTGCTCTGTGGACACTGGGACACTGACTTCAGCGTCTGTAGAGTTACTATTTCTGCGAGATGCATCCTCAGTCATGATGCAAAGAGCAACCTACTTTATTCAATCGAAATTAACAAAATAAAAATTTCGAAAGACTTTTTCAATCGAAATCACCAAAAATTTCGAAAGACTTTTTCAATCGAAATCACCAAAAGTTTCGAAAGACTTTCTTCTATGTTGTGTTGAAAATGAATTCTTAGTTCCGCCCGTGAACTCACACCCATAGATGAGAAGTATAAAATAAATGATAACTTTAATGTACAAACGATACCACCCAGTATATCGTGGACGCGTGAAAATAGCAAGACAGTCCGACCCTCGTGTCGTTATCTTCTATCGTTGATCACAGTCTTTCTGTAAACGAAAAGACCTTGGCTACTAACATAAAATAATTACGCTTAAAATGACGTTATAAACACGTTCAAAACAATCTACGATATATAAGAATCAAAGGAATCTACAAAACGGCAAACAAATCTACAAATCGATGTTACGTCGGAAGAACCGAATTATTAAACATTTTGTCGAAATGTGCTCTGTTGATCAATAACTAAAAAACAATAATGAAATAGCAACATACACTCACCTAAATTTTGTCGGGCGATCCTTTCCTAACTACTAAATCGATTCTCAACAGAATTGGTACGTTCATGTACTGTAGTTAACTAATGTAACATTAAAATTATGAATTTCGCTAAGAACAGACTTCATATTATATAGTACGAAAAGAGAAGAGAAATGATTCCAATGATAGCGTCATACTCAAAAAGATACAAGCTGCCTTTGCCGGCGCAAACTTCTAACTACGTTGGTTTAACGTCAAAATACACAGAGTAGACAAAATGTAAGATTTTGCTGACGCTCAAATAAACGGCTAAACGAAGCAGCATTCACAATAACAACACATTGGGCATTACGTAGCGGGTTTAGCATCAAAACAAACCAGTCAGTTGAGGTCAGTTTCCTAAAAACTCTGTTTATGGCACAAATTATCAGCAGGGGTTATATCAATCAGTGGGGATATTCTCTTTAAATGCTCGAAACAAAGGAAATAAATTGTTTTTTCTTGTTATGACCCGAAGTGACTTAGACATCGACTTCCGATTTCGAAACTAAAAAACAATGATGTAATAAGGGTGCGAACAGTGAACGTAACACTTTTCTTTGCTTCTGTAAGAGTATAGACTACCAACCAACAAATCTTCTTTTATTATTTCTTGTACTTCTAAGTAGTTCTTCTGCACTAGCTGACAACAAACACGTCGTTTATTTTTTTTTTGCTTTAATTTCTTCTTGACCTACCAACTGACAAAAATCGTCTTTTTATTTTTTTTGCCTTCAAGTGCTTCTTGGCCCACCAGCTAACAAGAACTCCTCTTTTATTTTTTTATGCCTTCAAGTGCTTCTTGGCCCACCAGCTAACAAGAACTCGTCTTTTATTTTATTTTTTTGTGTGCTTCTAGTGCTTCTTGGCCTACCAGCTAACAAGAACTCGTCTTTTATTTTTTATGGTCACAGCGGTAAACCATAATCTCTTCGTGGGAAAATTTTAACATAAAGTTCCCGAATCCGTTCGTCTGTATATAATGACCGAAGAAACACACACTTGAACTTCTTTTCAAACAGTGTATTTCTGTAAAATTAGCCCGCGGCTATCGAAATGGGGTGCAACGCGATACACCTCTAAAACTGTCACTACGATACAGATTACTTGGATAAAAGACGGAGAATTTGTCCAGCTAGCAAGCACCAAATAAACCAGTTAAATGTGCGACCGACTTCCAACAAACAACTTCGAGAATGAATCAGAAAAATTTGTGATAACTCAAAGGCACGCCAGCAGTAGCGCGACGCAACATTTCATGTCCAAACAGGTTTCAACTGAAACAGGTTTAAACAGGTTTGACACAAGTCTTACGAACGATGGTGCAATTTTGGCTCATGTTTTAGAAATTTCCATGACGTAATATTCAGTAGACCTGAACGGTTTTTATATGACGTTTGATTAGGTAAACAATTGTCTGGAACAATACCCTAAAAACAGTTTTTCATCAATAATTTTCTACTGCAGCCTTCAAAATAGCTGAAGCTTCGTTTGCACGTGGAAACTAAAAATCTAAAAAAAAACTCTTAATTGCAGCGGTTGATGTGAACTAATTTAACAGTTAAAAGGGTTGTAACAACCCTCCCTTGTAACATATCTCCCCGGTCTCCCCTACCCCTGTGTATATTAGTCGAACCTGTCTTTTTGAGGTGAAAATCACTTGCGAACGTCTCGACCTATACTCGAGTATATACCACTACCAGGGACGTGCAGTCAGGGGAGGCAAAGCAAAAGTTATATCAAAAAAATGGTCATCACAGAATAAATATTATTTGTTAAAAAGTAGTAAATATTGCACGCTTTTGGGTGCTTTAATTTGTGTGAATTGCTGTAGTCGTGCCCCCTTTCCACCAAATTTCACGTTTCTGCACTCAAACTGTGCTTTCATTTTTTTTTGTTTCTGTGGCGATATTCTTATCGAGCGTTCACGTGGTCAAAATCGTTGAAATCCGCGAGGAGAGGCAACCGGTCCCACGAATTACCCATAAGTACCCATAAGCCCCATATGTCGCGTCGACTTACCCATAAGCTCCATAAGTCGCGTAGAATTACACATAAGCCCCATAAGTCGCGTCGAATTACCCATAAGCTCCATAAGTCGCGTCGAATTACCCATAGGCACCATAAGTAGCATTGAATTACCTAGAAGTAACGTCGAATTACCCATAAGCCTGTATAGTGTAGTCTATAGCCGTCTAGAAGCCTAGTAGTCGGCTGCATAGCCGAGTGGTGAGGAGCACTGGCTGGGCGTTCCAAAATATAGTTCGACACCGCTCAAGAGCAGGACACTTGAAGGCATGCCTAAAGGTGGACACGAAGATTGGCTTCGTTGCCTTCCCATCCGCTTATGTGTAATCTGCAGGTTGCTGCAGCAGATGGAGTGTTTTGTCCGATAAAACACTTTAACATTGGACAATTTTCACTATGAACCAGGTAACTGCAGCATAGCAATCGTTCTCGCACTAAGCTAGAGACTTAATTCTTGCTTTGAACTTGATAATTAAAGAAAAAAAAGAATAATGACAAGGGTGGGAATCAAACCCATGTCACCAAATTCAATAGCCCTTTGGCTAAACCACTCCGCAACGCAAACACTCGTGAAACTTTCGCTTAATTTGGTTTATATCGGTAATGTTTCGAGAACGCTCACAATATTATCAGTTTGGTTTGTTTTTATTTCTGACGATCAAAACAAAAAAACAATATACGGCAAACTTAGCAGAGATCTATAAAAGGTAGAAGCGACAAAACGCGGACGTTATAACACGCGGACGTTAGCCTATAACGTGCATGAATTTTCACTAAGGATGAAAGGGAAAGTATATCGGAGCTGTGTGCGGCCTGCAATGCTATATGGTAGCGAGACATGGATATTGAGAGAGAGTGAACTGGCAATCCTGAGAAGAACGGAAAGGTCAATGGTGAGAGCAATGTGTGGGGTGAAAACGAGAAGGGAAAAAAGGACTGAAGAATTGTTGGATATGCTAGAGATGAGAGAGACCATAGACCAACTGGCAAGGGCAAATGGAGTAAGATGGTATGGACATGTGATAAGGAGGGAGGAAGTTTTCTTAGAAAGATCTAAAGGTGGATGGGAAGAGGAAACGCGGTCGTCCAAGAAGAACGTGGAAACAACAAGTGAAGGATGAATTTAAAAAAGTCGGACTGAAGGAGGAAGATGCAAGGGACAGAGTGAAATGGAGAAAAGGGATTAAAACAATTGCTGCGAGGAAACAATCGGCCACCCCCACTAGTGGGAAACAAACCGACGATGGATTATGATGATGATACCAAAGCAGGACAATCAGTTTAAAATGACACGATCGCAAGTCGCAACAGCAACCTGCAGATTACATATACGCTGACATGAAGGCGTAAGTAATTCGACGCGACTTATGGGGCTTATGGGTAATTCGACGCGACTTATGGAGCTTATGGGTAATTCGACGCGACTTATGGGGCTTATGAGTAATTCGACGCGACTTATGGGGCTTATGGGTAATTCGACGCGACTTATGGGTACTTATGGGTAATTCGTAGGACCGAATAAATCAGTATATCTGCATCCGCTTCGTCTTCAGTTTAAAAAAAAAATTCATGCCCTGATTTCGTTCCGGCTCTGGTTGAAAACAGCCGGACTCCTGAAATCCGGCTCCTGCTCATCTCTGACACAAAAACGCCAACAACCAAGGTTGCCAGATAGCCTTCTGGCCAATTTTTCCAGAAAGCTGGCCTTTTTAAATTGTCATTGGCCTAAAAAAACTGATGAAAATAAGGCCAGAAAATCTGACCTTATTTTATAATGAATTTGGCTTTACTATTGCTTGATTATCTGGCAACTCTTCCCTCAACACCTTCAAATCAGGGTTGCCACTTGGCTATTTTCATAGCCAAATTTCACGAATTTGGCTGTTTTTTATGTGACTTGGCTATTGAATATTTTTTTTTAATAGCCAAGCCTATTTGGCTTTTTTGACCTGCTGGCCAGAAATATGCTTTTCTATAAGACATATCAAAAGTTCTACTGGTGAATGATAAAGTTTATCTGCGTTTCCGCTGACTTATAGCCTGCAATATGCAGAAGTTAAAGAAGCGAAAAACCTCTCGCATTTTCCACGATTATCAATCAGGTGAACAAGTCGTTGAGGTTGATACCAAAACACGACCAGGTATTGTGCTTTCAGTTTGAATTGAAGTCAGTTGAATGCATAGCCGTACGAGACCAAACCATTTTGGGAGGGCAGAAAGTAAATTTGCCCAAATGTGCATGCTTTTATAGAAATTGCCCAAATATAATGTATGCTGTGCATGATAACAGTGAAAAACTAACATAACAAGATCACCAGTTAGCTAGAATTTCTTACCAAAGTAATCAAGATAGAACAACTGAATTCATCTTTGAATATACCTTGCTTGTGCTTTGCTCGATGCTTCTGCACTTTGGCATGGTAGGTAGGAGTAACATTTAGGCAGAGATGTACGTACGGTATACGCCGCAAATTCTACGCCGCATACTTGCGGCGTAGACTTTTTGTTTACGCTAATGCTTGCGGCCACATTTTTTTGGATAATTTGCGCTTGAGGCTACGCCGTAAAGTTTTCGCGGTTTTTTAGCGCATAGCGTCAACGCATACTTTTTGATGTATTTTTTTCGATACAACACGCCAATATCTTCCAGCGCTGCAGTTGAAAGAATGTTTTCAATGGGCAAAGACATATTGGAACCAAAACACAGCAAAATGTCAGATGAACACTTTCAGATGCTTGTGTTTCTTCGTGGAAATTCAAAATAAAACTTGTTTGTTTCGAGTGGTTTATACCGTGTGAATTTTGGCACCTAGCAAACAAAATGAGTTTACGCTAGTGTATGCGCTGACGCCGCCAACTTTTTTTACAAGTTGCGTTGACGCATACGGCGTATGGTTTTTCGAACATTTGCGTTTACGCTGACGGTGTCAATATATTTTGTATGCGCGTACATCACTGCATTTAGGAGTATTAATATATCTTTCAGCAGCATTTTAAATGTTGGTGAAATTAATATGACACAGTTGTATATACAAACTATAATTTTTATTTTTTAGTACAGGATAACATTTTTTTGTTAAATGTTGTGGTGTTGCTTAGCTATGTCCGTTTATGGTTGGAAATGTACTGTAACCTCTCCACCCGAATTGTTTTATAAAAGTATTCACCAGATTTATATAAATTCATATTTTGTAGTTGCCCAAATCAAGATGATGCATTTATGGATATTCTGAAAAAAATTAAAGACTTTGTAAATTTTGATGCCGAGGCAACTGCATCATGCTAATTTGGGCAGTTTTATAAATAGACTATATGATCAGATAATTTCATATTTTTTTGTTGCCCAAATCTAAACGATACAGTTATGTAAATGAGAAAAATTAATAAATTTGTTCATTTTGGAGAAACTCCCTCACGCTAATTTGGGCAGTTGCATAAACAGACTACCGTATTTTACGGACCATAAGGCGCACTTAAATTCTTTTTTTCCCCATAAATTGATCGTGCGCCTTATGGTCCGATGCGCCTTATGTATGGATCAAGTGCGGTAGTGCTTTATTGCCTACTCAAAACCAGTACCGATATACTATTATATATGGTCCGGTGCGCCTTATGGTCCGGTGCGCCTTATAGTCCGGTGCGCCTTATGTATGAACAAAAACCTAATCAAAGCAATTTATTGACAGTGCGCCTTATGGTTCGTAAAATACGGTAATCAGTTTCATCAGATAATGTCATGTTTTCAGCTTCCCAAATCAACACGATGCATTTGTGAAAATTAATAAAATTAGCTATATATATAGCAAATTTTGTGTTTTGGTTTGAGCAGTTTCACAAAAGTATTAGAGACATATTTTGGTGGCTGCCCAAATTGGCATGATGCAGTTGGTTAAATGCATTTCGTACTACAGTTTGATCACCATACAATACATCAATAGCCTACGGGTGTGCCAAATGAAAATTTTGCGGCACATTTCTTGTGCAAATAAGAGGCTGGACTGTACTTAGTTTGATAGGTAAAAGATATTATATTTTAGTTTTTCCTAATTCATGTAATTTTGAAGCTTTTCATATAACAATTTTTGCCCTAATAATTGCAAGATTTTGCCCAAATTTGTGACGTTTTGAAACAACAGGGAGGCAGCTGCCCCCCTGGCTCGTACGGCTATGGTTGAATGGGTGTCAACCAGCTGTTAACCTGATTGATAGGCTAATGTTATCGAAATACGGAAGGATATCCATCCAACATAGTTTCAATGAATTGCACGATATAGCCTACACTGTCCATCGTACCTTGCTACTTCAGACAGCAATGCAGTGGGGAAAAGGGTCTTTTCTTTGGTGGCAATTGTGAAAAATTGTAGAAGGTAGAAAAGCAGAAATTTGATTGGTAATGAGACATTGAATGCAATACTAAGAATCCGTACACATTTGCTGTTTCAAAATATGTGTTAAGTGTTAATTTTAAGGTTACTTCAGAAATGTTGAAACTTTTTACAACAGACAACATATATGCTGATGGTGGTGAAAGTGATGCATTTGTAGACATTTTTGACATTTAGATTTATTTATCATTGTAACTTTGTGATTAAGGTTTGGCTATAATTTGGCTACATTTTGTAATTAAGGCATGGCTATAATTTGGCTATATTTTTGAAGTAGTTTGGCTATTTCCTCAGTTGGCCACCTGGCAACCCTGGTTCAAATGGCAGCAAGGTTGCTGCGTAGTTTTTTTGAAATTTCCAGCCCAATTGTCATAAAAAAAAACTAGCCTAAAAGTAAATCAAAAATTGCATTGATATCAGTCGTTTTCTATATTCTTTTTTGAATGAATATTGAATATTATAAGGACAACATTGTGTTGTGCTTTAGAATGTCATTTGCTTGATGAGAACAGTTGGCATACTTTTTTGGTAAAAGTAGCGGTAGCGGCGCTACTTTTTAGTTGGAGTAGCGGCGCTATTTTTTTCCAAAGTAGCAGGAGAGGCACTACTTTTTTTCAGTCGCACTTCCGCTACTTTTTAATGTAAAGTGAAAATAAGACTCGTTTTTTGACAACACTAGCGTTGTCAAACAGCTATATAATCGGTTTGGCTGCAAAGTTTCAGTCTTTTGGGAATCTCGTTTTCTGGTGTGGAGCTGCGATCAAGGTATGAAATCGATAATGTTCTCCGTGTGATGAAATCTATCTGCCAGGCTTTAGACATTCTCCAGGGCGAGTTCAAGGCGTATTACGGAGTCTTGCTTCCAATCATTACAATTCGCGCGAAGAAGTTGACCGCAATCAGTGATCTTGTGACCTGTGCGGCGTTGAGAGTGAAGGGGTGAAGAAACGATTCAACAAGTGCGTCAACGACATGAAATACGTTATGGCATCATGTGTTCATCCCTCCTTCAAGACGCCGTGGCTACAATTTCTGCACTACGTTTCCACAAATGATGCTGACGCACTGCGAGAAAAAGTCAAGACAGATGTAATTCGACTGTTGCGGGAGACATCAAGCCAGGTTGATACCGAGAAGAGTGACACCAACACCAGTCACGACTCCGAGGATGAATTTTTTGGTGTGTTGGCGCCATCCTGTGAAACGTCGGTGCAGAAGGAAACAGCAATTGTGGACGCCTTTTTTTCGGACAGTCTGAGCAAGTCCTTGAGCTTTTCGAATATCGAGTTAAAACATCTGTTCATTAAATACAACACCCCATTCCTTCCTGCTGTGGTGGAAAGACTTTTCTCTGTTGGAAAAGATGTGCTTAAGCCAAAGCGGGCAGGACTTAATGACTTTCATTTTGAAATGCTCTTGTTTTTGAAAGATGCGTAACAATAAATTTCCCTTAGAATGTGTTTTCTATAACGACGTTAAAATGACAGTGTAAACGAATGATAACATTCGTTTTCAAGATCATTTTTACGTCACTGTAGGGACTTGAAGAGTGTTTCCTAGTGTCATTTTAGACAAAAGTAGCGGAAGAAATAGCGGTAGCGCGCGTTACTTTGATCCGGGTAGCTGGGGGTTTTTTTTGGTCATTTGTCGGTCATTGACCGATTTTTTAGCAAAATGTCCGAAAAAAAATAGTCAATTTGGTCAAAATGTTCGAAAAAACATGTAGTCAACGCGCGCAAATCGATTTCAGTGATTGCAAAGAAGCTTCTTGCAACACTCTACGATTTTTTGTCAATCGGAAATACAAGACATAGACTTAGTGTTTGAACGTTGAACCAATGTCTTATTATATGTGATAACGCAAATACAGAAGTAACATTTCCCAAACGTGACTGACGTGGTGCTTTCAATTGTGACGCAATGTTGCGTTGTCTTGGAAAAGTCAAACCGCTTGGTAGAGATTGATCGGTCTGTTCTGTCAATCGGGACATTTTCTCAGCATGTTGCATAATTATATTACCGGTATCAATTTTTGAGCTGGTGGTCAACCCTTTCAAAATGTTATTGACCAGACCTCGATAAACAACAAAGTATCCCTTTGTACGTTGATCCAATGCAAGCCTCGAAACTGAAGGCGGCCATCGCGGCCATGGCCGCAATTAACCTACAAAAACCAACATTTTGTCCGCCGGGTCTCGCCCTTCCGTCGGCCGCATTTGTCCGCCATGAAGTTTCGAAAATTTTTTACGCAAACAGGCTTGTGAAGTACTTTGCCGCTTATAATCACAAAGGATTAGAAAGCAACCGAAGCACCCGATAAATCACAATACACACTATCTATGCTTGAATTGTTATTATTGATGAACCCAGCAGGACGGTGATGTCTGACATAAGCAGGATGCAAGTGACATCACAATATAGCCTACTTTATTGATGCGATATATTCAGTGTTCGAAATTAGCGTCGGCAATGCGTGAATGGATCATTCAACGTTGTTAGATGTCAAATTAATGTAAAACAAACGTAAATTTCTTATTGGGTATTGTTGTTACGCAATACAACACGCCGAAAAATTAAATCGATTTGTGCTGACTCGAACGTTGAATCAACCTAAAATTAACTTACTTTTCTCCCCGTGATTTATTTAACGTGAATTACTGTAACAGCGTGTGACGTGCGTATCTTGTTGCTTGCTTTATCGCTATTTTTGGTATTATTACATCACAACAAATCAAACAGTGCGGTCGTGATAGACTACTCTAGTATATTTTTCGCTTCTCGTTTTACATGTTTTAGTACAATTGTTTCGTAATAAACGTTTACAGCAATTGCCAAAGCAATTTCAACTTTTGTCGTTTGGCCTTGGCAACATTTCTGCCGAAATAAAAATGTGCTAATTTTGAAGACTGTACGTTGATGCGTGTCGAAGTTCCGAGGGCCGCCATGTGCTTGTGATTGACCGCCGAACAGCTTGCTTCAGTCGGACACGTTTGGCCGCCGGAAAAAAAAAGTTGTTTCGAGGCTTGCAATGTCTCATCTCATTGCTTGTGATAAACGCAAACATGAAAGTAACACACTCAAAGACTTCAACTTTCTAGAAATGCCACTGTGTTTTCAAATCTTTCCTTCGAGTCGTGGAAAAGATTGATTTGTCAGTCGGGAAGTTATCCCAGCATGTTGCATAATGTTGTTAACTTTTGAGCTGGTTATAACCTCTGTGAAATGTTTGAATCCACATCGATAGATAGTGATTTTGTGTGATGGTTTTTGCAACGTCGTACTCCACTCCATTAAAAATTTTAAATTTGAAGTAATGTGTAATTGCGAACCAGGTGACAATTGGCGGAAAGTTTTAACAATAGCTGTGAAGCGTGGCATAGATTGGCCAAGTTTGGCAGCTAATTGCTAATGCTTTGCTGACTTTTAATGAAGAGATCGCAACTGCAGAACGTGGATTCAGTTTGCTTTCTCGGTCGCGAACTCCAGCAAGAAATCGCTTGCATTGTTCAACTGCAGATAAACTTTTGCGTTTTTGGTTGAATGCTGCATCATACAAAACATTTAATTATGACGCGGCATATGCGCACTGGCACGGCAACGCGAAGCGAGCACGCTACAACGTGAGCGGTGAAATTGTTGACAAGTTAAATCACTTTGTAAATGCGAACCATTTGAGCGTGACGTGTTTTTTATTTGGTTATTCTTACTTGTTTTTATTCCTTTCCGTTGTGCAATAAAAGATGTCTGCGGGTGTTGCAAGGTTGAGTTTTGCTGATGAACGTTGAAACGTTTGTCTGTTCTAACTTTTCTCAGATATAACACGACAACGTTTCTCAGCGAAACTTCATGTTGTAGCTGGTCAGGAAGTGCAAATTTTGGTTTGTATCAGCTACTTGAAAGGAAATATTTTCATCAGAAAAAATGACCGAATTGTTTCAAGTCATTTCGGACAAATGACCGAAAAGTCTCAGCAAAAAAAAAAAAACAGCCGAGTAGCGGGTAGCACGTTACTTTTGTAAATTGGTAGTGGGTAGCGGTAGCGCGCTATTTTGGTCCAAGTAGCGGGTAGCACGCTACCGGTACTTTAAAAGTAGCGGGTGCCCACCTCTGTTCGTCTGGTAGTATTAACACTTGGCATCCATAACAAATTGAACGGAAGTTGATTAATCTAATCTTTACTTTGTTAAAGAAATAATTATTGGTTGTCAGTATATTTCCTCATACATAAACCATACACTATATCGTACGTAAAACTTTATACAGTACGGTACCGATACATAGAAAATCATGTATGCATATTTAACAACACATTCAACATCCGAAAAACATTTCAAGCAACAAAATAAGGCACTGCAGATAACCTAATCCTTAGATTTTATTATACCTGTATATGATGGTTTGATGGCATCTACTGGACCTTATCAGAAGCCTTTTAGACCAACACCTCCTCTGAAAGGTTCTTTTCCGTTGGACCGCCAAGGTATATTTCTAGTCTTTCATTTTTATTTAATCAAACACTTGGGTGAATAGTGGCTATGATAGCCTACATTTGATATATTTCGCTTTGCTCGCCATTGAGCATTTTTTGTGGTGTTATAGTATTTATTGTTTGATCAAAAACTCTATAGAATGTTTTGGGTCTTTTAGTTTTAAACCACTCAACTCTGCAACACCTATTTTTTGCTTTTCTCAAAGATAGAAACCTGGAAATCTATATGTCTCTAGTTATTTTCCAAGAAAGTTGTTATCTCTCGTTGTCATATAAGCCTTTCGGGCCAAAGGTCTGTCTTTTTACCACCCCAGATTTACAATGTTCCCGGACTAAGCTGGAAAGCTACGAGAACAGCTAGTCTTTTGTTTCATCATCTAAGGCAGGGCTTCTCAAACTTTTTGTTCTGCGACCCCATTTTGAAAAATATATTTCTATGCGACCCCATTTTTTTTTTTTTTATTTGCAACAGACTCAAGATGGTCCATATTACACAATCACACATAAAAAGTAGAAACAAAGCAGATACTCAACTCCGAAGAGCTGAGTCGTAATGTACTAAATACAAAGATTGATAGTAACAGTCTGTTCGCATTAGTTCATAAATCCATTGATTGGAAGACAAGTTACATCGGGTTACAAACTGGTATAATTTTTACGAATGAGAGCTTGAAAGGTTGTGGCATTGTTATCAACGAATGCAGAGGTGATGCTGCATCGTCTCTGCATATTAAACAACATTCTGTAACAATTATTGTATCCAACACGTAAGCGATTACTACTGGATGAAAGATAGTTACACCATAGTTGACAGGCATATAAAGGCATACAATAAGAACGAAACAACACATTTTTAACAACAATCGAACATTTGGTAAACCTTGCTTTTAACATGTTTCCAGCACAATACAACGACCGTAATTGTCGTTTCATGTCTTCATCATCGGATAGCAAGTCGTTAATTATTACTCCAAAATATTTCACAGAGGTCTCAAAGCAGATACGATTTTCATTTAAATATATGATCGGATTAAAGTCAAGTTTCAACATCTTGGATTTAAATAAAACACCAACAGTTTTGCTGCAATTAAAGTTTTGTTGCATTATTGGGACATCCACGTTAATGACATTAAAACGGATCATTTTGATCATTATATTTTCTTTTTCTTTCTGACTTATCAATTGTTTTCTTTGTGCTTGCATTGTTACCACATGAATATACGGAACCTAACCACTGATCCATAGTCAATTAATCTTGTAACTGCTTTAAACTTTAGTCTAGGTTCCTTCCAGGCCCGTAGCCTCGCCCCCCTGAAAAAAATTTCGCCCCCCCTGACAAAATCCCAACATTTTCGAGCTACAACCACAATTATAATGATTCAATTTTTTCGCCCCCCCCCTAACAAAAAGTTGGCACCCCTTGCTCTGCGGTCTGGCTACGGCCCCGGTTCCTTCAGAAACTAGTTGCAAAGCTACTCTGAAATCATAATGTGAGTGGTAAGGTTACTTTTGGTCAGTAGGTTACACTTACAGCAATGATGATAGCGTAACAATGCATGAATTGTTACGATTGGTTATATTTTATCGTTCGACAGTTCACACCGACGGTTGCGGTCAATTGACATCATGGCAAGACTACAACCTACCGGCACTAGAATTTCATTACGACCCCAAAATTTCATTACGCGACCCCATTTGGGGTCGCGACCCATAGTTTGAGAAGCCCTGATCTAAGGCATGCAGACCTTCCACTCCATTAATTAGTGACTTGAAGATAGTGCAGCAATCGTGGATGATGTGGTCTGCGGTTTGTTCCTCAGTACCACATTTACAAATAGAGAAAGAAACTTAAAATTAATATATATAAAACACAACAATTACACATGTACCAACCGTTTTGCAAACCAATGCTTTTGCCTATACATTTCTTGATAACAATATTCAGTTAACTACTCTTTGTAAAAGATCGGAATGGCCCGTTTCGGTGAGTCCGATTCGGTTAGTCCGATCCCTTAACGGGGGATTTTTTCAATTTTTTTTTTAAATTATCGGGTACCGTAGCCTAATTATCATTGCTGTTTTAGGGTAAGGAGTTAAGGTTACGGGTTAGAAATTTGGAACTCACCGAATCAAACTCACCGAATCGGACTCACCGAATAGTAGCAGACCCGTAAAAGATACGGTATCAAATGAAATGCATTACATCATCATAAAACTGCTTTGACCCTAATAAACAAGTTTCAATTGCTTTGTTTTCATAATTGCATAATACATTATTATTACAAATCAGAGTAAACAGTTTCCTTGAAATGCTGTATAAAAGATCTTAAATTCATCTTTTTAATTTATACCTTTTGCAGGGGAATGCAAGTTATTGAAAGAAGTGTTTATGAAGTGCTTAAGTAAAAATCATCACAATAACAGTTTATGTCGAATTGAATCAAAGAATTACCTTGAATGTCGCATGAACAAGTAAGGCCTGATAAAATGTAACATTGAACTGTTGAGATATTTAAATTCTTCATCCAGTTCTTTAATTAGTACTGATTTGACAGTTTCAGCAAAGTTTTCTTGGATGTTTAAAAAAAATGACTTGTTTAAACAAACTTGATTGGCCTACTTAAATGATGGCAATTCTGCAGGGTCTACAATACATAATATTAATTGGATGTATGATGGTCAAAACATTTTAGATTGTGATGTTATCACAAAGCAAATACAGTGCTAAAAATCGGTCTGATTTGTCATGTTCAGAGTTTTTGATTAGCTTGCTTGCTTAAAGCAAGGGGAAAGATGGAGATTAGTATGACTTAAAATGCTTTAAAACCTAGTTTCAGTGTGTTGGCAAACATAAAGCAAAACTAGTAAAATTTTCAGTCGGCATATCTTGAAAGAAAGAACACATGACATCTTGGAGTTGGGCTATGGACCCTGACTGACCTGGCACAGGAACAATTTTTTGTGAGGAACTACTTGGCGCAAAGTTTTCAATTGAATATCCCTTGCTTTATGCTTGTATAGATCTGTTGTGCACAATACTGCTAGTGTTAGATTTCTATTACAAATTTCTTAGTAACTTTGTCCTCTTATTTACATCTGTTCAATTTAATTGTGCGCTCACTGTACTGTAAGAGTAAAGCTACCACACACACAATAAAGCTAATAGAAAATGTAATTAAGAAATGTCAATATAATCAGACTACAATGCATTGTGTTGGCACAGTAGGTTTTAACCTCTAAACAATTTCACTGGGGTATGCCTTGCAAACACCAAATAACTGCAGTTCAAGTTGTAGTTTTAGTTCATACTTGTTCCTAGCTTGCGTTTGCTTGTTTTTGAGGTTATCTTGCTTTTTTGTTGCAGCAAGTTTGTAATTATAGTCGTAAGGCTTATCTACAAAAGAATGCGATAAAAATGCTATATTTATACACAAAAATAATTACATGAGGCAAGATGTGTTCAATGTAAAATAAACCTTGCATCAAATAGTTCGCCATGAGATGTACTCTGCTGAGGCATTCCATTATAATTCAACAAATTTTAGAAAGAATTGTAACCACTTGGTTTCAAAAGATGTTGGTTTTGATATATTTTGTTGTTTTCAAAATTTGAACTTGGGCAAAAAAAAAATTTTGCAAATCGGACAAGTGGTTTTTGAGATATTGCGTTTTGAAATTTTGTTGCTGTCACTAGGTGGCGCTGTTGATGTTCCTAATGTTTTTTTATTTTAGTGTTATGTTTGAGGTAGAAAGTTGGTTGAAGTGTCTATTCCACCATTTTTCGTAATGCAGAATTCAAAAATGATCTCAATTTTAGTCTAAAAGCATTAGCTAAGGAGTTATGGGGCATTTAAAAAAAATTAGGGGACCAAATGCCAACCCTCAAATTGTCATGTGGGTAACGAGATATCCCGAAGAAAAATTCTGTTCTTGAAAGTTCAAATCTTTATCCTCGGACTGGGAAAGCTTCTTGAAGAGCGTAATCCTTGCACACTCGCATACTTGTAGAGGCTTTGAATCGCTGACGCAGGCCCAGTCACCGAGATTGACAGAGTAAAGTTTCTGATTGTTGATGTCTTGTTGTCTGGGAATTATTCCATCCATTAAATACCGCTGAATGGAGAGCAGTCCTTAAACACCCTGAGAGTCGAACCAGCACTGCTTGATCTTGAAGCTTCTTTGTTCTGGAAGTCACACACTATTCGCACTAACCAACTGAGCTATCGGGGCGGTAGTTGCAGTGCAAGAAGTGAAAAGATTAGCAAAACAAACTGCGTGTTTGCATAAATTGGCAGTTGGGGTAATTAACCACTTTTCCTGATCCCATGTAAAATAATGATTACACAAGTTTTATGGTAGGGTAGGTAAGGTTTGATAGATTTTTGTATGCGTTCGCTTCCTGATCTGCTTTCCATTTCCTTTCCAGCAGTGGCCGAGTGGTTAGCGCGTTGGGCTCGTAGTCGAGAGCCTGCATGTTCGACTCCAGCCACCCGCATGGCGCATTTGCTGTTGTTTCTCTGGACAAGAAACTTTACGATAATTGCCTCTACACAGTGATCGATTTCGAGTAATGGGTACAGGGCTGCGATTTTTTCTTTCTTGTCGAACGACCAAAAATTCTGCGTTTGTTTGTCGAATAGTAATATGACGTCACAAGTGTCAGATTATAAGCGTTTGGCAGCGAGTTACCGCATAAGTTGTGTGCAGGCGCGGATTTATGGGGGGGGCCCAGGGGGCCCGGGCCCCCCCCCGAAATTTTGTGAAAAATTGTAGAAATTGTATGTTTCCGCATCAAATGGTTTGATATGCTTCTAAACAGCTGATATTAGTCCCTCGGCATCACAATTGATGAAAATGGTTGTTTTAATGTCTATTTTATAGCATATCGTATATGTCGTAGTATCATTGTTCATATCTGTTTAGCTTTTTCTTTCTTTTTAATTGATTTTCAAATTTTCTGGCCCCCCCCGAAAAAAACTCTTAGATTCGCGCCTGGTTGTGTGGTATCAGAGTCACTTACTTAAGCTTTTAATCGCACGCTGGTTGAGTGATTGCAAAGGAGTATCAAGCGCTAAGTTACGTACTACCGGACATGTATACAAATTGCCCTCGAAATTAGCTTGTATCTACGACGGCAAAAACATTGCCGTCGCCAAATCAACAAACCTTGGATTACGGCTGCAATTGCCGTATGCTTTAATGTTTAATCAAACGAAATTTTATGCGTTTCTTCATCGCGATACCGGCTTATTGTTACGCAAAAGTTATTTTTTCATCGAATGCTTATTGTTTACCGATGTCGTTGCGAATATAAATTATAGTGAAAGAAGATACAGTTAAAAAGTAGAATTTACCTGCTATAGATTATCAAACAGAAGGAAAAGTTAGTGTGGTATTTTGCAAAATTTGTAAAGAATTTTATGACGGAAGCAAACTGGAATTAGAAAAGCTACGGGGTCAAGTTAAAAAAGTAGTACGAAATTCGATAAATGGTTCTTGGGCAGTAAAGTAATGCTTCCGATCATATGGCATCGCACGTTCATGAACGGGCAGTTTCGCGTCTTCAAGTATTCTAGTGACGACGCGACAACCTCATCCTCCGATACAGCATCTGATAATTCCGATTCTGACAGCTAGTTCTTTATCAAACAGACTCGTGTTTGCTCGCAGTATCCCAATTGTGCCGAAATTATGTTAGTGTAAACGTAAATCGAGGCAATCATCTCGCAGTGAGCTATTAATTTGTTACCGGTACCTGGTTGAACAATTAACGTTATTTTATGATAATTCAATTCAACGTCGCTAGATGTCGAATTAATGTAAAACAAACGTAAATTTCTTCTTGGGCATCGATACGCAGGCATCAAAATTCGTTATTTTTGCATTGCGACTTCACGTCTGTAGACGTTGAACCAATGTAAAAACGACGGGTTTTGCTAGCTAGGTTGTGTGCTTTTGTGAATGCAAGTGCAAAATCGCCCATTACGTAATCACAGAAACCCTTTTAGTGGAAGGAAGTCGAGTTGCAACCGTGTTTATCTGTCTACTATTCTTTATTCACATTGCAAAAAAATTCTCCATTCTTGGAACAACAATTGCATAAGTCAGACATAAATACAAACTTGCATAGACCTTGACAAGTAAAAGTAGCCTACTTCGAAGAAAGTTAGAAACCCGTTGTGTCGAATAGCACGAAACGTGTGTGGCGAAATATTTGATGCCAGGCGTTAGAACTTCGATCAAAGCATTTCCCGCAGTGTTCAAAATGTTCCTTTCCATAAAAATAGCGGCTTTTTTCATCTGTATGGTCTGGTTGCACGTCTGGTCGGAAACTAGGCTGTTTTCTACCAGTGGCGTATATTCAGGGTGTTCAAGGTGTGCACTGCACACCCCAAGAAATCCAGAAAAAAAGAAAATTTCCATCGGTTGTCGATGTTCTTTACTTTCATGATATTCTAACATCTTGCTGCATGCTGATTGCTTTCTTTTCAATTGCAAAACTCATCCCCTTCTAATTTTAATACTCCAACGTTTGAGGTCATTGCCTTTAATTTTTTTCGGTCATTACCTTTTCCTTTAAGCTGGGTGTGCACTGACAGCTTGGCGAGTGCTATTTAAAATAAACAATTAAGAAAAATGACGTCACAAGGCAGCGAAAACAGGTCAGCCAGGCTGTGCAGTGTGCACTCGCTGATCTGCACACCTTGGCGCGTCATTGGGGGAATCCCAGGCAATAGCAAGTTTTAGCTTGTTGGATTAGAGTTTGAGGTGATCAGCGCTGGAAACAACTTTTGCTAGAACTGAAGCAAAAGCAAGCTTTCTACGACGATGTAATTCAAAAATTTATTGCACAAACAAAAAGAATTGAATCATGCTATAGATGAATTTTCCTTCTGTAGTCGAGGTGTTAAACATTTTCGTTTTTACTAAGTAGTACGGCGGATAAAACTACAGCCGACCAACATAGCAATCGACTTTCTTTTCTTGTTTATTATCGAGTTGCTTTGCTATTGTTTTTTGTTTTAACTTTCACCTGTTTGTTTTTAATTCGCTTGTACATTTCTCAAGGTGTTGCGACCGTGCCTAATCCTTGCATGAAGTAAATCATTTCCATCTCGAGCACGCTTTAACTTTCGCGTTTTTGCAGACTCCTGCTGTGTTATGGCAAGTAATATTGTTCGTTTTGATGGTCGGAAATAAAAAGTGAACTGAAGTATGCTATGTGACTTTAGAAATGCAACTTAATGTTTGATATTGTTAAGTCTTTCATTCAATGCGCTGTCAAATAAAGATCTATTTTGTATTCTTCTCCATTCCGACATTATTTTTGTCACTTCTGTTCATGTTCAGAATTTGTGCTGAAAATGCTCTCTGAACGCACCAAATTCAATGTTAATTTTTAAAATTTTCTGGGGGAGGCCCCCCAGACCCCCCGCTGTTGCTTTGCCGTCACTGAACACCTTGTCAAAGTGGTCACGGTACGCCACTGTTTTCTACATGTGAAAAACTTTCATAGCAAGTATCCAACAGTCATTTTACCAGAGCAATATTGTTAATCAGCTCAAACTGTGAAATACAAACTGGCATAGACGTTGACAACTCAACGTAGCCTAGGTTATTTCATCTATAAAAGAAACCCGTTGTGTCGAATAGCACGAAACGTGTGTTGCTAAATGTTTGATGCCAGGCGTTGGAACTTTGATCAAAGCATTCTCCCGCAGTGTTCAAAATGGCGGCGCTGACGCCTTGGGAGTTTCTCGTGTGAAGCGTCGCTTTTAGACCTTGCTTTGAAGTACCTGGCGCAAGAAAGTTTACGTAAGTCAGCACTCTTATGATTGCATCACGTGATGCTCCCCCCCCGATTGTTCCTCGACCTGACGACGTTTAGTCCTCTCTCAGTTTTTTTTCCTTTTTATTTTCCTTTTTTTTTTGTAAGGCACGGCGTTTGTCGAATAGTGATGGCGCGTGTCGAGTGACCTCGTCACCGAAAAAGGCAAAATGCATAGCGCTCAAGTCCGCTTTCCCGCAATGCAGGATAAAGATAATAAACAAAACAAATTATTGATAGGAGCTTGCTTAGATGTGGTATTATAAACTTTGGCTTAATATAGCAATTGCATTAGTTTAGTTGAGCCACTTTTACATGGTGTGCTTTTGAATATGTATCATGTTTATACTCTTTGAATCATTTTCTTACCAGTAGCTGATTATCGTGTTTTATTTAGTAATCTCATGCAACAAGAATCTCTGAGTCTACTTGGTTACAAAGATCTTGATAAAAGCGAACCTAACAGCAAGGTGCCTCACAATGAATGATAATGCTGCTGATGTTGCACACAAGCAAGACAAAGAGGAAGAATTTTTCAAACCCCTTTGCCCTTCTGTCGTCGAGAGATATTTTACTCGTGGATATGAAGTCAATTTACCAAAAGGTTTCATCACTTGTAAAGATAATCCAATTTCCACTAACTTTAATGATGTGTGCATTTTAAGACACTCAAATAAGCTGTGCATTGTAACATTAGCACCATCACATCCTATCATAAAAAAGAAAGATTCTGTCCATGTTACCAATATCAACTTCAAAGTAAGTCCTGCTACCGTATGTAAGTAAATTTAGTAGGGTAACTACAAGTTCTTGCCCAGTAACTTTTCAAGTAGACTGGGAAATTAATTCCTTCTTGGGGTAAATTCATTTGATTACCGTACATTGATTGGTTTATTTTGTTGCGAGTTTTATTTATTGTTTTGCTTCACATATGCACATATTTTACACATGCATATAGAATTACATGAGAAAAAAAGTGAGGAAAAATGCATAGCATGACAATACAAATAGCAGACAAATCTTGTCAAAAGAAAATTAAGTTCCTGTACATTAGGGTGGAGTGAAACATAGGTTAAAAATGAAAGTTGATAGAATCAATCTGTAATAGTTACTAAAAGTTGTGATGTGGTAAATGTATTCACATGCTGAAATATTTTTGATTTTGATCAACGTTTACGTCTGCCGCAAGTCCATTGAAGTTTTCACTGGTATTTTGGAGCTATGACGTCATCACAATTAGCAGATCGTCACTTTTATCTAACTTCTACCTTCGGTACTTCTATCTAACAATATCAGAGTTGTAAATTACACATAAATCGTTGCAATGCAGTGGAAAATACGTCTTTTAGAACGCTTGTTGCATGTATATGATCAACTGATAAGAAAAAACACGGATTTTAAGCTATTTTCTTCAAATTTCTGTTCCTTTCACAAGTTCATCACCACAGTTTAAGCAAGTATGTGCAATGAAGGTAAAGCAAACTACAGTAGAAAAGTGTTTTTCTTAATATGACAATATTGAGATTTCGGTTGCCTGTTTACTTTTGATCCCATATAAATATTGTAAACGCTTTTTAAATCATCAGCTTATACAGTACATGGGCGTTGGCAGAAATATTGCAGGGGGAGGGGGCAAACATCTTTTAAGCCAAATTTCATCTTGTGAGCTACAACGAGTGCAACGTAGCTAAGTGTATTGATGAAATGTAACGTAAATTTGGACGGCACGAGCGAAAACGTTACAATTAAAGATATTTCCAAAGCATACTTAGCGATAGTTTCCGAAAGCGCGAAAAAATAGTCCTGGAAAAATGTTGGTTTACTTCGAAGAAAATTGGATGAAAAAGATATTATCGCCCAAAGGTAAGAAACATTTTTGAAAGTATCGTTTTCATAAGGAAAGAAACGTTTATAAAACCCAAATCCAGGGGGACAAGTGCCCCTCTCTGCCGACTCCCATGAGTTTAAATCTCATTAAGCACTCCATTTGCCAAAAACTCTCGTTTTGTATTGAATACAGGCATTTCTAATTTTGACTGCAGTCTCCTTCGAATGAATCCTTCCCGTTGTTTCTGCCCACACTCCGCAGATGCTGCTTCAATAACGAGGCGCACGGCCCCTTCCATGGCTTGCGTGTGACACGGATAGCTAGGAAATTCAAGCTCTGGAGCTGCAGCATCTTGAATGAAGGACATTAACTGACTGTCCGGTATGTCTCGAGTTAGCGGTAGTTCATATCTCTCTGTATGCTGCCAATCAATCAGTTCAAAGTATTCGTTTGCTTCAAAGATCAAGAGTGGAACTTTAAAGAGACGAATGGAATCTCCATGACCTTGTTTTCTGGAAAGTATCCTTCTCAGTGCTAATTTTCTGTTGTACAGACGTTCATCTACCAACATCCACAGCAATAGGTTCTCTTGGTGAGCAAAAAAGGCATTTCGGTTGATACCAGGGACAACTATTGCTTTTAGTTCAGCGCTAAGACAGCGCGACTTTTTAACTACGTGAAACAAAGTGTTTAGCTCCTTTACAGTAAGTAGTACAGGAAGGTTGCGTTTTCACTGCAAACCACGTTGGAGCGTATAACTTGGCAATGTAGGCTACTCCACCAAAAGTTTCCTTGCTTCAGTTGTCCCATTAGGTCATGACGATGTCGCCGCCAATGTGCGGGTTCAACTATGGCAGGAGAGACTGGCAGCCGGACCGACATTGGCCAATATGGAGCTCACACCCATGGAGAGCCTTCCTCCCGGAAAACGTGAACCGTGGAAGTATTGGCGATGCCTCAACCGCTTAAGAACTGGTATTGGCAGGTGTAAAACCTTTATCTGACCTAAAAGCAAGGTGCTCTGCACAGGATTTGGCCGAGTTCAACGATAGAGCAAGAGCCTGCGTGATGCTCTGGGCTACGGCCGTGTGATACACGATGAAGAAGACCAACGCTCTCAGATTTTACAGGGATTGTTTCGTGAAACATAAAGCTTCAAAATGCGATTGGTTGTTGTCAGCCATCTGGAGTGATTCATCTTTCTTGGATTACAATAGGCAAGCTTGGCATCACAACGCCCTGACTAATTGCTTTACAGATGCCATACAAGTACAGTAGGCTACTGCTGGTCTGTGCTTAAGCTCACGTCAATTGAAGGCAGTTGAATATCAACAGCCTCAAACTCTGTGACTGGTAAACTGTCACAGTCTTCAAGTTTTTTACCAATGGAGCCAGAAAAACTTAGTGGACCAGATGTAACTCCATCAAGATAATGCATCAAGTGTCTCAGTGGTAATTCATTAAAATGCAACAGACATACAAACCGCTGCAATGGCTTTTTCAGGCCCTTTTTAAGAATTGCATATTTCCGATTATGTTGCTTAAATGGACTAATTGAATCGTAAGAAATATCCTCTATGACGTCACATGCGATGGTTTTGTTGCGGAAAAAAATCTGAAGCAAATTGTGATATTTAATCAGCACATCCCTTGTAATCTTGAACTTGCTTGCGGCAGACAAAAACTTTATTTTAAAACGCTGAAATTTTCAAAGCTTAATAGTCAAGCCACACTACAACTTTTAATCGCTATTACAGAGCAAAAATCAAAATTTTCTTTTTTCACTCCACCCTACTGTACATACTGTAAGAAACATGCAAAACGCAAAGAAATGTTGTTTTATCACACAAATTTTCTTTAAAGCGATTAGCCATATGTCATCTTC
This sequence comes from Aplidium turbinatum, assembly GCF_918807975.1. Taxonomy (NCBI): domain Eukaryota; kingdom Metazoa; phylum Chordata; class Ascidiacea; order Aplousobranchia; family Polyclinidae; genus Aplidium; species Aplidium turbinatum. The sequence continues at coordinate 51,790,148 of NC_137472.1, forward strand.
ACTTATCATTGCATCAACAAGTGTGTTATACACATGAATTTACTGTACTTACGAATCTACATGTAAGCAAGCTAAGACTAGCGCATGACGAATAACCATCTTCAATTATAAGTTTGCATTGTTTTTCATTTATAGGTGACGGAAAAGTTGGACCGTTCTCAAAATCAAGTTTCGGGTAAACGCAAGCGTGGAGCTCATTGGTTGAATACTGAAAGTGCGTTGTGTATTGTCACTTGCAGTGATGACACCCAATACACCATTCACAGCGGAATTAGAGGAAACCTTGTAGAAATCAATAAAAGACTGTTGACGGAACCATGTTTATTGCAGCAAAAGTATGAAACAGAAGGGTGAGTTTTATTTTCAAATTCTTAACAATTTTAGAGCGAATGTTTCATACTTGGAGAGCTACCTTTTCTCGTTAATTTCTAAATACTTTCTTAGTTTCTCGAGTTTTTTTTTTTTGTGAAAGTAAGAATGGTTTGCACTGTATCTCCCAGAGGTCAAGCTCAAATTACCGTAGTTGTGTCTCAACATGGACTTTCGTGAGATGATTAAACAGGCAGAGGATGGGCATTATTCTGGCGTTAAAACTTCAAGGCATTACTGCAATCTTAAATCGATTTTAAAACTCACGGACTTCGTGTGATCATTCAAAAGTCCTGTCCTCTATAGTACTGAGACGATATGGTTTCACTCACATACGTGACAGTAAATGAAGTTTGCATGCTGCAAAAAATCTGTTCAATGGTCACATGTGAGTGTGACCCTTAGGCCTGCAGTTGGACTGCACTAAAAGCTCCACTTAAAGTTTTCTTTTGACCGATTTGTTAACAAAGCAAAGTTTGATGATTTTTAGTTCTAGTCTATTTAAGTATTTTAAGAACAGTAGACTACTTCTATTTCATTAGAAATGACGATCTCTATACGGCTGCATTGACACTGTCTGCTTTGTAAAGCGCTGAGGAGCAACGCATTCTGCGATGGATACAGCTCTATATAAAAACTAACATTATTATTATTTTCTCCACGAAATGCATTCTGGAGTTAGCCATGGCCACCTAAAGATACGGCCTGATTTGTCACATTTAACAGAAATTTCCAGGTTTTTCTAACTTTGGGCGAACGTTTAAATAAATTTTTCTAAAAATTAGATTTTTACGCTTTCTTTATTTTTTTCCCCAGATGACACAATAGGTTTTAACATTCTCACATGTTGAAAAACAAAGAAAATTCGATTTCGAAGATTTTAGTCAGACTGCTAATTTTCAATAACAGTCTGATTTTGTGTTTTTCAACTTACTTTTTCTCATTTGCTACTGCTTCCCCAAGGCAACAAAAAAGTTTTATGTCATTAGGAAACCGCAAAAAGTAAAAACATCTCAAAAAATGTCAGTCAAGCACTAGCAGTAGCTGTAATCAAAATATGCAAAATGTGACAAATCAGGCCGCATCTACAGGTGGCCATGAGTTAGCCTTATTGTACACAGGTGTGTTTTGAGAAATAACTCATGCCGTGTTGTATACTACTGTTTAATAATTAGATTGTGAAGTTTTTTGTCAAATAATTTTCAGATTTGTAGCCATTGTAATGCCAAAAATGGCTGAAGCCAACCTTATACTGGATGGATTGCTGGACGAAGCCGCGTACAAATCGTATTTGATACAGTCTAAAAAGAGTGATGTGAAAGACATTTCCTAATTACACAACACGACACTTGAAGTGTAGGCATGGAGTCACGAACATTTGCTAAGGATGAATCAATTTCGCTTTCTTCACCATCACGGAATGCTTGGTTGCTGTTTTCTTGTCAATAAAATTAATTCAATGTTATTTGAAAATGCCTTTTACAACAGACACCTGTGGGCAGTTGATATACGCAAATGGTTTAAACCACTATTGAGCAAGATATCTGATGTTTTTATTAGTTTATAAGCAGTGGGGTAATCGGCTTTTTTTTCAAATTCAACTTTAGCCCTAATTTTAGGATACAACAGTAGGCTGTATTCTAACACCCTTAGTGAAAAAACATTGAAATTTCCGTTATTTCTATCTAGAAGCGTTGACAAACAGAGGGTACTTCGGGCCCGTAAACTTGAAAAAACACCGCGTGTTCTTTGAATGTAGTGCGTTTTTTAGACGTTACTTGATTTGAGACCCGAAGATCTCGTTGGTACCGGACCCAAAATATCCTCTCAACGGCCCTGCTTGTACAGTATTTACAAAAAGTTACTTTGCATTTTCGGTCTACGCCTTCAGTCTGGGAATCTCGGCTCAACCTCTCTTCATCTTGCTATCTATTTTATCTGCGCTGGTTTCAGTTTAGTCACGCACATCGACTTGCCTTTGGTTACAATGCTTCTGCTGTAACAACCAATCGAAAACCTCAGACTGGCAAGTGGCAACAGCGGCGTTAGCAACGCAATAGGCCTATAGGCCTACCGCCCTTTGATTTTTGTACGAAGTAATAATCACGAAATAATTTTGTCGTAGGCTAAAAGCTGATTAAAATTCCACATAACAGAAGAACTAAAGCAGTGTGTGTTTAATTTTATTGAAAGTTCAAAATTCATTATACGTCTAGCTTTCATTGAAGCAAATTCAGAAATTACTGTATACCGTCAAAAGACAATGTCTCGATTAAATCACTTTCAATGGACAATATTGCTAGCACAGACAGCCTGCTTTCTCCCATAGTCGATCGATCTCAAGTTAGATTTCATCAACTTAAATTTTTAAAAAAATTTCGTTCAAAGCTTGCGATAAAAACGGCAACAGTGAGGTCACACATGAAGATGGAAGAATCCCGTTGTTCTTTCTTTTTGGTAATAGCTATATATTAACTGTTACCCAACCTGTCTTCTTTCTAATTTTTGACTCAAGTTCCAAATGTGTAAGATTGTATATTGTCAAAAAGAGACTGGTTCAATTGTGCTGTGGAATAGCCTAGACACTGCACACTCTCATTACGGCAAATGGCAGATAGGTTGCTTCCCTTCCATATGGGAACTTTACCACAGCATCAAGCTTGTCGAAATTTGTTTGCGACTTTCGCGGAAAAGTAGTGGAGAAGGTTTGGAAATTGCAAGGGAAACTGGCAGGGTTGGAAATCGTTAATCAAAAAGCAATGACTACTGCATTATTCGATAGTGCCCAAAAAAGCAATGACTCCGCTATCGATACTTTAAAAAAGCAATGAATAGCAATCACTAAAAATTGACTGGCCAAAAAAACAAGCAATCCACAAACTTAAAGAAAATACGAAAACTCGAAAAAAAAAAAAAAACAAGCCCAAACTTGCGGGAAAACCGCAAGGTTGGCAACACTGTTAACGAATCTCACTGGCATGGTTTTTCTGAACTGTGTTGCTGCAAAATTTTTCTTAATCCATTAAAGTTCGAAAACCGGAAGGGGACTAGGTTGAATAGTAATCCGAAAACTAAATCTCGTAAATTCATTTTGACGTCGAAGTAAGTGAACGACAAAAAGTGATTCAGCAGTTCTCCTAAATATCCATTAGGCTAGTGAAAAACGAATAATGATTTCGTTGCTTGCATAAAAAAGCAGTGAATAACGCGCATTCGAAATTTATTTTTAAAAGGAATGGGTAGTGGGTAGGCTACCGGTATAAGCATTCGATATTCAAAAAGCAGCGAATAACGCCATCGAATAGTGAATAAGGCACCTGCAGCTAATAAGGCCCGCTAATTTTCAAACCTCAATATTTTTCTAAATACTGCATAATTTTGAACGAAACTTGGAATGAGGATACTTTGGGTCTATCTAAACAACATATCTGTGAAACAAGTTTCTAAGTTAAAGGGGTTGTAAAATAAAAAAAAAAATCTCAAGCGGGCCTTATTAGATGCACGTGTTGTGAATAAGGCCCGGTTTGAAATAGCACCAAAAGTGATGGAAAAGGTGTATTTTCACAATAACAACACCACAAAACAAATTCTAATCGACAACACAGGCACATCACTAATAATTAAATACACAGAGACAACTATTTCCTCCCCCGCCCCATGCTCCATTTTTTAAAAAGCGACATGGTGTTTTTAGATATGGTATAGGGATACTAAAGTATTTTGATTCTAAAATTATGATATTTCCATTGCAATAACAAATTGGATTAATGGTGTAACAAGAATTGTTTAGGTCACTCAAGTCTTTAACCCTCACTTTCTTAACCAGGGGTGCACAACGTTACCCCAGGGGCCCATGGGTCTCATTACCAAAATTAGCCTAGTCTGATCATCATTATCAGTCTTGCTTTAATTATAAAAAAAAAGTTCAAATTTATTGGTTTTACTGCATCAGCATGCACATATCTTTCACATAAAATGCAAAAAAACGGAAGTCAAAGCGGTTTGTTAACTTATCAGAACAGTCTAAAATATGTAAAAATTAATAAAACCACTCAATTTCAGCCCCCCCCCCCCCCCAAACGTCAACTTTCAGTAACTCAAAAAGTTCTCAACTTTTAGGCTGTGAAACTTTACCAGTTAGTCTCAATTCACCATAGCACCAATCAGAGCTTCCAATTTTGTTTAAAAGATTTGTAATAACGGAGATCCAGGGGGTGGGCCTTATTACTGGCTGGGCCTTATTAGCTGCAGGTGCCTTAGTGACTATAGTCGTTACTTCCAACCCTGGGAACTTGTGTGGTTTAATGAGCGAGATGATCATAAAGGTCAAATTGATTCAAAACTTATTCTGGCTTGCCAGGCTAGCTTATCTTGTTGACATATTCGGTATGCTTAATGAGTTCAACGCCACTCTACAAGGAATTGATATATTCGAAGCGACCTCAAAAATCATTTCATTCAAGCAAAAAATTCAAATTTTGAAAGAAGAAATCTGCAGTACGGTAACAGTCTTAAAATTTTGAAGTCGCTACAAACCTTCATGTCTACATGTAGCCTAGCCTAAATGAGGGAAAAAAAACAAAACAGAACACAAGTTGGAGCAGCGTATCATGAAGATGGCGAGCTCTCATGTGCCCACTCTGTTTGATAGTTTTGAATCTTATTTTCCAAGCCATCAGGCAGAAGCATTAAAAACAAAGCTGTGGGTTTTGAACCCCTTCGGTGAACAGGAGCCTCCGGGATCTTTGGGTCATACTCTCAAAACCGATTTCTGCCAGTAGCCTAAGCATTTTTCAATCGCGGAAAACACGCTGCATTTTCGGTAGGAGTTTTGGATAGTTCTTATAAAGACTTCGCCATCCAAGCACTAGAAGTTCTTGTTCAAAACCCCACAACTTATTTGGCCAAAAAAGGCTTTACTGCACTAGTTGACATCAAAACGAGTTGCAGCAAGAAGTTGTGCCTAACTGGTCTGAAATTGCCAGAAATATTCAGCAGCAACCGAGTCATTGATAAACCGGTGGTAGCCTACTTGTTGGACATTTGAATAAAAAAATGTTGTCTCTTCATTTTCTTTTTGGGAACGTTCAAATATTACGTAACGCCTTCGAGGGGGAGGGGGGGGGCTTATGCAAAGCGTTACGTTAGCGTCACATCGGGGGGGAGGGGGTTCAAGCAAAACGTTACGTAACGCTTTCGAGTACGGAATGGTAGTTTTTTATGCTAAATTCGTAGTGAAAAAGCGTTACATGGGGGAGGGGGGGGATTGAAAAAAGCGTTATGTTGGCGTTACATGGGGGAGGGGGGGTCAAAAATTCGGAAAAAAAGCGTTACGTAATATTTGAACGTTCCCTTTGTGTAATAATTTTCGGTTGGTTTGTGCGGATGAAAGTTTTGCAAAAAAAAAATGTGCGGATGGTTCTCAAAAAGGTTGAAAAGCACTGATTAAAGCATTTTGCATTTTGCCCCGATAGCTCAGTGGTTACGCGCCGGGCTCAAGATCACACGGCGCTGGTTCGACTCTCGGGGTGTGCGCTTGAGCAACGCATTTCAGGACTGCTCTCCATTCAGCGGCACCTAGTGAATGGAATAATTTCTCGGCAACAAGACTTCAACAATCGGAAAACTTCACTCTGCCAATCTCGGTAACCGGCCCTGCGTCAAGTGCCTCTACAAGTATGCGAACAAGTACCAGGAATAACCTATCAAGGCTTTGTCAGTCCGAGGATAAAGATTCAAAACCAAACCAAACCAAACCACTATGCACTACGGCTGTCATACCAAACATGTTGAACAAAGATTTCAAATAAGTAATTAATTTTTGAGAAGAAGTAGTCTTACTACAACAATAAACAAAAGAGAAACGCGAAAATTCATCAACAACACAGTTAAAAAGAAATTATTTTTAGTAGCCTATTTGACGGCAATAGTCCTTTAAAGCCAATACTCAATCGTTCATCAATGTGGCTTTCGGAGGATTGTAAAACCTTGGCTTCATTTCGCAACAAACTTTGCAATTTGTGACCGATCTTTTCACATCACCTATCGAGTATGGCAAATTCATTGATCTTACAAAACGTGCATTCTCACAACTCCCAGATGACACAAATTTTAATGAATTTTTTCCCGTCGACTGAAATCAATTAAGACACCCATTCGTGCCAGCCGCTCAACTTCTTCGAAGCTGATGAGGACATCTCTGCGGCTGCTTGGGCGGACCATAAATGGAGTTCTGAATGGAAGTTGAGCGCCACCAGACTCTATTCTTTCATCCCCGACACACGCCCCATTGGTCTAACACTACCAAGACAGGCATGGGTGCGCCTCAACCGTCTCCGTACGGGCGTCGGGCTTTTCCGCTCAACCATGCACCAATGGGGAATGGCCTCTTCCTCCTCCTGTGAATGTGGTGCTGAGGAACAGACCGCAGACCACATCATCAATGACTGCTCCATCTTCAAGCCACCTAACGGAGTGGAAGGTCTGCGTGTCATGGATGATGAAACCAAAGACTGGCTTCTCTCTAGTATCCTTCCAGTGTAGTCCGGGAACATCGTGAATCTGGGGTGGTAAAAGGATAGACCCTCGGCCCCAGAGGCTCACACGACGATGACTAACGGTGCTTATCAGCATGGCAAGAATTGTTGATTAACAATAAGCTAAATATTTTTGAACTGCCAAGAAGCATAATAATTCCACTTTGTACGCGTTTTAATCAACCACTGAGACAGTGTGGCTGGACATCGTATTGGAATAACTTTAAGCGACCCCCACCTAGAACTACAATCTGATTGGTCGGTCGGTGGAATCGTATGCAAAGCGAAAATATGCTTCCGAAAAGTATTTTTTGCCTTCATGCACTTTAACTCCTCAAGAAAAGTATTTTTGTTTATACTTGTACGCTGATACCTTCCGCGGCCGCACATAACAGCGTGGCGGGCCGCCAGTTGGTGACCTCTGTTTTAGTGTGTTCCCAGTTGTACTGGCATAATACGAACGAGATAAAGCATCAGGTGCCACGTTAAGTTTGCCTTCGCGATACACGATATCATACGAATAGGCTACTGTGCCAATTTGACTCGCCAACGCATTATATTATTTTGTTTTTTACTTTTTCTCTTCTTCTGTGCGGTGAAACATAAAAGCAACTGAAGTTTGATCAGTAACCTAATCAATGTATAATTATTTGCCTAAAAGGAAATGAGACCACTTTCGAATCGCTTCTAGTTTGGCAGTAGCTTCTTTTTCAATAGCTACTGCAATATCGCTTCTCGTTCGAATTCAGGGTCTGAAAAAAACACGCCACTGGCGGACTGGCCTTTCCGCCTGATGTAATATTGCGGATAACAATAACTCGTCGTAGCTCTTTGGTTGAGGTTAGAACTGGCATTTCTAATATTCTATCATCCCTAATTTGTAATACGGTAATGACTTCACTCTATCGCGATCAGGGCTTAAACTGTCATTACTTATGTCTTGCCTCAAATCACGTCCGTTAGCAAACTATCAAGCACGACAAGTTTCACTTTATCGTATTCACGTCTTTGAAAGCAAACTTTCAAGGTAGAAAATCCATCGCTTTGTAAAAACTTTTAATTCACAGCCCTACCAATTTCATTAAACACCGGTTCGATAGGAACTGCATTCTTAATAGCAAAGTGTTTCTTAAAACCAAGTGGATTCCAGCGCGCGTGACGACAGAGAGAATGCTCCGGCGGTACATATTCTATGAAAGTCGGTTTATTAGCGTAATAAACCAACGTAATAACTATAGTATTTAGGGGCGCCGGAACGATTTTTGACTGGGGGGAGGTGGCAGGATTATAAAAAAGGGCACTTTTGTTGCTGAAAGGCTTATTTTTTAAGTTTTAAGATAACATAGGCCTATAGCGATAACATAGGCCATATAGCGACAGCAATGCTCATGGTTTGGTTGGTTGTTGAATCTTTATCCTCGGACTGACAAAGCCTTGATAGGCTATCCCTAGTAGTTTCGCATACTTATGACACAGGGCCGGCTACCGAGATTGGCAGAGTGAAGTTTTCCGATTTTTGAAGTGTTGTTGCAGGGGAATTATTCCATTCACTAGGTGCCGCTGAATGGAGAGCAGTCCTGAAATGCGTTGCTCAAGCGCACACCCCTAAAGCCGAACCAGCGCCGCGTGATCTTGAGTCGGGCGCGTAACCACTGAGCTAACTAGGCGGACTCATTATCAACATCTATCAGCTCATTATCGAGTAATGATGCAAGTCTCCGGTATACAAAGAACAATTGCACGGAAGGGCATCATGTTATGTTATAATGATGTAATCTACTGTGACTGTCTGTGATGCAGAATTTTGTGTCGTGAATATTATTTTGAGGCAAAAATGAGAGATTATAAGTAGGCTAAATGCGAATAGCAGAAATTGTTACATTGCAAAATGTGCAGTAGCTTACATGACTTTAAAAGGGCACCATTGCCCCCCCATCCACAGAAGAATTGAGGGCGGGGGATAGTATTCTCGGCGCTCCTGATAGTATTATACTTCAGCTAGCAATTTCTAGTAGCCTATACTTTCTGTACTTGGGAAATAAAACTATCCCAGTTAGGCTGACAAAAAATGCAGAATTGCAAACTCTGGGCATTGTTGGCATTTTCATGGACTTTTGGACTGGCACTTGGCGGCAGCACCGGATTAACTATAGTAGCAGATGTAGCAGCTGCTACGGGCCCCCGCGCTTGGTGAACAAAACGTTTTTTTTTTTTGCAAAAAACTGTCGAATAAAGTTGGTATGTAATTTTTGACTTGCAAACTGGAATGGCATGGGAGAATATTATAGTTGTATGATTAAATTATTTAGTCCCAAAGACTTATCCCTTCCTAATTATTGTAAACTTTAAAAACCTACCTATCTGCGAAACACGATGGGGCAAGAGCGGCTACACTATAATCAAAAATATCAAATCTAAAAAATATTCAATTACTTTCCAATCATTATCTGTACATCAAATCAATCTGCTACAGGCCCCGCACCTATCCCGCACTAGGTTAATCCGGTGTAGCTTGGCAGAAAGAAAAGACAGCAGACGTTTCTAAGGGTTGCCAGACCAAAAAATTGATTAACTGAATCCTCCCCGACTTAAAATCTAACTACAATCTGAAAAATTAACCCAATTATATTTGGCAACCTGAACAATGGGTACTTAACTAACGCCACCTAGAGGAAGGTGACGTTGATAAATGATAATTGATATAACAGAGATGAGGTAATAGGTGAACAAGATGTGAACCTGAATGATGAATCTTCCTGTTTTTTACCGGATTGGATCTGGATCTTGTTTTTTATTTTTTTATTGAAACCAGATCGAAAATTTGCATAACTTTTTTTGAAATTTTGAATACTACAAAAACAGAAAAATTTATTAAATTCCTGGCAACATTTCCAAACCTGAAGAAAGTTTTTTCAACAACACTGCGACTGCGTTTGTAATGCTACTGATGTTGCGGTCAGGCAGCGTTGCCAGATGGGGAAATAGGATACCAAATAAAAAAATTCTGGTGAAATTTAGAGGTCTTTGGTACCAACCTTTTTGACCTTGGAACCAAACAACGTTTTGGTGAAATCTGGTGAAATTTTCCCCACTCGAGTTTTTCCAATTTTTTTAAAAATATTTAGCAAAAATATCTCTGCTCGTACAAAAAACGTTTTGCAAGAGGTTTGCGCATGCGTGATGGCAGTGTGTTGCAAGTTCAAAGTTACCAATTTGCGCTCTTCAATCAATTTTTGGAATCTGAGAGCAGCACTGTACTAGCCAGTGCCGGATTAAGGGGGGGGCGGACTGGGCTGAAGCCTAGGGCCTCCACTTTTGGGGGCCCCCACCTCAAAGAAAAAAATCTACTAATTTTTTTAGTTGCACAGCTGGAGATTACTGCTTTAATTCGTATCTCAAACAAGCAAGGGTGGCTCACCCAAATGTGCTGCGGTGCTGCAGCACCCCTGCCCAACCCCAGTTATTCAATTTTTCTTCTTTTTTTTTTAACAAAAAACATATTTATTTGATACTTTCATATCCGAAAATGGTACGGATTACGGGTCAAAGTTATGATAATGCTGCCAATATGAGTGGCAAGTATAACGGTCTTCAAGCTCTTCTGCGCGAGAAATGTAGTGTAGCTCATTATGTCCCTTGCACAGCACATTCACTTAATTTAATCGCCAGCTTAAATGTCTTGTAGAAACATGCCGTTCTGCCGCTGAGCTTTTTGAATTGTTGCAAAGCCTTTATTCATGGCTCGTCTCGTCTACTCATCGTTGGCAAATCCATCGAAAATTCCTAGATGGTTTGCCTGTTTTGAAGACATTATCTGATACAAGATGGTCAGTTAGATATGATGCAGTTCTTCTATCGAGTCTTCTAAAGTTCGTTGATACACCACAGATTGACACATTCTTCCGCAACGGAGTTATACACTGACAGGTCCCACCTACTGCACCGTGTTGAAAGCCGGGGGCAAACAAGAAGGTGATCCGCTGCATAGGCGTAGCCAGGGAGGGCGAAAGGGGCCATGCCCCCCCCCCCAAATTTTCCAAGTTTGGATTCCAAAATTGAGCCCTTTGTTGAAAATTTAATAAAGTTTGTAGAAATTTATATCGTTTTCCAAGACATCTGGCTATTAACACCCCCAAGGACTTGTTTTAGACACACAGAAAGACACCAATAAATTTTGCAAATCGTAAATCACGCAAATTTTACGCGATTTACGTTTCTTTGAACTAATTTATGGAAGCAATTTCAGAATGGCTTACTCTGTTGGGTTTTTGTGTAGTTGGGTTTTTGTGCTGCTTGAGTTTTTGTGTAGCTGAGTTTTTAGTGTTAATAAGTTAATAGCTGTTTATCTGCTAACAAATTTCATACAAATATTACTCTAAAAGTGTTTTCAGAAATCACTATAATCCATTATTTGAGTGTAATTTTTCAAAAATTTTCCGGGGGAGCATGCCCCCGGACCCCCCTAGAATACGCGTGCCTTCGGCACGCTCTAACCCCCCACCACTTTTATTGCTTCAACCCACCAGGATACGCCACTGCACATCAAGTGGCGATGGCTTTAAATCAAACACTTTGTTGTTCTCTTCAATTCATCAAATATTTGGCTCCCCCCCAAATTTTTTCTGGCTACGCCACTGGTCCGCTGTTTGGGGCTCGGTGCCACAGATACATGCAACTGGGCCCGTGTCGTAGCCCCACTCCACCATTTATTATTAGCGAAAACAGCCCAGGGCCCCATACACCCTTAATCCGGCCCTGGTACTAGCAATCGTGTAGCTTTTGCCACTGGCATGGTTGCAGGCAGTGGCGAGACACTGGTTTTTGGAGAGTTCTTTTTACCAAAACTGGCCAAAATGGCAAGTTTTGTATTTAAAATTAGTGAAGGAGGTTGTTTTTTGCCCAAAAACTAAAAGTTTATCAACATCAGTGACCTTATACATAGGCTACAGTACATGCATACAGTGGCCACTTATTTCATTTTTATGGATATCCTGAGCAGGATAGGCTATGCCAAAATCTTTCAAATTTTTCATCAGGATGTTATTGCATCTTGGAGTGTATTTTAACCCTGGCAGTAAAAGTTTCCGCTTTTAAAGTAAAAATAACAACTTTTTTGGTTAAGAACTTTTGATGTTTTGATCATCTACCATCATCTCATCCATTCCATCACCCACCAGGACAAGAAACAATAACTTAAACTGGATACAAACCTCAGTCGTCTTAGGCCACTGTGTGATGTGCAGTATAACCATAGAAAGAGCTCAACACCTGCTCTCCTAGGCCACATTGAAACGGGCTTTTGCCTGAGGATGGGTTTCTTTTATGTCCGGTTTTCTTTCTCCATCCTATTATTATTATTATGACTGCTCATCCACATCAATATTGGAACTGGAAAATTCAATCCACAACACTTTTCATTAGGCTGTCATTAGTTACTACATGTGTGCTTCTCTCTGTTTTTGTTTTATTTTTTGCTATTTGTTTTTTTGGGTTTTGTGGCCGTGCTAACTACTGATATATAGCCTACTACATAATTTTTCATTCAGGCACGTTTTAAACCTTTCAAGGTTTTGCCACCTTTTCTCGTTCGTTAACGTGCTGGTAGGTTTATATCGATTTTTGTAGTTAGTATCTTTTTCGTCCCGGACGCGTTAATGACGAAAAATAAAATGATTGATTGACAATTATGACTGCTACAGTTATAATCCGTGTATGCAATGTGTGACAAAACATGTGTTTTGCATAATTAATCGTTTCATTTTAGTCTTATGTCTCAAAAACTACTTGTATTTTTAGGAGAAATTGCTTTATTTAGGGTGTTTTAAATATCTGGTGAAATTGTATGCAATCTGGTGAAATTTTCGTTACTTTTTGGTGCCAAGCAGCTTCCAGCATCTGGCAACGCTGCGGTCAGGTCAAAGTTGATTTTGTGAGATCACAGCTTTTCTAAATTCTACGAAACAGGTCTTTCGTTGCCATCCTGTTGTGCTGATAGACACTCAATTTGTATGTAATTTTTGTTTGTTTATCGCCAGCAAAACAATAAACTGAACTATTAGTTTTGGGTGCTGGTTAAGCATCGGCCGCCTTGGTCAGTGACGTCATGAAAATGTGTGACGTCATGCAAAAAAACGCAACTACTTTTAGGAAGGGTGCAAAAAAGCGGAATAGAAGTAAAAGCGGAAAGGCTATTGATTTTTAAATATTTGTAGTGAATAGTGCCTCCTAGCTTTCTCACTTCTGCTCGGATTTTAACAATTTTCCTATCGTTGGAAAGCATGATGCCTCATCTACCCGAATGGATTAATTGCCAGCAGTGGCGTAGCCAAGGGGGGGAGTTTTGGGGGCAGGGCCTCCGAGAGAAATCAGCACTGGTCGGGAAACAATAGGAAAATTGGGCCCCATAATATTTTTTAGCAAATATACAACTAATTTGTATCTTGCGTTGCATGTTCGTGTTAAGCTGAAATTAGCCTAGCCTACTTTCCTCAGCATGAAAAGAACTTCCTTCAATGTAAAAATCAACAATAATCACTGGATTACACTTGCAGCAAAAATGCCATTGAGGCAAACTATTTTGTCTAGAAAGCTTTGTAAACCACAATACAGGCAACGAAAATAGTTCAACCAAGCTTTTAATTCAGGAGTGTCCAAACTTTTTCCCACACGGAGTTGGCCCGTGGGCTGGACATCCCTGATTTAATTCAACCCTTTTTGGACTTTTTGCAATGCAAAGTTACGGATCACAGCATCAAATAATAAAATTTTGCGACGTTTGAATTGATGCACAACATGTATAGTTTTTTCAATCCGTTTCGAGTCATAGGCCTACTGGAGCGCAAACTATTCTTTACAAATTTCAGTAATTGCTAAAACCACGTTCTCAAAGCGCAACCGTTGGAGGTAGCTATTGGAACACAAAAAAAAATCATAACAAAACTATTTGGAAAAACCTTTCGAAATTTGCAATCAATAATTCCTTGTGTAGAGATTATGGGGTGGTTCGTTCTGGTTTGCAGCTGAAGTTTGCTGTGTGGCGTTCTGTCAAAAGTACCAACTCATCCAAAATGTCTTGAAAAATGTCATTGTTGTAGCCTACAAATGGTTTAAATTTGTCCCACATGCCCGCAACTGCACAACAGACATACGATGAAATTTTCATGGAATTTCAAACTCATCGACGATATGTTTGAGTTTGTTGATACATTTGTCAATTCCAACAACTATCGAATCCTTTACAATGTACGGTAGAATGCATTTCCTTCGAATGATTCAGCTAGTTAAGTGGAGTTATAAAAGCGTTCTGTCCTCAGGAAAAGAAAATCATTTTCTTTTAAATTTATAATTGCCAAGGCAACTTTAGCTTGCGAGTAGTAGCCTACTCTTCTCAGCTTTCTCTTATATAGATTACATCTTCCTTTAATGTCATTAAATTCATCAGTGAATCTTGTTTAGGACCGTAATCCACATAATGCAAAGCAGTCACAAATTTAAAACTACTAGTTGTAGGCTACTTTAGCATTGACTCAGCTTCCGATCAAGCTCTTGTTGGTTCCAACTTGATGCATTTAAGAAATGTCTTTAGAGCTTCAATTGCAAAAGGGTAATGTAAAGCATTGGGTTTGACTGCACCACGTCTTGATTACCCTCTCGAAGTCAATTTTCTTTGCAAGATGATAGGACAGCTTTCTTTAGATTTTTCAGAATTTTTTCTCTGACTGGGCTATAACTTTAAATATGCCACAATCTTACAGATAATCAATCAGTCCAAAAATGATAAGACATTTGAACAACGCTGTCTGTAGGCAACATTATGAATTCCAATTAGATTTAGCCAAACAATAACATCCATAAACAAAAAACTCAAATAGAGAAAAAACTCACTATACCTTCCAAAATCACATCATGTAAAGCATGACCACCAAAAGGCTACTTGACCACACGAAAACAGAAGATCTATTAGCCTCTACAAGTATGCGAAACTGCCAGGATTAAGCTCTGCAAGAAGCTTTCCCAGTCCGAGGATAAAGATTCAATCAATCAATCAATCAATATTAACTATGACAAAATTACATCCAATTGCAGCAACAATAAAATCAAAAGTTTTAAAACTGTTCGGCCACACAAAAAGATCACAATTCGGAATCAGCAAAGTTTGCACAGAAGGAAAAGTAGAAGAAAAAAGAAAACGCGGCAGACAACCAAAACGATGGCAAGACAACATCCAATCGTGGACCGGACTCAACTTGGCGACAATGGGAGAGCTGGCTCAAAATCGCCACTCTTGGAAGCAAATAACTCATGATGATGCGCAATCTGCTGCAGGCAGAGATGACGACTGATGATGATCCATAAACAAAAAATATACAGGATTTACTTTCTTTAATCGTGCTTGGACTGATACCTTTAACTTTCCCAGATAACTTATGTTGGATACAACATCCTATGCCTGGCCAACGCAGATTTTGAAGTTAAGGTTCAGGTGTCAAGCAAAAGTAGTTCCCGCTTAGCTAAAACAGCACCAGTTTTCAAGTTGAAACTATCAATACAATCGAAACCGTTCAGTGATACAGAAATCATTTCAGCTTCAGATTTTACGTCTTGAAGCTGTTAGTGTTCAACATCGCCTACCATAACACGAAAATGATTTGTTCTTGATGAGAAGCATCGAGAGTGACATTTACAATGAGTGAGAAATACTTGGAACTACGCACTTCATTTAAGAATTTGTTGATTATTTAGTTGGTACGTACATTTTTACTTTAGTACTAAAAATGGGCCCCCCTCAAAAGTGCAAAAACAAAAAACTACTCGTTTTTCCTTTACAATGTTTTGCTAGGGGGGAAACTGGCCCGACTTCCCCCCCTCTCGGAGCCACTGTTTGGGGGTTACAACCCCCCCTTTGGCACGCGTGTGACGTCACGATATTGAGAATGATGCTTTCAGTCTAGAAAAAAAATGCCTAATTTTATACAAAACTGCATTAAAACAGCGAGTTTTGCCAATACCAAACATTCAAACATCTCAGCCAGGAATTAGCAACAAGAAAACATAGAGACTTAGCTTTATTTCCGAAAAATGCAGAAGAAAACATGATCTTATCCTTTTGCTATGCCACCGGACAGCACCATTTTACAGGAATATTCATACCCACATTTTTGTTGAAAATGCTCTCAGAATGCACCAAATTCAAAGTAATTTTTCAAAATTTTCTGGGGGAGGCCCCCCAGACCCCCCGCCGCTGGGTCGTCAAAACCCCCCCTTTCGAAATTCCTGGCTACGCTACTGATTGCCAGTCTAAACTAAGCATTACATTTATGTAGCGCTAACTTAAACTTTACTATTTTGTACCAATTCTCAGCAATTCAATTTTTACAATAAAAATACCAAACCAACACAAATTAAAAGAGTATGTCTTGGTTTATTCATACGTTAACTTTCACATTTATATCTAATCCACAAAACGAGCAATCGTTGTTCAAACGTAACCGCTCGACGAAACTTTTTTCCAATGCATTTTTCAAGGCGATTCGATCGTGGTTCAGTATGAGCCGCCCACAGTTTGCAGTGATCGATGAATACTGCCTCCACCAAATATGCTGTAGCTTTCTCATTTCTGCTCGGATTCTAACAATTTTACTATCGTTGGATGGCATTATGCTTCATCTACCCGAATGAATTAATTGCCAATCTAAAGAAGGCATTATATTGATTTAGCGTTAACTTAAACTTTACTATTTTGTACCAATTCTCAGCAATTCATTTTTTACAATAAAAATACCAAACCAACACAAATTAAAAGAGTATGTCTTGGTTTATTCATATGTTAACTTTCACATTTATATCTAATCCACAAAACGAGCAATCGTTGTTCAAACGTAACCGCTCGACGAAGCTTTTTTCCAATGCATTTTTCATGGCGATTCGTTCGTGGTTCAGTATAAGCCGCCCACAGTTTGCAGTGATCGATGAATACTGCCTCCACCAAATGTGTTGTAGCTTTCTCATTTCTGCGCGGATTTGAGAAATTTTACCATCGTTGGAAAGCACGATACTGCATCTTTCCGATTTAATTAGTTGCAAGTTTAAAGTATGCATTATATTGATCTAGCGCTAACTTAAACTTTACTATTTTGTACCAATTCTCAGCAATTCAATTTTTACAATAAAAATACCAAACCAACACAAATTAAAAGAGTATGTCTTGGTTTAATAATATGTTAACTTTCACATTTATATCTAATCAACAAAACGAGCAATCGTTGTTCAAACGTAACCGCTCGACGAAGCTTTTTTCCAATGCATTTTTCAAGGCGATTCGATCGTGGCTCAGTATAAGCCGCCCACAGTTTGCAATGATCGATGAATACTGCCTCCACCAAATGTGTTGTAGCTTTCTCATTTCTGCTCAGATTTTAACAATTTTACTATCGTTGGAAAGCACGATACTGCATCTATCCGAATTAATTAATTGCAAGTTTAAAGTATGCATTATATTGATCCTCTAGCGCTAACTTAAACTTTACTATTTTGTACCAATTCTCAGCAATTCAATTTTTACAATAAAAATACCAAACCAACACAAATTAAACGAGTATGTCTTGCTTTATTAACCTAACAACTTTCACGTTTATATGTTATCTACAAAACAAGAAATCGTTGTTCAAACGTAACCGCTCGACGAAGCTTTTTTCCAATGCATTTTTCAAGGCGATTCGATCGTGGTTCAGTATGAGCCGCCCACAGTTTGCAGTGATCGATGAATACTGCCTCCACCAAATATGCTGTAGCTGTTTCATTTCTGCTCGGATTTTAACAATTTTACTATTGTTGGAAAGCACGATACTATATCTATTCGAATTATTTCGTTGCAAGTTTAAAGTATGCATTATATTGATCTAGCACTAACTTATACTTTACTATTTTGTGCCAATTTTCAGCAATTCGATTTTTACAATAAAAATACCAAACCAACACAAATTAAAAGAGTATGTCTTGGTTTATTCATATGTTAACTTTCACATTTATATCTAATCAACAAAACGAGCAATCGTTGTTCAAACGTAACCGCTCGACGAAGCTTTTTTCCAATGCATTTTTCAAGGCGATTCGATCGTAGTTTATCTTTATCCTGCATTGCGGGAAAGCGGACTTGAGCGCTATGCATCGGTGTACGCCTTCCGACGTACACCTGACCCACGCTGCAGCCGACGGCAACGTCTGTTTCCGGTTGTCTACTCTATTTATGACTTAAATTTGGTACTACCCATTACTCGAAATCGATCACTGGGTAGAGGCAATTATCGTAAAGTTTCTTGCCCAGAGAAACAACAGCAAGTGCGGGTGGCTGGAGTCGAACATGCAGGCTCTCGACTGCGAGCCCAACGCGCTAACCACTCGGCCATTGCTGCCGACATTGCTGCAAGAGCAAGACGCTAGCCGAGTTACCAAAACGGCTAGCGTCTTGCTCTTGCTCTAGCTGTGAGAAACATCAGTTTGTCCCATTATGACATTTATACTGTAACACTTTTGTCTTGAACGCGTTGCGACAACCTAGCGACAACACTGTACAGACAATGACACATCACAGATGCAATACAACAAAAGCCGAGATATATAATCAGTACATTGACAAGGAGGTATATTTTTTGGACTCGGACCCGAGATAATTTGAGGGTCCGGCAACCCTTCCGAGAGGTCCGGGAAATTGAAGAAACTAAGTCATATATTTATACAAAGTGCGTTTTTGTTAGAAGTGCCTTGATTAGGGGCCCGCGAATCTCATGGGTACCGAGCAGGTGCTCCGAGAGGGGGGGGAAAGTCGGGCAACTTTCTTCCCTAGCAAAGCACTGTAAAGGAAAAACGAGTAGTTTTTCGTTTATTTAAGTTTGAAGGGGTCCCTTTTTGCCACAAAAACTATCCCAGCCAGCAAGCCCATATGGGCCCCATATACTATTTTAATGGGCTTGTGGGCATGTGGGTTCTATGTGGGTTTTTGTGTTTTTGCCATATGTGCCCAATATGGGCTTTCTTGCAGAATGTGTTGCTAAATGACAAGGTGGAATGTAAAACTTCCAGTCTTCAAATGCGTGATCATATAAATGCATTTTAATAAATTTAGCCACATAAAATTATTGATCATGGGCTAAGCATGAAATATTGATGGGCTTCCCACTTTGTTTATGGGCAGACCATGGGCTGCCCACTTTGTTTATGGGCAGACCATGGGCTGCCCACATTTTTTATGGGCAAAACATGGGCTGCCCACATTTTTTATGGGCAGACCATGGGCTGCCCACATTTTTTATGGGCAGACCATGGGCTGCCCACATTTTTTATGGGCAGACCATGGGCTACCCACACAGTGATTCAAAGGTTTGTGGGCAACCCATATTAATATGATATAGGCCTACACCTCGATCAGCATTTGTCTAGACTTTGAGATCTTTTAAACAAACACAAAATGAAATTGAACAAGCAAAATTACTGGGGGCATCTTGCTATGCATTGCGCAAAACTCACTGCTTGCAGTTGGAGCACTTTGGCAAAGTTGCCAGTAATACTATTTTTGGTGCTTACGTACCACAAATAGGAAAATGTCACATGGAGGTATATATACTTTCATGGCCATTTTAGTCTATAAATAAACGGTAGTCACTGTCTGTAGACGCTCTTTGCTTACGCTGATTGAGCACTTTACTGGGGGCACCTTGCTATGCATTGCGCAAAGTTCACTGCTTGCAGTTTGAGCGCTTTAGCATCTGTCTGCAGTTATCTATATATACATATGGGCAGCCTGAATTAGATTTATGAGTTACATATGGGCAGCCCATATTAGATTTGTGGGTTGAGTGTGAGCAACCCACATGAAACCCATACATGAATATGGGCAGCCTATATGGGGGCAATGTGATGCCCGCAGACACAATGTGTATGGGCCCCATATGGGCAGCTCACATGGGGCCCGTACATCAGCCCATATGGGTCCCCATGTGGGGCCCATATGGGCTTGCTGGCTGGGATAGTGTACCAACTTAAAAAATTAACAAATTTTTGGATGAAATAGGCAGTTCCAAACATTTTTCGATCATGGATAGATGCTACTTCAGATGTTTCTCATCAAGAACAAATCATTCCGTAAAATGGGTTGACATTGGCCATCAGGGGTGACTTTGTACCAAACAAAAAAAAGGTTACTTGTTAACTTGAGCAACTTAAAATATTTCTGCAATATTTTGGTCATTTGCATAGGTTTGTAAATATCCTCTTTTGTGTGTTTTCAGAATTTTTTAAGAAAAATGTGAATTCAGTTGTTCACTCTGGAGGATCCAATATGGCCGCCAAATAACACCAAAAAATACTCTTTGCAAACTTTTACCTGGCACGCCAGTGCCTGACCATACTGGGTATGCCAAGCATTGACAGAAAGTAGGTCTTAGCTCTAGGTTCAGTATTAATTATGTAATTTGGCTGCTAGGCATTTGCTTCTTTCACCTAGGTGGCTATATAGTCACCCCTTGACATGTAGAAAATATGGTGTGACTTTGGCCACTTTTGTATGATGTTAATCCACTTTTTATCGTTTATTGCAGAATATTAGCTGTGTTAGTGATCCATTTTCTTCAATTTTGGCTTGATGGAGTGCAGATTAATATTTCAAAAATTGACATACCTAAAGGAAATACAAACGGAAACCAGGTGCCAGGCCATATATTAGTGGTACGTTTTCGTTCGATTAACTTGATATTTCTTCTCTTCTCTTGTGTTGTCGCTATATGTCAGGGCATCCGTTGGTTAGCCACTGCCTGGTGTCGTCATCGATGGAAATTAGGCCTTCCATACCATGGGGTGGTCTGTATAGCCGGCAATCCTTGATAATGTGGGCTGCCGTCTGCATTTCACCACACTCACAAGCAGCACTCCCTGCCAAGCCCCAGCGCAACATGTCTGCACCATAGCGTCCAACACCGGTGAGCAAACGGTTACGCCTTGATGAGGCAAGTCTAGAGAGGCCATGTCCCAGCTGGTTTTCGGACGGGGATCTGAATACTTGGCGAAGTGGGGACGTGCTGCTTGACCATTGTTCACACCATGCCGCGTGGCACCACTGTTTACTAGGGCTTCCACCAGAGGCTGCCAGAAGGTCTTGTGCAGCGCGTACAAATGGCTTTCTTGATTTTAGCCGCTGCTTTGGTGGATATCTCAGCGTGGTTGTGTGTAGCGGATGGCCAGGGTTTAGGGCTTTACGGCTCAGGGAAAGAACAGCACGTTGGCGCCGTAGTGCAGCTGGCTCAATGCTTGCAAGGACAGGCAAACAGTCAGTTGGAGTTGGGCGGAGGCAACCTGTGACAGTTCGCAGGCAGTTGTTGATTGGTACATCGACAACTTGATATTTGATACGTAATCACGAGTGCTGATTGTTGAAAGTATTTTAAAAACTCTGAAAGAGGCCAGTGACACCCCTTTTTGGGGTTGGCAATGAGCATGTCTTGAAAAAAGATTACTGCTTATAGTTTTTTTAAAACACTGGAGTGAAAACCACTTATAGTTTTTTTTTTTTTAAACTCTACGCATGGACCAAATGACTTCAAACTTGGTAACATGTAAGGGCTCTTGATAGCCCTCAATATTGGTAAATTAAAGTTTTCTCCCAGAACCATTGTAAAATTAAAGTAAGCGGTGTCTCATAACTGGACCAAAGTCACCCCATTCTACTTCTCGTATTAAGATAGGCGATGTTAAACTGCTTCAAGACGTAAAATTTGATGCTGTTAAGACTACTGATTTCTGCATCATTAAAGGGTTTCTATTGTTCAATCTTGAAAAGTGGTGCTGCTGCGTTTGGCTAAATGTGTAGCCTACTATTTTTGCTTGACCAACTGAATCTTGACTTCAAAAACTGCGTAGGCCAAGCACATTGATCCAACATGTCTGGAATAATTAAAAATGTTCAAGCAAGATTCAATTAAAGGGAATTAGTAAACACTTTTTGCCTATTGTCTGCTTATGGATATCATTGCTTAAGTCTGTTTGGAGTTCATGGTGTTGTCCAAATGTCATATCACTTTTGGAGTAATTGATGTTTTAATAGTAAAGTTTAAATTAGC
Source organism: Aplidium turbinatum (assembly GCF_918807975.1). Taxonomy (NCBI): domain Eukaryota; kingdom Metazoa; phylum Chordata; class Ascidiacea; order Aplousobranchia; family Polyclinidae; genus Aplidium; species Aplidium turbinatum. The sequence continues at coordinate 51,812,160 of NC_137472.1, forward strand.
GTTAGATAAATGTACTGTATACCTTGGACATGCAACCAATTGATTCGGGTAGATGCAGTATCGTGCTTTCCAACGTCAGTAAAATTGTCAAAAAAGCTTCATCGAGCGGCTACGTTTGAACAACGATTTCTCGTTTTTTAGATAATATATAAACGTGAAAGTTGTTAGGTTAATAAAGCAAGACATACTCTTTTAATTTGTGTTGGTTTGGTATTTTTATTTAAAAAATTGAATTGCTGAGAATTGGTACAAAATAGTAAAGTTTAAGTTAGCGCTAGAGGATCAATATAATGCATACTTTAAACTTGCAACCAATTAAATCGGATAGATGCAGTATCGTGCTTTCCAACGATGGTAAAATTTCTCAAATCCGCGCAGAAATGAGAAAGCTACAATACATTTGGTGGAGGCAGTATTCACCGATCACTGCAAACTGTGGGCGGCTTATACTGAACCACGAACGAATCGCCTTGAAAAATGCATTGGAAAAAAGCTTCGTCGAGCGGTTACGTTTGAACAACGATTGCTCGTTTTGTGGATTAGATATAAATGTGAAAGTTAACATATGAATAAACCAAGACATACTCTTTTAATTTGTGTTGGTTTGGTATTTCTATTGTAAAAAATGAATTGCGGAGAATTGGTACAAAATAGTAAAGTTTAAGTTAGCGCTACATAAATGTAATGCCTACTTTAGATTGGCAATTAATCCATTCGGGTAGATGAAGCATAATGCCATCCAACGATAGTAAAATTGTTAAAATCCGAGCAGAAATGAGAAAGCTACAGTATATTTGGTGGAGGCAGTATTCATCGATCACAGCAAACTGTGGGCGGCTCATACTGAACCACGATCAAATCGCCTTGAAAAATGCATTGGAAAAAAGCTTCGTTGAGCGGTTACGTTTGAACAACGATTTCTTGTTTTGTAGATAACATATAAACGTGAAAGTTGTTAGGTTAATAAAGCAAGACATACTCTTTTAATTTGTGTTGGTTTGGTATTTTTATTTAAAAAATTGAATTGCTGAGAATTGGTACAAAATAGTAAAGTTTAAGTTAGCGCTACATAAATATAATGCATACTTTAGATTGGCAATTAATCCATTTGAGTAGATGAAGCATAATGCCATCCAACAATAGTAAAATTTCTCAAATCCGCGCAGAAATGAGAAAGCTACAGCATATTTGGTGGAGGCAGTATTCATCGATCACTGCAAACTGTGGGCGGCTCATACTGAACCACGATCGAATCGCCTTGAAAAATGCATTGGAAAAAAGCTTCGTCGAGCGGTTAGCCTACGTTTGAACAACGATTTCTTGTTTTGTAGATAACATATAAACGTGAAAGTTGTTAGGTTAATAAAGCAAGACACACTCTTTTAATTTGTGATGGTTTGGTATTTTTATTGTAAAAATTGAATTGCTGAGAATTGGTACAAAATAGTAAAGTTTAAGTTAGCGCTAGATCAATATAATGCATACTTTAATCTTGCAACCAATTAAATCGGATAGATGCAGTATCGTGCTTTCCAACGATGGTAAAACTGTTAAAGTCCGAGCAGAAATGAGAAAGCTACAACACATTTGGTGGAGGCAGTATTCACCGACCACTGCAAACTGTGGGCGGCTTAGCCTATACTGAACCACGATCGAATCGCCTTGAAAAATGCATTGGAAAAAAGCTTCGTCGAGCGGTTACGTTTGAACAACGATTGCTCGTTTTGTGGATTAGATATAAATGTGAAAGTTAACATATGAATAAACCAAGACATAATCTTTTATTTTGTGTTGGTTTGGTATTTTTATTGTAAAAAATGAATTGCTGAGAATTGGTACAAAATAGTAAAGTTTAAGTTAGCGCTACATAAATGTAATGCCTACTTTAGACTGGCAATTAATCCATTCGGGTAGATGAGGCATCATGCTTTCCAACGATCTTTCCAACGATAGGAAAATTGTTAAAATCCGAGCCAAAATGAGAAAGCTAGGAGGCACTATTCACTACAAATATTTAAAAATCAACAGCCTTTCCGGTTTTACTTCTATTCCGCGTTTTTGCACCCTTCCTAAAAGTAGTTGCGTTTTTTGCATGACGTCACACATTTTCATGACGTCACCAACCAAGGCGGCCGATGCTTAACCAGCACCTGACAAATGATGATAAACTTTAGCCTAATTTATAATAATAGTCTACACTGCAGGGCTTCTCAAACTATGGGTCGCGACCCCAAATGGGGTCGCGTAATGAAATTTTGGGGTCGTAATGGAATTCTAGTGCTGGTGGGTTGTAGTCTTGCCATGATGTCAATTGACCGCAACCGTCGGTGCGAACTGTCAAACGATAAAATATAATCAATCGTAACAATATTGATGCATTGTTACGCTATCATTGCTGTAACGTGCTGACCAAAAGTAACCTTACCGCTCGCATTATGATTTCAGAGTAGCTTATCAACTAGTTTCTGAAGGAACCAGTTACAAGATTAATTGACTATGGATCAGTGGTTAGGTTTCGTAGATTCATGCGGTAACAATTGCAAGCACAAAGAAAACAATTGATAAGTCAGAAAGAAAAAGAAAATATAATGATCAAAATGATCCGTTTTAATGTCATTAACGTGGATGTCCCCATAATGCAACAAAACTTTAATTGCAACAAAACTGTTGGTGTTTTATTTAAATCCAAGATGTTGAAACTTGACTTTAATCCGATCATATATTTAAATGAAAAACGTATCTGCTTTGAGACCTAGTGAAATATTTAGGAGTAATAATTAACGACTTGCTATCCGATGATGAAGACACGAAACGACAATTACGGTCGTTGTATTGTGCTGGAAACATGTTAAAAGCAAGGTTTTCCAAATGTTTGATTGCTGTTAAAAATGTGTTGTTTCGTTCCTATTGTATTCCTTTTTATGCCTGTCAACTATGGTGCAACTATCTTTCATCCAATAGTAATCGCTTACGTGTTGGATACAATAATTGTTGCAGAATGTTGTTTAATCTGCGGAGACGACGCAGCATCACCTCTGCATTCGTTGATAACAATACCACAACTTTTCAAGCTCTCATTCGTAAAAGTTATACCAGTTTGCAGGCCTCGAAATTCGTTTTTGTTGACGGCGGACAAACGTGTCCGGTCTGAGCAGCTATCTCGGCGGACAAATTAAGTCTCACGGCGGACACACCAGTTTTAGCGTCGATCGTCATGCTTAATCACTTTATCTTGATAATTCGTTACCATTTGAGAACTATAGCTACGGATTAGAAGGCTTGTTAAAATTGCAGTGAAGTCACTCTGAAAGGCTTTTATCAGACCAACGACCTGCGCTTGAAGAGTCAAAGCGCCCTGTAGCTGCTTAATACGCCGCACAACTGATTAACTTCCACCAAACGAGGTCGTGTGGGTTCTTGCGTCACAATGCTCTGGGCACGAATCGGAAAACTTCTACACTAACGCTACTATTTTCTGCTGTGCAAAGTTTCACTAGGCTTTTTTCTTTAGGTTTATTTTTGCGTGCCATGTGAGCGAAAGTGAATTTTCCCTAGGCCTTTTCTTTCTTACTGTACAATCAAAGCTTAAAAAATGTTGTAACCAACCTTGCCTTATCAATATTACTCGGAGATCAAAGCCAGAGATTGTGACGTAAGACGTGAACTAAGTTGCGCGTGAATAGTGTAGAAGTACCGTACTCCCATCGATTCTTGGCGAAGAATTCACCTTTGTTACGCTGATTCAATGTCATCAATCGTTGAAGCAACGTAAAAACCGAAAGTTTTCCTGATTGAATGGAAACTAAGAGATACGATACAATATTCACATTTTCTAGATGCGTGCTAGAATGCGAGGGAAATTATATTCTCGCAACAATTGTTCATGGTATGCAATGACGATTTGTATCGCTAGTTCCTGTGTTCTTTCTCGGCGGACAAATATGACCGATCTAGATGGTACTTCCCGCGGACATCACATGCTGTGACGGCGGACATGACCGCCGTGTCCGCCGTGAATTTCGAGGCCTGAGTTTGTAACACGATGTAACTTGTTTTCCAATCAATGAATTAATGAAATAATGCCAACAGACTGTTACTATCAATCTTTGTATGTGGTACAATGCAACTCAGCTCTCCACAACTTTTCAAGCTCTCATTCGTAAAAATTATACCAGTTTGTAACACGATGTAACTTGTTTTCCGATCAATGAATTTATGAAATAATGCCAACAGACTGTTACTATCAATCTTTGTATGTGGTACAATGCAACTCAGCTCTTCGGAGTTGAGTATCTGCTTTGTTTCTACATTTTATGTTTGATTGTAAAATGGACCATGTTGAGTCTGATGTAAATAAATAAATAAATAAATAAATGGGGTCGCATAGAAATATATTTTTCAAAATGGGGTCGCAGAGCAAAAAAGTTTGAGAAGCCCTGGTCTACAGTACATGCTTTTTTTTGTTTTGTTTTTTTAATTTCTTATCATCTTAAACAGCTTCACCGTTATTTATTTATTAGTAGGTATGTCTTTTTCTCAATTAGCCAATTATAATTAAGTTATCGTTGATGAGTTAAGGGGTGGCTGCTTGACTTGAAGACCTTGAATGGTCACTTTGCAGCCTCCCGCGGTTGTGATGCTTTCATCATTTTCTTTCTTTTGCTATGTACATTGTGTTTTGATTCGTTGTGCATCTTTTTTCGCAGCAGCCAATAAACCTGAATTGTTTTGTTTTTTTAGTTAGGCTATTGCCTGTCTTTTCCAACAAATAAAAGTCTGTTGAGAAAGAGCAATCTTCCTGGCGTCAGCACTACCTGAATACGGGCAACACTAAAAGGCGGAAACGCGGATATAAGCCGAAATAACTTTAGAATTAAAACAGTCATAGTATTTAATGATCTCACAATTGCTAAATAATATCTTTCAATGATATTTCAACATAAGAAAATGTTCTGTATTGAGTTGTGGCTAAAAATCGCATTTCCGTCTTTTTCCTATTTTAATAAATTCCATTAAATTTCGAAATTTACTCCAATAACTGTGGAATTAAAACAGTCAAAGTATTTAATGACCTCACAATTGCTTCTAACAATATCTTTCAATGATATTTCAACATAAAAGTAGGTTCGGTGGTGAGTTGTTGTTAAAAATCGCATTTCCGCCTTTTTCCTGTTTAAATAAATTCCTTTCAATTTTTGAAATTTACTCCAATAACTGTGGAATTAAAACAGTCAAAGTATTTAATGACCTCACAATTGCTTCTAAACAATATCTTTCAATGATATTTCAACATAAAAGTAGGTTCGGTGGTGAGTTGTTGTTAAAAATCTCATTTCCGCCTTTTTCCATGTTGCAACATTTCATTCTTTCATGATGAAGTTATCGCTATGTTAAACAATATGGACGCCAAGATCGTATTTCCACGTTTTCTACATTGGCATTAAATCGCTACTTCTGCGGACAATACGCCATTTCACGCGCGGATTATTTCCGCCTTTTAGTGTTGCCCCCTGACTACTCACTAGGCTATAAACAGCGAGCATTGTGTTTCACTAACCAGTGTAGCCTCCACACCAGCCATCAAGACTTTTCCAAAAGCATGTGTTTCTCGGCAGTCACTCTTGCCTAAATGAAAGGATTATCTACAAATAATTTTAAACAAAAGCTGTCGTAAAGTATTTTCTAGAAAACGAATCATAGTTCTCAGCTATGACCTGTTTCTTTATTTACCAAACAGGATTTAACAGTTGTTACTGCTCAAATTTTATCTTAGCTTTATGGAAAACATTGATGAGTGTGAAAATCAATCAAGCAATTTACTGCATCTTGTGCAAGATGTCACAAATGAACTCAAAGAAAAAATAAATGATATACCACAAGAAAAAAAGTAAGCAAGGGAATGTTTTGTTGAGGTCTGATTTGAATATCCTTGGTATAAGTTAAACTTTTTAGTGAACAAATCAAGTTAAAAACTGCAACACTAAGCCATTCTGTGTTGCAGTCAGGCTATCCTGTGATCCAAAATGTCTTCACTGTTGTGTACGGTATCTCAGCATGATTTTAGGTATAGCTTACACTTATGTGTGTAGATTAAAAATAGTTTTGTTGTTGTAGTTTTGGCAATCTTAAAGCTGATATTTCATCATAAGTTAAGTATTTTGAACTTTAACCTCCTAACGCCGACATTATCATTTGCTTGCAAAAACTAATCCCATGTACTATATATTTCTTTGTCTATTCCAACAGTTGGTGACAAATTCGTCACAGTCGTCAACCGTAGATTGTTTATCTCACATTGTCACAACCCAAATTAGATGATGTTTTTAAATAATACAATTTTGTAAACAAAGAAGCAATAAAATCAAGCAATGATGGTTCGACTCTTAAGATTTGCACTTAGTGGCTAGGCTAGCAGGTGAGTCAGGCATTTTGCCAACGACCAGTGTGACAAATTTGTTCACCAACAAAAATGCCTCTTGTGACCAGGAACTAGCCTAAATTATGACAGGTACGGTATGTGTAAAGTGATAACATTGGATAACTTTTTCATTGTTTTTGAAAGCATTGAGCGATTATATATTTCAAAAAACTCTCACTTGAAAAATAGCTGACCTTCAACACGTGAAAATCAAAAAAACAGTCATTTTTGAAAATGGTTGACTACTATATGTTTACCACTAGATGACAGAATTGAGATTTATATGATGCACAAAGAATAAACAAATTCGTCACAAGTGACGTTTAGCAAGTTTGCTAGCGCATATTGACCAAATTCCAATGGCAACTTTGTGTGACAAATTTGTCAAACACGGTGTTCTGAGGTTAACAACGGATTTAAACAATTTTCATGTCACAAAACAAGTTCTAATAATATTTGGAGTGGAAATACCACTAAGCATTTAGACCAGTGGTTCCCAACCTTTTTTTGGCTGTTACCCGAATCTCCACCATGAAGTGAGCCAATTACCCCCACGATCAATTTTCAAAAACAAAAGTGTTTATTGCTATGTATTTCAATGGGCTAACTATGACAATCAAAATGTCATACAATACTGAATACAAGATAACAATGCGCGGTAAACATTCAATGCGAAGGTGGGGCCTGGACTTCAGCCGCCAGCTTTGTGCTACTGAGGGCGATTTTTTCGTCGCTTTTGACACCCAGGCGATTGAGCTTCTTTGTCTTCATTCCCAAGACAGTTGAAAATCCTTGTTCACAATCATACGTTCTTAAAAAAGATGTCACGATATTTAATGCCCGTGTCACTAATGTTGGTGTATCCTGTAGTCTGCCAATCCAGAAAGGTTCCAAGCTTTCCCCTTGAAATCAAGTTTCAATGTTTCGTTCATTCGGAGAGTGATAAATTCTACTTTGGCCGGAAAGTCGTCATCATCCACCTGGCTGTCATCACATGTGAAGGGCTCAATGCACCATTGAAGACTAGCCGTGTCTAAAGTCGGAAAGTAGTTGTCCAATGTCGATCTTCTTGGCTTGCTGGCCTTAAGTGGTTAGCTGTGTCCTTCTTCAACGTCGCTTTCAACTCAAGTCCATTGCCTTTGAGGTACATGTCAAGCGTCTGAAACTGCGCCACTGTGCCTCTTCCAACTCGCTTGTTCCACAATTTAACTTTTACGATAAATGCTGCTACGGCTACTTTGGTGTCGATCACAGTTACCATCTTGCCTTTAATTAAAAGATTGCCTTTCTTCATTTCACCAAAGATATCAGCCAGGTAGCACAGCTGGGAAATCCACTGTTGATTAGAGAAGTAGGCTATTCAGCCAAGTCGGACCTCTTTTCTATCAGAAAAACGGGTCTGCCACTATTCGGCGAGTCCGATTCGGCGAGTCCGATTCGGCGAGTCCGATTCGGCGAGTCCGATTCGACTAGTCCGATTCGGCGAGTTCCCTATTCGGCGAGAGCCCTTTTCGGCGAGTGCCCTATTCGGCGAGTTTTTGAAATTTTTGAAAGGAAATTATCGGGTACGTAGCCTAATTATAATTGCCGTTTTTACATCGTTTTAACGTCGCTAAACGTTGAAATCGTGCAGAAAGGAATAAAAAGAAAATGTTTGAACTATTAAATTAAAATTCGTCATGTCAGTTCAGTTGTTTTTATTTCTGACCATCACATGAAAAACAACACACGTCAACATAGCAAAGGTAGAAGCGACAAAACGCGAACGTTAAAACGTGCTTGAATTCGTCATGTCAGTTCAGTTGTTTTTCTTTCTGATCATGATATCAAAAACAATACACATCAACATAGCAAAGGTGTAGAAAAAAGTAAAAGCGACAAAACACGAACGTTAAAACGTGCTTGTGACCGAAGTAAGTTATTCAGTTGAAAGAAATTTGGCACGGTCGCGACACTTTCAGAAAAAATTAAGATATGAAGGAAAAATAAAACAAAGAAAATGTTACAAAAAAAAAAAAAAGATCATGTTTATGTCCGTAACTAAGTTAGTACTTTTGAATAGTTAAAATGATTAGTTTGGACCAACAAATGTGTGGCCTACAGCTTGGATTGAAAGGAAATTATCGGGTACCGTAGCCTAGTTATCCCAACCAGCAAAAAATTGTTCCAAGAACACAGTTCATTTTTACATTGTAGTAACAGAATGAAAAGGCTAAACAAATGTGTGGCCTATCGTGTTAACGTCGCTAAACGTTGAAATCGTGTAGAAAAGGGAGCTTTTGCTGACTAGGATACTTTGAAACTGAGAAACATTCACAGAAGCCCTACGATTTGTTCCAAGAACCCATTTAGCATAACATTTCATTTGTACATTGAATCAACGTCTGAATACATTATCTTAAAAATGCAACGTATCGTAGGGCTTCTGTGAATGTTTCTCAGTTTCAAAGTATCCTAGTCAGCAAAAGCACCCTTTTCTACACGATTTCAACGTTTAGCGACGTTAAAACGATAGGCCACACATTTGTTTAGCCTTTTCATTCTGTTACTACAATGTAAAAATGAACCGTTAGGCTAACTGGGTTCTTGGAACAAATCGTAGGGCTTCTGTGAATGTTTCTCAGTTTCAAAGTATCCTAGTCAGCAAAAGCTCCCTTTTCTACACGATTTCAACGTTTAGCGACGTTAACACGATAGGCCACACATTTGTTTAGCCTTTTCATTCTGTTACTACAATGTAAAAATGAACTGTGTTCTTGGAACAATTTTTTGCTGGTTGGGATAACTAGGCTACGGTAGCCTACCCGATAATTTCCTTTCAATCTAAGCTGTAGGAGTGTAGGTCACACATTTGTTGATCCAAACTAATCATTTTAATCATAGGCGCCTAAGCCGTGGGGGCCAGGCCCCCACGCACATTTCCGCGTGGGAGCAACTTTTTATGCTGCATTGATACATAAAACAATAGATGAACTAGGGATCGGCAGCAGGAAAACATTTTTAAATGCAAACCGCAACAGCTTCGCAGTAAATAATCACTAGAATGAGTAGCGATGCTACAATCCCACTCCAGACAAAAAAATCTGTCATTTTTACGTTGATTTAACGTCTGCAGACGTTGAATCAATGTAAAAATGACTAATTTTGCTGCCTGTGACATAGCAAAAATCTACCATTTTGCGTCGATTCAATGTCATCAGATGTTGAATGCACCCAAAAACAACATAATTTGCTACGTTGACGCAGCGTGCGTTTAACTTAATGCGCTTGCAAACAGCCTCGCTGTCGCTTTGAAAAGTTGAAACCTCTGCAGAGAATTGTCGCGGCAGTGAATCGGTTGCTGTGAAAATGAACTTGAAGTCTCGGCCCGAGGTTACCACTAACCAACGTAACAAGGGCTGGTACAAACCGCACTGCTCACAGTCGCACAAGCGGCATAATCAACACAACAACGGCCTCGCGCAAACTGCATGGCGCACACACGTCCGTTGCCATAGAAACCCGATCAAAGGCGGGGAATATGCGCATCTTTTGTTTCATCTGCAACACGAAAACGGGCGTATTACAGCGAATTGAAACTTGAAAGCTGGTCAGCCATAAGTTGCGATATTGTAGTGAAAAGGGAGCAATGTCAAGTCAAAAACTTAATCAAACGTCTCTCTGTAACTATTTTTCAAGGGCTGTTTACGGATGTCAGCAACTTTTAAATTTATTAAAGGTGACGTGCTGTTGAATTGCTGTAAACATGAATGATTTTGCTTTCAACAGGTATATTTTCAAGCATATGATCAAGTTAGTATTTTCATTCCATTTACAGTATACCTTTTAGTAAACCTTTTCGTCTCTTGTTTCATGCTAATAAATCTAGTTTGTTGCTAAACTTTATGTTGCGCTTAGCTTAAAGAGTCGCAGTCCATCAACCGCTAGCCAACGCAGACGCATAGCATGTGTTTTGGTCGAGCTTTGTTTATAATAATTAACGGTAGCAGTAGCGTAGCCAGGAATTTTGAAAGGGGGGGGTTTTGACCACCCAACGGCGGGGGGTCTGGGGGGCGTCCCCCAGAAAATTTTGAAAAATTACTTTGAATTTAGTGCATTCTGAGAGCATTTTCAACAAAAATGTGGGTACGAATATTCCTGTAAAATGGTGCTGTCCGGTAGCATAGCAAAAGGATAAGATCATGTTTTCTTCGGCATTTTTCGGAAAAAAAGCTAAGTCTCTGTGTTTTCTTGTTGCTAATTCCTGGCTGAGATGTTTGAATGTTTGGTATTGGCAAAACTCGCTGTTTTAATGCAATTTTGTTTAAAATTAGGCAATTTTTTTTTAGACTGAAAGCATCATTCTCAATATCGTGACGTCACACGCCTGCCTAAGGGGGGGGTTGTAACCCCCAAAACCCCCCCCTTGGCTACGCCACTGAACGGTAGGTCGAACGTAGCGATAACTCCGAGTGTGGCAATAAAAGCAATCCTAGTGTGGCGACATAATTGCGTCATCCATCTGCGTGACATTTCGCTGAATTTACGTTGCTGCTGATGAAACACGCTTTCGCCCCCACGGCCAAAAAAATAGTTAGGCGCCTATGATTTTAACTATTCAAAAGTACTAACTTATAGACATATAAAAACATTATTTTTTTTGTAACATTTTCTTTGTTTTATTTTTCCTTCATATCTTAAATTTTTCTGAAGGTGATGCAACCTTGCCAAATTTCTTTCAACTCAATAACTTACTTCGGTCACAAGCACGTTTAACGTTCGCGTTTTGTCGCTTTTACCTTTTTCTACACCTTTGCTATGTTGACGTGAATTGTTTTTGATACCATGATCAGAAAGATAAACAACTGAACTGACATGACGAATTCAAGCACGTTTCAACGTTCGCGTTTTGTCGCTTCTACCTTTGCTATGTTGACGTGTATTGCTTTTGATATGATGGTCAAAAATAAAAATAACTGAACTGACATGACGAATTCAAGCACGTTTTAACGTTCGCGTTTTGTCGCTTCTACCTTTGCTATGTTGACGTGTATTGTTTTTGATATGATGGTCAAAAATAAAAATAACTGAACTGACATAACGAATTTTAATTTAATAGTTCAAACATTTTATTTTTATTCCTTTCTGCACGATTTCAACGTTTAGCGACGTTAAAACGATGTAAAAACGGCAATTGCAATTAGGCTACGGTACCCGATAATTTCCTTTTAAAAATTTCAAAAACTCGCCGAATAGGGCACTCGCCGAAAAAGGCTCTCGCCGAATCGGACTAGTCGAATCGGACTCGCCGAATCGGACTCGCCGAAACGGGCCATTCCGCAGAAAAACATGGACAGCCTCACGAAGTTTGACCAGGCGGGTTATCACTTCGCCACGAGACAGTCATCGTACTTCTGTGTGGTACAGTAATGCTTCGTATCTTTCTCCCATCTTCTTGCACAGTTCCTTGGCAAGATGGGTGTTCAATTCCTTCGCTTTTATAAAGTTTACAACCTTCACTGATTTTAAATCAGGTCTCGTTACCCCCCAAAAACAGGCAAATTACCCCCCGGGGGTAATTTACCCCCAGGTTGGGAACCACTGATTTAGACAAAGCAAAAACATATTTTATATAACTTGAGTGTATGTTGCATCACATTTATTTTTTTTCCCATTGGTGGACGGTGGTGTTAATGCGATTTTAGGTTCATAGTTTTTAGTCGATAGTTATAAATTATGCATCTTTCAGAATTGATGCTGCCCTACCAGCTCACGCTGGTGATGATACAAGATTAGCAGAAAACACTTATACTCAAAGTGAAACAAGATTATTTGAGAATGAAACACCCGGTTTAAAAGAAATTGAGTTTTCTCATCACCTTCTCTCTTCTCAAACATCTGGCAGTACGAGTACACCAAATGCTGCTTCAAAACATCGCAAAGCACAAAGTTTTAAAAGGAATGCTGACTTGGAATCACCTGGAAAATTCCGAAAAAATAGTGATTCTGAAGAATTGTGGAGTGTAGAAACCAAGTATATATTGAACTGTTATTTTGCGTTCTTTTAAGAAAATTTTGAATTTATCCAAAGACATGGTAGTGTTTATTCATTCGGCCTATTTAGATACCGTAACTTTTTTATTGCCACAATCGTGATGAATCTAGATTTATTTTTAGTAGTTGGTCCATGAAGTTAATTTTCTATTTGATTGTATTGCAACTGCAGAGCAATACTGCATTAACAAGCATTGCAGAACTTAATTTACAGTAAAAACAACAACATCTACCAGTTTACAGTTCAAACTATGCTTCAGGGTGCTGTGCATGACGATGATGATGAATAATACAGCCAGTGATCGTGTTTATTAAAATTAGCTGTTTTCAAGCAAGTTTTAAATTTATATATTTGAAATTTCAGCTTTCTTTTACAAATAGGTAAACGGTTCCAGCAACTGCTAGCCTACTAGCAACAATTTAAGTATTCATTTAACAAGAAAAACTGATTGTTGAGTAAGATGTCATAATATGTTTCTTGTTTTCTATACATTTATGCAACTGATGTCAATTTTGTTCTTTAGACCTGTTGCATTTGCTGTTTCTCAAGAAAGCTGTGCTGGTGACTTTCATCATGTTGAAGCAGTTCTTCCTAAAATTCAACAAGCTGCAAATGTATGCAATTTGGAGTGTGGTTGCAAAATAATTATAATGTGCTAAAATTAACATGAAGGGCAGTTTTGTATTTTTCCACACCTATTATGCTGCCTCTATGATGCTTTTAAAAGAAAGAAAACGATCACATTTTTTCTACTTTGAAAATTAATCACTTTTTTTGTTGTAAAATCATTTTGTGGTATTGTTAAAGAGGAAGAGAAGTTTTAATGCTATTTTGCAGAACATAAATATAACTATAAGCTTTGTTGTGTAGTAGGTGGATTGTCTATCTGCAGCATTGTTTGATGGATGTGAAGTTAAATCGTTGTATTTGTTTTTACTTAGACGCGAAGAAGAAAAATTGAATGTGAAGATGATGAGCTTTCTGATGGCTCGCAATCTCACACTGTGTACACAATAGCAAAGCTTGTATCTGAACTTAACAACCAGAAAAGGAAAAACAAAATGGTAGAAGATTACGTTTTAACAATTTGCGAGTAGAAGGTTGCTCATAGCTCGAAGCTGCAGGTTTTGTCTGGCTCTCTTCAGGAGCTAATGTCAGAATAAAATAAATCTAAATGTGATGGAGTATTTTAAGTAGAAGAAAAACGAAATGTAAATTTAGCTAATCAGAAGAATTCAAATTAGGTTAAGCTTAAGCTCCTTCGTTAATTTGAATTCTTCTGATTAGCCAAATTTACATTTTGTTTTTCCTCTACTTTAAATAGGCTACTTCATCACATTTAGATTTATTTTATTCTGAGGTTAACTCCTGCAGCTTCGAGCTATGTGCATTGTGCAACCTTCTACTTGCAATTTTTTAAGCTTTGTAACACCAATCAACTGTTCTAACAAGTATATCATAATATAGAAGGATATTATTTGAAAATCGTTTTTTTTTTTTTAAGCCACAGGCCAAAATTTGAAGAAAACTGTTAGTTTTTATTTAATTTTTTTTATATGAAATTGTTATATATAAGTTTTAACTTATAATGAAAGAAAGCAGTGAGTATAAAACTGTACCAACCGACGTCTTGCCGTGTACCTATTTTTGTTGCTGACACTGATTATATAAAATAATCAACAATCTGGTTAAAAATTCAAGACAAATGTACGACTAGTCCAATTGATGTCAAGTTATCTTGTTGTGTATCGCGATTTCGAATAATAAATTCTCTTCAGCACAACTTTATAACAGGCATAGTAAAATCTTCAGTAGGTCAGTTTAAGAATGCAGCAGTTAAGTTTAGAAAGAAATCAACAATAGTGTTTTTCGGTTAAAGTTTGTTAAAGTTTTTTTGTTAAAGTTTTTTCGTTAAAGTTCGGTTAAAGTTTTTTCGGTTAATTGTTTAATCTGGTTAAAGTTTGCTTTTGATATGTTTAGCTGGAAGACCGTATCAAGTGTTTAGAAAATGAAGTTTCCGCTGCCAAGATCCAATTTGACTTGGAACAGTTCAAACAGACTGAATCTGAAACTGGCAAGCTTTCTAGTAAGTTCAGTGCAACGTATGTTCGTGCTTTTTTATGTTTTTAATTTGTGTATTATATTTATTTTCATTTTTGGCTGGTGGTGGTGTGCTGTTTCTGTAACGATTATGCAACACGGTTAATATATATTTGGTAAAAAAACATTTTAAAAGCATGTGTTAGTTTTCAATGTTAAATGATTTGTCAATGCTTTTCAAACTTCTATTTTGCTTGCCAGTAAAGTCTCCACTAGATGGAAAGCAGTTAGAAATGCACCAGTGCATTTCGCACGTTTTCAAGTTGACATAAACGATTTTGTAGTAGTGTTTTCACGCTCTAAATTCTAACAGGTCTTGTTGATGAAATCTACCACGCACAGAAAGAAAGGGAAAGCGCGATGCTTGCACGACTTAAACTTGCTGTACAAGAACGAGATGAAGCCATACTGAGGGCTAAAGCAATTTCGAAAGATGCAAGGTACCACCAGTAGCTGGAAACAATTTCTGCCAGCGTCTTTGGTTGTTTTCTTTTATAACTTTCAAACCAGAGTACTTTTTTCAAAATTCACGATTGATACATTTCTGATCGTCTCATTTCTTTCTCTAGATTCGGGCCGATATCACGCAATACTATTCATGAAGATGATGATTCTGTAAGTGACACTCTATATTATGACATGTCATTTTAACATACATGTGTTCGGTTATAAACGTATTGTTACCGGTAACAATTAAAAAACAAAAGAACTTTTTATATGTCCACTCTAAACTTTAAATTGAGTATAGTAGTTATAATACGTGTCTTGTGAACCAGTGACTTAACAGCTGAGACAATAACAAAGGTTCTGATTGTTTTAAAAATGGACATTAAGCACAGTGTGTCCCATATGCGCAGTAAAACGTAAATCGGTTCTAATAAAAAAATAAAAAATGTTACAACCATGTGCATAGGTTAAGTTTTTGATTCTCTTGGCTACGGCCGTGTGACCCACGAAGAAGAAGTCACGCAACTTTGGCTTTAGCTTTTCTAAATCATGAGTAGAAAACTTGTTTTTGTGCAAAGACGCTAGGGGAGTTGCTGCATACTGTATGCGAAGCAGAGTCTGGCAGAGCGACTGAGAAGCATGGTTCAAATGTGATTGAGCGCGTCGTCAAGCTCAAACATGAACGTGACCGGATAACCTCAGAAGAGATGGCTGCTGTTATCACAGAGAGGGACAATGCTCTTCATAAAGTAATGTTATTGCGCATAGAGAAAAATTGTGCTCATGAGCAGCTTTTTATGATTATGGTTGTAGGACTTCATTATGTCGTTGTTTCATGTATATATTTATTGCAGTTATTATGTCATTGTTTTATCATAGTTTGTGATGTAAGCAGGGCTGTGGAGTCGGGCGAAATTTGTACGACTCCGACTCCTCGATTTACAACTAGCCGACTCCTGCTTCAATGTTGCCAGATTTTTTTTATTTTTAAATTTAATTTCACTTAAATTGCGATTGAAATAGAAAGGACGATTTTTCTAAAAACTGGCAAGAACAAACATTTCTATTTTCTGGTAAAGTTTAAGAGCGCAATGTAGAGAACAAGAAAAAATATTCTGAAAAAAGGTTGCAAACAAAAGTTTTATTGTTCATCGTTTTGTATTAAGTCGGAGTCGGCCTTTTTTAACAACTCCGACTGCGGGCATGCCAATATTCTTCCGATTTTACAGCCCTGGATGTAAACTAGATCTCTTTGTTTATAGAGTCGTCTTCTCAATGAAGAAGTGAAATCAATCAAAACAAAACTAGCTGATATGCAATCTGTTTCCGAAAGCAAGAAGAAAGTTTCCGATCAGGTCGACTATTGGTAGCATGTTAGTAATAGTATATCCTCTGTCGACTTCAGAAAATAAAACGCTGGAGAATACTATTTTCGCCAAGGTGGCTCATCAGTACAGTACTGCGCTTCTCACCAGATCGTTGCTAGGGATGGGCAATTCAGAATACCGAATCCAGAAGGATTCGGATCCTAAACTATCCGAATCCAAAACGGCAATAAAACCGGGTAATAAGATTCGGTTTTAAAGATATGCATAAGTCTTGTGCAAGCTGTCAGCTGGAGACAGTGAACTAAAAAAAATGTGGTTTACCCACGCAAACGTTCGAAAACATTGTGCACGCGTTGTGCGCGCACGGCGCATGCAACTCTACGTCACTCGCTCGCATGAGCAATCAAAGAAGCTAAGCGTGCAATTTTCTTCACGCTTTGTACAAATGCACAATCGTGCAATGCTTTTTTTCAATCCACGTGCGTACTGCGTATGCGACTCTGCGATAGTTTGACCGGTGGGCGTAACAACATTGAGCAGATGCCCCCTGCTAAAGGAGTTGGCTCTGAAACACCTCAGCATACCTGCCACATCAGCATCTTCCGAGCGATTCTTTTCGACCGCGGCTTGACGGAAACTAAGCTGCGCTCCCGTTCAGCGTTGCCAGATGGGGAAATAGAATATCAAATTAAAAAATTCTGGTGAAATTTACAGGTCTTTACTGCTAAGCTTTTTGACATTGGAACCAGATAACTTTTTGGTGAAATCTGGTGAAATTTTCCCTACTCAATTTCTTTCAAGAAAGTTTTTTCAATTTTTTTAAACTTTTTAGCAATAGGCTATAATCCCTGCTCGTATAGAAAACTTTTTGCAAGAGGTTTGCATATGGATGATGGCAGTGTCTTATGTCTTAAAAACTATTTGTATTTAAGCGAAATTGCTTTATTTAGGGTCAGGGCCGTAGCCAGACCGTAGAGCAAGGGGGGGGGGCGAAAAATTTTTTTGGGCAAAATCATTATAATTGTAGCTGTTGCTCGAGAATGTTGGGATTTTGCCAGGGGGGGCGAATTTTTTTCAGGGGCGGGGGGCGATGCCCCCTGGCCCCGGCTGGTTACGGGCCTGTTTAGGGTGTTTTAAATATCTGGTGAAATTTTAGTTACTTTTTGTTGCCAAGCGGCTTCCATCATCTGGCAACACTGCTCCCATTTGGCTGGAAGTCATTTAGAATGCCTTAATGTGTTGCATTGCAACAAACATTTACTTTGATTGTGTAGCTTTTGTGTCTGAAATTTTTTACTTTTTGTGTTGCTGGAGCCTGGAAGTTAATAGGATCCAGTATTCTGGATTCGATTCTGGATTCGGTTTAGTATTCCGGAATAATTCTGGAATAGTGAATTATTCTGAATTGCCCATCCCTAGTCGTTGCCAATGTCCCTTTCTGGACTTTTTTTCTTGTCTTCTTTTTGAAGGAAAAAAGCAACCAAACGCTTTTGATCGCGGCAACACGTGGCCTTTTTCAGAGCTGTCAGCACAAGATCTAGTGCTTACCATGTCAATAATTCTCGACACTAATCTGACTACAAATTTGTGCTCAAAGCTAGGCGAAAGGCTACATAGTGGAGCTTACGCATTAGTAGTTGCGTTAATTGTGGGCTGTGGCATTACGTTTGTCTTGATTTACTGGTGCAATATCTTTGCTTCACTGTATTTTGTATTCAATCTATTGCCCATTGCCCACTATCTGTTAATAAAATTAAAATACAAACAAAAATTTATTTCCATGCAGATGGATCTTTTATCTCTTCAAGAAGACCGAGATGCTGCCCTCCAGAAACTCTGTGCTGTACAAGAAGAAATGGAAACTCTTCGCATTTATTACAGGCATTTATTATTTCGTTTCAATTTTAAGGCTGAATATTGTTCCTTGTCCATTGTGAAAGTTTAGAAATTTGGGTGTCTGGATTAATTTGCATTGTTTTTCAAGTTGTCGCATAACGAAAACAAAATTGCCCAAAAAAATGTCACGGAAAAGCAAACATCCAAAACTTTGGCAGTTAGACAAAGTGTTGTCATTGTTTATAATGTTTATGTAAAACCATTTAGGAGGTTGAGGAATTAACGAAGTTGAATTATTATGTGATCTAGAGTCAAACTTGACTCAATGAAGGGTATTGATAGAATTTGCTGTATGTTTCTATTTTAAAAAGTCGTATTCAACATAAGTAACTGTTTCTTGCTTGGGCTGGTGCTGTGGTGTGTGATAATATTGTCATATGGTGTGAGTGTGACCATGGCCGGTGGGGGTTGAGACCTATTCATGTGTAATATGTATTTATAAAATGACTTGATGTCGATGACGTTGACTCATTGAAAGGTAATGATGGAAATTGCTGCATGTTTCTACGTTAGGCCTCTCCCTTTTTAGTTTGCACAAGTCTCTGGTGCGGAGTGGCCAAATGGCGGCGCAACAGGCAGAACAGGATGATGCGGAACGACTTGTCAAGGCTCTCAGAGTTGCCCAGGATCACAATAAAGTCCAGGAATCTAATGCCAACAGACACCAAGCAGAAATACAAAGGTTAACTGATAAAAATGAGAGGTTAGAAAATCGTTGTTGCTTCATTCTAAATCAGCGGTGCTCAAAGCGCATGCCGCCCGCGGAAGCAATATCTGCGGCCCCCGTCTGGGCTCTAAAATATACAATCTTAAAGTTTAGGCAGAACTTCAATGAAAAAAATGAGTGAAAATTTGAATGCGGCCGCCAAGAATCGCGGAATGCACCATGTTGCTGAAAAAAACTTTTGGCACCCCTGTTCTAAACCTTCAAGATATCACCATTTGTAAGCGTTATTGTTAGTTTAAAATGTCGTTGAAATCATTTTTTGTTGAATCACTGGCACTGCAATATTTGAATGTAGTGACACAATAAAAAGCATCACTGAATTGGAGTGCCATGTAACTTTTTCCCATCCATGGTTGTTACTTCAAGGTTCTTGTCACGAGCTTGCAAACTGTTTCTTTCAGTTTATGACTTGGCTTAATTTGTGCAGACTCGAACGGCTTGTGAATGTATTGCGAAAAAAGTTGACCGTTCTTGCCCGGAAGTCTGCGAAAAATCTTTCTGATTCCCATCCAGCACCTTCACACGTGAATCGTTGAGGTCACAGTGTGGAAACTTCAAGAAAAGGTGGAGCAATACGAAAATCAAACATGGCAATTGTGTTTGTCATTTCACTGTGATTACAAGGCTATTGTGTCAACAGAACTTCAATACATTCCTGCTGTGGTTTATCTTTTGGATTCAAGCGTTCAACAAAGGGTACATATCTTATTGTGTTTGTGCGTCGCGGTGAAACGTCATACAGTCAACAGATCGAAAACTTTTCATGTTGACGCTGCTTCGATATTATGCAACGTTAATTTTGTTGTCACTGTTTCATTGAAACATAAAAAGGCATTTTTTCTTTATGATTGTGAAGGTTTTGCGTATCGCTATAATTTTACAGTACCACAAACAGGTTACAGTACTTCAATTTAGTTTCTCGAAAATCTATTATTTGCATGCGTAATTTATCTTGAGTATGAATATCTGTGGTCTACCTTTAGTATTTACATTTGTAGCTGCTCTTCCCTTTCCTATTCATTTTACACATGTCAATTCAGCAACATTGATCTAATGATCTTACACAGATGTAGATGAAATAATTCCCCGGCAGCAACGTAACAATAATCGAAAACTTCACTCTGCCAATCTCGGTACCCGGCCCTGCGTCAAAAACCCATGCAAGTATGCGAAACCACCAGGAATAATCTATCAAGGCTTTGTCCTATATTTTTTTCCATTGAAGGTTTTTGTTAGGGATTGAATTACAGAACTCACAACCTCAGAATACAAAAAAATGTTTTGTTATGCTTGCGTTTGTCTGAATGGATCTTTGGCTTTTATCATAATCGTTTTAATTTTATTATAGCTTCTAAACCACTGTAGACCTATATTTGTTTGTTTTTTAAATACTGTACCACCACAGAACTCAATTGTAGAAGAGAAAGTGAAGATTTGAGAAAAACATTTAGACTCTTTCTTAACACACTGTGTTTGCAGTTTAATGGTTTTAAAAAAACATGATGTTATAAACAAAGCAAAAAATTGCTTTGTGTTTTTACTTTTACTTTAAGATTTCTGTAAAATTCATAGGCCTATTATATGTCCAGACATTGATAACTAGCAATGTTAAGTTTTTCAAAATTGTGTCGGACTTTAGAGATTCCAACATTTTTTAAAATCTGATCAGAATTACAATATTTGCGTAAAGTTAAGATCAGTTGGTTTGATGTCCATTTTGCATTACTGATCGTTTTTACGTTGATTTTACGTGTTTGCAGATGTTAAAACAATGTAGAAAGGACTGGTGATGCTAACTGGATACGAAATTCCGATATATGTCAAAGATTGATGGATTTTATTTCTGACGTTGCGATCGTGCCATATTATAAACTGACTGTCTTGTTTCGGTATCAAGCGCATTATAACGTTCAATTTGTAATCAATCAAGTTTATTTTTTCTTTCTGCCAAAAACTGAATTCTAACATTGTTTCCATGTTGTTTCGTTTTCGACACAAATTTATATCGAACCACATGTCGCTCGAAAGGAGGTTAGTTTGACATCGCTCCAGAACACGCGGCTTTGCTTCTGTGAAACATTCAGGCCTAATGGCTAAATTAATTGGGATCAGCTGATGACAGCATGTGCCTTCGCTGCTTCTAGCTTTGCGTTGCGTAAGCTTGTGTGTAGTCTATAATATAACAATGAACTCAAAATAAAGTTGATTACGGTATTGTTGTTTTGACTAAGGTGTTGCGACAGTGCCACATTTAAACTGATTGTCCTCCTTTAGTATCATGCACGTTATAACGTCCGCGTTTTGTCTCTTCTACTTTTTTCTAGACCTCTGCTATATTTGGCACATACCGTTTTTTTTTTTCGTTGTGAGGGTCAGAAATAAAAACAAACTGAACTGATAAATGAACTATTGGTTTTTCACATATTGCATAGGACTAGCGAATGAAGCCGTCGGCCCTGTCCATAATAATAATAATTTATTTTACACTAGTTGGTGCAAAATAGCATCCATGCAATACCAAATTGTAAAAACGATGATGAACATGAAGCAGAGGCTGGCGATATCATGCGATTTTCTTGAGATGTTTGAAGCAGAAAAATAGCTTCACAACTAGAGTTGTAAATGCAAAAGAAACAAACCGTTTTTTTTTTTAAAAACATGTTTTTTTTAAAAAAAAACAAGCCAAAAACAACACGCGTTTTTTTGTTTTTTTTTCATATTTTTCTGAAAAAGTTGCAAATTTTTTACAATTTGCAGCTTAGTTTCATTATAGTGCTCTTGAAAAACATTAAACTAGTAAAATTGGTTTTATTGGTGTGCTGAAATTCCTAAGTGTGTGTGCTTGGCAGCAGCATATGTTTTTTGCATAGCCCTATAGCCTACGTTGTTTCACTTTCTTCTTCATTCTCAGGCATATTTGGGGCAGTAGACCTGACAAACATTGAATTAATGCAATTTGATACATGACATAATGTAGATGAGTTAATTTCTTTTTCCTTTTATTGAAGTGCCCTTTATGGAAGGTAGCCTATACCAGGGCTTCCCAAACTGGGGGTCGCGACCCCGCGAGGGGTCGCGTAACGAACTTCAGGGGTCGCAGAGAGTACACCAATTTTACATAAAGTAGTGCATATTATCCTATGGTACATTTTAGACGTTTATTTTATAACGCAGTTGTTAAAACTAATATAACTGTTCAAAACATTATTTTTAACCGAGTTGTAGATTCTACGTAAATAGGCCTCTAGCCCTGGTAGTAGGCTAGCTTAAGGACTGCGTGCTAGTACCCTATAGCTCAGACATGGGCAAACTACGGCCCGCGGGCCAAATCCGGCCCGCCGGCTCTTGTATTCTGGCCCGCCGGATGTTATCGACATGTTGCAAGTTTTATTATTGTGAAGTTTCAATAGGAGGATTAGATACCTCTTGTCTCTAAATAGCGATACAATGTAGAATGTAGAGCATTATGATGTCACAGGTACATTTGTGCGTCGCTTGACGCAACAGTGCTTTCTGCTTTTAACCAGTAATGTCTCGTTCTGTTGCTCAACACAACAAACAGTTTACCAGCCTCATTTTTTAAAAAAAATGAGGCTGGTAAACTGTTTGTTGTGTTGAGCAACAGAACGAGACTATAGATAAGAGACAGTCAACCGCTTCAAGTGGACAGTTTGCTGGGAGGTTCACTAAAAACAGAAAGTTTTATTAGTCAATTTAACCAGTAATGTACCATATTTCTTAGTTTAGTGTTTTTATCAACAGTTTCGTCAGTGTGGAATGCTAAGCGAAATAGACATTGCTAAGTTGTTAATAAATTATATTGTTAAAATGAGTGCAGCGAAGAAGCGTAAAGTCGATAGTGAGCGCAGAGTGTTCAAAAAGGAGTGGACGACGAAATACTTTTTTACCGAAGTGGGATCAACTGCGGTATGCCTTATTTGCCAAAAAAACGTTGCTGTTTTGAAAGAATACAACATCCGCCGCCATTTTGACACCAATCATGCAAACCATCATAGCAGCCTGTCAACTCAGCAAAGAAAGGACGTTTCTCAGAGATTAGTGGCAAATTTTCGGATTCAGCAAAGCACTCTTTTTCAGCAGAGTGCAGTTTCTGAGTCAATCACCAAGGCAAGTTTTTTACTGGCTTTCAAAATAGCACAAGCAAGCAAACCATTTTCCGATGGAGAATTTATCAAGCAGTGCATGGTAGAGACAGCAAGTCTCTTGTGTCCAGATGCAAAAAGCAAATATGAACAAATCAGTTTATCACGCAGAACTGTAACTCGCCGTATAGAACAAATTGATGAGCACTTAGCTAACGAGTTGAAAGGAAAAGCAGATTCTTTTGTATTTTATTCGTTAGCGCTGGACGAAAGTAATGACGTAAGAGACACGGCACAGCTTTTGATTTTCGTCAGAGGAATTAATGACAAGTTTGAGATAATAGAAGAACTTTTAGCAATGGAGTCGTTAAAAGGGACTACTCGAGGAGAGGACCTTTTTCTTAAAGTCACTAGTGTGATCGACAGGTTTAAATTACCATGGAACAAACTTACGAATGTCACCACTGATGGATCACCAAATTTGACAGGAAAAAATGTTGGACTGCTAAAAAGACTTCAAGATAAGATGAATGAGGAAAATGCTGGGGTGGATATAACTTTTTTGCACTGCATTATCCATCAGGAAGCCCTGTGTAAATCTGTACTGCAGCTCAATCATGTAGTGAAGGCAGTAGTAAAACTGATCAACTACATAAAAGGGAGAGGACTTCACCATCGCCAATTTATCAAGTTTCTTGAGGAAATTGATTCTGATCACCAGGACTTGCTTTATCATTCTCATGTGCGCTGGTTAAGCTTGGGTAAAGCATGTAAACGAGTCTGGAACCTTAAAGAGGCAATTACCTCATTTTTGAAGTCAATCGGGAAAGCTGATGAATTTCCTGAGCTGGAGGACAGAGATTAGCTCTGTGATTTTGCTTTTTCTGTCGATATATTAACACATATGAATGAGCTGAATGCAAAGCTGCAAGGGAAAGAACTCTTCGCTCACGATATGTACACAAGCGTTACGGCTTTCAAATCAAAATTGGCTTTATTCTCAGCACAAATGTCCAACAATTCTTTTGTTCATTTCCCCACATTACTGACGATGAAAGAAGCCCCTAAACATGCAAATAAATACAGCAAATCACTAAATGATTTGCACCACGAATTTTGCCGTAGATTTCTTGATTTCGAAAAACTCCAAAAACCATTTCAGATTATTCGGCTCCACTTTCACAAGTCGCTGCAACAGCACCACAAGAACTGCAGTTGGAATTGATCGATCTTCAGAGTGACTACGTTTTAAAGGAGAAATTCGAAGCCCTGAAGCTAAATGAGTTTTACGCATCGCTAAGCAACACCAGATTTCCAGAAATTCGAAAGGTGGCACAAAAAATGCTGGTATTGTTTGGTTCCACATATATTTGTGAACAGACGTTCAGCTTGATGAATTTTAACAAATCTAGCCACAGGTCTCAGCTGAGTGATGCGCACCTCAAATCTATCCTGACTATCGCCACAACCAAAATGATGCCAAATTTCGATGCTTTGGCAAAAAATAAAGCTTGACAATCCTGTCAGACGTCGTATTTAAATTCGATTTTGTTTTTTGGTTGTATTTTTCAGTTATTTGTTAATTTAATCTTCCGTTTTTTTTGTCCCTTTGTTATTCGTGTGACAAACTATATGTAAGTGGCGGCTCGATCACTTGGCCCGCCAGTCTAAGAACAAAATAATTTTGGCCCCTAATTCAAAAAGTGTGCCCACCCCTGCTATAGCTAAACATTGAAAAAGTAAAACTAATCGAATCAATCGAAAGCTGGTTTCAAAAAAGTCGAAGGTAACGGTAATTTCGTCAATTTTTGCACGGAACTGGAGCTATTTGGGAAGGACTGTGTTGGCATGTCTACTGAGGGAGCTTCTGCAATGACAGGACATAGGCTACACCTGGGTTTCATACAAAAGTGCGATTTGCGAGTGATAGGCCAACACATATCGTATTTACACACTATAGGCTATGATTCATTGCGAGACCTTTATAGCTAAAAAGAACATGACCTCATCGAAATGCTATTGTGCAAGATGCTTTAAACATATTAACTTTGAGTCGCGCACTCAATACCCGTATTTTTGCAAGTTAATATGGTGAAATGTAATGAGAGTTCAGTTTAAATCCCTTTTACTGCATTGTGAAGTAAGATGGCTCTCAAAAACAAAACTTTAAAAATGCTATTAACGTTGAAAAATAAAGTCGTGGTTTTTCCAACGGAAAAAAATCAAACTTGATCCATCATTTCTGCAATGACATCTGACTTTCAAAATTATGCTATTTTTGAGATTTGCTTGAAAAATAGAAAGAACTTAATTTATCCATCTAAAGAAAAAACACCAATGTTTTTACATTGAAATCAAGAAATCAAAACTTGAAGCGTTCGTTAAAAATTTAAACATCTAGAAAAAAGTTGAAAATGATTCATTTGAAATTTTTTCATCTACTGTAGAGTTTTTGACTAACAGTGATATGGAACCAACTGTTTAAGCCTGTGGTTATGGAACCTTTGTCAAATCTGTTGAAGCAGTTTTAAAAGTATTTTCTTCCAAAATTAAACAATAATTTTCTGGAAAAAATTTCACACTTCTTGGCTGGGTAAAGCGGAATAATAGGCCTAATTATCCCACTCAGCAGTGACTGCACTCTTGCATAGGCGTAGCCAAGGGGTGCGAAAGGGGCCATGGCCCCCCCCCAAATTTTCAAAGTTTGGATTCCGAAGTTGAACCCTTTGTTGAAAATATAATTTGTATAAATTTATATTGTTTTCCAAGACATCTGGCTATTAACACCCTCCAGGACTTGTTTTAGACACACAGAAAGACACCAATGAGTTTTGCAAATCGTAAATCGCGCAAAGTTTACGCGATTTACGCTTCTTTTAACTAATCTGTGGAAGCAACTTCAGGATCGCTTACTCTGTTGGTTTTTTTTGTAGTTTTTGTGTAGCTAAGTTTTTTTGTGTTCTCTAATTTTAGCCGCAATTTTTGCCCGTTTGTGTGTAACAGCTACCTTTAATAAGTTAATAGCTGTTTATCTGTCTATAAATTTCATACAAATATTCTCTGAAAGTGTTTCCAGAAAGCGCTATAATCCATTATTTGAGTGTAATTTTGCAAAAATGTTCCGGGGGAGCATGCCCCCGGACCCCCCTAGTATACGCGTGCCTTCGGCACACTCTAACCCCCCATCAGCTTTATTGCTTCTCTTTCTTAACCCACCAGGAAACGCTACTGCATATGTCTTAAATTAAATACTTTGTCGTTCTCTTCAATTCATCAAATATTTGCCCCCCCCCCCAAAATTTTTTTTCTGGCTACGCCACTGCACTCTTGCCGTTTGTGTTCACGCGTCTGTACGAGTCAACGTTATCAAAGTTGACGACAATCGCAAGAAAATACCGTTCCAGACTAAGCAACATGAAAACCGTCTTGAGACCAGCAGTAACAAACATTGAGCAACGATTGGATTTGCTTTGCAGCAGAAAGCAGTCGCACTCATCACACTGAATAAATGTGTTTTCGGTTGTGTCTTGTTTCCAATGGGTTACGTGTAAAGTAGCAGGTTTCGAGTATCGGTAGCTTGATGCTACTCTAGTTTCGTTCGAATTAAGCCTTTTAATAAATATCATAAATGCATATTTCGTAGCCTACTGTTTATCATGTCAACTGTAAAGGGTCGCGGAAAATTTTAGGACTTTAAAAAGGGTCGCGAGCAAAAAAGTTTGGGAAGCCCTGGCCTATACGATGTTAGTATACCGGTAGGCCTACTGGTTATTCTTGTACTCACTCAATGGGTTGACGAAATTTTGGCAAAAACAAGATGGCAGTATTCAGTACACACATTAGGCTACCTTGTTTGCGGTAATTTACTAATGCAAGCTATTGCCAATAGCTTGTTTAAACATGTTTTTTAACTGATAGCTTAACAACGATGTATATGCTTTATAAATGTTGAAACAGAAGTATTCTTTTTGTGTGTTGTAAGGTCTTAGACACTTTGTCATTGATGCTTCCTGCAAATCATTTGTGACATAATGCAAGAGATCTTATCACTGATATTTTTAGCTGTCAAAAGTAAGTGCATTTGTCAGAAAAGGTTTAGGTTAATGTTCCTTTCAAATGCCGACCACCCATGTTAACTATTGCTAGTAACTACCAACCATGAATGAAGAAAATTTCCCTTTAAAGTGGAGTTTTTCAGCACTGCTCAGTGTTCGCATAGTGAATAAATGCTTCGTAATACTTTTCCTGACAAGAATAAAGTTTTATCCATATTAGGCTACTGCAATGCAGGATAAAGAAACAAAACAAACATCAAAGATGAAAACTTATTTTATTTGGGAGCTACGCTGGAGTAAAAAGGAGTGAGAATTGACCTCTTGTCGTTACGCACCAATAAAACCATGATGCGTAACATTAATTTTTTTTTTATTGGGTAGAGGAAAGATTGATGAAAAGTTTGGCAAAAACAGAAAAGTGCTAAAGTCTCAAAGTCCTGAAAACTACAGTAGTTCAATTTGGATGGATAAGTGCAACCATACTTCTTTTAAAAATGTCTATGACAGCACAATGGTGTGATTAAGGGAAAACAAACATGACTATGACATCACAAAGGAGTATTGAACCTCTTCAGGGAAAAAAATAAACTTCAAAATGTTTCCATCTTTCACTACATTTAAATGTGATTTGGGCTAAAAGTTGGGGCTTTAGCACTACACTGCTTTAGCCAAACTTTTCAAAATCTTTTCTCTATCCAATTAAAAAAAAAAATTTTTTTAAAGTTGCGCAATTACGCATCATGGTTTTATTGGTGCGTAACGACAAGAGGTTAATTTCTTTTTATCTGAAAAAGTAGTCGCCAAAACTTGTTTTAATGTTCATAAACAGATAGCCCACCCCAAAAAACATGGGGTAGAGCCAGGCCCGGATTAACGTCAAATGGGGCCCCTGTGCTAATGAATTTTATGGGGGCCCTTACCAGCTTACGTGGAGCGTAATGGAAGTAAGCTGGTTTTGCTTGCAGAGGAAACCGAGCCTTGCTTAGGTAAGTTAGATAACTTTGAAATAGCACGTGATCGAGGATTAAATAAGCATGTGCAAATTAAGTCAACAATGTTTACGTTATAATGGATGCAAAATCACACACATTAAATCAACGAAACCGTGCAAGGGAAAACATTGTAGCAAGGGACCACTGTTAGTATTGCACACTACACTGCAAATCAAAATGAAATTAAGGTTATTCTGAATTTTTATTCTAAACTGTTCTTTCCTTCACTACTAACTAAGTAAATAGGATTTAGAAAACTAACATGAAATTCAGTCGAACGACTTTTTTCTAGCTATTGATAAATGTGTTACTTTTTTAGACAGAGGGGCCCCACTTTCTTAATTTTTTTTCTTGAAAATTTTTTCCAGGAAAAATTTGTTATTTTATTTATTTCATTTTTAGGAAAAGTGGGGCCCTCTGTCTGCGGGGCCCCTGTGCTTTAGCACACCCTAGTACAATGGTTAATCCAGGCCTGGGTAGAGCTAAAAATTATCCAAATATGTTGAGCGGTTCTTGAGATATTGTCATTTTTCTATTGCTCCTTATCTATGAAGCCACCTAGTGGCTAAAGTTATTTCACTTATAACTCGAGAACCGCTTGTGTGATTTTCATCAAGTTTGCACCAAATGCACATCAACTGGAACAACCTCTTGACGTTGTACTGGAAAAGGTGTGGAGTGCTGCTCAAAAGTGCCTTTGTTAAGTAGAAAAACAGGACACTGACCAGTGACCACCTGGTCCTAACATGCCCATTAACCAAAATCCCAGGTGGCTTCGAAACTGTACTCGAGTGTGGTACTGCATTTAACAACTGGCTCGACCAAATTACAGACAATACTTGAGATGTGCCAACCACAGAACACTGTTACTACTATTTGAGACAGTGAGAAATCTTTATGGCTCGTGTGTTGAGACTTGGGATCTACAAAATTGCAATGAGAAAATAGGCCTATACCAGACATATAGTCTGATTTAAAGTAAATTATACGAGTTATGAGACTGTTTCTTTGTTGAAAGAGACGCTATTGCAATGAGTTTACCCTAATTGCTGCATATTGTGACATTTAATGTCAAAATAGGTAACAAAAACAAAAAAACGAATAAAAAACAAAAAAAAACGATAAAAAACCAAAAAAGCGAGCTCGTTTTTTTTTAAAACAAAAAAAAACGTTTTTTTACATCTCTATTCACAACATAGTTTCAATGTTGAAACAGCGATGGAGAAATCAATCCGCCTCAGCAGATCAAACGCTCGACTTTGTGCACAAAGCAAGAAGCCACCAGACAAAGCAGCACTGGTTCGATTCTCAATGTCTGCGCTTCAGCAATAGCCTACATCCAGAGGCGTAGCCAGTGTTGTACGTTGACGCTGAGGCTAGCGCCGTTAGTTTATTTTTTAGTTGGCGGAAGTGATAGCGCCGTCAAATATTTTGCCAATTTTAAGCGTCAAGCGCTATGCGTCATTTTTTGTTTTCATGGAAAATCTCGTTTCACAATCAGAGTTTCACGATGTATTCTGGCCAGCGCGACTCATCCGAATTACCGGCTTTCGCGTTGGTTGGAATGGCTACCTGGAATACAAGCGGAAGAAGTTCGCCAAATGGTGATCACTCATATCGTGAGCAGTATCGAGAACGAGGGATCAGAGAGAGAAAGAGGAAAATCAATGAATGTCATCGCGGAGGTTGAAGATACATTATTTCAAGAGCTCTATGCCCTTCAAAACAGCAACGTTGGCGCAGTGGACCTCGTTAAAAGATTTATATATGCTAAGCAGATAAGCCATTACAGCACGCTTGGAACAGTGATCCCTTTCCGAGTAAACGTTTTCAAGACTTGTTTATGAAATACAACACACCAATACCATTCAGCGCTGCTGTGGAACACATGTTTTCGCTTGGAAAGGACATTATGCGTCCCAAACGCAGCAGATTGTCAGACAAACGTTTTGAAATGCTAATTGTGTTTCTGCAATTAAATAACTAATAAGCTAAGCAGCTAATTGCAATAGGCGTACAGCAGTGGTTTTCAACCAGGGTTCCACAAGTTTACATTCAAATCCGAGAGTCCATTTTATTATTACATGACTCAAGTTTCTCATCGAATTTTTTATGAGAATAATTGTAATTTTTTACAGTTTGTATTTTTATTGTACATAAATAAATCTGAACAGGAGTATTTTAATTTCATTAATCAAAAGATGTTTTTTGCATAAGGCAATTAAATTAATGAACAGGGGTTCCTCGAGCTTTTGGAATGTTTCATTGGGTTCCGTTCCACCAAAAAGGTTGAAAACCACTGGCCTACAGTCTCAAAACATAAAACTTGCTCTTTATTTATAGCCATTGTTCGCCTAAACTTGGTTGCAATACTTCCGTTTTGTGAGACCCTGGCTAAAATAGCGCTAGAAATTAGCGCTGACGCCGTCAATTTATTTCATTGACGCGTACAACACTGGGCGTAGCAACCGCCTTCCGATCGGAGGGGGCCCCGCAAGGAATGAGGGCCCCTCCGCCGAACTTTTTGGAAGACTATCGAAATACAGGATATAGGCTAACCACGTGGTCACAAACGCACGCGAAATAGCAGAGCTTATTGGTATTGAGCAGGTGTTTTCAAACAACATGGTACGACGTAGGAAGAGAATGTTTGGTTACGAATGTGCTGATGATTCGAGTCGTCTTTTTGCTGAAGAAAAATTCAAATCGCAATTTTCTCTTGTTCTCATCAGGCCACGCCTTCTGTTTCTTTGCGCTTTGACCAACTCGCGGAGTGGTACAAGTGGTTTGAATTTCTGTACAACGCTAGCAGCCTGAAGAAGTGTCTCAGAGAAAATGGTTGGGTAGGTTGGTTGTTGAATCTTTATCCTTGGGCTGATAAAGCCTTGATTAGTTATTCCTGGTAGTTTCGCATAAGCCTACTTGTAGAGGCTCTTGACGCAGGGCCGGTTACCGATATTGGCAGAGTGGAGTTTTCCGATCATTAAAGTGTTGTTGCCAGGAAATTAATCCATTCACTAGGTGCCGCTGAATGGAGAGCAGTCCTGAAATGCGTTGCTCAAGCGCACACACCGAGAGCAAAACTTGCGCCGCATGGTCTTGAGCGGGCACGTAACCACTGAGCTAATGGGGCGGACATGGAACTGATCACTGTGAAAAAATTAAAAGAAAAAAGGGAAACATTGATGCCAACGAACTAATAATGGAATTGAATCGTTTTATTTATGTCATCGAGAAAGAAAGAGGACTTGTCACCGCAAGCATTTTTTTAACGTACAAAACAGCCTTCAGGAGATTATATCCGAATATTTGCATTTGCACCAGAATTCTTCTGACTGACCACACCAGTTACTGTCGCCAATGCTGAACTGAAAGGACCATCAGCAGAATGAAACTGATCAAGAATATCCTGCGTTTAACCGTGGCAGATGGCAGGCTTTCTGCTCTTGCATCAATTACCATCGTAAACAAGATTGCCAAATCCCTATGGACTATGACCCATTACAATTTGCGCAGAACAAGGCTCGAAAGAAGCGCTTTGCGTTATTATGGAATATATGTCCAGTTATCCACACCAGGCCCGTAGCCAGCCGGGGGCCAAAGGAACCTCGCCCCCCCCCTGAAAAAAAAAATTCCACCTCTGGAAAAATCCCAACATTCTCGAGCAACAGCTACAATTATAATTATTTTGTCCATTTAAATTTTTTCACCCCCTCTAAAAAAAGTTGGCCCCCTTGCTCTGTGGTCCGGCTACGGCCTTGGTCCACACTGTCACTGTAGACTTATGTATACACAGTGGTGGGCGCAGCTAATGTAAAAGTTAGCTTTCAACAAAGGAATCAGCGGATTTCCAATAAATTTACTTTCGCTAACGAGTCCGCTAAATTTTTAAATATTAGTAAAAATGCTAATCCGCTAACCAAAGCGTTAGCTTCAATAATTAGCGGAACTGTGCCCTCTACTGTGTAGGCTATAGGCCTACATAATACAAACCCTGCATGTTGTGTAAAATAAATAACACATTCCAGTTTCTGCGTTGGAAGGGACCCTGGACTTATGTTCGGAGGGGGCCACATTCTTTGTTGCTACGGCCCTGCCTCCATCTTAAACACTGCTCTCCATTAACCAGTGCTAGGCTACTTCGTGGATAGAATAATTCACAGACAAAAACAGGCCGAAATATCACTGGAAATTTCGATAATTGAGCGTTCCTGCTGTTTTTCGTGGGTTATCAGTGTTCCCGACAATTTTCACCAAATCAAACGTCATATAAAAACCGTTCAAGTCTACTGAATATTACGTCATGGAAATTCCTAAAGCATGTGCCAAAATTGCACCAGCGTTCATAAGAATTGTGTCAAACCTGTTTGGGCCTGTTTGGGCCTGTTTGGGCCTGTTTAAACAGGAAATATTACATCAGCTTTAAACACCTGTTGGAATGACTTCATAATTGTCTTTCATTATTGCGTCACAGTACTGCATACGTGAATTTGAGATATTGCTATCTATTCTGGATTTCTGGTCATTCGTAAAATGATTGTTTGAAAGTTGGCCGCACATTTAACTGTTGGCTTAGTGCTTGCTAGCTGGACAAAGGTTCCGTCTTTTATCCAAGTAATCTGTTCTGTAGTGACAGTTTTCAGTGGTGTACGCGTTGCACCCCCTCGTTTTCGGTAGCCGTGGGCTAATTTTTACAGAAATACACTTTTTGAAAAGAAGTTCAAGTGTGTGTTTCTTCGGTCATTATATGCAGACGAAAGGATCCGGGAACTTTAAGTTACAATTTTCCCACGAAGAAATTATGGTTTACAGCTGTGACCATAAAAAATAAAAGACGAAGTTAGTTAGTTGGTAGGCCAAGAAGCACTTAGAAGCAAAGAAATAATAAAAGAAGATCTTATTGGTTGGTAGTCTAAAGAAGCAAAGAAAATTAAAGACATTTCTTCTCGGTAGGCAACTGAAGAACTTTAAGCTAAAAAGTAAAGACATTTCTTCTCAGTTTGGTACAGAAGAAAAATAACTTTGACATTTATTGGCAAGAAAGAAGATTAAAGGCAATCCATCTGTGCTTGAAGATTCAAGTGGAAGAATCCAAGCAAGTTTTGTGGACGTTTGGACTTCACATACTCGTACAGCTACGGTATCGTGCATTTAAATTCTTTTTTGTATTTTTACGGTCTTTGCAGTTAAGTTTTTTATAACTACTGTAATTTGTGTGTTTGTGTAACTTAATTTTTTAATTGTTAAATTTAGCCCTAACATTTAATATGTCTACACTCGGTGGTGACAGGGACTCGACCGCCGTCGACTCGACTGAGTTTAAGCCTGATGATGTTCTTTGCGGTCGGGCAGGCCATTCTGGGGAGGGACCCATTAACGATGAGGCTAAGTCAGTTCGAGAGGCCCGGCATCTTAGACGGGATATTTTGACTCAAATTGGGAAACTTTCTGTGGCCCTAGGTTCTTTGAGTGATAAGCAGGAACTGTTAATTTTTCGGTCTAACTTATCTACTTTAGAAGAGGAATTACGGCATTTCCATGCTCTTTTGAGTAAAATTGTTAACTCTGCAATCTTGGCAGAACTTCGTGATAGGGTAGATCCCGAATTTAACTCGTTAAAAAATAACTTCGAACAAAAAGAAAGTGAGTTGTCAGATAGGTTGGATGCTGACATACATCCTGAGGATAGCGCCTCAAATGTAAGCACTAGGATGTCTGAGAGCTCGTCACGGATAGTTGCACAAATTAACCTACAGTTAAGACGAGAGGAGCTCCAGATCCAAGCTGAGGCCGAAGCGAGAGCTGCTGAGGCCGCCGCGAGAGCTGAGGCCGAAGCAAGAGCTGCTGAGGCCGCCGCGAGAGCTGAGGCCATACGAGCTGAGGCCATCGCGAGAGCTGAGGCCGAAGCGAGAGCTGCTAAGTTCGCACTCAAAGACGCTCAGTTGAGGGCCGAACAACGTAAAGAGGTAGTTTTAGCTGAATATCGTTCTGAGTTGGGCTCCCGGCGTAGCTCTAGGAAGGGCTCTTCTAGGCATTCCAGAAGTGAACATCAATCACAGTTTAATTTACCTAACCTTTTCCACACGCCTGTTCAATCCGTAAGTGGACCTGTACAATCCACATGTTTTCCAGCTGTTTCAGGAGGTCTCGGGGCCACGGCTAAGGGTCTTCCGAAGGCTGTAGAGCCAAGGTCTGCAAATTACAACCGAACTCCTCCCCCAGAGCGTACAGGTCACGGGGCCGCCATTAGCAGTAATGCTTTGCCCCCTTCACAGTTTTCAGCGCCGCTAGTTTTTGATCGCCCAGCTACACGTAATTTGGGTGGTTGTGAGAGGCGTATCGCGTCTCCTGATTTTAACGTGTGTGAGGATCGTGATCGGGCTGTGCATGTGACTGAGCCCACTCAGCCCCTTAAGGGATATAGCTTGTCTTCTCCCGCTAAATCGAGTTCTCAACAGCAGGATTGCTTTTTTGAATACCAAAATAGTAGGACGTTCTTCGATAAGGCGGCCTTGATTGGTTACGATGGTAATAATATGCCATTTGTCTTCTTTAAAAATCGTGTTATGGCCTTGATGGCAGCTTCGCCCTTTAAGGGAACTCGTTTGACTTTGTTGCAAGCAGCTTGTGTTAGAACAGCTGCACAAACGATTGCTAATTTGGTTTCTGACACTCCTGGCTTGTCAGAGGAAGACAGGATAGAAATGTCGTTAGCTCGCTTGTCCCAACGTTTTGGAGTTCGTGGAGGTCTTTTCGCAGAACCAGAAATTAGAAAGTATCGCTATGGTAGCAAATTGACTTCTATCTCTTCCAGTGATTTGAAAGAGTTTAAAGATGAATTGTCGCAGTGTTTGCTTTACGCGAAAGCTTATGGTCAGCGTGATAAATTAGAAGGACGTTTTGTTTTGGATTTGGCTAAGCGACTCCCGTTTGACGCTAAGCAGCGTTATCTTGACTTTTTAGGTGATCAGTATGGTAGCACTGAGGAACCTACCTTTCAGAGTTTGTTTGAATTTGTAGTACGAGAGGAAACGCGCAAGTCGACTGATTTTAGCATTATGCTAATGGGCGATTCTGGTGAGTCGCAGCAATTTAAAAAGTTTGGCAAAGGAAAATTGCCTTCATGTCCGGTTAGGCAGACGTCGGTAAAACCCCATGATAATGTGATTTCAGGGAGTTCGCAGTACTCGACTGCTGTTGGCGCACCGCGCGGCGGTGTGGCCAGACGTAGTGACATACCGGCATGTTTTTGTTGTTCATCACGTGGTCAAGTTGAATATCATTTTTTGTCTAATTGTAAAGAATTTTTGCGCTTGACACCTAAAGGTCGGAGAGATGTCATTGTGAAAGCTGGAAAATGCTTGAACTGTTTGCGCCAGCATATGGTTAAGGACTGTAATCATGCAAACAACTGTCGTAAGTGTGGGCCTAACAACGATAGGAAACACTATTTTCTTCTGCATGATTTTTATGTGACGTCACGTGATTCTCTGGATTCGGTCGGTAAAGATGATGCTGGTGCCAGAGTTCCTGTGCGTAATGTTAAGATTGGAAATGTTAAAGCAGCCTTTAACCGCGTTACTGCTGCTCGTGTTTTGAATCCAATGACTGGCAAATCGAAGTTGGTGTATTGTCAGCATGATCCTGGTTCGCAGTTGACCTTTGTTTCGAGTGACTTGGTGTGCGAACTTGGTCTTAAACCGTATGATAAAGCGTCGTTTAAAATGGATACTCTGGCTGGTCAGAAACCTACTTGTGCTGAACTTGTTAAACTCAACATTCAGTCGTTAGAGACGAATGAACTGTTTTGTGATATAACTTCGGTGGTTAACCCAGCTTGGGCTGACGATGTTAAGACTTTACCACATAAGCAGGATTTAAGTAGTTTCCGTCATTTTCATGACGTGAATATGATTGGAAACGACAACGCTTATTTGATGTGGGCAAAAGAAGAACGTGTTGGTGAAAATCGCAGTGAACCGCATGCTTTACTCACTCCTCTCGGTTGGTTGGCTTGTGGTGGTAAGTCACCCTTAGTTGAAAGCGTTGCTAAAGTGTGCAGAGTGCAGACGTCTTCAGAGTCGGATGTCATCTCTGGCTTTCAGCGTAAAATTGAGTCTCGTGATATGGAAATAGCAGACCTGAATAAAGTCATTCAGGATTTGACTTTGCAAAATGAAACCTGTGAATTGTCTCGCAATGATATTTTGGCTAGAGAACTTGTCGAACCGAATATTGAGTTGAAAGATGGTCGATTTGAGATACCTGTTCCGTTGAAGGAAGATATTGATCTACCTAACAATTTTGTGTTGGCGTCAGATAGAGCTGCTGCTTTAAGAAAGAAAGCTTTAAAACAACCTGAACTTCGTGATTTCCTTACTGACACCATGAAAGATCTTAAATCTCATGGCTATATTGAGCGTGCTGGTGAAGCAGGAAATGTCAAGGGATTTGAATGGTATTTACCATACTTTGTGACGTCACAATTAAAAAAGCGCATTGTTTACGATGGCAAGTCTGAATTTCGAGGAACTTGTGTTAATGATTTAATGTCTTCTTGTCTTGACTTGTCTGACTTGTTAAACCCTCTGGCAGATGTCTTGGCTAGATTTCGGCTTGAAAGATTTGGTTTCGTGGCCGATATGACCAAATACTTCTTTCACATTTTGGACTCTTCAATACGTAAGCCCAGTTTTATTGAACTGCTTACGTACACCAGTAGTGCCGTTCGGATCGTGAACGAACGCCCTTTGGTACCTTTGAGTGATGACCCTAGGGATTTTACTGTCATCACCCCTGCCTCACTTTTGACCCCATACTTAGACCCATACTGTGCTGTTGGGCAACCACATGATCGTGACCAATTAAGAAGGGATTATCGGTTCAATTTGTCACTTTCTCAGCAGTTTTGGAGTAAATGGATCGATTTTTACTTGCCAGGTCTTCAGGGCCGGAAAAAATGGCTAAAA
The DNA here is from genome assembly GCF_918807975.1 of Aplidium turbinatum. Taxonomy (NCBI): domain Eukaryota; kingdom Metazoa; phylum Chordata; class Ascidiacea; order Aplousobranchia; family Polyclinidae; genus Aplidium; species Aplidium turbinatum. The sequence continues at coordinate 51,849,229 of NC_137472.1, forward strand.
ATGGCCGAGAATGGAGCCTGGTCAACTTGTAGTGGTAGGTTCTCTCCAAGACATTGGTAAACGTGGAAAGTATCAACTTGGGAGGGTGCATGAGGTAGTTCCACAAATTAGGAAAGGGAAGCCTGTGGTTCGTAGAGCCAAAGTTGCCGTCTGCAACTATGATGAGAGTACGGGGAAAGTAAAAGTAGACTACGTGTTGAGGGATATTTCGTGCCTCGCCCCCGTAAAGAACACCTAAGTGTTAGGGTTTGAGCCTGGTTTTGTCTGCGATGGCCGACCCTTGTCTGAGCCCGGAACAGTCGGTTATTATCGCAACTATTGTATATAGCGTCATTTTTGCGTGTACCTAATACCTATGGTACCAATTTCATGTATCATCGTGTTTATTCCGTATTGTTGTTCATTCTTTGCATGCCCTTTGTATTTACGTATTAACTTAAACGTGAATGATTCAAACAATTTGTGTATCGTGTGTTTTTATTCATTGGCTCACAATTGTCGTCAATTCTTTTTTAGTTATGCCATGTCAGACTGTCATAACTAGGGGCCGCTATGTTCCCGACAATTTTCACCAAATCAAACGTCATATAAAAACCGTTCAAGTCTACTGAATATTACGTCATGGAAATTCCTAAAGCATGTGCCAAAATTGCACCAGCGTTCATAAGAATTGTGTCAAACCTGTTTGGGCCTGTTTAAACAGGAAATATTACATCAGCTTTAAACACCTGTTGGAATGACTTCATAATTGTCTTTCATTATTGCGTCACAGTACTGCATACGTGAATTTGAGATATTGCTATCTATTCTGGTCATTCGTAAAATGATTGTTTGAAAGTTGGCCGCACATTTAACTGTTGGCTTAGTGCTTGCTAGCTGGACAAAGGTTCCGTCTTTTATCCAAGTAATCTGTTCTGTAGTGACAGTTTTCAGTGGTGTACGCGTTGCACCCCCTCGTTTTCGGTAGCCGTGGGCTAATTTTTACAGAAATACACTTTTTGAAAAGAAGTTCAAGTGTGTGTTTCTTCGGTCATTATATGCAGACGAAAGGATCCGGGAACTTTAAGTTACAATTTTCCCACGAAGAAATTATGGTTTACAGCTGTGACCAATCAGATCGCCATCGAACCACTGAGCTAACGGGGCGGACAAAGTCCATGAAAACTGTACGCACGATATTGCATCTACTCGAATCTATTGATTGCAAGTCCAAAATATGCATTATAGGCCTAGTTATCTACCGCTAACTTAAACTTCACTATTTTATTCCAATTCTCACCAATTCAATTTTTACAATAAAAATACCAAACCAACACAAATTAAAAGAGTGTGTCTTGTTTTATTCACCTGAAAACTTTCACATTTATATCTTATCAGCAAATTGAGCAATTGTTGTTCAAACGTAACCGCTCGACGAAGTCTTTTACCAAGGCAATGCAAATACAAAGCGATCAATTTCGAGTGTTCGTTTGCTGTGATAGGTGAATAGTGTTCAGTTCAGTTGTTTTTGTTTCTGACCATTATATCAAAAACAATACACGTCAACATAGCAAAGGTCGAGAAAAAGGTAGAAGCGACAAAACGCGAACGTTAAAACGTGCTTGTGACCGAAATAAGTTATTGAGTTGAAAGAAATTTGGCACGGTCGCAACACCTTGAGAAAAATTTAAGATATAAAGGGAAAATAAAAAAAAGAAAATGTTACAAAAAAATAAAATAAAAAACATATATTTAGGCTATAGCTTTTTCAGCCCACATAACTTTAGTTGATATATTTAAGATTTGTATAGACAGTTGCTATGAAGATCGGCCATGGTGCGTTATCAAGAGTGTTGATGGTCGTGAGGGGAACACGTCTTGATGCGTTTAGCTCATAGCAAAGAAGAGCAAGGCAGGCAAAGAAAACCCCGAAAGAAATCCTACCACGGGCAAAGCCATTTCAAGCGCAACGCACCAGGCCTCGCACGACTCACAAAATAGATAGGCTATAGGCTAACTTGACGACATGAAAACAATGACAAAAACAAATAAAACAAACTAGCAAAAACAACATCATCATCTTGCAGAAGTAATTATACCCAGGGAAGTTATGTCTTGAAGATATCATGCATGCTTTGATATAAACTTGCGTTGATAAAGCGATAATTTTAGACCCCAGTCAGCTAAACTCGTCACCTCCACACCGATCCAACGTTAGCAAACTTTAAATTAATGCAAAAATGACAGGCATCGCTAGGTGAGATGTAGTAGTGGCATGTCACAGTAATATGAGAAATTTGGGTTATCGTATGTTTTACACGTTAAACCATAATAAAAGTAAAAAAAAATCCAATTCTGCATATTACGTTAGAAAAATAGATAAAAAACAGGCAATAGCATGACGATCCAGTCCAAGATATTGATGCTCATTTCTGCTTGGATTTCAACAATTTTACTATTGTCACAATTTTACTATTGTTGAAAACACGACACTGCATCCTTGAATTCAATATTTGCAAGTCCAAAATATGCATTATGTTTATCAAGCGCTAACTTAAACTTTTCTATTTTGTGCTAATTCTCAGCAATTCAAATTGTACAGTAAAAATATCAAATCAACACAAACTGAAAAATATGTCGCACTTTATTCACCTGGAAACTTTCACATCTACTGTATATTTAATGTACAAATTGAGCAATCGTCGTTCAAACATAACCGCTCGATGAAGTTTTTTTCCAAAACAATGCAAATGCCAATAATTGGTTTACCACCGATGCCAAGTGCGTTTACAGTCGCAGAATTAAACTTTCTAAGCTTCGGTTTTAATAAAATAACCATTGTGATCAAGCAAACAGCCAAAGGGGACTTTAGGACCAATTGGAGGCCCTTGGCTCCACATAAGACAAGGTTCAGTCTTGACATTGTTTAAAATATTGGCTTCGTACCAAAACATCAAAGCACAATAAGCTCTAAAAGCATAACCATGGAGTATTCCAATTTTTGTCATCCAATTTACAAAATTTATTTGATTCATATTGAACATTAATAGAGCACCATATAACTGATGTGCACCAACATAGCCTTGGTTACGCAATATTTTTGCGCTAATCTTTCCAATTCCTGGAACCTCGATTACGTCCACAATTGGATTTTGAATGGTCTTCATCATAAATTCCCTATACTTTGACGTTTGCAAAAGAAAGTTGATGGAGTTCATTGGCCCTTCTTCAAAATCATCATAAGGAAAACCTTGGTTCATAAGAAAAAACATGTCAGCAATAATTCAGTTATAGAAACACTTTTAATAGCTGTTAAAAACTTGTGCTAAAACAATCCAAAAGTAAGCAATGTAATAATAATAATGCAATCAGCTACGGAAACACAAAAACAAGTTTGAAAAATTTTAGCGTTATTTTAATTTCTTTTATGGGTATTTTGTGACTCAAAATTGTTACATAATTGGTGTCGATTAACTTACTTTACAGTGGTAAGTTTACAGTTTAAAATTAAATGATAGTCAAAATTTACGCAATGCCTACATTACTACACTAGTATGGCTACACCTACAGCCTACAGGTACCTACACTAATATAGCTACGTCAAAAAATCACTTTTTATACTAACTTTTCCAAGTATCTTTATGAATTCTGCCATGTTGAAAGCGCGACAGCATAGCCAGGCTCGATGTATGTCATATAGGCAGCGGTCGGCAACCTGCGGCTCCTTTATCTCTGCGCTCTGGCTCTCGTGATACTTTTTTCGTACTAGTTCGTGTCACAATTAAACTATTGTGGTGCAATAATCAAAAACCTGTGTAATTTGATACCATGTGTATTGTGTAATTTGGACCAACCAGGTTTTTTCGTTTCACTCGCCTTCAAATCTGTTTTTTATTGCCTGGACATCTGCAACAACCACATGACCTTACGTGATCACTGGCAATCAGGTGCGCCGGAAGCGAGGGGAGGCAATGGTGCCCTTTCAAGGTCATTTAAGCCAGGGTTTCCCCTTTTTTGGGCCACGGACCACTATTTGTGAATCTGTTTATTTGTGGACCCCAATACAAAGGTAAAAATGAATAAAACCCACACTTTGTTTATTTAAAAAACTGACAACATCAATGGGCCGGATGGGATTGCATAAGTCATCAATTCTCGGAGTTATTTGTGGAAGGCAAACTCGTAAGTCAGGGTCCACGGAAAGTCTGGACCTATATTTTGTCTTTATGTTGGTAAGAGCTAAAAATGCTGTCTCACACATGTAGGTCGTGGCAAAAGGCAATAAAATTTTAGTTGCCTTTTGCGATAGCAATGGGTATTCCTCCACGACACTCAACCAGAAAGATGCAATAGCTGTTTGATTGAAACTAAGCATTAAAGTTCGATCAGATGATAATTTGGCTAATTCTTCTTCTTCGCGTCCTGACAGAAAAAAAGTCTTTGTAACCACAAAAGGGTTTAAAATCCAGTCAAAATCCTCATGTCTTTTTTAAAAAGTACTTCTTAAAGTGTGCAGAAAGCAATTCCAAATGTTGTGTAACGTCAGAGAAAATCAACTCTGTATTAATTAAGGGTTTGTTGGTAATGTAGTTACACAGAACAGGACTCATGTTGCCAACCTCCTCGTGATGAGTCCTGGTAATTCAAATTAATGAAGCAAATGGCAACAATCAGAGACCGCAACTCACAGGGCACCTGGGGTGGTAAAAGGATACACCCTGATAATAGCTTGATACACCCTGATAATTGCTTGATCACAATGATATAATCATTGTGATCAAGCAAACAGCCAAAGGGGACTTTAGGACCAATTGGAGGCCCTTGGCTCCACATAAGACAAGGTTCAGTCTTGACATTGTTTGAAATATTGGCTTCGTACCAAAACATCAAAGCACAATAAGCTCTGAAAGCATAACCGTGGAGTATTCCAATTTTTGTCATCCAATTTACAAAATTTATTTGATTCATATTGAACATTAATAGAGCACCATATAGCTGACTTGCAGCAACATAGCCTTGGTTACGCAATATTTTTGCGCTAATCTTTCCAATTCCTGGAACCTCGATTACGTCCACAATTGGATTTTGAATGGTCTTCATCATAAATTCCCTATACTTTGACGTTTGCAAAAGAAAGTTGATGGAGTTCATTGGCCCTTCTTCAAAATCATCATAAGGAAAACCTTGGTTCATAAGAAAAAACATGTCAGCAATAATTCAGTTATAGAAACACTTTTAATAGCTGTTAAAAACTTGTGCTAAAACAATCCAAAAGTAAGCAATGTAATAATAATAATGCAATCAGCTACGGAAACACAAAAACAAGTTTGAAAAATTTTAGCGTTATTTTAATTTCTTTTATGGGTATTTTGTGACTCAAAATTGTTACATAATTGGTGTCGATTAACTTACTTTACAGTTAGACCGAGAGCCTACGACAGAAGATTTCACCCCATAAGGTACAAAAGGTTTGACCCCTTGAAGTTACTGGGGTCAACCATGTCACTCACAAAAAGTATGGAAGATTGACCGCACCGGGTGGATCTGGACCCTAGAGCCCCCTAAAAAGCCCAAAAAGGGGGTTAATTTCACCCCATAAGGTACATGGACCAAACTTGGTGAATACGAAGTTTTATGTCAGGACATCACAAAAATATCAAATCTAACAATATTTTCGAGTGGAAAGGTGATGTAAGACCCCCCCGAAAGTGACCCCCCGGGGGGTTAATTTCACCCCATAAGGTACATGGACCAAAGTTGGTCAAAACGAAGTCTTATGTCGGGACATCACAAAAATATCAAATCTAACAATATTTTCGGGTGGAAAGGTGATGTAAGATGCCTTCAAAGTGACTTCCCATAATGTGACCCCCTCGGAAGGTTTATTTCACCTCATAAAGTACATGGACCAAACTTGGTCAAAATGAAGTCTTATGTCTGGACATCACAAAAATATCAAATCTAACAATATTTTCGGGTGGAAAGGTGATGTAAGATGACTTCAAAGTGACTTCCCATAATGTGACCCCCTCGGAAGGTTTATTTCACCTCATAAAGTACATGGACCAAACTTGGTCAAAATGAAGTCTTATGTCTGGACATCACAAAAATATCAAATTTAACAATATTTTCGGGTGGAAAGGTGATGTAAGATGACTTCAAAGTGACTTCCCATAATGTGACCCCCTCGGAAGGTGTATTTCACCCCATAAAGTACATGGACCAAACTTGGTCAAAACGAAGTCTTATGTCAGGACATCACAAAACTATCAAATCTAACAATAGTTTTGGGAGGAAAGATGATGTAAGACTCCCCCAAAGTGACCCCCAGGGGATTAATTGCACCCCATAAGGTAGGCTACATGGACTAAAGTAGGTTAAATCGAAGTCTTATTTCACAGCATAACAAAAATATCAAATCTAACAATATTTTCGGGTGGAAAGGTGATGTAAGATGTCATCAAAGTAACCCCCAGAGGGTTTATTTTATCATAGAGTACATGGACCAAACGTGGTCAAAACGAAGTCCTATAGGTCCTAGGACACCACAAAATATCAAATCTAACAATACTCTCAGTTGGGAAGATGATGAAAGACCTACCCAAAACTGAATCTCCTCCTGTAATTTAATTTACTTCATTCCTTACTCGAACCAACCTTGGTGTAACGGAAGTGCTATGCCAGGACAGTACCAATGGATTAAATCTAAAAATATATTTATATAGGTTTTGGTGAAATACATTCACAAGCTGTCCCATGATGCATGAAATGGAACTATAGCCTACTTTACAAAAAGTTTTTGTATAAATCATATTCAGTCAATCGAAAAAAGGCAACAGGACATGACAATACATGGCTTTGTAACACCAAAAACAGAAAGTACTTAAGAAGCACATAGGCTACAGTCATGGGCGCCGATCGCTCTCTAAGATTGGTGGGGACATTTACTAGGAAAGAAAGGGCAGACGAGCGAAGCGAGCTGAAAGATTGGGGTCTGTTCAACGAACAAACAAATAGGCCTACAGTAGATAGGCTACAAGTCTAATGTGATGTATTTTAATTGTCAGTGTCAGCATTGGACAGCAGAAGTCCAAACACTGCAACTCGGCAACGAGTCTCCGGCGAATTAAAAACGAAGTCCTTGGTTGATCCTTGGCTTGTAATGAAGGTTGATCGAATTCAAAACTTTATTGTGCACATAGCAGACCATTGCATGATTTGGCCGTTTCTGTGTCATGGTAGATCGTAACAAAGTTTTGATACGTCGCAAAGTTGATAATGAGCGTTCAGCTGAACACGAGCGGGCTGGTGATATGAGCAAAAGTTCCACTTGGGGAAACATTTGCCGAACAGCGGATGGTATCTTCTTGAATATCATTCGAAAATCTTGTGCAAGGGACTCTGTGTCAAAGAACTGAAGATAATCGTCTACCAAATGTGATTGTAGCTTTCCACTGAAGAGTGATTCTTGTAGAATTTTGTAGTACTCAAGATCGGTCGACTTGAAATAGTCAGTAAGATTTTGCTGCGAGCTGTCAATGACTGCAAAATACTCTGACCGATCGATCTTGAAGTTTAGGAGGTTGACCATGGCCATGTCCATACTGAAGACGATTTGAAACGTGACAAGTCTTTTAAAAATTGGGTAGGGTAAGAGTTTTTTCAATTATTGAAAAAAAGCTGCCTGCCAGCCTTCCAACTGCTGATTTTCCTATATACAATTTTTTGCCAAACCGGTAAAGACATTTCAGCAGCTCTTCAATGTAACCTCAATGTAATAATAACTGAAAAAATAGCTTTTTTCTTATACAAAAGTAACACAAGCTACATTTACTGCACTACATGCTTGTACGACTCTTTCAAAGTAATTCTAAAACTCTGCACTGTGTGGCCCTGGCGTAACCAAATTAAATACAATTTGCGAGTTACACCAGGGTTTCTCTGCCTAATAAAACATTTCTACTACGGTTGGAGCTTCCTCGCATAAAACAAAAATGTTGTCCCCTCCTTTCAATATATTTTAAACGTTTGACTGGTAAAATTGTGACATTCGGGTAATATTTTCCCTTTTACGTTACAAAAATAATGTAAAAAGATGATGGGGACATGTAAAAAGATGGTGGGACATGTAAAAAGATGGTGGGGACATGTCCCCACTGTCCTATAGGGATCGGCGCCCGTGGCTACAGTAGCCAGAAAATTGATCCAAGATCTTGATACGACTACTAAATGTTGACTTAATTGAACAACTGACTATCCAAATAAGACGAAGAATAAGACGAAGAAAGTGAAAGCGACAGCAGTGACAATGAAGAATAAAGAAACAACCGTTTACATTTACACAAACAATCTCTGTTTATGAATGAACAGTTACAATAACTGATTGGAGACATGAAGCAAATGGCATTAAACAAAAATTTACTACATTGGGTTTATTGGGTTATTTATTGTAGCAGCTGGAAAATGTTTATTACTGCCTGAATTAACGTTCCAAATGATTCATTTCGAAACGTTTTGATTTGGATAGTCAGTTGTTCGATTAAGTCAACATTTAGTGGTCGTATCAAGATCTTCGATCAATTTTCTGGCTACTGTAGCCTATATGCTTCTCATGTACTTTCTGTTTTTGGTGTTACAAAGCCATGTATTGTCATGTCCTGTTGCCTTTTTTCGATTGACTGAACATGATTTATACAAAAACTTTTTGTAAAGTAGGCTATAGTTCCATTTCATGCATCATGGGACAGCTTGTGTACGTATGTATTTCACCAAAACCTAAATAAAAATATTTTTAGATTTAATCCATTGGTACTGTCCTGGCATAGCACTTCCGTTACACTAAGGTTGGTTCGAGTAAGGGATGAAGTAAATTAAATTACAGGAGGAGATTCAGTTTTGGGTAGGTCTTTCATCATCTTCCCAACTGAGAGTATTGTTAGATTTGATATTTTGTGGTGTCCTATAAGAATTCGTTTTGACCACGTTTGGTCCATGTACGCTATGGTGAAATAAACCCTCTTAGGGTTACTTTGATGACATCTTACATCACCTTTTCACCCGAAAATATTGTTAGATTTGATATTTTTGTTATGCTGTGAAATAAGACTTCGATTTAACCTACTTTAGTCCATGTAGCCTACCTTATGGGGTGCAATTAATCCCCTGGGGGGTCACTTTGGGGGAGTCTTACATCATTTTTCCTCCAAAAACTATTGTTAGATTTGATATTTTTGTGATGTCCTGACATAAGACTTCGTTTTGACCAAGTTTGGTCCATGTACTTTATGGGGTGAAATACACCTTCCGAGGGGGTCACATTATGGGAAGTCACTTTGAAGTCATCTTACATCACCTTTCCACCCGAAAATATTGTAAGATTTGATATTTTTGTGATGTCCAGACATAAGACTTCATTTTGACCAAGTTTGGTCCATGTATACTTTATGGGGTGAAATAAACCTTCCGAGGGGGTCACATTAAGGGAAATCACTTTGAAGGCATCTTACATCACCTTTCCACCCGAAAATATTGTTAGATTTGATATTTTTGTGATGTCCTGACATAAGACTTCGTTTTGACCAACTTTGGTCCATGTACCTTATGGGGTGAAATTAACCCCCCGGGGGGTCACTTTCGGGGGGGTCTTACATCACCTTTCCACTCGAAAATATTGTTAGATTTGATATTTTTGTGATGTCCTGACATAGAACTTCGTTTTGACCAAGTTTGGTCCATGTACCTTATGGGGTGAAATTAACCCCCTTTTTTGGGCTTTTTAGGGGGCTCTAGGGACCAGATCCACCCGGTGCGGTCAATCTTCCATACTTTTTGTGAGTGACATGGTTGACCCAGGTAACTTCAAGGGGTCAAACCTTTTGTACCTTATGGGGTGAAATCTTCTGTCGTAGGCTCCCAGACTAAGTGGTAAGTTTACAGTTTAAAATTAAATGATACATGTACTGTAGTCAAAATTTACGCATTAGCCTACTAGTGATCTAAAGTCCCACATTTTTGACATGTCTAATCGGAAGCCATGGCTAGCGAAATTCTGCGTAGTTTTTTTCCAGATTAAAAAAACATTTTGTACAAATGCACTTTCTGATTTTCCAACAGTCTGTTAGTTAAATATTCCTCATGACTTTGACTAAGTTATAAGTATATTAATTGATAGAGAAATTATCACAAAGCCTACTACACTGAAATGCTGTGAAAACGTTTTTCCATGCTTAGAAAATACAGATGTCAAAACATAGTAGGCTTAATATATCAAACGCAGAAAATAGATGTTGCTTCATTCTAAATCAGCGATGTCCAAAGTGGGGGCCGCATTCCGCCCCGCGGAAACAATATCTGCGGCCCCGTCTGGGCTCTAAAATATACAATCTTAAAGTGTAGGCAGAACTTCAATGAAAAAAATGAGTGAAAATTTGAATGCGGCCGCCAAGAATCGCGGAATGCACCATGTTGCTGAAAAAAACTTTTGGCACCCCTGTTCTAAACCTTCAAGATATCACCATTTGTAAGCGTTATTGTTAGTTTAAAATGTCGTTGAAGTTTTTTTTTGTTGAATCACTGGCACTGCAATATTTGAATGTAGTGACACAATAAAAAGCATCACTGAATTGGAGTGACTTGGCTTAATTTGTGCAGACTCGAACGGCTTGTGAATGTATTGCGAAAAAAGTTGACCGTTCTTGCCCGGAAGTCTGCGAAAAATCTTTCTGATTCCCATCCAGCACCTTCACACGTGAATCGTTGAGGTCACAGTGTGGAAACTTCAAGAAAAGGTGGAGCAATACGAAAATCAAACATGGCAATTGTGTTTGTCATTTCACTGTGATTACAAGGCCATTGTGTCAACAGAACTTCAATACATTCCTGCTGTGGTTTATCTTTTGGATTCAAGCGTTCAACAAAGGGTACATATCTTATTGTGTTTGTGCGTCGCGGTGAAACGTCATACAGTCAACAGATCGAAAACTTTTCATGTTGACGCTGCTTCGATATTATGCAACGTTAATTTTGTTGTCACTGTTTCATTGAAACATAAAAAGGCATTTTTTCTTTATGATTGTGAAGGTTTTGCGTATCGCTATGATTTTACAGTACCACAAACAGGTTACAGTACTTCAATTTAGTTTCTCGAAAATCTATTATTTGCATGCGTAATTTATCTTGAGTATGAATATCTGTGGTCTACCTTTAGTATTTACATTTGTAGCTGCTCTTCACTTTCCTATTCATTTTACACATGTCAATTCAGCCACATTGATCTTACACAGATGTAGATGAAATAATTCCCCGGCAGCAACGTAACAATAATCGAAAACTTCACTCTGCCAATCTCGGTAACCGGCCCTGCGGCAAAAGCTCATGCAAGTATTCGAAACCACCAGGAATAACCTATCAAGGCTTTGTGCAGTCCGATGATAAAGATTCAAAACCAACCACTTCGTATTTTTTCCTCGATGATTTGTGGTAGTAGCCTACATGCATATTATTCTATCTTTTCCCATTGAAGGTTTTCGTTAGGGATTGAATTATATTGTGATAACAAAGAACATTGTGATAACAAAGAACATTGTGATAACAAACAACCTCAAAATACAAAAAAAGGTTTTGTTATGCTTGCGTTTGTCTGAATGGATCTTTGGCTTTTATCATAATCGTTTTAATTTTATTGTACCTTACAAACCACTGTAGACCTATAGTTGTTTTTTTTTATAAATACTGTACCACCACAGAACTCAATTGTAGAAGAGAACGTGAAGATTTCAGAGAAACATTTAGACTCTTAACACACTGTGTTTGCAGTTTGGTGGTTTTAAAAAAACATGATGTTATAAATAAAGCAAAAAATGCCTTGTGTTTTACTTTTATTTTAAGACTTCTGTAAAATTGATAGGCCTATTATATCTGTTCAGACATAGATAACTAGCAATGTTAAGTTTTTCAAAATTGTGTCGGACTTTAGAGATTCCAACATTTTTTTTAAATCTGATCAGAATTACAATATTTGCGTAAAGTTAAGATCAGTTGGTTTGATGTCCATTTTGCATTACTGATCGTTTTTACGTTGGTTTTGCGTTTGCAGATGTTAAAACAATGTAGAAAGGACTGGTGATGCTAACTGGATACGAAATTCCGATATTATATCGGAATTTCGTATTAAATCAAATATAGTTATTACTATCTGAAGCCTTTACAAATTGTTTCACCTAACGGATCATCAGAAGGTCTTATTCAAATTTCGTATTATGTACATATTATGTCAAATATTGATGGATTTTATTTCTGACGTTGCGATCGTGCCATATTTTAAACTGACTGTCTTGTTTCGGTATCAAGCGCATTATAACCTTCAATTTGTAATCAATCAAGTTTGTTCTTTCTGTCAAAAGCTGTACTCCAACATTGTTTCCATTTCGTTTCGTTTTTGACACAAATTTGTATTGGACTGCATGTCGCTCGAAAGGAGGTTGGTTTGACACCGCTCCAGAGCACGCGGATTTGCTGCCGTGAATGAAACATTTATGCCTAATAACTAATTGGTATCAGCTGACGACAACTCGATGACAACACGTCCCTCCGCTGCTTCTAACTTTGCAATGCGTATATGCGTAAGCTTGTGTGTAGCCTACTATGATATAACAATGGACACAAAATAAAGTTGATTACGGTATTGTTGTTTTGACTAAGGTGTTAAGACTAGAGTTGTAAATGCAAAAAAAACGAACCGTTTTTTTTCAAAAAAAAGAACTGGGCCAAAAAAACACGCGTTTTTTGTTTTTTTTTCATATTTTTCTGGAAAAGTTGCAAATTTTTTACAATTTGCAGCTTAGTTTCATTATAGTGCTCTTGAAAAACATCAAACTAGTAAAAATGGTTTTATTAGTGTGCTGAAATTCCTAAGTGTTTGTGCTTGGCAGCATATGGTTTTTGCATAGTCCTACGTTGTTTCACTTTCTTCTTCATTCTCAGGCATGTTTGTGGCAGTAGACCTGACAAACATTGAGTTAATGCAATTTGATACATGACATAATATAGATGAGTTAATTTCTTTTTCCTTTTATGGAAGTTAGCCTCAGATGTTAGTATACCAGTAGCCTACTGGTTATTCTTGTACACACTCAATGGGTTGACGACATTTTGGCAAAAACAAGATGGCAGTATTCAGAACTAGAGATGTAAAAAAACGGTTTTTTTTTGTTTTTAAAAAAAACGAGCTCGTTTTTTTAGTTTTTTATCGTTTTTTTTGTTTTTTATTCGTTTTTTTTGTTTTTTTTTTACCTATTTTTTTATTAAATGTCACAATATGCAGCAATTAGGGTAAACTCATTGCAATAGCGTCTCTTTCAACAAAAAAATAGTCTCATAACTCGTATAACATCTTTCAAATGAGACAATATGTCTCTCAAGTCTCAACACACGAGCCATAAAGGTTTCTCATCGTCTCAAATAGTAACACAGTGTCCTATGGTTGGCACATCTCAAGTATTGTCTTCAAATATTGTCTGTAATTTGGTTCAGCCAGTTGTTAAATGCAGTACTACACTCGTGTACAGTTTCGAAGCCACCTGGGATTTTGGTTAATGGGCATGTTACGTTAGGACTAGAGTTGTAAATGCAAAAAAAACGAACCGTTTTTTTTTAAAAAAAACGTGTTTTTTTTCAAAAAAAACTTGGGCCAAAAAAAACACGCGTTTTTTGGTTTTTTTTTGTTTTTTTTCATATTTTTCTGGAAAAGTTGCAAATTTTTTACAATTTGCAGCTTAGTTTCATTATAGTGCTCTTGAAAAACATTAAACTAGTAAAATTGGTTTTATTGGTGTGCTGAAATTCCTAAGTGTGTGTGCTTGACAGCAGCATATGTTTTTTGCATAGCCCTATAGCCTACGTTGTTTCACTTTCTTTTTCATTCTCAGGCATGTTTGTGGCAGTAGACCTGACAAACATTGAATTAATGCAATTTGATACATGACATAATGTAGATGAGTTAATTTCTTTTTCCTTTTATGGAAGTGCCTTTTATGGAAGGTAGCCTACGATGTTAGTATACCGGTAGGCCTACTGGTTATTCTTGTACACACTCAATGGGTTGACGAAATTTTGGCAAAAACAAGATGGCAGTATTCAGAACACACATTACCTTGTTTGTGGTAATTTACTAATGCAAGCTATTGCCAATAGCTTGTTTAAACATGTTTTTTAACTGATAGCTTAACAACGGTACCCGGTCATTTGGTCGACAGGACGTTAGGTCGACAGAACGATTTATTTTAGGGTTAGGGTTAGTTAACTAACCATAACCCTAATCTAACCCTGACCCTAACCCAAAAATGAATCGTTCTGTCGACCTAACGTTCTGTCGACCAAATGTCTTGTCGACCAAACGTCCTGTCGACCAAACGACCGTGCACCTTAACAACGATGAATATGCTTTATAAACGTTGAAACAGAAGTATTCTTTTCGTGTGTTGTAAGGTCTTAGACACTTTGTCATTGATGCTTTCTGCAGATCATTTGTGACATAATGCAAGAGATCTTATCACTGATATTTTTAGCTGTCAAAAGTAAGTGAATTTGTCAGAAAAGGTTTAGGTTAATGTTCCTTTCAAATGCCCACCACCCATGTTAACTATTGCTAGTAACTACCAACCATGAAGAAAATTTCCCTTTAAAGTGAAGTTTTTCAGCACTGCTCAGTGTTCACATAGTGAATAAATGCTTCATAATACTTTTCCTGACAAGAATAAAGTTTTACCCATATTAGGCTACCGCAATGCAGGATAAAGATACAAAACAAACATCAAAGATGAAAACTTATTTTATTTGGGAACTACGCTGGAGTAAAAAGGAGTGAGAATTGACCTCTTGTCGTTACGCACCAATAAAGCCATGATGCGTAACTTTAATTTTTTTTTTTTTTTAATTGGGTAGAGGAAAAATTGATGAAAAGTTTGGCAAAAACAGAAAAGTGCTAAAGTCTCAAAGTCCTGAAAACTACAGTAGTTCAATTTGGATGGATAAGTGCAACCATACTTCTTTTAAAAATGTCTGTGACAGCACAATGGTGTGATTAAGGGAAAACAAACATGACTATGACATCACAATGGAGTATTGAACCTCTTCAGGGAAAATAAAATACATCAAAATTTTTCCATCTTTCACTACATTTAAATGTGATTTGGGCTAAAAGTTGGGCTTTAGCACTACACTGCTTTTGCCAAACTTTTTATCAATTTTTCCTCTACCCGATTAAAAAAAATTTATTTTTTAAAGTTACGCATCATGGTTTTATTGGTGCATAACGACAAGAGGTTAATTTCTTTTTATCTGAAAAGATAGTTGCCAAAACTTGTTTTAATGTTGATAAACAAATAGCCCACCCCAGAAAACATGGGGTAGAGCTAAAAATTATCCAAATATGTTGAGCGGTTCTTGAGATATTGCCATTTTCTATTGCTCCTTATCTATGAAGCCACCTAGTGGCCAAGGTTACTTCACTTATAACTCGAGAACCGTTTGTGTGATTTTCATCAAGTTTGCACCAAATGCACATCAACTGGAACAACCTCTTGACGTTGTACTGGAAAAGGTGTGGAGTGCTGGTCAAAAGTGCCTTTGTTAAGTAAAAAAACAGGACACTGACCACCTGGTCCTAACATGCCCATTAACCAAAATCCCAGGTGGCTTCAAAACTGTACACGAGTGTGGTACTGCATTTAACAACTGGCTCGACCAAATTACAGACAATACTTGAGATGTGCCAACCATAGGACACTGTTACTGCTATTTGAGACGGTGAGAAATCTTTATGGCTCGTGTGTCGACTCGAGACTTGAGATCTACAAAATTGCAATGAAAAAATAGGCCAATACCAGACATATAGTCTGATTTAAAGTAAGTTATACGAGTTATGAGACTGTTTCTTTGTTGAAAGAGACGCTATTGCAATGAGTTTACCCTAATTGCTGCATATTGTGACATTTAATGTCAAACTAGATAAAAAAAACAAAAAAAACGAATAAAAAACAAAAATAACGATAAAAAACAAAAAAAACGAGCTCGTTTTTTTTTAAAACAAAAAAAAACCGTTTTTTTACATCTCTAGTTAGGACCAGGTGGTCAGGGTCCTGTTTCTCTACTTCACAAAGGCACTTTTCACCAGTACACCACACCATTACCAGTATCTACAACGTCAAGAGATTGTTCCAGTTGATGTGCATTTGGTGCAAACGTGATGAAAATCACACAAGCGGTTCTCGAGTTATAAGTGAAATAACCTTAGCCACTAAGTGGCTTTATAGATAAGGAGCAATAGAAAAACGGCCATATCTCAAGAACCGCTCAACATATTTACATAAGTTTTAGCTCTACCCCCATGTTTTATGGGGTGGGCTATCTGTTTATGAATATTAAAACAAGTTTTGGCTACTACTTTTTGAGCTAAAAAGAAATTAACCTCTTGTCGTTACGCACCAATAAAACCATGGTGCGTAAATTAAAAAATAAATAATTGGGTAGAAGAAAGATTGATGACAAGTTTGGCAAAAGCAGTGTAGTGCTAAAGTCCCAACTTTTAGCCCAAATCACATTTAAATGTAGTGAAAGATGGAAACGTTTTAATGTTTTTTTATTTTCCCTGAAGAGATTCAATAATCCTTTGTGACGTCATAGTCATGTTTGTTTTCCCTTAATCACACCATTGTGCTGTCATAGATAGGCCTACCATATTTTCATCACCCAAAAAGAGGACATGTTTAGTAAGCAAGTAAAATGCCAGTGGATTTTTAGGTTTAAACAAATTTTACATTTTCTTAGATGATTATAATAGGCCTATGTAGAAAAAGTGGCAACTAAAGACATAACATATTTATTTGTCAGATTCAGTCGACGAACATTTTGCTGTTCGTTCAATTTTCATCACAGAAAAAAGAGTTTTGCATTTTGAGCTTTAGTCTGGTTGCAGACGAAGAATTGCTCGATTTTTAACAATTTATTAAAAAAGTTCTTCAGTGTTTAAACTATTCTGTTCATTTTCTAATGTGCCATCATTTAAAAAAAGCTAATGCAAGCTAACTATCAGGTTTAAAGACACATTTGCACTAGCTTTGATATAGATCGAACAGTTCAGCATCATCAATGCCAACATTTTTCTCTGACAGATACTTCACACACCGCTGAAAGGCGTTATCCTATTCTTTGGTGTAAGACAGAATAAGCATCCAATCAAAGGATGTGAACACGGAAAATGAAATTAGTGGTCTATTCATCCAAATAGGCAACGCAAGAGTCAAACAATCATAATACATCTGACATGGTCATCGAGTAACACTTTCTTCGTTTGCCACAGAAATAAATGTAGCCTATCCACCAAGCAATGTATTGTCAACTTCAAAGTCAGTAAACACTTTTCTTAAACAAGGATAGCCTACTTCTGCCACAGCTCACAGAAAACATCTTTTCCTTTTGGTAGGCTATTGTTGCTTAGCCTTATTTAGCTTTCGCCAAGGTCACATAAAAATAAAACATTGTTGAAAATGATAGCAATGGAAAAAAGAGGACATTTGAGCATTTTCAAGTGTCCTCGGAGGACAATTCATTTTTTATGAAAAAAGAGGACAAATCCTCCTAAAAGAGGACATATGGTAACCCTAGTCATAGACATGTTTAAAAGAAGTAGGCTATGGTTATTGGTTGCACTTAATCCATCCAATTTGAACTAGTTTGCAGAACTTTGAGACTTTAGCACTTTTTTTGTTTTTGCCTAACTTTTCGTCAATCTTTCCTCTGCCCAATAAAAAAAATTAAAGTTTGCATCATGGTTTTATTGGTGCGTAACGACAAGAGGTCAATTTCTTTTATCTCAAAAAACAGTAGGCCTAGTTCTCAAATAAAATAAGTTTTCATCTTTGATGTTTGTTTTGTATCTTTATCCTGCATTGTGGGAATATGGGTAAAACTTTATTCTTGTCAGGAAAAGCATTATAAAGCATTTATTCACTATGTGAACACTGAGCAGTGCTAAAAAACTCCACTTTAAAGGAAAAATTTCTTCATTCAAGGTTGGTAGAATGGTAGTTACTAGCAATAGTCAACATGGGTGGTGGGCATTTGAAAGGAACATTAACCTAAACCTTTTCTGACAAATGCACTAACTTTTGACAGCTAAAAATATCAGTGATAAGGTCTCTTGCATTATATGTCCCAAATAATCTGCAAGAAGCATCAATGACGAAGTGTCCAATCCAAGATCTTACAACACACGAAAAGAATACTTCTGTGTCAACATTTATAAAGCATATACATCGTTGGCAAGCTATCAGTTACAAAACATGTTTAAACAAGCTATTGGCAATAGCTTGCATTAGTAAATTACCACGTCCACAAACAAGGTAAATGTGTGTACTGAATACTGCCACCTTGTTTTGTCAAAATTTCGTCAACCCATTGAGTGTGTACAAGAATAACCAGTACCACAGTATACTAACATCATAGGCTAACTTCCATAAAAGGAAAAAGAAATTAACTCATCTACATTATGTCATGTATCAAATTTCATTAATTCAATGTTTGTCAGGTCTACTGCCACAAACATGCCAGAGAATGAAGAAGAAAACGAAACAACATAGGTTCTCATAGGACTATGCAAGAACATATGCTGCCAAACACAAACACTTAGGAATTTCAGCACACCAATAAAACTATTTTTAGTAATTTAATGTTTTTCAAGAGCACTATAATGAAACTAAGCTGTAAATTGCAAAAAAATTGCAACCTTTTCAGAAAAATATGAAAAAAACAAAAAACGAGTGTTTTTTTTGGCTCAAGTTTTTTTTTGAAAAAAAACACGTTTTTTTTTTAAAAAAAAACGGTTCGTTTTTTTTGCATTTACATCTCTATTCAGAACACACATTACCTTGTTTGTGGTGATTTACTAATGCAAGCTATTGCCAATAGCTTGTTTAAACATGTTTTTTAATTGATAGCTTAACAGAAGTATTCTTTTCGTGTGTTGTAAGGTCTTAGACACTTTGTCATTGATGCTTCTTGCAGATCATTTGTGACATAATGCAAGAGATCTTATCACTGATATTTTTAGCTCTCAAAAGTAAGTGCATTTGTCAGAAAAGGTTTAGGTTAATGTTCCTTTCAAATGCCCACCACCCATGTTGACTATTGCTAGTTGGTCACAGCGGTAAACCATAATCTCTTCGTGGGAAAATTGTAACGTAAGATTCCCAAATCCGTTCGTCTGCATGCAATGACCCAAAAATAAACACACTTTCGAAACGTCTATTCAAACAGTGTATTCCAGTAAAATTAGCCCGAGGCTATCGAAAATAGGTGTAACGCCTACACCTCTAAAAAAACTGTCACTACAATACAGATTAATTGGATAAAAGACGGAACCTTTGTCCAGCTAGCAAGCACTAAGCCAACAGTTAAATGAGCGGCCAACTTTCAAGCAATCATTTTACGAATGAATCAGAAAAGATATCAATATCTCAAATTCACGTAGAAAGTAACTGTGACGCAATAGTGAAATCAATTGTCACGCAATTCAAAACAGGTGTCCAAAGCTAGTGAACCAATGCATTCATGTTTAAACAGGCCCAAACAAGTCCTAACAAGTTTGACACAAGTCTATGAACGATGGTGCAATTTTGGCACATTTTCTAGCAACTTCCATGACGTAATATTCAGTAGACTTGAACGGTTTTATATGACGTTTGATTTGTACAGAGATTGGCCGTAACATAGCGGCCCCTAGTTATGACAGTCTAACATGGCATAACTAAAAAAGAATTGAAGGACAATCGTGAGCCAATGAATAAAACACACGATACACAAATTTTTTGAATCACTCACGTTTAAGTTAATACGCAAATACAAAGGGCATGCAAAGAATGAACAGCAATAAGAATAAACACGACGATACATGAAATTGGTACCATAGGTACACGCTAAATGACGCTATATACAATAGTTGCGATAATAACCGACTGTTCCGGGCTCAGACAAGTATCGGCCGCCGCAGACAAACCAGGCTCAAACCCTAACACTTAGGTGTTCTTTACGGGGGCGAGGCACGAAATATCCCTCAACACGTAGTCTACTTTCACTTTCCCCGTACTCTCATCATAGTTGCAGACGGCAACTTTGGCTCTACGAACCACAGGCTTCCCTTTCCTAATTTGTGGAACTACCTCATGCACCCTCCCAAGTTGATACTTCCCACGTTTACCAATGTCTTGGAGAGAACCTACCACTACAAGTTGACCAGGCTCCAAATTCTCGGCCATTTTTAGCCATTTTTTCCGGCCCTGAAGACCTGGCAAGTAAAAATCGATCCATTTATTCCAAAACTGCTGAGAAAGTGACAAATTGAACCGATAATCCCTTCTTAATTGGTCACGATCATGTGGTTGCCCAACAGCACAGTATGGGTCTAAGTATGGGGTCAAAAGTGAGGCAGGGGTGATGACAGTAAAATCCCTAGGGTCGTCACTCAAAGGTACCAAAGGGCGTTCGTTCACGATCCGAACGGCACTACCTGTGTACGTAAGCAGTTCAATAAAACTGGGCTTACGTATTGAAGAGTCCAAAATGTGAAAAAATGCGATTTTAAATTGTTTTACCATTGCCTCCCAGGCGCCACCTTGCGCCGGAGCATACGGAGGTATAAATTCCCAGTTTATCTCTCTCTGTCTCAGGGCGTTGTGAAATTCAGCTGATTCTATCAACTCGGGTAACTTCTTAGATGCTGCCTGAAAGGTACTTCCATTATCGGAATAGATAGCATTAACCTGCCCACGTAAATCTGTAAACCTTGTAAAGGCAAGTAAAAAATCACTCAGCGACAATGACGTAACCAGCTCAACATGAATAGCGCGAGATGCCATACATGTGAATAAGAGTCCCCAAGCTTTTTTGTGACTCCTACCTTCAACAAAGGTCAATGGTCCAAGATAGTCTAAGCCGCAATCAAAAAAGGGTTTCCTATGGGCAGTTGTGCGAGACAAAGGTAAATCAGACATGAGCTGCCTTATAGGCCGAGCTTTCTCAATCGCACATACACCACAATCATTAAGATACCTCTTCACGGAAGCATTACCATTAGCGATCCAAAACTTCTGTCGCGTAGACAACAAAGTGTGCTGTACTCCACAGTGCGCATTTCGATTATGATGCGACAGTACAACAAGCCTAGTGAAGGGGTGCTTCGAAGGCAAAACAATCGGATGCTTTGCTTCTAGAGAAATCTCGGGAGAATTACTTAAGCGCCCTTCAATGCGGATTACACCAGCATCATCTACACAAGGTCTGTACTTTTTAAGTGAACGTAATTCCTTCAAGCGTTCCTTCTCACGTTGCGAAGCGCCAACACTACCCCGCTTTATCACTTCCTCAAGTGCATCCGGCGATCGTTTGGTCATTAAATGTAACACATCGCCATACACGCTCTTCTGAACAAACTTCACAGTTAAGTCTAAGGCTCTATTAAGATAAGAGGCGTCCAGTTTTGGCTTCATAAAGCTACGCTTTCTCGTTTTACAGCACAAAAATTCAACAAAAGCAACCAAATAAGCAATTCTCTTTTTCATAACATACAAAGAAGGTGCGGCCTCGATCAATCTGTGAAGGCCACCCTGTGCAACGTCAAGCGACCCCTCTTCGTCACGAAGATATAGGCTATGGACAGGTACTGGAGTGGGGTTTTCTACAGATGGAATTTCTTCACACTGATAGAGAAGACTAGAACCATTTAACCACAACTCTCGAAACTCTTTCTTTGTAATAAGATTTGGCCTTGTGCCAACATCAGCTGGGTTCATATCGGTAGGGCAAAAACGCCAATCCTGGGCTCCAGACAACAATAAAATATGCTCAACTCGACGCGTAATAAACTTATTCAAACGTAAATCAGGGTTCTTAACCCACTGCAACACAGTCCGAGAATCACACCAAAAATACTTACTGCAGTCGGGCATCTTCAATGCCTCGTAGGCCTGCTTCACGAGTCTTGCTGTATTTAAAGCGGCAACAAGCTCTTTCCTAGCTATCGGCCAAGAAAACTGATTTTTTACAACAATGGTAGATTTACCCAGAACGAAAGACACACTCGGAACTCCATTAACCAGTCTACGTAAGTAAACAACAGAAGAGAAAGCTTGATTCGAAGCATCACTAAACCCATGCAATTGATATGAGACAATATCATCCGGACTGCACACACCAGAGTTTGCAAAATACCATCTCGGTAACGAAAAATCCTTAAGCAGGTCCAAAGAGCGAAGCCACGACTCCCACTCTTTAACAAAGCTATCAGGGACCTCGGTGTCCCAATCAAACTTGTCTATCGCCAATTGCTGAAGTATAAGGCGTGCTTTTAGAAAAAATGGCGCTCCAAAGCCTAGCGGATCAAAATTTTGTCCAAGCTGACTGAGCATACTTCGGCGCGTGTGTTTAGCTAAGGGCTTTAAGGAACATGCGATACGCATCTCGTCAGACTCGGTTTGCCACACACAACCCAATGTCTTCGCTGATGGCAAAGTCATATTTTCAGTCTGAAAGTCAATGTCACGAATCAAAGGTGAAAGCATCTCATTTTCCAAATTTGACAAGACAATCATAGACTCCTTGTTAGCACTCCACTTAACAAGTTTAAACCCACGGCTATCAAACAAAGCAATTGATTCATGAGTGATTTGCTGAGCTTCCTCTAAGCTATCAGCCGAAAATATAAAATCATCCATGTACATATTATTTGCAATATTGCAGAGAGTCAATTCACCAGCACTGCTGGGATTCTGCTCGATCATTTTCTTTATAGCCAAGCAAGCGATATACGGGCTACTCTTTATTCCCCAAGGGTGTACACAAAAACGAAATGGTACCATCCTACCATTTTCAAGGTCATCATCTTCAAACCACAATATACGAAACAAATCCCTTTGCGACTCAGGTAACTTTATTTGAAAGAAGCATTTAGTCACATCAGCCATGAGACCAAATCTACCAAGCCGAAATCTAGCCAAGACATCTACCAGAGGGTTTAACAAGTCAGGACCCGAAAACATTACATCATTAACACAAGTTCCTCGAAATTCAGACTTGCCATCGTAAACAATGCGTTTTTTTAATTGTGACGTCACAAAGTATGGTAAATACCATTCAAATCCCTTGACATTTCCTGCTTCACCCGCGCGCTCAATATAGCCATTAGATTTAAGATCTTTCATGGTGTCAGTAAGGAAATCACGAAGTTCAGGTTGTTTTAAAGCTTTCTTTCTTAAAGCAGCAGCTCTATCTGACGCCAACACAAAATTGTTAGGTAGATCAATATCTTCCTTCAACGGAACAGGTATCTCAAATCGACCATCTTTCAACTCAATATTCGGTTCGACAAGTTCTCTAGCCAAAATATCATTGCGAGACAATTCACAGGTTTCATTTTGCAAAGTCAAATCCTGAATGACTTTATTCAGGTCTGCTATTTCCATATCGCGAGACTCAATTTTACGCTGAAAGCCAGAGATGACATCCGACTCTGAAGACGTCTGCACTCTGCACACTTTAGCAACGCTTTCAACTAAGGGTGACTTACCACCACAAGCCAACCAACCGAGAGGAGTGAGTAAAGCATGCGGTTCACTACGATTTTCACCAACACGTTCTTCTTTTGCCCACATCAAATAAGCGTTGTCATTGCCAATCAGTACATCTACAGTACTACAATCATTCAAATGAAACATATTCACGTCATGAAAATGACGGAAACTACTTAAATCCTGCTTATGTGGTAAAGTCTTAACATCGTCAGCCCAAGCTGGGTTAACCACCGAGGTTATATCACAAAACAGTTCATCAGTCTCTAACGACTGGATGTTGAGTTTAACAAGGTCAGCACAAGTAGGTTTCTGACCAGCCAGAGTATCCATTTTAAACGACGCTTTATCATACGGTTTAAGACCAAGTTCGCACACCAAGTCACTCGAAACAAAGGTCAACTGCGAACCAGGATCATGCTGACAATACACCAACTTCGATTTGCCAGTCATTGGATTCAAAACACGAGCAGCAGTAACGCGGTTAAAGGCTGCTTTAACATTTCCAATCTTAACATTACGCACAGGAACTCTGGCACCAGCCTCATCTTTACCGACCAAATCCAGAGAATCACGTGACGTCACATAAAAATCATGCAGAAGAAAATAGTGTTTCCTATCGTTGGTGGGTCCACACTTACGACAGTTATTTGCATGATTACAGTCTCTAACCATATGCTGGCGCAAACAATTCAAGCATTTGCCAGCTTTCACAATGACATCTCTCCGATCTTTAGGTGTCAAGCGCAAAAATTCTTTACAATTAGACAAAAAATGATATTCAACTTGACCACGTGACGAACAACAAAAACATGCCGGTAGGTCTTTACGTCTAGCCTCACCACCGCGCGGTGCGCCAACAGCAGTCGAGTACTGCGAACTTCCTGACATGACAATATCATGGGGTTTTACAGACGTCTGCCTAACCGGACATGAAGGCAATTTTCCTTTGCCAAACTTTTTAAATTGCTGCGACTCCCCAGAATCGCCCATTAGCATAATGCTAAAATCAGTCGACTTGCGCGTTTCCTCCCGTACTACAAATTCAAACAAACTCTGAAAAGTAGGTTCCTCAGTGCTACCATACTGATCACCTAAAAAGTCAAGATAACGCTGCTTAGCGTCAAACGGGAGTCGCTTAGCCAAATCCAAAACAAAACGTCCTTCTAATTTATCACGCTGACCATAAGCTTTCGCGTAAAGCAAACACTGCGACAATTCATCTTTAAACTCTTTCAAATCACTGGAAGAGATAGAAGTCAATTTGCTACCATAGCGATACTTTCTAATTTCTGGTTCTGCAAAAAGACCTCCACGAACCCCAAAACGCTGGGACAAGCGAGCTAACGACATTTCTATCCTGTCTTCCTCTGACAAGCCAGGAGTGTCGGAAACCAAATTAGCAATCGTTTGTGCAGCTGTTCTAACACAAGCTGCTTGCAACAAAGTCAAACGAGTTCCCTTGAAGGGCGAAGCTGCCATCAAGGCCATAACACGATTTTTAAAGAAGACAAATGGCATATTATTACCATCGTAACCAATCAAGGCCGCCTTATCGAAGAACGTCCTACTATTTTGGTATTCAAAAAAGCAATCCTGCTGTTGAGAACTCGATTTAGCGGGAGAAGACAAGCTATATCCCTTAAGGGGCTGAGTGGGCTCAGTCACATGCACAGCCCGATCACGATCCTCAAACACGTTAAAATCAGGAGACACGATACGCCTCTCACAACCACCCAAATTACGTGTAGCTGGGCGATCAGCAACTAGCGGCGCAGAAAACTTTGAAGGGGGCAAAGCATTACTGCTAATGGCGGCCCCGTGACCTGTACGCTCTGGGGGAGGAGTTCGGTTGTAATTTGCAGACCTTGGCTCTACAGCCTTGGGAAGACCCTTAGCCGCGGCCCCGAGACCTCCTGAAACAGCTGGAAAACATGTGGATTGTACAGGTCCACTTACAGATTGAACAGGCGTCTGGAAAAGGTTAGGTAAATTAAACTGCGATTGATGTTCACTTCTGGAATGCCTAGAAGAGCCCTTCCTAGAGCTACGCCGGGAGCCCAACTCAGAACGGTATTCAGCTAAAACTACCTCTTTACGTTGTTCGGCCCTCAACTGAGCGTCTTTGAGTGCGAACTCAGCAGCTCTAGCTTCAGCTTTCGCGGCGGCCTCAGCAGCTCTCGCGGCAGCCTCTGCTCGTTCGGCCTCAGCTCTCGCGGCAGCCTCTGCTCGTTCGGCCTCAGCTCTCGCGGCAGCCTCTGCTCGTATGGCCTCAGCTCGTATGGCCTCAGCTCTTGCGATGGCCTCAGCAGCTCTAGCTTCGGCCTCAGCTTGGATCTGGAGCTCCTCTCGTCTTAACTGTAGGTTAATTTGTGCAACTATCCGTGACGAGCTCTCAGACATCCTAGTGCTTACATTTGAGGCGCTATCCTCAGGATGTATGTCAGCATCCAACCTATCTGAGAACTCACTTTCTTTTTGTTCGAAGTTATTTTTTAACGAGTTAAATTCGGGATCTACCCTATCACGAAGTTCTGCCAAGATTGCAGAGTTAACAATTTTACTCAAAAGAGCATGGAAATGCCTTAATTCCTCTTCTAAAGTAGATAAGTTAGATCGAAAAATTAACAGTTCCTGCTTATCACTCAAAGAACCTAGGGCTACAGAAAGTTTCCCGATTTGAGTCAAAATATCCCGTCTAAGATGCCGGGCCTCTCGAACTGACTTAGCCTCATCGTTAATGGGTCCCTCCCCAGAATGGCCTGCCCGACCGCAAAGAACATCATCAGGCTTAAACTCAGTCGAGTCGACGGCGGTCGAGTCCCTGTCGCCACCGAGTGTAGACATATTAAATGTTAGGGCTAAATTTAACAATTAAAAAATTAAGTTACACAAACACACAAATTAAGTTATAAAAAACTTAACTGTAAAGACCGTAAAAATACAAAAAAGAATTTAAATGCACGATACCGTAGCTGTACGAGTATGAAGTCCTAAAGTCCACAAAACTTGTTTGGATTCTTCCACTTGAATCTTCAAGCACAGATGGATTGCCTTTAATCTTCTTTCTTGCCAATGAATGTCAAAGTTATTTTTCTTCTGTACCAAACTGAGAAGAAATGTCTTTACTTTTTAGCTTAAAGTTCTTCAGTTGCCTACCGAGAAGAAATGTCTTTAATTTTCTTTGCTTCTTTAGACTACCAACCACTAAGATCTTCTTTTATTATTTCTTTGCTTCTAAGTGCTTCTTAGCCTACCAACTAACAAACTTCGTCTTTTATTTTTTATGGTCACAGCGGTAAACCATAATCTCTTCGTGGGAAAATTGTAACGTAAGATTCCCAAATCCGTTCGTCTGCATGCAATGACCCAAAAATAAACACACTTTCGAAACGTCTATTCAAACAGTGTATTCCAGTAAAATTAGCCCGAGGCTATCGAAAATAGGTGTAACGCCTACACCTCTAAAAAAACTGTCACTACAATACAGATTAATTGGATAAAAGACGGAACCTTTGTCCAGCTAGCAAGCACTAAGCCAACAGTTAAATGAGCGGCCAACTTTCAAGCAATCATTTTACGAATGAATCAGAAAAGATATCAATATCTCAAATTCACGTAGAAAGTAACTGTGACGCAATAGTGAAATCAATTGTCACGCAATTCAAAACAGGTGTCCAAAGCTAGTGAACCAATGCATTCATGTTTAAACAGGCCCAAACAAGTCCTAACAAGTTTGACACAAGTCTATGAACGATGGTGCAATTTTGGCACATTTTCTAGCAACTTCCATGACGTAATATTCAGTAGACTTGAACGGTTTTATATGACGTTTGATTTGTACAGAGATTGGCCGTAACACTAGTAACTACCTACCCTGAATGAAGAAATTTTCCCTTTAAAGTGGAGTTTTTCAGCACTGCTCTATTCACGTAGTGAATAAATGTTTCATATTACTTTTCCTGACAAGTATAAAGTTTTACCCATATTCCCGCAATGCAGGATAAAAATACAAAACAAACATCAAAGATGACAATTTATTTTATTTGGGAACTAGGCCTACTACTTTTTGAGATAAAAAGAAATTGACCTCTTGTCGTTACGCATCAATAAAACCATGATTCGTAACTTAAAAAAAATTATTTTTTTTTGGGTACCGTAGAGGAAAGATTGAAGAAAAGTTTGGCAAAAACAGAAAATTGCTAAAGTCTCAAAGTCCTGCAAACTAGTTCACATTGGATGGATAATTGGGTTAAGTGCAACCATACTTCTTTTAAACATGTCTATGACAGCACAAAAAACGTTTTTTTAACGTTAAAAAAACGTTTTTTTACATCTCTAGTTGGGACCGTGCCACATTTTAAACTGACTGTCCTGCTTTTGTATCATGCACGTTATAACGTCCGCGTTTTGGCTCTTCTACCTTTTTCTAGACCTCTGCTATGTTTGGCACATATTGTTTTTTCGTTGCGATGGTCAGAAATAAAAACAACCTGAACTGACAAACGAACTATTGGTTTTTCACATATAGCATAGGACTAGCGAATAAAGCCGTCGGTTCTGTCCATAATAACAATTTATTTTACACCAGTTGGTGCAAAATAGCATCCATGCAATACCAAATTGTAAAAACGATGATGAACATGAAGCAGATGTTGGCGATATCATGCGATTTTCTTGAGATGTTTGAAGCAGTAAAATAGCTTCACAACATAGTTTCAATGTTGAAACAGCGATAGAGAAACCAATCCGCCTCAGCAGATCAAACGCTCGACTTTGTGCACGAAGCAAGATACCACCAGACAAAGCAGCGCTAGTTCGACTCTCAATGTCTGCGCTTCAGCAATGGCCTACATCTTAAACACTGCTCTCCATTAACCAGTGCTAGGCTACTTCGTAGATAGAATAATTCACAGACAAAAACAGGCCGAAATATCACTGGAAATTTCAATGATCGAGCGTTCTGCTGCTTTTCGTGGGTTATTAGATCGCCATCGTTTCACACAGCTGCAATATTTACAAAACAGCTGTTCTTTGTTAACACAAACAGTTGTCACTTAAACCTATGTTCTGATTGGTTGTCGGTGTCTTTCAGGAGTTTTTTATGTTTGAATGGCTAACATATTTTTTGTTTTCTTTCGTTATGAATAGTTTGTTTTTGCCCTGGCACAAAGTTGCGCCGAAAATCTCTTGTATTTGTTCCAATGTTAGTTTGATATTTTTTTTGTGTTATTGTACCGTACTCAATTTTTTTGTTTGTCATCTGTTTATGGCAAAAAAAGTAATAAAATAGTTTTTTAATTTTCCAAAGAATGTCTAACCAATTATACCAATAATAACCATTACACGATCATTTGTAATAATTTTGCAGTTTTACTGGTCACCGAAATTTTTGAGCCCTTTAAAAAAAATTAACAAAATCAGTCAAGCATATTGGAGTTGATTTTCGAATGTTTTGTTTTGAAACGGTACATTTAAATTTGAAGATTTCAATTCATTTTTCACCTCTGGTTTTTAGTGGGTCAATGCAGTAAGAGAGAGAGAAACCTTTAAGAATAGTTTGTAGCCTGTGTGTATCTGAGGTGTCTGATCTGCAGTGAATGCGGATTCCAGTGATTGAGTATTCTAGGTACTAGTAAGATTATCCTTAATAGTAAAAAGTCATTTTTGCGAATATCCATAGATGGGATTTGTCACATCGGAGCTTTTACAAAGTAGCTATTTTTACACACTTGTTGCCATGCTTATAATCAGTAGGGTGCACACAATGCCGACTTTTTTGAATTTTTTCACCCGATTCATTTGTAGATTCCCCTGTTTGTTCGATTCGATGAGTAACTATGCTGGGCCAAATATCAGTGAGATTGGTGAATGTCTATGTGGGCAACACCACTATCAAAAATTCCCATAATTTCCGAAAAAGTAACAAAAATTGTACAATTACTGTATATAACCTCATACAAAATACATGTATTCATGTAATTATTTTGACTATTTCTAACATTTTGGACAAGTTACTAAAGTTAAGATACACATTCTGACACAATCTATTATGTATGCATATCTACAAAGGGGACTTTATGTGTTTCTAATGAAATGTATTAATATTGCTCTTAGTATTGAGCATTCTTATAGATACCGTAAAACAGCACAACTTTGCCCAAAATTTGTGAGTTAAAGTGTGACTAGTTCAGTTCAGTTCAGTTGTTTTTTTATTTCTACAATATGGTCTTCATGTTTTATAGGATTTGTCTAATGAATAATACTGTTAAATATTATCCATTAGACAAATCCAATAAAATATTAAGACCATATTGTGGTCAAACTTTAACTCACAAATTTTGGGCAAAGTTGTGCTGTTTTATGGTACACATAATTATAGATACAAATAAAATACACATTAAGGTACAGTACACAATTACACAATGATACATTTTCATTGTTTGAAGAGTTTTTTTTTTTTCTCGCAAATTAGGTGTCATTTTTCTCGCATTCTCCACTACTTGGAGTGTGTTTTGGTAATTTTCTTCAATTCTTGCACTATTTAAAAAATCAGTACTTAGTTTCAAGCCTCTCTCAGCAATATCATTGGTAACATTTATAGCCCTAACATTGCATTTAGCTTCTTGATTGGCCTTGCACAACTCCCAATCTTTGACTGGTAAAACAAGGAGTTCATCTTTAATTCTTATAGTCCACATCAACAAAGTCTGAAAGTTTGGAGTCTAGCTTAATAGAGTCCGGAAATGTAGGTTTTCCGTACCTGGTGCCGAAACGCCTAGTTGGAGCAGCAAGTGGTTTTGTCGGTTTTAAATTGAGAAGTCTGTCAGCTATTTGACGCTTATCTGCATTGCTCACTTTAGAACTGAATAAAAATAGAGGAACAAATTCACTGGACAAGTACCACAAATGTCGTTTGAGACATCGTGCAGCACTGTCTGATATGAGGCTATGATGGCTTTGTACTTCAGAATGTCTATATATAACTGTAAGCTATTCAAAGGTGCATCAATGGCTACACTGCATCTGAACCACCAGGTACAGTACACAAGTGAGGCAAAGTTCACAAAATCTCAAATCTTGGTGGCCTGAGAAGTTGTCGTGACAGTGCCCTTCGGCAGAGCTGCAATTTGATCCTCCAGTAGAACAAGTTTTAATGCATAAATCAACTTGGCCATCTACCTGGCCTTATGCACAGCTCCAGGACATAGGAATTTTACCTGTGTGCCTGGAGTTAACTATGACACACACAAATTCATCATCTCTTTATAGTCATCCCTCAAGAACTTGGCTTTCTGCTCTGGTAAACAAATCACTTTATCTTTCCATTTCAAAACAGACTCGTGGGCTTCTTTTGGGAGCTTGGAAATGTCAAAGTAGTTGAGTGGTTGATTGATGTCATGTGAAATATAATTCCAGTTTTTACGACATCTATCTTCAAGTCCTCAAATACATGTCCCACTATCAACTCACCGACATGATGAGAACAACCTGCCCAGAATAGTGCACGTTCAAGACACGCCTGAATTTGGATACATGCGGCAGTCAAGTGTCCAGTGTTCGATGAGGTTGTGTCAAATACCATACTCCCAACTTTTTCAGAGCATTGCCATTCTTGGAGTAACTCTAAGGTCAGTCTTGATATGATTTCGCCAGCTTGCTCTTCCGTACCAGATTGATAAGCAGGTGTTCCCAGTAACTTCAGTTCATCAGAGTTGGCGATGGCCAATCTCTCTTCTTTTTCGTATTTGTTTTGAAGAGTGGGTAAGCTCTTCCCATCCCAGTGAATAGAGGCCAGGGTCGGTGTGATCTAGGATTTCTTAATTTCACCAGCTATTTTTTTGTTCACTACACGTCTGACCTTAGCCGATTGTGAATATGATGTAGAGACTTTTGAAGCATCACCCCCAGCTTCCTCTACAAATGCCTCACTAAAGGTGGCTTGCTGTGTAGGTGTCATTTTCAGTAGTGTAGCTAATGACACCAGTCTCAAGGAACTGAAGGAAGTAAGTATATCATGAGGAATGAAGGCTTCTGTTTCGGACTTCACCACTCTTTCATGAGATCTTTTATTTGGCTTAGAGTCTGGTATATATGAGGCTAACGACTTATCGTCCTCACTGGAGCTACCGTCAGCAAGTACAGCTTCAGAAAATTGGGCTCTAGATTGTCTTTTACACTTTTCAAGGCATTTCTTTGAGATCCGTTTTCTTTCCTGGCGTCTCAGTTCTTTGCCTAATGCCACTGTGTCCTTACCAGCAATGCTCACCTTTCTATCAGTCTTCATTGAGTTCAGAAACTCCTTGTCCTCGTGATTTTTAATTATTTTCTCAGCATCTTGACACCACAAGGCGAAAGTTTTTGACAGTTCTTTGATATACTCGTCTATCTTTCTAATGCATGATTCAGTAGTTTTCCTGTTTTTTGGTATACGTCTGAATTTCTCATTTTCTTTAACAAGTTTTACAATTTTTTGACATGCAGATATTTCTTGCAACATAGGGATACCTCCTTTTTCGTAAAAATTGGTTAGTTGTTTATAAACTATTTTTGCCGCTATGTACTTGGTTCTGTTCTGTCTTCTTCCATCTTCGATATGAAAGATTACAGCACGTAAAATTTGCATCGAAGTGGGTAAGCGAGAGCCAGTAATAGTCCCATCATATTTCGTCACAGACTTTCCAAGGCCAAAAATATATGTGTTGCCTCTCGTAGCAGCCATTATGATATTATGTTTAAACAGTTACAAATACAACAGTCTTCTGTTCTGTTTAGAAAACCTGAAAAACATGTATTATAATTTTTGAAGAACATTAGCAAAATTCATCAAAATCATGAAATATTTCCCTCAGAAAAAACAATAACTTAAGATGAAAACGTCAGTTGGAGACCAGAACTGAAGAAATGACTTGAAATGGAAGTTCTGCTGAAAAAAAATCGAGATTTTTTCACTTATTGCAAATGGCGACCCTAAATTCAACACGGTGTCATGGCGATATCGACCTAAATTCTATGTCATCGGTTGCCCACATAGACGTAGTCCGATCATCACCAAGCTTCACAGAAGCTGTTTTCCCACCAAATAGAACATTTTCACCAATCTACATAAAAATTGATTGATATGACGGCATTGTGTGCACCCTAATAATCAGGTATTGTCAGAGTTTGGATTAAAGTTAGAAAGGGTTAAAGTAAGGGTTAGAGTTATGGTATCTATAGTAATATCCATAGTAAAAAAACTTCAGTACACTAACTTCATCTAAAAATTAAAAAATAAACATTATATAATTGCTTTGTTGGTTAGTCATAGTGCATTATTAAGAGTGTTGATAATACTTTGTGTAGAGAACACGAATTGGCATATTCTCATCTCACTGGCGTATACTTATCATAAAGTATACGAGATATGCAAGAATTCCAAAAAATAAGAAGAAACATTATATATAACTTGTAAAGCTACACAGAAATGTACTAGGCTGTGCATATCTTGTCAAGTGTGATGTGACAACACGGCTTTTTTAAATCAAGAGAAAGCATACTGAAAAAAGAATGTAACTACTACACTACATCACTAGCCTACTACTGCTTCTACATAGAGAATAGAGATTTGTTTTATTTGTTTGTGTGTAATTATTTTTTAGGTTTGCTGGTTTGCGGGAATTGGCTAGCTTGAGTAGTATAACAGTTTTGCTGGCTGCAAACAGAGTATAACTATTTAATTTTCTATCATGCCTTCAAAACTTGATGATTATATTGTTCTTTCTCCTATTGGTTCTGGATCATATGGTAAATGCTTGAAAGTTAGCAGAAGAAAAGATGGAAAAATTCTGGTATGGAAAGACATGGATTATGGGTCTATGACCGAAGGAGAGAAACAACAACTGGTGTCAGAAGTCAACTTACTCAGAGAGTTGAAACATCGCTACATTGTTCGATATCATGATAGAATTATTGATCGATCAAAAAGTCGGTTATATCTTATCATGGAATATTGCTCAGGAGGTGACCTTGCTTCTCTTATCACTTCTTCCAGAAAAGACAGAAGATTTTTGGATGAGGATTTCATTGTAAAGGTGCAATGAAATGAAATGTATTTAATATTTTATAGATAAGCTATTGTTTTCTTTTATTGTCAAATGATAATCATTTTATTAATTAGAAAGTTTTGCAATTACTGTTTTTCCACAAGATTTTTGTTGCGTAGCCCATAGCCTACCAACACTATCAGTCCGTCATGACATATTGATAGAACCAGACCATTAAAAACAACCAAACTACATGGATTTTTTAAGCGTCTAGCGACGTAGAAACAATGTAAAATTATATATATATACATTTTTGCAGCCTGGGTAGTATGCAGTTTACAAGCCTGTCAAAAGCAACAACCAAACAACCAGCGCCCTTGGGTTGAACATTACCTGTCAAATAGTTTTTGTATGACTACACAAAGGACTGGGTTTCAATTTTATATGTTTTTATTCTACGTTATGATAGCCCATTCAGAGAGTTTGCGCAAACCCTTTATAAATTTTTCAGAAACCGCAATTATGATATGTTTTGTTTCTTCCCTTATGCCCCTCCTCAATCATTACGGCCTTTTATTACTAAACACTACTGTTATGACACAACAATGCAGAGAAATCGGATTGATTGAATCGTTACAACTAAATTATGCCAATTTAAAGCTTTTTTAATAGTTTTATGCAAATAAGGTCAAATGTAACATGTGATCTAACCCTTTGCAAATACCAAAACTGCTTCTTTTTGCAACACTAAAGTATCGACTAAATATCCAGTATCGGCCTAAAAAGTGATATGGGTATCGATGAAAATATTGGTATCGGTAGTACATAGCTTTTTTACACTCTTTGTGACTGTGGGCTCATGTAAGAATTGGTAGATTGCAAGTTTTTTTAAGTCTTTTACCAATATTTTTCTGTGTGCAATACTTTCTTAATTGCAATTTTCAAAATGAATGGGGTTACATTGCATATAATAATACAGTACCATCATATTCAGATTTTGACCCAACTTGCCCTTGCCCTTCAATCATGCCACAGACAAAGGCAAAAGTCCGGAAAAGTTGTAAAAGTTTTGCATCGAGACTTAAAGCCTGCTAACGTCTTCCTGGATGATAATCAAAACGTGAAGCTTGGAGATTTTGGACTTGCTCGTGTGCTACACCATGACACTAGCTTCGCCAAGACCTTTGTTGGCACTCCCTACTACATGTCACCTGAACAGATGAGCAAGAATCTTTACAATGAAAAATCAGACATCTGGTCGCTGGGGTGTTTAATCTACGAACTGTGTGCACTTATTCCTCCTTTTACCGCCTCCAACCAGAAACTTCTAGCGGAAAAGATCAAGCAAGGGCAGTTTAGACGTATTCCAAGTCGATATTCTGATTCATTGCAGGTAACTGTGATGACTCTGAGATTGAAATAGTGCTATGGAAAAAACAAATTGCAGCTGGTAAATGCTGAATTTAATGTGGTGCAGTGCACCACATGTTTTTATATCATCGTATTTCTAAGGGTTTTACTGAAAACACTTGGTTTGCAAAAAAAAATTGCATTAAAAAGTGTACATGTAGTTAAGTAGTATATAGTTTGTGAATTAACCTTTCATAATCAATGTAAATTGATATTGATTGAAATTCGTTATTAAAATATTGGTCGTTAAGTCGTATAGGCTTTAATGTTTATTTAAAAACTGAAGTTTTGTATTGAAAATTGCATAAACTTAAAACTTTTGATATGTTAAGTATTTTTGCCTATCAGTGATTGCAGTGCATTATTATATCAGCCTAAAATGTAGATCACATTGAGACAGATGCTTGGTATGCTTCAGTCTATGAGGAAAAGAAACGCAATTGTTTGATTTCATTACAGAATTGTGTGTCGTCAATGCTGCGACTTACATCAAATGCAAGGCCTTCATTGGAAGATATTCTGCAACTGCCTCTTGTAAAGACAGCTGTGCGAAAGTACACTCCCCCTGAAGCAGAAGAGAAACCAACTACGCCTCCTCTGGATGAAAATGCTGCAGTGAATTCTGGTGGGTATATGGATTTCCTCATTTAGCATAGATTGACGTTTACATATCGTATTAAACTACCTGAAAATTTAAGAACCAAAAAGCTACAATCGGTTCTTGTACCGTACAGTTAAGCAACATTTGGATTCATTCTCAAAGTTTAAAGTGTTTTTAGACGATAAAATGCGGAGAAGAAAAAGTTCATCTGGATCTTCTACTGAAGAAAACAAAAGGTACAAGTTTATCCACTACAGCTGTGAAGCTTCTCACTGCCTTGTTTTGCTTTGTCATTTCACCTGCACCATAGCATTTGTTCTGTTGTTGTTCTTCTTTGATTTTGTTTGTGAAACCCAGCAAAATAATCACAGCTACATACAAATTTTTCCTGATTTTGCTCAGCATATCACATTTCGTTGTTCCTCAAATGAGAACAATAGATCACATTTTTTATTTTAAAACTTTGCTAAATTTCTCGTGTTCAAACGGATTTGGTTATGTCCTTGTAAGCTTTATATACATTTGCCCTTACCGGTAATCTATACAATGTAAAAATATTATTTAAAGTCTTTTGGTTAGCAAAATTTATGAAAATGTCGATGTTGTAAGTTATAGAACGAACATTCATGAAGATTTTCATGATTTTTCCAAACTTGTCACTGCAAATGTGTTGAAACCCAGACAACAAATACATTGATTCAAAGTTTGTAGGCGTAAAAAATGTCATCAATGTGAAAAAGGTCCTATTTGTGGCTATTTACATATGCGCATATTGCATAGACTGGCCGCTTGTAAAGGAGTGTCTGGAAATACTGGTACTTTGAAAGGAAAAGGTTGATGGTCTAAACTGGTTTATACATAGATACAATACACACACACAGACTTTTGCACCACTCATCTGTTAATGCCATTTTTACATTCGCGTTCTGACCGTTTTCTGTGTATTTTCTGTGTAATAACATGAAACAACTTCCCTTCATTTTGTGTCAGGCCTGAAACGACGAACACTGTCGCAGCTCCCAGCCAGGTTTTGCTTGAAGAACGCCTTCAGGAGCTCAATAGAAGAGAACAATGCCTCTTGCGAAAAGAGAAGCTTCTCGAAGAAAGAGAAAGGGCGGCAGAAGAAAAGATGAAGACTGCAGAATCCTTGATACGTCAGTACAAGGAAATGCGTGCTGATCAGAACATAATGCGCAGTGCTCTTGATGCACCCAGGTAATAAATTATGTACATTATTGTCTTGTCATTATTCAATTTATCTCATGCCATCCAAGTTAAGAATTTCAATCACAAGACGAAAAAACTTGTTGAGTTGTCTTGTACAATAAAACAGGTGTTGCCCTATGCATAAAGTTTGTAGAAACGTTTCGAAACCGAAAGCAGGGAAATAATTTTAGGTTGGTAAATTTCTTTCCCGCTTTGAAGTAAAACGCATTTAAAAGTTGCCCTTGCATTGACAAAAAATGTTTCATACAGGGTGTACCAAAATAAATGAAATCCAATATGTTTATTAGCAATGGGTTTCATTAATTTTTGGACACCCTAGTGCAAGCAAGAGCACCTGTGGTAGGCCGGCCATTGTGGCTTAGCATATTCAATCTAAGCCCTTCAGATTAATAGAATCTTTCAATATTAGTTTTGTTCACGTTTTCTCTGAAATTCATTTTTCTTCATTTAATATTCTCCTGTCGACGGTATTGAGGCAAGTTGAAACATTTCTCGGCTATTTTGACGAAGTCTCTTTGTTTAGTGGTATTCCAAATGATGAAAAATGTTTCACTTACAGCCGAGGAGTTCATTGGGACAAAAAGAAACAAGTTCACTTTGCTGGAGATGGTAAAGAAAATGACCTGGTGCTGCTTGGGATCGACAGAAACAAATATGGAGCCATTGCGCACAAGGAACGTGGTGTAGAGGATTACAGCAGGAAGCTAAAAGATCTTCGCTTGAACCGGGCCGTTGACCACCAACCAAAAGTTTACACGCGCTACAATTCAGACTACAAATCTAGGCACTTACTAGGTATGCGGTAGACACCTCGTGTGGTCAAGGCTGCACAGTTGAAGTCAAGCAGTTTATTTTGTAATTTTTTCTTACTATATTCTTGTCATGATCAAGTTGATAAAGACATTTGCAAACGGAGAGATTCTGCAGGACTCCAAAATTCGTGATGAATCTATTAACCATTCAACCCAAGTACGACTTTCAAAAATGGCCAAACATGTTGTTGAGTGCAATGTCAATCCAGATTGATTTTTTACTTCTAAATAACGTGGTATTGATTATATTCACCAGGTATAAACCTGTATATATTGTACTGTGGTAGGCATATTGAATTTGTATCGTAGCAGAATAGCGTTCACCACTTGTGACTTACTTTTCTATGTTTGTTGAATTTATGCACTGTGTGTCGCCTAATATCGAAAAGACTTCGCCGCATTCTATTACATTGTCGTAGATTCAATAAACGAAACGCTTTCTGCTTTCGAGAGCGTTTACTATCCAATCGATCTGAAAATATACATGTATTCTTGCTTTGAAACTTGGCCCATCTCTTTTTTAAATGAACTTGATGCTTCTAGAACTTAAAATAATCCGTTTGTATTCGCTTAATCTGTCAATGTGGTACAATTTATTGTTACAGAATAAAACTAAAATTTCAATCGCATTTGTGTAAAGATATTTTTCTATAATTAGCATTAAAAATGAAGTGTATGAAACCGTTGTGGTGTGTCACTGTGTCAGTGTAGGTTTCAATGAGGATATGTAAGAACTATAAGAAGTCATCACATCAGTCCCTTCTCGAAGGACCACGACCAACAAAGTAGTTGTCTAGTTTTTGCGGTGCTTAATAAATTCAAAATAGGTTTGTTCACTGAAGTTCACCTACTTGCAAAACCAAAAAACGTTGCTTCGACTCTTCGGGTGGGCAGTTACTATAGTTGAGCAGCGCAATTCTCCGTTAGTGATCTTCAATGAGACAGAATAGTTTGCACAGAAAAAACAAAAATAACCTCGTTTAAAATTGAAAAGTTCCGGTATCATATGACGCCTTTGTACTGTAAGTGCATCAGAATCATCATATTGTGGTAGGTAGGTTGAAGAAAACAGTCACGACGGGCGATGTTTTTGTCGTCATAGGCTGTCGTTGAACATATATTTGTGAAGCAACCGCAGCAGTGACGCGATGACGATAAGCACAATTAGATCAGCTCTACATAGTACTTATGCAAGGTGTCACGGAGTATTAGCATGTTTTTAAACAAGACAGTTTCCACGAGTTCACCAGACATCTATGTATTTTAAATCATGATCTTCAGGTGCAAGCCATCAGGAAAGCAGCCTTATCGAGAGACCAGGTACATAGCTAGAAAATAGTTTATTGCAGTTTTCAAGCAAAAAAGCAACACACAATTATAAACCCCACTCTTTATAGGCCTAGTTATTTACAATAATGTTTACAATTTCACAGTAAAGGTAAACAAGTGAGAATGCAGCATCCATTTTGGCACATGGTCACTGAAGTTAGACAAGAGATGACATTCAGGTAAAGAACTTTTTTACACCTAAAGTAGATAAAAACATGAACATAAAAAGAGCGCGCAATAAATGTAGGCCTATCAGAGTGACATCAACGAAATAAACGAATGTTAATTTTGTCTAGCCGTGTCACCGCCGCAGTCCCAGCTACAGGGTGTGCCATGCAGTGATAGGAAATCACTGCAAAATCTTTTATATTATAAAATGACCTGCCCCAAACAAGGGTGGTAAAAGACAGAGCTTCTCGACCTTTCAATGAGAAAGATCAATGTTACTTCTAGCCCAGTTTTAAGACAATATTTCGAAATACTGAGATAAACTTAATAGGTTCAGCTTATTCATCAAGGTAAACCAAACACATGGAAACAATAATTAGCCTGCATTATTATCAATGAAATCCGAAAAAGTCAAAAACGAATATGTCCCACATGATACGACAAGCACGTTTCCATTAAAATCAACGTTTTTGTATTGCGACCGACTGCAACACATATTTGTTGAAAAAACTAGAGTAGCCAAGAACTTTTAGAAATCTCTTAAAACCAACCGAGATGCGACATGCCGATGAAATCATTTTGAATTTTTTATGTGGTTTAATTCTTCTCTATCTGCAAGTATTCTTGGCATTTGCAATGCATAGACTGTATCGTGGTTACCTTGGGCTCGTAGCAAACACCTGAGCTAAAGTCAAACTGCCTTCTCGCAAGCTAAATATCGCAGCCGGCCTTTCGTTTGCCTGTGCTAAAATTAGCTACAGCGTTTACAAACTGCTGAGTGGAAAGCAGTCCTTGAAATAAGTTGCTCAAGCGCACACACCGCAAGTCGAACCAGCGCCGCTTGATCTTTCCGTTTCTTTGTTCACAAAGTCGAACTAAACCGACTGATCTACCAGGGCGGACAAGGTTGCGCAATTGAAGCGTCCTTCAGCATTCCTCCGCGTCTTCTTTCTCCGCATACAACTTCACATTTGTTACTTTGGGAGAAAGCACAGTTTGTGATGCGCGGGGTGAGTTAGTCACATCTTCTATCGGAGTGACATCGGTTTGGGGGGTTTCCAAACGAGGAGGTTGTGGACTGCATGGAAGAGAAGGCGTCTCTTCACCCAGTGCAGGGACAACGACCGACAAAGAGGAGTGCTGGATATCACTGGCTTGGAAAGTCTCTTGAATGCCAACAGCAGCTGAACACAAACTGACGGTCATTAAAATGTTTACGATTCTCCCTTTTGCAGAAAGCATGGTTAAAGGTAAAGTATGTTTAGAAGAAAGCGGTTTTCGAAAACTACTTCATGTCAGTTTTGGTTTATAACTTCTAAAGTGAAAACTTTAAAATTTAATACAGTAGCCTGCAACAAAATGCAATAAAAATGCTCTAACAGCCATCACAATCATAGTAAACAGTTCTTTCAACTTTTCGAAACAAGATAGTTCTTTAATTACCGGTTTTAATTTCCATGTCAACTTCTTTATCTTTATGCAGGTGGTGATCAACAGAAATACTGTCCTGAAATGCGACATGGACTAAAATTTAGATGTTGCATTTCCAACCACAACCCACAATTGTCATCAAATGCAAACAGCAAATGCAGTATGATCATTGCTTGCTCATTGATTTGTCATATATTACATAAAAAATCGAAGTTATGGGGTAGGGCAGCACAAATCTCCGCTCATTGATTCTTTGACTACATTGAAAGTCACATTTTTCGACCACAAAATTCGCCTTCAGGTGACGTTGTAACTTGTATGTACTATTATATGTATGCTTTGCACTATTTCTATATTCTGAGCGTGAGAAAAATAAAGCTTATTTCAATAACCATGCAATATTATACAATATTCACAACAGTTCTCACCTCTGCAGCTGCAATAAGCAATTTGTTCAATCTTTCAGAAGATGATATACCAATATTAGTTTGAGGACGCTTCCCAGTGAAGAAAGGCTCAGGACTGTTTCTTTTGAGTCTTTCATAGTAGCGGTGGTCTGAAAAATATCATTGCTTTTGTAGCGTCATTCAAATACGCTCAATTCACAGCAGCTGATCAAACTAGTCCACTAAGTCACAACTTCGTTTAAGCTTTAATTTAATTGATGTGGTTTCTCATTACAGCACACAGCAGTCCTGTGAAGTGCCAAAATGACCAAATGCGTAGTAAACAGGGATGTACAGTAGCGTTGACAAGGGGATTCAGGGGGTACTTTTGGACGAATGATGATTTTAGGGGCCTGTAACCCTTCCAGGGCCCAGGAACTTGAAGAAACCACTGCGCATTCCTTGAGTGCGTAAGTGTCTTAATTTGAGGCCCGAGGATCTAATTGATACCGGGCCGAAATTATCCTCTCAACGGCTCTGGGGATGTCATACTGATCTGAGTCATTTACTTCAACAAAGAACACACACTTTTATTATTATTATACACCTAAACACACATTATTAACATACAGTAAGCGTTAAAAACATAAATTACCTGATTGATTTTTTCTATAATGTGAAGTTGTTGGTGTTACCCTTGGCAGCCATGGACTAAATGAAGTCAATCGGTCCACGGGCACATCACAGGCTTGCTTATCCAACCACGCATGCGGTGAGACAAAAGGAACGGGGAGGAGTAAAGCACTTTTTCTGTTGTCTCTCATAGTAGTTGCAGTTGTGTGAGGCCTCCTTTCTAATGGAAGCGTCGTCCCAGAAAGAGCAGATTTCCCAACGCATGCATAGGAAGTGCCAACCCGCTTTGGTTCCCCGGCAGGGGATATGCTGAGTGAAGGGAGAAGCAGTTTACAAATGCCTTTAC
Organism: Aplidium turbinatum; assembly: GCF_918807975.1. Lineage (NCBI taxonomy): Eukaryota > Metazoa > Chordata > Ascidiacea > Aplousobranchia > Polyclinidae > Aplidium > Aplidium turbinatum. Next base: position 51,891,191 of record NC_137472.1, read on the forward strand.
GAAGCAGCAAGCTCAAGGAGTAGTGAATAATGATGTTTTCTCACACACGATCTTAAAATCACTTCAAACGCGGCAACCGGTTATTGGACCAAAACAAGTTGTGGTAGCAGAATATAAAAACTGGGTTATTAAAGATTTCATAACGACAACCTGATCTCACATACGGTCAGCAGGTTTCTAGCAAGGTTTCTAGAACAGACGTAGCAGTAAGCAAGTGCTCAAATTATTTTGAATAAAAGATTGTGTTGGCTGTATTTTTAATGAAAAAGAAATGAAAAGATCTCTTCATCAAAAGAACTTACACATCAGGCTGAATTCTGTTATCAGAGTTGTTGAGCAAAATCCGCTGCAATTTACGTCGACTTATCACCATCGCATCTTCTTGATGCGCGACTACTTCTCGAATCTCATTGTACATGGACTGGTAAAACATCTCTTCGTCTCTGTCGCGGAGCGTTGGAGACGCCTTAAAGAAAAATCTCATACTTCAAACATCGACTTGTTATCAGTTTCAGAATAAACACGCGGAATAATACCAGCTTTCCAGAATATTTTCACGACAAAAAGTTTCAACAAATATTTAACATATTTTTTGATGCACTTTAGTTGGAAATATAGGACATGTAAGTTTAGCCATCTGAGCAAGTGCAATGATGTGAATGAAGCATCAGGGCTTCCAATGTTCACAACTTACAGCAAATAGACTGCTTCCGATGCGGATTTTTGGACCCTGAACTGCATGCTCCTGTGCATCTAAAGGTGGTTGCGAGTTTCCAAGAACGCATTCTGCAAGATAACTTCCAGATGCTCCTGATCTAAATAGGCGAACAGCAAGAACAATATATGTCATAGGAATAATAGCAATCTTTTTCTTTTGTGTCCATTTTGGTAACTGACAACATACAGTGTGACTGCATACAGTCCAGTGCAATTGCATACTCGGCACAACGGATAGCTGGAAGCAGTGACAGACAGCAACCAGTCGTTTTTTATATTGATTCAACGTCTGCAGCAGTGGCGTATATTCAGGGTGTGCAAGGTGTGCACTGCACACCCCAAGAAATCCAGAAAAAAAGAAAATTTCCATCGGTTGTCGATGTTCTTTACTTTTCTGATATTCTAACATCTTGCTGCATGCTGATTGCTTTCTTTTCAATTGCAAAACTCGTCCCCTTCTAATTTTAATACTCCAACGTTTGAGGTCATTGCCTTTAATTTTTTTCGGTCATTACCTTTAAGCTTTAAGCTGGGTGTGCACTGACACCTTGGCGAGTGCTATTTAAAATAAACAATTAAGAAAAATGACGTCACAAGGCAGCTAAAACAGCAATGGTTTTAGTTCAGCTAGGGTGTGCACTCGCTGATTTGCACACCTTGGCGCGTCATTGGGGGAATCCCAGGAAATAGCAAGTTTTAGCTTGTTGGATTAGAGTTTGAGCTATGGTTTGAGGTGATCAGAGTTGGAAACAAGATAAGATAAAATGTTTTTTATGCACCAAGTGCCAGTAAATTAGGACTAGCTTGTCTGAATCTGCAACAAAGCTTATGGTAACAGCCAATATCATTGATGCACCATTCTAAAACAACATATCTAATCGTTTTGTAATTGGAGTGTTTGTATGTTACTGGTATTGTACCGTACCTTATTGCTGAAACACCTTAATTATGTAGCAGGTGCCAGCTGACTCAAAGTCGCTTTCTGTGTCTCCTGGTTTGTCTCACATTAATTATTGCCTATGTTTGTTTCGTCTTGGGTGTACCACCGGTACGGTATATAATATATATATTAAAATGTGAAGCCAATGAACAAAATAATACCGGTAGGCTACTGATAATAAAAAAATTGGCTAGTGGCTAAAGCTGCGTTTAGACTACATGCGTTTTTACTGCGACAAATCGCATCGCTCGATACATTCCACGCGAGTGTATTGGAGCGCTTAGACTGCGTGCGTCTTGTCTGCGGTGACGTGCGGTTTGTCGCAGACATTTGGATGGGCTTTGACGTACCGTAACGCAATGCATCCTAGTATACGTCAGTCTAAGGTAGCCTATGTTTGTGAAAAGACGTCAAAGTAAGCTACTTTGATGTGAGGTAATGGCAGAAAAATAGCTTTCTACTGCAAAAGTAAGTTATTAGGCAGATTTTAGCCAGAAATAAAGGCCTTTTGCAAATGTTTTATTGTATTTTTAGTCAAAGTGGATGCCTCCTAGAATTCAAGGCAATTTTGTTTGCCAAACTTAACTCTTGTTTCATTCATCTAGCTCTACGCCATAGTTTGAACTGCATTTTTTTAAATGCATTGTTAGCTTTCAAGCCAGTGATGATTTTGCAGCAATCTTGATCACCATCTTTACTGTGGCAAGCCTAGGAAATTTACCGGTACCAGTAGGTATGTACAAAATGAAAATCAATCAATCATTGGTTTATTTTTTGGTATTACAGTATATGTACTGAACTGAGAGAGGAAGGAAGCAAAAGATCTTATATGAGGTCAGCTTCCATCCTGTTAATATGTTACAGGAGATGTTACCAATAAAAATTAGTTTAAAAAAAAAGAAGTTTGATGCATACCGGTACTGTTTAATACATAGGTAGCCTACCGTACTTGAATATCAAGTGAGTACTTGAATATCGAGTTACTACTTAATGTATTTTCAAATTGTGAGGAAAATGATCATCTGAAATGCACCAACTACCAGACCTATCATACTGTTAAGTTTGTAAAAAAAACTTCGATTACCGTACTGATAATGTATATTATACATTTTAAAACTGACTACCTCTCCTTATATTATTATTAGGTAGGCTGTAAGTAAACTAGGTACTTACCCTGTATGTTTAGTTTGAGACAACATGCTTTTGTTTAGATTGACACAGTCACCCCAGTAAGATTTTCCATTTTTATTTCAGACTCAAGTGATGATGGTCCATCCAGGCGTCCAAGACGTAATCAAGATTTTGATAATGAAACTAATAAAGTCATTTATTCATTGCTCTATCAGGATATAATCGACAGTGTTTGTTGTCAGATCGATCAAAGATTTACTGCTGTCACAAAATTCGAGTTTTTTCAACTGCTGTGCTGTGACAAGTTTCCTGAATTCAAAAAAGAATTCCCTGACCATTTAATGACAAAATTGCAAGATATATATGGAGGAATTTTCGATTATTCTCGGCTTAAATCTGAACTTCAAGTTGTGTACTCGCTGCCAGAATTTTCGCAACAAACTGTTCAAAACATGTATGAGTATGTTCATCAAAACTCTTTAAGTTCTGGCTTCAACGAATTGTTTAACTTAACGCAGCTCGTACTTAGTATTCCCAGCACTACAGCATCGGCAGAACGAAGCTTCTCAGCTCTAAAGAGAATACATACCTGCTTGCGTTCCACACAAGGACAAGAAAGACTGAGCTCGCTTAGCTTGCTTTCAATAGAGAAGGAACTTTTGCTAGAACTGAAGCAAAAGCAAGCTTTCTACGACGATGTAATTCAAAAATTTATTGCACAAACGAGAAGAATCGAATTATGCTATAGATGAATTTTCCTTCTGTAGTCGAGGTGTTAAACATTTTCGTTTTTACTAAGTAGTACGGCGGATAAAAGTACAGCCGACCAACATAGCAATCGACTTTCTTGTTTATTACACTGGTCAACACAACTTTTCTTGCTTGGAGTTTTTTAATGGATTTAGGGTAACTTTGAGGTGCCGAATCTGACCTCAGTTTTTCCTGTCACGTCAGGTTCGTGAGATATGATAACAGCAAATTATTACTTTTGTTAAAAGTGGAAGATTTGACGTTGCGTTTATTGCACATACACATTGTGCTATATCCAGAAATCCAGGTCATGTAGTACATAAGTAGCTGAAATACACCCACCCACTATAATTTTGATACCAATTTGTTTTCTAAGCAACATTATTAACCATCCAGTAGTAACAAGCCAAAAGGGAGGCTAAAAGTATAACTGACCCCACCCCCGTCAATGTTTTGCATGAAATCACAAAGATTTAAACAGGCTTATGGCAATGCTTGTTCAGTAACCTTATTTAAGCTGTTTTGGCCTATCTAACACTAACCTTTCGTTATAGCACTGCATATGTTGGTGGTAAACGCAACGCCAAATCTTCCACTTTTGACAAAAGTAGCAATTTGCTGTTATCATATCTCACAAACCTGACGTGATGGGATAAATCTGAGGTCAGATTCGGATTCAGCACCCCAAAGTTACCTTAAATCAGTTCTCAAAGCCTATGCAAAAAAAAATGTTTTTTTTGTTGACCAGTGTTATCGAGTTGCTTTGCTATTGTTTTTTATTTTAACTTTCACCTGTTTGTTTTTAATCCGCTTGTACATTTCTCAAGGTGTTGCAACTGAACTGAAGTATGTGACTTTAGAAATGCAACTTAATGTTTGATATTAAGTCTCATTCAATAGGCGCTGTCAAATACATATCTATTTTGTATTCTTCTCCATACCGACAACATTAGTTTTGTCAATTCTGTTCATGTTCAGAATTTGTGCTGAAAATGCTCTCAGAACGCACCAAATTCAATGTTGAATTTAGAAATTTTCTGGGGGAGGTCCCCCAGACCCCCCGCTGTTGCTTTGCCGTCACTGAACACCCTGTCAAAGTGGTCACGGTACGCCACTGGTCTGCAGACGTTGAATTAATATAAAAATCGACTGATTTGCTGCCTGGGTAATGGTTTCTTCTCACATTGATACAATCATCATCATCCAAGTACGGTTTTGTCTTCACTAGTGAGGGTGGCCGATTCTTTCTTTTCAGCAATTGCCTTCACTCATATTCTCAATCTCGTTCTATCCATCGCATCTTCTTTCTTTAGTCCGACCTTGTCTGCCTCATTCGTTACTTGTTCTTTCTACGATACCAACGTAGCAATAAAATTACAACAAATCAACTCTTACCCAGCCACTTTACGAACTTCAATTGACATTGGGTAATTTGTCCATTTTCCTTGAGCTTTACCATTTTGCGGCCTTCGAATTTTATCCGGAGCTTTGAAATTCTGCAACGTACAAAATAAACGATATGGTACAAAAAATTTAAAAGGCCTACTTTAATTTAAAAACCTAGTAGGTTACCATCGATTTGCATTCATCAACTTTGCTAAGTTGAATGCTAGCATTTTTGCACAATCGAGTTGAAATTTCTTTATTAGCAATAGAACTTTGCTATAGCAATAACATCTTTAGTGTTTTAAATTATACTAAAATGTGAATATTTTACGTTGAAAATACAACGTGTAAGGTGCACTGCTAAAGACCAAAGCAATAAACAATGTCATCGGGCTTTTCATGAAGTTTTCAATTACAACGAAACAAAACAAGTTTGAGAGTTGTTTTAGAATAAACATTCTTATCTAATCGCTGTGTATTAAAGCTTACTTGAGCTTCTGTTTTTGACAAGGACAAAGGATGGGATACAATTTCAAAACACTTCGATGAATAGGCAAAAACAACAGTTGGTAGATTCGATTAAAATGTTAAGCAATTGTTAGCAACTTATAGCAATGTAACAAGCAGAAAACTGATGTATCATTTAGTTTAGGCACATTGCTTTTGTCAATAAACGTGCGAATTTATGCTGAGACAATGATTGTTTCTGGGCGTAAGAGTCTGTTCACTATAACTACCAACTGTGAAAACATGTATTCCGAGTGTGGGATAGTCTCTAAAAGCATATCATGACATTTCCAATATTATGCATTAGGGAAAACATGGAATATGAAGAATCTACATATCTTCATAGTAGATGTACGATTATAACATCGAGGTGTATCGTGTGATGTGATATGATTGTAGATTGTAGCCTCAAGATATCAGGCCGAGGAGTTCATTGGGACAAAAAGAAACAGGTTCATTTTGCTGGCGATGGGAAAGAAAATGACCTGGTGCTGCTTGGGATCGACAGAAACAAATATGGAGCCATTGCGCACAAGGAACGTGGTGTAGAGGATTACAGCAGAAAGCTGAAAGATCTTCGCTTGAACCGGGCCGTTGACCATCAACCAAAAGTTTACACGCGCTACAATTCAGACTACAAATCTAGGCACTTACTAGGTATGCGGTAGACACCTCGTGTGGTCAAGGCTGCACAGTTGAAGTCAAGCAGTTTATTTTGTACTTTTTTCTTACTATATTCTTGTCATGATCAAGTTGATAAAGACATTTGCAAACGGAGAGATTCTGCAGGACCCCAACAAAATTTGTGATGAATCTATTAACCATTCAACCCAAGTACGACTTTCAAAAATGGCCAAACATGTTGTTGAGTGCAATGTCAATCCAGATTGATTTTTTACTTCTAAATAACGTGGTATTGATTATTCACCAGGTATAAACCTGTATATATTGTACTGTGGTAGGCATATTGAATTTGTATCGTAGCAGAATAGCGTTCACCACTTGTGACTTACTTTTCTATGCTTGTTGAATTTATGCACTGTGTGTCGCCTAATATCAAAAAGACTTCGCCGCATTCTATTACATTGTCGTAGATTCAATAAACGAAACGGTATCTGCTTTCGAGAGCGTTTACTATCCAATCGATCTGAAAATATACATGTTCTTGCTTTGAAACTTGGCCCATCTCTTTTTTAAATGAACTTGATGCTTCTAGAACTTAAAATAATTCGTTTCTATTCGCTTAATCTGTCAATGTGGTACAATTTATTGTTACAGAATAAACCTAAAATTTCAATCGCATTTGTGTAAAGATATTTTTCTATAATTAGCATTAAAAATGAAGTGTATGAAACCGTTGTGGTTTGAAAGTGTAGGTTTCAATGAGGATACGTAAGAACTATAAGAAGTCATCACATCAGTCCCTTCTCAAAGGACCACGACCAACAAAGTGGTTGTCTAGTTTTTGCGGTGCTTAGAATGAATTCAAACTAGGTTTGTTCACTGAAGTTCACCTACTTGCAAAATTAAGCAACGTTGGTTCGACTCTTCGGGTGGGCAGTTACTATAGTTGAGCAGCGCAATTCTCCGTCAGTGATCTTCAATGAGACGGAATAGTTTGCACAGAAAAAAACAAAAATAGCCTTTAATTTTTGATGACCGGGTAAGCGGCACTCGTTTAAAACTGAAAAGTTCCAGTATCATATGGCGCCTTTGTAAGTGCATCAGATCAAATTGTGTTAGATGCTAAGGTGTCACGAAGTATTAGCATGTTTTTAAACAAGACAGTTTCCACGAGTTCACCAGACATCTATGTATTTTAAATCATGATCTTCAGGTGTAAGCCATCAGGAAAGCAGCCTTATCGAGAGACCAGGTACACAGCTAGAAAATAGTTTATTGCAGTTTTCAAGCAAAAAGCAACACACAATTATAAACCCCACTCTTTATAGGCCTAGTTATTTACAATAATGTTTACAATTTCACAGTAAAGGTAAACAAGTGAGAATGCAGCATCCATTTTGGCACATGGTCACTGAAGTTAGACAAGAGATGACATTCAGGTAAAGAACTTTTTTACACCTAAAGTAGATAAAAACATGAACATAGAAAGAGCGCGCAATAAATGTAGGCCTATCAGAGTGACATCAACGAAATAAACGAATGTTAATTTTGTCTAGCCGTGTCACCGCCGCAGTCCCAGCTACAGGGTGTGCCATGCAGTGATAGGAAATCACTGCAAAATCTTTTATATTATAAAATGACCTGCCCCAAACAAGGGTGGTAAAAGACAGAGCTTCTCGACCTTTCAATGAGAAAGATCAATGTTATAGTGTAGTCATATTAGGGTTTGACCCGGAAAAAATTCGTAACTTAACAAATTTGGTATCAAAAGAAGCGAAATTTTATGTAGATCATCATATCCAAAATCCTCTTCAATCGGTTTTGAGCAAATGGAATGGGGGGCATTTGAAATTTGCGTCTAGCGCCCACTAACGGAAATGAACTATAATCATCTTTTCTAATACTTCCATACTGATTTCTGATTTGTTTTTTCAAATATCGCAATCTGTAGCTTTGTGAGAACATTTTGGTAAAAAATTCTGGATGTGACGTCATGATGACGTCACAAGAATAATTGGAATATCGTAATTACTCTTCAATACTAGGGGATGAATGGAATGCAAGAATACTCCCAGTAAAGCCACTTTTTCTTTTCGTTTTTTACTTTGTTGATTACAATAAGTTTAATGGGGAGTGATGGGCTACTTAAAACACATGTTGCGCCATCTAGTGCAGAAAATGTAAATGTTGACAATCGAGAATTTCCAGTGAATGCAATCGTTGGTTTGTGCAATGTGCATATTGTTTTGTGTTCACTTACTTGAGTAAACCTTTCAGAGCATTTAGAAAATCAAAGAAAAATTTTAATACTTGCAGTAGCAATGGCGTCACAATGCACTGGTTAAAAGGAATGTTTTATGGACGATCACGAATATCACTGTTATAGGGTAAATAGTAAAATTCAATATCAATCTTTACAAATACTTATGAACGATAATCTACATGTCAAACCAAACATATCATATCAGTAGAAGGCGTTTGAAATTAAGTAAAATTGTTTCAAAAGTTTTGTTTTCATGATTTTTTTTCCTGACTTGTAAATCGCTTTTTTTTTGCAAGTCAGGAAAAAAAGCTAGATTTTGAATAATTTTGACCAAATTTGAATCTGATATTTATTTTTCAACATCAAGTATGTTTCTATCCGCTTCCTCGTCACTTCCAACGCTGTCTTCGTCTGATGAAACTTCGTCTTTGTCATAATTTTCACAATCCACTCCATTGCAATTACTACACGCAGAAACACATGGTAGCCCGTGCCGCTTGCAGCTGCAAACGTTGGTACTGCAAGGACTTTTCTTAGTGATGGTATAGTTACATCGTACAAAGCGAAGAATGTTATCAGGAGCCGCACTCAAATCTGTCAGAATAGGATCGTAACTCCCATTGGATAATTTCCAGCCCCCATCGAGCGGATTTAGTTCAACGCTCATCAGTGTTTTCCATTCAATCACCTGCAGATGGATTCGAAGAAAATGATACTTTGCAGCATTTTTGGTTGGAGCGAGAGACTGTGGCTTGATTGTCGTTTTAGATGTTGCTGCTGCCTTCATAAACTGATGGTAGCGCAAATTTTCCATCGCCCAGTTTTCTTTCCCATCATAGCTAAAAAGATAAAAATTGTATATTAAAACTGAACACACTTCTTAAACTTTTATTGATGATTTGGTGGTAGGAACTTGACATTATCGTTATAATACTAATGTAACTTTTTAAGTTACCTAAACATTAACAATTTAAGTTCTTTTTGTTCTACTTCCTCTGCAGTGGCTGTTTCGTCTTCGAGTACTTTAGCAGTTTCTTGGAACACCTCCCTTGTCCCAAACTTCTTCAGGGTACTAGTTTTTCCTGACATAAAAGATTATAGATATAAGTAGCCTGTGCATAGCTTAACCGAAAAATAAGTAAAGAACGAAGGCAATTCCGAATATGTTCATCGTGTACAATTATATTAAAAAGAATAGGATAAGGCTTATCTAAATACAATATTTCGTAAAGTAACATTTACATCATTCAAGCAAGTAAAACCAAGTTTATCATGAAAGTTCCTAGTTGCCAAAAACAAATTGTAGGTTACCTTGTCCAAACAATGCACACGTAGTATCGCAACCCGACCAAGCATGGATGAACAAAATATGACTTGTAATGACATCTCCAGTTGATTTGACCAAATCTTCATTTTTCCAGATTTCTTTGTCACCTTTGTTGCTATAGCATCAGAAAGCATGTAGAGATGCATACCATTTTTCTAGCGAAACATCAACAACGCTAGAATATCAGTGTCAGCCGCTACTACAACCACATCTTTGTTGTTATCTTCTGCATACTCTAATGCTGCTGAAACGATTTGAGTGTCCGCATCTCCCAAACTGTTTCGAACATCATGACCTTCTCTTCGCAGCTCGTCTGATAGGAAAGATATGAACTGTGATTTATTCAGCTCGTTCTTCAAAAATACTTCTTGGTTGAATGTTGGGATCATTTCTAAGTTATCCAAACTTACAAAGGCACTCATTTTCCCTGTTCTTCGTTTGTGTTCATGATCTTTTACGTAGGGACCATGGAAAAAAACTAGTAAAAACAGGAAAAACTAGTACCCTGAAGAAGTTTGGGACAAGGGAGGTGTTCCAAGAAACTGCTAAAGTATTCGTAGACGAAACAGCCACTGCAGAGGAAGTAGAACAAAAAGAACTTAAATTGTTAATGTTCAGGCAACTTAAAAAGTTACATTAGTAGTATAACGATAATGTCAAGTTCCTACCACCAAATCATCAATAAAAGTTTAAGAAGTGTGTTCAGTTTTAATATACAATTTTTATCTTTTTAGCTATGGTGGGAAAAAAAACTGGGCGATGGAAAATTTGCGCTACCATCAGTTTATGAAGGCAGCAGCAACATCTAAAACGACAATCAAGCCACAGTCTCTCTCTCCAACCAAAAATGCTGCAAAGTATCATTTTCTTCGAATCCATCTGCAGGTGATTAAATGGAAAACACTGATGAGCGTTGAACTAAATCCGCTCGATGGGGGCTGGAAATTATCCAATGGGAGTTACGATCCTATTCTGACAGATTTGAGTGCGGCTCCTGATAACATTCTTCGCTTTGTACGATGTAACTATAACGTCACCAAGAAAAGTCCTTGCAGTACCAACGTTTGCAGCTGCAGGCGGCACGGGCTACCATGTGTTTCTGCGTGTAGTAATTGCAATGGAGTGGATTGTGAAAATTATGACAAAGGCGAAGTTTCATCAGACGAAGACAGCGTTGGAAGTGACGAGGAAGCGGATAGAAACATATTTGATTTTGAAAAATAAATATCAGATTCAAATTTGGTCAAAATTATTCAAAATCTATAGCTTTTTTGAAGTGTTGGTTGCAAAAAAAAAAGCGATTTACAAGTCAGGAAAAAAAAATCATGAAAACAAAACTTTTGAAACAATTTTAATTAATTTCAAACGCCTTCTACTGATATGATATGTTTGGTTTGACATGTAGATTATCGTTCATAAGTATTTGCAAAGATTGTAATTGAATTTTACTATTTACCCTATAACAGTGATATTCGTGATCGTCCATAAAACATTCCTTTTAACCAGTGCATTGTGACGCCATTGCTACTGCGAGTATTAAAATTTTTCATTGATTTTCTAAATGCTCTGAAAGGTTTACTCAAGTAAGTGAACACAAAACAATATGCACATTGCACAAACCAACGATTGCATTCACTGGAAATTCTCGATTGTCAACATTTACATTTTCTGCACTAGATGGCGCAACATGTGTTTTAAGTAGCCCATCACTCCCCATTAAACTTATTGTATTCAACAAAGTAAAAAACGAAAAGAAAAAGTGGCTTTACTGGGAGTATTCTTGCATTCCATTCATCCCCTAGTATTGAAGAGTAATTACGATATTCCAATTATTCTTGTGACGTCATCATGACGTCACATCCAGGAGTTTTTACCAAAATGTTCTCACAAAGCTACAGATTGCGATATTTGAAAAAACATATCAGAAATCAGTATGGAAGTATTAGAAAAGATGATTATAGTTCATTTCCGTTAGGGGGCGCTAGACGCAAATTTCAAATGCCCCCCATTCTATTTGCTCAAAGCCGATTGAAGAGGATTTTGGATATGATGATCTACATAAAATTTCGCTTCTTTTGATACCAAATCTGTTAAGTTACGAATTTTTTCCGGGTTGGCCCTTTTTTTGAGCTTAGATGACTACACTATTACTTCTAGCCCAGTTTTAAGACAATATTTCGAAATACTGAGATAAACTTAATAGGTTCAGCTTATTCATCAAGGTAAACCAAACACATGGAAACAATAATTAGCCTGCATTATTATCAATGAAATCCGAAAAAGTCAAAAACGAAAATGTCCCACATGATACGACAAGCACGTTTCCATTAAAATCAACGTTTTTGTATTGCGACCGACTGCAACACATATTTGTTGAAAAAACTAGAGTAGCCAAGAACTTTTAGAAATCTCTTAAAACCAACCGAGATGCGACATGCCGATGAAATCATTTTGAATTTTTTATGTGGTTTAATTCTTCTCTATCTGCAAGTATTCTTGGCATTTGCAATGCATAGACTGTATCGTGGTTACCTTGGGCTCGTAGCAAACACCTGAGCTAAAGTCAAACTGCCTTCTCGCAAGCTAAATATCGCAGCCGGCCTTTCGTTTGCCTGTGCTAAAATTAGCTACAGCGTTTACAAACTGCTGAGTGGAAAGCAGTCCTTGAAATAAGTTGCTCAAGCGCACACACCGCAAGTCGAACCAGCGCCGCTTGATCTTTCCGTTTCTTTGTTCACAAAGTCGAACTAAACCGACTGATCTACCAGGGCGGACAAGGTTGCGCAATTGAAGCGTCCTTCAGCATTCCTCCGCGTCTTCTTTCTCCGCATACAACTTCACATTTGTTACTTTGGGAGAAAGCACAGTTTGTGATGCGCGGGGTGAGTTAGTCACATCTTCTATCGGAGTGACATCGGTTTGGGGGGTTTCCAAACGAGGAGGTTGTGGACTGCATGGAAGAGAAGGCGTCTCTTCACCCAGTGCAGGGACAACGACCGACAAAGAGGAGTGCTGGATATCACTGGCTTGGAAAGTCTCTTGAATGCCAACAGCAGCTGAACACAAACTGACGGTCATTAAAATGTTTACGATTCTCCCTTTTGCAGAAAGCATGGTTAAAGGTAAAGTATGTTTAGAAGAAAGCGGTTTTCGAAAACTACTTCATGTCAGTTTTGGTTTATAACTTCTAAAGTGAAAACTTTAAAATTTAATACAGTAGCCTGCAACAAAATGCAATAAAAATGCTCTAACAGCCATCACAATCATAGTAAACAGTTCTTTCAACTTTTCGAAACAAGATAGTTCTTTAATTACCGGTTTTAATTTCCATGTCAACTTCTTTATCTTTATGCAGGTGGTGATCAACAGAAATACTGTCCTGAAATGCGACATGGACTAAAATTTAGATGTTGCATTTCCAACCACAACCCACAATTGTCATCAAATGCAAACAGCAAATGCAGTATGATCATTGCTTGCTCATTGATTTGTCATATATTACATAAAAAATCGAAGTTATGGGGTAGGGCAGCACAAATCTCCGCTCATTGATTCTTTGACTACATTGAAAGTCACATTTTTCGACCACAAAATTCGCCTTCAGGTGACGTTGTAACTTGTATGTACTATTATATGTATGCTTTGCACTATTTCTATATTCTGAGCGTGAGAAAAATAAAGCTTATTTCAATAACCATGCAATATTATACAATATTCACAACAGTTCTCACCTCTGCAGCTGCAATAAGCAATTTGTTCAATCTTTCAGAAGATGATATACCAATATTAGTTTGAGGACGCTTCCCAGTGAAGAAAGGCTCAGGACTGTTTCTTTTGAGTCTTTCATAGTAGCGGTGGTCTGAAAAATATCATTGCTTTTGTAGCGTCATTCAAATACGCTCAATTCACAGCAGCTGATCAAACTAGTCCACTAAGTCACAACTTCGTTTAAGCTTTAATTTAATTGATGTGGTTTCTCATTACAGCACACAGCAGTCCTGTGAAGTGCCAAAATGACCAAATGCGTAGTAAACAGGGATGTACAGTAGCGTTGACAAGGGGATTCAGGGGGTACTTTTGGACGAATGATGATTTTAGGGGCCTGTAACCCTTCCAGGGCCCAGGAACTTGAAGAAACCACTGCGCATTCCTTGAGTGCGTAAGTGTCTTAATTTGAGGCCCGAGGATCTAATTGATACCGGGCCGAAATTATCCTCTCAACGGCTCTGGGGATGTCATACTGATCTGAGTCATTTACTTCAACAAAGAACACACACTTTTATTATTATTATACACCTAAACACACATTATTAACATACAGTAAGCGTTAAAAACATAAATTACCTGATTGATTTTTTCTATAATGTGAAGTTGTTGGTGTTACCCTTGGCAGCCATGGACTAAATGAAGTCAATCGGTCCACGGGCACATCACAGGCTTGCTTATCCAACCACGCATGCGGTGAGACAAAAGGAACGGGGAGGAGTAAAGCACTTTTTCTGTTGTCTCTCATAGTAGTTGCAGTTGTGTGAGGCCTCCTTTCTAATGGAAGCGTCGTCCCAGAAAGAGCAGATTTCCCAACGCATGCATAGGAAGTGCCAACCCGCTTTGGTTCCCCGGCAGGGGATATGCTGAGTGAAGGGAGAAGCAGTTTACAAATGCCTTTACGAAGCAGCAAGCTCAAGGAGTAGTGAATAATGATGTTTTCTCACACACGATCTTAAAATCACTTCAAACGCGGCAACCGGTTATTGGACCAAAACAAGTTGTGGTAGCAGAATATAAAAACTGGGTTATTAAAGATTTCATAACGACAACCTGATCTCACATACGGTCAGCAGGTTTCTAGCAAGGTTTCTAGAACAGACGTAGCAGTAAGCAAGTGCTCAAATTATTTTGAATAAAAGATTGTGTTGGCTGTATTTTTAATGAAAAAGAAATGAAAAGATCTCTTCATCAAAAGAACTTACACATCAGGCTGAATTCTGTTATCAGAGTTGTTGAGCAAAATCCGCTGCAATTTACGTCGACTTATCACCATCGCATCTTCTTGATGCGCGACTACTTCTCGAATCTCATTGTACATGGACTGGTAAAACATCTCTTCGTCTCTGTCGCGGAGCGTTGGAGACGCCTTAAAGAAAAATCTCATACTTCAAACATCGACTTGTTATCAGTTTCAGAATAAACACGCGGAATAATACCAGCTTTCCAGAATATTTTCACGACAAAAAGTTTCAACAAATATTTAACATATTTTTTGATGCACTTTAGTTGGAAATATAGGACATGTAAGTTTAGCCATCTGAGCAAGTGCAATGATGTGAATGAAGCATCAGGGCTTCCAATGTTCACAACTTACAGCAAATAGACTGCTTCCGATGCGGCTTTTTGGACCCTGAACTGCATGCTCCTGTGCATCTAAAGGTGGTTGCGAGTTTCCAAGAACGCATTCTGCAAGATAACTTCCAGATGCTCCTGATCTAAATAGGCGAACAGCAAGAACAATATATGTCATAGGAATAATAGCAATCTTTTTCTTTTGTGTCCATTTTGGTAACTGACAACATACAGTGTGACTGCATACAGTCCAGTGCAATTGCATACTCGGCACAACGGATAGCTGGAAGCAGTGACAGACAGCAACCAGTCGTTTTTTATATTGATTCAACGTCTGCAGACGTTGAATTAATATAAAAATCGACTGATTTGCTGCCTGGGTAATGGTTTCTTCTCACATTGATACAATCATCATCATCCAAGTACGGTTTTGTCTTCACTAGTGAGGGTGGCCGATTCTTTCTTTTCAGCAATTGCCTTCACTCATATTCTCAATCTCGTTCTATCCATCGCATCTTCTTTCTTTAGTCCGACCTTGTCTGCCTCATTCGTTACTTGTTCTTTCTACGATACCAACGTAGCAATAAAATTACAACAAATCAACTCTTACCCAGCCACTTTACGAACTTCAATTGACATTGGGTAATTTGTCCATTTTCCTTGAGCTTTACCATTTTGCGGCCTTCGAATTTTATCCGGAGCTTTGAAATTCTGCAACGTACAAAATAAACGATATGGTACAAAAAATTTAAAAGGCCTACTTTAATTTAAAAACCTAGTAGGTTACCATCGATTTGCATTCATCAACTTTGCTAAGTTGAATGCTAGCATTTTTGCACAATCGAGTTGAAATTTCTTTATTAGCAATAGAACTTTGCTATAGCAATAACATCTTTAGTGTTTTAAATTATACTAAAATGTGAATATTTTACGTTGAAAATACAACGTGTAAGGTGCACTGCTAAAGACCAAAGCAATAAACAATGTCATCGGGCTTTTCATGAAGTTTTCAATTACAACGAAACAAAACAAGTTTGAGAGTTGTTTTAGAATAAACATTCTTATCTAATCGCTGTGTATTAAAGCTTACTTGAGCTTCTGTTTTTGACAAGGACAAAGGATGGGATACAATTTCAAAACACTTCGATGAATAGGCAAAAACAACAGTTGGTAGATTCGATTAAAATGTTAAGCAATTGTTAGCAACTTATAGCAATGTAACAAGCAGAAAACTGATGTATCATTTAGTTTAGGCACATTGCTTTTGTCAATAAACGTGCGAATTTATGCTGAGACAATGATTGTTTCTGGGCGTAAGAGTCTGTTCACTATAACTACCAACTGTGAAAACATGTATTCCGAGTGTGGGATAGTCTCTAAAAGCATATCATGACATTTCCAATATTATGCATTAGGGAAAACATGGAATATGAAGAATCTACATATCTTCATAGTAGATGTACGATTATAACATCGAGGTGTATCGTGTGATGTGATATGATTGTAGATTGTAGCCTCAAGATATCAAAATAATGTGATTTTTATATAAAAAAAAATTTAGTATTGACTGTTGTTTACTAGGGAGCAATAATAAGATACAAATTTCTGATTTTTGCTATGATCACTTAGTGCATTGTTGCTATGGGAAAAATAAACGTCCAGGCCAAATTTTACAGTAGAATAAGCTCATTTTCCCTACCGTACCGACTTTTTATCAATTTTTTAGCTAATTTTACCTATAAAGGCTATACACTTTGTATAGCAAAACTTAAAAAGTGTTAATGTATGTAAACACTAACCAACATTTGAGTATTCAAAGAAATTTTATTCAACCATTGTGATGCCTTAGCATCAATAATTTTTATTGTTAATTGAAGCTAAAATGCTTCTTTACAAAGTACACAAAACCCTTCTGCTGTTAAGCTGCTGCCTTGAGTAACCAACTATTGCCTTGTGACCAGCCACCTTTGTGTAACCTGCCAACTCAAATAATATTACAATAGTTATAGATAATATTGCGGCACACAGTGGCCTCAAATATGGTGAGTGCCTTTAAAATAACATGTACAACAATGCGACAAGCGATCACTGAAATGTGTAACAAAAATGCTCCCTACTGTTTACCATTTGATCTTTAATAGGAACCTTCAATCCATTAAACCCAGAGTTCAACGAATGCATGGGATAGCGACCAACCGAACTCTGTAAAAAAACAATAACTTGAGGTAAAAAAATCAAACGTGAAATCTGAAATGCAACAATCTTTCATTCTATTGCCTCAAATGAACTTTTTTTTACAATATATTCGTCTTAGTATCTTTAAATTCGAACGATTTACTCCCGGTAAGTCTCTTTTGTTATCATTGCCCCTCGGCCCTCTCTAATCCTTTTTCTTTGCCACTTCTTTAATTATTACAAAGTGACAAAACTTGAAAACAAAAGTTACCATACCTAGAGAAAATGACTTTGACAAAGAAATCATTAAATAGATTAACAATATATCTATTAGGCTACAACTTGTAAATACAACAGTGGTCGTGACTGTATGTTTTCCATATGTTGTTGGTTGAAAACGTGTTGCCTTTCTTGTAAACTCTTTCATTTCATTGTGCTGTTCAAAAATATTGTATGTCTTTTTATATTTAAGACATTAATGCTTCAAATAAAAGCTTGATGTTTATCATTAATTAAAGTATACATACTCTGTGTGGGTTGGAATTCGGAGCTCTTGCTAATTTTACAACATGCCCTCGATACAGTGTGGAAGGAATAGTAGATTTCCTTTCTTGGGGAGGTAAATACCCTTCTTGTATGAACTGTGGAAAAACATGTGTACAAATAACATAACAACAGTAATCAAACAATTATTTTAAGCTTTGCCACCTAATTTTTTGGATAAACCCGGGTTAAAGTGACAGTTCAGTAGCTATTGAAGTATCAAAACATATAGACTATCATTCGGGTATAGGTCATACTTGTGTATATGTTGCACCCCTAATTCAGGCTTGGAAAAATAATAAAAAATATATAAGTCCCACTTTGAAATTGTTCCTACATAAGTCATACACTGACTTTGTGTGTAAACATGTGGTACAAAATTCTCCGTCTTATACTCAAACAAATATGGTAACCATGTGAGTCCCCTACTTGCTCTAAGAATATAAAGTTCTCATTGTACCAAGCCATCGGCACTAACGAGAGTAGAGCAGCCAGTTTCTTTCTCTTGGCTGCCTTTCCTTCAGCACTATGCCCACCCAATTTATTACACCCTGGGTAAATATGAGCAGTGTTTTCAACAACCAGCTAGAGCCGAGAGTCCAAACAGGATTGTATGATTAGAAAGCGAGCTGTTTATGTGCTGCGCCATCCCACCACATTTGGTAAGTACCAGAGGCAGATTAGCAAACTGAACCGGCCAGGGAATTTAGACACAAAAAATGATCCACTTTTATCAAACAAAATTTTGTAACCTACAGCATACCCAAGCTGCAATGCTTATTTTAATCATGTTCCTTTGTCGTATTGAGAGTTGGAAACAATTGCCAGTGTTTATGATCATGAGGTATTTATACCACACTTTCATAATTCCATTTCATCAATTTAGAAAAGTTTGTTGTCCAAATAATTCTTCATCTGCCTTTGTTTCTTTTACTTATTTTCCCTTCTAATATTGATCTTTGTAAGGAGTTTTGCCGTATCCGATTGTGTGTCCGATATGTTTCAAATTTTTTGTTTTGACTATTTGTAAGAAAATTTTGTTTGAATATGGATAACTTTTTATCGTTAGTGATCGTTTGTTTACATGAAGCACTGTATATATATATATATAACATTAGCGTGTATGTTCAGAGCTCGAAGGCATCGATCCATTTTGTCAAGACAATGTCCCAGTTTCAGATTGTATAAAAGTATTTTTTGTCGTACCAGGCTTATGTCCAGCTGAAGACTTAAATTAAGTGGATGGAAAGGCAAGGAAGCCAATCTTCATGTCCATTTTCAGGCAAGCCTTTCTTGCCAGCGATGCCAAACTAGTGCCCTTTCGAACATCAAACAAATAAAAGTTGTAACTTTTGTATATTTTTATTAGGCTAACAAATAATTCGAAGTACTGGAGTGTCTGATGATTTTGATATTAACAATAATTTCATCTCTGCAGCATTAATCTTCATGTTAAATTCTTTACTAGTTGAATTAATGTTGTCCTATATTTCATGAAGATCTTCTTGCAATTCAGCTAACAGAACAGTATCATCAGCATAGTGTAAATTTTTATGATTGAATCTCTATATTTTTTCTTTCTAATATTTCATCAATGCATTGAGAAATCATTACTGAATATAAATTAAAAAGATATATAATATGGAAAAAGTATATGTATACATGTTTTTGATGAAATCTAAGCAGGATGTTAAATCCATTACACAAATATTTTTCATGCGAATAAATGCTTTTTGATTCCAGTAGGCCTACAAAGGTTAATAACCACCTTGATTGTGCAAAATAAGCCTATATGTGTAATTGTGCACTTTAACTATTTTTTTCTCAATAGGTACATGGTAAAAGACAGTGATCGCTCGACTGGCACACACACATCTAAAAATCTAACAGGCCCACATTCAAGATATTAACCGACACACTGGGAAAGTTCCGAATTTTTGTTGGGCTAATCTGCCCCTGTAAGTAACTACATGGCAAGTAACTGTAATAAACATTCAAAATCAACAAATCATTACATGTTCCTTAATATTTGAAAGTATGCTTTGCTTACCCCGCTCAAATACAGACCAGTCATATTTCTTGGAGTTTCCATCACTACCGTTGCTGCAATTTTACGTGTGTGGACAGTGCTACCAAAAATCAACACACTATATACAGCAAAATAATAAAAACACTTCTCAGTAAGTATGAAATAGCCTATTTATGTTTTTAAATCGAGGACAAATCATGCATATTATACAATATACATCTATTATCCTGCAGCCGAAAGTCACATGTTCAGTTTCAGTTTACAAAAATAATTTTCACAGCAAGAATTGCAGCGAAAGACCAAAAGGTCACCAAAGTCAGCTGCCATCCCAACTTATAAGCAAAACACAAAAATTAAGGAACATAATTCCAGTACTTAACATCAGGCCTCAAAATTCGTTTTTGTTGACGGCGGACAAACATGTCCAGTCTGAGCAGCTATCTCGGCGGACAAATTAAGGGTCACGGCAGACACACCAGTTTTAACGTCGATCGTCATGGTTAATCACTTTATCTTGATATTTCTTCGCCATTTGAGAACTATAGCTACACGGTTTAAAAGGCATTAAATTTCAGCGAAGTTATTCTGAAAGGCTTTTATCAGACCAACGATGTGCGCTTGAAGAGTCAAAGCGCCGTGTAGCTGCTTAATATGCCGCATAACTGATTAACTTCCACCGAACGAGGTCGTGTGGCTTCTTGCGTCACAATGCTCTGGGCACGAGTCGGAAAACTTCTACGGTACACTAACGCTACTATTTTCTGCTGTGCAAAGTATCACTAGACTTTTTTTGCGTGTCATATGAGCGAAAGTGAATTTTCCCTGGGCTTTTTCTTACTGTAATACCAAAACTTAACAAATTTTGCTGCATCTTGATTCTTGCTGTAATAGCCTACTCGTATTTCTAATTTTGTAATCAACCATTCCTTATCAATATCACTCAGTAATCAAAGTCAGACATTGTGACATAAGGCTTGAACTAAGTTGAGCGTGATTAGTGTAGAAGTACCGGTACTCCTATCGATTCTTAGCGAAGACTTCACCTTTGTGACGATGATTCAATGTCATCAATCGTTGAAGCAACGTAAAATTCAAAAGTTTTCCTGCTTGAATGGAGGCTAGGGGATACAGTATTCACATTTTCTAGATGCGCGGGAAATTGCATTCTCGCAACAATTGTTCGTGCTATGCAATGACGATTTGTATCGCTAGTTCTTGTGTATTTCTCATGCGGACAAATATGATTGATCTAGATGGTACTTCCCGCGGACATCACATGCTGTGACAGCGGACATGTCCGCGGTGTCCGTCGTGAATGTCAAGGCCTGTAACATAATACAGTGAAACAACAAAAACAAAGCAACATAAAGACTATGTGTAAGGAGATGTGTGTATTTGGAGTTTGTGGCAAAGAAAACTTCCTCTCTATTTTATCAATTAAACTTTATTTTTAATTAGTGGGGACACCTTCACTTTCAGTAATAACCATAATGTTTTTCAGTGCCTCCATGGATTCCACCTGAAACACTGTTTTTGAAATGTGTTATTTAAGTGCACAACCCAAGATTAAAGCCATTTTTTCTTGATTTTGCTGTTTCTCAACCAACTACATTATGAGAGCAAACAAAGTATTCATATATATTCAACCATTTCATATTTTACACATTAAAAACCACTTTTATGTGTATATTGGTTTCGGTATGAAACTTTACCCTCTTACTGACAAAGCCTTTGATAGGTTATTCTTAGTAGTTTCACATACTTGTAGAGCAGGGATTCTTAAACGTTTTGGGCTGCGCCCCTTTAACATCTCTTGTCAAAAAACTTGACTCCCTTTTTTTAGTTAAGTTACAATTACTACGTTAATTATCAGCCTACTTTATTTGTATCAGACCAACAGGTCCATATTTACAGCCAAACATGCAAAAAATAAAACACAAACAATACATTCAATAATACAATAACGCAGTTAACATATATTGCTGTTGTGTTAAACTACAGAAGTTTTACATGTTTTGGGCAAACAAAATTTATTTTATATTTTCCATCGTACATGAATCAATTCAAAAGATCAAGTGAAACACAATCTAGCTACAACGCAAATATATTATACGTGCTTAGGAACTCAAATCACAAATCCAAAAGCAGGTCACATTACCACTAGGGGTGTGCAATTTCAATTATTTGAATATTTGGAATTCGAAATTCAATTTATTTTCGATTTCCGAATTTCGATTTCGAATATCACAACTATTCACCACACTGCAAAATGTGATTTTATTGAAAGAAACGCCATGAAAATTCGCTAGAAAACACAAAAAAAACGCCATGAAAATTTGCGAAAAAAGAACACAAAATAACGTCTTCAGCTCCAGGCCCATGTTGGTGTTTAAGAACACAAGCTGATTGACATGGTCACCCGTCAGTCGAGATCTCAGCTTCGTGACGGTCAGGCCAGCTTTTGAAAGCGTCGCTCCGCTGGAGCCGAGGTCGCTGGGGTCACAAACACCTTCTCGGCTAGCTTTTTCAGCAGCGGTACTCAGCAGCAGCAGCCTTCGTTTGCTTTCCACCAGGAAAGTGGATCAGCTTGCCCAGAAGCAAGCTTCTGCTTCATAAAATAGGAAATCTCGTTTGAGATTGAGCTGATTTCATCATCATCACTGTTGTTGGAGTCTTCCGTCTGGACCCTGCCCATGGAGAAGAGTTCTGTCAGAGTGGTCTGGCGTCTTCGCTCATCGCCTGATCACCTGTGTTGGCTCAACGTCGGGGCTATCGGAATCGGAAGAACTGACACCTCCCGTTGGATGCATGCGCGTGGAAGACAACAACATTGCGCAGGACTTTCCTCAACGCACGTGTGCAGGACTGGCCGTTGGACCGGCGAGAGCGTGTGATAGTCACGTGATCGACGATGCGCATGCGTCCAAGTCTTTTTCGCTTGCAAAATGCAACAAGACAGATTTCGTGCCACTTGCGTTACTTTCGACTGCGTTCAGCCGAAAGGGCAGCTATAATTTCGAATATGCCTGATACGAAAACGAATTTCGAATATTACCTTAATCGAAATCGAATCAAATCGAAAATCGAAATTGAACACCCCTAATTACCACTCAACTACCAGTCAATAATCATGACACAAGATAAGATGTTACCAACATTTCTGTTCTTGACTTGAACAGTACAGTAGCCTAGCGCCCTAGCATACCAGTGCAACAGCCTACCGAGTTTGCGCCTCTTTTGGAGAATCTTCACGCCCCTCAGTTTAAGAACCACTGTTGACCGATCTTTAAAATGTTGTTGCTGGGGAATTATTCCATTTACTGGGCGCCGCTGAATGGAGAGCAGCCCTTGAAATGCGTTGCTCAAGTGCACACCCCAAAAACTGAACTTGATCTTGAGTTGGGTGCTTAACCCCTGAGCTAACGTAGCTCAGGTATTTTTTAGATCTGCTGTTACTCAATGCATTATCAAATGAATTGCCATTACAAATTTCGGTGCTGGTTTAGGATCGGCCGCCTTGGTTAGTGACGTCACAAAAATCTGTGACGTCATGCAAAAAAACGCAACTACTTTTAGGAAGGGTGCAAAAACGCGGAATAGAAGTAAAAGCGGAATGCCTATTGATTTTTAAATATTTGTAGGCATTATTATTATATGTTATCTACAAAACGAGCAATGTTATCTACAAAACGAGCAATCGTGGTTCAGTATAAGCCGCCCACAGTTTGCTGTGATCGATGAATACTGCCTCCACCAAATATGCTGTAGCTTTCTCATTTCTGCTCGGATTTTAACAATTTTACTATCGTTGGATGGCATTATGCTTCATCTACCCGAATGGATTAATTGCCAATCTAAAGTAGGCACTATATTTATGTAGCGCTAACTTAAACTTTACTATTTTGTACCAATTCTCAGCAATTCAATTTTTACAATAAAAATACCAAACCAACACAAATTAAAAGAGTATGTCTTGTTTTATTAACCTAACAACTTTCACGTTTATATGTTATCTACAAAACGAGAAATGGTTGTTCAAACGTAACCGCTCGACGAAGCTTTTTTCCAATGGATTTTTCAAGGCGATTCGATCGTGGTTCAGTATAAGCCGCCCACAGTTTGCTGTGGTCGATGAATACTGCCTCCACCAAATATGCTGTAGCTTTCTCATTTCTGCTCGGATTCTAACAATTTTACTATCGTTTGATGGCATTATGCTTCATCTACTCGAATGGATTAATTGCCAATCTAAAGTAGGCATTACATTTATGTAGCGCTAACTTAAACTTTACTATTTTGTACCAATTCTCAGCAATTCATTTATTACAATAAAAATACCAAACCAACACAAATTAAAAGAGTATGTCTTGGTTTATTCAAATGTTAACTTTCACATTTATATCTAATCCACAAAACGAGCAATCGTTGTTCAAACGTAACCGCTCGACGAAGCTTTTTACCAAAACAATGCAAACACAAAGCGATCAGTTTCCAGTGTTCATTACAAGCCGCCCACAGTTTGCTGTGATCAGTGAATACTGCCTCCACCAAATGTGCTGTAGCTTTCTCATTTCTGCTCGGATTTGAGAAATTTTACCATCGTTGGAATGCACGATACTGCATCTATCCAAATTCATTGGTTGCAAGTTTAAAGTATGCATTATATTGATCTAGCGCTAACTTAAACTTTACTATTTTGTACCAATTCTCAGCAATTCATTTTTTACAATAAAAATACCAAACCAACACAAATTAAAAGAGTATGTCTTGGTTTATTCAAATGTTAACTTTCACGTTTATATCTAATCCACAAAACGAGCAATCGTTGTTCAAACGTAACCGCTCGACGAAGCTTTTTTCCAATGCATTTTTCAAGACGATTCGATCGTGGTCCAGTATAAGCCGCCCACAGTTTGATGTGATCGGTGAATAGTGCCTCCACCAAACATGCTGTAGCTTTCTCATTTCTGCTCGGATTCTAACAATTTTACTATCGTTGGATGGCATTATGCTTCATCTATACGAATCAGTTAATCCTAATTCACAAATAAACACTGGAGCCATTAACTGATGGTTTAAACTTTACTATTTTGTACCAATTCTCAGCAATTCATTTTTTACAATAAAAATACCAAACCAACACAAATTAAAAGAGTATGTCTTGGTTTATTCAAATGTTAACTTTCACATTTATATCTAATCCACAAAACGAGCAATCGTTGTTCAAACGTAACCGCTCGACGAAGCTTTTTACCAAAACAATGCAAACACAAAGCGATCAGTTTCCAGTGTTCATTACAAGCCGCCCACAGTTTGCTGTGATCAGTGAATACTGCCTCCACCAAATATGCTGCAGCTTTCTCATTTCTGCTCGGATTTGAGAAATTTTACCATCGTTGGAATGCACGATACTGCATCTATCCAAATTTATTAGTTGCAAGTTTAAAGTATGCATTATATTGATCTAGCGCTAACTTAAACTTTACTATTTTGTACCAATTCTCAGCAATTCATTTTTTACAATAAAAATACCAAACCAACACAAATTAAAAGAGTATGTCTTGGTTTATTCATATGTTAACTTTCACATTTATATCTAATCCACAAAACGAGCAATCGTTGTTCAAACGTAACCGCTCGACGAAGCTTTTTACCAAAACAATGCAAACACAAAGCGATCAGTTTCGAGTGTTCATTACAAGCCGCCCACAGTTTGATGCGATCGGTGAATAGTGCCTCCACCAAATATGCTGTAGCTTTCTCATTTCTGCTCGGATTTTAACAATTTTACCATCGTTGGATGGCATTATGCTTCATCTACCCGAATGGATTAATTGCCAATCTACAGTAGGCATTATATTTATGTGGCGCTAACTTAAACTTTACTATTTTGTACCAATTTTCAGCAATTCATTTATTACAATAAAAATACCAAACTAACACAAATTAAAAGAGTATGTCTTGGTTTATTCAAATGTTAACTTTCACATTTATATCTAATCCACAAAACGAGCAATCGTTGTTCAAACGTAACCGCTCGACGAAGCTTTTTACCAAAACAATGCAAACACAAAGCGATCAGTTTCCAGTGTTCATTACAAGCCGCCCACAGTTTGCTGTGATCAGTGAATACTGCCTCCACCAAATGTGCTGTAGCTTTCTCATTTCTGCTCGGATTTGAGAAATTTTACCATCGTTGGAATGCACGATACTGCATCTATCCAAATTCATTGGTTGCAAGTTTAAAGTATGCATTATATTGATCTAGCGCTAACTTAAACTTTACTATTTTGTACCAATTCTCAGCAATTCATTTTTTACAATAAAAATACCAAACCAACACAAATTAAAAGAGTATGTCTTGGTTTATTCAAATGTTAACTTTCACATTTATATCTAATCCACAAAACGAGCAATCGTTGTTCAAACGTAACCGCTCGACGAAGCTTTTTTCCAATGCATTTTTCAAGACGATTCGATCGTGGTCCAGTATAAGCCGCCCACAGTTTGATGTGATCGGTGAATAGTGCCTCCACCAAACATGCTGTAGCTTTCTCATTTCTGCTCGGATTCTAACAATTTTACTATCGTTGGATGGCATTATGCTTCATCTATACGAATCAGTTAATCCTAATTCACAAATAAACACTGGAGCCATTAACTGATGGTTTAAACTTTACTATTTTGTACCAATTCTCAGCAATTCATTTTTTACAATAAAAATACCAAACCAACACAAATTAAAAGAGTATGTCTTGGTTTATTCATATGTTAACTTTCACATTTATATCTAATCCACAAAACGAGCAATCGTTGTTCAAACGTAACCGCTCGACGAAGCTTTTTACCAAAACAATGCAAACACAAAGCGATCAGTTTCCAGTGTTCATTACAAGCCGCCCACAGTTTGCTGTGATCAGTGAATACTGCCTCCACCAAATGTGCTGTAGCTTTCTCATTTCTGCTCGGATTTGAGAAATTTTACCATCGTTGGAATGCACGATACTGCATCTATCCAAATTCATTGGTTGCAAGTTTAAAGTATGCATTATATTGATCTAGCGCTAACTTAAACTTTACTATTTTGTACCAACTCTCAGCAATTCATTTTTTACAATAAAAATACCAAACCAACACAAATTAAAAGAGTATGTCTTGGTTTATTCAAATGTTAACTTTCACATTTATATCTAATCTACAAAACGAGCAATCGTTGTTCAAACGTAACCGCTCGACGAAGCTTTTTACCAAAACAATGCAAACACAAAGCGATCAGTTTCGAGTGTTCATTACAAGCCGCCCACAGTTTGATGCGATCGGTGAATAGTGCCTCCACCAAATATGCTGTAGCTTTCTGATTTCTGCTCGGATTTTAACAATTTTACTATCGTTGGATGGCATTATGCTTCATCTACCCGAATAGATTAATTGCCAATCTACAGTAGGCATTATATTTATGTAGCGCTAACTTAAACTTTACTATTTTGTACCAATTCTCAGCAATTCAATTTTTACAATAAAAATACTAAACCAACACAAATTAAAAGAGTATGTCTTGTTTTATTACCCTAACAACTTTCACGTTTATATGTTATCTACAAAACGAGCAATCGTTGTTCAAACGTAACCGCTCGACGAAGCTTTTTTCCAATGCATTTTTCAAGGCGATTCGATCGTGGTTCAGTATAAGCCGCCCACAGTTTCATGTGATCGATGAATACTGCCTCCACCAAATATGCTGTAGCTTTCTCATTTCTGCTCAGATTTTAACAATAATAGTTGGTCAAGCAAAAATAGTAGGCTACACATTTAGCCAAACGCAGCAGCACCACTTTTCAAGATTAAACAATAGAAACCCGTTAATGATGCAGAAATCAGTAGTCTTAACAGCATCAAATTTTACGTCTTGAAGCAGTTTAACATCGCCTGTCTTAATACGAGAAGTAGAATGGGGTGACTTTGGTCCAGTTATGAGACACCGCTTACTTTAGTTTTACAATGGTTCTGGGAGAAAACTTTAATTAACCCATATTGAGGGCTATCAAGAGCCCTTACATGTTACCAAGTTTGAAGTCATTTGGTCCATGCGTAGAGTTAGAAAAAAAAAAAAACTATAAGTGGTTTTCACTCCAGTGTTTTAAAAAAACTATAAGCAGTAATCTTTTTTCAAGACATGCTCATTGCCAACCCCAAAAAGGGGTGTCACTGGCCCCTTTCAGAGTTTTTAAAATACTTTCAACAATCAGCACTCGTGATTACGTATCAAATATCAAGTTAATCGAACGAAAATGTACCACTAATATATGGCCTAGCACCTGGTTTCCGTTTGTATTTCCTATAGGCATGTCAATTTTTGAAATATTAATCTGCACTCCATCAAGCCAAAATTGATGAAAATGGATCACTAACACAACTAAAATCCTGTAATAAACGACAAAAAGTGGATTAACATCATACAAAAGTGGCCAAAGTCACACCATATTTTCTACATGTCAAGGGGTGACTATAGCCACCTAGGTGAAAGAAGCAAATGCTCAGCAGCCAAATTACATAATTAATACTGAACCTAGAGCTAAGACCTACTTTCTGTCAATGCTTGGCATACCCAGTATGGTCAGACACTGGCGTGCCAGGTAAAAGTTTGCAAAGTTATTTTTTGGTGTTATTTGGCGGCCATATTGGATCCTCCAGAGTGAACAACTGAATTCACATTTTTCTTAAAAAATTCTGAAAACACACAAAAGAGGATATTTACAAACCTATGCAAATGACCAAAATATTGCAGAAATATTTTAAGTTGCTCAAGTTAACCAGTAACCTTTTTTTTGTTTGGTATAAAGTCGCCCTTGATGGCCAATGTCAACCCATTTTACGGAATGATTTGTTCTTGATGAGAAACATCTGAAGTAGCATCTATCCATGATCGAAAAATGTTTGGAACTGCCTATTTCATCCAAAAATTTGTTAATTTTTTAAGTTGGTACACTATTGTTTTTGTGGCAAAAATGGGACCCCCTCAAACTTAAATAAACGAAAAACTACTCGTTTTTCCTTTACAGTGCTTTGCTAGGGGAGAAAGTTGCCCGACTTCCCTCCCCCTCTCGGAGCACCTGCTCGGTGCCCATGACATTCGCGGGCCCCTAATCAAGGCACTTCTAACAAAAACGCGCTTTGTATAAATATACGACTTAGTTTCTTCAATTTCCAGGACCTCTCGGAAGGGTTGCGGGACCCTCAAATCATCTCAAAGCAAGACATACTCTTTTAATTTGTGTTGGTTTGGTATTTTTATTGTAAAAAATGAATTGCTGAGAATTGGTCAAAATAGTAAAGTTTAAACCATCAGTTAATGGCTCCAGTGTTTATTTGTGAATTAGGGTTAACTGATTCGTATAGATGAAGCATAATGCCATCCAACGATAGTAAAATTGTTAGAATCCGAGCAGAAATGAGAAAGCTACAGCATATTTGGTGGAGGCACTATTCACTGATCACATCAAACTGTGGGCGGCTTATACTGGACCACGATCGAATCGCCTTGAAAAATGCATTGGAAAAAAGCTTCGTCGAGCGGTTACGTTTGAACAACGATTGCTCGTTTTGTGGATTAGATATAAATGTGAAAGTTAACATTTGAATAAACCAAGACATACTCTTTTAATTTGTGTTGGTTTGGTATTTTTATTGTAAAAAATGAATTGCTGAGAGTTGGTACAAAATAGTAAAGTTTAAGTTAGCGCTAGATCAATATAATGCATACTTTAAACTTGCAACCAATGAATTTGGATAGATGCAGTATCGTGCATTCCAACGATGGTAAAATTTCTCAAATCCGAGCAGAAATGAGAAAGCTACAGCACATTTGGTGGAGGCAGTATTCACTGATCACAGCAAACTGTGGGTGGCTTGTAATGAACACTGGAAACTGATCGCTTTGTGTTTGCATTGTTTTGGTAAAAAGCTTCGTCGAGCGGTTACGTTTGAACAACGATTGCTCGTTTTGTGGATTAGATATAAATGTGAAAGTTAACATTTGAATAAACCAAGACATACTCTTTTAATTTGTGTTAGTTTGGTATTTTTATTGTAATAAATGAATTGCTGAGAATTGGTCAAAATAGTAAAGTTTAAGTTAGCGCTACATAAATGTAATGCTTACTTTAGATTGGCAATTAATCCATTCGAGTAGATGAAGCATAATGCCATCCAACGATAGTAAAATTGTTAGAATCCGAGCAGAAATGAGAAAGCTACAGCATGTTTGGTGGAGGCAGTATTCATCGACCACAGCAAACTGTGGGCGGCTTATACTGAACCACGATCGAATCGCCTTGAAAAATGCATTGGAAAAAAGCTTCGTCGAGCGGTTACGTTTGAACAACGATTTCTCGTTTTGTGGATAACATATAAACGTGAAAGTTGTTAGGTTAATAAAACAAGACATAATCTTTTAATTTGTGTTAGTTTGGTATTTTTATTGTAAAAATTGAATTGCTGAGAATTGTTACAAAATAATAAAGTTTAAGTTAGCGCTACATAAATGTAGTGCCTACTTTAGATTGGCAATTAATCCATTCGGGTAGATGAAGCATAATGCCATCCAACGATAGTAAAATTGTTAAAATCCGAGCAGAAATGAGAAAACTACAGCATATTTGGTGGAGGCACTATTCACCGATCGCATCAAACTGTGGGCGGCTTGTAATGAACACTCGAAACTGATCGCTTTGTGTTTGCATTGTTTTGGTAAAAAGCTTCGTCGAGCGGTTACGTTTGAACAACGATTGCTCGTTTTGTGGATTAGATATAAATGTGAAAGTTAACATATGAATAAACCAAGACATACTCTTTTAATTTGTGTTGGTTTGGTATTTTTATTGTAAAAAATGAATTGCTGAGAATTGGTACAAAATAGTAAAGTTTAAGTTAGCGCTAGATCAATATAATGCATACTTTAAACTTGCAACCAATGAATTTGGATAGATGCAGTATCGTGCATTCCAACGATGTAAAATTTCTCAAATCCGAGCAGAAATGAGAAAGCTACAGCACATTTGGTGGAGGCAGTATTCACTGATCACAGCAAACTGTGGGTGGCTTGTAATGAACACTGGAAACTGATCGCTTTGTGTTTGCATTGTTTTGGTAAAAAGCTTCGTCGAGCGGTTACGTTTGAACAACGATTGCTCGTTTTGTGGATTAGATATAAATGTGAAAGTTAACATTTGAATAAACCAAGACATACTCTTTTAATTTGTGTTAGTTTGGTATTTTTATTGTAATAAATGAATTGTTGAGAATTAGCACAAAATAGTAAAGTTTAAGTTAGCGCTACAAAAATGTAATGCCTACTTTAGATTGGCAATTAATCCATTCGAGTAGATGAAGCATAATGCCATCCAACGATAGTAAAATTGTTAGAATCCGAGCAGAAATGAGAAAGCTACAGCATATTTGGTGGAGGCAGTATTCATCGACCACAGCAAACTGTGGGCGGCTTATACTGAACCACGATCGAATCGCCTTGAAAAATGCATTGGAAAAAAGCTTCGTCGAGCGGTTACGTTTGAACAACGATTTCTCGTTTTGTGGATAACATATAAACGTGAAAGTTGTTAGGTTAATAAAACAAGACATAATCTTTTAATTTGTGTTAGTTTGGTATTTTTATTGTAAAAATTGAATTGCTGAGAATTGTTACAAAATAATAAAGTTTAAGTTAGCGCTACATAAATGTAGTGCCTACTTTAGATTGGCAATTAATCCATTCGGGTAGATGAAGCATAATGCCATCCAACGATAGTAAAATTGTTAAAATCCGAGCAGAAATGAGAAAACTACAGCATATTTGGTGGAGGCACTATTCACCGATCGCATCAAACTGTGGGCGGCTTGTAATGAACACTCGAAACTGATCGCTTTGTGTTTGCATTGTTTTGGTAAAAAGCTTCGTCGAGCGGTTACGTTTGAACAACGATTGCTCGTTTTGTGGATTAGATATAAATGTGAAAGTTAACATATGAATAAACCAAGACATACTCTTTTAATTTGTGTTGGTTTGGTATTTTTATTGTAAAAAATGAATTGCTGAGAATTGGTACAAAATAGTAAAGTTTAAGTTAGCGCTAGATCAATATAATGCATACTTTAAACTTGCAACCAATGAATTTGGATAGATGCAGTATCGTGCATTCCAACGATGTAAAATTTCTCAAATCCGAGCAGAAATGAGAAAGCTACAGCACATTTGGTGGAGGCAGTATTCACTGATCACAGCAAACTGTGGGTGGCTTGTAATGAACACTGGAAACTGATCGCTTTGTGTTTGCATTGTTTTGGTAAAAAGCTTCGTCGAGCGGTTACGTTTGAACAACGATTGCTCGTTTTGTGGATTAGATATAAATGTGAAAGTTAACATTTGAATAAACCAAGACATACTCTTTTAATTTGTGTTAGTTTGGTATTTTTATTGTAATAAATGAATTGTTGAGAATTAGCACAAAATAGTAAAGTTTAAGTTAGCGCTACAAAAATGTAATGCCTACTTTAGATTGGCAATTAATCCATTCGAGTAGATGAAGCATAATGCCATCCAACGATAGTAAAATTGTTAGAATCCGAGCAGAAATGAGAAAGCTACAGCATATTTGGTGGAGGCAGTATTCATCGACCACAGCAAACTGTGGGCGGCTTATACTGAACCACGATCGAATCGCCTTGAAAAATGCATTGGAAAAAAGCTTCGTCGAGCGGTTACGTTTGAACAACGATTTCTCGTTTTGTGGATAACATATAAACGTGAAAGTTGTTAGGTTAATAAAACAAGACATAATCTTTTAATTTGTATTAGTTTGGTATTTTTATTGTAAAAATTGAATTGCTGAGAATTGTTACAAAATAATAAAGTTTAAGTTAGCGCTACATAAATGTAGTGCCTACTTTAAATTGGCAATTAATCCATTCGGGTAGATGAAGCATAATGCCATCCAACGATAGTAAAATTGTTAAAATCCGAGCAGAAATGAGAAAGCTACAGCATATTTGGTGGAGGCACTATTCACCGATCGCATCAAACTGTGGGCGGCTTGTAATGAACACTCGAAACTGATCGCTTTGTGTTTGCATTGTTTTGGTAAAAAGCTTCGTCGAGCGGTTACGTTTGAACAACGATTGCTCGTTTTGTGGATTAGATATAAATGTGAAAGTTAACATATGAATAAACCAAGACATACTCTTTTAATTTGTGTTGGTTTGGTATTTTTATTGTAAAAAATGAATTGCTGAGAATTGGTACAAAATAGTAAAGTTTAAGTTAGCGCTAGATCAATATAATGCCTACTTTAAACTTGCAACTAATGAATTCGGATAGATGCAGTATCGTGCTTTCCAACGATGGTAAAATTTCTCAAATCCGAGCAGAAATGAGAAAGCTACAGCATGTTTGGTGGAGGCAGTATTCATCGATCACAGCAAACTGTGGGCGGCTTATACTGAACCACGATCGAATCGCCTTGAAAAATGCATTGGAAAAAAGCTTCGTCGAGCGGTTACGTTTGAACAACGATTGTTCGTTTTGTAGATAACATATAAACGTGAAAGTTGTTAGGTTAATAAAACAAGACATAATCTTTTAATTTGTGTTAGTTTGGTATTTTATTGTTAAAATTGAATTGCTGAGAATTGTTACAAAATAGTAAAGTTTAAGTTAGCGCTACATAAATATAGTGCCTACTTTAGATTGGAAATTAATCCATTCGGGTAGATGAAGCATAATGCCATCCAACGATAGTAAAATTGTTAAAATCCGAGCAGAAATGAGAAAGCTACAGCATGTTTGGTGGAGGCAGTATTCATCGATCACAGCAAACTGTGGGCGGCTTATACTGAACCACGATTGCTCGTTTTGTAGATAACATATAAACGTGAAAGTTGTTACGTTAATAAAGCAAGTATTTTTATTGTAAAAATGAATTGCTGAGAATTGGTACAAAATAGTAACAGTTTAAGTTAGCGCTAGATCAATAATAATGCCTACAAATATTTAAAAATCAATAGGCATTCCGCTTTTACTTCTATTCCGCGTTTTTGCACCCTTCCTAAAAGTAGTTGCGTTTTTTTGCATGACGTCACAGATTTTTGTGACGTCACTAACCAAGGCGGCCGATCCTAAACCAGCACCCAAATTTCTATTCTTTGCCACTGTAACACAACTCACAAGACTAATTGTCATTGGTAACTAGTCTATCTGTTTACCTACAGTACGGTACCAGTAGGCTACTGCTTGTGTTGAACATGAGCTGTTGTTGTGTGGTAGGCTTATTTCTAGCTGTTGTTCTTTAGCCTTTTCTACAAACTGCATATCTGATGACAATAAATGAAATATATATAATTCATATTTTTGCGACCAGGTTTGCCTATGCGCTCACTATGTTTTGCCTATGCACTATGCAGACGACTCGTCAGCTTCAGATGTAACCTTAACTACAGAACAGGCATGGAACCACAGACATCTTATTATAACTAGACTGCGCTTCTCGTATTTCGATTGAAGAAATTGAAAAAAGGCGGCGGCCATTGTTAGTGTCTCAAACTCGCGTGAAAGCTGCGCTGTTAATGTTAACGATAACATTTCTGAGCTGGTTGCGCTTCTGCAGAAAACTAACTTGTTAACTATAATTTAGAACTTTGGTGTAATAGAGGTTTTATTCATCTATGAAATGAATAAAAGCATGTGTTAAATTGCACAGAATTATACATACAGTCTATAATATAAAGCAAAAACACTGCGATGCGAGAGCACGTATACGATACACTGAATGCATCATTTCCAGCAGTTCAGCAGAACTCTTACCGTATTCAATTTGGCGTTACAGCTGAGCTGATGATTAGCTTATTGTAAAAATAGCAACAAACAGTTTATTACATCAAACCTAAGCGAATGATACGCTATATTATAGCGGCTATAACGTAGGCCTATAGCTCAAGAAAATCAAAACAAATTAAATATTCACCAATACTGATGTGATGTCGAAAGGAAGTGGTTTATTGGTGTTTGAAAAGCACTGTTTTGTTAAGCGTTTTACGAACCAATTTGCCTTGTATTTGCTTGCAGGTTTCCTTACCAATGTGGTAAAACCTAATTTTTAAATAACATTTGGACACAGTTTTGACTAGCGTAAAAATGTGATTATCGGTAACGGTGCATTCAAACACATGATCCGTGAGATTAGTAAATATCTTGGAATGATTTATATTTCCAAGCACAGCTACCGCAATAGCTTCCACAATGCCTGGACGAAGAGGTAATCTCCCAGCTGTGGTAGTTAGTAACCGTTTAATGCATAATTCAGTTTCCTCACAAATATATACAACACTGAAAGAAGGTTTAAAAAGTCCACTTCTATCTTTAAACGATAAGAAGCTGGGTTGAACAGGTAAAGTGTGTGAACTCAGTTCAAAGCGGCACCTTGCACATAACGTTATCTTTGCGCACATTTTGGCAGCATAACCAGCAATGTACGAAATTGCAGCTTTTTTGTAAACTGACAAAACGGAAATGTTTGGAATGTCAGCATAATCATGATCTATTTGAGCGGGTGTCCTCTTCTGCAGATCGTACTTTTTCACCAAAGATGTTGTGGTTAAAGACAGTTCTCCCTGGTCTGTATTGCATGTGTCAGTCAAGCAATACAGAATGTCAGTATCCTCTTGACTGACACAGTTTCCTTTTCCACCTTTAATATGACTTCTCACTAGGAGTCGCTTGAAAGCAGCAGTGAATTGCTGGCACGTTGGGTTGTTGTTGCAACCACCTGCTGATCGAACTGCACCAAAAAAAAGTTCCAAGTGGTCCTGGCTGAACTTATAAGTCAATAGATATTTTAAGGGTAGCTCGTTGTCCCCAACCAAATCTGCAAAAAGACCTTTCACTGCTTCAATACAAATTAGGAAACCTAAGAAACCTGTTTTTCGACGAGAATTGCACAACGGAGTACCGTCTGCACGTTTCAATTGCAGGATGTAATTGTAACACTTATTAAAAAATGGAATCCAGATGTTTTTGTTTCCTTTGCGCAAAGGCGATTTAAAACCTTTTGCTATAGGATTGCGGGAGTTCAGCATGTCAAATAGAGTATCAAAAATGCGAATAAACTTTACGGTAGCTTCACTTCCTTGAAATTGCTTCAGACGTAAATTTTCTGTGCAGTATTGCAAAGCATCGGCAACGCTACTGCTTAGCACTTGTGATGCTAAGTTTACCTTCATTTTTTGTTGCCAATATTGTATATGTGTTTTCGTGAGCTTGTTTGCGAGTCTCAAACCCTCTTCTTCTTGAAGTCTCTGCAGATCTACAATGTATTGCCACTTAATCTTGTGACCTTCACCATCTAGTAGCATTTTCCAGTCTGCAAATGTATTTCGGACCAACTTTAACATGTGACAAACATCAAGCATAGTGTAAATATTTTGCTGAGGACAACAAGGGTGTGTAAACGAAACTTTCAGTTTAGTGAGATCTAAAGATGCACCCAGTTCTGAAAACATAGTTAAGTGGTAATGAGGTCCATCACAAGTAACAGAAACGACTTTAGCACCAGCAGCATGAAGTCTTTCAATGCAGATTTTTACTACATTAGCGCGCTCAACCGCGTTAAGACCATTTACAAAGAAATACGCACAGGGTACTTTCCAGCAATCATTTATGGCAACAGCCATGAGGACTAAAACATCAGTTGCATGTGGCAGAGAGTCATCATCAGTGATGCCATTTCCCATATCAACGAAACCTCTGAATCTTTTCCCATCCCAGGCAACATGCTTTTTAATAGCCATTTCATCTAGTACCAATGAACATATAACGGACCTGTGGTTTTCGTGTGCATGTTTTACTTTTTCACTAATTGCATCAAATGCAGGTTTTACAAATCCAGGTTCAGCAGCGACTTTGCCATACCATTTCCTGATTTGGGACTGGTGCGGTAATACTAAATTGAATGTTTGCCTCACATATTCATATGCCTTAGCAGAATAAAATTGTAATGTTAAGGCAAACGATCGCAATTCACTGGAGTACTTGAAACCTTTTCCAGTTTTCCCTGAAAACATTCCCTTCACAATATCACGAGATACTCCGGAAAGAGAATGATGCAATGCATCCGTACAACGTAAAGAAATCATGTTTTTGTCTCGAAGCAATGATGTAAGTTCTTTTAAAGATGAAACTTTAACTTGCAGTCGTTTAGTCTTTTGATTTGATACTTTCAATTTCTTCTGAAGCTCATTGCATCTCTCGTTTGCTTCGTTGGTTAATTTTTTTAGTTTCCGTGGTGAGTCCTGTATGAAGTATCTGTGATCATGCTGGACAACCTCATAGGCATTAGGAAGATCTTCTCCAGTATCGCGGACCATTAAAGGTAATATAATCTTCCTTCGTTTCGAAGGCGAAGGTCTTGTTTTGGTCACCTACAAAAGACATATTTTAGCTTGCCTAAACTGCAGGGTAATCATGTCTCAACAATACAATATTTAACTCTCAAGAAAAAAAAGCAACAACAAAGCAGACATAAAAGCTATTGGAAACAGCAAATAGCGGTAGGCTACCGTACTGGGAACTCCACAGCATGTGCAGCTTAAAGCAAAGTAGCTTGCATTGATTTTAAAGTTGTATAAGCATAACGTTTATTAAAACCAAGTCTCATTTTTCAAAAAAAGTTTTAAAGTTGCATCGTTTTAATTTTATAAGCATAAAATTTACAAGCATACCAATCGTAATTTTTTATGAAAATATTATCATGTCTAAGCATCCCAGCTTTCAAATCACATTATTTCAAGTGAACAAGGATTCCGTGACCGGTTCGCTCTTCTTAGAGCACATCAGACAGACTCAGGTTTCGAACCCAGACCTCCTGGTGTCTACAGCCAGACAAGTCTGATATTTTAACTACTCGGCCCCCCAATGTTCCATGTCTCAATGGTGGCAGATTAGGATTATGTCTGCTTGAACCCCTCTACTCGACAGAGCTTATGCGATCTCATAGTAGCCTATATACCCAATTAAAATTTACAATATGTCACTCTACAAATAATTTTATTTATTTGGAGTTATGTTTATGCGTCTTGCATAGCCTACAAGTCGCAATGCACATAGGCCTAAGCGTCTGTCTTCATTAAGCAGATACAAAATACAAGGTAGGCTATAGGCTATTTGAAAACTGGAACTAAATTCAAAAATAGCCTATCATTGGCCAACAGTGCGCATAATCATAATAATAATAGTCGTGTTTTTATTTAAGCCCATTGCGGCAGTTAACTTTTCGTACGTTTTTCAAATGATTACCTTGTTCAAATGCTTTGGAAATGCCTTAAAACGAGTGGGGACAGCGTTGTCTCGTAAAGTCACTCGCTCACCACAGCGATACATGAACTCTTCCTTGAAATGATCAGAACAAATAAATGTGTGTTTAGAAGGTGTCCAATTGGCACGCTTGACGTTCGCAATCCATAATTTTCTTCGTTTTTCATTGGTTGGAAATCTAAGCAACGTAAAATAGCATGAAACGTTATAGGCTAATGTAGTAGCTAGGCTATATATTGAAAGCCCGATTTCACATTTTTTTTTTTTTAAGAAAAGCGCCACAATTTTTGTCCAAAATATAACAAAAAAATTACAAAAATCTCCGCCTAGAAGGAAAAGAAATTAGTCAGTGTCAGTCCGAGGATAAAGATTCAAAACCAACCAACCAGTGTTATCGTTACAATACTAGTATTTTCTATTTTCTCATAGCTCGCTAAAAGTATCACAATATTTCCATACCTGTGAAATGAACGCGGAAATGTTCTCTTCGCAATTGATTCTTCATCCTCGCTGCCTTCACTGCTACTCCTTTTATCATCTGAATTGTATTTTCTTCGTTTGCTACATCCATATGCACAGCACGCCATATCCAAAGTCCAGGGGTTTAAGGTTTTTAATGAAATTTTATTAACCCCAGAATTTGAAACACTAATTTTTGAACTAGCGTTTTTTTAGAATGAATAGATTTTTGAATTTGAAACGTAAGAATTATCGTAATTGTCATACTATAGGCCTACTATATTATATCTAAAACTTGTTTGTGCGGAGGTATATAAAGCACTTTCAAAATAAAAGAAAAAGAAAGCAATTACGTAAATTAAAATTAACAAATTCCAACAATATGTTTGCGATTGTAGAACAGCAAAGGTGAAATCATATAAAGATTTCGTCATACTAGGTGAATTGCGGAGATATTTATTAGTTGTTATTTCACAGCAACTTGAAACTGAAGCTATATCTTTAAAAGTTATTGTTGATGAAATCACACGAATTTACGTCATAATGCAACGTTTTGCTACAACGGAGAAAATCGAAAGCCATCAATCTCTATTGAACAGAATCCTGGTAAAAGCTGCGGTTGTGTTGTTGCATAGAAAACTATTTGTTTTGTCAATTATTTGTTCACAACAACTGAGTTTTTTAAGAAACGCAAATATTATAGGAGAATTACATTTTGTAGAAAGTTAAGTTGTGTTCAGTCGTGTTCTCATTGCTTTAAGAATTGGCGCTCCAGTTGTTTCAGGAACGAGGAGGCGACTGATTCTTAACTAATTAATTCATCTACTTCTACTTGTTTTAAAGTATCAGGTTTGGTGACCGTGCTTAACTACTGTATAGGCCTATTTATCGATTCATATACCGCAATATTAGATCCTTTCATGCACGTCTTAAACCATTATAGTTTTGCCACCTTTTCCTTTTGTTGGTTTTGTTCCTGTATTTCTTTTTCACAATATCATTTCTTTTGCATTCTGACAAGGAAAAATAAATTGAATTGAGTTCAAAACAATGAAAATTCATTACGGGTCCCTACAAAAGCATTGGCAAACGCGCGGAATAGGTACACTAATAATGGCTGACGTCTGAACCTGCTTTCTTCAAAAATCGTAAACGAGAGAAGTGACGATGCGCGGTCTAGTTATAATAAGATGTCTATGCATGGAACAGATCATTACTTGGAAGAGTGTTACCAGTAAATTTAATTTATATTTTGAAAGGGGAAGAAAGTAAATTGTTGAAAAAAAATTTCAGTGACTTTTATCAAAATATAACTGTTTTATGACATAAATATGTAGCGGCGCAGTGAGTAGCAACTCGCTCATACACAGCTGCAATCATGACAGCGACATCCCGAGCGTAGTAGTAAGCTAGTAGTAGGGATCACCTGTAAACGAGGCCTATATTTCCTGTATATCAGTTTATTGCAGTATACAGGAACGAATCGTCACCTTCAGAACGTAAAAAAGAAGCTGACCGGTCTCACACCACAATTAAACCATGACAAAAACTCTAAAGCAAAACTGCAGAGCAACGAAGTCCACAGCAGGAACCAAACTTAAGACTAAGAATAATAATGTTATTGTTTTTATGTATTGTCGCTCGACAACAGCTAAGGTCTTTTAGCGACAGGGCTCACGTTTAATTTTGTATCATATTTAAGATGTCATCACATTATTACCCGACTTATCTTCACTCCTCAAGAAAGAACTCAGTTGGTGCCGTTTTTAAAGTTAGCAGTATGGGTTTGAAATGTGCTTGAAATAAATGGGTTTGAAATGTGGGCATTTCGAAAAGTTATCGGTAATCCAAAGGGCGCCGGTTCGACACCGCTCAAGAGCATGCGGCTGTGTCTGTGGCAGGACACTTAAAGGTATGCCAGAAGGTGGACACGAAGATTGGCTTCCTTGCCTTCCCGTCCACTTAATCTAAATCTTCAACCATCGGGTGTAAGCCTGGATACGACAAACAAAACAATTTCGAAAAATGCAGAGGATTTCCTGGACTGACAGAAAAAGCAATCAAACTGTTTTAAATCAAGTCAAACAAACAAACAATCATCTAAAAAATATCAAAGAAAAACAACTTCAATTTTTAGGACACGTGCTGCGAAAAGGAAAGTTAGAACATCTATCTCTCACAGGCAAAATTGAAGGGAAGCGTGCCCAAGCCAGACAACGATTAACTTACTTAAACCAACAAACCGAAAAAACATACACCTAATACACAAAGCAAACAACAGAGAATCTTGCAAACTTTTCATACAAGTGGCAGTCAATGCTTGGAATCAAGTGCGACAATAAAAGAAGAAGAAGTATGACCCGACCTGGAATCGATGTCAAATCAACTAGCACTAGAGCTGAAGACGACCATTGAAAAACGCCATTGAAAAACTTAAGACTAACAGTAATAATAAAAGTTATATCCACACCAAGACATAGTGGTATGCTGCTGCTATATTCAGTGGCGTAGCTAGGGAGTGTGCCGGAGTCTGCCGGCCGGGACGGATTCAGATTTTGCCGCCCTTTCAAGAAAAATTATGTAAAAATGAAATGCGTTTTTTTATCAGATTATAATCAAAATAAAAAATCGTACCCGGTAGTCTGAAAGTGCCGCTCCCAGACGTGCCGCCCGGGGCGATCCGCCCCCCCCCCCTCTAGCTACGCCACTGGCTATATTGATACACTGAAGTAGACTATACTCTCTAAAATAAACGCTAGTCGCTTCAGCTTAAAAGAAAACTGTCTTGATTGGAGACATGCCCTTCAGAGCATGTAGCTAGACACACTGATTAGTGATTACAATGCTTAACAAAATAACAACGTAAAACGAATGCTAAGCCATGTTTAGCCTATATATCGATGTTTCAATTGCAAGAACGCAACCAAGCATGGGTAAAATGTGAGAGTGAGACGCTGCCGAGAAAAACGCAGGAGTGGCCTTTGGAGAGCCCGGAGGGGGTTACACAAATACACAAACTCTATAATCAATAATAAGCGACGTCAGGGAACGTAAAAACGATAGGATACGTAAAGCTCGAAGGAGCTACAAATACACAAAATCTAATTTTGTTTTTGTCTGAATGTTTTCAATGATTTGTTTAAAATAAGTTTGTCTGAATTTGTGCAACTGCATTCTAAACTTTCAAATCAACTGCTTCAATAAAAAATAATTCTTCAATAAATGTAGGAGGCATTACTCCATGCTCACACACGCAAAAGTTTATTGCTACAAATTTAAACTTTAGCTTTTGGCATGGTATTGCAGTGAGCGTTGTAACAACGCAATTTAAATGTAAAGAATCCTACAGTATTTTCGGTTCAGTTTTTTTCACTGATCGTTCCTGTTTGTTTGTTTATACAGTAGCAATTTGGAATTCTTCTCAGGACTAACGTTGAAAAAGTATTGAATTGCAATCAACTGCCTGGTTTTTGAAGGAATCCTCCTTGTTGTCCGAACGGAATTTTGACGTCCATATGCAAAACGTCATCACCACTCACTGAGATCCTTTTTTTCTCCTAAATTTTAATATGGTGAAATTTTTTTATTGAAAACGTGAAGGGGTAAAGCTGAATAATGCATAGGCTAATACAGCATTACAGCAGCTGTGCTTTTCGCTGGTTGAGACCTGAGAAAGAAATAACCGGATTTGCTTATCAGATTCTGTAGTTGTACATAATGAG
This sequence comes from Aplidium turbinatum, assembly GCF_918807975.1. Classification (NCBI taxonomy): domain Eukaryota; kingdom Metazoa; phylum Chordata; class Ascidiacea; order Aplousobranchia; family Polyclinidae; genus Aplidium; species Aplidium turbinatum. The sequence goes on from NC_137472.1 coordinate 51,933,459, forward strand.
CAGACATAACAATATCATGCAATTCACAAGCATAGAGAAACGGTGTAGTACGCTGACGGATTTATTGGTTTATTTTGAATCAATTGGTTAATTGCAACTTATGTTATAATTACGATGTAATAGTATCATGGGAAAGGGAAATACAGCCAGCGGTTATCCTTATGGTTTCATTTGACTGACTTTCAGGAAAAGACTTCAATGCATTTAGTTGTTCAATGGCATCAAAAAAATTTTACTGGTGGCTATTTTGGTATTATTGTTCAAGATGTTCATACCATACCTATATAAGTTAGTTGTTATGTCGGGTCTGAATCCCTCTCCTATCTGAATCATATTATGATTGAATCTCAGACTAGAAAAGTTTCTTTGAATGCTTTATTCTGCCAGTATTGGATACTTGTAGAGGCTTTGAACCACTGACGCAGTCCCAGTCATCATTAACAGAGTGAAGTTTCTGCTTATTAAAGTGTTGTCTGAGAATTATTTCATTCACTTGGGGCCACTGCATAGAGAGCAGTGATTAGAATGTTTTGCTCAAGTGCACACCCTGACAGTCGAACCAGTGCCACTTGATCTTAAAGCTTCTTTGTTTTCAAAGTCAGACCCTCAATCAACTGAGCTATCAAAACAGACTTTGTTTGCAGATGATATTTGATGCAATCGCCCAGTTTGTATGGCTTATGAAATTTGTTATGAAAATTGTATGGCTTATGAAATTATGGCTTATGATGTTTGCCACAAGAATGCTATTCAACACGAAATTACTTTCAACTGTAAAAAGTTATTTAGTATATATGTTATTATCTCCTGTAAAAACTTTTATCTTTTACAAGTTCCTGTGCTACAGGGATGGATCCAGCCTCTAATTTTTGGAGGGGTGCTGCTGAAATTTGTTTTCATTCAAGGAGGTCCATCAGTGTGGCACTGTCAAAATGTGTCTCTACTGTATTTGTCATACTGATAAGCATTCATGTTGTTAATACAAATGTTTTTATTTAATATTAATAAAGACCTGAAAACGGAGAAAGTGTGCATGAAAATTCAAGTCTTAAAAACAAGCATGAATAAAAAACACTTATGGTATAACAAAATTCAAGAATGTGATGAAATTTTGGGAAATATTCTAAAGTTTAAAATCATGAGCAGTACAAAACACATGATTATTTCCATTGGTACGCTGTACACACTCCATAATCTACACAGCATCAATTCGTTACATGCTGATTGCTGATATAAAATGCTATGATCTATCAAAATATAAAGTAATACCGTACTAGTAGATCTTAATACCATTAGTTTATTAAAATAATGGCAGTTTGTAAAATAAACTAAATATTAGTTGAAGGGGCCAAAAAAGATCAACATGGCCAATTGGCCATGCATTAAGTGCAGATCTCAAGTTGATGCTTTGATGAAATGTGTCACTTGATATTTCTGAGTTTTATGCTGTAGCACATTATTATCCAATTCAATTAGTAGAGTGCCTAATGAAGAAGCCATCTATTACACAAATAGCATTTTAAAAATGTTTGGGGCTGCGCACCCCCCCTTTGGATCCATCCTTGCTCTGCTACATATAGGTAAATATGAAACTGTGTTTGTAGATTCTGTAAAATACCAGGGTGTGGCTATTGATACTTCTCTTTCAGATGAAAATAATATTTCAAGGTAGGCAGTGGCGGCTGGTGCTGTTTGTGAGCGGTGAGGCAGCAAACGATTTCGCGGGGGGGAGGGTCTGGGGGACTCCCCCCAGAAAATTTTATTCAAACTTTGTTGAAAAGTTGATGTATTCCTAAGCTGTATATATATATTTAAAAAAAAACTAACAGTATTGCTTTAGAGACAAACTTTACTAGTATTGAGCTTAGTCTAGCCTAGCCATTGCATATAAGGTTCATGTGATTTTGAGATGCCCTAGCACTTCCTATAACCTGTTGAATACCCTAACTCTACAGCTAACGCTTTTACATTCATGTCTCAATTGGCTCATTGCTACTCTGCGAAGTAAAAACTAACTTTAAAAAGTTTTTCGGTTAGGTGGGGCTGTTTTCCATGCAGCCCCAACAGATTCAAAAATTGCTGTAAAATACCAAAAGAGGTGGAGCTTCAAGGATAATTTTTAGCCAATCAGAGCGCTTGAAATCCAGAATCTTGGGCTGCAAAGATGTTTGCCCAAAATCGATGTTGCCAAACGAAACTTTTAATATTTTAATTTTTGATCAGCAATTCTTAAGTGAAAAAAGTAACCGGGTCGGACAAACACAGAGTAACACTTATTTTCCCTCTTTTTCTTTCAGATGGGGATGCAGCCCCATGGCACGAGCCGCCACTGAAGGCAGGTACGCTTTCATTACTGCACTGAAGACAGTGTAAAACCTCATTTTGCTAAATGCTCACCCATTGTAAAAAATTTTACATTTTCCCTTATCGTATGTCTTAGAACAAGTTTAGACCTTCCAGTATGATGTGTTGACTTAGTTATTGTTCCGCGGCTCAATTATTTAAATGATTATAATATATTTAAATGAATGATAGAATGATTCCATTTGAATAAGGACTATCTGATGATTCCCCTTTTAGGGTGAAACAGGCTGTAGAGGTTTTAGAAAGTAATAACTACTGTATATTTGATGAGAACCTTCGATATATTGTTTTAATTTTGTGCTTTTTTAGTTGTTCTCGCTTTTTCAAAAGTCTGTTAATGACAACTAACTACAAGATTATTATTTTTGTTGAAAAATTCCTTATGAATGTGTTGTGTTGCAGGTTAATAGTCTTTAAAAACATTTTGTGAAAATCTGTTATTTAACCTTTACTGCAAAGATTCTCCAAATCCAACATGGTATGTTTCTTTTTAGATTATAAACTGCGCTATCAAATTACGATCAATGATGACAATTTTTGCCTCACAATTTTATGGTTTTATTGATCCAATATTATACCTACCCACTAAATCATTGGTAAAGACCTTGGTTAAAAATATCATTATTATTATGTGGTTTGGTGGCCAGTGAAGGTTGTTTTGTCACGCTTTTTCATTGTTCAATAAGAACAATTGAATTTTTTTCTATTGAAAAAGCTGAAACAATATACCATGTTAGTTTCTGCTGTTATTAATGGCATTTTGTTGTTACTGTTTTAGCAGTATAAATCGTACGATACCTGAGCTGTTCAGTTTCCCTCTTGGTTGTCAGAAGTCAAGCTGATTTAGACCTTAAGCTGAAACATTTTTGCTTAAATGCATTTTCAGTGAAGTCCAAATCACAATGAAAACAATGTTTCATTCCTTCACTGTTTCAATGATTTTACAACATTAAATGCCTTTCTGAAGGATTATTTTCTTTTTCATAATTTTTTTTTTGATAATTGTCAAAAAATTATTACTGCTGGTGCTGCTACTGCAAACTTTTTTATTCCTAAAGTCAAATTTGATTTGAATTTTGAGAGTAGCTTATAAAGCATTGAATTGTATAAGCCTCAGTAAACTTTTGTTCCACTTAGGGTAACGACATCTTTAGCAACATTTTTCATTAGTGAAAGCAACAGTTTACTGACCACTGTTCTATGTTATTCATGGAGTAGATAAAATATTTGAATATACAACATCAGTTTTTTCAATACAATCTCACTTTTGCAGGGTAATGAAATGACGATGCCCCTTGACATGTGCTCTCATTGTAAGTAGTTTGTGTTAAATGCATATTTATTTATTGCTTTAAAAAATGATATTACATTGTAGTATTTATATTATGCTTAAATCTAGTGCAATGTGCATATTTGTTTTGGCAAGGAAGTATTTATTTAAATAATTAAAACTTGTTTTCTTTTCTCTAGTTAGTTTGTTGCATAAACACTAAGGTTTTATGCAAATTAATGACAAGATCATAGCAGCAATTGATTCAGTGATACAACTCCCTGTGTGTAGTCAAGCAACGTATTTCAAGATGATCCACAACAGTTTCTCATGCAATAACATCTGGATGGAATAATATGTAGCCAACAGGCAACAGCACTGGCAGCACAAGAACTCTACACTGTCGAAACACATTGTTAAACTGCACACTGTCAAACTGTTTTTAGTTCCTTGTTTTAAATCCTAACAACCAATGTTTCACAAAAAAGTAACACATATCTAATATGTAATGTAATGTTCCTATTGGTTGAAAATTTGACTTCAAGGACATCACTTTCGTTTATTCATCAAACTACTTAAAATGATGGTGATGACGGCTTGTCATACACTCTGTAATTTACATAAGTTTAATATAATACATGTAACTTTATGTCTTTTCCCACTGTTGCGTTGATTCACATTATCTAATACCTATTTTAACAATCTTTGTCATTTCATACTGTATGTTGTAGTTGATCCTGATGAGATCGCCAGATTAGGAAAACGTTTTCGCAAGCTAGATTTGGACAACTCTGGGTCACTTAGCATTGATGAGTTCATGTCTTTGCCAGAGTTGCAACAAAACCCATTGGTTCAAAGAGTTATAGAGATATTTGATCAAGACGGAAATGGAGAAGTAGACTTTCGAGGTTCGAGCATTGTACTGATTTTAAAGTGACTTTAAAAACCAAGCACATTCCAAATGAGTTCCCTTGAGATTATGATAATTTGTTTGGTATTACAGTTCATTTGCTAATTTCTCTGCAAAAGACTGAATTGCGGTAATATAGCACATGAATTCAACTTAGCTCTTCAGGTTAATTTTCATATTTTAGGTTATCTATTCTGAAACGAGAGTGTTTTAGAAAAATGTCTGTTGTAAGGAGCTGGAAGTTTAGCGGGTCGTTGCAATGCAATGTTTTTTTTCTATTAATTCTAAACGTTATTTATTGTTTTATTTTCATCAGAATTTATTGAAGGAGTGTCGCAATTTAGCGTAAAAGGTGACAAGGCTTCCAAGCTGAAATGTAAGTTTGTTTTTTAATCTCAAATTCTCATGTGTCCATTCAATTGCCAAAGCAGAATTTGTCTGAACAAACCATTCCTTGTAGTTTCTTCAAATTTGTTGTTCTTTTATTGTCTTTTGTGTGACCGAGTGAGAAACTATGTCTTGATTCGTTTAAATGTTTCAAATCCACTGCAATCCATCAGTTTACTAAAAATTAAACGAAAAGCTTTAACCAGCTGTCGTGTATTGATTGTAGCTCAGAGAATTCAACATCTTCGGACTAAAAAGCAGGGCTGTAGAGTCAGAGGGATTATGGCGTGTCCGCTCCGAAGTCGTTAAAAAAATCTTTTCTTTTTAAATATTTTATTTTGTTCTTCGGATTGCGCTCTCGAACTTTACCAGAAAATAAAAGTGTTTGTTCTTGTCAGTTTTTGTGGAAGTCACCATTTCAATTTCAACCACAACTTTAAGTAAAATCAATGTAAAAAAAATATGGAACATGACAAACAAAACAATCTGGCAACACTGAAGTCGGAGTCGTATATTTTTCGCCCGGCTCCACAGCTTTTCTAAAACAGCCAAAATGTGGTGAAAAGATGTTTTATTTTCTATTTGTTCAAGTGCATGCTATTATTTGCGCTAATCAGCAACCAATCAAAAACAATACAAGACGAAAAATAAGACTGGGGTGTCATGAAATCTTCCATTATGACTTTCTTTCATAGAGCTTCGGTTGAGAATTTGTCTTATTAAACCATAGGCCTACGAAGCCGAGTAACATAATCAGATTTAATATACTCGTGTTTTAACATTTACAGAAAACAGAAGCTACATTGAAATAAATTACGCATCAAACGTTACACGCTAATATTTAACTTGTATATTTTGTTTATATGTAGATGAAATTACTGTATGTTATTCCCGAAGGCCGAAGAGAACATAATGTGATGTCGAAAACATTCGGTGTGTAATTTGTTTCAATGTAGTTTTTGTTTTTTGTAAATGTTAAAATAAACGCCAATATGCTAAAGCTGATTACGTTACTCGGCTTCGTATGCTTATGGTTCGACTCTCAATAGAAACTGATGCTGTTGTTTCTAGTTGCATTTCGTATTTATGACATCGACAATGATGGCTTTATTTCAAACGGAGAGCTGTTCCAAGTCCTCAAGATGATGGTCGGTAATAATCTCAAAGAAACGCAGTTGCAACAAATTGTTGACAAAACAATTATTTATGCCGATAAAGACGGAGATGGAAAAATATCCTTTGAAGAATTTACAGAGGTATTTGTATTCAATTGTTATTGTTTTTAAGCTGATGAAAGAAACGCTTTAGCAAATCTTTACAATTCTGGATTATGATGATGATGTGCACGGAATTCGGACGGAATCATATTGTTTGACTAAAACTTTTTGTTTAATCTTTTATTTCTTATCTAAAAATTCAGTGTGGACAATTGATTTATTTCAACGTTCGCTTTTGTTAAATAGAAATAGATGCCGTCGTCGGCTTCAGCTCGTGTTCCATCATTGGTTTTGTCTTTTTTACTTTTTTTTTACAAAAGTTCTTCTATTTTTGTGCAGGTTGTGTCGTCACTGGACGTTGACAAGAAAATGGTTGTTGACGTATGAATTGGATTTCTCGTTTTTTCTTCAATGCTTTCTCCTACCCAAAACCGTCCATAGATTTTATATTGGTTTAACATCAAGAGATGTTTCATCAACTGAAAATAGCACCACTGACATGAGCGTGTTGGTAAACTGCCGCAAGTTCAAAAGCCTAACTACGGTCTACGCCTTGTCATCCGATGTTTAAAACCATATTCCAGTGTTAACTGGTGTGTTCTTCTGGATAGATTGATTTTATATTATTTGTTGTTGTAATAAACTGTATGATTGTATGTCACGTCTGAAGGCTAGTTTATGATTTTGCAATGTGTGTCATGGTATTTACTTTATTAAATATATACAATAAAACAAGTGCATGACGTGAAAAAATTTAATAATTTTTCAATATTGCGAGAAGGTTTTTCATAGCTCCAGGCTGCAGTTATTTTTGTCTGACTCTCTTTAGGACAGTGGTTCTCAACCGGGGGTCCGCGGACCCGGAGGGGTTCGTGAAAGTTTCCGAGTTTGCAACATGATTGATAATAATCTACAAAATTTAAAAATTGGTTGTGCTTTATTTATGTATTAGGCTAACGTGATTCTCAAACTGTAGCCTACGTCGCAACGCACTGGTGCGTCGTTTGAAATTTCAAAGGACATCGCACAAAGGTTTGGTTTCCTAACTAAAAAAAAAATCATACAAATGAATTACATTTTTTAATAAGGCTATGTTCAATTTAATTCTTTGGAGACAGCGGATTGTTGATCAATGCTTAACTTGCAAACGCAAATGCAAACGTTAGTCAGCATTCTATCAGCACTCATCGTTTTGCAATGACTGTGATTACAACAAAGTATTGATTACAAATGAAAAATGGGAGAAATTCTTTGTAGGCTTATGATCGCAAAAATTCTATTGCTTTTTGATAAAATTTATAGAAAAACATTAAATCAGCATCTACAGTAGCTTACTGAATTTTGATCCTGTGTGCCAACATAAGCTATAGCTCATAACATAATTTCGTCAATGTCATCAATCGTCATAAATGCGTCACGAGTTAAGCAAATTCTTCTTGAGAGGTGTGTCGCTTCGAAACTTTTGAAACATTTGATTCTATTAGGAGACGCGATACAGGCTACCAAAACCACTTCGAAGGTACCAAAAAGGGTCCGCTAAGACAAAAAGGTCGAGAACCACTGCTTTATGAGCTTGTTAGAATAAGGTAAACCTCAGTTTTACTTCATCACTTCAAACGTAGCCTACAGGTGGGAGAAGATTGGAAAAAAACAGGCATGCTAACTTTAAAATGCTTTACTTGAGCAAACAAATCAGATAAATAGACCTATTGCGGTTTTTGAATTAGCATATCACGTAATAATGACCCAAAGTATAAAACTTAATGTGTTATCTTTGTTAATAACGCAAATATTATGATTGCCACAAAAAAAAAAGATTCAACATGGTGAAAAGTTCAAGAAACCGGGTAGTGTGACCACATGAAGACGGGAAAAAACAAGTAAATCACACGTGAGATACAATTAAATGTAATCAAATACATACGTAGCCTACCATTTATTTTGTAGGTCTGATCAATCAAGTTCAGTTGAAAATTGTGAAAATTTCAGAAAAAAACAAAACAAAAATTTGCGAGAAAATTGTTTCATCCACTAAGTGCCGCTGTTGGTAAAAGTGGTCTTACTTGTCGTCCAAGCAAAAACAAAAATCGATGCAGTGCTGATTTTCATTCTAATTGTTAGATCTAGATGTTTTATTCCACAATGCAAAATAAGCTTTCTGTGTTGCCAAAATAAAAATATAATAATCTAACGTTGCCAAAACGCCAAATAAAACACAAGCAGCCTGAAAATGTTGCAGTTTTACTAAAGTAAAAGTTATTCTATTCCCGGCAATCCAAAATAAATTTACCGCCGGTGCCGGTATGGTACTTAAAAAGTAGCCTAACTATAACAGTAACTCAAAAAGGTGCAGTATCACTGCAGGGGTTCGAGGTTTTATTTATATGAAATGCAGGGGTTCTAGGTTTTTTTTATATTAAATGTTTATAACCCCTGATAACAGCAGAACCGCTGCTGGCGTAACAAAGCTTCGATGGCGTAGAGATAACACAATGAGTCTCAAGTTCTTTTATTCGTGAGTTCGAGTTCTCTGTTAATTTTCAGTAATATTATGAGTCTCTGTTTGAGTCTCTGTTAAGATTGTGAGTCTCTGTCTGAGTCTTATACTATGAGTCTCAGTTAATTTCCAGTAATATTAAGAGTCTCTGTTAAAATTGAATTTTATGAGTAAATCTTATATTATGAGTCAAAATTGTTTTGTGCAGAGGTATATAAAGCACTTTCAGAAAAAGGAAAAAGAAACAGTTTCGTAATTTAAAATTGGCAAATTCCAACAATGTTTACGAACTAGGTTGAACCGTTGGTTGAACTCCTGCTAGTGAGATTCCATTGCAGAGGTGAATCGCGGATATACTGAATAAGCAATAAATGGCCATTTTAACAGACTCACTTGAGAAAGCTGCGGGTGGTAGGTTATTTGAGTAAAAAATGATCCATCAAAATTATCCCAGTGCACAACAAGTGAGTTTTCTTAAGAAACGCAACTAGCCTATTTATTCTCACTGTTGGGTTCAGTGAGTTTTTAAGAAACGTAAATGTTATGTGAGAATTACGTTTTGTAGAGAGCTAAAAACAATGGAAATTCATTCGGGTCCCTACATCACGATACAAAAGGTACTGCTCATCTCTGCAGAAAGGTAACCTGCTGTCAAAAGCAAAATAATAAATTAATCTCTAAGTAGGCCAATTCAAAATTGTCCTTCAGTCCGAATCCACTGTTGGCTTGATGAACTAACTTTTGCAGGTGGGCTAGTGATTTAATAGTACCGGTAGTCAAAATATTCAAAATTTAACCGTGTTATCTACGCTTTAATTTAATTAATTTCATAGTTTCTTGGAAAACTGAATTAAGGAAAATGATATGAATTGATTTACCTTGAAATTTCAAACAGTTTACTCGCTTTTCCTGAAAGTTACTTGATTTGCTCGTCCAGTGACCATGAACTGAAAAGCGTCGTTTCGATTTTACATCCGGGAGTACACAGTGTGTTGACATGGCACTTCCACGAAACTCTGGCTGCGCCGCCGCTGCGGCTACGCGCTAACGCTTGTAGTCACTGTACTCTGTAGCACAGCTGTAACTGTGTTGGTTGGAGGTCTTCCGTGTGTTGATGATGCAAAGGGTGGAGCTTAAGCGAAATATAATTGTTAAGTCGTAGAAGTGGAAACGTTAGCGTTGGCAAAACTCATAAAAAAGTTTGTAAGTTATTTAGACTAGGCATACATTTTTGATACGGTAGTGGTTTATTGCATCTCTAGCTATATACCGGTATACAGTAGGCCTTAGTAGTAGGCAACCGTATCTTTACTTTGTCACAGTAGTCACCAATTTTTGTATATTTAATAATATTAAGCGACCAAAATCTCAAAAATATGTTGAATTTTTGCTTTTTTATGTTTTAATAATTATTTTATGTGTTATTCGGAAATGTTTGTTTACTGCAGGGCTTCCCAAACTGGGAGTCGCGACCCCCCAAGGGGTCATGTAATGAACTTCAGGGGTCGCAGAAAGTATACCAATTTGCACAAGGTAGCCTACTGCATATTAATACTTCTGTGCAAGATGCTGTGACAGTTATTACGGTAACTAGTCGCTCACCCAATAGGCGTTCCTAATAATTAAAGAGGTGGAATGGAATCGGAGTTAAAAACTCTTTTACTGCATCATGAAGTGAGGTGGCTTTCAAAAGTCAAAGCTTTAAAATGGCTAGCCAATTAACGTTGAAAACCGAAGTAGTGATTTTTCCAACAGAATAAAATTCAGTTTTGACTCTTGAGTCTTGGTCCACCATTTTCGCAATGACATCTAGCTTTTGGAAGTATGCCAAATTTACCTTGAAATCATCGGATGCAATCTAATTCGTACCATGAACAATTCGTACCGTCAGTTCGCATCTTGAAAAATTCGAGAGAAAAAAATAAAAAAGCCAAAGTTGCTGATCGCAGTTTCCGCAAACATTTTAAAATGTTCCGCAAACAAACAAAAACCATTACCAGAAATTTAAAAATGTTTGTGAAAACTCCGATCAATCCTAACCCTTTTAAAATGTTTGCGGAAACTCCGATCAACCCGAACCCTAATAACCCTTTTAAAATGTTTGTGGAAACTGCGATCAGCAACTTCGGCAAACTCTTAGGATCATTACCGGAAATTTTAAAAAGTTTGCAAACGAAAACTGCGATCTTCGGCTTTGTTCCATTTTTTCTCTCAATCTTTTCAGTTTGTTTGTTTACGGAAACACCCTAACCCTTTTAAAATGTTTGTGAAAAAACAGAAACTGCGATCAGCGATGTTCTATTTTTTTCTCTCGATCTTTTCAGGTTGTTTGTTTGCGGATATCGATACCCTAACCCTTTTAAAGTGTTTGTGGAAGGAGACTGAGATCAGCGACTTCGGCTTTTTTTTATTTTTTCTCTCGATCTTTTCAAGGTACGAACTGACGGTACGAATTGTTCATGGTACGAATTAGGTTGCACCCGAAATCATCTTATGATGTTATGTATTAAGTGACAGTACTATATTGTGTATGTATTTTTTATGTACATGTGATCGCATTTTTTTCATTTTCTGCTCCCACTAATATGCCTTCTAAAAGTTTATATATGGTATCAGATGTTATTGATGGTTAGAGTTATTAGTTATGAAACTAGCTGTTAACCTAATTAACAGCAAATGCGTTATGTATATCAGAATGATGAAAAAGCACCTCGGTGCTTACAACATCAAATATTTATTATTATTATAAATGTCAGATAATTTGCTTGAAAAACTGAACGGTCCCTCCTAAGAGAAGGTCCCTCCTAATAGCCTATCAACCAAACGACAAGCGCCCTTAGGGGTAGGAACTTAAACATACTGATATCCAATTGAATCCGAACCACAAACCATCAGATGTTAGGTTGTCCGTTCAATTGTGACCATTTCAGCATTCAGCCAGAGAGTTGATTATTACTTTAAACTTTTTTTGATAATTACACAACAAACAAGAGCAATAGCAGTGGTGGGAAGTTGCATTTTTCCTTTGTTCCGAGAAATGCAACCTTGATGACGTCATGAACAGCATAGCTGCTGATTGGTTGATGGTTCGTGGTTCAATGGGATATCAGTATGTTAAAGTACCCTTAGGTTGCACATTACTTGTCGAATAGTTTTTGTACGACTACACAAATGACTTGGTTTACATTTTACATCTTATTATCAATTACGATAGCCTATTTGGAAAGTTTGCGCAAACCCTTCCCTTCATTAATTTTTCAGAAACCCCAATTGAGATGTACTGTTTCTTCCCTTATACCCCAGTCCTCAATCACAGTGGCCTTTCATTACTAAAACCTACTATTATGACACAACATTGAGTTGGGATTGGATTCTTGAATCTTCAAGTGCCAAGGACTTCCAAATCCGTCCATTGTCACTCATAATTGGGGGGATTTTGATTTTTGGGGATTTTTTACTTTTAGACTAATTTGTCACTGTGCCAGTCACGATGGTGCCACGGCTTGTGTTTTAGCACAAGATCTTGTGGTTTTACTTTTGATCTTGTGCTTTAAGTTTTACCTTATTTGCATAAAACTATTAAAAAAAGCTTTGAATTGGCATATTTTTAATAGTTTTATGCAAACAAGGTAAAACTTAGCATTTGATATAATTACTTGCAAATACCAAAATTACTTCTTTTTGTAACACTAAAGTATCGGCCAAAATATCGGTATCAGCCTAAAAAGTGATATCGGTATTGGCCAAAATATTAGTATCGATACATCTTTAGATTTAAGCTTTTCAATAAGTATTACAAATGTATATTTCGCACTGTTCGTCATTTTTAGTTTATCACTTAAAAATTATTTTACAATATAAAACGATAAAACAGGTAACACCCTTATTCTTAGCCTACAATTTAAAATTAAAGCTTTTAGAAATAGCTTTTGTGTGTTGGCAAAAATCTATGCAATTGAAAATTACAAAAACATCATTGATGAATTTAATTCAAAAACATTGGCTACTGGTACATTTGCAATCAACTTTAACGTTTAGCACTTATATGATTGTGTTGGACCCCCCCAGACAAATACCCGGTATATACACTACAGTAGACCAGGGCTTCCCAAACTTTTTTGCTCGCGACCCCTTTTAATCTCCTAAAATGTTTACAGAACCATTGTTCTCCTGTTATGCATTTTGTCAGAACTTGTAATGAGCTAGTAATAACTATTGAATCAACTAGATATGATACCGGTAACTAGCTAGCTTTTCCGCCCCGTTAGCTCAGTGGTTACGCGCCGGCTCAAGATCACACGACGCTGGTTCGACTCTTGGGGTGTGCGCTTGAGCAATGCATACAGGACTGCTCTCCATTCAGCGGCATCTGGTAAATGGAATAATTCCCCGGCAACAACACTTCAACAATCGAAAAAACTTCAATCTCGGTAACCGGCCCTGCGTCAAGAGCCTCTAGTCTACAAGTATGCGAAACTACCAGGAATAGCCTATCAAGGCTTTGTCAGTCTAAGGATGAAGATTCAAAAACCAACCAGCTTATGATACATGCAGTATATATGTGCACACTGGATCTAAAACAACAGTAAAATATGTTATGATGGAAAAGTATGCCACCAGCTGTTAAAAATTTGTGTAATAAGTATTGCAAAAGCAACAAATGAAAGGTGATATTTGAATCATTCATGTTAAACAGAAAATGTTCTTCTTTTGGCTTTCCTGATATAAATGAGATAGAAGTATCTGATGCTATAAGGAGCCTCAAAGCAAATAAAGCTTCAGGCATTTTTGAAATACCTTCTAAATTTATCAAAATGGCTAATGTAATTATATGCCCTTTATTAACAAAAGTGCTGAATAAATGTGTTTTGCAAGAAATCTTTCCTGATGTACTCAAAAAGAGTCTGATAATACCTGTACCAAAAGTTAGTTCACCTTTACACTTTACAAATTTGCAACCAATTTCTTTATTGCCAACTTTTGCCAAAATTTTCGAAAATTTTTTATATAAACGGATGCTGAATTTTATTGACAAATGTAATATTTTAACCCCAGCTCAACATGGTTTTCGTGAAAATGATTCAACAAGCTTAGCATTGACAAAAATTTATGATGATTTACTTTCTAACTTGAATGATCACAAATACACATGCTCGGTTTTTGTTGATTTAAGTAAAGCTTTCGATGCAGTTGATCACGGCATACTTTTAAAAAAACTTCACCATTATGGCTTTCGAGGCAAGTTTTTAAACGTTTTAACATCTTATTTAACAATTAGAATGCAAAGTACAAAAATTAACGGTAAGAATTCTAACTTCAATGTTGTTAAATGTGGTGTCCCACAGGGGTCAATCCTTGGTCTCTTGCTTTTTCTTCTTTATGTGAATGATCTTCCAAATGCATCTTCTTTTTCAACTACACTTTTTGCTGATGACTCAAACTTCCATATGTCAGATAAATGCCTGTCATCTCTCCAAAAAAACGTCAATAGAGAAGTAGAAAAAATTGATGTGTGGATGAAATCCAATAAACTTTCATTAAATTTATAGTAAAACTACTTATATGATCCTCTGCAACAAAAAAATGCAGCAGAAAATTTTAGTCTGTCCATCAGTGGCCGATCCATCGAAAGGAAGAAATGTATAAACTATCTAGGTGTAACTTTAGATGAGCGATTGACATGGGATAGTCATATTATTAATCTTAGAAAGCAGCTTGCAAAGGTCTGCGGCATAGCATTTAAGCTGAGATACATTGCCCCTTTAACAATATTACAAACTTTATATTATGCTTTGTTTCAATCCAAGATCCAATACTCGATTATAAATTGGGGAAGAGCAAACTCTACATTGCTTGCTCCACTACAAGTGTTACAAAACAAGTTCATTCAATCCTGCTTATTTTTGCCGAGGTCAACAAATACAACTGTTCTTTATCACCAATTTAATGTGCTCAGAATTGACGATATTATTAAATTAGAGACTGCAAAATTTATGTACAAATATGTGCACAAAATGCTGCCCCGGGCCTTTGCTGGCTGCTTTATTTTTGTAAATGAAATTCACCATCATAAAACCCGTCAGAACCAAAAGAATGATTTATATTTGCCTTCTACAACATCAAACTCTGGTAAGAAGATGCTATGTTTTAATGGAGTGAAACTATGGAATCAAGTACCAAAAGAAATAAAAGAAAAGTCTTACAATGTTTTTAAATATAAATGTTTATTAAAGAATTTGTGCAATGATCACTCCTGAAACGTATCATCCGCTTATTTTTCTACACAGTTTTTTTATGTTGCCCTGTGTTATTCCATTGTTAATGTTTACAAATTAAAGTGCTGGTATTGTGCTATATATATATTATATACCGTATGTGTTAATGTTCTTAATTTTGGGTCTTTTGTATAAATGTTTGGGTGGCAGCTGACTTTGGTGACCTTGTGGTCTTTCGCTGCCATCCTTGTTGTGCGAATTATTTGTGTTTATTGTGCTTTTGTTTTTTGTGTCTTTCTTTTTCGCCAACAAAAACAAAAAATAAACTGAACTGATATACGTAATATTTTGGCAGTGCATTATAGGATATATTTTGGTTATGCTAATTTAAGACATTGTTAGTATTCTTTAATTGTTGTGAAATACATCAACATGGAGCTTGCAGAACCTGGGATTGTTTCTGTAGTTTGGTTTGGCTTGGCGGTTGTTGCAGGAGGATTGATTATGGCTGCCATTTCGTATTTCAGGTAAAATTGTTTAGTAGGTTTCAATGTTTTTCATACAGTAAAGCATGATGGGTGATAAGGAAGGAGTTCTTCATTGCCTAAATATTTTTGTAATAAAGTGATTAAATTAAATTGGAAAATTTAAAACTTTTGCATTTCAGTAATGGTCATCATGTCTTAACTATTGTAAAGTAATAGACAAACAAATCAAAGTAACTTTAAGCGGATTTAACATGTTTTATTACAAAGAGATGTAACATAATTAAAAAATCAACTCAAGCGTTTTTGACATGTATGTGTGTCCTCAACAGGAATTACTTAAATCTGACTATGCACTACAACTGTAACGACATTCCGAACTGAAACCCACAAACTGAACAAGTGATACAAGAGTAATTACCAGTAAATTATACAACGGGAAACAGATCACATGAGGTGTAAAGTACAGGCATGTGACAAACAATTAGAACACACACAAATGGAATGATGAACCCCAGGCCAATAACCGCCTGTTGAGAGATGGATTATTACATTTGATTCTTAAGGCTTCCATAATCTTGGTCTGAAATTTCAGATCTGCCTCGAGAGATGATTTTAAATTGATTGATGGAAACATTGTCAGTGCATGTTTCACAAGAGGCAATGTGATTATTGATTGCCAGAAAATCGGTAACTTTTAGAAATCGCTTAAAGAATTAGCGGGGACTTCTCGACTGCTTTCGCCATTGCATATGTATGTTTTGGAAACGTTTGAGTTTTTAAATATTAAACTTGCTGAAGTTACTTTGTTTTGTCTGTCTAATATGTTGTACAATTTGTTAAACATTTTTAATTCTTTTTAGCATGAAAGAAACCAGCTACGAAGATCTTGTTGCCAAGCAGCGAAAAGAGCAAGAGTTAATTGAAAAAGAGAAAACTCGGGCAAACAAACAAAAAAAAGAACAAAAGAAGAAAGCGGACTCGAAAAAAAAGAAAAGTAAGTCTTCTAATTAGTTAGTTTATTAGGCCGCTTTGTTGCACCGTTAAAGGACATATAAACTATTTAAGCATACAAAATATAGTTTTTAATAGTGAATAGTTGCTAATCATCCAATTTAAAATTTTAAGTGTTAAATTAACCCCTGCATGCCGATTGTGCCATGTTCACCAAATGGCAACCAAACACCAAATGGCAACCTTTCATCATGGGCTCAGATGCATATTTTCAGTAGATGCCTTTTGTTCCGTTTTGGTCTGGACATGCGCTTTGTTAAAAAAATTACTAATGGCTCGAGTGGTCAAGTTGCGTTGCTATGGGTACGGTACCGTACTTGGGTAGTTGCAAGCATGGTCTGCAGGACAGTGAAATGCCTTCCGCTGCTTTATAGCTTGATGTCGAATTTGATACAAAAGGTTATAATCTCTTCCAACACCCAAGAATTGTTTTTCTATGTCAATTCGGTTTAAGATAAACAAATATTTTTTGGAATAATTGGAAAGACTATGCTCGTATCAGTTTGAAGCTGCATTGTAAACCACTTATTTCTTTGATGCCGATTGTGACAAATTCGATACAAAGGTTAAAATGTCCCCCAGAGTAAAAAATTATGTTGAATTGAAACAGTAAACACCCAGAAGTTGTTTTTTATGTTGATTTAAGCAGTTTTGGACAAGCAAACATACTTTACAATAATTGGATCATAATTCCGGCATGAAACGGTTAATGCATCATTTTACTCAAGAGAAGTATTTTTGAAGGCATTTCTATTCAAGCACTCACTGCATTATTATTTTTTTGCTGCGTACAACATTCTGTACTGCATTATGATATAGTTACGGTACTATAGTTAATGTAGTTCTGTTAAATGAGAATTAATGTACGGCTCGCATTAAAGGCAGAGGTCAATGATCGTCATCTCCTCCACAATGTAGTCCTTGACGCACAACAGCTCACACGTCAACGCCTGCATTCCAGGCACCCTTTTTCTCGACACGTTGTGGCGCTTCATGAAGGTCACTTTGACCTGATGAAGTCATGGAGAGACTGCTGAGAAGCCATCTCACGGCCCAACCAGTTCCAAGTCACACTAGACACTACGGTACCACCTGGCTCAGACCTGCCAAGAAAAGAATGGGTGACTCTGAATCGCCTCCGTACTGGTGTTGGTCGCTTCAAGCACAATAGGTTTACCTGGGGATTGTGTGACTCACCAGCCTGTGTTTGTGGTGACAATCAAACAGCACAGCACATCATTAATCACTGTCCAGTGTTTCGACCTGCAGAACATGTGGATCTCATGGACTCTGATATGAAGACATTACTCTGGTTACAACAATTGGGAGATGTTGCCTGAATTGCTGCCTCATAAGCAAGAAGAAGAATTAATATTATGAAATGATGGGCATATTTTTGCATTGTCTTCATTATAAAATAGTTTTGTGAAAACAGTAACTTTATGCCTACTTCAACTTAAAAGGCATCATTTCATAAAACTCATGTACAAAATCTAAAAAAACATACGTGCCTCCTTTTAGCGGGTTGATCGCTCATTTAAACAAGGTGGTGATCCAGTTATGGGAAAAGTTGTACTGAAAAAAATGAAATTTTAGTTCTATTCTGGACCATTGAAAAGTGTTCGAGTAGACGAGTAGTCCGATAAAGTGGGGTTGACTGTAGTCTACTATTTTAAGTTAATTTTTCTTTACTTTTCGGTCATTTATTATACATTTGTCAGTGTGTCTTTTTTAGGTTATGGTTCTGATTAAAACGAGCACAGCTTTCATAATATATCATAAAGTCAACCTCAATATATCGCAAAATCTCTCAAAATATACCACAAAATGCTTTTTGTATTTTTGTAGAATCGATTATATTTTTGTTTGAGGTATACCATTGAATTTCAAAAGTTTGCCTAACATAAAAAAGATTGCAAGGTAATGGGAATAAGTGTAATTGTGTATTGTTTTGGAGAAACAAATTTAATACATTTTGAGATGTGTGCGCTACTATATATTATTTATTTAGCTACACAAAGGCAATTTGTTATACATCACTTGACCAAATCTGATGTTAATTAACTGTATTTGTCTGCATTGTTTTAATTATACAGCTCCTGTAGACAGCAATAAGCCACCGGTTGCTGACAGCTTATCAGCTGCACGTGAAGTCCAAATCAAACCTCAGCCTGTGGAAAAAGAAGCTCAGAAAGTAAAAGAACCAAAAAAGAAGAACAAGCAACCAACTCCAGTTAAACCTGTTGAAGAACCTGCAAAGCCAGAGGTGATCAAGTCTGTTGCTACTAAAAATGATAAATCTTTTGCCATGACAGATTAACAACTATTTTTTTAAACAAATCATGATAGAAAATGTCATTTTTCAAAGTAAAGTCTTTTTCTTTGATAATTTCCAACGAATTGGAAATCAACATATTGGATAGAGCAATTAGAATAACTTTTTTCTAAATCTTTTTTCTCAATTTCTATTATAACTAACAAGAATTGAGAAACTATGTGGGTAGAAAATAGTTGTGATATAATCGAAGTATGTTTATGTGCAGGTAGCTGTTGTGAAAAATGCATCAGCAACCACTGCAAAGACAGCCAATCAAGCCGAACAGCGTATCAAAACTGAAAAACTTCAAAAACAATCTGCAGCATCGCAGGAGAAGTCCAAAACGGAAAAACCAGCTAAACAACCTCCAACAAAAGATCAAGCAAAATCTGGTTTTCAGCAGAATGGGGTTGAACCTGCTCCAGAAGGAAAAACCAAGAAAAGTAAAAATCGCCAAGAAGATGCTAATGCTAGTGGTGAGTGCTAACCCAGCCGGTAAAAGTTGTTGTTTTCACATCGTTTCAGCACCTGACGACATTGAAACAAGTTTGCTTGCTGTGAAGTTGTGATGGTAACATGCATTTTGTTTCTGTCAGATCCTTTGATTGAAACTGTTCGTTCAACGAAGATTGATGGTGCGACTGCTCAGGCGCTCATGGATATACTGAGTCAAAAGTCTGGCGGTGGAGACTGGAATTCTGTGAGTAGCCATCTACTGTAGTTGTGTTTGAATCCAATGCTGCAAGGGTGTTGCTACGAGCTTCAGCGCACTACACTCCCTATGTTGGTTATTGCGAAGAGGAGGTTTTTCATTGCTCGAAGCTGCAGTATTTGATTTTATTTTACGACAAACACCTGAAGAGAGTCAAACGAAAAGTGCAGCAGCTTCGCGTAATGAAAAACCTCTTCGCCATCTTCAATTCTTTACCACAAATTAACCCTTCGCTCTTTGTGTTATTGTGGCAATGGAGACTACGTCATGTGAAATGTCATTCATATTTACAGCGGTTCTCCAATTAACTGCCAAATCATATTAATCAAACCGACAGAACGCGATCTGTTTTGAAAATAGAAGAGTGCCTTACTCTTTGTTTAACAACTTCATTTTTTTTTCAAATCTTTTTAAGTTTTTCGATTTTATGAAACAGTTTCTTTAGGCAAATTCTGGCAAGAACAAAGAACTACAGAAAAAGCTGAACAACAAAGATTTGGAAATAGTACAACATCTCGAACAACTTGCGAAATATAAGAAACAGATCGATCAACTTGACCAGGTAGATTTTCCGATCTTGTGATCAAAAAGTTAGGTTTTCAGTTCTGCTAAGTTTTTCTTGATATTTGACGATATGTTTTCAGCAGTTTGTGTAATATTTATAATTATATATAACATACAGTATTATAAGTACGTAGTTGTAAAGTTTTAACCATCATATCTGTCTATACTTCAGCTTCAAGTGCTTCGTTTTTAACTTGCGACGGATTGTACTACACGTTTGGTTTATGAGAAATCTCACACCACCGCATGTTCTGATGCTTGAGTGGTTGTGTTTACAGTTAATGCACAGGAAATGGTTGTATTCACAATGCAATGATACTGGTAGTATAAGTTAAGTTTCTTCTGTCAACTTATGCTTCTTTACCACCAAATAAATGTGAGGTTTTCTTTTGTATGCGTCGGTACACTTTCAAATGTATTTGAGATAACAAATAACTGTGAATGCGTGGAAAAGTGTCTTAAAGCTACAGCTATGCCACCATTAAACCATTGTTGTGTGGGTTTTGACCAAAGCACAGCCTACTCAGGAGGTTTTATCTTCAGAAAGGAATGGAGTGCAAAACGTTTTGAAGCGTTCAGTTTTAAGTTTTGATGGGCAAGTTTAACAGATTACCCATCTTCTGCAACAGGCTATAGAAGTAAAAAAACGCGTGGAAATGGAACACGAAAGGCAGATCAACGAACACGTCGCCTTGCAAAAGGAGTTGCGCAAACAACAAAGCGATGACAAAAAGCAAATTTCCCATCTCCAGGTTTTTCTTTTTCAAATTTATACGTTTAAGCCTTTTTCAGGGAAAGAAGTTTGTCTTTGGCACACTATCACGCAGTTATGTTTTATTTATTCGTTTGCTTTACTTTTATAATGATCTTGAGATGACACAGTCCATTGGCGAAAGCTTCTACCTGATAAAACAACCGTTCAGTGTTCACCGCTTGCCACTGTAAGCTGGCCGATATAAAACATACACTTTTGAAGCCCTTTTGTTAAATTAAATTTTGTTGGTGAAGTCTGAATAGAGCACATCAACTCACGTAAATTTGGAATTTTCCTTGTTTTTTTCTGTTTACCATGTTTTCCTCTTTAGTACTGTTGCTGATATGACAGGAACGCCTTTTTTCTGAGTTGTGTTTGTTGGGTATTTTCCAGAGCCAAGTCCAAAGCAGCACCGAAACCTCCGGAAATGTGCAAAAATTGAAAGACGAAAATGCAATCCTTCTGCAAACTATTCAAGCAAATGCTCAAGCGTAAGTTGTCCTTGGCAATTGACATATTGATAAGGGTGTGCGCAAGTAAAAAGCTTTTCCGCTTATTGGTATAATTGATGAATTAATTGAAAAATTGGGCTCAGACTTGTACACTCATGCGACTTGCGCTGAAAAGTTTTTGCCAAAATTTTGTGGTGCTTCAATGAATGTTTTTTTTTGCTTCGTCGTGGTGCTCTTGTGGGTAGTACAACAAGATGTCATTGATGGATCGCATTCAGGAAATCACGACATTGGTAGCTTCTACGTTTTGAAAATGATATTTGATTGATAAATTTTCTTTTGGTTCATAATATGATACAAAACCTGCTGACAAAATGAATTCGATACTTCAGTAAACTGTAGCTAAGAACAACTGCCTGCTACTGTGTTTAGTAAACTACTTTCACATTGTAATATAGCGTACAGTATTTTACAAAGTGACAGAATTAACTTTTCCCAAAGTTACTTTAATATGCCGCAGAGCTATTGGTGTGATGCGATGATTTGGCGCCACACTTCAAGTGTGTTATATTTGCTTTATTCTTCAACCCGATTTACATTGCGTTCAGCAAAGTAAATTGTACTTTACACTCGTCGTTTCATCACCATCTGTTTATTCTGTTGTGTGTATCCTTACTTTAAACTTAACGTGGCGTTTCAATGCAGTGTTGCTTATGCAATGCATGTATGCCTTGCATTCTAAGTACAGTAAAGATGGTACAATATATCTTTTTTATAGTTTTGGTGACGTCGTGTGTTTCGTAGTCGATGGGGCCTTTGAGAAACTGATTGCCTAGTGTTCTTCCTGCTTACCACTAAGCATCGAGAGAATAGAGTCAAGTTGTGCTTGGCCGCCCGTATGTACATTGTACAGCTGCCCTGAAACTGTCTGCTCTGTTAGCTGCATGGAGCAATGCATGTCTGCGGTTGACAACAGTTCTATACAAAACCGTACACTACTATTTCGATAATTTTTCCAGTGTCTCCGAAAAGACAAGGATATCCCAAGAGCTCCAAGCGGCCCAAAACAAGCTTAAAGAAAGTGATGCTGCCAAAGCGAAGCTAGAGCGTCAATTGGCGGAAAACAATAAATCTGTCAAGAAGAGACAGGTAGAACAACGTTATGCCATGGCATAGAATATAATACATCACCACATGGTTAAAATATGTATCTCTAATGTTAATTGAACAATGAAACCTCCATTTCTTATAGTTTGCTTATCCATAAATATCATACAACAGTAGTGTAATAGCTTATAGCTACATTATAGTTTTGTTTATAAGCGAGCTGTATGCTCTTGCATTCCCTGTGAGTGGTCAAAGCAACTTTAATGTGTGGTAGTGTTCTTGCTTATGAGGCTGGTGTCTCGATTTATTACCAGGACTCACCACTAGAAGGTTGACAACTTCAGCCCAAAGTGTAGTGTTGTAAATGCGGATCTACTATTAACTGACGATGCTCCCTGCGCAGGTGGACGTGGAGTCGCACCAGAAACGCATTGATGAAGTCTCTCAAAAACTACAGGACGCCCAGGGCTCGTACGCGAAATTGGAAAACGAGTTTCAGAAAGCGCAATCAGACTTGCAATACTCACAGGTGTAACAATGGTTGTAAATCGTATGTTCTATTCTTTTGATACAAAACAAAAAGGCATATGCTGTTTGCTGTTCCACGTTTTTTCTGATTTACAGTAGAGCAAATGGTCTTTTTTGCCTTCAAAAATATTATGCATTGCTGCATTACTGTATTGCTTAAATTATGTTTTCTAGCTCTTTTACTGGCTTTGTTTTAGAAGATGTTACTTTTCCGTTCTGTGCTGTTAAATGATCTTTTAATGCGAAAGCATTACTTCGCTGCTTGGTTTATTTTGCTGTTTTGTGGTTCAGGATAAATGTGCAAAACTATTGGGCCAGGTTGCGCTGCTGAACGACGACAACGATCAGCGCCTTGAAAGTCTGTCGGAAACAAAGAACGCCTTAGAACAACGTCTCCTGGAAATGGACGCCAATGACTCCCAAAAGGCTGAAGAAACAGCTGTAAGAAACTGACTTGTTTATATGCTTGTGCGGAAGGGTTCATCAAAAATCTTAAGAATCACTTCAAAATACGAGCTTTGGCATGATGCTGGGGTGCAACTTTCCAAAAGGTACCATTAAAAAAATCCCCTTTGAGCAACAAAGGAAAAAGGCAAATGCTAGCTAAATGAAGTCATCGGTTTGCCATCGGCTGACTTGGCGCAGAGGGTTAGGG
The DNA here is from genome assembly GCF_918807975.1 of Aplidium turbinatum. Taxonomy (NCBI): domain Eukaryota; kingdom Metazoa; phylum Chordata; class Ascidiacea; order Aplousobranchia; family Polyclinidae; genus Aplidium; species Aplidium turbinatum. The sequence goes on from NC_137472.1 coordinate 51,956,907, forward strand.
CGGCGATGGTAGTCATATCATGGACGTGGGTTTGATTCCCTCCACTGCTATTGCTCTTTTTTCTTCTGTAATTACCAAACAAAGTTCAAAGGGGATTTTTTAATGGTACCTTTTGGAAAGTTGCTGCCGGGGTTGGGTCAGCTTTTAGTTCACTTTTAGGAACCGGCTCATAGATACTGGACAGCGAGCTTCATGTGAAATACTGCCATACGAAACTACTAACTATTACCTCAAAATGACTGAGTTTAGAGAAGGAACGGTTTTGAAATGTTTTGTCATGGTAGACTGCTGGTTTTATGTTGCTCATTAATGTACGTCTGGTGGTATTTGACTTGCTTGAAATGGAGATTTTGCGATATGTGATACTGCCAGCAGGCAGTATTCAAGACGTTATTTGTGTTGCCTCACCAACGAGTTTTACATATACGATTCATTGCTTTTTACTATTTGTGAAAACTACTTATTACCACTGTGAGAAAAGTATCATTTGTCTGCCAAAACGTCTTTCAAAGTTCTTTTCTCACTCTTGTACAATGTATATAGACACAACTTTAGCGATATTCAACGTTAAAATGACGAAATATTTACAAGTATAGGACATGCAGTTGCATATGTAATGCAGAACATTTAGCTTTGTGTTGTGTGCTAGAAAACACAGACAGTTTTTGAACCTTACAGCTTACACAAAATTCGCATGGAGTTGCGACGTTGGTTCTAGGAACATACAGGGAACGCTGCTCGTCGAATTATTTCAAAGTGTAATTCCAGTTATTAATACTATCTGTATTTCAGATTTTTGAAAAAATACCTGTTTGAAATGTATTTGAACATTCTAGTGAACTCTTTGTAAGAGTATTTGTGCTACAGAATTTGCAAACTAAAAAATTCGTTGCCTGCCTCAATGCTTTTCTTCTATTTAGAAACTTCATACGCAAATGAAGGATTTAAAGAAACAAGTCAATGATCTTACTGCCAAAAATCAAGCTTTGATGGAGGAAATTTCTTTGCAGCAACGCTCGGTAATTTTAATATAAGTACAGTCACCAGGCCAGCAAATTAACTCTTAACGTTTATGCAACATCTATCGCCGTTAAACAAACGTGAAAAAAAATTGATTGGCGGGTCGGACGGTATCTGCAATTCGATCTGGCTATCGGGTTAATTGTTATTGTTTGTTTTTCAGAGTAACAAAGTCGTGGACGATCTTCAAAAGAATTCCAACGTGTTAGTACTCAGTCCAAACGATTTCTCTTTTTCTACTGTCTCTATAGGTTTTAAGATAGTCTGGTGTGCTTGATGCTTCACAATCACCAGCTCACCACATCAACATTGCATTAGCGGTTGTCAACAAACCAAACAATAACAATCACCATTGACACATAACTTTAAATCTCAAGCATTGTCGTCGTATGCGCATCTTAGGCCGAGGGTCTATCCTTTTACCACTTCAGGTTCACGATGTTCCCCGGACTACAATTTCTCAAGTATAGATTGCATTCTACCGCTAGGGTTCGAATTTATACAAACGCGGTTGCGACATGCCTTTTGACCCAGTTCATCTACAAAGATAGAACGCGTCCATTTTTACAGTTGTTTTCTTCCCAACTTGCAAAAAAAATTTTTTTCGTAAACCCAGCTACTTTGCTGGCTGGTTTATTGTGTAGTCGTAGTTTTTATTTCTCTGGAAATACAAAAAGCTAGTTATCATCTTTAACATCAGGAGGTAACCTAGTAAATAGTCACCAGAAGAACGCAAATTACTTTAATTATCAAATGCCTGGTGAACAGTCTCTCTCTGTTTTTATTTCTCTTTTGAGTAAAATCGCTTCTTTTCTTTTTTTCAGAATAAAAGAAAAAGATAATTCCATAACCACTTTGCAAACCTCCAACGAAGCTTTCAAAGAGGCCAATACCAAACTGGAAAGCGAGGTGGAAAAATTAAAAAAGAAAAATAATGTAAGAATTGTATTGTTATTTTTTTGCATGCGCTTCAATAGATCTAGACCAGTTGGTAAATGCAGTGATTTATTTTCAAAAAAAAAATCCTAGCATGATCGAGGAGGGGATACGAAAACCATAAATTGTTTCTTTGACCATTTTCGTGGCGTAGTTTTCTACTCGTATTCGTAATAAAAGAAGGTTGTTGCTGTTTGCGAAAAATGGCTTTGTTTTCCAACTGGCTAGCTTAGCTGACGTAATCATGGTGTATGGTGAAACAGGAATTGAGAGAGCGCAATTGGAAGGCAATGGATGCTGTGGCTGCCGCAGAGAAATCTGCCAAAGACAAAATAACGGCTTCCAAGGTTACTGAATTTTTTGTGAGCATGTTGTTTGTGGTTTTGGATTTTCAAAACAATAATTTTTGTTGCATGTCATGTGTGTGTCACACTCTTCAGCCAAGAAATATACAATATTTTAAGATAGTCACGCACACTTTCTAATCAAGGTTCATAAAGAAAGCAAAATTTTTTTAGATAAAAGTAAAGATGGATCCATACTCAGTTACTGAGCGTCGAGTCTTTTTGAGATGATAATTAAAAAAGGATTATTCTGAAAATGTAAAAAAAGGCTTTAAATAGTGTTTTTTTTCTGGCTTACGACCCATTCCAATCAAAATCGAGAAATTCAACCATACATTTCGTTTATAATGTAGCAGCAATTGTAGTTGAATGAGTTTCGCTTTTAGCAGCATGATCGTTGCTTACTTCACAGTGTAGATTCAAACGATCTGTTATAGCCTGATGCTGCGGGTTCTTTTTGGCAATATCAAATTACACTAGCTTTCGGAACACAGTTCCCTAGTCATGTGCTATGATGAATGGTGTTGAAGTCAGTGAGTGGTTTTTTTAAATGGCTTTTTGTTTTAGCTTGAGGCTGCCGGCTGTTGAGTTGAGCCGGCTGAAACTTAACAGCCGGCAGCCTCAAGCTAAAACAAAGAGCCATTTAAAAAAACCACTCACTGACTTCAACACCATTCATCATAGCACATGACTAGGGAACTGTGTTCCGAAAGCTAGTGTAATTTGATATTGCCAAAAAGAACCCGCAGCATCAGGCTATAACAGATCGTTTGAAACTACACTGTGAAGTAGCAGCAATTGTTTTGAACAAAGTAGTTATGCTTTTGAGTTGTCTCATTTAACTTTTTATTTTCTATCTTTTTTAGTTATTTTTGTGTGAGTTTACGGAAAAATGCCAAGGACAAAACTCGTGTATTCCATGGCTGGCACAGAAAAGGGCTTAATGCGCAGAAGAAAAAAAATGTTCAAAATGGTTAATTGCTTGTTTTGCATTGTCCTGCTTGAGTTGGTTTAATTATTTGTTTTAACTCTCTTACAATTTTTGTTAAGAAGTTTTTTTTCATACAAGAAAATTTATGCTTCTACGACTGGCGAATTTTCAGGTATACAATGTTTTTCAACCAGTCTAAGTGGTCTCTTGCAGCTGCCGGTAGATTTTATCGATTGAAATTTATTGCCACTTTATGTCTTTTTAGAAACAGAAAATAATACCCCGCCGGTTGCTTTCCTTATCACTGCTTGTTCGATAAATTTCGTGCGGTGTAGTCACTTTCTAACCAGTCAGCAAAAGTTGCCGTGTTTACATTGTTTCAACGTCGCAAAGCTGCAATTGTTGCTGATTGCGAAACCTTAATCGTGGATTCTTGGTGTTATCGCTGCATGCCGAGTGATAACGTCGCCCTTTTGACCCGAAATGTCCACTGCGTATTATTTTATGCATGTACGTTTGAATGTGCTGTTGATTTTGACTGGAGCTGTATCGTTAACTTTCTTTGTTTTTACTATGAGAAAAATATTCCTAATTGTTTATTTCCAGGAGGAATTGACGAAAGCTGTCAGCTCTTTGGAAAGTGACGTCAAAACAGAATTAAGTTCAAAATTTCCTGAAGTTTCCTGCAATGAAAAGGTAATTACGTAATGCGTTAACAATGTATTATTGTCAATACGTAATGCTTTTGCTTGAAACAGCGGCATTGGGTCAAACTAAACGTTTACCTGCAGGACTTCAAGTCGTGGCTTTCCGCCTTCTTAGCACAAGCTGAGAATACTTCTACGGTCACTGATAACACTGAAAATGAGTTGAACGAAAAGAAGATAAAAGAAATGGAAAAGGTACGCTGGAAGTTTTTTCGGTTATCTACCCATGACACTGTCATTACCCCGTCAGCAATACAATGTTTGTGTTGATTCAATGTAAAAATGAGTGATATCATGGGCCATGGCTGAGTATAGCGTTTAATGGTGTGCATTGTGCACACCATATCGTGGTTAAAGAAGATGGAAACTGGCAGCATGTTACCCGTGAGGTTCAGTCATTTGTGTTGATTTATCTTTCTTTTTTAACATTATCACAACGACCTAACATTTTAGCTTTTCAATTGCTGTGTTGGCCTATGAGCGATTTTGAAAACCTACCGTGGTTAAAAGAGTTGCCATTTGAAATGCGTCAGAAATTGCTGCGCTTTTTTAGCTACCAATGATTTTATCTTCATTTGCAGAAAAACCTTTTGTTGCAACAAGAAGCATCAGGTCTAGAAGACCGCCTCCGCGCAGCTCGCAGCGCTGCCGAAAAGTCCCAAAGTCTAGAAAAGGAAAGGAAAGATTTATTGGAGACGATTGCTGCGAAAGAGGCTGATGTGGAAAAATACAAGAACATTATTTCCTCAACCGTATGTCTAAGCAATTCGCTATCGTTGTATTGTTAGAGTTAGTTTAGTGTAGGCAAAACCAAGGGTAACGTCGAATAAAAATATATATAAGGTATTTGTGTGAATTCTATCAAGGTGTTGGTAATTTTGTGAAAAAAAAACTAAGAGACCACGAACTTTTTGTTGAAAATCGTATAAATTTATAAAATTTTACGAGATTTTTTAAGGAATGTTACTTAAGACTGGTTGGTAATTTTTTATATGGGTGGGTATGTTCAGGATGGCTTCCTCTCGGACCTTCAAAAACGGGTCGAAAAAGAAGAAAGCGAGGTCGGAAGAGTTGCGGAGGAAAATGCAACTTTAAATAAAAACCTCTCTGACGCCAAGATGCAGAGAGATGACGCTTTGAAGGTGAACTGTTTTTTTTTTAAACTTTTTTGGAGTTTTAGAGTTCTTTGCCTCGTGGTGGAAGATTTGAATTGAGCAAATAGGGAAGCTGACCTTCGTGGGCACCGTTCAAGCATGTCATTAATTGTCTTACCGAAGCACAGCCACTGTGTTGGATGGGCGTCGAAATTAATACCTATCGAGCATTGTTCAGCGTTTTGACTTACAAGTTATTTTTTTGTACTCTTTTAAGCGTGTTTTGGTGTGTAGTGAATAGGTTTCGTTAGAAGAAAACTATTGTTAAAAATGGAATTGCAGTAATTTTGTTACGGGCAACCATCTTATTGCAATTTGACAGAAAGTGGAAGAAAGAACGAGCTTGTTGTCGAAGCTTGAAGCGGAATGCGAAAAGTTAAAGCAGCAGCTTAGCGAGGTAATTAACTGCGTAACTTGAATCGTAGTGAACATAATTTATTTACGTCTGAGTTCTGACGCGAGATGGATTCTCAGATATATTTAACGTATGGAACAAATTTTTGTAATATTCTATTTTTACATCTTTAGATAACGCAATTTTGTCTCTAAACTTTATGCTATTAAAGTTCTGTACGAAACTGTCGATAAAAATTAGTCACGACCAAGGCGACCAATTTTTTTAAATCACAATAAAATTTGCCTTTTTCACTACATAACTTTGAAGGCTTTCATCGTGTCAGCCTGGAATTTAGTTTATGAACATTGTATAAACTTTAAGCAAGAAGAATTTTCACCTCATTGGCTTTTGGTTGCCCCGGTTCTGACTGATACCGGCGATTACAAAGATTAATTTAATAATGATAACTTACTGTTTTAAATGCGAAATTAGTTGCATTTTGTAATGTTTTGTCTTTACCTATTTGTGCTCGTCTGTTACTTATTAAAGCAGGGGTTCTTAACCTTTTTTTCGTTAAGTACCCCTGAGTCGTAAAACAATCAACCCGAACCCCCAATAGGCTGACACCAAATTAATGGTCCTTTGTTTGAATTAAAACTTCATTATTATGTGATAAGAATATTGACTAACAGTTAGTAACTGACAACTTTTAACGGTATTGCAATCTGTGACATATCAATACCTCAAAGATTGCACCCCCAAAAAGAAACCAGTCGGGAAACCGTTACACACGTATAGTCGCACCCGGAGTCGCACACTCACATATAAGCTTCCTAGCAAAGTTGTGGATTTCGTATCGCAACGCAAATTCAGGCGAAATGTACGCACTATTTTCAATCAACACTCATTTTTCTCTAGTATAGGATGTTAAACAATAGTAACACATAAAAACCTAACTGCCATCTAAGTACCTCTAGAAATATCCTTGTAAACCCCTGGTTGCTTGCGAACCCCAGGTTAAGAACCCCTGTATTAAATTAATGCTTTTTCGGTATGTGGTGTTGTTACTTGACAAATTTTGAAAAACTTGTGTTTGAAAGTCTCTTTGAAAGCACGTATTGGGTTTGCCTTCGCAATGATAAACTTGCTTGTATTTGGTCACAGAATGTTTTTAAAAATAAAACTTAGTCAAAAAATTTGTAAAAAAACCCTCATTAATCGAATTGTTGGCTTAGAGCAAAGGTTGTCAACTTTTTTTGTACCGCGACCCCCCCCCCCCATAAAAATATTAAACAAAAGCATATTCATTGCAAAATTTAACCAAATTAAATTCACGACGACATCCAGTTATGTCTCGTTTCGCTGTTCTAATGCAAACTTTCTAAAACCAAAAACGTCTTTTCATTGCAATTTTCATTGCATTTTCTCCAATTGTTTTTTCCATTTCCTATCAAGCTTGGTTAGATTATACTGTCGTAGAAAGAATAATACAATAAAATAACTTCAGGGCGAGGAATGGTCAATTGCAATAAAACACAGTTTTTAATTTTTTCTGGCAAAACACATTCAAAACGATACACTGGATTTTAAGGCGTCTCGCTACCCCCAGAAAAATGGCTCGCGACCCCCTCCCCTGGTTAAAAACCCCTTAGGGAATATAATGATGCCTCTTGTTCAGTAACCGTAGGATCGTAACCCAAGCCCTTGTAATAATGTTACGGGTTGAAGCAGCTTGAATCAAAATTGCCATGGAAGGGTGGGCTTCAATCAGGACTTGTTTTCTTGTTTAACAAATGAAATACAGAATACTTATTTCAATGCTTGCTTGTATGTCGTACTGGTCAAATGATATTTTTCAACATAAAGACACTGAAAGTGAGTATCAACGCAACAAAATGGTTACTTTCCCTGCTTGCTATTTTTTTATGATCTGCAAATTTATATTTGACTAATTTTAACTTAGACAAATTTCGCCCTGAACAAAGCTCAGGAAAAATGTCAAGAATTTGAAAGAGGCGATAATGACAAGTCGCCAGCCGAGGTTGGTTCAAATGCAATGCTCTCATTAAGCACGCAGCCGCATGACCTCTCGATAGCGACTCTAACCGCAGAGATTCTCCAAGAGCATGTGTAGCTAGCGTCGAAACAGCTTGCTCTGATTCGACCAAGTTATAAATGCTCTTCAACCATACGATCGCCTTTCATTTGACACAAATTTTTGTTTTCTCATTCCTACGCCAGATGCATGAAGTTGCATCTGCACCCCAATCGTCCCATTCATCGTCCCCGTTTCGAGTAGCCCTCTCTGATGTTGACATGAGTACTGATATGAATTTAGTTGAAGACGATCAAGGCTTCCTTGTTGTCGATGAGCCGTATCAGGTAGAAATAAAAGGAAATCTTTTAGGTTTTGTTTTTGCATCTTTCGCGTTTACAAATTCATTTCACAAAGATTTTTATTTTTTGTATTGATTTTGCATTTTTGTTGCTGTTCATTTCTCTACTTTTGAAAATGAAATGATTCGGTTGTTTTGTCAGCATTTGTGACCACTTGCATGATTATTATCTTTTTTTTATCTCGTACTAACTGCAACGCTAGGCCCTGTACGGTAAGCACTAAGTCTAATCGCCACTTGAAGGCACAAAGATGATAGCTTAAATTTTACCATCATTAAAACCCATGTAATTTCTGGTTTGAGATAATTTTTTGTGAAATTATTTCAAGTTTTTAAATCGATGAACCGAGAAACCCTACACCAGTGGTTCGCAACCTTTTCTGAGTCATGGCCCCTCAGACTGTGGCTCTAAAAGACCGTGGCCCCCTTGTTTAAAGAACAACGAACGAAACGAAATCAATGTTGTTGTGAAACGAAATCAATTTTACGAAATTAAATTGTTACGTTACAATCACAAAAGATGATGCAACATGCAGTGAGATAGAACATAAAACATGCTTTTAGCTAGCTTTAAGATACTAACACCTACATGAGTGCTTTTTGTGTCACAATTCTACGTTTCTGTCAATTAATACATGTTATAATTCATTAATGAAGCCTTTTATCGTGCCCCCTTGAGAACGCTCTGTTGCCCCCTTGGGGGGCCGAAGGCCACGGTTGAGAACCCCTGCCCTATACCATGCGCGGGGAAACCACCTGCGTACTTTCCGGAGAACTTTCACACTAAAACGTCATTTTTTGCACGTGGTCATAAATTGGCGGGAAAAATTTGATTTTCGAATATCGCTTGTCAAGACAAAAAACTGGCGTTTCCTGCATGAAAGTCTCTACTAACTTGGGGGAATAATCATGTTTACAACGACGTTTTCAGCCCGTTGACAACATGATTAGATTTCCACAGCCAACTTTATTTATTTTCATTTTCTTTGCTCAGTCCCATTCGATTGCACCACAAGAAAACGGGCAGGTTGACGAAGTGGCAAAGTTGAAGGCAAGCTTTTTTGAATGACTTTAAATTGCATGTTTAAACGGTCATTGTTTGTAAACGCTTTTATAGTTTTCGCTGATGCAGTGGATAGTAAAAAAATATATATATATGCCCGCCTAAGCGCATGATTTTAAAGTATGTGTTTTTTTCATCATCCAACAGTTTGACATTAATTTTCATTTAGGAGAGGCTGGAGAAAGAAAAGGCGCTTTCCAAAAACCTCGGAACTGCAGCAAGTAAACTGCAATCGGTGTTAAAGCAAACCCAAGACCAACTTGCAAAAGAACGAGAAAAGAATCAAGACATGAGTCAGCAACAAACAGTGGTGAGGATCCTGAAATAACTTTTTAAATATATTTCCAAAAGAATTTTTCTTTAAATGAAGTATTTACTAAATCTTTCCACTGGAATTTCCGATGATTGGATTTGTAATTAACCTGCATTTTTGTGGCTGCTTAGAAATTGCCCAATCTTGAAACATAACAAAACGCAGTGAAGCTGAAAAAAAACATTGTTGTGTGGGAATTTTTCTTTCAATTACAAAAAAAACTTCCTTTTTTTATGTACCATTTTTGGAAAAATATTTGATAAGATTTTCAAAAAATCTAGTTAAAATTGTTAAAAAGATATTCGATTGTGACATTTATTCTGGATATAAAACGTTCAAAGCAAGCAGATATTTCCAATAAGTCGCCTACTCCCTTTACTTTATCTTCTAATGTTGTGTATAAATTCAGTTGTTTGCGTGATACAAATCTGTCATACATCGGTAAGTCAACAAGATATGTATCGACTAGAGCCGGGGAACACATGAATTTGAATTGTATACCAAAAGCGCAGTTGGTTCGAAAAAATGATTTGATGAGCATTTTAGATAAAGTTTAGCTCTTTTATTGAAAGAAAGCGTTTTTATGGATCCCTGGGAAGGTCTTTGTAATCGGTAAAATGTTATGAAGGATTTGAAAAATGTACCCTTCGTAGGCTATGTTTAGACCAGTGCAGTTGTTTTGAAACAATCTTAAGTTTTCGATTGAAGACAAACTCACAATGAAATACTCGGAATGAGGGTTGTCCCTTCAGTGACAACTGATAAATGGAGTTTCATATTACCGGGCTTTCCGCGATGAAAATGAGATGCTTTGCATTGCAATAGAATTGTGTGCAAGTGTGTGTGTGCAAATGCATTGCATTGTGTGCAAGTACTTGGCAATTGACACCTTGTGATTTGTCATTGTGGCAACGATTTACAGATGAGTTACTTTGTTTAGGAATATTCAAGTGACTTGGACTGAACTGAAGAAATGACCAACATCAAAATGCAAATTGAAAAGCTGCAATCTATTACAATCATTTGAAAAGCGTTCGACTGACTGAGAAGATGTTGGCTGGCATTAATTTATTTCAATAAATAGAATAATGATACCTGGGAATGCATTCCGAATTCGATGTAGTTACACTAATTCGTCAGCTTTCTCATGAAATTGTATTTGAAGCCTTTTCGCTCTTTTCATTTGTGACGTTCGTTTTCACCTTTTCTTCTTTGCATTCCAATTCTTACAGGGCTATTTGCTGGTGCCATTGCTATGCGAATGACTGACTCAGTTGAATTCCGGCTGACTCGACCGAAACGTAGCCATTAAGCTTTCTCGGCTTTGGCTTTTGTCTGCTTTAAATTTTGCTTTTAAAATAGTCGAGAGTCGATTCTTCATCGCACCATGCTCTGATACCATCCGCCCCTCCTCTCTCCCCCCCCCACACCTGGACCGTCTTTGCTAAATGAGCGGCCAAGTCAAAAAGTCCTTTGTTTTATCGTATTTATATATGTTTTGCCTACTGCTACAATTTTTCAGAAGACCACCTGCCTTTTTGGCCAAGACCAAATGCCTTAAGAATCTCCACAATAGAACATACGTAATTACGTATGTAGTTGCTCAACAGGCACAGAATTCGACAAAGCAGCAAATGACGTTGTTCCGCTAAGCTATTGCTTTGCGTACCTATCTTTTGTATTCATACTCTAAGCATGTCGTAGGTCTAGATTTTGGTTCATGAATAGCTATCATGGCAATTGTGCTTTCTAGCTTTGCTGTGGAACAGTGAAGCGTTGACTCGCAAACTTTAGCTTTTTTTTTGGTTAAAATTTAATGCCTAGTTTTTTGTAACTTTGCCCTATCTCGTCACTCCCTTTCAAGCGCACATAAGAAGCCAGCTTTCTTTATGTTTGTACGATTGGTAGATTTTTGCATTATTCGTCGACTACCACGTACAGTATTTTGAAGTAGAAGAATGGCCTAGGTTAACTGTCATAATTATTCGTTTTGTAGCAAACTGCAAAGGCATAACCAGTGGATATTTTACAACTTTGGCTTCCTTAGTAGATACCTACAACAAACAATAGTTAGGAACCAGTTTATGAGCATTTTTCAAAAAAAAACGTAGGTGTGATATTTTGTGCAATGTATGCTTGTAATGTACCCTGTGCCGCGCAGTATGACTCGTTTTAGAGGTTAAAATTCGAAAAGGTATTTTTACAAACGTACCAGAATTGCACATTTTGGAAAGTGACCATTTTGATTCGGTATTTTCAGAATGTCCCAAAAATGATATTTTAACGCTCTATGCCTTACCTATGGTTTCTAGTAAAAGTCTCGGTGGACTGCCGTTGATTTTAGTGCAATGTGAATTGGGCAGTTATAGCTTTAATTGCGTTTTTCAGCTTCCCAACGAGCGAAATGCGTCTTTTTTACATTGATTCAACGTCTCGTTCAATCAATCGTTAAAACAACGGATTTTGCTGGTTGGTATGTGCCACAATCCTTTCGGCCAATGGTCGCAATTGATATCACACTAGAGAAGCCGCATAGTGTTCCCTAGATTTGTGTTGACTATTACTACCGTTATTGCGTTGATACCACGTTTGTAGCTGTTGTTTCGACATAATGAGTAAATATGGCGGCGTTGTTAACTAAAGTAATATATTTGGCATGACTAACATTGACTTTGGCGGCGAGTCGTCATGTGTATGTGTTAATTCTCGTGCGTATTTTCAATGCTTTGTACATAGAGGTATATGGAATTTAGGGTGTACTGGTGTCCGATAAAAACAAAACAATTATTATAGATATCCGTTGTCCTTGCTATAAGTTTCATCGCAATGCGAAATTTAAAGTTTAACTTATAGATCATTTGTAAATCGCGACGTGTAAACGTGAATGATTTTTAGCTAATTATTTTATGCCATTGAGTGATTTCGTGTTCTCGACTTTAGCAGAGAAAAGATGCGGCTGATGCGTTGGAGGTTTTCCAAAATAAGAACCAGATTTCTCATTCTTCTGGTCAGTAGGCCTAGATGTTGCTTATTACGAAAATTTTGCTTCGCTTAAGCTATTAAAGGGGGTGCGAAACAAGTTTGTAGCCTAATCTATTTTGAAAACAACCTGAGTTGCAATAAAGAAACATCAGTGTAACTTGAAAGATACTTGTGTTTGACAGATTTTTTATTAGTGAGCGTTATGGATGCTCTCAACGCGTTGGCAATAGAACTGGTTTCCAACTGGGCGGAAATTAACCCCAAAGGTAAAAATATATGTTCTCCATTATGAGCGATATTGAGGGTAATACATATAAGTTAGGGTCTGTCCATAAAAGACGTCGGGGGGAGGGGGGTTGGAAATTGCTGATTTTATATGACACGGTGCGTAGATTTTGCGGATACGCAGAAGGTGTCCTTCTTGGACAGCCACTTAGGCTGCTATTGGCTGCATTGGAAAAAATTAAATGCGAACTTCTTTCAATGGTTTGAGTAGGTCTCATTGACTATATTAGCACTTTTGCATGTGAAAGTGCTCCCAGGAAAAAAATGCGGGTAGGCTACTTTAGAGTGGTTTTGCCAGCATGCCTAAATGGCGGAGGACACCATCCGTGAATGCGACAAGGACAAGCAATCCGCAGACCACAATATCAACCCTCAGATAGGCGAAGAAAAAGGGTTTAAACGGTGAAAACTAATTTAGATAGGTGTTCACGTTTTTCAGTAAGTTTTTCAAGAAACACCAACAGGAGGCTACCCGAACTCGTATTTTGACAAAAACAAGCGATAGGCTACTGTTTCCTTAAAAAAATTATGTCGCAAAACCAAGACTAAATCAACAACTTGAACTACTGTACGGTATGAAAAAATATTCTTTGTCAAGGCAAAGTTTTAATTTGGGAGATCTTTGAAATATTTTTATGTCTTAAGCCTATTTTGGAATGATTGTCCGAAGCAATAATATTTTAAAGTGAAAGATAGAACTGTTTTAAGCATAACTCAGAATTAGGTCTACCATATTTTCATCATCCAAAAACAGAACATGTTTGTCAGCAAGTAGGCTAAAATACTAATAGACTTTTACGTTTGAAGAATTTTTTACATCTTAGACACAATTATAGATATAAGCAACAAACGTTAGCCTACCCTATGATAGCTAATAAACACACCAAATTTATTTGTTAGACTATTTGCTGCTTCCTTAACATTTTTCAATAAGGAAGAATCGGCTAAAAAAAGATTATACAACATTGCTTCCACAATGATTGAAATAGTAGGCAACACATTGTATTTCGCTCTACTATACTGTATGTTAGCGCATGACTTTCTAAATGAAGAAGCTTCAAGATCAAGCGGCGCTGGTTCGAAACACACTGGTGTGCGTTTGAACAACGCGTTTCAAGACTATTTAGAATAGAATATTTAGTGAACGTTTTAACATTATAAAACTCTCTTTAACTACAATTTGTCGTAATGCAGCGTTCACAGAGATGTACGTATAGGCTACGCCGTAGACTTGCAGCGTAGACTTTTGTTTCGTGGAAATTCAAAATAAAACTGGTTTGTTTCGAGTGGTTTATACTTTGTGAATGTTTGGCACCTAGCAAACAAAATGAGTTTGCGCTAGTGTATACGCTGACGCCGCCAACTTTTTTTACAAGTTAAGTTGACGCATACCGCGTATGGTTTTTCGAACGTTTGCGTTTACGCTGACGGCGTCAATATTTTTTGTATACGCGTACATCACTGAGCGTCCACATGGTTGAGTAATAGGCTAAGAACATTTGCGCGACGTTCGCAAAGGACGTCTGTTCGACACCGCTCTAGAGTTTGTGGCTGTGTTTCGGTAAAGACACTTAATGGCATGCTAAAATAAGGGTAGGCTGACTTGAAGACTGTGCTATATATCTCTTTTCTGTTTCTTGTTGTGTTGCATTTGTGATCGCAGAGTAGGCTACATACATAGCCTATAGCTGTGTTGTCACAATGGGAGCAAAAAAAATTGATTAGACTGGCCTATTACTGGACTCCCATGTCAACGTTACTGAATAGGCAAAGCAAACAAATTATTAAAATCGTTCTGTGTCGAAAAATAAAAAAAATTTGATGAGTTTTGGCAAATGCAAAGTGTAAGCTATGCCCGAACGTCTTCATCAATAGGTTAACCGTTCACCAGTTGGGTTATTAAGCCCAAAAAGCGGTAGCCTATATGGTAACAATAAATGTTTGTCGGCAGCCAATTGTAGCAAGAATTGACAGCAAAAGGTCGACTTTCGCGCCGAAGGACATAAGCTAGGTGTTTTGTAGCTCATGCGAGCTTTAAATACGTCATGTCAAAGGCTATACGTTCTATAATATGCATAGAAAAAAACGGAGACCGCATAATTGCATCGGGGGCCTCAACTAACGAAGTTAGGCTACTACGGCCCAGATGGAATGGCAGTCCAGTTCAAGAAAACCACGGAAAATGTTTCCTCTACAACAATGATAGTCTATCTCAAATATAGCCTAATTTTATAGCTATTAGGCCTACCCATATTGTTATTCCAAGCTTGTTTAATTTGACTAAATAAACGAGCATGGTAATGGCATTCTTAAAGTTATGTCCTTTACCAAGGCTTATTAGAATACTTCAGATGATTCATATTCAGTGTGATTAGGGCATGAGTGATAGACTACATTGTTTATGTTTTCAAAAGCGGGTAAGGAAGCAAAAAAAGACTATAAACGGAAACCTTAAGCGGCATAGCTTATGCGCAGTTACGAGAGTTACGAGAGCCCATTAATAAGTAAACAGCCTCTACAAGTATGCAAAACTACCAGGAATAACCTATCAAGGCTTTGTCAGTCCGAAGATAAAAATTCGATACCAAACCAACCACTAAGCCTTTTTTTCTTATAAAAGTAACTTGAATAAAATACAACAGTGAGTTCCTTGCCTTTTTAACGATTCCACGTTTTTACGAAAATTCTACGAACTGCTAAACAAGTTACCGTATTAAGTATTTATAAGCAATTTAGTGTTTGCGAATGAAGCAGCCAGCGTGATTGTTTTCCACGTCATGCTTCATTGTACAGAGCTGCGGGAAAGGTTCATTCATTTTTCTTGAGAAAAGAGTATTTTTAATCCTCTTAAAAGAGGACGTGCGGTAGCCCTACTCAAAATCATTTCAAGAAAATAAAATTTGGTTGAAAAAATGTTTTTATGAAAAAAAAATATTATAAAAGAATTTTTTTTCAAAATACTGTAGTTTTGACATTTTTAGTTTTGAAGTATAAACACAGCATAGCCCCAGATCGGAAAAATTATTTGTGGACTTGGCAGACTTTTCACGTTATTTGGCAACTCTGGAAAAAGGCAGACATTTTATTTTTAGCAATTGGCACGAGGTCGAGGTGTACTTGAGTAAAATGTGACTGAACGGTGTCTTGTTTTTTGCACTTGTCCGTAAAAAAAATGTGATGTTGTGAATTGTTGGATGTGATTTCACTGATTTGTGAACTATGAAAGTGAATAGATTAGGGTATTGTATGGTTGATAAGGCTAATATTTTACTCCAGAATACCTTGGGTGCAACCCAATTCGTACCTTGAAAAGATCAAGAGAAAAAATTAAAAAAGCCAAAGTCGCTGATCGCAGTTTCCGCAAACATTTTAAAAGGGTTAGGGTATCTGAGTAGGCTATCAGTTAGGTAAGATCGACAGAAAAAAATAGAACATCGCTGATCACAGTTTCCGTTTTTCCGCAAACATTTTAAAATTTCCGGTAATGATCCTAAAAGTTTGCCGAAGTCGCTGATTGCAGTTTCCGCAAAATTTTTAAAAGGGTTAGGGTGTTTCCGCAAACAAACTAAAAAGATCCAGAAAAAAAAAATAGAACGAAGCCGCTGATCGCAGTTTCCGCAAACATTTTTTAATTTTTGGTAATGATCTTAAGAGATTGCCGAAGTCGCTGATTGCAGTTTTCGCAAACATTTTAAAAGGGTAAGGTTGATCGGATGCAACCTAGTTCGTACCCTCAGTTCGTACCCTGAAAAGATCAAGAGAATACATTAAAAAAAGCGGAAGTCGCTAATCGCAGTTTCCGCAAACATTTTAAAATTTTTCCCCTGAAAAGATCGATGGAAAGATAGCACAAAGCCGAAGTCGCTGATCGCAGTTTCCGCTAACCCCAACCGTAACCCTATTCTAACGCTAACCCTCGCTCATCACAGTTTCCGCAAACATTTTTCCGCAGTTTCCGCTAACCCTAACCATAGACTAATCTATGCTCTAACCCTAACCTTCGCTGATCGCAGTTTCCGCAAACATTTTTCCGTAGTTTCCGCTAACCCTTACCCTAAGTCTCTAACGATAGAGTAATCTATGCTCTAACCCTAATCCTCGCTGATCGCAGTTTCCGCAAACATTGTTTCACAATTTCCGTTAACTGCAGTTTCCGCTAATCTTAACCATAGAGTAATCTATGCTCTAACCCTAACCCTCGCTGATCGCAGTTTCCGCAAACATTTTTTCGTAGTTTCGCAGTTTCCGTTAATCGCAGTTCCCGGTAACCTTTACCCTAACCATAGAGTAATCTATGCTCTAACCCTCGCTGATCGCAGTTTTCGCAAACATTTTTCCGCTGTTTCCGCTAACCCTAACCCTCGAGTTTGTTTGCGGAAGCTCCGATCAGCGAGTTCGGCTTTGTGCTATTAAACTGCAATCAGCGACTTCGGCTTTTTTAATTTTTCCTCTCAATCTTTTCAGGGTACGAACTAGGTTGCACCCAGGTTGATCGGAGTTTCCGCAAACATTTTAAAATTTCTATTTAATGAGCCTAAGAGTTTTTGTTTATTTGCGGAAAATTTTAAAATGTTTGCGGAAACTGCGATCAGCAACTTCGGCTTTTTTTAATTTTTTCTCTCGATCTTTTCAAGGTATGAACTGACGGTATGAATTGTTCATGGTACGAATTAGGTTGCATCCGAATACCTTGATGGCTCTCATGTATGAATCTACACTGCTCTATAGAGAAATGCCTATGGTCTGCTGAACTGACAATATTGTAACTGCTATTTTAGCAATTTTACCCAGCAATGGTTGTATCTACTAACTACTTGTTTGAACTATCTAATTTGCTAATTTGGTGGTGTGGCTTAGAATTAGATCTTTGCATGCACGTTTTAAACTGTTGTGGTTTTGCTGCTGTAGGCCTATTTTGTTTTCATAATATTGTTTGTTTTGCAAGCCGAAAAATAAATTGATTTGTTAGTCTAATGTGTTTTTGTTATTGTAACTTTAAGGACTCAACTATGTTACATCACAACATACGGTAAACAATAATTACAACACAAGCTATAGTATAGCCTAACATAGCTATTTTAAAAAAAAACTTAGGTAGTTTTATCGCTCAGTAGTCAGTAGCCTATCAACTAGTTTGGGTTTTGTTGGTTTTTGTACTTACCACTAGTCTATGATGCAACATTGCATGTTTTTTGCTACTTTTAGCCCAATAGTCTTTTTCACCACATTATTAATGATGTACGGTACTTTATGTTGCAATAAGCACCACCAAGTCCATGTGTATGTACTAATTGTGATCATCGACATAACTGTGTCGTCCACATTACAAATGTGCAAATATTTTGCAATTAAACATAATTTAACAAAAAAAAAGTAATATATAGGCAGTGGCTATTTGACCGGCGCCGGTCTTTGAATCTGAAACACTATTTGACCGGTCGTGACGTCACTATGCAGTCACTTTTTTTGTTTTTCTCTTTCAAAGCAAAAGACGAGAAGTGCGTATATAAGTTCTGAATCCAACAATTTCATTCAACTCGTAACGTGGCGCGTGTGGTACGTCGCCGCTTCCTATTCTAGAGGGACTGAGTTCGATACTTCTCGGAAGCACTTTTTTTTATTTATTTTTTTTTTAACTAAATTTTGACCCAAAGTGCATTTTTGTAGTCAATTTTTAATTTGAGTTGTCTACAGCTCATTTTTATAGGTCTTTTCAAATGTGAGTAATAAATTGTGAGTAATAATAATATTCTATTTGAATAAGAGTACTGATGAAGCCGCCTTTACGGCGGCGAAAGCTCTACCAATAAATTTTTGTAGTTACCAAACCTGGTTGATTTTTTAGTGAGTAATAAAGTTAGAGTTTTTTTAATTTGCTGGAATTTGAGAATTTCTCTGGGTAATTTTCCGTTTGTGGCCGTGCTAACTATAGCCTACATAATTTTTCATTCAGGCACGTTTTAAACCTTTCAAGGTTTTGCCACCTTTTTCGGTTCATTAACGTGTTGGTAGGTCTATATCGATTTTTGTAGTTAGTATCTTTTTCGTCCCGGACGCGTTAATGACGAAAAATAAAATGATTGATTGATTGATGCGACCGTGTTTGCCGAACGAAGCAATACAATGCTTCTTTAAAAAAAATGGTAATGGTATGTAAATGTAATGCAACTCAAATTAAAAATTGACTACAAAAATGCACTTCGGGTCAAAATTTAGTTAAAAAAAAAGAACGCTTTTGGGTAGTATCGAACTCAGTCCCTCTAGAATA
Source organism: Aplidium turbinatum (assembly GCF_918807975.1). Lineage (NCBI taxonomy): Eukaryota > Metazoa > Chordata > Ascidiacea > Aplousobranchia > Polyclinidae > Aplidium > Aplidium turbinatum. The sequence continues at coordinate 51,975,643 of NC_137472.1, forward strand.
GGAAGCGGCGACGTACCACACGCGCCACGTTAAGAGTTGAATAAAATGGTTGGATTTAGAACTTATATACGCGCTTCTCGTCTTTTGCTTTGAAAGAGAAAAAGAAAAAAAGTGACTGTACAATGACGTAATGACGGTCAAATAGTGTTTCAGATTCAAAGACCGGCGCCGGTCAAATAGCCACTGCCTAATATATATTAAGGATGTGCCGATTAATCGGAATTGGCAGGTATCGGCAATTTTTGGAGAATCAGAATCGGCATCGGAAAAAATTGCCAATTCTTTATCAAAGTTTCCTAATCAAAAGTAGCGCGAGCGCGTGGAAATACCGATCAAAGAACGGCTTCTTTAAACAACCGCATCAGCGTCAACTAGCATTCGGAGAGCGGTAGTCTAAAACTCTAAATTATGACGATTGTCCGCCATTTTGTAAACTCTTGTTTAGTAGGCACAAGATCAAAATACTTTCTTTCTTTGAAATGACGAAAAACGTTCAAAGAGAAAATCAGACCAGGTAAAATATAAAAGTTGAATGATTACACAACGGTTAGAAGTTAAAGGAGAAATGGATTATTACGTAATAGTTATTACTTATTAGCTTACAGTATGCAAGGCGCTAAAAGCAAGTTAAGAGAAAAAGCGAGGGAGTATAAACTGCAAAGAAAATGAGAACAACTGTCTGAAAGATTCAAAACGCTTTTAGAAAAAACAAAACAAAGGGCGTCAATGGAAAACAACGTGTGAAGTTGCAAGTTATATATTTTCAGACGCTGAATTGCAGTGAATTAATCTTGTCACTTAGTAAACACGTGAAAAAAGATTACCTCGTTTGCGCAATAATCACTCGATTGTTTGTTGAACCCATGAAACGGACTATGTTACAGCCAAATGCTGTCCCAGCTCTAGTCGGCATTCGGCAAAATTAGGGAGTTTTCTTTGATCTGTAGAATATACATACCTTATTGCAGACACTTTTAGCGCAGCAAGAAGAGAAATGATTTGGTGGAAAGCAAACAATACTATGTTTCCTGAGCTGAGCAAAATTGCAAATAAATTGCTTTTGTCACCACCATCGTCGATCGAAAGCGAACGAATTTTTAGCACAGGTGGCAATATTTTTACTCGGAACAGACTTACTCCAGCAACTGGAGAAAAGTTGATGTTATTGCATTTTAATTTATGTGCCTTTAATTTTGAATATTATGATAAAAAGCGGAAATGTTCTTTGTAATTATTGTTTAATCGTTGTAAAATTTGTAGTCACTGAAAGTTGCTTAATGTTAATTTACTAAGCAGAGAGAAGTAACTTCCAACTCCAAGTATAGGCCTATTAAGCTTAATGCGTTCAACAAATAATCGTGTGATTGCGCAAACGTAATCAAACCAGCTACCCGGTAATCTTCACGTGTTTGCTAAGCAACAAGATTGGTTGCAACTCTGCGTTCGAAAACAATACAGTACTAATTTCTTCACAAGATGTTTTTCTTTTTTCGCCTATTGATGCACTTTGAATGCAAGGCTGGTGTGTTACTTTTTTAAAGGTTTTTGTACATTTCAATACCGCTGCGTTCATTTTCTTTTACACTCTAGTCTTTTTATCTTCTTGTTTCTGGCACCTTCTTGAATTCTGCGAGAAAAATACTGCAAACCGCACAAGATAATATTTTGCACACTGCATTAAGCTACGTTTATTTTGCACTCTGTGAGCAATGGCAATTTTTCTCTTTTCACTGATTTCCGCAATAAATAAAATGCGTGTCTATCACCACTTTGCAGCGCGCAAGAAGCGAAGAACTACCGTAAAAACTCACGCTGTCTAGAGCAGGCGACAAAGTGAACGCTTTTAGACATTTCCAAGGCAGCAACTTGTAACAAAATTGCAACTACTTGTAGAGCGCCAACTAAAAGCAACTTTAATCATTTAACCAAAGAATCGGAATCGGCAAATATTTAAGAATCGGCATCGGCAAAAATTCTGTAATTGGCACATCCCTAATATATATAATATATCAACAAAAAATGCTTTTTGTCAGGGTCCACGTGTTGCTATGATCGCATTATTTACCGCTTGTTTTCTGCAGATTGTTTTATTAGGCGAATCACACAGAATTATTCTGCCAGAATGGCAGTGGTGTTTGGACGTAATTTGGTATAAAAACAGCAATCACAAAATGCGCTATTGTAATTTTAATACACACAACAATATCACCAAATTATTACCGTACACGCTTAAGAGTATGAAAGTATCTTTTTATTTAAAAAAAGAGTAACTGTTTAACAAACATGATTTTTAGAGGTCATTGAAAAAATAGTCACAAATTAAAACAAAGCAAAATTCTCAAAAACTTTAGGACTTCGAAGCTAATTCAAAAGACAAGGAGAAAGTTTGTCCTGAATTAATATTTTGGTTGACTTCTAAGAAATCCGAACCATAAATAATTTTTATTTTGACAAATGTAAGCATCAGTCAATAGCAAATCCGATCAAAGACGAAGGCTTCGATTCATGGCAGTGTTGCCAGAAGAAAAATTGTTGCTATCCCAAACTTAAGAAAAATTTTCAAATTTGCATCATCAAAAATCCCCTCATTGCATTATCATTTTAGCACACTGTTTTTGTTTTACTGTCGTTACAAAAATTAAAAAAGGTCCACCTCTTTCAGGTCATTTTTACCCCTAATGTCAACTGATTCAAAAAACTCTTTGCCTGGCCACACCGCCTTAAACTTTTTCTGATATTGACTTCAATGTGAAACTTCTATTTTCTGTGAAAGTTTTAGAGGGCAACAAAAGAGAACAAGAAACAATATTTTTGAAACAAGATTGCAAACAAAAGTTTTATGTTTTTTGTTAGCCGTCAAGTTGAAGTTGTCCATTTTTTAACGATTCTTGAGTCTTGACACTACATGATGCCTCCTGCTGCAAAGAGGTGAACTGCTTGCCTGCGATGCCTCTTTGGGTTTCATTCTTTGTAAAGTGATGCAGTGTTATCACTTCTCAGATAGAGAATTCTGTCCCAGTTTGAAGTAGGCGATTGAAGTATGGTAATGTAGAATTATCTAGACTAGTGCAGTTTAATTCGTGGAATTAATCCAAGCAATTTGTTGTTTGTCAGACAGTGTTTGCTTACAATCATTCTCTTAAATTTTTGAAATGGTTAAGATCTTTGTTGGCAACATAGGAGAGAGTTCTTCCAGTGATGACCTGCGGAACTTATTTTCCCAGTATGGAAAAGTGACAGAATCAGATGTTCTTGGAAATTATGGATTTGTTCATATGGAGCAGGATAGTGAGGCGGAAATTGCTATAAAGTAGGTAGTTTTGATAAAATAAAATGTGCTATAAAAAAAAAATTTTAAGAAAATAAAAAGAAAATTTTAAATGGCAACTTTGGTGCCTGCATTCCTGCAATATCCCAATTGTTCTTTTTCACTTACCGGTAATTCTCAAAAATCTACAAAACTAAAGAATTGATTTATTTGATATCAGTTATCACAGTTTATGCAAATTAGTGGCTTTTGCATTTAATGTTTATATGTTGCATATAATTGCATTTAAGTGTTTATGTTTAACATGTACTTGAGACAGACAATGTTTCATTGCAAAACTGCGTTAAAAAGTGCTGCAGTTGTTTGGCATCTTGCACTTTGATTATTACAGTATTTGTTTTTGATTTATATTTCAATGCATGTCTTTTAGGGTGGCAATTGACTAGTAGACCGTATGGTCGTCTCGTTGTCGGTATGGGAACTTGTGTAACTTTTGCATTGTGTATATTGCTTGCATATTTCAAACATGTACCTATGTTCCTGTTACTGACAAATAAAACATTGATTGATTTTTCATTGGAGCTTCTGGCCCGGTGGTTTATTCTTTTATAACCTCTGCTGTTCACAGACTATACTGGAAGGCTACTTTTTAAAAATTAATTTTGAAAATTTGATTTGTAATTTTGGGTGCTACCAGCTTAACTTGTATAATACTGTATTTTGTATTGAAATGTCTTTTTAATACCTAATTTGAAATATGGGTCTGCTACTATTCGGTGAGAGCCTTTTTCGGTGAGAGCCCTATTCGGTGATTTTTTTAAATTTTTTTTTGAAAATTATCGGGTACCGTAGCCTAATTAAAACCCCTAACCCAAAAACCCCAAAACCCAAACCCCCAAAAAAACCCAAAACCCCCAAAAAAAACCCAAAACCCCCAAAAAAACCCAAAAACCCCAAACCCCCAAAAAAACCAACCCCAAAAACCCCCAACCCCAAAACCGCAAACCCCAACCCCCAAAAACCCCCAACCCCCTAACCCCAAAAAACCCCAACCCCAAAAAAACCCCAACCCCAAAAACCCCCAACCCCCTAACCTCTATCCCCTATCCCCTAACCCAATAACGGCAATGATAATTAGGCTACGGCGCGCAATAATTTTAAAAAAAAACTCACCGAATAGGGCTCTCACCGAATCGGACTCACCGAATCGGGCCATTCTGTTGAAATATATATATAGAGCTCGACCGATATCACTTTTTCAGGCCGATACCGATATATATCGGCCGATATATATCAGCTACGAAAAATTTGTTACCAACAAAGTTATTAAGCAACAAACCAGTCCAAGAAAGTTTATGCATTAGTTGCTGTAATGAAAAAATCATTCTTAACACTAATCACAAAAAACACTAAACAAAAAAGAAACAACTCAGGCCTCAAAATTCGTTTTTGCTGACAGCGGACAAACGTGTCCTGTCCGGTCTGAATTCTTCGCCATTTAAGAGCTATGGCTACGGTTTGGAAGACTTTTTAAAATTTCAGCGAAGGCTTTTATCTGACCAACAAAGTGCGCTTGGAGAGTCAAACCGCCGTGTAGCTGCTTAACATGCCGCATAACTGATTAACTTCCACCAAACGAGGTCGTGTGGCTTCTTGCTTCACAATGCTCTGGGCAGTGGGCACGGGTCGGAAAACTTCTACATTGACGCCACTGTTTTCGAACTGTGCAAAGTTTCACTAGGCTTTTTTCTTTGGGTTTATTTTTGCAGGTCATGTGAGCGAATGTTAATTTTCCCTGGGCCTTTTCTTTCTTACTGTAATACCAAAACTTGACAAATTTTGCTGCATCTTGCTGTGATAGCCTACTCGTATGATCTAATTTTGTAACGAATCTTGCCTTATCAATATCACTTGGAGATCAAAGCCAGACATTGTGATGTATACTATGCCTTGAAATAAGTTGCGCGCGGTTAGTGTAGAAGTACACCGGTACTCCCATCGATTCTTAGCGAAAAATTCACCTTTGTTACACTGATTCAATGTCATCAATCATTGAAGCAACGTAAAACTCGAAAGTTTTCCTGCTTGAATGGAAGCTAAGGGATACAGTATTAACATTTTCTAGATGCGCGCACTAGAATGGGCGGGAGATTATATTCTCGCAACAATTGTTCGTGCTATGCAAGCTCGTTTGAGCAACTTGTGTTTCTTCTAAAGGCATATATGGCTGGTTTTGAGTGTGCTTTTGCTGGCCGATGTTTATCGGCAAAAAATAGCAGATACAATATATCGGCTACGCCTGATATCGGCCGATACATATCGGCTGACCGATATATCGGTCAAGCTCTATATATAAATCATTTTCCAAATATCGAGCTGGGTTTCAGACTTTAAATTTTGTGATTGATAGAAACTTGGACAAATATCAACTAAATGGAGCAACACTGAATGTTGAGAAAAGCAAAGGTGGCCCAAGAGGTGGTAGTCGTGGTGGGCGGTAAGTTTAACATTTTTTACCATTGATCACAATCACTCTTCTTGAACTCAGGGACAAGTTCAACTTCATCTTGTGTAACACACTAATAAAGTATCGTAGTTAAAGTTTGGAATGTTCCATTATTCCAAAGCTAAAATAATTTTTTGTCATTAGTCCCTGACTTCTTGTGAGTTCAGACTTAGTGGGATAGCCGCTTTTCTGCACAAACAATTTGCACAACAAGGATGGCAGCAAAAGGTCACCAACATACGCGCCGACTTTCGGGGGGGCGGCGCCCCCCGTAAATTTATGGTTGAGGGGCAACGAAAATGGCTATTACAAGTGGTATTTCAAAGATAAAATACTTCGCGAGAGATTTAGATCATTTAAACGGACTTAAAGAATGCCGAAAGCGAAAAATAGCAGCTGATCGCATGGCTTTCTCTGGAACGTGAATCACTACAGTACTGAGATGCTCACAGTCACACCCTGCTTATTTCCCGCGCGTGAGCCTGAGGAGCAACTTCAAAGTCAAAACACGTGGTAGCGAAAAAGCTAATGCGAGGTTGAATGTATATTCTCATTTTACGAGTTATCCAAACGTCCGTTAGATTTTTGGTAACTTCAAACATGAAATCGATTTTAGCAAACTTTATCGAGTTGAAACTACTGTACTTCACAACGAACAATTACGTGAATGCAGGTTGGAAATCATACGGAATGGAAATTTCAAAGTAGAACGTAGAGTAACTTACGCTGGTGGAATAGTCACGCAACTATTCACGGCAATATTAAGTAAACCAGCTACGAGGTCTTCCCGCTGTGAGATTAATTATGATTCAAGAGAACGCATTGTTTTGTTCGCAATGTGTGAGAATTAAATCGAAAACCGATAAAAGAAAAGGTGTTTAATGGTCTTGGTCGCAGATATTGCCTGCATTAACGACGTCTCTTACCGCTCTTATAATCACCTAGCCAACCTGACATCATGGTTTTATGCGGCCGCTAAGGTTTGACATCGACTTCTACGATCATGGAATGTTACGTAATAAGAACGATTATATCCTACACGCAAAAATAAACTTATTCTTAAAACAGCTCTTTCCGCTGTTTTGTTTCGTGAGCTTTGCATATTGCTCAACAAGTGTATAAAGTTTAGAATTGACAAGAAATCATTAAATCGTTCCATGAAAACAGAAGGGGCTTAAGTCCATTTTTTATGATTTTCATGTTTTCAACTTTTTTTAGGTTTTGGACTATGGGCTTTCTGATTCTGATGAGAGATTGCAGCTATCTTGTCTATAATATTAATTGGCAGGGGCTTATGTCCATCAACTTTTTCAAAATTTGAAACAGAATAGCCTTAAGTCAATATATGGACTTAAGACAAAATGACATTCAACCGAATTTGGACTTTAGCCCTTTTATTGGACATAAGTCTTTCTCATCCCAACCAAATTAAGCTTATGGTTCTAAAAATTGGACATAAACACTTTCTGCGGCTTATTCTAAACCTTGATTTTAATGGAATACAATACCGGTAGGCAGTAATTAATTTTTTTTTTAAATAATATGTGGCAATGAATTAAATCCAGCCCACAATAAATCAAATCAGACCAAAAGCCCGTGAAAGGTACCAGTATCTTATGCCATTTTTTTGCCTGTTTGCAGTTGCTTTGATTCTAATACCGTAAGTGATCTAAATACGATTTCTATGTAACTAAGTTATCGAAACATGGCAGTTGCACACATTGAGCTCTGTATCTTTGTAGGTACAGAAATTTAAGCTACCTTATTTAACTACCAATCATTGTATGTTTTAAACTTTTTAGTAGGTTTTGCCAGGTCTATGCAGATTGCAGAGTAGCTTTTAGCCAGCCATATAGTCTAAGCCTACCGCATCATCGTAGGAGAAATAGCTGGATAATTTCATTTTTAGTCCATTAAAAGTGTTTACTTTTAGCTGAATGTGATAATGCAGCTTATGAATCTTTCCAGGTTGTGTAGGTCAGACCTGTCAGACTATTGTTTGATTGACATAATGGATAATAATGTTCATAAAAATTTAGGAACAAGAAGTTGGCGAGAGAAGCCTGATATTATTGAGACTGGTACAATCGTCTATGTCAATGGAGCTTATTTTGATGAAGGACTACGAAAATACAGTGATAGCCTTCCATATAAAGAAAAGACAATGTTGCAAGGAACAGTGGTTAAAATTTATGCGCAGAGTTTTTACATAAAGTTTGACATAGATGGAAAAACTACATCAGTCAAAAAAGTGGCTGTAAGGACTGATGTTCCAGAAGATCAGCAAATATATATTTTGAGTGCAAGTACAGCGTTGGAAGCTGGAAACCAAATCTCAGATCTTCAGGATGAGCCATCATTCTTAGGCTTAGATGACGAGGACCCTGCCTCTTCTCATAGCACATCAGATTTAACAGCAGAATCGGATATTTGTGACGATGACTCAGATTTAGATCCAAATTTTGACATAGACAAGGAATTGAAGAACCAGGGTCTGAAAAATCCTTATGAACCACAAGCAGATGAGACACATAAAGACACCATCTCTGACACTAGTGAGAAGGTTACTGGTGAACCAAATGACAATGTTGAACCAACAAACTTCATTCAAGGAGAAGAGGTCATATTATATTGCAATAATAAACCAATTTTCAAAGCAAAGTACGATTTTGTGGAAGCAGGGGGAACCATCCATGGCCAAGAAGTGAAAGAAGGTGAAAGTAGATTTTTCATAACCCAAGTTTATAAGACTGCAGCATCATGGAGTTTGTTCATTACATCAGATCATACTGAAGGTGCAGCTGTACTATGGAGTATCGTGAATGCTACAAAGATCACTTCAGAGACGGTAAATGACATCAACAGAATGTTTGGGACTGAAAGTTGCACTGCAACACCCCTCATGGAACGCAAAAAGAAGTGCAATCCAGATCAATGGATACGAAATGTACAAAAAAGAAAAAGAAACCAAGGTGAATCCTATCAATATAAAGGAAAAGACGGACAGACAAAAATAATGCCGGAAAAGAAGGTGAGGGATACTTGCCCATCAGCATGCAAAAAGAAGTGCCCTGAAAATTTCACCCATGAGGATCGCGACATCATACACAAAAACTTTTGGAAGTTGGAAGGTGTGGACATGAAGAGGCTGTTTTTGACAAAAATGGTAAAAAGTTCTAAAAAGGGTCGCACAAGGGTTCGACCAAATATTAAAACGGGTAAACGGAGAACCAGAACAACATCACAACAGTATAGTTTGCAAAAGCCTGGCATGCAAGAACCAACAGCAGTTTGTCAGCCATTTTTCCTCAATACCCTGGATATCTCCGCAAAGCAAGTTAAAACTGCCATTAAAAAAGCAATTGATGGAGGTGGTATTGAATCTGATAAAAGAGGTTCCAATGTGCAACATAACAAAATCAATCCTGGACGTGAGCAATCCATTGTTGACCACATCTGCCAATTTAAAACAATTGAGAGTCACTATGTGAGGAAGGGTTCAAGGTACCAATATCTCCCACCAACTCTGAATGTAAAGGAGATGCATAGAATGTACAAAAGATGGTGTTGTACACAAAGAAATATCAAACCAGAGACATATGATACATATCATACAATTTTCAAACAGAAATTCAGCCTAAAGTTCAAAAAACCAAAAAAAGATGAATGCGATCTATGTACCACATACAAACATGTAGCTGATGCAAACATGCTAACAAAGGAAATGGAAGAAGAACACTCTGTTCATCTAGATGAGAAGGAAAGGAGCCGAAAAGTTAAAGAAGAAATGAAAGGATTGGGGGCAAAGTTTGCCCATGTTCAATCATCTGCGTTCGACTTCCAGAAGACACTGTTAACTCCAGCAGGAGCAAGTTCCTCATTCTATTATAGTATGAGGTTACGTAATTTCAATTTCACAATTACTGACATCAGCAACTTTGATGTTCATTGCTATCTCTGGAACGAAGCAGATGCGAAAAAGGGCTCCAATGAAGTGGCCTCTGCTCTTCTTGATTACTTGGTGGAGTTAAAAAAAAAGAGTATCACACATGTAAACCTCTTTTGTGATAGATGCAGTGGGCAAAACTGCAACCGTATGGTCTTCTCTATGCTGTCACTTGCTCGACATTGGCTCAATTTTTCAGAAATAACATTGCGCTTCCTTGTAACCGGACACAGCCAAAATGAAAATGATACCATGCATTCATTGGTGGAGAGAGAAGCTCGTTTATGTGAAACTTACACAACTGAGAATTGGGAAGCACTCATATTGCATGCTTTAACAAAAGCTAATGACTCCAAGAATAAGAAAAGGAACGTGAAATTGAATATACTGACTTTCGAGGAAATCAAAGACTTCAAATGTGGAAAGCATTTATGGCAGCTTCAAGACATTTTCAAAGGAAAAATCAAAGATTGTGATGGCACAGCAATTAAATGGTCCAAACTGATGGACCTAAAGTTCACTGCTGAGAAGCCAACCATGTTACTATTCAAATACAAATACTCTGAAAAAGAGTACCATGAAGTTCCTTTCTTGAAAACATGTAGAATGAGCCAGAGAAACTCCACTGCTTCCATCACTTCATTGATTGATGCTTTGCCATCCATGGCAGACATACCCAATTGTTACGCAGCTGCTCCGGGAATAACAAAGGATAAATATGATTCTCTGATGCAACTTTGCAAGAAGGGCCTTATCCCAAATCACCATCAGAAATTCTATGAAAACCTCAAGGTGGTTGGAGAGAGTGATGCAGAATCAGATGATGGAGTAGAATCTGTTTGAATACTTGCCGTGTTATTAGGGCTGTGGATTAACTGACTTTTTCATTAGGCGTTAACCACTGACTTTTTGATTAACCGTTTTTGTGTAAAACGTCTTAGACATTGACACATTTTGAAGGTTTTGTCAACATAATAAAACGCTTTTAGTGCAGTTTTACAAGTTGTTATTACCAGGTTACTCTAGATACCAACTACGAAAGCTCAATTTGTCCCTTTCATCATGAGCTAAAACATTTAAATTGAACCAAAATGCAAAATACCGATTTTCTGTTAACCACTAATGAATTTCTTAGCAGTTAACCACTAAAACTCGCTTAACTGTACACACTGAGACTGCCAAAACTTTCACTGACCACTGTTATTTGTACTTGTGCCAATGTATTCAGCTCACTGCCAAACTTTTATAGACCGATGTTATTTGTACATAATTATGGCAATATGGCACTTGTGTCAATGGATCCACTTCCAAAACTTTCATAGACCAATGTTATTTATATGGTACTTGTGTCATAATGGATTCACTGCCACAACTTTTACTGATCACTTATTTGTAATTCTTCCAATGTATTCGCTGCCAACACTTTCTCAGACCAATGTTATTTAAATGGTATGTATACTTGTGCTAATGTATTCACTGCCACAACTTTTACTAAACACTGTTATTTTTCTACTTGTGCCAATATAATCACTGCCAAAACTTTCACAGACCAATGTTATTTATATGGTACTTGTGTCATAATGGATTCACTGCCACAACTTTTACTAATCATTTATTTGTAATTCTTCCAATGTATTCACTGCCAACACTTTCTCAGGCCAATGTTATTTAAATGGTTTGTGCTAATGTATTCACTGCCACAACTTTTACTGAACACTGTTATTTTTATACTTGTGCCAATATACAGTATTTACTGCCAAACTTTCACAGACCAATGTTGTATACGCATATAAGGTACTTGTGACAATGTATTCACTGCCACAACTTTTACTGATCACTGTTATATTGTGTACTTGTGCCTTTGCATTTACGGCCAAAACTTCCACTGACCACTGTTATTTGTGTACTTGTGCCAATGGATCCACTGCCACAAGATTTACTGACCACTGTTAGTTATGTGTACTTAGTCAGTGTCACTCAATTCACTGCCAAAACTTCCACTGACCACTGTTATTAATTTGTATAAACTTGTGTCAATGTCATATAGGCTGTGGTTTATGGTATGTCAAGCATCGCATAATTTGATAATTAATTCGTTAAAGTTTTGTTTTTCAGATACGATCATCATAATATAGCATACTAACATCATAAATATAATTGCAAGTGGGCTATCAAATGAAATAGGTTTTTACTTAAATATCAACCTTGCAGCTGACCTGTTAGCCTACTCTGTTCTCACTACATAGTACACACACACACACTATGGAGAAATCCATGAAGAAATACCAAGCATATCCAAATATTTGCAATGAAATGTTCATCCTAAAAGGGCTAAAGTCACATCTAATGCAACTTTTGGTTGCATAATTGTTTCAAATGGGCTTATGTCCTATAATTATGCCAAAAGGGCTTATGTCCAATTTACCCACAGAAAAAATATTTGGAACAGTATTGGCTTAAGTCCAAAATGGGGTTAAAAATATATATATGGGTCCCGCAGGGGGGCCCAACACATGCCTAAGAATGGGTTTACACTTTGTCAACAATGTGTAGAAACAGCATTGTGAAGTTTAATAAAACATGCAAAACATTAGAAATACAAGAAATTTAACATGTTTTTTGCGATTATCTCAAAACTTCAAAAATGGACTTAAGCCACTTCTGTTTTCATGGAACGAAATCTGAAAATTAAGTTTGAATCTTTGCAAATAAACGTATTCAAAACTTTTACTTTGTCCGACGCCATTTCACACTTCGTAATCTACGTCGGCAATGATTTTGGCCGCAGCAAAAATGCGTTCATTTTGAAAACTGCCGAGCTGGAGACAACAGCTTGTTCCGTGTACAAGTCGAACCTGTCTTTTTGAGGTGAAAATTACTTGCGAACATCTCTACCTATACTCGAGTATATATGGTATTCGATAAAAGACTATAAAGACTTTCTATATAAAACAGAAGAGAAAACACTTCGCCGTTGTTAACGGTAATTAGCAAAACGAGGTTAATAAAACTGATAGCGTGTTTCCACTCTGCTTGAAATCATGATTTTTTGCATTTTATTTCGATAACTTCATTGTCTTGATCGTTGTTATTCACTCGCACGAAAAGGAAATGAATCGGCTTGTTTTCCAACTGTTCCAATTATGAGTTAATAATATCAAAATTGTTACGACTAGGCGTACTGCATGCGTAAAACTAATCGTTTTAATTAAATCAACATGCGTACAACTAATCGTTTTAAATTCGTCGGCTGCGTAGCCGAATGTTGAGAATGTCTGCGCGACGTTCGAAAGAACGTGGGTTCGACACCGCTCCAGAGCACGCGGCTGTGTCTCGGCGAAGACACTTAATGACAAACCAAACTAAGGGGAGCAGCTGACTCGAAGACTATATGTCACTTCGCTGCTTCGCTTGTTTTATCGCTGTGATCGCAGTGTACTGTATGTCAGTGGTTCCCAACTCATGGGTCGCGACCCAAAGTTGGGTCGCCTGATAATTTTTTTGGGTCGCTTGTTTTTCAGGCATATTGTATCTTGGGCGAAAAAAATAACAATAAAAAAAAATTTAAAACGTGAAGAGATCGATCACAAAACTGGAAAATATTAACACAAGTCATAAAGCGTTTCATGTCGAGACATCGGAAAGCTTTGTAGCATGATCGTGGTGCAAGAAGTTTTAACAGTTTTCAGTTTTATTATTGTTAATATTATTATTAAATGTAAACCCAACAAAAATTTCAGTCTCAAGCATAAATTAACTTGACAAAGTTACGGGATATATATTGTAACGTGCACTATATGTCACGAACGCTGTCGGACAAACTATGACAAAGTTTTCCACACGTTGGACCACGCATAGTCTGGTGTGGTAAAACGCATCAAAGACAAAGCCCCAAGTGCTGTATGGACTTATTGCTTTCTCCACAGAGAGGCCTTTGCTGCAAAAAAGCTGTCTCAAGAGCTGCACGAAGTGTTGAGTGATGTGAAGTGTGTAAACTTCATCAAAACAAGTTCACTAAATCGGCATTGGTTTTCGTCTTTGTGGATTCTGATTATTATCAAGCATTGCTGTTGCACACAGAAGTGCGATAGTTGTCACGAGGTCGTGTCCTGAAGCGAGTTTGTAATTTGCGAGAGGAGATTGCTATCTTCCTGAGGCAACAGAACTGTGTGAAATTAGCCGAGAAGTTTTTGCAAGAAGATTTCAAGGCAAAAGTTGCTTACCTTGCCGATATATTTGACTCTCTGAATTCACTAAATTTATACAGTAGAATTCGCCTATAACGGCTTTGTTTATAACGTCAATTCGCCTATTACGTCACATTTCGCTCGGTCCCGGCAGAATTCCTATCTTTTACGTACATTGTAGTTCGGCTACAACAGCATCGCCTATAACGTCAATTCGCATGTAACAGCACCTTTTATTAATCCCCAGACATCTTTTTTTCGTTTATAACGTCACTTTAAGCCATCACCTTCAACACGAACGGTCAGTCTTTTAATCCAGTTAGCGCTGCTGCTTGCAAAATGTTTTCCTTTATTTTGCTACGGTACGTCGTTCGCAGCAGGGACTTTAATTAACTGAATTAACTTTTTTTCCCACGTGAAAAACTATCACGTGTAAAAACTTCTCTTCTAGCCTACTGTATGTAACGAGATGTATTGCGCAAATTTCCTGTATATACCTTTTGCTGTAGGTTATTTTTTAAACAATTTCTTTGTTTACTGTATTTTCTGCTTGACTTTTGTCCGTTTGGTGGTACACAGTAGGCTAAACCTGACTGGATTATACACCTCTTTCTTTAATCAAAAGACAGTTTTGAAATAGTTGGCGGTAGTTCGTCTATAACGTCAATTCGGCTATAACGTCAGTTTTTGCAATCCCCTAGAGGTGCCGTTATAGGCGAATTCTACTGTATATGCAAGGCAACGGTTTTACGGTGATTGATCGCGTTGCAAAAGTTTCTGCTTAACACAAAAAACTCGTATTCTGGAAAAGTTATGTCACCAAAGATGAGTACGATATATTTCCTCAGCTAACGCAATATATCTGTGGCAACTGGCAATGAAGTTGATATTAAGCAAACGATATAATTAGACACCTGGAACAGTTCGCCAAAAAGTTTGTGCACTACTATGGAGAATCTCTTAACACCTAATAGCCAAAATGATTGGATAATTGATCCATTTGATGGAAAAGATCTGCCTCAACTTTCCATCTATGTTGCAGAACAGTTTATGAACATAACGACAGAAGCAGCAAACCGTATTTCTTTTGCGTTCTTCAAAGACAAATACAACAAAGATTCTGCAAACACCCACTTTTGGGCTTCCATGTACAAAGTGTATCCCCACAGTTTCACAATTAGGGATTCAAAAACAGATTCCATTTGCAACAACTTAGCTTTGTAAGATTGGATTTAGCGCCATGTGTGTATTGAAAACTGAACAGCGAAACCGGCTGGAAGTTAAAGCTGACATGCGGCTATGCCTAAGCAAAATAACGCCTCGATTTCAAAAACTCACAGACAGCAAGTCAGCACAGCTATCTTATTAGTGATTTGATAAACACATTATTTTCGAAAAAAGTTACTGCTTTTGTAGTGCTGTTTGTTTGCAACACAATCTTGTATGGCTTTTAAAATATTACGACAATTTGCTTGGGTCGCAAGATTTTACCGAACTGAATTTTTTTTTTAAATGGGTCGCCTTAAAAACGAGTTGGGAACCACTGCTGTATGTTATCGCAATGGGCGCAAATAAAAACACGATTATTATTATTCAAGCAGCGGTTCTAATAAATTCGGTTTGCGACCTAGGTGTCAATATAAACAAGACGGTAAGCTTAATCAAAAACTATTTTAATTGAGTAAAATAGCGTTATGGTTATGACGTCATCACCTTTCTCGCCCCCCAAGGTTTTTTGAAAAGTCGGCGCCTATGGTCACCAAAGCAGTGTAATTGTGCAATGCGCATGTCTGCAATAATTACCTCGGTCTTTATGGCTACCGGTACTCAATGAAGTCAACATATTTCTGTACAAAATGCCTGACCTGTGTTTGTTGACAAGTGGTAACTTTGATGACTCTAGGTATATTTTTATTGATTTGGTTACATGATTATACAATATACAGTTACAGTATTGGAATTTTGAATTTAATATTTTCAACATGCTACCATGATTTCAATAACTTTAACTTCATTCTTGTATGTGTAGATTCGCATCCAACAGTGTTGTTTAAATTCAATTGACATCGCATATTTAATTGCTCATATATTATATTTTTCCTCAATTGGAGAGTGGTGCTTCAGTCGCTGTAACTCCTATTAATGAACACCTGGTTCAAAAGTACCGGTTTTATAATTTTACCATGCACAGTTGCACACCGTTGAACGTGTAGCTAAGAAAATGTGAGGTTCAAGATGTTAGTGTAGGCAATTAATGAAAGATTCACAGTTTTAACATTGGTTTAGTATTATATTATATATTATATATACTGTATTTTACCTTTCAAAAACTTTAAGTCTTTTTGTAACCTAAACCAGTTACAACTGGATTTTGTGAGCATCGAAAGCTTATTAATCAAGATTTGCTGTAATTGGCCTTTCCTCTATCGTCTACCTGCGGAATGGCCCGTTTCGGTGAGTCCGATTCGGTGAGTCCGATTCGGTTAGTCCGATTCGGTGAGTCCGATCCCTTAACGGGGGATTTTTTCATTTCTTTTTTTAAATTATCGGGTACCATAGCCTAATTATCATTGCCGTTTTAGGGTTAGGAGTTAAGGTTAGGGGTTAGAAGTTAGGAACTCACCGAATCAGACTCACCGAATCGGACTCACCGAATAGTAGCAGACCCGTCTACCTGTATAGCAGTGTTTTATTCAACTTTCTTGTTCGTCATGTTTAGTGGCGGAGGCCCACGAGGCGGGATGGGAGGAGGCCAGGGAAGACCATTCGGAGGTGGGTTTTCAGCTACGGGCGATAACTCGGCTGCTGCCAAGTCTGCGCGAAGGGCGGGCTGCACAAAATTACATGTCGCTAACCTTCCGGAACACTGTCGCTCTCATGAGCTACGTCAAATGTTCGAGCGCTACGGTTACGTTGCGGAATGTGACGTTGTTGAAGATCGAAAAATCGCTTTTGTTCATATTGAAGAATGTGCTGCTGATGCTGCTATCAATGGTCTCAATGGCTACAATTTGAAGGGCATGCCTTTGAAGGTGCAAATGTCTAAAAACCAGGGAAATCCTCCTGGTGGCGAACCGCCAATGTATGGTGGTGGTGGTGGTGGTGGCCGTGGTGGGGGACGAGGAGGTTTTATGCCTCATAGAGGTGGCAGAGGGGGCATGTTTCCCAGAGGTGGTGGTAGACACGGTGATTTCCCCCGTAACGGAAGAGGAACGTATGATGAATTTGGCTTGGACCCTAACCAGGGTTATGGAGAGAAAGGGTACGAGAGTAACATCCCACCCCCAGCAAAAGATAGAATGGAGTTGCTTGAGCTCCTTGATCGCCGCCGGAGACTGGAAGCGCTTGATCCCTACGAACGACGACTAATCGCGTGCACGGATCCATTCAACTTACCCCCTCCTCCTCCAGAATACCTGCGTTTATTGCGAGAGCGGGCTGTGGTGAAGGCTCGATTGCCTTTGCCACCAACGTCATCGGTGCTGAATCGCTCACTGCCAACCGCTGGCGCCACTACGGCTTCGAGTGCGCTGGCTCGAGCTCTTGTTGCCCGTCGTCAGGCGGCTGCCGCAGCGTCTGTGAAAGCAGATCACATGCGCAGTGTTGGTGGCGCATTAGACCCTTACGGTGAGCCGAAGCAAATGTCGTCGCTCGGGTATTCCGACTTGTACCCGCCGTCACACGGTGGTTATTGACTGCAAGAATGATCACGGAGAATTGCCTCTATGACGCAATAGTTGACACACTGCAATGTATTTTTAAATCGAATTTGCAAATGGCTGCCGGACAAAAAACAAACTTTTAGAATGGTTTTGAACTTTGAGCAACGCTATTGACATTTTAATGTAACAACATGCCTAAGAAAGATCTCTGGATGTAGTTTTAGTTTTCAAGGGCGAGTAACGATGAAATCATTTTCACCATGCTATTGCATAAAAGATTCGTATTTTATGGCGTTTATTGCCGGATTTGAAAACTGTTTCTAGTCTGTTTTGGTTTATCTTCATACAGTGGGGGTTAAGCGAACCAACGAAGAGTCCAATTTGAAAGAAAATGTATGTTGCCAAACGTGCCGTTTGTTATCCATGGTTTGTCCACTTGCAACATCTACAAATGATGGGAAATGAATACTATTTGGCAACATACAGTTTTGTTTCGAAAAATATATTTGAGCTGCATTTTTGTGAACTTCGTAAAATTGTGATATTAGTGTTTCAAAAGCCGTACAGTTTAAACTGCATTTCATGGCCAGTCCAATTGTAACTACTCAATAACCGTTTCTGCCGCATTGCGGTAAATTCAACTCGGTTTTATTAAAAAGCATTTCCTACAAGTTGTGCCTTTGCCGTAAAACATCTTTTGAGTGATATTTCCAGTCAGATGGAATCTTTCAGATTTTTCCACCAGCTGTCAAGTTGAACACTATTTAGTATTGGTACAGTACCAGTAGCGGCAGGTCAGGTTTTCTTACAAACAAGTAATTCCATAGCCGAAAGAATTTTTCAGTACCTGTTACTTGTGTCCACACTTACGTTTGTCCGGCGAATACTTTTATCCAAGCAGCGCCCGAAAAGTTACGAAATTCGGCGGCAGCAACGCGCAATTGATGCGGCGCTTTTGGCGGAAACGGAACCAGTGCTATCGGCAACGAAAGGTGACCATTTTAACCATATTCTTACGATGGACATATTTTTACCAATCGTTAATTCTTTTATGTATCACACAACACACACCATTCAATTCTCGCATTACCGTCCAGCTGAGATCAACGGATCGTATCGATGTTTTCTGTCGCTGAGATCAATCGTCTGTTAACTTGTTTAACAGTTGAGAGGTTCATCAAAAGCGCGATAATCTCATTTTCGGTTGCAATAGATCTTAATGTTTCAGACTAGAATCTGTCCTACCACATGTATTGTATAGCTTAATTGTTAATTAAAAGCTTTTATTCGTATTGTTAACTGTTAACATCTCATTAACACTACTTATGTTAGCATATCTACAGTCGTATCAGTACTGTAGTTTCAATTAAAAAGATAGTTACTTGTAAAAGTAACTGACATGTTCTGTTGTTACAGCTTGATATCAAACTGATTGGATTCAAACACTGCTCTGAAAGGTAACGGGTTCTTGTCTTCAAGTTGGTTATAATAGTCACTGGTCAACAGCAAGTTTTGATCAGAGGGGTCTGGGTCTGCTACTATTCGATGAGTCCGATTCGGTGAGAGCCTTTTTCGGAGAGTTCCCTATTCGGTGATTTTTTGAAATTTTTTTTGAAAATTATCGGGTACCGTAGCCTAATTATTATTGCCGCCTTTACATCGTTTTAACGTCGCTAAACGTTGAAATAAGACCCTTATCCTTAACCCCTAACTCTAAGACGGCAACGATAATTAGGCTACGGTAGTGCGGTACCCGATAATTTAAAAAAAATCATCGAAAAAGGCTCTCACCGAATAGGGAACTCACCGAAACGGACCATTCCGTGATCAGAGACTCGATTAAGCGATTTTTGAATGGTTTTTGACGCTGATTCTAAAAATATCCTTATTTTGTTTCCAGCACACAGGTTTTTGAGATATTTGAATTTTTGTTTAAATTTGACTTATAGCGACGCAATTTGACATAATACTGACAAGTTTAACCTCAAGCATGCACTAAGCAGATTTCACAATGCATTGTGATTACTAGTTGCATTTTAGAAACGTATTTTTATATGACTAATACGTAAAAATACCTACAATATTAAAATGCAAATATAAATTTGCAAAACTTGATGTGCTAGAGAAACAACAAGCGCAGATTCCGAATCAGCGCCGACTATTCATACAGAAAAGCTTGCTCGTATCTGTGATTAAAAGATTTCTAGTTAAAATTAGTTGACCAGTGAATTAAGCTTTTTGAAATGGTATTGAAGCTTTGAAATAGAATTTGACATAATTTGATTCTATTTGAATAAGGCAGTAATGATGCTCTACAGTTGTAGAGCCAAATGCATATGCCATAAATAGGGCTCTGCTGATTCTCTATGCATTTTTGATAAAAAAATAGTGAACTGATACTTGATGGAGAATCGCTGGCCTGCTGCTTCGTAGTCAGGAGATTCCCTATCCTTAATGGAACTCAATAAATGTCAAGTGAGAATTATAAGATAAATCTGACTATGCACTGTAACGACACTCCGGACTGAAATGGTGCTTTTCAGGCCGGTGTATCGTTATAGTGTATATCAGGGCTACTCAACTGGCGGACCGCGGTCCGAATCCGGACCTTCTGGGTGTTGACGGTGGACCTTGAGCTTTTGGAAGAATAACTTCATTTGCCACGTTTCAGGGCTTCTTTAAACAGATTTCTACCGGGAGGATCAATTTTTACTGTGATTAGGCTATCCTAGTTGCTGGGGGGCTTCGACTCCCAGACTCCCTAACACTTTCTCAGAAATCCAATTCGAGTTACATTTTACCTAAAAAAGTGGTTTGGTAGAAATAGTTTAACTTTCGTGGTTGCGTGTGAAATAACTTATTCACCGGACCGCTAAAAATATTCAACTTGTCAAACTGGACCTTTGTTAAGAATAGTTGAGTAACCCTGGTGTATATAGTCAGATTTATCTTATAGTTCTTATTTTGGTATTAGAGAATTTTGTCTGTAAATGGTATTAGAATAACAATGTAATTAAATTGCAATTACCGGTGTTTTTTTGTTGTTAAAAAGCCGATTTTGGTAGGCCCTAGTCATTTTTTTTTCACATTATGATCATGCGTTACATCATGATCTACAGTAGCTTAATTTGGATTCGTGAAAAACTAGTTTCCGCAGGTGTACAAACTGTATATTATGCACACCTGCTGCAGTTGATTTTACGTGTACATTCACCTAACTACTTTTGAGAATTCGCAAGGTGAAAACGTGATGGCTTAACTCTCAACATGTGTATCATTGCAAAACTACGCACTGTGGACCGTAGTGACAAGGCTTGCAGTCAGAAGTTGTTCAATGCTCAAAGATTTTTTTGCCTTCCCGTCCAATTTATCTAAATTTTTAACCCCCAGATACAAAAAAAAACGCTTGCTACTTCTTCAGCAAATAAATATTTCTTATACATTAATTCAACAGGTCTTTCGGCCCACATTGTCGTGCACTACCTTTAAGTTTTGTAACCTTGATTGAAAATTCAGTTCTGGTTTCAGGTTGGACTTTTCTACGTAAAACTATGCTGTTCCTTTCTGCATTATCAAAATCCAGGAGCTTCCATCTAGATTCTAGAAGGTTTGATTGCTCATACTTATAAAAAGTTCTACCTCTCTCTCTGCCTGAGAGAAAATGTTACCTTATGGCAGTCAATTCGCCTAGCCAAGGAAGCCAGCAAGCAGTTATGGTCGATTCACCAACGTTTTCAGACATTGTGAACATAACCTGTAGAATTGGCCAATGGTCGACGTCATTGTAGGCCACCCCAAACGAGCCAAAAAAAAACAAGTTGTTTTCACATTGTTTCAAAGCCTACAGCTCTTAAACCTATAACATGTCGGGAAGGTGGAGACGAAGATTAGCTTTCTTGTCTTTCGATCCACTCCTCTAAATCGTCAACCACTGGCTATAAGTCTGGGCACCAGTGTCGTTATGTTATTATTTATGCGTTTAACTTTCTATAAACCAGTTTCCTTTTACTTTACAGTACTGCCTCAAGGTGTATATCGTGACTGCCAAACGGATGAATACGGCAATCTACTTAAAGATAAATGGAAGTGTTATAGATGCATCTACGTGTTTTTGTAAATTGCAGTACCTGTACTAAATACAATAAGTTGACGGAGAACTCAGTGTTTACCACTTCAAACAGACGGTTTGCTTGCTAGGTTTCAAAATTCAAATAAAACTTTTCTGATCCTAGTAGCCTACGGCCGATGTAACACAGTAATATACAGCATAGGCCGGCTTACATCATTCTAACTTGCCTGAAAATTACCAGTATCGATTAAACTTGACTTTCCTAGAGGAAAGCTGATTTAGGCTACTTTGACTGAAAGCAGACTTTGTGATTTGTTAGGTCATTGTAATCAGTTCAATGTAACCGCCACTATTTGGCAAATAAACGCAACAGCAAGAAATCAAGGTAGCGTAAAAATAAAGACGTAACGTAACAGAATACATGATCAATGATACATTGCTCCATAATGGTGAACTACTGAGCTGTGGTAGCTGGTACCAGATATTGCACAAAGGTTTAAGGGATACGTACTACGGTAACAATTTTAAAACAAGCAGCTAGCTCACCCCACGTATTTCGTTTTTATCACAAATGAAACAAAACAATTGCGATATCCCAGTCGCAAGTTAAAGCTAGAAACAATTTGTCAACCCCGGAGGTAAATTAGTTTTGGGGTGCAGAAGAGAGGCGGCTGAGAACAGAAACTTTCAAAACATCATTCAAAAGTACAGCAATTGCCTCCACAATATAAGTACGGTACATTGGTCCTCCGTGGCACGCCACTTGGTTTATGTGGTGGTCAGCACGACATGATTCTTTGGCGACAAAAATAAAATTTCTCTGTTGACAGGATAGATTGCACTGTAGAGGCCCCCTCAATGGGAATGTACAAATGCCACTGATCGCCTCAGTGGTGGCTACTTGTCTCGGTGAACAACAAAACAGTGATATTTGATTGGGCCAAAGCCATACCAATGAAGTCATTGTCAAATATTTATACACGTAATGATACGTACATAAAATTTGCAAATAGTTAGGCCTACCCGCGAAAGCGAAATTTTTTTCCCACGAGCTTTCTGTCTCATTGATTCTAGTCACTCTAAAAAGTAAGATTTTCCGAAAGTGTTTTGAGAGATTGGTTGATTCAGATTGCGAAATAACTATTTGCCAATGAAATTGTGCAATGATAATAAAATATAAGCTTTCCCTAACCCCACTTTTTTTGAAAAGCTCTTGTGCACCGCAAAAATTAATTTAAAGAAAAAAAAAAGTTTGACGTCGACGTCGAACCCTCGTTGTCACGAACACTAGGCAGAGGATGAAACCACTGAACAAACCGTGCCAACGAGAAAATGTTGCATTCACACGGTTTTAATACAAACTTTTACCAAAATATGCAAATGAGACAGAAATCTCGTGGGAAAAAAAATTCGCTACCCCGGGTTAAAAAAATCGCTACCCGGGTTAAATTTCGCGGGTTAAAAAACGAATGAGTCACTGCTTTCATCAAACCAGATCCTAAATAAACATAATCACTTATTTTTGTCGATAAAAATTGACATATTTTTAGCAAAATTGTTTACATAAAAAAACAGTGGGCTTTTACAATATGACAGTGGTCGCCTAAACCGCCCACTGGAAAGTTTCCCAATTTCACTTGTGCAATGTCAGAATATATAAAATAGGTTCTCAGGTTTGTGATAACTTAGGAACAAGGTTGGAAGATATTTTTTATATTTCTAACCAAACTGCCACTAAAAATTAGTCCAATCATTTACAAGTTGAAACAAGGCAAAAAGTAGATAAAATTTGAACGTTTGCACTTACTAAAATCAAAATTTTCAGCTAGAAATGGTATAGGCTATATTTTGTGAAGTTTGGTTTGAAACAAAACCCGCGACTGCTAAAAATTTTTTTTTTTTGAAAATCGCTGAACTGGCAACCCTGCAAAGGAATATGTGCAGAAGACCAACCAACGGTGACCACCAACAATGTGATATGTAGCGTTTGATGAAAAGTTATTCATAGTGTACTTGCATAAGACAGACTTGCATAATGTTTTCAGTCATAAATAAACGCAGTGCACGTTGTCAGAAGCAGGGTTGTTAGGTGATCTAATTTTAGGCCACCTGGCAACTCTGGTCAGAAGGGCCACAATATCAGAACCCCTTAAATCACGGTCGACTTATGGAAATCGTCAAATTTCCCTTGATCGGTTGTTACAGCAAGCAGAAAATACGTACGGTACAAAAGAAAACCATCACTGTACCGGCAAAACAATCAAAGTGTAAGTTATTCTGAAATTGAACTTAGGAAAATGGTATCAATGACATTTTTTTCGTATCCGTATTCCTCAATGACATATAAGGAATAATAAGGATGGCAAGTAGTGAAGGTTTGTAATTGTTCGAGAAGATACTTGCCTATTTGAAGAACTACATATCTTAGACAGTTGTTCGGCATGAGAGGCGTTATTAGTCATTGCAGGTTAAAGGATTACAGGGCACTTGAAACCCAATATCCTTATTGGAATCCCGCAACTTTTCGCCTTTTGTTGTCAAAATTACAGGGTACGGTGTGAGGATTGGGGCATACTAGTAAAAACACAATAGAAAAATCTAAAAATGAAATAATGCAATAAGCACCCACGGAAACTAGACCCTTTAATAAAACGTGATTAAAATAGTTAAACACCAACACGAAAAAGCACCCTCGGCTTATACAGGGTTACGCGTGGGCTTGCTGCTGAAAAATTTAAGCAACGTTTTTCTTTTGAAGACGTACCTATACTTTCTCCGTAACTTGTGCAATCTTTCCCAGAAAAACGACACAACTACACATATGAAAAGAAACCCTAACAAACTGTGCATGATGAACAGCGTTCGTTCATGAGCTTTCTTCCATTCGCGAAGTGCTTTGACATTCGTGAAGCGGTTTCTATAATCGTATGGAAGTTCGAACTGGGACTGTTTTGGCATGACTGTCTCGTAGAAGTCACGAATGACAGCTTTGATTGTTGAAGCACCTCTGAAAAGTTAGTAAATTTAATAACTAGTTACCGCAATAAATTTGATGTTTGATGTCAAACATCTCTCCCCATACAGCAAAATCCGTCGTTTTTACGTTGATTTAACGTCTGCAGACGTTGAATCAATGGAAAGATGACTGATTTTGCTGTCTGGGTCGGAATTGGTTTAATCGATGTGTTAGCTAGGTCATTTTAATTAAACTTGAATCAGCTCCATTGCTTTAAAAAGAAGTGGAGCCGGGTGTGAAGGGGCCATCTTCGGTAACGGGGACATCACCGGATTAAAACTGGCTACGACCAACAATATGAGTATCGAAACACGCATAAAGTTTTTAATTGAGAGGTCGCTGTATCCAGCAGAGGTTGAAGTTTTTGTCGTATCCAGGCTTACGTCCAGTAGTTAAATTTGCTCTTGAGTGGTGTAGAACTGACGCTCTCTCAAGTGCCGTGCAAAGGTTCTCACCACTCGCATGCAGCCGAAGGTAGAAGTAATTTCATCGTACAAGTTTTTGTGCCTTACAAATCCTGCAACTATCATTCTACATGCGAATCACAAAGCAAGACAGACTCATTGTCCATGAACACGAAAAAGTAAAACAAATATTTTTCCACTCACTCCAGCTCGTGATTGATATTATCATTGAGGCAGACAAATTTCTTCGGGTTCTTCCTTAAGTCGTCCAACTGACCGACAATGGTTGAAACATTATCACGAATCATTTTGAAACCGATCTCATCTTGGCTCATCTCCTAGCACACGAGAATTGATTGATAGACCAAGTTACTGAATATTCACATTTGCAACTCTATCAAAATGAAGTGTTCATTTTTCTTTATATTGCGATGATTTGTTATTGTCGAAGAAAATACAGTATAGGCTACCTAGTACCTACCTACTCTTTCAAATTATTCTTGTCACATCTGCGGACCATTAAAAATGACTCTGAGTGAATTTACAAAACCACTCTTAAATATATTAATTTTAGTTTAGAAGGCTACTTTTTCTTAAAATCAATGCATGCACAATGTGGGTATTGTAGGAGGCCGGGACCTCTCCCAGTGATTTTCTATGGTGCGGTTGCATGAAGTTTATTTTGGATACAACTCCCCACTGTTTGAATAAAAACTAGCTTGGTTGGTTTTGAATCTTTATCCTCGGACTGACAAAGCCTTGATAGGTTATTCCTGGTAGTTTCGTATACTTGTAGAGGCTTTTGACGCAGGGCCGGTTACCGAGATTGACACAGTGAAGTTTTCCGATTTCTTTCTCGTCATCCAAATTTAAGTGCAAATGCATATCATAGCCAACTATACAGTAGTGCAAATGCACATCATAGCCAATTATAGTGCAAATGCACGAAACTTTTCTAGAGTATTGTCGATCTATAGATAAAAAAGCTACACAAAAGCACGGAGCTCTAGGAACACACCTCATATTTGTACTTTTTCCTTCCAGAGAAAGTCTTGTTGATCAGTTGTGTGACGAAAGGGCAATTGAGCATGACCTCTTTAGTGACGAGTGGCATGTTCTTGTCGTAGTAGTTTTCGGTCACAGCCCAATCCACCAGACCACCGGTGGGTTGTGTGTATGATCGAACAGTTTGATTGCCGTTGTCGGTCAAGTTCTGCAAGCACAATTCAATATGACATATATTGAAGAGGCAAACCTACATTTAATGGCCTTTAACAAATGAAAAAAAAAAAAAAAACAATAAAAAAACTGGACATAAAATCGCCGAGAAACATTGCAATTAGAAGACTTCGTACAGAAAACTTGGTGGCATCAACCACTTAATATATAATCAATACAATATTCACTGGATTGCCATGAAATGGAATCAAATTGTTCTGCCCGAGACTAATGGAGTAAGAGCTCGCGGGATGCATTAGGCTACGGTCGTGTGATACACGCGAAGGACACCATTTAATCTTTCATCGATATAAAGGTTTCCGACGACGCTCAACCTTTAAATATTCCGAGGTTGAACTTGCATGCATTGCTTCCATATGTGGCGGTTTCTTGCAAGATACGAAATCGAAATGAACCGGTTTGAACCAGTATTTAACAATATACAATAGACAGACATAACTCAGCAACAACACTACATTTAACATTATAAAAACAAAAAGCGAACGTTTTCGGCTAGTCATACAGCCCTTTTCAAGCCTGTAAGAAAAAATACATAATAAAAGAAATGCTAAATAATCATATAGTATCACAGCAAAAATATGGTCAAATCTGAACATTTAAGAAACTGTCTCGCTCACACAAAATGACAACTGAAAATTACACAGCACAACGGGTCAAGTATTTGAGAAGTAAAAATTAATTAATTGTTTAGAAAAGGAATCAGGCAAAATTACGCAAGATTGACAGAAGCACAACACGAGATAGTGGCACAAACAAAAAAAATGCGAGAAGCACAAGATGTGAATATTCAATCAAAAACTGTTAAGATAAAAAGCTCCGCCAGCAAATAATTGCTTGTTGAGCCCTGGGTTTAAAGATTTGATGATCAATGCCTCGTGAATCTTGGTGTCGAACTCGGACAAACAATTACGAACAATTTTGAAGGACTGCATTGACGGTTTATTGTTTGAGCACGATTGGCAGTTTCTAACATGGTCTTTAATTGCACTGTTTTTATTAAAATTAGCTAAATTCAAATGCTCTCCCACTCTAGTCACCAAATGTCGCGTGGTCATACCAATGTATGACGATCTCGCATCATGCGAGCAAGTGAACTTATAAACGACGTTTGAACATAAGCGGAAAGGAGTTTTAGACTTCAACTGAAAATAATAACCAGCTTTAAATGTTTTATAAACGGGAAAAATCTTAACGTTAAACTTCAAGGCAATAAATCTGGACAAACTTGTGGCAAAACGTTTGGATTCCTTACCAACAAACGGGATTGTTGGTAAGGATAATGTTAAATGTAGTGTTGTTGCTGAGTTATGTCTGTTTATGGTTCAAAAGAGTTACCTCTCTACCCAAATTGTAATATACAATAGAATTGTCAATAAGCAACAAGCATTGCAACCGTTTTTGGTAAGTTATTCTGAAGGGCTGTTCAAGCACCAGATGACGTCATTTTTTAACTTTTCTTTACCCTTTAATATGGAATTAATGTGACGATTTTCTGAAATCCATAACATGCAATGTAATAGTTTTGATAGCCCTTAGCCGAAAACGCCGCCATTATATTTGATTAAACCCATGGTAAAAAAACGGTTTTAATAAGTAATCGCGTCGCTAGTTGGGCTTTTGTCATTTCTTATCTCACCTCTTTCGGGCCATACAAGTCCCAGGCGCATGCTTTAAAAGCATCTTCAATTGAAGTTAAATCTTGTAGCGTCAGTGGCAGCTCGAACAAGCGAGTTGACAGCAACCTGCGATCAACGTAAAAGCAATGCTGACATTCTTCTTTGCTAACACGGTTTTTCTTCGTGCAAACGGTTCTGCTCACACGCATCCCGGAAACAAAGCCTACAAATCGTCTGTGCATTCCCAGATAGCAAATCCGCCACTTTTACATTGATTCAACGTCTACAGGCGTTGAAACCACGTAAAAGTGGCGGATTTTGCTGTCTGAGTTATGTGCATAATACAATTGACAAGCTGTTCAGTTAACAAGCAAGGCAACTGCTTGTTAATACAATACTTCCGTAACAGCATCGGAAAATACTATTATAGTTAGCTCGTAGTTTTGTGAGTCAACTGTAATAGTATGCTATACAAGTATACAGTATACACGATTGAGCTTTCAATTAAAGACAAGATAGCGACCTGCAGTATATACAGAAGTCGCCATGAACAAACATAAAATTGAGCAAAGCATGCTTTCACTGACTGACAACCATTCACGTGAATGGTTGTGACAGGCAAATCACACGTACAAAAATAGACACCAGGATATTGTGAATAACAAAGCGTAACCTTATTTCACGATCGGATAAAACCCCGGACCCGTCAGTGTCCATTTCATCAAATATGTCTGAGTAGACAATCGGTTTCTCTTCGCTCATCAGGAAGTAGAAATATGAAAACGCAAACTGCATGTCCTGTGTTGGAAAAGAGATGTAAGGTAAAAGGAATAATAAGAAGTTGGTCAATGCCCAGAAACCAAAATTGGTCCTTTTTACATTGATTCAGCGTCGGCAGACGCTGAATCAATGCAAAAAGGACCAATTTTGAAGGCTGGGTGAGATTTATCGAAAACTGAAGTTTAGCTAAGAAAGATTATTGCGGAAGACGGTCATGCAATCCACCTCGTAGTTTTGACTGAAATAGAAGCAATGATCAGACAGGGAGAGACTAAAGACGGCGACTTACTTCCGAGTGGCGAAGTCGATGCGATGACGTCATATCGTATTCATGCGTGTACTTGCTCTGCAATTCAGCCATGATGTGCCTTGAGAAACAGAAACTAAATTACTTAACAAGTTTCTAATTGGTTAGAATCATAGCAACCTATGTCCATTGTACACATATATAGGTCTGTATGGTTCGGAATTCTCAATAGAAGGCCATCTTCCAAAATAGAGACAAAATTAAAAATAAAGAAGGATCAATCTGAAATTGAAAGAATACAGCCCAAAATGCAGCAACACAACTTATGGTTCTGTGAAATTAATTCAATTATATGAAAACATTTAGATTTCCAAACGCTGAATCACGAGTCCTGTGTTCTCTTTACCCTATCAAGCTTTAATATATCGTACTTGTCAATCAGATGCGGCATGTGGGCCGGGACCTTGCGCTGGGTGAAGCCAAACCTATCGTTGAATAGCTTGCTGACAAAACGTAACGAATCACCGAAAGTGTCGAGAAGTTTGCGACGGCGAAACGTTGTGGTATATCTGTCATGAGAAAACAAATCACCCATTGACACGTCACTGCTGACCTAATGGGTTAGGATCAAGGATGTGGTAAAACGGCATGAAAATTTTAGTGCTAGGTAAGCTACCACTCAGCGTTGAGGAAAAGTTAATAATGTTCTTGAGTGGCCCACTCAGTGATTGGACGAATCTGTTTACTTTGTAAAGTGCTAAAAACACCACATTTCTGCGATAGATACTACGCCATGTAACATACACAATATAATTACAATTCGAATGAAATCAAAGTATCCTTTTACGCTTCTTCACTCAGGATTAAGCTTATGATACTCACTGATTAGCCACTTTCTCTTCAGGCGCTTTGGCCATATGGCGTTCATTCGTGCGTTCCCAAGGCAGGAAGCCGTCAGGGAGAGACTGTGTGTCTACGTCGGTTTCAAATGACTGCAACTTCCGCCTTTTAACGCTTTCAGACCAGTTTGCGGGCCTAATGAATATAAATCAAATACAACTTCCTATTTTAACGTGATTGAAGGCAACTTGTGATTGAAGGTATACTTCCACGATCCCTGCACTCAGAATGGCAAAAGAGGGCATTGGTCACTATTCAAAAGGAAAGTGGCAACTTGAGGGCCAAGAGATAAAAAGGACATTCACGTTTTGTGATAAACCGAGTGGAAGTGGTGAAAAGTTACAATTGATCTAAGAACTACGTATCGTCCACAATGTAGTCAGTTCATTTCATAAGATACGAAAATCCAAAAATAAATGATAGAATTGCAGCCAGATATCAACAATAAAACAGTCGCCATGATTTTATTATGTTGACTTTGTTTCTGCAGGGTTATGTTTTTTATTTCTACAACTTGACCGTTACTTAAGCCGAGAAACCGACCGTACCATCGATTATTTTACGTAGATTTTGTCCACTTTTAAACTCAGTTTAAGCACAAAAGTGCACATTTCGTCTTAATTTCTATGACTTCAGGTTGCCAATTCCTAAGTGAGAGAGCAATCCCTTTCTTCTGCCAATCTGCACAGTGCACGAGTGATAGAGCCAAACAGTTGTTTCAACTTCGTGGAAATACCCGTAACCAGCAAAATTCAAATCACATAGACATAGTCATAACGCTATCTCAATAACACAATATTGAACAGAAAATGCAGCGCATGAAAATCATATCACAGCGTAAGGCCGACCGTTTCTCTAAAGTCATGTCTAAGACAATGATGCCATTTATACAGATGTTCTTGTAGAAAAAGTCCTACTAGGCTATAAGCACACGAATGAGCACTCACTAATACAGAGAGCACTTACGTTTCGCTAACCTATCGATATGACATCCTCACTAGTTGTAAGAATTACAATCATGTAAACTATAGCGTCAGTCGACTGCGGAAAAGAAAAAAAATAGCTGTTCGGTGTTTTGAATCTATTGTTTGCAAATGTCAACATATACCGTTGAAAGTGACCGTTGAAAGTTAATACAGTTTTGGTAAGTAATCCTGCATATGTGTACCTTTGCTCTGTGTCAGAAAGCTTCTCAAAATCCACTAAGGTTTCCAATGTTTTCTTGTGAACGTCAGGTACGTTCTTCCTGAAACACAAGTTTGCGTCATCATATTGCAAAATTCTTTATAGTTCTCTTACTGCAATTCTTAATTTGCTGTTACATATAGTGTTTTGGTGTTACACCCTACTCTCGTTAGTGCCGAAAGCTTAGTACAATGAGAACCTTATCTTCTCATCCCCCGATGCTTGAATCAAGT
This sequence comes from Aplidium turbinatum, assembly GCF_918807975.1. Classification (NCBI taxonomy): domain Eukaryota; kingdom Metazoa; phylum Chordata; class Ascidiacea; order Aplousobranchia; family Polyclinidae; genus Aplidium; species Aplidium turbinatum. The sequence goes on from NC_137472.1 coordinate 52,006,901, forward strand.
ATGGGACCCACCTTTACCTTTATAGTGTTTACATATAATTTACATTTTCGCTCATAAATGCTTCATGACAACTACTCAGTATATCCGCAAATTTATTCGTCAAAATAGATACAGATAATAGTTATCAAAAAACAAATAGCAATTATAGGGTACACACAAAATATATCGCGCGCAAAGATCCTTGTTTTATGGCTGACTTAACGAATTGCAGTGAATAAAAAAGCAAGGTGCTTTCATATGAGAAAACTCAGCCTAGACGACAAGGCTATGTAACACAACACCTTCTCACCGAAGCTTGAGAAGAGGATGACTCGCAACGACGCGTTTGACGTCAGAACCAGGGTCTCCTTTCTTGTGAGAATGAGCGTTTTCTTTTAAGCTCTGTTGAAGACTGTCGTCAGGTTTCTTTGCAGCATCTTCCTCCCTTTTCACCAAGCCTCTGTCGCCCTTTAGCCGTAACTTTCTTGGTTGAGCATTTTCTTGGCTGAGGGTATTTTCTTGGCTGAGCAAGCGCGGTTCTTTCAAATGAGATTTCAGCAGTTGGAAGACTTTCAGTTTGTATCCTGCCCTTGTTAAAATTTCTTCTTCGAACTCATTTTTAATGATCTCTAGTTGGTTTTGTATCTGTTTTGGAAGGTCCGTTATGTTTACTTGATCAATCGAGAAAGGGATCTCAACATCGGTGCGTTTTTTGTCTCGTTTGATACTAGGCCGCTTCATATCCTCTGGGACATCCACGATGACAATCTCCGGAAGAAGATCCTTGGAGGAGACTGTTTCCAGTTTGGTTTTTTCGTCCTCCACTTTCACTTCAGTGTCGTCTTCAGTGACATTTGTAGTTTCGTTGGAGCTTGGAAAGGCTTTCACTTGAAATTGTACCGATATTATCTTTTCTATGTCATCATTTGTTCGTGACTTATTTGATGGAGAGCCAGTGATATTGAACTTCGCCTGCAAACAAGAAAGTCAGCTTTTAATCGACGATGGACAAAATATCATTGTAATAAACAAACAGAATGAAGTTAACTTTTTGTGTTAAGAAAAAAAAAGTACATTTTTATCAACAGGTGCAATGTACAAAGTACAATGCAAAAGATGCAAACAGCCCAGTGAATTGTAGCTGTAGGACTGCGGTTACAAGCTCAATATAATGTTGAAAGTTAACGAGATACAAGAATGGAGACCTACCAAATTCAACTATTGCAATGCTGCACAAACTTACCACTGTTCTGTTGGCGTTTACGTCAAAGACCAAAGTTATAACGTGATATTTATTAGAAACAGCAGCCGTTCTCAAGTGGTCGTTCTTTTCATAATTAGCTGACGTCACTTTGCCGAAAGTCTGTAAATAATGACAAAGCAATTTACAAAGTCTAAGTGAAAACGAAACAAAGTTTATATGTATTGTAGAGGTGTGAATAAACACCAACGTTGAAACTGCAAACTGGTTCTGACTGGTTCAAACCAACAAATGCAAGCAAACAGTTTTATAAAGATCTGCAACAAATAATATTTCTTCCACAAGAAACAAGAAATGTTTTGCAAGCACCGCAAAGTATAAATTCTTTCTAATGATCAAGAAAATAAAGTATCTTCTGACAGGTGTCAAGATATGAACGACTCGGTTACATGTCTTGTAATGCCAAGGAATTTATTTTCACACGTGTGAAAATAAATTCCTTTGCATTCACACTAATTTTTACGCACCCAGTTTTTTATTTATTTAGATCATCAAATAAAGACAGTACAGTAAATCACACGATTTTTTGTATCCTTATTCAAGCAGGAAACAATAATCAACGCAAAGCTAAATACACCTGTGATGTGTACCTCAGATATCTCGACGTATCCAACATGTTTTCCTGGCGGTAAAGCGTACGTAGTGCCATTCGTTAAATTCGAGGCCAATTTGAAGATTTTGTTGTATTCGCTAAGACCGCAATCTCCAGCATCAAATCCGCATTCATATGCATTGCATGCCTGAGGAAAAAGACTATTATAATAACAATAACAACACTTGCTTTTTGCTCCACAGCGCTTTACAAAGCAGACAGTATCAATGCAGCCGTATAGACTAGGCACAACTGAGTACATTATTGCCCGAATCCATTCCACTGCTCAGTGCCAAGCAGGAATTAGATTCAGTACCATTTTTTAAAAAGTCTTTGGTATGAGCCGACAGGGTATCGAACCCATGCCTACCGATTCAGCGGCGGACGCACTAACTAACCACTAAGCCACCGAGCCTATTATATATTGTTCATTCACTTTACGGCTGATTTTTGACAGTTCCAATTCAATTAAATGTTGTTTATTCCAGCTAATACCGCTGTTGATTCAAGAGATCATTTTTTTAGTGTAAATGAATTTTTTTCTGTTTGATGAAGTTCAAACTCACTTGAAATTTAAACGACTCAAAAATGTTCAGTTTTCTTAACACAGTTATTAAAATCGTAATCTCTTGTTACAGATTTAACAAGTCGACCTTTGCCAACTTAGCCTGATGATGTTTGCATCGACATACAGTACAGTACCTGATCACAAAACTTGTCAGCCAGCCAAGTATTGGAGCACCCGGGTTTGCAATAGTGCGTGAATGAATTCTGCCATGAGTTCTGCCACAGTCCACCTCCGCCAACATTACTATTCATACCAACACCAGCTTTAATATTGCTTCCTGTATAAGCAAAGATATTTTTGTGATATTTGTAGATATAACTAGCAAAATAACAACAAATATAACATGCTACGAAGACCGAAAATTTTAAATTTGGTTTTAGAATACCTCTATGTGGTGAAAGAAATGCTGAAGACCTAAGGTTAGATCAACTAGCCCTTAATTTTTCCCACCACTTTTGAACATGATGCATTCAATTTCAATTTTTTATTTTTAATCTTTTGTTTTCAGTGTGCAAGCCATAAAACATCACCAGTAAAAATGCACACTGTAAAACACACGATCTACATTACAGAGAATTTGCAATTTGACTTCAACTTATGTATGTATTCGCTTTTAAAATCTGATTACTCAACTTTCATGATAATCAGTGCGATATAACAAGACTGTAAAGTCTATAGATGCATAGTTTTTACCTTTCAATCTCTACATTTCAATGCCTTCGAAAAAACATCACTGCTTTTCCAAAATTATCGAAAAACATCTGTCTAAATTCCACTACAAACTTGAAATTTGGTCAATGGTCATATGGCGTAACAAAACAATTGCTTGACAACACCCAATACAGTCTAATATTCTGCTGACGTTAAACAAGCTCGCGATAAAGCGGCCGTGACAAATCACATGACATTAAAATGTGTGTGCGAGCCATGTTGTTTAATAAACACCCAAATCTCTTTAGATAAAACAGGTTTTTACCGGTACAATCTCCTCCGTCCCAGTTGCATTCGGAAACGTTACAGGCTGCATCGCAGTAGCCGTCAGTTATCCAAGATGGCGCACAACCTTCGGCGCAGTTTGGAACTGGCCATGTTAAATAAACTTTCTGTCCGGATGAATGAGTGTAGAAGTCTTCTGGCCAAACCTAGAAGGAAAAAAATAAGCATATCTCTCATTCTCAACCTGAGAATTTTTTTTGCATTTTTTTGCAATGAAAGCAACGACTCATTCGCTAGCTAGAAAGGTCCGAATGGGCTTTGTGTCAATAGCAGCGAGTGGTTCCCTTTGCGATAGTTTGAAATGAATTGATCATCATTAATGTACCATGCCTCGCCACTTTAACTAGGCATGGAGTCACAAACACAATGTTCTGCGCTGCATTTCAAGTCATTACGTGACTTCAAGAAAAAACGTGATGCTTCGATTGGTAGATGACGCTAGGATTATCCTGTACATACTACAGCAATGAAAAGGTATGCTCAGGGTGTAATTTATAAATGCAGTCAAAGTTTAAAAATCTCTGTATTAAGAAATCGTGTTAATGAAACAAAACGCCAATAATGCACCGTATATATAATATACGTGATGAAATGATACATTTTTTCACTTATATAACTGAAGAGGACGTCACTGTTTCAACCTTAAGGTCTCCTTAGGGCAATAAATCGTACACTGGACACGTAGGACTAAAAGCTAAAAACTCTTGCAATTGAATCAACGATCTATTTTAAAGATGCACAAAGCAAAACTAAGGCATCACCTCTTTGGCGAACATCACGTCGTCATTGAAGTAGATAAATTTATCCGACAAACCAGGAATCCTGTGAAGGTGTGCCTCGATTGCTGGGGAACTAAACGTAGGAAGATGGCTTTTATTAACAAATATTTCTTCGTGGGTCACCTGTCAATGCAACGTATTGTCCGTTATTTACAAGTTTTTCTTTGAAAACTGCGATTTAATTGCTTTGTTTTAATTCAACATACGGTCTTGCCTACACAATTGAACGGAATGGCCCGTTTCGGTGAGTCCGATTAGGTGAGTCCAATTCGGTGAGTCCGATCCCTTAACGGGGGATTTTTTCAATTTTTTTTTTAAATTATCGGGTACCGTAGCCTAATTATCATTGCCGTTTTAGGGTTAGGGGTTAGAGGTTAGGAACTCACCGAATAGTAGCAGACCCCAATTGAATGTGTATAAAAATTTCAACTATTGGATTCTTCAAATTCACAACACAACACCATTTGTTTGTAGATGCCTTACGAACTTTGTTCTTACCAAAGTTAAATGTGGTGAGTCCATGTTTAACCAATACGGAATTTGTCCGTTTGTTACAACGTAAATGTGGTGGACCCATGGGGCAAACTTCTCTATCGAACGAAGGGAATACCTGAACCCAAGAGGAAAATAAGTCACATAGCAGTAAAGACTGAAAAAATGAAAGAATCAACAATCAACATGCTCAATGGCTATGTAATAACACCATTAAAAAGGGATTAAAATACATTTGGTCTAGATTCTAGAATTTAGATTCAAAATTAAATAACAATGGTTCATAAGTTAAGTTTATTTATATTTCTAACCATCACAACAAAAACAGTCATCATTGCAGGTTCGCACGTTGACAAGGCCTGTGTATATGGTCGCTATGGTTTGAGTCATGTTCTGCATATAACTCCCAAGAATATTTTGCATCAACAATAGAGCTAGAGAGTGAATAATGCGCTGAGCTACGTGCGTGCACCAGTGCAATACCAAGGCTGGTGATACACGATGAGGAACAAATTCATTATTGAAGATGACTCAGTTGTGTGGTTGCTGACCGAGTGGAACTGCTGGGAAGTTGGAGACTCACCGTAGCTCTTCATTATCCTCGAATCTGCTCCTTGAGACGATGTCGGAATCCCCCGAAGTGTAGACTATGTTGACAAAGTATGCAGAATGAACAGATACCGACTTGTCATTGAATTTTATTCCAAACTTTAATGAAGAATTTGCTTTCCCGTCCACGAAATCATCAACGACAGATCGGTCTGAAATGTCGTTTGGTTGCAGAAACAAAACTTTTGTGTACAATGGCATAATCATTTGTATTTATTTAGAGCACAAGCGTTGTAAGGTAAGAAGTAAAATTAACAGCGAAAGTGTTGATTTAAAAAGTGCTAATGGACCCAGGAAGTCAAAAAAGTTCTTAATTATATACTGTCAAAACACATTTTTGAATCATTTTCAACTTAATTCTTATGTCAGCGCAGAGTATTGGCAAATATTAAAAAAGTTGAAATAACATGTCAACAACAAACATATATCTCTTTTGAACAAAATTCTATCTACCAGTCATTTTCATTGTATGTAATGTGTGCACCTGTGCAATGTGCATCATCGGGTTATAATCAAACTTCACAAGCTTGCTGTTGAACCTTTGAAGCTCACAAACTATATTGTCTATTTTTGACTGTTACAAATTTAAACTAAAATACCCAAGAAATGATTTAACAATAACATAAATGATTTTTCAACTGGATTAACTAGAAAAAGTGAAATTGAATAGGTGACAATGAAGTACAAAGTTTTTGCAAAGTTTGTGAAAGAAATTTTTTTAGTTAACTACATTAAAGCATCAGTTGGACTGCACAAAATGCTTCTGACAAGATTGTATCATACAATGTTAATAATTGTATATATACAATTATACATGCAGTAAATCTGTACCGTAAGTATTACTGATACAGGACTTAACGCCGCTATAGAAATAACACAAATTCAATCACGTGACCCCTAAACCGCAAGACACAAATGACGCAAGAGTTGATTGCATCATTCAGACTGCGGCATAAAGTCGTGAATCCAAGTATATTACATGCTTGCCAACTTCAAAGCAAGTTGTAAACGTACACATTTGTTACAGTTATTATTTAGTATTGCTGAAGTTTCCATGTGTAGTAAAGAATTCAAGAAGTCGTAGCATGATGTTTCACTGTTGAAGACCAACTTACTAAGATCTTGTCTTAAATTAGTTATAAATAATAAAAACATGCACTCACCATTTAACCACAGTAAAACAATGCCTTTTTCACTGCTAAAATGTATCCAGTCAAGCTTTTCTTTTAACATGGCTGGAATTTGGTCCATAAATTGTGAATCAGTCTTGATGTCATCTGGTATAGGTCTCAGTAGAAGTGCTTGAGATAGCCGTTGAGACTGTGGGGCTGAAGCATCACTGGTCACATGAAACCAGGAAAATGTGGAATTGAAAGAATTGTTGTCTGTTTTAAAGTTACGAGCTTTCTCCAAGCTATGAAATCTGAAATTCAAAGTTTTAAAATAGTTTATGCCAAAAAAAACAATGCTAAAATATAAAAAAGGGTTAGGGTAAAATAATGGCTACCTGGAGATGAGATTTGTCATGAGGCCTGGTTCGTCACATTTTGACTATCGCTAAGTCTGCTTTTGCCTACTGGTATTTGAAATTTTCTAAGATTTTTTTACTTTTCTAATTCATGATGATATAAAAACTTTTTGCTGCCTTGGTGAAATAGTACAAAATGAGAAAAAGCAAGTTAAAAACGTTCAATCAGACTGTTAGCAAGCGATTAATCACCTGATTGAAAGTTTCTAAATTAAATTATGCTTCTTTTTCACGGAATGGCCCATTTCGGTGAGTCCAATTCGGGGAGTTCCCTATTCGGTGAGAGCCCTATTCGGTGATTTTTTTTTAAATTATTGGTTACCGTAGCCTAATTATCATTGCCGTTATAGGGTTAGGGGTTAAGAGTTAAGGGTTAGGGTCTTATTTCAACGTTTAGTGATGTTAAAATGATGTAAAAGCGGCAATGATAATTAGGCTACGGTACCCAATAATTTTCCAAAATCACCAAATAGGGCTCTCACTGAAAAAGGCTCTCACCGAATCGGACTCACCGAATAGTAGCAGACCCCTTTTTCAAAGCCAGTTGAAGTAAAAACCCATTTTGTGACCTGAAAAAAAAAACCCAGTAAAGACATTAAAGTATTACGTTTAGAAAATTTCATTTACACAGTTATTAAGAGTTGGCAAACTTTTCAGAATGTAGCAACACAGGTTGTGTCTCTAGGTAGCCATGGTAGAAACCATCAATGTTGCTAATAGATTGTCCTGTTTTAAATAACTTTTCTGTCTTTTTAATTATTGAACCAATTGTTATATTTGTATCACAACACTACTTTGCAACTTTCAGACTATAAATTTAAATTCTAGAGCATACATTTTTTGATGACATATTACCTCGGTGCCATTGTTAAAATACAAAAGAGCTTTAGCCTACTGTCATCAATCCAATAGCAATTCAATCATTCAAAAGGAGAACAAATGATTTATTCCTAGCAACTACTCATTGAACACTTTAACACAAGTCAGCTCATTTAAATCCATATTTTGTTAACTGGCATTCTGTTTCCTGTTTGGGTGCCTATAGGAATTGTGCTGAGTTTAATTAATGCTCAAATTATTTGCAAGTAAATTTAAAACTGACTTACCGTAACACAGAAATATTTCCTACTGTATCCCCAAAGACAGTGTTGTCAAAATTTAATTGAAAAGTTGATTGAACTTCAAATTCTTTTTGTAAATCTTGAGTTTGGCTATCACTAAGCAATGGTCTTGCTATTACTAACGGAAGAAGCAGACAATTATCAAAATTGCATGGTATATGACTGCTTTCTTTCTCACTACTAGAGTTAAAGTTTGAAGACTGTTTAAACTTATTTAGTTCCGCCAATAAAACTGGGCATGACCCATTTACCCAAGTGTACACAACATCAATAGGCACTTCAGAACACAGTCTATGTTGAAAGGAACGGGATACAATGTTATCATGATACATTGTAAATGTAACTTCATACTGGTAGCGGCTCCATTCCAATAATTCCTATAAAATAAAATGCACACATCAAAAACAATGATACATTTTAAATGAATAGAAATTACCATAGTGTTAAGATGTGAAAAAGCTAACTTAAACACAAAAAAAGTTGATTGTATACCATATAATAAACAAGAGTACCGTATAAAACATCAAGACTTACTTCTCCAAAATGAAACATTGAATATAGGATAATTATGACTCCAGAATAAGCAAAGTAAATTCCAAATTTATGAGATAAGCATGTGTATGTTTTTCTTTGAATTAACTTGCAAAAAGTATGATTTAACATTTTTAAAACTTTGATCCTTTGCTAATTTTCTGAAAAAAAAAGGTTATAGACAACAGAATGGATGAGGCCTGCGAGCCGTAAGTTGCCGACCCCTGTTTAACTGATTGCGTACCACCTGACAACGTTTACTATCAATTTGCTCAAATGCACTTTACAAAAAACACAGTTTAATTGAGGGCTGTAACTGCTTTTTCTCTACAAGGTGCTCAAACCTAGCAAACCTCGCAAACGAAGCAAACCTAGCAAACCTCGCAAACGAAGCAAACCTAGCAAACCTCGCAAACCACAAGGTTGCCAGATAGTATTTTTTTTAATTGTATTTTTTTTTTGATTTCTTGGCGCTTTATTTATCGGGTGCATGTTTTTTAAAACCTTTTTGAATATGTTATTTGTTTAGCGTTGATGTCTTATTTTTATCAGTAAAAGGATATCAAAATCTCTGCTTTGTTGGTTATGGTTAGTTTTAATACAAATACGTTTAAAGCAATGCCTTTGCGATCAACATTTGTGAGATGTTGAAAAGTAATATTAACGCAATATTTGGTAGTCAGACATTCGTGAATCAGTACTTAATCTCTTAGACCATGGTAGAGTGAGTTCACTAATCAGTGGTTCTCTAAAAACCGGGCTGCAGACGATAAATAAAACTTAACTTTTGCAGGTGACCATAGTTCCTGGGCTACGCCGTGTGACACAAAAGGAAGAAGTTCCTAATGACAAGTTTTTGTGCGTGTTTAGAATGTAAGGAATATTTTGTAAACGAAACCGGTTTTTCCAAAAGTTTTGGTCATTTGAAGTGTGTTTAAAATACCTATATGCTTTGGCTCCTTTTTGTGCTACTTGCAAAAGAATGGTTTGAAACGTGTTTTTGGCTGGGTAATTTTGTGGAATCTGGCAACTCTACAAGGTTTGCTTCTTTAAATGTAGCAAACCTCGCAAATCTTGAGAAAGGTTTCTACAATTGATGGCCGATGAGGTTTTCAACTGTTCATAGTTTGCATAAAATAGATAGGCCTAGACTACAAACAACCTTACCATTACTTGCTGCTAGTCTAAATCTATCTTCTTTAGGGAGACTATTGGTCACAGCGGTAAACCATAATCTCTTCGTGGGAAAATTGTAACGTAAGATTCCCGAATCCGTTCGTCTGTATGTAATGACCGAAAAAGAAACACTCCTTGAAACGTCTATTCAAAAAGTGTATTCCTGTAAAATTAGCCCGCGGCTATCGAAATCAGGATGCAACGCCGTACACCTCTAAAAACTGTCACTACAATACAAACTACTTAGATAAAGACGGAATTTTTGTCCAGCTAGCAAGCACTAAGCAAACAGTTAAATGTGCGACTAACTCTCAAGCAACCATTTCACGAATGACCAGAATAGATATCAATATCTCAAACTCACATATGCAGTACTGTGACGCAATAGTGAAAAACATTGTCACGCAATTCAAAACAGGTGTTCAAAGCTGGTGATCCAATGTTTCATGTTTAAACAGGTTTCAAACTGAAACAGGTTTAAACAGGTTTGACACAAGTCTTATGAACGATGGTGCAAGTTTGGCACATTTTCTAGCAACTTCCATGACGTAATATTCAGTAGACTTGAACGGTTTTTATATGACGTTTGATTAGGTGAACAATTGTCTGGAACAACTATGAAAACCTATTGCGGTAGGCTTTCAAATGCAGAAACCTTCTCAAGCTTTGCGAGGAAATCGGAGTTCGCGACATTTAAAGACGCCCACTGAGAAAACCTCATAACTATCAATTGACAAATGCACAGACCTTATAAAAAGTCATAGCCTAGATAGTAGTTACCATCACTAGGTAATTGTACAAATGTACAAACCTTGTGAGGTTTGCGAGGTTTGCTACATTTAAAGAAGCAAACCTTGTAGTGTTGCCAGATTCCACAAAATTACCCAGCCAAAAATACGTTTCAAACCAATCCCAAAAACAAACCATTTTTTTGCAAGTAGCCCAAAAAAGAGCCAAAGCATATAGGCCTAGGTATTTTAAACACACTTCAAATGACCAAACCATGGAAAAATCGGTTTCGTTCACAAAATATCTTTTACTTTCTAAACACACACGGGGCCCGGCCCCCCCCCCCCCCCCCCCCGAAATTTTGTGAGAAATTGTTGAATGGTTTGATATGCTTCTAAACAGCTGATATTAGTCCAACAGGGTTACCACCCTCCCTTTGGCACGCGTATGACGTCACGATATTGAGAATGATGCTTTCAGTCTCCATATCTCTAAAACAATGTATGCCTAATTTTAAGCGAAACTGCATTAAAAGAGCGAGTTTTGCCAATACCAAACATTCAACCATCTCAGCTAGGAATTAGCAACAAGAAAACTTAGAGACTTAGCTTTATTACCGAAAAAATGCCGAAGAAAACATGATCTTATCCTTTTGCTTTTCCACCGGACAGCACCATTTTACAGGAATATTTATACCCATATTTTTGTTGAAAATGCTCTCAGAATGCACCAAATTCAAAGTAATTTTTCAAAATTTTATGGGGGGGCCCTCCAACCCCCCGCCGCTGGGTGTCGCCTTTGGCGAACACGCCATCGGGCTTCGCCCGCCGGACGTCAAAACCCCCAATTCCTGGCTATGCCACTGATTGTTCATATCTGTTTTATCTTTTTCTTTATTTTTAATTCATTTTCAAACTTTCTGGCCTCCCCCCCAAAAAACAAACCCTAGATCCGCGCCTGATCACTAGATATTGAAAACAAGAGACAGGGAAAGCAGAAAAGGCAATTTTTAAAGCATAGCCACACAGCCACTTCTTTTTTGAGCAGCAATCTCTTTGAAAGTTGCGAGTTATTTTTTTTTGTTCAGTGGTCTGATGCAAACCTTATAAATTTAGAACCGGTCTTCCTTTACTTCAACTTCAGACTTCAACTTTGGATTGAAAGTTTATTTTTTTTAAATCTCTCAAATTTGATACTAAATCTTCCTCCATTTTTTAGTTAAATTTTATAAGAAACAATCCTTTACAGTTTACACTGCAAGAAGTCACATACCACGTACTATGCGGGCATTCCAGCTTGACGAAAAAGGTTTCATAGCTGTGACGTCACACTTGAGGCAAGCCTCAAATCGTAGCTAAATCGTTTATGATGATTGCTGGGCGACTTTGCGAAAGAAAAAGGCACGCATAATGCAGTGTATGGAAGTTTTCTGATCTGAAGTGAGGCAAGGCTTGGCGTTGCCTCTCCTCGCGTATTTCAACGATTTTGACCACGTGAACGCTCGATATGAATACCGCCACAGAAACAGAAAAAATTAAAGCACAGTTTGGGTGTAGAAACGTAAAATTTGAGGGAAAGGGGGCACGACTACAGCAATTCACACAAATAAAAGCACCTAAAAAACGTGCAATATTTACTACTTTTTAACAAATAATATTTATTCTGTGATAACCATATCTTTGATATAAATTTTGCTTTGCCAGATGTTGGCAGGTGAGGCACTGCCTCACCTGCCTCCCCTGACTGCACGTCCCTGATAACATACAACATAAAACTTACAAAGTTATATAGCCTATTGCAGTGCGGTTGATCACAAGAAAAAATAAAATACAGTATACACATGATGTTAACCCTATCTTAATACGAGCTGTTTTTGTACGCGGAAAGCACGTCATGGCTATGTTAACCCCGTGCTAATTAATCGCTAATAATGGGAGCTATAAAAATCATAGAGCTAAAATATTTTACAAAATAATAGCCATGTGTATTGTGCGAATAGAAATTAAATTTTTACCCAACAACTTTATTGAAATCAAATGTTTGAGATAAAAAAAACGTCAGAAACTCAGTTTTTATTCTACTTTTCCGAAAATAGCTTCAAAATACAAAATTGAAATTTTTGAACTATAACATAGAGTAATGCTAAAATAAACAAAAAATTACTTTTGCTCATAAATATGAGGCGTTTTTTAGCGATTTTACATTTTAAAGTAATTGCACTAACATTTATAGTCTACTGCACTAACATTAAATTATATAGGCTATATCTAGCATTGCACGAAAATGTCTAGCCACCTGAGATGAAATGCTTATTGTGAAGGGCTGCAAGGTAGAAAAATGATCAGTGTAGGTTTAGAAAATTCGCAAAGAATAAAAACTAAAAGTCAAGAAATTTCACATTTCTAGCTTATTTCCTTCTGTGAAATATTTCACTACTAGAGTGGGGCGTCCTCATAAAAACCCTTGTCGCTACAGATAGGGTTAAAGTTTGGCCAAAAGATGCATAAGCGGTTACTTTCCACGCTAAATTACGTAAAAACTTCCAACATTAAACATGAATTCGAAGCAGTGGAGACCAACATAGATTTACAAGCTTTCGTTCGGTATCGATAATGGATTTCCATCGTTCCGGTTGAGTACATTGCATTGTTTTGACGTAATGTTGATAAAGCAACTTTCTTCTGTGGTGCGTTGATAATAATTTGTTTCATTTTGCAACATTTTTGTGTCTGACCAGTTAATTCTGTGATCTTCTTTTAGCATGTGTAAACAAAGAGCTGACTTTTCATCTTCCATATTTTCGATAGCTCTGCGATGTTCTTTGACCCGGGAATTTATGCTGCGTTCAGTTTGGCCAATATACTGTAAACGACGTCACAATCATTGCACGGAATTTCATAAATAACACTACATTTATTGTGAAAAGGGGTTGGGTCTTTTGGTAGGCTAGTGATGAAATATTGCCAATGGTTCAAAACGGTTTCATAGCGAATGGAACTCCGACGCGATTCCATGCTCGCCATAAGGCGAAAAATGGATGCAGTTGTAATCTTACAGTCGCCCTTGCCTACAACCGTCACCTCCGTGATAAGGGAGTGCTTTTGCATTCATGATTAGTAGCGTGTTATCAAGTTACAAAGAAGTTGTGCACACAGGGGCGCCGGAAGCGGGGGGGCAGGGGGGGCGAATGCCCCCCTGCCCTCAATTTTTCTGCAGATGGAGGGGCAGGGGGGGCAATGATGCCCTTTTAAAGTCATGTAAGCTACTGCACATTTTGCAATATAACAATTTCTGCTTTTCGCTTTTAGCCTAATTATAATCTTTCATTTTTGCCTCAAAATAATATTTACTGCACAAAATTTTGCAACACAGTACAGGCCTTAAACCTCGTTTTTTTTTCGGCAGCCATCGTGGCCTACTGGGAGCTCCTTCTCGGCGGCCAAATCTGCGTGCTTGGAGCGCTTGGAAGGCAAAATACAAAATAAAAATAACGATAGCACAAGTAAGCTTAAATAGAATTAAACTTGCAACAATGCTAAAATCACTTAGCGTTGTTGAAGTCTGGGCCTGGGCGACGTCTTACAATTATAGAATCGTTGCACCACGCAATAACTGCTTTATCGGGATTGTAATCCAGTACTGCGGGACAGTGGCGTAGCCAAGGGGGGGGGGGGGGGGGGTTGGAGGTTACATCCCCGCCCTTTGGCACGCGTGTGACGTCACGATATTGAGAATGATGCTTTCAGTCTAAAAAAAAAATTGCCTAATTTTAAACAAAATTGCATTAAAAGAGCGAGTTTTGCCAATACCAAACATTCAAACATCTCAGCCAGGAATTAGCAACAAGAAAACACAGAGACTTAGCTTTTTTTCCGAAAAATGCCGAAGAAAACATGATCTTATTCTTTTGCTATGCTACCGGACAGCACCATTTTACAGGAATATTCGTACCCACATTTTTGTTGAAAATGCTCTCAGAATGCACCAAATTCAAAGTAATTTTTCAAAATTTTGTGGGGGAGGCCCCCCAGACCCCCCGCCGTTGGGTGGTCAAAACCCCCCCTTTCAAAATTCCTGGCTACGCTACTGCTGCGGAGCCATCTAACGACACTCGCACGAGTGTCTCCAATGTAGCTGATTTTAAAGAAGTTCGCCACTCCCCTAGAATTCTTTTTAGCAACGAAAAACAACGTTCGACTTGTGTTGACGATGACGGCAAGGTAATAAAATAAGTATTTCAATGATGTGAAGGACATTACTAAAAGAAGCATTTGCAATGATCAAAAAATGTTTTCCCCTCCGATGTCAAACTAACCAGTCTAACCTAGTTCTCCTTTTTAACAACGATTCAATGTCCGACAACATCGAATCGACATAAAAACGACAATACTGCCAGCCGATGTAAATTAGCACTTCGGATTAAGACTTTGTTAAAATAAACGTCGGAAATTACAAACAAGACTTACAGCGCTGGTGATCGCAGATGGATATATTCCATCAATAACAAACATTCCCGCACAATGCAACAGTGGAGGTTATGACGCGCTGACCTAATTTTGCGTCACTCTTTCATACCACTACATATTTTCGACAGTGAATCCACGATCATTCTATTGCGAAATTAAATAATTGGCTAAGAAGAGACCGGCGGCCAAACTTGGCCGATTGAGGAGGTAGCACCGGCGGTCATTCAAGCACTACTTAGCGGCCATGGCCGCAGGTTGCTTTAAGGCTTGACAATAGGTTACATCATTATAACATAGCATGATGCCCTTCTTTGTATACCGGACGCTTGTAGGCTATCATTACTCAATACATAGTGAGCTGATACATTAGCATTATCGCTATATCTTATCTTAAAACTTGAAAAAAAATTGCCCTTTCAGTAAACAAAAGTGCCCTTTTTTCGTAATCTTGCCCCCCCCCAGTCAAAAATCGTTCCGGCGCCCCTGTGTGCACATTTTGCCCACTCGCAAGCTATCAGCTGACATGCTACATACTTTAATTAAAAAAAACTGTAATGGGCCTCGAAGTAATAAGATTTCGAGTGATTTGTGTGGTAACAGACAACAACGCAATTAATGGCAAAGCAATGTCTTTTTTTCTTCTCCTCCTCGTGTTTGTGTTAGATATCCTCACCCCAGTGATACTTCAAGACCCTTGTAGCCTACTTTATGTTTGACTCTGTCCATATCTTAAAATGTATACGCAACAACTGGGTCAATCAGAAGTCTAACAGTAAACTTTTAGCTTTTCCGTCATTTAGTTATGGCAATATAACATCTAAGAGTACGTCGCAGCATTGCACTGCATCTTTTAATGCCCTTAAAGAGATTCATCACTTTGAGGAAAATTCAATTTTAAACTTTTCTTATCGGTTATCACTGAAAGCTCTAAATCCTTCAAGTCTGGAGCGACAAAACGTTAAACTGGCTTTGCAAATATTTAATAATTTTACTTCGCCAGCTTTGATTCACCTTGGTGCAAAGTTTAACATTATGATGACACCAGTACTTTTATAAGAATAATCACTACCTGGTGGGATGTCGTTAATGTTAAATCACCGTTGAAGGGACAGCGGCTGAATAATATATATCAGCAACCTCTCACATTGGAAGATTCAGAAGCCAAGAGCTTTCTGAATTACTTTTTGGACTGGCTTGATAGATGGAAGCTCACCTCTACAGCAGGGAGGTTAACTAGAGAAACATTCTCTGCTCTCCAACACACAACGCAGGCTCTTCTAATGGTATCGGAATATTGTATGTCTGATTTAGATGCAAATTATGTATTATTGGGAAAGTTTCAAACCGACCCCTCAGAGGCCAGGTTTGGGCAATACCGCCAGTTAGCTGGCGCCCAATATGATGTGTCATTGCGTCAAGTGTACGAGTGTGAAAAAAAGCTTCGATTGCTTTCTGTTTTAAAAGTAAGACTAAATAATCGGGAAACAGTTCTTTCAAAGTTCTTGCTAAATTGGATGAGTTTAATGACAAATTAAACGGTAGGGATGCAGCTTCAGTTACTGTTTGTCAAGATGATTTTTCTTCATCTCAAACTTACATGCCGGTTATAACCTATGTTGCTGGGTACTGCTGTTATGCTGTTACTAAAAGGTTGGGTTGCTCTGAATGCAAGCAGAGAATAGTTAGTGTTAATTTTATAATCGACTTGAATATCAAGTCAAGTAGCAGCCACTCTATGAAGCAGTCTATGTATATCAGCCGAACAAGCGATTCTTTGTTGTTTTAAGAAAACCTTTGAAACGTCAATCGCCGCTTCGTGTTCATAGAATTATTACGTTACTTTTACAGACATAAAGCTTGTGTTTACTTAAATCCATATATCTCTTTCCACGGAGTTGGTGATCTATCGAATTGTACGAAAACAATTACTTTTTTTGCAATTCTTTATTCGTTCCCGAAAAACAAGTTAAATAATTGCTGTCAGTTTTTAGACGAGAAACTGAAGCTTGCAAGAGCTGACTCATGAAATGGCACCAGAGTATCTGTAGTGTGTTGTTTTAAAATGCTATTTTTAACTTTATCGCTGTAAAAAGCAATTTTATGTCATCTTGTGGGCTGAAAATTAATCGTTGTTTTTCATCATCCATTTAAACGTTGGCATAGCACGCCAACGGTAAGTCAACGTCTAAATGTCGTTTGTCTGTATGTGAATGTAAATACTTGGTGTAGCACAACATTTCTTCGAAGCTTTCGCCGCATCTTGAAAGATGTTGTATGAACGTTAGCAAACAATTGTTATCCGCTTGCTTGCTTCAACCAAGGCATATTACTGAAGCTATTTTTTCTTATCGTTGTCTTTAGTACTGTGCTGCAAACAATGCAAAATCTCATTTTGCTAAATGCTCACTCACTGTAAAAAACATTGTATTTCGCTCTTATTGTATGTCCTTTTACGCATCCCAGTTGTGGAACAAGTTTAGATCTTCTAGTATAAAACGACTACGTGTTGCTTACAATGATTCTTTTAGAATATTGCACAACTTGCCTCGTTATGTCAGTGCCCGTGAATATCAAGTAATGTATAATATAACAACGTTTGATGCTTTATTGAGGAAAAACATGTTTTCGTTTGTCAACCGTTGCATTCACTCCTCAAATCGCTTTATATCAGACCTGATGTCATCTGATTGTTTTTATCGTTCTGAATACTTTCAATTCTTCCAACGCTCATTGTATATAAATTTGTAACAGTAGATAGCCCATTTAGTGAGCTTTTAAATCGACGGCATCCAAAGTGGCTCTCTGTGACCTTTGTGCATGTGCAGTTTGTGTATTATTTCGTTGTTTTTGTTGTGGATATGGACAACTTTGTCTGACGCAAATAAATAATAATAATAATATATAGCGCATCTTCTTTGTGTTTTGCAATATTCGCATAAAAGGCTTAGCAAAGCGAACGTTTGAGAGCATAGACCAGAAATTCCGTTGAGTTTTGTATTAGCTGCATTTGGTAAAACGAGATGTTTAAATGTTAACTCTTAAGCATAAATTGAGAAACTTTATGTTAAATATTTCTTGACCATTTACTAATTGTAAATTTTACATTCTATTTGAATAAGATGCACTAGTAGAATCAATTGCTGTATGACTGTTGCGACGTATTATTATTTGGATTATTGTTTGTACGGACTATCACTTCAAGCCCTGATTGCTGTCTCGGTGAGTCTGAACTATAATCACCAGCTCTATCTAGAATTGAAGTAGCCTATATCTGCCCACTAAGTTTGTTAAACAAACTTGCGACCTGCAAACTTGTGGCTAAACTTGCGATCTGCAACTTGGGATCTTGTGGCTGAACCTTCGACCTGCAACTTGTGATCTTCTGACCTGTGATCTTGCAACCTTTCTGCCATAATAAACTAACAGAACTCAAGACCGTGTTCAGATTCAATCTACTTGGCTTGTTTCTCTGTCTGTTGTAGGTGCATAACCGTATTAACTAAGCGACGCATATAATAATCCAATCCACTGTTTGGCGCCAGTGAGAAAGATATTTTTTAACGTAGAATTCGCGTCAAAACTCTACAGTTAGTCCTCACGGTGATGCCAGTCAAATCGAAAATTCATTAATCAAAGGCATTAACAGAGGAAGTTTATTGTACCCATGTTCCGATAATGTTTATATCGTTTTGATGGCGTATGTTGTAATTAATAAATTATGTGAAACTGATCAGTTTCAAAAATCTTGTTCCCAAAGAAGTCATGCTATTGATTGTATTTTGACTGTTTTTGAAGACCACGATTTTATGTTTTTTCTTGAGAAGAAGTGTGAAAAAGGGCATGAAAAATACAAATTAGTAAAAATGGTTCTGTGGGCATGCACCAATATTCTTTTAAACAATTATTGTTTTGAAAGAAATGATGAACTTATCAGTGATAAATTGGCCAAAAGAAGAAAACTGCAAACTTTGAAGTAATTTATACTTTTTGTGGCCAACGTATGCTGTTTTGAAGTGCTTTTATTTTTTTATTGCGCTATGAAATTTGTCTGAACTTTTACTACCTTTATTGCATGATGAAGGACTGAGTTTTAACTTTACATTGATTCAACATTGTCAAACGCTCAACCAATGCGAAACTGTCGTCTCATTGTTTTGTGTTGCTTTTGTATATTCGACATTTATCGGCATCAATAAATAAATGTTGCTTTTGCTACTCTCACTGCATACTTTGATGTTTATCTAGTCATGCTTGTGTGTACTAAAAATAAAACAAATTACATAAAAGTTTGTGTTTTCAAATAACAGGACATTGCATAACTGGTCTCTACTCTCTAGTAGAGTTAAAAAACACAAGATAGGCTACTTGCTGGTCGCTATAGTAAACCGTAGTGTATCCACTAGCTGTGACGTAGAGAGTTACGTCACAATCGGACAATTGGCCTTGTTATCTCGGAGGTGACGCTACAACACGGTATGGCACCGCAGCCTTACTTGCAAGCTGCTTCGCCGTGTTTTAAAGCACCTAGTAGGTTTCAGCTGGGGAGCGAGTGCTGAAACTTTGCGTATAGCAGTCCTAGCCCTTGTCTACTCTTCAACAGAGTAGGCTATTGTGCACCTGTCTGGTGCCGCAGTGCTTACTGCCACAATATCGACACCGCCATCAACAGCACTCTGCACACATGACGCAATGCCTGCATCCCACACCATTGGACAATCTTCCTATTCTTGCTGGCATCCAACCGGCTGAGCCTCATCGCGAAGAAGCCATGTAGGCTACTCTGTTTCTCGGTCAACGGGTATTGGAGCCAAACCACCTTCTCCACTTCAAGGTCTCTGCTCCCTTAAACGAGCTCCCCCGTCGACTAAAATTAACACCCATTCGTTTCAGCCGCTTCACTTCGAGGCTGACGAACTAGATATATCTTCGGTTAATTGGGCGGACAATAAATACTGTAGAATTCTGAATGGAAGTCAAGCACCACCAGACTCCGCTTATTCATCTCCGATGCCGACACCCGCCCCACCGGCCTGATGCTACCAAAACAGGCGTGGGTGCGCCTCAACTGTCTCCGTACGGGCGTCTGGCTTTTCCGCTCAACTATACACCAATGCGTTCTTTTTTATTTCAATGTTGTATATGTCCTTTAGTTTCACGATGTTTGTTTTGAAACATAAAGGGTCCCGTGCAGTCTCACAATTAAGCCTTTTTTTGTCGGCAGCAGTGGCCGAGGTCGGCAGCAGTGGCCGAGTGGTTAGCGCGTTGAGCTCGCAGTCGAGAGCCTGCATGTTCGACTCCAGCCACCCGCACTTGCTGTTGTTTCTCTGGGCAAGAAACTTTACGATAATTGCCTCTACCCAGTGATCGATTTCGAGTAATGGGTAGTACCAAATTTAAGTCATAAGTAGAGTAGACAACCGTAAACAGACATTGCAGTCGGCTGCAGCGTGGGTCAGGTGTACGTCGGAAGGCGTACATCGATGCATAGCGCTCAAGTCCGCTTTCCGCAATGCAGGATAAAGATAATAAAACAAAAAACAAAACAGACATTGTGCTGCAAAGCCAAATTTACTTCACACTTGTCGCTCATCGTAAGGTTGATGTCATCTGCAAACAACTTAGCATTCATTTTTGTTCAATTTAACAAGTCATTTATGTAAAGTAAAACAAGGAGAAATCCTAATGTCGATCCTTGGGAAACTCTTCAGGTAACCTGTCTTGTCTTGACTTTGAAGAGATTCCATTTACCACTGTGTGTTTTTGACGATTATTGATGGATGGTCATTTTATGTTTGTTTGGATGCGAAATGTACATAAAACAAAAACGTACAGTGTGCTTCCAATAGAGCTAAAAACCTCATCCAATAGATTGAGCTTTTTAACAATTGTAATGGATTTTGCATTGTAGAGTAGGCTAAGATGTTTTGTTGAGCAGAAAAACTTGAAGCCTGCACGAAGAGGTTTGACGGGTGTAGGCGTCATGAATAGATGACAAACGGGGTCTGGTAGTATTTCACTTCATTCAAACTTTCGACACGTAGGTTACTTGTGTCCTTATACGTAATTCTTGATGAGGACACAAGTAACCTACATGTCGAATACGTTTGATTTGATTTTAATTATATTATTTTATTAGCGTAATAAAATGTGTTCAACCCGTGGAAGTTACTTTGTTTTGTCTGTCCATGGATTTCTAGAAATTCTGCTTTTAGTTTAAAGTTTCAGCAGGGCATTATTTAGATAAAGAGAGCGAGATAAAGATGTTTTCGTGAACTTGTAAATTCGGAAAAAATTAAATCAGTATAACAATGAGCCTGCTTGGCACGATTCTGAATGTCGGGATCACATGAGCGGTGGAGGATAACTAGTCCTCACACACAGCTGGTAAACTTTGCCTCTCCTATTCGTATTTTAGTAGGGTACGTAAATTTCAAAGTTCACACTCATAATTTTTTTTGATTTCAGCGCGGATGAGAAAGCTTTTTCTATCGTAAGAGAGAAGTGACATTAGTAGTCTCGTTCCATCGCTCGTCTTTATCTAGCGCACAATCGCAAGAAAAGCAAGTCTTTCGCAAGGTTCTTTACGCAGCATTAGCTATGTTTTTGCTTTAGAATGAATATTGATTGGTTTTTGTCATTAGTTGACCTGTTTGATTTAAGACAGGCTTAAGGCTTGGAAAGTGAGTTTTAAGTAAGTCTTCAAAAGGTCTTTGTTTTAAATCGCTAAACAAGTAGGATAGGCTACGGCAGGGGTGTACAACGTGCGGCCCGCGGGCCAAATGCGGCCCGCGCGCCAAATGCGGCCCGCGAAGAAAAATTATGTGGCCTGCGAAGATGTGCCAATTTTGAATTGTGTGCGGCCCGCAAAACATGTTTATACGGTAATTTAGTTTAGTCTGGTACGTTTGAACAATTCATTGTGGAGTGGATTATTGTAGATTTCGCATTTCTGTTTATAACCATTTTAGAAGTCTCTCACCGGCCACCGCTAATCCATTGTATTTAATTATTTGGAACGTAAAAATGTATGGTCACATAAAAGGCATTATGAACAAAGTACGACTTTGGAAAGCTCACGTACAGACAGGAAATCTTTTCCACTTTCCAACTTTAAGAGACTATGGAATGCATCCTGAGAAGAAAACTGAATTTGCTGGCCAACTTGAAAAATTTTTGTATGAATTTTTGGCTCATTTCAAGGACTTCAAATCTCATGAACATTTGTTTGGTATATTCGCTTCGCCATTCAACACAGACATTGACAAAGCACCAGCAGATATAACTTGAATTGATTGATCTTCAAGAGAAAACGGATTTGAAAGCAAAGTATTTAGAAATGAATCTTGGCGATTTTTACCGAAAACATTTCAACTAAGATGACTTTCCACATTTGAAAAATCCATGGCTTCAAAAAAGGCACTTTTGGGCTCAACGTATTTGTGCGAACATTTTTTTTTTTCTAAAACGGGCGTCATGAAATCTCCCTATTGATCGGTTCTGACATGCGAACACTTGGAAAATGGACTTCGAATTGCGATCGCTTCTATTAAAGTAAATTTGGAAAAAGCCGTAGGAAAAAGAAGCCAGCTGCAAACTTCTCACTGAGCTCGTTTAAAGACAGTGTGACAATAAGTTTGAATAGCAGTTTTCTTCAGAAATTTATGCGTCCTAACTTATTATTTCTGGAAGGAGATAACCCCTAATAACATGAATAACAAAAAACTACTCTTTTGTGCCTGCAACTACTAGAAATCATATGTTAAATAAACGTGCGGCTCGAGGTTTCACCCAGTTATTTATATCTGGCCCTCCTGTAATAAAGGTTGCACACCCCTGGGCTACGGTATTTTGCAACGTAAAAGTTTAGATAACATTGTGAAATAAAGACAGGCAAGACACAACAATACAGCAGGGTTGAGCATTATTGCAATATATTTTACATATTTACAAATAGTTTTAACAATCAAACTGTAAAATATATTGTTATAATATAGTGATAATGCTCAACCCTGTTGTAGTGTTGTATTGTTGTGTCTTGCCTGTCTTTGGTAGGCTACAAGAACGCAAACTCTCTCCCGAAACTGTATTGTGCCATAACGTGAACAAAAGACATTCAATTCAGTTGGTTTTTCTATAGAAGCATGGCAGCTAGCATGGTCTTCGGATAGGTTTTCTGTGTCTTAACTTTTTACCTGGAGTAGCCTGGTCAGGCAGTATTTATTGTATGAAGAGTTTCAGTTATTTTTAAGGTTGACTTGTTTCAGCTTCAGGGGGTGCAGCAGGTGCATTCTGGTGAATTTTTTGGCTAATACGATGGTAACAATGTGATTTGAAGTAGCCCTCCTGTCTACTGAACGGAAAGTTTGACTGTGGACCTGGCCTATAGCTAGGGTAGGCATGCCCGAGTTATATGCCAGGAAGAATGTCACATGTTGAAGTAAAGAATTACTTTGAAACATTTTTTTTAAATATGCAGAGATTTTTATTAACCACTGCGCGTCGGCGTTTTCACTGACCTACGCAGCGGCGTAACCGATATAAAACTACTTCAAATGGCAGATATTGTTCTTCAAACAGTAAATCAGCCTCTTTTACATAGATTCAAAGTATTCAGGCCTTCAATCAATGCAAAATGACTTGTTTAAAACCAGTTGTGAACAAACAAGCTTTCTTCAATTTTGAGACTCCTCAAAAGCATGTGAACTCATGTGAAACGATTTCCGCTGGGTAATCTAGCCGGCGTGGAGTAATCAGCATTTTTTACATGGATTCAACGTGTCCAGGCCTTGAATCAATGTGAAAAGGCTCATTGAATGTGAATAGCCAGTTTGAACAGACTTTTCTCGAAACTGCTTGTAAGCAGACCTGCTTTTCGCTGAGAAAACAGAATCATAAGGATGATTTATTGAAGCCAAACTATTTCTGATATAGATAACAGAAGCTTCAGGGAATTCACCAAATCATACAAGCTGTATACGACCAATAACGCTATTCCAACGTTAAGCAACAAAAAGTTGCGTCGTGCTTACCGTACTGAAAACGCGCCGCGTCGATCAGCGCTTGCGGGGGCAAAGTGGTTGATATAAGCATTGAAATGAAAGAGAAATAAATTGCCAGCGATCATGCTACGATACACATAGAAGCATACAAACTGGTATGGTAACCTAGTGGCAAGGGCGGATTGGAACTTCAAATTGGCCCTGCACTTAAAAGAAAAACCGGGTGAAATAATTTTATCGGCCAACATTGCGAAAGCAACGTCCCACAATTGTGATTAAGCGGCACATTTTGGCCAATAAGCGCCCGTTTCAGCATTTTACTAATTGGATGTCATTATACTCATTGGTGGCATCCAGTTTAGATTAGGTGCTCCGACACAACTGATAGGATTAAGTTTTTCTATGTGACTTTCAGGGTCTGAAAGACACATATGAACAATTTTACATATAGTAATTAGTAGTATGTACATTTTATTTCTTTCAGGCTAATACTTTACTGCAAGTAAAATTTCACATTCTACTTTGAAAACAATACCTCCCTTCTGAGACTATGGGGTTTAAATGTTGTGTGCCTGGTTGCAAGGCTGGTTACTTCTCTACTATGAAAGTTGATACCACTAAAACAACATTACAGTATTTGGATTTACCAAAGATGCAGCATTACGAGAAAGTTGGGTTAAAGCTATTCCTCGTAAGGATTGGATTGTGTCAGATACACATAAAGTGTGTGCAAAACATTTCACGAAGAGGATTTTATACAGGTTTCTTCAGATATTCGCAAGAATAGACGTCTTGCCAGAGACACGCAAGAGTTAAAGCGCTTACGCATAAAATCCACTGCTGTTCCAAAAGTATTTCCAGAATTGCCAGGATACCTTTCGAAACCATCTTCTTCAGCCCGTGCTACTTTTGCTAGTACTGCGCCAGCAAGGCGATATGAGGAAAATGAAAGAATCCAGCAGTAAAATCAGCGTTTGCTTCAGCAAGACGTTTTTGATAACTTTGCATCACTTACAGCCAAACTGAAAGATGCGCATCTTCATCTACCTTCTGGATTTGTAACTGTTTTTAAATAAACCACAGTTGTCTTTCATTATGTAAAATATGCTGAGGATTTTGCAAGTGCCCCCAGCTGCTTGGATCTGTTATAGTGACTGAGAGCTTGAAAGTTACTGCATTTGTTTCTTTGGCTGTAGTTGGTCACAGCGGTAAACCATAATCTCTTCGTGGGAAAATTGTAACGTAAGATTCCCGAATCCGTTCGTCTGTATGTAATGACCGAAAAAGAAACACTCCTTGAAACGTCTATTCAAAAAGTGTATTCCTGTAAAATTAGCCCGCGGCTATCGAAATCGGGATGCAACGCCGTACACCTCTAAAAACTGTCACTACAATACAAACTACTTAGATAAAGACGGAATTTTTGTCCAGCTAGCAAGCACTAAGCAAACAGTTAAATGTGCGACTAACTCTCAAGCAACCATTTCACGAATGACCAGAATAGATATCAATATCTCAAACTCACGTATGCAGTACTGTGACGCAATAGTGATAGACATTGTCACGCAATTCAAAACAGGTGTTCAAAGCTGGTAATCCAATGTTTCCTGTTTAAACAGGTTTCAAACTGAAACAGGCCTAAACAGGTTTAAACAGGTTTGACACAAGTCTTATGAACGATGTGCAATTTTGGCACATTTTCTAGCAACTTCCATGACGTAATATTCAGTAGACTTGAACGGTTTTTATATGACGTTGGATTTGGTGAACAATTGGCTGGAACAGTAGTGCCACCACATTTGTATAGGCATTTGCTGCAGTCTCAATCATTGAAAACCACCTCTAAATTGGCGAATATTCTAGCTTTCTGCAAATCTATTATGGATGAACAAGATTCTAAAAATTCCAGCAATCGTATAAATTTTGTCAGCATTGCTGTATCTGCATTACAAAACTATCTATCAGCGGAGACACTGCCTGACTGCGGAGTTGATGGCCATTCAGATGCATCACTAATTCTGTTTATATGTGAACAGCTTAACCTGCTTCTAGTTGCAAGACAAGGACGCCGTTACTCCAGCAACTTAATTACTGTGTCTTACTTGTGGCAGCTGATGAGCACTTCTTTGTACAAGATATTAAAGAAGTTTTTTTATTTTGCCTTCTATAAGACGACTTCAACAGCTTTCTGTTTCAAACACTGTGAATGGTGGACAAATTGATGTGCAGTACATAAAGCAACGCACTGCTTCTATACGGAACGAAGAGCGAATTGTCACTTTGATGATAGATGAGGTTTATACAGCGCAAAGAATAGAGCACAGCAGTGGTTCTCAAACTTTTTTTTGTTGCGACTCCTCTGGAAAAGTTTTCTGGACTTGCGACGCACCAGCAAATAAAAGTTAATGAGGAAACATATGATTAAAGTTTTGTTTATTGATACAACAACAAAAAGCAATGCATATTATTTAATGTGACGTGCGGGCTTGTTTGCTTTCACAAAGTTCATTGAATCTTGGGAGAATTTTTGAAATTGCCCCCCTCATTTCTCTTTCACTGTTTATACGTGATCGATATTTGGTTTTATCACCGCCAAGGCAGAAAATTTTGCTTCACATAAATACGACGTAGGGAATGGGATAATAATTCGCAGTACTTTCTTTCACCAAGCCTGGATAATCGTCATTTATTGAATTCAAAAATTTGCCAGATTTCAAACTACGAAAGGATCACGAATCCATTCGTAGTTTGGAAATTTTTCCGGAAAGTTTATTACAAATTTCAACTCGAGCTTAGACAAATGTAAATAAATATGCTTCGCAAATTTGAAGGGAAAAAAACGCACTTGCAACCTCAACTCTTTACTGTTTTCAAACTGAAATAACACCAAGAAAAATGATTCAGAGTTTCATTTTTTTTAAAGGATAGACAATTAGACATCCAATACTACGTTAAGGTATCAGGCCAACAGTGGCAATTTTTTTGGTTAATTGCGGTGTAATCAGCTAAGTGCATGGGACACATGTGTCCCAGCGGTCCTCAAAGAGCTAACCTCATTTTCATAATCTCAAACTGAGTTCAGCCACGAAACGGAACTATTCTGCGACGCCCTTGGAAAAGTGAAACGACTCACCAGGGCGTCGCGACGCACAGTTTGAGAACTACTGGAGTACAGTAATGGAGCCTTTGTTGGACTTACGGAAGATGGGACTTCTGCAAAGACGGTTCTCACATTTATGGTGCAGTCAACATGTGGAAAATATAAGGATGTCATCTGCTTGATACCTGTCAACAAATTGGACACTAAGTTGCAGCGCTTCTGGTTCAACAACAGATAATGGTGGCACTGCATGACATTTCGGTCGTGATAGCTGTATCTGTTGACAATCATGTGTTGTAATAGGTATGTAAATTAATTAGGCCTACTGTATATATATAATAGTTAATTACATAATAGGTACATTAACTTTGTTGGTTGAACTACAATGCATGTGAATCAATTAAGTAGACTAGACCAGTGAACAACAGTGGCGTACGCAGGATTTCCTCAAGGGGGGGGGGGGGGGCATTGAGAGTAGCGTAGCCAGGAATTTTGAAAGGGGGGTTTTGGCGACCGGCGGGCGAAGCCCGACGGCGTTTTCGCTTAAGACGACACCCAGCGGCGGGGGGTCTGGGGGGCCTCCCCCAGAAAATTTTGAAAAATTACTTTGAATTTGGTGCATTCTGAGAGCATTTTCAACAAAAATGTAGGTATGAATATTCCTGTAAAATGGTGCTGTCAGGTGGCATAGCAAAAGGATAAGACCATGTTTTCTTCGGCATTATTCGGAAATAAAGCTAAGTCTCTATGTTTTCTTGTTGTTAATTCCTGGCTGAGATGTTTGAATGTTTGGTATTGGCAAAACTCGCTCTTTTAATGCAGTTTTGTTTAAAATTATGCTAGTTTTTTAGACTGAAAGCATCATTCCCAAGCATAAAGAGACTGAAAGCATCATTCTCAATATCGTGACGTCATACGCGTGCCAAGTGGGGTTGTAACCACCCCCCCCCCTTGGCTACGCCACTGGCCATTGATATCCCAGATGTCTTCATGATATCCCAGTATGGTTTTAGTTTAGACTATATCCATTTCTCTCTCACTAATCACTGTAATAGGCTTTCAGAACACTATGCTACATTGGCATACCTGGGGTGGGGTAGGTGGAGTGGGCCATGCATTTCGTATTGGCTTAGTCTATGAAACAACATTGTTACAGTAATTGCTTTGACAGAGCAATGCAAAACAAATTAAATGCCTTAATCTACGTCGTTAACTACTAAAACATTTTTAAGGGGGGGGGGGGCATGGCCCAATGGCCCCCCCCCCCCTGCGTACGCCACTGGTGGACAACATTAAAATATTATCAAATATCCTCTATGGTATGAACTTTTGAACGGGTAATTCCATCTTTGATTTAGATTTTTTTTTAATTTGACATTAAATATGTGCCATAATTGTTTGATTTTTTGAACAAGGAAAAAAAATTAAGATTTCTATTGTATGGTTTTTGCGGATGCTAAATTGTTGCGGCAGTTTTATTTTTTCTACAACTTCCTCAATTGTTATGTACCGTATAGTAGCCTATAGTACCAATATAACCGTAATAGTTGTGCTTTGCTGCTATTCTATATCATTTGTTTGAACAATCTGTCATGGGTTGTATTAGACTGTCACAATTTACTAGTGCTGTTGATAAAGTACCGTTACTAAATGGAAAATGGTAGGAGGGTGCACATTTTAAAGATACATGTAGCATCTAACCATCAATGGTTGGATGCATCCGTCGTCGCATGGTGTATACCTTGACTGGTAAGAAACAGTGGTTGTGGAGCACTAATTGCAATTCATTTGTTTTAGGAAGATGTTCATGGACTTGTGTGGAGGCAAACTTTCACACAGTATTGTCCACTCAACAAAGCCGGACGAACGCCTCTTTCTACTTTTTGATTTTACCCACAATTTCAAAAACATATTCAACAATTTTGTCAACAAAACTCGCATGCATATTCCTACTGCTGGTCATGAGAACATTCTTGGAGAAATCTGCACACCACTGTTTGATCACGTGAAAAGATTGTATTCTATAGAAGAGCACAAAACATTAAAGATTGCTCACACACTGAAAAAAGCATCTTTAAATCCAAGCAATCTTGCAAACATGCGCCTGCCACACTGTCAAGTAACCGTAAAATTCGCAAATTGACAGGAAAAGGGTCTGTTAGAAAAGAATTCTGTTTTATTTTTGTATGTTGGAAGAATTTTTGGCTGTAGCGCCTGTTTTGAAAGTTATAAGCTTTCGATTTCTTGCAGTAAGTTATCTACTGCTGGTCTACTTATGCTGTTTATTGACAAGAGGTTCAACCTCTAATGTTTCTACATACTTTGCTTTTGTCGTGTATTACCCCTACCCAAGGCCTATGAGGAGGGGTACGGAGGGTACGGCGTACCCTTGAGGGCCCAGACCTGTATTTGTTGGGGGGCCCGGAATTGTGGTTTTACAGTTTACGCGCAAAAATTTTTGGTTAAAATCATCCTAAACGACTGATTTCAAGCATAAAAGTTGTTATTCTTTAGTCCTGGAGGGCCCGTAATCTAGCAAAAGGGCTCAGAAAGGTAATCGAGTGCTTTGCGAGCAAATTAAGGGCCCAGAGTGGCAATTTAATGCTTTACGTGCAAAATGTTCTGTTAAAAGCACCCTAAATTAAATCATAAAAGTTAGTTATTCTCCTGTCTAGGGGGGGAGAGGCATAGTGTAGCAAAAGTAGGTTTGAGAAAAACCCGGGCAAGAAGCCCGGGTGTTTTTTTTTTGTTTTTTAAAAACTATTTGACAAAGGTAGTTTCACGCTTATTTCACTTCAAAATGAATTTCGGAGTTATAGAGCAGGAGCCGGAGAATACTTTCGGAGCATCTCTCGTTCACCTTTGCTAGTGCTGGGCATGTGGTGAATGCAAAAGTTAATGAAGAAAAGTTAGGATTGGTCAGATGATTAACTTGTGGCGATCCCCGTTGCACAATAACAAAAAAGTAGTAATTATTTTCTAGCAACATTGTAAAAAACCAAATGACTGAATATTCCTGCCTCGTTTTTCCTTGCTATTTCTTTTGTTTGTTGTACTACTGGTGCTAATGTTGATAGAGAAGTAAAAATGTTTGTCTGAGATTCTGATTGGAGGAAAAACAAAAGAAATGAAGTTGAACCATCCCTGAAAATTTGAAGTGAACCAAAAAGAAAGGACAAAGTTTGAATTGTGATGTATTAATTGAGCAGAGTTAAAGTTAAGTTAAATTGTATTCAGTAACTATATTCGTAATTAATTAATTCTGTAATTGTATTCGTAATTAATTCATTAAACTTATGCTGTCATTTGTCATGTTTCTATAAAATAGGTTGAAAAATATAAGTCGGGAGCCCTGCTGGTGTCAGATTGCAATTAAGATTAACCCTCATAGATATTATTCCCGCACTGGTGACCCCGACGTAATTCATAACAAAATTGCACATAAAACCTTCAAAGCGTTTTAAATACTTATATTAGACCTACATCAGAATGCTCCAAAGCGTTCGTTCTTGACTTTGATCTTTGAAAGAAGCGGTGTATGATTCCTTTGTGGTAAGTTAGAATAACAACAAAAAACCTTTCCTCAAAACACAATACACTGGTCTACACAAAATTTCAGGTTTGAGTTTTGACAACTCATTTTAGCTAATTTTGGGGCGCTGAATCCGAAAATGAACTCAGATTTTCTCTATCACATCACGTTTTTGAGATATGAAATGTCCCTAATTTTTGAAAAAAATCAATTTTTGCCCCCCTCTGTTGTCAAAACAAGGAATTCTGATGCAATAAACACTGTTTTACCTGCAATAATCTAGCTTTAATTACCAAACAAGCATTCTAAGGCACCTGCAGCTAATAAGGCCCGCTAATTTTCAAACCTCAATATTTTTGTAAATACTGCATAATTTTGAACGAAACTTGGAATAAGGATACTTTGGGTCTATCTAAACAACATATCTATGAAACAAGTTTCTAAGTAAAAGGGGTTGTAAAACATTAAAAAAATAAAAAAAATCTCTTGCGGGCCTTATTAGATGCACGTGTTGTGAATAAGGCCCGGTTTGAATTAGCACCAAAAGTGATGGAAAAGGTGTATTTTTACAATAACAACACCATAAAACAAATTCTAATCGACAACACAGGCACATAAGTAATAATTAAATACACAGAGACAATTATTCTCTCCCCCGCCCCATGCTCCATTTTTTAAAAAGCGACATGGTGTTTTTAGATATGGTAGGGATGATAAAGTATTTTGATTCTGAAATTATGATATTTCCATTACAATAACAAATTGGAATATTGGTGTAACAAGAATTGTTTAGGTCACTCAAGTCTTTAACCCTCACTTTCTTAACCAGGGGTGCACAATGTTACCCCAGGGGCCCATGGGCCTCATTACCAAAATTAGCCTAGTTTGATCATCATTATCAGTCTTGCTTTAATTAGAAAAAAGTTCAAATTTATTGGTTTTACTGCATCTGCATGCACATATCTTTCACATAAAATGCAAAAAAACGGAAGTCAAAGCGGTTTGTTTACTGCAGAACAGTCTAAAATATGTGAAAATTAATAAAACCACTCAATTTCAGTCCCCCCAAACTTCAACTTTCCGTAACTCAAAAAGTTCTCAACTTTAGGCTGTGAAACTTTACCAGTTAGTCTCAATTTACCATAGCAGCAATGGGAGCTTCCAATTTTGTTTAAAAGATTTGTAACAACGGAGATCCAGGGGGTGGGCCTTATTACTGGCCGGGCCTTATTAGCTGCAGATGCCTTATATTATATTCACACAAATTTGCATTGTCTTTATTAAAATTTCATGCCTTGGAATAAAAAATAGGCATGCAAAAGAGCAACCATAATAACATCAAACGCTACATTATGCTGACGAACATGTCGATAGGACAGTGACAAGGTATTATCTGAATTATAGCCTACAGTTCACACAATATGCACATAGACATTCCAATGGAGTGCAGAAATTCTGAAGACACACACAGAAATAGCAAAGTGCCAAAATAAAGATTGACTCAAAGGGACTTGGGCAGGGCGAGTTCAGAAACAGTCAAAAAAAGAGCTTTCATAAAATATGACCTCTTCACTTATAAGCTTAAAAATGCTCTTTTGAGATACTTTCTTTTATGAGCAGCATCTGGAATTTCTCTTTTAAAACTCCAGCAATAGTCGGCCATCATATGACAATCCCACCGACCTTGATAACGTTCCTCCATAATTTTAATATCCTGGTGGAAACGTTCACCCTGTTCTTCACTAACTTTCCCAAGGTTTTCTGGAAACTCATCCGCATGGCTCTTCAAATAGTGAACTTTGATGCTCATCCTGCATCCCAAATCTTCAAAACTAAGCAGTAGCTCCCTTAAGAGATCTTTATAATTTTCTGCTTTTTTGTTTCCCAAAAAATTTCTCACAACAGCACCGAAAGCATTCCAAGCTCTAGCCTCGAATGGCAACATTGATTTTACAAAATTTTCATCCTTTAACAATTGCCTGATTTGTGGTCCATTGAAAATTCCAGCTCTTTTTTTCTCTCTTCACTGAGACCAGGAAAAGCATAACATATATACTTAAAACACTCTCCTTCATGATACAAAGCTTTTACATATTGTTTCATCAGACCAAGTTTGATGTGAAGAGGAGGCAAGAGGATCTTTTTGATATCAACTAACTGATCACGTATGATATTTTTGTCTCCAGGTGTCAAGGTGAGCCTTGGAGGCCACTCTTCTTTGTTCCAGTGCTGATCCTTGGCCCTGCTGTCCCAGTAGCATAGGAAACATGGGTATTTGGTGTAGCCACTTTGTTGCCCCAGCAAAAAGTTCACCATTTTTAAATCTACACAGATGAGCCAACCATGCTCATGGTACTTTAACTTTTCAAGAACGGTTTTGATGTTCTGATACTCTTCTTTCATTGTCACCGAATGTCCTATCGGAATAGAACCGTACACGTTACCATTGTAAAGTAGAACACACTTCAAACTTCGTTTGGAGCTATCAATGAAAAGTCTCCATTCGTCTGCATCATACTGTGGTAATCCCATTTCTAAAAGAAGCTCTTCTATATTGTTACAATAAACGAAATCATTGTGGGAAGCAAATTCTCGTTTGCGATAAAATGTCACGCTTGTACCAGCTTTGAGAAGTCTCCTTTTCTGTAGCCTTGATGCCAATATCTCCGCAGATTGCTTAGGCAAATACAAATCTCTCACTAAATCATTTAATTCTATCTGATTAAACTGGGAAGGCTTGTCTGACAGATCCTCGGGTGCTGGTTGAAAAATTTCACTTTCTCCTTCACTAAACGATGCTTCTGAAGAAGAAATAGCCTCTTCGTGTAGTTCTGGAAGTGATGTAAATACTGGCAGTGGCTTTTCATCACTGTGAGGAACTGGCCGCAATGCCGAATCCAGATTTGGATATTTCAAACGATGTTTACTCTTTTTGTTATACCCTTTCACACTAACAAGACAAAAATAACAATCGTCAACATGATTTCGTTGCTCTCGCCAAATCATGGGTATTTCAAATTTCATTTGTGAACCTTTTCCTTGCGACCAACTTCTCAGACATTCAACGCAGGTCTTGCACAGTTTATGAGGAGCCCAGCTTTTGTCCTGGTCCCCCAACCTGACTTTAAAGTAAGCAAGATATGCCCTTTTTACAAACGTGGTAATATTGCATTGTTGAGACTTCAACATGAAGCATCCAGAAATGTAACAAAATATATCCGGATCATTACAACATTTTCTTCTTTTGCTGGAAGCAGACATAGCTTGAGATCAAATATAACCTTTCTTTGTTAGTAGTTTTCTAAGAGCAAGTTTTTCCACAGAAACACCACTATACCAAAAACTCTAACCGACTTGAGCTCAAACTTATAAAGTATGAAAATACCTTTTCCTTCTACAAACCACTTTTCAGCTTGAACTCTGATGCTGGTCTGTACAATGTACATGTGCTTTATGAAACTTTTAAATAAATCTTCCTTACTAAGCAAGAATTTATTACTAAGTCAAATCTACTCCCACCAGCTGTCTTCCTACGATATTCCATCTGCACAGTGCACAGAGATAGCAGCTGACCCACAGATAACGCCTGAGAAGCCAAGACAGGGAGTTCAAGCCAGCATGGAAAAACTCAACGCTACCAATCTCCACTATGTCCTATTACGATTATCATAACAGGAATTTTTTTTATTTTAGCGGAAATCTGAACCAATTTATGAATTTAGTGTAAAAATATCTCTATGTTTGAAAGTTTATAGCTGTCAGAAAATAATTATATTTGACATTTTACTGCACTAAAAAGGGTAAAAATTGATCAATTTCATAAAATAATGGCAACGATAGAAAGAAAACTTGATGTGATAGAGAAAAGCTGAGTTCATTTTCGGATTCAGCGCCCCAAAATTAGCCGAAATCAGTTGTCAAAACCCAAACCTGAAAAAAAAAGTTGAAATTTGTAGACCAGTGATATGATTTGATGTTGGTGAAACTGTGTTCAGCTTTCCAATGCTTGTGGTCCCATAGCAACGTACTCTGTTGACTTAACAATATTTTCTGGCACCGAATTTGAAACCAAACTCTCATTTCTGTTCAACCTGCTTGGGCTCGAGGATCTTTTTATGAAACTGTTGTTCATCGGGCAGTAGTTGCTTTCTACCGATTCATTTCGTTGTCCCCTCCAGCCAGAAAGGCTCTGACGGATGGCTGATTGTGGTCTCGGGTTATCATACAAAGATGTTCTGTTTGAGGTACTCGAAAGTGGTGACCTTGGGGAAGCATACCAATTTTCTTCTTCTGGAGCTGCTTTTGTTTGCTCTGAATCGTATTCTACATCGTCATCATCTTCGATCAGTTGATATGGATTGAATTGCCTCGCTGCGGCCGGTGTTGTGTTCTCAAATACAGGCACCCATGAGGTATGGTTGATCTTCTTTGGTTGACACTTTATTCCTCAAGTGTTGAGAACTTTCCTGATTACGTTGTAAAGTAGCTTCCCGTTTGCAGGCAGATACAGAATCGTCACTTCCAGTCGATGTGTTTCTATCTGTTTGAACAATTCCATTGCAGCCATTTCTTGTAAATCGTACTTCATCGTAGGGAACCACAGGTATTTCAACATAAGTGTTTTCACGTGTCCTCATCATGGTATTATCATTCTCTCTTTCATCATCAGTTGTTACCGCTTATCCAACATGAATTCATTTCACAGTTACAACAGTTTTTTCAAAATATCCAGCCTTGTCAGACTAGACCGTGTCCAGATTACAAGAGCTGGGTTGATAAAAATTTAAAAACTTGTGACTCTGTATGGGTGCGTCATGATGCTGTAAGACCTCCACTTCAACTTCGATATAGTGAGCCTTATCGTGTTGTGCAACGACATGATAAATTTTTCACCCTTGACATAAAGGACAGTCTGAAAAATGTCTCCGTGGACCGTTTAAAGGTTGCTTATTTGCCAGAAACCAGACAGTCAAGCAGCCTTCTGTTTCTGACACAACTGTCAACCCTACCCTTTTTACTCGTGCGGGTAGAGCTGTTCATCTGCCGTCTCATCTTCAAGGTTTTGAAACTTGATGTTGTATTGTCCAGTATCTTGTGAATATTTTTTCTTTCAACTAAACTCAAAAATGTGTAGTGTTTGTAGTCTTTCATCTCTTGCATGAACCTTTGATATTTCTTGATTTGCTGTGTATGTCTGTATCTCTACATTCTTTTTTAATTATGTAAGTGGTCCAGATTGCGTATTGCTTGTGAAGTTTCTGTCTAGAGTGTTGGTAGTTTGAGCATTTCAAGTCTTCTTCAGTAGTATCTAAGTTGTTGTCATGCCTCGTAATCTATCCTTTTCACTCAATTTTTGATTCAGAAATACTATCAGCTCCTGCGATGCTTGAGTAGAGTGGTTTCGTTTTTTCTTATTTCATTGTGTATCAGAATTTGAATTGCCCTACAGCTCATTAGAATCTCTTGAGTTATGGTGTTCATAATCTGTTTGGCTGTGGTAAACTTGTTGGTATGTGGCCACTTTCAACTTGTTGCTTTGAGACTGGTTAATGGAAAGTTTCCAACAATCTGGTTTCATGCCATGCCAGTCTGCCTCCTTGTTCAGCTACGTTTTAGTGCATTTTTTGTTGTTGTTTTTGAAACAACACATGCCTGCAATTTCTTAAATGAAGAGGTTTGTTGTAGGATTTTGATTGACTATAAAACACACTAAGACAAAATGTTTTCATTGTGTTGTATATAGGCTAACCTTTTCATGCATCTTACACATTTGTTAAATTTCTGGCAGACACACACTCTTGTCATTACAATACTCACTACAACACTACTTAATGTTTGTCATTACCGCCCTCTTCACCTCTTGTGTATTTTGTCAGTGCATTTCGATCCCTGCATTTTACCTGTTCAGTCAACCTTTACCCCACTGGCAGCCTATTCTAAAATCTTATGTTTGTCCTTTGTAAAAATTTTTACTTGCAATTGTATGTGTACACTCGAGGAAGTTGCCCTTTCGTTCAACTTTTCCTCTGGGGGGAAGTCTGTGGCGATCCCCGCTGCACAATAACAAAAAAAGTAGTAATTATTTTCTGGCAACATCGTAAAAAACCAAAGGACTGAATATTCCTGCCTCGTTTTTCCTTGCTATTTCTTTTGGTTGTTGACTGTTGTACTGGTGCTAATGTTGATAGAGAAGTAAAAATGTTTGTCTGAGATTCTGATTGGAGGAAAAACAAAAGAAATAAAGTTGAACCATCCCTGAAATTTGAAGTAAACTAAAAAGAAAGGACAAAGTTTGAATTGTGATGTATTAATTGGGCAGAGTTAAAGTTAAGTTAAATTGTATTCAGTAACTATATTCGTAATTAATTAATTCTGTAATTGTATTCGTAATTAATTCATTAAACTTATTCTGTCATTTGTCATGTTTCTATAAAATAGGTTGAAAAATATAAGTCGGGAGCCCTTCTGGTGTCAGATTGCAATAAAGATTAACCCTCATAGATATTATTCCCGCAAACTTGATAGCCTATGTTTTAACAAGATGTTATGTTTGAGCCTTGGTAGAGAGCTTGGCTTGTACCAGATACATATAACACTCAGTAACGTTAACAGATTTAACATTAAACACACAAAAAAAAAGACATGAAAAAACTACTAAATCCAACGTTTTCGACACCACATAGTGTCCTCTTCAGAAATAATTATAAGCTACATCTAAGAGAAATAAAAAAAAAAAAGAATTATATGTCTTCTATGTAAAATTATATGTAAAATTATCTAATATGAATTCTATGTAAAAAAATTTACATTGAAGATGTACAAGCGACACCTCTCCACAGCACCATCAACAACTGACACACGAATTCAATGTAGGATACACAAATTGGCGAGGTACAGATCACATAATACGCACAACACAAAATAATAGTTTTATTGCAGCTTGATACTATTATTGCGCACAGATGTCCAATTCTGCAGTAAAATGTTGTATGGTGTGTAATACGCCTAAGCAATCATCACGCGTTTTGCCCAAGACAAAGGGGGCCCGGAGCGAGAGGGGGGCCCGGAATGACTCTTCGTACCCCTAGTGAAAATTTCTTTCAGAGGCCCTGCCCCTACCCGGTATTTTTTGAACATTTTTTTGTCTAAATGTTCCCCGATAAATTTCAAAAAAAGTCAGAAGATATCAGCTTCTTGCATGAACCGTTTTTACGTGGTAAAACATTTATCGCAAAAGGAGGGCCAGTATGCACGCCGGGTGGGTATGTATTAACCTCCGATGAACCTTTTATGTTTTACCAATTTACAACGTCCAGGTTGCTATTATTATGCGTTTAATATACTTTTGTGTTGCTTTGTGAAGCACCATAGAGCTATCATAAATGCTGTGTTTTCCACTGTGTAGATCTGGTTGCAATACTGCATGACATCATTGACTTAGGATCTATGC
The DNA here is from genome assembly GCF_918807975.1 of Aplidium turbinatum. NCBI lineage: Eukaryota > Metazoa > Chordata > Ascidiacea > Aplousobranchia > Polyclinidae > Aplidium > Aplidium turbinatum. Next base: position 52,044,809 of record NC_137472.1, read on the forward strand.
TATCCATTTGTTTAGTCACAGTTATTGTCCTGTACTATGCTTAGTGCTGGCATGATTTACCTATACCAGTATCAAGTTATTCATGCCTTTTGTTTTTGGTGTATAAAACGTCTTAGTTTTTGTTTACCATATTGTCACTTGTCAGGTTTGGTAGTTTATCAAGCATGAATCTTGCTTTGTTGGGTTAATGTTGTTAAGAAACTGATCTTTTTAAGATCTTCTTACGTTGATTTAACGTTTAGTGACATTGAATTGATGGGAAATATGACGATTAGCTGTTAGGTTTGTATAGCGTACACTTCTGAAACATAGATCAGGTTTTACGGCAAGCTATATATGGATTTCATTGTACATATTAAATTATACGTTGAAATTACGAAAATAAACGTGTAATCAACGTTGATATAAAGTCTAATTTGTATTCACCTGGTGACCGTTATGCTCAAAACCAGGTGTAGAAGAAAGAATTGCTTTGATTTTACTCAAATACTACAGTAGTTTGACTAAGTAGGACTACTAATGACAGGGCTAAAAAAGCTTTCGCGTCCGCATACTCTATTGGTCTGTGATTTCAACATTAAATGTCAACTACAAATTTAATAGCTTGAATTTAAATTTTTCTGTATACCGTATTGTTTTATTTAGGCTTTTATGTTTGTTTGTTCGTTTTTTGTTATATTTGTTTGTTCGTTCATTTTTAGCAAATCAGCTAAATATAGGGTATTCATAAATTATTTTGATTTTTTACTTTTTAGGCCTATTACTTAAATTTTACTTTTACACGGGTTTTTTATTTAGGCTATTTTTTGTTTAGCAGGAAATTGCAAATTAGATACTCACAATTTTTTTTTTTTATTGCTTGAATTTTACTTTTACACGCGTTTTTTTGTATTTTTTTAGCAAGAAATTGTAAGTTACGCACACACAAATTGTTTTCTTTTTTGTTGTTTGAATTTCACATGCGAGAATGGGAGCTCTCAGTCTTGAGTTTTCAGCGAGGCAAGTCGACCTTTATACTTTGTTAGAAACAACCTACAGTAAGGTCGTGCTCGTGCCACACTTGATTATTTCTTTGTTTGACTATATTTTAGTGTTGGAAAATTGCAAAACGTTTTTGACCGTAGCCTATTTAAATAAAAAGTAAGTCGATGGCTTTAACCTAGGCAACTGATTTTCAGATTCCATTGCAAAATTGTAAAGAAAACATTGAAAAAAGTTTATTTTTAGCCTTATTGTTTTTGTTTGTCGTATCCAAGCTTACACCTGGTGGTTGAAGATTTATATTAAGTGGACGGGAAAGCAATGAAGCCAATCTTCATGACCACCTTCAGGCATGCCTTTAAGTGTCCTGCCGAAGACACAGCCGCATGCTCTTGAGCGGTGTCGGCGCCCCTTCGACCGCCGCTCCAGGGCTCTCACCACTCGGCCATGCAGCCTTATTGATAATAAGTTAATAAGAATGAAAAGGAAATGATGCCAAGCGTGTGCAGCCGGGTGTGTAGGCTATTTTTTAGTTTTATGTTGGCTTACAAGTTTAGCACAAAGACAAGTAGGCCTACCTTCCAAGATGTTTGTTTTTTTAGACGCAGTTTTCACGTATCACAAAACTTAACAACTTTGTTTAGCATGTAAGAACGACAGTAGCCTATAACATATTTTAGTACTGTATATCATTTTGAGCTACACGTCATAATGTGCTAAAATTATGACGACACCAGTTCCTTTTTCAAACTCTAATTTATTAAATAAAATATGTTGCTTTGTGATGGTATGTCAAAAATCAAATCAAAATGTTAATGACAACTGTTCCAAAATGCAAACCTTGGCCAACAGTAAAGGAGGAATTGGAATCTATTCTGAATGACTCAGCAAGCTCTCGAAGACTCGACCATTCGATATGCCTAACACATGGATTCCACCATCAAGCATCATTTTCGTTTAAAGAGTCAATTAAATGTGTTGCATACAGAAGTAATTTGCTGCGAGAAGAGTTTCTCGGTAAGGTTTAAGGTTGATGCAAGCATGATAAAACAGTAACCTATTATATTTTGTCTGATATATTCTATAAGTATTTCATACCTAACTTACAGCACTTGATTTGTATAGATTCATAGAATAAGACTTGACTAGCTTTGTGAGAGCATTTAACTTGCTTGGTTAGTAACAGTAGCCTATGTTTGGAAATTTCTGCCTACGAAGCAGGCTGAGGTTATTGTAGTTTACTTATAAAATGTACGATTCATACGCTGCTCTCTTACGTGGAATATTTGAAGAGGAAAAGTTGTTTTTTGTCAGTTAGCAATGGAATTGGATCAAGAAATTTTTTTCATCATCGTATGCATGATAAATTTGAAGATGTGGACACAACTCAAATAAAAGGTAAGAGAAGTTTTTAATCGGAGACGTTTTCAAGTGTACCGTAGTCTAAAATGCATGTAGGCCACTGTTCAAACAATGAAACTTTTACAACTAATTAGCTTCAATATGTTTGACTTTAATTTATGTTTAACTTTCTCAAAATGCGGAAATATTAGGCTACTATACTGTATTGTTTTCGATTGATTGAAAGGATTAGGCTAATTCAAAAAACTTTCTTGTGAGGCTTAGTTTTAGCTGTTTTCCGTGCTTATGGATGTTTCAAACTGCTGTCGTGGAACTTATCATCGAGGTTGCCAGTTTGAAGTTTCCGCGTGTTTTTAAATTATTTATACATAAAAACGCACAATAAAACTGCCTTGGAAACGAATAGTTCAACTTCACTTAGCTACTAAACTTGAACCAACGTTACTGGATCTTTCTAAGCTACCTATCAGTGTGTCTATGGAAAGAGCTATCAGAGCAGGCCTAACGTGAGATTGAGCAAGATCCTTAAAGTGATTATTTATTATGAAATGTCACCCTCAAACCTCTTACATTGATTAATCACATTTTAATGTATTTGTAGTAATATGAGTTTTGCTTTTAGCAAGATGATCGTTAGCCTTCTTATTTCACAAGCGTAGATAACAATATTTGTTTGACTGATTTATTAACTATGCTGAAACAGGTCGTCTATTTGATTTGCGTACTGCAAAACGTTGACGTCAAATTGCTTCCATGCTTTGTTGCAGTTGAAAAACAACGAAGTGAAAGTTTTGCCGCAAATCGTTTCCCCATTGCTGGTCAGTCGTTGGAACACCTGATCTGGATTCCCCATCATAAGTATGAGTCTATGTCTTTAACGGTTTTCACGCAATTTTTGGACTAAGTCTGACTCAATATAAAGATTAATCAATCTCTATCAAAAAAATGTAGGACGTCCCCATTAGTTAACTGAGTCGCAAGTCGGCTGAGAAACCTTTTCTTCAAAATGAAGAAACCGTCTTGCAAATAATTGGGCAAACCTTGGACTACGTGAGAGGTCACAAGGGAAACAGAATTGAGACTACACACAGCTAGATTACATTTATTCATTCCAAATCTCAATCTTTGTCTCTTGGTAGTGTTTTTGTTTAACATGTGTTGTTGCATGGCCACCTGGAGATGTGGCCCGATTTGTCACATTTTGCAGATTTTGATTACAGCTACTGCTAGTGCTTGACTGACATTTTTTGAGATGTTTTTACTTTTTGCGGTTTCCTAATGACAAAAAGCTTTTTTGCTGCCTTGGGGAAGCAGTAGCAAATGAGAAAAAGAAGTTGAAAAAGGCAAAATCAGACTGTTATTTAAAATTAACAGTCTGACTAAAATCTACAAAATCAAATTTTCTTTGTTTTTCAACATGTGAGGATGTTAAAACCTATTGTGTCATCTGGGGAAAAGAATAAAGAAAGCGTAAAAATCTAATTTTTAGAAAAATTTATTTAAACGTTTGCCCAACGTTAGAAAATCCTGGAAATTTCTGCAAAATGTTACAAATCAGGCCGTATCTTTAGGTGGCCATGGCTGTTGTTAAAAAAACTTTCCAAAGTCCTGTCGAAGCTAAAACAAGAGTTGAATTAATATGTCCTTACTTACATTGAGGCAACGTCTGCAGTCGTTAAAATGTGGAAAGGGACCTATACTTGCAGATTAGATCTTTCTGATTTGTATTAAAAGCTAAAAAAAATTAGCTTGACCTGAAAGTAAACTTTGAAATGACGCCTTTTTATTGCAGGTTCTTCATTGCTGTCGGAAAAGACAAAAACTTTCGTGTATATTCAAATACAAAGCAAAAATGTCAAGTAATATCTGCCCCGACTGTTTGCCCAATGCCTGTTTTGTCGATCGCTTATCTGGAAGAAACGGATGAAATAGTGATTGGAGGGATTGGTATAATTCAACCTTGGAAAATTGGAGTATTCGGTACGAAATATGCTCACGCAGGCAATAACATTACTAAACAGTTGTGTCATGGAAAAGTGTAGCTACATCCTTTATGTCACATTTGTCATGCTAATGCCATATAAACTGTTCGGGACAAACAAGGATATTTAGCTTATTTCGAATTTTGAAACAACAGTATTTCGTTCGTACAAAATAGTTTACTGTTTAATTAGCTCAAAACTTTCAGTTAAATTCGATTTAAACTCACTTAGTGTTGTTTTGATATGCCTTCGAATTTTTAATATCGCCGTTAAACTACGTCAGTGTTTCTCAACCTGTTTTGGCCCAACGCCTCTTTTATAAACTAGCGAAATTTTAGCGCCCCCCGACAAAAACTAATAATTACAAAAAGCAAATATATATTTGCGAGCATGAAAACAGTACCGTATACTGGTAGTAGTGGTTACGTCATAACAGAACTCACCAGATTTTGTGATAGGCTATACTGAAACATTACTGAATTTAAACTTTAAATAGATTGCGTTTGTAAACAATAACGGTGGGTCAATCAAATACGACGATGGTGGAAGAGAAATTGTTTGGCTATCGTGCGAGCATGTAGAGTAGATTATCCAGACAATGATGTGACGAAATCGTTACGCTAGTTGGTAGATGGGATAAACCAGAATGCCCCCTAATAATCAAAACGCCCCCCTTAAGCCGAGGTAATCATACCGCCCCCCTGCAAAATCAAAACGCCCCCCTGCAAAATCAAAACGCCCCCTAGGGGGCGGTACCGCCCCCGTTGAGAACCACTGATCTACGTGAATATTCTAAAAGCTATAGCTCATGTTTCTCGGCAGCCGATTTGTAGCAAGAATTGACAGCGATAGACACGTGTTTCGCCCATGAGGCTGGGCTCATCAGTATCGCACCGTATTCTGCCACAAATTTATTCGACCACCGCTTTACCAGTCAGTTTAACTCTTATCTTTGTGGAAACAAAGAAAGAGCCAACAAAACCAGCAGGCGTCAGGGCAGAGGACATTGTGAAGAAAGGGGCGTTCTTCCCGGCTATCAGCGCAAGGCTGAGCACTATGATCTGAATGGCTAGCGTGGAAGCTACACCGTTATGGTTGGCGAATCGCAGCTGCTCGCTGTACTAGTGAGTGCTCAGCCTTGCGCTGATAGCCGGGAAGAACGCCCCTTTCTTCACAATATGGCTCATTGTTAGCCTTTTTGCTGGACTTTTTTTCTGTAGTTTGTCACATTTTCCGTTTAAACGTTGTTTAGCGTGTGTTTGATTTTAAAGGTTACGGGTTTGAAGACGCCGATTTGAAGAAGCTTCGTGCTTTTAAAATACCGAAACGAAAACAGTCTACAGGCTCAATGGGAGACAGCGAACTACAACAAATGCTTCAAGTAAGCTACCGATTTCAATCGAGTGTTCTGATGTCTTTTGATTTTTGAGATTTCGATGTGTTATTCAGCCAGGGCTAGGCAATCAACAAATCGTGCAAAACAAGGCCATCATCAACTTACACCCTTAGAATGATTGCCTACTGTATGTTTCTACAGTATACTGCAGTAAGCCTATGTGGCAGTTCATCGGGTGCGTGACCGAGTGCAGAGCACGTCTGCGAGACGCTTCAAAGGACGTCGGTTCGACACCACTCTATAGCCCACGACTGTGTCTCGACCAGACATATGACATGCTAAAGTACTGTAATGGGAGCAGCTGAGTCGATGACTATAATGTCTCTCTGCTGCTTCCTTTTGTAGTATTTATCTGTAATCGCACAGTAGCCTAACCTATAGGCCTACTGTTTGCTGTCACAACAATTGGTGTAAAATATAAGGATTAATTATTATTATTAGCCAATTATATTATGTTGCAGCATGGTTGCAGTAATTGTTGTTGTAATTACATTATGTTGCGTTTCCAATATTACAGAATACCGTAGATAGAGTATGTTGTTATATATAAAGCACATAGATACATCATTTTGGTGAAATGAATGTCGTAGTTTAGTTATTAAGCTGTCTGGTCGGTGCTTGCCTCTTGGAATTTCTGTTCGCCTGCTTTATCCAAAGCGAATTTGGAATTTGCGATCGTTTAGAGATTCTTCTTTTTGTCCTTTTTGGAAAAGGATATCTCCCCTGGAGAAATGGATATCTCCCCATGGAGTTCAGAAATATGTGTCAAGAAATTTGTTAGGCTCAGTAGCGTTGACGGGGGATACAGAGAGTAATCTTGGACCCGGGCGCGGGATAATTTTAGGAGCCCGGAACCTTTCCAAGGGTCCCCGGAACCTTCCCAAGGGTCCCTGGAACCTTCCCAAGGGTCCCCGGAACCTTCCCAAGGATCCCCGGAACTTGAAGATATCACCTCGTATTCTTTGGATATAGTGCGCTTTTTATTAAAAGTGTTTTGATTTGGGGCACAAAGATCTGATTGGTACCGACCCAAAATATCCTCTTAACGGCCCTGGTTAGGCTACACAAAATAAGCCTCAAATGGTTTACGTCTTCACACACAGATACCATTTTTACAATGCAACATCTTTTGATGTTTTTACAAAAAAAAGCAAAAAAAACCCTCATTACTTTTATCTCAAACTACTAAAACTAAAGCAGCCTTTTGATAAAAACTGTTTTGTTACTGCGCAGCTAAGTGCACCTTTGCCTTGTGACTTTCGAAGTGAAGATTGGGTAGTCTCCTTGACAGTGATTAAACGGAAGAAACCAGTGCTGGTGGCAATGTCGAGCGACATCATTGTAATTATTGATTACGTCAAAAAGCATCAATTGTGGAGCGCGTTTTTAAAAAATTCACAGGCAGGCATCGGAATACACCAACCCAAAGTGAAAACCCAGAAAATGCATCTCTTTGATGGTAATATGTTACTTTACAGTATAGGCTACTGATACTTCAGCTATTATTTGCTGCTACAATGATGTAGCCTGCGCATGAGAGATGGTAGCCTATTAGCTTACGCCATTATAACTTTAAAAAAATTCTTCAATGATTACATTAATTTAAACAAACCATTCTACGTGTTAAGATTCAAAGAAAATGAAAAGGTGTACCAGCAAACATCTATGGGATTGGCCCATGATGCCAGAAAAGGATCCACAGAGGATACATACTGATATGCATAAATCAACAAGTGAATAAAAAAATAACAATAACCTCTCAAGTACATGTAGCTCCATTTGCATGACTTTTGCCTTTTTTCTATTTCTCTAAAAAGTAACTACCCAGACAGCAAATCAACCATTTTTACATTGATCCAACGTCTGCAGCCGTTGTACCAATGTCAAAAATGGTTGATTTGCTGTCTGGGTACGGACATTGGCCAGTGTTTCGATCTTCCGATCTCTTCAGCGTATAGTAAAATGAAAGTAGAAAGTTGTCTTGAAGTTTTGAAATGATTGTTACTTTTTTATTCACTTGTTCATTCTACGTGTGTTTGGATAGCTTAAACAACATCACTGTAAATTAAACCATAACGCAATGCCCACACTTCATTCATGCATATTGCATAGCTTAGGCATACGTCGGCTTATAATTTATACCAAAGCTACCAGATTTGCCATGTTAGCTATTTGTAATGCGCTTTTTGGTGGCAACCGTCATCTTAAATGTGCTCGAGTATGCTCGTTACAAGTTGTTTGAACAAAGGGACGATTTTCTTTCTCAAAAAAGTTATCAAACCTCCTCTAAGTAAATGCTGGCACGCCAATTTTCTGTTGTGTACTGTTTTGCTAATTTAGCCTTCAGATAAGTTAAACCCTAACGGACAATATCTGACCATCAATATTTTGGTTTAGAAATCGCAAGATCGTTCCAAACAAAAACGACTTGGTAGCAAAACTTTGTATTGCTCAAGACTTTTTTGCTCCTTTTGCATTTGCCACAGACCTTCATGCTGAAGAGTCATGTTTATCAAAAATGAAATCTTTTTTGGGAACTCCTGGTATGAAATAACTTTCAAAGCAGCTTCTACGCTGATAAAATGATTTGACTATGCTTTGGGTATATAACTGATGCCTGAATAAAATTTCAGATTATTGTTTCAGGTCGACTGCAAGGTAAAAGTTTCTATGTGCACGGGCATGTGTCATTAACAAGGTGCAGTTTCTATCCAAGGTTCGGGTATTTCATCACTGGTGGTGGAGAAGGAGATATCCGAATCGTGCACATGGTACACCCACTTCTCATATGGTTGATTGAAATTTTTTTCATTTTTATCTATAGGAAAAAAAGTATAAAATTAAAAAAACATAGTCAGCAGGCCACCGTGTGCTGTTAAAACATTATAGAAGAGGTTGATTGAGCGTGGACACCAATGAATGGTTGCAATGTCTTTTCCATACAATTAATCACAAGAATTCACACCACTACCAAGCAAGCACGACTGAACGCATGAAAAAATACCCAGTTATTACAAAGTTACTCATGTTTTCCTCTCAATGGCAATATACTAGCCTACAAGCCGTTTGTCAGTTAGGAGTAAATATTTCAGTAATTTTTCTGCGTTTATGTGTTGTTTAGGTAAACTTTGGTCTAGTAACAACTTTGCGAGGCCACCGTGACGCTATTTCCGGTCTTATTGCTCATCCTACTCATAGTTTACTGCTCAGCGCTTCTTCGGACGGATCAATTCGGATTTGGTGCCTGGAAACATTCAAGGTCACCCAGCGACTTGACACTGACCAGCGCATCATTGACATGCGCTTATGCACCGATACAAACTTTTTTTATTTTTACAGCAAACAGCAGGTAAGATTTTTCTGAATATCAGGAGAAGATTAAAATTTACTTAACAAAACTTGCAATTTTGTCTCACCCACACATGTTCTATAAAACTTTCCCGAGTAAACAAAACTGCGTTTTCAAACGTTTATGTTTAATTTATCAAAACTTAGAAACGTCTCTTCCAATCCATAAACGTTTTGTCGACGCTGACATAATACAAAGCAAATTGATGCCTTCGGGAAAATTCTATTGTATTAAGAATGATTAACATGTTCAAAAGAATGACAACTGACAGTCTACGACATCTTATGAGAATTGAAATAATGTTTTCAATCTTCGTTTAACCTGTGAAGTGCCTATCACGACAATTGTCGTTCGAGCCAGTCGTTCTAACTGTGGTCCAGACGACTTAAGACGTTTTTACTATCGCAGTCTTTCAAGAAGCATTTCATTTCACTTCATGCTCTTTGCCTTTGTTTGAACGGCGCTATAATCGAGAGACATTGTTCACAACGACAATTGCAATCTGACAGAAATAATGCTAGTCTTAAACTGCTGTAGAGTCTTAACTGCCATATTTATGCTGTGTTTCATTACAACTCTGAAACCTGGAATATCTCAACAGAAATGGTTGAAAAAATTAATGCTTTTGAAATGTGGTGCTTCCGTGGAGCTTAGTGCTTCCGTAGGCTTGCGAAGAAGACAATTAAAGAAGTTCTGCGACAAGTGAACCAAACCAGATCTTTGTTAAAAAAATATGAAAACCAGACAATATGAATTTTTCGGCCATGTAATAAGAAAACAAAAACTGCAGCATCATTCTTTAACTGGTAAAATTTTTGGAAAGCGGGCACCTAGCAGACAAAGACAAACTCATCTGAAACAATTTAACGACAAGACAGAAACAATCGTCCATAGCCTGCCCTACAACATGTAATAGAAATATTTGGTCTAAATATCTATCTGAGGGCGTCGATGCCTGGTTCAGGCAAGGCAATTAAAGAAGAAGAATAAATAGGAGAGGCAAGATGATAAAATTTTTTTAGGCAATTTTCCCCCCCAAGATTCCCATGGCTACGCCCCCTAAGATGGGGACTCCCCAACACTCTGAAAAGTAACACTGTGACGAAAAAGACTGCAAGTCACCAAATTAAATATAATTATACACACAAGTTGCAAAAAAATAATTGAGCACTTAATGGGTTAAACAAAGATTTAAAACTCACCTCGAAATAGCCAAGAGAAAAATATTACTAACCACCAGGGAAAATTCATATTCAAGCTTTCAAAGAATATGAGTAAAACACCTTTTCTCGAAAAAAGCCCTTTTGCTTCGTTGTGGAATCGAAACGAACTAAACGATTTCAAATTCTTTACCGGTATTCTTCACAATACCATTTCGCAAATGTGTCAAAAGTTTGAAATAAGCCTATTTCATTTTGCTGCAGCCAAAGATTTTTTGATTTGTTTTTAATTAAATCCTGTGAGAAAAGTTCGTTTTGTTTCTTCAAAAAAGTATTGTTTTCATTTGAACATTTGAATTCTTTGCACTCATTCCTAATATTAAAAACACGTTTTCGGAAAACTAAATTTCAACTAACTTAAATTTAGCCAACAACAAGTAAAACCTCCTTCATTACTTTATTATGCGGGGTTTTATACAGTGTATCGTTGCATTGCGTAACTGTTTTTATATACAGTAATAAACTTTTTCAAAATTTGTCGAAAATGAATGGACTTGACAGATTTGCTTCTTGATCATTAATAAACTAATAATCGTGTCTCAGCAGACATTGCACAGTGCGAAAAGAAATGTTTAATATTTCTATCAGTTGTTGGTTACTTGAAGCTTGCAGTCCAGTTTGTGAGGCATTTTGTGTTCTATCTAAGCGTGGCTTATCTAACCCATAGTAGGCTGCGTGAGTACGTTTTGTACGGTAATGTGAATTTGGATAGACTTTCATAGTTGTCCTTTCTTTTATCGCATTCTGATGCTTTTCAGATCAGTCTTTACAGATTAACCAACGTCTGTTCTCTTTATTCTGTGATGCACTCAAGCGTTGCAAAACTGAAGAGAATAGAAGGAGATGCATCACTTGGAGCCACTGCCAAGATATTAGTAGCTCTAGAGGATGGATCTGTGGCAATCCTTTCACCACTCACAGGATTAATTTTGACGATTTTATATCCGATGAATACTTTCCAGGTACGAAAAGACTTTCACAAAATCAAAAAAATAATGAAACCGATTGTGCACTATTACTAGCCTAGTTTAATTTTTTGGGCTACTCTTGATACCCTGGATTGGAGATACAACACAACATCTAGCCAAACCTAGTCAAATCCTAGGCCCATGTCATAGCTGAGGTTTGCTTAGTAACGAAATAAAATTCCGCAAGTGCTCTGAACTACTAACACTTCTTTGAAAATTATCGTTTTTGTTAATAAAAAAAAGTTGCACAAAGTCCACTTGAAAATCAGGCAAATAATTTGATGAGAATATACGCAGATCTTTTCAGAAATGGTGTATGATCCTTTACGAAACTATGGCTATTTGCTTCTGCAAGGAGGAGAGATCATTCAGTGCGACTGCGCCGTTAATCCAGTAACTGCAGTGCGATGTTTTGTTCCGACCAATGCTTACCATCAGGATGTGATGTGTTTGGGCAGTGTGTGGATACGATTCCACTGTCCTTATGGTATTTCGGCAATATTCGCTGGTCTTCGAAATGGACAGATTGCCCTAGTACATCCAAATACATTGTATATGGAAAGCAAACAAGCTCATACTGGTTAGAATGTTTTTGAAATTTAAAATTACTGGACGTATTAGTAAACTAATGTAGAAAGCAAGTGTATCTAAACGTACTTCTCATAATCCTAACTGATAATCTCAGCGTACCTCTCCAGAAAAATGTCTTAGTATAGTCTACTCCATAGTAACATGCACAAACAACAAAGAAAACTCTGAAGAAGGAAACGTTCTTTCTGGCTGTCAGCACAAGGCTGAGTAGCCTACTCACTGGTACAGCAAGTAAACTGTAATGTCTAATAAGTGATTGACTATCTTTTGATAGTAAAGACAAATATTTTATTGGAGTAGCTTGATTTTAATGAAGATTCGACACCGCTCATGAGCATGCAGCTGTGTCTTTGGCAGGCCACTTAAAGGCATGACAGAAGGTAGCACGAAGATTGGCTTCCTTGCCTTCACGTCCACTTAATCTAAATCTTCAAGCCTGGATACGACAAAAATGAAGATTACACACAAGCGTACAGTTTTATTTTTCATTAACACGTGTTTATTATTGTAGGAGAAGTGATATATCTTGGTACGATATCCATTGCTGACAACGGGTTAAAAAACTGGGATCCTGAAGGTTTGGAATATATGACGTAGGCCATATTTCCCAAGTTTAAGTTTATTTGATAAACCTTTCTCTTCCATTTATTTCTTTTTATATTTTTTCAACTTAAATATACGATTTTTTCTAAACAGGTTCATAAATGATTCTGTTCATCTTATATGTTTCCACCTCCTGTGGAAAGATGTTTTCTTGGCATAGTAGGCTATTCAATGCCGGATTATGGGTATTGTAAGCTGAAACATAAAACTACTTGTGAGCGTATTTTTACCGGCGTAAAAATTTGTAAGTCGTATTTTGGCCCACAATGGGGATATTTAAACTTATTTCATCTAAAGCTTTTCGGCCGCTATTATGTGAATGACCACATGCTTGGTAATTGGTTCACGTTTGCTTCTGTTCTGTGGTTTCAATCTAAGTTTTCCCATACTGTTTTTTTTTTTATGTTTTTGCTAATAAAAGCATTCAGGATTAATGTTAGCCTACTCAATCTAACTACCATAGTTGAAACTTGAACCTCATTCGCCTGAACACCTTAATGCAGGGCCGGATTTAGCTGATGGGGAGCCCGGGGCACTTTTAGATCGGGGGCCCTCGTGTAAAAAAACTTTTCGCGCCAACGGCGCGAAAAACTCGTCTACAGTAGCATAAATCTAGCACTATTTTGCAGAAACTTGAAAAGCTGAAACAAAAAAATAATAACACAAAATCACAGTTTTTTCACGTCGAGGGGCCCCTTAAAAGGTGGGCCTGGGGCACCTGCACTCTCTTTCCCCCCCCTAAATCCGGGCCTGCCTTAATGAGTTGCTTTTGTAACTAGCATTGCATTAAGGTATAATCTTTCCGAGCTGTTTGTGTTCAGAGTGCTGGACAAGTAGGGAGAAGTTGTTAAGTGTTGGATCAAGTTCAGTTCGTACGTGGTTTGTTAAACCGAAAAAATCAGACCAAGGAAAATTTTCAAAGTGGGAAATTGACTTAGAACCAGATTTTAAAGTGGATCTTCCGGACAATATGAAGGGGTGTCCGTTTTATACTAACGTATCCGACTACTTATGCGTGGCTACACAAGACAATCAAATTCTTATAATAGACATTACGCCCAATTTGAAAAGTGTACCTACATTGACTTTTCAGACTCAGGTATGCTACTTATAGACTGAATAGTATCTTGTTTAGTTACCGTATTTTTGAAGATTTAAATAAGTGCAGGCAGCAAAGTTGGTAGTTTTCCTTGCCATCAAAAATGTTTTTTGTATGTAGTTTATATTCTGAAACATCTCAGGTCACTCCAATGAATGCTTATTTCAACTTCATCTCTTCTGTTACTTTAGTAAGCCCGTTCAACTCGCCAAAAATTGGCTATTTCTGTTTTCAATATAGGCTAGCTGCAATTTGCAATTATGACTCAATACTCATGTTATAGTTGCTAAAAATGTTACAATTTAACTATGGATCTAATATTTCAAAGCAGCTCTGTAACCTGGCTGAAAAAGTAAACCAGAAAGTAATTTAGTGACAAAATAAATTATAAAATGTTAAATTTTCATAAATCTAAGTTAGTGCTAAAGGCAGGTAAAAAATATATATGACTCCGACTCTTCGATTTATAATTATAGCCGACTCCAACTCTGGCTTCAGTGCTACTAAAATTTTGAGGATTGTCAGACTTTTTTGCCTTTCATTATTTTAAATTCGATTTCACCAAAGTAGCGATCGATATATTGAAACGTCGACTTTTACAAAAAACGGACAAGAACAAACACTTCCATTTCTTTTAAAGTTTAGAGCGCAATACAGATAACAAGAAACAATATTTTTAAAAATGATTGCAAATAAAATATTTATTGTTTATCGTTTTCTATCAAGCCAGAGTCGGTGTTAGCTTTTTTGAACGACTCTGACTCAGGACACGCAAAAATCCTTCTGACTTCACAGCTGAAAATAAATATATTAAAGGCTTCGTATAACATGTAGGCGCAGCTTCAACTGCCTGTCAATCCACTGGTCTCTCCACAATCGTGCATAAGTACAAACAATTTCCATAGACTTCATACTCATATCCAAGAAGACGACCACCAAGGCTCAATAACTGCTCTGGATAGTTCACAAAAATTAAATTGCTTTGTTAGTTCGAGTGAAGATGGATATGTGAAAATTTGGGATGAAGAAAATAGGCAAGTATTCTTATTGCATCGATTTGAAGGCAATACTTGCCTAAGATGTGAAATCAGGGTACTAATTTTGTGTTTTGTACTGTACATAAACGTATAGCCCAAACACCAGTAACAAATCTGATACGAAAAGTTTGTTTCTATCCTAGATTTTTTGTCGAAGCAATCATCAGACGCAGATAGGCTGCTATATTTTAATTAATAATTAGTATTCACTGTGAACGACTGTTCTATTTAGTATCCGGTATTTTTGAAGTTTTAGGCCTACATGTGTAAATCTAGGCCTACATATTGCTGGCGTCTAGCTTTACCTTGGTCTCACGTTTCATTTGATCGTTATACTTTAGTTTTAATTCTGGTTCCATATTATATTTCTTTCCGATCATGAGCCTCAGAAAGTTGCGCTGGATTATTATTGGTACTGAAACTCTTTTTACAATCTCCCTTTAGATTGATGAGAGAGCTGTGCTTCATTCCTCACAAGGTGACAGCTATGTGTTTTGTAAATGGTCGGGACTTGCTGATTGCTTTGGAAGATCGGATTTGTTTGGCGGAGCTCACCACGTTTATGACGAGAACTTTGATACAAGACAGAAAGATTGTCGAGTTGGATTTCACTGACGATGCCTATGAAAGTGCTTTGCATTACGATGATAAAATAAAGTACGTTGTTTTGCTGAAACACATTTACAACAGAGTTTGAGTAGTTCATTTTATGATGTTTTTGATGCAAAACATTTAAAAAAAAATTGTGCTTCACAAACTAAAGATACCGTGACGCATGATTGTCACGTTGCCGTCCAGTGGTTATTACAACGTTAGCGTCTGCAGTAGTAGACCAGGGTTTCACACTTTATCCGATCACTGAACACATATTAAAATATCCAAGCCTGCTGTTAATTGCATTTTTTGTATTTTTCTATCTGTAAAAGGTCGAAAATGACCATGAACAGTTTAAATGTCTGAGTATCCCATGACAAATTTCCAATCTCTGTGGAATCTTCTTTTCTCCACGGTAGATCAATTGGTTAAGCGCTCACTTTTAAGTATGAAAAGAACTGCAAGATCAAGCAGCACTGTTTCGGCTCTCGAGGTGTACCCTTGAGCAACACATTTTCAAAATTACTCTCCATTCAGCGACACCTGGTAAATCGAATAATTCAAAGACAACCCGTTTGTCCGCTTCTTTAGCTCAGTTGGTTAGCGCATAACTTCGTGAACGAAGAAGTTTCAAGATCAAGCGGCGCTGGTTCGATTCTTGGGGTGTGCGCTTAAGTAATGCATTCTAATGACTGCTCTTCCTTCAGCGTCACCTAATGGAAGGAATAATTTCCCGGCAATAAACAGTTCAACAATCAGAAAATTTTACTCCGCCAGTTACTCCTCCGCCACGCGAAACTACCAGAAATAAACTTTCAAGGCTTTGTCAGTACGAGAATAAAGATTTAAAACCAAACCAAGCAACACTTCAGCAAGCAGAAAAACTCGGTGACCAGGTTTGCGTCAGTAATTTGAAGCCTTTTCAAGAGGCAATGTGAAACTGCCAGGATTAAGCTCTCAAAAAATATTTTCGATCTCAGGATAAAGATCAATAAAAATAAACATTAAAATGACAAAATAGTTTACATAGAAATGAATTGTATGTCTTTCTGGGTCTCCATGTATCAACATTTTACGCTTATTTGATAGTTGAACTGATAGTTTGAAGCCTGTTTGGAAAGCTGATGTTTCTCTTTTTTTGATACTCCAATGGAAAGCCATGAACTTGCCGTAATATTGTAAATTCGTTCAGTTGTACATAAAAAAAAAATCGTATGAGATCTTATTATTACTTAGTCTCTAGTGCAAGCAAAGAATAACATTTCTGAGTGTGTGTTTATTATATATATATTTAGATCAAATATAGTTACTATTCACTAAAAATCTCCATAGCTTTTTCACCCTAAAAGAGGGATCATCAGAAAGTCCTTATTCAAATAGAAACCTTCTTATGATCCCCTTTTAGGGTGAAATAGGCTGTAGAGGTTTTTAGTGAATAGTAAATATATTTGATGTAATTCGCTCTGCTTGGCTTTTTGCTTGGCATTGAGCACTTTTTGTAGTACATTAATAGCATTTATTGTTTTATTATTTATTTATAGAATTGTTGGAAATATGTGTGAAGTTGATATGAAGCCATTAGAAGCATTTAAGAGAACTCTCCATCCAGAAGTTTTTATCTGTGGCGATCAAGTTGTTTGCTATGTCAGCGATCGTAAGGTACGTCCTCAAGCGTTGGTAACGATCATCGTCGTTCGTGTCACCGTGTGACGCACAAAGTCTGTTGTCTTGCGGTGACGCAACATGATATGCAACAGTTCGATGATATGTTTAATATCATATTTTGATACTATCAAACACATAATTTTCATAGTTTATCACCGTGATAGAATATGAAAAGTATCGTTTTCATAAATAGAAACACATAAACAGCTGTAAATTGTGATTGGCGATGGTATGTGTGGTGCTAAAAAGGTTCAAAAGCAGGTCATGTTATGGGAAATCTTTCTACTAATCGCCGTTACAATTCTCGTGAGGAGTCCAGCTTTTTAAATATCTCATTTTCCACCGAGCAAGAGACGATAGTCCTCTTTTATCCGCTCATGAAAGTAGTTGATCGGAAACATTCAGAAACTTAAATTTGCTGATGACAGAACTTGAAGTAGTATGTAATCGTAATGTATACATTGTATACCAAAAAAGTGTTTCACACACTGAAGGTATTGTGACGTGACATAGCCAGCTACTGGCTGCAGCATTTATAACTTGTTTTCCGTTGTAATACAAAGTTTGACACTTATATTAGTTACTGAATACCTATTTAAATAATGTAGATAATGAAAAGTTGTAAGTTACAAGTCTGCTAATGATGAACTCGAACAAAATAAGCACAGAAACTTTTTACCACCTTGTCAAGTCCTTTGGGGTATGATACGATTTCGAGGCCTTTAAAACTAAACAGGTATTTTTGGAGGTGCTTCTATATTGAGGGCATGCACTAGTCACTGCAAACCTGTCTGGTTCTCTTTATTTTCTTTCAGGTCTAGGTTTATAACGCCATGCAAATAATAAGAAACAATAGTGCGCGTCTTCGTTTTATTTCTCCATTTTTCTCAACTGCTGGTGATAAAGAAAAGAAACGACCGTTCTGTAACTAAACCAAACTAAATCTGATTGAATTTTCCTCCACGTGGTCAAAAAAATGAATCGTGTGGCTTACAAAAAATGTGAGATAATCTGAAGGCAAGCGCGAGATCAATTTAGTTTCTCGCGCGTGCTTGCGGTGATCGAAGCCAAACGTCACAAACCAACCTAAAATCTTTTTATATTGATGAAAACTCAGATAATACGAAACCAAGGAAGTTTCCAGAAATATTTGATAAAACTACCATTCAACGTTTTATAGGCAGAGAAGACTTTTTCTCAAATCGTTGAAAATTCCATGATCAGATCACCGCTGCAATGCGTAAAGGAAATCTGGAAATAAATCTCTATCAAAGACTGAAAACTATGTTCTCTGTCTTTCTTGACATTTTAACTGAACTATAATTGCATACGGTAGGCTACTCAACAAAGGATTTGCTGTCACACCGAGGCTAGTTTGAGTTTGTAAGTCATACAAGGACTTCAACTCAATATAGTATCTGATTTTGTTTGTTTGTTATTGCAACCTGCAAGTTTAAGCAATAAATTTTTCTTCAATCAGGTAAAAGCGATTATTTTTTTCAGCTTCCGTTGTACTCCACAAGTCCACTCAGCTTCGAAAATTCCTCAAACAAAAGTAAAGGCTCTCTCGAAGCAGCTATTGAAGAGATGAAGACTTCATCCAAAGTTCGCAAACATAGCGTCCAAAGGCAATCCTTGCTTTTGACTTTGGATCGAATTAGACGTTACGCTGAAATGACGCATGACGTGTATACAAACGATGAGTTGAGAGAAAGATGGCATAAAAGATTTGCAAAGCCTGAACCAGAAAAAGAGATTTCTCAAAAACTTGAAGTCTCTACCTCTGACGAAATAGACGACTCACTAAATCTAGACGATTTGTCAGATTCCAGCTTAAAAAGGAGGCTTAAGATGAAGTTTAACGTGCTTGAAAAGCTAAGACATACACAACCAAAGCGCCCACAATTTAGAAATCTCTACATAGCTGACATAAACGATACAGATAAAAACCCATCGAAACAAGAATCTGTCGTTTCTCGTGTGGGTTTTGTTCCAAATTCCATGATCCGCGAAAAAGTAAAAGTAAACCCTTCAGAGAAGTTGCAATGGAAATTAAATATTAAAAAACAAGCTGAAGTTGATAAAGGTAAAGGTCAAGAACAGGATGATTCAACGAGAACGATGCTTTTTGATTGGACCCCTTCTCCTACTGACTTATTGCCAGAAAAATCTACCACCAAAGATGATGTATCATCTTCTAAAAGTCCAAAACCTCCAGAAGACGAAGCGGCTTTAAAGATTGCGAAGAGCTATCTTGGAAAAAGTCTTATTAAACTGTCTTCTTTGAAGAGCCTCGCGCATGCTAAGCCTAAAAAACCTAGGCTTAAAAGTGCTGTAAAGTTGGAAGAACAAAGAAAGCCAACTGAAAAAGGCCATGATGAGAAAGAAAAAGTGTCCGATGCAAAGAGCGATGACACATCTCAGCCCTTGAAAGAAATAGAAGAAGTATCAACAACAGATGATTCAGACGAACAGTTGACATCAACGCAATCACTATCTACATCTGAAACAACGTCAGACTCAAACTTGTGGTCGGAAGAGGGCACAAGGCACCACCGCAAGAAAAAAAAGAAAATAGACCAAACAGGCCTCAAAGATAAGCTGAAGCAGCAGATCAATAAAGTACTGGACAAAAACAAGTCTGCAGACGAGTCTGAAAAGGCTCCTCATATTAAACCGATTCCATCGACTCTAAAGGTGCAGTAATTAGTTAGGTTAGCCTGTAGGCTACGTTAACACGGCTGCATTATCAGAAAATACTTAATGATATTATAAGTTGTAGCCTAACGGTAACTTGCTGTATCGTAATTTGCTTAATAAGCTGTATCGGTAACTTGCGAAAATATTGAAACAATCATTTTACACTCTGATGATGACAAAAGCAAATTTCTCAATTTTTAAGCCATTTTTTGCAAGATACACTTTAGAAATCAAATTGCAATGAACTGAAAAAATAAAAATAAAGTCTATATACAGCACAACCATGATGCTGCTGTAAGTGAAACTGACATTGGAAATGGTTCTCAAATTGTGCGTTGCGACGCTCTGGTGCGTCGTTTGAAATTTCAAAAGGTGTTGCACAAAAATCTAGTTTTCTAACTAAAAAATTATACAAAAGAGATAATTGTTTTTATTATAAGTTACGTATGTTCAACTTCATCGTTTAAAGACAGCAAGTTGAAAATCCATGCTTAATTTAAAAATGGTCAGCAGTCTAGCAGCACTCATAGTTTTACCATGATTGGCTACAAGGAATGAGCAATGTTTTGTAGAATTAGCTAAATTCTGTTGAAAAAAATATTAAAAATTTAGATGCAAATTATTGACTTTTGTCCGTCCACATAGTGTTAATAGCATAACTTCTTCAATGTACATCTACGTCATAAGTGCGTCGCGAGTTTAGCAGATTCTTCCAAGTGAGGGGCACCTAAAAAGCGTGAATCACTGCCCTATGGTATTAATGCTTCTTACATTTATGCATACTTGCTTCATTTACGTAACTTTTTAGACTTTCTTCTAAACAATATTGAACTTGCGGTTTGTTGCTCAATAACACAATTAGAAAGATTTAATTTTTGTTGGCATATGTGGTGATGAAAATATGAATGCAATGGAAGGCAAGGAAAATATATGAATTCTCCAACATGCTTTAAATGTCATGCCACGGAACAAATGACGGTAAACCGAGCAAAACACATTCATTCCATTTGCGTTTAAATTCTCAGTACCGGTACTGGATCTTCAGCCAAAGGCTTTATTGTTAACATCTCTGTCCGTTGCAGAAAATTACTGATGCTCCTTGGTTTAGAAGAAAACTAAGTGTTATAAATCCTGATAAAGTAGCCCTAGCTCTCATGGAGATGGGAGACACACGACGAGTCTTTGCTCAAGGAAAAGCTTGCGAAGCTTTGATTGCCATCGTGCATGAGTTTTTGGAAAACAGACGCAAAGGTGAATGCTTTATCAAAGGATCATAAAATCTTTAAAGTTTTCATTCAAAATCCGGTGCAGACATTAGAAAATCAGAAAGAAAATTGTGATCCGTGTTAGCACACATTGGTGCGTATTGACGTCAAATAATTCACTGCGGATAAAGGTAAAGGTAGTCTCACACTTGATTCTAAGGTTTGGGGAATGGGAGGGTAAGGTTTTCATTTTACTAAGCTTTCGGCATAAACTAGAGTAGGGTGGCTTGTGTTCCTTTCGGCTACCTTTCTTTGAACAACTTAGGTCCACCCAATTTATTACACGCTGGATAGAGGTGAGCAGTGTTTTTCAACAACCAACTTAAGCTGAGAGTCTGACTAGAACCCTGCCAGAATCACATGATTGAAATAAAAAGACTGCGCCATCAGAAAGACTTTACTGCAGATAAAACTAATCTATTAGTGGGCCTAAATTATGCTGCTGCAAACTTTGGCATAAAAACTGTCGGTTACATGCAGGTTTACAATCGTGAAATGTTTTACCTTGGGGCTTAAGGTATTACAGTAGCCCATGTAGTTCACGTTCACGCCAAGCTATGCAGTCTACAAAGGTTTTGCTTGTACAATCAAAAAGCCTACAGTGCATCTTCTGTATCAAAATAAATATAGGCTACAAAGCTAGCCTGCTGGCAACGCAAAAACTCATTTCCAGTTGACTAGATCAGGAGTACCTTCTAGTTATATACCTCAGTCCAGGCGCGAATTAAGAGGGGCCCAGCCTCTCCCCCGCCGAAAATTTGTGAGGAATTGTTGAAATCGTATGCTTCACCATCAAATGGTTTGATATGCTTCTAAACAGATGATATTAGTTCCACGGCGGACTTAACTTATCCGGGGGGGGGGGGGGTATTTTATTGTTGTTATTATTATGGTTGAAATTAGCCATCAATCAGACTCCGTTATTTTCTTTCATACAAGTTCAGATACATTTTAATAGCAAAATTTGTGGAAGCCGACTCTGCTGAAACCAACGCTGAACCAAATGACGTCAGTTAAAACAATTTGAAACCTTGAATGGATGTTTTAGTAGTTTTTAGTCTTCATTATAATTTCAATCCATTATCGTAGATGCCTGCAAACATACAAATATCCAATTGGTTATGGACACTGCATACAGGGTTTTAAACCAGATTTCAAGTTTACTTTGCATGCTTAGCAATTTTTATTCAAGCAAAATTTAGTTTTTAAACACTTACAATTGATGAAAATGACTGCTTTAATGTCTATTTTATAGCATATCGTAGTCCTATATGTCGTAGTATCATTGTTCATATCTGTTTTATCTTTTTCTTTCTTTTTAATTAATTTTCAAATTTTCTGCCCCACCCCCACCCCACATAACGAACACACTGCATAACGAACACACTGGAAATAACGAACACACTGCGGGTATCATTGACTACCGTCATCCCAGGGTGAGTGAAACTTATTGCTGCAAAACAAGTCCAGTGCTTCTGGAAGCAGCGTTACAATGACTAAATGAGTTGTAATATGTGCACACACCAAATGTGTTGTACTGTACTTAAGGCTGGTCCGCAATATAATGCCAGCCTTTAACTGGTCGGTAATGAGAAAAAGGTTGCCGATCCCTAGACCAGACTGGATTACGAATAATTGTCTTCACTAATAGTTTCACAGTAACAGCTGCATTATTTTTTAACTGGAATATTGTAATTATTACTTGTATTGTTTGTTATTGATTTTTTGTTTGCATGTTTGGTAGTAAATATTGATCTATTGGTCTGATGCAAATAAAATAATAACATCATACTTTTATTACCTCAAGGTCCAGACGACAACGCATCCGATGACGAAGGCGACGACGGCCTATATCGCCCGCTCCGGACCGGGCGCGAACAAATCGTCGCTTGTCAGGAGGGATACACTTTATCAGAAGAAGTAGCAGACAAGGTCCAAAATTTTTTTGCCAAGTTTATCAAGGCCAAACATGACGTGACCAATGAACTTGCCAATCATCCAAATCGTATTTACTTGGCTGAAAATGCCATGGGGGCGATTGCTTCTATGCAACAACAGCCAAGTGATATAATCAAGCATGAGCTGTTTCGATTGTTGATTGATGCCAATGAAACCTTGAGAGAAAAAGCACGGGCGATTTTAGAATCAAAGTACAGTATCGATACCTTTGAGAAATTATGTCAAGAGTTGAAAGCTTTTTCCAGCGAAAACTATCTTGGGGCATGTTTGAACGAATCTGCAGACAAATTAAAAGAAAACACGAAGTCTTCTGCGACCCTCGTTACAGCTGATGATAAGGTAAGTATTTGGTCGAATACCGCAATTTTAACTCGGCCTACTAGCTATAGCAAAATTTTTATTGATTGTAGGAGCCAAGGTTTGCAGTGTAAGTTTTTGCTGGTTTCGTTCCGTCTTTAATATCTGCTCCTGTAGTCGTGTGTTAGATCACAAGACGTTTTCAAGATTGGTAAGCTTCTTGAGTGCCAGATGTAGCCTACAATAGACGATGTTGTTGTATTTATTTTCTTCAAATATACAGTAGACAATTACGTGGGTATCCAGGTTACAAAACCATGTCAATGCAGAAGTACAAACGACGTAGAAATATGGCAGGCAAGTTTTTTGATTAATTAATTTATGGAAATCTTTGTGCTCAAAGTGAGTGTTGTCGCCGCTGCACGCTAACTTAAATTTACTGAATAGTCAGGTAGATTGAAATTCAACCTGGTCCTATTATTTTTGACTTGATAGCCACACGATCTAACATACCACATTTAGTTTATTCACCAAAGGAGACGGGTAATACAGTATAATTATGGCTAAAGTCAACAATACAAAACGCTAAAAGGAACACTATACTAATATAACCAACGTAACATAGTCAATTAGACTGTTGAGGTTTATGAGAAGGATTACCAAATATTTAACCAATCACTGTCTCGTAAAGAGGCAGCAAAATACGTCTTCACTCTAACGAAGTCAATCTCAAAATAACAGTTCTAAAGTGACCGCGAGATGACGTCACGGAATTAAGTGATCGACATTCGATAAAAAATTTAACGGTTGCAAATAACGATTGGATTTGAAGGGATCCGTAAGAGTAAGGATAGACGCAGGTACAGGCCCGGTCATCGAAACTAATAAAGTGAAATTTCCTCTTGTTGTTGAGATGTTGTTTATTAACTATCCCATCCACTCGGTGCAGCTGAATAAAGAGCTGTCCTTGAAACGTGTTGCTGAAGAGCACACCCTGAGAATTGGACCAGAGCTTTTTATCTCGCCGTTTGTTTAGAAAGTCAAGCGCTTAACGAGTTGAACAATCAGGCGGACAAGTTGGCTTGAATGTTGATTCTACAAGCATGAGACAACCTATTTTCAAACAAAGCGATAATTTACATTTACCTTACTCTGTTCTGTTACTTTGATAGCGGAGTTTACGTTACATAACTATTTCTTCAAAGCATTGAAGCTGTAGTAACGTATTCACTGGCCTATACGCAAGATTTTTTCAAGGGTGGGGGTCTGGGGGACCATTAGAAATGTTTTTCGAATCGAAACAAAAACGAATTTGAAATAACACTAAGAAAGTCTATCCTACAGGGCATTGTCGCCCCCCTCCCGAAATCCACTAGTGGGTCCCTATTTGTAGTGACGGTGCCTAAAATGTTTTTCAAATCAGTGAGTTGTAAATTCAGATTTAAAACATCAGACTGACTCCACCATCTATTAGAAGTCCATGGTTGGTTGGTTTTGAATCTTATCCTCGGACTAACAAAGTCTCGGAGGTTATTCCTGGTAGTTTCGCATACTTGTAGAAGCTTTTGCCGCAGGGCCGGTCACCGATATTGGCGGGGTGAAGTATTTTATAGTTGTTAAAGTGCTGTTGGCGGGAAATTATTCTATCTACTAGGTGTCGCTGAATAGAAAGCAGTCCTGAAATGCGTTGCTCAAGCGCACACCCCGAGAGCCGAATCAGCGCCGCTTGATCTTGAGTCGGTCGCGAAACCACTGAGCTAACGGGACGAACATAACAATGCAAAAGACTATGGAGCTTAACTAAAAAAAATAGAAGATCTTACATGGCCATTTTTAGAGGATAATTTGCACCTGATTGCAATTAAAAAGCAGTCTCTTTAACTTGAAATTGCATCACTCTTGAAATACAAAAAGAAACAAGGAAAGAATGACATAGTTTTGTCTTAACAAAAAAAAAATAAGACGCTTCGTAGAATGCAAAATACTTCAATATAACAAGGTAGCACCAACAAATTTGGAGTTGTGAAGTTTTTTTCCGAATGTAAGCCCTCTTCTCTGATAAGATTTGAATTAAGAAAATCATGCAATGGATGGATCGTTGCTTACTTCACAATGTTAATATCTACTTTGTAAAGTAATAAAATCTTCTCGAATGCAAAAGTATACGCTAAATAATCCTTCTCAACCCTGCTAGATGCCAATACCGAAAATTTTTGCCGTTTTACAAGCATTTACTGTTGGACAAGTCTTATTCTATCAATCGTTAAAATACATTTTCCAAGAAAGTAAAAGGGTAGTATTATTTCTTCTATAAATTCTAACAAAAGGGCATTGACTTACTGGTTTCGCTGATTTAAAATAGTTATTCCAAATGATGATCGACAATGCCAAACCTCTTTGATGCAGTCTACGCTGAGAAATGTCGAGAGTTGTATAGCAGTATATTGTCACATTTTTATATTCATTGCGCTTCATTGTCTCTAACCCTCAGCGTGAGGAAGGAACTTAATAATAATGATGATTGTGTTCTCAGATTGAAGAAATGAAACAGCAATCAAGCAAAGCTGGGTACCATGTGGAGAATGCCAATACGGCTTCCCTTCAATTTTCGCTACATGGTGATATGACAAGCGCCAGCTTGGTTGGAAAGTCGTTTAAAAAGCCACTTTTAGAAGTTGTTGTAGACGCAGAACTAGAGAAAAAAGAACCAGCAGGTCTTTCAAGTGACACAACAGGAACAATTCTTCGAAAGTAAGTTGAGAAATAAAAAAATGTACAAAGTAGTCTTGAAATAGTAATAATAATGATGTTTTACTTTGCGCCTATTGCGATAACATACATTACACTGTGATCAAGTATGCGATACAACAGGAAGCAACGAAAGTGACATATAACTTTCGAGTCAACCGCTATCAATAGTTTATAATATTATATGATATAGTATAAGGTAAGATAAGGTGAGCCCCATACTTGATCCATATGTCGGGAACTAAAAAAAGAAAAAAAAAAAAAAAAAATGAGAAGATAAGGTTCTCATTATACTAAGCCTTCGGCACTAACGAGAGTAGGGTGGCCAATTCCTTTCTCTCG
Source organism: Aplidium turbinatum (assembly GCF_918807975.1). Lineage (NCBI taxonomy): Eukaryota > Metazoa > Chordata > Ascidiacea > Aplousobranchia > Polyclinidae > Aplidium > Aplidium turbinatum. The sequence goes on from NC_137472.1 coordinate 52,070,967, forward strand.
ACAGCCTTTCTTTCAGCAACTATGTCCACCCAATTTATTACACCCTGGGTAGAGGTGAGCAGTGTTTTTCAACAACCAGGTTAAGCCGGGAGTCGAACCAGGATTGCATGATTAGAAAACGAATACCTTATCCGATGCGCCATCCCACCAAATAGAAATAAAAATTAAAAAAATAGAAAATGAAAACGTATTCTATTTGAATAAGTGTTGCCCCTGACAATTGCTAGGCCACCTATAGCACGTAACCTTATGTAGCGCATGACAGCCAGTTTAGTTTTTTGTAATTATTAGTTTGATTGATTGATTAAATCTTTATCCTCGGACTGGGAAAGCTTCTTTTAGAACTTAATCCTGGCAGTTTCGCATACTTGTAAAGCAGGGGTCACCAACCTTTTTTGCATGCGGGCCACTTTGGCACTAAGGAGAGCTGTGGCGGGCCGCACTAATAAAATTTTAGGTAGGTTGACTCTTATGCTAGAAATGAACGCATTTCGTACCCAGTATTCAGCGTTACATGTTGTTACTATTTATCTTAGAATACCGCAGCAACAAAATTAGTCGAACAACGCTACTGCCTGGCCAAGCTCCTTTAACAACACTTTTGACTTCTTTAACAATGTCTAATAAACGAGGCCACTTGTTTTGCGCACTTATAGCGAGGCGAACGGTTTCATTGGAAAGGCACCATGAAACAAACGCTTGTAGAAATCACCGAAAAAAACGTTTCTATCGCAACTCATGAACGGTGTTCCCTCTAAAAAAGCAATGAGTTGGTTTTTCATCTTTTTGTGAGAGTCTATAAAACCGTATTTCTTGATTATTAGACAACTGTCACTTGCGGTGCTTATCAGCATGGCAAGAATTGTTGATTAACATCATTTTGCAGTACCAAACTAAATATTTTCATAATACAACCAGAAGTAATACAATCAACACCTGTCAGAAGATATTTCATTTTCTTGATACAACCAGAAAATGTCTTTAAATTTATATATAATATTTTACCAATTTATTATAAATTGAGTTGGCACACCGGCCTATTTTGCTAACAAAAACTTGCATAAAGGGAACACTGCTCGTGAAACACAATAACGGTGAAACGCACACTAGTGTTTGCATGATATTTGCAAACTTAAAATAAGCAACTCTATGCTCACATACAATTTTGAAATTCGAAAACAGACGTTTTAATCAACCACTGGGACAGTGTGGCTGGACATCGCATTGGAATAACGTTAAGCGACCCCCACTAGAACTACAATCTGAATGGTCGGTCGGTGGAATCGTATGCAAAGCGAAAATATGCTTCCCGGAAAGTATTTTTACCTTCATGCTCATTGACTCCTCAAGAAAAGTATTTTTGGTTATACTTGTACGCTGATACCTTCCGCGGGCCGCAGCGCTACAGCGTGGCGGGTCGCCATTTGGTGACCCCTGTTGTAGAGGCTTTGAATCACTGACGCAGGCCCGGTTACCGAGATTGACAGAGTGAAGTTTCCTATTGTTAAAGTCTTGATGCCGGGGAATTATTCCATCCATTAGATGCCGCTAAATGGAGAGCAGTCCTTAACATGCGTTGCTCAAGCGCACACCCCGAGAGTCGAACCAGCGCCGCTATTGATCTTGAAGTTTCTTCGTTCCAGAAGTAACGCGCTAACCGATTGAGCTATCGGGGAGCTAGTTTTGCGTTTGCTACGATTTATTTCTAGAATAATATTGTAAATATAATACTGTATACAGTATAGTCTACAAATTAATTTAAAAAAAGCAGTTTTGAATGATGCTTCAATATAACCCTTCAGAGTGAAAGAAAACTAAACATTAAAAGGTTTGAAACTTTAAAAGGTTTAGCCTATATACTTTTCTAGCAACAGTTGAATTACTAATAGCCTATAATGAAAATGAAAATAAGAACAAAATCATTTAAGTTGTTTTACTATTATTACCACACAACGAACATGCGGGTGCCGCAGCGTTCCACAAAATATGTGGCTAACTACAATACGTGATTGAAAAAGAAAAAGCTGATGTTTGGTACATTTAGAATTCTGAACAAGAGATGTAAATATGGTGACTTTTAATACAGATTATAACTTTAAACGTAAAGTTTATGCGTTTTGCAGATGTCTCAAACTAATTGAATCTATCGAATATTGGGGATAACTGCGAATTATGTGTTCTTTCTTAGATCAAAAGACACTAAAAGAAATAAAAAAGCCACTGGCCGCAAAACTGATCAGCTTACTGAAGAAAAAATAGGATTTTCTCTTGCCCGCTACAAGATTGATCCACTTCCTAAAAGGGCTAGCAGCGAGACTATACTTGCAGAAGAGGAGGATTGGCAAGCCGGCTCGAAACTCACAAAAGAGGAAATGTTACAAAATGAAATGAAAATGTTTTCTACACCTTTCCGCAAGAGGTTGGATTTCAACATAGGGTTAAAGTCTATTTTTCCTCAGCCTGAAATTAATAGAAGAAAAGAAATGTTTGCTTTTTCAAGTAAACTTCCCATCACTGGTGCCAAAAAACTTAGCGATAGATATTTGCTGGATACTGGTAAGTCCAAACACAGAACTTTAAGCTAATTTTCAACGTGTCTTTGGCTTACAAGTTAAGCTGTATAACAAACAGGGAAATGTGGGGCAAACCGGACTTATCTAATTCCAAAGTGTTCTATTTAAACGGAAAAAATGATATTGCGGATAGATCTGTGGGGTTGGATTGTATTCAACTGCTACCTACCAGCACTTGCCTACAGTTGGCTACAAAACTATTCTTTCATTTAATTAAAAAATTTCTATTTAATTTTCTATTGTATAATTTCACTGCACTGAAGAGAACCCTAAGATCAAAACAAACGTTCTCGGTCTGCAGTTTATTACGTTTTTTAAGACATTTTCTTTGAAAAAAACGGAAAATAAATTTAAAGTCATATAATTGACATTGTGTGTGGAGCTAAATGTGCTTGAGAAGTTGATGATTTTTTTTATTTTATCTGTTGACATACATAAGTCAGCTTGTATTCCTTGTGAATACTTTTCTCGCGTTGTGGCCCAATCTAACACACAAAGAAAAAAGTATCGTAAGATATGGGCTATGCTATATGAGTCACGTTCAAACTATTATGACTAAACCGATCAATTTCACCAGATGAACAAGCAAAAGCCAAAAAGCGCACCAGGGTACCGTCCATAAAGAGCAGCGTTTACAAAACACCAGATGAAGACGGGAGGGAATTTAAGACTTCGACTTCAAGTAAAAAATTTCTTCCAAGTCTTCCTTTGCATCATCTATCACGCAGGATAGACATCGAAAGAGGCTTAAAAACGCAGTTTGGAAAATTACTGCACGATAGCGCTGATCAAGAAGGTAGGAATTTATGCAAAGCAGCAGTAGAAGCGTAAGTTGTGCAGACCCATTACATACACATGATACACTTTACATGCGATTGCCACCATGGCCAGATGTGTTAACTAATTCATAGCACCATTGATTTTGGTCATTAGGCATTTGCAATGAATGGCCAACATATTAAATGTTGGATTTCTCTCATAATTATGAACATGTAGAGCAGGGGTTTTTAAACTGGGGTCCGTGGACCCCCAAGGGGTGCGCGGACTGGTTTTAGGGGGTCCATAAAGGCCCAATGGAAAGCTTAGTGTGTAATTTCAAAAACGGAATAAATTAAAAAAAAAAAAAGAGATTAAGTTCAAACAACGCTGAGGATTTTCCACAGGTCATCGTTACTCATTGCTGTTTACATCGCCATGCATTAGCATCGAAAACTCTCCCAACAAATTTGAAAGAAATGTTGTCTGGTAGTCTAGTGTGAAATTCGTTTATTTTATCAGAAGAAGTTTGCTGGCTGTCAAGGGAACAAGTTTTGAAGCGCTTTTTCTTTTTTTCTAAGAGGCAAAAATATTGAACTCTCAAAGCAGTTTAACAGTGAAGAGTTTATTCAAGGGTTAGCTTACTTGGCGGATGTTTTTACTCATATGAATGAGGTAAATCGTTCTATTCAAGGCCCTGCCGTTACAAGTAGGCCTATGGACGATTCTGAAAAACTTAAAGCTTTTCAGGACAAGTTATCTCTGTGGAAAAGGAGATTGGAGACTAACAACTATTCTAACTTCTCAACGTTGGAAGAATTGATGATTTAAAATGGAATTGCAGTTTGTAATGCTCTACCATCTTCTCTGCACACAGACATGTGCAGACATTTGGAAGCATTGTAAAACTCTTTCAGAGGTTACTGCTTAGCCGCAGAGGATATTAAAAATACAGCATGGATGCGTTACCCTTTCCTCGTTGAACTGGAATCTATCAGTGATGAGGACCTTGCAAAAGATGAGATCATTAAACTAAGGGCAATGGAATCATTAAGAATGTCTTTCAATTCGAAAAGTATTGGCGATTTTTGGAGTTCGTTGACGCAAGCATATTCTCGTTTGGTAAAGAGAGCCATGGATCGCATAGATTTTGTTACCAATCCATTTTAATTTTATTCCGTTATGTCCAATTCATGCTGATCAAAAAAGTTTCCCGGCTAGGCCACAAAGGGGGTCCACGCAAACCAAAATTATTTTTAAGGGGTCCGCGTTAAAAAAAGTTTAAGAACCCCTGATGTAGAGAGAAGTGCCCATGACTTATCTAAGGGCTATGGCTTGCTGAACTGAACTGCATGTAACTTAACTAGCGTAAAATAGTCACCAGTTAAGTGCACTTCAGATTTATCTGCCTGGTTTGCAACTCTACCTTTTTAGTATGTTATGTGAAATAAATTCCATTTAGGGTAGGTTATACTACAGGGAATTTTATATTTTTAAGTCTACTGAATAGAATGCAATAATTTGGCTCTCTGAGCTTAAAAATGCCCGAACAACTACAAAATATGTAACAACCATTAGCCTAGCTAAAACTCCGAATTCAATGACTTAACTAGAAAGATAATTTTAAGGGAAAGATATTTCAATGTTTAAAACATAATGATCTATGTGGTCGTTATGGCTTGAAATATAGAGTTTGTTTAAAAAGTAGGCTATAGCTACTGATTGCAGCCAACATTTATGAAACGTCATTCAACACATAATACAATGTCATTAACACGTTGTAATAGTATTAAAACGTATTTTTAGGGGACAAGATTAAAATTCAGAGGGAGGGCGGCAATTATTCCTCCAACCCCTTTTTTGTGGCTACGTCCCCGAGGATTACCAGATAGCTTAACGATTCAGAGGGTATCAGCGTTGCCATATAATTTATGCATTAATTAAAAAAACGTCATCTCGTCGTCTATCTCATGTCATTTGAAAAGCAGTATAAGCTTTAGGAAGCTTCTCTGAAGCGGAGATGCCGTATGCTTGAGCTGAAAATCAAACAATATGTCTTTGCAGACAACCAAAAATATGCTTAAAAACCCTTAATTGTAACCTTGTGAGTTGAGATTGTAGGCTACTTTTGTTTTAACTTGTTTTTGTCATTGTGTTTTAGAAATCACGAAGATAAGATACAAATTTCGTTCTCTGTTGCCTCTTTTGAAGCGAAGCAGTCAAGACGACACCGATACGAGGGCGAAGTTAAAAACTTACAAGTTGCCACGAGCCACTCAAGACGCAGTATTACCTCCAATACCAAACGTTTCTCCAAGTTATATTCATATCAAATCTCATTTGAGTGAAAAAGAGAAGCTAACCACCATCAACTCAGGAGGTGAAGTAATATTAGTGAAGCACAACGTAGGCTAATGCTTTTCATAGTTAATAAAAGTTTCAAAACACTTCTAAAAGCTTTGACATAAAAAGCTATATATTGGTAGGACGGTTCGAAACAAAATTTTTGAAAGTTTCAAATAATTTGTCTCGTTTCCACCATTCTTTATATTGTTGTCATTTAATATCGAAAAAATTTTCTGATTGAAGAACTTTTTTTTCTGAAATTCCACCTGTTTCGTTTTGAAACGATACGCACAAGAATCTCAGAATGCAATAAACACAAATATCCAACATTTTGAAATGATTTCTTACTTTTTCTTTATAAATTTAATCTCGATCAGCATCGTAAAGTGAGGAGACACAAATATGGCTATGGTTGTCTGGTGTCACGGTCTGGGAGTTGTTGTGTTCCTGGAGTTACCAGAATCAGTGGCGGATTCAGAGGGGCGATCGTTTCACTAAAATACAGAAAAGTGACTTATTCAAGGTGTATTAGCAAGATCGGGTTAATGTAGACCGACACATGATTCCGTTTTCTTGAAACTGCTCCCATAAGGCTACTTGCTCGATCCACCTCTGACCAGAATTGCTAAGTTATTTGTTGATCAGTTCCAGAATTATAGTAGCCTGATTGTAGGCTACTGAATATGGAAATAGTCACCAATGCTCATTTTGAAAAGCAACGTAGTTAGGCCTACTATTTAAAATGACTTAAATATTTAACTTTTAATGTAGATCCTAAGGAACTTAGTGAAATGGATCGTAAGAGCAGTACTGTTGAATCATTATCAGAGTATGATAGCAAGGATTCTGGTATGGATACGCAAACTTTCCACAAAAGTTGGGCAAGGAGTTCTTTGTTCTCTTTTCAGTCAAACGAAAGCATCATGCATTCACTAGGTAGGCGACGCCGTTGTTTCTTTCTACCGATAAGGGAACTGGCAATATTTTGATGACATGGAGTGTCTTTATCAAATCATTGTTTGGTTCTGCCACCTTGTTATTGACTTATAGATTAATATTATTCTAAATCATGTTTAATGACCGAGATGTGTCGGAAGATGAGAATGACAAAGCAAAGTTGAAACTCAGAAAACATAAAGAAACAAAGAGTTATAACTGTTTCACATCCACAGTAGCATATGCTTTGTTACGAAACTTTTGGTTGATAAAGTTCGATTGAAAAACTACATTTGAAGAAAAGATTGACAGCAAAAAATTAGATTTTAATAGGTTTACAATAAAACTACAATCGAAGCTTTTAACCATTGACCCTGTGAGCAATTTAAGTTTATTCATTTTTTTAAAGCAGTTGAATAATTATATTTTTCTGACGAAAGCAAACTACTATATCGAAAACGTTCGATTTTTTGTGTCTGAATAAAGTTGAATCTGGATATGTTAATTTAGGGAACGTTCAAATATTACGTAACGCTTTTTTTCCGAATTTTTGACCCCCCTCCCCCATGTAACGCCAACGTAACGCTTTCTTCAATCCCCCCCCCCATGTAACGCTTTTTCACTACGAATTAGGCACAAAAACTACCATTCCGTACTCGAAAGCGTTACGTAACGTTTTGCTTGAACCCCCTCCCCCCCCGATGTGACGCTAACGTAACGCTTTGCATAACCTCCCCTCCCCCTCGAAGGTGTTACGTAATATTTGAACGTTCCCTTACTTAATTTCTAATATTGTGGAAACTGTAGTAGGCTACAATAAAGAAAATGAAGGGGTGTACTAGCAAACATCTATAGGATTGGCCCAGGATACAACAGAAGGATCTACATAGGAATGAGAAGATAGCCTATACTAACTGATATGCATAAATCAACAAGTGAACAAAAAATAAAAATAACCTCTCAAATACATGTAGCTCCACACAAAGTGAAATTTGCTCGACCTTTGACTTTTTTTATTTCTTTAAAAATAATGTCTAAAAAGACAATATTAAAAGAAAACTCTATCATTGAATAATTATTTTAAAAGTTTTAAATTATGTTATCGCATCCAGAAAAGTAGGAATAACATAATTTTCCTTTTGTAGTTTATCATTTCATTTGCTTTGTATTTAAACAGATGAGTTTGGACTCATGTCCAGCGTTTCAACCATTGATGACTCATACTGCTCAGCTGAAAGATCAGAACCACCTAGAAGAAAGTCAATGCGTCTTCCTCCAGTGTCTGATATGGGGGATTCTGGTTTTGTTGAAAGTTTTAAAACTAAACAATCTAAAATTCAAACAAACCAAGAAGATTGGCGAGATATTCTTAAAAGACTTAGAAAATTTCGCACCAAAGGTGAAGCAGTGGCCAGTGGGGTAGTTTAGCCTACTAGAGTTTTGAAATGTCTCATTGCTAGCTCAACAATCGATGCATTGAGAGAAATGCCATCCTCCGATTGCAAAAAGATAGTTTGCAGTTCAATCTTGCCAGTTTCACACACTTTTGATTGCTTTAAACTAATTAGCCTTCCCAGTTCAGTTTGTTTTCGTTCTGACCATCATGACAAAAAACAATAGCCTACGTGCCAAACATAGCAGAGGTCTAGAAAAAAATAGAAGCGACAAAACGCGAACGTTATAACGTGCTTGATACTGAAACAGGCAGCCAGTTCAAAATATGGCACGGTTGAGAGCTGACAGCAGGCGATGTAGTATATTTGCTCGTAGTTGCTATAGCCTAATAAAGTTTCAATTTTGGTAAATAACTTTGTTCTTCAAATGACGGCAGAGTGAGTCTTAAATGGCACTGATCAACTGCCCAAGCCGAAAATTGAAAAATCAAAGCGTGACTTTGAAGCTTTTTCCTCTAATTACAGGAATGCTTCCGGACATCAAACAAGAACAATGGTTGCCTAGTGAAGCACCTGATCACGGCCGTTGCGACGTGATCCGCAGAATTTTCAAAGAATTTCTGCTTGCTCCTGAAGAAAGAGTTACTTCTCACTTTATTGTGAACAATAGGTCGTTTTCAAAAGAAGCTGTGTGCCAACAGTTTCATGACCCACGATTTTATGCTTGCTGCATGGGAAAGTTTTCTTTCAGGCAAGCTAAAATTTATCAACTTAAAAGTATGCAATTATTGTTAATGTTAAACCTTTGCAATAATTGGATATAAAAAAAGAATGAATTTGTACGCTACATAAGATCCTCGATTAACCTGTTGGTGAGTTTAAAACTGATTGACCAGACCAGTCGTGAGTGGCAAACGGCCTCGATATCATGTAGCCAGGCTATAGGCTATGTCGGTTATGGATTGAGAGCATTTTACTGGTGCTCAACAAGATTTCGGTCTGACGTTCATCAAGTGGAGACGGCCATGTTTTAAAGGTTGGATGCAACATGGGGTCTTTTAAGCCGCTGACTAACTAATCGTCTGATTAGTCATTCGAATCACTTTACGTGCAGTTCATCTAAAGGTCTGTTATCGGCATGGGGACATTACATTACGGGCGCGCAACTCCGCTTTTCCGGACACGACAAATTGTCGAATTTTACGCTTTGCTACAAGCTTGCTTTCAATAAAACATTTTAAATTACTTAAAAATCAACTTCACTGCTCTTGGCTATGACCAATAGAAAGGCAAAGCACACTTATTTTCCTCATAAACCTAACACGAATATCAACGTGAAAAGTCACATATTACGTTAATACAAGGTAGTCTATAGGTGTAGACAGGGGCGCCGGAACGGTTTTTGACTGGGGGAGCAGGATTATGAAAAAGGGGCATTTTTGTTGCTGAAAGGCCAATTTTTTTTTAAATTTTAAAATAAATTATAGCAATAATGCTCATCATCGAGTAATGATACAAGTATCCGGTATACAAAGAACAATGGCACGGGACGGCATCATGCTATGTTATAGTGATGCAGGCTAATTAGTAGGGCGATTTTTTGTCACTAAAGTTACTTTTTTTTAGTTGTAGCCTACCAATTAACAAACGAAATGTAGAACCAAAATTTAATGGTTGTGGGGTCAATATTTAAGAAGTTATAAAGTTACCAAAAGTCACTTTTTGTGCTTTTAGGTTACTTTTCATTTGTTAGGTCACTTAATCTTGCATACTTTTTTGCCTAATTCCCCTATTTATTTATCTTTCATTGCTACTGGAGAGATGAATTTACATTCTATGTAATGCCAAGACTTTTAATATATCTTCTACTATGGAACGGATTTTTGGTTTGCACGAGCCCATGTTTGTTCGTATCGCGTGTATTCCCAAATACTCGTAAACGTGAAGTAATTTTTTTTGAAACAAATTGTGTTAACTACTGTATATTTAACCACTTGTTTTGCCTGCAACAGCTAAAGTGTTTAAGTGACAGAAACTTCCTGCCAGAGAATGTAAAGCATTAGGCTAATTTGAATGTGTAATTATGATTTGAGTACAAATTGAAACTAATTGAGATGCTTTTTTATGTTGAATTGCTGCCATTTCTTCGCTTTCTTATTTGTTGTATAAAGTTACTTTTTGGTTACTTATTTGCAAAATAAAAGTCACTTTTTTGAGTTTTTTAGGTCACAAAAAAATCGCCCTACTAATTAGTAAGCTAAAACCTCAATTTCTAAGGTAACAGGGATCAGTAGATGTAACAGAAAATATATTTCGCACTAGCTAGTGCATCGTCAGTTCTGATCTCAGATCTAGTGCATCGTCAGATCAGAACTGACGATGCACTAGCAAGTGCGAAATATATTTTCTGTTACATCTACTGACTACTGATCCCTGTTACCTTAGCAATTAAGGTTTTAGCTTTTGAGATATGGAACAGGGATCGTGTCAGAACAAAGACTAGGTCAGAAAGCGGGGCAGACTCCGACTCAGCAGCAGCCTAGAGCAGTTAGCTACTAATTAGTAATTAGCCTACCTACTGCGATACATATTTTTGTGTCGTGAATATTATTTTGAGGCTCAAATGAAAGACTATAATTAGGCTAAAAGCTAATAGCTGAAATTATTATATCGTAGCCTACTGCAAAATGTGCAGTAGCTTACATGACCTTAAAAGGGCACCATTGCCCCCCATCTACAGAAAAATTGAGGGCAGGGGCATCCGCCCCCCTGCCCCCCGCTTCCGGCGCCCTTGGGTGTAGACTATACTTTTGGGATAATCTAAAGCTCTACAGTAGCCCAACCGTTTATGATTGTTCTCGTTTAGATATGGCATAATGTGGGTCAAGTGGATGGATTATCGGCTGCAGCAGTATCTCAACAACAACCCGACTGGAAAAGGTGATTTTGAAATATGGAATCAAGAATTCATTCAAAAATTTCAAATTAAACCAAAATGCATCAGTGAGAATTCTGCGGAGTGGAAGCAGTACAAAGATTTTGTAGCAAGACATTGGCCCTCACACGAAAGCGGCCCAAGCAAAGGCTACGCATCACAAACGAACCAGGCCGCTCGCAGGAAGGTAATGAGCATTTTGTTAAACCAGAAAGAACAACAGAAGCGAAGATCCAGACGCAAGCTCTTGAGTAGACCCACAGAAAAAATTGTAAAGCCTGCTGTAACTAACTTCGAAAATCCCACAGCTTCTATAAAGCATTAGGCCTAATGGGAACGTAACTGTAATCTCAACCTGATCAGATTTATTTTTAGTATCATAATTTTGAATTGTATTTGAAACTTAATAAAAATTGAATTATACTGTAACTGTATTTTCACTTCGCGACTCAAACCCTCAGGCTATAGTAGGCTGCGTGTAGGCCTAGTTATGTGCCACGTTTAGGCGGCATCAGGCCTATACCCTGGAGAAGCACCAGCTTAAAAGTTGGTCATTCTTTGCCAACACAATAAGCTGTAGACCTATGCCATTTATGTGCGGAGATGTGGCATCTATAGAACAACGCATTATGCTTGAATTAGCTTAGCTCAGTGTGGTTCCCAACCTTTTTTTATCCGGTGGACCCTTTTAGTCGATATTCAAATCTAAATTCCCCCCTAGAAATTAAATTTGTTAAAAACTCGTTTAGTCTACATTAATATTTTAACCTAAGTCTTGAAGGATAAACTAAACTTTCACTGGTAGCCTAATAAGCTTTTTAGTTTTTAATAAGCTATTCCTTTTCATACTACAATAACTTAATTAATGAAGAACGTTGCTGAAAAGTATTTTATTCAAAGAATACATTCAAAATATAAGAGTCAATGTATTTTGTGTTTGTTTGGTGTGATGCTTGTTTCGACAACTCAAGAATGTGGTGGAAAGAGCACAACGAATATCAATTCTCCACGTCCAATATATTTCTCTGTTTTGTTTGCATTTGCAAGAGTTGAAGAACCTGATTCGCATAGATAAGTGGAAGCAAACGGAAGGATATTTCGAATAGCTTTCTCTGCCACTTTGAGATAATAGTTAGCCTACACATTAATGGCCAAAATCCAATGATTGATTTTTCTCTGAATAAGTCTCTTGCGCAAGAATCCGTTTTGAGTTCTAAACATTCATCCTGCAATTTACTGGGAACTTTTTCCATCAACATTGTGAATGAACTTCGTATTAAATCAAGCTCATTGTCATAAATTTCAGGAAAATATCGAATAATTTCCAGTTCTAATGCTGTGAAATGTTGCAAAATCAATTCTTTCTCCAACTCTGGAAGAACTTGTTCTTTGTCATCAACAACCGGCCAGCATCGATGATAATTCTTTAAACATGATCAATTGTTTATTCTAACTTTTCTCTTTCAATTAATTATTATCAAGCTTGCTGGTGAAAGCTTCCAAAGCATCATTAAATGCTGAGCGGTACTGGCATCTGCTCATGCAAGGGCCACCCAAGCCATGCTGGTCGAAAGGTAGAGGCCAGACAAAACATAGTCCCCGCGACCAGGACAGCAGAGCCTTCCAGTACCTTAAGACAATCTCCTAAAAATCCATCACTCTCTTCCAACCTGCCTTGAGCAGCATGGAAGGAGTACAGCTTGTAAATTCACATGGTATCAATGGCTCATGAATGCAGATAACCCAATCTGCTTTGAACGGAGATGGCGATTGAATATATACCTTATATTGGTGTTTTTCCCTTGCATTTTCAGATTTAGTTTATTCAATTGCACTACCTGCAACAGTGCCAAAGACCAAATGACTGCTCGTTTGTCAGACCTGAAGTGTTTTTTTTCAGGCGGGAGTGGGCGGATCGTGCTACCTATGAGTTGTAACTTTCTTTGCAATTTTCGCACGGAATTTTGTAGACGCAATTTGTCGTATTGTGCACAGGGCCGCTGGGATAAAATAATTTGCGTCCGGTACCAATGAGATCCTCAAACCCACAAACCAAGACACTTTTATGAAACATGCACTACTGCATATCCAAAGAATATGCGGTGGTTTCTTCAAGTTTCGGGGCCCCTTGGAAAGATTAGAACAGCCTAAAAAAAGCGGCCCCTAATTGGTGGAATAATTCTTCGGCAACAAGACTTCAAATATCGGAAACTTCACTCTGTCAATCTCGGTAACTGGCCCTGCGTCAGTGGTTCAAAGAATCTACAAGTATGCGAAACTGCCAGGATTAAGCTCTGCAAGAAGCTTTCCCAGTCCGAGGATAAAGATTCAATCAATCAGTCTAACATCGAGAATTTTTTAAAGTTGAATTTCAGATTGTTTTAGGATTTTCGAAGCACAAAGCGTCGTAGTTAATGTTCTTCTGATTGCGGTACCGTACTTTTCTTTGTGGTGCGTCTCATTTTTTCATTTTCTTAGAATTTTTAAAATCCACAATCTTGTTAAAAATAATTCTATTTACATCAATATTCAACTAGTTTTAGGCTTTTAGCCTATGCAACGCTATCGCAGCAAATTCAGTTACAATTACAGCAAAATCATAATTCATAGCTGTAAAGCAGGTCCACTATAACCACTCAGCCACAAAAAGCTGCAATGTTTATATCATTTCAACGTCTAGCGACAATAAACTACGTGAAAAGATGGAAGAAATTACTGGATGGGTACATAGAGCAACGATCTAAAAAGTTCTTCCATTCCACGACTTTAAAATAAAAAGCTATGCTACACGCCACCATATTAAAAGACGACATATACGCTACTAACCATGTAAATACAGTAGTTTACGTCCTACACATCATAGTTTTGTAATACAAGTTTTGAATCAAGACCCAGTCAGCAAATCAGTCCCTTTTACATTGACTCAACGTAGAAAAGGACTGATTTGCGGAATGGAGAAATGTTTCGTTATAATTTATAAGTCTGAATGGACAACCAGCTTAAAATACACAACTGAATGAAACTTCACTGTGATGTTTAAGGCCAGTTATTGCGCACCAACGATAGAAACACACTTCATCGCTGCTTACATTAAATACAGGACTACGAATAAAAGCTGCGGTGCTGAATCTCAAAACAAATAGCTTCCCGATTCAATAGAGATTGTATAATCTATAGTAGATTTTCTTCAATACAAAACGCCACAACAACAGTGGAGTTGTATGGTTGGAGAGTGAAAAGTACTGCAAAAACGTAGGGGATTTATTGTAGGCTCAACAAAATGACGCAATACGTTTAACCAAATGTAATCCCATATAAGTATGATTCTGCAGCTAGTGGAGAAACCTTTATGTTGCATGTCAATCGCTTACATTCAGCATTTCTGTCTTTACAACATCTGGACTTGATCGCACCATAAGTTCTAGAACTAATACGTTAAACATTAAACACGTGACTAGCAACGCAGCGGTGAAAATAAGACTGCAAGTTATTATAACATAATGAAAAGCAAATCAACCCACTTTAAAACCAAGCTAGTCGAAAAACAAATTAAATCTATTGAGAAAGCAACAGAGTAAATGGATTGAAAAGATATGCTCGTCAACTGGTCAAGATTGCAAGCAGTGGTAAAAAGCACACTAACACGTTTTAAAGCCAAGCTAGTGAGAAATAAGTTAGGTCTAAAAGAGAAATAGAAAAAAGATAGATTCGTCAATTTGCTGCCACAAGCGACCCAACGATTAACCTAACTTTGAAATCTAGGAAAGTGAGGTCAATTAAGATATTATCCATTCATGGAAACGAATTCAGACTAAAAAACACGTTTGAGTTTGTAAAAACAAGGGATTGTGCGTTGATTACGCAAAGCATTTTTCATAAAATTGCGCTGTTAAGTTTTTAAGCGGATGCTTTAACGCAATTGAGGACGTACACAATAAAGTAGCATGCTGTCAGGTGGCAATCCCAGAAAGCAATACCTGTCATTTTTACATTAATTCAACGTCTGTAGACGGTAGCCCACATTATCAAGGATTGCCAGCTATACAGACCACCTCATGGTATGAAATGCCTAGTTTGTATCGACGACGACACCAAGCAGTGGCTAACCAACGGATGCCCTGACATATAGCGACAACACGAGAGAAGAAGAGACGTTGAACCAATGTAAAAATGACGGATTTTACTGCAGGGAAAGTTTCACATCAAAAATAGAAGAAAAAAAACTTGTATTGTCTTCACATTGCAAAATTTTGCAATTTTGATACTTCAATTAATTCGTTCTAAGCAATGGAATGAAGCAGGTCAGGCGACCCGTGTTGAGGTTGATGTTATGCAAGAGGCAAGAAATATCAAAATTTTCTGTTCCAATACATGCCTTGACTGTAAAAAAAACGAACAGCACCGTGACAAAAAATAACCAGCTGATAATTGGGCAGTTGGGTATTGTGCTCATACAACTTAAGATTGGGCACTATGATCCTACAACTTAATTCAAACATGAATTTATTGCGCACAAACTTATTACAGAATATATAACATGCATGCTAAGAAATATAAAAAAGCCAAAATTCTAGCAATCAAAAACCTCAATATATTACTATCGCGCTCAGGATTAATCTAGTGATGACGGACATAAGCAGGTACATTGGTACAACTACAAAATCTACAAGCCCAGTTCAATTTAATTTCATTGGAAAACATTCACAAGCCGTTTCCCTCGTTTGACATAAAAATGACAAGCAACCGAGTTTTGAACAGTGTAAATCAACGTAAAAAAAGAGGATTAGGACATGTTGGCACAGCTGATTTGTCGCAGGGACATCTCGCCGCAGGTTCATCACACGGTGAGACGATTTGGCGCAACATCGATGGAGCATGTCTTGTCTTGGGCAGATATTTTTGCTCACCGTTGTTAAATTCCAATCACAATTTTTTCACTAGTTTCACAGTGATTTTCAGACTTTTCAATGTACGGTATCTTATTGCTTCAACACATCGCACTGTAGCTTATACTGTAGTTAGTATTTCATGTTTTAAAGATTGAATAATTTTTACGTCACAAGCGTGTAGGGAAAAGGTTGTGACCGGAATTTACACTGGCAAGAAAATATCTACGCAAGGCAAAAAGGATGAAATAGAATTGCGCCAAGAATAGTCTCGTAAAGAAATGTCCTTGAGACATGTCGGCCTCGGTCAATTGTCTTGCGCCAAATCGGCCGCGTCAGAATGTCGTGTATTGGTAAAAAACAGCTACCCCAGCAAGCCATCAATTACCTAAATCAACAGGTGTAAGCCTGGATACGACAAACAAAACAAATCTAAATCAACATAAGTTGTTGAGTAACCTAAAGAACCATATTGCAAAGTATCATAACGACTTCAAGTGCAATGTTATTTTTAAATAAGTAATTTGAATGAAAACAACTTAAATGAACTCTTATATCAATCCCGAAATCGCAGCAACATATATCTCTCTTCAGACTCTTCATAACCAAACTTCCCATAAAATTTTATATTGTCCACTTTGCATTCCAAAGAAATCTTGTAACAAGCTAATTTCTTTCCCAGCTCCGTGATCAACGCTAGCAGGCTGTAAAATAACAACAAATATAGACTTCTTGTTCTCTATAGGCTACTTTTGCATGGTCAAGTGCAATTGAAGGTCGAGTTTAGTTGATAAGTACTAACGATTAATTACAACGCAGAAAACAGTTCCAACCTTGATATTATTAGGTTATTACTAGGGCCATTTAAAGTCATTAAAGTCATATTTTTTTCTATGCATCAGTAAGTCGTGAAATCAATTTTAACGTAAAAACCGCATCTCTATGAGGTATATTAAGAAAGTTATGAAGTCATATAAAGTCATATTTTCCTGGTTAGGTCATAAATCAGCTTTTTAAGTTATATAGTCATATTTTTGAGTTATAAAGTCATACCGTTGTATACTTTAAATAAAAAGTACCAATTTCGATTCATGTGGCATACCACCACAGCCCATAGTTACTCGTTGTGGTAGCTGGTTGAATGCTGCTCAATATTATGCCGAGAGACTTCCACAAGTGAAAGAAATAGTCAATGCATGGGAAGGTGAAGGAGTTATTGTAAAGAGCGTCAAAAATTCAGTCAACGATCCAAAGTTGACTAGTCAGTTAACAGAAATATGCCTCCACTACAACAATATTTCAAACTTAATACTCAAAATGGAAAGTTGTAGCCTACGTACACCATCAAAGAGGCCCATGCTGATCTAAATGCCCTTGATTTCGGAAAAGATTCGCTTGAGCTCAAAAATTACATTAAGAAGCGATTGGACAAAAACGATGTGAAACAAATTATGGAGCTACAAAGACAAGACATTTCACCAGCGCTTTATGCAAAACTGCAGAAGTGTCAACCCACATCAGCGTCTGTGGAGGGCTCATTTTCCTTACTAAAATCATTTTTACGTCCAAATCGTAACTTCAAAGACTCTAACATTCCACATTACATGAAACTGTACTACAACAGTGGTTTAAAATAAAAATGGATGTGTATTACTGTTATGTTGGGTATGTTTTACTCTTTAGTTCCGTGAGTGACGTTGTTCTCATGTAAAAATAAACGATTTTCACATAAAGTCATATAAAGTCATATTTTCCAAAAAATAAAGTCATATTATTGATTTTTTAAGGTCATATAAAAATGGCCCTAGTTATTACGTTTCAATAAAAAATATTTCCATACCAGATTACCGGTACCCAGGGCCGGATTAAGGCGGGGGATGACGCGACTGCAGCATTACTCCCACCGATTACGAAAAGTCCGTTCGCTCAGTGGCTACGCGCATGACGCAAGATCATGCGGGCTGGTTCGGCTCTCACTCTCAGGGTGTGCGCTTGAGCAACGCTCATGACCGGGCCTGCGTCGGTGACTCAAAGCCTTTATAAGTATATTATACATGCAAAACTGCCAGGGTCAAGCTCTAAAAGAAGCTTTCCCATTCCGAGGATATACTTCAAACCAATCAACTGGCGGGATCTTGGTGCCCTATAGGGCTGGGAACTCGAAAAATCCCGGGATTTTACTTTTTTTTAAACCTAATCCTGGAGTTCATTTCATTTAAATCAATCCGGGGGATTTCAAGCAATTATTGATCAACGTCAAGGAAACGATTTTGCTTTATTTGAAAGCTTATTTTTAGTTTTAAAAAATTCTGCTGGTAAATCATGTGATATGATTTTATATGGCAAACAAAGTCATGTGATAATATATATAGATCAGGGTATCGATCGAACCGGAATCTAGATTAAGATCTTAATTTCAAGAATTTAAAGAGACAAAGTATTAAGTACTGTCATCACTATATTTAAGAAAATTTAAAAAAAGGGAGAAAAGTAGGGTTGGATGGAAAAAGTGGATCTAATTCTAAAGAAAGACACAACACTATCACCTATAAAGAAGATTCAGAGTATATATACTAATATTTATCAAATTCTTTTGTCAATAAAATTCCAACATACGATCACCTTCAAAGAAGATTTCCGCTTCTGGCGAAATTAACTACCACATCTAACAGTAAAAATTAAAGAAAGCGCTAAAACAACGCTTCAGTATCATACAAATGATCTTGATCGAGAAAATCTGCCCTAAGATATGATTCGTTTTTCGGCACAGCTGAAACAGAACCATTTTTACAGTAAGCGCAGCAAAACAATTCAAACGTTTAAAATTAGTTCATAAATTCCCTAACGTGTCTGTTGTGTCGAGAATGTATGTTTGTCTGAGAATTTCAAATTGTTCGGCGAGCGCACATTTTCGGTGGTTAGAAGAAAAATCTGTAAATTTGTAACAGTAAATAGCCTATTCAGTAGGGTGGGTCGCAAAATGGACTTTTTCACCAAATCGAAAACCTCAAATGGTTATTTGAAAATAGGCCCAAAAAAACACTCCATGCCAAATCTGAGCTCATTTGGTCTAGGAATGGCTTGCGAAAATGCATTTGAAATTTCCAAAAAATCCTGATTTTTCGGGAAAAATGCCATTTACCATTTTTTCTCCAGAACTTGAAAAAAAAAATTCTGTCACACTATATTGATGAAACGCATGCCCTTATACAATTTAGATGTCATTGTACTCCTTTAAAGGCCAATTCAACTAGGATTATGTCTCAAAACTACTTGTTTGAAAATGTGAAAAAAAACGCCAAATATGCATGATGGCGAATACAATATTGATTATTGAAATACCGTGTATTGTATACTGCAGTGTATTATACTGTATACTAGTGTATAGGCTATAGGCTAAAAGTAATTGATTAAATGCTTTATTGCAGCACACATTTAAAGCATGTTCTCAATTGTTCGAAGTTTTGTACCATTCAAGCTGAATTACATAGAAACATAACGCAAAAGCATCTATGAAAGCAGTTCGGCTGCAGTCAGTCAATTCATTCATCAATGGTTGCTCCATCATAACTGCCACTTTGGTGCACAAATGAAGTGAAATCCTTCTTCGAATCAGATATTGGATGAATGGCTCTTGAATTAAGCTTCGACAGAATTAAGCTTCAACAGAATTTGGCCCTCCCTAGTGCCTCAAGGTTGGCCTTCACATTACCAACACGACCATGTGCACTAACGTACAACCGGCAAACTCTGGAGGCCAAAGTCAACCATCGAGCCTGGTTTAAGGGGCAGATATTGATGCTCTCTAGTCGGGCTGGTACAGATCCATTTCGAAAAGTTGCACAAACATCATACAGATACCGTTGATCATCCGATAAATCACAGACAATCTCTTGAGGTAATTCTCGGATAGGTGGGGCATTCTCGATCGGTTGGAAATTGATATCGATAGGTAGGTATTCAGCAGACGTACAAAGCTGCCCAATAGGTCCTTTGAATGACCTATTGACCTATCACCGGTAGTTTCTCCATCAAGTTTGATAAAAAGATGCCGGAATGGCAACTCATTCATGTGCAGCATGCATATCAGCCAGACAAGCCGATGGTCCAAAATCCAAATGCTTTTCTTATAATGCGATAACCCCGCCATGCATTCCAATGTTAACATTTGTTGAGTCACATCCGATGAATTTCAAACTGGTCAGCCAAATTTTTTATTTTAGAGCAGCCGATAAGAATTGCTGAATGTCCTTACTCTGTCCGCTTTGAAGAGTGAAGTGAGTTAGGTACCTGCCACCAGGCTGTTTCACTACAGAATAATGTTCTTCTTTGGCCACGTGCTTGCCGCTGCTTCCTGGTCGTGGAACAAGGATCTTTACGGCCATCAAAATACACATCCTGGACCAAAGGCGGGCACACTGCGATGGAATTGCAATCCACATTTTCTTTTCTAAGATATTCCTTATCTCTTTAGATTTTACTCCGTAACGATGCCGATATCAACTAAGAGAGCGGTACATATCACTGCTGTTGCTCGAATGGACACACCATATCTTTCACTTTTGCGTACAGTATTTTTAAAAATCTTCTTTTGTGAAGCCAATCGAGAACTTGATACGTTTTCGACATAGACAGTTCTGGCGTACCAGCAACAACATCCCTAAATGAAGACGTAACAGAGGAAACAATTGACGACGAGTCATCAGTATCATCAGTATTAGTAGAGTCTCCCTGAATGTCACTGGCAAATGTGCTGCAATGTGCAGCTGCGGATCTAGATCCTTTCTTTGCTTGTTTCCGTACTTGCTCTCTTAGTGCTGCAGTTCCAGTTGGATCGACACTTTGAATTTGAGAACTTGAGCGACCACTATCCCTTAACCGCTGATCCCACACAAAATGCAGATCAATCAATGGTATTTGATCCTCTTTTGGGCACTTGTATTTGATATGAGCTTTCATATCACATCCACAATTGTGTCCTTTTGAAGTAAAGTTAGTCCGTTTTTTCTTGGTGAGATGGTTTCTTTTGAGATCTTTATATTCTTTAAGGGGCCTAACCAATTTGGTTTTCATAGTCTTATCTGGAATTAGTGAAATATTGGTACAGATTTTGGGGTTAATTGATTTCAGATCTGACATTATTTGTGAAAGGACAGCTTCTTCGTCCCCATCACCCAGGCATCTTTCCCTGAGGAGATTCACTTTCTTCAAAATATCCTTAGATATTGGAAGTTGTGCCTAGGGTAGCTCTCTAGAAGGACCAACGATCGGGCATGCATTTTTTCTGGTTATTTTCAATTTTGACAGCATTGTAATCAGTCTACAATTAACACTACCTCTCTCTTACAGTATAATTTTGTGAATGATGCAATATTGCATAATTTAGCAATTTTTTCACATTTTAAAGTAGTTTTTAACATAATCATGAGGTGAATTGTGACCTTGAAAAGGGTATAGTGGTATCTAAAATGTATAAGGAGATGCATTTCACCAATATTGGATCACAGAATAATTGTTTTTAAGTTCTGGATAAAAAAATAATAAATGCCATTTTCGCCCAAAAGTCTATATTTTTGGAAAATTCAAATGCATTTCCGCAAGCTATTTCTGGTCCAAATCAGCTCAGATTTGGCATGGAGTATTTTTTCGGGCCTATTTTCACATATCCATTTGAGGTTTTCGAATTGGTGAAAAAGTCCATTTTGCGACCCACCCTACTATTCAGTGAGCTTTTAAACCGACGGCATCCAAAGTGGCTCTCTGTGACCTTTGTACATTTGCAGTTTGTGTATTATTTCGTTGTTTTGGATATGGACAACTTTGTCTGACGCAAATACATAATAAAATAAATAGGCCAGTAAATGTTGCAATTCTTAGTTCTACTCGGCATTGAAAGCAAAGTTTTAAAAAAATGGATACCAATAACGCTATTAACAGACTTGCTTTGACTGCAATGTGTCATCTGAATGTGTGTAATGAAAATATACTTAGAGTATACTTTTATCTAGCTCGTTTGAATTGGGGTTGGTACAATGAACGGAATGAATTATAGGCCTAACCACTACCACATAAGCCCAAGGCCATCAAAATCTTCATGCGGTCTTACTGGTACCGTTACGTACAAAATTTGTGTGGTCAGTTTTTTTAATTAGACGTCGAAAACTTTTCTTTCGTGCGTTGCAAATTAAATAGTTCAACATCATTTAAAGCTTGTTTGGTAAAGATTTATGGCTTTACATTGAACCATGTTAATAATTTATACTTCGAAAGTTCAACCTACATGGACAGATAAGAATTTTTCAATATTTGAATAAGGAGGAAAAACGAAAAGCCTACACAGAAGGAGATAAAGTATTGGTGGTGTGTGACGTAAAACAAATAAGCACGTCACAATCACTTTGTAACTAACTACATAACGTTAAATTCTATCACGTTGAAAATATTTGTCATATGATGTTATATGAATATTAACAATTACATGTTGTTGAAATTTACTACTTCAATGACAGTATTCCAATCGTGAAAACCTGATGAATAATATTTAATGTTACCTACACTGTTTTATCAAAGTGAAATTCCGAAAGTACTGTATGCACTAATACAAATATATTTAAATTATTAAAAATGAATTCATATGAAGTTGTATTAAAATACTCACATTTTCCCAAACTGTCTGCCACGGTATTCGCTATCAATAACAATTTCTTCCACACGACCACGCTGAAAATGACAAACTCTTTAGCATTAAAGTGGCAAAGGGTTTTTGACAGTCTCTTTCAGACACTTGTATTCACATCAAACTAGGTTTAAAAATAGGCAGTGCAAATCCAACTTTATTAGAAATGTTGCATATTTCTAGGAGTATGGGATATCCAACTGTCTGGCAAAAGTGTATACATGAAACTTTAGCGTTGCCAGATCTTGTTTGAAATTTCTGACTAAAATTATGTTTGCTCTGCGGTAGCTCAAATCTTTCTCATTCACACTTATTCTAAAGTCAATATGAAGAAAAATAAGTATATATGTATATACTTAAAAGGAAAGCACAACCTTACCAAAGCACAAGAGTGGATAAATTTTTGCTCTACTTCAAGTGTACCAGTGCCAACTATCTTTCCTTTTCCATTGTCAGCTTTGCTATCTTCCAGTACTATCGTATAATAACCACCAGACGACTTCATGGCGTTGAATCGTTCTTAGGACAAAAAATAAAAGTCCTGATCAGGTAGAAGACACAACGCATGAGAACAGCTAATACCGTAGTAGACATTGTTTCGAACAAGAATCAAGTGTATGACACAAAACGCATACACATTTCCTAATAACATTATATTGACCAGACCAGTGAAATGCGTTTTCAGACCAGAGGAAAGTGTTTTCAGTTGAAATAAATAATTCCATCGTCAGGATCAAGGCTTAACATGTCAAAAATGGGTCATTTTGGCAAAAATGAAAATGTTTACTGTTTAGGCTCTTGAGGCAAGGTAGCAGGTAGGTAATCTATCATCTGAGAGCAAAATGGTTGTCATTTTCGAATTTCCCGTGGTCAAAATCATAGGAAACAATGCAAAACACTAAAAAATTTTGAACAGTTGTAATGTTGTATTCTATGTCCCAACCAGAGAAGTTGACATTTGCTGACTTATTGCTTGCAAACAAAAAACATTTTATATGGCCTACCTACAATATACAGATCAGTACTTACTGAGAAAATCAGCTTTAGATACAGTCCCAACCTTGGTCAGCTGAGCCAAAACTTCGGTAAAACCTAAAAGATGTTGTTATATACGTTTAGCATAAATAAGTATATAATTGAACTGAAGAAAAAGTATGGGTCTGTAATATTTAAAATTGTCTTTAAAAGTGAACATACAAACCATCAGAGATGAACACTAGTCAAAGTAGTCATATCAATTTAATTTTAAATTAGTATATATATATATTTGATTCAGTAAAACAGCATGTACAAGACCAATTACTAATGAATTATCAAATGCATTTAGTAAATCAATAGTGGCCATTCATTCTTACTACATAAGAAATAAAGAACATGGGCTACAAATAAGCAATTCACACTTTCACAGGCTCCAAACTAACAAATTATTATGTTTGCTACATCATCGCGGGCGACTAAAGAAAGAATTTCAGATGGGGTGATTTGCACGGAATGGCCCGTTTCGGCGAGTACGACTCGGCAAGTGCCCTATTCGGCAAAAGCCCTTTTCGGCGATTTTTTGAATTTTTTTTTGAAATTATTGGGTACCATAGCCTAATTATCATTGCCGTTTTAGGGTTAGGGGTCGGGGTTAGGAGTTAGGGTCTTATTTCAATGTTTAGCAACGTTAAAACGATGTAAAAGCGGCAATGATAATTAGGCTACGGTACCCAATAATTTAAAAAAAATTTTTAAAAAAATTGCCGAAAAGGGCTCTCGCCGAATAGGGCACTCACCGAATAGGGCACTCGCCGAATTGGACTCGCCGAAACGGGCCATTCCGTGCAAATCATCCCATCTGAAATTCTAGCCGAATTGGACTCGTCGAATAGTAGCAGACCCGATTTGCAAAGCAAGAAGACCAATCTTTACTGTCCATCTTCAGACATGCCATTTTGTGTCCAGCCAAATACACAGCCGCATGTTCTAGAGCTGTGTCGAACTGGTATCCTTTTGAGTGTCACACCAGACCTCCTGTCACTTGGCTATGCAACCGATAGATGAAAATGTT
Organism: Aplidium turbinatum; assembly: GCF_918807975.1. Lineage (NCBI taxonomy): Eukaryota > Metazoa > Chordata > Ascidiacea > Aplousobranchia > Polyclinidae > Aplidium > Aplidium turbinatum. Next base: position 52,095,519 of record NC_137472.1, read on the forward strand.
GTAATGGATGACTGAAGCTATAAACTTTATAAAATGATGATGACTACATCCAAAGTTCTAGTACTAGTAGTCAGATTCAAAAAAAAAAAATACTGCCTATAACAGTTTGTGATAGACATTAGACAGGTTACAAAAATGGTCTGCTACTATTCGGAGCGTCTATTTTGGAGAAGCCGATTCAGAGAAATCCCAGCTCAAAGAAAGCCTTTTTTTTGAGAATTCTAAAATTCTTCAGCGGCATCTTTTTGTTCAAAGGAATTCGCTTATAATAGAGGTTAACCAAGTAAAGTGTCAGCGAAAAAGTCTCAACTAAAGAAGAAAAAAAAAAACAGTTATCAAACGTCCTTTTATAATTAACAATAAAGGTTAATTATATAAACACTCGGCCAAAAAAATGCAGTGGTCAAACAGTAAGTAAGCACAGTGTCAGCGAAAAAATCTCAACTTAAGTCTCGGCAAGAAAAAAATCAGTTGCTCTTACCAGCTATCCTAACAACAAAAATACAACAACATGAAAGCTACCTTATACAGTTTAAGGTTCCAAAAACAATACTAATTTTGGTTAAGCATAGCACTGGCTGGGTATAGCGCTGGAATCGATTCTCCAAATTGAATTCACCGAAACGGGCTATTCCGTGACAAGAAAAACAAATGGCCACCTTAATAAATAAACATATATATATACAAACTGGAAGTGTTTGAATGTAGGTCATACCAGTCATGATGCCCAAAAGATTGTCAGCAAAAATAAGGTGATTAGTTCAGTTCAGTTTATTGTTTTGCTGGCGATAAACAAACAAAAAGTACATATATACAAATTGAGTGTCTATCAGCACAACAGGATGGCAAACTTATTGGATAGCTTGAACTAAGACCATGACCAAGACCAATATAATGAAAGATGAAATTTACCACAGAAAATCTTACAAGATTTTAGACGAAGACTTAATGAATGCTAAAAAATAGGTTTGCATTAGTGTACATGCAGTCGCACACCTTTACTACACACATTAGTCATAAACAGAATAATGTGAAAAATACTGTTAGTCATCTTTTTACAATACTAGCTTATATCACCAACTAAGAAAAACACAAAAAGATGTTTAATAGCCTACCTTTGTCAAAATCTGCATTGGATAAAGGCCGAACAACAATTCCTTCGTCTGGATTAATCAAGTTGTATTTTCCTTTGAAACTCACTCCATAAGCAGTTAAGTCAATGTCATTTAATAGGTTAGGTTCCCAGGCATAGACAACGTTACTGCCATTTGTTAGTTTACTCATTGTTTAAATATATTATGAACAATAGTAGAAAATCAGCTGGAGTGGATAGGTGGGTTATGAAACCTAACCTACAATAAAACCGGGCTTTATATCAAGTTTTGCTTTCTACGATACTTTAGCATGCCTTATAATAGACCTAAGCACTAAGCAGGCATTAAGTTCTCCATGCTAGCCTTATTACTGTAGGTACCGTACTGTGCCATATAGATATACAGTAGACCTCCCCAATCCCCGGACTTTCTTTTGTTTTCATCTATATTGTAACTTTTCTGCATGGGTTTTCAATGCTGATTTCAAAAATATGCATAACATTTTTTTTCGATCAACGTCTGGGAAGTTATTCGCTGTTGCTTAGCAACAACTTTTAAAAAAAATTACAAAAATCCCCTTTAAAACCCCTTTACTTAACCCAGTGTGCTGATATCTGGATTATCTGAAAGCATTTCTTCTGCTGATGAATTAAAAAAAATATATATTAAAATTGGACAATCGGTACCAGAGTTATGACCGTTTAAGTACCCAGATTATGCAGTCACGCATGACTGATTTTTGTTAATTTATTGCCAAATGATACTAGAAAAATGGTGAAAGTTGCTTTCAAGGGGTTTTTGGGGGTAAGGAGTTCAAAAAATATATTAAAAAGTGTCTCAGAGCAACAACAAAAAAAGTTATTAAAAAATTGATACGAACAGTCATGCATGAATGATTTTGTCGCAGTCGCTTCATTCCTACAACAAGATGTATTCCCTGGCACCACAAACGTTAAATGCCTGGAGTCATATACAGTATAACGTGGAACCGATCATCTCAATGTAGCTAACATCTGGGTACCCATTGCACTTGATGTTAGAATACACGCTTCATTGCTCGGAAAGAGCTCTGATCAAGTGCAAGATGGTCACGGTCCGCCACAATTTCAATAGCATCTCTCAACCAGCATAATGTAGTCTATGCATCTAAATCATGTGGCAAAAAATGGATTAAGTCAGCTGAACTTAACGATAACCTTCTGTAATGCATTTCAAGTTTCACTATTGATCAGTTAGCATTTTCTACTTGTATCTTGTATGTATAACGTATTGTATACACTTCTACTGTCTAATATTCCGTGTGTATTCATGTATTTATCATGGAGCTGAGGAAGAGTAAAATGAACCATGGTGGTTTGCTTGGTAATTTGCAGCCTTTAAAACATTTTAAGGAAGGACAATTTAGACCGACTACTGGAGAGGTTCTTCAGAAATACATATATCATCTTCAATTAAATCCTCGTAACCACCAGAGTGGGAAGCTTGCAGCTTGTGATACAGCAGTATGTCTAGCAAAGGATTGGCAGCCTGCTTGCATCCTAATGATGACAAAACAAAATATCCAAAACAAAATTATTCGTTTGGTTGATGAATACAAGAAATACAAACATGCCAAAAAGGAATCTGCTGCCTTAATTAAATTTCGAGAAACACTGACAACACGATTTATGATATCTGCTAAGAATGCCGAAAATCTTATCAACAAAATCAAAACATTGCTACCAGAAGATAAGGCAGAAGATATTCAGTTTCTTAAATTACTTGAAACAAACCAACCAACATCTCTTGGACCCCTTGATAGAAAGAGGTTGAAACGCTTCAAGAATTATGTATTGAAAAATCAAATGAAGGCAATAAAGTATGATGTATGTTTGTTCCCAGTATGCTTAACAGCCCAATGATTTTTAAAATAACATACCTATTAATTTTTGATACAGATGCATAAACAAGACGTTTTTTACAGATAAATGCAGATTCTCAGCCATCTACCTCAGGACTTAATTTACTCTCCTTGTCATCTTCCTAGTACATTAAGTCGAATCTGCACTGAGAATCTGCATTGATCTGTAAAAAACGTCTTGTTTATGCATCTGTATCAAAAATTAATAGGTATGTTACTTTAAAAATCATTGGGCTGTTAAGCATACTGGGAACAAACATACATCATACTTTATTGCCTTCATTTGATTCTTCAATGCATAATTCTTGAAGCGTTTCAACTTCTTTCTATCACGGGGTCCAAGAGATGTTGGTTGGTTTGTTTCAAGTAATTTAAGAAACTGAATATCTTCTGCCTTATCTTCTGGTAGCAATGTTTTGTTTTTGTTAGTAAGATTTTCGGCATTCTTAGCAGATATCATAAATCGTGTTGTCAGTGTTTTTCGAAATTTAATTAAGGCAGCAGATTCCTTTTTGGCATGTTTGTATTTCTTGTATTCATCAACCAAACGAATAATTTTGTTTTGGATATTTTGTTTTGTCATCAGTAGGATGCAAGCAGGCTGCCATACTTTTGCTAAACATACTGCTGTATCCCAAGCTGCAAGCTTCCCACTCTGGTGGTTACGAGGATTTAATTGAAGATGATATATGCATTTCTGAACATCTCCAGTAGTTGGTCTAAATTGTCCTTCCTTAAAATGTTTTAAAGGCTGCAAATTACCAAGCAAACCACCATTGTTCATTTTACTCTTCCTCAGCTCCATGATGGATACATGAATACACACGGAATATTAGACAGTAGAAGTGTATACAATACGTTATACATACAAGATACAAGTAGAAAATGCTAACTGATCAATAGTGAAACCTGAAATGCATTACAGAAGGTTATCGTTAAGTTCAGCTGACTTAATCCATTTTTTGCCACATGATTTAGATGCATAGACTACATTATGCTGGTTGAGAGATGCTATTGAAATTGTGGCGGACCGTGACCATCTTGCACTTGATCAGAGCTCTTTCCGAGCAATGAAGCGTGTATTCTAACATCAAGTGCAATGGGTACCCAGATGTTACCTACATTGAGATGATCGGTTCCACGTTATACTGTGTATGACTCCAGGCATTTAACGTTTGTGGTGCCTAAGGAATACATCTTGTTGTAGGAATGAAGCGACTGCGACAAAATCATTCATGCATGACTGTTCGTATCAATTTTTTAATAACTTTTTTGTTGTTGCTCTGAGACACTTTTTAATATATTTTTTGAACTCCTTACCCCCAAAAACCTCTTGAAAGCAACTTTCACCATTTTTCTAGTATCATTTGGCAATAAATTAACAAAAATCAGTCATGCGTGACTGCGTAATCTGGGTACTTAAACGGTCATAACTCTGGTACCGATTGTCCAATTTTAATAATTTTTTTTTAATTCATCAGCAGAAGAAATGCTTTCAGATAATCCAGATATCAGCATACTAGGTTAAACGTAAAGGGGTTTTAAAGGAAATTTTTGTAATTTTTTTGAAAAGTTGTTGCTATGCAACAGCGAATAACTTCCCAGACGTTGATTGAAAAAAAATTTTATGCATATTTTTGAAATCAGCATTGAAAACCCATGCAGAAAAGTCACAATATAGATGAAAACAAAAGAAAGTCCGGGGATTGGGGAGGTCTAAATACAGCACATGCTTGTCTATTCTAAAAGTCACTGTATTGTAGCAAGGTACATTAAGGACTGCTCTCCATTCAGTGTCACCTAATGAATGGAATAATTCCCTGGAAACAACACTTTAACAACATCAGAAAACTTCACTCTGCCAATCCCAGTAACCGGCCCTGCGTCAAAAGCCTCTACAAGTAATCGAAACTACCAGAAACAACCTATCAAGGCTTTGTCAGTCCGAGGATAATGATTCAAAACCAATCCGCATCAAAACATATTTCTTAAAAGTTTGAATGAATACTGTACAGTACCATAATTTACGCAACTTCTTAGCTGAGACTAAGGTTACAACATCCTTCTTCAATATGTCGCTTTTCAACAAAAAAATTCAAAATAGTTTTATAAATACAAGTATTTGGCCCTTTGCAATCGTCGTTCAACGGTAAGAATACTTGTTGAATCTTGAATGAATTTTGCTGACCTCTCATTTGGTCAGCAAAAGCAAGAACCAAAGTTGCCAGATGCTTTCATAATTTCCAGCCAAATTGCTACTGAAAAGTAGCCCAATCATCACAAACGATGAAACAAGTCCAAAAGTAATCCGAAATATGAAATAGTTGCGCAAAATATATAGCCAAAATTGAAAAAAAAAGGTAAAAATGGAAAAAAACCAAACAAAAAACAATACAACTGCTAAAATTTTTCTGCAACTCCAAAACAAAACTAGCCCAATTCCGTGGTAAAACAGAGGAACTGGCAACTCTGACAAGAACCTCCTGAATCACTGGAGCGATCACAGTCCTTGGTGACGCATTATGAAACGTCACACAACTATTTTGACAAAGTGACAAAAATCTGCATGAAAATGTCGCTTTGAAAATACATTTTACTTGAAAGAATTTTTTTTAAAAGCATGGATATAGCCTACGTTACTAATTAGTAATTACTATCAACTTTCTCAAAGTTTATTGAAATATTTTGGTGCAATGAGGATTAATATCTCAAAAAAGCAGAAGTCAAGCAACAAAATATGTCCAAAGGACTTTCTTTAATTAGCTTTAAAGTCTAAACCAGTGGTTCTCAACCGTTTTGTCTTGGCGGCACATTTAATTCTAAGGCGCAGAGATAACCATTTTGTTGCAGTGATACTGATAAACCAAAATTTTATTTGAAACTTATTAGTATTGTAGGGACCCGAATGAATTTCCATTGTTTTTAGCTCTCTACAAAATGTAATTCTCACATAACATTTACGTTTCTTAAAAACTCACTGAACCCAAAAGTGAGAATAAATCTAGGCTAGTTGCGTTTCTTAAGAAAACTCACTTGTTGTGCACCGAGATAATATTGATGGATCATTTTTTACTCAAATAACCTTTTACCGGCAGCTTTCCTTAAGTGATTCTGTTTAATGGCAAGTCATCGCTTTCAATCGTTTCTGCCTTAACAAAACGTTGTATCCGCAGTTCACCTCTGCGACGGAATCTCACCAGGAGTTCACTTCAGTTTGTAAACATTGTTGAAATTTGCCAATTTTTAAATTACGTAACTGCTTGCTTTTCCCTTTTTCTGAAAGTGGTTTATATATGTATATACCTCTGCACAAAACAAAATTTTAACTCAGACAGAGGCTCATAATATTACAAAGACTCATAATATTACTGAAAATTAACAGAGAACTCGAACTCCCGAATAAAAGAACTTGAGACTCATTGTGTTATCTCTACGCCATCGAAGCTTTGTTACGCCAGCAGCGGTTCTGCTGTCATCAAGGGGTTATAAACATTTAATATAAATAAAACCTAGAACCCCTGCATTCAACATAAAACTTAGAACCCCTGCAGTATGATATTGCACAAGCTTCGAATCGACACACTTGGAAGACCACTATGGTGTCTGTGGAGTTGCAAACGATCTTTTTTCATCTTACTTGAATCATGAATGACAATAAACAATATGTTGCGAATAATCATGATAGTGATAGGCCTACTTCTACCCAGCCATCTATCCAGTATGGTATCCTTCAAGCTTCAACACAAGGTCCACTTTTGTTTTTAATGTAGCCTACATAAATGACCTACTAAAGTAACTAAACAGTATGTTGACAATAGATACCAAGGTTGTTTGCGGACGATAGCCTACAACTACATGCCTCATTGGTAAAGACGAAAACATAAATTCATTGCACATCAAGCTTAGGCTAATACCGAATTAAGTTAGCTGCTGTAGAAGGTTGGACCACTGCCAATAAATTGACCATCAATGCTTCTAACTCCAACCATTCAGTAATTCCTTCTAAAAAAAGATGAGATGTTTCTTAGCCTACTTTGGGGCCAGAAGATGTCAACGGTACCGGCCCCCGATTTGTCTCTCAACGGCCTTGCTTTTAGCGTAGGCTTGCAATTATGTTGCAAAAACACGTGCCCACTTGTGGACTGACCTACCGTACCTTTCAAACAACTCGAAAAAATGGAACCATCTGTTTTTATTGTCGCACTGAGAAATTGGCCCTAGAGTGGAAGCTTAATCTTGGCTGTTTCGTAAACTTAGCCTAGGCTTTGATTAGGATAAATTAAGAAACCCTGCCTCCATATAGCTTACAAAAGTTTTAATCAAAATTGATAGAGAGTGAGAGAGAGAAATAACTTTATTTGCTCATCAGATTCTATAGCTATAATCGTACGGTTCACAATAAGCTTACACCACGATACGGTAACATATAATTCATAAATAATAGAAGAACGCATAAGCAGCCTACTACGGTCAGTGTTGAATAATAATAATTCAATCTGATTGGGTTGAAACAGCGAAAGACAAAAAAACGATACAAAAATACTTTATCTTTTAGGCAAGACGCAGTGATTCACTGCCTAATCAATTTAATACACTCTCAGGTCCAGGTGGTATCGCTGGAACAAAAAACATAAAATTTTTGGAAGACTGTTTCCTGCACTACAATGATAAACATCGTTGTGAGCCGAGTCTAGCTAGGCTACACCTACGTAAACTGACAAATTTACAAAACAATATAAAAATTATTGTGACGACAGCAAAAACGTATTGTAGGATCACAAACCAGGCATATGCGATAACACTGATCATGACACAGGCCGCAAGTAATTGGATGAAAGCAAAAAATCTCACAGATCATTAAATAGCTTGGAGTGTATTTGAATTGCCGTGCCATAGAATTCGCGTAACTTCGCCTTTAAGCGACTTTGGATTTGATAAGCATGCTAATACAAAAACATACGCATTTGCAGCAGCCTATACAATGCGAAAATTGCGTTCCAAAGTGAATTTTTCAGCGAATTGAGTTCACAACTTTTATGGGATATTTTCAGGTTTCTTATGAATTTAGTTTGAAAAGTTATACACAGGGTAAAATGTGGTGTATGCAAGCCAATTAAAGAAAGGAAATAAATATCGATAACACATAAGCGTAATAAAACAGACATTATCTGACACTCTGTGAAGAAAAGAAGTCAACGAGAACGGCGGGTTGAGTGCTATAGCTTGTACGAGCAACAATGTGCGCTACAAATAACATTATGTGCAACGTTCCTTGTAAAAAAATCATGTCAAGAAATCGAATTTCAATTGTTTGTTTGATTTGTAACAGTGAGTTAGTTTCACGAAACCATAAAGTATTACTGTTGTAATTTCGTTACTTACCGTGGTTAGAGCAATGAATGAAAGGCTTTTATATTGTTTTCTATTTTTGGCAGCTTTAAAAAGATCCAACAACACTTGGAAAGAATTGTACCTTGACAGTTGACATTACACCCAGACAGCAAATCAATCGATTTTTTACATTAACGTCTGCCGACGTTGAATCAATGTAAAAACGGGTGATTTGTTGTCTGGGCACGAAGCAAATAGGCAACTATATTAAGTTGATATCATAAAATTTTCCAAGAATTGTCGGCATCAGCAACTCGACTACTTGATTCCGCTTCTGCGTAAACGTCGTCACGCATGGCTTCAAGTAACGGAGGGCAATACAGTTGCGTGACGTGACGACGCAATCGTTGCTTTACGTCGATCGCCCACAACTCGTCATATGGAGTCGCTAGATGAAGCATTTAAAGAAAAATAAGTTAAATCACACCATCTGTCTTTAAAGAAACTGTAAAAAATAATAAAAAAAATATAAAATTTTTGAATAAGTTAGATTATTTCCTTAACTTCACGATATCTTATCATACTGTATTAATTCTGTATTTAGTTCTGAAATTAACAAGAATATTATCAGCATCACAAGACAGAAACGTAGATTATAGGGATTACAAAAGTAGGGAGATGAAAACTTTAGGTTTGCAAGAAGAGGATGCACAAAACACGGAAACTCCGTACTAGCGACCCTAGATAGGGATTTCCCGTCCCTACCCTAGACAGCACGTACCCAGATAGCAAATCCGTTATTTTGCTGTCTGTATATAATTCCATGTTGTAATATTCTCAGCTTACCTGTTAAGTTTTTAAAGTTTCCTGGTATTTTCTTCCAATAATCTCCCATGCAATCACTGTGAGTGATCCCACAACGGCGCAAAATGCTACCTTCCTTGCACAAAGCCCATACTGCGTGGTTACTGACGGTTATTTTTTCAACAGGCGGACCTAAATGAAGGTAATGTGTATTTACTTCCCTGTTTCTAGCAAATACACAATTAGGCTACGCTATGATCTACATTTACAAACACGGTTAGCAACGCATGTGAGACGGTTTGGTTAAAAAGCATCCAAACGCACAATGCGACTTCAGAAAATATAAGACTGTTTTAAAAAGATGTTGTCATGTTTATGAACAATTTCCGAACTGCAAAAATAGCTCATTCTGCCTAAATAAAACGCTCGTCTTTAAACCAATCTCAACACTGAAACTGTGAAGTGTTTGGTTGGTTTAACATACCGGTAATTGCAGTGAGAAAATAACTTATTTTTACTTAGCATGTGCAAGTGTATAGTGCATGTATGTTTAGTTGTTCACATTACGGTATATACAGATGCAACTGAGAGCCTTGCCCTTCTTGCACCATGTGATACCATGAAATACTTTATGTACGAAACCTTGTACAGCGGTTCTAACTTTTATGAAGCAAGATTCTCAACACAATCAAAAACCACCTTGAACAATCTTCCATCTTTCTCCGATTGGTACTTCTGCTCTGACGCCCGTTCTGACGTATGTGCTGCCATGATCATCCACCGCCCATACGTTGATATCTGATGGACCGCATGTAATCTGTTCAAGACAACAAACTAACAACATCTGCGACCAAAAAACATAAGTCGCCATTTTTACAACTCAGTGTCAAGTGATGTAAAAATAGCAACTTTTGCGGACTTGACAGTCTGACTTTTCCATAAATTTGTAAGCATTTAAATTTCTTTAAACTGCCACATTTTCAGCTACGCAACTCATTCGATTTCTTCTTACTTTTACATCTAGGCTGAAAAAAAAGACACACAAGATCATACATTCTCTCTAGTCGTTTCCAATAACAAACGTTCAACAACTTTCTGAATGCTATTTCAACCTGAACAAATTGACGATCAGGAAAGTTGCAAGAGTCAATCGACAACCAAGCAGGAGCCATAGCTTTGTGGCCCCTGGTGACATTCACTCCCATCCGTACATAGACCTTTCCTTCTTCGTCAACAGCCCAGACGCACAAAGAGCCACAACTAACATGGATCAGTTTTATATCACCTAAGAAATGTAACTGCATGTTGATTTTTCAAAATATTTTATTAGAAAGAAAAAAAAAACAAGGTTGAATAGTAAATAATCTGGAAATTGCTAAATTTTTATGACAGCACAGACAGATAAATTAATATTCTTAACAGTGGAAAACTGTAAAACTATTGTTGATAACTTCAACGTTAGATCTTGACGTTGAGATTATTTTCGCCGGCACTCGAGCTCAAGATGGTAATGATCACATTATTAGGAGTGCTAAGCTGAATTGTGAACGAAAGATTTACAGCAGTAGGTCAGTAGGTGACATATTGCTGAATATTGCAATATTAAGTAAAGGTAACACACACACTGTAAAACCTCAAGAAAAGCAATAGCACATCCGGCAAGCAACCGTGCAGCATTTTCTCCACAAAACTTAAAAAGATTACATTACTGGCGCTCAGTTGCGCTTTTCCGGCAACATTAGAAGGGTCAATTGCCAATTTGAATTTTTTTTACGCCTTGCTACTGGCTTGCTTTCAACAAAAAACTTAAATTACTCTAAAACCAACTTCACTCTTTTTATATAACCCATAAAACTATATTATTTTGAATCAGAAAGAAGTGTAACCCTTCTAGTGTTATGGATAAGCCAAAAGCAGATGCAGTTTCGCACCTCCATAATCTAATATCCCTAGTAAAGCCTAACCCAGCTGTATGCTGACGTCAACGTGTCGCCATTCCACACCAGTTGGAGTGTTAGAGGAAATGCCAGAGCGAGCGTAGAGGCCACCCGACTGGTACAGCATCCACACAGCCTCTCGTGATGCGGACACAGCCAGAAGAGAACTGGTTCCGGCCGGAGGAGGGATCGCTGTCACCTGGGAGATGTCAGACTGGGAGGTGAAGCAAATGACGTCACCATTCTCTTGCGCAACCCATATCAATCCTGCAATGGTGTTGTACAAAAACAATCTATAAAAAATAACTGAAAAAAAGGATTCAAGATTGGAAAGTTTGTCATAATGTGACAGTGAAATTCAATACTCTTTGTTCGTGCTTTTCACAGAACTAGATCCTTTCAAAAATACGAAACATGCACGACTTGATGTGCTATTACAACAGTGAATAAAAAGCAGCGAAACTTGGAGTGAAAATAAACAAAATGATCAAAAGAGGAAATATTATTTCACAATATATTTTAGCAGTGAAGTTGCATATTTCAAAATAAACATAAACTTTCTCATAAACACAGATTATTATTTTCGCAAATACCACACGATTGATAGAAAAGCTAGTAATGAAAAGTCAAATTACATTGTTCGCGAACACTCAAAATAGCCCGCGTCTTTATTCGCCTCAATTTTACCAACAGACCAACCCTACTTTGTGTGTACCTTTCCAGGTCCCACATTCAGGAGAAAATATTGACGAAGAAGATATATAGCTCCACCTAACAGATGAAGCGATTCCCGCCATGCGCACAAGACGCCACTGGTTGCCTGAAACAATGGAGAGAATGTTTTGGATAAAAGTTCCTACTACAAACCACGCGCACTCACCCAACAAATTAGTATCGACTTAGCCGGCTAGTTAAAACGATGCGGTTGGCTAAAGTTGATCAAAGTTTCAAATAGTCGACCAGTGCGCCTCATGACAAATCAAAAAGCGATACATGCTTTTATTTTTTAAGGGAAAATTTTAAATTTACTGAGTCCAAAAGACAGTTTCCTGATTTTGATGAGTAACTTTTAAGGATCTACGGACAACGGTTAGCAAAAATCAACTTGCAACAGGGGAACAAAACAATATTGCAGCTGTAATCTGCATTTACAACTGTTTATACCGGTGATAGCTCCTCTTGCCACATGTAGGTTCTGGGAATTTGAAGCGACCCAAACAGAACACAAACTGACAGCAACGCTGTTTGCGGCAGCTGACCCTGACAACCACGACGTCTGCAATGAAAAAGCAATCCTCAATAAGGTTTAAGCATAGAAAAATAAAAAACTCACATGTGTTAACTACTTTTTGTAGATAGGCCAAAGATAACACTGTCCGCAAGAAATGGAAGCAAGATTGTGGTAAACTACAAAACAAACATTAATTTTTCTTTCAGAGTTTTGCTTTGAATTACCGGATCTGTGCGGAAATCAGGGTGAGGTATGGACGGAAAAAGTCGGTCTCTCTGTTCCTGGTACAAATACTCGTTCAAGTACACCTGTATACAGAAAGGTTGCATTTTATTGCCATAGGTCATCGTCAGGTTGTAGTCAAAATTACTGCAACAGCAATAAGTATGTACCATTGTTACCTTGTACCAAGAGACATAGCTCCATACATGTAGAATATAGTGCAGCTTCTAAAATGTAGGTGAGTAGAACACAAGCAAATATTGTACTAGAAATAATTGTAGTCACACTACCAGACATTACCATTATATTTTGATAAACACCGTTTAACATAATCAATCTACCCAAGTTTATAGTTTAAGTTAGTTCAAGTTATATATTTTTAACAATAAATAAAAGAAGTCCGCTAAGCCTATCATCAACACATGACTGCAGTGGAGCTACATTTGTGTCATATGTATACCATCATATACCTCATATGTAACTAACGCCGCCTGAAACCTTTATGCACTTTTTTTATTATTTTTAACTGCTATTTTTTAAAAACAAGCTTCCTTCTTTAGTTCGAAATACTTAAAGGGGATGTATGGCAGAAGGTTTTGTGAACACAAGTGCCCTCATGCTTACGATTTTCATATAGATCATAAAATAAATTTCAAATTGCAAACACAACTTTCAGCCAAATATTATAGGGTCACAACCCACCAGGCAATTCTACAATAAACTTACCAAACAGCAAATCAGTCGTTTTTTACATTCAACGTCGTCGTCTGCAGTCAACGTCTGCAGACGTTGAATCAATGTAAAAAACGACTAATCTGTTGTCTGAATTGTTAACATTAAATGGCAGTTTTAAACACAAATACAGCGGTGGAACAACTTAGGCTAGTGTAAACGGGGGTCGCTCGTTTGTTGACACACCCACCTGCCACCATTGGTCACCTTCAGGGTTACTTGAGGTCACATTGGATCTAAACCAGAGCCTGTGATTGGAGTCCACGACCCACATCGTCTTTTGGTAATCTGAAGTTATGAAGTGCACTGCTGCTTGTTCATCGTCATCGTAGTCAGTGCAGATTGGTTCAACTGAACATAACGAGACACATAACACACAATAAGTACAAGAGGTGTTCGAAACAAACGCATTTCGTTTCGATAAAGAACTTTTTATCTTGGTTTCGTTTTGAAACACATAAAAGTAATTTCGTTTTCTATTAGAAACACACGAAAACGAAAGAAGAATGTTGTAAAAGAATCTGATGACCCAGAAAATAACCTAAGCTTTAAAGTGAGTCGTCTGCAAAATGTTTTCGAAAAATTAGAACTAACCCAAGCATACGAGAGTTTAAAAAAATGTTCCAAAACAATCTTTTGTTTTTGTTATGTTTTTTTGCAAACAATGGAAACGTGGAAAGGAAATTTAAAGAATGAAGCAGACAAGGTCCGACTGAAGGAGGAAAATGCGATGGACAGAACGAGATGGAGAATAGGAGTGAAGGCAATCGCTGCAAGGAAAGCATCGGCCACCTCCACTAGTGGGGACAAAACCAAATTTGGATACTGATGATGTGATTTAAAAAGACGTATATTTTTTTACAGTTTAATGAGGTTGTAGGAAAAAGTAATTTCTTCTGCGATCATTTGTTCCCATTCATTTTCGTTGGTGGTCGGTCCACAATCCACATAGAGTTAAGCGCAAGCAAACAAATAAATATAGTTGTAAAAATGATATGATTTCACCTGAATCCCAGTTGCTGTGTTCATTCAACGAGGCCAGTGGTTTGCACAAAACCCTCCCATCCGCATTTAATAACCACGCAACGGCGTTTGTCAAAGCTAGTTGGATTGCCTGAACAATATTTTAAATTAAATCGCGCCTTCCGAGACAAGCTACGCACAGTGAGGAAACTTGAAAAGCGAAAAGTCTCAAGGAATGCTTTGCAACCGAACAATTTAGTTTCAGATTGCTGTGCAGAAAAAATCACAAACAACCGTTTTCAAAATTGAAAGCACTTGTAATTGTAAACGAAACATAATACCAGTGTATAAAACTCAACCATCACAAAGCTGGGTTTTGAAAAATTTAAATATAAAACCGGTACAATATTAACATAACGTGAATCTCCTCTATACAAATAAATTGCTTAAGAAAATAAGGTACCGTACTAAAGTGATAAAACAACAACAAACAATTTAGGTTATGACCTCACCTTGACGGCGCTTGTGATAAAACAACTGTCAATGAAGCGAATATCGACAGGTTGGAAAAAATGATCTGCTGCTTCTGAACGTGACAAGCCAGTCACTCTCAATACTTTTCCATCGAAATCTATGATCCAGCCCTCGGTTAGACCCAAACAAGCAAACGTAGCGTCACGTCCGACCAGGATCCAGTCTAAGTCGATTTCAACGCTTTTTTGTGGATCGTTCGTTAAGACAACAGGAATTGGCGCTGTGTATACATTTCCCTTGGTGGTGACGAGCCATGCAAAGTCGCCTGAAAAAAAAAAGATGTTTAAATGTGGAATGTGGTAAGTAAATCGTTAATCGTTCAAAAAAAAAAAAGATTCTGATTTTAAATCTCTGTTTTAAGTAATCAAGTTTATTTTTAAAAGAAAAACCTTTTAAAAATGATTTTCACAAGCAAGGTGTGGGCTTCGTGGCCGAACGACAAAAGTGTCTGACTAACGTACGAAAGGACTTCGGTTCGACTTCTATCGAGAGCGTCTGGCTGTTTTTTTGTTTGCAAAACGCTCAGTTACATTATATAAGATTGACTTTGCTTTAGCTTAACGCAAATTTTGTAGGTAAAGCAAGGTGAGTCCCATACTTGAATCCAAGCGTTTGGGGATAAGAAGATAAGGTTCTCTTAATACTAAGCTTTCGGTACAAGAGTAGGGTGGCCAGTTCCTTTCTCTCGGCCACCTTTGTTTCAGCAACTAAGCCCACCCAATTTATTGTACCCTGGGAAGATATGAGCGGTGTTTTTCAACAACCAGCTGAAGCCGGTTGTCGAACCATGATTGCATGATCGGGAAGTGAGCGTCTTATCCGCTGCGCCGTCCCAGCGCAAAAAAAAAACAAGTAACGGACCAAAAACAGAAAGTTTATGTTAAGCCAAATGCTTAAAGAATAAAAATCAACTAAGCCTACTGAGTACTGACCTGATGGAGAGACTGCAATGTGCCTCGCTTTTTTTGAAAACTTATGCCATATCAATTGATGACTTGAGCTTTCTTCAACGCAATAAGCATGATGTTTGGCATTGATGAAGCAGATAATTCTCTCAGAGCCTAAAGCAGCGTTCAACAAACAAAATTTTAATACCACACTGAAAAGCACAAGTGCGGAATTGCATGGTAGAATCAACAAAAAGCTTGTTTGCGATTCAAAAGTTTGTTACCTTCCAAACGATGTAAGCTGCCCGATGGCACTGTATTAACTGTCCATCTATCTGAAGACTTCGGTGACACTTCAGAATCAACATAGAATTCTGGATTCAATTTTACTGCCTGTGAAAGTCAAGCTAGTCAGCGTCTCTATATTTTTAAAGTCTAAAGACGTTAAAACAATGTAAAAAACCCATCTTCTGCTGGTTGAAAATGGGGATAAAATAGCAACAGAATACATAGGCTACATGTAAACGGTAAACTGCACTGACACTCTTGAAATTTCGTGGCAATATACATCAAAAATACGCGTAAAATACGCAATATACACGTAAAAATGTAACTTTAAGTGGTAAACACCGCAGTAAAAGTTTTCAAAACTTATTAGCTTCAATCAAACCATGTCTGTGCCGCTCTTATATTCCTTAAAGAGCTAAGTGTGTATAACTATATCAAAGACAAATTTTCATAGGACAGTCATATAATACCACTCTAAAATGGCAGTATCATTTAATGTAAATGTAATGCAGAAATGTAAACATTCTTAACAAAAATCTCGTAAAGAATTTAGTTTATTTAATTAAATTTGCAACAAATAGTGGCACGACAGGTCAAACAAATAAATCTCCAAAATACTTACATTGAAATACTGGTCGTCGCTTTGATGTTGGGTTTTGTAGGACCCGGATGAAGTACCCGCATGGTCAGGGTCTTCATCAGACTGCAAAAAAATAATAATACAGCAGATGCTTTAAAAACAAATTTCTATTCTTTAGAATTTATACCCAGCTTTACATCAGAACAATTTCATTGCAGGTCGTCGTCGTGTGAGCCTCTGGGACCGAGGGTCTATCCTTTTACCGCGCCAGATTCACGATGTTCCCGGACTACACTGGAAGGCTACTAGAGAGCAGCCAGTCTTTGGTTTCATCATCCATGACACGCAGACCTTCCACTCCGTTAGGTGGCTTAAAAATGGAACAGTCATCGATGATGTGGTCTGCGATCTGTTCCTCGGCACCACATTCACAGGAGAAGGAAGAGGCCATTCCCCATTGGTGCATGGTTGAGCAGAATTGCTGGTCATGGGAACAGTAAAGTATCCCCATGTGTGTTTTCAAATTTTAGAAGGCTCCTTTCTGAATGGTGAAATCGACTAGCCCATCGATCTATCATGGTTGACTGGCAACATTTTCACATTGTCTTTACCTTAGCCATGAGAATACAATGCATTATTAAAAGCACTTTAAACACACACCGATATAGAATACAAGGTAAAAAATACAAAATTTACTAAACTATCTTTTACTAAACCCTGGCTGTATGAGGCCCGTAGATCATTAAGTGAAGTGACCACCTCATACCAGACAGTATTTTCACAAAATTAACCTTAGAGGAACACGTTGCATCGCTCATAGCGTCTTCTTCAACATCACAAACGTCCGAATCACATAGAGGAAGATCAGTGGATTGATTTGTGTTTGATACCAACGTATCTTCAGGGATAGAAGAAGAATGATCTTTGGTGGAAGAAGGGATCAGCTTCTCGTCCCCACTTGTGTTTGATACCAAAGTATCTTCAGGGGTAGAAGAGGATTGATCGTTCGTGGCAGAAGGGATCAGCTTCTCGTTCCCACTTGTGTTTGATACCAAAGTATCTTCAGAGATAGAAAAGAATTGATCGTTCGTGGAAGAAAGGATCAGCTTCTTGTCCCCATTTGTGTTTGATACCAACGTATCTTCAGAGATAGAAAAGAATTGATCGTTCGTGGAAGAAAGGATCAGCTTCTTGTCCCCATTTGTGTTTGATACCAACGTATCTTCAGGGGTAGAAGAGGATTGATCGTTCGTGGAAGAAGGGATCAGCTTCTCGTTCCCACTTGTGTTTGATACCAAAGTATCTTCAGGGATAGAAGAGGATTGATCGTTCGTGGAAGAAGGGATCAGCTTCTCGTACCCACTTGTGTTGGGAGGTTTGCCAGGTGGTTGTGCTTCATCAGTGATAGGTGGTGTAGCAGAAGATGTAGAGTCGGTAAGTTCGCCTTTAACTTGGCAGTTTTGTGATACTTCGCTTACATATTGCGGTTTGGCACTTGTAGATAGCAATTCATCCTGGCAATAAGAAACAGTTATAATAAACTTTCATAATAAAAATATCATAATAAGAAACTTTCATAATAGTAATATATTATTATCGTACCGATATATGATACAAACAAAAATCAGTTCTAAAAATGTATCACTGAAAAACTTAAAAATTGGAAAGTTAAGTTGAAATTTGCAAATCATAAAAGCGATTATAAATAATAAACACAGGAGTAGACGTAAGATAGTTTAATTCTTCATGATGTAATTGATAATTATTAATTATTTTACACTTTTTGTAGTTTACGCTAGTTGACCGCCTAGCTTGAAGGCAACTATTTTTCACTCAACGCTTAACCAGGTTAAACACATTACATGCATATTAATAAACCAAGTTTTGGACCTGTGATGAAACGTTCTGCACATCAGAAATAGAACATTGTTAAAAAAAAACAAGTAAAATTCATGAGCTATCGGTACTTAAAATCATAGGTCACCTTGTTGGGATCTATGTCGCTTTCTTGGTCGCAGATCTGTGATGGATCGTGGACGTCTTTGGTGAAGCTTTTCTTTCGACAAACGTCTGAACCATTAGAAGGCGTTCGATGAGCTAACAGATACAAACTGACGTAAAACCGTTGCATTGTCATTCAATGTTTTGCAACGATGCATTGTCAACGTATTGCTACAGCACAGACAAGTCATCTGAAGGAAAATATGCTGTAGAGTTGTCACTAGCTCTTTAGGGCTGTTTGAAACAAAAAAATGGGAAATGTTTCAAATAATTTCGTTTCGATACAAAATTCTCTTTTAGTTTTATTTCGATTTTAAAAGAAACGCAATTTTGTTTCACTTCAAAAACTTTTTTTTTTTCAATTTTGTTTCGACCAAACGGATTGTGAAAAGTCCAAGTCGTTACTTCGAACAGCCCTAGTCGTTGTCAGCGCATCGGAAACATCCTTTCACACAGATGATGGCATCACATGTATATATTCAGCTGAAGTTAGCAGCGTTCAAAGCATTCAAGACACTCACCCTTGTGAACTTTCTTTTTTCTTAATTTTGAACTGAATACGAGTTTTTCAGTTTTTTCAATGTCAATGTGTTCATATCGAAATCCCTTTTGTGACTGTGACATCGACCTACTTTTCGATTGGCTTTGTGCGTCAATATCATCCTAAAAATACCAGAAATCTTAAACAGCATTTCTTGACTGGTTTTTAGTCGTAAAGTATTTTCGTGCTACCACAGATTTGGGCTTAAATCAGGCAGCAAAAAACAAAAACAAACAAAAGCATCAACTTTGTTTTTGTTTTTATACCAATCTAGTTGATAATAAATGCTAACCAATTTTAAATTTGACACTGACAAAAGCATCAATTTCTGTGCTTACAAGTGTCAAATTTAAGACTGGTTAGCATTTAATTATCAACTACATTGGTATAACGTGCTACAACAACGAAAGCAATGGAAAGATAGGAAACCGGTGAATGCGGTAAGATCAAAATCCATTTTTTAAAAGATTGTTTATGTGAATGAAAAAAACAATAATAATGAAAACATGCAATTCTAATACATACCTTCACAAACTTCAAGTCTGGTTCGCACAAATAAGTTTGATTTTCACTATTGGCTTCAACGAGGTTGACCAAATCGTTCAAAATCTCTTTTATAATCAGCAACGTATCGTCATCTTCATTGTGATGATGACTTGTCACAGTTTCTTTTAAGTTGTGGTTAGAGTCGTCTGCGAGTGCAACAGGCTTCGAGTGACTTGACTCGGTAAAATCGCTACTCGATCTCCGTTGGGAAGTCATGAAGCGCTCGGCAACACCAGACATGGGAATGGATGAGACTTTCCTTTTGAAATCATTGGCCTGTTCGCAAAGTAGAAAAAATCATTTCATCAGACAGCTAAAATGACTATGCGACATCTGAAAAGTTGTTGTATGCAGGGGATTTACGTTGTAGCTTCTAACAATTGTGAACAACGTTTGTAAAACAAAAATGTTGATTTGAACGTTTTTGACTTTTGAATATTGTGGCTGTGTCTTTACACAGCCCTGGAGCATTATTTTAAAATGACCACAACAAGCGGAACTCATGTATAAATAGAACGGGTTTCCCTTGTAGCAACATGATCGTTATATAGCATTGTTTATTTGACAAGTGTAGATACAAACAACCTATTTTAGCCTGATACTGCGGGTTCGCTGTGGTGGTAGCGGTTTGTCACTAGCTTTCGAAGCACAGTTCCTTTGACTCGTCATTGCACGTGACTAGAAAATTATGTTACGAAAGCTGGTGACCGCTACCACCACAGCGAACCCGCAGCATCAGGATGAAACAGATCGTTTTTATCAGGTATAAATGTTAGTATCGTGAGAAGTTTATTGCGGGAAGTACTTTTTGCTGGAAAAGCTTGTCGTCATAGTAACGTACAAAGCTACTGCAGAAATTCAGCGCAAAACGCAAACTGAGTAACAAACTACCTTCTCGCTATTTCAATTTTGCACCACCAATCAACTCTTTCATATTCAAACAAACTTTATTATTAAAGACAGAAACCTATCTCCAACCTCACCTGCGCTTGAATCTTGGTGGTAAAACTCTCAACATTTAGGGTGGGCATCTTCGATTGTATCGAGCCAAGCATTGGAGTTATGCTTTTTCGTACTCCGGATAGAGATTGTTTCATATCCTAACATAGCACAAACTTTAAAGCGCCCACCTCAAGCATGTAGCAAGCCGTTGCAGTGATATACTATCAAAGTAATTTTCTAGAACATTTTCATTGTAGTAGCATATACAATTATACATTTAATTATTTTTTATGCAGTTAACTTAGCAATACAAATCACTACAGTTAATATACACCACACAATACACTATCAAACAAAAAATGACGTATACTGGTGACGTATCGTATCCTGTATTTCGTGTTTGTGCTCACAAGCAGAGAAATCACAGTAAAAGCAGCAGATAACTCAGCAATCAATTATTCATGAGTGGTTCCAAATCGGCAGGTTCTATGACTGTGTAGCAGGTTAAATCAGCAAGAAAAGGATTAGGAAGAAACGTCAAAAACGTTCATCATCGTGTGATGTCACCCACTGCAAAATGTGTTTACATTATGGCTTACCTGCATTGTAAAACCATCTTGACCATCATGAGCAGTAGGTCCTGTAAATATGCAACATAGTTGAGTACGGCCAAGCAGCATCCTATCGTGAATATTTAATCACGACGCATTGTACAAATGATTTTAAAGTAACGTCATCAGAGGATCGCAAGTCACGTGATCCGCGGGGAGATGTTCAGAGTATTTCGACGCCTATTGTGTCACAGATGCACGCCAAAGTTGCAGACCGAGTTTATTATAGAATTTAATACCAACAAACGGTTTCGTTATTCCTTGTAATCAACACACTACTGGGAAAAAAATTATAGTGCACATATTTCGAAAAACGCTTTGTAGCATGCCTAACAAACACATAACACAAGCCATACCGATAAAAAGTCTGTCTGGTTCGTAAGCAATTCTGTGAAGCAAAGTGTCTGAGCACAATATAATAATTTCAGTATCAGTCACTTGTACTTGAAGTACGTTTGACAAATTGTGGACTTCGGCGACAATTTTGTTTTTCTGGTGGTCAATCACGTACAATGAAGATCCTGTGATTTAAAATATAAAACAGATCAAGACAAGGACGCTGCAAAGGTTATTAGATGAAAAAAACTACATGTTTTTCAAAATCACGACGTTTAGACTAAAGTAACAGACAATAAGCACGTATTACTGTAAATGTACTGCCACAGTCAAAGTAATAACTAATAACCATGTTTAATGTTTATGGGTACTTGCCATGCCAATGGCAAGCAAAGCTGATTTGGAAAATATTGAAAATGTCTTACCATGATATGTAACCAAACAGTCTGCACCAAAAGCCATAACCATTCCAAATGCAAGGTCCTTGTCATCTCCTGAGTTTTTAAGGTTTGTGAGTTTTATATTGGAACTGCTGGATTCTACAATGTCTTTCATCTTCAATGTCATCATCACAGTTCCATTTATGTCTGATAACCAAACCCTCATGCCTGGTCGTGTGGCGAGCACTTTGAGTTCGCTTTCAATAATTGCATTAGAATTGAAGCATGCACCATATTTCCCTCTGGAAAAAAATCACATTGCAAAATACATATGACCTTGATTTTATTAAAAACGGCTGAGCCAAACGACATGATGGCATAATGCAACATGCATACTATAAGGCATACCGGTACAGGAGCAAGTCTTTTAGGCGCAGCCAGTAAGGCGCCGGTCAAATAGGCGCGCACCCTGTGGCGTCTGGATATTTAGGTGCGGAGCATTGTGGCGCCCGTTCATTTAGGTGCTATTTCTAGTAAAGTCTGCAGATTGTATCAGCTTGGCAGGTAGGGCACTGCTTTTTACACAAAATGTTATTTTGAACAGAAAAATATGTCATGGCTTCCGTGAGTGAAGCTGCTTAAACCGGCAATGCTTTTCACACAAAATGTTACATTGAACAGAAAAATATATTGTATTTGAATGCGCGTGTTCGGCATTTATTTGTTGTTAGTCCAGGTTTGCGTCGGCGAAAGCTTTATCTATAAATTATTCAAGTTTCCGAACATGACTGAGTTCACTTTTAGTGAGTCAAATAATAACTACACTAAACATCAGTCAAAAACAGACCGTAGCCTATATTCAAGCGGGTGGTAGGCTTGAGTGAAGAGTAACTTAGTTTGCCGTCAAAACCCCGACTAAGTTTAATAACGAGCAAAGTCGCACCATTATGCTTGCAACTTGTAGCTAGGGTTCATATGCCTTATAGAAATGTATTCATGTAGTAGAGCGTTGTCTCATACGTACTCTCCACATGACCAATCAATCCCGAGTAGAAGTAATTGCGAAAGATAACAGGTTAAGTAAGGTTCTATCTGGCTGCAACCTGTGTTCAGGATGCATAGCAAATGTCCTGTGGAGATGTACTAACATCAAGAGTAGTAGAACGTTGTCTCGCACCTAATCTCCACATGCGCAAAACAACATATTTTTCTGTTCAATATAACATTTTATGTGAAAAACATTGCCCTACCTGCCAAGCTGATACAATCTGCAGACTTTACTAGGAATAGCACCTGAATGAACGGGCGCCACAGTGCTCCGCACCTAAATATCCAGAAAGCACAGTGTGAGCGCCTATTTCACTGGCGCCTAACTATCAGCGCCTAAAAGACGTGGACCCACCAGTACTGTTATACATTCATTGGTTGTAAAAATGCATCTCTTTTCTCATAAAAAGCCTTGTCAACACAGCCTTTGCAGATTTGAGATTTGCTTACTTAGTTAACATGATCGTTGAAACTCGAAATGCAATGTTCAGCTCAACTGCAAACACACCAAGAGTTAAACCACTTGACAAACCTTATCATATATCAAGGTTGTAGTAAATATAATACACTTATATATACAATATACATACATCGTAAAACAATAACAGTACATGGAACAAAAATTTTCCATATCCTAAATAATAAAAATATTCTTACTTGCGCATGAATTTAGTGCCAATCATTTTCTTTTCTCCATTATGCAACAAAAACGAATTTTCTAAAGTTGACACCAACAATAATTTCTGGCAATATTCCATTTGAATTATTTCAGTCTCTTCTTTTAGTATGAGAGATGAAGAGCATGTTTTCTAAATAATACCGAAAATAGTGGGATGATTTCTATCATACACATACGCATGCACAAATATTGCAAATTCTATATTATATGTACTATTGAAAATCCCAAACCAGCACGAAACACGAGTTAGCAATCTTGACAGGCAATCACATTTAATGTAGATCATGGATGGCAAACCTTTTTTATTGCATGGGTCACAAGAGCTTAATCCTTATAAAAAAGTGGGTCTACATTTAATTGCATGTTAATATTAATGCAAAACTTGCAGTTGCATCTTCTCTGCAGACTGCAAGCCATATTATCCTGGGCTGGTGAGTGGTGATACATGGTTTTTAGCTTAACACATCCAGTATTCGTATATGACGTATATGATCTGAGCTAATTATGTGTGGTTTAATGCAAAATTAAAGTCCATGTGCAAAACTAAGAAGTCAAACAAACATGAAGAACCAAAGAACATTCACAAAGCTACCACAATTCTTTCGTGATTTCAAACAAATTTTGCAGAGAGTTATACTTTGTAACGATTATATTTTCAGCATGGGTTTCAATAGCAGAAAAGTTACAACCGTCCATGTCCGTTTCTATTTCAATTTCATTTCCTGACCCCACAAATCCTAAATAGCCAAGAGGCCTGTAGTAACTGTTTGTGACAAAGGGTATAAACAATAAAACTGATTAGCCAACAATCAAGCACACAATAGCTTTATTATGTTAAAATTAGTACAAATAGTTAGAGAAGCATTTATTCTTTGCTGAATTATTTGTTTATATTTTGCTATTTTTAAAAAGACAAGATGGTTACTGAAAAGCTGTGATGGAGCCCTTTGTAACCAGCGGATCATTACTGATCTAGATGAATGTAATGATAGAACAATTATTATACAATCTTACATTTTTAAGGTCAATTTCTTGGCAAAAAATATTCCCATTCACATCACCAGAGTAGAGTTTCATTCCATTTACACTCCAAGCTAAAGAACTTATCGATGCATTGTGAACTTGACCAACAGAAAACTTTTGCACCTTTTTAATAATTGCATGTGAGAAAAGAATACTTTTATCGTGCAATTATGTAATGCAATCAATACAAGAAAAAAATAAGCATAGCGCAATTAGCGCATGAGCTACATATCACTAAAGTAAATGAAATAGGCCTACTCTGACAGTTTAAAATATTTATGATATACAGTAGTTACATCAAGTGAGTTTATCTGTGCAACATCATCATCATCATTACGTTCCTTCATCGTATTGAGGGTTGGATACAATGCGCCATTGTTCTCGACCATGAGCTGTTCGTACTGCATTTTCATAACTTAATTTTGTCCATTTAGTGATGTTTGATGTCCAAATCATTCTTGGTCTACCTTTGCTTCTTTTACCGTTTATCTTCCCTTCTATTAATGATCTTTGTAACGAGTTTTGCCTTATTGTGTGTCCAAAATACTTTAATTTTCTTCTTTTGACTATTTGTAAGAGAATTTTGCTTGAATTAAATTTGGATAATACTTCATCGTTGGTGATCTTTTGTTTCCATGAAATTTTTAAAATTTGCCTGTATGACCAGAGCTCGAAGGCATCGATTCGTTTTTCCATTTTTTGTGACACTGTCCAAGTTTCAGAGTTGTATAAAAGGGTTGACCAGACATAGCATTTTAATATTCTTTGATGAATTGATAAATTTAAACTTTGATTGATTAAAACATTTTTCATTTTTCCAAATATAGTTCTTGCAGTTCTCATAATTGACAATGAAAATATACACAAAGTTAAATCTTTTTCTTATCTTGGGCATTTAATAACTGAAGATGGGAGGTGTGAACATGAAATTCTAAGACGGATAGAAATTGCAAAAACTATCTGTGCATCTACACAAATATGTAACCTATGCAAAAAGCATAAATCATAAAAAAAACTCTAAATGTTTTTTATTGCTAAAATTAATCTGGTTCCGGTTATCATTTTTAAGAAAAAAAATAATTTCCAATATAAACTGCTACAAAAACAAATCAGTCCAGCAATTTGGTATTTGACTTGAATGAAAAACATTTCATTTGCCATCAAAAGTATGGTATATATACTCTTAAATTTGTTTCTTCTTTTGATATTATTATCAAACAATGTTTTTGAAATGCTATCTTGCAGACAACAAGCAGGGCACTCTTCAAAATACATCAGCTCTATTGCACTCAAAAATACTTTTAATTAAAGATATTATTCGTACCTTTCAGTTAATTACACAATACACAAAAGTTCAGCAAGCACTTCGAGTTTATATTATCTTCTTCTTCTGGGCACAGATCACAAGTTGCAAACATATTATACATGGCATAGGCTACTAAAGATTTTATACATTTCACCTGTTTTGATCCAACAGTAGTTTCAGAGAATATAACAATTGATAATTTTCCAGTTTTGGTAGCAAGAACTACCTGGCATTCGAGACCATTCAATAACTTCACACAAGTCACATAATCTTGCTTCAACTAATAACAAAAATTAAGTCATAATTAATAATGAATCATTTCAACTGATATGCAATAATTATGACTGCGACTGATACAGTTTGGACTATTCTTAACTTTTGGTAATTTTCCCTATGAAATGTGATTCTAATCAAATATGCCTGATTGGCTTTTTTGCCTTTCTAACCATAATTAATAAATTAATTAAATGTGTGACATTGGTATAAATTTTAAAAATGTATACCGCACCAATAGGTTTATTTGAAACAGTTACTAATGCAGACATATACGAAAGATATGTCTTGACAATCGGTCACATCTCTCGCAAGATTTTTCTAACACAAAAAAAGTGGTGGCAGTATAAAAACTAACCCTCAATCATGCGCTACAAAATAGAAAGAAATTAAAATTTGACAATGCGAACAGTTACTAATAAAACTAAAACCAAAATGTCTGAAACACCAAACTATAATCCGCTACACACATAGGCGTCGATTTTTTCTTAGAAGAGAGGAATTCTGGGTGGGCGAGAGTTTTCAAACAGATTTCATTGAATGTGTATTGTGTATGTTCGCAAATTCGCAATGGTTAGTCTTTGCCAGTCCTCGAAATTAGCGGCGGCACACCGCAATTGCCGTGGTAAATGCCGCCGCAAACGTCATAATGGCCATTTTGCTACGGCAGTAAAAATGCCGCCGCAAAATGAGCACTTAATTAGGACAAAAATTGTTCAAAATTTCTTCCTGTGTTATTTACTCGCGGCGGGAGTTTAATCAGCAGAAACATCGCACCAAGACCTCACCTCGGACTATTTTATTTGCTGTGAACACTCACTCAGTCTTCGAAATTAGCATATTTTTGCTTCGTCAAAAACGTTGCCGAGGCTAAACAGAAAAAGTTGAACTTGCCTCGGCAATTGTTGTGAACGTTTATTATGAAAAATTTGTACCAAAACGAGAAGCGAAAAATATACTAGAGTAGTCTATCACAACCGCACTGTTTGATTTGTTGTGATGTAATAACACCAAAAGTAGCGATAAAGCGAGCAACGCGATACGCATGCTGTTACGGTAATTTACGTTAAATAACTCATGGGGAAAAAGTAAGTTCATTTTGGGTTGATTCAACGTTCGAGTCAACACAAATCGATTTAGTTTTTCCGGCGGGTTATAATGCGTAACATTAATGCCTAATTAGAAATTTACGTTTGTTTTAAATTAATTCGACATCTAGCGACGTTGAATTAACAGCTCCCTGCGAGAAGATTGCCTCGACTTACGTATACACTAACATAATTTTGGCACAATTGGGATACTGTGAGCAACGCAAAGTCTGTTTGATAAAGAACTAGTCAGAATCGGAATCATCAGATGCTGTGTCGGAGGATGAGGTTGTCGCGTCGTCACTGGAATACTTGCAGACGCAAAACTGCCCGTTCATGAACGCGATGCCATATGATCAGAAGCATTATTTTTCTTTTCTGCCGAAGAACCGTTTATCCAATTTTGTACTACTTTTTTAACTTGTTCCCCGTAGCTTTTCTAGTTCCGACTTGTTTCAGTCATAAAATTCTTTACAAATTTTGCAAAATACCACCCTAACTTTTCCTTCTGTTTGATAAACTATAGCAGGTAAATTCCACTTTTTAACTGTATCTTCCTTCACCATGATTTATATTCGCAACGACACCGGTAAACAATAAGCATTTGACGAAATAATAACTTTTGCGTAACAATCAGCCTAAGTTAGTATTTACAATGTTGCAAACTTTTTACAGTTCACAAGAGCATTGTGAGCGCATGAAATAGCTTGCGTAATGCTCTGGGCTACCGCCGAGTGACACGATGAAGAAGAAGCGCATAAAATTTTGTTTGATTAAAGCATACAGCAATTGCCGCCGCAATCCAAGGTTTGTTGATTTGGCGAGTTTTTGCCGTCGCAGATGGAAGCTAATTTCGAGGGATGCTTTCTCACAAAGACTGCGTTTAGCGTCACTGCAGCAATTAAGCTTTAATAGGTTTGATGTTTGCTTTCTTGCGATCTTATGAGCGCTGCTAAACTAAATAAATTCTTTCATGTTTTCCTTTGCGACCTAAAAAGCGCGTGACCTGTTATCTTTGAAGTGGCGCCTTCGGATTTGCCGCATTTTGATTTGTAAAAAGCGATTGTTTCAGTATTATACGTCTTTAGTTTGTATCGGTTATTTTATTGTCATGTTCATTATGATGTCATACTCATATTCCCTTACGCTGACTCGGAACTGAAGTTTGATTGTGACGTAACGAAGGTGATACCATTCGGAGAAAAGATCAAACGTGGCTTTCTCTCACCAGGAATTGCCATTGCTTTGTTCTGTCGGATACCTAGCGAGAAACATAGTGTAAAACAAGAAGTTGCGCTGCAGTTGGTTGGATAATTCAGCGTTTAACTAAAACGGAAATAATTGTAACGAACACTTCATAAGTGTCATGAAAACAGGGTGGGCGAAAGATATTATGCCCACCCTCGTTTCACGGCAGGGTGGGCGTCACCCACCCTGCCCACCCTATTTCGACGCCTATGGCTACACATACCTGGCACAAAAGCTTTATGACATGCCCAGTATCTCTATTGAGGAGAAATCCACATCCTGCATTAGTTCCAAAGATGATGTGTGTGTTTGTAAAGTCAAAAGATGTTACTTTAACTTCAACAGATCTAAACGTTAACATCAGTTTTTTCGGAAGCTTGCTTATCAAGTCATGATTCAATGGATATTCATTTAACATGATTTTGTTTGTTATTCTCATATACAATGCTACTAAAATATATATTATACCTGAAATTTTGTATTAACAGGAATATTATATTAAAGATGAATTAATTTAAAAAATTCAAATTAATTCAGGCCATTTTTATAACTAGGCTGAGTCCAAAAATCAACAACCGTGCTGAGAGGAAAGAATTACAACACCTAGCCTACCGTACGTAATCTATGAATCAACTGATTCGACAAAGTTTACAGTAATCACACCCGATAACACACAAACTCAACAGACTGCAATCATGACAGCAGCATCAAACCGTAGAAAAGGCCCTTATAAAACAACACATTAACTTCAACACCATTCGTCATTGCACATTATAAGCGAACTATGTTCCAAAGCTTAAGTATGCCGGTACTACTGCAACGAACCAACATCATCAAGCTAAAACAGGTTGTTTATATCTATTTGTGAAGTAGGCTAAACAACAATCATGCTGATAAAAGCAAAACTCAATCTATTGCATAATTTGAAGAAGTTGAACACAGATAACTGAACATCAGTTGTAGCATATTGCAGCAGCATGTTAAGCTGCATATTGTCAAGCCAACCTATTCATTTAGTATGTAAACCTACATACTATTCTCTATAATGTAGCCTACTAGTCTGTTATGGTATGTAGCCTACTGCATTAGTCTGTTACTGGATGACAGGCAGTATCTAGAATAGACAAAGAAACCGCAAGTTTATTCAGTGCAGTCAGTCCTTTCTGCATTATACAGTATATCTGTTGTATTTGTGTTATTATGCAATTTTTTTTGTTGCAGAAGACAATTAAAAAACATCTCTTTCCTTCCAAAATAGGGATATGGTATTGTATGCACATAAGATATGCGGTAACCAAACCAGTGCTGTTTTATGAAGCAGTCAAACCTACTATCTATATTACACAAGCCTAAACACAACACACCGTTTTTTATTTTTTTTTATTTTAGATTTATATATACTACATGACATGTTTTACAAATGTACACCCAGTTGCAGAAGATACAATTGCAACTGTCACTTTGATTGTAGGCCTTCAACTTCATCCAAATTTTCAGTTGTGATGAGAGCTAAAAATGCTCTTCATTCAAAAAAACTAAATACAACGTAAAATATTGTTTAGTTTTATACAGTTATAATAGTCTACAATACAACACGGGAACTTATCTAAACTAATCCCCACTAGGCTTCGTCAATTGACCTACATTGCTGAAAATTTCAAAACAATCAACAATGTCTTGTGACCTGAAGTTGCTTGTGGTTGGGGTATTTTTGTGTGGACTTCCCCTAAATCAAAACTTTACACAGAACTGTTTAAAATTAGAATTTATTTATTCGAAAAATTAAATTGTTTGGACCCAAAATTATTTGGGTCTAACACTAATCTAAATAAATTTGTAAACTTTGTTTTATGTTTTTTTCGTTTTTTTGAGTTGATCTCTTTCACGTTTCAATAGTTTTGTTTTGATAGTCCGTTACGTAATTTCAATATGTGTGTGTAACTGGCGTATATTAGTTTGTTTTTGTGATGTTGGGTTCAGTCGTGTTCTCATTGCTTTAAGAATTGGCGCTCCAGTTGTTCCAGGAACGAGGAGGCGACTGATTCTTAACTAATTTATCAACTTATTTTAAAGTATCAGGTTTGGTGGCCGTGCTTAACTATATTTTATTGATGCCTATATCGCAATATTAGATCCTTTCATGCACGTCTTAACTTAAACCATTAAGGTTTTGCCACCTTCTCCTTTTGTTAGTTTTGTTACTGTATTTCTTTTTCACAATATCATTCCTTTTGCATTCTAACAAAGAAAAATAAATTGAATTGAAAATTGAATTGAATTCAACGGGTTTTCTTTGTCATAGGCCTACCTATTGGTATTTTTGTGTTTATTTTTATGCCTGAGCAACGGCTTCATTTCCAGAACGAAATTGTCCTAATGCTGCTGCTCGTCGTCGTGTGAGCCTCTGCGGCCCAGGGTTTGTCCTTTTATCACTCAAAATTCACGATGTTCCCGACCTAAGCTGGAAGGCGCTAAAGAGCAGCCAGTCTTTTGTTTCATCATCCAATTCCAAGACATGCAGACCTCCTACTCAACTCCATTAGGTGACTTGAAGATGATGCAATCGTTGATGATGTGGTCTGAATTCCGCTGAATGAAAATGATCAAATCCGCATGAATTTATGAAAATATTTTCTGTCCATTAGGTGTCGCTAAATGAAAATGACTCAAATCACTGTTCCCAGATAATTTTTTTTTTGTTTTTGATTACTTTATTTTGAGCGTATTTTCCAATTTTAGGGCAACTATTGTAAATATTTCAGACATATCTTTTTAGTGGTGCAACACCGGTACCTCTAATAGCTCTTTGTCAGGCATTGTTGCTTTTTGCCGGGCATTGTCAGAGATTCCAGTTTCAATTAGACCAATTTTAAATATTACGGTTTGGGTTGGAATTACATGTTGGATTTTTAAGGTTTTGTCGAACAACTATTCAATTCAAAATGTCTGCCAATTTCTGAAAAGGTAGCCACTTTAAGAAGTCGAAATTCTGCCACTAAACTTGACTAGAATGAAACCGCCAACCAATCATAAGCTATGGTTTAAGTGACGTAAAAAATGGCGAAAAGAAGATGATAGAAAGCAAATTAAGTGATGGATTTTTTGTCAGCTGGTTGGCTTAGGGGTTAGGATTAGAAAGTAGTCATTTCATTGACGCGGGTTCGATTCTCACCACTGCTATTGCTCTTTTTCTTCTGTAATTACCAAATAAAGTTCAAAACAAGCATTAACTCTCTGGATGAGTGCTAGAAAGGTCACAATTGGACGGTAGCCTCTTATAACATGTTCTGATTGGTTGGCGGTTGCATTGTAGTCAATCCCAGTGGCAGAATTTCGACTTGTTAAAGTGGCTTTTCATTAGGCTGTCATTCATTATTACATGTGTGCTTCTCTGTTTTTGTTTTATTTTTTGCTGTTTGTTTTTTTGGGTTTTGTGGCCGTGCTAACTACTGATATATAGCCTACTACATAATTTTTCATTCAGGCACGTTTTAAACCTTTCAAGGTTTTGCCACCTTTTCCCGTTCGTTAACGTGCTGGTAGGTTTATATCGATTTTTGTAGTTAGTATCTTTTTCGTCCCGGACGCGTTAATGACGAAAAATAAAATGATTGATTGCCCTCTCTTTAACATCGATAGATCAACTCTGCTCACTACCAAGAGCCAAATCTTACAAAGGTGGGCCGAACACTTCCATGACGTTCTCAACCGGCCTTCAGAGATAAACGACGAAGCCATTGATCGCCTCCCTCAGGTAACCACCAATCGTGAACTCGACGCCCTCCCAACAGTTGATGAAGTTCAGAAAGCCATCGACCTCTTACCCTTGGGAAAAGCCCCTGGACTTGACTCTATACCAGCAGAGATCTACAAATCAGGTGGCAAGGGCCTTGTTGACAGTCTTACTGAATTATTCCAGTCAATGTGGGTTACAGGTGTACTTCCCCAGGACTTCAAAAATGCATCTATAGTGCACATTTATAAACGCAAGGGAAATCCCCAATTGTGCGACAACCATCGAGGAATCTCCCTCCTGTCAATTGCTGGAAAAATTCTCGCTCGTGTCTTACTGAACCGCCTCTTGAACCATCTCGAGCAAGGCCTCCTCCCTGAAAGCCAGTGTGGATTTCGCCAGGGCCGAGGAACTGTAGATATGATCTTTGCGGCCAGACAGCTTCAAGAAAAGTGCATGGAGCAACACCAAGACCTTTACACTGTCTTTGTCGATTTGACAAAAGCTTTTGATACAGTGAGCAGGGAAGGGTTGTGGAAGATCATGCACAAATACGGATGCCCAAGCACATACATCTCCATTGTAAGACAATTTCATGATGGAATGATGGCCTACGTTGCTGATGACAATAAATTCTCTGAAGCCTTCCCAGTTACAAACGGCGTTAAACAGGGCTGTGTCCTGGCACCTACCTTATTTAGCATGATGTTTTCAACAATGCTAACAGATGCTTTCAGAGATAAAGACTGCAATGGTATTCCAATTCGCTATCGTTGTGACGGAAAACTTTTTAACCTGAGACGCTTCAAAGCAATCACCAAAGTTACCGAAACTGTCATCAAAGAACTTCTGTACGCGGATGACTGTGCCCTGAACGCCTGTCCAAAAGCGAAATCCAACAACAAATGAATAAGTTCTCCTCTGCTTGCGATAATTTTGGACTAACAATCAGCACTAAGAAAACAGAGGCAATGTATCAACCAGCCCCTGGAAAATCCTATAGCAAACCACTCATCACTGTAAACGACCAGATAATACATGCATGTCAAAGTTTCAAGTATCTCGGTAATACTCTTTCTAACACAGCCACCATTGACCTGGAAATCAACAACAGAATCGCCAAAGCATCTATCGCCTTCGGTATATTGAGGTCTAACGTATGGGAGAGGCGTGGAATCAAGCTGCCCACAAAGCTAAAAGTTTACAAAGCAGTTATTCTGACGACCCTTCTGTATGTGTTCCAGACAATTGTTCACCTAATCAAACGTCATATAAAAACCGTTCAAGTCTACTGAATATTACGTCATGGAAGTTGCTGGAAAATGTGCCAAAATTGCACATCGTTCATAAGACTTGTGTCAAACCTGTTTAAACCTGTTTCAGTTTGAAACCTGTTTAAACATGAAACATAGGATTACCAGCTTTGAACACCTGTTTTGAATTGCGTGACAATGTCTTTCACTATTGCGTCACAGTACTGCATACGTGAATTTGAGATATTGATATCTATTCTGGTCATTCGTGAAATGGTTGCTTGAGAGTTAGTCGCACATTTAACTGTTTGCTTAGTGCTTGCTAGCTGGACAAAAATTCCGTCTTTATCTAAGTAGTTTGTTCTGTAGTGACAGTTTTTTAGAGGTGTACGGCGTTGCATCTCGATTTCGATAGCCGCGGGCTAATTTTACAGGAATACACTTTTTGAAAAGACGTTTCAAAAGAGTATTTGCTTTTTCAGTCATTAGGCTACATTCAGACGAACGGATTCGGGAATCTTACGTTACAATTTTCCCACTAAGAGATTATGGTTTACCGCTGTGACCATAAAAAATAAAGACGATTCTCTGGCTAGTGTTTGTACGGAAGCACAGGCAAGACATAAAAAATAAAGACGTGGCTTGTTAGTTGGTAGGCCAAGAAGCACTTAGAAGCATAAAAAATAAAGACGCTGTTGTCAGTTGGAACTTAGAAGCACAAAGAATAATAAAGAAGATCTTGTTGGTTGGTAGTCTACAGAAGCAAAGAAAATTGGAGACATTTCTTCTCGGTTGGTAGGCTACTGAAGAACTTTAAGCTAAAAAGTAAAGACATTTCTTCTCAGTTTGGTAGCCTACTGAAGAAAAATAACTTTGACATTCATTGGCAAGAAAGAAGATTAAAGACAATCCATCTGTGCTTGAAGATTCAAGTGGACGAATCCAAGCAAGTTTTGTGGACTTTTGGACTTCATATACTCGTACAGCTACGGTATCGTGCATTTAAATTCTTTTTTGTACTTTTTACGGTCATTGCAGTTAAGTTTTTTATAACTACTGTAATAATTTGTGTGTTTGTGTAACTAAGTTTTTTAATTGTTAAATTTAGCCCTAACATTTAATATGTCTACACTCGGTGGCGACAGGGACTCGATCGCCGTCGACTCGACTGAGTTTAAGCCTGATGATGTTCTTTGCGGTCGGGCAGGCCATTCTGGGGAGGGACCCAGTAACGATGAGGCTAAGTCAGTTCGAGAGGCCCGGCATCTTAGACGGGATACTTTGACTCAAATTGGGAAACGTTCTGTAGCCCTAGGTTCTTTGAGTGATAAGCAGGAACTGTTAATTTTTCGATCTAACTTATCTACTTTAGAAGAGGAATTAAGGCATTTCCATGCTCTTTTGAGTAAAATTTTTAACTCTGCAATCTTGGCAGAACTTCGTGATAGGGTAGATCCCGAATTTAACTCGTTGAAAAATAACTTCGAACAAAAAGAAAGTGAGTTCTCAGATAGGTTAGATGCTGACATACATCCTGAGGATAGCGCCTCAAATGTAAGCACTAGGATGTCTGAGAGCTCGTCACGGATAGTTGCACAAATTAACCTACAGTTAAGACGAGAGGAGCTCCAGATACAAGCTGAGGCCGAAGCAAGAGCTGCTGAGGCCATCGCGAGAGCTGAGGCCATACGAGCTGAGGCTGCCGCGAGAGCTGAGGCCATGCGAGCTGAGGCCATCGCGAGAGCTGAGGCCGAAGCGAGAGCTGCTGAGGCCGCCTCGAAAGCTGAAGCTAGAGCTGCTGAGTTCGCACTCAAAGACGCTCAGTTGAGGGCCGAACAACGTAAAGAGGTAGTTTTAGCTGAATATCGTTCTGAGTTGGGCTCCCGGCGTAGCTCTAGGAAGGGCTCTTCTAGGCATTCCACAAGTGAACATCAATCGCAGTTTAATTTACCTAACCTTTTCCAGACGCCTGTTCAATCTGTAAGTGGACCTATACAATCCAAATGTTTTCCAGCTGTTTCAGGAGGTCTCGGGGCCGCGGCTAAGGGTCTTCCGAAGGCTGTAGAGCCAAGGTCTGCAAATTACAACCGAACTCCCCCCCAGAGCGTACAGGTCATGGGGCCGCCATTAGCAGTAATGCTTTGCCCCCTACAAAGTTTTCTGCGCCGCTAGTTGTTGATCGCCCAGCTACACGTAATTTGGGTGGTTGTGAGAGGCTTATCGCGTCTCCTGATTTTAATTTGTGTAAGGAGCATGATCGGGCTGTGCATGTGACTGAGCCCCCTCAGCCCCTTAAGGGATATAGCTTGTCTTCTCCCGCTAAATCGAGTTCTCAACAACAGGATTGCTTTTTTGAATACCAAAATAGTAGGACGTTTTTCGATAAGGCGGCCTTGATTGGTTACGATGGTAATAATATGCCATTTATCTTCCTTAAAAATCGTGTTATGGCCTTAATGGCAGCTTCGCCCTTTAAAGGAACTCGTTTGACTTTGTTACAAGCAGCTTGTGTTAGAACAGCTGCGCAAACGATTGCTAATTTGGTTTCCGACACTCCTGGCTTGTCAGAGGAAGACAGGATAGAAATGTCGTTAGCTCGCTTGTACCAGCGTTTTGGGGTTCGTGGAGGTCTTTTCGCCGAACCAGAAATTAGAAAGTATCGCTATGGTAGCAAATTGACTTCTATCTCTTCCAGTGATTTGAAAGAGTTTAAAGATGAATTGTCGCAGTGTTTGCTTTACGCGCAAGCTTATGGTCAGCGTGATAAATTAGAAGGACGTTTTGTTTTGGATTTGGCTAAGCGACTCCCGTTTGACGCTAAGCAGCGTTATCTTGACTTTTTAGGTGATCAGTATGGTGGCACTGATGAGCCTACTTTTCAGAGTTTGTTCGATTTTGTAGTTCGGGAGGAAACGCGTAAGTCGACTGATTTTAGCATTATGTTAATGGGCGATTCTGGTGAGTCGCAGCATTTTAAAAAGTTTGGCAAAGGAAAATTGCCTTCATGTCCGGTTAGGCACACGTCCGTAAAACCCCATGATGATGTGATGTCAGGGAGTTCGCAGTACTCGACTGTTGTTGGCGCACCGCGCGGTGGTGAGGCTAGACGTAAAGACCTGCCGGCATGTATTTGTTGTTCGTCACGTGGTCAAGTTGAATATCATTTTTTGTCTAATTGTAAAGAATTTTTGCGCTTGACACCTAAAGATCGGAGAGATGTCATTGTGAAAGCTGGCAAATGCTTGAATTGTTTGCGCCAGCATATGGTTAGGGATTGCGTTCATGCAAACAACTGTCGTAAGTGTGGGCCTAACAACGATAGGAAACACTATTTTCTTCTGCATGATTTTTATGTGACGTCACGTGATTCTCTGGATTGGATCAGCAAAGATGATGCTCGTGCCAGAGTTCCTGTGCGTAATGTTAAGATTGGAAATGTTAAAGCAGCTTTTAACCGCGTTACTGCTGCTCGTGTTTTGAATCCAATGACTGGCAAATCGAAGTTGGTGTATTGTCAGCATGATCCTGGTTCGCAGTTGACGTTTGTTTCGAGTGATTTGGTGTGCGAACTTGGTCTTAAACCTTACGATAAAGCGTCGTTTAAAATGGATACTCTGGCTGGTCAGAAACCTACTTGTGCTAACCTTGTAAAACTCAACATCCAGTCGTTAGAGACAGATGAACTGTTTTGTGATATAACTTCGGTGGTTAACCCAGCTTGGGCTGACGATGTTAAAACTTTACCGCATAAACAAGATTTAAATGGTTTCCGTCATTTTCATGACGTGAATATGTTTCATTTGAATGATTGTAGTACTGTAGATGTACTGATTGGCAACGACAACGCTTATTTGATGTGGGCCAAAGAGGAGCGTGTTGGTGAAAATCGTAGTGAACCGCATGCTTTGCTCACTCCTCTCGGTTGGTTGGCTTGTGGTGGTAAGTCACCCTTAGATGAAAGCGTTGCTAATGTGTGCAGAGTGCAGACGTCTTCAGAGTCGGATGTCATCTCTGGCTTTCAGCGTAAAATTGAGTCTCGTGATATGGAAATAGCAGACCTGAACAAAGTCATTCAGGATTTGACCTTGCAAAATGAAACCTGTGAATTGTCTCGCAATGACATTTTGGCTAGAGAACTTGTTAAACCGAATATTGAGTTGAAAGATGGTCGATTTGAGATACCTGTACCGTTGAAGGAAGATATTGATTTACCTAACAATTTTGTGTTGGCGTTAGATAGAGCTGCTGCTTTAAGGAAGAAGGCTTTAAAACAACCTGAACTTCGTGATTTCCTTACTGACACCATGAAAGATCTTAAATCTAATGGCTATATTGAGCGTGCTGGTGAAGCAGGAAATGTCAAGGGATTTGAATGGTATTTACCATACTTTGTGACATCACAATTAAAAAAGCGTATTGTTTACGATGGCAAGTCTGAATTTCGAGGAACTTGTGTTAATGATGTAATGTTTTCGGGTCCTGACTTGTTAAACCCTCTGGTAGATGTCTTGGCTAGATTTCGGCTTGGTAGATTTGGTCTCATGGCTGATGTGACTAAATGCTTCTTTCAAATAAAGTTACCTGAGTCGCAAAGGGATTTGTTTCGTATATTGTGGTTTGAAGATGATGACCTTGAAAGTGGTAGGATGGTATCGGGCTAATTTTACAGGAATACACTTTTTGAAAAGACGTTTTTGAAAAGCGGGCTAATTTTACAGGAATACACTTTTTGAAAAGACGTTTCAAAAGAGTATTTGTTTTTTCGGTCATTACATTCAGACAAACGGATTCGGGAATCTTACGTTACAATTTTCCCACAAAGAGATTATGGTTTACCGCTGTGACCAGTATGCATGTGAGGCAGGCCTGGATTAACCATTGTGCTAGGGTGTGCTAAAGCACAGGGGCCCCGCAGACAGAGGGCCCCACTTTTCCTAAAAATGAAATAAATAAAATAACAAATTTTTTCTGAAACAAATTTTCAAGAAAAAAATTAAAAAAAGTGAGGCCCCTCTGTCTAAAAAAAGTAACACATTTATCAATATATCTCCCCCTTCACGTGAAATAAAAATATTGTTCTTGTATTTTTTCTTTGGCAACACCGCAGCAAATAATTGCAATTCTGAATCTGAAGTTTAACACTTTAACTCCGTGCGAAGACAACAGCGCATTGATGATGACCGTGTAAATGCAACTGCAGACTTGCTAGAAACTTCTGCTGCAAGAGATAAATTTAGGATAAATCATTTATTCCAGTGATTGATGCTCTTCGCTCTCATTTAAGCAGAAGAGCTACTGTGTACAAAAGAGTTGCTAAGAATTTCTCGTTTTTAATTGATCTTCATGCATCAAAGGAACAGATTTTACAGAATGTCATGAATTTAGTGAAAGAATTTCCTACTGATGTTGATCTCTGTCTTGTTGATGAACTTTTGAATTTCTACCTGTATCTTAAAAAGGCTTATGGAATAAAGCAAGTTTTAGTCATGAAAACATGTACGGTACCAGATAATAAAGAGTGACAAAGTTGAAGCTGCTTTTCCTAATGTAGAAACAATTCTTAGATTGTTTCTTTGTATGATGGTCACTAACTGTTCTGGAGAAAGATCATTCTCTAACTGAAAAGAATCAAAAACGTACTTCGGTCTACAATGACACAGCAGCGGTTGGCTAATCTGAGCCTTCTCAGCATAGAGTGTGATAAACTGCGACTTCTTAATTTTGATGCTATTCTTACAGACTTTGCAGCAAAGAAAGCCAGAAAAAGTCGTTCGACTGAATTTCATGTTAGTTTTCTAAATCCTATTGGTAGTTAGTAGTGAATGAAAGAGCAGTTTAGAATAGAAATTCAGAATAACCTTTCATTGCAATTTGCAGTGTAGTGTGCAGACTAACAGCAGTGACGATCGGTGAGGGAAAGCAAGGAAAGCAGTGCTTACCTGAGCGAAAACTATGCAAAATATAATGACTGAATTGTAGGTTTAACTTCTTATTTTTATCACGTCTATTTTAACTTGAAAATTATTGTATTCGTGACTAGAATTACTCCTAACGCTTGTGACAAAAACGTTACGTTGGCGTCACATGGGGGAGGGGGGGTCAAAAATTCGGAAAAACAGCGTTACATAATATTTGAACGCTCCCTAACTGAATATCTGAGAATGAACATTCATGACGAATTAAATATTTAGACAACTATTAAGCTTATTCCATGTCTAACACAGGATTTTGGTCCTGCAACGTTAAAATTAAGATTGTTCATGACTTCTAAACATTAAATGGATGTATGATCACGACATAGGCGAAGCACAATTTGACAGATTATTATTTTTGATTTGTTTTGGAAATGCTCTCAGAGCGCACCAAATTGGAAGTGTTTTTCAAAAATTTCTGGGGAAGGCCCCCCAGACCCCCCGCTGAAAGTGTTACCTTCGACAACACACCTTCGGGCTTCGCCCGATGGTTACGCCCTTCGTGCCTACTACCTTGCTGCAGCATATTTCCAAGTTGCTTTCCCAACGGTTTAAGCCACCGAACGTCACTGACTAACAGTGGTCCCTTGCTACAATGTTTTCCCTTGCACGGTTTCGTTGATTTAATGTGTGTGATTTTGCATCCATTGTAACGTAAACATTGTTGACTTAATTTGCACATGCTTATTTAATCATCGATCACGTGCTATTTCAAAGTTATCTAACTTACCTAAGCAAGGCTCGGTTTCCTCTGCAAGCGAAATCAGCTTACTTCCATTACGCTCCACGTAAGCTGGTAAGTGGTAAGGGCCCCCATAAAATTCATTAGCACAGGGGCCCCATTTGACCTTAATCCGGGCCTGATGTGAGGCCTCGACTCTTTATAGGAGACACGAAAGGCAGGTGAACCACTTCCACCTCTCCTGCTTCCGAAAGCTCCTTAAGATTCGATGGCAGGACAAAGTCCCAGACACCGAAGTTCTCAGTAAAGCAAACATGCCCAGCACTCTTCCGTCGTAAAAAAGGCACAAATAAGATGGGCTGGCCATGTCCACAGGATGCCAAACCATCGCATTCCTAAACAACTGCTCTACGGAGAACTGACTAACGGCAAACGTCATGTAG
Source organism: Aplidium turbinatum (assembly GCF_918807975.1). Taxonomy (NCBI): domain Eukaryota; kingdom Metazoa; phylum Chordata; class Ascidiacea; order Aplousobranchia; family Polyclinidae; genus Aplidium; species Aplidium turbinatum. Next base: position 52,136,126 of record NC_137472.1, read on the forward strand.
GTGGTCAAAGAAAACGCTTTAAGGACACTTTAAAAGCTTCCATGAAAGAATTCGCCATCGACGTTTTTCGTGGGAAGACTTAGCCGCAGAACGACCAACATGGCGCAGTCTTATTTATAAAGGCGCAGAATCAGCTGAGAAACACCGTACGCTATCTTCTGTCAGAAAACGAGAACATCGCAAGGCCCGAGCCTCAAATAACCCTGGCCCTAGCCAACCATCCTTCCAATGTCCATCCTGCAGCAAAAGTTTCACTGCACGGATAGGCCTCATCAGCCATCTCCGCACTCATGTAGCCTACACTGATCAAAGTCAACACTAAAAAAAGAAAAAAGAAACTTGATCTCAGTCTCATTGGCCATCTTCGGAAACGAAGGGCGAACATCAACACTTCTGAAAATGCCTGACAACTTTCAAGGGTTGCCAGATACTCAAGTTTTGCCTCAAATTGTTCCAGTCTTGCTTCCCAGTTGCTGGAAATTTTAGCAGTTGCAGGTTTTGGTATTGTTGATTCTTTTGATATCCTATTATTTTGGGTTGACTTTAATAGAATAAATACTATTATAAAAATATCTTGCAACACTGACAATGCCTGACAAATGACAATGAGAGAGAGAAACTTTGCCAGTATAACAGATGCAATTATACAAAATATGAATAAAATGCTTAAAATAGCACCATAACAATCTAGATACCACAACAGACATGTTACTTTGCCGTTTACTGCAATAATCTAGATACCACAACAGACATGTTACTTTGCCGTTCACTACCGTACACAGTGGCATACGCAGGGGGGGGGCCATTGGGCCATGGCCCCCCCCCTTAACATTTTTTTGTAGTTAACGACGTAGATTAAGGCATTTAATATGTTTTGCATTGCTCTGTCACAGCAATTACTGTAACAATGTTGTTTTATAGACTAAGCCAATACGAAATACATGGGGGGGGGGGTTACAACTCCACTTTGGCACGCGTGTGACGTTACAATATTGAGAACGATGCTTTCAGTCTCTTTATACTTGGGAATGATGCTTTCAGTCTAAAAAAAAACTTGCCTAATTTTAAACAAAACTGCATTAAAAGAGCGAGTTTTGCCAATACCAAACATTCAAATATCTCAGCCAGGAATTAACAACAAGAAAACATAGAGACTTACCTTTATTTCCGAAAAATGCCGAAGAAAACATGATCTTATCCTTTTGCTATGCCACCTGACAGCACCATTTTACAGGAATATTCATACCCACGTTTTTGTTGAAAATGCTCTCAGAATGCACCAAATTCAAAGTAATTTTTCAAAATTTTCTGGGGGGGGCCTCCCCTTTAAAAATTCCTGGCTACGTTACCCTCAATGGCCCCCCCCCCCTTGGGAAAATCCTGCGTATGCCACTGACCGTACATGTTTGCGCTACAAATGAAAAATAAACTTGAAAAGAAATTAAAAAAATAACAAGTTTCCTGAACTTTTACTTTGTAAGTCTTCAAAGGCGTTTTTTACAAATGAATGTAATGTTACAGAAGACAACATGGATATTTACTTTAGGGGTACAGTACTTGTACTCCTGCAACACCCCTGTCATTCTTATTATTGCAGTACTAAGTAATTTTACTTTTTAATTCAGATGTTTTTTTTTCACAAGTGTTCACAAAGTGAGTTAATCAATCAATCATTTTTATTTTTCGTCATTAACGCGTCCGGGACGAAAAAGATACTAACTACAAAAATCGATAAAGACCTTCCAGCACATTAATGAACGAGAAAAGGTGGCAAAACCTTGCAAGGTTTAAAACATGCCTGAACGGAAAATGTTTACCGTATGTTTCGTAAAAGTTTATAGGCCTATATACCAATTTTTTAAGTCTAAGAATTCATGGCTAGAAAATCTTTAATCAAGCACTTTGCCCTGGAAGGTTATGCCACCTCTCCTGTAATCTTAATTAATCATTTATTTCTGTTAAATTTTGAGCTAGGCTAGTACTGTATTTTTTCTGCAAGTGTTGTTCATTTTGAAATGTGTGAATATTATATGTTTTCTTTTAGCAGGCAGTCTACGCAAAATTTATCTGGCATTTGTTAGCAAATTACAAAAACAAAATGGTTTTTTTCTTTTATCTCAAAAATAACTTCAGCAACCTTGCTTGGTTTTTCCAGATCACAGAAGAACTGGCCACAATTCAAAAAATAGGAAAAGCTATTGTATTGTCAATAAAAACACATAAGAAAATATGGTGATCCAAATCAGCTGATCTAAAAATGAATAAATGTGTAAATCTGAAAAATTATGCAATTGCCAACAACTTCGTTTAGTCAACCTGGTTTTCCAAAAAATTACTGTATAACTCAATGGCTATATTTGCCATATATGGACTATTGGGCATGGGATCCATAGCAACTGGTCACTTGAACATGGAGAAACGCTTTTTTTTCAACTCTTCAAAAGCTGACTTTAATACTTTCGTAAATTGCTGCTTTCTGTGTTAACTTCTGATAGGTTGTTTGCATGTGCCACTCCGTAGGCCCTCAGTTTGACATTGCTTGGGAGCGTTTTTTTAAACTTGACTCAAACTCGACGCACCTGATTAGACGTCAATGCATTTGCTCTTGCGCTGTATTCTTATTTCCACTTGGTTGTGTTGATACTGAATGCTAAAAAATTGTTAAAGTATACTTTTAGCATTTTGTTATTTTTCGTCATTAACGCGTCTGAGACAAAAAAGATACTATATACTAACTACAATAGTCGGTATAGGCCTATTTGCACGCCAATGAACAAGAAAAGGTGGCAAAATCTTAAAAGTTTTAAAACGTGCCTGCATCATGCGTGCATGCATCATTGCAAAGGGATATATTTTAGTGCAATAGGCTCAAATGACCATTTGATCATCACCGTACCAAAGTACCATATGTGATAAATATAGCATTAAAATATTATCTTAAAGTTATTGACCATTTAATGTCTTAGTAGTAATAAGAATTTTGAAATGTTTTGGGCTGTGGTATTGACTCTGTCCTATTTAAAGTAATTTCTATTTTTAGTCAAGTTAAATAAAGAATAACTTTGCTTTGAACTGTCAGCAATCGTACAACATTTAGTGATATTTTATGATGGATGGTGAAAGTGTTTCTGCCTCTGGAGATGCTAAAGCAAAGTCAATGAAGTCAAATTTAAGAGGATGGAGGGAGTTGTTTGTAATGTCAAGTAGACTCCTGAAGTGGGAGAAACCATACTTTCCTGTCATAGTGATTGGGTTCATTACCTTCTTTTTCGTTTTTGTTTGGTATCTTGATCCTTCTGTAATCACAGGTATATCCATGGGATTGTTGATTGTCTGCATCTGCGATTATGTAATCCCATTTGTTTCTCCAATGGTCTTTCCAGAAGCCCACTGGAATTCTAGCAAAGAGAAGGAATTTTCTGATGCTTGCGAGGCTTTGTCTGGAGTTCGAGGTACAATATGGAAAAGTCTGTCCAACCTCTTCAAGCTAAAAGATACTAACCCTTGGTTGTATGTCGCTGTTTCCACCACTACACTGAGCACCCTGGCTTGGTTGGGCAACCAGATGCACAATTGGATGCTTCTGTACTTTGCTGTTCTGATCATTGCTGCTCTACCAGGTCTGGCACATCATGGATTGTTGCAAAAAGGTGTATCTGCTGTTGGGAAGCTTGGCAAAAAGAAGGAGAACTAATCATTTATCTGACAAGCTGCTTGAAACAAACATTGAACACATTTCTCATACTGTGTTTCTTCTGTCAATGCACTGTTAAAATCACATCAAGAGTATTGAAAGCTTGTACTCCCATCTATTTTCCATTGATGTCTGATACTGTATTCATTATGAGATTAAGCTGATGCTTCAAACATTTTCAAGATTTTGAAGTGGCAATGTGAACATTGGGGTTAAAACTAATAAATACATCAAACAAACATTATGAACATTATGAATTATGTATATAACAAGTGAACAACTGAACATATGTACTGTGTATTATTATCTAAAATAGTACCTGCATGTCTAGTTGTCCATGAATGTTTGTGATCAAAGTATTTATGTATTTGGCACAATGTTAATGTTGGAATTCCACCAAATTGTTTTTCTGGAAAGATCTGCTGTAAGATAAATGCAAATTTCTGTTCAGGCTGTTTTGTGACGCTAGGTATTATCAAGATCTTTAATTTTTATCTGAGATACTGCAGAGTATATTTTATTGGTACCCGAACATTTTGCCGAACGGACATTTTGCCGAAAGACATTTTGCCGAAAGACATTTTGCTGAATGGACATTTTGCCGAAACTCCTTTTTGTGTTATATGTATCGATATTCTCCACAGTGTGTTTTAGTCTATCGTTCACAACCTTAGCCCTTTTGGCAATTTGTCCATCGGCAAAATGTCTTTCGGCGAAATGTCCTTTTGGCAAAATGACTTTCGGCAAAATGTCCGTGCACGTATTTTATTGTGGTGTCTGCTCTGTCGCTTTAAACAGCAAACGCCATTGTCACAATGTCACATTTAGCTATCATAGCGCACTCGGCACAAAATGTAGTGGTTGAACCGACAGATTTTCTATAGCTCAAGAACTACCTTTTATTAATTATTTTCATTTCAAATTCAAGTTGTATCTGGATTTTTCTATCATCTGTTTGGGGAAGAATTTAATGGAAAGCCAGTTATGACTATCAATGATAAGCTAAATTTACAAAACGTTAAATTTCTACTAATACTCATAGATTTCATATGTGCATGGCATGCATATTTTTCTTGTATCATATTTAGTAGACACAGAAATGATCATTTAGATTCTTTTGTGTAAATCATGAAAAACGATGCGTATCAAATCATCATTTTATAAGGTACTCTTGCTAAAGTTGCTAGAAAATTCCAGGTTAAAAGGTCTTTTCATTGTGTGAATGCTTCAAACTGCCGCCATTAAACTGATAAACATTGTCAAAAAATTTCATCTACCATTACGATTAACCTGCTGTATTGTTGGGCGCACTGCTTGACCCCTCTGAAAATGTTGTTTGTTCAATTATATTGATGTGAATGTTGTAAATGAAGCCAAAGCTAGGTCAGTGATTCTTGACGATATCCACTGCTGTAAGTTTAAAACTTCTTTTTAAAACTAGTATATATTCCACCTATTTGTTTGATTTTTTATCCAGCTTGCGTATTGCATAGATTGTGCAATGTGCATACCCAAGGCTGTCATCAAATCGGGGTCCACAACTTGGCAGGATTGAGAACCACTAAACTAGTTGTTGTATATTTTCTTTTGCATAAAATGTAGATTTTAACGTGAAAACAGCCAGAATCTTGCCACAAAACATTTTCTTTCATTCTTGTGTGGTCAGCTGAATAGTGAGATCGCTTGCTCAGTGAGAGTATTATTGAGAACATTTAGAGATGCTATTGACAACATCCAGGCTTCTGATGAGACATAATGGCTTTTTTGGAGGTGGACATGAAGATTTTTTTCACATTTTCATCTACTTAATCTAAACCTTTAACTCCTGGGCTAAGCTTGAATATTCTTTGGGTGTATACTTATATAGCTCATTATTTGCAACCTATGTTCTTGACTGGCGATCAGCTGTGTTGATAATAAATTTCTTGATAAAGTTACAATTAAATTGTTAAATTAAGTATGGTACTGTGCTATCAGTCTAAAAATAAACTGGTTACAAGTTAAAATATACAAAGCCCAAATATCATGGACCAGAAGAGCATTATTGTGATAAGTTCCCTTTTAAAAGTTTTATTCAAATTATCGAAATGTAATTTAATGTTGAATACTGTAAATAGCCTACATGATACATGCGGTTTAACTATTAAATTCAGAAAAAAATTCATTTGCTGATTACTTCGACATGATATTAAACTGACATGTGTTAACTTTCACCAGATGGAAATTTTGAATTGCTTTTGGCATTGTGTTTCATGGAGTTTTTTGAAGTCTTTAGTATTATTAATTAATGTCTTTCGGATAGTAGACTTAAAATCAGTATTTATATCTATACACAAATTGTTTTTTTCTAGTTTGGTAGTTTTTCGTTTGACCTGTGATGTTTCTCAACAAGTAAACGATACTGACACTTTTTCTCATTTGTAGAATAGGTGTATCTACAGTGTATGCAACTCATTTACTGCGCTGCTCTGAAAAAATTGCACTCTTCAATGCACGTTTATATACAACAAAAAATTGATAGTTTTTTGGCATTATTTTGTTTGCATGTTGCTTACATATATACTTTTACAAATTCTTAGAAGTTTTTTGGAAGTAAAAACCTTTTTTGAAACATCAGCTTTACTATGAAATAACCGGCTATCAGAATCAGTGGAACGGAACGTAAAGCCAAGTTCCACTAAACGTGCTTGATGTTTATTTTACTGGTGTTACAGTGTCAGTATCTTTGTACAATGACCTGATTTGCCCCTGTGCATATGTTAGATATCGTTGTCTGTGTTACAGGTTTTTTAATCATAAATCATGACAACTTCAGAGTTGTATGGACATATAAAAGATAGACTTAAGGATGAGTTGGCTGATTTGAAAATAATGGTTAAGCAAAACGACCTTAAGACCATTGGCGGAGGTAAGAATTTTTTTAAAATGCCGAAAAATTTCTAAAGTTTTTCTTTATTTTATCAGCAGTCTGGTACCATTTTTTCAGCACTGTTTGAAAGTTTTTTTGTTCACATCATATTTTTGATAACATCTCTATAGCTTCCTTAGCGTTTTTGCAACGCTGTTTATACATGGTGCAACGTATTACACGCGTAACTGCTCACACCCGCCGTTGATCATAAATTACATGCGCTTCCTCATCGTCATGACATCATCAAGCGTGAGTTGCGAATGTGTGGCTGCAACCCTTTGTGCAAGCTGCTCTATGTTGCGTAATATCCTGCGTTTCATTTTGTCAGTCTGTATGACTTTAGGGCGGTTAGTGATCACACAGCACACATACGAATCTCAGTTTTTCATGGACTCAGATTCCCATCTTTTATGTTTTAATAACAACGCACATGGTGACATGCCCTGTTATGTTATTCGTCATCGAACAGATACTATCTGAATTGCATTGTCAAACTTGTCAACACCTTTGTCAAACTTGTTTCAGAAGAAAGACAAAGATTTGAATCTAAAGTGGAACGAAAGTGTTCTCAAATCAGCATTCTGGTACGAAGCCATCTTTAGCTAAAGTAAATTTGGTGTGCATGCATAATTGCATATTCAAGCAACGCGAAAAATATTTTCTCATCAATTTTACGCAGAACTAACCCACCCAAACAAAAGTTATAACAAATGCTTCAATATACCGCTGTCCTGAATGCAAAAGTATTAAATAAATCATCCCATAACTTCCACACCATTTGATTGCATGGCGATATCAGTACTTTAGCAATAGGTTTACTTTGCATTTACTGGTGTTGATGCAGATCAAAGATTTAGAGCAAGAAGTTCTCCAATCCCCGATGGCGTATCGTCCTGGTTTGAATAGGGAAGTGAAGCGGCTGAAGTACGACCTCGATAATATTCAAAGGACTTTAACGGTTTGTTTATTATATTGTTGTAAAAGTTCTTCCCAGGAATACATACGTTTTGCACTAACATGAGTGTTGTGGTTGCGTATTAGTTAAAAAAAAACTGGAAAATCGGCGGTTTTAAAAAATTGATGATTTTCTTGGAAGTGACGGTTGCAAAAAAATAAGTTTTCAAAACACTTAGTGAACCAACATAGAACACGCTTTAAATTTCCCGATATTTTTGGCTGATTTATTTATAACTATTTAGAAACCTTCAACGCTTGGGCATATATATAGTTGTTTACAATTTATATGATTTGTTTTATTTTTTCTGTTCGAACAGGAGAAGCAACCTTCAAATTCTGAAGTTACATTTGGAAAAGGTAGTTTGTTCAACCCTCCACTCTTACCCACTCCGGTGAGTATTTCTGTCATCTGAGCTTGATAATCAATTTTTGATTTGACAGTCATAGTTACGTTGACAATGGTCATAGACTAAGGTGTGAGTAGCAACTGAAGCATGGAGCTGTATTTTCGCGAGACGCCTGTTGCTTTTGAAAACCTTATTCTGGTTAATATTTTCAACACTCGCATCCAGACAGCAAAATCTTTCATTTTTACATTGATTCAACGTCTGCAGACGTTGAATCAATGTAATCAGACGTTGAATTCACGTTTGCAGAGGTTGAATCAATGTAAAAATGACGGGTTTCGCTGTCTGGGGCTTAACCACACACGAGAAAATGTGCTCGATATAATCCAGACGTCCAGTGCCACCAATGTGTTGTGTGTAATGAAGTTGCTTTCCAACGTCCTTTCGCCCTTTACCTTCGGTGTTATCTAAAAGCTTTGCGACAACGCAGCTAGCAAAGTGCGTCTTTTTTACATGAATTCGAAGTCTGGATACGTTATTTTCAATATAAAAATTACGAGTTTTTGCATGCTCGAAAAAACTTTGTATATTGGCATTTTGATGAAGTTATTTTAATAGTAGCTATAGGATAGGCTGCTATGAGGTATTAAAAGTACCGAGTAATTTACTTTCGTATAGTTCTCATCGTAATGTCGAATTGAGTGCTATTGACATTGCTCCCAGCAATATAATGCTGCCCCAGACAGCAAACCCGTTTGCAGACGTTGAATCAATGTAAAAAGGACGGGATTTTGCTGTATAGGACGCCCTTACACATCCCTCTGCAGCGATGACCTCAAAACAGCGTCTGACCTCTGCTAGGTTATTGCGCGCATTATTTTTGCTGTGCCGCTGCCAGAATCCAGCCTATGCAAGCTTTGAGACTTTTCGTTGGTGTTAAAATTTTGTTTGTTTTTTTACAGGAAGCCGGTGATCAATCTACTATTTTACACGCACACAAGAGTTTGCAGCGTGCTAGTGAGAGCATCGTTCGCTCAAACGCTGTTGCGGTAGAGAGTGAAGACATTGGCTACGAAGTTCTCAATAACTTGGACCAACAACGAGAGCAATTAATTCGAACAAGAGACCGGGTGAGGTGCAAGTTGAACGGAACAACGAATAATTTTCTAAAAATGCAAAAAAAAAAAGCTAAACTGGCTAAGCTATCGGTTTAAAAACGAAATTTATTTTCAATAGTAAAATTTTATTTTTACAACCCGCACTCTTCAGAAATTGAATACCCATGTAGTAAAATCCGTCATTTCTACATTGATTCAACGCCTGCACGTGAATCAATGTACAAATGGCAGGCTTTGCTAGCTCTGAGTTAGCCTCTAAAATGAACTTCATCTTGAATTTCTTAAGATTCAAAGTGTTGTTTTTGCTGTCACTTTTCAGAATTGTGCACCTGCAAAAGTTTTTCTTGCAGCGGTTTGCTCACGATTTCAATGATGTAGCAGTAAAGCTTAAAAGGACACTAAAGGAAAAACCTGACTTGGCGATTGTACAAATGTACACGTTCTTTGTGTTTAACATGCTACCATAAAACGATTTTCAATAAAATTTTGCCCCATTGCGGCCTGATCAGCATTCCGCGCGTGCTTTTGTCAGAGCTTTCAAAACGGGAATGGGCGTGAGCAGCGAAGCGTGCGACTGTACATTCTACGACGTCCACGTCACTATAGACTAGCAATCAGCTGATCGAGCAATAGTTGTTACTGCGGGCGATTTAACTGTAGGCTATGTAATATATGTATGTACATCAAAATGTTTTGATGTTCATCAGATTTTAACATCAAAACATCAGACAATTTGCTCAAAACATCAGATGTGGTAACGTGGCTTTTGTTATTGCTGTCGATAGTGACGTATTCTCGAGCAGTGTTTCCACTTTTTGGTCATTTTGAAAAAAATAAATGAAACATTGAACTTTGGGCCTTGCCAGTGCCATGGAAAACAAATTTTTTTCGGTAATTTTTTTTGCAATGTATTCTTGAATGTTCAGTTTACGCATTTTAATGCTTAATTCCCGTTTGAAAATTTCATTTAGTATGCCTTTAAGGACTGTATCAAAATGTTGATAAGAATTTGGCTTTTTCTTTTTTGTGTACAAAATCATGCCATTGCCAACTTCCTGTTTGAGATTGGGTGTGGCGTTGCTTGCTGAGCTATGCGTTGCGTTGACGCTTGATTTAACTCATTCTCAGTCACCCTTTCTGTAAAGCGGTGTCCGACGTTTTTTTTTGTAAACGGTTGTTCGTAAAACAATTGTTCGTAAAATTAATTCTTCGTAAAACAATTCTTCCTAAAGCATTTTTTCGTGCATGCAGTTGAAATTTGATGTATACGAAGAAATGCTTTACGAAGAATTGTTTTACAGATTTCATTTTACGAACAACAGTTTACGAACAATTGTTTTACGAACAACTGTTTACGAACAATTGTTTACGAACAATTTGCCTATAACCCTGTAAAGCACTGCATTTTTCAGCCAATCACTGCCTGTGTTGCAAAGAAAGCTTGCTCTTCTGGTTTTATTCACAATGTCGGCAAATGTTAAAAGTGAAAAGTTATTGAATGTAGCGCGTAAGCGATTTGCTTCTGTTCCTGTTAGCTTTCTGTTGCAGTTGCAGACCACGCAACATGGCGTGAATCTCTCGCCTCACATCAACAGTTACAAAACTTCTTTAGATCTGAATTTCGAACTTAGCTTGTTTTCGGGTTATAAATTTTGCTTTTCTGTTTTGCAGCTTGAAGACACTCGCGAGGGACTCACACGATCCCAAAAGATTTTGAAAGCAATAAAGACAAACGTCCTTTTCAACAAAATATTTCTTGCTATTGTTATTTTAATTGAGTTGGGCGTTTTAGGTACCGTTGTGTATTTCAGACACGTAAAGAAAACTTGACCTTCTATGATCATAGACTTTTTAAAGATTTATTTAATAAGCAATAAAAGATGGTGCATGAACAACGGCGACATGTCGGTTGCTGAGTGCCTTGTTGTTATATGAAAAAAATCATTCATGCGTAAAATCACTGTGTTATCCCATCATGTTTTTGTTGTGATTTTTGCTTTCGCCATTAATTTTTTAACTTTAATAGTCTACTGAACTTTTCATTGTGCAGTTATTTTTTATATTGCATTTGTTTTGAAACGCAAACAATCCCACACCATTTGTAGGGTGTGGTTCTTGTGACATTTTTAATTTAAATCTCGTTGCAGAAATTACAATGCTCTCAAATCTTTTTCGAACATTTTTTGATTCAAATAATATCAGCTATTTCGTTAACCATCACCAAGCATTGCTTTCACTACTGCGAAAGACTGTGATACTTATCTAGTCACTTAAGCAGGATTTCGTTGCGAGGAACATTTCATTAGGTTAGAATTAGATTGATAACCTTTTTTCAACAAGAAAAACGCCGTGTTGTTCATGATTGGCATGCGGTAATGAGACTACACCTACAATACCCGTTTTAGTAGTCTATATAAAACTAGGATGCCAGGATAGATTGTTTTTTTTTTAAAACTCTAGAGCAGGGGTCACCAAACTTTTTTCTCTGAGGGCCGGATTGCTGCGAGATTAAAAGCTGCCGGCCGGATGCAAATTGCGAAAAGGTATACAACTATTTAGAATCTCCATTGACTTGAATTGAGCACAATAAATAGCAAAGTCAGCGGTGGAATAGCAAAGTTGTGATGAAAATCGAAAAGTTGCTGGTAAAGTTATCTCCTGCTGTGATACACTACAGGGCATCGTGCTCTTAAAAAAGCATTACATCTTTCCAAATTTGGCCTAGGCTGTCCCCATTTGTGGTCGCCTAATGATAAAAACAGAGCACCAACATGTAGGCTGCCTGGTGGGAAAATGTACAAATTCAACATACAACAAAGAACTACAAGAACGAACAATATCGTGCTCTTGAAAAAGCATTACATCTTTCCAAATTTGGCCTAGGCTGTCCCCATTTGTGGTGACCTAATGATAAAAACAGAGCACCAACATGTAGGCTGCCTGGTGGGAAAATGTACAAATTCAACATACAACAAAGAACGAACAACATCGTGCTCTTGAAAAAGCATTACATTTTTCCAAATTTGGCCTAGGTTGTCCCCTAGGGTGTTTCAAAATTTCACCACTTTTAAATTTCAAAACGAGTACCTTTTTTTCTGATGGAGTTTTGGCCGCTGATTACGAATCTGGCATTATTTTTTCATTATGACGTCATCTTGAGGGTGCCCCACGCGATTTTTCGCGTTTTTTCAATATCTCGAAAACTACTTGGGCTAGACGTATGGAATTTGTATCAAATGATGCAGAATATACAATTTCCTATCTCTACTTAAGAGTGTTTAAAGTCGTATCTGCTTCAGAAAAAAAGTTATTTGAGAAAAACACTTTTTTATTGTTTTTACATCCATTCCATATCTATAATCTTCGAGCTATATAACAATACATTGTGACGTCAATTCGGTAATTGGTAATAACAATGGTAATTGTTTGTAAATCAACGATGATAATTGTTTGTTGACAATACGGGTCTTAAGGGATAAAAACAATTTCCAATTTGAATTTAGTTGGTCAGTTTTAAATGCAGTATAAGCGGGGATATAGCATGGTTGAGATCTGTTGAGGTTAAGTCTTTAATAGTCTCGAAAAAGTTACTTGGAAATACATTACCAACGTGTAGAGAAGTTATAGAGCACTATCATTATATTCAGCAGCTTTTAATGGATACAGACACTAAATTTTTGAAGAAAACTCCAGGATTCAATGATATCAAAGATGTAGTTATGAATGACATAGTTCAACTGTGGAGAAGAGCCAGCTTGCCTGCTATCGAGTTGAGAAGTATCCATACAAAACTGAAGCAACTTATTCACAAGTTTGCTGTGGCAAGAAAACGTGCCAAGAAATTGAAACTTATTTCAATCAGCGATGGCTGGCTCGACCAGCTCTTTGATATAACCAAGTGCCGGTGTGAAATACTAGATATATTTCAAACGTATAAAGGTAAGCTGATTTGTAGTTGCAGTTTTGACCACAGAGTTCCAGAAAAAGAAATTATGTTTCTGAAAGATCAAAGATCCGTTAGAAGAATGATTTTATCTTCATCCAAAGATGCACTGTTTAATATACACAAGCTGCAGAGTGTAATCAAGCGACGCACCACGGCGGAAGATGATATTGAGAACCCCACATCCAGTAAATTAAGAGCTACGGTACAATAAACGGAGGCCTATCCAATTCTAAAGTTTTGTTCAATTCGTTGAGACCGCGCCAGTTCGATTTAAATATAAATTCTAATGAGAGCAATGATGATGTTTTGGAAGCAGAGACGAGTGATAATGTTAGGGACACGTCAACCTATTTCGACCTGGATTACCAACCTGCTCCCAAGCATCTTGCAGGAGGAAAAGCTTACCTTAAAAAACGTTCATTTTCGATCAGTACCAGTGACTGTGTTAAAGCAGACCGTCGTTTAGTGTCGATTCGCCAACAATCCGATCTGCAGCGATCAACTGTTGGAGAAAAAAATATTTCTGCTTCGCCAACAACTGTACTTCGAAAGCGCGAGCAGTGTCGACTTGAAGCTTTAAATCAATGTGAGTAAGAGCTGAAACATGCTAAAGCAATTCAATTATGCTATGATGGAATAATCATAAACAAAATGGACAGGTACATCTTTTTGGAACAATTTGTGGATACAGGAGTCAAGTGTGAAAAAGTTATAGCTGTGAAAACTTTTTTGGAAGGAATTTCGGTAACTTCTCAGACCATTTTTAACTGTGTTACAGAGCAAATTTGTGAGGATACTTTAAGTAAAATATATTCAGTTATGTCAGATACTACTGCATTAAACACAGGGAAAAAATCTGGTGTAAATAAGCGCCTGGCCGATTTCTTCATGGAACGGCATGGTCGAGGCATCTACACATTGGAATGCTTATTTCATGTTAATGAAATATATTTCACTCATGTCATCTCGAAAATCACAATTGTAATTGTCATATAGCTCGAAGATTATCGATATGGATTTAAAAACAATAAAAAAGTGTTTTTCTCAAATTACTTTTTTTCTGAAGCAGATACGACTTTAAACTCTCGTAAGTATAGATAGGAAATCGTATATTCTGCATCATTTGATACAAATTCCATACGTCTAGCCCAAGTAGTTTTTGAGATATTGAAAAAACGCGAAAAATCGCGTGGGGCACCCTCAAGATGACGTCATAATGAAAAAATAATGCCAGATTCGTAATCAGCGGCCAAAACTCCATCAGAAAAAAAGGTACTCGTTTTGAAATTTAAAAGTGGTGAAATTTTGAAACACCCTACCCATTTGTGGTGGCCTAATGATAAAAACAGAGCACCAACATGTAGGCTGCCTGGTGAGAAAATGCACAAATTCAACATACAACAAAGAACTATAAGAACGAACAATTTTAACAAAGAAGTGTCTATTACACAAAAAGGCAAAGCCAAAGACGGTAGTTTGGTGACCGCAGCTCTAGAGCAACCTCAACCGACATAAGATTGATTGTAGAAATCGTTATCCTCGGACTGAGAGCCGCTTTGGAAGCTCAATCCTGGCGTGGTTGCGTATTTGTAGAGAAACTTTGAATCACTGATTAGCAGGCTGGTCGCAGGGGTTAGCAGGTTGAAATTCCCACTTTGTTTGAAGTGACGTCTTTAAATTGTTTCATTTCCGAGAAGCAACTGAATGCAGAGCTGCCGTGAAATGCGTTGCTCAAAGGCACACGATGAGAGTTGTTTCAGCGTTGTTCTTGGCAATTCTTCACCAAGTCGGAAGCTTATCAAATTAAGCTACGGTATCTGGTGGACGCCAATGCGGTCACCAATTGCAGCAATAATAAAATCAAAAGTTTTAAAACTGTTCGGCCACACTAAAAGATCACAATTTGGAATCAGCAAAGTTTGCACAGAAGGCAAAGTAGAAGGAAAAAGAAAACGTGGAAGACAACCAAAACGATGGCAAGATAACATTCAATCATGGACCGGACTCCACTTGACGACACTGGGCGAGTTGGCTCAAAATCGCCACTCTTGGAAGCAAATAAGCCATGTTGATGCGCAATCTGCCGCAGGTGGAGATAACGACTGATGATGATCTGGTGGACAAAATCTTCTGATTTTGCCTTCAGTAGCACAAAAGGTTGGTGGTTGCTTTCAATTTACGTTTGTTAAGTTAGATTCTATTAAACTTCAGTTTTTATAAATAGGGGTTTCCTACCAATCTTGTATGTCGTAATCCTCAATTTTCTCTCCAACGTTGGTGACTACTTGACAAAGCTTAGCCTGAGAGCTGTGTTTGTCGTAAAAGATACGACAAACACAGCTCTCAGAAAGAAATGATACATCATCGTTGACAAACCGATGGGTGAAAAATCTAAGCCAAAAAGCTTAGCCTGTTAGCTGGGAAAATAATGTAGGCAAAAATTTGCCATAAAATGTTTGTAAGGGCTGAATTGGCTGACGTGTTTTAACTCCGTATCGCCCTATGTTGCATGTAGGCAAGGTAACAAAGATTTTTGGGAGTAGCCTACGTAACTTAATTTGAATAAGTAAGTTAAAACGAATATTTCAATGCAAATTGAAGCAGCCTTGTTTCAAACGTAGCTCAGCAGTGGAGCCGGAACGATTTTTGACTGGGATTGTTTGTTTGTTTATCTTTATCCTACATTGCGGAAAGCGGACTTGAGCGCTATGCATCGGTGTACGCCTTCCGACATACACCTGACCCACGCTGCAGCCGACAGCAATGTCTGTTTCCGGTTGTCTACTTTACTTATGACTTAAATTTGGGACTACCCATTACTCGAAATCGATCACTAGGTAGAGGCAATTGTCGTAAAGTTTCTTGCCCAGAGAAACAACAGCAAGTGCGAGTGGCTGGAGTCGAACATGCAGGCTCTCGACTGCGAGCCCAACGCGCTAACCACTCGGCCACGAAAGAAAGTGCACTTTTGTTGCTAAAAGGCCTATTTTTTTAAATGTTTTGTATACAGTAGGTTACTGTGTACAGACAAATATCAAACCAATCCGAAGAACATTTTACCCGCGTCGGTTGCTGGAATGAACTCATTTGCAACAGCTTTTAAGTCAGTTGAGAAGGAGCGATTTTCCTGAGGTCACTACCTGACTAGCCTACTAATCAGGGCTTTGGAGCCGGAGCTCTACGTGAAATTCAAGTGGAGCTGGAGCCAGTTGTTTGAAAAATAGCTCCGGCTCCGATGTATTTCATAAGATGCTACTAGCCTACTATTGGCTGAATTCACGTAATTTAACAGCCACCCTTCACAAAATTAAGAAATTATTTGCGTAATCAGACGTCGAATTAACAAACAAGTTTTGAAACACAGTTCTGCATGACATTTTGATGAAAGTAGGCCTACTTGAAATTTCATAAAGTTGTGCTATTTTTAGCAACAGTTGACCGCGGGCAATTTTAAGTTTTAGAAATTAAATTGATATGTCGTCATTATTTTAATGAAAGCACTTTTCGGAGCCTGGAGCCGGAGCAGTGGTATCAATAAGCTCCGGAGCAGGAGCTAATTTATGATAAAAAGAGAGCTCCGGAGCTGGAGCAACTTAACATTTACGCCTGATCCAAAGCCCTGCAGTAGGCTACTAGCCTAATTACAAATTAATGTAATTTTTCATTTAACACTTTGGTGATTAATTAAAAAGCAAATTAATGTACAATGAACACTTACAACATGATCGATTTAAACTTTACTGCACAAAAAAATAATAATAGCCTACTAATAATAGACAATAGTGACAAGTTTCCACAACTTTTCACTTTGAAGCGTTTACACAGGGTTTGGCGTTTAGGCGTTTACATAAATAACAAATTAACATGGAAATATCACATAGACAAAATTTGCGGGAAAGTAGCCAAAGGTTCATGGGCGTATTGTTAAAACTCAGAAATTATGTCAACACAGACACTTTAAAAGATGTGTATCACGCTTTGATTTACTGTCATTTGCAATATTGTATATCAAGTTGGGGAAAGGCCTGTGACAATGTAGGCTACTGGATCCATTTATAAAATTACAAAAAAAGGTTATAAGAATAATTACGAAACAAAATTACTATGCTCACACTAATTCTTTATTTTTCAAAATGAACATCTTGAAACTAAAAGACATACATAACATTGAAATAAAAAAACATATGTACAAAGTTCATATGAATCAGTATCCGTCTACGTAGCCTATTGTGATTTATTTACAAATGCTTCATCCATTCATTAGCATAACACAAGATATCAAACAAGCAACAACTATTGTATAAATAGATCAAACACAGAATTTGGCAAAAAGTCCATGCAGGTATTGGGACCAATGGTCTGGTCAGAGGTTCCAAGTAGGCTAAAAAACTTATCATTTCATTGTTTCAAAACAGAGATCAAAACGTTAATTTTACAAAGCTACAGTGCATCGTAAGTGATATGTTATGGAAACCAACTTGCCGGTTTCATAATTATGCAATACAATGTTCAGTCGGAAACTTGATTAATCTCTGCTTGCTTCTTGGAATTTTGTGTTTAGGCCTACGTTATCTTAAACATGTCTTTTTTTTTTGGTGAGTATGTTGAAGCGCAGGAACGTTTTAACGTTTTACTTTATTTTTCTCTTGTAAGCTTATTTTAAATGGCAAAATTGTCATTTTCGTAGAGTGGCAATTGACTAGTTGACCGTATGGTCATCTCGTTGTCTCCCTGTCGGTATGGGAACTTGTGTAACTTTGCATTGTGTATATTAATTACATATTTCAAGCATGTAGCCTACCTATGTTCCTGTTACTGACAAATAAAACATTGATTGATTGATTGATGGAAAGTTGAAAGAAGATTACGATGCCACAAGATAAAGACTCAGCCAGGTGAAAAGTTCAGAAAACCGGCTCAGTGTGACCACATGAATTCAGGTAAAATAAAACCAAACAATAAACAAATGATCAAGATGCTCATGATAAAACAAAAACAGGCTGCTGAGGTGCTGAGAGTGAGACAGGTATTGTTATGAATAGTGCGCACATAGCGGATTAAGAAAATTAAATAAAGTTTTCTCTAGGTGACGCATTTAATCGCTAGGCACGCTGTCCGTTGACTACAATGCGTTCGTTCTGTTCAAACAGTTTGGCGCGTCACTGTCTACAAATTGTGAGTTGTGACTGTTGGCTTTTGAAAGAGTTTTGTGTGTCAGTCTACGTTATTAATGACCGATATTAAAGTTTGAGAAATAAAGAAAAGATCCTAAGTGCTTACTGTTCGAAAAGCTTAGAGATAAAGTTTGAAAGGTAAAGGGAATTCACATTTTATTCTTAGAAATATCTTAAATTATTATTTAATCAATCTCAGGACTTTAGATGAGGCTAATTCAGCTAGCTGTACTGGTGGGTTTCATATAGGTAGTTATTTGATAAAAATCGAATTGAGTATCCTGATGTGTTTGATACCGAAAACCTAATGTAAGTACGGTACCCAATTGTTGCCTGGCAGAGTTTTTAAACTTGTTTCAATATGGAATTTATGTCAAATGCCTAGTTTGCATGTTATTCCAAACTGCTATTTACCGTTCTGAGGTTACTCACAAACTTAATTAACTGGTTTACAGGGTTTTATGGATCAAGTATGTTTATATTTTCAAATCAAATTATTCGTTTTGATAGCGCCATTTGAGATGTTTATTGTGAAAAATCAGAATGAAAGTTGCCTTGTATTTTTTCTGTGGAGGTTAAATTAAACTGTTAAATTTTTTAGTTAATTTTTATTTTGGAGTTTGCCAACATTAGGATAGATGTATTACATTTGCGGTGAGCATATTAACGTGAAGGTGGTCCCATACTCGATTCCAAGCATAGAGGATGAGAAAATAAGGTTCTCATAGTATTAAGCCTGAGGCACTAAGGGGATTAGGGCGGCGTGTTCCTTTCTCTTGGCCATCTTTCCTTCAGCAATTGCCCCCACTCAATTTATTCCACCCTAGGCAGAGGTGAGTGGTATTTCCAGCAGACATTTAAGCTGGGTGTCAAATCATGTTTGCATTATTGGAAAACTAACACCTTAATCGCTGTGCCATCCCATCGCCTATAAAAAAAAACATTAGCAGATGAAATTACTGATGAGTGTTTAGTGAATATAACTTTACTTGGAAAATTTGTTTTGCATTTTGAATTTCAAGTACAAAAAGCATAGGTTGGAATGTGTGAGGTATCTCTGGTTGAGGAAAGTATGAGATGCTTTAAATAATGAACGATTGCTATCACATTTTAAGCCAATTTAGAAACTACAAAACCTGTGCAGCAGAGTCAATAAATGCAGCAACTCAAAAAGCAAGAGTTTTATTGAAAGTTGGTTATCTTTATCATTTCTACGTCTCTGTTTGGAGGTGAACATTTTTATTTGCTGGGCAGGATGGTAAAGAAGTTAATCTTTGTATCCACCTCAAAGCAACTCACAAAAAGTTTTGACAAATGCCAACGACTGCCGTTTTTGCATTGGTTAGATGCTCTCAGCTTTCTAGCTTTTTTAGCTGACAGTGATCTTTTTATACAGTACTTTTAAGCACTGCAATTACAGATAAGTAGCAGCTCACCTTTGCAGCACAAAGTGAAAGTAGGCCTTACAGAAAGGGAAAGAAACAGTTAAAACCTAAAGCAAATTGCATAGGCTAATGTAAATGAATCCAGTTAATTGCTGAATTTACTTGTTAAGTTTTTATGTGTTTTAACTATCTTAGATATCGTAACATAATTTTTTGTATTCTTCATGAATGATTTAGATTGTTATTTTCTGATTTCATTTTGATGCATTTTTTTGACCATCATGCTACATACATTGTTTTAATAATGTAAATAGCTCAATCTTTGGCAGAAGATTACAGTATGAGATTTGTAGGCTAAAACTGTTACATTAATTCTGGAAGTTAAACTGTGTCAGTTACATCACATAAATTTACTTGGTTTTGACGCTGTTACGGAATGTTTTTACATAAACAATAAACACTTAGGTCACGCTATGCTTTTTTGTAGAAACTTGCAGTGTCTATTTTTGACACAGTTTAAAAGAAGCAGTGGCCGTTGCCTGTCGTTGTCAAAAAGCTGCATGATTTTGGTTGCACTACAATTGTACGCATCCAAACTCCATTGTAAAACCACTTGTTAGAGTGTAGATTTCTTGAAACTAATAGCCTTTCTTTGAAAAATGTTTTTAGTGAATGCACATTTGACAATCCACACTGAATGTTTTTAGTTTACATACACTTAACGGACTGATGCTTTACTTGCAGCTCGATAAATGTAACTCATCATGATAAATAACTATTTTTATGTAATTTTTGACATAACAACTAAAAGATGACTTCAAGGCATTCGGTGACCGTTGGCAATGAGGAGGTAAGGTGTTTATGATCGGAATGGCCCGTTTCGGTAAGTCCAATTCGGTGAGTCCGATTCGGTGAGTCCGATCCCTTAACGAGGGATTTTTTTAATTTTTTAAAAAATATTATTGGGTACCGTAGCCTAATTATCATTGCTGTTTTAGGGTTAGGGGTTAGGAGTTAGGGTTAGGGGTTAGAGGTTAGGAACTCACCGAATCGGACTCACCGAATAGTAGCAGACCCGTTTATGATAGCCTATCTTCTGACACACCAAGCAGGTAAATTTAGTTCGTTCAAACGGTTCAATATAGCAACCATAGAGTTATTTAGTCTGGAATTTAGCAGCTGAATGTGATTGCACGGATTTTGTAAAATGTATTGAGATTGTGTACTACAGTTAGATTGTAACATTTTATAATTATGCTGTAATTGGCCTGTCTAACTTGTTTTTTGATTGAAGAACAAAGATGCTGCGAAGTCCTGAGCCAAATTTTAACCTGATTATCTTATTCTGGTCTTAAACATGTTGTACTTTACTATCAGATTGACCTTCGAGTGTCAAGAAAACAACCATCTATGACATTAGGAAGAAATTCTTACAACTTTCCAAAAGCCGTCCTAGAGCTTCAAAGTAACTATTGTGTGCTTTTGTTTTTGTTGTTAAGACTTTAGGTGGTTTGAAACTTTTGTTTTCTTAAGTCTTAATGGCAACTGCATAGTCAGAGAGCAGCTGAAATATATTCTGGAATATGTGAATACAGAGATAAAGGCTAAATAATAAATTATGAACTGCATAGATTAAAAGTATACATGCTAGTAACACTGAGCAGTGAGCATGCATTTGCAAAGTAAACTTTTTTTGTAATGTTTGATAAAGTATTTTTGTGAGGTATTTTGTCAACAAAAAAATGAAGTGTTCTACCTGGCAAGCTAAATTTCAAAATTAGGCCATTTTATTTTTCCAGCAAAATTATGGCCATTTTAGCTACTGGTTGCGCTTTTTCTGCCACGGTGATTCAGTTACACTACTAGTCCACAACATTACGATACTGTCCAAGTGTCCAAATGCCGTGAACTTAAATGATGCGATGCGTTTGCTACCATACCCAAATGTTGCAAGACTTGGTTTGTGTCTGCTGTTGAGGTTGCGCCATTCAGAGATGCTGTTCCAATGCTAGTATAGCAAAGTTAAATCTTTCAATGAAATTGTCATTTTGCTAGTTTGTATCATCCTGAACCGTGATATCGTGAAAGGTTTTGTTTTGTCATTTCAACCTTTTTTTAGACCCATGCTGTGTGATAACTAGTATTATGTTTTGCTTTGGTACTCACAATTATATATAAGGAATGGGATAGAGTAAATCAACTAAAAGACGGCAAAAATGAAATTAACAAACAAAAATCATTAACTACAAAGCCTATTTTTAGTGTGAGAGTGGTCCATTTGAGCAAAGTAATGGTCCGATTAGGTGAGGAAACTTGCACAGAAATGTCAATTTACTGTTGATTTGAGACCAGCGAGAAATGGTCCGATTAAACGTGGGTAAGCGTGGTTGATTTATGTCTGCAAACGTTTTGTGACTGCCTCCTGTACAATATAGTCTTGAAGCTAAGGCCGAATTGTAAGGACAAAAATGAGTGAAGAACGTGATGCGGCCCACCAAGACTCACGACTAGCAAAATGCGGCTCATGGCTAAAAAACTTTGGGCAGCCCTGCTTTAATAAGAGTATGAGATTTAATTTTGTTATCCTTTCGCAAGCGATACCTCTGAACAGCACAACTTCAAGGCAGAACTAAGTCTCGCGTCATTTTAGTCTCGCGTTATTCGGGTATAGTGGCACACGAATCGCGTCACCCAGGTTTGCGACGTACGGTCTGCGTCATAAAGACTTGCTCGGTTACGCTACTGCTAGTCACAAATATGAATGTGTTTTCAGTAGATTTTGTTTAAAATGGTTAAATTATATAAAGACTAATTAACAAATCTTTTCATTTTTTTAACGAACTTATATTCAGTGTTTTCGTACGTTTAAAAATTGATAGGTTACTGCATCCTAAAAAAAACAATTCTCTATTGCTTGGGTTTCACTATACAGTATTTTATGATTTTTTTTCTTCTGTTGTTGTGTTGTGTTTTACTATTTTTACTTCACTAAACTATCGTTTTTGCAGCTATCTTGACTGCTATGAATAAATGTTTAAAGTTTTTCTTTTGTATAGTTTCATCACTGTTTTAAATCGCTTATGTTAGAATTGATTTCGAAACTATAGTTTCCACCCTGTCTTGAAGACACCGGATTTGAGAGCTAACATGATAATGGAACTGGCAAAGGATATGTGTTATTTTAATCGTTCTCTTCTACGATTTCCAACAAAGTTCTTGAATCGTGTTTGTGCTTCGTTGTGGGCATTGTTACTTCCCTATTGATAATCGGTTAAGAGTAAACACTCTAAGCACTACACACGGCAACCAAAGCGCATGTTTAGACTTGTCTCTCATAAAAATTTGTACTCATACCTCACCCAGAAGTGAGAGATTTCTTTCTGTGGTAAACTGGCTTGAAAAATCCACATATTTTAAAGTATTGAATCTGCTTACTTAAGAAGGGGAGTGTTGTTTCATGCATTTATGTTTGTTAATTTTTTAGTTATAGTGAAGTCGATTTTTGAGTGATGACTAATATGAAATTATGTTTCTTTTCTGTACAATGAAGACTGTCAAAACCATTGGTCACATAAAATACTAATATTGAATATCAGTAAATAACTTTCCACGTTTGTTTATTTCATTTTGGTAAGTTCAAACCCAATACCTTTAAAAGTTAAACGTACTATTGTTAGATAAATGCGATTAAAATCATCAAAATCGCCCATTTACATTCCTTGGCACACTTGAAATGTTTTCTTGGTTTCTTAGTGAAAAGTTAATGATTGACATCAACGTTTGCAAACGGACAAAAGTTTAACTGCCTAGTTTGTCGCTGGCCTGCCCATCATCGTATTCAGATTTGAATAATAATAATCTTTTTGTTTCGATTCTCGATCGTAACAGAGATACGGTACTCTTGTTGAAGAACTTACATACTTGGGAACAGCAAAACAACATCATCTTTATTTGTGAATGCCATAAATTGTATTGTTTAAGTGCTTTTTAATGTTGGTTAGAAATAATACAAGAAAAAACTTTTTGCTAAGAATAATATCCACAATGACAAAGCCTTGACTTATCTTTATCGCGTACGGTACTATTGTTTTGACGCAAGATTTTATTTAACATTTTATGCTTTGACAAGATAGTTGTGACAGACCAAAATTAGGCTCAGGGTCGAAGTGTGGGGTTGCATATCATACATTGTGCTATTTTTATGTTTTGTTTAATTTGTTTTGTAATCTTGTTCTCAAGCAACAAATTAAATAGGTTGAATCAGGCACGCTATCTTCCATTGTGCTCGTGTATACAAACACAATGGAAGTAAATTATAGTAGATAGCTTTGTATTGTTTGTTGCTTTCTTACGCCGCTCTTGTAGGGACTCTAGATTGACTTCAATCATCGAAAGAAACATTTGTATTTATGAGAGACGACGTAGAGTTGCAACAGACACAACAACTTCCAGCTGTTTCATAGTTCACTATAGTTTTTGATTCTCCTGTCCTGCAGTTGAATGGAACATCCTTTCATTTCTTATCGTTTTCCGACTTAAATAACTGTAAAAGCTGATGTTTGAATTGTGATCAATGAATGGTCCATTTATGCCTTTTCCCATTTT
This sequence comes from Aplidium turbinatum, assembly GCF_918807975.1. Lineage (NCBI taxonomy): Eukaryota > Metazoa > Chordata > Ascidiacea > Aplousobranchia > Polyclinidae > Aplidium > Aplidium turbinatum. Next base: position 52,160,263 of record NC_137472.1, read on the forward strand.
AGCGTTGTGGCCCACCGTATCTTTGTTCTTTTTTTTATTGTGGACTGTACATTTCTTAAAAATGTTTTTAGTCTTGTGGTTATTGTACTCTATCGGCGTCAAATTGAAATATACATGTTGATGTGTTATTTTATTCAGATGAGCACATGACCGTTCAGAAACGAACCTTTACGAGATGGATGAATGCTCACTTATGCAAGGTGAATTAAATTTGAAAGTACATATACATTACAATATTTAAAAATAACATGTTTTTGCATTAAAGTAATACAGTAGAACAATAATTATCGGAAAAACAATTACCTTAGTACTTTCTACTCATACGGATGCTTTAGAGCAGGAGTCACCAAACTACGGCCCGCCGGCCGAAACCGGCCCCGAACTGATTTCATCCGGCCCGCCACGTGCTGCGGAAACAATTTGTACATTTTTCCACGAAGCAGCCTACATGTTGGTGTTCTGTTTTTATCATTAGGTCACCACAAATAGGGACAGCCTAAGCCAAATTTGGAAAGATGTAATGTTTTTTCAAGAGCACGATGCCCTGTAGTGTATCACAGCAGGGGATAACTTTTCCACCAACCTTTCGATTTTTATCACAACTTTGCTATTCCACCGCTGACTTTGTTATTTATTGTGCTCAATTCAAGTCAATGGAGATTCTAAATAGTTGTATATCTTTTCGCAATTTGCATCTGGCCCGCAGCTGTTAATCTCGCAGCAATCCGGCCTTCAGAGAAAAAAGTTTGGTGACCCCTGCTTTAGAGTTTAGGAACTGTCATAATATTCTATGAGCGACAGAGTAAGCATTATCCAATGCACTTTCTGCGTCTCAGATGGGAGAGGGATTTGGTGAAATAGAAAATATTATCAAGTTTAAATTGAGAAAAGTTAATACCTTTTTCTTACGTTGAAAATAAGTTTAAGTTAATACATTCTACTTTTCTTAACCCGCATTCACAATAAACAATGCATTATTGTACGTGATGCGTTTAGTATGCAGTATGGTAGATACTAGATACCTGTGCAACAGTGTACACATGTTCTATTTATTGCGCTCGTTTATCCGAAAAGACAATCGGAACCCTCAAAAACACCAATTATGATACTTTTTCGTATTACTGCACTTCACTAGATCACTTAATATTGGCTACTTATTCAAATCATTTTTGTTTAGTGCCGTCCTCCACTAGAGTTGGTTTCCCTGTTTGACGACATCAAAGATGGAACTAAACTTCTAGCGCTTCTGCGAGTGCTCTCAGGGGAAAGATTGGTGAGTGGAAGCTTCCACTTTGTGTGAAATCTGTTGAAGTTTTCGTATTGTGGTTTGCCGTATATTTCAACCGTTTGAGAAAGAATGTTAAATTTGCATCATAAACATGCAAAACTAAGATATACCACTTAACATTTTTTTACTTTAACAAAAGTAATATAGTAAACAAGTGGATAGAACAGTTTTGTCTTTCGTGTTGCCTCGTTAGGAAATTTAAAGTAAATACCTGTTTTTCTTAATCCGAATACTTTTGTACTGTGCATAGCATGGTGAGAGTGGGAAGAAGTTGAAGAGGGTTCACTTTCTCAGCAACATACAGACCGCACTCCAGTTTTTGGAAACTAAAAAGGTGAGAGAGATGTTTTTGCTTGTATTTCATTTGACGATGAGTTTTGTATATTTTTTTTAATTGGGTTAGGTTTTCGGTATTACGGAATGAGACTGTTCACCAAGCATTTAATAATGCTTTATTTTCTTGCATTCTTCTCGTGACTGCAGCGTCCGCCCCGATAACTCAGGTGGTTAGCGCGTGACTTCGTGAACGAAGATGCTTCAAGATCAAGCAACGCTGGTCTCGGAGTGTGCACTTGAGCAACGCATTCTAGGATTGCTCTCCATTCAGCGGCACCTAATAGATAGAATAATTTTCCGACAACAACACTTCAACCATCGGAAACTTCACTCTGCCAATCTCGGTAACCGGTCCTGCGTCAAAAGCCTCTACAAGTATGCGAAACTACCAGGAATAACCAATCAAGGCTTTGCCAGTCCGAGGATAAAGATTCAAAACCAACCAATGTTACTTCGACAGGTTGAACAACATGAACATGATAATAAGTTTTATTTCCAAAGTTTCGTCAGTAAGCACGACTACCTATATCAGGGAAGTTGAAACAGGTGAAAACCACCTGTTTTCAAATCAAACGGCACACAACAGAAAGAAATTGATGTTATCATTTTTGACATCTTGTTGTAGCTCAGCCTTCAGTCACCAGAAAAACGCAGGAAAATTTGTTTAATTTTCGTGTTTTTTTTCCTGTAACTTTACTCACATGAGTCACATTGCAACGAGAACGCGTTGTTGTGTCTCTGAGTGAATTGTCGAAAACTGATTTTTTTCTGATGTCTCGCTGTGTAGCTATTAGCTTAAGTTCTTGTATCATATCCAGTGATGCCAAGTTTGTAAACTCTAGATAAAGCTTGTGAATATAAATCCAACCGACATTGTGGATGGAAAGCCCTCGATTGTGTTGGGTTTGCTGTGGACGATCATTCTCTATTTTCAGGTACAGTACCTTGAAATTATGAGCTAGCCTGCTGAACTTTTCGTGATTTTTATTTCATACCATTTTTATGCAATATGTACTTAAAATTGGTTAGCTGGATTGTCAACTAATACACAATGTCTTATCTGGTTTAAGTTAACTTTAGTGGTTTATTTTATGATACTAATGTTTTCAGCAAGAAACCTTATTTTGATTTTTTTAAAACTTTTTTTGAAAACAAAGATTCGTCAAAACCTTCTTCCTGTTTTAATGGTAAGTTGTCACTCCGCACTGAATGCATGGCATGCATGTCTTTGTACTGTCACTGTTGGACTCGTGTACAAGTGAATTGGAAGAATCAAAAATAAATTGTGTTTCTAATTCGCCTTCAAAGCAACACAGAACTTCAAACAAATGATATATACACAAAGGTTTAATTGGAGGCGTGTGCAGACGTTTTTTGGTGGGATGTGGACATTTATCTAAACTTTGTACTTGAAAATTTCAAGACAAGAAACTGACGAGCACCTTGTTAATTTTGTAATTTCTTTCACAAAGCTGCACCCTTGTAAGAATCTAAATTATCTGAAAATTCAAACAATTAAATTGGTCGAAGTGAAATAGCAAAGAAAAGCTGTAAAAACATTTTTGAATTGCATCAACCATGAAATTATGGGCGAGAAGGAATCCACCAGGAGTCTACAAGAAGTCTACATCAACATCTTGGGCTGAATATTGATGGGGGGAACATATTTAAGATTTTTACTGTGAAGATCTACTCACTAAGCCATAAAATATAAATAGTGACGTTTTTTGGAAAATTCAGCAAGAAATTTACCATCTGGAGCAAAATCTTTTTAAAAAAATCTTAAACTAATCGTATAAGTGCAGAGCAAGGTGATCAGGTGAAGTTGATATAGTGAAGCAAAATGATAAAATTGGAAACATAACATCACCTACTGAATACATCTATGAACAAAGGCAAAGACAAGGATTGTTTTAGGCAATGTATGTATACGTGTATAGTATATGCAATTGTACATTGAAAGGAAAAGAGCGAAATATTATCATTTTCTCAAATGTTATAAATTGTTTTTTTTTGCTTTTAGCTTTTTTACTGTTAATAGCACGTTATGTTTTTTTCTAATATGTTATGGTCAGGGATTTTTGCCTTTTTCGGTGACGAGGTCACTCGACACGCGCCATCACTATTCGACAAACGCCGTGCCTTACAGAAAAAAAAAACGAAAAAAAAGGAAAAAAACTGAGGATTAAACGTCGTCACTCTATGGTTGTTAAATTTTGGCAGATTGTTCATGTAAAGTTTTCGAGAAGAAAAGCTAGATGCATTTATAGCTTGTGTGTGGAAATTAATTCTTAATTGCGGAAACTATACAATAATTCATCTTTTGCCCAAATTTAATTCATGCATTTTATAATTAATCAATATTCAATTATTCATAGTACATTTTAATTGTGCTGTTTTTACTGTTCTGTTTTAATTTTGGAAAAGGGCATGTAAGTTTACAAACTACCAATTCACAAAACAGCTGGAGTTGTTTTATTTGATTAGTTGTGGTCGTAAGAACTGCTTTACGCAGATAAAGGCTGCAGAGAATGCACCAGTGGCAACTGACAAGCGTCGGTTTGTAAACAGTGCGAACCATTCATGACGTCATGTCTTTCATTGGCTACACAGAGTTCAAGAATTGCTGCATATTGATTGAAACATAAAATAACAAACAAACTTACTATGCTTATGAACAAAAATATAGGTTGCCAGTTAAGTTATGCCATTTGCTGCATAGTGTAAGTAAAATAAAATGCATTGATAAATAATCGTCCTAGTACAAACCAGTCAAACGAATATTACAGGCGCTCCAATCTGTAATGAATGTAGCGAGATGTATTGTTGATATGCTGTTGTTAACATCCTTTGGTATTCCTGTTAAGCTGTAGCTGTTTATATTACATCACTTCACACCTTTGGTAGCAACGTAGTGCACTGTTATCAAGCACAGCTTAACGCTTTACGTTAATTTAAACCTTATTGAAGAAGCATCTTTTTAAAAGCCAAGGTTTCAAATGCACACTTGAAAAACGCTTCCAATTTCTGTATTTTTTACTTTCATCTCATTTGCAAAAATGTTGATGTTTTGTTGCAATATGTAACGATTCATTTCATTCCAGATAGAAGAAATCACAAGCAATTTGGCTTTGTCTAACGAACAATCTGGAAGCACATCCAGTTTGGACAGTTGCGTTGGGGCCGATGATGATTCTCCCCCTAAGAAAAGGGGAGCAAAGGCCAAGTGGCAAGGGGCAGCCAAAAAAGCTCTACTGCAATGGGTTAAACGAAAAACGAAAAAGTATGCAATTAAATTTTTTTTTCTAATTTGGAAAATAAGTAAGAGTATTTCTTTACATTTGTATTCTTTGAACGGCCACTATTGGTCGACAAGACAGTATTGCTTCTGTGAGAGTCCGAAAAGCTAAATTTTTGTATTGCTTTGCATATTGAAGAGTTTGTAAGAATAGTAGTACAAATACCGAGTTTGCAATAGTAATAATAAATATATCTTGCGCCGGCTTGACTGGGCGTGTGGGTGTTCTCTAACACGTTAAATTGCCTACCTCATTTTTTTGCATATTGCAAAAGTAACGTCGAAGGCTGTTGTGCAGAAAGTGTTTTCATTATTCATAAACACAGTTTAAATTTGGAAAATTTACGCCAAGCGGTTTAGCAAGGTTTCGGTGCAGCTCAGTATGACTTCATTCCACGTCGTACTGATCATCGCTTACGTCATAACAAACAATACTAAAAACAACTTAAAACTGCATAGCGCAAGAAAATTCCGCACTGAACGTCAAATGTGTGTTGTTGAATACACGTTTAACTACTTTTCCTTCTACAAAAAAAGAAGATTCCATTGAAACAACTTCCCTTTCAGCAAACCTCCAGAACTGCAAGTGTCTGTTCGTGACTTCGGTCCTAGTTGGCGGGACGGGAGAGCCTTTCAGAGCATGATCCACACCATCAATCCAGCGCTTGTCGACATTGACCTTATCAGGCGAGCGAACAATCAAGAAAATCTTGAAACCGCGTTCGACACCGCTGAGCGCCATCTTGGCATTCCACGTTTGTTGGAGCCTGAAGGTCAGAGTTGTTGATTAATTGCTACTTTCACGAAATTTGGTTTCTTACGTTTGGAAACACTGTTTGCCTTTTTTTCATGCTTTAACGTCTTTCACATCTTTGCTTCAGTGATGAACCCTATGCCTCAGAGTACAAGTGCTGCTCGAAAAAAAAACAAAATTTTTATTTAACTTGTTTCGGTTTGTAACGAAATACTTCATATTCTGTCATAGCATGATAAACTACTGAAATCTCCAATACATTTGACTTGAAATCCATGGTCATTTGTTGGTATTTTTAAGGCGAATTTCTATTGTTTATTGTAATTCTAGATTTCAATGTAAACTTTTGATCTCAGCTTCGAAAGTGACTCTTTACCTAATAAATGGGTTGTTGATTTTACGGGTAATACAAAGGATGAAGTTTATTAAATTTACTGGGCGCAGTAACTGCCCAGGTAACGAGATCGGTCATTTGTATATTAGTTTAACGTCTGGATACGCTGAATCAATGTAAAAAATCTTCATTTGGATACCTGGGCAAGCCTATTCACATGATCGGGTATTTCTCGGCCAGGAAATCAGTACATGTTCACAATGATTTGAAGTCCGCAGACGTTTTAACAATGTAAAAAAGACTGTTTTACTGACTCAGTTGCCGCATACTTTTTGTACTGTACCAACTTCTAACCAGCTCAGGTTTTGTTAAAGGGGTTCTATTTGAATAAGCTGGAAATGCTATGCTTATAGGGAAATCGATTCTGTAGGAAGTTATGCTAGAAATTATATGTTGTACAAATGTCAGCATTTGATGAATGCAAATTACTTCAGCAATATTTCTGAAATAACTTAAATCTTTTTAGTTTTTTTTGAAACTTAGGTAAAACGTTTATGACTGTGATGTGAGTTATACGTTAAAGTTGATGAGAAGCATCGCTAGAATTTCTCTTGTTTGGATTTTTGTCTTTGCGTGCGTTGAAATGTGGAGAAGTACTTGATATCGCACTTCACTATTTTCAAGTTTCCATTCCATAGAGCGATTTGTTGTGGTTCACACAAAGCCAAAATGTTTCCAAAATCCAGTCAGAAAATTTTTTGCCATTTTTACATCATTTTAACGTCACTGGACATTGAAACGATGTAACAAACGCCAACTTTTGATGACTGGGAGGAGCCGTTTTCTGTATTTGCTGGATAGCGTCTGTTGTCTTTGCTTTTCTAATATAGAAATATTCATCTTCTAATTGTCTTTTGTGTTGCAAGTTTTTGCTGTAGTTTTCCTTTATTTGCTGGCGTTTGTCGCTTCACTTGGGTATCATTTGTAGATGTATTTTTTGTTCCTAAATAACGTTTACGTTTTAAAATCGCTATAAGCTGCTAAACTGCTTTCATTTATGTTTTTACTTTTGCGTCGTAAACTGTGAAATAATGAAGCCATTTCTTAACAAATAGAATGCTCCCCATGACGTCTTTTAAAGTCAACAAAATCTTCCTTTTCACAATGTTGCAACATATTTAGACGTCAAATCAATGCCAGAAAGAACTGGTTTTTGTTGGCTGAGTTTGGCCCAAGCGTAGAATGAACTCAAGTTGGTTAGATAAAGTTTATTTTTAAGCAGCTGGCTGAAGATTTTTGCCACGAAATAATAGCTTCTTCGCGGCCCTGTCTCATATAGCACTGACAAATTCAGCAGGCTAGTTTAGGCCTGCTCAACTGACAACCATCGCCAAAGAACACATATTGCACAAGCAAAGTCGATTTATTTGCATTTGATCATAATTTACAGTGTAAAACATGTTAAACGATTGTTGAATAAAGTCGTATCCATGGGTTTTAAACACAAGACTGCACTTCCATGATATTTATGAATAAAAATCTTTGTGTAACTATGTAGTAAGTTGACAATAGGTCGAGTTCCACTGGCTTTGTTGAAACGGCCATGGCACTCTGAATTGTAAGGATTAGGAATAAATCTCTCTGTTTAGAGAAGACTTTTCTATTCATTGTTTTGTAGTGAAATTTCAAAAACGTTCCTTTCACCTGGGAACTTAGTTGCAAAATCGTGTTTGTTTTACGTTGATTGCGTATCATCAAATGATGATGCAACGTAAATGTGAAAAGTTTGTTGAAACGTTGTTGCTGACAGACGTGGATGTGGAACGACCTGACGAAAAGTCCATTATGACGTACGTAGCCCAGTTCGTGAAGCAATACGGAAACGCCGGCGAAGAAAGCCACGATGCCATCCAGGTGTGATTTGAGAATATTGAAACAGGTTTTGTTATTTGATTGTGCTCCGAATATGTTTATTTAAGAAAACTTTCCCTTTGGGTCTTACCGTCTCGCTTCACCATTTTTGCAATTTCACGCCTGATAATTTACAATTTTCATAAAGTCCATTCGAAAAGCGTAAATCTAACGTTCTAACTATGAAGCATATGCATTTTTGCAGTGGTCGTCTGCAAACATTCAGCATTCGATCTGACATGTCACTTTTTACCTATTGTTTAATTCATTTCGTCGTTTCCTTCATTATTGCGTGTGTGGGCAACAGGTTGATGAAGACGTCATTCAATTTGAGGATGTCATGGCTTGGATGGCTGAAGCAGAAACAACGTTAACTGATGTTCATAAGCATTTCAAGTACAGACAACAAGACTACCTAGATCACAAAGCATTTCGATCTGAACTTGAACAAAAATTTGATCAGGTGATTGAAAGTTACGTTGTTAAATGCAGTAGTCTTGTATTGATATTGCTCTCCCAACGAGTAAAATCCGTTCTTTTTACATAGATTCAACGTCTGCGGACGTTGAATTAATGTAAAAAAGAGATCGTTAAATGATAGCTTTCTGTCGTATTGAACATAAATAGACAGACAATCGATAACAACTTAATAACATTGAATTGCATAATTCAAAATTAATACAGAAATGAACCCACCTATCAAGAAAGAAATTTTCATTAAACTCCTCACGTTAGCCACACAAGGCATGTTTTTGTACAAAAATAATTTATACAAACAAATCGATGGCGTAGCAATGGGGTCTCCATTAGGCCCTACCATTGCTAATTTTTTCCTCGCACATATTGAAACAAAAGTTCTTGAAGAGTCTAAAGATTTCCATCCGAAACTTTATCTTAGGTATGTAGATGATATTTTTGCTGTTTTTGATGATGAAGATTCGTGCTCAACTTTTCTAAATGTGCTAAATTCCCAACATAAAAACATAAAATTCACAGTGGAAAAAGCTAGAGAAACTATACCATTCTTGGATGTTGAACTAAAGATTAACGAAAGTACTTTTGACACATGGGTTTGGCGAAAACCTAGTAACACTGGATTATTATTAAATTTCAACGCAGTGTGTCCTATGAAATGGAAATTTGGGTTGGTGTTAGGTTTGCTTAATCGTGCTCGTTCTATCTGCTCAGACAAATACCACTACATGAATGAAATCGCCAAAATTAAATCCATGTTATGTGCGAATGGATATCCCGGGCAGTTTTTTGATAAGGTTCTACAACGTTTCAATTCAGTATCTTCACCGAATACTGACGTCATAAATTTCCAAAACTCTATATCCATACCTTTCCTAGGAAAGGAATCTCTCGTATATGCTAAAAAACTATCTAAACTCTTTAAGTGTAAATTTGATATCGACATTGTTCCTCTGTACAAAACCTTTAAAATCAGTAGATATTTTTCGCTGAAATCTCCCGTTCCGCAGTCTCTTCGTTCCAACATTGTCTACAAATTCACTTGTTCGTGCGACACGAACATGACATACATAGGTATGTCCACAAGACACTTGGTAACAAGAGCAACGGAACACCTAAATTTAACAGACATCAATAAGCACAGTGCAATCAAAGACCACATTTATGACTGCAGTATTTGTTCCAACATCAAATTTACATTAGATTCATTCAAAATAATTCGCAACTGTCAATCGGAGTTTGAAACTAAAATTCATGAGGCACTCCAAATAAAGCAGCACAACCCCAGGCTCAACAAACAATTATTCGCTGGAGGGGCATCTTTTTTGTTGAATTTGTATTAGCTTACGTTTATTTTATGTTATGTTGTCCGCTCACTATCTCGTCTCATGACCACACTCCCGCATAATTATGACAGATTGCTACCACCTTTTGTGTTTGTTCGTCAGTTGTTGCTTGTACGCAGGTCAGTGCAGTTTTATTGAATTTCAGTCATTTATTATTAACATTTCACGAATAACTGTTTTGTTTAGATGAATTAAGATATTTTCCTGAAGAGGGCAGAAAGTTTTGCCGAAAACGTTCGAAATTATGTATCTATTTCATTTCTGTATTAATTTTGAATTATGCAATTCAATGTTATTAAGTTGTTATCGATTGTCTGTCTATGGTTTTTAAAAAGTACCTCTCTACCAAAGCTATACTGAACATAAATATGTCTGTAGATCTACCTGCTGCTTGAACTACCAACGGGCTTATGTAAAACATCTTTGTTATTGTGATGTGATGGCATAGGTCACAGGTTATTTTTTATCCAATTTCTGCTTATCAAATAACATTTCTTTATTCTTTCCTTGAAATAAAGCACACTATTTCACCTTGTTACAATAAAAACGTTTTCACAATTTTTCTGTTTTCTTTTTTTTTCATATTTTTTGTATTTACTGTCTTCTTTTATCTCTGCAACATCGTTGATAATGATTAATAGCAAGACAATGTTCTTTGCAACAATCTTCTTTATAAACTGGAAACAAGTGACCAAGCTGCAACCAAATGTTTCGCGGCTTCTACGCTTCTCACGTCTACCAAAGGTAGCTTCATTTTCAAGGCGATATCTGCTTAGCTTAGCCTGTAAGCAACTGAAGTTTCTTTTTACAAAAAATAAATTTAGTGCTTTTCTGCTAATAGGTTTACTTTAGTAATATGATGTATTGCATACTTTCTCTACCTGCTGTACAGTTACGGCGGACCTGTTAAAGCATTTTTATTGTTTCATTTTGCTTTGAGTTGGCACTGCTTCTAAATTACCGATAAATTTCTAGGTGAAAAGTTTACGCGATAAATGGACAGAAGGTGGCGCCCCATCCCTGTCTGAAGATCAAGTGCAGAGCTTAAGCGAAGCGACTGAAAAAGTAGACAAATCCACAAAGGTGATTTTTTAGACAATCGAACTTTTCGTTTAAAGACTCAACTTTAAAAGTGTTTTCAACTTGTCGAATCTGTATTCATTGTTTTGTGTGTTTATTGTTGTACTTTATCATCATAATCCATCGTCGGTTTGTTCCCCACTAGTGGGGGTGGCCGATTGTTTCCGCGCAGCAATTGTCTTAATCCCTTTTCTCCATTTCACCCTGTCCCTTGCATCTTCCTCCTTCAGTCCGACTTTTTTAAACTCATCCTTCACTTGTTGTTTCCACGTTCTTCTTGGACGACCGCGTTTCCTCTTCCCATCCACCTTTAGATCTAGTGCCTTTCTAAGAAAACTTCCTTCCTCCCTCCTTATCACATGTCCATACCATCTTACTTCATTTGCCCTTGCCAGTTGGTCTATGGTCTCTCTCATCTCTAGCATATCCAACAATTCTTCAGTCCTTTTTTCCCTTCTCGTTTTCACCCCACACATTGCTCTCACCATTGACCTTTCCGTTCTTCTCAGGATTGCCAGTTCACTCTCTCTCAATACCCATGTCTCGCTACCATATAGCATTGCAGGCCGCACACAGCTCCGATATACTTTTCCTTTCATCCTTAGTGAAAATTTTCTGCCATGCAACATTTCCCCACATTCCCTGAACTTTGCCCAGCCCAATCTTGCCCTTGTTGTCACCGCTGCTTCACATCCACCACTTTCATTTATCCGATCACCCAGATAACAGAAGTCTGTCACTGTTTCGATGCCATGGAAGAACTCATCATCATGGCCTTCCACTTCATTCCTTCCTTTACTGCATTTCCCACAAACAAAACACTTCGCCAATCTTGTTGCGGCTCTCTTGACATTAGCACATCTTGCATGTACCCACTTTCCACATTCCTTGCATTGCATTATGATCTTTTAAATTGATTAGAAATGGCATCGGGAACTGGACAGTCGACTGCCTGGCCAACTCGGCCAAGTGGGGTCCTGGCTACACCAGGCTGAAGACGTAATCAGTCAACCGGAACATTATGACTCCGGAAGTGATGACGAAAGAATAGCTGATGAAATCAAACTTCAACTAGACGAGCATAAGGTATTTTTTTCTGATAAAAGGGACACTGAATATCATAGATTGTCGCTCCTACTTTTTTCTAGACCTTTGCTTCTTTGTTGACATATTTTATTTTTGCTGTGATAGCCAGAAACAAAAGCAACTGAACTAGATTTTGTGGTCCCACTGTACAGCAAATCCAGTTCTCGCATAAAGCAAAGGACTTGTGTTTTGCGTTGCTTTATCTTTCTCTTTTTTGCACCAAATACAATTGAAATTTGCTCAGGCTGTCTTCAAGGACATGAACAACATGTTGCAAGTCTTCCATAAGATGAGGAGGGCTCACAGGTTCTCCGGACATGCGATTCCTCTTGAACAGTTGGAGGAACTGTCGGATCGGTTTGCAGGTTGGTTGTTTTGTCTTGTACTTTGACCATGATCTACTACCCGAAGGCTAGATAGATGTTCATTTGCACTTTTCAAGTTATCTTGACCATTATTGTTGAAAAATCGGGTTAAGATTGCCGATTGTGTACGAACACCTTTTATTGACATTTTCTTCCATATATTTGTTATTTTACAATTAACTGTTGCTGTATTAGTTAGTTCTATCAATAAGCATTCCCCACATATAATTTTCTGTTTAGAACTCTCTGGAGTTTGTGGTTTTTTTTGTGAGTTTTAAAGTAAAAAGAAAAAGGATAATAATTGAGGTTAGGGTTAATCGATTTCGTTGTGTTGTTATACAACTTAGCTATTTCTTCAAAGCAAAAAGCAAACCTCATCTTTCCAGCGTTAACTACTGCTTCCACTCATCGAACTGCAAGGCTGGAATACGCTGAAGGGAAACACAGGTTATTGTCCCAACTAATGGACGCAGAAAACGCACTTGCCAAATGGACTGTCAAGTTTGGAAACAAGAGCGCAGCTGAAGAGTTATTGAGAGACTACCAGGTTAGCATACTTACAATTTTTTCTTTATACGATCCACTGTAGACTGTGTTTTGTAAATTTTATCTTACCAATTTGTTAGCAAGAATGACCACACAATCTTGTTCTGCATCCCAGGAGGCTGTGCTGGAAAGAGGGCTTGTGTCCGATCTGGAGGAAGCCACCAGCAGAGTTTGCAAACTAGGAGAAGCTCTTCTGTTCTCAGATGACAACATAGATGATCTCGAACGGGAATCTGTCCGCAAATTCATATCTGATAAAGAAGAACAGGTGGGCAATATTCACTATAGTTTTATTCACTATAAACTATGGTTGCGATTAGAGATGTACCGATATATCGGCATCGGTATCGGTGATATCGGCCATTTTTTGAGTATCGGTATCGGCATCGGTATCGGCAAAATTTGGCCGATACTGTGGCCGATACTAAACATGTAAAAAAAGGCGTTTGCTGCGGATTTTCTGCGGAAACAAAAATATAGATTTTTTAAAGTAGTAACTAACGTCACATTGAAGTAGAAAAATAACAACCTGTTCAAATTTTTGATACCTCACAGTCCCATGACATCATGCGCGCACCTTTTGGCATTGTTTGCTTACAGTGATTCTTTCACTCAAACTAAACGTTTTGTTTCGGCAGTTTTGCGTTGTTCGATTCTTAAGTTGTGAAGGAGACTCAATTTCTCCAATATTTATCATTTGTGTTTTTTTTTTACTCTCAGCAGAGGATAAAACCAGGCCAAGACTACCCAGGTGGCGGGAATGTGTAGTTTTGCATCGTTTTTGCGTTGCTGGACGTTTGAGGGACCCGTGTGGCTTGGTTGTTTTTTGGTGGGCTAGTTATGTCAGTTTGTGATTTGGTTTCCGCCTTTCGTTGTGGTGGACTCACCAGGCTTGAACAATGTTGTGGCGGAGTGGGTGGGCTCGGGGTGGGGCGGTGGGACTGCAAATCCTCACTGAACTAATCAATAAGTAGTCTTGTTGCGCCTGGGATGGCGGCCTCATTGTGGGGGGGGGGAGTTTCCTTCCCTGCTGTCGGCACGGGGCTGGGCGCTCACTGGTGCGGCGGGCTGTTGCGATTCGCTGGCCATAACGGTGTAGCTTCCACGCTAGCCATTTAGACCATCCAATCAACTATATGTTTCTCGGCAGCCGTTTTGTAGCAAGAATTGACATCGACAAGAATTGAAATGGCTAGTGTGGAAGCTCCACCGTTGTGGTTGGGGGGTCGCGGCAGCTCGCTGTGCTGGTGAGTGCTCAGCCTTGTGCCGGGGGGGAGACGCTCCTTTCTTCGCAATGAGGTTGTCATCTTGGGCGCAACAAGACCATTTTGATTGGTTTGGTGAGGATTCGTGGTCCCATTGCTTTCTTTTTGGGCCTACTTATTCTGCCGTGACATTGTTTGGGCTTGGTGAGTTTGTTGCGGCTAAGGGTGGAAGTTGAATCGCCGACTGGTGGAGCCGGCTTGCTGGGGGCAGCCGAGTTGCACGGTTTTTTTGAGCATTTGGCGGGGTGGGAGCGATGCAGAATTGTGCATTTTTGCTGCCTGGGTAGTCTTGGCCTGCCAAAAGCTTTTCAACCAAACAACAAGCGCCCTTAGGTTGCACATTACTTGTCGAATAGTTTTTTGTACGACTACACAAATCACTTGGTTTACATTTTACATCTTATTATCAATTATGATAGCCTATTTGGAGAGTTTGCGCAAACACTTTATTAATTTTTCAGAAACCCCAATTATGATGTAATGTTTCTTCCCTTATACCCCAATCATCAATTACGATGGCTTTTCATTACTAAAACCTACTATTATGACACAACAATGCGGTTGAGATTGGATTCTTGAATCTTTAATAAATTATGCCAATTGAAAGCTTTTTTTAATAGTTTTATGCAAATAAGGTAAAACTTAGCATTTGATATAATTCCTTGCAAATACCAAAATTGCTTCTTTTTGTAACACCAAAATATCGGCCAAAATATCGGTATCAGTATCGGTATCGGCCTAAAAAAGTGATATCGGTATCGGGATCGGTATCGGCCAAAATATTGGTATCGGTACATCTCTAGTTGCGATAGTGCTATAGGTACGTGGCTAAATCAATGAGTTTTAAGAAGTTTTTCACAGTCGTTGATATGTGTAGTTTACGCAACACTTGCATGTAACTGATTGTAACTACTACTCGAAGGTGTTGATTAGGTGAGGGTAAGGAGAAGCAGCCGCAAGTTACAAAGAAGACGGTATTTTGATTTTGTAAATCATTTTTCTTGTGTAAACTTTTTATTTTGTATCATTATTTACTTAGGCAAAGGCTGTATGCGCGGAGATACTGGATGCACAGAGCTCTCTTGAGGAAGTGGCGGAGCGGTGGAACGAATATGAAAGATGCATTGAAAACTTCTTCCCGTGGCTGGACAGTGCATTGGCCACTTTGGAAGCAGGGGACACAGAGAAAAGGGTGAGGATGATTTTTTTTTATTTTATTTTTAAGATATGCTATTAATGTTCGCTATAATGAATGGTTTAAAACGCATTTTGTGATTCAGTGTTTTGTATCATTTTTATGGGCAATGTTGTTTTTGCTTTTGTTTCACTTGCACATTGTTTGGCTTTTTGTTAGTGGTTTTGCTTAATGATATTAAAGACTGGACATGATTTGACTATAAAACTGCAATTGAAATATCTTAAAATAAAAAAAACTTTGCGTTTTATTGCTTCCAATGCTTTACAAAAGGAAGGAAGTTTGAATGATGAGTGCTTTTGCAACAGTTTGTAATACATCTTCGTCGTGTCGGCAACCAAAGATTAGCTTTACAACTTTACTTGACAATTATGTTGATAAATGGACTTTCAGGATTTTTTCAACGATTGGCAAAAGTGGGCGGCTGTTTACAAATCCATCAACGAGAACGGACAGTTTCTCGTGCAATCTTGCGATGACGTCAACGCTGATGACGTACATCGCACATTGACGGAACTGAGCGGGCCAGCGTTGGCGGTGTTCGAAGCCTGCGAGAAACTGATGAAAGCCGACGAGGTGGCGAGGCGTCGGGAAGCTTACAGAGAGGGTGTAGACGAGCTCGCTGAATGGCTCGACACAGCTGAAGAAGCTCTTGTCAAACCAGTGGCGATGAACTACGAAGCAGTGCGAGCCCAGTTGCAAACACTGGAGGCACGTGTAGTTGCATTGTTTTCATTGGTTGTCACAATTTAACACGCTTGAGTGGCCTTTAATTAGTTTATGTGAAGGGCTGGTCACTCAGAGCTATTTCAAGAGTTGAATTGAAATTTTCATCACGCAATCATTATTTAAAGCCAGAGTGTTTTGTCAACGCAGAATAAACTCCACTACTTCTCTGCTATGAATTTGTTTCTCAAGTCTGCGTTAGTTTTTTATATACCACCCACCAACCATACAGTAGATGTTTTTTGTGCAATGGTGTCATTCTTTAGAGGAGGTGTGTCCACCGTTGAATTATCCAAAGCAAAACTGTTAACCAAGACTGCACCGAGAGGCTACCAGAGAGCAGCCAGTCTACTGGTTCATCATTCAAGGCACGCGAAGCCTGTTTTTTATCAAGTTTTTAATCTTCAGGACATCGATGAAGAAACCACGAGTGTAGAAGATCAGTTCAAGGAACTCAGCAAAGTCGCCCAAGAGTTAGTCAACGACACGCCCCCCGCTGAAGTGACGTCCATGCTGAGCTTGATGACCAAACTCAAAGACAGATTAGTCACTGTAAGAACCTTTCCAGCTAAGGTTACATCTTGTTTGTTGTTTTAACGTCAGCAGGCGTTCTAACGATGCAAAAAGTAACATGTGGTTTTTAACATTCGTTTGGTCAATTGTGAATATAAATGTTCTTAGACTCGAGCAATTTTTTTTTAGTTGTTGCCTGAAATATGCAGTATTTCGTTCCGTGTTAATGCTGGTATTGCCTTAAACGATTTACATCCAATTTCATTTACTGTGGAAATAAGTGCGTTCCAACTCTTCGGCTCCAATCTGACCCAAACTTATGAGTTTTGTTACACAACCATTGAACCATTCTTACACAACTAAGCACATTATCTTATGGGTAATTTTGAAAATGTTTTCTGTTCCTAATATACTGTATTTCATATCCACATCTGCGCATGCGCAGTTGCGTCACAGCGTCACCAAAAGCATCACCGACTGTGCCGACATGATGGAACCGCTACAAGTTGTTGATGGCGATCTCGAGTCGCTCAATGATTGGCTGGACGACGCTGAGCGAATGATTGTGTCACACGAGACACCTGACAAGGACATGGAAACTCAGTATCAATCACACCAGGTTGAAAATTTTAAAAATTTCACGTTTATGACGTTTCCCAGACATCAAACCAACCGTTTTTTACATCGATTAACGTCTTGCTTGGATTTTGTCATCATTTTCACGGACATTGCGATTATGTATCTCGTTGGTAATGTTGTAGCAGCACTGCTAATCTGCGGTCATCGAATGCTGATATTTTACACATGGCGACCTTTATACATAGCCCATGACAACGTGCAGCTTAATATTTGACTGAAGGCCGACCTGCTAGTAGTCGAAATCTCTAGTATAAGTTGATAGTTTGAGCAATAGGTAATAAATATTGTTTCTATGTATATTTTGTGTGATTTTGAGTTGCTTTTGTGCTATTGTTACCATTTAAATGACGGACTCGATTTTGGTGCTTGTGCTGATAATCCAAAAAGCGTTTGGCAACACTGGTAATTGGAAAAAAATTGTCATTCTTATAACGTAAAGTTAGGACTTTTACAGTAATTTTAGATTCAGTGATCACACTTTGGCAATTTGGATTCTCAAAACTATCGTTTCAAGGAGATATAAAGTAACTTTAGCTTAGATTTTAAAGTTAAAGTTTCATCGGCCTTCAGTTGGCAAGGCCTGTGTATAACTGTATATAGATCGCTATGTATTTACACAACAATTTAATTTCTGGAAGTATTTTTTTTAAGAATTTGTTTCGTTGGAATAGTAACATTTTTACTTTATTAAAATAGCAAAGACATATTTCAATGTGGCAGTGGCTAAGACATAATACCCAGAAATGGAAACTCTTCAGACTTGATTGGTATCTTTAGGGAACGGTTTGTCAGATCTGTTGCATTGTATTACATGTGTTGACAACATACGCATTTTATAGAAATTCTTCGCAAGTACCGACCAACAGCAGCAGAAGCTCGGTCGAATCAGTGTGAATTTGGGCCGAATATCCCAACTAGCCCTGCCTGGTGAGAATTATGGTTCCATTCATACTAATAATCATTTCGTTACTTTACGTAAGATTTTCATATGCAGATATGCAAGATATGTATATTTGTAATCGAAAGGAAATACGTTCAAAAGGAAAAGAAATAAAGCAAACGTTTTCTGCTTAAAACCTTTATCATGGATGTAATTATGCAACTAAAGAAGTGAAACAGCTAAAAAAAACTAGCGAAGCAAAACAAATAATCAGAAATCGTACAACAAGAAGCAATTCTCATATATTTAAACTTAAAAAAAAAAAACAATTAAAAATGTTATTGTTTTATTTTTAGAAAACGCTAATCAATTCATTGTTGTCCAGGTAACAACATAGAAGAAATCCAGGATAAAATCACAGAGTCGACCGCCAGACTACAGCTCTGCACTGAACAAGCCACCGAATGGAAGCCTAAGCTGAAGACTGGTACAGAAGCGCTAAGAAAATACAGATCTAGTCTCGGCGCTATGCAACGCTGGATAAGCATGTCTGCCAAAGTATTGACTGTCGACGATCCAAGCATCAAGAACAAACTCAGCGTGCATCAGGTAACTTTGGTTATTGCAAGTCCAGAGGCGGGTTAGCAAAGTAGGTTAGGAATTTGGAAACGAAGCAGCATCAATTTTCTTCGTCTTTCAGAAGGTGGGAAAGTCGCTGATTGTGGTTGAAAGTGCTCGTTGCTCTCTAAAACAGAGGTGCTTAGTTATTGCGTAGGTCAGAGGCCTACACGACCGGCCTACAGTCAATGAGACTATTGAGAAAGTTTCCAAATTTTCAGTAGTCTAGTTCGCACCTGTGTGTATTTCCATGTATAGGGTTGTTTCTTTGTGAAAATCACGAATCGAATTCTTTCTTTCGATTCAACTATTATTGTTACTAATCACTACGCGAAGTCTACCACTTTTTCATTGTTGTAGCAAAACGGATAGAAAAGATTGTTGAATAAAAGCCACTTTCAGGGGATAATCTGTCGCAATGAGCACCCAGAGAGCAAAGTCCATCATTTTACATTAATTTAACGTCTGCAGACGTTGAATCAATATAAAAATGACTGATTTTGTTGGATGGGGAATTGCTGTGTCCAACAAGTTAAACAGAAGTCTTTGATCGTTTATTAGAGTAACCAAACACTCCATTCACCGGTCAGCGGCTGAGAGCGTGTTTCGAATACTTGACTAATTGTTTTAACCACCCGAAAGCATTATGTTTATTTTGTAATGATTAAACGCCTCATTACGTAAAATAAACGTAAAGAAGTAAAATATTAAGAATATACTTTTAACCGCTGATAAATCGAAAAGAAAAATAATTGGAATTTTGCATACCTCACAAACCAAACTGTTATTGCAAACATTGTTTCAATGTCTGGAGACGATCAAATAATGTAAAAAGAACGGGTTTCACTAGAGTTGGGACAATTTAGGTTGATGTTTTTCAAATGATATTGTTATGCTTCGTTGCTCATAGTATTATGACATCATCTTTCATAAAATGTTAATGCTCAAGACTCAAGAGTCAAGACAACAAAGTCACCCTTTAATGAGCAGACATTACACGTCGTAAAAGCAACCGTTAAACATTTAAATTTTAGTTTTACAGCAAAACCGATGAGAGAAAAATTTGTAGTGGTATTTTAAAGTGTTTTTTTTTTATAACTCTTTCATTTGATGTACGGCCCCAGACAACAAAATCTGTCATTTTTATAATGATTCAACGTCTGCAGACATTGAATCAATGTAAGAATGACAGATTTTGCTACTTGGGGCGTGGTTCAATGTTAAACTACCACATTCACTGCATTTTAAAGCCACTCCCAACAAATTTCATGAATTTTTTCAGGAATTCTTCTCAGAAGCTGACAGCTCTCCTTTATCCGCTTTTTTACAAGCGAGCGAGCAGTTGAGACAAGTCCAGACCACTGAGCATGAGCGGAGTTCACTGGATGACGTCACAAACCAGATGAAGCAGCAGCACGAGGCTGTGCTACGTCAAGCCTCCACTCAGCTTAATGATATGAAGTTAGATGAAACTTTTTTTGTTTTTGATAAGATTGGATTGGAATTGCGTTAATCTAATCGAGTTCTTTCAAATTTACTGTTAACATAATATTTCAAAATTTTGAAGCCATGTTTTTGCTTAAAAGATCAAAGTCCACTTTAATATTAAGCTTTTACATTTGGTGTTGCGACATTGTGTAGAAATACAGAATGTTGGGCGTATAACATGAAGCAAATAACGACTTGCACTTTTAGTATTGCTGGTTATGTACGAAGGAATTTGTAGAGGGTACCCTCGAAAAACGAAACGTATAAAACTTTTACCAAATTGATTATGTTCTGTCCTTTTGGTGTTACGCTGTGCATATGTTATGTTTATATATGGTATTCCATATGCACTTTAAGAAACATTTAGAACATTGTGAGTTTGTTTTAAAAGTTAATATATACGTACATGATTGTTTAAGACTTTTCAACATGTACAAGTTGTAGTTTTCACAGTGACACAACTTTATCTATATTTTTTTTATAAATTTTTACTTGTTGATGAATATCTGACTATACTTTCATTGCAAACACACTTTTCTGTGGCATTGTTCTAACATTTTTTAATCTCCTGTGTTCTTGCATCTGCGCAGATTTGTTGAAGCCGAGGAAGAGTTCTTTGATTTGCTTTCAACGTGCAAAGAGCGCCTTGCAAGCGAAGAAGACTCTCTGAAACGAAAAGCAGCTCCCGAAGACTTGATAGACCAACACAAGGTGGAAACATATACAATTATACATACACTTTCTTTCTTTGCTAGCGCTTGCATCATAATGGTTTTTAGTAGTTTAGTGGATTTTTTACAATTTTTGTTTGTTCTTTTGTTGTAATATCTTGTGCAAGTCTTTGTATAGCTGTAAGGTTTGCCTGAAAATTTTCATGGTTAAAATTTAGCTTGAAAATTAAATCAGCTCAGTTTTGGTAACGTTCGCCTTGCAAATTGACGTAGTATTCCAAACATTATACTCTTTAACCTAGTTGGAACCATTAGCGGCAAGCCAGCACGTTACCAATCTGTCGCAGCTAAAAAAAAAATTGTTTCCAACGCCAAATCAGTGTAGAAAGAAACCGTTTCGCCAGCTGGAACTGTGATGAAATTTTCAGGAATTTTTCCGAGAGCCGTTGGATCGCCTGTGTACTTTGGTCCAGGCGATGGACGACTTAAACGAACGCGCAAAAAACGAACACAGCCAGCCAGGACAGCCAAGTGCCAGCACTCT
Organism: Aplidium turbinatum; assembly: GCF_918807975.1. Taxonomy (NCBI): domain Eukaryota; kingdom Metazoa; phylum Chordata; class Ascidiacea; order Aplousobranchia; family Polyclinidae; genus Aplidium; species Aplidium turbinatum. The sequence goes on from NC_137472.1 coordinate 52,181,620, forward strand.
GAAGCACAGACGGGAATATGAAGGTCTCCTGGCTGCTGAAGAAAGAACGTATAAGTACGTCTTATCACCATCATTAATTTTGCTGTTACCGTTCATGCTGTAAAATGTACATTTTATTTCATCGCCGACTCTGTCATCTGTACTACAAATCAGCAATCAGCATACCAACTCTCTCATAAAAAGCGTTTACTCTCATGTTCAAAATAATATTTTAGTGTTTCAAACTAAATAGCGTAATAATTCAGTACTGTTACGCAATGACTGATGAAAATCTCTGATGTTAATCTGCAAAGTGTCTGGTTCGGTATTGGTGATGTGAGTTCGATACCCTGGTCGGGTCTTGCCAGATACCTTGTACTGTAGTTTTGAGATTCTAAATGTCATTTTTGGCGTTGAGTGTTGATAGAGTAGATTCAAGATAATATTGTATTCTGTAGCAGCTTCTGTAATCTGTATGTCTGGTTTAGGGTTAGCGTTACACAAAAGCAAAGATTATTGTTTATTATAGCTTTCATATTTTTCTTCAGCAAACTGACCCAGGTCCCTGCTAAGATGCGCGAGTTTGAGTCGGTGTTGGCCGATGTACAGGCTTGGGTCAAACAGGCTGAGGAAGTCATGGAGAGTGTGCACAAACCGATTGAGGCTGATCCTGAAAAGATCAAGGTATGTCAAATGACGTTCTTTTAAACTCGAAGAAAAACAAAGCTTAGTGGCATTGTTTGGTGGATGTTTTTATCCATAAATGCATTTTGACGTTAAATTTTGAAAGTTACGGTTGTTGAAAGACATTCTAACAGACCATTGATGATACCTTTCCTGAAGCTCATGGCTTTTCTTGGCTTCTGAAATGAAAATAATTTTGTGTTGTCGTTTTCCCACACTTTTTTACAAGCTCTGAATGTTGTGTACAAGGTTTACTTTCTGTTTGTTTGTCACTGAAATGATTGGTCTCAAATATGGACAAAACAGCATTGTATGTTGCTACTAATCACAACAGCCACAAGGAGTTGCATTGGTGGAGAGTTCATCTGAAAAGCTGTAGCTTTTTTTGGAAGATTTTAAATTGAATGAATTTCACTTTAATTTTTGCTTAAATGACTTTAATTTGGACATTTTTCTTCCCATTTGTTTAGTCTTGTAACTTTCTTAATTAAGTTAAACTGCTATACAATTTTCATAACTTTCCTTTGATATGCTGCTTTTGCGAGATACTATTGTGACATAATTTGATTCCTCATTCAGTTTATTTCTCAGAGCATGTCTGAAGACACTAAGCATACTAGAAGCAGTGCACAAAAGGTTACCTTGTTGTGCAGATGATGTCCGATGCCTTCGGTGACGTCGTCGCTAGGAAAGATCGGCACGTGGACGCCCTCGAGTGGCTGAGCAAGACTTTGACTTCAGTGGCCCAATACCTACCCAAAGAGACAGTCAAGCGACACCAAGTGAGTACAAATTAGCGTTTAACCGTAAAATTACGTCCAGTTTGATACGTATTCACCTTATAGATAATAATGTGTATGTTTAGTTGTTTACAGTATATAGCGCTGAAGACATTGGAGCCATGTTTTACGCTTATCACTTTACAAAAAAAGAAAAAAAATTGGTACGACTGGCAGGGTATCGAACCCATGTCTTCCAACTCAGAGCCGGGTTTCCTATCCATTAAAATACGATTTAAAAAAAGTTATAATCAGTACGACTCTTCTTCAAGTAAACCGAATTTATCGTTTTAACCATATAATTGGATATGGCTGACCAAGTCAATTACATTACCACATGCTTACGGGGTTACGATCCACAGGAATCCTTGCTTACTTGGACGAGCAGCAGCAAATCTGTGATGAATGCATTGGACATAACCGAGAAGCGGTTGCATTGCATTGAGAGGTGCATCGAATACAGGAAAGAGATCAAAGTAAGCTGGTTGAAGGTTTTCGCAGATTTTTTACTATAAAATGAGGCATGATTTACATGGTAATTGCATGAATGAACGAAAAGACGCCTGAATGCAGAAATTATATTCATAGTTAAGCAGACGCTTCAAATAGCGTACCGTACTTATTGCCAATGATATTATCACTAAAGATCAGGAGGATGAGTTTCTCTCGTTGGACCCCGGGGCCGAGGGTTTACCCTTTTACCGCCCCTGGTGCCCTGTGAGTTGCTGTCTCTGGTTGTTTCTATTCGCTTCATAAACGTGAATTACTGCGACTCACCACGAGGAGGTTGACAACATGAGTCCCAGACGAAATCTTTAACGGACAGGAATGAAATAAAGATCACTAAAGATGAAATTAGTGGAGTGTTCATTATGTTCATTGCGTGATTTTCAGAGCCTGCAGAGTTTTTTGATTGTTTCTATTTACTTGGCTATTGGCTAAGGCGATTGTTTTTTTGAAAAATTAATTTGTTAATTTTTTGTTAATTAATTTTTTTTAAAATTAATCTTGCCTTTGTTGACCTTTTTTTGATTAAACTGACTATTTTGATGTTTAGGAAACAAACGAAATCTTACAGGATGAGATAGAAGCGATCCAATCTCTGGAGGAATCCGAATCTTCCAACGTTGTTGACGATCTGGAGGATGCTAAGAAAGTCTTAGCTGCATCTCAGGTTCTTCATCTTATAACTTTCAACCTCTTTTCATTCCATTACGTGTGAAGTGTTTTTGTCGCATCCAGGCTTACGCCGGGCAGTTAAAGATTTCGAATAAGTGAACAGGAAGACAAGGAAGCCAATCTTCATGTTCACCTTCAGGCATGCCTTTTAGTGTCTTGCCAAAGGCAGCCGCATGCCCTTGAGCGGTGTCGAACCGGCGACCTTTCGAGTGTCGTTCCAGGGCTCTCACCACTTGGCGATACAGCCGACTTGCTTTATGTTGACGACGAAAGAAGATAAATGCTCGATTTTCTTTCCTGTTGTAAAAACCAACCGCTCGAACACAAATGAAAGTTTTGTTTACGAGAAAAACATGTTTGAAGTTAAAATCACCATATCATCGTTTCTTGACAGTGTTGTTGTCGTTATACTGTAAAATTGAAACTTTATTTTGTCTAATTTATATACAATAAGTTAATAATAATAAGTTAATTTCTATAAGCCTGTTCAAAATCCCAGACAACAAAATTCGTTATTTTTTCATTATTATTCAACGTCTGCAGACGGATGAAAAAATGGCGGATTATACTGTCGGGGCAATGACTTAAATATTCTCATTCCCACTTATCGCGTGCGAGTGTTGCCAGTGTTGCAATTAGCGACGATATCATTTTTGTTGTCGTTATAAAAGTGAAGCTTTTCATTTATTGTTTACAAAGTTTGTCACTCGAGTTACAATGGCGGCCACTTGCCGTGTGAAGACCGCGCAATCCGATAGAAAAGGAAACTATGTAAGTGTGCGGCTCAAGTGCCACAGATCGCCCTCCAAATGCCTGTCAACAACCATCCCAAGTCGTGGATATGTTTACCTAAGCTTGAAAAATTGTAGAATTTGTAAAAAAAAAAGTCATTCAGAAAAGTTTGTATCATTTGCTGCGAGGTCTAGTGTTAAATGAAGTTGAATTTTTAAACATCCCATCCCATAAGTTGTTTTTCAGGCGTAGGACTTATTGCTGAAGTTTGTCTTGTAGCCTGCAGGTTATTTTGTAACAGTTGACTTTCCATCGTTGTTTGTTGACGACTTTTCTGTTTAACCAGTGTAACCAAAAGCAGCTGCAAGCTTTGTGTTAGGAAATGTACAACATTCATCAAAGTAGCTTCTGTTTTGTACACTACTTTTTATATCATCTTCCGCTTTTATGTGAAGCTGAAGTTTACAGGGTTTTGCATGGGATAGTAGGTCAAAAAGTTGTTAGATTGTCAGGTAACGCAAGTGCACGCCACGTTACTTCTATTAGCTCAGTAATCTTAAGCCCTTTAGCTACCAAAGGCCCTTTTTTTACATTTTCCAACTGCTGTAATCAAATCAATGTAAAAGGGTCAGAATTTTCTAGCTGTGTCGTATTGATGCTGGGAACATTGAATAGATGAATTCTTATGCGTTCAGCCACGGTCCAGGGTTATTTTTGCTTCAGTTTTTAAGGAGAGTGCAAATAAATGTAGAAAAGAGTGTTAATAGTTTTTGATGTGCTTTCAACCATTTACTTTCCGCCTAATACCCCAGCCACCTGCTACATGCAACCACACTGGGAAAACCTCCAAAGCAGCGGTTAAAATCAAGAAAGCTATTTGTACGCGCTGCACACTACTTTCTGGCAGCCGCTAGTGGAAGCCCTAGCAAACAGTGGAGCCATGAGGCGTGGCGTGAACAATAGTCAAGCAGCACACTTCCACTTCGTCAAGCATTCGGATCTCCGTCTGAAAATCAGTTGGGTCATGGCCTCTCTAGATTTGCCTCATCAAGGCGTAATCGCTTGCTCACTGATGTGGGACGCTATGGTGCTGACATGTTGCGTTGGGGCTTGGCAGAGAGTGCTACCTGTGAGTGTGGTGAAATGCAGACGCAACCCACATGATCAAGGATTGCCCGGTGTACAGACCACCTCATGGTATGGAAGGTTGATGATGACACCAGGTAGTGGCTAACCGATGGGTGTCCTGATACATAGTGACAACACGAGTGAAGAAGATGTGCTTTCGTCAGACACATGACTGTGTCTGACGATGGATATAACGATTTGCTTCTTTGTATTCGGTCCACTTAATTCTACTTTCCAACCATCAGATATAAACTTTGATATAGAAAATAACCACTTTATCCGTTGTATTTTTCAGGCTACTTTGAAAGCAGTCGAGTCCTTGTCTGGACGTGTCTTGTCTGATATTGCTGCTGGCAAAGAGTTGCACGCTGACGAACAAGCTCCAGCTTTTCTCTATACAGACGTCTCTAACCTAGAGAACCAATGGAGCACATTGCGAGGTGCTGCCGAGAATAGATACGACCGACTAAAGGTGAGAAAGTTGCCAGTTCACCACCGTTTGAAGATGTTGCTTTTTGAGGTTACCGCTAGTTAATCGAAAAACATTTGCTTAATGTTTTGACTCTGTGACATCACCTCGCTTTCTACATGTATTTCTCTTTCAAGTCCAGCAGCGAAATTGAAGGTATACCAATCTTTTTTAATCTTATTGTAACGTCATTTTCCATTGCCAGGCCATGGTTAAATCCTGGGAGGAACATCAGACGGTGCGTGAGGCGGTTGCGTATTTCATCGCACAAGCCGAGTCATCATTGAAGGCACGACTACGGCTCAGCAACCTGTCATCAATCAACCAAGAAATGTCATCCAAGACGGTGCTGGACAACGAGTTGGAGCAAGCACTGAAGGCCATGGAAAGGATTGAAGCTGAGAGTGACATGTTAATGAAACAAGCGAGCAACGAAGGAAAAAGAAACATCACAAAAAATAACGAACAACTTTCAAACAGTTTGTCAAAGGTGACTTTCATGTTTCAATTTTCTTTTCACCTTCTACAAGCTATTTGTTCAATTGTTCATCTAGTTTTCATTGTAGGTATGAGATTAAGCTTTTATATACCACACAAAAGTATAGTAGATGTTGTTTTATACTTGATATTATTATTTCCTTTATTTTCTTTTAGCAAGGCGTCGTAATGTTTGCCTATGAGTCGTGCATTGTACATCCTAAAATCGTTTTCAATCCCATGCCCTAAACCTAAGTTGTACTTTTTCGTTTTTACACTTGTTGAAAAAATATTGGTTAAACTTGAAGCTTCTATTCAGTCATTTCAAATACAAAAGTAGAATGAACCTCAACTTACTTAGATATATTGATAAGATAGATACTGTATTGATCAATTGATAAATTTGCGGCGTTGCACCAACAGATAAAAACTGACTTGAAGACATTTATGGACAAGCTTGAAGACATCAAGTCACAGTGGGAGAACTGTGACGCGAAGATATCAGACATTGGGCAGTGGTTGCATGATGTGCAGGTTCAGGTAGGGTGTTGCCGAGATGTAAGCTGGCAAATCAGTCCTTTTTTACATTGATACAACGTCTGCAGACGTTGAGTCAATATGAAAAAGGACTAATCTGCTTAAATTTTAAACTGACATGTCACCGAGTTAGCTAATTTTTCGCTTTGGACACATTTATGGCATGATGAAGTTAATTTATTCTTTTTTTTTTTCAGATTTCTGAAATTGAAAAGTCTGATGAGCTGGCTGATAACCAGTTCAAAAAGTCGCAGGAGATATCCGGAGATGTCCTCGGGAAGGAGAGGGAGCTTGTGGCTCTGGAGGAGCTATGTTCGGTCATCGAAGGTCTGGAGAATCCGACCACCCTCGACGCGAAACTGACCACTGTGAGGGGAAAGTGGAAACAGGTGGAGGGATTATTGTTATATTTTCAGATTATGATTATATATTATAAATATAAAATTTAATATATTTTACATTAATATTATTGGTTTAATTCGATTAAATGCATTTTTAAATATTTTTTTAGTAAAAATTTTATTTGTTTGTTTCTCATCAGTATTTATTTGACAGTTAGATGGATTTTAATCATAAAAAATATTCTTAGACAGGGCCTTTTGCAAATAAATTATTTTTTTGTGTTTGTTATTGAAAACACTATTTCCACCAACCTGCATCGAATTTAGCATTCCGACGCATGACGTGAAAAACTTACTTTTATTTAGAAATTATGAAAGGACCTTTTTTTCAGGTGAACAGCCGCGTGGAGGCACTCGTGCAAGGACTGGGCGAAAATCTCTGTCACCAGGAAAAGTTTGACGCAGCTCAGCGACACGTTGAGGAATGCCTGACCAAGGCTGAGGCTGAACTCAGCACGACCTTTGAACCCTGCGCTACCTCGGATGACGTCATGAACCGCAAGGAAGAACACGTGGTCAGTAATTGTTTATTTTTTGCGTTTAATATTCGCAAATACAAAGAAAACGACTTTTCACTCTTACAATATAAAAGTTTTTTTTTAAGTGCAATGTGAATGTATTTTGTAAAAATAATCCAAAAGAAAGCTTGATAGCCTATTCTGTTCATTTTTCATTGTGGTGTGGCATTGACAAAGGTGTAGTAGTAGCGTGTCACTTATGTTGCAATTGCGTACATGTAAATGTATCAATACTAAAGTAATTTTTCTCGTGCAGAAATTTACTCATAGTCTCGAACAAGTTCGTGTTGGCCTGGCAACATTGCAGGCCGAAGCAAAGTTGTTGCGAGACGTAAAAAGTGCCCAACTTTGCAATAGAAACCTCCAGAAAAGGTAAATATTATATCGCTGATGTTATAACTACCTACACGTTTCATCACACCCTCAAGATGAAAATGTGTTTGTTTATTCTTTTGTTTAATTTTGTTTATACGGTTTTATACATCTCCGGAAATTAATATTGAACCATACGAAAACGAAATCAAGCAGCAACACCGCATCTATCATGATACAAAAGAGAAAAAATTGCGGACGTTTTCGGCTCTCCATAATCTAGCACTCTTCAAGTATTTAAAGACTGATTGTGATTTTGTACAGATTTTATATTGTGATCAAGTTTAACATCTTCAAGTTTATTACATATAGAAACATGTTACATATAGAAACGTGAAGATGTTAAACTTGATTACGTTACTCGGCTTCGTATGCCTATGGTTCCACAAGACAAACTCTCTACCGAAGCTCTATCATTTTATATTCTATCTTATACGCTCTGAGGATACGCGTTGTCACTGTGCGAAACGTTAGGGAAGTCATAACAACAAGTCCTATGTTTTTGTTTTTACTTTCTACGAACTCGGCAGCCCTTATTGGCAACGTAATTACGATCTAAGTTGGTCACGACTTTCCCAGGTACAACGAGGTCATACGAGGTGTCAGGTCACGAAGCAAACTGCTTGATGATTCCTTGAACCAATGGCAATCTTATGAGAGAGACTTTAATGCTGTTCGTCAATTTATTGACAAGTAAGTACTTTCGGATTTGATTTTTATGAGCAAATGCAAGTTATGGGTGAAGCAATTGTTTTCTGTTCCACGAGTGACAACTTTTGAAGAATCCTGCCCGAGCTTTTATTCAAAAAGCAGTTTACACATTTCTTTGCTACAGAAAAATACAAGCATCATCAATAATCATGAAGTAATCATCATCAATATACTTTTCATGTAGTGCTAATCGCCTTCGTTTAGTTGGTTGATCACAAGGACAACGTTTGGTTATTCTAAGCTTCCAATTCCTGCACAAAACTAACCATTGTTACGTTGTGAGTTGAAACACAATGTCAAATATTCATCCGCTTGATGACAGGTGCGAGGAGATTGTAGACGAAGAAAGTGGCGCATTGCCTGGTGACCAGCAAAAGCTTCGACATGAATTGGAAATAGCTGCAAAGCTGAGCAGCGAGGTTCCGGCCTATCGCGTATGTTGATCTTATTGGGATTACACGGATGTTTATACTAAACTATACCTACGCCATTTGAATACACCCAGCTACTAAAATTGTTTTTTTGCATTGATTCAGCGTTTGAAGACGTTAAATCAATGTAACAACAACTATTTTTCAGTTGTCTGCTGGTAACGTTGTGATGGTGCATTGTGGAGGAGTGTTTGAAGTAATTCCCTTACTTCAATTTCTTTTCTTATGTAATCAACACACAAATTAAGCTATACTTTTACTCTAGACTTCTCGTTTTGAAGTTATTGCAGTCAATAACGTACAAACTTGTTGCTGATGATGGCATAAAATATATAGAAATTCGTTCGACTTGTTATAAAGTGTAATTTGTCTTTAGGAGTCTGTTAAAGCATTGAAAGCCGAAGTGGACGAGCTGGAGAAGATAATTCCGGTCGATAACGAACTACTCTTGACACGAACACATGCCATGGTATGCGAATGCTTTCTTTTATAATTTTTCTTTTCGAATTTGTTGTCAATATGTTTCTATGGTGTGCCATTTTGCTGCTAATCAAGTAGATTTTACCTTTAGCCCCTTGACAAAACTGATCATGCTAACTGACGAAACGTCGGAAATAAAGCTGCTAATCACTTTGAACACCTTGTGGCAGCCTACTGCAGTTTACAGTCACTAGAAAAATGCACGATTATATTTTAAAATAAAAAAAAACATTTCATTTTCAGGAGGTTCTTCTGGAAGATCTGCCCCAGCAGTTCTCTGACCGACAGCGAGTCGTCTCGGCTGCACTAGCTTCCCATATGCAATACGAAGATACAGTGGAACGATTCACAACCTGGCTGCTGGCTTTTGAAAAATCCCTCCGAGAAACCACTGACGTGTATCTGGATGACGTGACCAAGGCCCTTGACGTCATAAAGGTATGATACTTCAGGTTTTGGAGTGAAAAAATTAAAACTGGTCAGTTTTTAGTTTGAAGGTGGATAAGTGATGACCAGTGTTGTACGGTTGACATTTGCTGTGTTATACTTGCAGAACCACAACTTTAACAGTTGCTGCCGATAAATTAGTTCTTTTTACATTGATTCAACGTTTGCAGAATCATTTGAATCAATGTAAAAAGGAGGTAAATTTCTGGTTGGTTAGAGATATTGTTGAGGAGTCAAGGTTGCATATTATGTGAATCGGTTTTGGTACAAAGTTGTTTGTTTTGCCGTCGAGTGTTCGTGTTGTGGCTTGTTAGCCTATGCTCTTTGAAATGATTACTTTGCTTTAGTCATAAAATTGAACAATTGTTGTTTGTATGTCTTCAAAAACTAGAGTCCAAAGCAAGCTCTCAGCAAACGTGGTTTATTAATATGAACACAAATACCACACAAGCTCTTTTCACATAAATTCTTGGCGTCTGAGAAAATAACAAAAAAAACGTTAGCATGAAACAAAAAGTGCAGTAAAAAATTGAAAGCAAGTCTGAACCTTCAACGTGTCTACCTTGTTTTATAATGTGATAGTTTGACATTTATGTCAGTGAGCACACACTCACGCAGCCTACTGCTTGGTGATTGAAACCTTGTACTTTGATACTTGTAGCACACTGAAATGCTTTTTCAGCTTGATATTCCATAAACTTGGCTTTTCTGACAAGTTTTGTTCCAAAAATTTTTTGACTACACAATTTTCATTTTGCCAATCTCTGAAAGCATAAGTGTACAAAGCAAACCTGTTAACAAACTTTAATACACGAGTCGCGATAGAGCTATTTTTGATTCCTTTTTTAGTAACTTTGTTATGGCTAAGGTTTTCCTCGTGATGCAGGTACAAGTGACTGTTGTAACAAATCTGTGTTACAACATATCACAAGAATTGCTCACAACAAACGCAATACTGGTATTGTGCTGAGTCGCCTGATCCAGCTAGCAAAACATTTTTTTACGTTAGTTTAACGTCACAAGACGTTGACGACAGGTGACGGTGAAAATGTCAAGGTAGTGTTTTAGGCCTACCACATGCAAAACTTAATGACTCAATAATGTGGTGAAAGTGAGGTATATACTTGTTATTTGTTACGTAGCACAAACTAGACTTGTGCTCATAAAAGGAAACTTTGAGAGAATTCATCATATTCAGCATCTGATGGGTGACTTTTTGAAAGCGATGACGTAAAAATAATAAAGCAGGATGTTTGTGTCTTCTGATTGACAGTTTATGTGAAAACCTTTCGGATTTTGTATACTTTTTTTTAAGAAAACGTGTAAAAAGTGAGCAGAATTACTGATCCCAGACCTTCAAAGGCGTAAAAAAATATCGTTAAATGCACATTAGTTTTGAAATATTAAACAGCAAATGAATAAGGTTCTGCCGTCTGATCTGAGGCTTGGGGGTGCCCTTCTAATGCCTCGTTCGATGAGTCCATGTGACTAATGGTTTGGTATTCATTTTCGTCAATCAAAGGGATTTGAACGTTGTGATAAAGTATATTTTCTTTCACTAGAAATTCTTCACTTTGAGGCTCGTAGATTTGATTGTATCTCGTCACGGACTCGTTACTTCTTTGTCTTTGAGTTCGTTTGTCAGTTTCTATACCGACATGTATTAACCTTCCTCGTGCACCGCCGTTTCCGCTCATACTTGCGTCAGAGCCGGTAGCAGACCCGTTAGATGGCAGGCCAGAGTCCAAGGCAGTGGTGCCAGTGCTGGTGATGGTCGATTGCTCACTTCCTTTTGCCTGTTTGTTTCTGCAAATGTGGAATAAAAGCTTATAAACACAAACGTCTTGATTGGCGTCGGTTATTTGCTCTAAAATAAGTTTACATTTTCGTTGCAAAGTCACTGAAGTGTCATCTGCATAGCGGTATAATGGTTGACGATTTTTGCCTAATTGACCCTCGCTAACTGTCTGAGGTCGCTACACGTTCAAAAATTTAAATATCTTTATGAAATTCGACCATATCGTATTTATATCTTATTGGGTGAATTATAAATAGCCCCCACTTAGAAAATCGGTTCTTTGCAAACGTCAACTTTATCCTGGGTATTTTTCACAAGATTGATTTGCATGCATAACACTTTGCAATGAATCGTGCTTTTCTTAGACTTAGATTAATAATATGCCCGTACATTTACTAGTAAACAGGTAAGCTAGTGTAATTTATTCTCGCTAAACAATATATCATCACTTACTTGAAGCAAAATAACGTTACAAAGACGACTACGATGAATAGGACAAACGCAGCACTGATTATTAGGACGGTGTATGACTGTAGACCAGTGGCGGCTGCAAAATGTACATCAGTTATGACATGATCAACCACTTGTTTGTATATTACCAAGTTGTAGCACTATGGTATCATTATCCCAGAGTTTGAGGGTTTTACGAAACGAAACAGTTTTTTTTAACTTTAACGTTCATTTCACTTATTTAAACGCATGTATTGTTAACTTGCATGTTGTTTCGTAAATCCTGTGTCGGTAACCCGATTTTGTAAAAAAAAAGTCTGTAAGGATCTTTGAGTATAGGATTGTAGTACACGATTAAGTTATGAACTATATAAAAACAACCAAACTCTGCTTTAAAGTCAATAAAACAAGCCACGTTCAGTAACTTATGGTAGCCCTGTTGTAGAATTAAGTTTTGTGTTGTTATTGGGTCTGGTTGTTGTGATTTTCTTGATACTATATTGTGTTCATTTAAAAAAAAAAACATAAGCATCTTTGCCATGTAAACGTACTGCCATCATTTGTTTCAAAGCTTCTTAACCATATAAAGTCAGCAGCCACTACATTTCGAATGGGTCTTTTTGCCAATGTCGGTGAATTGCTCATACTTTAAGTACCGTTTATACACTGGCCATTCAAAACGTGTTATTAAAAGGTTGTTATTAATATAGAGTACGTTTCTTGCCAATCGATTTAACTATATATTGTTCTACTTTAAAGAAACCACGCAATTAACTTCACAATTAATAAATTGACATTCGTGTAAATTAAGTATGCAAGCTCAGCATTTTGCCCTTCTCAAAGAACTTATTTGCATGCAGTGCTTATATAGAACGCAATGCTAATATGTAACTCACCATCATTTGAATCTTTACGCGATTCTTCTGGCAAGGAGATAGACGTGTTATAATTGACCGTTTGAATTGAGTCGGTTTTGCTTAGTGTCGTTAAGACGTCTGATTGACTTATGGGGTCTGTCAATCAAATCAGCGGTGATGTAAGTAAATACAAAACGATGTGCGCAACTACCAACCAATATGTAAAGTACATGTGTTAATGAAATGTGCCGCCCACTACCCACTGTTTTATTGGAGCAAGGTTTCATAAATGCACTGCGTTTAAACTTTTGGTTGCTGCGGGTACTAGTCCGATGAACAAATGCACTTCTTCTTGTATTGATATTCTAGGATTTTCTTTTTCAAAACTCAAAGATTTTTTTAACAGGTAAAGATATAATGGTCTTACCTGTTTTCAAAGTGTACGCTTTTGTTGCTATCTGTGATTTTACGTATTCCACGACGAAAAAACTGTTTCGCCAACCTCTCTTAGAGTAGATTGTTCTCAACTGACATTCTTCATTTTTACTGCAAAATTAATGCAAGGACATGCTTTTGTTGGTTACCGTGCAAAGTGTCTATAATAAACTGATGACCTTTTTACACTTTTTTTTATGTTACATGAAATCAATTAATTTAAAATGCACATTGTCGTATGGTTATGGGTGGTGCCTCAGACAGCAAAATTCGTCAGATTTGAATCAATGTAAAAATGACAAAATTTGCTGTCTGGAGCCGTATAATGACCACCTTACCCCATCCACCATAACTTGCATTTTCTACCTAGTTTTAACATTTTTTGCTCTTGACATGATCATACTAAGGATGCTGTGATAGCGAAATCGATCTATGATAAAAAAAAGAGGTTGGTACACTGTTTGTTGCGTTGAGTAACAGGACTATACTATACTAATGATACGAGACAGTCAACCGCTTCAAGTGGACAAATTGCTGGGTTGGTTTACAAAAACAGGAAAGTTTTATGAGTCAATTAGTTTTAACATTGTTGTGAATGGTCAGACCTTAAAACGTTGTAAAATATGACAACTTTTGCTGACCGGTAAATCCTACTGTTGATGTGTCTTCTTTCCCCACATGTTTTACGGGACTTTGTTGTTACGCGGAAATGGTCATTCATAAAAAGTTGTGCAAATGCCAGCATTTGATGGATGCAAGATAGCAGCACCATCATACAAGGTTGGCAACGTTTTAAAAGCGAGCCTAGTTAGCAAAAACAGTTTTTTTGCATTGATTTAACGTCTACAGACGCTGAACTAATGTAAAGAAAAAGATTTGCTCGTTGGCGTGGGATTTAAGACTCACTGAATTGCGTCCCACATCTCAGCCGCGTAGGTTTCCTCTGTTTTTACGCATCTGTACTTTTTAGTGTCCGGTTTTTTGTTTTTCCCTGTTGCTATGGCACCCAGACTGACGTAACCATTCGGGCAAAGCATCGTCCAAACAATAACATGTTCAGCTATCGTCCATTTTCCATAAAAATCCAGTGGTTCTGCCAAGCTTCCGTCTTCTGATCTGCATTGGTACAAAATACAACATTAGTGTATTTAGATTAGATTCTATTTGAATAAGGTCGTTCTGATGATCCTTATTTAGGTGAAACAGGCTGTTAAGGGTTCTCAGATAGTAATAACTATATTTGATTTAATTCGCTCTGCTTTGCTTTTTTGCTTAGCATTGAGCACTTTTTGTAGTATTAATAGTTTTCATTGTTCCAACATTAGTGTATGTGTATTGCGTCGATTCATGACCATTGACCATGTTAATACTTTCGTGTAGGTCGTGTGTAGGCTACTTTTAAACTTTTCTCCAAGTTTCATTTCCGCAATTGCTCATTCGATGGCTTTTCTATGCCACGTCTGGACTGCTGACATTATCCTTTCGTTTGGAAGAAAAACTGAGAACGTTTACTGCAGTTTACTTGACAAACATTTTTACGTTAAAAGAACTAAAAAAACTTCTGCTTGAACATATTAATGAAGCTACAACAGCCACACAAAATCGGGCGGATGCGATTTCTTGTTGCTTTAAAACGCATCGGCTGCCATTTCTGCTTTCACCCCAGCATATGTTTTCTTTTTCACTTACCTTCCTACAATCAGCTCCGCATCAGAGTCTGGCCGTTCTTTTTTTGTGTGGAAATGTTGACCGAGCACAAAGTATTCACTGGATGGAGGGGTTGGTTCCCAGATGGTAACCCGAGTCTCTATGACCCTCCTCGCTGTTGCTACATCTGTTTTGATAGTTTGCACGCCCGAATAGCCTTGTACTATCACTGAAAATATAACGCCGTGTTGTCATGCTATAGTAATATTGTATCGATCTCGCTGTTTCAGGCTCAATTTGATTTTTGCTGTTTTCAACATTTCCCGCATTTCATGCTTGAAAATATATGTAGGCAGAGTATAAACAAAATATTAACAATTTGCGCGAAAAAGTCAGTCGCTTCTGATTGACGAAACATCAAAATAAATGCAAATTATCACCCGAAGCACCTGGTGATAGCTTAGCTTATTTTATACGAGGAGCGTATGATGTAATTGAATTAAATGCTTGGCGAACTGTCTCATTCAATTTTTAACATATCAAATACTTCTGTTTCATACTCAGAATATTTACGTTTATGCTTGTTGAAATATGTCAGATCATTGTTCCCCAGCATATCATCTACGTATCGCTAAATTAACTCATTTAGATCTTTTAATTTTATACCAGCTCGTTAGTGAACTATGAAATATCGTCTTTTGGTGCCGGTGTGGTCTGTTTTGGGATAAATCAGATTCTTCACATCCATTAAATGAAATCACGATTTAATTCATAAATTTCCCGTTATTAGTATACATTTACAGTTTGTTTTATTTTATGGAATTATCAGGAGTTTTTTTTTATTTAGATATGGCCAAAAAGGTCAATGTAAAAAAGAATACTACCTACAGCAAAAACTGACACGGTAAAATTTCGCGCCACGTTTTATCTGAAATCAGTTAGTAGCAATTTTATTGCTCTCTTCTGATTCTGTTATCCAGTTTTTTCGCCTCGTGATAATTGTAGAACGTAGCACAGAACTTTTCCGTATCGCTTTTTACTGTTAATGTTGTTTTTTTTCTTGCTGCAGCGAGCGCTTTATGTGCAACTGCTGATCATAAATAAATGATTATTTCCGTTAGGTCACCTTAACATGTGGAAGTTCATGGCTTTTGTCTTGCCATCTCCCTTGGTAGGCTAATTTCTTTGTAGCCTACTATTCTTTAGTTAATATAAGCCACGGAAGCACTTACCACATAGGTGCAGTGAGAAAACCGAGCAAGCAAGAAGCCTGGCTGCGTGCATCGTTACATCTTCCAAATGACAAATAAATCTGACAACAACTTATTAGTTATTTGTAATCTAAAATAAACAAGTTAACGTTTCCAAGAGAAATTTACACGACTAATCATCGACCGCACTCTTTTGAACCTCTCCTGCTTTACGTGTAACAAATTCGAGAAGGAAACGTCTGTGACGTTCTCAACAAACTAATAAATGTGATGCCTTCCCTGTCGTGCATACTGTGCACGTAAACACAGTCGCCGAAATCTTTTGTTTAGCCTGGTACGAAAGCTGCATTTTGCAATCTGCATTGCTCGCAAAAACCATTTCTCACTCAACATTGATTCAAGTTGCTGCCATTTTGCGTTGTTTCTATTACCTTTAATATGATAGGAAAGCGTGCGACACATGACTACATTTGCTAACCTATTCTACTTAAGTCCTTTGTTAGAAGAACATCTGCTTGTACACAGTTAATGGTTGATGTAGAATAGTCTGCTTCCTGGTTACGGAAATACGCTCACTTCTTCAGTGCTTCTTAGTCACAACTTTGCCTTGTTTATCTTTTCACATTGGCTGCAGATAGATACGACAACTAAGATGTATTGTTGTTTTCATTTAGCAGCAAATGTCAACATTTTGACAGCACCGTAAAAATACGTCTTGTAGGAGAAAAAGGTTAAAACCGTTACTTATGGTTACAATACAAGATAATGTAAAGTCATACTTTTGAAGCTTCACAAATCCTCATAACAAAAAACGAATAATTTTTTTGTCAACTGTCGTGAGGTTATCGTATGTAAGAATTTATGTATGTAAGAAACACCGGGTAAGAAATGGTTATGAATTGTGTGAGCGCGTTGGGTAACGATACATACGCATAAAAACTTGCCCAATCACCGATTGAGAAGTCAGAAATATTTGACTTTGTAAAAGTAGTTCCGTATTAGGAATTACAAGGTGTAAAAAGATTTGCATCTTGCTGCTCAGTTTAACTAATTATGTGGGCAAGAATGGCCGGATGCCTTGGTGAGAAGACAGAAAGTGCCCACAGAAATTTATTGCTTGGAATTTGCGCTGTCTTCTGCGTAGCTAGACCCAACAGCAAATCAGCCAATTTTACATTGATTTAACATCTGCAGACGGAGAATTAAAGCAAAAAAGGATTCACTTGTTGATTGGGTAGTTACTTTAACATGAATACAAGTATGTTCGCATCACTTTCTTGCCAAAGCGTGTCACGTCGGTTCAGTAGATGATGGTTTCCCATTGTGTGCGAGCAAAAAAGCTTCCTTTGCTGTGCCACGATGACTTTGCGAAAAAGAAAGTGCATGCGCACAGGCTTGCAGCAGCGTCCAACATATGTTGGGAAAAATGTTTCAACATTATAAAAATACAGTGTTTCACGGTTTTGAGCAGTATTGAACATGATCCTCAATATTCATCAGATAGTAGGTTTACATACGGTTGGACAAAGCAAATATATATTTTCAATTCTTCAAAGTCACGTCTCGTTGATTTCAATACTTTTAGTCGAAACATAAAGTGGATTTTGAACTGTTTTTGGATAAACTTCGTTATGTAAAGCATTATCAAGCATCTCTCGAGGTGTTGTTTCTTCATAGAGCATGTTGATCCTCATTTCTCTGGCAGGCTTCAGCGGATTGTTGTTAAACGATATACTGCCGCTTGGTGACGGTGCTGCGTTTTGATAAACAAAACCTGAGATTTCAGTGCTCACAAAACTGTTGTTGAGAGGTCGAATTAAAACACTTTTTGATTTCCTGGATCTGTAACAAAATAGAACGAAGATTGATTACTAATTACGTAATCCTTGCAAGGTATTGTCATTTTAAACACCTGAAACGATTCGTGACTGCTAAACAAGTAAAATTTTAACGCAAATATGTGAACATCAGATCGGAATAAATATTGACCAGGCTGTTGCGCAAAACGCCCCTTTTGAAACGCATGTGATGAATTTAAATCAGTAGTTACATTTCTGTAAGTTGATTTTTACCAACTTTATCACGTCATGAAACTGTTTTTGCTTTGAAGTACTATGGCCAGCGTCGCTAGAAAATTTGAGCTAAGATATAAGCGTAATTTGTGCTTTTAATATATTTCCTGTAGCTGGCCATGCTACAGTTTGTAGTTGCCTGCTTCCTTTGCCAACTTCGTTCTGAATTGTCTATTTTTTTATGAGTAATATTAAATTTGTTTGTATTTGTTAGTATTGGTCTTACCTCAGCTTGTTGCAAATGACAATGCAAACAACGATCAGTGAAATCCCTATCACTGTGCCAGAAACGGCGATGATTATGATGTGGGTTGTATTGGTTGGCTCAAATACCAGATTTGTATCGGACGGTTCTGATGATTTTGTCAGTCTTTCCGTGTCAGTTGATACAATGCTGGTTGTCTTTGTTTCAGGACTTCTTGTAGTTTGTTCAAAGGCATGCGTTGAGCCATTTACTGCAGAAAAAAGGATACAAAATATGTTGTTTCTGTTTCACATGGAGATGAAGAGTGTTATTGGAGGAGCACGTTTTGTTGGTTAATTGTTTGTTTGTCGTATCCAGGCTTATCCAAATCTTCAACCACCGGGGTTGAAGATTTAGATTAAGTGAACGGGAAGGCAAGGAAGCCAATCTTCATGTCCACCTTCAAGCATGCCTTTAAGTGTCTTGTCAAAGACACAGCCGCATGCTCTTGAGTGGTGTCGAACCGGCGCCCTTTCGATTGCCGTCCCAGCGCTCTCACCACTCGGCTATGCAGCCGACAATTGGTTAATTGAAAGTAATAAACTTTTAATGTGGCCCTGCATGCATCGTAGATCTGCAATGCTCTCAGCGTTTTACAAGACTTGCGATTTCATCGCAGCCGAGTACGTTTGAAAAGTATGCTACATAATAGAAAATACTAAAAACTTACCTGTTGGCACGATGTAGGTGCGGGGTGTGGCCACCAGTTGGTAGCCGACTGTGCTCGCACTGTCTCCTTGCGGTTGAGCCAGAGCATAGAAGGAACCGATTGGATTTCCAGTCACTGGCATTGCCCATAGGCCATATCTTCCATTACCGCTGAAAAAAAGTTATAACAAAACTAGTTTTTTAAGTTTTGTTCCTATAAAAGTGTAAAATTTATTAATTACTTAACTAAAATGAGTCGAGTCATAAGTAAATTTTCTTCTGAAATTATGTTTCAAATTTAATTTTATCAATATATTTTTACTCGGATGCTTTTGTTTAAAGATTTTTTTAAGCAGACCAAAGATGGGAGATAATGGTATTCTCGGTCAATAAAACAAAATAGTAGCTAGAGATTTCTTAAAATTATCCTATTGCTCCAATACACTGATATTTCAAATAATAACTCACAAGAAAAAGAAATATATCTCTTTAGTTTTGGTGATTCTTCTATTCACGCATCTGTATCTGTTTATATCTGGTTTTCTCTCCGAGCCATGGAGGCCTTTCATGGTGGCAATTCCACTCATTGCAACGTAGTTTTCAGGACAGATCATTTTCCAAAAATTCATTTTATGATAGTCGATCATCAATTCAAAATCCAATGGAACTGCCAGCTCATCAGTTTCGTTGATCACTCTAAAATAGATACATAGACTCTTTGACAGAAACAGGAAGAAATTGCCACAGCAATCTATTTTAATCATGTTGCACTGTTATTTGAAACCTTTTAATGGCATGAATGGCACCCATCATTTCACCAACGCAATAATTTTATTGAGTTGAAGAGTTACTTTAGAGAACATTATATAACTATTTTGTTTTGCATATTTGTCAAAGCGTGTACTAAAATGTCAGTGTGACTCAATTGGTTTTATTTTTGTTAACAGAATACTGACAAGTAGAATAGAAATATCAACGTCTGACATAAATCCATTAAGTTGTTTCAATTAGGCTTGTCTACAACGGTGACTTAATCCCTAAACACTAGGCCATACGAAGAAACCGCGAAGATCAATTAGCATCAGTTCAACTCTCGGCTGTTCAATTTTGCAAGCACGCTTCAAGGGTAGTTTATCAGTAAGTGCACGTACTAGAATGTACAGTAAATGGAATAAGATACAGGCAACGGCATTACCTGCAGAAACATCAGCTTAGCTTTAAAGGTCCTGGGCTGCAAGTATGCGCAACAACCAGGATTAAACTTAAGATGCATCTTTCGCGGTCTTATAGTTCATTGATTGTACGAATCTTAACCTCCTGCCAGTTTGGAACCACTGGGAGTAGAGACTACAGAGCAAAGTTTCCGCGTGTTGTTGAAATTTTGTTGCCTTTCAATTGTTCTATCATATAGCTGTCGCAAAATTGAAAATTGTGCATGAAAATTTGTGATTCAAGTGCACACGTCGAGATTGATCTAGCTTGCTTTGTTTCACTGTTTTTCGTTTGCACAGTTAGGCACTTATCCAACTGAACTATCGGGACAAAATTAAATTTGCGTATTGTAGATACAAGTAAATACAAAAAAATGAATTTACATACATATACGTAATTTTAACATGTTTTTACCTGGCCACCGGTATACGAGTGTCTGGGTTTGAAATTCTCTCATTCAAGTATCTTGACTCTGCGTATCTACTGACGTACTGACCGATGACGTAGTAGCCTGGCGGGGGGTCGGGTTCCCATATCAGGTTGTCATCCACTCTCGACCCTGGAGCCCATATGAGATCAAGCTTGCTTTGAACAGCTGTGAGGCAAAAAAAAACAGTCCATAAAACTTGCTTGATTTTCAAATAACTTCTTTAAACAAGCAAGGCAGTGCAGCCAGGCCTCAATCGGTACGACGTAACCGCCAATCACGATTGAGGATGCACAAAAAATCTTTTTATGGAAACCCATACAGTTTTTTAGAAATTTTGTTTTAGTATAGTCAGTTGCAGTAACACGATTACAACTAGTAATTATTCTTGTGGCTTATGCATTACGGATTTTAGTATTATTTTAAAAGCTTCATTTTTTCCCATCGTGTCATTTACAGTTCACATGACAAACAATCGGCGCAAATCGAGCGTACGGGTCTGTTTGTCCTTATAAAAACACATTACCTAAAGTTAAAAATACGTCGCATTTGTTGAAATAGAAATCTCTTTTCCTGAAACTCTTTTATTTTCATAATTAGGAACAACATGAAGTTGCTATAATGTCTGGGTGTCTGTCATGCCTTGGTTTATTTGCATGTCAGCCCAAACTCGATTGTCGTCATGAAGAGAAGAGCAGACAGACATTTCCTAGTAGCACTTAATTTTGACGTGAAAGGTCTGGATACTGGGCGTGACGTTGGTTACCGGACGTTGAAACAACATTGAAAAAAGAATTTTTGTTTTGTGGTCTTGCTAGACCAGTTGCTTCACTGCCAAGGCAATGTTAAAACTACAATATTAAATTTCTAAGCAAAGTGCTTTTTGATTATATTTTTAATTTTAATGATCATCAAACTTCAAAATTACCGACTAATATGCTATATGTGCTCGAATAATTATTGACTAATATAGTATGCGCTCGAAAATTTGTTTTTTTATTAAAAGTATTGTTTTTCTTTCCAACAAAAGCGTTTGCTTCGCAAAATTAAAAAATTGCTATTTCGAAATCCTGTTTGCAACCGTTGATGTAATTTTGTCTATTACATGATTTATGTTGGAATGCACATTGCGCAATACCTTACACTATTCTGCCGCATCCAGGAATTTGCGAGCATATTATGCAAAGCGGAATGGCCCGTTTCGGCGAGTCCAATTCGGCGAGTGCTCTATTCGGCGAGAGCCCTTTTCGGCGAGTTCCCTATTCGGCAATTTTTTGAATTTTTTTAAAAATTATTGGGTGCCGTAGCCTAATTATCATTTTCGTTTTAGGGTTAAGGGTTGGGGTTGGGGTTAGAGGTTAGGGGTTGGGGTAAGGGTTGGGGTTAGGATTAGGGGTAAGGGTCTTATTTCAACGTTTAGCGACGTTAAAACGATGTAAAAGCGGCAATGATAATTAGGCTACGGTACCCAATAATTTAAAAAAATAATTCAAAAAATCGCCGAATAGGGCACTCGCCGAATAGTAGCAGACTCTATGCAAAGGTAGACACTTAAGAGCAGCAGAGCTCTGTGAAAAAGTACAACCTTCGGCTGCATTGACACTGTCTGCTTTGTAAAGCGCTGAGGAGCAACGCATTCTGCGATGGATTCAGCGCTATATAATAACAAGCATTTAACGACCCAAGACCGGTACTGTGAAGAGCATTATGTTTTGACAGAAGTTAAACCAAAAATTTCCGGTTCCAAAATCGCGAATTTATAAGAAATAAGATTGACTTCAGAAATCTTTCTGTTTCTACAGACCGGCCAATTGTCATAGGAGTTAAAGACAAAAAAAAAACGGTTGCGATTCGCTTTTTTAAGGGCCAACTACCAGACTCCCAAAAACTCGTCTAACTCCACAGCCCTATTTTCAAGTCCTAAATTTATGCCACGCCCACCTTCAAATCCAAAACCACAGAACTACTCAGCCTAACGTTATTCCATAACCGTTTATTTTTTTTTATTTCTGCGAAGGGCAAATCGAAAGCCCAGTGCCGTTAAAATTGAGCCAAACTTATCTTCCTCTAAATATGTTTATGAAACGAGGAAACGTTGGATTGAAAGACATCGCGTGCCTGGAGTTGTGAGTCAATTTTTCACGTGCTTAAACTTTGGGTAAACGTCATTGATCCGATTGGTTAGACGTTGATTTCGTAATAGATGACTTCCATGTGACCTGCGGTTAAATCACGCCATCTTCCAACATGAACAAATCTATTCTATGAAAGTGTGTGAAATGTGAAATGTTAGTTCGGTAAAAAATTAACTCACCTGTTGTCCACAGCAGCAGAATTGCAATCATCTTGTGTGTCAGATTTCCCATAGCTATCTTGTTTTCACCGGTTTTCTTCTTGTACTGTTGACGTTCTTAATTTTTTTAGTGCAACTTGAACCACTGCTATTTACTCTTTCATAAATCCACAACTGAGGTCACCAGTTGCAATGCAAGTTTCTAAATAATGGTTTAATTGTAAAATACTTGTATTATAGACTGGTAGACCAATTCGTTTAAACTGTTTTTGATCGTCACAATTCTAAAAAATAAGGTCAGTTATTAATTTTAGTTTTCAAATTGTCTTAAAATAAGGGTAACCTTTATTCCAATGACTCAATATAAATTAAGTTACGCACTCTCTCGTCATAATCGTAACGAATAAAACGAATTGCGCATCTGACCAAGCTCAGCTGTGTAAAATTTCGCTATTTTTTCCTCTTCTAACGCAATTAAACTAAACTGTCATGCATAACTGCAGTGTCTGTCTTGTATGCAAGTAACTACGCAAATAAACTTTCAGACACTTGCCGCTTTTCTTGCCTCAAGAGAACTTATCTTGATTCTGCCTCGTTTTTTGTGACTTTTATGGCTTTTAGTCTTTCACCACTCATAGCAATCACAAATTTCAACAGCGCTTATTTAATTAGTCGCTAGCAATTCACCTTAAACGGTGTGCCTGTGTATTGCTTATCTGCTTCAATGATTAAATTGATTTTTGCTCCGCCAACAATCCACTGGCTTATTTAACTTTGCCCACAACACGTAAAATGTGTAGCAGTTCTTAGATGTTTCTTATTTGTAGTCTGCTCGCAGTTTACTTTACCGTTTGGTATATATTTTTTTGGAAATTGCAGCTTGATATTTCACGTTGACTCCTTCTTAATTTAGTTTATTTTTATCCCTTCTGAAAACTGCACTGTCACTTTATGGAAGTGAAAATGTCTGCGCTTTGCTTTCTGGCCACTCGTCATTTCCCAGAAACGCTTTTTCAATGCAAAACATTCTACCAGCTGTTGAGTCGCGTTAAAATATTTGAAACACAACGCTGAATCAATATTACTTCAATAACATGTTTTTCTTATAAATTAAATCGTGATATTATGATCGAATGTAGATGTTTACTGAATGCAGCTATATGTTGTTTACTACGCAAACTGGCATTTGTTGGTTCTCGCTTCTTTTTCTCTGACTTCCTTCGCATTGTGCGTTTGCTAATCTTGGGACAATGGGACATGTCTTCCACACTGCAATTTGAAGCAGCGTAGCTAGAAAGAAAATTTTAGGGGACGCAAATGCAACTGCTGTAGGGGAAAATATTTTAATGCTTAAGATAAAGAGTTTGTTTGAAAACATAATTACTGAATGCAACCAAACGCTTACGAAACGTCATTCAACATGCAATACAATGTCATTAAAACGTTGTAATAGTATAAAAACATATTTTTTGGGAGGCGCAAAATAAAAATTTGGTGGGCGATTGCTCTCCTAAGCCCCTTTTGTGGCCCTGTCCCTGATCTGAAGCGCGCTCGAGACCAAATAATAAAAAAACTGGTTTGTCATTTATGGTTCTTTACTTCAAGGATTTCATTGTTGCAAACAACTTTCACTTTCGTTGGATATTTGCGTTAATTTTGACCACAACATTCATGACGTAACATCGACTTCTCGTTGCATCGATTTGTGCAATAACATGTTTCGGCAAACGAGAAAGAATTTTCATTGGACGAATTGAAGCAAAACTGTAATAAAACAACATTGTTCACTAAGAAGATCAGTACGAAGCGATATTTTGGTAGAAATTATTGTTTCTTGCATATCTACAGTAGGTTGTAATAACTAGTAGCCTAAATTTGTAAATAGCCGGATCATATACCATTGTTTTAAATTTCCGCACGTTTTCATTTTGTTTCAAAGGATAACGAGACGAAATTGCAGTTCAAAATGAAACATATTCAAGAATTTTGCATAAAAAAAGAAATTGAAACTGCTATTGTCAAAACGAAACGACATAAAACAGAAAGTCAAAACGAACAAAAACTTTTTTGTTCTACGTTATTTTTGTTCCAAACATCCCTAATACACATGCACTATACCTACACTACCTGCACTACCTACGCTAATATAAAACATCAACTTGGGCTGCCAACTTGTCAGCCCACCTTGTTGTGACAAGGATGTTGGCAATTGGGTACCACAATTTTTAGTTTCCTGAATGCATAGTTTTATAGGCCTAAATGTATGATCAGTATGAATTATAGCGAAATAATACAATGTATTAATGCCACAATAGAGTGCTCAAAAGAGAAAAACAAATTCACATAAATTACTGTTATCTGAGTAATCTTTGCAGTCTGTTTCACCCGAGCGAGATTGAGAGATTTTTTAAGATCCTTCTAAAGATTTCATGCTATTTTGAAATAGGCTGTAAAGATTACTTTGATAAATAATGGTTTCATTTCTTTGTAGTGAATGCAAAATTTTAGAGAAAGACTTTTGATGACAAGAATTTTAACCAACAGTTGGCCTATGTGCAAATGTGTTTTGCAACTTTCCTCACACAATTTGTGGAAAAAAACTTTCTGCACCAGCGCAACAAACAATTGTGTTAGACACCCACGTAAGAAGAGTGGAAATACGCTAAGCGCAAAAGAACAACATAACAAGTCTTGCTGACACTAATGCACAATTTAACACTTTTTTACTCACAAACGTTTCAACCATGCGTTGCTAAAGGTGGCTATATATTTTTGTTGTTAAAACTTTAAAAAATCATGTGTCATACGAATAGGTAAACCTGTGCACAATTGTTTACACTCAATTTTAGATAGAACTTTTTTCTGAATTTAACAGATTCGGAGAATGCTTTGGCCCAGTATGCAGATTAGTCATTCTTCGCATTGATTTATTATATAAAAAGGCTTCTGGTCGGGTAGCCTACGTGACAAATGTGGCTTTTGCTAAGCAGAGTTGCTTCTCTTTCGATTTCGACCGGGTTTTCTCACAGACTTGTATTGATCTTCACACGGATTGAATCGTTCAAGCGACCCGCTTTTCTTCACAGTTCCGATAATTTCCCCATACGGTGTGTGCGTAAGGCCTGCGTCTAAAAGAGATGTGGACGAATCTAGTGCTGAAGTACTTGACATTTCGACATAACCACTATGTCGTATATTGTCTGTGGACAGTGCGGGACCAAGGTTATTGTCAGAACCACACAGTGCATCTGATGAGTTTCTCAGTACGTGGCTGGTGCCCAGGATGCCGTTTTGGTAGTGATGGCTGCAGTTTGCCATATCATATACCGGTACCGTGTCACTTCTGTTGTCCGGTGTTGGTTGTTCATTAGTGTTAACATCTCCGATTTCACAATACGGGGTCTCGTTTGTCACTTGCAAGTATTCGCTTTCCATCACTGCTACGCCCGGTGCTACCGTGCTGTACTGGTGCCTCTGACCTTGCTCGTCAAACACGTAATCCGTGCCGTGACTTCTTCGTCTTACGCTGACGTGGACTGCGTACGGCGGTATGTCTCTTGGTCGCTGACGTTGTCTGAAAATATGCGTAGATAGATGATTTACAAATTGGAAGTGTTTTACAGTTTGTTGTTATATTTTTATTTTATCATACTGCGTGTTTTTATGTAGGTTAGGTAAAGGTAGGGTTTTATATGATGATGATGAAGTTTCGTTTCCGAAGATGGCCAATGTTTCCGAAGATGGCCAATGAGACTGAGATCAAGCTTCTTTTTTTTAGTGTGGGCTTTGGTCAGTGTAGGCTACATGAGTGCGGAGAGTTTTATATAAAGCTGTACCCATTGCACCTTTACCTTATTTTCAGCGCTTAACAAAGCTGACGGTTTCCAAGCACTTTTAGTGTATGGTCATTCAACAAAAGTTGATAAGTCATATGAAATATTTTTTTTTACCACACAATATTTTTTTAGGCTACGCATTACCTTAGTCTCCTTGTAAACAGTAAAAGTGTGACTATGAAAAGCAGCAGTAACGCACAGCCAATGGCAGTGGCAACGATCAGCGTAGTGCTGTCAGAAGCTTCCGGCTCTTCAACATCGGTTGGCTGTACATAAGTTCTTCCACCTGTTGTCAAAGTCGAGTTAGTTCTGCAGCACAACCAGCAGAATGGTCAGTGTCTTCAGCTTTAGTGCTGGTAAGTCTGGATTCGATTCCAGATAGGGTCACATCAAAGACATTAAAGATGCTTCCGATTGCCTTCTTTGTTTCGTAATGTCGCCAGGATAAGTCGAAACAAAGAGACGTTTACACCATAAATATAATACCATTTGAAACCAAAACCATTCTTTTACACTAAAAAAAGCGTTTCAGTATTTTCTCAAAAAAACTATCTTGTTCCCAAAACCAGCCTTTGTTGGGATCAATTCCGAACATGCATTTGCAGTTGGTTGGTTTTCTTTACAAGTTGCCAGAAGACTTTATAGACCGAGAGCCTACGACAGAAGATTTCACCCCATAAGGTACAAAAGGTTTGACCCCTTGAAGTTACTGGGGTCAACCATGTCACTCACAAAAAGTATGGAAGATTGACCACGCCGGGTGGATCTGGTCCTTAGAGCCCCCTAAAAAGCCCAAAAAGGGGGTTAATTTCACCCCATAAGGTACATGGACCAAACTTGGTGAATACGAAGTTCTATGTCAGGACATCACAAAAATATCAAATCTAACAATATTTTCGAGTGGAAAGGTGATGTAAGACCCCCCCGAAAGTGACCCCCCGGGGGGTTAATTTCACCCCATAAGGTACATGGACCAAAGTTGGTCAAAACGAAGTCTTATGTCAGGACATCACAAAAATATCAAATCTAACAATATTTTCGGGTGGAAAGGTGATGTAAGATGCCTTCAAAGTGACTTCCCTTAATGTGACCCCCTCGGAAGGTTTATTTCACCCCATAAAGTACATAGACCAAACTTGGTCAAAATGAAGTCTTATGTCTGGACATCACAAAAATATCAAATCTAACAATATTTTCGGGTGGAAAGGTGATGTAAGATGACTTCAAAGTGACTTCCAATAATGTGACCCCCTCGGAAGGTTTATTTCACCCCATAAAGTACATGGACCAAACTTGGTCAAAACGAAGTCTTATGTCAGGACATCACAAAAATATCAAATCTAACAATAGTTTTGGAAGGAAAGATGATGTAAGACTCCCCCAAAGTGACCCCCCAGGGGATTAATTGCACACCATAAGGTAGGCTACATGGACTAAAGTAGGTTAAATCGAAGTCTTATTTCAAGGCATAACAAAAATATCAAATCTAACAATATTTTCGGGTGGAAAGATGATGTAAGATGTCATCAAAGTAACCCCCAGAGGGTTTATTTCATCATAGAGTACATGGACCAAACGTGGTCCAAACGAAGTCTTATAGGTCCTAGGACACCACAAAATATCAAATCTAACAATACTCTCAGTTGGGAAGATGATAAAAGACCTACCCAAAAGTGAATCTCCTCCTATAGTTTAATTTACTTCATTCCTTACTCGAACCAACCTTGGTGTAACGGAAGTGCTATGCCAGGACAGTACCAATGGATTAAATCGAAAAATATTTTTATATAGGTTTTGGTGAAATACATTCACAAGCTGTCCCATGATGCATGAAATGGAACTATAGCCTACTTTACAAAAAGTTTTTGTATAAATCATATTCAGTCAATCGAAAAAAGGCAACAGGACATAACAATACATGGCTTTGTAACACCAAAAACAGAAAGTACATAAGAAGCATATAGGCTACAGTCATGGGCGCCGATCGCTCTCTAAGATTGGTGGGGACATTTACTAGGAAAGAAAGGGCAGACGAGCGAAGCGAGCTGAAATATTGGGGTCTGTTCAACAAACAAACAAATAAGCCTACAGTAGATAGGCTACAAGTCTAATGCAATGTATTTTAATTGTCTGTGTCAGCATTGGACAGCAGAAGTCCAAACACTGCAACTCGGCAACGAGTCTCCGGCGAATTAAAAACGAAGTCCTTGGTTGATCCTTGGCTTGTAATGAAGGTTGATCAAATTCAAAACTTTATTGTGCACATAGCAGACCATTGCATGATTTGGCCGTTTCTGTGTCATGGTAGATCGTAACAAAGTTTTGATACGTCGCAAAGTTGAAAATGAGCGTTCAGCTGAACACGAGCGGGCTGGTGATATGAGCAAAAGTTCCACTTGCGGAAACATTTGCCGAACAGCGGATGGTATCTTCTTGAATATCATTCGAAAATCTTGTGCAAGGGACTCTGTGTCAAAGAACTGAAGATAATCGTCTACCAAATGTGATTGTAGCTTTCCACTAAAGAGTGATTCTTGTAGAATTTTGTAGTGCTCAAGATCGGTCGACTTGAAATAGTCAGTAAGATTTTGCTGCGAGCTGTCAATGACTGCAAAATACTCTGACCGATCGATCTTGAAGTTTAGGAGGTTAACCATGGCCATGTCCATACTGAAGACG
Organism: Aplidium turbinatum; assembly: GCF_918807975.1. Classification (NCBI taxonomy): domain Eukaryota; kingdom Metazoa; phylum Chordata; class Ascidiacea; order Aplousobranchia; family Polyclinidae; genus Aplidium; species Aplidium turbinatum. Next base: position 52,210,753 of record NC_137472.1, read on the forward strand.
ATTTGGAACGTGACAAGTCTTTTAAAAATTGGGTAGGGTAAGAGTTTTTTCGATTGAAAAAAAGCTGCCTGCCAGCCTTCCAACTGCTGATTTTCCTATATACATTTTTTTGCCAAACCGGTAAAGACATTTCAGCAGCTCTTAACCTCAATGTAATAATAACTGAAAAAATAGCTTTTTTCTTATACAAAAGTAACACAAGCTACACTTGCTGCACTACATGCTTGTACGACTCTTTCAAAGTAATTCTAAAACTCTGCACTGTGTGGTAACCAAATTAAATACAATTTGCGAGTTACACCAGGGTTTCTCTGCTTAATAAAACATTTCTACTACGGTTGGGGCTTCCTCGCATAAAACAAAAATGTTGTCCCCTCCTTTCAATATATTTTAAACGTTTGACTGGTAAAATTGTGACATTCGGGTAATATTTTCCCTTTTACGTTACAAAAATAATGTAAAAAGATGATGGGGACATGTAAAAAGATGGTGGGGACATGTCCCCACTGTCCTATAGGGATCGGCGCCGTGGCTACAGTAGCCAGAAAATTGATCCAAGATCTTGATACGACCACTAAATGTTGACTTAATAGAACAACTGACTATCCAAATAAGACGAAAAAAGTGAAAGCGACAGCAGTGACAATGAAGAATAAAGAAACGACCGTTTACATTTACACAAACAATCTCTGTTTATGAATGAACAGTTACAATAACTGATTAGAGACATGAAGCAAATGGCATTAAACAAAAATTTACTACATTGGGTTTATTGGGTTATTTATTGTAGCAGCTGGAAAATGTTCATTACTGCCGGAATTAACGTTCCAAATGATTCACTTCGAAACGTTTTGATTTGGATAGTCAGTTGTTCGATTAATTCAACATTTAGTGGTCGTATCAAGATCTTCGATCAATTTTCTGGCTACTGTAGCCTATATGCTTCTCATGTACTTTCTGTTTTTGGTGTTACAAAGCCATGTATTGTCATGTCCTGTTGCCTTTTTTCGATTGACTGAACATGATTTATACAAAAACTTTTTGTAAAGTAGGCTATAGTTCCATTTCATGCATCATGCGACAGCTTGTGAATGTATTTCACCAAAACCTAAATAAAAATATTTTTAGATTTAATCCATTGGTAGCCTACTGTCCTGGCATAGCACTTCCGTTACACCAAGGTTGGTTCAAGTAAGGGATGAAGTAAATTAAATTATAGGAGGAGATTCACTTTTGGGTAGGTCTTTTATCATCTTCCCAACTGAGAGTATTGTTAGATTTGATATTTTGTGGTGTCCTATAAGACTTCGTTTTGACCACATTTGGTCCATGTACTCTATGGTGAAATAAACCCTCTTAGGGTTACTTTGATGGCATCTTACATCACCTTTCCACCCGAAAATATTGTTAGATTTGATATTTTTGTTATGCCTTGAAATAAGACTTCGATTTAACCTACTTTAGTCCATGTAGCCTACCTTATGGGGTGCAATTAATCCCCTGGGGGGTCACTTTAGGGGAGTCTTACATCATCTTTCCTTCCAAAACTATTGTTAGATTTGATATTTTTGTGATGTCCTGACACAAGACTTCGTTTTGACCAAGTTTGGTCCATGTACTTTATGGGGTGAAATACACCTTCCGAGGGGGTCACATTAAGGGAAGTCACTTTGAAGTCATCTTACATCACCTTTCCACCCGAAAATATTGTTAGATTTGATATTTTTGTGATGTCCTGACATAAGACTTCATTTTGACCAAGTTTGGTCCATGTACCTTATGGGGTGAAATAAACGTTCCGAGGGGGTCACATTAAGGGAAGTCACTTTGAAGGCATCTTACATCACCTTTCCACCCGAAAATATTGTTAGATTTGATATTTTTGTGATGTCCTGACATAAGACTTCGTTTTGACCAACTTTGGTCCATGTACCTTATGGGGTGAAATTAACCCCCCGGGGGGTCACTTTCGGGGGGGTCTTACATCCCCTTTCCACTCGAAAATATTGTTAGATTTGATATTTTTGTGATGTCCTGACATAGAACTTCGTTTTCACCAAGTTTGGTCCATGTACCTTATGGGGTGAAATTAACCCCCTTTTTGGGCTTTTTAGGGGGCTCTAGGGACCAGATCCACCCGGCGCGGTCAATCTTCCATACTTTTTGTGAGTGACATAGTTGACCCCAGTAACTTCAAGGGGTCAAACCTTTTGTACCTTATGGGGTGAAATCTTCTGTCGTAGGCTCCCAGACTATTACCTTGTGGGTTTGATTAGCAAATCGCAACATTTTTTTAAACAACAAGTAAATAAAAAAACGAGTCACTTACTTTGCCGTTTTATGGTGAGAAAAGAATAGTTCAATTTTGCATGGTACAAGTTAAAGTGGTTGGAAACGCAAACTCTGGGTGGCCAAATGGACGATGCTGTCCACGTGGTGTTGCAGCGACGTCTAACGGCGGACAAAAACGCTGAGGAGCATTCACTTTGGAGCAGAGAAATGTTGCGTCCAGGGGGAACGAATATTTTGCAAAATTTCTCCGTATAACACTTTATGTCACCTGTAGCAGTTAGAATTGTAAACCACTAAACGCTGTTTTTTTTTAAATAATTTTATTGTCCGCCCTGTTTAATCAGTAGTTAAGTGCCCGAATGAAGATCAAACGGCACCGGTTCGACGCTCGGCGTGTGCGTTTGAGCAACGTATTTTCAGGACTGCTTTCCATTCAGCCGCACACAGTGGATGGAATAGCTCACAAACAGTAACTATGGTAACTTCACTTCCCCAATATCGGTAACCAGCCCTGCGTCAGTGGCACAAAGCCTCTAGTCTACAAGTATGTGAAACTAGCAGGAATAACCTGTCAAATGCCTTGTCAGTCCGAGTATAAAGATTTAAACACCAAACAATACGATTTAAGAGCATTACTAACCGTCTGGAAGTATGAGAAAATCGGTAGCCTGGTGACACTGGGTGAATTCATTTGACGTTTTCACTTCTCCATCAATTATAAGCATCTCAGTGACGTCAGTAAGGACAAGGGATTTTAGAATTGGATTTTCATCGTCATCAGTGCTATATCTTCCTTTCTTTCCGTCAATGTCTTGTTCTTTCCCCTCACATCCTTCGTATTGTGATGGTGCTGCGTTGTATAATGAAGAAGCATTTTTGGCAAAGTGCAATAAGCTTTGGTTATATAATAATAATCAATATGTCATAACATTAATCAGGTTGAAGCATACACAATTTTCTTAAAAAACAAATATTATCTCCGTAGAAGCAAGTTGTACGTTGTGCAGTACTAACAGCGCACCTACTCTTAACTACTACTACTGTATACTACTAATCAACTAACTACTAATACTATACTGTATATGTGTATTTCTTATAAAGTGAACTTCATAATAAGTGACACCACTTATGTCTTGAAAACATTTTCTAAAAAGTTTAATTTTATAAAAATTGCTGTTGTAACCATTGTAGGCTATGTGCATTGTGCAACAATTCAAGCCGTGACGTCATACAAACATATATTTACCTTCCCTTGCAACGACGGCAAGCAAGAGTTGTAGATGGAAAAACATATTGAACCACTGTAGTCTCTTCATATTATGTGTTTGTTAATAGGAAGGTATTTGTTGAAAGGGTATAGGAATCTTAGTTATCTGCAATAGAATCTTAAGTGCTTAGTTACAGATAGATTAAAGTTTTGCTGTATAGACGGGAGAAAGTTAGTCGGCAATCCATCTGCCTCAAAAGCTTTTCAACATCTTGATCGAGTGATTTTTCCAACTAAAATTTATAAAAATCAACGGAGTCAAATTTGCTTTCTTGAGAAGTCTTTCGTAGTAATGCTGTTCTGGTTCTGTGTTTTTAAGTCTTTCACCAATGATACTCTTCCTGCAAGTTCAAACTTTAAATTGCTATAAACATTTCCCTATATACCTTCTTATGACTGCACAGCTGCAGATTGTAATGCTAACATGTTCTTTTGATGGCTTGGTCTTCCGCTGTCAGAGCACTATAGTTCTGCATTTTGATCAGCCTACTGATCTTTTTATAATTGTGTGGTGCTAAACAAAACAAAATGTCTAGAATATTAATAAATGAAAAACTTTTTGCTGCTATTGTTTGCTTTTCCACCTTCTCACATTGCACTGGCGTACAATTGTTTCTAGTGTTGTAAAAGAGCATGCGGTGTGCTTCCTATGATGTCACTAGTCACGTGAATCGGAAATTGCAGCGTGGGTTGACTTGGCGCAATGTGGAAGCTTCTTCAGCGGGTTAGCAACACTAGATCTGTTGAGACACCAACATTGCAACACCATCAGCTTCCGGTTATATTTTTCACTTGATTCACTTTGTCATCATGGTGTAAAAATATTTTGTTAAACCGTGTTTCTTGCAAAGGTGTGTAATGTGTATTGTTTCTGACTATTTCACTCTTGAAACATTGCACAACAAAACTATGTTGTTTTGGCTTGAAATCTTTCAAGAGCGGTTTCATAAAATTCTTTTTAAATGACTTCAAAACAAAGACAACATTTTTGTGCTTTTGAAAAGTTTCGTCATTTAACAGGAAGGCACCAGTCACACGTGAAGTTCGCGTGGAACTAATCTCTCGAAGTGTTCAAAGAAACGCGCTTTAAGGTGCGTCTACACGAGAAAGTGTTCTTGCTTAGAAATTCTTGCTTAAGCTAGTGATTAAGCTCGTTTCGTCTACACTGGCAACCTCGACGAAGATTTTGCTCGCTTGAATCGCGGTCACGTGAGTATCTAATCCCCAATGACGTCACGTTTTAAAAAGTTCGCGCCAAAGCATAGCAGTTCGCTCTAAAGTACAGCAGAGTAGACTAAGCAACTGACTGTTCTTTAACCATTTGAAGTTGTTGCAGTCTTTCAGTCATGGCTTCCCAGAAGTTGTGTAAAAAATGCTGCAAAAAGCGAAGGATGCAAACCCGCAATTTACTGCTTATTGAAGCATTCAGACACCTCAGTGAGGTTGAAATGTTGGAAACAGAACTTCGTGTCAGCGTGGGTGACTGGCAACAACCAGCAAAATCATTCCTCCGCTATTTTTATTACCCAGTGCACAATGGCAATGGTTTTCTGCTGAGATCCTGTTTTGGATTTGAAATTGGAAAATATTGTGCTATCTATGGGCTATTTCGAGTACGGTCACCGCCAGTTCAGCCCGCAACATAAATAAGAACGGGTTGGGATCAAAACTTAACGAAATCCTTTAACGATACCGCCCTGCTCTGTCTGGATACTGAGCTGAGAGGAGACCTGAGATTTTGGCGGGAAAAACATTTCTAAGCAAGAGAACTCACTTAAGCGCCCAGTTTTTTGCTCTCGAGCGTATTTTTTCTCGACGGCTCGCTTACTCGCCCATTTTCTTAAAAGTAAGCGGCACAAACTGCGATTAACTTAAAGAAACAAGAAGTTTGTCTAGCTTAAGCAAGAAAACAGTCGTCGTGTAGACGCACCTTTAGGCTATATGAAACGGTATTTTTGTGACTTGGTTATTCGCGTTCATTCTTTGTGAAATGGAAAACGCTAAATTGCCCTTTTGATTACATTTTAGCTTACGTAAGGATCGTTTCTAGAAACTACAAGTGGATCTGCCCACAAAACTGGTTAAACATGACAAAGTTATTGATATCTTTTGTCAGGATAATGACTTTGTACCATGTGATATCTCCACAAGGAGATATAGCTTGTAATTGAGGTTAAGTATTTTTCTAAGTTCGTTTTTCACGGTTTGTTTATTTTTTGAACGAAAATTTCCTCTTTTTTATTTTAAACGTGTAATGATCAATTTGTATAATACTTTCAGTTCTTGCTCAGCTGTTATAAAAGCTGCAGAAGTTTTCGTAAAGTTGTTACGACATAAACACAAAGCAAGAATATGAACTGGTTCTGCGGTTCATTCAACTTTATTCTACCACCTAGCGGTGCACAGACAAAATGGTCGGATATCTTTCCTTGTTTTGCTTCTTTGGACTGAACATTTTTTCAGATTATGTTGTAACAAACTTCTTTAAATTTCCTGTTCAGTTTTCTTTGGTATAAAAATTAAGATGTGACTAAGTAAGTAAGTAATTTAAATTACTAAGTTCACTACGTAGCGCTTTTCTTTAAAAAGCAAAGGAAATGGCATCAACTAATTAACGTCGTATACCTTTATCTGTAGGATTTCATGCCCCTCAGTATGCGGTTTCAGACCGACAGGACCTTAGTTGAAATTCCACCAGCCAGTATTTTTTCCATTCAAATCGCATGCCAACGTATAGCGCACTTATAAAGATTAGATAAACCAACTTTACCATGTTAACATTATGGAGCCAAATGTGACAGTTGTACAAAAATTTAACTAAATTTTTTGTCCCACTTTTTCTTGTTGTTTGGCAAAGAGCACACAGATTTAAATCATTTGAGCCAAGGTCTAACCTTAAATAAACTTCCCACTCTCTTTAAACTTTGTTTTATAATAATATAATAGTGATAGTTTTTATATAGCGCTGTATCCATCGCAGAGTGCGTTGCTCCTCATCGCTTTACATAACAGACAGTGTCAATGCAGCCGTATAGAGGCGCAACAGAGTACATTATTACCCGAATCGATTCCATTGCTCAGTGCCAAGCCGGAATTAGATTCAGTGCCATTTTTAAAAAGTCTTTGGTATGACATTGTATGACCCGACAAGGTATCGAACCAATGTCTACCGATTCAGAGGCAGACGCACTAACCACTAAGCAACCGAGCCAGTTTTCTGGTTTGTAACGTTTGCAATTAGCCCTTATACTTCAAGGTTCACAAAACGTTCATGAATTGGCACAAAATGTAGACACTTTATAACGTTGAAGGTTTTTGTATGGTCAGGTGCTAACACGAATTGACGTCACAGCACAGGTTTTTATAAAGTTGCTGATGGAAAACATATTCGCATATAGTCATGCTTTGAATGTGTATTTTGAATCTAGTAGGTTTTTGAATTATTTTCATTGTTCAATGCAACTGATATGATCAAAATCTGTTTACCAGTTTCCTAGTACGGTCATTGCTATTTCAAGCCGTTGTCAAATGCTTTCTGTTTATTTTGTGAAGCCAGGTGAAGCATTGCTGCAAAAAAATTGCGGAATTGTGTTCAGTTTCTTGCATTGCGGGATTCACACTCTTCACATATATCCAACTTTAAGTTTATCTTCCTTATGTTCTCAACGAAAATAGGTTTGCAGCAGGCCAGTATTTTTCAACACTCTTTATCGTATGACTCTTTTTATTTTTTTATATTTATTTACTATTTTAAAAACATATTCGGCAATATGCCGAAAGCATTTAAAAAAACGCACACATCAGAATTAGAAAATGAAACACTGAAATTTCTCTACAAATTGTATCAAATTAGCAAAATGTTTGCCATACATTTGACACACTCCGCGGCACGCAGTTGTGCTGTGGTCAAATGTTAAATCAAATATTATTTGACGTCATGCAAAAACCAGTTTACACCGGAAAACTCCGGTCTTACGTTGAAGAGTTTTTTTGTTTATGCCAATTCGACATTAACCGGTTGATAAAGCAAATTGTTCACCATCCCGCGGCGTGAGTTGGGACCATCGTTGTCTGGTGCAATTTCGTCGTAATCATGGCGAAAAGAAATCGTTTCATATTTTCTTTCTATTTGACTCTCTCCAAAGCTGGAACTGCTAGCCTCTTCAATGCGATGACTGTTTTTAACAGGAATTCTAATGTCGTCTGCAAGTTCATAGAGCGTTTCCTCGTTTGTTTCTTGATGACGATCTTCATTTTGTCTTCTTGTGCGCTTTCTAACAATGAAAAACAAATATATATGAGACTTAAATTTATGAAAAGGTGTCGACTAGAAAAACCTTTGTCAGCAATTAGAACAAGTTATTGGAATCCAGAAGTGTTTAACTGCCGAGCTCAATGATGGGCAGAGACGTTTGGAAGGACTGTGTAAAGGCGTCATGATGCGCCTGAATGAATGATGGTGCAATCTGTTTTTTAAGATAAGTGCAATTAAAAATTTTCTATCTTATTTTCTTTTACATGATGACTTTTATACCTTTGTTCTAGTATACATCACTTCTTTAACTAAGCTACATAAACGTGAAACAGTTTAGCTCAAACGAAGTACTTTCATCTTAACTTTGCGCTTTAGAATACAACGTGCAGTCTAAACCAAGTGTTGACTTTTTAAATTCCTATTTCATACCTAATATAAATAATAACCACGACAGCAACACATAAAAGAACAGAAATGCACGCCAGCGCAATGATGATCGCGTTGTTATTGTTGTTGTTGCTGCTGCTGCTGTTGCTCGGCGTCAAGACTTCGTCATTGCTTCTGCTGGTACCTTGATTGGAATCAATGGTCAAGAATATTTATCTGTATTGAGTCTAGGACTTGCATTAGTTGCCAAAATAATCACTTTTTTCATGTGATATCCAGCATACTTGTACACTACTGGGTGTTTGAAGCGACGGATTCAGTTTTGACAAAACGCTAGAACTAGACAACTACACAAGTCATTCACCATATGAAAATGCAAGTCGCACAGTGTTTTGAGAAGCTTCTGCCATTGGGGCGTCATAGAAATATAAATAGATTGAATTTCGCTTTTACCATTATGATCATTATTTACTTTACAAGTGTAGATACAAATGACCTGTTATAGAATGCACAACTTTGCTGTTATAGGTGTGGAGCAAGTGTTAAAGTTTTATTTTTAGCTCTGTTTCTGTAGACCAAGCATGGGTATTCACATCTCAATGGATTTTAAATTTACTAAATATTTTTCGACGAGATGAAAACCAAACCAAATATATGCTTAGATTGTCACACTGAATACATAATTTTCTATTTTATATGTAATTTCAATTAGCGAAACATTGAATATAACTTACCTGGTATGACTTTATACCGAATCAGGAAACCTTTGTGGCCGAGGGAATGATCTGCATGGAACGTAATATTCGGCGGCCACTTCGTTGCGTACATGGCTGCCAACTTGTTTTGTGTTGTGATATTGAGTGAGTTTCCATCACATTTGACGTGCCAGTGACATATCAAAAACGTCTGCGAGTTTTGAAGGCCGCATATTTTGTGTCCTGCCGGTTGAAACAGATGTGCATTTTATTTTCACCTTTTTTCATACGAATATGAAGTACTCAGCTGCAGCTAGCACGGCCACCCAGCCAGGATTGCACTTTTAAATTGAACAGTTTTTTTAATGTGCTTCTTGCCTTAACATTGCGTTTAGTTTTTCATATTTTATCGTTTCATGTAAAAATGGACTGCGATGATGAGTCGTAAGATGTAGGTATTGCTGGATATTTTAACGAACATTACCATTTGGCAATTGTAGATAATCTTGAATGCAGCTTTTTGCGAAGAAAGGGTTTATGATTGCCAAATCAACGATTTCCAGCACTAGTTTGTCTTCTTTAGTCATTGCAAACTCCCACACGCACAGTTGACCGTTTGGGTAGACGCTATTTGTTCCATATCCAGGAGACGTTATGTCACCATGACCGGTCGCCAAAGAAACTGTTGCTTTTTCTTTAAATAACGGACTAGAGCAATGTTGTTCTGAAATAAAAAAAAATCTCAGTCCAATCAGTCGTTTCAACGTTTATTGACGTTGAAACTATGTAAAAAAGAAGCTTTTTTCAAGCTAGTGGTGCCATGGTTTAATAATGCAAGCATGTGGATCATTTGCATTTTATTTGGCTTTAATCATGAAATGTCAGTATCTGATACAACGATACAACGAAACTTGCCATGAAAGAAACTTATTAAATTCAATCTTTGCATTATTCTTACGTTTCGTCTCTTGCTCCGAAATGACGATCTGTAACTCTGCGCGAAATATAAAGGTTAGTTAACATTGTAGTTTGGTATTTGACATAACTGCATCAATATTTTTTGGGTGCAACCAGCCTTTGTGCCCGGTAGTTGAAGATTTAGATTAAGTGGACAGGAAGGCAATCTTCGTGTCTACTTCAGGCATATACCATTCAGTATTTTATCAAAAGCGCAGCCGCATGCTCTTGGGGAGTATCGAACCGGAGCCCTTTCGAATGTCGCACCAAGGCTTTCACCTCTCGACTTTGCAATAATGGGTAGCTCAAAAGGTAAAACTAGATGCATAATTTAGAAATATTTTCAAACCAAATCGATGCATCTTCGGTTCTTATACTCTATTAAATATAAAACCTACGTTATTCATTTTATATACCGCAGTAAATTAATATTTTTGTCGCTGAAAAAGCTCAAAATATGATTGAGTTTAGTTTTTGAATTGTTGGAACTACTATCGACTAGACACCATTGGTTTGGCTTTATATCAATCACGTGGTTGGCATTCTTAACAATTACGTCACTGATAAAATATAGCACGTTTTGAGATATAAGCTGCGGGCTCAATTTCATTCTAAAAACTTATTTTTAGCGTTGACTTTTTTCGCTTTGATTAGCTGCTCTGCTCGTAATGCATTTCATCAAACAGATTTCACTCTTAATCTCACTAAACTAAAAAAATAGTAATTATCACTGACCTTCCAAAACGAAGCTAACTAGTAACGCTGTGATGGGCAATCCAAACTTCATCATCATGTTGTGCAGTTTTGTGTCTGAGTGTTAGGTTTTGTTTACTTGACTTTTTCCGAGCATTGCTGATGACAAAGCATTGTGGAAATCATATCTTTTATTACGTGCAACATTTGAAGCGGAAATGACAGCATTTGGTTGTTTGTGATCACATTGCTTTCGGTAGTTCATTGTACTGATACACTAGTGTCACGTGACCTGTAGTCGGGGTTCCGTGCTCATTGAGAAGATGCATCTTGCAGTAGATATCATATTTTGAATCACATAATCTTAGTAAGACAAAACAACCAACTTTGCACCCGAATACCAAACTTGTTTTATGAAGCTCAATCATTGCATCACGTGGATTTGTGAGTTTATTTTGACACATACTCGTTGTCTTCCACGAAAATTTGATGCGTAACCATACTCAGAAAATTAAACTTTTTTACTTTTAGTCAATGCCCACCCTAGAGACTTTGAGTTATGGTAAAAAAAAAAATTTGCTGCCTAGAAAATCTCCGACTGCCAGATGGAATATATTCTTTTCAACATCTTGGATCTCATCAATAACACGTTAGTTTCGAGCGATACACAATACACATATTTACTGTTATTCAATAGCAAAACATATCAGTACAGTTAATTATTTATTTAATTTGAAAAGGGTACAATGATATCAATTTTTACCAACAAGCTGACATCTCAGTGGGAACAATTAAAACTCACCCAACCAGAACGGTTTAATTTTTATATTTGTCAGCCTATCGTGACGTTGAAACAATGTAAAAAGACAGGTTTTAAAAGCTGGTTAGACTTAATAGTAAAAAATGGCTTCATGCTTAAAGGGCTTTATATACTTTCATAAATTATTTCGCGCTTTGATGATAATGGTTGTATTTTGCAATAAAGAAAGATTAAACTCAATTATTGGAAGCTAGTTTAATTTTTCCATAAAATTGTTCTTTTTATTTTTTAAGTGCACTTTTGATCAATAAGTGGAGGATCATCGTAAATAAAACAATACTTTTCAACTTTGAACGAATTGCAGATTAATAGCCTACGTTGAACACGAAACAATTGTGACAATTCGTAGCTTGATGCAACTGGACCTTTACAGTATAATAACTTCTAAAATAAAAAAAGCAAGACAAGCCCACAGCTATTTTTTTACCAAAAGTAACAATATTTTTAAGTAAACTGAAGACTGATGGATGTGGTGTAGCGGCACTGTTGATAATGATCCGCCAATACACAGCTGCAGTTAGTGCAGCAACATCCCCAGCACGATTGTGGTGGGGATGACCTGCGGACAATGTCTATATAGTATACTCTTGCGTAGTGGTTTATTACTGTAACAAAAATCAACTTGACACCTTCAGAACAGCGAGGAAAGACCGGTCTGTCGCTCAGAAGAAATTAATCTAGCAACTACAGATTGCACAACTGATTGAAATCAAACTTGAAACTGAAGCCCATAACAAAGCTCTCTCGCACATGTCGATACATATTGAAACGCACTGATTGCACACCGGAACATACTGATTATCTTGAAAACTATTGAAACTCCTTTCCTACATTTCGGCTACATATAGAAACTTCTCAGAACTTCTTGGAACATGTACCGAACTTACATGTTGAAACCAGCACCTTCTGTAACTTATTGAAACTTACATATCAAGACTCAAGAGTAAAGAATTAAGATGCTGGACGTTCCAGCAAGAACTAGTTCAAGATTACAAACGTGGCCACGACTTATTGATTACAAGCGGTTCGCAATAAACTAACAACGTACATGAACGCAAAACTATGTATATGTAACGTAATTGTGAGAGATCGGCCACGCGTTCTGTGAAATTCTACTCCTAAGGGTTGTGAAAAGCGCATGACTGAACTATAAGCCTGCAAGGATTACACAAATTTCAGAATCAATTATGAGTGGCGTCAGAGAACATAGAAATGATGTATGCAGAGCTCGCAGTAGCTACAGGTGCATTGCAAGTTCCTTAAAAGTGATAGACACAGCTGCACTATAACCGCATGTTGCATTGTTGTCATACGCAATACGATATTTTAAGATTAAAAAGTGTTGTAGTAATTACAAAAAAACGCAAAATTAATAAAAATTAAAACAAAAAACTTAATACTTGGACATGTAATGCAATACTCTGCATGTGTGCAATCACTGCCCCGGCTGTAATTCTTCACGTAAACTGCCAATCTCGTATATTTGGATAAGTTTCAACGTTACCAAAGAAATGTCTTGCGTGATTAGACGAAGTTAATGCCAGTTTATGCGTAGCCATAGCCAGCAAATGCTTCTACACAAATTCAACGTCTCTAAGACGTGATGTGACGACGTGATGATAGACATGATGTGAGAGACGTTGAATCAATGTAAAACAAGGTTGATTTAAATAGTTGAGGTAATATCTTGTGTGCACGGTGAGCGCAGTTAAAGCGTTCGGTTGTTGCATCCGGAAGATGTGCGACACCTTGTGGTATGATTATGACTTAGTTCGTGTGTGTTCTGTTCGATGTTGGTTTCAGGAAGCATTTCCTGTTCAGAAAGGCAGTGGTTTTATCTGTTTTGTTTTTATCTGCTTCTGTCACCTCCTTCACCGCGAGCAAAATTATGAAACTTGATGACATTTTCTTTAAAATCCACTTCCTCAATAGCAGCAGCCTACTGATTACATCACTCCGCTTTAGCCAAACCCCAAAAGCGGAATCAGTGTTTCGAGTCTTTCTCGAACTTTCGTCAAGATTGATGATGAATGTGAAATAAAATCTACGATCCATACCTAGCACAGCAGATGTAAAGTTGTAAGCGTGATTTCTGCAAAACGCTATCTTAGGTCATGCTTTGTCTTCAGTGTCGCAGGCATCATTTGCCGCGGTATGATAGAGCACGTTTGGAACATCTGTTCCATTGACGTAATTTGACGCCGGCGCATCGTTTGTTTCTGTTGCTTGTGAATCTTTTTCCTCGGGCTTGGGCGATTTGATTGTATTCGAGTAAAGCTTCAATTCTTCGTATGTGTTGCTTTCCGTAGCCATCGAGTAGGGGTTGACCACCGACTGGGGTCGCTTTGGGAGCGCGTCCGATCGTACGCTGCTGTTGTGAAAGGATATATCACTATCTATGTTCTTTCCTATTTGGAAGGATGTAGTTCTGCTTTGGCTGGGGTATGGGGTGCTGTGAGTTCTGAATAAGAATAAATAGAACAGAATAAGAGGTTGAATCTAAAATCACAACGTGCGATTGCACTCTAGGGCTGATCGAAAAAGAAAATATTTTGAACTTAAGTTTCGTTGTCTTGTCACTAAGTCTCTATCTTGGTTTCGTTTTAGTTAAAGTCAATTTTTTGTGAAGAACGTCCTTTTTCCCAGACCAAATTCGTTTGAGGCTCCTATTGCAATTTAAAAACTTAAAATAGGAATGTAGCAACATCATCACATATCAATCAATTAATCTAATTCCACCGATTTCCTGTCGTAACGCATTAATGTGACATATCCTTCATTTCGTACATCCTCCGGTTTGAACAGGTTCCATGCCTAACTACCGGTGGCCCTTCACGTTACAAACATATGTATTTGTCTTTATTCTACAATTTACATACAGTATCTATTAAACATTGCATTCGGCCAAAACTGGCGATTAAATTATATTGTTCTTGAAAAAATGTCAATTAGTGGCTATATTTGAGTCATGAATGCATTGTGTTCAACTCACCGATATCTTTTGAACAAGTAAATGCTCCCGATGCATAGCAGCACGAACATCAATGCTAAGACAATTATCGCTACCAACATGGACGACTTTTCGGCTCTCAATTTCTCGACTTCATGAACTGTGATAAAACAAGCAACAGTTAGTTGATATTTACTCCCAGTTGTAAAGTTACGTGTGCTCTGATATTGAAACCGATAGCTATTTTACTTCCCACGTTTCGGAAATAGTTAGTTAAAACTAGTTATAACTCGTTTAAAGGAGTTAAAGTTGGTTATGACGCTCAATATCTTGTGGTTGTCTATGCTCTAACATGTAGTCACCAGGGAAAGAGAAGCGTTGAACAGTCTCATTCTGCATTTAGTATGCCAACGTTAGAATGAGGCAATCAGGCTAAGTTATTAAATTAGAATCGTATAATAAAACAAGTAGGTAGAGTTTTATATTAACTCTTCAAATGATTTCCAAAGCATATCTACTCTCAATTTGAATACAATCGCTCAGAATATTGAAACAACCAGTAATCTATTTTTAAGGGAAGACAAGGGAATGTGCCCCTTTCAACATTTGGATGAATACCTAACAATCATTGCCAAGTGCCAGTATGCTACTGTCATATCATGATATCACTCAATCATATGCATGCCACAAAAAGTCTGTTTACTGTAATGTCTTCTCGCAAACTAGGCTAATGGAAAATAGCACCACATGTGGGTATGATTCCACACTGTGAACACCGTGAACACCAGAGTCGAAATTTTCCACTTACCAAGAAACTCATTTGTGCATGGAATAAACGCGTATGAAACATCAACGAAGATTCTTTTGAATATCTTGAATCTCAGCTGAGCAGGTAAGTTTGCCACGCTCATCTGACGAGGACAATACTGCCGGATCAAGTCTCCTCCACAAGTGTTCACTTGTTCGCGCGAGA
This sequence comes from Aplidium turbinatum, assembly GCF_918807975.1. NCBI lineage: Eukaryota > Metazoa > Chordata > Ascidiacea > Aplousobranchia > Polyclinidae > Aplidium > Aplidium turbinatum. The sequence goes on from NC_137472.1 coordinate 52,226,042, forward strand.
AAACGTATTTCCTGCACGCATCGTTCGATCCTCTATTGATGCTTTTTGTTGGGAGTAGCTCACCTGAAGAAGGAAGTTTTTGTTAGGATGAAGATCTTTAAGTTGGTAAAGGGAATGCGTTACTAGGGGTTGGTTAAAACAACTTTTTTGGGTCAAAACAACGATCTTCAAACAAGTTCAATTTGAAGCCAAATGAAATCAAGACAAAGAATTTTGATTCGAAACGAAATACTTCGAAACGAAATACTTCGAACTTTCGAAATACTTTTTGTTTCCTGCAGTCTCATATCTCACTTCCTTTTTCGAAACATTGGTTATACTACCTGTTTAATGACAACGTCCATGCAACGTCTAATGATAATATTGACATACACTTATTATTACATACCGCAAGTAATAATAACATCTACTAAAATTTCAATTAAACGTCACAAACTCTAGTTTTTCTGAGGGCAAGTGGAAAACTTTCAATTAAGTTTTAAATAATGCCAGCACATTTAAAATGTGGATCTACTATTTAGCTTTATTAGTTTGTGTAAATGTTAAAAAAAAAATTGATAAGAAAAAATCAAATGAAGAAAATCAGAAAAAAAATTAGAAAAAATTGATTATTATCAAGAAATATTCTAAACGTACGGTACCAACGACATAAATTGTTTGAAACTTTTTAGTCTTATGTGCCACAGCAAACCCCACAAAAGTGCAAAACAATTCATTAATCAATAATTACTACTTTTATTACTAATTTGTTTTATTTAAATTTGTGTAAATTACATGGAATTTTAAATTTCTTTTATTAAGTTTTGCCGTAATTGATTTGTCGGTGTTAACTGAATGACGTATTTCCGAATGCACGAGCGACGTGTCTTTATTATTATTATTAGACAACGTGATAGAATTTAAAATATCTTCAAAATTATGTCCATTTGTTCTTATGATATGTGAGATCGTGAATAATAATTTTTTTTATAGCAACGGTACCTTCCATGATCAATTGATCATGTCACGCAGAGCCCCACTGGTTTTCGGTATATTGCTGAGTTTGTACATTTATCAAAAAATCAGTTGAATGAACTAATATTGTTAAAGTAACCCCAACAGTTTCACCCCAAAGTGTGATGCAATCACTGGTTTCAACCACACTCCCCACAAAAAGTTTTTAAAAAATATGAAAAAGGACAAATTTAAAAAAATATCTGGCAACACCGAAGTCGGAGTCGGCGATTTATAAACCGAGTAGTCCGATTTGTTTATTTTTCGCCCGACTACAGCCCTGGATCTAACCACACCTCCCATAAGTTGAGTGAGCCTTACCGTCTGGAAAGTAGATCTTATCTTCGAATTCATAACTTCTTGCAGAAAGCTTAATAATGAGCGCGAAATCGGTGAGATGTTTCGGTGGTGTGAAAGTCCACGTGCAATTTTCAGCCGACGAAGCAAAATAACCGAATTCTTCGAAGGTTTTACTCAATCTTAACTTGCCACAAGCTGCGTTTGTAAATTTCCACAAGCATATCCCTGTGTCAACAAACATAATTATCTAAAAAAGGCTGGGTTAAGTCAAGACAAAACACACACAAGACTACTTCAATTTTTAGCTTTATTTTTAGTGGTGAAATTGTTGATGATTTGGTTAGTAAACACAGACTTTTACAACAGGCTGCTGTCAAAAAAATTGTACTGAATATTCCATAACCAATCTTTAAAGTTCTTTGCATAGTTACTTTCTTACTTACTCAATGCTCAAACAGTATCAACTTCAACATATTAATAAAACTTACCCACGACTATTCGTAGGATTACATGCATTCTTTCCAATGGGCTGTATGTATAGTATGGTTGTTGAAATTTGCAGTATTTTTTTTTTTGCTCACTGCTGATGCTTTTAGCTCTTCACAGTCAAATATGATACTGACTTCATGAAACAACAACTTGCTACTGTCCACTGCCCGACGTGATGATAAAACGTTTGCGTCTCGTTTCAGTATCTCGTAAAAATGCTATTAGCATAATGAGTCGGATTAGCAATGATGCCAACTGGGCATTGAAGATGTAATGTGCTCTGAATAGTAAAATTTGCACTAAAGCGTGACAACTGATAAAACTATATATATTTTAAAGGAAGTGGTTAATACAAGCTTTAAATTTTTTAATTATTTTAATCTCTAAAACATTTTTATTTGATTGCTATTTCAATATAAAAAAATAATTTGGAAAATGTCTGCCCACCCAAAAAAAAGTCATTTTTCAACATCGTTTGAAAGTCGCCAGACGTAAAACCGATAATCATTGGCTGGCTGAATGGCCATGGGTGTCTTCTCTTGATGAACTACTAACAACAGATCCGTAAGCCTCTTTGTCTATCATATCATACTAATTCCGTTTATGTTATGTTTCCGTTTACTAATTGTCGTCGGAAATCAACAGAAAGAGACGCGTTGATAAATCTGTTACCGAGGGATTATTTGTTATATCCGTAACAAAAATATCAAAAATTTTGCCAACATCACGATGATATTTATCCTTGTCAAGTCATACGAGCATGTATGAATATTGAATATATTCTGTAGCGGTTTGTGACTGGTTGTGATAAATCACTGCGAGTTTCCTGCTGTGAGGAAGAACATTCGTGCAGCGAGCGACTGAAGAAAACGTGTTCAACTGTTACAAACTTTCTAACCAAGTTGCAAGTATTTCAAACTACGTTTGACGTTGGTGACGCAAAGCTCGCAGTTATTTCAAACTACGTTTGACGTTGGTGACGCAAAGCTTGCAGTTATTTCAGACGGCGTTTGACGTTGGTGACGTAAAGCTAGCAGTCTTTGCGTCACGAGTACAGTCATGACGTCTTCGCGACGAAACCCAGCCGGCAGAAATTGGCGTGAAAATGGCAGCTTTTGTTCGATGGGAAAGCCTTTTTTGCGGGTTGACTGTCGAAGACAGGCGTGGTAGGACAGGAACTTCAGGAAGGATGATCTGTATTAATGCGACATGTATGACTGTGCTGTATTTTAGCTGTTCATCGAATTTGTTGGTCTGGCGACATTTTTTTGATGCAAAGCTTTGTTTATAAAGTTTTGGTGCGAACGCACCAAAATGTCATACATCCAAATATTAAAAATTTGTTGTGTTTGTCTTGAGTTTTGGCAGCTTTTGAACTAGGGGATAACCAATATTCTGCCAGTTGAAAATGCCTACTTGGTTGCACAGTTGGTTTTCCTGGAGTTACCAATGATTTCCAATTGAACGTTTTTTTTTTTTTTTAAATAAAAACCAGCTGATTTCAGTGTTTTTTTTTATGTTAACATTATAAAACTCGCATCTTTTCAGCTGCATTTCATGTTTTTGCTTTATGCTGCTTTGGATGAGATAATGTGTGTTTCCGTATTAAGCAATGACAAGATGGGAATTAGAGCCTGTGCCAGTGTGCCCTGGTGTGTACCTGCCCTATGCATTACCAGTTCCCCATCGGAGTCAATTGTGATCGTTATGCTTGTTCTTTGATGAAATGGGGATTGCCCCGTGCTTCTGAACCGATTTTTGTTTGTGCTTTGTGAGTGTGAGATATTTTCCATTTTTATGTTCTTTTGTAATCACCACAGCACTACGAACGTGGATGGAAAGCTTATTATTGAAAAAAACTGACGTGGCAATGACATGAATCATTGCTTTAACCAGCGTTGACAACATAATAGGCTACTATTTCGTCACTGAATCCAATCTTTCATGACGTTAAAATATTGCGCGGAACATCTGTCAATACCACCCCGTGATTCAAATACGGTATCTAAATATGTGTAGGTCTACAATTTACATTAATCCGACCTTACAAAGCCACCTTGAATAAAGTTACTTTTCTATGCTGTAAGGGGAGGAGATCCGCCACTGCAGCCGGGGGTATCAAACTCACTTTAGCTACTTTGAATGTTATCAACTTTTTAAACAATTTAGCCGTAAAAATTAGTCTTTGTACAAATGTACACATTTTTCAAAATGCTTGAAGTTGTAGAGTGAGGTGCACTCGCTGTTTCAACTTTCCAGCTATGCAGTCTAACACTGCCTCTGCAGGCAACGTAGTTTGGCAACAGAGTGACAACGACTGAAGTAACGATTCTTTATATTGCATTTCAAGTACAGCACAAGACGTAAACAGAGATTAATAGTTTTTTTAAACTTTTGTCACAGTAATTTTGCATGGCAGTAGAACTTACGTTTTCAAGTAAGATGCTCGTTTAACACGCTAACATACCTTGTACAGTTAAACTAAATCATTACAAATATAACAAAATCTTTTACCTCAAGTTTTTAATATTGAGTAGAAGATAAAATGCTGCTTCGCAGCAATGATCGGCAATAGCGATCGTTGCACGATGTCCTGTGTGGTTTTGTCAGATAAATAATTACTTGTACGAGACCACACAGTGATGTATTACACATGAATGAACTTAGATGGCAGTCGCCTACGCAATAAATACAACTTTACTTACACTGGCTTAGTTATAACAACGATGAAAATCTCACAAAAGGTAATCAACAAATCGCTTCCCAGACAGCAAAATCCGTCTTTTTAACATTCAACCAACGTCTGCAGACGTTGAATCATTATAAAAGTGATGGATTTTGTTGTTGGGCAGCTTACGGGCGGTATGCGACTTTTTCCAGCTATTTTCTTCCAAATAAGTTTGTGAGTGAGCGTCATGTGGGCACTTTTGCTTTTTCAATTTATTCTTTTAAAGCATCAACTTTCTCACTAATTTTTATTTAAGCATTGACACATGCATGTATTTGCAATGATATTTCATATCGGCATGTGCTTGTAGTGAAAATTGAAAAATATTGAGTAATGTTTATTTGCAGTGTGGCTTCTAAGTAAGGATTCTTTTTTTATTGGCCTTTGTGTTGAAAAAGTTGCCCACCCCTGGTTTGGGCCCACACAAACATCCTGAAAGCGTTTACCCTGAAGCTGACACATCCGTCACAAGTTTTTCATATTGGTGCTAAAAGCGTTTAAAACTTTTGGTTGCTTCCAAACCCAGAATCGCTGCTGGTGACGCAGGTAACCGTCGGCACCTTCTCGTCGCTTGGAAGTAAAGCGTCATCCGCTGAAGGAACTCTTTCGTTCTGTGTTAGAATAAACATACGTGTCACATACAAAATGGTAGAAAAATCGATTTATGCGACTCGCTTGTTTACATTAGTAGTCCATTTCAGACTCACATCAAAATTCGTTTTCTTCATTGATTCAACGTCTGCACACGTTTAAGCAACGCAGAAAGAACGGATTTATTATCTGGGTTGCAAACTTGCAATGTATGCAATATTTTGATCATTGAGGCATACAAGTATGACAGTTGCTCTTTTAACATGCTTTTACCGTCGCTTCGCATTAATGTTCATTCCATATAATTATTTTTGTGCATAATCTGATTTACTAAATAAAAAACCCATTTGGGATTGGAGTTAGGTTCTTGTGAAAACATGCGATGAAGAAAATTCCTACCATTTCGTTCTGTTTCAAGACAAGAATTATTTGGTGATGAAGATGCATGGTTCAATGTTTAAAAATAGTGAATTTTCACTTACGTCATCACACTTTGGTTTCGTCTTTTCTAAAGGAATCGCTGCTTCTGTCTTCCCCGGTGTTTTCGTTGCTCTCTCTCGTGATCTTCAAACGAAATGGAAATATTTGATTTGGGGTGGGAAAGCCAAGTGTATGCAACACTACGCAACTTATGGTCACCACTCAGTAATTTTTTCCCGCTGTTTCAGACGGAATGTGCAGTGCTTCATGCTTGCTGTTTCGTGCATAAGTGAATAAATGCACTAATGTGCATAAAAGTGCATGAATGCACAATTGCACATTATATCTAAAGTGGTTGTTTTAAAATTATGATGCAATTGCAGGGTCTCACCTTCTTTTGTACATGCACATAGCCACCCCACAAACAGCCAACACAATTGCCGCTATCACAATCCCAAGCAATACAGATGTGATTCTGTTGTTTGATGTTGGAGTTGAACCTGTGATGAGCAAGTTTTGTTATCGAAAACATCACGAAATAGCGAGGAAATGTAGTCCATGGCTCGATGTACTCTGTCGTCTTCAGGAGCTTGTCACATCAAAACAGCTTTAAGTGTGATGCGGTAGATTGAATGAAAAGCAGAAAAGAAATCGAAAATTGTCGACTTGAGGTTGAACAATCCGAGTACAACGAAGAAAGTTTTAAGCAGAATGAAATTTTAGACTTGGTCGACACGACATGCTACTAAAAAACTTTTGGTCACAAACAATCTCATTGTGGCAACATAAACCTATGATATGAATGACATAGATTTTAGACTGACGACAAGCTCCCAAAGAGAGCCAGGCGAAAGCGATTCGAGCATTGAACTGCCTTCCCTCGCCATCTTCAAACTTTATCCCACCGACCAACTCTATAAAAGAGATCAATGACTTAGTCGGCGTCTTTCTGTACCGAACGTAGATTCGGCTTGAACACCCGAAAAACATTACAAGTACACAAAAGCAGACTAGCCACTGTTTATAGCACTTAATACATAGACATTTAGTGGCGTATGGATTTTGCTAGCCTGATGGGTTAAGAATGACAGAATGGTCGACTGAGAAGGTGAATGGTTTCAAATCATGCAGCTCGGTTCGCTACCCGACTATGTTAGATGTTAAAAATCAACGCGTCGGCGTATCCAAGAAGTTGGAAATTCGGTGAATAACTGAATATGTAGTAAATGTTATAATATAGACGACCGTGACAAAGGAGCTAGCTGTCTATCGTACTCTCATTAGTTCCGTAGGCGCAGCACGATATTCTGACCTTCACGGTACAGATAGTGTTATATAGATTATTATAGACGAAACAATTTAAAGGTTATAACTGGTTTTCGACTAAAATTAGATAAAACTCCTAATTTTGGAAGCTTACCAGTAATGTTTTTTGTTGATATAGCTGTGAAAACTTGATCCATCGAATGAGTGGTAGTAGTCATATACAATTTTTTTGGTGTTGTTTGGGATACCGTTGCTCCTGGTGAAGAAAAGGAGAAAACATTAAAATTGTCGTATAGAGGGGGAGGGGTTAGAAAGCTTAAGGCCATGATATTATTAATTCTCTGAGTCTGAAATATATCTTGTTCTGAAACATCAGGATATACAAATATAGCTTTAATAAAAGTATCGTTTCGAATCAATAAGCAGCAGCAGCAACGAACTCTTCAGCTTGAAAGAGAGAAAATGTGGATTATTTGTAAAAAGTTCTTCTTACAATAATTCCATTGGACGACTCACCAGAGCTCAATTTGGTATTCTCTTTTGAGTTTGAAATTGCTAAGGACATATCCACAGTAGATGTTTTTACTGTTGTCATATCTTGTATTTCGCTTTGATGCGTAGTTAAATCGCGCGTGCTGATCACTTGTGCTGCGCTCTGCTTCATTGTTGCAGGACTCATGAATCGGCGGGCTTCTATGCCTTTGTTTTTATATGTGGAGCTTTCAGATGTTGTTTCTCTATACGATGGCACATAATTTGTAGGTGGTTTGTGACTGGCTTGTCTTGAACTTGGTGCCATAGATTTTCCAGGTAATTCGCTCGTCCTCTCAGTATTGGAGTTTATTGACGGTGGTTCTTTTTCTGTTATTGTAATTTTTGATTTTGGTGATGTTTGAGACCGTTCTTCTGCATATGGCATGAGCACAGAGTTTGTAGATGAATTGTCTGTACCTTTGGTAAAGGCTGTTATTGCCTTTACAGATGGTCCAGTTGTTGCTGATTGCGTTATCGCAACAACTGTGAATGGTTTGTTGCTTGTAACTGTTGGATTTAACTGAACGTCGTTTGGGCAACTGTCAGCGCAATAGCCATAGTCGTAAGTGTCTGCTGTAGTGTAACACCATGTCCATGAACCCACAATTGAAGGAATACAATCTGTGTATGATTTTCCTTTGTAGGATCTTGGAAAATAGCATTTGAGATCCTTTCCAGTGCACCTGGTTTCTGAAAGACAATTGGGCAGATCGTTGAGTGTGACTGTTAATCAGTATTCTGCTATTCAGCATTAGAGTTATAGAGCTTCTGTAGAGAGTTTGTTTTGTACTACAAGGCACAAGCACACAGAGCCGAGTAACGCAACCAGGTTTAACATATTTACGTATATTTTTAACACTTACAAAAAAACAACACACAAAACAAATTTTATTTCGAACATTTTTGACATCACGTAATGTCTTCGTCAGAAATGACAATCATGCAGCGCAATTTTTTTTTTAAATGTATAGTGCTTTTAATTACAGGCCACGCGTAAAGTTTTCTAAAGCGTGCAAGCAGATTGAAACACTGCTTATGTGGGTCGCCGAATCTTTCCTTGCAGTGACTTATTGCAAGTGATCATATTATTTATTAATATACTTCCAGCAAATATTCACTTACTCATAATTGGTTCCTCTGTTGCATTTTGGGATTTACAACAACTGTAGCATAATGACAAATACAGCAGACCTTTCAATAACTTAAAAAATGTCATGTTCAACGTTTAAATAAACCTTCACTCAAAATCATACAGTTAATTCTGGCTAATAACTTATGGCCCTATGGGCATTACAAATTTGAGAGATATATACACAATGTAATAATGACTCGCTTTGACATTTGTCGTTTATTCCTGAAACAATCTCATTTTTTGCTGATGTCTCTATAGACGTGGGCGAGCATTCTTAGCTCTTGCTAAGAAGTGTCCTGTAAAAGGTTTAGTTTTAGGCTGAATTGCATGAGTAACTGCGGTTGAGCGGACGCCACTGCATTGAACTCTCAGTTAAGTTTATTTTATTTCTGACCATCACAACAAAAACCCTTGGTCTCAACGTAACTGAGATCTAGAACAAGGGAGAAGCGACAGAACGCAAGTAAACGTACAGTGATAATAATCCTTGGGTTTAGAAACTTGAACTGAACTGTCTGAGTATAACTTTTATTCAATGTTTCCGATACTTTCTTGGTACGTCTTGGTCTTTACAACGCAGTCTGGCAAATGTATCGTTTTACTTTGAAACTAACATCCACCATCTGGCTTCTGCTTCAACGATCCGTCAATGAGAATTATCAGACGATGAGTGTAACTCAGGTCAAACTGGAGCTTCCCAGCTAGTGGCGGTGTTACTATCGGGCAAGATAAACGTGGCGCGCGATAATTAAAGCATCGCGTTTCCTTCAGTGTTCGATATGTTTGCGTTGGTTCAACGTTGATCGGCGTTTATTCCATAAATTGCCAGGTTCTTTCCGCAAGTGCCGCCATCGTCACGTGTTCGCTTCAGCGAAGAAAATGTTTGATGACGATAAATGACAGACTGCCTCGCCCACAAAGATTCATAGTAGTGTATCTGCCGATATGCTGTAATTCACTAATTCCATCTGTTCCAGCCTTTCGCTTTGTGAATATCAAAAAGTAGCTTTGATATAACAGATTTAGTTTGGTCCCTGGCTCGAAAGATGATTTTTGACGAAGCCGTTGAGATTTTCATTTCGTTCATGTTTTTAAAAGCTTCCTTCCTGATTACGCAAAGTATTTTTTAAATTTTTCTAGTTAATTGAACGTCTGCAAACATTCAATCAACGTAAAAACGATGAATTTTTGTTCAAATCGCCTTTCTTTAAAGCAGCTGGCTTGAGGAGTATCACGTTTTAGCTCTTTACTTCTGAAGGTTTGGGTGTTTGCTTGTAGGGATGATTGAAACATTTTTATTCAGTGACAAATTTTTTATTTGGTTATTGTCGATGGTATAATCTTTAGGCATAAAACTTGTCAAAACTTTTCTGAAAAACAGTTAAAATTGTTCATAAGCAAACTGCCTGATGTTTGAAAACCCAAACGCACAAGAATTTTTGTTATTGTTTTTGATCACCTGCTCAACATGCTAGAGGTGCTATTTTATCAAACAACGCTATCCTTCCAAAATTATGCATCAAATATTTTATAAACCCAAATGACAAAGATTTTTTTTTTATCTGTGTAAACTTTTGAAGTCTTGTGCAAGAGCGTAGGTTATGGAGATATTTCTTCTGATTATTTGGAAAATGTCAGAGTTGTAGTGTGTGTCGTTGTCCTTACTACGAAAGTCTGGAAAAACAATTGTCAACAGATACGAGTTACATTGCCAATCAACGTCTACAGAACAGACCCACTACAACATCCTGAAACGGGCTTTATTTATAGAAGCTGCATGCACTTCCTCAAACTTAAATATCACGGAAAAATTGTTGCAATTCAACCTCAGCTTTTATACCACATTGTCACATTTTTCTTGATTCTTAAGCTGCGCTAAACTTGCGAACAATAGGCTGACAATTTTTTTTGCACTTTTTTACTACTGGAGGTAAAATAATATAATTGGTTTGAGCAAGTAGAAGACATTTCTTTAAAACATGTTTTCAAAACAGTACCACGTTCACAATCAGTAAACGTTCTTTCCACGTCACTTTTGTTGGCTTGGTTGATGAAGGGTTTGCTTTGTTGTTCCAGCCCAGCTACCAAAATCAGATCCTTTCACCTTTTTACAACGTCTTCTTACCTTTTTACAACTGTCCACAAGCTTTTCAAATATCATCTTAAAAATGATCATCATTTGCGATGCGATGTTGATGCATCAACAGTTCTGGCTCTGTTGACATGTGATGATGCAGTTGTGGATCCAAGGGGGGCCATCGACCCCTCCCCCTCTGAAGCTACCTGCTGGATTCGCCACTGTGATGATGCAACACAAACTAATTTAATTTTGAATCTTTTTACGTTCTGTGGTTAAATCGAGGCGATGTAGCCGCTGAGTTGTGTTTTCTTTGAATGCTGTGACATTCATGCTGTCATTTATTAGGTGGTTCAAGAATAAAACAGTCGCGAATTATACGCTAAAGTCTGTCCCATTCATGCCACAGATACTGGACAATGATTCAATACGTTGTTTAATGCGTAAATGAAGAAGCGAATATAGTTAACGTATTTCTAAACTGCACCGCACAGTTTACGCAAAATAGCTGGAGCTGGTGTTTGCTTGTTGTTGACACAAAGGAAGTCATTTTTATCACAGCTTTTGCTTTGCTGTTTCTTTCAGGTGTGTAGTTCTCTTGAGAATCCTCTTCTGTTGTTTGTGTTTCCTGGTGATTTGATGCCAGTGACGTAGATAACAGATGTGTGGATGACGTCACCACAAAAGTTTTTGATAGTTTATCAATATTCGTTAAAGACTGTTTTGCCAAAACAGTTGTTGACTGTTTTCTGACCGCAATTGCTGCTGTAAATACCGGCCCGTCATTTGGGCAACTATCAGCACAGTAACCCCATTCATTACCGTCTGGTGTAGTATGGCACCAAAGCAAGTAATGGATCGATACCGTGGCATGCAGCTGGTATAGTTTTCACTTCCGTAAAGGATCGGAAAGTGGCATTTGTGTCCTTGAGTGGTACATTTGATTTCTAAGCAACAAAATGAATGTTAAAGGAAGTTGAAAAAGTTAGAGTTCAACCCCAGTTTTATTGAGACAATAAACATCGCTTCTGGTTTTGCAGCACCTTCTCTATCATTCTCGTTGTTTCAGACGATAGTCAATTTATTACCTTTCAAATTTTGACAAAACTTATCAATGTTTTTCTTAATTTTGAACTATGCTCTAGATATTTAAGGTATCGTTTCGATAAGCAAATTATAACGATTATCCCCCAACATTCTATTGATAGAGTTATTCTTTTTTAAGGTTAAGCAAATTAATTAACAAATGGATAGGTTTGGTTTTTTCAGTTTCCTGTCATTATGGCGCGGTAAGAATAAACTGTTGGCCATGTTATCCTGGAGTGGCTTTATAAGAAGAGATTCGTGGTGTACTGACCTGGCTTTCCATCGCCTGCCCTGAACTTTACAAAATCTGTTTTATACCAAAAAAAAAGATTGAACAGCGAATTAGCTCAAGTTAATCTTGTATTTTTGTATGTTTTATCAACGGATCGATGCCTTCGAGCTCTGGACATACAGGCAAATGTTAAAAATTTCATGGAAACAAAAGATCACTAACGATGAAGTACACTTCAAATTCAATTCAAGCAAAATGCTCTTACAAACAGTCAAAAGAAGAAAATTGAAGTATTTCGGACACACAATAAGGCAAAATTCATTACAAATATCATTAATAGAAGGGAAGATAAACGGTAAAAGAAGTAAAGGCAGACCAAGAATGATTTGGACAACAAACATCACAAAATGGACAAAATTAACTTATGAATGTGCAGTACGCACAGCTCATGGTCGAGAACAATGGCGCATTGTATCCAACCCTCCATACGAAACGATGAAGGAACAAAATGATGATGATTATCAACAATTTACTCTTGGCGTTTGGTTGTTTTTGCCAAACTCCACAAAACTGAATTGAGTGTCACTCTAATATGCAATTATTGTATAACGCATCAAGAAAACTTAATGTCAAAAACTAACTTATAAATTGACATGCAGATTTAATGAAAATATGTTTTGAACTTGATAAGGTTCGTTTACTAATGTACTTTTACCGTATACAAAAATTATACAAATACAGTTCTTATTTTGTCTTATTTTCAACAATTACAAAACTTCTATCTTTTTTTTGAATATATCAGTTAGGGATGGTAGAAGTAGGGGATTGCTCACTCAAAAAGAAAGTGGACAACTGGAGGGTCATAGTGTTATGACAAAATTTGGCGCAAATACAGCTTGAGGTCTACCGCGATATGTCGTACACCCAGGTGCAGCGTATGTGACCTGGCTGCGTGTGCACAAAGTGTGTATTGCCAAAATAAATGTATGAAAATATGTGATATCATGCTTATGTAATGCTATACTAGTCATAATAATGCAGCAATAGATTTCACGCTACAGTGGTAACAGTAGTTAACCTCGCACTGCTGTAGCAAGGTTCTGTCGATATTCTAGCATCCTAAACCTCGCGCAAAATATAGCATTTCATTTGTTAAAAATGTATTTACGTCAAAGCAAACAAAACTTTTTGCAGTTTTGCTAATTTTTAAATTTCGCATTGACCCGCCACTCCAGCTGTCCATATCGCACGAAAAATCAATAAAGCGAGTCGTCCCGGTATTCCACTGTCCCTAATATCAGTAAGTGGTATCGATTTGAGAAGCATCCAACGCACATCAACTGGACCCTGCTAAGAGATCAAACAATTGAGTACGAAGAAGTTAAAGGGTTGTCGAAGCAAATTGATCCGCCAATTGCAATGAAGGATGAGTTGTTTGATCAGGTCTCGGCTGTTAATGCTCGGCTTAAGAAGATCCCAGATGATGTGTTCCGCAAGGATGATCATTAGGACAAGTAGATGAAGATCTTTACTGGAGACTACTCTTTTTCCGTTTCGCTACAGAGTAGTTAGCATCGTTTCTCCCTTCCCGTCTGTAATGCATTTGTGGGGCGAGTGTTCTCTCTTGTTTCGGCTCAGTGGACCAAGGAAAGGAACAGACTAGTAAAATGACAGTCAGATCCATGCTACAAGTAATAGTAAACCTAAACCTGAGATGCACGAAGTATTTTCTACAAACAAGGAGTTGCTGAAACAGATTTTTCTGGCAAATATGTGATATTTCATGGGTTGTGTAAATGCAAAACTTTGTTCGAAAACGTTTGTTTCGTTTGGCATGCAAATTTAATTTTTCGGTTGTTCTTATTTCGGGGTCTGTGTCAATGGCAACCCTGGCTATGGTGGCAGTCGGTTTGTTACCGAGAGCGCTTGCACGACGCCGATCGAAGGCACGACACTATATTTCGGCAAGACACTCAACCATGCTTGAAGGTGGACATAAAAATTGATTTTTCGCTTCCCCTTTGACTGTATTTAAAGCTTCAAATGGCAGGCGTATTTGTAATCTATAAGTCGCTGCAGCAGATGGAGTGTTACATGCACTTGATATTGTGAGCGTTCTACTCGAAACATTTCTGATAGAAACTAAATTAAGTGAACGTTTCGCCGCCGGCAGCGTTGCCTAGCGGTTTGATACTTGGGGTTAGAGAGGTAGTCATTTCGATTCCCACTCTTGCCATTATTCTTTTTTCTTTAATTACCAAACAAAGTTTAAAGCAAGAATCAACTCTCTGGCTGAGTGCTAGAAGTTCACAATGATTGCAGGCAGCTCGTTCATAGAGAAAATTGTCCTATGTTAAAAGTGTCTACGCCTTAACTTTGAAGTTGGCAGTGAAGTCAAAACAAATGAAATACGTCAATAGTTGGTGAATTCTGTGAAATCCCCAATCCCCATTACAACATACTGTTTTTAACTATCACCCTATTCAAAGCTTCATATGTACGTTTCTCGTTCATCCAACAAGTTGTTTAAACATCATAGCGTACAGTGTACAAATTTGTGTTAGGTCACTATTCCTTTTATACTTATGTTAGTTTTTTTGACAAAATCACAACCCATTCGAACAATTCCAGGCAGAAAAATCCGTTATTTCTACATTGATTCAACGTTTGCAGTCGTTGAATCAATATAAAAAATGACGGATTTAGCTGGCTGGGAGACCTCTGCAAGGACAACTTTTTGTTCGGTGGGGTCTGGTACGTTTCAGAAGTACTAATATAACACGGAGTTTTTAAATCAGCAACACCTGCATCTAGTCTACCTGTTTCAGTAACCTGGGTCAGTAATTGGTTACGTTACAATGGATGAAGCCAAGAGTGGTCCATGCCACCCTATGTATCACGTGACATTGATAGTATTTGCAAGTTGCAACATAGCTCGTCACACGTTAGAGAAGTATTTTTGGTTTATTTTATTTTTTAAAAGACAAAGTCATTATAACGTAGTTTACATACATCCTGGTTAGTTGTCATATGTGCATTGTATGCATGAGCGGTACGATAGGTTAAACCAGGGGTCACCAAATTTTTTTCTTTGGGGGCCGGATTGCTGCGAGATGAACAGCTGCGGGATGCAAATTACCATACAACTATTTAGAATCTCCATTGACTTGAATTGAACACAATAAATAACAAAGTCAGCGGTGGAATAGCAAAGTTGTGGAATAGCAAAATCGAAAGGTTGCTGGAAAAGTTATCCCCTGCTGTGATACACTACAGGGCATCGTGCTCTTGAAAAAACATTACATCTTTCCAAAATTTGGCCTAGGCTGTCCCCATTTGCGGTGGCCTAATGATAAACAGCAACGTCAGTCCTTTACAAAAAGTTTGGTAACTTTTTTCCTGAACAGTTGTAGTGCAGCTGTGATTTCCGCAGCACGTTGCGGCCGGATGAAATCGGTTTGCGGGCCGGTTCCGGCCCGCGGGCCGTAGTTTGGTGACCCCTGGTTAAACATAAACTTAAAAGGTCGAAGTTTAAAATACGAAAGTTAAAGTTACTGGAGGGCATTCACAATTTCATAAATTGTAAAATAGCGGCAATACAAAACAAAATCAAGACAACTGTCACACCGTTTTTGCATTTTGTGGTTACTTCATGTGAAAATCGATTGTTTGCAACGAGGAGTCATATTTGAGATCTTCAGCTCATTCTAAGAATCGAAGAGTCTTTTCAGATTATTGTTTTAGATCCTCTGTGAGTTCACACTTCTTGAGTTGAGCTTTCTTCTTTCAACCCGACCTGGAAAAGCGAAGTTATTTTTCACTAAATATTAATATGTTCGATAAAAGCGGCAACTGCCTTTTCTGGTTTTTGTTATGGTTTTTCATCAAATCCTAATAAAGCAATGCTTCCTTAATGGTTAAATTTTTCTAGATGAAACCATAGCTACACGGAGATGCGGTCTGATTTGTCACACTTTGCAGATTATAATTACTGCTGCCGCTACTGTCTGACTGACATTTTTTAAGAATTTTTATGACTTAAAAGCTCTTTTTTGTCCTGGGAAAGCAGAAGAAAAAGTAAGTTAGAAAACGCCCAATCAGACTGTTAATGAATGGTTATAATCTGACCGAAATTTTATGAATCAAATTGTTTTTGTTTTTCAACGCTTGATGATGTTAAAACCCAGTTTGTCACCTGGGGAAGACAGTGAAGAAGACGTTAAAAAATAATTTTTAGAAAACTTCATTGAGACAGTTACCAAAAGTTGGCAAAATCTGGAAAATTCTGCAAAATGTGACAAATCAGGGCGTATCTCGAAGTAGCCATGATAGAACGTGGATATTTACAAAACTTTAGAGCGTCTGCTTTTGACTTTACGTTTACAATGTGCAGTTTACAACTGCTGCAATAACAGATATATTTGTGGTCAGCAGATAATCTTACTTTTTTTTTCGTAAGTGCTTCTGCTTCTTCCATATTGACGGATTCGGAGAGATTATGTCTGCTTGAACGCCTGCGATGCACATGATATGAAGTTTAGAAAGCGCACAAATAACAGTTTGGGTGTATTTAACCTTGTTATATATGAAATTTCTCGGTAGGTTTCAGCTTTGACACTCAGCTTCGAGGTAGGAAAACTAGCGTAATGATGTATTGAACTGCTCGGTGTGCACTTCTAGGCTATAGCCTGTGAATACGTTGAAGCAGTCCATAATGTTAAGTCTCAAAAGCAATGCTGAATACTATTTAGTTGTACTCGATGATGACAGCATATTAAAGCCTAAGGAATAGGTTGAAGAAAGTTATCATATCGCCTTTAAGTTAACAATACTTGTCATTTTAACTTCTTTCCAACGTCTCTAGACAGATTAAACGACGCAAAAATGATAACTTTTGTTGGCTGGGTTATTTCCCAACGAGTTCACTCGTATTGGAATTTCTGAGTGTAGTGTGCTCAACAGCGCCTTTACGCGGCTGCTTGTAAGTTGTATTGTTAGCAACAAAATATACTTGTCATAATAATGGCAAAACATAAAAATGGCACCACGACGTTCTATGAAAACTGCTGTTTCAGGAATTGTATACGACAAAACAAATTGTGTTACATTCATCACAAGTTTTAAAAATAGCGTGTTTAAAAAAATTATCTTTGGGTTATCATAGTGGACAAACTTAAACCTTTTGACAAACGATGGTAGTTACAACAGGTAGGAGGACATTAGTTTTAGACTTTCAAACTTGACTATGTTTTTTTTTCTTTTTTCTAAAATGGTGTTAACTTTACTACTAGCTTTGACTAGAAGCATTGTGTTTTCGGGTTTTAAATAATAAAAAATGCTATTTGACATGATACATACAGGCTGTGTTAGAGGCAACAAAGACACACACGTTGGAATAGCATCCAGTACCTGTTGACGACTTTTTTCACAATAAAACAGCAAATTATAACCAAAACCAAGCAGCCCACGATGACGCCTAGAACCACTCCTGCGTTTGAACTCGGCTCAGTTTCAACAGCATCTGTCGTCTAAACAAATTCATGTCAAGATTAGATTTTATTTGCATATTTATGTAAATTGGGTGTAAAACTGTTCAACGTGCATCAAGCTGTTGAGAAGATTTTTAAAATTCGAAGCCATTAATTTCCTAACACGCGTATAAACTACAGATTGTCTGAAAACACATTCAACACCATGGCACAAGACAGATAAAAACAATCATGGCAGTTTCAACTATTTCTGTGTTTTTTATGTGATCCCTGTGACCAAGTGCTAAAGTCTCGGTTTGTTTGTTTTAGTGCCTGGAATGTTGCACTTATTTTATAGTGTAATTGGGGCGCTGATTCCTAAAAGGTATTAACTTTTCCCTATCAGGTCTAGTCGGATTTTGCCTAGTTTTCATATACCTCAACTAAACTAGAATGCAGTTACATTTTTTAAGGCATATTACTTGTAGAACACCAACATAATTGTGTGTTAAACTACTCAAAGACATCATGAACACAAGGTTTGTGAAAATATCACTTTTATAAGATGTTGTGCATCATTAAAACTGTCTTTTTTGGGGAGCTTTAAGCGTTAAACGATAAGCGGCCATCATGTTAAGCAAAAACACGAACACTCACCTGTATTGAAAAAGTACTTTCAATGAAATCCAAAGACATGTGATCTGTAACAGTGCCGTCATCTACAGTAGTGCCATTTGAACTCGGCTCAATTTCAACAGCGCCTGTCGTCTAAATAAATTCATGTCAAGATTAGATTTTATTTGTATATGTACTGTATATGAATTGGGTGTAAAACTGTTCAACGGGCATCAAGTTTTAGAGAAAATTTTTAAAATGCGAAGCCATTAATTTTCTAACACGCGTTTAAACTGCAGATTGTCTGAAAACACAATCAACACCATGGCCCATGGCCCAAGACAGACAAAAACAATCATGGCAGTTTTAACTATTTCTGTTTTTTTATGTGACCAAGTGTTAAAGTTTCAATTTGTTTGTTTTAGTGCCTGGAATGTTGGACTTATTTTATAGTGTAATTGGGGCGCTGATTCCAAAAAGGTATTAACTTTTTCCCTATCAGGTCTAGTCGGATTTTGCCTAGTTTTCATATAGCCTACCTCAACTAAACTAGAATGCAGTTACATTTTTTAAGCCATATTACTTATAGAACACCAACATAATTGTGTGATTAACAACTCAAAGAACTCAAAGACATCATGAACACAAGAAATTTGTTAAAATATCAGTTTTGTAAGATATTATGCATCAGTAAAACTGTCTCCTTTGGGAAGCTTTGATGGTTAAACGATAAGCGGCCACCTTGTTAAGCAAAAACACGAGCACTCACCTGTATTGAAAAAGTACTTTCACTAATATTCAAAGACATGCCATCTGCAACAGTGCCATTTTCTACAGCAGTGCCGTCATCTGCAACAGTGCCATTATCTACAACAGTGCCGTTATGAAATACTTCATCGTTTCCAGACATATTTACTGATTTATAATTCTTTGGTTTGTTGAGTATAGTCACTTGCCTTTGAAAAAAACATGGTTTTACAATCATCAACGTTTTTGAAACTCTGCACAAATTATTTTGTGGAAACTCAGATCAAGTCTACTTTGTACCTTGTTAATCTTGTACAAAATTATAGTCACAACAGCTTCTGTCTACATGTCTTGTAAACAGCATTATCTCTTTTTCCTTAATGCTAATTGTATGCTTTTGGCTGGTTCGAAGATTAAGTGGTGGCCTCTGAGTTGGTAGATGTGTATTTGGGTTCTCATTGGTTTACAAAAAAGTTTTTTCTTTTTTATTTGTAGTCAATATTTCGTTGTAATCACAATCATGGTAAAACTGCGAGTATTCATAGAAATGCAAACGCTAGTCAGCAGTCTAAGTTAAGCATTGAGCAACAATCAGCTGTCATAAAAGAATTAGTAGAACATAACCATAGCCTTATTAAAACATTTAACTCATTTATATGGCTTTTTTTTAGTTAGGAAACCAAACCATTATGCGATGTCCTTTGAAATTTCAAACGATGCACCAGTGCGTTGCGACGTAGGCTACAGTTTAAGAATCACTGTAATACATACTAAATAAAGCACAACCAATTTTTAAATTTCGTAATTTATCAATAGCGCTGCAAACTCGGAAGCTTTCACGGATCCCCTGAAATCGCTTTGCGGACCCCCGGTTGAAAACCACTGGTTTAGTGTCTTTATTCATGTAGATCAAGCCTTTTGTCATGAGATAGTCTATATAAACATAAAGAAAAAGCCATGATTAAACGATAACTTATCTTGCTGTTATCATTTTTATCAACATTGGCCTTGTTAGTCGCTTGCCAATATTTACGAGGAATTCAACAGCGGCATATAAGTGAGGTTTAAACTGTTGGTGTCATGATAGGAAAACGCATTAAAACAGATAAATTCTGTAAATGACTCTTGCCAAAACTGAACACCTTTCATTTCAGATTATACGTGCCAAGCTGCTTTATAACCTTCTATGTTTTTCTGGACATATACAAAGAAGTTACCTCTCTACCCAAATTGTAATATACAAAGAAAATTGCAACTCATTGCAATCATAAAATTTCAGCAACCTTTCTCTCAACGCTACCTTTATATAACAGCATACTTCATGTTATTCTGATGGACTCAGTTAATGTATTCTTTGGTGTGTTCCCCATGTCCAAGCTAGGGGACACGGTACGGACTTCAAACAATACAATATTTACATTGCCCAGACTTTGATGTGGATAAGAGCTTACGCTCAACCTTGTACACGAAGTCGCCGAGGAAGTATTGAGCTGCTTTGCATCCTGTTTGTGTTTCGACTCAAATTACAGGCTGGGATTTTTACAGCAAGGATTGAAGCTGCTATTATATTATGTAAATGTAAAAATCAATTTCGTTTGGTTTCAAAAATAATCGTCTTGCTTTAAAGAAATTTTATGTGAATTTTTTACGTTTACGTGTGTACCATGGTGTGTGCAATGATGTAATCACATTCAGTCTCAAATTATTAGCAAGGGTATTTGTATTTTGTCAAAAATTTTTGGTCTTGCAAACAGTGTGGTAGTATCGTAAAGTATTACACTTCTATTTTTTCTACATTCCAGCTAAAAACGAAGAAGTTTTGGTTTGCCGATAGGCCTTTAGTTACTTTAGCGTTGCTCCATAGAATCAGTATCTACTTGGAGTAATCTACTATAACGTCATAGAAAAAGGAATTTGAATAATGACGTTACCTTCATTCGTGAGGGCGAATAGATGATGTGCATTTTATGTGTTTTTTTCTAATTTGAAGATCCAGTGGTGTAACCGTATGACATCTTTTTGTATTTGGAATGACACAGAAATTTCTCATACTTCGCCCTTAATTTTCTCCTTCTTTCCTGGTTGTTTCTATTATTGGCTGTTGAAAGCAATAAAGTTATGTTTTAAAATTAAAAAGAAGATGTGCTGAAAGTACAAATGTTTTTGTTTTCTTAACCTAAGATAAGTAAACGTTTGCCTGATGACGTCATCACTCAAAGGATCTCTATTTAACAATGAAGGGTCAGAGAGGAGAGATTGAAGATCACCAAGTCGATTACCAATCTCTGGCTGCTCACTTGGAAGATCTTCGAACAATGTGTGACGCCAAAGAAAGGAAAACTCTCATATCAAGGTTGTATTTCAAAACTTTCTCTTGTTTTTTTTTGCTCAAATTTTGTGTTGAATTTTTTTTTTTGTTATATCCCACAGTTTGATCCCAAAAAAACGTCCTTTCAGCTCGTAAAAGCCCGTTCTGTTTAGGTTTGTAGACGTTGAATCAATGCAGTCACAACAGGCTTTGCCAGTTAGGTTGTATGGCGTTAACAAACATACAATCAAGGCAAACATTAACAAACATTACATCTATTCAAATTACTTTTGCATTTATTAATACTAAATGCAAAAGTAAAGTAAAAAGATGTAAAGAGTTCATACGGGTGGTCACAGCTAATCAAAACCGATTAAAAAAACGTAATTTAAAAACCACATGATCAATCTGTTGCAGAAGAAATCTAGTATACTAACGAACGGCGTTGCCAGCGAATGGTTGAATATGGTTAATCTTTTTTCAGGTACACAGAATGCACTAAGTTTTTTGGTCGAGTATGCGAGGTTGTGTCAGCCCGAGAAGAGGCTCTTGATAAATTGTCAATTTTTCATGCGAGCGCACAGGCAGTTCTTGGCTTGTTAGAACGCTTGGAAGACACTATGAAAAATGCAGTAACATCTTCTGACGATTTAATAAAGTGGCAAAAAGACTCTCAAGAGCTTGGTC
Source organism: Aplidium turbinatum (assembly GCF_918807975.1). Taxonomy (NCBI): domain Eukaryota; kingdom Metazoa; phylum Chordata; class Ascidiacea; order Aplousobranchia; family Polyclinidae; genus Aplidium; species Aplidium turbinatum. The sequence continues at coordinate 52,247,715 of NC_137472.1, forward strand.
GCCTCATGATGGAATGCACGAGGTATTTAAGGCAATTTATTTTATTTTCTGATATTTTAGCAAAATGTTTCCAATCGAGTAACCTTGTCTGAGTATAAGCGTGTTGTGTTTGAATACCTGTTACATCCAATGTATTGTATTTCCAATTTCATAATGTAACTTTCCGAATCAGATGTAACATGCATATTTACAAAAATTATTTACTTTACGATTGTAACTGTGCCTTTATGCATTGCAGAAGTGGCCTGGGCATGGATCCGGTTTTACAACAAGCCCAATTGACCACCATGGATAGCATAAGCACTCGAAGAAGAACCACAGTGAAGGGATACTTAAACCGTCTTCACGCCAGCTGTGAGAGAATCCAGTCTCACATTTCCATCAAACAAGAACACTTTGATGAAGTTGATAGCATCTGGCAAGGTTTCTTGGATAGGTGAGCGCACAAGCGGAATGATGTTCTTGCTGATATACAGTAATAGTTTATTGTAGTCGATACCTTTTTCTTATATTGTTTGTCAGTTAATTATCTAATTGATTAAGATTATGTTTATTCTTGAATTAAAGGTAACTCATTTAAATCTAAAGTCTTTGTAGTTTTGTATACTTGCAGAGGCATTGAACTGCTTATGCCAGCCCGGTCACCAAAGTTGAAAGTTTTAAGTTTACAATATTTACAATTGTAATTGCAGTTGTTGTTTTTTTCAATCAGTTAATTTTCTTGAAAGGTGACTACTCAACTGCACAGGCCTAGTATCGAACCATTGTTGCGTGGTCTTAACTTAACATTTCTTTGCACTCAGAGTCTGATATTTATTCATTGAGTTGTCCAGTGGAGGTAATTAGAAAATTAGAACGTTGAGTATTATTTCACGGTTTGCAGTTACATAAAATGTTTTTGTATTTCCTATCAACAGAAAAGAGAAACTGTTGAAAGCTGTTGAAGATTTGGAAGAAAGAGCAGAAATCGATATTGTTCTCGATGATTTATCGCAAGAAAACCTTCAAGAATGTGTGAAAACATACAACCGACTATTGGTAAGATTTGGTGGAATTAAATTTTGTTTTAGAGGTGTCATTTTATCGAATTTATTTATTTTCTTAAAAATCTTGCTGAATTGCAAACTTGTCTTGTTGAACTCATGTTATTTTAAGAGTACGTGAAAACTATTTGTATGGTTGAAATGTTTTTTATCATCGTTTATCACAGGAGGAACTTGAACAAAAGAAATACGAGTTTACTGGCTTGAAAAACAAGGGGAAGCAGTTGACTGACATGGATTCTTCTCAAGAAACTATTGTTGAAGGTGGCTGACTTTACTTCGTTTTGATGTTGCGTTTTCTCGTATAATTTTTATACGTTTTTTTGCTATTTTGTTCGATTTAATATTGATATAAAGGCTTTTAACATATCACCATCATAAAAACGTTTCTTTTGAGCTTTCTTGATTAGAACACGAATATTTTCATAAAAATGGTTTGATGTTTTTTATTTCAGAGCATATTAAACTTGTTGAAATGACTTGGGAAGACACGAAGTCTTTGATCAGCGAACGACACGATCAACTTACGAAATTAAATCTACTTCTCCGAGACTACCAGCAAGTGAACGACACGGTTGAACGCATATTGAACAATGCGGAAACGACGTCATCTGCTGCGGAAGCTCCGCGGCATTTCAGTGCTGAAGAAGTTCGAAGACACTTAACAAAATTAGAGGTAATAAAACTGTTTTTGTTTAGTCCAAGTTCTCAGTGGAAAATCTCCCATCAGCGTAGTCACGTCAACGTAATGACGTACCTTGCGTGATAATTCGCAAGCGTAATATTATTGTACCGGATCAAAGTAAAGTCATTTTTTTTAGATCAATTCACCAAGACGCATACGAAATAGCGCCAAGGCTTTTCATGCATCAACACAAAAGTTGATTAATTATAGTAATGTCATTCTGCCAAGAGGTTCGAAATACTCGTATTGCGTGGAATACCCTACTTACTCCGCAATGGGATTATTGAAGCCGTTTTTACCAGTTGCAAGAGGCTAACCTGTAGTAGCTTATAAAGTTACTTTCATAAATGCTATTGTATCTTTACATAAACATTTAATTATGCATTTTAATACTCTATTTGCATAACTTTAGAAATAGGAATTTTCAAAAGGTGCTGTGTTAGCCTAATTGTATACCTATTTCCATATGTATAATTTTGTGCATATTATCAGGCTTTAAAGAAAGACTTGCACGAAAAGCAGTCCCTGATGGATGACCTGACTCGGAAAGGAAAACTTGTGTCAGTGGAAGCAAAGAAGCAGCTTGTATCTGATGCTTCTGATATAAACACCCATGTCGAAGCCATGGTGGACAGGTCGGCAAAATTATGTTGCTATTCCTATATGCTTTTAATATTCGAAAATATAGACGTTCAGTTTGACTCGGTTAGTTTAACCAACTTCTCCCTCTCCACACAAAACGTCCAAGAGAAACAGCTTGAAATTGTACGACGATGAGATTACATCCTTTTTTTTAGCTTACCTGGTGTTGACCTTGAAACACAATCACTACCTTTTGTTTATAAATAATGCGTCACGATAATGATACTTTCAAAGATGCTGCTACAAAGGGATGAGCAAAATGTACTGCAGCAATAATTTCCTAATTAGCTTAATAGTATTTTGCAGTTACCAAAAGTTGCAAATTTGTGCACATCTATAGATATTTGGTATATACACAGGTACGTTGATAACACTCGCGTAGCTAACAGGTAGAAAGAATTTCTACTTCTGAAAACTTGTCATTTTAACGTCTCCATTGCTACCTACGTAGAAGAATTTCCGCAACACGAGTAATCGAGGTTGCCAGATATTTTTTTATAATGTCGAGCTCAATCTTCACAAGTGATGAAACAAGCCCAAAAAATGACAAATTCGCGCAAAATATAATCAAAATCGAAAAAAAGTTTGGTGAAAATAGAACGAAACCAAACGAAAAAACCGCGACTCCAAAACAAAACTAGCCCAATTATGCGGAAAAACCGCGTAACTGGCAACCCTGCGGGTAGCATGTAGATCAAGACAAACTTCTTTCCCAAACGTTAATATAGCACTTTTAAGAGTACCACGAAATGCTCTGGATAGCGAGTTGTGATAATTCATCAAAGTCCGTATCGCACCAACGCAGGAAGGTTGCTTTCTTGTTTTCTTCAATCTAAAACTTTCTTCATCATTCAGGTACTTGGATGTCGGGGACAAAGTGGAAGAAGTTATTGAAAGTTTGAAGAGGCAACTTGCTTTATGGAAGGAACTAACACACGCGGATGAAGACTTAGATGATTGGTTTAACTCTTCCATAAACGACCTTAACGTATCTGTGTCAAGTCTGGAGGACTCCACCGGACTTCAAGGAAAGCTCGTGGAAGTCCATGAGGAGATAGAGAGGTGATGGCTTTAGTTTGAAAAACTCGCTTGAAAAAAATAGGTTGACCGAATTATGCTCACAGGTTGGTTTACATCAGCTCAGTTACGTGACTGAATAGTGAAAGTGTCTAGTCGACGATCAGACGGTTAGTGGTTCGATACCCATCAAGAATCATTTTCATTTTTTTATTTTGTTATAACATCGAATGACGCGCTTGGGGCATTATACAGAGATTGACTTTCCTGGCTTCTTGTCCGCTTAATTCATATCTTCATTCTTCGACCACCACTCCTAAATCTGGATACAACAAATAGAGTTGTTTTGATTTAGTTTTAAAACTCTTAATGTGGCAATAAAGAATTAATGTATAAAATCAACCCCTTGTGGTAAACTTTTGAAATTAACCTTTCTCTTTCTTTATAATTCAGGCGACAGAATGCTTACGAGGAACTACAGAAGAAAGTTCGTGAAATGCACATGATGAGGCGACGCAGTTCGGTGGGGGAGATGGACGAAGTAGCCCAAGTCAATGACAACATGAAAGGAAAATTAGAAATGGCTACCAACGCATACACTCAAGTATATAATGCTTTCTCTGCTCCAAAATTTTTCCAAATTTCTTGCATTTTGTTTAGTGGTACAATTTAGTATGATATTTTTCTTTTCCACGAGCATTAAACAAATAAACAGTTGATACCCAAAAATTCACATGAGCACTTGCTCTGCTGTTAAACTTCTTACTCAGCACTGCGCTTTAGCTTTGATGTTTTAGCTTGATGCTTCACTTCATCACATCACACCCCATCGCCCCATCGGCTTAACACTATCTAGACAGGCATTGGTGCGCCTCAACCGTCTTTGTACGGGCGTCGGGCTTCTCCGCTCAACCATGCACCAATGGGGAATGGCCTCTTCCTCCTCCTGTAAATGTGGTGCCGAGGAACAGACCGCAGACCACATCATCAATGACTGTTCCATCTTCAAGCCACCTAACGGAGTGGAAGGTCTGCGTGTCATGGATGATGAAACCAAAGACTGGCTGCTCTCTAGTAGCCTTCCAGTGTAGTCCGGGAACATCGTGAATCTGGGGTGGTAAAAGGATAGACCCTCGGCCCCAGAGGCTCACACGACGACGACGATCACATTACACTATATGCAGATTTTTTTTCTTTGAATCAGGCCAAAACGAAACTACAGGACTTCACAACACAAAAAGCCATGCTGATGAAGTATGTAAACGAGCTTCACGAATGGTTGGACCACAAGCGACAGAACTTGAAACAGATGCAGAAAAACCCGAAAGCTGACCTTGTCAAGAAATCAAGGGTGAGATTAACTTTCTATGTCGTGTATATGTTGCAGACGCATATACGGACGAGCGTTTTTAGTAGATACCGTATCTTGATATGTTTGCAAGCGTTTTTCATACACCTTGCAATCGTTAAGGTACCTTATATTTGGTACATCAGTTTTATAAGTTACATAAGGATAGCTAGTGGTACAATTGTATAATTAGTGTAAATTTTAAGATTTTAATAATGATCTTGTTTAAGGTAGGTATTGAGGCAACCATGGCCACCTAAAGATACGGCCTGATTTGTCACATTTTGCAGAAATTTCCAGGTTTTTCTAACTTTGGGCGAACGTTTAAATTAATTTTTCTAAAGATTATATTTTTACGCTTTCTGTATTCTTTTCCCCAGAGGACACAATAGGTTTTAACATTTTCACATGTTGAAAAACAAAGAAAATTTGATTTCGAAGATTTTAGTCAGACTGTTAATTTTCAATAACAGTCTGATTTTGCGTTTTTCAACTTGCTTTTTCTCATTTGCTACTGCTTTCCCAAGGCAACAAAAAAGTTTTATGTCATTAGGAAACCGCAAAAAGTAAAACATCTCAAAAAATGTCAGTCAAACACCAGCAGTAGCTGTAATCAAAATCTGCAAAATGTGACAAATCAGGCCGCATCTCCAGATGGCCATGATGCAACTAAGTGTGTTGAGGCGTTTTCACTACTTGGCTAGTGTTCCCCGTATTGTTACAAATGAACAGGGTAACGTAGGCCAAAGCGTATATTTTTCTAATAAACTACTTTTCACAGGATATTCATTCGGAACTTTTGGCCCAACGCGACAATGTAGAGTCCACAAAAGAGCATTTGAACAGTTTGTGCAGGAAATATCAAACACCCGAACTCGATCCTATTCAAGAGAAAGTGACAGAACTCACTCAAAAGTATGAAGATGCCTTCAAACTTTCTTCAGAAGGTATAGATTTCTATCTGCAACAGCCACAACTGAAGATATTTTTCCTGACACATTTATTCATGATAAAACAAAAAATGACCATGGAATTTTAGACTGCCCATGGACTGCACTACCCGGTGGTTACAACACAGTTCACCAATGTGGAAAAACTTTCAAAACTGGCTTAGAAATAACGACTTTCATGTGTGAAAACTACTACAACCATGAAGCCCTGTAAGCCTACATTCAGTCTAAAAAAGCGGAAAAAATTACGCAGGAAAAATTGTGACAATGATTTCCATATAAACTAAGTAGACTTTTATGCCGTGGAACTAGTGTTCTTTACTATAATTACATTACTTCATACTTCTTTTCTTGTTTTCCTTTAGTGATGAAGAGCTTGGAAACAAACATTGATGACAACTTGCACAACTCGATTAAGGACTTCTACGCTTGGCTTCGTTCAGGGAAAGAAATCTTGAACTCTTGCTCTGATACTTCTGGGGATGTCCCAGCTCTTGAGGAAAAATTAGAGGTTGGTTTATATTGTTTTGTAGCAAAACCAATAAAAGTCATTTGAAAATGTAAATCTGTCAAATCAATACTAACTCTTTAGCCTGTTGCGATTGTTGTATATTAATAATTTCGTCTGATTTCTAGAAACTGAAGAATTTTGAAGGGAAAGTCAGCGATGGCCAAGCTCGGGTTGATAAGGCTGTAGATGCCGCCAAGTCGTTCTGCGCCGCTGAGATCCCAAGAGGCAACAGCGACTCTGTGGAGCTGCAAATACAAGGAATTAAAGATGATTGGCAAGAATTTCTTCTTCAACTTCAGGTCTGTGTCTTCAGGCAACTTACTGAAATCATTAAATCCGTTTCTGTAATGATTTTTAATCTTGCGCACAATAAAGTTTTTTTCTCCTCCGAAGTCTGCCGCCTCTCATTGTACGAAAGTAAATGATTTGTCCAGCATCATTACACTGTGTTGGATCCATGTTTTTTTTTTGTTTTTTTTTAAACTAAGATTTAGATCAGATTGTCTGAAACCTTATATAAAGAAAAAAGTTATAGTGTTTGTTGCAAAGTGACATTCACTGTTCTTCATGTAACGCACACCATCAATTCATACATCGTTTACGTCATGATTATGTGACGCATTACATCCTGGATGCCATGGTCTTGTTTATATACCAACTTTTTTGTTACCTACCGGTTGCATTTTTTGATTAATTTTTATATTTTAGGAGGAGAAAAGTATCCTGGAAGCCTCATTGTCAGTGCTGAGATCACTTGAAGACAATCGCAAGGAACTGTCTTCCTCCTTAAAGATCATAGAAAGATCATTGATGGAGGAAAACGAGCCACGAAACGACATGGAGGAAAAGAAGAAACAGCTTGAAATTATGAAGGTATACGAGAATACTCGTATATACGTTGTACAATATACTGTGTTTGTATGTACATTGTTGGTGTGTAGAACGTTGGTTTCTTTAAGTTTTGTATTTTAGATATTCTGAAGAAGCGGGAGTTTAATTACGTTTTGATTTAAGAATTTGACACAATTAGATTTAGATTTTCTAAACTTTGATTGCATTTCGTATTATTGATTGAAATTTGAATCTCAACCTACACAAAAAATAACTAAAAATGTCCGACAATTTAATGTGAACTTTTGCATGTAGTCTCTTGCCTGGGCATATCAGGCCGCAGACAACCTTTTAGAAAAAGCCCTAGGCATGTTTTGCGTGAGTTTCTGTATTGGTTGACAATTTTTGTGTCTGAATTTTTGTCATTCTATCTCATTTTAAAGCTTTTGTCACAAACCTTATTTTCTATTTATTTTAGCCTTCAAAAATCATGATCATCCATTTCTCGCAGAACTTAAACAAAGAACTAACCAACAAAAGCAAGCAAGTAGAGAGGCTGATGCAGCAAGCACACGATCTCGTCGACGGGGATTCCCAGCAGAGCGGAAGCGCGCGCAAAGCCCATCAGCTCATATCGGTGTATCACGGCCTGTGCAAAAAAGCTAAGGTTCGTTTTGCTAATCTCAGTAGTAAAAGTCCGTTGTGGTACAAAACTTAATATTAGCAAAGACCTTGACAATACCATTTGAATAATACTATCGATTTTTGTTGTACATTTTGCGTTTATTTATGTGTTTTTTCATCAGTTCTTTTCCTTCAACTCATTTTGCCGTTGTTCGAAAACCACTAACTTTCTCATCTATCTGGAATGATATCGCTACATTGAAGATAATAAATTGAGAACGTCTTTAAATGTTTAAGTTGAAAGTAGAAAAAACTTTAATTTTCACCTCAAACTTATTTTTTCTTGCAGGAACGCTTGAGGCAGTGCGAACAAAACGTGTCTGACCACCAGCAATACGAGGCAGCAATGTCTTCCAGCACCACGTGGGTGCAGTCAGCAGCCAATAAGCTTGAAGCATGCGTGGAAGCGAGTGCTCAGGCAACAGACAGAAACGAACTTGAATTGATGTGAGTTTGCTCTTTATCGAAATGCAATGGATTGCAATGGCATTTTTTTAATGGCTTTGTTAACATGTACACTTTGTATCTAAAAACACAAAAGTGCAGCCTATATCCCGATACAAAAACAACGCAAGCTTTGAAACTGGCAACCCTTCGAGTAGAAGCCATGTGGGAAATAACTTAGCCTACAAACCGTGTAGCTTTCATCGCTACATCCGCGTTGATTGTGATATTATATGGATAGACTAGTTATTTGCGTTGAATGTTAACGTTTTATTTGATTTCAAGTTTATTTGATTTTGTGACGTACTTCGCAAGCGTCAATCAAACTGTCATGATTTATTTCAAGACTACAAGACCTTCAGTCATTGAGCACAAGCAACCAAGCCGGGGAAGTCAAGATGAACATTACACTTGGAAAAGGCGAGCGTGCCGCTGCAAACTGCGCCATGGAAGGAAAAGACGCCATCAACAAGTGCGCTTAGTTCATTTCATATCTTTTCAACTCTGCACCAAAGCAAATGTTCCAATGCAAAACGAAACGATGTTAGAAACACGGATTGTTTGCTGTGGTAACTGGACAGGAAGCAAAATTTTGTCGCGATGAAGTTATGTTGACACTGTTTTAAGCGGCTCTTGACTGTAACCTATTTTGAAGAAAATAGGATTTAGAAGCATCATCTTATTTTCCACATTCCTGGCTTTGTATTGCATTTTTCACTTTACATAATTTGATTTTTTTGATAGGTTATTCTTGTTTGATTTGTTTCACAGCGCGTTGCAGAACTTGAAGGAGTTGCATGAGAAATTCAACAAAGATTTGCAAGACTGCCGAAGTAAAACTCAGCAAAAGCTTTCTGACTGGCAACAGTATGCACAATCACGTGACGAGATCGAGTCATGGTTGAGTGAGAACGACGCATTATTCCGAGGCCGTCCAGCCTTGGCTGCTGACTTGAGAGACAAGGAAGCGCAAGCAGAGAAATACAAGTAGGAGTTCATTCTGCTATAAGCAAGTTCAAATTCAAGACTCATATTACTTCTTGTAACCATAAAGCGTTAAATAACGTCTTCCACACGTTGCCCATGCAGCTAAAAACTATGTAAAATATCCTCAAGTGTGGTGTCAAGCCACGGCCGTATGCTACCTGTGAAAATAAAACTAAAGCTATGAGCGTGGGCTGCAAGGTCTCCCCTACTCGATCACTCCGCCAACAAGACCCAGTGATACGCTTATAGGTGGATAATGGATATATTTTATTGCCAGACTTACTGTAAACCATGAATCGGCTATAAGTTTAATTTGACTTAAAAAGGTCTTTGACAAGTTGTTGGGAAATAGCCTTGAAATTATTTTTCACAAAACGATTTTTACGAAAACGCTGAAATGGTAGGTCTAGCGTCTTTGAATGAAACAGAAAAAAAACAGCAAAGAGCAAAGCACTGTTGGTAGAAACATACTTTAATCCATTAGCAAATCAGTGTGTTTTAAATTGATTTAGCGGCTGTACACGTTGATTCAATGCAAAAACGAACGGGTTAGTTTATTTTGATGGCGGGAAAGTACATAGCTGAAATTAGTGATCATTATTTTCTCATTAAGCTAGTAGCATCCGACTTCTGAAATTAATAGAACGCTGAAGGCAATATGGTAGTCAAAAGCGCTGTCTGTTGCTCAGGCTGTTCACCGTTGCGCAGAGTCTGCCCATCTCAAATGTCATTTGAACCTTTCCTTCCTTTGATAGTTCACTCATTAGCTTACGCTTCAGATTGCCAATTGCACTGAAGGACAGCGACTTACGATCCATCTCTTTGCAGACTTATTGAGGAAGATGTCACATCACATTCAGAAGCAATAGAATTGCTACGAAACAAAGCAACAAAGCTGAACCGGGAAAACGAGTTTCAGGTTATATCACACGCGAGCCAACAAATCAGTATTTTTTAACACTAATTCAAAGTTTGTAGACGTTGAATCGATGCCAACAAGGTCCAATTTGTCGACTGGAAATCCTACTCTAGGTCGTATTGTATGCGGAATTATTGACTGAACGTGTGCCATTCAAGAAAAACCTTATGTTTTAAACGTGATGTTAGTACATGTGGTGTTTTTCAATAGACTGGCAATTATTGTTTCAACGCAAAACCACATTTACATTTGTGTATATGTAGTCCAGCATGACTTCATAAATCATTAATTGGTCCGTCGGAAATATCCACTTAAGAACTGAGAAAGTCTCTTTTGCAGTACATTTTTGCCATTGTCGCACTCTTGCACAAAGTCTTATCAACTGCTAAAGGACCCGTGTTGCATTTTCATTTATTGACATTAATGAACGTAAAATATTGTTATCAAGTCATTGTATCTGTACAGTATTTTTATCTTTATAGAGATTCAGCCAATCATGAGATCAAAATCACCAAATTTGTAATGCGCTCCCTACAAGTAAAGACAGGAAGTCTAACAATTGTGTTTGGTTCTTTATACAAACTACTCCTGTGGTATAAAAAGCTTGAACGGCATAGATGAAAACACTAAGTAGTGGCTAATTGACTTGTGCCCTGATGTGGTGAATTTTATTGAAACTTAACGTAGCTTTCATATTGTTTCATTGTCTTGTAGAGCATCGAAGCTCGGTATATGAACGTTGTGGAAAACGCGAAAGAACGAGCCGCCGAATTGGAGAACTGCGTGAAGGAGCATGAGAAGTATTACGAGTGCTCCCAGGAATTTGTTGACTGGATCAATTCTGCTAAGGAAGAACTCGACCGTTGGTCTGACGTCACATCCGTTGATAAGGAAGCGGTACAAAAGAAGTTGCTCAAAGTGCAAGTAATGCGAACTTTCATATTGAATCATACTTATTCTTTTGTATCAAGAACAAAAAAATATGATCAATGGTAATGATTGATGGTATAGGCAGGCTGCTGTATGAAAGGCATCGCTGCAGCAATGATCGAAGCCGCAATTCTATACAGCAGTTTTCTGCCATTAATCTTTCCACAGCTAACTTCAGAGTTGCTTCTTGGCGTGACACTGCTGACCTCTGCACCCAATCCCCATCCTTTGCTCTTCATTTTATCATAATCAGCCTCTTCATAGTTACCTGTAGATACATAATGCAGCCTTTGTAAGGATTCACGTTTTTCAACTTAAATTCCATTTTCATTGTTAGAACCTGAAAGCCAGTCGAGCACACGGGCGACAGAAATTAGACGCAGCTGTCGAATGTAGCGATCGTGTTCTGTCCAACACTGCTGACTTTGGCAAGGGCGTCATCAAGACTGAAACTGAAAGGTAAACGGTGTTAACGCACTAAAAGACAGAAAATAACGAAATTTTGGGTGTTCATCAGGACAATCATCGTTTCTAGCACTAGTTGTAACGTTCATCTGATGAAAGTAAAAGTAACAACAAACAGGCTGATGTATTGCTTCACTGACGTTTCGCGCACCATGACAATGCGCATCCTCAGAGCGAACAACATACAAAATAAAGTTTACAAAGTTATATACTGCAGTGCGGTTGAAGGTAAGAAAAAATGAACTCACATTATTTTAAAGGTTATCCAAAAGATGTGTGAGCGGTTACTTTTCACGTTAATTTACGTAAATTATTGCTTTTACTTTAACTTTCATTAGATGAACGTTGCAACTAGTGCTAGAAACAATAACGAAATATTATATTTTTAAAAATGTTTTTTTGCTATTTAAAAAAAAGTTTATTTTTGTGGAACTACTGTCGAATCGACGTGGTTCTGAGAAATAGCAATAAAAAAATGGAAGAGTGGCTTTTTGTAAAATATGATAAAAACATATAAAAAGGTTGTTAATTTTGCACTAAATGTGATATTTATGATGATGATAATGTTTGTTTCATTAGTTTTGTTCGAAACATATGAAAGACCAAGTTAAACGGCAGAGTTTAGTGTTATTTTAACTCAACGCAAACGCCGTGAACCATGAAGGAAAAGTTTTCTTTTCGAAAGAGTCCTTATCAGTGTCAATAAAATTTACAATTGGAAAGAAATGGATTTTATGTGCAGTATAGTACAGCCCTTGCTTAATAGCACCACATCGGTAGAAAGATGGTCCGTCTAGGTAAGTCGTTTAATGGAACGAAGAAGATCGTACTGAAAAGTGGATTTGAAGAAAAAGAACAAAAAAAATGGCGTTGAGCGTTGTCTCCTGTCTCCCAGCTAGAAAAAGTTGCCCTTTTTACATCGTTTCAACGTCGCGAGACGATGTCAAAAAGGAAAATTTTGCTCTCTAGGCGAACAATACGATTTAAAAAAAATGAATCCCTTGCAGCCTGAAGGAGGAATGGCGTTCGTGGGATCGTACGTTGATGGAAACCGAAATCCTTTTGGAATCGAAGCTTACTCAAGTCACTGAGTACGAGGAAAGCGTCGGTGTTGAAAGGAAAGTACTGTCTGATGCTCTCGACCGTTTTAAAGCCAGTCTGGACGAACTGGACATTGATCAACTGACCGATGACGTGGATAGTGCTGCAAGTGGTGAAAAGACCGGAAGCGTTACAGCCATGTTGAAAAAATGCAAGGTAAAACACATGTATTTCTAAACTTTTACTTGCTTACTTCTGTAGTCCATAATATCAATGAGCAGTTTGTTGCACAATTGTTTAACGTACAGTGGGGTGTTCTACCCACGGGCTACAAGTTGATCAGCGAAGGCTTTCAAATTTGCCTGCATTTATACTTTTTCTAGTATGGTAGGAAACAAAACATAACAGCCACAATTGCTTTTGAAGCATAGATTTCGTGTTGTAGATATACGAATTTACAAAGAACGTTTATAATCGGAGAAGCTGTACAAAAGTTGGTTTTCGTCCTTTGCTAAAAAAGTTATGCATCCGTGACCTAAATATTTCCAGCTAGCAAATTAATCCATTTTTACATTGATAACGTCTTTGCAGACGTTAACCCAATGTAGAAATGGATTAATTTACTGCCTGGGTTGCTGTGGAACGTTCACATAAAGTTAATTTCAATCTATACTTATATTGACTTAGTATGTACGTACATCTTCTCAGTACATCGGTTCCTCCTTAAACGATCTACAAGAATCCGTAGATGCATTGAAAGTCCGGCTCAACACGATGTGCCGGACTTACCAGGGCGACGAAATTGACGGTTTATCATCAAGAGTAACCGACTCCGTACAGAGGTGAGCAATGGATTATATTTTAAGGGAATTACACAGCTTGATAGTGTACATATTCAGTAAGCTGTGGTGCGCTTTATGCTTTTTGTCATATTTTTCTTTTGTCGTGTAATCGTATTCTCACCATTCAGCTTATGTGTTTGATGTACGTAGCCTATATGGCTATGTCTCGTATAAAACATGATATGTTTACTTTAAAAGTACTTTGAAGTCGTGTGGTTCGCAAGTTGGTCTGTATTGCGTTGAGTTTGTGCTGAGTTTGACGTTGTAATAACAGCAACAACAGCACAAAAACAATTTTACTCATGAGTATTTTCTGCATACTTTACAAGATGCAACGTTGCATTACTCATCATTTTCCCATATCTTCACATGAACAATGTCCACCTGTTACCTGCTAACGTTTCATTAACTCAAAAACAAAATAATTTTTGATTTTCTTTAAATCCAGGTACGACAATTACCGGTTGAAAGTTGAGAAATGTTGCTCCAATTGTGAGAGATTGCTCAATGAAAACTTCCTCTCCGCCGTACGCGAGTTCGATAGCTGGGTGAAAGCAAAGAAAGACGCTGTCTATAAGTACGGAGAGATATCTGGTGACCGTGAACTCGCACAGGAAAGATTGGATCACCTGCAGGTGAGTCGAAACTTAAAATGTTAATAAGACGTCCACTTATATTTCTGCAGCATATCTCAAGACCATTGCACCAGCTCAATTAAATAAGTTTGCTTTTGCAGACTAGCCTAATATTAAGAGAAACGTTAATGTTCTTTATCAACATGGACAATGGACATGTCATAGCATAGGTTGGAAATGTTATAAATTTTCCATGAGATGATTTTATGTTGAAAAAAAATCAAAGCTTGTTGACGATTAGAAATTGTAATGCATTCACATACATTGTCGAATTTGTGGTCGATCAGGTCCTTCAGGAACCTGAACTTGCCAGACAAATTTATGCACACTGAAGCTGACCACCCTGAACAAACTTTTGGAAAAATTTGTTCAGAGTGGTCATTGGCCATTGTTGAAGTGGTCATTTGTTCTTTTTGACGTCAGTGTCACAATTTTCATCTCTTTGCTATATACGTCATACACAGGCGCTGTCTTCCGGGGTTGATGCCGGCGAGAACAGGCTGACGACAGTTGTCAATGCGAGCGATTGTTTGCTCGCTGTGTTGAGTTTGGATGCTTCGACTGTCGTGCGTCAGCAAACGAAGCAATGCAAAGACGCTTGGAAAAATTTCCTCACTCTCGCACAGGTTGGTCATGAGCACCAGTTTTGAATGGCAGCATCCTGTCTTTGGTAATTTGAATGAGTAGAGAAGTGATAGTTTTGGGCCGACATTTCTTTACAAAGTTTTTTCTAGCCTTTCGTGTCCTCACATTCTTAAGACAGTCTACCCCTTCGTGATGCTTGAATTGTCCACACCTGTTATCTTCAATAAAATGTAATTTTCAATGCAATTGCACAGGAACGCGAGCAAGCTGTACGAGCACACGTTGAACAACTTAAAGACTTCGACATCAACGTCAACGAGATAACTGATTGGTTGAAGCAAGTCGAGGAGAAGTTCCAAGCCGAGTCAGGACTGAAGGCCACCGTCGGACTCAAAAAGTCTCAACTCAACGCGTTTCAGGTTTGCTTTGTATAAGCAGTTTTTCTCTCCTGCGTAAAAACTTTTAGTAACACACTACTCATTTTAATAATGCGCGTTTTTGTTACAACAGTAGGCTTTATTAACAGGTAGCATTTTATCTTCACATCTGCGCAATTTTTTTTATCATTTAATCCAAAGTTTTATAGAACATGGTCGTATGCTGAAGAATTAGAGATTCTTTGCTGAAATCTTGTCATGTTTTTCAACCATCATTATTCAGGCATTGGCTGAGGACATTGCAGACCAGCAATACAAATACGAACGCATGAAGAGGAAGGCCCAAAAACTAAGCAGCTCGTTTGAGCTCTCGAGACTTAATCAGCTTCTTACCCGTTACCACGCTGTCACTAAGCAAGTTCAGGTGAAAAGTTTCTTTTTTTATTGTCTTCACAACTTTTTGTGTTTAAATGGAACTTTTACTTTTCGTTCGTAGATTCACTTTAGTCTGGGAGCCAAACGCCATTTTTTCCCTTAACCTTGCATTGCGGTATTAAGTTTTTTTTACTGTTGATTTTGGTAGCCAAGGGTCTCTATTTTCAGAAACTGGTTGATGACATGTTGTCACCTTTGGGCAATTTGAGAAATTCAACATGGCGTCCAAGATGGCCGCCATTACCTATAAACGACCATAACTCCCTATCCATTCACCTTAGGAAGGTGATTTTTGTCTCTATACCTAGGTTGTAGGGGTCAAGCTATCCATTAGAACGAAGTATTACGTTAATATCGTATTACATAATGGTAATTTCCAAGATGGCCGCCATTACCTATAAATGACCATAACTCCATATCCATTCACCTTAGAAAGGTGATTTTTGTCTCTAAACTTAGGTTGTAGGGGTCAAGCTATCCATAGAACGAAGTATTATCTTAATATCGTATTGCATACATAATGGTAATTTCCAAGATGGCGTCCAAGATGGCCGCCATTACCTATAAATGACCATAACTCCCTATCCATTCACCTTAGCAAGGTGATTTTTGTCTCTAAACTTAGGTTGTAGGGGTCAAGCTATCCATAGAACGAAGTATTATCTTAATATCGTATTACATACATAATGGTAATTTCCAAAATGGCGTCCAAGATGGCCGCCATTACCTATAAATGACCATAACTTCCTATCCATTCACCTTAGGAAGGTGATTTTTGTCTATACCTAGGTTGTAGGGGTCAAGCTATCCATTAGAACTAAGTATTATCTTAATATCGTATTACATAATGGTAATTTCCAAGATGGCCGTAAAAGGTAAAGGGGGGTCCCATACTTGATTCAAGTGTCGGGTATGAGAAGATAAGGTTCTCATTGTACTAAGCCTTCGGCACTAAGGAGAGTAGGGTGGCCACTTCCTTTCTCTCGGCCGCCTTTACTTCAGCAACTACGCCCACCCAATTTATTACACCCTGGGTAGAGGTGAGCGGTGTTTTTCAACAACCAGCTGAAGCCGGGAGTCGAACCAGGTTTGCATAATTGGAAAGCCAACAACGTTGCGCCATCCCACCGCAATTTGTGTGAAATTCATGGCCGTAGTAACACTAAATTATCTTACATACTATTCTATGATGTCAGGTTATAGCAACCCGATTATAGCAGGCGCAAAATATTGTGTATTTCATGTTAGCAGAGTTGCAACTACAAGCACGTGAACTGCATGTAGTAGTACTGTGGCATCCATATTTTATTAGACGTCGTATACCATCTCTGGGGCTAGTTCGACTTCATCAGGTAGGGTGACTGGTTGAAGGGACTTGTTTTGGTCATCCTTTACCCAACCATATTTCGTTTGATCTATCGAAGTGTTATGAATGCAGTAGCCTTCCCAATTTTGAAATAGGAGGCGACGATGTCACAGCCAGAAAGTGCATGTGCCGTGAGTAGTCATTTGACTACCTGACAATGCTTCTGTACAGTTTTTTTCCTATATCAAGCACCGCGCTTCCTTTGATTGGGGACTCCATCAATACAACATTCTGGAGATTTGCCATGTGATGATAATGCAGCAACAGTACAAAGATGTCAGTGTCATCGGCAACGACAGTGACTTTGCTTTCTGCATTTTGCGAGGCACCACTCAAGACCTGTTGAACAATGACGTTATCTGCTTCTTCGTGTGAAGTTAACAGATCTGCCGGTGAGATGACAATTCCACCTTCACTGATTTTGATCGGCACCGGATCTGCTCCTGTTACCACTAACTTATGATGTTGTGTGTTGTCCTCATGAAACTTCTCATCCTGGACAAAATCATCAACTATCAGTTGCTTCTTGTTTTTGGAAGAGGTTAGTAGAACCTTCTGCGCTGCCAGCAACTCTATCAGACACCTCAACTTGGAGAATTTTCTTTAAGGTAGATTTAGATTTCACAACCCCCATATCTCCAGTATCATCAAACATGGATGTTGAAACTGACGCAAGTTCATGACCAAGCACAACCTTGTCCCGCCCAATAACCTGCAGGCAAATCACCCTTGCGTAAATCTGGTTTGGGACAATTAAACGACGTGTGAGACTATCACTCCCGAATTCTTTGTAGCCTATGCTTCAGGCAACTCAACTGAATTCAGGAAGCCGGACGAGTCTTTGATCATTACAACAAGTGATTCAAAGGCACAATCAATGTTAGTTTGGCTATCAGACTTGGTTGCAGCTGAAGCCACATTTTTTCTGACAAGAAGCTTTTTCAACTGTTAAACTGTTACTGTTACGGCAAAATCGTTACACAATTTGAAATTGTTACTCAAAAATAACAACTGTGGACACACTGGCACAACAACTTTCACTACCTACGCATACGGTACTAATGTAAAAAAAATGGGGGGCCCTAAAACCAGGGGGCCTGAGGCCTGTGCCTCATGGTTAATCGGGCCCTGACGGGCAGCACCTAAAAAGACAATAGTGAATTATTAGTGCCCGTCTACTACAATATGATAGTTACATGGGATTTAGGCTACAGGGAGTTATGCTATGCTCATTTATAGGTAATGGCGGCCATCTTGGACGCCATCTTGGAAATTACCATTATGTATGTAATACGATATTAAGATAATTCTTAGTTCTAATGGATAGCTTGACCCCTACAACCTAGGTATAGAGACAAAAATCACCTTCCTAAGGTGAATGGATAGGGAATTATGGTCATTTATAGGAAATGGCGGCCATCTTGGAAATTACCATTATGTAATACGATATTAAGATAATACTTCGTTCTATGGATAGCTTGACTCCTAACCCTACAACTTAAGTATAGAGACAAAAATCACCTTCCTAAGGTGAATGGATAGGGAGTTACGGCCATTTTTAGGTAATGGCGGCCATCTTGGAAATTACCATTATGTAATACGATATTAAGATAATAATTAGTTCTAATGGATAGCTTGACCCCTACAACCTAGGTATAGAGACAAAAATCACCTTCCTAAGGTGAATGGATAGGGAGTTACAGTCATTTATAGGTAATGGCGGCCATCTTGGACGCCATCTTGGAAATTACCATTATGTATGTAATACGATATTAACGTAATACTTCGTTCTAATGGATAGCTTGACCCCTACAACCTAGGTATAGAGACAAAAATCACCTTTCTAAGGTGAATGGATAGGGAGCTATGGTCATTTATAGGTAATGGCGGCCATCTTGGACGCCATCTTGAATTTCTCAAATTGCCCAAAGGTGACAACATGTCATCAACCAGTTTCTGAAAATAGAGACCCTTGGCTACCAAAATCAACAGTAAAAAAAACTTAATACAACAATGCAGGGTCAACCATCCCCGCTCCCGGACTACTTTAGTTTTAGAAGGTTTCATACCACTCAGGAATTTTCCTGTCGACGTGCATACCGTAATTTTGGCTTAAATTTAGACACTGGCATGGTGTTTGACTTCGAAACACTTTAACCTTAGTATTATATTCAAATTGATTTAATTATGTAAGCAACACTTTCAGCGTTAAAGTTTTTTTTTATTTAAGTTCACTACTTGCCCTTCTTTAGACACAGTAACTCAAGTCCCATTTTGGTCTGTTTCTATCACTTTTCATTTTTCTAGATTGTGAGAGTCCTGTAATTCAACTTTACTTTGTGTGACATTTCTTACTGTTCTTCTTCTTTCATATGCGAATAATTGTAACAATCACTAAACTATGCTTTCGCAATCGCAGGATGCCTTGAAGTGTAGCGAACAGTATTTGTTGGATCATCAGTCTTACCAAATCTCTTACGTTGAATGCCACGAATGGCTGAATGACTTTGGTAGGCGCATGGAAACTTACTCCAACTTGGTCGGTGGCAAAGCTATGTTGCATCAGCGCTCGGGGAAGCTGGACCAGCTGATAGCCAGCAGACAAGATGGCGAGATTAAACTGAACGTGATGCTTGGTAAGTTAAAAGGAGAAAGAATCTTCAGCAATGTTTAACACAAAGGACTGGACCCCATCTCTTTTCATACAAATCGATTTAATTTCAGAATTCTCATGACGTAACCGATTAGTGTGACGTAAAATGACGTATATGTATATGATGACGTAATGCAAAAGAGTCCTTGGCTCAGACTGTCAGATGAAAACACTAAAGCTCTTAAATTTATCAGCAATTTTTACTTTAATGTGGTTGCAATGATGTTAGTCTATTGTCATCCTTTCAGGCCGCAGCGAAAAAGTGTTACCCAGCACTGCCACCAAGGGGCGACATGCGATTGAAGCCCAAGTGAAATCTCTTCAGGAAACATGGGAGAAGCACATGGCTCAGGCTGAACAGTGGAGGTACACCATGCATGTGCAATTACTACAAAAAACTGGGACCCTTTATACAAATTTCATTATTGGTTTCTTTTTAAATACTACCCAGACAGCAAATCAACCGTTTTTTACATTGATTCAACGTCTGCGGACGTTGAATCAATGTAAAAAAAACGGTTGATTTACTGTCTTGGTATATAATCGCAAAATAGGCCTTTTCTAACTAGTTGTTCGAAAACTTGTCATTCAGAGCAAAACTTTCTTCCTGCATTGCATTGTGGGAAGAGTACGAAGAATCTGTTCGAAACGCGCAAGCTTGGGTGGAACAGATCAACCACAGCATAGCAGTTGAGCGGAACGCAAGAGCTGACCAGGTTGGTAACATTTTGCTGTAGAACTCGCTTTAATTTGTGATGGATAAGTCGCTCATTTGTTTCAAATCTACTGATTTTCGCATAAATTTCATGAATAAGTTTTGCATGTGATGGAATGTGGTTCGTCTGAGTCTTTGTTTTGTTTGGCCGTCAGTTTTATTCTGCTTCTTCAAAGTCACAGCTTTGTCACTTTGCCAACTTTTGTCTACACCAAGATTATTACCAACCAAGGCACCCGAATAACTGTTTACGCATATTTTTCAACTTTACCAGTTTCTACCACCTTTCCCCATTGATTAAGGTGCTGTTGCATCGCATACTGTGGTTGCTTAGTTGGTGTTACTACAATAACAAAGAACATAAAACGAATGCGTTAAATTAACTTTTTAATTCTAAATATTAGTTTGTTATCACAGTCGACCACAAGCGACACGACATTCAGCGGCTTGGAGAAGTGCCGAGCGTTGTACCGTGAGGTGAAGCAGCATGCTTCCTTGATGGAGCAAGCCCAGCGGAGCGCTAGCAAGATAGTCCAGGCCACTGGTGACGCCGGTGGTACAAGGGTGGACGCTGCCGAACTGCGGGACATGTACCAAGATGTGCTTAACGCCGCACAAGGTAGGTTTTATGTGTTGTGATGTCATCATGGGAGAGCTATACATTTTTTAGAAACGCTTTTCGCTTAAAGGTTTTACCTATATCCCAGACGACAAAATCCGCCGTTTTTACATTAGACGTTGAATCAATGTAAAAATGACGGATTTTGCCGTCTGGGATCGTAGAATAGATTTTAAACAACAGCTTGTGTTTCATTCAACTTTGCAGTTTTTCACAAACGTTTCTTCGATGAATCTGAAATATTTAAGTTCTAATTTAAAGTTTATTGTAAAAATTTATTCTAAACCTGAAAAAGGACTATTTTTGTGCAAGCTTGTTTATGCCAATTTGCGCTCAATTTATATACAATCAAATTTTGCATCAAGTAGCAACTCGGTTATCTTTATTGGATATTAATCGACGTTGTTTCGACATAGAACTACTCAACGAAGTAGAGAGTGCAGCGGAAAGCACTCAGCATTACCACCAAGCCCTGCACATATTCACCGACTGGTTTTCTGGGAAACCTGTCGAATTGTTCAAGCTGTCCGACCAAACCGGAGGAAAAGAAGTCCTTGCTGAAAACTTAAAGGTAAGTTTCAGCTATGCTTGTTCAGTGAATATACAACTTTTGCATTCATTCAATGAAAAGTGATCGTTGTTAGACCTTGGTAGCATGTCGCAACTACGTTGAATGCTGGTGATTGGGGTTTGCTTCCTATATCGATTAGCCACCGTTTCGTTTTATTAGCAATACAAGGATAACTTTTTTTGCTGAAAGTGAAAGAGTCATTGAAGGAAAGTGACCTACTGCCATAATATATTGTTGATGTATTTAAAGAAAGATAGATACTTTACTGTTTTGGCTTCGTTTGCGTTTTGACAATGATTTATCAAAAAGCATTTTACTTAAACAGACACTAGAAAAGTACGAAGAAGAATTGCCTGAAGGGGAAGAAAAGTTGAAACAAGCTTTCAATGCAGGAAAGAAGAACAGTGCGGACAAAACTGTGAAGATTCAACTTCAAGTTTGTATTTCCTTTTAACATTTTTACTTTGTGATTTTAGGTCTTTTGTTGTTGCGGTACTGTGCAAGGCAAACGAGCGTGGTAGGCACTCATTTTAAGTCCTCCATTTTCACGCAGAATTTAAAGGAAGAATGGCTCAACTATAGAACCGCCTTAACTGAAGCTTTGCGAACCACCAAGAACTTCCTCCACGCCACGGACAAGTTTGAAAAACTCTGTGCCGAGTTTCAAGACTGGATTAACGCGATAGAACAATGCCCTGATGCCGAAGTAAGTTCTCTTCAGGATCGGAATCAGTGACAATTGTTTTTTTTTACTATTACTAAATATCAGCCTATTGGTGAAAATTTGCACTAAACAGACGAGAAAAAGAAGTTAATTTTCTTTTTCACCTTGTAGGTTGTCGTTAAGCATTTTGATAAAACAACATCACGTGCTTACAGTGAGATTCGAACCGATAACCTTTTGATTGTCAGTCGAACACATCCAGCACGGTCCAAGACATCGATTAAGTATTCGTTACTAAAGACTGTGCTCACCGTTTGAACTTTTCTTGTCCAGATATCACTGACGAGCGACTTGCAAGACAACAAGGAGGCAGTCGACAGGTTCCGACGTTACACTGACGAAATATCCGACAACAGAGCGAAGGTTGACAAACTCAACAAGGCAGCACAACACCTTCTTGAGACGTTTTCATCGTCAGACGGAAACATGGGAAAACAGGTACGCATGCAATCATGTTTTCAATGTTTCCAAAGAGTTATTTTATGAGAAAAGTTGTGTAACTTTTTTGTCGTATCCAAGTTTACTTCCGGTTGTGGACGATTTAGATCAAGTGGACGGGAAGGCAAAGAAGCCTATCTTTGTATCTAACGTCAGATATGCCTTAAGTGTCTTTCCAACGATACAGTCGCATGTCCTTGAGCGGTGTCGAACCAGCGCCCTTTCGAACGTCGGACCAGGGCTCTCACCACTCGTCCAGGCAGCCGTTGTATAACTGATAGTTGCCTATACACAAATAGATGTTTGATTAATGTATCGATTTTTCGGTCTTGTCAATGTTTTTTTTGCGTCCACTGCAGGTTACCAACTTGAGTTCAAGATACCAGGCTCTGCTGATCAAGACCAAAGATCGGTTGCGGTTATATCAGAGTGTGTTGCAACTACACACCGAGTACGATGAACAGAGCGAAGACTTTGATAAGTGGCTTACCAGTGCGTCTGACAGATACGTTGTGTACACCCTCCCAGAAAATGTGCAACTTGAAAACACAGAGGTATGATTGAGAATAACAACTATTTCAAATTTGTATTGTTGTTGTAAAGCTACGACGGACCTTTGTTCCGTATTCTACTCTATGTTTTTGTACGATTTTTTGCGGAGCAACTACTGTAAAATCAAGTCAACAATTATTTTGTAATAAAAAGTATCATTTTTGTGCTATTGTTTCTATCATGTCTCACTTTGCGAAAACGAAGCTGTTGGACGTTATATGACACCAGGGATGTAGCCACGGGGAGAGGAGCTTGGAGTAGCAATTGCCCCCCCCCTCCAAAAAAAAAAATCTGTTTTTAATACTATTACAAGGCTTTAATGACATTTTAGTGTATTGAATAACGTTTCATAGATATTTGGCTGCATTTAGTAGCTATATTTTTAAATAAACTCATTATTTCAAACATTAAAATATTTTCTCCCCCCTCCAACAGTTGATTCCCCCCCCCCTAAAATTTGATTTTTAGCTACATCACTGGATGATTCTGTTGCTTTGCAATAGTCAGTTGCTTGTGACATTTTGCATGATTACAAAATGAGACCCCGGTCGTCTTTCGCAGGAATGCTGTGAGAAGCTTGATGGACTTCTGGTTGAATTTGAATCAAGAAAGGCTTCATTCTCTCAACTGTCGGACAAGTCCATAAAGTTACTGCAGTCCATCGATGAAAAGTATCAGGCTAACATTCGTGACCAAGTGGCTACTCAGCACAGCGACTTGCAGGTGAGTTGAAGTGATGAGTTATCTTATAAACTGGATGTAAAGCGGTGCAGCTTTATTTTGCGGTATCTTAGCTGCAACTATTGGAGCTTTTTGAAGTTTCACTGAACGTTTGTTAATCTCGAAGGCATTACGTTTTACCTCAGCTTTTTTGGTCGAGTGGAATTTTATCTACTGCAACAAATTGTTCGTCATGACTCATGACTAATACGAGTAGTTAAGTTCAATGCAGGCAAAGAATTTAAAATATTTTATCAAAATAACTACTTATGGTTTGTGAAAGTCTTCTGAAACGATTGCAGTAGGTAATGGTTAGAACAGCACCACAGTAAATTGGCATTATGTAAATAAATGCACTGAACTACCAATTTTACGATTGGTTCTCAGTCAGTAAATCAGTCCTTTTTACGTTGATTCAACGTCTGTCGGCGTTGAATCCTTATAGAAAGATCTCATTTGCAGGCTGGGACTTTCTCAGATATATTGAAACCTTGCGATGCTTTGCGAGTTTCGATATATTTCAACACAGTCGTCATCAACTTAACTTTGTCATAGGACCTGTACATCAAAATCCAAGCTTCCCAGCGCAGTCTTCATAGAACCTTGCACTATCAGAAGGACTATGGTGTGGCGCTTGAGGCACTGTCAGACTGGCTGAGGGGGGCACAAGCGAAGGTTGAAGTGAAGCCAGACATCAAACTGGAATTATTTGAAAAGAAAGCCCAACTGGCCAGGTATGCGCTAGTTTATTGCTGAACACTATAGGAAAAGTCTGGGTAAGACAGTTGTGGTATGCCAATTTGGAGCAGTTCACTCGATGACTGTATTATAGACTTTCACTGCTTCCAGGTGTCGGTTGCGTTTTTTACATTCTATTGTTAATTGACAAAGTGGAGTCAAAATAAAAAATATTTATGATTACTATTTCCAACAAAGCATTGTTTTAATTTCACATTTCGGCAATGTAAATTATAAGATGTTTTCATTTTTTTCAAACAAAGAAGCAAAGTTTAGCATGAAAAGAAAAAAAGAAGTTTTATTATACATTTTTCGTTCGCTTCCACAGGTACATTGGTTACCATGACGACATTGCGAAGCATCGCGAAGTACTTCATGACGTCATCAATAAGTCGTCGAAAGTCCCGTCGAACGCAGTGGATCCCCACGACCTGGAACACATCAATGAAAAGTTTCTTCGGGTTCAAGAACTGAGTCAGCAGAGGATTGAGGACCTCAAAGCGAATGTATGTTTGTTTCTCAACGTTTGAATTTTTTCTTGATATCAAGGTCTGGGTTTCTAGGACTGTTGTTCATTGAGAATTGTCGTTTTAAATTCGTTTTAGACTTATGAAAGCAAGAATTTTCCTGGTTTTCAATTTTTAACCATCACCAGCGAGCGGTGCTATGATGTTCGTTGATGAAAACGGGCAACGATATTTCCAATCTTTCTACAATTTGTAGCACTTAACGTAACAGCTCGGTTCGTGACCACTTCTAGTTTGTAGTCAAATTGATGTTTTACTTGACCAGGTCAAAGCCCATCAAGATTATCACGACGCGCTGCAATCTGCTGAGAAGTGGCTGCTCGGAAAGTCGTCACAAATAATGCTCACCTCGTCTCAGGTTAGCGGTTTCCAGACAGCAAAAGCTGTCATTTTTACATTTTTGCAACGTCTGTTGGCGTCGAATCAATGTAAAAATGACAGATTTTGATATCTGGGCTATGAATTTCAATAAAATAACGAAAATTAACGTTGTTTTGAAGTGCTTAAAATTTTTTGAACGTTTTAAAAAGATGCCCAATTTGCAGAAAGAACTAATTTTTTAAAACTGATTTTGATTTAGGAGTTAACTTCCAACGAAACATCTTCATCCAAAGATCTGGAGGAGCAGCTCATGGAGTATTTGGTCGTTCAGGAGGAAATTTCGAACTTCAAGAACGAAGTGGATGCTGTTGGAGGATTAGCAAGAAGATTATTAAGCAAGTATGATGAGAATAAAGATGCGAAAGAATCTCTGGACGCCATCATCCAGACACAGCTTGCGAGCTTACAGGTATGTAAAAACGATTATTTTCATACCAGAGTGAAGCAGTCTGTTATATAAAACTTTCCTAATTTACAACTCTCTCGTGAATGGACATCACACTTCTAATCTTCATGAAAGAAGCTCTTAGGGTTAGGAGCAACTACTCCATATTGTTTTTGCATATATTCCTATTTCATACAAATTTTCAATGCTTTGTGTTAATGGTGTTGGCCACAACATACCAAAATTGACCTCTCCAGTAATCTTGCATATTTTTTTATTTTTAAATAAATAAAGTCAAAGTTTTTTTAATACTATTAAAGATTAATGTAAATCAATATCACTGCAAATCAAGAAAAATAGACATCACAAAGAAGAATGACACTGATCATATTATCAATCACGCAGACCACTTACGACACAGTAGAAAGTGCCGCCTCTAAGCTGCTGGAGCGGTTGACTGAGATTGTTCATCGTCACCAAGACTTGAACGTGAATCTGGCCGAGCTGGAAGCTTGGCTTGGTGAGCGGCAATCTTCAATGCGTGTTCTTACCGCCTACCCACCGACCAGTTTGTACGAAGCTATGCAGCGTGTCAAGGATCTGAACATTATCATGGAAGATATTAAAGGTAAAAGAAAAACTTTTTGTTTCTTATCTATCTGGTTTATTGTCAATAAAGCAAAACGTATTTGACAAATGGTTGAATTTTTTTTAGGACGAGAAATTTTTCTGGAAGACAGCTTGTCTTGTGATACCGAAGCCACCCAGCCGTTTGTCGAAAGGCTCAATGAGTTCAAAAATGAATTGCTGCAAATGCTGAGTGACGCCAAATTGACAGAAGAAGGGTGGCAGGACGTTACAAATATTCAAAATGAATTCAAGGTTAATGTTTTAAAATTTATCTGATACTCACTGTACTATCCCTGCCTCAACTTTGTATTGCACACTGGATTCTTGGTTTCGGTTGAGTTCATTTCAGTCACTATTTTTTTCTTCACGTTGTTTTATTTTTATTAGATTTCTAACACTATAAAGTGCACTGGAAGAAATATTACTAAATTGCATTTTAAAAAGTTCTCGTTACACAGAATCCGTTTGTGTCGCAGATGAAACGATATGACTGCTTCAGATGCACACGAAAGGACAAACAGAAAATGAGTGCCTTGACCTTCATTGTTAACTGGCTAGATAGATGTATATATTATTTATCCAAATATCGAGATATGATTAAGCAATTACTGTAGAACTCGCCTATAGTGACACCTGAAGGGACTTTCGACAAGGTCATTTTAGCGAAAGGTCACGATAGCCGAAGCATTACTGCTGAATAATTCTACCTGTACCAATATGAAACTGTGCATTGCCATTTGTGGTTTTAACATTCACTTGGAATTCTTGCGTTTAAAGGATTGGCTCACGACCACGAGAAAAACCGTCCACGAACTTGAAGACATTCCAGTCGAGACTTCATACGATGCCGCCAAAGATCATTCCTCCCGGTGCAAGAAGATCTTCGATGAGATTCAAGACAAGAAAGGAGTCATAGCTCTTCTTGATGATAAATATTCGTCGCTGCTTGGCCAATGTAAGTTCAAGGATCAACCATCTCTTCAGGTCGAAGTCGTGTCAGCTTTGTTGATGTTGTTTATATGATGTAACCATAGTATGATGTATTATCAAGCATTTGCATAGCCTCTAGTGGCTCATGTGGCATGGCCCATATACTGAGTTTCATAGGTAATGGCTCCTTTCATCGACTGAGTTTGCAACTCTTTGGGCGTGTTTTATTTTGGTAGTATTTGCTATTGATTCTGCATCTACTGTAATTGAAGGTTTACTGTTTATTTAAATGCCAAATGATGGAAATATGATGAAGCAACGAACTTTATGACTTGTTAAATTTACTTTTTTATAATGTTGGTCACTCAAAGCTTTGTTACGTATTGCAGCACGTGACCACAACGTCACAGAATTCCATGATTTGATATCGCAGTGGGAGCGGCTGTTCTCGCTCGCAAGCAATTTGAACCAATCACAGCAGAGAAACCTCGGCGTGACTGAAGACTTCAACTAGTAAGACACACCGACATCCAAACAGCAAAATCCGTCATTTTTACAGTGATTCAACGTCTGCAGACGTTGAATCAATGTAAAAATGACGGATTTTGATATCTGGGTACTTTCAACAAATCAATCCTCAGACGACTTAGTTGTTTGAAATTTTTCTGCGAACTTGTGTGAAATTACAATGTAAACGCTATAGGCTACGTACAAGGATTGAAATGATTAATTAAACCAACTTATATGAAAAGTATTTCAAGCTTGGTAACTCGCACAAGCGAAGGAACATGTTCTGATGGTGGAAGCTGCAATTCCCGAAAAAAAAGCTAACAACTCTGAGCAAAAAAATTGACATTAACGTAAAAACGGTGTCAGCATGAAGCAACATTTATCATACTTGGAGTCAAACGAAATCGTGACAGCAGCTAACGTTGTGTACAAATCTATAACGGTGCAATCTGTGCATAATTGGCATTGTCTTGAAGGTTTCGTTTTGTGGAGGGTGAAACGGACAATCGAAAATAAAAAAAACATCTTTTTGTAATAAAATTTATGTTGAAAAATAGATTTTAATTAATTTATTTTCATTCTTATAATGGCAACAATAGTCGGTTGGTTGGTTTTGAATCTTTACCCTCGGACTGACAAAGCCTTGATTGGTTATTCCTGGTAGTTTCAGTCAATAACTATTTGCCATCAGCATCATCATGATAATTCTTATGATTCGTCATAGCACATGACTAGGGAACTGTGTTCCGAAAGCTCGTGTAATTCGATATTACCACAATGAACTCGCAGCATCAGGCTTAAACGAATCTACACTGTCAACTAAGCAACGATCATGCTGCTAAACAGCGAAACTCAATCAATTGTAATTCTTATGATCCTCTTCATTACAGCTGCTTGAGCCGAGTTGAAGAGTTGACGCAACGTTTCCAGTCCGAAGCCGACCAAATCATCAGGAATTCATCGGACAGCACTCCTGATAGAGTGGATAAAGCAAAGGTGGGTTTCTATGATTGTGACATTATTTCTGTAGATGTACCAGACAGCAAATCAGTCGCTTTTTACATTGATTCAACGTATGCGTCTGCAGACATCGAATCAATGTAAAAACACGACTGATTTACTGTCTGGGGTACGGTAGGCTCGAAAATAACTTCAACTTTAAAGCTTAAGGCGTTGAATCCTGTAAATGTGCAGTAACAATTTGTGTTTATATTACCTCCATTTGTCACTCTTACTTTCAACTCAATTGAGTTGTATTTCCATCTTTAATTCTTGTGTGAATGAAATCTTTTGTTCAGAGCCTGATCATTGAGATGCAAACCAACAAACCGAGCTTGGATGCGCTCGCTGAGCATCTTGAGAACCTCACTCCTCGCTTGGCCACTGACAATGCCGAGATGGTGGAAGATAAATTCAGGTATTTTGCATCATTTCCACCATTATATACGTTTAAAAACGATATTTGGCAATGCTTTAGGCAAGCTGCATTGGTTGGAGTAACCTGCAGATACTGTTAAACATTTTCAGAAATTTGATTTTTAACTTTGTTTAATTCGGTATGATCTCATGTGTATAACCATCTATGTGGCCGCCCGATGGCATAGCGCCATGTGATTGCTTTTATTATCCCTGGGTGCAACTTTAGGACGGTTATCAGTATCCAGTTATCAGCCAATCATGTTGAACCAATATTTTAGGCATTTAAACCAACGATGGATCGAGGCCGAGCAGAAGATTCAATCAAGAGCCCAGCTACTGGAGAGCACGATGTACGAACTGCACGACTACCGCAGACAACTAGACGCCACCAAGTCTTGGCTTCGTGTCTTGCTCGATAAAGTATCTGACGAGGTTCCCCCAACACTCAGTGTGGAAGACCTTAATGCTGCAAGACAGAAACACAGCGTAAGAAATAAGCCTTAACATCATGCTTTTGCGCAGTCGCACGAGAACTATATTTTTTGAAGGAGAATCACTGCTGTGGTATCAACATACAAGAGCATATCTAGCTCTTTTAAAAGTGTTTAGAAATGTTTTTAAGTCTGACCAGTAAACTATTAGCACGTTGTCGCTCTAAAAAAGAGAGATGAAGCATGCATTGCAATCTTGCTACGATAAAACAGTAGAGGACAGTGCGAATGATGTGGAAACAAAACCTTAGTCCGATTTTGCAAATACGCGTTGAATAAATTTACTTTCGCATGTGTAAATGAAGTGGTCAATCCAATCTCTCTCACTGAATCCAGCACTGGCGACATCTCAGGAAAAAGGTTCTTTTTTGAAAGTGAAAGCTAGAAAGAAAAAGAAAAACAGAACCCAACTAGAAAAACGGAACCCCTTCGATGGATTTCCTCTCTTTCTAGTTTTTGTACTTTTTTTTTCTATACTTTATATCTTATATCGTTTTTTGTGAATGTTTTATCATCGTAATCTTCCATTTTGCTTCAAAGATGCCTGGTCTTCATGCGGAAACATCAGGTCTACCAGTTGTCTGCAGCGACTCGTCCATCTTTCCCTATTCTTGGTATCTTCAATTTTCAGATTTCTTTTTGTCATGTCATCTTTCATGGTGTCATCTCACGTTTTCTTGACGATAACATAAAAATATACCTTTTTACAGATGCTTTGCAAAGAACTAGCACAAAAGAAAGACGACTTCAATCAACTGAGCAGTTGCCACCAAACTCTTCCTCTAAGCCTGTGTTCGTTCGAGCGTGACGCCCTGCACGGTGACATCACTGACATTCAAGCCTTGTTCCGGCGTTCCCAATCAGCAGCTGGCGACAAAACCACCGCCTTGAACAACGCCATCGGACGTCGAAAGGATTTGTGGGCAACTTCACAACAGGTCACGAAGTTTGACATACCCAGACAGCAAAATCCGTCATTTTGGCAGATTTTGTTGTCTGGGTAATCCTCATCGTAATTTTTTATTAATATTTTGGAGTGAAACGAAAATAGGTGTGACAAAAATGAAAAACTGTTGTTTCTTCTCTTTGTGATGAAATTTATTTGTACCATCAAAACAGGCACTAGCGTGGTTGGAGCACATCATCGAATCGTTGGAGAAGAAGCAAGCCAATCCACTACATCCAGATGCGGTTGCAAAGCTCATACAAGAACACAGAGTATGGCAGCAAAAATTTATCATCATTAGTTGTTATCATTAGTTGTATCATCATCATTAATTAGTTTACCTGTTTAATGCATGAAAAGTAACAAGTCTGAAAAACAGCTGCTTCGTTGTTGTACCCTATACCAGTAAGAGCTATTTTTTGCTAGTCTAATTTCAAATGTGTTTCCATCGACCTATAATAAAAAGGCCTGCATACGTGACATGTCCGGCCATATGCTACTATCTGGCCATGTATGACCAAACTGACCATATATTAACTCAATGAATATAATGCACACTCGTACATTTCAGACGCTTCACAAAGAGATACTGCGTCACAAAACAACTGTGGATGAAGTGATTGCCACTGGAATTCAAATCATTTACGAAGGGAAACCGGAAAGTGTTAGTTTGCGAGGCAAGTTAGCAGGTACAGGATATTCTAATTACGTCTCGCTTTGGTGACGTTTGCAGTGGTGGTGGTGGTAGAATGTCTTCACGCTTAACCTCATTAACACTTATTATCGAGGTGCCCATTTCACGTGAGTATGATCACTTTGAGCTAATTTGCTGTTTAAAGACACTTTTTTTATTTAGAGATTGACACGCTGAAACTGTACATATAATTTAAAGCTCGTAGTCATGTTGTCTTGGGAGTAATTGAATTCACCTGCACGATTTGGAAACAGTTTGGCTTATCTTTTGGAAGTGCCTGTTTGAACCTGTTGCGCATTCACTGTGCAGAGATGAGCTTTGATTAGAAGATGGGATCTTTTCCTAAGAAAAGTGGGAAAGTGAAAGTACGTGGCGGTGTAAGTAGATATTTTAGTCAGATTGAGATTTAGATTTTACAACAAGTTGCGGACAAAATCAGTTCAGTAAGTCATAGGCCTAAGAAGGCCCGTAGGCATTTCTCTCGAGCGGATTACTTTTCATAACTCTGAGAGAAATCAAGGACTATAGTCAAAGAGACGCCACTCTGCATCCGACAGAATCAAATTTCAATAAACTTCACCGTCACATTGCCGACCTGCACCTTTAACAGCACCGTCATATTGCTAGTTCGATTTCTACCATTTTTCACATGAAATTGTTGCTGTTTGATTGTTGTATCCAGGCTTATGCCCGGCGATTGAAGATTTAGATTAAGTGGACGGGAAGGCAAGGAAGCCAATTTTCGTGTCCACCTCCAGGCATGTTTTTAAGTGTCTTACCAAAGACACAGCCGCATGCTCTTGAGCGGTGTCGAACCGACGCCCTTTCGAACGTCGTTCTAGGGCTCTCACCACTCGGCAATGCAGCCGACAATTTGTTGCTTACGATTGCAGATAGAACGGGTTAAAAGTGGTGTCAGATTATTTCAGTTTGTTTTCATGTAGCAATATTTAGACCAAGTTAAAAAGAGAATTTTAGCATGTAGTAATAGCTCAGAATAGTTTCAGGTACAGTTTTGATTTGGTGGTTTATGACATTCTGTGTTTATGTGTAAAAAGAAAAAAGAGTTTAGCAGGAAAGTCAGTGTTTACGTTTTCCTTCATCAAGAAATTCAGTTTCACAATGTTAAGTCAACAAACCGTTTTTCTTTTTGGATAGGTTAGCCCCTAACAGCAAGCTTTAATTTTACCTAACAAACAGCAATTAGGTGTTAACACGTGTGCGATCCGCATCCTGCATGTCTTGCATTGTCCAACAATAACTACAAGTAAAAGGTTGCTGTTACATAACGTCACATTACATTTTTGTAATCAATTTTCGAGCTCGCGTCGTATAATGCTCTTGAAAGGCTCTTCCAATGTATTCATATGATCCAGGATTGGAGGAAAGCTTCAGGAAAGCGGATGGTTTGTGGAGGACCCGGCTTGATGACCTTCAGCGACTGCTCGCCCACCGAGAGCTATTCCACGCTGACATTGAGCGGTGTTTGAGGTGGCTCAAAGAAGCTGACATCATCACTTTTCCAGAACTCAATCTTGCTGCTTCATACTCGGAGCTTGAAAACCATCTTGGTAGATACGAGGTAATAATCAGCAATTTGTTTTTTCATATACTTGATTGATGACGCAGGAATTGAAGGTTTTTGGCTTGGCTGCTAACCACACATACTCCGTTGTGGTTGTTCTCAATGTAATCTAAGGCAATCGAACCGCAATTAGTTTGTAACCAAAATAAAACAAAAGTCACAGTGCGAAACACAATTAACAACATCCATGACGCCTACCAGCTTTTAAAAACATGGACATCGCAACATTTTGATTTTGTTTGCATCATCATGGGGTCATGCACGCACCCTTCTTATGGAGCAAACTTTGTTGACCCACTTTTAATTTTTGTGCACCCTTCACCATAAATATGTCATAACATTTTATGTTATCACGAGATGTTAACACCGTTCTCCTCATCAACATACTCTTTTGCTATAGGCAATTACGAAAGAAGCTGTCAAGTATCGTGATTTGGTCGGCAAAATATGCGAAAAAACACAGCAGATTTTGCCGGAGTTGTCAGATATTGACCAACGGTTGCTGACCGATAAGATGAAAAGCATTAAGGATCAATTTGAACAGTAAGTTTCAATACTTTCAATTACCAATTACTATCTCTCTTCTCAAAGCTGTTGATTTTAAATGTGGAGAAATTCTGTTTTCCTTTTCATATCTTTTTGATTTATTCTTCAGTCGGTTGTTCTTTCAGTATTTTAGCGTGCTGGTTGTTTCTTGCAGTGTTTGCGAAGCTGCTGAAGAAAAGTCCGTTCAGATGCGGGAAATGATGAAGTCAAGAACAGAATACTCCCACGCTTTGGAAGAGCTGGAGGATTATTTGGCAGCAGGTCAGACGATGATGAAGGAACTTGATCAGATGCCAACTGGACACACAGCAGGACAAGCTCGTACTCTGCTACACAGAGCACAAGTAAGTTGGTTTTAAAACAGTAGACTGCTGCTGACAGAGTGATGTGAAGGACTGCAATTTGCACATGCGACCCCACTTGGAGAGAGAATAAAGTCAAAAGAAGAATATGATTTTTCAAAAAGTACTTGTGGTGCCGAATTGTTTGACTTAACAGCTTTTATTATGTACTTGTAAATACTCCCACTTAATTCAAAAACATTTTTGATCGAAATCCCCTTTTTACTTTCTGTAATAAAATATCGTTGAGAAAGATTGAGAGTGTTGTACTTTGGTGTGATTTTGTTGCAATTTTCGCATTCGATTCTTTCAATGACTTCCATCTTAGCTCAGCTGCTACAGTTAACTTCCTTTTTGATCAAATCATGGACTTCTAAATAGTAGCATCTGGACTGGAAACTCAGTGGGCAACATGAGGCCAAACAGTTGGTACAACAGTTGGCCAACAGTGGGCCAACAGCCAAGTAACTAACCCTGTTGGCCCACTGTTGGCCAACTGTTGTACCAACTGTTTGGCCTCATGTTGCCCACTGAGTTTCCAGTCCAGATGCTACTATTTAGAAGTCCATGGATCAAATTGTTCATTTGTTTTCCTTTTCAGAAAATTCAATCTACTTTGAACGATAGAAAGCCTAACCTGTCGCGCATTGAAAAGATGCGAGATTGCCTCAAGAATTCCGGCCAACCTTGGCAACCAGAGGAACTATTGAAAGGTGAATTTTAGTCACTAAACTGAGACTCTTCCTGTTTGTAAAGGTACTTCTCCCACCGCTTTCTGCTTGGTGGTTCTCCCACCATCCCACCGCTTTCTGTTTGTACCGGTCATGAAACTTTCAGATACTAAATGCCCGTATAAAAAACTTGAGTATTTTGTTATTGGACGATTTTCTCTAAGATATATACTTAGAGAAAATCTCTAAGCGGTGACGTCAAAACAGTGTTGCCATTTAGATATTAAACACTCTTCTATTTCAGCGACCGCCATATACCACCGGTTGATGCAGCAGAGCACGCAACGGATCGAACATTTCACCGAGATGGGGCTTTGTAGGGAGAGATTCGAACGGCGCATTATGGAACTTGGCGAAAAGATTCAAGATTGCGAACGGGAATTGCAAACTGGGAGCCCAAGCAGAGTGGAGCACAAGTTGTCCATGTCACAAGTGAGTTGGCTATGTGACGTTCTTACGTTGCGTTCTTCACGTACGTTACGCAAACAGATCGGTAAAACTCCTTTCCTGCTTGTAAACAAAAGGACTTGCGGCGCATGAAAGCGTGGTGCGATCTTCTTTTATGCGCATAACTGTTATAATTATCACTTCTATAAGTTAGTTAAACTATCACTAAATATTGTAACAATGATAATAATCAGAATTTATTTCGATGTTTCGTCAATCGAAAAGTCAGAATGCACAGATTATCACTTGCAATACTTTGTGCCAGTGTTGTTCATTTTTTATACTATATCTGTGGTGAACTCTTGTATCTAGTTTTTGATGGCCTTACAGTGCGTTACGTAATAACACTATGTTGTCGGTTGCATAGCTGGATGGTAAGACTCTAGTAGCCGAGTGGTTCGACATTAGAAAGGTCTCGGGTTCCACATCACTCAGGAGCGTGTTTTGGCAGGACTCTTGAAGGCATGCCTGAGGGTGAACACGAAGATTGGCTTGTCATAATTTGTGTCTTGTTTACAGCAAATGGCAGCCATGCTTACCAGTTGTCAGATAGAGTTGCGGTCAGTCAGTGGATTGGCAGAACAGCTCTGTGCTGACATGGAGAGCGTTGACAAAGCCTTGATTCGTGACAAGGTTGACAAACTAAGAAACTCTCTCCACCACATGCAAGGGCAGCTGGGAGACAGACAAAGAGATTTGGAAAAAAGGTTTGTTACTTTTGCTAAAAGTACACCCCAGTTAGAAAATTGCGTCTTTTTTATATTAATTCAACTTCTACACATGTTAAATCACAACACAGAAGATGAGTTTTATTGGCGGAAATAGCCTTTCCTTTAGGCTACGGTACTATTAGGTTTTGATGACATCATTTAATCACGCGACAGTTAATAACTTCAGGCCACCACCGCAAATTGTTTTTTTTTTTATTGAATTGATGTCTGCAAACGTTGGATTATTGTAATAAAGAATGTGCTATAGCTAGCACTGAGATCGTTTTTATCCCTGCCAGTAATAAAAGAACCTCATATTGAGGTTGATTAAAGTTTGCATGTGTGTGAATCAGATTTCTAGTTAAGCATTAGTGTTCGGTCAAAATTTCCCAGATGACACTATGACATCTTTAGCGATCACTATCAGTGTACAAGTCCCCAAAACAGTTTTATGCTGAGCTTGTTTGGTAAATGTTTTATTATCAAATCCCCTTGATGTCTTAGTATAATAACATTGTGAAGTACAATGTTGTAAATAAACAACTCTTAAACGAGATGGGCAAAACACAATACACACAATAAGGCAAAACTCGTTACAAAGATCATTAGTAGAAGGGAAGATAAACGGTAAAAGAAATAAAGGCAGACCAAGAATGATTTGGACAACAAACACCACAAAATTAAGTTATGAAAGTGCAGTACGCACAGCTCATGGTTGAGAACAATGGCGCATTGTATCCAACCCTCCATACGAGGAAGGAACAAAATGATGGTGAAACGAGATGTCGGAACTTGATGATTGTGATTCTAGATTCAATCTCACATCACTGTGTAGTTGTAAAGACTTGCTTTCCCATCAGGACCATTGAAATGCCGTGTTGTTATGTAGGCTTGTTTCAAGACGCGACTTTCAAGGCGAACTCGAGAAAGGAGTTCAGTGGCTGGATGATACACAAAGTGCTCTCCAGTGTGAGATTCCTCTCAAACTAGATCCTCAAAGTGTGCAGGAGGAAATTAAGAAACTGCAGGTCTGCTGTAAAGTCAATTATAATTTTTTTTTTTTTAAAGCGTTGAAGAACACTGAGTACGTTAGCTTGGTGTGCACCCGGTACTTTGTAGCTGTACAACATTGAAAATATTTGGATGACGTTGACTTTCTGTTTGATTGGCGGCACTCATAATAATAGCCGACGTGTACCATGGTCAGCGCTAGCTTCCCGAGATCATTAATTTTCATCATCATCAGCGCAAAGTCTTAGGCTCTTTGTAGCTGTTTGAAATTTTCTAGGCTTTTACAAAAAGACCGTACCGTAAATTTATAGTTGCACTTTGCCTTTGCTCAAACTAGAAAGTGCCACATCGCACTTGCAATCAGCATCATAAAATCCACATTGAATGTGATGCATTTTTTGTGGTGCTAGATCACAAAAGAAGAGGTTGACTCTCGCATCCGTGTCCTTGCTGCTCTGGGAGAAAAAGAAATCCAACATCACACGGAAGAAGGGGAAGATCTGCCGTCCGCGGTCAAAAATAAACTTGATCATTTGGAACGCCTGAAGGTCTCAGTTGCCTCAGCTATTGAGAAAAAACAGGTACTTGTTGTAGAAGCCTGAATAACTAAAAATCACACAATACCGAGTCGTTACAAAACTGACTTTTTGTGCTTATGTGACAGACAATCACCAGTCTCCAAAGCCCAAAGGTACCCACCAAGATTACAGCCTATTTTCTTATGCTGTTTGCACAACTTAGGTGTCTTCATTTTAGTTTTACTTCTGAGAACTTGTTTAATGTTTTAACTTACCCGCCTAGAGATTAAGTTATTCTGTTTACATTGTTTCAATGTCTACCAACGTTGACACAATGCGAAAAATATAACTGTTCGCTGAGTACACGGTTTGGATAGGTTTTTGTGGTTAGTTCACTTTTCTGTTTAGAAGCATAATTGACGTTTGACTTCATCCAAGGACCGTATATTGTACGAAAATTATGCACTCAACTACCCAACCCAGACAGCAAATTAACCGTTTTTTACATTGATTCAACGTCTACAGTCTGATGTATGATGTAAAAAAAACAACTAATTTGCTGTCTGGGAAGGTTTATACATTTTCAGTTATATTTTGCGTTACATACTTGGAATTGACAACAGCAAACGTAAAACATTTAAGAGTCCATCAACACTTGGCAAATAAGTTGAACTTACAATTCCCACCCAGGCGCAGCTGGAAGCGTCATTAGAAGCGAGGCTGCGGTATGCGGACTGCCTGTCCACAGTGCAGAGCAAACTGGGGAGTGCGAGGGCCGAACTGCAGCTTCTTGAAGCTGACAGCAATCCCGAACACGCCAGGGACTTGCTTGAACAACACCAGGTACCATGCAGTGACTGTGTAAACTTTTTTGTTGGCGTTACGTTCAGAAGCATTTGAACAGACAAAAAATAATTTAGTTGGTGTAAATGTGCGATATCCAGCTCACAAGACTTTGTTTTTTCATCGATTTAACGTTCAGTGACGTTGAAACGATGGAAAAAGATAATTTTTGTTGGCTGGTTAGTTTTGTAATGGAGTTGGGCTTTTTTTTAGAATTAATTCTAAGCACTTTGTTAATTCATCAAGTGCACTTGTAATTTTAGGCAACATACGTCATCCATCAATATGAGGTAATTGATACGTAGCCTATTTCACGACCAATCATAACATTGAATCTACGTTGTAGCATGTTGCACCTGAAGCCACTGCGCAGAGAAAAGTATGTTTGGTCTTTGCCTTGAGTTTATTTCAGCCAGCAAGATTGGTTCGTTTTGCATTGATTTAACGTTTGCATACGGACCAATTTTATGGCATGGCTATACGAGCTTTCCCAGACAGCAAAATCCGTCATTTTTTTTTATTACAGACGATGATACAATGTAAAAATGATGGATTTTGATGTGTGGGTTCTGTGACCATTCATAGTTTCCTTGCGATTCGGCTTCACTCGATTTAAGCTAAAGCATAGTGCAATGATGTAGAATAATTTTAGTACATCACGCTAGCTTAATTAATGATGCTGTCTGGAACAATCATGTGCAACAACAGGCCATTTTGTTACAGCTCTTCGTTCATGTTGTTTTTTTGTTTTTTTTATCTTAACATCTAGTTCAGGATTTTACTCGTATTCTATTTTGAAAAAAAAAAATTATAAGATAAAATTTTTGTTATGACTCCCTTCACATTTTTAAAAAAATTTGTATCCCAGTATCTGAAACATCGTTGCATGTAACTGATCTAAAGCATACCACATTAGAATCATATTGTTAATACTTGCATGAAACGAATCAAATACCTTTTTGAATAGCTGTAGTAGTGTTTTGATTGATTTTGTAACCAGCAAATCATCGCATTTGGAGAGAAAAACTGTTTATGTTTATCGAACAGTGATTTGCACACATCCTAACTCGGACAACAAATCAACCGTTGTTTGCGTTGATTCAATGTCTGCAGATGTTGAACCAATGAAAAAAACTGTTGATTTGATGTTTGGGAATCATGTAGAAACTTGTTCAATGGGTCCAAACAGCTTCTACATGAAATTATACTGAGGTTTAGCCGATCGCTTTTAGGTATTTTTACTTTTAGACTTGCACTTTTCAGCTTTTGACTGGTAAATTTCGAAATCATGTAATGGGGTATGGCTTCGTAAATTTTCAAATTTATCTGAGAGGTCTATTTATTTTCGAGTGTTTGCACGATGCTCTGGAAAGAAATTTCCTTTTTTGACAAGCAGGTCATAAGTTATGACCGATTTAACATATCGTCATTTTAAAGTGATGCCAAAAAAAGTTTCTGGAAAATAATTTGTTAAACATAAAACAATTCGTAAATAAATATTTTTGTGTATTGCTTTATTTTTACTGATGATTTAGGAGATTACCGCTGTAGAATGCCGTTGATCATTGGTGTAGTTATGCTTGGGCGAGTTTTTCTCTATCCCTTGGGAATACTAGTGGTTAAATATCTCGTCTGAACCACTGTGTCATAGCAAGACAGTTTTGAAGTTTTATGTAAGCAATGACCCTCCATATTATCGCAAAGTTTCTGATTACTCGTGATCTTGGCTGTCATTGCAAAGAAAATAACTTGACGACTGTGTTGTTTTAAGGCTCTATTCACCACTGAAGGAGAAATATTACACTACGTGGATGAACTGGAAGAAGTTGCTCACGATCTTGAAGAGATGTCGGGATCAACTGGACTGACAAAAACTGCTCGTGGAACCCTCAATACCGCAGTGCGTGGAGTGAGAGAACGGGCCGAAGATTTGTTGGAATCAGCGAAAGATATTCACAATTCTCTACAGGTTAGTCATGTGAGAAAATAAGAAATTCTTTGTTTCGCATCATCAGCACATGTGAAAAAAAAACAATACAAGATTACAATGTGAACTAAGTTGTTTGCTGAACATGATGTGGAATACTTGAGATGAAATAAATTTGCACTTAGACTAAGAAATTTTTTTTAATTTCTTAACTTTCAGCTTGTCACTTGTGTGAAGAGATACTTTCACCAAACACCAAACAAGCTCTCGAGTTTCTGTCGTACAGTTTCAATTGTTTTATTAAAAACTTCAGTTTTGAAACAATCTCATCTATCAGATCTTAAACATTGGGTATTGCAACTGACTGCTACTTGTGTTTCTCCCTTCCACTGCTTTGGGAAGGTTCGATTTTCATTTTCTCGTGGAGTCATACCAAAGACTTCAACAACGGCAAGCTTGTTTATTGTGCTGTTTATTCACCTATCGATCGTGCTGTTCCTAGCAAGGACCAGCCATGGACCGGCCAACTCGGGGCAATAATGAGCAGACGTTGTGGATATAGTACAAAGAGGGCTTTTGCAAAACAGTGACAACAATCGTCGTCGTCGTCTGAGCTTCTGGGGCCGAGGGTCTATCCTTTTACCACCCCAGATTCACGATGTTCCCGGACTACACTGGAAGGCTGCTAGAGAGCAGCCAGTCTTTAGTTTCATCATCCATGACGCGCAGACCTTCCACTCCGTTAGGTGGCTTGAAGATGGTACAGTCATTGATGATGTGGTCTGCGGTCTGTTCCTCGGCACCACATTCACAGGAGGAGGAAGAAGCCATTCCCCATTGGTGCATGGTTGAGCGGAAAAGCCCGACGCCCGTACGGAGACGGTTGAGGCGCACCCATGCCTGTCTCTGTAGTGTCAGGCCGATGGGGCGTGTGTCGGCGTCGGGGATGAATGAATGGAGTCTGGTGGTGCTTGACCTCCATTCAGAATTCCATTTATGGTCCGCCCAAGTAGCCGCAGAGATGTCTTGTTCATCAGCTTCGTTGATCAGAAGCCGAGCGGTGACAACAATGTAAAGTGACAACAATGATATAATGCAATGAAAACGTACAGTTGCTGATAACGTAGGCTACTAGAGCATTATTGATACTGTATAAGCGATTACCAGTCATATTCCACACACGT
The DNA here is from genome assembly GCF_918807975.1 of Aplidium turbinatum. NCBI lineage: Eukaryota > Metazoa > Chordata > Ascidiacea > Aplousobranchia > Polyclinidae > Aplidium > Aplidium turbinatum. Next base: position 52,288,938 of record NC_137472.1, read on the forward strand.
GATATTGTCATCTTTAATATCTTCATCATGATGTAGACTGCCGCGGTCAACTGGGAAGGGTTTGACATTGAGCTGGATAGAGTGACGTCAAAGATGTCCAGAACAGAGGAGCATCTTAAAAACGTTGATTGTTCCGCCCCGTGCACTCTGCAGGAAGCACGAGACAATCTGCAAGATTTCAAGGTCAAAATTTGCTTGTTGGTCAAAAACAATGTCATTTTATTTTTAGTCGTTATATCTCAACTTTTGCAAAGTCACAATTAGTTAACTATACGGTTATTTTTTCTAATCTTTTACGACTTAGTCTAGATCAGTGGTTCTCAACCTTTTTTCTTTCGTGGCCCACTTTTGTTTGCATAAAAGTTCTGTGGCCCATTCAGTTTTTATGTAAGAAAAAAATTGCAAAAAAGGTTTATAAACAAAAAGAAGCAGAACATTGCCTTTGGAATGTTGCTGGAATCCCCTTGTTGAATCCAGGCGCTGACGCTTCACAGTATCTTTTTTTCGTTAAAAAATTTCACATCTTCATCCTTCTCCTTGTAATTTGGATGACTAAGAACTTTACAACATAATACGCATTGTCCTTTTTCTTTTTTGTTATCAAAAATTGATGTAGGCTGCAGGGGCGCCGGAACGATTTTTGACTGGGGGGGCAGGATTATGAAAAAAGGACACTTTTGTGGCTGAAAGGCCTTTTTTTAAGTTTTAGGCAAAGAACAATAGCACGGAAAGGCATCATGCTATGTTATAATGATGTAACATACTGTGATGCAGAATTTTGTGTGGTGAATATTATTTTGAGGCAACAATGAAAAATTATAATTAGGCTAAAAGCGAATAGCAGAAATTGTTATATTGCAAAATGTGCAGTAGCTTACATGACCTCAAAAAGGCATCATTTGCCCCCCATTGCCCATCCGCAGAAAAATTGAGGGCAGGGGGGAATTTTTATCAAACAGATTCAAGTACTGTATTGTCAATTCCTCCACGTAGCCTACTAAAAAGCGGATCTGCAGAAGTTCAACAATTAAGGCTACCGCTTATAAAGATGGCTTAGTTGTAACCACAAACCAGCAGTCTATTACATCATAAAGTGTTGTAAAAACTGAGTTGATGTAAAACTGTACTGTATATATGTTGCAATACTTAGATAGAATGATGATTGCTACTTTGTAACTAAAAACAGCAGCATCATTCATTGTAACTAAACAAACACACAAGTGTAAAATTGACCATAGTGACAAAAATGAAACAAAATGTTTCAATAAATCTTTCAGTTTTTAAAATATGTCTGTGGCCCACTCAAAATGCTTCTATGGCCCACCAGTGAGCCATGGCCCCCTGGTTGAGAACCGCTGGTCTAGATGAATTGCTTTCAAAATTTGCCAACAACGTTCACCTTCTTTGAATTTGCTTTCTCTCTTGCTACTCTCTTATTAGTGCTAGTCGCAGCTAATCGATTAATTTTATTTCTTCAACAAAACAGCCCATCTTGTCGGAGATATCGAGCTTGGAGAGTGGCGTTCAAGCATTGCAGGAAGTGTCGTCCATACTGGCCAACAGTGACAATGTCAGCAGTCGAATGGCTGTTGGAAGATCGTTGACCGCCGTGCAGCACAGGCTCAGCAGGCTTCAGGCCAGGTCAAAAGTAAGTAGTCACGTTTTTTTTTGTGTTCGAATACGGTTATTTGTTTGCTTGTTTTTTAATCTTCGATTGTGTTTTCTAGCAGTTGCTGCAGTGTTTACCCGATGTTTGGAAGTGTCGGTCTTCGTTCGAAAATTGCTTTTTACTCTCTTGCGTAACAGCAAGTATCCGAAAATCTCTTAATCAAGCGCAATTGTAAATGTGTGCTGAATTAGCTTTAGTTTTTTAGTGTTATTCATGTAACGTGCCATACTATAATTTAAGTTTCTTATTTCCACAACAGGAGGTAGAACGCGTTCTTCAAAAGCACATCGTAGATTGGCTGGCTTACGATGACGTAGCAACGACGATAACCGCCACACTGGACAAAGTCCAAGAGAGTCTGCCAAGCGATGCCTTGGAGAGGTGTACCGCTCAGCAGTTGTCTCAGCACAGATCTGAACTGCAATCGTTGAACACGGAAGTGACTGTCACCTCCCGCCGTCTCAGCACCATGCACGACACGGCTCAGACGCTTTGCAGCAAGCTCGACTCACCCACGAAACGAATGATTCAACATAATGCTGAAGACATAGAGGAACGCTGCCAAACGTAAGTCTTGAGCAAAGAGGTTCGTAGCGGATTGCGCTCGCTTTCCAATCATGCAAACCTGGTTCGACTCCCGGCTTAAGCTGGTTGTTGAAAAACACTGCTCACCTCTACCCAGGGTGTAATAAATTGGGTGAGCGTAGTTGCTGAAGGAAAGGCGGCCAAGAGAAAGGAACTGGCCACCCTACTCTTGTTAGTGCCGAAGGCTTAGTACAATGAGAACCTTATCTTCTCATACCCCATGCTTGGATTCAAGCATGGAACTCACCTTGCATGGTCAAGATATAAATTCAACATTGTCACTTCGTTTAGATTTTATTTTCTTCCGCGTCATATTTTTAAAGTATTCAAGTAAGAGGTGTTTCCCCCATTATAACCCCTTGACTATAACCGAAGATCACTCCAAAAAGATTAAAGATCAATGTAATTATAATAGGACAAGGCAAGAGTATCTTTAAAAAAAAACAATTCAAAAACTCATTCCTCTTTTAAATATGCCGTATGTTAAGTCATGTAATTTTTACACATACAGTATATTAGCTACTGTGCGATATTTTATATCGACAAGCCATCAATAATTTTCACCCAATACGTTTCCATCACGACTTGATACTAAAGCTATATTTAGTAGTTTAAGTGATTGGTATTTAACAGTAATCGATCTCAATAGATCAATAGGAGCGTTTGTATCATGAATAATGTTGGCCGTAAATTCGCTGTCCGTTACATAGTGATTGTATTCTTTCTTTCACTATCTTGTTTGTTTGAGGTGAAATTATAGGCTGTAAAATTTCCTTTTTGTAGTTATTTGTGTGTCTCGCGATCACGTTAAAGAATTACAATATAGCCTTTTGTCGCGCGCAGTGCTGTTAAGTGACCAATTTGCTATCCTCGACGCAAAAACAACGTGTTTATATGCAACTGTAATGCTTTTTTTCTCTGACGGATGAATACACTTGTAGTGTGTCTAAAACAACCGGCGAAAAACTGGCGGCAGTCAAGTCGGAGATGCAGTCGCGAGAAGAGTTGAACGCAGAGCTACGCGACATGTTAATATGGATCCAGGAAACAAGAGAAAACGCGGATAGGACCCTTGATCTCACTCCTGCTCCCGGACACGTGCAAGATAAGATTGATACGTTACGCCAGGTAGGAGGACAGGATGAAGAGGATGATGATTTGAATTGATGTTGATTTTTTTACTACCAAGTTAAGTATTCTGAATCAGCTGAACAAAATGATTTTTTATGACAATTTATTTTCTGTTTGAGTTTATTGCGGCTGTTTAAGTTCATTTTGCTTTGAGACATTTTGGTTTTCTTGTGACATAGCCTGACATACTTAATCACTATTATGCTGGTACAGCTACTCAGTGAGCTTTGAAGAAATTGGATTTGCATGAGAATTTAACTTTTGTTTAAGTTTATTACCACAATATCAATTGATGCAGTGGGAAGTGTTTTGTAAGCTAATTGTTGTAATTAGTTAGATATATTATATCTTTTAAAAAAATGTAGTTCTTTTTTGAAGGAACAAAGCTTTTCTGTGGCAACTTTAAGAGTATTTTTGGTAGTGAGCAATACGGTATCTAATATACAATCTTACATCCTCGAATAACAGCCACACTGTCTGTTTGCAGTTGAAAGAGCAACTATCTACCAAAGAAAGTCACTTTAATCAAATGTCAGAGGAACAACGACAGAAGTACATGAGCCAGTACGCCATACTTCCTGTTGAGTTGTCGTCAACAATTGCCAGGATAAGAATCGCTTTGGCTTCCTTGCACCAAGAGCTAAGAGGCAAAGAAGAGGTGACACTAATCACTTTGTTCAAGTTACCAATGTCTGAAGTAGTCACACATTAAGCTGGGATATTCCCTTTGCTGCAACATTGATATATGCATGTTGTTAGCAGGGTTGTCGGTATTTTACCCGACCCAAAAAAACCCGGGTGGGTTTTTTTTTGAAAAAATCCACTTAAAAAAACCCGGGTTTTTTCAAAAAAGCCCAACCTGCATTTTTTTTTTTAAAAACCAGAGCATCATATTTGTCCAATTTTTATCAGAAAATTGAAAAAATGAACCAAAGTACTACAAGATACTTAAAACAAACTTCAAATTAGAACTTGAGGATGTGATTGTGAAGGAAATTTCCAAGGATAAATTGAAAACACAGTGGATATTTCTGTACACAAAAATCAAGTAATGCCACTTTGTACTACACTAAAACTCATTTATGCAAGAAGGCCTCATAGTTAAACAGCCCTAGTGCATTACTTTATTGAGTTATGCCAGCATGTACTGTGAGTGAGAGACACTTCATTGGTAAAAAGTAGTATTTGAGGTGAAACAAGCATGAATCTACCTGTTTTGCCTCTTTTTTAAATAAAACCCAATAAAACCCGGTTTTTTCTCAACCCTGGTTGTTAGGCTACTGAGCTACACTAAAGGTTTAGCGTAACAACAGTTAGAAAGGGGCACTTTCGGTTGATGAAGTCACTTGTATCTGTTTTTTATTTTATTTTTTATTTAAATATTTAACCTTCATTTTCTACAATAAACAAAATAAAATATATTTACAATATTAAATTAAAATCATAAAGACAAAGCTAATTTTGAAACCAGTGTGTACAATTGACCAGAATTTTGAAGAAAAAAAGCTATTCATATTATGTAACTTCGTGAAATTACTCACCAGGAGTTGGAATCTGCCAGAAACTTGCGTGAAGATTATCACGATGAGCTGATGCAGATTTCTTCGACGCTTTCCAACATTGAAATGGCGTTGTCTGATGAGCATCACCAGGGTACATTTCATGGACAAAAGGTTGGTTCTGTCTTAATATCGTTGGCATTATTTTTTGATGTGATTTTTTTGTGTACCGTTCAGATCGTTTTGTACCTTTTCAGCCATTTTACTGTATGTACCGTTTGGAATAACATTAGCCTATTACCTCGTGTTGTCAGCAGTGTTGTGCGGTAAAGATACCTTTAAATGATTAGGCACATATGGTAAAGCCAGTTGCTTTAGTTTGTTTATTAACTGTAAGATGAGACAAAACTGCATGCAATTTTTAAAAAACTTTTGACTAGTTCCACTGGTTTTACAAATCAGTCTCCAATTCTTCGAATTTTACACATTAACTAAAGCCAATCTTTTAACCTGAATATGATCAGGATTTCACAGCGGAGCTTGACCTTTGCCACGTCCGCCTGGTCAGTCTGGACGCGGTTGCCCAGGAGATCGCTGACCAGACCACCCACACCGGCAGCAAGGCATCACTCAACGCTGCTGTCAGTGCAGTGAACGACCACTACCTCAGAGTGCAAGAAATGGCCGATACCAAACTACACATGACAAACCGGGTGAGCAACTTAGCCAGTAAACTTGCCTGTTTTGCATTATTTCAACGTCGCTAAACGTTAATGCAATGTAAAAAGAGCAACTTTCGATTCTTGGAACGGACTATAATTAAACCCTCAAAGTTTTCTGAACATACCTTGGACTTTTGATGTTTTTTTTCACATGTCTCAGGCTTCCGTTTACATGGATGAACTTGACGAAATGGGCGAGTTCTTGCAAGAGTGGCGAAGTAAGGCGTTGTCTGCTATTTCTGGCCCATTGACCATTGTTGACGCCAAGGACGCCAGAAGACAAATGAGAGAGCATAAGGTTTGTCAGAGCATTGTCGTGGTTTTCAATCTCAACTTTTTGTCTGTTTTTCTTAAACTTCCAAAGTTCTTTATGGTAAAATTTTGCTAAATTGTGAGCTATTGCACTTTTATGGCTCTCAATTTATGTAAAAAATCTGACATCATTAATTTACATAGTTGCAATGTTATTCAAATTCAGTAGTATCGTTATTGTGAACTAAATCGCCAAAAGTGGATCACACAGACTGTTTTTGTTCAGTTTCATTCCAACTTCTTTAATGGTAGAACTGCTTGGTTTTGTCTTTCGAATCTTATCATCAAGATTGTTATCTTTTGCGATCTTATCTTCCATCATGTCGGCTGCATATTTGAATTGTGAGAACCCTGATACGACACTCAGAAGGGCGCCGGTTCGACAACGCTCAAGAGCATGCGGCTATGCCTTTGGCAAGATACTCAAAAAGATACCTGAAAGTGGATACGAAGATTGGCTTCCTTGCCTTTCCGTCCACTTGATCTAAATCTTTTTAATCGATAAAAAATATCCGATCATTTTCCACAGAACCTGCGGGAACAACTCAAACGTCTTCACAACGAGTTAGTCCGGAAGCAAGATAAGTTTCCTACGTCACTTCCGCTTGCGCCCAGTGACGCGTTTCACGTAAAATTGGCGAAATTGCTGAAGGAGTGCACAGAAGTGGAAGAACAAATACGTGTTAAAGAAGATGAACTTGTCGCCATGGTTGCTGTGGCAACAGAGATGGAGGAAGAAGTGAAAGCCATTAACGAAGGTGCAGTATGTGTAGAGACGTTGGCCAGTTGGCAGTTATTGTTGAATTATTTTTTAGGACAAAAAATGAAGAAAATTGGCCAAGTATGTCCGAGTGCAAAGATGGGCTATCACGTTTCTTTTCATCGGCGATCGGTTCTGATTGGAAAGATCCCTTTACTTGTTTGACTGGAGTTGAAGTATCGGTTTCTTTTTGAAAACAAGATGTTTTATCACTGCAAAATAAGTCATGTTTAGCTTTCTTTTAACATTTTTATCCGCACTGCATTTGCTGCTTGTGCTGTGTTAATATTTTTTCATTGGTGACGACGATGTTTTTAAACAGCTGTGAACGCTTTGAAAGAGGATGAGGCTTCGGACAGGGGCACACTGCTTGACCAGATCAGTAAGAAAAAGAGACTTCTGCAAAAACTGGGGGACTGGCGAGAGAAACTCGGTGAAGTCCGTGTCAACCATCCCTACCGGACATCGCCAAACCCGTCACCTCGCAAAAGATGTGAGTTTCTTGAAAGAAAATTGTATAGATTTTGCTACCGCAAAGCGTTAAAAAATTACAAATTAAACTATAAATGCCTATTGTGTTGCAAAAGCGGTTTGGGAAAAACAAATTTGTCTTTCGTTTATGTCGTATTTTGTGTTGACCCTTTTTTATTTTGAATTTTACGTCATCTTTTAAGATCCTTATTTCCGCAGCTGACTATGACGAACACGCACAAGACATTGACGTACCCAAGCTGCCGCTTCACGTTCTCCGCGAACCGGTCATAGCCGTCCGTATCGCAGACGACACCGAACAGCTGATCGATGACGTAGAATTGGCTTTGACTGCTGATTTACTTGACCTTGAAGCGAAAGCGCGCGACCAAGACGCTTATCAAGATGAGATCATGGCAATAAGTGCCAAGTTGGAAGAAGCAGAATGGAGGTTGAAAAACTTTCCATCTTCTGGATTGAATGGTCAGAAAAGTAAAGTTTTTTCTTCCCCTTCGTCTTCGATAAACTAGATTTTGTTAAGATTTTTAGCAGATTCGTTTCTTTGTTTGTTTTTTACAAAGCACGTAAAATTGGTGCTTTGTACATAGACTCAACGTCTGCAGACTTTAAATTAACTTGAAAACGATCAATTGTGCAGACGAGTTGGTGTGATTTCAATACATGAATTACTTTGATTTTTTCTCGTTTACGTTTATATTTGTATAAAACAAACTACATTATTGTGGCAAGTGCTTATCATACAAATGCTTTGAAAAATTAGTTATTTTTGCGTTAATATCAATTGATATAAAACACTAATCAAATATAAACATCAGCTTGTCTTGATTGCCATTGTTACGTCACTGCAGCTGACAGCAACGCGCGAGATGAGCTCGAGGAATATCGGAAGCTGCTGGATGATGTAGAGAAGTATAAGAAGCAACTAGAGGAAGTGAAGAAGTATGCTGAAACCAGTGATGGTACGTTGCCAAGAAATTGCTTAGAATTTGTTTTCATACCTAGGATTTTTTGGATGTGTCAGAGCAGACTGGTTACACAGGAAGAGCATGTTTTTAAAATACCTTGCTCAAAACACACCATTACGTATACTCTGTTATTCGGGATTAATCCAATTCTTGACCTGCTTGGCAAGAAAGTTTTTAGATAAATGCATCTGTCTGCAAATTTGAATGATCAAGAAGCGTAATTTTAACCAAAAATCATACAATTTTAGTATGTGCAATCTGTGCTTCATTCCAGCAGGAAAGAAAACAAGAACTTCCTCCACAACTGATGACTCTGACTGTGATACCATCCTTGGTCGCGGTGGTTTATCCGTGGAGGAGGTGGATGGTAGAGCATCACCACGAGTCACTTTTGGCTCTGGCTCTCCAAGATATGCTGTGAGTGAACCTCCTGATGAGAGGATCGAAGCTCCAGTGACTCCTGTGTCCGCTAACACCCATCCTCCTTCTTCATCTGATGTAGACGCCATGTTGCTTGCAACCATGGAAGAAGTGCCTGTGTCTCCCATACGAGACTCGTACAGAGCAACACCGTCCAGGTGAGCAAGGGATTTTGATTCAACATTTTCGCAACAGTTGACAATGATTAATATGAATATGTCTATAAAAAAACTTTCATTATACTTTTTCTGTATGGTAGTCTAGTAAAAACTAAAACATCATAACCATCAACACATCATCATCTCACATAAGCATCGTTGATACTTGTCAATGCAGTGATATCGACTTTTGTATCAGCTCGACATAATAGTTGAGTAATTTGATAAAAATGCTTCGTGAAGTAAAATGTAGTATCAACCTTGCTGTGCAATTTGCAGATCCGCTTCAAACTGGTCAAAACTAGCTGACTTTCTCGGCAGCGACTTAAAGGCAGCAGTGGGGGCAGCTTCGTCACAATCATCATCAAACACTTCTGGAAGATCACATTCAAGTAACGCATTTTCGTAATTGTGTGACCGAAGATATTCTATCTAATACATCTCTTAAATTAAAAAACTTAGATGTTATAAAATTCATCTTTAGTAATGTAATAAAAGTTAATAATGTAATAAAAGTTAATAATGTAATAAAAGTTAATAATGTTATAAAAGTTTAAATTCATCCAGGCTCAAGTTTAGTCGAAACGAAATTTAGTTTACCATTCAACTATTATGTTTCAATGAGTTTGACTGAAAGTGAAAGTAAGAATTCAATTGACTGTCAAAAGCAGCGTTCGAGAGCACTGTGTCATGAATTAAGGGTGCGATACTGATGAGCCCAAACTCATTGGTGAAACACGTTGATGCCCATTGTTGCTACTCTCGGTTGCCGATAAATTACTGATTGTAAAAATGTTATAGTTTTCTGTCTGTTTGATTACTATACTTTTGTGATTACTTCAGCCCTGTCATCTGGCAGCACTGCCTCTCTCTTAGCTGCCACTCTTGCCAAGCACCTGGATGCTATGTCGTCTGATACAGAGATTGATGTGACAGATCAGTTCCTAGACCATGAAGAAGACTGTGAGTTTCAAATAGAAACATAGGTTTCCTTATATGCATAGTTTTTAACAATTTAAAAGGTAATTTGTGTTACAATTTCTAAATTATCAACCTAATTTTCATACTTTACGACAGTGTTTGATGGTATAGTTTGCAATGCACATGTTATTATATTTGTGGGTAGGCTTACAACTTTAATCAATCTCTATTTACAGATGATCTCAGTCTCACACCAAGACCCTTGGCCACCAGCAGTCCTTACATGGTTGGCAAATACGGCACTGGTGCCACGTCAAGCAGTGAACCAGTTTCAGAGGCTTCCAGTTTTGCAAAACCAACGGTAAAAGTGAAATCATTGATGTAGACACGCTAAAAATGGAAACTTTTCTTGTGGTTTTTAGGGTTACGAAGTTGATATCTTGCGTGTATAGCAAATATTGTTTATGCTTTAGTTGGATGAAGGTTTTAAAATCCCATGTTTGTAACAGCTTGTCGAGTCCACGAAGTCTCTTCTGATGGCCTTGGAAGGGCATGACGACATACAGCAGGCTATACAAGAAGTTACGTCGAAATTGGATGCCCTGCAGCGGAGATTGGATGCCTCTGATGAGGACACTGACCTACAACAGACTCTTCAAGTCACACAGGTACGTACATATGGTTCTGTTTCCCAAACACTACTTTTTTGCCTCAAATTTTTATTTGGATTATTCAAGATTGAAAAACTAACAAAATGGGATGTTGCGATTGACATGTCATTTACTCTATAAAAACTACCGTACTATAAGCACTGTTATTGTTAACCCCACGCTTAAACATATCTGAGCTCAATAAGCTTCCATAACAATAAGACAAATCGACCTGTGATTGAGCTGAACTGTCTTCTGGCTACTTTTATGCCGCTGCAGTTTGTGCATTGCCGTTATGACTTTTACTGTGTTTTGTTTTGGTTTTAAATATGGATAATCTTATCTAACATAAACAAGTAATAATAAAATGTTGAAACTATGAGAAAACTATTTGATGAGGTTTAGCGTAAGCTTTTCCCCGAGGTTTCATTTTTGTCTGAATCTGAATAAAAAAGAATAAAAGTTTCATCAACATCCAACCATCTTACCGCCAGTTAATAAATCCTGACGTTTTTAAACTGTTAACGCAACTTCATCATAACCTTTGCCCTCTGCTAACAGGAGTTACTTGATGACATTAATCGACTCATTCCGAAGTTAGAAGATGTCGAAAGGAAGGTTCACTTCCTGGCACGTGACCACACTGGTCGTGACGCGTTCAGCGCAGCGGTGGCAATCCTGTACGACCGCTGGGATACCATCCGTATGCAGGCGACGTCGAAGCAGAACACTGTTGAAGTAAGTTTTTGGGAGTTGTTTCGAAAGCTTTTACAAAAAACAAGCAAATGAAACCACGCCACGGTGTTTATCACGATATAAAAGAAAATACAAAAAGTGTGAACGTTTTCGGCTATTCACACTTAGCCCCTATCAAGCATTTGAAAGCATTAAAATAAAAAAAATGTAGTGAACTGCACAATAAAAGAAAGAAAGATACAGCAGGTGAAGATGTAATCGTAGTTCCTTTGCAAGTTTTGTTACTAAGTTCATTTCTTATTTCAGTGCAATGTATATTAGTTATTGAGATGCTTGGTTTCATTGCGTACAACAAAGCAACCTCTCTATCAAAATTTTATTTAAAAAAAAAAACGAACTTTGAACACTGAACTCATTGAAATAATCGCAAGCTTTTGCTTCTAATATAAAACTTTTTATCCATTTTTTAGATTAAGATCCTTGAAGAGGAGCAGTACCGAAGGATGGTGGAAGCTTATAGAGCCGAGCTGCAGGATGTGACGGAATGGATGAGTGAGACACGCAAGGATCGACCCACATCCGCTGTATCCTCATCATCCAGCAACGTTATCCATCAGCAACTGAAGAGATGCAAGAACACTGTTTGCGATATCGAGAGAAAGTTAAAGTTACTTTCTGAGCTTAGTGGTAGGTTCTGATTGCGATCGATTTCTTCTTATTCGTTTCTAGCACTAGTTGCCACCCAAACTTATCAGTATTCTTCTTTTTCATTGCATTGAAATTCATCCATGTATGCTTCATTATCATATGTAACCCTTTTTCAACTTGCTAACTTTACAACTTAATGCTTTGTCATTGCATTTTTTATGCATCTTCTTCACGTATATCTACGTTGTTTTATCGTCACCAACCACATAGAAGTCTTGAAATCATCTTGCTAACTGATTGGCTCTCATTCCAAGGTCACAGCCTTGGGTCACGTTCACGGACGACATCAATGTCGTCAACCACTACTACGTCTTCGCTGACGCCATCACTGCATTCATTCGTCACGGTGACGACACAGCCTCAATCTCGCCCCCGCACAACGTCAACACCGTCTGGTCTGACGACAGTTAGAGATTTGATGCGTGGTGTGTGCCACTAACTTACTGACAAAGTAACTGTTGTTGCTGCTGCTATTGCTGCTGGTGTTGCTGCTGCTGCTGGTGTTGCTGCTACTTACTGACAATGATTGGTCTGTGTCTGTAGAATTACCCAGACAGCAAATCAGTCGTTTTTTACATTAATGTCTGCAAATGTTGAACCAATATGAAAAAAACTCGGCTGATTTGTTGTCTGGGTTGCGCCTTCAAAAGATTTATCATCACTAAGGGAGAGGCAGTCTTTCACTGCGTGGAATTAGTTCCAAATTTACATTCACAATTAAAAATTATTGATAATTTTGTTGTTGTTAATTTCTGCTTCCTGTTTGAAATCAACTCTTTTGTAATGGAAGAGCTTGAAATGATGCAAATTATCGAAACGTAATTGAGAATGCTCAATCAAAAAAATCAATATTTATTCTTTTCATTGTGGAAAGATGCAAGCACAACAGAGTTTATAACACGACTTCAATTACACATGTAATTATATCAATCACAATCTGAGCGATTTTCACTGAATCTTTCGCTACCGAACGATGGACGCCATCTGATTTGGTTTATCGTTTTGCTTATCCTAATTGGTTTTGAATCGTCTGTGATTTTATTTGGAATGTCATAGTAATCTCATTAAGTTTTACTCATGATTATTAACACGTGACAAACATACTCACTATCACATCACAAACATGCTCACGATCACGTGACAAACATGCTCATTATCACGTGTCAAACAAATTTCAAACTACATGAGAGTAAGAAAGGTTTTGGGAAGCCAAAAAATTATGTAAGGATTGAAACTACTGACATTTCTGCTGATTTAAATTTTAAGCCTTATAAACAGTTAAAAGTCTACAATGAAAAATCCGGTGCAAGCTGGTATAAACTGGTTTAAAACCAGTGGATGCAAAAGTTGTCCAACTCCACTCCGGTTGCTCTAAACTGAGTAAATAAAAAATATGAAACTGAATCACAGTACAAATAACTCTGCAGTAAACAAACTCGCCTTGGCAAGCTATACGTCAGTAAGAAGAGTTTTTCGAGCTGGCACTAGCTTTATTCCAAGGCTATCATAGTTTTCATGTTAAACGGTTTTAAAATAAAAAGAAAATTACTTTTTTTAGTTTTGTAGAGCTTTGCTTATGCTTGCTCTGTTGCATCTTAAGCATGTAAAACCAAGTGATGTCACAAGATTTAAAATATAGTAAGTAAAAACAAGCTAAGAAATATTTCCCACATGGAAGCCGAAAAAACTCGGTCTATGACTTTTTTGCGTTGTATCAATGTAACACGTTAACTCATGTACTAAACTGTTGGTTTGATTCGGCGATTTGAACTTATGTACTAACATTGTGTTTACGTCATAGTGGAAGGGTGAAATTTTCTACTGATTTAACTGACAACCTACTGTATGATATCAGCACGCCCTCACCTTTGACAGACAATGTCACTTGTGGAACCTCGTTGCCTAGACAGCAAAATCAGTTGCTTTTTACGTTTGCAGAATCAATGTAAAAAACGACTGATTTGCTGTTTGGCTGGTTAATTGCGGCATCGATTTCAGCCTTGCTTGATTTTGTGTGATCTTGCGAAGTTTTAATCTTTGGCAATATCAAAACAATTCCACATATCTTGAAGATTTTGATAGAAAAATTTATGCTTTTACATCTTTTTAACGTGGCCTTGACGTTTAGACGTTTTTTGAAGATAAATCTGATTTGCTAGTTTTTGGTAATTTGTAAATCAACATGAAAGTTACGTTTCATTTGCATCTTTTAACAGAAAATAGTTCAACCATCCCTAAATCCCACGAAGGAGAACTGCTTCTCCAGGAGTTGGAGAACGTCAAGGATGAGCTGGAAGATCTACAAAGAGACACGCAAGATCAAGAGAGAAATCTGCAGGTATACGTAGAAGATGTTAATCATTATTTTCGCTCTACCTGTTTAATAACATTTTTCCTTGACAATTTGAAATCATAGAAGCGGGACAGTTTATCATAGCTTATTTCAACAACTGTTTTTATATTTACTTGTGCAAAAATGTGATGACCATCTTTTTTTTATCATAATATCACTCATACGTAATCGCCTTTCTCTTCTTCAAATGGTTTAACCTACTTGCTTAGATTTGGTTCACATAAAAGTTGATGATATTGAATTTTAAGATAACATTAGGAAAATTTAAATTGTATGATAGCGAAACGCTGTATTGGTTATGATTGAAAAATACTTTTCTCTCCCTTGGTTGACTATCCAAGTCATATTTGAATAATTGGAGTTTCCGGATCTTAGTGAACTCCTTGCATTTGTTATGATTAACGTTTTGGTATGAAGTTAAAAATGTTTTCAGTTCGAAAGCACAAATTTTCACCATAGATGAATTAAAGGAATGTAGAACAAAATGAATAAAAATTTCAAATCGATGACTAAAAAAGCATTCATCAATAAACCCATGCAAATTATTGCCGGATAAAAACATAGTTTGGCAGCAATACAATGTATACCAACTGTCACTACAGTAGTACACCGCGTCTAGCCTTTTGCTAATACCTTGACCATTAAGTAGAAATTCCACAAACTTCTCTCTTAAAAGGACGCGTTGGACAGCAAGAGAGATGTCTCCAGCAATCTGCTTGAAGCTGAAGCTCACAAAATGCAAGATTGGCTGGAAGCTGCTGAGGTTTAAAAATTGTTAATTTGTTAATTAGTACCCTTGCTCCTCTGTTATTCAATCTTATTATTAATGTGGTCAGTTTTCTAAAAAAACTAGTTTATTATCACATTGTGTGTTTGACAGTGTTCGCATGTGTGTATAATATCTTTGAGAAATCAAATTTTCTTCTTTTGAGCAAAGATTTTGAAAGTTTCTAGCGTTATTATTTTTAAACCCTTAAAGCCCACGACTGCTGAAGCACCAAGTCTTCTGCAACTGAAGCTTTCCGAGAAGTTGAAAGGACATCAAGAGGATTTAGAAGATGTGGCAAGAAGAGGAGAAAATCTGATAAGAAGCCGACAGACTTCCGGAGATTCCACGAGAACGCGTAAGAATGAACTGAAAAAACTCAGGACATAAAATTCGATACACCTGTCTCGAAAATGTAGACGATATTAACAGTTTCAAGTTTTATTTTTATAAAAGCTCGCTGAAAGACAATACAATATTTTAAACAGTAAACGCAAATATATGTACCATGTCTATACAAGTAGCTTATAAATGGCAAACTCGGATAGTTAGTAGCAAACTCGGTTAGTTAATAGCAAACTCGGATAGTTATGCAAAATCGGATAGTTAGTAACAAACTCGGATAGTTAATAGCAAACTCGAATAGTTAGTAGTAAACTCGGATAGTTATTAGCAAACTCGGATAGTAATGTAAACTCGGATAGTTAGTGGCAAACTTGGATAGTTAATAGCAAACTCGAATAGTTAGTAGTAAACTCGGATAGTTAATAGCAAACTCGAATAGTTAGTAGTGAACTCGGATAGTTAATAGCAAACTCGGATAGTTATGTAAACTCGGCATGTTCACTGACTTTTGCTGAAGTAGTAAAGTTTTTTGTTTAATAGCGAGGTTGCCAAGTGAACGGTTGGATGTGGACTTGTCGTGGAAGAAGTTGCATGAAGAAATGAAAGAAACCCCACCCCACTACAAACCCCACCAGGTGCATCTGTGCATGGCAGAAGCACATGATTGTGGTCGTATGACTGGAAGGCATCTGAAGGTACCGTGTTGAAGGAAAGCGATTATTATTTGTTCGTTTATTGCGCGAGTACTTGTTATTTTGTGGCAAATGAAATTTTTACTCATACAGTGTTCTGATAAAAGTGAACGTTGAAAAAAATGCATTGAAAAGATTTGAAAAGTATCAAATTCAAGAAAATGACTCCTTTTTTAGGGTAAACTTGACGAAGTGGAAGCGTTATGGAGGAGTCCACTGAACTCATCACTAGATGCTTTTCAAGTCAACCAAGTATCTCAACTCGCCATGAAGGTTTGTCAGTTTATAAAATTTGTGATTATATAACGAACAAATGTAATGTTTCAATCATGTCCTATTTCAGAAAAAAAATATTTTTTTGCATTGGTACAATGTCTGCAGACTGACAACATGGGTTTAGCCAGGCAGTCTCATTATTTCTCCACCCTTCGCTTTTATATTTTTTTCGCAGAAGTGAACCGCTCTTAAAGCTTTTAAATAATCTGTCTGGATTTGAACCCAGGCCGCCAGGTGTTTGTGGTGGCATCAGTACCAACTGGGCCGCTGCACGGCTGCAGTGATGATTCATCATCTTACTCTGGTTCCCAAATTACGTTTACAGTATATTAATACATTGCTTGTGTATAAAAGGACACAGCTGATTGGATGAATGGAGTTCTCTTTGATTTGCTGCTCTCTGATTGGACAAAAGAAAGTGACGGTGGCTTGAAAAAGGACGCCACACAGCTGCTCGCTTGCTTGACAGCGCTGCAAGTGGCCAGTAAACAAGTATGTTTGTAGGTGTATTGGAAGATAGGTAATTATTTGAAGTATAAACGTCTCGCTTTCGTTTATAATTAATGGTTTAGTTTATTTATTTTGGCTCAATGACTTTAGTCATGGTAGAGTAATGTCATTCATGCGCCCCTAACTTTTTTTTCACAATTGCACTTTATTGCAAAAAAGTCAAAACCCTTTGGTGTTCCTAGGTTTTACGTCTTTGTCGTACAACAAAGAAAATCTTTACCAAAGATTTGTTGTATCAAAAAACTTTTCCAATAGAAGAGATTGTCTTTTTTACATTTTTCAAACACATTTCTTTTAGTTAAAGCTGGGAAGTGGAAATGTTTTGTCTGAAAGCCAACCTCATGTTACTGCTGTGGTGGAGTGCCTTCTCAAGAGAATGAAGAGAGTGAAAGAGGAAGTAGAAGAGTCTGAGTGTGAGAAGAAAAAGAAACGAGAGACTTGGAGAAATGTTCAGGTTTGTTACCGTCATAATTGATTGATTGTGTGCTTGAGGGGCTGTCTATTCTCGCGATAATTAATCCTTTTTTGATGCTATATCTTGACAGTTTTCTATCATAGATTGTTTCTATAGCAGTTTTTGGGGAGAGGTGTCAAAACTTCCATATGGGTTGATGTCATGGAGACAATGAAAAAAAGGGTGAATAAATTGACCAATTCCTAACAAGTCTGATATGACAAAGATGACAATTTAGTTGGACGTGATCTTAATAATTCCTCCCAACTGGACTGAATAAGCCTTTTTGGAAGCGTCATTCTGGGAATTTGTATAGCTTACTTGGAGAGGCTTTGAACTACTGGCGCAGGTTTAAACCCAAGATTGTCTGAGAATGATTTTTTTCTAGCATTTGCAGCTTCATTCCTAGCGAACCGTTTCATCCAGTAGGTGCCACTGAATGAGAGGATCTTCTTACTCAACTCCACACACCGATGGTAGTTTCGTGTGGAATTTTCACACTTGGAGCTCGTTGTTTCATACAAGCTTTGGCATGGTGTCGGGTTAGGTCAATCTTGATCGTCTGGCAGCTCATATATTAGCAAAGTCAAACATCGGAGTTCAATGACCTCACTTGCCTGACAGATTCCTTGATGCTCGCAAGCGTCGACACGACGACAACGTGTTAACGTGGAGGGTGAAAAGAGGTCTTTTTACTGAATGAAAGATCTTCTTAGTTCCACTCGCCGATAATAATAATTGAAGCAAATCGTTCGTCTTCGTTTTGTTTCATCGTCAGCTCGAAACGAAACGCACATCAAACATTTGCTATTTTTATTGAAGCGTTAAGAATGTTTAACACAAAAAGATTTCGTTTCAAATCACTCTCAGCCTTGTGCATCACAATGTTCGATCAAAAGATTATTTTTTTATGTCATTGTTTGTGTGATTGTGCAGGTTGAACTGAAGGTTCTCCTCTCCCAAGCCAACTGCCTTCTCAAGGACGTCAAGAAAGTGACTGAACAATCGAAGTCAGCCAAGAAAAGCGACAAAGTAGAAAGTCTGAGGAAATTTGAAAACGAGCTGAAGACTTTAAAGAAGTCTCATGAGGCACTAAATGAAAAAGCACAAGAGGTTGAACTTTTCATTAATTTTCAGAATTTTAACAAATTAAATTTTGATATTGATGCGTCATAATAATGTGTGTTTTTTGTAGCGTTGTTATCCACCGCAGATATGGGTTGTGCTTAGCGCTTTTATTACTTG
Source organism: Aplidium turbinatum (assembly GCF_918807975.1). Taxonomy (NCBI): domain Eukaryota; kingdom Metazoa; phylum Chordata; class Ascidiacea; order Aplousobranchia; family Polyclinidae; genus Aplidium; species Aplidium turbinatum. Next base: position 52,307,267 of record NC_137472.1, read on the forward strand.
AATTTATTTCTTTGCTGAGTGCCAAGCAAGAAGAACATTTAGTATTAAGTTCAAAAAAGTCTTCGGTATGACCTGACAGGGTATCGAACCTATGTCTTCCAATTCATAGGAGGACATTCTAACCTAACCACTAAGCCACCGAACCAGATGTTCAAACAAATGCACTTTGTCTTCAGTTTGCCATCGGATCTCAACCTTGCCATTCACCCGACTCCTATCAGCTTCGTGCGCTGCTTCGAACCGTCTCTCTGTGCATCGGCAAGTCGATCGACGACGCCAACCGACAAATAGACGAACAAAAGCAATTCGACCAAGTGAGTGTGGCCACGTCATCAACTTACAATTTCACTACAATTACATGATGACGATTGCCTTCAAATTAGCAAATCGCACACAGAAATATATAGACAGAATTTTAAAACATTTGTTTCACAAAGTTTCTGTTTTACATTGCTTCAACTCCTGATGATGCGAGAGCGATGTATGTAAAGAGGTCAACTTTTGTCTGTTAAGAGATTTAAAATGAAGTGCATTATATTTTCTCCTGCAGATGGTGTCAGACTACAGCTGTTTGTTGGAATCCGCCGAGGAGAAAGTTGACAAGTTTTTGGTGACAGATGTTGAGGATCTGCAACGTCAGCTGGACTCTTACAAAGTCAGTGACCCGTGACGTTATAGAATACCAACTTGTTTGACCTTGTGGTGTAGTTTGTATACTGAGAAGCAAACAGTTTTGATACAAGAGATAATTTTTGTCAATGTTTGCTCACTGATATAAGAAGCACAAGCAGAAAAACTTTAGGTGTTTTATCTTCTATTTGACGTTTCTCGAATCATGGCACTTTTGCAGTGAGAATAACGTACAAAGTGAAAAGATTATAGAACTATCTTCTTCATGGCTGCACACTGTTGTAATGCGCGAAACATGTCAAGTTGTCAACCTTACACTCAAAATCTTTCCATTTCTCAGCTTCTATTTTCGACTCTGTAACGTTAGATTTTGCATTGCTGGAAGTAGCCTAAGTGAAGAAAATATCCATGTTAAACAGCAAATTTAGAAAAATTTATTTATTTAACAGGAATTATATCGAGTTGCGCATTACCAACGAAACTTATGCCAAGTTGCCAAAGAAAACCTGCACTTGCAGCAGAGTGGTAATCTCACCGATTTACTGGAAAAGCATTCTCGGCATGAAAAAATGGCCGCGAAGAAAATGAGCAAGTTATTGACTGCTCTTCAGGTAGGCTGCCGGGCTGGTCAGGTTTTATACTTCGCATACTAGCCAAGAAAAGAAATGGTTACAGTAAAAAACATAAGCCAGGAAATTTTGATTTTTGCAGTTATTGCTCGAATTTACTTCTCTTGTGCTTCCGGTGCTGTTATTACTGTATCAAGCTTGGCCATGACTCAATTTTGGAGTGTTGTTGTTCTAGACCAGGCAACTTATTATTATTTTCTGACAAATGAGTATCACAAAAGTAAACACCAAACGGCAGTTGTTCACCACCCAAATTTTGCATGCCAATTTCACAAATCCACGTTTTTAAATGTGTCTGGTTACTGCGTTCGTTTGAATGCTCCAGCAATTAGTACAAAATTTGTATAGCAGAAATTTTCTTAAAATCATTGCTTTGCCTGGAATTTATTTTTGCTCAAGTTGGTTGTTGAATGTCTTCTATTGAATGATGATGAGTGTCTGTCTTTACTTCATAGACTTGGGAAGAACTAGAGGCCAACTTGGAAAGTGTCGATGGGAAGTTACTGGAGTTTGAATCGCTTATTGACGCTACTCCGGACTTAAACGAGTTACAAGAAAAAGTGCCAAACCTATTGGCAGGTAAGACCTTTTGATCGTTTCAACAACACTTTGGAAAATAGCAAGCCTTTCTTGCATATCATTGCCACAATTATAGGAAAGGATGTTAGTTGAAGCAAGTCCAGTAATCAAACTTTGATCATCGTTTTATCTTGACTTTTTGTTGCTTGTAAATCTTTTGACAAAATTGCCATTTTTATCAGATGACTTACTTTCGATGTTTTAATTGCTTTTTACCTCAAAATCACAACAGAAATTTGCAATTTCTTTCCATGCTTTCCAGACGTCAGTGATTGCATTGAAGCCGGTAGAAGATTGCTTGAAGTTGTCACGTGCCCACAGCTTCAGTCACGCTTGAACGCTTGCAACGAAAAGGGACTCATGTTGAATGCAAACGTCAATCAAAGGCTGAGGAAATTCAACCAACTTTCGATCCACTTGTCAAGGTAATTTCGCAATGGTTTGAATGGCTAGTGTCGTGGCTTAAAACTGTAATATCAAGTTAACACAGCAGAGCATGTTTGTTTTTGTTGTTCAGTTCAGTTTATTTGTTTTGTTGGCGAAAAAAACAAAATTCTACAATACACAATAAACACAAATAATTTTCACAATAAGGATGGCAGCGAAAGACCAAAAGTTCACCAGAGTTAGCTGCCACCCAAATGTTACCGTGTCAAGTGAGCTAAAAACAAACAATGGAACTGCTCACAATTCGTGGAAAATAATCAAATATAATGAAAACTTGATAGAGTTATTTTGTAATTCACGCTGATTTTCATTTGGGTACAAAAAAGCACATCATCTGTTGTAATATATAACATAAAAATACATCTTTTCACTTTTCAGCTTTAACAGATGCGCATCTGAAGTAGAAAGCTTTGTCTCTCAAGCTTCAGTTGCTTTGTCTACCATAACCATCAGCACCGACTTGAGTTTAACAACCTTCAAAGACAGGTGTTTGTTGTTCAGTAGGCTATAGTTATCAATATCTTTTCATTTGAGTGCTGCTAAAACTGGGTTACTGATACCTATTCATCCATATGTTGAAATGTTCTATTGCGTGTTTTGTTTTACGCCTGGTGTAGCGTGCATTGAAACAGTATTGCAATAAAATATTTTGCTAATTTTAACAGAAAACAGAAGATCGAATCTCTGTACAGAAAGTTTGAAAAGGCTGCCTTGGCTTTTGATGAGCTCACGGCGCTAGATGTCGCACTACGCCAAGCAGACCACAAGGACGAAAGAACAAACAAAATAAAGGAATCGTGGACGACCCTTTCACCCGAAGTCCGCAAAGCATATGAAAATATGATTCAGGTAGCTTTGCATTATGACATCATCTGAAGACTTGTGTTAAACCGGAATTAACTAAAGATAAAACTCTACTCGACAAACTACAGCATTCAAGTACACTAATAAATTCGACAGTAGACAGAAAACATGTTTAATTATCACTAATTTTATGATGAGATAGTATCATGAAGTGATTATAGTATCATGATTATCACGAAGTTTTCATCACAAAACTTGCACTGTTGTAATCTGACGTAAATAACGGGCAAGGTTAAATTGTGTTTGCAACGTCACTTTCGAATGCAGGAAAAGTTTAAGAATCTCCAAATCCAAATTTTATTTCAATTCTTAAGCAACTTATTCTATCATTAGTTTAAACTTGAAATTTTCAGATGGAAATGAAAGTGATTTCAGTCGATCAACTTATTGACCAACTTCGTGTGTGGGTGGATACTACGAAGAATAATATCGACCTTGAAAAAGTGGCAAGTTACAATAAAATCGGTTCGGAAAGCATCAACCCACAACTTTTGTTGTTCAAGGTGAGCTTCGTTGACTGTTTCGACCCAAAGTTGGCCTCCTTTTTTGTAAAAGCGTTTTCTAATAACTTGGTGTCTTGAAGCGTTGAATAATAAAGACGAATTGCAAACCTTATCCAACTAGTCAAAAGCCGACTTTTTTACATTTTTTCAAACCGTAAGATATTTTTTTGAAAACTTTTCTCCAAGACGTGTTTTGCTTCAAAAATTTGCTGTTTAATTTGCAAACACTTTCACACCGGCTGCTCTGTGAAGTTTTGACGGTTGTTTATTGTAGTTGTACCCAATAATATATATTCCACATTCTTCCTTCAAACACCACAGTAACATCTTGTCGTGTATTGCATCAACAGACCGTGACCAACTGGTTTTAATACAAAATAAGTTTAATGTTGGTCGGTTCATTTTGATATCGTTTCAATGCAGGAATACGAGCATATGATGGAAACAAGGAAGTCTACTTTGTCACACCTGGTGTCGCAGGCTTGTGGAGATGTAGCAAAGGAAGTTGATGAGTTGAAGCGAAAATGGAGAGCTCTTGAGACAACAGTAAAAAAAAATCTTTTAGTATAATAAAAAGTTTATTTTTTTAATTTTAAATATGAGAAGAAATAATCGAACCCAAACTAATTGACATAATTTGTTTCAAAATTTTATTAACTGTTAGCAAGTTCTTGTTTCTAAATATCTATAAACAACTCCATCAATAATGTAATAAGATCTGTGAAAGATGTGACCAATATCTTTAGATCGCAAAAATTGTTGAAGAAACCCAGACCGAATATAAAGCCTGGCTGTCTCATGAAGCGCAAATCAGATCGTTGCAAAACTGGATGGACCGTCACACCAAGGTGACTGTCACGAATTTGTGTTTCTGTATTCTGGATTCGTGTAGACTCACACCTTCTGGGGTTGAGTGACAAATGAGCCACAGGTTTTAAGTAACTTTCTGGCTAAAACTGTTCTACATATTTTGTTGTTTTTACTCCAAATTTTGTAAACTACTTTGTTTCGTGTAGGACTTGTGCTGTTGCATGTTGTAGAAATGTCAAAATACAAGTAAGTAGAAATGAGGAAAAATGCATACGCCTTTTTTATGGTTTTGGTCGTCGTGAGATATTTTAAGTATAATTTGGTTAAGTATTATTATTTGGACAATTTATATGACACATTTTTTTATTTGATTCCACCTCACGAAAGGCATTGGAGAATGGAATATCGAGCAAGATTGGCACAAGATCTCAAGTGAAAGGAGAGCTCAGAGAGTACGAAGCTCTACGAGACAAACTCAAGTCCAAGTATTTCTTGATCATTCAACTGGAAAAGGAATACAAAGGTAAAAGAACTGTTTTACTGCGTAGCCTTATTCTAGCCACAGTAGTACACGTCAAAATTGTTATATAATTTATATTTTTTGTTTACTGGACTTTAGTAGATGTTTAGAGAAATATGATCGGTTGTAGTGTTTTTTTTTTATCATATATGCAAAGTTCTTATATTCATGTACTAGTATGATAGCCGGTTACCATGACGTCAAATTTTATAGAACTTGTAGCGAAGAAAAACGCAAAATATCGTTCGTCATCTCCCGAGCCTGGATCTGGCAGTGCTGCCCTTGCTAAGCTGCACAACTCATGGACGTTATTGGAACATTATATCAGCAACAAAATGAAAAATCAACAAGATTTGCAACTATGGAACAGGTTTGACGATTTGTTGCTTAACATCTTGCTATGTATCAGAACATTAACACAATAAGTCTTGACACAACCAGGAACCTTTGAGTCTTTGAATTCATTATAACAAAATTTATTTTGATTATTTCAAGCAAAGCACTGGACAATGTTTTGCATGGAATTTTGTTGCGACAAAATTAAGACCCAAGAAGAGAAGTCATTGAAATCTGGAAGGAAACTCATTTGCAGTTTAATTCCGAACTAAAATCGAAATTTAAGCAGCTTAAATAATAATAATAATGGTGTTGCAAGCACAGTAGTGCTTTTCCACCTTCATGATAACTTACGTAGCAGTATTAAATGCTGATTTAAATCGTGTGTTATTTCTCTGATATGACTTTCACAACACCAACAGTCTGTCAATGTGGATATGTCACGCAATTTGCAAGACTGCATTGCTACTTCGCACTTTACGAATAAGTATAAAACCCTACATGTTATGTTTATATACAATCAAAGGTATCAAGATGCTGAGAACTTAGTGCTGAGCTATCTGAGATCGGCCGAACATGCTCTCATTGACGACTCCATCTTGTCAGGAAGCCTCAGCGAGAAGATCGAACGATTGGAAAGTAAGTTGTTTCCCAATATTAGAGAAAGTGGAGGAGCAAAGCGGGGCATTTTAAAAAATTGGCATTTTGGTTTATGTCTAACTTTGAAACACCAGCGAGATCTTTTTTAGGTAGGCTAACATGAAACCATCCATAAAAGTTTTTGTTTGATACCAAAATTATTACAATCAGGCTAAATTTGATAGTAAAATCACGTTTACCCTGTTAGCGTCCCGCTTTATCCCATTTCCCTTACCATTGCAGAAACGCGAAGTTTGAGTGCTTGCTTCAAGCTTCAAGAAGTAAATTTGTCGCGAACAATAGTTTTAGGCATTTGGATTCAATGATGCTAAGTCGGTGCCTGATAGTGTTGAATCAAAGAACCTTAAATGTAGAAAATTACTAAATTATATTGCTGTAACTGTCCAGCAAGAAGTGTGATCAGTGCTTTGACTTTTTTCCTATTTTTTTGTTGAATTTTCTTAACTCCATTGATAATTGTAATAATTAATATAATTGACAGATGGTTCGTTTATTATCACTCGTTTATTTATTTATTAATTCAAATAGAAAAGTTACAAGTGATTTTTACCTTATTGCAGCGGACCAGCGGAGGTTGGATGAGCAGAACATTCAAGTTCAACTGCTCGCCGTTGAAGCGGAATACGTCATTGCCCGATGTCATGATGACGTCATCCCTTCCACGAAGCACAGATTGCTGATCATCCAAGAAAGGTTCACATCATATGCTTCAACAGAAGAAACTATCCTTTTTTTGTTCATAACTTACAACTTGCTCCCATTATCTAGTTACTCCAGACAGCAAGTTAATCCTTCTTCTAGTAATTCAACGTCTTTAGACGTTGAATCAACGTAAAATTTTTGTCTTTTGGCCAGAATTAGTATGCAGCGTTTCTGACTGTTGTAGATGAATATAATTGAATGTATTTGCGACAGATGGACGGAGATACGTTGTGAGATTGCCATTCGCTTGGATGCTCGATTGGCAGACCTGGCCACTTTCAACGAATACGAGGACTCGTACAAGAACACCGAAACCGAAATCTCTTCCATAGAGCGACAGTACCAGCGGCACTTGGACGGAGACTCGCTGTTTGACGACCCCCGAGGATGTCTACCCAGAATTGAGGTTGATAGCAATTTTATTTTGAAAAACCGCGATTGTAGCACAGATACTCTGCCTTGTGGCAAAACACATTCCATCTTTATCTTGTAAAGCAACAATCAGTCATTTTTACATTTGATTCAACGCCTGCAGACGTTGAACCAATGTAAAAATGGCGGATTTTGTTGTCTGGGTATGTGGCACTCCAATATTAAAGCACATTTTTAGTATTTCAAAGCCTCTCTTTCGGCCGTATCTTTGTTGAGTTGCTGGTACGTTTAGTTTTTGATACTTTATTATACATCCTATTCCCATTTCGGTCTATTTAAGTCTAAATTTGTTTCTGTACTCAGGCTTTATGGAGCCAAGCTGATCGTTTAAAGCAAAGTCTTTCAACACTTCAGAGCTTCTCGGAAAAACTCGAATCATTTTCCCCTGACGTCTCAGTTCAAATTGGGTTGTGGAACACAAGGTAGGCATGGTGTCTGAATGCTTTGTATATTTGTGACAAGCCCGTTTCATGACTTTAGTTTTTGTCTGCTTAACCAAAACTTTATTTGAGCTCACTGTTTATTTCTTTATTTTAAAAAGCAAAGTGAGGCTCGTGTAAGCAACATTATCTTATATTTTATGACCATCGTGTATGTGCCTGAAAGTACGGTTTGTTTTGAATTATTATCTACTCAATGTTGAGTGGCAACTCTCGAGATCCCCTCAGCTAGCGCATTGCTGATATCTTAACATTGCTTTTTAGGAGTCTGTATCTTTGGTGTGATTGTGTCGTTATCTGCGGTATAAAAGTATGGCTTCTCAATGTAGTTAAATTACTACTACTACTACAGATATCACCGTTGAAGCTAAAAAATTTATAAACAAACCCACATTCACACAATCAACTAACCAGCCTAGCATGCAGTGATTTTGGTTAAACTGATAAAAAAAATGACGTAATCTCAACGTTGTCAATCAACTTGCTTTTCACTTCAATGGTCAGGTTGTCACGAAATGCTCTCGACATCTTGCAAACCATCGAAGTCGAACTGAAGGAGACTCGCAACTTGTCATCGAAAGTCGACGAATATCGCGACAAGACAAGATACCTTGAAACGTGGTTGCGTGACTCGGAGGACGTGGTCCAACCAGAAGTGACCCATCAAAGGCTTCCAACCCAGGTATTTTAAAAGAGACGCATTACTCAAATTGGTCGGTTAATGGGTTTTCTATTGTATTGGGACGTGTTCAGTATTCGTGCACCGTTTATATAGTTTATGTCTGCTCCGTTAGCTCAGTGGTTACGCGCACGGGTCAAGATCACACGGCGCTGGTTCGGGTCTCGGGGTGTGCGCTTGAGCAACGCATTTCAGGACTGCTCTCCATTCAGCGGCACCTGGTGAATGGAATAATTCCCCGGCAACAAGGCTTCAACAATCGAAAAACTTCACTCTGCTAATCTAGATAACCGGCCCTGTGTTAAAAGCCTCTACAAGTATGCGAAACTACCAGGAATAACCAATCAATGCTTTGTCAGTCCGAGGATAAAGATTCAAAAACCAACCAACCAAACCATGTTAATTTAATAACCAATGCTTTGATAATGCAGTAAGTTTACAAATTATCTACTTACAATTTGTGATTGATATACACTAAGTGTAGCTTTTAAAGTGCGTGGTCCGCTTTAAACTGCCTGCGCAGTTAGCAAAAGTTACCATATTTAAAAAACGATTTTAAAGGTCTTGCTACTTCAAAGCGATGTAGAAATGGCAATTTTTCTGCAGTCTGGGTCTTTAACAATAATTACTTTAAGCTACTGTTTGTTTTTAACTGATATTTGTTATTTGTTTCTTTTGAAGAATGCCTTGAACAAGCTCAGAAACAAACTTCAAGCCTTCAAAACATATTCGGAGTCAATTGAAAGCATCAATGCCTTGGCATTCCATCTTCCCATGGGTGAAGACCACTGCAAGTACTTGCAGCAACTTAATCAAAAATGGAAGAAACTGCTGCGGGAAACAGTGAAAAGGTGCAGTAGCCTAATGTAGCTCTGCAGTCGTGTCTTCAATTACTTTTCGATTTTCTTTCCTTCAATGTCCCATTCGTTTACTTCAAATTTTACATAATTATGAAATTGTTTACCAAACCATTAGTCTTAACTAGAGGAACTTAATTTCACTGAGTGTTGATAGTGATTTTTCTGACAATAAATTTGTTTTCAACTATTGCCATCTCGTTTTAGGCGTAACTAAATCTTCTTTAAAGGATTGCTTCATATCTATTCAGATACGGGACCCTTCAATCGTCACTGCTGAATATTCTCGAATTTGGTGAAAAATGTGAAGAGTGGATGCTGTTTGTGACGCAAGCTCAAAAGTGGTTGTTAGTTGACCTGCCTGTCGCATACGACAAGCTCCAAGACCAAGCAAGGTTAGTTACTGCATTTGGTTCGGTTCTAAATGCCAAAATGTGACCTGCTACAAAAGCCTGCTCGCGATGGCCCTAGCCAAGACCGAAAGATATGAACCATGGACTGCTCAATAGAGATGGCCTGGAAGCGGAATTTTGTAGACGCCCTAGTTAAGGCGAGGTTGTTTTCAGCCACATTTATTGTATTATTTAGCTTCAAAATATCTCGATCATTAAAAGCAACTTTTGATAAAGCAGTCTATGCATGAACTTCCTTCCAATAGTTAGGTGTAGTTTTATTTGTAACAATGTAGACAATTAGTTTCACCACGCTCTATTTCTCCATATTGCTGCAACGATTTAATAATTGTTGCTGAACACACAGATCATATGATTTATTCATGATCGAAAGCGGCGTCCGACAACAGATGCTGAGGTCAATCGTGAGAGATGGTCAGATTCTCATCAGGGACAATCAAGCTGAAGACGCGTAAGTGGTTTGTCAAGCCTGCGGGAACTACCCAGTAAACCAGTTCTTTTTTTTACATAAATTCAACGTCTGCAAACGTTAAATCAATGTAAAAAATGGATTGGTTTACTGACTGGGAAACCTATGCAAAATACCACTATCAGACTCTGAATATAACAAAAATAGCTGGTGTTTATGTCACACAATAATGTAATAGTAACATTTTAGAACGCAATTTCCACGTCTCGTATCGTGAAAACATATTCACTATCTTGTTCTTTCCACAAAAGCTACTTTGTGAAATTCACATTAGTCTTGAATGGAAAAAAAAAACTTTAACTTAACATGACAGTCACACTAGCTTTCTTACCATTCCTCATACGCACTTTTGCAGAGATCAGCTGAGCGCGAAGTTGTCAAATCTCAACAGCCAATGGCGATCAGTCGTTGCGCAAGCTCAGTCACGTGAAGATAAAATCACCGTTGCCCTGACAACGTGGATGGAATACAAGCGAAAGCGAGAAAGCCTTAAAGGTTGTCTGGAGACGGCGGCATCTGTAATGGCCAAACACGGCTCGCCTTGCGATATTGTTCCTGTAGCCAAGAACAACATGGAAATGTTGCAGGTACAACAACTATCCACACAGCACAGAACGTCGGTTTGCTTGTTCGCCAGCGGTCGCGAACGTCGTTTGCATTTCATCGAGAAACAACCATTCGCCAACGAACATATTTTGCTGAACCAATTGTCACCAAAAAATATAAAACGTTTTATAACTTATTGATATAAACTACTTTCTTCACCAGATTATTTTGCGCAATTATAAGTTACCTCTCTGTCTCTACCCAAATAATATTAGTTTTTGCCGACGATCAGCTCACGTTGGCCTGCTGGCCAAATACCCCATGCTCTAACGTCCCACCGACGGAATAGATCCGTTGGGCCAACGATACGATGCTGTGTGAATGATTTTTAGTTGTTCAAAGCAATGCTCAATTATTTACTTGTACAGATAGGTTTTGTTTGGTATGATTTATCGGGCCGGTGTACAGATAAATCTTACGAGCGACAAGATTTGCTAGTAATTAAGCTAACGAAGATGAAGTTTGAAGATTACAATTGCGGTTTTTATCAGTTTCTGATATTCAATCTCACAGGCTGCCGAAGCCAACAATGCCACCAACGAAGCTCGCTGTAGCGACATGTTGGAGAGTGGTCACAAAGTCCTGGGGCTCACCCGCGGTGACGTCCATGCTCGCGTCAAAAAAGAGGTTTCTTCTGTGCATTCGGAATGGATAAAAACAAATCAAGAAATACAACGATCTAGGTAAGCTGAACACGTGGTTTGTTTATCTCTCATTTACCCTTTGTCGACCATCTAAAGGTAAAGTTTCCCTATCGACTTTTCCATATTTTTGGTGTTTATATGCCGAAATTTATCTTCAGCAGTAAAATTACCTACGGTTGCGGCTGAGAGGGCTTGAAACCACATACTCAGCGCTGCAAGAAAGAGTTGTTTTATCGGAATCAGAATCCACAGTCTTTATTTTAAGCAAATGCCGTTTTTTGTGAAAGATTTAAGCGAAAGGTGGCAGTATTTACAATTTACTTTTCAGACGAGGAGACACCCCCCATACCTTATATCCTGTCAGTAAAGCCCCAACATATACCACACATTCAATAATCACAAGTTTCAGTCACAAAACCTTACGTCGTTTATCAAACTCTTTTTCACGTCATACAACGTTACTTGTCGGTCATTAAACGAAATCTCATCTTAGGCGGGAACATGACGACCTGCTCCGAGAGTGGAACAACTGCAACGATTTGATGAATGACGTCATTTCGTTGCTAAGCGACAAGAAGAAAGTTGGATCGGGAAAGCTGGCGCGAAATCACGAGACGCTACACGCCGACATGATCAAGTGCAGGGAAAGGGAGATCATGTTCGAAATGTCGCAGGAAAAGTTGAAGTGAGAAATGGTTTTTGCTTGAAAGCTTGGCTGGGTTTAATGATGTCACAAAGACTGTTCCTGTTTTTTTATGCATTTTTTAATGAAAACTTGACTAGTCCTGGAATAATACACAATCAATTATTTGACGTGATATTACAAGCAATTATTGCTGCTGTGTTGCCTCAAGAGGTTTCTTTGTATCACCAATCACTTCAGTAAGAAAGTATTTAGGCTATCACTAAAATACACACTCGGCTCTGTATTCATGACTATTCACATGTGATCGGTTGATGTTTTTCACACTTTTCATTCTCGTTGCAGGTCAATCGAAAGTTCTGTTGGAAACTTGCTTGTGAAGCTGTCACCTACAGAAGGACAACTCTTGCGTGAGAGACTGGCTCTGATACGAGCGCTATGGCAAGAAAGCTATGGGAAAACTGTGCACAGAAAGCTTGCGATTGAAACGAGGTATACAACAACTTCATTGTTTCTCATAAAACAAAAGCCATTATTTTTACATGGATTTAACGTCTCCCGATGTTAAATCAATGTAAAAATGACGGATTTTGCAGTCTGGGTCGTCACTGAAATATTTTTAATCGACTTTGATGCGACATGATGTTGATTTCATTTCGTTTGTTTGTTTTTTAGACTGTCAGATTGGAACAATTTTGAGCATGCGTACAGGGAGGTTTGTGAGTGGCTGACTGGTTTGGAAGACAAAGTCTTACAGGCCGGTGACGTCACAGTTGAAGAGTTGATGGACAATTTGCAAAAAGTAATTATTGTAATCAATGTATAATAGTTATAAATTAATATTTTGCGTTTTAGGCTACCAGTAGATGCTACCAAACTAGGTTATCACTAGATGTTGAGAATGATATCCAGCTTTATTTCTGACATTTCGTCTCTTAGAACGACTGACTTTACTAAGGCTGCTGAATCAAGTAAAAACTACCTGTTCAGCAGCAAAATGTAGTTGTTTTGCAATGGCCTAAAACGAACATGATAAAGTTTAATAACCGGTGCCAGATAAACTGTGACAGCAACATGAACGCAAGCTGTGTTTGTGACGTAATCGCACCATACTCAAGAAACTGTTTTGAGTGACATTGCAAGCAAGACCGCAGATCCGTCTAGTTGTTGCATGAAGGATGCATGGGCACTATATTCATGGCCTGGGCATTGGGCACAGTGGGGGCATTGCCCATTCAAGTTTCAGATGTGTATCCTTATACTATTACCAAGTATTACAGTAATAAGAAACTTTCATAACACAATAACATACAACATCGCACAACATTGGCCCCTGCTCAGTCTTAAGTTGCATGGGTTTTATAGAGACCAATGTTTTACCATGCTACTCGATTTAAGAGAGAGAGAGAAACCTTTTATTTCGTCTGTTGCGAGAATAGTACGGTACAAACATACATTTGAAATTACAATCCACTTTTTGTACGAATACGATACGATATTTTACTTCTCTTAAATCAAGCGACGTCTCCTCCAGGATTACTTGGAGGACACACTCCTCTCAGCAGAGGTTGGAGGGGAAGGAGACAAACGAGTCCTGCTGCGTCAACTTGCCAACAAACTAGCGACATCCAGCGGTGACGAAGTAGAAAGAAAACTGAGCAAGATGAACGATAGGTGGCAGTACCTGGAAGGCATGGTGCAAGCCAGGTATGTATTGACCGTTTGATTTTATCACCAGAAAGAATTTAGCAACGTTGACAAAATGTGGACATAACAGGTGCATTGCAATGATTTGGCAAAGACATCTTCTGTTTTGTAGTTTTATATTCTATAGAACTAACTGGAGTTGGGTATTGATTTAATTCCATGTATGTTAGAGAATCAATTTTTTTGAAAAAAAATCGTAACCGTTTATTAGCGAAAACTAAGCCGGAGTTGATACCCTGCGCATTGCCACCATCGCGCTAGTTCACGCTCCAGCAGAATACTGTGCACCTGTCTGGAGCCGCAGTGCCCACTGCCATCAAATCGACACTGCCATAAACGACGCCCTGCGTATCGTGACAGGATGCCTGCGACCTACACCATCGGAAAATCTCCCTGTCCTTGCAGGCATCCAACCAGCTGAGCTTCGTCGTGAAGAAGCCATCCTGTCTCTCTCTCGTCGAGCTACGAACCCCAACCACTTACTCTACTCAAGTCTCTACGAGTCTGTGAACGAGAAACCTCGGCGACTGAAATCGAGACACCCATTTGTACGTGCCGCACAACTCCTGATGAAAAGTGCTGAAGACCAATCCATCAGTGCGGCAACCTGGGCGGACCACCAATGGAGCTCGGAGTGGAAGAAGAACTCCTCAAGACTCCAAAGTTTCATCTCCGACACCAGCCACCATCCAACCGGAATGCATTTGCCCAGGAAGGCCTGGGTGCGGCTCAACCGCCTTCGTACTGGCGTCGGACTATTTCGCTTCAACATGCACAAATGGGGGATGGCTCCATCCGCGATCTGTGAGTGTGGCATGGAGGAACAAACCGCAGACCACACCATCTGTAACTGCGCCATCTACCATGCGCCAAATGGTGTGCGTGGACTGCGTGAACTGGATGACGAATCAATTCAATGGCTGCTCGACACCTGCCCAAACATTTAAACCGCGTCGCCGCCACTGCCCAAGGGTGGTAAAAGGCAGAGCCCCTCGACCCTTGAAGTGGCGAAGAACAAGGTTCAAACGAAGAAGAAGAAGAAGCGAAAACTAGATTTTTCTTAACACCGCAATACCGCATATGTTACACTTTATTGCATTTCCAAGCCACCATCCAGTTAGTACAACTTCGTAGCCTATATGTTGTCATAGTCATTCATAATAGATGGAGATTTATCACAGCAAAAACCAAACAGATGTTAGTTATGCGGGATCGATTAAATGAAGCTTCCGACTTTTGTTTTCACGAAAACTGAATTTTGTCAAGCCTAGTGACGTCATTTTGTCAAGCTGGTTGAGAACACGTGGAAGTATTTACGTTGTTGTGGTTGAAGAAGTCTCGTGATTGAAGAGTGCCCTGTCCATATGGAAGAAAACAAATTAAACTGGATAGTCAACGGTGCCTTCAGTGGAAAAGCTAAAATAAAAATGCATTTAATTAATTAAACAGCCGACGCCACGGAATGAATCTTGAATAGTTTAAGGGTTAGATGTACTAACAGGGGATTTTTTAAACGACCGATTAAGCTGACCTTCTGATCAGTTAATCGATAACTAGGATGTGCCAAGTTGATCTGTGGATCAGTGATCGTCGATTCTATCCAGCGGGTTACGCTTGATGTAAAAGAGGGAAAAATGTCCACAACTCAGACAGCGAAATAAATGTGATGCTGTCTGGAAAATTAATCTCTCTAATCGGTGGATTCATTTAATCCGTAGAATATACAATGTTGGTGCGACCCACTCTAAATGTGGAACTGCGCTGTAGCTACACAATTACAACCCACCCAGTAAAATCTTCCCTTTTTACATTGATTCAACATCTGCAGGAAGGCGTTGAATCAATGCAAAAGAAAGAATTTTCTTTGGTTGCAATGTTCGCTTTATATCAATCCAACTTGCTTTATTATTTGCTGGCTGGTATTTGGCTAATTGTAGTTATCACCATCTTCTTTCACACAATGATAACAGAGCACAACGTTATTAGACCCACCTTTGTTTGTTTGTTTGTTTATCTTTATCCTGCATTGCGGGAAAGCGGACTTGAGCGCTGTGCATCGGTGTTCGCCTTCCGACGTACACTTGACCCACGCTGCAGCCGACGGCAATGTCTGTTTCCGGTTGTCTACTCTACTTATGACTTAAATTTGGTACTACCCATCACTCGAAATCGATCACTGGGTGGAGGCATTTATCGTAAAGTTTCTTGCCCAGAGAAACAACAGCAAGTGCGGGTGGCTGGAGTCGAACATGCAGGCTATCGACTGCGAGCCCAACGCGCTAACCACTCGGCCACGGCTGTTTCATGTACAGATTGTAAGTGTCTGTTTTTGACGTTGGCATCTCAACTTCAATTCACTGTTCCATGTTGCAACCTCACTTACCTCCCAGACGAAAAAAAAACGGTTTTTACAGTGATTCAACGTCTGCAGTCAATTCAATTGTTTCATATTGCTTGTGGATAATCTCGAAATCCGTGGTTGATGACGTCATGTGAGATAAGGCATAGCCGTTGAACTTTTGCTGAGGTTTGGTGACAACGTACGTTACGTTGATTGCAGTTTTGTTAACGCTGTTGCAACGTAAAAGCTTTTATGGATTTCTGCTGTCACAGAATCTAGTTTGAACCATATCACCCGCCGTTTAGAAAGTCGATATTGGATGCACTGACTGTATTGCAAATTATTTTAATGTCTTCACGTTGTAACAATGCCATCGAGCGACGTTTTAACGCAAACATCTCAACGCACTTTGTCAGCAACATGCGTATCCGATGACATCATTCGTAATGCGCTTGGCCGCATATGATTACCAGCGGCATTACGTCATGATTTTCCTTTCACCTGTCACAGCTTTTTATCAGGAAATGTCCGATGAAATAATTTTTAAATGCAGTAAATGTTTGATATTTAACGTTATTTCATGCTTATAGAACTTTTTGCTCGTACAGTAGTATTTTTATGGCTTTTTGGTCATGGACCAGTGAAACTTTTGTATAAAGCAAGCATTTGATCTTCGTATTCTACCTTCAAATTAATGCATGTCATTGCATATCAGGTTTAGTTTGTGGGTTGATACTCAAAATTCCTTTTGTTTATTGTTGTAAAGATGCTGAGTCTTTCAATCTCTGTTTTGTTTCCTCGATGTTATTGAGGATGAAAAGTTATACAAGGCCTTTAGTGGTTTTATGTCTCCCACAATAGATATGCTGCCACGATTTCAACTTAATTAGGTTTGACTCTGAAGAATTATTCTCATTGTTAATGTTACTTCCATGCATGATTCCGCCAATATTGTGGGGAAAAAACGTTTAAACAACGTGATTTTCTTTATTTTTTTACCAGTTTATTATTTTTGACATATTGCAGAACACGAAAACTGAAAGAAACAATTGCTGCTGTAGCACAACTGGACACAAGCATGGGAAAGCTGCGAAACTGGTTGAATCAGGTCGAAACCAGCTTGTTCAAGCCCGTTGTGTACAAAAACTGCAGTGATGATGAAGTCAAAGACAGGCTTGTTGAACAAAAGGTAATTTTTTACTGTTTGAATGGACAATCCTGCTCTAATCACCTTTTCATCTCCAAAAATCGATTCTACGAAGTTACAGACCTACAACTTTCGATCCAGCTGTTGATCTGGCCGTTTCAAGCTGTGTCAAACTTTTTTCAAAATCAAGACAAATCCTCGCCAATTTTTGGGGCGTTTCTTATAGAAACTATCAACAATATAAACTATCAACAGTTATAAAGATTTACGTGTATGGTAGCATTTTTTTTCTCACCAACACGCAACATTCCTTCGGCAACAGCCAACAGCGTTCAAAGTCATCAAAACAAACTGCTTTGAATGTCGCGCGTAAAACCGATTTGAAAAAGGCGAATTTTTGTGGTACACTGCTGCCTTTGAGCTGATAACCAAATTATGCCAACCAATTGCGTCTGCGTGCGGCCTGCGCATTGCTTCAGATTTATTGGTTTGTCTGAGATGCAGGGCTGTTGTTTCCGCTTGCAATTTGTCTGCTGTTTTTCAGTCGCTATTGTTACAGCCTTGCACAATTGTACAGTATCCACACTCGTTTCTCGTTTGTACAATGTACACGCAGTGGAATATAAGAGTTGTGCTAAAAAGTGTTCAGTCAGAGAAAGAATTTGCAGTTTGAGTCTCCATTAGCGTTTTGTGATGAGTAACCGAAGTGGCAAAACTTACCATTGAAGAAAGATGCTTTACTTTAGATTAAACCAAGAATGATAAACCTTAGATATTGGTGCATACCATTGACTTGTGTTGTGTTAAGCAATAATATTGGCTTCATTTTTGCAACTAATACAGTTAATTCCAACAACTGATCTGACGTAAAATCAGTAATTTAACTCGATTTCATTGTCTGTGTGTAGTGTAGTTTAATTCAGGAAACGCAGAGAGGCTACATATGAGTGATTTTGTTAATACGCTCAGCTTAAAATCTCAATGATAACAACCAGCAATTGAATGAAACATTCAAGCAATGGAGGTGTGCCAAATTCCCTATAGCAATTTGAACCAGGAAAATTGTACACCACTTCATTGATTAGCGACGTTGAAACGATGTACAAACATTAAGTTTCGCTGGCTGGAATGCGTCGGAAGGGCTTTAGAATACAAGCGTCCGGTCACTCAGTTTGGAGATACCTTGCTAGTGGCCTTCACACATGGTCATGCGTAACCAATGCGGTTAAGTTCCCATGAGTGTAGCTAGCCACAATTTAAGTCTTAAAGTTTTCGTTTACAACTTGATAGAACAACTGGTTCTTCGGCAACGTGGTGTTGGTTGGTGTGTGGTAGTGGTTGGTCAGGGTTCACAGTCTTACACACGTTGATCAACAACTGATTCAGCGAAATGATCAAAATGAGTTGGTAAGACGCCAGACAGTTGCTGCATGTGCATGAGTAGGTTGTTGTTGAATTGTACAACAAAGCATGGCAAAGGGAAAGCAGAGGAATTGAATAAAAAATGAATCAGATAAAGTTGTGTTGCGTTAGTTTTCCTGTCATCACAGGTAGTAACAGTGAACCGTTCTTGCAACGTGTAAATGATGTTATCAAACGTTGTGTCAATGTTAATTTAATCAATCCCATTGCTTGTCTGATTCCCAGACAGCTGTTCCATGACTGCATCAAATTAAGTTTCTATGTTTCTTTGAGTTTGTTTGTCAAATGTGTTGGGCTTTTGTCAGCTCTTAAAGGTTTTGTTGGTGACCTAGAAACTCAATTAGATTTTCTGTTTTTTTTTACGTTAAAAAGACAAAAACTAATGTAACCGGGCCATTAGCTACCGAAATTGTGTATTCTTTAAACTTCCAATCCTTTATCAAACATTTCTATCTAGGTTAATCTTCTGTCAGCGTAAAACCTCTAAGTCTGAGAGTTGTAGCTCTCAGTAGAAATCGCCCACCAATGTACAATTTAGTTCAGAGAATGATTTTTACAGCAGCAAGCTATCCGTATTAACTCTGGAAGCTGTAAAGCTTATTTTATCCAGCAGGCAGGCTACATGGAAGTTAAACGCAGTCTTGACTTTATAACTGTGGGTGTTACTAGCATTGAGGTGTAAAAGCTTCAGCTTTTTTTTATGGCAGGACACGTACAACCAATACAGCAAAGAGAGTCACGAAAAACAAGTAAGCTGTTAGTCTATTGCCTACTGGATTTAAAAAAATAATATTAAGAAGAAAATTTTGATTTTTATCTAAGAAAACTGACATGTGCAGCTTTAATATCAGCAATAAATGTCAAAGCATCAACGTCTGCGCAGTGATCGGTAGCAACGTCATTCTAAACTTGTTAGGAAAGTTACACGGAACGGTCACTTGGCTAGAAGTTTAATCTTAAAAACATGACGAATGCGTTTTGCTTTAGTTAGACAAGACCGGAAATTCGATTTACTGCAACAATGTGACAATTTTTTTTAACTTTTGGCCATCCAGTGATTTCTGTGGTGCTGGCCTACCCACTACCATTGTTCATTATCGCGGCATGCACTATGCAGCTTAATAATAACGCGTCATCGTGAGCAATTTTGCAGTATTATCACGTCTCAAGGGGGAAACTATGACACGTCTTGTGTTGTATAGAGCTGGCCTTTTTGGTGAGTGTTAAAAGGATTTTTTTCTATAGAAAACAGCGTTTATGTCTGTACTGATGAAGTTAGTTGAGAGGCTCATGATTTGTATACCAACACAGGAAAGTCGTTGTGACAGACTGGAAAGGCCAGAAGAGTCGATGGTTTCATAGACTACAAGCATCAGCCTATAAGCATTATAGTTGTGGTTGGTTTATTATTTATTGACCGTTTCAACGCTTTGCTAGCCCTTTTATACAAAACGTTCATTTTTATGTGTCACTGATTTTCCGTTGTTGGAGCAAAAACTGCATTCAGCCGAAAACTGATGTAAAACTAAAATAAAGTCAAGTCTTTAGCTTTTATGCTGCCTAGAGACATGTAAGCATGCCTTCTGTGAGCTGCGAAGCCAAAGCGATAATTATTATTTCGAAGCAATGTACGAAGTACCGAAAAAAGCAGATATCTTCAGTACTCAGTAAAATATGATGAACTAAAATAGAAAGTTGTTCTAAAATATCAATGACATCGATGCTGAAAATATAACTCTACTTACCACTGTGGTTGTTTGCATTTCAGCATGACGTGAGATGTCATGCTGAAATTAAAAACAAAAGCTAAAGTTGCCTTGTGGTTTATTTTAGCCGCCAGAGCGAAGTCTGTGGTGATCCAAGTCACGTGACTTCGTACCATACGACAGTGTGTAGTTGCGTTTATATTTGAAATCGTATTTGAAGATCGAATTAGCCTAAGCGTTGACTGAAGTGTGGGGTATGGTACGTATGTTACTGGGTGATGACACTTGCTGTTTGATAAACTAGTCTTGTTAATTTACAGTTGTTTTTGTATTCAAAGTTATGCGTACTGTTAGATGCTAAAATGTTTAGCTCGGATTACTACGAAAAGCAGAGTCTATATCTTGATTCTTTACGCAACACTCTTGAAAAAGCGATTTCAACCTCCCAAGAACTTCCATTGGATACAAGCTCCCAACTGAAAGTATGCAAGTCATGTCAACTGCCACAGTTACGTAATGTATCAGGTGTGCATCGAAGTCCCGCCTTTTCAACACCAAAGCGACACATCAAGTTTGAGCAGTCTTTTGCGAGCAGTACAGAAGATAGCCCAAACAAAAATAATTCACTGCTTGATAGTAGTGGTGGCCGTGACATCAATAATGGAACTTATGTAACTGCTGTCATGAACACTTTGCTTACAACCAGGAGTGACCGTGAGGATGCGAACAAAACCATTGACTCGTTGCGCTCTCCCGTGTCGTCTCACAAGAATTATTTCATGAAGCGTCGGCCTTCTATGAGAGCTGAGCTTGCAAAAGAACTTGCTCATCGTCGCAGCGCCAACTCATCAGATATCGCCAAATCTAATTTGACATTCCCAAGTGCAGCGACGCAAAGCAGCTGCGTCCCTAAAGACGTACTCCATCAAAAACCTGCAACTACTAAAATGAACTCGCTAATAACCTCGGACAGCGCTGATAATGCAAAACACAATATCAATGCTAGTCAACAAACAGAAAAGCCTGCAGCTGCGCTAGTCATTCAACGTGCACAAACTCAACCGAATAATCCCGAACTTCCAAAGAAATCCAGTGTTTCTTCGCATGATATGTACTACAGCTTGTCACCTTTACTGTTCCAAGACTCCGTTATAAAATCACCTCACACGTCCAGTGACGACCCCAATGCCAAGAATGACAGTGAAGCGAGTGACGCGTGCAGTGACACGTCATCTCCGTCTTCAAGCGGAAAAAAGCCTGAATATTTTTCTGTCATATCTAGCAGTAAGCAAAATATTGGTAACCGCGATAGAGCAATGTCGTACGGCACGTCCTTCGGCTGTCAAAGTGACTCGTTTCTTTACGTCCATTCCAAACTTCTTGAAGACATAATTCCTGGAGGTAATTTTCCACAAGAGGTGCATCCTCATCAAAATCAAGTAGTCAGCTTTGTGGAAGGGACAAATGTCTCACAAATTTCCTCTGTGCAAGTTCAAGCCTGTCAGAAGAAGTCCGAAGCAACTTCATCGAAGAAATTGACAGACGATACGTGGGACTCTTATCAAGGAAATTTTATTTCATTTTCAAATGACCTGGACTTCAGTGAAAATCACAACATCTCTGAATGCCTTGTTGAGGATGATTTCCTCAAAGACGGTTACTGCCAGTGCAGCTTCTGCAACCATGACGACATTTTCTCACCCCAAAGTACAAACAACGCGGCTTTGAACACGAATCCAACTCCCGGTCCACACTGTAAGCGCCGTAGTCTTCCTCACACACAAGAACGGATGTTGGACAGTTTTGAAATCCCAGATTGTAGCCCGCCCTTGTTGCGAGACGAACCATCATCTCTAACTCCGAGTGAAGTAGATGAGGACAGCACGAAAAATCCGCATTTCCAAGCCGTGTTGGATTTATTCTGCCAATGCGAGGACGAACTAGGGGAGGAATTAGAGGTAGAAACTTTAACCTTTTTTATGAAGTATTTCTACGGTTTATTCTATTATTTTATAAGGTGAAAGATAAGAATCCTTCTAAAATAGTTCGTTGATGTCACTTCTGTATAATCATGGCGGTGATTGCAGAAAGCGGATAGCGACTATTTCATAGTGTATCCCTAAACCGAGTTTCCAAAAGCGACAGTTTTACTTTTTACCACGATGGAAAAGGGGCAATTATCTGTAAAGCTTTGTTTCATTGATACTGCATGTGTTAATAATACTCCGGCTTCTGCTGAGCGCTGTAACATGAACAAAAGATGGTTCACTTCACTTGCAGTGCTACATCTCGTCCTGAGTTTGTTTGGAAATGGCAAGCCTTTCAATTGCTTTGATTTGACAGTAGTCCAATCAACCATATTTTATGGTTCTTGTTGCATTCCCTCTGCTCTCTTATTGTTTAGCATGCAACAAAACGCTGTCTTTACCGGACGTCAGCTGTTTTTGTTGATTCACTCGCAATCTTACTGTGCAGTCTGTCCGAATTGAGGTCTGTTTTGTTTGCTCGAACCAACAGAGATTTTTTATCAATCAGGTCGATTACCAATAGGACTTGTCTCAGCTGGACCGTACCTATTTACAAATCCGATACTTTACAATCTTCAACGTGCATCGCTTCTTTTCATGTTTATTTCCATGTTGTGATCGGTCGTAACTATAGAAATGCTTTCTGAAATTAATTTCTCTGTGTTTTTTGTTTTTTTTTTCATTACAAAACAACGGAATTTTACAAACTTCCAATTTTTTTAGTTAAAAGTTTGTCAATACCCTGAATTTACACCATGCTTTAAAAACTGATAACCAATCACCGTCAACATGATTACTTCGGTGTTGAATCTGTGTTCAAAATTTAGCTTTCAGAGCCCGTTAAAATAGCATTTTTATTGCAGAACCTTCAGAAAGATGTGGAGAAGCACAGTGCTGGCGTGGCGTCGGTGCTCAATCTGTGCGAGGTTCTGCTTCACGATGATGATGCATGTGCCAATGAAAAGGACAAGAAGTCGATTGACGAAGCAACGAAAAGTTTAGACAGAAGGTGGAAAAACATCTGTGCTCTTTCAATGGATCGCCGAGTGAAGTGAGTACAATAGCGTGGTCTACCGCAATTGGATCGGGATAGTTTGCACTTGGCTAACTACTACTAGTAGTGCAGTTGCATCAGTGTGGACATTTTAGTTGTGAATAGTGTAGACAAAGACACGAGTTATAAATTGCATTAAAAATACGTAAACAGATCTCATAAGTACTACTCTGAGCTTACCGGTGGTGACTGTCACAATTTCGCTTCAGGCAATGCTTTTCGCGCTGAAAAGCGCTTTCAAATAACCTCACGTGATGTTCTATATAAACTTTTGTAACTTCCAAACGCAAAACGTGGAGTTCTTGGCATAAAAGTGCGATACGTTGGTGCATTACAATCGTGGATGGTGTGAAAATGTTTCTGATATGACTTAGTCCGCCTTGTCTTTGCTACTTGTCCTGAAAATAGAAGTTGTACTAATTTGCGTCACCTTAGCATCTGTGGATGTTGAACCAACATAAAAAGATAACATTTGTTTGTCTGGAATATACAACGTGGAAGTCGAAGCCAGGGTATTCGTGTTATGAGTTATTGCCACCGGTACTTTTGAACCGCTATTACAATGTAGCATGCAATGTGTAGCCAAAGAAACAATGGTTTGTTTCTAATCTTGTATAACTTGAAGCACTATACATGTTGCCCGTCACAGAATCGAAGACACTCAGCGCTTGTGGCAGAAGTTCCTGTCGGACTTTTCACGTTTTTCTGATTGGCTCACCAAATGTGAAACAACAGCGAAATATCCCAAAACCTTCCATATGAGTTGCCAAGAAGCGAAAAAAGAGCTTAAATCTTATGAGGTGAGTGACACAGGCTAGAAGTGCCATTTTTTTTTAAACATCTTGGATATGTTATATTTATAGGTTATGGTACCCAGGCCCTTATCTACGAATCTTGTTCTGTCAGTCAATATGCTGATTTGTTATGAGCTGTACATCACTAGATTGGTGGCAAGTGGAGAATATTGACCGTTTTCTGAAATAAGCACAAACCTTTGGAAACACTAAAGTGCCTGAATCAGTTAAAAAACAATGTTCGGCCACCCCCACTAGTGGGGAACAAACCGACGATGGATTATGATGATGATGATGTGAAACTCTCTCTTCAGACCTTCCAACGGCAAGTGCACGAGGGATTGACTCAGCTGGAATTAATAAACAAACAGTATCGACGACTGGCGAGGGAGAGCCGAACGGACACGAGCGACAAGCTCAAAACGATGGTGAGTTTCAAATGTCAAGTTATTAATGTAAAAAATCACATCCTGCCAAGACGCTCCAGGCAATCTCAACGATAATCATAAGCTATAATTATATTATCATTGGACATGTCACATTGTTGTACAGCACTTGTTCGAATCATTTAATCTTTTGTCGCGTATCGATCATTTCCAGTTGAGCTAAAACTAGAAAAAGATCTTCTGTTTGTAAGCAACCTATTTCTTTGAACGTTTAATTTTGCAAGTTTTGGGCTTCGTAAAGTTTCGTCGTCGATGTTCTTAATAGTTTCGTCGTAGACGATTTATTTGTGTTTAACGTTGTTTAACTTTTTAAAGTCAGGCGTAAATCAAGTACAAGGGTTGAATTTCGTATCGTTTATCCCCACTGGTTTTATGACCTACAGGTTCACGAAGGAAACACGCGCTGGGATGACATCTCGCGGCGAGTCAGCTCAGTACTGCGTCGCCTCAAGCAGATGATAGAGACGCGTGAGTCATTCGAAGGTCATCGAGAATCCTTGCTGGTGTGGCTGACCGAAGTAGACCTTCAGTTGACCAACTTAGAACTTTTCTCCGAAACATCCAGCAACACTGAGAAATTAAATCAAGTGAAAGTGAGTGAATGATTCATCAATTGACGACAATTGAAAGAAAGCAATTATTTGTTACATCACAAGTTCTTTACCGTATTTTATATTGTATAGCACACAGAAAAGTTTGTTGAAAAAAACTGATTTTGTTGACAAAGTTGAAAAATGTGTTGACAAAAAAAAGATTTTACTGACAATTTGCTTTAATGATTATTGGTAACTAGTAGTAGAGCTGCAACACAACACACAGTAGGCACTTCAACTACAAAAGGAAACTAAGTCAACCTCAGCACTCAGCAGCCTGGCTTGCATCAGTGGTTGAAAAATGAAATTGCATGCGAGCTTGTGAAACTTTGGGTTGAAGCTTTCGATGAGTCTATCACCTCAACCCTTTCAACCGAAAAGTATAATATTGTTGGCAGGGTGACATGTTATCAACTTAAGAGGCACGAGTCAGCTTTGCCTTGTAATTTAGTTTTTTATCACACATTGATTGCAAATTTTCAATTTATACATAATGTTTTATTTTCTACCATAGCCTTGTTGTGATGAAACAGTTTTGTATATAAGTTCCTACTTCCTATGCAACGTTTGTGGGCGTTGAATCAACATAAAACATAAAAATACATATTTATTTGCTGACTGTTGGTAGGCGGAAGAATCGATTATATTTATTGCATGATGCTATACGATAAATATTTAGTGATCTTTAATGTGCTAGTCTGTAAAACATTGGGTTCCCAGTGTCTAGTTCTCGCGCTTGAATTGTTGATGGATCGCCATTAAATTAATAACAAGAAATCCAGTTTTTTGTAAGCCTCAAAACGACCGGCACCAGCTCAAGTAACCTTTTTGCAACTTTTCAACATCCATGAACGTTAAAAGGTTGCAAAAAAGCAATATTTGCGAGATGGGGACTTCTGAAAGTCAGTGGCATTGTCCTCCACAGGATTTTACGTTGTGGCGGGCTTTTATTTTGGTTTAAGAGCAATTGTTGCGACTGCTTACTTCAGCTAAACGTCACATTACATCGGGTCAACATAAAAAGAATGTACGATTAGAAAGCGCTAGATGAGACTCTCGAACACGTTGTCGTGCTCTGTGACGTAGATAATACGATGCTTCGAAATGAAACACTTCACTGGTTTTGCTCTAAACAGCGCTGTACAAGCATTTCAAATGCAATTTGTGAAGTGGAAATTACGGGTAGTTTTGGTTTGGTGCCTAATGGAAAGTGAAAGGTTAAAACGTAACTTCTGTGTGCAGAATTATAGTTGGTTGTTTTGCAATTGAGTTGAATTTACGGAAGTTTATTCTTGTTAAACATTGAAACAACACAAAGCGAAAGATGTACCAGTGAGAGTAAAAGGGTAGCATGAATAATATGCTGGTTGCCGAGTTAGACTTAGAATGGTTTTAATTGTTTTTAATGAGATAGCATTGGGCTCATAAGGCGTCATTAAGTGTAAATATGATTGCTCTTGTCTTCAAACGAACTTTAGTATCCCAGCCAGCAAAATTTGTCATTTTTACATTGATTGATTCAACGTCGACGTTGAATCAATGTAAAATGACAAATTTTGCTGGCTGGGATCTTGCTTAAACATCAGGTTCCCAGAAGGATTATAACTTAAATCCTTTTGTACGTAGCAAATTTGAATGAGAACTTTCTGTTTTGGCTGTTGAATTGTAAAAATTGAGAATTGTTTTATGCGTTTGATATCCACGTTGTGTTTGCTCAAGATATACAACGAAACGCACTAAGGCGTGGCTGTGAATTACAACCAGCAGAAATTGCGTTTTTACATCGTTGCAACATTGTCAGACGTCGAAACGATAAAAAAATGCACATTTTGCTACGTGGGTCATATGCTATTTCGGCTTCACAGCGGCTTGGATATGAGGCATCACTGTGCAGAATGTTGACTCAAGTAGGTTTTGGGCAAAGAAAAAGAATATTGTTTACTCTGTCAAAATATTGTCCGATCAGATATAATATGAACGTTGGCTTGTGCTCGTAGTGTTCTTTACGGTTAATGCTATGCGCTGTGTCGGAAGTATGGAGCCAGGTTTGATTAGAAAAGAGATTCAAGCAGAATTGTCTTTATTGTGTGTAAGTAAAATAGATAAATAGTTAGGTGTTAATGTGTTGGTAGGTTTTTACATTCAAGAGCGTCATATTTATGTTTTTTCTACGCATAGTCTCGTAGACCGTTGAGTTGTAAAATACAATAAGTACAATCAATCAAACAATATCATTACATGTTTTCTCAAAATCACTCAAGATTTAGGAGTGGTTGTTTTTTACATTCATTGTTTTCTGCTATTTAATCTTCGTGATTCAACTTTTTCTAAAGGCATTCCACACGAAAATTGAAGAAAGGATCCCTCTCCTCCGGGAATTGGATGAGAGAGGAACTGCCTTGCTGGGAACTTGCCACCAAGAGGATTGTGTGGAGATTGAAGAGGAGCTGGCTGATTTCCGTCGATATTGCCACGACGTGGTGACTCGGTTGGATCGGTACCACAGGAAGCTGCTTCATCTTATGGTGGGTTTAGTTTTTACTCAGTGTCTTGGTGATACAGTAATTTCCGCTTAGTAAGTCCACCTTGAGACCGGACGGTTTTGGGATCATTGAGGAGGTGGGCCTATTAAGCGGAGGAAGATTCTCTGCCACTCCTATGCAGTCAGTAATTCCGGACTGAACCAAATGGGCTTAATTAATAAGCGGGTAGGCGGCGTAGGCCTATTTACCTTGGGTTAAAAGTGAGGACTACTATATTGGCGAATATTTGTGATTATCTTGTTTGCGAACCGCTGCAATTCCGCATACACTGCTTGCATAATTAAGCGCACTTGAAAAGTATCAACATTGGTGTGTCTTAATATTTTTCATAATTCTGCGTATGTTATGGGGTTTGACTGTCACGGAAATGTCCATTTTAAAAGCAGTTTTAAAATTACAGTGAACAGTTTTTCCCTTGTTTAAAATATAGATTTTTTTCCTGTCAGATGTTTGTTTTGGCGCCGTAGCACAAACCAGCCGTCTCTTAAATTAACCGAATTTTGGAAAATGCCGATTAATTGTTAACTAGCTTCTGCAATAGTCTGCAAGCTTTTCATTATTATTGAACAGAATCTTCCAGCGGACGAAGGGTGCTCTCTTCCTGCCATCACTGAGATGCAAAGTTTCACGTGGTGGAGTTCCCAATGGCTGGATGATGCCGTCTCCAATTCCTCCCCCTCTAATCTTTCTCCTTCCTACGGTGCGACCCTGGATGTTGGAAGGAGGTCACATGACTTACACAATGGAAGGTTTGTTGCCACATTTTAGATATTTATCAATCAAAAAGGCGGAGGTTTTGCATTAATTCAATGTATTTCGAAGTTTAAATTACGATTCGTTGATGACTGTTTTCGTGCATTCTCTCATCTAGCATTCGTTGGTTCCACAGGATTACCCCATTAAGCAATGGCTCATTGGAATGGGATACGTACGACATGCGACATTCCTCCAAGGACGGGGAGATATCTACTGATGATGAGAACATTCCTGGTAAGTTTAATTTCGCACTGACGTGTGCTTTACCGCCGTTTTTCTACTGTACACTGACGATATGCAAATCTTTTGCTGCTGTACTTTTTTTGCTGATTTTGCATGACGCTCCAAATTGGTATAAAAAAGCGACATTTGTCGTTGCTGCAATGTTCGTATTGTTAACACTACTTCTTGTACTTTTAGAATCATCCGACTTGCACGTTCATATTGAATCATCGAGTGACGACTCCGGCGACAAAGTAAGTTTGGATAGGTTTATTTTAGACAAGCATTTTAGACATTGTTGTTTCGCGGTAGTAGTTGTGGCATTATCTTAACAAATGGGATTTTTGTTTGTTTCATTTTAAATTGTATTTACTTTTTTTTCAGTCACCAAGCCGAAGTCGCCGACTTGAAGTAGCAGACCTTGGTTCAGGTACGCAGTAGCAGCAGCAAGCCTTAGTGTTAGTAGCTATCCAGACAACAAATCAACCGTTTTTTACATTAATTCAACGTCTGCAGACGTTAAATCAATGTAAAAAACGACTAATTTGCTGTCTTAGTAACAACTTTGTGTACACAACCAGCCATTGCGATGTCTTATTGACATCTTTACGATCGCTGTCATGGTATTTGTTGTGGTTTTTATACCTGTTAGTTTTCCATCTGAATAATTGGTTGCTCATCATACAATCGTCAATGCTACCATTGTCATCAGTGCACTGTTGTGACCATGCCTTATATTTTACCAATTCAGGTACCAAACGTCGTCGCACCAAGTCTCCAATTAAAGATCAGCAACTGAGTCAACTCAAATCCGACCTCGACTCTGTCCTCGACTGGCTAGACTCGACGCAGTCGAGTAGCGCTGGCGAGAGAAACAACCTGTCAATCAAAGATGTGGAAAGAGAAATCAGACATTTAAAAGTATGAATGCAACACTTTTTACTGTGACTTGTGTGGCAGTTGCGAGAGTTTGTGTCGCGTAAGGTGGCCCAGTCTTCTGCAATGCAGTTCAACAAAGGTTCTTTACCGCAGGAGCTGCAAGTGGAAATGGAAAACCGCAAGCCAGTGTTTCTATCTATCAACCTTGTCGCATCCCGCCACAAAGATGCCATCCGCGATCATTCCAAAGGTGGTGATGACATCCAGAAAAAACTAAACCGAATGAAAACTTTGTGGGAAGCTACCAGTGCCACTGTGGTGGCTCGCAAGGAGCATCTGCAAAGAAGCATTGCCACTTCTCAGGTAGAAAACAAATATGACATGAACCTACTTCGTTGTAGTTTCGTTATTTTTGATTATAACAAGGCGAAGGTTTTTCATTGCTCAAAGCTGCAGGACTTTGCGACTGATTCTCTTCAGGTGCATGTCGTCAGAATTAAGTCAGCCAACCTATTCTCACGACAAACACCTGAAGAGAGTCAGACCAAAAGTACTTCAGCTTCTCACCATATTCAAATTCTGTACCCCAAATCAACTCTTCAAGTTCCATTATTGCGTCCAGGATTATAGACTGTGATGAATGATCAGACCAGTGGACGTGAATGTGAGGAATCCATTCCTTGTGTCGTCCTTCACGCATTGGTCACGCAGCTGACGCATTATCTTTCCTAAAAAAAATTCTCTTAAACATTTTTCTAAAGTTTTTGTTTTCTCCTAGGAATTCCAAAGCACCATTCATGGCTTACGGGAGTGGATAGACGAGGGTGAAAGTCGCCGAATTGAACTCATTGGGGGGTCTCAAAAGCTTTCCGATTTGCGTAAAAGACACAAAAAGCTCATTCAACTTCGCGTCGAAGCATTGGAGGCCAGAGTGAAGGTGAGTTTATGATAAATAACAAAGCAGTTTTGATCATATTTAATGTTGGAAAGCGTTAATTTAATGTAATTGAAGTCAGTTTTTGCCTATTGGTTTGCTTCTTCAAACAGTTTTTAGTTCTTTTTCATTCTGGTTTCAACCCTTAATTATGTATTTCAAGATGGCTTCCCTCCAGGACATGCTCAATCAGCTTCTCTTTACTGATGGTCGTTATCACGTGACTCCAGTGGAGGGCATCACAGAGATTTCTGAAAAAGGAAGTGACGTATCTGGACGCTTGAATGGTTTCTTGGATCGTGTGGCGAACGATCTACAATCCCTGGAAGAAGACCTTCGTCGAGAGCGTAGCAGAAAGGTTCGTTGAAAAGGGACGACACTTCAAACAAACTGAAATTGCTTTCATTGGACTTTTGAGTGCTCAAACGATGAAAAAAAGTTTGTTCTTACAAACTGTATTGCCTTTTTTACTTTTTTTTTTTGTGGAAAGTTTATTTCTCAGTCACCAAATCACTCCTCTTTTACATTGTACGTTGAGATCATTCTTCTTTTGCCCTCAGCGATTGTGAGATTTTTTTGAATATGTTTCTTCAAGCTAGGAAGTTTGTTAAATACAAACTTCCTAAATAAGTTAAATAAGAACAATAGAACAGCACACGCAGCCTAATATTGGTTACTGTGGTTATGGGACTCGATTTGGTCAATGGTCGAACATTTAATTCAAGTTAATTCTGCATTTGAAAAAGTTTTGAAATTGACTCAACTCTCAAACTTCATTTTTCAGAGAGACGACGTGACGTCAGATACCGACACTTTTGCAAGCCAGTCTGATGACAATTCCTCCATTCAAGCCAGGATACTTCAGCGAAAGGTAAATTTTTAGATTTTGACTTGTAGATTGCGTTAAGTGTGTATATGTCCTCAGATTTACCAACCATAGAGTAGCCATTTGGTAAAAATAATTGTTGGTTTGTGAAGTGATGTATGTGAATGTGAAACAATGAAGTGGTCTTAAGCGTAGAAAAATGATTGCCCGACCTACTGACCGAACTATTTGAGTAGTATTTGTTAAACATTAACCCACTTTAGAATGTCTTAAAAGCAATGGGCGTGTTCTATTCTAACAATGAAATCACAATCTTAAATTTTCAACCCTGTAATCTCCAGTAGTTGGTGTGTTTTGTTACTTGAAAACACGAACGTTGCTGTGTTAGTTGTAGTCTAGCATTAGAAAATTGTGATTTGTGTTCAGCTTCTAAATCTGTTTTCCTTTTTTTCTTTCTTTCTGCTGCTCTCTTGCGTTTTGTCGCACTTTCGTCTTCCTCATTTAGGTGATGACGTCACGAGCGGAGAGGTTAGTCCAAGAGCATCGATGTGTTTCTGATGAATTGGTGGTTGCGCGTTACTTACATGCTGTAGCAGAATGTTGCATTCTAAAGACTAAAAATCGCTCGTTTGCAAACAAGCGAAGCAAGCAGTGTGATTTTACAATGTCCAAAGGTTGCTTTTATTAAATTTCTCAACACACTCGAACGAGGAGTGCTTGTTTACAAACTTTTTTGCTGTGGTATAACTTTTCAAAGGTTTTCTCCAAGCTATATGGTATCGCTTCATTATTACCAATGGTAAGCTGCTATTGAGAAAGCCTTTGTAGTTAACTTCATTCTGGCAACATTCTGCACGTTTTTGCTGCATGGTTTTGTTATCGCATGGGAAGCATCTGGCATCACTTGAATATTTTTATGCCTAGAATTCCGATCCGCTTTGCGGTATCGCGTTGGATTTTAAAAAGGATCCACTTCATTACTATCATGTGCGAGAAGTACTGACTAAACCGTTTGACAAATGCTCCAACAATATTGGTGTTTTTGTGGATGCTTCATTCATAAATATGTTATGTTTACGTTTTCTTATCGCTGTATTTTCATCGCAATCAGTTGCCTTGAGCCTTCATCGATATACGTTTTCACGACATAAACTGTCAGTTACTGTGGTGAAATTTTATGTTTTATGGATACATTTTCAGATTTTGTGTATCTACGCATTTACGAAAGCAAGTTTTAAATGACATTATTTATTTTGAATATTTGCATAAGACATCAAATATATAGATTTGCTCTGCTTGGCTTTTTTGCTTGGCATTGAGCACTTTTGCAATATTTATTGTTTAATTGCATAATACACGTCAAATGGAAAGAATCGGCCACCCCCACTAGTAGAGACAAAACTGAATTTGAATGATGATGAAATGATTCCCTTCTGGCAATATTCGTGCTTTTCACATTATGCGTTGATCGTTGTCGAAGTTCAACACTGTATCCGCCACTTACTAAACGTCGTAATTGCTCAGTTTCTTCATGTTTTCGTGCTTGCTGTGTGGCTTATATTTGATCCAACTAGCGTCGTTTTTACATTGATTGAACGCTTCCTGACGTTAAATCAATGTAAAAAATCGACCGATTTTACTAACTGGAAGATCTGCAGCGCCATTTGGACGTCGACACAATGAGTTTTGTTTCTTGAAGTGATTTTCACTTCATCTGGCCGTGGTGGTTTTCATGGTTCACTCTGAACTACAAAGATATGGCGAACTACTAACAAGTCTTCAAACTTACTAATTAATATCCTCCGTTCTCCATTTCTAATTCTTACATTCAAGACCAAGCTTCTTTGAAGAAAAATGGATGATTATGATTCTTATGTGGTGTCTACTAATACTTTGCTGTTTATCAACTTTGTTGTACCGTACTAATCACTACAATTATGGTAACGCAGCCAAATGCGCAAAAACATATTTATCTACTTTTAAAGTTTAACCATTATTTATTACCCATGGTAGCCTCCTGTTATGTCACATTTCTTGTTCAAGTGAAATGCAATTGTAGGTTTTTCATTCATTCACTGGCCATCGTGATTTGGAGTCCCTTTCTAAAAACAAATTTTTAGTTCCGTTTCGACGTTTCCTTCCACACTGCTTTTAACAAAAACGAGCAACCCATGTTAACTGATCTGAACGCCAATTCAGAGTTTATATGCTTGAAAATTTTATTGAACCAAGTGACATGATGTCAAGCTTAGACCAATGGTTCTTAACGGGTTTATAGTCACCCTCAGCGGTCCCCAGAAAGACTGTTTTTCCCATTTACCTTTTTGTAGGTTGCGCAAGATAATATCTTAAGGAATAGACGTCCCCGGTTTTGCAAACTTGAAAACAACGAACGTCACAGTTGCCATTTTTTATATGTATCATTGATTTATTTAAGATTTTATGATAAAAAAAGATTCAAAATAAAATAAGAAATGTCACATAATCTTCACATTGTGGCATATAAAGTGCGATAACCTTCATGAAAACTCGTCTGAAGGTTTTTAATTTGATCAAAATAACGGTCTATGGCTTTTAGAGGGACACTCGATATCGCTCATGATTCCACACAATTATGTTAGAGACAGTCTGCTGACAATGCATTTATTTCTATGTCGATCAAAATCATAACCTTTTTACATGAACAATCTTAAAATTTGAACTGAATACGAGAACGATTGCCCTATATAAATCATACAAGTAGTTTCGTTTCGTATTTTGGGGTTAGGTGTAGTAAGCGTTGGATATAACTAGGCAGTGTACAGCACATTGCTTTGCAAATCATAAATTTATGTTGGGCTATTCGATAGAGATGGAAGCTTGTGGTCGGTTAAAAATTATTTGAACCTCCGCTAGGTGGCACCAAAAACCGTTACCTTTTCCGCAAATTACAAAGCATTGATTGCAACTAAATTTCCGCCTGGCATCAAGTCTCTCACTTTATTTATGCCACTTTCATGATGGTGGAGGAGGTTTCGGTCCTTGGCTGCTACACAAAGGGTTAAACTTTATGCGAGAAAAAGTAAATTAAAATTGCGTTTTAAGTTTTGCAAAGATCGTTAGTGACGCATTTGCGTACAATTTAGAACATGCTTGCTTCAACACTTTGCAAAAGATACCTCGGCAAACATATAAAATTTATTAGCATGCCAATACTTACATACCATCAATAGCAACTGAAAACTGGATGAAGTTTCTTTAAAAAAACCTTCATGTTCGACTTTTCAGAAATGAAAGAAATCTGACTGAAACACGCCCATCATCCTGTTAGGATGACGAATCATGGTAAAGAGCATAGAGTAACTCTTACGCCAACCCAAACTGTCTTTACAAATAAGACTGAGTTTTTTTTTGCACTTGATCCTTGTAATATTAAGATAGACGTCAAACACAATGTTGTTTTTTTTTGCAACGCACATCTATATCTTCTATACAATATATATAACGTTTATGTAATTTTTTATATTGCAGCCTACTTTTATTTGACTTTTGGATACGTTTATTTGCTCAATGCTCATCAGCCATTTTTTCAAATACAGCTTTTCGAAACTTGCCCTAAGTCCTTGACATTTTCTTCTGCAAACAAAACTACAAACTACTAAAAACGCTGATTACTGCTAAAAACAAACAAACTACTTCTGCTATTTCTTAAAACATTTTTAATTCAAAGTAAATCTTTAAATGAAACTCACTCACTATTTTTCTTAGTTTAAAAGCATTTGTTGATTGAAAAGTGTACAAAAACGCAGAACAAGCACTAAGATTAAGATTACACTAAGAGTTGAACCAACGTGTTCAAGATTATTGCGCATGAATGACCGAATGTGTCTTGTTCCCACAATGGCACGCCTGCCTTCATAGCCTTGTGTTATACGAAACCAACTATTTGAGTTAGTTCACACGATTAACTGTTGGTGTGCTCCTTGCTAACTTGCAGCTATATAACCTCGTTTGTATGAAACGATTGAACGTCCTACATTAATACCAGTGTTTCCAAATAAATCTAAATTCGACAATCATACGAAATATTGTGCTTCTACATCTTTATGGTTTCACCATTTTACAAAAATTTTGAAACTTTCCAAACAATTTAGCGGAATGTTTTTAAACTTCATTGAAGTACGAACTTCACAATCAACTCCGTTTAACGCTCCAATTTGACTTGGTCTCAACTCTCGACGACTTAACCCGATTCAACAGGGCAACTTCACTTGGGCTTGAAAATAGGTGTTAAGAAGTTCGCTACAGGATGCATAATATTATCTGACCTTAATTTAAAGACAAGAAATGTCATGTGTTGTGATGCGAAAGTGATAAAATAACCGTTATATATTGATTGATAAAAATGTGGCATTATGAAGCAACAAATTTCTAAATGTTGCATTACTGTAACAGATATTCGCAAACTTTAACCAAGCTCGGATAGTGTTGCTTACGTCATTCCTTATACTCACAATGTTTCAATAACCGATTTACCTTTAAGTTGATGAAACACTATTGGTTGCTCGTGAACTTACAGTTGCTTATGATGGCTATGGAAATGCTTGCAAACAGCTTGACAGAATATTCGGATTTTTCTAACGTTTGTTACTTTTTGTTTATGGTTCTTTGTTTGTTTTGACAGTACCACTAACTACTGAACCACTACAAATAATGACTTAATATTGCGACCATTGTGGCGTGACGCGTGTTTTCATTTGCGACTTCATTTCTTTCTTTTCTTTTTTCAATTTCTTTTGTTGCATGTTTTGCATGTGAGTGTGGTGAACTATAACTGTATTAAGAAGTTTATATTTGTCGCATCAAAACTTATGATTGAAGATTAACGGACAAGAAGGCAAGACACAAGTCCTTGTATCCACTTTCAAGCATGTCAATAAGTGTCTTGCCGGTGATTCAATCGTGTTATAGCGGGCGTCGAATCAACGATATCAAGTATTGGCCAGATGATCTCACCATTCGGCCATGTATCCATACAACAAAGCAACCATTTTTACATTGATTCAACGTCTGCAAACGTTGAATCAATGTAAAAAGCGCTTGCTTTGTTCTCTGGGCAGCTGTCAGAAAGTGCAATTCTTGACACATGCGAAAACTCCACGCGAAATTGTGAACATTTAACGTCAACCAGAACGTAACTAACGATATTTCGTTTCACAGCTATGGAGAAGCCGAAAGTCAAGTTAATGTCAATCAAGCTTCCTCAACTTCTGAAATGCAAGAAGAAATCGTCCTGAACGCCAACGAAACTTCATATGTTCTCGAAGAATCGACGTCATCGCATTTATATGAATCTGAAATGATTACGTCATCGCTTCTATACGCTGAAGCAAGAACCGCAAAACTGGATGTTGATGCTTGCGTTACCCAGCAACACAATGATGATGTAACTTCTGAGTCAGTGAATATTCCACGCAACGATTACTATTCAAACGACACTGACTTCTTATCGCCGTTGAGTTTAAAGCAACCCGGAAAACAGAAGAAAATCCCTCCCATAACCTTCCGTCGGGTATTCAAAGCAGCGTTGCCGTTTTACATTCTCTTTGTCATTCTTTTTGTAATAATGTTTCCGGTTTGTGAGGACCTCAACTCGTGTTTGCGTCGGAATAATCTGCACTATTCCTGGTACCCCACGTTAACCTGGACGCACGGACCACCGCCAACTTGAAAACACTTTTTTTAAAGCAAACATCCATTCTAATGGCGTCGAAGCACCGTTCGAATACGTTTGATAACAACCAGCTGCATCCGTCCTCGTTGGAAAACCTTCACTGTGATGTGAGGCGTCTTGCCTTGTGACGTACACTATCCCAATTGTGTTTGTAATCACGCGTAGAAGAAAAGATATTTTTGTACTTGATCTCTTAGTATCTTCACGTCGTAGAAGTAGGCGATAGCGTTTCAAACCTATTTTCTATAGTTGCATTACTTCGCTATGTGTTTTTGGTACATCAGTTTCATGTCGCTATCATGTAAATACACGATTTTTGCACTTTTGTCAAGCGACAAATTGTTACAAAAATAATGCAAACGTGTTCGCCTTCAATGTCTGTAGCCTACATTGTAGTTAAAATACGTTTATTCTTGTGCTACGTTAATTTTAAATGAAATCAGGTTGATATTTGATAATAAACTTCTGTACTTCCAAATGAAATGTTTTAGGTCAGTCGGCTACCATGATATTGCAAGTGTGAGGTTTGCAACGCTTTAGGGATATAGCCTATGTCTGCATGGCATTTAGCAATGCGCTGGTCGTGTCGTCGTCGTGTGAGCCTCTGGGCCCGAGGGTCTATCTTTTTACCACCCCAGATTCACGATGTTCCCGGACTACACTGGAAGGCTTCTATAGAGCAGCCAGTCTTTGGTTTCTTTAATGCGCTGGTAATGGAATAAAGCACTTGGCGACAGCAAAACGGAGAAAGAAAGCATCAAAAAAGCTGTCAGCAAAGTGAAGGGAGTAAAAAAATATAATGCTATTTTAAAGTACACTTGGATGAACGAATCTCGGCAGCGCTACGACAACAGACTGTGGTCGTGTAGCAATCACTGTCATAAATTTGTTAACAATGGTTAAGTCAGGGTTAAGCGGCCATGTTTCCATAGACTGCATGTATGCAGTATCTCAAGTTACTTTCTATAAATGAGGGGTGAAGACAAGTCAGATTGTTCGTGGTGTTTAAAAACAGTTTGATCATGCAAACCAGGACGAGTTGTCAAAGGGGCGTGTTGTCACCAGGGCTTTGGAGCAAGCATAAACATTAAGTTGCTCCAGTTCCGGAGCTCTCTTTTATCATAAATTAGCTCCTGCTCCGGAGCTTATTGATACCACTGCTCCAGGTCAGGGATGGAGGAACCATTTTAAAAGTACGTGGGCCCAACGGGGTAGCAGTCAAAGTTAATCAAACTTCTTAAAGTTAAGACCTCCCATAACATTGCTGCATTCCTAATACTTTAAATCGTTCATACATTGTGTTTTCATGATTGCCTTTTGTGCCAACCAGCAAAAAAATTCAGTTTTTGGGTCCGATTTGGCCAAACAAATTACAAAATTGCTCTATAGCGCTGTACAAAATATGGCGATATACACACAAATAAAAAGGCAATATACACACACAGTTATAATACCAACCGGGAGAAATAATCTGCAGCATTGTACAGTAGGCCTACGTGCATGCACTGCATAGTATGTAATGATATCATTGTTTTAACCTTGGAGAACAATTAGATTGATTTATAGATTACTCCATCAATCACACGCAACCACACGCCACACCCACACGTGCTTCCCATCAACAGTGGGCTCAACAGAAAAGTTTAAAGATTAGATTTTATCATTGAGCTATCAAAGATAACACAGCAAACAAAATTTTTTTTTTTAAAGACACGGCATGTGAAAGTCATTTTAGGGTATTTCGAGGCCCCTGATTTCGAAAATGCACTTTTTTTTCAAATTGGCTCTAGTTTTTAAGATAGCCCACAGCAAAAACATTTTTTTGCAATTTTGAGCCCATATAGATTTAACATCGTGTCGTTTATTACATAGACAAAACTGAAAGTAATCCTAGGCACATTTTTGAGTTTTATAAACGCCATTTGAAACCAATCACCTTAATATATTTGTTGACTTCAACAATATCAGACTTACTAACTAAGCTACTAAGTACAAAAAAAATACATAGGGGAGATGTGAGACCAATGATACAAGGGGACCAATACAACACAGCTCGTTTTTGATCCCTACTAAAAATTAACTTTTTTTTTGGTGGTTATTGGAACGAGATTACATAAACCTTCTTTGCCACGAGGTTTGAAAGTTAGGTTGTTGCAAATGCAGAAATGAGAGACAAAAGTATGTTTTGGCAGGCAAAAGTAAAAAAGTAGTACTTCTGGAAAACTTTCAATATTATGTTCAAGTGTTTATTATAGCAAATGCTAAGTTTTTCATGTACTAGGTAGGAAGGTATTCTACAAGATTGGTAGGCTTTATGAGAGATAATAAGTCGAGTTTTGTGAAACCATCGTTTAATTCAAAGTTTTTGAGATGGGGGAGCTTTGAGACACTGTCAATTGAGACCATGTCTCAAAGGTCCCTGTCTGAATTTGAAAGTATTTTTTGCAGAAAATGCCTATGTTAAAGCAATCCGAAGGCTTAAAAAGGAATTTTTCAAATGAAGCTTCAAATAATGCTTTGCATGACATTGTTTAATATAACTTATCTGTGAGAAAAGCTGCCAAAAAACATAAATTTGATCATACCACTCTTGGCAGATACTTGAAGGATGGATGAAAAATGAGCCATTTTCTGAAGTGTTGTCACACTTCATTAAATTTATGAATTTCTCCAAATCAATCTAGGTATTTCTGAAAACGTACAATGTGAGAATTCTGTAACTTCTGATGAGCATCACCAATCAGGAGAAACTGAGCCTTGTACTTCAGCTTCCTTACAAAAAAATGATTCGATTTTGTTATCTTCAATACGGCCATATCCAAAAGCAGTTGCAAAGGGAAGAAAGAGAAAATCACGAAAACGTAAATCAGTTGTAAAAATCTTCAGAATCTAGCACAAGCAGTGTTGTGAAAGTTCATCTAGAAACTGACGTTGAGAGTGTTTGCACCGATACCAGTGATGTTTCATGTGAAGAAAATGCATTGCAAAACATAATTCCTGATTGTCTTTCTACTGGAACCTATGTGGTGGCCAAAGTTCATGCAAATGCAGATGTTAAATTTAAACATTTCATCGGCCGGCTTGCACATGAACCTGATCAAGATAATGACTATGAAATGGAGTTATTAAAATTAAATTGAGAAAACATCAGACAAAATGAAGGACTGTTTTGTGTTCCCAGAAAATGAAAATGTGGCTTATGTGTCTCATTGTGATATTGTATGTCTTCTGCCAGACCCAACCTCTGTTGCCAAAACGAAACGCGTGTCTGGTGTTTTGAAATTTGCAATAAACTTGTCACAGTATCACATTGCTGTCTGTGACGACTCCTCCCCAGCTAACTGTCACTGTTTAAACAATTTTGTATTGAATCAGCTTGTTCGTTCTTCCATTTGTCCATGTTCGTTCTAGAAACTTTTTGTTCTTTGCTTTTACACAAAATGCAATCTTTCTTCAGAAAAAGTACAGTTTTTGTGAAAGTAGTAAACCTGTCTCATTGGTCCCATTGGTGTGTTGCAAGTGTTGCAAATGACACAAAAAAGTGAACTTTTAAAAAGTGAAATAATTTTTTAATTTGTGGTCCAATCCGAAGCCTTAACTATGCATAAACACAGTAAGAAGATGTGCTTCCCTCAAACGCTTAAGTAGCCCTGTACTGCGAAAATCACGCGCGACAACGAAAAAAATACCCATTTTGTTTCATTGGTCCCACATCTCCCCTACGGTACATTGTTTTGCTTAACAAACTAGACGAATAAGCAAAACAAAGCCATCGATGAACAAACGTAATTCTTTATTATGGTAGGCTTACTATAGGCCTACTGAGCAACACCCATCAAGGTACGAAGGCCATTTATATCAATAAAGTAGCTGCTTAAAATTTTATCCTTGTTACGGAAGAATGTAATCTTAGTTCGAAATTCAATTCCTGGTAGTTTCGAAAATTCGAAAAAACGAAGTGCATTTTTGGAATCAGGGGCCCTGAAATACTTTAAAATGAATCTCACCTTTTGTGTCAAATTTGTTTTGTTGGCCTGTGTAATCAAACTAGTGTGTATCAAATGAGTGAAGAGCTTTTTTTTGGAACTCCTTCTCTAATTTGCCGTTTTCACTACCTTTTCAAAGAAATTTGGCTTTCAAAAGTGGGTGGGCCAGGCCCACCCAGAAAATAAAGTAGGTGGGCCCAGGCCCACGAGGCCCACGTGGTTCCTCCATCCCTGCTCCAGGTTCCGAAAAGTGCTTACTTGTAACAGTGCGTGCTTGTAGCGTTTCGAATACTTGTAGAGGCTCTTGACCCAAAGCCGGTTACCGAGATTGGCAGAGTGAAGTTTTCTGATTGTTGAAGTGTTGTTGCCGGAAAACTATTCCATTCACTAGGTGCTGCTGAATGGAGAGCAGTCCTTAGAATGCGTTGCTCAAGCGCACATCCCCGAGAGTCGAACCAGCGCCGCGTGATCTTGAACCCGTGCGCGTAACTACAGCACTGAGCAAACGGGGCGGACATGGCTCCGGCTTCAAAACCCTGGTTGTCACAGCACACTTTCCATGTGATAACCCAAACATGCAACAACGAGTTTTCAGTGGAAGGCATAGTTTTCAGTTCTCTTTCGTACAAGCAGTGAAGGTTAAGTAATTTTCACTTTAGTAGAAATTATGGGGAGTGCCATTGAATTTTAGGCAAAAGTAAGTTTTCTATCTGAACAAAAACATAATTTGGCAAACTAAGGTAAGGTCATAACTGATCACTGAAAGATACCATTCGCTACCTTTAGGCCTGCTCTTTTCATCACACCAAATAGATAAGACATGCAGCAGAGATGTAGCCGGTTGTTGCGGTTGTTGATTGTTGAAACCATGTGATTTCATGCCACCGGCGTGTTGGCCCGTGGAATGCATTTTTGCTATAAACGTATATAATTTAAATATAAACATTTGTATGTGCTTATGCAACGAGGCGATATGCGTTGTATAAGCACTAACGTTGTTGTAGCCTATATAAGCACTATATAAACTACTATCTGCTAACTATAAACTACTATATACTAACTGCGTTGTATAAACACTATAAAAAAAATTTTGCGCGGGGGGCTCCCCGTGCAAATTTTTTTTGCGCCTTCGGCGCGAAAAACTTCCTTTCCGTCTACAGTACCAGTAGCATTAATCCAGCACTGCACAGCATTTTGCAGAAACTTCAAAGAATGAAAGAAAAAAAGAAATAACACAAAATCACATTTTGTCCACGCAGGGGGGGCTTTCAAAAGTCGGGGGGCCGGAGCACCTGCACCCTCTGCCCCCCCCCCTTAATCCGGGCCTGCTAGGAATAGTGATTGGGCCGTTGATGGAGTCTAAGATAACTAAGTCAGATAGCTATCCCAACCGCTTCAATTCTGTTTAGCCTGTATTAAAACCATTCTTTGTTGATATTAGAGAACATGTGCAGAAAATTTGTGACAACAACACGGGGTGGGGCGTGTTGTCACAACCCTTTCACCTGCATTAAATACATCTTTACGCAAAAACGAAATAGCCCAACCAGGAGAAACTTTTGCTGTAAGTTGGCTAAAAGAAGTCGAATGATGCTTTTTTTAATTGGGCTATTTAACATTTGAATAGCATTGGTAGGCTAGGCTACAGAACTAGATGATAATAGCCCAGCCTACATGCTGATTCGTATAAATTGTGACAACACGCCCCGGTTTGTCTTACTGCAAAACCAGATAGAGTGGGAAAAGTCGTAGGTAAGTTAGTGGGATTGCAATTAAATAGCATGTAGGCCTAGGCTACTTGTTTTACATTAAGCGATAATTTATTTGCCGAAAACGTGGACCGAAAACCAATTTGTTAGCCTACTGCAATCATTTCCTCGTTGGCCATTTCAAAAAGCTTAAAGATGTTTCTATTGCTAAGAAATAAGCTACATCTAAATCGTCCGCAAACATCACTGGCTGACTGGCTCTAAATATTTCAAACACCTAGAAAAATGATTGGCACAAATCAGAAACAATAGAAGCCTAGTCCTAGTATTGATCCCTAGGGTGCATCAAACAAAATCTCAGGCTTATTAGAAAAGGTTTAAGAGAGCTCTATACTCTTGAAATCTGTTTTCTAAGTAGGCTACGGTAGTTTTTGAACCAGTTGTAGGCGTAGGCTATGCTTTGCACCTGATACCAAAATTATGCAGTTCATGTAAAAGTAGCCTAATGTCATGAAAAGC
This sequence comes from Aplidium turbinatum, assembly GCF_918807975.1. Classification (NCBI taxonomy): domain Eukaryota; kingdom Metazoa; phylum Chordata; class Ascidiacea; order Aplousobranchia; family Polyclinidae; genus Aplidium; species Aplidium turbinatum. Next base: position 52,350,454 of record NC_137472.1, read on the forward strand.
CTTTGATAAGTCTAAAAAATAGGCCTACCCATAGTTGCATTTTTTTTAGTAGCCTAACCGGAAAGGATTCGATATTTTACTAATGAGATAAAAGGAAGCGAGATTAGTGGAGTGATTTCATCTGAAACTAAACTGCTGGTCAAGTTTGAATTTCGAGAAAATCAGCAACTCTGTTGTAAGCTACATTATTTTTTTCAAGTAGGCTACCGGTAGCCTACTTTTGAAAACAACGATAGCAAGCTGATAGGGCTATAATTCCTCCCCGTTAGCTCAGTGGTTACGCGCCCGGCTCAAGATCATGCGGCGCAAGTTCTACTCTCGGGGTGTGCGCTTGAGCAACGCACTTTCAGGACTGCTCTCCGTTCAGTGGCATCTAGTGAATGGAATAATTCCCCGGCAACAACACTTCAACAATCGGAAACTTCACTCTGCCAATCTCGACAACCGGCAACTTCACTCTGCCAATCTCGACAACCGGCCCTGCGCCAAGAGCCTCTACAAGTATGCGAAACTACCAGGAATAACCAATCAAGGCTTTGTCAGTCTGAGAATCAAGATTCAAAAACCAACCAACCATAATTGCTACAATGTTCTGCTTTACTATTTTTAAATATTGGTATCTGAAACCGGGGACATAGTGAGTATCACTATATCCCCGTCTGAAACATATCTGATGTCTGAGGTATCTTTAACAACTGAGACGAGTAGGCTATCCCGCCACATTATACTTTTTCATTGAAAAAATTGAAGGGTTCATTTTTCGTGTAAGTTCCTTATTAGTCTTTAATAAAACTTCAGGTCTGTCGGGGGATGCAGAAAAAGTGAAATGAAGGAACGATGCTTTGCGGTTACCACATTGTGACCTCCATTCACTCAACCGTTGAAAAATCTAAGTTTGCCGGTGTAACGGTCCAGGAGTTACTGCGGTCTGAAAGTTACGGTAACTTCTGGACCGCGTATACGCGGTCTGAAAGTTACTGCCAGTCCAGAAGTTATTAAAACAGGGTTTTCAGATTTGACGCTTGCAGCAGATTTGTATCAATGATTTCAACATTGGAAACATGTTGAACTTGAAGAATTATCCACCATTGCATCTTAACAACATGATTTACAGCAGAAACGTAATTGGGAATGAAGCGAAAATAAGATGAAAGTTAAAAGATGAGTTTTGTACCAGAAATTGTTGCTGTTTTGGAATGAAATTTGAATTTGTAACCTAACAATTTACGTAGGCTATCATTTTAAACTGATTTGTTTGTATTATACCATTTGAAGTTGTGTCCGTGCCTTACGTGCGGTGGCAAATAAATTTGCATGGGGAGGTGATTGACTAGATGACCACTTAGCCTATAGTTTTTTGCTGTCATCCTGATTGTGCTATAGCCTAATGCAACCTACGATTCACAATGTAGTATTATGAGTGTTTTATTGACTCATTGTAGGCTATATGGCTCTGTTGAAACAAATAATTTAATTGATCATCGCTCCAAACATTTCAAAGTTTAAATCGGGCTATGCGTGAATCGGTGGCATTTAATAAGCTGTACAGCAACAGGCCTTAATATATCGTGCAAAGTTTGCATTTCAAGGCTGACTTGTTAGCCGCTGGTCTTGAGTTGTAGTTGACGAACATAGTCTTTGACTATATTTTATGTAGGCCTATTTCATGAAAGTTAAAAGCAAAGTTTTCTAGTGAATGAAGCACTGAGCCTATTTTTGGTCTGGTTTTTTGTAACTAACGTTTTGAAGAAATATAAAGTAACTCAGGCTACATGTAGGCCAACCGGTAGTCAAAACGCCATCAACCTTCAGTGAGTAGGCTATCACAGTCTCACACGCGGGGAAGGCTTTAGCTTTTACGAAAGTGATGAAAACAATGAATTTCCGTTGGACTCCCATCGAAAACACGTGGCACGAAACTTAAAAGTCTAGAATTATGGTTTCGTGGTGAGAATATTTATCCTTGGGATTCATCTTTCGCACACTTGCAAAGGGTTTAATCTACTGACCAAGTGAAGTTTCAGTCCATTTACAAGTTTTCCCAAAAGAATTTCGAAAAAGCACACCCACTTACAATAGCAGTAACTTTTGGACTGCTTCTGCGGCGTTGCAGTCTGGAAGTTACTGTCAGTCCAAAAGTTACCAGCGGTGCCAGGCGTTTTCACAATCGATAGAAAAGCGAAAATTGTTTTAACTAAGTGTAATGAATTCATTATTCTCAAACTAATGCAAGCTTTTCAGTTAACATTACAAAATACTTATAATTATTAATCTGATTTTTTGAGAGGTTAAAAATTTAATTATTTTTTAAAACAAAATTAAATAAAATTTAAATGAAATATTTGGCAACTCTTGTAACTTTTGGCATGCAGTAACTCTTGGACTGCTACACCTGTAGGCTACTTTGCTGAATGAAGCCTGAATCTAAAAAAATGCAAAACTGAGGTCTGGTTAGCGCTAGCCCACACTACATGGCTGATTTGATAATGATGAGCAATGGCTGATTGCCCTGCTGAATTTTTGAAGCTGAAAATGTCACGTCAGTGCTGTACGAAAAATAAAACAGTACATAATCGTGGTGTGTTTTACCAAAAAAGTCAGTTGACTGGTCATCAGAAAAATGACACCTAATAATATTGTACATTTTTCCTGCTGAGTGCTGACAGGACAGCACAGCACATTGTAGTCTCGTTTGGTGTCAGCTGGTTATAATCTGTGAACGGTGTTCAAGGAGTTAAGATGCACACATTTTACCAGAGATGTATACCGTAGTGTCTATTATACGTAGCCTAGTATGCATTTACCAAAGTGTTCATAAAGGTAAAATTTTATATTGCATTCATTTCCAGTTTATTCCGGAAAACTTATTTATGCAGTTTTATAGAATACTGGGTTTATGAAAACATTATCATTAAAAAAAAGCCTAAAACAGCTGTTTGTGACTGAAGAAACAAAAAGATCATTCAGTGATTTTTTAACTCTTGATGAGTGCTTGGGCAATTTATTTTAAGGAAGGCTTTCACTCTATTCAACCAAACATAGGAGATGGAACAATTTTACCTTCTAATAAATGTTTCAAAAAGGGAAAACTTTATTTTTTTCAATTTTTGTAAACAGACCAGTGTTAGTGGTTCAAAGCTGTTTGTATTCAGCTTCCAAAAAGATTTTCTCTGTCGGAGGAGAAAGATTCCCAAAATGAATCAATCCTAGCTGTCCAATGTCCATCCTTTATTTTGACATATTTAGACTAAGATCTCATATGTTTGTATTTGCAGAATCTTTTTTGTAATTTATGTAGGCCTAATTTTTCTATTTGTAGTTAAAATATGGCAACATATAAAGAGGTTTTGTTTCATTGTTCCATGCTTACATTCATTTGTCTTGGTGTGTGGGATGTTTTATACAACTATGAAAAAAATGGTTGCGAAATGACTTATATGTTTGAATATCCCAAGTACTTGAAAGTAAGAAAATATGTAGTCAATAATATTTTTCATATGATATTTTAATAGCTTCATAAACAAGAACAACAAGATAGATTTAATTAAAAGAACAAAACATTGAAGTGAATACCATACCTATTTAACATTAAATGAATATGATACAACCTGCATCATCATTTTCCAGGCCTTAAAACTCATATTATTTTCCGGCAGCCATCGTGGCCTACCGAGAGCTCTTTCTCCGCGGCAAAATCTGAGTGCTTGGAGGCCCAAATACAAATAACGATAGCACAAATAAATAGAATTAAACTTGCAACAATGCTGCAATGATTACTTAGCGTTGTTAAAGTCTGGGCGACGTTCTGCAATAGAATCGTTGTACCACGCAATAACTGCTTTATCGGGATTGTAATCCGGTATTGCCGGACCATCTAATGACACTAAATTGTTTCAACTGCTCGCTGCTCAGTAAATTCTTTCAGCTGCATGCCGCCTTTCATAATGATAAAATCTGACCATTTATTCCGTTATGATGTTACCATTGATGGTGTGAAATCATTAACCCACAGCGGGAACATTTCTCAACTCTGAAGACACTTGGTTTCCCCTAGGATGTCAACTAACCTAGTTCTCGTTTTTAACAACGATTCAATGTCCGACAACATAGAATCGACATAAAAACGACAATATTGCCAGCTGATGTAACTTATCACTTCGGATTACCACTTTGTTAAAATAAACGTCGGGAATTACAAACAAGACTTACAGCGCTGGTGATCGCAGCTGGATATATTGCATATATCCCATAGGAAATGTTCCCGCACAATACAACAGTGGCGATTATGACGCGCTGACTTAATTCTGCGTCACTGCGTCTAATTCCACGATCATTCTATTGCGAAATTAAATAATTGGCTAAAAGAAACCAGCGGCCAAACTTTGCCGACTGAGGAGGTAGCACTGGCGGTCATTCGAGCACTACTTGATGGCCGCCGGCTGCTTTAAGGCTTGTTTTCTGTGGTTTTTAACATGATCTGATATGGTGTATCATGTAATTACTAGCTGAAAAAATATAGATGGGCAGTTGGGCACTTCATATATGTAGCAAATCAGCTGGTATGCACTATGCAAGCCTACCATTTGCAAGCTGGCATAACAAAGCAGTACTGACGTACGATAGTTAAGTAGCCTATATTTTACTGGTGACAAATTTTTATTAAAAATTAGTTTAATTTTAAAACTACCGTGCTCTTTATTCCTGTTTTGACAATGACATGTTTATAATCAGTATTCATATCTTTACTGCATGCAACCATTTAGGTCTATCCTTCAAAGACACTTAGCAATGACTATTCTTTGTATTTGTATGGAGAAGGTCGGTATTTCGATAACATACAAAGTTTAAAGCTACAAGGAATCCCAGTTCTTTTTATACCAGGCCATGCTGGGAGTTATAAGCAGGTATGGATTGTGAACTATTTTCTATAAATCATTTATATATATACACACTTTTAATATCTTTTGTATTGATTAATATTAAATAATTTGCTTTAAATAATTAATTTTTGGCAGAGTATTTGACTTAGTGAACCGGAGCAAATGGTTGTGCGATAAAGATCGCATGCCAGATTGTTTGGCAAACGTGGTCACATCCCCTTATCTGTTTGAATGCAATGCCTAGTTGCACGATTTCAGTTTTGCATGCTTGTGTTGATTTGTAATATGAAAAAAATAGATTTTTATATATTTAATTTAGTGTTTCACATGTAAGAGCAAGGTGTTTTAAGTGTACTGTAGCCTATATGTTTTAACTGTTGTATGGTACATACAATGGAATAACTTATATTTAAAATTTTCCTCACTTTGCTGAACTTTATCCGATTGTTTGTCCCATTGATCAGAGCTACAAAAAATGGATGACAAGAGTATCATTGTTTCAGTTGTGCTTGCAGGCCAGTACTCATTTCTCTTGAGTGTAAATTTGTTTATTAGATAGAAAAAAACTCTAGGTGCTGTTTTTTTGTTTAGTTTCATACACTGCAATAAAGTTTTGCATCACTTTCTAATATTTTTACTTCAGGCCCGATCTCTTGGTTCAATTTTGTTGAGGAAGGCAATGGACAAACACAGAGTGAATCATTTCAATGTCTTCACCATTGATTTTCAAGAAGAATTTGTGGCATTGTATGGAGGAACGCTTACCTCACAAGCCCAGTTTCTTGATGACAGTATCAAATATATTTTATCTTTGTATGAATTTGCCCAGTTCAAGCCTACGTCTGTCATACTTGTGGGCCATTCTATTGGTGGCATGCTAGCAAGAGCTGTTTTTACTTTGGATAACTTCAACCCCAGAACTGTATCAACCATTATCACCCTGGGAAGTCCAAATTTGGCACCGGTTTTTAATATTGATTTTCTGATGGCTAATTTTTATTCAAAAGTTAACAATTATTGGATCACTAATGCCGAGAGTCTTTCACAAGTAACTGTAATATCAATTGCTGGCGGTGATAGGGATTTTCAAGTCAGTTCCTCTCTTGCTGGACTTCCAATCTCAGAAAAGAGCAACACAAGTTGTTTGTCAACTGTGACCACTGCGATCCCTGATGTCCGTGTTTCTGTTGATCATCGTTGCCTAGCCTGGTGCAAACAGTTGTGCTTGGTAACAACGCGTTTTCTTTATGATGCTATTGATTCAGAAAAGAAACAAGTTACAGAGAATGTGAAAAAACGCAACCGGTTGATGAAATATTACTTTGGCGAGAGAAATGACCAAATGAAGAATGTAGCATCGTTTGATAAACCAAAGCCAGTTAAAATGTCTCAATCTTACAGCTGGAAAAATGTATCGAGCTTTTTATGGTCATTTTCTCCGGCTGAAACCAACACTGATACATATTTTATATTTTCAGTGAAAGAGTTCACTGATGTTAATGGTCCAAATTTCATTAGTAGAACTGATGTTGCACGAAAAAGATGGGTTCTGGGCTGTAAAACTTTCAATGCTAGTCAATGCACGAAAGCATTTGACTTATCCTATCTTGCCATGCGTACTCCAAAATATCAAGTTGTTCATCTTGATTTGAATCACATGATGACTAAAAACTACACCCATGTTTTATTGCCTTATACTCAGGTCAAAGGTGTTCAAGTATTAGACGTTAACATTTTTTCAGACCTGGAACTATCGGTAAAATTTACAGTACCCCATGTTTTTTCAAATCTCTGGTCAATGAACAGTGGTCACAGTGAGGTGCTGAATAAAGACCTTCATATAAAAATGGACAAACGGTTCTATTACAAAGTGCATTTAATTGGATTTTCATCTATTTACCAAAGCTTTAAACTGGCCCTTCAAGATTCTGAAGGTGATCTCAGAGTAGAAGTTCCTTGGGACGAGACCCGAACTGTTTTTGGAACTAATGCAGTGAAGTTGAAAATGCAAAAAGTGCCATTGGAAGAAGACAGCAATGCGATTGTTCATGTTTACACTGAATCGCCCGGTGATCGTCTCATTGCTCTCCGTGCTAGAGTTGAGTTTTCTCAAGTTCTTGGGCAAATCATACGGTTTCTTGGCAACGGGATACCGGTATATGTTGTTGCGAACATATTTTTGATTTATCATTACCAGCTGAAGCAATTAAGCACCCGGCAACCTTGCCACACGCTCAACGACGCCCACTTTGCAAGTTGTAAACCTTACAAGATCCAACCGTTTATATCTCTATTAACCGTTCTCTATGGATTTCCTTGGGGATACAGACTCTGGGAAATGTGTGGTTTGCCAACCCCAGACATGCATATCTTAGCAAAAGAACACCGCGTATGGTTTGGGTTTGCTCCGTTTATCCTCTTTCTTTTCGCTTACGCAGTTTTTACACTGATGCTCGTACTGCAGAAATGCATGATATACTTGATCACGAAAGCGAGTAATTTGGCGTCTGGTATCACGCCGTTGAAATATTTTCAACAGAAGATCTTCCGCGTATCAGCACATTCACTTGTCCTTGCTGTCCTTATTCAAATCGGAAGTCCGTTTGCATTTCTATACATGTACCTTTCTTCAATCGTAGATGTATCTGATTTACACAAGCAGGTAGTGAGACTTCAACCTAACGAAGCAAAAAAGAATTCAGCCGTGACTGAAAGTAAAAGTTTGAAGCATGAAAAAGAACTTGACTCAACGAGCCCGAGCGAGGATCGCTTTTCCGTCAATTTCATTACATCGCAGTTATGGTTATGGCTTTTCCTGTTTTCCCTACCTGCGATGACGTTTCTAATCAAAGACTTAAGGTAAGATTTGTAAGGGAGGCCTACGGCATATACTTGTTTTTAAAGGACACCACTTTCGCCCGCATGTTTTTTGTTTATCCCCTTTACGATGCTTATTCACGATGGGAAAATATCTAGAACGGTTGTTTTGCATATTTGTACAAATATTGCACCAGAAATACAAGTCGAGGTGTTCGAATTAGCATACGACATAATTGGCTTGATTTACTTTAACATACGGAATGGCCCGTTTCGGTGAGTCCGATCCCTATTCGTTAATTTTTTCAAAATTATCGTGTACCGTAGCCTAATTTTCATTGCTGTTTTAGGATTAGAGGTTAGGAACTCACCGAATAGTAGCACCCCCTCAACGTTTTTTATCAATCTAAATTATGCAGAATGACGATTTTCACAATCTTAGCTTCCACAAGTAGGCCTAATTGGTGAGATATTTTCTGTAAATTATCTCTCTCTAGTCTAGCCAGACCACAACGAGTGGAGAGCTGTCTTTCACTGCACGCCGAGAGCTGCTTAATTATTTTTTGTTAGCAGAACGGGATGTCAATAAATGCTAAGGAGGCGAATAAAAATAATTTAAGGTCCCGCCCCGATAGCTCAATTGGTTAGCGCGTCACTTCTGGAACGAAGAAGCTTCAAGATCAAGCGGCGCTGGTTCGACTCTCGGGGTGTGCGCTTGAGCAACGCACGTTAAGGACTGCTCTCCATTCAGCGGCATCTAATGGATGGAATAGTTCGCCGGCAACAAGACTTCAACAATCGGAAACTTCACTCTGTCAATCTCGGTGACCGGGCCTGCGTCAGTGATTCAAAGCCTCTACAAGTATGCGAAACTGCCAGGATTAAGCTCTGCAAGAAGCTTTCCCAGTCCGAGGATAAAGATTCAATCAATCAGGTAAAGTCTTGTTAATTTCTTTTGCAGAGCCAATCTTTCGTTTCCAGTTGACCCTATGTTGTACCATTGCATATGGGGGTCTGTTATTTTCATTTTACAATCGATCACAAAGAGACACGATGGCATTGTGGAATCTCGCCTGAAGTTTGTCACGTGGTTCTGCATCCCGATGACGGTTTTGCTTGTAGCGGTTAGCATGACGTCTTTATACAGAACGCCAGTGTTTGTTCTTACCTTTTTGACGATGCACACTGTTTTACAATACGTGTAGTAAGTTTCGCTTAATTTCTATGGAAACTGGGCTGTGAACCATTTATAGATAAATTTATCTCCGATGATACCTTCCTGATTTCACACTGAGCAAAGTCATTAGGATTTTACAACTGATTCAGTGTTCACTGGAACCAAATTATGCAGTAGGCTACTCGTGAAGCGTTAATTTAGTCTAGTCTAAACTTAAAAAAGTTTACACATTGTACTTCACTTAAAATCAATGCATCTTAACACTAACAGGCCAAGTTAAAATGCCCTAAAAGAGATTATTGCGAATACGCACTTGTAAATTGGGCAATTGCGCCTTTAACGTTCGTACCTAATATGGGTCTCCATGTACCTTGCACGATAATAACCGATTAGCATGTTGTTTGCGCCACAAGTAACAGCTCTAATTCATTAGCAAGGTTTTTATATGGATGCGTTGGTGATTTTTAAAAAGATGATTGTAATATTGCTGGTTCTATTTATCGTCTATATTTATCAATGAATACACACTACACAGTGGTATTGATTGATTGAATCACTGACGCAGGCCCGGTCACCGAGATTGGCAGAGTGAAGTTTCCGATTGTTGAAGTCTTGTTGCCGGCGAACTATTCCATCCATTAGATGCCGCTGAATGGAGAGCAGTCCTTAACGTGCGTTGCTCAAGCGCACACCCCGAGAGTCGAACCAGCGCCGCTTGCTCTTGAAGTTTCTTCGTTCCAAAAGTGACGCGCTAACCAATTGAGCTATCGGGGCGGATAATTGCTCAACAAAACCCGAATACAATTTTTTCGTTGCTCCGACTAATAAAGTACGGTTTGTTGGAAGCGCAGCCTTCATGACTGTGTTGAACCAAACAATTAATTCGAGGAAGCATTTCAAGAAATAAAAGTCGTTTGGCGACGAACAAAATAATCTTTTTAACCATTTGAAGAACATTACCTAAGGAACTTGTGTACAAAGTTTTGACTTTGTCACTCAACTATTAAGAGGTAAGTTGGGGGCCAATTTTTAACTCCCCATAATAAAAAATTGGCTTATTTGCAGAGGAGTCATTCCATGCTTAATTTAGGGAATATTAGTACACCCATGGTTCCAGAATTTTATGATATATTGTGTTCAGATAGAGCTCATTGAGACAACTCTTTTAAAAAAAAAAATTAGCATTCTATGGCCTTCGGTTTTCAAGATATTGAGGATTGCAATTCGGCCACACGAGGGGCAAATCCTGGTTACGCATGAGTGATTTTTAAGTATATTTCTTATATAGATGGTAGAGGAGTGGGGAAAATTGCTATTTGGGGGTTTTCAGGGGCACTGAATTCAATAAAAACAGTTCCAAATGGCTCAGAGCAATAGTTTTGTCTCTACAGTTATTTTTGCTCTTTCACTCGAACCGCTTAAATGGTTGAGTGACAAAGTCAAAACTTTGTACACAAGTTCCTTAGGAAATGTTCTTCAAATGGTTAAATAGATTATTTTGTAAACACCTTGCTACGGGGGTATTTTTATACCACAAGATGGCGTTATTTTGGCTTTTTTGCTTGGGGTGTATATTTTGATGCATTGTAACTTTCTAATAAATATAATGTTACTTATCAAACTTGGTAAAGTTGTTGCCTGGTATGGAAAGAGCGTACATTATAAATATAATAACCATCCTACTTTTCATAAAAAAGTTAGACTTCCAAATATGGCACAAAATTTGTTTTTGGTGAAGAAAAGAGCTACTTTGAGGCTTGATTACTCTATTATGCTGCAAATTAATTGCATTTTGACAATGCAATCATGTAATATAGCTAAAAGTGAATCATTTTACCAAAAATAAACTTTATACTGTACAACCTCGGAGACAAAGATATGGTTAATTGAAAATGATCCAAAAAACCAAATGCGGAAAAGTTTAGGGGTACCTAAAACTTTAAAGCATCATATTTCCAAAACTATAATAGATGCTGAGCTAAAATTTGTAATGCATGGCTAAATCATGCCAAATAACATTTTGACCAAGTTTGAGCAAAATCGAAGAGGGTCAAACTGATAGGTCCAGGACGCTTGACATGGAATGAGCCGTCTGCCATTGTCGGGTTAAAATACACAGAGGGAAGGGGTTCTGAAATCATGATGCAATTTCTTGGTAAACCCCTTTACGATACTAAATGTAGGAACAATCTCCAGTTCATATGCTGGCAGTATTTTAATGTGACGTATGTTGCTTGATATATCCCGATTTGTATAGGGTGGAACCGTGCTTTGTTTAAAATGGTGCCATGTTTTAGCTGATATCTGGTCAACAGTTTTATTTAAACACAAGTTAACTGCAGGCTGTTCGAGTTGTAAAAGCAGACATTAGGATTGCGCTCCTTTGTAACTTGTTTGAACAGAATGACACGCTTAATGCAGCAATGAAAAAGCCGCTATAACTTAGTTGCATCATTAAAGTTTTCTCTCATAAATTGAGTTGACGTAATTGCTGAAAGATAAAACGCCATGAGTTCTGAAATGAGTAAACAGAGCGCAATAGGCCTGTTAAGCCAACAAGCAACTAAAAAAGAACTTTGCGTACGCAATTGCAAAAGCTCTCATAGCGTCAACTAACGCAAGACGACATCGTGCGGAAAGCGCAGCTCCTTTTGGTGCTCGGAAGGTGACGCTCATAGTCGTGTTATGAGCGAAGGCAGTGGGGAGTCTTTGTAGGAGGGCCACCAGGAGTCCGATGGAGTGGGGAAGTTTAGAAGTGTGTCAAAAAGATTCGTCCAGGACTTTCCAGCCCAGCTGCAAAGGAATGTTGAGTGCGCTTAGTGGGGCAAACAAGACTTGTTATTGCATTCTATTGAACCAAAATTCAGTTTAGATTAGTAAAGTAGGCTAGAATTCACCTAATCAACATCATCCTCATCATAAATAATATTTTGGAGCATAGGTTTTCCAGCCGGATGCCCTTCCTGACGCTAACCACAGTTATTTGCGGTGGGCCTAGCCTTTACTTAAAAAAGTATTTCCTGCAAGGCAGCAGGATTTCTAACAAGTTTTAGCCAACCAGTCGAGGTTGTTGCCCATGAGGTGGGACGTGGACCCACTTGTTAGTTTGGTGTGTGATCAAGACCAGTGTTCCCCGAGACCCATGGTGTAACAATCCATGGCGACTGCCCAGGGTTCAAAGGTGCTACTTGTACCACACACCTATCCTCAAAGAGAAGAAAACGTGTGAATATAGTGTCCGTCGTTATGAACGTGTCAGTGCTATTTATTTCTAAATTTTAATTTTAGTTGTATTACAACATCAAATTCGTGAAAATAATTCAGCTGCGCATTGTGATGGCTCACAACCATTGGCCAGCGAAAACTTAACTCCAGAAATATCTCGTTACGTATTTCTGAATGAAGCGTCAAAAAGTTGTTTCATCTAAACTAGATTAATTATTTCTCAACGTGGGACATGCGCCCCACTGGTGGGCATTGCAAAACTTTGGTGAGGCGTGGTGGATTAACACATAAAAACCAATTTCTTGACTTGTCTAATCACTACCATAGAATTTCATTTCACGTTGTCTGGAAATGCAAAGAGCTCCCACTATTAACAATATTATTGAGTATAGCGATACTGTAGATTTCGATAATCCCTATGCATTAATAATTCATATCACATACTGTAGTAAGCATTGCAGTGACTTAGCGAAAGCAAATGCTTTTGAAGCATGTGTTGTAGCTGCTATAGTGGGGTCTGGGTCAAAAAAGATTGAAAACCACTGCTCTAGATAAGACTATGCCTTCCCTTTCTTGAGCTGACATGCACTGAGTCTAATTTATAGCATAGTTAATTCAAACATTAGTGTCGTAAATATCATCTTCACACTTCAGTATATTTACCGAGGCAACCTTCCAGTTATCTTCCACCGTCCATCTTTATCCTGTATAGTGGACATGTAGCTTCTGTTCAGCATTACATGCAAAGTTCCAGCAATGCCGTAATAATCCGTCTGCAAACACAGTGTCGTGTTTAAATGAAATTAAAATGACTTTTGCTGCGTTTAAGTAGAATTTTGTTGATTGTTTCACAATCTATACGGTTTTTATCTGGTACTCCCCTATTTCAAATGTTTTATACACGGAAAAGTCGTGTTGCCTCTTGGTTTTATCTGCTTATGGTGCAACAATGGGGCTTCTTTACCAAAATCATGAAAAACATGGGTTCTCGCCGATACCATCACACCAAGCTGCATAAGATGCAAAAGCTCTTTGGGTCGCTCAACTCACGTGATAGCTCCACGGCTGCTTGAGCTTCATTTGTCCGCAAAAAAAGCCTTCTGTGCCGCAATCACGAGTAAATGCTGTTCCTGGGGGGAAGGATCGCATGTCTATTCCGCGACCAAAATCTATCAGTTTTAACTTCAATTGAGCTTCCGAAGATCTGAATAGAGATTTGTGGATGAAACGTCACTGTATTTATGGCACTGTCATAGCTCATGACATAATAGGTCTAGATGCAGCTTGTTTAGTTCAGCTAAACTTTCTATACTTGAAATGTTGAGTGTTTGATAAAATAACCTTAACACAAAAGGAAAAGCTATATTTTGTATTAGAAATGAACTTATGTAATTTGCTTGGATAGTTGAATCGCTGAAATAATGTTATCATCAAAAAGAGAAGCTTTATTTTGTATTAGAAATAAAGTTATGTAGGATTACGAATAAAATATATCAGCAAAGCTTTATTTTGTATTAGAAATATACTTATCTAGGATTAAGAATAAAATATATCAGCACGCTTCGTACTGCAAGTAGGGGTGTTCAATTTCGATTCGATTTCGATTATGGTGATATTCGAAATTCGTTATTCGTGTCGGACATATTCGAAATTATAGCCGCCCTTTCGGCTGAACGCGGTTGAAAGTAACGCGAGTGGCGCGAAATCTGTCTTGTCTCATTTTGCAAGCGAAAAAAGACTTCGACGCATGCGCATCGTCGATCACGTGACTATCACACGCTCTCGCGGGTCCAACGGCCAGTCCTGCACCAGGGATGCCAGGTTGGCATTTTTATTGCCAAATTTCTCAAGAATAAAGATAGCTAGGTTGTGCAATAGCAGAAAGTGTAGGCTGAGCTTTGTCGCAGTTTTATCCATTTTTTACCGAATCCATAGGCGCCTAAGCCGTGGGGGCAGAGCCGTAGCCAGACCGCAGAGCAAGGGGGACAACTTTTTTAGGGGGGGGCCGAACAAATTTAAATATGCAAAATCATTATAATTGTAGCTTTTGCCCGAGAATATTGAGATTATGCCAAGGGAGGAGAAATTTTTTTCAGGGGGGGCGAGGCCCCCCTGAAAAAAAGTTGCCCCCCCTGCTCTGCGGTCTGGCTACCCCGGCTGGCTACGGGCCTGCGCATATTTCTGTGTGTGGGCAACTTTTTATGCTGTATTGATACATAAAACAATAGATGAACTAGCGATCGGCAGCAGGAAAACATTTTTTGAATGCAAACCGCAACAGCTTCGCTATAAATAATCACTAGAACGAGTTGCGATGCTACAATTCAACACCAGACAACAAAATCTGTCATTTTTACATTGATTTAATGTCTGCAGACGTTGAATCAATGTAAAAATGACTAATTTTGCTTCCTAGGACATAGCAAAAATCTACCATTTTGCGTCGATTCAATGTCATCAGATGTCGAATGCACCCCAAAACAACATAATTTGCTTACGTAGACGGAGCGTGCGTTTAGCTTGATGCGCTTGCAAACATACTCGATGTCGCTTTCGAGTCGAAACCTCTGCATTCTGCAGTGAAATGTCGCGGCAGTGAATCGCTCGCTGTGAAAATGAACTTGAAGTGTTTGGGATCCCAGCAACCTCGGCTCCAGCGGAGCGATCGTTTTCAAAAGCTGGCCTGATCGTCACGAAGTTGAGATCCCGATTGACGGGTGACCATGTCGATCAGCTTGTGTTCATAAACACCAACATGGGCCTGGAGCTGTAGACGTTATTTTGTGTTATTTTTTCGCAAATTTTCATGGCTTTTTTTCGCGTTTTCTAGCGAATTTGCATGTCGTTTCTTTCAATAAAATCACATTTTGCAGTTTGGTGAATAGTTGTGATATTCGAAATTGAAATTCGGAAATCGAAAATAAATTGAATTTCGAATATTCAAATAATCGAAATTGAACACCCCTAACTGCAAGCTAAAAAATCTTTAAAAAATATGATATTTGAAGGACTGAAGACAATTTAACATCAAAAACGAGAAACACTACCACTGACCTGTAATCGTTGCACATGAGAAAATTGTCAGGTTTGATATCACCATGGATGACGTCAACGGAGTGGAGGTGGTCGATGATCGTCAGAACGGCAAGCGTTATTTCACTATAGGGCAGCGTCTTCTTTGTTTCGTGCATGTAGTTCAAGTAGTCCTGAGTGATGGTAAAAGTACGATTGAGAGTAAAGTGTTAAAAGGTGCCATGAAGTCATATTTAGGTCGGTATGGAGTTAGCAGTGGAAAGACGCCTTTCTGTCGAAAACTGAATGCACTTTTATATTGAAAAAAGTGTCATGGTCTACCACCCATTTTGTCTCCATTTTGCTTCAAAGAAGCCCGGTCTTCGTCTCGAAACCTCATGGGCAAACAAAAGTTCAATTTGCTGTTTTATTCGAATAGTTCAAACAGTTTTCCTCAAAACTACCACTCTGTGAGTTGAGAAACTTCAAAGCTACACTCTTGTCGGCTGCGTAGCCGAGTGGTGAGAACGTCAGCGCGACGTTCGAAAGGACGTGGGTTCGACACCGCTCCAGAGCACGCGGCTGTGTCTCGGCAAAGACACTTAATGGCAAGCCAAAATAAGGGGAGCAGCTGACTCGAAGACTATATGTCCCTTCGCTGCTTCCTGTCGTCTGTTGTATCGCATCTGTGATCGCAGTGTACCGTATGTTATTGCAATGGGCGCAAATAAAAACACGATTATTATTATTACTCTTGACTGTTATTGGAAGAGGCATTTTTTTAATGATTGATACAATGCTCAAAAAAAGATAATTTATATTTATTTTAATTACACGTTATCATGTAGGCTACCCAGGTTTTACTGCAGAACTACAAACTCTCAAACTGACCAAAAGTGTTCCGTGTGGGATAAAATTGCTCACAAGACAGGATGCGTTGTCGTAAATGAAGGCATGGTCTACGTCCATCAGCAGGTCTTCATTGAAGTTTGCGATTTTAGATTTCAACCTTCGCTTTGCTTCAGCAAGAATACAAACCTCCCACGGATAGGCCGGGGATTGAACCTGGTTGAAAAAATCTCATGATAAAAGCCGACGCCATTTTGTGGTCGTTACTGCACACGACAAAAATACTGTACAACCTTTGCAGTCATCCTGAACAACCAACAATTTTGATATCTCTCACAAGGGCGTCATATGACGTTAGAACAGCTGCAATGTAGCTGCAAATAAACTCGCTACAGTAATTTATCAATTGCAAACACTAAGAGTTTGAAAGTCATTATTTTTTCTGAACTTTCGGCTACTTTGAGACCACAATGTGACACTCAACATAATCTGAAAGCTAAACCCCCCCCAAAAAAAATTAAAATTGGGAAATAAAGAAGCACAAAAACAACAAATGCAGAATGTTAGCTAACTTAACTTCAACCTTGTTGTTTGTGCATTTAAATCACCAACTTGGTACGTAAGACTTTTTTAATAATAGTTAAGACATTACAAAGTTTTCTAATAGATTCATCAAACTAGTAAATTATAACAAAAAGTCTTAACATTGCACCTTGAGAGCATACGCATTCTGGCGGTCGTCTTCTGCAAGATGGACTTTAGCGAAAGCACCTTTCCCGACTACGTCGAATATTGAGTAGGATTTCTCGCCTAAGCAAATAATAGTTGTCGTTTATTTTGCATTCTCTGATGCATATGAGAGACAAAACGAATTTTTAGTTGAAAGTCATTAAATCAATGCAGAAAATTATTCCCGTCGGAGAATTAAATTTCTCTCAGCAACGCCATCATTGAACACGTGATTTTATAAATAAAACAGGTAGTAGACTAAAGGACAACCGTTCAACTCTTTATGCGGTTATAGAGTGGAATCTCAGCATACCTCTTTGTTCAATGTCAACTAATGGATGGAGCAATTTACAAACAACCACACAGCTACAAGTGGAAATTCAACACCAACAGGCTTGTAACGTCAGTTGTTCAAAATCTCCACAAATATGCGAAACTGCCAGGATGAGCTTCATAAACCGCTTTCTCATTCCAAGCAAACCATTTTTATCAATCACGTTGAAAACGTTTTGCTTGTAGAAGTTGATTTGAAAATCAACGTTAGCTTGAAACACTACAGAAACCTTATCACATTCATAACCTCATTCTTAAAATACAATTTTGGTACAGAGGTGACTTTCTTCAACCATAGACAGATAAAACCAAGCAACCACACGGCATTTAACATAATATATTAAACTGAACATAAAGTATAAACGTTTTCGGCCATACTCTAGTTAGCCCTTCTCAAGTAACAAAAATAACTGATTGTTAGTTTATAGTTTATGTTCACTCTAATGTATGGTGTTAAATGCCGTGTGGTTGCTTGGTTTTATCTGTCTATTGTTATTAAAAGGTGAAAATTGACAAGCACGTTATGTTTACGGAAAACAAAGGCTTATGCTACAATGCTATATCGCATTTAAAAAAATTGCAAAGTTTACAGCTCTGTCGTCGTGTGAGCTTCTGGTCTATCCTTTTACCACCCAACATTCACGGTGTTTGCGGACTACGCTCTAAAGCTACTAGAGAGCAGCCAGTATACAGTAGTTCCGATCTCATGTTTCTCGTGTAGTTTCACTGCACACCAACTCACCTATGGTACAAGTTGTGGACTTTCGAAAACGAGGCATCTTCCTGTGTAGCCTTATTATGTTGTTTGGATGGTGCTGGGATGACTCCATAATTTGCCGCAAAATGTCGTCTGCCCACGGATCTCTTATTATCTGCAATCTACTTGAATTCAATCCGTCTGTGTGGACAACTGATAACGCAGCAGGTTGTGCTTGAGGTTTTTGGAACGAATCGTTTGGTTGTTGCAGCATGGAAACATCGTTATTATGCGCAAAATTAACACTATTTCTTGCGTAGGAGTTGTTTGTCGAGGGCAGTACGTGAAACGATTGGTCACTTGAAGCACTCAAATCAAGAAGAGGTTCTAAACTCAAATCTGCAAGATAAAAAGTGATAAAATTAAACTTGCAATGTATCAAAACAAAGAAATGAGTGTTTAAACCAGACATGAAACTTGAATTTCTCAGATAGACATTTGTAACTAACCAGTAACCACCCGTCATTATAAGGTCGCAATAAAATTAAAACAATAGCTATTAAATAGAAAATAATTGCCATGGCTAGTTCATGACCAACAAAGTAGACCAAGGCCGAGAGGGTTAGAGATCGACAGTTGCCACAACACCCTGGAAAGCGTAATCTTGTAGAAAAAGAATAATTAGTAATTACCCTTTTTGTCACGATCCAATTCTGACAAGGAAGTCTCCATCAGTTCAGTGCAGAGGCCATCGAGATTATTTAATTTGTTGTTTTCACAATAATCCATGCTTTCCTCCTTATGTTCTCGTCGGTTGAGGAGTGTATCAGCGTGAAAATTTGCGCCACCATCCGTGCCTTTATTGCTAAGTATAGAAACGTAAGGTGGAAATAGAGAATTTGACATAGAAGGTTGCGCCAAGTCATTAGGTTTGATTTCTGAATCATTGGGAATCCGCAAGCTAGAGTGGAAAAGCATGCTAGCGTTTTCTTTGCTGTCCATGCTCACATCAGCAAACACATTAAACCCAGGTGGACTTGTAGGTTGTAGAGCCACAGGCTGCAGAGACAAAGACTTGTCCATGGCAAAGCCACTAGTAGCCAGTTTGCTTGAGTTAAAACCATTGTTTGTAACAGTAGAACAATTTTTGTCTTCGTCAGCAAAGATGCTGAATGCTGGCTTCATAGAATCTGTCAGGAAAAAAAAAAATAATAAAAACATTTTAGAAAAAAAGGAAAGTAAGAAGTTACCAGAACACCCACCCACAACCCAGACAGCAAACTAATTGTTTTTCCATAGATTCAACGTCGAATCAATGTAAAAAACGGTTGATGTGCTGTCTGAGAAGTAGCAAATTTACATTTTTTTAACTTCTAACTTTAGAACCATGTAAAAAATACAACTTTTGCAGGCTAAAAAAATTCATAACAAGGTCACCCGGACAATTATTATTTATAATGTTGTCAATCTCTGTGCCAAAAAGTAAAAGTGTTTACCTAATTAAAACACTAGCCTAATTTGAAAATCTTCTATAAAGAAAACAAGAAATAATTTCAAAAAAAAAATCGTTGAACAGTGAACACGCTCAAAGCAAAGTAGTTTCAAAACCAACCAAACAAACAAACCTTTAGTGACGCATATACTTGTGCTTGGTAAGAATTGGATTGAAGAATCTTCTTCATAGGTCACTACCGATACGTTAGCGAACCGTTTCCTGTCCGCAGTTGGTGGACGAATGAAGGATTTCGTGGGAGGGAGCGACTCACAATGTAGCTGAGACTTGGCAGCAACTGATTTGTCGCTTTCATTGCTGGCTTCAAGAATGGGACTGTTCAAAACATAATGTCATATTACATAGTTTCAGTGTAATACAAACATGACTGTCTTTGTACAATAGTTGGTTTGTTTTTGTAAATCAAAAGTGAACAGCATAATTAAGAGCATATTTTGCATAATTTCAAGGTGGGTGCGATTGGAGAAATGAAACTGGAAGTTTCGGACTTTTTATCATTTTTAAATTTAGAAAATAGCCCAGCCAGTAAATTACAAATTATTTTTTTACATTGAGTCAACGTCTGCAAACTTTGAATAAATGTGAAAAGGGACCAAGTTGCTGGCTGGGATGCAGCTTCTTAGAAGGTATTCAATGTTGCCAAAAAGACACTGAAATAACTTTGTGCCAAAACCAAATGATAGGTCACTTGAATTGAACAAGGATTTTTCAGGGTTTTCGAAATTAGATAAGCACTTCACGACTCACGTGTTGACTAAAAAACAAAGCTCTGTGCTGCATCAACAATGACTCAACCATTTGAAGATCAAGCTGCTTTGACAAGTTTCACAGACCAAAGAAAAATTCCCACATTAACAATTTCATGTGTCACCTTAATTTTTTAGCATTTTGTGGGGAACTCTCGTCAGCATCCGCGTCATGCAGTGGCGGATCGGCGCACACGAAAGGAGTCTTCATGCTAGCAGCTGGCCAGAGCGACGTACTTTCAGCTAAGATTTTAGCAGAAGGAACAAAGCCAACTTGCATGGACTCATCTGGTTGAAGAATAAGAGTATAAGTCAACGTAGTTAGAGCATGGTGTATTAGACACGTCTTTCTTATTCGTCGACTAAGACTGATCATAATTCACAGTTAGAATAAAAGCAATTCTAGAAACTCATAATGAATTTTAGACAAATATTACACAATATTCAATCATTAGCATTGTTGACAGCAAATTGAAGCTTACATAAATTAAATAGTAAAATAGACAACAGACGAAAATACAACACAGAATTGTTTATTCAGACAACTTTTAAAAATGAAGCAAAGAATCAATTCAAAGGAAATGCAATAAAAATGCCAAAGTTTCAACAACACGTAATTTCAAATTCCTCGGGCATGTTATACTGTTTCACGCTTAATTCTTAGCTACACATTGATTTGATCTCAAGATCAACACAAAAAGTTTAGTATGTACCTTGGCTCGGACAAAACGCACTAAAGGTGGAGTGGTCATTGTTAGCAAATTCCCCATTGTGGCCTCTTGCGATTGAAACATCTTCCAAAAACGTCGGATTAGTTTCAACATCTGCAGGATTGTTTTCAGAAACGGTTTTCTGTGACGAACAATGTAAGAATGTTTGACAAAGCATCACAATATTGCCCTCAATCAATGATTACAAGTTTCTGTGAACTAATCTTCGTCGTGTGAGCCTCTAGGGCCGAAGGTCTACCCTTCTACAACTCCTGATTCACGATAAACTAATAATAATAACCAACAGATTTAACTCTCAGCACATAACGTTGGAGGGGAGACTGCGTTCACGTGGTCACTCCTGGAAGTAATACAAAACTGTCGAAAAAAGAACCTCGACTCGGAACGGTCAGCGACTTCATGGAACCATTATTTTCTGAGAACAGCAGTTTCACTGTCGACAAGTCCCATTGTTCCACCACCCTCCAACTGAATGCAGGTATCAAACCAGTAAGATCGATGTGATCGAGCAATTCTCTCAAACACAGCGACCGCATGTGAAATAGATGACTGAGCAGCACCAAGTTTTAAAGCGAATCTTCATTTAGCGGCACATTGTACAAAAATGGTTGAACTGACCAGCACAATCAAAAGCAAAAGATATTGCAACGTACTTGAGGAATCTTCAGCGACTCTCTATCGAGTAACCCGAAAGGAGTTTTGACAAGATCGGCTTTCAGTTTTGATTTCTCGTGATCATCCTTTTGTCTGTGTCTGTGAAACAAAACGAGAAATTAGTGAAAGTTCGACAAGATCGAACTGAAGGAAGAAGACGCGATGGACAGAATGAGATGGAGAAAAAAAGTGAAAACAACCGCTGCAAGGAAAGAATTAGTCACCCTACTGGTGGGGACAAAAGCGAATTTGGATAACCACAGTGTCTCAATTCCAAGCATGCGAAATCGCGCTACTTGATATTACCAAATGATTTAATATGAAAAATCAGCACAGTCTTATTTGTAAAAAAATTAGTGCAGTAGAATGTTACTCACTCATTTCCCTTGTCACTGCGATTGGCGTTGGGTGCTGGAGCACTGACGGACTCATCACAAAATACTTCAAAGCTCTTAGCTTTATCTACGGAAGGTTCTTGAATCAAATCAGAAAATAGTGACGTTTGAGATAGTGGCTGCTTGAACATGTCCATTATGTTTCCTGAAATATACGACAAGTGTACAAATAAACAACAGATACGAACATCAATTAGGATTATAAAAAGGTGAAGGTGGCCGTATGCTTGATTCCAAGCATTGGGAAATAAGATGAGGTTCTCATTACACTATGGCCTTCGGCTCTGACGAGAGTAGAACAGACGTTTCTTTTTACTCCGTTGTTTTTTCTTCAGCAACAACACCCAGGGTAGATCAAAGCTGGTTTTTTTAACAACTAACTTAAGTCGGGAGATAACTTCTATCGCATGATTGAAACGAGCGCACTTTATCCGATGCGGCATCTCACTGCTTTTTGCATTACACGGGACTCAAATGAAAAACAATAATAAACCCGTACTTTCAGAATTTTAATTTTTTTGTCAATTCCAATTTTTTTTTCGTTTTTAACCCCAAACATACACATCGGTATAACAATATAAAACCAATCCAGTTTATTCCGTCAAAAAAGCTAGAGATGTTATTGTTTTATTGTGCACATGAAGCAGCAGAAAGTGAATTGGAATAACTTTGTTTCAATTACGAACCTAGAGCTTCTTTGGTACAAACTGTAGGAGACGGTTGAGCTCGTCTTGACAAGTTGCATGAACTGTTGGCGCTGAGACCATCCCTCGTTGCTAAACTGTCGTCCACGGGGGGTAGAGGAAGTTCTTTGATGCTTTCTGCGCATCAACAAAATAATCATAACAAGCAGCATAAACATCACTCTTTTCACGATAAACATTTGACTTTTGTCAGACAAAGCTCTTGATATCACGCAAGAAGTTGTTGTAAAATCTGCTTTTCACAAGAAAAAAGTGTTAAAAATACAATTGTTGGAAAGTTATTGAAAAGTAGGAACAAGTAGTGACTCAGCAAGTCAGCATGAATGAGCAAGGTCAAGTCCAGCCATTGCAACACGTAAAAAATTGTGAAAAAAGAAAGTGTCTTGCTGATTCAGCAACAAACCTTCATCTGTGCAGGGTTGATCAAAGTCTGCAGCTTCTGGAAATGAGGGTTTCTAAAAAACAGTTGTCACGATTATTCGGTTATGTGGCCGAGTGGTAACAACGCTGGCGCTTGAAGGAACGTCGGTCGTCGGTTCGACGCCTCTCCAGAGCACGCGGCTCTGCAAGCCACTTAATGGCATGTCAAAATAATGGAAGCAACAGACTCGACGACTCTTTGTAGTCTTAGATCTGTGATCACAGAGTACTGTATGTTGTCGCAATTGGCACAAAATAAAACGTGATTCAATTCAAATATATGAAATTTTCAAACGGGATTTATGAGTTTAATGTGGTTTGATAGATGGAAATATTTCTACTGACACACTCTAATAACCACAGTTCAAATCATGATACAATGAGGCTGTTCCAACCAGTTTGTTCATTCGCAGTCTTTTCAGCTGCCCGCACACATTTTCGAGCTTCACAGTTACTTCTTCACTTTCTCTTGTTAGACCACCATCTTGGTAGTTGTCGTCACCCTGAACAATAGTAACTAAGTGAAATATTAGTAACCAAAAAGATCAATTTAATCATGTTACATTTTGTAAAAGTAGTGCATCTCCCCACACAGCAAAATCCATCCTTTTTACAGTAACTCAGCACTCGAAAACGTAGAATCAATAAAAAGACCAAAAGTTGCAATCAAACTTACTAAATCGGGTCTGTTTACCTTGGTTCAGACTATTGCAGCCATAGGCGCCCAACTATTTTTTTGGCCGTGGGGGCGAAAGCGTATTTCATTAGCAGCAACGTAAATTCAGCGAAATGTCACGCAGATGGATGACGTAATTATGTCGTCACACTAGGATTGCTTTTATTGCCACACTCGGAGTTATCGCTGCGTTCGACCTACCGTTAATTATTATAAACAAAACTAAACCACTTCGGTTAAGCAAACACATGACATGCGTCTGCGTTGGCTAGCGGTTAATGGACTGCGACTCTTTAAGCTAAGCACAACATAAAGTTTAGCAACGAACTAGATTTATTAGCATGAAACAAGAGACGAAAAGGTTTACTAAAAGGTATACTGTAAATGGAATGAAAATACTAACTTGATCATACGCTTGAAAATATACCTGTTGAAAGCAAAATCATTCATGTTTACATCAATTCAACAGCACGTCACCTTGAATAAATTTAAAAGTTGCTGACATCCGTAAACAACCCTTGAAAAATAGTTACGGAGAGACGTTTGATTAAGTTTTCGACTTGACATTGCTCCCTTTTCACTACAATATCGCAACTTATGACTGACCTGCTTTCAATTCGCTGTAAAACGCCCGTTTTGGTGTTACAGATGAAACAAAAGATGCGCATATTCCCCACCTTTGATCGGGTTTCTATGGCAACGGTCGTGTGTGCGCCATGCAGTTTGCGCGAGTCCGTTGTTGTGTTGATTATGCCGCGTGTGCGCAATGCGGTTTGTACCAGCCCTTGTTGCATTGGTTAGTGGTTACCTCGGGCCGAGACGTCAAGTTCATTTTCACGGCAAGCGATTCACTGCCGCGACAATTCTCTGCAGAGGTTTCGACTTTCGAAAGCGACATCGAGTCTGGTTGCAAGCGCATAAAGCTAAACGCACGCTGCGTCAACGAAGCAAATTATGTTGTTTTTGGGTGCATTCAA
The DNA here is from genome assembly GCF_918807975.1 of Aplidium turbinatum. Lineage (NCBI taxonomy): Eukaryota > Metazoa > Chordata > Ascidiacea > Aplousobranchia > Polyclinidae > Aplidium > Aplidium turbinatum. Next base: position 52,374,989 of record NC_137472.1, read on the forward strand.
CATCTGATGACATTGAATCGACTCAAAATGGTAGATTTTTGCTATGTCTCAGGCAGCAAAATCAGTCATTTTTACATTGATTCAACGTCTGCAGACGTTAAATCAATGTAAAAATGACAGATTTTTTGTCTGGGGTGGGATTGTAGCTTCGCTGCTCGTTCTAGTGATTATTTATCGCGAAGCTGTTGCGGTTTGCGTTTAAAAATGTTTTCCTGCTGCCGATCGCTAGTTCATCTATTGTTTTATGTATCAATGCAGCATAAAAAGTTGCTCCCACGCAGAAATATACGTGGGGGCCTGGCCCCCACGGCTTAGGCGCCTATGATTGCAGCTACACAGTTACACACTCAAAAAAAATCATCTAAAACTGTAGCTAATCCAACATATGTCTTAAAGAGGTTAAAGAAAAAAAAACGCAATTATTGTCACAAAATTTATGTGGTCGTGATGCTGATTGGCAGATGCAAAAGTGTTGCGCAATACGTAGCTTAAAAAAACTCACCAGTTTTATTTTGCAGAGTTCAAGAACTTTCTTCAACTGACTTTGCCTCCTTATCAATTCTTCTTCTTTTGCTTTCACTTGATTTTTCATCTCTTCATTCTGTCGTTTGTATTCTTCACATTCTTCCTCCTGGCGCTTATGCTGGTATTCCCTTTCTAATCTTTCTTCCTCTGCAAACAGAGCGTTACAAGTGCAGTCAGAAAAAGAAGTTTCAGCTTAAACTGGAATTATACTTTCAACAATGCGATGTCGGTACGTTTTCACTCGACCAGTTTTCAGCGAGCAAATTAGTCGTTTTTCACATTGACTTAACGGCGGCAGATAATGACTCAATGTAAAAAAGGACAGACTTGCTGGATGGTGTTGTCTTCCTCTACACTGAAAATCAAACAATAATAATAAAATCAATAGCAGTTTGGCGATGAGGTAGTGTAGTGGTTAGCCAAATGCTTGCAATGTTGGACAAACCGGTTCGATTCCTGTGTCGAGCAGCGATGACACCACTTACCAAGCGAGAGTGAGTTCGTCGTGTTTCGGAATAGATGAAGGAACTGGCCATTCGGCTCCAGTATATCGCAATTGCCAATGTCACCGCCACAAAGAAACCTTCTAATGTTAATCGGACATGGGACATTCATATCCTTAACATACTTAGTAGTATATCATACAAAATCGAGTTAGTTTGAGGTAAAGAGAAAGTCGTACCTTTTTTCCTTTCTCTCATTTTCCTTCTCCATCTAGCGGCAATAACTTCTTCAAGTTGGAACTCTCCCATCACGGAATAGACTTTATCAACTGGATACATGCATACCTGGAGATGCATTAAATATTTTTGAAGAATGACAACATCCAAAATAGAAAAGGATACCAATCGGGAGTATGATTCTTCATGTTAACTCAATCTATGACTCAGTGCTTGGGGTTTGGGAAATTCATTAATATTAGAGAAAAATGTTGTCCTTCACATCAATGATATTGTGAGTAACAGAGCTTTGGTTTCGAATATCGTGAGTAGTAAGAGCTTGTTTACCGTGGTATTGTCCAACTATAACAATGCAAAACAGATCTCCTTCCAAGTTTGAAACTCTATAATTGGTCTGACAGGCTTGAGCGCTAGTAAATTAAAAATCTATTCTGACATGAAAGATATTTTCGAAGAAATCACTTTCAAAAATTGGAGGTTTATCAATTCAACCATAATTTTCGATCAAAGTCAATAGCAGGGTCAGTCACCGTATTAGTATTTTGGTCTCCATAACTTTCTCGGATTGCTTTGTGCAATGACGATTCTTCGTTTGTCTGCTGCACCTTTCGTTCAGCGAGGAAATGTTCGACATTCCTGGACACTTTCCTTGTCGCTGGGTGAACGTTTGATTCGTCTGTGTAGAAAAGTTTCACACATTTCTTAACGAAACAAATTAGCAATCGAAAAAAATCTTTAACTCGGAGGGAAAAAAGTTTTGAAGCTGAAGCATTGCTACACGTTATGTACCTTGTCGTTACAACTTAAATGGTGCAAAAGTGTTTCTAAAAAAATATAAAAACACCTACCAGGAGTGCGGTCAACAGTGTTATCTTGGAATATGGTGAATGACGAAGGTGTAGAACGAGAGGAACTAGAGATTCCACGCTGAGGGACCTTTACAAAAAGTTCAGTTGATGAAAGGATTCAAAAGACTTAAAATAATTTTTATTACGAACAAAAATAAATGCGAACCTTTTTGTCTTTCCAAGCTGTTGGGTCGTGGATTGCATTCTCTTTGTTCAAAATGCTGCTTTTTGGCATGTCTGCCCACTTTCCAGTTTTACCAACGGCCGGTTTTTGATTTTCGTCATCATTAAAAAAACGTAACTTTTTTGTACCAGAAGTTTCCAAGTTGTTTTGAATCTTCGTGCTTTTCAGGAGAAGTGCTGAGAAACAATTGCAAAAAGATATAGTCAGGAATAAAAGTTAAAACTTAGGTAGGCTTACTTACTGTTTGAACTACTTACCACTCTAGTGTACAATCAAACAAATTCACCTCAGCTTAAAGAAATTGAAGCTTTTTGAAATCATCAAAGATAGTACGAAAATAATTTTGAAACATTGTATAAAAATACTGAAAACTAAATTTGATTACACCATTTCACAGTACTTGAGTTTTGCTCAGATTTTCGTACAGAGCCCACTTTTTTTTTAGATCCAATTCCTTGTAAACTTCCAAGCGCTTTTCTTTCATTCGCCCTGAATTATAATCAAAGATATATAAATAAATGATTTCCTGGATGCAGAAAGAGTATCAAGAAAAACAGCAAAAACAAACTGTATATACAATACAATAAATACATACGTTTTGTGGACTAGAAAGCTTTAGCTAAAATTTCAAGAAAAGTGACAGAGTGAGCATTTACAATGTGTACATACATGGGTGATGGATTAAACACCTCTGAAGTATCATCATCTTTACTATTCTGAATTCCGGCCATCGATGCTCTGGCAGTGCGCAATTCAAAAGCACTAAAAAAAAATTGAAGAAAGTTATAAGACAAAAGGTTTTACATGTTTACAGAAATTATTTTCACTAGTAAATACTGTAATCACAGCTAATACAACGTATTTTTTTTAATTTTTAAATTTATTTAAGGCAGTTGCACTGGTAACTAACATAACTACCTCTTCATTTGTGACAAAAACACAGCTGGCTGAGCATTATTTTGTTCTCCATATTCGAAAATAGCTGCAGCCTTCTTAAAATGACGATACTTTTCATATTCCTCCGCCCAAGCAACGTAAAAAGATGCACAAGATGTTCCAATGCCTTCAGTTTTCATGTAAGAAAAATTATTGATTGGATTGTCACTTATCTGTGCCATTGTCAGCCAAGAATCAACATACCGAGGATCATTTCTGCAAAAAAAAATCTGATACATTTCTGCATAGGTTGTCAGCAACAAAACTTCATATCACAGTAGAATGTAGCCTGCCACACTATTTCCATATCAAATAATTGCTAATCTGGTAAACAGTTGAACAGGGGTGGCCACAGTCAAACAAGTGTATAGCAATTAGCCTTTCTCAATTACGACAAAATTCCAAAGTGGTCAATGAATTCACTGATATAAGATAGTAGGCCTGGTGCATGGTTGGGAAGTGTCACAATCATTATTTTTTTGTTTTCAAAAATCAGTAATGTTTATGTGTATCTGCATGTCAAAAAGATTTGTGCAACTACAGCAGCAGGCCGCCATATAAAAATGCACCATGGACCGTGATTATCCAATACGCTGCACTTTGGCTTCCCTTGACATAGAATGAAAGAGCTTAAAACTGATTATGCTTTTAACCAAATTCAATTATACTAGAGGGTGGTTCAACTACCAGTATAGTAATGTATATTACTATTCACGATAATCACGAATACAAGTATTAATAATTGCAGGTTGAGAATATCATTACACTAAGATTATCAAATGTTGCGTTGTTGACTTGTTGTTGCAAGTTTGTTAGTTAGTAAGTTAGGATTAAGTCACTTGGTAAAGCAGGTTGAAAAGTATTCCCGAACTGTATCACAAAACACTGGTGTAGTCAGAATAATTTCGAAGTCAGAGTTAATTTTTTCAAAAGAAACTAATTGATAACTTACTTGTATTGGTCATGTTTAAGAAATTTTACAATGTATTTTTGGAGAAGATTTTCATAATTCTTTCTGTTTTCTCCAATTGGAAAATGTTGACGTGTCCACTTGAGATACCTGTTGATACATGGAATGCAACATTACAAAATGAAAAAAATAATGTCATACAAAAACAATAAAAAATCATAATACAACAAAGTGACACAAGAGCAATGAAGCAAACTTTGTAGGATTTAAGCCAACCACCTGTGAGACAAATGTTTTTCTGTCCATCTCTCTCAAAGCAGGACAGCCTACAAGTTCCATTTTTACAACAAAAAATGCATAAAAAAACCTAATTAGTACAATAAGCTGAATAGGTGAAACACATTTATAAGACATTGTTTAAAAACTTTTAATCAGCACAAAAGTTGTTCCAAAAAACACATGGCCAGTTTGGCATCTTTTTTTTGGAAATTAAATGCAAAAATTCTTTTACGTTACAAATTTGCGTTCAAGCTAATTCTCAAAAATTGATACAGATAACAAGCAGACGGGAACACATGCAAATCAATCTTTGTTTCCACCTTCAAGCACACCATTAAATGTCTTGTCAAAAATACAATCACATGCTATTGATAGATATGGAGCTGATACCGTTTCTAGTGTCTCGCAGGGGCTCCCATCAATTAATTGCATAGCCACAACTGAGCTACAGATGAAAACACAAGAGAGATTGAGTTACCTATCCCATGCATCAATAGGATCCTGTGAATTTTCCCCTGCTAAAATTTCTTCTTCAAATCTTTGCCTTTCTTCAAGCAGATGTTGTGTGTCCAGTTCAGAAGGCTGAAAAAGTTTTGCAACATATTAACATCTTAGGATAATTTAAGAAATATGCCGCCACCAACGACTAAAAAATCATATCTGAATTTGGGTTTCATTTTGACAAGTTTTATTCAGTGTAGTCTTAGACTAGCCTATTGTTTATAGCCTCTCTTAGAGAGAGAGACAAAACTTTTATTTTGTCCGTTGCAAGAATAGTATGATACAATTATAAACAACATGAATAAGATACCACTCAATTGCTTGTTTGCTACATGCGACAACCGCAGGGCGCAGGCTTAAATTCTTAATATTATAATTTCTCTTCACGTTCTTGATCGATTTCAAAAATCTTGGCAATAAAATGTTCAATCAAATTATCTTCTTCATGTTACTAAACTTAGTTTACCTCCAGGTCTCAATTTATCATAAATCCAGTTTTTAGATTTGGACATGGAGAGCAAAAACTTTGCTGCTTAACTTTGAAAAGCAGGAAAAAAATCAATTTCTTGTGAAAAAATACATCCATGTCCTATTGGCCTGGGTTACATGTCAGCGCAGTCAACTCAAGTTAATTGCACACTGGATAATTGCATAACCCATTTTATCTCATTAAGATGGTCAACACAAAGCAATTAGCAAATCATGAGTTAGGAAAATAATTTGATTTATCGCAAAGTATATTGCATAGAATACAATTTACAATTTAAAATGTAATGGCTATGGCTAGTGGCTACCATAACCTATGATAAAAAAAGTCGCAGTGGCAACACTACAGCAAGAAAAATAGACAATGCCTTAGTGCCTTAATGCAAAGATTTATGCGAATAATATTGGCAAATTTACATTGTAGAATTAGGCCCAGTGGTTTGACAGAACAGTGAATATTCAATCAGCATTGCAAGTGCTATAAACTACAAGCAAAACTGCAACTTATTTATTTTACACCTTTAGTTTTATTTTATATAAAAGTGGGTTTGCAATGAAATGTTATAAACATGCAAAAACAATAGAGAACATTATGAAATTAAAAACGTATGGGATATGCGCACTTGAAAAGCAGCTTCTAAGAAGGAAATTTTTCTTCCTGATGAAATGGGTTGAACGTTTTCTTTGCTGGATTCCCAAGCCATCTTGCTAAATCATGCCAAACTCTGCTGAACGCTTAATGTTCTCCAACCAGGCTTGCCAGATAGCCAAATTAGAAAAAGCCAAGCTTACCTAAAAAAAAGCCAAATCTACTACAAACTCTAACAAGCCTATTTTTTTTTCTTAAAAAAACAAAAAGTGCAATAAATGGTCATACTGGTAGTGGTACATTGAGACGTAATCATTTCCTAAAATACATCACAAAGTTATTTATAAACTACCGTAGCTTAAGAAACAAAATCAGTCGCGACAAGACACTAAAAGACAAAAATAACAGTTTAACAATATCCAAAAGCGACTGGGTCTGTAGAGAATAGACAGACATAGTAGTCATCGAGTCAAAGAATTTAAATGGGATCATCGTCTTTTTGCAGCAGCCACAAAGACCTTCGTTTACTAACTTGGTCAGTTTGATGATGTTCTTTGATGTAAACAAAGATAGCATGCTTGGTGTTACTTTGAAGTGATTACAGCATTGCTTTGAGGAATGCAAATGCGTTTTTATTCTCAGCAATGAGTCCAACATTTGCAACCGCATTCTATTTCTCCCCTTTGTTTTGGTCAAAGTGACGGTGAAAATAACCCGTTCTACAACTGCATTGGAGATTGGCATGGTTAACCTTTTTCTAGACCTCTGTTATGTTTGGCATCATAGGCCTATATTGATTTTTTTCGTTGTGATGGTCAGAAATAAAAACAACCTGAACTGTTAAACAAGACAAAAGCATATATATATGGCCAATTTGCAAAACCATGTGTTCTTGCAGAATTTGTTTATGTTTTGACAACAATCTAAAAATCTGCTGTGTATCTTTTGGAATTTTTCCAGCAAATACGTACCGGTACCGTAGCCTACTTCAGATGACCAGTCAATAAGGCCTACCTTCCTATATTTTGCCCTATTTCTTGTACATTATCACCTTGAGGCTTGAAATCTCATTGGCGACTGATCAAAGAGGACTCAAGCAGTTTGGGAAAGGACTTTAGATGGATGCAAAGCACTCAAGTTTTGAAAAATCATTGTCATCGCATCACATGTTACACTACCGTATTTATTGAGTTAGCACTTTAAGGTTTTCGAGGCAATTTTTCTCTTTTTATATGAGTAAACGAACTGGTAAAGCGGCGGTCAAATACTCTTCTGGCAAGAATACGGTGCGATACTGATAAACCCAGCCTCATGGGCGAAACACGGTGTCTATCGCTGTTAATTCTTGCTACAATCGGCTGCCGAGAAACATTATAGTTTGACTTCTTCTTAACATAACACTCATGAAATTTTTGAATGAAACAAAAAAAGCCTAAACTTTTTAATTTGGCTTTAAAAAATCCAAACTGGCAACCGTGTCCATGTCTCCATTCTCCAACCTGAGAAAATATTTTGAAAATTGTTTCTTCAAAATTAAAATTGCCGCCACCAAAAAGAAGAAGTTGCCATTGCTAAAGTGTATTTTTGCAAGATAGTCCAGAAACAATTCCGGTAATTTTCTAAAAAAAAAAAAAGACAAAAAAGATTGGAAACCAGAGGCAGCAATGCAGCCAAAAATTGTCATCGTTGAAATAGATTTCTACTTTTCAACGCCATATGACATAAATGATGAACATAACCTTTAGCCCATGTTTTTGAGAAAACTTGCTGGTTAAATTCATTTTTTGCAAACCTAAGTCATATTTGGTGAGAAAGTCAAAAGTTACATAATTTGGAAAATTTGTTGCAAATTCATTTATTAAACGTTTATTTCAGACGTTGCGATCAATACGAAGCGAAGAGAAAAATTTACATGCATGCAGTATGCGCTTGCTATGCCAGCATAGACTTTCATAAACAAAGTAGAGTAAGAAACATTCAGAATATGGCACGTTTTCCTAGAAGTGTCTTGTTTTGGGGCCCTAAGATCTCATCAATATCGGGCGCAACTTATTCTCTCACTGGCCCTGCATGTATCAAGTTTGTTTATTTAGCACAACTACCATCCCTAAGTACAACATTATTTTTTCGGATTAATAATCATGTGAAATTTGTATGTTTTCAATTTTTTTCGGCAGTTATTTCAAAAGATTGTTGAAATCGTTTGCATCTTTTTCTTCTATTGTTTTGCCTGAACCAGGCATCGACGGCCTCGGATGAATAATTGTACCAAGTGTTTTTATTATATAGTGTATGAATGATTGTTTCTCTCTTGTCGTTAAACTGTTTCAGACGAGCTTGTCTTTGTTTGCCAGTATCTGGTGGAATTTGATCAGTTGTAGCCTTTGGATGACAAGCAGTTTTTTTTATTTCTGGCAACACTGTTTTTTTTTTTTTTTCTTTGTGTCATACCAAAGTTGCCAGTTGCAGCATAGATATCTTATCTTAGATATCTTATCTTATCTTAGATAGATATCTTATCTTAGATATAGATATCTTTGAAGCGTTCTGCTGGGAGTTCCTTCCAAATGCCCACCTATTGATGCACATCCCTGGAAAGGTAATTTAATACTGAATCCGATGCATGCAAAATTTAAGTGGCACGTGTTGCGGATTATAGTTCTATTTGAAGATGTTTGAAGTGGTGTCCATTATGCAAACATCGTATTGTTTTAATGTTTATCGTAAATATATCCTCCATCTTTGAAGCGTTCTGCTGGGAGTTCCTTCCAAATGCCCACCTATTGGTGCACATCCCTGGAAAGGTAATTTAATACTGAATCCGATGCATGCAAAATTTAAGTGGCACGTGTTGCGGATTATAGTTCTATTCGAAGATGTTTGAAGTGGTGTCTATTATGCAAAAATCGTATTATTTTAATGTTTATCGTAAATATATCCTCCATCTTTGGAGCGTTCTGCTGGGAGTTCCTTCCAAATGCCCACCTATTGATGCACATCCCTGGAAAGGTAATTCAATACTAAATCCGATGCATGCAAAATTTAAGTGGCACGTGTTGCGGATTAAAGTTTTACTTCAAGATGTTTGAAGAGGTGTCTATTATGCAAAAATCATATTATTTTAATGTTTATCGTAAATATATCCTCCATCTTTGAAGCGTTCTGCTGGGAGTTCCTTCCAAATGCCCACCTATTGGTGCACATCCCTGGAAAGGTAATTTAATACTGAATCCGATGCATGCAAAATTTAAGTGGCACGTGTTGCGGATTATAGTTCTATTCGAAGATGTTTGAAGTGGTGTCTATTATGCAAAAATCGTATTGTTTTAATGTTTATCGTAAATATATCCTCCATGTTTGGAGCGTTCTGCTGGGAGTTCCTTCTAAATGCCCACCTATTGATGCACATCCCTGGAAAGGTAATTCAATACTAAATCCGATGCATGCAAAATTTAAGTGGCACGTGTTGCGGATTAAAGTTTTATTTCAAGATGTTTGAAGTGGTGTCAATTATGCAAAAATCATATTATTTTAATGTTTATCGTAAATATATCCTCCATCTTTGAAGCGTTCTGCTGGGAGTTCCTTCCAAATGCCCACCTATTGATGCACATCCCTGGAAAGGTAATTCAATACTAAATCCGATGCATGCAAAATTTAAGTGGCACATGTTGCGGATTAAAGTTTTATTTCAAGATGTTTGAAGTGGTGTCAATTATGCAAAAATCATATTATTTTAATGTTTATCGTAAATATATCCTCCATCTTTGAAGCGTTCTGCTGGGAGTTCCTTCCAAATGCCCACCTATTGGTGCACATCCCTGGAAAGGTAATTTAATACTGAATCCGATGCATGCAAAATTTAAGTGGCACGTGTTGCGGATTAAAGTTTTATTTCAAGATGTTTGAAGTGGTGTCTATTATGCAAACATCGTATTGTTTTAATGTTTATCGTAAATATATCCTCCATCTTTGAAGCGTTCTGCTGGGAGTTCCTTCCAAATGCCCACCTATTGGTGCACATCCCTGGAAAGGTAATTTAATACTGAATCCGATGCATGCAAAATTTAAGTGGCACGTGTTGCGGATTATAGTTCTATTTGAAGATGTTTGAAGTGGTGTCTATTATGCAAAAATCGTATTATTTTAATGTTTATCGTAAATATATCCTCCATCTTTGGAGCGTTCTGCTGGGAGTTCCTTCCAAATGCCCACCTATTGATGCACATCCCTGGAAAGGTAATTCAATACTAAATCCGATGCATGCAAAATTTAAGTGGCACGTGTTGCGGATTAAAGTTTTATTTCAAGATGTTTGAAGTGGTGTCAATTATGCAAAAATCATATTATTTTAATGTTTATCGTAAATATATCCTCCATCTTTGAAGCGTTCTGCTGGGAGTTCCTTCCAAATGCCCACCTATTGATGCACATCCCTGGAAAGGTAATTCAATACTAAATCCGATGCATGCAAAATTTAAGTGGCACGTGTTGCGGATTAAAGTTTTATTTCAAGATGTTTGAAGAGGTGTCTATTATGCAAAAATCATATTATTTTAATGTTTATCGTAAATATATCCTCCATCTTTGAAGCGTTCTGCTGGGAGTTCCTTCCAAATGCCCACCTATTGGTGCACATCCCTGGAAAGGTAATTTAATACTGAATCCGATGCATGCAAAATTTAAGTGGCACGTGTTGCGGATTATAGTTCTATTTGAAGATGTTTGAAGTGGTGTCTATTATGCAAACATCGTATTGTTTTAATGTTTATCGTAAATATATCCTCCATCTTTGAAGCGTTCTGCTGAGAGTTCCTTCCAAATGCCCACCTATTGGTGCACATCCCTGGAAAGGTAATTTAATACTGAATCCGATGCATGCAAAATTTAAGTGGCACGTGTTGCGGATTATAGTTCTATTTGAAGATGTTTGAAGAGGTGTCAATTATGCAAAAATCGTATTATTTTAATGTTTATCGTAAATATATCCTCCATCTTTGGAGCGTTCTGCTGGGAGTTCCTTCCAAATGCCCACCTATTGATGCACATCTCTGGAAAGGTAATTCAATACTAAATCCGATGCATGCAAAATTTAAGTGGCACGTGTTGCGGATTAAAATTTTATTTCAAGATGTTTGAAGTGGTGTCAATTATGCAAAAATCATATTATTTTAATGTTTATCGTAAATATATCCTCCATCTTTGAAGCGTTCTGCTGGGAGTTCCTTCCAAATGCCCACCTATTGATGCACATCCCTGGAAAGGTAATTCAATACTAAATCCGATGCATGCAAAATTTAAGTGGCACGTATTGCGGATTAAAGTTTTATTTCAAGATGTTTGAAGAGGTGTCAATTATGCAAAAATCATATTATTTTAATGTTTATCGTAAATATATCCTCCATCTTTGAAGCGTTCTGCTGGGAGTTCCTTCCAAATGCCCACCTATTGGTGCACATCCCTGGAAAGGTAATTTAATACTGAATCCGATGCATGCAAAATTTAAGTGGCACGTGTTGCGGATTATAGTTCTATTTCAAGATGTTTGAAGTGGTGTCTATTATGCAAACATCGTATTGTTTTAATGTTTATCGTAAATATATCCTCCATCTTTGAAGCGTTCTGCTGGGAGTTCCTTCCAAATGCCCACCTATTGGTGCACATCCCTGGAAAGGTAATTTAATACTGAATCCGATGCATGCAAAATTTAAGTGGCACGTGTTGCGGATTATAGTTCTATTTGAAGATGTTTGAAGTGGTGTCTATTATGCAAAAATCGTATTATTTTAATGTTTATCGTAAATATATCCTCCATCTTTGGAGCGTTCTGCTGGGAGTTCCTTCCAAATGCCCACCTATTGATGCACATCCCTGGAAAGGTAATTCAATACTAAATCCGATGCATGCAAAATTTAAGTGGCACGTGTTGCGGATTAAAGTTTTATTTCAAGATGTTTGAAGTGGTGTCAATTATGCAAAAATCATATTATTTTAATGTTTATCGTAAATATATCCTCCATTTTGAAGCGTTCTGCTGGGAGGTTCTTCCAAATGCCCACCTATTGATGCACATCCTTGGAAAGGTAATTCAATACTAAATCCGATGCATGCAAAATTTAAGTGGCACGTGTTGCGGATTAAAGTTTTATTTCAAGATGTTTGAAGAGGTGTCAATTATGCAAAAATCATATTATTTTAATGTTTATCGTAAATATATCCTCCATCTTTGAAGCGTTCTGCTGGGAGTTTCTTCCAAATGCCCACCTATTGGTGCACATCCCTGGAAAGGTAATTTAATACTAAATCCGATGCATGCAAAATTTAAGTGGCACGTGTTGCGGATTATAGTTCTATTTGAAGATGTTTGAAGTGGTGTCCATTATGCAAACATCGTATTGTTTTAATGTTTATCGTAAATATATCCTCCATCTTTGAAGCGTTCTGCTGGGAGTTCCTTCCAAATGCCCACCTATTGGTGCACATCCCTGGAAAGGTAATTTAATACTGAATCCGATGCATGCAAAATTTAAGTGGCACGTGTTGCGGATTATAGTTCTATTTGAAGATGTTTGAAGTGGTGTCTATTATGCAAAAATCGTATTATTTTAATGTTTATCGTAAATATATCCTCCATCTTTGGAGCGTTCTGCTGGGAGTTCCTTCCAAATGCCCACCTATTGATGCACATCCCTGGAAAGGTAATTCAATACTAAATCCGATGCATGCAAAATTTAAGTGGCACGTGTTGCGGATTAAAATTTTATTTCAAGATGTTTGAAGAGGTGTCAATTATGCAAAAATCATATTATTTTAATGTTTATCGTAAATATATCTTCCATGTTTGAAGCGTTCTGCTGGGAGTTCCTTCCAAATGCCCACCTATTGATGCACATCCCTGGAAAGGTAATTCAATACTAAATCCGATGCATGCAAAATTTAAGTGGCACGTGTTGCGGATTATAGTTCTATTTCAAGATGTTTGAAGAGGTGTCAATTATGCAAAAATCATATTATTTTAATGTTTATCGTAAATATATCCTCCATCTTTGGAGCGTTCTGCTGGGAGTTTCTTCCAAATGCCCACCTATTGATGCACATCCTTGGAAAGGTAATTCAATACTAAATCCGATGCATGCAAAATTTAAGTGGCACGTGTTGCGGATTAAAATTTTATTTCAAGATGTTTGAAGAGGTGTCAATTATGCAAAAATCATATTATTTTAATGTTTATCGTAAATATATCCTCCATCTTTGAAGCGTTCTGCTGGGAGTTTCTTCCAAATGCCCACCTATTGGTGCACATCCCTGGAAAGGTAATTTAATACTAAATCCGATGCATGCAAAATTTAAGTGGCACGTGTTGCGGATTAACATTTTATTTCAAGATGTTTGAAGTGGTGTCCATTATGCAAACATCGTATTGTTTTAATGTTTATCGTAAATATATCCTCCATCTTTGAAGCGTTCTGCTGGGAGTTCCTTCCAAATGCCCACCTATTGGTGCACATCCCTGGAAAGGTAATTTAATACTGAATCCGATGCATGTAAAATTTAAGTGGCACGTGTTGCGAGTTTTTGTTTTATTTAAGGTTTTTCGAAGGTATGTCAGCTCGCATTTTATGCCTCGCACTTATTCACGGATGACTTTTTTAGGCGGAAAGCGGAAAAACTATTCTGCCAGAATGACGGTGGTCTTCTTCTAGTGAGTTGAAGGATTGCCAGGTTGGCCTTTTTGGGGCCATTTTCAAAAATTTGGCCTTTTGAAAGCCAGTTAGCTCTCCAATTTTGGGTTAGCTTATTGGCCCTGTTTGAAAACCAGTTGGTTCCTTAAATTTTAGTTTAGCCCTTTAGTTTTTTTTGGACCTTGTTTGGCCGTTTTCAAAGTGTTATTATTATTGTGTTTGTTAGACTTGATCCAGGAAGACTAGGATGCCAAAGAAGTAGAAAGCAGGATATGAGAGCGGTAGGAAATACAATAGTGCGATAATTGGGGAAAAACTTACCACAGATATTGTGTACCGTATGCTGTGAACTCGAATGGGAGGATGATGGTGAATTGAATGAGGAAATGTTTATTTAACTGTTAGATAACTTGCTCGGTGGAATTTATTGGGATCACATTCTTTGCATGCCTTTTTGTAAATTGTTTATTTGTTATTGTTGTGTCTCTCCAGAAGCATGATCTTACATGCTGTATGGTACGTTACCGGTATGTTTCAGTGCTGCAATGTCTGTGCTACTTCTGAAAATAACGTTAAACTGGCTGATTGATTCCTATTTCAAACAATAATGTTTGTCGATTTTCCTTATTTTTGTGTAGACAGTAACTATTTACTAAGGTATTACTTTACTTATTTTGTTTACAGGTGAAATATGTGGCTATATTGCTAAGAATGTGTTGCTAATTCAGTGAAATTGCTTCTTAGTACTTGAAAATTGAATTGGCCCTATTTTTGGCCCCTTGTTTTAGAAGTTGGCTTTTTTTTAGCCCTTTTTGAACGTTCAGTTGGCCCCTTGCCAAATTTACATCTGGTAACCCTGCTCTGAGCCTCCGATGAGCTTTGGCTGAGCTTAACCACGAAAAAACATGCTTTATGGCTATTTTTGGATACAACAATGTTTTGCAAAAATAAATGACGATCAACTTTTCCCACAGCAGCATGTGAACACTGAACATCTTTTTTAGAGTCACAGGACCCAAGTTTCTGCTTAGCAATGGCATGTATCTGAGTGAGTTAAAACTGAAGACATTCGTTGAAGAGTAATTTTGCAGAGTTACTGGGAAAAGTTGCGAGGCGTGTGTGGCAGCAACAGTTACAATTCCCTTTTGTCCTTGTTAAAGAATAGGAAATCGAACTTTAAAAATCATAAAATGAAATCGTGAAAGTAATTTTGCAAAAAAAAATGCAGGCTACTGATAATACTAATAGTACAGGCTGTGGAACTAAGAATTGGCCAGAACTTCTTTTAGGATTTGTAGTGACTTTCTCTGAAGCTACTGTCATTTTATTACTCAAGCATCCGTTAGCTCATATCACGCGACGCTGGTTCGGCTCTCGAGGTGTGCGCTTGAGCAACGCATTCTAACAACTGCTCTCCATTCAGCGGCACCTAGTGAATGGAAATGGAATAATTCCCTGGCAATAACACTTCCAACAATCGGAAAACTTCACTCTGCCAATCTCGGTAACTTGCCCTGTGCCAAGAGCCTCTACAAGTATGCGAAACTATCAGGAATAACCTATCAAGGCTTTGTCAGTCCGAGGATAAATATTCAAAACCAAACCAAGCATAAACCTTGCATTAAGCTTTTATTGATTTTCTGACATCTAAAAAAGCTGGCTTAATAGCCTCTTGAATTCACGTTCTTGAGCATCGACTTAATGTGGTGCAAATTTAATAATTTATGATGTTTTTCGGCAAACTTGATTTAAATTCCAAGCAACATATTGTTTCCATGTGTTTTTTGTTTTCTTGCTTTCAAATGTCTTTTGTGTCTCATTCTTGCTTCGTACTCTACGTCACAATGAACAACAACTAAAATCATTACTATTTCTTTTTCTTTACATCTTCTGATTCAAGATTGTTTTCTGTGCTTGATGAATTGTGCAAGTATTTCAATTGTGTTGGAATTTGAGAATTTCTTACATAAATTTTTAGTTAATGTATATATGGTATGTATCGGTACTTTGCTGTACATATAGCCAGGGCTGCGGTTTTTTCTTTCTTGTAGAACGATCAAAAATTCTGCGTTTGTTTGTCGAATAGTAATATGACGTCACAAAAGTCAGATAAAGCGTTTGCCGCGAATTACTGCACAAGTTGTGTGGATGTACGTCAGAGTCACTTACTTAAGTTTTTAATCGCATGCTGATTGAGTGATTGCAAAGGAGTATAAAGCGTAAGATGTGTACCTACCGGAAGTGTAAAGATTTCCTTAAAAGTAGCGGCTTTTTTCATCTGTATTTCTGAACGTCTGGTCGGAAACTAGGCTGTTTTCTACATGTGAAAAACTTTTGTAACAAGTATCCAACAGTCATTTTAACAGAGCAATATTGTTAATTGGCTCAAAAGGCAAACTGGCATCTAGACGTTGACAACTGAAAGTAGCCTAGGTTATATCATCTATAAAAGAAACCCGTTGTGTCAAATAGCACGAAACGTGTGTGGTGAAATGTTTGATGCCAGGCGTTAGAACTTCGATCAAAGCATTCTCCCGCAGTGTTCAAAATGGCGACGCGGACGCCTTGGGAGTTTCTCGCTTGAAGCGTCGCTTTTAGGCCTTGCCTTGAAGTACCTGGCGCAAGAAAATTTACATAAGTTGGCACTCTTATAATTGCATCACATGATGCCCCCCCCCCCCCGATTGTTTCTCGACCTGACGACGTTTGGTCCTCTCTCAGTTTTTTTTCCTTAAGGCATGGCGTTTGTCAAATAGTGATGGCACGTGTCGAGCGACGCTGTCGCCAAAAATTGCAGCCTTGCATATAGCCAGTCCGTATCAATTTTTTATCTACAGTGTTTTATTACTTTTGTCTGTAGTGATGATGTTCGCCCTTCGTTTTCGAAGATGGTCAATGAGATTGAGATCAAGCTTTTTTAGTGTGGGCTTTGGTCAGTGTAGGGCTGTAGGCTGCATGAGTGCGGAGATGGCTGATGAGGTCTATCTGTGCGGTGAAGCCTGTAGTATTCTGTAGTAATGCACATATAATCACAAGTTTGATTGAACAAGGCCTATGCAATACGGTGGATGAAGAAATGATTCTTATCAAAATTCCTTAAAGTGTTTTTTGTAGCATGAGCAGAATGAAATGGAGAGTTGTCATAGTTATATGGGTCTGCTATTATTCAGCTAGTTCCCTATTCAGCTACAGTCCAATTCGGCTAGTCCAATTTGGCTATTAATTATCGTTGGATTTTCAAAAAATTGTCGAATAGGGAACTAGCCAAAAAAGACTGTAGGTCATGTAACGCCGAAACCCAGGTTTATTCTAAACTGCCACTTAGGTTTTAACTTCACAAACGCTATTTGGCAACTGTCTTTTTTCGTTGACGTGTTTTTGCTGAGACTTTATCTCATTAACCTCTATTGTTAATCATGAAAAATGTTGTTTTGATGTAAAACACTTATTTTAAACGAATCCCGACAACAAAATTTGTCATTTTTACATTGATTCAACGGTTTAATCAATGTAAAAATGACGGATTTTGGCGTCTGGGAAGGCACTCAAAGGTAAACACTGGATAACATGCAAGAATGCAAAAGAAACGATATTGTGGAATAAAATACAAAATTCTCTAAATAAACAGAAGAATCGGACATACATCTCTCTGTTATCGTTTTTAATTTAAAAATTCCTTTTGTGATCCCTTTGTCTGGAACATATCCAAACTGTGCTGTTGAAATTTTCGATTTTAGTTTTGGTCTCAATTAGAGCTCGACCGATATCACTTTTTCAGGCTGATACCGATATTTATGAAATTTTTAGGCCGATACCGATATATTTCAACCGATATATATAATATCAACTACGAATATTTGTTACCAACAAAGTTATTAAGCAACAAACCAGTTTAAGAAAGTTTATGCATTGGTTGCTGAGTTTTTTTTTTTCGGTCATTGACCGATTTTTTAGCAAAATGTATATAGTCAATTCAGGTCAAAATGTCCGAAAAAATATATATATAGTCAATTCGGTCAAAATGTCCGAAAAAAATATAGTCAATTCGGTTTTTATAAATATTGTTTAATTTTTAAATTTTGGTCTGCATCAGCTACTTGAAAGGAAATATTTTCATCAGAAAAAATGGCCGAAATAAATAAAAACTGACCGAATTTTTTGAAGTCTTTTTGGACAAATGACCGAAAAGTCACAGCAAAAACAAAAAACCCAGATTGGTTACTGTAATGGAAAAATCATTCTTAACACTAATCACAAAAAAACACCAAACAAAAAAGAAACAATCAAATGCAATACTGTTTTGTGTTCAATTCAATAATCAAACTTCAACAGTTTCAAATTGTAGTTAAAAAAACATAGTTTCTCAACATTCATGCCAAGAAGAGAACATCTTTTGTCATCGTAGATCAGTTCAACACGACAGGAGTTTCTGCTAGTGTTCGCACAAAGACCGGTGTTACCGTCACTAGCCCGATAAACAGAAGCACAACCAGGCAGCACCAATTAAATACGTAGCTAGAAGAGCGCCCTTCCATGTGCACAAAACAAGACATTCAAAAGTATACCCACGTGCTGCGTGCAAAAATGGATTGTGTGCAGCCGCTTGCACTTGTATGTAATTAAAACGAGAGTTTAAATGTGCGTTTGAGCAACTTGTGTTTCTTCTAAAGGCATGTATGACTGGTTTTGAGTGTGCTTTTGCTGGCCGATGTTTATCGGCGAAAAATAGCCGATACAATATATCAGCTACTCCTGATATCGGCCGATAAATATCGGCTGACCGATATATTGGTCGAGCTCTAGTTTCAATCTCATCATCATGATTCATGATTCGGAGTGAGATCTTTGTTAGATGATTCACAAGGCTAATTGTTCTGTGGAGTGAGCATTCTGTTGCTCCGGTTTTCTTTGGTAAAGTTATGAATATGGAACGTACCATATCACTAGGGATGTTTCCGGTGTCATAAATATAATTTAAGATCTCAGTGGTTAGGTCTAAACCGCACTCCTCTAAAGCTTCGATAATTTCAACTATAAAAGAAACGATATTGTGGAATAAAATACAAAATTCTCCAAATAAACAGAAGGCGTTGTTGGATTTAGAATTTTGTAATAGTTAAGGATTCTAATATATTCTAAGTGTGCATGCAGACGACGACGCAGGATACATGTCAATTTTTTCTGAGCAAACATTAATTGTTCAAAAATAAATAATTCGCTTCTTAGTTTTAAGATCTCAGTGGTTAGGTCTTAACCCCACTCATTTAAAGCTTCGGTAATTTCAACTATAAAAGAAACGATATTGTGGAATAAAATACAACATTCTCTAAATAAACAGAAGGCGTCGTTGGATTTGGAATTTTGTAATAGTTGGGGATTCTAATATATTCTAAGTTAGCATACAGACGGTGACGTAGGATACATTATGTCAATTTTATGTGAGCAAACATTTCAATTTAATTGTTCAAACATTTTGCGCTAAAATTCATTTCAATTTATTTTTCTTTGTCAGAATGCAGAAGAAACGATATTGTGGAATAAAATACAATTCAAAACTGTGGACTAGCCGAATCGGACTGTAGCCAAATAGGAAACTAGCCAAAACGGGCCATTCCGTAGTTATACAGATTGGTTTTGTTCATTAAATTGCACAATATCCCAAAGAGTTTTTTACAAATTTTACTTTTGATTTTTTTTAACATACTACATTGTTTTAACACTCCTGCGACAGTTTTCCGATTTTCTAGAAAGTCTACAAGCACTACTCGTTCATAGTCCTAAAAACTGGTTGCTATTATCTTGTTGATGATAGACCTCTTAGATTTAAATTTGATTGGACAAAATGATTTGCTTAGGATTTGGTCTGCTGTTTTGTTTCAGGATCATGCAGGTAATCCCATGTATATATCCCCAGTGATGATTTTACTGAAAAACTTTTTTTTTTTTGCTTTA
This sequence comes from Aplidium turbinatum, assembly GCF_918807975.1. Lineage (NCBI taxonomy): Eukaryota > Metazoa > Chordata > Ascidiacea > Aplousobranchia > Polyclinidae > Aplidium > Aplidium turbinatum. The sequence continues at coordinate 52,394,561 of NC_137472.1, forward strand.
AGTTTGGTAAATTTGTAGATGATTCATTGCATAAAAGCATTCATAAGTCATCGTATATGATTCATTGCTGAGATTAAGCTGATTCTGCACAACACTTTAAGATTTTATCCGGCAGAAGTTTTGTTTAGGCTTAAATCTTCATGCAGAATTGAAGGGAGCAAGTCTTTTAGGCGCAGACAGTTAGGTGCTGGTCAAATAGGTGCGCACATTATGGCGTTTAGATATTTAGGTGCGGAGCACTGTGGCGCCAGTTCATTTAGGTGCTATTCTGAGTAAAGTCTGCAGATTGTATCAGCTTGGCAGGTAGGGCAATGCTTTTCACACAAAACGTTGTATCAATAAATATTCAAGTTTCCAAACATGACTGAGTTCACTTTTAGTGAGTCAAATAATAACTACACAAAACATCAGTAAAAAATATACCGTAGCCCAGGGTGGTCCAAGACTGCGAACATGAAGGGCCACATTAGGGTCTGAGAAAAACTTCACGGGCCGCATAGTGAGAAATGATAACGCGTTGCTGAAAGTAGAAACGTTGTTAAATAAAAACTTAACTAGGTTGCGATTTTGAACTTCTTTTCTATAGATTTCGATCTGTTTTAGCTACATTCTTACTATTCGCAGGCTATGAACATTAACAAATCTTGTCGCTGACAAAATACAGTTGCAATGAAAGGACTGAGTTTGCTGTTCTGATCAACCTATTGTTTTGCTGCACGCCTAACTCACTTTTTAATCTCTGCTTGCGACTCAAAAAGTGATTTTCAGCTAGTAAAAAAGATACGATACATAACACGTCAACAAATTAGCAAACCAAAACAATTTATTGTTTTTTTGCTTTTGCATATAGTGTCGATCTCTGGTTTAAATTCAGTGGTCGACAGGCGTAAGCAGGCATCCAGGGTTTTATCAGCCATTCTATTCATTAGCCATTTTTAATCGCTTCATAACGGAAAAAGTGCTAGCAACAAAAGCAAAATTACAACGCACGTTTGTGTCGTCACAAACCGACATTGTTCTTCATAGTTACCTATTGACCCGATTATGCGCGACTTATTTAGGGCTGTGGCGAATGTAATGTATTTGTAAACCGTAGGTTAGGTGTAATTTTAAACCTTGGATTTAGCACTGATAATTCCGGCATGCACAAAGTGTTCACGGGCCGCACAAAAGCTTCATGCGGCCCGCGTGCCAGGGTTTGGACCACCCTGCCGTAGCCTATATTCAAGCAGGTGGTAGGCTTGAGTGAAGAGTAACTTAGTTTTCCGTCAACTCAAAACCCCGACTAGGTTCAATAACGAGCAAAGTCGCACCATTGTGCTTGCGATTTGTAGCCAGGGTTCATATGCCCTGTAGAAATGTATTCATGTAGTAGAGCATTGTCTCATACAAACTCGCCACACGACCAATCCATCCCGAGTAGAAGTAATTGCGAAAGATAACAGATTAAGTAAGGTTCCATCTGGCTGCAACCTGTGTTCAGGATGCATAGCAAATGTTCTGTGGAGATCTGCTAATATCAAGAGTAGTAGAGCGTTGTCTCGCACCTCATCTCCACACGCGCATTAACAAAACAACATATTTTTCTGTTCAATATAACATTTTGTGTGAAAAGCATCGCCCTACCTGCCAAGCTGATACAATCTGCAGACTTTACTAGTAATAGCACCTAAATGAACAGGCGCCACAGTGCTCCGCACCTAAATATCCAGACGCCACAGTGTGCGCGCCTATCTGACCGGCGCTTAACTGTCTGCGCCTAAAAGACGTGGACCCGAATTGAATGAGTTGAAGCAACCAACGCCTGCGGTCACCAGTCATCTTAAGCATCATCTTTATTATTAAACTTTTTGAAGCTGTTGAATGTTGATCTTCATATTCAATATCCTTACGTTTCATAGCCCAAGAAACTATCTACCTTCAACTTCAACTAGCTCCTGACAGCTTTTGTTTCCAATTGAATGATGACTGATTGCAACCATCAGGTAGCCTCGGAATGGCTCGTTTCGGCTAGCCCGATTGGGCTGATCCGATTTGGCTAGTCCGAATCGGGCTATTACCCTTTTCGGCTACAGCCCGATTCGGCTAGTCCGATTTGGCTGATCCGATTCGGCTAGTTGCCTATTGGGCTACAGTCTTTAGCGGTTAGTTCCCTATTCGGCAATTTTTTGAAAATCCAACGATAATCCTTCTGTAATCCAACAAAATCCAACATCGTTTCTTTTGCATTTCGACAAATTTAGCGAAAAATGTTTGAATTATTAAATTTCTTTTATAGTTGAAATTATCGAAGCTTTAGATGAGTGGGGTTTTGACCTAACCATTGAGATCTTAAAACTAAAAAGCGAATTAAATTTATTTTTGAATTATCAATGTTTGCTCAGATAAAATTGACATGTATCATGCGTCGCCGTCTGCATGCAAACTTAGAATATATTAGAATCCTCAACTATTACAAAATTCTAAATCCAACGACGCCTTCTGTTTATTTACAGTAGAATTTTGTATTTTGATCTCGAAGCTTTAGATGAGTGGAGTTTAGACCTAACCACTGAGATCATAAATCATATTTATGACACCGGCATACCGGTAGGTGCCGACTTTTATTTTTGCACGGAGTGGCGGATAGCACAATATGGCAACCTAAAAACTTTCAAACTGCATGTTTTTGTTTTTTATTAAGCGTGTTTCGTAGATGCAATTGTCTTTTCACACCTGATTTGTAGCTCGATTATTTACAAAGCCACTTTACAACAAAGCACAGGAAGTATGTCGTGAATTTTATTGTTACGTTGTCGCTCTGACACTTAACATTTGGCAAAAGTATTTTTGCGAACGGCAGCTCTGTCAATCCAACTGTTAATCAACTGGTCAAGTTGTAACCGTTAAGCTTCAGCTTGATAAATATTTAAAATTAGGATGTGGTTCTATCGCTGTTGCGTCATGGTAGATCACAAGTAGGTTTTTATGCGCCTGAGTGCACTTCTAAACGATCGCTCCGCCTCGCAGGTGGTGGAAGGCAACGATAAGTATATTTTCACAATGCAGACCACGTTTGGAAGCATTAATGATCTTGTTTCATTGCTTGCAAATAGATCAAACAGTTGTGACAGTTGAACGCTTTTTCGGTGGCATCTTTAAGCTGAATAAAACTGGAATGTCGGGGAAAACTTTTACTGGACGACTTTTTGTAATTTTTTCTATGATGTAACAAGCAACTCCTAACTTATGTCAGACCAATAAATTCCCTCCTCAAACTTTTACAGGACAACTTTTCGTAATTTTTTCTATGATGTAACAAGCAACTCCTATGTAAGACCAATAAATTCCCGCCTCACAATTTGTCACGCATTGACACGCAATATTACATTATTACTGCATAAAGTAGATAACAAAGTAGAAATTAAAGCAAGAAGTAGATGACAGTACACTCCAATTGAAATCGGAAAATAATTGAAAATGCAAAATCTTGACGAATTAAAAAAGGTTGCTTTCATTATTGGGAATTGGCAGGGGGTGTAGCTTTCCTCGAATAGAATCATGTAAACGTGTAAATTTGCAGAACGTTAAAACTGCTACTTTACTAGGTGCACTTTTTAAATAAAACTCAAAAAGTTTCAAAAATTGCATTTTTTTAATAAAATTTGAAATTAAATATTCATTTAGGAGGTGGAGGATGGAGCTATAAATCATCGAGATAATTTTATTTTCAAGTATTTTATAGCTGGCATAATTTATAGCGATATTATGAGCAGTTTAAAAAATTTTAAAAAAGATTTTTGAGAGAGGCAATGGAAAGATCGTATTTTATTGATTAATAAATCCCATTGTAAACCTAACAAATGTAACAATGACTTATGACAAGTATCAAATAAAACGATCGCAACAACAACAAGGAAAGAACTCGTAGCCACGTGTTGCGTAATCTTCACGTAGCTGTAGCTTGCTTGATGTTACGCGAGTATCATGCTTGTGACAAAAACAGTCATTTTCTTTGCAATACTATATTGGTTCACCTCTTGCTTTACGTTGACTTGAAGCGAAAACAAATGATCAAAAAAAAATTTAAACGTTTGTTCAAATTACATTTATTTGCAGTAAGTAATGTAACCTAAGCGGGGTGGCTGCCACCCCGCCACAGCGGTTATGGGGTGGCGTGGCCACCCCGTAAGTCGGCGCCAGTGGACACCGGTTACATCCCTAGTGATATGGTACGTTCCATATTTATAACTTTACCAAAGAAAATCGGAGCAACAGAATGCTCACTCCACAGAACAATTAGCCTTGTGAATTACCTAACAAACAGCTTACTCCAAATCATGATGATGAGATTGAGACCAAAACTACAATCGGAAATTTCAAAAGCACAGTTTTTATTTGTTCCTGACAAAGGGACCACGAAAGGAATTTTTACATTAAAAATGATAACAGAGAGATGTGTCCGATCTCCAGATCTTATCAACGCTTACAGTGAGATGATTTTGAGAGACATCGAACATATGAATGGAGTAAAGGTTGGGGTACAAAATGTAACAAGCTTGAGATACGCTGATGAATGATGATACAGTCCTGATAGCAGAATCTGCAAACGATCTACAGGACTTATTAAATTGTGCTGTCAATAACAGTACACCAATGGGTTTAGAGTTAAATTCAAAAACAGAATGTATGACCGTATCAAAAAAGAAAACTTATCCAAATTGCAACCATACACTCAATGGTGTGTTGCACTCAATGGTGTGAAACAAGTTGATAAATTGAAATATCTTGGGTACACTATAACTTGCGATGGCAAAGTGACACTGAAATTAAAAAGAGAATCGCTATAGCAAAGGATACTTTCAGTAAAATGAGCACAGTCTTCAGGAATCGCAACATGACAACAAAGACCAAAATTAAACTTTTGAAAGCATATGTAGAATCAATTCTAACCTACGGATGTGAATGCTGGACAATAAGTAACGATATGATAATAAGAACAGTTAGAAGGCGCCAGATGCAATTTGTAGGTCATATTCACAGACATGGAGATTTGGAAAAATTTGGGATGGGAAGAAGAAGCAGTGGTCATCAAAGATTAACTTATTTAAACAGATTGAATCAATGGGCCACAAACACAACAGTCAAAACGAACGATTTAATACGAATGGCAAATGACAGAGAAGTTTGGAAGACTATGATCGCCAACGTCTGTATCAGATGAGACACATAATCATCATCAATCGTTTCTTTTGCATTCCGACAAAGAAAAATAAATTGAATTGAAATTTAGCGAAACATAAAAAGCGAATTGAATTTATTTTTGGACTACTAAATTAAAATGTTGCTCACATAAACTTGACATGTATCCTGCGTCACCGTCTGTATGCAAACTTAGAATATATTCGAATCCTCAACTATTACAAAATTCCAATCCCTAGTTTAACAAGTCAGTACAATCAATACGGTACATAACAAGTAGGGTGGGTCGAAACGGACTTTTTCTCCGATTTCATTGCTACAAACTTTCTTTCTTGCGAATAATCATAAAACGACATTCCTGAAAGTTTGAGCTTGATCGAACATCGTCTTCATTTCTAAAAATGCTGATTCTTGCCAGTGTTCACTACCTGTGAAATAAGTAGGGCCAGTAAAAGTCATTAAAGTCATATTTTTTTGGTAATGCAGAAAGTTGTCAAACCGATAACAGTGAAACAACGACGTTTCTAGGGTGTCTATTTAAGAAGTTATAAAGTCATAAAAAGTTATATTTTCTGTTTTAGACCATAAAATATGACTTCATTTTTACTTCAAAATACAAAGATTGAGCCGGAGTAACTTTGTAAATGCAGGTCAAACAGCTCCTGTAGACATTGAACTTTGATAATTTGTGGTAGGGAGGCAATGAGAGTTCTCACGCTGAGTCTCACTTAGCATTGGAAGCAACATTTTTATTACTTTCTGTAGCCTAGTAATAGCGCTTGCTGTTTGATGTTAATTTGCATTGTGACATCATCTTGACATATTATTTTGCAACACACAATCCAGTCTCTGAACAATATAAACACTTGCAGTAGGCCACTACGTCGCTAATAAGCTGAACCGTCGTAACTCCAAAAATGCAGTTTTGAGAAAATTGAATTTTAAAGTTCACGCTGTGTTTGCTGTACATTGTTTGATCTTTCTAAAAGTTCTCTAACGGAAAAACATGAAAACTATACATTGTTTTTCATGGAGCTTTGTTGTTGAAAAAAAAGATAATTCTTTTTTGCAAAAATTGAACATTAGAAAAATGAGTATGGACATACGATAGTTTAACCATAAAAAATTGTCGAAATGTAGTTACAATAAAACAGCAAAATTGTTATGCGAAATAGAAAGAAATATAAGTAAGCCTTAAATATCAACGTGCAAAAAACGATTGAAAGACAAATTAACTAAAAGAAAAGGGAGTGTTAACGTGAAACGTGTAAAATTACTTTCAGAGCAGAGTATCGTAAGTCCCATTTTATTATTTTATTTTTTTGCAAAACTATCATAACTCCAATTTACGATAGTTTATCGTTCTGTATCATCAAAACTAAAGCAGATGGACTTACGATGCTTTCACAAACTAAACTGTAGTTTATAAAAAGTTTTATCAAATCAATCAAAAACGCAATTTTGAAAAATTTGGACTTACGATAGTTCAGCTTATTAACGGCGACTAAGTCAACCAGTGCTGAGACCTCAAGAGTCAAGGGTACTTTTCGAGTACAGAGCTTTGACTCTTACTACTAAGTAGCTGGTTTGGTAGGTAGGCCTACACATAGGCGCCGACTTTTGTTTTTGCACGGGGTGGCAGATAGCACAATATGGCAACCTATAAACTTTCAAACTGCATGTTTTTGTTTGATTTTTACTAAGCATTCGAAAATTGCATTTTTTTTAATGAAATTTGAAAATAGATATTCATTTAGGCCCTTTTTAGGAGGTGGAGCTATCAATCATCGAGATAATTTTATTTCCAAGTATTTTATAGCTGTCATAATTTATAGCAGTGGTTTCCAACCTTTTTTGGTGTCGGGGCCGAATTTCAAACTTCAGAGTACCTATGGAGCCGCATGAAAACACTCAAGTAATTAACGTGTGCTTTAGCGGATCGCCTATGTGTGCTTTAAGCGTGCTTTGTGCTAATTGGTATTGGTTGCCAATTATTGGGCTTGTCTTTGTGTTGATTTGCCTGTTTTGGGCTTGTTTCTTAGATTCACTTTCTTGTTTTCAAAAAAACAACTTGACATCACTGTGTAAGATGTAAAATGAAAATTTCACTGACAATGCAACCTCTACGACACAACGACAATACAGTTTGTAAACAATTTTGACTTCGCAAACAATTTTGACAAGTCATAAAATAATCGCCCTAGTTATTATAAATAGATTTTTTTATATTTTTTTGTGGGATTTTCAGGGGTCAACGAGAGCCGCAAGAAGGCTAGCTTGGAGCCGCATGCGGCTCTAAGAGCCGCGGTTGGGAATCACTGATTTATAGCGATATTGAGCAGTTTAAAATTTTTCAAAAAAGATTTTTGGGAGAGGCAATGGAAAGATCGTATTTTATTGATTAATAAATCCCATTGTAAACCTAACAAAAATGTAACAATGAGTTATGAAAAGTAACAAATAAAACGATTGCGACAACAACAAGGAAAAAAATCGTAGCCACGTGTTGCGTAATCTTCACGTAGCTTGCTTGATGTTACGCGAGTATCATGCTTGTGACAAAAACAATCATTTTCTTCGCAATACTGTATTGGTTCGCCTCTTGCTTTACGTTGACTTGAAGCGAAAACAAATGATCAAACAAAGATTTAAACGTCCGTTCAAATTACATTTATTTGCAGTAAGCATGGCCACCTGGAGATGCGGCCTGATTTGTCACATTTTGCAGATTTTGATTACAGCTACTGCTAGTGTTTGACTGACATTTTTTGAGATGTTTTTACTTTTTGCGATTTCCTAATGGCATAAAACTTTTTTTTTGCCTTGGGAAAGCAGTAGCAAATGAGAAAAAGTAAGTTGAAAAACACAAAATCAGACTGTTATTGAAAATTAACAATCTGACTAAAATCTTCGAAATCAAATTTTCTTTGTTTTTCAACATGTGAGAATGTTAAAACCTATTGTGTCATCTGGGAAAAAGAATAAGGAAAGCGTAAAAATCTAATTTTTAGAAAAATTTATTTAAACGTTCGCCCAAAGTTAGAAAAAACCTGGAAATTTCTGCAAAATGTGACAAATCAGGCCGTATCTTTAGGTGGCCATGCAATAAGTAATGTAACTTAAGCGGGGTGGCTGCCATCATGCCATAGAGGTTATGGGGTGGCGTGGCTGGCCACTCCGTAAGTCGGCGCCAGTGGATGCATTAGACATTTGAATTTTTGTAATGATTTTCAAGCGAAACAGAAGTGTTTTGTTAGTTGTTCGAGTGTGTTATTGTTCAAAAATCAAAATACATGTAAAAACTTACATACGAGTTATTAATTAGAGATTAGCATAAATTTGATGCTTTAAAACAAAGTCATATATTATCATATATTTCAAAAAATAAAGTCATATTTTTCAATTTTTTAGGTAAAAAAATGGTCCTAGTAATAAGCACAACGTCACTATCAAAGCAGTTGTAATTATTAGGGTAGGCCAGTTCGTGGTGCATTCCCAGGTCCAACGTCAATGCAGGTGAACAATGGTTGCGATTATTACAATTCAAGTACTTGACATTTCTTGGCACATTTTTTCAAATGATCAAAATATAGTCATCATAACACACATTATTACCTGATTTGTTGCCACACAAGTGTGGATGCGAGCCTTGCATTTCTCATCACGTCGGGAACAACGCCAGTATTTCTTAAGCCCGTCTGGACTATATTGAGCTAGTTGAAACATGTAGCCATCATGTAGAAAAACCTCACCTTTGCGCTGCGTACTAATTGATTCCTCTGCCATGATCAAGTAACATCAACTGAGAGTCTAACGAAGGAATTAACCAAAGGAATTTCAGGTCATGTAACGCCGAAACCCAGGTTTACTCTAAACTGCCACTTAGGTTTTAACTTCATCTTTTATGGCAAACGCTATTTGGCAACTGTCTTTTTTTCGTTGACACGTTTTGGCTGAGACTTTATCTCATTAACCCCTATTGGTAATCATGAAAACTGTTGTTTTCATGTAAAACACATATTTTGAACGAACCCAGACATCAAAACTCGTCATTTTTACATTGATTCAACGTCTGCAGACGTTGAATGAATGTAAAAATGACGGATTTTGCCGTCTGGGAAGGCACTCAAAGGTAAACACTGGATAAAATGCAAGAATGCAAAAGATACCATATTGTCGAATTAAAATACAAAATTCTCTAAATAAACAGAAGAACCGGACATACATTTCTCTGTTATCATTTTTAATGTAAAAAATCCTTTTGTGGTCCCTTTGTCTGGAACAAATAAAAACTGTGCTGTTGAAATTTCCGATTGTAGTTTTGGTCTCAATCTCATCATCATGATTTGGAGTAAGCTGTTTGTTACGTAATTCACAAGGCTAATTGTTCTGTGGAGTGACCATTCTGTTGCTCCGATTTTCTTTGGTAAAGTTATGAATATGGAACGTACCATATCACTAGGGATGTAACCGGTGTCATAAATATGATTTATGATCTCAGTGGTTAGGTCTAAACTCCACTCATCTAAAGCTTCGAGATCAACTATTGTGGAATAAAATACAAAATTCTCTACTGCAAATAAACAGAAGGCGTCGTTGGATTTAGAATTTTGTAATAGTTGAGGATTCTAATATATTCTAAGTTTGCATGCAGACGGCGACGCATGATACATGTCAATTTTATCTGAGCAAACATTGATAGTTCAAAAATAAATTTAATTTGTTTTTTAGTTTTAAGATCTCAGTGGTTAGGTCTAAACCCCACTCATCTAAAGCTTCGATGATTTCAACTATAAAAGAAGCGATATTATAACATTCTCTAAATAAACAGAAGATGTCGTTGTCCATTTTATGTGAGCAAACAGTTAAATTTAATAGTTCAAACATTTTTCGCTAAATTTTATTTCAATTTGTTTTTCTTTGTCGGAATGCAAAAGAAACGATGTTGGATTACAGAAGGATTATCGTTGGATTTTCAAAAAATTGCCGAATAGGAAACTAACCGCTAAAGACTGTAGCCCAATAGGGAACTAGCCGAATCGGATCAGCCAAATCGGACTAGCCGAATCGGGCTGTAGCCGAAAAGGGTAATAGCCGAATCGGACTAGCCGAATCGGATCAGCCCAATCGGACTAGCCGAATAGTAGCAGACCCTAGGTAGCCTCGGAATGGCCCGTTTCGGCGAGTCCGATTCGGCGAGTCCGATTCGACTAGTCCGATTCGGCGAGTTCCCTATTCGGCGAGAGCCTTTTTCGGCGAGTGCCCTATTCGGCGAGTTTTTGAAATTTTTAAAAGGAAATTATCGGGTACCGTAGCCTAATTGCAATTGCCGTTTTTACATCGTTTTAACGTCGCTAAACGTTGAAATCGTGCAGAAAGGAATAAAAATAAAATGTTTGAACTATTAAATTAAAATTCGTCATGTCAGTTCAGTTATTTTTATTTTTGACCTTCATATCAAAAACAATACACGTCAACATAGCAAAGGTAGAAGCGACAAAACGCGAACGTTAAAACGTGCTTGAATTCGTCATGTCAGTTCAGTTGTTTATCTTTCTGATCATGATATCAAAAACAATTCACCTCAACATAGCAAAGGCGTAGAAAAAGGTAAAAGCGACAAAACGCGAACGTTAAAACGTGCTTGTGACCGAAGTAAGTTATTGAGTTGAAAGAAATTTGGCAAGGTTGCATCACCTTCAGAAAAATTAAGATATGAAGGAAAAATAAAACAAAGAAAATGTTACAAAAAATATAATGTTTATATATGTCTATAAGTTAGTACTACGGTACTTTTGAATAGTTAAAATCATAGGCGCCTAACTATTTTTTTGGCCGTGGGGGCGAAAGCGTGTTTCATCAGCAGCAACGTAAATTCAGCGAAATGTCACGCAGATGGATGACGTAATTATGTCGCCACACTAGGATTGCTTTTATTGCCACACTCGGAGTTATCGCTACGTTCGACCTACCGTTAATTATTATAAACAAAGCTCGACCAAAACACATGCTTATGCGTCTGCGTTGGCTAGCGGTTGATGGACTGCGACTCTTTAAGCTAAGCGCAACATAAAGTTTAGCAACAAACTAGATTTATTAGCATGAAACAAGAGACGAAAAGGTTTACTAAAAGGTATACTGTAAATGGAATGAAAATACTAACTTGATCATATGCTTGAAAATATACCTGTTGAAAGCAAAATCATTCATGTTTACAGCAATTCAACAGCACGTCACCTTTAATAAATTTAAAAGTTGCTGACATCCGTAAACAGCCCTTGAAAAATAGTTACAGAGAGACGTTTGATTAAGTTTTTGACTTGACATTGCTCCCTTTTCAGTTTTCACTACAATATCGCAACTTATGGCTGACCAGCTTTCAAGTTTCAATTCGCTGTAATACGCCCGTTTTCGTGTTGCAGATGAAACAAAAGATGCGCATATTCCCCGCCTTTGATCGGGTTTCTATGGCAACGGACTTGTGTGCGCCATGCAGTTTGCGCGAGGCCGTTGTTGTGTTGATTATGCCGCTTGTGCGACTGTGGGCAGTGCGGTTTGTACCAGCCCTTGTTACGTTGGTTAGTGGTAACCTCAGGCCGAGACTTCAAGTTCATTTTCACAGCAACCGATTCACTGCCGCGACAATTCTCTGCAGAGGTTTCAACTTTTCAAAGCGACAGCGAGGCTGTTTGCAAGCGCATTAAGTTAAACGCACGATGCGTCTACGTAGCAAATTATGTTGTTTTTGGGTGCATTCAACATCTGATGACATTGAATCGACGCAAAATGGTAGATTTTTGCTATGTCACAGGCAGCAAAATTAGTCATTTTTACATTGATTCAACGTCTGCAGACGTTAAATCAACGTAAAAATGACAAATTTTTTTGCCTGGAGTGGGATTGTAGCATCGCTACTCGTTCTAGTGATTATTTACTGCGAAGCTGTTGCGGTTTGCATTTAAAAATGTTTTCCTGCTGCTTATCGCTAGTTCATCTATTGTTTTATGTATCAATGCAGCATAAAAAGTTGCTCCCACGCGGAAATGTGCGTGGGGGCCTGGCCCCCACGGCTTAGGCGCCTATGGTTAAAATGATTAGTTTGGATCAACAAATGTGTGACCTACACTCCTACAGCTTAGATTGAAAGGAAATTATCGGGTAGGCTACCGTAGCCTAGTTATCCCGACCAGCAAAAATTTGTTCCAAGAATCCAGTTAGCCTAACAGTTCATTTTTACATTGTAGTAACAGAATGAAAAGGCTAACCAAATGTGTGGCCTATCGTTTTAACGTCGCTAAACGTTGAAATCGTGTAGAAAAGGGTGCTTTTGCTGACTAGGATACTTTGAAACTGAGAAACATTCACAGAAGCCCTACGATACGTTGCATTTTTAAGATAATGTATTCAGACGTTGATTCAACGTACAAATGAAATGTTATGCTAAATGGGTTCTTGGAACAAATCGTAGGGCTTCTGTGAATGTTTCTCAGTTTCAAAGTATCCTAGTCAGCAAAAGCTCCCTTTTCTACACGATTTCAACGTTTAGCGACGTTAACACGATAGGCCACACATTTGTTTAGCCTTTTCATTCTGTTACTACAATGTAAAAATGAACTGTGTTCTTGGAACAATTTTTTGCTGGTCGGGATAACTAGGCTACGGTACCCGATAATTTCCTTGCAATCCAAGCTGTAGGCCACACATTTGTTGGTCCAAACTAATCATTTTAACTATTCAAAAGTACTAACTTAGTTATAGACATAAACATGATCTTTCTTTTTTTTTTGTAACATTTTCTTTGTTTTATTTTTCCTTCATATCTTAATTTTTTCTGAAAGTGTTGCGACCGTGCCTAATTTCTTTCAACTGAATAACTTACTTCGGTCACAAGCACGTTTTAACGTTCGTGTTTTGTCGCTTTTACCCTTTTCTACACCTTTGCTATGTTGACGTGTATTGTTTTTGATATCATGATCAGAAAGAGAAACAACTGAACTGACATGGCGAATTCAAGCACGTTTTAACGTTCGCGTTTTGTCGCTTCTACCTTTGCTAGGTTGACGTGTATTGTTTTTCATATGATGGTCAGAAATAAAAACAACTGAACTGACATGACGAATTTTAATTTAATAGTTCAAACATTTTCTTTTTATTCCTTTCTGCACGATTTCAACGTTTAGCGACGTTAAAACGATGTAAAAACGGCAATTATAATTAGGCTACGTACCCGATAATTTCCTTTCAAAAATTTCAAAAACTCGCCGAATAGGGCACTCGCCGAAAAGGGCTCTCGCCGAATAGGGAACTCGCCGAATCGGACTAGTCGAATCGGACTCGCCGAATCGGACTCGCCGAATAGTAGCAGACCCAGGTAGCCTAGCCAATTAATATTCCATCCAATCTGCACTTGAGGGTTATGAGAGCATTTTGTAAGTGTTTTTAATTTTTTTCTATATATGTATAGAATAGAATGAAAAATTATCTGAGCTTTGTGTTAAAACATGCTCTGATATACAGTAGTAATGTAGTATTAAAATAAGTGTAAAGCTCTACTTGTTACATTTATTTTTAACTAACCACTTTTGGGTAGTCATTGCTTGTGTCACATGTGCCAGACACATTAACTTATTAGAACCGACATAGATGTCATGGGACTGCTTTGAGTTTGTCTACAAGTTTTTGCAGTAAGTACTAGCATTATTCATTTGAGTACTTATTAATCATGTTTTTTATTATTTTTGATTAGGTGTGAAAAATTTTAGAATTAAATTGAAGCATGGCAAATTTGCTTATGCTATCCTTGTTGGTAGCATTTATAGTTATGTTGACATGGAAAGATGTTACCAGGAGTGTCAGTGCAAGCGTGGATAGTGAAGATGCACCGATCCCAAAGCTCAAGAATCAGTTAACTGTGCCTGTCGTCAAGTTTTTGATATGTCAGTCCTGAGGTTACCGTCGTGCCTTTGAGGAATACGCTCAGATAATTAATCAGCGTTACTCAGAGGTACAGATTGATGGTGGAAATTACCCACCTCCTAAAGCCTACCAAACAATTGCCTCTATTTTGTCTATTGTCAAGTTTATTCTTATTGGTTGTATATTGACTGGACAAAATCCTTTTCTTTGGGTTGGAATGGAAACGCCACAAATTTATTTGTGGGCGAGGGAAAATATTATATATGCTTGCTTTATGCTTTTCTTCATTACGAATGCAATAGAAACACAACTCATTTCAACAGGAGCGTTTGAAATTTCACTGAACGATGTTGTTATTTGGTCAAAGTTGAAGTCAGGCAGAATTCCGCAAGTTAATGAGCTCATGCAGATTATTGATTCTCACATTAACATGGGGAGGGCAAATGGTGCCGATCAATTTGTGCAATAATTACTTCCCATTTACTGTATGTGAATTCAGGTTTGACACGCAAGTGCTATTCGTTTGCATGACATGAAATTCAAAAACTGTTGTAATTTTAAACCACATAATTAATGATTAACTGAGTATGCACAATACTGGTCACTGGTCAGCTACGATTTTCTTCAAAAAAAAAAAGTTTAAATGTACAATGGAAATAATGTGAAAACTGATCTTATTATCTTGCAACATTCTTCATTGTTAAATTTAACTGCATGATCTGCGTTTTATTCATACAAAAGTTGTACTCGGTAATGAAATAGAAACGTATAAAATGTTTAAAGCTATTTTAATTGTTTTCTGGTTTAGTTGTACATCAGAAAAATCAGATAACTTTTACTGTACCTCTGATACTTTTTCTCACCTCAAATGAAAAGTAACACCTGTTGTATGCTTGTTGAATTCTCAGTAACAATAATGTAGTGTGAAATATGTTTTTGAAATATGTACATTATTACGTGCTCATTTCTTGTGTATATGTTTGTATATAAGTAACTGAAATGTAAAGATCCTAATTGCATTTTTGTTGTGTGTCACTCTGTATCAACAGAAAATTCTTGTACAATTGGAGTTTTGTTGTCAATGTTTGCCGCATTTTAATGGTAACACTTTCTTGATGGTATGACATGACAATGGTTTTGGGAATACTGTATAATGTGCATTTGAAAGATGTTTTGACAAATCTATGGCAAAGGTTTTGACAGTGCTTCTGTAAAAGCTTTATTAGCATAAGAAGTATTTGATGTATACTATAGTGTAGGCCTATAGTTTTTGCCATGTTTGCAAGCTTTTTAAATGCATAGTTAGTGATGAAAGATGATTTGTGCTTAACGATCCATGTTAATTACAATACTTTTTCGCTAGATTGGTGTCTCACTTTTGTTACAACTTTTTGTCATTGTTTTGATTTTGCATTAACTCAACAAATGTCAGGATTTGAATTGCTTTCAGACCAAGGCTACAGGTAACTTAGTTTATTGTGCAGCGGAATGGCCCGATTCGGTGAGTTCCCTATTCGGTGAGAGCCTTTTTCGGTGAGAGCCCTATTCGGTGAGTTTTTTTTTTAAATTATTGCGCGCCGTAGCCTAATTATCATTGCCGTTATAGGGGTTAGGGGTTTTTGGGGATTTGGGTTTTGGGGGGTTTGGGTTTTTTGGGGTTTTGCAGTTTTGGGGTTTTTTGGGAGTTTTTTTTTTTTTTGGGGGGTTTTGGGTTTTTTTGGGGGTTTTGGTTTTTTTGGGGGTTTGGGTTTTTGGGGTTTTGGTTTTTGGGTTTGAGGTTAGGGGGTTTGGGGTTTTGGGGTTAGGGGTTTTAATTAGGCTACGGTACCCGATAATTTTCAAAAAAAATTCAAAAAAATCACCGGATAGGGCTCTCACCGAAAAAGGCTCTCACCGAATCGGACTCACCGAATCGGACTCACCGAATAGTAGCAGACCCATTGTGCAGTATGTGCATTGTCATTGTGCACACCCTTTGAGGCCCATTTAATTTAACTGCAGTTTTATTTAAAACTTTCTTTTTTGGTTTGTGTTTGGATTATATTAAATTGTATTAATTGGATTTTTGTAAATATAATAATCTTTAAATATGTTAAACTTGATAACGTTGCTCGGCTTCGTATGCCTATGGTTTAACAAGACAAACTCTCTACCGAAGCTGGATTATATATTAAGCAAACATTTTACTTACACAGTATTCTTATTTAGAACGTATAAATTACTGTTGCTTTTTATTTGCGTATGTGTCAGTTCAACACAAAAGCGCTGTGGTGTTTATTTATTGTTATACATTTTTATTGGCTTTTACTTTATTCTTTAGAATAGATGGCCGTAAACCAAATGAATTACGTATGATCCGTTGCAACCTGGGAGTTTTCACGCAAGCTGATGGTTCTGCTTATATAGAGCAAGGAAACACAAAGGTCTTTGTTGTAATATGTTTTTAATTAATTAGATATGCACTATGCAGCATTTTATAAGTCACAGATTGCTTTTCTCAAATTGCTGCCTGCTGTTCTGCATTAGAAATGCCTGTATCTCTTGTTAGCAGTAATCAAAAGGGTAAGTAGAAATAGAATCTGTGTTACTCAGCACCGATTTCCGGTACCTCGATACGGCAAAAATCCTATGGTTTTGTCTACGCTTGGCCTACCTAACTCGACACCGTTGTTGCGGCCCCGTAAAAGTATGTGGTATTCTATAAGTCGACGATTTCGGTACCCGACCGTCATCATGCTGTGCTTCCAGAGTGCTAGAAACAGTTGGTAATTGCTTGTCATTATTAGCGTCTTTCAGTTGTGTTGGCATTGACAGGCATTGATTATTATCTACTTTTCACAGTTTGTCTACTTTTATTTTGCTTTCAAGCTACTGTATGTGGTTGCAAATTTCATTTTGCTAATTTGTAAAAACCCGATTTGCGTTGATGAAACAATTATATAACGTCGCTACTTGCTACAAACCACGATTTTCTAAGTCTAGGAATTCTATAAAACTAAAATGTTTTAACTTTGCCAAAGAAGTACGACACTGCACAAGATAGGCTATAAAAGACAAGGCAAAGTTTTCAACATTTCGAAGATAACGTTGATTACAATTATCGAAAGCTCCGATTAATGTCATGCAGGATTATCAAGCTGGAAAGAACAGTAACTTAAAGGGAAATAATTAGTCTACAGTATGTCTAACTTAGTACTTCAGTTGCAGGTGTGTCGCACTGACCCGCGTTTTCTGCTTATTTTTGGTCCAGGTTTTTCGCTTTGCACAGCAAGTTGTTTCCTTTTGGTCACTGACCGACCTTTTTGCGCATAATCTGATCTCTTAACAAATAGCTGTTGCCTTTAATAGCTGAAGCTTATCCGCTCATCAACTAAAAAACTAAGCAATTATTAACCGCTTTCCAGGCGTCATGCTCCAAGCATCTGGTTTAACAAACTAAGCTCGTAAAAAGCTGTGCATAAGCTATTCTGCGCTGCGTAACTACGTATTTTTAAGCAGCAAATTTTACAAACGGTATGTTTTTTTCTGAACACATCTCAATCTCGTTTCAAACTAGCTTCATCCTGCGTCGAAAACTCACGCCTGCTTATATGAACAAAAACGCATTGTTTGCAATGCTTGGGTGAAAACTTTACGAGGCTGATTCCTCGACAATTCCAATTCCCTTTTAGATGTCAAGTTGGTTGCCGACTTCTATAGTTCACTGAATAAATATATACTACACCACGCCAACAAGCCAAGTCCTTTCTCAATTTTTTTTCTGTGTACTTAGGTGTTAGCTGCCATCTATGGACCTCATGAACCCAGCAAAAGAAGTCAGGTATCTATGATGTTGAGATTTTTAACCCTTTCAATGTCTGTATTTTTTTTTCAGCAAACTGACCTTCCATGTTTACCTTGCCAACATTGTAGTGCAAAATAAAATACAGTAGTGCTATCCAACAAAGGTTAGGTCTTGTTGAGAATTGACGTTGATGCCGCCTTTAAGTCTTTGTTTGACATTTTTATGCTACTCGCAGCATGTTACTTATGGCAAGAACTGACAGCGATAGACACATGTTTCGCCCCCAAGGCTAGGCTCATCGGTATCGCACCACTAAATAATTTATGCCACATAGCTTTTGACAGTTAACGAAATTCTTACCAGTTACATCTTGTCAAGTAGTTTCCCTTGTGAGTGAGACAGCAGTAACCAATAACATCTTTCGGACATGAAATGTTGATGCAAGTTACACGTTTCATTTTTTCAAACACTTGTTCAGGTCTCACATGACAAGTGTTTTATCAACTGCGAATACAGCCAAGCGACTTTCAGCACAGCCGAGCGCAAGCGAACGTCAAGAGGAGACCGCAAAGGGCAGGACATGTCTGCCCATATCAAGCAAACCTTTGAAGCTGCAATACTCACTTCACTTTATCCAAGGTAAAGTCTCTGCTCGCATTCCCAGCTTAACAAAGGTGAGCGTCGCGTATCTTCGATGTGGGGGAAATTATTTGGTTCTTTATTGCGTTCTGAGTGTAGAATAGCCTATTGTTCATGCTTTTTTTTGGAAAAATAAATTTATGTGTTTTGTAATGTTTGGCCTACGACTATCAGTGTAATAACAAGCGCGGTTGAGACAAGGAAACCCCTAATGATTCTTGTAAAAGTAAGCCAGGTTGTTCAGTTTTCAAAGTTGGAACGAGTTTGAGAAGTCATTGTGATGTAATCATAAAAGAACGCTCACTGTAAAAAAACAAACTGTTGCTCATGCGTCAAAATGCACGAGATAGGGCACCGGCTGAAACTGTATTTGACTCTTGTTTTGCAAAACCAGGTCCAGATGTTTGGAATATGGGGTCTGGAAAGCGGTCAATGATCAAAAAATTTAAGCTTATAATCGAATTACTTCCTGTTACTGCTGACAACAAATGTTTGGATAGAATAATGTGCAAGAAACTCATTCGATGGTCAAAGGATATAATTTAATGCTCAAAATTGAAAATAAGCAAAACACGCAATTATGTGCTACTGACCTTCAATAAAATCAATCAGTTCGATACAATATCTCAGCAAATTACTGTTCTTTGCCACTAATCTTATTGGAACTTTTGTTGTGATTAACGATGACATCGAAATATTGTTTTGTTCAACAAACTTGATATTTCGAGGACATCGTTGATTGTATACAACAAAAGTTCAGCAAACTTTGTGTTGTTTTTTCTCGACTTTTACGCCTTGTAATGATGTCGTACTTTTCTTGTCAAGTTAACCATTTCAACTTTAAATATTTTCCTGACATTGTTGAAAATTGTAATTTCCTGGAGCGTAATTTGTTACCATGCGAAAAACTTAACCTGGCATTTTACGAATAAGCCAATTGAAACTTGTAAACGTCCAGCTTGGAAGCAGAAAAGTGAATAAACGGTGAAAAACAAATTTTAAAGAATCCCTTCAACTCCATTAGCACTTCATGCTCTGCTTCGCATTGATATTCACCTCATTATTGCATGGCTCATATACTCAAAAAACTTAATTCCTTTCCGGTGTCAGTCTACAGTCGATGCATTTATTTTCTCAGATCTCAAATCGACATATACTTGCAAGTGTTACATGCCGATGGAAGCAACTACTCTGCCTGTGTCAATGTTGCAACTCTTGCGTTAATCGATGCCGGAATAGCCATGAAAGTAAGTTGAAACGTTTTCAGTGATACACTGTCATACTTAATGATCTTACACATTGTATGTCGTTAGTTTACCTTAAACATAATTTCTTTGAGTTGCAAACTTGACCGAGTGGTAAGAAGTCAGAGCCTTTGAGTGATGCTCAAAAGGACGTCAGTTCGACACCGCTCTAGAGCACGCTGTTGTGCCTCGACAAGATACTTTCCTGAATGTTGGGAGAAGCTGGTTCAATGATTACTTTTCAGCTAAAAGTTGCCTGTTGTGTTGCATCTGTGATTCGCAATGTACAATCTTGTTGCAATGGGGGCAAAATCAAACATGATTGGTTTCTACTCTGTTTTTACTCTCACTCAGGTTACTACTCTCACTCTGTTTTTACCATGATTATTATGATTATGTTCAAATATCGAAAGCACTTTTGAAATTGCCATTGATTGTAATTTAGATTAAAATATTATTAAATGTTAAAACAAGTAATAATCAGTTGAGTTAATATTATGTAGACTAATGGGCGAATTAGATTTACAAATTTTGTTGTTGAATGGATGTAACTTTAGGATTTTGTTTGTTCCTGTTCTGCCAGTCTTACAAAAGCGACTCCATTAATTGACATCAATCATATCGAAGAAACATCAGATGGTGCTGAATTTTCAGCTTCTGTCCTGCCAAAGTTAAATCAGATCGTTTACTCAGAATTAAACGGACGGTAAGACTACGCAATATTTACATCATTTTTCTGCCTTTAGACGTATTTTTACGTTATGACTTATATCAGTATTCAAATTTTTTTTTAAAGTGGTTTTCAACCTATATAATTTGTTGATCACGAAACGTGCTAATTACTGTACAAGAAAGGTGACTGACTGTACTTAGTCACAACAACTTTTACAATGAAATTCAATTTTTATTTATTTGTTTCGGTCCCGGTGTGCATCTTATCTTACAACATTTTTGTCAAAACCGTGACGACTCAACATCCGGGTTTGTGTCGTTTTACGTCAGCTGAATAAACACTTGTCTTCTGCAACATGAGTGAACTTGTCATGGGTTTGTGTGACGTGTCTTTTTGTAGGGACTCTTCTCTCATTGTCCACTTAATGAAATGTTACATAGAACAATGTAAGATCAGCCTTTCCAATAAACTTTTAGCCCTATTTATTGTACAGTATCGATTGTCACAGTAGCTGATTGTCCAATGAACTACCCAACTTTAAGTGCTACCAGTGATGAGGACTGTTCGGTCCTAGTGGTAACCGTGTTTACAGTCAACCTCCTGTGTTGCTTGTCTTAATTTATATTATTTCTGTCATTTCTTATGATATAGCCTATTATGATGAGCATTATGTGGAGTATTACGATGTTCTTTTAAGTCTAATTAGTGAATCTACACTCTACAGTCTAGTCGTCTGATACAGGTTAACTTATCGATAAAAAAAGTAGACAGTACCACACTAAATTAACAAATTCAAGTTCTTTTAAGTTAAATTTAATAATCTTGAATTTGCCAATTTAGTGTGATACGCCATACTTTTTTCTGATCATTTTATCACACTACGCATCCTTTTGGATCATTGGTGAAGTCAAAAGAAGATTTTAATGAAAAGTTTTGTGACAAAGTTTTATTTCGGTAACTTATCGATTATTGTCTTGATGTCTTGATTATTTTAGAACAAATGTTTCATAGAAGCAAAAGTTTAATTTCACAGTACACCTTCTTGAAACGCAAGCTAAAAATATCATTTTTAGTTCAACTGTAGTCTTGCTGTGCCTGAATAGTGAACTTGAAATACTCATCAGTTTTTTGCAAACTCCATAAACTGAAGCACAGCGAAGTGTGGTATGATTGTTATGATTTTTCACGCAGGTTACACGCAGACGAAATGACGAAAGTAGTCGACGCTGTGATAACTGGTTGCAACGACACCTTCGTTGTAATGGAAAGAACCGTACAAGAACACATGGAGGAAACTGTTTCAAATTTCACTCATTCTTGATATGAGTCCCATTGCTCAAACATTTTTATGAATTAAAATGCGCTATCTTGCTTGGTTCACGACAATAAAAGTTTTGTAACAAAAAGGACAAACCAGAACACAAACTTTTTCATATTAGGAGCTATAGTTTATCCAAGTATGAACATTTGCGACTTCAAAATGAGTTGGTTGTAATCGCCGTCATCACCCGTGAAATGAATTTTCGCGTTAATGTTCAATCAAAGTCTTGAGAAGTTGAGCCTTGACAAGTGCAATGTGCTCACAAAACTGAGAAGGCCTATATAAAAATTGCCGGAATTGACAATAAGCTCATTGGTAGGCTATTTCGCGTGTATTCTTTGATATAAATCTAGTGATGAAATGTACCGCAGTTAGAAATAATAACTTAATTAGGTATTTAACAAAATATCAATTCTAGGCTACTGAGAGTCAAATCCGTCTTTTTCTTCTCGGTCCTAGTAGTTTTTAAGCTGTTTGCTGTCTCGCATGTTTGTCAAATTTGCATAAGTTTGCGAAGCATTTGGTAGTGTTTTCATCATGCCAGTCGGGAAAGTCTGTCTCTCACTATGGTGACAAAAGAAACGAATCCAAACATTAACAATGATGGGACTTTCTTCAACGGACATGCCGTTCCAGTTGCTCCTATTTCGTATATTTCAGTTGTTCCTATTTTATGTGTTCCAGTTGCTCCTATTTCTTGTGTTCCAGTTGCTCCTATTTCGTGTTGATTGCAATCATCTGATGAAAATAAGAATTTAAGTAAAGAACTTGAGTAGCCTAAGCTAATCACTTTTTCTTTCTTACTGGAAAACATATAGAGCAGGAGCAGGGGTGTCAACCTTTTTGGCCAAAAGACCACATGCGGTTTAGGAATGATTGCGCGGGCCACTTTTTTTACAATTAGGCTAGCCTAAGAACAATAAACATACGGTACCAAGATAAAACTTAGTAAAGTCATACGTCGACATTTCAATGTGAAGTTTGATACTGTTTAGCAATATTCGGTGAGATGGACGATGTAGCAATATGAAGCGAGTTTTCCATATGGCTGTTAGAAGTGTTAGAAATTAGTGATCTCAGGGGATTTGACCCAAGAGAGCCACTTCATCGGGTACAGATGACCAGGCTCTACCAGATAAAGGGGCTGTCTGGGACATGGTTTATCCGCGAAAAAACTTTTTCGCACAAGAAGGTGAGGTTACGAAAACTGCCTGTGCATCCTCTGATGTTTTTCTTTATAGAGAAATATTTTTCATATCACTCCAGAGTGCAGAAAATATTTCACTGCTAAATGCGTTTGGCGCGAGTCTCTAATATCAGATGTAGCTCAAATGCTCAATAAAGCAAGAATCATTAGCCTACTGACTGACTTTAGAACTCTTGATTCTTGAAGCACGAGTACGATTGTGTGGAAAGGATGTGGACGCAGCCTAACAATGTGCATTCTGATGCAATAAAATTAGCTTGAACAGTTGTGCATCCCTGCACTAGGGACTATAAGAATAGTAGAGTAATAGACAAAAATGCGAATTTTTCGTACTGTAAGTTTGCCATAAATTACGTAAGCGATCAAGTTGATAATATAAGTCATTTCGAAAAATACTGCGCGGGCCACGGGTTGGACACCCCTGATATAGAGCCTACGGATTTTACCGGGCTATAAAGAACGATAATGAATATTTAAAGCAAACAATAAACTTTTCCATGCAATTCTACAATAAATTTTTAACGCTTTCAAATAGTTATTAATTTCAGCCTCAGAATTATCAGTAGGCTATCTTTGCATGCGTTTATTTGGCTGGTTTAGCTGGGAACCCAACCCCCCTGCGTAGGCTATGCCAATGTTAGTGAGCAAACCTTCTTGGCATGTTGCGAGGCATCGCGTTTCGAATACTGTTTGTTGTCTGCAAGGCGCATAGCCAACTTTTGCTGTGCAGCCTCTTTCAACTCTGATGATATCCACGGCGTCTGCAAATTAAAAATGCAAACTGGTTGGTTTCTGAGGGCTCATAGAAAGGATTTCGCAATTTATTATTGAACTATTTTGTGAAATGCGGTTCTAGGAGTGACTAGTTATCCCAGTAGCATAGCGGCAACAGTTGCCTTCTTTGGATTTAAAAGATCACTGCTTCTTGTAGCCTACTAGGCCTATGTGATCAATGCATAAACAAAAAATATCGGCCATTTAGTATTTAGCCCATCTATGGGCTAGATCAGAGTTTTTTTAACCAAGGGTGCGAGACCTGTTCTCAGGGGGTGAGTGGTTGCCGAATAATTAAGGTCAATTATAAAATGTCATTAAGTGCTATGCTTGTTACCGGTCTTTTGACCAACATTTAAAAATGTAAGTGATGAGGCTATTACTTTTTAGACATTTTAGGGAGGGGGGGAGTGCGAGAACTGGTTGGTGATTTCAAGGTGGTAAGCTACTGTAGTGGACGTTGAATTGTCTGAACATCCGCCCATATCTAGCTGTAAATGCTACAGCAACATCCCGAGTACGAGCTTGGTAGTGGGATGACATGAGGAACAATACCTTGTTCTTCTGCGAGTATGAGTTTATTACCAGAAAAGGAACGAACTTCCGGATCGAAAAACGTTGCAGCCAAATAATAACTTGATTAAAAATAGAATGAATTGAACTGATTCAGAACATGAAAACTAAACTATAACCATAACTAAATGGACATCGTGACTTCTAAATTGCAGAGATGTACGTATACGCCGCAAATTCTACGCCGCAGACTTGCGGCGTAGGCTACACTTTTTGTTTACGCTAATGCTTACGGCTACATTTTTTTGGATAGTTGTCGCTTGAGGCTACGCCATAAAGTTTTCGCGGTTTTTTAGCGCATAGCGTCAACGCATACTTTTTAATGTATTTTTTTCTCGCTACAACACGCCAATACCTTCCAGCGCTGCAGTTGAAAGAATGTTTTCAATGGGCAAAACCATATTGGAACCAAAACACAGCAAAATGTCAGATGAACACTTTCAAATGCTTGTGTTTCTTCGTGGAAATTCAAAATAAAACTTGTTTGTTTCGAGTGGTTTATACCGTGGGAATGTTTGGCCCCTAGCAAACAAATGAGTTTACGCTAGTGTATGCGCTGACGCCGCCAACTTTTTTTACAAGTGACGCTGACGTCGCTGACCCACACGGCGTATGGGGTTTTTCGAACAATGAGTTTTGTAAACATTTTTTGTCAATATTTTTTGTATGCGCGTACATCACTGCTAAATTGACACCATGACTTCCAAGAAAACAATCCGTGGTGAACTGACTAAAATAACGCACCACCCATTGACTTACAAAAACCATAGGCAACTGATAGGCCTACAGACTTTTTTGTTTGACACTGAGGAGTTGATTTTAAGGAAGCCCAGTGTGATTAGAATGCTTCCAGCACTGCAGCATGCGACAGATGCCAACGCTATAACGACGTAAAACTACGTAAGTTATATGTATATCAAACCCTACTAAGTGGTACAAATTCTAAGGCAACGTCCAAATTCTAGCCAGCACAAACACAGATTTCACAACAGCAATAAGAGGCAAAAAAACGTAGGAAAAGCCCCAGCCGCTACACTACTAACAAGGAAAAAGGTTAAAAACCATTGGGCTAAAGTATACAAAACTTTTTCCCTTTTATGATGCTGTCCCAAGTCACCCTTTCCGTAGCTTACCTATTTTCTGAGTTTCTGTTTTACAAAATTTTTGCTCGTCAGGACATTCGATTAGAAAGGAACTGTTCAATTCAGATCCAATGCACTCGGTTGAGTTTGTTGTTTTCGAGTCATAATAACAATCGAAGCACATCAAAGCTGAAGCGACTGCAGATACAATAAATAAAAAACGTGTAATAAATATTTACTGCAATATTGCTTTTGTAATAACAGTAGTTTCTGCTTATTTAGCCGAACATGTTTTATCAACTCTGGTATCAACTGTAGGCTATATCTGTTAATTTATATTTGAACGAAGTAGGCTAACCATAAAGCAATAAAAATAGCCTGCAATGTATTCAACTTACCTTGAAAAAGAAGAAAGCTCCCTATAAGTTTTGTGACATAATCCATTGTACAATCAGTGCATTGCCAACGAAAAAGTTAACCAACGCTAACAAAAACAGCAAATGGGTTATTCAATTATCACACAATGCCATTTTCACTCTTGGCCCTGAGAGCATGGGCTTCGCACGATATGTTCGCAGCCGCAAAGTAGGCCTAAAGGTTCCTACATTTATATTAATTTACAAGTCATGTAACCAAGTCGTTCATTTCAAGCATTGTTGTGGGTGTTGCACCTATCAGAAGACATTTCATTTTCTTGATTGATGTTAGTAGCCTACCAATGTTTTATTTGATAGATTTCGTAAAAAAGAATAAATTTTTAAGGATACTTAAATTCATCACTGACAATTAAAATTATTTATTAACAATAAAAAAGCGTGCATTGCTTTAATTCTTTTCCTCCAATAACGAATAGGCCTAATGGTCTAACTTTAGAATTATTGCTAATACAAATTCATCCAGTACATTTGGTGACTCTTTTTCCGTAAATATTAGTCAACTTCAAACCTGGCATAACTTCCAGACTGCATAAAAGTTGCAATTAACTTTTGGGTTGATATAGCCTAATTCTTAGACCCCTATAATGGGTATCAACCGTGCCTTTCATGTCCAATTTTTTTGCTACCTCAAAAATTATTTCTTTCCTGTAGCCTATCCCGCGTCATACCTTGCCAAATTTTGAACTGATTATCTTGTTTTTGTCTCAAGCACGTCATGACATTTGCGTTTTGTCGCTTCTACCTTATTCCAGACATCTGCTATATTTGACACGTATTGTTTACGTTGTGATGGTCAGAAATGAAAAACAAAAAAAACAAAATAAACCGAAATATTGCGTCTTTAATAATTTCATTTAAAAAAATGGTTCCGGCTATAAAGAAAAAGAAGATAAAGATAGCCTTTGTGCAAATCCTATATATAATAAACGACTAAAAAAGTTCGACATTATGCAAATTTCAAGCTTATTTGAGGTGGTGATCTTTAAGATTCAACTGGTAGACCAGTAGGAAACATTGCGCTTAACAGCACTCCAATCTTTCTTTTTTCTTTTCATTGTTCATGATAGATTACTGCCATGCATGATTTCATCACTGATCTGACTTATAACATTGAAATAACAAACTTTTCCGGAACATAAAGTGATTTCATTGCATTGTTTTTCTTTCTGAATCACAAAGATTGTTGAGTCCTATTTCAAAAACAAATAGTTAGTTTCTCCAGGGAGGTGAAACGTTATTCGTGACTTGACAGGATTATTGTTTGATTTAAAACTTATTCTAACCTACTGTCATTGCAATCACAAGACGAATAAATAGTTTGGTGAATAACTCTAAATACATACCCAATGCAGTAGTCGCAAAATATTTTATTAACCTTGAAAAAATTCAAGAGATGAAATCGATAGCTAAATGTGTTTTGCACTTTCAAAGTTGATGAAGTTTTAGACGTTTTTCTAAAACGTAGCTTTAATAAAGAGACCAGAAATGAACGTTTGAAAAACGTTTTTTTGTTTGCTGGATGAGTTACGCCATATGAAAACTAATTTTCGGGAGCTTCCACAATTCTAACGCTGGTGTAAACGTAACGCAAGAAGTTATCATGAAAAAAATGCGATAGCTATACGTCTTGCTTGTTGCTACTCTTTTGTATGTATTTGACTATTATGACTTGACCTGAAGTTGAAGCAAGACCACAATCAGAAGTAAAAACTTAAGTTTTAAACTTAATTTTTTTCAATTTTAATTCTTAACTTGTAAAATCGTTGAAACAAAAAGTTATAGCCATGCTCCTAAAACCATTGAATTGGAACTTAAGGTCGTGAATTCACTTTTAGTAGCTTGCTGGTAGTGTAGCCTAAAATTGACCTTACTCGCATTACGTTTTGTTTCTGTTACCTTATAAATAAAAGCAATACAAAATATGGGGTAACATGAGCTATGGAACTATCATCATGAGACAATATGGACCAGCATAGAAATGTTTGGCCTCGAAGTAGATACATTTTACTTTTCAGAAGAATCCATTAAAGCCTTACCCTTGTTGAATGCAACAAAATTTGTGAACTGGACTGTAAATATGGACATTAGCAAGAGCTAACTAGAATTTATTCATAAATACTGTAAAAGAACGAGTCTCCTATAAGCCAGCAGTTGTGAACTGAACACATGGCAGTTGAGCAAGTGACAACTGAGCACAGTGGTGTCGAAGTTAGTTGACGATTGGGGGGGATAAATCAACATTTTATCAAATTTTAGACGATTTTGAACATTGGGGGAGATGCATATTTTTATAAACAATTTTATTGGTACCAGTATTTAGTTTATTAAACAATCACCGGACCTCGGTAAATTAGCTGCTAACAGCATAATATACAAATAAGAAATCATGGAGATAAAAGTGCTACCAGTGCTCTTGTGAATGATTGCTGCAAGATTAAGAAACAAGCAAAGAAAAATTGGTACCTCCAGCGGGATTCCAACCTATGACCTTCCAATGATTACTTAGTTTTTCCAAAAAAAAAACAGAAGTTATAATTTTCTTCTTGTCCTCTCCTTCACTAGAATCCTACACTCAGTGCATTATAGGCCTATAGGACAAAGTCACTAGCCAGGAGACTGAAAACAATCGAAGCTACAGAACATATGCAAATTTATGACAAAAATAAAAACTTTCAAACACATCACAAGAACTTGTTACAAGCGAACATATTGCGTCTTACGGTAGTGCACATTGAAAACTCATTAGCAATATCATTTATGCTGATGTCATTGAGAATATTTTGGTGTACAGTATGTTGCAAACAATGCTAGCATTCAACCTTTCCTGTCCCAAAGTTACCCAAAGTATTTCTCAGCTAGGTTTTCAATCTACGAAGATTGGAAAACGACCTCTCACAAGCAGCAGAGCTTACCGGGCAAACTAAGAGGATCTAAATCAGCTGGAGTATTTGAGAATAGAGAGGTTTTTTCAACTCGGACTAGGAGTTGGAAAAACCTGTTGCCTGTTGCCTTTCTAAATGAATCAATCTGATAATTCATCGATTGTCTATTCAGCTCTGGACAGTTTTTGACCATTTCAGGAACTAAGCCGGTCTTGAAAATTCGTGCAAGTTCTTTATACTTTGCCGAATCGGAATTCAGGCTACTTTCAAACCGTTCGGTCAGTTCAGAGTGTCCATGAACTGATTGTAAAATAGCCTATTCTACAATATAATGCAGTTGAGTGTCTGCAGTAGCTGCCATCGAGCCTCCACCCAATCTTTCAGGGATTTCTTTGCAGCAGTGTTTGCAAAGGCGTGATAAAATTAGTAGCAAATTTTTCCGGAAGTGAAACTGCATTTTTGTAATTGTTCTCAAATTCCAAATCACGATATTTCTCTAGAGTGGTTTCTATATAGTCATTGTCTAGCATCAAATCCAAGACAATTTAAAACTGTGATGAAAAATCAATAAAAGAATAACAACAGCAATTCGAGATGCTTGCAAACAATTAAATTGAAGTACAACTTCATAGCAAATAATTTTTTCTAAATTATTGGGGAGGATATATCCCCCCTATCCTTACTTCCTTACTATCAGAGATGATCAAGCACGTCCATTGTTCAATGTTAGTTGAAAAATTCATCACTATATTCACGACACATCCCATCACTATATCCCATCACACATCCCATCACTATACATCCCATCACTATATCCACGATCACTATATCCACGACACATCCCAGACAGCAAAATCTGTCGTTTGTGCATGGATTCAACGTCTGTACACGCTGATCATGTGATCTGTCTAGCACACAATTTGTCTCGCTTAACGTCTTTACAAAGATAACCCTGAAATCAGGCATTCTCTGGCTTTCTGAAATGTCTGATTCTTCTTGCATATGAGGCGGTGAAGTAGGCTATGTTATTCACGTCACGTTATTCCATCCCGGCACTGCACGTTAGTCACGTTATTCCATCCCGGCACTGCAGTCATTAGACTGTGTTGCTATGCGCTGTAAGATTGGCGGTTCCGTTTCAGGGTCTGTAAATGAAGCGGTGATGAATGATGTGTTGTGCAGTTTGGCAGGCTCATCCGCATGTACAGGATGTCGATTCGGCAAGATCAAAACATGGTCGATATGGTTTCCAATTAAAGTTTGTCGAAAAGTAGACAGATGGTTAATCAATTATCGTAAGTTTTCGCGAGACCAGTTTTTTTTTCGGGGGAAACACGATTGTGTGCAATGTGTGGTAAATACCGACATGTCATGGAACCGGCGCTCTTTATTTATAATATATTGAAAGAAGACTTGTGTTTTTCGGCAGTCGAG
This sequence comes from Aplidium turbinatum, assembly GCF_918807975.1. Taxonomy (NCBI): domain Eukaryota; kingdom Metazoa; phylum Chordata; class Ascidiacea; order Aplousobranchia; family Polyclinidae; genus Aplidium; species Aplidium turbinatum. The sequence continues at coordinate 52,424,708 of NC_137472.1, forward strand.
TGTTGCAAGATTTGACAGCGATAGACACGTGTTTCACCCATGAGGCTGGGCTTTTTATTTTTAATTTTTTTTTATTCATGTTTTATGTTATGATCATTTTCAAGTGCATGTTCAATTATGTATATTCTGTCTATCCTGGTCTTTCTGTTGTGGTTTTTGTACGTGAATAGCTTTTTGTATAAAAAATGTTCTTGTCTGAATATGTCTATCAATTGGTTATGACGTATGAGTGTTCTAAATGATGTTTTATCCGATGGAGTTTTGAAGTTTTGCGGCTTAGCGGTGTCCAACGGATCAAGGATCACGTTAAAATCACCAAGTAAGACCACATGTTGATGTTCATATTCCAGCATAGCCTCGGAGAGCTGTTCAAAACAGGACTTTTTCTCCCCGCTGCTCTGCGGAAGGTATGCGTTGAAGATGTTTATGTTAGTGTTGCCACATTTGATGTTGAGATGATGTATTCGATTTTGTACTATGGTATAATGTGTGATTTCGGACTTGTCGTGTATGTCTTTCTTCACAACGAACATCGTTCCCGCACAAAAACGGGTTCTGTCAGGTTCTATGTTTGCACATGTTATGTCATTGTTATGTTGAGCCCACGTCTCGAGTTGATTGGTGAGGATTCTGTGTGTTTCTTGTATGGCCAGTACAAAGAGTCTGTGAGATGTAAAGAACTTTTCGATATCTCGCAATTTCGTGGATATTCCGTTGATGTTCATTGATGCAACCTTGAGTTTGTCCTGTCCGACGTCCGAATCGTCACTCTCCGTACTTGCGAACATGATTATAGATAGAGAAGAAGCAAATTAAAGTTTAAGAGGTTGGACTAGGCCGTGTGGACGATGTCTGAGAACTGAGAACTGTGAACTGTGAGCTCATCGTCTGAGAACTGTGAGCTCACCCATCGAACTGAAGACATTTCGATGGAGAAGAGAGGTCCCGGGCATTCGAGCCCGCGGAGACTCTCTCGAAGAAACGGACTCCGAGTCAGTTGACAGGTGGTCTTTGTCAACTGAGACTGGCGCATCCTTGGTGCTGGCTTGGGATGCGTCGTGGTCGTTTGGTGTCGCCATAGGAGATGCTGGTTGGGAAACCGATCTCCGCTTGTGCGAGGGCTCTTTTCGAGTCGATGTCTTAGACTCCATTGCGTTGGAAAGTTGATTATCCAACATTGAAGCAGATGAGGAGAGGCTGCTTCGCACGGGGTTTTTGGGGTTGTGTTTCTCTCCGCGGCCCACGGTGGTAAAGCCATCGTCACTCGTGGTCAAGTTCTTTCGCTTTCTTTTGTTTTTCCGGAACTTTGGTCGTACAGTGCAATCAGGCTTGTGAAAGCCTGATGACCGGCATACAGAACAGGTGATCTGTTGCCTGGTCGGCAACGACTCTGCAACATATGTTTTTTTGCCTTGAGTGGGGCAAAATGCGGCCTGGATTTCTCGGCCTGCCCCACAAGTAAAGCGGCCTCTGATCTTTGGCAGAAAAGTTCATTGCTTCTGTCCCGAGATTGTTTCGATCTACTCGAAGGCGCCTGTTTCCTGGGTTGCTTGAACGCCCGATCTGGAGGTGGATCGGCCTGGGTTTTCTTATGTTTTTGGGGCACTTTGATGTTAGGTGGCCCTGGACTTTGCAGATCTGGCAAAGTCGCAAATGTCCCTGCCCAGGCTTGGTGATGGAGATCCATTCACCAAACATCTGCACCTTTTCTGGGATATTTTCTAGTTGAGTGTTCTGCAAGTAGACATGCAGAAACTCGTTGCAGATGGTGAGGTGCTGCTTGTGTCTACCTTGAGTCATTTGGTAAACATGTCCCCACTTTGCTTGAACAGAAAATTCGTTGATTAAATCCAGTGACCACTCGCCTGGCACTGGATATAAAGTAATCACGTCGCATGGTGGCATGGGTCGCCATGCTTTGATTACATAATCTATTTCCTTGTGTGTGTACGTCACAGGTGACTGATGGTCAGTGGCGTATTTAGAAAGTTTGTTAGGGGGGGACCAAGACATTGTGTCAGTCAGCCGCGTAGCGGCTGACTTGGCGGTGGAGGCCAATGGGGGTCTGGGGGTAGTACACACCGGGTAGTCTCAACGGCAGTATACACAGAAAGCTCAAATTTGGTGAAAAGGGCTGTTGATTGGTTCAAATGTTTTCTACTTGGGTTAAAATTAGACTTGTTTGACCCTTTAAAAAGAATGGGGTACACCAAAATGTCATATTATGCGTCAGAACGGAGGGATGGGGTTAGCTGAAACAGTCAGAATACCGTCAGATAAGGGGATGGGGTCCAAAATTAAGAGCGAATCCAGAGAAGTAAGTTACTGTTCCAATTAATGAACCAACAAAAGATATCAAACACTTCAGAATATAAACAATAAGTTAGTCTTTCCAACCTCGAATACCTTTTGAACATTCTCGGCGATTCACAATGACAATTTACAGTTTAGTGCGATGGCTGTGCTTGGCAAATATATCAATGACTGCGTCATACTCGAGTACAATATCCTTGCTTAAATACATCTGAGCTAGACCATCCAAACGTGGCTCGGTCATGGTCGTGCGGTAATAATTTTTCAGGTAGCCTGATTTTTCAAATTAGTGAACGGAAACATCGCTCATTGGAGGCAGTTGTAACTGGAAGCGTAGCAAAGATTCGAAGTAGCCTAATTTATGATTGATCGGATAAGTGCGGAGTTGATCAGGAAGTTGACACGCATCCACAAGAGTCGCAGGTCGTTTATCCGCAGAAACTGCAAGCCAATTCGCTCTCCATCTTTGCAATTCAACAGTAGCTGCAAAGTAATTGCTTGGTTCAACATCCAGCATTTCATGGTAGAAGTCGAAAATCTCGTCGATCAGGCAGTCCATATCTTCATGAATCAATTAGCCTAAGGCAGAAATGTGCTGACTTTAAAAACTAGCGAGCAGTGCTCATTGAATCTCTTGTGAATTTGTGCCATGCAATTGTCTAGAAAAGGAAGAAAAAGTGTTCGTTTGAAATATACCTCCGCAGTTTCAGCTGGAATTTTAGGTCGATGTTGTGGTTAAGATTCTCTCCGGGGCATGCGGATTTCTTAGCCAAAAACTGAGCAAGCCTTTGCTAAAACGTTGGTGAAAAAGCCTATTATCGCCCCTTAGGTCTTGCAACACAGTTGCGCAGCTTCTAACATTCATCATTGCAGAATTAAACGTATGTGTAGGTCCTTGTAGGAGCTTAGAAAGAGGCTTAGTAACCTAGAAGAATATTATTTAGAAAATTTTGTGGTGCTGCAGCACCATTAGACGAGCCGCCACTCTATATACAGTGTATAGCCTACTAGTGATTGCTTGCTTAATTAAATATTTTTAACTTACTGTAATCAAGATTAAACTAGAACTTGATTTGGAAACTCAGAATATTATTGAAAAATTACATTGCAAAAAGTATACCCCCCGCGCTAGGGTGAATCATTCAAGCAATTATGTCTTGCGCTAGCCTAGAACTTTTTTCTTTGCAAAATTTTTTTTTTTTGAAAACAAAATTTTATCTGATCATTAGGGGGAGGCCATCGCCCCTTATCCTCCCCCCTAAATACGCTACTGCTGATGGTATAGCGCTAGCTGTTCCATCAGCAAAGACTTTGTTTCTTTCTCAGAAGCTGAGAAAGTGACGTTAAAAATGTGCTGCCGCAGGCCCTTGGCACGCACCGCTTTAAGCTCCTTTCCATATTTGGCAAGGAAGCCACCTTCCATAAAGAAGTTGATGAACGTGCTTACATCAAGCCAGGTCTGGCTTGATGCTTGCACCACCATGATTCGTTCGTACTTGAATTCATTGGCCTTAGAATCGCCCATCACGAATAAGTATTATGTTTAAGTTGTATTGTGTTAGGTAAGTAAGAAATAAATTCAAACAGACTTACCGAAATCCAAACTTTAAACGTTATAAATTTTTCTTCTGAAGGAAAATTCAGCTAAGTTCTGATTTGACCACGCCCTGAAAGCTGGTCACGTAGCCTACTATTCTAGATTCGCTGACTATTCTCACCTGACATGTCTACGTGGATAACAGCTGATTCCCTTAAGGGGAAAAGGCTGCTTCCAAAAAAATAACTAGGGAGGGAAAAAAACTAATTACTCGCCTAGATCAGTGGTTCCCAGCAAGGGGGGCCACTGATCTAGCTTACGTAGGCTATTTTCTAAACTGTCTAGTAATTTGGCTGTCTAACTAACTTTTTAAAAAAATCTAAAAAGACTAGCAAAAGTAGGACAGATAGCGCTCTCACTCGCTCGCTCTAGCGAGGAAAGCAAGAAATCTTAGTTGATCGCTTTTGGCAGCACTGTCGCCAATATGCCACCAGAGCACAAAATCGTTCAAATTTCCAAGAAAGGTCAGAGGGTGTACTTATCTTTCAAAGAATATCTTGGCTCATCAGTATCGCACCACTAATTTATGCCACATAGTTCTTAATCGCTGGTTTTGTCAATTAATTGAATCCTTACCTTTGTGGAAAGAAAACAACTAAACTAACTGTCGCCAAGGATATGCACTGTTGAGGAACGATCTTCCTGGCGTCAGCACTCCTTGCCGAGAAACGCATGTTTTTAGAAAAGTCTTGATGGCTAGTGTGCAGGGGCGCCGGAACGATTTTTGACTGGGGGGGCAAGATTACGAAAAAAGGGCACTTTTGTTTACTAAAAGGCCAATTTTTTTTTTAAGTTTTAAGATAAGATATAGCAATAATGCTAATCTATCAGCTCACTATGTATTGAGTAATGACAGCCTACAAGTGTCCGGTATACAAAGAAGGGCATCATGCCATGTTATAATGATGTAACCTACTGTCAAGCCTTAAAGCAGCCTGCGGCCATGGCCGCTAAGTAGTGTTTGAATGACCACCGGTGCTACCTCCTCAATCGGCCAAGTTTGGCCGCCGGTCTCTTTTAGCCAATTATTTATTTCGCAATAGAATGATCGTGAATTAGCTGTCGAAAATATGTAGTATCAAAGAGTGACGCAAAGTTAGGTCAGCGCGTCATAATCGCCACTGTTGCATTGTGCGGGAATATTTGTTATTGATGGAATATAACCATCTGCGATCACCAGCGTTGTAAGTCTTGTTTGTAGGCCTAATTCTCGACGTTTATTTTAACAAAGTCGTAATCCGAAGTGCTAATTTACGTCGGCTGACAATATTGTCGTTTTTATGTCGATTCGATGTTGTCGGACATTGAATCGTTGTTGAAAAGGAGAACTAGATTAGTTGACATCCGAAGGGAAAACATTTTTTGATCATATTTTGCAAAAATTATGCTTCTTTTAGTCATGTCCTTCACATCATTGAAATACTTATTTTATTACCTTGCCGTCATCGTCAACACATGTCGAACGTTGTTTTTCGTTGCTGAAAAGAATTCTAGGGGAGTGGCAAACTTCTTTAAAATCAGCCACATTGGAGACAATCGTGCGAGTGTCGTTAGAATGGTCCCGCAGTTCTGGATTACAATCCCGATGAAGCAGTTATTGCGTGGTGCAACGAATCTACTGTAGGACGTCGCCCAGGCCCAGACTTCAACAACGCTAAGTGATCATTTTAGCATTGTTGCAAGTTTAATTCTATTTACTTGTGCTATCGTTATTTTATATTTTGGCCTCCAAGCACGCAGATTTGGCCGCCGAGAAGGAGCTCCCGGTAGGCCACGATGGCTGCCAAAAAAAAACGAGTTTTAAGGCTTGTACTGTGTTGCAAAATTTTGTGCCGTAATATTATTTTGAGGCAAAAATGAAAGATTATAATTAGGCTAAAAGCGAATAGCAGAAATTTTTATATTGCAAAATGTGCATTAGCTTACATGACCTTAAAAGGGCACCATTGCCCCCCCTGCCCCTCCATCTGCAGAAAAATTGAGGGCAGGGGGGCATCCGCCCCCCCTGCCCCCCCGCTTCCGGCGCCCCTGCTAGTGTGGAGGCTACACTTATATTGTGGTAACAATTTTTTTACGCGTAAGAATGTTAAGCGATGGTTTAAAATGTTAATTTATAAGGTAACTGGCTGTCTAATAAAATTTATGTTTGTCTCAAGGATATTCTAACTAATTTGTCTAATTTAGCTATCTGACTCCATGAACTAATTTCCATACAATTGCTAGTCGAATTATAATTTTAAGTTATCAAAAGGTGTTCGTATAATATTGTAGGTTTCCAACACAAATTGAATTTAAACATTACAGAATAGTGAAGTTGCAGAACAGGGAAACATTATCACGAATTGAAAATTGAATGAGGCTGTTCACCAGGCATTAAATTAAATGATATGAGATGTTCTACTGGTGCAAATTAAGCTAAACTATCACAAGATGTATACAGTGACAATCTGCTTTTATTCCGACGTTTCGTCAATCAGACACGACTGACTTCTTCAGGGGGCTAGACCAGGTAGTGACTACCTGTCTAGCATGGCAAAACACAGGACATATTGCATGTTTAGTTGTTTTCAGCAATATGTCCTGTGTTTTGCCATGCTAGACAGGTAGTCACTACCTGGTCTAGCCCCCTGAAGAAGTCAGTCGTGTCTGATTGACGAAACGTCGGAATAAAAGCAGATTGTCACTGTATACATCTTGTGATAGTTTAGCTTAATTTGCACCAGTAGAACATCTCATATCATTTAATTATCACGAATTATTACATTTTAAGTAAACAATCAATTTAATGTTTTCTGAGAGCTGAACTGGTCTAACTGTGTTCTCGCCAAATGCGAACAAATCATTTTATTTTCTGTTCCCTTTTTCTTATTCACTTCGGGAGCAGATTACATGGAAAATTACAGAAACACTAGGGAATAAATTTAAGTTAAACTAGTTCACTATAGTAAAAGGCAGGAAAACTTACATGATGAAATAATGGATCGCTACAATATGATTACAGAAATACAATGCTCTCTGTTCTATAGTGAGTAGTCAGGTAGTGCTGACGCAGGGAAGATCGCTCCTTCTCAACAGGAAGAAGACTTGGTTACATTGTTCTTTTTTTGGAATGAATGCACTTTATGACTAGTGCTGCATGAGGTCTTTAAACACTTGTAGAGTCAGGTCCGAATGATTTTGAAGACTGCTCATCTTTCCAGGAAAACCCGGTACTGAAAGCAAACATACACGTATTCTTTGGTGTCTTATTGTGCGAACATATTAGTAATTTCCCTCTCCTTGTTTTTTACAGTTGTCTTGTTTGAGGGGACGGAGAACTGGTATCGCTTCAAAATATCCTCTCAACATATCTGGTTGTTTGTTTCCCTGCTTTCCTGGCTTCCTATTTGTTTCTATGGTATCTTTTTACATAGCCTATATATGTTTCACAAGTTTTTCTGCAACAATCAAAACGCCCAAAATCAAAATTTATTTGTATACGGAGCCCATTGCTTTAATTTCCATTTTATTTCCCTTTTAAATTTTTCTAAAAGTGTCGCGACCGTGCCATTTAAAAAAAAAAAACTGTATAACTTATTTCGATCTCAAGCAGGTTTTAACGTTTGCGTTTTGTCGCTTCTACCTTTTTTGGATCTCTGCTACGTTGACCAGTATTGTTTTGGCTGTTATGGTCAGAAATACAAACAGCTGAATTAAACTGAAGATGGCAACACTGCTGTATGCTATCCATTTAAAATGTTTTTTCATTTGGCTATCGTTGATGGTCATTTTAAATTGACTTATCATCAAATGACGGTTGATTGTCATTTTAAATCATTGTTGATTTAATTTTAAATCATTGTTGATTCAATTTTAAATCATTGTTGATAGCTTTGAAATGTTTAGCAATCGTAATCATATTCACAAAATAAAAAGAAATCGTAATTGACTGCATTTTAATTTCGAGTAATAGTAATGATACTTGCAAAGTAAGCTTAATTGAAAACAAATACATTACTATTGTAGCCTAATCAGTAATCACTCTATATTTTCAATCATTCGCTCTAATTAACCACAGTGAAACTAAAATAAAAATACTTTTACTTAACAACTTTAAAAAGTTATAGTTTGTTCTTTCGGGTTTGAATAAATGTGCATTACAGATGGAAATGTTTATGGAGTTGAAATCGCGAATTACAGCCTACGCCAATCGCCTACATAGCTCGCCATTTCGTTTCTGGGTTTGCTTTGTTTTGCCCTTCAGCAAGACACTTCCAGCTAGTTGCTCGCTTTGCAGCTGAAGTGGAGTGGCATCCACTGAGATAGGTTTCGGTTTTATGATAAGGAATTATTAAATCAAAAAGTTCTACGGTGTGAAACAAGCCATGAATATCACTGACACGTTAAAAGCATAATAGGAGTAGGTTACAAAGTCGAAATTTTCCGCAAGCAGTGCTGATTTAATGACTTTTAGCATAAAAAATGTTACATTCAAAATATCTACAGATAGCTATTTATCCAGTGCAACCAACATGAACTAAAAAGCCAAAACTGTCATTTCCAAAATATTGAATAATTATGAAATTGCTAAAAGCATCAAACGATGTAACTTTAGGATTTCTTAGAATGAAATATATCCACTAAAGCCAGGTTGGCTTTGCCGCTTTGGAACATATTTTTCGTGCAAATAGCCACTGCCAGAATGTTACAACGATTTAAAGGTTAAGATTTTCTTAGTTCATAAACGTAATTATGATGTTGACATACTTTTTCTAACATGTAAAGCAATCAGTTTACTTATCACAACCAAAATTAGTGTTCTTGATATTTATCTTTTTACATTGTCCACAATAATTATGCTGCTGATAATACAATAGATTTGTGCTTGATAATGGTTCTTCAATTCTGTCCTTGACATTGATTTTTGGCCACGCTGTATGAATCTCCATGCTGTATTAATTTGACAGTGCAAGTTTCATCCTAAAAAGCAAATCGGCCTGGTTAATTTCTATTGCAGACCAAAAGCTCAAGCCGTTTAATCTTGTTTAAAGTGGTCAAAGTATTTTAAAAACGTTTGTAAAGGCGAGCCCAACAAAGACCTGAATTAAAACTCAGAACGGCTAGCCAGACAGCAAATCAACCGTTGATTCGTCTGAAGACATTGGATCAATGTAAAAAACGATTGATTGTTGCCTGGGATAGCCTATCGGCAGGGATGAAGTGGAAGTGGAAATATAAGATGAAGTAGAAGACACATTTTGAGATGAAAGATGGAAAATTGCGATGATGGAAAGGAATAAATGATTTCAATCACGAGATGAAAGAAACTTTTCAATTATTTCTCTCAAATGCCATTACTTACAAACCTTTTATTACCGTAGTGTACAGTATGCAAAAATTGTAAGGTAATTGGCGTAAAGTTTTCCATTTAAACGTCAACCAGTTCCATTATTACTTATCAGTAGCCTAATTACCGTATTAGTGAAAAAAGCACGTAAATAATGTGTCATGGTTGTTACTACAGTTCGACCATTAAAGCGTACTGTAGAGCTCTTGCATGATTTGATGGTCTGTATGAATACGGACCTGACACTTTTCGCGGGCGACGGCCTCGATCAGGGGGACTCGAGCCGACCGGCGCTCGCAGCATTGTGAAAAAAAAATGTCATAAAATTTATAGAATGGAAGATGTATCAAAAGATTTCTATGAAGGAGTTGAAATGGAATAAAATGTCAAGATGGAAAAACGTCTTTTATTCCATCCCATAGCCTATCCTGCATGGGTACGTAGGCTAGCTACTAAGTACTATATAACACAAAATGAATAGCCACCTAACCAATTCCCTTGGACTGGACCTTCCCCGCCCACTTAAGTCCTGCTAAATCAAATACTAGACTTAATTGTTTTCATTCCAGTATGACAAAGCACCATAGCATCTTTTCACATATAAGCTAGGTGGGCAGTTGCCCACCTGGTCCCTTCGCTTGTCCCCCTAGCCCTTTCTTTGCCCCCCTAGTTTGAAATTAGGTGGGTAATTTTTAAGACGTAATTTTTGTTTAAATTTGATCCTAGTTTTATCTTGAAACAGCAAATCTGTAGTTTTTGTGCATTCTTATGGAACATTTTACTTTTGCGATCTATCAGCGCTACCGAAGGTGGAAATTCGTTGTAAGTTATTTCATTGCAGCTATTTTTATATATTTATGCTATAGCAACATGGGGTAGCATCACTAGATGCCTGCATCATTTTTTAGGAACGAAACCTGCCTGCCAACGCAACTACTTCGCGATTCTCACAGCTTTTACCATTAATGACTCATAGACCCAAGAAGCTGACTTGAGAGTGTAACCCTTAGTAAAAATAGTGCTTTCCAATTTTGATAAAAGTGATTCGCCATAGCTCAACGAAAAATGATAGGGAATATGTTTTGGTACGATAGGAATCGTTGTATTTTTATATTTTTAACAGGCTAGGGCTAAAATTGTGTACAGTTTCCCTTTAAGTAGATTTTGTTTTGTAACTCTGTTCTGTTCATTTACTTCTTTCTGGCAGCAACTGAGTTTTCTTGTTCTTTCTAAGTATGTGTAGCCTAATGATGCATTATAGAATTCAGGTTATGCCGGACTGAGCAAAAATGTTTTATCAGCTTGTTGATGTCTCGCTGCTAGTTATTCATTTATTGCTATTGTATAATATGTGTGGACTGCTCTGAAGTATGACAAAACTGCAACATGATCTTCTAAATTTCCAAAAGAGATGGAAAATGATTTGCAAACCACACAACAGCCAGGTAGGCCTACCCAAACCTTAGTCATCAATGACAAAAGAACAAGAAAAGTGATAGGACAAGCTGCATAACAGGTTCTGCACTATTTTTCTTTTCAAAAATATTTTTTTATTAGGCAAAACAGTTGGGAGAAAACTTTGCAGTTTTTATCAATTGAACTTTTTAAATTAATTTATAAAAGTGATCAAATAACGTTTTTGATAATCTTCACATTTTGAACTATAATTCTTTGGCAGTTAAGGAATAAACAGCTAAATGGAACGCTTCAGCAAACATCTAGAATTTATGAGCCTACCTTTGATCTTACTTATAATATCGTGAATCATATGCTCCATTCAAGCAGATTATTAATGTGTGTTGTGAATAGGCTACCTCAAATTTGTGTGAGATTTTAAAAGTCTGAAGTACCGAAGTGTGTTGCCTGATTTTCATCAAAATGAAATACTAGCTCTTTAGAATCATCTAATTCTGCAAAGATTCAACTCACTATAATATCTTAGCAGTTGTGTTTCATATAATTATTATCATAGTTGTTTCTTTTTACTTTAGTAGGTTACAAGAGACCTCTGCAACTAAATGCTGCTAGATTAAATTTTATTACATTATTATTTATAAAATATTGTGTGCGGGGATAAATATAGGAATCAATTATAGGTCTCAAAAGTTTAGCCTCAATAGGCCTATAATATGTCTTTTTACTCACAATTTTCCTGAGAAATCTACATTTTAATTTGTTTACGCTCGGAAAAAATGCCCTTTTTCCCATCATGTACGCGCGAAAAGTGCCCTTTTTAACAGAATTCGCGCGCTAAAAATGCCCTTTTTTGAACATTTGCTCACCTAGTCCCAATTTGTGAAAAGATGCTATGCAAAGCACCAAACGGAATGTGTGACAGCACTGAACAGAGATATTCTGACGTGGCTTTCCACAACTTGTTTACATTTTGAAAACTCTGTTTCATACAACTGAACAAAAATCTCTTGCAAATTTGTACACATTTGTATTGTAAGGCTACCAAATGCTGAATGTCAATGGATTTGTTTTGTTTTACAGCTACAAAAATAGAAACGCAATGACTCAAAAAGTAAAAATAAACCTTAAGTTTATTGAGGGAGTGGCACCAAGCAAAGCTAAAATATAAAGTACGTTAGCTTCTACACTTTGGAAGCCTAATTTAACTTTACAAGAAATATGTGGAGTTAACTATAATTGTAGCCTACTCACAATGCCGTCTTGTGTTGCGTCCAGCTCCAGCATAATCTCATTGCCAGCCTTTGTGCATGACTTAACCCTTTTAAACGTAAAATGGCCTTGTGTGAAGTCCAGACCAGGTATATCCATAGGTAGCATATCAATTCCAGATTTTTGCAATTCGTTGTTTTCGTCCACGTTTTCGTTAATTTTTGCTAATGCTGCGTCAGCAATGTTCTGTTACAAAGTTGGGATTTTATTTATTGTACAAACGATAACATTTATCTTTATTTTATACCTCTGCAGTGTTTCTCCTCCAACCCAATCAAGAAAGACATGCCATCTTGGCTAGTCAAATTTTGTTTTTCAGGATAGACAATGTAGATGATGCGACAAGAGATCAATCAGCAAATCAATCCTATTTTGAATGAATTCAACTTGATTCAACGTCTGCAGACGTTGAATTGATGTAAGAAGCACTATTTTGCTGGATAGGAGTAGAATCTATTTTTTCTAAATAAAGTGTAGTTTTGCAGCTACAAACAGATAAAGAATCCGAAAAACTTAAAAGAACAACGATAAATTTAAAAACTACAAGAAATCACCTCCATTTCTTGCTGAGTACATCTTGTTTCCCCTGATCGTTTGTAAAACTGTCCATCGTCTGCCTCTCTGCAGTCATAAGATTCCATGTTGGACTTGCCGATATCCTCCGGAATGCCAAGTGTAGCTTGACATTGAACTAGGGTCCCATCTCGACGTCGAGCCATCATATCCAGACCCAATTCAATTTTCTTATCAGCACCTACAGCATAGTACCGTTTCTGTGAAAGCAAAGCAATGATTTTAGTGTTGGACTTACACAGTCACAAATACTAGACCTTTTACATTTATATAACGTCTGTAGGTGAATCTTAAATATTTTAAATGAATCTAAAAAGAAACCGTTTCTCCACTTGGGCAGTGTCATAATAACCGAGTTGCAACGTTGATTGCAATCCAGTTCTTTTCATATTAATTCAAGGTCTGCCTTGCATGTGAGGACACTCGAAAATCCCAAAAACAAAACGTAAAAGCAACAATACTTTTCGTTAATATAGAGTTCTTGCTTTAAAACCATAAAAGTATTTGTGGGAAACTTATGATATTTGTATTCTTATTCTAAAGTTATTGGATAAGTAACCCAAATTTAATTGTTTTTTTCGAACTTGAGGTAAGTTTGAGTTGAATAAAAAAATACAAGTTCTTCCGCTTCAAGTTTGCAGGCGGATGATAAACGGCTGCAGGTGTGTGACCCATTTAAAAAGATAATTTTATGCAAATAGGAAATATCCCTTATGTCTGCTTACAGCAAGAAACCTGAGGTCATGCTTAATTTCATACATAGCCTATCTATCGTGCCAACGTTATCAAAACATTAATATGCAGTAGATCATTTGCTGTATGGAGGTAAATACTGTACATCTTTGTTACGGTTCAAAGCGCAAATGTCACGTGACTTTGCTTGGCTGGAGTGCTACTGTATTATACAGTCACCAGTTTTCGTGTTAATCTAAAACGTTGTAGGCTACCACTTACCAGCATGTTGGCAGCCAATAAATGAAAATTTAGAAGATTTATTCCACCATCTTTTGTAAATAACCACTCTCATCTCAATATACAACACTACTGTAGACTATCCTACTTAGCTATGCCTACTGTTATAGAAATACGACCTGAAACATGGTAGCCTATTCAATGCTACTATCTTACTTGTGTAGAGCTGGATATCACTCTGTCTAAAGTCATTTCGGTGTTTGTTCTACGAGAGATTTCCTCCATAACCCATTCACCTAACATTCTCTTCGTTTCTTCATCTTTAAATGCATTTCCCAGTATGGCACATGACAGTAGTGTAACCAATATGATCAATTTCATTTTGTATACTGGTTTTTCAAAACTTTGTGTCTGAAAATAACATACGGTTTGTTTTCTAAATATTAACACGTTATAGAACCTGCTTGACGCGTTGGATATCCATGCTCCTCTTTGAGTAGCACTGTCTTCCATTGAACCGCAATTGGATAAGCTGGTTGCAAATAAGCAAGCGCACACTTCGCATCAAAATTCGAAAGACCATTAATAAAAGAGTTTTTTTACTTGTTTTTTTACCTGTTTTTTTGTGTATTTGCTACAAAAGTAATAATGACTTTGCTCTTGTCTTTTTTTGGCAAATTGACCGGGACGCCAAGTGATGGAAGGTGCTCAGCCGGTACACGGCATAAAAAAGTTTGAGTAGCACTGGAGTAGACAACCGGAAACAGACATTGCAGTCGGCTGTAGCGTGTTGAAGATCAAGATCGGATCACCCAAACAATGTGATCTTGAACATCAAGATCATTTTTTTAAACTTGAAAAAATGAAGTTTTTGATTAATGATATTGCAAAAAAACCTTGTTACTCCACGAGTCAAAATGTGGCTGAGTGCAGTGAAGTAACTGTTCAGTTTATTGTGTGGCCACGTTTCTTGCTATCTTGTTATCTTTAGCTGTTCATCTTGCGTTGATGGGCATTACAGGCCTTACATGTGCTAACTGTTGTGATATTGTGTGATATAAGAACTTGATTGTTTCCGTGAGAACTTTGTTCAAAATGAAATGTTTTAGCCTTATTTTAACAACTTGTTTACAACATTTTAGTTTAGCATATTTCTAATCTTTTGAAACTATCCTTTCGCGCTGTTTTAATATAGTTTGAAGTTTAAATTTTTGCTGGAAATAGCTTAACATGAACAATCTCTGATCATTTTACGATTTTGTAGTTCAATTAAAATAAGCGACCCTGAAAATCTGTTGCAGAACACGGTAACGTCCCTACTTTTCAACTGTAGAGTGTAGACTCAACAGCCTTACGCCAAACGAATCTCAACTAATACAAACCTATCTCTGTCGTTGCTTGAGTCGACCTGGAAGTTAACATAAAATCTACCTGTTTACTTTCAGGGATGGGTGCTTAGAAAAGCAATCATTTCATCTTTTCTTTGCTTTTCTTGTTTCTTGTGCGTCGCGCGATGGTAAACATGTGTCGCGTAAGACGTTTAAAGACGTTTAATATGTCGCGTAAGACGTTTAATATCTTGCTTCGATTGACTTTGTTTTGTAACTCATTGACAAGAACTTTGCACAAGTAAGAAACAGTCAATACGATTATAAATTATTTGGGTGAAGAAGCCAAATTAATCAATTTATTGAAGTGGGTGGATATGGATAAACTTTTTGCATTATGTACTGACTGTACTGGATGTTCATTAAAAGTCAAAAACTGAAACAAGTTTCAGAAATAAACCCATGTCTTGTGGGGTTGTGCCCGTCTTATCGTATTTTGGCTACATGAGCAAGCGGCATAAGATAAAGACTGCGGTAGGCCTTAAATCCATCAGAGATGTACGTATACGCCGCAAATTTTACGCCGCAAACTTGCGGCGTAGACTTTTTGTTTACGCTAACGCTTGCGGCCACATTTTTTTGGATAGTTTGCGCTTGAGGCTACGCCGTAAAGTTTTCGCGTTTTTTTAGCACATAGCGTCAACGGAGGGCCGGATTAAGGCGGGGGCTGATGGGGCTGCAGCCCCAGGCCCACCAAAAAAATAGGCCCACCGATAACAACTTACTAAGAGCAACTGACATGCTTATTATCAGGATCGAAAAAATAAAGGACGAATATCATAGAACGAATGCTAACTGTGTAAACCAGTGGTTCTTAACTCATTTGCCAACAATTAAGCCTTCGTCTGATACACGTTGGGAGGCACACGATATGACGTTATACATGCGCTAAGAAAAAGTTATCAAGCAGTTCTTCAAGTCTTGAAAGCAATGTCTGACGACAATGACGAACAATCACAGACTAAAGAAACAGCCAAGGGGTTTATCTTGTCAATGGAAAAGCTTGAAACCATTATTTTAATTGAGTTATGGTCTTGCATAATGGAACGGGTTTCATAAAACTAGTCGGCGCTACAGGATAGCAAAATTACTTTGAATAAGGCAACAAATCTGCTTCAGGGTCTACATAACTTTGTTCAAAAATTTAGATCCCAATTTCAAAAACTCAAAGAAAAGGGTAGAGCAGGGCTACTCAACTGGCGGACCGCGGTCCGAACCCGGACCTTCTGGGGGTTGATGGTGGACCTTAAGCTTTTGGAAGAATACCCTCTTCGCCACGTTTCAGGGCTTTTTTTAAACATATTTGTACTGGGAGGAAGCAATTTCTACTGTGATTATTCTAGTTGCTTGGGGTCTTCGACTCCCAAACTCTCCAATACTTTCTCAGAAATCTAATTTGAGTTACATTTTACCTAAGAAAGTGCTTTGATACAATAGTTTAGCTTTCGTGGTTGCGTGTAAAATAACTTGTTCAACGGACCGCTAAAAATATACAACTTGTCAAACTGGACCTTTGTTAAGATTAGTTGAGTCACCCTGGGGGAGAGTATCAAGTGGCTGTCATCATTATATTGAATGAAGAAATTTCAAGAAGAAAGAGAAGAAAAGTATGCTTGGATAGCAAAGGTGGATTTGAAGACACATCACTTGATCCATCAAGCAGATTCAAAGTAGACTCATATTTGCCAATCATTGACCAAATTAGTTTGTGTATGAAATCCCGAATTGCAGCATACGACCGTCTTCAAATAAGATTTTCGTTTCTAGCGGAATTAAACGCCATGTTTAACTGTAAAATTGAAGAGAGTGCTAAAACATTGCTTCACTATTATCCAGATGATCTAGATTCTGGAAGAGTCACTGCCTGAAGAGATGATTCATTTTTTTGCACTGCTTAAACAACACTATTTTAACAGCGAATGCAGCAAAGAAACTCGAATGTTTAGATTCATCAATGAAAATGAGTTGATGCATGCATTTCCTAACGTATTTGTTGTAGGCTACTAAAAATGTATCTTTGTGTGATGATTTCTAATTGTTCAGGCGAGCCCTCATTTTCAGTGCTTAAAAGAGTAAAGAATCAACTGCGTTCATCCATGGGCCAGAAAAGATTGCATTCCTTAGCTCTACTCTGCATTGAAAACAAAATTTTGGAAAAAATAGACACCGATGATGTTATTAACAGCTTTGCTTTGTCTAAATCATGAAAACATGTCATTTGAATGAGTTTAATAAGTAAATAGCCTACTGTACTTCGGGTATAATTTTTGTTATTTCATTTTAATTCTGATTGGTACAATGAGGGGAATGAAATATAGGCCTCAGATTACCAATAGCCCCAGGTCCATGAAAACCTTAATCCGGCCCTGCGTCAACGTATACTTTTTATTGTATTTTTTTCGCTACAACACGCCAATACCTTCCAGCGCTGCAGTTGAAAGAATGTTTTCAATGGGCAAAGACATATTGGAACCAAAACACAGCAAAAGTCAGATGAAAACTTTCAGATGCTTGTGTTTCTTTGTGGAAATTCAAAATAAAACTTGTTTGTTTCGAGTGGTTTATACCGTGTGAATGTTTGGCACCAAGCAAACAAAATTGGTTTACGCTAGTGTATGCACTGACGCCGCCAACTTTTTTTACAAGTTACGCTGACGCATACGGCGTATGGTTTTTCGAACTTTGCGTTTACGCTGACGGCTTCAATATTTTTTGTATGCGCGATTGCGCGTACATCACTGAAATCCACCTTAGACTACATATTTAAAATCAGCTAATTCTGAAACAAGCAATGAAAGATAGGTTTCTATTTTTGAAGTAAGAAAAACCTTATAAAACCTTTCTTGACGAGCTTTTTTAAATTATTGAAAATTTTACAATCATACAAATTTAAAAATTTTATAGGCTAGCCCAATGGTTCCCAACCGGGGTGCCGCGGCACCCTGGGGTGCCAATTACAATGCTCAAGGGTGCCGCGAGATATTGAGATATTGCATTACTGCGGCCCATTCTTTATTTTAACTTTAACCCGTGAAGTGCGGAATTTATTTAGACCTATTTCTAACCGAGTTTCATTGCGTATTAAGTTTCGCGTCTCGCAGTTATTCCCGGCTCCTTTCTGGAGAGTCGCTGGCGGTTTGTTTTCTCGCCCAGGAAAAACAGCGTGGAAGAGATTTTGACTTTTACTGTTCTTTCCATAAAATTTGAAACGCACCATTTATCGGCAGCAGTGGCCGAGTGGTTAGCGCGTTGGGCTCGCAGTCGAGAGCCTGCATGTTCGACTCCAGCCACCCGCACTTGCTGTTGTTTCTCTGGGCAAGAAACTTTACGATAATTGCCTCTACCCAGTGATCGATTTCGACTAATGGGTAGTACCAAATTTAAGTCATAAGTAGAGTAGACAACCGGAAACAGACATTGCCGTCGGCTGCAGCGTGGGTCAAGTGTACGTTGGAAGGCGTACACCGATGCATAGCACTCAAGTCCGCTTTCCCGCAATGCAGGGTGAAGATATAAAAAACATAAAAAAAAACAAAAAACATTATTGCCAGGTTTCATGATTTTATTTTGCCTTTCACGTCACGTCGCACAAAGTCAAATTGCAGTGATGTGATCCAGCACGATTATAAAATTGCACGATTGTTTACCTATCATTGTTTACGAAACCTATTTCTATTCATCTGCTTCTACTCCACGATCACGAGATGTCATTATGAATATGACAACCGAATCTTTCGACACCCACGCAAAGGTCAACGTCCCTGTTACAGTTAACGGAGTTCAAACCAATGCTCTCATCGACACTGGCTCCTTTGTCACATGAGCGACCGTGGAAAGCGTCTAAAACTAAATCTTGAAGAAAGTGAATGCCGCATTGGTTTAGCCTTGAAAAGATGTTCATCGCAAAGTTTAGGAATCTGTAACTTAAAAGTTGCGCTTTTTGGACAAGAGTATGATAATGTAGGAGTCACTGTTTTGAAAAATTTGCTCACCGACCTAATTATCGGACAAACTTTTATGAAACAACACAAAAGCGTGAATATTCAATTTGGAGGGCCTATGCCAACGTTACAGATCGGAGCATTAGAAGCTATTAAAACGTCTACTTCAATACAGCTTTTCAAACACTTAAGGAAGGAGTGCCATCCGATTGCTACAAAGCCTAGAAAGTATTCTCAAGCCGATAGAAGTTTTATCTCTTCAGAGGTGCAGCGACTTTATAAGGAAGGTTTAATTGAGCCGAGTCGTTCGCCATGGCGAGCACAATCTCTTGTGGTCACTCAAGAAAATCACAAAAAGCGTATGGTCATCGATTTTAGCCAAACCATAAACAAATTCACTTGTTTGGACGCGTATCCTTTACCTCTTATGTCAGACGTAGTGAACAATGTCGCTAGGAACAGCATCTATACAACGCTAGATTTAAAAAGTGCGTACCACCAGGTAGAAGTTCCTCTGCAAGATCGAAATTACACTGCTTTCGAAGCCGATGGAAGCTTGTGGCAATGGAAGAGAACGCCGTTTGGTCTAACGAATGCAGTACCTGGTTTTCAACGGATAATGGACAACATTATCAAAGACTACGAGTGCAAAGGTACGTACGCTTATCTTGACAATATTACCATTTGCGGGAAAACCCAAGAAGAGCACGATCAAAATTTATCAAAATTTCTTGCAGTAGCTCGAGAATGCAATCTAACTTTCAATGAAGCAAAAAGTACTTATTCGGCAGATACAATCGACTTGCTTGGATATAGAATCTCTAAAGGTACTTTAAGTCCTAACCCCGAAAGAGTGGAATCTTTACTAAAAATCCCGCCTCCAGAAAGTAGTAAACAACAGCAGAGGATTGTCGGTTTGTTTGCGTATTATGCACAATGGATTTCGCGTTATTCTGACAAGATTCAGCCTCTAATTCGAAACACTACCTTTCCTCTGAATGATGCAGCCCTAAACTCTTTCGCGACGTTGAAAGCTGAATTGGCTCAAATTACGCTTGGGGTGATAGATGAAGAAATTTCATTTACAGTAGAAACTGACGCATTTGACATTGCCATTTCAGCCACTTTAAATCAGAACGGGCAACCCGTTGCTTTTTTTTCCAGGACACTCAACAAAAGTGAAAAAGTTCACTCAAGCATAGAGAAAGAAGCGACGGCAATTATCGAAGCCATTCGAAAATGGAGTCATTTTCTAGCGGGACGCCGATTCAAACTTGTCACAGATCAAAAATCAGTGGCATTCATGTACAACAGCAACAACCATGGCAAGGTAAAAAACGCAAAAATTTTGAGATGGCGACTGGAACTATCACAGTACGATTATGAAATTGTTTATCGAGCAGGGAAGTATAATACTGCTCCCGACACTTTATCTAGAGTGTATTGTGCAACTATGATGGACAATTCGTTGTATGAAATTCATGCGGCCTTATGCCACCCTGGAGTAACTCGCATGCATCATTATGTTAAAACAAAGAATTTGCCTTATTCTATTGATGACATCCGTAAAATGACATCCGCTTGTAAAATTTGTGCTGAGTTGAAACCTAAGTTCTACAAGCCAATTGAAATTCCATTGATAAAAGCTACGCAACCTATGGAGCGCTTAAGCATCGATTTCAAAGGACCTTTACCTTCTGCTACGAATAACAAAATACATTCTGACTGTAGTAGATGAGTACTCTCGATTTCCTTTCGCCTTTCCTTGTAGTAAAGTAGACACTGAAACTGTAATCTCGTGCATGTCTAGTCTTTTTGCGATGTTTGGTAAATGTGGTTATGTGCATTCGGATAGAGGTGCATCGTTTATTTCTAAGGATTTTGTGTCTTACATGTACAGTTTGCGTATTCCTACCAGCAGAACCTCTATATACAATCCACGGGCTAATGGCCAATGCTAAAGATACAACGACGTAATTTGGACTTCTGTAAAACTTGCTTTGAAAACTCGAGATCTTCCTACTTCTAAATGGGAGTGTGTTCTACCTGATATTTTACATTCTATGAGCTCTTTATTATGTACTGCAACAAACGTGACGCCACACGAGCGATTTTTTAATTTTCAGCGTCGTTCAAGTCTAGGTCTTTCCATACCTACTTGGGTTAAATGTCCTCAAAAGGTTTTATTGAGACGACACGTTCGTGCTAGTAAGTATGAACCGCTTGTCGAAGAAGTGGAAATGACTTATGCAACTCCGAACTACGCGCACGTTCGTTTCGCGAACGGACGCGAAACCACAGTGTCAATTCGTGACATCGCTCCAACTGCTCGTGGTGGCCTTGACGAGTCGACTCTTAGTTTGCCGGATCCTGGGAGTACAAACGAAGGGATAAACAATCCACCTGTGGAATTTCCCGAACAAATAACAACTAGGGGAGATGTGGGACCAATGAAACAAAATGGGTATTTTTTCCGTTGTCGCGCGTGATTTTCGCAGTACAGGGCTACTTAAGCGTTTGAGGGAAGCACATCTTCTTACTGTATTTATGCATAGCTAAGGCTTCGGATTGGACCACAGATTAAAAAATTATTTCACTTTTTAAAAGTTCACTTTTTTGTATCATTGGTCCCACCTGGGTGGGACCTTTGCAACACACCATTGGGACCAATGAGACAGGTTTACTACTTACACGAAAACTGTACTTTTTCTGAAGAAAGATTGCATTTCGTGTAAAACCAAAGAACAAGAAGTTTCTAGAACGAACATGGACAGATGGAAGAACGAACAAGCTGATTCAATACAAAATTGTTTAAACAGTAACAGTTGGCTGGGGAGGGGTCGTCACAGACAGCAATGTGATATTGTGACAAGTTTATTGCAAATTTCAAAACACCACACAAGCGTTTCGTTTTGGCAACAGAGGTTGGGTCTGGCAGAAGACATACAATATCACAATGAGACACATAAGCCACATTTTCATTTCCTGGGAACACAAAACAATCCTTCATTTTGTCCGATGTTTTCTCAATTTAGTTTTAAAAACTCCATTTCATAGTCATTATCTTGATCAGGTCCATGTGCAAGCCGGCCGATGAAATGTTTAAATTTAACATCTGCATTTGCATGAACTTTGGCCACTACATAGGTTCCAGCAGAAAGACAATCAGGAATTATGTTTTGCAATGCATTTTCTTTACATGAAACATCACTGGTATCGGTGCAAACACTCTCAACGTCAGCTTCTAGATGAACTTCCACAACACTGCTTGTGTTAGATTCTGAAGATTTTCACAACTGATTTACGTTTTCGTGATTTTTTCTTTCTTCCCTTTGCAACTGCTTTTGGATATGGCCGTATTGAAGATAACAAAATCGAATCATTTTTTTGTAAGGAAGCTGAGGTACAAGGCTCAGTTTCTCCTGTTTGGTGATGCTCATCAGAAGTTACAGAATTCTCACATTGTAGGCTACGTTTCCAGAAATACCTAGATTGATTTGGAGAAATTCATAAATTTAATGAAGTGTGACAACACTTCAGAAAATGGCTCATTTTTCATCCATCCTTCAAGTATCTGCCAAAAGTGGTATGATCAAATTTATGTTTTTTGGCAGCTTTTCTCACAGATAAGTTATATTAAACAATGTCATGCAAAGCATTATTTGAAGCTTCATTTGAAAAATTCCTTTTTAAGCCTTCGGATGGCTTTAACATAGGCATTTTCTGCAAAAAATACTTTCAAATTCAGACAGGGACCTTTGAGACATGGTCTCAATTAACAGTGTCTCAAAGCTCCCCCATCTCAAAAACTTTGAATTAAACGATAGTTTCACAAAACTCGACTTATTATTTCTCATAAAGCCTACCAATCTTGTAAAATACCTTCCTACGTAGTACATGAAAAACTTAGCATTTGCTATAATAAACACTTGAACATAATATTGAAAGTTTTCCAGAAGTACTACATTTTACTTTTGCCTGCCAAAAACATACTTTTGTCTCTCATTTCTGCATTTGCAACAACCTAACTTTCAAACCTCGTGGCAAAGAAGGTTTATGTAATCTCGTTCCAATAACTATCAAAAAAAAAGTTAATTTTTAGTAGGGATCAAAAACGAGCTGTGTTGTATTGGTCCCCTTGTATCATTGGTCCCACATCTCCCCTAATAATGAGCCTGTCAATGAAGATGCACCTGCCCCGTCATCGGAAATTCATATACCGACTGATTCCAGCGAGCGCCCCATGCCCCGGCGCTCATCACGTTCAAGGCGACCGCCAAACAGATTTGTAAATTAATTAAATGTATTTAATGTATTAGCGCCTTTAATTTTATGTTGATCCCTATTGATAATCTATGGAAGGGGTGAATGACATGTTATTGCTTTAAGTTGCATTGTAATTTACGTTGTTGCTGATTGCTTTGTTACGTTGCCTTAAGTTCCTTTGTCGTTTTAACTGGTGTTTATTTTCAGTTTCATTTCAGTTTGCAGTTTATGTTGTCAGAACAATCTAGCTGCATTTTAGCGTAATAAACTTCTTACTAGAGGAATTGTAGATGGTTTCACTACAGGTTGCAATAGTTGTTTCAATAAAAAATAAATGAGTTCTGACTGGTCATGGCAAAAAGGTTTTAAAAGATAACCTACTGGTTTAACTATAGCCTACGATTTGATGACTACAATAAACCAGATGTCTTAAAAAAACATAGGCTAATAGTTGCTAAAATTTTATTTTGGCATTGCTGATTTGTGGACTAACTAGAATTTTAGGACTACTTTTCAGGTCTTCTACATTCTCCACCTGAAACATAAACCATGTATTTTTATGTGTACAGGGCCTCCGACAGAAAACTGGAATGGTCGGGAAAAAAAACGAATGGGTCCAAAACATTTTTTTTCCGCAAAATTAAAAGCAACGAAGTTGTAGGCTATCATGCGTTGCATCAGATGTTTTAAACTGAACTTGGCCTACTTTCCTCAACGTGAAATTGAATTCTTTTTAAAGTTTAGGTTTTAACAACGTAGCGATGTGGAAAAAAAAACTTGTTTTGATGTAAAAATCAACAAAAAACACTCGACTACTGTACACTTACAGCAAAATTACGTATACAACTCCATATCGGCCAATGATTTTTGTCGCTGGGCAACCCTTGACCAGGTGATCGACGGTAACGCCTAGAACATCACACAACTAAGGCGAAAGAGCCATGTCCATTGAGTCCTGTCTTTGTCATGAGTTACCAAGGGGGGTGGGGGGGACTTATATACCAGTCCCAGGTATACAAGTTGTAACAACCGAATTTTGCTGGGTCTTTAACGGACCCTGCATCCAACAGTTGTGCTTTATTTTGTCCGACAAGAACGGCTACCAGGTTAGGCCTCAATTCATTACGATACTGACTCAAGTTGACTAAAAGTTTATTCAGGTACACACGAAGACACTTACTTGCAATCCACACGCGATTAGTCAACCGTCATCAGTAAGAATTATTGATAAATGTGACTATGTCCACCGCTCAAGTCGAAACATAAAAAGAATGCTTTACGATAAATGAAACACAAAGATTCAAACTCATGCAGCTGGAGGTCACTAAAGCGTGAGCGCAAAACAAGAACATTAAAAATAAAAAAGGGATCTCATAAATCGTTTCTACACAAGTTCTCTCATTTTCGCAAACCATCATTTTTTCCCAATTAGTTTTCTTTTTTCAATTTCTCCTTCGCCTGAGTTGTGTGATGTTCTAGGTTTTTCCATGATCGACGTCCTGAATGTTGGATTCGGTAGGCACTTTTACGTACTGCACTGCCCGAAGAGGCAACCGCAACCATGCGTATCGTATATGACATTACTGGTGTTTTAGTCACAACTTTTCTCATAAACTCCATTGTTTGCAGTCACTACGATTCTTCTTGCACTCAGTTCGGTTGAAGAAGAAAAAATAGTATTAGCAGAGGGTGGGAATCGAACCCATGCAATCGAAATTATTACTCCTCTGCCCTAACCATTAGGCAATGTTGGTTGTGGCGATGCATGCAGTTAAATTTCTTTGTATCAAAATCTTTCGATAAAGACGACCAGTTAATCACGTGTTGAGTCATGTCACGCATGATAGCGCTACCAACGTCAGCGATGTCGTATGTCACGCATGGTTGCGGTTACCTTTTCGGGCAGTGCAATACGTAAAAGTGTCTACCGTTGGATTCGAGGTGTGGGCATCCAGGGCTGCCGAGAGTAGGCTACCCTGTCAATGTATAGTGTTTGGCCAATGTGGGGGTGTGTGCTGATGATCTTGTCTATTTGTTGTGTGGAATCCTGGAAGAGCCGTTGATGGGTCGGTGATGACGTCTCCCCCCCCCCTTGATAAGTCTGGGGGCCCAGTAGGCTATAGCCTATTGATTCCAATCAAGATGCAATAAAATTTATTGTAGGCTAGCTGGTAATTTTAGTATAGGCCTAGATGAAAAAAATGTATAAACACACAATACAGGCAATAAAAATAGCTCAATAAAGCATTCAATGCATTCCGGACTTTTGCAATGCAAAGTTACGATCACAGCATCAAGTAGGCTAATTCAACACAACAAGTCACGTTAAATCCTAAACAATTCTTTAAAAGTTTTGCTCCCGAAAGCTAAGTTTTCAACTCGCAACCGTTGGAGGTAGCCTACCAGTTTGGGCTACGTAAAAAATTCTCAAAACAACAAAAATATTTGGAAAAGTGTTTCGAAAGTTGCAAACAAGGATTTCTTTGGGTAGAGATCACGGGATGGTGATGTGTTCTGGTTTGCAGCTCAAGTTTGCTCTGTATCTTTCTTTCACAAGTAGGCTACCAACTCATCTAAATTGTCATTATTGTAGCCTACAACTTGTTTAAATTTTTTCCACGTGCAATCAGCTGCACATCAGACATATAAACTACGTTGAAATTTTCATGGACGTTTAAACTTATCGATGATATGTTTGAGTGTGTTGATATATTTGTTAATAGACTACCAACAACTAGCGAATTTTTTGCAACTTAGCCACGGTAGAATAAATTTCGTTTGTATGATTGAGCTGGTGCAGCGGATTTGTTGGAGCGTTCCGTCCCAAGAAAAATCAAATCTTTTTATTTTCAATTCATAGGCTAGTTCCTATTAACGACTTAAACTTGCGAATAGCCTGACCTACTCTTCCTAGCTTTCTCTACCTTTGATTACATTTTTTTTTAATTTAAGTAAATTCATAAGTTGATTGTCCATTGAACATGATTTATTCTTGATAAGTGGTCACAGCGGTAAATCATAATCTCTTCGTGGGAAAATTGTAACATAAGATTTCCGGATCCGTTCGTCTGCATGTAATGACCGAAAAAGAAACACTCTTCTGAAACGTCTATTCAAAAAGTGTATTTCTGTAAAATTAGCCCGCGGCTATCGAAAATGGGGTGCAACGCGATACACCACTAAAAACCTGTCACTACAATCCAAACTACTTAGATCAAGACGGAACTTTCGTCCAGCTAGCAAGCACTAAGCAAACAGTTAAATATGCGACTAACTTTCAAGCAACCATTTTACGAATGACCAGAATAGATTGCAATATCTCAAACTCACGTACGCAATTACTGTGACGTCATAGTGAAACATTGTGAAGTAATTCTCAACAGGTGTGATACAAGTCTTACGAACGATTGTGCAATCTTGGCTCATTTTTTAGGAAAAATTCCATGACGTAATACGCTAAGATTCAGTAGACCTGAACGGTTTTATATGACGTTTGATTTGGTGAACCATTGTCGGGAACAATAAGAAACATCTGAAGTTGCATCTATAGGCTACAATGTTTGAAAAATATTTGAAACTAAACTACGCATGCGCCATTTCATTCAAAATTTGTTCATTTTTAAATTGGTAGCCTTCACTTTTATTCTAGTAGCAAAAATGCCCCCCCCCCCCAAAAAAAAAACGTGAAAAAAACAAAAAAATGCTCGCTTTTCCTTTACAATGTTATGCTAGGAGGGAAAGTTGCATGACTCCTCCCCCTCTCAGAGCCTCTGTGTGTGTGACACTGACATAGCCTAAATTGTGGGTTGGTTTTTGGAATTTTTATTCTACGACTGACCAAGTCTTTGATAAGCTATTCTTAGCAGTTTCGCAAAATCCATCGCTGTGGTTAATGAGGCGGAACACCCATGTAGAGGAAGAGGATCTCCACTGGACTTCAACGTTTTATTTCTTTTGTTTATGTGCATTCAGTCCGAGTGCTTTGTGTCAGACTTGGACAATTAGAACTTTTGTAGTCTTTCGAAATTAGATTAGAATTATAATTAGACTAACTTAATTTAAGCCTAGGATGAGAATTAGAGTTACCCAAGTATTCACCAAGTAGAATTTAAACTAGGTTAGAATTAGTTGGACGCAGTTATCACATATCTTTTTTTAGTTGGATAAAAACGCCAATGTGGCAACGAAGGACCAAAGTGTCATTCCACCATCACAGCGCCAAAACCACTTATGTCATATAATATATAGCCTACATTGTAACGTCAGTGAATTGATGAATTAATCGAATTTTTCATGACTTTGCTGCTCAAGGGATGGAATGACACTTTGATCTTGATCGTTTTATTGCATTTTCTTTGTGTAACGTTGATAGGAGCGCAGTAGCCTATCCTTCCATTTGCCAAAAAACAATGTTGGACAAACTAAATTTTTTAGAAAACTGCACATATAAGAACTGATAAGAACTACCGGTAGGCTACAATTAGAGCAAACAAGTTTTTCAAATTAGACAACTAGAATTATCTAGTTGTCCAAGTCTGCTTTGTGATCTAATAAATACAGTTCATTTGATTGATTGATTCTTTATCCCCGGACTGGGAAAGCTTCTTGCAGAGTTTGGTTCTGACAATTTCGCATACCGTAGGCTACTTGTAAAGGCTTTGAATCACTGACGCAGGCCCGCGGTCATCGAGATTGACAGAGTAAAGTTTCCGATTGTTGAAGTTTTGTTGCCAGGGAATTATTTCATCCATTAGATGCCGCTGAATGGAGAGCAGTCCTTAACGTGCGTTGCTCAAGCGCACATCCCGAGAGTCGAACCAGCGTCGCTTGATCTTAAAGCTTCTTCGATCATGAAGTCACGGGCTAACCAACTGAACTATCGGGGCGGACATTTCATTTTATTTTTGAGTGTGATAAAGTTATCATTTATCACTATCTCAGCAATAACATATAACTATTGTAGCCTACCGTACTTCTCTGATGCCTCACAATACCTTACGATCTCCTTGAGAAGCTAGAGTCCTTTAGCCTACTTTTTATATTTGATAATTAATTAATTTCTTTTCCCTTTTGTTGAGCTTGTTGGGTGCTGCTTCATTTTCCGGAAAAATGTATAAAAAGGATATCTCTATCACATGGAAAAAAAACAAAAAAAACTATGGGGAGCAGGGTTGCCAACCTTGCGGTTTTCACGCCCAATTAGGCTGGTTTTCGTCCTGAGTTGCGGGATTTTTTGGGGGAAGCTGAAAGCTTGAAACTGGAGGGGTCGTAAGAGCTCAGTGAGTGTATACAGTATTATGTGCCGTGCCCACAGCTTTTGGCTGGGGCGTCTTTAAATGTCACAAACCTTGTACAGTTGAATTGGTTAATCAATCACTGGTTTATTTTTTTTCTCAAATCACGACAAATACACTGGTACATTACATAAAAGTGAGAGAGAAAGGAAGCGAAAGACCTTATGAGGTCACCAAGTCAGCTTCCACCCCGGTGGCAGTACCGTAATTTACAAAAAAATACTACCAATGAAAATTATACTGAAAACACTTAGAGAAAATAATGAAACGTTGAATAAGGTTTCAATCGCAATGTGGCAGTTAGTAAATGCAAGCCAAATCATGAGAAGATTGTAGCCTATATGAACATGACATAAAAAAAACAAAAAACAGAGAAATCAAACAAAACACAAATTAGATCCCAAAAGCTGTCAGACATGTCAGATCAATTCTACTGAAAAATACACAACAGAGTTGCATTTAGCAAGAGTAACAACCGACCAAGTACGTTTGATATTGGTTTTTGAATGAAAAGGGAGACAAACATTTAATTTCTGAAGGAACCTTACTCCATGCTTGGGGTCCCAAGTACTGTAACATTTTTTGTCCGGAGTTATTATTAGTTCTGGGTAAGAAGTATTGGGATTTTATCTTGTGGCGAGTATTATGATGACGGATATTATTTAAATCATTAAAATAAGCACTAAAACAATCAGGTAGAAGTCCACTTTTATATTTGTGCATGAAATTGGCATACTCAATTTCAATTAAGTCATTAAGCTTGGGAACATCAAATTTAACATATATTAAATTTACTGGGGTTGGGGTATGTCTGGGGTAAAATAAACATGCTCTAAGAGCTTTATTTTGAATAATTTCTATGGGATGTAAAATAGATTTATCAGCCCTACCCCAATTTATTAGTGAATATTGTAAAGGAGATTGAAAAAGAGCAAAATAAACAACACGCAATGTACTAAGTGGTACAAAATGTCTGAGCTTATATAAAATTCCACAAGTTTTATTTAGCTTTGTGCGAAGACAAGTTAAATGTGATTTCCATGATAGCTGTTGTCAAGGGTAACACCAAGATATTTAATTGAATCTACTTGTTGAATAGGATTTCCATTAATACTTAATTGAAAGGATTTGGCTTTGAGAGGATTTTTACATATTATCATGTATGCAATTTTTGAATAGTTATTTGAGAGCTTATTTTGTCTCATCCAAATATCGACAAATTTCATTTCTTCATTTACTCTTGTTTGAAGGCAAATTAAGTCTTTATCTGTCATATGTAAATTGGTGTCATCAGCAAATAATGTTGTTTTAAAATTTGTTGCATTTGGTAAGTCATTCACATATAATAGAAAGAGTAGTGGCCCTAAAACAGAACCTTGAGGGACGCCACATTTTACTTGTTCAAAGTCAGATGTATTTCCAAGTATTTTAGTACATTGTTGTCTATTAGATACCGTAAGTAGGAATTTAAAAGATTTAGAACGTTACCTCGAAGGCCATAATTGTAAAGTTTACTTAGTAAGATTTTATGATCCACAGTATCAAAAGCTTTGCTTACATCCAGAAAAATTGAGCATGTGAATTCCTTTTGATTCATGGCAGATAACAGTTCATCATATATTCTTGTTGTGGCTAGTGAAGTGGAGTCATTACTTTTAAAGCCATTCTGGCATGTAGACAAAATGTTATGTTTGTTGAGAAATTTATTAATTCTTTGATATAGAATTTTTTCAAAGATTTTAGAGAATGTCGACAATAAAGAAATTGGTCGAAAATCAGTTAAGGCTTTGGGATGAGGGTGTTTTGGTACTGGAGTGATTTGTGATATTTTTAGACAATCTGGATAAACTTCTTGAGCAATGCATTTGTTGAATAGTTTGACCAGGACAGGAGTAATGACACATTTAGCTAATTTAACAGTTTTAGTGGAAACACCATCCAAACCAGGAGCTGTTTTTGTTTTCATGCCATTGATACAATCAGAGATTTCGCTTTCATTAATATCTTCAAAAGCAAATGATTTTAATTGACTTTTTATATCACTACGTGGATGTACTGATGGTATTTTAGCTGCCATTTTTGTTCCTATTTCAGTGAAATGTTTGTTGATTAGATTTGTAAAATTCATAGAATCAGTTTCATAAGTTGTATCATCAATGATTATATGTTGAGGTAAATTATTTTTTGAGGAAGAGTTTTTGTATGTAGTTAGATCATTAATCACTTTCCACATTTTTCCAGAATCATTTTTGTTAAGTTGGTTTTGAATCTTTATCCTCGGACTGACAAAGCCTTGATTGGTTATTCCTGGTAGTTTCGCATACTTGTAGAGGCTCTTGACGCAGGGCCGGTTACCGAGATTGGCAGAGTGAAGTTTTCCGATTGTTGAAGTCTTGTTGCCAGGGAATTATTCCATCCATTAGGTGCCGCTGAACCGGAATGGCCCGTTTCGGTGAGTCCGATTCGGTGAGTCCGATTCGGTTAGTCCGATTCGGTGAGTCCGATCCCTTAACAGGGGATTTTTTCAATTTTTTTTTTAAATTATCGGGTACCGTAGCCTAATTATCATTGCCGTTTTAGGGTTAGGGGTTAGGAGTTAAGGTTAGGGGTTAGAAGTTAGGAACTCACCGAATCAGACTCACCGAATCGGACTCACCGAATCGGACTCACCGAATAGTAGCAGACCCCCGCTGAACAGAGAGCAGTCCTGAAATGCATTGCTCAAGTGCACACCCCGAGAGTCGAACCAGCGTTGCGTGATCTTGAGCCAGGCGCGTAACCACTCAGCTATCCGGGCGGTGGTTATGAGTTGATAGCCATGAGTTGTTTTTTAATGCTAAGGTCTCAAGCGTAACCCTATTTTTATTACGGTACCTTTAATCTATAAAAAATTCTTTCTGCATCAATAGTTTGATTACCGTACCATAGTTCAATTTGCATGTTTATCCAAACTCAATAATTAGAAATATTACTGTTATAAAAGGCAACAATTCCAATTATTTTGGTAAATGTTTTGCATGTTTGGAAGTGATGCGGCTGCGTAGCCGATTGGTGAGAACGTCTGCACGACATTCAAAAGGATGTGGGTTCGACACCGCTTTAGAGCAACGCGGCTGTGTCTTGGCCTGGTTTTTTTTTTTTGCTGAAACTTTTCGGTCATTTGTCCGAAATGACTTGAAAAAATTCGGTCATTTTTTATTTATTTCAGTCATTTTTAGTCATTTTTGGTCATATATAGTATATTTTTTTGGACATTTTGACCGAATTGACTATATTTTTTTCGGACATTTTGTTAAAAAATTGGTCAATGACCGATAAATGACCAAAAAAAATACCCAGGTCTTGGCAAAGACACTTAATGGCAATCCAAAATAAGGGGAGCAGTTGACTCGAAGACAATATGTCACTTCGCTGCTTCCTGTCATCTGTTGTATCGCATCTGTGATCGCAGTGTACTGTATGTTATTGCAATAGGCACAAATAAAAACACGATTATTATTATTATTGATGACAAGTGTGTTATTGCTTTTTCATGTTTAAATTTATGCATGTGGTAAAAAATCAAGTGGGGTAAAAAATATTACTGTTATATTTTTACACCCATTGCTATGAAAAATGTGGGGTAAAAAAATCAACATCATTAAACAAAAACGGTTCATCGTAGCAACTTTATTTTTGGGCTTTCACTAAAAGCAGGAGTGAAATATTTGATACCAACTATGTCACACAAACGTTTTGAAAACCATTCAAAAAGCTATTTAGTCTGATTTTTTAGCCTTTTATGTAAAACCGACTTGTCAGACAAACAAATGCAGTAAAAAACAATCTAGTTGTGAGAAAAGTTTCATAGATAAATGTATTGTAACAATATTGACACATTTTTTATGTAGTGCAATATGGAGTATTTTTAGCAAAGTTGATACATACATCCTGGGACTGATACATTTTTAAATTAGCAGTACTAAACTCATAGGTAGTCACATCTAGGCTTTCACTATGCTTCTAGATTTTTGTGCACCTAACCTACGGTACTCCTGAATCCCTGTATGTGGTAAAATGTAACTGTTTTGTTTTAATATTGAGTTGTTTTGCAGAACTATTATTTGCAATTATTGTGTTACTGTCTTTCTGCGGACAAGACATGGTAGCTTATAGAAATGAATCCAACTGTTCATGAAGATGACACTGTGGCAATTAAAGCTGCATCTACCAAACTTCGAGTTAGAAAGAAAGAATTCCTTCCTAAAAAGTCAAAGCCAGTTGATTTCTCTTTGTTTTCTAATGCAAATTCACCACCAGGAAAGTCTGCTGACCTAAATCAAGTCAATGCCTTGCGGAGTGACTTGTCAAATGAAAATATTTATGGAGAAGTGGGTGATTATTCTATGATTGAAGGTCCTTGCTATCATTGCACAGTTGGACACTGTGAGAGACACTTCAATTTTGGGAATACAGCAAGACTTATAAAAGGAGGTATAAGTGGTAACAGCAGCGATGCTGCTGGGCCAAGTGGTTTTGTTAATAACCACAATAGACGGTTTCAACTAGAAAATGATGAAAGACCGGAAGGTTTGATAGAAAATGGACAGAGGGAAACACAACATTTTTCTGGCACTACTGCTGGCAACAGTTCTGACAAAGAAGAGTTATTGTATTATGCGGATGCTCCAAAACCTTTAGAGTATAAATTGAGGAATAAAAGACAAAGAAATGTGTATCATTCCATTGCCTTAAGAAGTGACTACAGTAATAATACCAACAATGCATCATTTCCTATACACTGCCATGCTAAACAACCAAATCCTCCCCCAGTGCCATACAAACCTCATTATTTAAGATCAGGGTTCAGTGGAAGCCTGACGCCACCAGTTCCACCTCACATTGTAAACCAGGAAGCGATGCTTCAACGAAAACATTTAAACGAGGAATATTTCGAAAATATTCGTCGAAATGTAGATGGCGACTTTGTTGAAATTTCTGAAGACCTTCCAACGAGCTCCAAATATCTAACTAACCAATTTGTTCCACACACGTTTGCAAAAACTTATACAATAAACACGCTGGAAAAAGAACATCCATACCAAATCATAGACGATGATAGAAGTCCAACTTTTAAAAGATTTTCTGCACCACTTTTAGACATTAGACAAGAACCACAAGATGATGTAAATCCAGCCATATCTCGTGCACAATCTTCTGGCAGCTTAAATTTAATATGCAATAACGTTAATGTTGTCAAAAAGACAAGTGATTGGATGGAGAGTTTAAAATCACTCAAGTTGTGTGGCTGGTATTGGGGAGATATGACATGGGAAGAAGCAGAAATGATGCTGAATCAAAGACCGCAAGAAATTGGTTTGTTGTGCTGTGTTATTTTATTTGTCAGTCTTCTCAAAAGAGCATATGTTTGTGCTGAACTTAACTTATGAAGCCAAGTATCATTTTGTATATTATATTTGAATCAATTTTATTTTAATTATAGCGATATAATGTCATAAGTTCAATTCGACCTAAGTAACTTCAATTAGGGACTTCATCTTCACCACGCCATTAGTGTTAGAAAAATACTGTTGTAGCCTATCCATTTAGTTTCACATAAATTAATTGAACATGTGCGAACCAAAACTATCCTAATTCACTTTAAAATGCAAGGCATGGTGCAATGCAGCTTGTTAATGGTTTGTGATGCACATGCAGGTTTGTTTATGTTACGTGACAGTCAGGACCCACTTCATATACTAACAGTCACAGTCCGCACTGGTCAAGACACAATTCGCCATGTCAGAGTGGAAAACACAGATGGTGGGTTGGATCACAAGAGTTTGAATGTTACAATTATGGTTTAATTTGGCTGGTATGATGAAGTTTGAAGAATTTATGAGGTTTGAATTTTCTTATAGCTGCAGCATTGCATGATAAGTAGCAATTGAACTTCACTAAATGGTTATATTTCATATTAATTTATATTTTATTATTATTATATAATTATTATTATAATATATATTCAGATTTTATTTTATATAATTGTTTTTTTCATGAGTTTGTATGATGCCAAAATAGATGTGGCGCTATATGAATAGCAAAGTTTTCCAACTGTGTCATTATCCAGTTTTGTTCTGACATGTCATTGATTCACTGCCTGCAAGATGTTCATTTGACGTCAACTTTCCAATGGCCAAGAAGGGTCGTGCACTTTAGGTGCAACACTTTTAGTTAACAAGATTGCCAGTACCGTATTATCTCAATGTTTTAACATCGCTATTTCAAAGTCAATCATGTTTTCAAAGAGTCACATGTGAAATTTTGAAAAAAACTGCCAAGAAAAGTTCAGTTTTTTTATGAAATTTAGAAAAAACACCATTTTTAGTAAAGTTGATGCGCACGTGATTCATAACAATGCATATATTTTGAAGGAAAATTTCAACTGTACGATCCTGACAGCTCAAACAGAGGTGCCGCCGACTGCGTGCGCCATCACAATATCGTCACCTTTCTCAAACTTGCAATGAAGCATTCTCAAAACGGCAACTTTCTTTACTTTGTGCGGCCAAGAAACATGGGGGAACCGCCAGTTCAAATTCAGTGAGTTTCAGTATTTTTGACAATAAATTATTATGTAACTTTCGTCCTAGCTGTCTTCATGTCGTTGAGTACCACATAGTGCTTGTTACATGAATGGCTTACACTAGGGGTTTTCAACCCGGGGGTCGCGGGTCGTTTTTCGAGAAGTCGTGAGACGCCTGAATGTCCAGTGTATCGTTTTCAATTATTTTTTGCCAGGAAAGATTAAAAACTGTGTTTTTTTCAATCGACCATTCTTCGACCTGAAGTAATTTTATTGTTTGAGCTTTCAGACGTTGCAAAGGCTCAATAGAAAAGCATTTGATGATATTTTTCACCTAGTTCTTGTACGTTGCTTTGTGCAAACTAAAGTTAACCAGTAACCACGCTATGAAACAAAAGCAAAGTTATTTGGAATCCTATGTGAAATTTGGATTTGTCAGTATCGTTTCCAATGGTATTGAGAAAATTCGATGTCTGGGCTACTTTACATAAAAGTTTTTTCAGCAACAAGTTCACGCATTGACAAGCTTGTTAAAAAATGCAGACCAACTATCTCACTATAAACTAATTTTAACAAACTTATAAAAGATTGCAATAAATTCAACCGGTGAAAATGCAAGAATATAGCTTATTTTCATTATTCTTTCTCCTATAATCTAATTAAGCTGGATAGGAAATGGAAATAATAATTGGAGGAAATGTGATATAAGTCGTAATAATATCGTGAAAAGACGTTTTTGGTTTCGGAAGTTTGCATTAGAACAACGAAACGAGACATAACTGGATGTCGTCCAGAATGAGATTTGGCTAAATTTTGCTTTAAATGTGCTTTTGGTGAATAGTTTTAGGGAAGGTCGCAAAGTGACGTTGATTGTTCTGATGTGGTCGCAAAGCTACGTTGATTGTTCTGATGGGGTCGCGGTGCAAAAAAGGTTGAAAACCGCGTTAGTCGTGAAAACTACACCTCAAAATGCTTATTGCATGTCTGGAGTATGGAAAGAATGAGCGGTTGACAACGCTGGTTAAGTCTTGCTTTGTTTCACCGACGCGTAATGCCCAGGGGTTAAACGAGCACTTTTTCTTGTGTGATAAAAATATGCTTGATGCTATTGAGGCTTGCGTTGACTGAAATAGCATTGTGTTCCGCTTCGTTTTTTCCCAGTATTCCGTCTATATGCGTTAAACGAGAGATGACTTAGCCAAAACACGAGGCACTAATTTAATGTTGAACTGAAAGTTACGGCGCTTTGCAATATAACGTTCTTTTTCATCTATATTTTGTGGTTATAAACAAGTTGTTTTCTCCGTTTTTTGCAACTTGACACTCAGGCATATGATCTGACGTCATTCGACACCTTTTTTCAGACTCCTCAGCCCCATCTCGCGGTTTGCGTGTGTGAAGTCTTTGAAGCACTATGCAAGGTTTGTCATACGAGATTGCGTCCCTTCAGAAAGCATCGAGAAGCTTCCTCTTCCGGTCAAGCTCAAGGAATATTTGCGCCGATCACAGTACTTTGACCCAGTTGAAGATCTCAAATGCGCGTCCGTGTCGTGAACGCAGTAAAACTCTCGCGTGGTTGCGAAGATCCTTGAAATTCGATTGCAGTTTGGCTACCTGTTCTACGCCTTTCACTTATTCATATAGCAATACTCATTGAATGTGTTTTTCATGCTTTTGTTAATGTTATGTATACTCATGTCAAACCTTGCAGAAAGTCTTCAATGGTTTTATTTGTCAATAAGGAATCGTCAAGAAATGTGTATTTTTTTTTTTATCCCCATCGTTCTTCGTGTACTTGATTGATTGTTTTGTGAGGGCCGAGAAATTCAAGTTTGGCTATTGACAACAAGTTCTAGTAGAAAAAAATTAAGACTGCTTTTCAATTACCTTAAAGCACTATATGCTCTTTTGGTGAGAAGCTAAACGAATGGATGTAAAAATCCACGCGGAAAATATCCTTTTTTTTCGAGAGAGAGAGAGAGGAGATGCTTGCATTTATTGGTTAACTTACAACGAACACGTTTTTGACATCCATCCTTGTCGCTGTTGATCAGTATGTCTATTTTTAAAGTCTGTAAATGATTTTATTAACCAACAAAGTTATTGTTTATAAATATTTTACATTATTAACGTAAGTCGAGATCTGTTTTCGATGTAAGTCCCAACCCGGTGAACATGTTACATACCATGTTGTGTTGTGAATAGATGTCTTGATTAAAGTCTATAATATTGATTTAAGTGTTGTAACTTGTGTCTCTTCTTATATTTGTTTTGTGTTGTAAAACGTTTGCTCTAACATTTGCTAACATTTTTTAATCATAACTTTACCCAGGGATATCTAAAGAAGGGGATACGAAGGCTTTTATTACGTCTGACCATGGCCACCTGGAGATGCGGCCTGATTTGTCACATTTTGCAGATTTTGATTACAGCTACTGCTAGTGCTTGACTGACATTTTTTGAGATGTTTTTACTTTTTGCTGTCTCCTAATGACATAAAACTTTTTTGTTGCCTTGGGGAAGCAATAGCAAATGAGAAAAAGTAAGTTGAAAAACGCTGAATCAGACTGTTATTGAAAATTAACAGTCTGACTAAAATCTTCGAAATCAAATTTTCTTGGTTTTTCAACATCTGAGGATGTTGAAACCTATTGTGTCATCTGGGGAAAAGAGTAAAGAAAGCGTAAAAATACAATTTTTAGAAAAATATATTTAAACGTTCGCCCAAAGTTAGAAAAACCTGGAAATTTCTGCAAAATGTGACAAATCAGGCCGTATCTTTAGATGGCCATGGTCTGACAATAGAAGGGCTTTTGTTTATCGTAAATAATCTGTGTTTATCGTAAAATGACAATTGGCACCGATACTAGTTTAATAAATCTTGTTATGATAACTTGCATTGCGCTGTTATCATCAGGCCTGGATAATCACAGCATGCTCATGGTTACTTATTAATTCAACTACCCATATACTTGCTTTACATCTAGCCTACCGCTTCAGGCTTTGTTAAAAAAACAGCTTACTGGTAACTTTTTAATTGTCTTTGTAAACAAGTATTCTTTAAATATGCTCTACGTAACATTTGCTAACTGTCTTCTGTAGCTCATTGTACCATCTTCACTACAAGACTTTCTATGATTTTAAAAAGAAACCCATGTTTAAAGCACTACAAACTACCGCCCTGGTAGTGTCATGAGTATAAGGCAATCGCTTCGAGCCTTCATATCCCCTTCTCTAGATATCCCTGACTTTACCCCGCTATCAATGCAGTAATATCTTGATTCTCAACAAGTTTTTGCATTCGCCTAGCCGCATTACGTCATGGACTTGTCTCCTTAGAGCTAAGTTTTCAAAAACATAGGTGTTAGACATAGGTTGTGAGACCTGATGCTAGAGTCAAATTTCAGAGACATTTCGATTGGTATTTAGATTTTCCATATTGTCCACCACCAGATAGAATCTTCAAAAAATAAACTTTATCCGTTTGCCACCCAAGGGTCTAGCGCAGTGGTTTTCAACCTAATAGCCGTCAAGTAGGCTACCTCGAAGTCATAAAACAATCATCTCGAACCCCCAGTAAGCTGACACCAAATAGAGTGATAATAGCCTGGATTGACCTACTTGGTTAAAAATGTTGATGCAAAGGGATCAGACTTTAAGATCAAGCGGCGCTGATTTGACTCTCGGGTATTGCGCTTGAGCAACGCATTCTGAGGACTGCTCTTAATTCAGTGGCACTCAATGGATGGAATAATTCCCAGGCAGCAACACTTCAACAATCGGAAACTTAATTCACTGTTAATTTTGGTAACTGGCCCTGCGTCAAAAGCCTATACAAATATGTGGAAGTACTAGGAACAGTGCCGTTCTTTGAGGTGTGCAAACCGTACGATCGCACAGGGCCCGCAATTTACTCAGAGAATGCAGTATTTTTTGTCATTTCCAATGGAAAAAATTCGATTTGCAAGCAAGTACCGATATCCTTGAAGACAGGTGAGGTATCTGAGGTAAGTGCTGAGATTGTCGCGTCGGGCCACCTTTACAAGCTTACATGCTTTTAGGCCACCCACGACATTTCACCATGTGCCAAATAGTTAACATTGCACTGTGACAACAGAATTTCGTTTTGTGACAATTGCATTTAAATAAAATAGCCTACATGTTACTTTCAATACAAAACCATCGCTATTATGCCATATATATGCAGTTTTAAAAGTAAACATTTAAAGGGCCCGGATTTTTAAACGCTATCAATACGCAAATTTTTGTTGAACATGCTCTCAAAATGCACCAAATTCAAAGTAATTTTTCAAAATTATCTGAGGGAGGCCCCCAAGACCCTCCGCCGCTGGGTGTCGCCTTCGGCGGACACGCCGTCAGGCTTTGCCCGCGGGCCGTCAAACCTCCCCTTTCAAAATACCTAGCTACGCTACTGAATTGGATCATTGTCATTGGGGCCCGCAAAGCATATTCTGCACAGGGCCCGAAATACCCTAAGACCGGCACTGCTAGAAATAACATATCAAGGCTTTGTCAGTCCGAGGATAAAGATTCCAAAACCAAACATTATTAGCAGGCTCTTTATGTTGATCATTGCCGACTGTTTGCTTTACTTGTTTTGTGTTGTAGGCCTAACTATGGACAAAGTTTTGTCGGCAACAAAATTGTAATAAGTTAATAATCATTCACATAGCATGTAAGCATAGCAGAACGAGACCAAACCATTTTGGGGGGCAGAACGTAAATTTGCCCAAATCTGCATGTTTTTATAGAAATTGCCCAAATATAATGTAGGCTATGCGGTGCATGATGACAGTGAAAACTATCATAACAAGATCACCAGCACCACCAGCTCATCGGCTGGTGAGGACCTACTGATATTGTAGCATTTGTTATAAGTTAGTTGTAATTTCTTCCTGATCATTTTCTGCTTCCTGGCTTAAATCCATAACTATTGGTTCTTTGTTTATAATCTCGGCAAATAATTCTTCCTCATGCAAATCATGATCTACTATTTCTACATTTCTGGCAGATGTCAAATTTACAATTGATACATGAGTGCCCTCAGTATTTTCCTTATTCTTATCAATGTTTGCTTCATCAGCAACTTCGGCAATTGTTGACTCTTCATCTGCTCTAAAGCTTGTGTCACTGATTGATTGAATCTTTATCCTCGGACTGGGAAAGCTTCTTGCAGAGCTTAATCCTGGCAGTTTCGCATACTTGTAGAGGCTTCGGATCACTGACGCAGGCCCGGTCACCGAGACTGACAGAGTGAAGTTTCCGATTGTTGAAGTCTTGTTGCCGGGGAACTATTCCATTTCCATCCATTAGGTGCCGCTGAATGGAGAGCAGTCCTTAACGTGCGTTGCTCAAGCGCACACCCCGAGAGTCGAACCAGCGCCGCTTGATCTTGAAGTTTCTTCGTTCCAGAAGTGACGCGCTAACCAATTGAGCTATCGGGGCGGCTTTAAACATTCTGAGCTCTTGCTGTACCGATACTGAACGTTCACTTTCGTTGCTTTGGATCTTCATTGACTTTTATAAATTTAATGTTACTATCCTCACTGTGTATCCTCTTTAGGTGTTTTTTGTTGTAATCAAAGTAAAACTTTTTTTGCACACTGTAGTGTACATTCTACTTTATATCTGTACAATCTTTTTCTAGAATCCATTGTTTATCTTAAAAATAACTTATCTGTATTAAAACACCTCATTGAGTATGCATTCAAGTGCTTTAATTAATTCTCCATTGTATAATATCTATGCCAATGAGGTAATATCAAAATTAAGACGGGCATATACATCCAGATATAATGTTTTAGGTATGTTGCTCTCATAGTCAAATTCTGGGGGGCCTTCCCCAAAAAATTTTGAAAAATTACTTTCAATTTGGTGCATGATTCTGAGAGCATTTTCAACAAAAATGTGGGTATGAATGTTCCTGTAAAATGGTGCTGTCCGCTGGTATGTTTTCTTTGGCGTTTTTCGGAAATAAAGCTAAGTCTCTATGTTTTCTTGTTGCTAATTCCTGGTTGAGATGTTTGAATGTTTGGTATTGGCAAAACTCGCTCTTTTAATGCAGTTTTGTTTAAAATTAGGCAATTTTTTTAGACTGAAAGCACCATTCTCAAGCATAAAGAGACTGAAAGAATCACTCTCAATATCGTGACGTCACACGCGTGCCAAAGGGCGTGCCATAACCCCCCCCCCCCCCCCCCCTTGGCTACTCCACTGCTTTCTATGCATGCAGCTTGCCAACATTTTTTTGCAACCAGAAAAAGCAGGTCAAGTTAATGCAAACAACTGGATCTGTCTCCACAGAACAGAAGTCAAGACATTAATGAAAAAAAGTAGAGCTGCCCTGTTTCACACAAGATCTTGCAAGAAAATATTTTGCCCACTTGCATAGCAGGTTTTGAGTTTGGAAAGCTTTGAAATAAATGAATAGCCTATGTTATGATTGGTTTGAGATTATATATTTCAGCAGTAGCATTTTAAATGTTGGTGAAATTAACATGACACAGTTGCATAAACAAACTAAATATTTTTTTTATTTTGGGGCGCAAATGCATCATTTTAGTTTGGGTAGTTTCATTAAAGTAACCAAACAAAGCTAAGCAACACCACAACATTAATAGGCTATTACATTTAACAGACCTATAACATTTTTTTTGTTAAATGTTGTGGTGTTGCTTATAGCTATGTCCGTTTATGGTTGCAAAAGTACTGTAACCTCTCCACCCGAATTGTTTTATAAAAGTAGGCCTATGCACGAGATTTATATAAATTCATATTTTGTAGTTGCCCAAATCAAGATGATGCATTTATGGATATTATGAAAAACATTAAAGACTTTGTAAATTTTGATGCCGAGGCAACTGCATAATGACAATTTGGGCAGTTTTATAAATAGACTATGATCAGATAATTTCATATTTTTTTGTTGCCCAAATCTAAACGATACAGTTATGTAGGCTTAAATGGCAAAAATTAATAAATTTGTTCATTTTGGGGAAACTGCCTCACGCTAGTTTGGGCAGTTGCATAAACAGACTAATCCGTTTCATCAGATAATTTCATGTTTTCAGCTGCCCAAATCAACACGA
The DNA here is from genome assembly GCF_918807975.1 of Aplidium turbinatum. Taxonomy (NCBI): domain Eukaryota; kingdom Metazoa; phylum Chordata; class Ascidiacea; order Aplousobranchia; family Polyclinidae; genus Aplidium; species Aplidium turbinatum. Next base: position 52,466,677 of record NC_137472.1, read on the forward strand.
TGCATTTGTGAAAATTAATAAAATTAGCCTAAAGCAAATTTTGCGTTTTGATTTGGGCAGTTTCACAAAAGTATTAGAGACATATTTTGGTGGCTGCCAAAATTGGCATGATGCAGTTGGTTAAATGCATTTCGCTACAGTTTGATCACCATGCAATACAATACATCAATACAGGTGTGCCAAATGAAAATTTTACGGCACATTTCTTGTGCAAATAAGAGGCTGTAGCCTATACTTTAGTTCAGTGACGATCGGTGAGGGAAAGCAAGGAAAGCAGTGCTTACCTGAGCGAAAACTATGCAAAATATAATGACTGAATTCTAGGTTTAACTTCTTATTATTTTTATCAAGTCTATTTTAACTTGAAAATTACTGTGTTCGTGACTAGAATTACTCGTAACGCTTGTGAGTAGTCTAAGTCCTCACCAAACCGCATTTCTTGCCTATAAATTCCAATTAACGCAAACGCTTTTGTCAGAAACCATCACTGAAGCTCCAGGGAAATCAACTTTCAAAATTGCTTACCCTACATTGAAAAACGCCTTCGTTTTATCCAATCCTCAATCGTTTTGCAAAACGACACCAGCTGCTTAGCCAATCAGATGTGTTATCTGGTGTTATGGTTAAAGTTGCTTTCCCAGTGACGTCAATGCGTATCTCATAGCGGCTGCTTTTGGTTTCAGGCGAAAGGAATACAGCTTCTACGCATGAGTGATTTTCGGGCTTGTAACTATAGGCTACTGAGTACGCTGAAAATAAAGCTGGTTCTCTTACCAAAAAAAAACATAGATTCTACAATAAGACATTCAATTCCAAAGGGTACATTAACCAACCAGTACTGAAACAGCACAAGTGTTTTTTAAATTCTTTGGGTCAATAGACTGACATCACAAGTTCAGAGCAAACATACTTGTGTTCTTCAAGAATGGACTAGCATAATTTATAGGCTAATTATTTGCTCTTTACTAGTGCACTAGTCCAATGCATGTCGTAAATGCTTACAGATGACATTGACAATAAGTTTTTGTGCTCAGTCTAAAAAAGCAGCCAACATTCTAGACTAGTCCCAGTTTGATTGAATCTTTATCCTCGGACTGGGAAAGTCCGGAGATTTTGTTTTGGAAATGCTCTCAGAGCGCACCAAATTGGAAGTGTTTTTCAAAATTTTCTGGGAGAGGCCCCCAAGACCCCCCCACTGGAAGTGTTGCCTTCGGCAACACGCCTTCGGGCTTCGCCCGACGGTTACGCCCCTCGTGCCTACTACCTTGCTGCAACATATTTCCAAGTTGCTTTCCCAATGGTTTAAGCCACCGAACGTCACTGCTTTAGTTTGATAGGTAAAAGATATTAATTTATAGTTTTTCTTAATTCATGCAATTTTGTAGCTTTTCACAGCAATTTTTGCCCTAATAATTGCAAGATTTTGTCCGAATTTGCGACGTTTTGAAACAACAGGGGGGCACCTGCCCCCTGCCCCCCTGGCTCGTACGGCTATGCATGTAGACCTAAGTAATGTAGCCTATTGTGTATAGATAAGCCAATATTATGTGCACGAGCACATCTTTTTTCGAATATTGTGAGCACATTAGACATTTGAACTTCTTGTGAAGGGATGTGATGGAATGGAATGGAAGACAGATTATGGGATGGAAGATGGAAAATGTCAAGGATGGAAAGGAATGGAAGATCTTGATGATGGGATTGTTCCAGACAATTGTTCACCTAATCAAACGTCATATAAAAACCGTTCAGGTCTACTGAATCTTAGCGTATTACGTCATGGAATTTTTCCTAAAAATGAACCAAAATTGCACCATCGTTCGTAAGACTTGTGTCAAACCTGTTTAAACATGAAACATTGGATCATCACCTTTGAACACCTGTTTGAATTGCGTGATAATGTCTTTCACTATTACGTCACAGTACTGCGTACGTGAGTTTGAGATATTGATATCTATTCTGGTCATTCATTTTAAAATTGTTGCTTGAAGAGGTTGGTCGCATGTTTAACTGTTTTGCTTAGTGCTTGTCAGCTGGACGAAAATTTCCGTCTTTTATCCAAGTAATCTGTTCTGTAGTGACAAGTTTTAGTGGTGTACGGCGTTGCATCCAATTTCGACAGCCAGGTGGCTAATTTTACAGAAATACAATTTGAACAGACGTTTCAAAGGAGTGTTTCTTTTTCGGTCATTACATGCAGACGAACGGATTCGGGAATATTATGTTACAATTTTCCCACGAAGAGATTATGGTTTAGGCTACCGCTGTGACCAGGGATGGAAGACAATCTTCCATCATTCCATTCCAATTCCATCATTAACTTTCTAACGCTTTATCAACCTACGCAAAATATTACGTTGCTTGCTGAAATAATTCGATTTTCGGTTCGTATTAGACCAGTGGTTCTTAACCAGGGTTCAATCGAACCCCTGGGGTTCGACAAACCTGTTTCAGGGGTTCAGTGCGAACATCTTCTGAAACATTAAAACACGGCCTACTGAATGGTATATCAGCGAATGTTTTTGGAAAATAATGTCCAGTCGAAACTTGATTGCCGCTTACATGATGGTAAATAAACATCTGTGTGTTTGACGCGTGATGTAGGCTAAAGATGCTGTAGCGCCAGAGAGCTCTGTCGTCTCTGACGTCACACGTACACGTCACTAGAATCTTCCAGAAGACTCCGCCTTGAGCGCATAACTGCACGTATCGGGAATTCAATTCAGCAATCGGGAATTCAACTTCTGTAATCAACGTCACTATGCCGAATTCCTACCTTGGTTCATCGTTATGTAGAATTGCAGTCGTGTTGCGTTGTGTGATCATATGTAAAACTCGCAATCTCACACTAGTACCTTCTTAAAGAAGTTAAGCTCATGGTTTAAAATCAATCAGTCGTTTGCTATGTGAAATTTAGTTTTTTGTAGAGTTCTACAACATGTAAAAATCAGAGTGTGTTAAGTTTTTGCTATGTGAAAATCAATAGTTGTTGAGTTGTTGTTCAATATGAAAAGTCGGTTCTTTCAATATGGAAATCAGTTGAATGCAATATCAAAAGTCAGAACTTAAAACCGGTATCAAGAAATCAGTCTTGGTAATTCTAAAGCAATATATCAGTTTCGTTGTTGCTACCGTTTTCTATTTTTGGCACTGCCAGGATGACGTTTGGATCAGTTTATTGTTAATGTAGCAGCGACAATATTTCGTATCCAGTTGTTGGTGGTGGAGCTTTAATATTCCGGTGTTTTCCTTTACTTTCTGTGTTGCTGGATCGAAGATTAAAACTATAAACAATTACGTTGTGAGCAAGCATTGATCTTCTGAGCTGAGTTAGAAACAATAGCAGCGTAATCGACCTCGTGTCCTATCATTCCTTGCCGACTTTGCCCAGGAATGTTGCCATCCCACTGATGGCTGTGTATGGGTGGATATGCTGAAAGCAGCGTCCGCTACATATTTCTGGTGACCCCGACGTGATCTTTGCTAACTGTGAGCTGTAACGACGCGATCTTACTGTGAATTAATTACTTGACTTAACTGTGAATTGACTGAATGTGAACTGATCGCTGGATGCACTGGATTATTCTGGATTATATCACGGATTATAACAAGCCTGCCTTTCATCGGACGCTCCTTCAACGACGACGCCGTGGGACTCAAGTTAAGTAACATTAATTCATGATGTTTGAATACTCTTTTTACATTATCGTAGTAGCCGTAAGCCTTTTTATTTCCCTCGTCGTTGTCGTCCTTGGCCGCCGCCTCACTCGTGGCGCGCGATCGGGGCGTCTTGACAGCAGCGATGACGATGTGTTTCGCCCCCGTCCGGACGACTCCCTTCAGGCACTGGATTGTGGTGTCTGCAGGCACCCCAGGCCCTATGGCATGTCGTTGCCGAGGTTCTTCGAGACGGACGTATCCCTTTGGATTGAGCTAGTCGAAAGCTTCTTTAGAAATAGGGCCATTGATAATACTGACGAACGATATGACTTAGTTATACAGGCACTCAACGAGCAGCAATTGCATAGGGTCGCCGACGCCGTCGTCGACCGTGACGGTTGTGACGACCCCTATGCCATGCTTAAACGGGCCCTCCTGCGCGAGTTTGGTCTCACGGAGGGAGACCGTGTGAGTGCCTTGTTCCACAAGACGCCTCTCGGAGCCGAAAGGCCATCGACTCATTTAACTAAAATAAGACGACTTTTGGGTAGTGCTGCTAGAGGAAATACATCCTTGTTGCGTGAATTATTTTTGGGCAAGTTACCGACTGACGTTAGGCGCATTCTAGCCGCGCACGCGGGTGATGATTTGGAGACGTTGGCGCGCCGAGCGGATGAAATAGTTAAAATCTCAAGCAGCGATGATGCCATTGTGCAGGGTTCACGCAGTCTTTCCTCGCAGGCAGACATTAATCAATCTTTGGATAGGCGTGTCTCTGCATTGTCTGAGTCTGTACAGTCATTCGATCGCAGGATGAACTCTTCCGGTAGTGAGATTTCTGGGAGCTTCAGGACGCCTGACTGTCGGGCGTCCCCCTCTCTCGCCGCTCGGAGGCCCATGCCCTCACGTGACAATCTTCGAGGTCGCCCCTCACTCTGTTTCTATCACGATAGGTTTGGTCCTAGGGCCCGTCGCTGCGCCCCTCCTTGCAACTGGGAAGGAGAAAAAAACGTATCGGGTCCCACTTCAGCAGAGCGGGCGAAGTGGGGACCATCAACTTAAACTCCGGCGCGATGCTTCGGCTCTACGACCCGCACACGAATCTAACCTTTCTTATTGACACCGGTAGTAGCCTAAGTATACTTCCCTGCCGTTCCTTTAATCGTGCTAAACCCTCTAGTGTTCTTACCGCTGTGAACGGCTCGCCCATTCGGGTGTTCGGCAGCGTGCGCAAGCGGCTCTCACTTGGCCTACCCGTCGAATTTGAATGGACTTTTAAGCTCGCTGATCTGCCTGTACCCATAATAGGCATAGACTTTTTGTTGCATTTTGGCCTGTCCATTGACATTCCTAATAGGCGCCTGATTATGCCGAATCGTGATAACTATGCTAATCATGTGCGACACACCGCACCCTCTAGCGGACCGAAAGGCAAGGACTCCAATGTTACCGAGCTAGGCGCCTACGCATTCTTAAACGTCGAGTTCCCGAAAGTTTTTGCCCTGGAAAACTATCATCGTCCGTCTAAACATGAAACGTGTCATCATATTCTCACTTCTGGTCCTCCCACAGCGTCGCGCGTGCGCAGGTTATCACCCGAAAAGTTAATACATCTGCGCGAGGAAATACAGCACCTCTTAGATCTGGGTGTCATTCGCCCATCCAATTCTCCCTGGGCCTCCCCTGTTCACATGGTCCCAAAAGGGGACACAGGTCGCTACCGCATCACGGGGGACTATAGAAATCTCAACCGTCAGACCCGGCGCGATACTTATCCGCTACCCTTCTTGCATGACTTCGTCGACGCGTTGCATGGCTCTACCATCTTCTCTAGTCTGGATTTGTTCAAGTCTTACCATCAAATCCGTGTCGCCGAACGGGACATTCCAAAAACGGCCATCGTTACGCCCATTGGCGGCTTCGAATTTTGTAAATTAAGCATGGGTCTGTGTAATGCTAGCCAAACGTTTCAACGCTTCATGAACGAGGTTTTGCGTGGATTGAACTTCGTGTTTTGCTATGTCGATGATGTGTTAATCTTCTCCAAAAATAAAGAAGAACATGTGATCCACCTGAGGGCAGTTTTTCGACGCTTGACTCACTACGGGCTCATTCTCAATAAGGAAAAATGTGTGTTTGGTGTTCCGAATGTAAAATTCTTAGGTCATGAGGTCAACTCTGAAGGCATTCGACCCCTTTCTGGCAAGGTGGAAGCAATCCAGAAGTTTCAGCGTCCACTACAGGCAGGGCAGCTCAGGAGGTATCTTGGCATGGTGAACTTCTACCGTAAATTCATTCCCGACTGTGCACGGCTCTTGCAGTCGCTACACGGCATCTTAACTCCTAAGCTATCCGGTCAGAAACCGATACCTTGGACCGATGATGCCATCTCAGCCTTCGACAGGTCGAAGGAAGGCTTAAAGAGCATTTCACTGTTAGCGTATCCAGCCCCCGGCGCCGTGACCTCTTTCGTCGTAGATGCATCTTCCACTGCTGTCGGTGCCGTGGTCCAACAGGAAATCGATGGTAAACAGAAGCCCATTACTTTCTTTTCCAAATGTCTGGATAATACTCAGAGACGCTATTCTACATTCGACCGTGAGTTGTTGGCAATATACCTCTCACCGGAAACCTCTCACCGAACTTTAGGTACTTCCTGGAAGGTCGTAAGTTCGCCATATTTACGGATCACAAACCTCTCATCACTGCCTTCAAGGGTACGCTTGCCCATGCTACAGGTAGACAGTCTCGACATTTCTCTTATATCTCGGAATTCACGTCTGATCTACAGTACATAAAGGGTGAAGATAACGTCGTAGCTGACTGCTTAAGTCGCCCCCAGATAAATGCCATCTTCGAATCCCACTTCTGACACCGCCGTCCTGGGTACGACGTAAAACTGCATCCCTCCATCCCATCTTTCATCAGTTAGGTGCCGTTCTTGCATAAAGTTATCGTATTAATTACAGCAGTCTTCGTCCTGGGCATGACGTAAAACTGCATCCATTCATCCATCCATTCCACCTTTCCTTAGTTAGCTTAGTCATCGTTTTTGCATACAGTCTTCAAAGGAATTACAGTAGCTCTCAACCACTTCTTAGTCCTGGGTAAGACTTGAAACTGCATACATTACCTCAGTTAATCACTCCCTCGTTTAGCAGTTCCCCGCTCTGTAGTTGTCTTTAGGAGCTTTAGGAGTTGTGTCTTAAGGAGCTGCGCTTCCCTCAGATAGGCGTGCGACGCAGCACACTTCCCGTATATAGTACTTGCTATAACCCTTGTCTGACCACCGCTGTTTTGTTCACGTAGCGCCTCGTTGTTCACCCTTGTAGTCACTGTTGCTAGGATCTTGCTTGTCAAGGTGGTAGCATAGATATAAGTCGACATGCTGCTTGCGTCTAGCTTGCCCGTCGCTTTCTGCCTGTTTGGCCTTGTTTCGTCACAGCTGCTCGCATTCATCTGTCCACCGCTTCCTGCTCTGTTGGACCGGTTCCACGCTCAGTCGCCGTGCACAGCTAGCATGCTTTCAGTCTATCTATCTTTCAGTTCCTATGTTTGCTGGTCGTCGTGAGGCTAGGTACTTCAAGCCTCGTCACTTCCCCTGGTTGTCTGCTGGCACTACAGTCCTGGTCTGGTTTCATTTAAACGTGTGTCCGTTTTTCTCACCTTCCCCGTTTGGTTAGAATACCCATCCTGCTGTCATGACGCTTTGCTCTCGCGTCGCGGTGTGTGGCGGTTTGTACGACTGCTTCGCACGGCCGTTGTCCGGACTGTCCCTCCGTGTCGTAGAGAGAGTGCGCTCTGTGCCCTCTGACGTGCTTCATCAATTTTCACAACTTAGTCGTCGTACTGCATATTAACATTATCTGCATCGTCAGTGTTCACCTGTGATTGATTAGTGATTAGATTGTGTTTGTCATTGTAACTCTCCACATTTTTTAATTAGAAATCATCGAAGCCGGATGTCCGCCGCACGAGACCTCTGCTTCAACCAATCGAGAGCCGACCAGCCGCTCCCCGGAATCAGAGGAACTGTTAGCGCTCGCGCCGTGCGGAGGGGATCCGACCCCGTCTTGTTGTTCACCGTGTGTCTATGTTATAATACGCATCTTGTGCCTCGCCTGTTTCATTTCATGCTGCAAACATCTCATCAGAAGTCAAACGGCCACCCCGTTTTCCTTCTTGCGGGGGTGTCTGTAGCGCCAGAGAGCTCTGTCGTCTCTGACGTCACACGTACACGTCACTAGAATCTTCCAGAAGACTCCGCCTTGAGCGCATAACTGCACGTATCGGGAATTCAATTCAGCAATCGGGAATTCAACTTCTGTAATCAACGTCACTATGCCGAATTCCTACCTTGGTTCATCGTTATGTAGAATTGCAGTCGTGTTGCGTTGTGTGATCATATGTAAAACTCGCAATCTCACACTAGTACCTTCTTAAAGAAGTTAAGCTCATGGTTTAAAATCAATCAGTCGTTTGCTATGTGAAATTTAGTTTTTTGTAGAGTTCTACAACATGTAAAAATCAGAGTGTGAAGTTTTTGCTATGTGAAAATCAATAGTTGTTGAGTTGTTGTTCAATATGAAAAGTCGGTTCTTTCAATATGGAAATCAGTTGAATGCAATATCAAAAGTCAGAACTTAAAACCGGTATCAAGAAATCAGTCTTGGTAATTCTAAAGCAATATATCAGTTTCGTTGTTGCTACCGCTTTCTATTTTTGGCACTGCCAGGATGACGTTTGGATCAGTTTATTGTTAATGTAGCAGCGACAATATTTCGTATCCAGTTGTTGGTGGTGGAGCTTTAATATTCCGGTGTTTTCCTTTACTTTCTGTGTTGCTGGATCGAAGATTAAAACTATAAACAATTACGTTGTGAGCAAGCATTGATCTTCTGAGCTGAGTTAGAAACAATAGCAGCGTAATCGACCTCGTGTCCTATCATTCCTTGCCGACTTTGCCCAGGAATGTTGCCATCCCACTGATGGCTGTGTATGGGTGGATATGCTGAAAGCAGCGTCCGCTACAATGCCATCAGCAGGTAAGACAGAATGCAAACAAAAAATTTGCGTAACGTTGTAAAACCAATCGGTAAGAAAAAACTTTATTTTCCCAAAACAAGAATTTTCTCACGTTTGCTTTTTGCATGGAATGGCAGAAGCAGGGCTCTCACTTTTGAGGAAATTTCCTTAGTTTGAGGAAATTTAATTCTATTTTCATTTTTTTTTTTAACAACAGCAGATATAAACAGTTCATACTTGGATGACATTATCAAGCTTCAAGAAAGCGAGGTGCAAAAAAGAAATTTCAACACAACAAATCTTCAAACGTTTTGGTGCCAACAAATGGAAAGTTATCTTCTTATTACAAAAGTTGCCCTTGAAGTTCTCATGCCATTCGTAACCACTCATGTATGCGAGCATGCGTTTTCTATTCTGGTGGATGTTAAAGTGAAAAAACGAAACTGACTTGCATGCGAAAATGACATGAGAATTGCTGTTTCCGAGACAAAGCCTTGAATCTCATTATTCAGGATGAATCAGGATTCAGGAAGTTTCAAATAACATATTGTAAGGATAATATAAAACCAAGGAAATTTCCAGAAATATTTAATAAAACTACCATTCAACGTTTTATAGGCAGAGAAAACTTTTTTCTCCCTACATTGAAAAATTCCAAGTCTGACTACTTAGGTTGCTGGAAGATGGAGACTTCCGTTTTTTCGACTTGTTGTTTTTCTTTAGTCATTGCAAACAAACTGTATTTATTCAGAAATGTCTGCAAATAAGCAGGCACTATAACCGATCAATGCAATAAACAAAGAAAAACGAAACACATGATCATACACTGCTTCAACGCGTGACGGAAACCTACCAGAAATTACCATCAGGCACTGGAGGCTTACCGTATGTTCTATAGGCTAAAGAGTGGCAGATTTCATACTGATACTGGATGTGTAGACTTTAGAGTGTAGTAGCCTTGAAAGAAGCTTAGTTGGTATGGAATCCAACTCGTTTAATAGGTGAGTAGAATTATTTTTTTCTGTATTTGAATTCAGTATGTTTTTAAAAATTCATTTCCTCCAGAAAAGGACCTCCAGGCTACTGAAAATAAGTGAAAAACTAGAAGTAGGCTATCATAATTTACAGTTCCATTTTAGCAACGTTTATGATAGCTTAGTGCCGAAGGCTTAGTAGCCTATAATGAGAACCCAGGGATATCTATAACTACGGGATTGGAAACTCTATCCAGTGCTATACATCAGTAGGGTCATCACATTACTAGGGCTACAGAAAGATTAACAAAATAAAATACCGACTAAAAGATATACAAAGTTAGATTTTGCAATAATAATACAAAATGTACACTCACATAAACTTAATTGATGCATAAAAGTACATTTACGCTGCTAGAAAAAAAAAACGATGAATCCAAAAAATGAATGAATGCAACGAGTCCAGAAACAGCCTACTGTTGTTCTTTAGCATTGTGCGTACTGCAAATCGGATCAGAAGTAAATGAGGAGTGTTCAGCAATCAGTGAAATATGCTGTTGTATCATCAACTTGTTCACTGATTGATCCAGTGCGAAACCAATCCGTTTACGACGTCATCAGAACTAAAACCAATAGTCATTCTGGAAATTTTTTAAGCAGCAAACAAAATACAACATAACTGCACTAATGGAATACAAACAAATACACAAACCAGGCAAGCATAGACCTTACAATTTACAGGTGAATTAATGATTACACTTTTGGTTGTTCGTTTAGCCTACTACTTGCTACCCTTTGAGGTCAATTTATGTGATTATTTATCACAGCAGCGCACAAACAAAAATGACCCTACTGGTGTATAAAATGGTTTTCAGTTCCACAGAGTTTCCAATCCCGTAGTTATAGATATCCCTGTGAGAACCTTATCTTATTCCCCAAAGCTCAGTAACTGAGTATAGGACCTTTACATACATGATAGCTTACTGGCATGAAGGATGGAAGGTGTGGTATACAATTAAAATACGGTACATACAGTCTCAAATAAACAGCATGCCAAGTGGTATTGATGACTTTATGCAAGCATGGGGGTTAGGGTATCAGTTTGTTTTGCACAACCTGGTGGAAAACACAAGGCACTCCAACGGCGTTGCCAGAGCTGATTCCTTGACTGATGTTTTCCTTTAACCTACTGCGTATAAGTAACAAACCCATATGTGTATGATGGTGGTATATTCTCAATGCTTTTGCATTATGATTTAGTGCAGTGCTTCCCAACCTTTTTCAGTTTGCGACCCACTTGACGTCATTGCATAGCACAAACGATTGTTGCGAGAATATATTTCCAGCTCACATCTAGAAAATGTTAATACTGTATCCCTTAGCTTCCATTTAAGCAGAAAAGCTTTGGATTTTTACATTGCTTCAACGATTGATGACATTTAATCAGTGTAACAAAGGTGAATTCTTCGCTAAGAATGGATGAGAGTACCTACTTCCACACTAATCAGCGCAATTTAGTTCAAGCCTTACATCATAATGACTGGCTTTGATCTCCGAGTAATATAATTGATAAGGCAAGGTTGATTACAAAATTAACATAGGAGTAGGCTAAGTTTTGGTATTACAGTAAGAAATGACCTAGGGAACTTGAACTTGCAAGTTCCAATTGATTCGGGTAGATGCAGTATCATGCTTTCCAACGGTAGAAAATTTGTTAAAATCCGATCAGAAATGAGAAAACTGCAGCACATTTGGTGGAGGCACGATGAAAGTTTTAAAAATCTATATCCATTCTGCTTCATCACTTATTCTACGGTTTTTCACCCTTTTTCTTCTTCCCAAAAGTAGTTGCGCCTTTTTGTGTGATGTGACATCGTCTGATGACGTCAATGACCAAGGCGGCCGATTCAGTAAGAGAACCGAAAATTCTATGACTGAGATTGAGGACAATGAACCTACTTGCTCTTCATCACTTTCGCTCAAATTACACGCAAAAACAACGGAATGGCCCGTTTCGGTGAGTTCCCTATTTGGTAAGAGCCTTTTCCGGTGAGAGCCCTATTCGGTGATTTTTTTTTTTTTAAATATTGGGTACCGTAGCCTAATTATCATTGCCGTTATAAGGTTAGGGTTTTAGGGGTTAAAGTTTTAGGCTATGGGTTAGGGTCTTATTTCAACGTTTAGCGACAATAAAACGATGTAAAAGCGGCAATGATAATTAGGCTACGGTACCATACCCAATAATTTTCAAAAAAAAATTTAGAAAAATCACCAAATAGGGCTCTGCACTGAAAAAGGCTCTCACCGAAAAGGTTCTCACAGAATCGGACTCACCGAATAGTAGCAGACCCCAAAAACAAACCTAAGGAAAAAACCTAGTGAAACGTTTGACTCTTCAGATGCAGGTCGTTAGTCTGATGAAAGCCTTTCAGAGTGACTTTGCTGAAATTTTAAAAAGTTTTCTAAACCGTAGATATAGTTCAAGATAAAGTAATTAAGCATGATGATCGAACTGTTGTGTCCGCCGTGAGACTTAATTTGTCTGCCAAGATAGCTTCTCAGACTGGACATATTTGTCCGCTGTCAACAAAATCGAATTTTGAGGCCTGCAACCTATTTGTCCCCTGAGAAGATCGAGAGAAATTTTGAAATGTTTGCGGCAACTCCGATCAGCGACTTCGGCTCTGTTGTATTTTTCTCGATCTTTTCTGGGTACGAAATGGAGGTACAAAGTGTTCAGGGGACGAAATAGGTTGCACCCCTTTTAATGCAAGTTTTATTGTGTGACCTACCATGAGATATGACATCTTTTTACTACTGCCATACGTACTGAAATAGTTAAGCGACCCAACACATCTAATTGTTACATGTTTGTTACATAATTGTTATGTAATGATATACAATACCAATCCTCGAAATTAGCGGCGGCACTCGGCAATTGCCGTGGTAAATGCCGCCGTAAACGTCATAATGGCCATTCTGCTACGGCAATAAAAATGCCGCCGCAAAATGAGCACTTAATTAGGACAAAAATTGTTCAAAATTTCTTCCTGTGTTATTTACTCGCAGCGGGAGTTTAATCAGCAGAAACATCGTACCAAGACCTCACCTCGGACTATTTTAATTGCTGTGAACACTCACGCAGTCTTCGAAAATATTATATTTTATAGCATATTTTTACTAGGCAAAAACTTTGCCGAAGCCAAACGGCAAAAGTTGAAATTGCGTCGGCAATTGCTGTGAACGTTTATTACGACAAAATTGTACCGAAACATGTAAAACGAGAAAGGAAAAATGTACTAGAGTAGTCGATCACGACCGCATCGTTTGATTTGTTGTGATGTACCGGTAATAATACTAAAAGTAGCGATAAAGCGAGCAACGCAATACGCACGCTGTTAAACGTTAATTCACGTCAAATAACTCAGGGGGAAAGTAAGTTAATTTTGGGTTGATTCAACATTCGAGTCAGCACAAATCGATATAATTTTCCCGGCGGGTTATATTGCGCACCCAGACAGCAAAACCATCATTTCTAACACCTATTAAACGTCTACAGACGCAAAATCAATGCAAAAATAACGAATTTTGCTGCCTGGGTAACAAAAATGCACAAGAAAAAATTTACGTTTGTTTTTCGACATCTAGCGACGTTGAACCATCATAAAATAACGTTAATTGCTCAAACAGGTACCGGTAACAAATTATTAGCTCCCTGCGAGAAGATTGGCTCGATTTACGTATACACTAACATAATTTCGGCACAATTGGGATACTGCGTGCGAGCAACACAAAGTCTGTTGGATAAAGAACTAGTTAGAATCGGAATCATCAGATGCTATATCGGAGGATGAGATTGTCGCGTTGTCATTGAAATAATTGAAGGCGCAAATCTGCCGTTTGTGAAAGCGGCGATGCCATATAATCGGAAGCATTATTTTACTGCCGAAGAACCATTTATCCAATTTTGTTCTACTTTTTTAACTTGACCCCGTAGCTTTTCTAATTCCGATTTGTTTCCGTCATAAAATTCTTTATAAATTTTGCAAAATACCACACTAACTTTTCCTTCTGTTCCCTCTGTTTGATAACCTATAGCAGGTAAATTCCACTTTTTAACTGTTTCTTCTTTCACGATGATTTATATTCGCAACGACACCGGGAAACAATAAGCATTCGATGAAAGAATAACTTTTTCGTAACAATTAAGCCAGTATTTACAAGGTTGCAAACTTTTTGCAGTTCACAAGAGCATTGTCAGCGCATAAAATAGCTTGCGTGATGCTCTCCGCTACCGCCGTATGAAACACGAAGAATAAGCACATACAATTTCGTTTGTTTAAACTTTAAAGCATACGGCAATTGCCGCCGCAATCCAAGGTTTGCTGATTTGGCGACGGCAATGTTTTTGCCGTCGTAGATGGAAGCTAATTTCGAGGGCTGCAATACAATAATTTATAGAAAACAGGGCGCACACTGCACAATTCATGAAAATGGAAAGTCAACAAATCAAGTGAAGATAAGAGTAGCAATGGTGAAGGCGTAGTATTGTTCAATAGGGTGGAGTGAAAATAACTTTTTTGCGAAATTCAAAAACATAGCCCCCTAAAAAGTTGCTGTTGTTCACGAAAAACACATTTGTGAAAAAAAATAATAATGTCTTGATGAATCTCAATCCACAAATCAAAGATGGCCGCCAACTTTGCTTGAAAATAGAGTAAATTCACCATAACTTTGCCAATACTAGCCCAATTTTTATTATATTTCAACAAGCTTTCCTCGTTCATGTCATAAAACACTAGAAATACATATGATGACAGCGTGAGCAAATTATGACGTCACCAAATCCAATATGGCTGCCAAATTCAGTTTTTTACATGTCCTATCCATGTTACACACTTCTTTTTCGATTTGCTCCAACGTTTGACAGTTACATGGTTATGCTGTTTTCTGTCGTAGGTACGATTGTTCCTCTTGATAATAGCAAATACAGATGGAAGCTTTATTTAGTATATGATATATAGTATTCATCTAGAAATTAAAAATACCTTCAATAATTGCAACAGAGTAGGATAGGACGTTTGGCCGTTAAGCCCGTAGAATTAACGTTTCCAGTTCACGCCAGGTGGAGGTAGTCCTACAGGCTACATGTGAACCTTTTAGGGGACAAACCGGGGATGGAATGCGTTTGTCGCCCAAGGGCATTCTGGGAAGTCCAAGGGACATGAATTTCACCCGAGAATGACCTGTTCAATGTAACCTTCACTGAAATTCTAAACTTTGAAATCAGCCTTGCTGTCAAACTTTGGCATTTTGCGCCTGCTCTCTAATCGAGCCCTGATGAAACCATCTCTGTTATCTCCTCCACAAACGGAGCCTGAAGCCTCTGTCATAAGCTTAACATGGCGTTCCACAGCCTGGTTATGACAGGGGAAACTTTCAACTGTGAGAGGACTCATCGTGAATGGATTTGTTTTGATCATATTAATCAAATCTTCATTGCTAAGGTTCTTGGTGTGGGGAGGTTCAGTGATATCTTCATGCCAGTTTAGTGCCAGTCAATTATTTCTATATAATTCCTAGCATAAAGGCTCAAGGTTGGCACTCTAAAAACTCGCACTGTACTGCTGCTCTTGCGTTCTCTGGACTTCAGTATTCGCCTGAGAGCCAGTTCTCTGATACTGATGTTGTCGTCTGCCAATATTGCCAGCAGAAAGTTTTCAGGGTGCGCAAAAAAGGCATTTTTCTGGATAGCATCCATAACAACTTCCTTAAGCTCATCCTCAAGATATCTGGCCTTGTCTACCATGTTGTGGACATGTTTTGCTCCATCTGTACACAAAGATGCCTTTTTAATAGAGAACCACATCGGTGCATACACTTTCAAAATAAAGGTGACAACAGTCTTCAATTCTATGGACGGTGCTTCTGTTGAAATATGCAACCGCAATATGCGATTTGTTTAAGTCAGCCATCTTGCTTGATTAATTGTACCATGGCATTTGAGTGAAAGGTCCAAGGAGCAACAACCTTTGCTAATAGCCAGATAGATTTCAAACAGATACTTCTGATCGGTGCTTGTCTTTGGGTTGCAGTAATGCAGTATGTGCTCTAAATCACAAGGTATTTTGTCAAAATTTACCAGTGGTTGACGGTCACAGGTATGAACGGCTTTGCCGATTAGTCCTGCAAATCCATGGGGGCCAGTAATTGGACCATTTATCTTTTGAAAAAGATACCTGAGAGGAATCTCATTGGCATGCAACAGGCAGATACACCATTATAGTTTACCTAGTGACTCTTCAATTAATCAAATGACTCCCTTTTTTACACCAGTATTGACGCCTGTTTAATCAGTAGGCTACCAATTACATTGAGTTCATTTGTATCTACCCTCTTTTTTTCTAAATAATCTAACAACTTTGAAGCTATTTCAGCCCCTGTCCCGTTACTTGCAAAAACATGCCCGAAGTAAAATGATCCTGGTTCTGCTATAATTGTCTTGTGTTCCTCTGATATTATTTTACGATGAAATTTGCCATCAATCTCTTTTGCAACATTGTCTTATCTTTTCGGCCATCAAAGTATAAACCTGTAATCTTTGTGCTGGCTTTACCTGACAAAAAAGCTGTGCGTTTCTTCATCCTTTCCTGCGAACTTTGCTTCTGTCGATCACCAGCAAGTTGCCGCCTTGAACATCAGCATGAACAGAACTCGCTATGGCTTCTGCTGCCCTATCTGAGACTCCATATCTGTCACAAATGGTTGCCATTGTTTGCAAAGATTTGGGGAAGACCTTTCTCTTCTTTGGACAGGAAGCATCTATATATGTACCACTATTGTTAGGACATTCTGTGTCACTGTTACTGTCACTGTGATAAACCTGAGATGATGCAGACGACTAAGTTGCACAACTTCTTGTGGTCATTTCACAATGCTTTAACAATGTTCTTCTTTTGTTTCTTTTTTCTAGCTTTTGTGTTTCTGCTTTATCAATACTACCAATATAATTATTTGCCTGGTATTTCTTTGATTTATCAGAAATTCTACGATGCATTGCAATATAGGCTATCTGAAAAACATAGCTTGAGTCAATTAATATGGACACGACTATAACTATTTCTGGTATAAGATGAACACTTTTGAACAGGTCTGCAATACGCAATCATACGTAGAGAACGTAGCCTATATATCTATAAAAAAAATGAAAGAAGAAATAGTAGAAATGGAAAAAATGCAAAAAAACATAATTTGGCGGCCATATTGGATTTGGTGACGTCATAATTTGCTCACGCTGTCATCATATGTATTTGTAGTGTTTTATGACATGAACGAAGAAAGCTTGTTGAAATATGATGAAAATTGGGCAAGTATTGGCAAAGTTATGGTGAATTTACTCTATTTTCAAGCAAAGTTGGCGGCCATCTTTGATTTGTGGATTGAGATTCATCAAGACATTATTTTTTTTATTTTTTTTTTTAACAAATATGTTTTTCATGAACAAAAGCAACTTGTTAGGGGGCTATGTTTTTGAATTTCGCGAAAAAGTTATTTTCACTCCACCCTACAGTGTTCAAGACCAAACTACGGCTTGTGAGATCCATAGTAATGTCGGTATTTTTTAGAAAATTTTAACATTCAGTAACATTCAGAAATGCTTCGTGACCCACCTGAAATAGATTTGCGACTAGATGTGTAAAAAAACGCTTTTTTTTGTTTTTAAAAAAAATGAGCTCGTTTTTTTTGTTTTTTATTCATTTTATTTTATATTTTTTTTTTACCTGATGATGTTCGCCCTTCGTTTCCGAAGATGGCCAATGAGACTGAGATCAAGCTTCTTTTTTTTTTTTTTTTTTAGTCTTGGCTTTGGTCAGCGTAGGCTACATGAGTGTGGAGATGGCTGATGAGGCCTATCTGTGCGGTGAAACTTCTGCTGCAGGATGGACATTGGAAGGATGGTTGGCTAGGGCCAGGGTTGTTTGAAGCTCGGGTCTTGCGATGTTCTCGTTTTCTGACAGCAGATAGCGTACGATGTTTCTCAGCTGATTCTGCGCCTTTATAAATAAGACTGTGCCATGTTGGTCGTTCTGCGGCTAAGTCTTCCCACAAATCAACGTCGATGGCGAATTCTTTCAGGGAAGCTTTTAAAGTGTCCTTAAAGCATTTTCTTTGATCACCTACATGACGTTTGCCGTTAGTCAGTTCTCCGTAGAGCAGTTGTTTAGGAATGCGATGGTTCGGCATCCGGTGGACATGGCCAGCCCATCTTATTTGTGCCTTTTTTATGAGGGTAAGAGTGCTGGGCATGTTCGCTTTACTGAGAACTTCGGTGTCTGGGTCTTTGTCCTGACATCGAATCTTGAGGAGCTTTCGGAGGCAGGAGAGGTGGAAGTGGTTCACCTGCCTTTCGTGTCGCCTATAAAGAGTCGAGGCCTCACATGCATACAGACGGGTCGTCAGAATAACTGCTTTGTAAACTTTTAGCTTTGTGGGCAGCTTGATTCCCCGCCTCTCCCATACGTTAGACCTCAATCTACCGAAGGCGATAGATGCTTTAGCGATTCTGTTGTTGATTTCCAGGTCAATGGTGGCTGTGTTAGAAAGAGTACTACCGAGATACTTGAAACTTTGACATGCATGTAGTTTCTGGTAGAGATGTACCGATACCAATATTTTGGCCGATACCGATCCCCATACCGATATCACTTTTTTAGGCCGATACCGATACTGATACCGATATTTTGGCCGATACTTTGGTGTTACAAAAAGAAGCAATTTTGGTATTTGCAAGGAATTATATCAAATGCTAAGTTTTACCTTATTTGCATAAAACTATTAAAAAAGCTTTCAATTGGCATAATTTATTAAAGATTCAAGAATCCAATCTCAACCGCATTGTTGTGTCATAATACTAGTAGGTTTCAGTAATGAAAGGCCACCATAATTGAGGACTGGGGTATAAGGAAAGAAACATTACATCATAATTGGGGTTTCTGAAAAATTAATAAAGTGTTTGCACAAACTCTCCAAATAGGCCATCATAATTGATAATAAGATGTAAAATGTAAACCAAGTGATTTGTGTAGTCGTACAAAAACTATTCAACAAGTAATGTGCAACCTAATGGCGCTTGCCGTTCGGTTGAAGCTTTTGCCAGGCCAAGACTACCCAGGTAGCAAAAATGTATACTTTTGCATCGTTTTTACGTTGCTAAACGTTTAAAAAATCCATGTAACTTGGTTGTTTTTAGTAAGCTGGTTCTATCAGTTTGTGATTAAATTTCCACCTTTCGTTGTAATAAACCCACCAAGCTTAAACAATGTCACGGCAGAATAAGTAGGCTATGCTTAAAATGAAAGCAAACTAAGAATCCTCACTAAACTAATCCAAATGGTCTTGTTGCGCCTAAAATGACCAAGGCCTATGAGAGGGGGGTACGGAAGGTACGGCGTACCCTTGACGGCCCAAGCCTGTGTTTGTTGGGAGGGCCCGAAATTGTGGTTTTATAGTTTACACACAAAAATGTTTGGCTAAAACCATCCTAAACGACTGATTTCAAGCATTAAAGTTGTTATTCTTTAGTCCTGGGGGGCCCGTAATCTGGCAAAAGGGCCCAGAAAGGTAATCGAGTGCTTTGCAAGCAAATTATGGGCCCAAAGTGGTTATTTAATGCTTTACGTGCAAAATGTTCTGTTAAAAGCACCCTAAATTAAATCATAAAAGTTAGTTATTCTGCTGTCCGGGCGTACACTAGCCATTTCAATTCTTGTCGATGTCAATTCTTGCTACAAAACGGTTGCCGAGAAACATATAGTTGATTGAATGGTCTAAATGGCTAGTGTGGAAGCTACACCGTTATGGGTAGCGAATCGCAACAGCTCGCTGTAGTGAGTGCTCAGCCTTGTGCTGATAGCCGGGAAGAACGCTCCTTTCTTCACAATGAGGTTGTCATCTTAGGCGCAACAAGACCATTTATTGATTAGTTTAGTGAGGATTTGTAGTCCCATTGCTTTCATTTTGAGCCTACTTACTCTGCCATGACATTGTTTAAGCTTGGTGAGATCATTACAACGAAAGGTGGAAATTAAATCACAAACTGATAAAACCAGCTTACTAAAAACAACCAAGTTCCATGGTTTTTTTTAAACGTTTAGCAATGTCAAAATGATGCAAAAGTATACTTTTTTGCTACCTGGGTAGTCTTGGCCTGGTTTTATCCTCTGCTGAGAGTAAAAAAGAAACACAAAGAAAAGAATGATAAATATTGGAGAAATTGAGTCTCCTTCACAACTTAAGAATCGAACAACGCAAAACTGCTGAAACAAAACGTTTTGTTTGAGTGAAAGAATCACTGTAAGCAAACAATGCCAAAAGGTGCGCGCATGAAGTCATGGGAGTGTGAGGTATCAAAAATTTGAACAGGTTGTTATTTTTCTACATCAATGTGGTGTTAGTTACTACTTTAAAAAATTTATGTAATATCTTTGCTTCTGCAGAAAATCCGCAGCAAACGCCTTTTTTACATGTTTAGTATCGGCCAAATTTTGCCGATACCGATACTCAAAAAATGGCCGATATCACCGATACCGATATATCGGTACATCTCTAGTTTCTGGTCGTTTACAGTGATGAGTGGTTTGCTATAGGATTTCCAGGGGCTGGTTGATACATTGCTTCTGTTTTTTTAGTGCTCATTGTTAGTCCAAAATTATCGCAAGCAGAGGAGAACTTATTCATTTGTTGTTGAATTTCGCTTTTGGAACAGGCGTTCAGGGCACAGTCATCCGCGTACAGAAGTTCCTCAATGACAGTTTCGGTAACTTTGGTGATTGCTTTGAAGCGTCTCAGGTTAAAAAGTTTTTCGTCACAACGATAGCGAATTGGAATACCATTGCAGTCTTCATCTCTG
Source organism: Aplidium turbinatum (assembly GCF_918807975.1). NCBI lineage: Eukaryota > Metazoa > Chordata > Ascidiacea > Aplousobranchia > Polyclinidae > Aplidium > Aplidium turbinatum. The sequence continues at coordinate 52,487,245 of NC_137472.1, forward strand.
AAAGCATCTGTTAGCATTGCTGAGAACATCATGCTAAGTAAGGTAGGTGCCAGGACACAGCCCTGTTTAACGCCGTTTGTAACTGGGAAGGCTTCAGATAATTCATTGTCATCAACAACGTAGGCCATCATTCCATCATGACATTGTCTTACAATGGAGATGTATGTGTTTGGGCATCCGTATTTGACTATTTGTGCATGATCTTCCACAATCCTTCCCTGCTCACTGTATCAAAAGCTTTTGTCAAATCGACAAAGACAGTGTAAAGGTCTTGGTGTTGCTCCATGCACTTTTCTTGAAGCTGTCTGGCCGCAAAGATCATATCTACAGTTCCTCGGCCCTGGCGAAATCCACACTGGCTTTCAGGGAGGAGGCCTTGCTCGAGATGGTTCAAGAGGCGGTTCAGTAAGACACGAGCCAAAATTTTTCCAGCAATTGACAGGAGGGAGATTCCTCGATGGTTGTCGCACAGTTGGGGATTTCCCTTGCGTTTGTAAATGTGCACTATAGATGCATCTTTGAAATCCTGGGGAAGTACACCTGTAACCCACATTAACTGGAATAATTCAGTAAGACTGTCAACAAGGCCCTTGCCGCCTAATTTGTAGATCTCTGCTGGTATAGAGTCAGGTCCAGGGGTTTTTCCCAAGGGTAAGAGGTCGATGGCTTTCTGAACTTCATCAACTGTTGGGAGGGCGTCGAGTTCACGATTGGTGGTTACCTGAGGGAGGCGATCAATGACTTCATCGTTTATCTCTGAAGGCCGGTTGAGAACGTCATGGAAGTGTTTGGCCCACCTTTGTAAGATTTGGCTCTTGGTAGTGAGCAGAGTTGATCCATCGATGTTAAAGAGAGGGCGTTTTTTTTTACCTATTTTGACATTAAATGCCACAATATGTAGCAATTAGGGTAAACTCATTGCACTAAACACAACAGATTATTCATCTAAGGACTCTGATCTTGCATAACTACTTCGTAGCAGACAAATAGACTCTTACTACATCAGATTTTTGTTAGTTTGATTAAATTTGTTCTTGTTCCGAAATAAAATAAGTTATCATCTTTGATGTTTGTTTTGTATCTTTCTCCTGCATTGCAGGAATATGGGTAAAACTTTATACTTGTCAGGAAAAGTATTATGAAGCATTTATTCACTATGTGAACACTGAGCAGTGCTGAAAAACTCCACTTTAAAGGGAAAATTTCTTCATTCAGGGTTGGTAGTTACTATAGCAATAGTCAACATGGGTGGTGGGCATTTGAAAGGAACATTAATCTAAACCTTTTCTGACAAATGCACTTACTTCTGACAGCTGAAAATATCAGTGATAAGACCTCTTGCATTATGTCACAAATGATCTGCAAGAAGCATCAATGACAAAGTGTCTAAGACAGGGGTTCCCAACCTTTTTTGCTGTTTGTACTCCTTTGTCAGGTCAGAGCATTCTTCGTACCCCCAAAAAATTTTGATTGAATTTTTCAGATATATATATATATTGCTAAATTAAATTGCTTTATAGCTCAATTAAACGTTAAACCGATATTTCACACAAACATGCAAAAATTACCAAAAGAAAATAAATGTCAAAACTTATTTTGTTTGTCACTTCTTAGTGAGATATTTGCTGCTGCTTCATTAATAAATTTGCTCGAACAATGGTTCAATTTTACTCAAGGCAACACGTAAATCACCTTCCAGTTGTAGACGATTTCTATACTTATTCTTGATATACATCATGGTTGAAAAGCCACTTTCACAGCAATAAGTTGTTGATAAGAGAATTGGGAAGGTTTCATACCAATACACCAAAAATCTTATAACTTTGATTTGTCAAATTTATAGCAGTTTCAATTTTTGGCAGCTTTTTATATCGATGATGTTCTCATGCAAATTATCTTCATCCAACATTTTTGTTAAATCAAAAAGAAATGGATTTATAATCCAATGCTGGAAATAATTCAATTCACCAGCAAAAAAGTAACCATTGAAAGAATCAACCAGCATTTGTGGGAAAGAATTTCATTTTTGACATTTTGCAGCAAAGAGTTATTTGCAATTTGATCAAGACAAGGAAAATTATCAAGGTTTTCATTTTGAGCAGCAGCAAGTAAAAAAACACATTGTTATGAGACAATGAGACTACTTAGCCAACTAAATAACAACAATTATTATTTGTAGATAATTGTTTTTTTCAAAGCAAAGAGCGTAATGGCATAATATCGTTTACAATTCCAAAATAAAACTGTACTATGAAATATGTTTGAAAAGCTGCTCTGTGGCCCAAGGATTTTCGTACCCCTTGATGTTTAATCTCGTACCCCAAAGGGGTACGAGTACACCCCGGTTGGAACCCCTGGTCTAAGACCTTACAACTCACGAAAGGAATACTTCTATTTCAACATTTATTTAGCATATACAATACATCGTTGCTAAGCTATCAGTTAAAAAGCATGTTTAAACAAGCTATTGGCAATAGCTTTCATTAGCAAATTACCACAAACAAGGTAATGTGTGTTCTGTATACTGCCATCCAGTGGCGTAGCCAAGTTTTTTTTGGAAGGGTTTCAACCCCTGTTTTGGCACGTCATGATATTGAGAATGATGCTTTCAATCTCTTTATGTCTTTAAAACAAAGTTTGCCTAATTTTAAACAAAACTGCATTAAAAGAGCCAGTTTTGCCAATGCCAAACATTCAAATATCTCAGCCAGGAATTAACAATAAGAAAACATAGAGAATTAGCTTTATTTCCGAAAAATGCCGAAGAAAAAATGATCTTATCCTTTTGCTATGCCACCGGACAGCACTATTTTACAGGAATATGTCTACATTTTGTTGAAAATGCTCTCAGATGCACCAAATTCAACGGAATGGCCCGTTTCGATGAGTCCGATTCGGTGAGTCCGATTTGGTGAGTCCGATTCCTATTCAGTGATTTTTTGAAATTTTTTTTAAAATTATTGGGTACCGTAGCCTAATTATCATTGCCGTTTTAGGGTTAGGAGTTAGGGGTTAGAGGTTAGAAACTCACCGAATAGTAGCAGACCCAAATTCAAAGTAATTTTTCAAAATTTTCTGCGGGAGGGCACCACTGGGTGTTGTCTTAGGAAAACACCGTCTTAGGAAAACACGACGGGCTTCGCCCACCAGCTGTCAAGCCCCCCCCTTTCAAAATTCCTGGCTACGCCACTGCAGTGCCATCTTGTTTTTGCCAAAATTTTGTCAACCCATTGATTGTGTACAAGAATAACCAGTACCGTCGTACCGGTATATACTAACATCGTAGGCTAACTTCCATATACATTATGTCATGTATCAATTTGCATTAACTCAATGTTTGTCAGGTCTACTGTCACAAACATGCCTGAGAATGAAGAAGAAAGTGAAACAACGTAGGACTATGCAAAAAACATATGCTGCCAAGCACAAACACTTAGGAATTTCAGCACACTAATAAAAACCATTTTTTAAAGTTTAATGTTTTTCAAGAGCACTATAATGAAACTAGGCTGCAAATTGTAAAAAAATTGCAACTTTTCCAGAAAAATATGAAAAAAAACAAAAAAAAACGGGGTCCATGTCTTTTAGGCGCAGACAGATAGGCACGCACACTGTGGCGTATGGATATTTAGGTGCGGAGCACTGTGGCGCCAATTCATTTAGGTGCTATTACTAGTAAAGTCTACAGATTGTATCAGCTTGGCAGGTAGGGCAATGCTTTTCACAAAAAATGTAATATTGAACAGAAAGATAAAATGTTGTTTTGTTAATGTGCGTGTGGAGATGAGATGCAAGACAATGCTCTACTACTCTTGATATTAGCACATCTCCACAGGACATTTGTTATGCATCCTGAACACAGGTTGCAGAAAGATAGAACCTTACTTAATCTGTTATCTTTCACAATTACTTCTACTTGGGATGGATTGGTCGTGTGGCGAGTTCCTATGAGACAGCGCTCTACTACATGAATACATTTCTATAGCACATATGAACCCTGGCTACAAGCTGCAAGCATAATGGTGCGACTTTGCTCGTTATTAAACCTAGTCGGGGTTTTGACGGAAAACTAAGTTACTCTTCACTCAAGCCTACCACCTGCTTGAATATAGGCGGTATATTTTTTACTGATGTTTAGTGTAGTTATTATTTGACTCACTAAAAGTGAACTCATGTTCAGAAACTTGAATATTTATTAATAACGCTATCGCCGACGCAAACCTGGACTAATAACAAATAAATGCCGAACACGCGCATTAAAATACAATATATCTTTCTGCTAAATATTACATTTTGTGTGAAAAGCATTGCCCTACCTGCCAAGCTGATACAATCTGCAGACTTAACTAGGAATAGCACCTAAATGAATAGGCGCCACAGTGCTCCGCGCCTAAATATCTAGACGCCACAGTGTGCGCACCTATTTGACCAGCGCCTAACTGTGTGCCCCTAAAAAATGCATGTTTTTTTTGGCCCAAGTTTTTTTGAAAAAAACCCACGTTTTAAAAAAAAAACGATTTGTTTTTTGCATTTACATCTCTATTCGCGACCACCGGTTGGGAAGCACTGATATAGTGTGATGTTGCAGTCACTCAGACTCTTATAATTAATATCTTTGGAGTCTGGATGAATATACTTCATCAATTTATATCAGCTAGGCTACATCACATGATCACTGCAACAAAGGACCGATTTGGTGGCTGAGCATACACAGCAGTGTAAACAGATTTTACTGATTTTCATACCCAAGTGAAAAAATTGCCTGACAGGTTACACAGCGTTTCAATCCTTTTTGTTGTAATTAAGTGCATAACTGAACTAATTCACTTGTTTATTCCAATTTGTCGTTTGAACTTTCCGACAGTTGTTTCAATTAGAGATGTACCGATACCAAGATTTTGGCCGATACTTTAGTGCAGGGGTTCCCAACCTTTTTTACACCTTTGAAAATTTTGAAAAATCAATGGCCCCCCTATTTTTTTCAACCTTTTGAAAAAATCAAGAAACGTTATGTTAATTAAAAACATAGCAGGCCTCGAAATTCACTGCGGACACGGCGGTTATGTCCGCCGTCACAGCATGTAATGTCCACGGGAAGTACCATCTAGATCGGTCATATTTGTTCGCCGAGAAATATCGATAGAAATCGTCATTGCATAGCATGAACAATTGTTGCGAATATATAGTTTCCTGTGCATTCTAGCGCGCATCTAGAAAATGTGAATACTGTATCCCTTAGCTTCCATTCAAGCAGGAAAACTTTTGATATTTACGTTGCTTAAACGATTGATGACATTGAATCAGCTTAACAAAGATGAATTCTTCGCTAAGAATCGATGGGAGTACCAGTACTTCTACACTTATCACGCGCAACATAGTTCAAGTCTTATGTCACAATGTCTGGCTTTGATCTCCGAAAAATATTGATATGGCAAGGTTAGTTGCAAAATTAGATTATACGAGTCGAGTAGGAGTAGGCTATTACTAGACCGGGAGCCTGCGACGTCCACCCTAGGTGAAAAAGTTACCAATTTCTATTCATACAGCGATGTCCGATGGTATGTGGGTACTTATAATCTGGAAGTCTGCCGGCCCGCCGGTGGTGGGTATGGGAATGGGGGGCATTGTTTATGGCCCAAAACATGCGCTAGGTCAGCTGAAAAAGTTACCGCTTGAAACTTAGTTGGTTGTAAAGTAAATAGTTTCTAGATGATTGTTTGGTATGTGACAGACATTTTTGGTGGTGGGGGGGGCTCTGACAGACAAGTTTTATACCCCCCAAAATTTGTGCTAGGTCAGCTGAAAAAGTTACCGGATAAAACCAACTGATTATTAATCTGTGAGTTTTAAGCTTCACAAAAATATATGTGACAGACAAATTTGCTGGTGGGTGTCCCCTGACAGACGACCTAAAGTAGGTGACCCCCCTAACTGAGCTAGGTCAGCTGAAATAGTTACCGGATAAAATCAACTGATTATTAATCTGTGAGTGTTAAGCTTCACAAAAATATATGTGACAGACAAATTTGCTGGTGGGTGTCCCTTGACAGACGACCTAAAGTAGGTGACCCCCCTAACTGAGCTAGGTCAGCTGAAATAGTTACCGGATAAAACCAATTGAAAATTAATGTATGAGTGTTAAGCTTCACAAAAATGTATGTGACAGACAAATTTGCTGGTGGGTGTCCCCTGACAGACGACCTAAAGTAGGTGACCCCCCTAACTGAGCTAGATCAGCTGAAATAGTTACCGGATCAAACCAATTGAAAATTAATGTGTGAGTGTTAAGCTTCACAAAAATGTATGTGACAGACAAATTTGGCGGTGGGTGTCCCCTGATGAAAGACCTGAAATAGGCCTAGGTAACCCCCAGGTTTGCACTAAGTCAATTGATAGGAGGGATTTGTTAGCTGTGCTTTTGAAGTACGGTATACTAAGTAACAGAACATGATTTATCTACTTCATTTGTCTACACAAATAAAAATAATTACAGTGCAAGGAACTATATCAAGCGTTTTTGCATCTGCTTGGCTCACTACAATCTCAGCCAGTAAATCAACCGTTTTCTACATTGGATTAACGTCTGCAGACGTTGAATCAATTTAAAAAAGGATGGATTTGCTGTCTGAGATAGAGAAATCCGGTTGTATTACTTTTAGCGAGTTTGGTGATTGGAATTTTACAGCTCTAGTGCAAGCAAGCTGTTAAATTAGTTTGAAAGGGATCATTTGCTTTTGTGTCACAGCGGGCAACGACACATTACTAACAATTCACTTCTTAAAGCGCTTGATCATCTGACTATACCCTAACCATTTAGCTATGTGATAACACTTTTTTCGAAACTCTCTACAATAAGCTACTATATGACATCACAATGATAAATAATCATGTACTCTACGTTTTTTATTCCTCCAAACCATCGGCGCCGGTTTTGAAAATCGCCGGGGGGGCAAACTTTCTAGCCGACTGATTGCTTACATTTAAAATTTTGATGTTTGTTTGTCAGCATTGATGTTTTTTTGCGTCTATATGCCATTGTACTGTATATCGTTAAGCTTTATAATGTAGGCTCAGTAGTAGGGTGATTCATAAATTGAATTTTTTTTTAATTCAATGGGGCACCCTCTTGTATCGTGTCAATACCTGAAAAAATAATCCTGTCAAATTTTTAGAGCAATCGAAAGCATTTTTAAGGTTGCTACCGACTTTGAAAGCTGCACATAATACACAAATGGGTCATTCCATATCAACTCAACGTCAACGGGGTGTACAAGCTCGGCCGTCTTAGATTTTCTTGAAATTCACACTAAAGTTTCATGTTGATGTATAATGAACACAAAAAAAATTTCAGCTCATTATCTCAAGACGTTTAGACCTTAAAGCAAGATGCAACAAAATTTGTTAAGTTTTGGTATTACACTTACAGTAAGAAAGAAAAGACCCAAGGAAAATGCACTTTAGCTCACATGAAACGCAGAAATAAACCTAAAGAAAAAGCCTGTGAACCTTTGCACAGCAGAAAATAGTAGCGTTAGTGTAGAAATTTTCCGACTCCTGCCCAGAGCATTTTGACGCAATAAGCCACACGAGCTCGTTCGGTGGAAGTTAATCAGTAATGCGCCGTATTAAGCAGCTACACGGCGCTTTGACTCTTCAAGCGCAAGTCGTTGGTCTGATGAAAGCCTTTCAGAGTGACTTTACTGAATTTTTAAAAAGCCTTCTAAAACCGTATGATAGTTATAGTTCTGAGATGTCGAAGAATTATTATCAAGATAAAGTAATTAAGCATCACGATCGACGGCTAAAACTGGTGTGTCAGCCGTGAGACTTTATTTGTCCGCCAAGATAGCTGCTCAGACCGGACACGTTTGTCCGCCGTCAACAAAAACGAATTTCGAGGCCTGTAGGCTACTTCGAATTATATGCTGGTCACTTTGAACTTTAGCTCTTAATACGCGTAGATACTAAACTGAGCAAACAGCAAACCGCACCTCAGTATTGACACTCCCAAGAAAAAACAAAGCAGAAGAAATCAAGAAAAGCGTTTTTTAATCATTGTTACTATGCTTCAACGGCACCATGCTGGCGTTTATCAGCTACCGTACTTCTGTTTCTTTTGTTAGCTTAGGAGCAGCGCTCTTGTTGCAACAAGTAGATCTTTTAATTGAGATCGATCCGCTATGAAGGTCAAACTAACGCAAATCTGAACTTAGAAGCATTTGATTTAGGATTATTGAAAATAATTTGCGAGGGGGCAGTCACCCCAAGCTAAATTCACGGGGGGGCGCGGATCCCCCGCCCCCCTGGAGTCGGCGCCTATGCTCCAAACCGTTATTCCATGAACAAGACTTTTCAAAGAGGCAGTCAGTGACAATTTAATACGCAACAAATCAGCGATCTAACGAGTATGGATAAATATTAGTAGGCTAAGTTGAAGAATATGATACAAAAACAGTGTAAAAAGCATCCTTTCGAAAAAACATTGACAGCAAATCAACCGTTTTTTATATCAATTCAACGTCTGCAGACGTTTTCTGCAGAAACTTTGCACAACAGAAAATAGTAGCGTTTCAGTGTAGAACTTTTTCGACTCGTGCCCAGAGCATTGTGACGCAAGAAACCACACGACCTCGTTCGGTGGAAGTTAATCAGTTATGCGGCGTATTGAGCAGCTACACGGCGCTTTGACCCTTCAAGCGCACGTCGTTGGTCTGATGAAACCTTTTCAGAGTCCGTGACTTCGCTGAAATTTTAAAAAGCCTTCTAATCCGTAGCTATAGTTCTCAAATGGCGAAGAATTATCAAGATAAAGTGATTAAGCATGACGATCGACGCTAAAACTGGTGTGTCCGCCGTGAGACTTAATTTGTCCGCCGAGATAGGTGCTCAGACCGGACACGTTCGTCCGCCGTCAACAAAAACGAATTTCGAGGCCTGCATTGTTTATACTGTAACCGGTAGTTGGAATGATAATATGATATATACAACACACAATAAACATGATAGTACAGTAATTAGCTATTATATAGGCCAGACATGTGCAACCACTGGCCCGCGGGCCGCACTGCGGCCCGCCAGGTTCCGTGTGGCCCGCGTGGTGCTCAACAAAATCATCTGTGTCGTGGACTGCATCTACTAACAACTGATAAAAAAAAAATGCCGATACCGATACTCAAAAAATGGCCGATATCACCGATACCGATATATCGGTACATCTCTAGTTTTAATCAAATATTGATTATTAACATGCTTTATGATTTTTTGTAGTTTTTGAAAATAAAAATGACTTTCCAGTTCTTTGCTGTTGTAGTCTTCAAGTTTGTAAAGAGTAAGGTTTTCAACCAACCATTTTAAAACGGTAAAAATGGATCAGCTTGTTTGTTATCAAACGATCATTTTCACATTAAAACTTGTAATTTTTTTCAAAACGAGTAATGAAAACAAAAATACTTTAAATATTTTTTAAAGTTTTTCCACAAAATAGTAAATTTTTTTCAAAACTACTAATGAAAACAAACTTCTCTTTTTCAGATATTTTTAGTGTTTTATTTAAAAACTTATCAAAAAGGAATTATTAAGGGAAAGCAATGGAATCTAACTCGTCTAACAGGCAAGAGTGATTTTATTTTTTTCTTTAATTCTGGTAAAAGAACCTAATTATTTCTGACAGGGTTTTTTTCTTTGAGTTGTTTTAATGAAGATTCTAATGCTTTTGCATGTGAATGACAATGGCTTTGTTTTCTTTTTAGTATCAGTTTAGAAAAATGGTACGCTCAAAAACTCTGTCGCTTTTGTCAGAAGGTATTTGAAACAAATTGGAGACTGAAGCGACACGAAAAATCTTGTGGCGTTTGCCGTAAGTGCAAGATCTCTTTTGAGAGGTTAGTTGAAAGCTCAGATTGATTGATTAATTGAATAAGGTTTTTAACACTGTTCGTTGGGTGACTGTTGTTTTATTTATTTTTAGTCAAGAACAGAAAGTGACACACCGACAGCCATGTACTAAGTATATTTGCGAGATTTGCAAACGTGTGTACAAAAACAAAAAACTACTTTCGAGGCACAGAAGAATAAAACACACCGTTTTATCGTCTGATAAAAGGAGACCAGCTCAAAAAGAACCTAATGATGTGGATATTTGGTAATTTTTTTTTTTAATATTTTAAAGAATGTTTATTGTTTATCATGTGCGTAGAGTGTGATTTAGTACGCTATTTGTGAAAAGAAAAATTTAATTTTTTGTAACAAACACATATTTTTTAAAACATAGCAAACTAACTAATGAAGCTATTGATTGAGTTTCGCTTTTAACAGCATGATCGTTGCTTACTTCACAGTGTAGATTCTAACGATCTGTTTTAGCCTGATGCTGCGAGTTCGTTGTGGCAATATCGACTTACACTAGCTTTCGGAACACAGTTCCTTAGTCATGTGCTATGACGAATGGTGTTGAATTCAGTGAGTGGTTCTTTCATGTGGCTCTTTGGTTTAGCTTGAGGCTGCCGGCTGTTGAGTTTCTGTGCTGTTAGGCGCTATTGCTGTGAAATTTTGTTGTATCAGTTGTTGGTAGATTAGGTGACGTAGTTCTTCCCTTTCGGCACGGCTGTTGATTTTTGGATTTAGTCTGCTTATGAATATGGCCTCTTGGAAACGTAATTGTACCGCGTCATTTTCTCTGGCTATAATTTTACATTCAAAGTCGGCATGGCACTGTTGTTGACGATCAAAGACCGAACTTTTATCTGAGCTAAGGTGATCTTTGATGCGGGCATCGCCGACTTTGAATTTAAAATTATTGCCAGAGAAAATGACGCGGTACAATTACGTTTCAAAGAGGCCATATTCATAAGCAGACAAAATCCAAATCAACAACCGTGCCGAAAGGGAAGAACTACGTCACCTAATCTACTAACAACTGATACAACAAAATTTCACAGCAATAGCGCCTAACAGCACAGAAACTCAACAGCCGGCAGCCTCAAGCTAAACCAAAGAGCCACATGAAAAAACCACTCACTGAATTCAACACCATTCGTCATAGCACATGACTAGGGAACTGTGTTCCGAAAGCTAGTGTAATTCGATATTGCCACAACGAACTCGCAGCATCAGGCTAAGACAGATCGTTAGAATCTACACTGTAAAGTAACTAATGAAGGAGAGAGCAACCCCTGCCCACATGAAAAATTGAAGATTGTCGCATAGAAATTTTTGGTTATTTTTTTTTATCATGTATATTTTTTGATATATTGTTTAAAAAAATTATTCAATTGTAGCCGCAGCATGGGTCTCTCGGAGGTCGACAATTTTGAACAAAAATGGTTTAATGGTTCTTTACCTCCAGGTTCTTATGCTGAGGTACTTGAAGAAGACTGGCTTATATTCTTGTCAGTTTAAGCAATACTTTGAGCGATCATGTTTAGTTGTTTGGGTATTATCAATATTATTAAGATTATTACCATTTGATTTTTGATAACTGTGGTTAGGACTGGATTCAAGTAAAGGATTTTTTTTATTTAAGTAATATTAATAAGTAAAGGTTAAAAAATTACTGATGTTAATTAAGTATTTCAAGTACCGTATTTTACGGACCATAAGGCGCACTTTAAATCCTTTTTTTTCTCATGAATTGATCGTGCGCCTTATGGTCCAGGGCGCCTAATGTATGGATGAAGTGCGGTAGTATGCTGTATTGCCTACACTGAAAACCAGTACTGATACTACTATTATATATGGTCCGGTGCGCCTTATGGTCCGGTGCAGTGGTGCACCTTATGTATGAACAAAAACTGATCAAAGCAATTTATTGACAGTGCGCCTTATAGTCGGGTGCGCCTTATGGTCCGTAAAATACGGAAAAATCTGCAATGCAAAAACAATGCAACTGTAGGAAGTGGTAGGGGTATATGCATATTTGCAATGTTCACATCATGCTTCTTTTTGTCGACAGTGTATTGGCAAGATAGCTAGTTGCAATATCACGTTCGTCGTTCATTTGGTAATAATGAAGGTTTCACAAAAGCAATCAATCAAACAAGCCATAATAAATGAAAATATATGGCCTAGTCATTGTAGTCACCCAGTTGGATTACAGTTGTATCTCTCTCACTGGCTCTGGAAGTGACTTCTCAAAAAGCACAAAGAATCAACCAGACTGTCACTAAGAGAAGACTGAGTTTAGAGACAAATAGTCCAAGTACACTAAAGCATCTTTTAGTCTAAACTTAAGATGGTGGGAGAGAGGCAACACAGGATTTTAGATTTTTAAAATCTTTGGGACGCTACTTTTGGTACCGAAATAGAGCAAAATCCCGAAAGCGGATTAAGCTGTTTCGTGCCACACCTAGGTTATTTAGCTCTTTGAAAACTACAACATGAAAGGAGAGAACACACTTCACCAAAAACTTGTTTCGTGCAGTAATGCTAAATCTTAGATAAATGGATGGCTTTCGGCAGTAGAAGCTTGTTTGTTAAGTTTGTATTTTTCAGACTGCAGCCTGATTGCTTTGAATTTGAACAGCTTCCATTTTCGCATACTGTTGCAGTGAGGAGTTGATAAATTAAAGTTGTGGGATTTTGTAATTTTTGGGATAGAATTACCAAACGCATCGGTTTACCTCTGACAGCATCGGTTTACATCTGAGAAAGTCATGAAAAGCATTTTTTGCTGAAAAACGCCTGGTAACTCATATATTTAACGCACCCTACTTTCTAAGTTAAGCAAAGCGAAACAATAATGTTTTCATTGTTTACCCGATAGCTCCGTTGGTTAGCGCGTGACTTCGTGAACCAAGAAGCTTTAAGATCAAGCGTCGCGGGATCAAACTACTTTCTAAAAGTAGTTTCTCGTTCCGTACTTCTAGAAATCCCTGTTACTACCCTAGGCTTTGAGTGGCAAGATTACATCTTACGGATGCTGGTTTTTGTTTGCTGCTTACATGGCATCTAAGTCATCATAGGAATATATTTGCAGGAGTACTTCACAGCTGGATTGTAGCACCGTCAAAACACTCCAGCACAAACCTCCTATGCTGGAAAGTAATTCAGAATGCAGCAAAACACAAATTTCTGAGCTTCTTCGGATCGAATCCGTCTCAAGCATGGCGGCTAACAGCCACAAGGCAGAGACTCCACATCAAGAAGACGCTATTGCTTGTGGAAACAGTGAAGTTTTCCCAGTGGAGTCTCCTTCTCTAACTTACCAAAACGTGAATTCAGGTAAATGAGGTTTCAGCATTTTTTTTATCGTGTTCGGTTTGTTTTTATTTCTGACCATCGCAAAAAAAACAATATATATAATATATAATATGCCAAACATAACAGAGGTCTACGGTAGAAGCGACAAAACGCGAACGTTATAACGTGCTTAATGGTACCCGAACAGGATAACCAGGTTAAAATATGCCACAATCCCAACGCCTTATAATGTTTCGCATCATGCTAACCTTTATAAGCCATGATTTATCTGATACAGAGAGTTGCTGCTTTTGCCTACTAGTTTTAAGTGTTGTTCACCATGCACACCTTAATTTTTAAAAAGTATATTTTCGTTGAGTGGTAGGTTACATGTTTTTTTCTTGCCATCTGAATATGCCAGGTCTGTCAACAACATTTTCCTAACCCGTCATAGCTTGTTGTATGTTGTTTTTTTGTAGGCTACCTAACAGATATTTGTATGTTGGTTTTTGTAGGCTACCTACCTAATAGATATTTATGTGTTGGTTTTTGTAGGTTACTTAACAGATATTTGTATGTTGTTTTTTATAGGCTACCTAACAGATGTTTCCAATGCGTCCAATGAAAATGTGAGATGTCGTAAACGCAAAATTAGTGAAGACTCTAGCACGCGTATTGTCAAATGGTATTTGCAAAAGCTTAAAATCATGCAAAAGAAAGCAGGTAAACTACATTTTATTTTTATTTGTCGTATCCACTATCCAAGCTTACGTCCTGTAGTTGAAGATTTAGATCAAGTAGACGGGAAGCCAGGAAAGCCAACGAAGCCAATCTTTATCACCATGTTCAGGCATGTTTTAAGTGTCCAACCAAAGACATAATCACATACTGTTAAGCGGGGTCGAACCGGCACCCTTTCGATCGTCGAGACGACTCGCCATTCAGCTATACCCTACATTTTACTTTACTTTTTATGTTTTTCAAGTACATACGTTGAAAGTAAATAGTAGTCTATAATGGCGTGCATTTTTTACAAATATCATATGTCACTCTTGCACGTAATTTAATGTATTTTATTTAGGCTACTTTCAACGTTGTATGCAGTGCAAGCGTTTATTTACTTTCGTTTTTTTTTTTTTTTTTCAGAAAAAGACGATCCCACGGGCTGGTTTTTCAAATTTATTGCCTGTGAGGCAAGAGCAATGCCTACAGGTACTAAAATGAAGTTTCAAATGGAAGTGATGAAACTTCTCGCACAATACACCCAAGAACTCGAACTAGTAGATTGTGATTAATGACTAACATTGTGTCATCAGATTTATGTCACCCATGGGCCACTTTTGATGTCTTTATGTCTAGTATGCCTGCTTTATTGAAAAAAAATTTCAGACGCATGCTAATGCAGGAAGCAAGTCTTTTAGGCGTAGACAGTTAGGCGCCGGTCAAATAGGCGCGCACACTGTGGCGTCAGGATATTTAGGTGCGGAGCACGTTCATTTTGGTGCTATTCCTAGTAAAGTCTGCAGATTGTATCAGCTTGGCAGGTAGGGCATGGCTTTTCACACAAAATTTTATATTGAACAGAAAAATATGTTGTTTTGTTAATGCGTGTGTATTAGGGTGTTTCATTTTTTCCACACTTTCGAAATTGAAAACGTTCGGGTTTGCGTATGATGGGATTTTGGACACTGATTTGAAAAAGGTAATTTTTATTCCATTATGACGTCATTTAGATGTGGCACCGCGTGGTCGAAGTTCGTGTGGGGCTAAAAATAGGGGATTTCCCGTAGCTCGGTAACGGAACATGGTAGAGAGACGAAATTGGTGTCAAAATGCGCAGAAGGGCCGCTTTCCTATACCTTCTTAAGAAACTTCATTGCCGTATCTTTCCCGCAAAGCAAATTATATCGAAAAAACGATATTTCGCATACACAAGGTGTTGCGAAAAGTTCAAATTTTTTCGTCAGTGGAGCTGTTGCTACAAATTTGCTTTGCATTACTGCTACAAAGCTAAGAAAAGGAAAAATAATGAAAGTTGAGAATGAGATCCATTTGGCTAACTTGGAAAGTTCTGATAAAGACGAAACTGATCCAACTTTTTCGCTAAAACCGATCACATGTGGGAGTCAGTTCGCAAGACTCTGAAAGTGAGTAGTGAAAGTTGCATACTCGCAGACCACCGAATGACAAGCATCCGTCAGCAATCCGACCAACCCTTGTGCTGTGGAGGTGCTGAAATCGCTGCTTCATCATCGACGATGTTCCGTCAACATAAAAAAGTTCGCATGATGGCATTGCAGAAAGTTGAAGTGCAGAATGTTTTCCTTGGCCAGTTTATCAATGAGAAGCGTGGCAAGGCGGAAGCATTGATCGCAGTTAAATCTTTTTCCTCCGGTACATCTGTCACAAGTGAAATTTTGTACAATACCATCACACTAGATGCTTGCGAAAGTATTTTGCCTAATATTTATTCAGTAATGGCAGACACGACGGCGGCCAATACTGGTAAAAAGTCGGGGGTTAACAAACGTTTAGAATGCAGTAAAATCTTCAGAAGGTCAATTAAAAAATGCACAAACAAATCGAATGGTTTGCTGAACAGAAGGAAGTTACCGAAGGACAAAACGACGATTTTAGGAGCGATCAAATGTGCATGCTGGTGTTGGCTTGTTTTACATTTATGGATGTACCACACAATTTGAAGCATCTTTTGATTTATAAACAAGAAACCATATGCATTATGCAACTCATATTGCAACATGCGTCACGTGCGCCCATGATGTACCTCCATCTTTCTGGAGGTCGATTGATCAGTAATCGTTCCACTGAGCGACGAATCGGAAAGCTCAAAAATGTTATAGGAGAACGAATTAGTGATGAAAGCAACCGACGTGCCGATTTGCGACTTCGTGCATTTTTGTGCAACAAGGAATGATAGTGCTTATTATAGTACCGGTAGCGTTGTTTGCTGTTAAAGAGTTATGTTGTTATTAGAACGATCAGTTAATACAGGCAATAGAATGAAAGAAATGAGAACGTCCAGAAATGTAAGCCGGTTTTGCAAAACATTGTTCAGATATACAGTACTGCAAGATTAACTGTAGACAGGGCCGGATTTAGCTGATGGGGGGCCCGGGGCGCTTTTAGATCGGGGGGCCCCCGTGCAAAAAAATTTTTCAAGCCTACGGCGTGAAAAACCATCTCTACGTCTACAGTAGTATCAGTCCAGTACTGCATAGCATTTTGCAGAAAACTTTAAAGGCCAAAAGGAAAAAACTAACACAAAATCACATTTTTTTCCACATAGGGGGGCCCGGGGCAACTGCCCCCTCTGCCTCCCCCTAAATCCGGGCCTGACTGTAGACATCATTAGCAAGTTTAACAGTATTGATATCGTACCAGTATCAATTTATCTCTGCAAATTCTCAGCTTTGCACTACGAATACAATTGCTAAGTTTGCAACAGAACAATTACCTCGAGACCGTTAAAGAAGTATTACGAAAAATAACTTATTTAGGAGCAAAACAAGTACCGTGCATCATAAGTTGTAAAAATACGTTTTTTTTTTGATACAATTCGTTTTGCGGCGAAGATACGGCAATGAAGTCTCTTAAGAAGGAATAGGAAAGCTGCCCTTGTTTTGTCTTCGTCGGAACTTTCCAAGTTATCCAAATGGGTCTCACTCTCAGCTTTCATTATTTTTCCTTTTCTTAGCTTTGTAGCAGTAATGCAAGATAAATTTGTAGCAACAGCTCTACTGAACGAAAAAATTAAACTTATAGCAACACCTTGTGTATGCGAAATATCGTTTTTTTGATATAATTCGCTTTGCGGGAAAGATACGGCAATGAAGTCTCTCAAGAAGGTATAGGAAAGCGGCCCTTCTGCGCATTTTGACACCAATGTCGTCTCTCTACCATGTTCCGTTACCGAGCTACGGGAAATCCCCTATTTTTAGCCCCACACGAATTTCGACCACGCGGTGCCACATCTAAATGACGTCATAATGGAATAAAAATTACCTTTTTCAAATCAGTGTCCAAAATCCCATCATACGCAAACCCGAACGTTTTTAATTTCGAAAGTGTGGAAAAAATGAAACACCCTAGTGTGTATTTATTTGTTTTTAGTGTTGGCTTCACTGAGTGAAGCTGCTTTATCCGGCAATGCTTTTCGCACAAAATGTTTATTGAACAGAACAATATGTCATGGCTTCCTTGAGATGTAGCTACTTCAACCGGCAATGCTTTTCACACAGAATGTTATATTGAACACAAAAATAGATTTTTTTTAATGCGCGTGTTCGGCATTTATTTGTTGTTAGTCCAGGTTTGCGTCGGCGAAAGCTTTATCAATAAATTATTCAAGTTTCTGAACATGACTGAGTTCGCTTTTAGTTAAGTCAAATAATAACTACACTAAACATCAGTAAAAAATAGACCGTAGCCTATATTCAAGCGGGTGGTAGGCTTGAGTGAAGAGTACTTAGTTTTTCGTCAAAACCCCGACTAGGTTTTGCCAAAGCTGAACTGACACAATCTGCAGACTTTACTAGAAATAGCACCTAAATGAGCGGGCGCCACAGTGCTCCGCACCTAAATATCCTGACGCCACAGTGTGCGCGCCTGTTTGACCGGCGCCTAACTGTCTGCGCCTAAAAGACGTGGACCCCTAATACATGGGTGGAAGCCGTAGCCGGTTGGAAGCTAATCTATTATGAATCATGTTTCAGAGAAAATTAGAAACGCTCAATTCCGTAGCTCAATTGATGTAGAGAATGACTCGTACGACATTGGGTCCGCTCTTTCCTCGTTGCGAATTTATTTTTATGCTGCTATGTAGGACATATTTGCAATCAAGTTATACACTAATCCTTACAAAATTTTGCAAGTGCATTTGTAAAAATGTTTTGTTAGCTTTCAGAAGACATTTGGAATGACTTTCAAATTTCATGCCATTTAATTGAATCTTTATTCTCGGACTGGGAAAGGTTCTTTGAGAGCTTAATCTTGACAGTTTCGCATACTTGTAGGCTGTAGTAGAGGCTTTGAATCACTGACGCAGGCCCGGTCAGTCGATCACCAAGATTGACAGAGGAAGGTTTCCGATTGTTGAAGTGTTGTTGCCGAGGAATTATTCCATGTATTAGTATGAAACGCCCTACTATATCCTTGTGTATTTGTAGGTTTGGCGGCAGCAAAGAAGCGTTAAAGTATGAATTTCAGAATGTTTGCCGTTTTTCAGTTTTCATCATGAATATCTCGGCCTGCTCCATTTGTACAACTGCCAGGCTATTGTTATGAAAAGATTCACTTTTTAGTTTCCGTATCAATATTTTAGATGCCATTTTAAGAAGAACTGAGGAACTTTGGCATGTCCGGAATCGAGACAGAGTCTTGGTCTTAAAAAAACACTCCGACCTGATATAAAATAATAAGCAGGAAGATTTTGTTTGCAATCTGTTTTCAAAATATTTTGCTTGTTCTCTGCATTACGCTCTGAAACTTTAACAGAAAATAAAAGTGCTTGCTCTTGCCAGTTTTAAAGAGGCTTGTTTTGCTTGCCAGTTTGTTTGAATTTCAATCGCAACTTGAGTAAAGTGCAGTACAGTGCCGTAAAATTTTGGAAGAAAGAAAATGTTTGATAGCGAACAATAAACAAAAGACATCGGATGGTTGCACACACGATTTCTTGTCAGAAGTTAATTTATTGTTGGAAAAGCTGTTAGCCTACTATGCAATTAAAGACTTCTACCAGTAGGTATTGGTCACAGCGGAAAACCATATCTTCGTGGGAAAGTTGTAACATAAAATTATCGAATTCTTTCGTCTGTATGCGATAACTCCGAAAAAATACTCTTCTGAAAACGTCTTTTCACGAATTGTATTTCAGCAAAAATAGCCATGGGCTGTCAAAAAGGGGGCGCAACACGGTACGCGCTAAAACTTGTCACCACAATACAGATTACTGAGGATAAAAGACGGAAATTTCGTCTAGTTGGTAAGCACAAGTGAAACAGTTTTTTATATTCGACCAACCTTTCCAACGATACTTCTGAAATGAGAGAATTGATTTCGATATTTCAAATGCACGTAGGCTAACCAGCTTCTGTGACGTAATAGTCCATATGCATTATTATGCAATTTCACAGAATTTGAGGCTTTGTCAGTCCGAGGATGAAGATTCAAACAGGCGTCTCTTGACATATTTTGAATTTAGCACTTCTGCAAACAGGCCTGGACGTTCTAGTAACTTACATCTTATTACTGTTGTTAACATATCCGACTAGTAGGCCTATAGCAGGGTTGGACAAACCTGCCTCATGGTCGAGCCGCATATCACAAATACCACAATTTAAAAAAACAACAACATAAAATTGTAAGGCTAACAATATAGATCCTTTGCTGTATTTTGCTGCCTGATTAACGATGAATGAGAGTAATCTGATAAAATAACTTATAGGCCTATATACCAACTTAATAGGCCTAACAGGATAGTAATAATTATAACCACATATGAAGTTATTTGTGAACCTTAATGCATCTACCCAAAGTAGATATTGTAAGCAGTTACTACATTTTTTTCATTTTTACATCTGTTGTAAAAGTACTGAACACAATTTCTACTTCTCTATGTCCACCGAAAAGATGGTTGACTTGATTCAAAATATTTATACTTAGGCCTAGGCTACTCCTTAATGCATGAGGCAGGAATGTTTCTTTTATTTTAGCCATAAGAAATATTGAAAGACCTTTTCAGACAAAACTGTTATAAGCTCTGCTATTAACATTTTAGGAAATTCAGTTAAATACCTTTTTAACTTGGTCGGAATTAGGTTATTTCTTTGTATCCGAAAGGAAGCTTTCTACAAAGGTTTCTAAGCAGGGTATAATTATATAACAGAGTCAACGTATAAAGTGCAGAGCTCCTGTGTGCCAGGGCACGTTAGCCAGTTTCACAGTGGCTCTATTTGCAATTATGATATTAATGTTCGTAAGCTCAGTCGATATAGCTGTTCCAAAATATACCTATTTGGACAATTTCAGTACATTTGGGCAGTTTTTTGTTTTTCTCTCCTAAAAGTTTTGGTCCCCTGTGGTTACTGGTTTATACCTTAATGTTGCGGAATGCGGAACTATCGATTTCTAAGTTGGTAGTGTTGAGCTTAACAATGGATTATTTGGTTTTAACGAGCGTTGTTTCAACAATGAGCAGTAAGTTTATTGCAAGTCATTGTAATAAACTTTATTAGTGATTGCATTACTCTGGACAGTGGAGCACTTTGAAAAAGTTGACGATTTACGTCTCATACCTTGCCCCTGTGAAAGACAGTCGTGTATGATTAACGAAACGTCAGAATAAAAACAGATTATTACCATCCACGTCTTGTGATGTTGTTGAACTAAATGCCCGGTAAACAGTCTCATTCAAATTTTGAAACTCATTACACCTTGGTTTTTAAATTAGATTAATCATCTTATTGATCCCGCACCGTTGAACCTGAGCCTGTATAGTTCTTACAGGGATATCTAAAGAAGGGGGTGTGAAGGCTCACAGCGATTGCCTTATTCTTATGACACTACCAGGGCGGTAGTTTGTAGCGCGTGAAACATGCCTTCTTTTCAAAATTGAAGAAAATTTTGTAGTGCAGCTGGTACAGTAAGCTACAAAAGACAGTTAGTAAACGTTTAACAGAGCATATTTAAAGAATACCGGTACTTGTTTGGAAAGACAGTTGAAAAGTTACCAGTAAGCTGTTTTTCTTAACAAAGCCTTTGCAGTAGGCTAGATGTAAAGCAACTGTACGGGTAGCTGAATTAACAAGTAACCATGAGCATGCAGTGAGCATCCAGGCCTGATGCTAATAGCGCAATGTAGATTATTATAACAAGATTTATTAAACTACTATCGGTGCCAATTGTTATTTTACGAAAAACAGAGATTATTTACCATAAACAAAAGCCCTTCTATTGTCAGACGTATTAAAAGCCTTCGTATCCCCTTCTTTAGATATCCCTGAGTTCTTATTATGCATCGTCCGGTAGAGGCACTCACGTAGGTAGCCAACGTGCCTTAGTGGTGAAGAAGCTCATCTGTACCGGCGTAAGAGGCTTTTGAATGTAAGCTGTTCTCCACTTTACCAACTATAGCTAGCCAGAGGCAGTAAAACTTTGTTTTATTCCTGAAACAGCAAAAGAAATGGAAGTATATTTTAATAGCTCTTACTTGCTGCACGAAACGCATCATATCACCTTGTGCTAGACTGACACTGACTAGCAGAAATGCTGGCAGTCAATAGCTTACAGATCAATACTGATGCAGTGGTTTACTTCTTGCTTTGATGATAGGCTAAATCATTTTGAAAATACCGCGCTACCGCCACAACATGCCAAAAGAGCAGCGTTCCAGTCGATTAAACGTGCCGCGCTCCAGCTACTCCGATCAAAAGTAGCTCGCGCTCCCGTTGTTTCTACGTGCTACTCTTGTCTTGAGCTGAAACTGGAAAGCTCTATTCAAGTAATTTGTGAAAGCAAAATGACTTTAAAAACGAATGACATCACGTTTTAGTGCCATATTGACTTACACTACCATTATAACGTCGTTATGAAAATACATTCCAGATGAAATTTTATTTCTATGCCAGTGTTTCCATCAAAAATCTCTAAAAACGATTCATTTTTTTCACTTGAAATTAGAAAGTAGCGGAAAGCGGAAGTACGACTAAAGCAAATGTAGCGACTATCTGCTACCGCTACATTGGAGTAAAATAGGGTCGCTACTATGGTACCCGGTCATTTAATCGACAGACATTTGGTAGACAGTCATTTGGTCGACAGACATTTGGTCGACAGGACGTTAGGTCGACAGACATTTGGTCGACTGGACATTTGGTCGACAGTACATTTGGTCGACAGGACGTTAGGTTGACAGCGCATTTGGTCGACAGAACGATTCATTTTAGGGTTAGGGTTAACTAACCCTAACCTAACTCTAACTCTAACCCTAACCTAAATGTCCTGTCGACCAAATGTTTTGTCGAACCAAATGTCCTGTCGACCAAATCTCTTGTCAACCAAATGTCTTATCGACCAAATGTCTGTCGACCAAACGACCGGCAACGCGCTACTATAAGGCACAGGCGCTAGTTTAACGAGAATGTAGCGCCGCTCCCGTTATTGCTACCAAAAAGTAGCGCACTACTGCCCATCTCCGAAAATAAACCCACACTTTTATTATTACATGTCTTGTCAAGTTTGAAAAGTAGTAGCCTACGTTTAAGTTCATTTACTGTATATATCATGTAACATAAAGCTGTAGCCCATAGCGTACAAGTTACAACTCAGCCTATACTGTATCAGCTAAATTTGTAAGATATGCCGGTATGCTTAGGCTTATGTTTTTATATTTAATTTTTAATGTAAAAGTGTACTTTTTAGATAATAAAACAATTTGTGTTGCAACAAATACTTTTTGCCTTCCCAAATATTCCAGATCGGCTGTGTCATTATAACAAACTTTGACATAGAAAAAAAATCTTGAAAGTTTACGATTTACAAGTCTTGTTTGTTTATGGCTGTAATTTGAGGCACCAGCGTTTGCTCATTTGCTATTGCTCAGCTTGGTAATAAATCACTCGAAGTAAGCAAAAAATTTATTGTAGGCCAAGTCATTGTAGTAAACTATTAGTGATTGTGACCCATTATTTTGGACAATGAACAAATCGTTCAGAAACCTTTTCATAATTTGCGACTTGAACGTTTGCAACAAAGCTCTTGACGTGAGTAGTTTTTGTGGATCATTGATGCAGTTGAATTGTTTAAAACCCAACATTAAAATGAATTTATTTGTATCTTGTTTCGTTCGTTTCATGAAATTATTACATGAAAAAAATTGCAAACTCTCTCTGAAGTTATACGGAACGTTATTTAGGATTGGGCAATGCAAGAGTAGCCCACGTGTGTTCTTTGTACCGTATTGCAATGAAAATAAATCGGAATCAAATTAGTTTATATCAAATATACGGCAACATAACAAATAACATACAAAATTAGAAACGGATTGAAATGGCTTCAAATGCATTCGTTATATTATATAACAAGCTGTGGAATACAACAAAATCATATTCGGCTTTCTCGACTTTTTTTTGAGTCTGTTCACCTTGCTTAAAAGCACTTCGAAAGTTGCCAACAATGGGAAATTAAACAAATTGAGATTGTTCTTAGCTGAGTTATTAATGTTTGCGCTTGGCGGTACTAAGCTACCTATAGCTAATTTATCATTACTGAGCTCACCCTTTTTCTTCTTTGTTTAAACCATTTTTTGTTTTCCATTATATGGTCATTCATTCATTTATGTTTTTTATTTCTCAATGCAAAAGACAATATCACTTTCTATAACATAGCCTACATTACCTGGGAGGGTCGAGGGGCTCTGCCTTTTACGTCATTAAATACGTGAATCATATTTAAATAATATCAAAGTCAGTGAGGTACCTAGAAAGCAAATTTTAGGAGGACAAAAGAAAATGTTGAGAGGACAAACGTCATCTAACATGAATTATAAAGATACGAAAACGTTGTAATAGTGTTAAAACATAAATTTTGTTGGGGAGCAAGATAAAATTTGGGGAGAGATTTCCCTCCCCCAGGTTCCCTTGTGGCTACGTCCCTGACCAAAGCATGTAAGCTCTTTGTATTTGTGTTACCGTTGGCCACGGCAATATTCATACTTGTAAGCTTAGCGCGTTAGGCCCAAGTCACCACCTTAGCCTGACTACTTCATTACGTCAACATACGTTGTTTTGTAACACAATGAATCGTTTATTTATTTTATACTTCACGGAAGATTTCTTTTTTTCTTCTTTCGTTTTCAGAGCACTCCTAGTGCACGTGATGATCCGTTATAAAACACAAGCTATTTCGCGATTTTTCAAACACGGAAGTAACTTTGGCTGAAAGGTTGGAACATTTAGTCACTGGGCGTAGGAACTTGATTCGATGCCAAGTCTAATCAAAGCAGTGATTTAATAGATTGATAATGTTCTTATCAGTTAGGACAAGACGCAAGATTAATAAAAGAGTTCATGAAAAGAGGTTGAAGTGGTTTAGGTCAGTACTTTTCCACGTTTTTTTGACATTATATCAGTATCAAAACATAAGATTTTGTTACACCAGCAGAGATGGGTAGTAGCGAGTTATTTTTGTAGATCCACTACTAGCGCGCTACCTTTTTTAGTAGCAAATAACGATAGTGGCGCTACATTTTTCTTACTGTTCTACGTTTGAGTTAAAACAAAACAGTCCTCAAGGTTGTCTTTGGCTTTATTTTGTTTTATTTTATTTAACAAAGCAACTCTCAAACACAGAACAATTTGAGACCTTAATAACTGACTTTTTTTGTTCTTGAAAGAATAAAGCTACTAATACTGTACAACCATCTCATGTCTATGATGTCTTAAGTAAAACTCTTTAAGTAAAATGGATTCCCGAGAAAAAAACGAACAGTCAAGCAACTCGGTTGACAACGTAATAAGAGGTGGAAATGAACAAGAAGATCATGGTAGGCTTTCCAATGTTTAGATTCGAAGTTTTAAGATTTCGTGAAATTTATCCACTTTTAAGAATCTTAAAGTAGTCCACCGCATACAAAAGGTGAATCCCATACTTGATCCAAACATCAGAGGATTAGAAAATGAGGTTCTCATTATACTAAGCATTTAGCACTAGCAAAAGTAGGGTGGCCAGTTCCTCTTTCTCGGCCACCTTTTCTTCAGCAACTACACCGACCCAATTTATTACACTCTGGGTTGAGGTGAGCTGTGTTTTTCAACAACCAGCTGAAGCCGAACCAGGATTGCATGATTGAAAAGTGAACGCATTATCCGCTGCGCCATCCCACCGTATACAGTTACAAAAGCAATAGGCTTTCCACATTTCAACATAACGTTTATTGAATTCCACAGATGTTCCAAGAGCATTAGCAGGATCCTTAGACCAGCATTTGGGAAGCGCCAATCGTGGTGAGTCTGTTTAAGGCTTTCAACTTCACGTTAAACTATTAACATTATAGCTTATTTACTTAAAATTTATTACGCTTCAATTCACCTTTCAAAATAATGTGGATAACATTGTTTGATTTTCTATAGGACAAGCTCGGATTCTACTGCAGGTAAACATATTCCAACAGCACATTAATCAACAACTCGTTCAGCACGATAACAGACGAACAATAATCAGCAATCAACCAGGTGAAGTGATCTTCCATTTGAAAATATAGAAGGTTTTGCATCTTTTTGTTCAGTTCATATAGTAATTAAATGTAGCACAATGACAACTGAAAACTCACTTTCTGCAAACTAGTACAACCATAAGTCAATATGATAATAATAACACAGGCCAACAAAAAAGATAAAAAATTTTGTGTCTGCAATGTAAGATGTGATTTGAGGTATATTGAGGCTGCTGATTTCAAAAATCACATCAGATTTTACCAATCACATCAGGTTTTTGAGATTTTTGCATGATATTTTTTCTCATAATTTTGGCGTTTTGGCCGAATTTTCTCTTACTGTTACCGTTTTATAAAGACCTTATGAACCAATAGTGTTTGAAAATTTGTCATAATCATGGAAATGATTTTATTTTGTAACATTTGGAGATGTATGATGACACCATGACCATTGGAATGACCGACCTATGTTCAGAAGGTACACTAGACAGAAGGCCCCCTAGCTAGATGGTCCACTGGTCAAAAAGGTCACCTAGACCAGTGGTTCTTAACCGCCGGTCCTCGGACCGGTGCCGGTCCGTGTAATTTTTTTGCCGGTCCGCAAAAGATCTTACTTTCTGCAAAGCTTATATTAATGTGGAGTCATTAGCATATTGTAAAATTGTGATCGCACTGTGGAACATGCACAGCTGTAAAACTGACATATCTCCACGTAAAATTGTTTGATAATAAAGGTGAACTTTTTGATGACCTAATTCTGTGCTGTTGATAATGTTTTTGTGACAAATTGCATAATAGTTTTCAAAAAGTTTTGAAACACAGAAATACATAAACAAATGGGGAATTTTGTCTTTGATTGTAAAAAATTTCAAAGTCGTTGGAGACGAAAATTTGGAATTAGATAAATTTGAAGTTCTGGGATAAAGTCAGGCCTGCAATGGAAATTTGCCAGAACGGAGTTTGAGAAAGCAAAGATCTTGTTTTTCAAAGAATGGAATGAAGACATCCCGATTTGCTGTGGAAAATGCTGGTGAAATGGAGTGGTGAAAAAAGTAAAAAGAGGTGCTGAGCGTTGTGAGTCAACAAGTGAAAGAGTTGGCTAACAATTTCAACGATCCATTTCGCGTAACATGAAGATCATCGACATGGAAACTTTTGGATAAACAATCCATGCATCGATGATGTCAACACATGCGACCTTAATCTTCATGAAAAAGAAAGTCTGATTGAATTACAATATGTTATGCTTCTACTTTGCAGTCCAGATTCGAAAGACATCATCGTCACACTTCTGGTTATCTCTTGCAAACGAATTCGTGCCTAACTTTCAAAACAATCGATTTGATGGTAATTGTTTCAACCAGCTATTTAGAAACGACAGTTCTTTTTCATGTCTGGCTTTTACAAAGCAAAGAAATCGCCTGGATGCCGAAACAGAGCTACGTGTTTTAAAAATTTCTTTGATATCTCGTTTTCCTCACATAGGCTACTGGCAGCGTAACAGTAGCAAATTTCCCACTGACATTGATTTTGTATGGAAATTTATTGACATTTTGTTGTTTGAGTTGATTTGATTGCCGTTTTATTCTAATTTTCGTCCTGAATACAAATCATATGCTAAAACCTTGCATTATAGTGCGCAACGACAACTTTGGTTAACAAAACGTTACAAATATTCATTCTATTCACTACGATCTTTGGTTGCCGGTCCGCAAACATTTTAAAAAAAATTTGCCGGTCCCCCACTGTTAAAAGATTAAGAACCACTGACCTAGACCTTTGGTGTTCAAATGGCAGATCTCGATCCGGTTGCAGATCTTTTCAACTTTTTGTGTAGATCTTGTAATGTCAACGGAAAAGATGGGATACCAGTGGATGACAGCGAAGCATTTTCGTTTGGCGTGCTTCAGCATCCTGTATTTAAAGACTTGTCGATTGAGCGACAGAAAGCCCCGATTCGATGCTATTGTGAGATCTAAACCAACTCATCAATTTTCTCACTGAAACAATCTTGTAGCTGTAACACACTTCACTTTTGATTTTTATAAAGTTGTTAATATGTTGTAGGGTACATCATGGCCACCTGGAGATACGGCCTGATTTGTCACATTTTGAAGATTTTGATTACAGCTACTGCTAGTGCTTGACTGACATTTTTTGAAATGTTTTTACTTTTTGCGGTTTCCTAATGACATAAAACTTTTTTGTTGCCTTGGGGAAGCAGTAGCAAATGAGAAAAAATAAGTTGAAAAACGCTAAATCAGACTGTTTTTGAAAAATTAACAGTCTGACTAAAATCTTCGAAATCAAATTTTCTTTTTTTTTTCAACATGTGAGGATGTTAAAACTTATTGTGTCATCTGGGGAAAAGAGTAAAGAAAGCGTAAAAACATAATTTTTAGAAAAATTTATTTAAACGTTCGCCCAAAGTTAGAAAAACCTGGAAATTTCAGCAAAATGTGACAAATCAGGCCGTATCTTAGGGTGGCCATGGGTACATTTACATAAATAAAGCACCATAAAATTAAAGCATGTCCAATATGTTTACCATTCGTAGGCTATTCAGTGGATCATCATGTTGCCAGGTTTGGCTGTGGTGGATCATGACAGAAATCATTTGAACACCCCTGACCTAGACCATCTGGCTAGTGGACCATCTGTCTATGGTAGACCATCCAACTTATGTACCTTCTGAGAACTGACCATAAACGACCCCATATTATTTCTCTTTGTAAAATTAAAACAAAAAATAAACCGCACATTTGCCTGTAATTCCCATTATAAGATCACTACCTTATTCAGTCTATCCTACGCTAACTATATCAGCTTTCAAATTTGAAACTGGGATTGGTGTGCGCAATGTGCCAATGCAAGCTTAAAATCCCCGACAACAGGGCTTTTTGAGTTGTGCATCTGTGAATGTCGATCTGTCCTATCGTGGGTTTACAGCACTTGGCGTCATAATGGCGTCAAAGCATAAAAGTTTACTCATTATTGTGAACAGCAACGGTAAATTTGTCATTTTGACGTATTGCAATCAATTTTGCAGATGCTGCGGGACCGTCAGTTAACTCCTTGATCAAGCGTTTTGAAAACATGAATCACAGTGAGTCGTTTGGCAATCTTCAAATGTATTTGGATTACTTTGGGTGCTACTTGCGATATTTATTGCTTGTGTCATTCGTACTTTAGAGCTATGGATCTTAACCTTTTTTTTATTGGCACCACCGTAAAGTCACTAACGAGTTCTCGCACCCCTCCTAGAATACCTGGCAAGTAGTAGTCCCTTACAATTCATAAAATTGGTCTAAACTCCAGTGAACAAGTATAGCTTCTTGCTGCATTTTATAACTATTCCTGAATATTCAGAATTCACGCACCCCCTGGGAACATGTCTCGCACCATTTAGTGGTGCGTGCACCCCCAGTTAAGAACCCCTGGTTTAGAACAATATCGACTAAATTGCATTGCTTGCTTCTTCGATTTATTAAATTAAACAAGGATAAAAATATAAGGTTAACAGTTAACATTTATAAAGTATTGATTGAGTTACTTCCTATAAACACAACAAGAAATATACTACAAAGTTAATATTTGAAGCTATTCTTAATGAAACATTGATATTTAAGTTATGAAGAGCTATGGTTTTAGAACACTGGTTGTAACCAACAAGTTAGTAAAATAATGTATAAAAATATAGCTTGCTGTAAACTAATATAGCCTACTGTAAGAGAAAGGAGGTGGATTCATTTCGTTGCTCTGGGCTTAAATAAGCTTGATTAAAAAAAAACTGTAACATCATTTTAAAATAACACCTAATACAATAATATATAATAATAAGCAACCTAATAAAACTATAGGGACCTTATATTCCGTTAAGTTTTAATAACCAAAGACGGGGCTATAATAAAGCCATTGTTACAAATGATCTAGAGTTTGAGTTTATCTCCTAGCCGAAACAATAAAAAGGTGACGGAGATCGCGAAGATGAGGAAGGTTCAAGAAAAGAATATTCAGTGACTCAACAATTACGTTTGACTTCTGCGATAACTAGTTCCTTTAATGTTTACGAAACAGGCGTGGGTTTTTCGCGTTGTGTAAATACAATGCCATAAATAATAGCATGTTTCGGAAAGTTGTTTGCCGTCGTGTTCTAAATTTTACATTCGCCATGCCATCGCGTCATTCAACAAATAAGTAGGCTACAACTTTTTCAGTGACATAGCCTAAACTGGTCGCATATTTGTCACAATTTTTCTGGAATCATATTATATAGAAGTAGGCTACACCTCTCTTTTCTGCTTGTTATAGTTCTTGAATGCAACTTTTAATGCGTTTTATAATTAAACAAATAATTTTACTGATGAAAACGTGTTTGGAGTCATTCAAAAACAGCAAATAAGTACAACTACACAGCTACACTTAATTTACTTTGGTTTCATCACAAATTATTGAAAGGTTCCTCAGAAGCATCTTCACATGAAACCAACTTTCCACCATCATACATCAGACCAAGTACCTCATCTTCTCAGCACGTGCAACAACAAAGTGAGTTTGAAATCGATTTGTTTTGATCAGCTAGTTTAACCTTTCTTCATGATTTTGTTCTATGCGTATAAAAATAAAAAATATCATAAACTTTGCTTTAGTTTGATGTAACACATTCGGAATCGAAATGCTTTTAAACTGCAGTTTCAAGTATCATTGCAACTCTTTTTGTATTACGTGCTTGGTATATAGTGTATCGCAATCAGCAGATGATCCATTCTCATCCTAACCCATTCGCTTTTTCATTTATTTTTTGTGTTTTATAACTTGCGCATTAAAAATCCGGTCAAAAATAAACACAATTGCTAATTAAACCTATTATCCTATTAAAAAATTAATTATTAACTACAAATTATCACTTAATAACTAAACCTATTATAAACAACATTTTGCGTTCTTCTGGTAACTGCAAACTAGACTACTGGATGGTGTTAAAAATGGCAACTAGCTTTATTTCCAACATACCTGTTATTTTATAGCCAAGCGAACCGAAATTCATCGGGAAAAATTGCAAAAAACAGTGCCCAAAACACCAGAATCTGCATCTCCATCATCCTCATCTATCCAAGCATCATCTTCCCAGCAATCATCATCCTCACAGCCAGTGTCAAATCTTCGGGTGTTAAATGGAAAGTTAGGTACGACAGTGATTCTGTTTACGATAAGATACATAGTTTAAAAACACAAGTTATCAACCATAAGTTTGTTTTCACGTTGTCTACTATTCTTTCAACTGTTTCCAACTCCAAACTGAACCATAGTCTGACGTAGTCTGCATAAACAATGCCTAGTTATAAGTAGTTAAGAATTTCTCATTATTGAAAATGATTACACAGAGTACAAGCTTTAAAACGTTTTTAAAAGTGAAATTGAGCTTTTGAAGTTTTGTAAACATTTGCAACTGAAATGGCGTCAAGTGTATTTTGTAAATACGCTTGTTGTTTTACCTTTATAACAGAAAACTATCAACTTCAGCATGCAGCTTTACATTCATTTATTCATCTTGCAGCATTTATACAATTGACAAATAATTTATTTTATTTTTTTATGAAACTTATCTGTCATTGCAAAAACTGGATGCAATTGATAGAATGTAGCTATTTTTTGTTCAGATCTACACATGGCTTTCAGAAAACTGAAGAAAGTAGTTGGTCAGCTTTATGATCGCGAATTCGATGTGGATTTGTCAAAGTTTGATAATCCCGCACGGAATTTCCCTGAAGTTTACCCTAAGCTTCTGTTAGTTGACTTGTACAAGGGAAGGTTTATTCCTGACGACGACCAGTATGACGCCAATACCCGACAAATCGAAATTAATAAGTCCGATAAAAATGTTTCCATTGATTATTTAATTTCTCGATATAAATCACAAAATTTTATATCAATCGTCGGTTACCCTGGTTCGGGGAAGACCACACTGTCAAAGCGCCTGGCAAGGCATTTAAACGAAGACAGAGACTTTCTTGTTCTGAAGATACTTTTCATGAACATGAGTGATGATGTAAAACTAAGCTTAGAAGAATTTTTGCTAGGAAACGTAAACTTTAATTTGAAAAAAGAAGAAAAAAATGTCATTTTCGATTGGATACAAAATCATTCTCAAAATTGCTTTTTCATTTTTGACGGATTCGATCAAGTGAACTGGAATTTATTAACAAAAGTTGAAAATGCTGATTACAACACTTTACTCACTTGCCGGGAGCACGTTTCGAATCTTTGTCATGGTTATTTTTTGCTCAACTGCCATATTGTATTTACCTCACGACCGCACGCCATGCTTGAAATTCCTCCTCGATGTCGCCCAACGCAAACGTTTTTTGTTCGAGACTTAACGCCTGAAAACATGAACAAGTTATCTCGTGCTTTAATAAATGATGAACAAAAGTCGCGTGAGATTTTGGACAAACTAACTCTAAAAACCCCTCATCTAAAATCTATGTGTTACAATCCTTTAATGTTACAACTGTATTTAAGGGCTTCTCTTGATTCATCACAGGAAGCTACTACAGATATCTCCACGATGACTAGAATGTTTCATAGGGTATTGGAACATCTCAAAGAATCAGCGCACTCTGTGTCTTTAACCGATGAAATTGTCATAAAACTCTCAAAACTCGCTTATAAAGCAACAAAAAACAAAACCGTATTAATCACTGCCGAAGATCTCGATAAAGAAAAACTCACAAGTGAAAAAGTTCAAGCACTCGTTGTGACTTTATTTAGTTCAAATAGAACGTGTGGTCTTTTGGAGGGTAACCGACGCTTGTATTTTACCCACCAAACCTTTCAAGAGTATTTTAGTGCCATATACATGGTCCATGAAATGTCGCTAAAAAAGTTTAAATCATTTGTTCAAAGCAATCTACTGGTCGATCACTGGTCAGTAGTGGTCGAATTTTTATCCGGACTTTTGTTGGATCCAAACAGAAATAATGGTAAGTACGTTTCAGAAATTGTTTTTGTTTTGTTATGATTGTTTCGTATATTTTGTCTTACTGTCCTTACCTGGCCCGTTCACCAATGGCGGAAGAAAGAATACAAATTAAAAGATGATGTTAACTTTTGCACAAGAACTTTAAATTTGAAACGTTGTTTTGTATTTCAATAGTAGGCTACTTCACAATGTAAATGTTAACGACCTGCTTTAGCGTAACGGCGAACTCGCAGCATCAGGCTAAAACAGGTCGTTAATATCTACACTGTGAAGAAAGCAACGATCATGCTGCTAAAAGCGAAACTCAATTTTCTGCATTTCGATAGTAGTTTGTCATGTGCATTGAATAGTACAAATGATATAACAGACTTGAATCGAGTTTGCAATCATTTCTCTAATATTACATGACCGAAATTCATTAAAATCATTTCACAATAACTAGGTCATAAATTTTGACTTTCAAGTCCAAGTGTGCTGACTCCTAGCTTCTCTAAAATATTTAAGCCACTCTATACGTAGGGTCATTTTGGTGATCCTCTTGTATCTAGTTTGCAAAACAGCTTGCAAAACATCTTACATCCTGTACGAAATGACAAAGCTCAAGCAGCCCCTCTTCATAAACATAGTTTCGGGAGAGAGTTAGCTTTTTTGTACCAAAGACAGGCAAGACACAACAATACAATATGGTTGAGCATTATAACATTTACATATTTACAAATAGTTTTAACAGTCAATCGTTTTCGGCTTAACTTAAGCCCTCATCAGGAATCGAAAAATATTTATAAAAATACGATAAATTTCTACTTTTTAAAGGTAACTAGCTAACTTACTATAAGCATCAAGAAATACACAGCGATTGAAAACCAAACAGTGTGGAAAAAATGGTTTGGTTTCAGTATCATTTCAACAACTTCTCTCCAAGCTTTCATATTGTTCTATTATATTAAAGACGAAGATTCAGTATGATTACAAAGTTCCGTAGAATTGTAAAGAACTACAACAAGTTGTAAAAGAACAAGGCTTCAAGTTTTGCACTTACTCAAAGAAGTACAAAGATAATTTTTATTTTTTTTAAATGTAAAAATCAAAGATTGTTACTGAGCACATCATTCCCAAATATACAAAGATTCCAGATGGCTCATCTCACCAATGTCTTTCTCAGTATGCCCACAGACTTATTGATATATCAACGAACAAGAGCAGGATCTTCTTAAATGTTTGGATATTGTAGTATACCTAAAGTGATTGCAAGACATGCAACGTGATCTTGCCTGTAGCTGCTAGCCGTTTGTTGCATTGTTGCAACAAACTGTACGTGTTTCACAGTAGCTTTGTAGTCAACCTACCGTCAGGTTGTCTGTTTTGTTAGTTTATGTATCTTTGTTAAATGGAGGTTTAATTCATGTTTTGTTTTCTAGACTTTCGTTATAAGTTAGTTTAAGCTTTAATAAAGCAAATACAATGTAAAGAATAGTTTCATTTCAGATTTCAGGCATCAATCACAGAAAAAAACATGCACTGTGATTGAACAACTAAGTAGGTAAATTAAATGTGAAGAAACGTCTTAAGTACACTTGTAAAAAGAAACACAAGCAAGCGTGTGGAACTCCAGCAAAACAAGCAAGAAAACATGCACAACTTTGAAGTGCCACGACAAAACAATGTTTAGGTGTAAACGTGCATGGGTTCGATACCTTGTCGGGTCATACAAAAGACTTTTTAAAAATGGTACTGAATCTAATTCCTGCTTGGCACTGAGCAATGGAGTGGATTCGGGTAATAATGTACTCAGTTGCGCCTCTATACGGCTGCATTGACACTGTCTGCTTTGTAAAGCGCTGAGGAGCAACGCATTCTGCGTTGGATACAGTGCTATATAATAACTAACATTATTATTATTATTGCAAACACTTTCTGAAAAGCAACATTCAAAATTTCAAAATATACTTTCCAAGGCTTTGGCAAAGTGTAAAAGTGTATCAGTTGAGTTAAACAAAGATTCCTCTTCTTTATGCACCTTTTTTGTTCTTTGTCACTCTAAGGGTCGAGGAATTTTGCTGCGTATACCACGCACATCATTTAGCTCATGATAGATGGTGCAGTTGGGGATGTTGTGGTCTGCGGTTTGTTCTTCCTTGTCGCGCTCACAGATCCCAGATGATGCCATCTTCCATTTGTGCAAGTTGAAGCAGAATTACCAGACGCCAGTGAGCAAGCGGTTAAGCACCACCAGGCTTTCCTTGGCAAAGGCATTCCAGTTGGGTGGGGGCTAGTGTTGCAGATAAAGCTATTTTTGGAGTCTTGCAGAACCCTTTTTTTATCCCATTGATGCTCCGTTCGGGCAGCCGCTCTGACGGATAGGTCTTCAGCAGCTTTTATTAAGAATAAATAAATAAGCAATCTTAATTAATATGAAAATCGAAGCCAATTTCAAGATTGAGACAAATGACTACAAACTTATCAAAGGGACGTTTGGAAGTGATAACGTTAAATGATGGTTTTACATGTTTCAGATAAAAAACTCCTAAAGAAGCAAATACTAATTTCCGGGCTGCTTAAAGAAATCCAGAAAGTTGCTGCAAGTAAGTAAAGGAATTGAAAGATGTCGAATCTAAAAAGCTATCCAGGAAAAAAAGGGTAAATTCAAAAAGCGATAATACTCTAAACCAGGGGTGCGTAAACTTTCAGCACTGCTGGCCAAGTACACATAACCAGCTTGGTCCGTGGGTCACAACTGGAAATATCTACTATTCACTATATTTTGACGAATGTGCATGCACTAAATGACCACGTAGCTCTCTCTCACACCTAGCTGGCATAAAACGTCTTGAGACAGAGCGTGGGCAGCAAGAACCTCAGCGGGATGCTCACTCATGATTCGTTTTGCGCTGCGTGCGAGCGAATAAAATTATACTACCACAGATAAAATGTGACTGCAGTCAAAAGATATAACATATAACTACAAATCTACAATGGATGTAGGTGAAGACTGTTTGCTTTATTTCACACTGGTTGAACTTGTCGGGTTGCCAAACAAAAAATAATGTTTACTAAACGTCGCAAACTTGAAACATAAATGAAAATCGTCTAGCCGGCCATAGGCAACATTATTTAAAACCCGAACCTTTCCGCGGGCTAAAAAGTTTAAGCTTGTCGGTTTGCACACCCCGGCTCTATAAGCTAAAGCTTTATACCGTTTAAATCAGAATAAACTCAGCAGGCCGAGCTTTCAAATGGTAATGTATGTTGATGATTGCTTGGATTCTTATGCATTAAGTATCTATCTGAGTAAATTGTCATTATGTTTTGGTGATAGATTAGATATTCAGTTCCTGGGCTACCACATATGTTCTCACTAAATAGTCTGGTTTAAAAGACATAATAAGGAATGAACTAATGTACCATCAAAAATAGGTCACATAAATTAACTAAAAAAACTGTTTTCTTGTCTTCAATAAATAGTACATAAAGTAGATAAATAGTATTTAAATAGTAATAAATGTAATTATAATAATTAGTTTTTGAAAAGAATAAATTAATTACATAGCCTACAATAAATTACAGCTTGTGATTTAAAGTGAATAAAAAAATAACAGTTAACCTCTCAAGTACATGTAGCTCCACACAGAGTGAAATTTACTCTGTGTGGACAAATTACTCTGTGTGACAAATTACTATTAGTGAAATTACTCTGTGTGGAGCTACATGTACTTGAGAGGTTAACTGTTATTTTTTTATTCACTTGTTGATTCATTCATATCAGTTTGTATCCTCTGGGGATCCTTCTCTTGAATCATGGGCCAATCCTATAGATGTTTGCTGGTACACCCCTTCATTTTATTTGAATTGTGATTTAAAGCTTGATTATTTTAATGCTTGGACAAACCAAACTGCGATTTTAGTCTACGGCCTGGTTAGCCAAGCTAATATTGATTGATATTGTGAAGAAAGGCGTTCTTCCCGGCTATCAGCACAAGGCTGATTACTCACTAGCACAGCGAGCAGCAGTAACGCTTCGCTAACCAGAACGGTGTAGCTTCCACGCTAGCCATTGAGACCTCCAATAAACGTTTAAGTTTTTGGCAGCCGATTGTAGCATCGAATAGACAGCGATAGGCGGCGATAGGCAGCGATAGACAGCCATGAGCCCAGCCTCATGGGCGAAACACGTGTCTATCGCTGTCTATTCGATGCTACAATCGGCTGCCAAAAACTTAATTGATTGATATTATTTCTGCATCCTTAGATAATGATGACTGTCGTTCCATCTTCGCCATCAGCAAAATACTAAGGGAAAGCAACGACGAGGAAGTGATCGTGGCCGCAGGGAGTCGTTTTGACGGAGGAAGGATACTGATGGAATCCTCCGACACACAAACTGACATTCATGCGGTGACGTCATTTCTCAAGTCAATGCCAGCTCAAGTTCGATTTCTTGATCTCTCTCGATGTAGAATGACTTCCAGCCAATTCCGACCATGGATCGAGGCGATCAAATCGATGCCTGGATCCGTAAGTCATGTATAACTTTTATAACCTACATCGATCAATGGTTACAATAACATCAGTTGGTTTAGCTTTGCATTACATTGTTTTCTTATCAAACTTTTCAATTTTAATTTTCATTGTTTTTGTTTAAATTTCACAAACAAAACGTTACAAACAACAATCAATATTTGATTGGTAAATCGTACTTAATTTGTGTTTAGATTGTTGGGATGTATCTCCATGGCAACCTTCTATCCAGTGTCGATGACATAATCGAGATATTGGAAAAAGTTGAGGAGAAAATTGTGATGGTGGATTGCCTCGATAATGGAGATAGAAAGTTGAGACTTTCGAACATGGAGGAACGAGCCAGGCTGCAGGAAGCCCTAGATAGATTGGAAAATGAGGTGAGGGATATTTGTGTTCTATTAGCAATAACATTATCTAACGTATTATCTATCGAACTCTAACAATTCTAAGCTCGAATTGTTTACAAAAAGTTTTAAAATAGTTTGCTTCTTTGGTTGATTGTAGCCTAGCTAGCCTATAGTAGCCTACCCGCCATCAATACAAGAGTTGTTATTTCAATGTCAATTCCACGTCAATAAAGATTCAATCAATATCAATTATTTATATCATCATCACATTCATTTAATAATTTAAAATAGGTAATTTTATTAAAAAGTTGCAAAATTCTTCATGTGTGGAAACTTGTTTAAATTAATTGTTCGTTTTGTCTTCAACAGGAGTTGAAGATTATGGTCCACTGGGATGATGATAATGATGATCGAGATCGTATTTACCTCACGCACAAGAATCGAGTTTATTGACAGATTTTGCTATTCGTTTATGTGATACTGTTTTGAAGCCAGGATTTTGCTCTATAGCCATTTAGGAACTCATCTTCAGCGTTTTATTGCGAAGACCATCATCCTCAAAGACGAGGGATAGCCATCACATTATTACTGCTTTACAATAAGTTAATATTAGGCTATTTATTTATTATTGATTTATTTGTTAATATCAAGGGCCTCAAACACGCGGATCGCGGCTGTTTTGGTGCGGCCGCGATACATTTTGGTACTTTTAAATCTCTCTCTGTAGGTATCATGGCTGATACAGCCCTCGATGTACAATGATGTTCCAGTTTGATTGATCTCGTGCGTCTTGCCAAATTTTAGTAGGGTTCTTGGTATGTGGTTGAAAATTGTGCAAAAATGTAAATCTTTGAGCTCCTCTTGACCGTTTTCCTAGTATTTTTCCACTTAAAGATAAATCTTCAAGTTCGACTTTCCTTATGATGTGACCCAAGAACTTCAGTTGCCGCATTTCTATAGATCTCATTATCTGCTGCTCCTGGCCCATCTGTTGGAGAACTGCTCTGTTGGTTCGAAAAGCTGTCCATGGAATTTTGAGAATTGTTCGGTAAAACCACATTTCTGCAGCTTCAAGCTTTTTTCGTGTTTTTGCCGTTAGCGTCCAGGTTTCACATCCGTAGGCTACATCAAAATTGACCAAACAAAGCATTTTAACAAACGAATTTTTAAGGTTTTGGAGAGCTTTCGATCTTTAAAGATTTTTGCCATGGTGTTGAAACTTGATTTTGATAGTGCAATGCGTCGTCTAATTTCTTCTTCACATCGGGTGCTTGGATTCAGTATTGAGCCCAAATAATTGAATTTTTGAACCTGTTCAATTTTGTTATCATTGCAGTACACGCAAATTGTTGGTTCAGGAAGACGTTTCGAGACTGCCAGAGTTTTAGTTTTGTTAATATTTATTTTTAGTCCATATTTTTCACTAGATGTTTGAACTGCATCTAGTAAAATTTGCAAGCCACATTGTGACGTTGTAAGCAAGACTGTGTCATCTGCATATCGAATGTTATTTATAAGTTTTCCGTTTATATTAATTCCTTCATCAATATCTTCCAGTTCTCTAAGGATGAGCTCACTGTACAAATTGAAGAGATCTGGGCTCATGACACAGCCCTGTCGAACACCTCTTATTTCCATCCATTCAGTGATTCCATTGGGAAGTATGACAGCGGCTTGTTGCTTGTAGTATAGATTGTGTATCATACGGAAATCTTTATCATCAATCCCAATTCGTTTTAGTGATGAAAGAAGCTGGAAATGGCGTACTTTATCAAAAGCTTTCTGATAATCTATGAAACACAGAAATACATCTTGTTGGTGTTGAATTGAACGTTCACACAGCATGCGAATTACAAAAATTGCATTTCTTGTTTAAATACTTTTAAATAATTAACAATTAAAATTCACTCTTATTCTTTATTCACTTAAAGAGATACTAAAGAAAAAACCTGACTTGGCGATTGTACATATTCTTTGTGTTTAACATGCTACCATAAAACAATTTTCAATAAAATTTTGCCCCATTGAGGTTTGATCAGCATTCCGCGCGTGCTTTTGTCAGAGCTTTCAAAATGGGAATGGGCGTGAGCAGCAAAGCGTGCGACTGTACAGTCTACGTCAATATAGACTAGCAATCAGCTGATCGAGCAAAAGTTGTTCACTGCGGGCGTTTT
This sequence comes from Aplidium turbinatum, assembly GCF_918807975.1. Taxonomy (NCBI): domain Eukaryota; kingdom Metazoa; phylum Chordata; class Ascidiacea; order Aplousobranchia; family Polyclinidae; genus Aplidium; species Aplidium turbinatum. The sequence goes on from NC_137472.1 coordinate 52,526,671, forward strand.
AACTGTAGGTTATGTATGTATGTACATCAAAACATCAGATTTCAACATCAAAACATCAGACAGTTTGCTCCAAACATCAGATCTGATGTTAAAACATCAGGTTTGGTAACGTGGCTTTTGTTATTGCTGTCGATAGTGACGTAATCTCAAGCTGTGTTTTCACTTTTTGGTCATTTTGAAAAAATAAATGAAACTTTGGACTTTGGGCCTTGCCAGTGCCATTGAAAACATTTTTTTTTCGGTAATTCTTTTTGAAATGTATTCTTGAGAGTTCAGTTTACGCATTTAATTTGCTATGGATTTCAAAGGGCTAACTATGACAACCAAAATGCAATACAATACTGAATACAAAATAACAATGCGTGGTAAACATTCAATGCGAAGGTTGGGCCTGGACTTCAGCCGCCAGCTTTGTGATCCTGGGCTTTGTGGTACTGAGGGCGACTCTTGCGTCGCTTTCGACATCCAGGCGATTGCGCTTCTTTGTCTTCATTCCCAAGACAGTTGAAAATCCTTGTTCACAGCGATACATTGTTGAAAAAGATGTCAGGATATGTAATGCCCGTGTCGCTAATGTTGGTGCGTCCTGAATTCTGCTAAACCAGAAGGGTTCTAATCCTTTTCCCTTGAAATCAAGTTTCAACGCTTTGTTCATTCGGAGAGTAATAAATTCTTCTTTAGCCGGAAAGTCGTCATCATCCACCTGGCTGTCATCACATGTAAAGGGATCAGTGCACCATCGGAGACTAGCCGTGTCCAAATTCGGAAAGTAGTTGTCCATCTTCTTGGCTAGCTGGCCTAAGTGGTCAGGTACGTCTTCCTTCAACGCCGCTGCCAACTCAAGTCCATTGCCTTCGAGATACATGTCAAGCGTCTGAAACTGCGCCACTGTGCCTCTTCCAACTCGCTTGTTCCACAATTTAACTTTAGCGATAAATGCTGCTACGACTACTTTGGTGTCGATCACAGATTCACAGTTACATTTTTGCCTTGAATTAAAATATTGTCTTTGTTCAATTTACCAAACATATCAGCCAGGTAGCACAGCTGGGAAATCCATTGTTGGTTAGAGAAGTATTTAGCCAAGTCGGACTTCATTTCTATCAGAAAAACATGAACAGCATCACGAAGTTCGACCAGGCGGGTTATCACTTCTCCACTTCCACGAGACAGCCATCGTACTTCTGTGTGGTACAGTAATGCTTCGTATCTTTCTCCCATCTTCTTGCACGGTTCCTTGAAAAGACGGCTGTTCAATTCCTTCGCTTTTATAAAGTTTACAACCTTCACTTGCTTCATTGTTTCTAAATTGGGTCTCGTTACTCCCCAAAAACAGGCAAATTACCCCCCGGGGGTAATTTACCCCCAGGTTGGAAACCACTGCTGTAAACAGTAAATGGCTTTTCTTGTGGTTGCTGTTATTTTCATTCATGTTTTTTATTTCCAACCAATGAAGCATACACCGTTGTATACGAACGTATTCTTTTGTATTTGTAAGTTTGGTGGCAGCAAAGAACAGTTAAAGCATGAATTTCTTCATATTTGCTGTTTCTCAGTGTTTGAACTTTTCGTTATAGGCTAACTGTCTCAGCCTGCTATCCTTTGTACAACCGCCAGGTTATTGTAATGAAAGGATTCATTTATCATTTTCTACAAACATTTTGTACGCCCATTTCAGAGTCTTGTCAAGAACTAAAAAGAAGATTGAACTGGATCGAACTTTGATCGATTTCGAGTAATGGGTAGTACCAAATTTAAGTCATAAGTTAAGTAGACAACCGGAAACAGACATTGCTGTCGGCTGCAGCGTGGGTCAGGTGTATGTCGGAAGGCGTACACCGATGCATAGCGCTCAAGTCCGCTTTCCCGCAATGCAGGAAAAAGATAAACAAACAAACAAACAAAACAATTTGTAGGAACTAAAAAGATCGGTTGAACTCGATCTTAAAAGAATGCTGGTTGGTTTGGTTTTTGAATCTTTATCCTCGGACTGACAAAGCCTTGATAGGTTTATTCCTGGTAGTTTTGCATACTTGTAGAGGCTCTTGACGCAGGGCCGGTTACCGAGATTGGCAGAGTGAAGTTTTCCGATTGTTGAAGTGTTTTTGCGGGGAATAATTCCATTCACTAGATGCCGCTGAATGGAGAGCAGTCCTGAAATGCGTTGCTCAAGCTCACATCCCGAGAGTCGAACCAGCGCCGCGTGATCTTGAGCCAGGCGCGTAACCACTGAGCTAACGGGGCTAGATGTTATGCAGTGGTAGTCTTTCGCTGCTTCCTATCTGTTGTGGAATCTAGATTGTTGTGGTGATGTTTTATTCGGTAGCCACTTTAACAAGTCGAAATTCTGCCACTGAAATTGACTAGAATGAAACCGCCAACCAATCATAAGCTACGGTTTAAGTGACGTAAAAATGGCGAAAAGAAGATCATAGAAAGCAAATTAAGTGATGGAATTTTTGTCAGCTGGTTGGCTTAGGGGTTAGGGTTAGGGCTAGAAAGTAGTCATTTCATTGACGCGTGTTCGATTCTCACCACTGCTATTACTCTTTTTCTTCTGTAATTACCAAATAAAGTTCAAAACAAGCATTAACTCTCTGGATGAGTGCTAGAAGGGTCACAATTGGACGGCAGCCTCTTATAACACGTTCTGATTGGTTGGCGGTTGCATTGTAGTCAATTTCAGCGGCAGAATTTCGACTTGTTAAAGTGGCTACCGTTTTATTCGCATTGTTTATATTTGTGCAGTACACTATTCTAACAACAGACGAAATAAAAGTTTTGTTTCTATCTTATGCGAAAAAATATCTTTTCGTGTTCTTACCCTTTTATTATCCTTGCTCCCCAGGTGGCTAAAGATTTAGATCAAGTGATCAGAGAGGAAAAAAAGGCTTATTTTTGTGTCCACTTTCAGGCGTGCCTTTTAAACGTTTTAAGACACAACCGCCTGAACTTCGGTGATGTCGAACATGCGCCTTTCGAGCTACGTACCAGCCGTCGACCTGTGAGCCTCTGATCGATTCTTTTACCACCCCAGATTCACGACGTTCGTGAACTACACTGCAAGACTACTGGAGAGTAACCAGTCTTTGGTTTCATCATTCAGAATACGCAGACTTTCCACTCCGTTAGGTGGCTTGAAGATGGTACAGTCATTGATGATGTGGTGTGCGGTCTATCACTCGCCACCACATTTACAGGAGGAGGAAGAGGCCATTCCCCATTGGTGCATGGTTGAGCGGAAAAGTCCGACGCTCGTGCGAAGACGGTTGAGGCGCACCCATGCCTGTTTGTTGTGTCAGGCCGACAGGGCGTGCAGGGCTTCCGAGAGAAATCGGCACTGGTCGGGAAACAATACGAAAAATGGGCCTCATAATATTTTTTAGCAAATGTACAACTAATTTGTATCTTGTGTTGCATGTTCGTGTTAAGCTGAAATTAGCCTACTTTCCTCAGCATGAAAAGAACTTAGTTCAATGTAAAAATCGTCAAACTGGATTAGGCTACACTTGCAGCAAAAATGCCATTTAGGCAAACTATTTTGTCTAGAAAGCTTTGTAAACACACAATAAGCCCACAGGCAACAAAAATAGTTCAACCAAGCATTTAATTCACGACTGTCCAAACTTTTCCCACGCGAGCCAGATTTGATAATAAGAGTTCGCGGGCCAACAGCCACAATAATTTTTCTGAAAACTGCAAGTTGAATTTATATGATTTTTGAGTGTCTGCAGGCCAAAAATAACACATTGTACAACAACAGGCGCGGGCCATACAAAAACGTCTCGTGGACGGAGTTGGCCCGCGGGCCGGACTTTGGACATCTCTGATTTAATTCAACCCTTTCTGGATTTTTTGCAATGCAAAGTTACGGATCACAGCATCAAATGATAAAATTTTGCGACGTCTGAATTAATGCACAACATGTCTAGTTAGGCTTTTCAATCGGTTTTGAGTCATAGGCCTACTGGAGCGAAAACGATTCTTTACAGATTTCAGTAATTGCTAAAACCACGCTCTCAAAGCGCAACCGTTGGAGGTAGCTACCGGAACACAAAAAAATCATAACAAGACTATTTGGAAACCCCTTTCGAAAGTTGCAATCAATGATTCCTTGTGTAGAGATTATGTGGTGGTTCGTTCTGGTTTGCAGCTGAAGTTTGCTGTGTGGCTTTCTGTCAAAAGTACCAACTCATCCAAAATGTCTTGAAAAATATCATTGTTGTAGCCTACAAATGGTTTAAATTTGTCCCACATGCCCGCAACTGCACAACAGACATACGATAAAATTTTCATGGAACTTCAAACTCATCGACGATATGTTTGAGTTTGTTGATACATTTGTCAATTCCAACAACTATCGAATCCTTTGCAATGTAGGACGGTAGAATACATTTCCTTCGAATGATTCAGCTAGTTAAGTGGAGTTATAAAAGCGTTCTGTCCTCAGGAAAAGAAAATCATTTTATTTTAAATTTATAATTGCCACTGCAACTTTATCTTGCGAGTAGTAGCCTACTCTTCTCAGCTTTCTCTTACTTAGATTACATCTTCCTTTAATTTCATTAAACTCATCAGTGAATCTTGTTTAGGACCGTAATCCACATAATGCAAAGCAGTCACAAATTTAAAACTGCTAGTTGTAGGCTACTTTAGCATTGACTCAGCTTCCGATCAAGCTCTTGTTGGTTCCAACTTGATGCATTTAAGAAATGTCTTTAGAGCTTCAATTGCAAAAGGGTAATGTAAAGCATTGGGTATGACTGCACCACGCCTTGATTACCCTCTCGAAGTCAATTTTCTTTGCAAGATGATAGGACAGCTTACTTTAGATTTTTCAGAATTTTTTCTCTGACTGGGCTATAACTTTAAAGATGTCACAAGCTTACAGATAATCAATTACTCCAAAAATGATAAGACATTGGAACAACGCTGTCTGTAGGCAACATTATGCATTCCAACTAGACTTAGCCTAAGCAACAACATCCATATACAAAAAAACTCAAATAAAGAAAAAACTCACTACCTTCTAAAATCACATCATGAGAAGCATGACTAACAAAAGTTTTAAAACTGTTCGGCCACACTAAAAGATCATAATTCGGAATCAGCAAAGTTTGCACAGAAGGAAAAGTAGAAGGAAAAAGAAAAACGTGGCAGACAACCAAAACGATGGCAAGACAACATCCAATCATGGACCGGACTCAACTTGGCGACACTGGGCGAGCTGGCTCAAAATTGCCACTCTTGGAAGCAAATAACTCATGTTGATGCGCAATCTGCTGCAGGCGGAGATGATGACTGATGATAATCCATAAACAAAAAAATACGGGATTTACTTTCTTTAATCGTGCTTGGACTGATACCTTTAACTTTCCCTGATAACTTATGTTGGATACAACATCCTATGCCTGGTCAAAGCAGATTTTGAAGTTAAGGTTCAGTTGTCAAGCAAAAATAGTTCTCGCTTAGCTAAAACAGCACCAGTTTTCAAGTTGAACCTATCAGTACAATCGAAACCGTTCAGTGATGCAGAAATCATTTCAGCTTCAGATTTTACGTCTTGAAGCTGTTCAACATCGCCTACCCACGAAAATGATTTGTTCTTGATGAGAAGCATCGGGAGTGACATTTACAATGATTGAGAAATACTTGGAACTACGCACTTCATTTAAGAATTTGTTGATTATTTAGTTGGTACATTTTTACTTTAGTACTAAAAATGGGCCCCCCCTCAAAAGTGCAAAAACAAAAAACTACTTGTTTTTCCTTTACAATGTTTTGCTAGGGGGGAAACTGGCCCGACTTCCCCCTCCTCTCGGAGCCACTGAGGGCGTGTGTCGGCGTCGGGAATGAACAAATGGAGTCTGGTGGTACTTGATTTCTGTTCAGAACTCCATTTATGGTCTGCTCAATAAATACCAGTCATTTGATGTCTTTACGAAAATCATTACAAAACTAAAAACATTGAAAATATGTCTGCAGCAAATGTTAGCTAGAAAGAACATCATGCAAATGAGGATGCATTACCAGTGCAGTAAAACTGTGAACGAAAGAAAACATTTGATAAAAAAGAATAAGCAGAAGACATCAGATGATCACACATACGATCTCTTGTCAGGAGTTAACTTACTAAAGGTTGTTATGAAATGCTGGTTGTGCTGCATATTTCTAGGAGTGCTCTAGATTTTATGATAGACTACGTGGATAGTTCAAGTAACTAAGTACAGCTATAGGCTGGGTTATCTAAAAGACATAAATCTAAATCTTTTTTCCACCTGACCAGAAAAGCAACAAGTTGAGAAAAGATAAAAGAAGCGACCTGGCATCGAGTGTCCAGCCATCCAGTACACCAAAGTCTAACAAAAACAAGTACTACTGTATAGTGTAGCCTCCTTTGTTTTGCTGAGTTGACACATGGTAGGTAGGCCACTTAGCACTTCTCAGCACCCCCTGGAGTTTATTCTAGCATCTTTTCTGGAGAAACACTATCCAAGGGATTATTATGTCTGTTTTATGGGTTTGCTGTAACTGCTAATATTACTACTTGTAAAGTTGTAAAAAGCTTTTTTTTGTATTTTTTTAAAACATAGCCTACAGTAGATTAAAAATCTTGAAGCGAGTTATCTACATTCTTCATTGCTTCCTGTTTTTGAAGAGCCAATGATGCGTATGACACTGATGCGTCCATAAAAAAGATCGCATTCAATTGTAACTTGTCAACTTGTCAGTTGCGCTCATAAGGCTTTGCATTAGGTTTTTCATTAAATGCTTTCTTTAAAAATAGCTTTGCTTTCACCTATTTCCAAAAAAAGAAAAATAATTGAAAAATTTTAACACATCCAGTTTGTTTGATGAGGGATATATTATAGCCTACCAAGTAGTCTGCTAGCCACAGGCTTAGCCTACAACGTGCGATGTTCACATCTATTTAATTATGTTCATAAAATTATTAGTGTTTGAATTAGAATTAAAGACTTTTTTCGTAGTGACAAAGAACCATTTTAAAATACTCAAATTTAAATTTCAAAGTTTGTAAATAGGTCAATTATTTTTTAAAAAATGTTATCAAACAAATTTTTCACTCATTTTTTTAAATTCTCTAACCGTTCTATATTAATGTGTTATTGCATACGGATTGAATTGAATAAGTAAGTCTGTAGGCTACTGTTGGTTACTACGAGTTAGCTTAGTTTAGATTGCTAACCATCACAGCTGAGGCAATAGACTACACGTCAAACATAGCACAGGTTTAAAAAATGGTTAAAGCGACAAAACTCAAGCGACAAAACTCAAGCACTGAAATGTGCTGGGAATAGACAGATAATAACTTTAAAGCGAGAAGTGGCGTCATTAAAAAAAAAATTAATTCGAAATTGAAAAATATATGGAGATGAGATGTAAATTAACATCATGAAGGTTTACATAAATCAGAAGAATAAACAGACAACTGCTAGCCTGTGATGATTGGCAGTGTGGGTTTTAAGTACTGATAGTCGTAGAAAGGTCCATATCTTGATACGTTCAACACGGTAATCGGTAAAAATCCATACGGAACAAATCCATACAGAAAATATCCCTTCGTAATATATCTCGACTTTTTTTAAAATTCTCATTCAGTAAAAAAGGAAGTTAATAACATACTTAGGAAGTTCAAATGGTACAGAATCTGTATTGCCTCAATGCGTAAAAAAAAACTTTCACACGAGCAACAAAACTTTATGTTAAGAAGTTGTTTGGTTTAGTTTTAAAAATCGACTTGAAATATTATGGGTTGGAAACCCTCAGTACAACATAACGAATTGTGACAAGAATATTTTGGTATTTTTTTTATTTGTTTTTCAAATCATTTGATGGTTTTAATCCACAATACCTATCAGCCCCATTCAAGCTACACTTTTCGTTAGAATTATCACAAACTGTTGTAGGTTTTTTCTTAAAAATTAATTTTCAAACTGGAATGATTCATATTTAAGTTTTAACATTGCTTCAACGTTTAATGATGAAAACAGAGAATGCAAAAGTTGCAAGGTTTGTTTTTAAAGATGGCTGATAAGGCTCCAAGGGTTGCGGGAATTCTTGTTTGCTTGTTATCTTTCTGTGTTTGCTTTATTCTCTGCGACGCGAGTTCCTATCAATCTGCCAAAAAAATATTTAAAGATCTATTGTCATTAACCGTCTGTCTTATCCAAGTCAACTTCGTGATGTGTTGTAGAATGTAGATGTTTTATCTTATTCGGGCTATTGCCTGGTGGATGAAAATTTTGATTAAATGAGTGGAGCATGGAAGCCAATTGTTGTTTCCAGCTTAAACGATATCATCAAGGACAGGATACATCAACAGCAGATGATCCACCGATTAAGCCAATCTGTAGATTAAGCAGTTTTACTTGAAAACTGTTTTTTTCTTAATCACTAAATGTAATTCGCTGATTAGCGTATAATAACGTCACGGAAACTGATTTTCGATCAACTTTTTAGACAATTGGCCTAATCGGCCGCCTAAAGGATCCGTTGTTGGTGCAACCCAAGTTTCAAAACACAGCCGTGTACTCTCGATAGATATCAAACCGATGTCTGTTCTGATGTCGTACCATCGCTTTCACCCACATACATATATAATTTTTTTTAATATTCATGCGTTGCACCATTATGACTGCAGATTAGTCGTTCCAAACTGCCCCTTTCAAAATTAAAAAAGCAATTTTTTAAAAATTGTTTTGTTTGCTTTTTTCGCTCATCACATTACAACAATTCATCGAGGCAGGGCACGACAATGACTTGTTCTTAGCCATTACTTTCTGCTTCATACGAACGACGACGACGACGACGACGACGACGAGCCATCAGGAAATTTTACACTTAAATTACGGTGTTTAAACTTAAAATTATGGTAGTGAAGTGTTCTCTAAAACCCAAGAAAATACATAATAAGTTTAATATTCCAAAGGAAAACCATTGCTACAACTAAATCTAGTTAGCTATTAAATTGACATTTTCCAGCGCTGAATAGAGGCATGAGGTGAAGTATGTCTTCTGTAGGTTATATTGTAAGCCAGGGGAAGGTAGGACACCTTTCTTGGACGGATTTTCAAAATTTGACTGTTAAATGGAAAATAATGAATAGCACAAACACTCGCGGAAAAGATATGATGAAATAAACGGCTGGTAATTTTCATTTGGGATACCAAACACAAGGCACTAAACTGTTTACTGTGTGGCGCCTAAGGGGACTCAGCATGTCTTTTCCAAATCACCTTGTCCTAACCTTTCGAGTGTGTTGACTTAGAGATTGCATCAACAATTAATAATCCAGTAAAAAAATTATGTACGAGGCCATTGGGCAGCAGATGGTAGAGTTTACACACCAAGTCTGACAAGCTAGAACTGAGAGTTGACACAACTCACTCAGTAAAACTGCATTGTTTCTACATTGTTAAAGACTAAGCTTATAAAAATAACCCAATTTGGCAGTAAGCTAATAATTAACGCTCTCAATACAAACTACTGACATAGAGCAACAAGCTAAATAAAAAAGCAACAAAAAATGTTGTTATTTTTGGCTTAAGTAGGCTAATACGTTCAGTCAAAAACGTGGCAACACGAGATCGTAACTTCAACAACTAAATGTCTTGTGGTGATTGAAAAAGAATAAACTCACAATCAGGGCCGGTGAGAGGATAATTTGGGCCCGGTACCAATGAGATCCTCTGACCCCAAACCAAGACTCTTCAAAGAAAAAATCACTATGTCCAAAGAGTACGCGGTGGTTCCTTCAAGTTTCCGGACCTTTGGCAAGGTTACAGCCCCCTAAAATCATGGGCCGGGTGCAAAAGTACCCACTGAACCCCCATGCCAACACTTAGGCTTACTTATGCTGCTATCTATAGCTTGCCACGCTTGTAAGGTGTTTCTACTGATGTATCTCAGAATTATTAGTTTCTGTAAAGCAAAATATCGAAAGTGGGTTTTGCATCTTGCAGCAAGGATTTTCTATTTTCCGCTTAATTATTAAGAAAAAAAAACAATAAGTTTCTAACTAATATCTCAAAATTATTTGCAAAAGCAGTTGATTGATTAAATCTTTATCCTCGGACTGGAAAAACTTCTTGCAGAGCTTAATCCTGGCAGTTTCGCATACTTGTAGAGGCTTTGAATCACTGACGCAGGCCCAGTCACCGAGATTGGCAGAGTGAAGTTTCCGATTGTTGAAGTGTTGTTGCCACGGAATTATTCCATCCATTAAATTACGCTGAATGGAGAGCAGTCCTTAACGTGCGTTGCTCAAGCGCACACCCCGAGAGTCGAACCAGCGCCGCTTGATCTTGAAGTTTCTTCGTTCCACAAGTCACGCGCTAACCAACTTCCCAAACAGCAAAATCCGTTATTTTTAAATTGACTTAACGTCTGCAGACGTTAAATCAACGTAGAAATGAGGAACTTTGCTGTCTGGGTTGTTGAAATCTCTCATCCACAAACATGCTGACTCTAGGACAGGTCTACTCTATTGCAGGAAAGTTTGCTTTGTCAATAGGCATAGAAACATTATTTTGCTCATTAAAATTGCACGGTGTTAACCCGAAACACTTTTATTCGATTACATTGGGAACAAGCAGTATACAAAAACAAAAAAACGTGTAAAATGTAATTTATAAAGATCAAACAAACGTGATGAATCGCAAAAAGTTTTCAATCATTTTCTTTCAGGATACATATAATTTTTAAGATACAATTTTATTAAAATGTAAAAATAGGGAGCTCGGTTGGAGGAATATATAGCGTTTCTTATGACAAAGTAGGCTATATCCGTGCTTTTCCAAGCCAAGCAATATGACAGTGAAAATTAAAATAACTTTCTTTTCAAAGCGTAAAGATTTCGCACTTAAAATATACAAAAGTGTTACAATTTTCGCTGTGTTCATCTGAACATTAACATTTTTTACAAGCATCTAAAACATCTGGAGACGAGTGGTAATTGCGCAATTTGCACATTCCTATTCTTGTTTACTACTTGAACGATACTTGCCAAGTTTAGCAATTCTAGCACTGCGATTTATTTTCCTTTGAAAGCACGAAAGATTATTTATTTGCCCTTTGAATCAAAGGGTGCCGAAAAATCTAAACCCTGTATCTGAGAAGGGATCTTGATTTTACCAAAGGCTCCCTCTTTTCTTTGATGCAATAAAAGCAAAAGTTTTGAATAAGTTTTTCAATAGTCTGAAGACGTTCTACCACATATTTGTAAAGCATTTCATAGTTGATTGCTTCTTTTCTTAAGACATTACAAAAATATTGAATTTTGTCTATTTACAGTATATGATTAGTTTTCTTAACCTATTATTTTTTTAACAGTTGTTTAAACAATCCTTAGTTTTTCCGATGAAAAATGAGGTTAATTGACGAGGCGTGTAAAGTAGGCTAATTTTGTTGTGCCAACATATTTTGTGGTTGTCCAAGCCTTTAATTTGACATCGATCCTGTCTTCATTTTGTTTATAATTCTAGCTAAATAGAGTGAACCAACCAAGCATTTCCGCCTTTTCATTCTGAAAAAGGTTTCATTAGGTAGAAATTGTTCGTACCATGTGACTTATGATGTTATGATGATATTACATGTGACTGCATTGTGATACGATATTACATTATACATTGTGATATGATATTACATTGTGATTGCATGGATGCAAAATGATACCATCCATCAACAGGAAGGCAAGACTTTAAAAATAAATAATTCAATAAATATATTCGCTACTCTCCCAAAAACCTTGACAGCATGTTTCACCCTTAAAACTCTATTTAAAAAAGAACCTTATAAAGACCCCAATATCATAACTAGACAATAAAACTTATCCAACTCGACAATTTTTGTCTGGTTCTGGATTAACGCCTATGCTTTTGTACGTGAATCGGTAAAAATCCATACGAAAATACAGGAAATATCCATACGGAAAATATCCGGACGAGAAAACATCTATACGGAAAATATCCCGGCTGGAAAATAATTATAAAAAAAAAATCTAGACTAGAAAACACATAGCCTATTGGAAAGTACCACCAGAAAAATATCCACTCTGAAAGTATCCCCTCTATCGAAAAATAAGCATATATTCCAGTCGAGATATTTTCCGTATGATTTTTATCTATATTCGTTTTGTACATTTCCATTCCGGCTAACTTGAGACCATTTTATGGTTCCGACAAATAAATTTCGTTTAAGTCGACGATTTCAGGGCTGAACTAAGCGTAATTTTGCACTTCCAAGGTGTTAACGGATTTGCGGCGAACCTTCACAGTTTTGTTTTCACACATTTTTCTTCCAACTTTTTGTGAAAATCTATAAAGCTAATCTGTTTGATTTTGCAAGAAAAGCACAAAATTATAACATGCCATAAATGTGAAGAAATAAAATCACAAAAAATCAACAATTTTTTGTGTCTAAGTATTTTCGATAGAAGAAGAATTTTTGCAGCAGTGTTTTAATTGCTGAGAAATTACTGAAGTAGGCCTGCAAAAGTATTATCCAAATTTAATTCAAGCAAAATTCTCTTACAAATAGTCAAAAGAAGAAAATTAAAGTATTTTGGACACACAATAAGGCAAAACTCGTTACAAAGATCATTAATAGAAGGGAAGATAAACGGTAAAAAAAGCAAAGATAGACCAAGAATGATTTGGACATCAAACATCACAAAATGGACAAAATTAAGTTATGAAAATGCAGTACGAACAGCTCATGGTCGAGAACAATGGCGCATTGTATCCAACCCTCAATACGAGGAAGGAACGTAATGATGATGAGGCCTGCAGTAGGCCTACTATTATTTTGAAAAATAAAACATTTGTAGGAGAGAAGGCAAGCTGTTATTCGTATTATTTATAAAATTCAATAGTCTATCAAAAGAAAATTTGAAATTCATTTTGAAAAACATCAAAACAGAAGCTTCAAAAAGGCTACATCTGAATGTGCAATGCAAAAGTTCAGGGGTGGAAAGCATCACTTTCATTCTTCTGCCTGGTTCCAAATAAAGCAAGGCAAACGTTGCTATTTAAACAATATTTGCAGCGTTCTTTTCTCGAGTTATTTTCGCAAAGTTCCGTTTATGATCTTGCATCTCTAAAAAAGTAGAGAGAGAAGGCGCATGGTTTTATGGACACAGAATTCATTAAAGTATAGCCTACACCAAACTACAATAGATTATCAACAAAATTCAGTTTATAATGAAACTTTTCTATTAAGCTGATCAAAGGCGAACGAAAACAAGGAAGACCAGCACGAACTTTCATGCAAAGGGTTCGATCCCTCTCAAGCACCGTCAGGAAGAACTTCGACATTGTGTGCAATATAGCGTCAACTGGTATAAAATAAATTGTTATTATTGTATCTTCAACCTAAGGCCGCAAGCCAAATCGAAGAAAATTTTCAAGAGAAAAATGTTTCAATGGACTTCAAAATAAACGAGATTCATGTCATATCAAACAGTACGGTAGCTTACGAATATTGCGTACGTAACGTAACGTACGTAAAAAAATACTTTTTGCGATTCAGAGAAATCGTCTTGTCGAGATTTGAACTTGTGACTAAATGTTGTTGCTAAAGATACTTGGCGAGGCCTCCAATCAAAAACTTCGTGTAAACTGTAAACAAACGTTAAAAATGCGCGTTTTTGTAGAAGCGAAATATTAACTAGAAAATATTGTCCAAACAACCCAAGTTAAGCTGTTTGCATTGCCTTAACTTTCGCAGATGTTGGAGACAATATTATGAAAAGACGACCTTTCTTAACTGGGAAATTCAAATCAGTCATAAATATACGAAATTGAAAGGCAGTTGTAAAAGGAAAAAGCATTTGCAACCCCCTGTGGTGAGAAGGGAATTCTCTGTTTGTCACACGGCGTTGTTTGGCCTTTGCGTCACAAAGTCACCTCAACTAAGTTCCCAGTTGGAAAAGATAAAGCTTCACTGCTGACCTCGATGTTCGAATTGAATTTTTATATCCAAATTGCAGACATTTTTTTCTGTGTGAGTTTACATCACACGGACATGACTTAGCTAGTGTTAGACGGACGTTGCGGTTCACATGAGAAAGATAAATTGATATTGAATTGAAGCCAAATAATCGCAGCAATAAGTGAAGGCGGCAGAAAGTGAAAGTTGCAGATTGTGAGACGATCGAGTTTTATATTTTGCACTGGCGGAAAATCAAAGCGATTTTCCGGGTAAAAGTTTTTATATTGTCGATGTAAAGTTTATGATTGAGCAAAGGTGAATGTTTCTATATGAAGTGTTTCATTAGTGCGAGATACGATTTTGCAACTGAGATTACTATTTTTGCATGCAGAAAATGAAAGGATGATTTCCAGTGCTAAAATGGAAATAACTGTACGTCTGCATAAATTCTTTTGAAATTTGTTGCTGTAAAACAACAGAAAAGAGAAGTCAGATATTTATCAAGCTGAGAAAAGTATCTTTTCAACTAATACTCTGAAAACTTGGACAGTACTATCACTTTGAAAATGAATTTTTGTTTTCAAAGTTGGATTTTTTTGGTTTGCTTCACCTTATCAGAGGGAGAACAAAAGCAACATGGATGTCGAAAGTCACGGCATCTCCCAAAAGGTATTTGCATATTTTTGGTGTAATCATGCCATGTTTCATTGATATAGACCAGTGGGCCAGGATGGTCCGGGCCGCAAACGTGGCCTCATACCGGCTTCGACCTGCGTTTTTCCGACGATAGAATTTGTTTGATATCATGGTTTCATGGGTCCTTAGGTAGTTGTGGGTGCCACTATGGCAAGAATACCTGATTTAAACGACTGTTGAATTTTTCAATATCGGAAATATTTTAAATAGTCGGTTTCGTGGGATTCAAGCCGGAACAATCTGAATTGCTGCCTTTTCTCATGCTGATACTTAATACTTACAAGACCCGATTACTTGATTTAATTAGTCTGTTTTTAAAGCTTAAGTATTGAATTCTGTTTAATGATGGTCTTGTAACGAATAACGTTACTCTGCTGTTTTTTGTTTGCTATTCATGTTTGATAGAAGCAAATCCATTTTTTGGTTTTTAATTTGTTTATTGGCACAATGTTGAGAACAATCACCTTTTGTAGGTTGTTCGTGCAAAAAGAATGGCCGTGGCCGCGGCTTCAGCGCCTCCTGTGCATCTCTTGGTTTGAGTGTCATTCCAGAACCGTTTGATGACCGCACGACCTGGGCAGTTATGTAAGATGTTTTGGTTCATAGTAAACGGTTTGTTGAACAACTTCCCATGACTGTTTTTATCGTACTTTAGGTTTGGTTTTCTTGATGAATTACATTGCAATGCTGCAATGTTGAATAGTTTTTTTTTATTCCATTTTCCAACACATTTAAACGAAATTAAACAGATATATTCAACTTTGTGCCTTGTTTTGAGATTTGTCGTATTATGAAATTTTGGTAGAGAGGTTACTGCTATTTTGCATTCATCAAATGCTGACATTTGCACAACAATCTAACCTCTTAGTGTAATTTATTAAGTATCGATTTCGCTATAGTAATAGCATCTTCAGCTTAATCAAATAGTAGAGGGGCTACTTTTTTAAGCCATAAGCAAACGAAAACAACAACACAGCATTCAGTATGATGAATGCCGTGTTGTTGCTTGGTTTTGTTTGCTTATTGTCTTAATAAGTTTGTGAATTATACGCTCTTGTTGCTCCCCTAGAAAACGTAATTCTGTTGGGCAGATTATGAAAGCACGTGTTGCCAGATCCTGAACAGTTCACAAAATGTTGCTGCAGGCGTGCAGCTGTTTTACTTTCTCTTCTCAAACGTCATACCAAACTGCAATAGAAATATGTTGCTGTGATGCTTTGTTGCCAGTATTAAATTTAATCGGATTATCTTTGCTGTAGATCTCTCATAGTCTGGTCTTTTATCAGCTAGGCTTGAGTAAATAAAGTCATGACTGTTTCAAAGCTTTGTTACGTCATCAAACGTACATAAAGTTCCTTCTTTTCAACAAGCTTGATTAGTCAAAACAAAGTTAAAATTTTGTTTCATAATAAGTTTTATTTGCAAAAGAGATAATTTCTTGTTTATTATTACACTATTTACAAGTTATAAATACTGAGGACATTTTGTTTTATAATGTTTAGGCTATAAAGAGGTCTTCCGTTTTAAAATACAGTATATAAAAAATCATCGCAATAAAAATGTTCAATTGAACTACAATTGTGCATGCTTGTCACAAAAATGTCTTTAATATGTTAATTTCATGCAATGCAAGAATGAATTGATGAATTTTGTTACTATTTAAATGAAATATTTATCGAAATGTTGACGGCAAAATATCAGCAATAATGTTTCTATGCTTCTGTAACTTTACTTTAATAAAGTTGGTTCAAAAGTGAAAACAATTTTTGCGTAACAAAACCAAAACAAAATGCCGTCCATCGCAAAATGTAACCTGATGGCTTATTTGTGTTCACTGTTCAGGCTATTTTACTTTGTCGATCACTTTCAGATAATAACAACTTATAAATCCCAATAGTACATTTTTAGTCTTTGCGTGTCATTTCTTAAACTTTTGATTACATTAGCACGTTTTCCATCTTTATGTTTAATCATTGACCGGTGCATTGGCGCTTGCCTTGAGTACTAAAAGTTGACGCTTTGAACTTGGGTTGTAAATGCTTAAAATTGGTTGGTTTGAACGGTGATGGAGGATGTGAAATAGAAACGCTTTTATCATCAATCGAATCCATGTTGATTGCGTTGTTGGGAAAGAGTTGACATTTTAATTAAGTTGGAGATTGTTTCCAGTCATGTTCAACAAGTCTTTTAACTTTGTTAGAAAGAAAATAAGTTTTTGAAAGCAGTCTTTTGCAGAATTGCATAGAAAATAGCTCACAATTCAAATAAAAATATGCCAACAGGTTGTCAATATCAACACAGTAGAATCAAGTTGTCAATTAGTTTCTACATGTTGAAGGCATTTTTTTTATCTTTACGTAATACACATATGTTTTATCTATACCTTAGATAATTTGATTTTCATACAGCCTTTTTTCGGTACAAGCAATGTAACTCCACACTTACAAAAAGCATGTCAAAGTTCAAACTTAACCATGAGAAAGAAAATGCGTTGCTTAAGTTTTTAACACTCAATTACTAACTGACAGTTGAAAAAAAAACATTAGTCGGATTTCTTTACTTGCCTACAAGATCGTTTGCAGGAAAACTAAAGCTATCCATCAAGAAGGATACAAAGTTCCAACGTCTTTATGAAATTTACTTGGCTAAGCCAAGTAAATTGCTTGCTCAAGCTAAGTTAATTCTTCTGGGACCTGAAATTAGCGTTTGGATAGCTGAACCACAGGCTTGGTCTAACGTTTCTCCTGTTGGACTTCACTTAAGTGAAGGCATGAAAGATGATGACTATGAGAAATACATGGTGTTGCCTGTTTAACTGAGAAAATTTACATACTATACACTGTAGTGTACAGTACAATCCAATACGAACAAAAACCGTTTTAACACGGTGCTAATTACAGTTATTATTTTATTGCTTGTTTCACAAACTGTGAAAGGCGCAATTTAATTAAATCTTGTATGGTACGAGAGGTTGTAATTAAGCGTAATTATTAATAAAGTAATCAAGATAATAAGCAGAGGGGTTAGCTTAGTTTGGAAACCCTTATTAGAAGTGACTTTCGACAACTGTTAATAATAGTGGTAAATCTTCCACAAGCTACATATTATTCGGTCACACTGATTTCAAAGACACCATGCGACTATTGGTTGCTGGAAATACCATAATTTTCTCAAGGGAAAATTATGAGTAAAATCTAAAATACCTAGTAGTGAGCCCTGGAACTGACTGGCCACTGTAGAGTTGTAAATGATTTTGAAAGCTGTCGGAAAATTACGGTTGCGCAATCTCCCTCGCGTTTGTAATTTCACGGCTTTCCGGCAATTCATAGTTTTTAAACTGTACCGTAACCGTAACAGATAAGATTGTATTCTTTTGATAAAGTGTGTTGCATACGATCATTCTGAAGCCGTATTTTGTGCAAAATGTGCAGAATTACGTTTGTGTGTGACGTATTTGTTTTTGGTCATCTATTGGTTACGTTTGCTCAATTTACAAATGAAATGAGGTTAGGAAGTTTGAAATTTCAATGCCACCGGGCCAGTTTAGAAGCTTACATTTCTACGATCAAGTGTAGCATTCGTGCCATCGAAACACACGTGTGCAATTGTGCATGAAATGATCACCAATGAAATTACATGACTTGGTGGTAGTTTTGTAAGTTTTGTTGTTTATTTTTAATCTTATAACGAGTTTCTTATATATGTAATCTTATAAGTTTTTCTTAAAGGTACAGGCTGTAACCAAATGCTGTCAATTTCATACATTATACACGTCGATTTTTACTCATTGCAAATGAAAGTTCTTTATTATTTTTTTAGCACACAAGCCAAAATAATACTTTGGTTTAAATATCAGCTTCTGTGAAGAAGTATGACAACACTAGGAACTCAATTGTAGTAGCTTGTTTTCAACATCACAAAGAGTGTAGCAGCCACTTTGTGACGTATTGTGGGTGGTCTTTACTGTCACTCATCGACGTTACGTATAAAGTTAATCAAGGCTACATAAATCCATCGGATTATCTTAAAATTAAACTAAAAGCAGACTCTTTATTTGCAAAACTTTGCTGTACCGCCGAGTTGTCAGCCGCCGAGTTGTCAGTCATTTCCAAATGTCGTGTGTCAATCAAGAAAGTGCTTTAAGAGATCAAAAAAGTTTTATTTGTAAATAAACAAATTACGTTGCAGTGACGGTAATAGAAAGCAAGTATTGAAAATGAAAAAGAAACCTTTCACTGTATGTACAAATAGAGTTTTAACATATTGCTTGAGAGGTTAATTTTGTCTGGCATGTTTTCTGAATTAAACTATTTGCGTTGTTTGAAAACGTGATCGCAAAAAAACGAGGAAAACATGTTTTAACTTTGACTAACGACATTCTTTTCATAAAAAGTGGAGTGTAAACTCCACACAGCCACTGAGCCTGCGTTGTTGTTGAATTGATGTGACAAAATGTACTTTTTTGTTGTTGGCTGAGTTGGCATCGGTTTAACACTGCGACGAGCTGATGTGACTTGTTGCAGCACTAAAATCAACTCTTGTAATCTGGTTCATTTTCTACCTGGGCCAGTAGCGCACCCAGAAAAAAATTTAGGGGGGGGGGCTAATTCAGAAATGCAGGCCGAGTGATTTGCGACAACAGTGACAGTAACAATAGGTCAATACACATTCCTTTGATTAATACGGCATTTAAAAGCACTTACAATCCACCGGTTGCCGATACATCAGGATGCGTTCTCTCAATCAGAATAGAAGTTGGCCTAGTGAACCCCATGCTCAGGCGCGGATCTAGGTGTTTTTTTCGGGGGGGGGGGGGGAGGCAGAAAATTTAAAAATCAATCAAAAAGAAAGAAAAAGATAAAACAGATATGAACAATGATACTACGACACAGCTATTTTCATCAATTGTGAATGTTTAAAAAATAAATTTTGCTTGAATAAAAATTGCTAAGCATGCAAAGTAAACTTGAAATCTGGTTTAAAACCCTGTATACAGTGTCCATGATCAATTGGATATTTGTATGTTTACAGGCATATACGGTAATTGATTGAAATTATAATGAAGACTAAAAACTATAAAACAGCCATTCAAGGTTTCAGATTGTTTCAACTGATGTCATTTGGTTCAGCGTTGGTAGCTTAGTCAGCCGAGTCAGCTTCAACAAATGTTGCCATTAAAACGTATTTGAAGTTGTATGAAAGAAAATAACGGAGTCTGATCGATGGATAATTTCAACCATATTAATAACAAAAAATTATTTCCCCTCCCCCCTTCCGGGATAAGTTAAGTCCGCCGTGGGACTAAGATCAGCTGTTTAGAAGCATATCAGACCATTTGATGCGGAAACATACAATTTCAACAATTCTTCACAAAATTTCGGGGGGGGCCTGGGCCCCCTCCATAAATCCGCACCTGCCCATGCTACTAGCACCATCAGGATCCTCATCCCTACGTCTATTCTCGCAAGCTTCTATAGATCTCGACTTTTTTGTCATGTATGACAAAATAGAATTAGCTTTCCGTTTGCCAACACAAATAACTGCGAAAACAACAACTAGCACGAAAACAGTTTGAAACAAAACACAAATTTTGTAAACAGTAGGCTACATATTTTGATGTGGGCGTTTTTCCTACTTACAAAACATTCAAATTTAGTTCGTATTTTCAAAAAAAGTCCCAGACGCCTTCGTCTCTCTGCTCAAATGTCGTAGGCCTATACAGTTTTACAGGTCCGTATGATTCGGCATTGACGTACGGTACATTGGTATGTCCACCAGACATTTGACCACGAGAGTACGGGAGCATCTGAACTTTAGAGAGTTAAAGAAAAGTGCCATCAAAGACCATATCATGAAGTGTTCTTTTTGCACTGGTCGAAAATTCTCTGCTGACTCATTTAAAATTTTACGCAAAAGCAAATCCCAATTTGACACCAAAATTCACTGTTATGATAGCAAGCACTGTTAATCAAACGCTACAACCCAAATTTAAACAAACGATTATTTGCTGGAGGCGCGTCCATTCTCTTCAACATTTACTTGATGTATCACGTTCCCTGTGGTGCAAATTTTTTTGTAGTTATTTATGTAGTTGCCTTTTCCTAATGTAATTTTACCTTCAAAAAGTTGAAATTTATTGCATTTTTATAAATATTTTCAGATTTCTGATGAGGGCTTAAGTTAAACCGAAAACATTCGACTGTTAAAACTATTTGTAAATATGTAAAACATATTGTTATAATGCTCAGCCCTGTTGTATTGTTGTGTCCTATTCATATCTAACCTGTAAGCAAAAGGTATAAATGAGAAACATACAAAAAATTCATTTTTGGTGGTGAGTTTTGGGGGGGGGCTTGAGCTCCTTAGCCCCATGCTGGGTACGCTACAGACCTGGGCATGGGAATATCCAAAGAGCAAAAGTTGTGAAGATTATGTTGCATTAATGCTTGCTAGCAATTGCTTTTCCTAACGCAGAAAAAAATCTATCTTTGAGAGCTGTAATTGGTTAAAGCATACCGTGTACCATTATCAAGTCCTAGAGGAATTGTACTTGTAGCTGAATAAAAGTATGTCTGTTTGATGCAAAGAGACGTTATTTGGAAGTTCGAAAGTGATCCATGAGGCTGCTTGCAGTGAGCAATACCTTGTTGTTGCCAACGGTGGCTTTCCAAAAATATTCTCAATTACTTTGTGATTCACCTTGGCTGTGGTGATATTGCATTATTGGCTAATATGGATAATTTATGGTTGGTACAAAACTGTGCAAATGATTAAAGTTATTTTGAAAGAGCTAACAATCAACACAGTTAAAAAAACAATTCCAAACGAACTTTTAAGATAGTACGCCTACTGCTATTTTGTGTTCATATAACAAACGAACTTAAACGTAAACATTTTGTCATTTTGTATCGTTTTGTTATTGCTTAGCTGAATCATGTTTTTGTTGTCACCCATCTTCCAGAACTCGCCAATTGACGTTTTTAGCTGACTAGTTTCAAGGGATAATTTTGAACGTTTTAGCGTCTAATTTTAAGCATCATTTCGCGTTGAGATGATATGGAAGCGGAACGGTTGTCGTTTGATTGTATGACGTGGAATTGTGAAGCGTAGCATTCTATCGTCTCAACACGATCAGAAGAAAATCGGTTTAGGCCACGTCATTTTCGAATAGGAGGTCCACCTTTTTGAGTTATCGAAGTTTCATATCTCTTATCATTGACTTACTATTGACACATACTCGGCTACTTGAAGGCTGAATGGCAATGATGTACGGTGAGTGAGACGACCTCATTTTACCTTCAAGACTCGGTAGATTGTTGTGACGAGACTACGACACTTTGTTTTTAGCAGTTCACTTATTAATGACATCATTTCTTTGCTGGAAAAGTTTAGCGTGTTGTTCGCAATGGAAAATGGTTTCATCATCTTGCAGCTTCAAGTTTTTCTTTTGGCTCAAATATGCAATATTTGATGGAATTGTAATTTGCATATCAACGCTGTTGTAAATGATACAACATGACATTTGGTCCATACCAACTTCTTCGCAAGTTGCGGTTTTCTTTTATTTAGACTTGTTATGAATAAATTTTACCACGTTACTTTTTCCACAATCGTTTAAAATGGTCTGCCTGTTGTAGTAGGCATATGAAACACGCAGCAAAATGAGGCTGTCCGTGAAATTGTTAATGGTTTTGTTGGTAGTGTCTAAAGGTGTGTGCAGTGTGCACAACTTAGTTTAGTTTACGTATATCGTGAGAAATACATGATCAGGGTAAAATAGGGTAATAACAGTGAAACTGTTGAAAGTTTTTTCCTGCACTTTTTTGTCATGCTTCAAACAATTCTTGTTACTGCTCCACGGTAACAGATTTTTTTTCGTTGATTGACACGTTAGTTCATCACAATTCTCGTATGGCTACTTTAAACATCAAAGTCAGCACCGTAGAAATGCTTTGAGGTAGCCTATTGCTCAAGTGACATTAACTTGTATTTAACAATTTTGTGCTTTTGTGAATGATTATATTATCTTTTGCTGGTCAACATCGCGTGTTAAAACAAAACAACAAACTTGACATTTAAATGAAGCTATTTTCTCGTTATATTAGCCTTGACAAGTCACTGCACTATACTTGTCTAAATTGTCAATTTTAAACTTTTGTTCATGGCAATTACTGCGGCTCATTTCATTTACATTTTGCTGGTGAAAAGATCGTATACTTTTAACGACAGTTTCTTAATACAACTGGCGTCATTGTTAGTGAACCCGAAAGCTTTGTTTTGGAATTGTCACATGTCTACTGTGCTTGGCCAGACGTTTAACTGTACATACAAAGTTCTCTGGCAAAGAGGAAATGAAAAGACATAGATGATACTAGGATCTGTGATCAGTTAAAAGATGTATCTTTAAATTTGTTGTTTTTGTTTGCAAAAACAGGGTTGAAATCGAAAAATTCTCATGATATTGATCTACGCTTCGCCTCTGTGTGGCTGCTGTGGAACGGCAATGGATATAGTGCTATATAGAAGCAATAAGAGAGTGAATTAAATTAACAACTTGTAAAACCTTCCGTTTGTTTCTCCGCTGATTTATTCGTACACTGCAGTATTTCTGTCAAATACAAAAATGGCACATTCAACATTTAAAAATTTCACACCTGATTTGATACCTTGTCAAGCCCCACGTAATACCTGATGTACCTTTAAAAGGGATAGGTTTGTTTATCCCTGGATTGGTGTTGTTTCTTCTTTGGAATAATTATGTTTTTTGGCACTTTCCCTTTTCATAACGTCATGGTCATAGAATTCCAACTAGCAAGAGCTAGCGTTCTTATATTGTTTCAACGTCGCTAGACCCATGGAATTAAGGAATTATATCGATTGAAACTTTTACTTTCTTATTTTAATCCGCTCCCCGTTTTTGTACGAGAGAAAACGGTGTGAAGAAAGGAGCGTTCTTCCCGGCTATCAGCACAAGGCTGAGCACTCACTAATACAGAAAACTGTATTTATTTTCGCATCATGAAATTTGTGTATTTTCACGGCTCGGACTGCGTTGCAAGGATAATGGATTTTATCGTTGTTTGCTGACGGATTAACGGGCTAGATTTACAATCTAATGTACACATTGAGTAGTTGCTTCATTTCTCTCAATATGTTTGAAATTTTACGTTGAATCAACGTCAGAAAAGCTCCCTTAATGTTGGCAAAGGTTTCACTCCTTGCTTGACATCTCACTTGTGTCAATGGCTACTTGATTTATAGCTACAAATTAACTTTTAAAAACTGCAAAAGCAAACAGCAAAATTGCGCATAGTTTAACATAATGTACTAGCTGCAGAAGCAATCAATCATTGCTTTATGATGCCATGATGATAGTTTCATGACAGGAGATATGTTTGCTGTGGTGACAAAAGCTATGCTAGAGTTGTACGACGGAGAACGCTTCCTTCATAAGTTCACTCATGTGACATGGTGACAAGTAAACCCAATGTCAGGTGAAGTATTTGAACACGTTCAAGATTTCCAACACAGGCCTTTTTGAGTTACCAATCATGAAGACACAGTCGTAGTCGACTGAGTTGAAAAGAAAGTCGAGAGCTGTTGTATCTGCGTTTAGAACCTCATCAAAACTGTGTTATTTGACCATAAAGGTGTGGACCACATTCATATTATTTAATATTTCAATATTTTTTGTTGTCTCTGAGTTTATGCTTAGAGTAGTGTTCTTATCTTGTGGATGTCAAAACAAAAAATTCAATATATGCTATGCATTTGTATTTAAGCATGTAGTAAAGTCTCTTGTTCAGACACAAAGTCACAGGCTGACCGAAGTCCGTCCGATCGTGGTGCAGGCGTTCTTATCTCTCAGTCTCACAGTTGGCATTAATAAGTTTGCATCTTTTTAAGGCTTTTGCTATCTGCGCAAATTCAAATGATCCGTATTGCGGTGCTACTTTGATGTGTTATTGCAGGTTAAAAAGTAGCACTTACTGCCATGTAATAGTTACTTTAGCGTGTTAAAGTGGAACCTGGATTGTGTTTTATTGAGCTTAAAACTGGCTTATTATTGTAATTGTATTTGTACGTATTTGAACAGAAGATAAAAGCAGATAAAGCACAAAATTACTGCCCTTTTGCATTATTTTTGCTTTTGCATTAAAATTTGAAATAAAGCTTTTTACAACTATTTCAAACGGTATTAAAACAATCATGGTTGTGCACCTGTTCAAAAGCAGATCAAATATTTAACGTAGTTTTAAATTATTGAATGCAGAGCTTTCGAAGCAATAGTCAGTTGCTAATTTGTTGTAGTTTAGCCAAGTTTTGTTGTTTTTATCAAATGTTTGGATCTGCAAACAATAGCAACACTTGTGAAAACTGCCGGAACTAACAACGGTCAAAGCCAAACGTTCCAGACCCATAGGCTATCTGACATGCTCCGGAACTTAAAAAAATATCTTCACTTAACGCTTTTTTATTATCTTTACCAACATTTTTTTACAACGTTTTCTGCTCATTTATACCCATGCCGCCTTTTGTAAGGATAGACTCTTTCTTTTTTATTATCATGTAGATTTCATGTTTCATAATAACCGCAAAGATGTTAGTTTTACTATGTAAATTTATCTCATTGGATGTTGGCATAGGCTACATCTTGCACGGTACCCGGTCATTTGGTCGACAGGACGTTTGGTCGACAGGACGTTAGGTCGACAGAACGATTCATTTTAAGGTTAGGGTTAGTTAACTAACCTTAACCCTAAAATGAATCGTTCTGTCGACCTAATGTCCTGTCGACCAAATGTCTTGTCGACCAAACGTCCTGTCGACCAAATGTCTGTCGACCAAACGACCGTACACCATCTTGCACAGTGGTGAAAGATTGTCACGCATTAGGACAGACTGCAAGTTAAACACCAACCAAATATTTAGGAGGGTACCTAAGGCATAGTTCGAGTGAAGCAGTGCTTTGAGCTATAAATTTCATAAGCCTCCTGCTATATTCAATTAACTGGATGTATAATAGACTTTTCAAAGGCACATGTCGTCCCAAGAGGACCATTCAAGTAGCTTGACTAAACACAAAGTTAAATTGCTTTTTACTAAACTATTTGTTTATGTTTTATTTTTTATAGAGACCTGAGCAGAAACAACATCAAAGCAATCGAAGAAAATAGTTTGAAATCGTTTCTTGTGACGGAAACACTGTAAGTTGCAATATCACTAACGGACATTATTGTGTGTATGAACTTAAACGTTCTTTGATGCACGAAGCCTATACAAAAAATACACCTATTAAACTAACTGATGGCTATCAAACACACTACTGTATTGCATATTCAAGAAAATGTGGAGGAAATTTAAGATTTCTTTTTGTTTATTCGTTGTTGGTTTAGTTTTAAACTGATGTTTAATTGCAGAAACACCAAGAAGTACTTTAGTTCAAGTGTATTTTATTAGAATTGTGTACTTGAGTACTCTCTCATAACCGTTTCTTTTGACAGTGCAACACTTCATAGGCACTTCTAGTAGGTTACATGAAACTTGTTAAAACGTCAATTTTCCTTCATCGTTTCACATTTGAATGTGCTAACCAATTTCTACCTAGGTTTGGTTCATGTTTAGTCCATTCATGTGGCAGATAATAATCTGATTGTACAGGTTATTTTTAATACAAAAAAATAAGTCACTTATTGATTTACCCCACAGCTGAATCATCGAACACATGGTTCAAGTGCTTCCGCGTGTTGTTTAGATTGTATTTCACATAAATAGATTGAACGTGATAAACTGTAAGTTTTCTACATATTCATCGCTGAGTTCAGAGTTATAATGTTGAGGGTGTATTTTCTCATTATACTTCATTCTGAACGTTTCGTAGTTTCTACCCTTTCGTTTTTGTTTGAATGTTGAAAAGCCGATTTCCTGTTTAAAGCGTTTAGACTAGCGCTTGGGTTTGAGTGATCTAGGATCTGCAATAATTTTTCTTTACGTAAGCTTACCCTACATGAGATATTTTGAAATAATTTCATATATTTGAAACTGTAATTGACATATTTTCCACAACGTTTGAAATGTTATGGCAAAATTTTGTTGCATTAATTAGTCAAAAGAACCAACTACAGGTTCTCAACCAACACAATTTTTTTCCATTTTTTGTCTAACGATAAAAATCAACCATTAGACAAACGGTAAAAATAAAAATAATTGCCATGTAAGAAACAAATTAAGCTTCTGTTAGAAGTTTTTGATTTAACTTTCAACTATAAGCTTTCAATTGGCAGTGTTGGTCCAGTGATGACCTTTGTCTTTCATCAAGTGAGCAATAAGTTTTCTTTCATCTTAAAAATTGTGATTGAGCAATTGCTTTGTTCTTTTTGGACGTTTATGACTTGTTGCTGATGGCTTTACTGGCAATTTAGATTTTCAAAGTAAGTTTTCCATCCATTTGATCAAACCAAGTAATTTAACTCTTTTTCAAATTTTTGGCAAATTGATCGATTGTTTATACGTACTTTTCGTTTTACTTTAAGATTTTTTATCAGAAAGATTTCGAAACAAACCATCGTAAAAACATCAGCAAATGCAGCAATTTAATTGATTTAATTCAACTGCTTTTGCAGAAAGGGCTGAAAGTGTTGCCATTCGAAGTATAACAAGTGATACGCGAGATACGGACGCAGTTTAGCAATTTTTTTTTTTATTCAGTACTGGGAGACTTCCATGCAGAGATTTATAATTTTACCAATAAACATTTATGTCATCAATCGTCAAAAGTGCGTCCCGAATTTAGCAAATTCTTCCGAGCGTGTCGCCTCGAAGCAAGTTCATGACTTTGATCCCGGATGTCATGCTATAAAAATATTTTTACGATTGAGTTTTAATTGATTTCAAGATCTTTTGCATGGTCACAATTACAATGCAAATGCAAAACCAGCATAATAATGAAAATATAGAAGCACGACAAACCACAAGGAAGATATGGTATCGCTAATATACAGTAGATGTTTAAAACACATTTTATTGGGCAAAATAAAATACTAAAAGGAAACTATGATGAAGAAGTTCACAAAGTAGGTTACAGTTAACATCGATGATAAAGTCAAACAAACGGTATTCAATTAGAGTCAAACATACGGTATCCAATTAGCATACACTTAACAGCTACTGCATCTAAGTGATAGTATTGGCTAACCTTAGCCAGACGGGTCATGACTGAAAGGACGACATTGTTAAGATATTAATTGAAGCTATTTAAGGAAGCACTTTTCTGCTTAATTATATCTCTTATGTACATTCATCCAATTGGTAACAGTAAGCAGAGTTCATTTCCATTGCAGTGAATCAAGATCGAAAATTTTCCTCTTTAGTTTTTTGTTATTTAAACTAGCTTTTTGTTATAATAATTGTACAACAATGAGACGGCTGACTCCTGGGTTGTATGCCATGGACATGGATGTAAAAGGAAAAATTTTTATGCAAGAAAATGCAAGAGGAGAAAAATTTGCTCTTAAGAGAATTTTGTGTTTTTTTTGATACAGATCCTTTCATTTTGTGTCCATCCACCTAGAATTTACAATCTCTCGCCCGGGCATGTGTCAGCGGGTAAAATCCTTTGTAAAATGTGATTACACATCACTCGAATCACTCTCACATTGTAGGTGAATAGAATCGATTAACTTTACAACTGATTTGAAATTTACTTTGGAATGTAAAATATATTTCAGAGATTTATCTGGGAATGAAATATCAACCATTCATCCGTCTAGCTTCAAAGGGCTGCAAGAACTGGATTTCGTGTAAGTGATCTAGGTTTAGATATTTTTACAAATTTCTTGATAAGATGTTTGGGTTTGTCATCTGGGGTCGCATACCAGAATCGTTCAAAAATCTGTCAGTCCGACTTGACGGGTGATTTTGTGACCCGCTTTTACTTCTGTTTGATTCTCTTTCAAATAGTTTGTGCAGACAGACTTTTCCCTAGCTGAGGACTACTAAAATCGTTTGTCCTGTTCCAGGATAAAACAATAGCTTGACAACAAAAAACGCTTTTTTCAACTGCAGTGATCAGGGGAAATATTTTCTGGTTTATAAGTTTTAATTGAAACCGCAACTTCTTCAAGAGTACTAGGAAGCCTCTGCTTCACACTGAGCAAGCCTACCATTTCTATATTGACATAGAGTGGGTACCGATTTCCACTGTAGAGCATAGGCCTACTTCGCTCTAAGCTGAACGCTTAAAAGTGAGCAGTGATTGCTAAAGTTATGTCTTTTGGTTTTTGCCAAGATTGTTCCAAACAAAACACTTCCAAGTATTTAGTAACTTTTAAATATTTAATTTAACGTAAAAATTCTATTTTGTCGTCAATTTAAATCAAAAATAAACGTGCATCAAAGATTACTCATTCATACAAATAATTAGGCTACTATCATCTTAAAAATATTTAAAAAGATGAAAATATGTTATTTCATTTCGACACAAAATCCTTCATTTTTTATTCAGTTTTGTTTTAAATTGTTTTTATTCAAAAATGGTTGTTTTGTTTTTACAAAGACAATTTTTCTCAACGTGGCGTTGAACCCAAGTCCAGCCTACAATCGGAGAATCACACGTACCTATTGTTACTCGATCACTACACAAGTTCAAGAGCAAAAATGTTTAAAAATTAATATATGATAAACTATAGCAGTAAATGTGATGTGAAATAAAATGCGTTTTTTAGAATTTGCAACACAGCTCTAGTTTATTATCTTTCGTGCCATTTGGCATGATTTGGAGAAAATTGCTTTTCAAAACACTCCATTGACATGCGAGACTTGTTTGTAATAACGCTCAATGCTATCTGCTGTTGTTTATAGGGTGTTTTTATTGCACGTTATTTTAACAGACATACGTGAGCTTAACAAAAGTGTAAAATTATACTTCCGTCTCAGTTGTCTGTACAAATTCATCTACAAGAAAATTGGCAACATTGAACACCTTGTTTGACAAATTGCTGTTTATTTAGCGCTCCAAATCCTATTATTTGACAAACTACAAATGTTTCGTTGAATGATAAAATCATGATTTTAACAAATCCTCTTTCGTTCTGCCGTGACATCAGCTTTTGTATAACCGAATGATGGCATCTTCTATGCTTTCACAACAAAGCTATGGGTGTTGAAAAGGATTTAGTAGTCTTAAAAAAGACGTCATTTTTATATTGGTTGTTGTTTTTTTCTGACCAGTGGCTTAAATGTTGTTTTTATCATTGGAAATACAATAATATCGAATCCAATTGTGAATAAAATCTTGCAATTAATCTTCGCAACACAAACGAAAGACATTGGCTGCTGTTGAAAAGACTTTAGGTAGCTGCCCTCTATGTTATCTTTAGTTCTTCCATGTTTAAGGCTTTATCTGGGATTTGTAACACATTGTAAAGCGATTATTTATTTTACATTGACAAGACAGTTTCCGCTTTTTAAGCAAACAACATAGTAAAGCTTCACTTGGTTGAGAGGTGCCCAATTTTGACAAAAAGGATATTTGCATAAGTGATTTGCTGTAATGCATAGCTACTATTCAGCTATTCTTACTAAATATTCGATATTTAATTGTCATAAATAGATGAACAATTCAACATGTGTCATCATTATTAGGATGATATTCATCTTCTGGTAACAATTTTGTGAAAGAATACGACTATGTGTACTTTGATGCTGTATCCATTTTAATCATTATGATTACTGTTTATTTTGTGGTTAAATTTGCAACACATTTCAAATACAACGTAAAATTGCAGTGATAGATCATCGTCAGCAAGACTCGATTCAAAGCCTTCCAGAAGGCGAGTAAAATGACATTAACAGACGTTAACATTTCCAGACTGATCGTGGTGATTTTAACACTCTTTTCTTGCGCTATGCTTCACCAAACCTTTCGCTACTTTACGTTTAGCTATTGCAAACGCTCATTTGTAAAATAGCCACAGTTTATGCAAATTCATCTAATTTATTTATAAATTCATTTGAGCAAGAGTAAGAGAATATTTGTCTTTCAATGTGATATTTCTTTTCGTCCCAAAAGATTCTTTCGATAATATTGAATTCCTCAACTTTTGTTTCACTATTTTGTTTAAAAATACAAAATGGAAGTTTGGCTTTCCCAAAAAGTAATGTGGATAGAAATGTACAGCTTTACCTCCTATAGAGATACCAAATGAAGCAAATTGCTTGGTTTCCTTGGTTTGCGCTTTATATTATTGTCTGCCATGGTTGGTGATAAACCTTTCTTTAATTGAAACGATTCTCTTGGGCACTTCCTTGCACGTATTAAACCGCTTTACCAATACCTTTGAGATATGACGAGCAGTAAAACTAAACTGGCTTCACGCAGCAGGGTCGGCTTTCCTGGTAGTATCACGGAAGCAGACTAAAACACTTTTGTACAATAAACAGCGAGTGGTTTAAGTTACGTTATTATGAATCATATTACATATTATATGGTCAGTTAGATAAACAACAGGTTTTGAATCAAGCAAACGTGGTGACAATTCAATTTTGTACACAACTGGCAACACTACATGTATCTAACACATGGCCTTTTCATCACTGTTGTTGTTACTTGTTGAAGAGTTTGTAAATGACAGATGTCACTGGCATATCAAATTGTGAAATATTTTTAATGCAAACTATGCCAAGTAAGCTCCATATTCTTTCACCATACCGGGCTACTGCAAGATAGTGAATAAAACTTTCCTAATTGAAGTCAAAGAAGGAAAAGGGTGCTTGCCTTACAACAGTGTACTAGTACCTAGAAGCGACTTCAAAGAAATTATGATGAGAACTTATAAAATGTGACACTCGATACTATTAATAGGGTTGCCAGGCAGCCTAAAATTCGGACAGAAAACGATAATTTGGCCTAATTTATATACTGTGTACGACGGCTAGTAAATCATTCGGGCATTTATTTAATTCCCTATGTTTAATTTTGTATATCATTGAAGTGCTCCACCACAAATAGAACATTTTTTTTAAATGTTCGAATTTTAGACCATGACTGGCCGAATTCTTCCCAGATTATCTGGCAATTCTGGAATTTCTGGTTATCACTGGTTTAATTTTTTGTAGTCATGTTGAGATTTGAGAAGTATATTCTGTTGATATCTTTGCAGGAACCTGCGAGGCAACCGCCTAACTACTATTCCTCCGAGATTATTTTCCGATTCACCAAATATCCATCGTTTGTAAGTAACTGTAAAATGATGTCTCTTTACGTTCAACTATCCTGTCCAGTTAAATAGTGGTGTGAGTGATCAACTTAGCATTTTGTAGAATTTGGTGCTCTTGTCAAGACAATTTTGTTAAAAGAATTTGGAATATTTTCAATCAGTAAGAAATTCAAATCCAAGCAAAATGTTAAGTTAATTTGTGACCAATACGCCAACTGGTTAGTGGTTAGGCTCTAGTCTAGTCGGTGTTATATTTGTTTGTTTACGTTACTGTTTTTAGACAAGGTGTATTATTTGTTATGTCAACAAATCTCGATCAATTGTTGCAACATATTAGGCTAAATATGCCACTTGACCATTTCAACCCTCGTTTTCTCTCTTTTTATCAATACGCTGCTGCCACTTGATTTCCAAACCAGTAAAAAAAAAACAGTTTTTTATAAAATCAATAGCGACACCTATTTGTTAATGGGCAATCGGATTTGTTCACCGAAAACAGATTTACCAGCTGCTGGGAAGCTTGTTATAATAAATCTAGCACGGGGTCAATAAGGCCATGCGAGTCTTGTATAAGTTGATTTAATTCGCCTTTCTAATTACGCGCAAGAGATGAAATCTCAGCCAGCAAACCCCAGTCTTTTTTACATAAATCCGACGTCTGTAGACGTGAATTAATGAGAAAAGAACTGAT
The DNA here is from genome assembly GCF_918807975.1 of Aplidium turbinatum. NCBI lineage: Eukaryota > Metazoa > Chordata > Ascidiacea > Aplousobranchia > Polyclinidae > Aplidium > Aplidium turbinatum. Next base: position 52,559,224 of record NC_137472.1, read on the forward strand.
TTGCTGACTGGGGATGTGGCTGCAAAAGTTTGTGCAACCATGCATGTCCAACAGAGTAGTAGCAAAAGAACCTTCATCATATAGCGTTTGCTTTACGTTGCATCAAAGAAGGTATGCAAATTAACTGGGCTGGTCATATTTCTGCTTCCCTGGATGGTGGCACACTTGTTGTGATAGATGCACTATTCCGCATTTCCTATTGTGCTCTTGCTTCTAAAAGGTAGTATCTTGTTGATTAGCATTCATTACAAAATTTTGACTCCTGGCATTTGCGCAACAATGTGATCTATCGACGTATTTATTACGCAAGTATCGATTTTACTATTAGTAAAGTATTGTCAGCTGATTTGCATCGCATCCTTCCAAAATTATAACGAAGTTAGACTAATTTTTATTTTTGGAATTGAAGCCTTATTGTCTCGTACAGAAATTGTAGGTGTTGTTTTTGGAAAAAACAACGTTCTTTGTATTACACAAGTTATTTCACAAGTTCCGAGTACGCTCAAAAACGAAGCAACCTGTAATCATTTTCGCTTGCCCGACATTTAGGCCCACTTTAACCAGCTGCCAAGGATTCACGTAATGTTCGTATAAGATTGTTCAGATGACAGATATGAAATCTTTTCACATACTACATCAGCTAATGTTGAATTGATGTAGAAGTGGCCCAGCATAGTTGTTGAAAAGTTTGTGTTTCGGATATTGTTAGACACCCGATGATTAGATAAGCGGAAGATATTGTAATGACAAGTTAATGAAATGATATTTTCATGCAGTGTGATACCGACTTGATTTACACCTGGTGTTTATTACGTTTGGTGTGAAATATGAATAAAAGTATTTTAAGTGACTTGCATGTAACATTTACCTTTACATTTTTGTTTTATGCTAGAGGAAAAGGTTTTCGTTGCTCGAAGCTGCAATACTTTTCCTCTAACTTTCTTCAAAAGCTTTCGTCAGAATAAATTTAAACCTACAGTCATATAAGGTATTTGAATTTTGAAAATTGACTTTATTCTGACAACAAGCATCTGAAAAAATGTCAGACAAAAAGTACAGCAGCTTTGAGCAATAACAAACCCTCTCACCATATTCAAGTTCTGTACCACAAATCAACTGTTCCATGTTTCAATCTTTCCAATTTTATAATTAAAGTGATTGACAGATTTTTGAATGGTAGCCATTTAAAAATTTGGGTAGTTTGCTATCCCTCAATTGTAGAGATTTGAAACCGCTGATGCTAGTTTGGTTGAACCAGATAGAAAAGTGAACCTAGTTCAATCGCTGCAACCTCGCCAGACGTTTAAATAAAGGAATGCAAAAATGGGAAGTTTTTGCATGCTGAGGAAGAAGAGTTATTGCCACTGAATGATTGGATCCATTAACGATTCAAGTATTGTCGCCATGGCAAAAATGGATTTTTAGTCTTTCAACAGAGTTGGGTGACTGCGAGATTTAAGCCATCGTCGCTTGATCCACTCATTTGCATCCGGGTGCGTGTCATTGGAGATGTCATCTGGTTTGATGGTGCTGATTAAGATTGTTTGAAACGATATTTTTTCGGCGAAACACAATTTTGTGCTATGAAAGCCGGTTTTATTGTTCGTTAAATTTATTGTGGCTATTGTTCATAAAATGTAACTTCAGTACTCAAATCAAAACACCATGCTGTTGATATCTGTTTCCAGATATTACATTGTAAACTGAACTTCTTCTGGTTTGATTCCCACTTCAAAGGAGGTCGTCGGTGCAGACTGCAGTTCTTCACACCCTGAACTAAGTCCGTAATTCGACAAAAACAACGCTTTCTATCTCTTTAAAATTGATGAACATATCCATTTTCAGAAACTTGGATGCAAATTTAATCAGCAACCTCACTGGGGAGGCTTTCATTGGGCTCCATAATCTTGAGTATCTTTTACTTGACAACAATCAATTGAAAGCAATTCCAGTGGAAGCCCTAAGAAAAACCCCTAGATTGCAAGTGCTGTGAGTACTTTTGCCTACGTTTGTCGTCTTGAAATATAAATTAGACTGCACCGGAAGCTATCCGTTGAAAAGTATATTTTGATATTATTGAAATCAGTATGAAAAACTGCATGGTATACACTACAGTACACACAGTAAGGCTAGATATATTGTGTAGGTTAAGTAAGTTCTATTATGTAAAGCAATGTAATGTTTTACTTTTTTTACTGTAACGAAAGGAAATGAGAAAATTGCTGACTGTCAATCAGGCAATTTGCTAAAGTAATTCATACGACAAATTAAAATTGCTATAGTCCTCAACGTTTCGTAGCAATTGTTTTTTTGAAAATGAAGGCGTTAGGTTTAAGTGATTCAAAGCATAGTTCTCCAATCCTTTCTTTTGTACTTGCAACCGGCTTCAACATACTTCTCTTCTCTTTCAGGAGTTTGACTGTAAATCAGATAGAATCTATCCCAGATGGAGCCTTTGAAATGTTATCGGAACTATCTGTTTTGTAAGTTTTCAGCTAACAAAATCCATTTTGTTAACATTGATATAACGTTGAGGACGGGTTTTGCTAGGCGGGTTGGGTTTAGATTGAGTTACTTTTACTTTTTCTTATTCTTGGTGTATTTTGCACATTTAAACTGTTTTCTAAATTGTTTCTTCTATTGTTTTCATAACAGTGAGACCAGGAATTGTATCATAACTCGTTCGAAGTAACCGCAAATCACAAGTTGTCTGGGCTTTTTGCACTTCTACATGATAACGTTACGTTGTTCAGTTGTGATGCTGTTGGTAGTACAGTGGTAACCAGAAGTTAAAAGTAGTTGTGGTTGCAACAAAGAGATTGATCATGTTTCACCTAGAAATTGTCAATCAAAAACAGAAACAATGCAGTGATTTTTTAAATTGAAATACTTAGCTTGTGTTTTGTGTTCGAACGACGATATACCTTTTGATGACAAATGGCCGACTTTGCGACAAGATTTTTTGTTTGTGGTATCCAGGCTTACGCTCGGTGGTTGAATATTTAGATTAAGTGAACGGGAAGGCATGGAAGCCAATCTTCGTGACCACCTTCAGGCATGCCTTTAAGTGTCCTGCCAAAGACACAGCCGCATGCTATTGAGCGGTGTCGAACCGGCGACCTTTCGAACGTCATTCCACGCTCTCACCACTCGGCAATGCGACCGCCTGCGACAAGATGATGAATAGTTTTTCAAAAGAAGATGATTTTTTTGTGTGGAATGTGAAACGAATCGTTTGATAACAATTTTTCCTTTTTCAGAAATCTTCGAGAGAATTACATCAAAGAAATTGAAGACAATGCGATGCGAGGGATCATGCTTTGCAGTACATTGTAAGCCTGTATTTTTTCCTCTGTATTTTTTTACAAAACTAATTTTGACATGACTTTGCTGCATGTTCATTTTATTTGGTAATTTTGGAAAAGGAAACAAACCTTGTTAAACAATGCCAGTCAAGTTTCTTTATTCAGTCTTGAACGTCAAATTCATTTGAATCCATATTGGAAAATGCTCTGTGCATAAAACTAACATGTGCTCTGGATAAACAACCGATGCAGCGGTGCACAAAGTGCGGCCCGCGGGCCACATGCGACCCACAAAAACTTCAGCTCCCATCTGGGCTCTACGATATATAATCTGAAAGCTAGGCCGAATTTCAAGAGAAAAATTAGAGAAAATTTTATTGCGGCCCGCCAAGACTCTTGACAAGCGAAACGCGGCCTGTAGTTACAAAGCTTTGGGCAGCCCTAAAATAATGCATTACACGCATGCGTATCTGCTATAGCCTGATGTACATGGCGGTCTTGACGAATGATGACAAAACTATAAAATGCAGATATACAAAATTTGTTAGAGGAGTCTCTTGGAAGTTTTGGAAGTGCAAGGCATTTTCGACAACTTGTCTCGGTAGAGCTATTCGAAATAGCAACAACCACTTTGAAATGACCGGCACTTTTACCGTTTTGAAACTCTTGTATCATTTGCTTTTTTTTCGAACGTAGATCAAAAACGAAATTGCTTGTACAGTATGTACTGTATATTGTGTATGTACTTGTATTTTGTGTATGTACTTGTATATTGTGTATATACTTGTATGTACTTGTACTGTATAGTGTATATCGAAACGAAATTAGACAAAATTCTTAACAAATAAACTAACTCCAACACAAAATATAAAAAAAATTCCAAATACACTTTTTCAAACAGTCCTATGACTTAGTTTCGTTTGTTTGGACAATAAAACATATGGACGGTTTCCATTGTCGTAAGCCCTTCATTACAATTCCATCGGCTCTCAGTAATTCAACGTTGTTATATTGAAAGTATAATAAAACGTCCAGCTGCAGCAATTCGTTGACTCGAAGTAGAACAAATAGAGCAAATAAATGTCTGGGAAAAAAACACCTACAGCTGCAAATCTTCTATTCTAAGCGTATAAACAAGTTAATGCATGAAAAATAATTGTCAACGTGATGCATTGTTTGTTGACGTGGAATCAATGTAAAAACGTAGTTTTTTTGCGCAAGCAGACAGTAACAGCAGGTGATTTTCCCACCGCAATTTACAGTAGTCGAAATCTATTGGCTTTATATTCCTCCGCGGGGTACGGTCGCTTTTCAACGAAGTACAACCCTGCAGTTTTATGTTTGGTTAGACAACATTGGTTTACGATTTATATGCAAAGCATTAAACATAATCATGATAGAATTATCTTCAAGGTCAATGAAAGAAGGGTTCAAGCAGATCTCACGCTCTCTAATCAGATATACTCATCTAATTTATCATATTGATACTTTATCCTTGCACAGATCAAGTTAATGTCCGACTGTTCTTACTACGTTTCTCCCTCAATGTACTTGAAACAAAGCCAAATGCAAATTCTAATGTCATAAAGCTTTGTTTGTGTGTATGACCTACGCAGTCACAAGGTATTATACCAATAAATCGACCGTGTTTGACTAACCGTCACATACGAATTGTATGCTCTCAGCGCTTCACAATGCAGACAGTTTCAGTGCTTCTTAATAAAAGCGAGGTCTAGTAAATGATGTATGTTTATTTTATAGGTTTAAAACGATTGGTTAGTTAATGGTCAGATAGTAACAACCAATATAACTCATTACACTTTTATTCGAAATATATACTCGAGATAACATTAGTTATCAGCTTAGCATGATATTTAGCCTAATTTGTGCGCCATAGTGCATAAAAAGAATACCGTGTCTGGATTTGAAAGAGCATATGCTGAGGTTTTAGGCTGCAAGTGATGTCAAAGGATTTCACGCTGATTTATAAAGTATTTTAACTGCTGCTCTGACACTGTCTGCTTTCAAAAGCGTTGGGAGCAACGCCCTATCTGCAATAAATACTGTATAGCGCAACACCAAAGCACATTGTTACCAAACCTTTGGCGCCGTTGTACGTTTAAACAAAGCGACTTGTAAAACCGTAGCGAAGTCTCGTTTGGAAACATTTGTGCAAAGCAAATGCACAAGTTTAACATTAAATGTTGTTCTACTACTTGAGATTTTCCTAAACTTGTTGTCTTAATCTTTTCAGAGATCTAAGTTACAACCATCTGACAGAATATCCGAAGACGGTTATGGACCTAACACAATTGACAGAGCTGTAAGTGGCGCAAGCTTTCTTTAAAAAAATAAATTTGTTGAAATAATCCTTCATGTTGATGCCACAAACATATATAATTTTCACGCAAAAAGTAACAAGGAAGAGTTTGTTGCATTATATTTACCTCTTGACTAATAAAATGTAACAAACAAAACCGCATGGTAGTAGGCTATGATTTCACTTTACGCTAATGTATATTCTTATAATCGTCGTTTTTTAAAGATAACTACAAGTAAAATATGTTTTACATAATAAATTTGCCCAAAAAAGATATAAATCATGATTACATGGCTCGTATATTTTCAAAACTATTGATTTATTTGAATAAATATTCTATTTGAATGAAAACCTTCTGAGGATACCAACAATAATAAAGCAGGCTTTTTAAGGTTGTTAGTGAGCGGCAATTATACTTACTTAAAACCAAACTATGTAAGCCACAATAAGCAGCAGGTATCGAGTTTAAATCGAATTATTCCCGTTAGACTAAGTCTAGTTCGTGTTGGCTGGTTTTGAATCTGTATCCTCGGACTGACAAAGCTTTGATGCCGGGAAATTATTCCATTCACTAGGTGCCGCTGAATTGAGAGCAGTTCTTAGAATGCGTTACTCAAGCGCACACCCCGAAAGTCGAACCAGCACCGCGTGATCTTGAGCCGGGCGCGTAACCACCGTTTAGTCGTCAAGAGACCGCTGTGATTGGTTTAGCACGGTGAATATTTTGAAAAGTATTTTGTTTCAGGTTCCTCAACGACAATCAGATAAAAAGTCTTCCAGACAGGGCATTTGCAAGACAAAGTGATCTCGCAGTTTTGTAAGTGTTGTTGTGTGGTTTATAGTTTAGTTATAAATCAAGAAGTGAAAAAAGTTTACTTTCTGCTGTATATTTCTAAAGGTTTCATTTGAGCTTCGTACAACCGTGCATTATGTCATTTAGGCTTTAGTATTGTATCCAAAGTAAGTTTATGAAGGCGTCTAAGCTTTAGCAGGTCATATGTGCTTTTTACGTTTAACCGAATAGAAAATGAATTGGATATAACCCAGATTTGCAAATTCCGTTGTACAGAATACATGTAGATTTGCAACACACACACACACACAGACACACACAGACACACACAATCAACAACAACAACAACGTTGACAAGATATTTTTTTCTGGGGTATTTAAAATACTAAACAATTAGCCACAAACTTAAAAACTGATTCTGTTTTGAAAAATAAGCCGCAATCTGCCTCTCTAAATAAGCCAATCCCAGGTAACAAAACATTGCATTTTTACATCGCTTAAACGTCGTCACACGTTACAAAAACGTAAAAGTGACAACTTTTTTCTAGCTGAGATGGGTCTGTTTTCGTTTCCCACATGAAGCTAAGCTTTGATTGAGGTGGATAGATTTTTATGAAGTTTTTGCAAAGTAAAGAATTATCCAATAAATGTCTTTAAAATTGTTCAGGTTCTTCCAAAACAACATGTGGACTTCTGTGGGTCGGTGGACTTTTACCAACCTTGGAAAAATCGAATCATTGTAAGTTTAATTATATTATCATTTGATTCAAACCATGGCTTAAAGAAACCGTTTTTTTTAAATAAAACCCGTCCAGGTTTTATGAACAAAAACGGGTTTTATGTAATAAAACATAAAACTTGTCCAGGTTTTATGAACAAAACTGGTTTTATGGGCAAAAATGGGTTTTATTATCCAAAAATAGTCGAAAAAATTTTTTTTGCGAAATTTGTTTATTGGTTTCAGAATAAGTTGACTATTATTCTTGCAATATGCCTTCATGTGAAAAATCATGCTCCAGGCAGTGAGTTGGTGGTTGCTAAGCTTGCTAAATGTAACTAGAATTTGATTAGTTTTTTCTTATTTTCTAGCAATAGTTGCATCAAAACATGCTAGAGAAGATAACAATCCGGATGAACACCTAAAATTTGCAGTATTTGTTTGATTAGATGTGGAAAATATAACTTTTTAAAGTTTTGAAAAAAGGCTTTGTTCCGTTAGAAGTGTTGCCATAAGTTTTTTTCTTGAACAGCTTTTAAGTTTTCTCAAATTGAAGCAGAATTCCTCATCTGGCAACACTAGTTTTGCAGATTTAAGAAAACCTGTGTTTTTCATGAAAAACCCAGCCCACCCGGGTAGCTACCCAGGTACCTGGACAGCTACCCACTATTGTCAAACAGAAAACTTTTTAGAAAATAGTGATGCAGCATTACATGTACAGAAGCTTTGATGCATACTCGGTTCGTTAAATCATAAAAAATCTATGCACAAAACACACACACAAAACTATAAATAAGTTAATTTGATAGCAATGAAACAACCTTAAAATATGTAGTAAAAGCTGCATATATCTAGCTATACAGCGCTACAACCACCGCAGATTTGCATTGCTCTCAGCGCAAATCAGATGGTGTTTTTATAGTCCATAGAGGCCCAGTCCAGTAGATTATTATCCTGAATTCGTTCAACCTGAATTAATATAGATGTAAATAGATGAAATCTACAGATTTTATGAAAGTTTAGTCACGCTTTTATTTATAAACTGATAATATTTTCTGTTGCCTTGTTGGTTTTTCAGAATAGCTTTCAATGTGCTCATTCAAGCCTGAAATACATTACAAGATGTAGCTTAAATGAAATTTCTTTGCGTTGCAAATGTTCTTACAGCTGTTAATTGATTGAAGTAGGTATGCGCGTTCAATCACATAAACTCACAATCGACTAAATCCGATTTCCTAATCCAGATTAAATTGGTAAAAAGCGGCTTTCGTCATTCCACTTTTAAAGCAAGAATAAACAGAAAGGAAATGAGAAAATTAATTCCATGTAATCGCTAGCTTTCGGACACACGAAAAGATCAGATTTTCATGCTCCATTGGCATTACTACTTTATGCTTTTTAATTCGCTTGTCGAGTGAAATTCAATGTTATGATGCAGGTGCAGCGTGTAAATAAGTTCATATTTTGCTAAAAACATTTTACGTGTCAGTAACAATAACAATATTTTTTACTCAGAGACTTATTGAATATTACGGAGCAAGAATACTTTCCGGATTTGTCAGGTTGTTCGAACTTGAAATCATTGTAAGTGGGCTTGTCAAACGGAAGGATTAATTTTGGATTAGACTACATGACTTAGAAATTACTAGCATAGGAAAATCAATTAAGTTTAATAGACAAATAGTTGCTTCGACATATTTTAGAAATTTGCACTTTCTAGAGAAAGAGTCGTTGTTGAAATGTTAGTGTCCCCTGAACCCATGGTTCATAAAAGCCAAACATGGCTACTATTTTTCACTCATTGTTTTGCAGCAAAAATAATCAAGTAAAAAAATCAAGTTTAAAAGTTCCCTACTGTTTCAATAAGAATGAGATGACTGGCTCAGCTGTATCTCTCCGTTGTATTCTTTTTGTCGTATCAAAGCTAATGCCTGCTTAATGAAAAAAAAAATTAGGTGGCAAAGTTTGTTGTATGAAGCCATACCAAGCGTCAAACTAGGATCACGTGGACAGGAGTGAAGATGTTTATTTATTTAAACTCAAAACAAATTAGAATTGTAGAGTGTTTGTTTAAAAAAGTGTAAAAATCGTCTTGCATTTTCATTCAGATCTGTCACCGGAGGACGAATTTTCACAATACCACAAAGCTTGTGTGGCAATGAGACACAATTGAAAATGCTTGATATTTCAAATAACAGGCTTTACAACCTGACTGGGATCAGTAACTGTTTTAATTTGGAAAAGCTAAATGCAGCCGGAAATTCTTTTTCTGCTTTGGAAAAAGAAGAAATGGAAAACCTAACCAACCTTGAAGATTTGTAAATACCCCTTTTTCTTTTTGTTGTCAATTATAATGGAAACATTGGAAACCTACTTTCAAGATTAAATAGAACAAACTGAATTATAATTATTTGTGTCATTTCCTTATGTGAATATGAAAAATGATTGTAGATAGTTTTAAAAATTAGTAGTTTCGGCATGTATACAGTATTGGCTATATTGCAGGAAGGGAACTGCAAATACGTCCTCAAGTTTAGTTAAAAAACTGTTAAACGATCAATGACCGTCGGTTCACTTTGTTTAACCTTGATACTTGATCAACATCAAAATCAGAAAATAATTTCCAATCAAGTTTTTTAAATAGGCTATGTCTTTACTGAATGTTATTTGAAGGCTTTTGCAATTGGCAGGAATTTGAGCAACAACGACATCTCCTACTTGAATGACGATGTGTTCGAAAGTACAAACCTGATAAAATTGTAAGTTATTTTAATTAGGTACCGCTCTGCCAATACATCTTTTTGTAATTTAATATAGCGTTAATCGGCTTCATAGTATTATTTATATTTAATTTTAAGTAATATTAAAATTGTTTAATGAGTTATTTTTTATTCAATTGCTACGTTTATAAAAACAGATACACTTACTCATTTCTCAGATAAATAAATAATTATAAATTTATTTCCACAGCATTATTTTCCATTTTTTAATTTGGTCTTATGTTTATACCTAGACAAACTAACTTGCTTCTTGCTTCTTGCTTTTTTGGGAAGATTTGATTTTGGAATTCAACAAAATTGGATTGAAACACAAAACCTCGTTTTTATGTGATCTTTATTGTGATTTAAATGTTTTTATACAGAAATCTTGCCGAAAACCCCTTCTCATTTTTGCCAGTGAAAGGTTTAAGCTACTTGAAGACGCTCAACATTTCGGATTGTCCCAATTTGCTGTATTTGCCGCCCTTAGAGTTGATGGAAGATTTACAACGAATGGAGGCTACCTATGAATACCATTGCTGTCAAATAAACAGAAGGGTAGGTGGCTATCTTTAATAATTCTAGAATTGTTTACTACAACCAGTCACACTGTAAACTGCAGTTACTTTTGCATAATGCTTTCGGATTTCCTATCGCAAAGGGTATTTTAAATACATATGTCAAATGTTGCATTTTAGTCATCGTAGCCAATAGGCACACTTAAAGATGTCGACGTCGTTGTTTATTTGTGTATGGCAAGAAATGCTTTACATAAAAAAAGAAACTGTGTGTTTTAGTAGGCTGTAGGTTGTTGACTGAACTAGGTGAAACAACAAAGGATCTAATCTGAGTTAACTTAAATTTCAGGGCAGAGAAGAAAACATGTCTTCAATCAGTTGCTTACCAGAGCCTGGACCTCTCACACCGTGTGAAAACTTATTAAATCCAATGGCCGTTAGAATCCTCTTGTGGCTTGTCCTGGTGGTTTCTGTCGTCCTAAATCTCTCTATAATATTGTTCAACATTGCCAAGAGATGCATTTCTGCATGGAAGCACCGTCATCTTGATCAATCACCAAGAGAAGACGAAGATAATGAAGACAAGAAATGTAATTCGGAAACTCCTTCTGATAGAATTCGGTCACGTGGCCTCGGAACATTTGAAATTGCTCTTTGTCACTTGGCATTAGCAGACCTAATTGCCAGTATCTATGTTGCGATCATTTTAAGTTATGATGCTCAAACGCGAGATGAATTTGCTCAGTCAGGGTCCTGGTGGCAGCAATCGAGGTCTTGCAAAACAGCTGGCTTCTGTCTTGTGATGGGATTGCAAATGGGATTCTTTACAGTTTTGATTGCATCTGTCGAACGCTATCTTTCGACAATGTTTCCTCTTAATCCAGAGAAGCATTTTGGAAAAACAGTCATGTTCTTGACTTTAAGTGCAGCATGGATCATTGCAATTGCTACCGCCGTAGTCACTCTATACAGCGGAAATGAAAGAACGCTTGATTACAATGATAATCCATTTCCCTCCAATAACGGTGCCACCTGTTTGCCTTGGTCAACAGACTTTCCATATGTTGCCATTCTTGTAGGTGCCCATGTGCTGGCTTGCGCGGTTGTAATCTTATTGTGCGCGTTTATGTACTGCGCACGTAGAAAACAATCTTGGCTGAGCGCGCAAAAACATACTCGCTGCCAAATCACATTGACTGTTGCTTGCAATGTAGTGTTTCTTCTACCTCTCGCACTCATTGGCTTGCTAGCGTCAGCCGTTGCCACTTACCCATCTTCAACACAACCATGGTTGCTCTCACAAAATTCTGCAATCATGCATTTTACCTACGATACAACCGAACTTAACGTTGAGCTATTATTGACTGCTGTTATGCTTCTAATCTCGGTCAAACTTATTTTGAATCCCGTTTTGTATATCGGGTTCAGTGAGAAATATTGTAAAGATTGGATTAAAATCATCAAGGCACTTGTTTGCCAAAAACGGAAAAGAAGTTACCAGGACGATGTCTCTGAAGATGAAGATGACGACAATGCGGCGTCAAGAATGGTGGCAGCAGAACTTGCTTATCAAGAGGGAACCACGTTTTCACCTATAGACAACTATACCATATTACAACGTGTACCACTGCATTTTATTCCGAGAACAGAAAATGAGTTTGCAGAAGAAAGAGAATTTTATGAACGTCAGGTGTGTTCACCTGGTTTTCATCCACACAAGGAGGCTGAATATCCTCTAGACATGAACGAAGGAAGTGTAGTAGAAGAAAGTGATCCTATGCTGCATGATTGCGATCAGCACGAAGAACTTCAAAGCTCTGATGAAAATACTGAAACAGGAGTCAATTGGCAAAAAGGTCGCCAGAAAATCACTATTTATCCCGATTATCGTTCTGATCCATTTAGTGATCCAAATCGATTTGAGATCGGTGAAAGTTACAATTATCCCCGAACGTCCGACCCACTTCCATCATCACAAAAAAACATGTTTTGGAATTCGCAACCGTCTAAGAATAACGATGTACCTGGACCTTCCCAACCGGATACCAGCTTGGCCGCGCGTCGTCGAACGAGACCTAAATACTGGAGCGCAGTGATGCAGGACACAAAGAAGAGATTGCCACCGTTGACTTTACAGAAATATGTCAACGAAAATCAAACTCTTTGCACGGTAGGAGGACAAATCTTAATGCAGTCATGTGAATCCTCCACCTCAAAAGACTCTGGGATTCAATCAGAGCCAGATTTTGGGGCTGGAGTAGCATGTTCCAGCGGTTGCAGCACCCTATCTCGCGCAGGAAGAGGCAAAACAAGCAATGAAAACACTATACCTATGATCCTAATGTCATCCCAATTAGGAGGACATTATTCTCTTCAACCAGTGGAGCCGCGGATGAAAAACATGAAACGTTGCGTGAACGATTGTGACGTCATAGCGCAAAACGGACAATGCCATAACAATTTTTTTATTTTGTCACCGACGAATGCAAATAAAAACAAAAGAGGGAAATTAAAAACGGAAACTGTTCTGTAATTTGCGACGTAACACTTGGCAAAAGCTTGTAATTTTGCATCAGTTCAATGGATGTAAAAGATGTTTTGGTTTCCAGTGTTGCCGTAAAATTAATGCTGTGCCTGGTATATTTTCTATTGTGTACGTTACTGGAATGTAATCACAGTCGTCGATCAACAGCAAACACGACTACATCTGAGCACCAGCGATATATCTATGACCCAATTACGTTTTTTTGTTGACGTAAAAGGGCTAAATGGTAGGTATTTTCCATGCTTGATTTTAAGCATTGGTTGATGAAAGGTATGGTGGTGTTTGCAACAACTAGCTTAAACCGGGAGTCAAACCAAGATCACATAAATGCAAAGCGAGGGCCTTATCCACTGCACCAACCCACCGCTTAAAAAGGCTAAAAACATCAATGAAAACAGTTAAAAATGATGATGTAAGCCAAAATGTTAATTTTTGCAGCCATTGAATTTGCAATGGCTTGGTCAAGTCAATTTTTGAATGAAGGTAAATGAGGTAAGCGATTGCTCTTCTCATTTTTTTTGCTAACTTAACTGTGTGGGGCCTTTCTTAAATGCCTTTTAATTAATGTTGTTATTTTTTTATGTGTTACTATTTCGCATTTTCACTTGAAGACATCAAATGTGCTCACTCATTGCCAAAGCTGAGATGTTGAAGATTGACATCCGGGAACCAAATACACAAAATTTTTCAGTCATTTGAACTGATATTTTGCAGCCCAGTTTGATGTGTTACTTGCCTCTGATAAATTTCTTCAAATATATTTGTTTCGTGTATTTGTCAAGGGTTGAAAACACAACTTTTCTGCAGTGATATTTGACATTAGCCTATAAGATGTTTATTCTTCGTAAAAACAAGAACTAAACCTAATTAGACCAGCAACCACTATAGAAAGGCTTCCAGCTTTTTTGCTGCTTTCTAAAGTCCCTTTTTTCAAAACCATTTGATGTATTCTTTTTGTATTTTAGATGATTTTATTCTATTGTTTGCTTTAGCAAATCAAATAAAACAGATTTTCAATTCCGCTTCAAAGCTAATAACGTTTGTATCCTACAAACGAAAGTATTGCAAGAACAACATTATTGCTTGTGGAAAGGGGTTCAGAAAACAAGCCGATCTCTTGCCAATCGTTAAATGTGATACTTCAGATATGATATCTGACATGTACAGTAGCTAATTCAACAATTTGCTTCACAGGTCTATATTCTTCATAACGTTTCGATCAACATAAAAAAAAAGTTTATTTTGATGAAGCCAATCTTTTGCGCAATGGTCCGATTCTGAAAATGCGCATTGGGCTGCTTTGGCTTGTTCAGGGAAAGTTTTTGCTTAGACAAACGCGGCTCATAATCATAAACTTCAACAGGTTTTGTGGCTACCGTCGACACGTTTTATGTTTTAATTGCTTACAAGCTATTGTCTGTATTGCTTTGTTTTTGTTGTACTTCTTCGTTCTTCCACATCAAATGCATTTTGTACAAAATGTCTTCAATTTAACCTTGCATTTGTGCATAAGTTGTTTTTACAGTATCCATTCTATATGGTTTTGGGATTATCTTACGCAAAGGCACACCATCACGCAGTGACCTAGCTCCACATAAAAGCTTGGTTTCTTGATTGATGTACAGTAATTTACATAAAAATGTGGCATTTGGATAAAAATACGATCATTAGGCACATTGTGGGTATTCGTGTTCCACCTGAATACGGTGATAACTTCATGTGTGACACGATTTATCTACAGAAACGTTAATAACTTTTTTGTGTTTAAGTAAAGATATTTGCATACTTGTGGTGACGTTGCTTTAAAGTTATATGAACACAACCCAAACAAGACGAGTTATTTCTCCAATTTGTCATATGATAAAGAGAAATGAACCAAATCCATAAAACAAGTCAAGCTTAACAACAAAAATAAACCAAGCTCAGCGTGCTTTAGGAAACAGGCATCAACGGGGAAGCACCACCTGGTACTTTCTTGAACACAGGACCTCATTTTTTCTAGTTTCCACAATTGCTTTTGATACGTTTGATGGCTCTCGACTAGTTGTAAATGATGATTATTGCCAGCAAGTAACTAAGTATTACCCAAGTAGGCAACATATTATGTTTAAAGGATGGCTGCCTGTCACGAAAGAAAAATACATGGCATACAAGCTTCCCCGGTTTAACGTTCAATTCTTATGTTTAGAAAGCGTTGAGATTTCTATTACAGAATGTATTACCTCGATTGTAATTGTGAAATGTTTGCTGACTTTGCACGTCTCTAAAGAACGTTGGTAGGCTATATTATGTATATTTTGAAAATTAACGACAGAAACTTGTTCTTTCAATGAGCTGTGTCATGTTCATTGCTCAATCATGGATACTTGGAAATATGGCCTGATTTTGCAGACTGTTGCTAGCAGACTGATAAGTGAAGTATGAGATAAGGTGATTTCTTAAACATTTCAGTCAGACTCTTAGCAATAGTCAGAAATGTGACTAATCGGGTCGTAATTCTAAATAGCCATGGGTTGACCTTCGAATCACGTCACTACACCGCCCGATGAGAATTGCATGTTTACGTCTCCGTTTGTACTGGATTGACAGGACAAAACTGTATCTGTTATTAACTAGTTCTGGCGTGTATTTGATTATAAAAACACAAAAATTACCTTTATGATGTGATTGTTTGCCGAAACATGAAAGAAGGCCTGCTGCCTCAGGCAGCAAATAGGTTTCAGGGTGTGCGCTTGAGCAATGCATTTTAAGGACAGCCTTTTCTATTCAGTGGCCTGGAATAATTTTCAGACAAAAACACATTTACAGTTGGAAAAATTCACTCTGCCATTCTTAGTAATCAGCCCTACGTTAGTGGCTTAAAGCATCTACAAGTATGCGAAACTGCCAAAAATAAACGTTCAGAAGCGTTTTCAGTCCGAGGATAAAAATTCAAACCAACCAATACATGCAGACGTTGAATGAATGGAGAAAGGTCACGTTTGATGGCTGGAGAATGTATAAAAAAAAACAACTAAAGTACAGACATGTCGCTCCCACAGATTTTTGCTGAACATTGAGCAAAAACTGTTGTTTGATATATGATGCAAGTGGGACGATTTAGCAGAATTATTGCTATAAAATTAGCGCGTTTTACTGCGAACACGTTTTTGTCGAGAAGAATCGTCGTGTCATATCTATACCAGCATTTTATTTGCAACTTGTGCTATAGCGTAGCCTACAGCCCTGCACTTAGACCTTCTTCACAGTATAGAAAGCTGGCGCATTGATGGTTCAACGTCTGCAGAAGTTTAACGAACTCAAAAAATGACTGATCATCCTTTTTCAGAAACAATTTAGATGTAAAACAGATGGCAATGTTTTACCTGAAATAGCCTAATTGCTTTTGGCAGACACTGGTTTTTACAAGTAAATGTGCAGAAATGGTTTACGAATTTTGTTGTCTTTCAAACTTATTGCTTGGCCAATATAAAGCTTGCAGACGCACGAAAGTAAAGGCTTGGATTGCTACACATCCAACAAAGCCATATCAATGGATACGTTTTAGGTCTGGTCTTCAGGACACTGGCGAATACGAACCGTTGGTATAATTAATATGTCTTCTAAACTACCAGCCTATATTACCTTGGACGTTGACTTGTTTGCCTTGAATTTAATGGGAGGGTATACTCTATGACAGAATCTAATTGTCTCATACGCGCTTATTTTTGAATTCATTGTTGAACGGACGTAAAAATGCAACCTTTTCAACTTCCATAGGCAACAATTAAGCAAGCAAGCACAACGCAAAGATCTTTCAAATACGATGGTTAAATCTATTTCACGAGATAAATAGATGTTGCTGGTGAAAGTGGCAGCTTCAACGGAAAATTTCTTGTTCCATAAAAACAACTGAGCAAGATAAATGTTTACTTAACTAAGAGAAATAACCTGATCAAATTTAAAGTTAGTGTGTTTGCACTTTGGTTGGTGGCAACGCAAGTAGGCCCAAAAAAGGTTCTTTGTAAAAGAGTACAAGGCAATGAGCAGTCTAATCATTTGGAGGTTGATTTGAGTCGGTTAAATATCAGATGCAAATCAATAAGCACAGCATTGACCTTTATACGTATTTTTGGCAGCATTAATTTATAATACTGTCAGAAAGGTCTGACTATTAATGTTCAAGTGTTAGTTTATGTTGCATTCTTTTGCTTACAGTACCTACAGAGAGTTTGAACTCTAAGCAAGTGACAGATTTTAAAAACAGACTATGATACATCATTGTCAACATTTAACTGTACACGGAGATATTGACTAGGTCTACCTTACTAAAAAATCCAACACCATGGTACAAATTTGAGCATTGACTACAGTTGGAAAACAAAAGTTTTTTTTATCATTTAATTAGTCATCGGAATGAATTGGTGCAACCTCGTCTTGTACTGTAGGCCTACATATAGGTTACCACAGTAATTACAAAGCTGGGAGGAGTTCTTCCCCTGGAAGAAGCTTTATGATTTCAGGGGAGAAATGTCAACATTAAACTCAAGTAATTCAGTACCATCATTTTTGTTTTCAAGTTGGTATTGGCTCTTTCAACTAATTGCACTACTTAATTGTACATGCTCTTTGGGAACCAAACTATGGCATTAGCAAAAAAAAGTCGGCAGGCTAAAACCTTTTTCCACCAATGAGAATGAGACATTGGAGTGTAGAAATACAAACTGTCAATGGTGAGAAGCAGGGATGTTTGGCAGAACTATGTTGATGAATGTTGTCTAGGTATGTCCGAATGGATGATGATGATGATGATGATATTGTATAGGCTACAGTTTCGGAAATTTGTAAACGTTTTGCAGTTCAATTTTTTTTTAAGTAAATGGGAAGGAAATTTTTCAAGTGTCTTGTGTCATAGGCTACTCATACGTCATGCATTGCTGTCAATTTTTATTATACTCAGCTGCTGAGAAACTATAAGTTACTACAAATAGGAATTTGTGAAATGGACACGAACTGGAATGTAACCAATGCTTGTATTTGTAACGAAAGCAGAGTAACTATTACTAACAGACATCAAGATTCTTGACGACTAGCTTCGGATAAAGTGTCAGTACGCTGTAATGGTATCTGTTGCATGAATGAGTCCTATTTATGCCGTTAGTAACTGCTTCTATTTGCCTGATGCTTGACAATACTAATTTATTGTTTAATGCCCACGGGAAGAAGACTTATTGTAAGTGCATGTCGAAAGTTATCAGTTCAGCCATTGAATAAATCCCCATTATTGGTGAAGTTAACCTTTAACCAAATAATGTCAACCTTGAAAAACTCGTTTGATAAATATTTCACTCTGCAAACAGGAAACTGCTTTCGAAGCTAGATAAAGATGTTTTTAACGGTGCGTATCTGCAGTAGAGTAGAAGATTTTACAAGGCTTTCTCAACACAAGGACGGGAATCTCGCTATGTAGATACAGGAAAGATTCAGGGGGATACTTTTGGACCTTGGGCCGGGATGATTTTAGAAGCACGTAAGCTTTCCAAGGGTCCGAGAATTGGAGAAATCATCTATTCTTCTTTTGATATGGTTCTTTTTTTCTTAGAATGGTCTTGATTATGGGCCGGAGGATCTCATTGTTACCAGAACCAAATTATCCTCTCATCGGCCATGCAAGTATTCCCTCAATCAGTAGAATTTCCACAAACTTAAACATCTTTCCTTAAACGTCATTAGGTGCTTTGTGCAGCCGACTGTATTTCATTGCAGCAGTGGCAGTGGCCAGTTAGCGCGTTGGGCTTGCAGTCGAGAGCCTGCATGTTCGACTCCAGCCATCCGCACTTGCTGTTGTTTCTCTGGGCAAGAAACTTCACGATAATTGCCTCTACCCAGTGATCGATTTCGAGTAATGGGTAGTACCAAATTTAAGTCATAAGTAGAGTAGACAACCGGAAACAGACATTGCCGTCGGCTGCAGCGTGGGTCAGGTGCACGTCGGAAGGGGTACACCGGTGCATAGCGCTCAAGTCCGCTTTCCCGCAATGCAGGATAAAGATATTAAAAACAAACAAAACAAAACTTATCAAAGATTCCAACCATCATTGATGTGACAGTGGCTACGTACGCTAAAATAGTTCCACATTCAAATAAGCTAACTTGCTAACAACACACAAAATTACATTTATCTCAATATCATTTTCCCCCGTTAGCTCAGTGGTTACGCTCCTGGCTCAAGATCACGCTGGTTCGACTCTCAGAGTGTGCGCTTGAGCAACGCATTTCAGGACTGCTCTCCATTCAGCGGCATCTAGTAAATGGAATGATTCCCCGGCAACAACACTTCAACAATCGGAAAAACTTCACTCTACCCATATCGGTAACCAGCCTGCGTCAAGAGCTTCTACAAGCATGCGAAACTACCAGTAATAACCAACCTATCAAGGCTTTGTCAGTCCGAGGATAAAGATTCAAAAAACCAAAACCAAACCAAACCAATTTTACAAAAATATATGATTTAGCATTTTCGTTTGGCCAAGTTTCAGGTTTATTCAAATTTTGCAATAAATGACTTAGAATGAACGTAATCTTACCTTTAGTGGTGAGTGTGGCAGTGTTTCTCTTCTGCTTTATACTGTACGTCGTATGTGGACAAAGATGTTGCTCATGGTCGGTTAAAGGAAAACAATCAAACCTCGTTTCTAAAGACACAGACGATCCAGTTGAAGAGATTTCATTTGCATGTAAGAAGACCTACTTGCTACTTGGCACTCTTATATTTCTAGCAATTTTCTAACATGCAATTGCTTCCTGTAATATGCATGATTACGCTGCAAGTAGGCTCACAAAGCATCGGTGACGCACATGTCATTTGTTTTCGAGTATTCTAAATCGACCAACAGAGACATCAAAAACCCTATCGAAGAAAATGCAGAACCACAAACTATTTTGCATTCATTCATTTGCCCTACCAAAAAATCTATCTTTTTTGCATTAGGTTTACGTCTGCCGACGTTGAAACAATTAAAAAAGACGGATTTTGCCAGTTGAATAAAATCTACAGCAGAAGTAGCCTATTTGTTTAACTTTCCTGCAACTTATTGGACATATTTTCTTCTGTTTCTAGGTGAACTTTATTCACTTTCAGAAACAGATAGTACGATTACCACAAAAAAGACTGATGAGCCACCTTCTTATCAATCTTATCTCGAAGCAATTTCAAGTACAAGTAAGCTACTTTTTTACGATTACTTTTTTACTTTCTGTTTGACAAATTGGGGCAACAAGGGCATTGGCCTTTGCTAGCATAGCATGGATTTGCATAAAGTTTTACAGTGCGGTAGAAGCTACACTGATAGGTAGAGAAAACTTAAATGTCGCTGATTTGCTGTACTCGTAAGCGCACAGTTAGTGCTGGTAGTCAGGAATAACTTCTTGTTTATTACGTAATATTACGTTCTACTTAAACCATCATGTTATTTTTTAACAACAGGTGACTTCTGCAACCAGCATACAACATCTTGATATCCAGTGAATTGCATATTGGGGATGTCACAAGAAGCTTAAGCGCATTACGTAGAATATCCCAGCGACCGACAGTAGCAAATGTAGGCTACAAACTAGTTTTAGGAGAACATTTTAAGCCAGCCCCCATAGCTCGGTTGGTTAGCGCGTGACTTCATAAACGAAGAAGCTTCAAGACCAAGCGGGGCTGTTTCGACTCTCGGGGTGTGCGGTTAAGTAACGCACGTTAAGGAGTGCTCTCCATTCAACGGCACCTAATGGATGGAATAATTCATAGGCAACAGCACTTCAACAATCGGAAACTTCACTCTGTCAATCTCGGTGACCGGGCCGCGAAATACTGAAAAAAATACTGAACCACTGAACCAACCGTGCCAACGAGAGAATGTTGCATTCACACGGTTATAATACAAACTTTTACCAAAATATGTAAATGAGACAGAAATCTCGTGGGAAAAAAAATGTCGCGACCGGGCCTGCGTCAAAGGTTCAAGCCTCTACGAGTATGCAAAACTGCCGGGATTAAGCTTGCAAGAAGATTTCCCAGTCCAAGGATAAAGATTCCCTCAATCATTCACTTTGTTCAAGCAAGAATAACACCTGTCACAAAGAATGGAGAGTATAAAACGAAAAGATTCGAAGGACACATCTTGGCTGAGGAATCTTCTCCGCTTCCTACAACACGTTGTTGAGATTGTTATTTTGTGTGGATCAGTTTTTTGCTTCTTGCTTTAGATGCACACTTCGTAGTCTACTCAACGTAATCACCAAAGAAAGTTTGTTGGCTTTCAAATGAGATAGATACCGATACTTTAAAATCTTTTTTGGCGACAAAATTATACAAAAGATGTAATTTTGCTGAAGTTTTCGATAGGCTTTGTGTTGGTTCAGGAAAGATGGTGAGATTTTGAAAGGAGACTCTAAATAATCCCTTCTTCCGCATTGTTTCTGTTTGTATCATGGGACACTTTTGACATCTTTTTGTGCATCTAAAATTTGGTAAAAAAAGCTGCAAACATTTTAGCTTATTATGCAAAAAGCACAAACCTGATTATCTGTACTTTTTGTAAGTTACACAACGTAGGCTAATAAGGATGTGAAAACCCATCTCAAGTACCGGTAGGCTATTTGTATAATCTTACGCAGAATGATACTACATGTGGGTCCGGCCAACTTCGGGAACGTTACTGAATTAAAACTGGCTTACTGCTATAGATCTACCTCACCTCATACCTCCAGGATAGGTCAGTTCAGCAATAAGGTTATTCTTTACAACAGAATTGCATTGTTCCAGCTTTTAAAAAACAATAAACCCTCATTGGAATTCTTCGAAATTGTTCATAAGTGTTTGTCCGAGTTCGACACCAAGATTAATGAGGCATTGATATAATCAAGTCTTTCAACCCAGGGCTCAACAGGCAATTATTTGCTGGCGGAGCCTCTTATCTTTTAACAGTTTGTGATTGAATTGTCATGTCTTGTGCTTCTCATATTTTTACTTTGTTTGTGTCACTATCTCGTGCTGTGCTTCTGTCCATCTTGCGTAATCTGCTCGAGTCCTTTTCTAAATAATTAATTAATTTTACCTCTAATACTTGACCTGTTGTGGTGCGTAATTGTTCAGTTATCATTTTGTGTGAGCTAGTTTCTCAAATGTTTAAATTTGATCATATTTTTTGTTGTGATAGTGTATTATTCTTGAGTATTTCTTTTAATTAAACGCTAAACGACTCCAAAGTTTAGAATTATGCGTAAATGTTCCACCGAATTCGACACTAAAATCCACGAGGCTTTGCTAATAAAATCATACAATCCTCGCCTCAATACACAGTTGTTTGCCTCAGGTGCTTCTTATTTACTCAACGTCTTTTCTTGATACGTCATATGATGCGTCTTTGCCTCGTGTAATTTAAACGCCATGTGATGTGCCTTTCTCCTATGCTCTGCCGTTTCATTTTGCATTTCGTTTTCAATTCAGTGTTTAGATCAATTATTCATTTTCATTGTAGATATGATAAGCAGTTATTTTTTTTGTGTTACTTGATAAGGGCTAACGTGTGTATGGCCGAAAACGTTTGTAGCTTATAGTTTATGTTCAATTTTAATGGATCATGTTAAATGCCGTGTGGTTGCTTGGTTGTAATGTATATGTCTTTGCTATGTTTGGCATATATTGTTTTTTCGTTGTGATGGTCAGAAATAAAAACAAACTGAACTGAACCTTCAGGCATGCATGTAAGTATCCTGCCAATAACACAGCCGAGTGCTCAAGCGGTGTCGAACCGACGTCCTTGCGAACGTCACACCAGAGCTGTCACTACTAGGTTATGTAACCGAGATTATTGAAACGGTTATGTAACAGAGATTATTGAAATGAAGAAAACAAGCATAACTTCTTTATAAAATATATTTTGAAAGACATTTAAATAGTTCATGCAACTCTTCACATTGAAACACAAAGGAATGATCTTTTTGGTGCATCGACAAGTAATCACATTTTAAAGCAGAAAACATTGAAACGGCAGAAGACTATTTAGTATTTATTAGAACGTTGTTGTCAAACAAAAGCTGTTACCCGGTTCCTCAGTCCCGGAAGTCTTACAAACCGAGAAAAATGGAGTTCTCTGAAGACAACACAAACATTGTTTCACCTTGCACTTTCCCAACAGTGGCGTTATTTGCACACGCTTATTGGTTTGAGTCTTTGTCCTCAGACTGAAAAAGCATAAACATTTATTTCTGGTAGTTTCGCACAGCCCACTTGTAGAGGCTTGAAACAACTCACATAGACCGGGCTATCGAGATTGAGAGTAAAGTTGCCGATTGCCAAAGTGTTGCTGTCTGAATTATGCCACCCACTAGTAGCAGATGAATGGAAAGCAGTTCCTTAACATGCGTTGCTCAAGCGCACACCCCGAGAATCGCACCAGGGCGGCTGCATCTTGCTTTTTTCTTCGTGAACAAAGTCGGGCGATTAACCAACTGCAGCTTATAATTAACAAGCACAAGAAAGACAACGTGAATAGCAGAAAGTTCACAATGCGCAACTTTCATAGCAAGAAACCAACGCATTGACTGCGGACATCAATTTCAACATGATTATATTTTGGATATTGCAATGGAAGAGCTTTGAACTTGGTCGTTTGAATGATTGACCCTGTCTGTGCATATTGGCATGATTGACGAATTTAAGCAAGCCACAATATAAATAGCAAGTACGAAATGACAAAAGCAACAAAAAACATTTGAAGCAGTATACAGTACAAGTGGTAAAAGACTAATGGTAGCGATTTCCCCACGGTTAGCCCAGCTGGTTGAGAGTGACAGTTTCACGTTGCTTAAACGTTTAGCAACGTTAAACCAACAGAAAAATAAAAAATGATGACAAAAATTAACTACAGTCCGCGTTGTTTCAAAAACCTTAATGCTCTTCTCGCGGCTGCGGACTTGGCAGCCCTGTAGCTCCGTCCGACCCCCTTGAAACGACCTTTGCCAATGATTTCAACAGTGACGCGTATCTTCCCGTCGTATCTCTTCTCAGCGCAACTGAAAGGAATAAAGTTATCCAGTAAGTAAAAAATCTGCCCTGTTTAAATGAATAAATGAGCGTCTTGTATAAGCTGTTGTGGTCCATTGCAAGGATCCATCGCTAGAAGATAATTTGTTGATACTTTTCAGCAAGAAAACCAGTTTCACTAGACAAACGGTTTAAATGAAAGTCAACACACACAGTTTAGGTCAAGGACGAAAAAAACTAAACAAGTGTTCTGTCGATTACTACAAAATAATTCGAAATTGAAACCATTTAATTAACCAATTCTGATGCAACTTCCAGGTGAGTAAATGTATATTCAACCGGCGCTGGTTCGACTCTCGGGGTGTGCGCCTG
This sequence comes from Aplidium turbinatum, assembly GCF_918807975.1. NCBI lineage: Eukaryota > Metazoa > Chordata > Ascidiacea > Aplousobranchia > Polyclinidae > Aplidium > Aplidium turbinatum. The sequence continues at coordinate 52,583,568 of NC_137472.1, forward strand.
AGCAACGCATTTCAGGACTGCTCTCCATTCAGCGGCACCTAGTGAATGGAATAGTTCTCTGGCAATAACACTTCAACAATCCGAAAACTTCACTCTGTCAATCTCGGTAACCGTCCCTACGTCAAGAACCTCTACAAGTATGCGAAACTACCAGGAATAACCTATCAAGGCTTTGTTAGTCCGAGGATAAAGATTCAAAACCAACCAATAATAAATACGATACCTGAACTTTGCAGTCTCTGGTTCCATCTCAAGCAATTCACGAACTGGTGACCTAGGCACGCAGGCACTAAACTTTTCAATAAGAGGAAGCATCATCACGGAGTAAACCTCCCAGACCTGGCCCAGATCCATACCGCTATCCATGAAGATCGCTCCGGCTACTGATTCAAAAATATCACCAAGAGCTTTCGGAACCTAGCAGATGAAAAATAGAAAGTGTGTTGTTTTTCGAAGGTCCAAAATTCTGAAGGTGAAAGAGTAGAATTGCCTAATTCGTCACTTCAAGGGGATTGAAAAAGTGACGAATTATGCAAACAGGTCAAATTGACGAATAAGACGAACTGACAAATTCTACTGCATCAGCTTGCTTTAATCACCACACCTCTACATCTTCTGTTTCATCTTCCTCTTCATCTCCATCAATGAAAGATTGATCAGACGCAGCAGTTTGCTCCAATGAGCTGTCTCCATAGTGCCGCATCAACTGCGCATCCATCCCTTGAGCTTCCTCCTGCCTTCGCTGGTACGCCACAAAGTCTTCAATCAAGATCTGGAGGTCGGGAGATATCGCCTGTGGGAGATGGAGGATCTCAATCAGCAAAAGTTACTTCTTTTTACATTGTTTTAACTTTACAAACTTTTCATCGTTTTTTTACGGGGCACGCCAATAGTGAAAAACAAAAGATTGATATCCGCCAAGAAAACCAGGTTGTTTTAACATCAATAAACGTTTAATAACGTGAAGAGAACCTGTTTTGCCTGCTGCAACGTTGTGTAATGGGGAATCAGCGTTAAACAAGCCCACTATATTAGAAGATATGGAAAGTAAACTGTTACTACACTACAAGAGTGGTTGCTTAAAAAATCAAATTAACTCCAAAACCTCACAACCTTTGGTCGTGTTCAGGCTTACACAATCTGGTGGCTGAAAATTACAAAGACGACGGGAAGGCAAACTACGTCCAAAACAGCAAATCCTGCGTTTCTTATATTCACTCAACGTGTTCAGATATTGAACCAATTGAAGAAAAACTGTTGATTTGCTGTCTGGGATGTAAATACATGACCAAACTATAAGATTCTAACAATTAGCCCTGGTCAGTGGTCAGCGTTCAAGCATATGACTAAGCGTCTTGCTTAACATGCACTGCCACTCTGTACTCATATTAGTCATGCTGCTTACTTTGAAATATTTGTGGAAATCATATCTAACAGCCAGTGAGGCAAAGATCGTATTGTTGACAAGAGCTGATCGAAGATCGGTCAGCGCACCAGGTGTGTGCTGCCGCTCGTCGTTGAACAAGTAGCGAGTAATGAGAAAGTCGAGCACAGCGTCACCGAGAAACTCCAAGCGTTGGTAGCAATCTGAACCAAAAATGAAGCTAATTGAAAGTAGTTGGAACGTTTTTAAACCTCTGTGCTGACGAAACGACGGCTCAGTCACTTAGAAGTAACAAGATTTAGCAACGATGATTCAACTCTCGGAGAATGCGCTGAACAACGCATTTCAAGGACAGTTCTCTATTCAGCAGCAGCCAGTGGATGGAATAATTCACAGACACCAATCCTTCAAAAAAAACTTTACTGTGCCAATATCAGTGATCAGGACCGCCTGGGTCAGTAGTTCAAAACCTTTACAAGTATGCGCTTCCAAAGAGGCTTTCTCAGTCGGGGATAAAGACTCCATCAAGTAATTTTGTAAATTCAATTTTAAGATGTATGCATTTTAATAATGCACTGTGCACGACTGACCGAATTATCCACAGAATTCTTTCACAAAGTTCCCCTTTTTAAATTAGATTGTTTCGTTTTTATAGCATGATTCTGTGCTCTGCTAATTATTTGCTTTTGCATAAACTTTCATTTTTTCTGATTAAACTGATTGAAGAAGTTGGCTATGTCCAGTTGACAAAACGTCAGAATATGCGCAGATCACTACCGCAACCCATAATAGTTTATCTTAAACCGGTCAAAAATGCTCTAAAGCTTTAATTTACAAAGTAAAGTGAACTGACTTATTTACCAGTAACAGTGTTATAGTAGTAAGAGGCGTGGGTGAAAGCTTGTAATAGATAAGCTTTGTTCTTGAATGTGTAGTTTATCTTCCTTTCAAATCCCTTCAACCCTTCAAGCAGTTGATCCACTTTAGCTTGAGAATGTGACACGCCAGTGAAGTTGTTGGCTGGCGCCTGTAGGAAGCCATATTGACTCGCTGTCTTCGTCGATTCGGTAGGTGCGTCCACTTTCGGCAAGACCTAATGCGAACAATAGAGCTTTCTTATTTTGTAACTGCCAACCTAAAGTTATAGCCTAGAAGATTTAACACTATTGAACTTAATAAAAATTAATATTTATCGTACTGGAAGAAGAAGAAACAAGTATTAAGTCCCACATCATTCAAAACCAGCTTGGATGGTGCGAGCATGTAGTACGAATGCCAGATCACTGTCCTTCTAAGCAAATCTTCTCTTCAGAATCGGTAAAAGGTAAACGTTAAGTCGGTGGACAGAATAAGCGCTATAAAGATTCTCTGAAAAGCAACCTCAAGAAGTATAATATCGGTTACACTAATTAGGAAGCCGCAGAGGACAGCCTTATTTGGAGATCACCATCCAAAAGGTGCTGCCACTTTTGAGAAAAACATATCTCAAAAGCTAAAGCACAGAGACTAGAGAAAGAAACTAGGCAATAGGCATACATCCACAACTTGCCGTTCTAAATGATTTCAAATGTTTAAAATTCAAAAGAATTTCATTTAAGATCTCACCGTTAGGCTTTACGTGAAGACCATCACCTCGGGTACGTGGCATAACCATCAGATCGTTAAGTTTGTGAAATAAACAAACATTGCCACTTTGTTGGACAGGTACCACAAGCAGATGCGCTTTTAATGAAGCTGCTAACGAAGGATATTGTAAAAACTAAGTGCCCAGCTAGCGAAATCCGTTTTTTTGCAAAAACGATAGACCTTGCTAGCTGAGTTAGTCCTTTACTTACTGTAAGACCCATATGACACAGCAATAACTGGGCTGAGCGATGGCCACACGACGTCAAGTAAGCGCCCAGTAACGCTTCCACACCGTCCGCGATCGACTTATCGGCGAGTGATTGTTGGTTGTGGAGGTCAAGCATCAAAGGATCGCTGTTGCTCAAGGGTTTTCCTGGTTAGAGAATCAGAGATAAAACATAGTGAGGAAATTGACTCAGTTCGCCAATCAATCAAGACTGACCTCTTCAAAAAGGGCAATCAAGCAGTCAGCAATTTAGTGCCTTTTTACATTGATTCAACGTTTGTGGACTTGAATCGACGTCAAAAGGGTGATTAATTGAAGGAAAGCTTATCATATCGATGTGGAGGAAGAAGCAGCAAGGCATTAATTAATATAATTATCGTTATTTTTTCATCAAATTAACAACATTGGTTTGTTGTCTTCTTCTTCTTTCGTTTGAGACTAGATCAAATTTCAGGGCAGGTGGTGGAGAGCCAGGTGAGTGTAGCTTCGTCCAGCGTTGCTATACCATGCGTTCCATTTGGTGCCTTGTAGATGGGACATTCGAGAACGACATGGTCAGCAGTTTGTTCCTCCGCGCCGCATTCGCAGGCCGATGAGGGAGCCAGACCCCACTTGTGCATGTTGGAATGGAAGCGACCGACTCCGGTTCGGATTCTGTTGAGCTTGACCCAAGTCGGCCGAGGAGGGTCCATACCAGGGGGGCGCGCCACCGGGTGGGGCATAAAACCATGTAGTTTGGTGTCGGTGGCGCACCATGCTGCATTCCAAGTGTCTTCCATGAAGTGTGCTGCGCTGATGGCACGATCGCTGAATGGTTGTAGTAATTCAACAGCAGCTGGCACAAAGGGGTGTCTTGACTTTAGTTGCCGGGGAGATTCCTGAGGTGGGATGCTGAGTTTTGCATGGAGCAAGTGGTCAGGATCCCCCGCCCGGCGAGCCAGGTGTATAATGGCTCCCTTTCGGCAAAGCTCAGCAGGTTGGATGCCTGCAAGGATTGGTAAATACTCTATTGGAGTTGGGCGCAGGCATCCAGTCACAATTCGCAATGCGTCGTTGATTGGGCTGTCGATGAGGCGGGTGTGGGCACTGCGGCACCAGCGCAGTATTCAGCAGTGGAGTGAACCAAAGCCAGGGTTGCAGTGCGCAAGGTGTCAGCACCTGCGCCCCAAGTTGTGCCTGCCAAACGTCTCAGCAGGGCGACGCGAGATGTCAGCTTTTTGCGTAGTGACTGTAAATGGTGACGGTATGTGAGTGACCTGTCAAGTGTAACCCCAAGGTATGTTGGTTCTGGGCAGGGCGGCAGAATTTTGCCGTTAACGGTCACTTTCAGATCACGTTTTGCCTCCCTGTTGTTGAGATGGAAGGCCGCCGCCACAGCCCCACCCCCGCCGAGCCTCAGCCCCCACTGATGAAGGTATCCAGATATGGTCGTCATGTCTTGGCTCAACGTCGTTTGTAATGATTGCCAGTCTTTCGCAGAGTGCAAGATGGCCAAGTCATCAGCATATGCATATTTGTGAGATGTTGTTGATGGTAGGTCATGCGTATAGACGTTGAAAAGGAGGGGAGCCAAGACTGGACACCGTTTTTGAGTCGCCGCAGTCTACTTGGTTTTCCGCTTCCGGTGGTAAGGGCAAAACTCCTGTTGTGGATGAGTTTCATGATCATTTTGACCATGTGCCCGCCAGGGAGCAGGCGGAGTAGCTTGTAGACTAGGCCACGGTGCCAAACAGTGTCATAGGCTGCTGTTAGCGGGGGCTGTTTTTATCGACCTTTCTTTTTTGCCGAGAAACTCTCCTCAATATCCTGAGTTAGTAGTGTGACTTGGTCTACAGTTGACCTCCCGTGTCGGAATCCCAAGGTATGTTGTGGGTCAATTAGCAGTGGGTCAAATGTTGGTTCGACACTGGCGTAGATCAGTCTCTCAAGGATCTTGAAAGGGATGCAGAGCAAGGAGATGGGGCGATAGCTCTTTGCATCGTCTAGTGGTTTGTTTGGCTTAGGGATCGTGACGACCAGAGATCTTCTCCATACTTTAGGAATCTTGAGGCGGCGCAGGCAGGACGACAGGAAATCGCATAACCAGGACTTTAGAATATAACCAGCGTGGATGATAAGCTCTGGACATATCCTATCTGGACCAGGGGCCTTACCAGGTTTTAGGTGCTTGAGGGCAGCATTGAATTCGCTCCGTGAGAAGGATTCGCTCCATTGAATTCGCTCCATGCTCCATGAAGAATTCGCTCCATTGAATTCGCTCCGTGTAAAGTCACATAACAGTTAATGTAGGCTTACCCAAAAGGAAGAAAAAGATAGCTCACCTTTCGCATCAACCGGAGCCCATGTGTCAATGACAAATTCGCCAGAGGATTGGACGAGTGCGCTTTGTTTCAAGGCTGCCTTGTCGGTGAAATGCATTGATCGGTGTCCTGGTAGAGATCCAGTCACATCTGAAATCATTGAACCTGACAAGTCAGTGAACGAGTGAAGAAGATCAAGATAAAACGTGAGCACAGTGGTCTTCGTCGTTGGAGAGAGTTGGCAGGTCCAGAAGCAAAAATTGTTATTTTCACATTGTATTAACGTCTAGCGACATTTAAACGATGTAGAATGGACTTTTGTTGGTTGGGTATCTTTAAGAATTCAGCCACAGCATCTACTGCTGTACCACGTTCCACTGTGTGACATACGCTGCAAGCATTAATACAATACCATCACCATGTTCATAACAAGCAACTAATTGCAACACAACTCTTATGGCTCAATTCCTACCCAGCCAGCAAATCAGTCCTTTTGGCTGGGTAGCTGAAAATTACCAAAGCCCAATATTCCGTTGTTTCCCTTTTTTTGCTTCCCCGCTTCGCCTCCGAGGTATTTCAGGCATCCTCCTAGCATCCCATCTATCATCCGGATCTCATCTTCGTCGTAGATCTCTTCCTCGTTCTCCTTTTGCTCGGAAGTTGCGGATGTGGACTGGTTTGAATCTAACAAAGATGTAGTCAAATCAAATAAATGGAAAGCACACGCGTGTTTGGACCAGACCAAACGTTTTCGGCGATAAGAAACCATTGTCACTTCATGGCTAGAAGTTGTTATTTTCAACCACACGTCATTTATTAGGTCGTGAGCTAAGCACATCATGTTTAAGATTTAGTGAGGATTAAGCGCAGGAATGTCAATTTTTGTGTCAACCGTCCAGCAAGACACGTGCTTCTATCGAGAGTCAAACCCACAACCTCTCGAGCGTCAGTCAGACGCTTTTATTACTCCGCCGCAAAATCGACGTTCTACGTCAATCCATAAACCGATTCAAACAGCGAATTGTAAATGTGTTCGTCATAATGGTCAGGTTGAGGCCAACTAACCAGGTTGTGATGAGCCTTTCAAATCGCGAGATTTCGCTGGAGCTGATTTCTTTTTGGCTCCCGGTACTCCCGTCCACACACCTGCAAGATAGAGTAAAAGAATCGGGCAAACGGCATTAGAAGCTAGCTCACAGCTATGTTTAAGATTTAAAAAAATTAATGAATTTTTTTTTCAGCTTCATATGTCAGCGCTAGAACATGCTACTTAGGCTACCGTCAAACGTTTACGCTTTTTGTTTCAAGAAACTGAACCGATCTCCAAAAAAATTTGTTTTTTAAAACGATAATTTGTTTACCAAATAATCATTTTTCAAGACATGAACCAACATGAAAAGTAAGGAGCAAATAGGTCTAAAACGTACAAATGGCAATCTATTTCCGCACCACAATGTGAATTACATATACTCTGGACCTTTAGGCATGATCGCAGAATAAAAAAATTGAGTGGTGGACTCACCTATCTCAACTTCATCGTCCGAGAAGGAAAAGTCGTCGGCGGCGTCATCGGTCGCCGATGAACCGACAACGAAGCCGGCTGGCATCCAATTCACAGTCGGGTCAAATATATGAGCGGTAATTTTTCCAGCGAGTCCAAATGCCCGACCGATCCTATAGAGGTTATAGTTGGACACCTTCTTGCTTCTCATGTACGACAGCTTGCCTGAAAAGCGAATAATCCAAGTTATCGCAATTGTGGCTTCTCTTAGTACAGGGGTCGGCAACCTACGGCCCGCGGGCCGGATCCGGCCCGCCAAGCAAAATTATCCGGCCCGCAGCATTTTTGCAAATTGTAGTTGGCGGGCCAAAACGAACATCCCATTATTTTATGCTGCCATTTGGTTTTACATAACAGAATTAAGATTACTAAATGTTATGTAAAACTTTCGCAATTTTTACTTTTCCATATTTATCCGTAACGCTCACTTGTAATCACGTAGCCTGTGTACTTATGCCGCAACAATGCTTAGTTAGGGCATTGTCGCCATTTTGAATTTCCTTGATATTCTTTCTCTGCGAACTGCATTTTAGAGAGAGCGACGTTGCAGGCCTGACAGATAGTTTGATAGATTTGAAGTTTTAAGAATTAGTTTGTTTGAAGGTTGATAATTTAGAAATATGTGTAGCTTAGGAAGCAGGAATTGGCCTTTTTAGTGACAGCCGGTCCAGACTTTTAAATTACTTTATTTTTTAGAGTTATAATTTACTCCCAGTTCCATTTTTCCGTTTTTTTCAACAAGTGATTCTTGTCTTTGAAGAATTTGCTGCTTGTTAGAATCCACCAAGCATAGGAAATTATCACAAAGCGCCTTTGTACCCGCGACCTATCGATCACGGGTCGCTTTGTTATAGTAAACTAGGTTTGGGGCAAAATTTAGCTTAAGCTTGCAGAAGGTAGCATCAAGGGCAGTTTCACCTTGAAGTCCGGTTATATTAGCCTATTTACTGCATGCTAGTTGCAGGCTACATGAGTTGCGTTAGTAATAGTCAATTAACCGTATATTTAACGGCAAGTTGAGAACACAACTTACTGATGACCACTTGCAAGATGTTATGATTCTTGCCTCATCCAACCTATCACCTGACCTTCAGAAACTTTCTAGCAGGAAACAACATCAAATATCACATTAATGTTGTGCTGTCAATAAATAAAGTACTTGGTGTTTTTCGTTACCAACTGTTACTAATTTTCTTTATATTAATCTATATAAGCCTATAGTAGCTAAATATGGAGATACTCTGATAAGAACGCCAATTTTAACAATATTATGAAAAGTAAAGAAAACGGAAGTGCAAATGGAAAACTTGTACGGCCCGTTGACATCTGCGCAGTTTTGTTTTGGCCCGCGACTGAAGAAAGGTTGCCGACCCCTGTCTTAGTAGATGAAGATTTAGATGAAGTGAACGGGAAGGCAAGAAAGCCAATCTTCGTGACGAACTTCAGACATGTGTGTGAGTGTCCTGTCAAAGACACGATCACATGTTCTTGAGCGGTGTCGAACCGGCACTTTATTTTCGCCGAGCCAGGGCTATCACCACTCAGCGATGTAGCCGACTTCTCTGATTATGACAAACACACAAAGAAGGTTTATCTAACTAAGAGATAAAACATATACCATAATACAAGTTAAAGCTTTGGTGGATATCCTTCTCACTGGATATCCTTCTCACTTTTTCAATAAAGTCTTAAACACCTTCATGGCTGATGAACCAAAAGACACGCCTGAAGAAGTAGATTTTAGCTATTTTATTAATATACCCTTTCTAGGAAAATATTCAACAATTTTTGCGAAAAACCTAGCTAAACTTATAAAAAAGAAATTTTCATGTGACGTTCATCCTGTGTATAAAACATTTAAAGTGCACCAATATTTTCAACTGAAGTCGCCTACCCCCTTTGCTCTTTCTTCAAATGTTGTGTATAAATTTAGTTGTTTGCGTGATGCAAACCAGACATACATTGGTATGTCAACCAGACATTTGTTGACAAGGGCCGGGGAGCACTTAAACCCAAAAGTGCAATTAAAGAGCACATCGCCTCTTGTGAAACGTGCTCTGACAATGTCTCGATCGACCAATTTAAAATCATCTCTCGAGGCAGATCTGATTTTCAGACTAAGATCATGGAAAGCCTTAAGAATTAAACGTAACAATCCATCTCTCAACCGGCAGTTATTCGCCTGTGGCTCATCGTTCCTTTTGTGTGTGTTCTAATTGTTTTGTCCAATGCCTGTAGTCTACACCTCATGTGATCTGTTTCCCACCGCATAATTTACTCACAATCATTCTCGTATCATTTGTTCAGTTTGTGCTTTTCAGTCCAGAGTGTCGTTACAGTTACAGTGCATAGTCAAATTTATCTTACGATTTTTCATTTTATGTATTGCAGATTTAATTCCTGATGAGGACACACGTACGTGTCGAAAACGTTTGAGTTTATTTTATTTTAATTATGTTATATTTTGTGTGAAATAAAGTATGTTAAACCCGCTAAAGTTACTATGTTTTATTTCTCTATAATACAAGTTAAGTAACATATAAAGTATTAAAAACTGCATATTTTGCATGGAATATAACATAAAACCTTTAGACATGCTCACAATGGCAAAGTGGCGTCATAACAAGGAAGCAAGAAATCTATCAAGAATACGATTATTACGATCAAGAATACGAATGTTATATTTCAAACTTTAAATTTCTTATCGTTGTACCTTCATGGGCTTCCGGGTAGGTACAATACAAGTAGAGAGTGACTGCATGTTTGAGAAACGAGTCTCCCAACATCTCCAACCTTTCCAAATTGAACCCGTCACTAGCATTCGACAGGGTCAGAGCCTAATGAATACACAAAGCAAACAAATGAGATAAGATGCAAGCTCTATGTCGCTAGCAGAGGCAGTTTTCCAGACTACAAATCAGTCGATTTTTACCTTGATTCATACAATGTAAATAACGACTGATTTGCTCTGTAGGTTCTTCTCCAGGTCAAGTGCTACTCAACAGCTGTTATTGATGTCGGCTTCATGATCGAATACTAGGAGAGAGCACGACGCTTAAAAGGACATTGGATCTATATTATTCTATATACTAAGTGCAATGGGCACAAAAAAAAAAACGTTGTCGATCAATTTTTATTTTGTAACATAGCCCACTATCACTGGTTGGCGTCTGGACCAAACGAAAGAAAGCAAATCCTCTGATACCTCTACCACTAAAGATGACGCAATGAAAATTAAAAAATTTTAAGCGACAAACCTAGTTTCATTGGCGAGAAACACCCGTCAAAGCGTAGATCACATGATTGTCAGCTTGAACAAAAAGTTAAGACAAGTAGTTACCCGCAAGATGACGTCAGGGCCGGGGCCGATTTGTGTTGTGTCAAATTGCGTGTTGCTTAGCAACGACTTAGGCAGAATGTAACGCAAATCATTCGGTGGAGAGTCATCTTTTTCACGACGCTTTCTTTTCTTCTTCTTCCTTTCTTTGCGAGATTCGTCATCGCTGATGAAGCATTCTTCAAAATCATCAGACGAAAAAGAAACATCAGAACAGCAACCCTCAACAGAAGAAGAGTCGGAAAGATCATCATCTTTAATCTTGTTTTCGATCGCTCCAGAACTGTTAGATCCACTTTTGCTGGAGGAGCTTTTGTCAGATAGGGCATCTTCCCGATTTTCAGCGTCCTCGACATTTTGTGAGCCACAGCAAGGGGGTGGCGATTCTGTGGCTATACTTGAGTTTTTTTCAGACACGCCAGAAGCAGAAACATCACAATCATCGCTCACCAAAGACGAGTTACAGATTTCTGGTTTATCGATCTCATCTGGACCTGACGGGGCAGGCGGCAATGAAGACGATTCTGAGATATTGTGGTCGTGGTTTTTATCAACAGTTGAATCGTTTTTGCCATCCACTTCTTTTATAAATGCTGAATCGGAAACACTACAAACTGGCGACACTGACAAATCCACTTGGGATAGATGGTCGTTTGTAACGGTAGCAAGGAAACGCTTTGAAACTAAGGGACTGGAATAAGCAACTGGGCCTCCGCTGCCCCAACCAAAGTTGATGTCGTCCCAGGTGTGCCCGAGCGGTCTCTCTTCAGCTGTGATGCCTGATTTGGCAGAAATATCCTGGCGCAGCTCTTCGGCGACCAAAAGCTGAAAGACTCTGAACCGGCAAAAAAAACGTATCAGAAAAAACGGATCGTTTAAAAAAATAGTAGATTTTCAAGAAAAAACTTATGTATAGCATAAGGTAGACTATAAACTACATTTCATGAAAATCACTTCAATAATGGGTCAATGGCTGCCTTACAATTTGCACAACCGAAACAACGAATCTGTGATCAATCACTTTTCCAGGAACTGAATTAAACTTTGAAACCAACAAAAAAGACAAAAAAAAAACCGCACCGAACAGCATACACTTGATCGCAAACGTGATGCTACAATGCCACTACTCATTCGCAACAGTGCTGCCAAATGGTATGGAGTCGAAGTAACAGCAAAACCAAATACCGATATAGAATAGAAGGCAGACAGACGGCTTTCCTCCAGAGAGAGGCAGGAATGGGGTGAGCCTCACATAACTCCGGAACAAGGATCTGTCGGTTGTGGAGACTTTCATATTTTGCTCTCTTCTTTTCCAATGAAGACAGGGGGAGAGCTTTTCCTTTCTGATTGAGATGTCGAGGGGTAAGCAGATTTAATCTGAAATAAAAAAGATAAACATCGGTACTCTTATGGGTTTGACGAACAACCATAAAATCATTGCTTTACCAAGTGCAAAAGTACACGTGGCTATGCCTTGAAAAGGCAGAGAAATGCCGAAATGGAAGCAGCTGATTGGATAGCCTTTCAACAGTCTTTTGCTGTTGGTTATTTTGCATTTGCCACCTTGCTGTTACGTAAAAATATATGCAATTGTATCGCATGATGTCACAAAGGAGACTGATGAAATAATCATCATCGCGAAAGCGTAATCACTTCAGCGTCCCAGTTCCATGTTTTCTAAGCTCCAACTTACAGAAGCTTGAGAAAACCTATTGTGTCCCACACGTGTTTGATGAACTGAGCTTGGCAACGTTTAAAATTGAAATAAAAAAGTTTGACCTCTCAGATGTCAGAATTTACAAGCAATTCCCGTAGTTTAATTCAATTAATGCGTTTTTCACCTGGAAGAAGTGTGGTCGACATCTAACAACGGCTGACTAGCGCATCTTACATCCAGTCCATACTTGACAGAGTAGTACTGTTTGAAGCTTTGATACTCAGAAGATGGGAAGGGACTGGATGGATCGAGCTCGTCTTTGATCTCAGCCACATAGAACCTTAAATGAAATGTGTTTAACCGAATTGTGGAAGTTACAACGCAAAGCTTGCTAGCAAATACGCCGTTTTGTGTTCAACGTCGGCAAGACGTTAAACCAATATCAAAAGAACAAATTTTACTGGACAGGTTGATGGCAGGGATATTACATGGCTGGAATGCAGGTGTTTTATGACGACACTTGTGGGTTTTTATGCAATGTAGATATTTGCTCCTTAGCGTTATTTTCTTTCTTTTTTGTAACATTATTTTTGTGATTTACTAATCAAGCAATTTGTTTTTCAGAGAGGAAGTACCATATACACCAAAACAGGAATCTTTCAATTATAAAAATCAAATGTAATTCAGATTTTCTACTACATCACTTATGACACCGTGTTTGTTTTTTACACCAAACGTGGGATAACTACGTCTTCTACCTGTTCGGTTGGTCGCAGGTCCTGTACTTTGCGACAACCACGCCGTCTTCGTAAACTTTTCGGTTGAAAGTGAACGATTTGTTTTTCTCGGACATGCGGTGATTATACCAAGGATCGCGCTTCATTTTCTCAGCAACGCGTCGTTTTGCGTCAGTACGCGTCATGAAGCTCCAATCGATGTCGAGCCGACTGAGGTTCGGGCAATATCGAGACGAAGGAGCTGCAACAACAGGTGAGCATCTCTTGATTGAGATGATGAAACTTGAATCCAAAAACCACTGCGAGGGATCTCAGCGGAAAAGAAACTGAGATATTTTTTAAGGCGTGCAAAGCAGGGTTCATCAGGGCTGAAATAATTTATCCCAGTTTATAAAATCCGCTTTTTTATATTGAATTAACGTCTGCAAAAAACAGAATGTAAAAAAGGAAAAGTTTTGATAGTTGGGATTATTTCCTTTACTCTTTAGATATCTCTGTTTAGCACATCCGTAACAAGGCATATTGATGCGTCGTAAAACAACGTAGATTAGGTGTTTGGAAGTTATCTTGTTTAGCAGTTTGAACAATAAAACCCAGTTGGCTTTGCAGGAAACGATTTCTGATACAAATTCCTAGATCTTGAATATTTTCAAAATTCCAAAGTTTGGTCTCCAACGACTTTGATATTTTCCATCTGGCAACACGCACTTTAAAAGGAGTCAACAAATTTATCGTATAGATGTTTTGTTACAAAGATTTTTGTCACTCGCAAAGGAGCAACATGCTGAAAATGATACTGGGCGCGAAAGAGTTATGACATCACAGCAAAAGCACCGTACCTCTGTTCAAGACGACTATAAGAAGCTGATTGGCTGAATGGTCAGGTTGAAATGACAACGGAACCCTGTCCACTCGTAAAGTGTCCGAGAAGATGTAGCGATGGAAGGCTTTTATCTGTTGAAAACCAGAGTTTTGAAAGAGTGCAGACAATTCTTGTCAATAAAATCAAGCGATCATAACTTAGAAAAAAATAAAAACCGATATTAGATGAAAAAACTTGAAATAGGCGAAACCCCAAAAGTTAAAATAACCAGTAAAGAGCTTCCAGAAAATAACCAGTAAAGATTATTTATTTCAATTCATAAAAAGGCTTCAGGTAACAAATTTTAGTTTACAAGAAAAAAAATCTCAACATGTACCCAACACAGAAAATCAACCATTTTTTACATTGATGCAATTTCTGCATAGGTTGAATCAATGCAAAAAAATGGTTGCTATGCCTTCTGGGTAAGAGCAACTTCATTTCTGAAGGTTTTAGAAATGTCACCCTTCAAGTGAAGATTACCAAACAAACGGATCAAGGCAATAACTGACCAGTTGTATTTCCTGAGCATTGAGCTTTACAAAGGCTCGGCACAAGCGCAATCGTGCTATTTCTTCGCCGGAGCGAGTAAAGATCGGGGTGCCGGGAATCTGTGATGAAAACAAAGAGGTCTTATCAATGGATAAAGAGCAAGATGTTTGACTGAAGGTACAGTAATATATCGCATAGCGATGAAATTTGAAAAGGTAACATGCAGATCACTGTCCAGTGTCCACTCTAAAAACCAGGCTATTCCTGAACGAGAACACAAGGATATGTTGAAAACGTTTTGAAAGTTTTCTGTTATGAAAACTTTGTTTATGTTTATGCTATGTCAGCATCTTTTTTGCGTTAACAAAATAAAACTTAAATAATTTAAGATTTAACAAATAAAGGTGAAACCCGTTGACGTTCTACAAATCTACATGTTTATATGTCTATAAAAACAGTTCAAGCACTACGAGTAATAACTTCAAACCTATTTAAAAAAGACGCTATTTATTTGCAGTCATGGACGATTTTTAACGATTATCTAACGTTATTTCTTCTACCTTGTACAATACACTACATACTTGATGGTTCAAAATTTCTGATGAAGCTGGCGGACTTTAACTCAAAGCTTAGAGTGTCAGTTGTACACTTTCAGACACGGTAAACGGTGATGGGAAGGGTCTTCCAAAGAAAATGTTTTCAACAAGAAATTGCAGATTTCTAGTTCCACGGTTTCATAAAAAAAGATTTATCACCTTTTCGAAAATAATTACCTGTGGGATTCTTTTGGTGGTGAGAAGACCAAAGCATCTCGGTGTGTCTTCTGGAAGATAGATTTTCCTCATTCTCACGTTCAGTTGTTCTGGAAGAGGAGATTTGATCCGCATCTCGATCTCGTATATAAACACGTTTTCATCAGTATTGGGAAGACAACTGCGCAAAGTCGTCGGAATCTGGAGACAGGAAAAGACGCATAGATGAAATTCTTTGGAATAAGCTGATAGAGAACTTTTTGCTGCAGGTGTACATCAGTTGATTAAAAGGATCTTCCCTCTTGTATGACTTTCGTTTGGAAATAAACAAAACCACAGCTGCATGTGTAACTTTATTGCACATTTTCTCCACGTAAGGCAGCAACCACGTTGGGACTCATAGTTATTTCTTATTTATCACCATTGTCTTGTGCCTCATTGTCATTGTCTTGTGCCTCATTGTCATTGTCTTGTGCCTCAGTGCTATTGTTTTGACTGCTTAGCCAAGTGGTGAGAGCCATGAAACGGTACTCGAAAGAGCGCCTGTTGGACACCGTTCAATAGCATGCGGCTGTTTCTTTGGCAGGACACTTAAAGGCATGCCTGAAGGTGGACTCCCTGCCTTCCCGTCCATTTAATTGAAATTATCAACTACCGGGTGTAAGCCTGGACACGACAACAACCACTGCCATGATGCTGGTGTGAATGACAGTGTTTCAGATTGGGCTGCGAGTAGATATCAGGGTCTTGAGCCAAGTCTATGATGTTGACATTTCTATTAATTGGGTAAACTATTTTGAAATGTTACTTTCTTGATTCGTTAAAATCTTACGTCTTTAACATAAGTTTGTCTTCTTTTGGTCGATCCTGGGCGACCGGGCACAGTGGAAGGTTCAGGTTTCCAGGGGTCCAGTTCCTCAGCATACTTCACAGTCTCTTTGCCTTCGTGTAGAGAACAACATGAAACAATGAGTTGTTTTCAGGAGTATCATAACTATTTATGACAACATAGCAAGGAAAGAATCGGCCACTTCCGGTAGTAGGGACAAAACCGAATTTGGATGATGGTGATATTCTTAAGGTGAAAATACTATTTATTTACTAAGACATTACGGGTTGAATGAGTTTTGAATAAAGCTAAATTGTTAAATGTAAAATCTCATGCCACAAAATATCTCATTTTAGAAGCAAATTTGAAAAAGAAAAAACTTATCAGGCATTTCAGCGAAACACAAAGGAATGCCGTGCTCAAGAAAAAAAAAAAAAAAACTTCTCAAATTATATTTTAAACCAACTCCAAATTTTTAAACTGAAAACATTTTTAAAAGATTTATAGAGCCATACATGGAAACAAGTGTGCAGGGCGTTCTAAGCCTGGCACAAAGAAGGGGCCTAAGTGGCTAACACGCTGATGACAAACCTATTGGCATAAGATTATCATCCAGCTCTCCGCGTAAGTGCAGCCTTTTGCAAGCTTCCATAGCCACTGCTTGCTGGGCAAGTATCACTGAAGGCATCAGAATTCCCTGTCATAAAAATACGGTACATAGCAACTGAAAAACAACAACGCTCTAAACACAAACGGAAGACAATAGAAGTATATCAAGCAATGTTCATAGCGCATCTAAGTCACGGACACTTGAGTCTTTGATGACCTCGTTTTTGTTAACAATTGAATGGTGAAAAGTTTTTCTTTAAAACCGGTCGGTTTTCTATTACAACCGCCGTTTTGAAAACTTACTTTTGACTAAATCTAAAAGTGAAATAAGTTCAAAACTATTTCTATTTCAAGGTGTCACAAAAAATCGAAGCCATGTAGTGGAGAAGTAGTTTCATTACAGAAGAGAGTTTTTGTATCAAACCTTAATGGGCTCTCTGACATGAGAGTTGATAGGCAGCTGCAGGGTGCACCGATACATCCGCTCATTGGCCAAGTAGCCACCGCCTATCTCCTCGCTGACGTCACAACGTGGGCTCAAGTGGGTGAATGGATCGCTGGGCAAACGACTGCAATATCTGGATACAGGGACAAATTATGGTTTGAAGTCTCGACCCAGACAGCAAATCAACCGTTTTTTACACTGATTCAACGTCTGGAAAGCTTAAGCCGCCAAAACCTGAAATGCTCAATACTTCATTCAGCTAAGCAGTATACAATAGAGTATACAATATTTGCTATTTACAATATCAGTACAATATTTACAATATTTACAATATCAGTATACAATAGAGACGCAATAAATAATCTCAAGCTCCACAAAAAAGTGCTGGCAATGTTAATATAATGTAAAAAATGGCTAGTTTGCTACCTAACCGAAATGCCGAACATGTTACCAAGCGAAGAAAATCCGAGTAAATGAAATTACAATTACCAACGAAAAAAACCTCAACACTCAGTCTTTCGTGCTAAAATAGGATCTTCGAAAGGTCCTTATTCAAATAAAATGTCTAGACTCTTGAACCTTCTGAAGATCCTAAAAGTTTTTTTGATGACGAGTGATTTCATTTACTTTAAATACACACCAACATTACCTATTTACGATCTTGATAGCGTTACGCATGGTCACTGATGCGGAACTAGAGGGAGAGTAGGGAGGTATGACGTTGTCATAGTCGTATGTTTCTTCACCGTCTTCAAGAATGCCTTCATCTTCGTCCAAGCACGACGAACCTTGTAGCACCTGGGAAGCACGAACTGTCATGAAATAGAAAGTAGAAATAAAAGTTGAATAAAATCGCACACACTATTCAGTCGTTTTTTACTTTGATTTAAGGCTTGGATACGTTGAATTAGTGTAAAATATAACCAATTTGTTGGCTGGGTGGAATTTTTTGATGATTAACTTCTAATGGGATTAACGTTAAACTTTAAAAGTTGATGCTTGTTGTGATATTTAGCCAGGGCTGTGGAGTCGGAAGGATGTTGGCGTGTCCAGAGTCGTTAAAAAGGCCGACTCTGACTTGATACAAAACGATGATCAATAAAATTTGTGTTGCAATCTTTTTTCAAAATATTGTTTCTTGTTCTTTGTTTTGCGCTCTAAAACTTTGCTTGAAAATAAAAGTGTTTGTTCCTGTGAAAGTCACTGTCTCAATCTCGATCAAAACGTAGTAATATTTAAAAAAAATGAAACAGGACAAAAATTTAAAAAAATTTGGCAACACTGAAATAGGAGTCGGACAGTCATAAACCGAAGAGTCGGAGTGGTGTATTTTTTGCCCGACTCCACAGCCCTGGATTTAGCAATCTCCTGAGATACAGGAGCTTTGTGTTCAAAACGACTGACTTGTTCAATGCGTTTGTATTCCTGCAGAGTCTCTATGAATTCGTGCTTTTCCGTCTCCCGAACAAGCATTACGTAAGCGGAGGTGTGTGCGCGCGCTCTGCTTTTTGATTGGCTGTATGCGCTGAAACGTAACATTTTCAAACTTAAGTATTCTGGCATAAAAAAAATAACATGGACACAATGAGAAGATACATTCTTCAGAAGGTTTCCTGAAAGCTACAAAAGGATGTTTATTGTTTACAAACAACGCTATTGGAGATGACAAACGTTAATACAGAAGGGATGATAACTGTTTTAAAAATAATGTCTAAATTACGAAATTTTTGAAACAAATCGTACAAATTTTCATAAAAACTATATATAATGTAGCGAACTAACAAATAACTAAACGCCGTTCGACTCTTACCTGTACGACTTCGCCACATCGAATCTCACTACGAGATTGCATTTTGGCATGTACGCGCAATTCTCCAACCCTCCGGACGTTATCAAAAGGTTTGTTTCGTGACATCGGAACTTACGCACAACCTGTGGCAGACAGCTGTCAACAAATCGTGTAATTTATTTTTAAAAATATCAACTTGTTTCAAATGTAAGGACGATGTCAGGTAACGGAAAGCAACTTTCCAAAAGGTACCCAAAAGGTACCATAAAAAAATTCCCTACTTTGAAATTTGACCAATCAGAGTCGCGCTGATCAGTAGGGTAGGCACTTTAACACTTATTACTTTGAACTTTGTTTGGTAATTACAGAAGAAAAAAGAGCAATAGCAATGGTGACAATAAAACCCACATCAATGAAATGACTACCACCGTCCTAATTCTCTGCGCCAAGTCAGCCGATGCTAAACCGATGACTAAATTTAGCTACTATTTGCGTTTTTCCTTTGTTCTTTCGAAGTTTTAACATAGGGGATTTTTTTATGGTACCTTTTGAAAAGTTGCTAACGGGAATTTTCCAACCACAAATGAAGAAAACCCACCCCCTGATTGTTTGCAGATGTTGAATCAATGTAAAAAAGAACGTTTTTGTTTGTTAAAAAGTAGATTGTTCCACATTTAGTTTTGTGAATTACAACAATAATGAAAGTTAGAAAAATATATCACAAGTAAAATTCTTACTTTAAGATATTTGGATTAAATTTGTATGAAACGCACTTCTTTGACAGTTCAAAACACCTAAAAAGACTTCGTTTCTCGTTTCTGTAATTACATTATGATACACGCGAGCTAGCCAAATCTAGACACGTAGAATTAATGAAAAAACAGACGTGTCCAGTCTTGCATACTACCCAAACAAAAAAATTAGCCCTTTTTTACATTGATTCAACGTCTGCAGACAAAAAATGACTAATTTGCCGTCTGGATTATCGTACTTCTTCTTGTTTTGCCTTTTCGGTAGTCGTTGAGAATATTCCCGTTTGTGCACTTTCCTCTGTGGCAATCCCGAGGTGGGAGCTGATCACGTGTTTCAGGTCAGAGTCTTCCTTGCATACATCTTTCAGCAGTCGGTGTAACATCATGGCAACGTAACTGTACGTAGAATTATTGTAAATGCAGCAGATAAGTGCAATGCAAAATGTCGTATATTTTCGAAAACTCGAGTCCAGGTCAGCTTGTAACATTGAAAAACACACTAAAAGCGTTTTCTTTGCAACATCATTTTCGTGAAAGTGATTTAGAGAAACAAAAACGTTAAGCAGATGAAAAGGTGATCGAAAATTTTCCCTGAATTTCAGAACTTGTTTTCGCACAGGGTAGTTTTTAAACCTGAATAAAATAGCCAGAGATGTTTCAATAACATCAACAGATTTTCTGTACTAAAATTGTGTTCTCGTGCGTCAGCTACAGTAAAGCTTATCGAATGACAAAGATTAGCGAAGATTTTAATCAAAAATTGCATGTTTGCAGTTTGTTTATACTTTTGTATGTTATAAATAATAGAAAACATAAACTGATGCAGCTTCAGACAGAAAAATCCGTTATTTTTAAATTTGTACGTCCGCAGACGTTGAATCAATGTAAAATGAAGGATTTTGCTGTCTGGGGTGTTGTCAGTGCTCGACCCTCATGACAAGATTTTTTTATTTGACTTAAAAGGAAATCTACGTTTAAACTTTAGAAATCGCAATAGTGGTAAATATGAACGTAGCAAAACATTTCAATTGGACTAATAGTGGAAACTGACCTTTCTTTTACAAAGACAATGCCGCACAAAGTGTTGGTCAAGGGAGAGGGGTAACTGTCATCCGTTGAGACGTTACTCTTCTGACTCTTCTTCTTCTGCCCGTATTCTTTCTCATCGTCATCATCTTCCGTGTCCGAGTTTTGCCACCAAGACACATAATCAGCTTCACTCCTGCATGTTGAACAACATCCTTTAGGACAAAAAATGTAACAATATGTATCCGAACAAGTTGCTTTAGGTAACGAGACCCGGTGCATTGAACCTGCAAACTATAACTTCGGTCCGGCGCCATTTTTTGTTATTGCGCTGATTGAGCTTCGCAAGTGATCTAATTTGCACAAGAAAACATTGCTCGTTCAGCTGCAAGAAACCAAAACATGTTGAAGATCCATGCTCTCAGAGAAGACCTCACCGATCGTTGTACTTGTGAGCTTGTTTCTGTTCAGGTTCGCTACTAGGTTTGTATTCTTTGAGCACTTGCAGCAAACGATGAACTTTCGGCGAAACAAACTGTAAAACAACGTTTTATGCAGAGATCAAACAACCAATAAAATGCAGCAAATAGTATAAATTTATTTGATGTTGTAAAAAAAGCGTGAACAAAAATGCAAAGCACAACATAATTGTAACAATTATTTGCAATGGAACAAACTAAGAACTTAAAATACACACAATAGGAACGAGAAGCTACGAAAACACCATGCAAGGTCTTCAACTCAAAAAGTTGTTAAAAAGAGGTCTAATTAACAAAGATAAGACTGTCTCTTCTATTTAGTGAAAAAGAACTTTTTTAAGCTACATTCTAGGTATGATGTACTTATATCATTCTAACTGACATTGAATATACAAAGCAAGGGGTGCTAAAATAGTTTGTCATTTAGGCTTTGTATGTTATTACCATCTCAAGACGTGCTGGGTTAAGGTCACAACTGATATGTAGATTACACGTGAAGAAAGTTCATATACCATCTTGGAACTAAGCAAGGTGATTCTATCAACACAGGCTGAGGTTTAATAAATTCTATGTCATCAGTCGCCAAATCTAGGTAAAATTTCTTACATAATTCGTATTATGAACTATAAACACACTGAGAATAAGTTATTGTAACCGCAGCGTAATACAAAACTCACACCTTTAAATCGACATGTTTTGTTTCACCGATATGATGGTGGTACATTGTGTAGATCATTCTCAACGTTGTATTGACGTATTGGAACAGTATTTTTTGCCACAGTAGTGACCCACTCGTGGGCTCTTCTTCGTTGTCATCGGCCATTGTAGCTTTCAGGCGACGTCCTACGCTGAGGATAGCTTTGTGGAGTTGTTTGATCACTAGCTCAATCAGTTTGTAAGCACCTAAACAATGTCAGAAGTATGACGACACAATACATCATTATCGACCGCATAGCCGTGTAGTGAAAGCCCTGGCTCGACGTTTAAAAGGCCGATGGTTCGACTCCGCTAAAGAGCATATGTCTTTGGCAAGACATTTAAAGGCATGCCTGAAAATGAACACAAAGATTGGCTTCCTTGCCTTCTCGGCCACTTAATCCAAATCTTTAACCACGGCGCGTATGCCTGGATACTACAAAAGAATGACATCGTTTCGATGTACTTTTAGAGTAAGTTTTAACTGACTAACGTAACTTAATGCATGCCCCGATGAAGTTAAATGATTAAATGGACACCCAGCTTTGTGAACGATGAAACGGAAGATTAAAGAACGAAAGAGTCGATTTGCACACATAGAAACGAGAGATAAATTATTTTTGCATCAGTGATTTAAAGAAGTGGTTTCCAACCTTATTCTGCTCATGGCCCATTAAACTAGGAAGATTTTGATGGTGGTCCATTAACTTATGCAATAAAAACACAAAATGACATGAGAAGATTGACTCACACAATCACGTGATGTTGAAAGGCAATAGTTTTTTAAGACAGTTTCTGCTGATAAAAATTTATGATGGCTATTGTGGTTTATTATTCGGATTTATGCATAGCTCGGTGGCCCACCACTGGGCCATGATACACCAGTTGGGAACCATTTGTTTAAAGTCTCCAATATTTAAAGGTACAAAGAAGAACACAAAGATACAGACTGTCCAATTGTTCGCAATCAACATTGGTGACACATTTGTCAAACGACAAAAACCACTCACACCATGGTCCTAAAACATCTAGGACTGTTAAGATTTCTTTGATGAGCTTTTTAGAAGAACCGCAAAGATCTTCTGCTTCACCAGCTTCTTCTGCATCACGATTATCTACTAAGTCAGCACAGATCGGGGATTCCTTTGACTTTTCTTCAATGTCGTTTGCTTCTGAAAAAACGACATGTGGAGAATTAACATGTTAGCTTTGGCCACTCTAAGTTCAACAACTTATTAAAACGTGTTGTTGCAAAGATAATACCAGACAAAGTGCAAAAGTATTACCAGAGTCAATGATCGTTTGCTCGCCCACGACAGTGTCGTCAGAAAGCGTTTCGGATAGCGCGGTAACCTCCCAGTCAATGGTGCGAATTTCGCTGCTTGATTGGATCTGCATGAAGTAGTGTAGTCGTCAGGGTACAAACATGTCATATCGAAATAACATAGAAAATAATTCTGCAACGAATTACATCCCACATAGTGCTAAAAAAAACTTAAATCAAAGCACATGAGTGAATTGCCGATAAAAACCAGGGCTATGGAGTCGGAATCGTGAAGTTGGAAGGATTTTGGCGTGTCCAGAGTAGGATTCGTTAAAAAAAGGACGACTCCGACGATACAAAATGATAAAAAAAAAATTTGCGATCTTTTTTCAAAAAATTGTTTCTTGTTCCTCGTATTAAAAAATCTAGCAATCCTCCAAAATCTGGCAACACTGAGACCAAAGTCGGTCATTTATGAACCGAGGAGTCGAAGTCGCACATTTCTTGCCTGACTCCACACCCCTGAATTAAAAACTGTTATTCGTAATGCAGATACACAAATTATCATCTGAAGCAAATGTAAGGTTAAAAATTGTACCTCAATGGCCCTGCTGGCTGCCAACATTCACTATGAAATTTATAATGACATAAAAAGAAATAAATAATGGCGCGAGGTGTTGTTAGTCAATTTAAACTGAAACAAGAAAAAAAGCCGCAAAAAAAATCAACAATACCATCAAATCAAGTAATCCAAATCGTAAAACTACACACCTTGCACACATCCAACCATGCCAGCGTATTGCGGAGTATGCTTTTCGTCTCGTCGACAAGATTCGATATCGCTATGTCTTGGTTATTGTGCTGGTCGGCACTTAAAATGATGTTTTCGGATGGTTGTAGAAGTGCATGGCGATCCAAGGCTATCAAGTCGGTAGCGGTCTGAGCCTTTAACAACACGAAACAGTTTCATTCAAAAGTGAATGAGGAAACATATATATCCACAAAGACACAAAAGAAGAATCTCCTTTTGATGATAAATTGAACGAGATGTTAAGATTTCGTGCTCTCTTTATAATTTGTTTTTATGTTTATTTTATGGGTAAATATGATCGATTTACAATCGTACACAAGCATGCTTAGTTGGTAAAAATGAATTCGTTTTGCAAACGAGGTGGTAGAACTCATGCTCTTCCATATTTAAGAGGCAGCCATTGGACTATGTTGCTATCAAGTGCTGTGAGGTTAGCATTTTCATCTCAAAGTCAGTGGACAGGGCACCTATGAATGCTGTGTAGCGTCGGAATGGCCCGTTTCGGTGAGTCCGATCCCTGAACGGGGGATTTTTTCAATTCTTTTTTTTAATTATCGGGTACCGTAGCTTAATTATCATTGCCGTTTTAGGGTTAGAGGTTAGGAACTCACCGAATAGTAGCAGACCCGTGTAGTGTGCAGGGCTGTGGAGTCGGAGGGATTTTGACGTGTCCGGAATCGCAAAGTTATAAACCGAGGTCAGGAGTCGAAGTCATATATTTTTTGCCCGACTCCACAGCCCTGGTTGTGTGGTCTGGGTCTGGGAGTTTGATCCCTAAACACAAGATGGCGATTCTGCAAGACCACATTGAAACATATTGCTGTGAAAAAGTTAAACTTCAGTGTGAAGATGGAGTTAACCCATCCTTCCGTTGTAGTTCTGACCTGAGTAAAAGTGATGTATTTGGCGCCTGGGGATACGGACAACCACCTAGTTCTTGTACTGCTACTAGCCTACTATCACTCACAGCAGTTACTCCAGGCCTTTTCAAGGTTAAAATCGAAGTTATGGAGGTCTGTAGCATAGCGAAAGAAGTCGGTAAGATTTGGGGTGCTGAAAATGGTGCCGTAAGAACCAACTGCTTTTAAGAATGAAGAAAAAAAAATGAGTAACTCACTTTGGAATGCAACAGCAATTCCATTTCTTCAATCTCTTGCTTCAGTTTATCCGCTGTACTCTGATCTCGCAAAAGTGACGTTGTTAATCCAAGTATATTAGGCGTTGCGTGATTGTCATCCAGTATCTTCACAAATTATATTATCAGGTTTTGTATCAAGCCATGCAAATTAAAGGTGCGCCCTCTAGTCTAAAGTTACACCGAGTGGTTTGAGATTTGCATTTAGTGAATAGAAAGGGTAATTGTAAGGTACTCCATGTAATTCTTAACACAAAACCTTTCTGAACAGTGAATAGGCTTTTCTCTATAGATGTTACGTTAACCCATCAGCCAATCACTCTTGCTTCTCCGCCAACACTAGATGTGCCATAAAAAGTATCCAATCACTGACAAAAACATATTTAATATTTTGTCCATTTTTTTATCAAACTTCCAAAACTAATTCGACACTGGCTGAACAATGAACATTTTTTAGACTTTGTAAACATTACTATGTACACACCTTCATTATCTTTCTGTAAGGATGAGATTCGTCTCGAACATAGTGACATTCATCAAAAGTAATTAAATAAATTAATTGCACCAAGGAAGAATCAAGAAGTATCGCATCGAGCAGAAGTTCTGGAGATATCGTTATAACCTAAAAACATTTAACTTGGCCTTTACAAATCCACGCAGCAACAATCAAACGTTTTTATAACCTAAAACCACTTTCAGACTTTCATTGTCACGGTGAATTGAAAGGCTAAGGTAAACATCCAAAATTTTAAAGCTTTGAAAAGGTTGGTATAATTGTTACTATAAAAATAATGAAATCAAATGGAAACTGTTTAGTTTTAAACATGAACATTATATTTCATGGGCTTTGATCTTACGATCTTCACAAATGATATGAAATCGTTCTATGACCTTTAACCATGACTTGATGGCATTTGCCCAATTGCCCATGATATGAAATGATTTTATCAATCGTTTGACCAAGTGTGGCCAACATTCAATGATTTTTTAAATTGTACGGTACCTGATGAGATGTGAAAACTGATTTCCAATCTTTTGTGTTTAAATTTACACAATGGTCTTTGGTGCATGCCATTACATCAAGGTTAAGATGGCTTTGTAATAACTCACTTTGGCTTCTTACCAATTTTTCTGAATAGAGTAAAATGCATTGAACAATATAAATAAGTAGTTTAGTAGATTTTTTTTTCGTGTAGTGACTAAAAATAACTCATCTAGTTAAAACAAACACATTTTTGAAATTTGTAATTCCAGAACCTTAGTTCAGAAAACGTGAAGTTTTTAATAGACCTATAACTTGAATTGTTTGCTTAATGTAAAAATGTCACAGAAATTGATACCATGCCATAACATCATCTTTAAGTTGTTTTACAATCTCTCTTTGTAGGTTAGCAAAACTATTGCACTGTACAGTCCTCGAAATTAGCGGCGGCACACGGCAATTGCCGCCGCAAACATCATCATGGCCATTCTGCTACGGCAATAAAAATGCCGTCGCAAAATGAGCACTTAATTAGGACAAAAATTGTTCAAAATTTCTTCCTGTTTTGTTTACTCGCAGCGGGAGTTTAATCAGCAGAAACATCGCACCAAGACCTAACCTCGGACTATTTTACTTGCTGTGAACACTCACGCAGTCTTCGAAATTAGCATATTTTTACTTTGCAAAAACGTTGACAAGGCCAAACGGCAAAAGTTGAAATTGCCTCGGCAATTGCTGTGAACGTTTATTACGAAAAAATTGTACCAAAACATGTAAAACGAGAAGAGAAAAATATAATCGAATAATCTATCACGGCCGCACTGTTTGATTTGTTATGATGTAATAATACCAAAAGTATCGATAAAGCGAGAAACGCGATACGCACGCTGTTACGGTGATTCACGTGAAATAACTCATTGGGGGGAAAACAGTAAGTTAATTTTGGGTTGATTCAACGTTCGAGCCAGCACAAATCGATTTAATTTTTCCGGCGGGTTATATCGCATAACAACAATGCCAATAAGAAATTTACGTTTGTTTTACATTAATTCGACATCTAGCGACGTTGAATTATCATGAAATAACGTTAATTGCTCAATCAGGTACCGGTAACAAATCAATAGAAGATTGCCTCGATTTACGTATACAATACACTAACATAATTTCGGCACAATTAGGATACTGCGAGCAACACAAAGTCTGTTGGATAAAGAACTAGTCGAAATCGGATGCTGTACCGGAGGAAGAGGTTGTCGCGTCGTCACTGGAATACTTGAAGACGCAAAACTGCCTGTTCATGAACGCGCGATGCCATATGATCGGAAGCATTACTTTACTGCCGAAAAACCATTTATCTAATTTTGTACCACTTTTTATATTCGCAACGACACCGGTAAAAAATAAGCATTCGATGAAAGAATAAGTTTTGCGTAACAATTAAGCCAGTAGCCTATTTATAAGGTTGCAAACTTTTTACAGTTCACAAGAGCATTGTCAGCGCATAAAATAGCTTTTGTGATGCTCTGGGCTACCGCCGTGTGACACACGATGAAGAAGAAGCGCATAAAATTTTGTTTGATTAAAGCATACGGCAATTGCCGCCGTAATCCAAGGTTTGTTAATTTGGCGACGGCAATGTTTTTGCCGTCGTAGATGGAAGCTAATTTCGAGGGCTGACTGTATTATCCAACACACTTATTTCAACATCTCTCTGAAAGAATGTTTGGCAGTCTTGAAAAGTATAGTACAATATTGTAAAACCACCAAAATCCATATACTTGAGTTATTTACACATTTTACATAGTTACAATTGATACAGCAGAAACAACAAACAAATTCTGTAAACGGTCAGTCTCATTTTAAGAAATTATTATTTCAATAATTGCATGTTTTATAAAATGAAAAATAAATGATGATGTTACTACAAATTATCTGCACTACAAAAACAATAAAACAAACAGTTAACTAGTTATGACACATTGCCTGATATTTATGTAATACCGTCATTAAAAAGCAAAATAGCAAGTGGATGCTTTTGTTTGGAATCGTCATTCTTAACAATCATTTCTCGAGTCAACATGGTTGAGATAAAATGCTTCCCTGGCTTGGTGTTGACACAAATGATCGTGTTCTGCTTTACTGCACATTCCAGAAGTTCAATCTATGAAAAGGTAATCTCAGCTTATTTCCAGTAAAAATAAAAATTGTCAAAACAAAATTGGTTGACAAATAGGGCATTTTAGTTATATAACTAGAAATATTTGCCTTTTAAATGTTGACATACCTGATAAGGTCTGGGAGTAAATATATTTGTAAAAATTCCACAGTTCCAAGAGCTTTTATTGAGTTTTGGTGGACTTGCTGAATGCATCTTTTAATTTGAGGACAAAAATGCTTTCAACATTAAAGTTTAAAAACTTTGCAAAACCGATATGTCACTGTAATGGCTTTTCTACAGAATGAAACTGATATACTTTACTGTGTAAAATAGTATTTGGTGTTAATGTTGAAAAACTAAAAATTACAGTAAGGTTAATATTGTTGGCTAGCCACTTAGGCCAGTTTTGTCACTCATTTCAGTTATATACTTATTTTTGACCACCTTAGTAAAATCAATCTAGTTCTAAGGGCTAAATGTTTTCTTGCAAAAAAGTTTTTTCAACATGAAATGGTTATATTTTTTTCAGTGAAAATGTACCCTATGGTCCAACCACAGGCGTAGCCAGGAGGGGGGTCAAAGCGGCCATGGCCTCCGCCAAAATTTCAAAAATTTTAACTGTCAATAATTGTATTTCTAGCATTTTATGACCAGACAATGGGTCATTAGGCCAGTCTTTAATGTTTCTCGGCAGCCGATTCAGCTTATTATATTTATTTTGCACCGGGTTTCACCTAAAAGCAACATCGAAACAAGCAAAATTGGATAGCTTTTTTTTACAAAATCTCAAGATTTCTAGAAATTGGTCCGAAATTTGGAAAAGCCGTTGACATCGAGATTCTGGTTACTACATAGAAGCAAAAATTTCATCAAAAGCATTGAAAGTAGTCAAAATGTGTGCACAAACTTGAAGGTAAAATACACTATGCAAACGAAAAACAGGAACATAATAAATTCCATTGTTAAGATGTGATGTTCTGTGCCTCAAATAGCCTCGCATACTTTTGTGCAAAAGTTGAGGCTAAGATTTTTTTGTCTGCCTAGAACCTCAAAATGGGTGCAACCTAATTCGTACCATGAACAATTCGTACCGTCAGTTCGTACCTTAAAGAGATCGAGAGTAAAAATTCAAAAAGCCGAAGTCGCTGCTCGCATTTTCCGCAAACATTTTAAAAGGGTTAGGGTATCGGTATCCGCAAACAAACAAACTGAAAAGATTGAGAAAAAAAAATAGAACATCGCTGATTGCAGTTTCCGTTTTTCCGCAGACATTTTAAAATTTCCAGAAATGATCCTAAGAGTTTACCGAAGTCGCTGATCGCAGTTTTCGCAAATATTTTAAAAGGGTTAGGGTTGATCGGAGTTTCTGCAAACATTTTAAAAGGGTTAGGGTTTAGAGTGTTTCCGCAAACAAACTGAAAAGATCGAGAGAAAAAAATAATACAAAGCTGAAATCGCTGATCGCAGTTTCCGTTTTTCCGCAAACATTTTAAAACTTCCGGTAATGATCTTAAGAGTTTGCCAAAGTCGCTGATTGCAGTTTCCGCCAACATTTTAAAAGGGTTAGGGTTGATCGGAGTTTCCACAAACATTTTAAAAGGGTTAGGGTTGATCGGAGTTTCCGCAAACATTTTAAAATTTCTGGTAATGATCCTAAGAGTTTTTCTTTGTTTGCAGAAAATTTAAAAATGTTTGTGGAAGCTGCGATCAGCGACTTCGGCTTTTTTAAGTTTTTTTCTTGATCTTTTCAAGGTACGAACTGACGGTACGAATTGTTCATGGTACGAATTGTTCATGGTACGAATTAGGTTGCATCCCTTCAAAATTTTCCAAAATAATAATTTTAGTCTTTAACAGCTTCACACTTTTCCCAAAGTAGGGCAAAATTTTTTATCTGGCAACATTTCTATGGGAAAAATAACTACAGCCATAAAGATACTGATATTGTGGTGGGTCCTAAAATTTAGCTAGGTGGAACCTCATGGATGCAACCTAGTTTGTACCCAGAACAGTTCGTACCCTGAAAAGATCGAGAGAAAAAATTAAAAAAAGCGGAAGACGCTGATCGCAGTTTCCGCAAACATTTAAAAATTTCCCCTCTGAAAAGATCGAGAGAAAGATAGCACAAAACCAAAGTCGCTGATCGCAGTTTCCGCTAACCCTCACCCTAACGCTAACCCTCGCTGATCGCAGTTTCCGCAAACATTTTTCTGCACTTTTTGCTAACCCTAACTCTAACCATAGACCAGGGGTGGACAAAGTTGTTCAAAGAAAGAGCCGCTCGCAGATAAACCATAAACACCAGCGAGCCGCAAAATCGGTTGACATAACATAACAGCAATAAAAACACAATGATTGTTGATTCATATGAGTTATGTACTTTATGTTCATCTCTGCGGCTGCTTGGGCGGAGCATAAATGGAGTTCTGAATGGAAGTCAACCGCCACCAGACTCTATTCGTTCATCCCGGACGCTGACACGCGCCCCATCGGTCTAACACTACCAAGACAGGCATGGGTGCGCCTCAACCGTCTCTGTACGGGCGTCGGGCTTTTCCGCTCAACCATGCACCAATGGGAAATGGCCTCTTCCTCCTCCTGTGAATGTGATGCCGAGGAACAGACCGCAGACCACATCATCAATGACTGCTCCATCTTCAAGCCACCTAACGGAGTGGAAGGTCTGAGTGTCATGGATGATGAAACCAAAGACTGGCTGCTCTCTAGTAGCCTTCCAGGGTAGTTCAGGAAAATCGTGAATCTGGGGTGGTAAAAGGATAGACCCTCGGCCCCAGATGCTCACACGAAGACGACGACAATGTACTTGACTCACTAATCTCTGAAAATTTGGACGATAAGTTGTTACTGCTGTGCGAATTAATTCTTCCATTTGTCAAGGTTGCACGATGTTTTGATTTTACAAAGTTATAAATTTTTGTAAAAATGAATAAGTAAGTTCTGGTACCGGTACTACTGTTAAGCTTCAACTAATCGCTGCTTATAACGACTTTAGTAAACTTCCAATTGTTGCTCACTGAACGCAAAATGAGCCAGGAGAAGCACAATGTTGCTTTTGCAAAGTCACAGTTCCATTGTTTAACAATGGCTACAGTAAAAGAGAGACTCTTGTTTGATCTTTGTGTTGTATTGGCCGCAAATTAGATTTTGAAGACAGTGTAGGCTAATTCACAAATTTCAATTTATACCAACCGATTTTTGCGCCTATCAATGTGGCGCCCATGGCTCGAGCCATACCTGCTATACGCTAGGTACGCCACTGCTTGGTTGACAGTCCGAGATACATTTATAAATTATAATCTTAATTTTTTTGTAGTACCGGTATATTACGATTCAATACAAGAGCCACAAAATTTTGTTGAAGAGCCGCATGCGGCTCGCGAGCCGCAGTTTGCCCACTGTTGCCATAGACTAATCTATGCTCTAACCTTAACCCTCGCTGATCGCAGTTTTTGCAAACATTTTTCCGTAGTTTCCGCTAACCGCAGTTTCCGCTAACCCTTACCCTAACCTTAGAGTAATCTATGCCCTAACCCTCGCTGATCGCAGTTTCCGAATTCCGCTAACCTTTACCCTAACTCTAACCATAGAGTAATCTATGCTCTAACCCTAACCCTAGCTGATCGCAGTTTCCGCAAATATTTTTTCGCAGTTTCCGCTAAACCTAACCCTCGAGTTGTTTGCGGAAACTCCGATCAGCGACTTCGGCTTTGTGCTATTAAACTACGATCAGCGACTTCGGCTTTGTGCTATTAAACTGCGATCAGCGACTTCGGCTTTTTTAATTTTTTCTCTCGATCTTGTCAGGGTACGAACTGTTCAGGGTACGAACTAGGTTGCACCCGAACCTCTTAGATCGTGTTTTGGGTAGTTTTACAAGCTATCAGACTGGTTTGCTAC
Source organism: Aplidium turbinatum (assembly GCF_918807975.1). NCBI lineage: Eukaryota > Metazoa > Chordata > Ascidiacea > Aplousobranchia > Polyclinidae > Aplidium > Aplidium turbinatum. Next base: position 52,615,395 of record NC_137472.1, read on the forward strand.
TAAATTGATATTACATCAAATTGTTAGGGTACCGTAACCAATCTACGAATCTACCCATACTCTGGATAGAGTTCTTTCTGATCTACGTTTTACAATAAATGTATATACATGAAAGTGTAGCTGTTATCGCGTTGGGCTCGCAGTCGAGAGCCTGCATGTTCGACTCCAGCCATCCGCACTTGCTGTTGTTTCTCTGGGCTAGAAACTTTACGATAATTGCCTCTACCCAGTGATCGATTTCGAGTAATGGGTAGTACCAAATTTAAGTCATAAGTAGAGTTGACGACCGGAAACAGACGTTGCCGTCGGCTGCAGCGTGGGTCAGGTGTACATCAGAAGGTGTAAACCGATGTATAGCGCTCAAGTCCGCTTTCCTGCAATGCAGGATAAAAAACAAACAAAACAAGTGCATTATGTAGGTGAGAATGATGAAAAAGCACCTTGGTGCTTGCAGCATTACCTATATACGGTACGTAATATTATTAATACATTCCCACTGGTGTTGCGACCGTGCCATATTTTAAACTGGTTGTTCTGCTTTGGTATCACGCAGCACGCTATAACGTCCGCGTTTTGTCGCTTCTACCTTTTTCTAGACCTCTGCTATGTTTGTCATATATTGTTTTTTTTTCGTTGTGATGGTCAGAAATAAAAACAAACTGAACTGAACACTGATTCTTTCTAGACATTCTGCAATGCTGGTTTCTTCATTGCAAGTTTTGCAATTGCAAATTGCAATGATTGTCACTTCGTCGGTCGGTCATGCGTTTCAAGAGGACTGCATCTTCGACACTAAGGGGCAATATTTTCATGAGTCTCCGACAAGTCTGAGCAAGAAATAAAACTGAGAAAGTAATAACTGAGCAAGCTGAAACTTAAAATGTCACAAGTCAGCAAAGTGAGTTTGACAAGCGATGACCAAACAAATCCGACGTGAGCAAGCACTAGCGTACGTAGGGGTCATTGGGCCATGCCCCCCCCCCCCCCTTAAAAATGCTTTAATAGTTATGATAACGATAGATTAAGGCATTTAAGATGTTTTGGATTGCACTGTCAAAGCAATTAACAATGTTATTCTATAGACTAAGCCAATACGAAATACATGGCCCAATCCACCTACCCCACCCCAGGTATGCCAATGTAGCATAGTGTTCTATAACCCTATTATAATGAGAAAGAAGTGGATAAAGTCTAAACTAAAACCATACTGATGGGATATCATGAAGACGTCTGGGATATCAATGGCCAGTGGCGTAGCCATAGGGAAGTTTTAGGGTTTGTTACAACCCCCCCTTTGGTACGCGTGTGACGTCACGATATCGAGAATGATGCTTTCAGTCTCTTTATGCTTGGGAATGATGTTTTCAGTCTAAAAAAAACTTGCTAAATTTTAAACAAAACTGCATTAAAAGAGCGAGTTTTGCCAATACGGTACCAAACATTCAAACATCTCAGCCAGGAATTAGCAACAAGCAAACATAGAGATTTTGTATTATTTCCGAAAAATGCCGAAGAAAACATGATCTTATCCTTTTGCTATGCCACCTGACAGCACCATTTTACAGGAATATTCATACCCACATTTTTGTTGAAAATGCTGTCAGATTGCACCAAATTCAAAGTAATTTTTCAAAATTTTATGGGGGAGGCCCCCAGACCCCCCGCCGCTGGGTGTCGTCTTAAACAAAAACGCCGTCGAGCTTCGCCCGCCGGTCGTCAAAACCCCCCTTTTCAAAGTTCCTAGCCACGCTACTGTCAATGGCCCCCCCTTGAGAAAATCCTGCGTACGCCACTGTGAGCAAGTATATCCAGAGGTGGGCACCGTTACTTTTAAAGTAGCGCGCTACCCGCTACCGCTACCTGGGCCAAAGTAGCGCGCGCTACCGCTACCCGCTACCAATTTACAAAAGTAGCGCGCTACCCGTTACCGCTACTAGGGCCAAAGTAGCGCGCGCTACCGCTACTTCTTCCGCTACTTTTGTCTAAAATGACACTAGGAAACACTCAAGTCCTTAGTGACGCAAAAATGACCTTGATAACGAATGTTATCATTCGTTTACGCTGTCATTTTGACGTCGTTATAGAAAACACATTCTAAGGGAAATTTACTGTTACGCATCTTTCAAAAACACGAGAATTTCAAAATGAGAGTCACTAAGTCCTACCCACACTTTCGCTTAAGCACATCTTTTTCTTTTCCAACAGAGAAAAGTCTCTCCACCGCAGCACTGGAAGGAATGGGGGTGTTGTATTTAATGAACAGATGTTTTAACTCGGTATTCGAAAAGCTCAAGGACTTATTGCTCTTGTCCGAAAAAAAGGCGTCTACAATTGTTGCTTCCTTCTGCACCGACGTTTCACGGGATGGCGCAAATACTCCAAAAAATACATCCTCGGAGTCATGATTGGTGTTGGTGTCACTCTTCTCGGTATCAACCTGGCTTGATGTCTCCCGCAACAGTCGAATTACATCTGTCTTGACCTTTTCTCGCAGTGCGTCAGCATCATCCGTGGAAACGTGGTGCAGAAATTGTAGCCACGACGACGTCTTGAAGGAGGGATGAAGACATGATGCCATAACGCATTTCATGTTGTTGAAGCACTTGTTGAATCGTTTCTTCACCCCTTCAAGGACTTTCACTTTCAACTCCTCACAGGTCACAAGATCACTGATCTCGGTCAACTTCTTCCCGCAAATTGCGATGGTTAGAAGCAAGACTCCGTAATATGTCTTGAACTCGCCCTGGAGAATGTCTAAAGCCTGGCAGATAGGTTTCATCATACGAGATATTGCCCAAACAAATTGACGTCAGCTAGAAAAGACCGAAACTTTGCAACCAAGCCGATTATATAGCTGCTTGACCACGCCAGTAGGCTATTGCAAAAAAACAAGCATTTTTTTCAATTTAAATTAAAAAGTAGCGGGAGTGCGACTGAAAAAAAGTAGCGGCTCTCCCGCTACCGCTACTTTGCAATAAAAATAGCGCCGCTAGGCGCTACTGCAGCCGCTACTCCAACTAAAAAGTAGCGTCGCTACTTTTACCAAAAAAGTAGCGCCGCTACAAAAGTAGCGCGCTACTGCCCACCTCTGACTGTATCTCATTTGCTGACTTGGCAGTAGCTGAAATGTAGCCTACTTGCTGAGTTGTCGCATGCCGAGTGATCTGTACACTGTCTGTAGAAGACACACACAAACAAATGGGCAAAAATCTTCCCGGAAATGATTGACCCAAGTAAATATGCTTCTTCGGAAAAATTCTTGGAACTGACTTTGCCAAGGTGGATAGTGAAAGAGGGATATTTTAGTTCTGCAGCCTACTAACTGCGGTTTCGCATTCCTACATTTTTGCCTCATATTCTACAGTGCAGTTCAGTGCTCTCACGTAGGCTATTTAGCTTCTTCAAAGTTTAGTTTGTCAACATTGTGACTTTGGCATCACTGGCACTTTCCTCTTCGCTAACAACTAGAACATCACACAACTCAGGCAAAAGAGAAAATTGAAAAAAGAAAACTAATCGGGGGGGAAAAATGATGGTTTGCGAAAATGAGAGAATTGAAAGTAGTTAAGCATGGACTTCTATATAGTTAGAAGTCCATGAGTTAGGCTACTTTTTGCGCCAAAAAACTCGAGAGTGCGATGTTTTAACTATTTACTTTTGTTTTTTCAATTTTCACTTTCGCCTTAGTTGTATGATGTTCTAGTCTTTACTTCCCTCTTCCAGGTTTGGTTAAGGTTGCCGTACAATTTTAACTTTTTAAGATAGCAGAATAAATTGAATTGAAATCCACTTCCTTCCGCAGCCTGTGTTAACAGTTTATTTGAAACCACCTCAACCACGTCTATTCCCATATCTGTTACAGAGCATTCTGTTTTTCAACAAATCCTGAAGTTGAACTAAACCAGACCGGACCAGGATTTTGTTTTGTGTGCAGGAGCCAGTTCCGGATTGAATTTGCATGATTTTTTAAATTTTTTTGTTTTGAACACAAAAACATAACCTTTTAATATTTCCAAACACAGAGAAAGTTTTTAACACGGGTTTTGAACCATGGTGTTTGTTTGTATTGGTGCCCAAAGCATACGTGACTGCTTGTCATGTGGTTGCTGAACAAATGTCATGCCTCAGCAAAATCCGGATTTGAGAAATTGTCAGTTTGAGATCTCAATACTCAAACATCAAAAGCTGGATCCGGTTAGGAATTAGGATCCTAAAAATCTGTAGTCTGTACGACTGTACAAGAGCAGAGGACTGGGCAAAGGTGGTGGGCATGGCAAACTTATCTGAATCTAGAGTAGAAGAGGTTGCAGCCATATTTATTATTTTGTTAAAGAATGTGTTGCTTGCAGAAGTACATTTTAGTCGCCCACACACTAGATGCTATTCTGTTATTTTTTGCCCATTAGGCTATTACTTAGCTCTGTTAACCTGCGTTAATAAAATTATTATGCGACCAGATGAGCACAAAAAGAAGAGTAGTGCCAAGTATAAGAAGAAACATGGGATTCAAAAGACTGACAATGTAACTACCCAAAAGACAGGTACAATTTTAATAATGGACGATTGGTCCAAATTTACTATTTGTTTTTTTGGGTTTTGTGGCCGTGCTAACTACTGATATATAATATAGCCTACTACATAATTTTTCATTCAGGCACGTTTTAAACCTTTCAAGGTTTTGCCACCTTTTCCCGTTCGTTAACGTGCTGAAGTAGGTTTATATCAATTTTTGTAGTTAGTATCTTTTTCGTCCCGGACGCGTTAATGACGAAAAATAAAATGATGATGATGATGAAATAGTTGCTTCATAAAATCCATAGATTGTGTATTGGAAGTTAAGATACTCTGACATAAACAGTTCATCTTTAGATAGGTCAAAAATCTTTGACAAGGCACAGTTGATATACTTGTTGTTTATGGTAATTGATAAAAATCCCCATAAAAAAAATCCACGTTGATAAATATTTTTCACTAAAACAGTTTCAATTTTTTTGGGTAGAATATTTTCCAGAGTAGCCAAGCAGTGGCGTAGCCAAGGGGGGGGGGGGGTTTGGAGGTTACAACCCCCCCTTTGGCATGCGTTTGACGTCACGATAGTGAGAATGATGCTTTCAGTCTAAAAAAAAATTGCCTAATTTTATACAAAACTGCATCAAAAGAGCGAGTTTTGCCAATACCAAACATTCAAACATCTCAGCCAGGAATTAGCAACAAGAAAACATAGAGACTTAGCTTTATTTCCGAAAAATTCCCAAGAAAACATGATCTTATCCTTTTGCTATGCTACCGGACAGCACCATTTTACAGGAATATTCATACCCACATTTTTGTTGAAAATGCTTTCAGAATGCACCAAATTTAAAGTAATTTTTCAAAATTTTATGGGGGAGGCCCCCCAGGCCCCCCGCCGCTGGGTGGTCAAAACCCCGCCTTTTAAAATTCCTGGCTACGCTACTGAGCCTAAGAGTCCAAATGAAGATAGCCTATTTATCAGGGAGCAAGTCTTTTAGGCGCAGACAGTTAGGCGCCGGTCAAATAGGCGCGCACATTGTGGCGTCTGGATATTTAGGTGCGGAGCACTGTGGTGCCCGTTCATTTAGGTGCTATTCCTAATTCAGTCTGCAGATTGTATCAGCTTGGTAGGTAGGGCAATGCTTTTCACACAAAATGTTGTATTGAACAGAAAAATATGTCATGGCTTCCGTGAGTGAAGCTGCTTAAACCGGCCATGCTTTTCACACAAAATGTAATATTGAACAGAAAAAATATTGTATTTTAATGCGCAATTGCGCATGTTCGGCATTTATTTGTTGTTAGTCCGGGTTTGCGTCGGCGAAAGCTTTATCAATAAATTATTCAAGTTTCCGAAGATGACTGAGTTCACTTTTAGTGAGTCAAATAATAACTACACTAAACATCAGTAAAAAATATACTGTAGCCTATATTCAAGCGGGTGGTAGGCTTGAGTGAAGAGTAACTTAGTTTTTCGTCAAAACCCTGACTAGGTTTAATAACGAGCAAAGTCGAACCAGTATGCTTGCAACTTGTAGCCAGAGTTCATATGCCCTATAGCAGGGATGGCGAACCACTGGCCCGCGGGTCACAAAGTGACCCATCACAGATATTCAGTGACCCACTTGTCTTTTTTAGAATAATGAAATTTAAACAAAATTTTTAGCAAAGAATAAATGTTTCACTAAATATTTGTAATAAGGCCCCACCCTATTTTAATCTAGTACCATACCGAATTGCCATAGCCTATAGCAGTTAAGCGAAAGTCAGAGTCCAGAGTTAAGCGAAAGTAGCCTACGTGGTTGAATGATTTAAATTTTTTCGCTGATTTCACAATGCATTACAATAAGTTAAATACTAAATTGCAAGGCTGCGGAAATATTGTAGGCCTACTAGGGAAAGGTGTGTATTTTGAACTCCTTAAAGAAAAATAAGCACAACTCAGCCAACTTCCGGTCAATGTGTATTATTTTGCACCCAGATACAGTCTAGATACTTGCAAACCAGTGTAGAAAATATAAATCACATACAATAAAAAAATACAGAATAATTGAGCAATAAAAAATGTTCAAAAATGGTCCAAATTACACATATGGTGTGTATTTTGGACTATTGGGGTGTGTATTTTGGACCATTGGAGTATGTAATTTCAACTGAAGTTGCTTGAGGTCTTCGAAATGAAATTTCTGGATGACGGTTCAAGAATCCCTTAAGCCAATCTTTTTCAGCCAGACCCTTTTCACTGTTGAAGCGGGTATTGATATTATTGGCAGACGCAATGTCATATGCAAGCTTTCTTAAATCTATGGTCCCTAAACCATAAAATCTTCACTCCATTTTCAAAACATGTTTGACCAGTTGATCTTCAATATTTTCGGGAAGATCAAGTTGTCGACCAATGGTTTTTGACATTTGTGTAGCAGATTTATTGGTAGCCTGTTATGGACATGTTTTAACACTACAGCTTTGGGAATTTTGAACTGACGCGATGCTGCATAGGTGAGATCACTGGTCCAAATTACACACTGTCATGCACTGTTAAAAATTACCAACTATGACTTCCACACTTGGTTACAAGTCTTGTAATTGATCACAACATCTCCTTATAGGTTAAAGATAATACCAACATCATATCAGACTCAAACGTCATGCCAATAACGTCTCAGCGTTTAGCAATCAACTCCTCCAAATAACATCAGCATACCCAAAACCACAAATTCCAATCTCCCGTCCACGTTTCTAAACCTAATGAGCTGAGTTTTTCACATCCGGGCTATTATTATTTTTTCTTTCAAGCTGTTCAAAAATACTGACAAAACGATTTTTATTTTTTGAGTTAGGGGACTGGTCCAAATTACACACTGGTCCATGTTACACCACTTTCCCATCCATGTTTGGGCACATTAAAGCATTTGAGTAGAAACTCGCTATTTTTTTCTGTAGACCTTGAACAAGGTCATCTAAAATATTTTCCTCAGTTATTAAAGCACCAATTTAACGTATGAACAAAAGCAAACTGCACGCAATATGTTTTACTGACGAAATAGGCCAAAAATGTAATGTCAGAAAGGTTTACCCAGTTCCGAAACCTAGATACTACATTGCAGTTCATTCTTTTTCCGCATGCAATTCAATTTGAAAATCTTGAATTATCAAACTTCGAATGGCTTCGTCTTTACAACTTGAAAATGGAAATGATAGATTTTCAAGAAAGTGCAGTTTGGAAAACAAAATTTGTAGACTTAAATCATCTCCTACAAAAAATTGAAATGAAAACGGATATGGATGGTTGTGACTTTCCTGCTGTTGAAAACCATGCTGAAAACATAATTCTTACAGAGTGGAACTCCCTGCCAAATTCGTTTGAAACTATGAAAAGATTTGCGGTAGCTCTGTTAACGTTGTTTGGTTCTTCATATTCGTGCGAATCTTTATTTTTGCACATGAATTTTATACAATCAAGCACACGAAATCGTCTCAGCTCAGATATGGGTGCTGCATGTGTGAAGCTAAAAACTACGGATTACCAACCAAGGATAATAAGACTTGCAGAGAAGATGCAGCAGCAAGTTTCGCATTAACATGTAATTAAATGTAGCCTATGACCCACTTTTGCTTTTTCAAGGATTAAGGTCTCTTTTGTGACCCATGCACTAAAAAAGGTTTGCCATCCCTGCCCTATAGAAATGTATTCATCTAGTAGAGCGTTGTATCATGCGTACTCGCCACACGACCAATCCATCCCGAGTAGAAGTAATTGCGAAAGATAACAGATTAAGTAAAGCTCCATCTGGCTGCAACCTGTGTTCAGGATGCATAGTAAATGTCCTGTGGAGATGTGCTAATATCAAGAGTAGTAGAGCGTTGTCTCGCACATCTCCACACGCGTAATAACAAAACAACATATTTTTCTGTTCAATATAACATTTTGTGTGAAAAGCATTGCCCTACCTACCAAGCTGATACAATCTGCAGACTTTACTAGGAATAGCACCTAAATGAACGGGCACCACAGTGCTCCGCACCTAAATATCCAGACGCCACAGTGTGCGCGCCTATTTGATCGGCGCCTAACTGTCTGCGCCTAAAAGACGTGGACCCATTTATCAGGATGAATTTTTTCTGTTGGAAGATTTACTGACATTTATTACACTGGTCAACACAACTTTTCTTGCATGGAGTTTTTCAATGGAGTTAGGGTAATTTTGGGATGCTGAATCCGAATCTGACCTCAGATTTATGCTATCACGTCAGGTTTGTGAGATATGATAACAGCAAATGGCTACTTTTGTCAAAAATGGAAGATTTGACGTTGCATTTATTCCACATACACATTGTGCTATATCCAGAAATCCAGGCCATGGGGTGCATAAGTAGCTGAAATGCACCCACCAACTATAATTTTGACACCAATTTGTTTTCTAAGCAACATTATTAACCATACAGTAGTAACAAGGTAAAAGGGAGGCTAAAAGTATAACTGACCCCCACCCCCGTCAATATTTTGCATGAAACCACAAAGATTTAAACAGGCCTATGGCAATGCTTGTTCAGTAACCTTATTTAAGCTGTTTTGGCCTGTCTAACACTAAACTTTCGTTGTAGCACTGCGTATGTTGGTGGTAAACGCACCGTCAAATCTTCCACTTTTGACAAAAGTAGCAATTTGCTCTTATCATATCTCACAAACCTGACGTGATAGGATAAATCTGATGTCAGATTCGGATTCAGCACCCCAAAGTTACCCTAAATCAGTTCTCAAAGCCCATGCAAGCAAAAAAAATTTTTTTTGTTGTTGACCAGTGTTATTCATTGCATAATCCTCAAAAACATACGCAAATGGTAAACTTTTTAGCTATGCAATTATCAATCATTATTGGAAAGAGTTTACAGAAACATCATGAGATTCTGAGGTACGGTAGTGTACCATAGCTTGAGATTAGCAAACAATGATAAATCAATTTTTGCGTGCGTGGCAGATTAAGTTACACTAGCGAGGGAAAAAATTGGATGGTAGAACAAAACTTATGACTTTGTTGGTACTGCAAAGTGACACCACACTAGAAAAAAACATTGATGAAAGTCTGAACAAATAATAATAGCTAATCATGCTTTATTTTGCATCATTGTAACAACACACAGTAGCTACTCTGCAAACACATTGGCAACACAAGACAATGGGAAGCGGCGAAAAGACACATGGTCATTGAGTCAGCTGTTTCCCTTATTTTGGCATGCTGTTAAGTGTTTTTGCCAAGACAAAGTCGTGTGGTGTCAAGTCATGTGGAGCGGTGTCAAACCCACGTCCTTTTTAACGTTGCGTAGAAGTTTTTATCCCTCGGCTACGCAGCCTATAAAAGTTGTAAATTTTTGTATTTGTAGGCCTACAAGTTGTACAATTTTTTAAGTGATAGGGCGTGGTTTGTTTTAGTTAAATCAACAAAATTTCAGTTTTTGCCTTTTGGTGCATGATCAGATAGTATTTATTAAATTTCTGGTATGTTGAAAATGTTAATTAAGCTTAGCTGCTAGCATCTAATCTAGGCTATAGAAGCCCAATTAAATCTATACAACTGATTGTTGTGAAGATAAAATTTCAAAGCATGGACCATTATTTGAAGTAGACCAGATTTTTAAGCTAACTGCCTAGCTTTTGGATTGGCATAGCTTTGTGTATGAATTATGATATTAGTTTTTTGTGTATAATGTATTTATATCTTAAACCAGTTGAATTAAAATACTGTATCTTTAAATATTAATAGACTAGGCTATTAAACAAACTGAATGTTTTAGATCTTTTACAAGACAAAGGCGAAAAAGCTATGACAAACAAAATCGCAGATGTTCAAGAAGGAACCAGCAAGGTATGCTGCTTTCATATGCTTGTCAAGGTTGCAAAACTTTATTACATATTAATTAGACATAGACATATAATACTTGTAATAATGTAATAAGTGCTCATTTTTTTAACCATTTGATCAACTTGCTAAAAGTTGTCTTGCAACGAAAATGTTGATGTTATAGACTTATGAAAATGTTAAGTGTCTCCAATGTCTACCTTGTTTTTCGTTTCTTTACAGAGTACCTAAACAAAATCTTTGTAGTTTCGAATTAGAATGATCATTTCAAATCGTATGTGCTGATATGTGCGTGATGTATTTTACACGATTGTTTTTATCTTGATGATAGCATTAATTCACTTGTTTTGGTAAGGTTTTAGCGCTCTTGTTAATAGAAACTTCAACATTTTTTTTTGAACTTTAGTTTAACTCCAATGTGGACAGTCTTGCTCAAGAAGCAGTGGGTAAGAAAAGCTACTCAAAAAGAACGCTTTTGAATAATTGGGACAAATATGAAGAACAAGAAAAAGAAAACGTACAAATCGGAGCTGATTTCAATGAACTTTTAAGTGCTGCAGGTATAGGCTACCTAATATGTAATTACATCAAACTGTGTTAAGGTTTTCTGTGAAATGTTTTTTTAATCAGCAGAATATTTAATACACATAATAAAATTTTCAAGAAACATAATACTGTAGCCCAACTGGCATTACTTTTTAATACAGTGTAAAACCACCATTTGGTGGTCTACTAGAGTAACTTACATATAATCTCAGTCTTCACATAGTGTTGCCAGGGAATTATTCCATCCATCTAATTTTCTTCAAGTCATGTTGCATGCTGTTGACTCCAATTTTTAACAAACATGTGAAAATACCAAGCCATAGGCTACTACAATTTACATGACGTCATTCCATTGTTTTCGATTGAAGCATATAAGAAAGTTTAGTTTGTATCACTTTGTATGTGAAATGGATTAAGAATAATGAGATACTGAATTGCACTAATACCGTCTGCCTTTGAAAGACTTCAAAGCAACCCATATCTGTAAAGAACGTGAAAAGACTCAGAATGCGGACTACACAGATAGGCTAGTAATTATTACATGTCAGTTTCCTAAATAGGGCTCCAGGAAAGCTTAATTTAATTTTTACACGTTAATTAAAATAATGTTATGGCCTTTTGTGTTGCGTGCGTTTTTATGTTGTTCTACAATGTAAACTAACTTCCAAAACTGTATATTGTGTACAGTTTATACTTTGCTACTCATTGCTAATTTTTGTATTGGCAGGTGGAGCTTCGTCACATATGGTGCTCAAGACGGAAAAAGATTGGAATCTAGATCAGGTTTTTAAATTTTTCAACTTTCATTGTTGGTGTTCTGGTAGAAAATATGTGACGTTTCTCTTAAAATGAATTCTAAGCACTGACATCAGACAAAAACATGTGTTTTGTTCTTTATTAAAATAATCCACTATTCGATTCATCACATTGTTCTCGCATGAACGAGTGCAGGTTTCGCTTTTTCACTTTATTTATGACGAAAATGCGCGCAAACAATTTTGCAACTGGTTAAGCAACTTGACCAATATACGACAAAGTTTCAGTTTTTTGTCTATCTTTTCAATTTTAAGGATATGGACGAAGTTTTGTCGATTGATTTTCAAAAGCTGGCGGACTCACTTTCCAAGCTTCCATTCTTCGAACGTCTCGGTTTAGATGAAACTCAATTCGATGTGAGTTTTTCATTACAATCTTTGTTTTATTGCAGACTAAATTTCAACCCTGCTTACGAAATTGCCACTTACATTGATTCAACGTCTCTAGACAGCTATTTATGCATTTTGCCGATAGTAAGAATGCTGTGGTTTCTGTGTGTGGCAGCAAAATGCAGAACTGCAGTATAGTTTGCATATATACAGTAGTTTTGTTTAAACGTATCTAGGGGCAGTGGTAAGAACACTGTGACTCACTGCCTCAATATATTGAAAAGTCATTGTTCAAAATACGAAAATCGCGTAGAGAACAAAATCCTTTATCTTAATGGCGTTGCAATATTATTTTGCATTGTAGAAACAATGAACGAGCGAATTTATTCTTACACGAGCTTACAAGCATTTGCTGTCCTGCTTTCACAGTATGATGACATAGAAACTGCTGGAAAATCGCAGGTCTTATGCACACGGAGAAACGAGTAAACAATGCAATGATGCCTTTGATCAATTTCTATCCCACACAAGTTAAATAGATTGTGCAAAGTAACGTCAGACATTAGAGAATAATCATTAGAAAGTTTAACAAGTTGCCAAGATAACAGCATTGAGTTTGTTTCTTTTGTATTTCCAGCCTTCGTTGGTCAAATTACTGAATGGGAGTCAGGGAAGCAACGAGGTCAAAAGCAAAGCTGCTCCTTTGCATTCCTTTTCGTTTCGTGATTATAACTTTGACTTTAGCAATCCAAAAAATGAAAAGGATTTCAGTAGCACCAACGATTCGTCACTCATCATTGCAAACACCGATGCTATTGATTCCACAGTGCTACACGACGACGAAGAAACTTCGTCGGAACCAATTTCTATAGCAGGAAAACAATCAGTTGACAGCAAGTTAATAGATGACGTAGCTGCTATCGAAGAAAACCTAAAAAACAAATGTGAAGACACTTCATCACCAAGCGAAAATAGAAACACTTCACCGATATCTTTCTCTAAACCGGTTTCACCAAAACCAACTTCTCAAGTTGCTTCTACAACCGCCAAGTCTATCATCACAGAAGATTTAGAAAGCGAACTGGACGACTTGCTCTCTGGTACTATAACTATTTCCAGTTCTCAAAGTAAGTTAGCTTTTTATTCTGACATAAACTCTCTGTTGTAATGTTAACAAAGCTTGACCGACAGTTCGACACCCTCCTTCAGCATGCGGCGTGATTTGGCAAGACGCATAGTGACATGGTTGAAGGCGTGCACGAAGGTTGGCTTGCTTATCATTCTTCCAACATAACCTAATCGGATAATCGTCTTTACGACAAATATATAGCTGTTCTACGATGTCAGAGATGAATTGAACCTTCCATGAAAATTGTGGACAAATCCTTACACATTTATCGTTGTTGCAGTTCGAATAATTTTGACAGTTTGTCTAAGTGCAAGTGGTTACGTTTTTTTTTCAGATTCTGAAGTGAAAAAGAACCCGAAAATCGAAAGCGGTACTACTGCGTTCGCTACAAAAGGTTGACTTGTTTATCCTTTGAATGATATCCGTGTTATACTGTAGCCTACTGTCAGACACGCTTACTTTTTATCTCCACAGAAAAGGGCTAGAATGATGCATTGACAGCTTTATTCGATTACCTGGTTGCTTTTTTTAAGCGCTCTAATGCCGCATGATTATCACCAGGTTTAAGAATAGACTGTCATTCGTAGTTCACCACGCCAATGTCGGAGCGATGCAAATCAGTTTTTATTATTTTCGTTGGCCACTCTTTAAAACTTCTATCTGATGGTCGACTCAGACGTGATGCAAACAACAAACAGTGTTGTTTGAATTGTGCATGAAATAATGATTTATATCTCGTATCTGTAAATTAGCAATCATAATCCTCTTACTAGGCCTAATATGTTGCAGGCTTACAAGACAAATCCGTCAAGGAACAAGACGACCTTGAAGATTGGTTGGACTCTATCATTTGATTCAGTTCAAGCTCTGGCGCATTCTTGGTTAGGTTTGGCCTGTGATAGAGCGGAATAATGCTTCCGAATTGTCACCGATGTTGGAAGCAGAGCGAAGGGTCGGGATCAATGCAAGGAAGACCGAGGTTGAAGAGTGTGACGGATAGAAAAAAAACATTACTGCCTTTTTTAGTAGTTGGTTGTGTACATGACTTCCGTAATTGGATGCTTTACCACCAGAAATTATTTTATCAAGTTTAAAGGAGTAGGAATTGCGCTATATTTATCTTTGTATCCACGCAAATCAAACGAATAAACACAGAATAAAACTCTGAACGGATTGTGTGTCTTTAGCATTAATTGTCACACTCAACAGCTGATTTAAAAGATACATACGTCCAGGCAGTGCCGGTCTTTGGGGTGTGCAAACCGTGCGATCGCACAGGGCCCGCTATTTACTCAGAAAATGTAGTGATTTTGTCATTTCCAATGAAAAAAATTCAATTCGATTCACAAGCAAGTACCGGTATCCTTGAAGTCAGTTGCGGCTTCAGCTGTATTTTCGAAAAATGCCAAAGAAAATGTGACCTTATCGTTTTGCTATGCCACCGAACAGGGACAGCACCATTTTACAGTAATATTCATACTCAAATTTTTGTTAAACATGCTCTCAGAATGCAACAAATACAATGTAATTTTTCAAAATTTTTGCCCACCGGCCGTCAACTCCCCCCTCCCTTTCAAAATACCTAGCTACGCTACTGAATTGGATCATTGTCATTGGGGCCCGCAAAGGATATTCGCACAGGGCACGAAATACCCTAAGACCGGCACTGCGTCCAGGGTGCCATCACGGCTAGGTCAAAGTAGCCTAAACGTTGTAAAACAGCAGCCGTTTTATTTCTTGTAGGACTGAGAAAGTCACTTGAAAAAATGATCGTAAAAGTTTACTTTCTAAAAGCCGGTAGCCGGGATTGACAGAGTGCTGAAGCTTATTGTATTGTTAGTACGGTACTTGTGAATTATTCCATTCATAAGGTGCCGCAGAATCCTGAGCTGTCCCTAAAGTGTGTTGCTTAAGCGCACACTCAAAAAACCTGGCGCTGGATTGCTTTGGTTGGTTTTGAATTTTTATACTCGGACTGACAAAGCCTTGATAGGTTTACTCCTGGTAGTTTCGCATACTTGTAGAGGTTCTTGACACAGGGCCGGTTACCGAGATTGACAGAGTGAAGTTTTCCGATTGTTGAAGTGTTGCCAGGGAGTTCTTTCATTCACTAGGAAAGCAGTCTTGAAATGCGTTGCTCAAGCGCACACCCCGAGAGTCGAACTTGCGCAGCGTGGTCTTGACGAAGCGCTGATCTAACGAAGCTATTGCAGCGATTGTTCCATCTGGTAACCTATAGTTACAGGCAGTTCATTAAAGTCACCAAGTTCTGTTTGTAATAAGATCAGCTGCAAGCCCGATCGAGATAGTTTAGTTTTATCTAGGATGAGACGATTTTTAACTTTTTAATAAATTAGAAACAAGGTTTTTTTTCAATTTAAAGGGGCACTTGACCAAACCACTGCTAATAATATTTTTGTGTGGACTCTCGCTACGATTGACGAGTTGATGTTAATTTTGGCTTTTTTAAGTCAGGCTACTGTCTTTATGACGGTGAGAAGATGCTCGCTCTCCAATCCTGGTTCGACTCCCGGCTTAAGCTGGTTGTTGAAAACCACAGCTTTACCTCTACTCAGGGTGTAATCAATAGACCTTTTGCACATTCAAAATCACCAGAGCGTGACGTTTGAGTTACGCGGAGTCTGAGAGTTGAGAATCGCTGGTTTACTACGGTTTATGAAGGCGTTTCTTGTTATTGCAAGCAAGCGTGAGGTCGGTGGCAGGTGAAAGTAAATTTTTTGTGTTTATGAATTGTTTTAGATTATCGGCACACTTCAATTCTTGTTCGTTTTAATCATAGTGTTGGCTAACAGACTAGGAAAGGCAATTTTAGGACGCCATTGTGAAGCGTGTGCATTTTGACCGGGAATTATGGACCACGATAGTGGCACCTTGTCTTGCAACATTTTATTTTCATTCTGCATAACATAATATGCAACGAACCAACCACATTTTATTGATGATACCAAGCATAGTCACTGGTATTTTCCTGTCGAAGATGTGAAATTGACGAATTTTTTTATGGTCCTCTCTACATGAATGCGATGGCGTGCAATACTTCGTTTATTCAACACTTTGTCCTCACTCATTTGAGGCCTTCTACCTAGGAACGGTGAGATATTCAAATGTAGACCAATACCATGTAGGCTAAGTCTTTTTCTATAAGAAACCCTTTATCGGCCGTAACAGCATCATGAAGTGCAGTTCATTAGCAGCTATTTTCTGCTTCAAAAGGTGAAAAAATCCGCTCCTCTGATATATTTCTTTGTCACTCACATTACCAGTGTACAACTGAAATACAAACATATTACCCCCATTTGGATCAACTCCCACTAATGACTAATGCCTTTGCAGTGTTTGTACTTTTATAGTTCGAGTACGTTTGCGACTGACGGTGAAGTGAGGACAGTGTTTCGAGACGTAGGCCTACTTCAGTGCAGTCGATGATGATCATGGTGCTTGGGTAGTCCTTTTTGAAGTCTGGCTTCATGGTTGCTATGATAACGTCACGATGAGGGAATATGTTCAAACTAATCAACCTTAAATACATGAGGTGCATTCATGAATGAAAAATACGGTGTACAGTACATTACAGTACGAATGCAGAACTAATACCAAACCTTGTGCTTTAAGTCTGTATAAAACAAACCCAGGCGAAGCTTCAACACCAGCAAAAATTCAATCTTCCACCGCTAATCTATGTAGATGCAGTGCTCCTGCAGCATTTTGAGGTATTTCGAAAGTAGCCTCGTCATTAAGTTCTGCATCAATATTTTGATTTGCATGCTTAGCTTTTGAAGCTGTATAATACAAGAAATTCTTCCTATCTTTGCCTGGCAAGATCGCTTCCAATACAGCAAAGAACTGGTCGAAGGTTTACACTTCTGTAGCCTAAGTTTACAACTTAAAAGAGTTTTATTTTCTGGCAAATTATACTGAAACACTGATACACGCCTGTAAAGACCACAAAACAACAGCTCAAGCAAACGTTAAACAATATATTTGCCTGCAAACTACGCCACTAACCTTATCGCACAGCATTGTGAACAGCGGCTAGTCGTTCACGACTCCAACGTCACGCTCTGTTGGTTTGTTATGCAAAAGGTCTATTGGGTGAGCGTTGTTACTGAAGGAAGGGCGGCCGAGAGAAAGGAACTGGCCACCGTACTCTCGTTGATACCGAAGGCTTAGTATAATGAGAATTGAGAACCTTATCTCCTCATCGCCCAATTCTTGGATCAAATATGGGACTTACCTTTTACTGTCTATAGGCTATATATCTCTTGCTGGTTTAGTCTACATTCGGGACTTATTATTAATTTTGTTTGATGTTGATGTGCCAACTTGCCTGAAGTAACATTGTAAACAATACCGACTTTTATTCTTTCACCGTAGCTTGTAAAAGCCTCTTGGCGATCCATTGAAGTCAATGCAGACTAGCCTATAGCAGTTTATAACTAACATTCATCATGAAAACATATTTGTTATATCAATCTTTTACGATTTTTCAATATCACATTCTATTAGTCAAACGCGATTAGGCCTACATTTCGACGCATTCAATTTGAAAAAAAAAAAACACAAAACTATCAAAATTTGAGAAATGAACAATACTTTCGTAGTGAATAAAGGAGTTTTGCAGCTTGCAATAAAAAAACTTACGCAAAAATAAAACTAATCTACAGAACTTTTTTTTCGGCATTGTCGCACAAATAAAGCTATTCATTCAGAAACTGGTGATTATACATGAATGTCGCTAAAAATTATTGCTCATCCATTAATTTTGCTCTGGCAAAATTAATGCTTTCAATAAAATCATATAATCTCTTATTTACGATAAACTAGGGTATGTATGTACAACTTCAAATGTCTTCTGTAGGGCGCATCAGCCACATTGGCTGTGATAAAATTCCATACACAGAATTACAAACATTCAGTTTAGTTCTCCAACACCAAAAGCATTGTGGCCCAAAGTCTTGAGATCAACAGGCCAGAGACGTAGCTTCCACGTTGTAAAAATGGATATGGATTTCAGTCAATGCCCAATGCAATAAGCGTGCATGAATGGATTAATCTCAGGTGGGATGCTTTTTTTTGCAATACCAGCAATTTTTTGTTTGGCTAGTAACATGCTGTGTTGATTTCGATACCACACAGACCTTGCAACAAGCGCTCTTTTGGTTCGGCTTTTCGATTTATATTCTCTGGTAACAGCCATAAGCTTACTAGCAGTACAAAAGCTCGTTGAATATATTGCTTGGATTCCATTCAGCATCGCTGCTTTTCTTGTTTGATTGAAACGAACTGCATTCAGAATTGTTATTGCAGTTGCTATTAAAATTTGTCTTACTGCAATCGTCTGTTGAAGCAGTGGCAGAAGAAATGAGATGTCGAAGCGGATAAGTGTGCTTTGCGCTTTCCGACGAGAAAACAAGATCAAGGGGAGTAGAAGTGTTCGGGTATTGCGTCAGTTTGGACGCAGCTGAGTGTGGTCTAACGTAACTTAGCGTTGACGATTCGATATTTGAATGGGTTGGTGTGGACGAACAAGGAAGAGAGCTTTGTCTTTGTATGAGAGATTCTGGCTTTACAGAAGTGCTAGCTTTGTCCTGAACGTTTGAACGTGCTTCATCCGAGACATTCTCAATCATCTCGCTATTAGATTCTGTGATAAAAAGAGTTACATTAGTCTTTTCTAATAGGCCTACTTTTTACTCACAATTAAGCCGTAGTTTTTGTTAATATGCATTTTTCCAAGTCCAATTTTTAAACTTTGGCAATTCTATCCAAGGTTATATCCAAACTGGTCAACATTAAGAGTCAGTCAATTTACAGAGGGCAACTAAATTATAAGCATAAATTTATCAGCCACTTTTTAGTATCATTGCACTGATTTTTACAGTAGCCAAAACAACTTTAGACGTTTGTCTTCCAAACCGTACTCTTACAATGCTGATTGCTGATAGTGTCTTTCAACTTGTTGTTGAAATAAGTCATTTCAATGCCATTGGTTGATTGAATGAGGAAATTTTATTTTCGCATTGAGAAAGACTGTTCAAGGACTTTTTCCTGGCAGTTACACATTTACTTGCAAGCCCCTTAAACAGATCCGGTAATCGAGATTGACAGAGTGATCTTAACTTGTACACTAGTTTATTTACGCTAACCTGAAATTGTCCTTGATTCCTGTGTTTTTCCTGTTTCCTCACTGTCTGAAGCATAATGTATCAACGTATGGTCAAATGAAGCAGAAGTTGACTTTGGAAGATCACTGTGCTTATTCAAGACAGTTCCTATTGAGCGGTTTCTTTTCAGGTCTTGAAAATCTTTCATTTCGCTCATCCCTGTTAGTTCTTCCAATCGGATATCGAACATGTCTGATGCACTGGCACGCATACTCCTGGTAATACCAGAATGTTGCTTTGATTGCACGTCTGTTTGAACGCCTGCATCAAAACACAATAGTTGAACTGTAAATCTGCTTTAATTTTGTGCATTATTTTGACATGTAGGCTACAATGATTTGACATTATGTGTCATTATTGACACATATTTTTAGTCCTACCAAGCAAAAAACACAACTCGTTCTTCAGAAGAACGTATCATATTACTTAATTAAATGCCTGGTGAACAGCCTCATTCAATTTTTAACTTAACGTCATACGTCAACATTATAAAATGCCGTCACAATGATGATTACAGTACTAAAAAACGGAAAGGTGATAAGTATGTAGCCTACAGTTTCCAAGTACCGTAGTCGCTAATTTATCTGTCAGAACACACCTGTTCGATGGGGCTTTTGTTGAGCTGTAATAATTATTTTCTGCGTGTCTTCTTCATCAGATTGTGCTGAAACCAATTCTTCTCCATCTTCATTGAGGGGCTGAATTCCAAGCATTTTATGCAGCTGAGCAGAAGATAATCCAAGAATGGATTCCAAATCGTTCACATACTTGTAGACGTAACGCCTGAAAAAAAAAGGATAGGCCTAGTGGTTTGTGCTAGTATTTACTCCAGCTAGAAAAATTGATCTTTTTTACATTGGTTCAACGTCTCTAGAGAGCAATAATGACAGCATATAGTATCATAACAATTACTGGTTTGTGAGTGTTGTATTTTCATAAATTAATAGGAAACCCTATAATCATAAGAAGTCATTTTCATTCCATCTTTTTGTTGCTCATAAAATACTAAAATTTATCATGTCGTGCCTTATTTGGATGACAATTTAATCGGTAAAATCTCCGGAAAAAAATCTACCCTAGTAAATATTCTATCAGAAAATTCGATTCTGGTAAACATCCCTTCGGAAAAATATCTCCAGTCTTCACACTGAATAGTTTCAATTTTTTTAGGAAGAGCATATTTACCAAAATCGCTTTATCCGAGGTGATATTTATGAGTGTGGATCTTTTCCTGAGGATATTTGTTTGTGTGAAAGTTTTAAAGAGGATAGCATACTTGTTTACAACGGTCGATTTTTTCCAAGATATATTTTCCGAATTTTTTTTTCTATGAGGTATTTACCTACAGTCAGTTGACAAATATACACAAAATGTGAACAAAACATATTGTCGAATACGACATAGATTAAAAACGTTTCTCCCTTATGTTGTAATTAGTGACTGCTATTCGGTAGTCTTTTGCTGCGTAAGACATACCTAGCTGGACATTTTACGATGATGTTTTTGTCGTAGTAATATCGTATTCCACGTGAAAGCTTCTCGTAAGTCATTTTCGGCTTGTTTTTTCTTAATCCCCATCTCCTGTGATACATATTAGCGTTAGCAGATATCTTGTAGCAGAGAAAAACACTCGGCCAAGTTGTTGTAGACTGTGACTAGTTCCTTACCATTTTGATTAAGTAACTAACAGAGACTATGCCTATAGCAAGGAGAAAGTTTTTTATTGCCAGAAGTTATAATACTTTTTGTTAGATTCTCTTCAGGAGCTTGCCGTCCAAAAGAATTCAACTTAATGTGGTGTAGCCTACCTAAATTATTTTACCTCACCAGTCACCACATTTAGGTTGGCTTCATTCTGATGACAACTTCCAAAAGAGAGTCAAAAAAACAATGTTGCAACTTTGAGGTACTAAAAACTTCTCCTCGACATATTTAAGTTTTGTATCACAAATAAACATTGTTCGTGAAATAGCTTTTTGTCGATTACTGAGTGAGAGTCATGATGGTCTGCTACATAAAAGAAAAGTCCGCCCCGTTAGCTCAGTGGTTACTCGCTCGACTCAAGATCATGCGACGCTGGTTTGGCTCTCGGGGTGTGCGCTTGAGCAACACATTTCAAGATTGCTTTCCATGCAGTGGCATCTAGTGGATAGAAAAATTCCACGGTAACAACATTTTAACAATCGGAAACTTCACTCTGTCAATCTCGGTAACCGGCCCAGCATCAAAAGCTTCTACAAGTATGCGAAACTACCAGGAATAACCAATCAAGGCTTTGTCAGTCCGAGGATAAAGATTTAAAACCAAAAACGGTAAATATTTTCTGGCTACTTAGGAAAGGCATGGTCCCAATAAAATTGTGCGTAATGAACTGAGTCGTGTATTTGATGCGTCCACATTTTTAAAAATTATTTTTAAGAAACTGTTTCAGAGAAGACGTTGAAGTTTACAAAAAGAAAAAAGTCAAAGTTAGTAGTTTCACTTTGTGAAGAAATATTAAATTATCATTTGAGGACTTTTATGTTTTGAAATCCTTACTACGAGAAAAAAAACTAGCTTTAGGCTATGCTCTAAATATATTTACTTTGCTACTTCGTCTGGTTCCTCCATCTTGAATTGCCAATTTTCTCCCGTCCACTTTATCAAATGCTTGCAGTTTGGATCGCACAATAATTCCAAGAGAAATTGCCAGAGCTGTATTGGCCCGTTACCTGTAGAAATGCAAAACCAAAAATGTGTATTGATAAAAACAAAACAAATTTCATTCTTTATAAAGCTTTAAAAAGAAGCAAAAAACTTAAACGCTTCAGTGAGCAGATTGTAAAAAATATATATATAAAAGTTTTTGATGGATTTATCGTGGATGGTATGCTCACTGCAAAACCGGAGTTTGGCCAGACTTTGTACTTTTATAGGGAAATGGAAATGTGTAAAGTAAACACGCTCAAGCTTTTTTTAAATACAAAGCGTATAGATACATTGCTGGTTTACCTGTATAGCCAGTGAGATCTTGTATGTTGATGATAGGAGCAACAGAAACAACTTCTTGATGAACTTCATGATGATGCAACTTAAGCCTTTCTGCATCCTCCTCAAGACTTGGTTGATATGTAGGAGCTTGGTAAAATGATTGATTGTGCGGATAAGCTTCTTGGCCGTAAACGTCACCATTGGCCATATTTCCAATGAGAGTTGAGTTGTTGATTGCTTCGGGAGACATCAAAGATTGGTATAAACTTTGTTGTTGATTAGCGTAAATTATTGGTGAAGATGAATGGCCGTTAGGTGGCTCTGACAAGCTGGACACAAAGGCGCTATGTTCTGGTTGAGAGATCATTCCCTTGCGCATGTGCTGCGCAGCGTCAGCGAGTTGGCTGTAATTGTATTGTTCTTCGTACGTTCTGTTCAGCTCACTTGCCTCAAACTCTGCACTTTGATTCAATTGGTAGTTCGAAGTGGAATCACTGTATGGCGTAGGATTTGTATAGACCTCGTTGTAACGAGAATCCTTGTAGTCCACTTGTTGCTTCACACCTTCAACAACCGGTGACGTCCTGCAGGGAGACAAACAAAAAAGAAATTTGGTTATTTAAAACTCTGAAAAACTAAATTGTACCGTATTGTCTAACAACCTGTAGGCTATGGGTTTTGTTTAGGTCCAAGCCGGCTTATATTTCGCACGTACATAAACACGATCTCTTATCTTATACAGTGGCAAAGGAACAACTTATAGATGCAGTGACAATTTTTCGGTTACAAAAAAGAAAGTTGAAATAAATCAAATGCAGAAAGTGTGTTTAAAGCATGAACTTCACATTGCTGGCTATTGCAAAGTCAACGCTTAACAGAAAGCATAGCCGAGTAGTGAGCTTTCATGAGGTTAAAACTTGACGCTGTTACTTGTTTTATCTATGAAGACGCGGGAATATTTTGGCCTGCAATTAGGAAATTAAATTGAACAAATGTGAAACTCGTACCCATCAGGTGATTTGTTCACCGCCAAGTCGCTCCTATTGCTGAAACTGGAGTATTGCACCGAGTGGGGCTCCTTGAACACGTGGGAATCATCTATTTCGTGTTGCAACGATGGAAAGCCATTGGTGGTTGTAGGACAATGCAGCAACCCAGGAATGTGACTTAATCCGGCGTGAGAGTATGGATGAGCAAACGGAGATGGCTGCAACGTGATGTTGGTAACAAAAAGCAGTGTAACATTATTGCAACTAGATATACGCATTGTAGAAAGGTAAAAATACGTTTTCTCGGGTGAACTATAAAAGTATCTGTCATAAGAGTGGTTTTATAGAAAGTAATTTCACTGATACAAATCATAAAAGATTAATTCATTGTGCAACTGCAAGGCATACGACACATTTTGTTATTTTAAAAGGTTTTCAAATTATCACATTTCAGTTTTCGACAATAATATGGTATGGATGTGACATATACCATTTTCTAAATAAAACAAGCATTTTGCAGTTCTATATTTGATATTGTGCACTGCTGAAAGCGCCAAGACAATAAAAATCCACCTGTTTTGCGTATTAGCGACAGAAACATACGCAAAACCAATGCAAACGTCGACATTTCGATGCATGAGATAATTGAAAAAAACACTAAGGAAATCTATCACCTCATGGTGATGTGCGTTATATCTTTGGTGACGAAAGTCATACCAGACAGAAAGTGACAATGTTTGAAAAGGAAGTTTCAATGACGTAAGTGTTTTAATAGGCCACTATCACCTTATTGCACAATCAGGACAAAAAAAAAATGTTTGTGCACGCTAGTGTGTCATCAAGGATTACGTTGCAGCGTGCACAAGCAAACACTAGCTTTCCTTTTATTTTTCTGAAGGTTGGTTTGCCTGAACTCTTTTTACATATACCGTCTTCATTTAAGCTTTTCTAGGTTATTTTATTTAATGGCTATTACCATCATGACGGTGGGATGGTGCAACGGATAACGCATTGGCTTTCCAATTATGCAAACCTGGTTCGACTCCCGGCTTCAGCTAGTTGTTAAAACACCGCTCACCACTTTATTGTGAGTCCCATACTTGGTTATCAGGCATACACCATTATTAATTTATTATACAAGGTTGAACTCCACTTTGCATGTTCATTCTTGCCTAAACCGATTCTTTCGACTGGTTACAAGTTATGATATGCTGACTGCGTGACCAAATGGTAGGAACCCCTGACCAACCCTCGACCTCTGTTTGATACCCATTGAGGGCATGTAGCTGTGTCCGGGCAACGCAATTATAAACATGTTGGAAGATTGATAAGAGAACTGGCTACCTTCCTTTCCCGTCTATTTAATCTAAGTTCTTCACCCCCGAAGCATAGGACTCGCCTTTGAATAAAAAAAAGCTCAAAAATGTTACACAATATTGGTAGTGCCGTAGAACTTTTTTTGATGTTTGAATCAATTGCGAAAGAATATACGTGATAATACCGTGCTAGTTTACAAAAGGGCTTAAAAGAAACACGTATAAATGTGACCATTGTTTGATTAATTAGCATACATTTTCTGCTGTAGAAATATTGCTTTACAGCTTTTGTAACCAAAAGCTAAACGACCTGGTTTAAAAACTTCGCTTTCTACCCGTAATTTTCAAATTTAAAACTTTTAGCATAATAATGGTTATACAATACTATTAATACTACAAAAAAGTGCTCAAATCCAAGCAAAAAAGCCAAGCAGAGCGAATTACATCGAATGCAGTTAATAAACTTTAATATCTTTTACAGGCTGTTTCACCTTTGTTTGGGGTCATCGGGAGGTTCTTATTCAAATAGAACAAATCATAGAACAATAAAAAGAGCAAAAATACTACAAATAGAACTTGAAGTGAAGGTGGAAGTGTGTAGCACTTGTTGATTCTATTTGAATAAGAACTTTCTGATGATCCCAAACAAGGATGAAACAGTCTGCAGTGGGTTTTAGAGACTAGTAACTGCATTTGACATTAGTTATATATTTAGAATAATAATAATAACAACAACAATAATAGCAGCCTATAACAATTCAATGAACAAGAATGACAAGCAGCTGCTGTGACCATATTTGTAATACCGGTAACAATAAACAAGACTAGAACATTGAAAAATCAACGATTGATATCACGTTCAACCAATTGTTTGCTCATTCACCTCCTCATCAGTTGCCGGATGCGGGAATCTATGTCCTGCACACACTCCGGACTTTGCACCCACCCAGTGCATCTCAGTATGATCCGAATATCCAGAATCAGAACCCGGACTGGAAAGCGTGGCGGCGTATGACTGGCGCCAGGCTGCAGCTGCAAATGTCAAATAAAGTCTTCTTTAGATATAATAGTAATGATATTGAACATAAGTGCCACAACGAGTTTTTATTGCAAAAGGAACATATTGTAAGCTCATGCAGAGACGTAGTTATAAGGGGGCTTGAGGGAGCAACCGCTCCCCAAAATTTTATCTTTTCTCCCAACAAAAATCGGTTTTTAATGTTATTACAACTTGTTAATGACATTGTATTACATGTTGAATGACGTTTATTCAATGTTTGACTGCATTCGGTAGTTATATTTTAAAACAAACTCTTTATTTCAAATACTAAAATGTTTGCCCCCCAACAGTCGCTTTTGACCCCTTAATATTTTCTTTCTAGCTACGTCACTGGGTTTATTAATGCAAAAAGTCCAAAATTTCCCTACTTTATTTTCTATTAGCTAACCACAAAATTATTGAGAAAAGTATTAAACGCTTGCGTAAAATTTAAAGTCTGTTTAATCACATGAAAAAGTGTATTGTACGAATTTTCAATTGCAAAACCGTTTTGCACGCAACATGGTTTATTTTTACTCTTATAAGACATTAATTTTTAATGCAAAAGCTTCAATGGCTGTCAATCAAACGCTTCAAATAATTTGTTGAGATTTAATTTCTCATTGACAAATTTCTTCCTATATTTCACTGGTGAAAAGAAATTGTTATTTATAGTGTTAGGCAGGTAACTAAAAATAGTTGACAAGCACAAAGTTCAACTGATTTTAAAATTTCGAAAAAAAAATGCTTTCCTGCTTTTCATGAGTGGTATTTAGCTAAGTAATTGAATTGAAATGTGTCTTTACTACTTTACTAACATAATCAAATAACATTTTAAAGAAATCTCTGTAGTTTTAAAAAAAAAAAAAGCAACTAGGGAAAATGTGAGATATTTGCTTGAGTCGTGACTGAAAGGCCGCACAAGAAACAGAAGATAATATTACGCAAAACGCAACGCCCCCTCCTCTTGTAATCACCGAGAGAAGTAGTAACAAAATGGCGACCTTCGCTTTGCCATTTTGCTGGCTTATTGTCCACGTACGCAGTGTTTTTGTATTTTTTATTACATTAAATAAATGTTTCGATTATAAGATGAAAATTTGAAATGTGCAATTAGTTTTTGCATCAACATTGTGAATAGTTCTGATAAATGTTTGAACATTCTTAACAGCGTTGCAAAGATGTAATATTGCAGGCTTGCAGCAATGTAACTTGACCTAAGACTATTCGATGTTGTTATGTGTCGAATTAGGTGTTGCAGTGAAAGTTTTTCTCGCTTTGCCAAAATAAATTTATGTTCGAACTCCTTTAACGAAAGCCTAGGCTGTGGTCAAGCGAAAGGTTTGAGAAGTGGTGTGTCAAATACATCTTCCAATAAACTATGTCGTTAAACATATTCAGTGTTTTCAACTGAAAGGTCCAGAGCGTTGCTCAGGAAATGATTTTATTTGTTTCATGTAACTGCTGTTGTGAAAAACAAACATTGTAAAATCACTTTACTACTTTTTCAAACGTGAGATTTAAATCTTTTAAATCAATTGCAATCACTTACCATTGTGGGGCATTGGATACATTTTCACAAGACAAAACCCTTCTAGAAGTTAAAAAAAGTGATATGAAATTTAAGGTACCAGAACTTCAATTCAATATGCCTCACTGCTATGCTAATCTATAAGGAAATAAACAATGAAATGGAGATTTAAATCCCATTGTTTCATATCAAGTATTTGTAAATGTTTGCAATATCCCACCTTTTAAAGTGTGTTTTGCCTTGTCAGCGTTGACACACTATGTGCTATGAACGTATCGAAAGTTTTTGAAAAAGTTTTAGTAAAATTTTACTGTAATCTCATTGTATTTGACAGCAATTTAGTAGGCTATGTTTTGAGTAGTGCTCTTGGATATGTTTGGTGGATGTATTTTCTTATAAGTTAATCTGCCGTTCATTTATTATTCTTAACTCTTTCGCGACCACGGACGTATACACACGTCTTGAGATTTTAACCATGATGACCAAGGACGTATCCATACGTCCAAGGTTAAAAGGTGTTTCAAGCAAAAAAAAATGTAAATGATGGCAGATCCATCCATAGGCTTTAGGCTACCTGTCCTTATTCATTCTGCTGTAACTCCTAAAGCATTGCGCGCAGAAACGAAGTAAAATTTTTCTCATGTGCAGAATTGTTTTGGCATTCGATTAAACTACATATATTTTCATATTATTGTATCATGCTTGGGTAGTAAAGATTATAATGAAGTATACTTTTCTGCCAATTTTTAATTTTTTTAGCAATTAGAATAAGTACCGTTTGGAAAGTTGCTAGTTGTACATTGAATGTTTTAAATTTTATTGCAAAATTTTTCATCTTTGGGTAGCTGCTGGGGATGTATGCTTTTATTTGATGTCAAGATTGTGCGTCTACGTCGATCACATGAGATATTATTACGGTGTAAATACAACAGGTTTTTGTGAAAAATGTCTGGTTATTTAGATTAAAACGTCGTGACCTCGGTGGTTGCGAAAGAGTTAACATTAACAATAGAAATGTGGAATCTAATTGGCATAGACCACTTTTGTCTAGATTGCCCAAAAAGTGTATTTTCAAACGTTTGATATCACTGCTTGGGCAAGGGCGAGGACAAATGCTTAACGACTTGAAAAATCACTGACTTTTATACACCACTCCGATGACATAAAGCTGTTTGGTGTTCATATGCAGTCTACGTTCTCAATAGTCTAATAAATGCCTTGAAACAAGACAAAAGAGCGGAACCTTCTCTAAATTTCATGTAAACTTCGTTAAACCACCCTGATGTACTACTTAAGTGTATCGGAACTCCTTTTCGCTTCCTCACATATACGATTTCTCCAATTAACGACTAATTAATCCCCGTTATATTAGCGACATACAAGAATGGTCAGCAGCAGAAAACACAATCACTTGATCTAACGAAGACAAAACCTGTCGAAACTTACAAGGGATATGACAAACAGAGCTATCCGCCAAAACTAATGCGAAAAAAGTTGGATGTGCAGTTTGAAGCTAAGGGCTCTTCTTAGAACCTTGCTATCATTTAGAACTGGTGAACTGTTATTGGTAAAAATTGATAAGTTGGTGATGTGTTGTAATGTTAACTTAACGTTATGAAAAAGCTGTAGAACGTAAAAGAAATAGGGTTTTAATTGAGGTACAGCTGTGTTGTGTAGTATATGAGAGGCCGTGTTACACACGATGTACGTACCGTGTTGAGTGGTGTTTAGGAAGCAATGTAATGAAATAATATCTTCTGAAAAAGTCGCGGTTTCTTACACAAGCACCTTGGCTTCCGAAATGCATTAACTTTATCAGTAAAATAATCACATCTTGTTAAATACCCGGCTATGGAATTGCAAATGGCCTCTACATTATAGATCCAACATGGACTGATGTGAAAAAAGTATTTGAAGCTTGTCGCTTGATAGGACCGTAAGTTACATTGTTGAATGAATCATATTTGCAAAGGCAAAGTGATGTACAAAATGGACTGAAAAGTTTTGCTTTGAATCTCCAAAATTTTGTCAAAGCTAATATCCCTTTACCCTGGCCCAACACTGAACCAGACCTGAAAATTTGGACCGACTTGCAGCTGTGTCGTTAGGTTGAAAAGCTAAGACTGAACTCTATATCTTTAAGTATCAAAATAATCGTTTCGTAGCTGTCAAAAATAGCTGTTGACATGATTATTGATGTTATAATATATAGCAGAATAAACTTTTTTGTCGACCATTGTTTGAGTTAGTTTATTGTTATAGGCAAAGATTAAATTCTAAAATTTACAGTAGTATGAATCTGAAGCAGTTTTTTTGTTGTGCAATTAGTGTGTGTTATAAGCTTTTCGTGTGCATTCTTTGTCTTAGTATAAACTACTGTGCTGTGATTTCTTTAAATTTATGCTTTTTATAAAATGTTGCCCATTTTATTTTGTTGTAAGGATTGCTCCACTTAGCGCATACAATGATGCATGAAGAAAAATAGAAAGAGATACAGTTTGCAAGGGTGCGTATAGGCAAGGTGTTGTTTACTGTATTGTTTTCACAACGCCTGGAACATTTGTAAGATCAGTTGCAACAAAGCATTGACTCGCCAATCACTTCGGAGATCCGAGTGATGTGTTTATTTAATTGCGTTACAAGCTAGTGTCGTGTTAAACAAGAGGCGCCTGTCTCATAGATGAGCAACATTCAAGCTACTGTCAGACACGCTTTGTGATATCTGCTGTTTCTTCGTAAAAAAGAGGATAAAATTATAAAAAAAAGTAGTTCTAGGTAAAACGAACAGCCGCAGCAAATAGCTTAAATATATTTTCCATAAGGTGTAGGCTGTTGGCTGCTGCTTCCGCAGGCACGATCTCTTAGCTTTTTTCAATTGCCTAAGAAATAATTGTAACACATCAATACTTGAAACTCAAAAGGTTGGATGTTCAAAGTATGGCAACAATAACCTGGCAACTTTACAAGAGAACTTATAATTTTGAATATATGATCAAAAAATCTCTTTCTTTTGCCTCCATTTATAGCATATCTCGTTCAAGATTTTGCGATCTCTTGCTCTGAGGACACCAATTGTTATGATGCGAGAAACGTCAGTAAAATGTTTTCAAATTGCTTGTACCCTAACCCTACACAGTCCATCATGGCATGAGCAATGAGCATTGTTGTATTGAATAAAAATGACTCATTAGCATGACGTAATAAAGATGACATTGCAAGAAGTCGCAAGTAAATATTGTCTCTGGCAAGAAAAAGAATATTTGAAAATAAAATCCCGCCATAAAGGTGAATGCTGATCGTAAGCTGTTTTCAAAAAGTCGCGTTGAAATTTTTGAAAACTTTTTTCATTTCACATCTTCGCACGCAAACGCAGAGCTAAATCTTCCATTGAGATTCTGTGAACCAAATTACTCTGCTAATTGCACCAGCTCCAGCACATCAGCTAAATTAAATCAACGTTGCACAATAGAGACGCGCGAAAATAGGCTACGGATTTCCTAATGACCATGCTTACCACGGTGCGTCAAATTACCAACACTTTTCAGTTATTTAAGCTACACTGTATATTTGTGCCTACATCACTTATAGCCTTTATTCTTTTATCATTATTGGGACTCCACTCAAATTGCGTGCATCAGCATGGGTTTTTTCTTGTTTAGCGTTATATTTCGAAAGGAATAAATTAATAGTTAACCGTTTTCATAAATCAGCAATTTTTTAGCATTAGCTGAATTGTGCATTTTGTACACCCGAATTTTCACGGCAGGTAGTTTTGACTATTTTGTGACGCGATTGTTCTATTAGGAAATACTTGCTTACGTGCTCATTTGACAAAAATAAATTGCAACTATCGCTATTGTCAATGCGGTGTAAAACAGGCCTAATTGTCACCTCTTTTACTTGGCCTTCGTTCTTTCTCCCAAAAAGTCCATTACCTGTCTTAGACATGTTTTTGTGCGAAAAGGTAAATCTGTTATTTATTTTTGCATCTTCATTTCAAATGCTGAACTCGGCTCGCATTGGACGAAGATTAAGATGGAACGGGAGAAAAGCAAAGAAGTCAATTGTGTTCATTGTCAAGCATTTCACAGACTAAATTTTAGTATTAAACAGACAACCGTTCGCAGGGCCGGATTTAGAGGATGGGGGGCCCCCGTGCGAAAAACCACCTCTACGCCTACAGTAGCATTAATCCAGCACTGTACATCATTTTGCAGAAACTTTAAAGGCTGAAAGGAAAAAAATAACACAAAATCACATTTTTTCCACGTAGGGGGCCCTTCAAAAGTCGGAGGGCCCAGGGCACCTGCACCCTCTGCCCCCCCCCCCCTTAAATCCGAGCCTGACCGTTCGATTCGTTAAACAGACAAGTCGGGCCGCCGCTGTTACCATTCTGTTACGATCTGGGCTACACAACGAAGCCAAAGTGTTTGCCGCTTTACACTTGGAGTACTTTTTGTCATTGAGCATCAGATCTCTTTGGTGGGGCTTCTTCACCCAAGATTTAAAAAAGTTATTTCGTTCCATAATTTGACATGTTTAGAAAACACTCAATAAATTGTTTCTATCAAACCGTTAGAAAAATCCTTTGTTTTCCCAGTCGATGCAAATACATCAAATCCGAAACGTGTTCTGGACAAGCATTGTGATGAAAATTAAAACTTGAAAAACGTTATCCAAATCAAGCGGCAATGGTCAGAAAGAGAAATCCTTATAAATTCAAAAATCAAAACAGTACCAATACAGTAATGTAGAGACTACAAAATCTAGAGAGAAAGGTTATTGTCATTTTGAAATTTTCAGATGTGTCATCGAGTTGCATCGCTGCAAATTATGTTATGTGTGAAACCGACAATATTTTAAAAACAATTTTGCTTTGACAAAAGATTTCTTCGTATTCACTTTGTTCTTCGTTCAAACTGAGTTTCTTAGTGACGA
Source organism: Aplidium turbinatum (assembly GCF_918807975.1). NCBI lineage: Eukaryota > Metazoa > Chordata > Ascidiacea > Aplousobranchia > Polyclinidae > Aplidium > Aplidium turbinatum. Next base: position 52,647,553 of record NC_137472.1, read on the forward strand.
AATTATGAGTTTCGACCAACAAAACACTCTTGGTGTAAGTGTAGACGGACTGCAGACACCCAGTGCAACAACAAATTAGCTAAACACAATTACAACATTATTGAGATGTTTACAATGTAAGGTGCCTGCAACATTGACGCAATTACAGTTTCCTACTTTAGTAATGAGTCTTACAATTGATTGTTTTTGGTATTTTGTCACGTACGAGCACGCAGCTATGCTATTATGTAGCACACAACCTTTGCTACTACTCCGAAAACAAATATTTCATGTATATGTTATAAATGAAAACGCTATACACCGTTCCTAGTTTCCGCTCTTTGACACTGAACATTCATTGAAAAATAAGTGATATTCTTTTGTGCCATAATTTATATTTCTTGACTCTATAACAAATGAAACAAAATTATTTGTTAGCATTAATTGGCATGAATAAACTACAATTTGACTTCCCAAATCAATTCCATCTTTGGCTCGTAAACCAACGGACCAACGGAACGGTATTAAAGCTCCAAGTTAAGGTACAGAGTTAATTGTTTCTTTCAAGCAAGTCCTGCATGCGTTTTCTTTTCTTTTTATCGCTATGAAGCTTTTCCATCTCATATGTACACTTGCACAATAAGATTGCTATACAACTGCAGTAAAAGTATAACTGACAAGGCGGAAGAAGACAAGCTGCTGGCAAATTGATATCAAACTGAGTTCCCGATTACCCAGACAGTTGATAAAAATTATGGCATCAAACTAATTATTTTTCATCAAGAGATGGCTAGAGTCTTATTTTACACGTGTTGCTCTTCAGCCAGATATCTTCCGCTACATTACTAATCAAAAAACGATGGTGATAGTTCAGGCTACCTCAACACAAGCGCGTTTCTAGTTGTTTTAAGTTAATCAGTTAAATTTTTATATTTTATTCCTGCAAAATGTAATAATATCTCACAAGATTTGCAAGGACCAAGGGATGTACAAAGTGCTTGTTTCAAAAACAAAAACTTCGATGTTAAGCATTTTTTTCAGTTGTTTTCTAGGACATTCAAGCTAAAATTTAAAAAAAATGCGCACCATTTATCTGATTTTTCCCTCCTCATTATTGTTGTAGTATCCAGGCTTACGGCCGTGGTTGAAAATTTAGATTAAGTCAACGGGAAGGCTAGGAAGTTAATCTTTGTGTCCACCTTCAGGCATACTTTTAAGTGTCTGCCAACGACACAGCCGCATGCTCTTGAGCGGTGTCGAACAAGCTCCCTTTCGTGTGCCGTACCACTACTAGTGCTCTCACCACTCGGTTATTATAGAAACATTCTTATATAAAAAGAACTTTTCTGCTAAAAAATTCCAAACATCTTCGACCAACGCTTTAAAATATAGGCCTACTTAAGTAGCTAGAATTGAAAAAGTCTACGCTAAATTTTCCGTAAAAATCTAGCTGTTAAAAAGTTTATCACAGCTTTCAGATTTGATTCCTCTCAAGCTATTTTCAATAGTTTTAAATTTGTGGACATGCTGGTTTAGGCATTAGTTTAAACCAGGGGTGTCTAGACTTTTTTGAAGGAGGGCCATATTTCATATTGCGGAAGTGCCCGAAGACCAACAATCTCTGATGACTTTATTTTGCACAAAAAAAGATGTCTTTGATGTGTTATTCGATGCTTTCATTTTCATACAACGAAGCAATAGGCTAGGCAAGTTTAAGCATTTTAATATTTACATATCATGCGATACAAGTTAGGCCTATGTGCATTCTTAGCAAAAATTAAAACCTTCAAAAACTTTATAACAGTAGATGGAAACCCTCAGTTATGTTCCTTAAGTTCATAGGCTAACCGAGTATGTTATGTATTCTCACAAGTATGTTGAGCAGAAAAAGCGCATCATTTTGTTGACAACAATAACTTTAAAAAAGCGCAAGAAAATTGGCATAACTTATGGCGCGTCTGCGGGTCTAAAATAACGCATACTGCAACAGGCGCAGGTCATATAACAACGCCTCGAAGGCCGTAATTAGCTTCTGGTCGGACTTTGGACACCCCTGGTTTCAAGCATCTTAAGAGCACTAAATGGCATTTTAGTCGAGTGTCGAATCAATGACATCGTGGTCGAAAAGTCCGACAAGAGACTGGTAAGAATAATTCACTGGAATTTATATTTAATAGTAAACCTACAACTGCACAGCCGAGCGGTGAGAGTCTTGGTACGGCACACGAAAGGGCGCCATCTACAGTTCGACACCTCTAAAGAGCATGCTGCTGTATCTTTAGCAAGACACAGGCATGCCTGAAGGCGGACGCAAGATCGGCTTCCTTGCCTTCCCGTCGAATTAATTTAAATCTTTAACCATCAGGCGAAAGTCTGGGTAAGACTTACAGTGCCATCAGAAAATTGTTGTGTAGGCTATTATTTTCAGTTATTTGACATTTTTTACATCACTTAAACCGTAGCTTATGATTGGTTGGCGGTTTCATTGTATTTAAGTTTAGTGGCAGAGTTTCGACTTGTTAAAGTGGCTACCATTACCCAACGTATCACTGCGTTATGCAAGAAAGAACACAATCGGTGTCGTTTTTGAAGTCATAGGTTTGACCCAACATGGAATCGATATCAAATCCACCAGCACTAGAGTCAAAAGCGATAACCACTCGGCCACTGAGCTGGTCATTTGTGTAGTTAATTCTCTACCTGCTTTCTTTCAAATTACGTTCAGGCACGTTGCCGCGTTCTAACTATTTTCTTTAAGTACATATTTATCAGCGTTTTCAGTGAATTTTATATTGCGTTACCAGTAATAATAAACATCTTCACCTCTCTGTTTACAACAGAGTGGTGGCTGCGCGATTGACCTAACTTGCATGAGGCAAAAAAACAGCTGCAACTAGTGCCGAATGCTTAGTACAATAAAGAACCTCATCTTCTCATACCCAACTCTTGAATCAAGTATGGAACCATTTTCACCTTTTTAACTAAAAACTCGATGCGAATTTTTCTTCTTGTGAAAACTAATGTCAAGATCTGCAACCTAAGTATTTGCACTTCTGCTCAAACGACTATTCTTTTCGTCTTGTCCTAACACTCCTACACAATGTTGTACTGTGTTTCGACACAACTTCAGCTTCTTGGACCGGATGTTTCTAGTTATTGTTGTACATAGGTCTGTGCCCCTCTGGCAGCTTTTCTGATGAGGAAAGTTCTAAAATCGGAAGTACCAGCGTGTAACTACATCAATCAAGCATGCTTTATATATGTTGTTAAAGTACTTTTTATTTACATCGCAATTGTATTTTCTGATGGCGTGTATTGTTACAAAGCTGCATTGTTTGAAAAGAGCAATTTTCCTGTTTACATACTGAAAAAATGGAAATTAAAATTTCAGAGTTATTTCAGTTTGCTCTTAATTTTCTGAAGAAGAAGAAGAAGAAGAAGAAGAAGAAGAAGAAGAAAAAGAAAAAGTTGGAGACATAAGTAGACCAACACAAAAAACACTTTTTTGATAGGATTCACTGCAGCTGAACGGTGGGATGGCGCAGAGGATAAAATGTTGGATTTCTCGCAATGGAAACCTGATTCCACACACGGCTTAAGTTGGTTGTTGATAAACACCGCTCACATCTACTCAGGTTGTGATAAGCTGGGTGGGCGTGTAGTTGCTGAAGGAAAGGCGGCCGAGAGAAAGTAACTAAGCGGTAGGCAGCACCACCATCTTCACTGGTGGATGAACTAATTAACAATTATATAATACACTGCGCATGTGCAAATTTGGAAGTACTTGTGGAAACTTTGAGTTCAGGGATGCTTTGGAAATCTGAAGAGTCAGCGGGATAAACAATTAAAAATTCTATTACCACTAACAAAGGTTTATAAAAAGGTTAAAATTCACCATGATAAACTCTAAAAGTACTTACGTTTTTGGCTGCTTAGAGTGCTTTTGTTTAAATCTGTATACACAGCCGCGCTGTTGTTCCAAGGTTGAGAGCTCTGAGTTTCAGTCACGTGCAAGACTGTTACTGTTGGCTGTATGAACGCAATGTCGGCATTGACATCGTTGCTTGTGGAAATATAAGAAAAAGTCGAATCTGTGCCAAAATTGTCGTCGTTTTTATCAACAAAAAATGCTTCTTGTGCTTCACTTTTGACCGCTGTTGCGGTTAGATTTCCTGGAGTGTCTTCATTTGTATAACAGGTAATTTGATTACTTGAAGTTAGTTCTTCCTTTACGGTTTGTAGTGGCGTGCTTTCATTCGGCCTTTCAGTGCGTGGAAATGCTTTGCTTCCAGATGGTGCAATTTTTGCTGATTTTCCTTTTTTGCGTTTGCCAGTTGAAGATTTACCACGGTTTTTTGATGATTTAGATCCGGAACGTCTATCTTTTGTGAGAGAGAAAAACGCAGGATCCAAAATGGGAGCAGCGCAAATAGAAGATGCTAGGCTTTCAAGGGATGATAAACATGATTTTGAAGGCAATGGCTCATTCATCTTGTTAATGCATTGGAACACCAATGATGGATGCAAAGGATCAAACCGAGATTGGGAATGGAATGTATTCAATTGGTAATCGCTTGTGCCAACAAGCTCTCGTTCGTAGAGATTATGATTAACCACTTGCATTTGAGGATATGTTAATGGATGACCACTTTCTGGTTGGGCATAGCTCGCGTTTTTTGAAGAAAAGCTACTGGATTGCTTCCATTGGGTTTGTTGGCTTCCAAAAAAGTTATTGCTGCTGTTGCATTCTGAAAATGGATTACTCAAACTCAACTCATATTCAAAGCCATTACCATTGTGATCGTTTCTGTAAAAACCAACTTGTGATGACTGGTTTAGTCTTTTATTGGAATGAAGAAAGGATTTCTCTAAAGGCGGTAACGGTATTAACGGTCCATTCTCGGAACAGGCGGTGAATGTGGTATCTTGGCATTGGCCATATTTGGGACTGGATTGTATTGACTGATTTTCCGAAACAAAATAATCAAGCAAAGCATCACTCTTTGAACCTTTATCTATACAATTCATTTTCATATACTGAGAGACCTGGAAAAAGCATGATCACAATTAAAATCACAAAGGAAGGAAATGTTAACTAAAAAAATAGCCTACACTCAGTACTGTAAACAGAAACAAGAATAGGGGTCTGTTGTGATAGGTCGCTCGTTTCCACTCCTAAATTTTTGTATTTTGGAGTTTGCAATTGTATAACATTTATCCTGAAAAAATTCCAACTTGTGGACAGTAATGGTTTACACAAAGCAATTCTTCGGCTACTGCAAATAGTCTGTTGTATTTTTCACTGTTTACATGATACTGGTTAGATGCAATGAGTAGCGATGAACCCTGATAGACCCTGATATGAAGACATTTCACTGGTTGCAACAATTGGGAGGTTTTGCCTGAACTGCTGCCTCATAAGCAAGAAGAAGAAGCCCACAAGCAAACAATTAATCAAAGCTGAGCTAAAGGTATGTTTTAGGCAAAGTTTTCAGAGAATCTATGTTAACATAAAGCTTCATGTTTTAATCAACCCGATTTAGCCTAAAGAAGAAGACTACTTTGTAGACCACTATTCAAATCTATTGGATTAGGTCTGATATGCAATCCAAGCCTTCACTAAACAAGATTATGAGGAGCCAGCATTAACGTGTCCAGAACGTAAACACGTAATGGAATTTCTTCGGAGCAAAATTACAAAAAAAGTGTTTTGCGATATGACAGACACCGTATCCGCTTATTCCTGCTTGTGCAACTGTTTGTTCAAGCTCATAATCTCATGAAATAATAGTTCCTATACATCCATTTCTACGGACTGACAAACTGGAAAGCCTAAAGTAGCCCAATCCTTTGGTTGTTTTAGTAAAAAATGAAGTTTTTACAATATATTTTACATGCAAAAGTGTACATAATACTTGAAAAGAATTGTCTTTGAAAATGAAAATGAACTTCAATTGTAAAATTGTCTGTGTGATACGATTCACAGAAAAATGTTTGTTCTACGTAGCTTACACATGACTTAACAAAACAACAAATTTATTCTTTTATAGATTTTTTGTGTTGCAAGAACCCTCAGTCTTCACCAACTTCAACATCTCTGCTTGAATAGCAAACTTAAAAACTAAAAAGCCTGCTATCAGTTCTCATTATTTTTGACTTGTAAAAAATTAAACAGATTAAATCATTTTGACAGACGATAAATACATTTAGCAACTGCTGACTTCAATAAATGAAAAAATAATAATATGTCTCAAGTTATAATCCTAGTTTTTGACTTTCCATTGATCTCTCTCTTGATAGACCAGTTAGTAAGGTAGGCTGTGTCAAACTTTTTTTTCCTACCAGCAGTTCTTGTTTTGCTTAGCAAAAGTTCGTGATCATTGTCAAATATCATGCACGTGAATCGTATTTTTTCCTTTAACGCCGACAAGATGATGTAGTGCGTCATGTACGGTAGACTTCTTCACAGTAACTTCAAAAGCAAAAAAGCATAAACAAGAGTACTTTAACTCTAAAAAATAATCGACTGAGAATAATTTGCGTTTTAATGCAGGTTGTAACAATTAATTTGTTTAACTAATAGACCAGCTGTCTGGTGGGGGTGATAAAGTGGAAGGCGCACCTCACTGAACCAGACAATGACGTAGAAATGTACAGCAGCAACGCCCGACAATGAGACCATACACTTTATCATGATCAACTGACAAAGCAATTGCTTTAATTGCTGCTTGAATATCTACGACATTGCAACTTTTGCAATCACTTGGTCCTATTTTACATGAAGAAATTTTTTCGGAAGAATCCTAGTTATTTTCCTTTGTAAATTCTAAAAACTAGCATAGAAAGATCAATGCCATATCGCCCTGTGTATAAACTGGTCAAAATTACTGAGTAGGCCTATGGCAGAAACTTTTTGCTTTAATTAAACTGTCAATGGCTGATTTTATTGCAGTAATAGTGTTTTTCTTGCAACTTACAAATTCTAAACTTCAACGATATGTAGTCAGTTGTAGGCTAAGTTGCCGATAGTACTGCATAAGGTAGATTATGTGAATAGTCTACATCAAAACGGACGTTTACTTTTATTAAAGATGATGCGGTGAAAAATTACCTGTTTCTGATATTTTTGTAAAATAATTCAGACATGTTTAATACGCTGGAACGTAATTTGAAGTGATCGTCTTTTGTTTACCATACCTCACTAAACATTGAAAAAAAGGAATCTGTTTATTTTTTGATGTGAAAAAGAGAAAAACGAAACCTGTAGCCTAACAATATCCTACTCCGATTAATTGACTGCTGCAGCATCTTCTCAAAAGATGTTTAACTTTTACATGCTGCAGAAAAGAGGTGATCACTTTCAAAAATTAATGACAGTGTACGGTAATGATCACTTGAGGAAATCACTCAGTTTGCCCGATGATCTTTTGGCGTTTTTCTTGTAGGATTATATTTTTAAATTGTAGTGTGAGTGATGGTTGCGTATGATTCCCTTCCTTCCTATTTTTGTCAAGCCACTCCACTTCACTTTACCTCAGATTTGATGCAAACGCAGCATACATATTAATACCTGCTTGTCCTATTGTGGTAACGTGACACCAACAACATCGCTGCCTTCTCTATTCTCTACTGTGGCAGTTGGATAAGTCATTGTAACATTGCCGGTATTGCAGCTAACAAATCGCTGCATTTGCACAATCTGTACATTGACTTTATCACGCGCAGGAAGCTCGTGGAATTGGTAGGATCAAATCTCTCTTTTTTGTTATCTTATCTTCAGGTGTTTGTCTCCGTGTATTCCAAGCGACATCAAATCGCAGAATAGATTTCATGATAATTCCGACTGCTGATTTTATTTTCTCTCTAAGATAGAAATTCTGACAAGAAATGTACAAAATGCAATGTGAACGTATAGTTTTTACAGTGAGCTTTTGAGAAGACACTTGATGTTTTCCTATAGAACATGATGAAAAACAACAGCGGGTCTACGAAAAAAAAAATGGGAGAACCATAGTTCTGACAAAACCAAATTTTTTTGAAGAGAATAAAAAATGTAAAATTTATGGTCAAAAAAATAAATATTTTATTAGGACACATTTACAACTTGTTTGGGTGCTTTTTGTGCCTTTTGTGGCTCAATATTGTTTTTGTTTTTTTATATGGCACGTAAGCCTATACACTTTGTATTGAACCATAAAGGGAAATCAAGGCAGAAATTTAGTAATAAAACGGAACAAAATTTCAAAATACAGTAGGCTACACTGTATTTTGTTTGAAGTGTTTCTTCGTAAATCTTAATCAAGCACAAGTGTACACACGCAACGGCAAGCATTTGGACTTGTTCTGTTTTACGATTTTTGTGTTTTACGATTTTCATATAGCCTACAGCATTTCATTTTTATTTGGAGCATATCACCAAGAAAATATTGCCCCTGTGGTTTCGAATTGAAATAAGACAAAAGAATTTATGTCGGAATGAAACAAAAGATGGCAAAATACTAAGATTAGATCCCATTGCAATAAAAACCACTTCGTCAATGAGAGACAAACGTGAGTGCAGTCGCAATAAAATTATCACTTGCGGTGATGAAGGAAAGTACACAATGCCAAAACCTATAATGGACAAGAAGAATTAAAAAGAGAATATCACGTTCAAGTTAGGGAGAATAAGTTTAGAGCCCAATATGTCGGTTGTTTAGCCGATTGTTGAGAGCATCTCCGAGCCGTTCGAAAGGACGTCGGTTCGACGCCGCTCCAGAGCACGTGGTAGTGCCTTGGCAAGACACTTAACGGCACGCCAAAATAATAGAAGCTGACTCTGTGATTCCTTGTCTTTTTATTCCTTCCAGTTCTCTATTGTGGGGCATCTATAACCGCAAAGTGACATATAAGTATGTTGTTGAAATGGGCACAAAATAAGCACAGTTATTACTATTCTCGTATAGCCTACGCCACTAATCAAGTGTAAATGTTATTAATTACAGCATCGCCTAAAATACTTGTTGCATTCAACATCCATTAAGATCCACAGCAGTCGTCTCAAACGTGACACATCTGTTTCAAGCATTATAACTCTAAACAGATTTTTTCATCAAGGTTGAGCGGATTTGTTTTAAATCTGAAAACTCTTAACAAAGTGGTTAGGCTAAAATGGCAAAATAAATAGTATTAGGCCTATGATGCAGGTTAAATTTCTTGTTTTCATATTTTAATAGATAAAGTTAAATGTACTTCGGTTTACTTGTTTTTTGCAAGTAAGCTTTACATACGATTACTGAGGCAATGCATTCGATTACGATGCCAGTGCATAAAAAAAGGAAACGATAGTGATAGGCTACAGCAGATTACGTTTTTCAACATTTGATGAGATTTTCTGTAGGTTGCATATATTAGGTTTGCAAACGCATTTAAGTTTCATTAAGTTAAGGTTTTCAATTAGATTTGGTGGTTTTGCATCGCAAAAATCAAATTTCGCTAAATTTTGAAGTATCACTGGGCCGACGATAATGATAACAATTTATCATTGTATGGACACAGATTCAATTTACGAATCGTCACTAAACCCGTGATATTCCATCTAACTCAGCTAACAAGCAATTGGAGTTTACAATCAGCAACTTTCAGAAAAAGTAATTTGATACAGGAAATATTCAATTACGAGACCCATCTATCAATTGTGGCGTTATATTAAACATTCAGTGTATTGTAAAATCAGTACCAGGTAAAATGATAACATATTGTTTTACAGATGTAAAACAAACATCATCTCACGCAGAAACAGCGCTCAAACAACGTTGCTGCAGTGGCATCATAGAAATTGATGTTTTTCATTAGTTTTCAACGTTGCACGATGCAGCAGTAGTGCAGAAAAACGCTTCAAGTTTGATTGAAAACAAACTTAAAAACTGAAGACGATAAGGCAAGAGACTTTTTTGTGTCCATTTGGCAACGAACATGTTGCGTTCATTTTATAACCCCAGAGATTTTTAGAAGCACTGGATGCAAAACTAGCGGTTGCCAGTTTGCAGTGAAGTGTTGCCTGGCGTTCTTAAATTTTATGAAATCTTTTCACTTCAATTCAGTTTGTTTTTATTTCTGACCATCACAACGAAAAAACAATATATGCCAAACATAGCAGAGGTCTAGAAAAAGGTAGAAGCGACAAGGACGTTATAACGTGCATGATACCAAAGCAGAGCAAACAGTTTAAAATATGGCCGGGTCGCAACACCTTTTGGTACAAACTACTAACCATAGCAAACTCACGCTGTTGTTAAAATTTCTCTAACTTTACCAGATGTTGAAGATGCAAAACGATAACTGGAAATAAAACTTTCATTTCATGAAGATAACTTGTATTTGTCCGAATCCTACCTTCAAACTTACGCGTTTTGCACTATGTCTTTCCACACAACCACACGTCCACCGTAAAAACAGATATTTGCGAATCGAGTAGGATTGAACTGTTTGTTGTCAATATTCAGTTCAGCTTTTGTGAAAAGTACTTTAACAACCACTTAAAGTACATTTCCACTGTATGTTTTGCATTAAGCATATGTATATATCCAGTAGTCTTTTTTAATAAACCGCTTCAATCACTGGTTTAAATTTGATTTTGTGTCGCTTTGCACTTTTTCTGTGTCTAGGCTACGTAGAGTTTAGTTGAAAATGACAACTACCATTTTTTGCAGCTTTTCTAGAGGAACATGTGTGATTGTGTGTGTGTGTAAATACTCAGCAGTACATCGCACTCATGTCTTCTATGTCAGAAGTAGACATTGTATTTACTCAACTAGGTTGCATGAGTGAGTTATAATGAGTGTTATGGAAGAATGAGTGATTATTATTGGTATAAGTTTAATAAACAAAACAATGAGAATAAATCTCTAGCGCTATTTAGCGTCGATATCATCATTTTTTTATCGATATTTTCAGTCGGCCGTGTAATCGTCGTCATCGTGTGAGCCTCTGGGGGCGAGTGTCTATCCTTTTATTACCCCAGATTCACGATGGTTCTGGACTACACTGGGTAATGGTGGGCTGTGTAATGTGTAATGGCGTAGTGAGAGCCTTGCAACGGCACTCGAATCCTCGAAAGGCACCAGTTCAATACCACTAAATAGCATGCAGCTGTGTCTGAATAAGACACCTAAGGCATGCCTGAAAATGATGGACACCAAGACAGGTTTCCTTCACTCCTTGCATTCCCGTTCACTTAATCTAAATCTTCAACCAACAGGCGTAAGTTTGCAACGATAACAAAAAATCAGCTCAGCTTCACTTTGTTCGTGATTATTGCAAAACAATATTGCACATAAAAAGAAATTGATTTTCAGTAAAATCTTTATTCTAGGTCAGAAAGCTTTTTAGAAAACTTGCTCCTGGGAATTTTCCTATCCAGTAGATTTCGAAGCAGTCACGCAGCAGGCTCGATTACCTCAGTATAGGATAGTGTAAAGTTTTTGTTTGCAATTAAACTGTTGTTGTTTCTGAGTCACTGTATTGTATCATTTCAAGACGGAGTTAACGCTAAAGGAAAAAAATAAAAATAAATTCAAATCGATGTCATAGCATTTGGTTCGCAACCATTAACGCCGCTCTAAAGATCGAGGATTATAGACTACTTCCCATTGATGATGTAGGCCTATTTCTAAAAATGTACAAGTTAAGATATTTAGCAAACTATGTGTAAAAGAAGCTTATTGGCACGTTAATTTGGATAAAGATTCAGGAAATCTTGCAGACATGATTACTCCACTTTTACGATATCAGCAAAATAGATTTGCATGTAGCAAAAAATTTTATAAACGTCTTGATCATGCTTTTGTTCACGTTGCTGTTGATCACGGTAACTTATAACATTGTTGTAGTAGTAAGTTGTGGCAACTCGATTGAACAAGATGAAACTGACAAACTGACTAAAAAACTACATAAAAAAAATTGTAAAGCCATGTCATGATCAATACAGGAACGTTGGCATGAAGAGGCTTGAGGAAGCATTTATCCCCAAAATTTTATTTTTTTTTCAGAAAAACGGTAACTTTCAATGACATTGTATTACATGTTAAATGACGTTTCATCAATGTTTGGCTGTATTCAGTAGCTATATTTACAAACTCTTTATTGCAAACATTAAAATGCTTTGTCTCCATCCCGACAGTTGCTGTTGCCCCCTAAAATTTTCTTACATCACTAGATCAAGAAAAAAATCTCAACATTGAAAAGCAGTAGCCTAATCAAGCAAGAAAAAAAAAACACTTTTATAGGTCAACGAATAACTGAAGAAAGCATTTCAACAGATAAAGTAAAGGCAAAAGCAATTTTTAAATTATTTACCGGAAATGAACGCTCACGATGTGAAATTATTTACTGGTATGATTCAATAATCGGCAAGATTTATGCCTAAAACAGCAAGTAGGGCAAGCCACAAGAGCTTGAACAATACGAAGAACCTGTCCGAGAACTTCCTCGAAGAAACCGAAAACCTCCTGTAAGATTTCTGATTATACTGTAGTATATAGCTTACGTCATTAATGTTGCATATTTTCGAAGTATTGTATTGTTTGTAGTTGAACCGAAAGCATCATATTTGTAGTTGTTTGTAGTTGAACCCAAGGCATCAAACGCAAGTTATGCTGACGTCACAACTGGACAGTGGTGTTTCCCAAGTCTGTGGAGTCGGGCTAAAAGTATCCGACTCCGAGTCTCCGACCCCTCGATTTATAAGTGGCCGACTCCGGTGTTGCCAGACTTTTTAAAGTTGCTATTTTTTTTTAGATTTTTGTTTGTTTGAAACGGCGACTTTCAGAAAAATTAACAAAAACAAACATTTCTATTTTCTGGAAATTTTTTAGAACAAATTACAAAGAAAAAAACAATATTTAAAAAAAGATGCAAACGTAAATTTATTGTTCATTGTTTTGTATCAAATCAAAATCGGAATCGGCTTTTTCTTAACAATTCCGACTCCGGATGTGCCAAAATCGTTCAGAATCCAGGACTTTGACTCCACAGCCCTGGCGTTTTATGTTTGTGCAGTACCCTACCCAGCACTTCTTTTGTGCATCGTGTATAGGCCAGTGAAGAGCAACGTGGTCCAGGTGGACCACAAGTGGTCCACAGAGAATTTTCGGTGGTCCACGGATAAAATAATTATTTAAAATAATAATCCACAGATTTACGAAATTGTACAATTTTTCATCATATCATTTCCAACAACATGGCTAGTTGAGGCTGGATTTTCTGTTATTAATGACATTTTTTGTAAAAAAAGAAACCGACTTGATATTAATAAGCGTGGTATAGTAAAATTAAGATTGAATCAAACTTTTACTTGTAATTATGATTTAATGTGTGACAGAACAAGGCAGTCACTGACTTAAAATTTTATGATATTTGGTGAATTGTTACTTATTAATATTTGGTTAAATTTATTACTAAACTTAAGCCACAATTATAAATCTGATATACAAAAAAGGCTATGGTCCACAGAGATTTCTAAAAAAAATTTATGGTCCACAGTCACAAAAAGGTTGCTCATCACTGGTGTAGGCTACAGTTGATACGTTTAGAATAAGCCAATATTGGTAGGAGGCGAGGTCTTATTGAGAATGAAAACGACTAAAGTTTGTCAATAAATAAAATTTCATAAATATTGTTTTTGTGAAAAAAAAGTATTTGAAGTTATTCTTACAACGGATTTCACAATTGCCGGTTAGAAGAAAGGAAATCATCAAAAAGTGATCACTTCATAACACGATTGTTATAAGTATGATCTTACCGACCTACTTATGCACCGTCACTCATCTAAAGGCAAAGTTTTCTCAAAAATTTATTCTAGTGACGCCAGAAAGACAACAGTTGCCAACAAATATTTTGGAAACAAAAGTTGCAGTTAAATTTATTGGCTGATGTACTGCTAGGGTTTTAACAACGTTAGGTTAATTTTTGTTTTGTGAGTTGCGTATGTGCAGTACATAACATGCACGATTGCACGTGTTAGAGAAGCAATCGTGATGATTTTAAAAAGTGAGTAAATACACTTTTTTTTAAACGTAGCTGTTTATATCAGCAAAGCACTGATGCAGGCTCAATCCTGCTTAATCCATAACTAATATTTTGCTTTTACTTAATTTGTACTCTTCGTTGAAACATAATTTCCATAGCTCAGCTTGTCTTAAATTTTATTAGCTTACATCATAGCGAAACTTCCTTCTACCCTCGCTTTCTTAGTGAATAAACAAATAAAAAAACAGTTATTTGACAAGCTGGAATTATCTGCAATTGTGTTCTTTTTTGAAGATCGGCGCCAAACAATTGTGACCGATTGGCCTGGCATTGTGAAATCGCTTCCTTGCTGCACCATAGATGCACATCATCTGTATGAAGATTTGTACAAGTTTAACTCAAACCTACATGATTTCGACAAACTTTTAGATTTTGCTATACTATTTGTAACCAATTTAAATTTTATTTGATCCATCTTTTTCCTCACAGGTCAATTTTATTGCTTTAGCTGTTTTAACAAAGTGAAACATAAAATGATTTTTAAATGTGCCACAATTTAGCGGTAGGCCTACTGCATGGAAAAGAAAATTTTCGCTTTGGGTGCACTGTTCTTTATTTACCACCTGTTGCTTTAGATTTTTTTAGATTTAAATCTAGTTTACTTATTTCTTGGTTTACTTCTTTTGCATTGCAGTGTCTCTTATTTTACGTTCTTTTTCCATCATTGCAAAATAGAGCGCTCTACAAATTGTCTTGTGGTACAAAAAGCGGCGAACACTGCTAAACAGTTTTGGCAATTTTTATTGTGTTTTGGTCGCTTTTTGCGTACATTGTGCTTTAATATGCGGTACGTTCTTTTCTTTCGCTTACAGACTCAGATTTTGTATTTGACTGAGTTTTTTTTTAGTTTTTGAATCTTTATATTCGGAGTGACAAAGCCTTGATGGGTGTCCTGGTAGTTTTGCATATTTGTAAAGGCTTTTGACTCAAGGCCGGTTAGCGAGATTGGCTGAGCAAGTTTTCGATTGTAAAAGTGTTGTTGTCGGGAAATTATTTCATCCACTAGGTGCCACTGAGTGGAGAACAGTCCTTAGAATGCGTTGCTCAATCGCACACCGCGAGAGTTTTAAGTTCATCCAATTAAAACCTGGATTTCTGTAGACGTCAGAGCCACAGGGTTTGGTTTAACATTTGAGTTAAACTTAGGTTTTTAAAGGTACAGAAGAATTCCAGTAACTTATTTTGGACGAAGTTTTACCTTGTCTTTATAGTGGGCTATCACATATTATCACAAGCTACAAAAGCTACAGAAGAATGCCAATAACTTATTTTAGACAAAGCTTTACCTTGTCTTAATAGTGGGCACGGCCTACGAGAACACGGCCAAATATGTTGCTATTTGAGAAAATTTCTAAGAGTCTTAATTGTTACAATCATAGCCATAGCAAACCTGTCATTTTCTCACTTACAGACGTATGTAAAATAAGCAATATTTGCATCTAGACAATTTTTGGCTTGTTTTGGCGGAGATTAGATATGTACGTTAAGCACAATTTATGTAATAATAATGTAAAATATGTAAGATTTTCCAACTGCATTCTGGAGGTAGTCTCATAATACAGTCGTTAGGTTTCTTGTATAGCAGGATCTTTCACCAAAAGACTTATTTTTCTTGCAAAATTAAACTTGGCGAAAAACAAAACAAACTAAAATTTAAATTGATACATCAAATGAACAGCTTACAACATAGAATTCACAAAAAATCCTTGATATTTTAATGGAACATGCAATTGCACCAAACGATACTACCTCCAGGGTGCAGTTGGAAAGTCTTACATATTACATTGTTATTGCGTAAACTATGCTCAACGTACATACCTAATCTCTGGTTAAACAAGCCAAACATATGTCTAGGTGCAAATAATGCTTATTTTACTTACTTCTGGAAATGGGAAGATGACAGGTTTGTCATAGTTATGATTGTAACCATTCAGACTCTTAGAAATTTCTTCAAATAGCAGCATATTTGGCCGTGTTCTAGTAGGTCATGTAGTGGGCTATCACATATCACAAGCTACTCACAGACAGGGACGTAGCCAGCGCAAAATTTCAGGGGGACAAAGGAGTATTTTTGCACATGTAAGTGAGACCGGCAACAGGCCACAGAAAGTGCAGCACTTACAGGGGTCTGGGGAGCATCCTCCAAACCATTTTGAAAAAATATCTCAAATGTGTTCAGTTCATTCTAAGAGTACTGTTAGCCTAAAGCAATAGTAAGACCTTGTTAAATGATGTTGTAACGGAGTGTAAAATTTGTATTTAAAATAATTCCGAGGGAAGAGGAAGCAATTGCCCTTTTTACCTCTCCCCCCTGATTGCGCTAGTGCTCACAGGCTATTTCATAGTCTTTTAGCAAAATCTCAAATATCCGTAGGTGGCATACCCACTTTACTACATTGTAGGTATACAAGGCACATTTCACCTCATATTTCTATTAATTTCTATTAACATGGGAATATGTTTATTGACTACTTGGATGACAAATGTGTTTTAGGTTGGAAAATTGTACTATTTTCTCAGTTTTTAAATGGCCCCAAAAAAGCATATCCTTATATCTACTGTTTAAAATACCCGATTCATTTGCAATGTGATTGAGCTGGCAATGCGAGTGAGAAAGTTTTGCAGGAACAGAGAAAAATTACGTTTGCTTTCGTAGGGAGGAGCACGTGACCAAGTGCTACTCCTGGATTCCCTACTGGTTGACCTGGTCTAGTTATCTTTAGATTAAGTTAGAAGTTATGTTGGGAATGGTGTTGGACGTTTTTTTATTTCTTTCATTGAACGCTGCTTTTGCATCTTCCCAAAACTCCCATACCACTTACAAAATATACAGAAATAGATGTTTCACCACAACACGTTTAGTAATTTACCACTCCATTGCTTATCACTTACCACAACACATTTAGTAATTTACCACTGCATTGCTTATCTTATCACTTATCATCGCATATTAACATGTGTTTTGAGCACATGACAAAAACCTTGCTTTAGTGTCGCATTGTTAAAGATGACTGCTATTGGATTGCCGTAAGCAAGTTGCACAGATTAGTTTACAAAAACTAATTGAGCTTAACTTTTTAGTTTCAGTAAAGTATCGAGGGAGTTTACATAGAAGGATGATTTTGTAATGTTTTCTAAAACAAAGTCTTTATTGTATTTAAGACGCCATGGCTCAACTGACCTGCCCATTGACGTAGCCTGAGAAATATCCAAGTAGCCAAAACTTAATTGAAATCTTTTTATTCAAAGAAAACAGCAATCAATGATTTTACGAAATTATCATAATTTTAACGCAAAAAATACGACACAATACATAAATTTCTCTTAAATCACCGTAAAACGGTTTTGTAGGTTACTACGTTTCAAGAAATTAAGAGATCAAGAACATCGTTTTCTAACCACCTGCAAAATTGAAAATTTGAATAATAG
Source organism: Aplidium turbinatum (assembly GCF_918807975.1). Lineage (NCBI taxonomy): Eukaryota > Metazoa > Chordata > Ascidiacea > Aplousobranchia > Polyclinidae > Aplidium > Aplidium turbinatum. The sequence continues at coordinate 52,665,028 of NC_137472.1, forward strand.
GCTAATAGCCTACGTGACAAGTTGAATATTTGAACAAGCAAACAGTTGCATCAGTTGCATCATGGATGGAGGAGAAAAAATATTATTTGAGAAAGAGGAAATAAAGAGTAGATGGGAAGAGTATGTAACAGAATTATATGATGATGATAGAACATGTATGCCTGAAATTACCAACAACGAAGAAGAAGAAATATTGATATCTGAAGTTGAGAAAGCCATTCAAGATCTGAAATGTAATAAAGCTGCAGGAAAAGATAACATTTATCCGGAAATGCTAAAAGCACTCAATGGCATAAGTTTAAAACGCATACACAAATTATGTAATGAAATTTCTATGATTGGATTTATACCTGAAGAAATGAATGAAACTGTTTTTATCAGACTACCAAAGAAACCCAAAGCAAAGAACTGCAGTGACTTTAGAACTTTAAGTTTGATCAGTCATGTACTGAAAATTTTGTTGAAAATAATTTTGTTAAGAAATCGTAAAACTATTGAGAATGAGGTTAGCATGACTCAAAGTGGATTTATCACTGGTCGTCGTCGTCGTCGTCGTGTGAGCGTCTGGGGCGAGGGTCTATCCTTTTACCACCCCAGATCCACAATGTTCCCGGACTACACTGGAAGGCTACTAGAGAGCAGCCAATCTTTGGTTTCATCATCCATGACACGCAGACCTTCCACTCCGTTAGGTGGCTTGAAGATGGAGCAGTCATTGATGATGTGGTCTGCGGTCTGTTCCTCGGCACCACGTTCACAGGAGGAGGAAGAGGCCATTCCCCATTGGTGCATGGTTGAGCGGAAAAGCCCGACGCCCGTACAAAGACGGTTGAGGCGCATCCATGCCTGTCTTGGTAGTATTAGACAGGGATATCTATAACTACGGGATTGGAAACTCTGTGGAACTGAAAACCATTTTATACACCAGTAGGGTCACTTTTCTTTGTGCGCTGCTGTGATAAATATTCACATAAATTGACCTCAAAGGGCATCAAGTAGTAGACTAAACGAACAACCAAAAGTGTAACAATCAATTCCCCTGCTGTAAATTGTAAGGTCTACGCTTGCCTGGTTTGTTTATTTGTTTGTATTCCATTAGTGCAGTCATGTAGTATTTTGTTTGCTGCTTAAAAAAAATTCCAGAATGATAATTGGTTTTAGTTCTGATGACATCGTAAACGAATTGGTTTCGTACTGGATTGGTCTGTGAACAAGTTGATGATACAACAACATATTTCACTGATTGCTGAACACTCCTCATTTACGTAGCCTACTTCTGATCCGACTTGCAGTACGCAAAATGCTAAAGAACAACAGTAGGCGATTTTTGGACTCGTTACATTTATTTATTTTTTGGATTCATTGTTTTTTTTCTAGCAGCGTAAATGTACTTTTATACATCAATTAAGTTTCAATGGGAGTGTAGTTTGTATTATTATTGTAAAATCGAATTTTGTATATCTTTTAGTCGGTATTTTATTTTGTCAATCTTTCTGTAGTCGTAGTAATGTGATGACCCTACTGATGTATAGCACTGAATAGAGTTTCCAATCCCGTAGTTATAGATATCCCTGGTATTAGACCGATAGGGCGTGTGTCGGCGTCGGGATGAACAAATAGAGTCTGTTGGCGATTGACTTCTATTCTGAACTCCATTTATGGTCCGCCCAAGCAGCCGCAGAGATGTCTTGTACATCAGCTTCGTTGATAAGAAGTTGAGCGGCTGGCACGAATGGGTGTCTTGATTTCAGTCGACAGGGGTGCTCGTTCGGGAGAGCAGAGATCTTGTGGTGGAGAAGGTTGTTAGGCTCCAGTGCCCGTCGACCGAGGGACAAAGTGGCTTTTCCGCGACGAAGTTCAGCGGATTAGATGCCAGCGAGAATGGGGAGATTGGCCAATGGTGTGGGACGCAGGCATCCGGTCGCTGTGCGCAGGGCGCTGTTTATGGCAGTGTCGATGTTATGGCAGTAAGCACTGCGGCACCAAACAGGTGCACAGTACTCTGCTGAAAAGTAGAAAAGGGCTAAGGCTGCTATACGCAAAGTGTCAGCCCTCGCCCCCCAGCTAGAGCCTGCCCGGCGCTTGAGTAGCGCAGCGCGGGATGTGAGTTTCTTGCGCAGTGACACCAAATGGTGGCGGTATGTGAGTGATCTGTCAAGTGTCACCCAAGATATCTTGGTTCGGGGCAGAAGGACGGAGATTTTTCGTTGTTCTGGACTTGTAGCTCACGGTCAGCTTCCTGATTATGGAGGTAGAAAGATACTGCCACAGTTTTGGTTTCGCTGAGTTTCAGTCACCAGTTCTGGAGATAAGCTGAGAGAGTTTTCATGTTTTGGCTCAAGTTGTCTTCTAGATTTTCCCACCACTTTGTGGAGTGGAGAATTGCCAGATCGTCCGCATAAGCGTATTTTGCGGAGACCGTAGTTGGCAGGTCGTAGGTGTAGATGTTGAAAAGAAGTGGAGCCAGAACCGATCCCTGTGGGACGCCGTTTTTCAAGCGTCTCAGTCTGCTTCGCCGTGGGCTACCGGTGGTAAGGGAGAAGCTTTGATTTCTGACAAGTTCCATAATCATATGAACCGTATGTCGGTCAGGAAGCAGGCGAAGCAGCTTGCAAGTATGGCCGCGATGCCATACGGTGTCATAGACAGCTGTAAGATCTAGAAACAGCGCCGGCCTTCTTTTTTGCCTCAAAGCAATCCTCGATGTCTTGGGTTAAGAGTGTGACTTGATCAACGACTGGTAAAGAAACACGAGAGGTATACTTAATTTCAGAACAATTTGTGAGAGTTACAATGTAGTAAATAAAGATGTATATGCATGTTCTATTGATTATGAGAAAGCATTTGATAGAGTTAACCATGAGAAACTGATTCATTGTTTGTCCAATATTGGTATGAATGGCAAAGACTTACGTTTTATTATCAATTTGTACTGGCATCAAAAAGCATTTATTCGCATGGAAAAAGAAGCGTAGAGTACGCCAAAGATGTGTACTCTCTCCGTGTCTTTTAAATTTGTATAGGCCTACAGAAATGATTTTTCGACGGACTGATGATGTGAAAGGGGTAAATGTTGGCGGTTTAAACATAACAAATTTACGCTATGCTTATGATACTGTTTTGTTGGCTGAATCACAAGAAGATCTTCAAGAAATATTGGACAATGTCAACTCAATTGGCAAAGAATTTAATATGAAAATTAACGCTAAAAAGACTAAACCATTGATAATCTCAAAATCACCAGACACTCCAGTACTCCAAATTATAATTGACAATGAAAATATACAAAAAGTAAAATCTTTTTGTTATCTTGGACATTTAATAACTGAAGATGGGAGGTGTAAACATGAAATTCTAAGACAGAGAGAAACTGCAAGAACTATATTAGGAAAAATAAAAAATGTTTTAATTAATCAAAATTTAAATTTATCAATTCGTAAAAAGATACTAAAATGCTATATCTGGTCAACCCTTTTATACAACTTTGAAACTTGGACAGTATCACAAAAAATGAAAAAACGGATCGATGCCTTCGGGCTCTGGTCATACAGGCAAATGTTAAAAACTTCATGGAAACAAAAAATCACTAACGATCAAGTATTATCCAAATTCAGTTCAAGTAAAATTCTCTTACAAATAGTCAAAACAAGAAAATTGAACTACTTCGGACACACAATAAGGCAAAACTCGCTACAAAGATCATTAATAGAAGGAAAGATAAATGGTAAAAGAAACAAAGGCAGACCAAGAATGATTTGGACATCAAACATCACTAAATGGACAAAATTAAGTTATGAAAAAGCAGTACGAACAGCTCATGGTCGAGAACAATGGCGCATTGTATCCAACCCTGAATACGAGGAAGGAACATGATGATGATGAGCCTACGTGAGAAAACTTACGAGAAAGTGTTACGTCAGCACTAATTTTTCCAAGGCTGCATTAACACAATAGCATGAAGTCATCAGCATTGTGTGCATTCTTTTCACTTTTTCTCCTTCTCCCGTCTTGACCATTACTAATTCTGACAGTTTGAGATTGTTTCCGGGATAAGGATTTGAGTTCTTAAAAGTGATTGCGTATTTGCAGTTTACTGTAGTTGAGCACATGGTGAAAGATTAAATCGAAAGCATTGGGCAAATGCCGTTCATATAATAAGTGGAGCCTTTTTTGGAAGAGGATTTTATCAGGACAGTAATATTACAATAGTTGCACATGAAAAAGGAAAAATTTTTATCCAAAAACAAACATGGTTGATTTATTGAAGGTTCGAGTCTCTATTATCGGCCTGAGAAAGTTCTTTTAGAAGCTGAATGTTAGCTGTATTGCGCACTTATAGACGCTTTGAACAACTGGCACAAGCTCGGTTACCGCGATTGACATGCTGGTACTGAAGTTTTTGCACAATGTGGAATTGCTGTTTTCTAAATTGTGACCATCACGGTGACTCAAATGATCCATTCACTAGGTTCCACAAAACGAAAAGTTGTGCTTGAAGTGAGTTGCTCAAGCACACACTAAAAGAATTGAAGCACTGTTGCTTCAATTTGTTGTCTCATCATTTACAAAATCGATTGCTTGACCGACTGACAGACCACCTAGGTAAACAGAAGATAGACGTACAGAAATCGCAATCAATTAAAATTCGAGTCAACATTTTTTTACATTTATCAGCAGTTTGAAAGCAATGATTTGTGGAAGGAAGCTCTTCCTCCAGCTTTCAAGAGTGGTTTTTGTAACATTGCAGAGTATTACAAGCGCCAAGCCCACAGTTCTGTCATTTCAGTTCCGCTTGCAACAATGGTTGAGGTGAGTGATCTTTCTTGAGCACGAAGCGTATGGGATTGCTTCGTGATGAAGACCAGCAGGCTTTATTGAAGCAAAATGAAGAGAGAAAACCACAAAGGGGTGTCTGAGACCAGCAATAATACTTACTCACTCAGAACACTGTACACTTTTTAAAAGGAAGCAGCTCTATTTACGGCGCCCTTTGCCACGAGCGTTGCTATTCATTACATTCTATTTTAATTTGAAAACACTTTGTCAGTCTCATTAAATACAATTATGAATAGGGGAAAATGTAAAACAAGTGTAAGAAAAAGTGAAACTGGTTTAAACTGCATTGAAATTTAGTTTATAGCTCCGTAACAAAGAAAAGTCCAGTTTGTCGTGTCCTGATAAAAATATTTTTAGATGCACTCAAAAATGGCCGTCAAAATTGCACGTGATAACAATTCCAATGCCTGTTATATTTGGTGTTGCAACATGGATATTGCACTGCATGCGAAAAGTATGACTCATACAAGGAAGTAGGGTAAAGTGTCGATTAAATTTTCTTGATATCATACTATACAGTAACTTGCGACTTGCGTGCTACGTGTACAGGCTAATACTAATGCAAAACTATAAAATTGCATGTTTAATTTTGCACGTCATGAAGTAGACGCTTATGTCTTTTGCCTCTATTCCAGTTTTGCAATGCTATTGAAAATAAATAGTTACACAAGAATCCTTCGATTCGGATGCAACGTTTAAACATTAGGTTACAAGCAAATAGAATCGTGGTAGACAACGAACAACATTTGTAGGCCTATCTAATTTTCAACGAAATACATCAATCAGCCTACCAAGAACACTTTGAGACACTGCACGACAAAGGAACATTGGAAAAAATTACGAACTGAGCATCTAGTTCATCAAAGGCCACATCGACTAAGATACTGTACTGTAGTAGTAGTAGTAGTAGAATCAGCCAGGTTATGAAACTTGCAAGATTTATTGATAAAACTTTTGCTACCGTAAAGGCGTTTTTTTCAGAAGCTTATGCAAATATTTTCTTGTTTAATTTTGACGTCGGACTTCTAAAAACGAATAATGTTTTTGATATAAACAATATTAAATACCTGGCTCAAACTTTACGCTTTAAAATCTCAAAGGAAGCTTCAAAACTTGAAACTTCAACGCTTGAAATTTTAAACTTTAAAATCTCAACGGAAGTGAGAAAGCAAAAATATCGACTCTGTGAACAAAAAAGAGGAAAGATTGAGCAACATTGGCTCAACTCTAGAGATGAGGGTGAGGGGTCCAATAAAATACTTAAAGGACAGCTCTCCATTCAGTAGGGCCTAGATGAAGAAATAATAATTTGCTGGCAAAAATTTTAATAACCAGAAGAAAATTCATTACCGGTTTGCATTCACCAGCCTGTGTCAATTGTAAGTCTCTACAAGTATAAGAAACCAACAGGATTAACCTCTCAACGAGTCTTTCTCAATTCAAAAATGAAGATTTTGGCAGTCAATGTATAAAATAATTAGTTTTAGCAAACTACCAGACTATACAGATTATACTAAAGACATACTCAGTGACGTTCGGTGGCTTAAACCGTTGGGAAAGCAACTTGGAAATATGCTGCAGCAAGGTAGTAGGCACGAAGGGCGTAACCGTCGGGCGAAACCCGAAGGCGTGTTGCCGAAGGCAACACTTCCAACGGGAGGTCTGGGGGGCCTCCCCCAGACATTTTTGAAAAACACTTCCAATTTGGTGCGCTCTGAGAGCATTACCAAAACAAATCAAAAATAAAAATCTGTAAAATTGTGCTTCGCCTATGTCGTGATCATACATTCATTTAATGTTTAGAAGTCATGAACAATCTTAATTTTAACGTTGCAGGACCAAAATCCAGTGTTAGACATGGAATAATAGTTGTCTAAATATTTAATTCGTCATGAATGTTCATTCTCAGATATTCAGTTAGGCCTACACTACAAAAACTAACACTTAGGCCTAAACATTACAACCGCAAGCAATTTGTACAAAAAGCTGGATAAGTTTGCCTCCTGCGTATAGAAGCTTAACGAACTAAATATTGCATCCGCACCTGAAGGTTCATTGGCGAAGTAACGTTATATCAACGCTGTAAAAAGGGCAAAGGTATGACTATGAAAGCTAGTAGGCTAAAATACATGGCGAGGAGACATCAAAAAACAGCAACGATCTTTTCGCCTTTATGATGCTGTGCTGTGTACCGTGACGAGAGACCATTCTGTGCGTTTGACGAGATAGTCTAGCCATTGTACGCATTGACGTCACTGGGAAAGCAACTCTAACCATAGCACATCTGATTGGCTAAGCAGCTGGTGACGTTTTGCAAAACGGGTGAGGATTGGATAAAACGAAGGCGTTTTTTGACGTTTTTGGATGTGGGAAAAGCAACTTGGAAAGTTGATTTCCCTAAAGCCTCAGTGATTGTTTCTGACAGAAGCGTTTGCGTTAATTGGCAAGACATGCGGTTTGGTGAAGACTTAGACTACTCACAAGCGTTACGAGTAATTCTAGTCACGAACACAGTAATTTTCAAGTTAAAATAGACTTGATAAAGATAATAAGAAGTTAAACCTAGAATTCAGACATTATATTTTGCATAGTTTTCGCTCAGGTAAGCACTGCTTTCCTTGCTTTCCCGCACCGATCGTCACTGCATATACTATATACTATATAATTCTATATACAGACTATACCAGACTATTGATTCTGGATCAAACATTGAAAGCATTTTCCACAATGACTAAACAAATAAAAAATTACGTTTGCTGTTTTCATATATTCTTGTCTTTTTGATAATGTACAATTGCAAAACATATTGTTTCAACTTCTGTCATTTATAAAATATGACTTCAGTCACGATTGAGGAATGAAGCCAGTTTAATAAATAGGCTAAATGCGTGTTTTTAAATCTTAGTCAAAATAAATCAGAAAAAAAGCGCTTTTCTTTATACATAAGCAAGTTGAATTGTTTTCTACTCAGCTCGAAAAATCTACTTTAACTTTAGTCATTTTCAGTCTTTCGTGGTTCGTGGCCCTAAAGCAAAGATAGCTGCCGTCCAATTTTCGAATTTTTTTATTTTAAAAACATAAAATTGGAACAAGTGTTTTCTAGCTTGATTAATTGATTGTGAGAATATTTCTTCAGACTGAGAAAGCTTCTTTGAGAGCTTAATCCTGGTAGTTTCGAATACTTGTAAGGGCTTTGAACCACTGACGCAGGCGTGTCACCGAGATTGACCGTTACCACAGACATTTGACAGAGTGAAGTTTCGCTTTGTTGTTACCGTAGTGTTGTTGTTTGTGAATTACTTCATCCACTTGTAGCCGCTGGATATAGAGAGTTGTTCTTGCAATACGTTGCTCAAGCGCACACCCCGAGAGTCAAACCAGCGCCGCATGATCTTGCAGTTTCTTCTTTCGTAAAGTCAAGCGTCTATCCAACTGAGCTATCGAGGCAACTTTAGAGGGATATATCTGAAACCAGTATTAAACATTGAAGCGTTGACTTGTTACATAATTGTGGTTTTGTAGATCCTTAGTTAAGACCTCTTATACTGTATATCTCAAAAAATGTCAAAAGCTTTGGTCAATCTGAAAAATCGTGAAACTATAATACTATAAAACAGTGCTGTGGTTTTTAATGTAAATTTGCTGGAAAGAAGTCACATGTCTAGATACCATGACACACGTAGCCTATCAGAGAGAAATCGTGATGAAATAAATCTATAAAAGTACTTAAAGTCGAGTTTTTATTGGTCGTATTCTTTGTTTGTGATGTGTTGGTACAGAAATGTACTGTATATCTATACAAACCACTTCTTTAGTTTTAAGCTGTATTTTTTAGACTTTTTCTTCAAATTGAAACGAAGCAAATTTAAGTCGCTAAAGCGAATTTTTTGTGGTAGAACATTTCGGTTGTGATGACTTTGTCATTGAATGATACTGCAAAGAAGAAGCAAAACCAGAGTAAAGTTATTGAACATAAAACATCTCCACTGATGAACAGGTCTGCAGCCTGCTCTTTGCTCATGATTTTTATTCTCCTTATGTCACTGGCTTTGGCTCAAGGTAAGAAGACTTTTTAAGTACATACTGTAGTTCATTAAATTTTTTGCACTGTTTGGTAGCCTTTTTAATGTTAATAATCTTCTTCTATAGCAGTGGCTCTCAACTTTTTTTTAGTCAGGGATATTTTTAATAAATTTCTAAGCCAACGGACTCCTACCCAAATTTTCCAAAAATTCCATCAGAAAATGTCTAATACGTAACCAACTAATGAAGAATATGTAGGCTATTGCAATATCAGATATGCACAGTAGCGGATCTACTGTAGAATAAAATTTTGGTGGGGGCATCAAATTTTCAACGACATAAAAATTGCTATACAGTGCCTGCCATAAGTGTAAGACTACCTGTAAAATTAAGGGAGATTTTGCACCATTTTTGCAAACACCATTTTGCAAACATTTCTTTGTTTTAACTACATCATACGTATTGTTTTCTTTTCTGACATTAATTAGGCATATTGTTTTACTGTTTTTAACACCTAAGTCGATTTTTTTATTGACTTTTACGTAATTTGAGGATAGTAAAAATGGGGCACAAAAAGTCATTTGGTGAAATTCAAAAGGCTCGAATTTTCACCATACATGGTGAACGATTATCAGAACCGGCAGATATTTATCACAATTAAGATCAGCTAGGCAGCAGTTCATCGGGTAGTTAAGAAATGTCAACTGCACTGCTCATATAGGCCTAACGACATGAAAAAAATGGAAGACCCAAAAAAACACCATCGAGATAACCGCCTATTGAATCCGATAGTCGCAAAAAGTTATGTCAAGAAATTTTGAGTTGTGTTGATGCTAAGAGACATATGACAGTTTTAAGGAGACTTTCCAATGAGTTTAGCTTAAAGATGTTACTAGCTACATTAGAGACGTAGCTTGGAAGAAAATTTTTGGGGGCAAAAGCAACTGTTTGAGATCAAATTTTTTAATATTTGAAATAAAGAGTTTGAAAAATATAGCTAGTGCTGAATGCAGCTGAACATTTATGAATCGTCATTCCACATGTAATGCGAGTGCAGCAGTCGAGGTTCGAAAGTGAAAAATATTTAAGAAGGTTATCTGGGAGACTTGCCCCTCAAAAGTTTTTGACAACTTTTTGTTTTAACTGGGTTACTTTTGTGTGTTTTGTAGCCCAATAATGTTTTCTTGTTTAAAAGTCACAGTTTATATTTGATCATGATTAGCAAATCGAAACTAGATTTAAGCTGAGCAGAAGATGTTAAAAGCCTTGGCCTAACTCTAAAGTCCACTCAGAACTCTAAAAACAAAGTTAAGTTTAAAATTATTTTTATGATAACAACAAAAGATTAATGCTGAAAATTGAATGAGGCTGTTCACCAGGCATTTAATTAAATAATATGAGGTGTTCTACTGGTGCAAATTAAGCTAAACTACGTGCGTACAAAACTCGATTCATCATGACTCATGCAGTTCACTCTCCTCTCTTGTTGTTATTTAAGTTTCTTGTTGATCGTTAACATTTAAGTCCCTTTTTTCTAAGTTATTTCAAACTTTGCGCGCGATAATTTTTTGTCTAGAAGTTGAATTTTCATTTTGCCCGTTTAGTTGATTTCAGCAACATGGTCTTGTGTTTTGCCATGCTAGACAGGTAGTCACTACCTGGTCTAGCCCCTTGAAGAAGTCAGTCGTGTCTGATTGACGAAACGTCGGAATAAAAACAGATTGTCACTGTATACATCTGGTGATAGTTTAGCTTAATTTGCACCAGTAGACCACCTCATATTATTTAACAAAAGAATAGATCATTTTGTTCCTGATAAAGTTTAGAGAAGCCTTACTGTCAATAAAAGGAAAGTAGATAGACTACAGTTTGAATGGAAGGAGGCTTTACACATACGACATGCCTGTTAATATTTGTATGAGAAATTTATTTAGAAAAGAACAATTGTTTGCCATAATTGGATAAATTACAATTGTAGCCTAAGTTATTTGGAATTAGCCTAAATGTAAATAAATAAAAATTTTCATGTAATTGTAATTTTGTTTTTGTGTAATTGTAATTTGAAAAAATTTTGATCCAAATTACAATTACATTTGGGAAGGAGCATGCATGCTATCGGTACTTTTGTTGAGCCAGTAATTGGGGTTCAATAGAGACTCTTACATTGCAACATAATCTTTACCAAATGCAAATTTTCTTGTTTTTGATAAAATCAAACTTTAAAAAAATCATCGATGAACATCAATATTGAAACATTTAACTTGTGTAATTGAAACGTGTAGTTCGTTAAATTTGAAAGGAAACGTAGGCCTACTTTGAAAACTTTAGAACGGTGTCCGACGTTTTTTTCGTAAACAGTTTTTCGTAAAACAATCGTTCGTAAGCAATTGTTCGTAAAATCAATTCTTCGTAAAGCAATTCTTCGGGCATGCAATTGACCGCAATACTAATTGTTCGTAAACAAATGTTCATAAAAGTTAGGCTACAGCTTTGTTTTCAAAAAAAAGCTACAATTGTTTACGAACAATCAATTAGGGTAGCCTATATGCTAGAAATGTGCTAATTGTGCTTAAAGACGTGCTGTACCTGTATAGAGTGTAGACGAGCAGACAGAGCGTAGAGTCCCTGATTCAGAATGGCATTACAGTTTGTAAGCAGCGAAAAAGGAAAGCCAAAGCTTTTGTATAGTGGCTAGTTTTATTACAAAGATTATAGTGCACTTAACGCACAAGGGCAAGAAACTACTTATTGGAAATGTGAGCATTTGAATAAGAAATGTCCTGCACGAGTAACAACTGCTATGGCAGCCATTGTACAATCCAGAGGTGAGCACAATCATGCTGGAGATGCTGGTCATGTCGAAGCAGCAAAGGTTATGGAAAATATTCGTTGTGCAGCAAAAGACAGTCGTGATGCCCCAAGTTACCTCGTCTCAGCAAAAACTATTGGACTCAGTCAAGCCATGGCAGCAAAACTGCCAAGTGTACAGAGCATGAAAAGGGCAGTCACCCAAGTGCGACTGAAGGAAAATGCAGGCCCGGCAATCCCACATTCTCTCCGTGACATTGTGCTTCCAGTAGAGTACAAGCAAACCTTTGCTGGTGTAACATTCTTGGCCTATGATTCTGGGCCTGGAGATAACTGTATGGTCCTCTTTGCCACTGAAAGAAATCTGCAGCTCCTTGCCCGTTCAAAGCACTGGTATGCTGACGGCACCTTCAAGACAGTGCCTTCACTGTTTGAACAGCTTTACACAATACACGGACTGAAGGAAAACACTTCAGTGCCTCTGGTGTATGCCCTGCTGGGGGACAAAAGGAGAGGGACATACATTCATCTGCTGCAAAACATTAAGGAGTTGTTACCTGCTGTTGCTGTTCCAGAGACAATCATGAGTGACTTTGAGATGGCCATGGTTAATGCAGTGAGCAGAGAGTACCCACTTTCAACTCACCGTGGCTGTTTCTTCCATTTGTGCCAGTGCATTTGGAGAAAGACGCAATCAAGTGGCCTGAAGGAGCAGTACGAGACAAGTGCAGAGTTTGCTCTGAGGCTGCGCATGTTGTCGTCTCTGGCCTTTGTGCCTATTGATGAAGTTAGCCGGGCCTTTGACATTCTCATTGATGGGAATGTATTACCAGATGTTGCTCAGCCAGTAATTGACTACTTTGAAGACACTTGGGTTGGGCGCCCAGATCGTCGTCAAGGGCGCCGTTCTCCAATGTTTGCAATTCAAATCTGGAACTGCTATGATGGCGTCCTCAGTGGCCTTCCCAAAACTAATAATAGCATTGAAGGATGGCACAGAGGGTTCATGTTCCCGTATCTGCAAATCATCCAGATATTTAGAAGTTCATATCTGCAATCAAGCGAGAGCAAAACCTAAATGAGGTTTGCATTGAACAGTATGTCAGTGGCCAGGCAGGACCCCCTCCAAAGAAGAAGTACAAGGACAGTGCAGAAAGACTAACTAGAGTCGTCCGAACTTGGCGTCAAGACTTTCAAGATGATGAAATTTGTGATTACTTGAGTGGAATTGCACACAATACTTCATACTAAACTTGGCTCGTGGACAATTTGTACGAAGTTACTCAAAATAGTATTGGTAGTGTAAGCAAAGAATTGCTAAACACAGACAATTGTTGTATTCCAATAAATAACAAAAAATGCGCTTTTTCATTGTGCTTATTTCTTTGTGTCGTCGTAACTTGGTTATTCAGGAAAATTTGCATTACGCACCTTCATCGGAAATTGCAAGACAAACCTTGCTGTTGCAAAAAATTGTTCACGAACAATTCACCTATCACCTGTTTACGAACAATTCACCTATACGAATAATTGATGTATACGAAGAATTGCTTTACAAAGAGTTGCTTTACGAAGAATTGATTTTACGAACGATTTGTTTACGAACAATTGCTTTACGAACAACTGTTTACGAACAATTCACCTATAACCCTTTAGAACAGTGTGATTACAATTGCAATGTAATAAAAAAAAATCGCTGGTGTACTTGAAATATAATTAAACTGAAAACTGTGTAATTGATCCAACTTCGATTTTTACTGATCTTTTTTCCGAATGGTTTTACAATGCAGTGAGAACAATTCTTAGTTTGTGCTTTTTGTGATTTTTACTTAACAGTAAAGCGAGGAGAATGTTTTTCATAGTTTGTTACAGTATAATTCGAGAATCCGTCTACTCTGGAAGATTGTTCCTATGTTCTTTACAACCTATGCTTCATCTTATAATTTTATAAACATGGAAAAAGTTCATTTAATGTATTTGAGTGAGCTTTGTTACAATTTTTTTGTCAGTTTTTCAAGGGTACATGACCAAATTCTTAGTTTTTAAATCTTCTGCTGATTCAATAAAAGGGTTATTCAATGAGTAAGATAAGGGAGCATAACAATTTTGCAAATTCAAAAAAATGCATGTTTTTTGTCTTTTGTAGAAGGGCACTTGCCCTTACTTTTGTCACGTGCCCTTTTCCATTCCTTGGCCCTCTGCAGTGCACAGATTTTCATTGATGCTTTTATAACCTTTTATTCTTTTTTTTCATAACCTTATGGTACTGATTTAATTCCTGCTTGGCACTGAGCAATGGAATGGATTCGGGTAATAGTATACTTAATTGCGCCTCCATACCGCTACATTGACATTGTCTGTTTTGTAAAGCGCTGAGGAGCAACGCATTCTGCAATGGATACAGCGCTATATAAAAGCAAGCATTGTTGTTATGCTTAGTCATCGACGAAATGTAGGCTTAATGATCCGTTGTCTTGTACAAATGGGGTAGCGTCAATAGGCTATATGTATTGCAAGAAAAAAGCTAAAAAGTAACCTATTGTATTTTTGTTATTTGAACAAAGAGTCATGTTTTTCTTGTTTTGTTTAGGTCAGCAAAATAGTCCAAGTTGTGCAAACCATACCTTCAGTGATGAAAGTGGATTCCTGACATCTCCAAATTACCCTGAATCATATCCGAACAATGTCTACTGTGAATGGACTATACACGCAGCCACAGCACATGTAAATATGATATTAGCCAACTTAAAATAATGACGATCAAGGAGCCAGGTTTTATATGAAGCTGACAAAAGTTATATCACTATTGTTAGTTTGTCAAAACCCCGATTAGTTAAAATGTATTGTAAACTACTTCCGGTTTCGTAGGAAATAAAAAATAAGGTATTGCCTGTTGATCTATTTTCATTAAGTTCTCCGAACAAGAAGCAAGTATAAAAAGTAATTGTTAAGCACTAAGAAGTTTCGACATCATGACTATATTAGGAAGTCTCTCAATCCTACTGATTGGCTAAAAGGTTTTGCTGAAAGCGAGCTGTCAATAATATGTTTCTTTTGAAAACGTACTGCGCTAAATCATTGCACTGATAAACCCGGAAATATTTCCACCAAAAAACATTTGAAACAAACACGATACGTGCAACCTGTTCCTGTTGCGTTTGTGCACACAAACGCAATTGGAACAGGTTGAACATTTCCTAACAATAATGTGATCCATCACTTTTTTCAGTACTGGAAATATTTCTTATTCGGTCAGGTTTTCTAAATTTTAAGGAATGTCAAATTGGCACAATTTTTATTGAGATCACTGAAAATTGCTTGTAAAGAAAGGAATTTTATTCTCACATTGGTTTGGATTTTACTTGACTATCGTTCTAAAAGTTTGTATTTTGTAGCCATAAGTTTTGTTTACGGGAAGGCAAACGGTTTTTCGATACGGCATTGATCACAAGTTTTTGCAATCCCTTTCGGTATTTTGGAGCCAAAACGACTATGAACATTCTTTTGTCAAGAAAATATTGTGAAACGTGAGATTGAAAACTCGGTTGAAATACTTCATGTCGAAGCAATTCTTTTTAAAATCAAAACAAAGCGTTGTGAATTATTTTTGCTTCGACCAGCCTTTTGCCGTTTAAGTAATATTGGCAGTTATAAGCTTTTCTATAATTTATACGAAGTTATACAGAAAGATGGTACTGCTATTTTGAATTCATCAAATGCGTAGAAAGTGATGAATGTGGCAGTTGTGCAAAAAAATACTTTTTTTTAATCTTTCACCTCACCTATAATGAAACAAATCGTGTAAACATCTTTTTTTCTTTCTGGTCTGAGAGGTTACCAGCAGTCAAGATCAAAGCAAAAGTATATGAGTGTTTTCCAAGTTACACAAAAATATTTTTTGAAAATAGCGCATTAAAATCTCTTTAAAGTTTGCTATAGTCTATAAACATCTGTGCACTATCAGATACAGCAAAACTTCTTTTTGGTTAGTATTTAAAGAATCGAAAATTTCCTTGAAATGTTGACCCACATAATGTGTCGGTCAATATTTTAGAAAAACAAGTGCTAATATACCAAAATTGTTAACATATTGCAATAAAAAACAACTGCGTGGAAATTGCATCACGGTATGAAAGTCCTAATTCCTGAGCCTGTAAACATGTTTTTCCACCAAAATAAAAAAATCAAAAAACAACCATGCTGTGTGTATTAAATAATTTTAAATGAACAAACTCTGAATATAAGGTAGAGATGGTCCCATACTATAGTGGTTGATCCTACGCACAGAGATGTGAAAAGATAGGACTCTCGTCGTCTTAGGACTTTGACACTAACGAGAGAAGGGTGGCCAGTTTTTCTTTTTTTGGCCTGTCTCCTTCAAAAGCTACGCCACTAGGCCTACTCTACGCCATTTATTAAAGTATTTTTTGCAAAAATAAGTGTTGTTACTTTTCAACAACCAGCTTAAGCCGGTTGCCAAAAAAAGATGGCATGCTTCTGTACAATAAAAATACTAGTATTTCATTCTGTTTTCTACCATTTATGCAGGCTTTGAGCATCCGGTTTTTGAACTTTAGCTTAGAATGGGGGAACAGCCGGTGCCCATATGATTATCTACAAATATATGACAATAATAATACGGTAAGAAAAACGATTTATTGTGCGAATCAGCAGCATATCAACTAAAATTTGTCATTTTCAACGTACAGAGAACATATAGTTTTACACGCTCAAAACTAACTAGATTATTTTTTCAAAATAAACCATATCTTAGGGAAGTCTATGAGCTACGTACAGCAAAGTAATCAGTTTTTGTATTTTTTGAGTGAATAAGTGGTAGATTGTTACTTTTTAAGTGAGAACCCTGACGATGACAATAAGCCAACGTTTCGATGGAATATTTACACACAAACGTTAATAGAAAATAATACGGTATGGTATCAATATAGTGATAGCCTAATTTGTTTTGTGATTGTGTTAAATGAAATATTATTATAAAACAGGACCCAACTAAATACTGTGGAACAAATACACCTCCTGAATTCATTTCAAATGGGACAAGAGTGCGAATAATATTTAGGACCGACGGAGTCGTAAAGTCTACTGGATTCAGATTGTCGTATACAAGACAACGTAATGTTTCGCTATTTTGTGTTTATAGTTACTGTATTGCAACAAAAGAATAGTTATTATTTTGTAAACGATTTTCTATCAATGGAAATTTTGTGTAGTTTTCTCACACTGATTGTTCATGTAAGCTACTTTACAATATCCACAACTATTGTCATTCATACTCTCAAAATATCTTTATTTAACTTCGATTTGTGTTTATCATCATTGTTCTTTTTGATATTAATAATATTCTTCTATCGCAGTGGTTCTCAACTTTGTTTTAGTCTGGGCGACTTTTAATAAAGTTTTAAACCAGCAGATTTACTTTAGAATAACATTTTGATGGGGGCACCAAATTTTCAACGACGTAAATATTGCTATACAGTGCCTACCATAAGTTTAAGACGACCCATAAAATTAAGGGAGATTTTGCACCATTGAATCATATTGCAGCATTTCTTTGTCCTTACCGTGCTATATCATACTAGACCAGGAGCCAGGTCGATTTATTTGACTGTCTGAGTCAGTAAGGTTTGGCAAATGTTTCTATAGACTGAAATTTGACGTAGATTTCAAAATTAAACTTCTTATAGGCTATATCGCAATATTGCTATATCCGTCTGTTATGTGACTGAATGCTTATCAAGATGGTATACATCACAGGAAACAGTAAGAGGCAATAAAAGATGATTTTAATGACAGGTAAATTCTAAATTAAAGATATAAGAACAACATGACTTGATATTATGATCACAATGAACACTTTTTGTTTGATTATACGCAAAACCTGCAAAAAGTTTCAATCCCCAGGCAAAATACTTTGTCATTTTTACATACCGGTAGCCTATCTAGTACATTCAGTAACTACGAAAGGTAAGTAGAAAGTTTAGATTGTATATCTTTGATAGAACCTACTAACATAACATGTTAATGTTAGCAAAGTTCCAAGAGTTGAAGCAATTCTATCACAGACCCTTGTAGGCACCGTAGCCTCTTATACGACAGTTACTTACAAAAGACAGCTTTAAACAAAAACTGATTTAAGTTTACAAGCGATACATTTCAAAAGTTCGAAGGAATAACACAATATTCATACATAAGGTATTTCGTTGGTGCTGTAGGCTACTTAGAACTGCAACTTCTGCCAAAGCTGAACAGAAGTTAAATCAGGGACACATATTTGAATTTAGACCTACATCTCAAATAAACAATTAATCTTCATCTGAGTCTCTAGTTTCCTCTGCTTCTCTTTCACTATAACCTTCTTCATCAGAAACTTCTTCAATTTGATCGCTGAGACAATTAGGAACCATAGAACCTGTGAACCAATTCAGCATGTTCATTCCCTTTTTTCTACTCCATCTGTTACCATGTGGATCAAGCTGATGAATGTCACATTCATCTGCTGACTTCAACATGTTGGCAATGAAGTTTGCACGAAGGAAATGTTACTTGATGGTTGCTTTGCATCGAGGAATCATAGATGGATCCATTCCTTTGATATTTTGCAAAGGAGTGTTAAGGTCTTTGGATTGATACTTCACATTGAAGAGGCTGAAGCGAGCAATGTTAATATATTCTTTAACCTTGTTTTGTCCATACAAAACATACACAAACTCTTCCAGCACAAGGTAGGTGTCTTCAGCCATTGTTGAAGAACCAAGTTCTCCAAACGGTTTTTGAAACCTGGTAATGCTTCACAAAGTTCTTTTCCCAAAGTGTCTGCCAGCAACGTTACGTCAATGTACCTGCGACTGTTGTTGTTTGAATTTCTTACGTCCATGTATACTGTGAGGGAATTGTTACAACTGGCATGATACAAGAGAGTCACCAGCACATCAGTGTCATTTACTCTTACAGTGATGATGTGGTTGTGGTTGAGGATGTGAATATGCTTCACATGCTGCATCATCCTTGTATCAGCTTCGATGTGGAAACTCACAAGTGGCTTGTACTCTTTCCTTGTCATGTGCCCATCCTCAACAAAATACACGAAGCACTTGTCATCAACAGCATAGAATAGTTTCTTATTGCCCAGCAGCCTACATCACAATACTGATTATCACACCATTGCTGTTGAGCAAGGAAGCGAAGAAGGGATCATAGGCTGAGAGAAAGTTTATGTATTTTTCATGACTCTCAGTTTCGTTCATCAGGCCAGGTGAAGGGTTGTTGAGAAGTAGCTAAAGAAGTGTCATCACAGGAACAATGGATATGTCAGCTTGAGGAGGAAAAAGTTCCAGATGCTTTATTCTGAAAGCGACTGCAAGGAGGGGATGAAGTCTCTTTGCTCGATTGTAAAATGTTTCTTTCAAAAGACCATTTAGTGAGCCTAATGCAAGTACTCCGCTTTCCACTAGAATGTGGTCACCACCCGAACCAGAAAAGATATACCTTAAATAGGCTACTTGAAATATGCTAACTTGATGCGGAAGGCTCCGAACATACAAATAGTCTGTCAAACATTGGTGATAGAAATGACTGAATCTGTAATGCAGGCTTTGCAATTCCTAAGTCATTGGTCACAGGAATGTATGAATCATAGCATGCATTCTCAACTTGAATTGCAGTATTCATTGTGTGCTGCACAACATCAAGCCTTGTTAGTGGCTTTCCAGCTGGCTCCATGAATGTCAGTGTTTGACTTGGCAAGTCATCTTTAGTAGGCTAACCAGAAAATTCCACCCATACCACATTGGATTATTGTCAACAAAGCTACAAGATATCATCTACGCATTGTCTCTTCTTTTAAACTGCTTAAGGCAAGATGGCACCACAGTCTCGTGAATGTGAAACTTCACGAGACTGTGAATTCAGTGAAAATAAAGTCGAGGTTATGTTCGGACCACATGGGCATGAATATTTAATATTCATATCATAAACTTCATACTAAATCTCCAGACAACCGTTTCGATTTTTCAGGTCTCATCAGTGGAGCTGCGCGTAGTCTATCAGGTTGTGGTATATTTTCAATCACATGTGCTCGCAACCATCGACCATGAGCTATGCACTATGTCGAGCGGCAGTGGCCATGTCTCCAGATAGATTAACACAAAAACTAATTCAAGTTAGAATTTAATTTCGAAGATTAGTGAAGTTTCACTGCGTGTTAATCATGTCACAATGAAATAAGCACTTTCTTGCACATAAACACTTTTTTTTCATTTTTTCTTGATAAGAGTAGGCTATAACAACAGGTCTTTACTGAAAAAACGATCAGGCTAGTGCAAGTAATAAGTTTATTTTCAAAATCTACACAAAATTTCAGTTTAGAAACACTTGTCAAACCTTACTGACCCAGACATTCAAATAAATTGACCTGGCTCCTGCTCTATACTTGTTGTTTTCATTTCTGACATTCATTAGGCAAAATAGGCATATTGTTTCACTGTTTTTAACACATAAGACAATTTTTGTTTTATCGACTTTTACGTAATTTGGGGATAGTGAAAATGGGGCACAAAAAGTCCTTGAGTGAACTTTAAAAAGCTCAAATTGTCACCCTACATGGTGAACGATTATCAAAACGGCAGATATTTATCGCAAGGTCAGCAGGACAGCAGGTCATCAGAAAGTTAAAAAATGTCAACTGCACTGCTCATATAACGACATGAAAAAAATGGAAGACCCAAAAAACCACCATCGAGATAACCGCCTAATGAATCCGATAGTCACCAATAAGTTTTATCAAGAAATTTTGAGTTGTGTTGATGCTTATAGGCATATGACTGTTTTAAGGCGACTTTCCAATGAGTTTAGCTTAAGATGCTACTAGCCAAAATATTGACGTAGCTTGGAAGAAAATTTTAGGGGCAAAAGCAACTGTTTGAGATCAAATATTTTAATATTTGAAATAAAGAGTTTGAAAAATATAGCTAGTGAATGCAGCCAAACATTTATGAATCGTCATTCCACATGTAATGCAATGTAGCAGTCGAGGTTCGAAAGGGAAAAATATTTAAGAAGGTTATCTGGGAGACTTGCCCCTCAAAAGTTTTTGACAACTTTTTTTTTAACTGGGTTACTTTTGTGTGTTTTGTAGCCCAATAATGTTTTCTTGTTTAAAATTCACAGTTTATATTTGATCATGAATAGCGAATCGAAACTAGATTTAAGCTGAGCAGAAGATGATAAAAGCCTTGGCCTAACTCTAAAGTCCACTCAGAACTCTAAAAACAAAGTTAAGTTTAAAATTATTTTTATGATAACAACAACAGAAAGTTTGATCATTTGTTGTTGATAATGTTTAGAGAAGCCTTAGTGTCAATAAGAGGAAAATACAGTAGATAAACTACAGTTTGAATAGAGGGAGAATTTACACATACGACATGCCTGCTTATATTTGTACGAGAAATTTATTAAGAAAAGAACAATTATTTCTACCATAATTGAAAAAAATACAATTGTAATTAAAATTGAATGTAATTAAATGCATATTTCCATGTAATTGTAATTTTGTTGTCGTGTAATTATAATTTGAAAAAATTTTGATTCAAATTACAATTACATTTGGAAAGGTGCGTGCATGATATCAGTAGGCTATTTTTGTTGAGCCGGCAGTTGAGGTTCAATAGAGACTTTTACATTACAACATAATCTTTATCAAAAGCAAATCTTCTTGTTTTTGATAAAATCAAACTGTAAAAAAATCATCGGTGAACATAAATATTGAAACATTTAACTTGTGTAATTGAAACGTGGAATTTATTAAATTGGGAAATAATTGTAATTTCAAAACATTAGAACAATGTGATTATAATTGTAATGTAATAAAAAAAAATTGTTGGCGTATTTGTAATATAATTAAACTGAAATTGTGTGAATGATCCAACTTCGATTTTTATTGATCTTTTTCCGAATGGTTTTACAATGCAGTGAGAACAAATTTTAGTTTGTGCTTTTTGTGATTTTTACGTAGCAGTAAAGCGAGGAGAATGTTTTTCATAGTTTGTTACAGTATAATTCGAGAATCCGTCTACTCTGGAAAATTGTACCTATTTTCCTTACAATCTATGCTTCATCTTATAACTTTATAAACATGGAAAAAGTTCATTTAATGTATTTGAGTGAGTAATGTTACAATTTGTTTTAACAGTTTTTCAAGGGTACATGGCCAAATTCTTAGTTTTTAAATCTTCTGCTGATTCAATAAAAGGGTTATTCAATGAGTAAGATAAGTGAGCATAACAATTTTGCAAACGCGAAAAAACGTGCATGTTTTTTGTCTTTTGTAGAAGAGCACTTTTGCCCTCACTTTTATTAGGCTACGTTCCCTCATCCATCCCTTGGACCGCTGCAGTGCACAGATTTTCATTGATGCTTTTATAACCTATTATTCCTTTTTTTCATAACCTTTTGGTACTGCATCTAATTCCTGCTTCGCACTGGGCAATGGAATGGATTCGGGTAATAATGTACTCAGTCGCGCCTCCATACCGCTGCATTGACACAGTCTGCTTTGTAAAGAGCTGAGGAGCAACGCATTCTGCAATGGATGCAGCGCTATATAAAAACAAGCATTGTTGTTGTTATGATTAGTCATCGACGAAATGTAGGCTTCATGATCTATTGTCTTGTACAAATGGGGTAGCGTCAATAGGCTATGTATTGCAAGAACAAAGCTAAAAAGTAACCTATTGTATTTTTGTTATTTGAACAAAGAGTCATGTTTTTCTTGTTTTGTTTAGGTCAGCAAAATAGCCCAAGTTGTGCAAACCATACCTTCAGTGATGAAAGTGGATTCCTGACATCTCCAAATTACCCTGAATCATATCCGAACAATGTCTACTGTGAATGGACCATACACGCAGCCACAACACATGTAAATATGATATTAGCCAACTTAAAATAATGACGATCAAGGAGCCAGGTTTTATATGAAGCTGACAAAAGTTATATCACTATTGTTAGTTTGTCAAAACCCCGATTAGTTAAAATGTATTGTAGATTACTTCCGGTTTCGTAGGAAATATAAAATAATGTATTGCATGTTGATCTATTTTCATTAAATTCTCCGAACAAGAAACAAGTATAAAAAGTAGTTGCTGAGCAGTTTCGACATCATGACTATATTAGGAAGTCTCTCAATCCTACTGATTGGCCACAAGCTTTTGTTAGGAACGAGCTACCAATATATGTTTTTTCTGAAAACGCAGTGCGCTAAATCATTGCACTAGTGAACCCGGAAATACTTCCACCAAAGGTTTGTCAAACTTTTTAGACAAACACGATATGTACAACCTGCTCTTGTTGGGTTTGCACACAAACGCAATTGGAACAGGTTGAACATTTCCTAACAATAATGTGATCCATCACTTTTTTCAGTAGCCTACTGGAAATATTTCTTATTCGGTCAGGTTTTCTAAATTTTGAGGATGGTCAAAAGATTGGCACAATTCTTGTTGAGATCACTGGGAATTGCTTGTAAAAAAAGGGATTTTATTCTCACATTGGTTTTGATTTTACTTGATTATCGTTCTAAAATTTTACAGCCATAACTTTTGTTTTTTAAATCCGGGAAGGAAACGGTTTTTCGATACGGCATTGATCACAAGTTTTTGCAATTCTTTCGATATTTTGGAGCCAAAAACGAATATAAACATTCTTTGTCAAGAAAATATTGTGAAACGTGAGATTAAAAACTCGGTTGAAATACTTCATGTCGAAGCAATTCTTTTTAAAGTCGAACCAAAGTATTGTGAAATATTTTTGCTTAGACCAGTCCTTTGCCGTGTCAAATTGACAGTTATAAGCTTTTCTGTAATTTGTATAAAGTTATACAGAAACTGATGAAAGTGGCAGATATGCAAAAAAATACTTTTTTTTTAATCTTTCACTTTAGCTACGATGAAACATATCGAGTAAACATCTTTTTTCTTTCTGTGTAAGAGGTTACCAGCAATCAAGATCAAAACAAAAGTATATGAATGTTTTCAAAGTTACACGAAAAATATTCTTTGGAAATAACTCATTAAAATCCCTTTTAAAGTTTGTTGTTATGAACATCTGTGCACTATCAGATACAGCAAAACTTCTCTTTAGTTAGTATTTAAAAAATCGAAAATTTCCTTGAAATGTTGGCCCAAATCTAGTGTGTCGGTCAATATTTTAACAAAATAAGTGCTTATATATCAAAAATATTAACAAATTACAATAAAAAAACAACTGCGTAAAAATTGCATCACGGTATGAAATTCTTAATTCCTGAGCCTGTAAACATGTTTTTCCACCAAATTAGAAAAATCAGAAAACAACCTTGCTGTATGTATTAAATAATTTCAAATGAACAAAGACTTCGACACTAACGAGAGAAGGGTGGCCAGTTTCTTTCTTTTGGCCTGTCTCCTCTGAAAGTTATGTCTACTCTAGGCAATTTATTGAACTATTATTTGCAAAGGTAAGCAATGTTATTTTTCACCAACCAGCTTAAGCCGGTTGCCGAACCAAGATTGCATGCCTCCATGTACAATAAAAAATATTGGTATTTCATTCTGTTTTATACCATTTATGCAGGCTTTGAGCATCCAGTTTTGGAACTTTAGCTTAGAAGGGGGGAGCCGGTGCCCATATGATTATCTACAAATATTTGATAACCATAACACGGTAAGAAAAACGATTTATAAATTATACGATTTATTGTGCGAATCAGCATCTCAACTAAAATTTGTAATTTTTAACGTACAGAGAACATATAGTTTTACAAGCTCAATTCTATCTAGACTATTTTTTAAAAATAAACCATATCTTTGGGAAATCTATGAGCTACGTGCATGCAGCAAAGTAGGCCAGGCCTAATCAGTTTTTTGTATTTCTTGAGTGAATAAGTGGTAGATTGTTAGTTTTCAAGTGAGAACCCTGACGATGACAATAAGCCAACATTTCGATGGATTATTTACGCACAAAAGCTAATAGAAAATAATACGGTATGGTATCAATATAGTGATAGCCTAATTTGTTTTGTGATTGTGTTAAATGAAATATTATTATAAAACAGGACCCAACTAAATACTGTGGAACAAATACACCTCCTGAATTCATTTCAAATGGGACAAGAGTGCGAATACTATTTAGGACCGACGGAAGCGCAGTCTCAAATGGATTCAGATTGTCGTATACAAGACAACGTAACGTTTCGCTATTTTGTGTTTAGTTACTGTATTGCAACAAAAGAATAGTTATTATTTTGTAAACGATTTTCTATCAATGAAAATTTTGTGTAGTTTTCTCACACTGATTGTTCATGTAAGCTACTTTACAATATCCACAACTATTGTCATTCATACTCTCAAAATATCTTTATTTAACTTCGATTTGTGTTTATCATCATTGTTCTTTTTGATATTAATAATATTCTTTTATCGCAGTGGTTCTCAACTTTGTTTTAGTCTGGGCGACTTTTAATAAAGTTTTAAACCAGCAGATTTACTTTAGAATAACATTTTGATGGGGGCACCAAATTTTCAACGACGTAAATATTGTTATACAGTGCCTACCATAAGTTTAAGACGACCCATAAAATTAAGGTAGATTTTGCACCATTGAATCATATTGCAGCATTTCTTTGTCCTTACCGTACTATATCATACTAGACCAGGAGCCAGGTCGATTTATTTGACTGTCTGAGTCAGTAAGGTTTGGCAAATGTTTCTATAGACTGAAATTTGACGTAGATTTCAAAATTAAACTTCTTATAGGCTATATCGCAATATCGCTATATTCGTCTGTTATGTGACTGAATGCTTATCAAGATGGTATACATCACAGGAAACAGTAAGAGGCAATAAAAGATGATTTTAATGACAGGTAAATTCTAAATTAAAGATATAAGAACAACATGACTTGATATTATGATCACAATGAACACTTTTTGTTTGATTATACGCAAAACCTGCAAAAAGTTTCAATCCCCAGGCAAAATACTTTGTCATTTTTACATACCGGTAGCCTATCTAGTACATTCAGTAACTACGAAAGGTAAGTAGAAAGTTTAGATTGTATATCTTTGATAGAACCTACTAACATAACATGTTAATGTTAGCAAAGTTCCAAGAGTTGAAGCAATTCTATCACAGACCCTTGTAGGCACCGTAGCCTCTTATACGACAGTTACTTACAAAAGACAGCTTTAAACAAAAACTGATTTAAGTTTACAAGCGATACATTTCAAAAGTTCGAAGGAATAACACAATATTCATACATAAGGTATTTCGTTGGTGCTGTAGGCTACTTAGAACTGCAACTTCTGCCAAAGCTGAACAGAAGTTAAATCAGGGACACATATTTGAATTTGGACCTACATCTCAAATAAACAATTAATCTTCATCTGAGTCTCTAGTTTCCTCTGCTTCTCTTTCACTATAACCTTCTTCATCAGAAACTTCTTCAATTTGATCGCTGAGACAATTAGGAACCATAGAACCTGTGAACCAATTCAGCATGTTCATTCCCTTTTTTCTACTCCATCTGTTACCATGTGGATCAAGCTGATGAATGTCACATTCATCTGCTGACTTCAACATGTTGGCAATGAAGTTTGCACGAAGGAAATGTTACTTGATGGTTGCTTTGCATCGAGGAATCATAGATGGATCCATTCCTTTGATATTTTGCAAAGGAGTGTTAAGGTCTTTGGATTGATACTTCACATTGAAGAGGCTGAAGCGAGCAATGTTAACATATTCTTTAACCTTGTTTTGTCCATACAAAACATACACAAACTCTTCCAGCACAAGGTAGGTGTCTTCAGCCATTGTTGAAGAACCAAGTTCTCCAAACGGTTTTTGAAACCTGGTAATGCTTCACAAAGTTCTTTTCCCAAAGTGTCTGCCAGCAACGTTACGTCAATGTACCTGCGACTGTTGTTGTTTGAATTTCTTACGTCCATTGTATACTGTGAGGGAATTGTTACAACTGGCATGATACAAGAGAGTCACCAGCACATCAGTGTCATTTACTCTTACAGTGATGATGTGGTTGTGGTTGAGGATGTGAATATGCTTCACATGCTGCATCATCCTTGTATCAGCTTCGATGTGGAAACTCACAAGTGGCTTGTACTCTTTCCTTGTCATGTGCCCATCCTCAACAGAATACACGAAGCACTTGTCATCAACAGCATAGAATAGTTTCTTATTGCCCAGCAGCCTACATCACAATACTGATTATCACACCATTGCTGTTGAGCAAGGAAGCGAAGAAGGGATCATAGGCTGAGAGAAAGTTTATGTATTTTTCATGACTCTCAGTTTCGTTCATCAGGCCAGGTGAAGGGTTGTTGAGAAGTAGCTAAAGAAGTGTCATCACAGGAACAATGGATATGTCAGCTTGAGGAGGAAAAAGTTCCAAATGCTTTGTTCTGAAAGCGACTGCAAGGAGGGGATGAAGTCTCTTTGCTCGATTGTAAAATGTTTCTTTCAAAAGACCATTTAGTGAGCTTAATGCAAGTACTCCGCTTTCCACTAGAATGTGGTCACCACCCGAACCAGAAAAGATATATCTTAAATAGGCTACTTGAAATATGCTAACTTGATGCGGAAGGCTCCGAACATACAAATAGTCTGTCAAACATTGGTGATAGAAATGACTGAATCTGTAATGCAGGCTTTGCAATTCCTAAGTCATTGGTCACAGAAATGTATGAATCATAGCATGCATCCTCAACTTGAATTGCAGTATTCACAACATCAAACCTTGTTAGTGGCTTTCCAGCTGGCTCCATGAATGTCAGTGTTTGACTTGGCAAGTCATCTTTAGTAGGCTAACCAGAAAATTCCACCCTTACCACATTGGAGTATTGTCAACAAAGCTACAAGATATCATCTACGCATTGTCTCTTCTTTCAAACTGCTTAAGGCAAGATGGCACCACAGTCTCGTGAAAGTGAAACTTCACGAGACTGTGAATTCAGTGAAAATAAAGTCGAGGTTACGTTCGGACCACATGGGCATGAATATTTAATATTCATATCATAAACTTCATATTAAATCTCCAGACAACCGTTTCGATTTTTCAGGTCTCATCAGTGGAGCTGCGCGTAGTCTATCAGGTTGTGGTATATTTTCAATCACATGTGCTCGCAACCATCGACCATGAGCTATGCACTATGTCGAGCGGCAGTGGCCATGTCTCCAGATAGATTAACACAAAACTAATTCAAGTTAGAATTTAATTTCGAAGATTAGTGAAGTTTCACTGCGTGTTAATCATGTCACAATGAAATAAGCACTTTCTTGCACATAAACACTTTTTTTTCATTTTTTCTTGATAAGAGTAGGCTATAACAACAGGTCTTTACTGAAAAAACGATCAGGCTAGTGCAAGTAATAAGTTTATTTTCAAAATCTACACAAAATTTCAGTTTAGAAACACTTGTCAAACCTTACTGACCCAGACATTCAAATAAATTGACCTGGCTCCTGCTCTATACTTGTTGTTTTCATTTCTGACATTCATTAGGCAAAATAGGCATATTGTTTCACTGTTTTTAACACATAAGACAATTTTTGTTTTATCGACTTTTACGTAATTTGGGGATAGTGAAAATGGGGCACAAAAAGTCCTTGAGTGAACTTTAAAAAGCTCAAATTGTCACCCTACATGGTGAACGATTATCAAAACGGCAGATATTTATCGCAAGGTCAGCAGGACAGCAGGTCATCAGAAAGTTAAAAAATGTCAACTGCACTGCTCGTATAACGACTTGAAAAAAATGGAAGACCCAAAAAACCACCATCGAGATAACCGCCTAATGAATCCGATAGTCACCAATAAGTTATATCAAGAAATTTTGAGTTGTGTTGATGCTTATAGGCATATGACTGTTTTAAGGCGACTTTCCAATGAGTTTAGCTTAAGATGCTACTAGCCAAAATATTGACGTAGCTTGGAAAAAAAAATTTTAGGGACAAAAGCAACTGTTTGAGATCAAATATTTTAATATTTGAAATAAAGAGTTTGAAAAATAGAGCTAGTGAATGCAGCCAAACATTTATGAATCGTCATTCCACATGTAATGCAATGTAGCAGTCGAGGTTCGAAAGGGAAAAATATTTAAGAAGGTTATCTGGGAGACTTGCCCCTCAAAAGTTTTTGACAACTTTTTGTTTTTACTGGGTTACTTTTGTGTGTTTTGTAGCCCAATAATGTTTTCTTGTTTAAAAGTTACAGTTTATATTTGATCATGATTAGCAAATCGAAACTAGATTTAAGCTGAGCAGAAAATGATAAAAGCCTTGGCCTAACTCTAAAGTCCACTCAGAACTCTAAAAACAAAGTTAAGTTTAAAATTATTTTTGTCATAACAACAGAAAGTTTGATCATTTGTTGTTGATAATGTTTAGAGAAGCCTCAGTGTCAATAAGAGGAAAATAGATAAACTACAGTTTGAATAGAGGGAGAATTTACACATACGACATGCCTGTTTATATTTGTACGAGAAATTTATTAAGAAAAGAACAATTATTTCAACCATAATTGAAAAAATTACAATTGTAATTAGAATTGAATGTAATTAAATGCATATTTCCATGTAATTGTAATTTTGTTGTCGTGTAATTATAATTTGAAAAAATTTTGATTCAAATTACAATTACATTTGGAAAGGTGCGTGCATGATATCAGTAGGCTATTTTTGTTGAGCCGGTAGTTGAGGTTCAATAGAGACTTTTACATTACAACATAATATTTATCAAAAGCAAATCTTCTTGTTTTTGATAAAATCAAACTGTAAAAAAATCATCGGTGAACATAAATATTGAAACATTTAACTTGTGTAATTGAAACGTGGAATTTATTAAATTGGGAAATAATTGTAATTTCAAAACGTTAGAAAAATGTGATTATAATTGTAATGTAAAAAAAAAAATTGTTGGTGTACTTGTAATATAATTAAACTGAAATTGTGTGAATGATCCAACTTCGATTTTTATTGATCTTTTTCCGAATGGTTTTACAATGCAGTGAGAACAATTTTAGTTTGTGCTTTTGTGATTTTTACGTAGCAGTAAAGCGAGGAGAATGTTTTTCATAGTTTGTTGCGGTATAATTCGAGAATCCGTCCACCCTGGAAAATTGTACCTATTTTCCTTACAACCTATGCTTCATCTTATAACTTTATAAACATGGAAAAAGTTCATTTAATGTATTTGAGTGAGTTTTGTTACAATTTTTTTTTCAGTTTTTCAAGGGTACATGACCAAATTCTTAGTTTTTAAATCTTCTGCTGATTCAATAAAAGGGTTATTCAATGAGTAAGATAAGTGAGCATAACAATTTTGCAAACGCGAAAAAAAGTGCATGTTTTTTGTCTTTTGTCGAAGGGCATTTTTGCCCTCACTTTTGTCACGTTCCCTCATCCATCCCTTGGACCTCTGCAGTGCACAGATTTTCATTGATGCTTTTATAACCTATTATTCCTTTTTTTTCATAACCTTTTGGTACTGATCTAATTCCTGCTTCGCACTGAGCAATGGAATGGATTCGGGTAATAGTATACTCAAATGCGCCTCCATACCGCTACATTGACACAGTCTGCTTTGTAAAGCGCTGAGGAGCAACGCATTCTGCAATGGATGCAGCGCCATATAAAAGCAAGCATTGTTGTTATGCTTAGTCATCGACGAAATGTAGGCTTAATGATCCGTTGTCTTGTACAAATGGGGTAGCGTCAATAAGCTATAGGGGAAGATGGGGCAGGACGGGACACTTAACTTTAATCGATGTTTTGCAGAATTCCTTTTTATCAATATCGTTAACTTTGGTATCATGTTATTTCTATTGCACACCACTACCAACCAGCAAGATACAAAGACTCAGTTAGTATCGCATGACCTATAATTAACAAAAACAAAAAAAATTAATTTGTCCCATCTTGCCCCACACCTGGGGCAGGACGGGACGCGTATTGTTCATATGAGGAATCACCTGTAAAACCACAAATCTACTGATAATATCTTGTAGTTTCAAAAATGACTTGCATTTACAGCACACGTAATTACATCAGGGCAAAATGACAGACTACTTTTCCCATAAAAATCACATACAACATTGCCACGCCCATTATAAGCAGAACAGATGTCCCATCCTGCCCCAAGCAGCTCTGTCCCGTTTTGCCCCAATGACTGACATTTTGAAATTTTCTGTTTGTTTGTTATATATGCAACTCACTTCTAAAAAGTCAGATGCCCCAAAAAGCACTTTTATTACTGTATCTCCAGACCACGTATCATCTTCCAAATTTTTCTGAAATCATGCTAAAATGTGAAAAGTTTTGATAAGATTTCTTATAGCAACTAGCCTCTAATCAGTTATCTTGTTGCCACGACCACGTTTTTTCTCTGAACATCTTTTTTTTTTACAAGTCATCGAGAATCATGGTGTCCTTTAACATCTAAATGGGTAGAGGACGCTAAAGCTAATACTTTTAAAAATATCCACGGTGTCCCGTCCTGCCCCACGTCCCATCTTGCCCCACTTTCCCCTATGTATTGCAAGAAAAAAGCTAAAAAGTAACCT
Source organism: Aplidium turbinatum (assembly GCF_918807975.1). Taxonomy (NCBI): domain Eukaryota; kingdom Metazoa; phylum Chordata; class Ascidiacea; order Aplousobranchia; family Polyclinidae; genus Aplidium; species Aplidium turbinatum. Next base: position 52,696,318 of record NC_137472.1, read on the forward strand.
ATTGTATTTTTGTTATTTGAACAAAGAGTCATGTTTTTCTTGTTTTGTTTAGGTCAGCTAAATAGCCCAAGTTGTGCAAACCATACCTTCAATGATGAAAGTGGATTCCTGACATCTCCAAATTACCCTGAATCATATCCGAACAATGTCTACTGTGAATGGACTATACACGCAGCCACAGCACATGTAAATATGATATTAACCGACTTAAAATAATGACGATCAAGGAGCCAGGTTTTATATGAAGCTGACAAAATGTTATATCACTATTGTTAGTTTGTCAAAACCCCGATTAGTTAAAATGTATTGTAGATTACTTCCGGTTTCGTAGGAAATATAAAATAATGTAATGCTGGTTGTTGTATTTTCATTAAATTCTCCGAACAAGAAACAAGTATAAAAAGTAGTTGCTGAGCAGTTTCGACATCATGACTATATTGGGAAGTCTCTTAATCCTACTGATTGGCCACAAGCTTTTGTTAGGAACGAGCTACCAATATATGTTTTTTCTGAAAACGCAGTGCGCTAAATCATTGCACTAGTGAACCCGGAAATACTTCCACCAAAGGTTTGTCAAACTTTTTAGACAAACACGATATGTGCAACCTGCTCTTGTTAGGTTTGCGCACATGCGCAATTGGAACAGGTTGAACATTTCCTAACAATAATGTGATCCATCACTTTTTTCAGTAGCCTACTGGAAATATTTCTTCTTCGGTCAGGTTTTCTAAATTTTGAGGATGGTCAAAAGATTGGCACAATTCTAGTTGAGATCACTAGGAATTGCTTGTAAAAAAAGGGATTTTTATTCTCACATTGGTTTGGATTTTACTTGACTATCGTTTTAAAATTTTACAGCCATAACTTTTGTTTTTTAAATCCGGGAAGGAAACGGTTTTTCGATACGGCATTGATCACAAGTTTTTGCAATTCTTTCGATATTTTGGAGCCAAAAACAAATACAAACATTCTTTGTCAAGAAAATATTGTGAAACGTGAGATTGAAAACTCGGTTGAAATACTTCATGTCGAAGCAATTCTTTTCAAAGTCGAACCAAAGTGTTGTGAAATATTTTTGCTTAGACCAGCCCTTTGCCGTGTCAAATTGACAGTTATAAGCTTTTCTGTAATTTGAATAAAGTTATACAGAAACTGATGAAAGTGGCAGATATGCAAAAAAATACTTTTTTTTTAATCTTTCACTTTAGCTACGATGAAACATATCGAGTAAACACCTTTTTTCTTTCTGTGTAAGAGGTTACCAGCAATCAAGATCAAAACAAAAGTATACGAATGTTTTCAAAGTTACACGAAAAATATTCTTTGGAAATAACTCATTAAAATCCCTTTTAAAGTTTGTTGTTATTTGTTTGTTTGTTTATCTTTATCCTGCATTGCGGGAAAGCGGACTTGAGCGCTATGCATCGGTGTACGCCTTCCGACATACACCTGACCCACGCTGCAGCCGACAGCAATGTCTGTTTCCGGTTGTCTACTTTACGTATGACTTAAATTTGGCACTACCCATTACTCGAAATCGATCACTAGGTAGAGGCAATTATCGTAAAGTTTCTTGCCCAGAGAAACAACAGCAAGTGTGGGTGGCTGGAGTCGAACATGCAGGCTCTCGACTGCGAGCCCAACGCGCTAACCACTCGGCCATGGCTGCCATGGTTATGAACATCTGTGCACTATCAGATACAGCAAAACTTCTCTTTAGTTAGTATTTAAAAAATCGAAAATTTCCTTGAAATGTTGGCCCAAATCTAGTGTGTCGGTCAATATTTTAACAAAATAAGTGCTTTTTTATCAAAAATATTAACAAATTACAATAAAAAAACAACTGCGTAAAAATTGCATCACGGTATGAAATTCTTATTTCCTGAGCCTGTAAACATGTTTTTTCACCAAATTAAAAAAATCAGAAAACAACCATGCTGTATGTATTAAATAATTTCAAATGAACAAAGACTTCGACACTAACGAGAGAAGGGTGGCCGGTTTCTTTCTTTTGGCCTGTCTCCTCTGAAAGTTATGTCTACTCTAGGCAATTTATTGAACTATTATTTGCAAAGGTAAGCAATGTTATTTTTCAACAACCAGCTTAAGCCGGTTGCCGAACCAAGATTGCATGCCTCCATGTACAATAAAAAATATTGGTATCTCATTCTGTTTTATTCCATTTCTGCAGGCTTTGAGCATCCAGTTTTGGAACTTTAGCTTAGAAGGGGGGAGCCGGTGCCCATATGATTATCTACAAATATTTGATAACCATAACACGGTAAGAAAAACGATTTATAAATTATACGATTTATTGTGCGAATCAGCATCTCAACTAAAATTTGTAATTTTTAACGTACAGAGAACATATAGTTTTACAAGCTCAATTCTATCTAGAATATTTTTTAAAAATAAACCATATCTTTGGGAAATCTATGAGCTACGTGCATGCAGCAAAGTAGGCCAGGCCTAATCAGTTTTTTGTATTTCTTGAGTGAATAAGTGGTAGATCGTTACTTTTCAAGTGAGAACCCTGACGATGACAATAAGCCAACATTTCGATGGATTATTTACGCACAAAAGCTAATAGAAAATAATACGGTATGGTATCAATATAGTGATAGCCTAATTTGTTTTGTGATTGTTTTAAATGAAATATTATTATAAAACAGATCCCAACTAAATACTGTGGAACAAATACACCTCCTGAAATCATTTTAAGTACGAAAGGAGTGCGAATAATATTTAGGACCGACGGAAGCGCAGTCTCAAATGGATTCAGATTGTCGTATACAAGACAACGTAATGTTTTGCTATTTTCTGTTTGGTTACAGTATTGCAACAAAAGAATAGTTATTATTTTGTAAACGATTTTTTATCAATGAATATTTTGTGTAGTTTATTCACACTGATTGTGTATGTAAGCTACTTTGCAATACCCACAACTATTGTCATTCATACTCTCAAAATATCTTATTTTAATTTCGATTTGTGTTTATCATTTAACATCGTTTGCCTTAGAAATATACACGATGTTAACTTAACTAACAAAGTCATGATATCAATTTTTACGTTGAACTTTGCTGTCTTCAATGCTACCTGACTTATCTGTTTAGCGCGGCACGACAGTATTTGTGGTTCAAACCGTTATTCGTCTTCGGGATACTTGGCGTCCCCTAACTTTCCTCGAAGCTATCCAAACGATGTTGTCTGTACTTGGATGATTGATGCAACCACAGGAAATGTAAGTGCAGCAGACTGTAAGTTTAACTCCTCCTACCATTGGTTTGCTATTTTTACATAGAATAGTTTACAAAAAATTGTGTTTGCTAATAGCTTTTTTTTTTATTTCCGACTCAATTAAAATTAAATTTCAAACTCAAGTAAGCAAATGTCATGTAGGCTACAAACGTTTTCCCCTTCTGAAAAAACAACGGTTATTAGTTTTACGAAATAACCCCCCTCTTATTGGACCAATAAATATTTCAACAATGGGAAATTTCACTGTCAATCTCGGTAACCGGTCCTGCGTCAAACGCCTTTACAAGTATGTGAAACTACCAGGAATAACCTATCAAGGCTTTGTCAGTCCGAGGATAAAGATTCAAAACCAACCAACCCCTTTAAAAATTCCCGTACGCCATTGCTGCTGTGTCTGTGAATTCCTAAAAAACAAGAAAAAAGTAATCGCAGCTCTATTTTCAAAATCACGGCTTATACTACAAACATCCTTTCGTCTAGAATAGATAGGCTACAACATACAACCTGAAATATTGCATGTTTTGAAATTCTTGAATACTAGTTTACATCTATCTGTCAAAAACAATTTTATAATGCTAAGACATTGCGTCAACATTCGAATAATCTATTTATGAACTGTGCTACTTAAGTGACCCGTGACCGTGATCCCTACCTCTTCCTCCTTGATATTTCATAATTCAGAAAGTTTTCAACCCAAAGTAATAAAACTTTTTTAAATATTAATAAAAAGAATTCCTGCAATTTCAAAATGATTAAGGAGTATTGTGCCCCCTCTTGTCTCCTAAACGTTATTGTCACTAGTGATATCTATTCTAAACAGTTATGAACCTATTTTTTTAAATGTGATAAAACATCTGCTGATTATATTAGTTTTTGATACAGTTGATCACTGCAGGTACTGAACATACAATTTCAAGAGTTTCGACTTCAGGGTCCAAGCTTTGACTGCAACGATTACGTGGAATTGGTAGATGAGGATTCACAGGTAATGTGGGTGGTAAACAGAGATCTTCTGTCGTGTTGTGTTTCTTGTTTTAGTATAGGAGCTTGATGCGGTCCTACTGTCCTCATCTCACAGCCAAACCAAGGAGTAACTACATAAATTGGCATTGTCCGATTCATCATCATGTCATTCATGTGCCGTCTCCGAGCCGAAAGTTGGCTGTTAATTGATTCCACACGTCACGTTTTTCCACTATTCTTTTTGCTTCTCCAATGCTTGACAAGTCAGCCCTCTGTTTTACATCATCCATTCAACAAAATAAGCGCTATAGCTTCTATTTACTGGCTGCTTTGGTGAGAATAGCAGGATCGCATAGACACGCCCTAAATACTTTCCATGCAACCCAAAATGACGTCAATTAGTTTTGCAAGATTTTTTTACCCTTTTGATGATTTGTGTACATAATAAACCTAAAAAGGAATTTAACTAAACTTTTTTTTAAATCGGTAAGTCTCTCCAACGAGATATGTGTTATATCTCGTTGGTCTCTCAACCTATTGTTGTTCAGTGGTAACTTTTTTAAGCTAAATTTGTTTCGCCGCTAAGCTATATCATGGCTAGGCGACAATAATTCCATTTTTTGATGCATTAGGAATTGCAGATACAGTACTTCTGAAGGTTAGACTGTAACAATATTATATCTGCTAGGTTATATTTAAGGGAAGACTTATTGTTATTCCACTCGAGTTTCAGTTTACTTTGTGTTATATGATGTACAGTATTTATAATTTCAGAAAACAAATTTTAACTTTTTTAATTAAAAAAAACAATAAAAAATTGTTTTTACTGTCCACAACAATAAAAATTTAAAAATATTTGAAAGTTTTGAAGTATTTAGTTGTAGCTCAACGTTTTCTGTCTTCCTTTCAAAAACGATTTCTTTTCGTTATGATTTTGACATAGAACCAAGCTAAATATTCAATTTTTATTTTGTAGAATACAGTAGATAGTCAATTTTGTAGGGTAATAGTAATGCAAAGTTGTTTTGAATGTTTTAAAAAACTATTATTGATGCAATCTTTTCTTTATGTTTGGGCATCTGACTTTTTTTGACTAACGTGCTGGTTATTGATTTAGAAACAAATTTGTTGTAAACTTAGTTATAGTTATGGTTCGTCTTGTCATAGCAAAGAGGCAGAAGGATGGAATTCAGCAGATAAATCTCCAATTTTGCAATACTGATTAGTAATTAACATTTGCAAGCAAAATTCCTCCCATTTTCACGTTGCATTTGAGAATGGATTTTTGCTCTATTACCACTCAAATTTTGTTTAGACTGGTTGATATACTGCGTATTAGGCTATCATAGCACAAAACTCTGGGCAGGAGGGAAAGTGTATATGAAAATTTGTTTTGTTTAAGCCAGTAGTTCTCAACCTTTTTTGTCCCAGGCCCATCTTTTGTCTTAAAACAAAATAGGCGTAGCAGAACTCCTACATGTCTTAAAAGCATTTGTTTTCGTTAAATCACTGAAATGCTTAGGCCTACTATGTGATATGCATCATACTGTAAATGCACAAAGTTTGCTTGAAATTTATTGCTGTAAACCTACCCTACTCAATGATATTGTTAATGGGAGCTCTGTGCTTGATGCAGGTTACATATCTGTTTTATTCAAGCTTCCAGTTTAGTCTGTTTCATTCTTAAATCAATACGTTTGGTGATTTTTTTCTTCTTTTTAGCATGCAACAAATCCGCAATAATACTAAACCCACACTCGACTACATAAGATGGCGGAAAACCTATCAGGTTTTGATTTGCCAAAGTACTTGAGTACTTGCGCTAAAGTTTTTTTTTTTTCGCTAAAGTTTCAGAGATTAAGTTAGCACTATAGCAGCCAGAAAAAAGATGCGAAAAAAACTCTGATAAAAAGCGCAGCAGTTTTTTCCTTTCAAGAACGTAGATACAAATGTTCAACATTCACCTACCAACGAATTTGATAGCAAACAAGCACATTAGTATTTTGTATTTCTAGTCAATTTAAAATGATATGTCTTAAACTTCCAGGCCTAAAAAAAAAAATTCTGCCATGCTCTACAGGTTGGGCGCACGCCCCACGTTGAAAGCCACTGATTTAAGCCCTTCCTCATAGCGTTATCTTACACCAAGACAACATTCATTTAACAAAATTTATTATAAAACTGCTATGTTTAAACACACCATTTAATATTTCAGGAAAGATTTAAATACTGTGCCAGCGATACCCCACCACGGTTTGTGTCCAGTGGAAGAAGAGCAAAAATAATTTTTAACTCTGGTGATGCTTTTCGCTTCAAAGGCTTCCGACTTCGATTTACAAGTGAACCTCCAGGTGAAAAATGTTAAAATAAATTTCTTTTCGATATGTGTGGTATAATTTTTAAAGGCTGATGAATTTCAGATTAGGCCTACAACAGTTTGTGATGATTAGTGTTGGAGTTTTGAGCGAGATTTCCAATAGCTTGAGCATGTCAAAAATCCACAAGAGTAAATTTTCGTCCTAGACTTTGCATTCAGTTTGGTCTGCAAAAGCACTATCAATTTAAACTTTAAAGAAACAAATTAGAGTTGTACATTGTGCAAATGATTTAGTTAAAAACCATGCGCTTTTTATTGTTTGTAATGTTTAAAACGTTTAATCACATGGATGCTACGCAGATGTCTTAAATGTAGTATGCTACTATAGTGTTACGAGACCAAATGATGAGTGCTTCTGCTGAGCTGATCAGTTTTTGATTCAGCGCTCAGAACTTAGTTAAAAGCAATTGTTACATCAAAGCAAACGAAAATTGTATTCTCTTGTGATATCAGGCCCGTAGCCAGCCGGGGGCCAGGGGGGCGAAAACAAATTTGCCCTCCCTGGCAAAATCCCAACATTCTCGAGCAGCAGCTACAATTATAATGATTATTATAAATTATAATGATTAGCAGATATTGTTACATTTGGATCTAGCACTGTCGTTTGTGAGTGTGGATTCTCAGTGTTAACAAGGGTTGACGCTCACACTAGACGTCCGGAGCATGTTACAACCAACACAAGCGAACTTGGTGCTTATGGCCTTTGAACATTCTGTATCGAAATCTATCGATTTAGACTTGTTTGTGAGACGGTTTGCATTCAAACATCCGCGACTGCAATTGCAATAGACTAGCTCACGCCGTGGCGTAGCCAAGGGAGGGGGGGAGGTTTGGGGGTTACAACGCCTCCCTTTGGCACGCGTGTGACGTCACGATATTGAAAATGATGCTTTCAGTCTCTATGTCTGTAAAACAAAGTTTGCCTAATTTTAAACAAAACTGCACTAAAAGAGCGAGTTTTGCCAATACCAAATATTCAAATAACTCAGCCAGGAATTATCAACAAGAAAACGCAGAGACTTAGCTTTATTACCGAAAAATGCCCAAGAAAGCATGATCTTATCCTTTTGCTATGCCACCGGACAGCACCATTTTAAAGTAATATTAATACCCAAATTTTTGTTGAAAATGCTCTCAGAATGCACCAAATTCAAAGTAATTTAAAAAAATTTTTTGGGCCCCCCAGACCCCCCGTCGCTGGGTTTCACCTTTGGCGAACACCACGTTGGGCTTCGCCCGCGTGGTGTTCAATCCTCGGCACTAGCTTCTTCGAGCCAGTTAACTTTTTGCTCATAACAAGTACCACTATTTATACAACAAGTCAACAATTGCTGTGTTATGTTAGTCATTGTGATATGGTTGCAGTGATTTAACTAGCAGCTAAAATAAGAGACCAGTGTTGGTCTTAACACTAATCTAATATATTGCAATTTTTGTGGATACTGGAATTTAAGAGGTTAAAATGCCAAAATCATTTAAATTTTTTCGGCCCCCCCCCCCCTAAAAAAAAGTTGGCACCTCCTTGCTCTGCGGTCTGGCTACGGCCCTGTGTGATATTCTTCAGAAACCTGTCCTTCGGCTACTGTGCACGACGGGAGAAGCGTGTGTTCGAATGGACGTAACGTGCACTCCTTGTGCTCCCATAGCTGTTACAATGGTTTTCGAAGGATCGGTTCTAGGTCATCAAGATGTATAGTAGGGAGAACAAAATATCGGAATTTTTGGTCTCCATCTTTACCAAGTTGCACAGGTCAGTGGTAACCGATAAAATGTTTTAAATTGTGGGTCCTGTGCTTTTTTAGCGGTAGGATGGCGCAGCAATTAAGCGCTCGCTTTCCAATCATGCAATCCTGGTTCGACTCTCGGCTTAAACTGGTGTTAAAAACACTGCTCACATTTACCCAGGGTGTAATAAAGTGAGTAGGCGTAGCTTTTGAAGAAAAGGCGGCCGAGAGAAAGAAACTGGCCACCTTACCTTTGTTAGTGCCACAGGTTAGGGGTCGGCAACCTTTTTTTAACAAAAGAGCCAATCTGCTCTATGTGTCATCAGATATGATCAGCAAAGAGCCACAAGACGTAACGTAACCTACGTATTTCGTAATATTTATGTAAATATAGATCAGAGCACAGTTTCTCTGCTACATCAGCATCTGAAGGATGCTTTTATATTCCATAAACTAGTTTGTGACATTGTATTGTAAATATTGTAAGGCTTTCAACAGCAACAATCACAGTTACGTACAAGCACACTTGCAATGTTTATAATGAAATATCACAAACCAATCAATAATAATATTAGAGGAAGAAGAAGAAAATACCAACTTCAAGATAGATTGTAGTATTTCAAGAAAAAATGTACATATATCAAAACGCGCTGTCGTTATTTCTAAGAATAAGTAAACTAAGAAACTCTGATCATCATCTACTATAAATATTTAACTACACTTTTACGTCAAAATTGCGAATTGTTAGTGCTACTCGCAGTATTATACCCAAGATATAATAAGTCAGATAGGTAAAAGTAAAAAAAAAGGTAAAGGTGAGTCCCATACTTTACCCAAGCATCAGGGGATGAGAAGATAAGGTTCTCAATATACTAAGCCATCGGCACTAATGAGAGTAGGGAGGGCTGTTCTTTTTCCTCGGCCACCTTTCTTTCACCAACTATGCCCACCCAATTTATTATACCCTGGGTAGAGGTGAGCGTTTTTTTCAACAACAGGTTGAAGCTGGGAGTCGAACCAAGGTTACATGATTGGTAAGCGAGCGCCTTATCCACGGCGCCACCCTATACCTTAATAATCCACCTATTGCCCGGATAAGTGTGTCAGACAAAACGAAATTTTATGAATTTAAGTATTTGGAGAATGTTATGCAAAGAAGCACATAATATGTTTTGTCATGACAACTTACTTCAAAAAAAAAATAAAAAGAAGGGTTGGCAAAAGTAAAATATAATTCACCAAAACTACAAACTGTTTTATAGCAACTTGTCCAGCCATTTCACTACCAAATGGAAGAAGTTTCTGCACTGACTCAAGAAACGTTGGCTCAACTTGCTCACATCATTGCAATCAAGGATTATTTGAGTTGGTTGGAAGCGCCACAACGAGCTGTTTTCACAGAGGGAGAAGTGGAGCAGTATGGTACTCGTCAATTCCAAAGTGCCAAGGTATAAGTGACTTACCACCATAATATACGTAGCCTACTATAGAAATATAGTTTCAATGAAAGTTAGAGAAAAGTTTTTTAATTACTGAGGTGACTTCACTCTACCTATATCTGCTAAATATGCGGAGAGTTGGTTACAGCATTAAAAATGCAGGATGCTGGCTATAGTAAAGTTACATGAAATTGAACCAGAGAAAATGTGCGTATTCTGTGTCTGTGCATAACTGCATAAACGTACAGAATAGAATGAAGAATTTTCAAGCATGCTCGCACCATCAAACCTTTTTTGCGAATGGAGTGATAGCAGTCACATTATTCCATCCAGTCGATGTAGCCATTGGGCTGCGTTTAATGCCAGATCATCGATGAAGCTGAACAAGCTGAAGGTTTACACCCAGGAAAAAATCGGCTCACCAGAAATAAGAAATTTGCATAGATGGTACTAAAGCTTTGTGAAAACTAACTGCTGGTTCGAATTCACTAAACAGAGATAACTGTCAGTGTCATATACTGTTTGTTCAAGAGAGCATTAGGCTACCTTACCTTGTCTTGCGCAGAAGTTGAACTGAGATTGGAACCAAGAAACGGAATAGAACTTGAACCAATTAGGCCATATCAAATCCTGATCAAACTTGTGGCTATTCACATTATAACGGCCGAATAGTTGGGAGAGGTTGTTGAAATAAATTTAATACCCCCATTGCGAGCCAAAATAGATCTTAGAAGTTTTTACGCTCGTAAATAAGGGCCAACATATTAATTAAACTTTATACATCCAATACCCATAATTCGGCATTGGCTGTGTTGCTATTAAGTGTTGTAACTAAGATTTGCATTTTAATCGAGGTTGGTAGATAGGAAAGTGATGGATGATGAACGGTTTGGGAATATGATCCACATACATAAGATGACAATTTGGCAAGCTCTCATTAAAGCGTGTTGTTTAATAAAACGTTCCACTCCATTACAAAAGTCGTTGAGCTTCACCCAACTTTTCAGGGTAGTTTTGATCTTGATGGAGTAAACATGTTTGGGGGTACTGTCACTTGTTCGCGTCTTGTAGTTTATCTCAACGTGCAATTCAGGCTTTTTGGAAGGTAAAGTTAGAGTCACAAAGGTTTGTAGATGGAGAGAAGTCCGTAGCCAAAATTTGAGGTGTTGTACAGCTGTGTCCTGAAAGCGGTGCCTTGCAAACCAACTCATTTAAGGAATGGCCTTCATCCAGTACAGCTCGCTGCGTTAGCTGGTGTACCATTGTCTCTCTACAAGTTGGCAAATACTCACATTTTTAGATGTTTCGAAAGTAGGGTTAGATTGGTTGTAAGTGCTTTTCCACTCCATACCATCGCTCTTTGGAGTACAGTGGTGCTAAATTCTCAGTATAAGTTTGGCCTAACTTTGTTTGAGGGACGTCGCTCATGTAGGTGTTCAAAAGCATTGGTGAAAAACACTACTTCTGAGGTACTACTTCCCAGACAATGGGGCGACTACATTGTATAATGTACAACAGGCTTGTTTTCGTGACACAACATACCTTATGTTTACCAGGGATTTGTCGTTGAAGCTTAAGCTTTACACGTTTGTGTCACATTGTGTCGCAAGCAGCAATGAGATCAAACAAAACCATTCTTGGCCTGCTGCGCTTCTCAAAGTTGCCCTTGATGTCATTAGTTAGTTGATTAGATAATACTTGGTGAGTCGGAATCCAGCTTGCTCTTCAGACAGCTGGGGACCAACTACAGGGCTGAAGGGCAAAAAGAAACCTCGGAATAGACAAAAGGAAGTCAATCAAAGGACTAAAACTAACTTTACACAATTTGTACTTCTAATAACAAAATATTAAACCAAGTAACCGGTAAAATGAGATTATATTTAAATCCATTATTAAAATGTTGCACATTGTAATAGCCTACTGACTATGCATATCGTATATACTTTTTTTTATAGCCAAATGTGGTCCTATCTCGATATCTTACGGTCGTACCAGTTGTTCTAACGAATCAAGTATTAATTCTACTTGCACATTGTTTTGCAATGATGGGTTTGATTTGGTCGGGAGAAATTTTCGGACTTGCATGGAAAATGGATCTTCATCAGCAATTTGGAGTTCACCAACACCATATTGTGTTCGTAAGTGACCAAGTTTATGATTACCTACTGTCAGTAAGCCCAAAAACTTTAACCCTAGAAGGCCCAAGTGCACCAACTGACGCATTATCTTTCATTCCTAAATGCTTACGATTCGCATTTAGGAAAACTCTACAGCTCCATATTTCCTGAGTTCTATTGTTTTCTCTTTGGCGGCTTGCTTTATTGTTACTGACTTCATGGATCTTGCTTGAAAATGTATCCTGTTACTTTCAGCGTTTTGCTCGCCAATTTCTCTGCTCAACGGGACAATCAACTGCACCAATGGAAGGCGCATTGGATCAACCTGCTCGTTTTCTTGTGATGAGGATTTTCAACTACAAGGGCAACAGTCCTCGACATGTTTGAAAATACTACGAAGACAATCTGCTTGGAATCTACAAATACCGCACTGTGAAGGTGAAAAAAGTTGATTTTATTTTCCTTCTTTGCAGCAATTGCAGTCAATTCAAGTATTTTTTTTGATGTTAGGTAGTTTATGACTGCGGTATGACTTTCAATAACAACAAAATCATCTACGGTGTGACAAACATTAAAATCCCGAGTAATTGAGTAGGAAAGAGAGAAATATAACCCGATGCCGAACGTGGATTGGATAGCCCGATGGAATTAACAACCACCCACTTCTAAATAATCCCTTCAGAGCACAATCGGTTTATTTACCTATGATTACCCTAAGTGTCCATCGCTTTTCTGACAACATACAGTGCAACGCTAAAGAAAGTTGATAGCTTAAATTTTTAGGCAAATTACTGTATATAATTGAGTGATTTTAATTCCTAAAAGAATCTATTTGCAAATGCCTCGCTTCATAGAATTAATGAAACATAACCTACCATTTACCGTAAACTGTGATGCCTAGCTTTAGAAGTAAAATAATCTGATTCAGTTTTACAACTTACCTGAAATATGGTCTACTGAACCCATCGGTTTTCTTGCAAAGTAAAAACAAATTTTAAATTTAGCATTAAGTATTTCAATGCAAACCACATGCCATTGATTTCTTGAACAACTCAACCATTTTTTCAACAGTTATTCGTAGGCTTATGAGCGTGAGCATATTGCATAGTTATACTGTATACTTAAAAACAAGTTCAAAAATCGTTTAAACATTGTTTTTTGTTTACTTCACAATGTAGATATTAACGACTTGTTTTAGTCTGATGCTGCGAGTTCGCTGTGGTAATAACGAAATGCACTAGCTTTTGGAATACAGTTCCCTAGTCATGCGCTATGACGAATGGTGTGGGAGTCAGTGTGTCGTTGTTTTATTGTGAAGCATGCTGAAGCAAGCAACGATCATGCTGCTAAGTAAAAGCGGAACTCAATCTATTGCCTTGTTTTTTGTATTGTTGCTGTGGTAGGCCAAACACGTTTTTCCTAAAGCTTAAAAGCCTATGGTAACATGTACCATGTTTTAACCAATAAATTTATATTTTAACATTTGCCAGCTTGAAAAAGAAACAAAATTTTCTTGAGCTTAAAAATACCGAGTTCATCGGTGACAGGTTAATTCGCAAGCCTATGAAACACTTAAACCTCCCTAATCGGATCCAGAGCAAGATTTCTTGAAACAAAGAAATCTGTCTCTGCAGATGCATGTTGACAGCGGACAAAGGTGATATCAAAAGTCTGTTTATGGTAAATCAGACTGAATAAGCATTGCTCATGTTTAGCTGTGTGCTCACAATTGAACGCCGAAAATGGAAATATAAACTGTACAAACGGAAGAAGACACAACTCGGTGTGTTCCTACCAATGTAATGAAGGATACGAAACAATTGGTAATACCGCAACCAGATGTAACGTGGGTCAAAACGGAATTGGCATTTGGAGACCAAGACCTCAAGTTTGCCGTCGTAAGCAGACTAGTATACACGTATTGTGCCAGTAGCGATAGTAGTTGACACTGAAATCCAAAAGATAATTTTGGACTCAAATCGAGATTATTTTGAAGGGCCAGTGCTGGAAGATAAAACGCCGCATTATTCTTTGTTACAGTGTATTTGTATCAAGTCCATTTTATTTTTAAAACAACATTTTCTTTTTGAGAAAACTAACGTCTTTCCTTGATAATAGTAGGCTTCTAATATATTCCTCCTATGTATTTCTTAAGAACTGTATCAGCAGTGTCTTGTTTTGTGGGAGCACGGAAATTTCATTAGCACCTACAGCATTAGAATTTCAAGAAATTTTCACTTTTCCATGCTGTTGCTGTTGTTTACTTTTCCACCACTCGTTGCTGCGTAATTTTTCAGTGATCATTTGTATAAGCTAGTTAAGCAAGTTTTTCAAATGCTTAGATTTGACCACATTTTGCTGTGATAGTGTATTATTATTTAGTATTTTTTTTTTTAAATATGTTTCTTATATAGATTTGAAAAGGGCAGTAGGCTATGACTAGCCGAAAACGTTAACTTATTGTTTTTTGTTTTTATAATGTTAAATGTAGTGTTGTTGCTGAGTTATGTCTGTTTATGGTTTAAAAAAGTTATCTCTCTAACCAAATTGTACATGTTTAACAGTTTAAAAAATACCAGAATTTTTCATACAAATTAATAGGTTTTACTGTTACTTTCAGCGTTTTGCTCGCCAATCTCTCTGCTTTACGGCAGAATCGACTGCACCAATGGAAGGCACATTGGATCAACCTGCTCGTTTTCTTGTCATGGAAATTTTTATCTACAAGGGCAACAGACCTCGACATGTGTACAAGCTGGACCAAGATATTTTGCTTGGCGATCACGACTACCTCGATGTGAAGGTATCAAAAAGTTTATAGAAAAATTTATTGATCTCAATAAGTGTTAATTTGAGTAGTAGCCTAAATTTTAAACTCTCATGATTTAAAGATTTCATAACATGGTAGAATTTACAAAACATGCATCACAGTTTAGATTTGGATTTCTGTCACATGTTTAATGTTTTTTTAAATGCCTGAAATTTACATGAATAGTGATGCTGTAACTATTACTTTCAGCTCTTTGCCCATCAATATCACTGCTCAACGGCAGAAGCAACTGCACCAATGGAAGGCGCATTGGATCAATCTGCTCTTTTTCTTGTGATAGGGATTTTCAACTACAAGGGCAACAGTCGTCAACATGTTCGCGAATTCGACGAAGACAATCTGCTTGGAGACCACAAATATCTCGATGTGAAGGTATTACGAAGTTTAAAAGAATTTAGTTTTTTTCTGTTTCGGTAAACATTGATTTAAGTTGCAGCCTAGGTGTTAAAATTTTAACTCTCATGATTTCAAGACTTTAAACAGACATGGGCTACTGTAAGAGAGAAGACCGGGTCTTCTATTACGCCTGTTGAACAAACGAAAGTTTGTGAAACAACACTCCATCCATCCACAACACATTGAACTCTGCAATATGTAAATATATTCTAATATACAATACAATTCTTTAAAGTTTTAAAATGCAGTGCAGTCACCACAGTGGAGTGTTTGATGAAACAATGTTCAGTTTGGCTAGTTCTCTGATGGTCGAGCTTAAGAGGGACATGCATTAAAATAAATTTACATTTGTAGATATGTGCTGAGTAGGGAATAATTTCAATTATCAAAATTCTGATGTCTTAAGTCTAACTAAAAGAATATTTTGTGTCTCTATTGTGAAGAAGGGAGCGTTCTTTCTGGCTATCAGCACAAGGCTGAGCACTCACTAATACCCGTGTGGCATGAATTAGTGGTGCGACACTGACGAGCCCAGCCTCATGGGCAAAACACGGTGTCCATGGCTGTCAATTCTTGCAACAATCGGCTGCCGAGAAACATTATTATTGTGCCTCTATTGTTGATGTTTAGCTGTGTGCTCACAATTGAACGTCGAAAATGGAAATATAAACTGTACAAACGGAAGAAGACACAACTCGGTGTGTTCCTACCAATGTAACGAAGGATACGAAACAATTGGTAATACCGCATCCCGATGTGACGTGGGCCAAAACGGAATTGCAATTTGGAGACCAAGACCTCAAGTTTGCCGTCGTAAGCAGACTAGTATACACGTATTGTGCCAGTAGCGATAGTAGTTGACACTGAAATCCAAAAGGTAATTTTGGACTCAAATCGAGATTATTTTTAAAGGCCGACGCTGGAAGATAAAACGCCGCATTATTCTTTGTTACAGTGTATTTGTATCAAGTCCATTTTATTTTTAAAACAACATTTTCTTTTTGGGAAAACTAAAGTCTTTCCTTGATAATAGTAGGCTTCTAATATTTTCCTCCTACGTGTTTCAACTGCATCAGCAGTGTCTTGTTTTGTGGGAGCACGGAATTTCATTAGCACCTAGCATTAGAATTTCAAGAAATTTCACTTGTCTATGCTAAAAATTAAACAAACCACTCTTAAAGTTATATTGAACCTCAATAAATACTTTTTCTTCGCAGTTATATCAGAGTAATTGGTCATTGATAAAACGATTTTTTATAGCTAAATGTCTTCCTCTGTCGATACCCTATGGTCGTGCCAATTGTTCTAACGAAGCAAGTCTTAATTCTAAATGCACAATTATCTGCAATGATGGGTTTGATTTGGTGGGAAACAAATTTCGGATTTGCATATCAAATGGACTTTCAGCTGCAGTCTGGAGTTCTCATGCACAGTATTGTGTTCGTAAGTATCCGAATAGGTCTACATGCTGTAGATTCATCCTTTAAAGTTTGAACGTACATTCACTAAAGCATAAGTGTCGGTGTCACTTTTGCTTCCACTGTAAATATTGTAAATATTATCGATTTTGAACAATAATTTTGAAATCACGATCAATAAATATTTTAAATAAAATTTTTACACTATGTTACAGCATCATTTGACAAAATTTTATTACTGATTTAGGCTGAAAGCACTCCCACAATGCGCAATTTTAAAGTGGGTGCTCCATCTTCAGTGAGTCGTTACCGGGCTCATTCACATGTGCGAATGCTTATTTGCCTCCCCCCAAAATTTGAACTCCCCTGGCTCTAGGTTACAAAACTTTACATGTTCGCAATGCTGAATTTTAAAAAGTATCCTTTTCTTGAGAAAGCTGAAGCCTTCATATCCAGTGATTTGATTTGTGTGTCTTCAATAAGGATATGCTTTTGTTTTTGTGTGAAGACTCTAAAAAAAATAATCTTAATGTAGTATGTTACGTTGGCATCAAAGAGTGAAAAATCACACATGCACATGTAGCCTACTGTTCACTTGCAGCACTGTTTAGATTTAGAGTTCTGTCACACATGTTAAACAGTTTAAAAAGTACCAGAATTTTTCATGAACATTAATACTGTTACTTTCAGCGTTTTGCTCGCCAATTTCTCTGCTTAACGGCAGAATCAACTGCACCAATGGAAGGCGCATTGGATCAACCTGCTCGTTTTCTTGTAATGGGGATTTTCATTTACAAGGGCAACAGATCTCGACATGTGTACAAACTAGACGAGGACAATCTGCTTGGCAATCACGAATACCTCGATGTGAAGGTATTAAAAAGTTTATACAGTAGTAAAATTTGTTCATCTGACTCATCTGATTAAGCTAAGCGCTAATTTGAGTTGTAGCCTAACTTTTCAACTCTCATGATATAAAGATTTCATAACATACGTAGAATTTGCAGAATATGCATCATAGTTTAGATTTGGATTTCTGTCACATGTTTAAAAGTTTTTAAATTGCCTGTAGTTTGCATGAATAGTAGGCTAATGCTGTAACTGTTGCTTTCAGCTCTTTGCCCATCAATATCACTGCTCAACGGGACAAGCAACTGCACCAATGGAAGGCGCATTGGATCAACCTGCTCTTTTTCTTGTGATAGGGATTTTCAACTACAAGGGCAACAGTCGTCAACATGTTTGCGAATTCGACGAAGACAAACTGCTTGGAGACCACAAATATCTCGATGTGAAGGTATTAGGTTAAAGGAATTTAGTTTTTTTCTATCTCAATAAATATTGATTTAGGTTGCAGCCTAGGTGTTGAAATTTTAACTCTCATGCTTTCAAGACTTTAAACAGACATACTGTAAGAAAAGACCGGATCGTCTATAATTCCAGTTAAACAAATAAGAATTTGTGAAACAACATTTCATCCATCGACGATACATTGAATCCTGCAGTATGTGTGATATTATCCTATATATCACTATAGGCTCGACCGCAAAGGCAATCCGACTGTGTTGTCGAATATACAGTAGATAGAAATGAATTGAATTGGAGCGAAATTACAATGATACTTGACGTTTTTGTCAATAGCCTCTCAAACCACAATTCCGAGTGACCAGAACAAGAGTTGTGGCAAGAAAAGCCGTTTTCTGAAATAACATAAAAACACAAATCACGCATTTGCCTAAAACTACAAGGCAATAATGATTAATGTGAGTTTTTACATTGCTACATCCATCGTGAATATGCGTCGATCTTAGCGCTTTACGAAGCAGATAGTGTGAACAACATTAAATCAGCAATAAAATTCACATACTAATTAAAATGTCCATACCAATTTTTGCCAAGTAAGCCTGTGGAATTTCGACAACAGCTACAGTCTGAAATTCTTTACACAGGATTCCAATGCGGTTACAAATCAGCTATAAAAATAAAAATAACGCGTTACGATACGTCGAAAATACGTAGATCATGCGCAATAAAGCTGTATCATTAAGTAAGCCCTTTTTAAGTGAACACAGCGTGTACAAAGTTGATAGTCTAGATATGTCAGACGATTTACACAAAGCAAAGTTAAATTTACAAATTAGCAATCAATTTGTACTCACATGAAGCAATCCCTTTAACGCTGCTTGTCCGAATTCTACAATCTCGTCTTACTAAATAAGTCCGAACTGGTTAACAAAAGCGCTGTCACAAACCAAGTTCACAAATGAACAGAACTCTTGCCCACATTTGGCTTCAAATTTGTCTGATAATATTTCAGGCACAAGTGCGCTTATTTTCAGATAAATTTTTACATGTTTTGAAATTCCCAAGTTACAATAAAAAAGCAACAAATCGAAAACAATATTTTCGATGAAATCATGGAATGTTGTTTCTGTATGCCATAAACTAAATCCCAGAAGGCTATGATTTCAGTAAATTGTTTCGTCACAAAAGCTTGGAACCACCATGTTTTGCAAGGGCGTATGAAATCACCAAAATATTTTCCAAAACAAAGTGGTTTTTCTATATTGTTTTAAACTAAGAAACTTTCCAGTTAATCAATAATTGCAGTTGATGAATCGTCAGGAGAAAGCTGCTATGCAGCCAAAAAGGGTATTTATCAATATATTGCCATTCGTAAACACGTGAACTTCAAGGAACTTAGGCAGTGTAGATAAAATATCTTACAGTAAGTAAATAATTATAGGCTATACTCATACAATTCTTTAACCCTTAGAAGGTTGGGCTCCTGGAGTCTTGCTCAGTTTGGGGGAGGGGGGTTCTGTCGATTTTTCTTATGCTTTAGGAGTGATCTCTGTTTTTTTTTAGGACACGGTTTCAAAATGTGAGATTCACTTTGTAAAATTATTCATGCTGAGCATATCCAACAATTAAAACTATGTGAATTTTAGAACTTCTGATATACGTTGAAATGTTGAGGTGACTTATAACTTTTGGATTATTTTGCGATTGCGTGAGTTTACACATTATTTTTTGGTAGAGTAATGAAGAACATGCATTGCAATGTTGTGATTAATTTTTTTTTACATAATCTCAATTTGAATTTATATTTTTCATGCAAAATAATATAATAATGCAAAATAACATATAACATGGCCACCTGGAGATGCGGCCTGATTTGTCACATTTTGTAGATTTTGATTACAGCTACTGCTAGTGCTTAACTGACATTTTTTGAGATGTTTTTACTTTTTGCGGTTTCCTAATGACAAAAACATTTTTGTTGCCTTGGGGAAGCAGTAACAAATGAGAAAAAGTAAGTTGAAAAACGCAAAATCAGACTGTTATTGAAAATTAACAGTCTGACTAAAATCTACAAAATCAAATTTTCTTTGTTGTTCAGCATGTGAGGATGTTAAAACCTATTGTGTCATCTGGGGAAAAGAATAAAAAGCGTAAAAATCTAATTTTTAGAAAAATTTATTTAAACGTTCGCCCAAAGTTAGAAAAACCTGGAAATTTCTGCAAAATGTGACAAATCAGGCCGTATCTTTAGGTGGCCATGCATATAATAATGCAAAATAACATAAAAATAGAATATGAAATATTTCAGAGGATGTGCTGAGAAATTCCTTATATCTCTCAATTTATGACCTTTATTCGCTCAAAATTTCAGCTCAATAAAGGTGAATAAAAGTTAGGAAAAGTCAAGAAATCTCGTAGTTGCAGCCTCAGTGGTTTTAGAGATACAACTGTTGATACAAAAAGTTGAATTGACAGCCTCCCACCCCAACCTTCAAAGGGTTAAAGCTTTAAAATGCAGTGCAGTCACCACATCGGAGTGCTTTATGAAATAATGTCCAGTTTGGCTAGTTCTCTGATGGTCGAGCTTAAGAGGGACAACGGGACATGCATTAAAATAAATTTACATTTGGAGATAGCTTATGTGCTGGGTAGGGAATAATTTCAATTATCAAAATTCTGTTGTTCTAAGTCTGAGTAAAAGAGTATCTTGTGTCTCTATTGTGAAGAAGGGAGCGTTTTTCTGGCTAATTTATCAGCACAAGGCTGAGCAGTGAGCAATCACTAATACTCTCGTGGCATGAATTAGTGGTGCGATATTGACGAGCCCAACTTCATGGGTGAAACACGGTGTATATGACAGTCAATTCTTGACACAATCGGCTGCCGAGAAACATTATTATTGTGCCTCTATTGTTGATGTTTAGCTGTGTGCTCACAATTGAACGTCGAAAATGGAATTATAACTTGCACAAACGGAAGAAGACACAACTCGGTGTGTTCCTACCAATGTAATGAAGGATACGAAACAATTGGTAATACCGCAACCAGATGTGACGTAGGACAAAACGGAATTGCAATTTGGAGACCAAGACCTCAAGTTTGTTACCGTAAGTGGCCTCACATTTCATATGACTCACTTGTTTCGTTAGCATCACAACCTGCGTCGTTAATTACGGCATAAAAAGGCTAAAGGCTACTATAGTTGTATCTACAATGAATCACATTTTTATCTAATTTTCAACAAAGTAGGCTACATCAATTATATTAGCATTATTAGCCAACTTAAGTTACTTTGGGACACTGCACAACATAGGGCAGTTGGAAAACTTTACAAACTGAGCATCTAATTTATCAAAGGCCGCATCGGCTATGATACTGTAGTAGTAGTTGCATATAGGCTACTTTATATTTCTGATATAAAGTATAGCCTAACTGCTAAATAAAAGCGCTGCATTACTTTGCTTCACCAAAGCTTCAGCACCAATAACACTATCTTTCATGCGAAAAACCAGGTTTGTTTTTTACATATTCTTGTTCTATTGCTTTATTCAAATTTCGTTAAAAAAAGAAACTGCTCTGAGGGAGATTTTTTATTAGGCTAGAAATTCTTAGAATTGGAGGATGACCAACTAGGCTAGGTTATCTGACAAGTGAAGGGTAAAATACTGCCAGATATTTTCTAAATGTTTAGAAAAAAATTTAAAAAATAATTAATCAGAAGTTCAAATTTGCATCAAAGAGTTGCATTTTAAGTTTATTATGTTTGTTTGTCTTTAAAAGTCTTGGCGATGAGTAATATACTTCTTAAACCTGTAAGTTTTATTCAATTCAAGTTTTGTATGTAAATTCCCTTTTTTAATGGAAGGTAACACAACGAAAAATTACTTCATCTCAATTTTGTGCAACTTTAAACTTCAGGTTAGTTTTAAACAGGCAAATTAAACTGCCAGAATTGAGCTCTCAAAGAAGCTTTCACAGTCAGAGGATATAGAGCAAATCAATCAATATAATTGTTAACAAAATATTTATTTAGGCCTACTGCTTTGAACGTGTCAAAAATATCTGGCTGTACTTTACCCTCATAGCCGTACGAGCCAGGGGGGCAGGGGGGGCAGCCGCCCCCCTTGTTGTTTCAAAACGTCGCGAATTCGGGCAAAATCTTGCAATTATTAGGGCAAAAATTGCTATATGAAAAGCTACAAATTGCATGAATTAAGAAAAACTATAAATTAATATCTTTTACCTATCAAACTAAGTACAGCCTCTTATTTGCACAAGAAATGTGCCGCAAAATTTTCATTTGGCACACCCGTATTGATGTATTGCATGGTGATCAAACTGTACCGTAGTACAAAATGCATTTAACCAACTGCATCATGCCAATTTAGGCAGCCACCAAAATATGTCTCTAATACTTTTGTGAAACTGCCCAAATCAAAACGCAAAATTTGCTATATATAGCTAATTTTATTAATTTTCACAAATGCATCGTGTTGATTTGGGCAGCTGAAAACATGAAATAATTTGATGAAACTGATTAGTCTGTTTATGCAACTGCCCAAATTAGCGTGTTACTCCTACCTACCATGCCAAAGTGCAGAAGCATTGAGCAATGCACAAGCAAGGTATCTTCAAAGATGAATTCAGATGTTCTATCTTGATTCCTTTGGTAAGAAATTCTAGCTAGCTGGGGATCAGTGGCGTAGCCAAGGGGGTTGGGTTGGGGGTTGCACCCCCCTCTTTGGCACGTGTGTGACGTCACGATAGTGAGAATGATGCTTTCAGTCTATGCCTCTAAAACAAAGTTTGCCTTATTTTAAATGAAACATGCGAAGAGCGAGTTTTGCCATTTACCAAACATTCAAATATCTCAGCCAGGAATTAGTAACAAGAAAACATAAAGACTTTAGCTTTATTTCCGAAAAAATGCCGAAGAAAACATGATCTTATCCTTTTGCTATGCCACCGGACAGCACCATTTTACAAGAATATTCATACCCACATTTTTGTTGAAAATGCTCTCAGAATGCACCAAATTCAAAGTAATTTTTCAAAATTTTCTGGGGGAGGCCCCCCAGACCCTCCCTCGCCGCTGGGTGTCGCCATAAGCGAAACACGCCGTCAAACCCCCCCCCTTTTAAAATTCCTGGCTACGCCACTGCTGGTGATCTTGTTATGTTAGTTTTTCACTGTTATCATTCACCGCATACATTATAGCCTATTTGGGTAATTTCTATAAAAGCGTGCACATTTGGGCAAATTTACGTTCTGCCCCCCCAAAAGGGTTTGGTCTCGTACGGCTATGTTTACCCTCCACTTGTCACATAACGTAGCCTAGTAGGTCATCCCATAATTCTATGAATCCCTGCATTGGCGACTGTTTTAACAAAAAACATTCAATATTAAAAATAATTGCATTAGTCTAAGCTTATGTTTCTATGAAAATAACAAAGCGTTTACTTTTGCAACCGAATAAAATCGCGCTGATGGGTCTCTTTTGCTTACAGAAAGCGCGCTGCTGATAGAACAACATTTGTACAAATATGAAAAACTTAGCTAGTAGAGGATTTACAAGTTTTACTTTTTACTGTAAACACGGGAATTGTTATAGAATGAAGGGTTACAACTAAACATTTACCAACGTCGTTTTTACATTGGTGAACTTCAAACAGTACCGATTACGACAAAAGTAATTCTGCACATTTAAAAAATAAATGCCAAGTTCCCCTATCGCATTACTTATAAAGACAAATACTGAGTACCAGTAACCTACCGAATTACTTTTAAAGTACCGATGGCTGTTAGGCCTACATAAAATTATACATCAAGTCTGTTCTTTATGACCAGCTCTTTGCCCTGTGATCATGATACTCAACGGTTCAAGCACATGCTCAAATGGAAATCATATCAACTCGCAATGTAATTTTCGCTGTGACAACGGAACGCACTTACTTGGATCGGTTTCATCAAGATGTACTTTGGGAGTTAAAAGATCTATTCGCTGGTTTCCTGATTTGCCATTCTGTATAGGTAAACAACATAAGTTTTTTCACGAGTATAGGCTACTTGATTTTAGTAGTGATTGAAGAGTTTGAACACCATTATGAGTAGTTTAATCAATGCTGAGATGTCGAATTTGATGCTTATCACAACATCAAAGAATATTCTGGTTCCATTCGAAGAACATCACGTTAATATGAAACCTGTATTTCGAAGTGGTCACAAAATAAAGCAGTTCGGATCACATTTTGGAAGTAAACAAATTTGGAAAATAGTTTTTATCTTATGCAGGAAAATCAAGAGCTGGAAATAATACCATTTACACCAATCCTCCAAAAGACAACAAAGTGACGTTTTTATGTGAATTTGAAGGATTTCCTTTGCCAACAATTCAATGGAAATTTTATAATGGAACTAACCTTCCACTAACAAGCCAATATGAAGTAATTTATTAACTGAATACAAGTTAAAACTAATGTATAGTTTTAACAGCTTTCTTTTCAATGTTCAACCCGTTCATGTGACGAATTCGGCAGTTTTTGATTTTCCACGCCTCAAAATTGTCATAAACTCGATCCGGGTACAAATGAACCGCATTTAGGTCGACCACCGTTTCCTTTAATTGGTTCCTTGGCGTTTATTTTCATAACCATGATACTTTTGACTCAACAGCATCATCACAGTAAATGTAGGCTACGTTTTAGCAGTAGTAGATAGGCCTCAGTCTACTACAATGTATAGAAAGTTTGCCAACGCGTAGAAACCAAGCCACACAATTATTTGAAGCAAAACAAGAGTATCCGGTGTAATTTAACGAAGCTTACCCCTTAAAAGATTGCAGATGGTGATATTCTGACGTCATACCAAGCTTCAAAGACACTGACAGTTTATGGGGTGGACTGCTTGGACACTGCATTAGCAGAATATGGTTGTTTTGCTACCAATCGTCATTCAACCGATCCAGTGAGAAGCGGACCATTTGTTGCAGACATAAGTAAGCGACATTGTAATTGGTTACATCAATGTAAAAAAAAGTATTGGACAGATTAAGTAGAAATGGGCATATAGGCTATATCAGAAATTTTCATTTTGAAAAATGATAAAAAAAATCAACACATACAGTATAAAAAGGAATTTAAATTTGAATCATAAGCATATAGCCAATGGCAGGCAACGATTTTTATGTACGTTCATAAGTTGAAGTTATTTCTATGTGTAAATCTAAGGCCATCGACAGCATTTATTTATATATATGTACGTTGTAATTGTCTTATCATGATTTCATGTCAAATAAAAATGTTTTACTTGTTGAACTTAAAACGAAAAGAAAACATATGTTGGTGTATATATATACGTGTTTAATGGTTCATATTTGTTTCTAACTACAGTAGCCGACCAATCCATGCTCTCATCAGTTGGTAACAGTCCAAAGTCTTCAGTTTCTGTCCAAGTGGATGAATGCAATGGAAACGTTTTGACAGTAACTTGGACCAACCTCCCAGGAGCTGAATCGCTCCCACACCGTATTGATGCGTCTACTCTTGAAAGGTAGGCTACTTGCGTTATCTTTTATAGCCTCTTTAGCTCATTGGTTACGCGCCTGGCTAAAGATCACGCGGCGCAAATTCCACGCTCGAAGTGTGCGCTTGAGCAACGCATGTTCAGGAATGCTCTCCATTCAGCGGCACCTAGTGAATGGAATAATTCCAGGCAACAACACTTCAAGAATCGGAAAACTTCACTCTGCCAATCTCGGTAACCGGCCCTGTGTCAAGAGCCTCTACAAGTATGCGAAACTACCAGGTATAACCTATCAAGGCTTTGTCAGCCCGAGGATAAAGATTTAAAACCAAACCAACCATAGAGTTGGATACCAAGGGTGTTATTTTGCAACTATATTAACATTTTGCTACATTTAATCGAAATCTTATGTTAGTCAAAAAGGTAGACAATATCTCAAACTTATTTTCTGTAGCTATAACTTAATAGAAACTACAGGCATGACAGTCATGTTCAAGCAACTTAAATTTTACGTTGCAGTTTTAATAAAAAAACGTCATAACGTATTGCCAACACGGTGTAGGCCTACACTAAAATTTGAAACTATACTGCATTTAATCAGTCATAACTGAACGACAACAGTTGGTTTGAAAATGTCTGCAATAAATTGATTGGCATACAATAGCATAATGTCATATAGGTTATTTAATTTTTGTTTTGATTTTAGCGTTGAAGTTGAACCAGGAAAACGGTCGTTTACTTTTCAAAATTTACTTCCAAAAACGGAATACGGAATTCAGGTGAAATGTGTAAAACATTCAAAAATTTAAATAGTCCATTTTCCAGATAAACTGCATGGCATGCTCACTTTTCTTTTATTGCTAATTGGAAACTTTGTAATACTACTTTAAACTTATCATCCGATATATGAGATTTTATTTGAATAAGCTGGAGATGCTATAGCGAAATCTATTCTTAATAAATTACACTAAAAGGTTAGATTGTTGTGCATATGCCAGCATTTGATGAATGCAAAATAGCAGTATTATCCGATATAGTTAGTAATATACTTCCTTGCATAAAAACTTTCGATTAAGTCGCGAGAATTAATTTAATTGTTTCAACTTTAAGTAAGCTACTGTAAATTACAGGTTGTTCCCCTTTTTTATGGTTGTAATGATGTTGCACCAGTATACACAAGAAACGCTACCACCGGTAGAGGTAACCTTACAAGTGTGAAGGAAATTGTAATGCAGTACATGCCGAGTGAAAATGAATGTATTGTAAGTTGGCCGAATTTCCAGTCAACGAGTACTTCTCAAGACGCTGGACAGTTTTTGGTAAATACTATGCTAATAACTGTTTGATTTGACTAAAAATCGACCAAATTGAGCGATAGCGTTACAAGTCTGAAAGTTCAAGATTGGTTTTGTCCTACCCCAAACCTTTTGGAAAGAATTCGAAAATTTCCGAATGACTTCGGAAGGATGAAAAAGTTTAGATTTCTCGAAACTTCTAGAAATTACTCCAAAACATTCCCAGTAGGCTATTTTTTTCAAATAATCGAGTATACAACTAGAGATAGTAGACTACAGTGCAGTGGTGACATATGCTCGAGATCAAGCACGATAGAGGAACATTTCCTCATGTTTCATATTTATCATTTTTCAAGTGGCGAAGTTTCCATTCTACAGTCTCAAGTTTTCAAACCACATCAGTTATTATCAAGCTTCTATGAAAACACAGCGTAGACCTATGTCTAAAGCGATTAGAAAAACTTAATTTTTTTAATATTACAGTAGGGTAGGCCTACTAGTTAACAATGCCCGAGTTTCGTTATTGACTAATTATACAATAGACCAGGGGTGGGCAAAGTTGTTCAAAGAAAGAGCCGTTCGCGGATAAACCATAAACACCAGCGAGCCACAAAATCAGTTGACACAACATAACAGCAATAAAAACATAATGATTGTTTATCCATATGAGTTTTGTAGGTACTTGACTCACTAATCTCTGAAAATTTGGACGATAAGTTGTTAATGCTGTGCGAATTAATTCTTCCAAGTGATCATTTGTCAAGGTTGCACGATGTTTTGATTTTACAAAGTTATAAATTCTTGTAAAAATGAACAAGTAGGCTAAGTTCTGGCACTACTTCTAAGCTTCAACTAATCGCTGCTTATAGCGACTTTACTAAACTTCCAATTGTTGCTGAGTGCACTCAAAATGAGCCAGGAGAAGCACAATGTTGCTTTTGCAAAGTCACAATTCCATTGTTTAACAATGGCTACAGTAAAAGAGAGACTATTTTTTGATCTTTGTGTTGTATTGGGCGCAAATTAGATTTTGAAGACAGTGTAGGCTAAGTCACAAATTTTAGTTTATACCAATTTTGCGCCCCTATCAATGTGGCACCCATGGCTCGAGCCATACCTTCTATACCCTAGGTACGCCACTGCTTGGTTGACAGTCCGAGATAATATATTTATAAATTATAATCTTAATTTTTTGTAATATTACGATTCAATACAAAAGCCACAAAATTTATGTTGAAGAGCCGCATGTGGCTCGCGAGCCGCAGTTTGCCCACCGTTGCAATAGACTGACTTTCGCTTTTAACAGCATGATCGATGCTTACTTCACAATGTAGGACTTGAAAAAAATCTTTAAAGCTACAAAATTTTTCAAAAGCTTTCAATCTGTTACACTTTATTCTCAGAAAATATACTTTTCTGTTTAGGTGAAAGTCACTGAAGTTATAAGGAACCACAGACTTAACTCTACCGCTATGGAAAATTATTCCACGAGCAATGTCACCAACGTGGACAAAAATGCAACCAGCTTTTTAATGCAAACTTTGATTCCAAACACGGACTATCAAGTGGAACTGGGTGTTGCACCCTCTGCTCCATGCCAAGACATAATACCTGTAGCATGGTCACCAGCGATTGGAGGAATTTGTCAAACAAATCCTACAGGTAACGTAAACATTCATCCAGTCAATACATGTAAGAGCAGCTTCACAGCAGACTACATTTGCACATGCCATTGCTTACAAGGAAAGATAGGATCTAAGGTAGTATTTTGGTCGTGTCCACCAACGATTGAAAACAGCAGTATAACTTTTTTAGGATAGCAGTTTCTTCCCAAGATAGATTTAAACTTGCACAGGTTTCATGTATTTTTTTTTGTTTTTGTTACAATAAGCTACTTAGGAGAATTATCGGAAATCAAGCCATTGCAGGGTAACATCAGTTTTTAATATAAACTACATTGGCCTCTCATCTGTGCGACAAGTGCGTCTTGTAACTGAAAGATGTTGCCCGTTAGCCTATGTAGCCTACTCTATTATGTGGGGCGTGGGCCAGTCAAAAATATTGTCAAATGTTTATTTCACCAATTTCTTTTTTCATTTTACTGACAACGATTAAAAGGAAAAGCGACTGGGCTATTATCTTTTTGTTGCTATCAAATTTTTACTGCAATTTAATGTAATTGCTCGGGGGAGCTGCTTTTCAACACAAACTCAACAATAAAAAGCCTTTTTAACTTCTTGTTCAATTTAGTTCCAGACGTCATCGAATTATCAAAAAATTCTCCCCGGATTGTCGAAGGTAATCTTACTCTAACCTTGAATCCAAGCAGTGAACGAAATGGACCAATCAGGTAGGTAGCGTACCATGTTTGATGATAATTTCGATAAATTTGTAACTTTTCACTTAGGCCTACTTACATTTGCAAAAAAAAATGCAACCTAAATGTTGCAGCCATTCTGTTAGCAAGGAAAGCAATGAAAAAGAAAGGTAGTGTTCATAGGCGTAGCCAGGGGGGGGCGAAAGGGGCCATGCCCCCCCCCCCCCAATTTTTAAATTTTGGATTCCGAAGTTGAGCCCTTTGTTGAAAATATAATAAAATTTGTAGAAATTTATAACGTTTTCCAAGACATCTGGCTATTAACACCCCCAAGGATTTGTTTTAGACACACAGAAAGACACCAATAAAGTTTGCAAATCATAAATCGCGCAAAATTTACGAGATTTACGTTTATTTTAACTAATTTGTGGACCAATTTCAGAATGGCTTACTCTGTTGGGTTTTTGTGTAGTTATTGAGTTTTTGTGTAGCTGTTTTTGGTGTTCTCTAATTTTAGACGCAGTTTTTGCCCGTTTGTGTGTAAGAGCTACTTTTAATAAGTTAATAGCTGTTTATTTGCTAATAAATGTCATACAAATATTACCCTGAAAGTATTTCCAGAAAGCGCTATAATCCATTATTTGAGTGTAAATTCGCAAAAATTTTCCGGGGGGACATGCCCTCGGACCCCTTCATCAAATATTTGGCCCCCCCAAAAAAAATTTCTGGCTACGCCACTGGTAGTGTTGTAGGATATGCCACCGAAGGTATACTTTCTTTTTGCGATATCATGTGAAGAGCAACAAATGAAAAGCATTGGGTGTCATTGCGACTAGTCTACGACGTTCAGAAACTGCTCAAACCGATTTACAACCATACAGATATGATTCAACCTCAGCAATTCAATTTACTCCAAAACCAATCTTTTTGTTCGTGCGCCAGAAAGTTTATTTCAAATTGTTGACCAGTGTAATGTACTGGCTTATTTTAAATCAGTAACATATGTTTTTCAGTTGCTATTTTGTGGTAGTGCAAAAGTTAACTGATCAAGTAGAACCAGCCACCACCACGGATCTCGCAAACTTGAAACAGGCAGGAGATGATTTGATTGAAAACGATGCTTTCATAGCACTTGCCATACCAAGGTATTTTTCTTACAGCAATGAACACTGCTTAATGTGGTTTAAAAATGACTGCTGAAGACCTGCATTGCATATAAAAATAAATAAACCACAAAAAAGGATGAACAAATTTTAACACGCTTGGATGTCTCAAAAGTATAGGTTGGTTGGTTTGTTTTGAATCTTTATCCTCGGGCTGACAAAGCCTTAATTGGGTATTCCAGGTAGTTTCGCATACTTGTAGAGGCTCTTGACGCAGGGCCGGTTACCGAGATTGACAGAGTGAAGTTTTCTGATTGTTGAAGTGTTGTTGCCGGGGAATTATTCCATTCACTAGGTGCCGCTGAATGGAGAGCAGTCCTGAAATGCGTTGCTCAAGCACGTGCCCCGAGAGTTGAACTTGCCAGGCGCGTAACCACTGAGCTAACGGGGCGGACGAACTATACTCACTATATAGACTACTCACAAGCAGACTGCTGAGTTTTAAAGACACAGTTAGCCTACTTCTGTTTGCATTCCTAAGCGATCTGTTGCTTTTATTTTTGAACAGGATAGATAAGAATACTGATGCTATTTTGGGCGATGGAAGTGAGTCGTGCTGCAACGTTGAAAAGTTAAATTCCGAAAGTGATTGCTCTGATACACCAGCAACTCGCAAGCGTCGAGCAGCGTCTGCACCAATTGTTCGCGCTCAAAACCGACAACTTTCGACTGGATCAAAGTATTCTTACTACATCATTGCTTCGGTACCTCTAGGAAACACAACTGCATATGCCGCAAGTAGTCAATCGCCCCCATTTGAAACAACCGGTTCAGTTACAGGTGAGCCAGCAATATCTTCCTTTCAACTGAATATAATTCTTGTAAAAAAAAGTTAGCCTTAAAAAAAGTTAGAAAATGTATGATTATGTAGGTCTATATCGAAATGGACAGAGAAATACTTAGACTAAGCATGGTCAATTATGACAACTTGTTATTGACAAGTGAATGTAGCTTAGCCGTTAGAGTTGTCCCATATCCAGCCTACTGTATTGTAGACTGTAGGTGATGAATGATGGGCTTTAAATACCTGAACGACAACCAGACTTTTAGCCTACAGTAGGCCTATAATTACATTAATGCGACAACAACGTTTAAATTGGTGCAGTTTTGCTTTTACGCATTTAGCTTCATGCAAGATTTTTTTGTTATAAAAGCTAGTTGAAGATTTTACGATTGATCATCAATTTGTACTCTTTGTAATACTCTATTGTGAATATTTAGAAGCGCGTGTGGACGATAATGATGGCAGCCCTCCGTTTTTCATCTACATTATATGCGTCCTTGTTTTGGTATTGCTTATTGCAATTTTTGTACTACGTTACAAAAGGTAAGTCGTTTTCAAGCTGGCAAGAGCTGTTCTTTTTACATTATTTCAGCATCGTAAGATGTTGAAAAAATTTAAAATGGTAACGTTTGTTACAACTGAGGTTATGAGTACGAAGAGTATCTGGTAAAGCATCGCCCAGCGGTGATGGATAGCAGTGAGTTGACTTGAAAAAAGTTGATTTAAAAGCTACGCTCTAATATTTCTTGATTACGTCAATATATCCTCTATCTTTCCAGGGATGTGCACCAATAGGTGGGCATTGGGTAGGAACTCTCAGCAGAACGGTTCAAAGAGTCTAATTGTCCCATATTTCAGATTCTTATCAAATCTGCATTTCAGAATTAGTGACGCAAAAAATAGTCCTTGTAAACACGCAAAAAATTAGCTTAATTGCTAAATTCGTTTTAGTTTCTCACTGTTCCTTTCAGAAGTTTTAAACGGTGATAGCTTATTGACTTTTCTAGGCTCTTTCCACTGTCCACCCGCAGTCTACATTGAAACCTTTGCTTTGCGTAATTCATAGTCCCAATAATATCTTCCTTATGATGAATAGTAATTATGATGAATAGTAACAATACTGCCTCACTCAGTCATGGAACTAAATGTGTTGTAATGTATAGAAAAGCTTGCTTTGCCAAGAAAGGTGAATTTGAACCAATGACGCCGTCATCAGATAACATTCACATGGAGGAACGCCAAACCACTGTGTCCAACCACGAAGGTTAGGTTAAACATTGACATATTTTGAATTTGTATGCTATAATCTATTTTAACTTTTTTTTTTAAAGGAGCTTTTAAGGGTTTACACTTTACAGTAAAGTACGTTCAAGAGTTTGGTACTCCTTTTTCTGCAAAGTTATCCACTTATCCTTTTATTGTTTACCATTGAAAAGTTTGATTTCCAGCTCCTTTGGTAATTGCTGAAGGAAAGCGGCCGAGAGAAAGGAACTGGCCACCTCACTCTCATTAGTGCCGAAAGCTTAGTGTGATGAGAAGCTTATCGTCTCTTTCCCCGAAGCTCAGTAACTGATCACCAACTTTACCTTTAATATACAGTAGCCTACAAGTAAAATGGGACCAGCCATGACTATGTGTTTAGAAAATAATGAAGTTACAGGTTATGATAGTTGAAATTAATGCTTCGACTACCACATGCATAAAATAGCTTTCTATTACAATCACAGATGGAGAACAAGAGCCTTTATACAGCATACCTATTTCTTCTATCGGAACAAAACCACAGTTTCAGGAGTTTACGATATTGGAATCTGACTTGATATCTGCCTACTGCTCAAAAAGAAAAAACCATAACCACATATTCAAGAAAGAACACAATGTAAATATTTTGATGAATCTTTTAGCATCAAGTAGGTTGTTGTAGCTGAAGCGCCACAGCTTGTTTCGTTTATTCTTGCAAGATTCGGAACAATGAAAAAGTAACTTTTACTTGCTGGGCTAGATAAGGCGCTATGGATAAGGTGTTGGCTTTCCAATTATGCAAACCTGGTTCGACTCCCGGCTTCAGCTGGTTGTTGAAAAACACCTCTCACCTCTACCCAGGGTGTAAATTGGGTGGGCGTATTTGCTGCAGGAAAGGCGGCTGAGATAAAGGAACTGGGCACCTTAATCTCCTTAGTGCCGAAGGCTTAGTATTATGAGAACCTTATCTTCACATTCCCCAAAGCTCAGTATCTGAATATGGGACCTTTACCTTACTTGCTGGGCTATGGTGTGCAAAGTGCATTGCTGCCAAGAATCACAGATCTAGTAGAATCTCATCACAAAAATTTTTTCTTTGTTCATTTTTTTAAGGTACGGTAGTATTTTAGACTAGTGTAGGCTCCCATACAGCCACTTTATTTGGCCCAGATCTGGGAAGGATCTGGTCAGATCCGTACTCGATCTGGTAACGATCTGGACCAGATAAAGTGGCTGTCAAGGCTACTATTGAAATCCATAAAGTTGTTGCAATTTTCGTTCGTAAATGGTTTAGTGATGTGTGGTAGGTGATGGCAAGACGTAAAAGTTTTGTTTATTTTCCAGAAAATATTACCAAGTTTACTGAGCGGTGAAACCATTTCGACAAAATTTGCAAAGCTTCCAGAAAACAAAAGAAAAAATCGCAGTGACAAAGTTTTTCCAAGTGAGTAACGCCAACAACTGAGAACTAAATAAGAACATGGAACAACCTAAGCAATGATCAACTATTTGTGAAAATTACCGATTAGTCTGCAGATTTGCAATTTGATTTTACAAAACTTTGTAATAAAGATCAATTTTAATATGTAGACCAATGCCATATCGTTGAGTAAGTTAGATCGCTACGCTTGGAAGAGTATTTTCAAAATTAAAACAGAAGGTAGTGGGCTGTAATCAACTCAGACAGATTTATAGATAACATCGAATATGGTTGAAGGATTTTGCTTTTCTGCTTGGAATATTTGTAACATACATCAATGTCCATTTTTGTATCAGGTGACCAAAACCGCGTGGTTCTCAATATAACAGCACCAGATCGTTTCACTGATTATATCAACGCATCTACGATTAATGTAAGTTGTTAAGGCTACATTATTGAGTGAAACTGCTGAAGTGGTGACCGAATAAGTTCACGCTACACTATTATTTGTTGTTTTGCTAATATTGTTGTATTGTAGCCTACCAATGAAATGTGGACGATACGTCACGCTTTTGAGCAAGGTTTAATTTCTGAGTGTAACCAATAACTTTTAAACTGCTAGTTTATTTATAAGATACAATTTTTTTCGAGTCAAAAGTAGGCCTACAAATTGTGGTAATTAAATATCTGCTATTTGATTAAACCTCGGTCAGGGATTCATGAATCCCTGACCTCGGTTCCCACAACCATTGCTATGACCTACTTGAAATAGTTTCTGGCCATAATGAGAAAGTTTAGTAGCCTACCTGTAATTAAAGAAGTACCGACTGCAAAGAAACTTTAACTAGGGTAGCCTACTAGTGAAAGTGTTAGGATAGGATACTACACACGTACACAGTACACAAGCTAACAATGGCCTACGCGCTCATAAGCTGTCTATTCTATTATAATCTATAGTTTATGTTGAGTCAGTTGCAATATATTGCCAACTACGATTTAACTACTTATAATAATGATATGACTTTGGTATATTTATTGCTGCACCACAACGGCTGAGCATTTGTAGCGTCGGTGAGTCTTTTTCATCGATATCCTATACCTAGGCTATACTTACAATGTAGCTACAGTATCCTCGCTTTATCTTCTCGACTTAACCACGAAAAATACAAAATCAATACTGTGTTTAAATTCTGTGGCATAACCTGACCGGGGATCGAACCACGGCTTATCAACTTCAGAGGTGAAGAAGTTATTCTCTCCTCAACTGAGTTTGTATTTTAGTATTAATACGTAAGCCTACAGTTACAGTACGAGTATAAATTTGTAATATGAACATATTTGTGTATGTTGGTGTTTGTATTTTTGTGTAAATAATATAATTTTATTTAAAGGGATTTTTATGGCCATCAACCCTCATTGCTGCCCAGGGCCCAACCTCCAGCACGCTCGCTGATTTTTGGAGGATGGTTGTTGAAAAGCGCTGCGAGACTATTGTAATGGTCACAAACTTGTTTGAAGATTCTTTGGTTAGTAAAGTTTTTATGCGCTACTTAAAGCGTAGATGATTAGGCACACTAAACTAAATTAATGAAAGACCGACCAATTAAGATCCACAAATAAAGTTTTTATGTGCAAGTTAAGGCGTAGGTGATTTGGCCTACTAAACTAAATTAATTTAAGACCGACCAATTAAGATCTATAGAGAAAAGTACAAAAGTCCTCAGCACCAGTCACATGGTCTCGGTCAATTATAGCCTATTGAACGCCCGAAAACAAAAGCAAGAAAACAAAAGCATAAATTAGGAGGTGAAGATAAGTCAATAAATTATTAACTTTTGACTTGTTTACGTAAACTTTTTTGTGTTAACCCAGTTTGATCTTAACATTGATAAAATGTATGAATTATGAAGGTTTTACGAAAAAGAACTGTTTATTTAGATAAACGTATAAGTATATAAAACTAAACCCATAATCAGCAGCCGCAGTTCCAGTTTTTACAGAATATCTTAAACAAAACTGTAACATATTTGATATTTCAATGGCTTACGCAAAGGAATAGAAAATATTAATAAGTTGTAGTCTATACTGTAGATCAGTGTGGAATGAATGCACTTCTTGGACACTTCAGAAAAAAGTGTGAAATATAGGTGAGACAATGATGGCCTTAGCTTTCAGCAAGACCAAAATAGGCCAGATAAATTAAAATGATCAAATGCCACAAAATAAGATCTTGAACTCTCACATAGACATTTTCTGCTTGCGTTTCTGGATGTTCATTGTTCATATTAGCTTCCTCCTATTAAAACTCACTGCTGCGAGGATTTTTTTTTTAATATATCGACTAAGTCACAGTCTTATTAGGCTATTGAACCTAATACAGCTGAAGTGCGAGCAATACTGGCCAGAAGTCGGAGAAGAAGAAGTGTTTGGAAACATCACAGTTACAACCCTGACAATTGTGACAACGGGTCATTGCAAGCGACGAAAGTTGTTTGTCAACATTCCCAACGAAGTAAGAATTCTTCTGTTGAACGTAAGCTAGATAGGCTAATGTTGCTAATAGAAAGATGTTCGTTTTGATGAAGATGGTGATCAATAAATCGTAGGCTAACAATAATAAAAATGCAATACAGCAATGAAATACTTGTATGTACACCAGCTATCGCTTTGTAGCCTACATGTAGCAGCCTAACTACAGTATAAACAGTGGCCACCATAGGCGTAGCCAGGGGGGGGGCGAACGGGGCCACGGCCCCCCCCAAATTTTCAAAGTTTGGATTCCGAAGTTGAACCCTTTGTTGAAAATATAATATAATTTGTATAAATTTATATTGTTTTCCAAGATATCTGGCTATTAACACCCCCCAGGACTTGTTTTAGACACACAAAAAGACACCAATAAATTTTGCAAATCGTAAATCGCGCAAAGTTTACGCGATTTACGCTTCTTTTAACTAATCTGTGGAAGCAATTTCAGAATCGCTTACTCTGTAGGGTTTTTGTGTAGCTGAGTTTTTTGTGTTCTCTAATTTTAGCCGCAGTTTTTGCCCGTTTGTGTGTAGATAACAGCTACCTTTAATAAGTTAATAGCTGTTTATCTGCTAATAAGTTTCATACAAATATTACCCTGAAAGTGTTTCCAGAAAGCGTTATAATCCATTATTTAAGTGTAATTTTGCAAAAATTTTCCGGGGGAGCATGCCCCCGGACCCCCCTAGAATACGCGTGCCTTCGGCACGCTCTAACCCCCACCAGCTTTATTGCTTCCCTTGATTAACCCACCAGGATGCGCCACTGCACATCAGGTGGTGATGTCTTAAATCAAACATTTTGTCGTTCTCTTCAATTCATCAAATATTTGGCCCCCCCCAAAATTTTTTTCTGGCTACGCCACTGGTGGCCACCTCAATTTACATGGGGATGGACGACAAATGGCTCCTCGTGTCCCATCCTGTGAGTACCATCTGCTTTCAACCAGATGAGAAACGAAATTTGTCAACAAAGAGCCTCCACCCGGACATTCTGAATGGAGGTCAAGCACCACCAAACTCCATTCATTCATCCCCGACGCCGACACACGCCCCATCGGCCTGACACTACAGAGACAGGCATGGGTGCGCCTCAACCGTCTCCGTACGGGCGTCGGGCTTTTCCGCTCAACCATGCACCAATGGGGAATGGCTTCTTCCTCCTCCTGTGAATGTGGTGCCGAGGAACAGACCGCAGACCACATCATCAATGACTGTACCATCTTCAAGCCACCTAACGGAGTGGAAGGTCTGCGCGTCATGGATGATGAAACTAAAGACTGGCTGCTCTCTGGCAGCCTTCCAGTGTAGTCCGGGAACATCGTGAATCTGGGGTAGTAAAAGGATAGACCCTCGGCCCCAGAAGCTCAGACGACGACGACGACGACCTCAATTTACACATCAAACACTCAATGTGCTGGTGCGACAATATATAGCAGAATAGATTACTATATTATAATGTTTTAAGAGGATAAATCATTGTGTAAATGCCTTACCTCCTAATACAATGATGAACTCAATAACTGATGAAATGTGTGGAGACGCTCAGTTTAACAGAAGAGCTTGCTTTTTCATCATTTACAACGTGACTAAATGTAAATAGTAAAAATTTGTCTTGCTGTTACATTCCAGAAACCGTTAGAAACTACTCAGTTTCAATTCCTCTCCTGGAATGAGCAATCACCTTTAGTGACAACATCTTCCTTCCTTCGCTTCAAAGATGATGTGTTGGATCACTATGCAGAAGCGTCAGGCCCGGTATTGGTACATGGAAGGTAAGAACTTGAGAATAAAGAATAGCCAAAGAAATAATAATAAGAAAGAAAAAATATAGTTGGTTAAACCTATCCATGAAGCTTCTTTAAAATCTTTATATGTGTACCGACTGTACCGTAGGCTACATGGAGGATTAGAGGTGGTACAATAAACTACAACAAATTAAGCATAGACCTACACATTGAATTAACTAATATATACAGTATACATCACTCAAAAGTTGGTTGGTTTTAAATCTTTATCCTCGGACTGACAAAGTCTTGATGGTTTCCTGGTAGTTTCGATTACTTGTAGAGGCTCTTAACGCAGGGTCGGTTACCGAGATTGGCAGAGTGAAGTTTTCCGATAGTTGAAGTGTTGCTGCCGGGGAATTACTCCATTCACTAGGTGCCGCTGAATAGAGAGCTGTCCTAAGAATGCGTTGCTCAAGCGCATGCCCTGAGAGTCTAACTTGCGCCGCGTGATCTTGACTTGAGCCGGGCGCGTAACCACTGAGCTAACTGGGTTAAAGTTTGGTTTAACATACCACATTAATCATTTGCATCTTTTAAATTTAATTGTAAATTTGTGGTGGTAACATATTTACAGTGATGGAAATGAAAGAACTTCTTGTTTCATTGCATTGGTGATATTAACCCAACAGCTGAGGCATTGCCAGAAAGTTAATGTGATGGAAGTGGTACATCAACTTCGCGTGGGAAGGACAGGAATATTTACAAAACTGGTAATGCATTGCCGTTAAAATTAGTTGCACTTTTCATCATCCCAATTCAGACCAGTAAGACATAATTGGAAAGCAAAAGCTTGAAATTTTATTTTTTATAATTGTTCCCGACAATTTTCACCAAATCAAACGTCATATAAAAACCGTTCAAGTCTACTGAATATTACGTCATGGAAATTCCTAAAGCATGTGCCAAAATTGCACCAGCGTTCATAAGAATTGTGTCAAACCTGTTTGGGCCTGTTTGGGCCTGTTTAAACAGGAAATATTACATCAGCTTTAAACACCTGTTGGAATGACTTCATAATTGTCTTTCATTATTGCGTCACAGTACTGCATACGTGAATTTGAGATAGGCTATTGCTATCTATTCTGGTCATTCGTAAAATGATTGTTTGAAAGTTGGCCGCACATTTAACTGTTGGCTTAGTGCTTGCTAGCTGGACAAAGGTTCCGTCTTTTATCCAAGTAATCTGTTCTGTAGTGACAGTTTTTCAGTGGTGTAAGGCGTTGCACCCCCTCGTTTTCGGTAGCCGTGGGCTAATTTTACAGAAATACACTGTTTGAAAAGAAGTTCAAGTGTGTGTTTCTTCGGTCATTATATACAGACGAACGGATTCGGGAACTTTATGTTAAAATTTTCCCAAGAAGAGATTATGGTTTACCGCTGTGACCAATAATGAAGAATTGTGTAAACTATCTTGAATAGTTATCCACTGAATAGAAAAAAAAAGTTTGGCAGCACTTTTTTCAGCTGAAATTTGTAAATTTTGAGTTTTGTTTTAATATCGGGTAAAATGTGAATCGGTGCCATGAGAATGCAAACGTTATAGTTGGCTTTTTGCTTTTATGTTTTAGAATGAATATATTCTTCTTCACAAGTTATTGGCAGACATGGTCCAAAGCAGGAGCACAGATGTCGAGGTTACCCAATTTATTCCTTATTTTAAGAGCTTGAAAGAGTAAGTAAATTCTTATTGACTATTATCTTTTGTAGCAAAATTTTGCATCATTAAAGTCGAGAGAAAAATGTAGGCTCTTAGCAGCTCTTAGTTTAGGTTACTAACCAGGTATTTATCTAAGTAAAAACTGCTAAGTTTTTAGTGTAAGTTATTTAATGTTTCCATCATTGATCCGAATGTTTAATGAAATAAGAAAGTACTCAGCTCAATAACCTTTGCAATGAACAGACAAAATACGAGTTTGTTATTTTGATGCTTCTACTGTAACGCGATAAAATTTTTGGCACTTGCTCTTATAACACAGTTAGTTAAGCATTAAGCACCCTATTAACTCATAAATCCAACACTTCCCACAATGCAGAAACTTCACTTTGATAAATAGTGTCAATCTCGGTGACTGGCCTTGTGTCAGTGGTTCAAGATTTTTTCAAGAAAGCTAAACAGCCAGAATGAAACTTTCAAAGAAGCTCTCAGTCCAAGGACAAAGATTCTCATGATCAATCACTTTGTTAACAACTCCCCAGACAGCAAAATCCGTTAAATGACGAATTTTGCTGTCTGGGTCAGTGTTATTTCTATTATCTTGTAGAATCAACGACTCCCACGTGACACGAATGAAAGAACAATACAGTTTATTGGAAATTATTGCTCCAGTGCACGACTACACGGCTGGTTCAAATATCGACAGAGAGAGTCGCAAAGGACACGAAACGGATAGGATTCAACCATGCAAGTGTTTATTTGTACACCGCTTTTACCTTCATGGGCTAGTTTGTTAAAACATACTAAAGCCTACATGAGAAACTCTTCGATTAATCTTTGGAAGACAAGTAGGCTAATTTAATGTTTGACATCTGAGTAGCCTAACTGCATAAAATAACATCGATTAATCGAACTAATGTAGGTTATAACGAAACTAAAAAACACATAATTGAAACGTTTTCGATATTTGGTGTTGTGACAGTAGGGCCTAGGCTACCTGGCCTAGGACACTCATTTGTAAAATCAGTTCTGGTTTGCCATGCACGTTTTTCTATACTCCCTAATTAGACCTACGCTAAAACCAGCTGTGTTTAGATGGCCTATGGTCTACTGACTACTTTGTATGTCTACAGAAGAATTACAGGGACTATAGCTTGCTGCTTTAAAATTAACTCACATAAACTCTGAAATCATGTGTTTAATTTGTTTATTGCAGACGACTGTACATTGGTAAAAGGTATTTCGTTGCATAAGGAGAAAAAAGAAAACGCTGCATTTCAAGCTTCAGAAATTGAGGTAAAAAAGAATTAAAAACAACGTAAATTATCGTCAACCTAACGAAAAAAAAAATTGACTGAATAAGAGGGTTCTTGCTTAGAAAAAGTGCTCGCACCACTAAGGGCCAAAGGGTGCTTGACTTGTTTCTACGTGATGGTGGGTGTAAAACCAGAGTGAGTTTTGCAATAGGCCATCTTTATATTCACACACCATCCTAAAAATCGTGTGTGTAGCCTATGCCCGATCACCGGTTGTGTGACCTTCTGGCTGGTGTTTTCCTCTTTGTTGCTGAAGGCAAAGATGTGATATTCTGGGTTGTAGAATAGCCTACGAAAAACGTTGTTTGCTATTGCGTACAACAGTGAAAAAATAAATCAGGAAAGCCTACACAGGAATATGGAAACACCGTAAATACAACTACAAACATTGTTATAAACTTGAAAATATAACTTACACCAAGACTGCGGAATCGAATCATAAATAGGCTGCATAATTTTATAACCCAATGATTTTATAATTACATAATTTTCCATTTGTGGTACGCAAGGAACCACATTTGGATACTTTCCAAAATTAATTCCAATTTCAGGCGGGAAAAAACTTTGACAGCAGGAAAGCCGAAAGTGGTTATAAACAAGCCATAACATTTTGTTATTTTATGTGTATTTTAAGACGTGCAGCGCTGGGTGTTATTTTCTGACAGCGGAGGATCCAACACGTGCAAACACTGCCATGTTTTGGAGATGCATTCTTGAAAGCAACATCAAATGTATTGTGATGTTAACAGAGGTATGTATGACATTTATGTTAACAATCATTTTATTTTAGGACCATTATAAAAATATACAGCGCGATGTAAGTCTTGATGTAACACAACAACCAGCTGGAAGCAGCGGTTTACGCGCCATTACGTGTTTTGCCATAACCAGCCAGACAAACAATGCCTCCAGCTGCTAGCAGGAATAACATTTAAATTGCTCCCCTTTCTTTCAGCCAATATTTTGTAGTA
Source organism: Aplidium turbinatum (assembly GCF_918807975.1). Classification (NCBI taxonomy): domain Eukaryota; kingdom Metazoa; phylum Chordata; class Ascidiacea; order Aplousobranchia; family Polyclinidae; genus Aplidium; species Aplidium turbinatum. Next base: position 52,738,149 of record NC_137472.1, read on the forward strand.
AAAATATACATTTTGCTGGCATTTGGCCACTGGATCTGCTTATTTTTTTGGTTTTATAAACTTTACGACAAGTAATAAATCGAAAGCTTTGTACAACAGAATGAAGGCACTCCTATATACTTGGCCCAAGATGAACACGAATACAAGCTTGACGACATGAAGGTGTGCACAAAAACCTGTGAAGAGCATTTTGGTTACTTAGAAAGGACGCTGGAAATTTTCAAGGGTGATAATCCAGTGAGTTATTAAAGTATTCATATATATTTGTGGACCATATCTACTATAGGTAGGCTAGCATTATTGTACCAATCATGTTTAAAAAATAATCTGCCTGGATCTATTACGAAGTGGAAACTGCTCGGAATTAATGTTTAGCTTACACGTGGAGGATTTTTAAGTAGCTTAATCTCTTTGGATTAATTTTCGATAATTCTAAAGGTATTGCCGCCTTGTCGAACTATTTGACAGGTTAACCTGTAAGCCTATCTGTCTCAATCGTTTTTTGTCTCAAAAGTTCGCGTTCCGTTTCCTAAATAAATCGGAGATAAAAAATTTGTTTTGATGTATTTTTTTTTCTGTGATTGTTAAAAATAAAAATAAATATGTTAAATTTGATTGCCTTATTCGGCTTCGTTTACTACTGCTTATGGTACAATATGAAAAGACTTGAACACTTTAAATCCACTGCTGGGAACAATGTCGTCGGTTAGAGATAAAAAAGGATTGAGCGAGCAAAACCAGCATGAAAATTTTGATAAAAAGAAACAAGAAAAAACACTTGGTTGCTCGATTTTGATAGGAGCACTTGGCTAAGTGCCCACCTGGATCCGCCACTGTACCCAAAGTAGGCTATATCTTCTCAATGGCTCTGCAGACTAGTGTAATCAAATTTAAACTTTTGATCAGGAACCTCATCGAATTCAACATATTTCATTGAATGGGTGGCCAGAGCACGGTATTCCGTCTGTTCAATCGACTGTGTTGAACGTGGTCAACCGAGTGAAAAACTATCAAATTGCCGACACAACCTTGGCCATGAAAAGATACATTGCCATGATCCACTGCAGGTAAACCACGTATCTTATTGTGATAGTTGCCCGATTTTGAAGGTTTTTTAATTTAACTTGCATCATACGAAAAAACTCACATTGCTATTTAGCACATCCATGTCTATGAGTTTTTTTGCTGAAATGAAACCGATGATTATGCTTTCAGCTTACAAAGTAGCTCGTAAATATGCACATTTGACAAAAAAATAGGCTATGTGGTATAGTCTGTAAGCAGGCCTACACAAAACTAAGAAAAGGTAACTTATGTAAGTTGCAACAAGCAAGAAAGAAATAGTTTACTAGTGGCAACGTGTAGCCTAGTCTAAACCTTAACCAAGTTCTGCTTGTCAATTTAGTTGGTATGAAAGTTAAATCAGTGTTTAAATCTTATATCTGATGCAATATTACATACAAATTCAGCAATGGATCAAGCCGTTCTGGGACTTTCATCGCCATTTTTAACCTTTTGAGAAGGATCGACAATGAAAACAAAATCGATGTTTTCAGCACAGTCAGGGACTTGCGAGCTTGCAGACCTAAGATGGTGGGAACCATAAAGCAGTACGAGTTTTGTTATCAAACAATTGCTGACTTCGTGGAAGAATTCAACTTGTATCAAACATTATAATAGGCCCCATGTTTGCAGCAAAGTATTGTAAGTACAGTCCTGAAAGTTTGGGGTTGGGAAAACATTAATCCCTGAACTGCAGCCATAGCTTGACAAGCTGACATGTCTGAAACCAATTTTGTCTAAAGTAGGCTAGCAGTTTTTTAAGATTTCCTACATGAAGATCTTTTCTTGTGGAATAGCCTTGTGGAACAACCCCCAAACTTCCAAGAGTGATCTGAAAATCTCTCTAATGTTCTGAAACCCAAAGTAAAATCGTTAAAAAATTATAGAAAAAGCAGAAAGTGGAAAATTATAAATGAAGAATTTGAACTTGAACTCAAACTATATCGTGAGTTCGTGATGACTCAGACATCCGAATAGTTTATAGCCTACAATGTAGGTTTAACTCGAACTAAATGTCGCATGGAAATTTGTTCGAGTTTGCAGTCCTACTAGCCTACTTTTGAAATGAAGATTTTTGATCAATCTCAGTGGGTTGGTGTACAAATGTAAAAAAAAAAACAAAAAAAAAATTGTACGCTGCTTGAAGGGAAGCATACGCTGTGAGAAAAAAAGAGTGTGGTTTTTATTCTTTCTAAAGTGTAAGTCTTTCAATTGATTTTCTCGTTTTCATGAACCACACTCTTTTTTCCTTTCAGCTTATGCTTCTTTTCATTTATTGTTACTTTTATTATATGGTCATGTCCTAAACTTTGCGATGGCTCAATAGGCACAGCCGGCACATATGCTTATTGCGTTTTGGCCTGTAGGCAACAAATTGCGCATTTATTGCAAATAAATGTAATGCAAATGCTGAAAACTATTTTGTGAACTCAAATCAACTTGAACAAGGATTGGATTAAGAAGGACCGAACCTATCGGATGGTAGCTAGGCTACCTTGTGAGGACAGGGCGAAAAACCAACTCGAAGATATGTGGGGGAAAGCCGTGTGTTATGAACCCCCCAATAATAAACGTTCCTAATTTCACAACTTCAATGAAAATATGGACAATAGTTACAGAACAGCAAGCTAACATGCATACCTATACCCCATTAATACATTAGTATGTGATATTTTGCAATAAAAAAGTTATTTCAATTTTATTAATTTACCAAAAGAGTTCATATTACACAACCCTCTGTGTAATCTATGAACCCCTGTGATGTGTAATATGAACCGCTTTGAATCGTTGTTTGAATCATTGCTGAATAGAGGTGGATTGACTACACAAAAACTGCACTAAAGCAAGCCACATTACATGTGCACTGTGCAGCATAACAAAATTTATTACCATAAGGTTTTCAAATAATTTACACCAATTTTAGTAAACATGCACTACTTTTTAAATGTAAGCATTAAATTCACAAAAAGATAAGCAACATTAATCGAATGACGTGCACAGCATTGAGAATGCTGGTAAAATTGAAGTCTGAACCCCAGTTTACAGAACCCAGAACCACCCCAGATTACACAACCCCAGTTTACAAAAATTCATTACACCATCATAAAGCACTTGGTAATATGAACTTGGGTTCATATTACACATTCAGTTAGGATTTATGTTACACACTTGTGGTGATTCCAGTTAAAATACTGATAATCAACTAAATAATGCATTTTTTAAACAAAACTTGTTGTGATTTCCATCATCAAGTTTATTTGAGGGTATATTAATCAAAAAATTACAAGTCCGTTGATACACTGATAAAAAAAACAACAATTTCTCCATCTGCAAAATAATATCACACAAGCTTTAAACCTTCATACCCCCAAAACTTCAGCAACACGTCAACTTTCAACAAGAACATTTCCAGTCGAATGACCAGCAAACTTACTTAATTCAAGCTGTTAAAAGTCAAACATTTTTATTGCCACGTTTTTTGAAAACAACAGGGGGTTCATAATACACAGCAGTTCATATTACACGGCTTTCCCCTGGATGTAAAAAATGGGCTTTACATTGTTTACATTGTGGGTCACTCTTAGTCCCCTAACAGTCTAGCTAACCCCTTAGACAGAAAATAAGTTATTGACTAAGGTTTAGCTATGTAGCTTCAGGCAGCAGAGGGAATCAAAGTTGCGACAGGTCATAGGCTATCCGACAGTCATCGAGTCTGTTACTTTCAGGGGCGCCGGAAGCGGGGGGCAGGGGGGGCGAATGCCCCCCTACCCTCAATTTTTCTGCAGGTGGAGAGGCAGGGGGGTAATGGTGCCCTTTTAAAGTCATGTAAGCTACTGCACATTTTGCAATATAACAATTTCTGCTATTCGCTTTTAGCCTAATTATAATCTTTCATTTTTGCCTCATAATAATATTTACGGCACAAAATTTTGCCACACAGTACAGACCTTAAAACTTGTTTTTTTTTCGGCAGCCATCGTGGCCTATCGGGAGCTCCAACAAACAAGACTTACAGCGCTGGCGATCGCAGATGGATATATTCCATCAATAACAAATATTCCCGCACAATGCAACAGTGGCGATTAGGCTATGACGCGCTGACCTAATTTTGCGTCACTCTTTGATACCACATGTTTTCGACAGTTAATCCACGATCATTCTATTGCGAAACTAAATAATTGGCTAGAAGAGACCGGCGGCCAAACTTGGCCGATTGAGGAGGTAGCACCGGCGGTCATTCAAGCACTACATAGCGGCCATGGCCGCAGGCTGTTTTAAGGCTTGACAGTAGGTTACATCATTATAAAATAGCATGGTGCCTTTCTTTGTATACCGGATTATCATTATCGCTATATTTTATCTTAAAACTTGAAAAAAAATTGGCCCTTTAGTAAACAAAAGTGCCCTTTTTTCGTAATCTTGCCCCCCGAATCACAAATCGTTCCGGCGCCCCTGGTTACTTCCCCATTTAGGCTTAGACTACCAGCAAAGTAGTTTTGCAGACCTACATAAAGTGTTTTACTAAGACACAATGACGTGTTCCGAGGGTTGTCCTACCGTTATCCATTCGAACGTCCTACTGGGGCTCTTTACCACTCTGCCATGCAGCCGAAACGTGGATGAAGCCAATAACTGCTCAGGTTAGACTACTGAAGTGTAAGCCATGGGGAACAAAGCTTCAAATCAAACTTGGTACTGTCAGTTTTAGACTTTCGATAACCCTAGCTTGCACAGGCGGGTTTAGGCTTGAAACCTCGACACAATATATGATGCATATTTGAGACTTTTAATCCGAAGCTTTCACAACCGCAAGCTAAGGGTTTAAGGCTATCAAATTTCAAGCATGCTACCTAATCAGGCTTAGCCTATTTCGCTATTGTGACTGACAATAGCATTAGGTTATGGTGTAAGAAACCTTCAGAAACATATATTTATTTAATTTAGAAAAATGTGTTTATTTGTTTGCCACGTTGACTAAGTTGTTAAACGTCTACAGACGTTGAATCAACGTAAAAATAACTGATTTGCTGCCTGAATGATGGATTACAATCTTGATCAAAGAAAATAAATGAGAGAAATAAAACCAACCTTTTTCGATGTAAGATGAGTCCTGACCCGTTGTGAAATGGTGGCTGAGACAATCTGACGATGAAGCACGTCCTCACCAACTACCTCTTTCGTCCTTCCGGTGACGACAATGATATAAAAACATTAGGCTACAGACAATGCTCTTATCTGGCTTCGACACTGGCGTGACAAGCTATGAATGAATCTGGATGATGGATTACAGTAGCTACAATAAGGGCCGCTGAGAAAACAGGCCGGGTCCGGTTGGCTACCGAGCGTAATTCTGGGCCTTCTCTGAAAAATATAAGGCATCTCTAATAAGTTTTTTTCCGAGGAAAAGTTAGGTGTTTATTTATTTTATATGGAAGAACATCTCAACTATAAAAGTGCAAAAATGAGGAAATTTATCTCGAAACAATATCTCGGACGTTTCAATAAGTTTCTGCGTACCGGTACCTCAAATGATCCTTAGTCCAAAACTACGCTTTGGTCCACCTACCTTCAGTAGGCTATGTCAACGTTAGTGGCTACGATATACAACGAGTCTGGCTATAGGCTATACTTTCGCTCACCACATGACGGAATTTGTGATGAAACTTGTAAATAAAAACGTAAGCATGAGCGGTGAGATTTTGACGTAAGCTGTGTTGGTCTAAATTTGCGCAATGCTGATACAATAATATTTAATTTTGAACTGCTACTTAGTAGGCCTACTGTGAAGTAATTTAAATTAACCAACCATAATTTGAGTTACAAAAATCGGAAAAATTTCATGAAATGAAAAGCATAGGGCGGTCAATAGAGAGCAAAAATTGAACCTTGCCTAGGGTGCAAAATTGCTTTGCGCCGGCCCTGCTGCATTGGTAAACTTTAAGAAACGTAAAATAAACTATTTTGCCGACTTTAAAAAGGCTTTGTGGTTAACAGCTTTCCGAAAAACATACAGAAAAAGATAAGTCAAACTTTTTATTTTAAAAAAATATCAAGAACCCACTGATTTCGTACCGTATTTTTGTTGTGGTTTGCTATAGGCTTACTGTTTAGCTTTTTCTAACGATCGAGTGAAACTTTTCTGGTCCTGAGAACGCAACCTGGACAAATGTGTGCTGAAAGCAGTTGTAGCTGGTTCATGGCCTACCCTATCTGCATAGGCTAGGCTATACCTTGCTTATCCTCAGTAACTTTGTAGACAAGAAGAAATCTTCAAGATCGAGCTGTGATGGTTCGGCTGTTAGATGTGCGCCTGGGCAACGCATTTCAGGAATGCTCTTCATTCAGCCGCACCTAGTAGATAAAATAATTCACAAACATCTAGCCTACACTTCAACAACAAAAGGAAGCTTCACTGCCAATTTCAGTAACTCGCCCTTCGTCAGTGGTTCAAAACATTTACACAGGTAAGCGAAACTGCCAGAAATAACCTATCAGAGTATTTGTCAGTCCCAGGAAAAAGACTCAAACTAACCAACCAAGTCAGTTGTGTTATAATGGTTAAGCGTGACTCAAGATCAAGCTGTGCTGGTTCGGCTCTCGGGGTGTGCGCTTGGGCAAGGCATTTCAGGGATGCTTTCCATTCAACGATACCTAGTGGATGGAATAATTTCCCGGCAACTACATTTCAACAACTATCGGAAATTTACTCTGTCCATCTCGGTAACCGACCCTGCGTCAATAATTCAAAGCTTCTACAAGTAGCCTATGCAAAACCACTAGGAGTAACCTATCAGTGGCTTTGTCAGTCCGAGAAAAACGCTTCAAAAACCAAAACGTTTCTCATTCACCATCAAAGCAACGTTTTTTTGTGCAAATACGTAAAAAAACAATTTATTTTTAATAGAAGTAGCAGTTGAAGATTGCATTTATACACGAGCAATCGAGCATGTCAAGCAGCAGTATTTTAGTGATGCGATGTTTCTCAGCATTTGTCTGAAATGAAGATTGTGATAATCGTTTTCAGAGCAATTTAGTTTCCACAGGCCTTAAGCTTAGGCTACCCGGAAAAAAGTGACATTTGCCTATGAGTTGCAAAAAGCTCCAATATATAACCTTCCAGCTAACTTCTGGAAACACCTGAAAGTAGGCCTATAGTCTACAGCTAGACCTAGCTTTGGTTTAAACAGTTTTTTTAATAAGACCCAACTTATGATAGACAGTGATGGGCATTATCGGCGATAATTTACCGGCGATAATTATCGGCGATAAATTTTTATCGCTTATCGTAATCGCTCAATTATTTTTTCAGATCGTTTATCGTTATCGCCAAAGGCAATATTTGATTATCGCCGATAAATTTTATTTCGGATCACCACACAAGTGGAAAGACCATGAAAAGTAATATTTTTACCAGCCACCCAGTTAATGAAACTAAAATTGAAACCAGTTCTTCTTCAGTGCCTGAAGTGTGTGTGCACAGGTCGTTGTGAGGGGAGGGGGGCCTGACAACACAATAATTTTTAGAGTTGCAAATTGCAATGCAATGAAATGCATGCAACAATTCTCTTGTTGTTTTGCTGCAATCGGCAATCGCAAGTGAATTTTAACAATTAAAATGTAAGCGCACAGGCGCCACAGCCAGGGTTGCCAGATGGCCTTTTTTTAGGCCAAATTCTAGAAAACTGGCCTTTTTAAATTGCAGTTGGCCTAAAAAAATTGATGCAAATAAGGCCAGACAATCTGGCCTTATTTGGCCCTTTTTATGGCTGCAAGTTTTGACCGGTTTAGAAAGTATTATTTTAAGGAAATTCAATTTCAATTGTAATATAAAAGTATCACTTATCATCACTTAGAGGCTGACCTATATTCGTTTTAATTTTAATCAGTGAGTGGAGACATAGGTAGATAGTAGATAATGTGTTAGCGGTGGACAGGGCGGTTGTATTAAGTTGCACCTGCCGTAAACCGTAAAGTATACACTTGCCTTGTTTGTTAATGTGATGTGTTTGCATTCCATTTGCGCAACCTTGTTGTATTTTGTTTGCTGCTAAATAATTTCAAAACCGAGTATTAGTTTTAGTTTTTATGACATCTTAAACGTATTGATTTCGTACTGGGTTGGTCTGTGAATAAGTTTATTATAAAAACCTACGACAACACCTTTCACTGATTGTTGAACACTCCACGCTTACTTCTGATCCGGTTTGCAATTTACGCAAAATGCTACAGAACGACAGGGAATCTTTGCATTCGATTATTTTTGATTTTTTAGATTCGTGGTTTTAAACTTCCATACATCAAATAAGTTTTGATGTGAGTGAAGGCTATATTGTTATTGCAAAATTGAATTTTATACATTCTTTAGTTGATACAAACAGTGTTTTATTTTAATAATTCTTCTGTAGTCATGTATACAAGGGCGCGGGAAGTAGGGGTGCTCAAGGGGCTGCAGCCCCCCCTAGAGCTATTTCAGCCCCCTCTGGAAATTTCGATAATTGCTTCAGCCCCCACTAGAAAATTCTGACAATTTCAGGTACATAAGGTATTTTCAGTAATCGTGTTGCAAAACGTTTTTTTGGGTTTTATAATGCTCCCGATTCGAAATCGGAAACGTTGTTTTCGTGTATTACCGATTTGTTTTCCCAGCTGAATTTGCCGATTGAACGCCTTCAAGGCTACTGTCTTGACGGTGCAGCAAATACAGTATGTCTGGTTGCTAGAAGTGAGAGCGGGCCAAACTTAAAGCATTATGCCCTGGATCGGTATACATTCACTGCAGTAATCATGCTCTCGATTTGATTTTGCAAGACTTTGTAAAGGAAGCGAGGCTTATTGCCGATGCCTTAAACCTTAAACTTCGTTCAAAGTGTTGCAGTTGTAATTCGTGAATCGTCTATGCGTAAATCTTTATTCATGTCGCTTTTTGGTTCCGATAAAGTTGCCTGCAATTTGCTGGGTTTGCGTCCTACTCGTTGGTGCTTTCGTGCTTTTGCCTCGCTCGTGTTGTTAAGTGCTACCCTACCCTGTCGCAATGACTGACCGACATGACAAAAGATAGTGCAATGCGAGGAGACGCACGTGCAAAAATATTCGGCTTTGTAAAACAAGTACGCACGATGCGGCTTTATATTGCGATTACCTGCAGTGGTGAAGTTTATCAGCCTGCGGAAGCCGTCGCAAGACAGCTCCAAAACAAGAAGATTTCTGCTTCTTCAGTTTTGGAATCCATCACCATTCTCCGCAAACGGATCAAAAATCTCAGAAAAGATGAATCCATTTCCAAGCTTATGGATGCAGCAAACGTCTTTACGTTTGCCGATAACCTAAAAACGCCAAAGGATCCCCGAGTGGGCAAAACTCCAGCAAGGTTTCGAAACACAGAAGAATCCGATGGTTTGTCGTCTGCGGGAGAAAGAGCGTGGAAACGGTAATAGGCTACATCGAAGCCCTTGAGTTGGTTCAAGCTGAGCTTGATCGAAGATTCGACCAGGCGGATCTGCTTACAGCAGCCAACAGATAGAAGGCCCTTCTGAGCTGTGCAAATGGTGAGGAAAGGTCTGATAGGCTACTGAGAACAGCTTATCCGATGCCATCAGAAAAGATCGCCTAAAAACGGAACTTTCCTTGTTCAGCGAAGTTGTAAGTGGAAAAACCGCAAACTCCGTTCAAAAGGTTGCTGAGATACTATCACAACTAAATCCAGGACCGGATTTAGATGATGGGGGGCCCGGAGCACTTTTACATCGGGGGGCCCCCGGCGAAAAACTACTACCTCTACAGTAGCATTAATCCTGCACTGCACAGAATTCTGTAGAAACATCAAAGGCTAAAAGAAAAAAATAACACAAAATCACATTTTTTCCACGTCGGGGGGCCCCCTTCAAAAGGGGGGCCTGGGGCACCTGCATCCTCTGCCCCCCCCAAATCCGGGCCTGACTAAATCCTCAAACACTAGATCTTTTCAAAGAATTGCGAAAATTCGTGGAGCTCTGCCTTTGCCTCCCTGCTTCAGCTGCATCATCAGAAAGTTCTTTTTCTGCTCTAAGACGCTTGAAAACGTGGTTGAAAAGCTCGATCACAGAAAAAAGACTTAGGCTACTCATCTTGCGTTGATGCATGTCCACCAAAACATTTTGGACACTGTCGATGTCAAAGAACTCATGACACAGTTCATAGAGAAAACACCTGAGCGAAAAGCAATCTTCGGAAGCGTGTGAGAACTCACTTCCACAAACTATCGTTTTCAAATCACTTTCTAATTTGTACGTTTTCATTTGAATTTTCTAAACAGTTGCTCTGTTGTTGCAGTTTTTCATTTGTCATAATTTACAGGTTAGCGCGTTGGGCTCGCAGTCGAGAGCCTGCATGTTCGACTCCAGCCACCCGCACTTGCTGTTGTTTCTCTGGGCAAGAAACTTTACGATAATTGCCTCTACCCAGTGATCGATTTCGAGTAATGGGTAGTACCAAATTTAAGTCATAAGTAGAGTAGACAACCGGAAACAGTCATTGCCGTCAGCTGCAGCGTGGGTCAGGTGTACGTCGGAAGGCGTACACCGATGCATAGCGCTCAAGTCCGCTTTCCCGCAATGCAGGATAAAGATAAACAAACAAACAAACAAAATGTATGTGTTTTGGCGTCGTCTCTTACACCGGAGGGGACCGAATGCTTATAGGCTACTACCACTTTTAAATGCTGACCCATATAAGGGGGGTCTGGGGGGCGAAGCCCCCCAGAAGCTGACAACACTACGGCATCTTCAGCCCCCCCTAGAGAAAAATAGTTCCCGCGCCACTGCATGTATATATAGCAATAGCACTGAAATTAGTTTCCAATCCTGTAGTTGTAGACATCCCTGGTACATATACTCAATAAGACAAATTCATGCTTATTGCTTAGCTAGATGTTCCGAATAGCATTGTTCATGAATTGAAGTAACAATGGTTTCTAGTTTATCTGCTACTACAGTAATTTTTCATTAATCAAATTATGCAAACGAACCGGTCATTATGCTCTGACAGTGCTAAATTATTATCTGTCATATTTGATCGTAAAATGGCATTTTCAAAAAATTATTTCAATTAAGTTGTTAGCGTTTATTTAGCCTTAGAAGTAAATAATAAATTTGGCCTTTTTTTGGCCTTATTTTATAATGGATTTGGCCTTACTATAGCTTGAGTATCTGGCAACCCTGGCCACAGCTTCCTTTGAAGCGAAGCGAAAGAAATTAGCAAGTGGTTTGTGAAAGTGTCGCAATACGAGCCCGCTTTTAAGTAAGCATTGCAGCAGAAAGAGAACTCTGATTGCAGCATCGTGCATTTTACCGCACTTTTCAAGATCAAGACTCTGGAGAGAGACCGACATCACATTTTTTGCATCTTGTAGCCTACTTGTAGTAATTTTTGCATGACAATAGGCGTATCGAGTTGCGCGGTAAAATTATGCTAAATACAATATAACCTTTCTCATTTACCTATGCGACATAGCCTATCTGAAATTATCAGTAAATCACAATAATTATTTTATTGTTCTAAAACAAACATGACTAATTTGACAAGCTTGATGGATTTCACAGTGTGCACATTTTTACTACCAATAACGCTTAAGATTACTGATAAATTTCAAGCATTTTGTGTTTTTTTGAATTTTTTCAATTATTGCTGACTTTGCCTACTGCACGTAAGCGGCAGAGTAACTCAATTGATAAAAGCATCCAACTGGTATCTGAAGGTATAATTATAAGCACGGCGGTTACTTCAGTGGTTTGATTCTGGATCAAGAGGTTGAAGATTCGATACCCACTGCCGCTGTTGCGATTCTATTCATGCATAACTTACAAAAAGTTTTGTCCCTTTACAGTATATTATGTTCGATTTTTCGTCATGTTGATGTAAACAGTTCGTGCTGCATGGGATGGGGCAGCGCTAATCAAGAAAAACATTATCGGCGATAATTTTATCGTTTATCGTTATCGCTTAACTTTTTTTGATTTATCGTTATCGCTTTAGGCATTTTTCGTTTATCGATTATCGTTATCGCTTAACTGAAAAATGAGTTATCGCGCCCAACACTGATGATAGACCAACCCAGGGCCGGATTTAGCCGATGGGGGGCCCGGGGCACTTTTAGATCGGGGGGCCCCCGTGCAAAAAATTTTTTCGCCTACGGCGCGAAAAACCGTCTCTACGTTTACAGTAGCATCAGTCCAGTACTGCACAGCATTTTGCAGAAACTTTAAAGGCCAAAAGGAAAAAAATAACACAAAATCACATTTTTTCCACATAGGGGGCCCTTCAAAACTCGGGGGGCTCGGGGCAACTGCTCCCTCTGCCCCCCCTAAATCCGGGCCTGGACCAACCCACGACTCACAAAAAGCGCTAGTTTTACACTAGGCTGCTTATCAGGGCATGCGGCTGAGTATTTGGCAAGAGGCTGGTGTTGCGAGTTGCAACCATGCCGTATTTTAAATTGATTATCCGGTTTTGGTAATTTGAACTGACCACAACAAGCCCAAGAGAAACATACATTAAATTAAGCTTTAATAAACTTAGGATTGACACATCCTTAACAAAGTTCTGAAAAAAAGAAAAAGATAATCATACAAAACTAAATAACTTACAAAATTAATCTAACAACCACTCAAGAATTAAGTTAAGCCAGCTAACATTAGCAGCTACAAGGACCGGCAAATAATAATAATGTTATGGTTTTATTTATTGTCGCTCTACAACAGCTAAGGTCTTTTAGCGACAAGGCTCATGTTTTATTTTTTATATCAGGTTTACGATGTTATCACATTGTTACCCGATTTATTCTCACTGTGTTATACAAGAAAGAACACAATCGGTACCGTTTTTAAAGTCTTCGGTTTGACCCGATCTCAGATCTCCACCAGAACCAATAAAGGCGAAACCACGCGGCCACTGAGCTGGTCGGGACCGGCAAATAGATAGAACGCTGGCGTTGTGGAACTGAGAAAGGAAGGGAATGAGTTGAAGGCACAAACGCGGAGCACTGATTGTGTGTAAACCTACAAGCAGTGTGGTGCTTCACAGCACGTGAGTTAATTAGGAGTTACAAATTTACCCAGGGCCTGATCAAGGCTCACGGGGGCCCGAGGCGCATGCTAAGTTTAGGGGCCCCTATATTGGCAATTGCTTTTGATGCAGAGCAGCAGTGCTCAACTATTGCCTAGCATAGCCAGTAACTTCGCCAAAGCACGACGATTCGGAATCGTTATTCTGCTTAGCAATTGTTACACAATTTGGAATCGTTTCTCAAAAATAACAACTGTGCACACACTGGCACAATAACATCTTCTACCTACGCCTACGGTACAAATGTAAAAAAATGGGGGCCCCCAAAGCCAGGGGGCTTGAGGCCTGTGCCTCATGGTTAATCGGGCCCTGAATTTACCACAGTAGCGTATTATGCAATGCATGACACAACGTCCGCGTTTCATCGCTTCTACCTTTTTTCTAGACCTCTGCTATGTTTCGCATATAGGCCTAGGCTGCTGTTTTTTGTTGTTGTGATGGTCAGAAATAAAAACAAACTGAACTGAACCAAAATAGGTTATTAGGCTAAATGGCATGCCCGAAAGTTTAATTTCAATTCAATGCAATTTATTTTTCTTTGTCAGAATGCAAAAGAAATGATATTGTGAAAAAGAAATAGGCCATGGCCACCTGGAGCTGCGGCCTGATTTGTCACATTTTGCAGGATTTGATTACAGCTACTGCTAGTGCTTGACTGACATATTTTGAGATATTTTTACTTTTTGCGGTTTCCTAATGACAAAAAAACTTTTTGTTGCCTTGGGGAAACAGTAGCAAATGAGAAAAAGTAAGTTGAAAAACGCAAAATCAGACTGTTATTGAAAATTAACAGTCTGACTAAAATCTTCGAAATCAAATTTTCTTTGTTTTTCAACATGTGAGGATGTTAAAACCTATTGTGTCATCTGGGAAAAAGAGTGAAGAAAGCTTAAAAATCTAATAGTACACTAGTCTTTATCCTAAATCTTAATCTTTATCCTGCATTGCGGGAAAGCGGACTTGAGCGCTATGCATCGGTGTACGCCTTCCGACATACACCTGACCCACGCTGCAGCCGACGGCAACGTCTGTTTCCGGTTGTCTACTCTACTTATGACTTAAATTTGGTACTACCCATTACTCGAAATCGATCACTGGGTAGAGGCAATTATCGTAAAGTTTCTTGCCCAGAAAAACAACAGCAAGTGCGGGTGGCTGGAGTCGAACATGCAGGCTCTCGACTGCGAGCCCAACGCGCTAACCACTCGGCCACGGCTGTAAAAGTAAACTCGAAAATTTGGCTTCCCTATACCTTGGAGCCAACTTAATCTGAATCTAAGCCATCTGCGTATTCTAGCGTTACCGCAGATCATATCCATGCACCCGCAACAGCTGGTAGGTCTGAGATCGATTCCAGGACGGCTTAAAGACTTTAACTATAGGCCAAGGCTAGTAAAGTCAATTTATTTTGTTTCAACAATCAGCCACCAGTAGGCTACCGATTGTATTTTTTTGCATAACGCAGTGAGGATAAGTCGAATAATGATGTTGTGACACCGTAAATCTCACACAAAACTAAACATGAGCTCTGTCACTAAAATATCTCAACAGTTGTGGAGGGACAATTATAAAACAATGTGCTGCTGATCACCAAGCTCTTTGAGTGCCAATAAAAAACATGCAAATTTCACTTTGTCATTTTGGTTAAAGAACCTGTTTTGGTGGTTCAAAATCTCTAAAAGAATACAAAACTGTCAAGACTGAAGCTCCAAAAACGTTTTTCACTCCAAGGATAAAGATTTCCATCAACAAGTGATTAGCAAGGAACCTTTTTTTAAAAGTAAAGTTAAATCTCTAGCGCCACCATCTGTTTCTACAACTACAACCAAAGCCCGAAGAAAATTTCCTTAGAAAATAGAAATCAGAGTGTTTCCCTTGTATTGCGCCCGCTTTTCACTTTGCGGAAATTTTATTCAATTTAGTTTAGCTTCAAACCCTTTATTTTCTCATTTTTCTTTGGATTAGTCTTTCGAGGTTTGGGAAATAATCGTAGAGTAATGAAATTTATTCGTGTTTCAAACGTTGTGTTTACTGGAGCTTTGTAGAACTAGGGTAGGTTGTTCTTTGCCGTTCTCTACATGTTTGCGCCAGCAATGAAAAATAAATTGAATTGAATTGAGGTTACACTGGACCACTGAAATCTAAAGTGGCCACCATTGTCAACTACTCTAGATAGATCAGAAACAAGAACAAGGTAGGCTATAGAATATGGATTTGTTGTGACGTTTCTAAGATAACTACAGTTTTATACAAAGTTGTAGAAAAGATATGTCATTTATCAATTTTTTTGATTGATTTAACTATCATACGGTCTGTAGTATGCATCCTAGGCCAATATTTGTTGAATAAGACTACTTACTGATGCATTGATTAGCTAAATTTATCTTAGGCTTCTAGAATATATTTTGTTTTTCTAGCAGTTTTTTTTTCTAGCTGACTCTTAAAAAGCTTGATTTAGCCTTTTATCTCATTTCAGCTACATCATGCGTCTTTTTACGACCATCAACACTCTTGGTAATGAATCACAGTCTATTTTCACAGTATTGGAACTTTGTATTCATACACGTCTTGAAAGAATAATTTTGTTTTTGAGTTATCGTAATGTCTTAGATCAGCGTTTCTTAACCTTTTCTGATTTTAGCACCCCTGTAAACAGGCCCGACCAGTCTAGCACCCCCTAACTATTATTGACATTAGACTACTACAGTACCGACCAAAAGTTTAGTACAGGCCGAAATTTTAACATGCCTTCAGATCGCTGGAGATATATTTTGTAATGAAGTCTCTTGTTGTTTAACAAACTGAGCAGTTGTTTTAACGAAGTTGATTCAGGATTTGGTGTTTGGCTTTCATTCACCAACAGAAATTCAATTATAACCATATGTAGGTGAATCAACTCTCTTAAAACAACAGCACCGTTTGTTAGGCGACAAAAATATACAAAATATACCGCCAGTGATCAAATAGCATGTCAAAATTTCGACGCCGCCATTAAACTTTGGCCTGCACTATTGAAAGGAAAGCGAAGTACAAATTGATCATTTTGTTTATTCTTCAAAACTACTGTCGTCATTGGTGATAAAAGAAATAGGAAAACCCGAGAATAGTAAAAGAACATGGACAAACTTAAGCATATTTAAGTTACCCAGCTGGGTATCTAGTTACACATGTATCAATGTGATTTCTGTTGTTGCTTATGTGTGACCAATTTCTCTATTCGAGGCTTCGTGTTTGTCAAAGCCACTCTCATATCGTGGAGCAACCCCTGTTGAAGGCGGCTCCGGCCAATTGTTTTCATTTGGAGCATGGTGCAGAACGCCTTTTCACACAGGTAGTTAGTCGGAAATGGGACGATCAATTCCATTGCTGCTCGTGCCAATGCAGGATGTGCTGTCAACTGGTCACACCAGAAATCAGCAAGCGGAAGGACGAAAGTTTGTCCCACAACTCTGATTCACCTGCATGTCAATCATAGCTCCTCCTTTAGTCTATTAGCCTATGATCACTCATGTCTGCCAAGATGGCTGCTGTATCCACTCTGGATACTTTGCCATGGTGGTTTCTAGAAGCGAGAGGTGAGCAACAATATTACAACAAAACACCCACCAGATAAGTTCGCACAATCTACTCAGGATCAATTTGAGTATTTGACTGGGAGATGACTACAATGACAGCAAATCATGTAGGCTACTTCGAAACAGCAATCATTGATATGACAACTGCTGATACTGGCAGAATAACAAAAAAATGCAGAAAATTAAAATGGCATTTTTTGATATTATACTGCATGCATTTAGCACCCCTTACAGTCTATTCCAGCACCCCCAAGGGGTGCTAGCACCCCCGGTTAAGAAACGCTGTCTTAGATGATTATTTCCTTTTGTGTTTTCCAATTTAATTTTTTGAGGTGTGATAGTGCTAAACTGTTTTTTAACCTTTTTTTTTATTTCAAGCACATCTTAATGGTGGCTTTTTATTGCTTCTGTCTTTTTTGCTATACCTCTGCTATGATAAAATGTACTTTTTTTCTATGATGGTCAATGTAGAATTTATTGCGTTTAAATTGCAGTTAAATTGCAGAAATGAAAAAGCAAACTGAATTGATGCAGCCTGTGTTACATACAAATTAGTTTGTGAAGCAAAAAGGCTTTAGGTTTACATGTTTTATAAAATAAAATTTTATTTTGATTGGGCATTGGTACATATAATTTAAAGCAAACCAACGTGACAGATGCAATTTGTTTTAAGTTGGATCTAGTTTTCATTTTTTCATGTTACAACTGCTGTATGGGACAAAGCCTGTGACATCTATTTTTGTGCATGCATGCCATAATTTTAGATCATAAAACAACATGGACCAATTCTAAGAGTTGAAAGTGATTATCAAAAATGAATGTTTTGTAAAACTTGGTTTATCAAGCAAAAGCCCTATGCAATGAATTGTCAGGATGGCATCTCTTTTCCTACTATTTATAATAAACTATTGTAAGTGCTTGTCTGAATGTCTGATGTACTTAAATTGGTTTGATGCTAATTGAAAACTGTGCAGTGATGCATATTCAATTTGATTCTTTTAGATTTATTTAGCCCCCTGAAGAAGTCAGTCATGTCTGAATATTGTCTGATTAACGAAACGTCAAAGCAAAGCAGATTATGAGTTTATGACCTTATACATCTTGTGATATAGCTTAACTTAGTTTGCACCAGAAGAACACATATCATGTCATTTAACTAACAGTAAAGGCCTGGTGCACAGCCTCATTCAATTTTTAATATTTTTTGTTTGTTGATTGTGAAGTAATAAATTAGTATCATTAGTATTCTATGTTATATATGTGTATGTCCTTTAGTTTCATGGTGTTTTATTTTTAAATAGACAGTTTGTGTTTAGTAATTTTTGTTTGTAATTATTTTATTAACATATTTTTGTAATTTTATTAGAGGATCCAGTAGTACACTGTCACAGGCCCCAACATGATTTATATGAAATTGTTATTATGAGTTTGTTTTAAAAACTGTCTCAACAATTTATTGGTCTAATTATGTTGTGCACAAGTAGCCTATTACTATGTTTTTGTATGTTGACATTTTTGAGTGTGGTTTACTTTCTTCAAAGTTTGTAGTTTTTTTTTATGCACTTCTTTAACAGTGGCAGTGTTTACGAGCTGTTTTCTGTTAACATGGTGTATAACTTAAAGTTGACACTTTTGGCTTGGCTTGTCAGATATCCTAAATCAAATTTCTGCATAATTTGTTTGTTTATTTCATTTTTATCAAATTCTTGATATTAACCTGAAGGTAGTCACACAATATTTCCCGCTAATACTAAGCACAATCTAATAATTGGTTGTCCCACCTGCAAAAAAGTGAGAAATCTGGAGTTTTTGCAGAAATAAATTGCTTGTCATATTTGTGCTTGGCACAAGGTTTTTTTATTTTTTGACATTAATTATATATATTACATAAACCATGTTTCTTACAAGTGCTATAAAGGTGAATATTCTAATTAATACGGTATTCATTATGAGCTACAGCATTGCTACAGTTTTCTAGACTTATACTGGCTGTTTATGTTTGCTGATGGCTTATGGTATAACAAACATGGTACTTACCACATTCAATACGATCCACTTATTTATCTTCTTTACTGTACACTAAAAGTAGCTTTAAATTTGCACTGATAAAATATCATAGTAATTATGTGTGAAACAATGACTGTTTTAATCTTTTCTTGATAAAATAATAATGAAGAAAAGCATGTTTTATTTTTAGTGAAGTTGTTTAAAATCAGTCTGTTCCATTCAGCATGCCGTGGTATGCTTGTGAATAAAATAATGGAGGGTGTTAGATCCATTTTGTCTGAAAATTTGACATCGTTTTTGTTATACTCTTTCCCATGGATGCACTTTTATGAGTTGAACTGTTTTATATATACGTTAGCATTCTAATCTTTAAACAAAGAAATGACAAAAAGTCTTAGTGCATGTAAGTATGCAGGCCGCTTTCAAGAAGCCTTTTTTATTTTGTGGAGCTTAAAAATGTACATAGTAATAATTACATAGTAGGCCCCTGTGCTTGATGTATAGGCTATGTTTGTAGTATTGGCCCATTTGCTACTATGTTGGTAGTATTAGAATTATGCTATTGGTAATGGTAGCTTGAAATTTGAGGTTTTTCAACCTCTTTTGCAGTTTAAGTATGGTATGAGTATTGAGTAACCAGTAAAACACAACTGCCAAAAGTAACTGAGATTCGGGTCTAATTTATTTTGGAAAGAAGGCTTTCTTCATGTTCAAGATTGACTTTTTGTTTTCAAGAAAAATAGGTTTTTGTGTCTGAAAATTGACAGATCAAGATATTGTTCACAATCAACACTGATTCAGACTACGAGTTTTATTTTTAAATATTTATGCAGAAATTTTTTTTCTATTATTGTGAAACTTTTATTATTGTATACTTGCTGAAAGAAAAATATGTAACAAGCACAAATATGAGGAAGACACAAAGTTTGCTTTTGTTTGGAATATTTCTTTGTTTACATTTACAAATTGCGTCAGGTATGTTTATGATTAGTGAAAATATTTTTAAAACAAATTATTGTTAAAGATGTGTGTTTTGGATCAGTTTGGATTAAAAACAGGGTTGAGAAAAACCCGGGTTTTTTAAAAAAGCCCAACCCGCATGTTTTTTTTTAAAAAAACCTGTTTTTTTTTGGGTTTTATTGGGTTTTATTTAAAAAAGCTGCAAAAAAGGTAGATTCATGCTTATTTCACCTCAAATACTACTTTTTACTAATGAAGTGCCTCTCACTCACAGTACATGCTGGCATAACTCAATAAAATAATGCACTAGGGCTGTTTAACTATGAGGCCTTCTTGCATAAATGAGTTTTAGTGTAGTACAAAGTGGCATTACTTGATTTTTGTGTACAGAAATATCCACTGTGTTTTCAATTTATCCTTGGAAATTTCCTTCACAATCACATCTTTAAGTCCTAATTTGAAGTTTGTTTTAAGTACCTTGTAGTGCTTAGGTTCATTTTTTCAATTTTCTGATAAAAATTGAACAAATATGATGCTCTGGGTTTTTTATGGGTTTTTTTTTGGTTTTTTTAAGTGTTTTTTTTTTAAAACCCACCCGGGTTTTTTTGGGTCGGGTAAAATACCGACAACCCTGATTAAAAATCATTAAAAGTTTAGAGCATTTTAAATTTTGCATTAAATTTATCTTCTTATAATCACAAACGATACTATTGACTAAGATTCAAAATATGTTTTTTTCTTTTGTCTTAGCAAGTCTGGTTTCACACAGATCATTTCACATCAAGTCACAAATATTCCTTTCAATGGCAGTGCCGGTATATTGCAAGAACACATGTTTAAATTTAATGAAGCAAAGTGTTTTCGTCAAAACTACTATTGAAATATAACAGCTGTCATATCTTTCAGGAATAATCTGTGATCCTGGAACGTATTTTTATGACAACGCTACCTGTATAGAATGCCCAGCAGGATACTTGTAAGTGAGATTATTATTTGTGATTGAGTTGCGACTCTTGCTTATATGTCGCTTGTACCATTTGTGATCTAGTATTTCAAGTGGGTGGTTTGTTGACTACTATTACTCATATAATTTCACTTCTTCATATTATAGGTATGGATTTGGAGTTTTTGGTGTTGTAGTTCAAGTTGTTTTGTTATTAATATGTAGATAATTTCACTACCAAGCAGCAATGTTGAGTGTATGTTGAAAAGGTTTTCCTTTTTTTGATATGCTTAAACTTCGCAGTTTCTGATAATCTGAAACTGTAAAAATGAATATTGTGCTGCTCATAATTAATTTTTAATTAGAGATTTATATTATGTCACTCTATTTAATGTTATTTTGAACGTAATGTCTCCGGCACCAGCTACATTATGCGATATAGGCTACCACGACGGAAATCAACGGAAAATAAAACTTTCAAAGGTTTAAAATACGGATGAATTTCTAGCTGTTCGTGTTCGAGTAGCCATGTACTTGTCTGGAGTTGACAAGCCCCTGTTATTATTAAGCGAAATCAAATTAGTATTTTTGGAAAAGCTTTTGTCTAAGATATTTGGTCGTGTTTCGGGATAAACCCCAAGTTATTTCTATTCAGTGCACGTTTCAACCATGCTGACAATGTGCGTACTTTAAACCGCCGTTGTAATGTGTGAAAATGTCCTTTTCGTGAATATTCTTTGTATTGGAGCCACAGCGTATGACGATTTTTTACAGCTCTTGGAACTGTGTACTTTGCAGACTGGCGTCCTTTGTTGTATAAGCCATAAACGCACATTACTAAGACTACCACCAAAACACACACAAACATTCTCGTTTGCTCTCTTTCCTTTTGTGTACTTAAATTGGGATTATTATAGGTGTTATCTTTTGTGTTGCGTGTTTAAAGTGAGTTTTCATCATAAAACCTGAAATCAAGAATGATTTTTTGATAATACAAATACACTTAATGATATTGTTTTATATTATTGGTGCAATATTTCCTCGAACAGTGTTACATCAGTCGGCAGGAGAAAACTTGTGAAACCGTGGATTGTCCCGATAAATTAGGCTTTGCCTTTGAAGATGTAATTTCCATATGGATACTGATACTCTATGTATATTTGTTTTGCAGTTTGTTATCAATTAAAAAACTAAAAGGTTTTAAACGAAAATAATTTTCTTTAGGATTTTGCATATGAAATTAATCGAATTTTCTTGATACACTTGTTAAAAGAATTTCCATAGTTTTTCAAGAAAACCACCACTAACGCAAGTGGAACTTTTCAAATATTTGCTTAAAAATATTTAAGCAAGACAAATCAAATATTGCAATGACAGTGAATTCAAACCGTGACGTATGTAAGATCTCATTGCTGTGACGATGCTTTGGAAACTAAACGAATGAACATTCAACGTCGTTCCAAACACTTCCAGCAAGTTGTAACTTGTCTACAATGTGATGGCAACGACTGTTAGATATTGACTTTATTTTCCCTGGTTTATTTGCTATCTAGTCAAATCATGTGACCTGATTTTCATTAGAAAATTTGACCATCCTTGACTAGATTTGTAATGTTCGGATCTTATCCGATTTGCGCTCTCATCATTACATGCGGTTTCACACTAATTGGGTTTTTGGTAAGTGATGATGCTTGTACTTTTTGAATAGCCTATTAGTTTAGATTGCAAAAGTTAGAACTGGCAGCAATCATTTCTGGCATTGACATTCAAATCACAACATCTTTCATTGTGTGTGTTGGTTTTCCTTGCTTTTGTTTCTTTATTTTTGAATTTTCTAGCTGTTCTATGTATGGGAACAGTAGCCGTAGCTTTCGATCATGCTACTACATGTAGCCCAACGGTGCTGGTTTTAAAGTTTACCAGATTACAAGGTTTTGTCATCTTTTTCACTCATTGAAGTGCTGACAGTCGTTTATTGTAGCTAAAACTATCTTCTTGGTTCCCGGCATGTCAATGAAGATAAACTAAAAACTTGTGATACGAAGTGGCGACAGCTTCAGAGATAACATAGGGAGTAGCTCACTAGTTTGTCTATTGTGTTGAAAAGAGTACTTACTTTAGAAACCGTCCAATGTGACTTCTATACTTCAAGTATTGGAAAAATAATGCCGCTTAGTAATAGGAAGGCGATTTACATTTCTGGCAACATTCTGAGATAAAACGCATTAAAATAGTTGAAATAAGAATGTGAAGCAACAAAAAGTGTAGGACTAGTAATAATTTGTCACTAAACATTATTTACTTCTTGTTGTAGTTGCGCTGGAGGCGACGGTGCAGCAAGGCAGCCATGCCCACCTGGACAATACAACACTGACGTCAGACAAACGAATCTTTCATCCTGTCAGGTAAGTGTTGAGTTTTCAACAAGTTTTTGTCGATGTTTTGATATTATTTTTGTATGAGCATTGCATTGTTGTACCGTTGCTCCGATGACTACTGTTGTTTGACGTGGTTCGCGTCTTTTAAGTTTTACATAATAATATGGATAATGTGTGTTATTATACAAGCGCTGTATCCATCGGCTGTGCGTTATTCTCTCTGCTTTTCAAACACAGGGTGTCAGTGCAGCCGCATAGAGGCGCAACCGATTACATTGATGATGTGTACACAAAAGTACGATAGGAATGTTTATGCGAATGTCAATTCGATATAATGCAGCAAACACGTAAATGATGCCAATGTTTATATTGTTCATTTGCAGTCGTGTAGCGGCGGAACGTACAGCAATTCATCCGGCGCTATATCATGCTCTCCTTGCTCTAGAGGGAAATTCTGTCCTCAAGGTAGCGACAGAGAATTCCCTTGTGGCACTGGTCAGTATTCGTACGAGAGCAGCTCGTCATGCACGGTGTGTTCTGCTGGATACGAGTGCCCTTCTGCTGACCAAGACCCTGCGCTATGCGCTGACGGGGAATACAGCATTGAAGGTGAAGCGTTTGTTTTATATGTAGCAGTTTGGGGTCTTTATCTGCAAAGCCTTGCTGCTATTCTTATACTTGCGGTTGCGTAGCTACGCAGTTGTACTTATTATAATTTAGTGTGCTTGTAGAAAAAAAAAGTTTTGTTATTGGAAAATTTGTGTGCCTCTTTTTTCTGGTACTATCTGCAGTTATATTGTGGCTTTGTACGTACGTATCCTGCAAAGATTTCCTCTATTAGTTTATTTAACTAATACTGAAGCATCAGACCATCGAGAATTGTAGTGATGTTCAAGGTAGTTTCTTCTTATCATCGGTAGCAAGTTTGTTTCATGCAATCATGTTTCACACAGGCCAAGTCAGTTGCTCTAGCTGCCCTGCAGGGAGTTCTTGCCCGGGAAAGAGTCGCACTGAGCTATGTCCGAAAGGTGAAGCAAGCGCTGAAGGGGTAGCTTCATGTACAACCTGCGAAGACGGCTTTTACGCCGCCTCATCTGGGAAATCGTCATGTGACATGTGCTCACCAGGTATGACGTCATTTAGCGTTTGTACATCCAACAAGTTTTGATGTTGCATCTAATTTTTTTTTCTTTACTTGTGTAATTTTTTGTATAGACGAGGCAAGTCATTTTGTCTGCTGCTTTTATCATATTGAAGTCGGGTTTACGCACTGTTAAAACGTAGATAGTAAATGTAAGCCTACCTATCACTCCCAGATTCTGTCATCTTGAACCAATGTTCTTTGGAGTGGATTAGATTTTAAATTGAAAACAAATGTGGGAAAACCTTTCTTTTCATTTATTTTTGAACATGATATTTGTCTTGTGGCCGAATGGTGAGAGCATCAGCCCAACGTTCGAAAGGACGGCATTTCAAAACTCACCGAGGGCACAGGCTTATGTTTTGGCTAGATATTGACATGCTTTGTGGTGACACAAAGATTGGCTTTTTTACTGTTTTACCAACTTAATTCAGACCCTCAACTTGAAGGTGTAACGTGGATACCAAACAATACCCCTTTTAATTTTTTTAACAATTTACAATAGTTTTTTAAAGCCTCACTTAAAACGCAAGATAATAAACCGTCCATTCTGTAGCCAAACCTATTGTTGGTATTTGATTCAAGCGATTTAGGATTATTACCTATCTGACGTCATTTCTAGGGTTCTATTGTCCCGATCGTTCTGATTCGCCTCAACGGTGTCCGGCTGGCTTCATATCTGCTGCTGGCGCTATGATATGCTCTGCTTGTGCTAACAACCAAGAAGTTTCATCTGATCAGACAGCATGCAATCCTTGTCCTGCAGGGTTCCAGTGCACCGACCCTGCGTAAGTTGCTTGTGTCATATGAAATATTGAGTTTCGCTTTTAGCAGCATGGTCGTTGTTTATTTCACAAGTGTAGATACAAACGACTTGTTTTAGCCTCATGCTACAGGTTCACTGTGGTGGTAGCGGTTTGTCGCTGCTCACTAGCTTTCTGAACACGGCTCCCTAGTCGTCTTTCTTGTATCATTTCGTCTTGTCATTACCATGTCCGAAACGAAAATACAATAAGTCACAATAAGTGATATTCTAGCACGTCAACTAACGGAAAATGGGCAAAACTTAAGCTTGTATCATGGCTACCTAGAGATACACTATTCAGTCTGATTTGTTACATTCTGAAAACTTTACATATTGCATTTGTGTTTTAATTAAGCTCTTCAATTTCATTATCAGCTCCGGCCCACAACCTTGCGTCGGCGGAACCTATTCTCTCGTGGGAGATGCCGTGTGCCAGACATGTCCGAGGAACTTTGAGTGCTCGTCATCATCTTTCGCACCCGTTTCTTGCAGCTCAGGTCAGCGCTGTTTAGGTTTAATTCGCCCCTATTGAAACGCAACCGAAAATGGGTTGACACCTTTCAGTATCCAGACAGAAAATTGTTACTATTTATTGTTTAGAAGAAATACTATTTACTTATGTCCGTCTTGTTAGCTCAGTGGTTACGTGCCCGACTCAAACTCAAGATCACGCGGCGCTGGTTCGACTCTCGGAATATTCGCTTGAGCAGCGTATCTTCATGGACCGCTCTCCATTCAGTGGTATCTAATGGAGGAAATAATTCCCCGGCAACAACACTTCAACAATCGGAAACTGCACTCTGTTACTTCCGATAACCGGCCCTGCGTCAAAAGCGAAACAAAGTATGGGAAACTACCAGGATTAACCGATCTTTGTCAGTCCGAGGATAAAGATTCGAAACCAAACCAATTTTTTTATTTTGGATTCTTTCTTGCGTTTGTCTGACTGTAATTTATAATCTTCTGTTGAAACTGCCCAGTCAGCAAATCAATCGTAAAAAAAACGACTAATTTGCTGCCTGGGTGAAGTGCTGCTGATCTGCATTCATCGAATGCTGGCATTTGCACAACAATCTAATTTCAGCATAATTTATCAAGAAACGATTTTCCTGTAATAATACTTCAGCTTTTTCAAACAGACTTTTTATAACTTTTGCTTTTTGTTATGTTACTAATGTCAAAGTGGCGCTTGAAACATAGAAGTTTTTTGAAGTGTTTCTCGAAAGCCAAATTCCTTTTACGCCAGTGACTTCCACCTGGATTAGCACAGAAACGTTTTTTTTGTGCTTAAATGTATTCATAGCGCGCTCTGCTCTCAACTGAAAGGTATATTTGCGTTTGCAGGTGAATATTCAGAGCCTGGATCTGTCGCCTGTAGTCAATGCCCAGCAGGCTTTGCTTGCAATGGCTCGTCCGTTGATGCTTGTCCCGCAGGAACGTACAGCGGTCTGGGAGGTAACGAACAAGTAAAGCTAAATGTTTGTTTTCTTTGAGCAAAACTGGTACTATGACAGTTTATCGAACGCCTATTGATCGAACAACAGTTAATCGAAACGACAATTAATCGAACGACAATTAATCGAAACGACAGTTTATCGAAACGATTGTTCACCGAACGACAATTAATCGAACGACATTTAATCGAAAACCTAACCTAAAACCTAACCCTTGAGTATTCCATTGCATATGTGCATTAAAATTTTAGTTAAAATTTGTTTCTGGAGATTCGCCGTTTGATCAACTGTCGTTTAGATAAACAGTCGGTCGATGAACTGTCGTTTCGATGAATTGTCGTTAGATAAACTGTCGCGTCACGAGCAAAACTAGATAGTTTGCTTGTCAAAGTACGGTTTTTTATTTATATTTTTGACCACCTATTTGTTGTATATGTACTATATGTACGGTTGTACATATATTTGTTTGGTTGATACAGCTAAGAGTCTTTGGCAAAGACGTGGGAGCCTACGTCTTTTGCAAACACAATCCGTCTTGAATGTATTTTGATTAGTAAGTTTATTTGCTGTAGTTAGCTATAGCTGTTTAGTGTTTACTGTTTTTTGTTTTTGTTTAAACCAGAGGCGTGCAACATACGGCCCGCGGGCCAGAGCACGGCCCGCGATACCCATTTACGTGGCCCGCACATTCTTCATCAAGTAGCCCATTATTTTTAAATACTTTTCACTGTTAGATCGGAGGATGTTGTTATTTGTTAACATATTTCCTCACTTCAAGCAAAACTACAACTCTTTCGATCTCAGTTGAGCAAAGCATCCCTGACTCACTTTCCTTGTCTGGAAAGTAGAAGCGTTCAAATTCAAGACTGTGAAAAATATGTTGGAATGGTTGAAAAGTTAACTTCGGCGTTTGAAACTCGCTTTGAAGATTTTCGAAAACACAATGCCGACTTTCAACTTTTTGCTCATCCATTTGACCTGGTTGTGGAGAATATTCCATCTAGCTTTCAATTAGAATTGCAAGCAAACGTCGATCTCAAACGAGCCTACAATGAAAATGATTTGCTTACTTTTTACGGAAGCTACATGTATGGAAATTACACAAGTCTAGAAAATCATGCGAGAAAAATGATCTCTCTTTTCGGAAGCACATACTGCTGTGAGCAGTTCTTTTCAAAAATGAAGCTGTTCAAGACAAAATGCAGGCATCAACTTACAGATGAGCACTTGCCAAGTCAACTTCGAGTTGCCACTTCTTCCGTCAAAGCTGACATTGACAAGATTTCTGGACAGAAAAGATATCAGACATCTCATTAATCACTCACTCAATGTGTAACTTGATTGTGTGTACTTTTCCATTAAATAAATTGTTCATATAAATTCATGTGTTATTAGATAGACTGGCCCTCAGCCTCATTATAATTGTACGTTGTGGCCCATTGCAATAAACAGTTGCACGCCCCTGGTTTAAACAAACACGAATATATTTTATGAGAAAGATTATTTCAAAATTTAAGCCCTGAACTTCAAAGAACATGTCGATCCATATGAACTTACATTATCGTACGAGATTTATTGTCGAATAAATATTTTGCGTGTTTTAGATTTCTCAAAATCACAATGTATCAGTCAGTCTAGTGTTCACATACAACAGTTTGGTTTGCTTGATTTGAAAACTACTTTGATTGAATATGGCTGTCCACACTAACAGTGTACTTAAAGGCATACTAAATGAAAATTTCAAACCGGAATTAAGCATTAAAATGAATAAACTGAACATTCAAGAATACATTTCAAAAACAATTACCGAAAAAAAATTGTTTTCAATGGCGCTGGCAAGGCCCAAAGTCCAGTGTTTCATTTATTTTCATTTTTTTCAAAATGACCAAAACGTGCAAACACTGCTCGAGAATACGTAATAAAAGACAGCAATAACAAAAGCCACGTTACCACATCTGATGTTTTGAGCAAACTGTCTGCTGTTTTGATATTGAAATGTGCTGTTTTGATGTACATACATACATAGCCTACAGTCAAATCGCCCGCAGTAACAATTATTGCGTGATCGGTTGATTGCTAGTCTTTTGTTACGTAGACTGTACAGTCGCACGCTTCGTTGCTCAGGCCCAATCTCGCTTTGAAAGCTCTGACAAAAGCACGCGCACAATGGTGGTCAGACCGCAATGGGGCAAAATTTTATTGAAAATCGTTTTATGGTAGCATGTTAAACACAAAAAACGTGGAAAATCGCCAAGTCAGGTTTTTCCTTTACTATCCCTTTAAATCATTACGCTATTGTATGGGGTATTCTTTTGTTGTTTAGTTTACATCGACTTACACTGAAAAAACATAACTTGATGTAAATGAACCCTTCAAGTTTCAATTTTTATGACCACATTAACAGACCATGTCGATAAATCTTTAATAAGATTACGACCGTTCTGTATTGCAGATACGACTTGTAATGATTGTCCAAGAGGGAGCTACTGCCTGGGACAAGCCTCCACATTCACACAATGTCCCGACGGTATGTTAAACCGATCTCTTCTTGTGAAAGTGTAATGGTCTACTTGAGAAAGCCAATTATGTCCTTCCACTGTGCTTTTGTCATAAGTAACACATTGCTGTACATTGACATAGTTTATTAACTTTGACTTTTTTCTGTTTTTATTTGCGTTGTTAAATATGTTCCTCTTCCCAGTAAAGAATTACGTCATATCAAGACCTGCTTGCGCTGGGAGCAGTTCATATCTGTGGTGAATGCACTGTTACATACATATACAATTATACATCACTGTTTCTTTTTATTCGTGCAGGAACGTACAGTTTTGAGAGAGCCGCTTTTTGTGAACCATGTAGCCAGGGTTACTCCTGTCGGTCCGGCAGCAGAACCCCATGTCTGGACGGTACCTACAGCCCTGGTGGAAGAGTTTCGTGTCTCACCTGCCCTGTTGGTAGGTTCTTAGTTGCATCTAATTTAATTTCGGATAACGTTGAAGCTACGTGAAACATTCCATTGGCTTTAATTTTCCAGACTTTGATTATTTTTTTGAATGTTCTGGAAGGAGAATGACTGGTCGTGGGTTTGTCCGTATATTGATTTTTGTTTCAAATGAAATTACTGATTTATGTTTTGCGTTCGACCAAGCTTCAGCAATACGTGTGTTCCAGAAATGAAACAATTTTAATATCTGATCAACTGGGATGACTGTTGTTAGTACATGTGTAAAAACTGCTACATTGCATTGTAGCACTTCACAGCTGCATTACGCTGTGATCTGAGCCAATGGTTTTCAACTGGTGTTCCGTTAAAGACTGTCAAGTGTTCTACAAGAAATTGATTAGTGTGACTAGTGTTTCATGAAACTTCCGTCGAAAATCAAAAGAGCTTTGCGTTTGTCTTTCTGCAATTCCTGTCCGATTGTCAACTTTGTGCTCATCCAAAAGGGCTAAGATATCGCACGGCCAAAAACTGAAAGTGAATAAATTGTTGTTGTGTAGTTTATTTTGTTGCATTATTATAAAACTGCATTTGGTTTTCCGCCAGATTATTTTAATGCATAAAGTGTTTTGTGGCTCAAAAATGTTGAAAAACACTTCCTTACACTCTTTAGATGGTCTTAGCATTGTATAAATTTGTTTTAACCCGATGTGGCCAGTGATAACCCACGATTGCAAGATATGCGGTTGCTACAGGACAAGGATTTTGATCGTTTTATTCTCGTTACTCTTTGCATACGTTTCGCAGAAAACGTCATTAGCTATTTTTGGACACAATTTTGGTCATGCATCAGGCAATTTAATTTTCTTTTAGTAAATGTACTCCCTTGATAACGAAACTTACACCCAGAAGGCGTATTTACCATTAGTAGAAACTGATGTGATAGAGCAATAGCAGCTTAAGCACTGTAGATGACTATAGTTTCTATATTTTTATAAAGCATATTTTCTATAAAGCACTATATTTCTTTTCCAGCACTGTGTTCATGGCATCGTTGTCTTTTGTAGAGGAAAGCAGTTCAGAACTTTAATCAGCTGTTAAACTTTAGAGAAGTTGTAGAGCAGTGGCATACCCTATACCTTTTTTCTAATAGTTTTAGCAAGGTGATTCATGGCCATCTGGAGATGCGGCCTGATTTGTCACATTTTGCAGATTTTGATTACAGCTACTGCTAGTGCTTGACTAACATTTTTTGAGATGTTTTTACTTTTTGCGGTTTCCTAATGACAAAAAACTTTTTTGTTGCCTTAGGGAAGCAGTAGCAAATGAGAAAAAGTAAGTTGAAAAACGCAAAATCAGACTGTTATTGAAAATTAACAGTCTGACTAAAATCTACACAATCAAATTTTGTTTGTTTTTCAACATGTGAGGATATTAAAACCTATTGTGTCATCTGGGGAAAAGAATAAAGAAAGCGTAAAAATCTAATTTTTAGAAAAATTTATGTAAAGGTTCGCGCAAAGTTAGAAAAACCTGGAAATTTCTGCAAAATGTGACAAATCAGGCCGTATCTTTAGGTGGCCATGGGTGATTGTATTGTTTGTCGCAGTGTTTTATATTTTCTAGTTAATTTTTTCAATATTTTTTGTTGTTGTAGAATGTAGATTCATCAAAGACGCCACCCTTGCAGTGGCGAAATCTTTAACTACCAGAAACCACATTTTGTTGCTAAATGTAGATGTTTACTTTCATTTTAGGAGCAACCTGTACAACGTATGCCATCACATTGGCTGCTGGCAACAACTGTAATTTGGGAGAATATTACGATGGCTCATCTTGTCAGACGTGCACAGAAGGAAATTATTGTGATGGCCAAAATATGAACTCATGCCTGTCAGGTGATGAGAATGTTATTAACGTTTTTGTTGTAATTTGCTTCAATTATTTTTCAACATTGCGTTGTTTGAAACGCATTTCAGTTTAGGAACATAAATTAGCATTTTTGTATGATAGGAACAAGAATAAAGAGTGCACTTTATGCGAATATTTGCCTATAACTTATTATAACTTATTCGAAACTTTTTCTGTGTTGCCAAATTCAAAATTTCTAATTTCAATTCCAAAAGCACTTATTACATGTGTCATGTTCAAAACACTCGCGATTATCTTCAGCGAAAGAGATGCCGTTTTGGTATTCAAAATTTTAATAAATGTCAGCCATGCTTTGCAAAAAGGCGTAAATTTACGTGATTTTCGAAAGTTCAACACTTTGGACTTATGCCGTATTTTAAAGTGTTTTAATCGTGTTTTTGACTATTTCACACAGGTGAATTCAGTCCTGATAATGCCTCTGTGTGCCAGACGTGTCCTCCTGGGAAAGCGTGCCCGAACAAAGCTCAGTCACAAATGGTAGAGTGTTCTGCGGGGACTTATTCAGAAGGTGGCCGAGAGGCGTGCACAGATTGCCCAGCTGGATCCTACTGTCCCTATATAAAGTAAAATACATGTGCTATGAGTATTGAAATTTAATGCAGCGATTTTATATGGTTTATTGCGATCAGTTTGCTGTGCTGATTTCATTATTCATTTAATTTTTTAAAGCATAGTGTTTTTGAAAACCAAATGTCGGGCTATTAAAAAAGTTTACATTGTACTTGTTGCGGTATGTATTTTATGCCTTTTTATCATTTTTCTTTTTGTTTTTGTTTATAAAAACATTTCTTGTTGCAAAAAATAAAACACAGTCATCTTCAAATGTGAAATTAAATTTGTGCTTAAAGACTAACTTGTTATCTTCGTTTTTCTTCTTCGTTTTTTTAAGAGTATTAACTTTGAAAGTTTTTGATAACTTTTGAATTTTATTCGTATTGATTAAGAAAAAATCTCATCAGATCAAAAGTATCATAAAATATTTTTCAATGCCTGCAACAAGTTCGTGCAACCCAACGTCTAAAACATACAATTCTTGGGATAGTGTTGATCAGGCCAAGTTTAATTTGTATTTTACTTTTAGCCAAGCTACTCAGATCCCCTGCCCGCCTGGCACTTACTCAACAGGAAGTCAAGCCGCTTGTACAGAATGTCAAGCAGGTCGAGCATGTTCATCTCCAACCTCTGCAGGTGCATTGATGATAAAATATTAAATTGCTAGATTTGTTTGATCGGTACTCGGGTGATGTGCTTTATTCAATGATAATATTGAAAATGTCGTTTTGGTGTGTTGTTTTTGATTTGTTAATCAAAATTTCAAAGTTTCTAAATGAAGACTTTCGTTTCATTTTGATTTGTTTTTCATAAATTATAATTTTTCTTCGTTTTATTTCGACTTTCCTCCCCAGAAAACTTTTCAACGGCCTAAGTATAAATAGTCATAATGACATGACACTACAAGCACGTATTTTCTGTGGTTCAAATCAATTCTTATACATTGTCCTGCAGGCACTGAATGTCCGCTCGGCACCTACAGCTTGGGAGGGGCTGCATCGTGCACCTCATGCCCTGCCGGATACGCCTGTCCATCTAGGGATACTAATAATGACATAACACAGTGTGCTGATGGTACTTATGCTGATGGTGGGGATTCCGTGTGCACTCCCTGCCCAGCCGGCTCGTGAGTATCTCGATCATGTAAACGAAGACATCGGGAGAGTTGTAATTTTTGTGTGATTTGTAGCCATGCTAGCTGCTACAAACATGTACATTATTGCAGAAACATCTTTTCATGCACTAATCAAATCTTCCAATGTGTTTGCTGGCAATATATCTCTTACTGTAGTATGTTCATTGACGTGGTGGTATATCGCTTATTGTAGTTGCTGCTATTCTTTCGTCTCAGATACGTGCTTAACTGAAAGTAAAATCACATGATAGAAATTTATCTTTACTGCGCTGTGTGATTGAAAATGGGTAACCTATGGCTACCTGGAGATGCGGCTTGATTTGTCACATTTTGCAGTACTGGCTGACTGAAATTTTTTAAGATATTTTTGCTTTTGCTGACTCGTAATGATATAAAAGCTTTTTAGTTTCCTTGGGAACTAGTGGAAAACGGAAAAAGTAAGTTGAAAAACGCCCAATCAGATTGTTAATGAATGGTTAACAATCTGACTGAGATTTTATGAATCAAATTGTTTTTGTTTTTCAACGCTTGATGATGTTAAAACCCAGTTTGTCACCTGGGAAAGACAATGAAGAAGGCGTTAAAATATCATTTTTAGAAAATTTCATTCAGACAGTTAGGCTACCAACAGTTGGCAACATGTGGAAAATTCTGCATGATGTGACAAATCAAGCCGTATCTCTACGTAGCCATGAATTGGCCTCTTTTGTTCATGTTTTGTGTTTCCTGTGAGTTGGTTTCATTGTTCTTAAAAACAAATTTTTTACAGTAAATGTCAATCACGTTAGTATTCGATCATCCAACAAATGGTGAAATATGAAAATCATATGATAAAACAATAATACTGCTTTTTAATAGACACTCTGCTGCACATTTTTACAAACATTGCGTTTCAACACTAGCCTTGCCTTTCAGGTACTGCCCGCTCACATACCAGTCATCTGCAACGCCGTGCCCTGATGGCTACACCTCCGCTGGTAGCCGCTCTGCTTGCCTCAGATGTAGCCCAGGAAAGTATTGCCCAAACAAAGACGATGAAACGGAGTAAGTGGCAGTTTCGTGCAATCAACCGACCTTTGTCATTGCAATTGACGTTATTCTAACTTTGTTTTTCTTTTTTGATGAAGCAACCAAACGTTTGAATTCCTGGTTACTGTTTTTTTGAACAACTTTACAGAAAACATCTTTGCCTTTGGAATGGCAAATCGTTAATTGAAATTAATACACCATGCCACTTTGCAAGCGGACTACTGCCTTAACTGCTCTTCTGTGATTGTTTAATCTCCGTTTTTTTTCTTCTATTTATAAGCTCGATTTTGGTTGTGGCAAAATCCTTACATTGGTTTATTGGACTTTGTGCTGTCACGTTTTTGTTTTGCCAAGTAACGATCTGGTTGTGTAGAATCCCCTGTGCTGATGGATCCTATTCGCTGGGTGGCGCTGTGGAGTGCACACAATGCAAGGCAGGATTTTACTGCCCTCAGAAGACAGCAGGACCAATACCCTGCCCGCAAGGCTCCTATTCTGCTTCCGTAAGTTCAAATATTAACAGTTATAAGCCAGCACTTTTGTGAAGCAATGTCGCTGATACTTTCAAATTTGCCATATTGGGCTTTGTTGGTGTTTATTGAGGTGTATTCACATAGGTTTTCTTTCATTGTTTTGCAATCAATTGATAGTTTTTATATGATATTTTTCTTAATTTTATCACGAAGGGGATAAAATAGTGATTGGTTCTGTACGTATCTTCAATGGGTGACTGAAATTCATTTTTCGTCAACCGAGTGTAGCAAGAATTGGCAATTTGATGCAATATTTTTCTAACAAAAATTGAAATCAATCGGCTTGGGCTATAAAGACGCAGTTTAAAAATAAAAGCTGAAAGATTACAAAAGAAAAAAAAAACGCTTTCCTACACTCACAAGTGGTCTTGGGTTTAACAACACAAGGTCCTTTAGTCTGTATCCAGTAATTTTTTTTCTAGCACTAGTTGCAACGTTCACTAATCAAAAGCAAAGACATACAAGTTGTTTTATTGCTTCACGGACGATTCGCGCACCATGACAATTCGCATCCTCAGATGGAATAACATATAAAGTACAATTTACAAAGTTATATACTGCAGTGCAGTTAAAAGCAAGAAAAAAAGAGTGAAACATACATTATTTTAAAGGTTGACCAAAAGATGATGTACCAAAAGATGTATGAGCGGTTACCTTCTACATTAGATAACGTAGAACATTAAGCATTGTTACTTTTTTGACGTGACAACAATATTTACTTGCAGAATGGATTAGCGAATTGCACAATCTGCGAAGCTGGCTCACAATGCTATAACCCCGCTACCAGCCCTGTGCCTTGCGAAGCTGGTACCTGGTCACCAAATGGATCAATATCTTGTTATCCCTGTCAAGTCGGTTACACTTGCGCTGTAAGTTGTTGCTCAGTGAATGTATCTGTCGCGAACACGACTTGGCGATATCTCAAAAGATGTTTCCAGTTTCATTGAGTTTTAAGATGTTGACTAAATTTTTCACCCAACTGGAACCATCCTCCGTTTTACGTTGGTTCAACGTCTGCAGACGTTGAACAATTTAAAAAAAGTTGGATTTTGTTAGCTTGGAATGCTATATTGTATAATGTTTAGTTGTTTTGTGCTTATTTCAAATTGGAATGCTGGTTTAGTTTTGGGTTTGGATTTTTTCTCATGAAACAAATTAAAAATTTTCAGTTTAATTAAAAGTCATCAAACTTTTGACTTTTTCGTTTGATTTTCTTCATACCACGGTTCTCAAAACACGGCAGTTTAAACCACTTGAAGCTTTGGAACTTAATTTGTTTATCGTTCATATAAAATTCATCTAGAATGATGGCAAGCAATAATGATCTACACAGCCAGCAACTCATTTTTTTTAAACATTGGTTTAACTAATTAATTTGTAGATAATGAGTCAGTAAAAAAAACAGATAAAAAAAACGATTTGCCAGCTGGTACAGCACGTAGCAAATTGCGGATACGCAACAAATGTTTTTCATTATTTGTTTCATTTTTCAAAAAGCAGCTGATATTTCTTTAGGCTGGATCCACTTTGCCCGACCCAGCGGCAAATATATGCGATGAAGGTTATTACTGTGACGGAAAAGACTCCATTGCTTGTCCTATTGGCACTTACAACCCCAATACAGGAGGCAAAAGCCTTGTTGACTGCACCCCTTGCGACAGTGGATCTTGCTGCCCTACACTTGCAACCACTACACTTACCAACTGCCCAGCAGGACATTACTGCCCTCTTGGAACTGGAGATTGTGAAAGCTTACCTTGTCCCGGTGATTATCAACGCATTATTATTATTATTATAAGCGGTGGTTATCAATTAATCTCGTAATAGGTTTAGGTGAACTATACTGTATTTCAAAACATTTTTGATTTTTGAATGTGTTTTTTTATTTTTCTCACCTACTAACTGCACTAGCTACACTGCATATAAATCTAGAACTTTCATACTTCTATGTTTGTAAAAAGATAACAGTAATAAAAACATTGCTTTGCCATGCAGTATAAATGCCCGCGAAGTGTATCTTGAATGCCAAAGGAAGTGCGTTATATCTTTTACAATACCGGTTTAAAACGTTTTCTTGCTTAATGTCTTTGAACAGTTTCACTTTTCAAATTTTGAACAAACTGTTTGAAATGAGAAAGTCACTTGTCGACTTTAGAATTTTTGACGTTTTGCCACATATTGTTCTACTTTTTGTTTGTTTGTCAACCGAGCATTGGATGGAACTGTCAGAGTTCCTATTTGCTTATAGTAGCGAGTTTGAAATTTTGAAGATACGGTACGCTATTCTTGTTGTGGTAAGAACGATTACCTTACCTTTCTTTTTTTGGGGAGAAAAGTTACTCCTATGTAATTTACTTAAGCGTTATGTTATTTTTTACAGAGTATGTTTTATGAATGTTTTGTGTGTTGGCACCAATGATGTATTCAATATTATCGATGTTTTATCAGCTGGAACGTACAATCCCAACGAACAGAGTTCCCAGTTAACTGATTGTACCAACAATCGATGCCCTGCTGGCAGCTACTGCCCGGAGGGTTCTACTGGGTCTCCCTTTGATTCTTGCCCTCAAGGGTTTTTCTGCTTGGAAAACCAAATCTCGCAATTTCAAAATCCCTGCCCAGCAGGAACGTATGGAGATAGATCCGGTCTGACAAGTGAGTTTTCAATCTGTGATTATATTGATACACGATCAAACGACGTTGTGTCAATGTTTGGACATTTTCAAATGCTGCCAACCTCTGAAATTACACAATACACATATTTTATACCAATCTCATATTTCATCAGTTTCAACGGATTGTACTCCATGTCCAGAGGGTAGCTATTGTCCATGGGGCAGCGAAAACCAAGCCACCACTGCTCCCACTCCATGTCCTGAAGGGACTTACAACCCAAACACAAATGCTGCGGACATGCTTAGCTGTATTCCATGTGAATCAGGGAAGGCTTGCACCACTAGTGGCTTGGATAGCCCATCAAAAGACTGTAGCCCTGTAAGTATTGCTTCTTAAGACTGTTTTGCTTCATTGCATTGGTTCGTTGTGGGGCAGCTAACAGGACGATTAAAAGTTTCATTTTGTGATTTAAAGTGAGCTACCGTAGACAAAAACATTTCTTGCAACCAAAAACCTGTAGGCTACAATGTACATTTACGTTTTAAACTTTCACCGATTTGAGCACCGTTCTCGGCTCACTGGCAATTTTGATGTACCGCTTTCTGTAGGTAGCCTACCTTTTTCGTGTTGGAGACATTGTGCCGAAAGTAAAAATGACATGGCAACGGCCAGTAGGCTACACGCCAAAGTTTACTTTTTTAGAAGAGAAAAAATATTGCCCGATAAGTTTTTTTAATCCGTATTAGTTCCCGATTTTCCAGTGAAAGCAAAAAAAATGAGAAGATTTTGTGCGCACTTAATCAATTCACATTCAGCGTCATCACGCTTCAAGTGTTTTTAAAAAAAGCAGTTTGGGAAAAAAATAAAATTTTGTTTTGACCCAAAATATATTTTGGTTTCGTTTCGAACCGCCTTTCATAAAATAACCGCCAACCCAACCGGTAAAAACGGCATTGTTTACATTGATTCAACGTCTGAGTATATTACTGGACAGTTTTGTTTGTTCTTTTAGGGTCACTACTGTCCTCCAGGGACATCATCACCCACACAGTACGACTGTCCACCCGGTACATACACCGACGCAACCGACCTGTTTTCGGCTGATCAGTGCACCATCTGCCCAGAAGGATACTATTGCTCATATGCTACGAGTGAGTACTGTTGCATATTTCTATGTTTCATGAATCCAATGAGTTTAAATTGTAATTTCATATCGTGTTGTTGTTGTTGTACGTCCAACACTTGTCAAAAGGTGTGTATCTGTTTTTTTGCAATTCCATTATAAAAAATACGTTATGCAGCATCAGGGCTAAATGACTTACCGGTTAGTGCGTCTGCTTCTGAATCGGTAGGCATGAGTTCGATACCCTCATACCAAGACTTTTTTTAAAAATGGTACTAAATCTAATTCCTGATTGGCACTCAGTAATGAAATGGATACCGGTAATATGTACTCAGTGGCGTCTCCATACGGCTGCATTGACACTGTCTGAGGAACAACGCATTTCGCGATGCATACAACGCTATATAAAAACAAACATTATTATCATCTATGTTACTACTGACACACCACAAGATGCGTTCTACCGTTTAATTTCAAAGGTTGACTAATGACTATGTGTTGCAAAGGGGATGGAAATATAACCTTTCAAGTTTACTTAAAACACTTGCTGTCTCATTCATATATTGGCAATTTCATTTTGACATCTGAAAACTAAATCTATATTTCCATGGTATCGTCTACTTAACCTTAACCCAACATTACGTTATTGACATATTCGCTACCAGAGAAATAGCGTTGTAGAAAATTTTGCTTATTTTTAAATATTTTTTCAGCTGGGTTTGATGGGTCAACTTCCGAGCCTAAACCTTGTGACCCCGGGTACTACTGCCCGGCCGGTACTCCGAGGCCTGACCGGTACCCTTGTCTGCCCGGAACTTATTCGCCGAACCCTCTCAATTCTCGTGCAGAGAACTGTACTTCGTGTGATGCAGGCTTCTACTGCGTCGGTGAGTTGTTGCTGACGTAAGACAAATTTTACGTAGAATTAACGTTACAGCATTTAATATAGTCCCTTTAGCTCAGTGGTTGAGCGCCCGACTCAAGATCACACGGCGCTGGTTCGACTCTTGGGGTGTGCGCTTGAGCAACGCATTTCAGAACTGCTCTTCATTCAGCGGCACTTATTGAATAGAGTAATTTTCCGCCAACAACCTCTTCAACAACAATCGGAAACTTCACTTTGTCAATCTCGGTAACCGGCTCTGTGTCAGTGGTTTAGAGCCTCTACGAGTATGCGAAGCTGCCAGGAATAACCTATCAGAGGCTTTGCCAGTCCTAGGATAAAGCTTAAAAAAAAAACAAAAAAACAATTGATTCGACTCTAAAAAACGTACAATATATCAACTACTGAAAAGCTTTATTCATGAGATACCAGTAGCCAACGAATCTATTTGTTTGGTTTTTGGTAGTATATGCTTGCTCCTGGGTGGATGTAGATGATGGATCAACGCAAAAGCGATAGATTTTGTTAACTAGAATGCAATTTTTGGTGGACTGCGATTGTGCTTTAATAAAGCTTGTTCCAAAAAAAAAGACTGTGGGCTGATATTTTCTGTACGTTAGTTTAATGGTAATAACATCGGCAATATAACAATTGAAAGCAATTATTGAGAACCAATAACAAGCTGAAAACTGGCTTTGTCAAATGTTAAAAATGGTTGTACTTGCATTATATTTCTATTTTAAACAAAAATATGCTACCTTAATAGTGTGTTGTCCAATGCCATTACAGGGGGAGAGAGCAAGGTTACCCAGTCGTGTCCCCCTGGTTATTACTGCCCCCTTGGTACGTCTTCTAAGGAGGAAAACCCTTGTCCTGCCAGAACTTACAATCCCCTCTACGAAAGGACGAGCCAAAGTGATTGTCTAAACTGTACCCAAGGTATGATGTAACAATTTAGAGATGTTTAAATGGATTTTGTTTA
Organism: Aplidium turbinatum; assembly: GCF_918807975.1. NCBI lineage: Eukaryota > Metazoa > Chordata > Ascidiacea > Aplousobranchia > Polyclinidae > Aplidium > Aplidium turbinatum. The sequence continues at coordinate 52,778,299 of NC_137472.1, forward strand.
TTTTTTATCAACTTACAATCGGTTGATTGTTTGAGGTTGCGCCTGTGAAAAGAATCTCTTTTGAATTACGCTTACTGGTGCTATGGGACGTCAAGTTTTCTTTTAAATATTGTTTTGTATATTGTTTTATAAAAATACCTTATTATGAACAATACACATGTCTGTTGATTACAGAGAGATAGATAATTATGTAAAGTAAGGCTAGGTATGACCGACGTGAGTAAATATTACTCCCATTACAACTTTAGGTATGTTTATGGTTTTACGTTTTACTTATTTTAGTTTCAGTTATTCTATCACATGCAGTAAGTTAACTAAAACATGGTTTTATCACATAGAAATTAAAAAAGTCTGCGATAACTTTTAAGGCTTGCGAAAACGTTACTTTTCTTTCAGGCAACTTTTGCGAGAGCGCCACAGTCAACCCAGTGCCATGCCCGGACGGAACGTATATGCCAAATGGGGTCGATAGCTCCACGGACACTACAATCGGCACTCCAGCTGGCAGCCAAAGTGATTGCCTGATATGTCCGGGGGGTTCGATTTGCTCCAATGGTGCCATCGACCATACCGGATGCAGCATTGGGTTCTACACAGAACCAGGAAACTCTATTTGCGCGCGTTGTTTAGCTGGGTATGTGAAACCAAGTCGCGCTGTGCAGACCAAGGCGTGGGTTTGTTAACTTTGTTACATGGTTGACCAGCCAGAAAATAAATCATTTTTTTACAGCAATTCAACGTAATCGCTGTGAAAAAAACTGCTTTTCTGACTGGTGTGTCGCAAAAAAGTGGTGTCTATTTGCTTGAACAATGACTATGTGTAATAATAGAGCTCAGTTTTATTTATACCAATTACCTAATTACCACTAACAAAGTTTGGATTTTTAAGCAAAAAATTGACAAGTTTGTAACTTTTTGTTCGACTTTCAGTTATTATTGTGATGAGGAGGCGACTTCGTATGAGAATATGATTGCCAACAAAAAATGCCTTGCTGGTCAGTATTGCCCCGAAGGCCTGAAGTCTCAAAGTGAGAGCGTTGACTGTCGTGCCGGTCACTACTGCCCCACAGCAACCCCTGTCGAAGTGGAGTGCCCGACTGGAACCCTCAACAAGGATCCAGCCAAAGAATCGATTAATGACTGTTTGCCTTGCACTGCCGGGTATGGCCATGCCATTGATTGTATGGCCTACAGTTTATGCATTTTGATATTTTATTTTTTATCAGATGCTGTTATGAGCTGATATGATTATGCTTATTATGTAATGATTTAGGCAACAAACATCTTTAAGTAGACAATATAAAATTGTGAAAATGCAACACCAAAAGCTCATGATCGAGAACAATGCTGTATTATGTTCAACCCTGAATAAGAGTAAGGAACATGATGATGTCATGAGCTGATAAGGGACGTGTTATTGTCAAGCCGCTACCCAGACAGCAAGCGTCGTCATTTTTATGTAGTAAAAATGACTTTTTTGGTTATTCTTGCAGTTAAGGTGTTTCTCATATAATAATTTCATTTAAAACACGTAGAAAATTTTAAAAATTGACTTTTCTTTGTCAAAAGCGACATTATGAACTAAACGTTCTCCATCTTCTTCTTTTTCGTTGGTGACGTCATGACTGGTAGCATTTGGATGAGAGTATTAGAATCTCGAGTGAATCGGATGAGTTTGTGGCAATCTACCATTACGGGTGTAATTGACTAATGAAGATAACACGGCGCATTGTTACCAAATTTTTGTACTTTGTGACCATTTACTAAGATTTTAATTTAACGTTTGATAAACGAAAAGTTTTAGAAGACACTTTTTGAATAGCAAAGGGTGGAAAATATGTGATTCTATTTGAATAAGGACCTTCTAATGATCCCCTTTTAAGGTGAAACAGGCTGTAGAGGTTTAGAGAGTATTAACTATATTTGATGTGATTATTTTATGTATTTGATATATCATATTCAATCCGTATAATTTAACAAGATTGCTCCGATAATGCATTTAACTTTATGAAACTATTTTGATACTTGTGTTGCAGATATTTTTGTCTGGAAGCTTCGAATGACGTAAGTGGCGGTTGCGAGATTGGGTATTACTGTCCCACCGACATAGCGAACCCATACACCCCAAGCCCCCTCACTCTTATCGGGTCTTATGGACCCAAACAAGTGAGTTAATTGCTTCAGTTTTCAGTAGAAAGTGTTTCATTCGTTCTAGCTTGACTTTTTTGTTCTAAAAGCGAGAGAGCAGGGTAGATGCAATTTTACGTAAAGGAAACTGTTTTTATAATGCGTGAGTATGTGTGTGTTGTGTTAACTGCAGTTTATCAGTTGGAATGATTTTCTGACACTCTTCAATGTGAAAAATGTAGCTTAGCATTCTTCAAGTAAACCCCCCCACCGCCCACACACTGACAACTTAAAAATGTGATAACCACCCGGAAATGTTCTCCATGTTTCTTTTGTTTTTTCAAACATCTACGGGCAAAATTTTAATATAAGTTTGTCCAAATCATTCTCAGGTGCCATGTCCGGAGGGAACGTATCGCGACCAAGTAAACGCTGCAGTGGAAAATGATTGTACGATATGCCCCGCCGGTTCCTATTGTCCTCTGGCTTCGACTACGCCTTTAGCCTGCACGCAGGGATATTATTGTGAGGATAATGTTGGTCTACCGGCACCTTGTCCCAAAGGAACATACGGCGAACGATCAGGTAGACAAGATTGCATAAACTTTGTTGTTTAAAATTGATTTAAGACTCAATTTATGGGTTAAATCTGCACTTAGTTATCCAATACATTTTGGGAGTTAAAAACCTAGCGACCTGTGTACCTAGACCTTGCTGTGCTATCGTATAATAACTACTGTTGGTTGAGGTAGTTTCCGTCACAAAGTCCATAGGGTAAACTATGCTTTATACATATTTTTTAAAATGACGTTTACGAGAAAACCAACTGCCAATGTGGGGTCACTGGACTTGATATCACTGCAAAGCTCCTGGTTTCACATTTACTGTAATGTGCATGACTGTGCCTTTATACGACTGCGCTGAATCTGTCTGCATTGCAAAGCATCGAAAGCGATCCAATCCATATCTGTAATGGATATTGCGCTATGTAAAAGCATAATTTTGATATGTTCAGACATATAAAGTTAATGGTTTTGACAATAAAAGATTTAACTATTAAAGTGTGACTAAGCAAAATGCTAGGCTTTACTAGGCTGATTTCCAAAAGGTTAGTTGGTATAATACAACCTTGCACTCATTCGTTTGGTTGTAGCCTACAGCGAAAAAAACGTTTCTTGAAAATTTGTTTAAAAAAATTTCCTTTTACTGGTTTATTTGTAAAACACTTTAAACCCAGGTCTTAAAGCCGAGAGTGAATGCAAGCTTTGTGACCCCGGCTCGTACTGCGACTCTCTGGGTCAGGTGGCCGCAACAGGAAACTGTGACTCTGGTTTCATTTGTTACGAAGGAGCAAATCAATCTAATCCGACTGATGGAGTCACTGGTATCGAGTGTCCAGTTGGAACATATTGCCCTTCAGGTATTGCCCGAAAACGTTAGCCCAGGCATTGGTGTGCATGCGTGGGTCAGACTGCATGGATTGGTAATTGTTTGCGCGAATATGGCTAACCTGAGCTTTTTTTAATATCACTTTCATGCTACAGCCAAAAGAAGTTTTAATGCAGTCAAATACTGGTAATAATGGAAAGAACTGTTCATGAACGCCTAAGCCTGGAAAATGCATGGCACACCAACAGAAGAATCTGTCAAGTTGTGCGAATTACATTCAACTGTAATCTTTGATAACTGTCTTAACAAATTCGCTGTGTTTTGTTGCTGTGGAAGTTGTGGTTTTGCATCGCAGTATCGTATTTAAACCTGTTTTAGAACTTGCTAGTTTCTTATCATTTTCTTGCACTCATTTTTAGGTTCATCGGCTCCCACACCGTGTCCATTAGGGACATTCAGCACCACACCCAGGCAAACCGATGATGGTGACTGCAGACCATGCACTGCTGGCTCATACTGCAGTGGTAGTGCTCTACCCTCGGTCACTGGACCGTGCCCACCCGGTTATTATTGCCCTTTGGGGACAATGAACAGCACACAGTTTATATGCCCGAATGGTATGTCTTATACCGTTCCTGTTGTAGAATTGTGCATTTAGTAATAAAACATTGTTCTTAAATAAGTTGCAAAGAAATTTGATCACCAGACTTGTCCGAGCGTTTCGTTTCTATATTACGTTACGTTTGTTACGTTACGGTGTTTACATTTACGTTACGTATTGCGTTTGTTTCATTTGATTCATTTCATACGTTAGGTACCTACTGCAAGGAGATGAGTGTCCTTCCTGTCGACTGTCCTATAGGAACATTTAATGGGGGTGATGGCCAGTCGAATTGTTCCGGGTGTTTGCCAGGTACAACCTGCCCGCAAACTGGAATGGTGACGCCTTTGCCTTGCCCGAGAGGTGAATATTCCTCTTTCCTGTGATTTTTTTACAACTAACTATGTGAGTAAACCTTACATGCAAACCAATAATGTCTGGAAGATGGATTTTTTTTCCTTCTGAGGAATTAATTTGTCATACGATTTGTTGCTTTATTCAGGAAGCTACTGCGAGTCTCCGAATCCAGATTTTAACCTCACAGTCCCGGCAGACGCAGCTGACTTTTTTGGAACCTACAGCGAGGATGGTTCACTATGTCCCAACGGAACATACAACCCGGAGTAAGGCAAACTTGTGCCTCGGCTTCCTATTTTTGAAAAGTTTGAAATGCTATCACTTCCAGAACCTTGGATCTAGTATATACTGTGCCAGTGCCTGTTTGATGCAACTACAAACAACTAATAGATACATGACCAGGGAACTGTGTTCCGAAAGCTAGTGCAAACCGCTACTACCACAGCGAACTCGCAGCATCAGGCTAAAACAGATCGTTAATATCTACATTGTGAAGTAAGCAACGATCATGATGCTAAAAGCCAACTCAATTTATTGCAACAATTAGGTGAATTGTTGCAGTATGGCATAAACAAAAAAAGAGTCTAGTTTGTCGGCTCTCAGGTTTTCCGCCGACTCTATAAAAGCGATTGAGAAATAGACCTACACTGAAGAAATTAGTTTACACGATGATGAGAAGCATGCCTTTCATGGTGTGGCTAGATTAAATCCTTCTAAAAGTTTAGTCACGGAAAATGTAACTTCAATGTTAAACCCATTGATGTTCCTGAGTTTTGTGGTTGTCGGGCCACTCAGCATGCGACAACTCAGCAAGTGCTTCGACTCGGCAAGTACATTTCAGCTACTGTTACGTCAGCAAATGAGATTTACTTGCTCACGTCGGACTTGTTTGGTCATTGCTCGCTAAACTGAATTTATGGACTTGTGACATGCCAAGTAATGGCTTGCTCAATGCTCAGTTGTTACTTTCGCAGTTTTATCATTTGCCAACTACAGCCACTTGCTGAAATATTGCCAGCTCAGTTGTCACTTGCTCAGTTCACGACTGCTTACTTTTAGGACTCAAATTTAATATGTTATTAGTACAGCAGAGTGAACTCTCTGCCAAAGTTTGTAAATGTAACTTTGTTGGTCGACTACGACGAAGTCTGACAAGTTTGCATGTGCTCATTTGCAGTAAAGGTGCAGCGACGATAGCAAGTTGTAAACCATGCCCCGTTGGGAAGTATTGTGCGTCGCGTGGCCTCATCCAGCCGGAGGGAAATTGCTCTGCTGGTTATATATGCTACAACGGGTCTGATGTTGCGCAACCGTCTCAGGACAATTCAACAGGTATTGTAGGATGCACTTTTGTATAGTTAAAACGACGTTTTATTCATTGCAATGCAACTTGAAATGCATCCACGCTAACAGTGCGATATTCTGGATCCTGATTATTGTGATATGTTTGAAAAGAAATCTTTTACTCAAAACTCGCTAAAAACGAACCAAGGCATAAGAATTTTGCTTTAAACAAAAAAAAGTTATATATTGTTTTGTTTTTGAAAGCTCTGCTACTTATGCGACATGTTCCTTTCACCAATCACTTTGGAAGTAAGCGGTCACGTGATTGACTAGGTTCACTGTTCAACCATTCCGCTCTTTTAATTTCTTTTAAACACTTTTTCTCTACTTTTTTAAAGTTGTTCAGCTTTATTTCCTTCATCAGGAAGGAAGGAATTTCACAGGAATTTCAAAGGAATTTCACAATTTCACAATTTATTGAAACTTGTCTCAATTTTAACAACAGGACAGTCACGTGATATATCAATGGGGCAAATATGCGACACAGGACGCTACTGCCCCGAAGGGACCACCTCAATGCTCCCATGCCCTGTGGGGACGTACAACCCCAATGTACGAGGATCTAGCGTAGCCGATTGCTTGTACGTATTTGTGTTGTTGATGTAAAGATCTTACACAGCTTTGCATAGCTATTTTTTTTTAATTTGACAACAAAGTAGTTGGAATGCTTGTTCAATTTAAGTTAAAATTACAGAGATCAAAACGCAGAAACTAAATGTATGTTAGTTTCAAAAACTAAACTGTTTGCATCATCTGTGCTACAAGCCTCTTCAATTGCTTTGGTTAATTTTTTTTTAATGGTAAAAGTAGTTTCGAACCTTTGCTATTTTGTTGCAAAAATACGAACAAAACGTGAATTTTTAATTTAATCTATCAAAAAATTTTAAATGTAAGAAATTAACACCAAAACTAAGAAAGTTGAAAAAAAAAGAATTTAAAATTGAAGCTGAGACACAGTCTATAAAACGCATGTGTTCTAATAATATATTTACAATATGTATTGAAACATGGTAATTCGCATGTATTTCGTTAACAGACCATGTAGATCTGGTAGCTACTGCGAAACTCAAGGACTTAGCGTGGAAACTGGACCTTGCGATGAAGGATTTTTTTGTTCTGGGGGCGCCTCGGTTCCAAACCCTGGGGTAAAGTTAATTTGACATTTGTAGGGGAGGCAATTTTTCTCTTTCCCCTCTACAGCGTTTTTTTCAACTGTTTGTGCTTTTATGATAACCCTGCCTTGCGTTTATTGACTCTACAGTTCCACAAACGCAAAACTAAAGATTTATGGACAAAAATTAAGCACAATGTAAATGTACGATGTAAAATGTACTGTACTCGCTTCCATGTTTTGATTGTTTGGATAAAAAATGCTGTTTCATAAATGGAAGGTGTCACTGGATGGAATATATTGCTTACTGCTATTTTTGATCAATTTTTGTTTTCGAATTGACCACTAAAAGAATAATGACATTTTTGCTCTTATTAAATCTTACCCGATTGTTCTGTTTATTTCTGAAGCCCAGCGTACTTGCTTTTGCAGCTTCCAAATGAAATGTTTTTTAAGCATACACCTCGTTTAATCTGAACTTGGTGCAATCCATGTCTTGGTGACGTACCTTGCGAGTTTTCATTGTCAGTTTTGACAAAAACCTGCTGTTATGAAATTTTGATCACTTTTTTTTCTTTCGAAATCAAGTTTAAGAAAATAATAACTTTTTCAGAACTCTTCCATAAGCAACGCCGGGGGAGATATTTGCCCACCTCAGCATTTTTGTCCCGCAGGTGCTACCAAACCTTTGGAATGTCAAGCGGGGACTTTCACGAATGATGAAGGTCAAAGTGAGGTAATCTGCACGATTTCTAGCAGTTATACTGTATACAATTTGTTTATTTATTTGCCCTATTCAATTTTATATTATTAGTAATCTACATAATAATGCACTCTTCGTAGTTCTACTCCCGGCTTAAGCTGGTTGTTGAAAACACCGCTCATCTCTGCCCAGGGTGTAATAAATTGGGTGGGCGTAGTTGCTGAAGGAAAGGCCGCAGAAAGGAAGGAAGTGGCCGCCCTTCTCTCGTTAGTACCGAGGCCTCCGAAGGCTTATTACAATGAGAATCTTATCTTCTCATCCCCGGCACTTGGAATCAAATAAGGGACCACTTTTACCTTTTACATATGCATTGCACTATTCAAGGCTTGTCAGTCCGAGGATAAAGATTCAAAACCAAACCATTTCAAACTATTGTCAGTTTTTGATAGTTCTAACTATAGTGTAGCATAAATGTAAACAGACAGAACGAAGCAGATTACAAACAGTTGTCAATTGCTGAAAACGAATTAGTTCTGCTCTAAATATCATCTTTCAGTCTTTCGCAATAACAAATTTAAGTTTAGTTTTAAAATTTTCCAGTGTATCAACTGCGAGCCGGGTTTTATCTGCTACGCCGGGGCTGGACCTGTGCAGTGCCCTAGCGGTGACTACTGTGAAGGTAGCAAAGGAAATGGATCTTTTGCCAATCGCGATTTAGAGCTGATACCGAATCCTTGTGATCCGGGAACTTATTCCAACGCAACTGGATTGAAGTCAAAAGACGACTGTACGCCGTGCGACTCTGGAAAGTATTGTTCAGGTGGAAGGGATGCGCCTGATGGTAAGTGACTCTCATTTACTTTTATTCACATAAAACTTTGGTTTTTATTTTACTTATTATTAGCTCGCATTAAAAGACTCTGCAAATTTTTCCATAAAGTGAAAATTATCGGCTTTTGAAACATCGGAAAAGTAATTCTTCAACTTTGGTTTGTTTCTTTGGTAACGCGCTTGGTGGTTCCAGCGGCTAGAACGTATGTATGAAGCTTCACGGTGAAGCACCGATGAAGGTTTATGATATTTTAAAATGAACACCGCCATAAAATTAAATAATAATTAATATACACATTCGAGCCTTAGTTTTCAGTTCTATCCTTTGTCGACCCACGTTTCAAAATAACTTCAATGCTTGATATATGTTTTCGTGCAGGTGACGTGGATCCTTCGTACTACTCTGGCGGTGCAGCTGCAGAAAGCACGCCGCTTGGACCAAAATGCACAGGAAGTGGTCGTGAGTTTGACTGTGGTGCTTGTCAGAAAGGTTACTACTGCGAAGGTGGTTTGGGAATAATGCAGCCCTGTCCAGATGGCACGTTTAGCCCTACAATTTCATTGTTCGCCCAAGATCAATGCACAAACTGTTCAGAAGGCTTTTATTGCGTTGGAGTTGGCAGAACTAATGAAACGGCAAAATGTTCCGCTGGGTATTATTGCACTGGTGGATCACAGTCCTCGACACCTAGCAACAGCTCCGGATGGGGCGGAGAATGCTCTCCGGGGTATTATTGCCCCGAAGGGTCAAAAGACCAAACCCCATGTGCCCCTGGGACTTACACGGAAATTTATCGAAAGGAAATATGTGACCCATGCCCCGCGGGTTTCTTCTGCACGGCCAGGACGTCGAAACCAACGGAATGCAAGTCCGGGTATTATTGTCCTCAGGGCACCAGCGACTATACTGTCTTCGCCTGCCCCAGTGGAAGTTACAACAACAAAACTGGCTCGGATAGTTCCAGCGATTGCCGACCTTGTCCTGCCGGTAAGCAATTCATTGCATGCTTGAATCATAGCGTTTTATTCTCATTTTACGTGATACAAAATTTATCTAAACAGCAAAATCCGTCATTTTTACATTGATTCAATGGCAGACATTGAATCAATGTAAAAACGATAGATTTTGCTGTCTGAGTGGTTATCCGAAATTAACCACCTTTCAACATCACTGGACGTCAGGCAACAATTAAATACTTGTTTAGTATTGAAGGAATTGTCAAAGACATTGCAATTCTGTGTGGTACAATATTATTTTCGGGTAACAATGCTGAAGACTTATTTTGCTTTCGTTTCTTTTACTTATTTATCAACATTGGTTGTCGATTGACTTTTCAAGCAGTGTAACTTGTTGTTAGCATTGGATGTTGAGAGATGTATGGATCTGATGTCTTTTTGGCACAACCTTTTTGTTTCAGGATTATATTGCGCTGGTCCCGGAGCAGACCAGCCCACAGGGAAGTGTGCAGGAGGATGGTATTGTAATGGCTCCTCATCCGAAGCGAAACCGACAAATCCCTCTTACGGAGGCATCTGTTTTGCTGGTCAGTATTGCCCTGAAGGCTCATACCAACCTGTGCTCTGCGATCCAGGGATGTATTGTGGTTTCCGAGAGAGGGAAACACCGACTGGGAATTGTTCAGCTGGATACTTCTGCACCAATGGCAGCTCAAGTGACGCACCAACCGACAGTACAGGCAAGTTTATTTTATTTGTCTTTTGAGACACGGGAAGAACATGATTCTTGTTATTAATAACCTACAATGGTGCAATGGATTTTGTTGTATATGAAGACGGGTTCAATGGATTTTGTTTGGGATTAGGGTGGGTTCAATGGGTTTTGTTGAGGATGAAGATGGGTTCAATTGGTTTTGATGAGGATAGGTCCAATGGTTTTTGTTGAGGATGAAGATGGGTTCAGTGGGTTTTGTTGTGGATGAGGGTAGGTTCAATCGGTTTTGTTGAGAATGAGGATGGGTTCAATGGATTTGGTTGTATTTTCTGTTTTACGACATGAAAATAAAAGATTCTTATAATTTTTAACTTTTACCAATTCAAGTGAGATGATCAGGTTGTGTTTTAATAATTATCTTTTCTCAACTCTTCGAAAGAAGTTTTACATTCAGATTTGTGGCATGTCTGTTAAATGCAGATGAGGATACGTAGTTACACGCGTGGTTTAGTGTGGTTTTCCTTGTGGTAATCTCGAGCACATTTTTTTGCAAAATTTTTACAATTTTTTTTAATTTCTCTTTTTTACTTTGTTTTATTTGCAGTTTTACTATTAGTTCTTTTATTGTTTAGGAGGTGTGTGCCCAACCGGACACTATTGTCCACAGGGGTCAAAATCTGGGTTAAAGTGTCCCATAGGAACATATAGGCCCACTACCGGTGGTGAGACTGTTAGCGATTGCACTGATTGTAGAGGAGGGAGCTACTGCAATGACACTGGCCTCTCTGACGTCAGTGGTCCGTGTCAAGAAGGTTTCTATTGCGAGGATGGCCAAACTAGCCCGACACCATCAGCAACCATTTGTTGGCAAGGTCAGTTTCATCATAACCACAAGAATTGACGTCAAGTGGTTTGTCAGCCACTGCTGTAAATCAAGTCTATTTTGTTGCCTGCATTGGACAAGAAATATATGTATTACTGTAGATAAGAATATGAGTATTGAAAATGAGTGCGAACATTAAGTATGACTATGAAATATCAATATTGCTGTGAATAGCTTTTCCTAGCTGCTGAAAGTCAAACCGACGACAGCTATTTGCCGCTGGTTCTGCTTTCCGCAACAGACTGACGATTTTCAAACAATCTCTTTGTTGTGCCAGGATACTCATGTCCGACTGGTTCGAGCCTCCCTGACCCGTGCGGAAACGGGACGTACCAGAATGAAGAGGGACAGGGCAGCTGTGTTGATTGCCCGCCTGGATATTACTGTGATGCCTCTTCTGGCCCAGTGATCACGTACAACGATACACAATGCCCTAAGGGTAAGGTTTCATGCATAGTGTATGCATCACGTTTGTTTTGTATCACATTTCTTAATGTATCGCGCTTGTTTAAATACATAACTTTTTTGTAGATATGCTTATTGTTCAATATTGTAATTAATGTATATTATAATCAGGGATTGATTATAATATTTTAAAGGTCCTTAGGATATTGGTTTTTTCATGGACATATTGCGTTTTGCTTGTTTACCACTATGTAATTTATACCACTATGCAGTTTATAACACTATGTATGTAGTTTATAACACACTGACTAGAAGTAGGTACTGATAAATAATGATTTTTCTACATCGAATTCTTGTACTATTTTTTGCAGGCTACTACTGCCCACTCAAGACAACGCTGTCCAACCAATACCCTTGTCCGACCGGAACCTTTAACAATCGAACGTTAGCGACAAATTCCGATGACTGCACTCCATGCATTGGTGGCTACTACTGTCCGAGTCCTGGTCTGGAACAACCGACCTTGCCATGTAGCGCCAAGTGCGTATTTACAATGTACACAATGGTATTCAGTTTTTCAGCTTGCGAGATCCACACCTACAACAAGAGTGGTCGAGCCGGGAATCGAACCTGTGATCTGTTGATCTCCAGCCCAGGTTCAAAAATATTTTTATTGTTTCAGATATTTCTGCACAAAAGGCGCTATAGAAGCGACACCTAACGACGGAGATAATGCTAACTCCTGCCCGCCTGGTTTCTACTGCCCAGAGGGAACAATCTCTCCCTTACCCTGTCCACCTGGTACATACAGTTCGATTGGATCTTTAGGAAGCAGCGATGAGTGCACGGGCTGTGATCCAGGTAAGCGAAACAAACAGTCAACTACACACTACAGTTTATTCCATTAGTCATTTTTATAAAACTTACAATCATAAAACCCAAGCGGTCACAAACGTTTGACGAAATCTACCTCTAACATCGCATCGATAAGTGCCGAAATATTCGCCTATTTTGACAGTTATAACGATGGGATGGTGCAGCCGATGAGGCGTTGGCTTTCCAATAGTGAAATCCTGGTTCGACTACTGGCTTAAGCTGGTTGTTGAAAACACCCCTCACCTCTACTCAGGGTGTAATAAATTGGGTGGGCGTAGTTGCTGAAGTAAAGGCGGTCGAGAGAAAGGAAGTGGCCACCCTACTCTCGTTAGTGCCGAAGGTTTAGTACAATAAGAACGTTATCTCATCTCTGACATTTGGAATCAAGTATAGGACCACATATTTTAATCTTTTTCTTTTTTGTTTTCAGGTTTCTACTGTTCTCAATACAACGCATCAAAACCGACCGACGTATGTGCTGCTGGTTCTTACTGCCCATACAACGCAAGCAGACCGGATGAGATTCCTTGTGATGCAGGAAGCTTCTGCGTTGAAGGCTCGTTTGCACCTGAGCCTTGTCCCGCGGGTAAGTAGATTTGCACATGGTTGCTTGTATAATTACGTTATATCAACATTGTATACTGTTGACATTTGTTTCTATACACAATCCGTATCTAGCCTACGTTTATGAGATGCTTGGATGTGCAGTTGAAAACTGTCGTATGCATTGCTCGTTATGCACACTGGAAAATTGCAAAATCTTTAAACGTACTTTGTGGTATAAATTTTTTGTGTTAGTTTTAATACTTTCAAAATATTGAAAACCAGCGTAGATGTATCAATTTGCACAATTTAAGTCCTGATAGTTTATTTTTGTTTCATAGATTATGAAGCTTTGGTAGAGAGTTTGCTTCGTTGAACCATAGAGAAATAAAACAAAGTAACTTCAGCGGGTTTAACATGATGTATTACTCACATAAATATAACATAATTAAAATAAACTCTAACGTTTTCGACACGTACGTGTGTCCTCATCAGGAATTACATGTCTGCAATATACATAAAATGTAAATTACCTTACAAATTTCCTTACAATTTTCATTTTATTTATATTCTAGATATGTAATTCCTGATAAGGACACACGTACGTTTCGAAAACATTAGAGTTTATTTTTTATTATGTTATATTTATGTATGTAATACATCATGTTAAACCCGCTGAAGTTACTTTGTTTTATTTTTCCATAGATTATAATAAATATTTTAGATGTGTTCTCTTGAAGTGGAGTGCATTTGGGTGTTTGGAATTGTCTGGTGTATCTTTTTCGTGTTTTTTTTTAAACGTTTACAATCATGAGAAACTCTTGCAAGTCACATAGTCTGCGTAATATGCATGATGATATCTTGCCCATGCATTCCCTCTGTTGCCAGGCTACATGTGTCCGTGCTTGCAGGTACGTTTTCGAATAGGACCGGGTTGGTTTCCAATTCTTCTTGCACGTCTTGTACCGGGGGTATGTACTGTGAGACTCCTGGGCTGTCATCACCCACAGGAAACTGTACCGCCGGATATTATTGTCCGCCTGGTTCTATCTATCCGCAGACTAACACAACCGGTTGTGTACCCGGAACCTACTGTCCTGGTGGCTCTGAAGAGCCACTGATTTGTCCCGATGGCACTTATGTAAGTTTAAAATTTGTATTATGTAACTTTATGTCATTAATCATCTCAGTGCGCTTTTTCGAAACTGACAGTTTTCTAATGCTATCGTACAACAAAAAACCCTGGATGTGATTTTTCGCCATCGACTTCGATTTCTGCATAGCATAATATACTTTTAAACAATTAATATTTTCTTTCTCTGTGTTACTTTTGACCTCAGTTAAGTTATTTATATATTAACAACGTTTGGCTAGTTTTTACTGGATTGACAGATACAATACGATTTTCAAAACTATCTTGTCCATTTAATTCCTAATTTCTTTTGTGTATACATCAGGTGAATACACCTTTTGCAACCTTTTGCCCCTCTTGTCCTGAGGGGTTCACTTGCACCAGTGCAAATGGGATCAATGAATGCCCCAAAGGTTACTACTGTCCGGCTGGTACCGGACTAGCGCCGCAAGCCTGTCCCAGAGGCACATTCAGTAACGAAACGGGACTGACAAACATAACCGAATGTCAACCTTGCCCGCCTCGCTACTACTGTTCCGAAGAAGCAAGCCCGAGTCCTACCGGTAACGTATTTTTAGATAGAATCATGCAGTTTCTACGTTACTTTAAGTCAAAACGAAAAACATTAACTCAGTTGTTTTGGTTGAGTTTGTGTGTATTGAAACGGCAGCTTCGGGTACTGTTGCTATGACAGACACAGGGATATCTAAAGAAGGGGATACGAAGGCTTTTAATACGTCTGACAGTAGAAAGGCTTTTGTTTATCGTAAATAATCTCTGTTTACCGTAAAATAACAATTGGTACCGATGGTAGTTCAATAAATTTTGTTATAATAACCTGCATTGCGCGATTAGCATCAGGCCTGAATGCTCACTGCATGCTCATAGTGACTTGTTAATTCAGCTACCCGTATACTTGCTTTACATCTAGCCTACTGCAAAGGCTTTGTTAAGAAAAACAGCTTACTAGTAACTTTTAAACTGTCTTTCCAAACAAGTGTTCTTTAAATATGCCCTATGTAACGTTTACAAACTGTCTTTGGTAGCTGACTGTACCAGCTGCACTACAAAACTTTCTGCAATTTTGAAAAGAACCGCATGTTTCACGCGCTACAAGCTACCGCCCTGGTAGTGTCATAAGAATAAAGCCTGGTCTACACTACAAAATATTTTGAGCTGAGCTTGACTCATTGTTTATTTATCACAAAGCTTCTCTCGGCAACAGCGCCGCCGTCGGCCTGAAAATGTCTGGTCATCGCGAGCTTTTTTTACGCTCTGGAGAGATTTGCTTGACCAAGGTTCTGGCGCAAAATTTAGTTTGAGCTCAGGTCTTGGCATTTTGTGCAACTTTGGTGGAAAGGCAGTTTCAGTTTTCTGGAAAGATGGCACTCTGTTTCAGTTAATAGGTTAGTTGGTGTGTGTAGATAAAAATTAAAAGGTTAGGTTTAAAAATGTCTTACATAGGCCTACTTAGCTGTTAGTTTGGTTAAGGTGGCACTTCACTAGGCTTTTGATATGATTAAAGTTGGCCTTCCAGTTAGTATAGTAGTCCTACCTCTTAGACGGATTCAAACTATCTTTAGCTGTTGGTCAGGTTCAGGTAGCACTTCAGGCTTTTGGTCAAACTTGGGTTGGCCTACCTGCTAGCCTTGCATTGATTGCAGGGTTCAACTCTACAAGTTATAGGATAGCTCTAGGTCTACAATACTATTCTGGATTATTTTCATTTGACTTATTACACTGTATCAGTACAATGATGGATGCGTTTGATTGATAAGTTTGAATCAACTGGAGGCGAATTTCCAGCCAGATGACGTAACCAAGCAGAAAGTGACGTTGTTAGCGCTTGAATGCACACGGTCGCAAGATCAAATTTGCCAGTGTAGACAGTTTTTAGTCAGCCAAGGCTGGACAATGCAGGCGTTTGGGCTTTTTGGGCTTGTAGTGTAGACCAGGCTTTAGGCAATCGCTGTGAGCCTTCGCATGCCCTTCTTTAGATATCCCTGGACAGACACCAGCATGTCATTATTTGCCGCCAGCTCAACGTCTTACGCGTTGACGTCTTATGCGTCAACTTTTACGTTTGAGATGAACGTAAGTAGTGGATTTATGCTGGCGTTGCACTGTGTGAAGGAAAAACTATCTGATAGGTCTATATTGTTTTAGATATATTATTACAAAGTGTGGTGGACGTCTTTGTTAGATTCAAGAATGAATTTTTATTTGAATTTTGTCGCTATTTTTAGATACAAACACCTACATTACAACCCAACCAAGTCTTCACACACTTTTGAAATCGTGTACAGTTTTGATACATTTTGTGTCCATTGTACCCAGACACGGTCTTGCCATGAAAAAAATAAAATAAACTGTTGGGAGTTCTGAACTCTGCTCTAAAGACAAAGAACACTTTTAAGTGAATTATTTTTTTTTCTGAGCAGTTTTTCTGTTTGTCTAAATTTACATTTGATATGCGTCTAATATGTATTATGTCTAATATTACATTTTTAATGCGTTTCAGATCTCTGCGAGGCTGGCTTTTTCTGCATATCCGGTATGGACCGGCCAGAACCGGATGGAGAGAACTCAACCGTAACAAACAATTGGTGTTATGACGGGAGACAGAGAGGCTATGGAGGCAGATGTACACCTGGACATTTTTGTGAAAGGGGTAGCAGCTTTCCTGCCCCCTGCCCAGCAGGGGAATATGCTGCCTACGAGGGGCAGAGCAGTTGCGACACATGTGTCGAAGGTAACATCTATTCAGCTTTTTTTTACACTTTTACACCGTTTTATTTGTTTTTAGTTGCAGCAAATGCTGTTCTGTTCTTTAAAACTCATTTTCTCAGCATCTTTTGTCTTTACCGAAAATTTTAGTTGTGTATCAGGTATGATGACGTCACTTAGCATTTTCTTGTGATGTTTCAAAGCAAGAATACGTACAGTTGGTTCCGCGGATAATTGTATGTGGCCTCTTATTACCGTCTTGACGTTCCAGCAAAAGCGATAATAAAAACATAACGCAACTCGCCAAGAAACAATTGTAACAAATTGAGGTTCACGCCTAGAAAACGTTGGACATCCTTGATTTCAAGGGTGCTTTTTTCAACGTTTGCTCCTTTTAGATGGCAAAGTTCCCAGCCCTTAGTCTAAAATTAGTCCTCTTCTAGTTTGTAAAACTGACTGTTTTCTTCTGTTAGATCTATGTATGAAAGTGAATGAGGTTTGCGCATGGTTTTGCATGTCATGGTTTAACGTTTTACTTCATTAACCGCTTCGATTCCCCAGGCTTCTATTGCGATGGTGCCACTGCGAATTACACTGACAACGTCTGCCCGAAAGGATACTATTGTGGAAGTGGAACAGAAAGACCGCAACAAAATGCTTGTCCTGTGGGAACCTTTAATAACGCGACAAAGAAGACATCTATCGACGATTGCATTCCATGCAGAGGTGGCTTTTACGAAGGAAATGATTGCCATGTGTTGAGACCGAAGAAAAATTTATAGCATTTTGTGAAAGAAAACTATTTCCCAAGATTTTTTTCGTGTCAGTTCAAAACAGAAAGATTTCAATGAAAATTGATGAAATCGTGTCACACATTTTTAAGCTCTAATTATTTTTTACTTCAAATATTATTTAGTGTCTGTATCTAGCACCCTAAAACTAGACCGACACTCAAAGCTTCAACTAAGATACAGGGTGTGAGTATGCTACAGTTGGATATAAATGAAAAAGAAAACCCACTTTGAAACTGATAAATTTCGTGAAACTTCTCTTCTTACCCCTCTGTGGTTGTAGAATTGTTTAGCAATCGTCACAAAGTAAAAACGATGACTAAAATTTTAAAGCACTACCAAGCATTTGTACTTCAAAACACATACATATATACATCAAATATAGTTAGTAGTTACTACTCGCTAAAACCTCTGCAGCTTGTTTCACCCTAAAAGGGGGATCATCAGAAGGTCCTTATTCGAATAAAATATATTTAATATGCATTTTTTTTAACAATACAGTTGTACATTTTTCATCAAGGTGGATTCTACTGTGATGGGAATGGCCTTCCTGAACCCAGTGGACCGTGTCCAGAGAGGTTTTACTGCCCAAGTGGAACGAAAAACTCGACTGAAAATATTTGCCCCATTGGTCACATTTGTCCGGCGGGCTCGGAGGAACCCACCAAGTGCCCTCCTGGGTAGGGAATGATTATCGTTAGTGTGTATTGTCAAAAAAGCTTATTTTTTTATTTTCTCAAGAGAATTACATGGTGTTTTTTGATGAACATATGTATATTTTTTTATCACAAACAAAACCGGCTTACCTTATTCAGTAAGAGATTCACGGCCGTAATACGAGAATAAACTTGTTTGTGTCGCATTCAACTCTCTGCCACATCTCTATCATCATGTTCGTCGTTGGTGATTGTAGTTCTTACAGCTGCTAAGCAAACCGTTGCAATAACGTTTTCGATTTAATAAAATTCCCATAATGTTAATGTTTTTTTCTGACACTTGGCACGACAAACGTGATGTTTTTATAGTTTATTGGGGAAGTTAGGCTACTTTTATGTTTTAACCTCTTAGTTCACGTCGTCTTTGTCTCACTAAAGTATACCTTAAGCAAAAAAACAAACAGAAAAGTGCATGTATTGACTTCACATACAGCTCCCTTGTCTTGCACGTGATCAAATGGCGATAGCAATAATAAATAATAATATAAACGAAAGTTTTAATTCATAGTCACACCAGTTCGCTTTGAAGTAGCAGGAGTAGAAACAACCCCATAATTGGTGCTTTTCTTCCAATTCTCTCGGCTTTCTAGCATTTGGAAGGAAAATGGAGATTTAACGTCCATTTTTATATATTTTGTGTCATTTTCAGATCGTTTTGTGACCAACCCGGGCTTGCTGTTGTAAGCGGCGATTGTGATGCTGGTTGGTATTGCCGGTTGGCTGCAATAAGTTCTAGGCCTGAAGATGGAAATATCACAGGTACAACCGACGTTTTGTTGCTAATCAAACTGAACAAATTTTACCAAAGTTTTCCACTAAGCTGTTCAAAAACATAGTCTACACTTTTGCCAAAAAAGCGTATTAAGTTGGACAGCACATTTCTTTGCTTTTTTATTGTTTAATTAAGCTTTCAAATCGCTCATTTGTTTAGGTGATTTTTGTCCCACTGGAGCGTATTGCCCCCCTGCTGTTGGTTCCCCTTTATTGTGCCCCCCCGGAACTTATCTTGACTCCATAAAGAACACCAATGTGTCTGATTGCTTAGAATGTGATCCAGGAAAATACTGCCAAGGCTACGGAAATGCACAGGCTACGGGTGGGTATTAAATTGTATGACGTCACAAACTGTTTACTTTTGAGCGCTATCAAAAATAAATCAACTTTTTTTAGAAACACAAAAGCGTTTTTCTGGCTAGATAAAACGGTAAATAAAAATCTATGGGCTACTTGTGACACTACAATAATGCAATTATTTCTATAACGTTTCTGTTGTTTTTCGCCTTGCTTACTACCGAACTAGAAAGTTTGCTAGTTTTTTTACTGTTTTATTGTCGCATGTTGTCAAAATCATTCTGAAAAGTTGCCTCAGGTATCTCACCATTCTGTCAATCAAATGCAAACACTTCTATAATATCAAAACCTCTTCGCATCTTCAAACGTCAAGACTTAATTTTCATTATCTCCACGACAGGTCTCTGTGCTGATGGCTTCTACTGCCCTGGCAATGCAGGAGACCGTGTCGACACTCCCACCCCATCCCAGTTCAAATGCGATCTCGGCCACCAATGCCCAAACGGATCGATTGACCAACAGAGATGCCCGTCTGGCTTTTACCAAGATCAAACTGGACAAAAAGATTGCAAAACGGTTAGAAGCAAATCGAAACATTGTGCCCATTTTTAAAATGACCCGTCGCGATTTTATAGATATTTCGTTTACTCTCTGTCACTGGAAGCATTTGTATGACGAAAGGTGATAAAAGTTGCCCTTTTTACATCGTTTCAACGCTAGACCGCAGCAAAGATCAAATTTAGCTTGCTAGAATGTAACCTGTTAATCGTGCTTTCATTATCCCGACTCATGTAACCATGTGGTTTGAGCATTGACCTACGTGACGTAATCAAAACAACTTAAGCATTATATCAAATTATTGATTCCGTTTAATACGTTAAAACCGTAGCACAACGGTTAATATTATACGAGGAAAATTAAGTAAGCTGCCTACGCTTGTTATATGATTACTTGGTGTTGGGAAGTGTTGAATTTCGGGATGAAGACCAATCTTCTTTGAACCGAAATAGATTATGATGATTAATGTTGGAGAGTATGAGTCGTAAACGTTGAAACAATGATAATATTAGTATGAATAAGCATTGTACCGGAAATCTTGCGATAATTATTTTTTTTTATTTAATTCTATTTTGAAAATGTAATTTTACTTTGCAATGAAGTCATGACATTAAATCGTTTTGAATTTACATTATTTTTCGTGCAGTGTCTTCAAAGTTACTTCTGCGACAATTCAATGCCCCCTGTCGTCGTGTCGAACTCATCTATCTGCCCGATGGGCCACTACTGTCCGCCCGGTACCAGCTTCGACACTGAGCACGCTTGTCCCGCCGGCACCTACTTGGACCGATTTGGTGCTTATAGCGTCGATCAGTGCATACCTTGCAATGCAACAATGTAAGCGTGTGACGATGTCTGTTGTTTTGCATTGTTGTACGGTTTTGTGATGTCAGTTTAAGGTTGCAAGGTATATGTCTTTTACCTTAAATTGGTTCTCTGTTATGCTTAAGCTTACAACCAAAATGCTGCACGACTATTTCCCATTCCACAAACTTTCTTTACGTTTACTGTTCTTTTTCTGCCTAGGTATTGCGAAGGTACGGGGTTAGCCGCCCCCGTCGGTGAATGCGACCCTGGGTATTTCTGTCGGGTTGGGGCGAACTCTTCAGCCCCATTCAACAACGGGGATTCGTACGGGGAGTGCGGGCCAGGTAATTAGATTTTATAAAAGTTCTATTTTATACTTATATGAGAAAATTCATCTTATATGAGAAAATTATACTTATATGAATTCATTGAAACCACTTTTTATATGAATTTGCCAAGTTCATCATTTCCCTGCTGTGATATATTTATTAACTCGATGTTGTGATTGACAGACACAAAGGTCAGTGCTTTATAGCTGTGGGTAATGTCATGTTGGACTTGTTTTTTTATAGTTTATTTTGTTGTAGTTATGACATCGGAAACTAGCTTTTTTATTGCCAGTTTAAACAAGTCTAAACTGGTTTGTTTAAACTGGTTTGAAAGACAGTATTTATTTTCTGATCACTCACGAGATCCCACATTACTTGATTGTCCCTTTGAGTTCTACGAAACTTGAATCAACTTTTTACTCAGGTTATTACTGCGAAAAGGGTACGAGCACCCCCACACCTTGTTCGCCAGGGACTTATAATCCTAACTTCGGAATGACCAACAAGTCAGCTTGCATACAATGCTCTGTTGGAACATATTGTCCTAGCTACGGGATGTCAACGGATGGGTCGCCTTGCCGCGAAGGTAATGGATTGGCAGTAGGCTCTGAAAAGCATGCAATAACTTGAAAATATTTAATCTTTTGCATGTTTTCAGAACTTTCTGATGATCTCAATTAAGGGTGAAACAGTATGCTAAGGTTTTTAGTGAATGGTAACTGCATTTGATGTAATTTGCTTTGCTTGGCATTGAGTACTTTGTTGTTGTATTAATAGTATATATTGTTGTACTTCGGTATATTTAGGTATATACAGAATGCAAATTCTGGTCTGTTTATCTTATTGAAAACCCCCGACGTTGGAGTCCAGAAAATACTTTACAAGTTTTTAAAACTGAAAGTTTGTAAACCAAAAAGTGTTTTGCTTCTTGTGGCTGTAAGACGGCTTTTATCTTGATTCCATGTATATTTATTGCAACTTCGACCTATCAACAGTGACTATACGTGCTACATAAAAAAAAGTGGCACTGGAGAGGTTTGAACCGGCATCCTATCGATCGTCAGCCTAGCGCACGAACGATTTAAATGATGATACGTCACTAAAACCGGTTTATGCAGGTTATCACTGCCCACCTGGCTCAGCCAATCAGACCCAAAGCTTGTGTCCTGCCGGTTACTATTGCCCAAGCGGAATTGACACCCCACAGCCGTGCCCCCCTGGTACATGGAGCGATGAACAAGGCCTCAACAGTTCAGCTTCTTGCAAAGAATGTTATGGTGAGTGATCACATTTACATTTCAAGTACATTTTCTTTACATGAAGCATCGGAAATTTATTAGGTATAAAATGTGTTGTGCAGTAAGTAGCGGACTTATTTTATTGCAGGTGCCAATTTGTTTTTACAAAACTTCTTGCTTTTTGTCGTAGTATTTGTTCTGTTTGTGGTATGTTCTACTTTACCATTATGTTTTTTTTTGTAAAATTTATAAACTAAGTAGCGATAAATATTGTCATCGTCATCATCATTAGGATTTCCTAATAATAGAATGAAAATTTTTGACGATTATAAAGGATGGATGGATGGTTATTTTATTTTTGTTTGGATGCGAAACGTACATAAAACAAAAATGTGCATCCAATGAAAGAGTGCGAAAGACCGTAGCCCTGAAAAGCATATTGTTATGTAGATTTTTACTGAACATTAACTTTTGCATGCAGCCGGATACTACTGCAACGAATCAGCGCAAGTTGAAGTGACCACGCCATGTGTGGAAGGCTACTACTGTCTCGCTGGTCAGAGTCAGCCTTTCGACAACATCTGCCCTGCTGGCCTGGTCTGTCCCACTGGCAGCCCCATCTATCAACAGTGCAAGCCTGGAACGTACACCAATACAACAGGTGATCCCAATAGTTTTTAGCATTGCGTTTAGTTGAGAATGTATCGTTTGTTGTTGTGAATACAGTAGAACTCGGTTAATCCGGATTCGATTTGACCGGCGATTCCATCCGGATTAGGCGAAGATCCGGATTAACCGATGACTGTTCTATCAAGCCTGACTCATTTGTACTTCCAGTTTCATCCGGTTTAGGTGAAGATCCGGATTAACCGAATCCGGATTAACCGAGTTCTACTTTTACATTTAATGCTTTGAGAACATGTTTTGTCATCGTTGATCGTCATGTTTTTGTCATTGCTTGTGTTTGTCATCGTTAAAATTCGGTTTTGTCTCCTCTTGTGAAAGTAGTCGATTCTTTACTTGCAGCGATTGTCTCTCCTCTTATTCTCCATCTCGTTCTATTCATCGCATCTTCCTCCTTTAGCCGGACCTTGTCTACTTCATTTTTCAACTTTTCTTTCCATTTTTGTTTTGGACGTTTCCTCTTCCCATCCATCTTCAAAGCCAATGTTTTGTGTCATTAACTTCATATCAAACCATTGTCCGATTGCATTGTTCCATTGTTGTAACCATTGTTCCATTATAATGCGTTTCATGTGTTGATGCTTAGGTCAATACGAGTGTGATTTGTGCCCTGCTGGCTTCTACTGCGTCCCAGTGGACGTTAACAATGCGACCTTGAATGTCCAGGATTGCCCGAAAGGTTACTACTGCCCCATTGGAACAGGTGAAAATATATCTTTGCTATAGTTTATGAACGAACGGAAAGCAAAACCTTTTTGTCCACCTTCAAGGCGTAGTGTTTGTAACTTGTCGATATTCTGCTACTGTGCTAGTATCACTAGAGGTTACACTACTCTCAAGATATCTAAGGCCAAAATATCCTAAAATAATATGTTACATTGAATATTGTATACAGAATATGTTTTTTAATTCTATTGTAACGTGTTTTTTAATCCAGTCCTGGTTATTAACTGGTGTTTGAAGATCCTAAGAAAAGTAAAGGAAAAGGCAAAAAGTCAATTTTTGCGTCCACCTTCAGGTGAAGTGTTGATAACTCGTTTGTGTTCAGGTTCAAATTCAAGCTGGTGGCAGCCATGCCCTGCAGGCACATACGGTGATGAACTCAACCTAGAGTCTGCAGACCAGTGCAAGCAATGCGACCCTGGGTACTATTGTGAGGGAACGGGCAAGCAGACGTTTACAGCTGAGTGCGAAGCAGGTGTGATCAGATGTTTCGATTTTAAAGTTTTATCGGCGTCAAAGTTTTTAGTAAAATCGATATAAAAAAAGAAACAAGATATCAAACGTAATTTTACAGTTTCAACACTCCTTTTTTTTTAAAGCTTATGCTTCTTTTTTGTGCAAACTTCCGGGATTGCTACACTGCGCGCGTGGTATTATTGAACAAAAGTGTGTTTCTTTCATTTTAGGATATTACTGTTCAAGAGGTGTAGATCGGCCTCGACCAGGGAACGGTACTACTAGTTATCTGACATCTACAAACCCCGGTGATAACTGCTCTTGCTGCGAAGGAGCCAACACTGGAGTGGGGGGCGTGTGCCCCATCGGGTCACATTGCCCCAAAGGTAGCCCTTCACCCGTTCTCTGTGACGCTGGCTCTTACACGGACTACCAGCGTGCTGTTGCTTGCGAGCCTTGCAAGGAAGGATATTTTTGCTTACTTGGGGCCACAGGATTTAAAGAAAGCCCTTGCCCATCAGGCCATTTCTGCCCCGAAAACACAACCTTTGCCACAAAAAACCCTTGTCCACCTGGAACATACAACCCATCGCCTCTCGGCAAATCAAATTCGGATTGTTTGAGTTGTCCCGCTGGTGAATATTGCGATAGGAATGGACTAAATGAAACGACTGGAAACTGTTCAGCGGGTTTCTATTGCTCTGCTGGTAGTGCAACAGCCACTCCCGTGGACTTACCAGAAGGAAGCAACTGTCCAAAGGGATTTTATTGTCCAGAAGGTAACCGTCTTATTGTTTTGGCATTTTGAATGTATCATGCAATTTGTAGATAGGTAAGCATATCTTTGAAGATTTAATAATTGTCTTGGCAGTAGTTTTCGTTTACGAAAAATGTTTCATCACCGTAAAGAGATAATTAATTAATTACCCGTCGATAGGTTTATGTTTTCAATGGAGAGCATACGGCATTGCATATAATTGACAATGCTTTGTTCGAAGATGAACGCAGTATGCAACATCTGTAGCTATCTTTTTCTTCAGGTTCCCATGCTCCTATATCTTGTCCCACCGGGTACGCCTGTCCTTATTCAAACCAGTCTTCAGTCAACGATCTATGCGCCGCTGGATATTATTGCTCGATCAATGCTACCACTGTCAGGCCGGATGGTTCTGATCTCACGGGATGGCCGTGTCCACCTGGGCACTACTGCGAAAGCGGTACGCTTACCCCAACCCAATGCCCCGAAGGAACGTACAGTAGCTCTTACCGAAACGAAAATGAGACCAACTGCCTTGATTGTACCGAAGGGAAATTTTGCTCACAGCGAGGTCTAACGGAACCAGATGGAAACTGTTCCGCAGGGTACTACTGTCCTGGTAGGGACGTCCAAGGCGACTCAGTTCCGTGCTCGCCCGGTCATTTCTGTGAGCCGCTCTCTCCTGACCAACAGAGTTGCCCGTCTGGGACCTATCAAGACCAGTCAACAAAATCTTCATGCAAAGAATGCCCTGAAGGATTTGTATGCAATGCAACCTTTGGTCCTGTCGTGTTTCCTTCTGTTTCATGTCCGCCCGGCTATTATTGTCCAATCGGTACAAGTTATGGAGAGGAATTCCCTTGTCCTATCGGTAGGTGATCGATTTGTTTAATACTTTCTGTCGGATCTGTTATTATAGAAGTTGTGTTTTCGAAACGAGAAATTTGTGAAAGGATTTTTTTTGTCTAACTGATAAGAATCACCCTTATCGTACTCCACAACCTAGGCACGTTTGGGTCCATGAACCCTAAACCCATTGTACCACGCCCCTGTTATCCTGATTACTGATTAACTATTGTTATTTTTTCAACCTTACAGGAACCTTTAACGACCGACTTGGGGCCATTTCCTCACAAAACTGTACAGCTTGCATTGGCACCTTCGCCTGTGACAAACCTGGCCTGGATTATCCAACGACTAAATGCTCATCCGGTTACTTCTGCAAGTAAGTTTCAGATAAATTTGCTTTGATTGAAGTAAAGGCGAGGTACCATGACGCACTCAATAGTTGTTTGTTTGACGCCCCACGAGATCAAGTAATGGTATCTCGGCATGACATTCAGAGATATATTTAATTTTCTTCTTTTTCAACAGATTGATCATACTTGATCAGCTGTGACCTCCTTTTATGAACTTTTTTCATTTTGTTTTGTCGTTTGTTTTTATTAGTAATTCCAACATGTTTTCCAATCCTGCAATTTGCTTGATGTTGTCGATATATTTAATGGATGGATGCAAATATTAGCTTTTCATGTCTTTTTATTCACTTAGTCTAAAATTGTCGCTGTCAAGCAAAATCCTAGACACGATAAAAATGAGCTATTAGTATTAAGCTATTTTTTATATACCACAGTTTATAACAAACCCCGTCGTTTCTTTGCACTTACTGTACGTAGCATTTAAATCTCATCGATTCCAAACCCACAGGTCATCCGCAAACTCAACCACACCAACTCTGGGATCGGACTTAGCGGATGTTTGTCCGAAAGGCTACTACTGCCCTGAAGGAACTGATGAACCACAGGCCTGTCCAGCCGGGACTTTCAGGTATGATCGAAAGTTTTTTTGCGTACATGAAATGAAACCCTTACCACTGTCACTACGTTTTTCAGCAAAGTGCATGGCTCATTTGTTTTGTGTTTCGTCTTTTTTATTTGAAGACAATTTTTCTTCGACACTTTTTTCTGGAAATAATTAGTTGTGTACGGTAATAAAAATCTTTCAACACTTTTTGGCATAAAACTATACCCAGAAAATGCTTACTAAGAAAAAGGAATGTCCTCACATCTGTAGGATTTCAGTTTGCAATTATGTTTCCAAAATCTTGTCTGTATTGTAGCTAACACAAATTAACGCATCCTTTCATACTATACTATTGAAGTGTTGGAAAGTTAAAAAAATGAGTATGACCAGCCGAACTTACACAATGACCTAATAGTAGATACAACAATGCCTATTGTTTAGTGACCAAGACACTCTGAGTAGTGAATTCGAGTGTTCCAATTGTACTGCTGGTTTCTTCTGCAACTTGACAGCCCAACTAACTGTGGCTGGACCTTGTGTTGCTGGCTATTACTGCCCATCGCGATCCACAGTTCCCTATGAGGTATTTCGTTACCACTTTCTATTCATTCGTCTTATGAACGAAATTATCAAACGCATTTACTTCTCATGACAACTGATTGTTTTATTTCTGTTAAGGAAAGAGAACATTTAACAGCTATGACTAAGGCAACGAAGCAGAGAAGGACTTCTACTTGGGCATCAGTAGCCTACAAGGCTTAGAACTCACTTGTCCAGTTATTACCATTGTTCAGAGCTTCTAAACCTATTACTCTCGTTTGCCTATTTACAAATGTCTAAAGATGAATTTTCTCATTCACCTTTTTTCAGTTTAGATTTGAGCATCGTGCATTCTCTATTTTCCATAGTCAATATCATCATCATTTTCAGTTTGTGGTAGCCCACTGCAAAGCGAAGGCCTTCCCCTTTTATTGCCAATCCAGTCTATCGTGTATTTTGGTATTATTTGTATTTAGTAAATATACCCGTGCGGTATTTTTTATCTCTGGCTGAGAACCCTAATTTTTGGTTCATACTTTATCTCCCCTGATACTTACTGGTGTGGCTGGTTCAGGTGCTGTGCCCAGCTGGGAGCTATTGTGAAGAGCAGTCACCCGATCCTACTCCATGCCCGGTCGCAACTTACTCTAACGCCGAAGGATTAACTTCATCCTCTGAATGTTTGGATTGCTTACCAGGATTTTATTGTGATGACTTAGGAAAAACTAACGTGACTGGACCTTGCCAAGAAGGTAGCTTTGACACAGCTTACAATTTATTTTGGCTTTCTCCGCTAACTAAATCTTAGTGATCGTTGAAAGGTGTTTGATCAAGCTCAATTTGTTGTTTTTACAGTCGAAGCATTGACATCAATCCTTTATGAGTCATGAAAAGAATTTATATCACGTAGTTATAAATTTAACTATATCCCAGTCAACAAATCAGCTCCTTTTGATCATTGGTTTAACGTTTACAGACGGTGAATCAATGTTATAAGAACTGATTTTCTGCCTGGTAAAAACAGCGCTTTCTGTTTCATCTTTTCACCCGTTCTTGCATTTCCTAGGCTTCTACTGCCCTGGCAACGGCAGTTCAACACCAACCGACATTGCATGTCCGATCGGATTTTATTGTCCTCCTCAGTCTTCAGCTCCTAAAGTGTGTGGTGATGGCTTGTACTCCGCATCCCCGACAGCTGCAACTTGCATCCCATGCCCAGCCGGCCAGTATTGTGTTGCTGCTGACGTAGTGTCAGGTGACCCTACGTCACTGTCCAAGCCTTGTCCCGAAGGCTATTATTGCCCTAATGGGACAGGTGAGTAACAATATTTCCTTCATTTTTTTTAAATTTTCATGTTATTTGTGCAAAACGTTTCATAGATTTATTTTTTCTGCAATTTCTTTTTCTTCTGTGCGATGAAATTGTCTTTATCGTTGTAATATGGCGTCCGCATTAATTTCTAATTACAACATTACAGTTATATTTAAAGAAGTTTCCTGTCTGTTTTAGGTTCAGACTGGAAGCCTTGTCCTATCGGTACTTTCTCGGACAAAACAGGACTAGCGTCCATCTCTGAGTGCTCGCCTTGCTCTGCTCGATACTACTGCAACTCCACTGCCCTGCAAGCCCCGACTGGCCTTTGCTCCTCTGGTTATTACTGCAAATCAGGTGTCGGTGTCCCCAACCCAGACCCCAGTGACTTCACTTGTGGACCATCGTCTGAGTCAGTCTACTCAAGCATTGGAGGCATATGCCCCACGGGAGCATTTTGTATACAAGGCAGTGAAAGTCCAGTGGTAAGTGCTGTAAACAGACACGTCATAATGCACGTCAGTTGCGTTTTTAAATTGTTTCTGTTTATATGGTCACGTTGAGTAGACCTTCTGTGGTCCTATGTTAGTTTCCATTCTTGCAGTTTATATTTCTCTATGACATTTCAGTGATTTTTACACTCTTGGTTTTTAATATGCAGCTGATTAAAAATTTAATTAGAAGCTACAAGGGTCTGTGAAGTGAATTAAACTAAAGCAATGTTTTGTTACAATATCTCAAATTCATTGACCACCTGTATCTAGTAACTCATATCTGTTTGGAAGTTAACATTTAAAAAACACACTTGGGCAAAAAATTATTTATTGTTTAAACTGTCTCCAGTTCAAACGTCTGTAGCAATGCATTCATTTTTACTATTCAATGTAACTTCTAGTTTTTGTGAAATACTCACACTATGATAATAGCGCTCTGTAGATCACTCCAGTGTTGTGTATTTGTTTATAATATTATATATTATCATTTTCACCTGGCGGATCTGGGAAAGTGTGTTAGTGCTTTTGCAAGACAGGCCAATATACACTTAGCTGTTATTTTTCTATTAGGGTTGCCCAGCTGGTTATTTCAACGACCTAACCACCCAAGAAGCTTGTCAACCATGCCCGGCTGGATACTACTGTGAGGCCAACACTACGTTTTACGCACCAAACGCTTGCCCTGCTGGTAGGTGGTGAACGACAAAAGTTACAAAGTGATGTTATACGCGTGCTGCTTTGAAACTTGTAACTTGGAAAAGTCTTTTTTTCTATTTACGCACGGTTTTGCAGATGTCTACCGGCAATTGTGACGTGAAAACGTGTCTTTGTGTTGTCATCATCGACACAGATTTTACTCATTCCCATCAGCACAGTACCCGTTCTGTTGTTTCTTTTATGTGGTGATAATGATGCAATTGACGCATAGACGATTAGCTATTAGTGACATGGGTTGAGAATGCTCGTTTCAAAAGATTTGTATATTTTAAAGTATTCCAAATCCTGTTTTCTTATTCCAGTGTATTTTCAAAATATTTCTTAGAATAACAATTGTCAGTAAAAGTGTTCGGCTGGTCCGTTATCTTGTGCAATAAAATGAGAACAGCATAGTGAAATGACACAGCGCTCGAAAGGAATACTAAAACATTAATCGATTGAAAGTACTGTAGACTATCTCACATGTAAAGGCAACGGGGATCCGCTAATTGTTCATGTCGGTCTTTTAGCCAGGGACCTGCCCTCTGCAAAACTGATCAAATAAAATTGATTTCCTTACGTAAAATTTACTGAAGAGTTTCGACTCGTCATCTGACTTAAGTCTCTTCTTTTTCAGGTTATTTCTGTCCGGTCGGTACAGAGTACGACGTTCAGTACCCATGCCCGGTAGGTACATTTAACAACGAAACTGGCGGAAAGAGCGAATCTTTTTGCATCGACTGTCCACCAGGAAATTACTGTGATGGCAAGGGAAACACTGATGACGGGAGACCATGCAGTCCCGGATATTACTGCTCAGGTCCATGTTCGAGATGTTGTTAGATTTATTGTTGCCCTCAGTTGTCTGACTGGATGTTATTGTATGTGCAATTGTGCATTAGTGCATTACACATTTACACTTACCCGTAAATTATTTTTGTATTGCAGCGCTTTAATGTTATGCCTTCTTTATAATTTTACTGCCTTACAGCGTTCGGGAGAACATTTTTGTTGCTGTAGCTCGACAACGTGTTTCTATATTCTTTTAAATTTCTGTTTTTAACTTCGAAAATTGTCACTGTTTTATTTTTATTTTTTTTGCGTTCACAGGAGGTTCGAGTGATCCAGAAGGTGTAACAAGCGGGGGATCGTGTACAAAGGGAAGCTACTGCCCCGAAGGTTCATCGAAGCCATTGGACTGCCCGGCCGGGAAGTATTGTGGATCCGATCTTTTGTCCGAACCCACCGCAAACTGCACCGAAGGTTACTTTTGTCCCCCCAACTCGACAGTTTCTCAAGAAGAGAAGTGGAGATGTGACACGGGTTCTTACTGTCCTGAAGGGATCACGGCACCTATACCCTGCCCAAACGGCACTTATGGCACGCCTAATATTGCACTTGCGTCAGAAGCACAGTGTAAGTTGTGTGACGGTGGATACTACTGCAACGGTGTTGGACAAACGGGAACATCTGACAAATGTTCAGGAGGATTTTACTGTCCCCCTGGAAGTACATCGCCTGAAAACCCTGCTACCGTTTGTGAAGCAGGATACCGCTGCCCCCAAGGCTCAGCGGCCCCCATCGAATGCAACCGAGGCTTCTACCAACCGTCGGTGATGCAAGATTCGTGTGTAATTTGTCCAAACGGATCCTATTGTCCAGATGGAGGACCTGTGTCTATACCAATAGATTGTCCCTCTGGATACTATTGTCCTGATGGCACAGAGAGGAATACTCAATATCCGTGTCAGTCTGGTTCATACAACAACCTCACCAAACGCGACTCTCCTTCAACATGTCAGCCATGCTGGCCTGGATATTACTGTGCCACTCCAGGCAGCAGCACAGGCCAAGGAGATGGGCCTTGTCAAGCTGGTTACTATTGCTCTGGTGGCTCTTTAGTCAACACACAGCACGAGTGCCCGGAAGGTTTTTACTGTCCTGAAGGGAGCGCTAACGCAACCGCGTGTCCTAGTGGTACGTATGGTGCAAGTCCACGAAGCACAAGCTTGTCCGATTGCACACCTTGCCCAGCAGGAAAATACTGTCCAAAGGGTTCTTCCGTTGGCTTAGATTGCGACCCTGGGTTCATATGCAGTGGCGGATCTGATATTCCTAACCCAACCGATGGGAACAAGGGATATCTCTGCCCAAAAGGCTCCAAGTGTGAGGCGGGAGATGAGGCCCCACAGGCTTGCAACCCTCGCGAGTACCAACCAGGCCAAGGCAAAGCGACATGTGATACCTGTCTTCCTGGATTCTATTGCCCTAATGCCAACATGAGTGCAGGGATTCCATGCACTGCAGGATTCTATTGCGAAGCGGGCACATTGAATCCCACTCCGTGTCCTTCAGGGACGTATTCAAACAACGTGGGATTGGAAAACTCCACCCAATGCACACCTTGCCCAGCTGGTCGGTAAGTGTTTCACTCGTTTGAACTTAGGAATAACTCTTATTTCATTGAGTATCAAGGCCTGATGTGGCAAAGGTAACCATATGCAATGAGTAAAACGTCTTTTCTCATTACAACTTTTTTATGCTTATGTACCGTAAATATTTTAAGTGTGTTTTATTTTGTTTCAGAAGCTGAAAGTCAACTAAATACGTAATTTGCTTCTTGTTTATTTGCATTGTGACGTATATTTGGACTGGGTTCGTCATTGATATAACTTTGCTGTTAAATCGTAATATCATTGCACTGCCGCAGAAGAACAATCCCAGTCAGCAAATTAGTTCTCTTTTGTATTAACAACGTTTGCAGACGTTTAATGAACGTAAAAAACGTCTTATTTGCTGACTGATGTGTGGTAGTTCTGATGATAGATGGTAAACTGACGGAATAATACTTTTGTAGATTTTGCATTTCACCTGAAACGGATCCGTCTGCAGAATTATGCGAAGCCGGTTACATATGCCGCGGTCATTCGTCCGTCGCAAACCCTTTTGTTCTGGATGCTTACGGGAACGAGCGCTGTCCTCCTGGCTTCTATTGCCCCACTGGTATGTGACAGCTTTTTAGGTTTCAATTGACCATCTCGCTGACCCATGCACGCAATATGCACATCACTTTTGATTACTGCTGAGTCAGAAACAAGATACACTGTATATTGGTTTAGGTTGTGCATTACTTGTATCACTCAGCATTTTTAGTGATTTATTATTGTTTTTATCTAATAGCATAAAAGGTACTAATTGACCGCTTTCTTCGGATACGATAAGCTTGAAACTTTGTCAAACGTTCCTAACGTCAATTTAATTTCAGGCACTCCCAGCCCCGTACAATGCCCACCCGGCACTGTTAGAACGGAATTTGAGGGTAAGTCCATTAACGATTGCGACCCGTGTCCTGCAAGCTACTATTGCTCTGAGCCGAATGCCACCGTACCTACTGGTTTGTGCGCCCCTGGATACTACTGCCCTGCAGATGCGAACATCACTGATCCAAAGCCCACCAGTTATGAATGCCCACCTGGGTTCTACTGCGAAGAAGGATCGGCGTGGCCAACAGGCTGCAGTGCTAGTAAGTGATAACCCACATTCTAACAAAGCTTAACTCTACCGTGTCCTGCATTATTTTAAACCGATGCTCGTTATTACGTGACACGAAGCATTGTTTTGTAACAGAATATCTGTAAATTTATTAATCTCTTTTAAAGAGTTTGTCGCTAACTGGGAAATGCCATGGTTGATGCACTAAAATTTAGAATTGGGGAAAATTTCAATTTCTATGTTGGTTGCCATGTGTCCTCGTCTATGATTTAACAATACACTTGTGGACTATTGTGTTTGGACGAGGCGCTCGTACATATTGGTACACTTAAATCTGGAAACGACGATTGCCTTCTCTGTCTTTCCGTCTATTTAATTTAGTCTTAACCACCAGTCACAAGCTTTGATGAGACAAAACAAACTCATCATTTATAAAATCGTTGTGCAGTGTGCACTCCTATTGTCGGTTCGTAATTCAGCATTGTTTAACATTTCTGACTCTACCATCCCTGGAGTCTTTTCTCGGACAATGCTTCAACTTGATTTCAGCACATCGGTTTTAAAACGTTGTCTTCGGATCTCATTATTTTTTGTTAACCATTCTAATTAACGCTTTTATACGTTTAAGCTACATACCAACCATCGAAGAAGTCGTCGTCCTGCCGTCTTTGTGATGAGGGATACTTCTGCCAGGCCAATTCTACGTATCCCGATCTGTGTCCAGTTGGCTATTACTGTCCCGAAGGTTCGGCTGTCGGGCAGCTTTGTCCCAACGGCACATTCGGTGACAGCATCGGGTTGTACTCACCATCTCAATGCTCGATATGTCCGACTGGATCTTACTGCATTAATGGAAATATTACCGGTACGAGAAGTCAATAACTGGAATGGTTTTGTTGCCAGTTTTCAACGTTTAAAGAAAACCGGTAGCATTGCGTATTCAGTGTGACCGCTGGAGTTAACGCTTTCAATTGTGACTTAAATTTTTGACGTTTTAAATTTTTTCCATTTTTTCCATTGCTTTTATTGTTGTGAATACTAAGTCTGTTTTAGTTGGAATTTAGATCATGCACTATTTCAATAGGACCCTGTGCTCCTGGATACTTCTGCGTCAGCGGAAGCGGCACACCTACACCTGTTAACTCTACTTCTGGGAATGTGTGTCAGTCTGGCTACTACTGCGTCGAGGGGACCACGCAGCCGCAACTGTGCGACTCTGGGCTGGTGATTACTGATGTAGGAGCAACATCCAAGGACGATTGTACTTTATGCCCGGCAGGTTACATTTGCCCCAACAGCAGCTTTGCCGTTGAATGCAATCCTGGGTTTTATTGTCCATTCGGAGTTGACATGACCCCATGTCCCCCTGGCACCTTTTCAAACCAGGAAGGCGCCCCATCCAGCAGCACATGTCAGCCGTGCACCCCTGGATACTGGTGCCCCAACCCCGCCACCACCAACCCAACTCAAAATCCGTGTCCGGTGGGTCATTACTGCCCACTGGGCACAGGTGGAACCCCCACGTCCAACTCAACCCTAGAACCTGTCCCTTGCCCATCGGGAACTTACAATGACCGGGTAGCAGCCGTCCAATTGTCTGACTGTCTTCCTTGTCCGGCCGGCTTCTACTGTCCTAATGCGACAACAGTTTGCTTCAACTGCTCGGATGCCGCGGTGACAGGTGAAGTATTTATTTTGTGTGAAATCGTTAAATTTTATAAATTTCAAGTTACTTGTGTTACATTTAAGGTGCTATTTTAATTACCTCACGTTACTTATTTCTTATCGAAAGGTTAAACACTTAAACAGGCTACTTGTGAGCATGGGCATTGGACAATGCTACTTTTCTTTGTAATTAACTTGGTTTACGTTTCTAGTGTGTTTTTACATTTGTTTCACTACAGCTATCTTCTAACTTCTTAATCTATGCGTATAGGGATTGTCTGTGACTTGGGAACTTACTGCCCCGAAGGGTCGGCTTCTGTATTGCCCTGTGAAGGGGGTTACTACTGTCCTCAAGCTGCTGTTCAGTACCCATGTCCTGCAGGTAAATTAAAATGACGTCACAGTATTTGTTTCGTGACAAGCTGTTGCATTTTACGGAGGATTAACAAACTATAGGATTTTATTATAATTTTATCGTGTAGTGTTTAATGCATGGCATAGTGGGCGCTTTACAGATAATTTAGATTTTATTTTAAAAAAAAATGGAGTTTCGGTGTTTTGCTTTATTCTCACTTTTACTGTTTGCTTTTACGAATTTTGATAAAATTCTTAGGAAATTACTGTCCGCAAAACTCGAGCGCTCCAGTCCCTTGTTCTCCCGGTTACTACTGCCCTGCAAGTTCTGCTATGGAGTTGAAGTGTCCCCTCGGTTACTACGAAAAAGACGGTTCTCTGCGGACCTCATTTGAAGACACCTGCACTCCATGTCCCCCTGGCACATTCGGTGGCACATCCGACCGGCAGGTAGGATTGTTTCAACCAACCAACTCAATTTTTATCCAGATCAACGTTACTCGTTTATTCAAATGAAGTTTTTACGTCTTCGGTGAGTGCGAGACCACGAAGTAAAGGGAGAAATAATCACTTCACGTGACCACCGAAGTCGAACATAAGTTGTCTTATGCCTGAATCACAGGCATAAATTGGTCTCGTTTTTCGAGTTTTTTGAATGGCCAGACCGAGTATCGAACCAACGTTTATTGATGCATAGTCGGAAACTATACCAACTGTATAAAGTAGTGAGCTGATCATTTAACTAGACATTACATTGCGGGATGTGAAACTCCGCTTTTCAGGCCACACTAGAAGGGTAAATCTTTATTTGACAATTTTTTACACCTTGCTACAAGCTTGCTTTCAAAATGGAACCTTAATTTACTTCACGACTTTAACAATAAAACATAAAGGAAAGGTGGTCCCATACTTGATTCAAGTTTTAGGCATGAGAAGATAAGGTTCTCATTGAACTGTAACAGTATATAACCTATAAAAAGTACAACACTTTGGAAATGAAAAAACGACCTTTTTGGCGTGGTAGATGAGCCAAGAGTTGTCGATTTTATCGCTATCGCTATTCTATCGCTGCCAATTCTTGCTTTCCCAAACTGCGGAGAAACATGTGTTTTTGGAAAAGCCTTGATGGTTAGCGTGGAGGCTACTCCGACATGGTTAGCGAACCGCAATGCTCGCTGTTCTATAGTGATTAGTTCAGCCTTGTGATGAGGCTAGGTATATCGCTCCTTCTGAACATAGTTTCGCACTCTTGATCTTAAATTTTTGCATTTAACAAGCATTACATTTTCAGACGTGCACTATTTGCCAATCTGGAGTTGTTTGCTTGGAGGCTGCCACAACCGACCAACCCCAAGCTGAAAACGCCACTTCCAATGAAACTAATTCCTTTCCCTGTCCACCTGGCTACTATTGCCCAGCAGGGTCGACAACCCCGACCCCTTGCCCAGTTGGAACATACAATCCATTGGAATTTGCTAAAGACTCATCAAGTGCATACTGCATACCCTGCGCTGTTGATTACTTTAACAATCTCGAGGTACCAGTTTCAGCTTTATTGTTTTCTGTCCATACGCATTGGTTGATTTAAGAACATGTGTCCCTTGACTGATAAATTTTCTTCTAAGGCTTGATCTGGGCAATTTTGCATACTCACAACGCACAATATATATGTGTTAAACAATATGCAATTTTGCACCCTTGATTTGAATCACTGACACATTCTTTTTTTCTTTTGATGTACAATTGATTTGTCTTTTGGCGTTCGTTTCTTCTCGTGGGACGTTGCTTTACATCGCTAACTAGTTATTGTCGGCTGCAAAGCCGAGTACTGAAAGCTTTTGGTACGGTACTCGAAAGGGCACCTGTTCGACACCGCTCAAGAGCATGCGACTGTGTCTTTGGCAAGACACTTAAAGGCATGCCTGAAGGTGGACACAAGGATTGGCTTCCTGTCTACTTCCTAAATCTAAATCTTCAACCACCCTGCTTAACCCTGGACACGACAAAAAAAAATCATTAACCAGGTATTTAATAGCTCGCATTTTTCTCAAGGCCCAAGTAGCCTGCCTGTCGTGCGGGGGAGACGCGTCCCAGCCATCGACGGGTCAAACCTCGTGCTTGTGCACTGGCTCTGGCAGAGACTTCCAACCCAGTGACAGACAATGTCCTTGCGCATCAGGGTACCAGCCAGACGTATCTCGCGGTGGAGATTGTGTCAAGTAAGTTAAAACATAAGTTGTTTTTTTTTCATTTTTTAGTTGATACTGTGTGAGGTTATTAAATCTGATGAGTAAATAGCTGAAAACAAAATTTTATCAGCAATTTGAAAGTGACTTTCCTTTTGACTGACGCAGCAGAAATTCTTTCTATTCATAAGCTTCCATCAGTTTCTTAATCGTTCGATCTTGTGTCTTTTACGCTTAAGGTTTGTGATGGCCGTCCTGATACGTCATACAACCTCGGTTCATTTTTTTTTTCAGATACGTCTATCCGATATGCACAGGCGGGTCTTCTCGCTCTCAGAATGGCAATTGCCTGACTCCGGAAGAATGGGTCATTGAGTGTGAGAACATATGTGGGTCAGGGCTGTCGCAAGGTCAGTTGAAAGTTTATTTGCAATGAACAAAGAGCTGTATCATTTCGCATATATTTAGCGTTTTCAAGTTGCTTCATTGTATTGGTAAAAAAAAGCAGTCCCATCACCCGAGGCTGCATTCTAATTATCTTAATAAAAGATTGAGTTTCCCTTTTAGCAGCATGATCGTTGTTTGTTTCACAAGAGTGTACAGTAGATACAAACGACCTGTTTTAGCTAAAACAGATCGTTTGTATCTACACTTATGAAATCTTAATAAGCGTGCTGGTATCAATCAAAGTCGAGTATATGCTAATTATTATTCTTGCATTTGTTCATCTTTCATTTTGTTCTTCTTTAAACAATAGCATTATTCTGATATCTCAAACAAATTCAGTGACCGAGTGTTTTCGCTTTTGGCTCTGGTGCTGATAGATCGTAGATCGATTCCGGGTCGGGTCAAACCGAAGACTTTAAAAACCGCATCGATTGTGTTCTTTCTTGCATAACGCAGTGAGGATAAGTCGGGTAATAATGTGATAAAATCGAATGTAAAAGTGATATGTAATTAAAAAGTAAATGCTATCGCTAAAAGCCCTTAGCTGTTGTAGAGCGACAATAAATAAAAACATAACACTATTATTATTCTGGTACCTCAACAGGCGTGGACACCACTATAGGTGTATGCAAGTGTAAAGTCGATGACCTAGAAAACATATGCGATCTCGAATGCCGGACTAAACAGCAAAGCACAATTGAACTGGTCTGTCCTGATCCTCTATCCAGCAGTAACACCACTTACATAAGGTATTGAATTATGTTGTTTCATGCTAAGCTGACAAAAACAACGTCATCTTACATCATTTATGGTTAAGTTTCCATTAAAAAATCAAAAGATTAAGACAACTGTATGCCATTGCCATGCGTTTTCCAGTCAACTGCTGACACACATAATTAAGACCATGACTTACTTTACTATGGATGAAATGTTAAAGTAGATCATGTTGCTTGGTTTTGTTTTGCTAGTAGTTTACCAACGTAACCTCTGTACCAAAATAGTAAATTCGAATAGGTCTATTAGAGTATCTTGCTGTTTCTTGCGTTTCATGAGCAACTACGACCGATTCTGTTTTTTTTTTCGCTGAGACTTTTCGGCCATTTGTCCAAAATGATTTGAAAAAATGTGGTCATTTTTTATTTATTTCGGTCATTTTTTCGGATGAAAATATTTCCTTTCAAGTATATAGCCGATACAAACCAAAATTTGCACTTCCTGACCAGCTACAATTAAGTTTCGTTGAAACTTCTTTGCAATCACTGGAATCGATTTGCGCTTACATATTTTTTCTGACATTTTGACCGAATTGACCATACTTTTTTCGGACATTTTGCTAAAAAATCGGTCAATGACCGATAAATGACCGGAAAAAAACCCCAGGACTACCGACTACATAATTCGACCAGTAGCAGACAATCGGCACCTTTTCTTGCGTGACAAATACAAAGCGAAGTATCTGGATAAAAACTGGTTTCGAATTTTTTTCGTAAAATATTAAAGTGAATTC
Organism: Aplidium turbinatum; assembly: GCF_918807975.1. Classification (NCBI taxonomy): domain Eukaryota; kingdom Metazoa; phylum Chordata; class Ascidiacea; order Aplousobranchia; family Polyclinidae; genus Aplidium; species Aplidium turbinatum. The sequence continues at coordinate 52,817,626 of NC_137472.1, forward strand.
AAGGAAACAAAATACAATAAAAAAAAAATAATTTGAACTTAACGAAATATCAAATAAAAATTGTTTGAGCAACTGGAGCTTTAAATCCTGATCAAACTTATTAGTTATTCTCTTCTTAGTCTAAAGGCAAGGGTGTCGTATTAAAAAGCTATTCTGCGACCATTAGCTCGGTTGCTACACAAGCAAGCAAACGTTTGATCATCGTGTGTGTTGTAAGCTAAAACTGTCTTCACAAGGAAAGATTTCTTTGTTTTGAGATACAGTATAATAACCTAAACTAAATCGATCGTTTTTTGGCAGTCAAATGTATCAAGAGCTGACAGCGATAGACGCTTGTTTTGCCCATTAGATTTTTTGCTAGTATAGCACCACTAAAAGTATCCTGCTAAATTCTTACCTTTGTGGAAAACAACTGTCGTTCTCTACAGAGTGAACTATCTCGATGGGAGAAGTGAAGAAATTCCATCCACGGATCTTCTCAACATCATCAACGCTCGACTGTCGATCCTGCCTGACCAGTGTACGTCTGGCACTGCTAGTACACAACCAATATCGCTCATGGAAACGTCCAGTGAAGGTTTTCTGGGCGTGTATGAGCCAGATGCCACCAATTTGAATGAACAACTGGTCAATAACATGCCGGTTTGTACAATTACGATTTATTCCGATTACAATTACGATTTATTCCGATTACAATTACGATTTATTCCGATTACAATTACGATTTATTCCGATTACAATTACGATTTATTTACGTTATTTAATCCACTAACTTTTACGAGTTCTTCAGAGTTTTAAAGAGATACACCCATTACTTGTATCGGTCCATTGTTCATTGTACTCCAGACTCAATGGATAATTTCATATACAATATACTGTAGATGTTCACCAAACTTAAACTTTTCTTTCAGTTTAAGAACTTTTTATCATCGTATCAGTTTCTCATCAAGTAAACTTGACTTTATGTGCTTGAATTTGACTATAGAACAGCAATTAGCCAATCGAGGTTTAAAAACTTATCTGTGTCATCCTGTTTTAACTCATTAGCATCGAAGTTATATGTTTGTCTCCAGGCCACAGCTGCAAGCCGTCGTCGCAGAAGTTTGTATGACTACGACGACACGTACAACCGCTACCACAATGTACAAGGAGCCTACGACATCGGTTCGAACCCAGCGGGGCGCAAACTTTTTGCTGTGTCCATTGTGACTGGAAACAACGGCATAACTAACCCAGTGACATGCGTGGAGTACAACTCTCTCATAATGTTCACGTAAGTGCCTGAATCAGGGAAGAATCAGTTAAGATTGGTAGAGGTGGTTAAGTGGGTATGATTGGCCAATTCTATGGGAAAACATTGTAGGCTTATAAAGTTTTTTTAATTTGATATTTTTGCAAGTTTCATGTTGTCGAATCATTAAGCGTTGTGTAAAAAAAACATCATTTTTTATTTGCCAGTGCAGATTTTTTTTACAAACGGTTGCTGGTTTCATAACTATGTCTACCGATCGAAATTTACCTTTCTGTTCAAGCTATCTAAGGTATTCCAGAATTATCTCTCTACCAAGGCTTGTTATAGCTTTATTTATTTTGTATTTTACATCAAATTTGTGGTGAATGTTTGCGTTTGAAGTTGACAGAATGCATCATTGCGTGTGTAGAATAACACCTACCAGCTATCCAGTGTATGACACCAACAATCTGTACAATACCAATGAGAACTTCGACTACGGTGGCTTCCGTAAGCTCGAAGAAGACCAATCACTGATCGGATCAAACAGCACGTTGTTCATCTACCGGTTCACTTCTCCCGGTGTTTACGCGTTCAGACTAAGCAACAATGCCGACAAAAAGTTTTATGTGCGAGGTAGGTTATGTTAAATTAACGTAGTGTAATGTTGAATAAGGTTAAATAAGCGAATTTTCAGAACCAAACCGGCCATTGATTTTGCTTTGAACTTCTTTGCATCTTGTTCTGTGAAGTTCAGTTTTTTAGAGTAAAATGTTTTGCTGCCTTTTGTGTAAGTAAAAACCTAATATAATGATTTGACGAAGACCTGTAGTCTTATTCTTTGCCCATTGGTTGTGTTTTTTGTTGTTGTTGATAAAAACATCATACATTGTTTCCAAGTTAAAACTTGTCTGATAGTCTTGCTACAGATTACCCCACCCAGCTGGCAAAATCTGTCATTTTTAGCTAAATTTTAATTTTAGCAAAAATTGTTATTTTTACATTGATTTAACGTCTTCAAACTTTAGATTAATGTTTAAAAATCTGATATTGCTGGGCGGGTACTGGTATTATTTTCTCTTTCAGTGATGCCCCAAGGCGGAACTTGCACCGATGTTGGTCCCTTTTTCCCTCAAACTCCTCTCTACCTCATCCAAAGTGGTGTCGCTCTTCGAACAGACATCCTTCTTGAACCAGATTGGGTATTGATCGGCGTCCTCATAGCGGCTTCATTCGTTACAATAGTCATCCTCTTGGTGGCGCTGTTGCTCTTCAGAGAATACGGATGGGCAAAAGAACTCTATCTCACGCCTTTCTATAGAATACTGTCTCAAAAATTCTCTTTTGATGATTATTCTTCAAAGGTATATTTGCAACGTTCTGAAAAAGAAGTTTCGACAAAAAATACTCTGCAGGATACAATATGTTATTGTTCTTACATTTGAGCTTAAATCATGAAAACACACTCATGAGGCTAAAACCGAAACTCAATCTATTGTATTTTTGTTATTGTTTCTATAGGGATCCACCGTTCATGCAGTGAAGAAATTCCATCCCAGCTTTGCGACATCTGATCAATTGGAAGTACAAGCGGCTATTGCTGCAGAGACCGATTTAGTTACAGCTAAAGATGAGTTTTGGGATTATGAAAAACAGGTGCATGAGCAATACATTCATATTTTTTTCACACGGTTATTGAATGTTTTGTTTCTTGTTAAGATTGGTTGGCTGCATAGCCGGGTGGTGAGAGCTTTTTTACGGCGCTCAAAAGGGCGCCGGTTCGACGCCACCCAAGAGCACTCGGCTGTGTCTTTTACAAGACACTTAATGGCATGTTTAGAGGTTCTCGACAATTGGATTTCTTGCCTTCCAGTCTCCTTATTCTTTTTTTTTACAAACCGCGCGTAAGCCTGGACATGGCAAAAATGATTTAAATTTGAACTTCGTTTCATCAGGTTGATCTGGAAGCCTTCAGCAGTCAAGAATTCTATAGCATCCTCAAGAAACAGTCGTACAACGTCACTTCAACGATAGGATTGCAGAAGGACGAAGTCAAGTCGCTCTATCAAAAGGTCGCCCAACAAACTCAGTCTCTCAAAGGTACAATCATAATAAATCTCCGTTTTTCTGCTTAGGTTGTGGGTTTCCCACTAGTAGGCCCTTCCCATCGTGCAGGAATAGCTTTGAGTCCATGGACAACTTCCGTAACTGACTCGAAAATTATTCGAATATTTAAATATCGAAATCTGTATATTTTTTACATTGAATCAACTTTGCAGACGTTGAATCAATGTAAAAAACGATTGATTTTTTGTATGGGAAGAGACAATACAAGTAGGAACTTTAAACTTAATAAGAATTCGTTGTTTACTGTCAAAGTCCAAAATTCCTACTTGGATTGCCTCTTTGCATACAAAAATCATTTTTTTACATTGATTCTGCTTCTGCAGAGTTGATTCAATGTAAAAAAAAGACTGCTTTGCTTTCTGGATTGTAAGTGGCGGTGCCATACTTTGAGTGTTATATTTTGGGAATACAATTTCCTCAGACTTGTGGGCGGCCAAGCTAAACTTGAAAGGACGCGCTTCGTTGGCTACAGAGGAAGAGCTTGAAGAATATGAGAGAAAGAAGAAGGATTTGGATGCTGAACTGGAAAGGAGAAAAGATCTCGGTGAAAAATTCACTGTAAGCTATTTATATATTTTTATATAAATTCTACCAGTTGTTGACATTACATAAATAGTTGAATACTGTTTTTCGTTTGTTTTTGCTAGACTTTAGCATTGTGAATTTGTGCAAAGCATTTTTTATGGTTATTCCAAAGTTAATTTTTTTGTTTAACTTTTCACCAGTCTGTTCTCGAACATCAACGAACCATTGTCGGCGAGGACGAAGTTGCTCGACAACGCCACCACGTGGAATTTACCGCTGCTTTCAAGGCTGCTCGGAGACTACTTGATAAAGCCACTAACTCCCTGAAGGACGGTAAGTCAATCAATTCAACACAAGTTTTCACTTTCACGTAGGTAAAAACAGTTTGTTTCAGGCATCTATTTTGAATCGGCGAGATACAAATTAATTCTGTTGATGCTGTACTTATCATAAAAAGCAAGATTGAAGTGTTACGTTTTTTGTTATGTTATTTTTTAACCTTTTATTTACCTAAATAATGCAGCTACGACCACTTACCAGTGAAAACTTTTTCTTGAAAAGATTTAACTTGTTTTCCTTCACCTCCGTAGGTCTCATGACTGTGGAAGAGATACAGAGCGAAATGGGAGGAAGAGTAGGTGCCTTGATCAACAAGATGTCGGCCACTGTTGCATCAGAATCAGGGAGGCTGGGATGTGGATCTGCATTAGACCAAGGAGCAGGAGCACAACTAGTTTTACCTGGTAAGTAATCTTCATTACACGTTATTCCAATCTTAAATTTCTAATTTTAGAAAAGTAGGCCTAGTAGTTCCGTATGTCACTTTCACACATGAAGCTCGTGGTCTTTAATCCAGTTCTTAAAAGTGTTTCCGCGTTGGTAAACTGCATTGCAGTGGTATGCCCAGACAACGTCTGCGGACGTTCAATCAATGTAAAAAACGTTTGATTTGCTGTCTGGGATATTTGATTCAGCATGTTTCCACATGTTGGTTGGTTCCACACTTTGATTTGTTTTACGTCTCCCCAGGCGACAAACCTTGACATTTTTTCATCTTTTTAACATCTGATAACGTTGGAACGCGGAAAATTCTTAGGGTTGAGCATATTTTGCGTTAAGTTTGATTTTGCGCAGGAACGAAAGATCCATTCCTCCGCGATGATATTTTTGCAAACGACGGTTCATTAAAGGCCATTGACCTTTGCAAGTTTGATTCTCCAACCGGATTGGTCATTCCAAACGCTGGTAGTGAAATGTTGCTGGCCAACGGTCACGTGATGTCGGTACCGGCGGATGAATACTTTGTGCATCCAGTCACAGGTCAATATAAAATAGCTTTTTTTCATTTAACTAAGGACCGTACTGATTCTAATAACAATAACGCCTGGATCCGTCAAGAGTTCAATGCCTGGATGCGTCTTGCGTATGCTTAAGAAACGTGATTAATCTGATAATGAAATGTACTTTTTCTTGCGTTGTACCCATCAAAATACTTGTAAATACCCTAGTTTTGATAAGGATCAGTAAATCGACTGTGGTAAGCGGTTAGTACTCATTTCTACCTTCTGGGCTTCATCAGCATTACACTGACTGCATAACAAAAACTTAGTTTCTGTATTATTCGTAGTGTATCCAAATAATTGAGTTTATCATCAGCAAACTGGTCGTCTTTCATAACAGGTCGAGTTCTGCCAATAGAAGGCAACTTGTGCTACGACCCGGTATCATCAAAGATCATCTACACCAGCGACAGCAGTGGGTCTGATCTTCTCAAATCGGATGAGCAACTGATTCCCTTCCTGCCTTTCCCATTGGACAGCAGGACTGGGGAATGGCTTAACGCTGAGCTTCCCACTGTTGAAAGAAGGGGAGATTTGAGATATGGAGCACCGATTTTTGACCCCACCACTGGCCTCACTGTGCCAATCTGTGCGGTCACAATTCATCCAACTACCGGTGCCGTCCATCCCCTAGGTATGTCAGCTCACACTTTTTAAAAATATATCTCAACTATCAATTTGCGTTCAAAGCTTTCAACACAATTTTTTATGTACTTTTTTTGAAGTTTGTCTGTAAAATGTTCTTTTTTTATATGTATTTTGGAGGATGCAGTTCAGCCGTGTCCTATAAAAATGTTTAATTAAATTTAAAATATATTTGATAAACGCAGCCTACTTTTTTGTAGTTGTTATAACTTACCACATGCTTTCAGTTTTAATCACATAATTGTAAAACAGTAACTTTTGCGTTTTAAAGCTGTTGTTTTCTTTAAATTTCAACTTGGCTTTAACATCTTGCTTCGGTTCCTTTCCTACAAACAGGTGGCGCATACAAGAGCCCAGTAACTGGACTGCCGACGCCAATTGAGATAGGAAGTTTCATGGTGGAGCAACAGTCCGAAAAGCCAGTTCCTATACTCGCTGTGTCTCTTGACGAGTCAGGGAAAGTGGTACCTGTAAGTAAATGCATGTATACTTAGATACAATATCATTTTACGTCGAATCAACGTTGTGAAACATTTTTTTTACCCAATACTCTGCTGACTACAGTTTTAAGCTTTGTTGATGAAACTCTTCTTTCAGATTGGTGGCACCATGGCGCCACCTAGTGCTCCAAACTCTCGAGTCCAGGTTCCTATCGTTCCCGGCGATTCCTTCGTGGAACCTCTGAGCGGAAGAGCTATGAGAGTCAGTTCTTGTCGCATTCTTCCTGATCATGCACAAGAAGAGAGGGTCCTTCCATGCGCCGGAGGATACCAGACCTTCCAAGAGGCGAGCGTTCTTGTCGCTGAAGAGAAGGTCATAGAATCTTTGAGAGAATTGAGGGACGCAGTGACAGGTATATGCCGAAAACGTTTGTAATTTATTTTTAGTTTATTTTCATGAACATTATTATGTTAAATGCCGTCTGGTTGTTAGGTTTTATTAGTCTAAAATTAAATTGATAACTACTGTTTTAATAACATTAAAAGTTCTTTACACATTTTTAACCCTAGGTCCCGAAGCGATGTCGCAAGGAGTTTCGTTCAGCGCCCGCCACGAACTTTCAAGACTTGATGCATCGCTGAAAGATTTGTCAACCGCTAGACGGCGCTGCCGATCTCACATGCTGAGGTCATCACAAAATCTGCTCCGACGAGAAGAACGAGCTTCTGTGCTAGCGGCGAGTGGTGGTGCATCGGGTACCATGGAGTTTGCTGCGACTGGTAATTCATTTTGTTTATGAAGCTTTTTTTAGTCGCCATCATTAGGATTTTTGGTAAGAATGGCTTTGTTTGTTTGACATTGTTGTGCTGCCATTCACTCATGAACATAACTCTATCATCATCGTCATTATCACCATCATCCTCTAAATTCGGTTTTGACGTAACTAGTGTGGATGGCCGATTTTTTTCCTCGCAGCGATTGCTTTCACCTCTTTTCTCCATCTGGTTTTGTTCTTTGCATCTTCTTCGCTCAGTCCGACCATGTCTGCCTGTTTCTTCACTTTTAAATGTGGTATCAAAAAAAAAAAAGGAAAATAATCAATTAGTTTCCTATTTAATTGTAAAATCGAAAATTATCCTCAGTAATATTCCTTTTCAGGTCAACTCCTCCCCATCTTGGTCGGAACAAAGATGCGAGATCCTGCTGGTTGCGATGATGAGGTTCCTATTCTCGGAATCGACAAGGACAAATTTTCTGCTTCCATTCGGCCACTAGGTGGTACCATGGAAGACTCAAGCGGCCACGGCCTGATACCGATTGATATTGGGGTGGTTGGCATCGACACTACAACAGGTAGGCTGTAATCAATGTTAAGAGGTGCTCATCATTTCGGTTTTGTTTACTCTTTGCTGAGTGTACAATGACAAGTTTACCCCTGTAGCCTTTTTAGGTCAGATTCCAAGCATTTATCGTGCATTCTAATTTATTTTTTTCCTAAGTGCATTCATCCCCTTGATAAATTAAATGTATCCTAATGGGGGAAATTTATCATAGTTGAGAACCTTTTGTTTAGAATTTATTTCAAGTTCCGCCGATATTCCCACAATCAATCAACAACGTTCTAAGAAATTTTCGATTCTTTCCATTAAAAAAATTTCTGAATCATTTGATATCTATTTAATTGCTGAGTTATTAAAAACGATCTTCTTTTCCATTATGACGTCATATCCCAAGTTTTTTTTTTATCAGGGAAAGCTGGAAAAGCTGTCGGGGCTAGGATTAGCACGGACACCAACACGGTGGTTCCCATCATTCAGTCCTCTCATCACCACCTGAAACAACGCAAGCCTCCGATGGGCTCCGTCGCCATGTTGGAAGATGAGATTGCAGCCAGAAAGGGAATGTGGCGAAGGCAACGTCAAAGAGAAACTGATGTTGAAACGAGGGTCTTGGAACTACAACAAGTTCGTTTTGGTCTTTTTTACTTATGCTGTTACCAGGCACAGATTTTGGGGGGGGAAGAGGGTGCAGGTGCCCCGGGCCACCGACGGCGCGAAAAAATTTTTTGCACGGGACCCCCCGATCTAAAAGTGCCCCGGGCCCCCCATCAGCTAAATCCGGCCCTGGCTGTCACGTTTATAGAGTGAACTGTTTCCAAATGAACGAAATGTTGTTGGTATGCTTTTTTTGGAGTAACGCGCAATAGTGAGCCAATCAAGATATTATTTCTATTTGATTAGCTTTATTTTACCTTCTCTCTGAAGATTCCATCGGCCGATTATCGGTTTGGAAACTAATTTTTATGAGTTTTTGATGATCTTCTCAAGAAAACTTCAAATCTTACAAGCAACTGCATGGCTCTTTTTCGATGAGTTACTGTCTTATTCTGCAGGACGTCAGCAAAAACATAGAGACACTCACAGTTGAGAAAGTGGAAGACAGTCTTGAAGCAATCAGTGACGTAACAGCACAATTATCAAACGTACTCAAGCGTGAAAACGAACGAAAAGATGTGAGTTTTGCTTGTTTATTTTCTAACATAGAAAAAAACTTTTTGTTTTGTTCCATCATTTCTTTTTTTGAGTTTTGAGTTGCTATTATACCATGGCAAGAAAGTTGTTGATTTCCTGTTTAGGTGGCTCATGCTGAACTAAGTCCAGTGTTGCCGCCCGATGTTTTGTCAATTCTCACTGACAACGACTCGGAAGAAATGCTGCAAGAGGAAAAGACACACAGCAGCTACAGCAAGCTTGTTGATTCGGTAAATTAAATAAAATCGATTATTTTACCTCTCTACTTCATTATAAGTGTGTGTGTGTTTTTTTTAATATTTACGTGATTTATTATGATGACGTAGCAAGTTGATGACGTATAAAAGAATGAAATCACACAGCGTACTCAAATTCGTGCAAATGAGTTTTAGTAAAGAGTTATATTTTGATCTACTTAATATACATTATACGATATACATACAGTAATAGATTTCACAAATGTAGATACAAACGACCTGTTTTGGCGTGATGCTGCGGGTTTGCTTACCGCATTATCAGGCGAAAACAGTTCGTGTGTATCTACATTGTGAAGTAAACAACAATCCCTCTGCTAAAAGTGAAACTCAATTTATTACATTATATCATTGATGTTTAACTGAAATAAACACTGTTTTGTATCTTTGTTTATTGTAACGACTGACGAAGTTGCTCATTGAAGCAAAGTAGAATATCACCCGATGTGTTGCTCTGCCAAGGTTCGCAATTTGCTTCAAAAGCTCCAACTTGAAGAGACTCGACGCGACGACCGATTGCGCGACGTTGTCGACAGCAGGGACTCCGTTGCCACGGCAACCGCCCGCGAATCTGTTCTGCTGCGATACCAACAAGTTCGAAAGAAGATTCAGGTTGAGTTTCTTCAGTTAACTTAGAGATTTTATCATATGTTTGTTCTGTAAGCGAGGCCCCGAAAATTAGTTTTATATTCAAGTGAGCTAGGTTGCTGCCTGGTACCGGGTTCGATTCCTCATGAAATGCTTTTTTAATTTTTTTATTTATTCACCGTACACCTGTGGTGGCTTCGTTTTTTTCTTTTGTTTTGTTTTATTTCTAAGATACTATAGAAGGTAATCAGTTTCAAAATATGCCTTGTCACCAACTTTCAATTCGTTATCAGGGCGAATTGCTGAGTCACATCGATGCCCGAGTTGAAACGATAGACAAGGATTTAGCCGAACTCGAGTTCAGCAGAGATTTGTCGGAGTTGCTTTGCAACGAGGCCAGGAATGTGCTGAAGGGCTCAGCGCTCGTTGCAGGCGACTTTGAAACCGTCATCACTGGCATATATGGTGACGATATCGAGGTACGAATTACGTTTTCTAACTATGATTATGATACAGTTTTTACTTGCGGCTGCACCGTTTGTTGTTTTATTTTTTATTATTTGCAGCATCTTTCTGTAGAATACGTTACATTCAGCGCAAGTTAAAAACACACATTCCACTTCTATAGTTACCAACGGAAAAGTGCTGCTGAAATCCTGACAATTGTTCCGTCAAACCAACATACATAAAATTTGCATAGCAATGTGAGATGTCGTCGTAGTATGACTCATTGTATTTCTGAAGTGAGATCTTGAACTCGCATTCAATTGCACTAGCCGTGTTATACTTTTGTAATTTACTAATCCTTTTCAGCCAGCAAATCAGTCTTTTTTTACATTAAATCAACGTCTGCGGACGTTGAGTCTACTTAAAAAGTCGACTGATTTTCTACCTGAGTTGGGCTTTTAAACACTATTACAATACAACAGATGTCTGGTCAAAATGAACTGATTCCTCTCATGAAGCAGCTGATTGCTCTGCTGGAGAGCGGCATGCAGTTCCAACTCACTCCTGAGATGATGTCAGTCCTGCGCCAACCACGTACTGCGCAACAGCAGGTTTGTTAACATTTTGCGAAAGTTTCAAATCGGCCATCCCCTTTGGTTGAGTTTGTAATTTGTGATGTTTTAAACTTTCTTATAATTTTATCTGCTGCCATTTCAGATATTTTTGATAGTACGCTATTCGCGGTTTTCCTTGCCATCAATTTGATTTACTTTATTGCAGGCCCAGGCACTGCAGATGATGCAGGCGGCGGTCATGCAACAACAGCAGAAGATGCTGCAAGCTAGACAGGAGGCTGATGGAGCACAGGTTGCCATGGCTACCGGACAAACTCGGCAAGCGGAAATGTTGAGCGGAAGACCTTTTGATGGGGTAAAATCAACGTTTTATATCGTTAAATCAACTAATTTGTTAAGTTAACATTATTTCAACTGATTTGTTGTGTTCTGTACCCAGACAGCAAATCAATCGTTTTTTTACATTAATTCAACATCTGCAGACGTTGAATCAATGTAAAAAAAAAACAATCACTGTCTGGGTAGCAAGTAATTGTGTCGTTTACTGTGAGTCCATGATGGGTCAGCTTCACCCCTTCACGACCGAACATTTTTTCACGACCGAACATTTTTTTACATCTCCGAGATTTTTGACTTTGGTATTGCAGGTCACCCAAGCTTCCATGCATGATGTGACAACAAGTGGCGGCATCGCCCATCAATCACTCCAGCAAGCTGCAGGTAACCAGCCTAAGAAGATACGAGTACAGGAAAGCATGGTTGGTGTGAAGTCCGGCAGCATGGTCACGTTTGAACAAGGAGTGCTGGACGGTGACGCAGCAAGTCTCTTGCAAGGAGGTCTGCATTTTGGCAAGATGTGCTTGTTTGTTTCTTTATGTTTAGAGTTTTAGCTGTCTTGAGCTATGATGAACTTAGCTGAAATAGCCATCAGCTCTGTATAGACCAGAGTAATATTGATAATTAGTTTGTTTGAAACGATTTTTTTTATAGTAACAATTTTATTGTTTACAATAAAATTTGATCGGAACGAAACGAGAATTTTACATCGAAACGAAATATTTGGAAGTTGCTAAATAATTTTGCTTAGAACAGCCCTAGTGATTTACTCAATATGAGCGATTCTACTTTTGATACGAAAGCTACATGAAAAAATAATAAAAACTCCAAGCTAAAACCTGAGAACCACACTTGCAAGTTTTCCTTTCTCTGTTAACGAAGTTGGCAAGATCACGGCGTAGACTATTTTGATTATTTTTGTCTTGTTTAGATCCTAATGCGTCAGCGGCCGCCAAGGCTACGTTGATGCGACGTTTGAGCAGCAAACGGATTCTGGATGCCGCTGCTGACGTAGGAAGCGAGGCATCGTCAGCCATGCGTGAAATGATCGAACGTCACGCCATGGAGATTGCGCAGCTGGAAAACGAATTGAGAAGCGAGGAAATATCCAAGATAAACGAGGTAAGGATTCATAGATTCTTTGTTGCCTGAAACTGCAAGGATATATCTTGTGAAATGATCCAGATCTGCGTATCACACCAGAGAACTTTGTGTTGAAATTTAGCCAGCTTATAGAGCTCATCAACCTGACTCCAAAAAGCTCTATTTTTTGAAATTTATGCTAAATTTCAAAGTGGCTATCTCCACGTTAGCCTACCACAATTATTTGAATTTTCAATGACTTGGTAAATTTACCAATTGTATAGGTACTAGCATGGCCACCTGGAGATGCGGCCTGATTTGTCACATTTTGCAGATTTTGATTACAGCTACTGCTATAGTGCTTGACAGACATTTTTTGAGATATTTTTACTTTTTGCGGTTTCCTGATGACATAAAACTTTTTTGTTGCCTTGGGGAAGCAGTAGCAAATGAGAAAAAGTAAGTTGAAAAACGCGAAATCAGACTGTTATTGAAAATTAACAGTCTGACTAAAATCTTCAAAATCGAATTTTCTTTGTTTTTCAACATGTGAGAATGTTAAAACCTATTGTGTCATCTGGGGAAAAGAATAAAGAAAGCGTAAAATCTACTTTTTAGAAAAATTTATTTAAACGTTCGCCCAAAGTTAGAAAAACCTGGAAATTTCTGCAAAATGTGACAAATCAGGCCTTATCTTTAGGAGGCCATGGTACTAGGTAGCCTACCTTAAGGCGATATGTAGCCTAACTTCGCAGCTTATTTTTACGCCACGTTTAATTTACGGTAAATCTATTGGTATTTGTTTTCTGATTGCTTTTTTGTTTAAAAAAGATCATTTCGGACATCGAAAAGAAGAAAGAAAAACAAATCAGCAAGCTGAAGGTTGAATTGAAGGAAAAACTTAAGTCTTGCACGACTGATGAAGAAAAGCAGCAGGTAAATCTTCCTCCAACGCTTGTTAAATTTACTGTTTTTTTATCATCTGGTGTACCTTTAATGCGAAATGTTTGGAACGCTTGGTCCATTTGAATGAAAATAAAGTACTAAATATACCAATGAAAATCAAGCTTCAGTAAACGTTTTTCAAATGCTTCACACTCAGCTGTTTTCATCTTTAGTGCTGGTTCAAGTTGTTATGTAGTTGCTATATTAAGTAAATTGTTGGGTTTATAGCCACACACTTCTTGTAGCTTTCTAGTAAGGGTTTTTTAACAGAAACTGGTTCAAACCAGTCACCACTGGTTTTATGTTTATAATAGATGTCTTTGTTGGTGTCATAGTGTTTAGGACAATGATAGAAAGTTTTCTTTGTAAATCACAAAATTTAGCAACTACACCGGTTCTGACTTTGTTATCATTCAAACACAACCCGAGACTTGATCGTCATTGGTGCTTTTTTGATCAGGTGATGCTCGAGTACGCCACCAAGATACGCGATGTGACAGATAACCTTGAAAAGGAGAAGAAAGACCGACTCGCTGATCTAAGAAAAAACCTGGCCGGAGAGAGGCAGCGCAGAAGGAAAGAACTTTACAAGAAGCATCGCAAAGAAGCTCACGAGGCTGGTCTCGATCCTGACAAGGTTATTATCTTCTGTTTGTTTTTCTTCCTCTTTTATTTGTTTTTTCATAATTTGATTCAATGGTCTGCATGTGCACTTGAGCATTTACGATTTCAAAAAATAAAGCAAAGTGTTGTGTTTTGTTTTCTTGTTTTTTTTTTCAATTTTTTATCGTTTTATTTTTGTATTTGACCTTTGTGTTTGACCTTTGTGGTGTGGCCTTTGTGTTTGTACTTGTGTCTATTTAAGGTGCAGTAGACTACATTTAAAAGCTACGCAGTTTTTACATCTACTGTTGCATTCTAGGTGGTTGGTGATGTGGCTGAAGAGAGTGAAGAGGAAGTGAACAAGGATCTCCTCCTTCTTGCCATGCAGCAGGAGAAATTGATTGCTGAGCTTCGACTTGCTTATGCTGAAGAAGAGGAGGAAGATACGGATGAGAGAAGAGCGAAGATCAATGCTGACATGGAAGCAAGGATAAAGGCGCTCAACGCTGGAAGACCGGTTTGTGTTTCCTTAGTGGACAGTTGTATTCCATATGTATGCAGAATGCCGTCACCGTTGTTTTCAGCAATTTTTGATCATTTTTGTTCATTATGGAGGAGAATTTAAAATACTTCACGATACGTTTTGACCAGAAATTTCACTAAATTACCGCATTCCATTAAGCGATGAAGCCAACTTTGTTTTTTGAAACGCTGTCTTATCTTTAACAACATTGCCTCATCACTGATGACATTGCTCCATCATTCACTTCTTCATCTCATTATTCTAGGCATCTTTGATCCCGGAGACGGATGTTGACGGATTGATAAAACTAGGAAAAGCGGACGGAGATAGAATGGATGGAATTCGCGCAAACATGAAAGATCGTATGAAGCAGAGGAGAGTTCAGAGAAAGAGCCGCAGGAACTCTCTCATCGCTCAAGGTATGTTCAATTATGGGTTTGAGCCAGCACACAGTTTGTGTCTGTGCACCATCTAGCATTCTCATTTTAGATGCTTAAAAATTCACGTTTTTTCACTAAACTTTCCAACAAATAATAATCGTCTTGTTTTTTTTTCTATTATTTCATCGCTCGGTGAAGCCGGTTTGCTGAATACATCTGACGCAGAACTGGTTGAAGCCACTTTGATCGAGAGCGCAGAAGCCACCGAGAGCCAGATTGAAGCCATTATCTTGAACGCGTTCGAAGAGGTGGGAGGAATCAATTTTTTTTCATCAACGAATACTCTCTAAATAGGTTGTTCTTTTCCACTAACCGCGCACCGATCTTGTATTACAAAAAATAGCTTTTCTTTTTACTTTGGATGCATAATAATTGACTTTTAAACTAAAATCTAGATGATGATGACAGTTGCAAATCTCACTTGTAATCTCTCTCTCATTTCTCAAATCTAAGCTGTGTTTTAGCAACAGACAGGCCTACCTATATTTATCAACATTTCTGGAATATAAAATGTTTTGCTTTTTCAATTTCTGTTTTGGATTGCATCCTTTGCAATAGTTTATCTTGTAGCCGAGGTTTCAATCCTGCTGACCTTGTAGTCACAGTTTTTAACATCATCGTCCGACATGTTTTCAGACCGAGTTGGAACTTTGTGAGGCTCATCAGATGCAGGAGTTGGAAAGACTGATGATGGGTTCCAATGTCGACGAAACCGAGCGAGACAAAATTTTGGCCGAGTTTTTGAATACATCTGAGAATCTGAAAGGAAAAATGGCCGCCCAGAAAGACAAGCAGGTTTGTTTTTTTTTGCAAATTTTCATTTATTTTTGGCTGAATCAGACTGTATTTCGAGTACACCATATTAAATTATTCATACATTCTTCATTCTCAAAAACATTACCAGCATGAAGGAAACAGCTGTGTCAAGATCTTGTACAGAACTTAAGCACATCGGTACCACATTTCAACTTTTTGTTTGACTCGATAACTCAATCGATAAACAACCAGTTAAAGGCGTAGTTCCGCTAACCTTGTCTCAGTGGCCTTGATACGAAACTGCCAGGATTTACCTTCATAGGGGGCTTACAAAGTCAAATATAACCAAAGCATTTCATTGCCTTCATGAACCTGCACGTTTAAAATCTTCTACTCAGTTTAACCCACGTTTAACGTTTAACCCAGCACGTTTAACTCTTCTATGACTGCGCACGTGCAAAACAAACTTATGTAGGATGAAGTCTACCGGGCAGTGATCAGGTCTTCTGTGTTTTCAAATAAAGAAGTTCAGTCTGAAAGACAGATAGCTTATATATATTGTCTATATATCGATTTGTGGTTACCAAGCGAGCAAATTAACTTTTGTAATTTACGAACAGAAAGAGAAACTTCTTGCGAGGCTCCAGGCGAAAAAGAAGCTGCAAGAGGAGATGTCAAAAGAGAAAGCGGTGGCGAAGCAGATGCGCCGTACCGCTCCGGCTGGGCGCGCCACGTCAACTGCTGTCCAGAAGGCGCTTGACCGTGTCGAACAAACACAGATGATGACGTCAGAATCCTCTCCACAGCTCATTGAAAGACAGGTGTGCAATCGTTTATCATTGGTGGAATAATACTAATAGATAATAATACTAATACTGATGAGCCCAGCCTCATGGGCGAAACACGTGTCTATCGCTGAGTTCTTGCTACACTCGACTGCCTAGAAACACTAATAGATGTTGTTACAAATTTCCAAGATTAAAGTTTGTTATAAAAACTTTACAAGAATATATTTTGAGTTCATCAAGGATCCAAATGGATGCGCGTTGTGACGTATATTGATTGTAATTGTTCGCAGCTGTGACTATTACAATTTTGGTGATGTTATCGGCTTTACCTGAAATTTTATAATCACAGGTGGAAGTGCTTGCTACAGTGGAAGACAAGCACATCCAAGAACACAAGCTTCTTGTCGACGAACTGGAAGCTGAAGCAGATAGAAGTGAGTATTTCTACTTTTTCTTTTCTTGATAAGATAAGAATGCAATTGAAGCAATTTTGGGATTTGTATGACAAAAGTGTGCCTTTGTAAGATCGAATAGCCGTTGTAGTTCCTTTTTGTATTATTCGGTTATTTCACATGGAGAACAATCGTCATCTGGCTACAAAGCTTTTTTCAGAAAATTAATCAACATAGTTTTACTTGCATAATTTTAAAATCTTTGATTTACTCAATAAAACCTAGTAGTCTCTATTGGCAGTTTGAAAATTCTATTTGCAGTTGAACTATTCTTTCCAACACAACATATTGGCTTAAACTGCATCTCTCTTTATTGCTGCTTTTCACCTTAAAAGAAAATTTTAAATTATTTGGTTACTTTTCAAAGTGTGAAACCATGAAAGTTTTTTGTTCTTGTCGCCATTTTACCTAAAGCCCATGTTCCCGGATGCTAACAACTGGTTGGTTTGCATTGCAGATGAGAGAGACATCGCGTCACGCATGGATGAACAAGCTCAATTGCAGTTGGCAGCTGCAGCCAGTCGAGCACAGCAAGAGGCAAGAGAGAAAGACTTGAGCGAAAAACAAACCAAGAAATTAATCAAGGAATATCAGAAACAGGTCAGAAGTTACCATTGAAATTGCACCCCACCATCTAAATCAGTCATTTTTACATTGATTTATTGTCTGCAGACATTGCATTGATGAAAACAGGATTGATTTAAGACTTCCCAGACAGCAAATCAATCGTTTTTTACATTATATTTTTGTTTAATTTGCGGGAAATTGCCACTGTACGGACCAATACAAACATTTGCCAGAAAATTGTAAAGATTCTTTCTCAATGATAATAATATGCATGTTGTTTTCTTTATAATATAACACTATCGTTGCTAAACAATAATGTGATGTCTTTTTAGGCTGAATCACTAAACAGCTCATTGGCGAGTGAGAAGAAGAGACAGATCCAAACGATGCGAGAGAAGATGATGAAGAGGAAAGAACAGCGCCTGAAAAACCTCAATGAGAAACAGGAGGTATGAAAATGAAGTGCCATACTATAATTTTGTATCTTAAATATGATTAGTTGATTACCTGGTTATTTATACTAAGTTAAGAACCTATAGTGCTTCAAATACTTTACAAAGTGCATAGCACACGAAAAGATTTCAAAAGTTAAAACCTGAGATTAACAAATATTTATTATTCATGTATTGGAATATCTTCCTGTAGAGTTTTTGGATTTAAAGACAATTTAAGGATGATTTAAATGACTCTTCTTCGTCAGGCCGAGTCCGAGAAGCAACTGGTGGCGCTGAAGAACGAACGTGATGCCGCCTCCTCTGAAGCCTCCCGTGTGGCTGAGAAAAATGCTGCTGTTGCCATGGCATCGGAAGACGGCATAGAATCTTTGGATCGGTTCGTACGTGATGTTCTTCTTCCCCGCCACTTGAAAGAAATGGCGAGTCTTTCTGAGAACTTGCAGAGAGCCATGAACGCCGCTAAGCAGGAAGCCAAGGCCCAGGTATGTCGACATTTAATTCTCTTGTAGTTCAAGCGCTATTCTCAAATTCCACTTTTCACTTTTTTTAAATAAACACTTTGAGTTGGACGCACCTGCAGCCGATCATCTACCAATTAGACAAATCGCTCGATTAAGCAGCTTATTTTTTCTTTATGCACCAACTGTAACCTGCTGATTAGAATCGACGATGAATGATTTAAAAAAGAACCTTCGGCTAACTTATCCTCTATTAACTATGACGATTAACTTAATTGGCCGCTTAAAAGATCCCCTGTTGGTCCATCCAACCTTAAACTCTCAAATATCACAGTTTATGTTTATCTTAACGTTTTTTCGATATTTTTCTGTGGTAGGTTTTGACGGAGCGAGATGTGTCGCGTGAGCAACTGGTGAATCAGCAAGAAGAGAAGATAAAAGAACTACTGCTGAGTCATGCTGGAGAGCCAGCCAGCAAAGTCATGAAGATGAAAAACAAGCTGCAAGCAAAGCACGAGAAAGGTTTCATTTATTGCTAAATGCTTGAGTTTATAAAAACTGAAAATTGGGGTGGTGTGTTTAATCATTTTTAATCATTGTGTGTTTAATCATTTTATTTTTATCCTCAGACTGAGAAAGCTTCTGAGGGGTGATTCCTGGTAGTTTCGCATACTTGTATATTTTAGAGGTTTTGATCAACTGACACAGACCTGGCTACCGAGATTGACAGAGTAAAGTTTCAGATTGGAAGTTTTGTTGCTTGTGAATACTTTCATTCGCGTTGTAACGCTAAGTGGTGAGCAGTCCTTATATGCGTTGCTCAAGCGCTCACCACGAGAGTCGAACCAGCGGTACTTGACCTTTGACCTTGCGATCTTTGTGCAAAAAGTCAGGCACTTCACTAATTGGTCTGTTATGCAATCTGCCTATAGCAGCTACGAATCACATACCATATCTTACTATTACATAAATAGCAGTCATGCTAGAAATTGTTATTTCTTGACAGAGCTTCAAGAGTTTGATAGAGAGACCGAAAAAATGGTTAAATCCGCTGAAAAATCTGCTTCCTCTGCTCTCTCAATCGCTCAAGCTGAGGAGAAGTTGGAGTTGAGAGACACTCATCTCAAGGAGCTGGCGGACACCATGAGGAGTCTCGATCCCGAAGCTGTAAGTTTACGGTTGAAATGTTTTCACCAAAACAAATTAAGTTTTGTTAAACTCCACAGTTGGAACGCTGCCTGCGCAACTACGCACTAAGTCTAAACATTTTAATCGTACAGAAATTTTATTAATTTTGCGCTTGCATTTGTTTCATTTGTGTCATTCTAGCACGACTTGGCGAATACACAATTTTTTAGCACAAACATTGCGCCAAAATGGCGGAAATTCTCTAAGTTTTCTCTTCTGAGAAAAGATTATTAGTTTTTTCCGTGGTGTTTTTATTATCTATGTCAGCAAATGCAAAAAGCAAAACAACGCGTTTATGTTTGCGACAAAAAATGATTTCTCGGCTTTCAAAAACAAGATTGATGCAAAAGTATTCTGCATGACGCAATGCTCTGTCAGCTGCAGAAAGTACTCCCGAAAGTTATTTGGTTGCAATTTTTTCAACCGCAAAATTATCTTCAAAATAATAAATCCGAGTTTGATGACGATCTTTTTTGAAAAACTTTTCAATTAGTTGCACTTTTGACGCTGTGTTTTTTTTATTTTATTTTTATAAATAATTCCTGTACTTTTTTCTTAAGGTCGATTTGATTGGGCATAACTTGTAAAATAGTTTTGACGTTTTTGTTTTTTTTAACATCAACGTAGAGGATTGAGTACTGATTCTTGTGAAACAAATTTCAGGTGTTGGTTCACAAGTTTGAGGAAGAAGCTGCATTGGCTTCGAGAGAAGCGAAGTTATTCAAGGAAGAAAAGAAACGAGAGATGGACGAAAAAATAAGAAAACTGAAAGAGGAAAGAAGAAAGAAAGAGAAGAAAGGTGAGATAAGTTGAATCATTACGTTGTTTGTTTGCAATTGAAGAGTCCAGGTGCATAGCGATCAAACTCCATTATTTGTAATTTTTAGATTTTACCATCTCCCGTTGCGTTAATAGCGAAAGTTTTATGTAACAGCCTTTGTTTGCGGCAAAACGATCTATATCCTCAAAATAAGGCTTTAAAATAATAGGGTTCAGCCACAAAACGATCAATCTGAAACTTAATTTTCAGTTTACTCGAAAAGTTGGTTTTGGTAGTTTGATCGTTTTGCACCTGGACTATTCAATTGCAAGTTTGTCAGCAATGCCGTTGATTTATATACATCGCTTTGGATCACAAGATAATCACTAAATTAGAAATAATATGTGATTTTACCTTCAATTTGCTCTTTTGAAAGTGAGTGCACAATGTTTTTGTGTCAATTTTACTCACTTTTCTGTTTGTTTTAGCCTTCTTTCATTTACACATAAACTTTAGACTTACAAAGCACGTCTTTTTTTAGGTATTTTATATGACTTTCCAGATTATGCTTAACAGCATGTTGCATCCTGACAAAAAAAAATAGAAACTGAGTTTGTAAAAAAAAACAACTTTTGATTGACAGCGAACCGCCACATTTCTGAACAAGTCCAAGCCTTGGAGCGTGAGCTGACGGAAACGTCACTGAAGATACGCAATGAGTCTGAACAGAGACTACAACGTGACGAAGAAATGAAGCTTGACGAGGCCAGGCGCCGTGAAAACGAAATTTTGAATTCAGATTTGACCGAAGATGAAAAAGAAAAGCTTTTGAAGCAACACAAAGCTTACATGGATCAAATGAAGGTTAATTAATGTCCAAATAAAAACAATAATACCGTAGGCTAATAACCATTTGATGTTGCGTCTATTGCGACAACATGCAGTAGCCTACCCTGCTGATCACAGAACACAATAGACAGCTGAAAGCAGCAAAAGAGACATGTAGTCATCGTGTCAGCTAAGTTTATATTCGGACAGAGAAAGCGCTTCTTTGAGAGTTTTATCCTGGCTGTTTTGGATACTATTAGAGGCTTGATGCCCCTGACGCAGGTTACCGGGGCTTCATATGTTCTGTCCGTTTTCAGTTAAAGTGTTGTTTGTCTAAGCCATTTTTCCATCAAACTTGGTTCCATCAAACAAAGAACCGTTCAAGAAGTGCTTTGCTCGAATCATTATTGCTTGATCTTGTTGGGTCTTGATTTGCAGACAGGAATGCATTCATTGATTAAGTCTCTGAGAGACTATACTTTGATCGTCTATCTTTGCCTAAGGAAAACTTGAGTTTTATTTTCTGATTTACATTCACTTATGCAAAGTGTTTTTTTTTTTAGTTTTCAAAAATTGCTGACAAAAACTAATTATGCTTATAAAAACTTTGCACAACCAGGTGTACCTTTTTAGTCAAAAAATTAGTCGTATTTTACATTGACTTAACGTCTGTATACATTGATTCAACGTAAAAATAATTGCTGTGTGAGTTTGTAGACATGAAAGCTACGTAGATTGTGAAGATAAGTTTCCCATGTTTGTTATAAAGCAACAACTGTTCATCTTGTGTCACGTCCTCTCAGGCGAATCTTGCAGAAGACAAGAGGAAGACTCGTGAGAAGTTGGACAAACGTCTTGAGGAGAGGAGAAGAAAGAAGAAGGAGGAACGCGCTCATGAGCTGAAGAAAGATGCCAAGAACAAGATAGACCAGGAAGAAGCAGACGCGATGCAGAAGATCACGGATGAAGGAGTGAAAGACATGAAGATAACTGAAACATTGCTTGCGCAACAAAATGTCAAGTAGGTCTTATTCGCAGCCACGAAACCTTTAACTAGCATTGGTGAAAATATATTGACAATTGATAAGGAAGTCTCGCCTTTTGGAATGAAATACTTTCCTTCGACATGTGGCATTTAGCTATTTCAACGTTCATAAGTAGCGTATTGGTAATTGCTTAGCAGACGCTTTTCATTTGAGCTTGTGCATTGCTGAATGCAAAGTTTTAACATGTATTGAAACAAAGGTGAGGCAGTGAGGCTACGTACCAGTATCACATCAAAATGATACGCAGCAGTGCTAGTGCTACTTTGAGTTAAAAAATTCAGCAACATCAATTTACACTGTAAATTTTAACTCATGGACCAACTCAATCCATTTATGAACAAACCTCCACTTTTCGCAAAGTTCTATCGTAATTTATACTTTATATGAATAATTCAGTACCTCCAAGGCAGCAGGTTTCTGATTTAAAGATAAAATAATTTTACGTCTTCTCTTGAATTTGTCAATGATCCAAATGAATACACAGTTTCATAAATAACAATAAAGAAATAGAGAGTATCACTGTGAATTGATACACTCACATTGTCAAGCTTCCCCAAAATAGTGTGGCTTTGGCAGTACATATCATTCTTATTCAAATAGAAAAGTTTGACATAGTTTCTGATTTAATTTCTTTGCATGGTGATTGTATAATACCATTTGCTCAGACTTGTTGGTGCTGACGGATCGTCACAGTTTACTGACTTGCCAGCTGCTCAACCGTACTTACCAGTTGACATAGCAACCGGCATTCCACTGATGGCTGGCTCATTTCCTCCACAATGGAGCGAAATGATGAAGACATCGCCTTTCTTCCAAGTAAATACTTCAACTGTTTAATTTTGCTTTGGATTTTCTATATCTTACAATGATAATTATGTAAACAAATCTTATTTCGTCTTTGATTGTTGGTTTTTTCCATCAATTCTTTGACGTAGCTAGAGTAAAACGTTTTTTCATTCCTTCGCACTTTCATCATTTGATTTTTGTGCTGTTTGCTTTCAGCTTAACTGAAGATGATCTAGATTCTAGCTGATCGAAATCGATTTTTAGCTATACAGCTACCGCAAAATGACTTCGGACCTTTCTAAATTTTCAAGAAAAACTAACATTTTGTATACAATGAAACCTTTCAATAAAAACAATCGACCATTTTTAATATTTTGTCATTATTAAAATATTCTTCACATTTTTCACAATCTTTGCATTGTTTGACATAATGCATGTTAGTCGTATGATCTGATGTAAAAGGCACAGCTACAAACTGGCGTAAATTTTGCTGTACGCAAAAAGGTCCGAAGTCATTTTGCGGTAGCTGTATATGATTGAACTGACTCGTGTGAAAATAAATTTTTTTGCATTATGTAAACAAATTATAAAACAACGATAACACTAACTTTTACACGTATATTATGTGCCACAATCCGATTGTTTGCATCACAAGTGTACCCATAAAGCTTGACAAAATGTTAAGTTGATAAGCTATAAACCTACTTTACTTCTTACCGTTTCTATAGGACCTGCTTTCCATCGAAGCAAGTCTTCGTTCGCAGTTGGACAGCTCACATCAAGGCATGAAAGGGGCCACACGAACTCCGTTCATTGACATACAGGTATGAGATACCCTCCGTTACTGAGTGAAATTGTTAACATTTGTAAGCTTTATGATGTCATAATCTACGGTTCCGTGAAAAAAGTGTTTCAAATGTCATGACAGGTCGGTAAAACTTTATTCAATGCCGCTAGACCGTGAATTCTTTTTAGTTCCATATAAGCTTGGCAGCATGGTGATTTGTTATTGGTTTGCTGGCATAATTATCAATTACATTTTATAGCTGTCATAATATGCCTTTTCATGTTCTTTTTGTTACGTTTGTTTTCCAGGACGCGCAATGGCTGCTGAAAGGCAATCTTGTACCAACTGACCTCCACGCCCTTACGCCGAGCCAATTCGTCATCTACAGGTTCGGTGTCTTTGTTAGCAGGATGCTGCAGCAGGTTTTGGAGGTAAAGTTTTTCTCTTTTTGTATCCAAAATCTAGTTTGTATGATAGTAGAATTTGAGAAAAACTGTCTTTTCATGTGGTCTTTGAAGATTCTTTCAGCTATATACTCTCACTATTATGATTAATATTCTTGTCATTTAAAGTAGCTTGCTATACTTTACCACCATTTATAAGTCGACTACGTTTCGAGATTGTCTGCTCCACTTTCATAAGGAAGTAGGTTGATTCCCGCTGAGATCACGCAGCTGTGATCTAGCAAGGAACGATGACGTTTTTGAAAAGGGACTCGATCCAAATATTTAGCAACTAGGCAGAAGTCTGGTCAATAACAATAATCCAATAAAAACGTTCCATACTTGATTCTAAGTGTGGATAAGGTTCTCATTGTGCTAAATCTTCGGTACTAGCGAGAGTAGGGTGGTCAGTTCCTTTCTCTCGCTCGCTTTTCCTTTGTCAATTATGCCTACCCATGGCCTACCCAATTTATTACACCCTGGATAAGGTGAGCGGTGATTATCAACAACCAGTTTAAGCCGGGAGTCGAACCAGGTTTGTATTGTTTGACAGCCAGCGCCTTATCCCTGCGCCATCCCACCACAACAAATAGCAATTCAGAATTAATTTCTTTGTGCTTTTCACAGACTGAAGAAGTTACATTACTTCTGGCTGACAACCTCCCCTCCAACAACTACGATAGGAACGCCTTCCGCAATTCCTTCTTCTACCAGAGAGCGAGACAGCTTCTGTTCATTCGAGCGGAACGAGTGACGTCGGTTGGAGATTTCGTGATGGTTGTCATCCATTGCATGGCTCATATCTGCGTAGGACAACTTGAAGACGACACCGATCCTTACTTCTTGCGAGCATTCTATAAGGTTTGGACGATTTGAGTCTTTGGTTTGTGACGTCAATCTTTAAGCAGTCATTGCATTTTTATAGCGAGATTTATTTTGAATTGATTGTGGGAGTCTTTATGTTTAGAATATAAAGCATCTTTGGAAGCTCACTCTTAAAGGTTTGTACCACTGACGCATGACGCTTAGTATAATATTTATCATGCAATGAAGTTTAGTTTCGGAACTTTTCATTCCTTTGCAACATTCCCATATAGTCACTCGTGAAACAAGAGACAGGTCCCTACAGACGGATAAACCCACTCGCTAAGCAAAAACAAAGCTTCTTTGCTTATATTCGTCATCAAACGGAACAATATTTGCGTCACTGGCCCAAATGTCGCATTAGCTCACTGATCCAAATGTGAACAGTGAGTTAGCTATACTTGATATCAACCAGGATACTTGCATTCTAAGAACGACTCCGTTATCGTGGTATGTCATACTCAGGCACTGAAGATCACCTGTGAAGATTTATTCTTTGCACGTGCCCGCGTTGCAAAAGAAGGTGGCAACGGACCTTCAGGAAGTGCACCGCTAGACGTCGCACCGCTAGATAGCGCTCGTGGGCTGGATGCCAAGCTAAGCGTGCTCGAAGACTTGATCGATGTGAACGTGTTCACTCCGTCTTCAGTTCGATTCTCTTCCGGAGTAAGTTTTTTTTTTATCAAAGATAAGCTTTTCTATTAATGTAATGTCGTTTAAGTGATAAATATTTATGCGAAGATGTTAAAGATTGATATGAAGCTTTAAGTATTCTCTGTTTGTTACGTCACACTTTACAGGCGTCTAAAACTAGTTTACCGTAGTTGGTTTAGCATCGTTTCACCATTTAAAAATAAATACCACATGAATCGTTTCTTTAGACTTTCTTAACATCATTGATCATGTGATGAAATTTCTTCTTTCATATTAACCTAATGTTTGGTGATTGTTTTTCTCTGATTCCTCTTTGGACTTGTCCGGTCTGGAACCATAGTAGTAGGCTAATAATTTACTGAACACTAAATTCTTATGAATTTGAGCAGCACATGCAAGATCGGTTTTCATCGTACGGGAATTTTGACAAGCAGAATATGCTTCGACACTTAGTGGCCAACAAAGTGCCCACCAACATGACCAGCCAGGACCACGTGATGGTTGCTAAGTTACGAGCGCTCCGAAACGCCGATGGCGCCCTTTCTCAGTAAGTGATACTTTCTAAACCAGCAATGCAGGCTGCTTGCGATGCATTTCAATTTTTGTTTTTGAACTTATTTTGCGATATTCGTTTCCGTCAGTGCATAACTTGCAATAGCACGGTAGCAGTCGGTGTCAATATCAATTAGGATCAAATAAACGAATATCGGGACCATTTAGATTCATAAAAACATGTGGTTTGATGTTTTAGGACTTTGTATTTAAACTTTTGTCAATTCTATTTTCAGGGTGACACCATCATCCTCTATTCCGCGCTCGCTCAACAACGCCCGTCAAGTCATTCTCAACCAAGTCTCCAGATTGCAAGAGCGTTTGGACGCAGTCAACCGTGAATTAATGACGTGTGTCAAAGCACAGTCGGACCTTTCTGAAGCTTTTCACCGTGGCGCTGGAGGTGAGGGTTGATGTGTATTCAACAGACCCTTTCAATAAAATATTTTTACAGGGACTTGTTAATTGAAATCATGTCCACTATCACGCCAGTGCATTGAAGCCGACTAGTGCTACAATGAAGCAGCACACATTTGCTTCTGCTCATTGGGATGTATTGATATTTCTTCTTGTCGACCATGGATTTGCAGCATCAGATTTACGCCTGTTACTAAAGTGGAGAAAGTCACATCGTCTACTATAAGATACCTATTGATGAGATACTTTTTGTATCATCATCTGCAAATGCTCTTGTTATTGGTTTTGGCATCTGGCATCTGCTTGTGTGTTATAAAAGTATTTGTGTGGCTTTAATTACCTAATGTAGTTGTCCAGACTTCACGGTTTGTTTTCATGTTTTCTTCAATTTTTTTTCCACTAACACACTTCGTTCTGGCATGAAGCTTTTATGTAGCAAAACAATGGAACAAATCGTGAAAAAGTAAAACATTGGACTTCGTCGCTAGCTACAGACCTAAGCTATACAATACATTCATATATTAGATTTTACAAGATCTTGTCTGTTTTTCCCGCTTATTAATCGGCTTGTGTATTGCTTGCTGTATCCGGTGCTTTCTTCATCTTTGACTTTTTCGTGATGACAATTGTGTCAAACCATTAACCAGCAGTGCTAATGTTGTGTATCTGCAGATGGTGGGAGTATTGAGACATCCCGGAGTCAGATTGAAACTTTGAGCCAACGAAAAGACCATCTTTTGACGCTGTTGAAGACCACGAGTCAGGCTATCAATAAAAAGACCCATCTTCTTTCGTAGACATTTGTAAAAGTCATGGTGCAGTTTTTATACAATTCGTGAATAGCTTTTAAGCTTGTAGTTTATACTTAACATTTGTTCGGTGTTCATTCAACGTAGCGATATTACAGCAGTAAATCTTTTTTAACTTCGTTACATAAAAAAAGAAAACTTTTCAACCATATTCAGCTTGTGTCGCGATTTCAGTAAAACAACGTAAAGGTGGTGTAAATTTTATGTAAACAAGCGTTGACTTCAAAACCTGGTTCTTCACTGTATATTGTAACTGTGCTAGCCATTGTAGGGAACTTTAGCACTGAGCCATGATTGTTGTGACACCGCGATAGGCAATTTCATTGTTTGCTGATGACTTTTAAACAGATGTAGTATTGGCTTCTGCAGTAGCTTACATACACTTTCTAATTACCATTCCCTGCAGTTTTAATCGAACGTACTTCTCATATCTCTATCGCGTGATCATTTTGAATCGCTTTTGACAAAATCTTCTTCCATCAAGTATTCTTTTTCATTGTGATACGAAGTGCTAAGAGACCTATTTTCTAACGCAGATGTGTAGTCAGTTTTTATCACCATGACCTTTAAATCGTATTCATGGCATTAAATCTGTGTCTTGTGCAATTGAAGCTTCTTATATACTGTGTACATCACTTGTGCTTTATTTCTATCGTCAAGTATAAAACATTTTCTATTTTTCTAATACTAGTGATAAATTTTCTATTTTCACTTCGATCATGTTCACGATGATCGTGATGTGTTCACGTGCGCATGCCTTCATTTTCACGCTCACCGCCACGTCAGACATAAGTTTGTAATATTTTTAGCAGCTCTATTGCATCACGTTCTGCAGTGCGTCAATGCTATTCACTGTTATAATTCCAACCAATCGATCATCATGTTGTGTTTGCACTAAGTCTCTAGCCAATTCACGTAGTAATAAAACATGTTTAGAATGACTCACTTCTCTGCGAAACTGTTAGGTCAAATGTAGATGACGAAGACCAAAAAAAGTGAAATATTTTCAGCCCAAATTACCCCCGACGCTTTTTCAGTTGCAGGCTGGTTATATGATGTATAAAGAAAGATGTTTACTTTGCCCATGAAAGGGTAAGCCAGACTTTCGATTACAGTCTAAAAGTCACGTCGCATTATAAAACTGCTGAGATTGGGAAATTTTTGGCCAAAAAATACAAAACTTTCAATTTTGGTTTTATGAAAAATCTGTTCTTTGAGATTTCGTCACGTCTGCCTGATGGTAATGTCTAGCTCAATCAAGGTCGGATTCTTATTTTTGTTCTTGATAAAATAACTAGTGCACGTCCACACGCATCTCGTGATCTCAATGGAAAGTTTTGCTCCAAGGGGAAATCTAGACTTCACCGCAATCCGAGAATTCAATAGAAGGATGTTTTAGAGCATGGAATCCTTACGTTTTCGTAAAACAATTTACATCTAAAGATAGAAAGTCTAATGACTAAAAACATCTTTCCATGACTTTTTGGCGTCAGCTGCTTTATTAAGTTTGAGTAGTTTAATTCTTCTTTCTTCAAAGTGATCCTTTATTCGTGAGCTCCTCCTGCATCCCTCAGACTCTTACCCACACAATCCATTAGCTGATTTTGATAAGTTTAGAAAACATCCACCAAGTTGCCTTATTGATATGATAGTGTGTGTTTTTATGCATTGCTGCATTCATCGAAGATGTGTGTTGCAATGCGGATAGTTCAAGTTCATTAGGAACGAGTTTATTGATTTCAATGAAATCGACATAAAAAGGAAGTTTTTTTGAAGATTGTTACTTTCTTTGTTCCTGAAAATGTAAACTACATCTTTGGTCCTTCCTTGGAATAAAAAAGAAATTGGAAAGTCTTTGCATTAAAGAGATTTTTCAGTTTAATTGATTGTCCACAGATTAATACAATCGTCCTCAATGGAGTTGCACACGAAAGGTCCCACTTAAATTTCAATGCAAAACAAGGCTTTCTGTAAATTGCATTCCGTTCTTCGTCAAAATTTAAGACCATTAGGCCAACAGATTGACAGAGAGAGAGAGAGAAACTTTTTATTTCGTCTGTTGCGAAAATAGTATAGCCTACGGTGCAAAATATAAACCGATACAAATATATTTAACAAAAGACAGGAAGCAGCGAAAGACTATATTAGTCATCGAGTTAACTGCTTCCCGGAACAAGGATGATCTCTACATAAAGCAGGTTTGCGTTTGTGACCTTATCCACGGCTGAGATCCGACTGGAGGCAGCTTGGGCTTGTTGCGAACTCTCAAATTGAAGCGTTTGTCTTGGCTCAACACGAATACATGATTGTGAATTAACCTAAGGACCTCTACAGTATTAGTTTAGAAATTGTTTTAAGCTATATCAGTGGAGTGGTTTACCGGCTCCCTTAGCCATTCTATGCCTCTCGCAAACAGTTTTAACTCGATGTATTTTTTTTTTTTTGCAACATGCGTTTTGTTAGCAAATCAAGTTTTTTTTAGAAACCCGAGATGTTGAAAAACTTTGTTGCCCAGCCAATTTCTTGGTGAAATAATGTGTTTGCGACCCTTTGTTAATACACCGCCCCCCCCCCCCAACACAGTCTGATGAAATTTTGTTTTATAAAGATTGCTTGCAAGCAACAAATAAAAGAAACTGAAATTTGTCCGGCCCGATAGCTCAGTTGGTTAGCGCATGACATCGTGAACGAAGAAGCTTCAAGATCAAGCTGCGCTGATTCGACTCTCGGGGCGTGCGCTTGAGCAACGGATTCTATAGACGGCTCTCCATTCAGCGACACCTAGTTGTTGCAATAATTTCCCGGCAACAACAATTGAAAAACTGAACCCTGTTAATCTCGATAACCGGCCCTACGTCAAAAGCCTTTACAAGAATGCGAAACTACCAGGAATAACATATCGCAGGCTTTTTCAGTTTGAAGATAAAGATTCAAAAAAACAAATTATAGGCTCGGTTATTGCTTCATATTCGTCCTGCAATAACCGTTATACTCATCCACTTCCCTTCCATTCGCTATAAGTTACGCAACCGAAATATCATGAAAAAAGTAAAATTAATTTTAATAATCCGGTGTTGCTTGGCTCGCTGGCTTAAAATGGACAGGAAGCGACAAAAATCTTAAAGGTTATTATTTTTTCTCCAAAATTTAGTGTAAATTTCCATTGATGAACGTGCATTAAATAATGCTGCTCATGCAATAAACTTCAACATGATGAATTTGGGGGAACTTTTAGTTTCCGCTTCCACACAATTATACTGTACAGTGCACAGTGCTTCCTGCAAGATTTCAAGAACCCAGCTCATCTAAAGCACGTTTTACGTCTGATGCTGCATAACCAAATCTCTTTCATACCATAGCACTTGAAGATAACGTAAAGCGATCACGCACAAACGTGGCAACGTTTTTGCGTCTACGCCACGCAATTCTTTTTGCTGAAACACACGCACGATGTGAACTGGTTGGAGACGTTTTCATCAAACCTCAGATCTTTTTACCTGACCTGTGACGTTGAAATTTTTTTAAATTCAAATACAGTTTAAACTATAAGGTTGACAAAGTTTTTAAAAAGGATAGGCTAAATTAAAAGCACTAAGGAACCATATGTCACGGTGTGAAAAAATCTGCATTCATCAACTTTGCAAATGCTTTTGCTAAATACTTTGGATCAAGGCCCGACTTTAAGGTCATCACTTGCGCCAGCATTGTGCTTAATTTAGAACTTAAGTATTTATTGAATTGGCAGGGAAAAGTGAAATGACTTGACAAATAATTATGCTTTTCTTGCACTTTCTTGAAGATTTTGTAGCTTTTGTGCAACACGGCCACTTCCATAATTGTAAGTTTACGCCAATTTTGCGTCAACACCTTCAATGCTTCCGCCCTTTACGTCGAACGTCATCACGGACACAGGATGAAAGGTTTTGTTACAAAATTTAATATTAAAATGAATTTTGTTAATGAAATGAAAGAAAAGGTTATGCAAACGAAATCAAGCAACAACACGGCACTCATCATGACATTTTTCCTTTTTTGTCTGCAAGCTAGTCCTTTGAGGATCGCAGCAAGCATTTTTCGACCGCCAAAATTCCAGTCTTGGGTTAATTCACTGGTGATATCGAAAATTGCCATGTCGTTGACGATTATGTCTCGTCACATTTTTTTGGCCATCCACACCTCCTGCTAATGAAAGATCCATGGTGGAGGGTGACTAGGGCGATCACCCCCCTATAACACAGAAAACTTACTTTATTCATGATGTATTTGCAAGGTCGGATTAATTTGGACCTACACATTATTGTTTTTTGTTGAAATTGCCCCCCTCTAGCTTACTTGTTGGATCGCCCCTGCCTCCTGCATACAAACTGAATGTTCCTTTTTCAGGATGTCTTCTTCCTCAAAACATCCTTAAACCTATGCAACTTCTTCTGGACACTACTTTCGTTGAGTCCTGCTAATCCAAGAGATCTCCATACAATCTTGATGTCGTCAAATTTTAATCACAGTTTTGGAAACTTTCCTCACTCTAGGCTTGGTGGAACCCCGTAGCAAAAAATTATAAATTTACTTGATAAATGCTGTGCAGTATAATTAGGCTACTTGGTTATGTGTCAAATCTGTTTTGAAGAAACAATCAGCCTATTTTGCTAGAATTTGTTTCTGGTTTCGTAAACAATTCAAAAAATACACAGTAAATAATTATTCCGTGTAAAATTCAAGTTAACTAAATATTGTGGTTTATGAAAAAAAACAAAAACAAGTTGCAGTCATATCAGCAAAACAAATTTAATCAAATTTCAGTCATAGACCTCCGTGACTTTCGAAAAAATTTGTCACAAAAAAACGAGAAGACAAAAATAGTTCGACAGCAATAAAAGCTCTAAACCAGCGTTTCTCAAAGTCTGCAAAATTGCCCCCCAGGGGCGGCTTTTTGTATGCTTTCAACAACACATTATTTCGTTCAGTTTGTTGCCAAAATGATGAACAATTTGAATGCCTTTTATTGCATACCGCGGTAAGATGGCTTTCAAAAGGTGCTTGTTTGAGCCGCTTTTATGCCCTTTTTCTTTCATATCGAATTCCTATCAAGCACTGACGCGACATTAACTGAAGATGTTATACCCTTAAAAAATGACATTGCATATTTGGCGGACATTTTCAATGCCATAAACAAAGTAAACAAAAAGCTTCGGGGAGAAATGATAACTCTCATCAAGTGCAAAAGCGTGATTACCTCATTCATTGCAAAGCTATCTTTATTCAAACAACATTTAGGTCAAAATGTCTTAACTAAGTTTTCCAATTTGAACAAAAATGTTATTAAAGAAGAACAACGGCAAAAATACTGCTCACATTCAGACATGCTTCATAAAGACATGAAACTTCGCTTTGCAGATCTCGTGGACCTCCATGTTCCAAACTAGGTGGTACAACTATTTTCTATCGAACCCACAGACGTAAAAGTGGAACTTTAAAAGCAGTTCATTGATTGCAAACTTATGATGAGAAGAGTGAAATTCAAAAATAATTGATACGATTTGTTTTGGTGCCAGGTTGCTGGCATATATGAGCTTCTCTGGAAAGAAGCTAGAATGTGGATTTTGTCGTTTCCTACTTCATATAGGCTATGGTTGAAAAGGAGTTTTCGGCTGTGACATTGATGCTTTCAAAGCAAAGAAATCGCTTGCTAGTTCATAAACGGGATGATCTTCGACTCTATCTTACGAAGATGTCGCCAAACATTTCAAAACTTTGTAAAAGTCGCCAAGCTCATCAATCCCATTGAATATTGAACATTATTATGTTGCTGTCAATTTCGTTGATTAAATTCACAAGACTAAATTTGTCTATCACTCTGTTATCATTTTAATAACGAAAAGGGGGCGATGGACTAAAAAAGTTTGAGAAACACTGCAGTCTAAACTATCTTGATGCAATCCTAATAAACCAATAAACAAAAGAACCTTGAAGTAGTAGGTATTATGATTCCACAGAACTAATTGCATCATTACATTGTTGACATGCTGAGTTTAGAGAAAGAAATTCTTTGTTACCACTTTGCACTCAAGTAACAAGTTAGGTCGCCTTCAAATCATTTTTTGCGTTGATTCAACGTTTACGAACTTTAGCTTAATGTAAAAGTGACTGAATTGCCAGTAGATAAACCAAATTCCAAGACGTGCCCTCACATAAATTTAGAAAACTCAATTTTTGATTCTGCACAGTTGATCAGTTTTGACAAGTCTGCCGCAGTGATAGCATATTGAGTTGAAAATCCAAAGGTTTGTAGTTCGATTCCCTAACATACTTTGCAAGATATGTTTTACCTATTGATATCCATTTTTAGGCAATGATTTTACAAGAAAAGCTTTCACATAACACTAGTTTTCATTAACGATTCATCTATAAATAGATTATTAAGTGCACACATATTCAAAAGCTTGAGTTTAAGTGCTTGTAAAAAGGGTTAATTTCACTTAATTTGTTTAATGAGACCATCCGCTTAATCGGATCAAATTTTCTTAAATGTAACATCGCCCGATAAAGCCAAGCAGCTGATTGTAATGCGACTTCTTTGTGCTACGTAAATCTATCCCTATCAAATGCAACAAAAGTATTTTTGTAAAAATAATGATTAAAAGTTACGGGAACCAATATTGCAATTTCTTAAAACTACTGAGGATACATGACATTTTTAGACCGAAATAAAAGAACGGAACCAGCTAGTGATGTCACATTTAGCTTATTTTATTGATGGAAACTTTTTCATTTCCTTGATCCACGTCATTATTTTTTCATTGTTTATTTTAAATCAAAACTTTTGTGCCTATTCTTCTAATTAGTATGAAACCAGTTTTGATCACTCATATTAGGAAATTGATAGCGTGGAGTGTGGATGTCACATTTCCTTGCTCCACAAAAAGCAACAGTGTTTTGTTTATAAAAGCTATTTTTTGACATCACTTTCATTAAATGACACACACATTTTATAATGGAAGAGGCTGAACTGTCGTTACGCATTTGAAAATTGAAATTAAACATAATAGTGTGTAATGGTGTCATTCTCGAATGAATGTCTTTTTCACTCACAATTCTGTGCATAAACAGTTTTACAGTAAAACTGTATAATTTAAAGCTGAAGTGGTGCCCCTTTCCCCTTTCACAAAAAAAAACCTTGATTCTTCTCAATATTATGAACATTGAACAATGTGCTGCTCTAGGGAGAAACGTCTAGGGCCCTTTTTAGGGCTATGGCCCACTGGACTGAAGTCGGTGGTTCCCTGGGCATGCTTTCAGCATCTCTACTTATTTAGTTTATTACAAGGGCACAACAAACACTTTATGTTTAATCTCTTGCAATGTTTTGCTTCCAAG
Source organism: Aplidium turbinatum (assembly GCF_918807975.1). Classification (NCBI taxonomy): domain Eukaryota; kingdom Metazoa; phylum Chordata; class Ascidiacea; order Aplousobranchia; family Polyclinidae; genus Aplidium; species Aplidium turbinatum. Next base: position 52,852,244 of record NC_137472.1, read on the forward strand.
TGTTTTCTTTTTTAAATTAGTTATAGCAAAAATTCAAAAGAACTTTGATTTTGGAGCCAGATGGTCGGGACGCCTGGTTAATCTAATAAAAAAGTTTAAGGAGTCTAAAATGGAGATACTAAACTTATGTTCAACAAACATTTCCAAAACTATACTGTCTTCAGTGCTATAAATGCTATAAACATTTTTGGCACTGAAAATGATGACAACATAGGTTTCGAAATGTTTGCTGAAGATAAGTTTAGTATTTGTATTTTGGGCTCTTTATTTTTTGAATGTTCGATTTCGTTTTCAACAAAATGACAAGATTTTGAAACAGTTTTCAATGTTCAACAATTCTTTGTTATTAATAATTTCTATAGCGTAGTACAGTATTGTTAAGTTTACAGGAGAGTATTTGCAGGTTTACCACTAGATCTCCCAAAAAATGAAAATTAGATTTTAGGGGTGTTCCTGTTCAGTGTTCATACTCAAGACCAAAAGAATGAAACCAGTTAAAAATCATCGCATTTTCTAATACTGATTAGTAATAAACTTTTTTTTAGCACAGATAAAAGGAAATCAGTTTTTGTATTGAAACTGAATGGCTTAAAGGTCCATTGCTTTAAAATATAGCTTCTTGGAACAATGGTTGCATGGCGATGTGAAAATATAACGCTGGAAATGAACAACGAAACCTGTTGCTATTTAATAACTTTAATGCATGATGTAAGTTGTTTTTTACAAGAATTGATTGATTTCAGTTTTACATGGAATGGCCTTCAAAGGTCAGTTCTCATGGCAAAAAAAACTTGAATTAATACAAAGTCATTTATTCACCGAGAAGCGAAGTACATCAAGTAAATTGATGACAGTGGAATCATTCATTACAAAACAGAAAAGCTCATTCGTGATGTAATAACAATGTTGGTATTTGAAAGATATTTAAAAAAAAATCACCTCTTAATGCTTTGTTCCATCACTGAATACCAACTCTTCTTAATTAAAAGCAATCAAGCAAGGCGTTGTTATTCAATTGCCATCCCGAAGAAATATTAGTCAAAAGTCGTTAACACCTTTTGAGGTCTTGCTCACTTGCCTGACATTTCCAAACTGATTTGATTTGTTGCTAATTTCTTTCAGTCCAATAATTTTGTATTTGGAACTGCACCGTACGTTGATGGATTCGTTTGTTAATCTGTAATGAAACATCGGGTATCGCCACCTTGTTTCGTACATTTAATAGGTTTCGTTACTGAACTCTTTATGGTTTTAATATGTTGCTTGTACAAAATAGTTTTCAAATACTTCTTCCTCTCGATACTTTAATTGACAGGAAAACTTTTAATGCTTTCAAGCGATCGATGTCACTTATGCTGAGGTAACCTAGACGTAACGACCAATCAAACCAGCCTTGAAGATCATTGAAATAGAGTGTGTAAATGGTACAAATTGTTCTATCTGTATACAATACACAGCATGTCTCATTCTTGTTTGAAGGGAAAATTTGCATTAGGAAAATCATTTGAGTAAAATCTTTTCTTTATGATTTAACATAAGTTAACCAAAATCATTAAAGTTATAAAGACTATTTTAGCAATATTTCTTTAAAAATTGATTTTCCAGAAACTTTTACGGATAGCAAAAAATTTGTAAAATATTGTTGTAAAAAATTATTTCACATGGAAACATCACAGAATTTTAATCAAATTAATTTCTATTGGTCTTTAAGCTTCAATACTAAGGCCATCTAATCGGTTTAAAAACTTTAAGTTGTTAGATTCAGTTGTTACATGGTTACAATTTATGCGATGGAATTTGAATGCAAATGTGCCACATCATCATTGTCATCATCATCATCAGCCAGTCATGCCACTGCTGGCAAATGGCCTCCACTATGCTTCCACACCATTCCGTCTTTCGCTATTCTCCTCAAGGCGATGTCAATTTTTTCTTCAATGTCCTCCCGCCATCTTCTTTTTGGTCTCCTTCTGTTTCTTATCTTGGCATCCATTCAGTGGTTATTTTGGCCCATCTGCTGTCTGTCATTTGTGCTACATGTCCCGCCCATTGCCACTTCAGATTTGTTGCTGTTTACATCATTCAACCAATAACCTAACAAACTTTATTTGAAACTTTACTCTGTTAGCAACGTAGCAGAAATTGTTACATCAGTATTAGTTGATGTTATTTTATACAAGCTTTTGCGTGATGCCAGGGTTGGGCCAATCTTGCGTCTATCAATGCGGAAATTAATTTAAAAACTGGCTTAAAGACAACGAGCTTCAAGTGTGTGAATGTTAATGCTCAAAACATACCTAGGTAAACGAATACGAAAGGGTGAAGCCGCACCCTATATATTTTGTACTGTATCCGTAATTCACATTTGTGGCTACATTAAACCTACGTATACTCACCCTGCATTTTTCTCATAGCTTACAGTAAAATAGTAGAATAGATTGTGTAAATCAGGGGTCACCAGCCTTTTTTGCATGCGGGCCACTTTGGCACTTAGGAGAGCTGTGGCGGGCCGCATTAATAAAATTTTAGGTAAGTTGACTCTTATGCTAGAAAAGAACGCATTTCGTACCCAGTATCCAGCGTTACATGTTGTTAATATTTATCTTAGAATACCGCAGCAACAAAATTAGTCGAACAACGCTACTGCCAGGCCAAGCTCCTTTAACAACACTTTTGACTTTTTTAACAATGCCTAATAAACGAGGCCACTTGTTTTGCGCACTTATAGCGAGGGGAGCGGTTTCATCAGAATATTCATCGCCAAGCAAGAGTGGTGTTGTCACTTCGCTTCAGAAAAGATATCTTGCCATTAACAGTATCAGTAAACAAGGAAATGTTTGACACATAGCAATACAGGCAGCAATAGTGACCTGCAAACATATCAGTGAAAAATACACTGTTAAAAATTTTCGTAATTTTACTGTCAAAAGAGCAGTAGAATATTACTATCTTGTTACAGTACTTGAAATTACTGGCCATTTTGTGGTATATTTACTAGACAAAGACGTTTTTTTACTCCAAATATAGTAGAATCACTGATTGAGCAGTTTTAAATTTTACTTCTTTTCGTAGTAGATGATTTCACTTCTTTTTTGGAAGTGAATTTACTGGTCTGTAAAAGTGTTTTGCAATTTTACTGACAAAAATAGTAAAAAATTTCACTGACTTTTATAGTTTTTTTTTAACTTGCATTGGCAGTAATTGTACTATAGGTACGGTAGGCTACATGGGCAGTAACATTTTATTAACACCGTTATTTTAGTCCGATTAGGCTACTATACTCCTGTGCAGCAATATATTTAGCACTTCTACGAAACGTCAACCTTTTTACGGTCACACCAGCACATTCTCGAAACAGTGGGATGCTACGTTATGTCATGCCTTTCTGTTTTGATATCTGATATAGGCTACCTTGGCCAGCAATATAGAGTTCGTGGGTTAATTGAAACAATCATGACTGGAAGGAAAGTTTGCTAGAGATCCGAACTCACGGGCTTCCAACAAAAATGTTTTAATTGTTTGTAATATTGGTTCCTTAAAAATGCACTGAAAGTACTAGAGAGTCGAACCGAACCCGAGTTTTATAGTCAAACGGTTCGACTCTCTGACTAAAACCCGAGAATTATTATCACTTATCAGTCGTCAGCCAACGGGCTGGCGAATGTTATCCTGGTCCGCGCTCAATTTCCCGCCTTCCCGCTCAGAATTTGCAGAGTCTGATTAGCGTTGCCAGATGGGGAAATAGGATAACAAATTTAAAAAAATTCTGGTGAGGCCTTTGATGCCAAATTTTTTGACTTTGGGACCAGAAAACTTTTTGGTAAAATCTAATGAAATTTTCCCCCAATCTATTTTTTTCAAGAAAGTTTTTTTAAACTTTTAAGCGAAAAATCCCCGCTCGTATAGAAAACGTTTTGCAAGAGGTTTGCGCATGCGTGACGGCAGTGTTTTATGTCTTAAAAACTATTTGTATTTTTAGGCGAAATTGTTTTATTTAGGGTGTTTTACATATTTGGTGAAGTTGTATGCAATCTGGTGAAATTTTATTTACTTTTTGGTGCTAAGCATCTGGCAACACTGAGTCTGACAACTGAGCATGTGCAAGGATGCAAGCATCAAGCATGGTTGCAGGAATAGTGCAGTAACTTAGTTACAGCTGGTTTTGTTGCAGTCATAAGTTTCAGATAGACAGAGGAAGCGTGTCAATAGCAAAAGTAGCATCGTTAAACCTGTATCACTGAACAGGTAACAAGTTTAATCCTACAAATGGTATCTTTGCTGATTTTTTTTATGTTTACCATGGACAAATGAGAACAATATTAGCGTACCATTGAAATTAATTTATTTCGATGCTTTTAGTAAGTTAACTGCATTAAACTGCTACGAAATTACATAGTTAAAGTGCCTCTGACAGGTAAATAAATTCGGTAAATTTACCTAAGATACAAAAATAATGACACTAACAAACTTTACTGACCAGGAAATCGTAAAAAATATCAACAGGTTACTAAGTTACACGCTTGCAAACTTTCGTTTACTTTCGGCGAATCTGGCAATCAGTCAATTACGAAAATAAAAACGGCAACACCGCTGTGACGTCACAGTAAGCGGGAAGGATACATTCTTTCTCTGTGGTGACTTGGTAAAGTATAGTACGGCTACTGCAAAACGTGAATGTGTGGGGCTCTGTTGGTCTAAAACATGTGCAAATTAAGAATTACCGAAATGAAAAAGTGAACTTATTATTACTATCAGGTTTCGATCAAATAGGTTGAGTTTATTTTTATCAAACAGCATCTCAGTTCAATTGAAATTGCAGTTTCATAGGGCTACAATTTTGATACTTTTTTATTTGTCCTAATCTGGCTATAGCCATTGCAGTGTAACAATAGTATCTCCCAAACAGTAGCCTACCTTTAATTTATGGTTGAGGCAATGCCTACAAATTGCTGTTTATGTGACAGTGTCAGTGACAAAGACCGTGCTGTGCTTTCTTTTCACGCTTTCCCACAAAACAAGGTGCTGAGAAGAAAATGGTCAAAGTTTTCTTCAAGTGTTCGAAAGTGGGATGGGCCATACAAAACTAGTCGCATTATGTTCTCTTCACTTCAATGAAGATGATTTTGTTAATACCACTCAAGTAAAAATGGGCTTGAGCGAACTTTATACATTTTGAAAAAATCTGCCATACCATCTATAAAAGTAAAGATGCAACCAGTTGCTGATGATGATTCCAGCACTTCTAAACAACAACGTTTACAAAAACGTACCCTTGCACAGGTAAAGTAGGCTTTTACATGTATAGACTCTGCTATGTACGTAACTGTATAATTAAGATTTTGTTAACACTGGCACTGACAACTTGCATTGCGCAAAGCTCACTGCTTGCAGTTTGATGCTCTCGGAAGCAACAATCGGATTGTGCTGCCGTCATGCATTGTTTGGTGAATCCGAAACAATTTTCTAGATCCAGATGGCCGTTACACCGGATTTCAATGGCCAACTGAAGGCACATGATGAGAGAGAGAGAACTTTTATTTATTTTTGAATAGTGATGATGAATTAAATATGAATGATGATTCGTAAATTTCTTCATTTTTCACTTCAAGTATATTTTAGGTTTTGTAGGAACGTATCCAGTACAGTTTTATTAAACTGCAAAAAACAATAAATCTTTGAAAAAAGCAACCGTTTGTACCAACTCCGACCAAACTGTGATCCACCAATTACATCTAGGAAGCGTTTGTTTCATCCGTCGTTAACGACGCCCACTTAGGATGACGTAATACCACCAAAGTCGTCCCAGAGCAGTGAAATATGAGTTTCGCCTGTGGTGGCGCTGCGGAACAGTCGTTTGATATAAATTACGCCCTAACCAGTCGAGCTACGAGGTTAAGATTAAAAAATTCGCTAAGTATAATTCTGCGCTAGGAAATGCTTTAAAAAGTTACTATACTTGGATCCAACCTGTCAGGGGCACTTTAAGCAATATGCACTGAACAACAATGACTTAGATCAGGCAGGTCGGTCTGTCAGTCAATGCAGTGAGGCTCTGCCCCTCCCTACAATTTTCTAACCACTGCACCCCTGAGTCAATGTGAAGAACTACCTAACACATCTTCCCGGTATACCAGTATTTTAGCCTACTGAACACACAATGTTGAAGTAGTCGAGCTCTGTTGTAGTAGCTTCTAGCATTCGGACTCTGGATTGGAAGATCCAGTGTTGGAATCGTACTATAAAAAGATTAGGCAGTGGCTATTTGACCGGCGCCGGTCTTTGAATCTGAAACACTATTTGACCGGTCATAACATCACTATAGTATACAGGCACCTTTTTCTCTTTCAAAGCAAAAGACGAGAAGCGCGTATATAAGTTCTAAATTCGACAAGTTTATTCAACTCGATACGTGGTGCGTGCGATACGGTACTTCGCCGGCTTCTATTCTAGAGGGAATGAGTTTGATACTACCCGGAAGCGTTCTTTTTTCTTTAACTAAATTTTGACCCGAAGTGCATTTTTGTAGTCAATTTTTAATTTCAGTTGCCTACAGCCCAATTTCTTATGTCTTTTCAAATGTGAGTAATAAAGTTAGAATTTTTTAAATTGGCGGGAATTTGAGAATTTCTCTGGGTAATTTTCCGTTTGTGGCCGTGCTAACTACTGATATACCGTATAGCCTACTACATAATTTTTCATTCAGGCACGTTTTAAACCTTTCAAGGGTTTGCCACCTTTTCCCGTTCATTAACGTGCTGGTAGGTCTATATCGATTTTTGTAGTTAGTATCTTTTTTGTCCCGGACGCGTTAATGACAAAAATAAAATGATTGATTGATGTGACCGTGTGTGCCGAACGAAGCATTACACTTTTGCTCTCAACAAGTTAGATATATACAATGCTTCTTTTAAAAAAATGGTAATAGTATGTAAATGTAATGCAACTCAAATTAAAAATTGACTACAAAATGCACTTTGGGTCAAAATTTAGTTAAAAAAAAAAAAGAATGCTTCCGGGTAGTACCGAACTCATTCCCTCTAGAATAGGAGTCGGCGAAGTATCGCACGCGCCACGGATCAAGTTGAATAAAATTGTCAAATTTAGAACTTATATACGTGCTTTGTAAGAGAAAAAAAAAAGGTGCCTGTATAGTGATGTCATGACCGGTCAAATAGTGTTTCAGATTCAAAGACCGGCGCCGGTCAAATAGCCACTGCCAAAAGATTACTAGGCATGGCTGCTGCAACTGTCTTCAAAATGAGAAAATATTAGGTAGCCTACACAGTTTTAAAAAAACAAGCTGTGACCCTAACTAGAGAGTATATCTGCCATATCTGGTGCTACGCCTTGCCCATGAGTAGCCAGGGAGTAACGACATTTGAGATGCAACTCCATTTTACCTCAGAGTGAAACCTCTGCCGTCAGTTGCAGTTTATAGGCCTAGTCAATGCCCAGGACTGTTAAAAAGTGAGAACTAAATAATTGAGTGGTTTATCCAGCTGTGGTGATAAAACTTGTGGTAGGCTGATCTTTCGTGTGTGACCAGCGTGAATAATTTGAGCAGCAGGTCCAGGGTGGTAAACGATAGACCCTCAGCCCTGGCCAAAGATCAAGAAGGAAAAATCCCCATTAGGCTACAGGAAGAGGACCAGTACTTATTACTGGTATTATTCGTGACAATGTCTCATAATACATGTTTTAAACCAATTTAGGTTTTTTCATGCTTTCCTGAGCATGTGTTGTATTTCATTTCATTGAATAACTTGATACTTGGATATTATCCTTGTGCATTTATGATGTGCCGGGAGACAACTGGCGGCTGGGAGACAACTTGCCCATCTCAGTGGGATTAGTGGAACTGATTACAACATATTTTAAAGAAGATTGCTCAGCGATTTATCAATGCTTTGAGGTAACGTACATCTATTATTATTTACTTGCAAACACAGATTTTTTAATACCCAACCTTCCCATTCCCGGAAGAACATCCGACACATACTTTGCAAATTTATATATAGCTTATATATAACTTGTGTGATATGAACACCATGCTACTACTGCTAATAAATTGTATTTCATTGCCTTCTTAGCGATAAGAGTGCGGCTATATGAGTGTTTGACAATGTTTGTATTATTTTCAATATCTTAAAAATGTTGAATTCAATTTGTAGGATTCAGCCATCTCCCAGTTTGAAGAAACTCGTGTACCAGCATCCAATAATTGTGTGTTTTGGTAAGTTGTGAATGAGCGTTTGTACAATTTTGACTGATGTACAAGTGAACTTTTGAATTGCTCACCTAAATATGAAGTTGGTAAATGTAAATATGCACTAATTTCAGTCTTCGTAGTTTCATTTGTGCCTCATTGCATCTGCAGGGCCCACTCTTGCCAGTGCAGTGAAGTTTCTCGTATTCATCGAAGGCAACCTTGCAATGGAAACCAAGTCGTTTTTTTGTAGCGCTGGCTTACTTCTTCTGCTCATATTACGTCTTTGCAATGTCATATCCAGATAGTGCAGCTGCAAGTCTGGAGTTTATACAGAGGTATGTAAACCTGTAATGTGTTTAATTGTTTATGTATGAGCTAAGGAATAACAATAATGGAACTCCCTCCTTCACAAAGTCATTCATACCAGTGACAAGCTGGTCTGGAGTGGGATTCAAATCCACGAAGTTCTTGACAGTGTCTCTCTACTGCAGCTAGTAAGAACTGCACCCATTACCGGAGGGATTGCGTCTTAGACCACTCGGCCATCCAGACTGATTATTAGAGGTGTTAAACTGTTAATACTAGTTATGTACGCAAGTTCCAAGCCACAACTCCAGAGGATGACGATTATTCTAAGGTTTGTGGAAGTGACAACGCATTCTGATCAATTTGAAGGTTTCACTACACGATGGTATTGTGGTGTAGTTACAAACATTGCTAAATATCACAGTCAAATTTGAAAAGATCCACTGATATAACTTGTGTTGTTTCCTCAGATACTTTGCTCGCATTGGGGTCATCCGTCATGACAAGAAAAAGTGGGATGTGCACCCTAAAGTACTCCGACTGTGCAACGAGGTCATGCTTCGGCAGGGATGTTTGTTATGAAGATTGAAGCAAGTCAAGAAATTCACTGTTCAGTCGCTGCTGCTTCATGCTTCGCCGAAATATAGCCTCGGCTGAACTCTGCAGTTAAAAAAGCGAATTCACGTGTTCGTGAAACATCAAACAAATAGCTATACTTGTAACATCTTGAGAAATATATTGTAAAACATTGTCGCCAGTGAGGTCTGCTGTACACAATAAATTTATATCTGCAAATGCACGTGTGTAATATTTACTTGTAGAGAAAGTCATTTTACTCTCATAATGCCGTTTGTCACAAAAACTATTCGGAAAGTTATTTTGCTGCCTGTCCAGAGCAGTAATGTTACTGATCAGAAACATTTAAAAAATGACTATCCGGAGCAGTAATTCTACTGATCAGAAACATTTAAAAAATGACTATCCAGACCAGTAATTTTACTGATCAGAAACATTTAAAAAATGACTATCCAGAGCAGTAATTTTACTGATCAGAAACATTTAAAAAATGACTATCTAGAGCAGTATTTTTACTGATCAGAAACATTAAAAATATGACTGTCAACGGAAGTAAAAATACTTCCATTACAGTAAATAAAATTACTACTTAGGAAGTTATTTTGCTGCCTGTCCAAAGGACAGTAAAATTTTTTAACAGTGTAGGCTCCAACAACAGGGAGAAACAAACCAGGCTTCATGAAACAAACGCTTGTGGAAATCACCGAAAAAATGTTTCTATGGTAGCTCATAAACTGTGCTCCCTCTAAAAAAGCAATGAGTTAGTTTTTCATCTTTTTTTGTGAGAGTCTATAAAACCGTCATTCTTTGATAATTAGACAAATGTCACTTGAGGTGCTTATTAGCATGGCAAGAATTGTTGATTATCAACATTTTGCAGTACTAAGCTAAACATTTTCATAATACCAGAAAAAGTCTTTAAATTTACATATAATATTTTTCCAATTTATTATAAATTGAGTTGGCACACCGACCTATTTTGCCAACAAAAACTTGCATAAAGGAACACTGCTCGTGAAACCCAATAATGATGAACGCACACCAGTGTTCACAGGACATTTACAAACAGTAAGCAACACTATGCTCACAGACATTTTCGAAATTCGAAAACAGACGTTTTAATCAACCATTGGGACAGTGTGACTGGACATCGCATTGGAATAATTCTAAACGACCCCTACCTAAAACTACAATCTGATTGGTCGGTCGGTGGAATCGTATGCAAAGCAAAATTATGCTTCCCGGAATGTATTTTTTGCCTTCATGCTGCTTAACTCCTCTGCTTTGCGAAACTTCATGCTGCCTAAGAAAAGTATTTTTAGTTATACTTGTCCGCTGATACCTTCTGCGGGCCGCACATAAAAGCGTGGCGGGCCGCATGCAGCCCGCGGGCCGCCAGTTGGTGACCCCTGGTGTAAATGGTACGAATTGTTCTATCTGTATACAGCATGTCTCATTCTTGGTTAAAGCATTTGAAGGGAAAATTTGCATTAGGAAAATAATTTCTTCATGTAAAAACTTTTCTTTATGATTTAACATCAGTCAACCAAAATCATTAAAGTTATAAAAACTATTTTAGCAAGATTTATTAGCAATTATTTATCATCATTGTCATCATCATCATCAGCCAGTCATGCCACTGCTGGCAGATGGCCTCCACATATGTTTCCACACCATTCTGTCTTTCGCTATTCTCCTCCAGGTAATGCCAATTTTTTCTTCAATGTCATCCCGCCATCTTCTTTTTGATCTCCCTTTAGTTTGTTTTGCGTATTTTATGGTATCCATTCTGTGGTTATTTTGGCCCATCTGCTGTCTGTCATTCGTGCTACATGTCTCGCCCATTGCCACTTCAGATTTGTTGATGTTTGCATGATCAAATTAATACTTTAATCTAACAAACTTTATTTGAACTTTACTCTGTTAGCAACGTAGCAGAAATTGTTACATCAGTATTAATTGATGTTATTTTATACAAGCTTTTGCGTGATGCCAGGGTTGGGCCAATCTTGCGTCTATCAATGCGGAAATTAATTTAAAAACTGGCTTAAAGACGACGAGCTTCATTTGTGTGAATGTTAATGCTCAAAACATACCTAGGTAAACGAATACAAAAGGGTGAAGCCGCACCCTATATATTTTGTATTGTATCCGTAATTCACATTTGTAGCTACATTAAACCCACGTAATCACCCTGCATTCTTTTCATAGCTTACAGTAAAACTTGCTTCTACAAGCTATCACGAATTAGAAAAAAGCACTTGAAATAGGAGTTAATCTAATTATAAAACGTCAAATATTTTTTTTAGATTTCAAAATGATGTCACACGATGAAAAAGAGGTAAGTCCAAAGCAATCTTCCATCAGTGGCATGAAAACATTTTATTTAAAACTGGGAAAAAGTTCTTTAAAATTCCTTGTCCAGACTAAATATAAGCTTCATAAACCAAGCAAGTAAAGAGATGAGTAAAAGAATCATTTCCATACCATGAGGCCACTTATTTTTGTCCTGAAAAAAAAGCACATCAACCGTAAAAAACGTGAAACTTAATATTTCTTGTTCTTGAAACCCACAACGTTAGGTAATTTTGTTGCGTAGCGTCGCTATTGTGAGGTCGTGGAAAATTCCCTAAAAACAGTCGGTTCGGAATATTGCGTCACATTCGTAACTATAACGTTTCTATGGAAATTTGTAATGAATAGTACCAAGACATTACAAAGGTGTCCTTAATGTAGGCTATATCTAGAATGCTATAAGCAATGCTAATCTTACCTATTTTTCTTTTACTGAAAAGGGATATAAATTATAATCAACCAATTTTTCTTCTTCAACAAGAAATAATGTTTATATGTCGATGCTAAACCAACTCAACAGCATCCAATAAATATATTTTTTTCTTTGCTTTTGTCAGTTTGTGTAACTTATTTAGTTGCTACAACGACAAAAAAACTTTTTTCAGTTTCTTGCCAATCAGACGAGCCGCATGACACGTATTGGCTTTGTATATGGTCTGAAATATGACACCCCTTACGCATAGCTGTTTCCCTTACAAAGCTTCGCACTGATTTAACGTTAGAAAACGTCAGCAAACATTGAATCAATACTAAAAAAGATGTTTTTTTTTAGTTGAAGCGGCAAAACAAGACTTGAGCAGTGGTAAGATAGCTGCCAAAGTTGATCCTGTGAGATCCCATAAAAACCCTGAAAATAGAATTTTTCGTAATCTTTCAGTTCTCATCCAATGTCACGTTATGAAAGATCAAAACAATTGTGGTTGCGGAAGACATTTAAAGCATTAAATATAAATACAACACTTGCTACATACGTCGCTACTTAACTTGCGCTCTGTAAAGTACGGTACACTATAATATATAGGTTGTTTTTATTGTTTTCAAGAAACAAAGTTTGGCTGCACTGCCTTGAAAATCAACAAGAAATTAGGAATATTCTTCTTTGGGAACCAATCTAGAAAATTGGTGGGCAGAAAAAAAGACATTGCTCTACCAATTAAAGCAAGACATGAGCGCAGAAACACAAACAACACAAACCGTCGAATTTGATGAGGGTCAGGAATGTTTAGAAGAACTACGTGAATTGTGTTCGGGCACGCCTTGAGCGCTAGTGTGCCTCTCTTTTACAATTTTGATTTTTTTTGTTACGGCCGTACACGCACCTTTAATACACGCAATTAATCTCTACAAGGTTGTGACGCCCTCCCTATACATCGGTGTGTTACCATAGTGTTGCAATTTTTATTTGTCACGGTCTTGTTGACTACCAAAACTATAACGAGATGAATAACATTGATTCTACTACTTAGTAGCCTTAACAAATCTTTAGCGAAAAAATTACGGATTTTGCCGTGTGGATTATTGCTGCCCAAATTTTCCTTTGGTTGCCAAGCCTTCTGAAAATGGCGTTTTAATTATTTGCATAATATTATGCGGCAACGCGTTTCAATAGGCTCAATGAGAAAACAACCATTTTGAATTTTTTGGTTTCTGTTTGGTCACTGAAGTACACCTAATGTTACGTTGCGATTTTTTGTCTTTTAACGTCTCTATATGTTAAAATGATGTAAAAACAGCAATTCTGCTTGCTTGGCTTTCTGACACGAGATCGAAACTAGCTTCGAATCGAAAACTAGGTCTGAATGTTTTGTTCTTTTGTTACTCTGCTTCGGTGCAACCAATGTGTTTGGTCCATAGTCCACTTAAACGTTTTAATTTATCTAAAATGGAATCTCAAAACTAAATTTAAACTACAGAACACAAATCTACTGAATTTGTTCCATAAATAAAAGTAACTTTATCGCAATTAAAATTGCACCAAGATGAATCACAGTTTTCAATCAAATTTTTGAAATAGCTATGGCAACACCCAAATGCATTCTCACGGTTCCAAAGTCAAAGCCTAGAAAATGACAAATCAAATTGAAAACAACACATAGCGACGTTGGATTCTATAACACATTAAGTTCCTATTTCGTATGCAATCGCAAAAAAACAAACAGATTGAATAAGTAATTTGTATGGTGGTTCGCTTAGCTATCTCGCACTTTATGCATTGCATTTTATTTTATTTAACCTTTGAAAGTTAGAATGAAACCGTCTATGAATATTGCCATTATTTTTCCCTCAAGGCGATTTTTATCAGCAGTGTACAAACATAAATATCAACCTAGCAATCAACGATTCATAGCTTACATATATTGGGTCGATAAATCAATGATTTAGACATGTAAACATTATCTTGAATCCATCTTTAATAATGCATAGAAGTTCACGTCAACGAAGGTACGGTACACCAAATGCCAATGTTGTTATAGCCTACCTTTTCACTCTCTTAGAAAGATAACTAGGTCTATTAGTTAGAAGATTCCAGACCACTAATTCTCCTGCAACATGTAAATGCGATATGTGTAATCCAGGGGTGTAGCCACTGGTGAAGGGGGATTGGGGAAAAATCGCACCCAAGCCCGCACTACCCAAGTTTTATTTTTCCCCTACAAAAATGGATTATTAATGTTATTGCAGGGTTTATTTTTAATTTTATTGTGATGAATGAGAATACACTGAACAATAAGGAAACAAGCATCGTGACCTTATGGAGCAGCCTTCAAATTCAATTTTGTGCTTTGATCAGCACTATTTTACTCCAAGAAAACTATTCCTTCCTTAGGTAAAAATACGGTTTTACAAAAAAGCATTTCAAACCTGCCATTTCAGATTTCAAGTTTTTCACACAAAGTGAACAAAAGAGACACATTGAATGAAGTCTCTCCCCAAAACGAAGTCATTGTTCCTTTTGTCAATAACAATGACAACTACGTTTTTTAAAGTAACCAAAACGTAAATTGTCCTGTGGCACATTACTGGCGTATTGCAAGTTTGTTTTCATCATGTTCACAAGAGTATAGACTGGTGATGAACATTTTCCTCCTAATCAGAACAATTCGCCAATGGATACAAAAAATACATAGGCTAACGCTATTTTTTTAATTAATTTTTCAATAAAATGTCTCTTAAACCGTTATATATCAATTTTAAAATTCCAAAATATGAACTCAAATTGAAACATTTCTTGATTTCCCTTGCTTGGATAATATGCTGTAATAATAATAATTTTGTTTTACTTTGCGTCCATTGCGATAACATACAGTACACTGCGATCGCAGATGCGATACAATAGACAACAGGAAGCAGCGAAGGGACATATAGCTTTCGGGTCAGCTACTTTGGTCCCCTTGTTTTGCATGCGTAGTGCCTTTACCAAAACACAGCCGCGTTTCTGGAGCGGTGTCGAACCCACGTCCTTTCGAACGTCAGCACACACTTCAAAAGTCTGCTGCTTTAGTAAAGTTTCTGTAAACTGAACAAAAATATTGTAACAAAGCAAATTACATGTTGAAGTGAGACAATTTTATCTTGTTCGACTTCTTCCGCCTGCAAGCAGTATCGGCACTATTGTGGAAGTTAGTCATTTTATCGCATTAGTGATACTGTAACGATAAGTTAAGATAGGTTTAGATTTCCATGAAGAAGAAGGAAGTCTTGTGGTATTCTGTTTGGAAATGACGTAATGAGCAAAAACGAAATACATCCGTTTCTTTATTTAGCCTAATTTTATTCCAAATAGGCATTGTTAAATTTCTGTAGCAACCCTGCAGTGATGAGTGCAAAAGACTTTCAATTGCTGTGTCACCAGATAAAAATATATGCTCCCATACCAATGTTATTGTTATTTTAATTTAAGATCGCTTTTGTTTTTTACATCCATCTCCATTCAGGGTTATCTGAAGTCAGATGAAGACGAATAATTGATGTTGCGTAACGTAATTATTAAAAAAAAGTTGGACTGAGTATTGAGAGCAAGGTTTAACTTTTAAAAATATATTTAGTAAAAACTAACAAACAGTAACAAACCAGAAACCCTGTTTCATACCTCGATGTGCACTCGTCTGTTTTATAGTTGTTCTGAAACAAAGTTTTATGTGAATGTTTATTGATGCGTGATCAAGTGAACCAGCTGGGTTGTGAGTGTTGCAAAACTCAGCATTGAAATAAATTATTGTGTTTAAGTGTTTCGAAATTGGACGAGCCTGCAACATGACCGTTTGTCTGCTAATGTTTTGCTTCTATCAAGATAGTGTAGCAATTTTTCAAAAACTTTGCAACTATTGTAAATCTAAATTGTATAACATACGTTATTGTTCATGCTACTAAACAGTTTTAAATTGATTAACTGCATTGCAAGTTCGAATACTTGTGGGTAACTCAAA
Source organism: Aplidium turbinatum (assembly GCF_918807975.1). NCBI lineage: Eukaryota > Metazoa > Chordata > Ascidiacea > Aplousobranchia > Polyclinidae > Aplidium > Aplidium turbinatum. The sequence goes on from NC_137472.1 coordinate 52,868,117, forward strand.
AGATGATGCAATGCAATGGAATTATTTTTGTAGAGAATTTTATGGCAGATTGTATTGTTTATTTTTAGTGTCGTGTTAAATTTACGCTAATCTTATATAGGCAATGAGGTACAATTTGGTGACACACACATCGCAATTTAGCTGTAAACTAACTTTTGAGATTATATTGTTTTACTAGGTTGTCTAAGTGTTTTTGTAACGCATCTGACATCTTTATGATCTTTCACGGCTGCTTGTTCTGTCTAAAGGCGGAGGAGCCGTTTGTAACGTGCTTTTTTTATTCATTTTATAAAGTTAATGAGCTCATGTAAAAATGGTCGTTGCAAAGAAACGGCATTTTCATTTGGTATGATTCTAAACTCTAGAATTTTACGCATGAGCGACACTTACTGACAGGAAACGATTTTTTTCTTTTTGACTAAATGCCAACTTTAGGACTATTTAAGAGCTTGCAAGTTGATTTACAACAGTAGTAAGCTTCAGTCGAAATCGATACAGCTTGTAAGCAAAGAATTTGGGAATATCTAATACCCGACAACGAAGAATGATCTTATCAAATTGTCAGAATACGATATCGTCGCACTTTTGCATAAGAAGTGTATTTTATACTGCGCTTTTCCTTATCATGATCAACAGCAGAACAACAGAGTCATTTTCATTAAAAAGGAAAGAATCTATGAGTTCGAACAAAAAAGCTTTCGCAGAATCTCAAAGTTCTCAAAGCAGTTTATCTCCAGGCTTACTGGCGCTGCAAAGACTCTTCAAACGCTCTGTTCGATCTGGCGATGACGTCCAAATTGAAATTAGAGATGAATTCAACGGAATGAAGTGGGGACCGGCAGGAAAATATCACGGATCTAAAGTGTACGCCATACACGAAACCGAACAGCGACCTTGGATTCTGTTCAGGAAACACAAGAGATTTATGTTTGCGGTTGAAGGGGAAAGACCAAACACATACCACTACGCAGCAAAGTTTAGAACTGACCACATTAGATTGTCGAGAGAACTAGAAGAACACGAGATAGATGCAACTTTGAATGATACGAGATACTTTGAGTTGCAAATTTTACCACACAATAACCACTCGGTGCTCAAGCATGTCAAATCAGGACTTTATGTTAGATCAGAACCTTCTGATTTAGAATTTCGAGAACTTGTTTTAACCGATCGCCCTGACCTGGCCACATCTTGGGATTTAAAAATAGTAGGTTAAGACTTAATTGAAAAGATTCGTCTATTGAAATTACTGTTGTTGTAATGCAATTTGTACGGTACAACTGAGTTTGCAATATACTTTACCTCAACTCTAATGAGAGTTAGTGTATTAATCTTTTAATCGATATTTTATAATTATTTATTATGTTATTTATTCGTGTGTTTTTTGTAACTTTTATGGCCTTTTTGTTGTTTTTTTATTTTTTTAATGGACATCGCAGTTTTTATGCCAACTTGTTTGGAGCGGACAGTTGAAGACCCCATTAAGACTTTGCTACAGAAATTAATTTAATTTACGATTTAATTAGACCTTCAATAAATTAATTGAATCTTTCCAATTCTTGATAATAACGTGATCGAATTCGGTCTGTTTTAGATTTCGCAATAACAAAACTATCACATGAAAACTTGTTATTCTTTAGGTACAAAACAGTCGTTTTGTCCTTAAGTTGCAGTAAATGGATTGGCAATATTGACACAAGAAAGTGTTGCTTTTTTAATTTTTCTTATCGCCACTGTGCTTACATGTTTCACTGCAACTATTGTTGTTACATGTTTCACTGCCTCGTTGTTTTGATCTATTTCATAGCCAGTGTTCAATAATAAGCTAACACAAATTATTGAATGAATATTGCAATGAATGTCTCAGCATATTAGACAGATTAGAAAATGTTTTCTTGCCTGAAGAAAGTCCTTGAGGTGTAAAAATGACTATTAGCATAACGATAACAAACGATATTTCACATAATGTACGGGCTGTTAGCGATAATCAAAGTTTACAGACGTGGTTATGCAATATTAGAAGCCTGCAAACAATAATTTCAAATAAGTTTTAAAAAAAAAACTGCTGCAGTTATATGAGAAAAAGCTCTGTAGCTCGTAAATATTCACAGTTATCACTGTTAACGGATCCCCACGCTGCTGCTGTATTTCCGTTGAGATCATTTGGCAGAAACTTCACAGTAATTGATTCAGTTTATCTTTTGTTGAAAGTTACGTTTTGCTCGTAACAAACGAACAGAAAACGAAATTCAGCGGTCTGAAGTGATACAAAGAACTCGTAAAAACTGTTTCATAATTGTCAGTTAGTTTTCTAACAATATTTCCGAATTGCGCGTTCTCACACTAGATTTGGGTTATTGCCAAACTGTCAGTCACCAAAAAACGCAAATCATGCAACTGTGGTCTTGTTTGCGTTGGTTGCTCTGTGAATCAGGCTCAATCTGGCTTGAATACTCGATATCGCGTAGAAATCTCCAGTCAGTTGCGTGGTTTAACATCTGCAGACGTTGAATCAATGTAAAAACCAGTTAGTTTGCTGTCTGGAAATGTACTTGTGTCGCATAGAATCAAGACACTCTCATTTTAAAATGACATTCTTCTGCTTAGCAATTACTAAACGCGTCTTTTTGTGTCTTGCAAAAGACACAACCACATATTCTTGAGCGGTGTCGAACCGGGATCCTTTTGAACATCGACCAGGGCTCTCATTACTTGACCCATGCAACAGCAGACTGCCAAACTAGCCTTTACTGCAGCTTCTGCCAGTAGAAACTTAATTTTTTTCAATGTTGTGTTTAGTTTTAATACTGTATGTCGATCTTAAATAAGACTCTTCTCTTAAACTTAACATGTAGGGTAAGCGAGGAGGACGAGGGAAGGGTTGTCTTTCTTTACTGTTGCGTCTATTGTATTATAATTATATATAAACAAAAAGAACACTAGGCTCAAAAAATTTAATATTTTTGACAGCAACCCTCAGTTTTTATCATACATTGTGCCCCCATCGATTTCTATTGCATGCAAAAGCATTCTCATACACCAGAAGTAAATTGCTTGAATATACAGTCATTACGTTGCAAGTAACGCAGCGATTACCTGAAGTAATTAAATGAGACAATTGAAGCTTTGTCAACAAAATGTCGAGAGAAATAAGACATGTTTTCAAAATTGAAAGAATGACCAACTAATTCAACTGAAGTTCCAGTTTATGTACAATAGCCTACGTGTCATTTTTCTTTAGCATTCTAATTTCTATTAGAAGGCGGCACTAAGGCAGACCTACAGTACGAGCATACGTGTGGTGCTTGACCCTATTGATAACACTTGACAAAAATAAGAATGAAGGTAAACTGGTGCTACGACAATTTAGCAAATGATAGTTTATCAAATTGCGCTTCATCGAACACTACAGTTTATCATAAGAACAAGGACGTCAATCAATGTTGCATTTCATGGAACTTGTACATTTGAAACTACATAAAATTTTCTTCTTCGTTTAGCAGTAGATTCGTTGTGGATGAAACTTGTTTCGGTGAATTTTTGAAACACAAAGTATTTCGATGAACTTTCCGGTCACGGATAGGCTACAACGGATGTTTATCTAAATCATAATGAGAAGTGTCATTTGAAACAAAAACATTTTTTATAGCTTTTGGCTTTCAAAAATATCTACGAGTATTTATTTGATGCTGTATGGCTGACAATTGCAAAGTGTATTTTCAAAGTTGCAGAAGTCATACTTTGAATCAACAGTGGAAAAAAGGCTTTTATAGCAAAGTAATCGTAAATGAAAGTTTTCAGTTCGAAAAAATTGCCTAAATCCACCAAAGACATGCGCATTTAATAAACGATCTGAAGTAAGAAGACCTTATTTAAAAAAAAAAACTACATTCATTGACTTACACTTTTTGACTTTGACTTACATTCTTTAATCACAGTAACCTACTTGTCAACAAATCTATGCTATAGATTTATACATTAAAGTTCAGTGCAGTATGCAGACCCATGTAACATTGTGGTTTCACTTTATCCGGGACGAAAACTAAAATAGCATCTACATTCTGCAGGCTGTAACAGGCAGTTTATGCCAAAGCATCACTGATTGGAAAACAGTTCCTTATAGATACCTGGGTGGTATATTAACTTACACTCGTAGATAGCGCCTGATTACAAGTCTTCTTCCTCAAAAAACTATGACATTGGAAATAAAACAACTAAAATAAAAATCTAAAACGATGAATCACAAAAGAGAACGAAAGGTTTACATCGTAAGAGTAGGAACGAATTTTGCCAACTCAGCCAAGATGCTTTGGTCGTATCTAATGGAACCGATCTTTATATCCATAACTCAAAGTTGTCTGCAAATGGTTTGCTAAACTACAGCGTTTTTTGTGTGAGCATTCTTCGGTACGTCGGTCAGACATTGAGAAAGAAACGTTCAAGATGTACAGAAAGTAAAAATGTAAACCTACCGTTAGCACTTTATTGTAGGCTATCCAGGCTTATGTCCGATGGTTGAGTGTAGGAAGTCAATCTTCGATTCAATCCTCAGGTATGTCATTGTGTTTTATTCGCCAAAGACACAGCAGACCCGTGCTCTCTATAGTTGTTGAACGAAAGTCTTTAGAAGTGTCGTGCAGGTGTTCTTTTTGGAATAGCAACATAGAAATGCAAAACAAAACGGCTTTTTTCTGATATTTAACCTTATAACCACTTTCTTCTCGCAAGGATAGGTAACAGAAAACCAAAGAAACCATGTTTGTGTTTATGTCCACTTCGTACCGATCTTTAACTTTCGTACCTGAAATGCAGAGTTTCAAGATAAAGACCATTACATGGAAACAGTCTTTGAAACGAGTTTGCAGCAATAAAACTTGTAGCCAGTTTTACCAATTACGTATGAATATAGCTTTCAACAGCAGCACTTTTGATAACATTAAACTTTTTAAATCCTCTGTCTTGACGCTTGGTTTCATTTAATAGTTTAGTCGTGACATGTCACTTCGAGGACAAGTATTCACAATACTAATATAAAGTTGTACAAGCAAAAAGTATATATGGATTAGTAGAAAGTACGTTAAAACACGTTAAAACAATTACACTAAGTCTTTTATTTGTGATCTTACTTGTTTTAAAAATAAAAAATTTAAAACTGCTTGTCTCATCCAAGAATGCCAACCATAGCATGCGGCCCCCAAGCACAGCAATTTCTAATTGCGTAATTGTTGTGATATTCTGACTTATGCCCTGTAGTTAAGGAGTTGAATAATAGTTCTGTCGAATAAGACAAAGAGTCGTGTCCACGTTCATACTTGTGATTTAGTATCTTACTTCTTCCTCTTTCGCATGAGACAGAATTGTTCAGATTTCCTGGCAGGTCATGGAAAGCCAGGTGAGTGAAGCTTCGTCCAGTGCTGCTATATCATACATTCCATTTGGTTCCTTGTAAGTGGGACGTTAAGGATGACATGGTCAGCAGTTTGTGCCCCCGTGCCGCATTTGCAGGCCGATGAGGAAGCCAAGTCCCACTTGTGCATATTGGAAGTGAAATATCGTGTTAAGTTAAGCTGGGTGTTTGCAGCAACTATTGAATCAATGTCCATTCAAGTGTTGAGCAGACGGTCTCAGGCTCTTTCACTTTTCGGCATTCTCGGCCAACCCAAGTAGTTTTAACCCTTTTTTTTTATCTCAAAGAATTTATTTGCCTGCATTATTTTCAGTCTTGTTTTGATGTAAGAAATGACTGAAACAAATAGTTTATCACGGCTGACATATGCTGGTGGAATTTGATTTATGCTCGTATAGCATTCTGATGATGTGGTAAAGTTTCAGTCTGCAAAATGCAGCTAAGACAACCTGCATGAAAACATAATCACATATAAGCTATTTTAAGATCACTGCATCGGTCAACTAGCTTGCCAAAAACTTCGTTTCGACAACAAAACACATGTGGGCATAATCTAGAGCAAACTTGCATCTGGCTATTGCTAACTTGCATGTAACATATCGCATTTTCGATATAAAACAAAAGCTTTTCAAAAACTTGCTCGATAAGGTTTTCATTGTACCAAAACTTAGGCATTAATGAGAGTGGGGTGGCCAGTTCCTTTCTCTCAGCAGGTTCGGCCACCCAATTTATTACACACTTGGAAGAGGTGAGCGGTGTTTTTTCAATAACCAGCTCAAGCCGTGTGTCGAACCAAGTTTGCATAATTGGAAAACCACGCCTTATCGGGAATGATATCAGGCAATATAAAAAAGCAATCGGAAAAGTGAATAGAGGAGTATTTTTACCAACATTTTAAGAGAGAAATTTTCACTGTAAGTTTTAATGGAGTTGTTCATTAATTGAATCAGTGCAACAATTCATTTTTAGTTAGCATTGGATATTTCAACTAATTCAATCGTTTTATATTGGTATTTGGCATGCTTACACATCTGACAGACTGTCTTGTAAATGAAAATTCAAAGGCATCTTGGAAAATCTTCAACTGTGTTTTGTCTCATGCAGGATTATATTGGGGGATTGAAGATATTAGAGTAATGATATGCAGAGGTGGGCAGTGGGCAGTAACCGGCTATTTTTGTAGCGCCACTGCTTGTGCGCTACTTTTTTGGTAGAAATAACGCCGCCAAAGTTTTGTTACAGTTGCAGATGCAGTAGTGATGTTACTTTTTTCCTAAGGTGGCGGAGAGGCGAGACATTTGTTTCAGTCGAAGCGGGAGTGGGCTACTTTTAAAGTAGCGGATGCTCACCTCTGCTAATATGGGAAAGCAATCTTGAAGTCCAACTTCATTGGGTGGCTGTAAATGTAGTTGACTCTGCTATTTTTCTGCTTGCACAATGATCGATCGACTTGCAGCTATTGAAGCATATTTTTAAAAAGCATACAGTAGGCTACAGAGATTTTTTTCGAGTTATGCATTTTTTTTGACAAAATTTTTGTTTATGCGAGGCTTAATTGGGTGCATTTGAAACACAGTGGCTAAAATCTAGACGTAATAACGCGACCAGGATGGTAATTCAACACAGTATGTGCAATCTGAATTTGAGAGGCTTTACAGTGAGCAAAGAGAGGATCCGCATCAAAATGGTTGGAAAAGAGTTGATCCACAACAAAGCAGTGCAATGGTAATAATTTCACAAATTTCACAAACAAATGTTCGTCATAGCGCATGACTAGGGAACCGTGTTCCGAAAGCTAGTGCAAATCGCTTTACCACAGCGAAATCGCAGCATCAGGCTAAAACAGGTCGTTAATATCTACATTGTAAAGTAAGCAACGATCATGTTTCTAAAAGCGAAACTCAATCTATTGCAATAATAATAATTTTATGGTTTATTTACTGTTGCATTGCAACTGCAAAGTTCTTTTAGAGACAGGCTTCAGGTTTAATTTTGTATCACATTTACGATGCCACTACATTTACGATGCCACCACATTTACGATGCCACCACATTTACGATGCCACCACATTTACGATGCCACCACATTTACGACGCCACCGCATTTTTACCCGACTTTACCTCAAGAAAAAATACAATCGGTGGCTTTTTTAAAGGCTTTGGTATGATCCGACCTGTGATCAATCTCAGACCTACCAGCACTAAGAGCCGAAGGGCGAAAACCCACGGCTACTAGGCTGGTCCGACAACAGAGTAACAAGGTTTTAATAATGTTGATAAACAACATTATTAAAACTACAACGAAACAAAAACAAAGAAGAACATGCTCAAGACGCTGCACTGTACCATTTGTCGAAAACCAAAAAAATAATCAAAAACGTTTGCAAAAAATGCTAGCAATAAATACAACATAATAAAAAGTAAGAAGATTTTAAATAAAGAAAAGCAACTGATTTGTTAGATGGGGTGACTTGTAGAAGTGACGTCTTTGAATTATTGAAATTAAAAATTAGTTGACTTATTGATATCTTTTTGAAACAAATAAATGACACCAAACATAAATTTTAATAAAAACTTATTTTAAGACATTTAATTTCACATTGCTTGCAATGACTTTTTTAAGTTAGTTATTTTGTGTGTGCTAAGAGCGATAACCCATCCAGTAAGTCAATGTTTTGAAAGAATCGGCTGATTTATTGCGAAATTTATTTGCTGGGACGGACAGAAACAAGAACTAATTGAACTTAATTTTTAAAATTATAGAATTTTCCTAATATGAAGTCAATTTGATTTAAATTAAAACTTTGCAAGCAGTGCAAACTAAAATGTATTTTAAGTAGACTCACAGCATCATTTGTTTATTATGTTTCACAATATTCATTGTTACTTCAGACATCGTACCTCACCAGCACTTTGTCAGAATTGCTATAATCTTTGATATTAGATGGCTGCCGCTTTTCACGTTGCTGCAGAAATTACAAAACGTTGATAAACGCATAACAAATAAATTCTGTATGATCTGCACAAGCACCATGTCCACAGCATATCGCTCCATCACACACGTTCCTCTGCTGTACACTTGTGGTTTTGTACTTATATTTAATGTGGCAACTTGGCCACCTCTCCACTGCTTTCCGGCTGTTTTAAATTGATTTATCCTATAAAGCTTCACACTCGATTGTTTCTTGTGACTTGTATTGTTTTGATTGGAGCTTTCGACGAACGACTTTGTGGAAAACGCACAGCTGTATAAGAATCGACTTGCTTTTGGAGAGCCTTTTATGCTTTGTTTTTTTCTGGATTAACCAAGCTATGCTGAAAAGACTAAGCTCGGTCGAAACAATCCGTACATGACTTGTTCAAGTTTGTTTTAGCAAGTAAATAAAATTTATTCTAAAAATAAAGATCCCAAAATGTACATTACATTTTGGTTAAACTAACTTTTTGACAAGGCAGGCTATATGGTTAACCGATTAACCGATAGTACTATGATTATTTGGTTAACCGATACTGACCAGGGACCTGAATCTAGTGTACTAGGCCTAATACTTGATGTGGACGATTTGGTGACCACCTTGTCATTTCTTCTGCTGGTTTAAACTGAAAACTAGAAATTCTTGCGCGCTTCTTCTTTTCATTATCTAAAATACATTTCTTAAGCTGTCAGTGCTAAACAATAATTGATGCCAAATCATTATTGCAAAGTCGACGCTACCACTTGGCACGCCAGTGAAACCCTTCGAAACTCAAGCATCAGCCGCTCCACATCGGTTTGATTGTTGAGGTAACAGGGCAGATAGAAAATCGTGCAAGAAAAATCTAAAAACAGCGAGAGCTGAGCAAAGAAATTTTCTTTTTTATTCCATGCCGCTGACTCTGGCACAAAAAACATAAGTTGCACTGTTAAGCCACAACAACTAATTACAAATAAGCCACATTTGATATCTATTTTGATAAGATCTTTTCCTTTTGTAATTACGTTTAACTTGAAAGGCTGAATTTGTACAAAGATTTTTTCCACGCGTGGCTAACATACAGCCCAAAGTTTGAGACAAACTTTTTGGCTTGGCCACGTGAGCTAAAGAAATGTTTTAAGTGATTGACAGCTCGTCTAGACCTGCAAACCAGAATATCGATTTGTGTGCTGGCACAAACGTTTGTTATCTTGTTAAGCCATTTGATGGTGTGCTATCATTCCAACAGCCTGTGTTCATTAACTCAATAAAACATTGTAAATTTTTTGTATGCAGAAATTGCTTTATTTTTATTAAATTTAACCTTATTTTGACCGAATGATTTAAGATTTTGATGTACTGTATTGTGCAGATTTTTTAGTTCATGTGTTGCAAAAAAAAGGTACAGAATTTTCGGAAATTTGCACAATCATTGACAAAGTTTTTGTTCAGTCACCTTGATCAAGAATATCAATTGTGATGCAGCAAAAAGTGTGTGCATCATAAAGAAGATTGCAACGTAACGTTTGTAACAAACACGCCAGCTCATTCATTGCAAGCTGCAAGATCAAGTGACGCTGGTTCAAATCTCGAAGGATGCGTTTGAGCAACGCATTTCAAGGACAGCTCTCTATTCAGCAGCTACTAGTGGATGAAATTATTTACTAACAACAACTCTTAAACAATAGGAAACTTCACTCTGTCAAACTCGGTGACCGGGGCCTGCGTCCGTGGATCAAAGCTTCTACAAGTAGCCTATAAAGATTCCTTCAATCAACTAATCATTTCTCCTTTTTTGTTGCACTGATGCATCACTTTTATAAAATGCATAAAAATATTTACCAAAGATTCATCTATTTAAAAATTGCACAAATAAACAACAAATTAGCGCTTTTAAAAGAAGATTTTGATGACACATGTTTTTGCAAATTTTTGCTATATTCAAAAGTTTGACTAACCTTGGCCTAAAATTATGTTCAAAAAATTTATAAGCAAACAAAGACAACTTGTAGGCTTTATGTTAGATGACGCAAAACATCCACAAACATTGTTCTTGTTTCAAAAAAGCAAAACATACACGTCTGGAACTGTGACAAAACGTATCACATACAATAAATCATGGCTTCATTTTAGATGAGTGCAATCCTCAGTGCTCACTCACTAAATCCTTCCATGATAGCTGTGACCTTTCTTTGAATGCAATATGCGTCGAAGATCGCAATTAACAATCAGCACAGACAAGTGGTTGCCATATTGGGAAGTTTATCACAACATGGCGGACAAGGCTCTGCACAAACAACACGTCATGTTGACGTCATAATATAAAGGGTCAGTTTTTCTGACTCTTATTTCATTTACAATAGTGGCTAGAGGTGATAATTGTAATTTAATTTTTTTTTTTTTTTGTAATAAATACAACTATTTAAGTTATCTTCCATAAGTCTCATATTCAAATTAGGCCCATGAATTGCATATGGCTATTTAGCATGCAAATTAAATGTTGGTCGAATTTGAAAAAATGAAAATCTTTCACATTAAAATTTGCTTTAAACCTTTGAAGAAATTCTTTTTTTATGAATAATTTTTTTTGTAAAAAAAATTACAACAGTTACAACTATGTGACGTGTTATTGCTTCAAATCTAAGGATGAGCTGTCTAGATTTGAAAACCTTCGAATAGTATTGTTCTAACCATTCTTTTTAAATCACATTATTGCTTTGTTGAAACCTCGATATCTTTCCTGAAAGAGAAATTTTTACATCGAGTTTTTTTAACTTGCACGATACAACATGCTTGGGTGAGTAATGAAAACACGAGTCCTCTAAAGTCGTTTTTTAATAGTGAAACAAACCCATCCATCTTGATCATTGCTCAGCCAAAAAATTAACACCATTTTCTTTGTTAAAACATATTATTATTGCATTGCTTCCAAAAAAACAATTCAATTTAAAAAAAAAAATTCTGTTGCCCAATATACATATGACTTAGAATATGGCGACTAATATGTCAAAATGAGGGCAAGACTTTTGTGTTACCAAAACCGTCGCTCTTGCCATTTTTAAAATGTGAGGTTATTCTTCGAGACGATAACCGACTCAGAATCACTATTGCAGCCTCCAGTCTTACTTCGAGTGTGAAAAGTTCATAAACAATCACATGTAGATATTTAGAAAAATAACTTTTTAAATGATATGACGTTTAAATATGATTGATATTTCAATGTGATTTAACTTCGTGTGATAAACAATTGATGCGATTTGAAATTCAGAAATCCGGCAGCAGATTACGTGTATTGTCTTCGTATTTATTTGGATTCGTAAACAAAGCAGTCACGCAATAAGATCGGAAACATGCTTCTCACGACATTCCAAAGTGCAATTTAAGTACGTTTTTGGAACGTGGATTAGATTAAAAATAGCTCTTTTCATGATAATCTAAGTCTTCATTGCAATTTTATGCTTTGCTTGTTTTATGTATATGAATGTTTTGTTTCGGTTATTTAACTCATAAATTAAAACGAAAAGCGCCATTTCCACAACTGCAAGTTCAATATTTTTATAACTACAGTACTGCATTGGTGGGAGAACTCAATAGCAAGTTTCAGAAGCGGTGGTAAATTTTTATAAAGTTCTTAGGGCAACTCCAGGAATTGCTCTCAGCAATCTTAAAAGGAAATAGGGAAACTTTGTCATAGTTTTAAACTTTGATAAACAAAAAAAAATAATGTGGCAGAGACGAATTGTTATCTGTCAATGCAGAAAGAGCCATTGAGACAGTAGTTGGGATCCTGTACCAATAAGAAACCAGGCTCACAAACTCACAATTGCAAGACACCACCAAACACAGAACAAGACACCTCTCAGAAAAGAGTGAGTGGAGTGAGTGAAATCACAGAAGAAATGCGGCTGTATTATGATGAAGAAGTTGTTTATATAAGCAAAAAATATATAAACAAACGAAACGTTAGAGTTGGTACAAGCGCAATATAGATCTCTTTTATCATAAGATATTCCCTTAAAAATGCGGCATTGTGGCATTTTTCTCAGAGTTCCTGTCACCTCTAGGTCTAAATAATTATAGGTCTTGAAATCATTCTGGGTCTGGATTTAAAAGTATCTTCCTGTCAAAGTTGCCCAAATATAGCATTTCTATCTGCAAATTAACTTTTTAAACTAATGGCAGCTTTTAGACATCTATCAGCAGAAAAAAAGTGTGCCATGTTCAAATGAAGAATAGATTATGCAAACCTGACTTTCAATAATCTTTATACTTTCTCAGAAACCCAGCCTTCAACTTTAAACACAACAACGTGTTCTGACTCGTTACATTCTTAGTGTTCTGTAATGTAAAGGTAACACCTAAAAAAAAAAAAAAGATAGCTAACTTGAACAATAATGATTTTATCAGTAGAGTCAGAATGTGATATTGAAGTAAATCATAAAAATTTGAAGTTAGACCCTTCATTTGTTTCATTTTCAAATGAACAGGGCTTGGACATTTTTTTCGGGGTATTTCTGGGACGACTCTACATTCGTGTTTTTACTAAAATTTAATCGATTATTTCACAGCATATATGTTTGTAGTAAAATGTCTGAAATGGTTGATCGATCAGAACATGAAATATATATTACAAAGTTCAGAAACTGAACTGATGCAAAATCTTTGAAAATTGTACTACTTTTATCACCAGTGCTACAAGTCACATTGAAATCAGTGTTGAAAGAACATTTCTCTAATAGAGATTTGAAAGAGAATAAAATAACAACTTTACTCGCAGCTGTGAAATTATTGTCTTTGCTTTACTTTGATGAAGCAACACTTAGTGTTTGAAGTGCAAGTAATAGGCCTATAGTTTTTAAGATGAGGAACGTTTTGATACTTCACAAGCTTACATAACTTGAATGCTTTCAAGTCGTTTGTAGTTTTTTGGCAAAAACAAATCACATCCTCACATCATTGTGTTCCAAGCTCTCATCTAAATAAAAATCATCTTCTGGAGTGGAAGTAGGCTATTCCAATTAATGGCGTCTTCCAGGAAGAACCTGCAATTCATGTCATCATACTAAGTAGTATTAATTAGAAAAGCGGACCCTTTCCATAAATTATTCCTATGATGGCCTGTTAATAGGGCAAAACAATTGGCCCTTTCTACTGTATAGTGAACTTGATACATTAGAAACAATGGATCAAGTGCAATAAGCGAAGAAAGGTTGTCTATTTTGTGGTTAGTTCTTGAATACAAAATATAAGAATTGCAGGAATGAATAATGTTTGCAACTGACTGCAGGGGAAATACCAAAACACAATTTTCAACTTTCATTTGTCATTCATGTTGTTGCAGATTCGAAATGTTTTTTTTTTGGCCTTCAGCCGAAAGACCACTTGTATTAGAAGATATGAGATATATATTTAATTTGCATCAGCTATATAAATAATAATGTCAAGGATACCCTTGGCATTGTTTAGTTCTACTAATCTTTTTTTGGATTTAAAGTTAATGGATTGCAGTAAGCCGCAGTAAAATACTTTCATATTCTTTGTGTGATGATTTTACCAATACAAGATATTATTGAAAACAGATATCAAAAAGTACAAAAGTAGCCTGGTGTATGCCTTCTTTTTACAGTCCAAAAATAAACAGGTAACATTGACTTATCGAAAAGCAAAGCCGTACTTAACACTAACAGGCAATGCCATGCAAGCAGGGCAATTCTTGCAAAAACAAAACTATATATCATCATCCAGTCTGAAAGACCCCGTCGGAAATCAGACATTTAAAAAACGTGAAATGACTATGGGCTACTCTGCCTACGAGAAGTAACGTTTGCCTTGCAAGTTACTGTTCGTTTCATTGCACCTCGTTATTGCAAGGTAGCAGCTAAATAAAAGTTTTTGCTTTGTAAAAGTTAATATCTATAACAATTATGTGATCTAACCTACTCTGAAAAATGCTACGATATTCAAAAGATACATCAGAAAATTCCGTAAAATTATTACAACAACATTACAACATTTCACTTATCTTAGACTGATACCAACCTCATTAAATACATAGGGTAATCACTTTCGTAATTCTTAGAAAATCGAAATGTGTTCAGCAGTACAATTAATTCATTGCACAATGTCTGTCTCAGTTCACAAGGTCAAAAATGCCTCTATTATGCTCTAAATCTAAAATCTTTCTTAACTTTCATAGAATATGGCTTTGCATTCAACTACAAAAGCAACTTCACATTATGCGTTTTTAACTTAGTAGTTTTTTTCTCCTTTTTTTCTACTTTTGCTATGCTAATTCAAAACCAAAGTTCGTGCCGAATCCACATCGATTCCATTGATTGTGCAATTCACTGTACGAATATTCTCTCGATTGCACGGCAAATATCATTTTCAAGCTGACTGGGATCTCAGGCGTTGCACTTTCAACGAATAATTCCTTCTCGTTTTCTACAAATTGATTTGTTTGTTTTAGGGTTTGCTCAAGTGTCGTAAAGGACATGCTTTCTTTTCATGACGATTTGCAGGCGAGATTTAAAACCACCAGATTTCCCCAAAATTTAATCCTGTTTTATAAAGAGATATTTTACAATCTGCATGAAAACAGTTGAGATCAACTTTTACTTTTTTAAACAAAAACTTTCTTTTATCTTTGTTCTACTTTTTGTTGAGCTTTTTTCTCTGACAAACAGGTAAGAGTAAACAATTGCGGTGTCAGATCTGGCAATTGTGGCTAACACGTTTGACATTTGGCAAACTGATAAGAATTTTTGTAGTAGGCCTAGCATGTTGTTTTGACATTTTCACTTCATTTTTGCTTCGTTTCGGTAAATCAAAATAGAATTAAACCTAAAAACTATACATATCACTGCAACAGCAAATTAAATGGAAAGAGCAATCCATTTTTTTGCTGCTTAATGTTACCTTACATACTTCCATATCGAAAAAAAGCTTGATTCAGTCATCCAGTGTTGCCGTTTTTAAACTTAGCTTTCCATATCACAACACGTGGCGGCCCTGGTTATCCAGCTGTAGACATTTGAAACACAATTTAATCTGCAACATTATGACGTATCAATGACGGATGTTTGCATCCGGAAGCAGACACGTAGCAAAACTCACAGTATACTTGCATTGGAATAACTAATAAGCTAGCAACGCACAATATTTTGAAGTTCTAAGGACATGACTAGATTTTAGCGCTGTTGCAACAATGAATATTCGAACTAAAATAAATCATTTTTTTAATATGTGGCTGGTTATCGACGTTACTAGGCCTATATTTTTTACTTTTATTAGATTTACACATGCAACCAGAAGGAAATGAAGATAGCCTTTTATCGCTACGTTTTTAAGTAGGCTATCAAAAAATTTAAATTGAAAACATAGGTGATGTTTTGATATTGAAAATTTTGACTGACATCTTAATGTGGAAGTTTTTGTGTGTATCGATTTACAAATTATTTTCCGGTGTGTAGCTTTTTGAGTTTACTCCATTACACAGATAATATTCTGAAAATGTTTTGTATGGGAAAGATTATTTAGGCTGCCTGATATCAGTCAACTGCGTCAGATGAGCTGCAAGTTAAAGGCCTACTGTAAATGACGTTTCTTTAACAACAACTTTTTTTCTCTAGACAAATTATGATGAAAATTGTAAATTAAAATTTTTAGCATTGATTCTTAAAAGCGTTAAATTCACAACCTACAAACAACAACAAAGACTACATTTATTCTGACAAAAAGTTGACTTCCAGCCTGATTGTTTTGTAGCTCCAACTAATTCAATAAATAGTATTTCTCGGTTTATATTCTATATGTGTAAGATAAAAGTCCTATTATATTTGGAAGTTGTAGCCAATGTAATCCGCTTTGTGCAAGTGTCGATCGATAGGTTTCATTTGAAGAAGTTTGTATGTTAGCAAGCTTTTTTGAAGTCCAGTCCAGAATAAATAGCACTTTAATTGCGAAAAACAATATATTTTGTATACATTGTGCTGCATAGTAGGCAGTAAAAAGGTTGCTGAGGAATTTTATTCTGATGGTATTTAAAGGAATGTATGAAGTTATGTGTCGAATTTTAAGTCAGCTGATGCAAGTTGTTAGTAAAAACTATTGTTGCAATATTTTTAAATGTACAAAGATAAAATCTTGATGGCACTAGAAGCCACAAGAACTATTATTGTTTCTTCATGCGAAAGACTCACAATATTTCTTACTACACACTAGCAATGTTTTACTTTATCTACATGTAAAGTAAAAAAAAAAACTTTCATTGAAGTCATAGAAGACGTGTTGGCCGAATCGTCAATTGTTTTATTGTGAAGTTAATACTGTACTGGATTGCAGTTGTTATTTGAGATAAAATGTAGGACAGAACAAGTTATAGGACAAGTTATTTGAATGAAACAGAGTTGCAAAGCAAATGCAGAATAAGCTGGATTATGATGTTTTTTTAATTTGCAAAAAACATGGCCAACTAATTGCTTTTGAAACTCTTCCGAGCGCATACAAATTGCTTTTCGAGGACGCAGCTTCAGTTCAAACTAAAGTCAAGCATTTCTTTTCCGCATATTTCTTGATTAATTTTTGATTGGCTCGCACGCCAAGGAGCATTATTGCATTTGTACTAAAGACTTTGCTTTCGTCGATTATATGAAAGTATGAGACATCATTGCTACCTCATTATTGGCAGTAATTTGGATTGTGAAACTGGAAGTAATTGATAAAATGTGTTGTTTTAAAAATTGCGTAATTGCACAAGGATGACAAAATGGACTATTTAAAAAGAAAAATATTGGAAAGTTTGGACATAATTGTTTTGATTGGGCGCTTCAAACTTAGGCTATCCTGGTTACTAAGTCGAATTTCATAATATTTGAAGATTTCTGTTGATATGCGTACTTAGACTTTAGTTTTACAACAAGTATCATCGGATGTGGAGGTGTTGAAATTCCAACTCTGTCCATGTATGCAATACACAAAGTCAGGCAGTTTCGATTAATGTAAAATGTTAGCAAAATTTAGAGCGTAGGAAAAAACGTAGGAAAAAATTCACGTAGTAAAAAATTCACATGTAGGATAAAATTCACATTTCTTATAACAACAAAGAGTAAACAATTGCAGGATTTTTTAGACGCAAAATAGTAGGCTAAATACGCCGACAATGCAATAGCGGATTTAGAAAAGAGTTGGAAAGAACCAGAATTTTAACAAAGCAAAAGTTGTAACAACAAGACAAACTCTCTACCGAAGCTCCATCAAAAGTTGCAAGATAACTGGACAATTCAAAACTTAATGTCTGAAAAAATAAAGTTGAATAAGATGTATGGAAGGCTTGCCTCTGGAAATTTTTGACAGATATAATTTTGTTTTTGGTCACTTTTTAGGATTTTTTGGCGCAATAATCTTTTTTTCTTTCACCAAGATGCACACTTTGTGTGTAGCCGTAGCTGTAACTAGAAGTCGCTGTCTATGTACAGCAACCAAATTTATCAAAATAAAATTACATTTGGGTAGAAGGTTTCGTTTAAAATTTAAGTTAGTCTATCAATTCAAATAATTTCTGGAAATGTAATAAATTTTAATATGTTAAACTTGATCACGTTGCTCGGCTTCGTATGCCTATGGTTCAACAATACAAACTCTCTACCGAAGCTCTATTGTTCCAAAAAAAAAAAAACTTGATTTGTGACAACAGAAGGATTTCAATAATTTATTTCTTGAACATTTGCATAAGCCTGGTATGGTGTAGCTTTTCAGTGGGCTAGAACTTAGAAAATTTATCAGAGATTTCCTCACCTTTGCTTCACCTATTGTATTTTCACAACACACTTTAAAGCCCATCCCGTTAACACTGAAATTTATCAATTTAAATTGCTAATTACCTAGATTATTTGAATATTACATTATTTTGTTTGTTTTTTTGTTTGACACAAAAAGTTTTTATAGCTCTGCCTTAATCCACCGCTGAAACTATGCATGTCCAATATTGCCGGTTAGGTGAAAAAAATTGTGGTTGAGCGAGCAAAGCGATACAAAATGTTGTAAAAATGGAAAAAATAACCCTAGAAACGCTGCACGAACTAAATATGTGTGAGCCCCTGAACTAAGATGAGCCCCCAGCCGGGGATTTGTGAAGCAGTTAATAGGGCCATGCATCATTTAAGAAAGGGATGTTCAAAGACTGGCCCGCGAGACATTTTATATGGCCCGCGTCTGTTGCACAATGTGTTATTTGTGGCACGCAGACAAACATAAATCATACAAATTCAACTAAAAAATTGCAATATTTTACAGTAAAGACAATATTTTCTCACAGACAAGAGAAAAGCGGCAAGAAAAGTTAAATCATTATTGTGTCATAATTGCGAAGGCAACTATTATTGCCCGAAAGTGTAGTGATGAATGTGTGCGCAGATGTTCTCGGTTATGAACTTGAACAAGAATCATTTGAAGTCAAAGCTAAGCGACTCCCATTCTACGTGATATTTCACTTTTGTCTACCACTAACCTCGAACCAGACTTGACCTGGGTACAGAAATCAAGACTTCAGTTTCAGGGGCGTAGTCAGGGGGAGAAAGGAGGCAATTGATCTCCGGAAGTATTTTAAATAAAATTTCACACTCTGTTACAGCATCATTTGACAATATTGTACTAATGACTTAAGCTGAAAGTAGGATTACTCTCAGAATGCGCAATTTAAGTTATTCTTCCCCAGTGTGTGCTCCGCCATCGGTGACTCGTTACCATCAGGCTCACTCACATGTGCAAAATACTTTTTTGCCCAAACTTTTGTGCTGGCTACGTCCCTGGTCAGTTTCACACTGGTCTGGTTCTGGCTATACGCCCCTTCACATTAACATAATATTGATTATTATTATTTAGCATTGATTATAAAGCTTCTGTGGCATTTTTTTATTTTTCAAATTGTCAAAAAACATTAAAAAATAAATAAAATGAGTGTGCTCCTAAACAGCTGTGGGCTCCCCGGCAAGGGGGAGGGTGGTAAACACAGTCCTGTGTGCGAAGCTTAAAGTTTGTTGGATACCTCTTCACCTTTTGCAGGTTTGATATATTTTTCTTTGATACAAACTTTCTGTAGATCGTTTTATTAAACTTTTCTCTGCCTGGCTGAATTTTGCTAAATATTTTCGTACACAGGTCGAGTAAGGAAGAAGACATTTATGCTATAATTTTTAGTTTAATTTGTGAGCCAGCTTTTTACTTTTCTTTGCTTGTTTTTGTTTAGGCTGTACGGTTGTGCTGGTTAGCAGCACATTTTTGGTTTCGTCACTTACATGCTCATAAAAAAATCAGTAAAGAAAAGTTAAATAAAAATTTTCTGACAGTGTTTTGAGTGACTCTCCCATTTTTGATCGATGCATGCAAAGCATATTATTCTTTTTGTAACATCTCTATGTCGTATGCACAAATAACTTACTACAAAAATAATTGGTGAGTTTGAATTTATTTCTTATATTTAATACTAAGCTAAGCTTCCGAGGTGCTCACTTTTTCTCTTTATTATATTCGCCTCAGCGAGGGTACCATTTTCTTTCCAAATAAGGAATGTTATTCCCAATATAGCAAAATTCGAAAAACTTTGAGGTCATTGGAAAAAATATTGAATTGAAAAAATTTCCAAATCTGAAAAAATTTATTCAATAAATATTTAAATAAATCAATTAAAAAGCTCGAAAATCCTAGTACTGTAGTGTTGTACGTCACCAATACAGAAAGCAAAGCGAGCGATTAATAACGTTCTTAGAAGTGGGTCGTTTCATGAAATTGCTACTGAATTTGAAGTTACATTGCAGTGAAACTTACACTTTTACCGATATGCCAATCAAAATATAAGCACAGAAAAATGGTCTTAAGCTGCCACCGCTGTCAACCCAATCATAAGCTGATTTTGTTAAATAAAGAGATTTACCGACGTGTCCAAAAAACACGTTTAGAACTTCATCACAAAGTGGAAAGACATCTATTGGACGAATATAGCAAAGTTCATAAAATGGAGACGAATAAAAAAATTGCTGCAGGGCAAGGTGGATTTAGAAAAGAAAAAGAAAGAAAAATCTTGTTAAAAAAAAGTGCCAGCATGTGATTTATTTTGAAGCA
Organism: Aplidium turbinatum; assembly: GCF_918807975.1. Taxonomy (NCBI): domain Eukaryota; kingdom Metazoa; phylum Chordata; class Ascidiacea; order Aplousobranchia; family Polyclinidae; genus Aplidium; species Aplidium turbinatum. The sequence goes on from NC_137472.1 coordinate 52,888,595, forward strand.
GATTGCAACGCTTTGGAAAACGCTAGTGGATACCAACAAACGAGTGTCCATTACAATGGTGGAAAGTGTATCAAACTCATTTTCCAATGGTTGCCAAATTGGCACAGATTTTGTTTGTTATACTAATCACCAGTGGTGGGCACTAGTTACTTTGAAAGTAACTGAGTTACAGTTACAGTTACTTCGCTCAAAAAGTAACTAGTTTCAGTTACAGTTACCGTTTTTTAAAAAGTAACTAGTTACAGTTACTAGTTACAGTTACTTTTCAAAGAAAATGGATGTATATGAGTACTGATCTAGAACTATTCTTCTTTCTATGAAGTACAAGATAAAAAATACATGATAAAGGGCAAGATGATACTTTGTTCGTAGCTGTTGCCTAACTGCAAAACAGCGACCACTCTGCTAGCTGTCCACATACTATAATGCTTCTAAGAATCCATAATCTAACCCCAAAACCAAAACGTCCGTCAACCGAATTGAAAACAATAAAAAATTGAAAAAAACGACATGCACAGGACACTCCGTGATAAGCAATAGAGCGTGTCAATATTTTTATACGGGTATCTAAAATGAACGAAGAGTCACAACATCAATTTCTTTTCAGAAAGATCTTTTTCAAAATTAATGTTGATCGCTAAGTCCAGCTTGCTTTGGCTCCAAAATATCCTTTCCAAGGGAGAGCAGTCTTGCAACAGCAGCACTGGAGGGGATAGGGGTATTGTATGGTTTGGTTTTTGAATCTTTATCCTCGGACTGACAAAGCCTTGATAGGTTATTCCTGGTACTTGTTCGCATACTTGTAGAGGCTCTTGACGCAGGGCCGGTTACCGAGATTGGCAGAGTGAAGTTTTCCGATTGTTGAAGTGTTGTTGCGGAGAAATTATTCTATTCACTAGGTGCCGCTGAATGGAGAGCAGTCCTGAAATGCGTTGCTCAAGCGCACACCCCGAGAGTCGAACCAGCGCCGCGTGATCTTGAGCCCGACGCGTAACCACTGAGCTAACGGGGCGGACGCAAGAACAAACGCCTCATGGCTTCATTGGGGAATGCATCAGACGCAACTGCCTTTGTTGGGTTGCGTTCAAAAAATTCATTTAAAATTTTTGCGGCACTAACTTCCTTTTATTTTGTGTTTTCAAATAACAGAGCAAAAAAGTCATCTGTTGCATGCCTGTCAACATCAGTGTCGCTGTTGCTTGCTGCATCGTCGATGTTGAAATTGCTGTGGTTCTGTAATAGGTTAACAATTTAGGGATGTAGAGGCGTCTTAATTTCTTCACCCTTGTAAAGCCAAGAAAGTCGGAATTGTGGGTGAAAAGCAGCAGCTAACTGGCAGTCACTATCATCAAAAACATGGCCAAATCTGTTTTCCAAAGATTTCAACAATCGGGTTGTATTGGCAGGCAGACAGCCACCTTGTCGCTGTTTCGAAGTTCTTGTAGTCTTTTCCTCGTCATGCCCATATATGCCTTCTCTTCTGATTGCAGAATGTCCAGATATTGGCATATTGGTGGCATTACCAGTGGGGTTTGTTTCAGTCTCTGATACTTTAGACAAAAACTAATCCATATTGACTTTCCACTACTGACTACCGGCGTCTACCTGTGTTCAAAGCTATATAACCAAAATCTACAAAAAAAGAATCGCTTTACAAAAAAGGAGAAGCTGAAATTTCTAAAAACAGACAGCTTAGTGGGGGAACAAACAACGGATTGTGGCGTCACAGACATCAATCCGTATAGAACACTGCAAAATCCTACCTCGCAGTTTACGCGGCCTCCTTTCTGTCGCTGGTACACCGCAAAATCCTATCTCGCAGTTTACACAGCTCCTTTCTGTACACAACCTCGCTTCTTGTCGCCAAATGCCTATAATCTCTTCCAAACAAATAATTTGACCACTACAAAAAAACTGCCATAAACTGAAAAACAAACGACCAATTTTTGTTTGGGAAATCAAGTAACTGTAACTAGTAACTGTTGAAAAACGATAAAATAGTAGCTAGTTACCGCTTATCGTTACTTTTTCAAAAAAGTAACAAAGTTACAGTTACAGTTACTCAAAAAGTAACTAGTTATGTAACTAGTTACTTTTTTAACTAGTTACTGCCCACCTCTGCTAATCACTTCCACTACAAGCGAGCGTTTGTGGTCTGCTGCTGGTAACATTGTGGTACCAAATCGAGCACCCTTTAACACATCAAGGACTTGTGACAAGCTCTTTTTCAGAGCAAAGATCAGGAACTCTATTGGACACGTGTCTTCTTCCCACCATTTTATAACCTCCGTTGACTCTGCCATTTTTTTTCTTGTTTGTTGGCTACTACATCGTTTTTGTATTGCGTAAACGTTTTGTTTAATTTAGAAAACTTCTCAAAACCTGACACCGACTTACCCGGTCATCATTACCAGAGTCGTTTCAAACATCCAGGTCTTTTGCCAAATTTGGTTGTTTACGTTTATGCGATCCAGTGTTTTGTTTTGCTTGGCGGAGAAAGAATGTTGCCCGTCGACCTTTATGTCTTAGTGCCACACTTTAGTTTACAAAAAGAGATGTTTAAGATTTTTTATCGACTTCTAAAGCAAGGCCTGCGAGCTGTAAAATATTTTGTTTCGTTTCCTTTCGACCTAAAATTATTCATCTTGATATTGTTTCGTTTCGGAGTGAAAATCATCAAGAAAGATTTCGTTTCACTTCGTTTCGACTTGAAAAAGTTTGTGTCGAATTGAAAAAGTTTGTTTCCACTTGAAAAAGTTTGTTTTGAACAGCCCTACTCCTGACATACGGCATTTTTTTTTTTTCACAAAGCAAACTTCAAAAGTGTATTCTATTCACCTAAGTTGATGTATGTAGCGTTAAGGTCTCTGACGTAGCATATCAAGAGGCCCCTGTTCACATGTTTTTATGGGTTTCTAAGGTTTTAGATATAAAAATAAGAGAAAAATTAAAAATCCAGAAAGCGCGGTTCGTATCTGTGGAATAAATAACACCTTTTTAATAGTAAAATTGTGATACAATTAAGAACAATGTTTTGTGTTTTTAAATCGTCTAAATTTTCAGAGTATGCAGATGCAGAGCAATGCAGATGCTCTTTCAACCATAAGTTGCAAATAAGAAAGAATGATCTAGATTCTAGAACACTGGCTCCCAAAGTGGATGCCAGCGTCTCCCTGGAGACGTTTGAGACCATGAGGGGGCGCTGACTATAAACTGGGGAATTAGGTGGCACCGAGAGTAAATTCGGGCAATTACACACATACCAACAAAATCCTCTGTCATGAACAGTAGAATTAAACAAAATTTATATCTGCTTCCAAAGTTTTTTGTCTTGGTATCAAACCATTTAAAAATACATCAGATTTCATCAAATTTTTATATAGTTCCAAGCTTTTACACTTCGATACCAAACCATTTTAAATTTCACCAGATTTTCGAAATCTGGTAGCACTGGCAACGTCGTCGTCAACGAGCACTGGCAACGCACTGTCAAGATTTCCAAACACGAAACCTTTAAAGAGGAACTGATCACATTGCAAAACGATTGTGAACTCAAACTGGTTCAGTATCTTGCATAAATTGTTCTGGCTGCAGAACCAAATCGAAGAGAAAGCCCCTAACGCGTGGAATCGGGTCAAAAACTTCTTCATGGCCCTTTTCAGCTCATACTTGGTAGACCGTGCTTTCAGTGCTGTATGACCACGCTTCTGGATAAAAAATACCGTCATGACATAGTTAGATGGAGAAACTTAAAATTGTTCCTATCCAAACTGATGTCTGATATCAAGAGGCTGATGACATTGCACCAGCCTCATCCGTCTTATCAAAGTTGGAGTTTAAGTTGTGATGAATGGAAAATAAGTTTGGTTTTGCTTGTTTTATAGAAGAGGCTGTTGATACTCTGTTTGTTGTCTAGTTTGGGAAACACTGATCTAGAATGACTTCTTTTTCTTCAACAGATTAATCATGTTTGATCAGCTGTGACCTCCCTTAAGAACTCTTTCAGTTTTGTTCTGTTTTTTGTTTTCATTAGTAGTTCCGGCATTCTTTTCATTCTCGTAATTTACTTCACACTGTCAAAGTATTACATTTTTCGTCATCCTCTGGTTTGTTTGCCGTGAAACATCCCATCAGTCAACATTACATTTCTAATGAGTTGCTTTTTGCAATGTGTACGAAATATAGCCTAGTAGTTTTCTGAGGTTGATGTCATCTACTATATTCCAGCTATCGTCTATTTCAAGGGTCTCAAACTAAAATTGCTTTGAGGGCCAAATGATTACTTGTGAATTAACTCGAGGTCTGCACTACCTTTTGCATTGGGGAAAGTTAAGACTGACTTTCTGGCCCGTTTCGCCATTCTAAATTTTTCAGATGGGTCCTAGATTCCACGAATTTTCACTCTACACTCTTCTTTTACAAGCATCTTGACTCCACAGCCTGGCCCCCGCGACATAAGCTGATGGACCTTTTTCGGGGTGCATTGCCACTCCAAAATCACGCCACTTCCGCCTCCGCGGGTGTAGCATGCCGGTTCATTGAAGTCTCTGACCTTGTTATCTTAGTGTGTTCTTCGCGCAGTGTCAATTCTTTTGTACTCGTGCGTTGTTGATGCTGATACAACAGTTTATCACCAAAACAAAATAACACAGCAAAGATACAATAAAAAAGTACGTAAGATCCCAAAAAAAATATATATAAAAAGAATATAGAAATAAAAAAAAAAACATTGCAATAAAAAAACGGAACGACTTGGACCTGTAAGCAAAAATCTTACAACCGACTCTCAAAAAGCGAGGAAAAAACAAATCCTTCAAGAACTGACTGCCCTAAATAGGCTACCAAGGTTGCTATTATGCGATAAAGGCACAAGAAGTGGCTAGGCAATGTGATTGTGATGCAACAGTATGGGTTTCTCGTATGCAATAAAATGGCGAGACAATTGGCTTGTCCTTAGAAGTTGTATGAAGATTGATGAGCGTTTCAAGTTTTTTTGAATAATTTCAGAATGAAGCGTATCATGCATAAAGTGAATAGTGAATAAGAGTGAATTTTAATTGTTAATTATTTAATTATTTATTGTTAGGCACCTCGGGTCGCACCAAAACGTCCTAGTGGGCTGCGTGTTTGAGACCCTTAGTCTATTCGTTGGATAAGAAATTCTTTTCTTTTTCTTTTCATCCAGCTTAAGCAGAACTAAAGCATACTACAGCAGTAATCATCTCACACAGCATTTAAAACTAGTGACATAAGTTACAGTATATCATTTTCTAATGTTATTAATACGTATTCTGTTTTTTGTTGATCTTGACTGTGTAGGCGGAGAGAAAGACGCTGGTATCACATACACAAAAAAACGTCTGTTCCACACTTATCAAGAGCGCACGGATGGATGGACAGGACACTTAATGAGATACTTTGGTGGTAGGACTAAGCACTTAAATTGGTTTTCTACAGGAATTGGTAAGCGCTCTGCTTTATGATTGAAGAAAGCTGAAGATCAAGCGGCGCTGGTTCGACTCTTAGGGTGTGCAATAGAACACTTTGATGACAGTCCTTCGTTTAACGGCACCTAGTGGATGAAATAATTTAGGCACAAACAACACTTCTACAACAAGCACAGGTTATTATTTCAGCAAATGTTTAATTTACGCTCAAAAACATATTATATTTAAGCACAAACAACACTTCTACAACAATCAGAAAGTTTACTCTGTCAAACTCAGTGACTGAGTATGCGTCAAAAGCTTATACAAGTATGCGAAACTACCAGGATGAAACTCTGAATAAAAAGTTTTTTCAGTCCTAGGATAAAGCTTCCTACAATCAATCAATCATCGACCAGAGGCATTTTCTAGGATGCGACAACAAAGTCTCTGTTGTTGAGTTATTTAATGAGTTACACTTCTAAAATATTGAAAACTGAAATGTTTTCCCAATTTAAAGCAGCAGTAGTGTTTGTTTGAAACAGTATAAATGTTTAGAATTTAGATTTTAAGCTAGAATATTATATTCAATCTAGGGCTAGGCCTATTTGAAGGATTATTATCCTAAATTGGAGATATTTTTTTATCTAAATTGTACCGAATGAGCATTTCATAAATATGTGGCTGGATGGATTAAAGGTTGTCACAAAAAGAAACAATGAAATGCTTGACCTTTGACCCATGTCCCGGTGATTACTTCCCTTGTGTCAGTTTTGCCGCTTTGAAACGTTTCCAAATGCGTCATAATGGCAATCACTTTTCAGTTTAACTTCTGAACTATCAACAGTGAGCGGCAGAGGTCAATGGGCGGCTATGAATCCAAGATAGAACTAATTATTTTTTTCTCAATGCTAACTCAACAACTGGTAACTAAAACAATCAAGCAATAACATTTCAAAATGGAAAGGTTCCTTTTTCTACTGTTTGCATAATTATTTGAAGAGTTAATAACGAAATACAGTTAAGCTACAGAATAAACTAATTTTCTTCTTGTTTTTATTTCCTAAAGAATTGTAACCGCATGAAATGCAATGAAGACAGTTTACAACTTGGTGCATGTTGAAAAGTTTTCTTTGGCAGGAAATTGTTTGTATCATTTATGATGATCAAGTGTTTTGTGATATGGCAGCAACAGGAATTAGGACAAGGCTTTAAAAAATTAGGTTATCGCTTGTACAAAAAATAAATCAAACCAAATGACAAATATAAAACAATCATACTGGGAGCGGTGAAGTAAAATCAATTTGTTTATTAAATAAGCTTTCACAGTATTAATGGGACATGTTTTGTTTATCTATCTATGCAGTTTTAGCGTAAACTCGAAAGATAAGAAAATTCAAAAAAATTAAGTGCAATTTTTTAAGCAAGTCTTCGTTTAGACTTTTAAAGAAACAGTTTATATTTCATGCACATACTTCTATCTATATAACCAGATTCGTAGACTGAGCGTGCCTTTCTAGGGATGACATCATATAGCCTTACAACAAAGGAGGGGAAGCAGTTATACAAACAAGTAGACTCTAAATCTACAAAACACTCTTAATATGACACTTTCACGTGTTTATTTATTATGAAATGTTTACCTACGGAACACATAGCAATGCCCCAGTCGTCTTCCTGGTGTGGTGCACAAAAGGTGTACAATGGCACGACGGGGCCCTCAACATTCAATGAACGTTGTATCCTGTACTAAGCGATGCTGAAAAGAATGCTACAGATCGCCATGTTGGGTTTTTCCTTCTTGATGAGCCCTGTTCTGCTCCTAATGTTGTCAAAAACTCAAAGCCTGACCACACATATATTGTGTGTTTTTGATATGTAGATAATATACTACAGTATACAGTGGAACAGCCAAAGGTCGTGTTGAAAGATAAAGCTGACCAATAAAAAATATGAAAAACAGCATGAGATTCGACAGCGTTATTAAGTTGAAAATAGACAGGTTACGCAATCAGTTTTAATTTCTGGCAATAAGTTTGGCTTTTACTTTTCAACTTTCCACGGGGATTGAAAGCTAGCGGAGGACTCGTGCCCAAGCGATCCGTGTGTGATGTCATGGGTAGCACCCGCAATGGTACAAGATAAAAAATACAAAAGCAAATATTTTCCAATATGAAACTTCCACCGGGACGGCTGAGCAGCAAGACAACAAAGCGGAGGCCTAGCTTGCGGTAAATAGGCCTACAAACAGCCATTTTGCAAAAAAAAAAACTATTTTAAAAATTACTCATAATTACTCAAAAAACAGACTTCAACATTCGTTTTACAAACAGATTTTCATACATCAGCCCACAGAAAGCTACGCAACGTCTTTTGTTTGGAAAAAATTTGGAAATTTTAATTTGAAATCAAATGGCATGAATTTTGAGTGTTTAGTTGGAAGAAGTTTTGATTTCACCACTCTGAAAATTATGTTGGACAACAGCCAAGCAATACAAATCACCAGCCAAGTGCTTGTTACTTTTCTAACATAATCACAAAATGTTTGTCCACAAGAAGTGTTAATTCCCTGAATTATCTTGACTAATTATCCTAACTTACGCACTGAAAACACATCTTTAATAGTCAAAGATAATAATCAACGTCTGGCTATTTTTAGAGCCTTGTATGTCTTCGATGATTGATTTACCGTTTGAAAATGATATGTGTATTAGTTGCATAACATTAATGCTTATAATATATGTTAAGTAGGCTACTTACAGGCATATATGCTATATTTAATCATACTCTAAAACAGTTTCGGCAATGCAAGTTGCCTAATATCATTCTAATGATTCCTGTTTGTCACAAATGCACTTTATTTTATGACATACATGACGTGTATTTAATATAGAGTAGCCTAAGCATCAAATCATTAAACCAACTGGAACTTGTACAATTTATTTAACTTTAAAAGTATGCGATAGAGGGAAGTTCTTCTTGAAATGATCGTCTGCAAATGCATACTTTATTAAGTCAGAAATATGTCGATTCTGCTTAAAACCACCTTTTTTATTCCTTGCTGTAAAGAAAACACCCCTTATTTATACAAATTAAAATGATGCACAGTATTTCAACTATATTCTACAATGATGATAATTTCTATTGGGTTGTAAGCAAAATTTATTGCTTTTCTTTCACAAATTATTACCATATTATTATTATTATTACATAAACAGCTTAGCCATCAATCTGCTGAGTCCTCAGAAGCTGCCATTTTGTTTATCTTAGGTGTGACAGGGAATGATGGTAGATTGATTGAAGGAATCGTTATCGTCGGAAGGAGAAGGCTTCTTTGAGTTGAATCCTGGGAGTTTCAAATACTTATAGAGGCTTTGAACCAATGACCCAGGCCCGGTCATCGAGATTGACAGAATGGAGAGCAGAGTTTAACACAATGAAGTTTCTGATGGTTGTTGAAGTGTTGTTCTGTGAATCGTTCCATTCATTGGGTCGCTCAAGCGCACACTCGAAGTCAAGCCGCCGCTTTGATCTTGCAGTTTCTTTGTTCATAAAGTTTCGCTTAACGAACTGAGCTCTCGGGGTGGGCTTGAATCGTAAATGACGAGGAAAGATTTGCCAATGTGGGCTATTATGCCAATCAAAATTTTGGACGATATGTAGAAAGAGTCTGTTTGCAAAAAATCATGGGACTTTTTTGCGCCAGAATCGTAGAAGCGGATATGGCAGTGACTTTTATCAGAGTAGGTTGCATGACAAACAAAAGAAGAGATGGTAAAAATTTGCATTCCATGAGCATGCTTTTCCATCGGTCAGCGGTTTGGAAAAGTGCATCGTGAGAAGCCACATGACAGTTTAAAGGTTATGAAGTCAATTGCTTCCTAACGTTGTTAATTTTTAAGAAAAAGGATTAATCACTTAAATACCAACAAGTGATGCTGTATGTATGTTCATTCACTTAATTGCTTCACCATCAAATTCTCGTTGCAATGACGTGGTCCGTTCACCTGTGATACATTTAGTTGCACACGATTTCACACTTCAGTTCAGGTGACTTTGCCTTGCCATTTGTGCGGTTTCACTTTATGCTTTTAAAGTTGTGCAGCCAAGAAAAAGTACCAAAAATGTATACGGACCTTTTTTACGGATATTGCAGAGACTGCAAAAGGGTAAAACACCTTTTAGTGAACGTCGTAGAATATACTTTATCACCTGTGCCATATCTATATATACCGTTTACAGAATCAAATTCAAGTAAAAGCTGCTAATTGCACTACACTTAGCCTAAATTGTAAGATCATTTGCATGGCTAGGTCACCAGTGACTTAATGTCTGAATGTGATGACTTTGATTCAAAAGAGTCCATCTATATATTCTTTCACCTTAAATGAAATTACCTTGAAAGAAACATTTTCTAGTTAAACATTAGTTAGTTTCTGGAAATGTGATTTAAAGGTAGGCTAACGCAATTTGTATTTTTAACCTCACTTATTTACACTTGCAATATCATGAAGTGTAAGCATTGAGGCTATGTGAATTTTCAAAAGTTCAGATTCTTATAGAATTTTTGTGGCTGGCACTATAACTGCTACTGATGTTCGCCCTTCGTTTCCTAAAATGTCCAATGAGACTGAATCAAGCTTCAGTGTACATGAGTGCGGAGATGACTGACGAACCCTACTGAATTCAACACTGGACTCACGGCGTTCATCAATGCCTGGGCCACTCCAGAAGAAGGTGTAGCCGCCTCCTATTTCAGACAGATGTCCGGAATCGGCAAAGCGAGTTTCACTCAGGGCCGCAATGTCGATGTTGTAGCGGGCTAGTTCTCTGGCCACAAGAGCCGTTCTACGAGCAGGTCTGTTGGAGTTTGGGTTATTGAGCAATGTTCTGACATTCCATGAAGCGATTTTGAGACTATAAGATTTGCTTTTGTTTTTTTGACCGCGTGTAAGGATCCCCACCAGCTGCGGCAGGCTGGTCAGGGTACGATAGAGCAGGCTATTTTAGGTCATCTTTTCTAACCCTGTCTTCAGACTACGGAGGCGAGCAGAGCATTCCTAGATAAGGCTGCTCGGTCGCTCAGGGGGCTGCCGGATTCCACTGCTGCTCGGATTCAATGGAAAACGACCATATGGCCTAAGCCGCCTGTGTGTGGGATCATGGCTACAGCTTGGGTGTATCCGCACCATCTGGTTCGCCGTTCCTCCATCGCCACAGGGCTTCTTGATCTAGAAACATGACTTGCGCGTGATTTTGTTTTAAGTGAGGGATGGTTAAGCAGGACTCCAACCTTACTCTCTCGCCTCAGGTTTCAGGGTCCAATGGCAAGGCATGGTCCAGACGATTAGGTGAAGCATGAGATGCAGCAGGATGACCATAACGTCTTCTTGTCACGTCATACTTTAGGGCACGTCTTGCAACTGTGATACTGGGTGGTACCTTCCTGTCCGTTGAGCTAGATTCAGTGATGAGCTTCTTCCGCACAGTCTGCCACACATCCAGGTTTGAATAAGGTGACAAGCCGAGTGGTGCTATTTGACTCATAACCGGGGCCCTGACAGGTGCTACTGCTACTGCTATTAAACCTGGGAGTAACGGAAAACTAAGGGGTGACTCCATGTTTCCCATAACCCCAGAGTTTCTAAATTGAAGCCTTTGCCACTAATTGCAGTTTTAACGTCATGCCCAGGACCTACTATAGAATAATAGATAACTGCTGCTAGATACGAATGAATGAGTTGTTACTATAGTTGGAATTGAGCATAAAGCAACGTTGTCTTATTTTCTTCGCTCAACTGCAATCCTGTTTATTTTAAATAGGTAACTTTAACATTTCACGCCAAATTGGTTGCTAAAAATAAATCTTGAGAAGCGAGTCATGAACGCTGCCTGCGTGCTTTGCAGCATCGGTGCTCTGCATGTTATCTCAACAAGCAAATTAGCTCTTTTATGTTCATGCACAGACGTAGATGTTACTGCCAATTTTCTTAAGTTAAGCCCTCTGCGTTCATTTGTGACTCGTTTGTTAATATTTGGATTTTTTCTCTTTTGCCGACCACTGTACTAAAAAGGCCACCTGTTTTTGTTTCTCTTTTATATTGTTTGGCCTCTTTCGCATATGCGTTTGGCACCTGTGGTCTGTTTTCGTTAAATCAGTAACTTATTAGTCGACGATACAACGTCAGTTTTCATTGAATTATACAACCATTATGACCTATTCGTTTTTCAATAATTGTCAATCCTTGAGAAAGGGAATTCGTAAATTGTACTGTAAATCGATTTGTTTCATTCTACAAAATTGCTTTTCTCTGGACGGTCGCAAATTAAGAAATCTCAAAGTTACCTGTGTTTAAAAGATTGTCTAAAAAAGCACATTAAAAGAACACGTGAAAACCAATTCAAATTCATGTGTCGTGTTGTTGGAAGCAATCTAGACAGAAGAAACTGACCAGGCAGTTCAATAGAGCAAAGGTCAACGACAAACAAAATACGTCACTGTAACGTAGCAATCAAATAGACAAAGCGGACGTTACATTCAGTTTTTAGACATTTCAATCAAGAAAGTCGTCGTTGTTGACAGTGAGCGAAGTTGAATGTCAAGAAAATGGCAACAAATTCTGTAAAGGAGACAGACGTGGCAGATAAATCAAATGCCGAAGAATCAACAAATCCAGAACCCCAAACATCAAAGGTGACAACAAGATCACAATCAAAAATGCTCTACCAAGCAGAAAATGGCAGTCTGCACCCAAGCGACAGCACCAGCAAAGTTTCCAGCAAAAGCCGCTCCTCTACAATGAGCGCTAAAATTAAGAAGGCGGTAATATTAGCTCGATTGGAATCACAAAAAAGGATCTGCGAGTTGGAACAAGAGCAAGCGAAAGCAAGGGCAGAATTTGAAACAATGGTCCTAAAACAAAGTCAGCTACGTGAAGAACAAGAAAGAAAATTCCTGCAACAAGTCCAGGAAGCTAAACTAAAGGCAGAGCTCCAAGAGACAATTGCCCAACTTTCGGAAGAATCGGAAGAAGATGCTGGTGAGCGCTATAAAATGTCTAAAGACAATGTTGATATAAACGGACAATTTCAATCGAATTTAGCAACTAATGTAAACAATAATTCTGTGTATCCTATGTTATCCCAATTAACGTTGAGTGGCGTAGAAGCCAGGTCTAACATTCACGAATCTATTGTCGTTTCAAACAAAATTAATCCTTCACAAACAGTAACAAATAAATCGTTTGTGAGACATGAGCCGAGTACGTCGTATGCCCAGACCCCTGTACTAAATCAAATAAACAATAATCAATCAGTAAACTCGAAACAAATTCCAAATATTACTATCAACCCGTCCCCACTGTTGTCTGTAGAACCCCCAATCTTTGATGGAAATTCTGCTGAATACTGTGGTTTTATAGACGCATTTGATACGTTAATTGATTGTAATTTCACAGAGCCTAAACGTAAACTTTTTTATCTGTTGCAATACACCAAAGGCTCTGCGCACACTTTGGTAAAAGGGTGTCAATACATGCTTCCCCACGAAGGTTACACAAAAGCAAGAGCTTTGCTACAACAAACCTTCGGTCAAAAATTTCAAATAGCTCGCGCATGTGTTGATTCCGTCATAAACGGCCCATCTCTTCAAAATTCTAACAAGGATTCTCTAATCAAGTTCTCTTCGGAACTAACTTCCTGCATATGTACTTTGTCTGGCATGAATTACTTACAGAAAATGGACAACATGGATACCATAACAAAAATAATAAGACGCTTGCCAAGTGGCTGGTATTCTAGCTGGTTACGCGAAGTTGACGTAATTTTGCATGAAAGAAATCAAGAAATAAGCCTTTCAGATCTCTCACGGTACGTCTCGCGCAAAACGAGAGAAACGACCAATTTGGCATGCGATATTCTAAAATCTACTAAAAAACAATTCGATGATTCCAACTCCAAACGTAGGAGCAGCGTAACCTTTGCAACGCAAATAAAATCGTCGAACCATGAAAGGACATGCCATCTGTGCAGAGATAAACATTTTCTCAATCAATGCAAACAATTTCGAATGATGAATATTGACCAAAGGCTTAAATTTGTAATCGACAACAAACTCTGCAAGTGCTGTTTAAATGCTGGTCACTGGGCATATCAATGTAAAAGGAAGGACCCTTGCATAAAACTAGGATGCACTGAACGCCACACTACTCTCTTGCATCCCCCAGATGCAACACAAATCACCACAAATATCACACCTAAAGACACAACTCAAAAAATTAATATCAATCAACCTACACAAGCAATACGCAATGGGTTTGTCAACACACGAACAAATTCTCGCAGTCTGCTTCCCATAATCCCAGTAAAGGTTCGCCTGCAAGGAAGTAATCAAACTATCACTACACAAGCGTTTTTGGACAGTGGAAGTACAACATCTTTCATAACAAATGATTTGATAGAAAAGTTGCAAATTGCCGACTGTCAAGAAACTAATATTTGTACCATCACGCTAAACAACACTGGCAAACGTAACAAGGTAAAGGTGGTCACAAATGTCGAAATGTCAGATTTTGACGAAAACAAATACATTTCTCTAAGCTCTCTTTACTCCACTTTTCAAATTCCTGTTTCAAATACAGATATTCCTACCCTAGAAGACACTAAACACTTTCCAGAATTTGCAAACATCTCGATTCCCGATGTTGACGCAGAGGTAGGACTTCTTATCGGCAATGACAATCCGTACGTTCTCCAACCGCAAGAAGTAATACAAGCAAAAGGTGGCTATTATGCCATCAAAACGGCCGTTGGTTGGCTAGTGAATTGTCCTAACAACAAACAGGATCAAAGCAAAACTAAAAATTTCTTTACCAAAACTTCTACCCATCCAATGTGCGACATGTGCTTTGACGCTGTTGACTCAATTGTTAACTGTAAACCCGAATTATCTGTTCAACAAGCTCAATTCATGAAATCTGTTAACTCTAGTATCAAACTTTTGGAAGACTCGCACTACCAAATCGACTTGCCCGTTCGAAATCCGGACCTAAAATTACCCTTTAACAAATCTCAAGCTCTCCAAAGAATTAATTGCTTGAAACGAAAGTTTGAAAGGGACGCTAATTTCTACATGGACTATAAAAGGTCTGTTGATGACATGATCATGAATCAATACGCCGAAAACGTTAGCGATGTCCCTGGAATACATGGAAAAACTTGGTATATTCCACATCATGGTGTATATCATCCAGAAAAACCTGAGAAACTCAGAGTAGTATTTGATTGCTCTGCCAAATACAAAGGTATCTGTCTCAATGATACTCTATTACAAGGCCCAGACATCACAAATAACCTGGTCGGCGTTCTTCTTCGTTTCCGCCGTGAAACAATTGCTATTCAAGGAGACATACAGTCTATGTTTCACCAAGTAAAGGTTCCTCAACAAGACCGTGATCAATTCCGATTCTTATGGTGGAAAGATGGGAATCTAGAAGCGCCCCTACAAGAATACCGAATGAACGTGTATATATTTGGCACTGTCTGCTCCCCAAGTTGTGCAAACTTTGCTTTAAAACGCACAGCTGAGGACAACTCATCTCTTTTCAGTGCAATTGCTGTAGATACAGTAAAAGAGTCTTTCTACGTAGACGATTGCTTGGCTTCAACAGCAAATGTTTCAGAAGCAGTTAAATTGGTAAGGGAACTTCGTGAGCTACTGGCCAAGGGAGGCTTTCGCATTTTAAAATGGATAAGCAATGACCGAGAAGTGATCCAATCAATTCCAAAGTCAGAGCGCTGCAAGTCAATTATGGATATGGATCTCTCTCGAGATGACCTACCTGCTGAAAGAGCTCTTGGACTTTATTGGAACGTGGAAAACGATACCATACGGTTCAAAATAAAGAAAAAGGTTAAACCAGCTTCACGTCGAGGCATTCTTTCAGTAATCAATTCTATATACGACCCCCTTGGTCTTGGTGCTGCTGTTGTACAACCACTGAAGGTGCTTTCTCAAAAGCTCTGTAAACTGAAATTAGATTGGGATGAGCCTATTCCACAACCAGAGTTAACCACATGGACAAAATGGCTAGAACTTCAGCCAATGCTCGAATCATTTAACGTTCCAAGGTGTTATAAGCCTTTAAATTTTGGTGCTGTCGAAGACGCCCAAGTTCACCATTTCTCAGATGCATCGGAAGAAGCCTATGGGGCTGCTTCTTACCTCAGGCTAGTCGACACAACAAACAGTATTCACTGTTGCTTATTATTGGGAAAAACTCGACTTGCACCAATGAAGGCAATGACGATTCCTCGATTGGAGTTATCAGCTGCTACAATCTCAATTAGCTCTGAAAAAATACTACAAAGAGAGTTAAAGGCATCTTATCTTAATAAAGAGTCAATTTTTTGGACCGACAGCACAACTGTCTTGCGCTATCTCAACAACTCAAACAAAGCGTTTCATACCTTCGTCTCAAATCGAGTTCAACAGATTAAAGATGCTTCAACAATTTCCCAATGGAGATACGTTCCCACTAAATGTAATCCTGCTGATCATGCTTCAAGGGGTCTCTCAATTCCAAACTTTCTTCAATGCAATCAATGGAAAAACGGCCCTGAATTTCTATGGAAACCACAATCTCAATGGCCTAAGCAACCAAAATTTCTCGAAGTCGTGGACAATGACCCAGAAATTAAACAACCAAAGCAAACGTGTTTTGCAACCCAAAGCGAATCCCACTTTCTGGAAGATCTTTTGGGTAAGTATTCTTCTTGGTACAAGCTGAAAAGAATCGTTGCTTGGCTTTTCCGTTGTAAGCATAAATTTCTGACTTTAAGACTGACTAACCTTGCAAATAAACAAAATGCCCCAGCACACAATCTTTGCTTGTCTCCAGATGAGCTCACAAAGGCACAAGACTTTATTTTTACCTTTGTTCAGTCAAAACACTTTGCCAACGAAATCAGCCAACTGAAAGCACAAAAGCCATTAAACAACTGCAGTAGCTTAATAAAATTCGACCCTTTCTTAGAAAACAATTTACTAAGAATTGGTGGCCGCATCAAAGCTGCACCTCTCAAACACGATGCAAAACATCAAATTATCCTTCCAAATCGCTCCCAAATAGTTCCTCTCATCATTCAAGAAACGCACGACACATTTGGTCACAGTGGCAGGGAACACGTCCTGTCTGCCCTGCGCGAAAATCTATGGATTATAAAAGCCAATTCAGCAGTCCGCAAGGTTTTATCCAAATGTGTTGATTGCCGCAAAAGAAGCGGAAAACTCAGCACACAAAAAATGGCTGATCTTCCTAAAAACAGATTGACACCAGACAAACCTCCATTCACCTATGTTGGTGTAGACTATTTTGGCCCATTTATTATTAAAAAGGGTAGAACAGAACATAAAAGATACGGTGTCATTTTTACTTGCCTTGTAATAAGAGCCGTACACATTGAAATCGCAAACTCTCTTGACACTTCATCTTTTATACTCGCTCTACGACGATTCATCGCAAGAAGAGGGCAAGTAGAAGAAATTAGATCTGACAATGGTTCAAACTTTGTTGGTGGTGAACGAGAAATGAGAGAAGCCATCAAATCATGGAACAACAGTCAAATCGAAGATGCTTTAACACAGAAAAGCATCAAGTGGATCTTTAACTCTCCAAGTGCATCCCATCATGGAGGTGTGTGGGAAAGACAAATCAGATCCATTAGGAAAATCTTATCAGCTATCTGTAAAGGCCAAACTTTAACAGATGAAACGCTGACTACCTTCATGTGTGAAGTAGAAAACATTATTAACAGTCGTCCACTTACAAAATCGTCAGACGATCCTAATGACATGGAGGCTCTCACACCGAACCATTTGCTTCTTCTAAAACAGCAAATAAACCTTCCTCCAGGCTCATTCACAAACAAAAAAGAGCTTTACTCTCGAAAACGCTGGAGACAAGTCCAATACATGGCCGACGTCTTTTGGACACGGTGGGTAAAAGAGTACTTACCTTTGCTCCAGCAAAAACAAAGGTGGACCAAAAAATCTCCTAATCTGACTGTGGGGGACATAGTTTTAATCGCAGATAACACACCCCGAAACAATTGGCTCATGGGTCGCGTAATTCAAACGTTTCCCGACAAAAATGGCATTGTCCGTAGCGTTAGCGTTCAAACTAAACAGTCCTTGATTGTCAGACCAATTCAAAAGTTATGCTTGATCGTTCCTGCAAAACCAATGTAAATTTGTGCTGATTTTGTTTTCTCATGTTGTTTATACCTGTGTATTTGAACAAATGTACGAGGCCTTAAAGGGGAGGGAATGTTACTGCCAATTTTCTTAAGTTAAGCCCTCTGCGTTCATTTGTGACTCGTTTGTTAATATTTGGATTTTTTCTCTTTTGCCGACCACTGTACTAAAAAAGCCACCTGTTTTTGTTTCTCTTTTATATTGTTTGGCCTCTTTCGCATATGCGTTTGGCACCTGTGGTCTGTTTTCGTTAAATCAGTAACTTATTAGTCGACGATACAACGTCAGTTTTCATTGAATTATACAACCATTATGACCTATTCGTTTTTCAATAATTGTCAATCCTTGAGAAAGGGAATTCGTAAATTGTACTGTAAATCGATTTGTTTCATTCTACAAAATTGCTTTTCTCTGGACGGTCGCAAATTAAGAAATCTCAAAGTTACCTGTGTTTAAAAGATTGTCTAAAAAAGCACATTAAAAGAACACGTGAAAACCAATTCAAATTCATGTGTCGTGTTGTTGGAAGCAATCTAGACAGAAGAAACTGACCAGGCAGTTCAATAGAGCAAAGGTCAACGACAAACAAAATACGTCACTGTAACGTAGCAATCAAATAGACAAAGCGGACGTTACAGTAGAATCAATGTAAAATAAAACAATTTGTTACTTGGGACGTTGCATAACGACTGGATTGTATTTGACTAAAGAGGGAAATTTACAGAATTTTATGTCAAACTAAATGCACTACTTATTTACTTGTTTTGCGGATTAAGGTCACCTATGACATCTTCGGATAACTTTCTTTTCAAAAGTTCAAAGTTCAGCCTTGCTGAATAATGCTGATACATCTTGCTGATACATCTTACTTTCTATACAAGTTATACAAGCATGTCCACCTGCAGCTTTAAAGTCAAGACACAATACACTTAGTGAAAGTCTCTCTGGGTATTCATTTCTTGTCTTACTACAATAGTCAGAATTTTTAGTGACCCCCGGTTTGTAATTTTGGAATTTATACTGAATCCGCCATGCACTCTCATCCTTATCCCCAACTATTTTTTACAGGTGGGTACTAAAAAAAAACACTTACAGCAGTAGGTTTGGAATGGCCAAACCTGGAATCGAACTGTCTCTTACAAAAGCGATGGCAGAAAAACTAGCCTTTTGATGACTAAGTCGGTTGAGCTATTGGATAATTCTAGTTGGCTAGTCAAAAAGCGTTCTTTTACATAAATTCAATGTCTACATGCGGTAAATCAATGTTAAAAGGACAGGGTCTAGAATCTAGATTGTTGCCTATGAGTTTAACCATAAATGCGCTTTCTGCATGACCATCTGCCCTTATATGGCAATTCTCTCCTTTATCTCAACGATTGAGAGTCGCTGTTGCCAAGTGTTTTTGACAGGGTAGAAATGAGCAACAATTTTTGATACGTTTGAGTCTGTGGCATGTTAACATTATCAGATATCGAATCAACGATAAAATAACCAATTTAACAACCACAGTTACACAATCAGCCAACTTGGCCAAACTCCTGCTCAATTTTTTTTTTATATACTCGGAAACACACGATTAATCAAATTAAATCATTAAGGTCTCTACCGCTGTAAGCGTAAGTTAGCGTATGGAAAATTGACAGCATTGCGCTAAGAAGACTAGCAGAGGACATCTGAAATAAACAGCTTTGATTTTACGTTCATACAGCAACTGTTAACATTAAAACAACATCAAAAGTTTGTTTGCTTCTTTTTCGCCGCTTTACGTGCCACAAAGCAAAGCTAATCAAAAGTAGTCGACATTTCAACTTTGAAATGTTAAAAATCGCGTGAGTGAAACCCTGACACAGCAATTCTAATTAATTTTTTAATTGCCATTTTGCAGGCACAACGTAGGAAATGGCATTTTTATTCCTTGAGACAAAAAAGCGTGCCAAAACACAATAGCGATATTAGCCGTATATCTTGATCTATTCGTAAAGTTTATAAAGTTACATAACGTTTCTTGCAGAGAAAATATAGATATCGGCAAATGAAATATTTCTTCTCCCAATACTGAAAAGACAAATCAAAGTCACTATTAAGCCATCGCAGGTGCTGGTTATTGCATGCAGGAACGAGCAAACAAAGTGCATATTTTAGCACGATTGCGTATCATGACAAGCTAAGGGCAAATCGAAGGAAAACAAAATCATCTTATTAATTCTGAATGCCTTTACGAGCATGTCAGCCATAAAATCTGCCCACGTCTTGATTTATCCAAGTGATGCGTTATTGGCAGTAAGCTATTTCACGACTCCATCAGCTGTCATGCACTTGTTTTATAACATTTGCATGCGGCCAAGTAAATGAGTTAAATCAAGCAAATGTTCAAGTCCAATAATACTTTATATTCCAAGTTGTAGAAATAAAAAACTTAATAAGCTCAGCTAGTTTTGAAATTCCAATTGTTCAACATTGTTCAAATTTTCAAAAACATCTACAAATTATACTTGAAAAGATATTCAAAAACTTATCTCAAACCGTTAGGCTTTTGAAGATAGACTATCCAATAGGCTATCATTCAATCGCTTCATTTACACAAATTTAGTGTCGGAATAGATAATATGCCATCACCACTAGAATTGTATTTTTCAATTCAATTCAATTTATTTTTCTTTGTCGGGAAACAACAGCAATGATAAAGTCACCAACAGTTTATGGGAATAAAACTAACAAAAGGAAACGGCGGCAAAACCAAAGAAGTTTAAAACGTGCATGCGATGTAAATTAAAGGATACGTCGATGAAAGTAAATTTAAGCACGGCCACCAAACCTAACAGTTTAAAATAGATGAATTAGTTGAAAGAATCCGTGGCCTCGACATACCTAAAGTAACTGGAGGTCTGACAGTTGATGAAGCCATGTGGGGACGACTGAACCTTACAACCAATACAAAAAAAGAAAAATCAAAAACACGAGCATTTAAGAATAAACGTACGGTGAGCTTATTATACAAAAAAACTATGTACTACAGTGCTTTGCTTTTAAATAAAATTCAAAGCACTTTTAGCATTATATGAGTGGTATTTCCTTAACTCAAGAAAGTCTTTTTAGAATAACTTTGCGACAAAGTTAATGCAGCTCTTTCAAACTTTAGTTGAACAATAAATTGCAATTTATCTCGATGGTAAAAGGTAGGTTTGTCCGTTAGATGGCTTAAAGATGGTACAATCTGGAACATAAAATGGACTGTGACGCAAAGGAACAAAAAATCATCCAACAAACAGCTGCTTAGAATATATGTTTACATCCGGGATATTTTTATATATCCGGACTTGCAGATCGAGCAGTTTAATGGAAAGTTTGTGTAAAATCTGTTTTGGCATAACACGCAGACCTAAGCAAAAAAAACTAACAACAAGAAAACGTATGGCAAGGAAGAAGTACCAAAAGTTTATTTATCGTACAAACATTAGGCTAAGTGTGTATCCAACAAAGACTTTCATCCAAAATAGAAAATGTGGTTCCATTTATTGATTTGAGATTTGTTTTCTTTCCTTTCATTTGACGCCACAACCGTTCTACTTTCTGCATAAAACTCTATCTACTAGAAAGGTGTTGGAGAAATAGACTATTTTTAATTTTTAAAGGGCAACTTTTATTTGAGAATTTATTTATACAAGTTACTTCCCCAGGACCCAGATTGGTCTCTACGTTTCAAGTTTATAAGAAAGCAATGTGATATAGCAGCATTGCACGCATGTCATGTTGTGCCTTGCATTTTGCGACTAAACAGGAAATAATTTAATTGTAAATTACCCTTTTGAATTGATTAAGAAATTTTGTTTTTTGACATGTAGAGTTCCGCACGATAGAATTTGTTCTTCTTTAGCCCCTGAGTATATGTTTTCAAAACGCAGTAAATCTATTCTTCTTTTTCATTTTAAGAAACTCTGATGCTTCATTTACTGTCAATCTTTCTTTGTTTTTTTCAGTGCAAAGTCTTCCTCGTAAACTGCACCTGATGCGGTGATTGTGTTTAGAGATGAATGTGTCCAAAAATTGTTAGATATTGACAACTTTCAGTAGCCTCAAGATCAAGCGTCTCTGGTTCGGCTCTCGGGTGTCCGGTTGCGAAACGCACTGCAAAGATTACTCTGCGTTCAGCGGCACCCGGTGGATGGGATACTTCACATCAATAACACTTCAGCAAGTAAAAAAAGCTTCACTTTGTGACTAGGCATATTTCAGTAATTCAAAGCTTCTGCAAGTATGCAAAAATGCTAGAATCAAGCTTTTGTCGAGGCTTTCTAAGTGATGCAATCAGTGATGTTGAGTTGTTTCAGTTTCTTTTGCATTTACGAAAACTTACGAAAAATGTGAACCTAACAACATTCTTTTACTATTCCAAAATATCTATCAATTTTTAGGTTACAAATCTTTGTGTTTCTACCCTAATGCCTGGATCAGGCCATTAGACGCGGAGGAGAAGTTTGCGACGCAACACTGGTAAAAAAGGTATCGTAGAAATTTACTGGCAAACAGTAATTTGAATATTGAATTTTATTGAAATGCTGTAAAGTCTATAGGCCTACTGTAACAGTGCATTCAAGCCACAAGTCATCTAAAAGCTCAATTCAACATTAAAATAACTTTTCTGAGTAAGTCAATGAGGTTCAGAACATACAATCAGTGGAAACAAATCTTAAGCATTGTATAAATTGCAACAAATGTTTTTTTCTTTTCACCTAAAGTGCAGGAATATTAAGGATAAGACGAATTAATCACAATCTTATATCGAACAACACTATCCATAACTCTCATGCCCGATGTCACTTTGACCGTCTTTTATGACCAACTTGCTCGCCAACGCCATCGACAGATACAGAATAAATCAAAGACCACAAAATTTTTTTAAAACCACAGCGACAAACATCAATATCAACCAGCGACGGATCCAGGGGGAATTGATTGGGGAATTGAATCGATTGGGGCGATCGCCTAAAGTTGAGATAGGACTGTATTTAACATCGTATCATGCTCAGTTACATCAATTAACTTCATGCGGTACTGTATTGAGCTGAAGTAGAGGATACTGGAGATGTCAATCTTGCAAAGTGCTGATAACAATACATAGCTTGTTACAAAATCGACCACGCAATAAATACAAATTTTCTATTTCTATTGTTATATAAAAATTAAAGACGAGATCTGTCAAAATCGTATACTATAAAGAAACGTAATATCACGTTGAAAAATAGATTTTGGTTGATTTCACGATAATCAAGAAAAATCTTCACTCCAATTCAATATTCCATTGAAATAACAAAAACTTTCTAGACGATTGACCATCAAAGTGATGTTGTTTGAATGACTTGTGACGTTATGTTTTCCATCGCTTCCTTGCTCTTGCATATATCTTCCTCACTGCGTTCAAAACTGAAATTGTCTTCATCTGTTTTGTCAAGATAGCCGTCTGCACTGGAAGGTTTACTAAGAAGAGCAAGAGTCAATAAGCTTATACTTAGCTAAGCTAAGATTATAGATAATGTTTTACAAAACTTGTAGATTACAATTTAAATCTTTACCCTAAAGTTTATTCGAAAGTTGGTTTAGAAATGTAGATACGAACGACCTGTCTTAGCTTGATGTTGTCAAGCTATAAATGAAGATGGTCATCATACCTTCTCTTGAACCATTTTATGATGGCGATGTTTTCTCTGTAGTAGTCCTCAGCTTTATCCAATGAAGTCAAAAGGCTGATGTCCGACGTTTCAGGAAATAAGATTGTCAGAAATCCTGCTACTATGGACAACGTGCCAAATAAAGTCTAAAACATGACACACGTTTACAAAAACTGAAATATTTGCTTTCAATCGCGAAAACCACAAAAGTATTCAAAGTATCGGAAGGTATTGGCGCATTGTTAATAAAATACCAGCCTTAATTTTATTAATTATAGAAAGACCGGAAGAAGAAGTCATAGCCTTCTAGCTTACCACTGCCGTGACTCCAGCGACTTAAGTTTTTTTCATTATAGCAACACATATTGCTATATTCAACATAAAATTATTTCTTTACATACTGATTATTATTAGTTTATTCACCCAATATAAGTAAAGATTACCTGAGTAAACCATGGTACAGACCTTTGGACTTCTAAAATCAAAGGAGATAGCATGCTACCAACTCTTGCCGCCATTGATCCTAGACTGATACCAGTTGTTCTAAACATGGAGTTGATTTAACTGGTGATCTGATAACCTAGACTTGTTCATTGTTCATCTTAACCAAAGCAAGTCCCTCCACGTGGTCGTCCCCGCAAGTACCGACTCTGGGAAACTAAACTTGCTACACTGTCGTTATAAAATTATGGCCATCTGCTACACGCAGCCACGCTGAGATATCCACCAAAGCAGCGGTTAAAATCAAGAAAGCCATTTGTACGCGCTGCACAAGACCTTCTGGCAGCCTCTGGTAGAAGCCCTAGCAAACAGTGGTGCCACGCGGCATGGTATTAACAATGGTCAAGCAGCACATCTCCACTTCGCCAAGTATTTAGATTCCCGCCCGAGAACCAGCTCGCCTCATCAAGGCGTAACCGTTTGCTCACTGGTGTTGGACGCTATGGTGCAGACATGTTGCGCTGGGGCTTGGCAGAAAGTGCTACTTGTGAGTGTGGTGAAATGCAAACGGCAGCTCACATTATCAAGGATTGCCGGCTATACAGACCACCTCATGGTATGGAAGGCCTAGTTTCCATCGATGACGACACAAGGCAGTGGCTAACCAACGGATGCCATGAGCGACAACACGAGAGAAAAAGATCTTAACCACTAATCTTTTGTCGAACAAATCAACGTTAAAAATGTTAAAAATGAGATACAGAACTACAGTGATAGCTACATGACAATAGGAGGAACTGGTTAACATCGACCTACCGTAGAAAAGACGTAATTCTGCATTATTGTTCACATCATATAAAATATGGCATTGGAACAATTTTTAAAGAAATGTTGATCGTTTGTTTCACATAAGCTTTTGCATGAATGGAATTTTTGCATAGGCTACGTAATATTTACTTAAGCATCAATGTCTATAAACTACTTATAAACTCATCAAAAGTAAAGTTACTTTAACATCGTACTGGAAGAGAGGAGAATTGAAAATTTGAAGAAAAAAAGTTGAAACGTCAATCGAATCAGCATAGAAATCTGAAAAGATATCACTGTGCAAAACTAAAGCAAACTTGATTGATTTATTTCATTGTGAGAATCTTTATCCTCGGACTGGAAAAGCATTTTTGCAAGCTTAATCTTGGCAGTTTCGCGCACTTGCAGAGACTTTTAGCTACTTCTTCTATCGAGTCTTTTAAAGTTTGTTGATACGCCACAGATTGACACATTCTTCCGCAACGGAGTTATACACTGACAGGTCCCACCTACTGCACCGGGTGGCAAGCCGAGGGCAAACAAGAAGGTGGTCCGCTGTTTGGGGCTCAGTGCCACAGATACATGCAACTGGGCCCGTGTCGTAGCCCCACTCCATCATTACAGACTCAGTGCGTCCAACACCGGTTCGGAGTCGATTTAATGTTTTCCACTTTTCCCAAGAAGCGTTTGCTCCTGGGGGGAGGGACTCCGATGGTGGGACCTTCATTTCAGTGTATGATAGTCAATGAAGTCAAAAAGTTGATGTCCGACGTTTCAGGAAATAAGATTGTCAGAAATCCTGCTACCATGGACAACGTGCCAAATAAAATCTAAAACATGACTGCTTATAAACTCATTTTTAGCGTATTTTAGCCACTGACGCAAGCCTGATTGATAAAGTAAAGTTTCACTTCCGTTTGAAGGGGTTGTTATGAGTGGCATAGGCCTACAGTACAGTATATTATTTTTATAATCATCTTTTCTAACTGCCAAAAATGCATGACCATACAATTGCACATAAAAACATTGAAACAACATTGAATTACATGAGCATCAACGAAATCAAGTTAAAATAAATCAACAGCGTCACCTAGCGTTAGTTGGAAATATCTCTGCTGTCACTGTATATATGATGTCGAAGGAGAGAGATGCAAAGAACTTTCCGATGATCGCTAGACCAGTGCTCGCAGTCAGAAGAGCTTGAAAACAAGATGACGTTTAATGCCAAGTTGGAAAAATTTTTGCTTAAAAATTGATTTGGGTTTCTTTTTTCAATGCGTTCTGATTTACTACATGCAACAAACAATAGTTTTTAGTATATTGCCATTAGGTTAAAATTACAGTAGCCTACGTTTTATCCACCCTTCGTCAGTCAAGTTTAAGCTTATAGTTCTAACCATGAAATCATGTTAAGTGTATCACGGAGTGTATTATGTAAACGATTGCGACATAAAAACTTTTTCAGCGATTCTCTATACGAAATTTCCAGCCAACAATAATGTTGCACTTACATCAAACATATAATGTTTGTGTTCTCAAGGCTCATTTTCCCTTTCTCCAACATCGATTCATAATTCACGTACATCAGTCTCTTACCTTTGCTGTCATTTGCATTTAAGTCACAAAGCATGGATGATATACAGGAAAGGCCAGCCATGATGAAGGAAATGACCAGTACTGGCCTCCGTCCCAGCAACCCAGAAAAATACATTGCAAAAGAAGCTGCAACTTCCACAAGTGCATTCAAAGCAGTGTTCAAGTAAGGGTCACCTAAACATTGAGTTTGTTTAGAAATTATCGTACGAATTACTATCCAGGCAATCAAATCAAGAAATTCAACTTCATTTTGACGACAATTTTCTTGAATCAGTTTTTTGACTATTTTTACAGTAATATACTTTATATTTTACTTATCATTACCTTTTTTTAACCAGCTTTAGTATATTCTCTTTAAGTAGATTTTATGCAATTTTTTTCATTCTCTAACTCTCGATGAATAGTTCGCTTAAAATGAATAGTTCGCAGTTCGCCACGCAAGATGACAGATTTCATGAGTTTAGCTTTCCAATACACATAGGATAGATGTATTTCAAACGTGATATAACGTTGATGTACGATACTCTCCAGGTAATTCCACTGCAGATGTTATTTCAATAAGTTTGACATAATTTGACATGAAAGCTAGAATTTTTAGTTTTGTGACCCATAAAGACTAAACAGTTCTTTCTTTATGGGATAGGTTTGCTCTGTCGAGAATAATTTCATCAAAATTAAAAATTTGTAAATATGTAAAATATATTGTTATAATCCTCCCCTGTTGTATTGTTGTGTCTTGACTGTCTTTGGTATAAGAAAGCAAACTCTCTCCCGAAACTTTAAATTCAAAATTTGCCACGAAACGTTACTCTGCCATGATTATAGGCCATTGCTTTATAAAATAGCTTGCGATTTGAGATAAATGAAAATAAGTAATTAAATAATTTGCCTGAATATAAATCATTTACCTGCCAAGTTGCCTCCGTTCAAAGCAAGCCCGTAAAACACCATGCTTGCGGTGAACCAACAAAAAGCAACGTTGAAACACATCAGCCTCATCAGTGGCCGACGAAACAAATCCCAAACCCCGACCTTTTTTATTGTAGCTTTCTTTTCATTGTCGCTTTGTCTCTGGAAATATATTGTGTATTGGTTTTGTTAGTCACTGATGATTTCTTACAAACCGATTTTAGTTACAAAATTAGTTTGGAACGTATTCATGCAGTTGTAACAAAACCAGAATTTTTGCTTTTTTAAAGTCTTGATAATAATATCGTCACCATTCATTTTATGTTGCTGTGCACTGTGCAGTGTGCAGCAACCATAATTATTTAGGAATTGTAGAAACTGCTAAATTTTGGTGGTCATGACAATAACTCATGAGAATATTCATTATACTTTTACAATCAAAGCATATAACTTGCTCACTGTTTTAAGTAAAAAAAAAGACAACTTGCAACCTGGGGGTACTCATTTTAGAGTATGACTCGATTAGGATTCGAACACAGAGTGACTAAAAGTAGTGGTGATAAAGCAAACCACCCCACTTGTGAGCTGATGAAAAGTTATGGAAGCAAGGAACTCTCAGATTTAGATTCAACATGCATCAACGAAAGCGATAGCTGTATTCTAGACTTTAATTTTCCTTTAGCACTAAATGTATTTAATATTTCAAAACTACTTTATTTCTTTCTGTTTCCACGATAAGGTCCCATTGTTCATCAGTAAGAGTTTTTCCTTTGCTAGTTGCGTATCTGTTGACGATTTTACGCGCTTCCTTTGTTTTGTGATTGATCAAAAGCCATCTGAATAAAAATGACGTTTTTTGCCTACGTCTACAAACTGGCTTAATTTAGCCCATTCTATCATGTCATGATCACAATTTTTTATTTCTATTCTCGTAACCTACTTTGGGAGTTTGTTTTGTTGTAGTTTCACTTATTCACCAGAAACAAAGTAAGACGACTTCATAAATAGCCACTGACACTGGATGTCGTCTGGACCTTCAAGACCAGAAAAGAGTGTTGAAAAATGAATAAATTTATAATACAAAGGATACTGTCTCGAAATACATTTTCGGAAAGTAAAAGAAGACTATTTTTTTTTAGTTTCTATAGCAGGCCACACAAGTTACCTTGGAGTTTCTGGTAGGAAAAGCCACAAAATAATCGATGGTGCGGCAAGAAGTGCAATCGTTAGCTGGATATATCTCCAATCTCTCAGTAAATATGCTATTGCTGGATAGACAGAATGAGAAAAAGCAGATCCCATGATTATCCAGGCACTTGTTTCGGTCCGCCATTTTGTGTTCGAGATTTCGTTTCCTGTTGGCAGCTCAGTTGATACGACTGGTTTTTGACGTTACAAGAGAGTGAGAGAGAGAGAGAGAGAGAGAGAGAGAGAGAGAAAGAGAGAGAGAGTGAGATAGAGAGAGAGAGAGGGGGGGGAGAGGGAGAGAGGAAACTTTTTCAATAGAGAGAAAAAAAACTTTACAATAATTGTTCTACATTGAAAACGTAAATTAAAATCATATTGAAGTTTTGAGCTCAAACCATGTTGACTGTTACGTCGCAATATGACACATGAAACATGTTCTCAGGATTGATACAAAAATAATGAACACAAAGCATTAACATCCATCTGCTTTGAGGTTTTTAATTCTTTGTCAATTTATATAAAACGTATTGTTTTACATTGCCTATTTTCATTTTTTTAGATGATAAAAAGCCGGCAACAACGCAGACTTAGCATTTTTTAAAGAACGCCAACGTACCCTATGCGCATTTAATTGAAAGAAACATAATTTTTCTTATAGTAGCTAATCTTTGTTTCTAGCGTGTACCCTATCTACTTCACTAGAATTGTGTACAGCCAAACAACAACATTTCAACTGAAAATTATCAATACTTATGATGAGACAATTTCATCCAAACTTGAAGTTTATACTTCAGTTTTCTGTTTATGAAAATACTGTGTAAATAGTTTAGTTTTAACACCATGACTAAAACAGTGCATAATTTTTGTCAAAGAATAGTGCTATCAGACCAGTTTTAAAAAATAGAAGAAAAATAGGAAATTTGACCTTATCACAGCTTACCGTATGTGAATATTGCGATAAATGATGCTATAGTGAACGCCCCTGCAAGTACACGAAGAAAGGCAAACAACTCGTAGGTTGGCACAAAGGAACTTCCTATGCCAGTGGCCATTAGCGAACAGAGCAGAAACAACCCTGTGATTTTTCTTCCAAACCTGTAATTATACAAAATGTTAGACACCCATCTCGATGAAAACAATTCATTGATGTAAGATATCTCAAATAACACTATTGAAAATCAATAAGCTAAATTATTTCGTTTTCTAATTGAGTTCACATTAAACTAAGTTATAATTTATATAATGTGTTTTGCAGGCATTAGAATAACTTGTTTTTACAAAATGCCATGGGCACAATAGTTGCATAACTCTGAAAGCACCTGCATTACCAATTATAATCGAGCCATTGTGTTGCTATGTTAGCACACCAACCAAGTTTAGTAATTATTGGTCGGCACGGTTTTAGACAGCACATGGGTCGGAAAACTATCGCCCGTGGGACAGAACCGGTCCGTTTTTTTATTGACCTGCCACTAAACGATTTTTAACTATACTAAGTAACATACAATTTAACCAATCAGTAAAAGAACGGGCAACTACAACTACAGAAATCTCATCACACAATCATTTATTTAACAATATTCGAAACTGTTTGTAAAATAAAAATAAAAAAAACTTTTGGACCAAGATCTAAGAATTTTCCCACCTCTGAGTTGGTTTGTTAACCACAGAAAAGGATTAGCCTATGTTAAAACTAATTTTTATTCAGTCAGGATTTTAATTTCAATACCATAACTGTCCAAAAATTCTACTATACACTAAATTGTGTATTTCTATGGCAGTTGTAATGTTTGTAATTTTTAAACAGTGCAATATTACCAATCCGCTAGAGGGCCTACTATTGCAGACCCAATGAAGAAGCCCAGGAAGAAAAGAGTCTGGGCTATGGTGTCGAGATATCTTCGGTCACAAACTAAATCCCACTGAAAATATTATATGAATATTATTTACATAAAATACCAAATAATGAATATCCGTACGCATGCAATGTACAACATCAATGCAACAAAAGGAGTGCAGGGGACAAGCACAATACTTATCTAAGCAAACTCTTTATTGATACAATGTGTTAAAAAACTCACATTTTTATATCCATTAATTGATTATGACTAAGATTTAGGTTAACAGGTGAATAACATACAAAAAGTAGATAATATGTTGCTAAATTTTTTTAGAAAGTAAAATAGTTTAAGTGTATTACCTGTGATGTAGTTGTCTTGCCGTAGATCGTGTCATCATAACGGTATCCCTCATTACAAGGTATGGCAGTTACATCATCTTCATTTGTGATGCAAGGGAAGTCACAGTTGGAGTCACAATTTGTTAAATTGTAATCGTACCTGAAGCATTTGCTGTATTCCTGTGAATGTGAATGAATTTACTACAGAACGTGGATAAGGTATAATTGAGTGGTTGACAATTTGTTTGCAACGTTTGAAGATTATTTGGTTTTACGTTTTCTCCGTACAGTGTTTACATAATATAAACTCAAGATAAGAAGTCAAAACAGATTTCGTGCATTTTTATGTAAAAGAAAAGCTGAATAGCAAATAATAATTAACTTTGTCCATTCATGACATCAGTAGTCAATATCTTTTCTAAAAGCAGTGTTTCGGTGCAATTATTGTAACAATTATTGCCAGCAAGGCAGCCTAATTTTAATTGGTTTTCTCACCTTTCGCTATGGTTTGCAGCACACGAATGCAAAATCCTTATAATTATCAAAATCCTTATAATTATCCTGTGGGCTACAGCGTGCAAAGGAAGATGCAAATTATCCTCTCCAAATGGCAAAAAGAAGTTTTATTCTGTAGTGTGACGATTGTGACAGGTTATGATACAGTTTGTAAACTTCAGGAAGTAGTTACCCTACTATATTAAACCAAGAAAATTCGATGCAATCTAATTTGTTTATTGTCGATGTAAATGCATCTTTCACATAGAACTGTCATCATATTAAGCTACAGTGAAAAAAGTAACTACAATGCAATACAAAGACTTACATTTTCCACGTTGTCGTAGGGTATAGTGAGATTCATTATTTCATTCTCTGTCAGATTGCAGTTGTTTGGATTGTCAATAGGAGGTACCGCACACCTGACAATAGAGAATTCCAAAGTGTTAGCATAAGTATCCCATCTGGTCATATACGCTAAGAAGTGGAAGTTAAATCACTCATTAATAAATCCTTCTTGATCTGAACCTCGAATTGGTATAACGATTTCTGACAATTTCGTTATAGAGACTCTTGCTATGTTATTAGTCCATTTTTATGACATTCTAAAATTTTGTGTGGAAGGAGCGATTTACCTGGCGCCAACACAAGGCTGAGTACTCCATATAAGAACAGCGAGCTTGTGTTTCGTTAACCATACCGTTGCAGCCTCCACACTAGCCACAAAGACATTTTCATAATGTTTCTGGCAGTCGAGTGTATTCACAGCGATAGACACGCGCTCGGCCTCATGGCGAAACAACTCTATCGCGTCATTTCTTGTCATAACCGACTGCCGAGAAACATGCTAGGGCCAAGGCCTCCAAGAGCCCTGCCGGGCCCCGGTGCAGATGTTGCTGTCGCACCCCCAGCGTGAAATGTCGCGTGATATCTCACAAATCACAAGCAAAATTCGCAGTGCGCGTTAATCCCCAAGGTCAATGCATACATGGTGTTCCGCACAGTGTTTTTATTTTAAAACCAGACCTGTTTAAAAAATAATACAAAGAATACATTAGGTTAAAGTATTAACACTCCATTATTTCACAAAGAATGCAGTATTGTAGTGGTGTTTATGACTTTAAATTCACAGATACACACTAGTTATATACACAAACATAAAAACGTTGCGTTGCCAGATAAAGAATTCTGCCCTAGGCTAATTTGAGGAAAAGTTTATAGCTGTTGAAAACAAAAACTTGTATTTTGGAAATTTTTTTAGTCCTGGGCAAAGATCAAAACCCTAACCTTATTCCTAACTCTAACCCTTACTTTAACCCTTCTTAACTTTAATCCTAACTCTGGCAACACCTGATTGCAACCATGGCAAAAACTGGGTAAAAATAGCCACTTTGAAGATAAAAATGGCAACACTATCCGGGATGGCTGGCTTAGCATGAAAAAACCTAGAACATCACACAACTAAGGCGAAAGAGAAAATTGAATTGAGTCCTGTCTTTGTCACGAGTTACCAAGGAGGGTGGGGGGGGGACTTATATACCAGTCCCAGGTATACAAGTCCCCCCTCCCCACTCCCCTCGGTAACTCATGACAAAGACAGGACTCAATGGACATGGCTCCTTCGCTTTAGTTGTGTGATGTTCTAGGCGATACCACATAGCATTGCATAATGTGTGCAATGTGCATACAGCTTTACATTACCATACAATGTCATTTCTGACCTTAAAATCTGCAGAGACAAGGGGAGAAAACTTGGATAAATGCATTGCTATTGTTCATGACATTAAGAAATACCAACTTCATTTTAGGATCAATAGGCTGCTTCTTATTTTTTCTCCTTTAAATTACCTTGCTTGTTTGAGTGAAACTGCATTCAAGCACGGTTGAGGGTCATTTTCTCTTCATTTCTACAGCAAGTGGTCAGTAGCCAACTCAGTAGATATGTATATACAACTAAAATTGTACCAGTTCCACATGATTACACATAACTGTCGCTGCTTGCTTGTGTCATAAATTGACAAGATGTCAGAAAAATGCATGGAATACCTTTTGTGTAATGACTGTAACCTAACCTGATCAATCAATTGCCTATTAAAACATACACACCCAAATATTCACATTAAACCACCCAAACTAACACTGAAATTAAAACATTGCACTAAACTGAAATATTCATTCACACTGCAATACGTGTTTTCTGTAGTTTTTAAAAAAAAGAATGCCCATGATGGGCCCAACCGAAATATGAAACTAATATATATATAAAAAATAGGCTAATATTTTATGCACAATCGGCCTTAGCACGCAAATTAAAACATTTTGTCAGGTCCCCCTGAAAGCAAAAAACTGAAAATTCTGTACCGGTAGTCTTAAAAAAGAGCATACCAATGAAGGGGGCCAATTGAAATACCAAACTAATCAAAATACGAAACTAATATAGGCTACAGTAAAAAAACAATATTTTATGCAAAATCGACCTGAGCACGCAAATTTAAACATTTTGTCGGGCCGTTGAACTAAAAAAATTGAAAATTTGTAGTTTTGCAAAAGGGCCTACCCATCAGGGGGCCTAATTGAAATACAAAACTAATATAAAAAACAATATTTTATGCAAAATTGACCATAACACGCAAATTTAGACTTTTTGTCGGGCCCCTTGAATGCAAAAAATCGAAAATTTTGTAGTTCTAAAAAAGGGCATACCCATCAGGGGGGCCCAATCGACATACGAAACTAATACAAAAACAATATTTTATGCAAAATCGACCTGAGCACGCAAATTTAAACATTTTGTCGGGCCCCCTGAACTAAAAAATTGAAAATTCTGTAGTTTTAAAAAAGAGCCCTGAGAGGGCCCAATCGACAAACGGAACTAATATAACTTATAAACAATATTTTGAGACTACAAAGTTTGACATTTCGTCTCGGCTTATTTAGCATTTCTTTTTGGATTTTTTTTTCTTTGGCATTCTTTTATTACTTTTCCCCCCCATACTTTTCGTCACCCTCAAAAGAGTCCATTTTAGACGAAAAGGGAAGAATTTAAACTACAAAGCAGAATCATGTGACATCTATTCGCAAAGTTAGTCCAGTTAAAAATGTTCTTATGAGACATGTGATATTGCTCGAAAAAAATAGCTTTCACTCCCCAATTTTCAACGGAACGAGTCCTGCTCCGACTTCAAAGTTGCCAAATCTTTTGATTTTCGATCAAAGCCAAAGTTTCCATTTTGTTCGTTTTTACTGCTATTTTGCATTTATCAATTTTTTTACTTTTTTGTTTTGTCATATGCTTTGAAAAGAGTTGTGGATTTGACACACAACAAATCGAACTTAAGTGGAGTGCATGTGCTATTATAGAGTAGCCTATAGTATATGCCTTAAAGACGTAAATATTATTACCTGTAGTTTGGAACTGCACTAATGAAGACAGCATACTGTGATGTGTATCCTTGACCAAACGTTGCTAAACCCAACGCTATTATTATTAATACTTGATAATTACTTATTCCTCCAATTTCTTCTTGATAATCGTCTAAATCCATTTTGAGAATTATTTGTTGCATCAAAAAAAAGTATGAAAACGGATAAATGAATGCTTTATCAGAAACTTTGGGGTTTACTGCAAACTTAGTAAATCAATAACTGATTGGTCAAAGCAAAAACTCAACGTTATGCACACAATGCACTTCGACAAACATGCGTTTTTACAAAAGACATATTTGACGAACAAATTTAGGTTGTTGCTGTGCTGATATAAACCAACACCAACGCCATGCATAAACACGTTCTGCTTTTGGTCGTTGAACATTATTACTATCTAGGCTACTCTCGTGAAAACGTAAATCTTTTGTGGGCCGTATGACAAAAAAGCAATTACTGCTATCCCATTGATCGTCATGATGACTGACGTTAATAACTGACATAGAGAATGCATGATTGAGTAGTTATATCTCAGCCTCGTACTGCATTTAGCAAATCATTTTCGTCATGAGCACACTTTATGTTTGCATTTTGTCGCTTATATATTTTTTCAGATTCCTGCTATGTTGTGTCAAGTAACATTTTCGCTTTGATGGCTTGGATTAAAACATGAAGCTGAACTCATCTGCAACCATTTGTTACTGGATAAGGCGTTGGCTTTTCAATAAAGCAAAACTAGATCGACTCCGGCTTAAGCTGGTTGTTGAAAACACCGCTCACTTTTACCAAGAGAGTAATCAATTGGGTGGGCATAATTGCTGAAGGAAAGACGCCCGAAAGAAAGGAACTGGCTACCTTGTTCTTTTTATTGTCGAAGGCTGAAGACTTTTGGA
This sequence comes from Aplidium turbinatum, assembly GCF_918807975.1. Lineage (NCBI taxonomy): Eukaryota > Metazoa > Chordata > Ascidiacea > Aplousobranchia > Polyclinidae > Aplidium > Aplidium turbinatum. The sequence goes on from NC_137472.1 coordinate 52,923,871, forward strand.
ATCAAGTATGGGACCACCTTTACTTTTTACTTCGAGATAGGACGTTCATCTGCCGGAAGCTGATCATTAGTGTTCCCATGCCAGATTTAGACTACGTCAGGTAGGCTATTACTGTATACTGTATGGTTTGGTCACACATATTGTAGAGCAGACATAAAATAATTTTAACTTGACAACCGTACATTTACAAACAAGAAACTCTGCCTGAGTTGGCTTAATATAAATAGAGGTGGCTATGGTCCATCTCAAGTTTATGCCTGAACGACATTAGTCTATTGTGACTGAATTCTTGAGCAGAATATTCTCAACCTTTCAACTCGTTCACTGCTTCATCATCATCATCATCATCATTGGCCATGCCTGAATAAGGCGTCGGCTACCGATTTTCCACAACGAGCGAGTGTCCATTGTTCTTCACTGCTTGCTGACTTTTTAAAGATGGACTTGGGTGCATCAAATTTTTTCAGATCATATTTTGGGTGCTTTTCTTGCATTTTGTGTTCTTTGTTTAGTAAATTTATCCCATTTAGCCTATAGATGAAATTTAACCCCACGTGATAAATTTACCTTCGGTTGAAACCTATTTTCTAAGTTTAGACTTAGAGCCTAGGCTTCGTTTGTCTTGAGTCTATGTGTCCGAGTGTGAAAAGGACCTCCAAGACGATTGAAAGGATATCGGTTCGACACTACCCGAAAGCACGCCACCTAATCTCAAAAAAAAAAAACGCTAAACAGCGAGCAGCTACCTTGGTAACTGTATCCTCATTCGCTGCTATTTATTAACCAAGTATAGGTTTCCCTGTAGGAAAAGCATCAGCCTATTATGCTCATATGTCGTTTTATACGGCGCTGCATCTATTCCCGATATGCGTTTGTCTCAGTGCTTTACAAAACCGACAGTGATCTGCGCAACCTTATAAGCTACGTATATTATTACCACGAATCTATTCCTTCGCTGAAGGCCGAACAGGAATAAGGTGTAAAAACTTTTTTAACAAGTCTTTGTTATGACTCAACAAGATATCAATTAAATCAAATTAAGGCCTAACAATTCAGATGCAGACACTCACCAAGCCACAGAACCGGCTAGCCTACAAATAAAGTGATGAAGTATGTCACATGAAATATTATTTTATTCACATTTGTTTGTGCGTCAGACCGTATGTTAGTAGGTTAATGTGCTTCTGTCATATATCAATTTGATAGAGATAAAGTCATCTTCTTCTTTCTTTGGTCCAAGCACAGCAGCCATTATGGGTTGTGTGTTCATCGAGCGCTGGAAAGGTCCACACTTCCACCCTGGAGTCACCAGGATAAAAATATGGAGTCAATAGGTTGTTAAACCCTTAAATGAATGTGACAAAATTAGTTCATTCTATATTACCAATCGAAACTTTTGTATTGGTTGTTTAGCTTGCTCGTAAACTATTTTGGGGACTCATTCTATCTTATTATTATTGACTTCATTATTTGGTTAAGGGCTTTGATAACTAACTTACTATCGTTTTTGTCTATTAAATTTATATGATCATGAAGCGGCTGTAGCTATACTGTATTACCAGAGGTGGGCAGTAACTAGTTACAAAAGTAACTAGTTACTGTAACTAGTTACTTTTTGAGTAACTGTAACGGTATAACTTTGTTACTATTTTCCAAAAGTAACGAAACGCGGTAACTAGTTCCTATTTTAGCACTTTTTCAACAGTTACAGTTACAAGTTACTTTTGTATTGAAATTTATGTTTCTAATTGCCGTCCATTACTCTGCACATGTTTGTGTCATGCTTTATGCGTGTTTGCTGCGCGTTGCTCAATAATGCATTCTTCTCGCAGCTGTATCGGAGCAGCACTGTTCATGCGCGGCGCTCTTGTTTTGTGATCTTATGGAGCAGAATTGCCATATTGGCAAATTCATCGCCAAAATCCAGAAATCTGGCGATTTTTTAAGACGTTTGGCTTCATATTTATGGTTTAGCGATTTGGCTTTTTTTTAGCGCTTTTTGAGAACTGATTTGGTTAAATTAATTGCTTTTGGTGATTGATCAGTATGTGACTTTCTATGCAATGTTTAGCAAAAGTGTTTGGCGACACTTGATAGCTCAGTTCATGCTTGTCGTAGGCTATAGCTGCCAGAGGTGTACAGGAGTCGTATTTTTGGAGTATTTAGGACCCGGAGTCTCGGTGTTACGTTCACTGTTCGCAACCTTATTACATCATTGTTTTCTCGATTCAAAATTGGAAGTCGATGTCTAAGTAACTTCGAGTCATAGCAGAGAAAACAAATTATTTCCTTTGTTTCGAGCATTTAAAGAGAATATAGTTTCGGGAGAGAGTTTTCTTTTTTGTACCAATATATTTAAACTATTTGAAAGCAACTATAACTAACTGACTATAAGCATCAAGAAACACGCAACGATTTTAAGCAATAGTGTGGAAAACAGACAGACGGAAAACAAACTACATTAGGAAAAGGCAACTGCGTAACTAGAAAAGAATTTGCACCACAGGGTGCGTGATACATCTAATAAATGTTGAGGAGAATGGATGCGCCTCCCGCAAATAATTGTTTGTTTAGATTTGGATTACAGCGTTTATGTTGAGATTTATGAGTAACTGTAACTAGTAACTGTAACTAGTAACTGTAACTAGTAACTAGTAACTAGTAACTAGTAACTGTAACTAGTAACTGTAACTAGTAACTAGTAACTGTAACTAGTAACTGTAACTAGTAACTGTAACTAGTAACTGTAACTAGTAACTGTAACTAGTAACTGTAACTAGTAACTGTAACTAGTAACTGTAACTAGTAACTGTAACTAGTAACTGTAACTAGTAACTGTAACTAGTAACTGTAACTAGTAACTGTAACTAGTAACTGTAACTAGTAACTGTAACTAGTAACTGTAACTAGTAACTGTAACTAGTAACTGTAACTAGTAACTGTAACTAGTAACTGTAACTAGTAACTGTAACTAGTAACTGTAACTAGTAACTGTAACTAGTAACTGTAACTAGTAACTGTAACTAGTAACTGTAACTAGTAACTGTAACTAGTAACTGTAACTAGTAACTGCAACTAGTAACTGCAACTAGTAACTGCAACTAGTAACTGCAACTAGTAACTGCAACTAGTAACTGCAACTAGTAACTGCAACTAGTAACTGCAACTAGTAACTGCAACTAGTAACTGCAACTAGTAACTGTAACTAGTAACTGTAACTAGTAACTGTAACTAGTAACTGCAACTAGTAACTGTAACTAGTAACTGTAACTAGTAACTGTAACTAGTAACTGTAACTAGTAACTGTAACTAGTAACTGTAACTAGTAACTGTAACTAGTAACTGTAACTAGTAACTGTAACTAGTAACTGTAACTAGTAACTGTAACTAGTAACTGTAACTAGTAACTGTAACTAGTAACTGTAACTAGTAACTGTAACTAGTAACTGTAACTAGTAACTGTAACTAGTAACTGTAACTAGTAACTGTAACTAGTAACTGTAACTAGTAACTGTAACTAGTAACTGTAACTAGTAACTGTAACTAGTAACTGTAACTAGTAACTGTAACTAGTAACTGTAACTAGTAACTGTAACTAGTAACTGTAACTAGTAACTGTAACTAGTAACTGTAACTAGTAACTGTAACTAGTAACTGTAACTAGTAACTGTAACTAGTAACTGTAACTAGTAACTGTAACTAGTAACTGTAACTAGTAACTGTAACTAGTAACTGTAACTAGTAACTGTAACTAGTAACTGTAACTAGTAACTGTAACTAGTAACTGTAACTAGTAACTGTAACTAGTAACTGTAACTAGTAACTGTAACTAGTAACTGTAACTAGTAACTGTAACTAGTAACTGTAACTAGTAACTGTAACTAGTAACTGTAACTAGTAACTGTAACTAGTAACTGTAACTAGTAACTGTAACTAGTAACTGTAACTAGTAACTGTAACTAGTAACTGTAACTAGTTACTAGTAACTGTAACTAGTTACATTTTTGAAATCGGTAACTGTAACGGTAACTCAGTTACTATTTTGGCCAAGTAACTAGTAACTGTAACTCAGTTACTTTTGAAAGTAACTTTGCCCACCTCTGTGTATTACCCTCAGGATAATATTCTGGGACTTCGTCAGTCTGAATAAGCTTCATCCTAGGAGTATTACTTTTACGTGGTTGCTTACCTGCAATGTGTCTGGTGCTATGTTTTCACAATGATTTGGAATATATATTTGAGTTATTCACAGACAATAACGCTTCGACTGTCGAAAACTTTACTTTGCCAATCTCGGTAACAGATCCTGCACCAGTGTTCCATAGCCTGTAGCCTACAATTATGCAAAACTGCCAGGTATAACCTATCAGAAGCTTTCTTAGTTCAATGATAAACATTCAAACCAAGCAACAAAGATATACAGTCACAATGATTTGCTCAAGCACACGGGACGTTGAATAATCGTTGTTTGATCTGTGGTAGCCTGCGTTTATTAACGGAACGAGTTGATCCAACTGAGCTACCCTGGCGGCCATTGACCGCAACTTGCAAAACTGTATAGGCTACAACTTATCAGCTGCTTGAGAAAATATATTTATAATTGTAAACAGGGCCTTTGTTTTCATCGTATAGAAAATAAGTATAGCTTACACTGGATAAAAACGCTTTTCATCATATAAATAGTTCGGCTTGGTAATTATCCGTACATAGTGGATCGACAGAACGGCTACAATTACTATAGTAGCCTACTTGGCACTAAACTGCAACAGCAATGCGCAGCAAGTTGTCTAAAAAATGCTCAGTTGGAATGAGTGAATGTCATTTTGTAATTTCACATTTTTTAATTTTGTAACAAGTGCAAACACAGCACTCTTTCGACATACGGTACATATCAGCATTCGATATCATTATGTTCTTTCGTGGTGGAGGTTAGAAACAATGCGCCATTGTACACGCCATTAAGAAGTCTATGAAACACATCAGCTGCGAAACAAAAATACAAACAGCTATGCAGTAGTCAAAAAAACTAAACATCGCACCAGATGTGACCTATTGAAAGTGGATCTTTGATATAATTTCATACTTAGTGATGGCTGCCGTTCCGATAGCTCAGTAGGTTAGCGTGACTTCTGGAACGAAGAAGTTTCAAGATCAAGCGGCGCTGGTTCGACTCTCGGAGTGTGCACTTGAGCAACGCACGTTAAGGACTGCTCTCCATTCAGCGGCATGTAATGGATGGAATAATTCCGGGCAACAAGATTTCAGCAATTGGAAACTTCTCTCTGTCAATCTCGGTAACCGCTTGCGTCAGTGATTCAAAGACTCTGCATTCTGCAAGTATGCGAAACTGCCAGGATTAAGCTCTGCAAAAAACTTTCCCAGTCCGAAGATAAAGATTCAATCAATCAATCTTTCCAAATCTACATGGTACAGCGGTACAAAGGGCTAAACGCTAAATGAAATTTCAGGGGTAGCCAGAAATATAATAGTGCAAGAGATCGTCAATCGTCATCGAGGCTAACACGCGGCGTTCGCAATCTATGTCATCGTGGCATCAGCCGCAACAAATGTTGAGACTGAGAGGTCTTTTTAGTGCGAGAAACGAGTCAAAACACGGCTCAGCGATGCCTTCTGATATCCTCTCAGACTAGTATGTGATTTATTGCTATCATGAAAGATCAATGAGGAGAAGATAAATCGAGTTGTTAGGCTACTGGCCTAGTTGGCCGAAGCGAGTGATAGACTTTTAATTGTGGTGGTATTTGGTAATAATGTTGTAAATAAAAACAGAGAGAGACTGTTCACCAGGCATTTTATAATAAAAGTAATTTGCGTTCTTCTGGTGACTATTTACTAGGTTACCTCCTGATGTTAAAGATGATAACTAGCTTTTGTATTTCCGACGTTTCGTCAGTCAGCACGACTGACTTTATCAAGGTGGCTAAAACAGGTTAACACAACCTGTTCAGCAACGATGGCACAACACAAAAACGTACTGATAAAATGAATAAAGTAAGCAGCAAGAATCAGAATTCTGCATTCAGTTTAACCTCTAGGTATCTTGTTGCGTGTTTTAATTCTGATTCTTGCTGCTTACTTTATTCATTTTATCAGTACGTTTTTGTGTTGTGCCATCGTTGCTGAACAGGTTGTGTTAACCTGTTTTAGCCACCTTGATAAAGTCAGTCGTGCTGACTGACGAAACGTCGGAAATACAAAAGCTAGTTATCATCTTTAACATCAGGAGGTAACCTAGTAAATAGTCACCAGAAGAACGCAAATTACTTTTATTATAATGTTGTAAATATTTATTAATATTTCATTAAAAAAATTAGGTTTGAAAAAGTGAATTTTATATTGATAAAACTAACTATTTACATCTTTAAATGACTAAATTATGGTTTGCCAATTCAGCATTTGTCGTTGAAATAGGAAAAATACTTAGTCAGAAATTTTAGCCCGATCAAAATTTCGGGCTGGCTGCGCCATTAGGTGCTGCCACCTTTGAAAAGAGCGTCAACTACACCAACAAGCTGTTGTTCCAAAATATCTCGAATGTTCAGTGCGACAGAACGCTCATAACTAGACTTTGACGTTAGCCATTCAAACAGTCACCTTATCTTATAAAAAAAAACATCGTTCCCGCATACGAGAAATAGCCATGATCATTATAATTGGCCTAAAGGAAAAAACTGCTGGTGGTCTATAGTTTTGGCATTGAATATAATCTAACCTATTAATATCAAACAAATTAATATTTACTAGCCTATTAATATTAAAGGTAGCCTACTATGTAGGCCTATAGATAAAATCTCATTCATGGTCATAAAACGATCCGTTGTCAACAAACAAAACTAAAAAATGGCTTGTCTGAAAACTCCCTTACACTCCACTTTCTTATCTTTCTTTAACTAACGAGGAGCTACAAAAATATTCTAGAAATTATTGAACGCTTTCGTCGTTGTTAGAGTATTTGCGATAATACGTTGGAAGCACTGCTGGTTGCAATCAGCGCGAAATTATTGACTGCTTTCGTCTTCACATAGGGTTTTAATTAAACCTTAATTTTCCATTAAAATTTTTCAGGTTTAGCATCAGAAATCTTGCTTCGATACGATGATCATCGTCAAACGCAAACTTACATCTAAAACACGTAACATCATGGAAGACAAAAACTGGTAAAACAAAGAAAAAATTGTGTAGTCCCCGATACGTCTGCCAAAGCCTTTTTCTCTTTGCACCTGAAGTTTCTATATAGTTTATTCGTTCTTAAATTTTTGTTTCGACAACACTGATGTTCCCAATCTTCTGCAAATCGGTACCGCGTGATGCGTGGGTTAGGGGTCCTCTTGAAGGTCCCCTAAAATTAAATTCGAAACAATAAACATGTTTTATTCTGAAAAATGGAGCATAATGTTGCACATAATGCAAGAAATCTACTAAGTCAACGCCAAAGCTTGAAAGCAAAACAAGATATAGCCTACTCCGGAATGGATGCATCAACAGAAGATTTTTAAGCGGCCAATCAGTAATCGTGAATCGGGTTGTACGAAATTTATAGGTGGATCAGTAATCGGCGACTTACTGTTGGGATGCAAAAAAAAATCAGTGCGCGGAATAAGATGTTTAGTCGGTTATTTACTTGATCGTCGGAAAACCCATTGATAGTATAGGCTACACATCCATCTAAATGTTGGATATACAAACATCTTTTTTGTTGAGATTTTTAGAGATATTTTTCCAATATTTCATTCTGTCAAATTTGGCTTTATCTAAATACCCATAATGAAAAGCTGGATATGTTTTTGGCTTGATTAACATGGCAGTTGGCAAGCCGAGTTTGTGACGCAATATACCTGTAACCCATATATCGTCGGTAGCAATAGGATGATCAGAAAGAGCAAGTTTATATAAAGATTTAATTATCGTGGAGCTTGTAGTGTACATACCACCAAGGCAAAATGTCGGCCACATTGGCCACTTGTAGTCTTCTTTTGAAACATAGTTCTTATTTTTAGCTACCCTTTTAGGAAGATTCTTTGTTCTTTTCCCATGCATGCATATGATGGGAAACTCAGGCCACATATTCTCTTTCACTACTTGAAAACCTATATCAATAATTTCTTGCATATCCTTCATATTGACAATAAAATCATCATCAGCTGTCGAATATAAATAGTTGTCTGGAAGATTCTCGTCAGCCCACTGCATTCCTGCTAACGTTTTATAAACAAGACTCCTAAAAAAAGAGGAAAAGTTAAGAAATAATTGCAGTCGATAGATGATCTACACTTCAGTAAAATTATACCTCTAGCGCAAAAATCAGTATTTTATGCCAAAAAACATAAAATTGCCAAGTGGCACTCTTTCGACTATCGCCCTCAAGTTCTCTCATTATTTTGAACAGTACCGGACCGGTGCGCTGCTGACTGCTCTAGAGAGAAATGCAAGCAGCGCTTTTTTGGGCTATAGCCTGCTGAATTGAAGTAAGTTGCTTTACAAATACAATTATGAAGATTTTGGATCTGACAATTCATTGAAAGGAACAGCAGTTGACAGAAAATTCTGCTGGTCTCAAAAATTTCAAAAGCCAAGTTTTATTTAAGAGAAATTTAATAATGTGAACAGGGACACAGTATTTTGGATACAATTTTATTTTATCGAATTTAAACGGAATTCTGTTTCGATGAAGGTTGTTATTCTTTCAATGAACTGTCGTAATACCTGACAATTTTACAAGTTCCAAGCTCTCAAATAAGTTATTTCCGCATATTTAACTTTGCAGTAGTAAAACCAAAATTTAATGCAATTCTACCTAGAAACACCACACCAGCCAGGTAACCAAAAATATCATACACTTCACGAGCTTTGATGCGCAGGTTGATTTAGTTGCTTTTGCTTGAGTTCAACACTTTTCGCCACTTGCTCGTAATTGATAACTCGTACCTATCGCTACCTATGCGTCGATTGACCGCCTTGGTCATTGTAAGGTTCAAAAACGAAAAAATATTGAATTTCTTAACAGAGCTTGCGAATCAAACTTGCCTGTAATCGTCATTGACGTTGGCTTGTAAAATGTCTTTATATTTGTTATTTTCTTTTTCAATATCTTTCTGTGCTTCAGGTTTAGTCGCAGTTCCAGTGACAAACAAGATTGAAAATTGTCCCCCTTCAACAAATTTTACTTTCCCCCATGTGCGCCGAATTAACTGGCGACGATCAAAGTTACTAATGGGTGATTTTATGATAGTCAGCATTCTCCAACGCACCTCTGTAAAATATTAAATTTGGTTAAGTCAAGCAAGAAACATACCTTGGATTAGTCTATAACCAGAGCTGCGTTCAGTTTTTACTCGACTTCAAATTTGAGCTCAAGTTCATCTATTACTTACAAGACGGTATAAATTCAAGTGTGCATGTTTTGTTATAACTTCTAGATCTTTTGAAGTTTGATTTTAAAGCATGTATGATTGTATGTAGGCTATGTAGGTCGAACCATGTACGCTATATTTCAACATTTTTCAACTCTGGCTCTTTCCCAGTAGGCAAGCATTATTTTTAGTGACATTTTGTTGTAGTAGATCGATAACATTTTTTTCTTCGGTTTAAACTTTCAAATTTAGGAAATTTAAAATTTATTACATTTCTTCAAGGTACAAAACCAGTCTGAAGTTCTGGTCAAAAAAACAAACGAAAGCAAAAAAAATTTAGAAACGTTGATAGCTCACGCTTCCTTTTCAGGCACGAATTCCTTTTCTGTGCTTCAAAAATAATTTGATTGTCTGGAATAATTTTGAAAGTGATTTTTGGAACTTTTTCAGAACAATTGCTTTGTGCTTCTTTTCTATCCACATATCTAAAACATATAGGTGTCTTAAAAAGAAAAATTAATCAGCTATAGAAATCACCATTAATTTACAAGAGCTAAATACTATAGAACAAAATTCACCAACATTACACTTTGCAATAGAAGCTCTGTGAAAACTCTTTATATAGAATTATAGCACTGTGTGTTGATTTACGAACGTATGTAGGCCAGTGACTACAATTTACATGTATATACAAGTAATGTGCTGTATCACTTTGTTAAATTTATTTTGTCATCCACTTGTATTAATTTTTAAAAGAATACTATACAGTAGTAATGAAGTAGGCCTATCGACAAAACAAAATGCTTAAAATTTAATTGCCCACATCAGTCATGTCAAGTTGAATTAAGTTTCTTGCAGCCTAGGGACAGTCTATACTTTTTCTCGTGTTATGATCCAAAGTAGCCGGTTCGTTTTAAAATGACAAGTTCATGATTTAACCAGTTATGACAATTTCAATAAAACAACATTATTGACAGTAACATGCATTAATCAACGGTATGCTCGCGGACTGCGGAGACAAGTGGGGAAATATCTCAACGCAATTACAGTTGCAGTAATTGGATCCATAAATAGCACATTTTTATACCTGATTATTTGGACATTCTTTGTTTGAACCAAGTTTGTTTCACTCAAAACAAAGAAGAACAACACTCCAACCGACATAAAGCAGACGATGACAAACACGGGGCTCCGTGTTGACTTTATCATGCTATTGCGATGGACGCATCTCTAAAAATAAATGATAAATATTTCAGAAAAATTGATGCAGATATGGGATTGATTTGCAAAAGTTTCTGAAGATGCAAAACAATATTGCAGCAATTTTGCCTGCGATTATTTTTTGTAAACATCTTACACCATTGTATTCAGGGTGGCCTACAGGCCTCCCACACTTTTTTCTCTTGTACAATTTGAACATTCACCGCATTCTAGCATTACCACCGTGACAACAGTGTTGTCAAGGTGGTAATTGTTCTAGATGTCTTCTACAAAAGAGTCCTTCGTCGAGATCAAGCTCTTTGACTTCCTTACGAGTCCCTATTTGCGGAATAAAATGGTCTCATCAAAACCGTCCACAAAACAAGCCCTTTGGGTAATAATGACAAAAAAAAACAGCACAAAAGATAACATTCCTGTGTGGTGTAATGTAGTCCTTCTTGCCAACATCTTGCCACAGACAGAGGAAAAAAGAAACAGTCCAGTCCATCTTCACAACCGTTCTTACTAGCAGACAACCTTACTGGTTGGGATGACTGATTTCAGCAGTGAGTCTCACCTAGAGAGCATCAGTTATCCTAGCTAAAAAGTCAGATGGCCAAGGGTATAACAATTCATCTTTAGCTCGCCCCTCGCAGTCACCAAAAACGACCTGATACCGGAAGAGTAATTGTTGCGGGGCATCTTTAATCGCCCCTTACCCCAGTCCCACTCGCCTTGGATTATAGGATTGTAGCGACCCATGTATTGACAAATTTAAGGTCACCAAAGCTACTCTTCCTCTGGCCGCCCTCTCTGCCATCTCCGTCAAATCTGCAGCGCTGCGCAGTCGGATGACAAATATACGACTCCGACTCTTCGATTTATAACTGGCAGACTCCGACTCCTGCTTCGATGTTGCCAGATCTTTGATTTTTGCCACACTCCAGACATGCCAAAATTCTTCCAACCCCTCCTCCACAACTCCGACTTTACAGCCTTGGATGAGATGTCAGACTGCAGTGGCTCTTTCCACACACGGTGCATATTTTCAAAAGTGCACCAAGAAGAAATCAAAACACACACACTAAACCCAAATTATCCTAAATTAATCTTTTTTTCTCCAAAACGTGCTAGTTCTCGATCTTGACACGCCACAACCTAGTTTGCTCTGACACCAGCGTCCAGCAAGAGGAAAGTTGAAACAGGTAGAAAATCTTGAAGCAACCAATAACTATTTTATATCTATAGATCACACTATCCTTAAAAAGTAGTTTTAAAAAAAAACAACCTATCCTTAAAAAATACTTTAGAAAAAGTTGCGTTTAGCTTATTTTGTTATGATAAGTGATTGAACTACAATCAAATGTTTTTGGCTTTTGTTTGCAAAAAATTGCTTTATATTTGCGATTCAAGCCCTCATCCTGAGATTCTCCGTTCAATCTCTTTTCATCTAGCCGTCTATTTCAACTGCTGACTTCAGTTTAATAGTAAAATTAACTTTCCTTTGGTATGGTTCTGCTGCAACAATTAATTGAAAACCTCAGGCTGACAACTGCTGCTCAAGAAGCTTCTTTGGATGAATTGTTTTAAGAAATTATACCAGAGGTCTTAGGATATCTTGTTGTATTCTAATTCAGGATTAAAGCTGAAATTAAAATTACTCCACCCCTTAGTTATAGTAGGCTAGTTCACCACTCACCAAGAAAACAAAGAATCCAAATTTTCTGCAACTTTTTTGAACGTCCAAGCTAGAATTCATTAAATACAACGAAGTCAGACAAAACTTGTGTGACAGCTTGATGGTTATACCAGTAAGAAATCTGCTTCGCTATTGATACAGCAAATCTATTGCCTGAAGGCTAATGCCCGTATTGAGAAGACTGATGAACTCGGGCTAGACGGCGATCGTAGACTCGCAAGTTACAGCACTTCCACGCATGAATTTAGTTTTTGACCGGCTGGTTCTTCTGTTTGTCCGCTGCGTGACGAGTGCTCAAAGCAGTAGTGCCACATTCGAAAGATTATTCTTTTAAGCATGATTACAATCTTATATTTCTTCTTCATTGTCTTGAAATTTTTGAAGTTTTATTCATTCCATATAGCGCATGTCGCACAGTGGCCTATCTGTTTGTAAAAATTGTGCGTAGTTTATATACACTCAAATTCTATACCAGGGCTACTCAACTATAATGTTAGCAAAGATCCATTTTGACAAGTTGAATATTTTTGCGGTCCGGTGAATATTTCATATGCAACCACGAAAATTAAACAACCGGTAGCCTACGAGCACCGAAACACTTTTCGGGTAGTATGTAACACGACTTGAATTTTTGTATGACACAAACAAAGAAATAAAAAAGGAAAAAATGTAAGTGTAGCTGTGTGGATCACACATCAGAGAAAACGGCAAATCGTTGGGGGGTCTTGGGGGCGAAGCCCCCAGCTTCTAGGATAATCACAAAAAATTGCTTTTCCCTAATGGAAATCAGTTTAAAGAGGCCCTAAAATGTGGCAATGAGGTTATTCTTCTAGAAGCCCGAGGTCCACCTTCAACACCCAGAAGGTCCGAATTCGGATCGCGGTCCGCCAGTTGAGTAGCCCTGTTCTATACCAAAACTCATGAAGCATAACTGCCAAATCCCAAGGCTCAATAGGCAGTTACTTGCCGATCAAGCTTTATAATGTTTAACAGTCTTTAGTTTAATTATCACCTGCTGCGTTCTTATTTTTATTATTTTAGTTTGATAAATTGTATATGATCCAGTGGCGTAGCCAAGAAAAAAATTGGGGGGGGGGGGGCCAAATATTTGATGAATTGAAGAGAACGACAAAGTGATTGATTTGAGCCATCGTCACCTGATGTGCAGTGACGTGTCCTGGTGGGTTGAGCAAGGGAAGCAATAAAGGTGGTGGAGAGTTAGAGCGTGCCGAAGGCACGCGTATTCTAGGGGGATCCGGGGGGATGCTCCCCCGGAAAATTTTTGCAAAATTACATTCAAATAATGGATTATAGCGCTTTCTGGAACACTTTTAAGGTAATATTTGTATGAAATTTATTAGCAGATATACAGCTATTAACTTATTAAAATTAGCTCTTACACACGAACAGGCAAAAACTGCGGCTAAAATTAGAGAACACCAAAAACTCAGCTACACAAAAACTCAATAACTACACAAAAACCCAACAGAGTAAGCCATTCTGAAATTGCTTCCACAAATTAGTTAAAAGAAACGTAAATCGCGTAAATTTTGCGTGATTTACGACTTTCAAAATTTATTGGTGTCTTTCTGTGTGTCTAAAACAAGTCCTTGGGGGTGTTAATGTCCAGATCTCTTGGAAAACGTTATAAGTTTCTACAAATTTTATTATATTTTCAACAAAGGGCTCAACTTTGGAATCTAAACTTTGAAAATTTGGGGGGGAGCCATGGCCCCTTTCGCCCTCCCCCCCCCCTGGCTACGCCTATGATATGATCATCTATTCTCTAGCATTTCTTACCTGAGCAATACAGCAATACAAATTAGTTTTTTTTTTGTTATTGTCTCATCTGTTTTGCTGAATAATTTATTACCATTTCGTTTTTGAGCAATGTAAACCAGTTTTCTCAAATATTTAAATTTTTGTCAGCAAAGCGAAAATCATGTTTTGTCTTGAATTTTTAAGTGGCTTGTGACCAAGTGCCTCCCTAGATCAGCTACTTGTTTCTGCTCACTAGACGTTTGATCGCTAAAGGGAAATAACAGCTAAATTTCGCAAATATCGACAAGTATATCGGAATTAAGATCAATTTTAGTGTGCAGTAAGCTCACTTGTTGCAGCATGTGTGTCAGTTTCAAATTAGATCAACGGTTCTTTCTCCTCATTCAATCAAATCTTTAGACATCAAATTTTTATTCCCCAAAATCTAGTTTATCTAGTTTTTTTTAAATGGGTCGCCTTAAAAACGAGTTGGGAACCATTGGTCGAAAGTTACGATTAAAAAGTTGTGTGGCCCGATAACTCATGTGTAATTGACAAAGCGGCCCGCGACCGCACAAAGGTTCGTCACCCCTGATTTAGATAGTTCTGTCATACACCAATAAACATTCAACATTGTACAGAACACGGCAACATTTATACAACAGTGTTAGTTAGATGTTTGCTCATGTACAATTGATATTGCGTGCACATTTAGAGACAGCGCAAGGCAAATCTGACTGACAACCCGCTTCGAGGCTTTGTTTAAGCTACTACTCTTGAAAATACTAACTCACAGTGTTAAGTAGAGAGAGGACACAGTAAGCAAAGTTAGTGGCTTCTCTACAACTTTTGAGCATTCTTTCACCATCATACCCCAGTTAAAATAAGCCTTGACAGCTGTATTTTAAAGAATAATATCCAACAGCTTTTTTAGATATCTTTATCTTGATCTTCTTCCATTGAAACTTTAGAGGATTCCATGTCAATGCCGTCACAGGAGCGTCTAGCTTAGAAGGGGAAAGCAACGATAAATTTCTTCAATCAAGCTATTGAAAAAGTCAACAATTTCTCTTTGAATGATATTGTTGATATCGTTTGTCTCATCCATTTATTCATGATTGGAAACGACGCTACTTTATGACCAAATTAAACAAACTAAATTTTATTATCCTTGTACAAATAACAACTAGAAAGATTAAAAAATTAATAAACATGACACTCATTATTTGTCTCATGCATTAATGCTACCTTTATAAAACAAACTATAATGATTTGCACAACAGTAGCTAATTTAGAAAATTTTTACTTGTTAGGTTGTTGCTGAATTGAACAGCTTAAAATTCTAAATACTATTGCGCTGATGTGTTGATAACAGTTTATAAGTTGTTTTGGAACTATGTTTGCACAATATGGAATTGATTTAGCAAACAAGTAATAATTGATTTATTAATTAAGTCAAGAATCGCGATTACACTGAAAACACCTGGCAACACTATTATTTAACTCACACAACTGTGAAAACATAATTTCTCAGACGGTACTTTGTGGTCACAGCGGTAAACCATAATCTCTTCTTGGGAAAATTTTAACATAAAATTCCCTAATCCGTTCGTCTGTATATAATGACCGAAGAAACACACACTTGAACTTCTTTTCAAACAGTGTATTCCTGTAAAATTAGCCCGAGGCTACCGAAAACGAGGGGGTGCAACGCCTACACCACTTAAACTGTCACTACACAACAGATTACTTGGATAAAAGACGGAACCTTTGTCCAGCTAGCAAGCACTAAGCCAACAGTTAAAAGTGCGGCCAACTTTCAAACAATCATTTTACGAATGACCAGAATAGATATCAATATCTCAAATTCACGTAGAAAGTAACTGTGACGCAATAAATGAAAGACAATTATGAAGTCATTCCAACAGGTGTTTAAAGCTGGTGTAATATTTCCTGTTTAAACAGGCCCAAACAAGTCCAAACAAGTTTGACACAAGTCTATGAACGATGGTGCAATTTTGGCACATTTTCTAGCAACTTCCATGACGTAATATTCAGTAGACTTGAACGGTTTTATATGACGTTTGATTTGTACAGAGATTGGCCGTAACATAGCGGCCCCTAGTTATGACAGTCTAACATGGCATAACTAAAAAAGAATTGAAGGACAATCGTGAGCCAATGAATAAAACACACGATACACAAATTGTTTGAATCACTCACGTTTAAGTTAATACGCAAATACAAAGGGCATGCAAAGAATGAACAGCAATAAGAATAAACACGACGATACATGAAATTGGTACCATAGGTACACGCTAAATGACGCTATATACAATAGTTGCGATAATAACCGACTGTTCCGGGCTCAGACAAGTATCGGCCACCGCAGACAAAACCAGGCTCAAACCCTAACACTTAGGTGTTCTTTACGGGGGCGAGGCACGAAATATCCCTCAACACGTAGTCTACTTTCACTTTCCCCGTACTCTCATCATAGTTGCAGACGGCAACTTTGGCTCTACGAACCACAGGCTTCCCTTTCCTAATTTGTGGAACTACCTCATGCACCCTCCCAAGTTGACACTTCCCACGTCCACCAATGTCCTGGAGAGAACCTACCACTACAAGTTGACCAGGCTCCAAATTCTCGGCCATTTTTAGCCATTTTTTCCGGCCCTGAAGACATGGCAAGTAAAAATCGATCCATTTATTCCAAAACTGCTGAGAAAGTGACAAATTGAACCGATAATCCCTTCTTAATTGGTCACGATCATGTGGTTGCCCAACAGCACAGTATGGGTCTAAGTATGGGGTCAAAAGTGAGGCAGGGGTGATGACAGTAAAATCCCTAGGGTCGTCACTCAAAGGTACCAAAGGGCGTTCGTTCACGATCCGAACGGCACTGCCTGTGTACGTAAGCAATTCAATAAAATTGGGCTTACGAATTGAAGAGTCCAAAATGTGAAAAAAGTACTTGGTCATATCGGCCACGAAACCAAATCTGCCAAGCCGAAATCTTGCCAAGACATCTACAAGAGGGTTTAACAAGTCAGGACCCGAAAACATTACATCATTAACACAAGTTCCTCGAAATTCAGACTTGCCATCGTAAACAATGCGTTTTTTTAATTGTGACGTCACAAAGTATGGTAAATACCATTCAAATCCCTTGACATTTCCTGCTTCACCCGCACGCTCAATATAGCCATTAGATTTAAGATCTTTCATGGTGTCAGTAAGGAAATCACGAAGTTCAGATTGTTTTAAAGCTTTCTTTCTTAAAGCAGCAGCTCTATCTGACGCCAACACAAAATTGTTAGGTAGATCAATATCTTCCTTCAACGGAACAGGTATCTCAAATCGACCATCTTTCAACTCAATATTCGGTTCGACAAGTTCTCTAGCCAAAATATCATTGCGAGACAATTCACAGGTTTCATTTTGCAAAGTCAAATCCTGAATGACTTTATTCAGGTCTGCTATTTCCATATCACGAGACTGAATTTTACGCTGAAAGCCAGAGATGACATCCGACTCTGAAGACGTCTGCACTCTGCACACTTTAGCAACGCTTTCAACTAAGGGTGACTTACCACCACAAGCCAACCAACCGAGAGGAGTGAGTAAAGCATGCGGTTCACTGCGATTTTCACCAACACGTTCTTCTTTTGCCCACATCAAATAAGCGTTGTCGTTTCCAATCAGTACATCTACAGTACTACAATCATTCAAATGAAACATATTCACGTCATGAAAATGACGGAAACTACTTAAATCCTGCTTATGTGGTAAAGTCTTAACATCGTCAGCCCAAGCTGGGTTAACCACCGAAGTTATATCACAAAACAGTTCATTCGTCTCTAACGACTGAATGTTGAGTTTAACAAGTTCAGCACAAGTAGGTTTCTGACCAGCCAGAGTATCCATTTTAAACGACGCTTTATCATACGGTTTAAGACCAAGTTCGCACACCAAATCACTCGAAACAAACGTCAACTGCGAACCAGGATCATGCTGACAATACACCAACTTCGATTTGCCAGTCATTGGATTCAAAACACGAGCAGCAGTAACGCGGTTAAAAGCTGCTTTAACATTTCCAATCTTAACATTACGCACAGGAACTCTGGCACCAGCCTCATCTTTACCGACCAAATCCAGAGAATCACGTGACGTCACATAAAAATCATGCAGAAGAAAATAGTGTTTCCTATCGTTGGTAGGTCCACACTTACGACAGTTATTTGCATGATTACAGTCTCTAACCATATGCTGGCGCAAACAATTCAAGCATTTGCCAGCTTTCACAATGACATCTCTCCGATCTTTAGGTGTCAAGCGCAAAAATTCTTTACAATTAGACAAAAAATGATATTCAACTTGACCACGTGACGAACAACAAATACATGCCGGCAGGTCTTTTCGTCTAGCCTCACCACCGCGCGGTGCGCCAACAGCAGTCGAGTACTGCGAACTTCCTGACATGACATTATCATGGGGTTTTACCGACGTCTGCCTAACCGGACATGAAGGCAATTTTCCTTTGCCAAACTTTTTAAAATGCTGCGACTCACCAGAATCGCCCATTAGCATAATGCTAAAATCAGTCGACTTGCGCGTTTCCTCCCGTACTACAAATTCAAACAAACTCTGAAAAGTAGGCTCATCAGTGCCACCATACTGATCACCTAAAAAGTCAAGATAACGCTGCTTAGCGTCAAACGGGAGTCGCTTAGCCAAATCCAAAACAAAACGTCCTTCTAATTTATCACGCTGACCATAAGCTTGCGCGTAAAGCAAACACTGCGACAATTCATCTTTAAACTCTTTCAAATCACTGGAAGAGATAGAAGTCAATTTGCTACCATAGCGATACTTTCTAATTTCTGGTTCTGCGAAAAGACCTCCACGAACTCCAAAACGTTGGGACAAGCGAGCTAACGACATTTCTATCCTGTCTTCCTCTGACAAGCCAGGAGTGTCGGAAACCAAATTAGCAATCGTTTGTGCAGCTGTTCTAACACAAGCTGCTTGCAACAAAGTCAAACGAGTTCCCTTAAAGGGCGAAGCTGCCATCAAGGCCATAACACGATTTTTAAAGAAGACAAATGGCATATTATTACCATCGTAACCAATCAAGGCCGCCTTATCGAAAAACGTCCTACTATTTTGGTATTCAAAAAAGCAATCCTGCTGTTGAGACCTCGATTTAGCGGGAGAAGACAAGCTATATCCCTTAAGGGGCTGAGTGGGCTCAGTCACATGCACAGCCTGATCACGATCCTCAAACACGTTAAAATCAGGAGACACGATACGCCTCTCACAACCACCCAAATTACGTGTAGCTGGGCGATCAGCAACTAGCGGCGCAGAAAACTTTGAAGGGGGCAAAGCATTACTGCTAATGGCGGCCCCGTGACCTGTACGCTCTGGGGGAGGAGTTCGGTTGTAATTTGCAGACCTTGGCTCTACAGCCTTCGGAAGACCCTTAGCCGCGGCCCCGAGACCTCCTGAAACAGCTGGAAAACATGTGGATTGTACAGGTCCACTTACAGATTGAACAGGCGTCTGGAAAAGGTTAGGTAAATTAAACTGCGATTGATGTTCACTTCTGGAATG
This sequence comes from Aplidium turbinatum, assembly GCF_918807975.1. Taxonomy (NCBI): domain Eukaryota; kingdom Metazoa; phylum Chordata; class Ascidiacea; order Aplousobranchia; family Polyclinidae; genus Aplidium; species Aplidium turbinatum. The sequence goes on from NC_137472.1 coordinate 52,943,524, forward strand.
CCTAGAAGAGCCCTTCCTAGAGCTACGCCGGGAGCCCAACTCAGAACGATATTCAGCTAAAGCTACCTCCTTACGTTGTTCAGCCCTCAACTGTGCGTCTTTGAGTGCGAACTCAGCAGCTCTCGCTTCGGCTTTCGCGGCAGCCTCAGCTCGTACGGCCTCAGCTCTCGCGGCGGCCTCAGCAGCTCTCGCTTCGGCCTCAGCAGCTCTTGCTTCGGCCTCGGCTTGGATCTGGAGCTCCTCTCGTCTTAGCTGTAGGTTAATTTGTGCAACTATCCGTGACGAGCTCTCAGACATCCTAGTGCTTACATTTGAGGCGCTATCCTCAGGATGTATGTCAGCATCTAACCTATCTGAGAAATCACTTTCTTTTTGTTCGAAATTATTTTTTAACGAGTTAAATTCGGGATCTACCCTATCACGAAGTTCTGCCAAGATTGCAGAGTTAACAATTTTACTCAAAAGAGCATGGAAATGCCTTAATTCCTCTTCTAAAGTAGATAAGTTAGATCTAAAAATTAACAGTTCCTGCTTATCACTCAAAGAACCTAGGGCCACAGAAAGTTTCCCAATTTGAGTCAAAATATCCCGTCTAAGATGCCGGGCCTCTCGAACTGACTTAGCCTCATCGTTAATGGGTCCCTCCCCAGAATGGCCTGCCCGACCGCAAAGAACATCATCAGGCTTAAACTCAGTCGAGTCGACGGCGGTCGAGTCCCTGTCACCACCGAGTGTAGACATATTAAATGTTAGGGCTAAATTTAACAATTAAAAAATTAAGTTACACAAACACACAAAATTACAGTAGTTATAAAAAACTTAACTGCAAAGACCGTAAAAATACAAAAAAGAATTTAAATGCACGATACCGTAGCTGTACGAGTATGTGAAGTCCAAACGTCCACAAAACTTGCTTGGATTCTTCCACTTGAATCTTCAAGCACAGATGGATTGCCTTTAATCTTCTTTCTTGCCAATAAATGTCAAAGTTATTTTTCTTCTGTACCAAACTGAGAAGAAATGTCTTTACTTTTTAGCTTAAAGTTCTTCAGTTGCCTACCGAGAAGAAATGTCTTTAATTTTCTTTGCTTCTTTAGACTACCAACCAATAAGATCTTCTTTTATTATTTCTTTGCTTCTAAGTGCTTCTGTGCCAAACACTAGACAGAGAATCGTCTTTTATTTTTTTTATGCTGCCTGTGCTTCCGTACAAACACTAGCCAGAGAATCGTCTTTTATTTTTTATGTGCTTCAAATGCTTCTTGGCCTACCAGCTAACAAAAGCGTCTTTTATTTTTTATGGTCACAGCGGTAAACCATAATCTCTTCTTGGGAAAATTTTAACATAAAATTCCCTAATCCGTTCGTCTGTATATAATGACCGAAGAAACACACACTTGAACTTCTTTTCAAACAGTGTATTCCTGTAAAATTAGCCCGAGGCTACCGAAAACGAGGGGGTGCAACGCCTACACCACTTAAACTGTCACTACACAACAGATTACTTGGATAAAAGACGGAACCTTTGTCCAGCTAGCAAGCACTAAGCCAACAGTTAAAAGTGCGGCCAACTTTCAAACAATCATTTTACGAATGACCAGAATAGATATCAATATCTCAAATTCACGTAGAAAGTAACTGTGACGCAATAAATGAAAGACAATTATGAAGTCATTCCAACAGGTGTTTAAAGCTGATGTAATATTTCCTGTTTAAACAGGCCCAAACAAGTCCAAACAAGTTTGACACAAGTCTATGAACGATGGTGCAATTTTGGCACATTTTCTAGCAACTTCCATGACGTAATATTCAGTAGACTTGAACGGTTTTATATGACGTTTGATTTGTACAGAGATTGGCCGTAACACTTTGATAAATCCCTAACATTACTGAGATTAAAGAGGATCTCTTTTTCGTAGGGTTGCAAAGTAGGCCTCCATGTTAAGAAGTATCCTATCTCGATATCTTGCTGCAAAGCTACAGTAAAATGCTGACTACCGGACAGACAACCTAAACATGGCGTACACAGAATACCGTGGTCTTAGTCTACTATACTGGTAATCGATAAAAGTTTTCTGAGAAAATATCCTCCTAGAAATTTCTCAATGAAAAATATCCCCTAGATGAAAAATGATGGGAGAAACCGAATAGGTGGTCTTCAATATTTTTGTTTCATAGTTTTACTACTAGGTCACACTGCCGAATAAATCGCAATCTTTGATTTATTTACTTCACTCGAATTTAGTATAGTTTTGAGGGGTTGTGTTTTGTTAGTTTGGGCCATATTTATTACTTTACATAACGCGTATGTAGCCTGAACTGTCGTCATTGCTGTGAGTAGAAAAGAACTCACATGGTTATAGGACCGTTGGCAATAGCCTATAATGAGACAGACATGACAAAGGCCTATAAATAAATAAATAAAAAAAAACATTCAGACTGCCACGTATATAGCCGACAGCCTATTGTATTCCTTACAATTAAATAGCTCTTAAATTGTAAACGAAGTAGAGCAAATTAAAAAACTAAAGAACTAACACAAAATGAAAAGCAATAATCTGTATATTACGCACTAAATAAACATATATCGTTTTGGTAAAAATTTGAAGAAATATTTTTCCAGTATTTAAAATAATTCATTTTATCGAAACTATGTAAACTTCCATAATGAAAAGCAGGATATTTGAGAGGTTTTCTGACCATGGCGGTAGGGAACCCGAGTTTGTGACGCAATATACCGGTAATCCATACATCGTCGGTAGCAATAGGGTGATAGGGTGATCGGATAGGGCAAGTTTATATAAAGACTTTAACACTGCAGAACTTGTTGTGTACATGCCACCAGCACAAAATGTTGGCCACTTAGGCCACTTGTAGTCTTCTTTTGAAACATAATTCTTGCTTTTTCGATTCCGTAGCGGTAAGCTATATTTTGCCATTCTGTACATGCAGATAATGGGAAACTCGGGCCAATTTTTTTCCTTTACTTTTTGAAAGCTTTCGTCAGTAAGTTCTTGTACATCTCCGACATTAATTATCATGTCATCATCACTTGTAGAATATAAATAATCATCAGGAAGATTCTCGTAAACCCATTGCATCCCTGCCAATGTTTTGTGGACAACATTTCTAAAACAAAGTAATAAGAGGATGTTAAGAAATTAGTTTGGTTTTTGAAAAACTAAATGACAAGCAATATTTTCTCTTCATGCAACGCTTCTTTTCCTTTTTGTATGCGTGTGTGCAATTTTATAAAAAGTTTTGCAATGCAACTTTTAGTGGAATCGAACCAGTAGCCTAGCCTGTGTTTGACAAACCTGAACTGTAACTCAACGATCAAAAATAATAAAAGAACAATAGTAGCCTAATTTGAATAAAATGAGCCACTGTTACATGCAAAGATGAAATGAAATGAACTTTTGAGCCAATGTTTAGCTTCAAAAAACGTTTAGAATTTTGGTAAAGTTTAGTATTGGTTGATATTTAGTATGAGCTATCTGGTTTGAGACTTGGTTTGGGCCAAAAATATGGAGTAAGAGAACAAGTCTGAGTTACTCCACTATACAAAAGATGTCAGACATCAGAGCCGATTTAAAACTTTAGGTACCGTAGCCTACGGAGTTTGAAGATAGCCTACTGATTTTCCTTTACGATTTTTCCATAATGTTTCAAAAATGCAAAAAACAAAACTATTTCTCCTGGCATCAAACCAAGTTTCTGTACCTTTAGCAACTTTAATGCAATGCCCATATTTATTGATAAATTTATATGTGTCAGAAGTGAGTTTACATTTATTCGTGGAAACACATAGACCGAAAGGGTTCTAGAAAGACCGACAGCAGCTTCAACAGGAAGAAATTGATTATGCTGTTTTATTTTTATTTTTGCTAATTTTAACTTTGTTCTAAAATCTAAACTATAGCCTAAGCTAACTTATAATCTAACTAAACTATAATCTGTCTAATTAGTAGCCTAATTATCAATATAGCTATATTTTTGGTTTCAACAATGGCTGGCTTACCTCTCGGATGTTTGGGTAATTTTTATAAGTTGCTAAAACAAGAGACAGGCCCATAACAAATTTATTTCACAACTACGCTTAGGATTAGGCCTACAGTAGCCTAATTGATTACAAAAACTGATGATAAAACTTACCGGTAATCATCACTGATGTTGACTTGTAGAATATCTCCATATTTTTCATTTTCATTTTCAATATCTTTCTGTGCTTCCGTCCTTGAGGTATTTCCGACGACAAACATGATTGAAAGTTGTCCCCCTTCAACAAATTTTATTCTACCCCATGTTTTTCGAATTAAGTGGCGGCGATTAGCGTAACGGATGGTTGACTTTATGATGTTCACCATTTTCCAACGAACCTCTATAAAATTTAGCATTAGTTTGATTTGAGTGCTTGAATTAACTCCACTCCATATATTTTCAATTTTAACGATAAAATAATAATAGAAATGTATTGGAAACATTTACTTTTGTTTTTCAGGCAGGAATAATTTTTTTGTCCAAAGACAGCCTGTGTTTTTGGAAGGATATTAAAGTCCATTTTTCCGTTTTCTTGAAAGCAAGGGTATTGTGTTTCTTCTTTTGCGTATCTAAAAAGCAACATAAGGTGCTCAAAACCAGAGATGGAAAAACGGTTTCGCTTAGCATGGTAGAAAACATCAAAATATGATATTGCCAAAAATAACTATATGCTTTTCACAATGAATGCCACTATTTTCTGAAGTAATAAACATAGGCTACCTTACCTGTTTCCACGAAAAATCATTGTTTCCATCAAGTTTTTCTCGTGTGTTGTTAAATACAACGATGTAGCAAATAAACTAAACACGATCAAAATTGTCAGCTTTCTTACATTTGTAATCGTGGTTAGATAGGAGTATTTCTAAAAAAATAAACAATTCATTAATTTGATTGTAGTTTTTAAACTTGCTATAAAGTTTATACTATGTGGCTTCCTGATAATGCGAGAAACACTTTTACTGTTTTAAAAACTTTTTTCGTTACAATCTCATAAGTTAGTCACTATTCAGGATACCCACTTGGTTGGTCGTTATCCTTGCTTTGGCCAACTATAAAAGTGACAGCAACGTTTGAAGGATAAGAACGGCATTCATCTTTTGTAAACGACAGGGGCAAAGCCAGCCAGCAAAAAAATAGAAGTCCAATAAGTAGCATACACGTCAGTGAGAATGGCAACGAGTTGGCAAAAGCGAAGCACCCAGAAGTGGGTCTTGGGCATAAATTGGAAAAAAAAACTTAAAATTGCTCCTTCTGAAAGTACTTTCAGCCTAAATCAATACGAAAGTCTGTCGAATGATGTTGTAACAGAAGATAAAATGCTTATTCAAAATATTTCGAGGGAGGCATTTGCCCGCTTTGCTCCCCTTGATTACGCTTCTGGTAAACCGTTAAATACAAACAACAAGTGATATTGATTCCTGTTTCAACCAATGCTACTGGACTATCAACTTAAAAAAAACATTGTTTTGTTTTATGAACATTAGTACGCTTGAATGATTTACAGCCTACACACGCATGTCAAAGTCACACACCGTCTTACTTTCTAATTGTAGGTTACATGCCGCATAAAAACGCACCGTAGGCTATAGGTACTTATAATAGCCCTTTATTCCAAACTTCACTAATTCTAAGCAGTCTCACCTGCATCGTTAATTTAAACTTGAGTGCAAGAATCGGCTTGTGGGATTGAATACCAAAACAATTAAGCGTTGTCAAAAAATAAAAGTTTTCACAATACATAAGCGCAGAAATTTAAATGTTGATTAGTTTCTGTTTCAATTAGTTCAAGTATTCCACTGTACTACAAAAAAAGGTTGATTTGAACAAACTAAAAATATCAGAAAGATTCTGTTTAAAATCATAGGCCTATCAAAAGTAGCCTAAATGCTGCAACACAATAAATGTATTTCATTAACTAGAATCACATTTTGACTCAAAGCTACTGTAAAGCAACTCAGGACCCTGGTTTCATTATTTAGTTTGTGAGGCACTAACATTAATTAAGCACGAAGTTTTGTAGACTACCTCAATCTGTAACGCTGACAGGGGAATCCACGGAATATTTTGAATCCAGGACCAGGATTATTTTATGGCTCCGAAATTTTTCTAATAATGAGTTTGGAGAAAACACCAAATAGTGTTGTTGTTTTATTGTGATACAGTGAGCTTGTAGTAACTCGTTTTGGATTCTTTTGTTTTTTTAGAATTCTTTCTTTTTGTCGAAAAACTACCCTTTTTTTAAATAATTTTCCTTTCTGAAGTAAATGTCGTGCATTTTTAGGTAGCTTGTTTGGAGTCTCCCTGGCCTCTTAATTAATACCGGGTCAAAATTATCCTTTTCAAGACTCTGACCTCTATACTGAGGTGCTGCGACCAGTGGCGTACGCAGGGGGGGGGGCCATTGGGCCATGCCCCCCCCCCCCCCCTTAAAAATTTTTTGTAGTTAACGACGTAGATTAAGACATTTAATATGTTTTGCATTGCTCTGTCAAAGCAATTACTGTAACAATGTTGTTTTATAGACTAAGCCAATACAAAATACATGGAGGGGGGGGTTACAACTCCACTTTGGCACGCGTGTGACGTTACGATATTGAGAATGATGCTTTCAGTCTCTTTATGCTTGGGAATGATGCTTTCAGTCTAAAAAAAAACTTGCCTAATTTTAAACAACACTGCATTAAAAGAGCGAGTTTTGCCAATACCAAACATTCAAACATCTCAGCCAGGAATTAACAACAAGAAAACATAGAGACTTAGCTTTATTTCCGAAAAATGCTAAAGAAAACATGATCTTATCCTTTTGCTATGCCACCTGACAGCGCCATTTTACAGGAATATTCATACCCACGTGTTTGTTGAAAATGCTCTCAGAATGCACCAAATTCAAAATTTTCTGGGGGAGGCCCCCCAGACCCCCCGCCGCTGGGTGTCGTCTTAAGCGAAAACGCTGTCGGGTTTCGCCCGCCGGTAGTCAAAAACCCCTCTTTCAAAATTCCTGGCTACGCTACTCTCAATGGCCCCCCCTTGAGAAAATCCTGCGTACGCCACTGGCTGCGACGTGTCAGTTTTAAACTGAATATTATATTTCGGTCTCAAGCACGTTACAACTTTTCTGTTTTGTCACTTCTACCTTTTTTCTAGACCTCTGCTACGTTCGGTAGGGTGTCCGACGTTTTCTTCGTAAACAGTTTTTCGTAAAACAATTCTTCGTAAACAATTCTTTGTAAAACAATGCTTCTCAAAGCATTTCTTCGTGTATGCAATTGAGATTTGATGTATATGAAGACACGCTTTACGAAGAATTGTTTTACGGATTTCATTTCACCAACAACTGTTTACGAAAAATTTGCCTATAACCGTTCGGTAGGTAATGCATTGTTGTCGTTGTGATGGCCACAAATCAGTGCACTGATGATTTTCAGAGAGCTTATAATATCTGTTGTGTTACTCGCAGTATTTATTCAGCATTTAAAAAAATGAAGCTGCCAAAGCACCCATTGAATTGTTCGACGCTTTCCAACTTCTTGCCGCTTTTAGCTGTCCGAGAAACATTAAAAGAAATTTACTCGTGCTAATAAATATAATCCTTCCTTGTCAGCAAACTTATGTTTTTACCTTCAAATCTTATGGATCATTTGCGAGTTTTTTTTTTCCTTTCTTAAATTAAATATTATATAGGATTTGCTTTTGATCATCCAGGGACATAAGTTGATACGCTACTTTTTGCATTAAAAAGTGCACTTATCTAAAAAATTAAAAACATCAACTGGCAGTGAACTGTATCAAAATAACAACTTTCTAAAAAGATTACATGCTCTGGGCTATTAGGCTACAGGCTGGTTTGTTTCGTGGTATTTCAGATTTGAGAAACAACAAAAAAACACAAGAAAAAAACAAAAACTTGTAAGATTTGATGCCCCTGTGAAGAATCATTCTTTGACTACCAGCCCACGTATGAATTATTATCGATCATCTCAAGAAAAGTCAGCCTACAAATCTGCATGACGTTATGCTTAACCTGAGCACGCGTTTTCATGCGCGCGTCATGCGATAAGTTACTAAGTATACTATTATTACATCTTAAAATCATTTGGTCGACCCAACCCAGATCATGAATTTTAAACAAGGTGTGTTTTAGGCTACTAGTCAGAGCAATAAAAAAGCTGTAAACAACGTTAGTTTGTTTCACGAAAAAGGAAATAGGCGGAAAGCAGTTTTGCATTCTTGTGATGGGAGTCCACCCTCGGAAAAGGGTTGATTAAGGAAGAGCTCCTGGGGATCGTTGAAACTTTTTATTTTTTAGTTTTTCTGGCTGAACAACAACTTTTCGAGTAAACAGCTTTCTCACCACAGAACTATAAGATTCTACAAGTACCGCATTGGTAGTCGAACTATAAGTGCCACTGTGTTAGTCGATGTCCTGAAAAGAATTAGAGAAGAAATCAACAAAACCCGAAATCCAGAAAATCGTGCATGGAAAATTGCTGAGTCGCAAAAGCATACGTAGTGACTTTAATTGAACAACACCTGGTACACAATTAATGAAGTTTGTGCATTAAAGTTTAGGTTTGAAATATTTTCCATTCTTGGCAAAGACCGTTCTTCGTTTGCATTTCAGTGGTAGAAGCACTCGCCAATTAATCAAAACTTTTGATCCAGACCTGTGCTGCCACGAAAAATTCGTCTTTGCCAGCTTCCTTAATCTGAAATCACTTTACACTGATTAGCCAATTTTACTTTCTTCAATGTATTTAGTGTGCCTCACTACATTTAGATTTATTTTAATCTGATGACACCGGTTCAATGACCAAATGGTTTTCGCCTTCGGCTCTAATTAGAGCAAAATGAAACATAGTTGTTATTACTATTAACCTAGTGTTGGTACATCTGGGATCGATTTTCAGGTCGGGCGATATCAAAGACTTAAAAAACGGCACCGGCTGTATTTTTTCTTGCATGACGCAGTGAAGATAAATCGGATATAATGTGATGACATCTTAAATATGCCAAAAATCAAACAGGAGCCCTGTCGCTAAAAGATCTTAGCAGTTGTAGAGCAACAATAAATACACCATAACATATTATTATAATTCTGAAGGCCGTCCCTGACCCTAACTTCTGAAGAGAGTCAGATGAAACGAACTGCCTCAAGGTTTAAAAACCTCTCATCTCGCAATAAACTTAGAAATTGTTGTACCAGAGTTAAGGCCTTTTGCAATCGAAGTTCCATGTCAAGAAGGGGAGCAGAGATTATGAGAAACAGGGAGAGATTTCATGTCATCACTCCAATTTTTGATTATAATATACAGGTCATTGAACCAGAGTCGGATCAATTACAATTGTAATTATAATTGAATGTAATTAATTACACATTTCAGTGCAACTGTATTTATACTGTAATTGTAATTCAGCCTATACTTTTTGTTGTGTAATTGTAGCCTAAATATGATTGTAAATTGCACGAAATTTTGATCCAAATTACAATTACATTTTTGTCTAACTGCAACATCAGCCCCAGGCCAGCAGAAAGATTTTAGTCAAGAGCTGGTAGGCTAACTTTCAATACCGCAAAAAGGAACTTACTGGTCCAGACAATTCTCGCAACGTTATCTTTATCAAACGCAATTTTATTGTCTTTGATCTATAAAAATCATCGATAAATATTGAAACACTTAGTTTTTGTAATTAAAACGTGTAATTGACTAAATTTGGAAGTAATTGTAATTTAAAAACGTTAGAACAACGTAATTTTTATGCAATTGAAAATTTTGATGGTGTAATTGTACTGTAATTGAACATAAAATTATGTAGTTTATCCAACTCTACGTTGAACATTGACAATCTCTGCCATATACCAGACACGATAAAGTTGATCAATAACCCAATAACTTATTAAACATGATTGCAATTAGTTCTGCTGATGCCGATCGTGGATTTTTGCAAATGAACTTAGTCATAACATCGCTACTATCAATGCTGACCATTGCTGGTTGGTATACTGCAAAGCTGCAAACACAAACGTTCATTTCAATAAATCCATTTACAAGTTTCAAGATATCGCAGTAAAGAAAAAATCAAAGGAAATTGTGGTGTGGCAAACAAGCCAAATTTTAAACTTATTGTAATGCAATTTTTGAGTCAATCACGTATTCATCTACACGTTTTATCGCTTCTATGTTTTTCTGAACCTCTCCTATGTTTAGCATGTGTTATTTTTCGCTATGAAGGTCGGTAATAAAAACAAACTGAACAGTGTTTCGCTTCAAAAAAAAGTAACGATTGTCCGGCAGCCTACACCGACTACTTGCACATAGGTTTACTTTACTTATAACAACACAGCTAGGTGTTATAAAGGGGGTCCACGCAAACCAAATTTTTTTAAGGGCTCCGCGTTAAAAAAAGTTTAAGAACCCCTGCATTAGGCCTACCGACTCCTTGAACAAAAACCTTACAAAGCTTTGGTAACAGCAAGCTCAAAATTGTGTGCGTTATACACTTTAACCTGAAAAAAAAATACTCTGCATCTATTTGTCGTAGGCTATGATCAAGCTAATGCTAGCTACAAGTCTTCTAACTGAAATCCTGCTAACTGCTTGACACTACTTAGGCTACAGCTCGAAAATGTGATATCATTCGGCACTGTAGCTTCATTGCCTGGACGCAATTTTTATGCTCAGAAGAAAAAATTATAACTTAGCACTCAGTTCTTGAAGAAAACCGACTATAAAGAACGGAATCATCAAACCAGCTCTGGTGCTAGTAGATCTGAGATCAATCCCAGGTCTGATCATAAGTTACCGAAAGATTTTAAAAACTGTAGGCTACCGACTCTATTCTTTCACTCACACGCAGTTAGGATAAGTCTAGTAACAATGTGGTGACATCGTAAATCTGATACAAAATTAAACATAAGACCTTAGCAGTTGTAGTCTATGGTGACTGTAAATAAACCTTATTAGTACTGTAGTAGGCTAGTAGAGGATCACTATGATTCGGAGAAAAGGGCAGGTTATTGTAAAACAGATTTTTGTTTCTAGTAGTCTACAACACGCAACATGAGTCCTAGGTCACTGTAACTTGGGCTACATGATTGACGGAATCTATATTCTTGGGCTGAGAAAGCTTCTTTGAGAGAATCATTCTGACAGTTTCGCATACTTGAAGAGCAGTGGTTCTTAATCTTTTCTTTGGCACGCCTCCCTTCAATATTGCTTACAAGTTCTGCGTCCCCGCGGTTTGTAACAACTAACATCAAAAGTAAGTTAAGTAACTTTGTTTTTGTTGATCACGCGCAAGGCCGTGTGAACACCATCTCGCCAATCCCCGAAATCCACTAGTTTGTAAGCTGGAGTTTGATGTGGCGATTAGTACCGTGTCGCCTGCGTACGTTATCTTGTTGAAAAGCTGTACGCCTATACCGAGATGTCTTCTTCATCTAGATGTCTTAACATAGTAACATAGCCTGCCTGGTGTTGCGACAGTGCCAAATTCTAAATCATTTCAGGACCAAGCACATTTAACATTATTTTGTGTTTTATCACCGCTTTTTTTTATTCCTTCTATGATGTATAATGTATAGCGGCGGGATGGCGTGCAGCGGATAAGGCGTTGACTTTCCATTTTTGCGAACCTGGTTGGACACCCGGCTGAAACTGGTTGTTGAAAAACACAGCTGACTTCTATCCAAGATGTAATAAATTGGGTGGGCATCGTTGCTGAAGGAAAGGTGACCTAAAGAAAGGAACTGGCCACCCTACTCTCGTTAGTGCCGAAGGCTGCGTATAATGAGAAGATTATCATCTCAATTCCACAAAGTCCAATAACTGAGTATGTGACCTTTACCATGATACCGTATATTTTGTTTTAAGGTTGGAAATAAAACTGAACGCAAGCATACGAATAAAGACGGTAAAATGGCAAAATCTGTCAAGGTTTAAAACGTGCATAAATGGTTGTCAGGGATCGTGAGGTACTTGTTGGTAGTTGGCCCCAGCATTACCACAAAATTTCCTCCAGTGCTGACTAACCACAAAGATGTACAAAGAAATTAAACAATATACGCTATCGTTGGGTGTAAAAATTAATCACATAGGCAATTGGTCGAGTTTTTGTTCAGGTCAAAAATTAAGCTATGCCACATTTTCTCAAATTTTGCATGCGACGCAATACCGTTGAAACCTCGAAAATGTTTTGCTACTGGAGGGAGCGTTGGAACAATCATAGAATCTGATATTCCTACTTTTTTCCTCAATATTCCCGTAATCCAAACATCGTCTACAGGAAGGATTTCAGTGTTTCGAGACATTTCCCACATTTCATTTGCAACTGCCATACTCAGAGTGTACATTCCTCCAGGGCAAAACTTGGGCCAAATGTCAGGCTCATACTGTTCTTTGGAAACGTAATACTTGCTCTTTGGATGTCGGTCCGGATAACCGGGATCTTCCCACATTTTGTACATACAAATAATCGGAAACAAAGTGTTGGCGTAAATAGAGTGGTATCTTTCAATAATTTCTTGCATCCTTGCAACATCAATGAAAACATCATCATCGGAAGTTGATAGAAAATACCGGTCGGATAGATTCTCGGAAGCCCACTGCATGCCAGCCAAAGTCTTCAAAACTACGTTTCTATGATATAAAAGATCTCGGAATATGATTAGTTCATAAACCTTGTCTTAGGTTAAGCAGAAAAACAAAAGTGATGAATTTATTGACCAGTAATTTAATGTGTGTCTATTTAATGGTAGTCCTTATATAGATCTAATACCAGTAGCCTATAAAAGGTAGTGATTACATCCCCATTCAAATCAAAAACATACATTATTAAGAGATGGAATAAACATGGAAAGCTTTGGTGAATATTATTTATTGTAACTTTGTTGTCACTGCCATAAAGAGTTTAAATCTTTCAAAAACGGATCACTTAAAATAGAGCTGAGAACCATCAAGCTCGATCCGTTCTGCGAGATATTGGTACCGGGATGCAAAGAATATATGCATAAAGATCATTAAAGGACATTATACGTTGCCACAAAACAATTCTCTAAGAAAGCATGGCCAACGCCTCATTGTGTAGTTGAAATGATGTACTTCTCGGTTGTCAGTAGAACATTGTTTGTCGTATCCAGGCTTACGCCCGGTAGTTGAATGTTTAGATTAAGTGGACGGGAAGGCAAGGAAGCCAATCTTCGTGACCACCTTCAAGCATGCCTGTGTCTTGCCAAAGACACAGCCGCATGCTCTTGAGTGGTGTCGAACCGATGCCCTTTCGAGCGTCGTTTCAGGGCTCTCACCACTCTACAATGCAGCCGACAGTGGTAGCAACATTGACCAAAGTAGTTATTCCCTTATATGGAAGCTCCTACATCAGTCCGAGTTGCACTTTCCTGCTCCCCGCTAAAATCCTCCCTTTGGTACATCACTAGTTGTAGCTTATGGTAGGCTAAATCTACTTCATGCGTCTAAGCAACCCCTTTCTTGTAGGATCTGTCTCCAGACTCCTTCTGTATGAATAAAACTGCTCGTCATTTTTTCTCAGCGCTATTTTTTTATCGCTTGATCTACCACTTAATCTACCGCTTGATTTACCTTTATGGTAATCGTCTGCTGTCAGTATGAAAAAAACTGTGATATAATGAGATAAAATTAGCAAAATATTTACTTATTACCTGTATGTGTCTTCGACATCTATCAAAAGAACATCCTCGTTTATTCTTATTTCAGCGTCCAGAATACTTGGAATAATGTATTCAGATCTCCCTATGATGAATATCGTTTGAAGGCCCCCTCCATTCAAATGCTTCATCGAGCCCCAAGATTCACGGATTAAATTTCGTCGTATTAAATTTTCCGCAGAAGATTTCACTAAAATTATCATGTTCCATTTTTCTCCTGATAGAAAGAAAATACAAAAGGTTGTTTAAAACGAGAGAAGATATTAAAGACACAACAATAATACATGAGAATTTAGAAATTGTTCAACCCATAAACTACTTGGACGTCAAGTCTGCAACATCTGGATGGTTTATTTGCTTTAAAAATTTTTTTCCCTTTTTAAATTTTCTTCCCTTTTTAAATTTTCTTCCCTTTGAAGCACAAAATAACTTATATGCTTCATGACTTATCTTCAAATAATATTTCATTGACAACTCGTTTTAGAGTTAGATAACTTTTCGTCCAATATTTGAGGCAATCCATAGTTTGAGGTTCAATTTAGTTATTCTTTTCAATTGGTTGGAAACACTTTTTCTCACTCTTGGAGTTTTATTTTCCGGTAGTAAGCACTTAAAAATAAAAAGTTTTGTAAGAAAAATGAATCATTGGACCAATCAGAAACTGCAGAAACAGCGTTTCGACCAATCAGAAGTTGCAGGGAAAACATTTCTGACATTAAGTAAATTAAGTCAGCGTTTCGTCGCCCACAGATAGGATTAGAATGTTAAGACAGTGGTAGTCATTTCGATGAGGTGTGTCCCATTCCCACCCAAACCATAACTCTTTTTTTCTGTAATTACCAAAGTCCAAAGTAGGATCAACCGTGTGGCTGAATGCTACAACGGTCACAATAGGACAGTAGTCACTTAAACATGTTCTGATTGGTTGGCGGTGTTATCGGGTCTTACAAGGAATTGTCATGTTTAAGTGATGGCTACCTTATGTCACAACATATGAAATGTGCATTGTAAAAAATTGTCTAAATAATTTTCTGTGTACTTCAAACAGTTTTAATCTACAAACCGTAAACTATAAACAACGATGATTGTCAGCTACTGGCTTACTATAACATTCTTTGTCACTACAGGGAGACTGAAGTCTTATGGTGGGTTCTTCTAAATATTTCACTTTTTCTCGGGGCCACCTTTTGACATCAGGATTGAATATTTGATTGTAGGTCGCGGTAAAACCAGTGCTGTAAAAAATCATGTCATTATTTATCGCACTGTCGTTCAACTTTTTGTAAGCTACAAAGTAGGCTAACATTGTTCCCATTGTTGTCCAGACTAAATAAGAACATTTTGTCCGCCCAGTTATAGCTCAGTGGTTAAGCGCTTGACTATATGACGGTTGAAAGATCACGCAGCGGTGGTTCGACTCTAGAGGTGTGCGCTTGAGTAACGCATCACACGGACTGCTCTTCATTCAGCGTTACCCAGTGAATGAAATAATTCTCCAGCAACAATAATCGGAAAACGTCACTCTGCCCATCCCCTACAAGTATGCGAAACTACCAGGAATAACCACCAAGGATTTGTCAGTCCGAGGATAAACATTCAAAACCAACCAAATCGACTTTGATTTATGAAATAGACATTTTGAGTGAATATTGATTAAAAATATGTGTAGCCTTGACTTTTTTCTAAATGAGTTAAATTTATCTACCAATACTAAAAATCAATTGTTCAGAGTTTTGCCTCAAAAAAACTTTTAATTCAGATATTTGTGCAGTAAATAAATAGCATTTTTTCTTAAAAGCATCCTGCAACACTGTCCATGCCATGCCTGATACGGATGTTTAGTGGTACCCTTTCCAACGGTCTGCAGAGTGCAGACAGATACCTGTAAAACCGTCAAGCCTGTTTTTTGGAAAAGTATTAGGCCTATCCGTAAAATAGGCTATAGGCTACAATGCACAGGGATGGGAGGTAGATTTTGGGATGGAAGATAGGAAACGCCAAAGGACGGAAGATTGGGATAACGGGATTTTCTTTTTACAAAAGTAACAATACCGTTGATGATGCTATAAGTTTGTGCAGCCAATGTGTATCTGTGAATCGTCAGGATAGCCCTGTTGGTGACTTGTGTCTCCTGAAGGAGAATAGCTGTTGCTTAGTTGGCATTCACTACTTGTTGCCAGATGTTGATCTTAGACTTGGTCAGGCCTTCTACATTCAAATGCAGCAAAGTGATGCCTTCCCGGTACGACAACCGAAGTTGCCCCCCCCCCCCCCTCTGAACAGTTAGTTGACATGAAGGGTATGCTCTGAGTCGACATCACTCTGTACATGCTAAACTTTAATAGAGCTCTGTGAGCTACAATTCAGTTTCGATTTGTTGTCATTTACTTGATTTTTGCAAGAATCAATTACCACTATAGGAGGTTGACAACTTGGAATGGAAGACAATCTTCCATCATTCCATCCCAAGTCCACTATGAACTTTCAAACACCGCACCAAAACATACAAAATTACGTAAAATAAGTTTGTTTTGCTTTTAAATCTTTATCCTCGGACTGACAAAGCCTTGATACGTTATTCCTGGTAGTTTTGCTTAGCCTACTTGTAGAAGCTGTTGACGCAGGGCCGGTTACCGAAAAGTTGAGGAAGAGTTTCAGTTTAATTACGTTTCTTGAACAGAAATAATTCGATTTTGGGTTCTTATTGAACCAACGCGACCACTGCCAGTGCCTGGGCGGTTGCTCAAGAACGAAAAGTCGACAACATTCACACCTTGTAAGTAGCATATTTTCACTTCAGCTCAGTGACTACATCGCTCTTAAATGATCTATCTGAGTAAACACTCGAACAATCAATCAAACAATCCGGGAAACAACAACGATTAATATGGAATAATGGCCTAACCTGCAATTGAAATCTGCCAGAACTGAAGTTTGAGAGGGAAAAAAACTTGTTTTTAAGAGATTTGCCTACGCGGAAAATGGTGAACAAACCGTGTGTCGGAATAGGGTGAAGATATTTCTTACAGACAAACTAAGAGTTGGCAAAAATGCTGGTGACGTAAAGTTGTAATGAGGAAACGTTCAAACAGATTCTGAATACTGTACGTCAACACTTGAAAGAGTTGACTAACAATGCTGACAATCATTTAGCGAGACATAAAGATCTTCGACATGAAAACGTTTTGATCTATAATTTCATTCATCGATGGTAACATGCGACTTTCGTGTCCATGAAAAAAAGGTCTGATTGAATTATATTGTGATTCTACTTTGCAGTCCAATTTCAAAACAAAACAAAAAAACACTGTCGCAATTCTAGATATCTCTTGGAAGCGAACTCGTGTCTAACTTTCAAAACACGTGTTTCAGAAACTTTTTTGTTGCCTGGCATGCTGATAAATTTCCTACTAACATTGACTGTGTATGAAAATGGATTGACAATTTGTTGTTTGAATTAATTTGGTTGCAGTTTGAGCCTATGCTAAAATTATACATTATGCCACGCAACGACAAATTTGGTTAACAAGGGTTCAATTATCTGTTCCATTTGCTACGAAGTTTTGTTGCCGGTCAGCTAACACTTTTTTAAAATTTTGCTGGTTCTCTAGTGCAAAAAGGTTTAGTACCAGTTTCCGTTTGTTCTTATTTCTGACAATCACAACAAAAAACAATATATGCCAAACATAAACGACGTTATAACGTGCATGATACCGAAGCAGGAAAATCAGTTTAAAATATGCCACGTCGCAACCGTCCCCCAGCCGGGAGAGTCCACGGCTGATAAAGGCCCCACTCATTTTAGTCTGTTTAATGTTTTTTGACTATTTAAAAAATACTAGGCTACAGAAGCTCGATAATCAATAGCTAATTAAATCATCCAAGGCCGTATTTATTGCTTTCTCAACCTCCGAATGGGAGCCTACCACTAATTAGGGGCCTACTCATAGTTAGTTCGTGGAGCGTTTTTCGGCTTGTATTTTTTGTTCTATTTTTGGAAATTTGTTTCGCTCGCTCAACCACATTTCGTTTATCTCGCCGATATTGCTCAAGCATAGTTGTGGGGATTGAAAAAGTGAAAAAAATTTTCTAAGTAGGCTAAACGTCAGCTCACTCAAATAGCCTAGTTAAAATTAGGCTAATAATAATTAAATTGATAAATTTGAATGTGAATCGAGGTAGGTTATGAATTGAAAATGTTATCTGTAAAGGTGAGGACACCTCAGGTAAAATTTTCGAAGTTCTAGCTTGCCGGAAGACTACAACACACTATGACCTACTAACTAGGCTATACAAACTTACAAGAAAAAATTATTGAAATCTTTCTCTGGTTGTGAATAAAAAAACTTGTGAAATGTTAGGCTAACTCAAATTTTAGACAAAACTTCTACCCCAATCCAATTTTTGATGAATTAGATTACATACAAAGTGTGCATTTTGATAAAAAAATGCTGCTCCTAAAAACTGATCAAATCAAGATTATATTTGTCAAAATTTTCTGAGGAGCAAGCTAGGGATTGTAGATCATAGGGATGCGAAACTTCATCCGCTTTTGGCTTCTCTCGTTTGACTTGCAGTAGCTTAGATTGGCAATGCCTCCTCGTGCAGCCAAGATACGGTAGTTGGGTCCAGTTGTCGAATACCAGTGATTCCACTTGGGGGTCGTAAGATGGGACATTCGTGGAGTATGTGTTGCATTGTTTGTTCTACCGCTCCGCAGACACATATCGGCGAATTATGCAACCCCCACCTAAACAAATTAGCTCCAGTACAGCCAACGTCACATCTGATCCTGTTCAATGTGACCCATGCCTTTCTTGAGAGGTCTGCTCCAGGAGGGATGGAGAGTGCTGGCATAACTGAAAACTGGGGAGGGATATGTGGCAGCTCGTTCCATTCTTGGGTCCATGTTTCCATGCAGCTGAAGTTCTTATCCACAAGTTGTGTAGCATATCGATGGAATGGGCGCCTTGATGATAGGCGTTGAGGTCTGACTGGTCCATTTGTTTGGGAGTGACTGTAGAGAAGGTGTTGAGGATCGAGTCTCGCATGTAGAGCCAGTTTGTGAGAGGCTTCTTCCCTACGGACATGAGCAGGAGCAATGCCAGCCAAAGTTGGCAGATAAGCAGTAGGTGTGGGGCGGAGACAGCCAGTGATGATGCGCAAGGTGTCGTTAATGCACACATCCATCTTTTTTGTGTGTCTGCTGCGGTTCCATACAGCTGAGGCATATTCGGCTGAGCTGTAGACCAAGGCTAGTGCACTTGTACGCAAGGTTGATGCTCGGGCTCCCCATCCTGTTCCTGCTAGGCTTCTCAAGAGGTTATTTCGCGAGGTAACCTTGGCACGGAGTGACTCGATGTGGGGTCTGTAGGTCAACTGCCGGTCAAATCCGCTTTTGGCTTATCCGCAACACTAGAAGGGTTACGTTTTTTTCTAATTTAGAAAATATTTTACTTTTTATGGGTTATATAAGAAGAGTTAAGTTGGTTTTAAAGTAATTTAAGGTTTTTAGTTGAAAGCAAGTCTGCAGTAAAGCGTTAAAAAAATGTCAAATTGGCAATTGACCTTTCTAATGTTGAAGGAACAACGGAGTTGCGCGTCCCGTAATGTACCGCCCCTAGAGCAAGCCCCTTAAACTTCTTTTCCGTTTCATTTATTTGAACATTAAATTTTGCATTGTTTGTTTATTTGTGCTATAAATTTTACTTTATAAAAGTCTGGTACCTTCCCAACTTTTTTCTGGATCCCCTTTTGCATTGTCGGCATAGCCTAGTAACCTGTTTTATGCAGAAAATCTTAAAAGTTGTTTACTCTTTGCTAAAATGATGATTGCAAATTTTTATCGCACATTGAAAGAGTTCACTGCTCTAAACGCTTTTTGGTCTTATTTTTAAAAGCAATCACTAAACAATTAAACATGGGGGCCCACTAGTGGATTTCAGGAAGGGGAGCGAGAAGGTGCTCACACGGCTCTGGTTGCAACACCTTACAACTACTGCTCTAAATCCCATTGTCCGGCATTGTCAATGAACATTGCAAAATGTTTTCAAGCAAAAAAATTATTCTATTGAAATCAGTTCGAAATGAAAGAAAACCAAAGAAATCAACAATAGGCCTACCACAACCGGCATAATTTTTCCGCGACTGCGAAGTAAAACACGTCCAATTTTGCGGTAAAAATCACACAACTGGCAACCCTTGAAATTTTTAAGCGTTTTCGGCACTTTTAGGGAATTGCAAATATTTCAAAGAGTTATTGGATCATAATCTTTACCCTCACCGTAACCCAAACCTTAATCGGCAAAACTAGTCCGAATCCGAAAGGAACTGGCAACCCTGACAGTGCCTGACAAATGGCAATGCCCAAAAAATCCTTTAACATTTAGAATTAGAGGTACCGGTTTATGTAGGCCTACCAGCAGGCCTTTACTCAATTCTTGGTCGGAACAAACTACAGATATTTTTGAACACCACCAAATTGCACTACTTTTGGACTAGCCTTTAACTTTTTTGAGCTGAGAAATAGAATAACATCTGGCAACAGCGTTGTTGTTAGAAATGTTCCACTTAAAAATAAGTTATGTAGGCTACTGTAATTAAATTGGAAGTGGCTGCATTTACGGCGCCGTAAATACAGCCGTTCCATGCTTTTTTTTCAATCTTTACGTCGCTTTTACTGCGCATGCGCGCCGTTTCTGGAAAAAAAAATCGTATATAACTTCTAAATTCGACTATTTTTCCAAGTGAATCAGAGGAGCGTGTGACCTTTGTCTGGCTCATACTCGCAAGGACATGAGTTCGATTCCACCAAAAGGTAATTTTTTTTTTAACTCAATTCTAACCCGAAGTGACTCAATCGTTAGGCTACGTATTTTTGTGGCCGTTCAGGTTAGTTTGTTTTTAGTTCTGACTATCATAACGAAAAAACAGTATATGACAAACATAACAGAGGTATTATATAGAAAAAGGTAGAAGCGACAAAACGCGGACGTTATAGCGTGAATGATAGCAAAGCAGGACAATCAGTTTTAAAATATGGCACGTCGTAACACCTAAAAATTTTATAAGTTTAAATTTTATTTTTTACTCATTTTAATTGTTAAAGAAAAAAAACTCACTAGCAATTGTTAGGCTACGTATTTTGTGGCCGTTCAGTTTAGTTTGTTTTTAGTTCTGACCATCACAACGAAAAAACAATATATGACTGTTCCCGACAATTATTCACCAAATCAAACGTCATATAAAACCGTTGTGGTCTACTTAACCTAGCTGGCATCTTACGTCATGGAAATTGCTAGAAAATGTCCAAATATTGCACCATCGTTCGTAAGACCTGATGAAATGTTTGAATTGCGTGACAATGTCTTTCATTATTGCGTCACAGTTACTGTTGACGTGAGTTTGAGATATTGCAAATTATTCTAGTCATTCGTAAAATGCTGGTTGCTTGAAAGTTGGAGGCATATTTAACTGTTTGCTTAGTGCTTGCCAGCTGGACGAAAATTCCGTCTTTTATCCAAGTAATCTGTTCTGTAGTGACAAGTTTCAGTGGTGTACGGCGTTGCATCCCAATTTCGACAGCCAGGTGGCTAATTTTACAGAAATACACTTTTTGAATAGACGTTTCAAAAGAGTGTTTCTTTTTCAGTCATTACTTACAGACGAACGGATCAGGGAATCTTATGTTACAATTTTCCCACGAAGAGATTATGGTTTACCGCTGTGACCAATGACAAACATAACAGAGGTATAGAAAAAGGTAGAAGCGACAAAACGCGGACGTTATAGGTTATAGCGTGTATGATAGCAAAGCAGGACAATCAGTTTAAAATATGGCACGGTCGTACGTAACACCTAAGAATTTTATAGGTTTAGAATTTTTTTTTTACTCATTTTAATTGTTAAAGAAAAAAAACTCACTAGCCTTTTTTTCTCTGTTTTAAATTAAAAAAAAATTGTTAAGGTGTTACGACGACGCCACGGTTACGACCGTGCCATATTTCAAACTGATTGTCCTGCTTTGGTATCATGCACAGTGGCGTACCTATGCAAAATGGCGCCCATGGCAAAGTTTAAATGTGCGCCTTTTTTAACAATTGAAGACATTACAAGTCTTTTATGAACATTTTAGCAAAAAACTAATATTAATTAATTTAATTTGTCGCCGACATTTGTTGACAGGTCGGCGGGTTTTGTGACCGTTGGGTTGTATGCTAGGCTAACTAAGTTAGAGATTGAAGAAACTGATACCGCAGCGAATCATTTTCAATCCTAACGCTGGTGTGTTCTACTACGAATTGGGCTCATTTTATCCGTTTGATAACTTGAGAAAGTTACGTAAAAGTACGGTACCGTATATTCATAAACCAGAGCTTGTGAAGTTGTGAATAAACCTCAAAACGTCAGACTGCTAAGTGCTAGGCAGCGCCAGCACAGCACGTAAAATTACATCATACCTGTAGCCTAATTCTTGGTCTCAAAATTTCATATAATCATGCTTACAGGCTTTGGTTTGGTTTTGAATCTTTATCCTCGGACTGACAAAGCCTTGATAGGTTGTTCCTGGTAGTTTCGCATACTTGTAGAGGCTCTTGACGCAGGGCCGGTTACCGAGATTGACAGAGTGAAGTTTTCGATTGTTGAAGTGTTGTTACCGCGGAATTATTCCATTCACCAGGTGCCGCTGAATGGAGAGCAGTCCTGAAATGCGTTGCTCAAGCGCACACCACGAGAGCCGAACCAGCCAGGGGCGACGGAACGATTTTTGACTGGGGGGGCAAGATTACGAAAAAAGGGCACTTTTGTTTAGTAAAAGGCCAATTTTTTTTCAAGTTTTAAGATAAGATATAGCGATAATGCTAATCTATCAGATCACTATGTATTGAGTAATGATAGCCTACAAGTGTCCGGTATACAAAGAAGGGCATCACACTATGTTATAATGATGTAACCTACTGCCAAGCCTTAAAGCAGCCGGCGGCCATGGCCGCTAAGTAGTGCTTGAATGACCGCCAGTGCTACCTCCTCAATCGGCCAAGTTTGGCCGCCGGTCTCTTCTAGCCAATTATTTAATTTTGCAGTACAATGATCGTGGATTAACTGTCGAAAATATGTAGTATCAAAGAGTGACGTATAATCAGTGTTGTACGTTGACGCCGTCAATTTGACGGCGTCATTTTACGGCGTCAACTTTTTGTTGACGCTGAGGCTAGCGCCGTCAGTTTATTTTTCATTTGACGGAAGTGATAGCGCCGTCAACTATTTTGCCGATTTTAAGCGTCAAGCGCTAAGCGTCATTTTTTGTTTTCATGGAAAATCTCGTTTCACAATAAGAGTTTCACAATGTATTCTGGCCAGCGCGACTCATCTGAATTAACGGCTTTTGCGTTGGTTGGAATGGCTCTCTGGAATACATGCAGAAGAAGTTCGCCAAATGGTGATCACCCAGGTATTGAGAACGAGAGATCAAAGACAGAATGCAAAAAATCCATGAATGGCATCGCGGACGTTGAATATACTTTATTTCAAGAGCTCTATCGTCACCACCGTGTTATCTCGGAGGTGACGGCTCTATGCCCCTGAAAAGAGCGATGTTGGTGCAGTGGACCTCGTTAAAAGATGTATACATGCTAAACTATCACAGCACGCTTGGAACAGTGATACCTTTCCGACTAAACGTTTTCAACTTGTTTTTGAAATACAACACACCAATACCAACCAGCGCTGCTGTGGAACGCATGTTTTCACTTGGAAATGACAATATGCGCAGGGGCGCCGGAAGCGTGGGGGAGCAGGCGGAGCAGATGCCCCCCTGCCCTCAAATTTCTGTGGATGGGGAGGGAAGAGGGGGCAATGGTGCCATTTTAAGGTCATGTAAGCTACTGCACACTTTGCAATATAAAAATTTATGCTATCCGCTTTTAGCCTAATTATAATATTCTATTTTTGCCTCAAAATAATATTCTCGACACAAAATTCTCCATCACAGTAAGTTATATTACATCATTATAAAATAGCATGATGCCCTTCCGTTCCATTGTTCTTTGTATAGCGGACACTTGTATCATTACTCGATAATGAGCTGATAGATGAGCATTATCGCTATATCTTATCTTAAAACTTACAAAAAAAATTGGCCTTTCAGCAACAAAAGTGCCCTTTTTTTATACTCCTGCCCAGTGCCCATCCAGTCAAAAATTGCTCTGGCGCCCCTGAATATGCGTCTCAAACGCAGCAGATTGTCAGACAAACGTTTTGAAATGCTTGTTTTTCTGCAAGGAAATAACTAATAGGCTGAGCAGCTAATTACAATACAGTCTCAAAACATAATACCTGCTCTTTATTTATAGCTATTGTTAGCCTGAACTTGGTTGAAATATTTTCGTTTTATGAGACGCTGGCAAAAAATAGCGCTAGAAATTAGCGCTGACGCTGACGCCGTCAATTTCTTTAAGAGCTTACGCAGTCCTTTACGCTGCAAAGTTTTTAGGCAATTCGCGCTGACGCTGACGCCGTCAAATTATTTCAATGACGCGTACAACACTGCGTTTAATTAGGTCAGCGTATCATAATCGCCATTGTTGCATTGTGCGGGAATATTTGTTATTCTTCTCTCGTGTTGTCGCTATATGTCAGGGCATCCGTTGGTTAGCCACTGCCTGATGGTGTCGTCATCGATGGAAACTAGCCCTTCCATACCATGAGGTGGTCTGTATAGCCGGCAATCCTTGATAATGTGGGCTGCCGTCTGCATTTCACCACACTTATTGATGGAATATATCCATCTGCGATCACCAGCGCTGTAAGTCTTGTTTGTAATTCCCGACGTTTATTTTAACAAAGTCTTAATCCGAAGTGCTAATATACATCGGCTGGCAATATTGTCGTTTTTATGTCGATTCGATGTTGTCGGACATTGAATCGTTGTTAAAATGGAGAACTAGGTTAGTTGACATCCGAGGGAAAAACATTTTTTGTTCATATTTTGCAAAAATTATGCTTCTTTTAGTACCGGTAATGTCCTTCACATCATTGAAATACTTATTTTATTACCTTGCCGTCATCGTTAACACATGTCGAACGTTGTTTTTCGTTGCTAAAAAGAATTCTAGGGAAGTGGCGAACTTCTTTAAAATCAGCCGCATTGGAGACACTTGTGCGAGTGTCGTTAGATGGTCCCGCAGTACTGGATTACAATCCCCCAATAAAGCAGTTATTGCGTGGTGCAACGATTCTATTGTAGGACGTCGCCCAGGCCCAGACTTCAACAACGCTAAGTGATCATTTTAGCATTGTTGCAAGTTTAATTCTATTTACTTGTGCTATCGTTATTTTTTGTTTGTTTGTTTTTGTTTTATCATCTTTATCCTGCATTGCGGGAAAGCGGACTTGAGCGCTATGCATCGATGTACGCCTTCCGACGTACACCTGACCCACGCTGCAGCCGACTGCAATGTCTGTTTCCGGTTGTCTACTCTACTTATGACTTAAATTTGGTACTACCCATTACTCGAAATCGATCACTGGGTAGAGGCAATTATCGTAAAGTTTCTTGCCCAGAGAAACAACAGCAAGTGCGGGTGGCTGGAGTCGAACATGCAGGCTCTCGACTGCGAGCACGCAGCACGCGAGCACGCGACTCCAAGCACGCAGATTTGGCCGCCGAGAAGGAGCTCCCGGTAGGCCACGATGGCTGCCAAAAAAACGAGTTTTAAGGCCTCTTACCTTTGTTGCAAAATTTTGTGCCGTAAATATTATTTTGAGGCAAAAATGAAAGAATATAATTAAGCTAAAAGCGAATAGCAGAAATTGTTATATTGCAAAATGTGCAGTAACTTACATGACTTTAAAAGGGCACCATTGCCCCCCTGCCCCTTCATCTGCAGAAAAATTGAGGGCAGGGGGGCATCCACCCCCCCCCCTGCCCCCTGCTTCCGGTGCCCCTGGAACCAGCGCCGCGTGATCTTGAGCCGGGCGCGTGACCACTAAGCTAACGGGGCGGACTCAATAATACTTTAATGCTAATTTCTTCCTAAACAGAATGAGTGCTATGGTCAGGCCAAATTGAAGTCATAGGCCTACAACAGATTAGATTTATTAGTTCTTATAAAAATGAATAAATAAGTTCTGGTGCTACTTCTAAGCTTCAATTAATTGATGCTTAGCGACTTTACTAAACTTCCAATTGTTCCTGACGGAACGCAAAAATGAGCCAGGAGAGGCACAATGTTGCTTTTGCAACGTCTCAATTCCATTGTTTAACAATGGCTACAGTAAAAGAAAGACTCCTTTTGACCTTTGTATTGCATGGGGCGCAAATTGGATGTTGAAGACAGTGTAAGTCACAAATTTTAATTTTTACCAACCGATTTTTGCGCCCCTATCAATGTGGCGCCCATGGCTCGAGCCATGCCTGCCATATCCTAGGTACGCTTATACTGATCATGCACGCTATAACCACCGCGTTTTGTCGCTTCTACCTTTTTCTAAAAAGGCATGGAATATAAAATTTTTAGGTGTTACGTTCGTGCTATATTTTAAAACTGATTGTCCTGCTTTGCTATCATACACGCTATGACGTTCGCGTTTTGTCGCTTTTACCTTTTTCTATACCTATGTTATGTTTGTCATTATTATACTGTTTTTTTGTTGTGATGGTCAGAACTAAAAACAAACTAAACTGAACGGCCACAAAAATACGTAGCCTAACGATTGAGTCACTTCGGGTTAGAATTGAGTTCAAAAAAAAAACTTTTGGTGGAATCGAACTCATGTCCAAAAAAAAATTACCTTTCGGTGGAATCGAACTCATGTCCTTGCGAGTATGAGCAAGAAAAGATCACACGCTCCTCTGATTCACTTGGCAAAAACAGTTGAATTTAGAAGTTATATACGCACTTTTTTTCAGCAACAGCGCGCATGCGCAATAAAAGAGACGTAAAGATTAAAAAAAGGCATGGAACGGCTGTATTTACGGCGCCGTAAATGCAGCCACTTCCAATTAAATTACAGGTAGGCCTACTTTATAACTTTGTTATTAGATTGTCAAATCTGAATCGAATGCAGTGTGAGCCCATAATTCGCATTAAGATAGAATTCGGGTAGGTTTAGGATGTAATTTGCGTCAAGGTTTAACATAGGCTAACCAAATTTCATACCACCTGTCAGGATAAGTGACAAGTTGGCAATCTTCTCCTTTTTAACTTCCTGCGAGTACGATGGCTTTACGTCTTATGATGTCATCCTCAGCAATGAAGTCCTTCAAGTAGCTAAAGTGTTCACAGGCCTAATTCGACTAGGAATTTTCACATTTCAGTGTGGCAACTATAAGTTGTAGATCGTATTGACGTTTTGTTGTTTATCTATCAAGAACTCCAAGACTGGTGTAGGCTATCATTGAAATACAGTAGCCTATTATAGCCTACTGACATAATTGTTGTGACCAGTAGTTTAAACAGGATGAGTTGCTCTATGTGCGTCTTTGATAAATAAACAACCATGAATGAATGACTCACACATGCTACCGCTTACCTTCGAAGTTTGTCTTTCGCATACAATAAAAACGGAAGAAGCCAGATAATACCAAAAAATATTAGCATAGCAAAAGTATTTTTGATTGTTCTTGATATGATCATCTTTCTTATTTTAAAACTGCTGGTGGCTTTCCATTCCAATTTCCAGTATTATCTTTGTTTGGGTAGCTCTAGAGCTCTCTTCAGCTTTTACACTCATTTCGAACGATGCTGCTACGCAGTGGTGCCAGCTACCGCTGAATGAATTACTGTAGCCTACTCCATAACTGGCCTTAAAATACCCGCTAAAAAGGATTCTCACCTCTTGAAACGCCTGTTCTGTCGGCCTTCCTGTGCAACTTTTTATACTCGCAATGATTTTCTAGAAACTGAAAATTTTCTCAGTTTAAAATTTTTCTCTTTATTAACTTTCAAATTTTCCAAAATACTAAAGTTCCTTTATCACACATACTGCTGCAACGCTCAGACAGCAAATGAATTTCTCCATTCCAGCTTCGAAAAACCTCAATCGTACTTTCAATCCCTTGTGATGGTGTTTTTCGCCAATATTAAGGTATTTTTAACACTTAACAACAGAACTGTTTTATCGTTAGCGCTGGTGTTTCCGAACTAGACTTCACCGTCCTTTATTGAATGGAACTTCAAGTCATCCCCAATCACAATTTATTTGTCCCCAAGGATTTTAAAATTTATTTGAATCAGAAATAGAATTTTCAACTGGCAACATTGTCATCTGTCACAAGCCAGAGTTGCCAAGTTGGTCTTTGTGGGGACAGCTTTCAGAAATTTGACTTTTTTGAAAGTCAGTTGGCTCCTCAATTTTGGGTTAGGTCTTTGGCCCTTTTTGCCCTTTTTCAAAACCAGTTAGTTCCTTAAATTTTAGTTTTCCCCTTTATAGTTTTTTGGTCCTTGTTTGGTCTTTATCAAAGTATGAGAAATTTTAAGATGATCCTTGAGGTTATTGATCCAAGGCATTTAAAAGTGTTGATTTGTTTGAAAGCCGTATTAATATCGTCTATAATCGAGATTGATATCATGTATTACCAGCCATGGTTTACCCATGCCTTACATAGCCTACTACAATACACTTTAGCGGATATTTATATTAAACTTTATTATAGCAAAGGAAGCTTACACATCACATCTTTTCAGTGTGTTCTTTGCTTCGATAGTTTGGTTTTTTGAACCATAGACAAACAAAACAAAGTTTAACATAATGTATTACATAAATAAATACATCCATTGAGGATAGAGGATCTCCTGACTACGAAGCAGCAGGCCAGCGATTCTCCATCAAGTATCAGTTTAGAGTTCTGTATTTTTTATTAAAAATGGATGGAGAATCAGCAGAGCACTATTTATGGCATATGCATTTCGCATTAGCCTACTAGTATAGAGCATCATTAGTGCCTTATTCAAATAGAATCTATAATTAATTCATTTAATCTATTTGAATAAGGCACTAGTTCTACACTTGTAGAGCGAAATGCATAAAAAATATAACATAATAACTCAAACGCTTTCTACACGTACGTGTGTCCTCATCAGGAATTACTTAAATCTGCAATATACATAAAATGAAAAATTGTACGATAGATTTGACTTTGCACTATAACCAGAGTCACTATATACATAGTCTGGAAAGTCAATGGCAAATCTGCCTGAGGTTGTTGTTTACAGCGCCACCTAGGAGAGCTATGGTTAAATCACAGAATCTGCTTGGAAGGTATGCAAATACAGGCATATTGTCTACTATCAACGGCGAAACTGTGCATGATATTGTGGTTGCAGACTTGTTTTAAACTATTGTAGAATGTTTAGGATGTTAGTTACAGTTATTATCCAGAAAAATTCGTTTGGTCTACTTTTCTGAGGCTTAGTTTAGCATGACTACAAGTAGTTAAAAGATGATGTGAGTTTTCAAATTACTAAGGAATTGATTAGTTTATAGTTTGAAGTAGTGGTCTTTAAAGTTCATAAGTTTCAATGTACCAAGTATATACATCAGCTTACTAATTGAAGGGATTAATTACTAAATATTTGTGAAAGCTTTAAGCTGAAGTAGGCTTGAAATTAGTACCGTAATTGGCAGATGCTACTTAGCCAGCATCATTTCCAAAAACATTGTTTGATCGATTAATTCAGTTGACAGTTATTTTAAAAAGGTCTATAAAGTTGTTTTATTATGTGATACAACAAAACGGTGATAGGTTTCAATCTGTGATACTCAAAATAACCGCTCCCAAAAATAATGTATAAACAAAGAGCATTAGCAAGACAAATTTGAGTACCGGTAAGTATGTAGGTTCAGTAATTTAAAGCAACAATGTCATAAATATTAAAAGTCCTGAGATTTAACTTAAAACTAGTTAGGCTGAAGGAAGATACAGCAGAATCAGATACGGTACCTACCGTAACTTGTTCCATATTTGGGGAACCTGGTTTGCGACATAGCATAATTGGTTATGTAGGCTACAGACTGGAAATTTGATTGAATGGACCAGTTAAGGCAGTTATGCTGACAAAGGTTATGTTTTGTTTATTTCCTTTGTGTTGTAATTTTTTATTAGCATGCCATTTTTTTGTAGGTCATCAGTCTACTTTGAGACTGCTAGCAAACACTGGTTTAATGCAGTAACCGGTTAACCACTACTTTGCTTTGTATCATCTTCTTTTCGCCCTTTTTCACATCACAGAAAACATAGGCTAGCTTATGACTGCTTGAGGTTTCAGTGGCATGGCTGAAGTTTTTCTTGTTGAAGTGGCTACCGTTACTAATTGCTTGTGATCTGCTTGACATATGTTACAAAATACCTATAGGCTATCATAACGTGTCAAAATCAACAACTTGGCATTAGGTTGCATCCCAATTTCTTAACTAATTCACATATTTAAAATGAACTGCCAAGTTGTTGATTTTGACAATTTGAATATTTCAGATATGTTACATTTTAGCATGTTACTTGTGGGCCTGTCATTCCTGATTTTGAAAACAATTTATATGCTTAATACAAATAGAGAATGTTCATAAATACAGTATATAATATATATATATATATATTTCTTACAATGCAGCAATAAGTGTACAAAAAGGTTTACAATTATACAATTCTTAAAAGTCATTAAAATGTTGTCACAATGCTTGGAAGCTCTTCAAGACATGAGTGAAGAACATCTTATATTTTTCGATAAGGTATGTTGAGCTTGACTTCTTTACATGCAAAATACTATTCAACCAAATATAGTTATTACTATCTAAACCTAAAGCTTACTGGTTAACAATTCTCCGCAACAGCATTATCTGTTAACCGGGTTATTATATTGTGATTATTCTTGTATTTTTTTTTGTCTTTTTGCATGTATGGTAATTAATATGGACTTATTGGTGTGATGCAAATAAATTGTAATAATAATATTATCAATATGAAATTTGGAAATCTAACCAATGAAATACTTAACTGCTTCAGGGCCTTCAGGTTGAAAAAGTTAGCTTTCAAAAGCATATTATGCAATATACATGATTATGCTGGTGCTACTTTAGAAGTGCATTAATTCAATAATTTTGAGATACCAGTAATGAACGTTCTTCTTTGGATGCCATTTTTTTGCATACTATATATAGCAATTGAACGTGACTTATTTTACATTACTGGTATGCTAAAGAACAATGGCATCACATGGTCACCTTAGTTCGGAGATATTAATGGCACTTGATGAAGATGGTGCATTAGGCTACTGAATTTATTTGTATTTTACAGTTGAATGAAGATTTGGATGGTGGAAATTCGCCTATGAAGGGGGAATTTTCTTCGAAAAGTGGGGAATTACACTGACATATTGCTCAATGAAATCAACAACCTTAATCTGCCTAATGCATATCATGAGTATTGTAAACTAAATGTAAAGAAAGCTTATTGCCGGACTTGGACTGTGGAAGGTATACAGCAATTCATTAACTGGAACCTCTACGATGGCGCTTTTGAAGAACTTTTCTAGACCCTTGCTATGTTGACATGTATTGCTTTCGCTGTGATGGTCAGAAATAAAAAAAAAAACTGAACTTATAAAAAAAAGTGCTGTATGCGTATGAGGAGTCATATTTTTACTTACCACTGCAAGACTTCTTACATGGTAGAAACAAAACAGCTAAACAATTGCATAAGCCGAACAGTGCACTTCGTAGGCCTAGCACTCCGAAAAGTATAAACAATTCTAAAAGCAAACATTGAAGGGGGATTCCTGTTGTATTTTGTTATCCGTTTTTGATTTGTACAATAAACATCGTAGCATGCTTTTCAAGCTGATTTCACAGCACATTACTTTAATAAAGAATAAAATAGGCTTTCTATTATACCGTAACTTAAATACTGTAAAAAGTACACAGAAGGGTGCCAATGCGGCAATGATGTAGTTGCAGTGAAAGTACAGTAAACCACTTTTATAATCCCCATTCATTCGAATGAACTAAAAAGTATAAGAAACCATGCGGATTAAAATTCTCGTTTATATACCCATACTGTATGTTATATGTGAGGTTTACTGTACCAGAATATACAGTATGCATTGTAGATACGGAGTTCCTTCAATGCAGGTACGGATTCTCAAAGTGCCAATTTCAATCACTGTTTTATGCAGTTTTGAGTAAAGCGCAGTATGCCAGAGTGGTTAGTCTAATGTTCACTCTCAACATTAGATCTCTTCACTGCAGAGTGCTTTACAATATCTAAACTTTTGGCGGTACTGCTAAACATTCGAACTGTAGACGCAGTATCACATGCAACTCTTTGATGCTGTCGACCGAAGTAATGTTCAAGAGGATCCTGCTTTATTCTTGCAAGTATGGTACATAATCTGCGCCAGTAGCAGACGTTTCCCAAATTATTGCTGGTAAGGACGATACGAGAAGAGCATCTGAAGCCTTACTTAGTAGCATATTCTCTCTATTGACATCCCCAACTAAATCTGAAAATCAATGACCTATCATAAATAACATTTAGCAATGTATGTTACAATTAGCACACGTGTTCATTACTAATTAACTAGTGTTAGCGCGTTGGGGCCGAGGCCGAGTGGTTAGCGCGTTGGGCTCGCAGTCGAGAGCTTGCATGTTCGACTTCAGCCACCCGCACTTACTGTTGTTTCTCTGGGCAAGAAACTTTACGATAATTGCCTCTACCTAGTGATCGATTTCGAGTAATGGGTAGTACCAAATTTAAGTCATAAGTAGAGTAGACAACCGGAAACAGACATTGCAGTCGGCTGCAGCGTGGGTCAGGTGTACGTCGAAAAGCGTACACCGATGCATAGCGCTCAAGTCCGCTTTCCCGCAATGCAGGATAAAGATAAACAAACAAACAAACACACTACACAGGGATGCTAGATTAGTGAATCTTCTCAATATACGAGTAAAGTAGCAGTGAGCACCATATGCTTATTGCTTAAATTTAAAAAAAAACATAATATGTGTGACACATTATGTGATTCACTAGGCATAAGCTCTTAATTTTTACTAATGTCAACCATCATGACATACAGCATAAAATTATACTATTTTATTGTGTTGATCTTACCTGATGAAACTGTTTTTCCCACTGTGCTGTTGAAACAGAAAACCTTTTCTTTTCATCACTTGGAACTTTGTACAAGTAACAAAATCCCATATTTGTAGTGTTGTTACATTGTGGTAAACAGCAGTTTATTCCACCCCATTTACGCTTAACTTGGGACATTATCAAACTAAATAATCATAACTAAGATAATTCACAACCCTACATAGAGTACAGCATTTGATTATGAACTGTAATGCTAATAACAACAAAAGATAATTGCTAACAAAGGTAGTGGTTAACCGGTTAATGCATTAGTGTCTGCTAGTAGTCTCAAAGTAGACTAATTGATCTTCAAAGAACGGCAT
The DNA here is from genome assembly GCF_918807975.1 of Aplidium turbinatum. Classification (NCBI taxonomy): domain Eukaryota; kingdom Metazoa; phylum Chordata; class Ascidiacea; order Aplousobranchia; family Polyclinidae; genus Aplidium; species Aplidium turbinatum. The sequence continues at coordinate 52,976,696 of NC_137472.1, forward strand.
GCTTAAGATAACAGGAAATTACAACACAAAGGAAATAAACAAAACATAACCTTTGTCAGCATAACTGCCTTAACTGGTCTATTCAATCAAATTTCCAGTCTGTACGTAATCAATTAAGATGCTATATATGTCGCAAACCAGGTTCTTCAAATACGGAACACGTTACGGTAGCCTATCTGATTCGTTGGTAAATAAAGCCTGTGCTGATCCGAACCACATACTACACGATTGCGTATCCACTGTCAATGTCCCAATCATACAACGCCTACCATCACGGCGCCCTTTTGTAAGGCATGCTGCAAAACTCCAGCTCGCTGATTTCAGCACGTCAGATGCCTGGTCCGAGGAATTGAGCACTGTGCCAAAAATAAAGTCTCGCCTCGTTCTATTCGATGTCTCTCCTGCCTCTTCACTCCCACTTGGTTCTGAGCTTCAGAGAAGGGAGTGGGTGACACTGAACCGAATAAGAACGGGAGTTGGCCGCTTCAATGCTTGCTTGACACGCTGGGGCATAAGGGACTCTGCTGCTTGTCAGTGCGGTGCGACGGAGCAAACAGCTAACCACATTATCTTTGGGTGTCCCATCTATTCCCCTCCCAATGGAATAACAGGCCTCCGTACACTAGATGACTTGACGAAAAGTTGGCTCCAAGTCCTTCCATTCGGCTGACCATAAACTTTCTGCTTCATACGAACGACGACGATCTGATTCTGCTGTATCTTCCCTCAGCCTAACTAGTTTTAAGTTAAATCTCAGGACTTGTAACCTTTGTGACATTGTTGCTTTAAATTACTGAACCTGCATACTTACCGGTACAGTAGCCTACTCAAAATTGTCTTGCTAATGCTCTTTGTTTACAAATTATTTTTGGGAGTGGCTATTTTGAGTGCCACAGATTGAAACCTATCAACTTTTGTTGTATCTTTATACACTTTTTTTAAATAACTGTCAACTGAATTAGTTGATCAATCAATGTTTTTGAAAATGATGCTGGCTAAGCAGCATCTGCCAATTACGGTACTAATTTCAAGCCTACTTCAACTTAAAGCTTTCACAAATATTTACTAATTAAACCCTTCCATTAGTAAGCTGCTGTATACACTTGATACATTGAAACTTATGAACTTTAAAGACCACTACTTCAAACTATAAACTAATCAATTCCTTAGTAATTTGAAGTCACATCATCTTTTAACTACTTGTAGTCATGCTAAACTAAGCCTCAGAAAAGTAGACCAAACGAATTTTTCTGGATAATAACTGTAACTAACATCCTAAACATTCTACAATAGTTTAAAACAAGTCTGCAACCACAATATCATCAACAGTTTCACTGTTGATAGTAGACAATATGCCTGTATTTGCATACCTTCCAAGCAGATTTTGTGATTTAACCATAGCTCTCCTAGGTGGCGCTGTAAACAACAACCTCAAAACATGACTTTCCAGACTATGTATATAGTGGCTCTGCTATAACTGTAACGACAATCCGTACTGAAAAACACAAACTGAACAAGTGATACACAAATGATTACAAGTAAATTACACGACGGAAACAGATCACATGAGGTGTAAACTACAGACATGTGAGAAACAATTAGAACACACACAAAAGTAACGATGAACCACAGGCGAATGACTGCCAGTTAAGAGACGGATTATTACGTTTGATTCTTAAACCTTCCATGATCTTAATCTGAAATTCAGATCTGCCTCGAGTGGTGATTTTAAATTGGTCGATCGAGACATTGTCAGTGCACGTTTCACAAGAGGCGATGTGATCTTTAATTGCACCTTTGGTTGTTAAGTTTGGGTTTAAGTGCTCCCCGACCCTTGTCAATAAATGTCTAGTTGACATACCAATGTATGTCTGGCTTGCGTTACGCAAACAACTAAATTTATACACAACATTCGAAGAAAGAGCAAAGGGGTTACGGGGTAGGCGACTTCAGTTGAAACTATTGGTGCACTTTAAACGTTTTATGGACTATACAGGATGAATGTCACATGAAAATTTCTTTTTTATAAATTTAGCTAGGTTTTTTGCAAAACTTGTTGAATCTTTTCCTAAAAAGGATACGGTATATAGCCTACTTATAAAATAACTAAAATGTACTCCTTCAGGCGTTTCTTTTGGTTCATCAGCCATGAAGGTGTTTATGACTTTATTGAAAAAAGTGAGAAGGATATCCATTTGAATAAAACATGTTTTTCAATTTCTTTCTGAAACAACTGATCATCAGAACACATCAAACGAGCACGAGATATCAGACACAAGAATAAACCAGATTTACATTTATTAGGACATAGAGCGTTTTAATAGCAATCCAGTGTTCAAGTGCTGGTAGGTTTTCGCCAAATCAAAAGTATCAAAGGTATCAAATCAAAGGTATCAAAAGAATTTTGATCCATTTCAGAATCTAAAAAAGCGATAGTAGGCCTATCATTGAATTTTTCAAGTAAAAATTCGATATTTTTATGCTGCAAGTTTAAGAGGTTTAAAAATTTTCAGCACGATTCATCATCTTCAAAAATGGCAAAAACATCATTGACATAACGTAAATACAGTTTGAGATAAAAATCGCGATAAAATTCAAATATTTGGTTTCGATGTGTGCCAAAAAGAAGTTTGCCAGTGTTGGTCCAATGGGGAACGCATGGTGACGCTATCTGATGAAACAAACTATCGTTGTGCAAGAACATGCTTTCTGTGGCTAAATGTTGAACATTGCCTTATAAAATATTTAACTCTTTTACCTAAAAGTTTAGTTAGCAAAACCAAACCTTGATTGGACGCCTTTTCACAAATAAAGCACAACCAATTTTTAAAACACGTAATTTATCAATCATGCTGCAAATTCGGAAACTGTCGCTGACGCCCAGTTGAGAACCGCTGGGTTATGCAGTGAAATATTCCATAAAAATAGTATCTGCGAAGCGAAGGTAGGGATACCTCAGATAGCTTTTCAAAGTTCTAACATCCTGAAAGGCTACATCACAACAGGATATACAAATTTTAAAGAAATGTATCATTGAAATCTTTCTGCAGTCATAAACGTTTTTTTTTTTAAATAGTAAGGAAATTTAAATTTAAACCAAACGTTCTACCCAAATCTAATTTAAATTTGATGAATTTGGTTACATACAAAACGACCTATGATCACATACACAGTGTGCACCTTGATAAAACAAAAACAATCTTGCGCCACAAATGCCTAAAAAGTGACCAATACAAGATTATATTTGTCAAAAATTTCCGGGGCAAGCCCCCAATACCTCCTATCCAACTTTACTCTTTCGGACATTAAGTTTTGCATAGTCCATTTATCTTATAAATTTTGCTGTACACTATTTAAAGTCTAGTTTTTCCCCAACGTTTTTCCAAGTCCGCTACTGCATTGTCGGCTTATTTAGGCTACTATTTTTAAAACCTTAGAGTTGTTTACTTTTTGCTGAAATAAATGTAATTTTTTTCTCTACATTGAAAGAGTTTGCTGATGTAACCTATATAACTCTTTCTTGTCTTATATTTAAGAGCCATCACTAAACATAGAGTCTCACTATTGGATTTTGGGAGAGCAAACTGGTGGTCACACGACCCTAGCTATACGATACGTGCAATGCGGTCAGTATATCAAAGTTTTTAAACCGAGCAATGCTTTTCTCCGCGTGTTTTAATAAAAAAAAGCAGTTGAACCTATTTTCTGGTGTCTCTTGAACGTCTTTGTTTTATACATACAGAGTATTTTGGATACTTACAAAACTGATAAAAACAATTCATTCTTCTGGCTTTATTCTCACTTCTGGTGGGATCGTCGGTGATAAAACGCCGATAAAAAAGCTTTTATAAAAAATGTAAAATCAATTAAAAAATAAAATAAAGCTTAAAGCGATACAATAAAAGTAAAAGGAACTTCAGCATTAACATCTACAAGTATCTTTTTGATCAAACGTTCTATATATCTTCATCCATTCTTTGTATAATTTATTCAATACTTTTCCTCCAAGATGTGTTGCGGCATAGGGTTTAGGAGCAACAACCATTTCATTTGTTAAACCAAACTCTTGGCGCAAAATCCCCGTAATCCACACATCATCTACGTTCAAGGGCTCTTTGTACTTTGCAAGCTCAAACAGTTGACGCATAACTTTTACACTTGTAGTATACATTCCACCTGGACAAAATTTGGGCCATGTAGTCCATTTGTATACTTTATGTGAAACGTAGTTTTTGTTCTTCTCGTTTCTAAATGGAGATCCCATATCAGACCATAATTGGTACATGCAAACGATCGGATATTCTGGCCATTCTTTTTCAACACTTGTTTTTTTAAATTGATCTACTGCTTTTTGAACTTCTTTTATATTGACAAGAATATCATCGTCCACTGAAGAGTAGTAACAGCTGTCGTAGAGGTTTTCGGTAGCCCATTGCATTCCAGCTAACGTTTTCAATACTACGTTCCTGAACAACATTGATTCAATATAGAGATGTTCAAAAGAAACATGTTTCGAAAACATTTATTGTAATACAAGCATCACATTTCTTGGTTTCGAATCGTTGTCGACTTACAGGGATACTAAAGGAAAAATGTGACTTGGCGATTTTCCACGTTCTTTGTGTTTAACTTGCTACCATAAAACGATTTTCAATAAAATTTTGCCCCTTTGCGATCTGACCATCATTGCGCGCGTGCTTTTGTCAGAGCTTTCAAAACCAGAATGGGCCTGAGCAGCGAAGCGTGCGACTGTACAGTCTACGTAACAAAAGACGAGCAATCAGCTGATCACGCAACAATTGTTACTGCCGGCGATTTAACTGTAGGCTATGTATGTATGTACATCAAAACATCAGATTTCAACGTCAAAACATCAGACAGTTTGCTCAAAACCTCAGATCTGATGTTAAAACATCAGATGTTGTAACGTGGCTTTTGTTATTGCTGTCTTTTGTGACGTATTCTCGAGCTGGGTTTGCACTTTTTGGTCATTTTGAAAAAAATGAAAATAAATGAAACATTGGACTTTGGGCCTTGCCAGCGCCATTAAAAACAATTTTTTTTCGGTAATTTTTTTTTAAATGTATTCTTGAATGTTCAGTTTACGCATTTTAATGCTTAATTCCCGTTTGAAAACTTCATTTAGTATGCCTTTAAAACGAAATCAAAACTCATACAGAAAGACTTAGGCTAAGTTTAAAAACTTACATCAAGAGTTTAAAACAAAATGCTCAGACAGACAAATTAAAACGAATGAAGTATCAAAAAGACTGAAATTATAAACCAATAAAAAGTTACACAAAATAACGAAACGAAGGGCTTGGCTACTACCTTACTACATACACACTTACTGGTATCCATCGTCTTCATTGATCTGCAGTATATCTCCATTTTGTTGATATTCTTCATCGATTAGTGCTTGGGTGATGTTGTCGGCTTTTGCAATTACAAATATGGTTTCAAATATTCCTCCGGCAAAGTATTTTGTCGATGCCCAGGTGCTACGAATCAACTCACGAAGCTTTATATGAGCCGCAGCCGATTTCACGAAAATGACCATTTTCCAACGCAGGTCTAACACGAACACGATGAACAATGGTACAAAAGCTACTCTCAGACAATACTGAAGCATGTAACTTATCATAGGTCCATAGCAAAGAAAAGGTAGTTTGTTGCCATGCCGCCATGTTGCGCACATCATGACAATGCGCATTCTCAGAGCGAATAATGTACAGTCGTACAAGATAAAATTTCGAAATTAAATACTGCAATACAGTGTAAGACAAGTGAAAAATAAATGGAGTAATAAAACAGCTCGTATGTTTCTGCATTTACTTGCGCATTTTTTAAACAAACGTTGTAGCTATTGTTAGAAACTAGTTAGTTTTCAATGCATGGATTGATAATGTTAAAACACGTTTTTTTTAGCTCTCGTGTTTTCACGTTTTTTGTCTTATATATAATGATTTTTTATTTATTTTTATTATTTGCTATCATTTTAAGCATATTTTCAAGAAGCAATGGTTCAATACAATCATCATAAAGATCTGCAAAGTTAAACTAAAAACAAAGGTTATGTTTGTTGAGCAACAGATTACATTAGACTTGTTTCAACTTATTTTATATTTTAAACATTATTTAGAGTTATAAGCCTTGTTACTTAATGCAACAAATAGTGTACCAGCCTCATTTTCTTATCATAAATCAATTTCGCTATCGCAGCACCCTCAGTATGATCATGTCAAGAGCCAAGTAGGCTATGCCAATAGCTCTTGACATGATCATACTGAGGATGCTGTGATAGCGAAATTGATTCATGATAAGAAAATGAGGCTGGTAGGCCTACACTGTTTGTTGCATTGAATAACAAGGCTTAGCCTATAGTGATGATACGAGACAGTCAACCGCTTCAAGTGGACAATTTGTTGGGTTGGTTAACAAAAACAGAAAAGTTTTATGAGTCAATTTTGTGCAAATAGTTTATAAAAAAAATTCCTTTTATCTATATTATACTTTTTGTCGAAAAAATTATTTTCTTTAAGCTCATGAATTTTTATAAAAAAAGCACGATCACAAACAAAGACGACTCATATCTCGGTGCATGACCATGCGGTATAGTTGACTGCAACGTGTTAAGTAAGCGACTAAAAAGAAACACTGGGTTTGGTTTCAAATCTTTTCTTCGGATTGACGAAGTCTTTGACAGGTTATTCTTGAAAGTTTTGCAGCATCACAAATCACTTGTACAGGCTTGGAACTTAGTTTCACTACAGTTTCACTTGTACAATGTACACTTTTGTACAGGCTTTGAACCACTGACGCAGGGCTGGTTATCGAAATTGGCAAAGTAAAGTTTCCATAGTTGTTGTCTGTAAATTAGTCCATCCACAAGGTGCCGCTGAATGGAAAATAGTTTTGAATTGCGTGCAATGAGCAACACTGAAAAAGAATTTTAGCCTATGTATTTATTTCTTACTGTTTGCAACCTCGCAAGATTTACAATTTCTGGATACCAGATCAAGGTCAGGTTCTTTCAAATATTCTATTCTCGGTTGTGGCTCCAGGCATTTAACTTGATGAACAGACTTGTTTGCAATGGAAGAAAGATTGTCATTAACATCATATGTCTCTGTCAAATAATGCTTTGTCAGTAGCCTACATTCATACTTAGTTCTAAGGAATTTTCATCACTGCACATTTTTCTAGAAAACAGTTAAACGCCATATGGCATGAAAACAATGAAATTACAAGCAAAAGCGGCTTTTCTGGTTACCTTGCTCTTGGCTTTGCTTGCTATGCATTACAGTTTAATTTAGGCTATTGTGCAAAATTCAATTTTTTGTGAAATTGAAAACAGGAAATAACCAATCAAGTTGCATTTTAGTAAGCAACAGCAAAACAAATAAACGATATTAAAAAAATACTTAAATTTTATTTTTCTAACCAGTTAAAGCGCTTAATTGGTTTAATTAAAACCGCTTTTAATATGATGTCACATCAAGAACAACTTTAAAAAACACAAAAAGATGTTTACAGCAGGACAACTAATCTGGATGATTGATACAGTTCAGTAACGATAGTTTTGCGTAATGGTTATTGCCTTTGTGCATTCCACCATTCTTTGTGCATTCCACTACATGCACAATTGCCTTTGTGCATGTAGGCCTACACTCAGGGATGGAGGAACCATTTTAAAAGTAGGTGGGCCCGAAGGCGCAGCAGTTAAAGTTAATCAAACTTCTGGGGGGCTTCGCCCCCCAGACCCCCCCATGACATTGCTGCATTCCTAATACTTCAAATCGCTTATACATTGTGTTTTCATGATTGCCTTTTATGCCAACCAGCGAAAAATTTCCATTTTTGGGTCCGATTTGGCCAAATAAATTACAAAATTGTTAAATTGCTCTATAGCGCTGTACAAAATATGGCGATGTACACACAAATAAAAAGGCAATATACACACACAGTTATAATACCAACCTGGGAGAAATAATCTGCAGCATTACACAGTAGGCCGACGTGCATGCACTGCATAGTATGTAATGATATCATTGTTTTAACCTTGGAGAACAATTAGATTGATTTATAGATTACCACACGCAACCACACCCACACGTGCTTCCCATCAACAGTGGGCTCAACAGAAAAGTTTGAAGATTAGATTTCATCATTGAGCTATCAAAGATAACACAGGCAAACAAAAATTTTATTTTTAAAGGCACGGCATGTGAGAGTCATTTTAGGGTATTTCGAGGCCCTGATTCCGAAAATGCACTTTTTTTTCGAATTGGCTCTAGTTTTTAAGCTAGCCTACAGCAAAAACATTTTTTTTTGCAATTTTGAGCCTCTATAGATTTAACATCGTGTCGTTTATTACATAGACAAAACTGAAAGTAATCCTAGGCACATTTCTGAGTTGTATAAACGCCATTTAAAATCAATCACCTTAAATACTGTATATTTGTTGACTTCAACAATATCAGACTTACTAAGCTACTAAGTACAAATAAAATACATACATTGTTTTGCTTAACAAATTAGACGAATAAGCAAAACAAAGCCATCGATGAACAAACGCAATTCTTTATTATGGTAGACTTACTACAGGCCTACTGACTGAGCAACACCCATCAAGGTACGAAGGCCATTTATACCGTATCAATAAAGTAGCTGCTTAAAATTTTATCCTTGTTACGGAAGAATGTAATCTTGGTTCGAAATTCAATTCCTGGTAGTTTCGAAAATTCGAAGAAACTAAGTGCATTTTTGGAATCAGGGCCCTGAAATAGGCCTACTCTGAAATGACTCTCACCTTTTGTGTCAAATTTGTTTTGTTGACCTGTGTAATCAAACTAGTGTGTATCAAATGAGTGAAGAGCTTTTTTTTGGAAATCCTTCTCTAAATTACCGTTTTCACTACCTTTTCAAAGAAATTTGGCTTTCAAAAGTGGGTGGGCCAGGCCCACGCAGAAAATAAAGTAGGTGGGCCCAGGCCCACGAGGCCCACGTGGTTCCTCCATCCCTGCCTACACTTGATTACGTCGTGCCTTCCTGTGGCTGTGAGTAGTTCGTTATCATTGTAGCAGGACTTGGTAACAACTACAGTGATTTGTGACTTGTACAAAGCTCAGACCTCTTTTCCATTCCTTTACGTTTGTGGGTTTCTATAGCTATTCTGCCGTCAGGGGCGTCGAAAGGAGGGGGCGGATGCCCCTGCCCTCAGATTTTCTCTGGATGGGGAAAATGGTGCCTTTTTGAGGTCATATAAGCTACTGCACATTTTGCAATGTAACAATTTCTGCAATTCGCTTTTACCCTAACTATAATTTTTCATTTTTGCCTCAAAATAAATGCGCTCAGACCAGGGATTTAAAAGAATTTCTACGCACGTGAAACAACACGTAGATATTGCAGATGATCAGCAATCAAAGGCAAATGGAATTGAAATTTTTTTTTAATTTTTTGACAAATATTCATCTTATTTCACAAAAACTGTGTATTTCCCAAAGATATGCGTTGCATCTATGCATTATGTAACATAGGCCACTACTCGGGGTTAGCATCTAATTATTACAGTGAATATTGTGATATTGAACTTTTTACGGCAACCGTTATGCTATACTGACATGTATTGAGCACTATAAAGTTTATAGCACCCCCCAAAAGTCCATTTCAGCATTTTCAGAGATTAGAAACATCACCGGTTGAGAAACTCGGAGATGCTTATTTTAATGTTGAATTGTATTTCACTACAACAAACTTGCGTGTGTAGATTAACAGAAACCGCAGTTTGGGCTGTAGTGTAGAGATATGGACCACCCTACAATAGAAGTAAACACCCACCTGGTTTATGTTTTTGCGGCAAGTTTTTTATTTCATTTGCATGTTTTGCTTTTGCACATGGCTTGCCTAGGAGAGTACTTTGTCTGAGCATTTCATTTGACAACCTGTAAAGTATTTTAACAACTTTCAGTAGCGCTTGTAACAGCCTAATTTTTGTTAGGTTAGTCATAGGGGCGGATCCGGCAAGCAGTTCTGGGGAGGAGGCAATTTCAATTAAACACAACAATGTGTAGATTTACATGAATTCGACCTTGCAAAAACACTGTAAATACAGTTACTTTTCTGTATTTTAGAGAGGGCAATCCCCCAAAGGCCTAACTTCCGGGATCCGCCACTAGTTAGTCACAGCGTTCATGCAATAACGATAAATAACAAATGTTTTCAGCTGTCGAGTGTAGTAAAAATTGACAATGATAGGTAGGCTATACGTTTCGTCCATGAGACTGGAGAGTTCTTGACCGCTGCGTTTGTCAGTCAATTGAATTTTTATCATTGTCAAAAGAAAACTACTAAACCAGTTGTCGCCAAAGATGTAGCCTACACTGTGTGTAAGTAGCGATCTTCCTAGCGTCAGTCCAAGGCTGAGTTCTCATGAAAAAACAGCGAGCATTGCGTTTCGCTAACCATTCGGTATTGCCTCCACGGTATCCACTAAGACTAAGTGACTAAGACTAGCCATATATTAGCATTAATAATTAATTGTTGGCAGACTTCAAGGCAGGCGTTGAGGCTGCACTCAGGCGCGAATCTAAGAGTTTTTTTCGGGGGGGGGCCAGAAAATTTGAAAATCAATTAAAAAGAAAGAAAAAGCTAAACAGATATGAACAATGTGAAGAAAGGGGCGTTCTTCCCGGCTATCAGCACAAGGCTGAGCACTCACTAGTACAGCGAGCAGCTGCGATTCGCCAACCATAACGGTGTAGCTTCCACGCTAGCCATTCAGACCATCCAATCAACAATATGTTTCTCGGCAGCCGATTTGTAGCAAGAATTGACAGCGATAGACACGTGTTTCGCCCATGAGGCTGGGCTCATCAGTATCGCACCGTATTCTGCCACAAATTTATTCGACCACCGCTTTACCAGTCAGTTTAACTCTTATCTTTGTGGAAACAAAGAAAGAGCCAACAAAACCAGCAGGCGCCAGGGCAGAGGACATTGTGAAGAAAGGATAAGAGTTAGAAGAAAGGATAAGAGTTTCCACAAAGATAAGAGTTAAACTGACTGGTAAAGCGGTGGTCGAATAAATTTGTGGCAGAATACGGTGCGATACTGATGAGCCCAGCCTCATGGGCGAAACACGTGTCTATCGCTGTCAATTCTTGCTACAAATCGGCTGCCGAGAAACAGATATGAACAATGATACTACGACTGTACGACATATACGATATGCTAGAAAATAGACATTAAAACAACCATTGTCATCAATTGTGATGCCGAGGGACTAATATCAGCTGTTTAGAAGCATATCAAACCATTTGATGCGGAAACATACAATTTTTCACAAAATTTCGGGGGGGCCCGGGCCCCCTGGCCCCCCCCCATAAATCCGCGCCTGGCTGCACTAGTATGGTTTGCGAAAGGTTGCTCGCTGTTCTATATTGAGTACTCAGCTTTGTGTCAATGCCAGGTAGGTCGCTCCTTCTACAGTTCTACGCAATACTACAAAAAAATAGTATTTATTAAACTCGCTTCATGTAGCTTACTGTGGAGCAGTCTGATTGTAAACTGGGAAAATAAGATTAACACTTAAAGATAAACAATTACTGTAAAGTCCATTGCATGCTATATATTTGTGAGTTGTGGAAATTTAAAAACCCAAGATTAATTCTTTTCAAATGATCTCTTGCTTCTCTTCTGCGCTAATATTTTATACTTCGTTGTAAAGTTTAATTACAATTATTCTAAAGTATATTTTAAACACAGTATTTGAGGATTAATAGTGTTGACGGTGGTTCCGGAGGGTACTTTTAGACCCTGCTTGTTCAGTTTAGTTGTTTTTATAGCTGACCATTAAAGCGAAAACAATACACGTCAACATAGCAAAGGTCTAATCATGTTAAGGTTCCGCAGCCTTTTAAGGGAGCCTGGAAAGTTGAAGAAAATGTCGATACTTATTGCTATTGCATGATGCATGCATTTTCATCGAGTCAACTTTATTTTAAAGATTGCGGTATTTTTGTAATTTGAGAAAATCTACCTCGTTTCTCGTTGATTTTATTGCATTGTCCATTATTTTGATGTTTCTTGAGAGGTGTCTTGTTGTTATTTTATTGTTTTAGCGGTATCTTGTTTTCAGTTTTCAAGATGTTATTGGTACCGGCCCATTCAACGGCCCTGTTCATGATAATGTGTTGCCAAATAATGTAAGCACTGTTCGTTGCCATAGAAACAAATCGAAAATGTGTTACCCCTGGAACAGCAACAGAATCATACTGAGACCAAGTTGGTACAAGGAAGTACTGTAACAACTGATCTCGACGTGAAGTTACTCAACCACGTCATGGATGTGACGGTAGCTTTTACATTACAAAACCAATCTGTTGCATCGTTGATGCTAAACTATAACGCTGGAAACGTTTCTGGGAAGTTAAATTTCTAACGTTGCTAGGCTACATTTGAACGACATTGCACCCACATTCCTTCCTGAAATAGAGGCAGTGGTGTTTTAACTTTGTACTCATTGTCACGATGGCAACAGACGTATAAATAATGTGGTTGATACGTTTCTAAGACGCTGTAAACTTATCAGGATCGAACTTATAGTTATGCCATAAATAGTCACGTAACAATAGGTTAAAAAAACGTGGTATTTGCTGGAAAGCTATGTTGTCCTCATATATTATTGCAGACCAATGTTCGACTTCAAAATATGTAGAACCTTTCGATTGCTCGAAAAACTTATTAGCTTTTTCAGTTAGTTTTATGACTTCATTCACGCTTCATTTGTGTTATAATAATCGTAAATCCGTATTGCGTTTGTACTCCGATCGATAAGAATTGTATTGAAAGAATTTACAAAAAAATACAACGCATTTAGTTTTAATGAACATATTCTCATCAGTTGGTGTGTGAGTGGGAATTGTGTTTGCACAACGCGGACAGGAATGCCATGCGACACTTATCGAACCGCGCAGTTGTCCTGGCAGAGCACTTCACGATATGCTTGAATGCGCATCCCATGATGATATACAAGATTTTATTTCATGTGAAAAACTCTCGAGATGTAAATTTCTGAAGATTTTTTCTATGTGTGTCACGTGATGTCACGTGGTGTACTTAGCTATGCCCTCTCTTCACACAAACGGAAAGGTCGGTCACTGAGTTGTCCCTAACTGGGAAATGTTATCAGTTTTTTAATGTTTCAATGGCATCTTTTCCAATGTCGTTACAACCAAAGAAAGTTATTACAGCTTTGGGTGACGTCGCTCGCCTATTTATCTATTGTGGCCACGTGGTTTGTTTATGAAAAAACATGATGAAGATGCACCTATTGTTTTCTCAATCACTATTAACACTCAAGCCATTTTCAAAATAACAATTAAAAATGTAACCTTTAACCTGGTTCTGTTGTGTATTGTGTCTTGCCTGCCTTTGGAACCAAAAAAAACTCTCTCCCGAAAGTATACTAATACTAACTGCTATAGCTCAAAACAGCATTGTTGTATTTGCAAAACGGTACCTCAAACTCTAGTCGTTGCAGAGAGCGCAGAGGGTTTTAACGTTGGCAATTTTAATACGATAAAAAATGACGTTTATTGGCTTGGGATTGAAGATCTGGTACGTTCGCGATATCGGACTTTGACGGTTTTCGCTGTTATAATACTTTTTGCCAATATCATCAAGCGCAATCGTTTTCTCATACCAATTACCAAATTAGTCTACGTACCCTCTATGACGAGTTTACGTCATCCTTGCTACACAGAAAACAAAAATTCAAAGCTATTTGTGAAAATTAAGCCAAGAATATTCTATAAGATACTAGGTCGACCGTGTACTTTCATATGCATAATATGTGACAGGTTAAGAAAGAGTTAACTTCATGTATTAACTAAAACAATAGCTACAGTAAAAGTCTGCTTCGCCAACCTTATGAACTCAATTAAATACCGTATTTCTTTTTGAGTTATGTAACTGACGACTTACGACTTACCAGCCACAATCCTGAGGGGAAGTGCGCCGGTGGTACACGAAAACACAAAGATACAAAAACCATATAATCAAACTTCCAAAAATATATTTGTAAAACTCCGATATTCGTGGCATGATTTCTTTCCAGCGTCATAAAAGCTTCACTCTGCAGCCTTGATCAGAGCAAAGACACAGCCATAGCCAATGCAAAGTTTTTAGCAAGATAGCTAAAAAATTGCTTAAACATGCGCACTTTAGAGAAAAATACGATTTATTTTATGATATTCAGAACATTAAAGCAGTGATTCTCAACGTGGTCCAGGTGGACCACAGGTGATCCACAAGGAAGTTCTGTTGGTCCACAGAGAGTTCTATAAATCTTTGATAAAACGTTCTTCAAAATTGTATCATCTACTACAGTAAATTATGTAAGGACTGCATACAAGTGTAAGAAAATTTAGTATGTATGTTTGTATGTCAGCGTGACGTAATAATCATATTTACTTCGTGATTTTTAATCGATTTTTCTGGAAGATAAGCATAAGCTCAATAGTTTTTGAACTTATTTTAGTAGTTGACGAGTAGGCTATTGAACTGTTCAAGGCATAAGTAAAGTGCTGGCAGGCCTAATCAATAAATAATACGTTACTGTAATTGTTGTGGTGCACGAAGATTGCGCTTCTTTATGGTACAAAGTTTCTTTAGGGAGAGGAGAGCTGTTTGCTGTTTCACTGAATGTTAATTAAATTATTTTATGAATGTCACATGTTATATTTTTTCAAACGCTAAATTAAGTGCTGTATTCTGCAGTACTTTCAAATTAACAAAATGTCAGAAGCTCCTGTTGCTAAGAAAGCAAAACTGACAACTGAGACATTACCAGACATTACCATTTTGTTGAAACAATATGTGCATGATGTTTTGTTAGAATTTGACATTAAAATTATGTGTATTCAAGTAGTTAACGTTGAGTGTGCAAATTAAGAGGGTTTGCTTAATTAGTTAATTACGTATTATTTTATTGAGGACTAAGATTGAACACGCCCTTGAGTTTTCTGACCTATGTGCAATACAGTTTCGAATAGTGGCGTTCATGAGGCGTTAACATAACAAAGTGGTCCATCGGATTTTTTTTTTAAATGTGGTCCATGAGCCAAAAAAGGTTGAGAATCACTGCTTTAAAGGACTCTGAAAAGAAAAAACGATGCTTTATCAGAATAATACCCTTAGCCCATATGATACCTCTCATATTGCAGATTGCCAACTAACAAATTTCGATTTTTTTGCTTTTTGTATCATACTTTGGCTTAGTGTTGTATTAAAATATTTAGTTTTGTTTGTTATTGCAGAAAATAGAGCAAAACTTATAAATTGTGATAATACAAAAGTTTATTTTGCTTTTTTAAATTGGAATCGATCCCAGGCCTACCAGCATTAAACCCGAGGGCGAAACTTCTCGGCCACTAAGCTGGGAATCGTCAGAATAAAATAAACCTAAATGTGGAGAAGTAATTATATTTGAAGAAAAACATATTGTAAATTTGGCTAATCAGAATAATTCATATTAACGAAGGAGCTATAAAGACTTAGGCTGATTTAAAGCTTCTTTGTTAATTTGAATTATTCTGATTCGTCTTCCTTCTGCAATAAACATTTCATAAACTGCTTCACCACATTTAGGTTTATTTTATTCTGCCGATAGCTGCTGAAGAGTCAGACGAAAACCTGCAGCTTAGAGCTATGTGCAACTTTCTACTCGCAATTTTCAAGTTTTGTACCACCAATCAACTTTTCAACTTTTTTAAACACACTCGTGGCACACTGCAAATGGCGGTCCGGCAGGAGTTCGCTCACTTGTTTAAAGCTGAGAATAAAACTAAAAAAAATTGGATTCTAAAACAAACAGCTGCCTCAATTGCATTAAGTTAACATCTTATTGGGAGGATGTAGAGCAGCGGGTTATTAACGGAGGGTGCTCGCACCCTTGAGCTGTTCTTAGGGGGTGCGGGAAAGCTGAATTATTAGGATCAGTTACAAAGAAATAACTTGAAAATCAGGATTTGCTTGTCTGCTTCATATCAAAACAAAAACCAATTAGATTCTTGACATGCGAGTAGCCCTCAGCACTAATACACCACAATTTGATAACCAACACACCACCAATACACCACCATCATCAACAGGATAGAGCAAAAACGTCACTGAGTTTGTTGTTAACCACCACTACGGAAAAACTGCTTTGCCTTTTTCCTACAACTAACGAAATAAATATAGTTTTGGAGCCAACTGCAATACTGGACAGGATTGGGAAATCAGGAGGCTGTATAGATGCCATTGCAATAAGGGTGCAATTGGCCTGGAAGAGTTTCCGTAAACTCATCCCTATTCTTACGGACAAGGATGTTTCCTTCGTTAGTCCATGCCACATGCATGATATGTGTGGAAGGAGTGTTCTACTGCAAGCAAGTGACACCTAGCCCATCACCATCGAAAAACGAAATCGGCTATGTTGCAATGATCATGCCATGAACGATAAATCTATTCCAAGTGCCTTTCTGAGAGGATAACGATGAAGAGCTGAGATCCAGGCTTGGCATCCATCAGCTTGGAGATGTCATGAGATGAAGAAAGCTACGTTGGAACGGACACGTGCAACAAATGGAGTAAGTGGTGTGGGCATGAAAATCTAGTCCTTTACCGTCCATGTAAATATCCCTCTAGAACACCCTAAGCAACAGTAGCTCTAGAATAAGTTTGAGAAAATCTACAGTTGACAGATCTCGTCTTGGTCGAATTTTCAGGACCAGTGACATGGAGAAATGCCATCAAACAGAATAGAAGGATATTGGCCACCCACCCTCACAATACGGGGAACAGGAGACGTTAAATCGTAGAAGTGTCCAGATAGAGACGCAACATCAACAAATAAAAAAACATAAGTTTTATTTCCCCGTATGAGGAAAGCATCATCTTGTGTTATTTCATTGTCAGTTATGTGAATAATGAAAAACACCATGGTTTTGTTATTTACGCATGTAAATAAAATTACTTCACAATGTAGATATTAACGACCTATTTTAGCCTGATGCTGCGAGTTCGCTGTGGTAATAACGGTTTGCACTAGCTTTCGGAGCACAGTTCCTCAGTCGTGTGCTATGACGAATGGTGTTGAAACCAGTGGCAGTGGGTCTTGGTTTTATGCGGCTCTTTTGTTTGGTTTGAGGCTGCTGTCTTGAATGCTGTCTGTTGAGTTTCTGTGTTGTTAGGCGATATTGCTGTGAAATTTTGTTGAGTCACTTGATTAACAGATTAGGTGACGTAGTTCTTTCCTTTCGGCAAGGTTGTTGATCTTTGGACTCTGTCTGCTTATGAAAATGACCTTTTTGAAGCGCAACTGTAGCCTACCGCGTCGTTTCCTCTGGCAATGATTGTAAATTCAGTCGGCGAGGCACTGTTGTTGATGATCAAAGACCGACCTTTTATCTGAGCTAAGGTGTTCTTTCAGGCGGGAGTGGGCGAATCGTACTGCCGGTGTAGCTTTTCCTGCATTTTTTGCATATGATCTTGTAGACACAGTTTTCTGTGATAACATGTCGTCGTTCCGTAATGGGCAGTCTTGTAGAGTGCAAGTTTCGGATTTGTGTCGATTTTGAAGGGCGTTTCGAAGGGTTCGTGAGCCTAAGGTCTGTCTCTGTATCCGGCCCTGGATGTATCAAGTTATACCCTGTGGTGCAAATTTATTTGTGGTTAAGTAGTTGCCTTTTTCCTAATGTAATTTGTTTTCCGTCTGTCTGTCTGTTTTCCATACCGTTGGTTTTCAATCGCTGCGTATTTCTTGATGCTGGTTTAGTCAGCTAATTACCTTCAAGAAGTAGAAATTTATTACATTTTTATAATTATTTTCAGATTCCTGATGAGGGCTGAAGTTAAGCCGAAAACGTTCGACTGTTAAAACCATTCGTAAATATGTAAAAAATGTACAGTTTTGTTGTGTATTGTGTCTTGCCTGCCTTTGGAACAAAAAAAACAACTTTCTCCCGAAAGTATATAATAAATAACTGCTATAGCTCAACACAGCATTGTTCTATTTGCAGAGCGGTACCTCAAAGTCTAATCGTTGCAGAGAGCGCAAAGCGTTTTAACGTTGGCAATTTTAAAACGATAAAAATGACGTTTATTGGCTTGGGATTGAAGACCTGATACGTTCGCGATATCGGACTTTGACGGTTCACGCTGTAATAATACTTTTTGCCAATATCATCAAGCGCAATCGTTTTCTCATACCAATTACCAAATTAGTCTACGTACCCTCTATGACGAGTTTACGTCATCCTTGCTACACAGAAAACAAAAATTCAAAGCTATTTGTAAAAACTAAGCCAAGAATATTTTATAAGATACTAGGTCGACCGTGTACTTTTATGTGCATAATATATCACAGGTTAAGAAAGAGTTAACTTCATGTATTGACTAAAACAATAGCTACAGTAAAAGTCTGCTTCGCCAACCTTATGAACTCAATTAAATACCGTATTTCTTTTTGAGATGTAACTGACGACCTACGACTTACCTGCCACAATCCTGAGGTGAAGTGCGCCGGTGGTACACGAAAACACAAATACACAAAATCCATATAATCGAACTTCCAAAAATATATTTGCCAAAATCCGATTTTCGTGGCATGATTTCCTTCCAGCGTCATAAAAGCTTCAACTCTGCAGCCTTGATCAGAGCAAAGACACAGCCATAGCCAATGCAAGTTTTTAGCAAGATAGCTAACAAATTGCTGTGAACATGCGCACTTTAGAAACAAATAAAAAAAAAATTATCATATTCAAAACTTTCCAAGACTCTGAAAAGAAAAAAAGATGTTTTATCAGAAGTCTATCCTTAGCCTATCTGATACTGGTCTTTCTCATTGCCAACCAACAAATTTCGATTTTCGGCTTTTGGTATCTTACTTGGGCCTAGTGGTCTATTAAAAATGCTTAGTTTTGTTTGTTATTGCAGAAAATAAAGCAAAACTTATACATTTTGCTGATACAAAAGTCTATTTTAGTTTTTTGTTTAATTTCGAGTAGAATGTTACTCATACAGTAGCTCAAAGCTGCAGGCTGATTTCGTTTGACTCTCCACAGGAGATATGAACGTCATAATAATAATAAAAATAATGTTATAGTTTTATTTATTGTCGCTTTACAACTGCTATGGTCTTTTAGCGACAAGGCTCATTTTCAGTTTGATATCAGGTTTACGATATCATCGCATTATTGCCTGACGTATCCTAACTGCTCTATGCAAGAAAGAACACAATGGGTACCGTTATCAAAGTCTTCGGTTTGATCCGATTTGGAATCGATCCTAAACCTACCAGCACCAGAGCCGAGGGCGAAATCTCTCGGCCACTAAGCTGGTTATTGTCTGAATAAAATGAACCTAAATGTGGTAAAGTATTTATAGTAGAAGAAAAACATAATGTAAATTTGGCTAATCAGAATAATTCAAATGTATGAAGAAGCTTTAAGGCTTAAAGCCTATGTCTTAAAGCTCCTTCGTTAATTTGAATTATTCTGATTCGTCTTTCTTCTACTATAATCATTATTTTCATAAACTGCTTTACCACATTTAGGTTTATTTTATTCTGCCGATAGCTGCTGAAGAGAGTCAGACGAAAACCAGCACCTTAGAGCTATGAGCAACATTCTACCAGCAACTTTCAAGTTTTGTACCACCAATCAACTTTTCAACTTTTTTAAACACACTCATAGCATCCTGCAAATGGCGGTCCGGCAGGGGTTCGCTCACTTGTTTAAAGCTAAGAGTAAAACTAAAAAAAAAATGGATTCTAAAACTAACAGCTGCCTCAATTGCATTAAGTTAACATCTTATTGGGAGGATGTAGAGCAGCGGGTTATTAACGGAGGGTGCTCGCACCCTTGAGCTGTTCTTAGGGGGTATGGGAAAGCTGAATTATTAGGATCAGTTACAAAGAAATAACTTGAAAATCAAGATTTGCTTGTCTGCCTCATCTTAAAACAAAAATCGATTAGATTCTTGACATGCGAGTAGCCCTCAGCACCAATACACCACAATTTGATAACCAATACACCACCAATACACCACCATCATCAACAGGATAGAGCAAAAACGTCACTGAGTTTGTTGTTTAACCACCACTACGGAAAAACTACTTTGTATTTTTCCTACAACTAACGAACTAAATATAATTTCGGAGCCAACTGCAATTCTGGACAGGATTAGGTAATCAGGAGGCTGTATAGATGCCATTGCAATAAGGGTACAATTGGCCTGGAAGAGTTTCCGTAAGCTCATCCCTATTCTTACGGACAAGGATGTTTCCTTCGGTAGTCCATGCTACATGCATGATATGTGTGGAAGGAGTGTTTTACTGCAAGCAAGTGACACCTAGCCCATCACCATCGAAAAACGAAATCGGCTATGTTGCAATGATCATGCCATGAACGATGAATCTGTTTCAAGTGCCTTTCTGAGAGGATAACGATGAAAGAGCTGAGATCCAGGCTTGGCATCCATCAGCTTGGAGATGTCATGAGATGAAGAAAGCTACGTTGGAACGGACACGTGCAACAAATGGAGTAAGTGGTGTGGGCATGAAAATCTAGTCCTTTACCGTCCATGTGAATATCTCTCCAGAACACCATAAGCAACAGTAGCTCTAGAATAAATTTGAGAAAATCTACAGTTGACAGATCTCGTCTTGGTCGAATTTTCAGGACCAGTGGTATGGAGAAATGTCATCAAACAGACTAGAAGGATATTGGCCACCCACCCTCATAATACGGAGAACAGGAGACGTTAAATCGTAGAAGTGTCCAGATAGAGACGCAACATCAACAAATAAAAAAACATAATTTTTATTTCCCCGTATGAGGAAAGCATCATCTTGTGTTATTTCATTGTCAGTTATGTGAATAATGAAAAACACCATGGTTTTGTTATTTACGCATGTAAATAAAATTACTTCACAATGTAGATATTAACGACCTATTTTAGCCTGATGCTGCGAGTTCGCTGTGGTAATAACGGTTTGCACTAGCTTTCGGAGCACAGTTCCTCAGTCGTGTGCTATGACGAATGAAGTTGAAACCAGTGGCAGTGGGTCTTGGTTTTATGCGGCTCTTTTGTTTGGTTTGAGGCTGCTGTCTTGAATGCTGTCTGTTGAGTTTCTGTGTTGTTAGGCGATATTGCTGTGAAATTTTGTTGAGTCACTTGATTAACAGATTAGGTGACGTAGTTGCTCTGCTGGGTGAGGATTGAGGAACATCTATCCTTTCTTCTTTGCATTTCCTTTGGAAGTATGGTCTTTTTGGTACTTGTGGGTAGGACCTAGTCGAAGTGTGGGAGTAGTTTTGAGTAAATAGAATTACTTTTGAGTCATTCTAGAAGGGGGTGCGACACCTGGTTGGTGATGTCAAATTGGTGTCAACAAGGAAAACGGTTAAGAGCCACTGATGTAAAGTAAGGTTTAGCTGAGTTAACCTAATAACAAAAACCGGCAATGCTTCTAGTCTATGGGCCTACTCCTGAACAGGGATGTGGCCATGGGGGGAGAGAGGGGGCTTGGGAAAGCAATCGACCCCCATTTCATCTTGGCCTGCCAAAAATCGGTTTTTAATGCTATTAGAACGTTTTAATGACATGCATCATATGTTGAATGATATTTCATAAGTATTTGGCTGCTTTTAGTAGCTATGTTTTTAAATCGCTTGTAATGTCGCCAGGGCTGTTTTCATGCACCTATACTCTTACTGGTTGATAGTTCTGTACAAGATCCTTAAGGGGGGGGAAGAAGTCGGATAATTTATCCCCCAACAAAATATTGTAAAGCTAAAAGAAGAAACAAGCAGTTTTGCTTTTCCACTATTTTTAGTATTACTATGCCTATTTAGTTGAAAACTTAACAACTCAACAATAAACTAAGTTTTAATGCATTATGCGTTTTTTTCAGTTTGCTTTGAAGCGCATAAAAGTTAATTTTGTTCTGTTCAACACATAGGCTACGTAACACGCCAATGTCAGAGCATGAATAAAGTCTACATCTGCTTCTTTTGCCAATACTGCATATGGCACTAAATTGTTGCTGTAATAAATAAAACAAGAAATGGAGGCATAGTCTATTCAATTTTTTTTGGTAGAGAAAAGAGTTCTTTTCTCTGATTGTAACGTTTTTTTTTAACGATACAAAAAGACTTACCGTTGTGCAGTAACCTAAAAAATGACTCGTGTTGCTTGGTTTGATATGTGGCAATGCGTAGGTATTTGCTGGTTCACAATAACATTTCCTACCTTGCAAAAGGATTTAAATTGCGAGGAAAAACTGGCACATTACCACTTGCCGTCGTGATAACGTATTGAAAACAACTTTCAGTTACCTTTTATTTGCAGGAAAAAATAGGGCATTAGATATATGGACTGGAATACGAAAACTCAGGCACGTTTGAATTAAATGTGATCGTGTTATGTTTGCTAGATATACAGTACCAATAAGATCAAAGCAGCCAAGTCAGAAAACAAGACTGCAGCAACTTCACGACCTTTTTTTCAGACACTAAAAAGAACCCACAGTGATTACAAAATAGTCGGAACCATGCGGTGTCTGCAAACTATTGCTTCGTATTTGTTTACGCCTTAGAGCTTGTTTCTGTGGACTTTTATGAAAGTTAATTTTGTGAAACCAATCAAAAACTCCACAAAATGCCACTTGCTAAGCAACTTTAAGCAAATTTTATCTAAAACTTATTTAAAAAGTAAACATGCAAAGTGCATTGTGTTTGCTCTCTTCAAATTCTTAGTCACGATTCACGAAGCCAGGAAACTCTCAGTACATCAGTTCACTTCCTGTGAAAAAAGAATTGTGCAACGCAGTAACAATGTAAGCTACCTTATGGTGCTAGGATCAAAGCTGACAACAAAATAAGTTTTCTGGCAAAAAAGTATGTGGTTACACGAAACATGCTTTCTTGATAACCGTCATTTTCAAAAACCAAACACTCAAGAGCAAAAACCAACCAAATACTTTAACATGTCACAAAACTGTACAGAGCCTTTAAATGTCCAACTTGTTAAACGAATAGGCCTATAGCCTATGTTTCATAATCATCAAAACGAAAAGACATAAAACACTCAAATTGTTACTGCCATCTGTGGTCCGAAATGTGTCTTCCCTCTTGGTGGAACAGTACAAATCAAAAGTGTGCTCATAGAAGTTTAGTACGTTCACCAATAATCATTTTTATTACATTTAGTAGTTTGGGTTACGCAGAGTTTTTTAATTTATGCTGCTTTCGCTGGCAAGTGGCATTTCTAGCCCTTTACTGATACCACGACTCAAAATTGACGTCAACTTACTTCTTGGTGGAAAAAAATTCGATAGAAAAAAGTCTTAAAATTAATTTCTCTCATGTGCCAATCAGTTGTCACTCTTTTCGTACTATACTGTAGTCTGTAGATATGACTAATCCAGAAAATCATTTTAATTCTTAAACTAAACGGAGCACTTACGTTTGTCAACTTTTTTCCTGCTGCTAGAATACTCGGTAAAACAACCATTGTGAGTTTAAGTTTTGCTGCTTGTGTCATCTTGTGGACTCTCGAAAGTTGAACTAAACAAAACTTAGAATAATTGCATGTTTTGCCAACCGTCGGTGTAAATGCAACGACTAAAATTAGCTTTCAAATTTCGAACAGGACTTCAAAATATTACGCACTCACAAAATTACTTCGAGAAAACCACGACCGTATAAATACGTGATACGTCAGTAGACTAACTACCAGGAAATCAGCTACAGTGCAAGAAAAGTAAATGGCATTAAATGCTGCAAGGAGTAAAAAATCTTATTTTTTCCTTCCGGTGCATTGTGTTCTTCGTTACGAATAAGAAGCACTGGTTGCACAAAAACGCAAAGTAATAAAGAAGATTGTAGTGACGCAATGATAGTTATGTACTGGAAAATCAGTACTGCAAAAAACAAACAGTGTTCGTGAACTGGTGCGAGGGAATACATTGAATCATTGCATAAAAGGCCGCCTTATTTTAAAGAAATATAGTTCGCTCTCATGAGGAAGAATTGTGAGTTTAGTGTTTGAATGAGAAAGATGTTTGTGATGATTCTTGTTTTGTTTAGAAAAACTCATGGTTATAGCCACCATGCTTGAATGTCCTAATAGTGTCAATATCAGCCTACATAAAAAAGGGAGTGGTCTTTCAAACGCGTTTGAAAAGCCAATGTTGTGGACGCTATAAAGACTAAGCTATCACCTCAGTGCCGGTCTTTAAGGTGTGTAAACCGTGCGATCGCACAGGGCCCACAATTTACTCAGAAAATGCAGTAATTTGTGGAACATGCTCTCAGAATGCACCAAATTCAAAGCAACCCACCTCCTCCCGTTTCAAAATATCTAGCTACGCTACTGAATTGGATCATTGCAATTGGGTCCCGCAAAGCATATTCCGCATAGGGCCCGAAATACCCTTAGACCGGCACTGATCCCCTCATTAGGTTATTACAACTTTTTGAACGTTTGTTTTGTTTCAGTTCGATCACGAATAAGCGACATTTATATAATAAACTACAAAATTTTCCATTAAACCAATTTCGATTTAACTTAAAATTATTAACCTTTACTTAGGTCTACGACAGTTCCACTCAACCTTTTTGTCTTGGCGCATTTGTGTTGAGACCTCAAAGCGGTGACGGACCCCAAAAATAATTACCTGGAACTTTCTTATATCACGTCTCCTAAAGAAAACAATTGTTTCAGAATTCTCGAAGAGATGCATGTAGAGGAATTTGTTAAACTCGAGACGCACTTATGACGATTGATAACAATGACAAAGTTGTGTTATGAGCTACATGTTGGCACACATGATCAAACATCAGTTATCTATATGCTGATTTAATGTTTTTCTGTGAATGTTACCGTATCGAAAATTAATATAACTTTTGCATCCTGTACAAAAATCTCTCCCTCTTTCATCTGTAATCAATACTTCGTCGTAATTAGGGCTACCATATTTTCATCGCTTCAAAAAAGGACAAGTTTCGCCAGCAAGTAAAATACAAGTAGAATTTTACGTTTGAAGAATCTTTTTGAATATTTATAAGCATATGCAGAAAAGTTGCAGCAAAAAAAAACAAGACAAATTTATTTGGCCCATAAATAAGACCACTCCCTAATAGGCTACGGCCTGATTTGTTACATTCTGCAAGACTTTTCTAGATTTGTCCAACTTTAGGTGACTGTCTGGGTTAAAATTTTAAAAATAATAGGCTACCATTTGTTAACATCTTGTTTGCTCCATTCCTTCAAGCGACATAATGAGTTTCAACATCACAAAAGTTAGATGAACGAAAGCAATTTAACCCAGAAAATTTCAGTCAGGCTGTTAGCCGCTTGCTTGTTTGGAATTTTAACTGTTTTCTTAAAAGCAACAAAAAGCTTTCATGTTGTTACGAGTCAGCAAAAAGTAAAACAAATTAATTTAAAAAAATTTCAATTAGATCAACAATCGCAAAAATCTATAAAATGTGACAGATCGAGGCAGCATCTTCATGAAGAAAAAGTTAAGGCATGGCAATTTGCAAATTGCCATGCCTTAACTTTTTTTCTGTACGGAAAGATCAGGTCTAACGAAATTATGAAATTACTTGGACGAAATATGATTGAAATTGTACAAAACCGTCGATGAAACCGTTTAAGATGGTAAAAATAGATTGAACTAAAACGCTGTTTCGTTCCTTGCATTGCACCATTGTGGCAGCATCAGAGCAGTTTAAATAAAATGCGTTTTAGTATATTTGCACAAAATCCGTTTTTTTTTTGTGAAATTAAAAATAGGCGATAACCGATCAAGTGGCATTTTGATAAGTAAAATTAAAACAAAAGAAAAATATTAAAACATACTTTAAAAAAATTTTGAAGCCAGTCAAAGCGCTTGATTGGTTTAATTAAAACCGCTTTTGATGTGATGTCACATCAAAAACAAATTTGAAAAACACAAAAGAGGTTTTACAGCTGAAGAACTATGGGAGAATTATCAAGAAACTGATGTCATAGTCATGTTAATGAATGTTAGACGTACTGGCGATTTTCTGCAGGTGGTCTCGTGTCTCACTGCGAACACTCATGTTTACTGCATAAACCACCTGATAAAAGTCCAGGCTGACATTATTGCATTATAGATCAGACAGCTTCAAACGAAATTATTTTTACATTTAGGTTATTGGTTTTTCAAAAAAAAAAACTGATACCGGTAGCATAAAAGAAATCTGCTTTCTGTTTTACTGTATATGCGTTGTTTATTATTCGGCTAAGAAACTCTTATTTTATCACTACACAATTTTGGTTTATAACTGCGCCGTAAAATTAGCTAGGTTTCTCTATCTCGTTTTAGCAGACTTGACATCATCACCAACTGTCTTTATGCTTTTTTTGTTTACTAAAGTGGGATAAAAATAGATGTCACACAATCAAATTATTGAACATAAAGTTGAAACCATCCGGATGGCATCTGACATTGGACTGAAACTGAAGAAAACTAAAAAGTTTTACCTTTCTTTTGAGAAGGCGCCTTTCCCGTAAGGAAAAACTCATTCAAAAACTAAGCAAGGCCCGAGCACACAACCAACATGTCCGCCTCAATAGTTCTGTTGGTTAGCGAGTGACGTCATGAACGAAGAAGCTTCAAGATCAAGCGGCGCTGGTTCGAGTCTCGTGGCGTGCCCCTTACCAACGCGTTTCAGGACTGCTCTTCATTCAGCGGCACCTAATGGATGGAGTAATTCCTTGGAAACAACACTTCAACAATCGGAAGCTTCACTCTGCCAATCATGGTAACCGGTCTTGCGTCATAAACCTCTGCAAGTATGCGAAACTATCAAGAATAGTCTATGAAATCTTTGTCAGTCTGAGGATGAAGATACAAAACCAAACCAAATTATACCTAGACCTAGAGCCAACAAACAGATCTGACACAGGCGCAGCGCTTAAGGTAAATGAACCTCCGGAACAATAATGGCTAGTCTTTTTTTTGCTTTTTACTTTTTTGGTCAGAAATAAAAAATGAAACTAAAACACTTTCAGTGGATTCATTTACTTAATTACAAGCACTAACTGCAGGCTGCACACACTAACTGACTAGTTTCTCCTGAAACTTACAATAAGTTCACTTCGCGATGAATTGCAAAACACTTCGTACAATAAGTGCATGTGCATGCAACTATGACGATCCTTTAGCGTAGCATACCAACTGGTTTTTCACAGTAGGCTTCACCGATGAATGATGTGTTATGTTATGGGTGAAATAGCACTGAGCAAGTCAGTAGAAACAGAAATATAGTTAGTCAGGTACAAAGGTCTTCCTTTTTTGCCTCTCAAATTGCACCATCATAAAAACATACAAAAGTATGGACAGAAACAGAAGCACGTATCTTCGCGTGATTGTCTCCACAAATTTCAATACCTTGGGAAACTGAATTTGCTACAGTTGTCGCTATAAAAAGTAAGAAATAGGCCTACAGTAAAGCTCAATAAAAGTTATACGTTAACATTTTGTGTTTTCCCTTACAAACAACTGCAGCTGTCGTCTTCTCAAGCTTGTTTTATGTATGGCTGTATGCTTCCGTAAACATTTTTGCCACACACAAAAACTAAAACAATATAGCCTACGCATTTAAAAAGCCACATGAAACTTAACTTCACCCCAGCAAAGTTTGCTTTTTTTACTGACTAAACTCCTGTGCATAAGGTTGAATCAATGTAAAAAGGAATAAATGTAAAACGTAAAAAGTGAAATTTTGCTGACAGGGTTATCGTAATTCATTGAACTCGAAAAGTGTTTTGCACTTCCTGATCCTGAATCCTGATCGATCTGCGATCTTGTCCATTTCTTTTCCTGTTGATAATATCGGAGTTTTCTTTATTTGTTCTTTTTACGTATTTTTTAAATTTTCTTTTTTACATGTGCTAGCTAAAGATGCTCTTACTGTAGCGAAATCGATTCTTAATAAATTACACTAAGAGGTTAGATTGTTGAGCGAATACCAGCATTTGATGAATTCAAAATAGCGGTACCATTTTCCTGTTCACTTTATCAAAATATAAGAACCCGACGAGGTGATGACGCGGACCGCGTCAAAAATTTTATGGTTTCCTGCATTTGACTGGAAGTCACTCACCCATGAATCTATGCACCACTGAGCCATGAACCCAGCACCTGATGGAATCGACAAAAACTAACCCCACGATCTAAAACCTAGCAAAAACGTATGGCATGACGTTTTTAATTTTATTTCATTCCAAATGTCATAGCCTATCATGGTTCTCAGAGGAGGGTTGCAAGAAATATTGTGTTACGTCCAGTTACGTCCCATACTTTGACTACGTTTTGTCTAATACTTGAAGAAAAATGAAAAGAAAAGAATCGAATCAATCCTGAAACGGTGAAAACTGTAGCCCACTAAAAGTTAATTTTGACACCACTGAAAAACAATCTGATTGAGCGTGTGATCCGATTAAACTCAGACCAAATTTTCCCATTTTCTACCTTTCCTTATCTTCTTTCCTGGGCTATACACTATAGGTGACTAGAAAGTCGCCTTTGCTTTTATCATCTAAAATTTGCAGTAGACTTGTTCGCTGTTAAGAGGCTGTAGCCTACTGGTTTCAGTCGTTTTTTCGGCACAGGTGCTATCTGTTTCTGGTAGTGAGCGACGCCCAACGTTGGGACCGTGAAAACTTCTCGAACACACGTGTGTCTGGAAGAGAGCTATCGACACTCGCAAAGGCGAAATTAGGGTTTGACCCTGTTCTCCAGCGACCGGAGGGAAGACTGATTACAGTTTCGTCGGGTTGTATAGGAGGACTAGATGGTTTGCTGTTTGTATTATTGATGCTGGATTGCTGGCAAATGAAGTCGCTAGCGTATAGTTTTGGGCCAGGTTGATGCTGGCAGTTAAAGTAGCTAGCGTATAATTTGGGGCCAGGTTGATGCTGGCAGTTAAAGTGACTAAACTATAGTTTGAGGTACGGATTGGGGCGGATGTTGAATCTATGTAAAAAAAAATTGGCTGATTTACTAGTTGGAAGCTAATTTATAAGACTGGAAATATGTTTTTGTTATTACCCTGGTAGCGCTTATGCAATGTGAGTGTCTAATATGGATTTCTAGGTTGAATGACAGAGAAAACAAAGCCACCATCGTACTGTGGCGTTACACTGCGGAAAGCGTTGTAATCATTACGTTACTGTGATCTTACGTGGAAAAAATCATCAAGTTTTTAATTTTGCTTTTGTGAAATTTGAATTCGTTCATCAAGATGACTTTAACAAAAGCTTTCTTAATTCCCGAGACATGTTGTCAAAGGTAATTCTAATGTTGCTTATAATAAATGACAGCTGTTGGTCACAGCGGTAAACCATAATCTCTTCGTGGGGGTGGGAAAATTGTAACATAAGATTCCCGAATCCGTTCGTCTGTATGTATCGACCGAAAAAGAAACACTCCTTGAAACGTCTATTCAATAAGTGTATTCCTGTAA
The DNA here is from genome assembly GCF_918807975.1 of Aplidium turbinatum. NCBI lineage: Eukaryota > Metazoa > Chordata > Ascidiacea > Aplousobranchia > Polyclinidae > Aplidium > Aplidium turbinatum. The sequence continues at coordinate 53,006,251 of NC_137472.1, forward strand.
AATTAGCCCGCGGCTATCGAAATGGGGTGCAACGCGATACACCACTAAAAACTGTCACTACGATACAGATTACTTGGTTAAAAGACGGAACTTTTGTCCAGTTAGCAAGCACAAAGTAAACAGTTAAATGTGCGGCCAACTTTCAAACAATCATTTTACGAATGACCAGAATAGATAGCAATATCTCAAACTCACATATGCAGTACTGTGACGCAATAATGAAAGACAATTATGAAGTCATTCAAACAGGTGTTTAAAGCTGATGTAATATTTCCTGTTTAAACAGGTTTCAAACTGAAACAGGCCCAAACAGGTCCAAACAGGTTTGACACAAGTCTTATGAACGATGGTGCAATTTTGGCACATTTTCTAACAACTTCCATGACGTAATATTCAGTAGACTTGAACGGTTTTTTATATGACGTTTGATTAGGTGAACCATTGTCTGGAACAGCTGTAAAGCAGCGTTTCTTAACCAGTGTGCCACGAAAGTTGACCAGGTGCGACGTAGGAAAATAAAAAAAATACTGAAAAAGCTGTAGCCTATTATTTCTACATTTAGGAACAGAAAGTTTGTGTTTGCAGCTTACTCTAATAACGTTTTCCATCTTAGACTACACTATTCGAAAAATGCGTTGCTTTTATGAAGACATAAGCTGTATGTCGTGTAACTTAAAACTATTAGACAACTGCATTGAAGACTCTATTTTGTATTGAGCAAGCAGTAATCTGCAGTAGCCTATTTTAAAAATAATTATTGCAACTATGAGGCCTTGCCTATGTGATAAAGACTTGCAAACCATTCAAGCCAAATACAAGTGAACACAAAATATTTCGCGCTCCCTTCGCTCTCCTGGTACGAGTACGCCACCGCATTTTCAGAGGTTTGCAGTTGCGCCCTTAGGTTTTAAGTTGCTCGTCTGTAGCCTAACAATTTTTCAGTATTTTTTCTTGCAACTTTTCTCAATTTTTACAAGAATGTAAACAAATGCTTTAATTAGCATAGACACGCATGCTTTTTATTAATACGACGCAAGACATGATACCAACTTGATTCAATCATATTTTCCTTTACTTGCATTGAAAGAAAAGTTTTTCCTTTTTGGAGTTTTACAGAAACGACTGTCTGTTTTCCTTTTGTCTTTTCTACGGATAGCTTTTCTTTTTCTAACGCAAAGGAAAGGGGCTGTTTAGAAGAAGTTTTTTTTGACAATGCTAACTCAAATATTCTTCTCATAGACTGAATGCTTGTTCCATAAATACCGTGCTTGCAGTCATCAAAGCGGCACTGCAAACGTTTTATGATGTCCGCCGTTTTTTTCACTGGAAGCAGCTGAAAGCAAAAGAGAGGAAATGACGAAGTGTTGTTTAGGTAAACTTCACGATTATTTTCCATAAATTCTTGAAACTCATTGATATCAACCCCCACTGCATCGTCTGTGGTAGTAAAAATCCAATCACTCGGAAGTTGTTTTGTTGCCCATATCAGCGCTGCTGCCTTGTTTGCATACGTTGTTCTGTGAAGATGAATAAACAGAAGAAAATGTCATCTTTCAATGAAAATTGTTTTTCTATTTATCAAAAACTTGTTGTAAGTGATGGTTAAATGTTCCCCAGTAAGAAGTTATGCACTAGCCTACTACACAAAATCATATAAATGTTGGTTGGTTTTGAGTCTTTATCCTCTGACTGACAAAGCCTTTATTGGTTATTCCTGGTAGTTTCGCATACATGTAGAGGCTCTTGACACAGGGCCGGTTACCGAGATTGGCAAAGTGAAGTTTTCCGATTGTTGAAGTGTTGTTGCCAGGGAATTATTCCATTTAAGTTACTAAGTGCCGCTGAATGGAGAGCACTCTTGAAATGCGTTACTCAAGCGCACACTCCGAGAGTCGAACCAGCGCGGCTTGATTTTGAGCCGGGCGCGTAACCACTGAGCTAACGGGGCAGTAACCACTGTTAACTAGCCTAACGTACTCCCAGTCACATGAGGTGATAATGTTCACCGGCGTTGATGACATAGAAACAATGGGAGAATCGTTCTCTTAGGCTTAGAAAGCTATACTGTATATTAAAACTGGCAGCGAGAAGCCTATTTTAGAGAGTATAAGGAGAAACCTGGATAAATACCTAGTAATCATTGTCCAGGAGACTACTATAGCATGCAACTTCCATTTAGGCTATAATCTGCATATCACACTGTTTTTTCAAAAAGTTTTGCCCTTCCAGAACTATATTCTTTGTTGGTTCGCCTGAATATTTTTGTATAGCGTTTGAAGAATATAGTATTTTAGGCTACCGTACATTAAAAATGCGGTCACCGGTCAGTGTGATTTCTTTGCTACTGTAGGTTTTCTTCCAATCTTAAATCTCTAGTTTGGCGTTGTCCAGATTAACTTACATCTGGAAAGTAAGCAAGCTTTATTTTTTACTTTATTTTCAACTTTTACAGTTACCCTAACTCACAAATGTGTTTTGGATTCAAAAATTTGCAAAATATCTTCGTGTTTTCTTTGTTCTTTATCCAAGGCCAAACTTGTCTGCTTATCAGCAGCTCCTATGACGAACACAGTGTACAATCCAAGCCCATTTAAGTACTTCACTGACGCCCACGTGCGGCGAATCAAATCTCTTTTCACAAAGTTAGCCGCTGGTGATTGGACAAAAGTAACCATGTTCCACTTAGGGTCTGAAAAATATAATTTTCTGATGTTGTGTATTTTTATTTAAATGCTTTCCAATAATTTTTATTTTTTTTAGTAATCCCATCCAACAGCATAAAATGTTGCCAAAGCATCAGCCAGAAACAACCTTTTCAGTTGGTTAGTCGAGTCAACACGAGGATTCAGTCATGGACTACTATTTAGATGTCCATGATTCAGTACTTCAACACTGCTCTCCAGGATCCACGCGCTAGTAGACAGCGCTGCCGAATATGCTTTAGTCTAGTGCCGTAACACGCATGCACGAAAAGTGGCCATCGCTCTTAACTACAACATGCGCATCAGCCGATTGCCTAGGTACTACCTCGGTAGCGTTGGCAGGGAAGCCTAGGGGTATTTTTGGACCCGGGCACGGCAAGATTTTGGGGGCCGCAGCCTTTCCAAGGGGCCTGGGAACTTGAAGAAACCACCGATTATTTTTTGGACACATTGCGTTTTTCAAAGTGTCTTAATTTGGGGCCCGAGGATCTCATTGGTACAGCACCAAAATCATCCTTTTAACGCTTCTGACTACCCCTTAAAGACATCAGATATTTTACCAACAAAACTACGCAGAAATAATTCCACAAAATGACCAAAATGTGTTCATCCACTGAGTTACATTGGCGAACAGTTTATTTTATACTCACGTTTTGCACAGGTTTTTATTGAACAAATAGGTTTGAAGATGAAAGTTGGAGTATATTTGAAGACATAATCTGTTTCAAATGTTAGCTCATCAATTTGGCCATCAAATCTGCAAATTTTTGTGCTGTATCTTAGTTGGGACTCCACCAATGCTACTTTCTCTGCATATTTCGTAATTTTAAGTAAGGTGAAAGAGAAAATGTTGTTCATCTTATAAGCTAACACAAATGCTGTCTTTTTTTTGATACCGCTTGTCGAGTTGCTACAATAAATTGTTCTCACCAACGTGTTTAGAAGAGAATATTGGCATTATCAAAAAACAACCTATACAGTACTATAAAAAGAAGTGTATTTCATAAAATGTGTATATTTCAGCTAGCGTAGGCTATACTTACCTTGTCCAACTAATTTTGAGGTATTCAAAATTAAGTAGCAAGATTGTTGATGTGATGATAATGAATAATCCTTTTCCGTAAAATTGTGTCTTTCGCAGTATTCTAAAAATAACAAATCACAATACATTGACAAAATGATAGCCGTAAAAAGTTACCGGAGTACGCCTCTCCCACTAAAACAGCTTTACTAATATTTACTTAAAAAGTATTGAGCCCAATACAAAGAAATGAAATCGCCATCAGATAGTATGAGTTATTGAGTTTATTTCGCTACTTTTTGAATATTTTTTGAAGCATGAGTTATGATTTCATTCAGATGTCTAATTATTTTGACAAAATTGCTTGTGAACGCTTTTTAAATGTAAAAATATTGATAGTTATCAAAATATGGAAGCCTATCAATGATCAGCTAACTAGTGACTTTATCCCATTATCAAAAAACAAAGTCTAATTGAACTTTAAAACTTAACACCAACATAAAACGTAGACTGTAAGTGTAATTAGCCTACACTCCCCTATTAAATCATTTTAAAAATATTAAAAAGTCAGTTTTGACATGTTTAAAAATGCAGTAGGCTATACAAATTAATAAATTAAACTTTTGCTCCCAATATACATAGCATATGCCGTATAGCCTCTGTAGGCTACACAAAAAGTAAAAACTGATACCGTAGTTCAAAGTGTATTGTAGCCTAGTATGTTACTTTTTCCAAGTTTTTTCTACACAAATCATATTGAATTCCAATTAGATTTAACTTTTATTGGACAGCTTAGGAAAATTCATTAGTTCTTTCTTGATGAGAGGAGTCAAAGAAAAGTATGAAAAAAATAAACCAAGATGTGCTTCAAAATTAATCATAATGACTTTTGTTGCATCATAATGCAAAAAATCCTTTTCCTGAAGCATCATAGCAAGTGGATCGTGGATGTAAGCACTTAGTAGCCTACATGCCTACATAGTTAATAAATATACTATATACTAAAATATACTAAAATAATATATACTATAATATATACTAAAATATACTATATTTATTAACTGACAAAGATACAGTCAGTAGCGTTGACAGGGAGTCCAAGGGGTACTTTTGGACCCAGGGTGATTTAAGGGGCCTGTAACCTTTCCAACAGAGATTCAAGGGGCCCGAGAACTTGAAGAGACCACGTTGAGTTCTTTAAGTGTAGGGTGTGTTGATTTGAGGCCCGATAATTTCATTGGTACCGGGTCCAAATTATCCTCTCAACGGCCCTGGACACAGCCGTATGCTTTTGAGCGGTGTCGAACCGGTGACCGTTCGTGTGTGACACCAATGCTCTCATCACTCAGACATGCAGTTCTTTGCTAAAATGGAAGTAAAATTTGTATTATTTCTTACATTCAAAGAGTTTATGACCCTAACGTTATGCCTTTTTCCCATTTTTAAAACAGGTGATACACACTATTGCAAAACACTTTACGCGCCGTCACTAAGAAAGTAGAAGCTCACCAATCACCAGTGAGACTATATATTTCAGCGGGGGGGACGAGATAGTGCTCAAACGACACTGTCTAGCAGTCTAAGTATGAATCAATAAATTTCCCCAAGCTTTGCAATGATGAGTTTGGTTCTGGACCATAAAAGAGCACCGGGCCATGGTTTTAAGCTTTGTTATGTTTTCGGTGAAATTTAGGTGTGGTTTCAACTGCTGCTATCCAAGAAACAGTTTAATTGTTTGTTTCAAAACTAAATGGTGAAACAAATTGTAATAAAAGACTCATGGCCATATGTCACCCCTGGCGTACGCCACTGCCTAAAATAGATTTACCTGTACAATTGTACATAGACTACCACAACAGTCCACAGTAGGCTACAGCAGTCTATTAAGAAGCAAAGAAAGCAGGCTATTGTCAAAAACTTCAATGTAGGTATTTTTACAACAACGAAAAAATATAAGCAAGTTTTGCCTTATCAGGTTTAACGTGAAGAAAACAATAAAAATGCAATAAAACAATTTTTCGGTCTGTTTAAAAGCAAGAGTTTCAAACTCAAAGTGCTCTGAGGGTCAAATGAATACTTGTGAATTAACCTGAGGGCGGCAATACCTTTTTGCATTGCAGAGAGTTAGGCTAAGCCTGTCTCTCTGGCCAGGGGCGCCGGAACGATTTTTGACTGGGGGGGCAAGATTACGAAAAAAGGGCACTTTTGTTTACTAAAAAGCCAATTTTTTTTCAAGTTTTAAAGATAAGATATAGCGACAATGCTAATCTATCAGCTGACTATGTATTGAGTAATGATAGCCTACAAGTGTCCGGTATACAAAGAAGGACATCATGCTATGTTATAATGATGTAACCTACTGTCAAGCCTTAAAGCAGCCTGCGGCCATGGCCGCTAAGTAGTGCTTGAATGACCGCCAGTGCTACCTCCTCAATCGGCTAAGTTTGGCCGCCGGTCTCTTCTAGCCAATTATTTAATTTCGCAATAGAATGATCGTGGATCAATTGTCGAAAATATATAGGATCAAAGAGTGACGCAGAATTAGATCAGCGCGTCATAATCGCCGCTGTTGCATTGTGCGGGAATATTTGTTATTGATGGAATATATCCATCTGAGATCACCAGCGCTGTAAGTCTTGTTTGTAATTCCCGACGTTTATTTTAACAAAGTGTTAATCCGAAGTGCTAATTCCCATCGGCTGGCAATATTGTCGTTTTTATGTCGATTCGATGTTGTCGGACATTCAATCGTTGTTGAAAAGGAGAACTAGGTTAGTTGACATCCGAGGGAAAAACATTTTTTGATCATATTTTGCAAAAATTATGCTTCTTTTAGTCATGTCTTTCACATCATTGAAATACTTATTTTATTACCTTGCCGTCATCGTCAACACATTTCGAACGTTGTTTTTCGTTGCTAAACAGAATTCTAGAGGAGTGGCTAACTTCTTTAAAATCAGCCACATTGGAGACACTCGTGCGAGTGTCGTTAGATGGTCCCGCAGTACTGGATTACAATCCCGATAAAGCAGTTATTGCGTGGTGCAACGATTCTATTGTAGGACGTCGCCCAGGCCCAGACATCAACAACGCTAAGTGATCATTTTAGCATTGTTGCAAGTTTAATTCTATTTACTTGTGTTATCGTTATTTTTATTTTGGCCTCCAAGCACGCAGATTTGGCCGCCGAGAAGGAGCTCCCGGTAGGCCACGATGACTGCAAAAAAAAACGAGTTTTAAGGCCTGTGGTGTGTTGCAAAATTTTGTGCCGTAAATATTATTTTGAGGCAAAAATGAAAGATTTTAGGCTAAAAGCAAATAGCAGAAATTGTTATATTGCAAAATGTGCAGTAACTTACATGACTTTAAAATGGCACCATTGCCCCCTCTGCCCCTCCATCTGCAGAAAAATTGAGGGCAGGGGGGCATCCGCCCCCCCTGCCCCCCCGCTTCCGGCGCCCCTGTCTCTGGCCCATTCTTCCATTCTAGATTTTGCGGACGGGTCATACGGCCCACGAATTTTCGATCCACACTATCCTTGTACAGAAAAATACAAAATCCTTGAAGAACTGACTGCCGCAGATAGGCCACCAAGATTGCTATTGCGATAACGGGGAACGCCACAAGAAGTGAAGAGGCAATGTGATTGTGATGCAACAATACCGGTTTTGCGCAGGTAAAAAATGGCACAATAGCCTATAGCGCTCAAAAGTCATGTGAAATTTAATGAGCATTTTCAGATTTTTTGAACAATTTTAGAGTAAATTACAATTGTTAAGAATGAAAGTTCAAATATGCATCCCAAGGCGCACCAACAAGTCCTAAGCAAAGGGCCGGATAAGTTGTCAGCAAAGCAAAGTTCTCAACTGCTGTAGCCTATACATTTATCCTATGGAAATGAACTTTCTTTTTCTTTATGACGAATTTTTGCATCACGGGATGACAGAGCAGAGTCACTAAAATCAATAGACTACATGTAGGTAGTAGGTTAATACTAAAATGTTCATTTAAAAATGTCTGGTAAAATTAATTTTTGGAAAAGGTTATAACAAGTAAACAAAAGTTAAACGGGTGAAAATTTCTTGCTTAGACCGAAGGCTCACTTTACTAGTAAGCCTACACTCGCTGAGCCAATGTAAGTGTTGCGAGGAAAAGGAAAAACGTTTTTTGCAAGTTTTTGCCAATTTCCCTGTTACCAATTGCTCCACCAATACAGCTACACGTGATTATATAACAGCTGCCAATGTTTCTCAGGAATCAATGCACAAAATTTCAAATAGTTTTCTATAAATATGTTAAGCCTAAAGCCTGAAAAACGATGATAGGAATTGGAATAATCTATTGATCTCATGACTACAGTCAACAGCGAGGAAATATTGTAGAAAGAAAACTCAACAAAAACCACCTTTCTGTTTTAACAATCTGTGATACAAATTTACAGCAGTCATTTCTGAAACGTTATAAAAAATTTTTTTTCTAATGTGACAAACACGATGCCGTTTTGTTGCTCTTCAAGGTACAGTAGATGTTGCAGGCTTCTTCGTTTGTTTAACGTCAAAAATCAACAATGAGTACATTGTACTGATTAGGCTACATAATTACAGATAATATGGGCTAATTACCGAAATATGTTGGATTTCCTAAATATGTTTTTTGTTTCTGTGATACAATGTGATTAGCCTGTCTTCTTGTATGCAGTACAATAACCTACAAGCTAATCAAGCTATTTGTAATTAAACTCTGTCATAGATAAGTCGGGTGTTTGCTCTTAAAAAACTGGTGACTCATCTATCAAATTCTATTGAAAATACACATGAGTATTAGCACGATTTTCCTACCAAGCATGGGTCATACGTGTGGGAAACATATAACGCGCTTGCGAACATAAAGCTAAGCAGACTACAAGACTTTAGCAGACGAAACTATCTGTATTCAGCTTGCTTACGATTTTTGCTTATTTTTTCTCAGTGGAAAAAAAGATTTTGTTCAAGATTGCTTAAAAATAGGCTAGCTGGTGCTTTTTATCTCTATGTCTGCTGAGAATTTGGGTCACACTTGCAGACTATTTTGTTGCCAGAAAAGTCACGTTGGTCTTTCTTGTTTAGTTCGGCAAAAGTAACGTTATAGAAGGTGTTTCCTTATGTTAGAGAGCTTAAAAAGACATGGTGCTTTTTCTTACAACTCTTGTTCTAGTATAACTTTCTAAAATAAATGTTTCCAAGTTAAACGTTTGGTAGTTTATAAACTATGTTTAACTATACGATTTTCGAAACATCAAAATTATGTTGGATTCGCCTGAGGAATTATTTGAAAGTTTAAGTAATTGCTACACCATGGAAGAAGTAAGTTTCTTTAGTCGACCTACAGGTTAGACTACACATTATCATAATACATTACTTAGATAAGAAGGCTAGATTTTCAAGCCTCGGTTGTCATCTATTGGATAATACGAAAAATTATGTGCTATGGTATTTTTTAATCAAGAACCAGAAACCTCGCAACAAACGATGACAGCTCATGTAGAACAAAGACTAGGACTACCATCACCAAATTACATTCGTGACCTGAACGACGATCCAGGCAAAAGTGTATTAGTGCCCAGGGTGAGTATTACATAAGCGTGAAAAATTACTATAGGCTACGGTGCCAAGTTTTTGTTATGCAATATCAGGCCTAAAAAGTCAGCCTATTTGGTTCTAGCCGACATTTTAATAGCTGCAACTTAATTTTTTATATTTCAAAGTTCAAAGTATAGCTGTACAGTGTACATCTGAATGAACTCAATGTGGCGGTGTTATACTGTATAATGCAAGGTTAGTAGTGGGGTAGGTTACCAGATAGGTCTGCAAAGAAGCGAAATTAGTAAGTTATTGCAGCCTTCTCAAAATATCCCAACAGCTGCTACTAGCTTGCCTCTTTTCACAACGTATACTTAACCTTTTTTCAATACAAGGCCTATTACTAATGGATAAATCCACGTGCCATGAACGCTGAGCAGTAAGTTAATTCATTATGAAAGCCAACCCCATCATCCCATGATCAATGATTTTACAAAAATCAAATTTCGTAAGCTTGCAAAAAATTCCTTTTTTCCTCAACAAAGTATAAATCTGTTTTCTATTTTTGTAAACCTTGTTAGAATGCGTTGTGAAACAAATCAGTAGGTTACTTAAATTATGAGCAAGTGCAGTTAGTAGTACTTTCTTCATCCAATTTAAAGTTTCCCACCCCACCAGCAGAAATGAAAACATAAAAGAAGAGTGTTGTTTTTCATTTCTTAGCAAAACTGGGATAATTGAGTGACGGTGCAAGCAAACTCAGGGTCTTTGTATGTCAGCATTTGATATATTTCTAAAAGTATAACCTGCAACCCAGGCATATTCGGCACACAAAACTGTGGTATCGCTGTTATTCAAAGTGTCAATGATAATTGAGACAATAGCCATTCGATTCATAACGAAACCAATTGGAAAATTGAAATACAGTAGGCTACAAATACTATTTGTAACAAAAATACCATGTTAATCTGCTCATGCTCTTTTGCGCTTAGTTTTCGCTAATAAACATCCCCACTTAAGATATGTCTATTCAATATACAGTAATATGTGATTAAATTAGAAAAAAATGTTTGTCTACTTGTACCTTTCATGCTGGGCTACTTAACAGTTGTAACTGGTGCTGTCAATGGAAACTTGATCACTTCCCTAATTGTTTTCAAAGCGGAGTTGGATGCCAACAAGCAGCCTACCTATAGTATTTACTTCGCTGTATTCTTGATTTTTTTTTTTTTGTGAAAGTAGAGTAGCGAACAAACACCGCAAAGTTTCTTCTTGTAACAATATCGTAACTTATAGCATACAATATGAGTTCATTTTATAATTTAATTATTAAACTATGTTGCACCAGTTCAAATCTCCATTCAGCAATCTCAGTGGGTTTCCATTGTGAAAAGGACAAAAATCACCAAAAATTCCATAATAACCTTATCCAAAGGGTTTCGCTGTGCAGCTTCGCCGGCTCAGAATATTTTCAAGCTTTAACGACGTATTCAATAAGATATACTGTATATTAAACACGCCTGCAGAATATATCATAGTTTAAGCATAAAGAAAGCTCTAATGTAGGCTGCGTAAGCGAGCAGTAGCCTAAGAGCGCATGTTCAAAAGAATGTTGGTTCGAAATATATTGAAATCATGCGAGTATATCTTGGAAATACATACGTACATACGTACTTCAAAGTGAACACGAAGACCGGCTTTCTTATCTTTTTATTAGCATACGTTTTTTCTGAAGTAAGCTACCCTACACATATTTCCAATAATCTTTTATAAAATCTGCACCTTTTCAATATTGATTTTGCTTTGACGAATCTTGTTAATTTTTGTTCACTCGATCGCGCTTTTTGTATGGTGCAATCATACAACAAACACATTTGGCACCTGAAACGCTTATCGTCAGTTTTATAGATACAAGAATAATTGACACATAAAGACGTTTCAGGGATAAATTACGTCTTTTTCTTTTTAACGGGATTCTTTATGTTTTCGAAATCTTTTTCTTTTTGACAGGATTTTTTATGTTTTCAAACTCAGTATGTATTTTCTCGAGCAGCAGGGGAATGTTTTCTCGTTTGTATTCTTCTTCAATGCCATGTTGCTTGTGGGCATTAATGATTTGATCATTGAGTCGCTTAATTTCCTCATTGTTTGCTTGAATTTGAAAGCGTAATTCTTCTTTGATTGATTGGATTTTTTGTTTTAGCTTTCGGTTATCGGTGTACATTGCCCGTAGCATGCTTTGGGCTGATTCTTCTGTTTCTTCAACCTTTTTCAGATCCTTATGTAACTGTTTAACTTCAATTTCTGCTTTGGCTTTAGCCTCTTGAATATCTTCCAAAAGCTCTCTTAGTCTTTTTAGCCTCTCTTCATAATACATTTTATCTATTGCTCTTTCAGGATTTAAATCCGCTGCTTTCTTGTAAGGACAATCAAGAAGAGCTTCATTTTGTTTGACAATATTTTCGTTGATACGGCGCAATGCTTCCACGTCTAATCCTGAGTCAGAGGAATTTTCTCCATCAGAAGTAATATCGCAGGGCTTAGACTCTGGCTTGTATGGAATTGAGTTTGGCTTCAGCGGAAGGTCACACATTTGACCCTCATCGGTGGAAGTGCTGTCGTCATCACTGTATTTCTCAGACTTACGGCGCGCAACACGTTTTTTCTTTTTCGATTTCCCCTTATACGGTTTTAGGTAGCTCCTGGAATTAGAAGTGTGTTTACTTGACTTGCCCTTGCCTAGCTTGTACTGATCATTATTAAGTTGTACACGATTTGTCTTTTTTTGCATTGCATCTGCACAAATTCGCGGGCGTCGGCAGTCAAGTCCTGAATCATGGAAAGGCCTCGTTGGTACAGGACAATTGATTTTACTTTTTTTCCTTCCCTTTCCTTCGCATGAAGGGAATTTTTTGCTGGAACTTGGCCCCGGGCCATTGGGTTTCGGATTATTTTTGACCATCTTGTGTTCAGAATTGTTTTCTTCCCAGCCAGTGTAGTCTACAGTTCAAAAAGACTTGAACCTTTGAACTACTTTTGCAAAAATAGATTTTGTTGCTTTTTTAAATTTTTGCAGGTTGCAGAAGTGGGAAAATTGATACAGATAATTATTTTTATTGATTTTGTGTCACCAAAAACCAAGGGGCGTTCTGCATCATCTAAAAATGCTGCAAAACACAAAAATAAATGATTTACTAAATAATATAAATTGAATCAAATGATCTAATCGTGCAAAAAACTATAGGCCACAATATGTAGTAAATTGTCGTCGTCGTCGTGTGAGCCTCTGGGGCCGAGGGTCTATCCTTTTACCACCCCAGATTCACGATGCTTCCGGACTACACTGGAAGGCTACTAGAGAGCAGCCAATCTTTGGTTTCATCATCCAAATGAATAAAAAAATAAAACAAATGAATACTAGTAACCAACCTCCATCCAACTTGAAAACCTTAGCAAAAACACTGAAAAAAACTGTGAAGTGGTCTACTGTAGGCATAGACTACATGCCCACAATTAGTTGAAATATGTCGTCTTTTCAATTCAGAAAAAAACTTTTCTTCATCAACTTCCTCTCTATACTGCAAAAATATTATTCTTATAACTTATTTCAACATTTTAAGGTGTTTCCATGGATGCATTGTACTATATTTTAAACTAATTGTCCTGCTTTGCTATCATGCACGTTGGGCCTATAACGTCCACGTTTTGTCGTTTCTACTTTTTCTAGACCTTTTCTATGTTTGGCATATGTCAGGGGTGTCCAAAGTCCGGCCCACGGGTCAAATCCAGCGCGCAATACGTATTTGTATGTTATGTTTGTTTGTATGTTTGTTTGTTTGTATTTGTATGTTTGACCCGCGCCTGTTGTTTCACAATGTGTTATTTTTGGCACAGAAATTATATCAATCCAACTTGCATTATTAAAAAAATTAATTTAGACAGTATTTTCTTACAGACAAGAGAAAAGCCGGCGAGAAAAGTTAAAATCATTACTGCTTCAAAATTGCGAAATCAACTATTTTGTCCTGAAGAGTAGGCTACAGTAATGAGTGATCAACGAGCATTCGTTCATTTTCTTGCTAGAGAATTAAATTTAACCTGAGTATTGAAACCAAGAAGTAAGTTTCATCCTTCACATTAACACAGCTGTGTTTTAAAATATTTCTGAATGTTTTAATCGTGGACGTCGCTATGCTATTATAGCGACGTCCACGTTTTAATTTATAATGGAAAAGCAGATAACTTATATCCTAACTTATCACATCCGGTGATATGTAACTTATATAAAATACATAAACCTTTGTATTGCTTTGTTGTATGAAACTGATATCAAATGACACAATGTTACTATATGATGCACCTTTCTTCGAGAAATACAAGATTATTAGATATTGTTGGTCCGCGGGCTTTTCCTCATTATCAAATTTGGCCTGCCTGGTGAAAATTTGGACACCCCTGGCATATATCGTTTTTTGTTGTGATGGTCAGAAATAAAAACAAACTGAACTGAACATTATCCATGGAACTCCGGTTTTACAAGTTGTTTCAAGTTAATGTTATTGTAGAAATTGTACTATACTTCATATATATAAAAAAAAAACTCAATACAACAAACGTACCTTTCAATTAAAATCCCTTTAAAGCTTTTCTCTTTTTAAATCAAACTTAAAGCTGAAATTCTGTAATGTTCTTTTTGACAATTTTTTTTTAAAGATTAACTGGCGTTTTGCTTTAAGTAGGCCTGAAGCTGTTGAGATTCGTTAAGGCCTGTGACTGATACCACTTTGCAGGTTCTTGATGCATTGTATACGCAACACTGCACGCGATGTACACAAGTTTTTAAACAACGAAATACAGAACGACGTCAAACAAAAAAAAATACCTGCAACTTTACAAAATGAGCTAACTTAGCTTGTTTCCCAAACAAGAAAAAAATATCTGTATTAATTAAGTGTGACGTCATAATTAGCTATTTATAATTTGTCCTCAGAAGTCAAAATATTTTATTTTTGTTTCTTGTGCGCAAAATTAGCAATGTTTACGAATGTGCAGCACTGCATACAAACAACATGCGAAACATATACACAAACATCTAGAATCTGTCTAGATTGTTATGGTGCTATTTTATTCGTGTTGGTTATACCGGCGTATAGCCTACCAGTGTTTCCCAAACTTTTTTTTAATGGCGCTTCTCTGGACAAGGAACAGAGTATCAAAAGCCCCTTTTCACAAAAAAAGTAAAACCAAAGTTATAATCCATTTATCGCAACTTAAAGTCCAAGTCTAATGAGACGGATGAGGTTGGTGCAATGTCATCAGCTTGTTGATGTCGGGTTCCGTTCCAGTTTGGATAGGAACAATCTTAAGTCTCCCCGAGTAACTATGTCAAGACGGTTTCATTTGTTATTTAGAAGCGTTGTGGCGGCACTGAAAGCACGCTCCACCAAGTATGAGTTGGGAAAGGCAATGATAAAAACTTTGACCCGATTCCACACGTGAGGGTATTTTTCTTTGATTTGGTTCTGTAGCCAGAACGATTGATATGAGATATTGAACTTCGGTTTGAGTGCAAAATCGCTTTGCAATGTTATCAGTTCCTCCTCAAGAATTCCATGTTCGGAAATATCACAGAATGGGTCGATTATCCAGTCAGGGATTTCTAACTGGAATACATCCTGGAATCGAACTCCCATGTCTTTGAGTACTTCTTGAAAATGATTGCTGTACGTCTCTACATCAACATCAGATGTCACTGGAAAGTCCTCTGTCACTGGTATCAAGTTGATGCAAGCTTGAGAATTGGAAAAATTCTCGTCTAGCTAAATTTCGCTGATAGGAGCCCAGACAGTGCTGATTTCACCTTGATTAGATTTACTTTGTTAGCATGAAAGGATAAATTCAATTCAGTTAATTTGGAACATATGTCTGACAAGTAGGCAATATCACTTCTGACAACCAGGACATCATTCGCAAGGCCAGGGTCACAACTTTGTAGAAATTCCACGACAGTTTCAAACAGCGAATAAAATCGTGCAAGGCAATTTCCTTTGGAAAGCCATCGTACTTCGGTGTGGAGTAGTAAGCGCTCTAAAGATCGGATTTGCGTAATCGCAGTCCTTCAAAGTAAGTTATGCGTTACAACTTACAACCTCAACAAACTTGTAAGGCACTGCAAAGCGACGTTGCCAATATAATTGCCGCAATACACAATAAGTGCCACAGAGCTCTTATAGCCATAGTCTACTTTTGTATTTCTTTGAAGTAAAACAAGACAAAAAAATGCTTTGCAATCCTCTTCTTGTAACTGCCCCGATTTACACTCAGCGCCTCCCAATCGCCCACTTTATAGCCAGCGCCCCCTTCATGGTCGCAAACGCCACCAGGGGTGCGCTGGCACCCACTTTGGGAACCACTGCCGTATACTATTCTCGCAACAGACGAAATGAAAGTTTTCTCTCCCCATCAGGAGCAGGGCTGTGAAGTCGAAGTTGGAAATTTTGGCATGTCCGGAGTCGGAGTCGTTAAAAAAAGGCCGATTTCGACTCCGGCTTGATACAAAACGATGAACAATAAAATTTTGTGTACAAACTTTTTTCAAAATATTGTTTCTTGTTCTCTGTATTGTGCTCTTGAATCCTACTAGAAAATAGAGTGTTTGTTCTTGCCAGTTTTGGAAAAGTCGCCGTTTCAATTTCGATAGCAACTTAGGTGAAATTTATTTAAAAAAAAAAAAAAACTTAACAAAATCTGGCATCACTATACCGTAGTCGGAGTCGGCCAGTGAAATATCGAGTAATCGGAGTCGTATAATTTTCGCCCGACTCCCACAGCTCTGATCAGAAAGCCTCGAAAAAACACAAGGTTATCGAGCCTAGATTTCCTTTGGTATTTTATAAAATACCAGAACTGGACGAAAGTACCCTGACCAGTGACCAGGCTTTCCACCACCTGACCAGAATTTTAAACAAAATTTGTTTCATTTCAAAAAAGAATGACATTGACTTCAGCTTTGTGAAGGCGAATTGCAACCAGAAAACTTCCAGATTTTAATAAAATCAATAGGCTATTCAAATTAGATAAGTAACCTATTTATGCTACAAATTTAATTTTTACTTCTTAACCCCTCCTTTTCGGCTACAAAACCTTGCTTCAAACCTTGTTAGACTATCCAGTTTCATAAATCACGTTCAGCATCAAGTTGCTTGAGTTTGCATTTGTTTTTCGTTTAAAAGTACTAGGTTGTACTCAGGCGCGGATTTATGGGGGGGGCCCAGGGGGCCCGGGCCCCCCCCCGAAATGTTGTGAGGAATTATTGTTGAAATTCTATGTATCCGCATCAAATCGTTTGATGTACGTCTAAACAGCTGATATTAGTCCCACGGCGGACTTAACTTATCTGGGGGGGGAGGTAATTTTTTGTTTGTTACGGTATAATTATGGTTAAAATCATCCATCGATCAGACTCCTTTATTCCGTTATACAACTGTAAATGCATTTTAATAGCAACATTTGTTGGAGCTGACTCAGCTGAAACCAATGCTGAACCAAATGACGTCAGTTGAAACAATCTGAAACCTTGAATGGCTGTTTTATAGTTTTTAGCCTTCATTATAATTTCAATCAATTGCCGTCTATGCTTGCAAACATACAAACATCCAATTGGTCATGGACACTGCATACAGGATTTTAAACCAGATTTCAAGTTTACTTTGCATGCTTAGCAATTATTTTTATTCAAACAAAATGTATTTTTTCAAACATTCACAATTGATGAAATGGCTGTTTCTTTTAATGTCTATTTTATTTTATGGCATATCGTATATGTCGTAGTATAGTGGCCTAGCCAAGGGGAGGGGGGTTACAACCCCCCTTTGGCACGCGTGTGACATCACGATATTGAGAATGGTGCTTTCAGTCTCTATGTCTCTAAAACAAAGTTTTCCTAATTTTAAACGAAACTGCATTAAAAGAGCGAGTTTTGCCAATACTAAACATTCAAATGTTTCAGCCAAGAATTAGCAACAAGAAAACATAGAGACTTAGGTTTATTACCGAAAAATCCGAAGAAAACATGATCTTATCCTTTTGCTATGCCACCAGACAGCACCATTTTACAGGAATATTTATACCCACATTTTTGTTGAAAATGCTCTCAGAATGCACCAAACTCAAAGTAATTTTTCAAAAATTTCTGGGGGCTGCCCCCCAGACCCCCCTCCGCTAGGTGTCGTCTTTGGCGAAGACGCCGACGGGCTTCGCCCGCCGGCCATCAAAAACCCCCTTTTCAAAATTCCTGGCTACGCTACAGTCGTAGTATCATTTTTCACATCTGTTTTATCTTTTTCTTTCTGTTTAATTGATTTTCAAATTTTCTGGCCCCCCCCGAAAAAAACTCCTAGATCCGCGCCTGGTTGTACTGTTAAGTTACTTGTTGGCGTGAAAATACTTTTGACATGGTCTTCGGCTTAAAGGCGAAGTATGCTGGTATTCAGCATTATCGACAAAAATACACCTTGACTAGTTCTTGCTTCATCGTCACAACAGGCATATTATGTTGTATCGAAATATGCCTAGTTTTGGGAGAAAGAACAGTAAATGATTTCTTTAAATGTCACCACGAGAAATAAAACTTGACATAAAGGACATTTTAAATGCAGAATTTTGCCAGGTTTTAAACATTTTACAAGAAAAATTGCAAGCTTTTAAAGTTTATACACAGTGTGGAACAATTATGTTTCTGATTGCCTAGCTCGCATTACTTTATTTGTTAGAGCTTCGGTAGAGAGTTTGGCTATAATTTAGTATAGACAAATATAGTTTGTCTATACTTTATTTGTCTCAAAAAAAAACTAAAAAGTATTTGCGTTGCAGACTAAAGAAGCTGAGGAACAAAAACAGGCGCAACAAACTGAAAGCTATCGACGACGCATCACAGAACTAGAAGTTCAACTTAGTCAAAGCGCAAGCGAGGTAAATCTCTTATGGTCCATACTGCTGATATCCTGAATGCTGTTAAAGCATTTTTGTGGGCGTAAATATTCTTCGATGGGTGCCAGTCTTCGTACTCATTGCATCACAAAGTAGCCTAATAATTTTTGACACTCTTTAACCACTTTTATTTTCTTGTTTTTGTACATTTTATTACATTGTTAATTTCTAAACAGTTCTGGGATTATAAAGGGAAAAATCCCAGGACGTTACAATCGTGATTCTAGTCTATATTGAGAGTCAACTTGCAAGGAATAACAAATTAAACCATCATGATGTGGTGTAGAGCCTGCAAAACCGCAAAGTCGCTTTCCAAAAACATCGGACACATTATTCAACCAAAATTGACACCACTGCATTGCTTTAGCAACAGTTTTAATGACAAGGTGTCAAAAGTTTTCAAAAATTGTCTACAAATCATGCAGACTTGTAGAGGAAGCATTAAGTCGGTCCTTTTTGCATTGATTTAACGTCTCTAAAAAGGGTAAACTTTGCTGGCTGGTATTGTGTCAAACTGAGCTCGTCATGGCATAATGACGAAATTACTTGTAAAAACGCTGCTTTTGTTCTTTGGCTAGTTTGTTTTTTCGCTCTGTAAGTCATGATAGTAACAAAGCCAGAGGGGTTGAGACTTGGGAGCTTCTTCTTTGTAGCATGTGTGACGTCATAATATTTAGATTATCAATAATAACAGTATACACTGCTGCAGTGCTGCATGACAATGTTATCCTAGAAAAGTTAAACTTTTGTTATGAACTGCCTTACTGACATAAAGCTACGTGACAATAGAATAGACTTTTCATAGTGAGAATGTAGCTACTTCTTATAAGTTAAGTGATCGTTTTTTTATCGAGAGTAGACAAAATGCAGCAATTGCTTCATTCCAGCGATTGCTTTGTGTTTCGAAAGTGGAAACATAGGCCTGCTTGCAAAGTGCAACTTTTACATGCGAATCATTTCTTACAAAGGTACGCAAAGAGTCTTCTGAAATATTAAATCGTTTTTGTTGGATTTTCCTCTGAGCAGGTTTATTGAGTATTTTTTGAAGTGGGTTAATTGCTTTAATAACGTTGAAAACACGAAAATATTAGCACAGTGGGTTTCATTTTTCATGCCTCATTTGTCATCAAATGGTTTGATTGACTTTTCTGCTGGGTCGTGGAAAAGCTGCTTTTTTTCTTTCATGCAAACAGTTTTACAGCTATAGAATCTTGAGTCTTGACTTTCCTTCGGCATCAATTGAGAAATGAAAAAAAAAGAACAGTCGAGAAAGTTCATTATTCAGAAAGCAGAAGATTCAATAAATTGTCTTTCAATTTCCTGTAAACTGCGTAAGTTAAAACTTTCTTTTTTTCGTATTGAAAACAATATATCAATTTTTGTTTGGAGGTAGGCACTTGATTGCGGTTTTTCTTACATGGCAATTGGCAATGCTTTAGTTTGTGTTTACTTTCACTGACGTCCATCATAGGTTGTTGAAAGCCACAAAGAGATATTTGAATCTATCAAAGGTCAAGAAATCTATCGTTGATTGAACATTGCTCCCGCCATGTCGTCTTGGTTGAAAATGACGTTGATTTTTGATCATAAACTTATTTGGCGCTGCGAGCAATGAAAGTTTGTTTTCAATGAAGTCCATCTTTCTCAATGTTTTTGCCAATTCAGCGTTGCGAGTGGCAGAGACGACATACGCACCTGTCAAACAAAGCAGCCACGAAAAGCGATCGGAGGTTTGTAGATGTGTTTTGTTTTTCTTATTTGTCGATTCATCGGGCTCAGTGTTCAACTCTATTTCTCTTTGTCATTGTAGTTTCGTGCTGGGAACAAACAGCTACTAGTGACACACAAAAGAATAGAGTGATTTTGTTCATGGCAATCAGGAACTTTGAAGCAGTTTTATTACAAAATTTTGTTCTCAGATTAGTATTAGAAGTTAACTTGAGATAGTCTGTCTACCAGCAATCAAAACGTGAAGATCAAGACCCAACCGAAAGGGTTGTTTTCTATTGGTTTAATTTTTAAAACAAGGTGTGTTTTTGCTTTTGATTGGTTTTTCTGCTTTTGAATCTTGTCTTGGTGAAACAGTTTTTCACTTTATGAAACGTGAGTGAGACAACAGGTTTGACTTTTTCTCAGCAAAGCAAAGATTTTGTTTTAGTCTGCTCGTAATTAGTTTGGATATATTCGCACAACTACTGTGATAGTAATAGTTGGATGTTCAAATCAATTTATATCTAATTTTCAACGAAATACATCAATCAGCCAACCAAGAACACTTTGGGACACTGCACGACAAAGGGAACATTGGAAGAATTTACGAACTGAGCATCTAGTTCATCAAAGGCCGCATCTGCTATGATACTGTAGTAGTTCAGATCAAGTTGCAAGAAGTTTTCAGATTTAGAAACTTTTGGCAGTTCCAATGCCCTAAAACTTTATTGCAACACAAATCTGCTTCCGTGTTATCGCTGCGCAAACAACATCGCCTGAAAAATCTTTTTGCTCGTTTCTGGTTTAGTATCATTGGATTTCGCTAGCATTATCACCTGTAGGCCTACTGTTTTACTAAGTATTAAGTTGATGTTTCGAGTGGTTGTACCAAAGATGCGTGGATAGATCCAAAACTTCAGTTTCAAAACTTCAGTTTCACAAGCAGTAAGTTCTTTAAACACATTTCTTGCAAAATCGGCAATGATGCGTTAATTCTCAGGGCTTTGAGTAAATATTTCAACTAGGTAAGCAGCCTGCTACCCTAAGGTCTAAGTCAGTGATTCTTAATCAGGGGGGCACGCACCCTAAAATAGCGTCAACCACTTCTCATGAGGGGCATGAGTTCTACAGCGATAGTCTTTTTGCAGTGGTTTCAATGTCCTGCACTATTTTTTAAAGTTCACATTTTTTGAAACTGGAAATCACTGGTCGGGATACATGAAAACGAATCTTTTGTTGCGCTTGCTCTTCAACCTGGCTTCGATATATGTGAAAAAGAATAAAATCGTTCTACTGCTAAACATGTTCATTGCATTTATTCATCGCGAAGCATTAGCATCCAAAACTTTGACTCCAGGGCAGGTTACCAATAAAGAGTGTCCTGAACTTAGTTATCAAAGTGCTGAACTTTGTTGAAAGTGGGGTTTATAAAGCCGGAGCTGTTTGCAGTCGTTTTTTCGATCGTGTGAGTGTGAGGACTTGCAATCTGATCGTAAAGCCTGGTTTTCCACACAAATGGTTGTCCATAGGAGCATACTCATTGAAACTTTGATATTCATTCAAACTCTACCTCTGGAGGAGTCGAGTGAAAGAAGGATGCGTTGCTTACGTAAACAAGGCTTCAGTAACTTGGATGCTGCAATCACAGATGATAAGTTTGAGTGGACAACTCCAGCAACAACTCATCTAAATGTTGAAAGCAAAAATCATGAAATAATTTCCAGATATAAATTAAAACCTGGAAATCCATAAAAAAAGATGTTTGAAAAACCACTAAAAGAATTTTATCTAAAAGTCTCCACTGCCAAATAAGACTTCGAAAAACTGGAACTCAAAATTATCTTTTTATTTACTCACTTGCTCAGTCTCAACTCAAGATATTCAAACACTGACAGTGCTCTGATCTGATCCACAAATCTTTGCTACATTTTGTGCTGCAGTTGCTGTCAATACCAAAGACAGGGTGACAATAAAAGATTTAAGCTACGTTACGCAATTTTTGGAGTTAGGCTACATCTCGCATCATTACAAATGGAGTTGTTGAGAAGCAATTTCAAGTAGCCTACGGTGTTTCACAAACATGTACGTCATCAATGAACACAAAACATGTACGTCATCAATGAATAGTTGAATACACAAAAAAATTACTTGTAGGCCTACTGTTATACTTATTCAAAATTGGAGGGGGCGCAGCGCATTTAATCATTGCCAAAGGGAGGCGTGTTGAAAAAAGGGTTGAACCACTAGTCTAGGTGGTCTAGTATGGTATGACAAACCAGACCGTAGGCTAACAATCAATTTGGTCAATTTTTGACTGTAGTTTAGGCACTTTTCTGACTGCACTTTTAACGTTTTTAATCAACTGTTTCCACTCATTTCTATCTACATTGTTTTTTCATATAGCGTTTTTAATATTTTATTTTGAAAACTTTTACGGTCACACTAAAAGGGATTTCCTATTTTGCTTCAAATTTTCTCTTCAATAATGAAATGGTCGGTTGCAGATGCAAATGGATCGGGCTCTTCTTGATGGCGAACTCGCATTGGAAATGAATGCTTTAGAAAAAGATGAGAGAGAATGCGAAGAACTGAAAGATCAGATAATTCAACTTGAAGATGATTATATAACTCAAACAGAAAAAGTAGGTTTCTAATCTTGCTAGAACTTCTGTTTATTTTTATTCTATTAATAAACAGATAACTTTCTCCCGCTTCTTGCAAATCAGATTAACTCAGCCTGCAAATGAGTCCTAAAATTGATTTAACGTTTTCAGACGTTGAATCAATGTAAAAATCCTGATATTTTTTACACTGTGAAGCTGCTTGACAATGTTTTAAAGTTTTCTTCCACTTAGGGTATAGCCTATGTGTAGCCTACATTGTTGCGATGAAACGCTCTGCTTATTCTTCTGTTCCATGATCGATATATACAGTTACTTTTATTTTTGCAGTGTAAGTAATACTGTATAACACTTTGCAAAGTAACTTACTTAAGGTGCAATATGTGATACATCAAGTGTTACATTCCTAATTGTGAAAGAAGTGTGATCATTAGTAGCCTGCATAATTTGTGTTCCTGTGTTAGTGTCACCAGTGATAGCATTTTCTGTATTGCGCTTAATTGCATATGTTTAGATTTGTGTATTTAGCTACTTATGTACCTCAACTTGTTTTGCTTGTTAGCATCAATACACCGTGAAGAAAGGAAAAATCAAATTAAAAGAAATTGAACTAACAATAGTCGAAACAAAAAAGCAGAAATACAGCTGTCCAGAAAGTATGCGTGGGTCTATAGAAGAAACAATTACTAAAGTAAGACTTTAAACCACTAAGACTAAATCTGTGAGATACTTGGATTAAAGCTGCAAATACTAGACTCAGGGATTTATAGAAGTAGGCCTACTTCCATCAATCCCTGATTAGATTAAAGTTACAAAAGTGTGTGAAGAACATCACATAAGATATTTGTAGGCTACTTTGTAATGTATAGCTACAAAACTGCCACTAAAACCGATTAGTGGATAAAGATAAAAATATACCGTAAAGTATCGTCGTCGGCTCCAGCTCGTGTCCAAGCCATGCTTTTGTCTTCAAGTCAGATTTGGTTTTGGATGATGAAGCACCATCATCAAGCAAAACTTGCACAAAAATACAATATTGAAGCTCTACTTCTAATGGACATAAAGTCACGTAAGGCTTTTCAACAGTGCCTTCAGACTCATCTTTAGGAGGACCCACTTCCTATTTTTGTTGAAGATTGCTGGAATTACCTCAAAGTGTTTTTTTTTCAGCACATGTAAAGAAACTTTTGGTCACATGGTTTACGGATTCAAAAATTTCACATTGATCGTTTTTAGCTCCAATGTTGCTTCTGCCATCTTTGACAGTGTGGCAGAAGCAACAGAGTGTGTAGCAATATAGCATATGCCTTGTGCTTGCTTATGTTTTCGTTTGCATGTGGTTCACAAAATATGAATAAATAGAATTATTTTTGCTTTATATCATTTCAGCAACAAAACGAATTGAATCGAGAGACAAAACTTTTTGAAGATGCTGAGTTTCAAGCTTTGGAGGCAATGAGTAAGTTGGATGAAAATAAGGAAGAAACACAAGAAATTTTAATCCACAAAAAAAAAGCACTTGAAACACAAATTGATTCTCGTAAGGTAAGTGCATGTGGGGCCACAATGTAGAAGAAATTAATTTCTGTGCTATCATTAGCAACTGCTTGCTGATGATGAAAGAAAGAGTAGGCTACCGTGATCATTGCAACTGTAATGATTATTACTGAATCAAATGTCTTCAAATAAATAAAATTGAAAATCTAATGTGATATTTACAATACAAGAAGAAACTCATCGTTTATCTTTAGAAAGGTAAAAAAAATATGAAAGATGCTTTTCTGAAGCTTCTTGTGTGCGAAATGCAAATATTTAATTGTCAAATAACTGTCATTGCTGCTGCTTCGTGTGTGCTATGGCGTTTTTTGCATTTGCTTTTCCAGAATCGGGTGACAAGTTTGAAAAAACAAATTTCCAATAGAGTTGAGCAACAAAATATTGAAAGCCAAAGACTTTACAAAGAGCGGGATGATGCTATAGAAAGATTGCAAGAGGTGAATTGCTTTCAAAATAGTGACATTCCTTTTCACGTGCAATAAATTTGTCAATAAATTGATAAAAGTGCCGTAGAGAACAATTTACTTTTTTTTTTGCTTTCAACGGCATGGTCACCGCTTCCTGATTTTTCCACTGTTTTAGACTGAGTGAACAAAGGGTTAGTGCTCGCTAGTTTGGTTTGTCTTTTTATAGTTATGCCTCAACATAGGCTATATACAGCAGGCTGTTAATTTAAGCATTAGCATGAACTTTACATCTTTGTTTATCACAGCAATGTAAAGCGACGAGTGTTAGCGTTTTACATGGAACAGATGTTCAACCAATTTCTTCAACAATGAACCACTCTGCGCCTACACCACAGTCGCTTCATCTTATCTCACAGCAAGTAACTGGTCGTTTGCCAACAAATTTAAAGTCAACTTTGCTGGCAACTTCAAATCGAACAAATAATGATCTCCTGATAACAAATGACTCTTTTCGAGATGTTGAGAACAAAGTAAGTTATTTCTTACTTGAGTTGCTCTAGGCCAGAGTTTTCAAGGTTTTTGGATTCAATGCCCCTTTTAGGAGTATCATTTTTGTGAACCTCTAAACTTATAGTGATTGTTAGTCTAGGTAATTTTTTACAGAACTACTTTTAAATATAAAAGTTTTACTGTTTTTATTTTGGTACTTTTAATTTTAAACTCATTGCATTTACGCATCCATAAATTTTAGCAGTTGACTGAGTGACCAAATGGTCTTTCGCTGCTTGCAGCTAATCAAATTTAATTATTGACCACCAAGCGTGCTCAAGCATTTTTCTATGTTTGTGAATTGTAATTTGTTGTGATGTAACCTTATTGTGCACCGCACTATTATAGAATCTGATGGTCAAATAAAGTTAATTCTCTCCCCTGGCAGTCAGTAGACCTGGGTTGGGAGCCATTGTTGTTTTTTTTTTTAATAAAACCGAAACTCTGCTTAATCGGTATTTTTTACCGATTTTGTGCTCTTCCCGTTTCTTGTTTTATGAGCCTTCTTTCTTGGAGTAACATTTTTTGCAAAACACTAAATCTAAAGAAATTGGAATTTTCGAAAAAGGCCTACTATTTTATGTAATTCCGTTTATATTTATATTATTCAGCCAAACAGGCAGTATGTCACAGCACATCACTTACTAAACTATTCCAATGCGCAAGATGATAAGGCAAGAGAAAGTCCTTACAAAAGCTTAGGTAAGTTTTACGAGACAGTGCAAATGGTGGTATTTTCAAATCGCCCGTGTTTTTTTATTACAAATGTTATAAAATAGTTTGTGTTTAGTCATTTACCCATCCGAGACCAGAAAGAAATGTTTAACTACAGTACCATTACAATAAGCACTATGGTTATCAGCACGGCAAACAATGGAAAGAACAAAGACCCATGTTTCTAACGTGCATGAACAGTTGTTTGGGTAATGAGCTACTTTGTCCATAAGACTACCACGGCCTCGAAATGCACCACCAATAAAACAACAAAGATATATTTCGCAATGAATGTGAAAGCATAGTGAGTTGCACAGTGAGACATGGAGCATGAGCTCACTGAATCCCCAAATGAATATTATTATGTACTTTTACAACTATTGGAATTTTTTTTGTTTTAATTTAAACAATGTTTAATGTTCGTCCATGACAACGTTTTATTTCAAATTTCAATTTAGACGATGTTCTTGTTTAATTTCGCAATTAGGCGAAGCCTCCTTAGGGTGGTGGAAGCTTGTCCAATAAATTACAATAGTTTTCGAACCCGGCTGATATTCTTTACTTCATAAAAATAATAAGTATTGTAAACACGCGGAATCAACCATATCGTCATTATTGTCATCAATTTTTCAATAGATTCTAACTCTCATTCACTTTATAAAGAAAAAAAAATTTTTTTTGATAACTGATATAATCTTCCGCTGCTTCTTGTCTTTTGTAGAATCTAGGTTTTATTGTGACTGATGCTAGTATTTTCGTATTGATCATACTTGTACCGTACTTATTCCACAACGCTACAGACGAAATAAAATTCTTTCTTCACAAAGTTGACGAAAGACTAGATCTGTAGTCGAGTTTCCCCATGTTCTTAATGTGACAAATGTCAAGCATCGGCAGACAACCCCTTTCAGAAGCAGTAAGGCCTGAACAAAATAGCAACGACGTATAAATTACTAATCAATTGTTTATTTCACGAACAGCTTCTCCTCCAAACGTAACAAAAACAACTACAGTGCCTGAAACGACCGACAATCAGATAGAGGCGTTAAAGCAACGCATCAGAGCACTCGAACTACAATCACACAGTGGACCCAGCTTTCTTCCTTCAACCATGCAGAGCCGATATGGAATAGTTGGATCTGAAGCGTCATCTAGCGTGTCAGGCATTGTTAAGGAAACTGGACACTTGAATTCGCTAACAAACGGTACTAGAGAAAGTGCTACTCCCAGGTATTATAACTGATTAGAAAATTAGGCTAGCTCTATAATAATAATAACAATCCGGCTTTTATTTGCGCTCATTGCGATAACATGCAGTACACTGCGATCACAGATGCCTTACAACAAGCTCAGCTTCTAGTTGAAATGCATTTTATAATTGCTTCATTCAAGATTTTTTTTTTAGCTGCAAAGCAAAGCAAATTCTTTTAATTGCAATCTGACTGTTGCAAACCCAGCTCCACTCCTGTGAAGCTTCGAAAACTATGACATGTTTGGAAATCTTTCCCACAAATAAGTTTTACACTGTTTTCAGATATAAAGGAGCTGATGATGTTAGTATTTCGTCCCAAGGAAGTACAGATACTTCCTTATCAGAATCGTCTTCAAGCAATCCTCGCAGGTAAAGCAAAGGCTTTGACCGTATTCAAAAACCCACAAATAATTTGGAAGTGAAAAACTTACTGCATGGCTGGTTTGTAGCTTTAACTCATAGTTGCCAGTAGGCTTACCAACTAGCCTACTCACGATTATTTTGTAAACAGTAACGATTAATCAATAAAGTTGAATTCGTATTAGAGCCCACTTAAAATATGCTGTCTGTGGCTATATGTGCTCCTTACCTACAGCATACTAACATTTCAAAGCACAAGTAATTCTCAAAAATATTGAAAATCTTAATGTAGGCCTACGCTTAAGAACAGGCCAAAAGCTAAGACCAAATTAAACGTTAAAATGGACAGTGAAAAGTGGAAAAGGATAAAAGAAGTGGGTTAGAACTTTTAATTTAGAAACAAAAAAGGAATGTTTTATTTATTGCTTATAGGTATTAGTCTGGTAGATACTTAATAATGCAAAAAATACGTTTCGTGGTTAAGATTAAAAGATTTCAGGTATTGTGCGACTCAACTATAAGACAATGGAAAAAAATGGGATTTAGTATTCTAGTGGCTATATTAATTCTTGATCTATTTATGCCCATTTCAATTATTATACTATATAATGTATTTTCAGTCCTATCGCCGACCGCCTGATGGAAATGGAAAGACTACTGATTGAGGCTCGCGTGGAAAAAGAGCGTTTACTTGCTGACGTTGTATGTAGACTTGAAATGATAACTTCATATAAGGCTACGGCACATGTTTTTTATATAAATTAGTCTCATTGTATGAAAATGAAATCTAACGAGCGAAGCTGCAAAAGCTCTTGAAGTTGACTACAATGATACCAGGGTTTGGAGCAGGCGTAAATGTTAAGTTGCTCCAGCTCTGAAGCTCTTTTTTATCATAAATTAGCTCCTGCTCCGGAGCTTATTGATACCATTGCTCCGGCTCCAGCCTTCGAAAAGTGCTTTCATTAAAATAATGACGAGATATCAATTTAATTTCTAAAGCTTAAAATTGCCTGCAGTCAACTGTTGCTAAAAAATGGCATAACTTTATGAAATTTAAGGTACTTTCATCAAAATGTCATGCGGAACTGCGTTTCAAAACATATTCTTTAATTTGACGTCTGATTACTAAGAAATTATTTGCGTAATCATTACGCAAATAATTTCTTAATTTTGTGAAGGGTTGCTGTTAAATTATGTGAATTCAGCCAATAGTAGTAGCATCTTATGAAATACATAGGAGCCGGAGCTATTTTTCAAACAACTGGCTCCAGCTCCTGCTCCGCTTGAATTTCATTTAGAGCTCCGAGGCTCCAGCTTCGTTGAAAATGCACGGCCTCTGGGGCTTCGGCTCCTTGCTCCAGCTCCGGCTCCAAAGCCCTAAATGACACGTTGAAAGACAGTAAATTTTATCAGTGCAATGAATTTGTGATCATGCAATATTTTTCAAAAGCACGCAACTTGATATAGGCTAACGAATTGCTTGAAGGTGAACATGAATATTGGCTTCCGTCCCCTCTATTTGATTCGAATTTTCACGACTGGACACAAGCCTAAATGTGACATGAAAAAAACTCTAAAAAATGTAACTACTTTAACTACAGTAGTAAAAAAGATAATTTTTAAAATTTTTCCACTGATGGCGACGAAAACAACAGAAACGTTTTTGTTACTGTTAGCTGAAATATTGCAACCGTAACTTACGCATAGGAAAATGGTCTTTAATTTACTTGAATAAGAGTAAAAACAAAATGCTGTCTGTAAATTTATGATTAAGTTTTAAGTCCAAAGGTTGATTTTGTTGCAGAACAACGTCACTGGCAACACTGTAAGCTCGTCACCAGCCACCGATGATAGCGAGCCAGAAAAGCATTTGTCAGAAAACCTTCATTCCAATGACGATTCTTCAAATACCGTTACCCTGCGACCTAGCAATGAAATAAGAAGACAAGTGGGTCTAGATAAGATAAGATTAAGATACAACTTATTTCGTGAACCACTAGGTTTCGTGGCCTCTACACTGTGCACAGAGATGGGCAAGATCACCAGTATTGGTGATCTTGAAGATCAAGATCAAGATCACCATGAATAGGTGATCTTGAAGATCAAGATCAAGATCACCAAACTATGTGATCTTGAAGATCAAGATCACTTTCAAGATCACTTTTTGTGTACTTGAAAAAAAGATGAAGTTTTTGATCAATGATGTTGCAAAAAATAATTGCTATAAGCAACCTGGGTAGAGGTATATAGTTGGCATTGCTAACATTTACTTTTAACTACGGTACTCGATTGCTGGCTTAAGAATTGTAATAAGTTAGTGACTGTTGCTATTAGGCCCAGGGCCGGTTTTAGGCTGATTTGACCGATTAGATCAAATTGGGCCCCGCACCTTGAAGGGGCCCCGCGCTAGCGGGGGTCTTTCTGTATTACGAGGTTTAAAATACTACTGAAACGTAAAATAAAAATTGAAATAATATTCTTTCTCATAACATCAATTTGTTATGCATCGTAACTAAATCAACTAAAGGTTAATTGCCTAATTTTCCTTTTTTGCTATTAAAAGTAAAACAACATATCGTAAATAAACATCCACATTACCTTTAATTTGTTTTATAGCAAGTAATAAATGTCTATCGTTGTAGTTTGTATGTACTGGTATGTATTTTATGATATATAAACACCCATAAATTTTTCTATGAAGAGTAGGGGCCCCTTCATCACATTTCTAATTGGGCCCCGCGGTTCCTAGCACCGGGCTTGATTAGGCCTATCAATTGTTGACGTAGTTTGCGTAGAATCGCAACGTCACTCTCAATGCCGAGGTTAATTACAGTAGTTCTAAAAAAGTGGCAAAATTTGCAATTAATTTTATACTTTTTATTTATAATAAATAAATAAAAATAAACATTGAACTGCATCATTTTTTACCAAATTTTTGTTTGGTTCATGTGGGAGTTTTTATTCGTGTTACTAAGTAGTTTTAACTTTCACTGTATTATGTCAATGTTTATTGCACCATTTACCCATCTGGCAACCTTGATACTGTTGTCTGCTATCAAAAAAGTTCAGAGGTTTGCGGTCAGACAAACCGCTCCATACTCAGAGCCTAAACAAGTCTTAGTCTGATTGATTTGCTGCAATAAACCACTTTACATGACCAAAGTCGGCTAGAGTCCAGATTTTTTAACACTGCCATTCTAGACTTTTGAAACATCTAAAATTGGGTCAAAGAAAGCAAACATTTCTTTAAAATTCACACATGGAAATTGTGAACAGAGTTAAATCATTTTTTATTATAAGTCAACATAAAGTGCACGGAAGTTGACTTCTTTATTATGACCAACACAGAAAACTTTTTCAATTTTGAAATGGCAACACTGACCAGATTAGATGGAGACTTTAAATCATAT
This sequence comes from Aplidium turbinatum, assembly GCF_918807975.1. Classification (NCBI taxonomy): domain Eukaryota; kingdom Metazoa; phylum Chordata; class Ascidiacea; order Aplousobranchia; family Polyclinidae; genus Aplidium; species Aplidium turbinatum. Next base: position 53,037,100 of record NC_137472.1, read on the forward strand.
TTTGTTGGGCACATATCATATTAACAGTGGCTTAATGTTAGTAGTTGCCACTAACTACTTTGTACCGTACGAGTTCTAAAAAAATGCCTTTATCTAGTAAGTAAAATTCCATTTTAAAGTGATCTTGATCTTATTGTTCTTCAAGATCAAGATCACACGAAAAAAGTGATCTTAGATCAAGATCAAGATCACCAAAAAAAAAGTGATCTTGAAGATCAAGATCACGCCCATCTCTGACTGTGCATGCCCGCCTTAAACCATTGCAATGTAACAGTATATCTTCGAAGAATGCGGCACAAAGTCACACACTACAAAAGTTAGAGGGCTTTCTGCGTTTTGAGATTTTGTTCTCACTTCGAGCGAAAACAGTTAAGATGTTGAAACAAATTGGATAGAAATAAAAAAATTGCGTCGACATGATACAAACTTTAACCTTTTCAAAGTGTTTTTGTTTCGCATTGTCATCCACAGACCCGTCCTATGACTCGTTATCTTCCGGTTCGCTCAAGTGACTTCAACTTGCGCCAACACATCGAATCATGCGGCCATAACCCAGATATGTGTCGTCATACGTCACTCACTAGAACGTCATGCAGGTGACACCAAGCATTTTATCTTTGATACATTTTATCTTTATACTTGATACCTTTTTTAAGCATCTCTCTAAAAACATACAGATGTCCCCTTAGAACTTTATTAGTCCAATTTTCAAACTTATCAATTGCACTTTCCTAACGGTTGATAGCGGTAAATGGCTTGTTTCAGGGGTTACATGATAAAGATGGGAGGGAAGATTAAAACGTGGCGAAAGCGGTGGTTCGTGTTCGACAGGACAAAAAAGAAGTTATCTTATTACAGCGGTAAGTTTTAAGGAAAATTTTTAGTTGCACTAAGCACGAATCAACTTACCTGGTACCTACCCTGACACCAAAACTTGTCAATTTTACGTCTGCCGACGTTGAATTAATGCAAAAATGACGGATTTTGCTGTCTGGGAAGTCTGCTCAGCAGCTCATTCGCCAAAGGCTTTATTCTGCAACTGAAGAAATGACAAATCGTTTGAATGTGAGAGCTGTCATTGCGTGCAGTCGCGAGCAACGCTCTTCAAGAACAGTTTATTGCTTTATAACGTTACCTCCTGAAGATAGCATAATCTATAGGCCAGTGGTTCTCAATCTTTTTGTCTTGGCGGATCTCTTTCAGTGCGTTCGCGGACCCCAAAAAATTTTTATCTGCAATTTTGGTATATCGCGTATCGTAATGGAATCAAATGTTTCATAACATTCGAAATGACACACTTAGAAGAATTTCTTATCTCGCGACGCATTTGACAATTGATGGGATTGACAAAGTTATGTTTTAAGCTTTTGTTAGCACACAGGATCAAAAATTGGTAATCTATATGCTGATTTAATGTTTTTCTGTAAATTTCATCAAAAATTAATAGAGTTTTGCGACCGTTACAAAGAATTTCTCTCTTTTTACATTTATAATCAATATTAATTCGTTATAATCACAGTCATGACAAAACTGTGAGTACTGATAGAAATGCAAACGCTAGTCAGCAGTTTAAGTTAAGCATTGATCAACTACCTGCTGACTCAACAGAATTAAGTTGAAGATACATAGCCAACGTTGCCTTATTAAAAGCTTTAACTCATTTATACGACTTTTTTTATTTGGGAAGCCAAACCTTAGTGCGATGCCCTTTGAAATTTCAAACGATGCACCAGTGCGTTGCGACGTACAGTTCGAGAATCACTGTAATACACAAATAAAGCACAACCAATTTTTAAATTTCGTAATTTATTAGAAAAGTTCTTTTAGTTAAAAACAAGAAAATATCTACTTATTCAACTCCTGGTTGGAACAATACTGTCAAGTCTCTCCACAAGCAAGCCAGAGCTAAGTACCTGGACTGGGTTGAAGGTGGCAAACCTAAAACTGGCAGCATACACAAGGCCATGTCTGCTACTCGTAAAATATTCAAATCTTCTCTACGAAAGTGCAAAAGTAACAGAGATCAGCATGAAGCAGATGCCATTGCCAAAGCATTTCATGCAGACTCCTCGTTTAAAACACTTTGGGATAAAATTAGACAGTCTGGATCACAAAGATGTTCATTACCTACCTCTGTCGGAAGTGCTGTTGGAAGTAAAAACATTTCGAACATGTGGATGTGTCACTTTAATCAATTGCTAAACTCGACTGGTAAAAAAGTTGTCAATGAAGAATTTGTTTCATCTCACTTAAATGATATACATGGCTATCACAATACTAATCAATTTCTGACCTCTGCTGACACAGTTTCTTCTTTGCTTCATAAATTGCCATTAAATTGCTCTGTTGGTTGTGATAAAATATCTTCTGAGCACATTGCTTATGCAGATTCCAGTATCAGTGTATATCTTTCATCATTTTTTAATATGTGCCTTGTTCATGGGTATGTGCCAAATGCTTGTCTTAAAACTGAATTAGTTCCCATTGTTAAAAACAAATCTGGTGACGTTAGAGACATCGCAAACTACAGACCTATTGCTCTTGCTACTGTCATTTCTAAACTATTTGAACATGTTGTACTTTTTTTTATTAATGACTATCTCACAACAAACGATAATCAATTTGGCTTTAAACCTAAGCATAGCACAGATATGTGCATTTTTGTACTTAAGCAAGCTGTGTCTTACTACAGAAAACGTGGAAGTCCTGTTTTTTCTGTATTCTTAGATGCTTCGAAAGCATTTGATAGGGTAAACCACAACCTCCTATTCAAGAAACTAATTCAACGAGGAGTGCCGATGTGCCTTGTTCGTCTAATAGTTTATTGGTATACCCATCAGCGGATGTACATACGCTGGGGTTGTCATTATTCACAGTCTTTTTCTGTCAGCAATGGTGTCAAACAGGGTGGTGTTCTCAGTCCTTACTTATTTGCCGTGTATATGGATGATCTATCGACTGTGTTAAGCAAAACCAAGGCAGGCTGTTACATAGGTAATAAACTTGCTAATCATCTCATGTTTGCTGATGATATTTGTTGTATTTCTCCAAGTGTGCATGGTCTGCAGAGTATCTTGAATGTGTGTGAAGATTATGCGCTTTCTAACGATGTCATTTTTAACTGCAAAAAGTCATTTGCTATGTACTTCCAAACCAAACACTTAAAGTTAAATTTGAATCCAATTGTACGGCTCAATGGAAGTGAGATCAAATTCGTAGACAGTGTCAAATATTTGGGTGTTTTTCTTGACACGGCAATGTGTGACGACAAGGATATAAATCGACAAGTGCGATCAATCTACTGTTCTGCCAACAAATTAAAATCAAAATTTTACAAGTGCTCCAGTGATATTAAAAATGTTCTATTCCGTTCTTATTGTACTCCAATGTATGCATGTCATCTGTGGGAAAATTATCATCAACGTGACATTAATCGTCTGCGTGTTGCCTTCAATAATGCGTTTAGAATTATACACAATTTGCCTAAACACTATAGCGTACGTGAACATCAAGTCTTGTGTAACATCATAACATTTGATGCATTACTTCGTAAATATGTTTTTTCTTTTGTTGGAAGATGCGAAGTATCGTCTAACTCTATTGTTGCCTCCCTGATGAGGTCTGATTGCCATCGTATATCAAATTACCGTCTTCATTATAATAATTCTATGTATGCTATTATCTAGTTTTGATGGCTGCCATGTCATCTGATTGTTTTTATCGTTCTCAATACTTTCAGTTCTTCTAACTTGTAACGCTACCGTACCATTGTCTATAAACTTGTAACAGTAGATAGGCCTAGCCTATTTATTGAGATTTTGTGCATTTGCAGTTTGTGTATTATTTTGTTATTTTTTGATGTTATTTCGTTGTTGTTGTTCGTTATTTGTGCATTTGCAGTTTGTGTATTATTTTGTTGTTTTGTTTTGGATATGGACAGCTTTGTCTGATGCAAATAAATTATTATTATTAGTCACGCTGCAAACTCGGAAACTTTCACAGACCCCCTGAAATCGCTTTGCGGACCACCGGTTGAGAACCACTGCTATAGGCAATACGGATTTAACAACAAGTAAAACTTTCAAACCTCCGGCCTCTGTGACAGTGCCTGCTAATGTCAATTGTTCAAAGCGTGGACATCCACGTTCAAATCCTATATAAACTGCCAGGATTAATCACTTGAAAATATCTTCTCAGTCTGAGAATAAAGATTCCACCAATTAAGTAATTAAATAAGTTTTCCATTAAATTTAGTTTGTTGATTTTTGAGAAATGGGTTAGAGCAAATATATATTGCCATGGCCAAAGGGATCGTGCTTGAAGACTGCAAGAATAGTTGAACATCCAACAAGTTTTTCACGTGTTTAATTATTTTTTTGTTTAACTTTATCAGTTTTGCAGACCCCAAGAAGTTTTTTGCTTGTCGTAAGTTATTTTCTACTATGAAATAATTCGATTTAAGGCATGTTTAATTAAATTTGTACAGCAGATTTTAGTGCATCTGAACAAGATAGCGTAGGCTTCCTCGTAGTTCATATGCTTCCTGCATGCACAGATGCCATATATTTTACGTTTTTACTGTATATTTTTCTGTAGATTTGTAGTTTATGAAAAAGTGATATAGGTTTAATGAATAAAAAATATTTTATCTGTTTCAGATAGACAAGAAACAAAATTAAAAGGCATGATTTATTTCTATGCAATAGAAGATGTATTTTTTGACCATCTGAAATCACAAAAAGTATGTCAGCATTGAAGTGGTTTCATTGTTTAATTTTATAGTCTACAAGTTGAGCACTTAGCCTATAGCCTATAAGTCGGCTACAGCAGAAAGAGTGCCTGTAAAACGTAAAAATAGCAATGGGATTAACGCTCTGTCTATTTGACCAAGGCTATAAATCTTGCCATGGGACTACTGGATTTCCAGGTTTAATGTTTTGTAGATGAATTCAAAATTAAACTCCAAAATATTTTTGATTTAATCAATATAAGTCAGAGATCGATTTGTGGACATGCGTGGTGTCGAAAAGACATCATAAACTTTTGTAGAGAAAAATGCTTAATTTTAAGTTCATAGGTTGCAGCTAGGTCTAATTTTTTTGTAATAAAGTAAACTTCGTCTGCTTGTAGCCTGCATTTTATGCTTGGTCTAGCTACGGTGACTAACTCACATTTTTTGTTTGAAGAGCCCGGACCCTGCCTTGACATTTTGTGTGAAGTGTTGTGATCGAGTTTACTATTTTGTCGCTCCTACTTCGGAAGCAATGCGGATTTGGATGGATACCATAGTAACAGGAGCAGAGGGCTACCGAGAATATATGAAAACTTTTGAATAAATTGTGAGAAAAGATGAAGAAAACATATGAGCCTGTTAAGTTGGTTGCTGTACAAAAACGTTCAATCACCGGTAGGCTATCCGTTTTGGCATCCTGCAGTAGGCTAAGCCTATGGGATGATGCATGGGCGATGTCGTTTACACATATCTTAAAAAGAAATATAGCCTAGGCCAGGGATGGCGAACCTTTTTTAGTGCATGGGTCACAAAAGAGACCTTAATCCTTGAAAAAGCAAAAGTGGGTCATACATTTAATTACATGTTAATGCGAAACTACATGTTAATGCGAAACTTGCTGCTGCATCTTCTCTGCAAGTCTTATTATCCTTGGTTGGTAATCCGTAGTTTTTAGCTTCACACATGCAGCACTCATATCTGAGCTGAGACGATTCCGTGTGCTTGATTGTATAAAATTCATGTGCGAAAATAAAGATTCGCACGAATATGAAGAACCAAACAACGTTAACAGAGCTACCGCAAATCTTTTCATAGTTTTAAACGAATTTGACAGGGAGTTCCACTCTGTAAGAATTATATTTTCAGCATGGTTTTCAACAGGAGGAAAGTCACAACCATCCATATCCGTTTTCATTTCAATTTTTTAGGAGATGATTTAAGTCTACAAATTTTGTTTTCCAAACTGCACTTTCTTGAAAGTCTATCGTTTCCATTTCCAAGTTGTAAAGACGAAGCCATTCGAAGTTTGATAATTCAAGATTTTCAAATTGAATTGCATGCGGGAAAAGAATGAACTGCAATGTAGTATCTAGCTTTCGGAACTGGGTAAATCTTTCTGACATTACATTTTTGGTCTCTTTCGTCAGTAAAACATACTTGTTGAGTGCAATTTGCTTTTGTTCATATAAGTTAAATTGGTGCTGGTAAAGTGCTTCAACAACTGAGGAAAATATTTCAGCTGACTTTGTTCAAGGTCTACAGAAAAAATAGCGAGTTTCTTCTCAAATGCTTTAATGTGCCCAAACATGGATAATACAATATTTCCACAGCCTTGCAATTTAGTATTTAACTTATTGTAATGCATTGTGAAATCAGCGAAAAAATGTAAATCATTCAACCACGTACTTTAGTTGTAGTTGTGTCAGACTGCTATATGGCAATTCGGTGCGGTACTAGATTAAAATAGGGTGGGGCCTTATTACAAATATTTAGTGAAACATTTATTCTTTGCTGAAATATTTGTTTAAATTTCATTATTTTAAAAAAGACAAGTGAGTCACTGAAAATCTGTGATGGGTTACTTCGTGACCCGCGGGTCAGTGGTTCGCCATCCCTGGCCTAGGCTATAGCCTTCCTCTTACGGAAAAATACAACAATTGATCTATTTAACAACGCAGAGAATTAAGCTTTTCGTTGTCAACAAGATGTTGCAATTTAATTGGTGTAATAATTTTTAGCACTTTTTAAATTGATACTCAAAAAATGCCAAAATTTTCACTTGAATTAAAAAATTTAGTAAAGTTTTGTTTCATTTTTATATGACTATTTAGTATTTAGACTAGGCTGTTTTCATAACTGAAACGGTTAGGGTAGTGTTCAAGACTAATGATTTTCCAGTCCGACAAACGTTTTGCGACATACTCTCTAATAACAACAAAATGATTGTTGAAGGAAACTTCTTTGAGAGCTGAATTCTGGCAGTTTTGCATACAGGTGAACTATAGGCTACTTAGCCTACACAGGTCCGGTCAATGGGTTTGACAGAGGAAAGGTTTTGATTATTAAGTGTTGTTGTCTGAGTTATTCCATTCACACTTGGTATCGTTGTCTGAGTTATTTCCATTCACACTTGGTAGCCTAGAGGCTAAATGCAGAGCTGTTCTTGATATGCGATGCTCAAGCACACACCTGCTTGTCTACTTTGCCTTGAAGTAGCCTACATTTTAACAAGCGGAAACTAGGCTACACGTCTGTCCACTTCGGTGAATTAGTGACCAAGGACTATATGTCAATGGTTCAAATATTTCACTTGTAAGAAGCTGCCAACATCAAACTTTCAAATAAACTTTATCCGTCTTTGGACAACCTTTCCCACAAGCAGTAGCCTATCTACTGCAGCTATTTGTGCTGCAATGGGATACGTCCACGAACCAGCCTGCTGGGCTAGTTAGTCTACTTTTTGTTTTCTTGTTTGGTCTTGAATCATAGCAGGATGTAGGCTACTAGAGGGGCAGGAACAGCTATATAGGCATACTGTGGGTCTCACCTGCAAGCCTATGCAACGCGTTCCCTGGAGCTGGAAGGTCATCAGCCAATCTAACCATCTGCTCAATTTCTTGAGTTGATTTTCAGATCAGCAATTAAACGAGACATGTCGGTTCATAAAACGTTTAACTTATTGTGTATGCTATTGCTAGGGCTAGGCTATTATCATAGAATCTGATTGGCAAATAAAGTTATTTCTCCCTTTTCGATCTGTTTCTCAGCGCACAGAGCGGATGAGACTATGACCGTGTAAACATTATTGTATTTAGAAAACCAATTCTCTTTCGTTTAAAAATTTAAGATTTGTGTCAATTCAATTTATTTTTCTTTGTCAGAATGCAAAAGAAATGATATTGTGAAAAAAAATACAGTAACAAAACTAACAAAAGGAAAAGGTGGCAAAACCATAATGGTTTAAGACGTGCATGAAAGGATCTAATATTGCGGTGTAGGCATCGATAAATATAGTTCAGCACGGCCACCTAACCTGATACTTTAAACAAGTAGATGAATTAGTTAAGAATCAGTCGCCTCCTCGTTCCTGAAACAACTGGAGCGCCAATTCATAAAGCAATGAGAACACGACTGAACCCAACAACATCACAAAAACAAACTAATAGCTACACACACACATATTGTAATTACGTAACGGACTATCAAAACTAGGACTATTTACAGATTTTATACAGAAATAAAGTGTACCGTATACAAAGTGTTCGCAGCGACGATATTAAGTAGGCTAGCCTATAGATTGCAGAAGAAATAGGCTACACAATATGGCAGGTCATTATCAAGAAAAAATAGTTAAAAAACTCATGTTGTCTAAACAACATGAGTGGATAGCCAACAAGAAACTTCTTTCTGTTTCTCAGCAGTTCAGTGTAGCAAGAATTGACAGCGATAGACACGTGTTGCGTCAATAAAGCTGAACTTTTTTATGCCGCTATAATTCATGCCCCAAAGCTACTTTTGTGGAAAGAAAACAACTAAACTGACTGTCACCAAGGATATGCACTATTGAGAAGGAGCGGTCTTCCTGGCGTCAGCACTACCTGACTATTCAATATTCAACAGCGAGCATTGTGTTTCGCTAACGATAGACTATCGGTGTAGCCTCCACACTACCAATCAAGACTTTTCCCGCCTCATGGGCGAAACACATGTTTATCGCTGTCAATTCTTGCTACACTCGAGTGCCGAGAAATACATGTTTTTAGAAAAGTCTCGATGGCTAGTGTGGAGGCTACACCGGTAGGCCTATAGGCTATGGCTAGCGAAACACAATTATGCTCGCTGCTGTAGCCTATAATGAGTAGCCTATAGCCTAAGTTATATAGTCAGGTAATGCTGACCAGGGCCTCCAAGAGAAATGAGGACTGGTCCGGAAACAATACAAAAAATCCGCCCCGATAGCTGAGTTGGTTAGCGCGTGACTTCTGGAACGAAGAAACTTCAAGATCAAGCGGCGCTGGTTTGACTCTCGGGGTGTGCGCTTGAGCAACACACGTTAAGGACTGCTCTTCATTCAGCGCCATTTAGTGAATGAAATAATTTCCCAGTAACAAGACTTCAACAATCGGAAACTTCACTCTGTCAATCTCGGTTACCGGGCCTGCGTCAGTGATTCAAAGCCTCTACAAGTAGTTATGCTTCCCAGTCCGAGGATGAAGATTCAATTAATCAAAAATGGGTCCTCCAAAAAAAAAAAGTTTATGCGTTGCATCATGTAGGCTATCAAGCGTTGCATCATGTGTCTTAAAGTAAACTTTCGTATTTTTACCAGTGTGAATTTGAATTCTTATTCGATTTTAACAACGTAGGCTATCGATGTCTTTCAATATGAAAATCAACGAAAACCAACCCACTATTAATAGCCTACTTGCAATAAAATTGCCATTGTTGCACAACAGTGTGTAAAAGCTTTGAAAAATATGTAGTAAGGCCTAGCATTGTAGTGTGCACACCTCATATGAGGTGCCTTTGGCGCTTCAACCATTGTTTAAAAATGCCGTCACATGGGTGTAGCCTACTGCTCCATATCCGCCACTGATTTTGATAACTGGGCAATCCTTGACCAGGTGATCGACGTCCTGAATGTTGGATGTGCAGTGTAGGCATTCAGAGCTGCTGAGCCTGAAAGGACCCCACCGATGTAGTGTTTGAGCAGTGCGGGCATGTTTGCTGATGATCATGTAAACTGTTATCCATTCTTGTGTGTTTGTTGAGTGGAATCCTGGAAGAGCCGTTGTTGGGTCGGTGATAACGTCTCTTCCCCTTGACAAGTCTGCGTGCCAGTATTGATTCCAGTCATGATGCGAATAGAAATATCTTAGATGGAGACAAAATTGTAAACACCCAATACTGTACATGCAAGGAAATAGTTTAACAAAGCATTCAAACTATTCGGAACCTTTTGCAATGCAAAGTTACGGATCACAGCATCAAATAGTATAAACATTTTGAAACGTCTGATTTGATGCACAACATGTCTTGCCACAATCAATTTGTTTAGATTTTCTTTAAAAGCTACAAGAAAAATACTCAGGCAATGAAAATGTAGGCCTGAAAGTTCCCCCTTTTCAGGCCTACCATTTATGCATCTTGCTGAAAGCAATGTTAATGTCATTGAAGAACAATATAGAAGTAGCCTAAGCATGATTAACTAGAAGGAAGAAGATGCATTTAAGGAAACTGGGTAGCCTTCAGACTCTGAACAATTTTGGATTGGTGTGCTAGACAGCTAAAGCACCCAAGTTTTAAAGACCTGGCACATTTTGCTTTGGATTGCCCAGTTGCGCCAGTCAGTGATGCTGTGGTCGAGAAAATATTTTCTCTGGTTTCTAATATGAAAACAAAGCCAAGATACAACTACAACTAGGCTACTTGTCCTTGATTCGATCATAAGAATAAGATCGTGCCTTGTGATTTCTGGAAAAATGATGTAAGGACTTTGTTGCTACAAGCAAAATGCTGCAACTGTTTAACTCTCAGATCACATGTGCGATGTAGCCTACATTGTAGGCTACAATACGTCTACTGTTAAGTGTTGACATATAATGTGCTGGCTCCACTCATGTAGACAGTATTCAACTACTTATTTAAAATAATGCATAAAACATGTTTTTTAATGTTTGCTTAGCAACGATCATGCAACGATCATGCTGCTAAAAGCGAAACTCATTCAACTACATGTTTTTTAATATCTGCCACCCAAAACATTTTGAAGCATAAAACTTCTGTTTGTGAGTGGCTATGTATGTTCTTTTTTCTGCAAATGATCAAATTACTTTTGTGAAATTTTGCCAAAAATCTTTACTGATGATGTTACTGCATCTTTTCTTGTGCATGTTTGCAAATCTTTTGATAGTAGGCTATTTGATAATACTGTTTTCAAATTGGCTTATTTGCCTCACCAATACTGTTACAACGCTTGTTTTATCTTGTTTCAGTTTGGCTTATTTTGGACTTTTTTATAACTGTTTGGTCTCCATTTGGCCGATCTTTTGGTGAGTTTGGCATTTATTGCAAATTTTAGTCTGGCAACCCATTCGCTGAGCCGGTCAATCGAAGACAGGCAGGGTGGGTGCGGCAAACCGGCAATGTTGGTAGTTGATATGCTGCAACCTGCAATACAACATACCGTACCGAACTACTCTGTCGTTCATTAATACTATTAAAAGTTACGTGTTTTTATCAGTTTCCTTTTATGTACTTTATTGGAGCAATTTTTTTGGGTTGAGTGACAATTTCGTCTAAATTTCATAATGGAATTACGGTAACCCTAGCTTAGTTGTTAGAAAAACTGGAGCTGGTGTACAAGTCCCCCCCCCCCCCCCCTGGTAACTCATGACAAAGACAGGACTCAACCAAACATATAGGGTGAAACTACTTTACCTTTGCTTTACTGTTCACACACTTCAATCCACATGTTTCGGTCAATTCTTCTTTGTCATGAGTTGCCAAGGGGAGGGGGTGCTTGTATACCAGCCCCGAAAAACTTTCTGCTCTGTTTTGAAAACAGTTGAATAAAATCGGGCATACTTGAAATTGTGATAGCATATCATATCACAGTTAGATGAAAAACACTTTATTGCCAATAGATTTTTGTGTGTTATGAGGAAGATGCAACCTATTTCATCTCCTTAACACTTCGTCCCCTGAAAAGATTGAGAGAAAAAATAGAACAAAGCCGAAGTCGCTGATCGGAGTTTCCGCAAACATTTTAAAATTTTCTTCTTGAACTAATCATTGAATTATTATGCTACCATAAAGTAAGTGTGTTTTTTCTTTCTAATTTTGTCTAGAAATGTTACGGTATTTGGAAGTGAATAGATTATTGCACTGTGGCAGCTTGTGATCAATTGTAATGGAGGGGCAGCAATCTTAATTCGATAACCTTAACCCAAAAGTGAGGTTCAGTGTATCAAATTAACCTTAACCCGAAAGTAAGGTGCGGTTTATCAACTATTATTTCAAGGTACCGGTAAGGTACTTATCGTGGTCACCTGTTTCGGCAACTCTGATCGGCGACTCGACTTGGATGCTGCTTCTGTACAGGCCTGGAAAAAATAGGGAATCCGAGAATGAGATTCCCGGAAAACTTGTCAGTTTGCAGGAAAGTTTTACCGTAAGAATCACATTGTTAACGTCTTTATATGAGCGTTGCAAATGCTTATTTACAAGAAACGTGATTTACGAAATAAAGTTGATAGGCTAGTGTGATATCATAATCGTAAATTCTAGTATACCAACTTGTGAAAGATTTTATGGGAAAAAGGCAATTGATAAAAAAATTCACACTGTTTGGCTATTGCAGAGTGTGTGTGCGAAGAGACAGGCTTAGTGAACATACCCGACCAGTCAGCAACATCAAGGTTTTCCTATTAAAGAATATTGTCAAATAAGTCTAATGAAAATTTTTTCCTCATCCTCATCCACTCGGAAAAAGACCACATCCACAAGACAAGCAGAGTAATCAAGGCGAAATAAGAAAAAAAAAAATAATAAAAAAAAATAAGAAAACGACAAAACACAGTCAGGTGCTACTGGCTAAAGAAGTCGAGGACAGTGACATCGAGTTATTGGAAGGGCAACCCATGAAAATTGTAACAACGAACAACCAGCCTGAAAAACGTCATCTTACAATTGGAGCTGAATTGCAAAATAATTCTGAAATGAATTAAAAGTTGACAAGATACTCGAAAAACTCGCAGAAATGAAATTGTCAGCAGACAAGTCAACGCAATCTCGTCCAACTGGTGCAATAAAATCTAGAATATACGACAAAGTTTCTGCTGTAAAAATATTACTTCAAAGTAGTAAATCTATTCAACAAATAAGCGAAACTTACCTTAGATGTAGACAACAACATTTTACTACGGTATGTGATGGGGAAAGGGGAAGACTTTCTCGACAGACAGACAGGCCACACCCTCGACATGAGGTCTGTATATTTATGGCCTGTAGTGTATAATCAAAATTGGTTGATGATGATGATGCTTGTTCTATCGACATTAGTGTTAGATTTCTATGTGGTGTTGGAGTATTTTATTGTGACCTTTCACTTGGAATTGACTTTGTCGACAATAACCAGCCAGTTGGTTTTACTAACTTAAAAAAATCCATAGCAAGACACATGGCTGCTGATGCACACCAAGAAAATTTGGTTCACATCGGAGAAGAGAGTGACTGTCAAAGGAAATTACAAGCAAAACAAAAATCTGTTGGAATAACTGTAGGTAAGCAAACATATCGTACACAATTGCGGGACAAAATGAACGTCAATTTTTCATGGGATGCAGCATATCTGTTACAACTCGCTGATAAAGATATGCGGAAAAGCATATCCTGAATCGACAGTGTCTACAGAGATATTGATGCAATAGCCTACTAAGCAAATTCCAATTCGAAAAAGCCTTTGAAGCAGCGCTTGATATGGCCCACAATCTCGGCATCAATCTGAAAGCTCCTTCATGGTTTTCGGAAACGAGATTTGCTTCATACGCGCATGGAGTTTTCAAAAATTTATTGCAGAATTATGGTATTGTAACTATTGTATGTCGCGCCTTGGAGAACATCGCATCTAGCAATGCCCGACAATCAAACGGCACTGATGACCTTCTTTGTCATATCGGGACACTCGTCGCTCGCTGGAATTCATCGTGAAATTAATTTTGTGTTTTAATTTTTATTGCACATCAGGAATGGTCAGTCAACGTTACAATCAGTCGCAATCCATTTTGGAACAAAACAAAGGCCCTAGGATCTTTTGTTTGTGTCTTAGTGAAATGGCTGAAGAGAGAGCTGACCACTTGCCCGAATTGCCGGCCAATAAAACAGTTCTGCAACAATACGTATTTGCTGGTTTGCCCCTTGTAAGTAAAGACGTCGGCTTAATGACCCCATTGTGTGAATCTCATGCTGTTCCGTGCAGCGTTGTTTCACAAGTATGCAGCAGTGGCTGAGTGGTCGAAATCGATCACTGGGTAGAGGCAATTATCGTAAAGTTTCTTGCCCAGAGAAACAACAGCAAGCGCGTTGGGCTCGCAGTCGAGAGCCTGCATGTTCGACTCCAGCCACCCGCACTTGCTGTTGTTTCTCTGGGCAAGAAACTTTACGATAATTGCCTCTACCCAGTGATCGATTTCGAGTAATGGGTAGTACCAAATTTAAGTCATAAGTAGAGTAGACAATCGGAAACAGACATGGCCGTCGGCTGCAGCGTGGGTCAGGTTTACGTCGGAAGGCGTACACCGATGCATAGCGCTCAAGTCCGCTCTCCCGCAATGCAGGATAAAGATATGACAAACAAACAAAGATTCAGCAAATCAAGAATAAGGAAATGTAGAAAAGGCCATCGGGCAAGGGGAAACTTTTTTTTCGAGCAGTGCTGTCCAGCATAGAAAAGCGCTTTGCTCCGGAATTTAAGAAAATAAAAGAAAGAGATCATGCAGCAGATCAAAGTGGGCACATCAGGCACAAAGAGTGCACCATGCCTAGGCTACTTACGAATAAAATACGATACCAAGACTGTTTATTGGAAATATGAAGCTACAGATGGCCGTCTATAGTATGTTTTTTGCATGAGGCTTTTTGCTGGAAAACGTGTAAATAGTATAATTATGACATCATTATCGTGGTTTTAAGCGGGTATTGTGATTTGTGTGACTTAGCAATCTGCACACATACATGACAGCATATCATTCAGCACTGCTGTCAGATCTTGCAAAACATTACAGGCTCTAATGCTGTAATAGTGCTCAGGCTGAAACAGTTGGGTGTGCCTTATGAGTTTATAAACAAGAAGATCCTTCTGTGGTGTAGCAGCTTTACGGCGACCAATATGACTTGGTGGTCTAGCTAGACTCTAGCCATACTTGTAATGTATAAGAAATATTCTAAAACAAACATTCCAAACCTTCATTTTCATGCTATAGATAAGAACAGTGCAATTGGTGTTGATTGTCAAAACAATTGTGGAGTCCATTCTGTAACATTATATTCTTGATAGAATTTATGCTGTGCTGTTTTGATGTTATGTAAAGTCGTTATGTCTATGAGTTTCAACTGCAAAGTATTCATTTGAACAAGATATAATGCATCTCAATTCTCATGTATCATGGTTTACATTTTGATATTTTGATAGCATTCGTTAAAATGTTAACTGTCACAATTCAGCCCCTAGAACTGTAAAATCAAACACTTTTTGAAACTTTCTACCTGTACAACTATCAACAAACCTTATGGTCTTCCAGTCAAAGTACTGCTTATAACCTGACGTCTAACAACTCACAAAAATGACCATGGCAAAAGAGCGATGTCAAGGTTTTGTGTACAGCAACAAGTTGCATCCAACTTGTTTAAACCTTGAGTTTATTGTAGAACTGTGTAAGGAGTTTTGCAAATAAATGCCAGTTTCGAAAGACCTTAATTTTCCTTGAATTTTGATGTTACCAAATATCATCACATTTCCAGTGAACCAAAGTAACGAAACATTGAAATTATATTGCTTTGGTCCTGGAAAGTGTAAAATATGATTTTTTATGTCAAAATTTTGCGAAGAAATTAACATCAGTCTGATCTTTGATCATAATGTTCATTTGAGTGCAGACTAATCTACTATTGGGTTTGCATTGGCATGTGCTTCCAGGCTTCATCTTATTTAGACTTTGTTATTCAACATTTGATACAGGCGTACAAGCAAAGCATTTGGTTCCATTTGTTCAACAAGCTTTCAAAAGCTGACACAAAACTGCTACTGTTTGTTAAACAATGTCAATCCCAGCGTTTCCTTTAATAGAATGACCTAGCACTCACTTGTAATCAGAGCTCAGTATGAATAAGCCAGCAGCCGACTTTGTAAAGCGATACCAGTGTCACAACTCTACATATCGCATGTATTTCAGCTTGCAAGATTTGATCATATTAGGCCGGTTTTGGTTTGTTGATGTTAGCTTTTCCCATGTAGTATATCTTAGCGTCACTTAATGTTGATTCTACATTGCACAACGAAGCAAGTTGCAAAACGGCTAGTTATTTTTGTGTCACGTAGTAAGTCTCCCTGCGACGTGTTCTGCGTAAAGTTGCTTGATTTTCAATCTCGTGTCATGATATAGGTTTTGTCATTGTAAACGTGTTATGACTGTACTCTTAGCCGGTTAGTTTGGAACCAATCACGTACGAAAGGGGCGGGAAAACAAAACCGCAATATCATATACCATGCTAACTACCGCAGAACGACATGGCTCTTAAATTCTTCACAGTAAAATCAGTATTTGAAAATTTTTTTGCAGTAAACGGGAAGTCTCGGTTATTTAAGCTCAGCTTTAATCACCCGGATGTCACAGATCAAATGATGATCTGTCCAAATAGTTTTTGTGATCAAAGTGCAGTTTTAGCTGAAAAATGGCACGGAAACACATTAACGGGTTCAGCAATGCGGTAGCTAAACTGATATGAGCATCATCAATCGTCTCTTCACTCTATGGTTTTACTGGACTAACAGACAACTTGTTTTATGATTAGGGCGTGCCGAAGGGCATCAATAAAAAGGTAAAGTAGTTTAAATTTTACTGCTGAAGCAAGGTGGTACCCTACAATGGAAGAACAAACCGGGAATTACATGCAGCAAGAAGATGGATGGGACAGGGAAGGCCTACTTGACCCAGCATGGGAACGCCAGCAGAGAAAGGTAGGCACATATAACTATAGCTATGTTTGACTGTTTGGTTGGAATACATAACTGCTTTTTTCAAATTTTGTTTACAGTTAATCACGTATGTGATAGTTTTGCATGTTGTCACTTGTCATTATTCATTTTAATACTTTGTAATTTTAACTTTTAACGGTTTTACTCTAATGGCCTGTATGGTGTACCCGTGTACCGTATCACTTTTTTCTGAAGAAGAACTCAGAAAAACACGCAACTGTTTCATAGGTGGTATTGACGTCTCCGTAAGCGCATTAATGTATTTCTGAATAGTCTCAACGGTCAACTCCGTCTGAGAATAAAATGTTTGTTAAAATATCAAGTTTAGCTTTGACGGACGGACGCCATGGAGCCCATGAGCTGCCTTGCGGAATATTTTAATGTAATGTTTACGATGAGACTGTGTCGTATTACCGATTAGTTCTTGAATACTGAAAAGCTTGGATGTTCATCAGCATAATTGTCGTTTCTAGCTAGTTGCAGCGTTCATCTGGTGAAAGTAAATACATAAATTAGACTTTATGAAGGGAGCGTTCTTCCTGGCTGAGCATTCACTAGTACAGCGAGCAATTGCTTTTACTTTCACTTGCATCAGATAAACGTTGTAACTAGTGCTAGAAAGGATTAATTCTTGCTTAGCTGTAATCGACAAGAACGGTGTATGTTCAAATTCAAATATCTTAAAGGCGAAATACGGAAAAATCGTTTTGTGATATTTTGTTAATATGCCTTTTGGACTTTTTTTTAGCTACGTTCTTTTTGACTCTGGAGGTCATAATAAAGATTTTTTTTGTTAGTTTAGTGTTGTGTTGTTTCGAGTACCATTCTGGTTGCGGGTGCTACAATTTTGTCCTTTAATTCATGTGCTTTATCATAACTCGTCTCGTCCTGTACTTGCTAATGTGGCAACCTAAAATTTTCAATTTAGAAGTTTCTAACTTTGCAAATACGTGATTTTGAATCGAAATTGATAACTTTGTGAAACAGATAAATCTTCATTGTGTTATCAGTGCGCTGAGGAGATCCGAAGCGTTACAGCAGCGCTCTGAAAACACCAAGTTTATTGTTCCTTGTTCTCCGTCCAATTTTACTTTCGGTTGTTGAGTTTTTTCGCCAAAAGTTGGCAATTCTTGAATAAGCAAGTCGATTGGGCTTTGGAGATTCTGAGTTTTTCTCTCACCTGATCTGTTTGAAATTAATGGACACATTTTTTCACAGCCAACAAGTGTGTGCTTTTCACAATATCTGTATGCACCAACTCATGCCGCGTACGCCCGCGTTTTAAAACTGCTCATAATTCATGTTCACATTGCAGTAAAATTAGCACCAAATGCGGTGAGAACAATCAATGCGCCAATTCGATCACTATCCATGAGTGATGGAACGATTCGACTTGCCAAAAACGCGCAACTAAATATGGTAATTTCATCCGTTTGTGACGCAACACGCCTCATTTTGATTGGCCATAGGTGGAAGGATTGTGAGTTCACGTTTGAGGGTTGTGCTAAAGTCTGTCTGAGAAAACTATATCTGTTTTTATCTTTTATGCCTTTAAGTCCCGCTCCGGCTTTTCACCAATTTTTGGATTAATTTCATCAGCGCCTTGCCTGAAGGCTTACTGATTTTGCCAGCTTGGAGCGTCGATGTATACAGCTTAAACCACTTATCTGTCTACAGCGGTATTATTATTGTGGTGACATCTTTTACCTATTTGCAACAGAACTATTGTCATTTAGCTCTCGTTTTAGCAAGTGATTTGTTTAACTTTAGTCTGTGTATGCAATTGTAATTTTATTGTTCAACTTTATTCTCTCCCCTCCTAGCTAAAATGCATTATATTGAAATAATCAGAAAGTTTCTCACAACACCAGCATCTCACCTGCGCACATCTTCAGAGGGCTACAGTAATGCAGAATATGCTAAGCAACGGATGCCTGTGTAAAGTACGTCTGAAATAGTCAATGGTATTGGGCAGTGACGTCATAAAGCATAGCTGAGCTATGCCCTTTCTTCTACGGTGCACAATCGCGCGCATGCATGCACCAGTTGACTGATGCGTCAGTCCGAGGTGTATGGTTTCAGAATGATCCGAGTTTCCATGCTAGTCTTGGACAATAGGTTTCGACTTCCTTTCTGCCTGCTACGTGTTGCAATCCAGCTAACGAAACCGTTAATTTTCGACGTGTAATCAAGGCAAAAAAGAAGGTTCTTGCAACTTGAGCAAACAACACAGCTTGTTTGCACATGCATGTTTCTTTATTTTAGTGGAATTCGATATGATACGGTACCAGCCACGGTACTGTGCATGGCTCACTATACTATATCACGGTACCCATTGTTTCAAGGTGTTGCAACCGTGTCTTGTTTTTTGCACTTGGTAAATCACTTCGGTCCCAGGCACGCTTTAACATTTTCGTTTTTTTTGCTTCTAACTTTTCTAGACTCCTGCTGTGTTACGGCAAGTTCTATTTTTCACTTTGATGGTCGGAAATAAACTTAACTTAACGTTGTTGATTGTGAACAGACCTTCACAGCCTGGTGCAACTCTCATCTGAGGAAGGTCGGCACCCAGATTGAAACCATCGAAGATGACTTTAGAAATGGTCTCAAACTTATGCTTTTACTCGAGGTAATTGTTTTTTTATATACTGGTATATATAATGTGGAATATTCAGCACTGTCAAACACTTTTGACCTTTCAAGCTTCTTTTTGCAAACGCTTTATGGCAATAAAAACACCGAATAAAGAAGTTTATTTCAAGTGATTTTAGTACTGATTTGGAAGCGATTGAATCTTTTAAACCAGCGCCACATCACTAGACTAATAAGATATAGGCCTACGAAGTATTGAGAATCTTCTAGATTAGAAATGTAAATTATATAAAGAGGAAATTGTTGCCAAAAATGTTTATGCTGTGGTAATGAAACTGTAGGTAATATCAGGAGAGCATCTACCTAAACCCGACCGAGGCAAAATGCGATTTCATAAAATCGCCAATGTCAACAAAGCACTTGACTTCATTGCCAGCAAAGGAGTTAAGCTTGTTTCCATTGGTGCTGAAGGTAAGAAACGTACTGGAAGCATTCCTTGTGTTTTGAATGCTGCACATTGGAGTAAAGTGTTGCCCAATGTGGTTTAGTAGACGTCTGGTCTCAGACATGTGTTTGCAGAATCCCAAATGCTAAAAGCTGTTAGCATTAAGTTAAAGCATTAAACGTTTGGGTTCATAAAGATTCGTTTACGTTTGAAAAAGATGATGGTGGTACAAAGCGCTAGTTTGAAAAAGATGTTGTAATGTCATTATGTCACTTTGTAAATTGTAACTCACGTGACCATCATCTGATTTAGCTCCCTGAGGACTTTGTAAACTAGAAAAACGTACAGTGCCATGCTTTTAAATTGCACCCTTGGTGAACAGTCCCAATCATTTAACTCGTAATCATGAAAGAATCTGGTGCATGCTTTAAACCGGCTAGCGCAAGAATGTCTGGAAGCATGACCTATTCAGAAATGATGGGAAGAAGTACTTTCTTTTGTACGTTATGTCAGTTGTTATATTATTTTTTAATGCAAATGAATCTACAACACCACATTCTCAGTTGTTAACATGTAAACATCCAACTGCCCCTATTGGGGCAGCACAGGTAAAACCATTGAGATTTTTCCAAACTGGCGGGCGTTGAACTTTGTAATCTGGTTGTTTTTACAGTTAAACAAAAGCTGTTTGAACTCCGCATTCTTTCACTTGTCCAGTTTTTGTTCATTGTTTTCCAGAGATCGTCGACGGAAACGTGAAGATGACACTCGGAATGATTTGGACGATTATCTTGCGATTCGCTATTCAAGACATTTCCGTTGAAGGTGTCTTGCTAGCTTATTGCCAAAGCATTTCTTGTGAATTATATCCAATTATTCATTGCATGCTCACATGAAACCATTTTGAAGACTAGCTATCGTCTTCAGGTCATCACAGATAACGGGAAGGGTCTCCCGGTTTGACAAGGGGTTATGCAACTGGTTGATACTAGCATGAAATGAAAACATTTTCTTATAATGCTTTTTGTTGCTCTTTGTATGTCGAGTTTTAAAGACAATATCAAAATTTGCTGATGACAATGGATACGCCCTCGTGGCTGGCCGAAGCCTTTTCTTAAAGTTATTTGAATCAATGAAAAAAGAAAGAAAACTTTGCAATTGTTGTGTTTCATGGCGTGGTGCATGCGTTTCATCAGGAAGCATACTGCTGCCGCTTCCTGCTGATTTCGTATTTCTCCTCGTACAGCATTAGCCTTTAGCCGCCCCAGCGTAAACTTACCAAGCTGGCCTGCTGCTGTTCAATCCAAGCGAGCAAATTAGTCTTTTTTTACGTTTATTCAACGTTTACTGACGTTGCATCCATGTGAAAACGACTAATTAGCTCTCTGAGATTTCCAATACTTAATTGCACCGATGCTGATTGTGATAAGTTTAATTTTCACTAGTAAATGTTAAAATTCACTGATTAGTTTAATGTTTACTTGTGTTTTGATTATTGGGTGTTTGTAGTTTCCCTGGTTATCATTCTTCTGTGTAGGACTTGGTCTATCTATCATATACTTTGGTTGTCTAAGTTTTTTTTCAAACATTTTTTATTTCAAGAATAATTTGTAATCTTTCCGTTAATTTAACGTGTAATGTTGTAATCTTTCCGTGTAATGTTGCTTGGTCAAGGCTCAAGTGATACAGCTTAACAGAATCTGAAAGAAACTTTGCATGTCCGTATCAGATTAGATAGTACTGTTAATTTGCATTTATCGAATGCTGGCATTTGCACAACAATCTTATTTCTTAGCGTAATTAATTCATTAAATTAAAAGGAATTTCGTGCTACTATGCTTCAATTGATGTATCTTTTTAATTACGTCCGTACTGTTTGATTCATCGTTTGGGGGGAAATTTTGTGTTTCACCGGTAAGAAAGCTGAAAGTTGTATGTGCCATAAGATTTAACTCTATTTGACGTGTCTTCCAGAATCTTCTGCCAAGGAAGGTCTCCTATTGTGGTGCCAACGCAAGACTGCTCCTTACAAGAATGTCAATGTTCAAAACTTCCACATGAGGTTTGTACGGCTGTATTGCACCTTCGTAACCAGAAAAACAGTCCCTTTTTGTATTGGTTTAATATCTGCAGGCGTTAAATCAATATAAAACAGACTGATTTTGCTGGGTACAAATATCTTAAGTACTCCGTGATGCAACCTTGTTCCACGTTAGTTTGACGCAGTTTCCTCGAGTCGGGCCTTCGATGATTGAATTGTGCAAGCAGCCGAGTAAATGGACGGAAGGACCGGAGCTTTCTTACGCGTGATATTTCAACGATACGAGGCTTGTCAAAGTCGAGGTTGCATTATTAGATCCACCCCTTGAGAGGTCACGTGTTTTCCTGCAAAGTTGAAGGCAGCACCACTTGGCCTAAGTAACAGCAGTCTTTGTCAATGTCAAGTTGGATGCCGAAAGTCTTGCTGTATTTTTAACAAATATTAACAAATCGTCAAAACTTGTTTGTTTCCCAAACCAAAGCTTTTTCATAAAATCACCAGGCGAATCAATGTAATAAGACGTTTCATTTTGGTTCGCTCTGAACATTTGTGTGATCAATTCTTTCAAATCACTTTTTTAGGTGCTCGTTTGGAAACTTAAGATGCTTATAAATGACATTGGTACATTTTCAGTGTTGAGAAAACGTTTTTGTTTCTTGTGTGCTTTAACTTTTCATGGTATACTTCAGCTATTTTCATTTCTGAAGTGTTTTATCGGTAACTTTTATTTAGTTACGAATGATGCTGCTATGTCACGACATCGCTTTTATTGCGTGGCTGTACCTCTCTAACGCCGTGGACACTAAAATTAACAGTAATACTTTTAGTGTTGTTCTGTTTGTATCAAACTAGCTTTAAAAGAGTAGCGTTAGACCTTAATTTTCTGACTGTTCGTTCAATTTTAGCTGGAAAGATGGTCTGGCCTTCTGTGCCTTAATCCATCGACACAGGCCGGATTTGATCGATTACGCCAAGCTGCAGAAAGTAAGTTTGTCAGTTCTTACGTGTGTTTCTTTTTCACGTTCAACATCCCTGCCAACGAAAGTTGTCATTGTTACATCGTTTCAACGCCGTCAGACGTTAAAAAGACGAAAAAACGGCAATTTTTTTTCTTTGGTGGTATTACTTGTTGCTTTTCGGTTGGCAAGAAAAGATATTAATTAGAAAATTTGGTCATTTTCCAACTTTGCTATATCGACCTACAGTCCTACACAGCAAAATTTACCATTTTGGTGTTTGGGTAGTCCTAGCAGATTGAAGTGCATTTGCAATTTCAGTATAGGCCTCACTACACGGAAATAACTAAACTACTTACTAAGCACAATCCGAAATTAGCGCAACTACGTTTCTAAACTGGTATTGTAGTTCCGCTTTGTTGCACGTTGAGCTGACGTCAGAATGGAAAGTTGCGTTTCCTTCCTCGTAAATTGTTATGAAACTTCAAAAGGCACTAACTTCCAGGGGTGTTGCTGACATTGGGAGAGAGAACAAACTCTACCGTGGCAATCTAACTGTTGAAAGTATCACGCTGTGGTTGCTCCAATAAAAGCTTAAACAATTGGGTTCTTTCAGACTTTCAGTTGCTGTTTTCTCCTTTAGTGCAAACTTCCACCAAACATCACCGACAGATGCAAAGATTTTAGTTTTAAAATCCAAATTGTTACTAAAAGTTTATTTAAACTGATTCCTCGAAATCTACACGAAATTGTTTTCTTTGCTAATGTTTGGCGACTAGAATCTATTCCAGAATATTAGAAGGGTAAATGACAGATTTACCGAAGTTGCCTACGTGGCTTAGTGGTATGACTTCGGAAGATTGGCACTTCAAAGGTTGTAGGTTCGACACCAGCCGACAGCGCGTGGTCATGTATTTCCTAAACATTAATGACACGCTTGTACATAGACGCAAAGTTTTTTCTTTGCCTTTCCGTCCACTTATCCTAAAATCTTCAACCACCAGAATTTAATATTAGTTCGATATTGGAAGGCAGCATCATCCCTTCATCGTTTGTTTGTCTCATATTCAGTGGGTGAGACTCGACGCTTGCCCCGCCAGCAAGGATCTGTCAACCTTTGTAGCCTTTTTCCTGTGCTTTCCTTTTATTGAGATTAATTCAACCCAGTCTTTGGGTCTGACGTCATCTTTCATCACTTTTGTTTCAACTTTCCTTTCCGGGATAGAAGTCTGTTCTGCCACTATTGGAGCTTTGTCGTTCGTTTACCAACACAGTTCTCCATGAAATCAAAGAACACCTTCTATGTATAATTGTTCATTGTACAGTATGTGATGGTGCAACGTCTATAACTTAAAAATTTAAGAGTTCTGCAAAAAGTAGAGAAGGAAGGGTTGTCAACACCTCACTATGAAGATTAAAATTGACTTCCTTGCCCTCATGCACTTCATATAAGTTTACAGCCTTGCCTTTCATTTTCCACTGCGCAGCGTCATAATAAACTACTTCCGTTCAAGCCGCATGATTGCACAATCAGCTGCATATCGTTATGTTTCGTTAATTTAACATTTGGCGATGTTGAATTGACGAAAGAAAGTCGACTGGCAGGTTGTTTTACTGTCACCTGCAACAAAAGTACCCTGCTAGAAAAACTTGCAATTTTTATTGGATACGGTATGCGGTTTGTTTTGTGCTTGATCGCAAGGGATGCAAATCTAAAAACTCTCACTTTTAAAACTAACCTCTTGTCACCTTCAGTGCTTATTCAATTATTCAAAAAAAGATAAAAAAAGTTTAGTTTTCAAAACTTTTGCTAAGCTAGTACTGTAGCCTGATGAAGTTTTTAGCATTTTGAGATTTTTTTTCTTGACTCTTGATACATGCGTTATTTTAAGGACGATCCTCTCACCAATCTTCAAACAGCTTTTGAAGTTGCGGAAAAGCATCTTGACATCCCTCAAATGTTGGAAGCGCAAGGTAAGAGTCGAGTATGTGTGTTTCTGCCCTTGCTTTAATGTATATGCCTTGCGTATTGCATTTCTATACGGCTACAGTATTTTATGCATGAGTATGAAATGTAATCACACCTTGGAAGATAAATTCGCGATTCGGAAGGTTTTGGTACATTTCATTCAAGTTTTATCGCTTTCTTAGGCAAGTCGATTTTGTCTGATCCGTCAGTAGTTATCAACTATTCTTTCTTAAGGAGGAAACTAAATAGCCCAATGTGTTGCGCAAAGTCTTTCAGCTTTATGTTGTTCACTATAGATCATTTTATAAAGCATGTGAGATCTTAATTCTGCTTTATTACATCAGAACTGGTTGATATGGTCAAGCCAGATGAGAGAGCGATCATGACCTATGTATCCTGCTACTACCACGCTTTCTCGGGCGCTCAGAAGGTACTGTGTGTGGCAAAAGTCATTGATTTGATTCTATTTTCGTTAAATCATTCCCGTGCTTCATAATCTTCAACTATTCACATTTCACATACACTTTGCATGCAGCGATATTGTTAAGCGGCCGCTATTGCATCGCTGTTAGTAGTGTTTACGTATCAGCTTGTAAGATTGTTTGACTGTGGTGACCTGGACATTAGTTTTATTTTGAACTAGCCCGCATGAGAACAGCCAAGATATATCCATTTTACATCGTTTCAAAGTCGAGTACATTGTTGAAACCGTGTAAGAGTAACAACCTTCGCTGTCTGAAAGTTGCATAGTGACCCGTCATACCGGAAACTGACTTCAACTCAGTTAACGTTAAGCTAAATGCTTACCCCTTTGTGTTAAACAGGCTGAAACCGCCGCAAACCGGATCTTGAAAGTGCTCGGTGTGAACCAGGATAACGAAAGACTGATGGATGAATACGAGAGGCTGGCTTCTGATGTAAATGCACCTTTCACGGTTACTGCCCTTATGGCAAAGTTTTGAGTTAATTTCAGCATCTGAATCGTTGCTCCCAGTACTGCATCTTGACAAGACACTTCTTCATCTCCCAGTTGATTTAACTCGAAAGTGTCCGTTGTTAGGCATCAGTTGGATTTCATACGGAAGCCAGCATTACAGTTAGACATCATAAAATAATGATTAGTATTTTTTTTTTGCTATAAAATTAATTTCTTCTTTTTACTGCTACATATCTTTGGGTTGACTTGTACTTGTAATAGCTATTGCACCTCGCTTCTACGAAGGCGTGGGCTCAGTGAATTTAGCTTGCCGACGTTGCGTAAGCGTACATGTTCAATTGTTCATGCGTTGGATGTCGTCACAGCTTCTTGAATGGATTGACCGAATGCGTCCATGGCTTGAAGACCGTTCCACCGATAACACCATGGAAGGGGTGCAGAAAAAACTGGATGACTTTCGGGATTACAGGAGGAACCAAAAGCCTCCAAAGGTGCTCCTGTTCAGTTTGTTTTGTGCATTTTTACACAATCTTTTTTGATAAAATCTCAAAATGTATTTCCAAAGTGCCCATCATGCCTGTCAGTGTTCCATCAAATCTTTTTAAATTTTATTGATTGTCTACGTCGGCACATTCTTCCTTTACAGAGTTGTACACTGAAAAGTCCCACCTGCTGCACTTGGTGGTAGCCTGGGGCGCACAAAAAGACGTCAATTGTTTGAGGCTTTATTCTACAAGAACCTATAGTGAACACAGTGCCCCCACTTCACCATAGCATATTTGGTGCCACCAACATTGATTCGCAGTAGGTTAGTGTTTTCCACTTTGCGCAGGAGACGTTTGCTCCGGTGAGAGGGGAAGTGATCGGATGGTGAAACCTTCATTTCAATGCAGAATTGGTCATTCGAGGGGAATTTTTCATTTTTTAAGTCTCTTTTGTGTTATTCGGGGTGTCCAAAAGGAATTTCTTGTGACTTTGATATTTTATTGCCCAGTCTGAAGACAAAGGCCACTTGGAGGCAGCATACAACACCCTGCAGACGAAGCTGCGCCTCAGCAATCGACCGGCGTTCATGCCATCTGATGGCAAACTCGTTTCAGACATAGCGAACGCATGGAAAGGGCTGGAGGGCTCCGAGAAAGGATACGAAGAATGGCTTCTGTCGGAAATGCGAAGGTAATTGCAAAGTCGTCGCAACATTTAAAAGACGTTATTTTCGTTTCTTACGAACCCAAATCGTATTGAAATTGGTTTATTTTTTAGGTTGGAAAGACTAGACCATTTGGCGAAGAAGTTTTATCAAAAGGCGGAAATTCATAACAGATGGAGCTCTGGTCAAGTCGAAATGCTTAAAACCGAAGATTATAAAGGGTTCAATTTGCAAGAAATCAAGGTAAGTTTTGTAGGTTGTTGTGACTATAATAATAACCCATCCAGCAAATCAGCCATTAACTCAATGTTTGATGAAGTGGATCGGAAGTTGTTTTTCTTAAATCTAATTTTAAAGAATAGCATCAATTGATCTGACCAATTAAATCTCGCACCATATTTTATGACCACTCCCAATTAACTAATTGACCATTGCTTAAAGTGGAACTCAACATAATTTTTGTGAGCAATACAAGTTATCATTGTCTATCGAAAGCTCATATATCGTGTCACTACACTTTTTAGTTTACTACTAACCACGTCAGATGAAACGTGCTAGATTGTTCCATATAACGCTCTTTTTTCAAACAGGCTGCTATAAAGAAGCACGAAGCGTTTGAAAGTGACTTGGCTGCCCATCAAGACAGGGTTGAACAAATTGCCAAGATTGCTCAGGAATTAAAGTAAATTGTCTGGTTTCTTGTTTACTTACGAAGCTTGTTTGAAATCTCTTTACGTTTCCACGAACACCACACGGCTATCGGTTAATTTCCGTTTTTACGTTGTTTTGACGTGTGGCAACGTAAAAACGATGTCAACAGCATTTCTGACTGAAGCTACTCTTAATCTTGTTTCTTCTCTTTGCACAAGCCAGAGGGCAAGGTTGTAAAAACGATTTTGTTTCTTTGTAATTGCAAGAGTTGACATCGTGTCTAGTCATGTTAGCACGCGGTACAGACATTGATTTTTTTTCTGGATGTTGAATGCAATTACGTCATAGAAAGTTCACATTGTTGAAAAAATTCGATTTTTTTGTATAGTTTGTCTTCACATTGAAATAATGTTAAACCCTGTGATACAGCTTAGCTTTATCTTCGTACAGGGATGTTATGTCATGACGTTACAATGACGTTTTGTCTACGTCATAGCCTTGATTTCTCTTGCAGTGACTTGGAATATCACGACTCGCCCAACATCAACGAGCAGTGTAGAGCGATATGCGACGAATGGGACTTGCTTGGCGATCTTACGCAAAAGCGACGTAGCGCTCTGGAAGTAAGTTACATGTCTTTGGCGAAACTACAAAATCTTTGCTTATTGCACAATCGTATGAATGTGTATTGAGTGTTTAAAAAGTCGTAGTGTCCTCGAAAATGTTCACTTTGAAGAAATGATGTTCATAAAACCCTTTAAAGTGGCTTTTCGAATACCCTATGGGCTTTGTATTTATCAAGAGAACGCGTTATGTTTTAGCCTACAATCCCACTTGCTTGGCGAATGTTCTCATTTAATATTTTTATTGATCTAATTTCGCTTGGCAGGATTAGCGATTTGAAACTCAGTCTTTATATTTTCTTGTATTAATGATTGTTCTGCATTGCAAAGCGTAAGGCAGAACCATGGCAGAACCAACAAATCAATCAATTGTTTTATAAGATGTACAGAAACCATCAGGGCATGGCACTCTTCTTCTAGCTTTATTCCCACTTCAAATGGGGTCGCCGATGCAGATTGCAGTCCTCCACATCACTCTGTCAGCAGCATCTTCCTCCTTCACTCCCACTACTTCCATATCTTTTGTCACACAATCTATCCATCTTCTTTTTCGGTCTTTCTCGCTTTCTTTGACCCACTTCCAATTGTCTTATTGTTCTCCCGACATAATCTTCGATTCTTTGCTTCTTCTTACGATGTGACCCAACCATTTAAGGCGTGTCTCTCTCAGCTTGTCTTCCGACTTGTATTCCTTCTCTGATGGTTTCATTCCTTACTCTGTCCTGCTTTGTCAACCCCAGAGACCATTGCAACATTTTCATTTCTCCCACTTACATTTTCCCTTTCTGTGTTTTCTTCAGGGCTACTGCCTGCATTTCATACAGCATTGCTGATCTTACCATCGTTTTACCATCTTAGTCCATGCGATTTTTATGCGGAATGTATGGAGATTTTCAATCAGCATATCAGTCTTTTTTACATTGATTCAACGTTTGCAGATTTTAAGTCACTGTAAAAAAGAACTGATTTGTTGGCATACACTAGTGTAAGTGTAAGCATACACTCCTAGAGTACTTTCTATCTATATTTGACAAGTAAGAAAGGCTTCCTTTTATGTTGTCAGGACATGGAACGGATGCTAGAATCAATTGAACAAAAGCATCTTGAATTCGCCAAGCGTGCTGCTCCCTTCAACAACTGGATGGATTGCGCCATGGAGGATCTACAAGACATGTTTATTGTCCACTCGATCGAGGAAATAAAGGTCCTCTTAATAATTTGAATTTTTTTTTATAATGTTTATCCAAACATCAGGTGGTCTTTGCAAGGAGGAATGTTTCGAAAGTCAGCGCTGTTTATGGAGATTTAGCAGGGTTTGAAGTTCTGCGATTTTTCTATAGAATTGGGTTGGTTTTGTTTTGGAGTCGAAGGAAAATTTCACCAGTTGTTGGTTGATTTTGTTTCAAACCAACACAAACTTCATAAAATGAATATATACCATTTTTAGGTAAAAACTTTTTTGTTTTGACTTTAATTTAATGCAAACTTTCAAATTTTAGGCTACGTTTGGGCTTGTTTCAATTGTTTCAACTTTTAAATAATTGGGCTATTTTTGGGCTACTGTTATTGGCAACTGGGCTGGAAATTTAAAAAATATTGGGCAACTTTGGGTTTTGGTGAGATCTCGTGTCAATACATCATCTTTCATCAATATTAATCACCAACGACTATATCATCCGGTGTTTACTGTCCATACTACAAAAGATTGTGCTTATGGGGAAAGTTGTGATTTCCCTCTTACCAAGGCAAAGCCACCTGGCAAAGCCGTGTTTTTACATTGATTCAACGTGTGCATGCGTTGAATCAATGTTCAATGATCATGTCAATTAATCTATATACCTTGATTTGCTATCTAGGAGTGTTAATAACGTTCTCTCCGTTTTAGAAAGTGGTTGAACGAATCAAACGTAACGAAGTATGTTGTGTCAACAGAACCTCATAGCCTCGCACGACACTTTCAAGGCAACTCTTCCAGATGCCGAAAAAGAGAAGGAATCAATGATCTCTCTCATCAACGAGATAAAGCAGATACAGCAGCAGTACAACTTGTCCGAGGATGTTCTGGACAACCCATACACAACCATCTCTGCTGAGGTTTGTTTTATTTCAACGCTCTGTTTTTGGTCCGATGTAGATACCAACATTAAATATAAACAAAATGTGTAAGGGAGGACTGTAGAGCTAAAAATCACTTGTTTTGACTATGTTGATATCACGTCAAGTGTTGCCCAGACAGAAAATCAGTGGCAGACGTTGAATCAATGTAAAAAAATAACTGATTTACTGTCTGGGTGCTGACAACTCGCTAATTTCATTTGTTCAGCGTTGTTAAAAGTTGAAAAACTCACGCGACCAATCTCAAGCAGTAACCAACTAAACAAATGCCCTTTCTACCTTTTGTGTCATAGCTCCGGCACAGTGAGATGACCAGTATGCCCCTCAGCAAACTTTGCCCTCCTTTGTAGAATCTCTGGTCATCCCACTGATGTTGTGATACCAATCAACTTAATTTAAATGTAAAAAGCTTTTACAAATTTTACTTCGTTAACGTTCATTGATGTACTGTAGTCTTAGTTTACTCAGCAGGGTCTTATTTTATTTGTCTCTTGCTCTGAGAAGCTCACAGATGGTGCATTGCTTAATCCCACTGACTGTAACTTGGATATTTCAGAAAGGATTTCATTACTTATCTGCCGACCAACTGGCTAAGAGAGTATGTTGGCTTTGTGTGGCAAACCTGTAGATGCGATAATAAGAACTGTAGCTTATTTACGGTCATTGTTCAGCGGAAAGTGATTTAGAATAATTTGAATTGTGATTTGTTTTTGAAGGTTTGAGTCTTCTGAACTTGCATAGAATCGAGTGTTTGTGAGTGGTGTAACCAAATATTGAGAAATGGTCGAGAGTCTAGTCCAGATGCTGAAATTTACCATTTCTCTTGCTTTTTTTACCTCAACTTTCTAGGCAAATAGTTACCCAAAGGGCTGGCGGCTGAATCACTAAACATGAAAGGCTGGATTTTTACCTTTGATTTTGTGTTTCAAATCTTTTGTAAAATTTAGGAATAAAAAATATCGAAAGCAATGTTTACAATGTCATATTACGTAAAATTAACATTGTTTTTTCATAATGAAACTTGACTTCTCTAGAACGTTGCCATTACGTGTAGATTCAAGGTTGTTTCACCAACATCATTCCATGTTGTTTTGTTTTAATTTACCATGTTGTTTTGGTTAACATTTAACGTGTTTACATTCGCAAACTTGATGCTGCTTCTCGTCGCATCCCAGCCAACAATTCAGGTCTTTTTACATTGATTCAACGTGTGCAAACGTTGAATCAATGTAAAAAGGCTGGCTTGCTACCTGACATCTCGCATCTTTCATGTAAAGATTTCGCTGCAAAGAGTGTTTTGCTGTGAAAAAAGTGAAAGTGTTGAAATTTGATTTCTGCGACTGGATTCTTTCATTAACCATTACGATTACGTTTGACCTTAAATAATGGAATACTCACTAATTCAGACCATGTGTTCTGGTTCACTAACTACAAAGAGGCCCAATGACAAGAAGTCGGTTTAGTATTCTTGTCTGTGTATTGTAGAGATACTTTAACCATACATGTTTTTGTTAAAATTTAAAGTAACTGGTTTGAACTGCTAGTAACTGGTCTAAACTGGTTTGTTCATGAATGGTTTATTCTTATTGAGTTTTCCACAGCATTTCTGCTTTTGCATTCCAATTTGTTAATCCTTGAATAAGAATCTCCTAACGACCTTGCCGAGTTGATACGTACTGAGGATGTTTTTATGGTCACTGATAATTTCATTTTCTTCTCTGCACTCTTTCATCTTTATTCTGCGTTGTACTTTAAAACTTCATGAAGTGCGTTGTCAATGCTTCTTTCTACAAATTTTTCATCATATACAGTAGAATTCTCCCAATTTGTTACCTCAAGGGGATTAGAAAAAAGTGACGAGTTTAACGAACTGGCAAGTTATGCAAACAAATCAAAACTATAGGAATTGTGCCGGGACCGACAAAAATGTGACGAACAAGGCGAATTGAACGATGTCAATTTAGACGAATTCTTCTGTATTGACAAAATAATTTTGCTACTTACCGTATATAAAATCGCTGCTGGAGCATGAAGTAATCGTTTTACTTTCCGCTTTTGTGGCAGACGATGATCACAGGATGTCAGATCATAAACAACGCCAAGTGAACATTTTGAAAGCATCATTGGGGAATAAGCATTGTCTAATACTCGTTGAATTTCACGTCTGGGTAGATTGCATGATCTTCAAAATCGATTTAAATCCTAGAGTTTGTTATTTCTTAAACTTTTGACAATTGAGCAGGAATTGGAATTAAAGTGGACGAAGGTGGGTGAGCTAGTGCCAAGCCGAGATGCTGCTCTTCAAGAAGAATTTGCCAAGCAGGAGAATCACGAACGCCTTCGCTCACAATACGCTGCCTTGGCTAATGAACTAGGTCCTTGGATCCAAGAGAAGACTGAGGTATGACTGGTTACTTTAATTTCTTATTATCTATCGTCTTATAGAATTGACATGTGATTTACAGTGGCTGCGTTGAAGTGAAGAGTTAATTTGTTGCCAAGAGCCTGTATCAATAAAATACAGCGCTTATACACCGGTTAATTATTTTCAAAAAGAAATGAATTTCCACAATACAGTAATTGCGTTGTTTAACATAGTTTAATTGAACAAAGACTTTTATTCCAAGTGGTGCATCATTCACAGTTATCTTTGTATGGGCGACCTGCTTATCAACAATGCAAGTATTATAACAAAGATTTTTTGATAACGCGTAACCTAACATTTAAATGCCTAAATTTTTCAGTTTCAACAGTTATTGGGAAGATTTAAACTTAATTTTTGTTTGCTCACTGGCTATTCCATAGCGCCTCACAGCAACGTTCTTTCTCTGAGTATGATGCCACTTTAGCAAGCTACTACGTCATCTTCTGACGTCAACTGTGTCGCAGGAAATTACTCGCATCGCCACCGACATGAGCGGCGCTCTGGAAGACGTCATCAATCGATTGAAGGCCTACCAGGCGGAAATACAAAAGTACAAGCCGAAGATGGACGAACTTGAAGGTCATCACCAGGTACGTTGTCACAATCGATATTGTAAACTTGTATAACAATTCTAGAGGAAAGCTTTGGTGGTGCAGAACAGAAAAAAGATGAAGATATCCTAGATATATATCCTAGAAAAAAGATGAAGATATCTTACATTATATATCCTAGAAAAAGATGAAGATAATAGCATATACTAAGGAGGATATGGCAATTGTCAGATCGAAAAAGATGATGCGCACAATAAAACCACTGTGGAAATAGAAAACTCGCTCCGGTCCCACATCGTGGGATTAAAACTAGAAAGATTTTGAACAAATCTGTATTTTGACTGGAAATACTTGTGAGTTGATCTGATGCATTCTGATTTGGAAGTTTGAAATGGAATTAAAAATGTCTGATTCCAATTAAAGTCAGTATTAGCGAAAAAGAGGTGACCCAGAAGAAATGAAAGTTGCCTGACTCTATTATCTTTCCACAGTCGACTGTTGTTCATCAGTTTTATTATACAAAACGCGTTTTTTCTTTTTTTTAAATATTTCTAGGTTATTCAAGAAGCCATGGCGTTTGGGAACACGCAGACCAAGTATAGCATGGAGCATCTCAGAGTAGGATGGGATCATCTTCAAACCACTATCTCTCTCACCATCAATGAGGTGGAGAACCAGATCCTGATGCGAGATGCAAAAGGTCTAACCCAGGAACAGATGAACGAATTCCGGGCTTCCTTCAACCACTTCGACAGGGTATGGTTTGAGCTAATTGATCAATTTATAGCATTTGTTGAAAAACTTTGCAAAATGCAAAGCTGCAATAACTACATCTTCAGTAATTATTTGTCTTTATGTTTTTAATCGCCATCATTTTGATGACCTTTACAATGAAAGGATTTTTGTCTGAAATTGCTGTTCTGATTTATTTATTGCCACAAAAAAGGAAAAGTAAGGCTCTTATTTGGGTTATCAAAGTCCGCCAAAAAGTAGAATGTTGATCTGGTTTGCATAGACCTTTGAGGTTCTTACCACGGTTTTAGCATGAAATTCCCATATTTTGAGAATCCAACACCCTCAATGTTAAATTGCGGTGGCAAGATATTGGTTAATTGTCAAGTGCCAATGATGTTTTTCTACTGATATGTTTTACGTCTTTTTATATTTTATTTTGTGAAAATGCAGCAGTCTTATTCGTTATGCCACTGCTATTGTTGGGGAAAATTGCTTCATCAAAGAATCATCACCTTTCTGTGTGTTTTCGATCATTGCAGTGTGATATTTTAATCGCCCATCCAATTCACTTAGTTTACCGCAAAATGGTATTTTTATGCAACTTTAGGTTTTGGCATTATTTCTGTTCGTTTAAACTTTAAACACTATGTGAATACTTGCCGTACCGAAGGCATTCTTTGATGCTTATTCACAATTTTGTGCTAAGGAATTGCCTATTGTGTGTTTTCGATCCGTGTGTATTTAAACACTTCTGGATTCAACAGGACCAGAACGGTATGCTAATTGCTGAGAATTTCCGAGGTTGCCTTATCATGGCCGGGCTTGATGTCACCCTTGATACCCCCAAGGTAAAGTGGGGCCAATAATACTTTCCCATTCTGGCGGCATGAAGGGTTGCTCACAACTTACCATCTGCTGCAAGTGCATGAAATGTGACAGACAGATCAGCTACTCAGTGTTTCTATTTTCTTCCGAGGACAAGAAATCCGCTGTGGTTCATTTAGTCACCTTCACGACAAGTTTGAACATGGCGCATTTGTTGTCTGTAGTCAGATGTTAGTAGCAGTCAGATGGAGTCTTTAAATAAACGCCATTTTCATTTAAAAAAATGCTTTTAATCAATGGACGTTGACTGACAATCTGGTGTTTTTGGCGATCCAGCTGACTACTGCTGAGTTGACTACCTGGCGAAAATTCATTCAGGTTCGGCACTTTTATAGTGATTCAACGTCTTCTAACGTTTGATGGCTATGAAATTGTGTGACTTGATTGTCTTGCAACATTAACTCTAACAAGTTTGCATGATTGTAACACCGCATGTTTGATGACGTAGGACAATTCCGGTGCCCTCAGTCCAGAGGAGTTCAGTGGAGTTCTCACTTCCGTCGGCTCTGAGGTCGACAGAAAAACAGAAAAGGTATGGCTGCCGCTACTCTCTTGCTATAATATTCGCTATAACAACACGACAACTTGACTATGCTCAATGATTCAAATTCCAATACCCTTCACTGATCAAATAGAAAAGCTTGATTATTGCATCAATATCACGTGGTCGATAGTCAAGCCGATCCGATTGGTTAGCCAACTATATCGGATT
The DNA here is from genome assembly GCF_918807975.1 of Aplidium turbinatum. NCBI lineage: Eukaryota > Metazoa > Chordata > Ascidiacea > Aplousobranchia > Polyclinidae > Aplidium > Aplidium turbinatum. Next base: position 53,072,653 of record NC_137472.1, read on the forward strand.
TTATTTGTAACATAAACACTAAACAGTGACATGAAGGAGATTGAGAGAAAGTGAGGTTATACTTTTTTGCCTGTGCCTTTTCAACATTCACTCGGTAAGTTATTATTCAATCGGGCAGTTCTGAGTTGTTCTTTCAAATGAGATTGATCATTCGTTTAGTCATGGGTTTTTATTGGGCATACTCAATTTGTATCTTGCTTGTAGTTGACTTATTCTTTATTTCCTCACTTGCTTCTGAACATAAGTGCACTGATTATGAGGAACTCGGAGATTTTGTAACATGGTGTTTGCTGCAAACCAATTGCTTGGTGGTGTGTCTTTCTTGTAAACACGTTTTTCACTACATCACATAGTGTACCATTGTACAATTTAAAACCGACAATCATTTGGGAGTGGAAAAATGAATGTTTTGTGATATGTGGCTGTTCATACATGATATGACACAATTGAATGTGGTTGCCAAAACTGTCATATTGGCGTCCAGTGGAGATGTGATGAAAAGCAAGCAAGTAGCTTTCCTGTTTATGATATTTGAATAGTTGTTTAGGCACAACCAAAGATCTACAACGATCGACGGTTGTTAAATCCTGCTCTTGTCTGATTGTTTCATGACTACGCTCTCACAGCATCTCTCTTCACGTGTGATTACTCTATTTCCTCATCGAAATTTCCACTCCCAATGAATGTATCAAATTGACTATTTCTGCCAGCGAAAATTGCCTTTTTTACATCGTTCCAACCATCTATGTTTCCAACAATGCAATTTTGTTTGATTTTGGGTGAAGATTTAACTTTTTAAAAGTGGGATAAAAAGTGTACTAAAAGCACAAATTATGCTATGTGGAAGTTAGTATCATGCTAAAAGTAGGCTAGTATCATGCTTGATGGTAGCTTGTCAAAAATAATATAAAAAGTTTTGTGTATTGGTAGCTCAGTTGATAAAGTCTGGTCCAAAATGTGTAATAATAAAGGTTATCGCTTTAATGTCTCCCTGAATATTGAAAAGTTTACAAGTATACAAGCAATAAATCAACCTGTTTGTCGTTGCTTTTACTTTCATCAGATAAACGTTGCAACTAGTGCTAGAAACGATTAGTGTCTCCCGTTGTACTTTCAATTCAAAACAAAAAACTTTGAAATTGATGACCAAGCACTGGTACATAGTTTCTTAGCTTTTTCCAGGGTATTATGAACTTTGTCTCAAAAACAGCTGTCACCAATGTATAGGCTACTCCCAATGACTTTGCGGTACTTGTAAGAAATCAGCGAATAAACTCATCCAGATGCCAACAAGTGATGTTTATGTATCTAGGGCGAAGCTGAATTCCAACGGATCATGGCCATGGTCGATCCAACTGGATCTGGCTCTGTCACCTTCCAGAGCTTCATCGAGTTCATGACGAGGGAAAAGACCGATTCCGATACTGCCGAACAAGTGGTGGATTCATTCCGTATTCTTGCCGGAGATAAGGTATGGAAATATGAAAATGAAGGAATTCATCCCGTATCAACATGTTGGAAACAGTTATGTTTTTTCAACATTTTAGAAAGAACATACCGTGGTCCTACAGGCCTCGTGATTGAGAAAACGTTTCGAACACTAAGCTTGTTTCATCGTCCAGAGATGCAATGGAATTTTATGCTGAACCATAAACCTGATATTACGTTTTGGACTGTGGTCGTTTCGATTAGAAAACGAAAATTGAGGCAAAGAAGTTATGCAATGGTCGTTATGTGATTAAATCATTTTCACTCCGCAGCATGATCAATGGTTTTGAAGTTGCCTGGTTAAGCGTTCGGTTCCATTTCCAGCATTGGTTCTCAATTTGCAAAGCTACGCATCCCTTTCTTAAATTTACTAAGCCTGCAGACAGGCGCGGATCTAGGAGTTTTTTTTGGGGGGGGCCAGAAAATTTGAAAATGAATTAAAAAGTAATAAAGATAAAACAGATATGAACAATCAGTGGCGTAGCCAGGAATTTGGGGGGTTTTGACGGCCGGCGGGCGAAGCCCGACGGCGTGTTCGCCAAAGGCGACACCCAGCGGCGGGGGATCTGGGGGGCCTCCCCCAGAAAATTTTGAAAAATTACTTTGAATTTGGTGCATTCTGAGAGCATTTTCAACAAAAATATGGGTATAAATATTCCTGTTAAATGGTGCTGTCCGGTGGCATAGCAAAAGGATAAGATCATGTTTTCTTCGGCATTTTTTTGGTAATAAAGCTAAGTCTCTATGTTTTCTTGTTGCTAATTCCTGGCTGAGATGTTTGGTATTGGCAAAACTTGCTCTTTCAATGCAGTTTCGCTTAAACTTAGGCAAACTTTGTTTTAGAGACATAGAGACTGAAAGCATCATTTTCAATATCGTGACGTCACACGGGGTTGTAAGTCTGCTGCGGGACTAATATCAGCTGTTTAGAAGCATATCAAACCATTCAACAATTTCTCACAAAATTTCGGGGGGGGCCCGGGCCCCTTGGGCCCCCCCCATAAATCCGCGCCTGCCTGCAGACCTCCGAACTTTTAAGAGTAGCCCAGATTTAAATTTTTCACAAATGAAAGTTATGAATTTTTGCACGTTTTCTTGAAACCAAATGCATTTCACCTTAAACTTTTGTGCTTTTGTTCACATTAATGTTTTTACCATTTTATTTTCAGCCTTACATAACGGCTGCAGAGCTGCGTCGTGAACTGCCACCTGACCAAGCTGAATATTGCATCTCCCGTATGTCTCGTTACACGGGCCCAGATGCGCCTGCCGACGCGCTGGACTACGAGAGCTTCTCGACAGCGTTGTACGGGGAATCCGACCTGTAAATCCCGCAGAACTGGCTCTATTGTCCGATCTGGGTTTTAAATTATGGGCTGTTCGTATATCACATGGCGCCCTCTGACGGCGATCGGACTTCACGTTGTCATCGTTAAGTTGCACTATAGAGATTGAGTAAAAGGTAGGCACTTTGACATAGGACAGTTTTCCTTGCGAATCAGCTGATTTCAGTCATGCGACTCAGCACGTGATATTCTGACCGATACTCGAAAGATTTTTGATACAAAGAAAATTAAGTGAATGTATCGCCACAAGCAGCGTTGGCCCAATGGGTTAAGGAATAGTCATTTCGATTTCCACCCTCTGCTAATGTTCTTTTTTCTTCTGCAACTGAACTGCGTGCAAGAAGGATCTTAATGACTGTAATCAATTGAGTTTATAAGGAAAATTGTCCTACCTTTCTTATCCAATGCGCCGCGGCGCAATGGTGGTAGCTGGTTTGCACGGAAAACTGTCCTATGTTAAAGTGCCTACCTGAGTAAAACGTCACATTACACAATATAATATGGGAATGGGTGAAAAAAAACTGACATGACGTCATATGATATTTGAACACTCCCATCTGAGCACAGAAATGCGCTCAAGGATTAATCCCACGATATGGCGTATTTATAAATGACAAGTGCACTTCATAGAGCTCAAAACAGCTTTTGTAATCTTGATCGCAACACAACTCACAATGGCACGTTTGTTATATTTTTAATTTCAGTTGATCGTTTGAATAGTCGGTTTATATTTATGTCATGAAATTTATAGCCAACGATGAAGTGGGCTCTGTTGTGATTAACACTTTCCCTCAGCAAAATTTCCTAATGCAATAGAGCTTAGTGCACCCATATGTAGCCTAAAACATTTCAACGAGAGAAATTACTTCATTTATCTTTTGCATTCCTATTTTGACTTGTATTCTGTGCCTTTTTGCCCGTTATATTCGGCGATATATAGAATTGTAATCCACTTATTGGCCTGAAGATTAGTTTCGTTTGAGATTTAGCGTTTATGTTTATAATTGTAAAATTTTTAAACTAAGCATGTAAATTTCCATTCCATTTTTGTACAAAGTCATTAAAAGTATCTAAATTTTTTGTCCTGCTTTTTAGTCGTAGCTTTGGCAATGAATTCTGTATTTATAACCTTGCCCGATGTTAATTAACCGTAAGATTTATGCCTGTTACCCAAGCAACAAGACTCAGGCAGTGTAATTTTTCATCAGTAATTTGCTTCTGCCAATTCCATGTAAATATTTGTGTGGAAGTGTTACCCATGTATCGACTTGTACGTGTCAAGGCGCTGTTCTCATGGTTACTGTTATTCCAGCCAGAAAAACCTATCGTTTAAACGTTAAAGTGTTAAGAGCAATTTTTGCCGACTGGGATGATGACCCGTTAAGCTTGACATCATTAGACACCGATTCCTATCATTTCAATGCATTGTCAATGTCGTCAAAACAATTTCAATCTTCTCCTGCTGAAGACTGCGTCTCACTCACATCAAAACTTTATTCTACATATGCCTTGAGTACTGCTATTACAAAATGTATAATGGAGTACGTGTGTCTGGGATGTTTTGCGATGATTTTCAAGATTCTCTTAATGCCTTTTTTGCTTGTCAGTACAGAAACCCAAATAAACAAGGTTAAAACAAGAAGCGCGTTTTTATTCTAATGTTGCAAGGGCAATGAATCTGTCAACTGGACTATCGGGCCTTGTTTGGATACGATTCCAATAGGACAATACATCAGATGAGTACACGGTACAGGAGTTGGACTGGAAGTCTGAAATTCTTGGGAAAAGTCGTCTCGCCAGCTACCTTTTGTTGCGTCACAAGAAACGCAGCTGCAAGACTACCACGAAAGGTTTGTTGGCGTAACTTTTCATGGAAATGGTATTCATTGATGACGCTCGTTTGATAACTAAAATAGAAAGATGCCTACTTCAATGAAAGGCACTTTAACATGCAAATATCCAGCCCATGGACTTCTGTCCAATCCAACCACGAACCAATTAGATGTTACGTGATCTGTCCAATTGTTGACCATTCCAGAATTCAGCCAGAGAATTGTTTATTACTTTGAACTTTATCTGGTAATTACAGAAGAAAAAAGAGCTATAGCAGAGGTGGGAATCAAACCCACGTCATTGTAATGACCAGGGCCTCCAAGAGCCCTGCCGGGCCCCGGTGCAGATGTTATTGCCGGGCCCCCCAGCGCGACATGTCGTGTGATATCTCACAAATCACAAGCAAAATTTGCGGTGCGCGTTAATCCGCAAGGCCAGTGCATACATGGTGTTCCGCACAGTGTTTTTATTTTAAAACCAGACCTATTTAAAAAATAATACAAAGAATAGATTAGGTTAAAGTATTAACACTCTACTATTTCACAAAGAATGCAGTATTGTAATGGTGTTTATGACTTTAAATACGCAGATACACACTAGTTATACACAAAGATAAAAGGCTGTGGCTATATTTACACTACATAGTGTACATAGTCAATAGCGTTGCCAGACAAGGAATTCTGCTCTAATTTGAGGAAAAGTTTATAGCTGTTGAAAACAAAAATTTGTATTTTGGAAAAAAATTTTAGTCATGGGCAAAGATCAAAACCCTAACCTTATTCTAACCCTTCCTAACTTTAATCCTAACTCTGGCAACACCTGATTGTAACCATGGCAAAAAGTGGGTAAAAATAGCCACTTTGAAGATAAAAATGGCAACACTATTCGGCATGGCTGACATACATATGTATGTAGTGTGCATACAGCTTTACATTAACATACCGTACAATATCATTTCTGACCTTAAAATCAGCAGAGACTAGGAGACCAAACTTGGATGAATGCATTGCTATTGTTCATGACGTTAAGAAATACCAACTTTATTTTAGGATCAATAGGCACTTTAGGCAGCTTCTTATTTTTACTCCTTTAGTTTTCTTTGCTTGTTTGAGTGAAACTGCATTCACGTCCGATTGAGGGTCACTTTCTCTTCATTTCTACAGCAAGTGGTCAGTAGAAACCAAAGTTGAAAATATTTCTATTTTCAAGTCCTATCAATGTAAATGTACCTACATCTATCACTATACTATGTATCGATACTTTTACAAATACCTGCATAACTACAGAATGGCTGATTTTGAGTCAATATTGACACTGTTCCTGAAATTCAAGAGTAAGATTGGATTGGCCTGGCTGGAGAAGACTGCTAAAAAATAAATAGTGAAAACAAATGAAAAGAAAAACTTCAACGAAACAAATATTTGTTTATATACTAAGCATATTTTTGAAAATCAACACCTTTCTGCAGTGCTGGAAAAAGTAAGTTGCATTGCAATTAGGACACTTCTGGTTCTGTCTAGAGTTAAAAGCAACTGTACTTCAACAGAAGTAAAGATCTATGATTTTTACTCAAAAAATCACACTTTCACTAATCTTTTAACTTTTTTTCGAGTTTTGTTAGACTGCTACAAGGACAAAATTATTTTCCAGCACTACTTCCACGAAACTTGCTTGCATTCCAATATAGCAAAATCATTCAACAAGTCCTAAAAACTCAAAAATACTGTAACTGTCTCAGGCTATATTTTAGAGAAGTTCCATGATTTCAGTACATGTAATTAGTATGATATCATATCCAAAACAAAAAAACACTTGAGCATTTTGTACTGAAAAAGTGACAGTTAACGACTTCTTGCTAAGCAATTCTAACAATATTTCAATACTTTTTACTATTTTCTAAACTCTTAAAATATCACACTAAACAACATTACACCTATACAACTAAAATTGTGCCAGTTCAACATGATTACACATAACTGTCACTGCTTGCTTGTGTCATAAATTGACAAGATGTCAGAAAAATGCATAGAATATCTTCTGTGTAATGACTGCAACCCAACCTGATCAATCATTGCTTATTAAAACATACCGTACACACCCAAATATTCACATTAAAACACCCAGACTAACACTGAAATTAAAACACTAACACTGAAATTAAAACATTGAAATAAACTGAAATATTCATTCACAATGCAATATGTGTTTTCTGTATTTTTTTTAAGAATGCCCATGATGGGCTCAATTGAAATACGAAACTAACATAAACAATAATATTTCATGCAAAATCGACCTTAGCACGCAAATTTAAACATTTTGTCAGGCCCCCCTGAAAGTAAAAAATTGAAAATTCTGTAGTCATAAAAAAGAGCATACCCATGAGGGGACCCAATCAAAATACGAAGCTAATATACAGTAATGTAGGCCTACATACAGTAAAAAACCATATGCAAAATCGACCTAAGCACGCAAATTTTAACATTTTGTCGGGCCCTCTGAACTAAAAAAATTAAAAATTCTGTAGTTTTGAAAATGGGCATACCCATGAGGGGCCCAATCGAAATATGAAACTACCGGTTATATAAAAAACAATATATTATGCAAAATCTACCTGAGCACACAAATTTAAACATTTTGTCGGGCCCTTTGAACTAAAATAAATTGAAAATTTTGTAGTTTTGAAAAAGGGCATACCCATGAGGGACCCAATCGAAATATGAAACTACTGGTAATATAAAAAACAATATTTTATGCAAAATCGACCTGAGCACGCAAATTTAAACATTTTTTCTGGCCCTCTGAACTCAAAAAACTGAAAATTTTGTAGTTTTGAAAAAGGGCATACCCATGAGGGGGCCCAATCGAAATACGAAACTAACATAAAAACAATATTTTATGCAAAATCAACCTGAGCACGCAAATTTTAACATTTTGTCGGGCCCCCTGAACTCAAAACATTGAAAATTCTGTACTTTTAAAAAAGGTCATACCCATGAGGGGGCCCAATCAACATACAAAACTAATATAAAAACAATATTTTATGCAAAATCGTTGAAATCAACTTTAACGCGTGAATTTAGACATTTTGTCGGGCCCCCTTGAACTCACCGGGCCCCGGTGCAATGCACCGGTTGTCCTCCCCTCTTGTGGGCCCTGGTAATGACTACCACCGCCCTAACCCAATGCGCCAAGTCAACCGATGGCAAAATATTGTTTTAATTTAGCTAGAAGTTGTGTTTTTCATTATTCTTCCTAAACGCAACCTTCATGACGTCATGAACAGCGTAGCTTCTGATTGGTTCGTGGTTTATTAGAAATCTGCTTGTTAAAGTGCCTACCTATTTCAATACACCTGTCACCACCGTGCGTATATTGCACTCATATTGTAATTTTGTTCATTCGCTTAGAAACCAAGAACACAGAAATTGCAACTAAAAACGTAAAGTCAATGGGATCAACGTGTGTACATTTATCACAAGATACCAATGCAAACAAATCGGTCAAAAATTGAAGACACGGTAAAATAACAGGGTAGTCGGTCGAATGTGTGTTTTCATATAGCGCTGGGTGCATCGCAGATATGAATTTCGCTCATTTATCAGTGGACTTAAACTCAGCAGTTTAAGTAATTTCTGAGAAATAACACAGTTATAAAACCACCAGGGCAGTGTGCAACAGCATGAACATTATAGTTATTAGAACCTCTTAGTCTAAAAGGAACCTTGTTCATTTCATAATGACAGTATAATATTAGGCTGCGCGTACTGCACAACATTTTAGTAATGGACTACATTTGATTTAACATGGCTTTGTAAGCACAGCTAGTGCTTCGCAAATCGAAGTGCGTCAAAAATATTAAATATGTACCGGTACTTCAAAGGTTATCTTAGCTGTCTACAACAGCAAGAAATAAAAACATTGGTAGCCAACGGGGTGTACGTTTTGGTTTAAAACGGAGTCCATTTTGAAAACGAGTAATACATTCACTTTAAAGTTAGGTTGCTCGGCATTAACGTCCAGGACTCAACCGACACTACCAACAGAAATTTACACTCAATGTCTATCACAGGTTATCATCACCTTTACATAAGAATAAGAGCAGATATAGAATCATAATTAATTATAAAAACACTTTCTTTGATGAGAAAACACTGTTTAATATCTCTTTGATCATAACGGCACGGCAACTTATAAAAGCACATATCCTGAGACACCGCCACTTCTCAAGAGTGGTAAAAGGCAAAGCCCGTAGAGATAGACCCTTGGAGTGGGAAAAAAATCATAACAAACGATAAGACATTTCTCTTTTAAGAGTGAAATAGTGCAAATATTGCATAAAATTAAGGACATTAAACGTTTACTTGGTTTTGATTCTTTTTATCCTCGCACTGACAAAGCCTTGATAGATAGTTTACTTCTTGCTATAACCAGCAAGATATGCGAAACAGATTGTCAAATCTCCACTGCCCGTCAACAGGAGCAATGCATGCAGCAAATATTTTATCACATTCGCAAAGTCTTCTTCCCAAGCCACATGTGTCATCTATAGAAAAAAGAGAAAGTTTCGAGTTTAGTGCAGTATGTGAGAAGATTGCAGCAAATGAACTCCATGACCATTGACCAGCAACTACATTTTACCCATGGATATAACTGTGGCATAAATATCGTCTTTCTTGTTTTAATCGTTTACGATTACGTTTTACGTTTTCGTTTTCTTACAATGACTCGTTTAGAATGCTACATACAATCTGCCACGTTATGTGAGCGCAAGTGAACATCAAATCGATGGTAATATTATTACTTTTGACGCTCTATTAAAAAAGAACATGTTTTCCTTTATCCAGCGCTGTATTAACTCCGGCAACAGTCTGATAATTTCTTTGATGAATTCTGACTGCGTTAATTATTTACAAATCAGACTACTTCAAACATTATCAGTGCTCAGGTTCTTTATTTTGATCATTAATTGGTCATACTGTCTGGATTGCTTGTTTTGTCGTTTTTGTGTTAACTATTGTATGGACAAAGTTTTGTCTGCAATAAAAAAAAAATTGTATATAACAATAACACTGAAAAAATAGACGAGGCTATACATTGTATGGTTGGGCTAAAACTTCAAAAAAACAACTCATTAAAAAGCACACAATGATATGAAAACTTACTACAAGTTACAACATTCTTGTGACAGGTAAAGCTATAGAATGCCATAAACGCATCCATTCCTGAATGACCAGACACCAATCTTGCGTCCAAAAAGCATTTATCATGTGCTTTACAACATCTGAAACAAAGTAATCAAGACTATGTAGATAATACGTAAGGCGTGAGTTGCCAATAATAAATTTTGAATATATATATTTCATTTCTTGGACCCTTCAAGAAATGAGTAACTAACACAATAAATCGCATGCTGTTTAAGATTGTTGTTTTAAATTTATGATATAATAAGCAGGAAAGTGAAGAGTGGTATCTGTAACAAATAATACGTTTCAAACTTGAATTCATTTCAGTTCAACTACAATTTCAGACCAGAGATGGAGGATTGATTTACTGGGCTTTGATTTTCTACTAGCCTACATAGTAAATGACAATACGGCAATATAATGCTTTTAGTCAATCTAACTCAACATACCAACAACCAACATAGATTACAATTTATTGAAATTCATCAATAACGCAAGTGTTTTTCAATGTCAGCACAATCATGGTAGGAAAAATGGTTGGAAACATAAATGAATAATCGCAAAATTTGAAACTTTTTGCAACTTCGTCGAAAAAAATTACCATTTTACAACAATTTTAACCTGGATTGTAATGCGATTTCTTCTTTAACATTCTGTTATGTTCATACTTTAATGTAATGAAAGATCGGCGTTTTTAAATGCCACGCAAACCAAGAATAAAAACTCTAGTTTAACAGTATGATTGCTCAATGCTCAAAGGAAAATTTGTCTTCAATTTGTCAAAGTCAGCTGAATTCGTCTTTCTTTTTGCTATGATGAAGGATATGGTGGATGTAAACAATTAGAAAAAAGAAATTTTCTTCACTTTTGAATGCTTATAATTTGGAATTTAGCAAATTTATGTCATAAAATATTTCATAAAGAACAGGTAAAAACAGCAAAAAATATGTAATTATTTGATCAGCTGGCACACTTCTGGCATATCATTAAGTGTCATACCAAGATACAACCATGTTTTCTCAAGTGATATGCAGCCAACATTCTTTCAAGCACTGCACAAGGACCAACAAGAGCAATTATAAATACTTACTCATCAATGGCATCCACTGGTTCTCCAGCTCCATGATAACCACCACACCAGCAACCATATCTCAAATACCGTGCAAGAATGTAAGCATAGTTTTCACCAGTCCATGCCTTCTTTTGATAACAAAGAAGTTGATATATAACATTAAAAGACTGTATATCTGCCGCCTTACATTCATTAATAAATTCTTCATCTGTTCCAGGGATCAGAGAAGTTGATGTGGATTGTAATGTATGAGGCATCTAGATGTTAAACAAAATTTTCCTTAAGGTACCACACAGCACAGTAAAATACAGTATATATATATACACACTTTTGGATGCCAAATCATGTCATTAGAATAACAATATATTATGGCAGTGGCCATTTAACCGACTCCGGTCTTTTAATCTGAAACACCATTTGACTGGTCATGAAGTCACTGTATAGGCATTTTTTTCTTTTTCAAAGGAAAAGACGAGAAGAAAAGAAAAAAGTGCCCATATAAGTTCTAAATTCGACAATTCTAGTCAACTGGTTGGGTGGCGCATACAATCATTCTTGGGCAGGTGTTCAAGAGGGAATGAGTTCGATACTACGCGGAAGCGTTCTTTTTTTTTTAACTAAATTTTGACCCGAAGTGATTCAATCGTTAGGCTGTTGCATTTTTGTGGTCAATTTTTAATTTCAGTAGCCAACAGCCTAATTTTTTATGTCTTTTCAAATATGAGTAGTGAGTACGGCAATAAAGTTAGAGTTTTTTAAATTTGCTAGAATTCGAGAATTTCTCTGGGTAATTTTCTGTTTGTCATAAGAAGATGTGACTGTGTTTGCCGAACGACGCATTACATTTTTGCTCTCAACAAATTAGCTTGGTGGCTGTAAAAAGTTATATACAATACCGGTACTTCTTTAAAAAAATGGTTTCATCAATGTCAAGTTTACTTTTAGTTTTAGGCAGTGTTTTTAGCAGGCAATTTACTTTGAAGTAAAATGCTTCTGTGTAGTATCTAACTCATACCCTTAGGCAGAGGTGGGCAGTAACTAGTTACAAAAGTAACTAGTTACTGGAACTAGTTACTTTTCGAGTAACTGTAACGGTAACTTCGTTACTATTTTCCAAAAGTAACGAAACGCGGTAACTAGTTCCTATTTTAGCACTTTTTCAACAGTTACAGTTACAAGTTACTTTTGTATTAAACTTTCTGTTTCTAATTGCCGTCCATTTCTCTGCACATGTTTGTGTCATGCTTTATGCGTGTTTGCGCACAATAATGCATTCTTCTCGCAGCTGTATCGGACTCGGAGCAGCACTGCCCATGCGCGACGCTCTTGTTTTGTGATCTTATGGAGCAGGATTGCCATATTGGCGAATTCATCGCCAAAATCCAGAAATCTGGCGATTTTTTAAGACGTTTGGCTTCATATTTATGGTTTGGCGATTTGGCTCTTTTTTAGCGCTTTTTGAGAACTGATTTGGCTAAATTAATTGCTTTTGGTGATTGATCAATATGTGACTTTCTATGCAATGTTTAGCAAAAGTGTTTGACAACACTTGATAGCTCAGTTCATGCTTGTCGTATAGCTGCCAGAGGTGTACAGGAGCCGTAGTTTTGGAGTATTTAGGACCCGAAGTCTCGGTGTTACGTTCACTATTCGCAACCTTATTACATCATTGTTTTCTCGATTCAAAATCGGAAGTCGATGTCTAAGTAACTTGAGTCATAGCAGGGAAAACAAATTATTTCCTTTGTTTCGAGCATTTAAAGAGAATATAGTTTCTGGAGAGAGTTTGCTTTTTTGTACCAAAGACAGGCAAAACACAACAATACCACAGGGTTGAGCATGACAACAATATATTTTACATATTTACAAGTAGTTTAACAGTCAAACGTTTTCGGTTTAACTTAAGCCCTCATCAGGAATCTGAAAATATGTATAAATTACAATAAATTTAAACTTTTTGAAAGTAACTATAACTAACTGACTATAAGCATCAAGAAACACGCAACGATTATAAGCAATAGTGTGGAAAACAGATAGACGGAAAACAAATTACATTAGGAAAAGGCAACTGCGTAACTAGAAAAGAATTTGCACCACAGGGTGCGTGATACATCTAATAAATGTTGAGGAGAATGGATGCGCCTCCCGCAAATAATTGTTTGTTTAAATTTGGTTTACAGCGTTTATGTTGAGATTTATGAGTAACTGAAAGTAACTAGTAACTGTAACTAGTAACTGTAACTAGTTACATTTTTGAAATCGGTAACTCAGTTACTATTTTGGCCAAGTAACTGTAACTGTAACTCAGTTACTTTTGAAAGTAACTTTGCCCACCTCTGCCCTTAGGGATAGGCCTACTAGCCCAAGAAACATCGTACACGCCGCTGATTCAGTTGAATAAAATTATTGAATTTCTAACTTGTCGAGAGCAAAAATGTAATGCGTCGTTCGGAAAACACGGTCACATCCTCTTATGACGAACGGAAAATTACCCAGAGAAATTCTCAAATTCCAGCAAATTAAAAAAACTCCAAGTTTATTTCTCATATTTAAAAAAACATAAAAAATTGGGCTGTAGGCTACTAAAATTAAAAATTGACCACAAAAACCCAGCAACGTTAGAGTCAAAACCAAACCAATATATAAAAAGATAATGATACAGTAGCTTACCTGGCGTACCTTCAAAAGCATACAAAGGCATATGCATAATAATGTAAAAATTAAAAAATGTTTTGGTATGTTTCTCAAAAAATACCATCCACAGAGAAACAGCAACACTTTAGCTTTTATCATGTTTGGGAACCTATTTCCATCTCTTTCTAAAGAGGCTATGCATGAAATCGTTGCAACTTTCAAAAAAAAAACATGTCAGCAACTCACGATATCCAGGACTTGAAATAAAATAAAGATATGTGAAATTGTGATATGAAAGATTGAAGATGCTTGCTACCTGGATATTGAACAACAAAACAGGCAACTGATGAAGCAGAGATAATAGTATAGTGCTGCCCTGCTCAGTGCCCACCCCTGAGGGAAATGCAAATTGCAATGGCAAGCAGTGCTCTCATAAATGAAAACATGAAAGTCCCCAAAACTATGTCTAAAAATCCCTAGATTACATCAAAATTCCCTAAATCATTATTACATTCAGTTTTACTTCTGAAACAAAAAACAAGAGATACCGCAAGCAGTTTAAAAAACAACACCTACATGACTCTGTTGTTAGGGGTCTGCTACTAATCGGCAAGTCCAATTTGGCTAGTCCGATTTGGCGAGTGCCCTATTCGGCGAGGGCCCTTTTCGGCGAGTTCACTATTCGGCAATTTTTTGAAAATTATCGAGTACCGTAGCCTAATTATCATTGCCGCTTTTACATCGTTTTAACGTCGCTTAACGTTCAAATAACCTCCTAACCCTCTAACTCTTAACCCTTAACCCCCTAACCCTACCCTTACCTAACACCTTAACCCCCTAACCCTTAACCACCTAACCCTTAACCCCCTAACCCTTAACCCACTAACCCTTAACCCCCCTAACTCTAAAACGGCAATGATAATTAGGCTACGGTACCCAAAAATTTCAAAAAATCACCGAATAGGGAACTCGCCGCAAAGGGCTCTCGCCAAATAGGGCACTCGCCGAATTGGACTAGCCGAAACGGGCCATTCCGGTTGTTAGTGGGTCTCAGAGCCTCAAGCCTCAAGTCTCAGAGCAAAAAGCAGTATCGCTGATCGCAGTTTCCGCTGATCGCAGTTTCCGCTAACCGCAGTTTCCGCTAACCCTAACCCTCAAGTTTGTTTCAAATTGTTTGGGGAAACTCCGATCAGCGACTTCGGCTTTGTGCTATTAAACTGCGATCAGCGACTTTGGCTTTTTTTAATTTTATCTCTCGATCTTTTCAGGGTACGAACTGACTGTACGAATGGTTCAAGGTACGAACTAGGCTGCACCCAGGATGCAACCTAGTTCGTACCATGAATAGTTCGGACCGTCAGTTCGTACCTTGAAAAGATCGAGAAAAAAAATTAAAAAAAGTCGAAGTCGCTGATCGCAGTTTCCGCAATCATTTTAAAATTTTTGCCCTGAAAAGATCGAGAGAAAAAATAGCTCAAAACCGAAGTCCGCTGATCGCAGTTTCGGCAAACATTTTCCCGCAGTTTTCGCTAACCTTTACCCTAACCAACGAGATATAACACAATGAGTGGAAACTCCTCTTTTTGCTCCGTTTTACGTGTTGGCCGTCACGCTTCACTACAGACACTTGCGCAGTAGATTAAACGGACATCACAAGAGCTTTAGATGGGATGTTCCTTCGATTTTATGTGCGTTGAGCAGTTGAGCTGTACCACTGAGCTATCTCACCGCCTAAGGTGCTTGGCTAATTAGTAATATAGTTTTGTACCATGGGTAAGGTGCTATCCACATGTTAGGCTATTTTCAACCTATTATTTAACATTATGTTATTGTCAGAAGCCTAAAATTAAACTCTAGTGCAGCCCTAAAGTTAACCCAGCCAGGCTACTGTTAGCCTGTCAGCAACTTAATCAATTTTGAAGGACCTGAATTTCTAATAAGCCGTCTAGACTAGCGTCGTAAGTCTTACAATGTTTTTAAAACCTTAGGCTATAGTCTTGCACTGTTGCTAGTTGAATCGTGAAATTATAATAATAATGATAGCATTTATATCCCGCTCAGATTAATGAATGATTGATATCAGAGTGGCTCTCAATTTAATGTTTAGGTATAGAATAGTAGGTAACAAATAAAACAGTGAAAAGGCAATAATTGATAGGTAGAATCACAAGCTCAGAGATATAATGCCGATAATATGCTGTATGCCTCAATGTAGTAATGGCACACCACGCCATCACTTGTTTAGTGTGCCTAGCAAGAATTATTGTAAAGAAAACAAGAATGGGCTGAAAATCTGGAAAAGATAGTGTTGTCATATAGACAAGATGACAACATCAAGAGTTTGTTTAAAAAAGACAAAGTGAAAATCTGTGAAGAGCACTTCGAAGAAAAGTACATTTTAAACAGTAAGGATGCATTTAAATACTAGTAAATGTGCCACATATCATTCAATTTTCATCAGAGTAGGACTTTGCTTCAGTAATGTTCCATATTTGTCATTTTGTAGTGTGTCAATCATAGATGAACCCGCTGTGCAACTGGTGTCACTTTCTAGTTTAGACAAAATGCCTTGTTGTTCATCTGTGGCACTGCGCTTCAATTTTCGTAACACGTATCCCCCAATACATTCTATTATGTGTATTTCATCAGTTGTAAGCACCGTATTAGTCGTTTGTTGTTGTTGTGAAACTTTGCTATTTTCATCTCTGAAATGTAAATTTCAAAACGTTAATGTTTGTGTATTGAACATAGATGCTGGCAAGAGTATTTAATGGTATACAAATCGTAAATTCGTGCTATTTTTTACGGTAATGTAGGCAAAGTTAAAATATGCATCTTGCCCCGTTTTATGCATCTTGAGTATGTCTCATTTACTGGCTGGTATAGACAATTGTGTTATCTATATGGCGACTTTATAATTATGAAGTTTTTGGATATCGACCAATAAATACAAACTGAATTAAGACAAGTTTCGTACTTGAAGATAAGACAGAGAGATTGGGATTGGCTCAGTCAACAGCAATCCCACGAGATCACTGGATAAGCATATTAATCATTGAAGGCAGTTTCTGAAATCTGGCATAACTGTCGTTCATCGTACCAGACATGATTGAAATAAATGTAAATTCTTCATCTTTGGTTATTTCCACAAGATACTCGACGATTAAATTATCAGAACTGTTTTCCATTGCACTGTTATAAAAAGCCAAACTTCTTCTAGCCCTGTTGGTTGTTTATAGCTGGATAAGATAAACTTTGATAACCATATAGCCTACAGTCAGTCGTTTTGTATCGTATTTCGTAGACCTTTGCTACCCTATACTAATTTAATATTGTTGTTAGCAAGAGCCTATGTATTTACCCTGCTTATTGACCTGTAATATCCTAATTAAACTACTTCAAAATTTCACACAATAATCTGAAAAGACAAGCGGTAACGAAAATAAACTTTTAAACCACCTAACAATAATACTATGGTCGGAACAGTCCAATTGCTTCGTGGTATTCGCCGTCACTTTAGCCTTGCTTTAGTGCATTCTTACCACGCCGTACACCCGTACGGTCGCAGTCTGTAGCCTTCCATGTGCAAACAGTGAACCATGAAACGAACGACGTAGAGAAACGAGAGAGATAAAGAGAAATACTAAGAGAAGAGTGAGTATCCACTCATCGTGTTATATCTCGTTGCCCTAACCATAGAGTAATCGGATGCAACCTAGTTCGTATCATGAACAGTTCGGACCGTCAGTTTGTACCTTGAAAAGATCGAGAGAAAAAATTAAAAAAAGCCGAAGTCGCTGATCAATTGCAGTTTCTTTCTGCAACATTTTAAAACTTTCTCCTTGAAAAGATCGAGAGAAAAAATAGCTCAAAACCGAAGTCCGCTGACTGCAGTTTCCGCAAACATTTTTTCGCAGTTTCCGCTAACCCTAATTCTAACCATAAAGTAATCTAACCCTTGCTGATCGCAGTTTCCACAAACATTTTTTCGTAGTTTTCGCTAACCTTTACCCTAACTATAGAGTAATCTATGCTCTACTCTAACCCTCGCTGATCGCAGTTTCCGCAAACATTTTTCCGCAGCTTCCGCTAACCGCAGTTTCCGCTTACCCTAACTCTAACCATAGAGTAATCTATGCTCTAACCCTAACTGATCGCAGTTTTCGCAAACATTTTTCCATAGTTTCTGCTAACCTTTACCCTAACCATAGAGTAATTTATGCTCTAACCTTAACCCTCGCTGATCGCAGTTTCCGCAAACATTTTTCCGCAGTTTCCGCTTACCCTAACTCTAACCATAGAGTAATCTATGCTCTAACCCTAACCCTCGCTGATCGCAGTTTTCGCAAACATTTTTCCACAGTTTTGCAGTTTCCGCTAACCGCAGTTTCTGCTAACCCTAACCCTCAAGTTTGTTTCAAATTGTTTGGGGAAACTCCGATCAGCGACTTCGGCTTTGTGCTATTAAACTGCAATCAGCGACTTCGGCTTTTTTTAATTTTTTCTCTCGATCTTTTCAGGGTATGAACTGACTGTACAAATGGTTCAAGGTACAAACTAGGCTGCACCCGTGTAGCAAACCAACTAAACTTTCTCTCTTTAAACTGTTCCTGTGGTCAGTTTTAATGTCCTTCAAGCTACTAAAAAGTCGTTCAACTGGGGCATTGAACATGGCAGGGACATTACTTAGTAGGGTGGGCTAAAAAAAACTTTTTTTTGAAATTGAAAAAGTGGCCCCTCCAAAAAGTTGGCAAATTGTCCAAAACCATCTGTTTCACTAAAAATTTTCAGTTGCTCCCTCTAGTGGCCGAGCAACATCGCACTAAAGGTCGCAAAAAGGTCAATTTTTTGGAAAGTGCTCTAACTTTGTAGCCGATGGTCATATAGAACTAAAACTGGTATCAAAAGAAGCATATTTCTATTTGTAAATGAAGTTATTTTCAAAAAATTCTATTTTGAGGCATTATCACAGTCTCACAGGTTGTCAAAATGGGCAAGGGTTCCATAAGCATGCAAAAGTTTAAAGGATGATAAGATCTTGACCAGCCATAGTAAGCAGGTAAGCACCATCAAATTTGACAATTTTTTAAGGTTGCATCCAGATTTTTCAATAGCTCTCTCTAGTGTTGAAGTAACAAAACATTGAAAATTATAGAAGTGAAAAAAAACTGGAAATGTGAAGTTTTATGAAATTCTACTAACTTTTTACAAGTTGTCATAGAGAGTTAAATATAATTATGTAATTTTAACGACCTGTTTTAGCCTAATGCTGCGAGTTCGCTGTGGTAATAATGGATTGCACTAGCTTTCAGGACACAGTTCCCCAGTCATGTGCTATGATGAATGGTGTTGAAGTCAGTGATTCGTTCTTTTGTTTGGCTATAATTAAACACAGCACTAAAAGCAGTAGCCTAGTAGTCGGTCAAATTAAAACAACCAATTGTACAGTCAGTAGAGTTAGGGTATTCAACACGTTATAGGAAGTGCTAGTCCATCTCAAAATCACTTGAACCTTTACGCAACGGCTAGGCAAGACTAAGCTCAATACTAGTAAAGTTTGTCTCCAAAGCAATAGGCTACTGTTAGTTTTTTCAAATGATAGCTTAAGAATACATCAACTTTTTACCAAAGTTTGAATGCATTTTTTTCAAAATTTGGGGTAAAGACATGCTCAGAACGCTCCAAATTTAATGTAATTTTTCAAATTTGTTTGGGGGGACCCATCACAATGTCGTTCGCCTTCGGCGAACTCAGCGACGGGCTTCGCCCCCCGGACTACCGTATTCATTGCAGCCCCACTGCTCACAACACCTCGACACCGCTCAAGAGCATGCGGCTGTGTCTTTTGGCAGGACACTTAAAGGCATGCCTGAAGGTGGACATGCAGATTGGCTTCCTTGCCTTCCCGTCCACTTAATCTAAATCTTCAACCACCAGGTGTAAGCCTGGATACGACAAACAAAAACAACTGTTATCCTGGCTGGACTTGGCATAAGACAGGATATGTGAGGTCTAGGCTAGAATTGACTGAAATGAATTCTGGCTTCAGCTACTTTACCAGTGCAGTCTACGTAGCTGTAACTGAGTTTTTGGTGTTCTCTAATTTTAGCCGCATTTTTTGCCCGTTCGTGTGTAAGAGCTATCTTTAATAAGTTAATAGCTGTTTATCTGCTAATAAATATTACCCTGAAAGTGTCTCCAGAAAGCATTATAATCCATTATTTGAGTGTAGTCTACCATAATTCTGCAAAATAGTTTCCGGGGTGGGCATGCCCCCGGACCCCCCTAGAAAACACGTGCCTTCGGCACGCTCTAATCCCCCACGACTTTTATTGCTTCCCTTGCTCAACCAACCAGGATAAGCCACTGCTACAGTATAATAATATTATTTGGACCGCAGTGCAACTTGCATTAAGAACGCGTAATTTGCCCATTTCATAGCTAAAATGTTTTGCCTGAGGTAGGCTATTACATTCTGGAGGCTACGTTACCTGCTCTGTACTGCGATCAATTATGTATCTCTTGATCATACAGATTGCACTCGCTGATTCTGGTTTGGTTAAAAATGAAAGAAAATCGACACAAATGATAGTTTCTATAATGAACGAACATGCTGAATCAAGATAGAACGTCGCCATTGTCACCAACTGTGCTATGGCCTATTGTTTTCAGATGGATCCGGGACTACAGAGAGGGAACCGGGACTTCTCTGTAGTCCAGGAGCTGAATCTAGGAAAATTGAGTATATTTAACCAAATCTGGTTAAAATGGGCGTGCTAGTGTAGGCTACTGCACTATCAGATATATACAGAATTCTAGTCAAAAACAGGTCTTCCTGATTAACGTCTCTTTAGCTGCATTTTACAAGGGAGCAAGAGGAGAGCAAAAAATTTTCCAGGGGGGGGGGGGGGTAATTGCCGAATGTCCAGGTGTCTATAAGCAGCTGCACAAAGCAAAAATGTCCAAATATAAAAGTTAAAGCGGTAGCCTATACGACACGTGGTCAGGAACAACTTGTTCAAAACAAGTTAAAAAAGTGACACATCAATACAATAAGGTCATATACAGCAAATAATTCTCTTCCTTACTGACACAACACGCGCAGACGTTGAATCAATGTAAAAAGGAACCGATCCGCTGAAGAGATGCTTTTGACAGATAGACCAAAATCTAAGTCAGTAACATGAGGATTTCCAATCAGAAATTAAAAAATAAAGATTAAAAGTTTAAAAGCATCTGTGGAAGTAGACTAAGTTATGTGGCCGCCACAAGCGAAAATCAAAATTTAAAAAGAGGTCAGAATCCAGATATTCAAATTAAGTCAAAGGCCTACACTGTTCCTACTGGTCCTCTTCCACATTGATCCAACGTGTGCCGACGTTAAATCAACGTAATAAGTGACAGTAACTGACTAGATATACGATGCAATGTGAGACCAAACTCTAAATCAGAAATCGAAGACAGAGTCAGAAATTAGGTTATCAGAGCACATTTTCAAAGCGTTTGTTCCAAAACAGCTGCACAATTAAAATCTCCAAACTTCGAAGTAATTAGCGAGTATGGTTTATCAGCCGAATTCTGTTTTTGATCACATGGGCTTCAATGACAAAAATATTATGTGAAAATTGTATAGAAAACAATGAACTATACCACAAACACAAATATCACAAACTGAATTTGGCATTTGGACAACATACAGTTAACACTGTGATGACTCTTTCAATTATTCAGACAGTCTTGTGTCATGATCATAAAACAAGATGGGCTATGGTTTGAGAAGCATGGCTTACGACTTGCAAGAACGGTCATCTATGAATATGACCTTTTCGTATAGTCGATTGTAGACAACATGATTGTGAGAAGGAAATGCGAATGGTGAGAAAAGAATGTGGCTCTTCGTGATGTAGTCATAACCGTTGAAAATTCCATGCATGATGAATCATCAGTTGGGTATTTCAATACTGTGAACGAAGCCTACAGCATTCACTGGTCTCTTGGTTTTGCTACAACTTTAAAAGGAAGCGAAGTGTACACGAAGCCATTGATTGCGTCATCGATATTTGGAAGTTCATTCAAGTCGGGATCGGGATGGAATTCATAATTTTTTACAAGATTAGTCATGATGAGGAAAACATCCAACCGGGCGAGTTTCTCTCCAGGGCAACTTCTTCCTCCAACTGAGAATGGGATGACCTTCTTGGATGCAACAAAGTTTCCTTCCTCGTTCAAGTGGCGTTCTGGCATGAAAATCTCCGGCTTCTCCCATAAGTCGGGATCATTGTGAATGGCCCAAACATTTGGAATAACCTGTCGTTTTTTCAGAATGCATTTTGTTAGATGAATATTCAACAATTAAGGTACAAATTATATGATAGATAGATAGTTGTTTATTGGTCGCTGCGAAAAAAGATGTACAATAAATCAAACACAATGTACAGTAAAACTGTTGAAAAGATTACAGTAAAAAAACAAAACAAATAAAATGATGATAGCATCACAGGAATAACAATACAAATGATAGTACAATATATGGACATTGGACAGGATAACATAAAATCCACACGTGACGATGTGCACTGTCAAAAACCTAGACCACACTGTGTACACGTGTGGCGTTAAGGCGAATATAATTTTTAACCGATTAGATGAAAGTGACTGCACAAAACTACAAAACGCAGCCCCCTTTTTAAAACAATGTCTACGTTCGCCCACTCACTACCAGATTTTCTTACGCCGCGTCACCCAAACGCTATGGTTCTAGTGCTGTGTAGTAGAGTTATTTGATGTATGAAGCATTTTGCGGTAGAAAAACATAGCAGCTTTGTGTTGGTTGCATTAAAACAAAAAATGCTAAGATTTGCAACTAAACACCCATTCACCTTTCCCTTTGAAACCATTTGCTTTCAAAGAGACCAATGGGCAAACTTTAAAACTATTGCAAGTTTTGTTGGAATATTGCAAGTTACTATGCAAACTTCTAAATGTGGTTTGAGATCAAAAATAATTTATTGAGTAAAATGGTTTTCGACAAAGCAGAAGAAGCTTTGGAAAGAGTTTGCAGTGCTTCTGATTATGATATCATTTCACAGTTTGAAATAGAACTGAAATACCAGTAGATATACGCATATACATAAAACAACATCAACTAATATCACGAAGTTAAACTTACTGTTGTATTTTTTGGAATCACATAATCACCCAGTTGAAAAGTCCGATTAGTCATGCGTTGGTTGGCAAAAGGAACAATTGTACGGAAGCGATATAGTTCTTGGAGAAACGCCATCGTGTAGGGGAGATCATTCATATGATGTGATGATGGCCTTTCATCCTTCCCTGTCAATTATTGCAGAAGCTTGATGGACTCATTGTATATCGTCAGACTGACAATATACAACCGACAATTTACTGTAGCATATGCAATGCATATAATGTAGTACAGGCGAAGCTAAGTTGGCCGGAATATATGTTTGTTATCCTACTTTGAAGCTTAAGAACCAATGTGGGGTTACTTGATATTTCTTGGTTACTCTGCACACTGTGCAAAAAGTTTTGTAATGACAACCAGTTCTATAACTGATATGCCAGCAATACAAATCACCTATGACTGAATTGATTTCCTCTGCAAGTTTCTTTTGCGAGTCGGGATAGTGCAGCAGGCATAGCATTCCCCACAACAAAGTAATCGAAGAAGTTTCTGTCCCAGCAAAAATAAATTCAAGCACTGCAAACCGAAGTTGTTCATTCTGAAAAGATGCAAATCTTTAAATGCATCACGCTTATTGGTTTCATGACAAGTGCACCTTAAAGTAGTGCAGACATATGTAGGCCCTAATGGACGATGGCATCGTCTCCTACTGCAGCTAGCACCTTAATCTGTCTCCATTAATGGTCTATTTATGGATACATTAAATAACGTTGTCCGTTGTCTTGAACTTTCCTCCCACTTTATATGGCAGTTCGTTCAGCTAACATAGAATATTCAGATAATATGAAACGAAGGAACTTTCAGAAATATTTGATTAAACTACCATTCAACGTTTTATGGGCAGAGAAAACTTTTTCTCGAACCGTAGAAAATTTCATTATCAGATCACCGCTTCAATGCGTGATGGAAATCTACAGATAAATCTGCATCAGGCATTGCAGAGTGCAAAAAACAGTGTTGCAGAACGCGTTTTCGAATATTAAATTCTCATCAGTGCAACTACGTTTATAAACGCAATAACAACGGTTAAATTTAAACTCAATACAATACATTACAAACATTAACATGGAATAAATTGAGTTTAAAACATGTCAAGAAAATAGCACTAACATAAAATTTAACTATTAAAACGGCAAATGCTAATATTAAAAATATTTAAATTAAGTGTGCCGTTTGTCAAAAATACAACATTTCAAAAATGAGTCTGATTAAAACAGCAAAATAAACAGCTAAAAAAAGAAAGCATCATCATCGGATGAAATGGTGCAAACTTATTCCAATGTGTACTCGCACCGAAAATCCATCGGAATCGTCTCTTGTCTTCATTTCTTTCCAAAAAGCACTGACGAAATCAGTGACTTCGTCGTCATCGGAAAAGGATTCTTTCCGAATTGCTATCTCCCCATCAACAAATTCTGATGAAAATATATACAGAAACTAACATTTCTAAAACGTTTATGAGTACAAAGCAGCGTGACCATTTCTGATGAAACATGCCAAAAAGTGTAAAAAAAATAGTTACGATCAATCCAAGCAAGGAAGCAAACATGAATGCAACTTTTAAATTAATGTTAGAAACACAATTCTAGATTTAATCAAATGACGCACTAAAAAACTATAATCAGAAGAAAAAAAACACAAGAATGTCACTGGTGCAATTCTTCCAGGTGCTGTGTTAGCTGTGTATGTAGGTTACCATCACTTGTGCAGTCCTTTTTTGCATACTCTTTTTGAGGCCCGCTCACACCAAAGGCTAAAGATTCCAATGCTCAATCTTTGATGTAACCGGGCCTTGAAGAGTACGTAAAGTGACTCAATGCAGGGGCGGATCCAGGCATTTACTTTAGGGGGGGCGATGTCATTGAGATTCAGGCAAGTGATCAGCCCGGCACAAACAACGACGGGGTCTCCCTTAGAAAATTTAGGTTGAATTTGGTGCGTTCTGAGAGCATTTCAAACACAAATTATGAGAAATTCTATAACTTAAAAAACCCTCAACAATGCTGTTGTTTAACAAAGGGAGAGATGAAGAATTGATGTGCCCTTGCCATGTCAAGTTGAAGCCTGAACAACCTAGCCGCATTTACAGTTGAGACTGAAGGTTTCAATCTTGATTGATTCACAGCAATTTAAAAATTGACCACGGAAACACAATAACAGGTAATTCTGTCTTCACAATGTCACAGCATAGCCTAATATTGATACAGACATTGAGGTTGTTACGGGCTTACTGTATAGCTTCGAGGTTTTATTCCTCTGACAAGTTTTGAATTGTTATAAAGAGCAATGAGGAAAGATTATGCATACATTCAACATAATGAGCAACAAAAGTGAGGGCCAGGTCAAAACACTGGGTCATGCTCCACCCCCGTAGAATCGCTATTATAGGCTAGGTAGCCTATCGATTGTAAATTTTTATTTTGGACCAGCGAAACACTACAATTTGTACATTAAAACTATAGAGTGGCAGTTAAACATAGTGAAATGACGACCAAAGGATATAGTCTTCCTTAAAACGTGTCATGCACGGTCGCTGCACCAGACAAAGGAAGAAACTAACAATAACAGAAACAACTATTTCTGTGGACTTCACAAATAAAACGAAAATGAAAAGGCTACTTTGCCGGTACGGGTAATACTAACAGGTGTCGTACCTTTGACTACAACACAAAGTCAAGTTTGCGGTTTCTACTGTTGGCAAATCGATTTATCACGGAGTCTGTGTCAATTAAAATGTCCCGATGCTGGTATAGTAAGGCCAATCCACTCAGTCTTTCCTCGCCGATGTTGTTCCTCAGCCAGGTTTTCAACGACCGAAGAGATGAAAAGCTTCTTTCGGCTGATGCTACGCTGACTGGCAAGGTTAATAGTATTTTTAGAAGAGAATGTACGATTGTGTACACATCTTCATCACACTGTTGTAAAGCTTCTTCCACAGTCATCGGTAAGACTGCAGCAGTCGCCGGAACAGTTATATTTGCCCACTTCTCCTTCCATAGTTGGATCTCTGAACATAGAGCAGACTCCACTGATTCCACACTATATATATGTCGTAGCAAGCCGTTGTAGGCATTGCAAATGACTTTTGTCAATGCTGTCGGGTCGATACTTAAGCAATTTCGTGGTAGCAATGATGTTAGGTGACAAGATGCTAAAGTCTCAGCTGAAAATCTTGTTTCCAAGTCAAGTATGAAGGAATCCAACATTGGAATGTAGATCGACCTTTTGTAGTATTGCTCTGGTGATGAAGATGGAACGTTTGTCCTGTGAACTTGTCGTTGATTAATTCGAGGTAAGGTAACGGTAATGTCCAAATTTGACAAAACTTGGGATGCTTTTTGGAATAAACTACAGAATTCATCATCACAATTTTCACGCCGGGCTTTGAGAATGCTTTTTAAATCTCTGACAAGTGTTGTAGCTGCAGATAAATCCAGACTCTTCTTCTGAAACAACCTGCTAAGTGGTAGACACAGCATAAACACAGATAATTGACAAAAGAGTGTGATGATGAACTCCACATTTCGTATGGATGAAATCATACTTCTAGCTTGAGAAGCACTTTTCGTTTCATTCCAGTTCGAAATGTATTCAAGGGCTTCAATTATCTTCTGCAACTGGTCGAGAAATTGCGCCAATGATTCTGTTCTTTCAACCCACCTGGTTTCGCACATGCTCCGCAATTGAGCTTTAACCACATTTAAAAGAACATGATTTCGCTTTGCAGAAGCGTTAAAGGAGGACATGACTTCTTTAATTGTTCCAATTGCATTACGGACACTGGAAACTGATGACGTCTTGGACATAGACAAATTAAGCGCATGGTTGAAGCAGAGGCACCTGGATGCATTTGATGCCTTCTTCTTAATTTCAGCCACGGCTCCTAGCTGCTCCGATACCATCAGCGCACACCCATCTGTTCCAACACCAACGCAGTTTAAAAAATCTAAATGTAACTGCTTCATTTTGTTCAGGACTAACTCTCCAAGAACTTTTCCACTGACCTTTGGCTCATAAGATGATGACATGCCTTTAAAACAGGAATCATGAGCATTTAAAAATCCAACAAAATCTTCATGTCTCCTGTTCTGGTAAACATAAGACACACAAAGTGTTAATTGGGAAGAATGCGAGATATCTGTTGTTTCATCGAATATTAGAGAGTAATATTTTGCTTCTTCTATGCGCTTGAGAATGATACTTCTAATTTCTTCTCCACAGCAGTCAATAAGTTCGTTTTGTGTAGTTTTGCTGATGTATGTAGCATTGGACTTTGCTGTTTCTAGATGCAGTTTCAAGGTAGAATCGCCACTGAGGACACGGTATCTCAGCAGCTCTCGGAAATTACCTTCGTTGATTAAAGGCATTGCTGTCTCTCGTTCTAACGCACCGTCATCTCGATGCCCTCGAAAGGCAATATTTTGTCTGCCTAAAAATATTATAGATTCTACAATCGGTTTCAATCGTTCCCTGTTTTCTTGGACTTGCTTTAGTCGCTGCGAGCTAAGCTGGTTCGCGATGTGTTGTCTTGGTGTGTGGAAGGTCTTCAGAAAATCTTTACCCCCTTCCACTGCATCTCTATGGTACTGCTGTCTCTCGTGAGTTGTTAGATCGCCATCTTTTCCAAGAAGCTTCGCAAAAACAGTCTAAGGCTTTGTAACAAGTTTTTGAAGGGATACGTGCTTGTGAGATCCTCCAACACGGCCAATAACAAATAAGCTGCAATACTTACAAAATAGTCCTTTTTTGGCATCAGAATACACCAACCACGGGAATTTATCCAAGTGGGACTGGTTCAAGTATCTTTTTTCATCCTTTCCTTTTTTATGATGAGTAGAAAATGGCAGATTAAAATCATGTGGAGGTCTCCAGGGTTTCTCTAGTAACTCGCATTTTGTTAAGTCATCAATATTAGAAATCGAATCAATGTGGCATCCGACGTCATTCTGTCGAATAATGGAAGTCTTATCAGTATCACTGACATTAGTGACGGAAGAAGAACATTCTCCAGTCAGTTCAGTTTCAGTGCTAACAAAACTGGCATCACAACCATGCTCTAACTGTTCTTTCGAAACACAACCTGTCACTTTTTTTAGATAAAAATCCAAGGTTCCCTGCGATCTGCGTCGTTTCATTATGCTGACAACTTTTAAAGCATCTGTAATAGCCTACTGCAATAGTTTCATAACGGTGTCGCTCTTCAGCTCCTATAAGAGAGATATCATATTAGATGCTGTACAAAAATAAGCTTATAAATAAATAAATTAACCTTGCATAAGGTGGTGCTGCTATTTTGTATTCATCAAATGCTGGCATTTGCTCAACAATCTAACCTCTTTGTGTAATTTATTAAGAATCGATTTCGCTATAGTAATAGCATCTTCAGCTAGCACATGTAAAAAAGAAAATTTAAAAAATACGTAAAACGAATAAATAAAGCAAACTCGGAGTTACATAAATTAAACTCAAAAGCTGCAAGCCTAAATCTTAAACTGGTGTTCTGCCACGATTTTCAACACTTTACTGGTACAAAATTCAAGAAATACATGAACATTATCATCCATCAAGTAAATTACAACAGTTCAACAAGACGAATACAAAGAAAAACGCAATTTAGTTTACAGTCCACTGCCATAAGTTTACATTGATATAACGCCAAAAAGAATAAAGCGTGAATGGACGTGGTTGAATAATCTACACTACAGGGGTCGGAGGTTGCTGATGACATAGGATTAACCAAAACAGACTAAGTGGTTGGTCGAATCAACTTCTGTAGCCTATGTTAATGGTGGCTTTGATATTATGTAGCCAGTAGCCATTTATCTTCAGCGATGTCTAAATATTGTTTGCTGGGTTGTTCGGCGAAAATAACGACAAAGCAGTCTGCCAGAGCTGGTTT
Organism: Aplidium turbinatum; assembly: GCF_918807975.1. Lineage (NCBI taxonomy): Eukaryota > Metazoa > Chordata > Ascidiacea > Aplousobranchia > Polyclinidae > Aplidium > Aplidium turbinatum. Next base: position 53,101,313 of record NC_137472.1, read on the forward strand.
CTTTTTCAGTTCAATGTTGTGGAATTTTGCATGATGTTTCAATAATGTTTGCATAATTAGTATTAACTACACTTTTTCAACCCTTTAGTTCCACGTCTAACCGCCAAAGTTGCCAATAACCTGCTCTGTCAACCAACTTATCTAGGCTAAGGGATTTATCGCTATGCTCTACAGTGCGGTAAAAGGTTTAGAAACGTTTTAAATTTTAGTAATTTCGTTCGGTAATTAGACTCTGTGACGAAATAATAGCCTTATGCTATGTTATTATTATAGCCTACCTTAGCCTAACCTAACCTTTGAACATGGCGAAAGACTTATTCAGCATTGCTTTCGATATGTTGTTTTCCAAATCGTATACATTATAAATGAAGAATAAAGCTATTTTCTTAGATTTTAGGGGGGGGCGATCGCCCCAATCGCCCCCCCCCCCTGGATCCGCCCCTGACTCAATGATTTGTAAAGTGAAGAAATAGAGAGTTAGGAGCATTATTAAGTTTTTTTTAAGCAAGTGATGAAGCTTTCAGAGTTTAAAAAAATCATTTTGCGGAGCCTAATAAGGAAATGTCTGTGAATTTGTAGGTCATATTCACAGACAAGAAGATTTGGAAAAAATAGCACTATTGGGGATGATACAGGGAAAAAGAAGCAGAGGTCGACAAAGATTAACTTATATATTTAAACAGCTTGAATCAATCGGCCACAAATGCAACAGTCAAAACGAACGATTTTATACGAATGACAAATGACAGAGAAGTTTGGAAGACGGACCATGATCGCCAACGTCTGTATCAGATCAGGCACATAATCATCACCAGTTAGGAAATCACAAGACTGTGCAACACGAAATTGATTACTATATGATATATACAGATTTTGATTCAAATATTCCATTTCACATTGAGGTTTGAATAATGTTCAACTCTATTAATTTCTCCACACTGCGGGATTCCAATACCCCAGGACTAGAAAAATGTTGGAAAGCCGATTGCACCATGAATGAGAACACCATTGACTGATTAGCTTTAAAAGGTGCAAAAGCACAACTTTTGCTCTTTGATTTATTCAGCTTTTGAAAGGTTTAATCAAACAGTCGTCATGATCAAAAAAACAAATCATATATATGAATGAAATTCATACGCAGTATTTCTGAGATTTCATGATAAAATCCATTTAATGCTTTTTTGAACATAGGAATTGCTTTCATAGCGGGAAACATCATCGTGATGTGGATTGCTTGGGCTGTCGGAATGTCAGAAAATCTAAACAGGACTCATTGCAAGTAAAACGTGTCAAAACAAACGTAATAGCCTATGCAAGTCTAGTTCCTGAAAATGAGACAACAACAAACAATTAATCAAGCTATTTCAAGTGACAAAATATGACAAAGCGCTTAATCAACACTCTGAAAAAATAAAATGGAAGACATTGGCACAAGCATTTGGCGTGTGGTATCACATGCAAATTGGTGCTTATACCTAGAAAATAACATGTACATGTTAAAAAAAGAAATATGACAATATACTTACAAAAGAAATATGTTGTTCACCAATCGATGCATTTTGTCTTCATTTTGTTTATACTTCTTACCAAAACAAAAAGCAACAAAAGTACTGCACAGCGCCCATCCCAGATCACTCTAAATATGTTTTAGATCAGTTTAGTAGGCTATAACCCTCAGAAATCCCGTCAACATTTCTCTACAGCAACTTTCTGCTCATAATCATGGAGAAATCAAGGGCTATAGTCGAAGCGGGACCATACTGCAATCGACGGCATGCCTTAAAGTATCTTACCAAAAGCACAACCATATGCTCTTGAGCGGTGTCGAACCGGCGCCTTTTCGAACATCGAACCAAGGCTCTCACCACTCGACCAAGCAGCCGTACCACGTTTCAGATAGACAATAAAATTTTGTGCTTACATTAGGACTCATTGAAGCCACTTCGCTTTGAAGTTAAATAAATGAATACATGTATTATATATGTGAATTAGAAACTGAAAGAGGATCATCTAACACCTCAAAACGCCACACACATGCTTACAAACGCCAAAAAGAAACAAGTTGGCAACGTTTGTGTGAGGATATGGTGATGGTATGCTTCTATTTATTGTCGCTCTACAACTGCTACTTAGGTCTTTTAGCCGTCCAGGTATCATATTTAATTTTATATCAGGTTTAAGATTGACAATCTCCTTATTATCAGGTTGACAATCTCCATCGACAGGTTGACAATCTCCATTGACAATCTCCTTATTATCAGGTTGACAATGACAATCAGGTTGACAATCTCCCCATTCTCGCTGGCATCCAACCTGCTGAGCTTCGTCGCGAAGAAGCCACTCTGTCCCTCGGTCGACGGGCACTGGAGCCTGGCCATCTTCTCCACCACAGGATCTCTGCCTTCCCAAACGGGCACCCCCGCCGACTGAAATCAAGACACCCATTCGTGCCAGCCGCTCGGCTTCTGATCAACGAAGCTGATGAACAAGACATCTCTGCGGCTACTTGGGCGGACCATAAATGGAATTCTGAATGGAAGTCAAGCACCACCAGACTCCATTCATTCATCCCCGACGCCGACGCGCGCCCCGTCGGCCTGACACTACAGAGGCGGGCATGGGTGCGCCTCGGCCGTCTCCGTGCGGGCGTCGGGCTTTTCCGCTCAACCATGCACCAATGGGGAATGGCTTCTTCCTCCTCCTGTGAATGTGGTGCCGAGGAACAGACCGCAGACCACATCATCAATGACTGTACCATCTTCAAACCGCCTAACCGAGTGGAAGGTCTGCGCGTCATGGATGATGAAACTAAAGACTGGCTGCTCTCTAGCAGCCTTCCAGTGTAGTCCGGGAACATCGTGAATCTGGGGTGGTAAAAGGATAGACCCTCGGCCCCAGAAGCTCAGACGACGACGAGGTTTAAGATGTCATCACATTATTACCCGACTTATCCTCACTGCGTTACTGTTATGCAAGAAAGAACACTAACGGTACCGTTTTTAAAGTCTTCGGTTGGATACGACGTGTTTTTTTCAACAGTGTTCAAATTTTTGGATTTGTTTCGACGTTTCTTTAATTATGAATTAATTAACATTCAAGCACAATTCAAATTAGATGCAACTATTCGGTTTTTACTTCATCAAAGGCCAAATAGAGTAAAACTGAAAATTGTTCAATTGTTCACATAACAATGACAGTTTTACAAGTCAAATTTCGCGCGCATTTTGCGGTTTAAAGTTCGTTCAAAAAGTGATCACAAAATGAAGATGGCGTTGGGAAATTGAACGGTTTCGGTAAAGTTACAATTAAAGTTTATAAGCGTCAAGTGTATTGTATTGCAACTTGCAATTTATTTTAGTAAATTAATATACACTAAAAAATTTAAACATTTCACCTTTATCTCTTCAACAACTTCAATTTAGGTTTTATCTAATTGTTTGATCTTGGTAATGGCGTCTTCACATTCAACTGGCAGTGAATGCAAAGTAATACATTTACAAACAACGTTTTACATGAAGAATGTAGCATAAAAGTTGGATCCAAGAAAAGAATGACTAGGTTATTATCTGAACAAAAATGAGATACAGCACATTACGCTACACTGGTTGTTAAAGCTCAATTAATCTTATTCACTTATTCCATTCAAAAACCACATAGTCCCATAAATGTGACTTGGAAGTCTGGTAATGTCATTCAGAATCACACAGCATTGACTTTAAAGCCTTTGAAGCTGAGACTGAGAGTAGGCTATACGGTATTCTTTTTATTGCCACATTATGGTGTCAATGTATGCCTGCATTACACTGAGGCTCCAAAAAAGAAGCCAATTGTTGGCATTAGCCTTTAAAATATGCAGGCCTTTAAAATTTACACGATTGTAAACTTACTCTAAAATTAAAAGACTTTCCTTCATTTTTCTTCACTAAAAGGAGCAATTCATCAACAATATCATTCACTCTGACTTCAACGTCAACGTTGGAGAAACCAAACCTAAAAATCGATTAATTGATTTAATATACTGCAGCGGGCAACTACATTACCATGATACTTTGCAGTGACATGAGAGGAATTTCTTTAATTAGAACTACCATATATATGTGTTTTGTCAGGTAAAATTATACTGTTTATCTAATTAAAAGCACATGTTATTTTCCTATTAGCACAAGACCAAAGTCTGAGAGCAAACATGGACCAATGCAAAACATCAAAGAAGTTGTAAAAAGTGTCATATGTACATAACATTACACTTGTATCAAACATAGCACTTAATTTATCTTAGGGTATGATTCGAAACAGTATGAGTATAATTATATCAGAATATTCAAATTCTGTCTAAAAATTTTGCCACAGTTTCTTTTACAGGACCTTACACAAAAACAAGCTAAGCAATCTATCAAACACAACATATTGTATATACCGTATAAAAGTTTATTTTGAAATTACCGTGCTGCATAATCAGCACAGAAAAGACATAGTACATATATACATTCCCAGATATAGACATGGTGCAGGAGCATCTATTTCCATTTCTTTAATAATCTTCACTTTTAAAAGCAAATACCGGTACATAAAATTTAAAAATAATGAAAAATAGGAATTGCACATTCAAATCTTATATCAATATATATACATTAAAAGTTCTCAAAAAATGTCATCAGGTTTATTATATATATATATATACCTGGTTAGTTTACTTTTCGCAAAATTTCGCTGAGTTTTCCATTTCAAATCTGCAGGTCGGAATGTAAATCCCATCCCATGAAACGCTTTATTCATCACTGGTATATCAGGACGATTAACAAATGTTGAGCTGTTAGAGATAAATGCCTAAAAACATAAACTGTATATTATACATAAGTTTGATAATTAGCCACTTTTCAAACTTCATAACTAAAAAATATTGACCTCTTTTTCAAACAATGATTGTCTTAATGTTTTGAAACTTATGGCTTATGCATACAGTTTTTGAGGGGAGATTTTAATACAGAACTCAGCAAATAAATTGCCTGATTTTTCTTGAAACTTTAGGAGCTACAATTGAAGGAGGCTATTACACTAAGTCGCAAGATGTGACTTTTGTTACCACTGTAGTATGAGGTCTGTCGCTGTATTATTATGACCTAAATAGTATAGCTTACCAAACATGTTGTCACATACCGGTACCTTTATACATTTATTTTAACTTTACATAGGGTACGTACCGTAAGTAAGCTACAAAATTTTACCTTAGAAAGCATATCATAAGAATTAATATAAACAATGTCCTTTGGTCCAAATCGAACTGACATAACAGGTCCATACTTCTCACGACTCCACCTAGCAATAATTCTTTCTGGATACTTTCCAAGATAAGGAAGTGCTCCTACAATTGGATAACCTCGAACTCCAGGTGGGAACTTTTTGTGAGGGTGTGACCACCAGAGGTATAAAAGAGAACCAATGGAAACAGCTAGAACACTCCAGAAATACTGAGAGATGAATTGTAGTAGACTTAACATTGATGAGGCAAACATGATACAGTAAGTAGTTGTCGAACCAAGTGAGTCTTGGCCACAGTGACAAAGCTAACCTAAACAACAATTAAGTGTTATGAACTAGACTAGACTAATGCATACATCTCAGAACTAACAGTTTAGTGCAGGGGTCACTACTTTTTTTGCATGCGGGCCACTTTGGCACTAAGGAGAGCTGTGGCGGGCCGCACTAATAAAATTTTAGGTAGGTTGACTCTTAGCCTATGCTAGAAAAGAACGCATTTCGTACACAGTATCCAGCATCACATGTTGTTCATATTTATCCTTAGAATACCGCAGCAAGAAAATTAAACGAACAACGCTACTGCCAGGCCAAGCTCCTTTTACAACACTTTTGACTTCTTTAACAATGCCTAATAAACGAAGCCACTTGTTTTGCGCATTTATAGCGAGGCAAGCGGTTTCATCAGAATATTCATCGCCAAGCAAGGGTGGTGTTGTCACTTCGCTTCACAAAAGATATCTTGCAATTAACAATTTCAGTAAACAAGGAAATGTTTGACACATCGCAATACAGGCAACAATAGTGACCTGCAAACATATCAGCGAAAAATAGCCTCCAATAACAAGGAAAAAGAAACCAGGCACCATGAAACAAACGCTTGTGGAAATCACTGAAAAATCGTAATTCTATCATAATTCATAAACAGTCGTCCCTCTGAAAAAGCAATGAGTTGGTTTTTCATTCTTTTTGTGAGAGTCTATAAAACCGTCTTTCTTTTATCATAGACAACTGTCACTATTGCGATGCTTATCAGCGTGGCAAGAATTTGTTGATTAACAACATTTTGCAGCCTACTTGCTTCGGCAGTAGGCTACATGTACTAAAATTGGAACGATACAGAGAAGATTAGCATGGCCGGTGACCCTTGCGCAAGGATGACACCCAAAATCGTGAAGCGTTCCATGTTGCTTAAAAAAAACATTTTGCAGTACTAAGTTAAATATTTTCATAATACAATAAGCAAAATTCTTTAAATTTATATATAATATTTTGCCAATTTAAATTGAGTTGGCACACCGACCTATTTTGCCAACAAAAACTTGCACAAAGAGAACACTGCTCGTGAAACACAATAACTGTGAAACGCACACTAGTGTTTACAGGACATTTGCAAACTTAAAATAAACAACTCTATGCTCACAGACATTTTCGAAATCCAAAAACAGACGTTTTAACCAACCACTGAGACAGTGTGGTTGGACATCGCATTGGAATAACTTTAAGCAACCCCCACCTAGAACTATAATCTGATTGGTCGGTCGCTGGAATCTTATGCAAAGCGAAAATACGCTTTCCGGAAAGTATTTTTTTTCGTGCTCTTTAACTCCTCAAGAAAAGTATTTTTGGTTATACTTGTGCACTGACAATACCTTCCGCGGCCGCAGCGATACAGCGTGGCGGGCCGCATGCGGCCCGCGGGCCGCCAGTTGGTGACCCCTGGTTTAGTGTGTTATTTGGTAAAACTTTGGCAAAGGGCAAACATCACAGACAATTTAGCATTTTAGAGAACAACTGAACCTGGTCAAGCTGGTGCAAGAGAGAAGCCATTTACAGCAGTTTAGTTAAATACAGTAGTTCACTTTAGAAGGCTAAAATTTTGTTATTACCATATTACTGGTCCAAGATTAAATTTATTGTTTCTCAGGAATCGCATAACTAACTACAGCAGTTCAGCTTTTCAGCCTTCTTCCAAACTGCATTTTTAATCTTTTTTTTATAAGGCTTATGGATAGATTGTGCGAACCTTTATCCTTGATCAAAAAAAGGTTTCTTCTAAACTTAATCCTGGCAGTTCAGCATACTTGTTGCATTGATGGGGAAATAGCAGCGGTACTAGGAAAAAAGGAGCGGTAACCCCCTAGGCTACAAACCAACAATTTGCCAGTCACGATCGCTGACTGTGGTTAGCTTAGCAAAAATAATTGTCTGGTGTTGCTCACTCACGCGTTACGATTGCTGCAAAAGCGGTGCTGTAGTTGCACCATAGACTTTACATTAGGTCTATGACATTGACTTTACGTATGTAAAGTCTATGGTTGCACGCGGGCAGATTACTTTTGTGAGGTCATAAGACCACTCAGCTCAAGTGGTCTTATGACTTATTTTGGCAATGCCCCCCCCCCCAAGCTCAAAGTAAGAGATACATTCAATTCAATTCAATTTATTTTTCTTTGTCAGAATGCAAAAGAAATGATATTGAGAAAAAGAAATACAGTAACAAAACTAACAAAAGGAAAAGGTGGCAAAACCTTAATGGTTTAAGACGTGCGTGAAAGGATCTAATATTGCGGTATATGCATCAATAAATATAGTTAAGCACGGCCACCAAACCTGATACTTTAAAATAAGTTGATGAATTAGTTAAGAATCAGTCGCCTCCTCGTTCCTGGAACAACTGGAGCGCCAATTCTTAAAGCAATGAGAACACGACTGAACCCAACATCACAAAAACAAACTAATATACACAGTTACACACACATACACAGTTACACACACAGCTACATACATATTGTAGACTGAGCTAAAACGTTTACTTCAATTCTTCCCTTGTCCCTAGGAGTAGGTTGTCATGACGAGTATGCTTAGTGACTACACATTAGGATGAGTAGCTAAGAGTAAACGATATATCAAGGGACTTCATCAATGCAAACTCTGCCAGGCAAGCTACATTTGGTTTTCCAAATGAGTAATCCCAGACCCAAGACTTTCTATATTTAATTTGTTTTGATTCTCATATGTCACTTTGTACAATTATATTGCTTGTAATTTTGTAGTTGTTATGTAGGCTACTGGTAGGGTAATAGTTATATAGGGTTATTCCAGACAGATTGCACGATAACGATTTTTAAATTTGGGTGAGTTTTTTTGCCAAGGCATCTCAGGTAAAAGCAATTACAATGGAGTAAGATGCTGGTTTTGGAAATATTGTCCATGAATATCTCTTAAAAACAAATCCATCAACATTGGTATTGGTATCAGCTTGGATAGCTGTTCGTCGTCGTCGTCTGAGCTTCTGGGGCCGAGAGTCTATCCCTTTACCACCCCAGATTCACGATGTTCCCGGACTACACTGGAAGGCTGCTAGAGAGCAGCCAGTCTTTAGTTTCATCATCCATGACGCGCAGACCTTTCACTCCGTTAAGTGGCTTGAAGATGGTACAGTCATTGATGATGTGGTCTGCGGTCTGTTCCTCGGCACCACATTCACAGGAGGAGGAAGAGGCCATTCCCCATTGGTGCATTGTTGAGCGGAAAAGCCCGACGCCCGTACGGAGACGGTTGAGGCGCACCCATGCCTGTCTCTGTAGTGTCAGGCCGATGGGGCGTGCGTCGGCGTCGGGAATGAATGAATGGAGTCTGGTGGTGCTTGACCTCTATTCAAAATTCCATTTATGGTCCGCCCAAGTAGCCGCAAAGATGTCTTGTTCATCAGCTTCGTTGATCAGAAGCCGAGCGGCTGGCACGAATGGGTGTCTTGATTTCAGTCGGCGGGGGTGCCCGTTTGGGAAGGCAGAGATCTTGTGGTGGAGAAGATAGTTAGACTTCAGTGCCCGTCGACCGAGGGACAGAGTGGCTTCTTCGCGACGAAGCTCAGCAGGTTGGAGGCCAGCGAGAATGGGGAGATTGTCCAATGGTGTGGGACGCAGGCATCCGGTCACTGTGCGCAGGGCGCTGTTTATGGCAGTGTCGATGTTGTGGCAGTGAGCACTGCGGCACCAGACAGGTGCACAGTACTCTGCAGAAGAGTAGACAAGGGCTAAGGCTGCTATTCGCAAGGTGTCAGCCCTCGCCCCCAGCTAGAGCCTGCTAGGCGCTTCAGTAGTGAAGCGCGGGATGTCAGTTTCTTGCGCAGTGACACCAAATGGTGGCGGTATGTGAGCGATCTGTCTAGTGTCACCCCAAGATACCTTGGCTCGGGGCAGAAGGACAGAGGTTTTCTGTTGTTGTGGACATGTTTCTCACGATCAGCTTCCCGATTGTGTAGGTGGAAAGCTGCCGCCACAGTTTTGGTTTCGCTGAGTTTCAGTCGCCAGTTTTGGAGATAAGCTGAGATGGTTTTCATGTCTTGGCTCAAGGTGTCTTCTAGATTTTCCCACAACTTTGTGGAGTGGAGAATTGCCAGATCGTCCGCATAAGCGTATTTTGCGGAGACCGTGGTTGGCAGGTCGTGGGTGTAGATGTTGAAAAGAAGTGGGGCCAGGACCGACCCCTGTGGGACGCCGTTTTTCAGGCGTCTCAGTCTGCTTCGCCGTGGATTGCCGGTGGTGAGGGTGAAGCTTCGATTCCTGACAAGTTCCATAATCATATGGACCATAGCCTATGTCGGTCAGAAGGCAGGCGAAGTAGTTTGTAAGTAAGGCCGCGATGCCACACAGTATCGTAGGCAGCTGTGAGATCTAGAAAGACAGCGCCGGCCTTCTTTTTTGCCTCAAAGCAGTCATCGATGTCTTGGGTCAGCAGTGTGACCTGATCTACGGTGGGTTTTCCGCGCCGAAACCAGCTTGCTCTTTTGGAAGGAGCGGGTCGATGATTGGGTTGACGCGGGCATAGATCAGCCTTTATAGGATAGCTGTTAGTTTTTTTTGACGTTTACTGCCGAAGATTACACCCCAAAGGGGATAAATTGGTTTGGTGGAGACCTGTACCAGACAAAGTCACGAGGGTCATTCCTGACAAAGTTGTGTGTTAAAAATATTGCATCTATTCTATTCTGCAATCATTTTGGCTGGAATTACCCATGCTTTGGCTGGAATTATCCCAATCATTCGAAATTACTGCTATCTAGCACCTTGTGACTTTATAACATATGCCGTGCCTTTGCCCGAAAAACCGCAAATTAAACTCATTTCAACTACAAATGTTATGTGCATAGCCTTTTACTTCGCAACAGCTTTTGAGCCCCCCCAAGCTAAAATGTATAATTACGGGCCTGGCCTAATTGCGAAGTGCAGTGGCGTCAGTGGCCCCGCCAGACCTTCAACAATGGGGGGAGGGGCAAAATATTGACAGTGCAAGACAGTAGCGTAGTCAGAAACTTGGAAAGGGGGGTGTTGACGGCCGGCTTCGCCGAAGGCGACACTTAGCAACGGGGGGTCTGGGAGGCCTCCCTCAGAAAATTTTAAAAAATTACTTTCAGTTTGGTGCACTTTGAGAGCACTTTCAACAAAATTGTGGGTTTGAATATGCCTGTAAAATGGTGCTGTCCGGTGGCAAAGCGAAAGGATAAGATCATGTTTTCTTCGGCATTTTTCGGAAATAAAGCCAAGTCTCTATGTTTTCTTGTTGCTAATTCCAGGCTGAGATATTTGAATGTTTGGTACTGGCAAAACTCGCTCTTTCAATGCAGTTTCGTTTAAAATAAGGCAAACTTTGTTTTAAAAACATAGGTTGATTGCTTTTTTTGCGAGATTATTACAGTTTTATTATTTATCAATTTTCTCCTTGATTGATCCATGGCTACCTAAAGATACGGCCTGATTTGTCACATTTTTCAGAAATTTTCAGATTTTCCTAACTTTGGGTGAATGTTTAAATAATTTCTTCTAAAAATTACATTTTTTCACTTTCTTTACTTTTTTCCCCAGATGACACAATAGGTGTTAACATCAACAGATGTTGAAAAACAAAGAAAATTTGATTTCGAAGATTTTAGTCAGACTGTTAATATTTCAATAGCAGTCTGATTTGGCGTTTTTCAACTTACTTTTTCTTATTTGCTATTGCTTCCCCAAGCCAACAAAAAGATTTTATATCATTAGGAGACAGCAGAAAGTAAGAAATCTCAGAAAATGTCAGTCAAACACTAGCAGTAGCTGTAATCAAAATCTGCAAAATGTGACAAATTAGGCCGCATCTCCAGGTGGCCATGGTTGATCCAAAAAGCGATCTTACTCCGGTAAGTCACTAACTTTCATGCTTTAAAGTCAACCCAAAGTTTAGAAAATGAAACGTCATAGACGTCATACATCTTGATGACTGTCAAACAAAAGGCTTTGAGACAATGAAGTTACTTCATTTCTGATATATTCAAGTTTTGTATAACGAATAGCTGTTAAGACGTCAATCTAGATCAATGGTTTCCAACCTGGGGTCCGTGAGAAAGCATTTGGGGGTCCATGATTACCTTGATAAATTTTGGAAAAAAAAAACGAAAAGCCATCTTTTTACTTTCATTTCTCTCATTAAATTTACTTACGTTGAAAAAGTTTCGGCATGGCACTTTGGGTCTTGCAAATGAAACGTATTTTAACGTCCAATAAACGTAGGAACATGTTGACTTTAGTTGCATTATTTCGTCATACTGACGAAACTGCATTTTTTGCATCTTAATAGGTATATACTATATAGGCTAATATAATTGTCCGTTTATTTTGTGTTTTAAACTTTATCGTCCTTATATTGCGCACTTCGTGGATAGGATAAAGAAATATTAAGAATAAAAAATCATTTAACACCGGTGGAGCACAATTGCAGTTTAACAGAATAAACTTTAACTAATATTAACAGGACTATAACATCCCAAGCTGTTGAAAACTCGACAGGGAAAGCAAAACGTGGCATCCTTAGTTTTTGAATACTCCAGCCCGAGATAGTCATCAAACCACTGATTACTTACTGTATTACTTTAGTAGACTTCGTTGAGTTAAACCTACATTATATCCTCAAACATTGAATGACCCACTGCTGTATGCACTGCCACCACTCAAGAACCAAGCAAGAGCCAATCTGCTGAACAGCTGGTAGCAATTGTTACATGACTGGCAGCAGGCGAAGTAGGGAAGGTTTGGTTAGTTGAGCCGGGTAACGGTTGATCCATCCGGTTTTATCGCAACATCGTGCATGATAGTCATCGTGCATGACCGTTTTATAACGAAAATATGAGCACATGTAGTTTTAGGGATTTTCTACAAGCAGAAAAATTGTGAAGCAGTTAAATGTAAAATGGTATAGTAAAAGTAGTTTTGAGAAAAATAAGAAATGTGTTATTTTTTCCTGCGATGTTTCATCATTGTCCTAATGGAAATACTGGGATAGGTGAGGGTAACTTACTCTTTGTTTTAGTAGTTCTCGTTGCTTGATTAGCCAGTTGGTTCTTGGCAATTTTTCATGTATTTTGAAAATGGCGGCGATGTTAACAGTTGAGCCACTTGCAATGTTCACGGTTGAGCCATGCCTTTATCATAAGGAATGTAGTTTATGAGCCGATGGTCCTTACGTACTACCCTAATTTTGTTGTACCGTACTGTAATTGATGAGTAGAACTGGTGGCGTAGCTGGGGGCGGTCCACTGCCCCCCTTAAACTTCCATAAGAGTAGTTCTTTCTATAATACGCCAGTTTGAGGGTAATTTTTTTAGCATTCCCCCCTTATATTTTTCTCGATAGCAACGCCACTGGTTGCTAATGTTCGTTTTCTTCACAAACCTCGCGAAATCGTTTCAGAAAGGTAAAAACACCTTCGTGCAAAGTTTCCCATTCAATGATTCTCAGTGTTTTCAATAGTATAAATTTCTGTTCGTTCAGTGTTCACTGTTATTTCATTTTACGACACTAGACACAATACACACTTACACGGTTTAAACATTTTTTTACTGTTTATTTGCAAGATGTTTAAGAGAAGAGTTTATTGTGTTTGATGCAAATTGAGCTCTCTTTTGGGATATCTTTTGGAAGTGAAATAATGGTGGATCAACCGTGAACAATGGATGGCTCAACCGTGAAATTTAGGGTATCATTTGAGCCGGCTGAGTGTCAATTTTAAAATGCCGATAAATGATATAAATCGGGGTCAGTCGCAAACACAAACATGATCAAAAGAACCGTATAAGACTGCAATTTATGATGATGGATTCGGATTTTTGGTAAAGTTTGTCGTAAAATTTTTATTGCAGAAAAATCGATTTCTGGCTCAACTAACTAGACCTTCCCCCTACGTGAAAAGAATCACAAAATCGTAATAATAACAGCAGCGAGAAGAGCAAGATTAAAATAAAAAAGAAAGCTTTTACCTTCCTCCCCCCCCCCCCCCTTTGCAAGTTGAGTTGACTTCAGGTTGGGATCCAAATATTAAAAAAATAACAACAATATATATTAATATAAAAAAAATAAAAAGATGATGCCCAAAACATTGGCGGGGCAGCTGCCCCGCCTGCTCCCCTCTGCCGGCGCCACTGAGTGGCGTATGCAAGGGATCGGGGGTTTGGAGGTTAAATCTCCCCATTGAGCTTGATATGTAAAATGTTTGTATTGTTTTATGGCTTATCGTGCGTCATCCTCTATTTTTGTTAGTTTTTATATAAATCAAGTTTTGTAAATACGTATGTGTGTTGTGATACAGCAATTATTATAGCCAAGAACTCATCTGCGACGAAACAAAAAAGTGAAAAATTGAGTAGCTGCCAACAAAATTTCAAACATTTTCTCTGGCTTTTGTTGTTTTAGTAGGCTATTATGGACCCAGGCTCACTACCAGCTTGAATAACCGGTCTGTTTTTGCTGATGGCTATTGGCTATCCTATTAATTTTTAGTAGGCAACAGTTTCCATCATTTGATGGGACAGCTCCTAGCATGAGCAACTTTAATGTTACATTGAAACGTTTTTAAAACAATGTTTTGTGTCATTTTGACGGAAAATTTTTTTATTTTCTTTGATTTCGAGATCTCAGCAATTTGGTTTCGCTATGCACCGAAAAAAAATTAGATGGGTAACCTATGCACGAGAATCGTAGGCTAGGCTACAAGGTAGAAAGCGTCAAGACAAAAATGCGTGGGTTGCGTAAAAAGTGTTTATTTTAAGATAAACTGACTGCTTTCAGTTAGTGGTATTTCAAACAAGACAACCTATTTCAAAGTTTTGCTTTGTTTAATAAATAAATAACAATTAATTTTAGGGTTTGTAGAAATTTTTATCATCTTTAAAACCCACCTTTTTCTGCCACAAAGTAAAACAAAGGACTGCAGCGAGTATTTTAAATTTGTTTTTGCTACAAAATGCACGTACGTACCGTACGTAATATTGATTATTTAATATTAATATTGTTTATTCATTAAAGTACGTACCGTACTCAAATGAATAAAGTCTTAGTACTCTACAGGAAACAACGGCCAAATTCTGAATCGACAGTGGATTGCATTCACCATTTACATTGCATATTTAGGCCTACATTAACCAACAAATTTTTAACAAAACGTAGGCTATATAAAGCATTCTGGACCATCTTGTAGGCCTAATCATCAGCACAATGACAAGTGTACGTTTAGTTTCAGCTGTAAACTAAATGTTGGTTACAAGAATGGTCTCATGCAATTTTTTCAAAAGCCGTTCCCCCATGAAAAATTCCTGCACACGCCACTGGGAAAGTGAACGGTCGACAATTCGCCAACGTCTGACGTCACAACAAACCAGGATAGTTGTTTAACTGTGACGTCGATTTCACGTTGAACCAATGAAAGTGATTTAGTTCGAGATTGGCTAAAGTTACTCAACTCAAATTTTGCGTTCTCCATCTTCATTGAAATGTTTGCTTCGATCTTCTTCTTCTTGCTTATGAGGCAGCAATTCAGGCAACATCTCCCAATTGTTGCAACCATAGTAATGTCTTCATATCAGGGTCTATGAGCTTTGATGAAAATCAGGATCACTTTGCTTCGATGAAACTGCTTAAAATATTTAACTTGCTGTATCAGTTTTTTTGATGTAAACTTTTCATTAAGGTATATGTAGCCAAGAGTTTGCTGTAGTAGGTCGGCCAGTCCTGATCTACAGTGCCCCGCCATCTTGGCTGCTTCGAGATCCTCAGCATTACTAGTTCCGCCACGTAGAGGCGATGATGTTGGACTTACGGAAGGCAGTCAATGCTTGGAATCTAGGGACAGTGGAATACCGGGACGACTCACTTTACTGATTTTTCTTGCGAAATGGACAGCTGGAGGTTACTAAGAAGTTCAACAATTAGCAGAACTGCACAACGTTTTCTTTGATTTAAGGTAAATTCATTCTCATCAAATGAATTGCTATATTTGATTAAAATTTTGGGTACTAGAAAATCTGCAAAACCTTACTGCAGCAGTGTGAGGCTAACTACTGTTACCGGTGTTGCGTGAAGTTTACCCCTGAATACTATTAAAACTTGAATACTATTTCTATTAAATAAACATGATGTCACATGATTTCCTACATTTGTTTTGGCGATACACACTTGTACACGCGTGGGCACTGGGCAGATCATATAATCTGCACCCGAGTATGCGACATATGGCAGTAGGAGTAGACCTCAAGCTGTAGTTGCATCAAATTTTGTCGTAACATTGTGACCCTCCAGTTGTCCACCTTAATTTTGAGTGAGCAATCCCTTACTTCTACCATCCCTATTGAAATCAAGTGCGATAATAAAAGAAGAATCAGTTTTTAGTTTCTGCAAAATCAATTCAAATCGTTCACATACACCAGGTTCCAGAAGCTTACCCAACAGGTGCATTCCCTGCCTAGCGCTGTGCTGCAGCCTTCAGATGTAGTAGGCTGATTGGGTATTTCTTTTAGGGGCTAGGTTGCTTGAGCTGAAAATAGAATCGACGACATCACCTCCGAAAGGGGAAGCCAGCACCGAAAGGGGAAGCCCCGTTTCGTGGCTACATAACGATGTTCACTTCAGCGAAAGCCTTCATTGTGAGAACAGAGAAATTGAAAGAACTACCGTACTAGTGAGTGACAAAGAGAATAAATGTAAGCATCTTTAGATTAGAGTTCTGCTGGTTTGAATTTAAATGGGCGAACTGTAAGTCTACACGGAATGCTTTGAAATCAAGTATTAAAATTTGCTGAAATAATTTAGCCAAATTAACAGTTGTTCAGAAGTAATTCCGGCGTCTTTTTTCCTGTTGGCAGCTTGTCTACAAGTCACAAAATCTTGATCATGCAGTCGCAAGTTTTATTGTGTTTTGCAGAGAATAGAAACTAGGATTTGTCAGATCAACTAAATATGGTCATCGAATTCATCGCGTCAGATGGTCGATGTCACAATATCATATTTTCAAAACGTTTTATCTCAATGACAAATATGACAACAGTGAAAATGCTGTCGGATGAAAGAAGGTTACAGGTTTTTAAGACGAAATAAACCGTTATCACGGCTTTTGAGTTGGGTACGCAATGATTTTAAAAACTAAGAACCAACTAAAGTACAAAATAACGTCAAATTTTATGAAAAATTTTCTGCAAATAGGCTACAGTAGCCTACTAGTAATTTTTTACAAAACCTCGGTTATCATATCCTTTATGGCAGTTTACGTCTGAGGTGGTCAGCATAACAGATCTACTGTTACTGTATGGTAATCACATGTCCCTAAGGAAATAATAAACAACCGTTGTGAATTGTGATTAGGAAAATCTTTCTCGCGTGATTAACTACATTTAATTTCACTACTCTGACGATATATAAGGGTACGTCTTTTGTTATTTAAAGAAAGAACGGATACTTGGTTGCGGGCCTCTCAAAAACAAAGAAAAAACGACTGTTTTAAATAACGCAAATAAAACATGGGTCACCTTTCAGCAGTTTACTAACAGGTGTTTTCTCCCGTATTTTCTGACCGTAGGTTACTTTCTTACAGTTATAGCAGTGCGGTATTTTTTTAATGTGGTTGATGAGTTGGTCGAGCTTGGTGAACTACCGGCGAAAATTACTTCAGAATCTACTACAACCTTTTCAGAATCTGCCACCGCGTGGGGAAACCCCGTGTTAATTTTTCACAAAGCTTGCAGTACCGTATTTGCTTTTAACTTGTTTAAATATGAAGTTGGAACTACTCTATTTTGTCAAATCAAGCAGTCGTTTGCTAAGAAGTTTAAAAAATGAAAGAGCCAAGTGCGAAGAAAATCAGAGTTATTGCAGCTTTGTATTGAAAAGACTGACTAAAAGGCTACGCAGAATGCTTTAAGATCATTAAAGTTAGAATATTCAAACATGCTGAAAGAATTTCGCCAAATCATTAGTTGTGCAGGTCATGAACTAAAGCAAGCCGCGCTTACTTAATTCTTTGTTAACTGGCAGCTTGTCCAAAACCCTTACAAATTGAACTGAAGGCTGTTTATTGGAAAATAGACAAGTTTTGGTTATTTTTTATTATTTATTTGAAAATTTATAAAAATAACATTTGAATGCAAAGATTTATTGTGCGTATTCAGCTAATGACACATTTATACCTAGTCCCAGTTCCAGACAGCAAAATCCATCATGTTTACATTCATTCAACGTCTGCAGACATAACTTCAAGTATTTCTGTTTTCGATTTCCGCTTTTTAAAAACTTTTCGTACGTAAATTCATCAGCATCATTATTTTTTGTAAATACAAGTTACAAAGCACAATGGAATTATTGTACACAAAGATGATTTTTATTACTCTTACACTTTCACTACGTTTTGCACTCGGAAATGGACAAACTAACATCCTTCCTTCGACCACATTGCCAAAAGCACCAACTGTTGTTGCGTAAGTAAAACAAATCCGTTATTATTAATATTTTTGTCGTTTGGGAAATTACAGTCTGTAAAATAATTTTACTCAAAATTAACGTAGCCGTTTCTTTTAAAATAGTATAAGTCTTATGTTTCGTTTTGCTTTACTGTAACTGTTGCTTGATATTGCCAAAAATTGATAAGCTGTCATGTAAAAAAGAAAACCAATTCTAATCTCCGAAGGGCACAGTAATCGTTTCCCTTTGCAGCCAGCTTACAGTAAGCTTCACGCTAGAAATTTAATTTATTTTTGCTAAGATCTTGTAGTAATTGTTTTTCGTTATGTTGGCGTATTCAATCATATATTAAATATTGGCTTGTGGTATATAGAAAAAATTCCACAGCAATGAAAGCTACTTCTAACGCCACAGTAGAAGGAAGTGCGTATTATGATTATGATGAGGAAAGCTGTGAGATATTCGTAAAAAACCTTGTCAACGAAAAAATGCAAGTTGAATTTCAGAGACATTATTCAGAATTGAAAAATTTACAACAGAAAGAAATTTTGGTGAGTTGACTACACATAAAAAAAAACGCTACAAACTGTAGCGTTTTTAATTGCAGAACTGCAAAAAATCTTGCAACAATTTTCCAAGTGTATTTTAGTCTCCAATATTTGTAGAATGTTACAGTTTTGTCATGCTTTTTGTCATTTGTTCGTCAGATATTGGTCATGTACTTTGTCTGTTTTAGGTCTTAGCCCTGATTTATCCCTGCTTCTATTAAGTTTTTTATTTTATTAGTGTAAAAATATTTTTGGTTGTAGGAAGACTAAGATGGTTTTTAATTTATGAAAGCTCAAGTGTTCTCATTGTCATGTTAGTGTTTTGTGCATTTTTTTTATCAAATGTGTTTTGTTCAAGTTTTGGTTTTGTGGCCAGCCTAATGGTTCTCAAACTGGGGTCCTCTTTTTTTTATTGCGGATAACCAAGGCAGCACAGCACTGATTTAAATGTTGTAGGCTACACTAATAATAACTGCATCGTCATTGCTTAAATTTACACTAATAACAATTGCATCGTCATTGTTTAAATTTTTCTTGGAAAAATTGATGGGGTCTTCCCTTATGTCAAGGAAGCAAGTGTGGTCAGTCGCAGGTTAAAAAAAAGTTGTGAATTACTAACAGCCAATGTAAAATCAGCGTTAATATACGGTAAGTACGTTAGTCACTCAGTAACTATACAATATATATACATAATCTACACTTCAACTTCGGTTTAATGTTTAACTTTGTTTTGTTATTTTGTCAGCAATACGAAATGGAGAATGGAAAATGTAAGGACAAGGACGAAACCTCTCGTCACAGTTATTATGATCCCAGGATCAGTGATTGCAGACAATGTGACATCACTTGTCCTTCTCAAGACTACCTTTGTATTGAAAAATGTGAAAGTATGTGTGCATCAATTTTAGAATGGATGTAAAACAAGCAAACCAATCTTATGACAAATTCTATAAGATGTAAATATGTAAATGACAAATATAAGAAAATATTAGTAAGATATACTTTAAATATATACGCGACTTGTAAAGTACGAACGTTTATTTTTATTATTTCGATTGGAAACTCACAGCATTCATTGTGGTTAATTCACATATAGCTTTTGCGGTCCACAGACAACTCTTTACAAATTTATAAAAATCTACGCTTCTGAAGCAATGACAGTAGGACTATATTGACATTGAGTGCTGGTTACGAGGACTAGCTTCAGGGACCACTTCAAAAACATTCCCACCACGAGTTGCACAACCTTAAATTGCATGACAACAACGTGTTTTTTAACCTTTTGTAAAGTTCTCGTCTTCTTGCAGTAGAATGACTTCATCTGTAGGAAATGAAGAAAATATTTCTTTTAGAAAATTTGTAGGTCAATTCATGTTACGTCAGCAAAGTTCATTCTAAGAAATGATCCAGTTATCCAACAGTTGCTGATTTAATTTATATACCACAAAGTGTAAGCCATTTGGTCAACTTTTCATGCTTATAACACACATTCTTTCCAGATTATCGTACCGAATGGCGGCTAAACAAAACGATCAAAGATTGGGAGGTAAGATATTAAGTTGTCACAGTGTGGGAGAGGGGGATTGGTTTCTGCTAAAAACTTGTTTTTACAAAGAATATCGTTTAAAAGCTTTAGCAGTAAAATTTTGTGCTTGTAAAATTGCTTGTAAAGCTCCAAAAAGAGATTTTTTATGCAACTTATAGTTTAAACTTTTACTCTTTCTTTCAGAAACAAGATCAAAGTGAGCATACGGATTTAAAGGTAAAGTGAGATTAATTAATCAAAGACCAGATTAACCCACACTATGTAGATTTCTAACAAACCTTGTATAAAATTCATACAATACGTTTCAGTTTGTCCTTCAAGCTTTTGCACTATAAAACTGCGTGTTATTAATTGAGTTTCACAAAAGATTTTTTTTCTTTTTTCTCACAAGGTTTTCTAAAAAATTAAATTTAAACGTGTCAACTTTAAAAATAAATGTGCCAATCAGGGTTGCCAGATGGCCTTTTTTTAGGCCAAATTCCAAAAAACTGGCCTTTTTAAATTGCAGTTGGCCTAAAAAAATTGATGCAAATAAGGCCAGAAAATCTGGCCTTATTTGGCCCTTTTTATGGCTGCAAATTTTGACCGGTTTAGAAAGTATTATTTTAAGGAAATTCAATTTCAATTGTAATATAAAAGTATCACTTATCATCACTTGGAGCCTGACCTATATTCGTTTTAATTTTAATTAGTTCAGTTCATTTTTTTTTTATTTATTTGTCACAAACACAAACATGAAAAGAATACAAAGTATAATATACAATAATAATCGGTTGTGTGTCATATGACGAGGAGACTGCGAAAAGACCAAACGGTCATCTAGTCAGCAGCCACCTCAAGCTTGGTGATGTAGGCCTAAATAACATATATACAGTAAATACACAAACACACATACAAAAAAAAGAAAATCAAGCATTTGGTGATACAGATACACATGTTTTCATTAGGCCTATGCAAAAGAGAGAAAAAAAAAAGCAAACAAACTAAGCAGGTTTACCATGCTACTGAATGAATTAATTGTGAGTGGAGTTTAAGAGATATCAATCGACAATTTTAATCAGTAAAAAAGATAAAAAGCAACGTATACCAAAGAGATGAGCAAATAGAATAATGTAATTATATAGACAAAACAGTTATTATTCAACAGTGGCGTTTAAA
The DNA here is from genome assembly GCF_918807975.1 of Aplidium turbinatum. NCBI lineage: Eukaryota > Metazoa > Chordata > Ascidiacea > Aplousobranchia > Polyclinidae > Aplidium > Aplidium turbinatum. The sequence continues at coordinate 53,122,576 of NC_137472.1, forward strand.
TCAAGAAGGTAGTGTTTAAAGTTTCTTTTAAAAGAAGTTGGAGAAAGACCTTTGAGATCACCTGGGACCTCATGCCACACTTTAGGACCCCTTATTAACATCTGCCTTTTACCTAATTCAGTACGCACCCTTGAAACAAAATAGTTACTGCTGGATGATTGGCGCGTATTGTGTGAGTGGCATTCAGATAGTCTGTGGAAGATATTACATTCCGTTTCTGGTAATAGATTTAAATGGACTCTGTGCATGTATTTTGCTATCTCTAGTTTATAAATTTCTTGTATATTTAACAGCTGTAGTTTTTGAAAGAGTTGCAATGTGTGAGCTGTATAGTTGCTGAATGTCATGGCTCTAACAACTTTTTTATGCAGCTTAAATAAATGATCCAGCGCATTGTCACAAGCTCCACCCCAGCTGGATATGCAGTATTGAAGATGAGAATATATAAGACTGTAATACACAGTCTTCAGTGTGTTAGTATCCACATAATTTCTAAGTTGAAGAATGGCCCAGGAGCCTCTAGCAAGTTTTTTACAAACATTTTGAATGTGACATTTCCAGTTGAGAGAGTCATCAATTAATACACCAAGATATTTAATACACTTTTTTTTTTGCAATGTAATTCCGTTTATCGTAACGTGCATCCTTACATCGAGCTTTTGTTTAGTTAGTATCATGTACTCAGTTTTGTTGTAGTTAATGGAGAGTTTGTTCATTTTCATCCAGTTTCATTAGTGAGTAGAGACATAGGTAGAGAGTAGAGAATGTGTTAGCGGTGGACAGGGCGGTTCTATTAAGTTGCACCTGCCGTAAACCGTAAAAGTATACACTTGCCTTGTTTGTTAATGTGATGTGTTTGCATTCCATTTGTGCAATCTTTTGCTGCTAAATAATTTCAAAACCGAGTATTAGTTTTAGTTCTTATGACATCTTAAACGTAATGATTTCGTACTGGGTTGGTCTGTGAATAAGTTTATTATAACGACAACACATTTCACTGATTGTTGAACACTCCACGTTTACTTCTGATGCGGTTTGCAATACGCAAAATGCTACAGAACGACAGGGAATCTTTGCATTTGTTTATTTTTGATTTTTTAGATTCGTGGTTTTAAACTTCTATACATCAAATAAGTTTTGATGTGAGTGTAGGCTATATTTTATATTGTTATTGCGAAATTGAATTTTATACATTCTTTAGTTGATACAAACAGTGTTTTATTTTAATAATTCTTCTGTAGTCATGTATAGCACTGAAAAGAGTTTCCAATCCTGTAGTTGTAGACATCCCTGGTAAATATACTCAATAAGACAAATTCATGCTGATTGCTTAGTTAGATGTTCCGAATAGCACTGTTCATGAATTGAAGTAATAATGGTTTCTAGTTTATCTGCTACTACAGTAATTTTTCATTAATCAAGTTATGCAAACAAACCGGTCATTATACTCTGACAGTGCTAAATTATTATCTGTCATATTTGATGGTAAAAAGGCATTTTCAAAAATTTATTTCAACTAAGTTGTTAGCGTTTATTTAGCCTTGGAAGTAAATAAAAAATTTGGCCTTTTTTTGGCGTTATTTTATAATGGATTTGGCCTTACTATAGCTTGAGTATCTGGCAACCCTGGTGCCAATTTGTCAGTACTATACTAATGATGATGACTATCCCTCGTCTTCGAGGATGATGGTTTTCGCAATAAAAACGCAAACGATACGTTTTTGAATGGCTGATGAGTCCATTCCAGGCTTTAAAAGTTCGATTACATTTGGGACAAAGGTCTTATGGGAGAGCTGGTTGTGTGTGTAATTGACGTTCTTTTCTTTGTATTCTTTTTCTAATCTAGAGAATACAATACTATACATATTGTCATATACTCCTGAATTAAACGTTCAGGTTATTATTAATTTTATATAATATGCATATTGATAGGTTGTTATTTTAATGCAGAAGCAAATCACCTCCTGGCGCGACCTATGCATTATTATTATCGTCGTTTTTTTCGTCTCTGTCTGTGGGGCAGCATGTAAGTGGTTTATTGTTGGCATTAATCAAAACGTGAATAAGCTGTTACTATTATAAATAATAATGGTTGTAATAACACAAATTCAACGATAAGAACACGATTCCAGTGAAGTCTGTTTTGTAAGGAACTTTTTAAACTACAATTTTAAAACTTTAACTTTGGCACTTTGCATTGTAGCCTGCACAATACCCATAAAAATGCTCTCATGTATGTTTTCTTTCAGATTTATTCAGAGAATCCAAAAAAGAGATAAAGCGCCTGCAGAACAAGTTTGGCGAGATAAAGGCATCTGGTGACAGACTGGGAGAAGAAGCACCCTTGCGTCATCCCACTCAGGCTGTTTAAATCGCATTTCAACAAAACAATTCAGTGCGTTTTCAATGATGTGTATTTATCGGCAACAGTAACGAATCCCGAAAGGCACCTGGTCAGTGTGGTCACGTGCCCTTCAACATAAAGAAGAAACATGTAATTTTTCTCCGTTTTTTTACAGAATTGTTTTGCTTGTGTTGCTCATTTCATTCAATTTGATTCGACCAAAACAGCGGTAGGCTAAAGGAGTCGCCTGCTTTCAGCAGTAAATAGAAAGCGACTAAAACAAGGGGAAAAATGCAAAAAAATATTCGGGGCAAGTCTCTCACAACCCCAGCTAACATTTTCACTGTTTTTTGGGTCAGCATTTAAATTGTTTATTTTGCTTGAAATTTGTTTGTCGTTGAAATTCTAGTGCCTTCTAAAATATCATCTAAATCCACTACTGATCAACAACATAGTTTAATATCAGCAGTGTATTCTAAATTTTCTATTTTGCTATCTTATGCGTTGGAATTTTATTGTGGCGCTTGGGCTACTATTTAGATTGTTCAGACGACCATGCAACACTCTTCTACATTGTAGTCGAATGTTTGTATTGGCAGTAATAGGCTACATTTTAATATTGTGTGCATGCTTGTACTCTTGTACAGTAACGGGTCTAGAAAACGAATTGGAAGGCACCATACCATACAGTAGTTACAGCAGTTGCGGTAACAAAAATAAAAAAATTTAGTAGGGAGTTAAAAGGATTTCCCCCTAAAAATGTTCACAATGTGGTCTTGTGGTCGCTTTTTGCATATATTGTGGTTCAATAGTGGTTTTCTGTTTAGACCTTACACTTTGTATTTAATCATATTTATCAAATCAATGTTAGATTTATGTAAAAGCTAGAGTTAAAAGTTTTGGTTTAAAAGTAGACTTAAGTTCAAAGCGCTAACCTTTAAATCCGTTGTTGACCAGCACATATATTCCCCGGGTACCGATAAGAAAAGTTTGCTAAGAACGAAAACAAATTTTGGATTCTGTTCTTGGTTTAAGGGGCATGTGTTCCTTTCTAGTGTCTCTCTTTCTAGATACGCTGTAGAGTTTGTACTGTTGTACCGTGATTTTTAACGTGTGTTACAAAGCTTTACTGCTGCTTGTCAAATTATTGTAATGCTTAGCCGTGTTAATTTAAACTGTTACTGTGTTTAGAAAATATAGACCAATTAATTCGAATACAATGTTTTTACTGACAATCGAATCGATGCAATGTAGCAAAAATTGCAAATTACAAAAACAGTCGCTCGTTTATATACAAAAAGCTGTTTGGAAAATTCATTGTGCAATCGTGTTTAAAATCTTGCTATTCAAAGTTGTCATCTAGAGTCTTCCGAACAAAATTGTGTAAGCTTCACTCTTTCAAAGGAGTTTCATATTTATTACTATTTTCGATTAATTATTTTTCAATCTATGCAACAATTGAAATGGTAGATTGTCCACTGCACTCTGTGGACGGTTGATCCTTGTTAGAAACACCTTGGTAGCGATTTATAATCCAACTTAACAAAACCTAGAGTCCTCATTAGGATTTCAATGATTTGGTACTCCATAAATTTCAAGGAAAGCAACGCTACGTTGTGATTTTTAAAGGGTAGCGTGCCAGTTGCTAAAGCTTTTAGCCTGCTCACAAACTGTTAGTTTTTCTCCTGAATTAACGTGGTCAGGTTGAGTTGAAATATCATTTGATTAACTTACGAACGAGGAGTAGCCTTTGTATCAGTGTCTTCGTCTCTGCGCAAGTGTCTTTTAATTCCGCTTCATGAAATTCCAAACTCTTTTCAACTCATTCAACGTCTCTCAATCTTTAGGGACCTTTGAAAACGGTACTGATTGTGTTGTTGAAAAATCGAATTTAATGCCTTGTTAACAAACTAACACCATAATGTCGTAACATCGTTGACTAAACGTGATGCAGAAATGAAAATGCACATTCACAAAAATACCTTGCTCATTTTACAAGTGCAACTCATATGTACTTTTGTAGTAACTTATTTACTGTGATATTTATACGCATTTTTTTCTTATAAAAACGTTACTTTAACTTTAAACTTTTACCTGCGGCCACCTAGCATTTGCGCTAGAAATCCAAATATGCTACAAATGAACTGATATAAAGCGCAAACAACTGCTCAGGTGGAGTTTTTTCGACTGTAACAAAAATGTATTTTATCGTGTAACGTCGGTACAGGTTTTTCTCTATCCCACACTGCATGGCGAGACTACTGTAAAAGTAACGTTTGGGCCAGGCAGGACAAATGTAGCAAAAAAGGGGGCCACTGGTCATACTTTGAAGCAAACGTCGATTTGCAATGAAAACTATGAGTTAAGTGATACTCGGTAGGTGTTGCATTTGTTTTAACAAGAGATGGTTCTCCTTTCTGACCCACACTGTACGTTTTTGTTTTATGTACGTTTCGGTGTTTCGCATCCAAACAAAAATAAAATGACCATCCATCCATCTCCAGGCATTTTTGCACCTGTTGCACACCACGACAGAAAGAAGTATCATTAAAACATGCTTCCCATACAATAGGTAAATTCTGTCTGAGCAGTAATTGATAAAAATGTTCAGTTCATGAAGTGTATGTTTGTTATGTACTTGTGTAGCCTACAGTGTTTTCTGGTTTAGTTTGGAATTAACGTCTATTTTTACTTCTTTATCACAGTGTTCGTCTTTTGGCACAAAATTGCCAGCACATCTGTAAATATTTGTTACTTCAAGATTAGGCTATAGATATTTCACTACTGTAGCAAGGTGTTCTGCTTTATTTACACATGATGCATTGCCACGCAGAGCGTTTTGATACTTTTATACATTGGTTAAGAAATTTATAGTTTTACGATCACTATAATTCTAAAAAATTACAAACTAAATAAAGTAACATGATCAATTATTATAATCATAAAATTGTGTCAGTATGTTTTGCTCTTCCATTCGCAATCTTCAATATTTTCAAGAGTTGTTTGTTGTGGTCTCGATTTTGTGCCTTGTCTATCTTTTTCACTGCTTCTATATGTTGTTCATCTTTTCAATAAATAATTATACCCAGTTTATTAAAAGATGTAATGCAAGGGTCAATCTACTGCTTTCAGTGCAAAAATATGATAAAACGACTGTTGGTCGCATTTAGGCCTTCAGTTACGCCCCTTGATTCAAAATTTAGATTAAGTGGACATGAAGGCAAGGAAGCCAATCATCGTGTCCAACGTCAGACATGCGGTTAAGTGGCTTGCCAAAGACACAGCCACATGCTCTTGAGCGGTGTCGAACCGACGCCCTTTCGCAGTCTGCTGAAGTGATTATTACAGGCTACGTAGTCACAATTGGAACGAATAAAATCACAACTTTATCACAAGTATCACAATCACAAGTATCAAAATCACAAGTACAGTGCTAAATAATCATGAAGTCCGTCTGAAGACATTTTTACCAGATAGATGTTTACTAGGGGGATATTTATCAGAGGGAATTTTTATCAGGGAGATATTTCCAGGAGAAATGTTTACCAGGAGAATATTTACCATTAAAAGTTCCCCCTGAACATACCTAAAACTTTTCTAACTACAGTTTGGTTTCGACACAAAATGTATTACCAACGTCATAACTGCGCAGTTATTGCGTTTCATTTTTTATATAAAGTGCAACTCAACGTCCTATAGGTGTGCCAACGGTTTTAGTGGGAAGAAGGCACAGGTCCACCTATGCAATCGTAAATTTACATTTATGAAATTAAGCCTTTAACATTATCACCCATACAGAAAAATTTGTCGTTTCTACATTGATTCAACGACATTGAATCAATGTCAAAATGACAAATTTTGCAGTCAGTAAAACTTCTTCACTGGAGCACTCGACCACTGCAAAGCAAACAACAAAAACAAACAACGGCTTCTAAAATACATTCAACGTTGGCCTAGAAGAAAAAAGCGCGAAACTGCGTATTGGCGCTAAAACCGAGTCTACCAACAGAAGAGGTGGTTTAATTCAGCTGATTAATGATTACGATCGATTGCTGTAAATGAAGTGTCCTTTCCCAGACAACAAAAGCCGTCATTTTTACATTGATTCAACGGGTAGCCTAGCCTTCAATACAAGACTACTGTAGTTTGTTTCGATTTCCTTTTTCGCGTTATTATCAGAAAACGATGGGCAAACATGATAAATTCCGTACATATGGTGGAGTGAGCTTAGTCTTATGTTTGTCATATGAGCCTCTATTACTTTAAGTTTTGTCAACAACATGCCTGAGTTAACATGAACAGTCGGCAAGTTGTAGACTTTACAAATGTTAAAACATGTAGAAAACTTTCGTAGACAATCAGTTAGCCCTATCCTTGTATCAACTTTGAAACAATCAACATGCAACTAGCCTACATGTAAAATTGCATCTGGTGCAAATAGCAAAAGGTTGTGTTCAGCAATTCAGCAAAATGTTGCGATTGGCAACTAAAACAGCAAAACTTTGCGAAAAGAATTTAATAATCATATTTTTGTAGTGTTACCAGTTTGATTTAAAGCAAAAAGTTGCAACTGAAATCTTGCCAATGTTGAAACCAGGGTCAGAAGAAATTCGTCAGGAGTTTAGAATAACTGGCGAAATTACTTTAGTCAACAATGGAAGCTTTGGTCGTCTCCCTAATGTTGTATCAAAGAAAAGAGCCCAGTAAGTTTTAAGTAGCATCGTTGTTTCCCAGCGGCCTGTAATGATGTTGCTTGTACTGTGTGCAGCATTATGCATGCATTTACGGTATGAACGTATTTATAGTGTAGTTGTAGACCTACTTCTATACACACAGTGCCGGTCTTAGGCTATTTCGGGCCCTGTGCGGAATATGCTTTGCGGGCCCCAATGACAATAATCCAATTCAGTAGCGTAGTTAGGTATTTTGAAAGGGGAGGAGGGATGGTTTGACGGTTGGCAGGCGAAGCCTGACGGCGTGATTGCCGAAGGCGACACCCAGTGGCGGTGGGTCTGGGGGGCCTCCCCCAAAAAAATTTGAAAAATTACTTTGATTTTGGGGCATTCTGAGAGCATGTTCAGCAAAAATTTGGGTATGAATATTACTGTAAAATTGTGCTGTCCGGTGGCATAGCAAAAAGATAAGATCATGCTTTCTTTGGCATTTTTCGGAAATAAAGCTATGTCTGGAAGCAACCTATTTCATATGGTACCCTGAAAAATTCGTACCCCGATTTCGTACCCTGAAATTGGAGTAACAAAATCAAACTTCGACCTATTTCGCCCCCTGAAAAGATCGAGAGGAATTTTGAAATGTTTGCGGCAACTCCGATCAGTGACTTTGGCTCTGTTGTTTTTTCTCGATCTTTGCAGGGTACGAAATGGTCAGGGAACGAATTAGGTTGCACCCGTTGAGTCTCCATGTTTTCTTGTTGCTAATTTTTTCGTTGAATTCACTTGTTGAATTTTTCCATTAAAAATGACAAAATTACTGCATTTTCTGATTAAATTGTGAGCCCCCTAATTTGCGGGCCTGTGCGATCGCACGGTTTGCACACCCCAAAGACCGGCACTGTATAACGCAGATAGCCAATGCCTTGCTTTCAATGGTTTACAAAGCAACCAGTCAACACACTGATTCAACAAAGCTGTGTAGTGTATACTGTATATAGTCGCACAGCAGAATGATCTCTATGAGAGAAATGTTACCTTGAACTTCTTTTCTCAATGCTGGATCGTCGTATGAGCTTTCAAAGCTAACGATTTATATTTTCACCACTCTATGATGGCGATCTTCTCCAGGACTACACAAAGAGGTTGATGAAGAGCAGTAGCATGTTTGGGCTCGTCGTCCAAGATGCTCTGGTTCATTTGACGGACGTCAGATATTGCAGTGTAGAGTGCTAAGCAGGAGTCACAATTTAGTACTGTTTCTTTTGAGGTCTTTGGTGTGACCAGACAGGGCATCGATCACGCCATCTACCATAGGCAATCTTTTTAACCATTACTCAAGCGACCAAGTTTGTTATTTTAATATAAAAGATTGCTTCGGGAACTAGAAGATAGACCAGGCATCCTCTTCCGAGTCACATATTCTAAACATTTCGACGAGTCCAGAAAGGCGGCAGCGGAATTTGTTGGAGCTGAACCTGAAGATTTGTGCGTAGTGGACAACATTACCACAGGCTAGTGTCGTCAAGTGATAATTCTTCGATAGAAGTCTTATAATTTGTAGGCAATTAACTTTCAAGCTCCTCTGCGTATCTATCCAATGTGTAGACAATGTCAATATGTTTCATAACTGACAAGGGTATTTTTATCTTTATACTTAGATGAATTAATTCCAGAGTTTTTGAAAACCACCAAAGTGGACATGTATAAAGAACATGTTATAAAACCCAATGCCTGCAATCTATGCATGTACCCAATGCCTGCTATGCAATGCCCAATGCCTGCAATCTATGTAACTATATGCAACATTTGATGATTTTTTTGTCTTAAACTAAACATGCTACTTGAAAGAAATAATTCGTATGTTAAAGTAGGCTATGATATTTATACGACTTTACATTGAACTATATTCGTTGTATAATTAATTCCCACTATTGCGAATCGTACCAAATGTTATCTATTCCGTTTGTTTTTAAGCTTGAACGGAAGATGATATTGCAATGGCAAAGTGTGTTCAAGTGAATAATAATGAAACTTAGATGGTTAAATGACTGCAATGATTGCACATCTTTAAAAGCTTGCCACCTGCTTGTCGAAATAACAAATCAATGCTATCTGTTAAAATAATGTGCAATCAATCGTTTTTCATTCAGGAATGAATGCAGTTCTGAGATCGTTAAAGTTTGATGCAGGGTCGGAAATTCTCCTCACCGCTCACACATATATTTCAGTTTGTAATACAGCTGCAGAAGTTGAAGAATTTTTTGGTAGGCCAAAGATGTTAGTGACTGATCTATTATTATTAGACGGGTAATCAATTTAAGTTTGAAAGTTGTATGTAGTTATAGAAATGAAAAAACATTGCAATCTTCTTTTTTGTATGAGCATCTGGGGCCGAAAAATTATCCTTTTACGAAAACCACGGCCCCCTAAACAAGGCAACGCTAAAAAAAACGAAAAACATTTTTAAAGACAAACAACTGAGAAAAAAACTAATAAAAGTAATAAGGAAAAAGGTAGCTTTGAACTCTTTGAACCTCCCTGCCAAAGTTATTGCTACGGACACTGAGCTGGCAAGAGAAGAACGACGCTACTCTTAAATGATAGTGTTTTATAATAGTTTTATTTTTTTGGTTGTGTTTGTAAGTAGGCTATATTAAATAGTCACAATGCTTATGAAAACTCATCTGGAAACTTATTTCAAAGTATGCATCTTATGCTTGTCGTAGAAAATAGAATGCAGCCGATGTTGCTAAAAACATCAGTAGCCATGGATAGCTACGTAGAGACACAGCATGATTTGTCACACTCTGCAGAATTTTCCAGATTTTGCCAATTTTTGTTAGTCCAAGCCAACTGTCTGAATGAAGTTTTCTAAAAATTATATTTTACGTTTTCTTTACTAGGTTAATTCCTAAAATTTTGGTCAGACTGTTAACCACTCGTTTCTGAGTCCGACTGGTCGTTTTTCAACTTATTTTTTTCTGTTTTTCTACTGCTTTCTTAAGGCAACAACAAGCTTTTATGACATGAGTCAGCAAAAGTAATTTGTGTACCATTTTTGAAATTAGCTTTCAGCATTGTCGATTTGACCACAAAACATGTATCTATTGCCAGTGACAAATTTTTTAGTCAAAATGTGCACACTGTGTAACAATACCCTTCCAGTGAAAATCTGATAAAAGAGGCCCTGCTGCAAAGTGTGACAACTCAAGCGCATCTCTAAGTAGCCATGCATCACTACGGGCGTGTTTCCAACTATCCGTTTCCAAGTCAATGTTCTTTGTTTTAATTTTTGTTGTGTTGAATATTAGGTTTGAAAAGGCGCTTTGTTCAGCTTCCAATACCACTGTCCAATGAAGAGCAAGTCATTGAGCTTTACGAAAAGCATTTTTAGGAGAATCCGAACATAAAGATTGCCGTAATTGGTAAGCAAGCAATAGGTTACGAGACTTTTGTCATACTTTTTGCAGGTCAAATTTAGTTTCTCAAAATAAACCTCTTTAAAGCTTGGGAACTTAAGTTAAATTGTTAGACAGTATTTTTAGTATGGTAACATTTCACTTGTGAATAACATAACTCTGTGTTTGTCTCTATACGAGAGCAACACAGTTCAGTATTTGGAAAATTACTCTTGCTATCACTTACGTGTTCGGAGGAAGAAAAATCCTAATTATCGCTAACATCTATTCTGACATTAACTTAACTATGGTTGATTATGTCCAATATTAGACATTACGTTTTTCATCTTCAAATACACTTCTTGATAGTTATACAAAAGATTAGCACTTCTTGATTCTATACAATAGATTAGCACTTCTTGATAGCATTGTAGCCTACTGTGTGCCTGGTAAGCTACATGTAGGCTAATCACAACAAAATCCAGACTCACTATTTGAGTTTGCTTAACTTTTTTTTTGACAAAATAAATGTTTTCAAGTATCTTTTGAAATTTTTATGTCCAGATCACATTACCAGTCCTTCAGCAATCAAAATGCCCGTGGCTTCATTGGTGAAACTGTGTAAAATGTATCACGTCATTTCAGTGATAGATGGCGCTCATGCTCCTGGTCAAATAGAGTTAAACATGCAGGAAATCGGATGCGATTTCTACATGGGTAAGATTAGGCATAGGAAATAAACCCAATGACTTTTTTTTGTTAAAAATGTTTTACCTGCATTTACTAGCTCAACTGGGTGGTAATGCACATAAAACAAAAGGAATTAAGGTTTTAACATCATACTGAACAACTTATGGCAAATGTAGCCTATAACAAATTAACTATCAGTGATGCTCATCTTCCAATGCTTATAATTGATGGTCTTTCTTCATGTTATTGTTACGCCAAATTCTCTAATCACTATTTTGTTTTAGATTAGTACCTCATTGCAAGCAGTAAAATATGCTTCAATAAAGGCCTTCTATATTTTTCAAGATAAAATGATTGTCTTTTCTACTTGTGAGGTAGTTTTCCGATGACATCTCTAAATGTCACAAATGTAGGCCTACAGTTTTTATCAAGTAAAATATTATTGTTTAGGAACTTTTTATAAGTGGGCTTACGCTTGTGTCGCAAGTGCTTTTTTATGGGTATCTCCAAAATACAAAGGTAGAATTCAATCTGCTATTACGTATTCCCCCGGCAATGCATCCTTACAAGAGCAGTTTGCTTATTTGGGCGCGCGGGACTATACACCATTGTACACGGTGCCTGCGGCGTTGGAGTTTTACAGCATGATTGGAGGTTTGGTAAGTTTAGCTATGTCTTTAAGGGACTGCACTGTTTTAGGTGAAATATAATGCCGGCAACTGTGCTTGGTGGTATTTCTATAAAGGTTGAGCTGACACTGTTTGTTTTGTAAAACGCTGAGAGCAACGCATGTCGTGTCAGAAGCACCGCGATAAAGCAAAAAGCACACGTTATTCTTATTAGCATAATTATGCAAAAACAATTTGTAAATTTTGTCCGTGATTTCAATTCAGGTTTTATGTGAATTGCAAATTGATTTTTGGGGGCTGTTTATCGGGTCAAAAAAATGCAAATTTAGTTTACGTTTGAAGCAGAAGTTTGTTACACAGTGACCTAAACAACAAAATAATGAGCCTGCATAATGTTGAAAATTTAAAATATCTAATTCCAATTAAAAAAACAAACTCTCAAATAATCATAAAATAATTCCTTGCAGTATTGTAGCCCATTATGCACGGCAAGCTTCATATTTGAAAGGTTAAAGAGATACACTACTATGGGGGCAACTACTTCTACACTTACATAGTAGCAGCTCTCCGGACTTTTTTCTTTTTAAGATAGTAATGGTTTGTGTTTTTCCATTGTCCAATGTAATCTCACGTTCAACAGTTGCATTATATAAACGTTACAATAACGTCATCACCTTGTGACGGTTTTTTGTTGCTCCTTTTCGTTGCAGGGTGAGTAAATTTTCACCAATGCTTTTTCTTGGTGATGAAGTTTTATTGTGATTTCTAGAAAACCATCGTAGAGTACTCTAGCTCTTTAGTGGAGTGGGCACAAAAGATGCTGTGTGAAGCTTTAGAAACATCTCCTCTTGACATACCTAGCACCATGAGAGCCCCTTGCATGGCTATCACCAGTCTTCCTCCTGCTCCATCTGAGATTAAGTAAGTTTGAATTCGCTGCAACATCAAGACCTTGATCTTACAAGCAACTACAGTAGTGACTTGGTCTGAGTGAATTATTCAAAACAGACATTCTAAATTAACCTATCAATGAAAAAGTGCGGTAGGATAGCATAGCAGCCAAGACGTTTGATCTCTAACTGCGTAATCTTGATGCGACTCTTGGCTTAAGCCAGCCGATTTTAGAAGAAACATCACTCCCCTCTATCTAGGATACAGAAAACAGTGCGAAAGTATTTGATGAAAGAAAGGTGCCTAGAAAAAGATGCAGGCTATCCTCTCTCGTCAGTGCCGAGGGGTTATTGAGAACTTATTAAATGTGGTGATTTGCATATAACAGCCCACATAATCAAAGATTGCCCGCGGTACAGACCAGCACTGTAGGGTATAGAAGGCCTAGTATCCATTGATGATGACACCAGATTAACCGACGGGTGCCCTGATGTATAGCGACAATACGGGAGAAGAAGGAAATTGAGAATCTTCATCTCCCGTGGCTCGAAATTAAGTATGTGACCCCTTATACTTACACGAAGTGAGTTGACAATTTATTCAAATGAATTGTAAAATTTGTTTAAGCTTACAGCAATCTTCATTGATTAATGCACTCAACGCATGACAATTAAAATTTAAAACAACCATATAGTTAGCCTACTCGTCAACTCATAAGTTCAAACTGAAAGTCATGCCAAAGCATTTTCTGGACCGAAATTATTTTGAGGGCACTATGCATAGTATAATAAATCACTTTGCTTTTGTTGACTTGGCTGCTTTTCAAATCTCATTATTGTCTCTGAAATAAGAATTTTCAGAGAATTTTCAGGCAATGTTAAATGCCGTGTGGTTGCTTGGTTGTATATGTCTGTGGCTGAAATAAGAATGTTTGTAAAAATCTGAAATCACTTTTAACTCAATTTTTATGCAGTCTGTTTCTTTTATGCAGAGATTTAGATTTTGACGAGGTCACGGTGGAAATGTTAAAACGACATTCGTTGCTGGTTGCTTTCACGGAATTCAACGGAAGGATGTGGCTTCGAATATCTGCAAACGTGTACAATGTCAAGGAAGATTATTTTAAACTTCGAGATGCGTTGATCGATTTGTACAAAGTAAAAAGTAAAACATTGTGATATACTCGTTACCAGATTGCTGCAGCAGTAAACAACTTGCCGTGAGTTTCAATAAATCTTCCAAACCAAGTGGAATAAAAACGGACGTCGTGTACTTTAGTGTATAACATCTTACCTGTTATCCGCCCGTGAGCTGTTAGCTCAGTGGTTACGCACCCGGCTCAAGATCACGCGGTTTCGGGGTGTGCGCTTGAGCAACGCATTTCAGGACTGCTCACCATTCAGCGGCATCTAGTGAATGGAATAATTCCCTGGCAACAACACTTCAACAATAGGAAAACTTTACTCCGCCAATCTCGGTAGCCGGTCCTACGTCAAGAGCCTCTACAAGTATGCGAAACTACCAGAAATAACCAATCAAAGCTTTGTCAGTCCGAGGATAAAGATTCAAAAACCAAACCAATTACCTCGCCTTGGACAAGTAAGCCAGTGGCGTACACTAGCTTGAATTTTTTATTGTTTCATTGCTCATCATGGTTTTATTTAATGCTTTGTCCTCTTTTTTTCACCATTGCAAGTTGCAACTTATTAATGTTAAATCGAGTTTACCATTAATAATACTTATGTGTAAATCGAATTTAGTGAACACGTATTTTTGTTGTTATAGATTGTTAGAGCAATTAAGTACCTATATAGCCAAAAAATTATATCTGAAGGAACAAAAAAATTATAAAACATTGAGTAGCTGGGATCGAAACTTATAATTTTTTCGCTTGCTTGAGCGTAGACGTCGCTATAGTAGCAGCGACGTCAACGGCTTGAGGACTGCGGTGCCGGTAACCTATCTTTTATTGTTTATGAGCCTCATAGGATTGTTTGAAACAGAGTTAGACGTATGCAGTCAAACTGTCAACTGAAAATAAACCGGCAGTGAACACAATGTCCTATTGACTAAGCAAATGAATAGACCACAGTAGCCTAATATGTGAACTAAACGTAACCTACAAGCAGTAGCATTCAGTTGCGTTGACAGGGGAGCCTAGGGAGTACTTTTGGACTTGGACCGAAATAATTTCAAGAGGCACGGGTAGCCTACTTGAACAAAACAACGCGCATTCTTTGGATATATATTGCGTTTTTCTTAAAAGTGTCCTAATTTGGTAACCGAGGATGTCAGTGGTAGCCTACTTGGCCCAAATTATCCTCTCAACGGCCCTGGTAAAATAAATAGTCGGTGTAATTATTCAAAAGAACGTGCAAAAAAAATCAACCAAATTCGACGTTAATACTAAGAAAAGCCTGCAAATGTTGAAGCCAGGATCAGATGAGATCCGTCAAGAGTTTAAGATATCTGATGAAGTGACAATGCTCAACAACGGACATTTTGGTCGTTTACATAACGTTGTTTCAAAGAAAAGACATGAGTAAGAAACTATAAAAGATGAGTTTATATTTGTATAGCGTTCTCACTCGCTCGCTCTAGCGAGGAAAGCAAAGTTCACCGGATGAGTACTTTTGGCAGCACTGTCTCCAATGCCACCAGAGCACAAATCGTTCAAAGTTTTAATTGGCTCGTCAGTATCGCACCACTAATTCTACCAACTTTAAGTAGATTCTGTATATTAGGCTTAGCTATATTTCTTAAATTTGCAATGAGTTACGTCTATTGTCAGCACTGAGCATTGTGAAAAGAATAATCTTTTGCTTAAGGATGTTGACAATCGTGGACTACATGATCAGATGTGGGCATCTGCTATTTTAAAGTTACGCGCTACCGCTACAACATGCAGAAAAAGCGGCACTTCTACTACTCCGATCAAAAGTAGCGCGCGCTCCCGCTATTTCTACGCACTACTTTTGTTTTGAGCTGACTCTATTTAAGTACCTTGTGAAGTTAAAATTTACCATGAAACTACTTTCAGCTGATTAATGATTACGATCGAATGCTGCAAATGAAGTGTCCTTTCCCAGACAACAAAAGCTGTCATTTTTACATTGATTCAACGAGTAGCCTAGCCTTCAATACAAGACTACTGTAGTTTGTTTAGATTTC
The DNA here is from genome assembly GCF_918807975.1 of Aplidium turbinatum. Lineage (NCBI taxonomy): Eukaryota > Metazoa > Chordata > Ascidiacea > Aplousobranchia > Polyclinidae > Aplidium > Aplidium turbinatum. The sequence goes on from NC_137472.1 coordinate 53,138,372, forward strand.
CTTTTTCGCGTTATTATCAGAAAACGATGGGCAAATATGTTAATTTCCGTACATATGGTAGAGTGAGCTTAGTCTTATGTTTGTCATATAGGGCTCTATTACTTTAATATTACTTTAAGTTTTGTCGACAACATGCCTGAGTCAACTTGTTCAGTAGACAAGTTGTAGCTTAGTTTAGGATTGTTAAAACTTGTAGAAAACTTTCGCAGCCAATCAGTTAGCCCTATCCTTGTATCAACTTTGAAACAATCAACATTGCATCTGGTACAAATAGCAACAAGCTGTTGTTCAGCAATTCAGCAAAATGTTGCGATTGGCAACTAAAACAGCAAAACTTTATGAAAAGAATTTAATAATCATATTTTTGTAGTGTTGCCAGTTTGATTTAAAGCAAAAAGTTGCAACTGAAATCTTGCCAATGTTGAAACCAGGATCAGAAGAAATTCGTCAGGAGTTTAGAATAACTGGCGAAATTACTTTGGTCAACAATGGAGGCTTTGGTCGTCTTCCTAGTGTTGTGTCAAGGAAAAGAGCCCAGTAAGTTTTAAGTAACATCGTTGTTTCCCAGCGGCCTGTAATGATGTTGCTTGCATTGTGTGCAGCATATAATAATGCATGCATTTACGGTAGAAATGTATTTATAGTGTACTTTTATGCACAGTAGGTAGGCCTAGCGCCATAGCCTAACGCAGATATACATTGCTTTCAGTGGTTTAAAAAGCAAACAGAGTCAACACCGTGATTCAACAAAGCTGCATAGTGTGCAGTTACACAGCAGAATGATCTTTATGAGAGAAACGTGACCTTGGATTTCTTCGCTTAATGCTGGGTCGTCGTATGAGCCTTCGAAGCTATCGGTTTACATTTCTACCACTCCATGATGGCGATCTTCTCCAGGATTACACAAAGAGGTTAATGAAGAGCAGCAGCATGTTTGGTCTCATCGTCCAAGATGCTCTGGTTCATATGACGGACGTCAGATATTACAGTGTAGAGTGTTAAGCAGGTAATTTAGTTCTGGTTTTTTTGAGGTCTTTGGTGTGACCAAACAGGGCATCGATCACGCCATCTACCATAGGCAATCTTTTTAACCATTACTCACGCTACCGAGTTCGTTATTTTATTATAAAAGATTGCTTCGGGAACTAGAAGATAGACCAGGCATCCTCTTCCGAGGCACACACTCCAAACATTTCGACGAGTCCAGAAAGGCGGCAGCGGAATTTGTTGGAGCTGAACCTGAAGATTTGTGCGTAGTGGACAACATTACCACAGGCTAGTGTCGTCAAGTGATAGGCTAATTCTTCGATATAAATCTTATAATTCGTACTTAATTGACTTGCAAACTTTTCTGCGTACCTTTCCCATGTGTAGACAATCCTAGTTCTTAAGTCATAACTGATAAGGGTCTTTTTTGTTCCAAAGATGAATTAATTCCAGACTTTTTGAAAACTACCAAAGTGGACATGTATAAAGAACATGTTACAAAGCCTAATGCCTGTAGTCTATACATGTAACTATATGTAACGTTTTGACGATTTCTAATCCTCTTAAATTAAACATGCTACTTGAAAGAAATTAATTGGTATGTTAAAGTAGGCTATGATATTTATATAACTTTACAGTGAACTATATTCCTTCAATTCCTTGTATAATTAATTCCCACTATTGCGAATCGTACCAAATGTTCGCTATTCCGTTTCTTTTTAAGCTTGAACGGAAGGTGATATTGCAATGGCCAAGTGTGTTTAAGTGGATAATAATGAAACTTAGATGGTTGAATGACTGCAATGACTGCGTATCTTTAAAAGCTTACCACCTGCCTGTCGAAAGAACAAATCAACGCTATATGTCTGTTAAAATAATGTACAATCAACTGTTTTTTATTTAGGAATGAATGCAGTTCTGAGGTCGTTAAAGTTTGATGCAGGGTCGGAAATTCTCCTCACCGCTCACACATTTATTGCAGTTCGTAATACAGCTGCAGAAGTTGAAGAATTTTTTGGTAGGCCAAAGATGTTATTTACTTATCTATTATTATTAGACGGGTAATCAATTTAAGTTTGAAAGTTTTATGTACCGTAGCCTAGTTGCAGCAATGCAAAAACATTGCGATCTTCTTTTTCGTATGAGCATCTGGGCTCTGGGGCCGAGGATTTATTTTTTACGAAAACTTTGGCCCCAAAAACAAAGCAACGCTAAGAAAACAAGAACCATTTCTAAAGATAAACAACTGAGAAACTGAGCGTTGTTTTGCAGTCTACTTTTGCACTAAAATGGATTTAGTGCAAACTTGCTATAGCAAAAGAATCCGTAACATTTACTTCAAGTTCCCATGATTTTGGAAAGGTTTTGGGCTCCTAAAACCATATCGGGCCCGAATCCAAAAAAGTACCCTTTGAACCTCCCTGCCAAAGCTATTGCTGTCGTCACTATTGGTGTGTGGCTCACTATTGGTATTGGTGTGAAGAAAGTTGCTATAGCCTACCCTTACATGATAGTGTTTTATAATAGTTATTACAGTAGTTATCTTTTTTTGCTAAGGCGAAAAGATTTCCAGCATGTTGTGTTCGTAAGCAGGTTGATTAGTCACAGTGTTTATGTAAACTCATCTGGAAACTTATTTCAAAGCATTGCTTGTCTTAGAAAAAAAAGAATGGTGCCGATATTACTAAAAACATCAGTATCCATGACCAGGGGCGCCGGAACAATTTTTGACTGGAGGGGCAGGATTATGAAAATAGGGCATCACTTTTGTTGCTGAAAGGTCTTTTTTTAAGTTTTAAGATATAGCGATAATGCTCATCTATCAGCTCATTATCGAGTAATGATATAATAAGTGTCAAGTATACACAAAACAATGGCACGAAAGGGCATCATGCTATGTTATAATGATGTAACCTACTATGATAGGGGAGTCCCTCTTACAGTGCCAAGTTTTTTTAACATTTTCATAAATTTTGAAAAAAGTTGCAGAGAAACATTGAACTTTTGATTTTTATTCTACTGTATAATCTATTTCTTGGCCTATTTGTCTAAGTGCTGGGATTACTAATTTTTGTAGTTGAATGAGTTTCGCTTTTAGCAGCATGATCGTTGCTTACTTCACAGTGTAGATTCAAACGATCTGTTATAGCCTGATGCTGCGGGTTCTTTTTGGCAATATCAAATTACACTAGCTTTCGGAACACAGTTCCCTAGTCATGTGCTATGACGAATGGTGTTGAAGTCAGTGAGTGGTTTTTTAAAGTGGCTCTTTGTTTTAGCTTTGTTTTACCATTTTCTTTTTTTTTATTTCCCTTTATATCTTAAATTTTTCTGAAGGTGTTGCGACCGTGCCAATTTTTTTTCAACTCAATAACTTACTTCGGTCACAAGCACGTTTTAACGTTCGCGTTTTGTCGCTTCTACCTTTTTCTCGACCTTTGCTATGTTGACGTGTATTGTTTTGATATGATGGTCAGAAATAAAAAAAACAACTGAACTGAACTGAACTGTGCTGTTAGGCGTTATTGCTGTGAGGTTTTGTTGGATCAGTTGATTAGTAGGTTAGGTGACGTAGTTCTTCCCTTTCGGCGCGGTTGTTGTCAAGTTGCATTACACGTAAACATCTTTGTGACGTCATACACCCTGCACCTGACAAAACATGAGAAGCAAGCAAAAGAAGCTTCCAGATTTGCACGTAGCAGTAGAATGTTTTGGAAATACGTCACATAATAAAGATTTCGCAATCAGATGTCACTATAGGACAGTAACCGATAATAACATATCGCATAAGAATTCCACAATCAAAACCGTACTTTCGGACACGATACAAAATGTAGCCTGTCGTAAGGGTTCGCATTTTGATTGTGACAATCAGAAACGCAGGCAGTTTATTCATCAACGAATCGAAACAAACTCAAGACAAACATGGGACAAATAATTCTGTTTCAAAGTGAAAAAATATGAAATATTTCGAAACTACAAAACAAAATTAAAAAAGAACGAAACGAAAAAGTAGCAATATTAGCATAAAAACGACTTGCATATTCTCCAAAGCAAAAGCGTGATGATTCAGAAGTTCCAATTTAATTTTCTCGTGAAGATCCAAGTCGTACAAGTACAGAATTATCTCGTGTGGTAATGCCAGATGAAATAATTTCAAAACAAGAGGAATATGTAGACCTGGTAACACTACAAAAAAATTGTTCAGAAACTTGATAATGTAGGTAGTGAACTTCACAGCTGAAAAACACCAGCCTATTTTAAATAAACATTTCACTTTTTGTTACAGCATCATTTGACAGAGTTTTAGTGTTGCATTAGGTTGAAAGTACTCTAAGAATGCGCAATGTTTAGGTGTTTTTCAAAAGGTTTTGGGGAAGGTCCCCAAGATCCCCTTGGGTACTTCACTTTTGTCAACTCGTTGCCGGGTTTACATACATGTGTAATAGTGCTTATTCTCCAGCTCCCCCATCAAAAACAATGTTTGCTGGCTACACCCCTGGCACCAGCACACCAATACACTGACCATACACTGACAATGTATTTCATCGCAGGTGAAATTTTATTTTGTATGTTATTCGCTCTGAGGATGCGCATTGTCATGGTGCGCGAAACGTCAGTGAAGCAATAAACCATTTTGTTTGTTGTTAATTTTACTTTCAATTTCATCAGATGAACGTAGCAACTAGTGCTAGAAACGATAATTGTCCTGATGAACACCCAAACTTTTCAGTATTCAAGCAAAACTCAAATAATATTCTCCTCGCAGATTTCACTTATCATAGAAAAAGTTTGAAAAAATGAAATAACACGGTTTGCCATGTGAATTATACATCAGTGAAGTCAGTTAGGAGGCCTGCGGGGGAGGGGGAAAGCCCCAAACAACTACGACAATCACTGATAATAATACCCTTCCAGTGGAAATCTGTTAAAAGAGGCCCTGCTGCAAAGTGTGACAGATCAAGCGCATCTCTAGGTAGCCATGCATCACTACGGACATGTCTCCAACTATCTGTTTCCAAGTCAATGTTCTTTGTTTTAATTTTTGTTGTGTTGAATATTAGGTTTGAAAAGACGCTTTGTTCAGCTTCTGATACCACTGTACAATGAAGAGCAAGTCATTGAGCTTTACGAAAAGCATTTTAAGGAGAATCCGAACATAAAGATTACCGTAATTGGTACGAAAGCAATAGGCTACGAGACTTTTGTCATACTTTTTGCAGGTCAAATTTAGTTTCTCAAAAATAAATCTCTTTAAAGCTTGGGAGCTTAAAATGTTAGAGAGTATGTTTGGTATGATAACAGTTCACTTGTGAGAAACATAACTGGGTGTTCGCCTCTATACGAGAACAACACAGTTCAGTATTAGAAAAATCACTCTTGTTAATAAATAATCCAAATATCTAGTACAATCAACATGATTATTCTTATGATTTATAACTGACGTGCTCGTTGGAAGAAAAATGCTAACATCTATTCTAATCTAACTAGGCTTGATTAAGTTCGGTATATTAGACATTACGTTTTTTATCTTCAAATACACTTCTTGATGGCATTGTACTGTATGCCTTGTAGGCTAGGTGTAATCACAACAAAATCCAGACTTCGACTATTTAAGTTTGCTTAACTGTTTTTTGTTTTTTTGGACAAGCAAATGTTTTCAAGTATCTTTTGAAATGTTTATGTCCAGATCACATTACCAGTCCTTCAGCAATCAAAATGCCTGTGGCTTCATTGGTGAAGCTTTGTAAGAAGTATGACGTCATTTCAGTGATAGATGGCGCTCATGCTCCTGGTCAAATAGAGTTAAACATGAAGGAAATCGGATGCGATTTCTACATGGGTAAGATTACAGATTAGGTATAGGAAGTGAACCCACTGAATTTTTTTGTTAAAAATTTTTTACCTGCAAAGCTCAACTGGGTGGTAATGCACATAAAGCAAAAGGAATTAAGATTTTAACATCATACTGAACAACTTATGGCAAATGTAGTCTATAACAAATTAACTATCGATAATGCGCATCTTCCAATGCTTTGGTGGTCTTTCTTCTTCATGTTAGTGTTACACCAAATTCTCTAAACAATATTTTTGCTTTATATTAGTACCTCATTGCAAGCAGTAAAATATGCTTCAATAAAGTCTTCAATTGCATTCTATTTTTTTAGTTTTTTCAAGATAAAATCATTATATTTTCTACTTGTGAAGTAGTTTTCCGATGACATCTCTAAATGTCAAAATGTAGGCCTACAGTTTTTATCAAGTAAAGTATTATTGTTCAGGGACTTTTCATAAGTGGGCATACGCTTGTGTCGCAAGCTCTTTTTTATGGGTATCTCCAAAATACAAAGGTAGAATTCAATCTGCTATTACGTATTCCCCCGGCAATGCATCCTTACAAGAGCAGTTTGCTTATTTGGGCGCCCGGGACTATACACCATTATACACGGTGCCAGCGGCGTTGGAGTTTTACAGCAAGATTGGAGGTTTGGTAAGTTTAGCTATGTCTTTAAGGGACTGCACTGTTTTAGGTGAAATATAATGCCGGCAACTGTGCTTGGTGGTATTTCTATAAAGGTTGAGCTGACACTGTTTGTTTTGTAAAACGCTGAGAGCAACGCATGTCGTGTCAGAAGCACCGCGATAAAGCAAAAAGCACACGTTATTCTTATTAGCATAATTATGCAAAAAAATTGTAATTTTTGTCCGTGATTTTAATTTAGGTTTTATGTGAATTGCAAATTGATTATTTTGGGGGGCTGTTAATCAGGTTAAAAACCCGCAAATTTAGTTTACTTACGTTTGAAGCTGAAATTTATTTCACAGTAGCCTAAATAGCAAAATAATGAGCCTGCATAATGTTGAAAATTTAAAGTAACTTATCATCATTAAGTTCCTTCCTCTCGTCGAGGGTTGGAGGCAATGAGACGCCAAGTTTCTCTGTTTTGAGCTTTTTCTTTTGCAGTTTTGTAGTAAAGTCCTGACCAGTCTTCAATATCATTAGTCCAAATTCTTGGTGGTCTGCCCCTATTTCGTTTGCCGTTCATTTTTCCTTCTAGTAGTTGTGTTTGAATAGAATTATTGCGAATCATGTGGCCAAAATATTTCAATTTTCTTGATTTAATTGTTTGTAGAACTTCCATGTTGGTTTGTATTCTGGATAGTACATCTTTGTTTGTGACTTTATCCTTCCATGAAATTTTAAGCATTCTTCGATAAATCCACATTTCAAATGCCTCAAGTCGTTTAACCATTTGTGATGACAGTGTCCATGTTTCTGCATTGTAGAGTAGTGTAGTCCATATATAGCATTTCGCAATTCGTTTTCGAGTGTTGATGTTAATTTTGCGTGTTGTTAATGTCTTTTTCATTTTCACGAAGTTGTTTCTTGCTATTTCTATTCGTCTCAATATTTCTGTATCGCATCTGCCATTTTCTAATTCCAATTAAAAAAATTTTCTAATTCTAATTTTCTAATTCCAATTAAAGTAACTAATTCCAATTAAAAAACAAACTCTCAAATAATCATAAAATAATTTCTTGCGTATTTTATTACGCACGGTAAGCTTCAATATTTAAAAGGTTAAAACAATACATACTACTATGGAGTCAACTACTTCTACACTTACAGTAGCAGCTCTCTGGACTGGTTTATGGTGATGTGACGGCTTTTTGTTGCCACTCTTCGTTGCAGGCTGAGTAAATTTTACCAATGTTTTTTCTTGTTGATGAAGTTTTATTGTGATTTCTAGACAACCATCGTAGAGTACTCCAGCTCTTTGGTGGAGTGGGCACAAAAGATGCTGTGTGAAGCTTTAGAAACATCTCCTCTGGACATACCCAGCACCATGAGAGCCCCTTGCATGGCTATCACCAGTCTTCCTCCTGCTCCATCTGAGATTAAGTAAGTTTGAATTCGCAGCAACATAAAAATCTTGATCTTACAAGCAACTATATAGTAGTGACTTGGTCTCAGTGAATTATTCAAAACAGACATTTCAAATCAACCTATCAATAAAAAAGTGCAGTAAGATAGCATAGCACACAAGACCCTTGATTTCTAAGAATGCAATCTTGATGCGACTCTTGGCTTAAGCCGGCCGATTGTAGAAGAAATATCACTCCTCTCTATCTAGGATACAGAAAACAGTGCGGAAGTATTTGATGAAGGAAAGGTACCAAGAAAAAGAAGCAGGCCATCCTACCCTCGTTGGTGCCGAGGGCTTATTGAAAACTCATTTAGTGTATAACAGCCCACATAATCAAGGATTGCCCGCTCTACAGACCAGCACCGCAGGGTACGGAAGGCCTAGTATCCATTGATGATGACACCAGGTGGTGGGTAACCGACGGGTGCCCTGATATATAGCGACAATACGGGAGAAGAAGGAAATTGGGAACCTTCTTCTCCCGTGGCTCGAAATTAAATATGGGACCCCTAATACTTACACGAAGCGAGTTGACAACCTATTGAAATGAATTGTAAAATTTATTTAGGCTTACAGAAAACTTCATTGATTAATGCATTCAACGCATGACAATTAAAATTTAAAACTACCATAACTCCTCATCAACTCATACGTTCAAACTGAAAGATGTGCCTAAGCATTTTCTGAACCGATTAGTTTGGGGTGACTGATGTGCAATTGTGCATAGTATAATGAATCACTTTGCTTTTGTTGACTTGGCTGCTTTGCAAATCTTATTACTGTCTCTGAAACAAGAATGCTTGTAAAAAACCTGAAGTTACTTCTTACTCAATTTTTATGCAGTCTGTTTCTTTTGTGCAGAGATTTAGATTTTGACGAGGTCACGGTGGAAATGTTGAAACGACATTCGTTGCTGGTTGCTTTCACGGAATTCAACGGAAGGATGTGGCTTCGAATATCTGCAAACGTGTACAATGTCAAGGAAGATTATTTTAAACTTCGAGATGCGTTGATCGATTTGTACAAAGTAAAAAGTAAAACATTGTGATATACTCGTTACCAGATTGCTGTAGCAGTGAACAACTTGTCGTGAGGTTCAATAAAACATCCAAACCAAATGGAATAAAAAGGGACGTCGTGTATTTCAGTGTATAACATCTTACCTCGCCTAGGACAAGTAGGCCAGCGGGGTGTCCGACGTTTTTTTCGTAAACAGTTGTTCGTAAAACAATTGTTCGTAAAATTAATTCTTCGTAAAACAATTCTTCCTAAAGCATTTTTTCGTACATGCAGTTGAAATTTGATGTATACGAAGAAATGCTTTACGAAGAATTGTTTTACGGATTTCATTTTACGAACAACAGTTTACGAACAATTGTTTTACGAACAACTGTTTACGAACAATTTGCCTATAACCGGCCAGCGGTGTACGCAAGCTTGATATGAAAATTTTTTATTGTTTCATTGCTCATCATGGCTTTTTTAAATTTGTTATCCTCTTTTTTTCACCAATGTAACTTGCAACTTATTAATGGTTTATGTGTAAATCGAGTTTAGTGAACACGTATTTTTGTTGTTATAGATTTATAGAGCAATTAACCTATAGCCAAGAAATTATATGTGACAGAACAGAAAATTAAAAAAACTGAGTAGCTTGGATCGAAACTTATAATTTTTTCGCTTGCGTGAGCGTGGTCGTCGCTATGATAGCAGTGACGTTAACGGTTTGAGGACTGCGGTACCGTAGCCTATCTTTTTGTTGTTTATGAGCCTCATAGGATTGTTTGAAACAGAGTTAGACGTATGCAGTCAAACTGTCAACTGAAAATAAACCGGCAGTGAACACAATGTCCTATTGACTAAGCAAATAAATAGACCACAGTAGCCTAATATGTGAACTAAACGTAACCTACAAGCAGAAATGACGGTTTGTGAATGTGGCCGAAAAAATGTGGCCTACTTGAGGCCACATTTTTTGGATAGTTTGCGCTTGAGGCTACGCCGTAAAGTTTTCGCGGTTTTTTAGCGCATAGCGTCAACGCATACTTTTTAATGTATTTTTTTCGCTACAACACGCCAATACCTTCCAGCGCTGCTTGAAAGAATGTTTTCAATGGGCAAAGACATATTGGAACCAAAACACATCAAAATGTCAGATGAACACTTTCAGATGCTTGTGTTTCTTCGTGGAAATTCAAAATGAAACTTGTTTGTTTCGAGTGATTTATACCGTGTGATTGTTTGGCACCAAGCAAACAAAATTAGTTTACGCTATAGTGTATGCGCTGACGCCGCCAACTTTTTTTACAAGTTACGTTGACGCATACGGCGTATGGCTTTTCGAACGTTTGCGTTTACGATGACGGCGTCAATATTTTTTGTATGCGCGTACATCACTGCCTACAAGCAGTAGCATTATATCGGGATGCGCAACTACATCCGCTTTTGGCTTATCCGCAACACTAGAAGGGTTACGATTTTTTTCTGATTTACAAAATAATGTACATTTTATAGGTTATATAAGAAGAATGAAGTTGGTTTTAAAGTAATTTAAGGTTTTTAGTTGAAAACAAGCGAGCAACAAAGCGTGAAAAAAATGTCAAATTGGCAATTGACCCTTCTAATGTTGGCGGAACAACGGAGTTGCGCGTCCCGTAATCTACCGTCCCTAAGTAGCATACAGTAGCGTTGACAGGGGAGCAAAGGGAGTACTTTTGGACTTGGACCGAAATAATTTCAAGGGCCTGTAACCCTTTCAAGAGGCACGGGTACATGAACAAAACAACGCGTATTCTTTGGATATTTATTGCGTTTTTCTTGAAAATGTCTTGATTTAGGGATCGAGGATGTCATTGGTAGCCTACTTGGCCCAAATTATCCTCTCAATGGCCCTGGTAAAATAAATAGTTGGTGTAATTATTCAAAAGAACGTGCAAAAAAGTCAACCAAATTCGGCGTTAATACTAAGAAAAGCTTATGGTGTATTTATTGTCGCTCTACAACAGCTAAGGTCTTTTAGCGACAGGGCTCATATTTAATTTTATATCAAGTTGACGATGTCATCACATTATTACCCGACTTATTCTCACTGCGTATTGCAAGAAAGAACACACTTGGTACCGTTTTTGAAGTCCTTGGTTTGACCCGATCTAGAATCGATCTCAAATCTACCGGCACAGGAGCCGAAGGCGATAATCACTCGGCCACTGAGTTGGCAACTTCGACATTTATGTAAGAACAGAGAGATCTTCTGGCAATTCATGCAATGATATTTAGCACGAAGACGTGAACAACAGACCTGTATCACAGGCTTGACGTACAAGTACAAACGCAGGAAATACGTTTCAACTAAGCCTGAAACAGGAAGCTTAAAAAAACACAAACTGAACGCATACGACAACACAATTTTCAAGCTATAAAAAATTAAAGCACTAACTATTCCAATGAGATGAATAGCACTAGCAACAATCAATGTCGAAACCGCAAAGTTGTGGTAGGATTACAACGGAAACTAAAACATAAAACTTTTTCTTTACTTGAGTTTTCTAAATTTTGAGCATATGCAGAAGCCGCTTGCTACAGGTGGTGGTAAAAAGATGGCCGTTTGTTTTGAGGCTCAGTAGCCTAACAGAGAGGCACGTAACGTGACGTAAGTGAAGATTCGATCAACACAACTTCTAAGTTAGCTTAATGTCCGAGTGGTTATCGAATTCGGCTCTAGTGCTGGTAGATTTGAGATCGATTCCATCTCGGGTCATACCGAAGACTTTAAAAACTGTACTGATTGTGTTCTTTCTTGCATAACGCAGTGAAGATAAGTCGGGTAATAATGTGATAACATTGTAAATCTGATGCAAAATTAAAAATAAGTCCTGTCCACGGCCTACTAGAACACGGCCAAATATGTTGTTATTTGAGGAAATTTCTAAGAGTCTGAATTGTTACAATCATAGCAATGACAAAGCTATCATCCTCCCGTTCCCAGAAGTAAGTAAAATGAGCAATATTTGCATCTAGACATATTTTTGGCTTGTTTTGCCGGAGATTTAGATATGTATGTTAATCACAATTTATGCAATAATAATGTAAAATATGTAAGACTTTCCAACTGCATCCTGGAGGTAGTCTCATCATACAGTCGTTAGGTTTTTTGTATAGCAGGATCTTTCGCCAAAAGCCATATTTTACTTGCAAAATTAAACTTGGCGAAAAACAAAACGAACTAAAATTGAAATTGGCACATCAAATGAACAACTTACAACATAGAATCCACAAAAAATCCCTGATATTTTACATAAAACATGCAATTGCACCAAATGATACTATACCTCCAGAGTGCAGTTGGAAAGTCTTAAATATTACATTATTATTGTGTAAACTGTGCTCAACGTACATACCTAATCTCCGGTTAAACAAGCCAAACATATGTCTAGATGCAAATATTACTTATTTAACTTACTTCTGGAAATGGGAAGATGACAGGTTTGTCATTGCTATGATTGTAACAATTCAGACTCTTAGAAATTTCCTCAAATAGCAACATATTTGGCCGTGTTCTAGTAGGTTATGTCCTGTCGCTAAATGACCCTAGCAGTTGTAATGTACAGCGACAATAAGTAAAAATAAGTTATAACTTCCAAGTTGGCTGTTTTCCACTTTTCCCAAGAATTATTTGCTCATAAACTCCATTAATAAAGATCTTATTTCAGAGTGACCCGGATTATTTGGAACTTTTCCTTCAAGTTACCAAAGGCACAGCATCGTGCTCTTGGAAGGTGACAAACCAACCTTTTCCAAGTATACCTTTTTCAACTACTTTACTTATCTGTGTGAAGCAGGGTTCTCTTCATTGTTGACTATTAAAACAAAACATCGATCTTGCTTAGTTCCCAAAGACGACATGCGAGTAGCTCTTTCAACGACTGTTCCAGGAATCTCCAAAATTGTTCGTGGAAAGCAAGCACAAAAGTCTCACTGATTGACAAGCAATTATTGCGTGTCAGTTATTAATAAAAGAAAAAAATTAAACAATCTTGGGTGCTTTTATCATAGTTACTTAGAACATTTGGGTAGACATTATTTTTCACAGGACCCCGTCAAGAATAAGCTTATCTTCGGCAAATAGACAGCTTGTTTTTGATATTTACCAAGGTAAATCCACACAAAAAAGGATATTTTGCATTTCTTCGCATGGTTGAATGGACATGATGACATCACAGCGGGTCACCAAAACTGTGGGGTAAATTTTACTTTTTTCATTCGGCAAGGGGTAAACGAGACAAAAAAGGTTAAGAACCCCTGATATAGGGCATGTGAAGCAGTGTTGTATTTTTTTTAATTTTAAATTGTGAAAAAATGAACGTAGCCGCTTCGCTCAAGAAGTAAGTGAAAAGCAATACTGCATTTCAAAAAAAACATTGCCTTAGTAAGTCAACGTGCCACAGTAGATTCCAAACTCTTTTGGTGAGCCATAGTCCATAAAAAATTAAAAACCACTGCCGTAGACTGTGCCCTCCATGGTCGGGGTAAGGGCGACAGTTGACATAGTCCTTTATACCGCTTTCATCAATCGTAACGTCGATAATCATGTTTGCCCATCAAAGTAAACCTATACTGCAAGCAGCAAGCGCTTTTGTGGCTGTGCTCAGTCACAGCACAGATGCAAGTGACAGAAAACAAACAAATCGAATAGCCTATTTGGAATGGTCTACAATTATGTTGTGATAATCACGGAAGCAGAAAATTAACAACAGCGTTATCCTAAACAAAAATATTTCGTTCTAACGCAAAATTATTTGTTATAGTTTTACGTTGCTTTATCTAGAAAGAAAAGCAATTCCATTTCGTTGTGAATTCGAAATAAAATTATTCAGATCTTTTTGGAATTTTAATTCCGGGAGTGAGATGGCAAAATTCTTAAGGAAGCGTTACGGTATCATTGTAAATCTAGTAAAATTAATAGATCAGCAATTCCAAGTCGAGTTCGTACTTTGTTGGAAGTATATTCCCAACAATTCATTTTATCCAGGTCTGATAAAACATTTGACATCAAGACTAAGTTAAAATTTAATTTTTTTTTTAAAACTAAGTTAAAATGTTATACGGTAATTATTGTACTGATAAAATAGTACTCCTCAGCAGTTGAGCTATTATGTTGTTTCATGCATGGCCATGTCGGTAGCTTACTTAAAAAATGAGGTGCTTGTGGAAAAAAAATTGCTTGATTGATTTATTTCAGCTAAATATTGTATTCCTCTTTTTTTCTATTCTTTTGATATATCGCTGTAGTCTATTTTGTCCAAATCACATCACCAGTCCTTCAGCAATCAAAATGGCAGTGACTTCATTGGTGAAGGTGAAGCTTTGTAAAAAGTATGATGTCATTTCGGTGATAGATGGCGCTCATGCTCCTGGTCAAATAGAGTTAAACATAAAGGAAATCGGATGCGATTTCTACATGGGTAAGATTAGACTCAGGAAGTAATAAAGCCAATGGTAACATGGAAACTTTTCTTGGCCTAAATTCTTTTTCTATACAATGCATTTATATCTAAGACTTCTACAGACAACAAACAAAAAAACATTTTACACTCCACCACTGTACTACAGATATTTACAAACCTCTTAAAGATTCGTGCGAATCTTCTTAAATTTCTCAGTCCTTCTTGCCTGTAGCAAAAGTTGTCATTTTTTAATAAACTTTTATCTCCCAACTTTCAATAGTAGTTTCATAGCAAGCGTCAAAATGGCCAAACATTAACCACCATTTAAACTAAATTCTATACATTAAAAACCGTAATGGTGAGCTATTTCTCAGCTATCACAAAGGCTGCAAGCGATGTTTCAAAGGTTGCAAAAGATGGGGCACCTTGATACTTGGACTGATAAACAAAATTTTTTTCTGCACAGCGAAGTGGCAAGAGCCCTGGTTCGACGTTTTAAAGGAGCTGGGGACTCTGGTTCGACACCACACAAGAGCATGCCGCTGTGACTTTATCCAGACACCTATACGCAAACCTGAATGTAGACACCAAGATTGGTTTCTTTGCCTTCTTGTGCACTTAATCTTAACTTTTAACTTCCGAGCGTAAGCCTGGATACCACAAAAAGTCTCGAATAGTAATACATTCGACTTGGAGTTGAATTTGGGCTTTGGTGATTTATAGAAAACAATCACAAAATACTCCAGCTCTTTGGTGGAGTGGGCGCAAAAAATGCTGTGTGAGGCTTTAGGAACATCTCCTCTTGACATACCGAACACCATGAGAGCCCCTTGCATGGCTATCATCAGCCTTCCTCCTGTTACATCCGAGATTAAGTAAGTTTAAAATACAAAATCTTTATCGAAGCATATGAAATGAAGCAACTTCATTTCACTTATATTATTATTTAAATTTAATACAAAAAATATATGTCTAATAGTTAGATTTAGGATTCTATGAAGATGTCACCAAGAAAGAACTCAGCATGTAGGCCAACAAAAACGTTATTATTGAAAATAAAGCAGTGCTCTTTAACAAGGGTTACGAGAAACAGGTAGTGGAGTTTCGTAAGTTTAAAGGGTTCCTCGTTTTTTATAGAAATAGATTTATTACTTCAGTATAGTGATTCGTCATTTTAAATTTTTAGATCGTACCGCATTTATATTCCAAGTAGGCCAGCTAGTAAAACAAGAGGTTGAGTGCAGTCAATAGCCAAAAAAAAAGACGTTGATAGTTGTTGATAGTTGATAACCTCACTTGTTCATTGTTATGCTATTAACAAGAACGTTATTGTTTTAATCTAAATCTTTGTTAGTGGGGGTTCCGTGACAAATGCGAAAGTAAATCAGAGGTTTCGCGACGACAAAAAGATTGAAGAGCGCCGAAACAGACTATTTAGCTTAGTTTACTTCCGATGCTGTACAGCACACACGACTCCAAATAATCAGAGTGACAGATCTTAATACACACTACTCGGCAGGGAAACACATTTTACACAGTGGAAATAAAGAATAGGATCCTCATTGGGGTTGCTGTGCGTTTGCGCTGATTGGTTTCAGACGACGTAGGCTACCTGCATTTTCAACGTACTGTAGGCTACCTATTTTTGTAATTTTTGATAACAGGCTACTTTTCATTTGTTTTCTTTGTAATGTGTGTGTATTTGTTTAATAGAGAAATAAAAACATTGTGGTTACCCACAGATGATTTTCACGCTTACATTTTGTTATAGAGCTTTAGATACCGTTTTCAAGCAGACCTTGTTGCTGTTGGAGCGATATTTCATT
Organism: Aplidium turbinatum; assembly: GCF_918807975.1. Lineage (NCBI taxonomy): Eukaryota > Metazoa > Chordata > Ascidiacea > Aplousobranchia > Polyclinidae > Aplidium > Aplidium turbinatum. The sequence continues at coordinate 53,154,557 of NC_137472.1, forward strand.
CTTGTTGCCTTCACCGAAACGGATGGAAGATTTTGGCTTCGAATATCTGCAAACGTGTACAATGTCAAGGCAGATTATTTTAAACTTCGAGATGCGTTGATCGATTTGTACGAGATCAAAGACTAACTTATGTAGGCTACAAATGCTCCACCTGTTAGTTTTTGTTAATTTGGTTTTTGAATCTTTATCCTCGGACTGACTAGGCCTTGATTGGTTATTCCTGGTTGTTTCGTATACTTTGTAGAGCAGTGGTTCTCAACCGGGGGTCCGCGGACCCCAAGGGGTCCGTGAAGCGATTTCCGGGGGTCCGCGAAAGTTTCCGAGTTTTCAACATGACGGATAAATTAAGAAATTTAAAAATTGTTTGTGCTTTGTTTATGTATTAGCCTACAGTGATTCTTAAACTGTAAGTCGCAACGCACTGGTGCGTCGTTTGAAATTGCAAAGGACATTGCACAAAGGTTTGGTTTCATAACTAAAATATCATATAAATTACTTAAACTCTTTAATAAGGCTATGTTGGCTATGTTCAACTTAATTTTTTTGAGACAGCAGATTGTTGATCAATGATTAATTTAGAAATACAAACGTTAGTCAGCAGTCTATCACCACTCACAGGTTTGCAATGACTGTGATCATAACGAATTAATATTGATTTCAAATAAAAAAAGGGAGAAATTTTTTGTAACAGTCGCAAGTATTCTATTAACTTTTGATAAAAGTTATAGAAAAACATCAAATGAGCATATAGCTTACCGATGTTTGATCCTGTGTGCCAACATATAGCTCATAAGTCATAACTTAACATAATTTCGTCAACCTCATCAATCGTCAAGTGCGTTGCGAATTCAGCAAATTCTTTTAAGTGTGTTGCTTTGAAACTTATGTAACATATGATTCCATAAGGAAACGCGATATACCAAACTTTCAAATTGAAATTTTTAGGGGTCCGCGACCGCTTCGAAGACACCAAAAGGGGTCCACCAAGACAAAAAGGTTGAGAACCACTGTTGTAGAGGCTCTTGACGCACCGGTTACCGAGATTGGCAGAGTGAAGTTTCCGATTGTTGAAGTGTTGTTGTTGGGGAATTATTCCATTCACTGGATGCCGCTGAATGGAGAGCAGTCCTGAAATGCGTTGCTCAAGCGCACACCCCGAGAACCGAACCAGCGTCGCGTGATCTTGAGTCGTGTGCGTAACCGCTGAGATAACGGGCGGAGTTCTGAAAAGTGAACAACAAGGCAGTTGGAAGATTAAATAATATTATTGATAAAAGATTGAGCGTATTTTCACAGGTGGGCATCGATATTTTTAAAGTACTTTGGTACTGGTGCGCGGTACTTGTAGTAAAAAGTACCGAATTACTTTTGTCGTAATCGGTACCGGAGGTTCTTAAAATTCACCAAACTAATAAAATTCTTTTCGTGGTATTGCAAACGAAGTATTGTTCCCAATAATAAACTAACTAAAATCACCATAATGACAATCGTGCTTGTATTGATTATAGTCTTCGCTCTTCTAATCCTTTCACGCGAACTCACACATGAAGTAATGGACAACTCAGATAGCCACTTTATCTGGTCCAGATCGGGTACGGATCTGACCAGATCCTTACCAGATGTGGGCCAGATAAAATGGTTGTCTGAGTGTGTGTTACTAGAATTACATTTAAGTAAACTGAATCAAGTTCCATTGATACCAAAAGATTAGAATCCAGTAATCGCTATGCACAGGAAGGTGTTGTATCAATTTCATTAAGGTACCTGCAGCTAATAAGGCCCGTTAATTTTCAAACATCAATATTTTTCTAATTACTGCATAATTTTAAACGAAACTTGGAATGAGGATACTTTGGGCCTATGTAAACAACATATCTGTGAAACAAGTTTCTACGTAAAAGGAGTTGCGAAATATTAAAAAAATAAAAAAAAATTCAAGCGGGCCTTATTAGATGCATGCGTTGTGAATAAGGCCCGGTTTAAACTTGCACCAAAAGTGGTAAAAAAGGTGTATTTTTACAATAACAACATCACAAAACAACTTCTAATCGACAACACAGGCACAGAACTAATAAGTAAATATACAAATACAACTATTTCCTCTCCCCCATGCTCCATTTTTTTTCAAGGCGACATGGTGTTTTTAGATATGGTAGGGATGCTAAAGTATTTTGATACTGACTTTATGATATTTCCATTGCAATAAAAATTGGATTAATGGTGTAACAAGAATTGTTTGGGTCACTCAAGTCTTTAACCCTCACTTTCTTAACCAGGGGTGCACAACGGTACAATTTTCTTACCCCATGAGCCCAAGAGCCTTATTACCAATATTAGCCTAGTCTGATCATCATTATCAGTCTTGCATTAACTAGAAAAAGTTCAAATTTATTGATTTTACTGCATCAGCATGCACATATCTTTCACAAAAAGTGCAAAAAAAACGGAAGTCAAAGCGGTTTGTTAACTGCAGAGCAGTCTAAAATGTGTGAAAATAAATAAAACCACTCAATTTCAGTCCCCCCAAACTTCAACTTTCCGTAACTCAAAAAGTTCTGAACTTGAGGCTGTAAAAATTCACCAGTCAGTCTCAATTCACCATAGCAGCAATCAGAGCATCTACTTTTGTTTAAAAGAGTTGTAACTACCGAGATCCCGGGGTGGGCCTTATTACTGGCCGGGCCTTATTAGCTGCAGGTGCCTTATAATAATATAACAATTGTGTTTTATTTTCTTATTTTTATAATCGGAGATCCATTGAGGTTTTGAATCCAGGGTGGTTGCGCCTCACCATCATGACACAATCTTGTGCTTTGGAGCGGCGTCGAACCGACGCCCTCTCGAACGTCGGGTAGGCGGTCTCATCGATCGCCCACGCAGCCAACGATATCTACTTAGCTGGTTAGACCAATTACGCAAATTGTGGCAAATCTAATCGGCATGTAAAAAGGAACAGCTGATTGGGTGTCTACTAAGGTCAGTTGCTGTTAAACCAGAAGCCTTTGTTACTTTTAGTGACTATATGTTCCTCCCCTCTTGTTAACTCGAAATGGCACACATTTCAAGAACCAACTTAGACAATAATCACAGCTCCCTGAAACATAATCGCATATATTTATTTATTATGGTTCAAGTTTTGTTACTACAGTAATGTAAAAGCTGGATAGATAAGCTATTTACAAAAGTAACTGGTGTATGCGTCAAGTGCGCCAAACATTAAATCTTTGAAAAAGATTTTTTGTATTTTTGAGAAAGGCAAGTATTAAGTTTGAGAGCAAGTTACTGAATGAAACACTGTCCAAGTGATTTGCTCAAGCGCTTTAGAAAAGCACCCGCTAGATTGCGCCATTGAAGCACAAAAAGGACAGATTAGTGACGTAATAAATTTGATTGATATGAACTTAAGTTACGTAACCGTTTCAAATTAACTTTCGTTTGTTGAACAAGATACTACCATGCAATTCCAGGATAAATAATTAGGTTCCTTAAAGATAAAATTTAAGTGCAAAGGTTTCAAATGAAAGTTAGTTGACTGCAAGAGAAATTATTACAACATGTGCTCAGAAGAAAATGTTCCCTTAGTAGGAATTGGGACGATGTTGATTGTTGATATACCATTACTGTACGTATAGTGATTGGATTGCATTCATACATTTCGTTTTATTTCAGCCAAATGTCACATATTTATCCGGATAAAGTTACAGTACCGCCGTTTAGTAGAAGTCTATTTCAATTGTAATCTCAATTGAGTGTACGTACATTTAATGTTGCGCCGAGGATCCAATCAACAAAACTACACAACCGCATTTTATAGCTTTTTCTCATCTGATTTCTCAACACTAGCTCATGGCTCTCATTTAAAACATGTGACATTGCAAATATAACGTATGTTTCGAGTTTCGTTGATACCTAGTTTGTCCTATTTTTGTAGAACAATCACTTTAATTAAATGATTTTGTTTTCATACTTTACGGAAAGGGAAAGTACAATCTTTTCGGCTTAGCAAATGACAATAACCAAATCTGCAGTCGGAGCACCTAGTAGGCTCACGTGTTTGGTGCTTGTGCTGTGTGGGCTGTCACCTGTCACTGCCCAGTGTGGGCTGTTACCTAGCTTGCTGCATCATGTTGCATATCACCGAGGGGAAAATAAACTGCAAGTTTTGAAAAACTGCAATCAACAGAAGCTTTAAGTTCTAGTGAAGTCTACAAAGCCACAGATGTTAAACATTTTTTCGAGTTTGGACGCAACCAAAAGCGTTTGCTGTTGTCAAGAATACGAGGTACAATTGTAACTTTAGCATCAAAAATTTCTCAAAACCAACTTGTAAAAATTGTCTATTTTTGCTTATTACGAAAATTTTCAACATAGATAATCGCCAATCAGTTTTGTTTATACACCAAACGTTTGACGATTTTATCAGCGATTTGGTTGAACAATCATTTCTGTGTGGCGTGTAAGGCTTTTGTTTTATGGTTTATTCGTCATCTGATTGTGAGACATGGTTGATAGCGAAAACCAAAAGATCTGTCATCGCTAATTTAGTTTTATTTTCTCATCCCCATATAAGACTGATCTCTTTATTCCTGAATACTTTAACGATTTGTTGACAAAGCGTCCCATTAACCGGCTCGAAAACGTTGAATCAATGTAAAAAGGACAAACTTTTCTAGCTGTGTTAGTTGTGCTTGATGAAAGTTGTAAGCTGGACAAGCATAACTCGCAGCGATAGCAATTAGTAAAGTTTACTGACGCCGGAAAAAATTTGTAACAAAACGTTCTTTTTGTTGCTTAACCCAAGGCGATGATCTTTAGCGCAAGGTTTTGCGAGCGATATAACAAGTTGAAGGAGGTCAAGTTTACAATTTAGAGCTATTTAGCTGGTCGCTTTAAAGTGGTGAAATCATTTTATGCATGAACGAATTCGTTGCAGTAGTTTTTTACTCTCAGAATAGACCAGCTTTAATTCAACCGTAAAAAAAAAGTAAAAGTTAAATCTTCTTGCTTAAATTTCTTAACTGCATGACATTAGAACTGATACGACGTCAAAAGCAGAAAAGTCGGAATTGCAGTTGTAGTTGTGCAAACAAGTTCAGTCTTTCTCAGAGTTCTTGATTTAATTCAGTTTATTTTTATTTCATCATAACCAACCCATTAAAACAAGAAAAATGACTTTTTTTAGATCAACAATTACTTGTTACTCAAATTACAAACTAGTAATTGAGTACTTGAGATTAACATCACACTTAACTGTCACAGCTGTTTCCGATACTGGTAAGTCTGTGCCATCGAAATTATTACGTCCTTATAATGTTTTATTTAGATGAATTTCAAAATTTGTTGGTGTTTGTTATGGTAAGACTGCTTTCCTTTTGTAATATTGTTGATCGATCCTTTCTGTTCTACACAAAAGTAAACTACTATGAAAAATAGGAATTTCTATTCCCAGGATAACAGAAACATTCCCACAATTAATCAAAAGTGATGAAGTGAGTTGCTCTAACTAAAGTACAAAGGAAAAGTTTGAGCTTCTGAAAACAAAGTTATGAAAACAGGGGTAAGTGATGATAAACCTTCAAGTTTCACACAAGGAAATCGCTTAATTACAAAAAATGAATCAGCTGCCAAAATAGTGTAAATGCGCTATGTTTGAATGGCCTAAAGAAGGAAAATGCAAAATGCGTTACTTTGTATAACCTTGTGAAGAAATACAAGGGCTTTATGTGATAAACTAGCCAAAAACGAAGGTTTATTACAGGCGATAAGCGCTCTAACAACCAATTGAGGAAAATTTGCATTTCGAAACTACAAAGCATTTCAATCATTAACTGAATGCTACTGAACAGGAACCCATTGTGGCGGAGTGGCGATTTTTATTAAATTTTCTTGAAAATTTCCCTTCAATTGATGGATTAATGTTTAATTATAGAAAAGTCGATAACAAAAATTGGTAGACATTACAAAAAGAGAGTCGATGCAGTTCACAAAGAAAGGTAGCTCAGCATTGCTCTTGTGAAGTCCTGTGTCAATAGCCTACGTCTGGGATGATTTTGTCTCGCATTAAATTTGTAAGGCTAATCATTCTCGGTCAATAAACGCTATGCTGAGAAAGGTTACTGGCTCCACTTTTCTAGCATGAAAGCAGAAATGCGACTACTCGATTGAAAAGAAGCTTTGTGGTTATTTTGTTCTTTTTGCTTTTCTAACCACGGGACAAAGCGTCTTGAGAAAAATTAGAACTCGTTAAGTAGACTTTAGGCAACAGATCAAAATTCGATTATTTAGTGATTTTTCGACGCTGCTTGCAACTCTCCAAGCAAATAAAGTATAGCAGCGCATAGGGATTGAATGACAGACAGTAAACCTATGTTAAATCACTTTAGTAACAATGTTTCGACGTTTTATACAAGATTGAATTCGAAAAATATACGAAACAAACTTGAACAATAGCAGAGCTCAAGATATAATGTAGAGTCTTAGACTCATCGTCGTTTATCATGTAAGACTATATGGCATTATGGAATTGACACCAAACGACAATGTAGAATTTCTTCAAAATGTGCTCGAAACGATGTCACTTACATTTGCACCTCTGGCATGAATTTTTGATTATGTCAGTGTATTCCTTTCACGAAGGAGAACTGCATTTCGTTTGATCCCACGAGCTAGAAGGCCGTACTCGGCAACGTGATTAAGGTGGTGAACTGGTGATGCGGTAAAATTAGGAAAAGTAGTACCTTTTTCCTGAGAGTGTTGATAAAAAAGTTAATGTTTTTTTTTTTAGTTTTAAGTTCATTAATATGTGTTGTGAGCTACTCTACCGTAAACCGATGAAAGTAAAGCTAACGTGACTTTTGAAAAGGCAACCTCGTTTCGTTACAATGTCAATTTGTATAGACCCGTCTAAAGTAAATTCATCTTGACAGGGTCAATTGCAACGTATCTGGGGTGGACTGACACCTTTATTAAGAAATGAGCCATAACGGTGAACAGTTAACTGGTTCTATTGCGACCACCCACGGGTGGTTTCGAATTAAGTGTCTCGTCCATTGATGGAAGTTTTGTTTTGAACATTGAGTTGTAGTCTTTTATTTTTATGTGTTTTTTCTGCTTCGACTGACTGCCATTAAACGTAAGAGGTTCAACTTTTGCTTTCTTTGAAAGGCTTCGGCTTTGCAAGTAGGCTAATCCAAATTAAGGAACAAACTATATAAGTTACTGTTTACTTATTTCAACAGCAAACTTTAGCGGCTAAAACTAGGTTGTTAGAACAAGTAAGTGTGCTCTGATTGGTTCAATGTTAACAGATGTAATTATTATGTAAAACTGCTATGATAGTTTTATTTTTTTCACGTCATTTACACAATTATACTTTGGTCCACTCTAGCGCAGTGATTCCCAACTTTTTTTGGATGACGATCTCTTATGTTGATTTTAAATACCTTGCGTTCCCCCCGATCAACTATTTTTTCTAATCGATGGTCACGACAAACAAAGTCGGTGGTCGAAACCCCCAGGTTGGGAACTCCTGCGTCTAGCGTCTTAATTATTCTCTTGTTGTGTGCTTTTTACATGAAGTTTCAATTTTATAAACGCAGTTGTCAATTTGTCATATGGCTTAGGTCAGTGATTTTCAACCATTGTCCCTGGTCTTAGACTACTTATAGGCTGCGACAAGAAATAATATCATGTGTAACAACTTTTGAATTCTAGTACGGTAAGCAGGTTACAAAAAACTAATCTATTAATTTCCACATTGTTTTATTCAATGTTTCTTAACCTAACAATACCAATATTTTATTGTCAATCAAAACCACAATCAATATCAGCTCAGGGCGATCATTAGTTTGCTGGTGAGCATTGAGCAGTGACATTCATCTTTTTACACATTTAGAAGACATTTTGCAAACCCGAACGCTTGGTGTCCTATTATGATCGCCGCAATTCCACATTAGAAGCATTTGAAATAAAATATCATGTCACAAAAACGAGAAATGAAAACATGGCGCAGTGTTAAGTCTACCCTTTAATTTTCCTTTTTGTGACGTAACTTTCTCATCGGAAGATGATTTAAGAGTTGCCACAGTTTTAGTTTAAATTTTCACAGCATAAACAAACCGTCTGAAGCTCTAAATCAAGACTACGTATGATTAGTTTCTAAGTCTAGCAAGTCATGCGGTCGAAAGCTTAAAATATTTTATAATGCTCACATTGTGACAATGAAAAGTATGACACCTTGTCATTTCATGTTTAGTCAAGTGTGAAGTTACATTGCAATTTGCGTGGTTTCTAAGTAACGAAATGTCGGCTTGTCACGAATTTTTTAGGTTCTGCAAAGGTCTGTTTGCCATGCACACACTACAAAAAACAATTTTTGATCATCGGATTGCTACTAGGTATCCGAAATATTTTGTGAACATCTTTCCTTTTAGTTTGAAATCAAATGTTTGAGAGTCAGAACTCTGGTCGTACATTCAGGCAAAACTGGTTTCAGTTCTCTGTAAATTGTCTCATTTCGAGGCACACAATGAAAAACACTTTTTTGTCCGTTATTTTTTCGAACATGCTTTATTGCTTCAAACCAATTTGATTACTGTCTGTCTGCTGTATTTGATTTTATCAAATGTCAATGTTTGTATTTCAATGTATGCCCTGAGGACTGGGCGAAGACTTGTCGTTTTGTGCAGAAAAAAACACAAGATTTGGCGTCTAAATATGTAGTTGCAAAAAAGGTTTCACTCTCTATCTCGCTCGCTCTCTGCAGCAATCCACATTACGTTCGCTGTGGCTTGCGTTGCGTAGTGGTTAACTGACTGGTGTATGTTGTTGTACTGCAGGCCAAAACAATACGGGTTACATGCATTCTTGAACAAGAACAACGGGTAGCGTAATGTGAACAAACCGTTTGCTATATTAACCTAAGAAAAAAAATTGAAAGTTTTCACTTGCTAGGCCTACATGTTTTGTTAGCATTTCAAAAATAGGCCATACGTTGTAATTCTTGCACACAATACGAAACAAGAGAACAATTATATGTTCTGAATTTTTTGAGCTTTTACTTTAGGCTAGTTACTAGTAAGACTTGTTAGTTAGATTGTTTATCGATTGTCAGGAAGTATTTCAGTGGGAAAGAGACACTTGTGCCAGCCATGCAAGCATATTCGATCATCTGCTGTCCAACAACTCTACAATGACAAATAAATCAAAAAAAACTTGTAAGCTTTTTTCAATGCATTTTAAAATCGAGGAATCGCCTCCATTAACGCAGTCATCAGATTGTTTTTAGGAATAGATTCTCTCGGAAAATCAAGTGGGAAAACCTATTATTGCCAACCAAAAATCAGATCAAAGCTACTGTGACCTATTGTATTAACTGCCTACGTACAGTGAATTTTTCTTTTAGCGCTGCAGATTCTGTAAGATATGCGCTGCTCGGAGAGCTTTGCAAAGCAGACAGTGTCAGCGCAGCCTTAAAGAGGCTTAGCCGACTAAATTAAATAGTGATATACTTAATAATACATGTAATAGAGGATCATCAGAAGGTCCTTATTCAAATAGAATCTAAATGGAATCTATTTGAATAAGGATCTTCTAATGATCCTCCTTTAGGTGAAACAGGCTGTTAAGGATTCAGATAGTAATAACTATATTTGATTTAATTTGCTCTGCTTTGCTTATTTGCTTAGCATTGAGCACTTTTTGTAGTAATAATAGTTTTCATTGTTTTCATAATACACATAAGTTTTCAGTTTCACATCAACTTGTACTTTTTGCTAATAAATTAATTTGTTCAGGCAAAGCCAATATTAGGTGAAGCATCTTTTCAATCCAACCTGCTCAACGTGGAATAACTGATCGGTATTTGTGTCTGGATAAATGGATTAATTTAGTTTTTCCAATAAAAGTTTTTTGGGGCTATTAATATAATATTAGCTTCCAATTACTCTGGTCGTGAGCTTAGGTAAACGTTTATTTTCAGTGTTTAGATTTACTGCTTTCTTTTATTTTAACTGATAGAAGTGTAACGCTGACAGTAAATAGAAAGATTTTGATGAGTTTAGCCGCTTAAACAGCTTAAACGAATTCCTTTGTCTTGTACGTAGAAAGGTGAATTGTTACTTCTAACAAGTTTCGAGTGTAAGCCGTGGTTCTAAAGAGCTCTGTTACTACAAGTTTATAAAATTGGTCATTTATTTCACAAGCGAGTTGTTTTATTGCGACATTTGAAATTTGCTTAGTTTTTTTTTTTTATAAATTGTTACTCCTTTTTGAGGTTATGAACTGCTTTGTCGAAGTAACTTTAGATTAACTTTATTTACGAGTTGCACATTTATGAGCATATTGCAAATTTTTCTTAGAACCGTGTGCTGTTTCTTCCTTCTGTAGCGTAAACAAAGAAAAGCATCCTAATGTGTCCACTTTGCCGCGAGTTAGTGAGAAAATTGCTTGGGCAAGTGGCAACAGCTGTTGCTTGAGTCTGCCTGACGCTTAAAACATTGAACGGCAAGTTACTTTGGTGGGTTACGGTGCGACGGTTATAAGTGTCAAGATAATCTTTACATCATTTTTAGCCTTTTGCTTGTAAATGTTACCACGGTGAAGTTAATTTCATTGGTGTGATTGGTGTGAAGAATATTTAAGAGGCTAACTGTGATTTGAACTTCGACACAGTAAGGCTATTGAGAAGGTATCAAGGAGGAAAGGAGAAACTTTGTGGAAATGTTACAGAGGTTTAGGTATTGTTTAATATTCTATACATTTTCACAACCGTAACTTTTGTGAGTCAAAATTGGAGATGTTACAAGCTGCAGGTGTTGGAGTATCGCGAAATTGTAAATTGCTTTCTTGAAATTACGTGTTGTATGGTCCCCAAAGGCTCTTTTTTGATTTGTAAAATTTGCTGTTGAATTATAAGATTTGATGTTTTGCTATGATGTATTTAATCTGTCAAGCGCATACATACTGTAGCCTACAGAAGATAAACAGAAAGTTAAGTGCAAGGTTGCAAGTCTAGTTACTCCTTTTTTCTTCCAATATGTCAAAATTGTGTTACGTAAGTAATCTAACTATTTTAAATGATAACCTTTGCAAATTGTTGAATCCTGCTAATACATACATTGTGCAAAAATCTCTATACTACCGTTAGGCCTATTAAGGGACGACTCCTATAGAATTACCACAACTACTCACAATTAGTCTATCAATTTAGCATTTTATCTCAGTTTCACGCAAGTTTTTATGGATTTGGCATGTTGATAAGATTTGGCTTACAGTAACCATTTTTGAATATTACTGCTTTTGCTCTTGAAATATTTTCTGACAGCGTAAACTGATAAGTCAGCTAAAAGAAAAACTGGTAAACTCCATGACCATCGCCAACCAATTTTCTCGGCTTTTAACCTGGAACATGTGCAGATAGGTCTACTTCAAAATACTCTTATCTCTGCTACAGTCACGGTCGTTAATGTCAAAAACTCAAGATCAGGACAATTGACTGCTTGTAAGCAGATCAATTCCACTGGGACCTGCGAGCTTCAGCCTCTCCTGATGTTGACGATTAATTGTAAAACAAAACCACCTCGTAAAACTTAAACAATATCATTTTTAAAACTTTAATTCTACACTTGTGAAATAATCAACGATCATGCTGCTAAAAGCGAAACTCAATCCATCACTTAAAAAGTATTGTTAAGCTTCTCAAACGTTATGAAATTGCGTCCTGAACTTGAAGATTAAAAGGGTTTCTGAAACATTTTGGTCGATTTAAAGTTTTAGCATCCTAAAAAATGCTTTTTAGGTTTGTGGTAAGCTAAATGTAAAATTATCAGCTCGAAAAAGTGTCAAAATCCTCTTTTATGGGCATAAGTTCAGAAATAGCCTGCTTTGCTGTTTTATTTGAATCTTTGAAACATTCTTGCTGAAAGCTGCCATTTTGTGACTCAACCCTTTTCAAACTATACAATTCAATTATGGTTAAAAATATTTTATTCACAAGATAAAATTTCCTATTATAAGCAACACTAACAAACCTACTGCGGTAGTCTATTTTTAAACGAGCAAAATATGTTATTTTGCTATTTCATTTCCACTTTCAAACTTGTCACCAAATAAGGAGTTTCCTTTAGGTTGAACAACATAAATCAAGTTTATTTGTCTTGAGATTTCATTTAAATTAAGGGGATTAATAAAATGCAAATCCCAATTTAAAATATATGCTTTCAAGAAATGTGCTATTACTCTACCATGTTGTAGTCTACTGTAAGCGGTCTTAATTATCGTGCTGATGAGTAAGGGACAGGATTAAGCCAAATATAGCTCCTCCAAGTAACTTAAATTATAGCCAGAGTGAAAAACAAATACTTAAGAAATAGAACAAGCAAGTTTACCTTTTAATCTTTCCGTTAACAACCTGGCTCAGCAACCATTCAGTTTACAAATAACTTGAAACAAACAAGATATCCAAGACAAGGCCATCATATGGAGAGCATATGTGGTTTACAAGATGACTTTTGTGGTTAGGTTATAAACCATAGTAGAGCTAGTAATTTTTTTCGTCTGTGCAGACTGCATAGTTTTTGCTGTATTGCCCATAACTTTTACGAGAAGTAGCGCAGTCAGGAGTATTTAAAGGTGGAAGGGATACCTTGTAACTTTGTGTAGGAAATAGAAAGTAAAGGCCTGCAATGTGATGCGTAGTTTTTTTGAGCGCATTTTGGAGACTATGATTGCTGCATGTAACTCCGTTTCCTTTAAGCTTCCAGATTTTAAAAATAAAAGTTGCATGTTAGTTTTGCTTTCAGGATGCGAAAAGCGTCATATTAAAAGGGAGAGTGAAAGAGAGCAAGAAATTTGTTTATACCTTGGCTTAGAATGTAACTATACATTAATTTTTAAACGTAGCTTACTAAAGCCATGATATACTAAAGACCCAAAATTCTAGAATGGAAAAGAATTGAGTAAGGATGCCGACAAATACTTGCACCAAAGACGTGACTGAGATATCGCATCTATTCCAGGCAAAAACATAATCGTAAATTTTTTTTGAAGTTTTAAAAAATTGTATGAAAAGAAACCAGCTGTGTTAAACTTCTCTCAATGTCATGCTTGGTTGGTAAAGTTATATTTTCTGAATGAGTGACAACAATGAGAAAATAACCTTGTAAAGATAATGCAAAATCAAGCGATTGACTAAAGTCTGCTTCTTTAATGCCGTAACTAATTTTAAAGTGCTTGTGGTTAAACAAAAACCTTGAAAAAAGTACGTTTAAAGCCCGACCGGTCACAACTTGCAAAGCAGGCCTATGTAATTGGCAGGGGCGCCGGAAGCGGGGGGGGGGGGGAGGCAGGGGGTGCAATGGTGTCCTTTTAAAGTCATGTAAGCAATAAGCTACTGCACATTTTGCAATACGATATAACAATTTCAGCTACTCGCTTTCAACCTAATTATAACCTTTCATTTCTGCCTCAAACTAATATTCACGACACAAAATTCTGTATCTCGGTAGGTTAGCCTACGTCATTATAACATAGCATGATGCCCTTCCGTGCCATTGTTCTTTGTATACCGGACACTTGTATCATTACTCGATGATGAGCTGATGGATGAACATTACTGCTATATGTTATCTTAAAACTTTAAAAAAAATTGGCCTTTCAGCAACAAAAGTGCCTGTTTTTCATAATCTTGCCCCCCAATCAAAAACCGTTCCTGCGCCCCTGGTAGTAGGCCTTATTATATTAATTTAACGTCTGCAGACATTACACTTCATGATTTGCTCGCTGAGGGAGACACGTAAGGTTAAAACAAAAACTTTAATCATCACTGTAGAATAGCCTACGTGCCACACCTTTGGAATGTAGGAAACAGACAAAATAAAAGCTTTTTTTTTAATTATATTAATTGATTTTAGTTTTTTGGAATCCTGTGGATAAATTAGACCGTAGCGTAGAGCAACGCGTATCTGGGATAGATACAGGGCTGTATAAAGCACATTGTTCTTATTCTGAAGGTTGATTGTTCACAAGCGTATGTTGTTGAAACAATGACTTAGTCGAGTTTTGTCATAATTTACGACTATGGCGCAAATAAACTGAAACAACAATGCATCAAGTTAATTTGTATGTCTTGTAAGGTACCATTAAATAACCGGTTCAGTTTGTTTTTATTTCTAACTATCACAACGAAAAACAATATATGCCAAACATAGCAAAGGTCTAGAAAAAGGTAAAAGCGACAAAACGCGGACGTTATAATGTACATGATAGCCTACTAAAGCAGGACAATCAGTTTAAAATGTGGCGTGGTCGCAACACCTTAATAGAATTTTTAAATGTTTAGAAAATAAAGGGAGAAAAAAACGTTTCAAATTATCTTGTCTTAAATAAGATATGTGTTTAAAGTGCTTGTGTGAAATCTTATTCTTGGTCTTTTTCTCTACTTGAATCTTGGGAAGGTGCTAAGCTTGTGTGAACGTTATTCAATATTTGAATTTTGATTTTGACAAACGATAGATTTCCAGCTAGAAAGAGTTTTTGTGTTTGGATTATGTCAACTTTTAGAGACGTTGAAACGATGTAGAAAGCAAATCTTGCTGTCTGGGTTATATTTGGTTTTTGGCCCACGCATTTCGGTATCACTGACGAAAAGCAGATGGTTAGAAAACGCTTAATAACAACGATAAATTTCGATCAATGTTTTAACGTTTTGTTGGTTTTGGTTTGAAAAAAATTATCGTTTTGTTCGAAGAAATAAGGAGAATTGACTCAGCTCGAATGGTGCTTACCTTCCCCTTACTCGTTAATGTCCTCAACAATGAAGCATCACACCCTTGTTACGTCACGGCGTCTTGAGCACACAAGTTGGCTAGTCTCAGATCAGCCGATAGGTTTTGATCCTGTCTGCTGAAAGGTAACGACTTAATTTTTGTGACTCAATGTTGTGTGATCTTTGATCAAGGTACAACCGTTTAATGGCGGTTTGAGAAAGTTGTGTGAAGAAAAGAAAAAAGAGACGGCATATATGCTAAAATGGTGTTTCATTGTCGGGAGAGTGTTTTGAGCTCTCAGACGCGCTTTCACTCTCGGTGAACAAGAGGAAATTGGGTTGTCTGCAGACTGACCCCAAAAATTTAGTGCCACTAGCAATGGTAGGTTAGCTTGTTTTACAAGAGCTGCTACTTTAAGAGAATTGTGGTAAAGGTTTTTCATTTCTTGTTCAATTAACCCAAGTCTGGTATAGTTTAAAGTTTTTCATCTTTTTTTCTTGTAATAGTTTTGCCTACGCCGGATAAGGACATTTGTATAGCAAAGTTGCGTCGAATGCAAACAGTTTTCAAGTTATAAACATTTACAATCAAAAGAATCGAAAGTCTAACTAGCGATGTTTTACAGGCACGTAGGTGAACTATTCCTTAAGAATAAAGAAAAAACTTTATAACAATTACGAAAGCAAATACATATTGCTGAATTCAATACAATTATTCAACTAACCATCAGAGATGTTTCGTTCCACGGCACAAAACCACATCAGGTTGATGGTGATTGGGGAGGAAAGAGTAGGAAAGTCAGGTAATTTGACTTACAATAACCTACATATTTTTAGTGTTATTTTTTTATCCCATTTTATTTCAGAAATATTAAAACGATCTTCAACTGGGTTTCAGTTCTTTGAAATATAATTTTACTTTGTGGCTTATTTGTGCAATTTCGTTTTTAGCTACAAAGTGTTTACAACAATCTTTAAAGATATAAAATCAACTGAAGCAATCCCTTTCCTTCAAGTTCTAAGATATCGGAATTTTTTAAGTGTCGTATTCTGTCCCAAAAATGGGATTTACGATGGTAAATCGCGTGCATGAACTTAGCAATAAAATTAATGGTTTGCCACGCAATTTGCACCGTTTCCGTGTATTTGAGTTTATTATAGAGTACGCGGACATGGTTACTTAACAAGAATTCAACCCAGAAATATGAAACATGGAATTCAAATTCTTTCTGAAACTTAGATGAAAATACTTTTCAAAAAGCTCAAAGTACAATTTTATGGATTTAGAAATAGCAATTTTATGTTCTTTTTTTCTTCAAGTCTTTCATTTCCTTTGCTCTCTATTTCATTGATGGCTTGGGTGTCGATGTTCAAGAACATTTGATAGTGTCACCGCTGTCGTCACCATTGACGTCATCATTGCAATAATATCGCAATAAAGGAAGAGAATTATATGACACTCAAAAGCTTAGCTTTAAATTGCAAACAGACGACCCATGTCAAATTTCGTTCTCAGTGAGCTGTTGTATAGTTTTACAAATGTGATGTATCTTAGTGCAGTTTTACTTTCAAGCGTAAGCCTTTAAAGGATAAAGCCTCTTAAATTCTTTCATTTTGAACTCTTTGCTTAACCTGTATTGTTGCTAACATTACCTAACAATGCGACTTACAAGATCAAAAAATATCTTTACATCATTTACCGGCTTAAAAGGTACCACAACTGCCAAATATTTGAATTTGATATTTTGAAGTTTTAAGATATTCTGTGTCTTGTCTTCGCAATAGCAACGCTGTTTTTCTCCATTTAACTGACTTTATCATCATATTCAAAAAGTCATAAAAACATATAATGACCCAAGTACTTTAGTACAATAATTGCATTGTTTTTGTTTAATGATACATAACATTTAACGTCATAAATATGAAATTTAGTTCGTGAAATTATTTAGAATTATGCTGGGAAGAGGCGAGAAATCTACACCATAATTTCTAATTGAAGAAAGCGATTTTAAAAGCAGGGTTTTTAAGTCGTAAAATATCAGGTTTACAAAACAAGCTTCACTGATTCCAATTTTTGTGAAATGTATAAAAGAAGAGAATGGATTTCGACAGTTTTGTTGGGACTGAAAATTAAAGATTGTATTAAATTGGTTATGTAAGCCTTTCTTCCCATTGCTAATTTAAAATCTATCAAAACTTAGACACTTCTGCACTGAAGCTGCACTCTTCAAAAAAAACAAAGAATTTAAATAAATCTGAAAGCGTTTTCCCACATTTACCGTCGTTTACCTTTGAACCCAAATTATCCACTACCTGGTCTACGCCATTCAATTAAGCGTCACTTGTTGTACCTAACTGAAGCCAATACATTCATCGAATACAACAGGCATCACTTGGTTGATTGATTGATTGAGGGCAAAATTAAAACTTTGAACTGGAAATTAAGTTTGACTGCTATTTCCTTGCTAAAAAGCATTTTTGTCCAGCAAACTGTATGGCCGTGGGAAACTTACTTTCCAAAACGGTAGCGGGTTACCAACCAGGGTGTGGTATATTTAAAAGCTTCTGGACACTGGCAATTTTTCTCGCAAAACCGCAATTTAATTTGGTGCTGTCGAATCACCGACTTGTTGTCATGGCAACGACACGTGCTTCTTGACAGATATGTCACAAGAAGATATTTACCAAGGGTGGGTCGCTTCGCTAGTCGTTTATTTGCGGCGATTTAGATAGAGCAAAATTCATCATTTTTTCATAGATTCAACGTCTGCAAACGTTGAATCTGCAGACGCTGAATCAATGTAAAAATGAGAGACTTTGCTGACTGGGTAATATTCTTAGCGTGATCGCTTGGCATGACTTTTGTCGTAGAATATTACACTTTTCGTAAACAAGAAAAATTTATTTAATTTGCTTACAGTTACAGCACAACTTGGAATGAGTTACTTCCACTGCGTCGTGTATTCTGTTGTTACGCGACATCAAATATGTTAGGTACTCTGAAAAATAACTAAAGCAAAGAGGAATTTCCTGAATTAGAAATTTCACAAGCGAAAAAGTGTTATCACTTCAATTTTTTTGGATGCTGCTCACAAATAATTATATTTTACATAAACAATAAGACAAATTTGCCATTGAAGTATGGATACTGATAATATATTATTATAATTAATGAATGTGAATCTTGTTTTCATTAGTCTAATCAATGTCTTCAGAGTGATACCAATCAATTTACACAAACAATTGCTTGCAAACGGTATTACTGTCAGGAGTATTTATCTACAAAAGAGATTATTTTCTTTCACGATTGTCCAAACCTTGTTTGGCATGCGAATCAAGTCAAATCTTATATTAAATACGTTTAAAAGTTGTAAATCGTGTCTTTACATGATTTACGAGCTAATAAGTGTACGCAAATTGTCAATACGTCTCCTATCCAATGAAAAAACAATAAATTAATGTAAGCCTGCGATAAATCTAACTTTATGCCTCACGTGAGTGCAAACAGAGCCAATTTTACAAGGACAACATCCACCGATTTTGCGGTCTGGCTTAGAACTGAATTTTTAACTAGATAACTTCTTGTACGGAGCTTTAGAGCAATTTCTTTTCAAACCGCTAACACCAGATTATACAGCGTCTAAAAACAAGCTTCCAAAAACCTTTGCATTGCAAGTTTATTTGTGGCTCTTCACTGGCGCAAATGGTGAAGAAATGCATTGAGTTTCTGCTCCAACGTAGCCTACAATGTAAATGTAATGACCACACTACTTGCAAGCTGAAGTTACATGTTTATAAACATTAAAAATAAAATATTTGTCAATAGAAGGATGCAATGTAAGTAAACCGTTTCGAAAATACGCAAATTTGAATTTTACAAAACGTAATTAAAAGACATGCTGCTGTAGCCTATATTTGTTTCACTGGTAGTATCAGGAAAGATAAACGTTAGGCAAGGCAGCATTTTCTGAAATTGCTGATGATATATTTCAACTTTCCGCCAACGGAAATACCAATAAAAAATTATACTATTTTGAAACATGTCGATGCCAGGCGCTTCTTGTTTGAGCAGTGATAAACTATTTTGCGTCTCACATCGCAGACAACAAATATGGAATGCCATTTTGAGCAAGCACCGAAAATCGTTGCCGCTTCTCAAACCAGCCTGTTTTTGTGAAAACGCTTCCACGTCTCTAAACGTTTAATTGATGTAGAAAACAGGGACTTCAGTTATCTGCATAAACCCGGCTCCCGAAATCCTGCAATAAATTGAAGATTTATGCTTCAAATACGTGAATGTAGAAGCGTGGCATTTTTAAATAAATTTTTGGGACCACTAAAAAAAAACTCATTTTCTGCAGTGAGTTTACTTCGTTTAACGTTGAATCTATTAAAAAAAAAATCTCTTGTCACCCAAGAAATACTCTCCGACAGTTTAACTACGTCACTTGGCATTAAACTTGACGTACAACCTTTCATACGCTTGAGCGGTAGTCAAGAAAAAAGACGTATGCTTTTCGAAGATAGCGCTGACATCAAAAGGATGATGCTTCCATTAAGGATTCCATTGACAATTGTTTGTTTTATATTTGATCGGCAGTTGTTCGATGCAAGTTGAAACAACTTTTAATACTGTAAAGGTCACAGGATGGGCACAATAGAGTAGGTCATGGGTCTCATGGTCGCAATACATTACAAATGCCTTAAACATTAAATTTTATCAACCAAGATGTTCTCCAAGCTTTGTTAACTTGAACACTTAGAGTAAAATTTAAGTTGACGGTAAAAAAACATGCCTGTTATTTTACGCTTTCAATTTTTTGATGAAAGAAACAAGTAAAATAAATCCTAGTAATGACTACAAACTTTTTCGGTGGTGACTTTATATAATTCAATAACTTAAACCGTGCTGGGTGTTACTGTCATCCCCACAAATTGTTTCCATGCAAGAGTACTTTTATCATGCACTGACTATTTTTGGTTACTTATTTTTCCCCGGGCCATTTCAATTTTACCAGAAGAAATACTGTTTTTGTTTTATTTTGCCAAATGTTGACTTTACTTTGACCTAACCAACCTCCTTTATTATTCAAAGTTTCTGTGTATTTTAATCATTTAGTGAAAAGTGTTGCACGAAAGACGATTTGCACAAGTTTGAACAAACATAGACAATGGTTAAATATCAAATGAAGTCCTTGGAAAGTGACTAAAAACTATTATTTACACGGTGCATTGCACAGGTTGGCGAGTGGTAGTAGTTGCTTTGTTTTTTCTTATAGCACCCTACCCAGATAGCAAATAAAAAATTTTTTTACATTTATTCAACGTCTGCAAATCCAAACTTTTTCGACTGCGCACATTTAGCCTTTGTCAACCATATAAAAAAAAAATTCAAAACACTAAAATAAGAAATGCGAGAAAATGAGTTACGTAATAAAAGAAATACAGACACAACACGAAAGGGTTTCATTAATACGTTCAACAGATAAGAGGCTTCTCAGGCAAACAACTGTCTGTTAAGCCCTGGATTAAAATTTGATAAGCGGAGCTTTGTAAATTTACTATTTGATAAGCATGCTTCATTATGATTAAGAAAGTAATCTTTCTTCCAAAATTGAAGTAGCCTAAATGAGATTTTGTCATCACTTTTATGACCAAGATAAGTGAAACGAAACAAAGATTCAACGTGCAGTTTTAATGGAGATTGCTTTCTTTTTGGAATACTTGAATTACAAGATTTTCCTAAAGACAGTAGCCTGTAAAATGAAATATTCCCAAATCATATGTTATTCAACTTATGACCTGCCATGACAATTTTAGCTTTTGATAGCTGCCACAATATCCCGTATTTTCTTTTGATTTCGAATCCATTCAGCAGTTGTTTTTTTTTGTTGCCATGTTAAACCCATCATAATTCATTCATGTGCTCTTTGCAGTGATCTTAGTTTAAGATTTAACTTTTTGAAAGGTTTCAAGTTTCCTTAGTACAAGTCAAACGTAGTACTTCACAAATATCTTCTAATAACATTTCGAAATTTTTGCGTCTTTAAATCATGCAGATAAAGTCGGTTAAACTGATTTTTCCACATTTAGACATTAAACTAGGCTATTGTGTGGAGAAATCATATCCATTTACGTTTATTTTTTTTTTTAGCTTTGGTTGTGAAATATCTCACCGGAAGATTCATCTGGGAATACCAGTCTGATTTTGGTGAGTATAGGCCTATTTAGAGTGGAATGAGCTTTTGAAATGTTTCACAGTGCTTTTAAGCTACTAGGCCTATATGCAAAACTATTACTGTAGTAACCAAAGCAAAGTGATTTACAAACTTACTGAAAAACGTCTACGTTTCTTGAAAGAAAGACTGGCTTCAGTAGCCTTTTGGTAAGCTGTAGCCCGCGGAAACTTCCCCAGCATGGCTTAAAAATAGGATAGACCTTCGGGCCCAAAACGCGTTCATGAAACAACAACTAATAAGATAGGCTACATATTTTTCTAGTGGCACATTAATTGTGAACAAATCTTCTAAGTGGTAGCCTATTGTGCATTACCACACTACACGCAGAAATGAAAAATGCTTGTCTACATGGTGTTCTAGCAGCCACTTCATCATCCTCCAACAGTGCAATGCTGAATGTTGCAGCTGGAGAAATTCATCAGCAATGCTTGGTAATAAGTTTTGCGCTAATGCAAAAGTTCATGCAAAATGCCACAATGTTAAACCCTTGGATTTCCGATAATTTGTATGCTCATTTTCTTAATCGTTCGCTACATTGAAACAGGTGTTTTTGTTAATCCAGTCATGATGTTGGTTTTGCACACGAAGCAAAAAATTGAAAAGCATTTCGCTGCTTGGCTTATGATTTTGGCATGCCAGATGCAAGCTTGAAATATTGGTTGCGCCGCGTTTTGTGTTGTAAAATTTCTACAGCAGGCTTGATCACATACAGCAGTGCTTCTCAACCCCTGGGTCGCGACCCGAAACTGCGTCGCCGTTTTATTTGGTTGGGTCGGTGTGTGTAAGATGTGTTGATAAAAGATAATGTCTCCTGAGCAAAGTTAAAACTTCCTTCTATTACTTTAGTTTTTGTAATTTCCACTGTTCAAACTACGCCGCAGGTTTCACCCGACGATTTTGCCACACGCATTTTGCGGTGAAGTGTACACAACAGTACACACTAGAGCTAGACTGATTGTGAAGTGTACACAACAGTACACACTAGAGCTAAACTGATTTGGAAGAAGAATTTTTATTCTGCAAAGTTTTGGAAACAACAACACGAGGCGAATATATCCTTGCTTTGGTCGCCTCAATTCTGAATGAAGAGGGACAGAGTGGGCCTGAAAACTACCAAAGCATTTTTGGGTTTCAAGAGGAGTTTATTGACATTCAGCGCAACAGTGTATTAATGAACTGTTGAAAGAAACTCTTGGTCAATTTGGACAAAAGTCAAGAATGAAAAGACTGTTGTTGGCACGCACGCAGTAAAAGCTCTCCTGCCATTTGTTACTACCTGCCTGTGTGAGAGCGGGTTTTCTGCGCTTACTCACATCAAAACAAAGGAGAGAAATTGTCTTCAACTTGAAGATGACATGATATTGGCACTGAGCAAGATAGCTCCTAATTTTGACAAATTGTTGAAACAATACAAAGTCAAGGCTCATATTAATATTAATTAAATTCGACATTTAGTTGTCATGTTTAATCGTGGTATATATGAGTGTGACTCATTGTTTCATGCTTACAAAACGTTGTGCGAAACGTAGTTTTGGAAATAGGGTCGCCAAATCTTCGCTATTAATTTAACCTTAATTTTTGGGTCACCACAAATACAGGTTGAGAAGCACTGACATACAGCCTACACAGGCAGATAACCTATCTTTTTACATTAACTTGACGTCTGTGTACGTTAATTCATGCAAACAGAACGGATTATGCTGGCTGCGATTTACACCTATACCGCACTTTGAAGGACAATGATACTCAACACACCTTCAGATCATGTGATAATCAAACTCTTTCACTTGGACGCTAGAAACTAATTGAGTGTTATGCACTCAATTAGGCGTAATAATCACTTTTCAACAGTCAATAGAAGGTTGAAAAAGGAAGCAGTAGATTATTACAACCAGAAATTACCATGGTAATCTGCAGAACCCTATGTGTCTAATTCCACCCTTTCTACAGGATGTCTTTTGTTGATAGCATGTTTAAAGTGCTTTCAATGTCATTTAAGTAATTATTATTTACACCATTATAGAAAATGATAGCCTTCTCTTCATAGCTAATCACTGATAGGGCATTTTGCTACCAAAAGATATGCATTATATTTTCATGAATTAGGCTACTTGAGCAGTTTGGTTCATTTCGTTGCAAAAAAGTTATTGAAAATGCGTCATACGAGTTGCGCAATACAAAACACAGTGTGAAATCATAAATGCAATCATATGATTTTTATTATTGTCAGGGTGTGGCAAGTAAGAGAGATTGAACAACTAAAAGCTGCGGGATACCAATACTCTGCAACGTATCAATGTTCCAAAACAAACACTCTAAACATTATGTCATATATAAAAAATTAAACAAACATAGATTTTATGCGCACAGAACATATTACAAAAGAATTAGTGTAGGCTACTAATATCCAGTAACCTACCTACCCTACCTATCTGTAACAAACATTTATAATTTATTGCTTTTTGAATCACCAAAATCACAACCAGGCGACCGTTTGATTTCAATACGAATCGCATGCCATATTTTTATCTCACTTCGTTAGAGCCTTGTCGGTAACAAGGCACAAATAGCTCTCATTATCCAAGGAATATCGTGATGTTTGATTCTTTCGTTTCATAGACGATTTTTGTTTCATAGCATCGACTATAGAATACTTTGATGTTCTCATATATATCAAAAATACCATTAACCCAAGCTAAAGTCAGTGCCGGTCTTTGGGGTGTACAAATTGTGCGATCGCACAGGGCCGGCAATTTACTCAGAAAATGCAGTAATTTTTGTCAATTCCAATGGAAAAAATTCAGTTCGATTCACAAGCAAGTACCGGTATCCTTGAAGTCAGTTGCGGCTTTAATATTCATACCCAAATTTTTGTTGGACATGCTATCAGAATGCACCAAATTCAAAGTGATTTTTTCTGGGGTAGGTCCCCCAGACCCCCGGCGTTGGGTGTTCGCCCGCCGGCCGTCAAAACTCCCCTCCCCTTTCAAAATACCTAGCTACGCTATACTGAATTGGATCATTGTTATTGGGGCCCGCAAAGCATATTCCGCACAGGGCCCGAAATACCCTAAGACCGGCACTGCTAAAGTAATCCACTAGGCATGGTCAAAGCTCAAACTATGTTTTGTAATAAATAAAGACATGTAATAAATATTAGCCTACTTTTGCTTAATTGTTCTTTGGAAAGCTTTTGCGGGTAGAAAAGGCTCAGTTGCGTTTATCAATGCAAAGTAACTGTGGAGAATCTACAGTATATGCGCGGTACACCGTACATGGAATATTTATACACCACATTAGAGTCACTACTCACTAGACTACTACGGATGAAATTATCTTTTCAATTTTTTTTAATTTACATCTTGGTAGTGCCGCGAGGTTGTAGCCTTTATATCATGGCATAAAAACTTACACTAAAATACACAATTTTTTGTGATTTCTGTCGAATATCAATTTATTACTTAACTTCTTCTGAATAGGTCTACTCAAAACAAAAGATTTTTGTTGAAACCAAAACATGACGTCACTGCAAAACGCTTGCAACCATGAAACCTTGTTGCAAGTGCTTGCAACGTTGTCTTTTTTAAAGTACGGTATCATCAGCTCCCAAATTAGACACCACCAAAGGTCCTGAACTTTGAACAACAACAAACTTCAATCAATTACTATAAGCTTTAGTGACATTGACAGTTGTCTTGCAACAGAATGAAATACCAGGTTGGCGATAAAGCAGCCACTTTTTCTCAATCAGATGATCTCGTTTGCTTTTTGCAAGATGTATCAAAAATGCAATCCTTAATTACTGAAGAAGTGTCGATTGAACACTTATCAAAGCATTCTTGAATGGATACAAAAAGCTATCGCTATTTCTGTCACTTTAAGCAAAGCTTGTATGTTGCCAATTTAACGGTTTGGGTAAATGGTGATAGATGCTATTTCGATAACAAAGCTTTTGATTTACCGAGCAGATAACCTTGCCAGTACCTAATGTTAGATCTAGATCCTACGTTTAAAAACTAAAAAGTTCTTTCCGAATGACTTTTTTCGAACATTTATGAAGCTCGTTCTAAAGCGCAAGCTAACTAACCCTTTCTAAACTTAAATAAACTTGGTAACAGTTTTTTAGATACCGGTATCTGATGAATTTTGATTTTACGGTGTCATGTAT
This sequence comes from Aplidium turbinatum, assembly GCF_918807975.1. Lineage (NCBI taxonomy): Eukaryota > Metazoa > Chordata > Ascidiacea > Aplousobranchia > Polyclinidae > Aplidium > Aplidium turbinatum. The sequence continues at coordinate 53,179,728 of NC_137472.1, forward strand.
TAGAGTTAGAGCAAATGACTTATGTCATTACCGGAGTCTCATCTGTTGAACAAGCAAGCCTTTGCAATTTGCAAGAGTCCCAGTTGCGCATCAAGGCAATGAGACTTGTATCTTACTTGATTCAATCACTAAGCTAAAGAACTTCTTATCTTCTGATTGAACATCATGTGTGTGAAAATTCGGACTACTTACTGATGCAATCTTCATGCATAGTCTACAAATATTCCCCCACCAACACTTGCATCTCTGTATCTCATGCTTTCTTGATGTACGTTGGAGATAAGTCCATGTAAAAGTTTTTAGGACAGTATTTTATCACTGACATACAATGTCACATAGAGAAAAAGATCAATTTGTGAAGTTAGGCTTTTGAAAACTCGCTGCAAGTGGAACCCGAAAAAAATACAATAATTACACAATTTTAGAAAATTGTTTTGTGCTAGACTTTTCTGTGCATGTCCCTTGCTCAAAAGACCAACCATCGGGAGAGTTCCTATTTTAAACAATTTGGGCACTTTTCTTAGTTGACTTCACCGGTTTATTTTTATGTTTTCTATTTACTTGTGTTTTTCCATATACTGAAGGCAGGGCCGGATTTAGCTGATGGGGGGCCCGGGGCACTTTTAGATCGGGGGCCCCCGTGCAAAAATTTTTTTCAAGCCTACGGCGCGAAAAACCATCTCTACGTCTACAGTAGCATCAGTCCAGTACTGCACAGCATTTTGAAGAAACTTTAAAGGCCAAAAGGAAAAAAATAACACAAAATCACATTTTTTCCACATAGGAGGGCCCTTCAAAAGTCGGAGGGCCCGGGGCAACTGCCCCCCCTAAATCCGGGCCTGACTGAAGAGACTGCCGTTTGGGTGGCCACAGCTTTATGAATAAACTATAGCCTACAAGTTTGGTTTCCAAACCGGAATGATTACCTTTACTGGCGTAGGCTACAATATTTTATATACAGTATAGTTTTTCAACTTTTACAACAAAACGATTTCACATTTTCAGAAAAATAAACCTTAGTAATCTAGGTACCATACTTTAAAATTGTATATATTTTTCAGATTGGAAGTACGCGTATCAAACAAATATTGACGGAGTCCAGGTCCACATGGAAATCATAGACTCATTAACCATGGTGAGACACTGAATGTTTTCAATAGTAACTAATCTAAAACTAAAAATAGAGTCGATGCGAAAACTGAGGAAAGATTTTCTTTTTACTTTAATCTTGTTCGAGTTAAGACGTGAGAGGAAAATGGTCTACAAAGCTCACATCGAAAAATATCACACAACTTTTACAAATTTACTCTCTCTGACATATACGTAACACCTTAAGCGTAAAACCATTATCGCTTATCATGTTATAAGAGAAGAGGTTGTCAGAAAGTTTTTGATGCTATTAACACTAATGGCTTATTTTGGTTTCTGTTGGAGTTACCGGTTGCTTCAATTTCTTTTGGCTAAAATACTAATCCAGCTCAAAGTAATCTTATATTGAATGTTGCTGTATTTTTGTACAGGACGATGCCCATATTCGTTGGGCGGAAGGATTTTTGTTCGTTTATGACATCACAAACCCAGACAGCGTGAACAGAATTGAACAATTCAAAAACCGATTAGAATCGGTCAGATCTTCTCGAACATTTTGTATGGTTGTGGTGGGAAACAAAATCGACCTCGAACACTGCAGAGAAGTGAAGCCGGAAAAAGCAGAACAGATTTCGTCGAGTCTGTCAGCAGCTTGCCACGTCGCATGTTCAGCATGTGGCTGTGAGTTGAACGTTCGGTTTGCTTTCGATGAACTCTGCCGCGAAGTGGCGCAATTGCGTCAAAGATCTGCTCAAAAACGTGAAAGAAGAAGGAGCAGCTTAAGCCAAGTTAGACAAGGACTAAAAATGTTGGTACAAACGGGAAAAAACAAAAATCACGCAGCATCAGTTTCAGAAAATGGTGGTACTAGTCCAGTAGGTGGTACTGGTGGGCGGTGCAATAACAGTAGAAAGGGAAGCAAGTACACGCCTTCGTCCCCATACTCCAGTTTAATGTCTGCTCCTGTGCTAAATGATTTGCCCGAAGAAACAAACGCTTTCTTTCATTTATACTCCGATGATAGTGACAAAAAATTACGCAAAAGTCGAAAGTCGTCGTTAGAAGGAGGTGACGAAATCAACAAAAGACATTCCCTGCAGCATCACAAACACCCCTTTGGAGCAATTTTATCTTAATCTTTTATGTATATTTCGAAGTACAATATTTGTAATCATCACCAAAATTCTTGTAATCAGATGATATATGTGCAAGATTTTGTGATACCTGCCATGTGACGGATTACTGTAGACTACCATACGATAGTACATTAATTCTCATAAGTTATTTCTTTTGTTTTCAAACCCACGGTTCCGAACTTGCATGAGTATACGACAGTACGACACACTACTCGTATTGATCAACTTAAAACGATGCGTTTCAAACACGTTGCTGTTATGTAAATGTGTATCTTTTTATTTCATGTAGTATATTGGCTTGAATATTGCTACATCGATTATTATCTAACTAAGATAGTGAGGTGGTTATAGGTTGTATTCACAAAATTTTGATTGGAAAATCTTTTGCAACACTGCACTTGAACAAGGGTTTATGAATTCTTTACACCTTAGCAAGAAGGTATGCATTACGCTGATGAAGCTCTCCCACAAAGCAAATCAGTCACTTTTTACATTGATTTAACGTCTGGTAAACGAAGTCCGAAACTACGCACTACGGAGTTGCAATGCTCCATTTGGGAACCACTAATTGAACAATTTCTTGTTAAAAAAATGCAACTCAATTTTGTCTATCGCTGTCGTCACTTCTTCCTACAATCGGCTGCCAAGATACAATTCAGGTTCTTTTAAAAACATGTGGGCTATATGGACTACTATTGACAGATTACCTATGAGAATTCTTGAGTACTTATATAAGCTTTCTGTTATGTTGAAAATACATTTGTTTTGTTTGTGTACTCTTCTGTTGTTGAGCAAACCGTTGATGTTATTTAGTCGTCGTCGTGTGAGCCTCTGGGGCCGAGGGTCTATCCTTTTACCACCCCAGATTCACGATGTTCCCGGACTACACTGGAAGGCTACTAGAGAGCAGCCAGTCTTTGGTTTCATCATCCATGACACGCAGACCTTCCACTCCGTTAGGTGGCTTGAAGATGGAACAGTCATTGATGATATGGTCTGCGGTCTGTTCCTCAGCACCACATTTACAGGAGGAGGAAAAGGCCATTCCCCATTGGTGCATGGTTGAGCGGAAAAGCCCGACGCCCGTACGGAGACGGTTGAGGCGCACCCATGCCTGTCTTGGTAGTGTTAGGCCGATGGGGCGTGTGTCCGCGTCGGGGATGAACGAATAGAGTCTGGTGGCGCTTGACTTCCATTCAGAACTCCATTTATGGTCCGCCAAAGTAGCCGCAGAGATGTCTTGTACATCAGCTTCGTTGATAAGAAGTTGAGCGGCTGGCACGAATGGGTGTCTTGATTTCAGTCGACGGGGGTGCTCGTTTGGGAGAGTAGAGATCTTGTGGTGGAGAAGGTGGTTAGGCTCCAGTGCTCGTCGACCGAGGGACAGAGCGGCTTCTTCGCGACGAAGCTCAGCGGGTTGGATGCCAGCGAGAATGGGGAGATTGTCCAATGGTGTGGGACGCAGGCATCCGTTCACTGTGCCCAGGGCGCTGTTTATGGCAGTGTCGATGTTGTGGTAGTGAGCACTGCAACACCAAACAGGTGCACAGTACTCTGCTGAAGAGTAGACAAGGGCTAAGGCTGCTATACGCAAAGTGTCAGCCCTCGCCCCCCAGCTAGAGCCTGCCAGGCGCTTGAGTAGCGCAGCGCGGGATGTGAGTTTCTTGCGCAGTGACACCAAATGGTGGCAGTATGTGAGCGATCTGTCCAGTGTTACCCCAAGATATCTTGGTTCGGGGCAGAAGGACAGAGATTTTCCGTTGTTTTGGACGTGTAGCTCACGATCAGCTTCCCGATTGTGGAGGTGGAAAGCTGCTGCCACAGCTTTGGTTTCGCTGAGTTTCAGTCGCCAGTTCTGGAGATACGCTGAGAGAGTTTTCATGTCCTGGCTCAAGATGTCTTCTAGATTTTCCCACGACTTTGTGGAGTGGAGAATTGCCAAGTCGTCCGCATAAGCGTATTTTGCGGAAACCGTAGTTGGCAGGTCGTGGGTGTAGATGTTGAAAAGAAGTGGAGCCAGGACCGATCCCTGTGGGACGCCGTTTTTCAGGCGTCTCAGTCTGCTTCGCCGTGAGCTACCGGTGGTGAGGGTGAAGCTTCGGTTCCTGACAAAGTCCATGATCATATGAACCATATGCCGGTCAGGAAGCAGGCAAAGCAGCTTGCAAGTAAGGCCGCGATGCCATACGGTGTCATAAGCAGCTGTGAGATCTAGAAAGACAGCGCCGGCCTTCTTTTTTGCCTCATAGCAATCCTCGATGCCTTGGGTTAAGAGTGTGACTTGATCTACGGTGGATTTTCCGCGCCGAAACCCAGTTTGCTCTTTTGGAAGGAGCGGGTCAATGATTGGGTTGACGCAGGCATAGATCAGTCTTTCGAGGATCTTAAAAGGAACACAGAGGAGGGATATCGGACGATAACTCTTTGGGTCCTCTGGTGGCTTGTGAGGCTTAGGGATCGCAACTGCTAAAGCTCTTCTCCAGATTTTTGGGATTGTGAGGTGGTGCAGGCAGGAAGAGAGGAATCTACGTAACCAGGACTTTAGGGCATGGCCAGCATGGAGCACAAGCTCAGGGCAGATCTTATCCGGCCCTGGAGACTTGTGTGGTTTCACTAGGCGGAGGGCGGTGGCGAATTCCTCTGGAGTGAAGTCTTCAGAGATTGTTTCTTCTTGTGGTGTTTCCACTCGCCACAGGGCAGATACTTCCTTGGCAACAAGGCGGGATGCCTTGCGGTTCTTTGTCTTGTAGACCCGTTCTGCACTAGCTGGGAAGCGATGGCATTGGCAGAAACGGGGCACTGACGAGGGGAGTTTGCTGAGCGCCCAGTGAGGTTGTTGATGATGCTCCATGCTTTGCGGCTTGAATGTGAGAAGTCGATGGTTTGGACAGCTTCATTCCATCGCTCAAGCTTCTTTGTGTCCAGCCGCTCAAGTAGTCTAGTGGCAGCGGTGTTAGAAGCAGCACCACTTGTGGCGGCTAGGTATGAGCGATAGAGAGCTTCACACTCAGAGTCCCAGCATGGTGTATAACGGGTTATTTAGTGGTCTATAGCTACTAGGTGGAGACTAAAATGTGGCATACAGATTGGAACTGTGAATTGTAGAAGGTGTTACTTCGCCAGAAAAAGCTCACAAAAACTCAGTTGAAAGCGTCCCAACAAAGGCAAGATAATTTAATTGTTGGATTTCGCAGTTTCGCGCTGCTAAATGGTCTTGCAGAGAACCGATATGGGCATCAGAATTATTAATCAAGAGCAATAGCGTTGAGAGACCCGAGATGATTTCAGGAGCCCGTAACCTTTTCAAGGATCCGGGAACTTGAATAAACTACCGGGTATTGTTTGAATTTCGAGGGTTTTCTTAGAATTTGGGGAGCCAAGGATTTTATTGGTACCAAATAATCCTCTCAAGAGTGAGAGTTTCTCAGAATTAACAAGGCTAAAGTAGAAATGCAAAATTGTGATTTTATCATTGCTAATTGTTAGTCAAATCCCGCAAACCAACACTTTTGCTGTACACAAGTCAAACTAGTTACATGCTGTTCAAATATAAAAGTGATATTGGGGCTGAAAAAAAGCTAAGATTTGTTCAACATGGGGCTACAGTTTTTACTGTTCTCAAATCCATTTCTATGGTAAATCTTCATGTTTAATCGGACCAGTTTACTTTCTAGCACTAGTTGCAACGCTCATCTGATGAAAGTGAAAGTAAAAGCAACAATAAACAAGTTGATTTATTGCTTCACTGAAGTTTCGCGCACCACGATAATACGCATCCTCAGAGCAAATAACATACAAAGGAAAATTTACAAAGTTATATAGCCTACTGTAGTGCGGTTGAAGGCAAGAAAAAAATGAAACACACATTATTTTAAAGATTGGCCAGTTTACTTTAGTTTGGTATAAAAGTTATCTGTTAACTAAGCGGAGTTAACAGTGACTGCATTTATTAAAGGCTTAATGTGACTCTTCCTAACTATTGGTAGGCTACATGCAGCAATACTATATTACCTCATTCAACTTACACAATTGTAAATGTAAACAGTTTTAGTGTTCTAAAACTGCTGGGCTACACTACACTAAAAGATAAAAATTCAGAATCTGCAGAGTTTGCACAGAAGGTAATGTCAAAGGAAAGAGAAAACGTGGCAAACAAGCAAAACGTTGGCAAGAAAACATTCAGACTTAGACCATAGATTCAATTTTGGTAAGACTACGCGAGATAGCTCAAAATCACCACTCTTGGTAACAAATAACCCATGGTGATGGGCAATCTGCTGTAAGCGGAGACGGCGACTGGTGACGTTGTATTGTAAAGAAGGTCCATCTGAGCAGCAACTCTTGCCAGAGCAAAATGAACACAACTCAATAGCCTAACATACAAATATGCAAATTCCACTACGGTAATGCTTTCATTCTCTTGAAATAGCTTGTCCTATCGCAATCATTTGAGCTTTTGTTTTTTCTAAAGTCTTTTTCTCTCTCTCAAACTCGTCCAGCTGATTTCGCAGTTGAACAATGATGCACCAAGGAAAAACACACCCAAGCATGTAATCATCGGACGGTAAACCGGGAATAGAGTTTTGAGTTCTGTAAACTTGTTTGTTCTTTCCTACTGACATGTAAGAACCAGCAAAGAATGGTGACAACAAACACAAAAGACAATGTTTTCTGTATGGGCCAACCCCAATTTCTTCAGCAATCTGGCCGTTCATAACACAGGGCATAACCGCACCTTTCAAAAAAGTCATAGGGTTGTGGCAACAGTCGATGCATCGGTACGTAAAAGTGCCTTCACTTTGGGCTGTCAACAGCTTTTGTGCATCACTCTCAATAATTTGTCGTCTTTCTGTATCAGACACGATTTCTGCCAACTTTCTACCTCCGTGTCTTTCTGACATGTTTGATTGTACACCAAACTAAACTTTACTTCAGCTTATGTAGGCTAGCTCCTTTCTAAACTCAGCAATAACTTCGAGCAAAAGTCGACATCTCAAAACAAACAATTCCACCTGTAACGCTTACACTAACTGTTTAAAATTAAAACTTGTCACTGAAATATTGATCAAATGCTTGTGACGTCATAACGAAAACTACAGAAATCAAAACTGACAAGCTTATTTGATCTAAAAAAAGGATGTCGGCTTACAATGACTTCACATTGCATGCAGTAGCCTACATTCGTGTATATTGGCCTACAGTCTACAGATATTTTATCAGTTTTATTTTCAGCAAACATAGCCTAATCTGTTTCTAAAAAAACGTCAAAATCATTAGAACGATGTGCTTGTCTTTCAATTTTATGGGCTACTCGAGTGACGGGAGCCCTGATTTGACGCCTGAGAGCTTGCGGCTGTTTATTTGGCAAAACACTCAATGGCATGCTGGAAGGTGGACCCTAAGTGCTAAAGAATAGCCAGTTTTGCTGTAATCACTTTTTTAACTTTAGCTTTATTTTGTATTATTTAAAATTTTGATGCATCGTTTATCAATTTTGGCTAAAATGTTTCCAAAAAAAGATATTCCACTAATTTTCATTGATAGCCCAAATACGCTAAAAATAAAATAGGCCAAGTATTGTTCCTATTAGCTTACACAAGTTTGCCATCAAAAAAATAAAATACTTGCCGAAGTATTCACGAGTAGGCCCTGCTTTCGTAACACAAGTGTTCCGCTTTTTACAAAAGTGGAAGAACCTTGATTCAACGTAATGTAGAACTGACAGATTTTGCTTTTTGGGTTCCAGTTTAGATTTTCCTGACTGTTCAGTCAAGTAGCCGCCTACAAGTAGGAGAAGTCGTAACCCCTCGGACAGGAGGAGACCTCGGACAAAGACTTTTCCGCCACATTTGCCAATAAATTTTAGCCTATGAATATAAGCATATTTGGACCGTTATTACAGTGAGAGTGTGGACTACTGGATGACCTCACACCCAGGAAAAAGTGAAAACCCATGTCAATTTATGATCTTCCTTTATTGTGTAGTTTTGCATGGGACAGAGTGGCAACTTCAATGAACATCAAGAAAGGATTTTCCTGCACAGGCATTTTCCCTCTTGACTGCAACATTTTCACGAACGATGATTATATAATTGGCTGAACTGTTACCGATGGCCCTGACCCTACAGTTGACACACTACTTTCTGACGAGAGCAATGCAAATGATTGATTGATTGAATCTTTATCCTCGGACTGGGAAAGCTTCTTGCAGAGCTTAATCCTGGCAGTTTCGCATACTTGTAGAGGCTTTGAATCACTGACGCAGGCCCGGTCACCGAGATTGACAGAGTGAAGTTTCCGATTGTTGAAGTCTTGTTGCCGGGGAATTATTCCATCCATTAGATGCCGCTGGATGGAGAGCAGTCCTTAACGTGCGTTGCTCAAGCGCACACCCCGAGAGTCGAACCAGCGCCGCTTCATCTTGAAGCTTCTTCGTTCCAGAAGTCACGCGCTAACCCACTGAGCAATCGGGCTATGATGATCAAAGCGAGTCATTAACTTCCGGTATTACACCAAAAAGATTGTGGAGGTAGCAAAAGCTCCACTTCGGCAAATCACCTCTACTCGAAAGAGGGGTAGATGCATGATTGCCACCGATACCCCTGAAAAAGAACAACTGCAAAGCACGAAATCAAATTCGAAACCGTCCCATTTCGTGAAAAGAAAAGTTGCAAGAGCTCTTTCTCTTTTTAATGTGCCAGAGAGGAGTTCTGATGAAAGCGTGCAAATGGAACTAGTGGACACCGACAATGATGACGGTAACGAAACTGCAGAAGCTGAAAAGATGCACAAAAAACAATTACGAATTGGCTGTTACGTGCTTGTTCGCTTTCAGCCGCCAAAGAAAAGTGCTGTTTTATTATGTTGGTCAAGTTATTTCAAACGAAGGATCTGATAATTCAGAAAACGATGGAAGCGAAGATTTAGGTGAACGGGAAGTGAGTACTAATAATGGCAATGGCAGCACTCCAGATGAATCTGAAAAAATTACAGTGAAGTTTTTGCGTCAGCATGCTAAAGTTCCAGGTTCATTTGTCGGGCTGGTAATTCATGATACTCATTATGCATGCGGTGAAACGATCAGACATTGAAAGGTTGTTGCCAGATCCCGTTCAGATTCATGGTTCGAAGAGGCAGCCATCTGTCACAAAATTTGAGATGCAAATGTCCGGTTATGTGCAGACTTAAGGCGAAACTTTGATTTCATGTTGTGTAATCAGGCCCATAGCCAGTGCCATGGAGGGCTATCCAATTTGTAGGGGGGGGGGGGGGGGATTAAAATTGCGTGAATGCATGCATTTATACAGTTTATTATTGAAAAAAAATCTTCTAGGGGGGCAAAAAATATTCAGGGTTGCTTCACTCCCTGGTTGGCTGCGTGTAACTCGTTTCCTTTCAACTGATGTTCGTTCGTTAACCATAAATTTGTATTGTACATATACTACCATCCCTAAAGTTGCCATTTTGCGATGCAACGTTTTAAAGTGCACCTATATTTTATTGCTCAGCTTTCCTCTTGCGGTGTATTAAATCTAAAAAGTTGGAAAAAAATTTTTGAAACTCTCAAAGCATCAACTCAAGCTTAGCAAGACAATGCCCGAGGTCACCTGTAAGCTTATCCAACTCACCCTACGGTTGCGGAGAATTCGCACACTCGCAAGCCAGTCATGTTTTGGCATACTGACTGCTTATCTTACGGAGAATACTTCTGATATTGTTATCATTTTTTCCATAATAAATATCCAACAAATTGATAGCTGAGCTCCTTCCGAAAATTGTTAGAACTGCGAGAAATATAAAAAAAATCAAAAATTGTCCGACGTGTCACGACTTTCGGTTCAACTGTTGTCAGTATTTCAGTTTCTTCCCTGACAGCAGAATCCATCATTTTTACATTGATTCAACGTCTGCGGACGTTGGGTAGATGTAAAAATGACAGATTTTTGTCTGGGTTGTTAATTGTTAAAATTTAAATCTTTCCTTTTTTCTAACTTAATTCAAACTTTGCGCGCGATAATTTTGTCTAGATTTGAATTTTCATTTTGCGTGTTTAGTTGGTTTCAACAACATGGTCCTGTGTTTTGCCATGCTAGACAGGTAGTCACTACCTGGTCTAGCTCCTGAAGAAGTCAGTCGTGTCTGATTGACGAAACGTCGGAATAAAAGCAAATTGTCACTGTATACATCTTGTGATAGTTTAGCTCAATTTGCACCAGTAGAACATCTCCTATTATTTAAAACAAAAGCTGGTAGAATTTTCCTTTCCAGTTGGGACAAGCTGAAACACGCAAAAGTGCTCTTGAAACAGTTTCTCTGTTGAATCTATTCCTTTAACACGAGTTAGAAAAACAAGCAAATACAACAAATGGCTTTACTAGGTCGCTTTTACTTGAAGAGAGCGAAGTTCATTAAAAAAAAAATGCAGACACAAGATGACCGCCTGCTTTAAACAAATCCACGAGCCGAGAACGGTATCGCGCATGGCAAACACAAAATATCAAAAATAAACCAACTGAAACACGAACGTGCGAGAACTCTACAAACCAAAGATTTCTATTTACAAGGCGAGATTTATGAAAAAAAATTTATTTTTTTTTAATTTTCTTTCATGACTCAAATGCAGAATGAATTTTCACTGAAACTCAATTTGATTCATGGGCGTACTTTATGAACATTTGGTAAAAATAAGCGTATTACTCCTCTTCGACGTCTTAAATGCACTTTAAAATGGACAGTCTCTAAAATTGATTTGAAAAATGAGTAAAACAACACCAGCAACACCATACAAATATTTCCGGTCTCAGGGTTAACTGAGATTAGCAGTATTCAACAAGCTATGTCTGTCCAAGCAACACCTTTCCTTGTGTCTTGTGTATGAGAGATAGCTTGTGTTTCAGACAAGAAATAGTGGCAGTGAGAAAAAAATCAAGATGAAAAGATTGGTATTACATCAACTTGATGTTGCTCAACACTTAAACGATGCAAAGACAACCAGTTTATCAGCTAAGCTAGTGCAAAAATATTTGCGTTAACAATCCAGTTAGCGAAATCCGTCCGTTTTAATGTGATTCAATGTCTTTTTTCCATTGGAAAGGGAAGGATTTTGCAAACTGGGTGCCAATTCTTGCTGATCTGCTGCAAGAGTGTATGAAATATGTAACTTTCAGTCTGACTGTACAAATCCATTTAAAATATCTACAATAATGTTTATGGGCAGAAACCGGCGATTACTCTAACAGCTTGAAATAGTGCAGTAGAAGAACTGGAACCTAAATATTCATAATTTTTTAAAGGAAAGTTAAACCTTACGAAGAAAAATACAACAAACTTCATTAAAACCGAGTGAAAAGCTTTTTAAAAAACGTAACACGGCTTCTTCAACGTTCTAATAGAAACCCAGCCAGCAAATCAGTCCTGTTCGATAGACGTTGATTGAATCAATGTATCAATGTATCAAATCAATGTATCAAATCAATGTATCAATTAATGTAAAGATAAACTGCTTTGCTGGCTGGAGAAAACTCTCTCTGCGCAAAAACGATAACAGTTTTTCACACTTCCCGGAAAATGGGGTCTTCATCTTTCGTTATGCGGAGTGTCGCTCGTCTGATGAAACGCCACCGTCTTTATCTATCTGCTCAACAGGAATGAAATCGATATCCGGTGAAGAAAATGGGCACACGTTTTCTAGCGCGCTATCGTCGCAACTTGACAAAAGCACAACTGGTTCGTCGGCCTCGAGAGGACCTTTGACGGTTAGTTGGCACAAAGTAGATGAAGTTGGCTTCAATGACGACGACTGATCAGCATTTTTCTCCGTGCAAGTTAGAATACGGTTCATGCAATCAACAACGTCAGTGTCACGATTGACGTCAGGGTCTACACTTTCTGGTGCTGTACTCACAGCATTGTGTTCAGACTCAGATGGACTTCGCGAAAAAGAGTCTGCGGAATGCGTCTCCTCACACCCGCGGTCACGTGATGATGGAGCGACGTCAGTTTGGAGATTTCGTTCAGTGTCTAACAACAGTTTGTCTGTAGCCTGACGCACCTCTAGTTCAACGCTGTGAGGACTTTCACACGACGTGAAGAAAGGCTCCCTAAGGAGTATGGGGTTGGGTGGGGCGTATGAAGACCGGTAGGTAATAGTAGCGTTTGCCTCAGGAGACAAATCAATATCTTCCGATAAAGTTTCGTTACATGTGAGATCGACAGACTGGAGCCGCTTGCCAACTCTGTGGCTCGGAGCGAACTCGCCGTTTGAAGATCCGGTGGAATTGAGCAAAGTCATGTGTTGAGTTTCTGACAAGGGCGCAACACTGAAATCAAGGGCCGGAAGAGAATTGGCTTCTCGTGCATTCCCCCTGGACAACAACAACATCGGCTCCGTCTGTTTTGCCGGTGGTTTTAATGACAAGCGCTTGCTGTTGCCAACCAAGGGCGACGCTTCACGTGACGGGCCCTTTTGTTTCGTCTTTTCCTTCGCAGCACCTTTCATAGGCTTGATGGATTTTCTTGAAAAATTGTTTCCTGATATGTCATTAGCGTCGTTTTTCCTCGCCATGGCTGCCTCTATTACAGTCCTGGAACTGACAGGAGAACAACCTCGGATTGGAGTCCTACTTCTAGATCGTAAGTCTCTTTCGTCGCTATGCTGATCGTCTCCTTCGTCACTTTGCTCCGCGTGCAGTCGTTTCTTCAACGCTTGCCGATCTTTCTGTCGCTGAGAGAACCTACAAACAAAGCATCAAGATTTAAGAGATTAGCAAAAATGCTTCATGTTTGCATTCAGACGTGGGACCAATGCAAAAATAAGCTTTGCTAACTTAGATGGGCGCTGAAAAAGCACGGCAAGATAATTTAAAGTTTTTTTTTTCGCATCCAGGCTCACGCTCGGTAGTTGAAACGTTAGATTAAGTAAACAATCTTTGCGTCCACCTTCAAGCGTCGTGCCAAAGACACAGCCGCATGCTCTTGAGAGGTATCGAACCGGCACCCTTTCGAGCGACATACTTGAGATCTCACCAGTCAACTATAATTGCAGCCGACAGTTTAAAGGCATTACATCACATAATAACGGCTACGACATAGCCTAAACGTAGATTTGCATGGCTTACCTAGTTGGTTTCATGTCATCGTCTTCATCATCACCATCATCATCTGCCATGCCATCATTCGCATGAATCACAACAGGAGATGCGCTTCGACTGAGTAAAAACAAAATAGTGAAAAACTGGCTACATTTAAGGCGCCTTTCGCCATGGTATGCTACCAAAGAGCTTTGATTCGTGGCAGCGTTGCCTGAGAAAAGAATTTTGTCCAGAATTAAAAAAAAATTTGAAACATGGAAAAATTCCCAGACTAGGTTTGCTCTAAGCACAGGGCTTCAAAATTTCCTAAATCACAACACTTTGTCTTCAACGACTTTAATGTTTTCTCTAACTAGGTTAAAATTCTTTATCCGGCAACACTGATCGCGAGGGTGCCGTAAATATAGCCAGTTTTATTTGTATGTTTCAAAAAAATCTATAAGCATCAGCAAACGAAGAAAACACGAAAACCAAGAAACGATGATTCGACTTTCCCAGTGAGCAGCAGACCAAAAAACATAGATCATGTTGAACGTTTGAAAAACTTTTAATTTCTGGAATGACTCAATTATAAAGTTTAATTATTACGAAGGGTAAGTGTAAAGTTTTAAAACTAACCTAAAGAAGTGTTGCTTAGACTAGCATCACTAAAGTAATTGTTGCATGCAATGCTAATGTTTTCCAAACTTTACGTAGGCCTAATCCAATTGCCTACGTAAGGCCTAGACGCATCTACACTACAATGTTTTCATCTGCTCAAATACATGAGAGACGACTTATAAAATTAGCAAAAGACGAAATGCATATTTCTTCTTTCATGCTCAAAACAGCTGTTATCAATAAAATCTAATAATCAACTTCGTTGTTGAATGGCAATCAAGAAAATTTAGAAGATGGCGTGAATAGCTTGCCAAACAATATTGCGTGTTATGAAGATATTTGTTACAAACGTCTCATCTAACTGACGGAAAATATATTAAGTTGTACGTGAATCAACAGGAAATTTTTTCGGGTAGTTGCAACTAACAAAATAACCCTAGGCAATCAACATAAGTTTAGATCATGCCGTTGCGTAATGATATTCGTGAATATTCGTATAAAAAGCTTCATGTACCTTTTGACAGGGTCCACGTTAGGTGGGGGAGGTGCAGGGTTTCGTTTCAACTTGCATTCAGTTTTTAATTTCTTCGCCTTCAACTGCGACAACTTGTTTTTCTTAAGAACCTGTTCAAACCGGTTGCTTTCTTTATGTCTGAAACTCGTTTCTCTTCTCTTTACTGGAAACGAACCGGAATGAACCGGTTTAGACCCGTGCGAAGTTTTGTGACACTTGTCTGATTTTTCAGCGTCCGTTCTCACTTTTCGCAAATTTCGTTTCGGCCGGTCGCATGACGTCACCGTGACATCACCACTGTCGTCATCATCAAACGTGTAAGCGTCGACAGCTTCCTTTTCGATCTGAAGTTCTTTTCTGGTTTGTTCAAGGACCTTGCTTGTTCTGTGCCACATGCGCGACTCATCATTTCTTTCTGCTGCACAAAAACAACGTAAACAGTGAAGCAGGAATTAAAAATGGTCGAACGTAATTAAGAGCGAAGAGCGAACACACAAAGATTTACTTTATTTCGATTTGTTATGGGTTTGGTCGCATAGAAAATCTAATCTAAATGAGACTGCTTCATTAATTGAAGCTCTCTTTGTGACTAAGCCTTAGGGTGTTTCATTTTTTCACCATTTTTGAAATTCAAAATGCCTGGGGTCCCATCTGGTGGTATTTGGGGGGAAAAGTTTACACCCCAAATTTTTTTCAATTATGACGTCATATTGAGGTGGTCCACGAGGTTTGAAATTTTTGGGAGTCAAAATCTCGAAATTTGGCCGTATCTCAGGAACCACTTATCATAGATCGACAAAATTAGTATCAAAATGCGCAGAAGGGTCGGTTTCCTATACCTGATATAGAGAATATTAAGGTCTATGTGCTTCAGAAAAAAAGTTATTTCAAAAAATCTGATTTTCAGTCTGTTTTCTCCTGATGAACAGATTTCAGGTGATCAAGATAAGAAATTTTTCTGTATTTTTCCATCTTGGAAGCTGCTATTGAGTAATAATAGTCCTTGTTCGTTTTGCAAGAGATGAAATGGTAATTTGAAGGTATTACTATTACAATATTAATGTAACCGTTGAGGAAGAGGTATGCTGCTCACCTGCTTTAGATTAAGTGTCATTATGGCATTAAGGTCAGGTATTAGTAAGTCGATGCAAAACTTCAAGGAATTGGAGAGAAATGTGCTTCCCCTTAATTCAGATATAGTCAGTCACTATTTTTACTTGAAGAAAGTAGCCGAAACTTCCTAAGTTTTTGAAGAAAATACCCCATTTCAAAGATTTGGAAGATGAACTGCTGAAAGATGTAGCTGGCATATAGAACAAAGCTGGTCTTCCAGGGCTGAGCAAACAGAGAAACCTAGCACTTCTGGCATACAATCTGCCAAAGCATCGGCACTACTATGTTTGAAACAGAGAAAAAGAAATGAAGTAGTTAGATGTCTACACAGTAGCGAAAGCTACTCTGATGGTGATATGAATTGGGAAGATGATAAGGAATACGAGCCTCTGAAACCAGCTGTTTGGGGAAAAGTGTACAAGAAAGTACATTCTTTTTCCATAAATGATAGAAGTTGTGCACTTGCTGATCGTAGGATGACTTCGGTACGCCAGCAGTCAGATCTTATGAGCTCGGTTCTTGGAAAAGATCAAGTAGCTGCAATGCTGCATCACCTTCGACAGTATACCGCCAACGACAAAAACGAGAGAAAAGTCTCTGATGGAAAGTAAGAACCTTCTCAACTCAGCTTCTGCCATGCAGTTATGTTATGATGGGCGCGTTGTCGATAAAATAGATCGATACGTTTTCTTGGGCCAACTTTTTGATAATGGTATGAAGCACGAAAGTGTGCTTGCTGCTAAATCTTTTTCCAACAGTGTGTCGGTCACTGCAGAACTGATTTTTGGCACCATCATCCAGGAGGCTTGCAGAGTTCACCTATCCCAAGTATATTCAGTCATGGCTGATACGACTACTCTCAACACAGGAAAAAAGTCCAGACTCGTCAATTATTTTAATGATGAAGTTGGTCATGATATTCATACCCTTTAATGCATGTTCCACATAAACGAAATATATCTTTCCCATGTCATTTCTTTTGTGGACGGCGCCAAGAAGAGTCCCGGAGCAATGCAAGATGGGGCTTTGCTTTACCAGATAGCAAGACTAGACAAGCCTAGTACTGGAACCTTAACACCAACTATTATTACGCAATAACAGCTTCCAAGAGTGGAAAAATACAGAAAAACTTTTATCTTGATCACCTGATCTCTGTTCATCAGGAGAAAATAGACTGAAAATCAGATTTTTTGAAATAACTTTTTTTCTGAAGCAGATAGACCTTAATATTCTATACATCAGGTATAGGAAACCGACCCTTCTGCTCATTTTGATACTAATTTTGTCGATCTATGGTGAGCGGTTCCGGAGATACGGCCAAATTTCGAGATTTTGAGGCCAAAAAATTTCAAACCTCGTGGACCACCTCAATATGACGTCATAATTGAAAAAAATTAAGAGTGTAAACTTTTTTCCCCAAATACCACCAGATGGGACCCCAGGCATTTTGAATTTCAAAAATGGTGAAAAAATGAAACACCCTACTAAGCCTAGCGCAGCAAACTAATCAAATGAAACATTGCAAAGTGACATAAACAAGAAAAGGAAATATCAAATTCACAAATAGGTGAATCAAGCTTAAATTTGGTTGCAGCTTTCGCGATGTGACAAACCTTTGTGGTGTTGGGAAATGGCGAACTCACTCATGCAGAACACAAATTCAATGCAGCCGAAACGAATCAGTGAACCGTGTCGAAGAAGAGCAGAGCCTAGATAAAAGAACAATATTTATTTAAAAACTTCCATTCGATTTTTCTTTTATGACAATAATAAGTAACGAAAAAACTTATCACCGCTTCTGTGACTACATAAGTGTTGTACTCTTAGCGGTTGAGCACACAGTCACATTCTTGAAGAAGCATTTACATCAACGAGCACTAAAGACCAGAGATGTAACCACGGGGAGCCTTGGGGGGGAATCGCCTCCCAACATTTTACCTTAGCCTCTTCAAAAAACATCATGTTTCAATACTATTACAACGTTTCTAAAGCAATATAACTCATGTTAGATGACGTTTTGCCCTCGCCCCCCAAATTTTCTTTCTAGCTTCGTCACTACTAAAGACAATGAATCCTCTCAGAAAAGAGACAAACCTTCCCATCCTGAGCTTTTGTTGTCATCAGAGTCCTCACAATTACAAGGCAGTGCACCTTCCACGACCTCACCTGGAGGAGGAAGAGGTTTCATTGGGACACGTTCTGAGGTTTTTCTTTTCCTTCTGCGACCTATTTGACAAAAAAGATGTTTTTCCTGGCTGAAAGTTGTTAGAAGATATAAGATTGTGTGATTTCATATAGCACTACATCTATCATAGACATGCGTTGCTCTAAGCCAGTGGTTTTCAACCAGGGTTCCGCGGAACCCTAAGGTTCCGCTAGTAAGTCTAGGGATTCCGCAAGTTTACATTCAAATCCGAGAGTCTATTTTATTATTACATGCATATTGTTTAAATATAATCAAATATTTATTAGGTTTGCCACTTTTAATAAATTTGCTACACTTTAACACGTTCGCTGCGATCCCGAATTTTCGTTGTTTTCTTGTGGTGCGATTACCTTTAACTTTCTGCTTTCCCGCCAAATTTTGTCGAAATGTTTTCTTCGCTTCAAGGAGTTCTTATTAATCAAACGATGTTTTTTGCATAAGACAATTAAATTATTGAACAGGGGTTCCTCGAGCTTTTGAAATATTTCATTGGGTTCCGTCCGTTCCACCAAAAAGGTTGAAAACCACTGCTCTAAGCGCTTCATTAAACAAGCAGTTTAAGCGCAGCTGTATAATGGCGCAACCGAGTAGAGTAAAACTTTGGTTTGCAACACTGACGAGTAGCATGATACTTACCAGATTACATACAACTAGCGTTCAGGAAAATCCGTCGTTTTCACATTGATTCACCGTCTACTGAGGTAAAATGAATGTAAAAAGGACGGATTTTATCATATGGGCAACATTGCGTCTGATTGAAGTTAATCACCAAAAAACGAACCTTTGCGTGACCGAAGAGCTCTCTTGACCGATCGAGTGACGTTGGCAGAGCGGGATTGACGAGCGGCATCTCGGTCCAGCCTCATACGACGACGCGCCACGGTCCACACATCCTGGCCGTACTTCAAACCATCCACAACAGTCTCGCCATAGCTAAGCAATTCGTACTGTTGGTTCATCTGCAAAATGAAAGTTTCCACGTTTAATTATGTTTTTTACACCAGTGTTGCCAGACGTCCATGGAAGATATTTCTCACAGATGTTGCAAAAATTCCTTGAACGCATTTAAATCTTAGCCACTATTATAACGATTCCAAAATCTGGCCCAAGCAACATCCCGAAGTAAGGTTTTGAACAAGCGTTTTTATGATTATCACGTTGAAAAGTTCTAGTTACTCCTTTATTACATCAGAGCAAAGTGCAATTATAACAACAACAAAATACAGTAGAATTCAGCTATAGTGACATTTCGCTATGTTAGTATCTCCCGGATAGCAAAATCTATCATTTTACGTCGATTCAACGTCTGCGGGCGTTGAATCAACGTAAAATGACGGATTTTGGTGTCAGGGCTGTTACACAGACTCGATTTTAAATTAGAGGGAGAATTGGACCATGGTGACATTTTGTTATAGCGATACTTTTTAAAGGCCTTTTCTGTTGTCACTTTAGGCGAGTTCTCCTGAATAAAAAATTCACAAATCACTGTCGATTGACGCTTTGCGTATTGTGGCAAAGCGCAGCGTCAGGATGTAGAAAATTCGCATCCATCAACCTTTTTACAGGAGAACACTTATTAACGGCACGAACCTTGTCAAAGAATATTCTAGCATGAGAAGGCATCACGTGGTTGCAATGCTGGTAGTCAGGCAAGACCAAGTCGCAAGCTTGTGATGTTCCAATGAGCAACGTACTGAGAAAATAAAAGAAGTTTTAAAAAAGAAAAGGGTACCTAGACAGTAAAATGTCGTCTGCAGACGTTGAATCAATGTAAAAATGACGGATTTTGCTGTCTGGGATCTTACTACTTTGTCAATTCAGCACTTGCAAATCAATTCGGTTTGTGTTCTAACCTTTCAAATCCAAATACCTGTGATAAATTTTAGCTTGCTTCTTTGTCTTGGGGTTGTGAAGAATGGCCTTAGCCGGTAGGATCTGTCGGGTTTTGACGCATGGCGGGCAAGGAAGATCTTCTTTACTTTCTTCAGAATGGCAGGTTTTCTCGTTCGACGATGCAGCTGGCTTCGTCGTGACGTCATCATGCTTTTCAACTTTCACAACGACCGAAGGCTCGTTGCTCACTGGCGTCTCCTGCTGGACGGTTGCATCACAGATCGGTAAGTTGTCCTCTTCCTTCACGAATGTTTCCGTTGGAGGTTTCTAAAATATAAGTTGCTGAAGTAGCCATAATGAACAAAACGAGACAACGTCAGCGCACTGTGTATGAGGAATACTGCCGCAGTTCGACAAGCCCTTTTTCTAATAACGCACATCTCTCACTTCCCATGAATGAACGACTGGCCAAGTTTGTCAAATGAGATTCATCACTGCTCCCATGAGAGTAGCCAGTTGCTGAGCTGCCTTGACACAGACACATGGAGAATAACGCTAGACAGGCATCATGTATTTTGTATACTATAAACATCCAAGCAAAAAATCGGTCGTTTTTACATTGATTCAACGTTGAATCAATGTAAAAACGAAATGACGTATTAGTTGGAGCAGTGTTCAGTTCCAGAAGTGCCTGGCATTTTTTCAAGAACATATGATCCACCTTACTCAGTTAATCAAAACTTGCAACAGTAGATTGTGAGACGCATTATTATCTGTCTCAAATTATTGTCAAATTTGTAATCACAGCAAGGTCACATGTTCCGTTTAGGCTTAAGAGAAGTAAAGTTTCCATAACAATGCTGACAAGTACAAGTACTTATTATGCACATAGGAAAATATACTCTATATAGACAAAATCTTCGGAAATAGAACTTTTTGAACTCGACACAAAAAGATCGCAAACTTTATGTCGACTACAAACTGAAACTGTGTTAAACAACAAAAACTTGGTGTTGTTTTTATTTCTTCAAATTTAGACAAACGAAAATAGGACAATTGATTACAAACATCTTACATCTTGTATGATTTGTTGCAGCCGTTGCAAGGCTAAAGCTCGTATAAGGTTTTCATCCAACAAGGGCAAAGTAGTGCTTTCGCCAACAGTGCTCAACACTTCAGCGAACTTCTTCAATGCATTTCTCGTTATCTCAGCTTCTGCATTTGGTTCTGGAAAATGAAAATTACAAATTATGTAAAAATTGAAGTGGTCTTTCACGTGTCTCGGTTTAAGCCAGCAATGTCGCAAAAGTAACTTACCGGGAATCGCAGTGTTTTGGAGAGGCGCCTCCGTCATCGCTACGTCACCAGGCGTCACGTCACTCTTGATCGCGTCACTGAGCGAGCTTGCTGAAGAAGCTGCGTTGTTAAGAAGTTCAATTTACTGGTTTGAAGTATGTAACTTTTCTACATTGCTTCAACGTTTGTAGACGTTGCATCATGATTTGCTGTCTGACACAGTTGAAAAACAACTTTATATCGATGAAAAAGATATCAAAAAGCTAGGATGCCCGACAGGTTTATTTGCCGCACAAACCATCAGCGTGACGGCTATTGCGAGAAAACGTAAATGAGCAGTATCAACCACACGTAGGGTGCAGTAGTTTACAGAAGCTGCCGATGCTATGTTTAATTATGGAAGGTAACTGACATAGGTTAGTGTAATTTCTAGCAGTGGTAACTGACAATCAAAGATATTTTGTTATTTGTAGTCGTAGATGGTTATCAAATGTCACAGAGTATTAATCAGTGAAACCAACAAAATGTTCAAAATCCATCAGAATGAATAGCAATGAATATTGTCACCAAGCAAGCCAGTGACCTAAATGGACAATTATGATGTTCAACATATCACTCTACCTGTTTCCTCGTCGCTGTTCATGTGATAATCCCCTTCAGACTCTTCGGAAACACCGTTTACAAGTAAATCTATTTGTACACTTTGGTTCGATCCGGTTTCATCCGGTTCTAGCAAGTTGCTTCCTTTCTTCTCGTTCAAGTCCCCACCATGGCAAGTGCTCATATTTTGAAATATTTTTTTAGCCGCGTCATTTGTGTTTTTTGATAGCGTAGACATGGCATTGAGCTGTCTTACTATCTTGGGAATAGTCAAAGACTTAAGAGGAAACTGATCTAATTCGCCATTAATGAGCTTAGCTTCGGCATTTGGTACGCGATCATTGCTTTTAGGCTGCAGTTCAAGCTTGGTGAAAGGTTTATCACCAGTGGGTAAGACAAGCGGCCGATAAACTTTGACCCCGTCGGCAAGTTTAGTTTTTTTCTGGTGTGGACCATTGTGATGAGGGTGGACAGGTATTGGGTCGGAGTTGCGTCGCTTCATCGGAGCACTGATTAGTTTGTGCAAAGGCTTGATCACAGAACCATCTTGAGAAAAGCCTCTGGTTCTGTCTGAAGTGGCAGCGGGAGAAGCAGTGACGTTGGCATCTTCAACAGCTTTGTGATGCTTAGAGGGCTCTGTTGCTCCCAGTTTGTGTTCCACTTGGTTGCGATGAGCCTTTGCGGCAAGTTCCTTCAGGGTCTTAGGAGAGAGCAGAAGCGAGGAGTTATCACGCGTGTCCACGGATGTTATATGTCTTGATGCATCATCAGCTAAAGAATTTAACATTTTGTTTTTCTCCAGCATTAAAGCAACATCAGCTTGAAGACTGACGACAGCCTGGAGCCATAGGTTTTGTTCTTCTTCAGTGGACTTTGCGGGAAAACTGAGAGAAGCTGAAGCAGAAGAATCAAGAGAAGTAGGAGATTGGAATGATCTATATTGTTTGTGGAGTCTTTCCTTAAGCTGATAACCATGTGGAACAGGGACATTAAGTTTATGAAGATCTTCCCAAGAAGGCGGAGGAGTGGGACCGATAGGATTCCTGTAATGATCTTTTATGGAACGCGGCACCTTAGTGGTGGGTCTCCTCCAAGAAGGGAAGTTCGATTTGGGAGGAAATGTCCTACAATACAAAATGTGTTTTGAAGCTGTTTCTAAACAAAAATTAAACAATTTTATAACAAAAAGTAAACGTATTGACATAACCATTGACAAATTATCACTTAATTTGGGAGGGGGAAGAACAAGCACCTTATCGTGGTCCCTCCCGTCAGTACCATATCTTCAAGAAAAAAAATAGTATGTGAAGCGAAGCTTATCACACTCGAGCAAACCTCATACGCCATCATCATCACTTAAGACAGCCGAAACAAACCTATGAATCTTCTTCAGAAATCCAATCTTGATATCATTGTGGTCAATTTTTCTGCTGAACATGTCGAGTATCTCGCTCCTTCTTGACAACGCATGAGAATGAGGATTAAGCTGCAGAAGAAGCAACAGAACGTCAAGATTGTCAACGGTTTACACAAACTAACGTTTCATCAGTGTTAAGAGTATTTTTATTTACACAAAGTGCGGATAACAAAGACATTTGCATGTGCTCAACAGTCAACACAAACTCTCGTTTCAGCAATATAGTGACGTAGTCATCATACACGGCGTAAAAAGAAAAAATCCTATCTTTCAAAATTACTAAGTTTTGCTAAAGACTAAAGAGTTACAGACAGTTGGCATACAGTTTTGTTGCATTCAATCTAATTCATCATTATCATTATGTTCCTTCCTCGTATTGAGGGTTGGATACAACGCGCCATTGTTCTCGACAATGAGCTGTTCCTACTGCATTGTCATAACTTAATTTTGTCCATTTAGTGATGATATCAATCTAATTATCTTGTAAAAAATGATGCAACCAGCTACTGGATAAGGAAATTTTACCATGTTTCGTTCAGCGTGATTAGGACACATCCACCTTCCACTAGGGGCGTTAGTAAGCGGTGGATCAAGGCAGTCTAAGTGGAACACAAGCGAGCAGAAGTCGCATTGTATCAAGGGCGATGCACGGCATGATCTGGAATAGAAATCTTTAAAAATTATATCGAGAGTAAAAATATTTTAGCAAATGTCCAACAGTTTTGTTACGGTACCCGGTCAGTTGGTCGACAGGACAATTGGTAGACAGACAATTGGTCGACAAGACAGTTGGTCGACAGGACGTTAGGTCGACAGAACGATTCATTTTAAAGTTAGGGTTAGTCAACTAACCTTAACTCTAACCTAACTCTAACCCTAACCCTACGCACTTAACCCTAACCTGTCGACCTAACATCCTGTCGACCAACTGTCTTGTCGACCAATTGTCCTGTCGACCAAATGTCTGTCGACCAATCGACCGTGCACCGCTCAACATGTAGACCTGTGGTGACTGACACTATAGTACATTGCAGATGGGGGGCACGTAACCAAGTTAAGGGTGAGGTACCATTAAAACAGTATCAGAGAAGTAGTACCTATCATGCTTCCTTCTGCTTAACTTCATGCACTTTCTTTAGCCACCAGCGCAACCACAACATGAATAGTTTAGTGTTCATATCGACTCCGATTCAATAATTAAACTGAGAAACCACCCAAATTTTGAACAGATATGAAACAAAACATTTTTCTAAGTAAGATACTTTTAACTGTAAGGCAGCCTTGAAGAAAAGTACTCGCCTTGTGCAGACAAAACATAACTTGGCTGGAAGAGGAACCAAGCCATTAGCATCCAGTTCAAGGGATTGTTTTCTTGATCTTCCTGCTCCTCTCTCAGTCGTCTTCTTCTTTTTTGTTCCTATAGTTAAAAGATTTGATGAATCAAAGACCATAAGACCAAGTGTCTCTTGGAAAAAGAATTCGAACCAATTTTGCACATGCACCTCCTGTCTCCTTTCTAAAGAAAATTTCACTCCTTCACTGGTTATTTTCAGATTATAATTTAGAAATTTATGATGTAATCTATTTTCCTGCTTCAGCAGATTTACTCCATTGCTAGATAAAATTTGTGAAAATCTCAGTAATGGTATGCAATAGAACTATCCAGTAATATTTTATAAAAGTCCTTAGAGAGTTACAGTAATCATCATCATTAAAGTTGGAAAACAAACATAAGAATAAGTGTGGGGAAAACACTGCAGAGTAACTCTGTTATTTCTACAATCTACATAAGTGAGATGACTTTGGAAGGTTTCTGTCAATACTCTATGTGCGTGTACTGTACTATTTCTCCCAGAAAATCGGTCATTTTACATCATTTCAACGTCATAATGCCAACGAAATATGTTCTTTTTATGTGGACGCAACGTTCAAGTAAAAACGATAACCTCTTCTAGCTAAATATAAACTTAAGATCTAACTAGCTGAGCCAGCTCACCAGGTAATGGACAATACAGCCTGTATTGCTGAGGAAGCTCAAACAGAGAGGTGTTGTCCAAGCAGGCGGCAGCAATGAGCATCGAAAATGGATTTTCAGGCGGAATTTCAACCTTTGAAACTTCAGTTGAAACCTGAGAGAAAATAAATTTTGACAAAAGCAACAAGTTTATGATAAATTCAAGAGCCACACTCTTAGAAGCTGGCTGATGTTTTGTAAATAGGCTACTGCGCATTGATAAAACAGTTTTTAAACTATTTACAATGGTGAAAAAAATGAAAAAAACACCAAAAATATATCAAAATGCCTAAGTCAAAGTAGCATGCCAAACGCATAATAAACGATCAATTTTTTTAAATTTGGCGTTAAAACTGCCAATATGGCAATCCTGTTTGCCGTGCAAGATGAGGCTTAGCGTTTGGCTTCCAGTCCAGATGCTATTATATAGCGAGGTCCACGCATAAGCAATTCAAGTCTTACAAATAGCAGGCTAATCCCAGACAGCAAAATTCATCACTTTTACATTGATTCAATGTCTGCAGAGTGCAGATGTTGAATCAATGTAAAAATGACGGATTTTGTCGTATGGGATATGACAAGTATATATGTCGTTTGACATCATACCTCTAAAATAGCTTTTTGTCCTCGGGTGGTTGCTTTAATAACACTCTTCTTCCAATCCTTTTCTGGCGTAGCATCTGCAACAGGCTCTGAAACTCTTTTGTGTTCCACCTTCTTCAAGGGAACAGTCGCCTGTCCCTGATTAGATTTCCGTCGACTTGGAGCAACAGTTGGTGGGGAACTTTTGGTCGACAATAAACTGGAAAAAAGGGTTAATCAACACAATGGACAATATCAAGATGAAAGCTTAAGAAATGCATTACCACTGTTTAAGCTGATTATAATTAAGCGACTAATGTTTTAAAAACATAGCATTTAAATAGATAAAGTTTTTTGTCCAGTGACAGTGAAAACACTTCACTCTCTTCATTGATCAGAGATTTGTTCAATAAAAAATATTCTTGAGAGATCATGTATGAAAATAGTCATGCAATTAGTCATGTTACTTTGCATTAACTTTTTAAAAGTAATTTCATGCAGAAGCAATCAATCAAACATTTAATCGTTTTTCTGAATATCTTCAAACAACTTTTCTGAAACTGTAAACATGCTTGTTTTTTGGCACCAGCTCTTGCATGGCACAGTTTAAGTCCACATTTACAACTGCAAAAACTACCTGGCAGAAGGCTCTGGATGAGCTGTCAGGGATCTCGGTGGCTTGATCATCAGCACATCTTCTTTTAGTTTCATTTTTTCTTGAAAGGATTGATCCTTAACTTCCAATTTATCTTTGTGTTTGTGAAAGATTTGAATTGCCTTCTTCGTCAATGTATGTTTGTGCTTTCCTTCCGCACTCTGATAAATAGAAGAAAAAAACAAGTGCAGGAATTACAATGCTAAAAATAGTTGTCAAAAGTTTCTTCATCATAACAAACGCAAGAACACAAAAATTTCAATGCGATTTCATTCTACTTCTTTTTGATCATTATTTGCAAATAACTTTCAATAACAAGTACAATCATTGGGTTGAAACATGCTTTTTGACCAAAAAAATACAAGCTTGTTGGTTTCATATTATTTGAATAATGTTATGCATAATATGCAACCCAAGTAGTTTGTCATCAATCATTTGTTGGTAATAATCTTTTGTATTCTAAAATTATGCTGAGCTTTACACATATAGAGTAAAAAAAATTTAAAAACACAAAAATTGAAAAACAATCTACAATGCTTTTATTTGAATGCAAGTACAAATATTATAAAGTTCACACCCTGACAACATTCCATGTATATTTATTTACCTTATAGTTTCCAGTGACCACACAACGATGGCAAACCCATTCCCCTTCAGGTACTTTTTCTTCATCAAGCGGAGGATTACTAAGAAAAATATACTTATTGTTTTATGAACCATAACATGAACACAAACGCTGGCATTGACAACCGAATGTTACAAATGACCTCAAGCAACACCCACTTTTGGATGAAATTCTATTTCACCTTATATAATACTAAAAGTGTTTCTAGTTTCACAGAAATAATCTAACATAAAATATTACTGTAGAATGCTTAAAGAAGTGATAAAAATGCAGCACAAATACACAACTATCCCAAAATATCAACAGACATAGAACAACAATTTGAGCATAAACATACGAGCATTGTAGATGAAAAGCCGCTGGGCAGCAATCACAGCAGAGTAGGTCTCCTCCTTCTCCACAAGCGTCACATGTTTCATGATTGCATCGCTTCCTCCACATTTCACGCTCTGCAGCTCTTCGACGCTTCTCTTCCTTTGCACCTTGTTCACTGAAAGGAGGTGCTATCAACTGTTGGATTTTCTGAAAAAAAATTAGTTCAATTATGATACAATTTTACTTCTCTTCACAAGCATTTAATTTACTTTTCAACTAAGAATTAAAAGTGAAAATAAAGATTGAATTCCTTGCTTCCTATCCAATATCCATGCAATCTTCCCCACCCAAATATTAACTGAACATGATAAAAATCATTGAGCAAACATCTTCTGCTATGTGCAACATGTAACAAAACATAACAAGTGATGATAGAAAACAAGACTTTATATAAAACAAAACTTTTACAAACCTCCATCAATCCTCCGGTATATTCCAAGTCATAACATTGAAGAGGAGCATGAGCCATTGCACTAACTTCAAGCAGAATATACACTACACTGCCAGGCCTATGCTAAAAAAACTTTTTTAAATTGAACATTTACTAGTCCCAAAGTCAAAGAATTAAACACTTTTCAACTGCCTGCAATGCATTATAGGTTTATAATATCAAACAGGCAAAATTCTTAGTTTCAGAGAAAACTTTGTTTTTTACAATATAAACAAATTACCATTAACAATGAAAATAAAAGTGATTAAAAAATAAAAACTAATTAAAAACTTCTTCTTTTAATCAAAATCTATAAAATAAACATAGACCAGCATATAGAACGTATCAAAAATGCAAGAAAAATAATATTGAATTCTAAGGTGTTAGTGCCGTGTGTTAGTGCCAGAGACAGATATCTTGAGTTGAAAGTTCAGCTTGTTTACTATGGCTTAAATACATTTTAAAAAGTGCTTAACTTCACTTGTGCCCAAAATTCAATGCAATTCATTGACAGCAATTCTGACTGAAAATTGGCAGGTTGATTTAACCTAGATTTGTACAGAGTTTTCAAGATAAACCTTAATAATCCACACCACACTGAAAAGAGTGAAGACTGAAAGAAAATTGCATTGGACACTTTGACTAATTTTCAAATGATTTTGTGGGCAAATTTCTAGGATGCAACCTAATTGGTATACCATGAACAATTCGTACCATCAGTTCGTACCTTGAAAAGATCAAGAGAAAAAATTAAAAAAGTCGAAGTCACTGATTGCAGTTTCCACAAACATTTTAAAATTTTCCGCAAACACAATTAACTACTCTTAGGATCATTACCAGATATATTAAAATGTTTGAGAAAACTTCAATCAACCCTAACCCTTTGAAAATGTTTGCAGAAACTCTGAAATGTTTGGTTCTGGAAAAACAGAAACTGTGTTCGGCGACTTCGGCTTTGTTCTATTTTTTTTCTCTTGATCTTTTCAGTTTGTTTGCGGAAACACCCTAACCCTTTTAAAATGTTTGCGGAAACTCCGATCAACCCTAACCCTTTCGAAATGTTTGCAGAAACTGCGATCAGCGACTTTGGCAAACTCTTAGGATCATTACCTAAATTTTAAAATGTTTGCGAAAATTGCAGAAAAACAGAAACTGCGATTGGCAATGTTCTATTTTTTTCTCTCGATCTTTTCAGTTAGTTTGTTTGCGGATACCGATACCCAACCGATACCCTAGAGCAGTGGTTCTCAAACTTTTTACAGTCTAAGCGCACTTACAATACTACAAATAATTCTGGGCACACTTTATATAAAAATGCACTAAAATGTCATAATTAAGTCAAATAAATAAAACTCAAAAATAAAGAAATTATCTTTTTATTAATGGGAAACATGTGCTTGATGAGCCTGTGAGATTTTCTCAATGTTCGGTCTTATGTTTGAGAGGCAAACTCTCATTTCCTCATCGATGCATTGCAGAGTTCCTCTCTTTTTACACTTAATTGTGGCGAGGGTAGAAAAGCTAAGTTCACATAAATATGACGTTGAAAATTGCAATAAAACAGTCAGTGCTTTTTTAGATATCGCGACATGTTCTTTTCTGATAGAAATCCAAAAAGCGTCAAGAGACCACTCTTTGTATTTCATCATCAATCCACGATCTGTGGACACAGCTGCCAGTTCTTCTTCTTCTGTCAGTGTTAAACTATATTCAAAGGTACTTTCTAAAAAAGGATTTCTAATCCAGTCATATTGCGCAGTGTTAAGTGATGGAAAGTAAAAATTCATTTTTTCTATTGTGAGCAACAATAGACAATTGCTATTGTGAGCAACAAATACACGTTTTACCGAATGTCTGCGACCGTGCCTGAAATTATCGTAATAATGATGTTAAACGGAAGGAGCAGATAAGAAAATTGATCTAATATGGTAACTATTCTTTTTGTTTTTCTTATTAGAATACTTTTTTAGGAATGCTGTTGGGCATACCTAGATAACCTCTGGGGCGCACCAGTGCGCCCGGGCACACCGTTTGAGAACCACTGCCCTAGAGCCTAACCCTTTTAAAATGTTTGCGAAAACTGCGATCAGCGACTAACCGTTACTCCGATATCCTAACCCTTTTAAAATGTTTGTGGAAAGTGAGATCAGCGACTTCGGCTTTTTTTATTTTTTCTCTTGATCTTTTCAAGGTATGAACTGATGGTACGAATTATTCATGGTACGAATTAGGTTACACCCAAATTTCTACAAGTTGTTTACTTAACCTAGCAAAAAGTTATGGTGAGAGAAACAATATTTTCCTTTTATCCGACATATTTTTTATTATTTAGCCTATTGAATTAACCTTTTTAAAATAAAGGAATAGGTCTACAAGGCAAGGACTTTCTTTTTTGTTCGATGCTCAAGCTTAGAAAAACTTGACACTAGTAGTGAAAACATAGATGATAGGCTATGGAAGCCAACATAGACAAGTAATGACGAACACTTTCAAGCATTAGGTATATGTAAAAACAGAAATTCAACTCTACAGTGTATTGCGCTTGAAAATCTTTGATTGGAAAATGGATTCATAAACTGATCTTTTTCATTGCAAAGTTAGAAAAACTTTTGACATTATATATAAGTGATCTTTAACTTAAAGTGAAAATTAAAATCACACAACTCTTTTGGTTGCAAAGATAATACTTCCACAATGAAATCTGGTCAAAACTTTCATGACTGCTGTTTTACTTGGTGGAGTGTGTGTTTAATGCCATAACTATGCTTTGGGTAGTACCGGTAAGAGAAATCATCTTGAAGTTGTCACACCTAAGATAAGACTACTGTACTTTTATATCTAAAATAAAACCTGCCATCATTATGCCAAGCTCAACCATATATATAAGGGAACTTATTATTGAGAGGTAAAGGCAATAGATTCATTATATACTTTTTGTGTCAATAGACACTTGATTAGTCAAATTGATTTGTGAGCTTAATTAAAAAATAAATTGGCCTGGGCAGATTCTTCTCACTTATTTCAGTGCTGGAGATAATATTGTTAAATCTCAAAACCAATTACATGACAAGTCCATGAGTCGCCATCTTTGCCAGTTGCCACGCACTGGCAAGTTTGGCCTTCAGACGAACAAAAACAGTTCAGCACATGAAGAAGTATGACTCATTAAGCAAGCCGTGGCTGTTCATTGTTAGCTTTACTCACCTCAAATATGAAGCAATGATTGGAACAAAACTTTCTGTTGAATCTTAACTTTAAACTAACTTAATCGTGATAAACAACAACAATGTTAAACGGAGACAATTATCAGACAAAATCGCTCTCCATCGCGAAGCCGACATCAACAATACATTCGTCCGCCAATCTACAGAGTTGCCGTTGTTTTAAATAGAAATTTTATGTGTTCAGCAGGCGATTGAAAGTTCTCTGCTGGAACCAACCTTGATATGTTCAACAAAATGAAAATATTCTCTGTGCTTATTCTTGTACTAATAGTTAAATATAACTTCTTCTTTATCAATAAATTCAATTTTCATAAATTTCAGTGTTCCAGGCACTGTTTGGTGCAGTCATCGACTAAATTACATGAGTGCTTCATTAGTTGTCATACTTCAAAATTTAAATTTAATATAAAGTTTGTCACTCAAAATGTACTAACACTAAATTCAGCTTAATGCGTCATAAATTAAAGTAAAGGATTAACTTTAAATGATTCCACTTTCAGAAGGATTGCTTTAAAAATAAAAGACTTTTGGCATTGGCAGAACAATGTAGCCACATATTATCGACTAAAATAAGTGAAGTTGGCAGACAAAAAAATTGGTAAAAAGGGTGCGTACTGAAACGTAGAGCATCGTTGAAAAAAATGCATTAAAAACAAAAATAAAATCGCACACTTTAAAATTTATTTGACATGACACAAATTTAATAAACTAATTTTGGAAGTTTGATCACAGTGGTCTGATTGGACTACTAGCTTGCGCCACTTAGCTACTGTTAGAAATGATATATCTCTGGTCAAAAACTATTTATTTAAGAAATACAAAGGTCCAATATTTATTTGTTTCTTGGTTGCGTACTGTTACTTGTTTGTTTGTTTGTTTGTTTATCTTTATCCTGCATTGCGGGAAAGCGGACGTGAGTGCTATGCATCGGTGTACGCCTTCCGACGTACACCTGACCCAC
This sequence comes from Aplidium turbinatum, assembly GCF_918807975.1. Lineage (NCBI taxonomy): Eukaryota > Metazoa > Chordata > Ascidiacea > Aplousobranchia > Polyclinidae > Aplidium > Aplidium turbinatum. Next base: position 53,211,488 of record NC_137472.1, read on the forward strand.
GCTGCAGCCGACAGCAATGTCTGTTTCCGGTTGTCTACTCTACTTATGACTTAAATTTGGTACTACCCATTACTCGAAATCGATCACTAGGTAGCAATTATCGTAAAGTTTCTTGCCCAGAGAAACAACAGCAAGTGCGGGTGGCTGGAGTCGAACATGCAGGCTCTCGACTGCGAGCCCAACGCGCTAACCACTCGGCCACGGCTGCCGACCGTTACATAAACGATCACATTTCAACAGAAGATTTAAATTTTTTTTATTCGTTTGCATTATCTCAATTTAGATTAAAATTTCAAAATATAATTAGTAGCCTAGTATGTTTTGGTCATAGACATACCACTCGGCCACATTCTAGTTGTTATAAGATTATAACAACTAGAATGCGCTTCTCGCATCTCGATCGAAGAAATTAAAAAAGGCGTTCGCCATTGTTAGTGTCTCAAATTTGCGTGAAAGCTGCGCTGTTACAACCAACCCATACAACAAAATCCATCAGTGTAAAAATGATGGACTTTTCTGTCTGAGAAAAGATAACATTTCTAAGCTGGCTGCGCTTCTGCAGAAAACTAACTTGTTAATTATAATTGAGAACTTTGGTGTAATAGAGGTTTTATTCATCTATGAAATGAATATAAGCATGTGTTAAATTGCACAGAATTACATACAGTCTATAATAGGCTATAAAGCAAAAACACTGCAATGCGAGAGCATGCGTATGTGATACACTGAATTTACATCATTTCTAGCAGTTTCAGCAGAGCTCTTATTCAGTTTGGCGTTACAGCTGAGCTGATGATTATTGTAGTGTAACCTAATAGCAACGAACAGTTTATTACATCAAACCTAAGCAAATGATACGCTATAGCGCAGTGGTTCTCAACCAGGGGTCCGTGGAAATTTCCGAGTTTGCAACATGATTGATAATAATGTACGAAATTTAAAAATTGGTTGTGCTTTATTTGTGTATTACCGTGATTTTCAAATTGTAGGCTACGTTGCAACAAACTGGTGCGTCGTTTGAAATTTCAAAGGACATCGCACAAAGGTTTGGTTTCCTAACTAAAAAAATCTTATAAATGAATTACATTTTAAGGCTATATTCAATTTAATTCTTTTGAGACAGCGGATTGTTCATCAATGCTTAACTTGCAAACGCAAATGCAAACGTTAGTCAGCATTTTATCAGCACTCACCGTTTCGCGATGACAGTGATTGTAACAAATTAATATTGATTACAAATGAAAAAAGGGAGAAATTCTTTGTAACGGTGGCCAAAATTCTATTAATTTTTGATAAAATTATTTATATTATAGAAAATTATATATTATATAGAAAAACATTAAATTATAGAATTATTAAAAATTAAAAACTATTAGGCTATAGAAAAACATTAAATCAGATATATCTTACTGAATTTTGATCCTGTGTGCCGATATATAGCTATGTTATATAGCTATGTTATATAGCTATGTTATATAGCTATAGATATATAGCTATGTTATAGCTATATATAATTATGTTATACAGCTCATAACATAATTTCGTCAATGTCATCAATCGTCATAAGTGCGTCACGTCATAAGTGTCGGCTGCATAGCCGAGTGGTGAAAACACTGGAACGGCAATCGAGAGGGCGCCGGTTCGACACCGCTCAAGAGCATTCGGCTGTGTCTGTGGCAGGACACTTAAAGGCATGCCTGAAGGTGGACACAAAGATTGGCTTCCTTGCCTTCCCGTTCACTTAATCGAAATCTTCAATCACCGGGTGAAAGCCTGAATACGACAAACAAAAACAGTGCGTCACGAGTGAAGCAAATTCTTCTTAGAAGTGTGTCGCTTCGAAACTTATGAAACATTTGATTCTATTAGGAGACGCGATAAAGGCTACCAAAAGATAAATTTTGTTTAGGGGTCCGTGACCACTTCGAAGGTACCAAAAGGGGTCCGCCAAGACAAAAGTTTGAGAACATAGCCCAACAAAATAAAAATAAAATATTCACCAATACTGATGTCGAAAGGAAGTGGTTTATTGATGTTTGAAAAGTATTGTTTTGTTAAGCGTTTTACGAACCATTTTAGCTTGTATTTGCTTGCAGGTTTCCTTACCAATGCGGTAAAACCTAATTTTAAAATAACATTTGGACACAGTTTTGACTAGTGTAAAAATATGATTATTGGTAACGGTGCATTCGAACACATGATCTGAGAGATTAGTAACCTAAATATCTTGGAATAATTTACTCCTTTTATCATCTGAATTGTATTTTCTTCGTTTTCTACATCTATATGCTCAGCACGCCATATCTAAAGCATTGACAAACGCGCGGAATTGGTACACTAACAATGGCGAACGTCTGAACGTGCTTTCTTCAAAAATCGTAAAAGAGAGAGATGACGATGCGCAGTCTAGCTGTTACAAGATGTCTATGGTTTCGGTCGGTAGCCACTTTAACAAGTCGAAATTCTGCCACTAAAGTTGACTAGAATGAAACCGCCAACCAATCATAAGCTACGGTTTAAGTGACGTAAAAAATGGCGAAAAGAAGATGATAGAAAGCAAATTAAGTGATGGATTTTTTGTCAGCTGGTTGGCTTAGGGGTTAGGGCTAGAACGTAGTCATTTCATTGACGTGGGTTCGATTCCCACCACTGCTATTGCTCTTTTTCTTCTGTAATTACCAAATAAAGTTCAAAACAAGCATTAACTCTCTGGATGAGTGCTAGAAGGGTCACAATTGGATGGTAGCCTCTTATAACATGTTCAGATTGGTTGGCGGTTGCATTGTAGTCATTCGCAGTGGCAGAATTTCGACTTGTTAAAGTGGCTACCGTTTCGGTCTTCTGGATTTCAGGGCTTCCCAAACTTTTTTGCTCGCGACCACTTTTAATCTCCGAAAATGTTTTGCAGCCCCTTATGATTAAAACGACGAACAGTGCAAAATATACATTTGTGATATTTATTGAAAAGCTTAAATCTAACGAAAGCCAAAAAGAATTACCGTTCTCACTTCAGTTTGTTTTTATTTATTTCTGACCATAACAAGTAAACAACGAAGCCTATGAGCATTGGACAGCCTACTAGAAACAAAAGAAAAAACCAAACGCATTTATTCAGTGTGATGGGTGGGACTGCTTTCTGCCACGAAGCAAGTCCACCCGTGGCTCAATGTTAGTTAAAACTGGTCTCAAGACGGTTTCAATGTTGCTTAGGTTAGAAGGGCAGGCGAAGTGCTGAGAACATATCAGACAAATCATTTTGAAATTTTGGTTTCCAGATGTTCAGTTTTTTGATAAACGCATCAAGTTTAGATTTTAATGCAAAATATTGATGTTTTCTCCTAGGTGAGACAAATTAAATTCGTTTAGTTTTTCAAGCAAATCTGACATTTGACATAATTTCAAAAGCTATATGTTATTGCGAAAATGGAAGACGAAGACTGAATTTTATTTTGTTGGAAAAATCACGATTTCATTTTTTAACGTTAATTGGCTAGCCATTTTAAAGCTTAGTCTTTTAAAACCACCTCACTTCACAATGCAGTAGAAGAGTTTTCAACTCTGATTCTCTTTTACCCGGGGACGATTTTACCTCATAATTATTCAAAAATACGGGCAGCCTATTGAGTGCGCGACTTTTGATAAAGTTAATAACTGTCACAGCATCTCGCACAAAAGTGTTAATATGCAGTAGCCTACCTTGTGCAAATTGGTATTCTCTCTGCGATCCTTGAAGTTCGTTACGCGACCCCCAGTTTGGGAAGCCCTGATTTAATGTGTTGATAAACGCTCTAATTTTAGATTTCAATGTAAAACAAATGTAAAAACATAGGTGTTTTCTCTATGAAGGGACAAATTAAGTTGCAGCAATGGCGAGTGGTTAGCGCGTTGGGCTCACAGTCGAAAGCCTGCATGTTCGACTCCAGTCACCCGCACTTGCTGTTGTTTCTCTAGGCAAGAAACTTTACGATAATTGCCTCTACCCAGTGATCGATTTCGAGTAATGGGTAGTACCAAATTTAAGTCATAAGTAAAGTAGACAACCAGAAACAGACATTGCCGTCGGCTGCAGCGTGGGTCAGGTGTACGTCGGAAGGCGTACACCGATGCATAGCGCTCAAGTCCGCTTTCCCGCAATGCAGGATAAATATAAACAAACAAACAAGTTCGTTCAGTTTTTTAATAAAATCTGATAAATAGGCTAGCTTAATTTCAAGAACCAGATGTCATTGCCAAAATGGTGGGCAAAGTCTGCATTTTTTTTTTTCGTTAGAAGAGTCACGACTTCAATTTTCAACACTAAAAACCTTTTTAGCTTTAACTTTTGAAAGCCATCTTACGTCACATTGCAATAAAAGAGTTTTGAATTCCGATTCCGTTTAACCACACCAATTTACGAAAATACGCGTAGCCTACTGGGTGCGTTATTCTCAACGTTTTTGGTTACAGTTAATAACTTGCACAGAAGTGTTAATATATGCAGTACTTTGAGTAAAATTGGCACACTTTCTGCGACCACTGAAGTTCGTTACGCGACCCCTTGCGGGGTCGCGACCCCCAGTTTGAGAAGCCCTGGTGTAGGTAAGGGAACGTTCAAATATTAAGTAACGCTTTTTTTTCCGAATTTTTGACCCCCCCTCCCCCATGTAACGCTTTTTCACTACGAATTCAGCACAAAAAACTACCATTCCGTACTCAAAAGCGTTACGTAACGTTTTGCTTGAACCCCCTCCCCCCCGATGTGACGCTAACGTAACGCTTTGCATAAACCCCCCTCCCCTCGAAGGCGTTACGTAATATTTAAACGTTCCCTAATACTAGCCACTCATTATTACGTTGCTTCCTCTCATCGAGGGTTGAAGGCAATGAAGAAATAAGTTTCTCTGTTGTGAAATTTTTCTATTGCAGTTTTGTAATCAAGTTCTGACCAGTCTTCAATCTCATTAGTGCAAATTCTTGTTGGTCTTCCCTTACTTCGTTTTTTCTTCTGGTTAGCAGAAATAAGGTTCCCTTATTTCGTTTTTTCGTCTGGTTAACTGGACGTCTAAACCAGTGATTCTTAACCTTTTTTGGCCAATGGACCATATTTAAAAAATATGTATCCGATGGACCACTTTGTTATGTTAACGCCTTATGAACGCCAATTTTCGAAACTGTATTGCACATAGGTCAGAAAACTCAAGGGTGTGTTCAATCTTCTACTTAAATACACATAATTTTAATTTCAAATTTTATTCAAAACAAACACCATGCACATATTGTTTCAATAAAATGGTAATTTCTCAATTTTGCTTTCTCGGCAACAGGAACTTCTGACATTTTGTTAATTTGAAAGCACTGCAGAATACAGTAGCCTACTTAATTTAGCGTCTGAAAAAATATAACATGTGGCATTCATAAAATAATTTAATTCACATTCAGTGAAACAGCGAATAGCTCTACTCTCCCTAAAGAAACTTTGTACCATGAAGAAGCGCAATCTTCGTGCACCGACAACACCACAATTACAGAAACATAATGATTTATTGATTAGGCCTGTCAGCACTTCACTTAAGCAACTGCTGAGCTTCTGCTTATCTAGCACTTCCAGAAAAATCGAACAAAAATCACGAAGTAAACATGATTATTACATCACGCTGACATACAATCATACATGCTACATAATTTTCTTGCACCTGTATGCACTCCTCACATAATTTACTGTAGTAGATGATACAATTTTGAAGAACGTTTTATAAAGGATTTATAGAACTCTCTGTGGACCACCAGGACCACATTGAGAAGCACTGGTCTAAACAACAAGGCAATCTACGCAGTCAGCAAAAGTTCAATAGTAAATTATATTGCACAGAAAATATTTCATAAATCCTGCTAACTATAACATATATTTTATGACACGTGTATGCACTCAGCTACTAAGTGGGAACAAAGTTAAGTCAAGCAACGTGATATGTTTTTTGCATTGAAAATTCTAGATTTCAATTGCATGATTCTATTAAATTTATTTTTCTTTGTCGGAATGCAACAGTAATGATACGTACAAAAACGTGGTCACAGGCCAACAAAAAATGACAAAACACGAGAAATTGCCAAAGAAAATAATTGCCAATGCTCCGGAAACCTACCTTTAGCCCGCCCTAATGCACATGCTATATAGTCAATTGAGTAGCCTACATTAACACAGAACAATTACAAACAAATAATTTTTCTATGGGTACAAACCAAAAAACAGTTGCAACCTACAATTATAATTAACGTTGCCACCCAAAAGATAAAACAAATCTAGAAGACAAACTCACCATTTAGACACCTCCTGCGTGTTAACAAACCGAAAAAACCCATAGAACTACTGCACTCTTTCACAAAATTGTGATAAAACTATTGCATAGATACGATATATAATAATTTGCATAAGATAAAACGGAATTTTGAAACCAAAGATATTGACAAAAAAAAAACTCAACAAAATTACGAGCGTTTGGTGAAGATATTTTTAGGAGTGCAAGTAAACAAAGTTTTTTATAACTTAGCTGTAGCGTGGACGTCGCTATAATAGCATCTGGACTCGCTAGCCAAAAGCTAGGCCTCATCTTGGCGGCAAACAGGATTGCTATATTGACGGTTTTAACCCCAAATTTGAGCGTTTTTTAAATGCGTTTGGCAGGCTATTTTAACTTTGGCATTTGGATATATTTCTGGAATTTTATAATTTTTTTCAGCATTGTAAATAGTTTAAAAAAATGTTTTTTTTTTCAATACGCAGTAGCCTATTTACAAAACATTAGGTTTAAAAAAGCAAGTTTTCCCAAATATTCTTTTCATAATATTGCATTTTGGGCTACTGTTGACAACCGAATGATTACTACCATAATGTAAGGTGTTACGACCGTGCCGTATTTTAATCTGAGAATTTAGTAAAAAAACGTCAAATTTTTAAGTTGGCATTAAAACCGCCAATATAGCAATCCTGTTTGCCGCCAAGATGAAGCCTAGCGTTTGGCTAAACAGTCCAGATGCTATTACGTCGAAGCGAGGATAGACTTAGCGAACGATATAGAGAAGGATAGACTTAAACTGTAACACACGCACACAATGTCACATGTACCATTGTACGTAGTGCTGTACGAATTTCGAGACCAGACTTGCGTAATCAAAACATCTTCTTCAACAGATTAATCACGTTTAAATATGTACCGTTAAAGATACGTTCTTTATACATTGAGTTAACGTCTGAAACTTGTTTCTACAAACAAGAATTCTTCAGAGATTCAGGATTCCATTCCAACCAGTCTTTGAGTGTTTCACTTTCGCCTTTACTCCACAGCAGCTTCATCAAGACCGGGCATTTACTTGATTGTAGGGACAGATACGCTTCGTTTTCGGGATTTGCTTGAATCATTGAAATCGACATGACATAGGACGTCATGAGACGTGCCATGACTCCAAGATACACGACACTTAGTTCTGACTTTGTTAAGGGCAAGATTTTCTGGTATCCAGACAAGACCATTCCACCAAGTAGTAGCGGATCTGACACTGACCCAACTCCATTAACCATCATATAAGCCATGCATACAGTTAAGTCAAAAACAATTGGCCCATAGTGAACATCCTCATAATCAATCATGCCATATCTGTCTTTGATCGATGACTTATTAGAACCCATATCATTATCAATGATGATGATATTAGTATTGCTTAGGTCTCCATGTACAAAACCTAAATCAAAAAATGAAGTGAGGAAAGCAAGCAAGTATCCGAATGATTCAAAAAAATAAATATTTTTATTCTAAAACTAAATGAAAACACGTGTTAAGTTCAAATGCTTTCTTTACATTACACTAACTTGAAATGTACTGTTATTGGGCAATTTGCAATGGAGGAATGTGATTTGAACTGGTGAGGAGACTCCGTCGAAAGTGAAAATACTACTACAAAAAGACCATCAATCTGTTATACCAAAAGTACCTTAATTTTTGAAAGAGTTTGGGGTTTGTATTGTTAGGTAATGTCATCATACACAGTACATACTACAGTATATATATTTTTAATTTTTGCAACATTTTACTGAAAAAGAAGCAATACAGTATAGTTACAAGTCCAGTGAAAATTTCCGCAATTCTTACTTTGACGTAGTGTTGGCAAAAGAGGATGCACCTTTTGCTTAAAGCTTTGTAAAGTGGTACTTATTATTTCTTTTAGTTCCATATCAACAACGTTGCTGAGATATTCGTTTAATAGACAAAAGTTTCTTGTAAACCAAATTTCTTCCTTTTCGGGAAAACAAGTCCATTTACTTGCAGGTGAATATTTCTGGAACAAGATGTTGCCAATTGTCATGGATGCATTTTATTTTCATTACTTTGACTCAGCAGCACTGCTAACACTACATGTAGCCTTGAAGAATAAGTCATCGCAAAGATTTGCTCTAACTTCATAAAATAATAAATTCTCAGTCTCGCAGTGACAAAGTTTCTTCTGGAAAGGAAGGCAAAGTTTGGGAGAAAAATTTTTTCCATTTATCTTTCAAACATGGGTTAAAATTGAATAAAAAAAAAAACAATTTATGCACAAAAATGTATATGATATACAGCAGGACTGGTAACACGGAAATCCCTTGCGGGTTTCTACTCCAGATATCCAGGCTTCTATCATTAAGAGTCAGGAATTTTGACGTTTATGTCAAACTTGACGCATTAAACAGGATAACTGTACATTGTACAATGCAGTTTAAGAGCGATATGAAAAGCATGTGTTCAAAGGTAGTACAATTGAAAATAATTTAAAAGAACGACAATACATGTCACGACGGCGGTGATTTGACCAAAAACACTTCTTTAGAAAATAAGAATCTAGCAAGATATATATCTTTGTAAAATTTTCAAATTACATGTATATATAACATTTTTTTCTATTTTGTTCCACAAATTAGTTCCTCGATATGCTAATTGGTTGTGTACCGGTAACTACAGCTTTGTTTAGCTGGTACCGGTATCTAAAAAAAATATACCATTTTTTTAATTTAATTATTGAATAATTTATGTACAATCTTGATAAGTTCAATGTAGTAGATATCTTTTCATTCTATGATATTTAAGGGTTTAAAGTATATGCGATACTGTAGTTTGTTAATATGACAAAATTGAGAGCTTAAATCTGGCAGTTTTTGCAATTACAGAGGCAATAAACTACTGACATATGTTCGGTGTAGATAACCAACGTCAAATAAGCAATTTTTCCATAGTAAACCAACAACAAGCATTTGTAATTCTAAGACTAAAGCAGTAATGAATTTTTATGAAAACTAGTAACATAGATTGCAAATAAAATGTTTGCAATTAATAAGTTAACTGCAGACCAAGAATAACTTACAAGTAAACACTCATTAAAAAGGCCAGCAAATTGTCCAGCTTCAAACGTTATCTGCAACAATTGACCTCCAGTCAAGTTGGCCTCAAACACAGATTTTCCAGGCAAGTAAGTTAAAAGACTTATCAGCATAGAAGCAGAAATACCAAACTTATTTCCTGCAACAAGTTTGAGTTGTAAATGGCACTATGGCAGACAAACCATGCAAAACAAATTAAAAATTTGCAAATCTCAAGCAACTGCTGAGAAATGAAACTACAAAATTGCTTATTAATCTTAAAGAAAACAAATTGCATTCAAAATCCAAAACTAAAACATAGTCTTGAATAAAATATAAAGCTCAAGCTGGAGAAACTAAACTCACAGATTAGTAAATGTTGTGAAAACTAAACCGTTTCAAGACTCGATGAAAAAGCTGACATTAAAAGGGTATATGTCAATTGTGAGTACTCAATAATAAAATAGTCTAGCATTGAAAGATGAGTTTCTGCACATTATGATCTCATTTTCTCATTCAATTTTTCCGCATGTTTCCATCATTTTACTCTTAATCATTAGCTTTTTTAGCTAGATCTGTGATGTGCAATGCAACCTGTGCAACTCAACTTTGAAAGCAATGAAAAATTTCCACAAGATTTATTTTAGAGATATGGCTTTACAGCTTATGCAGTCCAGATATTTTATATGGTAAGCCAAAATCATCCTTAATTAAACCAATTTACCAAACTATCTTTTATGGGAGAAAGAAAAGTACGGTATGAACAGGGCATTTATTTTCATTTAGATTTTCTCTTCCTATATCTGCCTGCTCTTTACACCCTACACTAAATGCAGTAAGAGCTCTGCCGTGATTTGGCAGAACCTAATATCCGCCAATCGCCATTTTCAAGTTTTCTAGATAAACAACTTTTTGTGTTTATAGCTGTAAAATTACCAAGGTAAAACACTCGAAGTTGACTTTTGTAAGACTGTAATGGACGACCAAACAAAATTTTTAAAAATGAAATTTGAGCCAGGTTTTTGTTTGTTTATTAAACCATGGCGTATATTTGGTTTTGCCAGATAACTAGGTATAAAAAATGTACCGGTATTAGGTTTGTAATTGTATGATATAACTTAATATATAGGCAGTGGCTATTTGACCGGCTCCGGTTTTTTAATCTGAAACACTATTTGACTAGTCATGAGTTGACGTATTTTTTTACTTTTTCTTTTTCAAAGCAAAAAACGAGAAGCTAGAAGAAAAAAGTGCCTTGGCCTATATAACTTCCAAATTCAACAGTTTTATTCAACTGAATCAGCGGCATGTACAATGTTTCTCGGGCTGGTATCCCCAAGCTGGTTTTTTTTTTCGGTCATTTATTGGTCATTGACCGATTTTTTAGCAAAATGTCAGAAAAAAATATAGTCAATTTGGTCAAAAGGTCCGAAAAATATCTGAATAGCCCGTTTCGGCTAGTTTCCTATTCGGCTACAGTTTTGAATTGTATTTTGTATTTTATTCCACAATATCGTTTCTTTTGCATTCTGACAAAGAAAAATAAATTGAAATGAAATTTAGCGCAAAATGTTTGAACTGTTAAATTGAAATATTTGCTCACATAAAATCGACATGTATCCTACGTCACCGTCTGTATGCAAACTTAGAATATATTAAAATCCTCAACTATTACAAGATTCCAAATCCAACGACGCCTTCTGTTTATTTAGAGAATGTTGTATTTTATTCCACAATATCGTTTCTTTTATAGTTGAAATTATCGAAGCTTTAGATGAGTGGGGTTTAGACCTAACCACTAACCAGGGGCAACAAAAATGGTTATTACAAGTGGTGTTTCAAAGATAAAACACTTCGCGAAAGAGATTTAGATCATTTAAACGGACTTGCCGAAAGCGAAAAACAGCCTTCGTTGTTCTTGCCCGCAAAACAGCAGCTGATTGCATGGCTTTTTCATACGCTATAGAAATTTCAAAGTAGATGATAGAGTAACTTACGCTGCTGGAATTTTCACGTAACTATTCACTGCAATATTAAGAAAACCAGCTAAATTAGACGCGCTATTTTCAACGAGGTCTTCCCGCTGTGAGATCAATTATGATTCAACAGAAGGCATTGTTTTGTTCGCAATGTGTGGGAATTAAATTGAAAACCGATAAAAGAAAAGGTGTTTAATGGTCTTGGCCACAGATATTGCCTGGAATAACGACGTCTCTTACCGCTATTATCACCTAGCTAACCTGACATCATTGTTTTATGCGACCGCTTAGGTTTGACATCGACTTCAACAATCATGGAATGTTACGTAATAAGAACGATTAGCCTATATCCTATACGCAAAAATAAAAAAATTGATTTCTTAAAACAGCTCTTTCTGTTTTGTCTCGTTAGCTTTGCATATTGCTCAACAAGTGCATAAAGTTTAGAATTGACAAGAAATTATTAAATTTGAAATTTAAGTTCGAATCACTGGAAATAACGTATTCAAAACTTTTACTTTTCGACGCCGTTTCAAACTCCATAATCTACGTCAACAATGATTTTGTGGCAGTAAAAATGCGTTCATTTTGAAAACTGCCAAGCTGGAGACAATAGCTTGTCCCGTGTATAGGTTGAACTTGTCTTTTTGAGGTGAAATTCACTTGCGAACATCTCGACTTATACTCGAGTATATACGGTATTCGATGAAAGAATGTAAAGACTTTCGATAAAAAACAGAAGAGAAAACACTTCGCCGTTGTTAACGCTTTGAAGGTAATTAATTAGCAAAACGTGCGATACGAGGTTAATAAAACCGATAGCGGGTTTCTTTCCACTCTGCTTGAAATTATGATTTTTTGCGTTTTATTTCGATAACTTCATTGTCTTGATCGTTGTCACTCGCATGAAAAAGAAATGAATCGGCATGTTTTCCAACTGTTCCAATTATGAGCTAACAATATCAAAATTTTTACGACTAGGCGTACTGCATGCGTAAAACTAATCGTTTCAAGCAGCGGTTCTAATAAATTCGGTTTGCGACCTAGGTGTCAATGTAAACAAGACACTAAGCTTAATAAATCAAAGACTATTTTAATTGAGTAAAATAGCGTTATGGTTATGACGTCATCACCTTTCTCGCCCCCTAAAGTTTTTTGAAAAGTTGGCGCCTATGATAGTTGAATAAAATACAAAATATATACAATTCAAAACTGTAGCCGAATAGGGAACTAGCCGAATCGGACTGTAGCCGAATAGGGAAATAGCCGAGTCGGACTAGCTGAATAGTAGCAGACCTGAAAAATATATTGTCAATTCGGTCAAAATGTCAAAGGTTTGAGTTTCGCTGATGAACGTTGAAGAAACGTTTGTCTGTTCTAACTTTTCTCAGATAAAACAGGACAACGTTTCTCAGCGAAACTTAATGTTGTAGCTAGTCAGGAAGTGCAAATTTTGGTTTGTAGCAGCTACTTGAAAGGAAATATTTTTATCAGAAAAAATGACCGAATTTTTTCAAGTCATTTCGGACAAATGACCGAAAAGTCTCAAGGAAAAAAAAAACAGTGTCAGTCCCCCAAGGGCATGAGTTTGATACTACCCAGAAGCATTTTCATTATATTTCAAACTAAATTGCCTGCTAAAAAACACTGCCTAAAAGTAAACTTGACATTAATGAAACCATTTTTTTTAAGAAGTATTGTAACTTTTTACAGCCACCAAACTAACTTGTTGAGAGCAAAAATGTAATGCGTCATTCGGCAAACACGAAAGAGAAGAAAAAAGTGCCAAAAGTGCCAGAAAAAAGTGGTTACATCTTCTTATGACGAACGGAAACTTACCCAGAGAAATTTTCAAATTCCAGCAAATTAACTTTTATTACTCATATTTGAAAAGACATAAAAAATTGGGCTGTGGGCTATTCAAAATACAAATTGACCACAAAAATGCAGCAGCCTAACGATTGAGTCACTTCGAGTCAAAACTTAGTTGAAAAAAAAAGAACGCTTCCGGGTAGTAACGAACTCATTCCCTTGGGAACACCAGCCGAGAAGTATCGTACGCGCCACTGATCCAGTTGAATAAAGTTGTTGAATTTAGAAGTTATATACGCACGTTTTTTTCGTTTATTCTCTTCTCGTCTATTGCTTTGAAAGAGAAGGTGAAAGAAAAAATATGTTACGTCATGCCGGTCAAATAGTGTTTTAGATTAAAAGACCGAAGCTGGTAAAATAGCCACTGCCTAATATATAATATACTCTCGATGTTGACTTTAACCGCCTTAGTGGCTTATTTAATGTTATGCTTTTGTATGATAAAGCCAATTATAAGCTAAATGTTGGCTTTGACCACATTATGTTGGCTTTGTAAGCCTAAATCAAACCTAAAGTACTGGTGAGCCTCTGGATTTCTCCCAGAACTGTGTATGATATCATTTCGTCACTGTAATCTGTAGATAACTTTGCTGATATCACAGAAGCCTGCTAGGTCAAAGACTATCGCCGATTTAAAATCAGTTGCTGGCTGGGTTTTTTTTTCGGTCATTGACCGATTTTTTAGCAAAATGTCAGAAAAAAAATATAGTCATTCGATCAAAATGTCCGAAAAAATATATAGTAATAGAAACATGACAACGTTTCTCAGCGAAACTTAATGTTGTAGCTAGTCAGGAAGTGCAAATTTTGGTTTGTATCAGCTACTTGAAAGGAAATATTTTCATCACAAAAAATGACCAAAATAAATAAAAAATGACCGAATTTTTTCAAGTCATTTCGAACAAATGACCGAAAAGTCTCAGTGAAAAAAAAAACCAGGTTGCTGGTAGCCTACTTGATAACCATGCCTTCATTTGAAGCTACCATACTACATTGGCTACACAGCATCTGGTACGGTTGATTAGAAACGACTAAACACACTGAGTAGCGTACTCCCGGGCCTCTGCTTTAAAATCTTAATAATTGTATGCAAGCTAGTTATTTAGCGTACGGTACCGTAAAGTCAACTAAGCCATCAGTACACCAGTAGGCTACGAAAAATCAAACTGAACAGCGAGACGTAAATGATACGGCATTTAATGAAAAGAAAAGCTTGTGTGTTCGGATGACATTTTAGGCTAGCCATCATAATTAAGCTTACTTAGTGCTTAACAACATTTTAGCCAAATCTACAGTATTGTTCAAATTAATTGAAACTGGGATGTTTTTGCTAACTAGGAATGTTTTTGCTAACTTGAAACTGGGTAAGATGTTCTGGGGAAGTTTTAGCCACAACGGTGTTGGATCACTGTTTCCGGTGGAAGGAATAACGATTTCTGAACGATATATTGATGTGATCACAAAAAAGTTATCCCAGATCTGCGATGAGCATTTCCAGAAGTTGGGGGCAGTTTTCAGCAGGACCTCGCACCATGCCATTCTTCCAAAAAAGATCACTAATTTTTAGAAGAAAAACAAGATTACCATGTTAGATTGGCCTAGTAATTCTCCGGATTTAAATCCTATCGAAAATTTGTGGAGTATATATAATCAAGGCACGATCACGTCAGACGGACTGCACCACCATAAGGAAGCTCATGGAGGCCATCATTCAGGTGTGGTTTCGGTCCCAAAATTTGCAGAAAACTGCAAAAGCTAATCGAATCCATGCCAAACCGTGTTCGTGCAACATTGAAAGAGGGTGGAGGCCACATTAGGTATTAGACTATAGAGTAATTTTTTTATAAGACAAGAAATGGTGTGTAATGCCATCTCTCAGATTTTTACAATTTTTGAATATGTGAAATAGAATGTATATACAAGGACAACAAAAAAAAATTTATCAAAATCAGAGTTGTACTTTTCAAGATGTCGCACATTAAAAAAATAGGATTTTTAATTGTCACGCCTGAGCGATTTCGTTGATTTTTCTTTTATCTCAAGACCTGTTAGTAGGAATACAGTGAAAATTGGTATTCTACCATTTTTGGGGTCAAGGAATTCAAAAATGTTGTCCTTGAAATGATTAACACAAACAAAATATCAAAAAAGTTGATTTTAAATTTTTTTAAGCAGGCTACCACCAGGAGGCGCCCCAGGAATGGTGACAAGTAAAATCATTTTTTTTTTTTTGAAAATCTATCTTCGTTGATGTGCAATTCCAGTAAACAAAAGGAAAACAAGGCCCCAGCTTGTTTTAAGGTGCTAAAATGCTGAAATAATAATGATAATAAAAAAGAACAAAAATTCAGTGCCGCATCACCACAGCAAAAATGGTAAAACACTAGTTACAGATAAACATAATAGACCATATGTAAGATTCACACACACATAAGGACAAACACTTTTGATTACATACATATTCCCAATTAACATTATTATGTAGGTAGCAAAATTGACCCCTTGTTTGTGTTCAAGCTTTATTTTTACAACGAAAAATTTCTTGAGTGGATAACTACCTTATAAAACAACTACATATTCAATTTAATAAGTTACGAAATGCAAATATGCACTTACTGTATTTCTAAAGTACAATTCAGGTTACAAACTAGCATGAGCTCAGCTGTAAATCAGACATAAGTGTGTTGTCCTGACTTTCTTGATTAGGAACATGACAGTCTAACC
Organism: Aplidium turbinatum; assembly: GCF_918807975.1. Classification (NCBI taxonomy): domain Eukaryota; kingdom Metazoa; phylum Chordata; class Ascidiacea; order Aplousobranchia; family Polyclinidae; genus Aplidium; species Aplidium turbinatum. The sequence goes on from NC_137472.1 coordinate 53,227,427, forward strand.
GGTGTTCTCTTCTAACTGCTTGCCGAAACTTCATCTTGTTTTGAAGCTCAGTTTTTCCAATCTTTTGAAGTTCTTCATTTTTTACTTGTAATTGTCTTTTCTATTATATGAATTTCAAAAACCTCATCAGTACATGTTTACCTCAGTTTATAATCATTTATAACTACTCCGTTTATAACTTCTCTTTACATTTGAGTTGCTGCCATGTAATTCATTTCATCTTGAGTGAGTTTGTACTGCCTTCCATTGATTGTTGTTGGAACTTGCAGTTTCAGCAAAATGCTATCCAATGGAACCCAACAAGAATCCTCTGATATTGGCCAGTAAAACATCTGTGAAGGACCATGAGGATGCATAAACGTAATCAGTATGTCATTGTGCATAACGTCATGTTCTTTCACCAGACCTATCCACCAGGAATCATCATATTTGGCAACAACGTATGTCTGTGGTGGAATTTCATTAAGTTGATACACATTTTTACACATAAAGAATGAATGACATCCTGCAAAATTTTCATCATCTGATACACGTTTATATTGTATTGTGCCAATTTCCTTTGGACAAAAATGGTGAAAGCTTCTTGTCCCATTGACAGTTTGTCCCCTGATATATCTATCTTGTAGCAGACTGCGTGTTTCTTCAATATCCGTTTTAAGAAGGAGAAAAAAAGTTATCTTAGGCATTGTGTGACAGCAGTGGTTGTATGCTGTTTCAGCAGATAAAATTTTGTTGGATGGAGATGCAGTAAGACTAGCGTTGGTCAGCTTTCGTTTCACACTACCCCCAATTCCGTCACAAGGTGACTTTCCGTGACTTGTGGCAAAGAAAGACCAAGATGCTTTTATGCCAAAGTCTGAGTGATGGTATGTCAGGTTCAGAAAGTTTTTGAAGTTTTTATACTGTCCACCACAGCCATCAGAGAAGTACTCAATATGTGTTAGTTGAGGATGTTGAAGTTTCAAATGTGTAATAAGATGTTTCTGTAGGTTGTACACAAATGATGTATCATGTGTTAAATCATCGGACATGAAACACAAGGATTGCTCTTTGACTTGAAATATTGTTGAATCAATGTCACGAGTATAAACTGCAATGGGGTGAATTGTGCATTGTTCCTTGCACCAGTGATAACTTTGGATTTCATTTTGAACTACAAATTCATAATTTTCTGCAAAGTCTGTCAAAACAATTGCTTCATGTGGCTCCAATGTCGATTTTCGTGATTTCAAATAGTTAGCTTGTGACTTTGCAATATAAGAATGTGCTGTCAGTTTGTTGATTGCAGCAAGAGTATCTTCAATGAGTTCCTCCTTAATATATACCATTGTTTTCAAATCTGATCGGTCAGTAGAAGTCCATTGTTCTACCAAAAAGGTCTCAGTCTCATCATATGTAGTCAAATTATCAAATAATTTACGTTTCAAAGCAGCCAAACCAGGACAACTTGGACAGCGATGAATCATGCAATTTTTATTTGTCACATCACATACAAGAACACTCATCATTTCTTTGCTTGGCAGACCACATGCTGAGGCCAAGAGCTCTGCGTTTTGATGCATGCGACAAACACATACATTGTGAGTTCCAGAAGCTCCTGGTGAAACACACCATTTAGGTTTTAAAGACCAAAATTTGGAAAAACTAATTTTCAGTGTTGGATTTTGCTCTCTAAAGATATTGTAAAGTTCCCAGCCTGACCCTAGTAACAACCGTTTTTGATGATAAACATTTTTTTGTATGCTTACTTTGTCCTTCATGCCTGGCAACATACGAGATGTTTCATCATTTTCAAAAAAATCCAAAATTTTTTGTTGTATCCCAGCTGGAGTACCAATTCTTTGTTTTCGATCATGCCGACCCAAAATTCCTTCTTCTTTTTCAATATTTCTGGCTTTATAGATTGAATACGTGGAGCAACCAAAATAAGTTGATGCTTTTTCAGCAGACCAAGACTGAGGAATTAGGGTCAGAATTTGTAATTTGTCAGAAAACTTTTTTGTGTTCTGAAATTTAATCTTTAATTTTGCCATGAGACTGTTTAAATCCATGCTGTCATTATGTAGTTGTTTAACTTTGTCTCTTAGTTCAAGGTCTTGGGAGTTTTCTGTCTCTAGCTCATTGGGATTCAAGTCAGACACTACAGCAAATTGTGACGTTAGCTTTCTCTTGCATTTTTGCAATTTTTGGGAACATACTTTTAGTTTTTGGTGCTTGGGTTTGCTGTGCAATGGCACCAGTGGAGATTCATTCAATAGTGCGAAACTGTCATTTAAGTTTGCTGTAGATGCTTCCTTTTCTGCATTAAAAACTGCACTTTGAAGTTCCTTTGTGATTGGAGATACACTTGACTCACCTTCAAAAATGCTACTATCAAAATCAATTGCCATGTTTCCTGCTTTGGTGAAACAGCGGCTGCAAAGCCTTTGTCCTGGAACAACATTTAAGTTTCCAAAACTTCTCAATTTTTTTGCCAATTCAAGCCCAATTGTGCGTCTACTCTGAGGAAGAGGTTTTGAAGATGCATCAACCTCATGTATTTCAAAAATGTTGCAGCATTTTTTAAAATTTATCAGAGAAAATTTTTTTAATAACCGCATTTCATGATGTGCACAAATCACAGCATCATCAGCTCTGTCCACACCAGACCTCCACCATAGTAGCTCCTGATCTTCTTCTGACAACTCCTTTACTAGCTTTACTTCATTTTCTACCTCATCTATCTTATCTTCCACATTGCACCATTCTTTCCAAATATTTCCAAAATAGCACTTGTCATTTGATCTTAACATTTTAACTGTAATCTTAAATTAATATTGCAAATAATCTGCAAATATATTTTTCATTAACAATTGCTTAGTCTCTCAACCTCTCTCCGACCTGCAACAGGCTAGGGTGACAGCTGACATAGATGACCTTACAGGTCTTTCGTTGCCATCCTGTTGTGCTGATAGACACTCAATTTGTATGTACTTATTGTTTGTTTATCGCCAGCAAAACAATAAACTGAACTTATTTCTTTGCTGGAATAACTTCTTCTTTGCTGGAATCCAAACAGACATCGACAATCATTAATCATTTTCAAAGCATTTTCTAGAATGAGGTCTTTATTATCTGCTATTCAAGTTCTGCAACTCTTCTTATCTCACAATTAATCATCGTTTACCAAAGGTGCATTCTCTGTTTGAAGCATAATGTTAATGCCAAGCAAGTCAGATAGATATAGTCTATCTTAGAAGTCTTTCTAATTACCAAGTTACAAGCAAACAGCTTATTGACTTGACTACATTGTTAACTAGGCTGAATGAGACTCATCTAAAAGTAGGTTAAAGATGTGCATTACCAGTATATTTAAGTGTTTTAGCTGTTCATGCAAATAACTTTAATTGTTGACCTTTTGAAAATGGTTTAACTTGCAAATATGTTGTCAGCACACAAAACAAAGGCATATATTTCTTATCAGTAGGCTGCACTTTAGAATTGAGTTCATAATGTACCCTGAACTCAACAGGCTTGGGACACCTGAAAACAAGCTGGGGCCTAGTTTTCCTTATGTTTACTGGAATAGCACATCAATGAAGAATAACTTTCAAAAAAAAATTAATGATTTTACTAGTCACCATTCTTGGGGCGCCCTCTGGTGGTAGCCTACTTTAAAAAAATTAAATTCAAACTTTTCGCTATTTTCTTTGCAGCAATCATTTCAGAGACAATATTTTTGAATTCCTTGACTCCTAAAATGGTAGTTCACCAATTTTCACTGTTCTCCTACTACTAGATCTTAAGAAATAAGAAAAAACAATGAAATCACTCAAGCGTGACAATTAAAAAGCACAAATTTTTAATGAGTGACATCTGGAGAAATACAACTCGGATTTTGATAAATTTTTTTTTATTCTGCTCCCCTATACATTCTCTTTTACATATGTGGAAATCAGAAAAATCTGAGAGATGGCATTACAAAATCCTCATAAAATTTCTTGTCTTATAAAAAAATGACTCTATACATATCTGTTAAATTATCACAATAAACCAAATATACACAAATTCAGCCTGTTTTGTTAACAGTTTCAATTAATTCGAACAATATAATATATACTGTACTTTATAGAACGTTTTTAAATCCGCTTCATGCAACTCAAGAGATGTAAGATGTAGTGAAGTAGCTTGCTGCAATGCTGCTGAAATTTTGCCTGTCATGTGACAATAGGCTGGCCCCTTTTTGGGTGATTTTGGAAATTGATTAGGCCTGGGTGTTAAATTTTTGTTTTGACCCAAAAAAATGAGATTCCCAAAATTTTTTTGGATTTGAACCATGTCTAGACCCTGCCCCGGGCCCCGGTCCGTCTCGCCAGTTGACGAAATTTAAAACAGCCATAACTTTTACAATATTCATGTTAATAATGTCATGTAAGTATTCATTTTCATTGGTTTTTCATGGAGAACAAGAATCTAAAGGTTTTTGATACATATGACATGATTTAGAAATCTTGCTTTTTTGTAATTATTTGAAAAATTACTGTTATTACGCTTATTAGCCTCATTTTGCATTGCAATGTCTGAAACAACTGCCTTTGTGTTTACTGTATTTATTCTCTTGATTTCAGCATGGTATTGTAAGGTTTGTCAAATTTTTAATATGGATGAGAGAAAAAGAAGAAAAATTGCAAAAGATCCTCTTGATATTGGTATGTACCTACCCATGAGTCAGTCAATGCTTCCGCTTAAGCTAGATGTCCTGAGGCATTATCTGTATCTGCGAAATATTAAGTACACAAATGATGTAGGACAAACTGTGCTCTACAATGAAGTTTATGACTGCATTTGTAAAATCTACACAGCTGCATCGTAAAATCTAAAATCTACATCAGCTCATTTTTTTCTTTAGCAGTGCCCCAGAAATATTTCCATCATTCACCATCATGCACATTTGATAAAGATATTTTGCATCTGTTGACAAACTATTTTCGACTTCTTTGCTTAGCAACGGAAATTCTGCAAGCTTGAGAGGATCAAACTTCTGGCAAGGCTGTTGCCATACATCTGTTGCTGCCAGCTGACCAATTGGTCCAGAAAAGCTACTTGAGCCTGTTGTTGAACCATCAAGTTTTTCAAACAGCTTGCGTAGTGGCAGTTCACAATGATGCAACATGCATACTACTCGTTGACACGGTCTTGCCAGCCTTTGTTCAATGCATGCGGTTGAACCCCCTTTCCACCCAGTGTTGCAGCTTGTTCCGTCACAGCCTAACACACAGATATCCCCAGCATCAACCTCCAATGATTCCAAGTAGTCCAAGATGCTATCAGCTACACATTTACCTGTTGAGAAAAGTGTCATTGTTAGAAATATCCATCCAAGAACAGAAGCAGTCTTTCATAGGCTACTTTAGTTCACTTTGTATCATGTGTACTAGTTATGCTTTATATGGCTATCCAGCTCCTTTAGTTCAACAGATAATATAAAATCATATGCGTTACATACCAGTCCCATTTTCAGGGCTGCAAAATCCCAGATAAGTTTCGTCAGGCTGTGAAACAACAAAGTAGTTAAAAACTAGTTTATCACCATACCAAACATACCATATACAGCATTTTGTCTCATTTCACTTATCTGTTGTCTCCGTGCTTTTTCCCTCTGACCACAAACTTACTTTCTCGTTACCACTGCTTGGTAACCAATGTCTTGGTTATAAGCAGTTAAAATTTTGGCTACCTGCTCTTCACCAACATTGATCTGCGCTGCAACAACAGCTGTATTTTGCAGTGATTGTGTGAAGTATGAAGAGTTAGAAGCTGACTGGTGTTCCTGACAAGTTTCTTCTTCCCATAGTTCGGAGCTACTTGCACTGCTCTTTTCAGATCCGCTTCCTTGACAAGAGCTGCTCTCTTCGTGGCATTCCAACGTTGATGGTTCCGGTTGAAGACTGCTGGAGCTGGAGTTGATTTCTGAGTTTACGCTGATATTTAGCAGTTTGTTGTTTGTCAACAGAGAAGGAATTCATCATTTTCCTGTCAGTGCACAGGTCATTGTAAAATTCTCTCTCTGGTATTGGTACATCAGTTGTACTTTCAAGAACAGAGAAAATCAAACTTAGATGATCTGTGAAGTCAAGAATTCGTTTGGGATTCTTTCTTTTGTTAACTTCCTTCCTCATTTTTTCTAGTTCTTGCATTTCGGCTATTATTCTGGTCTTACTTTTTGTTGCTGGAATGGATGTAGATTTTACAAATGCAGTCATAAACTTCATTGTAGAGCACAGTTTGTCCTACATCATTTGTGTACTTAATATTTCGCAGATACAGATAATGCCTCAGGACATCTAGCTTAAGCGGAAGCATTGACTGACTCATGGGTTGGTACATACCAATATCAAGAGGATCTTTTGCAATTTTTCTTCTTTTTCTCTCATCCATATTAAAAATTTGACAAACCTTACAATACCATGCTGAAATCAAGAGAATAAATACAGTAAACACAAAGGCAGTTGTTTCAGACATTGCTATGCAAAATGAGGCTAATAAGCGTAATAACAGTAATTTTTCAAATAATTACAAAAAAGCAAGATTTCTAAATCATGTCATATGTATCAAAAACCTTTAGATTCTTGTTCTCCATGAAAAACCAATGAAAATGAGTACTTACATGACATTATTAACATGAATATTGTAAAAGTTATGGCTGTTTTAAATTTCGTCAACTGGCGAGACGGACCGGGGCCCGGGGCAGGGTCTAGACATAGTTCAAATCCAAAAAAATTTTGGGAATTTCATTTTTTTGGGTCAAAGCAAAAATTTAACACCCAGGCCTAATCAATTTCCAAAATCACCCAAAAAGGGGCCAGCCTAATGTGACAATATCCTGTTAAGTGATTGGAGCATATGAATATGTTAGGTTTCAGAAAATTATTCTTGCACACATTAGAATATGTTAGGTTTTACACACCAATTATCTCAAAAACCATACTACATTGAAACAAAATTTTTGTCAGGAGATGCAATATGAAGTTTTAAACATAGAAAAATGGAAAAAAGTCATTTTTAGCAAAATGGCGGATATTAGTTTTACCAAAATCACGGCAGAGTTGTGCCTCTTTATTTTAAACATCAACACTCTTGATAATCCACCACGAAAAACCAACAGAGTAATTGTTTATAAATTTTTTAGTGTTTTATTTTATAATGTTTTTTTATTTGGACACTCGTTTTTAGGATTTGTTTCACAATTCCTTCACATTTAAATTTCTCAAGGTGTTGCAACCGTGCCAAATCCTTGTATTTAGTAAATCATTTCGGTCACAAGCAAGCTTTAAGCTTCGTGTTTTGTCACTGTTACCTTTTTCCAGCCTCTTGTTATGTTATGACAAGTAATCTTTCACGCTTTATTGATCAAAAATAAAACAGGAAACTGAGCTGAAACTGATTTTGTACAAGTCACATATTAACTGGTTTCTTACCATTGTCACAGATTATTCTAGAAGCGTTTGACTTGGTTTTTTTAACAAGAGGAACTTGAAAACCATTGTCATGCATGTATGTCAAAATGTCAGCAATTTGTTGTGAGATATCTACAAAGAACAGGAAAATAATTGACATGGTGCTTGACAAAAGTCTTGCAATAAAGGTATACCGGTATATAATATCGGAATGGCCCATTTCGGTGAGTCCGATCCCTTAACGGGGGATTTTTTTTAATTTTTTTTTTAATTATCGGATACCGTAGCCTAATTATCATTGCCGTTTTAGGGTTCGGGGTTAGGATTAGGGGTTAGAGGTTAGGAGCTCACCGAATCAGACTCACCGAATCGGACTCACCGAATAGTAGCAGACCCATATAATCAAATATATATATATAAGTAATTCAGAATTATTCTTTAAATGTACCATCTTTTAATGGAAATGGATGGTACAGACACTATAGAGGTTATTACCAACATTTTTAGGCTGATGGTACCCTACAGAACAATATTTTGTGTCACCCCAACAATAACATCCTTTTACCCAGAATGAATTCATATCAACAACTTTAAAAAATGGTATTCATAGCTTCTCTGCTTGATTTTCAGCTCTAATGCAATGCAGAGAAAAGTGGGCAAGTTTTCTAGTTGTGCTTGTGCCCTTAGGAAAGGAAATTAATATTAACACCTTCACAAATCAGTAAAATGATAGGACCACTTTGATTTTACTTGAAGATTGAATGACATTTTGAAATGGTGTTTTGCTAAAAAAAAGAAAATTTGCTTATTTTGAAGTCAGTATTAAACAAATTAATATATATACTGCTCTTCTCTAAGCAGACAAAATGGGAAAAAACCCTTCCCTGCACAGCGCACACTGACAGCATTCACCAACTGAACTACAATTGACAATCAGCACAACTTGTACAGACATTGATTGCGACACCAAGAAACCACAACAGAAAAGTACCATTACCACAAAAAGAATTTGTGACATCAAAACATCGCATTATACAGGATAACAAAAATTACTCTTAAATGATGTCACAAAGCAATTGTGTAAAAAACCTTTTCAACAACAATAATCTTAGCTAACCATTTGAAGATAAAAATGAATATGAAGAATACCTCGCACCACGCCAGAGTATTATAAATGGCACACTAGGGGGCCGCAGCACCCAAATTGGAAATGACTGCATTCTAGGCTCTCATGTATCTCATATGACCAATTAACATAAAATAGGCAATAAAATGAAAGAGTATAGATTTTCCGAACAGGATTGCAGGCCTAGCTATATACGGTATATACCGTATATATTAAAGCTGTTTGGAATCAAGTATATACCGGCATAGGCGCCGACTCTAGGGGTGCGGCGCCCCTGGAGTTTTTCTTGATTTCTTCCGCTTTGTTTTTTCTTGGGAGTGCCAATAACAAGGTGCTGTTTGCTCAGTTTAGTAGGCCTATCTACGCGTATTAAAAGCTAAAGTTCAAAGTGACCAGCATATAATTCGAAGTAGTGCCTCGAAATTCGTTTTTGTTGACGGTGGACAAACGTGTCCGGTCGGAGCAGCTATCTCGGCGGACAAATTAAGTCTCACGGCCGACACACCTGTTTTAGGGTAACGACTAGAACATCACACAACTAAGGCAAAAGAGAAAATTGAAAAAAGAAAATTAATCGGGAAATAGTTAAAACATCGCACTCGAGATTTTTGGCGCTAAAAGTAACTACTTTCAATTCTCCCATTTTTGCAAACCAAACCATAACAAACCACTGTTTTCTTTTTTCAACTTTCTCTTTCGCCTGAGTTGTGTGATGTTCTAGTCATTACCCTGTTTTAGCCATCGATCGTCATGCTTAATCACTTTATCTTGATAATAATTCTTCGCCATTTCAGAACTATAACTACGGTTTTAGAAGGCTTTTTAAAAATTCAGTCAAGTCACTCTGAAAAGCTTTCATCAGACGAACAACTTGCGCTTGAAGAGTCAAAGCGCGGTGTAGCTGGTCAATACGTCACATATATAACTGATTAACCTCCACCGAACGAGGTCGTGTGGCTTATTGCGTCACAATGCTCTGGGCAGGAGTCGGAAAATTTCTGCACCAACGCTGCTATTTTCTGTTGTGCAAAGCTTCATTAGGCTTTTTTCTTTAAGTTTATTTTTGCGTGTCATGTGAGCGAAAGTGAATTTTCCTTGGGTCTTTTCTTTCTTACTGTAATACCAAAACTCAACCAATTTTGTTGCATCTTGCTGTAATAGCCTACTCGTATAATCTAATTTAGTAACCAACCTTGCCGTATCATTATTACTCGGAGACTAAAGCCAGACATTGTGACGTAAAACTTGAACTAAATTAGTGTAGAAGAACCTGTACTCCTATCGATTCTTAGCGAAGAATTCACCTTTGTTACGCTGATTCAATGTCATCAATCGTTGAAGCAATGTAAAAATCGAAAGTTTTCCTCCTTGAATGGAAACTAAGGGATACAGTATTCACATTTTCTAGATGCGCTGGAAAATATATTATCGCAACAATTGTTTGTGCTATGCAATGACGATTTGTATCGCTAGTTCCTGTGTTATTTCTCGGCAGACAAATATGACCAATCTAGATGGCACTTCCCGCGGACATCACATGCTGTGACGGCGGACATGTCCGCCGTGAATTTCGAGGCCTGAGCCTACATTATAAAGCTTGGCGATATACAATGGCAGATAGAATCAAACAAACATCAATGCTGACAAACAAACATCAGCATTTTTAAGGTAAGCAATCAGTCGGCTAGAAAGTTTGCTCCCCCCCGGCAATTTTCAAAACCCGGCGCCTATGTATATTGTATACCGGTATTACTGCAAGCATTATGCAAACATAATAAAAATGTTCACCTTCTGGAATCCAAACACCTTCATCAACTGCACGCATAACAAGAAATTTTCCTTCCAAAATGTTATGCAATCGATAATTGCAGCTGCTATAGCCGCTTAGTCGTTTAATGTCATCACATTCAAAAGCATATTCTTCTTTGGCTAACTTTTTCACTTGATTCAAAGTAAGCATAATATGTATATATAGGTGATAAAATGAATTTAAAGTAAAATTAAATATTAGATATCTTAGTCTGTTCAGCTGAACACATTTTTGATGATAAAATACATTTTAAACTGGCCCAAAAAAAGAAAAATCGGAAATGTCATGCACCACAAGCATTTTCTTGCGGAAGTGGCTACATTTACGGCGCCTTAAATACAGCCGTTCCATACCTTTTTTTTAATCTTTACGTCGCTGTTACTGCGCATGCGCGCTGTGGCTAGAAAAAAAGTGCATATATAACTTCTAAATTCAACTGTTTTGCCAAGTAAATCAGTGGCGCGTGCGATCTTTGTCTGGTTCGTACTCCCAAGGATGTGTGTTTGATTCCACCAAACGATGATATTTTTTAAAACTCAATTCTAACCCTAAGTGACTCAATCGTTAGGCTACGCATTTTTGTGGCCGTTCACCATCACAACGAAAAAACAGCATATGACAAACATAGCAGAGGTCTAGAAAAAGGTAGAAGCGACAAAACGCGGACGTTATAGCAGGGGCATTCCATTTATAATCATCAGATTTTTTTAAATTTTGTAACCACTAGTCACAGATTTTGCTTATTTTGACATATTTTATACATACTAAAAAATGATGACAATAGCAAAAAAAATTTTTGAAATATCTTCATTGGGGGCCGAGATAGAGCACTTTGAATTTTCAGCCACTAGTAGGATTTTGGGAGCTGAGCACAGCCATTTTTTCATTTCGCGCCTTCATTTTTTGGCAATAACTCTTTACCTTGAACGATTTTCATAATGAAAACATGCATTTTACCAATTTAAGACCCAAGGAATTCATTTTTGCACTTTAAATTATGCTAAAATGAACATTTCAAATGGTAATTTAGGTTTAAAGTTTTTCTTATTTTATTTTTGATGCTCTAACTTTGGGGGAATATTTCGGAGCGTTGGGAAAAAGGTGCAAAAAAAATTTTCTTTTCTTCAAACAAAGCAATTGAAGTATAATACATTTACTAAATTTGGTTGATGTAAGTTTTGCATAAACCAAAATAATCAACTTAGAAAATATCAACCCGTATGATAAAAAAAATGAATATACCGTATTTTACGGACCATAAGGCGCACTTTAAATTCTTTTTTTTCCTCATAAATTGATCGTGCGTCTTATGGTCCGATGCGCCTTATGTATGGATCAAGTGCGGTAGTGCTTTATTGCCTACACTCAAAACCAGTACCGATATACTATTATATATGGTCCGGTGCGCCTTATGGTCCGGTGCGCCTTATAGTCCGGTGCGCCTTATGTATGAACAAAAACTAATCAAAGCAATTTATTGACAGTGCGCCTTATAGTCCGGTGCGCCTTATGGTCCGTAAAATACGGTAATTGAAACATAACTGATGTGTCATGAAACATACAAAATATTATAACATGATGTTTGCCATAATACTTGTAGGGTTCCGCCATATTATCGTGCGTTTCTTTATGAATTTTTGATGTGTCAAATTACCAATGTTTTATTAGTCAGCTGATATCACACAGCTAGTCTGATCAAAATTTTGTGACACTTGTGCCCTAAATGGTGTATTAACGTCTCACGTAGTGGTACACACTCAGTCTGTGTGTGTACACAACACCAGAACACTATCTTACTATGTAATGCTACTAATATGACTCAAAATTACAAAGATTTTATGTTCATGATTGTATGTAACACAGAAAATAAGATGTGCATGGTGCATAGATGTGAAAGTTGTCCTGGAAGAGAAATTTTACATCAATTTTTCACAGAAAAGCTAGAAGGTGAATCTGAAGATGACATTGTTTATACACAATGGCAGTCCACTGATCGATCAACTCTAAAAACCTTAGTTTCTTCATCATGTTTCACAGACATTCTAACACAAGCAGTGGACAAGCTTACAGCACACTCTTTCATAGCTAAGTATCTGTCAGAACGCAAACAAACACTAAACTTTGAAACCTGTACATTGCTATTTTGGATTTTGCAGAAAATTACAAGTTTGTTGTTCAAGATGAAGTGCAATCATTCCGCTGGAACCAAAGTCAATGCTCAATACATCCAGTGGCATTTTATTACAAGAATTCTGAAGATAAATTTGTCCAACAGTAGTATTAGTAGTAGTAGTCCAGTTTTAATCCGGTGATGTCCCCATTACCGAGGGTGGCCGGATCCAACAATCCATGTGTTTTATTTCAGATGATTTGTGCCATGATACAGCATGATTTGTCTACAAAATTTTTAACAAATTACAACTTTTGTACACCTTCAACTAAACGAAAAAATAAAGAAAATCGAATATTTTGCTGATGGATGTGCAGCTCAGTACAAAAACTACAAAAACCTGCTTAACCTCTGTTATTATAAAACTGATTTTGGAATGGATTGCTCCTGGACTTTTTTTGCTACCAGTCATGGTAAGTCTCCTTGTGATGGAATAGGAGGCACAGTGAAATGATTGGCCACTAGAGCAAGTTTTCAATGACCTTACTCAAACCAAATTCTCGATTTTGATGCATTAATGAAATTCTGTAAAGAGTACATAAAAGGCATACAGTTTTTTGACATTCAAAGCAATGAACTTCAAAGAATTCGACACAATAGAAAGGTATGTTCAAGGCTCCACTGTACATGGCACACAATCTTTTCATTATTTTGAACCAAAATCTTCTCACAGTATTACATGTAAAAGGATTAGTGATGATAAAGAATTTACTGGAATACACAAATTCTTTGAAACTACTGCCTCTCTTTGGCTATGTTGCATTCACATACGATTTATATTGGTGGCTTGGCATAGTGCAAGAAGTTTTTAGGGACGAAGGAGATGTCAACATCAAGTTCATGGCACCTCATGGACCATGTCAATATTTCTATTGGCCGAGGGATGATTTCTGCTGTGTTTCTTCTGAGCATATTTTATGTGTTGTTTCATCTCCTAGCCCTGTAACAATACCTGGACGCAACTATGTAATCAAAAAAGAGGACTTGAAGAAAATTGAACAAACCTTAAATGACCTTTTGTAGAATGTTGATACTTGTGTACTGTGAAAACTTATTCTTAATTACCCAATCAGAAAATTGGCTTAATCAACCACTTAAAAAACTGCTATTGATGCATCCAACCTTAAAAGTTGATGAAGTGATTTCTGTTTGTGTTGTTTGTATTGAGATCTCTTACAATGTTTATGGTACGGTACATATAAGTTTACTGAGTTTGTCATTCTGTTCTAGTTTAAGACAAAGGAATAAAATAAAGCAGAACTAAGGCAATAGGGATACACTGTCCTCAAATACACTTGCAAAAGATGTTCAAAGAGCATTTGATGTGCTCTAACTCCTATGTTTTAACTTTATAGCCATTTCTTCATAACAATTTTAGTTAAATTACTGGTTTTTCTAAGTTGATTATTTTGGTTTATGCAAAACTTACATCAACCAAATTTAGTAAATGTATTATACTTCAATTGCTTTGTTTGAAGAAAAAAATATTTTTTTTGCACCTTTTTCCCAACGCTCCGAAATATTCCCCCAAAGTTAGAGCATCAAAAATAAAATAAAAAAAACTTTAAACCTAAATTACCATTTGAAATGTTCATCTTAGCATAATTTAAAGTCCAAAAATGAATTCCTTGGGTCTTAAATTGGTAAAATGCATGTTTTCATTATGAAAATCGTTGAAGGTAAAGAGCTATTGCCAAAAAAATGAAGGCGCGAAATGAAAAAATGGCTGTGCTCAGCTCCCAAAATCCTACTAGTGGCTGAAAATTCAAAGTGCTCTATCTCGGCCTCCAATGAAGATATATCAATTTTTTTTGTTGCTATTTTCATCATTTTTTAGTATGTATAAAATTTGTCAAAATAAGCAAAATCTGTGACTAGTGGTTACAAGGGGTGTTTGATTATAAATGGAATGCCCCAGCATGCATGATAACAAAGCAGGATAATCAGTTTAAAATATGGCACGGTTGTAACACCTAAAAATTTTATAACTTTAGAATTTTTTTTACTCATTTTAATTGTTAAAGAATAAACACTCGCTAGCCTTTTTTTTTCTCTATGTTTTATAATTATAAAAGTTTTACTAAAGTGTTACGGCCAAGCCATATTTCAAACTGATTGTCCTGCTTTGGTATCATGCTGCTATAACCTCCGCATTTTGTCGCTTCTACCTTTTTCTAGACCTCTGCTATGTTTGTCATATACTGTTTTTCGTTGTGATGGTCAGAACTAAAAACAAACTAAACTGAACGACCACAAAAATGCGTAGCCTAACGAGTAATGATTGAGTCACTTCGGGTTAGAAGTTAATTTTAAAAAAAAATCACATCTGGTGGTATCGAACTCATATCCTTGTGAGTACAAGCCAGACAAAGATCGCACGTGCCACAGATTCACTTGGCAAAAACAGTTGAATTTAGAAGTTACATATGCACTTTTTTCATTTGTTCTTTTGTCGAAAAAAATATGCAGCAAGTGCGCAGACGCAACAACAGCGCGCATGCGCAGTAATAGCGACATAAAAATTTTAAAAAAGGCATAAAACGGCTGTATTTACAGCGCCGTAAGTGTAGCCACTTCCTTTTCTTGTTGCATTTAACCTAAAACTTACTCCTGCCATTTTTTTCGATTTGAAGGATGTTTGGAGGTAACTGATAACTACGGTACATATTTTAGGGGAAAATAGGCGAATTTACAAACTTTGACATATTTCCAGAATTTTATCAAAACTTTTATTTATTTTCAGCTGTTTAGTATAGCCTACTACCTTTGCATATTGGAAATTTATGAGGATAATATTCTATTCTGTATTTGATCATGCCATCCAAAATTAGAAGTTCTCCAGAAATTTAGATGCTGGGGCATTTCCAAGAAGATTATTACCTCTTCCAGATTACCAACAAATAAAAAGGTTCTTCGAAAATTTATGTTTCATCATCAGGAGAAAGGCCGGGGATTTTTTTTTAGTCCAGGGCAAAGGTCAAAACCCTAACCTTATTCCTAACTCTAACCCTTCCTCACTCTGGCAACACCTGAATATAACCATGGCAACAAGTGGGTAAAATAGCCACTTCGATCAATCAATCAATTAAAGCTTCAGAAGTTCAGAAGTCATAACTCACAACCACCCTGCCAGAAGGCAGAAGCACTTTTCTGTTAACAAAAGTGTTTCCCGCTGTGAGCACTGAAGCGTGTTAGCAAAATAATCTCTAACAAAAGTTTGGACTATTTTAGAAAAAAAATTGTAGGTAACGATCAATTGTCAGCATTCTTTGAGGGTTTTTTCCAAATCTAATCCAAAAGGTAAATCACGTGATCAAATTATTGACACTGTTTAAATTTATGTTCAAAGTAATCCTAGTTTACGGTAAGAGAATTAGCAAATTACAGGTGGATTGAAACGGTGAGAGAAATTTGAGCAAACATTTTCTGTTTCTTCTCTGAGAAACTTTTTTCACGCTTGCGTTTTAAGCGGCAAAACTCTTTCCTGCTTCGCTCAGGATATTATTAGAATTGCCAGTTTTGAGTTAATTTTGTTTGAATTTTTGAAACTACTCTAGATGTTGCGAAAATATTAAACAAAAGTAACGGAAATTAACAGACGTTGGTTTTACCGAGTTTCGAATAAGCAATATTAAAAAATAGAAACGTTTTATCGGCAAGCGTCTGCCGACATTATTCAAAAACCCCCGAAACTCATTGTTTCCTAGTCAGAAAATCAATTTCTTCAAGACTAATTTGTTAAAGCATGTTGCTTATCAGTTAAAAGAGCAGGATTATGAAAAAAGGGCACTTTTGTTGCTGAAAGGCTAATTTTTTTAAAGTTTTAAGATTAGATATCGCAATAATGTGTATCTATCAGCTTATTATCGAGTAGTGATGCACGTGTCCGATATACAAATAACAATGGCACGGAAGAGCATCATGCCATGTTATAATGATATAACCTACTGTGATAGGCTACAGAATTTTGTGAGGCGAATACAGTAGAATTCGCCTATATAGTGACTTTGGCAAGTGACACTTCGCTTATAGTGACACCTGTAGCAAAGTCACGTTTGCATACGCAACAGTTGAGTAGAATTCGGCTATAGTGACACTTCGGTTGTGGTGACACTTTTTTCGGGGTCCCTTTAGGTGTCACTATAGGCGAGTTCTAATGTATTATTTTGAGGCAACAATGAAAGATTATATTTAGGCTAAAAGCTAATAGGAGAAATTGTTATATTGCAAAATGTGCAGTAGCTTACATGACATCAAAAGGGCACCATCGCCCTCCCTGCCTCCCCCGCTTCTGGCGCCCCTGAATTTATCCCCTTTATCTTGCAAAACCTTTACCTGAGTCCAGTTTATATTTATGCCTATGATGTAACAATGCTACAGCTATAGCTTGTGCAAAGTGAACTGACTGAGTGAACATACTGAACAACGCAATTCACGGTAGGCACGTTAACGTAGCCTATTCCACTTTCCAAATGCAGTAACGCAATCATGCGTGATATAGGTCTAAGACATCACTAATGTTTGAGACCACCTTGCAACCGTGCGACATTTTAAACTGATTGTCCTGCTTTAGTATCATGCACGTACGTTATAACGTCCGCGTTTTGTTGCTTCTACCTTTTTCTAGACCTATGCTATGTTTGGCATATATTGTTTTTTCGTTGTGATGGTCAGAAATAAAAACAAACTGAACTGAACCTAATTGCAGCCAAGATTCTTTTTGCACTCAGTTCAGTTACTTACAGAAGAGAAATGAGTCAAGACTTGAGGTGGGAATCGAACCCAAGCAATCGAAATTACTATATCTCTTGCCCAAACTTTAATCCACTAGGTGACAGTGGTGACGGAGATTCATTCACTTAGTTGGTGAGATGTGGGACTAATTCAACAAATTTTGATTTAGGCTATTTGCCTGAAAGCTCTATTTTTCATCCGAATTTCCCGTAACTTGCTGTTCGCTCTTGCCCTCTGACACCGCTTAACCATTTCGCTTAGGAAATAATTTAGTGTAGGCTACTTTATCAATTATTTAAGTTATTTACTGTTTGACTTTGAGCCAAGCTTTATTGGTGAAAAAAGTTTTGGCACTGAATATATTTACGGAAGTTCTTGTTTTCACTTTTTTCAAGTAGCCTATCTTTTGAAGCCTGGTTTGGTAAACCGTAAAAAGATAAGCTGAGGTCCAGCAGGCTAAAAGCTAACGTTTGTTGATATTGTTACGGCCAATCTCTGTACAAATCAAACGTCATATAAAACCGTTCAAGTCTACTGAATATTACGTCATGGAAGTTGCTAGAAAATGTGCCAAAATTGCACCATCGTTCATAGACTTGTGTCAAACTTGTTTGGACTTGTTTGGGCCTGTTTAAACAGGAAATATTACATCAGCTTTAAACACCTGTTGGAATGACTTCATAATTGTCTTTCATTTATTGCGTCACAGTTACTTTCTACGTGAATTTGAGATATTGATATCTATTCTGGTCATTCGTAAAATGATTGTTTGAAAGTTGGCCGCACATTTAACTGTTGGCTTAGTGCATGCTAGCTGGACAAAGGTTCCGTCTTTTATCCAAGTAATCTGTTCTGTAGTGACAGTTTTCAGTGGTGTACGCGTTGCACCCCCTCGTTTTCGGTAGCCGTGGGCTAATTTTTACAGAAATACACTTTTTGAAAAGAAGTTCAAGTGTGTGTTTCTTCGGTCATTATATGCAGACGAAAGGATCCGGGAACTTTAAGTTACAATTTTCCCACGAAGAAATTATGGTTTACCGCTGTGACCATAAAAAATAAAAGACGATTCTCTGGCTAGTGTTTGTACGGAAGCACAGGCAGCATAAAAAATAAAAGACGATTCTCTGTCTAGTGTTTGGCACAGAAGCACTTAGAAGCATAAAAAATAAAAGACGAAGTTAGTTAGTTGGTAGGCCAAGAAGCACTTAGAAGCAAAGAAATAATAAAAGAAGATCTTATTGGTTGGTAGTCTAAAGAAGCAAAGAAAATTAAAGACATTTCTTCTCGGTAGGCAACTGAAGAACTTTAAGCTAAAAAGTAAAGACATTTCTTCTCAGTTTGGTACAGAAGAAAAATAAATTTGACATTTATTGGCAAGAAAGAAGATTAAAGGCAATCCATCTGTGCTTGAAGATTCAAGTGGAAGAATCCAAGCAAGTTTTGTGGACGTTTGGACTTCACATACTCGTACAGCTACGGTATCGTGCATTTAAATTCTTTTTTGTATTTTTACGGTCTTTGCAGTTAAGTTTTTTATAACTACTGTAATTTTGTGTGTTTGTGTAACTTAATTTTTTAATTGTTAAATTTAGCCCTAACATTTAATATGTCTACACTCGGTGGTGACAGGGACTCGACCGCCGTCGACTCGACTGAGTTTAAGCCTGATGATGTTCTTTGCGGTCGGGCAGGCCATTCTGGGGAGGGACCCATTAACGATGAGGCTAAATCAGTTCGAGAAGCCCGGCATCTTAGACGGGATATTTTGACTCAAATTGGGAAACTTTCTGTAGCCCTAGGTTCTTTGAGTGATAAGCAGGAACTGTTAATTTTTAGATCTAAGTTATCTACTTTAGAAGAGGAATTACGGCATTTCCATGCTCTTTTGAGTAAAATTGTTAACTCTGCAATCTTGGCAGAACTTCGTGATAGGGTAGATCCCGAATTTAACTCGTTAAAAAATAACTTCGAACAAAAAGAAAGTGAGTTCTCAGATAGGTTGGATGCTGACATACATCCTGAGGATAGCACCTCAAATGTAAGCACTAGGATGTCTGAGAGCTCGTCACGGATAGTTGCACAAATTAACCTACAGTTAAGACGAGAGGAGCTCCAGATCCAAGCTGAGGCCGAAGCAAGAGCTGCTGAGGCCATCACAAGAGCTGAAGCCATACGAGCTGAGGCTGCCGCGAGAGCTGAGGCCGACGCGAGAGCTGCTGAGGCCGCACGAGCAGAGGCTGCCGCGAGAGCTGAGGCCGAAGCGAGAGCTGCTGAGGCCGCCGCGAGAGCCGAAGCTAGAGCTGCTGAGTTCGCACTCAAAGACGCTCAGTTGAGGGCCGAACAATGTAAAGAGGTAGTTTTAGCTGAATATCGTTCTGAGTTGGGCTCCCGGCGTAGCTCTAGGAAGGGCTCTTCTAGGCATTCCAGAAGTGAACATCAATCACAGTTTAATTTACCTAACCTTTTCCAGACGCCTGTTCAATCCGTAAGTGGACTTGTACAATCCACATGTTTTCCAGCTGTTTCAGGAGGTCTCGGGGCCGCGGCTAAGGGTCTTCCGAAGGCTGTAGAGCCAAGGTCTGCAAATTACAACCGAACTCCTCCCCCAGAGCGTACAGGTCACGGGGCCGCCATTAGCAGTAATGCTTTGCCCCCTTCACAGTTTTCAGCGCCGCTAGTTTTTGATCGCCCAGCTACACGTAATTTGGGTGGTTGTGAGAGGCGTATCGCGTCTCCTGATTTTAACGTGTGTGAGGATCGTGATCGGGCTGTGCATGTGACTGAGCCCACTCAGCCCCTTAAGGGATATAGCTTGTCTTCTCCCGCTAAATCGAGTTCTCAACAGCAGGATTGCTTTTTTGAATACCAAAATAGTAGGACGTTCTTCGATAAGGCGGCCTTGATTGGTTACGATGGTAATAATATGCCATTTGTCTTCTTTAAAAATCGTGTTATGGCCTTGATGGCAGCTTCGCCCTTTAAGGGAACTCGTTTGACTTTGTTGCAAGCAGCTTGTGTTAGAACAGCTGCACAAACGATTGCTAATTTGGTTTCTGACACTCCTGGCTTGTCAGAGGAAGACAGGATAGAAATGTCGTTAGCTCGCTTGTCCCAACGTTTTGGAGTTCGTGGAGGTCTTTTCGCAGAACCAGAAATTAGAAAGTATCGCTATGGTAGCAAATTGACTTCTATCTCTTCCAGTGATTTGAAAGAGTTTAAAGATGAATTGTCCCAGTGTTTGCTTTACGCGAAAGCTTATGGTCAGCGTGATAAATTAGAAGGACGTTTTGTTTTGGATTTGGCTAAACGACTCCCGTTTGACGCTAAGCAGCGTTATCTTGACTTTTTAGGTGATCAGTATGGTAGCACTGAGGAACCTACTTTTCAGAGTTTGTTTGATTTTGTAGTACGGGAGGAAACGCGCAAGTCGACTGATTTTAGCATTATGCTAATGGGCGATTCTGGTGAGTCGCAGCATTTTAAAAAGTTTGGCAAAGGAAAATTGCCTTCATGTCCGGTTAGGCAGACGTCGGTAAAACCCCATGATAATGTGATTTCAGGGAGTTCGCAGTACTCGACTGCTGTTGGTGCACCGCGCGGCGGTGTGGCCAGACATAGTGACATACCGGCGTGTTTTTGTTGTTCGTCACGTGGTCAAGTTGAATATCATTTTTTGTCTAATTGTAAAGAATTTTTGCGCTTGACACCTAAACGTCGGAGAGATGTCATTGTGAAAGCTGGAAAATGCTTGAACTGTTTGCGCCAGCATATGGTTAGAGACTGTAATCATGCAAACAACTGTCGTAAGTGTGGACCTACCAACGATAGGAAACACTATTTTCTTCTGCATGATTTTTATGTGACGCCACGTGATTCTCTGGATTTGGTCGGTAAAGATGATGCTGGTGCCAGAGTTCCTGTGCGTAATGTTAAGATTGGAAATGTTAAAGCAGCCTTTAACCGCGTTACTGCTGCTCGTGTTTTGAATCCAATGACTGGCAAATCGAAGTTGGTGTATTGTCAGCATGATCCTGGTTCGCAGTTGACCTTTGTTTCGAGTGACTTGGTGTGCGAACTTGGTCTTAAACCGTATGATAAAGCGTCGTTTAAAACGGATACTCTGGTTGGTCAGAAACCTACTTGTGCTGACCTTGTTAAACTCAACATCCAGTCGTTAGAGACTGATGAACTGTTTTGTGATATAACCTCGGTGGTTAACCCAGCTTGGGCTGACGATGTTAAGACTTTACCACATAAGCAGGATTTAAGTAGTTTCCGTCATTTTCATGACGTGAATATGTTTCATTTGAATGATTGTAGTACTGTAGATGTACTGATTGGCAATGACAACGCTTATTTGATGTGGGCAAAAGAAAAACGTGTTGGTGAAAATCGCAGTGAACCGCATGCTTTACTCACTCCTCTCGGTTGGTTGGCTTGTGGTGGTAAGTCACCCTTAGTTGAAAGCGTTGCTAAAGTGTGCAGAGTGCAGACGTCTTCAGAGTCGGATGTCATCTCTGGCTTTCAGCGTAAAATTGAGTCTCGCGATATGGAAATAGCAGACCTGAATAAAATCATTCAGGATTTGACTTTGCAAAATGAAACCTGTGAATTGTCTCGCAATGATATTTTGGCTAGAGAACTTGTCGAACCGAATATTGAGTTGAAAGATGGTCGATTTGAGATACCTGTTCCGTTGAAGGAAGATATTGATCTACCTAACAATTTTGTGTTGGCGTCAGATAGAGCTGCTGCTTTAAGGAAGAAGGCTTTAAAACAACCTGAACTTCGTGATTTCCTTACTGACACCATGAAAGATCTTAAATCTAATGGCTATATTGAGCGTGCGGGTGAAGCAGGAAATGTCAAGGGATTTGAATGGTATTTACCATACTTTGTGACGTCACAATTAAAAAAGCGTATTGTTTACGATGGCAAGTCTGAATTTCGAGGAACTTGTGTTAATGATGTAATGTTTTCGGGTCCTGACTTGTTAAACCCTCTGGTAGATGTCTTGGCTAGATTTCGGCTTGGTAGATTTGGTCTCATGGCTGATGTGACTAAATGCTTCTTTCAAATAAAGTTACCTGAGTCGCAAAGGGATTTGTTTCGCATATTGTGGTTTGAAGATGATGACCTTGAAAGTGGAAAGATTGTACCATTTCGTTTTTGTGTACACCCTTGGGGAATAAAGAGTAGCCCGTATATCGCTTGCTTGGCTATAAAGAAAATGATCGAGCAGAATCCCAGC
Organism: Aplidium turbinatum; assembly: GCF_918807975.1. Lineage (NCBI taxonomy): Eukaryota > Metazoa > Chordata > Ascidiacea > Aplousobranchia > Polyclinidae > Aplidium > Aplidium turbinatum. The sequence goes on from NC_137472.1 coordinate 53,249,954, forward strand.
AGTGCTGGTGAATTGACTCTCTGCAATATTGCAAATAATATGTACATGGATGATTTTATATTTTCGGCTGATAGCTTAGAGGAAGCTCAGCAAATCACTCATGAATCAATTGCTTTGTTTGATAGCCGTGGGTTTAAACTTGTTAAGTGGAGTGCTAACAAGGAGTCTATGATTGTCTTGTCAAATTTGGATAATGAGATGCTTTCACCTTTGATTCGTGACATTGACTTTCAGACTGAAAATATGACTTTGCCATCAGCGAAGACATTGGGTTGTGTGTGGCAAACCGAGTCTGACAAGATGCGTATCGCATGTTCCTTAAAGCCCTTAGCTAAACACACGCGCCGAAGTATGCTCAGTCAGCTTGGACAAAATTTTGATCCGCTAGGCTTTGGAGCGCCATTTTTTCTAAAAGCACGCCTTATACTTCAGCAATTGGCGATAGACAAGTTTGATTGGGACACCGAGGTCCCTGATAGCTTTGTTAAAGAGTGGGAGTCGTGGCTTCGCCCTTTGGACCTGCTTAAGGATTTTTCGTTACCGAGATGGTATTTTGCAAACTCTGGTGTGTGCAGTCCTGATGATATTGTTTCATATCAATTGCATGGGTTTAGTGATGCTTCGAATCAAGCTTTCTCTTCTGTTGTTTACTTACGTAGACTGGTTAACGGAGTTCCGAGTGTGTCTTTCGTTCTGGGTAAATCTACCATTGTTGTAAAAAATCAGTTTTCTTGGCCGATAGCTAGGAAAGAGCTTGTTGCCGCTTTAAATACAGCAAGACTCGTGAAGCAGGCCTACGAGGCATTGAAGATGCCCGACTGCAGTAAGTATTTTTGGTGTGATTCTCGGACTGTGTTGCAGTGGGTTAAGAACCCTGATTTACGTTTGAATAAGTTTATTACGCGTCGAGTTGAGCATATTTTATTGTTGTCTGGAGCCCAGGATTGGCGTTTTTGCCCTACCGATATGAACCCAGCTGATGTTGGCACAAGGCCAAATCTTATTACAAAGAAAGAGTCTCGAGAGTTGTGGTTAAATGGTTCTAGTCTTCTCTATCAGTGTGAAGAAATTCCATCTGTAGAAAACCCCACTCCAGTACCTGTCCATAGCCTATATCTTCGTGACGAAGAGGGGTCGCTTGACGTTGGACAGGGTGGCCTTCACAGATTGATCGAGGCCGCACCTTCTTTGTATGTTATGAAAAAGAGAATTGCTTATTTGGTTGCTTTTGTTGAATTTTTGTGCTGTAAAACGAAAAAGCGTAGCTTTATGAAGCCAAAACTGGACGCCTCTTATCTTAATAGAGCCTTAGACTTAACTGTGAAGTTTGTTCAGAAAAGCGTGTATGGCGATGTGTTACATTTAATGACCAAACGATCGCCGGATGCACTTGAGGAAGTGATAAAGCGGGGTAGTGTTGGCGCTTCGCAACGTGAGAAGGAACGCTTGAAAGGATTGCGTTCACTTAAAAAGTACAGACCTTGTGTAGATGATGGTGGTGTAATCCGCATTGAAGGGCGCTTAAGTAATTCTCCCGAGATTTCTCTAGAAGCAAAGCATCCGATTGTTTTGCCTTCGAAGCACCCCTTCACTAGGCTTGTTGTACTGTCGCATCATAATGGAAATGCGCACTGTGGAGTACAGCACACTTTGTTGTCTACGCGACAGAAGTTTTGGATCGCTAATGGTAATGCTTCCGTGAAGAGGTATCTTAATGATTGTGGTGTATGTGCGATTGAGAAAGCTCGGCCTATAAGGCAGCTCATGTCTGATTTACCTTTGTCTCGCACAACTGCCCATAGGAAACCCTTTTTTGATTGCGGCTTGGACTATCTTGGACCATTGACCTTTGTTGAAGGTAGGAGTCACAAAAAAGCTTGGGGACTCTTATTCACATGTATGGCATCTCGCGCTATTCATGTTGAGCTGGTTACGTCATTGTCGCTGAGTGATTTTTTACTTGCCTTTACAAGGTTTACAGATTTACGTGGGCAGGTTAATGCTATCTATTCCGATAATGGAAGTACCTTTCAGGCAGCATCTAAGAAGTTACCCGAGTTGATAGAATCAGCTGAATTTCACAACGCCCTGAGACAGAGAGAGATAAACTGGGAATTTATACCTCCGTATGCTCCGGCGCAAGGTGGCGCCTGGGAGGCAATGGTTAAACAATTTAAAATTGCATTTTTTCACATTTTGGACTCTTCAATACGTAAGCCCAGTTTTATTGAACTTCTTACGTACACAGGTAGTGCCGTTCGGATCGTGAACGAACGCCCTTTGGTACCTTTGAGTGACGACCCTAGGGATTTTACTGTCATCACCCCTGCCTCACTTTTGACCCCATACTTAGACCCATACTGTGCTGTTGGGCAACCACATGATCGTGACCAATTAAGAAGGGATTATCGGTTCAATTTGTCACTTTCTCAGCAGTTTTGGAGTAAATGGATCGATTTTTACTTGCCAGGTCTTCAGGGCCGGAAAAAATGGCTAAAAATGGCCTAGAATTTGGAGCCTGGTCAACTTGTAGTGGTAGGTTCTCTCCAAGACATTGGTAAACGTGGGAAGTATCAACTTGGGAGGGTGCATGAGGTAGTTCCACAAATTAGGAAAGGGAAGCCTGTGGTTCGTAGAGCCAAAGTTGCCGTCTGCAACTATGATGAGAGTACGGGGAAAGTAAAAGTAGACTACGTGTTGAGGGATATTTCGTGCCTCGCCCCCGTAAAGAACACCTAAGTGTTAGGGTTGTTAGGGTTTGAGCCTGGTTTTGTCTGCGGTGGCCGATACTTGTCTGAGCCCGGAACAGTCGGTTATTAGCGCAACCATTGTATATAGCGTCATTTTAGCGTGTACCTATGGTACCAATTTGTGTATCGTGTGTTTTATTCATTGGCTCACGATTGTCCTTCAATTCTTTTTTAGTTATGCCATGTTAGACTGTCATAACTAGGGGCCGCTATGTTACGGCCAATCTCTGTACAAATCAAACGTCATATAAAACCGTTCAAGTCTACTGAATATTACGTCATGGAAGTTGCTAGAAAATGTGCCAAAATTGCACCATCGTTCATAGACTTGTGTCAAACTTGTTTGGACTTGTTTGGGCCTGTTTAAACAGGAAATATTACATCAGCTTTAAACACCTGTTGGAATGACTTCATAATTGTCTTTCATTTATTGCGTCACAGTTACTTTCTACGTGAATTTGAGATATTGATATCTATTCTGGTCATTCGTAAAATGATTGTTTGAAAGTTGGCCGCACATTTAACTGTTGGCTTAGTGCTTGCTAGCTGGACAAAGGTTCCGTCTTTTATCCAAGTAATCTGTTCTGTAGTGACAGTTTTCAGTGGTGTACGCGTTGCACCCCCTCGTTTTCGGTAGCCGTGGGCTAATTTTTACAGAAATACACTTTTTGAAAAAAAGTTCAAGTGTGTGTTTCTTCGGTCATTATATGCAGACGAAAGGATCCGGGAACTTTAAGTTACAATTTTCCCACGAAGAAATTATGGTTTACCGCTGTGACCAGATATATATAAGCTAAAGCGCAACCACCTAAAATTGTTTATCGATCAGTGCAGCTATCTGAGAGTAGCTTGCTGCAACGTTAATTGGTATGTTGTTTACTTGCTTTATGAAAAATAATTTAGGTAGGCTACCGGTAGTTTATTTGCGACGTCGTGTCTTAAATAATGCAGAGTCTTGTGATTTGTATTAGGAAGAAACAAATAATGCCATATTTTATTAAAGTGCGTTCTCGTACATTATTGATTAAAAGTAATCCCAAGTTGTTTAGAAAAAAACAATAGGCATATGTACATGTGTAGAGTGTAGTTTAGTAGATCAGAAACAAAACGAAAGACATTTTTACATCACTTGAAAATTTAAACATAAAATTCAAATTGCTAATTTGATAGCATAATTAAACTCTAAAAGATGCATCAACGATTATATAAACATAGTCACGATAAAACCTATTTATAGACAATATTGAATACCGGTACATGGAGTTGTTTGTCATGTAAAATAAGAGCGTTTTAGAGTAGACTCTTATTGTTAAAATTCCATATTAAACAACAAGAGAGATGTCATGATAGCTAATATCAATTCTAGAATTTGTATAAATTTAACAGTCAAATATAATTCCGCCACCTTGTGATGAAAATCCGATAATAATTATTTAACAATATATTACTAGATTTGGCGCTGATGAAACATGGGTTCGTTTAAATAATGCTAATCAATAAATTTCGTTGTAATTCAATTGGATGAGACATCTTTCCGTTCGTATTCAATTGCATGATTTGTTTGTATGGTAGGCTAGTATATAGGTTGTAGGAATTATTCATGAAGATCCAGATCGAGCTGTGCTGTAGTCAGACATAAAATGTTAAAAAGGTAATTATTCTTTTAATTCTTAAAGCAAGACAAACCTGGAAAAAATTACTAAGGTATGCAGCATCTTATTGGAAATTTGCTAAACTTAGCAGACACGGCTTTCAATAGAGTAGCCCAGGCCTATAACAGTAGGCTATAGCCTAATGTTTTGACAATTCAATGCACCTAAGCGTGATACTCCCACATATACAGCGACAAGACATCGATTGATAAGCCAAAATTCTAATGTATCTGCGCTTCTACATATCATGCAATAAAGTTATTTTTGATGGAATAAGCAGTACGTGAAGGCTATAAGCACGGAATAATTTTAATCTAGTGTAGCCTACTGTTTTCAGTGGCTTCAAGTTAGCACGGTGAGCCCATTAGCTGTTAAAGTAGCCTACTGCTTCGTCTTGATATATTTTTGCACAGATGTTGATCTTTTTGCTCAACCATGCACCAATGAAGAGTAGCATATTGCGTTTCCTGCAAATTTGACGCTAAGCAACAAACCACAAACTATATCATTGGCAATTATGCCACTCTTAATCCCCAAATGAAGCAGATACTTCTCATGTTTTGGAATCATGAAACAAAACCAATCTTGAATCTGACTATACTCACCTGGGACTGAGGTTTATGAAATAGCGTGTAGGCCTACGAAGGGTAACGCCTTGCACAAACTTAAAAAAATTTTTTAGAAAGATCAAAAACATCCGACAATTGTGAAAATTATCGCTTGTTCATTGCGCAGTAAAAAGTTAAGCACGACTCGTGAAGCGATAGACATGCAAATAGTCTTACTTTATGAGCAAACCTTGTTACGATATGGATATAAAACGGTAAAGGCCACCTCATTACTACAAGTTTTATTGACTGAGAATCTTGTCATAAAATCCACAAAGAAATTAACCTAGGCTATAACTTTTGCCAAGATTTTACCCCTGACTTACAGATGCAAAGTCAATATTTCTTGTTTGGTATAGCTAAAGTAGACTCTACTGTAATATTGTTTCCAACAAGCAACGTCAAAATGGAGGTTGAAATGATTGCAATGCGTTAAAAATCCAGTTTTGTAAGTTACCTTAAATGTATTTATTTGTAGACTTTTGCTTTTAAACTGAATTGAGCAGTGGTTCTCAACCGGGGGTCCGCGGACCCTAAGGGGTCCGTGAAGCGATTTCAGGGGGTCCGCGAAAGCTTTCAGCATGATTGATAACAAAATTTAAAAATTGTTTGTGCTTTGTTTATGCAATTAGCTTACAGTGATTCTCAAACTGTAAGTCGCAACGCACTGGTGCATCGTTTGAAATTGCAAAGGACATTGCACAAAGGTTTGGTTTATTAACTAATAAAGTCATACAAATGACTTAAACCTTTTAATAAGGCTATGTTGGCTGTGTTCAACTTAATTCTTTTGAGACATCAGATTGTTGATCAATGATTAACTTTGAAATGCAAACGTTAGTCGGCAGTCTACTACCACTGAGAGTTTTGCAATGACCGTGATTATAACGAAATCATATTGATTACAAATGAAAAAAGAGAAAAATACTTTGTAACAGTCGCAAGTAGGCTATTCTATTAACTTTTGATAAAATTCATAGAAAAACATCAAATGAGCATATAGATTAGGCTACTGTTATTTGATCCTGTGTGCCAACATATAGCTCATAACATAATTTCATCAATCGTCAAATGCGTTGCAAATTCAAAAAAATTTTCTAAGTGTGTTGCTTTGAAACTTATGTAACATATGATTCCATAAGGAGACGAGATACCAAAATTTCAAATAGAAATTTTTAGGGGTCCATGGCTGCTTCAAAGGCACCAAGAGGGGTCCACTAAGCCAAAAAGGTTGACAACCACTGGAATTGAGGAAGCAAGCAAAGAAACAAAAGAAATTAAAATTATCTTCATTCGCGTCTGGGACGAAAAAGATACTATAGATACTATAGCTACAATAGTCGATATAGGCCTACCAGCACGTTAAACGAGAAAAGGTGGCAAAATCTTGAGAGGTTTAACACGTGCCTGCATATAGTATATCATGTAGAATTGGCTATATGTCTGTAGTCAGCATGGCCACAAAACCTAAAAAACACACACCATCCATTTACCATGCAGATCTTTTCAAATAGTTTTACTCATTCTAAAAATGAGATCATTTTTGCGTCATATAACTTGTTCTGATGAGTCCACTTCTATGGCTTGATTTTGGAATTTTGATAATAGTATAATCGTAAAACGTTTCAGTATCGTCTTTCCACAGTTGAACACTAGCAAATAACGCGTAAATAAAGTCGATTTTAATTTTTCAATTAACTTAATCTATTACACTGGTCTACAAATTTCAACTTTTTTTTCAGGTTTGGGTTTTGACAACTGATTTTGGCTAACTTTGGGGCGCTGAATCTGAAAATAAACTCAGATTTTCTCTATCACTTCAAGTTTTCTTTCTATCGTTGCCATTATTAATGAAATTGACCAATTTTTACCCTTTTTAGTGCAGTAAAATGTCAAATATAATTATTTTCTGACAGCTATAAACTTTCAAACATAGAGATATTTTTACACTAAATTCATAAATTGGTTCAGATTTCCTTTAAAATAAAAAAAATTCCTGTTATGATAATAATCGTAATAGGACATAGTGGAGATTGGTAGCGTTGAGTTTTTCCATGCTGGCTTGAACTCCCTGTCTTGGCTTCTCAGGCGTTATCTGTGGGTCAGCTGCTATCTCTGTGCAGCAGGGTTACCAGATGTAAATTTGGCAAGGAGCCAACTGCACGTTCAAAAAGGGCCAAAAAAGAGCCAACTTTTTAAACAAGGACCCAATTTCGTTTATTGCAACAATATAGGAGGGCTTCTTCTAGAAATGGGATTACCACAGTATGATGCAGACGAATGGAGACTTTTCATTGATAGCTCCAAACGAAGTTTGAAGTGTGTTCTACTTCACAATGGTAACGTGTACGATTCTATTCCGATAGGACATTCGGTGACAAGGAAAGAAGAGTATCAGGACATCAAAACCTTTCTTGAAAAGTTAAAGTACCATGAGCATGGTTGGCTCATCTGTGTAGATTTAAAAATGGTGAATTTTTGCTGGGGCAACAAAGTGGCTACACCAAATACCCATGTTTCCTATGCTACTGGGACAGCAGGGCCAAGGATCAGCACTGGAACAAAGAAGAGTGGCCTCCAAGGCTCACCTTGACACCTGGAAACAAAAATATCATACGTGATCAGTTAGTTGATATCAAAAAGATCCTCTTGCCTCCTCTTCACATCAAATTTGGTCTCATGAAACAATATGTAAAAGCTTTGGATCATGAAGGAGAGTGTTTTAAGTATATATGTTATGTTTTTCCTGGTCTCAGTGAAGAGAAAAAAAAAGCTGGGATTTTCAATGGACCACAAATCAGGCAATTGTTAAAGGATGAAAATTTTGTAAAATCAATGTTGCCATTCGAGGCTAGAGCTTGGAATGCTTTCGGTGCTGTTGTGAGAAATATTTTGGGAAACAGAAAAGCAGAAAATTATAAAGATCTTTTAAGGGAGCTACTGCTTAGTTTTGAAGATTTGGGATGCAGGATGAGCATCAAAGTTCACTATTTGAAAAGCCATGCGGATGAGTTTCCAGAAAGCCTTGAGAAAGTTAGTGAAGAACAGGGTGAACGTTTCCACCAGGATATTAAAATTATGCAGGAACGTTATCAAGGTCGGTGGGATTGTCATGATGGCCGACTATTGTTGTAGTTTTAAAAGAGAAATTATAGATGTTGCTCATAAAAGAAAGTCCCTCAAAAGAGCCTTTTTAAGCTTATAAGTGAAGAGTTCATATTTATGAAAGCTCTTTTTTTGACTGTTTCTGAACTCGCCCTGCCCAAGTCCCTTTGAGTCAATCTTTATTTTAGCACTTTGCTATTTCTGTGTGTGTCTTCAGAATTTCTGCACTCCATTGGAATGTCTATGTGCATATTGTGTGAACTGTAGGCTATAATTCAGAAAATACCTTGTCACTGTCCTATCGACATGTTCGTCAGCATAATGTAGCGTTTGATGTTATTATGGTTGCTCTTTTGCATGCCTATTTTTTATTCCAAGGCATGAAATTTTAATGAAGACAACGCCAATTTGTGTGAATATAATATAGAATGCTTGTTTGTTAATTAAAGCTAGATTATTGCAGGTAAAACAGTGTTTATTGCATCAGAATTCCTTGTTTTGACAACAGAGGGGGGGCAAAAATTGATTTTTTTCAAAAATTAGGGATATTTCATATCTCAAAAACGTGATGTGATAGAGAAAATCTGAGTTCATTTTCGGATTCAGCGCCCCAAAATTAGCTAAAATGGGTTGTCAAAACCCAAACCTGAAATTTTGTGTAGACCAGTGTTATTGATCTTCAAAGACAATGTAAAAGCGCACGTAGGCCTACAGGTTGTAAATATACGAAGATCAGCACAAATTTGATGCTCTAAGAATTAAGTCACATATTATTGTTATATATTGACATATCCTACGCATACACAAAAAAAAATTGTATAATTCTTTGGTTATAAAAATGGCCGTCGTGATAAGCTGTCAATTTGTAACCAACACACGTTTAAACACGTACCTACGCATTTTCAATAGTAGAGGTGAAATTTGGTAACTATAGCTAAGCTAATAAGCGATGCAGATTATTTACGGATATATAAACCAGTAGACCGCTTGAAGCAATTTGTACTGAGGGTAAAACAATTATTTACTTTGGGGACAAAATTAAATTTTAGTAAGGCGATTGTCAATCAAACATTCAAACTAAAAAAAATCGAAACAAATTCGCTACAGAGAACATATTGAAAACCGATTTCAGCAACGCTTGGTCAGGTCTGTGAAAGTGTCTTTGAAGTAGAGATGAGTTTCTTACAATAGTAGCGTACTTTTAAGCTGTTTAAGAAAAATGCCATTTGTTTGGTATTTGATTGGTCTTGGATATATTGATATTGACAAACCCAGGAAATCACAGAATCGCGATTGTTTCAGAAAGGATTTAAATGTAGGCCACAGAGTAGATTTGGCTGTGTCCGTGCGCCAGAGCTTACAGTTAGTCAGCACGGTAACGTATTTGCGCACAAAATACAAAATAAGCCTAGCCTATGCTTATGAGTCTTGTAACTAAAGTATAATATAACTTTATTATGGTTAACTTTATAATGTTTAATATAACGTTATTTCTTCTGTTGCAATATGATTGAAAAAATTAAAATAGATGCTATTGTGGCAATTAGCAAATTGAAAACTATTCTGATAACGAAGGACGTTAAAACAACAATGTTTAATAAATAAGTGAAATTGGCAGCCTATCATAGAGCCAGTATTGTATATATTTTGGATCATCGTTTTTTGGCCAAAAAAAAATTGAGACAAACTTTTATCAAATTTCGCATAAAACCGGTTTGAAAACTTGTCAAATGTTAATGAAAGTCCTAACAGCAATAAAACATCAATTTTTGTGAGTGTGTTTAATACGTTTGGTAGAAGATGATTTGTCGAGATAAACTTCAAATTAAGCATCGCCCTTGCAGAGCAGCTCTCTTCCTGCTGTCATGCCGAACAATTGTGACGCCATTTCACAACAAACACGGCACTGATTAATCGCTGAATCATTCTTGCGTTGTAACACCACTGTACTAAATCATACATAGGATAAATTATGGGATAAATGCTGTAGTGTGCAGAAACATAAAAAATGTAACATTATTAAAACTTACATCATTCTATCTGTGGCTTCTTTTTTGTTTGAGGTTCTGAGGCCGAGCCAAGGATTATCCTTTTTACCACTCTTTCATAATCATCATGTATTTAATCAAGGAATTAACAAATTGTTTGCAGCGAAACAGAATAACCATTAGAACTAAGACCGTTGAGCAAACAAGTTGGGACTTCCATCAGGCCAATATTCGGGCTTCCTCTAAAAAAAACAAGACGTCGGACATTTAAAAAGTCTTTCCAAGGAAAAGCTAGATTTTTTTCCAAAGGAAAAACACCTTTTCTGCTGGAGAAAAAGAAGAACAAGTCTTCTTATTACACTTCGAGTCCCTGAAAAGTTGGCCTAAAATTGGCATGTTTTTCAATTGCTGCCCGTCAATCACGACTCTCACATCAAGCAACTCTAACAAAAGCAACGTTTTATGAATCACATGGCTCGGGAATTCTTGGTTTGTGCAAGTTGGCAATACTAACGTTGATGTCACAAAAGGCCTCAAAAAATTTATACGTCATTTTTTTACTGGTGACACCGATCACAACAACAACAACACATTAGTAAATGCAATTACGTCGAAATGCAGCTACAGTTCCGGTGAGACATACATAGCCTAACGTAACGTGACCCAACAGCGAAATATCGTAGTGTGTTATAAGCGTAATGATGGCAAAGCATAGACGCGGTTCCGGTACTCTTAACAGAAATTTCTAAAATACCGTTATAGCAACAAAAAACGTCGACTACCTTTTCGCAGATGCTGTTTCATCGAAGATTTAGATCACCAGAGAGAGAGAAGCTTTTATTTCGTCTGTTGCGAGAATAATTCAGTAGGCCTACAAGTAAGCTCCTTTATGATCAATACGAAAAAATTAGCACCAAAACAAATTAAATTTTACAACAGACAGGAAGCTGAGCAAGCCATGTTCCGAGTAGAAAATTTTCAATGAAAACAGAAAGACATAGAAAGAATAGCCGCATATGGCAACTATAACAAACCTAATTGTGAGGGCTTTTATCAGTTCAGAGCTACCAAATCGAAATAAAATTGATGGGTAAGTCAGAGTCAAGAATATTTGCAAAATATCACAGGTGTGCAACCTGCGCCCCACAAAACCAAAATATGTGGCCCAGGCAAGCATTTGTTTCTGGTCAGCGGCACAAATACTTTAAAAATGAAATGAAACATATTAGACGATAAGAAATGTCCGCCCCGTTAGCTCAGTGGTTAAGCGCCTGGCTCAAGATCACGGGGCGCTGATTCGACTCTCGGGATGTGCACTTGAACAACGCATTTCAGGACTGCTCTCCATTCAGCATCACCACCTAGTGAATGAAATAATTCTCCGGCAACAACACTTCAACAATCGGAAAACTTCACTCAGCCAATCTTGGTAACCGACCCTGCGTCAAAAGTCTTCAAGTATGCGAAACTACCAGGAATAACCTATCAAGCCTTTGTCAGTAGGAGAATAAAGATTCAAAACTAAACCAAACCAAATGCAAGTTTTGCTTGTGGTCTAACCCAACACGCATATTTTTTTTTTTGATGTTATTTCGTTGTTGTTGTTCGTTATTTGTGCATTTGCAGTTTGTGTATTATTTTGTTGTTTTGTTTTGGATATGGACAGCTTTGTCTGATGCAAATAAATTATTATTATTATTATACGCATATAGAGACAGGATAAAAACTTTGGCTAGCGCAGTAATTCATCATCATCATTATGCTCCTTCCTCGTATTGAGGGTTGGATACAATGCGCCATTGTTCTCGACCATGAGCTGTTCGTACTGCGTTTTCATAACTTAATTTTGTCCATTTAGTGATGTTTGATGTCCAAATCATTCTTGGTCTGCCTTTGTTTCTTTTACCGTTTATCTCCTTTCTATTAATGATCTTTGTAACGAGTTCTGCCTTATTGTGTGTCCAAAATACTTTAATTTTCTTCTTTTGATTATTTGTAAGAGAACTTTGCTTGAATTAAATTTGGATAATACTTCATCGTTAGTGATCTTTTGTTTCCATGAAATTTTTAACATTTGCCTGTATGACCAGAGCTCGAAGGCATCGATCCGTTTTTCCATTTTTTTGTAACATTGTCCAAGTTTCAGAGTTGTATAAAAGGGTTGACCAAACATAGCATTTTAATATCCTTTGACGAATTGATAAATTTAAACTTTGATTGATTAAAACATTTTTCATTTTTCCAAATATAGTTCTTGCAATTTCTATCCGTCTTAGAATTTCATGTTCACACCTCCCATCTTCAGTTATTAAATGTCCAAGATAAGAAAAAGATTTCACTTTTTGTATATTTTCATTGTCAGTTATAATTTGGAGTACTGGAGTGTCTGGTGAGTTTGAGATTATCATTGATTTAGTCTTTTCAGCGTTAATTTTCATATTAAATTCGTTACCAATTGAGTTGACATTGTTCAATATTTCTTTAAGATCTTCTTGTGATTCAACAGTAATTCAAACGACTGATTTAACAAAATTTCACACCAATAACGCCTAACAACGCAGAAACTCGACAGCATCCTCAAGCCAACAAAAGAGCCGCATAAAACAACGACTCGCTGACTTCAACACCATTCGTCATAGCACATGACTAGGGAACTGTGTTCCAAAAGCTAGTGCTATTCGCTATTACCACAGCGAACTGGCAGCATGAGGCTAATACAGGTCGTTAACATCTACATTGTGAAGTAAGCAACAATCATGCTGCTAAAAGCGAAACTCAATCTATTGTAGTAAAGGTAGGGCGGGTGAGTTGACGTAGAAGGTCAGTTGATACAACCCCTTCCAAAAAAAATAAAACTTTTTGGAAAAAAGCATTGCCAGCTAGCGATAATTGCATAGGTATAGTTTAACCTGCATAGGTAAACTTCAAAAATTGACATTTTATTTTTACTTACAAGTAGGGGTCAGTTGATACACGTGTATCAACTGACCTGAGCTATGTATTGATAAAGGTAACTAAATACAAAATTTAAGTGATATGTTTTCTTGTGATGCTTATTAAATAAGTTTTATTATTTTATGTCAAGTCTTTTTTACTTTTATGTAGTCATTCAGTCGTGCACACATGTTTATTCATTGTTGATAAAATTGGCATGATCTATTAATCCTCAATGCATCAGTCCTATAAGCCAGTGAATAACTATTTCTTCATTGTCCTATAACGTTTTGTTTATATTGGTGTGCAAGACTTGTTATAAAGATGTTTGTAACAATGTATTACCAAAATTATTTTTACCACAGTATGCAGTTTCGGTAGTATATCAACTGACAACTGACCCTCCATAGTGTATTAACTGATCTGCTGTGGTAGTTGAGCTGATACACTTGAGTACACCTTCTAAATTGCAAAAGATGCGAATCTGAAAGATTACCAATGAATAGATGAGATAATATCCCACTGTAGCCTATCTGAAAATTGCAAGCTTTTATCTTGCTTACTTTTTGCGCAAAGTGAATTAATGTAAAAGTGCATCAACTGACCAGTCCTTCCTTTAATATTAATTGTACAAATGATTACTGCAGGCCAGGCTACTCAAACGAAAATTCTTAGATAGTTATGATAAATTCATGCATTAATACCAGAACATGTAATTTTGGCGATAACATAGTGCAGAAAATAGGCTATCATGTATGTTTGATGAGATTATCAAGATAATTTATTATCAAAGACCGTTTAAAGGTAAAGGTGAGTCCCATACTTGATCTAAGCATCAGGGGATGAGAAGATAAGGTTCTCATTATACTAAGACCGTTTAGCAAACGAAAACAAAGTGGTGTATATCAATTCTTGCCATCAAAAGGTTGTTTGTTGTTATTTAATGTACTTTTCATTATCTTCTCATAGGTTTTAAGGAGCTAATGACGTCTATTAGACCAGCAATTAAAATGATTCAGATGTCAATCAAAATTAGCCGAATCGGATTAATTTTCATGACTGGTCTAACGCTGTTTTCGTGTATGGCTACAAAACCTCCTTTAAATCTTTCTACAAATAGCGCAAACGCTTTAAAAGAGCATTACTATTCCACAACCGAGAAAAACAATAAAACGATACCAACTGTTGCTCTGAATGGAAGGGAGAAATCGGATTTTACCTTTTGTCATTCAATGCCCGAATTCAAACTAGGTTCTGGTTCTCTATTAACCTACATGATGAGACTGAAGTTGTGCTATTTTGCGGAAAACAAACCTTGGTTCGAAGAGGCTTGCCGGCAGCAATTGTATGGCATTACAGACTATCATCGGGCTGTTTATATGAAATTTTGTCAACCCATGAAATTCCAGTCACACTGCGGAAGTAACGGACTGGACGAGCCATCTTTGATTATTCACAGTTGGATGCATCATTATAACGTCACGGAACAATTGTTCTACAAACACAAAGAAGAATATGACGTTGTGGTTTCAACAGAAGATATATCCATAAACAATTTCACGTGCATTACCATTTTATCGTATTTTGAAAGCCTTGTTGTTCATGAAGGAAGAAAAATAAACCGAAGTCTTTCTATCAAACAAATAAAAAAAGACAGAAGTGATCCTTTTTGTGACGTTCCCTTTACAGAATGGTTTCTTTTTTACAGGGTTTTCTGTGATCCGGTCGCATGTGGGTCATCGATCAAAAATTTTCAAGATTCGCCTTTGTCAGCATATGACTGTTTCCCATCCACTTGCCAATCAGCAATCAACTTTACGATGGTTTTTGATTCACTTTTAGCCATCATTGTAATCATTGCTAATCTTCTTGTGCTAGCAGTTGCTTTTCGGACATCAGTAATGCGAAACATCCCGGGATATTTTAAAATATCTTTGGCCATTGGAGATTTGATGGTGGGGCTTTTTGTACTTCCAGGAAGTGTATATCATCACTATGTCTTGTCAATTGCTCCTCTGCCTTTCAGAAAAGAAGGTCAATCACCTCAATCAACAGATTATTTCCATCAACATTACTTAAACTTTATGGGATTGTTTAACGTCTTGTCGTTTTCTGTTTCTATATATACTCTTGGAGCAGCAAGTATAGACCGATATCTTGCGGTTACAAAACCCTTTCAATATAGAGATAGAAAATACTTAACTAAAAAAAGATCTGTTGGAGTGTTTGCAATTGTTTGGTCGTTCAGCTTTCTGATTGCCATCTATCCTGTATTTACAAACAACTATAACGTATCAGCACTTGGGTTAATCCTTTCAACAGGTCCTGTTGCCATCATCATATACAGTTTAACATTGGGACTGCCTCTTTTGGCTGTCTGGATAATCAATGGAGCAATGTTGCGACAGATACAAAGTCAAAACAAATCTCGAAAACGACTTTCAATATCTCAATCTCAACCTTGTCCTATGTCATCCGAGCATGTGCAACAGCCTTTCCAGCTGAATGAGCCCTCATTAAAAGAGGTCAGCGAAACAGTCTCTCACAGGTCGCCGTTGCCATCGGGTGTATCCATAAACGACGACGTATTTAAATTTAACGAAAACTCAAACAACAACTACTCAAAGACAAACGAACAAAGGTAAGAATTCAGAATATATGGTAGTAGGCTACCGTTAATTTACATTCTTGGAATGTTGACATTTGCAGAACAAACTAATTTCGTAGCATAATTTATAAAAATTAATTTTGCTATAGGCTCATAATACAGTAGCACCCAAACAGAGACTTTGTCAAAACATGGATATCCCATTAATATGTGTCACTATTAACCCTTTTACTTTGCATAAAAAAAAACAATTTTGCTATCATTTTCAATTTTTTTTTGATAGTTTGCAGCTCAAATTGAAACCAAACCTAGCTCACCATACAACCAAAGTGAATCGGCTAACAAGAGAAGCATCCAGAATTTCAGTTGGCCTAGCCCGAATATCATATTGCTGTCAAAGGATTTTCCACCAAAAATGATCTTTAGCCTATTTTATATAAATATAATAAATTTATAGTTTGTTAGAACGCCGGGTTAGAACGTTTTATAATAAAACATAAAATGATGGGAAAAACTTTTGATAAAAATTTGAATTCTATGGACTTTGAATCTGATTGCAAATATATATAAAAAAAAAAAAACTGTTTAACAAAGGCATGCCTTGTCTTGTCATTAACCATGAACACTTAAAATAGTGAGAAATCTTACTGTACGCTGCAATGTGTTGATTAACAAAGTTACGTGCCTATTTAAATTAGACAACGTAAGCTATGTAGGCTACTGTAGGTCTAATAAGCAAACTTTTGCTGGATAACTTATTTGCAGCATAATTCAACATTTTGTTTCAACTATTACAGAAAGAGCGAGAAAAAAAGAGCTTCTACTTCACTTTTTCAACAACGTCCTCTTACAAGCTTTGTTTCATCTGTCCATTTACAGGTGAGTTAGATAAAATGCAATAGCTTGGTTTAAAAAGTTGCAGTAATCTTTGACCAATTGAAACTGATTAGTTTTTTGCATTTTGCATGACTTAAGTCTACCAGCAGGGCCATTAAGAGAATAATTTGGGTACGGTACCAATGAGATCTTAGGGCTCAAATAAAGACACTTCTAAAAACATCTCAGTATATTCAAGGAATTCGGGGTGGTTTCTTCAAACTCCCGGGCCCCTAAAATCATGCCGGGCCTGGGTTTAAAAGATCATATATTTTAACACCTGTTTTGGTTCCTTCTCCAGAATTGGGAAAAGCGAAGACAATCTGAAATAAAAACTTTTAGCCACACTGTTAGCCACTTGCTAGCAGTGTGTCTTTTTTCTCATTTTTTACTGCTTCCTTAACCCTAAGGCAACAAAAATCTTTTACAGTAAATTATTACAAGTCAGCAAAAAGTGAAAAAATCTGATTTTAAGACAAATCAGGCAGCATCTCTAGGTAGCCATGCCTTAACTTTTTTCGGTAAGGAAAAATCATATTTACCAAAATTAAAAATTACTTGCAAGAAGTATTTGCCGTTAGCTCGGTGGTTAAGCGCCGGCTCAAGATCACGCGGCGCTGGTTCGACTCTCGGGGTGTGCGCTTGAGCAACGCATTTCAGGACTGCTCTTCATTCAGCATCACCTAGTGAATGGAATAATTATCCGGCAACAACACTTCAACAACACTTTGCTAATATCGGTAACCGGCCCTGCGTCAAGAGCCTCTACAAGTAGGCTATGCGAAACTACCAGGATTAACCTATCAAGACTTTGTCAGTCCGAGGAAAAAGGTTCAAAACCAACCAAGAAATATGATTGAAATAGCGCACAACCGTTAAGATGCTAAAAACAGACTTCAGTTAAAAGGTTGTTTATTTCCTTGCACCTCTCTGGCAGCATCATGGACAAAATGCGTTCTATTTGCATCTGCATTCAGGCCTAAGCTGGAAATATCCATGCCATGATATATTTTTGCAGTAAGCGTAGACTACGCAGGTGTTATGCAAATTGCACTTTTGGACATTCTGTTTGATTCGTTTCACGTAACAAACGAGCCAAACTCCTAAGTTGGTAATAATCAGTGACGCCTCCAAGCGTTGAATCATTATAAAACATATTGGGTAAAAGAACAATTTTTTGTAAAAGTGTAAGGACAGTAAAATATAAAAAGAGTAGGCTAAACTTGATTTTGCAATTTTTTAAGTTTAGGTTGTATTTTTAATTTCTTATTTCTTCGTGATTTATTCATTCTTTGAATGCTCAATTTTGCTAATTTTGTCACAGTTTTCCTGTTTCATGAATTTGTTGATCAAATTTTCTCAAATTAAGAAATTTCCTTACAAGTGGACTGGCAGCTCGGCTCAGCTCGGCTCTGCTTGCACTTGATCACCACTGACCGCCATCACTTATGAAAACTGCAAAACAATGGCGTTTAACATGTTACAATGAACGTCTAAGGTTGTGTACAATAACAGTTCAACAAGATGCACCAATTGCTTGGGCTATCTAATGAATCAGCCCGTTATATTGGAACAGAACATTTTTAGAAATTAAATGGCCTACAAGCTGTCGCCGAAGTCACCAAACAATAAAATCCTGTTAAAAATATGAGCAAGAACACTCAAAACGCCAAAAAAAGAAGACATTACTGCAGTAGAGCATTTTGGGTGTCCTCGGAGGACCATTCAGTTTTATTGAAAAAAGAGGACAAAAATCCTCTTAAAAGAGAACATATGGTAGTCCTAGTCAACTCCACTGCTAACCGGAGTAGGTTTAAGGTTACGGTATAGAAAGAGGGACAGCTGATGCTTCAACATAAAAAATAACGTCAGTAGGCTAGTCACAAGGTAATAGCCTGATTGTTTTCTTACCGAACCACTGTTTTCTTACAGATTAGAAAGAGATTCAGCCATTCAAAAATCAACTCGCTGGCAAAGCAGGTCAGTATAGAAAGAAGACTAACAAAAACTTTAGCAGTTATGGTTGGTGCTTTTACGATCGCTCTCTTGCCTCCAATTCTTCTCCTTGTATTTCAGCTTTTTGTTACGAGGTAAGTTTCAGTGATGATTTCGTTAAATCTGCAGCTTCATGAAAATAGCTTAGCATTCACACCTAAGCCTTAAATAGGGCTTTGCATGAATTAAAGCTTTTGACATTGCCGATGCAATAAAAGACATGCAGGGGCGCCGGAAGCGGGGGGAAGGGGGGGGCGGATGCCCCCCTGCCCTCAGTTTTTCTGCAGATGGAGGGGCAGGGGGGGCAATGGTGCCCTTTTAAAGTCATGTAAGCAACTGCACATTTTGCATTATAACAATTCCTGCTTTTCGCTTTTAGCCTAATTATAATCTTTCATTTTTGTCTCAAAATAATATTTAGCCCACGGCACAAAATTTTGCAACACAGTAGGCTACAGGCCTCAAAACTCGTTTTTTTCCGGCAGCCATCGTGGCCTACCGGGTGCTCCTTCTCGGCGGCCAAATCTGCGTGCTTGGAGACCAAAATACAAAAAAAATAACGATAGCACAAGTAAATAGAATTAAACTTGCAACAGTGCTAAAATGATCACTTAGCGTTGTTGAAGTCTGGGCCTGGGCGACGTCCTACAATAGAATCGTTGCACCACGCAATAGATTGTAATCCAGTACTGCGGGACTATCTAACGACACTCGCACGAGTGTCTCCAATGTGGCTGATTTTAAAGTTCGCCACTCCCCTAGAATTCTTTTTAGCAACGAAAAACAACTTTTGACATGTGTTGACGATGACGGCAAGGTAATAAAATAAGTATTTCAATGATGTGAAGGACATTACTAAATAAAAGAAGCATAACTTTTGCATAATATGATCCAAAAATGTTTTCCCCTCGGATGTCAACTAACCTAGTTCTCCTTTTTAACAACGCTTCAATGTCCGACAACATCGAATCGACATAAAAACGACAATATTGCCAGCCGATATAAATTAGCACTTTGGATTAAGACTTTTTTAAAATAAACGTCGGAAATTACAAACAAGACTTATAGCTGGTGATCGCAGATGGATAGCCTATATTCTATCAATATTCCCGCACAATGCAACAGTGGCGATTATGACGCGCTGACCTAATTTTGCGCCACTCTTTGATACTACATATTTTCCACAGTTAATCCACGATCATTTTATTGCGAAATTAGATAATTGGCTAGAAGAGACCGGCGGCCAAACTTGGCCGATTGAGGAGGTAGCACCGGCGGTCATTCTGCAGGCTGCTTTAAGGCTTGACAGTAGGTTACATCATGATAACATAGCATAATGCCCTTCTTTGTATACCGGAGACAAGTAGGCTATCATTACTCAATACATAGTAAGCTAATAGATTAGGATTATCGCTATGTCTTATCTTAAAACTTGAAAAAAAATTGGCCTTTTAGTAAACAAAAGTGCCCTTTTTTCGTAATCTTGCCCCCCCAGTCAAAAATCGTTCCGGCGCCCCTGAAGACATGCAATCGGTTAAGGTTGCCACACGTAAGGATTTATCACTATGTATGGAATTTTTCACAATTGTTGCGCTTTTTATCTTGACACTCACTAGAAAAACAAAAGGTTACATTGAAAAAATGATCACAATTAGTCATCACTACCAATCAATTATTTTATTTTTTGTCATAAACGCGTCTGGGACGAAAAAGATACTAACTACAAAAATCGATATAGACCTACCAGCACGTTAATGAACGGGAAAAGGTGGTAAAACCTTGAAAGGTTTAAAATGTGCCTGAATGGAAAATCATGTAGTAGGCTATATATCAGTACCAAACTACCAATCACCACGAAAGGGGCAATCGTCTCCCACCCGAAATAGTTTGATTCAAAATTTCACACTCTGTTGCAGCATAATTTAACAAAGTTTTATAATTAAGTCTAAAAATACTCTTAAAATGCGCAATTTTAGGCTAAAGTATTTTTTCAAATTGTTCTGGGGGGGTGACCCCACATCTCCTTGTGGGTGCTCCGCCTTTGGCGACTTGCTCGTTGCCGGGCACTCACTCACATGTGCAAAAATACTCATTTGATCCCCCTTCCGAAATTTCTTGTTGGCTACGCGGCCTACACCCCTGAATAGACGTGACCAATACATTGATTCACACTGAGCTGTAATCAGTTGGACTCTATTTTATTCTACTTCTGTCGTAAATATTGTCTTTTCTGTTGTAATAGGTGGTCCGATTAAGTGGGGTAATTATAACTTATCAAGCCACAGTACCGTACGCGTTTTGTACTTCATTTTGTGAATTTATTGTTTAATTTACAGGTTGATTGCTCCAACTTCTCATCCCAGGACTTACTCCCCTTCTGCGACAAATTCGTACACGACAGCGGAATATTTTGCATCTCGCCTTTTCTTATCAAACTCGTTTTGGAATTGCATCATATACAGCATACGAAATCGTCATTTCCGCGAAGCGTTGATAAACGTTTTCGTTTGCGATAATCATCAACGTAGAAGCTCACGTGCGGGAAATTCGATGTCTTATCGAAGTCAGAACAGTCATCGACCTTCGAAAGTGACAAGCACAGATCTGAGACGTATCTCTCAGGCTCCAAGCAAAGCAGTGTGAACAGTTTCCTTTGCGTCTGTCGGTTTTTGTTAACGAATATTATTTACTGTGCTGTTATATTTAAAAAATGACCAGTCGACACAAAACTATTAAAATTTTAGGATTTATATTAAGAATTCATTTGTTTGATTAATTAACAAAGAAAAAAAACTTTCTCTAATTAGACCCTACTTAACATATCGTACAATAGTTTGAGAAACATAGGTGCATGTAAAACCTTGAGAAAGTGCACCACTACATTTAACTTAATACAGTCCACTTTAAATGTAGCCTAAGTGGCAGAAATGAAAATGTTGCGATGGTCTCTGGGATTAATAAAGCAGGACAGAGTAAGGAATGAAACCATCAGAGAACAAATGCAAGTCGAAGAGCTGGAAGACAAGCTTAGAGAGCCTTATATGGTCTGATCACGACGCAAGGAGAGACGATTGTCGGAAGAAGAATAAGACAATTGAAAGTGGGTAAAAGAAAGCGAGAAAGACCGAAAAGATGGAGAGATTGTGTGACAGAAGATATGGAAATAGTGGGAGTGAAGAAGACGCTGCTGACAGAGTGATGTGGAAGACAGCAATTTGCACCGGAGCCAGAAGAAGTCTACTTTACTTCAACAACACGACATTAAGTAGATTTACACTAAAATATAAATCGCCTTTTCAAAGCTAGTTGAAAGACACAATACCGCATCTAGTCAGTCATCGATATTTCCATGTGATAACAGAAATATTTCCATACTAGGCGTGTTAATGTATGAAATAACTACTAAAGAAGTAATTCATTCCGAGGATACAGACTATGTAATCAATTACTTTCATGCTACCGAAGGCCCTAACCTAACTTATAAATGTTGTTTCCAAAAGCTCATTAAATATTTAACCTGTTTAAAATATTTGTTCAAGGTTAAACGCACGAGAACAGGTTTTAGTCAAGCCAGACATATTAAAACTTTTTACAAGTCTGTTTTCTGAAATTCTACACCAATCCCAGATAGCAAAATGCGCCATTTATACATGAAAGCAATCAACAACTATTATCTAATTAGTCCTAGACGTAGAATCAATGTAAAAATGGTTTAGTTTCCTGTCTGGGATATTAACCTGACCATAGTATGCCACATTGTGAGACATCGTGGCATACTATGTTCAGGTTAATTTAGGTTTCATTGCCAAACGTTATTGTACACGTCACAGGAAGCTTTCACCACGCAAGTCTATCGTAAACTGAAACAGAAAACTTGACTATTGAAACTTAGTTATTTCCATCATGTTGACCAAGTAAGGCAAAAATTTCTAATAGCGTAAAACAGTAACACAGAAAACAAATTTCACAGCAGGTGTCACTTTATGTGGGTATCCAACCAGAGTCTCCAGCATGAAAGACGAGCGCACCATCACTACATCATGACGGCTCACAGCTAAAACAAATATTTCTTCTGAGGCTCCAAGTTGTAGACCATGCAATGCAGAAGTAGGCTAATTTTATATTTCGCAGGTTTAATCAGTCAGTAAAGCGGTCCTTTACACTAATTCAACGTCTGCGGATGATAAACCAATGTACAAAGGACTGATTAGAATTAGATAGTGGCTGGGTGGTTTCAAAACACACAATGAAAGAGAATGATCAGGTAATTGTAACGCAACTGTTAGAAAATACATTATGATCACCAGATGTATCAGGCCCAAAAACAGTCAAATCTCGATTGGATCGATTTTTAGACCTTTGATTGTAACCCAAAAAGCATTCGAAAGCTTTGAATGTATCGGGAAGTTGGTGCAGCTGTGGAGGTTAGGGATCAACATCAGTAGCGTTGTTAGGGGGTACTTTTGGACCTGGGGTGATTTTAGGGGGGACGGGAACTTGAAAAAACTACCTCGTATTATTTGGATGTAGTGCGTTTTTCTTAAAATGTCATGATGTGGAGCGAGAGAGTCTTATTGATACCTGGCCCAAATAATCTTCTCAACGTCCCTGATCCCCATAAACTTGGCAGCTGAGGTTGACAGTGTGAAGTCGTGAAAATGAACACTTACAATACTGCAATAGGACAGGTTGCATAAGCAAAACTCATCACATGGCTTAAGAAACTATGACTAATTTAATGGAACTCAACACAAAAGATGACTATATTTGAATATGGCGGATGCTTTCCATTAACGACAAAAACTACAAAAACATAGAAACTTTCAGTTCTCCACCGCGGTCGTCTTGTGAAGACCAGAATTAAAAATGTTTTTTTTTTTTAATTCAACAAACTGTGCAGACTGCAGAAACAACAAATAGCTATATAAATTAAACACACCAAATCAAATCTACCTAGTTGCTTCAACGCTATACTCATTTTTTGATAGTTTGCGTACTTTCTACGTATATAATTGATAATGCTGTTTCGAAATGAGATTTTTGGCATGATTGATGTTAAGTGTCATATAATGAACGGAAAGGGTTAGTTTCAAAAAAAAACGTCAAATGACGATATAACCAAGCAAGGCCATCTACTAAATGCAAGAACTTTTTTAGTTGGCTGAGAGTGAATTAACAACGACAAACCATGAAGACATTATGAATACTGGCATGAAAGCAAAAGTTTACAAATAAATATAAAAGCGATCTAGCAATGTACTATGACGGAACAACAATATTGTAACGCCGATCGTCCTCAGCAACCAAATTCACTTTGTCCCATGTCTCCACCATGTGGTCAGGATAGTATGAAATAAAATCTTCCAGTTCGGCGCTAGATGGCCGAAACACTCGCAAAGTCACTTCCAATGCTTGACCAAGCAAACACATTTCAACCTAAAAAGTAAGTGACGAGTTACGTATGTATCAATTCACAAAAAAGGTATATATTGAGCTCTCAGCGCTGAAACGATTTACTTTATTTTATGATACAGAAATTCGCATGGAAATGCAAAATTTCCAACAATAACGACATTCATAGCTACGTTTCTGCAAAAGTTTATGGCATTATAATAATTAATCGTGCAAGTGTCGCGTCTGAATTGTTTGCAGACGTGCAAAGTTACTGACGACTCCAAAATATGACGTTACAACCCACTTAAAGTGCCCCTGACAGGTTGGATCCAAGTATAGTAACTTTTTAAAGCATTTCCTAGCGCAGAATTATACTTAGAGAACTTTTTAATCTTAACCTCGTAGCTCGACTGGTTAGGGCGTAATTTAATCAAACGACTGCTCCGCAGCGCCACCATAGGCGAAACTCCATATTTCACTGCTCTGGGACGACTTTGGTGGTATTACGTCATCCTAAATGGGCGTCGTTAGCAACGGATGAAACAAACGTTTCCTAGATGTAATTGGTAGATCACAGTTTGGTCGAAGTTGGTACAAGCGGTTGCTTTTTTCGAAGATTTATTGTTTTTTGCAGTTTAATAAAACTGTACTGGATACGTTCCTACAAAACCTAAAATATACTTGAAGTGAAAAATGAAGAAATCGTACAAATCATCATTCATATTTAATTCATCATCACTATTCAAAAATAAATAAAAGTTCTCTCTCTCTCTCTCTCTCATAATGTGTCTTCAGTTGGCCATTGAAATCCGATGTAACGGCCATCTGGATCTGGAAAATTGTTTCGGATTCGCCAAATAATGCATGACGGCATCACAATCCGATTGTTGCTTCCGAGAGCATCACCTTGTAGTATCCACTCCAACACATGCCTGTAGGCATTTTTACTTGAGTGGTGTTAACAAAATCATCTTCAGTGAAGTGAAGAGAACGTATACGACTACATTTGTATGGCCCATCCCACTTTCGAACACTTGAAGAAAACTTTGACCAGTTTCTTCTCAGAACCTTGTTTTGTGGGAAAGTATGAAAAGAAAGCACCCGGTCTTTGTCACTGACAATGTCACATAAACAGCAATTTGCAGGCGTTGCCTCAACCATAAATTAAAGGTACTGTTTGTGAGATACTGAAATGGCTATAGCCAGATTAGGACAAATAAAAAAGTATGAAAATTGTAGCCCTATGAAACTGCAATTTCAATTGAATTGAGATGCTGTTTGATAAAAGTAAACTCAACCTATTTGATTGAAACCTGATACTAATAATAAGTTCACTTTTTCATTTCGGTAATTCTTAATTTGCACATGCTTTAGAGTCTAAAGCATGTGCATTAGTTTAGACCAACAGAGCCCCAGACATTCACGTTTTGCAGTAGCCGTACCATACTTTACCAAGTCATCACAGAGAAAGAATGTATCCTTCCCGCTTACTGTGACGTCACAGCGGTGTTGCCGTTTTTATTTTCGCAATTGAATGAGTGCCAGATTCGCCGATGTCAACGAAAGTTTGCAAGCGTGTAACTTAGTAGCCTGTTGATATTTTTTACGATTTGCTGGTCAGGGAAGTTTGTTAGTGTAATCTTTTTGGTATCTTTGGTAAATTTAGCGAATTTATTTACCTGTCAGAGGCACTTTAAAGGAATAAACAAAATGGTTGAAATGTGGAATTGACGGAGCTACAGTGTTTAAGGTAGCACCCATACAAATGAATCCTTTGTTCAGCATTTTAAAGGTTAGAAAAAAATCTTCTACAAGCTTATTTCTGTGTGGGCCGCTGTGCTGTGCTAACCCTCTCTGTCATGTGCAAGTTTGGTTTTGCCGAGATCAGTTGGTCGTTGTCGCACAGCCTGGCCACCTTTATTGTGATTTTAATCATGCAAACAAATAAAAAAGGTTAAAAAAGTTTGGTTTCAAAACAAGGTGTATCAGTGATTCAGTTGAAAAATTCTATAAAAATGTAAAAATCTGGAATAAAAGCAATGACAACTCAAGTATTTGTTAAGTGAGCAAGTTATTAGTAGTTTTGTGAAATTTATTTGCAAAAAATAGATGCTTTAGTGGTAAACATTCCAAAACCAGAGTTTATTTATGAAGATTTCAATATACAAAAATACATGAATGCTTATTACAGAGATTAGACTTTTATTGTACTTTTATCTGTTTAAAAAGTATTTCATTTGATTGTCTAAATTTTGCCTGGCGTAAGTTAGGTGACAATTTATTGTCACAAACTGTTTTTTGTCACGAACATTTGTCCAAACAGTTTACTGTCACACTGCGACACTGCAAAGTGTACAATGAAACCAATGTATACTTCATAAGCAGATAGACATACAAAGTACTAAAGACATATATCAGGTATATATATATATATACTATTAGTCTATAAAAATAAATGTTTTGGTTTTTGACAAATCAAAAACATTACATGTTTAAATAAAACGCTTATCAAAACTATCAAACATACCTGCTCCAGACCACCAGAGTTTCCAACAAGATTTAAATGATTTAGCATGAAGTCTTTAGGGTTTTCGCTCGAATCTCTGGCAAACAGCAACCAAGCAAACACAGGTACTTCATCACCATTTAAATTTGCATTATAAAGACGTACAGCAGTTTCAAGCATTATCAATTTAATTGCTTCAAAGATTTTTATCTCAGCAGAGGAGCCAGAGTTAAACAAAGCGGAAAAATGAGCTTGTCTATTATTATTGTTGTCCATTGCGTCAGATAACTGCTTTTGTTCAATAAAATACGATAGACACTCCTCCATGATTGAAATTCTGTTTGTAGGAGTCGAATGAAGTTTTTCAGCAAAGGTCCATTGGTTTAACCAACTGCATCCATGGACTTTCACAAGTCTTTCAGGAACTTTTCGAATATGTTCTTGCCATTTTCTGTTTCCTTGACAAATTTTAGTATTTTGAGACATAATTTGAAAGCTTGTAGCTCGAAGTGCGCAGTAGTTGTCCCCACGTACTTGCCGCATATATCTGCAACCAGTTTCTTGGATCATTTTCTGGTAAGCCTCACGCAGGCATTCTGCTGTATAAGTTGTACCTTTCCATTCAGATTTAGCATATTCCAGAATATTCAATTTTCCAGATATATTGTTTGGTGAATCTGCCAAACTACGGCTACCATCAAAATCAGGTGGGAGGTATTCTTCAGCAGCTACACCAAGACTTGCAACATTGGAATCATTTTGAGATATATCTTCAATGTTAAAAATAGTTTCTTCCTCCTCTTGAGGTTCTTGTTCTTGAAGAGAAACATTTTGTACATCAGTTTCATGTTCTCTCTCCGATAAATCTTCAGATAATTGTAGCTCAGATGTTTCTTCATTAGGTAAAGTGATATCATAATTGAATTCTTCGCCAGAACCCTCATTGCCAACTGTCAAGGCAAGATTTACAAAGTCATCTACATTTGCCAACTCACCAGACTGAAGACCATCATCATCCACAAAATGTTCTTCATTCGTTTCATCTGTTGACTGTGTTTCTTGCTGACTTGACACAATCGTCTCGGCCTTTCTCATTGTTTCACTTTGTTTGCTCTCTACCACAGTGGCTGTGAAACCATCTTCTCCATCAGCATCATGGGTAGTTTCACCTTCATCACCAACAATCTGTTTTGATTTATTTTCTTCCAGAGTACCTCTGTTCTCTTCTTGGTCAAGACCTGTAGCTTCATTTGACACCTCCTCGACAGACAGTAAGCTTTCTATTCCAATTTCATTTGTATTAGTTGGTAGGCTTGGAACACTTTTCATGTTACATCGTATAACA
This sequence comes from Aplidium turbinatum, assembly GCF_918807975.1. NCBI lineage: Eukaryota > Metazoa > Chordata > Ascidiacea > Aplousobranchia > Polyclinidae > Aplidium > Aplidium turbinatum. The sequence continues at coordinate 53,277,715 of NC_137472.1, forward strand.
GGATAACGCTTTCCAAGCAAAATCATGTAACCATTGTTATTACCACTATCAAGTGCCATGCTAAGTTTGAACGTAGCAAATCTTTAAAAGAAAAAATTGCAAACTACCTTTAATTGCGGTCCAAACACATATAGCCATTTGTTACCTTTATTTGGAAAGGAAATGATAAATATTTATCTATAGACTGGGAAATTTAATTCGGCAGTTTTAAGCTGAAATCTTTGTATATGCACCTGTAGAGTGTAGAAGCATCAGTTCAGGGTTGTCGGTATTTTACCCAACCCAAAGAACCCACTTAAAAAAAGCCCATAAAAACCCAGAGCATCATATTTGTCCAGTTTTTATTAGAAAATCGAAAAAATTAATAAAAACACTACAAGGCACTTAAAACAAACTTCAAATTGGGACGTAATTTTCAAAGAATTTTTCTCAACCCTGAGAGCCATTGAACTAAGAACGATTAACCTTTAGAAGAACTAAGAACTTTATGAACTAAGACTGATTAACATGCGAGCAAAAATGGTTTTTATATCAAATTGAAAGAAGATAGTTCCCAAGGGAGTGTTCTCGGACCCATTTTATTTCTGTGCTACATTAATGACCTTCCAAATGACATGAAAACCACTGTGAAGATGTTTGCAGATGACACAAAAATCTATAAAAATGTTAAGTCCATAAATGACTGCCTGTCCTTGCAATGCGATTTAGATAAACTTGTTGCATGGGGAAAGAAATGGAAATTGAAATTCAAAAAAGTGCACCACAATGTCTATTGGGAAGTACACACCCAGCTTTGATTATAAATTTAAAAATACCAGTGGAACATCTACAGTCCTCAAATGCATTGAGAATGAAAAAGACCTTGGAGTAATTTTTGACAACAATTTAACCTTCAACACACACATTCAATCGGTAGTATCTGGTGCAAACAGGCTTGTTGGATTAATCAAGAGATCATTTACATTTTTCAATATAAAAATGTTTCTTATCCTGTTCAAAACATTAATACGACCCAAACTCGAATACAACAACACCATTTGGCACCCATACTTCAAATACAACATTGTATCTTTAGAAAGTGTGCAGCGCCGAGCAACAAAACTTGTCCCATGTCTCCATGACCTCCCTTACGATGAAAGACTAAAAAGATTAGACCTACCAACACTAACGTTTAGAAGACTCCGAAATGACATGATTCAAACTTTCAAGTATCTTCAAAATTTTTATGATGTTAATGAAAAAGAACTTTTTTCCATACATGAAGGTGGCCCACAACACTCGAGGTCACAAATTCAAATTAAAAATCTGTACCTTCAAAACAACAAAGCGAAGAAATTTTTTTCCGAATCGGATCGTTAATGAATGGAATAAGTTACCTGAGAAAATTGTCACAGCACCTAGTTTAAACAGCTTCAAAGCAAGACTGGATCACCACTGGCAAAATAGAGAAGTTAAATTTGACCCACTTGGGTAGTCATATTTGCAAGTACTGGCCGCCTCCACTAACGTTGACATTCACTACATCTTGTAACTTGTACAGTATATAATGTATGTAGCCCACTATTGTATGATGTATTGTATACCTACCTCTACTGACAGTTATATTCTATTTTATATGGTGTCTCCAGCCCCAGGTGTTTTTTGTTTAATTTTTAGTGTTATGCTGTGCCTTTATAAGATATGTATGCTCTAGGTATTGAATCGTTTTTCTTGGTGTTTTTGTCTCTTGTTTATGACTTCCTTGTTGGTATTCTATTTCGTTTTTTTTTAATTTATTAATTTAATATTGCTACGTAAGTTATGAAGGTGAAAAAGCACTGCTGTGCTTGCAACACCATTATTATTATTATATATCACAATAAAATTCTATTTCAAAATACACTTCTAGTATCCCTCTAAAATAGTGCTTTCCAACCTTTTTCAACCCAACTCAACAGAAAAATTTGTGTAGGGCTCGACACTTTACGATTATCGACAAAGTCTTTCAGCACATTAAACGCCCAAGCCCTAAATTCTGATTCCAAGCCTTAAAGTTCAGTTCAGTTTATTTTTTGTTTTGTTGGCGAAAAAGAAAGACACAAAAAGCAAAAACACAATAAACACAAATAATTCGCGCAACAAGGATGGCAGCGAAAGACCAAAAGGTCACCAAAGTCAGCTGCCTTAAAGAGCACATGCAGGAACAAACTCCTTTATTTTTCCAGTGACCAAGCATGGCCTAGCAGAGCTTTTTCCCGGCAGCCAAGTAAGATAAAAAATTGTTAAAAATTCCTGTTTTAAAAAAGGCAGTGGCTATTTGACCGGCTTGGGTCTTTTAATCTCTACTGTCAGTTTTATCCTTATGTAAATTAGGATGAATAAAAGGATATTTTTTGAAAGTCAATTTTCATCAGTCTAATAGGATGAAGGGATACCGTACTATTTCTACTTTTTATTGTCTTGATAAATTTATGGGCTACTGTATGCCAATGAAATCTATTGTTTCCTTGGGCGCTAAACCAACAAGCCCCCTTCCTTATACTAAACAAAACCTCGGCTTTGTTTAAGTTTTGAATCAAACCAGATAAGCGCGATCAGGGACAATCAAAGAGAGCATACAACACAAGGTAACGATTTTTTCATTGTGATCATGAACTATGATGAAAATTGGGAAATAAAATGAGTTAATTTTCAAATTTTTACTTGGAAACACAATGTTATGAAAAAAAATACAATTTTTTAAAACTTTTTAAAAGTTCAGTTCAGTTTGTTTTATTTCTGACCTACCATCACAACGAAAAAACAATATATGACAAAAAGAGAGAAATGCGTTGTATTTGTCTAGATTGCAAAATCGTTGCTCAATGCTTTTCTGCTGACCAAGTGATAAATCAACATGTCTTAATTGGAAAAGAAATAACCGCCCGATCTTTGTGATTTGTGAACGAAGATTCAAAGAAACGGTAAAGTTTGGTTCAGTGTGTTTATTTCTGACCGTCACAGCGAAAATAATACACGTCAACATAGCAAAAGTCTTGAAAAAAGGAGAAGCGGAAAAACGCGAACGTTAAAACGTGCTTTCGATTCGACACAAATAAGGTATTAAGTTGAAAGAAAATTGGCACGGTCGCAACACCTTCAGAAAAATTTAAGAAATAAGGAAATAAAAAAAACAAAAAAACTACGGCTGTTGAAACACTCTTTGGTTTAACTCTTAACAATTTTAAGGCAAAAGAAAAATTAATTTAAATAAAATATAATTTTTGGCGTATACGTATTTCATATGAGTGACGTTTGCAAGGTCAAAATAATTTTTTTAGGCTAGGCCTATAGGCTATAGCCTACTGGAGACTGGAGTTAATATACCTACTGATGATAATAATTAATTTGTGGAAGAAAAAGGCTATTGGTTGTTGACTGAATCTTTATTCTAAGACTGAGAAAGCTTCTTTGATGTTGATGTTGGTTGGTTCATAGACGTTGGAGCCAGAGGTGCAGGAGAATGTGGAACTGCACCCCTAAACTTTTCATTTAGTCGAAAATTTGGGAAAATTTGATTAAAATTTGGGCAAGAACTTTGAGTACGTTTCAAAAACTTCATTAAGATTGAACTTACTTTTGACTTTTTGTTCAAATAATAATTATTTAGGCTAAATGTCAATGTCACAATCAAGGTGCAATGCTTCGCGATGGCTTGCTTTGTATCTTCAACGAGCGTGTTGTTTTGGTTGTAGAATTCTGGTGCGATGTGTTATTATCGGTTATGACCTGAAGTAACCTCTGATTACGAAATCTGTTTTATGTAAAATGTGTTTTCTGGAATCATTTTCCCTACGTGACATTCTAGAGACTTCTGTTGTTTACATTTAAATGCTGCTTGATAGAACAATGGTTCTTTATGATGTAACCTTGCGTAACCTTCTCGAAGTAACTATACCGAGAAACCTTCTATAAATAGTGGTGTAATTTGCAGGATGATTTATTGAGTTGATTATGAGAGTTGTGTTATGGGTTGTGGATTGATAGTTGGTGTAGAAATTATTGTTGAATGAGAGTTGAAGTAATCGAATACAAGTAGATGAGAATTGATGCTGATATAAATTGTGTTCGAAATTAGAGTTATTTGAGAAGCCGTTCGTGCCGTTTGTTAAAGTCCTTCAAGAAGTTAGATTATCATCTCCCTAGTAGAACCATTCGACATTTAATTGACTGCTTTTCGGTTTGACCCATTAAACTACGTCATTGAACCTTTCCAAGTCTTTTTCCTGGTAAGAGATAGAAAGAAATCGTGACAGTCAAATAAAGTGAAACCGCACGCCTAGGCCTTTTCTACAGCCAACCAATGAAGCGAGACGTGGAAAAAACAAACTGAAATCATAGTAGGCTAGTGAAGCACAGTTTTTGAACTTTGTTTTAATCACAAAAAAGCTCTTTTTAGTCAAATATTTTGTATTAAAAGTACGCCACTTTATTATTAAAAAAATAAATAAATTGAACTTTCTGCAGGGCCTTATAGCCGATAGATTAAACTACCGCCGGAACAGCGATATAACATACTGCACATGCCCACTGAACGAAAGGGCCTCGCATTATAAATTTTATTTCGAAATACTTCAGTTAACAACTAAAGTAGGTAGCCACAACTTATTATTACTATAAACTCGGAAAGGTTTATTAGTCAAAAATTTGGGCAAGAATTTTTAGCATGTTTCAAAATTTTCATTAAGATTGAACTTCTTTTTGATTTTTTGCTCTAATAATCAAAATTATTCCAGACTATTGGGAGCAGTGTAGAATTTTTAATCAAGTGGTCTATGCTTTATTTTAAATAATATTTGAGCGCATTTAATTATACTTGGGCAAGCATTTTTTGCACCCCTAAAAACTAACTTTTCCTTAGCCCTATATGAATTGGTTTGAGACAGCCTGTAATCAAGCGCCAGCATTAGTTCAATATGAAGTCGATTTTCTTGGCACGTGCTGCCTTCATAAACTGGCCAGGCATATTCTGCAGCCGAATAGCATAAGGCTAAAGCAGTTGACCGTATTGTATCTGGAAGCGCACCCCAATCAGAGTTTCCTAGTCTCTGTAAGATATTATTTCGCAATTTCAGTAAGTCACCTTTGCTTTTATTTTTGGATATGGGATTTGTATGTGAGGGACCTATCTAGTTTGACATCGAGGTAGCCTATGTGGAATTGGTAGGCTACCATGTGCCAGTTTAGTTCCATTCCGGAAATGTCTAGTTGACGTGATGCATCCCGGGAGCTAATGTGAAATGCGCAAACTTGGGTTTTATTGTTAAGTTTCCGATTTATTGAAGTGTTGTCTGTGTATTAATCCATCCATTAGATGCCACTGAACGGAAAGCAGTCCTTGAAATGCATTGTTCAAGTGCACTCCCCGCGTGTCGAACCGGTACCGGTTGATCTTGCAGTTTTCTCGTTCGTGAAGTCACGCGCTTTACCGATCTGGGCGGAGTAATTTAAAGAGCAACAATAAAAATCAAGTAGAACATTTCAATTGTCGCTTTTAACTTTTTCTAGACCTCTGCTATGTTTGGCATAGGCTATATTGTTTTTCGTTGTAATAGCCAAAAATAAAAACAAACTGTACAGAATGCGAATACCTATGCCAAACTTTTACGTATAAACAATGCAAAGTTGGCTACTATTGAATTTGGTGTCTCCAGTGCAAAACCAAGGAGGGAGGACAATTGCCCCCCTATAAATTTTCTTGTCCTTCTTCTTGTTTCCCTGTCACAATTTTTTTTCTTCTCTTACCAGGAAAGAGATTTGGAAAAGATTAATGACGTAGTTTATTGGGATGTCAACGTTAAGCAGTTAAATAAATGGTCGAATAGTTCTACTTGTGAGATGATAAACGAAAATTCTTGAAGGACTTGGTTGGTTGGTTTTGAATCTTTATCCTCGAACTGACAAAGCCTTGGTAAGTTAGGTTATTTCTGGTAGTTTCGCATACTTGTAGAGGCCTTGGACCATTGACGCAGGCCCGGTCATCGGGATTGACAGAGTGAAATTTCCGATGGTTGAAGTCTTGTTGCAAGGGAATTATTCCATCCATTAGGTGCCGCTGAATGGAGGGCAGTCTTTAGAATGCGTTGCTAAAGCGTAGCTACAACCCGAGAGTCGAAGCAGCGCAGCCTGGTCATTGAAGCTTCTTCGTTTCATAATTCACGCGTCTTGCACGTAACGTATTGCTAATAAGTTTTCAGAAAGCTTTATTTATTAAGACCCACCGCAATTATTAACCGGATTTCCAAATATTCGAAATTGGAATAAATCTAACAGAGCAATCCCATGTGACACTGGGTGATCTCATTGTCAATAGGGTAGAAAGAATACCGTAGGCCCACGTGTAAAGGTTTAAAAAAAATATGTATTTTGTCTCATGTCTCATCGGAGCTTTTAAAGCGACTAAAATTGTGAAGCTAGATTAGTGAAGGCTAAGCCTTTTTTGCTTTGGGCGTAGGCTATGTTTAAAATTAAACAAATAGCCTACCGGTATATTTTTCGTTGTTATCTTTTTGTTCGTTTTGCAATTCTAGAAAAGGGGATCTAAAAATCTAAAAGCAAAGTCTGAGTTGTTTCATCCGATGCTAAAATAATAAATGAGCTAGACGAAGAAACCCTCACCGACTTCAATTCTGACCAAATTTCAGTGATGTACGCGCATACAAAAAAAATATTGACGCCGTCAGCGTTAACACAAACGTTCGAAAAACTATACGCCGTATACGTCAACGTAACTTGTAAAAAAAGTTGGCGACGTCAGCGTCAGTGCATACAATAGCGTAAACTCATTTTGTTTGCGAGGTGCCAAACATTCACAAGGTATAAACCACTCGAAACAAACAAGTTTTATTTTGAATTTCCACGAAGATACACAAGCATCTGAAACTGTTCATCTGACATTTTGCTGTGTTTTGGTTCCAATATGTCTTTGCCCATTGAAAACATTCTTTCAACTGCAGCGCTGGAAAGTATTGGGCTATTGGCCTGTTGTAGCGAAAAAAAGACATTAAAAAGTATGCGTTGACGCTATGCGCTAAAAAACTGCAAAAACTTTACGGCGTAGCCTCAAGCGCAAACTATCCAAAAAAATGTGGCTGCAAGCGTTAGCGTAAACAAAAAGTCTACGCCGCAAGTATGCGGCGTATACGTACATCTCTGCCAAATTCTAAATCAAAACATCAAAGTTTTATAAATATTTTCTCAACGTGACATTGATATTTTTCACATTTGCAGCATCAGTCAACAAAACCTGTTCTCTGTCTCATTGGAATCCACTACTTCTGTCTCATTGGAATCCACTAGTGTCAAGGTGATATGTGACTGTGAGATATATCACAACACTGGTCAAGGAAAAGAGGTAATTTTGCTGCAAAAAGACTCAATTTTTTTGATGGGGCAACCAGTAGCCTAACCAGACCAATTTACAATGGGGCAAGGAAAGGGGAATGCTTTTTTCAGGATGGGTAACAGTGATGTCATAAACAAAGGCAAACAATTGCTTTAAAACGGAGTTAAACGTTAAATTTAAATTGACTATGAATGATGAACTTTCTTGCCTTTGGAAGGCTTCTTTGGACTGGTCATGCGAAGGGTAGCCAGCACAAAATTTTTGGAGAAACAAATTAGCAGACGCGAGAGAGTCTCCCCAGAAATTTTTTGAAAAAATGCCTTGAAATTGAGTATGTTAAGAATAAATTTAGCCTAAATTAATAGGAGGCTAAAACGTGCCTAATTTAATATAATATTTAATCGCTTAATTTTACCGGATTTGGATATTTTTAACCGCATCTTTTTAAATTAGGCGAGCTACTGTAAGCTACTGCACTATGAGATACGAAATTCAAATCGAAAAATGCTTTTCCTGATTTTATTTAGCTGCATTTTTACAGTGGGGAGTGTCCCAATCAATATGCGAAGTCTCACGACAGGCTATAACTTACTTGACCAAGCGTAGGCTACTGTTTTAATTGTAGGCTATAATTCTTACGAAATGTTATTATCGGTTAGCTACTGTCCTATAGTGACCTTAAACCTTTGATTGCGAATTCCTAATTACATAATGTATTTCTAGAAGATTCTGCGTATACAATGTATACTATATATACTATATACTATACATGCAATGCAAGACTATGATTAAGCTCTCAAAGAAACTTTTCCAATACGAGGATAAAGATTCAATCAATCCAATTTGCAAAGTAGGCTATTTTGTGCACGTAGGCTACCGTACTTAAAGAAAAGTGCCATCAAAGGCTATACACTACAGTATCATGGATTGTTCTTTTTGCACAGATCGAAAATTCTCTACTGACTCATTTAAAATTTTAGGCAAAGGCAAATCCCAATTTGACACAAAAATTCAGGAAGCTCTGTTAATGAAACGCTACCACCCATATTTACTAATAGTTTTGGAGATCATGTGATTAAGTGTCCCTTTCCTTGACCCGTCACTTCACTGCTTTGATAGATGGTTATAGGTAAGATTCATACGCAGTGGTTCCCAACTTTTTTTGGTGTCGGGGCCGAATTTCAAACTTCAGAGTACGTATGGAGCCGCATGAAAACACTCAAGTAATTATAACGAAAATTTTAAAGCATGAAAGCATGTACCAACGAATAGCAACACTAACATTAACAAGAAAAATAACACAAATCAATTTAATGTCCAACTTGGCATTGGCTTTGAGCTTTAACAAGTTTGTCAAAGCGAGGCGCAATTGCAGAGGATGCAGTAGCTGCTTGAGGTGGTCATCGGTCAACCGATTGCGATATTTATTTTTGATTCTGATCATTTTGCTAAAAAGTGCTTCACATACGTAACTTGATCCAAATACAGAGGCGTTTTTCTGGGCATTGGTTTTCGCAAGAAGGCTTATGCTATTATAGCGACGTCCACGGATTAGCTTAGCTAGTTTTTTTAGCCGCAAGCAGGCTAGCTTGGAGCCGCATGCGGCTCTAAGAGCCGCGGTTGGGAACCACTGTTCATACGTATTAAGTGGCTAGGTGCATGATTGCAGTTGCTTTCATTGTAATCAATGTATTTTGTCAGTGGCTGAGGACATACTTAACCAATTCCACTCTTGACCACAATTTTGATTAAGTGTTCTCGCGAGCCGGTAGCAACCTTTTCGAGACCCGGTGGTTGAGGACCCCTGCTTTAGGTGACAAAATAACAGATTAAGTAACAAGAACACGTATTTTTTCTTTGTAACAAGCTATTGAATACTGTCTAATGAGATTTTTTACGTCATAATATTGAAATATAAACAAATGAAATGACAAAAGAACAAAAGAAAAGACTGTCTGTTCAAATAAACAATTAATCAATGTTTGTAACAAGTTTATGTGAAAGTTGGTTTATATGATCAAAATACTACATGTTGGCCCAGTTTACTGAATGCACGTATTTTCCATTGCGTCGACTGTATAAAAATGCTTGAAGTTGCGAGCTGGGGAAGTTACCAATATATTTCCAGTCCATTGCAGATTCCTTTTCTACCAGCTGATTAGTCCATGCCTTAAGCACGTGACGATGACGTATCCCGAAACAAACCGAAGCGGTCCGAAATCCGGATCTGAAAGAAGCCAGAACCAGTACAAACCGGTCAGCTAGACTAGCTTTATCAAGATTTTACTCAAACACAACAGGCAGTTTTACCACATGTGAGTTGTGACAAACTATCCTTTAGTTCAGAAATGCATTTTGTTGAAAACTAGTCAGAAATCAGAATATTTGATAGTTGCTCTTTTACCTATGAGATCTAAGGTACAGTGTTCTTTTTGAAAAAGTACAGTATTGACATCACTATTTGGCGGGAAATTCAAAACGCGGATTGAGAAAAGGTCTGTTGAACATTGTGAATTAAACTGGTAAGAAATCAATTTATGTTATGTTGCATTTTAATTGAACAACCTAGACTTTAACGTTTTTGTGTCCTTCTTTTGCTTCACAAAAGTTAAAATTTTGGAGCCGAAGTACAAGTCTGGTAAAAAAGTACCATGGCGTCATAGACAGGAATTGACCAAACATACCGAGTATAACTACTTTACCTTTGCTTTACTGTTCACACACTTCAACCCATGTGTCTTGGTCAATTTCTGTCTATGACGTCATGGTATTTTTACCAGGGCGGAGACTTGTACACCACGTCCAAAAATTTTTGGTATGCTATAATATTTCAAAATTTAGGCATGTTGGTACCAATAGATACGGTAATTCGAAAATGCACAGCATTCGATGGATTTCATTTACAAAATAATACTTGATTTACTGTAGCTATAGGCTATACATTTACAAGAAATTTGTTTTACCATGCAACTGATAAAACAGTATACCTAGGGGAGCTACAGCTCACAAACCATAAAAACTATGCAAAACTTAAACCGATGCAACTTGGTATCTTTTAATTGTTTTAAATGAAATATTCGTAAATGCATTTGCATGCTGAGCAAGAAAAACAATCCTAGCAAGCGTTCCAATTTTGTAGTCGCTGCTCACAGTTCAAACGAAAGATTGCAGTTGAGCGCTCGAGCTCGATTTTGTGAGCTTTCGTGTGACGTCATGGAAATTTTCAATAATTTTCCCACAGTCAGGGCACGTGTTGTGTCGCGATGTGTGTGTGCGCGCGTAGTCGTGCATCTGCGTAGTAGACGTTGCTGACGATGCGTCAACAAAATACACAGCAATCTACTTTTTACACTAACGCGCAGTCACTTGGTTGCCATCAAACTGGTATTGGTGAGGCCTCAACCAGAAAAAAGCGGTTTTAACCATATTTTGTTTCGCTATATTATCAGAATTTGTATTCGTTTGGACCGCAAAAAATTCAAACAAGCCATCGGTCGTAAAATTATGCACAAAGGCAGCTAACAAACTATACCATTCTAAAGCGCAATAGCAATGAGCTTTGGCAAATTGCATTTTATGACGATTGTGCGCACAATTATTGGATTAATACTGCATTGATGCAAATAGAACTTACATGTAAGTTATTTCGATTGTTTTTTTTTCAGTGGTTATAATGCCGCCAGTTGCCATGTCAGAGACGGTCACCCAACAACATGGTCAACAACTTCTGGATTTTTCACAGAAGTTGGACATTTCTTTATTAGACAATGTTGTCGGTTGCTTGTACAATGGTGAAGGACAATCTGTGAGTAAAATATGCTTAAGTCAATAATTTATATTTTTAGATTTTTTATTTTTGAGTCAGAATGCGAAAATGAGGTCGCACTGCGAGACCCAAAAGTTGGTGCGCCGGACATTGCTTTGTTGCAGTACCGGTAGTACAGAAAATTTTGCATGTGTGCTTAATGTTTTTTAGTGGTTCTTAAAGGTTAGAAATATAGGGTTTATCCTTTTAACCCTGGCTACGTCTATGCATACATCAGGCCTCGAAATTCACGGCGGACACCGCGGACATGTCCGCCGTCACAGCATGTGATGTCCGCGGGAAGTACCATCTAGATCGGTCATATTTGTCCGCCGAAAAATAACACAGAAACTAATACAAATCGTCATTGCATAGCACGAACAATTGTTGCGAGAATACAATTTCCCGCGCATTCTAGCGCGCATCTAGAAAATGTGAATACTGTATCCCTTATAATCCCTTAGCTTTCATTCAAGTCAGAAAACTTTTGATTTTTACGTTGTTTCAACGATTGATGACATTGAATCATCGTAACATTACGTGAATTCTTCGCAAAGAATCGATGGGAGTAGGCCTACGGGTACTTCTACACTAATCACGCGCAACTTAGTTCATGTCTTATGTCACAATGTCTGGCTTTGATCTCCGAGTAATATTGATAAAGAAAGGTTGGTTACAAAATTAGAAATGCGAGTGGGCTATTACAGCAAGATACAGCAACAGTTGTTAAGTTTTGGTTTTACAGTAAGAAAAAGCCCAGGGAAAATTCACTTTCGCTCACATGACACGCAAAAATAAACCTTAAAAATGCCTAGTGATTAGTGATGCTTTGCACAGCAGAAAATAGTAGCGTTAGTGTAGAAGTTTTCCGACTTGTGCCCAGAGCATTGTGACCTGGGTTTTTTTTTGCTGAGACTTTTCGGTTATTTGTCCGAAATGACTTGAAAAAATTCGGTCATTTTTTATTTATTTCGGTCATTTTTTCTGATGAAAATATTTCCTTTCAAGTAGCTGAGTGATACAACCCAAAATTTGCACTTTCTGACTAGCCACAACATTAAGTTTCGCTGAGAAACGTTGTCGTGTTTTATCTGAGAAAAGTTAAAGCAGACAAACGTTTCTTCAATGTTCATCAGCGAAACTCAACCTTGCAACACCCGGCCGCAAACATTGACTATGACTATATATTTTTTCGAACTTTTTGACCGAATTGACTAAGTTATATTTTTTTCGGACATTTTGACCGAATTGACTACATATTTTTTCGGACATTTTAACCAAATTGACTATATTTTTTTCAGACGTTTTGCTAAAAAATTGGTCAATCACCGATAAACAACAGAAATCCAGATTGTGACGCAAGAAGCCACACGACCTCGTTCGGTGGAAGTTAACCAGTTATGCTGCGTAATAAGCAGCTACACGGCGCTTTTACTCTTCAAGTGCACGTCGTTGGTCTGATGAAAGCCTTTCAGAGTGACTTCACTGAAATTTAAAGTCTTCTAAACCATATAGTTATAGTTCTCAAATGGCGAAGAAATATCATGTTAAAGTGATTAAGCATGACGATCGACGTCAAAACTGGTGTGTCCGCCGTGAGACTTAATTTGTCCGCCGAGATAGCTGCTCAGACCGGACACGTATGTCCGCCGTCAACAAAAACGAATTTCGAGGCCTGATACATGGTTACGTAACTGCGTAGTGGTGATTAAATTGACTGATTTAAATGAAAATAGCCAGTTGTACAATTTTAATAATATGCACGTTTTTTTTTTTTAGCAACGCGTAGCTGAAAGCATCTTGACTGCCCTGAAAGAACACCCAGAATCGTGGACGAGAGTAGACACCATCTTGGAATATTCACAGAATCAACAAACTAAGGTGTGAAATTGCATATAGCCTACAGCGCTCTGTTATCAGCTTTTCAGAAAAACTCAAATTCATCGATGCATTCTGCTTCGCAAAAGGAGACAGAAAAGTGACCTGTTTACTTGACAACTCAGCACAATATTACGCAATGCTTTTTAACGTTTTACACATACTTCTTTGTTTCGTTTTGTGGCCAAAGTTCACGCCAGGTTGTCGATGTTTCCCGAACTACAACTCAGAGGCTATAAGAAGCTATAATTGTCATGTACAGCGCCCAGGAGCATAGTTTGACTGTGGATGTGGCGCTATATAAATATTGTTATTATTATTATTATAAGACTTGGAGGGTTCAATCTGTGATCTCATCATTCACAACACGCAGGCGTTTTTCTACTGCTAAAAGAATTGCGGTCTGTTTCTTAGCCATAGCGCCGCACTTGCAAAAAGATTGCCGCTTTCCATTGGTGCGTGATTGATAGGAAACCCAACGCCCATGTTAAAACCGATCTCTCATTTCGCATGGGGTAGGCCTAGGTCAGGGCTACTCAACTGGCGGACCGCGGTCCGAATCCGGACCTTCTAGGTGTTGAAGGTAGATCTCGGGCTTCTGGAAGAATAACCTCATTGCCACATTTTAAAGCAATTTTTTGTGATTTTCCAAGGAGCTGAACGCTTCGCCCCCAGACTCCCCAACGCTTTGCCGTCTTCTCTGATGTGCGATCCACACAGCTACACTACAAAGAAACACAATACATTTTTTTCTTTTTTATTTCTTTGTTTGTGTCAGACAAAAATCCAAGTTGTGTTACGTACTACCTGAAAAGTGTTTCGGTGCTCATAGGCAGTGGCGCCGGCAGGGGGGGGGCAGGCGGGGCAGCTGCCCCCCCAATGTTTTGGACATCATCTTTTTAATTTTTTTTTTTATTAATACATATTAATATTATTTTTTTAATATTTGTATCCCAACCTCAGGTAAGTCAACTCTAGTTGCAAGGGGGGGGGAGGGGGGTAAAAGCTTTCTCTTTAAAAAAAAGTATGGAAACCTTGATGACTAAATTGTACAATAGATAAAAAAAAATTCTACAGAAGCAAAGATATAGACTTTTTAAAGTTTTAACTAACGTCACATTGATGTAGAAAAATAACAACCTGATAAATTGTTGATACCTCACACTACCATGACTTCTTCCGCGCGCATTTTGGCATTGGTTGCTTGCAGTGATCCTTTCACGTAAACAAAACGTTTTGTTTCAGCAGTTTTGAGTTGTTCAATTCTTAAGTTGTAAAGGAGACTCAATTTCTCCAATATTTATCATTTATGTTTCTTCTTTAATCTCAGCAGAGTATAAAACTTGTAAAAGTTTTTCACCCATACGACGTCATGAATGAAAGTATATCTCAAATCGGCATAATGACGTGACATCATCTAAGCATTTTACCGAATAATAAATTAACAAATTCGATCGTCAAAAGTGGTTTGGTGGTGGTAAATATTAAGACTTACGTAATGAAAAAAATGTGATAAGGTTAGAAGACATTACGTCATGTATTTTCAATCCAAATTGAAGTTTAAAATTTATTCTTTTGTTCATAGTCGTAACTCGTAATCCACCTTCAAAGCGGTACTACAAACAACAATTTTCGATAAGGGGGGCATCAAGAATAAGTCGACATGACTTTTAACCCTTAGAAGGTTGGGCTCCTGGAGTCTTGTTCAGTTTGGGGAGGGGGCTGTCGATTCTTCTTATGCTTTAGGAGTGATATCTCTTATTTTGGCAAGGTTTCAAAATTTGGGATTTACTTTGTAAAATTATTCACGCTGAGTATATCCGAAAATTAAAACTATGTGAATTTTAGAACTGCTCATATACGTTGAAATGTTGAGGTCACTTATGAGTGTAATTTGTAGCGTGAGTTTACACATTATTTTTTGGTAGAGTAATGAAGAACATGCATTGTAATGTTGTGATTAATTTTTTTTTACATTATTTTACATACAGCCAATGCCCTTCACGCTGTGAAACAGTTAGGATTAACGAGACATGGGCCAAATTAATTACTTTCATCCAGCTGGTGGAAAAATGTTTCACAATAGAATGTGAAATATTTCAGAGGATGTGCTGAGAATTGCCTTATTTCTTTCAATTTATAACCTTTATTGGCTCAAAATTTCAGCTCAATAGAGGTGAATAAAAGATAGGAAAAGTCAAGAAATCTCGTAGTCGCAGCCTCAGTGGTTTTAAAAATACAACTGTTGATACAAAAAAGTTGAATTGACAGCCCCCCCCCCCCAAACCTTCAAAGGGTTTGCTTTGAGTCAACAGATCTATGCCTTAAGGTTTACGTCAGCTCCGGAGATCAGTAAAATATAAGGTTGTCATCTTCGGTGCAACAAGACCATTGATTGATTGGTTTAGTGAGGATTCGTAGTCCCATTGCTTTCATTTTGAGTGATCATACTGATTTTCAATTTATTCCTACAAGACGTTACGTAATGAAAAAATATATAACTAAGGTTGGAAAACATTACGTCTTGTCTTTTCAATTCAAAATGAAGTTTAAAATTTATTCTTTTGTTCATAGTCGTAATTCGTAATCCTCCTTCAAAGCGGTATTACAAAGAACAATTTTCGATAAGGGGGGCATCAAGAATATGTCGACATGACTATTAAGGTTTACGTCAGCCCCCGAGATCAGTAAAATATAAGGTTCTCATTATCGTGATTGTAAGCCGCGGAAATTTTTTCTATAAAAAACAGATTCCCGGGAAGCTAAACATTTTTTCCAGCCCTTGTAGAAAACAAGAGAAATTAAATAATATACCACTGTCTTGCATGTCTTGCACCAGTGGCGTAGCCAAGGGAGGGGGGTTCGGGGGTTTCAACCTTTCAAATTGAATTTACGGATGTTAATACATTGTTTACAAGAAAAGCTTTAGCCTATGATGTAATTTCTTGTCAAAATGTGCAAGGATGCAAGCCATCTGCAACTGCTGAGATCGCTTGTTCGATCTAGATTAACATCTAAACAGCTATTCGTTATGCAAAACTTGAATATATCAGAAATAGCCTAAAGTAACTTCAATGTCTCAAAGCTTTTTGTTTGACACTCATCAAGATGTATGACCTCTATGACGTTTCATTTTCTAAACTTTGGGTTGACTTCAGAGCATAAAAGTTAGTGAGTTACCGGAATAAGATCGCTTTTTGAATCAACCAAGAAGAAAATTGGTAAATAATAAAGCTGTAATAATCTCGCAAAAAAAGCAATCAACCTATGTCTCTAAAACAAAGTTTGCCTAAGTTTAAACTAAACTGCATTAAAAAAGCGAGTTTTGCCAATACCAAACATTCAAATATCTCAGTCTGGAATTAGCAACAAGAAAACATAGAAACTTAGCTTTATTTCCGAAAAATGCTGAAGAAAACATGATCTTATCCTTTTGCTATGCCACCGGACAGCACCATTTTACAGAAATATTCATACCCACAATTTTGTTGAAACTGCTCTCAGAATGCACCAAACTGAAAGTAATTTTTCAAAATTTTCTGGGGGAGGCCCCCAGACCCCCCGCCGCTAAGTGTCGCCTTGGGCGAACACGCCGTCGGGCTGCGCCCGCCCTTTCAAAATTTTTGACTACGTTACTGTCTTGCACTGTCAATATTTTGCCCCCCCAATGTTGAAGGTCTGGCGGCGCCACTGCTCATAGGCTACTGGTTGTTTTAGTTTTCGTGGTTGCCTATCTATGAAATATTCACCGGACCGCAAAAATATTCAACTTGTCAAAATGGACCTTTGCTGTTAACATTAGTTGAGTAGCCATGGCCTAGGTTGTCTGCGTCGGAGATAAAGAAATCGGAACTTGGTTGTTTTAGTCTCTATTCTTTTCGTCTCTATTTTCTATTCTTTGTTTGTTTCTATTTTAGTCGTTTTCCAGAATGGTCTATTCCAGGGGTCACCAAACTTTTTTCTCTGAGGGCCGGATTGCTGCGAGATTAACAGCTGCGGGCCGGATGCAATTTCGAAAAGATATACAACTAGTTAGAATCTCCATGGACTTGAATTGAGCACAATAAATAACAAAGTCAGCGGTGGAATAGCAAAGGTGTGATGAAAATCGAAAGGTTGCTGGAAAAGTTATCACCTGCTATGATACACTACAGGGCATCGTGCTCTTGAAAAAACATTACACTGATGAAACATTAGTGTTTTGAACAACAAAGTTTGTGAAGTCAAAAGAAGAAACAATAGCCTATGGAAAAATCATTAGCAGGTTGCGTGTAGCCAGTGCTGTGTTAAACTCTTTGTGGGCCCCGGGGCCAGAATAATTTTGGGCCCTCTATCGTCAAGCAGACCTATAGTATTGTGTATACTTTCAGTGCACTAATATGGAAATGTGGTTCACTTCAATAGACTTTCTCACTAGTTTAGAAAACAACACAAGTGTAAGTAAACCGCAAACACAGGTCTATCATTTCTTAGCAAGACCTTTGCTCGGAATGAAGCCTAAAGTGTTAACAATTTCTAATAAAAAAAATACTGGCAATGGAGTATAGTCACGACGCGGTAATACCACCGTACCGCGCAAAATTTTCACTGTTTGAACTTTTCGTCGCGGTACCGCGATAAAATCTGAGGATAAAACCAAAACTGAAGAAATTATTAATTTTCATTCAGATTTGGTAATCTGGTCTGGCAACATTATTGTTTTTCACCATTTTTATGGTTTATTTGGCAACACTACTTGTTCAGTCAACCAAGGTAAAAACATAAACATTGTGATTGTAAATTTTAATTTGTAAACAAAAGCAGTGTCAAGAGTTTTGAGAATCAGGTGTTTAATTATTTTTTTTTTAACATTATTTCATTCCAAGGCAAAGCTTTCATTATTTTATGCAGGCATTCAAGTTAATTAAAGTGTTTAGGGTATGGTAACCTTGGTTAGTGTCAAGAATAAACACTTAAACAGGTCACTTGTGAAAGAATGATTTTTATTTTGGATCACAGCAATTTCAGTGGGCTACCATACAACATGTGATATGCCAGGCCTATAAGGTATTTGAAGATAAGAGAAATTTCATGTGCATATAATCAGAAAAAAGTAAATACAGAAGAATGTTTCTGCTAAAAGTATCCAGCATTCAATAAAAAGCAACTCAGATGAGCTATAAAGGTGGATAACAAGTGGCGCAAGTTCCTCAATTGCCTAAATAGTCCCTAAATTTTTTCCAAAATTTGCTTTTTTTAATAGATTCCTTTGCATTTGATGTGCACTTGCACAAGTGCACTCTTATTCTTCACGGTGCAGACTGCAGAGGCAGTATGACATTTCGAGATGTTTTGCGTTGTAGTGTACAGGAAGACATGTGCAGTGCGGCAGCGGACAAGTTTTTTCTGCTCGTGACATCACTAGTCAAGGATATTTATAATTACGGTATTGTAAATGTTAATAAAAATGATATGATAAATCATAAAATAAATTGAATATATAAGTATGTGAATTCACAAAAAGCCCAACTCCATTTTTTTTCATTTCACTTTTTGTGCTTTCCGATTTCTTTCAATCAAAAGAAATTGAATATCGGTATATGAATTCAAAAAGGGCCCTCTAGTATTTTTTTCATTTCACTAATTGTGCTTTCCAATTTCTTTCAATGTCTTGTAAATTATATTATACTAAAAAAACAGCCAAATTTTTCAAACATATCGGCAAACACATAAAAAATACCCTATCAATATTTCGATTGATTTTAAAATGGGCCCAACTACATCAATTACACTTCAATGTCTAAATAGTTTCTCCACAGAATCTTCACCGACTGAACTTATTAGGTATGATGCTTCTTACCAGTAAGCATAAAATCATTATCGAAGTTTCACCACAAAAGTAAATGACCAAAATATCGTAATTAAAACGGTTGTGCAAAAACACTTTGTGGCAATTGGGCCCTTCTTGAATTCAATATTCAATTGCATCCCACCTGTTATATATATATATGTTAAATATATTTCTGCAGATCATGTTACCGGAACTAACGTTATCGTATTTTAACTTTCTTTTAAGATAGTAATGGTGTTTTTAGAGATGTTTCAGTGTAGTAAGGGCCCAAATTTGAGATGTTTTAGTATAATAAGACCTAAATCATCTTTATAATGGACAAGTACACGCAGTAAACTTTAGAAAATCAAAAAAAAATTCACTGAAACGCAAATGTCTGTTATTTGTGGGCCCCCTGAGATGGTGGGGCCGGGCCCCCCTTGGCCCTCCCCTTAACACAGCACTGCGTGTAGCAACGTAACGTCAGCTAACAGCAACGTCAGTCCTTTACAAAAAGTTTGGTAACTTTTTCCTTAACAGTCGTAGTGCAGCTGTTATTTCCGCAGCACGTGACGGGCCGGATGAAATCAGTTCGCGGGCCGGTCGCGGGCCGTAGTTTGGTGACCCCTGGTCTATTCAATCAACTTCGGAAATGTATTTTCCAGTTTCACTAGATAGTTAAGCTACACAAAGCTATTGCATGATTGTAGCCAATGGGAAGTCTTGGACGCCGTGTGATACATGTTGATCGTTACGCGCAAGTTCTCAATCTTTTCTTTTTTGCAGTATTACGCTTTGCAAATTCTTGAAAACGTCATAAAAACAAGATGGAAGGTGTTGCCAAGGAACCAGTGCGATGGTGAGTATCTTTCGATTAAAGCGTTTTAAAGTGATATTTTCACGTTTGAGATAATCGCATATCCATAGATTTATCGATAAAAGCACAGAAACTGCTATTGACTTTGTCTTAGCTGATATTAGAGCCAATCGAAGTAAATTGTGTCTAACTGTTGGACATATTCGATTTTGCTGCATATTGATCGAGTTTTGTTGTTTTCAGGTATAAAAAAGTACATCGTTGCGTTAATTATCAAAACATCTTCAGACGCAACTTTGAGTGAAAAAGAAAAAACGTACCTTGGAAAATTAAATATGATACTTGTTCAAATTTTAAAACAAGACTGGCCCAAAAACTGGCCGACTTTTATAAGCGACATTGTTGGGGCAAGTCGTACCAACGAGTCGCTATGTCAGAATAACATGGTCATCTTAAAGCTTCTCAGGTAAGCAATAAGCATCTTTTGGGTTACTTAATGCAGGCCTCGAAATTCACGGCGGACATGTCCGCCGTCACAGCATGTGATGTCCGCGGGAAGTACCCTCTAGATCGGTCATATTTGTCCGCCAGAAATAACACAAGAACTAACGATGCAAATCGTTATTGCATAGCTCGAACAATTGTTGCGAGAATACAACTTCCCACGCATTCTAGCGAGCATCTAGAAAACGTAAATACTGTATTCTTTAGCTTCCATTCCATTCAAGTAGGAAAACTTTTGATTTTTACGTTACTTCTCCGATTGATGACATTGAATCATTGTAACAATGATGAATTCTTCGCTAAGAATCGATGGGAGTACGGGTACTGTCTACGCTAATCACACGCAACTTAGTTCAAGTCTTGTGTCACAATGTCTGGCTTTGATCGAGTAATATTAATAAGGCAAGGTTGGTTACAAAATTAGAAGTACGAGTAGGCTATGTTACAGTAAGAAAAAGCCCAGGGAAAATTCACTTTCGCTCACATGACACGCAAAAATAAACCTAAAAAAGTCTAGTGATACTTTGCACAACAGAAAATAGTAGCGTTAGTGTAGAAGTTTTCCGGCTCGTGCCCAGAGCATTGTGACGCAATAAACCACACGACCTCGTTCGGTGGAAGTTAATCAGTTATGCGGCGTATTATGCAGCTACACGGCGCTTTGACTCTTCAAGCGCACGTCGTTGGTCTGATGAAATCCTTTTAGAGTGACTTCGCTGAAATTTAAAGCCTTATAAACAGTATAGCTATAGTTCTCAAAGGGCGAAGAAATATCAAGACAAAGTCATTAAGCGACAATTGACGTAAAAACTGGTGTGTCCGCCGTGAGACTTAATTTGTCTGCCGAGATAGCTGCTCAGACCGGACACGTTTGTCCGCCGTCAACAAAAACGAATTTCGAGGCCTGTTATAATGAAATGATTACGCTGGCGTTGTTCCGAAAATTACATTTTCCAATCAACTTTTTTTCGTTTTCAGTGAAGAGGTGTTTGATTTTTCCCAAGACCAAATGACTCAAGTGAAAGCGAAGCATTTAAAAGATAGCATGTGCAATGAATTTTCTGATATTTTTCAACTCTGCCAGTTTGTGATGGTAAGTTTTATGAAATCTTCCAGACCAGTACCTTATTTGAACTTTGTAGCATGCATTGTTTTGCATTTTGATAGTATTTCAATCTCTAACGTCATCGAGCTTATGCAAACTAAAGGCTGCACTAAAGCAGCATCACTTTAAGCTGGGCTATTTTTGAAAATGAGTTAACCTAAGAAAAAAACCTCTGCAACAGGCTGGAGTTTTAAGCATTTTATTGTCCAATCTCACAGGATAACTCGCAAAATGCTCCTTTAGTCAACGCGACACTCAGTACACTTCTATGTTTTCTAAACTGGATTCCACTGGGCTACATTTTCGAAACGGAGCTCATCACTCAACTAATCTACAAGTTCCTTAACTTACCAATGTTTCGAAATGTAACGTTGAAATGCCTGACCGAAATTGGTAAGTCGTTGCTTGTTACAGTTGTTACACACAGTACTTAGTAGCTGAAATTCCTATAAAAGTGTTTTGCATGCACGTTTTTTAACGAGTAACTTTGATTTCAGCTGGTGTCGACGTTGTTGCAAAATATGACGAGCAATTTGTAAAACTTTTCTCTCACACCATGCAGCAATTAAAGCAGGTAAGTGTTAACGAAATGTGTATTCTTTGCTTTTTTTAACAACTTGAAAAATATCGACTTGTACTCAACATACCGTTGGGTATACTGTAGCAGTTGCCGTTTGCCAATAATTTCTGTTGTATTTACCATGACTGAAAAGTTGACAGTGAATGATCAGAGCGCTTCATGGTATAATTTGAAGAATTCAACTTTTCTCTTCCGGACGTTATTATTTTCTACCAGTATTTTTCAGCATTTAGGGCCAGGGGAATAGGTAAATTGATGACTTATGTTATGTTATAACTATCTGCAACGAACAAACCCGCCAATCACAGTAGCTCACAGGTGGATATTTCACGATATAAATGATTACAGGTTCTGAATCACTACATATTACAAACAATCTGTGGTTTGTATTGAACAAAGAAGATTTTCGGCCGCTCTCGACTTACCCCATTTTTACATTGATGTAACGTCTGCAGACGTTACATCAATGTAAAAATGACAGATTTTGCTGTCTGGTCGGTTGTCAGAAAAACAGTTTTCTAACCTCTGCAGCAATGATGTGTAGCGGCGAGAGAGTTGGTTTGAATGTATTTGCTCCAGAGTGAGTGTTTCTAGATGCATATTTACGCTTTCATATGCAGATGCTGCCGTCAAGCGTTAATATGAAGACAGCTTACGCTAATGGTGCCGACACTGAACAGAATTTTATTCAAAATCTTTCCCTTTTTCTTTGCACCTACCTCAAAGAACACGGGAGACTGGTTGAAAAAGAGCAATTTCGAGCAGACCTTTTGAACGTGAGTGTTTCTTTCACTAAAACTTGTTCTACACCGCTCAAGAGCATACAGCTGTGTCTTTAGTAGGACACATGCCTGAAGGTGGACAGTAGGACACGGGTTGGCTTCCTTGCCTTCCCGTCCATTTTAATCTAAATCTTCAACCACCAGGCGTAAGCCTGGATACGATAAACAAAACTACAATTTAAATCTACGCTGTATGCATGTCTTATTGCTGTGTTCATCCGATGAATTACAAGGTTGAAGCGTTTGCGTTGTAATGCTTCGCTGACGTTTCGCGCATTATAACAAGTAACTCAACTAATAAAGTGCAATTATATTTATCCTGTACTTCGAAAATATATACTGCAAGTAAACGTGCGTTTGCTTCCTAATTTATAAGATGAAGTGAACACTAAAACAAGTGAACGAAAAAAGATAAAAAAATCCAGATGAATATCCATTTTACAGTATTTACAAATCAACTGTGTCTCAATAGTTCTATGTATATACTATAATATATTAGGGATGGGCAAAATAGAATAATTAGCTATTCTAGAATATTCTAGAATACTGAAACCGAATATAGAATACAGATATGTATTCTAGAATAATTGACAGTTTTTACCATCGACACATTTTAATGATTTTTATGACTTTACAAAAACAATGAACATCACAAAAATTGCTTATCGCAGTGTAACTTTCACCAGTCAAACGAGATCTCAACTTGGTGGCAGTTAAACCTGCACTTGAAAAACATCTCTCTGAAGAAGCAGATGTAGCAGGTACACAAAAATATTTTGAAACTAACTGACAGAAACAAGAAAATTGGTTTTTGTTTTGCTTTCCATCAAACAAGGGCGTTTTGAAGAGATGTAGTGAATGCTTACAACAACGTGAGATATGTATTTCTGAAGCAGGGGAAGCCAAATTTGCTGATTCATCTTCACTACTGCAAGCAGCATCTTCAATCCCACAGCTCAACAAGTCGTCCATGTCACTGTACTGGCATGTACGGTATTACAGGCCCGTAGCCAGCCGGGGGGCCTCGCCCCCCCCACCTAAAAATTATTGCCCCCCTGGCAAAATCCCAACATTCTCGAGCAACAGCTACAATTATAATGATTTTGCCCATTTAAATTTTTCGCCCCCCCCTAAAAAAATTGCCCCCCCCTTTGCTCTGCGGCAGTACAGTAAAAGCTAAGACAAGCCCCTGCACGTACTTCAGCAGGAGGGTCGCTAATTCGCACACCCTGTGGTCGACGTTACCCTGCATACGAGAGTGGAAGCTCACGATGTTGGGTAGCTTAGCGAAGGCAAGTCGACCCTTGTATTCTACCAGAAACAACTTAGGTTTGTGGTACCGAAATAGAGAAAAATCCTGAAAGCGGATTAAGCTGTTTCGTACCACACTTCCGCAAGACTGTGAGGACTACAAAGCGCTTGACAAGAAAGATTTCTTTAATGCGAACAATGAAACTCGTGCGTTTTTCCGACGCCGCATCGCACTGAATCGATAAACAATTCTACTTTCGCTGCAGCGAATTCGTTGCGATCAAACGGACTATTACGAAGTAGATCGTTAAAGCGGTTTCAATTATCCGATTTCATATGCATTTTGAAACCGGTTAGACTCTACAACCGGTTATTCTATATTCGGTATTCTATTTTGCCCATCCCTATAATATATTGTATATTCTGTATATATTATTCTTGGAAGTGGATTTTCTGTTGCGAAATGCCCGTTGCTGGATATTGAACAATCTTTTTTACTTACAGGCATTAGAATACCTTGTGAAGATATCTGAAGTGGAAGAGACAGAAATTTTCAAGATCTGTCTCGAATATTGGAATTCTCTTTCCGCTGAATTATACAGAGAAAATCCATTTTCCGGGGGAAACATGTCTCAACCAAACGCCGATCATCACGTACAAATGCGGAAGCCCATTTATTTACCCATCCTGTCAAAGGTAAGGACGTATCCTGACTGATACATTCAATAGGTTTTCAAAGTTACTTTTTGCATTCAACTGAGGTGAACACTCTTTGACGTGTGTAATATGGTTTCTTTTTTCTCGGCATTACTGTTGGCTTCTTAATGCAGATCACTTGCACGTACCAACATAGCATGTGCTTCGAGCGCCACATTCCTTTGTTTAACCAGATATCTAACCAGATTAGCCAATTGCAAATTGTTTAACGAGATGTTTGTGTTTTGTAGGTTCGTTTGGTCATGATCAGCAGGATGGCAAAACCCGAAGAAGTTCTTGTTGTAGAAAACGAACAAGGAGAAGTTGTTCGGGAATTCATGAAGGACACCGATTCCATTAATTTATATAAGAATATGAGAGAGACCTTAGGTGAGTTTCTACTACTGTTCTCTTAGTGCAAAATTCTGATGAAAATAAATAAAAACGACAAAATTGACGTAGCAGTAAATTTTCGTTGCCTTATCTTTCGCACCATCAATACGAGGGAGAAATCAGTTTCTTGGGTTGTTGGCGTCATCTCAATTGCTACAAATAATGGCACAAACGCTTGAAGTCACAATTTCTGCGAGGTTCTCTTCATATTACGTTGGTTTTTAATTCGTATATTGTTAGCAATCTTTCCGTACCTGTTCGATGATAAAACAAACTTGATTGATTATATGGTTTACTTAAGCACCATTTCATGTTGCAAACAGCATTTCATAATTTTTTAACCTTTTTAGTCTATCTCACCCATCTTGACTACGTTGACACCGAACGCATCATGACAGAAAAGCTGCACAACCAGGTAACTAGCTCATACAACAAGAAACTAAAGAATCTGGTTTTGTTTTCCTTGCATGATCATAAGTTGGTTTTGTAACTGAATGGGAAGGCAAGGAAGCCAATCCTGTTCACCTTCAAGCATGCCCATAAGGCTAGTTTTTTTTTTATCTCGTGGCCGAGTGGTGAGAGGTCTTGCCTGACACTCGAAAGGATATCGGTTCGATACCGATCGAGAGCATGCCCAAAAGGCTAGTTTTTTTTTATCTCGGTGGGTGCCGAACCGAAGTTCTTTGGAGCGTCAAACAAACGCTCATCACTCGGGCCATGCAACTGACACGAAAGATAATCTTTGAACATACGACAAAGGTTTAAAGAAGTTTTTTTTCCACTTCACCTAACTGTTGATTCGTCAGGTGAACGGGACTGAATGGTCGTGGAAGAACTTGAACACTTTGTGTTGGGCGATTGGAAGCATCAGCGGTGCCATGAATGAGGAAGATGAAAAGCGATTCCTTGTCACTGTGATAAGAGGTATGGCGATGGCATTAACTATCAAACAATATCTATTCCTTTTTTGGCTGTCATTTGTACTTAATTTTCAGTGTTACTTATTTAAATGTTCGGGTGGCAGCTGACTTTGGTGACCTTTTTGTCTTCCGCTGCCATCCTTGTTGTGCAAACGATTTGCCATTTGTGTTAGTTCATGTCAATTGACAAGGGGAAAAAAAGTACAAACTAACAAACAATTTCTTTCAAAACAAAACTTCGTTATTAAACTTTTCGTCTAACTAAAGCAATTAAGGAAAACCACTTGTAACCGTTGTTACCGCTCGCTATCTTGTCGCGTGACCACACCCCGCATAGTTTTCATCTAATCTTCTGATTTAACTGACGATCGAATGGGATGCGCAGTGTGATGAAATATTTAAAACAAAGTAGACAGTATCACACCAAATCAGAATATTTATAGCTTTTAATTTTTTTTTATATGATTTTATTTGAATAAAACTATACTGAAGAAGCCACACTTGTGTGGCGAGAGCTCTATAAATAAACAATTTTTTGTTTCACAGTCAGAAAAAATAGTTTTATGTCTCAATAAAATATTTTAATCATCAAAACTGTTTCAGATCTCCTCGGTTTATGCGAGCAGAAACGGGGGAAAGACAACAAGGCAATCATAGCTTCAAACATAATGTATGTTGTCGGCCAGTACCCGAGGTTTCTTCGTGCTCACTGGCGCTTTCTCAAGACGGTGGTCAACAAGTTGTTCGAATTTATGCACGGTATGAAAAGAGCAATCTATTCCTTGCAAAGCACCTGTACTTCTTTGCGCGTAGATATTTTCCATCGAATTGCTGGTGCTGCTTCTCAACTTATAAATGGAGATATTGTGCGTCTTGTAATTACACCGCTTTAATCTCTTTGTATTATCTTACCGTATTCGGGCATAGCCTAATACCTGTTAATGAAGACTTGAATAAAATTGACGGGGAAGACAAGGTCCCGTCATCTTTGCGCTGACCTTGTCAAGATACTACCGTTCAAAGCGGTGCCCAAAAAGCAAAATCCGTCATTTTACATTGTCTACGTCAATGTAAAAATGATGAATTTTACTGTCTGGGTGGTCATTCCACTGGCTCAGCCACAGCATTATACTATTGTTATAATTATGTTTAATAACGGCACTTTTGCTATTTTAGAAACTCACGACGGAGTGCAAGACATGGCCTGCGACACTTTTATTAAAATTGCGCAGAAGTGCCGTCGCCACTTCGTCCAAATGCAAGTTGGTGAAGCAATGCCTTTCATTGAAGAAATCTTGTCAAACATAAGCACAATCATATGCGACCTGCAACCACAACAGGTAATATCTTTTGACATTAAGCTAACTTGTTCTCATGGCTTGTCAAAACGTTGTTTTATTAAAAATAGTCAGTAAACTAACAACATTGTACTGCTCTTGTAGGTCCACACGTTTTATGAAGCCGTGGGTTTCATGATCAGCTCACAGACAGACCCTGTGGTTCAGGAACATCTGATTGAAAAGTACATGCTGCTTCCGAACCAGGTAAAATAATGCCATGAAACATCTCCCACAATGATGTCCTAAGGTCGAAGCAGAGTACAAGCAAGCTCGTTTACTTGGCCACAGTACAAGCAGTCCTCGGCCAGAAAATATTTCTTTTTTACGTTGATTCAACGTACGCTACGCAGACTTTGAATCAATGTAAAAAGAATTATTTTGTTGACTAGGTTGTAGATTTTAATGGGTGGGTGTAATATTTTCATTTGTGACGCGCAGGTATGGGACAGCATCATCCGGAGAGCCACCAAAGACGTTGACATTCTTAAGGACCCTGCCACTGTTAAACAGCTTGGCAGCATCCTCAAAACCAACGTCAGAGCAGGAAAAGCAGTTGGTCACAGCTTTGTTCAACAGGTAGCGTCTTATCGCTGTGCAATTAAGTCACCAAAGTCACGGTCCAATTTTATTACTTGGCAGGTCCACTAAGAATTTTGTTGATATGTTGTTGACTTTGGTTAAATTAACCGTATTATGAGTTTCGTAGCAGATTTTTCTAAGGAACTTTTCACGGCATAGATTGAAAGCCATGCTTTATTTGAGGTGTGAATATTCTCTCCTGCCCGATGACGATACACTTAACCCAGCGAGGAGCAGTGGTGCGAATTTGAAGGACTATCCACCAAACACTGAAGCAAATATTAAACGATAATTGTCTTGATTTAATCTTCAATAATTTTATTTGCTTCTCATCTTCAGTGTCTGGTAATAGCGATTTGGATTTGCTTTCCAATGACGTTTTGAGATTATGAGATCCGAGGGCTTACCCAGTCGACAAATCACTTTACATTGATTCAATGTCCGCAAATGCATGGATTCTTTGCTCGCTGGGAATATCATGTGAGAGTTCACCATCAGGCGACCATTACATGTAGAGTGCAATAGTGCATGCTATAGAATAGATAAATTTAAGCCTCATTTGCATTTTATGAGCCTCGTGTTTAAGTAATTACACCTTGAGGTTATTATCTTGGTCAAAATGCTCTTCCAGTTGGGCCGCATCTATCTGGACATGTTGAACGTGTATAAATGCTTGAGCGAGAACATATCGGCGGCGATCACTCAGAACGGCGAAGGCGTCATGAAGCAACCACTCATCCGTAGCATGCGGACGGTGAAGAAAGAGACGCTGAAGCTCATCTCTGGTTGGGTTAGCAGAACCACAGATCCGGACATGGTGAGCTTTCTCCCGTTACTCGTTAGCTTTGAATAGGTTGCATTAATCTGTAGTTTATTCATAAAGCGAGTGTGGAAAAACACTTTGGCGTAGTCGTGACTTCAAATCAGTGCCCAAAGTGCAGTCCCCGTTTAGGCTCTTATCTAGAATATGCAATATTACAGCTTAGGCCGAATTTTAAAGAAAAAATGAGTAAAGATTTTAATGCAGTCTGCCAAGACTATTAATAAGCCTAAAATGCGGTATGTCGCTAAAAAAAACTTTAGACACTTCTGCTTTAAATCGTATCTGACACTTAGTTTTTGACATTGTATTCATTTAAGTTTTTAAGGTTTAAAATACTGTGCTCCAGCACTTCAATTGCATTAAATTTCTAAGGTGGTTGATAACTTTGTATGTTTGATCAGGTGGCGGAAAACTTCGTGCCCCCATTGTTGGAAGCTGTGCTGATCGATTACCGCTCCAATGCTCCAGCAGCGCGCGAGCCTGAAGTGTTGAGCACAATCGCAACCATTGTTAACAAACTGGAGGTATGGAAGTCCAAGATTGAGAAAAGTCTTGTTTTTAATTGGAATAATTTACGTCTCCTGGTGAATTTAAACAGCTGGCTGCTTGGTCGAAATCGTCAGTGCTACCGTACTATGGAAAGCACACAGCTGTGTCACAAGACGCTTCACGGTTTCTTTGAAAGTAGAAACAAAAATTGACCCCTTGTCTATTTGTCTTAATCCAACCCTTTCAACGCCCAGGCGTTAGTCTCCATACAACAAAAACAGCTTGTAAGAGGTATTAAGGAACACATCATTCTTTTTTCAGGCAGCCATAACTAAAGAAATCCCGGAGATTTTTGACGCCGTGTTCGAATGTACTCTAGAAATGATCAATAAAGACTTTGAGGAGTTTCCAGAATACAGAACCAATTTCTTCCTCTTATTACAGGTAGGCTCTAATTTGATGGACACAGTTTTACATATAATGCAGGTTGTTTGGCGTAACCATTACACCTACTGTAAGTCTTGGATGGGGCTGCATAAATACCAGTTTCCAGAAAGCACAGTTAAACAGCTAGACCGATTTTAACTCGGCTGATTTTAACCCGTTTTTCACATATAACCATTGGCCAAACAACTCCAGCTGCATCGACTGGGAGCTGCAATATCGCGCATTGCATTACAGTCGTTTTGCAGCAATTACATTGGCATAAACTTTGTTAGTTTCCCTGACGGTGTTAAAAAACTAAAAAAATGTTATCTGAAATATTAATACCCTTTGTCCGACACAGGCCGTCAATAATCACTGCTTCCCTGCCCTGCTGGACATTCCCCAACCTCAATTCAAATTGGTTCTTGATTCGATAATCTGGGCGTTTAAACACACAATGAGAAACGTCGCACACACAGGTAAATGGCTATTAGTAGGCTGAAGTACACATCAATGTTGTACGGTTTCGATATCTGCACAAAGCGGTATCAATAAAAGTTAAAGCATATGTGACTTATTCCACATGTGTATATAAAACGATTTGTTTCATCCTAATGCTCCGTATTCGCCGTGGTAATAGCGGTTTTTCACAAGCTTTTAAAACACAGTTTCCTAGTCATGTGCAATAACGAGTGGTACTGGAGTTGGAGTATTGTCGTTTTATAAAAGCTACTGTCTTCGGCTTGGCTTGTTTTATCTGCACTCGTGAAATAAGTTGTCATCATGCTGCTGAAGACGAAACAATCTTTCATGTGATGCAGTTATATAGCGACACCAGCTTTTGTGTTTGCGATGTCTTATCTTGCTTTCTTGTTCAGGGCTGAGCATCCTCTATCAACTTCTACAAAACATCACCCTCGTTGAAGGCGCTGCCCAAAAATTTTATCAAATGTACTTCACCGACATTCTACAGCATGTCTTTAGCGTTGGAACTGATACTTCCCACACAGCAGGTACACCATATGCGCTGTGGTCGTCTTTATTTTTCCGTTTTATTTCTAAAGTCCGATGACGACACACAAACTTGCGAGGAGAAGTGGTGCAAATATGAAGGACTTGATCCCAGGCAGTGGAAAAAATAAAAAATCTATTAAATCTAAATATTATACATGTAAAAAAATGTTTAACCCTTTTTTACCCATTGCCTGATATCAAGCGATTCTAATTTGCTTTCCAATGACGTATAAGATTATGAGATCTGAGGGCTTTTAGAAACATGTGACGATTCAAAGTAATAAGTTTTTTATAGCAATAAGATGAACACTTAGTCGCTCTGTTTGTGATGATATGATGTTAGAGGTCTGAAATTTTTAAATTGTTCCTGCAACTATAACTGAATGTGTAAATTGAGAATAGTGAAGCTTTAGAAAATAGTGATTTACTGTGAGAAACCTATGAATTTTAAAGACCACCAATTTTCCTAATAATTTCCAGAACTGACCATGCACGCTTCCATCCTGGCCTACATGTTCAGCTTGGTCGAACAGAACAAGATAACTGTCCCACTGCATCCTGAGCAACCAAACAACCTGATATTCGTTCAAGAATACGTTGCTAATCTTCTCAAAGCCGCATTCCCTCACTTGCAAGAGTAAGCCAGCCTATTTTTATTTATTGATGTTGCAATGAAGATACCATTGCGCAGATGTGCCATTTAATTGTCATATAGGGATGGTAGAAGTAACTGCCCCTATTGTCATACTACGCCGTTATATTTTTAGTTGGAGACGTTTAATCGGTATGAAAAAGTGTTTACTGGTTAGGTGCATTTGCGAGGTTAGATTCCGACATACGTCATTAAAGCATTCAGTCATACGCAGGGCTGTTGTCGAAAGGATTTTGGCGTGTTCAGAGTCTACCTGAACACTAAACCGAGGAGTCGGAGCCGAACAGTTTTCGCCTGATTCCACAGCCCTGGCCATATGAAAAACCTTCGTATTCTTATAAAGCAAATGGTTTACGCGAAATCTTCCAACTACTCATTGATCACCACTATCCTTGTTGTTCATCAACTTATTTTCATGTTCTGTTGCAGCGCGCAAATCAAGTTATTCGTCACCGGTTTGTTCAGTCTGAACCACGACATAGCATTGTTTAAGGACCATCTTCGGGACTTCCTCGTGCAAATAAAAGTAAGTTCTACATCATTTATAGACCACACAGTACCAACGTGAAGAGTTTTGAAAATCAAACGGTCTTCAATTCGAACGTTACGATAGACTCAGTATTTAATGATTCAATATTAATTTGTGCAGTAGCAATGTTCATTATATTAAAGAAGGCCTATGATGTGTTAGCCTCGCGATCAAGTATTACAGAAAACTATCTACAAATACCTGTCCATCTACAAAAAGTTGTCATTGTTGCATCCAGTTTAGCAAATTCTTTCAACGCTTGGAACGATGTAAACGTGACAGCTTTTTCCCCTGTAGACAAAGTGTCAAGATTTATTGATATTTGCACGAAACATAAGTCGTATGACCGTTTTCGTTGTAGGAATTTGCTGGAGAGGACACTACTGACCTGTTCCTTGAGGAACGAGAACAAACTCTTTTAAAAGCTCAAGAAGAGAAGAAGAAAAGGCAAATGGCTGTACCCGGGATAGTCAACCCTCATGATGTTGCGGAAGAGATGCAAGATTAAAAGAATCCGCAACTCGAACGTGCTCCCTGACCGAAGCTTGAAGATGAAATTTTTTTGAAAATTTTTTCCTTGTCTGTAATAATTCCCGTGTTCAATTTGGCATTTTAAAAATGCCTTTTTCTGCCTTGTGTTTCAAACCCGCGAACAGTCATGTGAATTTCAGTTTTCAGACACTGTTTTTCTCTATGAGAAAGAATCAGTGTATTACTGCTGATGATTTCACGCAGTTTTATCGTGATTTCCTTCTTTCTGTTCTTGTTTTTGAAAATTTATCAGTAGTTGCGTTTGTTTCTTTTTACCGTCTGAAGATGATTAAATTGTAACAAAAGAAACCTGACTGCGATTAATCGTTTCTTGCTTATCTGAGTAAGTTAAGTTGCTTCTGTCATTGCTTTGTCAAGTCGTGAGCGCCCTGGTACGTCACTGGAAAGTTCGACATCGTTGGAAAGCATTTGGCTGTACTTTGGTAGGACGCAACTAAAGGTGGAGATGAAGATTGGCTTCCAGTCCACTAATTTTTCAACCACAGAGCGTCTGGATACGACAAAATAGCCCATTGAGATCTCCAATGACAAAAAATTGATGTGGGCTTGTCCTGCAAGTCACAATTTGGTCCAAGTAGCCATTTGTCAAAAGTGATTTTCTATATTCGTAAGTAACCTTTCAAGAAGGTTCTAGCCTTTCTTGAAACTCCTACATATGACGTGTATCGGAATCCGATATAACCTACCCAATTAGTAAGGGGGTTCTTACATGCAACAAGTTTCCAAAGCTTTTTGCAAGAATCACATTCTTTAAATCAGGTGTGTGTGTGCGCAAAGTTTTGTAGCCATAGGCATATAAAAGTTTTTACTCATTTTGCCCTTGAAATTCGGCTTAAGGTTTATGATTACAAAACAGTTTTGGTTACCGTATACCAAAACAACTTAGTTTATTTGTTTGCAATTTTACACCATTCAAACAATAAAATACCTATTAGGTAATCAAGCCTATGTGAACAATGCAGCTGAAATTTTTAACCACTACATTGATATAGCCTACAGTGGCACACATGTGATGACAGAAACACTAGGGCCTGATTAAGGCTCACGGGGGCCCGAGGCACAGCTAAGTTTAGGGGCCCCTATTGGCAATTGCTTTTGATGCAGAGCAGCAGTGCTCAACTTTTGCGTAGCATAGCCAGTAACGTCGCCAAAGCTCGACAATTCGGAATCGTTATTCTGCTTAGCAATTGTTACACAATTTGAAATCGTTTCTCAAAAATAACAACTGTGCACACACTGGCACAATAACACCCACTACCTACGCCTATGGTACGGTACTAATGTAAAAAAATGGGGGCCCCCAAAGCCAGGGGGCCTGAGGCCTGTGCCTCATGGTTAATCGAGCGCTGAGAAACACGAAGTATGGAAGAAGAATTTAAATGTGCATTTTTATTTCTGCATTATCACCTTTGGCCTTGCACTAGTTTTATGCTTTTTCAATAAGTTTTTGTAAGGGAATGATGTTAGGAGGTTCCACTCAGTTTGGTGGATCTGGCTCTATATGATCGGTAGCCTAAATGCAGATGCAGCAAAATCATCATCGTAGAAGGTGTTGTCGTTAAAGGCCCAAAGACTGCATGCCCTAAAACCATTAACTCACTTCTCAATCGTAACTGATTTGTTATATCTACCAGTCCACTACCGTACAAATATTTTGGCAATCTCGAATAAGCTAACTCTTTTTTCTTGTTTGACAGCCACTCAAGTGCCTGGTCACAGCGGTAGACCATAATCTCTTCTTGGGAAAATTTTAACATAAAGTTCCCGAATCCGTTCGTCTGTATATAATGACCGAAGAAACACACACTTGAACTTCTTTTCAAACAGTGTATTTCTGTAAAATTAGCCCGCGGCTACCGAAAACGAGGGGGTGCAACGCCTACACCACTTAAACTGTCACTACACAACAGATTACTTGGATAAAAGACGGAACCTTTGTCCAGCTAGCAAGCACTAAGCCAACAGTTAAATGTGCGGCCAACTTTCAAACAATCATTTTACGAATGACCAGAATAGATAGCAATATCTCAAATTCACGTATGCAGTACTGTGACGCAATAATGAAAGACAATTATGAAGTCATTCCAACAGGTGTTTAAAGCTGATGTAATATTTCCTGTTTAAACAGGCCCAAACAGGCCCAAACAGGTTTGACACAATTCTTATGAACGCTGGTGCAATTTTGGCACATTTTCTAGCAACTTCCATGACGTAATATTCAGTAGACTTGAACGGTTTTTATATGACGTTTGATTAGGTGAACAATTGTCTGGAACATAGCGGCCCCTAGTTATGACAGTCTGACATGGCATAACTAAAAAAGAATTGACGACAATTGTGAGCCAATGAATAAAAACACATGATACACTAATTGTTTGAATCACTCACGTTTAAGTTAATACGCAAATACAAAGGGCATGCAAAGAATGAACAGCAATAAGAATAAACACGACGATACATGAAATTGGTACCATAGGTACACGCTAAAATGACGCTATATACAATGATTGCGATAATAACCTACTGTTCCGGGCTCAGACAAGGGTCGGCCACCGCAGACAAAACCAGGCTCAAACCCTAACACTTAGGTGTTTTTTACGGGGGCGAGGCACGAAATATCCCTCAACACGTAGTCTACTTTCACTTTCCCCGTACTCTCATCATAGTTGCAGACGGCAACTTTGGCTCTACGAACCACAGGCTTCCCTTTCCTAAGTTGTGGAACTACCTCATGCACCCTCCCAAGTTGATACTTCCCACGTTTACCAATGTCTTGGAGAGAACCTACCACTACAAGTTGACCAGGCTCCAAATTCTCGGCCATTTTTAGCCATTTTTTCCGGCCCTGAAGACCTGGCAAGTAAAAATCGATCCATTTACTCCAAAACTGCTGAGAAAGTGACAAATTGAACCGATAATCCCTTCTTAATTGGTCACGATCATGTGGTTGCCCAACAGCACAGTATGGGTCTAAGTATGGGGTCAAAAGTGAGGCAGGGGTGATGACAGTAAAATCCCTAGGGTCGTCACTCAAAGGTACCAAAGGGCGTTCGTTCACGATCCGAACGGCACTGCCTGTGTACGTAAGCAGTTCAATAAAATTGGGCTTACGAATTGAAGAGTCCAAAATGTGAAAAAAGTACTTGGTCATATCGGCCACGAAACCAAATCTACTCAGCCGAAATCCAGCCAAGAGATCTGCCAGAGGATTTAACAAATCAGGACGCGAAAACATTACCTCATTAACACAAGTTCCTCGAAATTCAGATTGTTTTAAAGCCTTCTTCCTTAAAGCAGCAGCTCTATCTGACGCCAAAACAAAATTGTTAGGTAAATCAATATCTTCCTTCAACGGAACAGGTATCTCAAATCGACCATCTTTCAACTCAATATTCGGTTCGACAAGTTCTCTAGCCAAAATATCATTGCGAGACAATTCACAGGTTTCATTTTGCAAAGTCAAATCCTGAATGACTTTATTCAGGTCTGCTATTTCCATATCGCGAGACTCAATTTTACGCTGAAAGCCAGAGATGACATCCGACTCTGAAGACGTCTGCACTCTGCACACTTTAGCAACGCTTTCAACTAAGGGTGACTTACCACCACAAGCCAACCAACCGAGAGGAGTGAGCAAAGCATGCGGTTCACTACGATTGTCACCAACACGTTTTTTTTTTTGTCCACATCAAATAAGCGTTGTCGTTGCCAATCAGTACATCTACAGTACTACAATCATTCAAATGAAACATATTCACGTCATGAAAATGACGGAAACTACTTAAATCCTGCTTACGTGGTAAAGTCTTAACATCGTCAGCCCAAGCTGGGTTAACCACCGAAGTTATATCACAAAACAGTTCATCAGTCTCTAACGACTGGATGTTGAGTTTAACAAGTTCAGCACAAGTAGGTTTCTGACCAGCCAGAGTATCCATTTTAAACGACGCTTTATCATACGGTTTAAGACCAAGTTCGCACACCAAGTCACTTGAAACAAAGGTCAACTGCGAACCAGGATCATGCTGACAATACACCAACTTCGATTTGCCAGTCATTGGATTCAAAACACGAGCAGCAGTAACGCGGTTAAAGGCTGCTTTAACATTTCCAATCTTAACATTACGCACAGGAACTCTGGCACCAGCCTCATCTTTACCGACCGAATCCAGAGAATCACGTGACGTCACATAAAAATCATGCAGAAGAAAATAGTGTTTCCTATCGTTGGTAGGTCCACACTTACGACAGTTATTTGCATGATTACAGTCTCTAACCATATGCTGGCGCAAACAATTCAAGCATTTGCCAGCTTTCACAATGACATCTCTCCGATCTTTAGGTGTCAAGCGCAAAAATTCTTTACAATTAGACAAAAAATGATATTCAACTTGACCACGTGACGAACAACAAATACATGCCGGCAGGTCTTTTCGTCTAGCCTCACCACCGCGCGGTGCGCCAACAGCAGTCGAGTACTGCGAACTTCCTGACATGACATTATCATGGGGTTTTACAGACGTCTGCCTAACCGGACATGAAGGCAATTTTCCTTTGCCAAACTTTTTAAAATGCTGCGACTCACCAGAATCGCCCATTAGCATGATGCTAAAATCAGTCGACTTACGCGTTTCCTCCCGTACTACAAAATCAAACAAACTCTGAAAAGTAGGTTCCTCAGTGCTACCATACTGATCACCTAAAAAGTCAAGATAACGCTGCTTAGCGTCAAACGGGAGTCGCTTAGCCAAATCCAAAACAAAACGTCTTTCTAATTTATCACGCTGACCATAAGCTTTCGCGTAAAGCAAACACTGCGACAATTCATCTTTAAACTCTTTCAAATCACTGGAAGAGATAGAAGTCAATTTGCTACCATAGCGATACTTTCTAATTTCTGGTTCTGCGAAAAGACCTCCACGAACTCCAAAACGTTGGGACAAGCGAGCTAACGACATTTCTATCCTGTCTTCCTCTGACAAGCCAGGAGTGTCGGAAACCAAATTAGCAATCGTTTGCGCAGCTGTTCTAACACAAGCTGCTTGCAACAAAGTCAAACGAGTTCCCTTAAAGGGCGAAGCTGCCATCAAGGCCGTAACACGATTTTTAAAGAAGACAAATGGCATATTATTACCATCGTAACCAATCAAGGCCGCCTTATCGAAGAACGTCCTACTATTTTGGTATTCAAAAAAGCAATCCTGCTGTTGAGAACTCGATTTAGCGGGAGAAGACAAGCTATATCCCTTAAGGGGCTGAGTGGGCTCAGTCACATGTAGGCTACAGCCCGATCACGATCCTCAAACACGTTAAAATCAGGAGACACGATACGCCTCTCACAACCACCCAAATTACGTGTAGCTGGGCGATCAGCAACTAGCGGCGCAGAAAACTTTGAAGGGGGCAAAGCATTACTGCTAATGGCGGCCCCGTGACCTGTACGCTCTGGGGGAAGAATTCGGTTGTAATTTGCAGACCTTGGCTCTACAGCCTTCGGAAGACCCTTAGCCGCGGCCCTGAGACCTCCTGAAACAGCTTGAAAAGATGTGGATTGCCCTGGTCCACTTACAGATTGAACAGGCGTCTGGAAAAGGTTATGTAAATTAAACTGTGATTGATGTTCACTTCTGGAATGCCTAGAAGATCCCTTCTTAGAGCTACGCCGGGAGCCCACCTCTGATCGATATTCAGCTAATGCCACTTCCTTACGTTGTTCAGCCCTCAACTGAGCGTCTTTGAGTGCGAACTCAGCAGCTCTCGCTTCGGCTTTCGCGGCAGCCTCAGTTCGTACGGCCTCAGCTCTCGCGGCGGCCTCAGCAGCTCTCGCTTCGGCCTCAGCTCTCGCGGCAGCCTCAGCTCGTATGGCCTCAGCTCTCGCGGCAGCCTCAGTTCGTATGGCCTCAGCTCTCATGGCAGCCTCAGCAGCTCTCGCTTCGGCTTGTATCTGGAGCTCCTCTCGTCTTAGCTGTAGGTTAATTTGTGCCACTATCCGTGACGAGCTCTCAGACATCCTAGTGCTTACATTTGAGGCGCTATCCTCAGGATGTATGTCAGCATCCAACCTATCTGAGAACTCACTTTCTTTTTGTTCGAAGTTATTTTTTAACGAGTTAAATTCGGGGTCTACCCTATCACGAAGTTCTGCTAAAATTGCAGAGTTAAAATTTTTACTCAAGAGAGCATGGAAATGCCGTAATTCCTCTTCTAAAGTAGATAAGTTGGATCGAAAAATTAACAGTTCCTGCTTATCACTCAAAGAACCTAGGGCCACAGAAAGTTTCCCAATTTGAGTCAAAATATCCCGTCTAAGATGCCGGACCTCTCGAACTGACTTAGCCTCATCGTTAATGGGTCCCTCCCCAGAATGGCCTGCCCGACCGCAAAGAACATCATCAGGCTTAAACTCAGTCGAGTCGACGGCGGTCGAGTCCCTGTCACCACCGAGTGTAGACATATTAAATGTTAGGGCTAAATTTAACAATTAAAAAATTAAGTTACACAAACACACAAAATTACAGTAGTTATAAAAAACTTAACTGCAAAGACCGTAAAAATACAAAAAAGAATTTAAATGCACGATACCGTAGCTGTACGAGTATGTGAAGTCCAAACGTCCACAAAACTTGCTTGGATTCTTCCACTTGAATCTTCAAGCACAGATGGATTGCGTTTAATCTTCTTTCTTGCCAATAAATGTCAAAGTTATTTTTCTTCTGTACCAAACTGAGAAGAAATGTCTTTACTTTTTAGCTTAAAGTTCTTCAGTTGCCTACCGAGAAGAAATGTCTTTAATTTTCTTTGCTTCTTTAGACTACCAACCAATAAGATCTTCTTTTATTATTTCTTTGCTTCTAAGTGCTTCTTAGCCTACCAACTACAAACTTCGTCTTTTATTTTTTATGGTCACAGCGGTAGACCATAATCTCTTCTTGGGAAAATTTTAACATAAAGTTCCCGAATCCGTTCGTCTGTATATAATGACCGAAGAAACACACACTTGAACTTCTTTTCAAACAGTGTATTTCTGTAAAATTAGCCCGCGGCTACCGAAAACGAGGGGGTGCAACGCCTACACCACTTAAACTGTCACTACACAACAGATTACTTGGATAAAAGACGGAACCTTTGTCCAGCTAGCAAGCACTAAGCCAACAGTTAAATGTGCGGCCAACTTTCAAACAATCATTTTACGAATGACCAGAATAGATAGCAATATCTCAAATTCACGTATGCAGTACTGTGACGCAATAATGAAAGACAATTATGAAGTCATTCCAACAGGTGTTTAAAGCTGATGTAATATTTCCTGTTTAAACAGGCCCAAACAGGCCCAAACAGGTTTGACACAATTCTTATGAACGCTGGTGCAATTTTGGCACATTTTCTAGCAACTTCCATGACGTAATATTCAGTAGACTTGAACGGTTTTTATATGACGTTTGATTAGGTGAACAATTGTCTGGAACAGTGCCAACAGAGGCATTGTAGCCTAAGCACTTTTCAAAGATTTTACAAATGCTCCATCTATCCTAACGACTGCATTTTGTGAGTGAGGTGGAAAAGTGAGAGTTTAATACCGATTAAAACGAGCAAATTTTGTAGTTGCAACTTGCAAGTCTTTGGTGGCTGAGCTGAGGTGACCGTCCAGTAGCCCATGATTATGTGTTTCTTTTCCTGAGATGGTTTGGCAATTCAGTGCATGAAGCCAGTCTGGACCACCAATTTTCATTTCCGTACTAAGCTTGTGTTTAATGCCCATCTAATCAGGGTAGCATAATAATCGTAAGCAAGATGAATGTCTAACGTTTTAAGACCAAACAATGCTTTCTCCATAGTTCTGTTTCTCCAATCTGTTGCGCACAAATAGGCCTGCAAGATGTTGTACGGTATGCACAAATATGTAGTTCTGGGGTAAAACGCCTACTACAATGTGGCAAAGAGCCTACACTAGGCCTTTTACTTCGATGAATTTCTTGTGGTTTCTTTCTTAGGTTTCTTGCCCCATCAGCAACCACTTTTTTTCTTTCCTGTTGTTCTAAATCTGTGTAAACTCTACAAAACTGACTCCTGCAGTCCTTGCTATAGGCTACAGAATGATCTAAACCTTATCTAGTATTATTATTTATTATTATTTATTTGCAATCAGACTCAAAGTGCATAGAATTCAAATTTTTAACAGTCATCACACAAAATATCAGACTAACACAACATCAAGCAGGCTACATCAAACAACGTACAAAATACTGTTGTAGTGAATATAAAATGTAGAATTAAAGTAGTAATCAGAAGACATAACATTGCGCAATAGTGGATTAATTGATCTTTTGCAACGTTCTACAAATGCATAGCAATTTTTTCTTAATAGAGCATCAAATGTTAACACGTCGTTCTGTACCTGACACACTCTAGCACTGTCGCATCTCGATAAACTGTGGATAATTCTGTACGAGTCGTTGTAAGCAACTCGTATGCGATTTAAAGTAGAAGTTTTATAGTTACACCTGGTCACAGCGGTAAACCATAATCTCTTCGTGGGAAAATTGTAACGTAAGATTCCCAAATCCGTTCGTCTGCATGCAATGACCCAAAAATAAACACACTTTCGAAACGTCTATTCAAAGTGTATTCCAGTAAAATTAGCCCGCGGCTATCGAAATGACTGGTGCAACGCCGTACACCTAAAAACTGTCACTACAATACAGATTACTTGGATAAAAGACGGAGAGTTTGTCCAGCTAGCAAGCACCAAATAAACCAGTTAAATGTGCGACCGACTTCCAACACACGACTTCAAGAATGAATCAGAAAAATTTGTGATAACTCAAAGGCACGCCAGCAGTTCGTGACGCAGCATTTCATGTCCAAACAGGTCTCAAACTGAAACAGGTTTAAACCGGTCTGACACGAGTCTTACGGACGATGGTGCAATTTTGGCTCATGTTTTAGGAATTTCCATGACGTAATATTCAGTAGACCCGAACGGTTTCTACATGACGTTTGACCAGGCGAACAACCGTCTGTAACATTGCGGCCCCTAGTTATGACAGTTTGACATGGCATAACTAAAAAAGAATTGACGACAATTGTGAGCCAATGAATAAAAACACATGATACACAAATTGTTTGAATCACTCACGTTTAAGTTAATACGCAAATACAAAGGGCATGCAAAGAATGAACAGCAATAAGAATAAACACGACGATACATGAAATTGGTACCATAGGTAGTAGGTACACGCAAAAAATGACGCTATGTACCATGGTTGCGATAATAACCGACTGTTCTGGGCTCAGACAAGGGTCGGCCACCGCAGACAAAACCAGGCTCAAACCCTAACACTTAGGTGTTCTTTACGGGGGCGAGGCACGAAATATCCCTCAACACATAGTCAACTTTCACTTTCCCCGTACTCTCATCATAGTTGCAGACGGCAACTTTAGTTCTACGAACCACAGGCTTCCCTTTCCTAATTTGTGGAACTACCTCATGCACCCTCCCAAGTTGATACTTCCCACGTTTACCAATGTCTTGGAGAGAACCTACCACTACAAGTTGACCAGGCTCCAAATGCTCGGCCATTTTTAGCCATTTTTTCCGGCCCTGAAGACCTGGCAAGTAAAAATCGATCCATTTACTCCAAAACTGATGAGAAAGTGACAAATTGAACCGATAATCCCTTCTTAGTTGGTCACGATCATGTGGTTGCCCAACAGCACAGTATGGGTCTAAGTATGGGGTCAAAAGTGAGGCAGGGGTGATGACAGTAAAATCCCTAGGGTCGTCACTCAAAGGTACCAAAGGGCGTTCGTTCACGATCCGAACGGCACTGCCTGTGTACGTAAGCAGTTCAATAAAACTGGGCTTACGTATTGAAGAGTCCAAAATATGAAAAAATGCGATTTTAAATTGTTTGACCATTGCCTCCCAGGCGCCACCTTGCGCCGGAGCATACGGAGGTATAAATTCCCAGTTTATCTCTCTCTGTCTCAGGGCATTGTGAAATTCAGCTGATTCTATCAACTCGGGTAACTTCTTAGATGCTGCCTGAAAGGTGCTTCCATTGTCGGAATAGATAGCATTAACCTGCCCACGTAAATCTGTAAACCGTGTAAAGGCAAGTAAAAAATCACTCAGCGACAATGACGTAACCAGCTCAACATGAATAGCGCGAGATGCCATACATGTGAACAAGAGTCCCCAAGCTTTTTTGTGACTTCTACCTTCAACAAAAGTTAAAGGTCCAAGATAATCCAAGCCGCAATCAAAAAAGGGTTTCCTATGCGCAGTTGTGCGAGACAAAGGTAAATCAGACATGAGCTGCCTTATAGGCCGTGCTTTCTCAATCGCGCATACACTACAGTCATTAAGATACCTCTTCACGGAGGCATTACCATTAGCGATCCAAAACTTCTGTCGCGTAGACAACAAAGTGTGCTGTACTCCACAGTGCGCATTTCCATTATGATGCGACAGTACAACAAGCCTAGTGAAGGGGTGCTTCGAAGGCAAAACAATCGGATGCTTTGCTTCAAGAGAGATCTCGGGAGAATTACTTAAGCGCCCTTCAATGCGGATTACACCACCATCATCTACACAAGGTCTGTACTTTTTAAGTGAACGTAATTCTTTCAACCGTTTCTTCTCACGTTGCGAAGCGCCAACACTACCTCGCTTTATCACTTCCTCAAGGGCATCCGGCGATCGTTTGGTCATTAAATGTACCACATCGCCATACACGCTCTTCTGAACAAACTTCACAGCCAACTCTGAAGCACTGTTAAGATAAGATGCATCCAGTTTTGGCTTCACAAAGCTACGCTTTCTCGTTTTACAGCACAAAAATTCAACAGAAGCAACCAAATAAGCGATTCTCTTTTTCATAACATACAAAGAAGGTGCGGCCTCCATCAATCTGTGAAGACCACCCTGTCCAACGTCAAGCGACTCCTCTTCGTCACGAAGATATAGGCTATGGACAGGTACTGGAGTGGCATTTTCTACAGATGGAATTTCCTCACACTGGTAGAGAAGACTAGAACCATTTAACCACAACTCTCGAAATTCTTTCTTTGTAATAAGATTTGGTCTTGTGCCAACATCAGCTGGGTTCATATCGGTAGGGCAAAAACGCCAATCCTGGGCTCCAGACAACAATAAAATATGCTCAACTCGACGCGTAATAAACTTATTCAAACGTAAATCATGGTTTTTAACCCACTGCAACACAGTAGGCTACGAGAATCACACCAAAAATACTTAAGGCAGTCTGGCATCTTCAATGCCTCGTAGGCCTGCTTCACGAGTCTGGCTGTATTCAAAGCGGCAACAAGCTCTTTCCTAGCTATCGGCCAAGAAAACTGATTTTTTACAACAATGGTAGATTTACCCAGAACGAAAGACACACTCGGAACTCCGTTAACCAGTCTACGTAAGTAAACAACAGAAGAGAAAGCTTGATTCGAAGCATCACTAAACCCATGCAATTGATATGAAACAATATCATCCGGACTGCACACACCAGAGTTTGCAAAATACCATCTCGGTAACGAAAAATTCTTAAGCAGGTCCAAAGAGCGAAGCCACGACTCCCACTCTTTAACAAAGCTATCAGGGACCTCGGTGTCCCAATCAAACTTGTCTATCGCCAATTGCTGAAGTATAAGGCGTGCTTTTAGAAAAAATGGCGCTCCAAAGCCTAGCGGATCAAAATTTTGTCCAAGCTGACTGAGCATACTTCGGCGCGTGTGTTTAGCTAAGGGCTTTAAGGAACATGCGATACGCATCTCGTCAGACTCGGTTTGCCACACACAACCCAATGTCTTCGCTGATGGCAAAGTCATATTTTCAGTCTGAAAGTCAATGTCACGAATCAAAGGTGAAAGCATCTCATTATCCAAATTTGACAAGACAGTCATAGCCTCCTTGTTAGCACTCCACTTACCAAGTTTAAACCCACGGCTATCAAACAAAGCAATTGATTCATGAGTGATTTGCTGAGCTTCCTCTAAGCTATCAGCCGAAAATATAAAATCATCCATGTACATATTATTTGCAATATTGCAGAGAGTCAATTCACCAGCACTGCTGGGATTCTGCTCGATCATTTTCTTTATAGCCAAGCAAGCGATATACGGGCTACTCTTTATTCCCCAAGGGTGTACACAAAAACGAAATGGTACCATCCTACCATTTTCAAGGTCATCATCTTCAAACCACAATATACGAAACAAATCCCTTTGCGACTCAGGTAATTTTATTTGAAAGAAGCATTTAGTCACATCAGCCATGAGACCAAATCTACCAAGCCGAAATCTAGCCAAGACATCTACCAGAGGGTTTAACAAGTCAGGACCCGAAAACATTACATCATTAACACAAGTTCCTCAAAATTCAGACTTGCCATCGTAAACAATGCGCTTTTTTAATTGTGACGTAACAAAGTA
The DNA here is from genome assembly GCF_918807975.1 of Aplidium turbinatum. Taxonomy (NCBI): domain Eukaryota; kingdom Metazoa; phylum Chordata; class Ascidiacea; order Aplousobranchia; family Polyclinidae; genus Aplidium; species Aplidium turbinatum. The sequence continues at coordinate 53,322,466 of NC_137472.1, forward strand.
TGGTAAATACCATTCAAATCCCTTGACATTTCCTGCTTCACCAGTACGCTCAATATAGCCATTTGATTTAAGATCTTTCATGGTGTCAGTAAGGAAATCACGAAGTTCAGGTTGTTTTAAAGCTTTCTTTCTTAAAGCAGCAGCTCTATCTGACGCCAACACAAAATTGTTAGGTAGATCAATATCTTCCTTCAACGGAACAAGTATCTCAAATCGACCATCTTTCAACTCAATATTCGGTTCGACAAGTTCTCTAGCCAAAATATCATTGCGAGACAATTCACAGGTTTCATTTTGTAACGTCAAATCCTGAATGACTTTATTCAGGTCTGCTATTTCCATATCACGAGACTCAATTTTACGCTGAAAGCCAGAGATGACATCCGACTCTGAAGACGTCTGCACTCTGCACACTTTAGCAACGCTTTCATCTAAGGGTGACTTACCACCACAAGCCAACCAACCGAGAGGAGTGAGCAAAGCATGTGGTTCACTACGATTTTCACCAACACGCTCTTTTTTTGCACACATCAAATAAGCGTTGTCGTTGCCAATCAGTATATCTACAGTACTACAATCATTCAAATGAAACATATTCACGTCATGAAAATGACGGAAACCATTTAAATCTTGTTTATGTGGTAAAGTTTTAACATCGTCAGCCCAAGCTGGGTTAACCACCGAAGTTATATCACAAAACAGTTCATCTGTCTCTAACGACTGGATGTTGAGTTTGACAAGGTCAGCACAAGTAGCTTTCTGACCAGCCAGGGTATCCATTTTAAACGACGCTTTATCGTACGGTTTAAGATCAAGTTCACACACCAAATTACTCGAAACAAACGTCAACTGCGAACCAGGATCATGCTGACAATACACCAACTTCGATTTGCCAGTCATTGGATTCAGAACACGAGCAGCAGTAACGCGGCTAAAGGCTGCTTTAACATTTCCAATCTTAACATTACGCACAGGAACTCTGGCACGAGCATCATCTTTCCCAACCGAATCCAGAGAATCACGTGACGTCACATAAAAATCATGCAGAAGAAAATAGTGTTTCCTATCGTTGGTAGGCCCACACTTACGACAGTTATTTGCATGAACGCAATCCCTAACCATATGCTGGCGCAAACAATTCAAGCATTTGCCAGCTCTCACAATGACATCTCTCCGATCTTTAGGTGTCAAGCGCAAAAATTCTTTACAATTAGACAAAAAATGATATTCAACTTGACCACGTGACGAACAACAAATGCATGCCGGTAGGTTTTTACGTCTGGCTTCACCACCGCGCGGTGCGCCAACAACAGTCGAGTACTGCGAACTCCCTGACATCACATCATCATGGGGTTTTACGGACGTCTGCCTAACCGGACATGAAGGCAATTTTCCTTTGCCAAACTTTTTAAATTGCTGCGACTCACCAGAATCGCCCATTAGCATAATGCTAAAATCAGTCGACTTACGCGTTTCCTCCCGTACTACAAATTCAAACAAACTCTGAAAAGTAGGCTCATCAGTGCCACCATACTGATCACCTAAAAAGTCAAGATAACGCTGCTTAGCGTCAAACGGGAGTCGCTTAGCCAAATCCAAAACAAAACGTCTTTCTAATTTATCACGCTGACCATAAGCTTGCGCATAAAGCAAACACTGCGACAATTCATCTTTAAACTCTTTCAAATCACTGGAAGAGGTCGAAGTCAATTTGCTACCATAGCGATACTTTCTAATTTCCGATTCTGCAAAAAGACCTCCACGAACCCCAAAACGCTGGGACAAGCGAGCTAACGACATTTCTATCCTGTCTTCCTCTGACAAGCCAGGGGTGTCAGAAACCAAATTAGCAATCGTTTGCGCAGCTGTCCTAACACAAGCTGCTTGTAACAAAGTCAAACGAGTCCCCTTAAAGGGCGAAGCTGCCATTAAGGCCGTAACACGACTTTTAAAGAAGATAAATGGCATATTATTACCATCGTAACCAATCAAGGCCGCCTTATCGAAAAACGTCCTACTATTTTGGTATTCAAAAAAGCAATCCTGCTGTTGAGAACTCGATTTAGCGGGAGAAGACAAGCTATATCCCTTAAGGGGCTGAGTGGGCTCAGTCACATGCACAGCCCGATCACGATCCTCACACACGTTAAAATCAGGAGACGCGATACGCCTCTCACAACCACCCAAATTACGTGTAGCTGGGCGATCCACAACTAGCGGCGCAGAAAACTTTGAAGGGGCAAAGCATTACTGCTAATGGCGGCCCCGTGACCTGTACGCTCTGGGGGAGGAGTTCGGTTGTAATTCGCAGACCTTGGCTCTACAGCATTCGGAAGACCCTTAGCCGCGGCCCCAAGACCTCCTGAAACAGCTGGAAAACGTGTGGATTGCCCTGGTCCACTCACAGGTTGAACGGGCGCTTGGAAAAGGTTATGTAAATTAAACTGCGATTGATGTTCTTTTCTGGAATGCCTAGAAGAGCTCTTCTTAGAGCTACGCCGGGAGCCCGCCTCTGATCGATATTCAGCTAAACTACCTCTTTTCGTTGTTCAGCCCTCAACTGAGCGTCTTTGAGTGCGAACTCAGCAGCTCTCGCTTCGGCTTTCGCGGCGGCCTCAGCTGCTCTCGCTTCGGCCTCAGCTCTCCCGGCGGCCTCAGCTCGAATGGCCTCAGCAGCTCTCGCTTCGGCCTCAGCTCTCGCGGCAGCCTCAGCTCGAATGGCCTCAGCTCTCGCGATGGCCTCAGCAGCTCTTGCTTCGGCCTCAGCTTGGATCTGGAGCTCCTCTCGTCTTAGCTGCAGGTTAATTTGTGCCACTATCCGAGACGAAGTCCTAGACATCCTAGTGCTTACATTTGAGGCGCTATCCTCAGGATGTATGTCAGCATCCAACCTATCTGAGAACTCACTTTCTTTTTGTTCAAAGTTATTTTTTAACGAGTTAAATTCGGGATCTACCCTATCACGAAGTTCTGCCAAGATTGCAGAGTTAAAGATTTTAGTCAAAAGAGCATGGAAATGCCGTAATTCCTCTTTTAAAGTAGATAACTTAGATCTAAAAATTAACAGTTCCTGCTTATCACTCAAAGAACCTAGGGCTACAGAAAGTTCCCCAATTTGAGTCAAAATATCCCGTCTAAGATGCCGGGCCTCTCGAACTGACTTAGCCTCATCGTTATTGGGTCCCTCCCCAGAATGGCCTGCCCGACCGCAAAGAACATCATCAGGCTTAAACTCAGTCGAGTCTACGGCGGTCGAGTCCTTGTCGCCACCGAGTGTAGACATATTAAATGTTGGGGCTAAATTTAACAATTAAAAAAATGAAGTTACACAAACACACAAAATTATTAGGCTACAGTAGTTATAAAAAACTTAACTGCAAAGACCGTAAAAATACAAAAAAGAATTTAAATGCACGATACCGTAGCTGTACGGGTATGAAGTCCTAAAGTCCACAAAACTTGCTTGGATTCTTCCACTTGAATCTACAAGCACAGATGGATTGTCTTTTAATCTTCTTTCTTGCCAATGAATGTCAAAGTTATTTTTCTTCTGTACCAAACTGAGAAGAATTGTCTTTACTTTTCTTTGCTTCTGTAAGAGTGTAGACTACCAACCAACAAATCTTCTTTTATTATTTCTTGTACTTCTAAGTAGTTCTTCTGCACTAGCTGACAACAAACACGTCGTTTATTTTTATGCCTTCAAGTGCTTCTTGGCCTACCAGCTAACAAAATCGTTTTTTATTTTTCTTGCTTTAATTTCTTCTTGACCTACCAACTGACAAGAACTCGTCTTTTATTTTTTATGGTCACAGCGGTAAACCATAATCTCTTCGTGGGAAAATTGTAACGTAAGATTCCCAAGTCCGTTCGTCTGCATGCAATGACCCAAAAATAAACACACTTTCGAAACGTCTATTCAAAGTGTATTCCAGTAAAATTAGCCCGCGGCTATCGAAATGACTGGTGCAACGCCGTACACCTAAAAACTGTCACTACAATACAGATTACTTGGATAAAAGACGGAGAGTTTGTCCAGCTAGCAAGCACCAAATAAACCAGTTAAATGTGCGACCGACTTCCAACACACGACTTCAAGAATGAATCAGAAAAATTTGTGATAACTCAAAGGCACGCCAGCAGTTCGTGACGCAGCATTTCATGTCCAAACAGGTCTCAAACTGAAACAGGTTTAAACCGGTCTGACACGAGTCTTACGGACGATGGTGCAATTTTGGCTCATGTTTTAGGAATTTCCATGACGTAATATTCAGTAGACCCGAACGGTTTCTACATGACGTTTGACCAGGCGAACAACCGTCTGTAACAACACCATAGTTGCGAACCATACATTGGCATACAATATGATTGGTACATTACATTTTTAACTTCGGTAGAGCAATTTCCAAACTTGGACCTAAGCTGCTTGGCAGCGACATAAAGAGATCGCACTTGCCTTTTAATATTTGCGTCATCACTGATGGTATCATCAATCAGTAGGCTATACCTAAATATTTCACTTGTCCAACAAATTTAATTTGTGTATTGTACAGCCGCATGCATGGAGAAGTCAAAACTTTAAATTTGCGACATTGATGGACCAATCCAACAGTTTTGTTACAGTTGAAAATAATGTCGTGTCTAGAAGCATAGGATTCACACACATCAATGAGTTTTTGGGTACCTTTTAGCACTTGGACTAAATACACACAAGTCATCTGCAAACATTAGGTGATTCAAGTGAGATGAACCAGTATTACATCCGACATCTAGGGAATTCAATTCAGTCGATAAGTCATTTATATACAAAGAAAACAGGTAAGGACTTGAAACCCCTCCCTGCTTTACTCCGTTGGTGACATGGAATTTGCTTCTCAATTTTGTTCTCAATTTTGTTCTTAATGAGTAGGCTACAGCAGTGAAGAAGTAGGCTATTCTTAAATTTTACAACATATTCATAAAAAATGAAAACTTTTTCTACAGCTTCATTCTTTTGGATTCTTTCAGGTTCAAAAATACCCAGCCACAACAATGCAGTATGCATACACCAAAGTGGTGGCAGTGTAGAGTTATTTCACAAAAGGTTTGCAAAAAACAGCGTTTTACCCCGGCTAGGCTCTTCACTTCAGGTTTACCTTCACCCCAGCTTTTGAGCCGATCATTCGTTGCTATAATCTTACTATACTACGTGCCATTGTTACTGTAAGCCTACTAATCATGGACTACATTTAGGGGTAGGCACTTTAACATTACCCACTCGTCGAAGAGTGCCTGCTTTTCAATGTGAAATTGCTTTGTGTTTTAGTCACAATTTTCCTTATAAACTCCATTGATTGCAGTCATTAAGATCCTTCTTGCATTCAGTTCAGTTGCAGAAGAAAAAATAGTATTAGCAGAGGGTGGGAATCGAACACACGAAATGGAAATTACTACTCCTCTGCCTTAACCAGTAGGCAACGCTGCTTGTAGCGAAGCATTCAGTTAAATTTCTTTGTATCAAAATTTTTCGATCAGAATATCACGTGTCGAGTGACATGACTGAAATCAGCTGAATCGCGAGTACGCTTTTCGACGAGTGGGTAATGTTAAAGTGCCTACCACATTTAGGCACCTATGGTGCAAATCCGAAAAACATCTGGCAACTCTGGTAATAAAGAAGAGATAAAGCATAAAGATTTATCATTTTTCAAATGTTGGTAGGTTGGTTTTGAAATTTGAATCTTTATTATCAGACTGAAAAAGCCTTTGATAGGTTATTCCTGGTAGTTTTGCGTACTTGTGAGGCTTTTGACGCAGAGCCGGTGTTATCGAGATTGGCAAAGTGAAGTTTTCCGTTTGTTGAAGTGTTGTTGCCGGGAAATTATTCCATCCATTAGATGCCGCTGAATGGAGAGCAGTCCTGAAATGCGTTGCTCAAGCGCACACCTAAAAACCGAGCCAACGTCGCATGATCTTGAGTCGGGCGCGTAACCACTGAGCTAACGGGGTAATGCCATAGAAATTTTGCAGTGATTTGAGATTCAGTGATCACACTTAAAGTAACTTTAGCTCAAAGTTCAAAATTACATCGGCGTCCATTTTGCAGGTTTGCAAGACCTGTGTATAGTATATAGATTGGTATGCTATGGAACTATGGTTACCAGTTTTCCAGTTGTTTGTAATGGTGTACGTAGTATAGAAAAATTGAAACATCTCATCTGTCTGACAGTGTTATTTACTGATTACTAGACTATCGTACTGTATTTGAAGCTCTAGGTTAGGAGTGTTTTACGCAGATCAGGGAAGAAGAATTCATCTTCAAGATGAGTGACGATGAGTTGCCTGTATATTGTATATGCAAAACTCCAGATATTGAGCGGTTTATGATCATGTGTGATGAATGTGAAGAATGGTAAATACTAAATATATATATATACTTGTTTTTTAATTGTTGCATTAAGCATTATTGTGATGTCCACTGCAAATATTGTCTTGCTAATATGTTGATCAGCTGTAGAACAACACATTGCCATCTTAGATGCTTAAAACTCAACAACATGATCATTTAAGAAGATATAAATCAGCGTATGGTTCACAGGTCATGTTCTATTATACACCCTTGTGCATATTAATTGACTCAAAACAGTTTTTTTGATGATATTGTTTTATCAATCAATCCTAAAGTGATTTCTATTGTAGTGGTCATTGGTCATGTTGTTTAATGATGTTAGTTCATTGGCTTTAAAAATTTTTTTTAAAGAGATTCCACATTATTGCATCACACTAGGTGTTTCCGGATGATTCAGGCGTGTTTCAACAGGACCTTGCCATACGTCGAAAATTGTGACCAATTTTTTTCAAATTAAACAAGATAAAAGTGTTGGACTGGCCTGGAGACTTACCAGATTTAAATCCTATTGAAAGTTTATAATCGATGAAGACTTGTCTCTGCAAAATGGGTTGTACAACCAAAACCAAGCTGATGGAGGCCATAACTCAGATCTGGTTCTACGACGAACAAATATATACAGGAAAACTGTAAAAATTTAATTGACTCCATGCCCAAGTGAACTTTACAGATGATAGATAATAAATGTGGTCACATTTTGTATTAAAATGTAAAAAGATAATAAAAAATAATGCAAATAAACAATTATTTTGATGAAAATGATATTGTTAACTGTTTAAAAGGTTTGAGTCAATTAATATGCATAAGGGTGTAGGCTACAAAGTTTTAAATGATGTACTGTATTTTGTATTAGTATATAACCTTTAAAACTATTTATTTACTTTACATTGTTTACTAGTTGTTTGACATCTAATTACAGCATTGAAAACAAAGCCTGTTTCATTTCTTTCTTCTTTTTATCATTATTTGTCTATGATATATTTGTGTGTTTTACTTAAAGAATAGAGTTAGTGAAGCTGCATGCAGATTGCAGCTGTTGTGCAACCTACTTCCAAGTTTTACAAATATTGGAAATATTTTTTTGATAATTTTAAATTAACTGGGTGTGATCTAGTAAGGTAAGGATTTGTGATCATGCGGGCTAGTCCACAGATCATGTAAAGATTTTTTAATCCAGTGAGTAATTTTTTAAAGGGGTAAAAGTTTTCATCAAACCCTCTATATTATTTGTTAGTCACTGCAATAGATATATAGTCACCTATAATTTAGAAAGTATGGAGTAAATGATTTCTTTTTGATATATTGAAAGGTTTCATGGAGATTGCATAAAGATTACTGAAAAAGAAGCAAAATATATCAAGTATTTTTACTGTAAAACCTGCCGAACAAAGAATCCACTTCTTCAAATCCGATACCGCAAGAATAAAAAAGTAGAAGAAAAAGAAATATCTTTTAAAAAACGCATGAAAGAAAAAAAGAAATTAAAATTAAAGAAAAAGAAATTTGGTATGTTTGTTCTGTATGATAATTGTGAATTATTGATACCAGTTTGGCACTGCCACTTCACAAGAAGTGATTTGATATTAACAACATCTTAATCGTTTGTTTATGCTGTCAATCCTGTCATATCTAAGGGACAAGTGATTTTTAAGAGAAACTGGTTATCCTATTTATCACATTTTATGAATCTTATTTCAGGCCTTAAAACTCGTGATTTTTTCCGGCATCCATTGTGGCCTACCGAGAGCTCCTTCTCGGCGGCCAAATCTGCGTGCTTGGAGGCCAAAATACAAATAACGATAGCACAAGTAAATAGAATTAAACTTGCAACAAGGCCAAAATGATCACTTAGTGTTGAAGTCGGGGCGACAACCTCATTTTTCAACAACGATTATTATAGAATGCGACGACGATTATAGAATCGTTGTACTATGCAATAACTGCTTCATCGGGATTGTAATCCGGTATTGCGGGACCATCTAACGATACTAAATTGTTTCAACTGCTCGCTGCTCAGTAAATTGTTTCAACTGCATACCGCTTTTCATAAAACCTGACCATTCATACCGTTATGATGTTACCATTGCGGAATGGCCCGTTTCGGTGAGTCCGATCCCTTAACGGGAGATTTTTTCAAATTTTCTTTTTAATTATTGGGTACCGTAGCCTAATTATCATTGCCGTTTTAGGGTTTGGGGTTAGGGTTAGAGGTTAGGAACTCGCCGAATCGGACTCACCGAATCAAACTCACCGAATCGGACTCACCGAATAGTAGCAGACCCTTACCATTGAGGGTGTGAAGTCACTAACCCACAGCGGGAACATTTCTCAACTATGAAGACACGTGTTTTCCCTTCGGATGTCAACTAACCTACCCAGATAACATAATCCGTCATTTTTACATTGATTCTACGTTTGCAGTCATTTAAATTAGGGTAAAATTGACGAATTTTTTTGTCTGGGTAGTTCTCCTTTTTAACAACGATTCAATGTCCGACAACATTGAATTGACATAAAAATGACACTATTGCCAGCCGATGTAAATTAGCACTTCGGGAATTACAAACAAGACTTATAGCTGGTGATCGCAGCTGGATGTTTTCCATACAATAGCAAATGTTTCCGCACAATTTAACAGTGGTGATTATAACGAGCTGACCTAATTCTGCATCACTCTTTGATACTAGATGTTTTCGACAGTTAATCCACGATCATTTTGTTGTGAAATTAAATAACTAGCTAGAAGAATCCAGCGGCCAAATTGGCCGACTGAGGAGGTAGCACCAACGGTCATTTAAGCACTACTTAGCGGCCATGGCCGCCGGCTGCTTTAAGGCTTGTTAATTTCCTGTCATGTAAATTTGTATAGAAAAAGAAGATTTGTTGCAAAAAAGATTGATGCTAAGTTAACATTACGCTAACCACTAAGTCTGGTAAAATAGTGTTTATGTTATAACACTTGCTTTTATTTAATCATTGTACTCAATGAAATAGTTCAGTATCAAACATTTAAACAAAGTTGCAGGGTACGGTACATACATTCATGCAACTTATACACAAAACAAATCAAAGTTATTTAAAAATTCTGCTGTTATTTATGGTGTAATCTATTTAATGCACTTGTGTATATTCTTAGCAACAGGAGAGGTTCATAAGTCGGCTTCTGCACCAGTATTGGCTGAATCTAGTAAACCGAAAGGAAGGTATGAGAGAGACCAACCGTGGGAACCCAGCCGTGAATCAACACGAAGGCCTTCCCTGCATGAGAAAAAAAATGCATTGAAAATCTACAGTTCAGACAGTGATAATGATGTTGGAATAACTCTATCAACACCAGCAGGTATGTTATACACTACAGCATGTCAGCATTACAATACACTGCTTTTTTTGAGTACCGTATACAAGCTGTTGAAGCAAGCTAAAACATGAATAGTGAATACTGTATAGTATACACTATGATATACAACACAGCATTGGTTGCAAGCTTTCTTGAGCCATAATCATGGAACTCACTTCGTTAAAAGAAAGCAAAATCTTATTTTTAGGAAAATAAAAGTTGCAACTACTGTATTACCTTTTAAAATTTTGTTTTCTGTTTTTGTGCCATGTTAGCTTTTCACTATGTTGTGTGTTCTTTAGCACATCATCGACATACTGCAGAAAGCAAACCTCCAGTAGAATCAGTGCGTTCAGACTCACCAAAGCCTGAAGTAAAGCCCTTAAAACAAGCTGAGAAGAAGAAAGATGAATTATTCACTCAGCCTACTTTGAAAGAACGTCCAAAAAAAGAAAAAATTAAAAAAGACTCGTGAGTGATTAGTATTACCCAGTCTTCAAATCTGTTTATTTTCATATTGATTTTAAATACAAAAGTTGAATCAATGTAAAAAAGATATTTTTTTGCGGACTGTTTGCGACTTTTAAATTTTGATATTATTGGCTCTTGAAGTTTGGTAGTTTTGCATTCCTAGGGTGCGGTCATATCTGATTTTATAATTTTCAAAGTCCCATTTCAGAAATGTGTAATTGTGTATTTTGGATGAGACAGCAAAAGTTATAAAACATACGTACAAAAAAAAAAACGAAAAAACAGTCATAGCGAATTTTGTCTAATCGATGTTTGTATCAGGAGTTAACGTTGAAAGATTTCTTGCATTTTACAAAACTTTCAAAAAAATACATTCATCTGATTTAAATGTTTCAACTCTAAACCAAGGACATCATCAAGTTTGGCCGCACCAATTGTTGTTTTTATTTGCAAGCCAGAATGGAAGTGATGAAAATGCAGATAGCCTGCGTACTTTAAGCTGTTTTCTTGTTCTTAAGCTGTTCTGTGTTGATGATTTAAATTTTCCATTCAATGCAATGCGAACTACACGTAAGAGGCAAAAGTTGCCGCTTTTACATCTGGTGACTTTGAAACGATGTAAAACAGTGCTCACGGTTGCTTCTTTGACATGTGTACTTTGTACAATGTACATTAAAAATTAAAATAATGACACGAAAAAAACAACTGGGTATTGATTGTGGCTTCGTTCCCATTTCCCCAATATCGTTGTGCTTTGTGAACGTAATTCGATTGTCTTGAGCAAAATTATCACTATATTTCTATTTGGTAGGAAACGATGTGAGAAATGCGAGCATTGCTTGAGAAAGGAAGACTGCGGCGTTTGTGACACCTGCTTCGATAAGCAGCGGTTTGGCTCGGCGAGTAAGATCAAGAGGTGCAGGTTGCGACGTTGTCTGAACAAGAAAAGCGGCAAAAAGTCGAAAGAGAAAACGAAAACCGCAACGAAACGAAAAGCATCACCTGTTCCTGTAACTAAAGTCTTTATTTTTTAAACCTCATATTTGAACGAAGTGTCCCATGAAAAAGCTTTGATGGGGTCATTTATCTTTGGTGCTGTCATGGTCAATATCCGAGTCTCAATGCAATTTTGGTGATAAGTATTTATTGCAAGATTTTTATTGTGGTTACGCCGAACAGGTCGAGCGTGTTGAAGATGAGCCACAAACCAAACATCCAAGCAAGTCGTTTTATCCCAGTCTTCCTCAATATGCCATCCCCCCTGATATGAATGTTGAAGATTACGGTTTATACAAGCAATGTCTTGGCCCAGGCTGTACCAACGGAGCTGATGTCCCATCAAAGTAAGTGGACTCTCAATTTTTAAAGGATTTTCAGATTATTTATGCAGAGTGTAAATCTGCCAAACTCATGCGCTCTTCAGACATTGTGTTTTGCTATGCTTGAATAAACTACTGCAGCTTTAAAGCAAACGTCTTTGAGGAAGTTGGCAATTTTTATTTTTGTAAATTCATTTTAAAAGTCAATTGGGTTAGTTAGGCTACATTTTTTCATCTGGAGGTGCTAACAAATGCATAGTCAAAGAACTTTTAAGGATTTTTTTTCTCATTTTCAGACTTGTTGTTTGCTAGGTATTGTAGCGAGGCATGCGGCAGAAGACTTGCTCGAAGCAGATTACACCAGATCTTACCGGAACGCATACAGGAATGGAACAGCACGGCAACCGTAGCCAACGAACAAGGGAAAGCAGAGCTAGAGAGAATCAGAACTCGCATGGGTCAAGCCAGGAATGAACTGACAGCTTATGGTTAGTAAATTTAAGATTTTAGGCCTAACCTGCAAAATCTGTCTTCTTTGCTTTGTAGGTTACGATTTACGTCTCCAATCGTTGAATTAATGTGTAAACGACGCTTTTTCTCAATTGCCACAACACTCAGCGAGTGTGTTGATATAAAAAAAAATATATGATTTACTTGTTTTTGCAAAATAGCTTGGATTGCTGTGCTTCAAAACGCAAAGTTATTGTATTGCCATAAAAATTTTGAATCAATTGAAATTTGTTGCAGGCTTCTAAATATGCGCATGAAGTTTCTTGGTTGTGGAATTACCACACAGGGTTAAAATTGTTCATTTCAATGCCGATGATGAACCAATGGTACATAATTTTCCAGAAAAGAAATTCCGCCAACTGGAATCGATCATTGCCGCCGGAAAGAGTTTATCCATCGACGGAAAGCGGACCGACACCGATGAAGACAACGAAATGGAGGCGGATCATTCGATATATTGTGTCGTCTGCGGGCATTCCATCAGTTTAAAGGCTGCTATAAAGCATATGGACAAGTTAGTTTTTGTTTGCATTTACTGTGCAAAACATGTCGTCAATTGTAGATTAAACAACCAAACACTCCTCAGGTACGGTATCATTAATTTTTGATTATCACAGTTTTTTTTAGTAAGATGTGGTTAAGCTAGCATGATGTTACACGTGCTAGGCTACTGTTTTTTCACTAGCTGCTTATGATAACTTAGCGTATGTACAGCCGGCAGGACGTTGCGGAAAATTTCTCTGATGGCTAATGAACGATTCACAAACATACAAGGTGTTGCCACCGTGCCAAATCCTTTCATTTGTTAACTTATTTCGGTTTCGAACACACTTTCACGTTTTGTCGCTTCTACCTTTTTCCAGACCCCTGCTATATCATGGCGGGTAATATGTTTTGCTTTGCTGGTCGGAAATAAAACTAATATTACAACATTGCTTCAAGAAACTTTAACATCCTTAACACGTGCAGATGCTACATAAAGATAGAATCCCAGATGTCGTTCGGATCCGTCTACCCGACCCGAATTGAAGGATCCGCTCGCTTGTTTTGTGACGTATACAATGAACAACAACAAACTTACTGCAAAAGACTGCAAGTACGCGGCCACGTGCATTCTTGTTTTGTGATGGCAGCGAACTGCGGAAAATTACTCAACGCCTGGAACCGCTTACATATCTTGTAGCCTATCTTGTTGCTTATGTTATAAACGTTTCAAAACTTAAAAAGCATTTATTTTTTTATAGCAGATGGATAGTTTTTCACTAACCTCTCATTGTACTTTTAGGTTTTATGCCCAGAGCATACGAAAGAACCCAAAGTTTCCGAAAACGAAGTGTGTGGTTGCCCGCTCATTTGCGACATTTATGGTGAAAATACGCCTTCCAAAGCATCAGATTTCTGTCGACTGGCCAGAAGAAAGTGTAACAAACATTTCAAGTGAGAGAACTTTGATGATTCTGGTGGTTCAGATGTGATGACCTTGAGTTGAAAACCATTGTCTAAATCGCATTGAAAAGAAGTTAGCAAACAACTTGCGTTTGTTTAATTTAATTTTCGATTGACAATTCTTGTGCTTTGAGAGCTCGTTATGAGCGTTTCTGGAACTTGTATTGCTTTGGGCTCTCAAACCGGGATAAATTTATGCTACGAAAGAAGAAAACTATCTTCACAATCTAATGTGTAACAACCTAATGGCAAGGCTTATTTAATATATTCGGTTAAGGGTACACAAGAATAAAAAATGGGAGAGCTAATTTACAATTAATTTACTTTCAATAATTGCCATTATTTGGAAACCCGAGGTAAAATTTAATCGTAATCTTTTGTAAACTCAGTGAAGGAGTAGATTCAAGATACCAATGCACTGGGCCGCTTCTAGGCACAGAACCGTTGAGAAACTAAATTCGGCACGATACCAACGAAATACAGAGCCCTCCAAACAAGATAAAACTGCTAAAAAACTGACACCTTTTAAGAAATAAGCTACTTAAGGAAGAACACCAGCAATCAGCAATTACCAGCAAAATCATCGAGAAAAGAATCCCATTTTTCTAAATAAAACGTATTTGATCTAAATGCACTTTTACACGAAATTTTTTTTTGAACTTGCCGAATCTCTGAAGTCATCATGTGTCCAAAAGAACCCCCTTGCCAACGCTGCTGTCTACACGGTTGTGCTAATAAGTTACTGTCTGCTTTGTAGAGCGCTGAGAACGGTACACGGTCATATGATTCACTTTGTTACTGAGCGTGACTAATGACTATGATCTCGTCCATGGGTTATAAACTTGATGGTGTCTTTTAAGGTGGGAAACCATGTATCGTGCCGAGGTGGATCTACAACGGATCCGGCAATGGCTGAAAATTGACGAGATATTTGATGAAGAGCGACGCATCCGAACGGCCATGGCCAGCCGTGCCGGGTTGGTATCCCTTCTTCTGCACCAAACCATGGTGCACGATCCTACTTGTATTGATATGAGAACAAAGCCTACTGTCTCCAAGAAACCTGCTTACCGGCTCATGATATAGTCCGCAGAAGTTCAATGTCATTTATGGAGTTTTTTTTAACCAAACTGGATCATAGTTCTCTATTGAGTGTTTTGGAGGTAGCTGCTTCACAAACTTCAGGTTTTGTCCTTTGACAGAGAACGTATACTTCACTGCCATCATGCTTGATAATGTTTGTTACATTTTTGTGAGTTTAATTCAGTTTCATGGTTGTAACTTGAGAATCGTCGTTTTTTTTATAATACAATGCTTAGTTTTATTTGTCTATCCCGTTATCTATGTTTGTCGCCTGCGCTTCTGCAAAAAAAAAGGCTCCCGGATAGATGTTTTGCTCAAAATTATCCGCATTAATGGTAACTTACAAAATTGAGTCACTATCCACCAGGCCGAGGCCTGGACCAGGACCAGGCCAGCACCAGGCTTGGTGGATATGTTAGCTCCGATAGCTCAGTGGTTGCGCGCCCGGCTCAAAATCACGCAGCGCTGGTCCGACTCTCGGGGTGTGCGCTTGAGCAACGCATGCTAAGGACTGCTTTCCATTCAGCGGGATCCAATGGATGGAATAATTCCCCGGCAACAACACTTCAACAATTGGAAAACTTCACTCTGTCAATCTCGGTAACCGGCCCTGTGTCAAGAGCCTCTACAAGTATGCGAAACTACCAGGAATAACCTATCAAGGCTTTGTCAGTCCGAGTATAAAGATTTAAAACCAACCAATCAAATTTAATCCATTGTAGCTTAATATCATTTCTTTCAGTGCACAATAGCATAAAACAACATAGGTGGGGCCTACTGTAACTTATTATCTTAAGGTCCAATTCAACGTACATTACAACTTGTAACTTACAAGTGTAGGAACTGAAAACATATGCGGTTATTCAAAACAATAGTGCTTTGTAACGTCGCACCAGGTTGTAAAATCAATAGCTCAGTTCGGGCCTGACTTTACGAACAAAGAAATTGCAAAGTCAAGCGGAGCTGGTTCTACTCTCGGCGAGTGCGCTCGAGCAACGCATTTCCTGGACCGTTTTTCAGCGTCACCAAAAGGATAAAAGTCCACAGATAACAACAGTCCGAAACTTCGCCATGTGACCGGGCCTGCCTCGGCAAGTAGGTATACGAAAATGCGAGAATTTCTACAATTTATCAATACCGTCGCAGTTTTACAAAAACAGCTATCCAGAAAGTCTAGGGATCTAGGCCAGCGATTCTCAACCTGTGGTCCGCGGACCACTAGGTGTAGGGTCCGCGCACAGCGGACCACTAGGTCTAGGGTCCGCGGACATTTGCCTAGTGATCCGCGTGCAAAGTCTGAAATCGTTGTTTTTTAACCCTTGAAATCTATTTTTGATCAGGTCAACAAAGTTGTTAATTTTATCAAGGCTCATCCATTAAATTGTCGTCTTTTTGGTTCATTATGTTCAAATATTGGTCTTAATCATAAACAGCAACTGGTGCATACTCAAGTTCGCTGGTTATCAAGGGGAAAAGTGTTTAACAGACTGTTTGTGAGTTACGTGATGCTGTGAGGAGAGAGTTTCTTAGAGAAAAAATTCAAGTTTGTTGCTCATTTCAGCTATAGCCTTTGAGTTGCTGTTATGGCTTAAGTAGCCTACTTGGCTGACATTTTTAAGCAACTGTACAAACTTAATTCATCGCTGCAAGGAAAGCAGACAAATTTAATTAGGCCTACTCTCAGTGATAAAGTGTCTGCTTTTACGAAAAAACTTGATCTTTGGAAGACAAGATTATTGCAAGGTAGGCTACTGTAACTTTGACCTGTTTAATCAATTGAATTTGTACGAATTCACTGAGAAACCAGAAAATGCTGACATCAATAAACAACTGTTGATGAATTTTATTTTTGACCATAGTCAGTCACTGCAGGATCAATTTAACTTCTACTTTGGTGATTTGAATGTTCAGAGTTTTTCGTGAGTTTCCAGTCCCTTACTCCGATTGAGTTATTAGCCTACGTATTAGGCTACATCTCGTTTGGACATGCTGTGCTCAAATGTGCAATGTGTAAGCTCAAGGCTAGCTCTAAATGTAGCATTCTTTCTAATACTAACTACTGTTTATGACTTAGCAAGCAATAGCCTAAGTGACATTTGTTAGTTCCATGGGGAGGAGGAAGGGGAAGGGAGTAGTAGTCCGTGACTGAGACACAATTTTTTTAGGTGGTCCTTGAATCTGAGAAGGTTGAGAACCTCTGCTTTAGGCTACTCACATTTGTATCTTCCACTTTTGCAATTTCTCTAGACAATGTCAACGTCTGTGTTCAGTCAAAAATAAAGTTTAGTGATCCTCGAAAAGGTCGACAAGCCTAGATGTTTTACACAAACTAAATATTTACAAAGTTCAGTTGGCTGCGTCGGGCTAAAACTTATGATCCCACAGAGCTAAGTTTTATCTGGCCAGTGGCGAAGCTAGGGAATGTGCCGTCCGGGGCGGATTCAAATTTTGCCGCCCCTTCAAGAAAACGCATGTGAAAATGAAATGCGTTTTTTTTAACAGATTATAATCAAAATCAAAAATCTTAATCTGAAAGTGCAGCCCCCAGACGTGCCGCCCGGGATGGTCCGTCCCCCCCCCCCGCCCCCTAGCTACGCCACTGTATCTAGTCATCTATTCGTCATAGTACATGACTAGGGAACTGTGTTCCGAAAGCTAGTGTAATTTGATATTGCCACAACAAACTCGCAGCATCAGGCTAAAACAGATCGTTAATAGAATCTACACTGTGAAGTAAGCAACGATCATGCTGCTAAATGCGAAACTCAATCAATTGCATAAGTTTTATCAGTTAAAAGACAACCAACCGCAGAATTTTGCAAAATATTCTATGATGACAAAAAAAAAGTGAAGACGAAGTCGTAGCCTACCAGAAAGTAGAACCACCATTCTTGGAGGAAACATAGGATCGTTCCATAACGAGATGGCTCGATATAGTGATGAATGACAGCGGGGTGGGCATAAAAACGTTGAAGGAAGTTGCGAGGAATCGAGAGCTGTGGAGTTTGAAAGGAGATGATTTCAAGAGTGACCGACAGTCAAAATAGACTGAACGGATAATGATGATAATTTATAAACGTATTTCCAAAACAGTTTAAAAGTACCACCACCTAAGTTTACTTTATCCGTAAACACTAGCCTACTCTATTCAGACAAGGTGGTCTCAGCGGTAAACCATAATATCTTCGTGGGAAAGTTGTAACATAAATTTCCCGGATCCTTTCGTCTGTAGGCTATGTGATAACACCGAAAAAATACTCTTCTGGAAACGTCGTTCAAGAATTGTATTTCAGCAAAAAATAACCACTGGCTGTCGAAAATGGAGTGCAACACGATAGGCTACACCACTAAAAACTTGTCACCACAATACAAATTACTGAGATAAAAGACGGAAATTTCGTCTAGTTGGTAAGCACAAACAAACAGTTTTAATATTTGACCAACTTTTCAAAACGACAATTCTAAAATGACGAATTAATTGCGATATTTCAACTGCACGTAACCAGCTTCTGTGACGTAACAGTGATAAGCATTATGAAGCAATAGACCTTTTGCATAACAAACCAACAGAGCGTGACGTTGGAGTCGTGAACGACTAGCCGCTGTTTGCAATGCTGTGCAATAGAGTTAGTGGCGTAGTTTGCAGGCGAATAAATTGCTTAACGTTTGCTTAAGCTGTTGTTTTGTGGTCTTTACAGGTAGCCACTTTAACAAGTCGAATTCTGCCACTGAAATTGATTAGAATGAAACCGCCAACCAATCATAAGCTACGGTTTAAGTGACGTAAAAAATGGCGAAAAGAAGATCATAGAAAGCAAATTAAGTGATTGATTTTTTGTCAGCTGGTTGGCTTAGGGGTTAGGGTTAGGGATAGAAAGTAATAATTTCATTGACGCGTGTTCGATTCTCACCACTGCTATTGCTCTTTTTCTTCTGTAATTAGCAAATAAAGTTCAAAACAAGCATTAACTCTCTGGGTGAGTGCTAGAAGGGTCACAATTGGACGGTAGCCTCTTATAACACTTTCTGATTGGTTGGCGCTTGCATTGTAGTCAATTTCAGTGGCAGAATTTCGACTTGTTAAAGTGGCTACCGTCTTTACAGGCGTGTATCAGTGTTTCAGTATAATTTTCCAGAAAATAAAACTCTTTTAAGTTGTAAACTTAGGCTACAGAAGTGTTAACCTTCGACCCGTTCTTTACTGTATTGGAAGCGATCTTGGCCGGCAAAGATAGGAAGAATTTCCTGTATTACACAGCTTCAAAAGCTAAGCATGCAAATCAAAATGTTGATGCAGAACTTGATGACGATGCTACTTTCGAAATACCTCAAAATGATACAGGAGCACTGCATCTAGGCTACATAGACTAGAGGTAGAAGATGAATTTTTCTTGGTGTTGATGAAGCTTCGCATGGGTTTGTTTTATACAGACTTAGGCACAAGACTTGGTGTTACTTCTGCATTCGTACTGTACACCGTATTTTTTATTCATGAATGCATCTCATCTCATGTATTCAAGGTTGATTAGTTTGAACATATTCCGTCATCGTGATGTCATCATAGCAGCCATGAAGCTAGACTTCAAAAAGGACTAGCCTACTCAAGCACCATGATCACCATCGACTGCACTGAAGTACGTCTCGAAACACCATCCTCACTTCACCGTCAGTCGCAAACGTACTCGAACTATAAAAGTACGAACACTGCAAAGGCATTAGATTAATGGGAGTTGATCTAAGAAATGGGGCTATTATGTTTGTATCTCAGTTGTAGGCTACACTGGTAATGTGAGTGACAAAGAAATATGTCAGAGGAGTGGATGTTTCACCTTCTGAAGCAGAAAATAGCTGCTAATGCACTGCACTTCAATGATGTTGTTATGGCCGAAAAAAGGTTTCTTATAGAAAAAGATTTAGCCTACATGGTATTGGTCTACATTTGAATATCTCTCCTTTCCTAGGTAGGCCTCAAATGAGTGAAAACGATGTGTTGAATACACGAAGTATTGCACGCCATCGCATTCATGTATTGTAGAGAGTGGGCCATAAAAAAAATTCGTCAATTTCACATCTTCGACAGGAAAATACCAGTGACTATGCTTGGCATCACCAATGAAGTGTGGTTGGTTTGTTGCATATGTTATGCAGAATGAAAAGAAAATGTTGCAAGACAAGGTAGGCTACCACTAACGTGATCTATAATTCCCGGTCAAAATGCACACGCTCCACAATGGCCGTCCTAAATTGCCTTTCCTAGTCTGTTAGCCAACATTATGATTAAAACGAACAAGAACTGAAGTGTACCGATAACATACAACAATTCATAAACACAAAAAATTTACTTTCACCTGCCAGCGACCTCACGCTTGCTTGCAATAACAAGAAACGCCTTCATAAACCGTAGAAAACAAGCGATTCTTAACCCTCAGACTCCGCGTAACTCAAACGTCACGCTCTGGTGATTTTGAATGTGCAAAAGGTCCATTACAGCGCCAGGTAAATTTGGCTTAGCCTACGCAAGATTTCGCAATTCAAGATTTAAAATGATGAAATATTTCACAGGTGTTTCAAATGATGGTGAAATCTGTGTTCATTTTTAGAAATATTCCATGACGTAAGATGCCAGCTAGGTCAAGTTGTAGACCATAACGGTTTTATGTGACGTTTGATTTGGTGAACGATTGTCCGGAACACAAGGCTATATTTTCTCATTTAAACGATTTTAAATTATGTACTAAAGATATTAAATATGTGGAAGCAATAGTTTGGCAAAGCAGAAGTGGGGAAAAACGGCAAAAACATGACACGTAGGCCTACTACTAATAAATACTTGAATATATGGTGATTAATTCATATTTGCTTTAATGTTGATATTTCTTCTTGTTTGTTTATATTATTTGTTTTTTGTTTGCTTGCTTTTTATTACTGTGTTGTGTTAGACTGCAACAGGTGGCAGTTGACATAGATGACCTTACAGGTCTTTCGTTGCCACCCCGCTGTGCTGATAGACACTCAATTTGTATGTACTTTTTGTTTGTTTATCGCCAGCAAAACAATAAACTGAACTGAACTCTTCATTTTAAACCCCAGTAGAAAAATAAAAACAAAATTATATTTTCACTCTGGTTCAGACCAAAATTTGTTTTCCGGAGCCAAATAAAAAATTTGGAGAAGTTCATACTCATAGCCAACAAGTTTTTAAAGTTTTTCTTGCTTAGTTTGGTGGTCTTTTTGGATGCATTAATCGATCTACTTTATATGTAGGTTATGGAAAATTGTCAGTTTAAAAGTCATTAGTGTGTTCCATTCTTGTTTGATTGCAACAATGTTTATGAATGTATGGATAGGCTAATGATACAAATCAATAACTTTTTTTCCTAAAAGTCTGAACCTTAAAAAATTTGACCAGGCTAACACTCACAATAGTACTTCAATAAAATTTAATTTATAAACACATAATTTAATTCATAAACGCATAATTTAAAAACACAACATAAATTAAATTTTTAACCTGTCAACGTTTTGCCACTTTTTCTCGTTCATTCAGATGCTAGTATATCGATTATTGCAGCTAGCACCAGTACTTTTTTTTTTCTGGACATGTTAATACTGTGGCAGTTTTATTTGATCGGCACCAGTCTTTTAATCCAAAACACTATTTGACCGATCATGACGTATTTTTTTCATTCACCTCTTTCAAAGACAAAAGGAGAACAAACGAAAAAAATTGCATATTATATATCTTCTTCTTCAATTGCCTTGCCTGAACCAGGTATCGACGGCCTCAGATGAGTAATTAGACCAAATGTTCCTATTGTATGTTGCATGGATGATCGTTTCTGCTTTGTCGTTAAATTGCTTCAGATGTGTTTGTCTTTGTCTGCCAGGTGCCCGCTTTTCAAATATTTTACCAGTTAAAGAGAGATGCTCCACTTTTTGCTTTCTTATTACTGTATATTGCCAAGAAATTTATGTTGTCTGGTTTTCATACTTTTTAACGGAGTTCTGGTTTGGTTCACTTGGTTTAAAACTTGTTTTCTTTGCCAGCCATATTATATATAATTTCTAATTTCAACACCTTTTTTTAACTGAATCAGTGGTGTGTACGATATTTGTCAGGCTGGTATTCCCAAGGATATGAGTTCGATACTACCCGGAAGCGCATCATTTTAAAGTAAATTCTAACCTGAAGTGACTCATCATTAGGCTACTGTATTTTGTGGTGAATTTTTAATTTGAATAGGCCTACAGCCCAATTTTTTATGTCTTTTCAAATATGAGTAGGCCTAATCAGTGGCGGCTCGTGTAATGGTGCTGTGGCGCTGCAGCACCACCAATTTTTTTGGCTCATTCTGCTCGTAAAACAAGTCGTGATTTTTCATTATTTTTGTTAAATTTGTTTAAGTTTGCAGACGTTTCCAACTTTTTCGCTTTGTCTGGAAGCGCCTTCTCAGAGAGGGAAACTACCTCGTTGTCACATGACTTCCACTCAAGCTTGACCGCTATCATTTCGCTCTGTGAGGCGCTGCGATTTTCCGTGCACCGAAGCGCGAGCGGCATAAAAGCAAACAAACCAAGTCGAAGTCACGTGACAATGACGTAGTTTACCAGTCTGGCAATGCTAACGCTCGTCGTTTTGGTGCTGGGTTGCCATACTGGCGCGCCTAGGGTTGCCATACTGGCGCCTAGGGTTGCCATATTGGCGATTTATCGCCAAATTCAAAAAAATTGCCCATTTTCAAAGGTGTTTGTCTACATATTTGGGGTTTGGTTATTTGGTTCTTTTTTAACTATTTTTTAAAACCGATTTAGTTTAACTAACTATTAACTTACTTGCAGAACAATACATTGCAAAAGTGTTTAGCAACGCTTTCTGTCACAATAATGGCTGCAGCCAATTCACCAATTTAATTTATTTTTCCTTGTCTTAATACAAAAGAAACGATATAGTGGAAATAAAATACAACAACGAAACCAACAAAAGGAAAAAGTTCAAACCGCAAAAGTTTTATCTTAACTTTTCATTACAATTTAAAGCTGAAGATGCGCACAGAATGCACCAAATTAAGTGTCATTATTCAAATTTTTCTGGGGGAGGCCCCCAGACCCCCCGCCGTTTTACTCGCCTTCGGTGAAGTATTAAGTTTTACTCGCTCTTCGTCTGTCCGCAGCACCGCCACTGGGCCTAATGAAGTTAAAGTTTTTTTAATTTGCTGGAATTTAAAAAATTCTTTGGGTAAGTTTCCGTTCGTCATGAGAGGATGTTGATGCAACCTAGTTCGTACCCTGAACCTGGTTTTTTTTTTCGGTCATTTATCGGTCATTGATCGATTTTTTAGCAAAATGTCCGAAAAAAATATAGTCAATTTGGTCAAAATGTCCGAAAAAATATATAGTCAATTGACTATATATGACCAATAATGACCGAAATAAATAAAAAATGACCGAATTTTTTCAAGTCATTTAGGACAAATGACCGAAAAGTCTCAGCAAAAAAAAAAACCCAGCCCTGAACAGTTCTTACCCTTAGTTCGTATCCTGAAAAGATCAAAAGAAAAAATTAAAAAAAGCTAAAGTCGTTGATCGTAGTTTCTGCAAACATTTAAAAATTTTCCCTCTGAAAAGATTGAGAGAAAAAATAGCACAAAGCCAGTAAACTGAACATTGATGAAACCGTTTTTTTTAAAGAAGTGTTGTAACTTTTTACAGCCACCAAACTAACTTGTTGAAAGCAAAAATGTAATGCGTTGTTCGGTAAACACGGTCACGTCCTCTGGGTGCAACCTAGTTCGTACCCTGAACAGTTTGTACCCTCAGTTCGTACCCTGAAAAGATCGAAAGAAAAAATTCAAAAAAGCCGAAGTTGCTGATCGCAGTTTCCGCAAACAAACAAAAATTCTCAGGATTATTACCGGAAATTTTAAAATGTTTGCGGAAACTCCGATCTCAACTCTAACCCTTTTAAAATGTTTGCGGAAACTGCAATCAGCGACTTCGGCAAACTCTTAGGATCATTACCGGAAATTTTAAAATGTTTGCGGAAACTGCGGAAAAACGGAAACTGCAATCAGCGACTTCGGCTTTGTTCTATTTTTTTCTATCGATCTTTTCAGTTTGTTTGTTTGCGGAAACTCCGAACAGCGACTTCCGCTTTTTTGAATTTTTTTTCGATCTTTTCAGGGTACGAACTGAGGGTACGAACTGTTCAGGGTACGAACTAGGTTGCATACAGAGGATGTGACCGTGTTTTCCGAACAACACATTACATTTTTGCTTTCAACAAGTTAGTTTGGTGGTTGTAAAAAGTTACAACACTTCTTTAAAAAAACGGTTTCATCAATGTTCAGTTTACTATGAGTTTTTGGGCAGTGTTTTTTAGCACACAATTTAGTTTAAAATGAAACGCTTCTGGGTAGTATAGAGCTCATATCCTTGGGAATACCAGCCTGACAAATATCGTACGCGCCACTGATTCAATTCAAAAAAGCTGTTGAGATTACTTATAGTTATATACTTATACTGTATACAAAAAACAACAAATTTTTTTTTTAATTGGTTAAGCGGTTTTTGAGATACGGTTGTTTAAAATATTCACCACTAGGTGGTGATTTTATATCTGAGTGAAGTGGGCATGTAGGCCTTTTTGTTAACATATGGTGTTGTGCTCACATTATTAAGTATAAATATAAATCAAATATAGTTATTACAATCTGAATCCTTCAGATAAGGATTCAGATAGTAATAACTATATTTGACTAATAGTTTTCATTGTTTTAAGTATAAATGTATGTATCCCCCTATTTTGGGGGTCAAGGAATTCAAATCTGAGTTCTAAAATGCATTTAAATCAATCCAAATAGGTCAAAAAGGTGCAACCTATTCCCTCCCCTGAACAGTTTGTCCCCCAATTTTGTCCACTGAAAAGATCGTGAAAAAAAATATGACAGAGCCGAAGTCGCTGATCGTAGTTGCCGCAAAGATTTTTAAATTTTTTCCTTGAAAAAAATCGAGAAAAAATACAACAGAGCCAAAGTCGCTGATCGGAGTTGCTGCAAACATTTCAAAATGTTTCCTTTAAAATGATCAAGAGAAAAAATACAGAAGCGCCGAAGTCGCTGATCGGAGTTGACAAAACAGTTGACCACGCAAGGTATCTTGAAGTAATAGAACTTGATGAATCAAACCTTAATTTTGGGTTAGGGTTATTGATTTAAGGTTAGGGTTTGGGTTAGTCATACTTATTTTGTGGTGACCCTTAAAAACCCAAGGGAAAAATTATAAAATGTTTGTGGAAACTTTGTATATCAGCGACACCGGCATTGTTCTATTTTTTTCTCGATCTTTTCAGGGGACGAAGTGTTCAGGGGATGGAGTAGGTTGTATTTGGGTCAAAATAGTATTTCAAAATCAGTTTTCATACTTTCCACATGACAAACTTCTGAAGCTATTTTTGGAAAAGTTTGGGATAATTTTTTTTTTAATCATGATCCATGATTCCCATTCTACTATAAAATGTATATATGATTTACAATTTAGTATTGACCATAGAAAATTTGCATTATTGATCTTATAAATAATCTTGTAAACTTTATGCAAATTAAACACTAGGTTACTCTGTAACCATTGTCTTCAGACCGTTCGACAATCCATAACATTGGACAATGTTTCTATTCTTACTGGCATCCAACTTGTTGGGCTTTGTCGCAAAAAAAAAATGGTTTGTTATTTTTGCCAAAGTTTAACAAGTATGTTTGGCTGCTGTACACATTTTTAAAGAAAGCGTTTTATTGATAAACATTATACTTTTAGAAATTCACTGTATTTACAGTGCTGTATAAATAGTCGTCCCGTTTAAGAGTTTTAATATGTAAGATGCTCTATTATAGTTATTCACACAATGTCATTGACAATTTTATGGTGTATCACTTTGAAGTCTATACAAGCAAAAGATAATGCAAATGTTATGTAACATATTTGTGAGCTCTAGTAGTATTGTATGTTTTAAACTGCATAGTATATAATTAAAGAATAATTGAAAATCATTTTTCTATGATAAGCTTCTAACATTTCACTTGGCAGTCAAAGCCATAATTAACGACTGTATTGACCTAGTGTTGTGGTTTGCAACATACAACGATTAACATAGCGAAGAAGATTAAGCAACTGGGTAGTACCTAGCTTGTAAGTACAGAAAATCAATTTCCTTTGAATAAAACAGGAAAGTGAAATTCTTACAAACTTAAGAACCAAGCTAGGTTAATTCAAAGACATTTTGGTCCAATGTAAAAGTTTGGTTTCAAAGTAATTTTCACAAGATATTTTATTTAATTGCAGAAGTTTTTTCATTTTAGTTTAATATTGATATTAAATTCTCAAATTGCAAGACTTTCGACCACTGGCCACCTGTCTACAATTTACAGTGTTTTTTTGCATTTAATGATAAGAGCCTATGATTCAAGAAAAGCATCTACAATTCTACAAAGCATACAAACTGCCTTACATTAGTGAACAAGTGAAAGCAGAAAAAGATCAACAGCTTGCTTAAAAGAACATTCCTAAAAGGCATTATTAACTGCAGACAGAGGCCAACTATTTTAAACTTAAGGTTCTTTTCAGTGCAGTAAAGTTATAGAGTAGAAACTTAATTTGGATTGCTTCAGTGCTTCATTGTTTGGAATCAAATTAGGTACCGATATATTTTATTTGTTTTCTAACTCTGTCTGTGTTGCTACATAGTTCTTACTTAATTTTTTTATACGTAATATGTACCCTACTTCATCCATTACACGTCGATATCTACTATGTAGTCTTTTATGTAGTCTATGTTTTTGACAAGGAATTGCAAAAAATGACACGTTTCTATGCCAAACACTTTCCTTTTTCGGAATGGCCTGTTTCGGTGAGTCCGATTTGGTGAGTCCGATCCCTTAACGGGGGATATTTTCAATTTTTTTTTTAAATTATCAGGTACCGTAGCCTAATTATCATTGCTGTTTTAGGGTTAGGGGTTAGAGGTTAGGAACTCACCGAATAGTAGCAGACCCTTCCTTTTTATGTTCAATTTACAGCTATATTTATTTCATATTTCACAGCTAAATATTAGGAAACACAATCAAAGTAATAGGTAGGAGATGTAGTCACCTTAGTATTGCAATACTTGGGGTAAACTTTAAATATCATTGGCTGTGTGGATTTTTTTGAAACATTAAATCAGAATTAACACTTGAGAGTGCTGTCTTGCGGATATGTATACCATGGAAGAGTTAAAGACATGGTGGGAAGTGCCTGCAATCGCTCACTTTTTTTCATTGTTTAAAAGCAGTTTCTCCTTGACTGATTTCACTATTGAGGTAAGTTAAATTATCTGTTCGTAATTCATCATGGCATGTGATTGAACTATTGAATAATAATTCATAAGGTAAGTTTTTATTTTCAATTTGGCTCAACACCCTAGAAGCCAAGAAAGATAACATTGGTTGTAAAATTGTTTTTTAACAATTGTATAGCCTGGTTTTAGAAAAAATGCATTGGAAATTGATATTGTTGCTATTTACAAGTTAGTACGCTATCAAACAATATATTTTTTAACACTACAAAAAGAGTGCTCAATGTCCAGTAAAAGAGTGAATTAAAGCAAATGTGGTTCAAATATAATTCTTATTTGAATAAAAACCTTCTGTGGATCCCACCAAGGGTGAAACAAGGCTATCAATATTAAGATTTTAGGAGAGTAGCAATTGCAGGGGTCCCACTCGGCATAAAATCATAAAAAATCATAAAATTTTGCTTGATTTGGAAAAAATCATAAAATAGCATAAAATATAGACACAATCATAAAAAATCATAAAATTTAGTTGTAATGGAGAACTGAGCATGTAAAAATCAAAAAAATTAATATAGTGTAATGTGTAACAATTCCAACCATGATAACAGCATAATTATTTGTGTAACGATTGTGTTGAATGCATTGATTTAGGATAACATGTGGTTGCGTAATCAAGTCCAGTGTTGCCTGTGGAGCTGGAATGAGAAAAGGAGCGTAACTAGATACTTTCAGTGCATGTTTTAAACGTCATTAGTAGGCCTTAAAACTCGTGTTTTTTTTCCGGCAGCCATCGTGGCCTACCGAGAGCTCCTTCACGGCGGCCAAATCTGCGTGCTTGGAGGCCAAAATACAATAACGATAGCACAAGTAAATAGCATTAAACTTGCAACAATGTTAAAATGATCACTTAGCGTTGTTGAAGTTTGGGCGACGTCCTGCAATAGAATCGTTGTACCACGCATTAAATGCTTCATCGGGATTGTAATCCAGTATTGCGGGACCATCAAACGACCCTAAATTGTTTTAACTGCTCGCAGCTCAGTAAATTGTTTCAACTGCATACCGCCTTTTATAAAACCTGACCATTTATTCCGTTATGATGTCACCATTGAGGGTGTGAAGTCACTAACCCACAGCGTTCTCAACTATGAAGACACGTGTTTTACCCGGATGTCAACTAACCTAGTTCTCCTTTTTAACAACAATTCAATATCCGACAACATTGAATCGATATAAAAACGACAATATTGCCAGGCGATGTAAATTAGCACTTCGGATTAACACTTCGTTAAAATAAACATCGGGAATTGCAAACAAGACTTACAACGCTAGTGATCGCAACTGGATATATTTAATACAACAGTAGTGACTATGATGCGCTGACCTAATTCTGCGTCACTCTTTGATACTACATATTTTCGACATTTAATCCACAATCATTCTATTGTGAAATTAAATAATTGGCTAGAAGAAACCGGCGGTCAAACTTGGCCGATTGAGGAGGTAGCACAGGCGGTCATTCAAGCACTAGTTAGAGGCCATGGCCGCGATGGCCGCCGGCTGCTTTAAGGCTTGCATTAGACATAGACAAGTAGACGCTGACAAGATTTCAAGACATTGCAGTTATTGTGGGAGAATGGTGAAAGGATAATTTGACAGCAATGTTTTGGAAAAAAGCGTAGGGCTAGGCAAGGAAACTATTGAGGCCATTTGCAAGCAATGTGTTACTCAGGCGAAATTCATGGCGGAAATTCATGGCCTTAAACCTTGAGTGGGACCTCTGACATTACTTCCTGTAGTTTTTGCCTTAGCAAAAAACTTCAAGTCAAAAATTGCATCTACCCAAAGATACAAAAGGATTTAAGAAGCATTAAAGGATCCTTTGATTGAAGCTTATATTTCATTTGTATTATTTGCTTCTGGTGACTTTGAACGGTTTTTAGTCCTATTCCAATATGAAGAGCCACTGATTCACATTTTTTACTCAGCAATGTGCTATCTGATCACAGCTTTGCTTAGTAAATTTATCAACAAAAAAAAACAACATATCATCCACAGAGTCAGAAAATCTTGTGCTTGATGTCACAAACAAAGAACTTCAGAAGCCCTTGAACTTGATTGATGCTGGAACATGAGCAAAAATTTTATTCAGTGATATTGCAGTCCTTACTGAAGCCGACAAGAAAAAATTTAAATCAGACTGTCTAAACTTTTTTGTGGTTGCTACAAGTTACCTTTTACATCATTTGCCATTGCATTCATCTGTTCTTAAGCAGGCACAATTTTTGCACCCAGAAAAAAGAAATGATGTTGGAACTACAACTTCTACTGTCAATCCATTGGACAGTTTCCAATTGCATTAAAAAGTGTCGTGCAAGTGCTTTTGCAATTGATGTATCTGTTTCAAGAGAAGAACTTTATGATAAGGCAAGACTTCAGTGGTTGCGGTATCAATCTAAGGATATTCTAGATGAGTTTTACAAAAAGACTGATCTTGAAAGTAACAAATACAGTATACACCAATTCCCAATCTTCTTACTGGACTCAAGCACAAATCAAATATGGTTTAACAGTAACACCCCTACCAAAAGTGTCTTCCTACAAGAGAATTGACTATTATTAGACAAAAATTGGAGGCCTGTTTGATGATGCTGGGATAAAAAATATCCGCAACTATTTAGTCTGGCAAAATGTTTTCTAACATTAAGTCACGGTAATGCCAGTCCTGAAAGAGGTTTCTCCATTAATACACATTTGATTGATTCACATAAAAGTTCTCTTAAAGGAATCACAATTGTTTCACTGAGGATGGTGAAAGATGAACTAAATCGGTATGATGATGAGGTAAACTTTCCCATTAACCGTTTGAGTAATGTTACTAGAAAGTTGGTTTACATGAAAGTTGCCATCTGATCACGGCTTTGCTTAGTAAATTCATCAAAAAAAAAAAAAAAAAGAACATATCATCCACAGAGTAAGAACATCTTTTGGTTGATGTCACAAACAAAGAACTTCAGAAGTCGTTGAACTTGATTGATGCTGGAACATGAGCAAAAGTTTTACTCAGTGATGTTGCGGTCCTCAGTGAAGTTGACAAGAAGAAATTTAAATCAGACTGTCTAAACTTTTTTGTGGTTGCTACAAGTTACCTTTCACATCATTTGAGTAATGTTACTAAAAAGTTGGTTTATATGAGCCATGCAAGAAAGATCAAGCCACAACAAATACTGATTAACAGGTCTGTTCCAAAGGAATTATGATAAATTGGATTTCCGCAGAACCTAGAAGTACTGGTTATTCCCAATGTCTTTGCAAGTCTGTTGTTTCGTTGATTTGATTTTTAAAGTGCAGCTTGCTCTGAACTGAGCTAAACAATTTAACCACATTTAAATAATGTAAAGTATAACAAGCTTACAGTAGGCTATATTATGTTTTCTACTTCCACTCAAAAGCTGTACCGTAGCCTATGTTTGCTTTTACAAAATGACTTGCATTGATTGTTTTTCCGTAATCGCTTCTTATCCTTAAACTGTATAAATAAATCATTTAAAAAAATTAAATGTAACAAAACATCGAGCTCTGATGTAAAATCATAAAAAAATCATAAAATTTTGATGAAAAATCATAAAAAAATCATAAAATAACCAAAAAAATTCATAAAAAATCATAAAATTTTTGACTTTTTTGGCATAAAATCATAAAAAAATAGGAACATCTTGAGTGGGACCCCTGCAATTGTATTTTCTTTGATTTAGAATTAATATTTCTACTATAAATTGAAATTCAACATAGTTTGACCTCAGAAATAATTTCTATTTCTTGGAAAGTGGTTTTATATGTGGGCTGCTTGTTTGGTGAATAAGCACTTGTGACACATAAACTTTGTTAGGTTATCGCGTGATCTTATCTGAAATATATCGGGAGGTCTTCACTGAAAATGCTTTTGGTAAACTATCTTCTGACAATAAGATTGTCACAAAGCATGGAAGAGCTTCTTTTCATGTTTGAAGCTGTGTTGTACTAGTCCAGTTTTAATCCGGTGATGTCCCCGTTACCGAGGGTGGCCGGATTCACCTCCAAGTGCCGCAATTGTCTTCACACCCTGCCTCCACATCGATCTGTCTAACGCGTCCTCTCTTGTCAAGCCCACCTTGCTGCTTTCTTCCTCAACTTGCTTTTTCCATGTTTTCTTTGGTCTTCCTTGTTTTCTACGACCCTCCACTCGCAACTCCAGCGCTCTTCTCAAAACATCATCTTCATCCCTTCTCAAAACATGCCCATACCACCTCACTCCATTCGCTTTTGCCAACTTATCAACACTCTCATTCAACCCAAGCAAGCTCATAAGTTCTTCGGTATTCCTTTTGTCCATCAGCTTTACACCACACATTGCTCTCACCATCGCTCTCTCAGTTCTTCTTAAAATCGCCAATTAGTTTTCCCGTAAGCACCATGTCTCACTTCCGTACAGCATTGCAGATCTCACACAACTAGTATAAATTCTTCCTCTCATTTTCAACGGAAATCTTCTACCACATAACAACTCTCGACACTCTCTGAATTTCACCCAACCAAACCTTCCTCTTGCAGTCACTGCCGCTTCACAACCACCACTGGCATTTAATCTATCTCCTAGATAGCAAAAGGCATTTACTGATTCAACTTCGTCATTCAGCTTTTCAACAGGACCAATCATTCCTTCCTCAGTCTTCTTGCATCTTTCACATTCAAAACTATTTCCAGATCTGCATGTCACTCTCTTCATCTTTGCACATCTTCCATGCACCCATTTCTTGCATTTCGTACATGTAACAGAATTTGCCATCACTCTTCTTCCGCAGACGCCACATGGGTCAATTTTGCTCATTGTGATTTCCCCTTCCGTTCCGCTTATTACGACCTTTGTCTTTTTGATGTTCACACGCATACCTTTACATTCAAACGACTCCTTCCACTTCTCAAATTTCCCTCTCAGATCTTCCATTGTGTCACTCAACAAAACCAAATCATCGGCGTACAGTATCTCCATTAATGAATCTTCTCTTACACATTCGGTAATCACATCAATCACAATGGCAAAGATTAGAGGAGAGAGGACAGAACCCTGGTGTACACCGACCTTCACTGAAAACTCGTCTGAGAGGGCAGATCCAACGCGAACTCTCGTCCTTGCACCATCGTAAAGACCCATTGCGGCTTGCACGAGAGCTTCTGGCATTACTTTTTTTCTCATTGCCCATTCCATCACTCTTCTTGGGACTCTATCAAACGCCTTTTCCATGTCCACGAAACACATGTACAAGTTCTTACCCTTGTCCCGATATTCCTCTTGCAACCTTCTCAAAATAAAAATAGCATCTGTCGTTCCCTTCCCAGGCATAAATCCACACTGCATCTCGTCCAGCTTCACCACAGATCTTATTCTATTCTCCAACACCCTTTCCACTACCTTCATTGCATGCTCCAACAGTTTTATTCCCCTATATGACCCACAATCCATTACATCACCCTTTCCCTTGAAGATGGGTATCACTATCACCACACTCATCTTCCATTCATTTGCACATTGGCAATTGTTTTCTATCTGAGATGACTGTGGTTAAGTTTCTTAGGTCTTCTTTTATGGAAATGTCTGCAGTTATGTGTAAGTATACAATTCTGTAGGCTTGAAAAGCTTGTGTTATGCACTTTCATGAAGTGAGTTGCTGCCAACATTGCTGTTGAAAATGATATTATGCCACTGCTAGATACAAAAATGTTTGTTTTTTTAGGAACTGGAAGAATCTCTTCTCACTGATGGACAAGACGATAAATCTACTACGTTCACATCTCGTTTGTTAACGGAACTACTGCAGGGTTGCTATGACAACCCCAATATCAGGTAAATTTAAATGCTGAAAATTGCACTAATTATGGGTGGACATCATGGAATTGTGCTAAAATAGATAAATAAAATAGACCTATGTCCTATTTATTAATAAACATTTATCATACATTGGTATCCGAAACATTTCGGTTGAATGTCTTTGATCTATCCACTGTAGTTTTATTCAATCCATGTAGCTTCTATCAGAGTAAGTCTTTATGATGCAGTCCGAATAATATGAGACTTGATTAATATGATTATTTCTTGTATCATATTTGATGTTGAGATCATGCTGTTTAGAAATATCACTTGCAGTGAGATTTAATAACAAAATTAAATCTCTTAACTCTCCATCTCTGACAAAAGTCCATCAAGAATTATTTATTAGACAATGTTGTTTCAATATCACAGTCATTGTTAAAACGGATGGATCTCTCCCAGTTACAGACTTTCACCTGTATATTTAAATTTTGGAGGAATAAAACGTTATTCAAGTTAAGCTAAAATAAAGTTCTGTTGCAAATAGTCAGAAAAAAAATTTTTTTGAGCGCACCATCAGTCAAAATGCATTAGCTTTCAAAGATTATAGAAGAAATGATAAATGGAAAAAAGAACAAAATACAGACTAATAATGACTTGGACAAACATTACAGATTTAAATTACAAAAGTATAATATGGTATGAAGTGCTCATGGTCTTAAACAACGGTGCGTTGTATAGTGTATGTATAGCCTACATTACAGAAATGAAAAATCACTTTGAGATATATTTTTTTTATACTTGCACTGTAGATAGGCTTAATACTTCTGAACAGCACAACAGGCACAAGAGATAATCAAGTCTCATGATATTTGGGTATTATGGGATATGGATTGTGTGATTTGCGTTCAAGTCATTCAGATCTTGTTGTAATGGTATGGACCGAGCTCGCATAGCTAGTTTTCTTGCCATACTTTTTAGGTATTATACAGTATATTTTTAGAAAATGTGTTTTCTTTAGTGTCACTTCTTATCATGAAACCTTAATCCACATCATGAAGAAGCGTTGGGAGGAGAAAGATGGAAGAGTTAATCCTCTCTCCTCCATTAATGCAGACTTTCATTCTCTTCCAACTCTTCTCAAAGTTCAAATCATTCATCGTTTGACTGAGTACAGACTTGATGCAAGTGTAAGTGATTAAGTATTGTATTAAAGTTTCAAATGTATCGGTCAGACGGTCATGTATTTTGACTGGATGGATGGTCATTTAATTTTTGTTTGGATGCGAAACGTACATAAAACAAAGACGTACAGTTTGCATCCAATGAAGGTTAAGTTTGTGAAGTTAGTGAAGGTTTTAACTGAATTGAATTTTGTCGGTGACCGTGATATGTTCGTGTTTTTTCAGGATGTTGAAAGCAAGCTGATTGGATTGCAACCTTCTGATCTTCGTCTGGAACCACTTGGTGCTGATAAACATGGTTCAAAATATTGGTACTTTTTTGGTGTCAGGTATGTACTTACGCACGTGCAGTATTTATATTAAAATTCTGTTGTGTATCAGTCTAAATATATATAGTACGCTACATTTTTTTGCTTATAATTGTTAAAAACGTTCATCATGTGATATTGGGCATCCAGACTCTACAAAGCAACTCCTCCTCCAAAGAAGAAGGCGAAGATCAAGAAGCGAAAACATGAGCATAAGCCCAAGAAGAAGGAACCCAAGAAACCAAAGCTTCATTCTGGAACAATAAACAAGACCTTTCTAAAAGTACCGTGTCACACTGTTATAACATAATGTGTTTTCATACGCAGTTGTATTCGTCGCGGATATGCATTGCTCTCAGTGCTTTGCAAAGCAGACATAAGTCAGTTCAGTCATTTAAAGGCACCGCCGGTTTACAATCTACATTATTACATTGCTGTATTGTAATATTGTAAAAAGGCAAATACTATAGTAAAATTGCCACTAATGTATCATCATGTCTGGAGTATCTAATGCGCTTATTTATTAAAAAAGATCCATACTTGGTTGATGTTTAAGAGTCGTATGCAATTAAAGTATTTTGGAATCTTACGCAATGTATACAGTAAATCAGTAATACACTTATTGTGGTACGGTACAGTAAAAGTTGCACATAACATTTGACCATGTCTTCCACATACCTTTATCTCATGGGTTCATTTTTGGCGTAATGCATTCAGGCCTCGAAATTCACGGCGGACACCGCGGACATGTCCGCCGTCACAGCATGTGATGTCCGCGGGAAGTACCCTCCAGATCGGTCATATTTGTCCGCCGAGAAATAACACAGGAACCAGCGATACAAATCGTCATTGCATAGCACGAACAATATTGTTGCGAGAATATAATTTCCCGCGCATTCTAGCGCGCATCTAAACAATGTGAATAGGCCTACTGTATTCCTTAGCTTCCACTCATGCAGGAAAATGTTCGATTTTTACGTTGCTTCAACGATTGATGACATTGAATCAGCGTAACATTTAGGTGAATTCTTTGCCAAGAATCGATGCGAGTACCGGTACTTCT
Organism: Aplidium turbinatum; assembly: GCF_918807975.1. Taxonomy (NCBI): domain Eukaryota; kingdom Metazoa; phylum Chordata; class Ascidiacea; order Aplousobranchia; family Polyclinidae; genus Aplidium; species Aplidium turbinatum. The sequence continues at coordinate 53,357,745 of NC_137472.1, forward strand.
ACACTAATCACGCGCAACTTAGTTCAAATTTTTGAAGTTTTGGTATTGCAGTAAGAAAAGGCCCAAGGAAAATTCACTTTCGCTCACATGACACGCAAAAATAAATCTAAAGAAAAATGCCTATAAAACTTTGCACAGCAGAAAATAGTAGCGTTAGTGTGGAAGTTTTCCTTCTCGTGTCCAGAGCATTGTGACACAAGAAGCCACATGACCTCTTTCGGTGGTTCTAAGTTAATCAGATATGCGGCGCTTTGACTCTTTAAGCGCACGTCGTTGATCTGATGAAAGCCTTTCAGAGTAACTTTGCTGAAATTTTAAAAAGCCTTCTAAACCGTAGCTAACTAGCTATAGTTCTCAAATGGTGAAGAATTATCAAGATAAAGTGATTAAACATGACGATCGACGCTAAATCTGGTGTGTCCGCCGTGAGACTCAATTTGTCCGCCGAGATAGCTGCTCAGACCGGACACGTTTGTCCGCCGTAAACAAAAACGAATTTCGAGGCCTGTGCATTTGGAATTTGAATCAAAGATCAGGTGTTGTCGCGAACTTAACCCGATATAGGTTTCATCGAGTTACCAGTACGTTGTTTTCAGCTCGTTAATGGAGAAACGAAATCACCGTTTGCGACTTGCGATGATGAAGATGGCTTCCCTGGAATGGATGACTTCTTCGGCCAAGATAAAGACAAGAAAAAAACAAAAAAGAAACATAAACTGAAAAAAGAGAAGTCAAAGACTGATGCTGCAGGTTGGTTGTGTTTATTTAAAAGAATGTTATATCGTTGAGTAGGAACGGTCCTCCTGGCGTCAGCACTACCTGACTGCTCACAATAATGTTACATATTAGCTCATTAAGTTCTGCACTGTGATTCGATGCACGTCGCACGACCTAATGCGTGGTCAGAATGCTGTATGCGTGAATGACGCGAGATCTGAATGACACATGACTGTCATTCAGACCGCGGTATTAGGTCACGTACCGGTCTGTGAGGGTAGAAAATTTAATATACCGGAACTATGTATTTTCTTGTGGCGCTGGTCATTGCACTTGAATGGTAGCTCTTCATGACTAAGTACTACTAAGGACCACCTGCAACTAGCTTCTTTCAACTTTTTCTATGTCATATTCAGGCTTTGTGCCAGGTGGTTGAAGATTTAATTTAAGTGGACGGGAACACAAGGAAGCCAATTTTTGTGTCCACCTTCCGGCGTGTCATTGAGTCTTCTGCCAGACACAGCCACATGATCTTGAGCTGTGTCAAACCGGCGCCATTTTGAGCGGCGAACTAAGGCTTTTGCTACTCAGTTTGCACGCGACAGCATACAACAGTCAGCATCACATCCAGCCAACAGAAGTTTCTTTTTTCACATGGTCTAACAACGTTGAAACGATATATTCAACTGTATAGGCCGAAGTTGTGACTTTTGCCAGCTTCAAGCGTTGTTTGAAATGTAAAAGCAAACAGGTTTGAAACACGAGTTGTCCACAGATTTCCGGTTCTCCGGGCTGTCGCAGAGCAGGTGGGAGGTTGTCTGCTACAACATGGATGATTGGAAGGATTTAGCCTGTCATCTTGGCAGCGGGGATTCCCCATGCGAAGCGGCTCTTTGCCGACTCATCACCGACAACTTTCTCCCAAACCTCCCGAAGATCGTCGAGGACATGGTAAGTCGTGGACAATTGAATTTTTGCATGCTTTTATTCTAAGGTGAGGATATCAAAAATTTTCAAGTATGGCGGGAATTTGCTATGCAAGAGTCTTGGCGGCCTCATTGCACTTGTAATTTTTGCCCTTGAATTATGTTTAAGCTTTATTGTGATAGTTATTAGCCCCAGAGGAGGCCACAAAAATCCATCTCGTGGATCGCAATTTGCGCATCTCTATTTTTAGGAGATTGTGTGGTTTTATTTTTTCAGGAAATGCAGAAATTGCAAAAGGAGCAGATGGAGCAACTTCCTAGGCGGAGCTCCTATCGTCTTCTTGCAAAGAAATTGTACGAAGAGGATGATGTATGTTATACAGTATTTCGATCTTCTATGCATTTTTATTTTGGTACTATCATGCACGCTCTATATAATATTATATATTACCTTGTAGCATAATATTGTGTGTATAACTAAATTTAAATATAGTTTGAACTTTTGTTGCCAAAACAGTTTAGCAATGCCATTTTGGCACAGGTATGTTTTGTCTTCTAAACATACATTGAACAATGAACATACTTCTGAGCATAGTTACATATTCTGTTTTGTCTTCTGTAAATATAAGTGTTGTTAGTCTTACATTAATACAATTTATGAACAAACGATTTCTGATTGGGAAAGTAACTTTTTTCTTGCGTTTATCTAGGAGTTATGTGTGAAGTCCCTGAAGATCAAAAGAGAAGAACGGGAGGAGCAGCAGAGCAAGGAAAGAGATGCAAGAATGAAGAGCGACTTTGAAGCGATGTTGCAGCTTGAACTGGAACGGAAGAAAAAAGAGTCTCACGCACAGTGGCAAAAAGGTACTTCCCAATCTGGTGACGTTGTTATCAGTTAATTTTGCATTCACATGCAGGTAATTTCATTGAAATGGCATTTCTTTTGTGGAATGGCTATTGCTGAGCGGATAATACTGACCGTTCTGTGACTTGCTTGCCAATAAGTATATGGGAGGATTGTAAAGAATATTTTGAAACACTACGAAGAGCTACTCTCTACAAAATTTCCCTACCGTCAGCAGTGCTTGTGAATAGTAACTTGAACTAAATGTTTCTTTACAACATGCATTGGTATTCGCTTAGGTTCATAGTGTTTCTTCCACTGTGGTGTATTCATGCAATTGTAATGCTTTTTGTTGTTTGCAGAGCGTGAGCAAAGAAGGCAGAAGAGACTGGATCAAGGTCTTCCTCCTGAATCAGATTCTAGTTCTGATGAAAGTTTTCTTTTTGATGACGTTTCTTGCGTCCCCAGACCACAGCCAACTACAACCACGAAGACCACTGCGTCTGCTCTGTCCAATCAGAAAGCAAATAAAGCATCAAAACGAGTCTCTTATGGTACAAGTGCAGCTGTGAAAGCTGAACCAAAACCTGGCAAAAGAAAAGGAAGGCCGCCGTCTATTGCATCTGCTGCATCAAAGAACGTTAAGCAAATGTAAGTCGTGTTAAAGTGGTTTGCTGCTGTCATTTCTGATTACCTGCACGGCACTACTTCCAATCAGTGGAATAGGAGGGATCTTGTGAAAGTCGCCGTTTCAATTTCAATCGCAACTTAAGTGAAATTAAAGTTCAAGAAATAAATACAAGAATTAAAAAAAATTTGTTAACACCAAAGTCGGAGTCGTATATTTTTCGCCGCTTCACTGCCCTGCTTGCAATACTTTGTTTTTGAACCAGCCTTTATCGTTTCAATAATTTTAAAAACGAACTTCTGCTTTGTAGTTTTGGTATTGGTCTTCCTTTGTCGTCAGTGTTTTTCTATCACAGGGAAGTTGTTAAGATCTTTTTTATCCTTAACATTTTTTTATCCTTTCATACCATTTTGCAGCTTATTCTCTGCCGTCTTTTGTCACCATTTACTTTATAGAGCAGTGTATTGACACAATCTTTTCTTTTCTCAACAACATAATGATGGAATGGCATTCGTTTTTTTCACGGTACGGTTTTTTTTTACGTGGAAAGCAGGATTATGTTGCCAAGCAATCTTTTTTTATTTTGTTTAAACAACCGTACTTTGTTTCTCAGTTTGTTTTCTGGATAACAGTTTTGACGTCACAGAGTATCCTTTTTGTATCATTCAGGAATAATGGAGTTTCAAAGAAAGTTGCAGCGAAAGGTCAAAAGAAAAGCAAAGAACAAAAGAAAAATGATGACGTTGTTGATGAGGACTCCAATGATGACATTTGGGAAGACGAACTTCTTCACATGGTGGCCAATGAGCACGAGTATGAAGCGATGAAAGAGGTATTGCTAGGGTGGTCACTGTTTTTCTGCATTTTATTTGCTTGTGTTCTGTGTGAATTCACACTGGTAATTTTCCGCACAAGTGTTTATATCACAGTCTTTTAGTGCAAGATTGAAAAAATCACATCTTGGTTCGCCAATTGAGCACTTTTGCTAGCAAATATCTTGCTGTTGGATTGCGCATAGCTCACCGCTCCAGCAGTTTGAGCGCTTTGGCAATACCGAGTATCAGCGAAAACATCTTGAGCTTGTGCAGTCAGAGGCAGTCACTTAGATTCAGTAATTGTTGCATTTAGACGTGGGAAACACTGGACACTCATTCTGAGGCATGGCCGTTTCAAATGCCCGTCGAAGAGAAATACGCGCCTGGCTACTTCAATATTATAAAGGTACGTAGAAAGTTTCTGGATGTTTCCATTAATCAACATACCTTTACCCTGGTTTTACCTTCTGTACGTGAAGGAAGACGCTTTGGATAGAGTTTATCATGTTCGTTCCGATTTTAAAGCGTTTTTCTAAAGTGTTTATGAATTCAAAAATTATTATCTGACAGCAGTGGCGTTCCTGTCTTATGGCTTTTCAATGTTAGAACGACACACTTTAGTTTTGCGGTTACACAGAACTCTGCTTTTCCAGCGTATTATTCAAGTTCTATCGCTTTAACTTAGCAATGTCTGTAAATATTAACTCACTTTATATTCTGTTGGTTTGTAGAGTTGGAATTCCACTTATTTTTCAATTTCTGATTTTTCGTTTTTACCTTTTTCAGCGCCCAATGGACTTGTCAACCATCGAAGGAAAGATTCTCGATAAGAAATATAAGACAGTTGGGGAGTTTAAAGATGACGTCACTCTCATGTTCAACAACTGCCGGTTGTACAACGGACCAGATAATGGTGATTTGATTACTTTTTTATGTGGCTACGCAAGTAAAGGTAAAAGTGGTCCCATACTTGATTCAAGTGTCGGGTATGAGAAGATAAGGTTCTCATTATACTAAGTCTTCGGCACTAAGGAGAGTAGTGTGGCCAGTTCCTTTTTCTCGGCCGCCTTTTCTGCAGCAATTATGCCCACCCAATTTATTACACCCTAGGTAGAGGTGAGCGGTGTTTTCGACAACCAGCTTGCCTGGAGTCGAACTAGTTTTGTACTATTGATTGCCATTTTGCATAAGCAGAAAGGCAACGCCTCCAAGGCTACGCAAGTACAGATATGAAATATTCCATATTTACTTCGAACCGTACGGCTAGGAATTACTACAGGTGGTTTGCCTACCATACTGGTCTAGCTTTTACGTTTGTCGTGGGATGTGTATGTGACTATTCACTGAAGTAATGGTTATTTTCACAGAATACACGGGAGTCGCCGACACATTGGATAAGCTTTTCCAAAAGACCCTCTTCATCAGCTTAGCCAAAAAGCCGGCTGTAATAAAGCCTAAGAAAGGAAAGCCAGGAAGGAAGAAGAAGTCGGTTGAGCCAGGTAAGCTGTTGTGAAAAAGTGATGAACATAATACTTTTGCTGCGGTTGGGTTTATTGTGCCAAATTCACCTTAATGCTAGCTGTGTAGTCAGTTTATGGCCGTAAATTATGATGTTCTTTTCAGTTTACTTTAATGATGCGATTAAGCTATCACAGTCAAGACTGCTACAAAGGGTACATCACTTGAACGTCTTCTATTTTTTTTTTTTGCTTTTTTTAGTTAAACGCATTGTTTGTTTTTTTTTAACGCATAACTGTCCTTGAAGTAACAATAGTGTTCGGTGAAGTTTGTTGCTGGTTACATTTTTATTTTGAAGCAAGTGTGTTCATTTGTAAGCGTAGTATCTGGTATTCGGCTTTTGGATGATAAATATTCAATATGGCCAGCGATTAATTTGACTTCACTTTGTTTATTGAATTGTGGATATTGCTCTTTCATGATTCCCACTCTTTTAGGGTTGACGTTTTTATAGTTTAATTCTCTTTCTTCGAGGAACAAAAAATAGCTCCCCATTGATCTCAAGTCTTTTTTCATAACATTTTCAACAAATTGAACACTCTGGTAGACCATTCAGTGCTCTCTCTTCTTTCAATAGCGTCACTCGAAGTTGCCAATTTGATATTTTGTTGCAGTGGTCAAAGAAGAGGCGCCAACAGCAGCTGAATATACAGAGGAAGTGGATGATGTCATTGATGTGGATTTAGATGAAGATGGGAGTGATGAATCTTCTGATGAATTTACTCCTCCTGGAGTTCCAAAGAGCAAATCACGAAAAAGATTTGGATCAACCGGCAGGGGAAGAGGAACAAGTCGAGGTGGAAGAGGAAGAGGAAAGTCTGTTGGAAGAGGTGGGAGAAGGTCTTCTGTTGCTGCGGAACCTAAAGACCTAACAGATAATCACAAACAAACAGATAAGTCAGATTCAGAAGAGAGCAGTACCAGTGACTCTTCACGTTCTTCGCCTTCTCCTGAAAAGATCAACAATAAACGTACATATTCGTTTAATCGTGGAAGAGGAGCCAGCAGAGGAAAGTCAAAACGGGGAAGAAAATCTCTTGTTGTATCAAGAAAAAACAAAAATGCAAGTGAAGATTCAAGCGATGAGAGTCCGGATGTGGTGCCAGTGAAAAGAAAACCCGGTCGTCCTCCTGCTTCTGCTCGTAAACGAGGACGTGGTAGAGGTGGTTATAGAGGAAGAGGACGTGGTCGACCTCGTTTAGATTCTAAAGTGTCTCGAAAATCTGTACACAGCAGTGCAGATTCGGATGACAGTGATAGTAATTCAGATACTGACGATGATCAGAAAGGTAATGATGTTTCGACTGAAAAGAACAGCATTGGCAGTGTTGATAAGCCACAATCAATATCACAAAACTCCCCTAGTAATCTTGACAAAACATCACCTGCATCACCAGGTCTTGCATCGTTTTCAAAATCTCCTCCTGGAGATGGTGAATCTTCTTCTTCTACCTCACGAGCATCATCAAGATCTCGCTCTCCTGAAAAGACCGAAAAGATGGATGAAGGTCTTAAGGCAAAGCCGTTGCTTTGGTCCCTTGACTATCTTGCTTCTCAAGCAAGGGTGCTGGATGAACAAGTTAACAAAGAAGAGTCATCTTCATCTAAAAGCTCTTCTGTTAAGAAACAAAGTATTAGAAGTCCTGCAGTGGATGCTGCAACAAAAGAGGTGAGACGAAGAGATTCTTACAACTCTCCGTCAGCACTAAGTCACGCTAGAGATGGCAAACAGGACCATGTTCATGTTGAGCAGTCAGCTGCGAAAATGTACAAGTCTTCTCATGCCGAAGTTTTCCTTGCTCATTCTAAAACTCCTGATGTGTCAACAAGGAAACACTCTTCCCATGTGGACGAGAAAGATGAACGTGACATTTACAGCTTTAATGACGAAGTGAGCCCGACTAATCTTTTCATGAAAAAGTCCAATGAGGCAGGTGGTAAAGTATCAACATCATCAGCGTCTGGTGTTCTAGGAAAAAACACCACTGATGTTTCTACACCTCAATCTGTTCAATATTTAAGCAACGATCCATCTCACCTTACTAAAAGTCCTGCGTATACTAGTCCTATGACCAGTAGACGCAATGAGAACATTGGAGACAACATATCGGTGTCCACTGCTCCAGTAAGTCGGCGTCTGTCATCCGATCAGCTTCTTTCTCCTTCGACTTCTTCCTCTGGCTATGGAAGCAACAAAAGCGCTTCTACCGCTACCCAGGTTTTACCTAGTCCACTCTCCACCGGTGATAACAATGAAAGCATTGGAAGCACAAAAATTGTGGGTGAAATTAGTCCAGCTAAACCTTCCAGCCAGGATTTAAAGGAACTGCCCTTTGAGAAAACTCCTACGCCAAAGCATCCTAGCGAACTTGAATCTGTTCAAAAGAACCAAGTTCCCCCTCAGCCATCGAATCCTCCACATGCTGCTGTGACACAAGTTCGTCCGGTGAGAGATGAAGGTAAAAGAGTGAGTGCTGTGTCTGGCGTGAGAGCGTCAGTTGCCACTGTGTTGCCTATTCAACGTCCTCAGTCTAACATTGAACCTTCTCGCCCGGTGCTTACAGATGAACCTAATAAATCGAATCTTTCTATGACTAATACCAACAATAATGCTCGGCCACAGCTAACTGGAATGCAGCATCCTTCAGTGTCAACGTCTACAATACCACCCAAGACGGCTCAAGTCATGCCCAGTCGTCGACTATCCCAGCCAATGGGGGCTCCTCAACCTAGCGTAAAGTCCCCAGGTTATCAACACACCACGACCCCCTTGAATGGTCGACCTACAATCATTGATGCCACGTTTAACCCTCAGCGCACGGAGAAAGCAACGCCGCTCTCAAGACAACACAGCGGCACAGTTAATACTCCAACACTTCCGGCTAATTTGCCTCATCATTCTCAAACCACTCGGCTTCCTTCATACACCAGTCAACCTCAGCCAAGTCAGCACTTGGCTTCCTCCGATCACACCCAGCAGTGCGAAAACGCAGCTTCAGCTCCACGGTCGTCGATTGATCAGCGTCAGATTCAGTCGTCTCACAACAGAAGTTACGATCAGCGAGCGGCCGCGAACAGACCTGCAGATACTTTCAGGAACACAACCTCAACCAGTTCCTCTGTACCACAACAGCAGCAACAGCATCTTTATAATTACGGCCCTTCTCCCACTGCTCCGGCTGCAGCAACTTCTAACAGGAATTCCTCCTCATCTTACCCCGTTGAAAAGCAAACCGGCTACCATAGGAGAGGTCAGTACTGTGTTTTAAGTGATGTTGTTTTCACAAAGTTATGCCAAGTTTGACTTTCGCAGAGTTATTGAAATCGTTCTGTTTATTCTCTTGTGTTCTTAAATTTTGCACCTCTTGCCCTGCTGTCGTAATATTATAAGTGTTATTTAATGAATCACTTGTGGCTTGGGATTTAAAAAACGATTATTGGAAATCCTTTGTTTTTAGGAAGCGAATCTTCTGCATCCATGAACGTCCTCAACCAGCATCCGACCATGGCTAGTTTTGGCTTGACTCCTCAATCACTGTCACAGCCTCCTCACAATGATCCCGGTGGACATCCTCCATCTGATCCAAACCAAACCGTGCAAAGGAAGAACAGCATTTCATCAGGTTGGCCGCTTTAAACCATGTCGCTGCTTCATAATGAGATGTTCTCGTAGTAGGAAATATTCTTTTATCATAAAAGCCGGAAGTATATAGCCACTCCTCTGCAGTGTCTTCATTACTTTCACGATAAACTTGTTGCTGGGGAAGGAACTTCTCATGTGATGAAGAATATAGAATTATGAGTTGTTCATATCTAATGTCGTTTGATTCTCAATGCACTTTGTTGTAAACTAAACCTGTTCAGAAAGAACCCACACAACACAAATTAAATTTTATTGAAATACTATTGTGAGTGTTAACCTGGTCAAATGTTTAAGGTTCAAACTATGGAAAAAAAGCTATTGATTTGTTTTCTTAGTGATTGCTTTCTGTATTAGGTAGATCGCCCATTTGAGGAAGTGTCATAGTACCAGATAACCTTTTCCAGTTAGTTTTTCCCACTTTTAACTAGTAAACCTGTTCAAGTGTTCAGTGTGTGAATGATTTTAAAAGAATGCCCTTCATTATGCCCGATGCATAGATGGTAAAGATTAACGATTATTTTCTATTGAAGGACAACTAGCTGCTTACCCTCCTAAGGCGACAAGCCACAGTGCATCTGCCCAACAACAGCAGCAGAGGGCTAACATTCCTCCTCAAAACCAACAGCCTCCACAGCGGCAGTCCACTCATCATTACCACTCATCCACTTCAACCAGCATGTCGTCGGCCACCTCACAGCAGCAGCACCCTCTTGCCAGCGCAGGTAAAAGTTTTGACAGCTATCTGTTGGTTCTGTTTCTTTTTATTACATTTCTTTACAAACTAGAGTTGTTTTTGATATCACTAACAAAATATTTTGACTTTTGGTGTGCGATTTTAAATCTGGTGATGGTAATAATGATATTGTTGTATTTGTAAACACTTGACTCACCTGACTTTTCTCTCATGTCATCTTGTAAAAAGATATTCTATACAAAGAAATAAAACTTTTTATAACTAGTGTCGATGGTACATGAATATGATTAGCAGAATTTCCATGCTCGTGTTTGTAAGTGTTTAACTTGTGCGGTGACCAGACGTACTTTCTCATCTTAAGCACGTTCCGCGTTATGCCACAGGTGTCCATCACCCACCTACCAAGCATAGGAACCCGAGCACAAGCAACAACGTCACATCTGACGCAGCGGACAACAACCTCCCTCCTTCCAAGCATCACCATCGTCATGCTAGCAATACGTCATCTAACAAGTCGGGATCTGGTTCAGGCCAGTCTGTTGCCAACCGACGGCAATCCTCCAATGCTCCTCAATATCAGGTAGAAGGGCGCTCTTTTAAGTGACATTTTTTCAGTTTAGGAAAATTGCATTATTTTACTGGTTTCTGGAGCAAGAAGTTGCTTAAAAAATCCAATTGACCGGAGGATACTTCTCCACGGACCGTTGCGTTACGCAGCTGCACGCTACGAGAGTCGAACCATCTTCCTTTGATCTTGTCATTTCTCGCTAACAGAGCCAGATACATGAATAAGTCATCGTGTTGAACGAGCAATTCTTTCATTGCAGCAGAAGCAACCTGCAGACTACATGAGTTACATCCCTCCAGCAGCAACAGTCAGCCAAGGCTCGAGGGACACCAGGACCCCCTCATATTCGTCCCACCAACAGAACGGGTTACTATCGGCAGCCGGGGCTGTACCAAACATGCATCCTGACCTAGCTGCAACTGCAACGCTAAGGTGGGTGCCAGTAGTGTTTCTAAAATTGTCCTCCTTTTTTTCATGTAAGTTTAAGTGATGAGGCAGACTCTGGTGTATCTTAACATCTGTTTCGGCTTCTCGATGTTATTGAGAATGAAACGTTATGCAGGGTTCCTTCATTTAGGATACAACGGAACGATTACTGTACTGTATATCGTTACGCGTTAGGTAGTTGTGCTCTTTTACATTTTTAGATTTTAAGTACTTCACACAAAAAGTTAAACGCTGACTTTAAGTCGATGCTTAAAAGAACTGATTCGTCATGTGGGTAACTTTGAGTCATTGTCACAAGACCCCGAGCTCGTAATCCATCTTCTTTTCATTCCAGAGCGCTGCAGCAAAAGAGCGACCGTTCCTCGCATGCGGCGGCAAGCATGCTCCACTATGCTGCCGCTGCCGCCGCTCAGCAGTCGCAAGGTGCCGCTGCTGCTGCGGCTGCAAACGAACAATACAATCGACTGGCCGCATCAGGTGAATTCAACATTTTGACCACATTTAAGATTTTTTTGCTCAGTCCCGAGAGAGTCATTTTGGAAACCGGCACATGACTTTCTTTTTAATTAACGACGGCCGAAACAATGATTTTTTGTAAAGTTTTGTCATGTAAACTTTAAGCTCATGATCTTAAGTTGATTGTTGCATTGGTAGTTGCATTCATTTAAAAATGATGATGTTCGTTTGTTTTTCTACCTGAAACGTAGAAGTTGGCAGAAAAACTTTTAAAAATCATTAGCCATAATGTGTATGAGATTTGAGAATCATATCTCTATTCGTCTTAAACAAGTTATAAATCTGAAGCTTTTTTTACCCCATTTAATGTAATAGACATTTGATCTGTCTAATCTCCCGTGGTCTTTGATATGAAAAAAGTTCACCAATTTATCACCAGCAGTGTCTAATCTAAAACATATCATCTTTTCAAAAAATCTAATAATATCAGCAATTTTTCGTGCGATTGATTCTTTTGGAAGTTTTAACGTTGCTTTATCGCAGCACACCATCGGGCCTCGTCTCAGCATGCCCATCCACTGGCTGGCGTATATCATCCTCATCAGAACGCAACAACATCATCAGCTCACCAAGCTGCCGCCCACTTGGGCAGTCCATGGCTACAGGTGATTCAGACTAAACTTTTGATGGTTGCCTTAATGTGTATCGAGAAAAAGAAGTAAAACCATGTTTTATTTTGGCCTCTCTCTGACTGCCATGGAGTAATTTATTTCAAATTCCAAGTTGCAGATCTCATGTTACTTTTATAGCGTGGACAGTCAGCTTTGTGCTGACGGGTAGGAAGAGCGTCACATCGCGCATCAATGCATCATGTTCTATTTGGCTAACCGGTTGATTGACATCTATCTATAGAGCAGAGAGAAGGAACTTTGCTGCCAGAAATCTGCTATCAACAAAAAACGTCGTCAGAATAAGCGTGGTGCTGATGAGGCTGATTCTGTTACTAAATTTTGTTGCTCGCATGTACAATTTGTACATTGTACGAGGGATGAGTACAAAGCTTTGTGGACCTTCTACTTAAAAGATGGCGTTTATTTCATTCATAAAATTTGTATTAGGCCGCAGCCGCCGCTCCTGGGGCCGCATATCCCAGCAATCTCCTCCCTCACCCCCACATAGACCCCGTCTACCACCTCATGCAACATTCAGGAATGCATGGCCAGGTATGTAGGTTTAAAGTTTGTCACAAACTAGTTTAAACCGGTTATTTCCGAACCAACTTTGGCCATTATATTCTTTGCTGCACCAGTCTTACGTTAGCTTCTGTAGCACGAAACTTAATTTAACTTCTTAAAAATTATATTTTTCTACAGTATCCTATGTACCCGAATCCTGTGATGCAGCAGCTCCATCAGCAACACCTGCAACATCACATGCTCCCTAAGTACTGACCTCTCTTGACTCTTTCTGGACTCAAAAAGCACGGATGTGGTTGGATGCAATATATCTACATGACTTTTGCCAAACAACGACAAGGCTCTTACCATATTATAGAGCATAGCTTGCTCTTTTTTACATCGTTGTACTGCTTTTGAGATCAAGCTATAATTTTAATCGTTAAAACTTTCTCTTTTTTTCGTGTTAATTTTACGCTTTTAAAACATCAATTTGTTGTAGTGCGATCACAGTATTTTTGAGTAAATTTTTTATCCTGTGTTAATTTTGTAACTACTTGCACTGTCACTGAGCATCTAGTCGGCCACACGACTATGTAAAAAAGACCTTTACTAGGCGGGCTATAAGTTTCTGAGCGGTGATCATAATTCCAATCAAACTATCATCACTTTCCAGACAAGAAAATCCGTCATTTTTACATTGGGATGGTTACTACGTCTGCAGACGTTGAATCAATGTAAAAATGACGGATTTTCCTGTCTGGGTTTGTCAATCAAATATAAATCTGTTTGGGATTGCATGAATTTCGATCTCTTGAACATTACCCCATGTGGTTGTTGGGTTCCATCAGAATTTTGCAATGAAATGTTGTTTTTACGATCAATGAATTTTAAGTGGAATCAAAATCTTATTTTGTTTTTACGCGTTTTTTCTGTAAAGTTTTTGTTTTTATATAATATACAAACAACTACGGTGCGTTTTATTGCTACCAAAATGTGCATCAGTATCCTTCCATCACCCACCCGAGCATTGCAACGAAATATGTTGGATGGTGTGTGAAAGTTGAGAAAAAAATTAATCCGCGTTATCCCACAAAGCAAATCAACCGTTTTTACATTGATTCAACGTCTAAGTTGATCAACATCATTGAATCTTCCGAGTCATAGTTTTTTTTTAATGTTTTCAACTTTGTCGTTGTCCATTTACAACTTTACAACTCTTTCTCTTTTTGTGTAGTTTCCCGTTGGCAAAATTTATCATTTTCACATAAATGTAATGTAAATGAGACAGATTTTTTCTGGGGGATTTATCGTGAATGTATTACGCTGTCTTTATGTTGCAAAGTACGGATTAAGTGTTTCAACGCTCTATCTCGCAGTTTTTCATATTCTAAGAAATATAACTCTCAATAACTAAATTTTACCCTTTTTGTGGGATGATTTGTAAATGCGGAACCAAATCCGGCACCACACATTTCAAGCCCTCGATTTAAATTTCACTTTTGATTGTTGCTCACTAAGTTGATGATTCTCTTAAAATAGTTGAGGAATCAAGTGTTTTCCCGGCCAGCAAACTGGTGGCTGGGAAAACTCTGGTTTTGCTGGACGAACTGAAGACTGATTTGCTTGCTGGGTTCTGTAGCTATTGTTTTGTGACTTCAAACCACCGTATTCGTATGTTTTTGATTGCTTTGTTGTGATACTTGCGACTACTTTGTTGTGGAGTGGCGCACCATTCAAACGCCAAGAATTTGCTTTTTTCACTAGGAATCTTTTGCACCAAAGCTCAGTTAGCAAACCTGGTTATTTTTTACAATAGTTCAATGTCTGCAGATGTAGTAATGCACAAAGGACCAATTTTTCTAACCAAAACTTAATTCAACTGAAATCGATAACAGAAACTTTTTGTAACTCTCAGAAAGTCCCAGACCGTGTTGAATATCAAATAGTAAGCCGCGTAAACTCAAAGTGAAACTAACATTCAAAGGTCACTGGTTCGAACCCTAGGTTTAACTTCTTTTTTTTTTCAATCGGAGATGCTACCAGTACGCTAAAGTTGCAATCCAAGCTGGGAAAATCAGTGTAAAAGCGCAGATTTTTATGGCTAGGATGAAAGCCTTGCCTGAGAAGTCTCGGCTCAGCCCAGCCCCGTTTAAACTGCCATTTTCATTGGTGTGACGTTATTGTATTGTTCCTTTGTTCGGTCTTTGCAAAATTTACATTAGTTTAACGTCTACCAGCGTAAAATCAATGGAAACAGGACGTATTTTGCGAGTTGAGTAAAAAAAATGCTGTTGTTTCCATGATTTATCCTCGCGCTTGAATCTACGCTTCATGATCTGCTAATCTTTCTTGAATATCTAGCGGAAAGCATGTGCCTTTAGATATTATTGTATGCGGCCATGGGAAGAATACATTTTGCTTTGTTGCGTTTTTTCAACCATAAATCAACGTTGATATACGTTTTGTTTTTGGCTAAGGGCCGTACGGCTCACTTTGCTCTGTATTGCAATGAAGTGCTGCTACCGTTGTTCCGTTATCAACGCTAGACGCTCAAGCGAAATCTGTTGGTTCTCACGTTTAAATCCCAGCAATCTGGGATATATCTTGTCGGCAGAATTGTTTTTTTTTACATTGGACCAAGTAAAAACGAACAGTTCTGTTGGCTGGGTACAATTTGCAACATGTCAAGTTTCGTCCAATTCTGGTCTTGTTCCTTTCGATTCATGGTCGGCAGTTTTACGTACAGTTTACCAATACGTGGTTTACTCAAATTATTGAAACAGCCTCATCTTACAAAAAATGTTACTTTTCGCATTCATCTACCGTCTGTAGACGTTGATAAAAAAAAGAAACAATTTGCTTGCTTTGGAAGATCTATGTTGTTGTGCAGTGGGTAGCATTCTACACCCGAGGCAAGCAAATTTTGAGTTGATGTAAAGTTTTATTGTTTCCCCTATTTTTTTACTTTATTGCTTTTAACGTTTTTACTTGATGCGTTTTGTACAAACTCTTCTATAATTGTAAAATAGTGAAAAAGTGCACCGTGTTGCTTTCCTGTTTCGCCTATTAAAACTTGCATTTCAGCTTCAGTATCAAAACGTTTATTTACGTTGATGCCACATCAGCTAATGAGGAAAAAAATTAAACCATCTTGTTTATTGTTAACACTTGTTGGTTCTCTATCCAGCAAAATTGGTTGTTTTTACATTAATTCAACGTCTGCAGATGTTAATTCCATTCAAAACGACCAATTTTGCCCAACTCACTTTTTCTCGGTCATGAACAACGACCCAAGTGGCAAACGGTCGTGTTGTTTTGAACAGTCCTTTTTTGTGCTCATTGCAACCCAGACAGCAAATCAACCGTTTTTTACGTTAATTAAACGTCTGCAGGATAACTATAAAAAACGATTGATTTGCTGTCTTGAAACTTTCGCATTTATTATGACCCCAACTTTTTGCTCGTGTATTATTAGAATACATTTTCAAGACAAATTGTTTGAATTTTCAATTTTTCTCCCGGACTTGCCAAGATCTTCAGCTACCAGGAAAAGGTTGTCTTTTATGTTTTTGTTTGATTTTAACACCATTTCAACGTTCAGCGACGTTGAAACGATGTAAAAACAGTTACATTTTGCCTGGGTAGTTTGATGAAACATTAATCGCGAGCTTTTTATTCCAATACGTATTTACAGGGAAGCCATTGGGACATGTAAGTTCACAGGCTAAGCGCTGTGTAAGTCAGAAGGTCACATGTTTTCTATGTTATAGCTCATTGAACTTACGTAGTATTTAGGCAATTGGCCAGCCGTAACAAATTCTTATTAGCTTTTACCTAGCCAGTGAAGGTCCCTTCAATACATAAAATCAAAGTCTGCAAACGTTTAATCTGCGTAAAAAAATAACACTGATTTACTTGATGAGGCCCATCTTTTCCCCACAACCTTCTGGCACATATTCGCTTTCACACGTGGCTGTTATCAGGACTGGAGTGTCCACTATTTCTCAATCTCACACAATTCGTTGACGTGGCTTTACACTTTGGAAGCGACTGTGTTTTGTTCTTGTGATGGCGTCGCGCCATTCGCTGTTTCCACTAAGTTATTTTTCAAATTTTCATCAATTTACCGGCATTCATACGTGGAGTGGATCGATTTTGAGCTCTTGATTATGACGGAACAACACTAAGTGTCCTGGAAGTACCACATCTCT
Source organism: Aplidium turbinatum (assembly GCF_918807975.1). Classification (NCBI taxonomy): domain Eukaryota; kingdom Metazoa; phylum Chordata; class Ascidiacea; order Aplousobranchia; family Polyclinidae; genus Aplidium; species Aplidium turbinatum. The sequence continues at coordinate 53,374,390 of NC_137472.1, forward strand.
ATCAATAGTGCTCAAAGTTGCATGGGATGTTCTGATTGGGCGCAACAAATTCGATAAATACTTGGTTTGGTTGGTTGTAACGTGTCATTACGATAGCTACGACACCGAGGTTTTATTTTGGAGAAATTTGAGAAAGTATCAAAGGCAAGTTAACGTTTTGTGTGTATCAGTATGCATTTTTCAAGCAAAAAAAGGTCGAAGACAAAAGACTACACGATATTTTACACCAAGCTGACGCTTGCTTGTTAAATGCAATACTAGATTGCCGTACAGCCCTATGTGTAGCCAGAAGGGGTTATAAAAATTAGGCTAAACCCCATTTCAGACGTGTGTGACGTCACGACAATGGAATCAGCAATGATATCGGATAGAGTTGTTATTATTGACTTAAACAATTATCGTGATGCTACACACGTTTTTATTGGAGTTTTTGAACCCCTTTTCTAGGCGATGGTGTAATAGCTTGCGTCGCTTTTCTCAAATTTAAGAGCAGTTGTTTATAAACGTTACCGTACTTCAAGCCTTTGAATACTAACAAAGAAAAAGATTTAATTGCTTACAATAATAATTAATCAATACAATTTTGAGAATAAAGTTTATTTCCAGAACTAGAAGACAGACGATGAAGTTGACATTGTACTTGCTGCTTGCGCTGGCTCTTGTGGCGCCACATTTCACTGTCGCCCAGGACAATGAAGCGTAAGTTGCTACATCTTAGCGTCGGCGCGAACTTATTTCCTCTTTCCTTGTTTGGATTCATTTTACTGATAAAGTGAAATAAATCGTCAGCCATTAGTTGTTGTTTATTATCTTTAGTTTGGTATTTATCGTGTGCTTCATAGTTAGCCTACAGTAACCCGTGAAACAATTTAGAATTCTCAATATATTTTACAGCGAAGACGACAACGAAAACATTGGTAAATATGTGTAGGGCTACCTTTTCATGCATGAAAGAGCATTTACGCTTTTGCTTTATCTTCCTGCAAAAAAATTCATCGAAAACATCTTTTTCATGATTGTATTTTGCATGTCATCATCATGGTTTCGTCATTGCTTATCCCATCATCATCCTTGTCATGACGCGTTCAAAATCATCACGTGACACCCGCTGTTTCCACGTATCCGGATACCGATCACCACGACAACGCATACTTGAACATTTGAATGACTTCCACGACGCAGGGTTGCTACAAACCTAGCAAATTTTTGGGCAAGAAAGGCTCATGAACAAAGATTGATCAAGAATAGGGTTAGAAATACTTTTTTTAACTATTTTTTCTGATTTGTGAAGATGCATTTCAACAACATAGTTTCCTTTAGAAAAGTTAGAAAATGAACTTTTGGTTTAGCAGTCAAACTCGTCGCATGACTTCAGGTTTCATTGGTTTATTCGCATTTCGTACATCAATAGCTGACATATTCACCAAAGTTATAGCTTGTCAGATGTGATCGTTTGATCTAGATTTACCTTCATGATATTTTTTCCGCTATGAATAAATTGAAAAGTTTTTAAAAACAAAACTTGGCTTTCTTCCCAGCAACGAGCACAACTTATCAGAAGAAGACGAATGGCACCTCGTGCTAGCATTCCTCCATGGATTAACTTCAGTGAGTGGCTTCAAAAACATTTTTATTTGAAAAAAGGAACTAAGCTGTGTTTGAAATCAAACAAAACAATTACATAACAAAATTTAGTGATTTGGGCTTCATATATCGATTAGAAAGTAGCCCACGTTGCAACTCACAAAATTTGTCATGGATAGGCCTAATATTGATTATATTTTTCTTGAGCATCTGACAAAAGTAGGCAGGAATGTTCAGAGAATCTATGGGGTAGGCTACTATTAGACTCGGGATCAGTATAGGGGCCAAGGTGTTTATAGATGGCCAAACACTAAAAAATCACCGCAAGCATATACTCTTTGAAATTCTATTATTTCTTCATAAGTATCTTCATGAGGAGCCTGGACCTTTTCTTGGTAAGCCAAATTGTCTTTTTGATGGCCCTGAAGTAGGTCTAAAATTTTCAAAAACGTCAATATAATCGAATTAAATGTGAGCATATTTCACAACGTGACGACCCAAATTTAGATGCAAAAGAAGTCTTGTGCTAATATCAACGTTCTAAATTGGACCGGACTCAACTTGAAGACACTGGGCGAGTTGGCTCAAAATCGCCACTCTTGGAAGCAAATAAGCCATGTTGATGCGCAATCTGCCGCAGGGGGAGATAACGACTGATGATGAAATTGGGCAAAAGTAAAATACATTGCTCAAAAGTTAAATTCTGGCAATAGCCTCAGCTTGCACTAAAGCAACTATGTTAGCCTACCAATTTTGTATAGAACAATTTTACATATCTATTTTCATTTTAGAACAAGCATTTCATTTTTTTCTCTTGTCATCATTGCTTCCCGTGACGTCATCACCCTCATCGCATCATCACTTTTCTCCACGTCATTCGTTCGCATGGTAGATTCATTGCACGTCAGTTGGATGTGTCTGTTTCTGAATAAGTTACTCAATATTCTGTTTTGTGTTTCAAGATTATTTCAAAGCGGTTTTGGTTGGGTTATAGCCTACACTGAATTTATTCTGAAAATATCCCCCTCCCCTTTTTTTAAATTTATCTCATGACGTTGCGGGATTCTCTGACGACAGAAGGAGATGAAAATGAAGAAAACTCTGATGACGCAGAAGCACCAAACGCGGCCGGGAAGAAAGAACTGGAATTATCTGACATGCAATTGTGGGCAACCATGGATTTAAACAAAGACGGAAAGTTAACAGTATCGGAATATGAAAGGTGATTGATGCTTGCAAAGAGTCAGACACAGGGGCGTAGTCATGGGACGCTTGGGAGGCAATCGCTCTCCCCCAATTTTATCTAGCCCCCTCAAAAAATATGTTTTATTACTATTGTTTTAATAGAAATGTGTTTTTATTACAACATTTTAATACCATTGTGATTCATGTTGAATGACGTTTGTCCCCTAACGGTTACTTTTGCCCCTCTACAACTTTCTTTCCCGCTACGTCGCTGGTCAAACACTCGCATCAAATGTTTGGCTTGAAGGTGTTTGCATTGGCAGACTGTGCAATATTTTATTTTTTCAAAATCTGATTTGTGATAGTAACAGAAGTGTAGCAATAGAAACAACTTATTTTCCCTAAGGATAGCCTACTTCGTTAGGCTATATCTAACAATATTTAATGTACCGGTAGGCCTAGGAAAAAAACCTCAGCGTTTGAAAACCCAATTTTGAAAATTTACCTGCTTAAACGGAGTAGCAGGTTGGGAAAATGTTTATTTACTTGTAGCCTAATGTACAGTACATTTCATGGCGATACGGTTTGTTTTGTTTTCAAAGCCTAGTATTGGGAAACGTAGTTTGTCAGCATCAGTTTAACGTTTTTGAATCAACAACTTGAATATTGATTTCAATTTTGCTAACGTAGCCTACATTTTGTTGTTTGATTATGTTTACGTTTATCACTTTACTGCTTCTAGATTTTCTCGATCTCCAAATGCACAAGCTTTCGTTCGTCAAATGAAAGCTCACAAAGCAGTAGAGCAATGGGCAGCAAGTAAGTGAGCTTTTATTATATTGGAAAAACTCACAGCTTGTTACAAAATTGAGTTCAAAACCTACTACTGGAAAAGCATAGTGAATTGTGACGTGACACGTTTTAATCAAAGGACGAAACTATACCAAACCTCCCTATGCTATCAAATACAATCTTTCGTCAACTTGAAACTTGTGCAAACCAAATTTTTATTTGTACTTTTTTATCACCATCTGGCTTTAATCTTTCAACTTCAAGCGTGATCACCGGTAGCGCTAAACATCAGCAACCTGTTCAAATGCCGCACTGTAGCACAACAAGGTTTATAAGTCCAAATCTTATAAACTTCAGTGCAATAAACTTCAAATCTTTATTCATCAAGAATTTTCGTTTTCATTTTGATATTGTTTCCTTACAAGATAATTGATATATTTTTTTCCTTTTTCCCACGATGGTCAGACGAATTTTCTCCTTTTCTTTACTAAACGTCCTAGCAACCTCAATTGATCTATCTTGTCCATTTCCATAAATTTAATAGTTGTTTAGAAAATTATTTAGTAGGCCTACGAATGCTACTAGGCCTAAGTGGTTTTTTGTATTTGATTTCAGCTGTGTTTTTTACCCTATTTACTTTTATCGTCTGTGTTTGAATTAAGTTAGCGAATGATGGTCAGATGTTCAAAAATATAAACAACTGAACTGAATTAAATTATCATCTTCTCTATTGAATCAAATTATATTGTCCGTTAGAGGTCGGTATGGATGTGGAAAAGGCAAAAGCGGCGATGATGGTTGGAGCCAATGCACAGCGCCGTCAAAACTACGCCAACCAGCAATACTACGCCAGACTCCAAGCACAGCGCAGACATGCTGCAATCGCAAGACGCAACCAGCAGGTTTATAATGCAAGAATGCGACAACAAAACTACTGGTCAAGACTAGGGGTACGAAATACTAAATTTTAAGATAATTGCAACTGGTAGTCTACTTTGTTCTTAGTTTTTGATCAAAGATCGCCTGTCATTGTACTCAATAATCATCAAGCTGGTTAGATCGGCATCCCATTGCTTAGTTGTAACTATGGTGTCATCACCATCATTTTTTCCTGGCTTGTAGAAAATCCTGAATAAGTAAAATCGAATAACGTAATTAGCCTGCTATAAATTTAGCCTAATAACACTTAAACAAGAAAATAAAAAATACTTAAACAACTACTTTATGAGGTACGGATCTGGTCAGATTCGTTGCCGATCTGATGACGATATGTACCAGATAAAGTGGTTGTCATTGAACCTATCTCGATTCTGGTGTAAAAAACAAGGTAGGCCTAATGAATGTATACAGTGCAGCGCTTAGATAACCTACTAGGCTACACCCTGCAATATTAGACTAAAAAAACAAGCTTTTAATTAGACCTACTTTCTTTCCAATTTCCATCCTTTTTTTGAACAGTGAATGTGCGTGCAGTCAGGGGCGCCGGAAGTGGGGGGCAGGGGGGGGGGCGGATGCCGCCCTGGCCTCAATTTTTCTGTAGATAGAGGGGCAGGGGGGGCAATGGTGCCTTTTTAAAGTTATGTAAGCTATTGCACATTTTGCAATATGACAATTTCATCATAATCCATCGTCGGTTTGTTGTTTGTTCCCCACTAGTGGGGGTGGCCGATTGTTTCCTCGCAGCAATTGTTTTAATCCCTTTTCTCCATTTCACTCTGTCCCTTGCATCTTCCTCCTTCAGTCCGACTTTTTAAATTCATCCTTCACTTGTTGTTTCCACGTTCTTCTTGGACGACCGCGTTTCCTCTTCCCATCCACCTTTAGATCTAGTGCCTTTCTAAGAAAACTTCCTTCCTCCCTCCTTATCACATGTCCATACCATCTTACTCCATTTGCCCTTGCCAGTTGGTCTATGGTCTCTCTCATCTCTAGCATATCCAACAATTCTTCAGTCCTTTTTTCCCTTCTCGTTTTCACCCCACACATTGCTCTCACCATTGACCTTTCCATTCTTCTCAGGATTGCCAGTTCACTTTCTCTCAATATCCATGTCTCGCTACCATATAGCATTGCAGGCCGCACACAGCTCCGATATACTTTCCCTTTCATCCTTAGTGAAAATTTTCTGCCATACAACATTTCCCCACATTCCCTGAACTTTGCCCAATTTCAATTTGCAATATGCAATATGACAATTTTGCAATATGACAATATGACAACTTGAAAAAATTGACCCTTTAGTAAACATAAGTGCTCTTTTTTTGTAATCTTGCCCCCTCAGTCAAAAATCGTTCCGGCGCCCCTGCATGCAGTGACCATTTACTTGGATTAGCCCAATTGGTAAAAAAACATTGCTATAAGCGGCATAAAAAAAAACTGGCATTGTTCGATTTATGCTAAAAATATATGAGTTCGTTTGATATCATGAATTGATTTTTGATATTATCGCTCAAATAGCATTCGATTGGATTATTACTCTAAAACTCAAGTGTTATAAAGTGGTTCTTTTACGTCTTTGACTACTTCTAACACCGAGAAGTACCGGATATTATTTGCTTGATTTCCACAAATTTATGGGCTAGAATTTTATTTAGTTAGTTTTAGATTGCAGACAACCTGAAAAAAATTAACAAAAAATATATTTTTTCGACTACCATCTTCAACTTGCTTGAAGAGAATGTTAAAAACACTTAAAAACCTGTTCTAGCGCAAACTCTTTATACAATTAGTGAACCAGAAATCCTACCACTAACTGTTTAAGCTAGGCATTTGAAGCAGCAATATGGATATATAAATACAATGCGATGTAAAGTTTTGAAAATCATTTTCAGCGTAGTGGCTAATCATCATCATCATGTCATTTATGTTGCAGATCAACCCATACATGCAGGTAATAAACTAATAAGAAACATTGTAAACTAATGCTAAACGTAGTCGTTGTAGTCAGGCGCGGATTTATGGGGGGAGGGCCAGGGGGCCCGGCCCCCCCCCCGAAATTTTGTGAAAAATTGTATGTTTCCGCATCAAATGGTTTGATATGCTTCTAAACAGCTGATATTAGTCCCTCGGCATCACAATTGATGAAAATGGTTGTTTTAATGTCTATTTTCTAGCATATCGTATATGTCGTAGTATCATTGTTCATATCTGTTTAGCTTTTTCTTTCTTTTTAATTGATTTTCAAATTTTCTGGCCCCCCCGAAAAAAACTCTTAGATTCGCGCCTGGTTGTAGTTATTGATATAGTCTCTCCTTCACAAAGTGAAGCACACTGACTTTCCGGCTTTTGCTGTAAATAAATTTACTGAGTTTACTCAAAAATGTTTGTGTAGTGCATGTTCAGTTTTTAATCTGACATTATTTAGTTTCGCTTGTCTAAGCCGCTTAATCGAGGTAGCAGCATATAGTTTAATTAACAAAACCATTTCATGTAGGCTACGGTTTGCCTAAATAATTACAGTATAAAGACCTTCTGTAGCAGGTGGGCTAATAAAGGATGACATAACAAAACGAAAACTGTAGTGTTTGTATAATTTCTTGAAAAAGATTGTAGTTTTTTTTGCTTGTCAGATTCAATTAACATATCATACATACGATGGAAAATACATGATCTAATTATCATTAAGCTGCAACTATCAGCTACTTTCATCTTTTGTTCAGAATAATGTTTTTAGGTCTTATTGAGTTATTTGTGTTTTCTTTCAGCAACAATATTATCAAAGCATGAAAAGGAGGGGAGCCAGAACAGAATTGTAATGCTCCAATGAGATGCAAATCTGATCAACAAGCATTTGAAGCATTTTTTAACAAACTATAACTGTAGGCTATATCTTCGTGAATTATATATCACAATCACATCAGTCAAGGGTCTACTTGATAAGAGATCAAAGTGCAATAAACGGAGAACACCGTTTGTAATTAATCATTATGGTTAAAAATTTCATTCTTTTTCCATCAGTACATTAGCCTATACAAATATAGCAAGAATTAAAAGGAATTAATAGAATTTCTACTTTAGATTGTAGCCTATAAACGGTAACCTACTTGCATTATTATCCATGACATTTTATGTTTAGTTTTGAAACCTCTATCTATAATAGTCTACACTTCCGATATTATCAATGAAATTTTAAAGAACTGTTGTTCAAAATTAACATTTGAGAAAGACCACAACAGTATTTTGATTCGATATTGTATAAAAGTTAGTAAATTGTTCTTTCTATACCGTGGTTGGTCAACTTATCATTTTACTCTGGTTTGTTGCAAGTTTTGGCTACTTGAATTTCTTGATCTGATTGTGCTGCGTTCAAGTAATTGTAAATACAGAGTGTCCGGTTGAAAGTGAATTGCAGAAGATACTAAGTATATAGTAGTTGGTTTGGTTTTGAATCTTTAACCTCGGACTGACACAGCCTTGATAGGTGATTCCTGGTGATTTCGCATACTTGTATAGGCTCTTTACGCAGGGCCGGTTACCGAGATTGGCAGAGTAAAGTTTTCCCATTGTTGAAATTTTGTTACTGGGGAATTATTCCACCCATTAGATGCCGTTGAATGGAGAGCAGTCCTGAAATGCGTTGCTCAAGCGCACACTCCGAAAGTCAAACCAGCGTCACGTGATCTTGAGCCCGGTGCGTAACCACTGAGCTAACGGGGCGGGCTAGTCGTTAAAACAAGCCAGACAACAATTAAGTTTCGTAACTATTTGTTTTACTGAAAACACTGGTCAACAAAAAATTTGTTGCATTTTCAAATTCACTTGGTCTTGGGTAATTTTGGGGTGCTGAATCCGAATATGACGTTATTTTTGGTCTAGAAGCTCTAGATTTTTTGCAAATTTTGATTTTTTTTCCTTTTTTTGAGTAAAAACTGAATATATTTCAAAAAAATGATATTTTGATGAATAGGAAAAGAAAACATCTTTTACGACTGAAATAACTGCTTAACTGTTTTGTCTATAGCTTAGATCTATACTTACTGATAGAAATGCACAGAAATATTTGAAAAAACATTACAAAATCATTCAAAAAGCGTCGTAAACAAAATTTCAAAAACTATGTAGACTATAATAAATATGTATAACAAACGAATCATTTTCACAACTACAGTGGTAGCCATAGCACTGCATGCAGACCTATTGCAATTACAAGCATAAATAAGCTCCTTTAAAAGTTTGATGTTGTGAGAAAAGTTCACTGGCTGAAAATAGAATGCGAAATCCACACTAGGCCTACATGCTGGGTAAAAATTGGCGTTTGAGGCTGTTGCGTTTATAAGCTTTTTTGGGGCAGTCTCGTTTAATGCTCCAGCAGTAATCTGCCATCATGTGTCGATTCCATCGGCCTTGGTAACGTTCTTCTACTTTCATAAGATCCTGGTGAAACCGCTCTCCTTGTTCGTCACTGACAGCTCCAAGGTTTTCTGGAAATTTGTCCAGATGACTGAATAAGAAATGAACTTTAATGCTCATTCTGCATCCTAAGTCGCGGAAAGCAAAGGGCATTTTGCTCACAAGAACCTCGTAATTGTAAGCCTTTTTGTTTCCAAGAATGTTTTTAGTGACATCCACAAAGGACAACCATGCTGCTCTCTCTTTGGTTTTCATCTTATCGGTGAACTGTTGGTCTCGCACAAGGCTTCGAATTTGTGGTCCATTGAAGACATCAGCTTTAATCTTTTCGTATGAAATAAAGGGAAATGTGTGAACAATATATTGGAAGCAGTCGCTATCAGGGTTTAACTTTCACAAACGTTTTATCAACCCTAACTTGATGTGAAGAGGGGGGAAAACAATCTTGTCTCTACTTACAATCGGATCGTTTAACATGTTTGGCATGCCGGCTTCAAGTTTTTCACGTATGGGCCAATCCTTTTGGGTCCAATGCTTGTCATTAGCTCTGCTGTCCCACATGCAAAGATAACATGGAAACTTTGTGTCCTTTTTGCTGACCAAGTAAGAAACCAACCATTTTCAGGTCCACACATAATATCCAATTGTGCTGATGATATTTCAGCAAGTCTAGCTTATTATCATCATATGATTCTTTTAAGACAGTTGAATGACCGACTGGAACTCCTCCATATGCATTACCATTGTGCAAAAGAACACACTTCAGGCTTCGCCTGAAACTGTCTATAAATAAGCGGCATTTACTTGAATCATATGAAGAAACTCCTAGTTGGATGAGAAGGCCTGGAATATCATTGCAGTAAATTAACTGCTTCTCCTCTGAAAAAAAAAAGACATAAACATTTCATCTCGTTTCCTGAAAAAAGAAACCTTTGTGGAACGGTCCAATATGTGTTTTTCACTAAGCCTTGATGCTAAAAGCTCAGCACTCAGCAGCTTGCTTGGATAAGTCCAAGTCTCGTGCCAAGTTATTTAGTTTACTGGTTAAATTTCTGAATGGTTTCAGAATTAGAGCCTTCTGAGTCTGCATCTGCTTCCTTAGTATACTCGCATTCCATACTACCGTGGTAAATCTCAAAGTCTGTTTCTTCATCATCGGAGGATGCAAAACCATTAAATACTGCACGTTGGAGGTGGAGATGTTTCAGAGTGAAGGACAGGTCGAATAGCGGAAGGAATATTTGGATAAGAAATATTTTGTCTGTTTTTCCTGCCAATGCCCTTGGTGTTAATCAATCAAAAGTAACAATCAGTGCAGTGGTCCTTCGGTTCACGCCACACCATAGGGACACAAAAAGGAAGTCCGTTACGTTTTTTCTTTGTCCAGTCTCTAAGCATTCTCATCTAGTCTCATTGTATCGCTGTAAATCGAGGTTAACTGCCGTGGTAACTAGAACTAAATAGTTGGAATTTAGTTTTAAATTTCAGACCAAATGCTACAAGCCTCAAAATATCCACAGGTGTATTGCATAAAAACTAGAGCTTGCAGAAAAAGTCTGATTGCAGATTTGGAATCAGTGGCTAAAACTCATTCAGAATCGATCAAAAATTCTCTTGCAAAAAGAAAAAAATTTTTTTTTGTTGACCAGTGAAATTGAATGAGGCTGTTCACCAGGCATTAAATTAAATGATATGAGATGTTCTACTGGTGCAAATTAAGCTAAACTATCACAAGATGTATGCAGTGACAATTTGTCACTGTATACATTTTGTGATAGTTTAGCATAATTTGCACCAGTAGAACATCTTAAATCATTTGATTTGTTTTACAATAATCAAGCCCACGTTTTATAACTTACAGTATTTCACATGAAATTGGAAATGGAATTACGTCTCCCGTTCTTCGGTGAAATTAAGATATAGCCCTAAACGACTAATCGTTATACCTAACTATGAGCTTCACTCAAGTATTTAAAAATTTGATGGGCTTACATGATTTTACTCATTTATTTTGAGTTTTGAGGCTTTTTAAAGAGTTTTGTTGAAGTTTAAACGTATGTTGAAAACGTTATTTTAACTTTTAAGCTTGAAAATGAATAAAATATCGGTTTTTAAACGATTTGCAAACATATTTTTGGAGGCTACCAATGAAACCACAAACTAAGTTTGAAAAAAAAATGAAAAGTTAACTTCTGAAACAAATGTCTTTAAACCGTAGCCTACGCTTTAAACCAATTGCAGAATCGGTTTTCAGACATTTCTGAAACCAATCCAACGTTACAAAAACTGTTGAAAAACGTCCTGAAGAGCAGACTAAACAAGGCTTTTCAAAGTTTTTCAAGCCTGAATGAAATCTAAAATAAACGTTTGAAAAACGTTTTGATTGTACAACTTGCAATTCGAGAAAAGCTCGCGTGGACGCATAGGTTAAAGTTCGGAATAAAAACAAAAGAAAACAATGAAGTCTGCACGATGCCTTGATCATTCAAGGCAGCACTGTCCGAGTGGTTAGCGCGTTGGGCTCGCAGTCGAGAGCCTGCATGTTCGACTCCAGCCACCCGCACTTGCTGTTGTTTCACTGGGCAAGAAACTACGATAATTGCCTCTACCCAGTGATCTATTTCGAGTAATGGGTAGTACCAAATTTAAGTCACAAGTAGAGTAGACAACCGGAAACAGACATTGCCGTCGGCTGCAGCGTGGGTACACCGATGCATTGCGCTCAAGTCCGCTTTCCCGCAATGCAGGATAAAGATTTGAAAAACAAACAAACAAAAGCATTGGAAGTGATAACAGTGGTAGGCCTACGTGTCTGATATTCAGTCGAGGACGCGCAGTAGCCTATTTAGACATGGCGTAAGAGTTGGAGGAGTTTTGACCACTTGAGAGTAAGAAAGCCTCGGGTTGAATTGAGGTTTAACTTTAGAAATTTAAAATTAAAACAAGACCAAACGGTGGCTGCAGCTTTCCGGATAATAGCCTACACAAAGTACAGTAGCCTAGATATTCTTCTCTTCCAAAACAAAATATCTTGGGCAACTCTTTATTGCTTGATTATATTATTGTTTCCCTTATAGGGAGAATTGGATACCAACGAATGTCTACTCTGTCTGATGGCATTTCTCCATGCCACCCGGCCCTGAGGGTTGATTGAAACAAGGTAGGCTACCTCTTCCAATCGCAGATCTTCCCCGATGCTGTCGAGCCAACACTTCTTGAGGGGGTCTTCGAGGGTTATTTCCATAAACCAGATCGAAACTGGATTTACTTAAACGACTGGACTTTCTTTGATTTACGTTAATTATATTTATCAAACAAGTAAAGAAAATTGAACACTTCAAGTAGAAGCGGTTAAACACGGTGTTTTCAAGTTTAATTGATGGCCCTAGTTCTTAATAGAGAAGCAGTCTATGATATGAACAATGGTTACATTGTTCATATCATAGACTGTCAGTATACCACTGTCAGTGTTTGTTTGTCTCTTTTCACACTCTTCATTCTGTTTTTGAAAAATAGAAGTCAATGTTATTTAATAACCTGAGGTGGAAGCGCGGAAAATTATTATCTGGCAAACCTGGTTACTTACTATTGATTTGCTTTTGCTCAATCAACAATTTAGCTATAGGCTAGCCTATTTACCGCAAGGCCGCATTCTTCATTTGCTTACTGTTAAATTGCAACAATAGCCTGATGTAGGCCTATGATGTTAGATTGCCAAGCAATTTTAAGACTTTTTTGGGAGCATTTTTCTTAAAAGCATTTCATAAAGTTAAAAATGAAAACATAGGTTACGAGGGATAATTTCTAACACTTTAAGAACAACATTATGCCACCACCATCAGCACAACCGATACTTAACTGATAATTTGGCCAACATGTTACGTAATGCCATGAAAAATTGCTGAATAAGTTAGAAAATGCTTCATTTCATATCTGGGTCGCTTGCAACATCATCAATAATGGCATTTCGCTGTACTATTGGTGGAAATGCAACAATTTTTATTTTTGGTTTCATTTCTTCTGGTTTCTCATTAGGATAAAAGATAAGATCCGAAGAACCAAAAAGGGCGATCCGAGCAGCTTCTCCGTATACCGTGTCCAATTGTCTTAGGATGTCGTCATCCCAAGTTATCCAACTGGGGTCAATATCGACGTTACGGATGATATTTTGAGTATGAAGATGTAAAAAATAATTCTCCGAGATGTCCATTCTACGAAAAATAGTTCCAAACCTCCCATCTTCATCCACATGAGGGTTTGGTCGATTGATGGAAAATTCTTCTATGTGAACACTGACCTTGAGAAAATAGAATTAATATCACATCAGATTATTAGGTTAGATAAATTTCAAACCATGGTTAGATAACAAAATCCTGCATGCAATTATTGCAGCAAATTCATTCATAACTTGTCTCGCCAGTGTCGTAGTCAGACGAGAGCATTCGGTTTCAGCATTCATTGTTGGTAGTTGGTACTGTTTCGTAAGTTGTTGCCATGACAGGAAGGAGCAGTTGGTGAGGATTACATTCAGTAGAACGTGATGTTACAGACATCTCATTCGCCAGGGCAAATCTTTCTATATACAGTATCTCCGAAAGTTATGCATTCTACAGTATATATCTCCGAAAGTTATGCAGGATTAAGTAAGCTATGCCTATAAGCTTAATAGGGTAGCTTTAGGCCAAACCTAACCAAGTAACCAATTATGCTGAACTTACAGTAGCCTACTTGATCGTAAAATACAGATCAGTTGACTAGCCTACATGCTTAAAAGGAAACGTGTTGGAACTTTTGAAGAATATATCAATAAAAATAAATAAAGATGCAGGTTTGTGAAGCATACAATCTAGAATTATTGCATTTCGGCCAGCTAACCCATCAATAAAGCTTTTCGTCATACCAAAGAATCCTGAACATACTCTCCAAGAAATCTCGTAAACAAGCTGGTCAGTGGCCGAGTATTGTCTAACGGTAGATTTAATGTGATGTGCTTGTAATATTCTTTCATAAACAAGGAATTTTTTCTTGACATTGCAATACAAATACATACATTCGTACGAGTCGCCCTGAAGAAAAAAAGAAATTTACAGAATAGCATGGCCTAATAGCCTGTGTTAATCCAAACTACATTATGATTTATGGGTTAGCCTAATAGACCTGCTGACATAGCGAAAAATTGCTCCTTGAGAAACTGAAAGTCTATTCATAGGCAGGGCCGGATTTAGCCGATGGGCGCCCCAAGGCACTTTTAGATCGGGGGGACCCCGTGCAAAAAAATTTTTCGCGCCACAGGCGCCAAAAACCTACCTGTGCGTCTACAGTAGCATTAATCCAGTACTGCACAGCATTTTGCAGAAACTTCGAAGGCTGAAAGAAAAAAAAGAGCACAAAATCACATTTTTTCCACGTTGGGGGCCCTTCAAATGTCGGGGGCCCGGGGCACTTGCACCCTCTGCCCCCCCTAAACCCGGGCCTGTTCATAAGATGTATAGTTTTTTTCATTTCTTATACCGTACCGATATAATAAAAAGCATTGGTAACAGTGGCGTAGGAGCATATGCTGCCGCCCCTGGCTTTCGTTGAAAATGCCGCCCTAAGTAGACTGCAGCAAATTTTGAAATACAGTAGTTTCATGTTCAAGCAATCTTTTCAATAAAAATAATTACAAATAATGTGCCGCGTCTTAGAAGTTCTATATTGCTTGAGAAAGAAGCCTCACTGTCTCAGCGTTAAGGCCAAAAATAAAAGACAAAAAATGGACAACAAATGTATTAGGCAAATAAAAGATCAATAGCCACCTCAAAATTGAACTTTTCGAGCTTTCACCGAAGCAAAATCAGCGATAATATCTTCAAAATCAAGTTTTTGAACGTAGTCTCTTTCTATAGAAAGAATCGATAGAGCTGATAGCCGATTATCATTCATGGTAGAACGTAAATACGACTTTATCATTTTGACCTTTGAGAAACTCCTCTCACCGCTCGCAGTTGAAACACCAATGGTAAGATAAAGTTTCAAACACAAGCATAAATATGGTGTCGAATCAAGTAGGTGTGATTTAGCTAACCACTTTAAAACATCAAACGCTGTTGCATTACGATCAAACGTGGTTTCACTGCTTCGCACCAGCCTCTTAAATCGGTCAATTCCACAGCTAACTCCAAAAAGTCCACCTCGTCGTCATAAGTGCTTTTAAAAGCGTTGGTGAATCCATTGTGACTTTCGCTTTGCAGCCGCGCGTGAGGATTCAAAAATCCAAACATATCATTCAAGTGGTGTATGCCGGTAAACCTAGTTTCAGCTTCAAGTTTAAATCTGTCCAAAGCTTGAAACATGCATCGTCTTACTTCTCCAACAACACTAAGGCCAGCATCTTCTGCGTGTTCGCCAGACATTATCTTTTTTCTGCAAACTCTCCGATCTTCAACTGGAATCTCTAGCTCTGTGCATTTTTTGATCGCTGCATCCACTGAGCCTTTAACCAGATTATCTTGTTCTTCCACTAAAAAGTTGACAAACGCTTTCATCTCGTTAGAGCATTGCGCTAACAGCAGTCCTTTTTGCTGCAAGTAAGTTTGAGTATCAAGAGATTCTCGCAGGATTACTTTCCAAAAACGTAAGAAAGAAAAGAAAGAAAAATTCTGAATCGCTTCTAGAAATTGAACAACAGACGGAGTACAGACATATACAACCAAGCAACCACACGGCATTTAACATGATCTATTAAAATTGAACATAAACTATAAGCCACAAACGTTTTCGGCCATACACACGTTAGCCCTTATCAAGTAAAAAAAAAATAACTGCTTATCATATCTACAATAAAAATGAATAACTGATCTAAACACTGAATTGAAAAACAAAATGCATAAAATGAAACGGCAGAGCAAAGGAGAAAGGCACATCACATGGCGTTTAAATTACGCGAGGCAAAGACTACGCATCATATGGCGCATCAAGAAAAGACGTTGAGTAAATAAGAAGCACCTGAGGCAAACAACTGTATAGGCTATTGAGGCGAGGATTGTATGATTTTATTGGCAAAGTCTCGTGGATTTTAGTGTCGAATTCGGTGGAACATTTAAGCATAATTCTAAACGACTCCAAGGATGGTTTGTTATTTGAACATGTTTGGCAATCGAATATGTGATCTTTAATGGCACTTTGTTTGTTCAAATTAGTTAAATCTAAGTGCTCCCTCACTCTCGTGGCCAAATGCCGCGTAGACATACTGATGTATGTACAATTCGCGTCATGCGAACAAGTGAACTTGTACACGACATTTGAACACAAGTAGGAGGGAGTCCTAGATTTAAGCTGAAAATAATAGCCAACTTTGAACGTTTTATACACAGGAAAAATATCCACGTTGAACTTCATTTTGATAAAACTTGACATATTACTAACAAAGCGTCTCGATATGCTTAACCCACAAAGGGAGCTGTAAGAAAGTTTTTCCATTCACGTTCGTCCGCTTGAGAGTGCGTAGAACGCGAATCCAAAGACCCTCTCAGCACCTTATTGAAAAACCATGTGGGGTAGTTGTTCGCAATAAAATAAGACCGTAAACGATTGACTTCATTATTAAAATTATCAAAATAACGCCTCAATAGCCTATACAGTTGTTTGCCTCAGGCGCTTCTTATTTACTCAACGTCTTTTTTTGATGCGCCATATGATGCGTAGTCTTTGCCTCGCGTAATTTAAACGCCATGTGATGTGCCTTTCTCCTTTGCTCTGCCGTTTCATTTTATGCATTTCGTTTTTCAATTCAGTGTTTAGATCAGTTATTCATTTTCATTGTAGATATGATAAGCAGTTATTTTTTTGTTACTTGATAAGGACTAACGTGTGTATGGCCGAAAACGTTTGTGGCTTATAGTTTATGTTCAATTTTAACGAATTATGTTAAATGCCGTGTGGTTGCTTGGTTGTATATGTCTGTGGTTGAAGAAAGTGACCTCTTTACCAAAATTGTATTATAAAGACGGAGTACAGGCTACAGCTATCCAACATCACGCAAGAAGCAACTCGAGCTTTTTAGCTGTTGTTTTATCCTTAAATTTTTTAAGGTGTGCTAGCTGTCTCTTTGTAAATCATTTTCTTGTTCTACTTTTTATTTATTTTTGCATTACTTCATTCCTCGTGCTGTGTGCACTGTGCAGCCTCATTTTGCGGCCCCCTTGCAGCATGCCGCCCCTGGCGCAGAGCCAGAACCGCCAGGTGGCTGCTAAGCCACTGTTGATACTAGAATGGTAGCCCAGTCTCTTATCAATTATGTTTTACCTCTTGCCCAAACGCAAAAAAAGCTTACAGTAGGCTAATTTATGCACAAGCAAATAGGCTACAAGAAAAAATAAATCAACTCTCCAATGATGGGAAATGCATTTTTTTTATATCCCGGTCAGGAGTGATTTTAGTAGCCCGTTAGCTTTCCAAGAGGCCCGAAACTTGAAAAAACCGCCGCATTTCTGTGGATGTCATGTATTTTTCTTAGAGGTATCTTGATTTGAGACCAGAAAATCTTATTGGCACGGGCCCCAAAAGGTTCTCTCAACCAGGGGCGGCGCCAGCCAAAAATGAGTGGGGTGGACAAAAATATTTCGAGGTAAAATGCTACCGTAAAATATGGTCACTTAGATTACCGATTGCGAAGTGATTCACTGCAGCTCGGTTGTGAAATTTATTGAAAAATAAACAAAGGTAATTAAAAGGGGGTAAAATTAAGCTTGTCTTCCATTGAGCGCACTCTAAATTATGAACAAAAGAATAGAATGGGGCCAAACGCTACTATACATTTCTTATGCGGTCCATGGAATTGCCGACTACGATCTTGATGTTAGCAAGCTTGTCGTTATTTTATGTCATGGAGCTGCTGCAATGATAGGCGGCCTCATAAAAATTTATTGGGTGGCCCCTTAAACAGAATTAAAAAAACTTAGCTATTACCTAATACCTACCCATAGCCATAGGTTAAGAATCACTGCACTAAAGTTTTATTTTGCGCTCCCAGGTCAGTTTAAAAGATTCCACCAATTTTGGAAGATCAGTGTTATCGGCAATGTCTCGCTCACTGCTGATCTGCACCAGATGTTCAAGTCTTTGTGATGACATGGCAGGTCGCAGATAATTGTTTATTGTCTTAACTTTGCTGTGGATACGTTCACAAGACGCCACAGTCATGGGCAAAGTAGCAATAATTTGAAACAAATCGCTGTATAAATGATTTAAGATCGTTTTGTCCACACAATTTCAAAAGTGAAGACAAACACAACCGCGCGGTCTTGGTCAATCCACTTTGGTGCTTTTTAAATTCTAGTTTCCACTTGTGACAATTGTAACTTAGCTGACCTCAAAAAAAAAAAAGATCCTATTGCTGCCCAACCTGATTTTCATCGAAATTATAGAATTTGACTAAATATTCAACTTTAGGCAAATTTGATGGAGACATGTGCGTGAAATAAAATGCAGCTGCATTTGACATTAATTCACATGCTTGATCCGAGTAACGCTTTTTAAGTTCATTTAGCATTCTGTCAAAGGATAAAGAAAAATCTCTTCTTAACTTTTCTGTAATGGATTCAGATTCACTCCACGGAAGACTGTTGTAACCTATCAGTAATATCTGACCATCTCGGAAATGGTTTGGTGGGTAGCGGCATCGCTTAGCCGGCGTGGTGATTTCACTGGTAATTTTATTTCGATCCGCAAACAGCGATGAGTTGAAAACCAGTTTGTTAAAATCTTCCTCTGAACGCACTAAGTCAAATGCTCTTGTCAAGTCGTTGATAGCAGCAACCCAAGTGGTGAGATCCATTTCTTCACTTTTTAAATAATCTGAAGCCTGTTTATTTGACGAAAAGCATTTATGAGGAATAAGACTAGCAGTAACAAATTCAGTTTGCTTGATGCGGAACAACAAACCAGTAGCTACACCATTACCTTCGTTTGACATTTGTTGGAACATTGACAGCAGTGCTGGATATAGGCTACATTAATAACAGCATCCAAGTCATCTAAACATGCAGGCCATCTAGTAGCCTATCAGATAACGAGTGCAATGCAATTTTCCAGACATGATTCCCTCCTTTTTCAAATGCTCTTTATACAAAAATGTCTCTTGGGAGAACAGTCCATAAAGTGGTAGATGTTACCAATTGTTTTGACTGTCGCTACGTTTTCAACACTGTGCTCAAGCACAAAATTTAATCGGTGTGCAAAACAATGAAAATATACCGACAGTTTGGCACCCGCTGCAACTAGGTGTTGCTGTGCGCCTTCAATCCTTGCCTGACATGTTGGTGGCCCCCATCAAAACCTTTGCCTATTAGGTCTTACAAAGCTTGTGTCTCAGCTGTGATAAAAGCCATCACCTCAAAACGGTAAAATTAGACTACAATCAATCAATACAACAGACCGATAACAATGAAGATTCTTCATTTCTTCTTATGTCAATGCTGCAAAAGTAATTCATACGTAAGAAGTTGAAATTAATTTATCACACAGTCACTAGGCCTCCCTAACCCCCTGCATACACCCCCAAGTTTTCTCATCGGATCTCGACAAATTACAAAATTGACCCTAAATAGGAGTGGGGTGGACATGTCCACCCCAGTTCACCCCGTGGCGCCGCTACTGCTCTCAACGACCCTGATCACACCTTTATGAAAGCTGTAGGATTTAAGATATATTTTGAAGAGAAATTTGTTTAACTATTAGAGAAAATCTAACAAAAAGTACTTTATACTTTCCATGATTGATCTATCTGAAAATGTAGATCTATATGCTGAAATCCAAGGTTACTTTTCAGCCATATCTGTAACGAAGTTCTGGTGAATGGAGGTACAAACAGAAGTAAGCTATAGCCTATCTGCAGACATTTGATGGAAAAGTAGATAAGTTAAGCCAAAGTGCAACTCGTTTAAAAACAAACGGAGATGTTCTGGTACCTACCTTCCTACAGTAGCTGGATAAATTCGCAATGGATCCAAACTTTTCAGAGTAATAGCGTCTCCATCAACATACATTCCTCCAAATTTTAACAGTATTCTCAACCGAGCAATATCAGTTCGTTGTATTGGATGCAAGATCTGTGAAAGAAGACAAAATAAAAATTGCATCTTGTTTTCGTTTCATTTTGTCAGAAAGGAAAAGTATGCTTACCTTTGGCGATACAGCGTATAGCCCACCAGCGCGTCAATGAAGGGATTGAAACGCTTGACCCATCGTGACCAACTAGTCTGCTTGTTGGTTTAGTAGGTCCAGTAGCGTTGACAAGGGGGTCCAGGGGTATTTTTGGACCCGGAATGATTTCAGGGGCCCGGGATATTTCCAAGGAGACCGGAAATTTAAGAAACTATCGCTTATTCTTGAGGTGTAAATAATGCGTTTTTCTTGAAAGTTTTTTAATTTGGAGTTGGAGAATCTTACTGGTGCCGGGCCAAAAATATTTTCTCAACGGCCCTGTAGGCTACGTAGATAGCCTACAGGCGCCTAAAGCTTACACGTTGGATATGGCTATTGGCGAGCATTGTAGCCTATTTGAGAAATAAAATCACAAAATATTCTGGTGGTTTCTCGATATCTAGCTTTAGACCGCCCCGATAGCTCAGTGGTTACGCGCCGGGCTCAACATCACGCGGCGCTGGTTCGACTCTCGGGGTGTGCGCTTGAGCAACGCACGTTAAGGATTGCTCTTCATTCAGCGGCACCTAATGGATGGAATAATTCTCCGGCAACAAGAATTCAACAATCGGAAACTTCTCTCTTTCAATGTCAGTGACCGGGCCTGGTCAGTGGTTCAAAGCCTCCACAGTCCACAAGTATAGGCTATGTGAAACTGCCACGATTGAAATCTGCAAGAAGCTTTCCCAGTCCGAGGATAAAGAGTCAAGCAATCAATCTGATTAGGCCTACTTCATTTGATAAGTGAAGTGGTAGCCTAAATACAAACTAACAAAAATTATCCAACAATGCTTTATTCTTTTTTAGGGGCTGTAGACCAGGGTATTTTCATCATAGATCTAGGCCTATGCATGTTAATTTTAGGCGTTTTATTTTGTGAAAATACTCGCATCAACAACAAAATGATATCGCCCTACCTTATGTCCAGCGATTGATTGAGGCTCCAATATTCTAAGAAGATTAAGACATGGAACCTCCTTTACTAGTCTCTCCCAATGCTCTCCTGAAGAAAGTTGTTATTATAGTAGGCTGCAGTTTTACATTATAAAGTAAAACAAATGTAGGCTAATTGCCAATATTGCATTAAACTTAAAGCATCCCTAAAAATCGGTTGTTTTTTTTTTACCGAGTTTATTAGGCCTTTTGTAAAAAAAGCATTTGGCAACATCGATAACTACTCGACTGGTGGAACTCTAGGACTTCTACAACGCAGCTAGCGGACAAACATGTCACCTTTCTACAGTATACACTCACCCACTGGAAGAGAGAAACTGTAATAAAAATCGATTCTTTTTGGTTGATGAACAGCAGCCGCTGAACGAAGAGCAAGATAGGTGTAAAAATTGAAAGTTAAATTGTCCCCAAACCAAATAAAAAATACAACATCTGGCACGACAAATGGTTTCCCATTGTAGGTTTTGTTCTTTTTCACTTCCGAACCACATTTAATTTCAGAATAAGGTAAAGTTTTACAGACTTTGTAGCTTTGCTTTTCATCCAATTTGTAACAATTCTGGTGGTGCCTTGTTTTGTTCGAAGAAGCTTTGGCATGACTCTTTTTAAAGTTATCTTTGAAATGTGACAATGGGTCGTTTTCTCTATTTGTTTTCACATTCATGTGCTTGTTTCCTTTTCTGAAGAGGAATATGCCAGAACAAATAACGTATCCAATAAGCAAAACCATTATGCATTTCTCCCAACACAATGAAGCAAAAACCATCACGAAAAATAGTGCAAGTAGACTACTGTAGACAAACTTCTGTGGACTAAATTTTCACTGAAAACAACATTAGTTCAAAATTGATGAAGTTTGGTTGCGACCTAGGTAACATAACCTGTAACCATTTGGCAAACAGTCCAATATTCAGCTTACTCTACGCATTTTGTGAGCTGCTCCATACTGTTCTGGTGGAAGAGTTGTTTCAACTAGAAAATTACCTAATAAAAGTACAGTTGGTGGCCTAATTATCCATATTTTTTATTGTGCGTTTTTCTGTTAATCCACCGTTTTTGTGCTTTCCTACCTCGCCTATTTGCTTCCAAAGTTCAAAAAATCACATGACGTCATTTCTTTCTTCGCCTCACATGCATGACGTGCTACATCAATCTTTTTAACGCAGTGGGTTACTTGGTTAGAGCTGCAGCAAGCTGATACCTGTCGAAAAACTTAAAATAGCCTACTACCGCTTTTGCAATTACATCAAGAAACTGAAAAGCCATGCTACTG
This sequence comes from Aplidium turbinatum, assembly GCF_918807975.1. Taxonomy (NCBI): domain Eukaryota; kingdom Metazoa; phylum Chordata; class Ascidiacea; order Aplousobranchia; family Polyclinidae; genus Aplidium; species Aplidium turbinatum. The sequence goes on from NC_137472.1 coordinate 53,396,711, forward strand.
AAACTTTATTAAGCCACCTTGTTATACTAAGCCTTTTACAATTTAGTTTTATTTTACCAACGTGTAGTACAGTAGCAATCGACAAAGTCAACAGCCACGATATAAAAGAAAAAAAAAACAATATAGGCTACTTTCTGAAATACAATGCGATTTTGTACGTGGTTGCCATGAGAAAAATCACTAGAATAGTGACAGGAAATCGCACGTAACATCATACTAGCCATACTATTCATTGTTAATTTGTTATGGAATAAACTGTTTAGCCTTTTCATTCAATTTTTACAATACTTCGTTGGGATGTGGTTGTTGCAGTTTTGTGACATTAGAACTTGGCTTTAACACATGGTAAGCAGTAGCGGATCTAGAAAAAAAATCGGAGAGGGACTTCAAAGTTTCTACGAAGTAAAATAATTTGAGATCCAGAAGTTAAGTCAGGGTAGTAGGGGGTTTGAGGGCTATACTTGTCGTCGTAAAAGGGGGTGTCCTCGCGAAAGACACTTCAAACATTCTCACTTAATCACAATGTAGATTTTAACGACCTGTTTTAGTCTGATGCTGTGAGTTCGCCGTGGTAATGGCGAATTGCACTAGCTTTTGGAACACAGTTCCCTAGTCATGTGCTATGACGAATCAACACAAGGTATGTCGAATCAACAACACAATCCGCCATTACCACAGCGAACTCGCAGCATCAGGCTAAACCAGGTCGTTAAAATCTACATTGTGAAGCAAGCAACGATCATGCTGCTAAAAGCGAAACTCAATCAATTGCATTCTCACTTAACACAACTACTCGTTTTTCTGCTCGAGTTTATTCATACAAAATTTAAGATATTTTTCTTTCCGCTGGAAACACAGTTTAGTGACAAACGTATCGACGAAACCAAACATAATTGAACATGCACTTAGGAAGCAATTAATCAAAGCATGGAAAAGTTTAGGAGAATTCGTCTCCAACAACCAAAGTGAACAGAACCACACATGTCCGATATCGATGTTGTTTGGCCAGAAACAAAATGTCACAAAAAAAAATTAGAAAACGAATCAGGTAACTTCACAGCTGTAGAGCTTTCTAGAATGAGGGTCTTTCAGGCTGGTGATAGGCTATTTCAAATTTACAATACGACTGAGTTCCTTTTTCGGCTCTTTAAAAGATTCAAAGACTCAACGAAATTCACCACTAAAATATATCTACTACATAAATCTAGAACTTAATGTTGGTAAACTTTCGCGCACCGGAAGTAACAACTACGCGTGCTACGTGAAACCGGAAGGTGAAAGTAACCAGAGGATACTCTATTGTTGTGATAAAAAAAGTAACAAATGCTTTTTCAGCATAATAGTTGGTGGCATAAACGTAACTGCTGCACTCAGTAGTATAGCAAAGCAGCATCAAATCGGTTCGCAGAGAATCGTTCAATTTTATGGAGGTGTATCATAATAAACCGTCTTCATAAAATGGCACCAATACAAGAGATTTCACTGAGGAATAGGCTACAGGACAACGGCTCGCCAAATTCAGTACACAGACAAAACTTTCCAGGCTAAACATAATTAGCGTAACTAATTAAAACAGTCCAAGTGACATCTTTCGATTCCATCACCACGGCTTAAAGCCAGTTCTTCCCCATTACGTCATGAACCAGTGAATGGAAAAAGCTTAATTTAATGCCGGCCAACTTTTCCCAAACGCTGATCGGTCTTCGGATTAGCGGTCAAGGATTGCACAGACACAACCGCGTTGTTGATGTCGGTCTGCAGCTGCCGCAGTTCGTTGATGTGCAGAAGACGAAGAGCACGAGCGGCATTGTTTAATGTTTCGTCTGCAAACACAAACCAAACGCAAAACTGAACAGTGAACAAGCATTTAATGAAGTAATTTTCCAGACTAGCTCTGTAGGCGTGAAATATTGACCTTTTAAATTGGTTGTCATAAGGTTTCAATTACAACAGGAGACTGGTCTGTTTTTTTAACAATGTATCGTAAGACTAACTTATTTTATATTTTCTGTTACTTTAAGGAATTGCAACTCCAAGCAAAAAATAAGCGACACACAAGAATTGAATTATTAAGCAGCACAACACAAATTAACACAATAGATTCATAGCTCGAAAGATTTCGTCTTAATCATTTAACAATTTGTAAGTAAAAAAATCTCACCTCCGGTGTCAAATCCCAGTTCTTGCTGTTGCAACGGAACGATATTCTGAAAGCACAAAATTAACATTGCAATAAAATGACTTTTCCTTCTGTTCATCATGTATATAAATAATTTCAAAACACTCTTCTCGTTAATTTAACTTCACAAAGCACCGTAAGGATTTTCGAATAAAATAGTTAACAGAAAATTAAAATACACAGAAAATTCAGAGATCTCGTTCTCTGTTATCTTTATCATTCATTTCTTTCATTGCTTCGTCCCCTTCATATATGGATCCGTTCAGCATCCATTCCCATGCAATCGTTTACTTACTTTTGCTAATAATTGATCATTTTGTCGATAATTTTTGCTTTACATCTACCGTAAACTCCAACTACAGCAGTACACCATATTTCAACCACAGTAACTAACTTTTGTGAAACTTGGACTACAACCTTCTCATTGTATTGACAGGACATACCTTCTTTGTAGTGGATTTGGAATTCGCTATGCCTTTCTCTGAAAGCCTTTCTTCGACGAGCAAAACGACGGCTTGCAACGTTACTTTGTCATCTTCATGCAGAGGGATTTCAAGAACCTTTGCAAGATTTCTTACACCTTTCTTGAAATCGGCATCTGTGTCTATAATGTAAAAAAACCAGTGACGCAGCTAGAAAGAAAATTTTAGGGGGCAAAAGCAAATGTTGGGGAGAAAATATTTTGCTATTTGACAGAAAAAGTTTGTTTAAAAAATTAAAATACTGAAGGCAGTCAAACGTTTATGAAATGTCATTAAAACGTCGTAAAAGCATTGAAACCAATTTTATAGGGGGCAAGTTAATTTTTTGGGGGCGATTGCTCCTCCAAGCATCCCGGCGTGGTTACGTCTTTAAAAAGACAATAAAATTAATGCATTTTCCTTTAACTGCTTGAAGAAGTTTCTTCATTGTCACTGTCTTTTCACAGTTGGCACCACGTTGTAGAAAAGACAGTGTCTTAAAGAAAGTATTTAATTTTACAAACATGCCGCAAATTGCTGCCATATTTACCTTTAATGTTATAAATAGGGTTGCTTTTGACTTGCTCGTTTGTAAAGCTTTTCTTTTTTCCTGTTACACTTTGATATTCTTCAACTGAAATAACAGCAAAAGTACTGTCACAAGTATTATAATTCAACTTGAGCAATGCCTCTGCAATCAATTGCACGGCTTGCACGCAGTAAACAAAACTAGTTTTCTTCAAAAAAAAATTTCCATATTTCTTGAGTCTTCAACTTAACCACTTTCAATGATACTAATTTATATTCTAATAACGCATGGAAGAGTGAAAACAGCATTTGCAAAATACTGATACTTTCATTTTATAATAATTCAGCTACTTTAGCATAAACAGAATTAAGTAAATGAAAATCTCAAGATACATATTAGCCTACCATTGTCACCATAGTCAAGTCGTACAGCGAGACCTAGCAACCAATCAGTAACAGAATTCCGATCTTTGCTTGAGAAAGGATAACACAGATCGTTGAGATATTGATCACATGCCTTCTGCCATGATGCTGCCTAAAAATATAAATTTTCAACCACTGATAAGAAAACGGAATACAAAAATACACAGCTTAGACATGTCTATTGTCAACTTCATAAGCAATCCAACTTTGATAGCTACATAAATAACTGACCAATGTGTTACCTTTTTAACACTTTTTATCATTATCAAAGCACTGACATTTTTAGATTTTAGTTGGTAATTGAGTTCATATCACTTTTCCACAGATGTTAGCCTGGCAAGTTGACACTTCTATATTTATTTAACATCAAACACAAATTTTTAAAAGAACCCTTCTATTTTCTCAAGAGAACAAACTAACCAAATGTATAATTCGTTGGCATTCATGATAAATAACATTATAGCCTATAGCAAGGTCTGCTTGAAACAAGTTTGCTTAAATTATAAAAAAACAAAAACAACTAACTTGTATGTCTTTCAGCAAAGTTCGGTTTTCAATGGCATAATGACGAATTTTTTGATCCTCCAGCCAGACGACTAATTTCTTGAACTGGACATCATCTAGATAAAATTGCTCTTTTAATGACATGCAAAATATCATTAATGGTGCAGTTGCTCATTTAAACTTGTTAATTAGTCTACATTGCCCTACAATGTATCAAACAATACTTTTGAAAATATGCATATCAAAAGAAATCACATTTTTGCTTTCAGACATAAGATTTATTATAGAAACATAATCTTCTTCTTCATCGTGTGTCACACGACCGTAGCCCAGAGCATCACGCAGGCTCTTGCTCTATCGTTGAACTCGGCCAAATCCTGTGCAGAGCACCTTGCTTTTAGGTCAGGGCATTCGAGTAGATGTTGCATCGTTTGCTCCTGTCCGCATTTGCAACTTGTGCTCCCCATGGAATACCCCCAGTGTCTCATCAAGGATTTACACCTGCCAATACCAGTTCTTAAGCGGTTGAGGCATCGCCAATACTTCCACGGTTCACGTTTTCCGGGAGGAAGGCTCTCCATGGGTGTGAGCTCCATATTGGCCAATGTCGGTCCGGCTGCCAGTCCCTCCTGCCATAGTTGAACCCGCACATTGTTGACCTAATGGGACAACTGAAGCAAGGAAACTTTTTCTTGACTTCAGACGCCTGTGTGCTGGAGTTTGGCCATACAGTGGGTGTCTCAAATCTATGTCCTGACAAGATCTTTCCTTTCTGCTGGTCACGCTTCTTCTGATGTTGGGGGGAGCAATTCCAGACAGAATGTGCAGCGACGTGATGTTGGTTGGTTTGAGACAACCTGTAATCAGACGGCAGCTTTGGTTCAATATGGGGTCAATTTTCTTGGCATGTGCTGAGCGTTCCCACACTGGGCAAGCATATTCTGCAACCGAATAGCATAAGGCTAAAGCAGTTGACCGTATTGTGTCAGGGAGGGCACCCCAATCAGAGTTTCCGAGTTTCTGCAAAATATTATTTCTAGAAGCCACCTTAGCTCTTACTTTTTCGATATGGGATTTGTATGTGAGGAACCTATCTAATTTGAAACCGAGGTATGTGGGATTGATACAGTGTGCCAGTTTGGTTCCATTCCAGGAAATGTTTAGTTGGCGTGATGCATCCCGGGATCTAAGGTGGAATGCGCAGACTTGGGTTTTATTGGGGTTGGCACGCATGTGGTTGTCCGTGTAGTATGTTGTCAGCCCATCCAGAGCATCGCTGAGTACTCTCTCCGCGGAAGTGAAGTGTTTGTGTTGTTATACACAAATCGTTAGCGTATATGAAGCTTCTTGTACCAGGATGGATTGGTTGGTCGTTTGTATAGATGTTGTACAAGATGGGGGCTAAAACACTCCCTTGTGGTAGACCATTTTTCTGCTGTCTCCATCTGCTATTTTTGCCACAAAAATAAACATAGAATCGGCGATTGCTAAGCAATGATTGTATCAGCTTAGTGAATCGAAAGTTCTCGGTGATATTGAGGATCTTTGATATAAGGAGACGATGGTTGACAGTGTCATACGCTGCAGATAGATCTACAAAGACAGCTCCAGTGACGGAACCCTCTTCAAACCCATTCTCTATGTGCTGTGTTAGATTCAAGAGTTGTCCTGTGCAGGATTTACCAGGTCGGAAACCTGCTTGTTCATTAATGAGTTGGTCTTCTATGAGAGGTTGCAATCGATTTAATATCAGCCTTTCAAACAACTTGAACAAATGACACAGCAAAGATATAGGACGAAAGCTTTTAGGGTCAGTTGGGTCTTTTCCTGGTTTCAACAATGCAATAGATTTTGGCTTTTCTCCATAGCTTAGGAATTTGGTAAGAGCTGAGGCAGTTGTTGTAAAACTTTAGCAGCCATCCGAGAGTGATTGAACCGAAGTGTTTAATTTGTTCAGTCCGAATTCCATCTAATCCAACAGATTTACCTTGTTTCAGAAATTCAATGCCCTTCTTCAGTTCTTCAATTGAGAAAGGAGATGTTAGACGAGGGTTGCGTTCGTTTTGAGGTCTTATTAGCCGGGGTTTAGACTGCTTTTTCATGTTATTTTTGCTTTTGCCATTTAAAGATTTAAAAGATTTAGAAGGAGTTGATGAGCAATTTGATTGGCAGATACAGTGTAGTGGTGGTCTGGTTTAGTGTAGTCGGCCGACAGCAATTTAATTGTTTTCCAGGCTTTCCGACTGCTATGAGACAGATCTGTGGATTCGATCATATCTTGCCACATTCTTCTCTTTTCGCTGGCGATAGCTGCCATCACGTTTTCTCCTGCTTCAACTGTAGAGTGAGAGAAAGGATCTGATTGGAACTTTTCTTTATAGTCTTCATAGAGGTCTGCTGAGTCTGAATTCAGACCAGGGATGTAACGTGTCCTACAGCCTCTAGGAATGTTTTTTCTTGACGCTCTTCGTACAGCTTCTATGAAGTCAGGGTATTTATCTGATGACGTGTGTAAATTGGCGATGTGGAAGTCCAGATCTGAAGTAAATCCCTTCCAGTTAGCTTTTCAAAAGTTGTATCGTCATTGATATGGGACATCCTTCGGAGTAACAACTGCCTTGATTCGGAGGCGGATTGGGCGATGTTGAGTATGTGGGATTGGATCCAATATGTGCTTCACACAGCCCATAGTGATGGAGTCACTTGCAAAGATGAGGTCCAGGTTTGAGCCTCGTTTCCATCTTCCGCTGTTAAAGGAAGGGGGCAACTTGGGGTCATGTATGAGCTGCAAGTTATTATTGTCAGCCCATTTTTCAACAACTTCTTCATCCTTAGTGGTGTTTCTATAGCCCCAGCTCGAGCTGTGGCTGTTGAAATCACCAATAAACAAGCCAGGCGTACTGCCATTTTGCACCATCAGATCGTTTGGTATGAAGGGTTCATTTGGAGGCTTATAGACAGATGTTACGTCTATTCCATCGAAGTGGAGAGTCAGGCATTCGGTGTTATTGCTATCATCGGACGAAATTGAGTTAATGCATGATCCAAATCTTACGTACATAGCACTGCCATGTTTCCCATGAGGGATTTCGTTGATGAGGTCCATTCCGGGTATTCTTGGCCTGTGGTGTGTAGCACTTCGGTGGGTTTCCTGTAGGCAGAGGACATTGCATTGATGTTGCTTGCAGAGTTCAGCAAGGATGGCTGATTTTGCTGAAGAAAACCCTTCGATATTGGCCGAGATCACCGTTAGAGCAAGCCCTAAAAAGGGCTGGCTAGGCGTTAGAGTAGGCATGGTTGTCGTGTGACGTGGTGAAGACATTGGTTTCACTTCTAGTGCTTGTTAGCTCTGGTCGAAGTTACTTGTAGGGAAGGCCACGTAGACTGTAGAGGCTGTCTTCATCTTCCCAATTATATAGTATTGTCTTGCTTTTGCCACTGCATCATCATCATCATAATCCATCGTCGGTTTGTTCCCCACTAGTGGGGGTGGCCGATTGTTTCCGCGCAGCAATTGTCTTAATCCCTTTTCTCCATTTCACCCTGTCCCGTGCATCTTCCTCCTTCAGTCCGACTTTTTTAAACTCATCCTTCACTTGTTGTTTCCACGTTCTTCTTGGACGACCGCGTTTCCTCTTCCCATCCACCTTTAGATCTAGTGCCTTTCTAAGAAAACTTCCTTCCTCCCTCCTTATCACATGTCCATACCATCTTACTCCATTTGCCCTTGCCAGTTGGTCTATGGTCAATTGGTCTAGTTCTATCAAATCTTTGAATATAGTGGCCCACTGGCCCATACATTAAAGCTTGCAAAAATGTCAAAATTGATTTTTAGTAGAGATGTACCGATATATTGGTATCGGTGATATCGGCCATTTTTTTAGTATCGGTATCGACATCGGTATCGGCAAAATTTGGCCAATACTGTGGCGGATACTAAGCATGTAAAAAAAGGCGTTTGTTGCGGATTGCAGAAGTAAAGATATAGATTTTTTAAAGTAGTAACTAACGTCACATTGATGTAGAAAAATAACAACCTGTTCAAATTTTTGATACCTCACACCCCCATGACTTCATGCGCACCTTTTGGCATTCTTTGCTTACAGTGATTTTTTCACTCAAACAAAACGTTTTGTTTCAGCAGTTTTGCGTTGATTCTATTCTTAAGTTGTGAAGGAGACTCAATTTCTCCAATATTAATCATTTGTGTTTCATTTTCACTCTCAGCAGAGGATAAAACCAGGCCAAGACTACCCAGAGAGTAAAAATGTATAATTTTGCATCGTTTTTACGCTGCTAAACGTTTGAAATACCCATGTAACTTGGTTGTTTTTAGTAAGCTAGTTCTATCAGTTTGTGATTTAATTTCCACCTGTCGTTGTAATAAACTCACCAAGCTTAAACAATGTCATGGCAGAGTATGTAGGCTCAAAATGAAAGCAATGAGACTATGAATCCTCACTAAACTAATCAATGAATGGTCTTGGTGCGCCTAATATGGGTCTGCTACTATTCGGTGAATCCGATTCGGTGAGTCCGATTCGGTGAGTCTGATTCGGTGAGTTCCTAACCTCTAACCCTAACTCCTAACCCCTAACCCTAAAACGGCAATGATAATTAGGCCACGGTACCCGATAATTAAAAAAAAAAATTGAAAAAATCCCCCGTTAAGGGATCGGACTCACCGAATCGGACTCACCGAATCGGGCCATTCCGGCCCAAAATGACTACCTCATTGTGAAGGAGCGTTCTTCCCGGCTATCAGCACAAGACTGAGCACGCACTAGTACAGCGCGGAATGGCCCGTTTTGGTGAGTCCGATTCGGTGAGTTCCCTATTTGGTAAGAGCCTTTTTCGGTGAGAGCCCTATTCGGTGATTTTTTTTTTTTAAATTATTGGGTACCGTAGCCTAATTATCATTGCCGTTATAGGGTTAGGGGTTAAGGTTAGGGGTTAAGTGTTAGGGGTTAAGGGTAGGGGTTAGAGGTTAGGGGTTAAGGGTAGGGGTTACGGTCTTATTTCAACGTTTAGCGACGTCAAAACGATGTAAATGCGGCAATGATAATTAGGCTACGGTACCCGATAATTTTCAAAAAAAATTTCAAAAAAATCACCGAATAGGGCTCTCACCGAAAAAGGCTCTCATCGAAAAGGCTCTCACCGAATAGTAGCAGACCCAGTACAGCGAGCAGTTGCGATTTGCTAACCATAACGGTGTAGCTTCCACGCTAGCTATTTAGACCATCCAACCAACTATATGTTTCTTGGCAGCCGTTTTGTAGCAAGAATTGACATCGACAAGAATTGAAATGGCTAGTGTGGAAGCTACACCGTTGTGGTTTGCGAATCGTAACTGCTCGCTGTATTAGTGAGTGCTCAGTTTTGTGCTGATAGCCGGGAAGAACGCTCCTTTCTTCACAATGAAGTTGTCATCTTAGGCGCAACAAGACCATTTTGATTAGTTTAATGAGGTTTCGTAGTCCCATTGCTTTCATTTTGAACCTACTTATTCTGCCATGACATTGTTTAAGCTTGGTGAATTTATTACAACAAAAAGTGGAAATTAAATCACAAACTGATAGAACCAGCTTACTAAAAACAACCAAGTTACACAGGTTTTTTAAACGTTTAGCAACGTAAAAATGATGCAAAATTATATATTCTTACTACCTGGGTAGTCTTGGCCTGGCAAAAGCTTTTCAACCAAACGACAAGCGCCCTTAGGTTGCACATTACTTAGTCGAATAGTTTTTCTACGACGACACAAATCACTTGGTTTACATTTTACATCTTAATATCAATTATGATGGCCTATTTGAAGAGTTTGCTTAAACACTTTATTAATTTTTCAGAAATCCCAATTATGATGTAACGTTTCTTCTCTTATACCCCAGTCCTCAATTACGGTGGCCTTTCATTACTAAAACCTACTATTATGACACAACAATGCGGTTGAGATTGGATTCTTGAATCTTTAACAAATTATGCCAATTGAAAGCTTTTTTTAATAGTTTTATGCAAATAAGGTAAAACTTAGCATTTGATATAATTCCTTGCAAATACCAAAATTGCTTCTTTTTGTAACACCAAAGTATCAGCCAAAATATCGGTATCAGTATCGGTATCGGCCTAAAAAAGTGATATCGGTGTCGAGATCGGTATCGGCCAAAATATTGGTATCAGTACATCTCTAATTTTTACATTGCAAAACCCATGAACTATATAAATAAACCTTATATGCTGCCAACTGACACATTTTCAGTAATTTTGATATTTTCTTTTGAGAAAACACCGCTTTCTAGAATGATATGGCATGAAAAAAAGGACATGACTCAGATTATTCCAGCATACAAGATCATAAATCATTGTTTACAAATCAAAATCATCAAATCTACAAGATCATAAATCTTACCTGTGGCTTTAAATTCATTACTTTGTGGATAACCCAATGCAGCCAATTTGCGTCGAAACATTGTCAAATTTTACAGTGGATTAACCATCAAAAATTATATAACCTTTTATCAAATGAAGTACAAAGCCACCATTTCAGCACATACGGTAATATAATTTATTAATATTATCTTAATTACCTAAAAGATCAACAACGTATATTTCAAAAATTAATAACTTTCCAATCTTAAGTGAATACCTACCGGTAATTCCTAACTGCACAAGTTACTCACAATATAGGCCTACCATAGTTATTTTCTAGGCACTGGCAGAGGGCAGAGGCTCTGAGAGTCTGAGGCAGGGTGGCCAGATGTAAATTTGGCAAGGAGCCAACTGCACGTTCAAAAAAGGCCAAAACAGAGCCAACTTCTAAAACAAGGGGCCAAAAAAAGGGCCAACTCAATTTTCAAGTACTAAGAAGCAATTTCACTGAATAAGCAACACATTCTTAGCAATATAGCTATATATTTCCGGAATGGCCCGTTTCGGCGAGTCCGATTCGGCGAGTCCGATTCGACTAGTCCGATTCGGCGAGTTCCCTATTCGGCGAGAGCCCTTTTCGGCGAGTGCCCTATTCGGCGAGTTTTTGAAATTTTTAAAAGGAAATTATCGGGTACCGTAGCCTAATTGCAATTGCCGTTTTTACATCGTTTTAACGTCGCTAAACGTTGAAATCGTGCAGAAAGGAATAAAAAGAAAATGTTTGAACTATTAATTAAATTAAAATTCGTCATGTCAGTTCAGTTGTTTTTATTTCTGACCATCATATGAAAAACAATACACGTCAACATAGCAAAGGTAGAAGCGACAATTCACGTCAACATAGCAAAGGTGTAGAAAAAGGTAGAAGCGACAAAACGCGAACGTTAAAACGTGCTTGTGACCGAAGTAAGTTATTGAGTTGAAAGAAATTTGGCAAGGTTGCATCACCTTCAAAAAAATTTAAGATATGAAGGAAAAATAAAACAAAGAAAATGTTACAAAAAAAATAATGTTTATGTCTATAAGTTAGTACTTTTGAATAGTTAAAATCATAGGCGCCTAACTATTTTTTTGGCCGTGGGGGCGAAAGCGTGTTTCATCAGCAGCAACGTAAATTCAGCGAAATGTCACGCAGATGGATGACGTAATTATGTCGTCACACTAGAATTGCTTTTATTGCCACACTCGGAGTTATCGCTACGTTCGACCTACCGTTAATTATTATAAACAAAGCTCGACCAAAACACATGCTATGCGTCTGCGTTGGCTAGCGGTTGATGGACTGCGACTCTTTAAGCTAAGCGCAACATAAAGTTTAGCAACAGATTTATTAGCATGAAACAAGAGACGAAAAGGTTTACTAAAAGGTATACTGTAAATGGAATGAAAATACTAACTTGATCATATGCTTGAAAATATACCTGTTGAAAGCAAAATCATTCATGTTTACATCAATTCAACAGCACGTCACCTTTAATAAATTTAAAAGTTGCTGACATCCGTAAACAGCCCTTGAAAAATAGTTACAGAGAGACGTTTGATTAAGTTTTCGACTTGACATTGCTCCCTTTTCACTACAATATCGCAACTTATGGCTGACCAGCTTTCAAGTTTCAATTCGCTGTAATACGCCCGTTTTCGTGTTGCAGATGAAACAAAAGATGCGCATATTCCCCGCCTTTGATCGGGTTTCTATGGCAACGGTCGTGTGTGCGCCATGCAGTTTGCACGAGTCCGTTGTTGTGTTGATTATGCCGCGTGTGCGCAATGCGGTTTGTACCAGCCCTTGTTACGTTGGTTAGTGGTTACCTCGGGCCGAGACTTCAAGTTCATTTTCACAGCAACCGATTCACAGCCGCGACAATTCTCTGCAGAGGTTTCGACTTTCGAAAGCGACAGGAGGCTGTTTGCAAGTGCATTAAGTTAAACGCACGCTGCGTCAACGTAGCAAATTATGTTGTTTTTGGGTGCATTCAACATCTGATGACATTGAATCGACGCAAAATGGTAGATTTTTGGGGAGCAAGTCTTTTAGGCACTGACAGTTAGGCGCTGGTCTAATAGGCGCGCACACTGTGGCGTTTGGATATTTAGGTGCGGAGCACTGTGGCGCCCGGTCATTTAGGTGCTATTCCTAGTAAAGTCTGTAGATTGTATCAGCTTGCCAGCAAATTATATCCTGACTTCCGTGAGTGAAGCTGCTTAAACCGGCAATGCTTTTCACACAAAATGTTATATTGAACAGAAAAATATATTGTTGTTTTATTGCTTTATTACTGTTTTATTTGTTGTTAGTCCAGGTTTGCGTTGGTGAAAGCTTTATCAATAAATTATTCAAGCTTCCGAACATTATTGAGTTCATTTTTAGTTAACTCTTTCGCGACCACGGACGTATACACACGTCTTGGGATTTTTGCCATGATGACCAAGGAAGTATCCCCAAGTATCCCTACACGTGTCCAAGGTTGAAAGGTAGCCTATTTCAAGTAAAAAAAATGTAAATGATGGCAGATAAAATTTTTCTCATGTGCAGAATTGTTTTGGCATTCGATTAAACTACATATATTTTCATATTATTGTATCATGCTTGGGTAGTAAGGATTATAATGAATTAGGCTACACTTTTCTGCCAATTTTTAATTTTTTTAAAAATTAGAAAAAATACCGTGTGGAAAGCTGCTAGTTGTACATTGAATGTTTTAAATTTTATTGCAAAGCTTTGCATCTTCGGATAGCTGAAGATGTATGCTTTCATTTGATGTCAAGATTGTGCGTCTATGTCGATCACATGAGATGTTTTTACGGCGTAAATACAACAGATTTGTGTGAAAAATGTCTGGTAATATTTAGATTAAACGTCTTGACCTCGGTGGTTGCGAAAGAGTCAAATAATAACTACACTAAACATCAGTAAAAAAAATATCATACCGTGGCCTATATTGAAGCGGGTGGTTAAAATTTTATTACATGTATACTAAAACATTACATGTAAACTAATAGGAAAATCTATCTAATAGTTTTTAATAAAGGCTACAGTTTTTCAGGCTATAGCTTAACCGCTTTGGACATCTCAAGTTTGTACACACTATAGCATTAATTAATCAAAGTTGTGCGCTTTTAAACATTTTGAAAGTCATTTAACAAACAAGCACAGGTTTACTATTGACCTAGTCAAGAAAAGCATTTATGTTGAAAAATAGGCTACCTGAATACACTATTACTCAGCGCTGCCACTCAGCATTACTCAGCAACTTCACTCACTGAAGCCATGACCAACAACGCACACGCATTAACAAAACAAATTTTTTTTCTGTTCAATATAATATTTTGTGTGAAAAGCATTGCCCTACGCCCCTACTTGCCAAGCTGATACAATCTGCAGACTTTACTAGGAATAGCACCTAAATGACCGGGCGCCACAGTGCTCCGCACCTAAATATCCAGACGCCACAGTGTGCGCGCCTATTAGACCAGCGCCTAACTGTCAGCGCCTAAAAGACGTGGACCCGATTTTTGCTATGTCACAGGCAGCAAAATCAGTCATTTTTACATTGATTCAACGTCTGCAGATGTTAAATCAACGTAAAATTGACAGATTTTTTTGTCTGGGGTGGGATTGTAGCATCGCTACTCGTTCTAGTGATTATTTACTGCGAAGCTGTTGCGGTTTGTATTTAAAAATGTTTTCCTGCTGCCGATCGCTAGTTCATCTAATGTTTTATGTATCAATGCCGCATAAAAAGTTGCTCCCACGCGGAAATATGCGTGGGGGCCTGGCCCCCATGGCTTCGGCGCCTATGGTTAAAATGATTAGTTTGGATCAACAAATGTGTGACCTACACTCCTACAGCTTAGATTGAAAGGAAATTATCGGGTAGGCTACCGTAGCCTAGTTATACCGACCAGCAAAAATTTGTTCCAAGAACCCAGTTAGCCTAACAGTTCATTTTTACATTGTAGTAACAGAATGAAAAGGCTAACCAAATGTGTGGCCTATCGTTTTAACGTCGCTAAACGTTGAAATCGTGTAGAAAAGGGTGCTTTTGCTGACTAGGATACGGTGAAACTGAGAAACATTCACAGAAGCCCTACGATACGTTGCATTTTTAAGATAATGTATTCAGATGTTGAATCAATGTACAAATGAAATGTTATGCTAAATGGGTTTTTGGAACAAATCGTAGGGCTTCTGTGAATGTTTCTCAGTTTCAAAGTATCCTAGTCAGCAAAAGCTCCCTTTTCTACACGATTTCAACGTTTAGCGACGTTAACACGATAGGCCACACATTTGTTTAGCCTTTTCATTCTGTTACTACAATGTAAAAATGAACTGTGTTCTTGGAACAATTTTTTGCTGGTCGGGATAACTAGGCTACGGTACCCGATAATTTCCTTTCAATCCAAGCTGTAGGCCACACATTTGTTGGTCCAAACTAATCATTTTAACTATTCAAAAGTACTAACTTATAGACATAAACATGATCTATTTTATTTTTGTAACATTTTCTTTGTTTTATTTTTCCTTCATATCTTAAATTTTTCTGAAAGTGTTGCGACCTTGCCAAATTTCTTTCAACTCAATAACTTACTTCGGTCACAAGCACGTTTTAACGTTCGCGTTTTGTCGCTTCTACCTTTTTCTACACCTTTGCTATGTTGACGTATTGTTTTTGATATCATGATCAGAAAGAAAAACAACTGAACTGACATGACGAATTCAAGCACGTTTTAACGTTCGCGTTTTGTCGCTTCTACCTTTGCTATGTTGACGTGTATTGTTTTTCATATGATGGTCAGAAATAAAAACAACCGAACCGACATGACGAATTTTAATTTAATAGTTCAAACATTTTCTTTTTATTCCTTTCTGCACGATTTCAACGTTTAGCGACGTTAAAACGATGTAAAAACGGCAATTATAATTAGGCTACGGTACCCGATAATTTCCTTTCAAAAATTTCAAAACCTCGCCGAATAGGGCACTCGCCGAAAAGGGCTCTCGCCGAATAGGGAACTCGCCGAATCGGACTAGTCGAATCGGACTCGCCGAATCGGACTCGCCGAATAGTAGCAGACCCATATATTTCACTTGTAAACAAAATAAGTAAGGTAATATCTTATTTAATAGTGGATGCTTCAAAAGCCTTCGACAAAGTCAATCATAATTTATTGTTTAAAACACTTATCACACGCAACGTGCCTATGTATTTTGTTAGCTTATTGGAATACTGGTATAGTAAACAAACCATGCAAGTGAGGTGGGGAGGTCATCTGTCCCAATCATTTAATGTGTCCAATGGAGTCAGACAAGGTGGGGTGTTAAGCCCCTATCTTTTTGCAGTATATATTGATCAGCTTTCTTATGAGCTCAATAAAACAAAAGTTGGTTGCTATGTTGGCAACTCTTGTCTAAACCATATTATGTTTGCTGATGACATTTGCTGCATCTCGCCTAGTTTGTGTGGCTTACAAAATTTGTTAGATGTTTGCCACAAGTATGCTGTTGAACATGAAATTACTTTCAATTCTAAAAAGTCATTTGGTATGTTATTTTCGCCAAAAAACTTTTATCTTTCACGTGCTCCTCTGCTACATCTAGGGAAATCTGAAATTGTGTTCACAGACTCTGTAAAATACCTGGGTGTATTTATTGAGAGTTCTCTCTCAGATGAAAAAGATATTTCAAGGCAGGTACGCTCTCAGTACTGTGCTGCAAACAATGCAAAATCTCATTTTGCTAAATGCTCACTGGCTGTAAAAAACATTGTATTTCGCTCTTTTTGTATGTCCTTTCACGCATCCCAGTTGTGGAACAAGTTTAGATCTTCTAGTATAAAACGATTACGTGTTGCTTACAATGATTCTTTTAGAATATTGCACAACTTGCCTCGTTATGTCAGTGCCCGTGAATATCAAGTAATGTATAATATAACATTTGATGCTTTATTGAGGAAAAACATGTTTTCGTTTATCAACCGTTGCATTCACTCGTCAAATCGCTTTATATCAGACCTGATGTCATCTGATTGTTTTTATCGTTCTGAATACTTTCAATTCTTCCAACGCTCATTGTATATAAATTTGTAAGTTCAGTAGATAGCCCATTTAGTGAGCTTTTAAACCGACGGCATCCAAAGTGGCTCTCTGTGACCTTTGTGCATTTGCAGTTTGTGTATTATTTCGTTGTTTTTGTTGTGGATATGGACAACTTTGTCTGACGCAAATAAATAATAATAATAATTGTGTAAACAAAAAATTTCACATTTCTTTCTTGTGCTAGTTGTAACGTGTTGTTTTGTTTGGTAGTTGCAGAAAACAATAGATTTGTTTGGCCTGCGGAGTGCGGATGGAGCCTTAGCCTTGTGCTTATCTGTTTTCTCATGCCTTTCTAAATTAGCGACCTTTGGAACAATAGTGCAATGGCATAACTTACAGAAATATTCTTCTGCTGCACCTGGAGCTCTTTTTAACCAAAGTTTTTTCCCAATTACTAATAAATTACCATTATATTTCCTACGGCTTTCATATCCTGCTTTCCACTTTTTTGGAATCCTAATCTTCCTGGATCAAGGTCAACAAACACAATTGAAATAAAATAGTGTACCAATTCTGGTGTTATTGGGTTACCCCCTTTTCCAGAAGACAAGACAAAAAAATCACTGGCTACCAGCTCCCACAGCATCACATTACGTAAATGATTAATCTATTCTCATTTCACAAGGATTCGTAGTTCGGACACCAAGCGTTTCAAAAAAATCTGGAAATTCGAGTTTTAAAATTTTAAAAGCAAAAATTGCTTTCATATACTTTGAAAAAGGCCAAACAAGCAGGGTTGCATTCCTGGGGGGGCTCGGGGGGCTCAGCCCCCCGAAATACGAAAAGGCTTGATGTAGGGGGGGCTCAGGGGGGGCTCGATCAAGCTTCCATTTTCCATCTTTTCTGGCTGAACAACAACTTCTCGACTGAACAAGTAACACTGTAACAGCTTTCTCACAACAGAACTGCAAAAAAACACGAACATAAGTTGATAGCAATCGCCAATTATCACTTTGGTCAGAAACTCTCCAGACTGGGAATATCAACTTCGTAGTAGCTAATCGTCATGTCAAATGGACTGTTAATTCTCTACTTCAAATAAAAAAGGCTAAGCCTATTCAAGAAGGAAAGTATTCGTTTGATGAAGTTGTTAACTTGAGTCTCGGAAGTATAAAAAACTACTCCTTTAAAGGCACAATATTGGACCAGTTCAAAGCTCGACATAGAGACTACCCTTCCTTTGATCGTAATCGGTTTATTCAAGCTTTGGTTGACAACATTGGAAGCAGGATGGTGGACACCAACAATGAAAATTCTGTGAAGAGCTTAGAAATTATTGTACCAGAGTTATGGCCTGCTGCAGTCGAAGTTCCAAGGCAAGAAGAGGAGCAGAGATTACGAAAAATAGAGGAGAGATTTCATGTCATCACTCTTATTTCCGATTTTCGATTGTATTTTGACAATCCTTGTCATATACCAGATACGATAAAGTTGCTCAAGAACGTAGTACTAAACATGGTTGCTATAAGTTCTGCTGAAGCCGAACGTGGATTTTCACAAATGAACTTGGTCATCACACCGCTACGACCACGGCTGACCATATCACTTGTTTCAGCATTGTTGTTCATCAGCATCAACGGACCACCTCCTCATCTATGGAATGGCACTGCGGCAACTCAGAAGTGGTTGCAGACTCATCGGTCGGCTGTGGATATTCAAGTTAAGCACTCTAAGCTGCCCACATTGAATGAACTCAGATCTCTGCAAAAACTGTTTGCTGGCTAAAATCAAGGACTGTCGTGGTGCTTATAATTTAGCCCATAAAACCAAAGACCTGGCAGACAGGCTATTTGTTTTGTGTAATCTCGTTTGCACCAACTTGGAATATGCTTTTGCTGTAATTGGAGTTTTTTAAACTGTTCGTTAATAACTAAATGAGATTTTAGTGTAACTGTCACATTGGCAGCTTATTGGTTCTTATATAGCAAATCTGCAACCACAAGCGCTCATTTCAAGAATGCATTTCCTTAGCCTACTTTCCTATTGCAGTCAATGTTTTTGCAAGTGTGCTTAGGATTGGCTCATACAAATAAGTTTACAATTGAGTTAAGAGATTGGAATTAGCTCATGCAAATCGAGTTTCAAGAGCAGGCCTACGCAGTAAAAAAAAAAGCAAAGGAGATTGCAGTGTAGCACTGTAGCAACCAAGCCAAATTTCAAACTTATAATTTTATATCGGATTCAACCACGTTTTGTTGCTTCTACCTTTTTCTATACTTCAAGCTATGTTTTAGCATGGGTTGTTTTTCGACATGATGTTCAGAAGTAAAAACATACTGAACAGTGTTTCCTTTTAAAAAAGGTAAACATTGTTGGCTAACCTACACCGATTACTTATACATACTTTGTCTATAACAACACAGCTAAGTGTTAGAGCCCCCCCAAAAAAATTTTAGGAATGCACCCCTGCAAACAAGGGCCAAAAAAGGCTAAAGGGCCAAACTAAAATTTAAGGAACCAACCGGTTTTGAAAAAGGCCAAAAAAGGGCCAAAGAGCCAACCCAAAATTTGGGAGCCAGCTGGCTTTCAAAAAGGCCAAATTTCTGAATATTGGCCCCAAAAAGGCCAACCTGGCAACCTTGGTCTGAGGCAATGCACATTAGAGATGCAGCGAACCCAAAATTTTTATCCGCACACCGCACCGCAACTGACTCATCTATCCGCGCACCGCACCGCACACCGCAATTTATCTGGAACTTTGACACTGCACCGCACCGCACACCGCAAATTACAAAATTAAAAAAAAATATTTTAACGAGTTATTGTTTAGAAAGTCAATTGTAGGAAAAAGCATCCATGGCATATAACTGGTAACCTAGTACCAATACAGTTGTGCACTAATTGGCCAGGCTAACCAGATCATATTCTCTTATCAGCAATGCATCTAAGTTCTAAGACATAATACAAACTAAGACAAATAGAATGTTCCTGGATCCAGTATCAGGACTTTTGAACACTTTTTGTAAGCAATAATGCAATTATAATGCCAGTGGCTATATGAACTACACACACAAGAGTAAAACTTATAGCCTGAACTCACTGGGCTAACTGATATAGTAAATAATGCGGTAGTTGCGCTAGGCCTATAGCCTGGTAACTGAGCTTATCAGCTAGGCTACTAACCAAAAACATTCGTACAGCTTCCCTGACAAGCAAGCCCTAAAACCCTGTCAACTGCAAGCCATTTGCAATTTGCATTTGCATAGCTTTCCATCTTAGGGTTTCCGAAGGGAAAAATAACTGATCCGTGTTTCCAATTTAAATTTGAAGTTTCATAGCTGATTCTTGAAAAGTTGAAAGTTTACGTTTACGAAAGTTTAATTTCTTGAAAGTTTACGTTTACGAAAAATTAATTTCTTGAAAGTTTACGCGGCAAGCGGCGCGGCGCGGCTTTGTCATTTCAACCTTCCACGCGGCGCGGCGCGGCACGCGGCGAAAAAGTCAAAAGCGGCCGCGTACGCGGCGCGGCGCGGCGCGGCTTGCATCACTAATGCACATTGCACAGTTGCACACATTCAGTCGAGCATGACGTTTGACCTCAATATGCGCTCAGGCGTGTTGTAGGCTTTTATGTCACCTCGCACATTACATGCATAATAAAGATATGAAGGCGGCAGCAATAAAACAAAATAAATTATACAATAGGCATTGCAACTGTGCAATATTTAAATCTGATTTAAAACATATAGCCTCAGAGGCTATATTCACGATATATGGTAAGAATAGCCACTGCATATTTTTTAAAACTGGTGCAAACATGCGATAGAAAGATGAAATGGTGAAAAATAAACTTGGCACCAACAAAACATGGAAAACCAATTAAGTTAAATATATATAATTTATATACTAAACCCTACCTGTAGGCTACATTGATAAAATGATTTCTTTACAAATTAGTATTCATAATAATATATAGGCTACTAATAATAGCCTATACAACAATAAATACAATGACATCATAATATATACTAGCATAACTACGCCTCGTTGACACAGAGGTAACGAAATAAGTCTCAAAGAATTTCTTTCTTTGTGAGTTCGAATTGCAAATTTAGAACACCAATTTTTGAATTGGCATTTTTTAGAATGATTAGAATTTGAATTTAGAAATAACAATGTGTCATAGCAAAACTTGTTTGTGTGGAGATAAATAAAGCACTTTCAGATTAAAGGAAAAGGCAAGTAATTACGGTACGTAGTAAGCAGTAAGCTAAGCACTAATTAAAAATTGGCAAATACCAACAATATGTTGACGATTGTAGAACAACAAGGGGGAACTCATAGTAAGATTTCGTCATAGAGGTGAATTGCGGAGATGTCGAATAGTTGTTACTTCACAGCAACTTAAAACTGACGCTGCGGTCGGGTTATTGGGTGGAAAACAATTTATCAATTTGTTTGTTCACAACACGGGAGTTTTTTAAGGAACGCAAATAATATAGGAGAAAAACATTTTGCACAAGGTTGAAAACAATGGATATTCATCACGGGTCTTCACCGAAGCTTGGCGTTAGTGGCAACACTGAAATTTTAGTCAGGTGAAAGTTGATGTAAGATCACAATCACATAGTTTTTCCAAATTCTAATTGTTGGATTTGCTTGTTGTATGTTTACTGCAATATGTGTTGAAAAGTTTTAATATTAGAAAGATAAACATGCATGGGTTACGAATTAGGTTACTAGGCCTACATTAAGTTAACAAATGAGGATAGGCTTTATTTCGTTATTAAGCTTTCAGCCAACATTTTTAGTTTTTACTTTGCTACCGGTATATGCTGAATGGTTATTTCAGTAACAATAGTGGTTGTATTACATAGTATGCACTTATGCATTTGAAGGAAGAAAGATAATACATTTCAAGTCAGGATACTTATTACGTAGGGACTAAAAGTACTATAAGAGGTGATGCATGATGTAGGTACCGATATGGCAGTAAGCTGAGCACTATAGGCCTACATCTATGAAGTAGCCTAGTATAAGCTACGTACAGAAGTTAATGAATTGATTTTTTAAACTACTTTTACAAAAAGTGTGAATCTGTTGTGTGGTGAAATACTATTGTAATAAAATTTCAGACGTAAAATTACTTCGGATCTGAGCGAGAATCGAACTTCCAACTTGGTGGGCAATCTAGAACTTCACCGACTTGAGTGGGAATCAAACGTCCGTTGAGATTGTATTACGATGTCCAGTATGCTATTTTAGGGAAGTTTGATTCCTTCTCAAGACATGGCTAAGATATGCAGTATGCACCACTGATGAGTGATGATCCCAAACAAGAGTGAAACTCGAGTATGACATCTTCCATTTTTTTCGATTGTGGTTTTAATGACTTTACAAATCCTCAGATCCCCTTAATGAGATACTACCATATTTTCAATGCTTGTTAAAGAAACTTAAATTTCTTGTTTGTACAGAGCTCAGTATTCACCTGTAGGGCTAGTAACAATAATAACATTATGTTAAGACAATTCAAAAATGTTCTATATTGTGTTTCAAATGAACTGACTTACTGTCAAAAAAGGTTTATAACAAAGAAAAGTAATGAAAATGCTCTACGTCCTGTGTTTGATAGATCATCTAAGCGTAAACAGAGATGCAGAGCAGCTTCTTCATTAAATTGCTCTGTATATGAATATCTGAAAAAAGAGGTAAGATTTGTTAATCCATTCATATTTTTCTATATCTTTGTAAAAATTAACATCCATTAGTCAAGAGAGAATTATATAAATAATTTAATTAATTTTCAGGCTGCTTACTTGCTCAGCGACAGAGTAGCTGATGTCAAACGATCTTTTCCATTGGCATTAGACATTGGTTGTGGCAGAGGATTTTTAGCAAAAAACTTCTCTTCCCAAGTGAGTAAGTTTTTGTCAATACGCTGTTGTTCTAAACACATACAATGGCTATGAGACTTCAGTTTTAAATTGTATTATACTTGAAGATTAGGGTGGATCAAAAAAAACTAATTTTTGAGTTCAGCTTAGTGCATCTGCCAAAAGATGCAGTTTGGGCTATCTTTTACATTGGTACTTAAAAAAACATTTTTTGACCCCGTTTGACCCCTATCCAAGAGCGCTCTAGTGGCCGCCGAGTCAAAATTCCTTAAATTGGCCATAATACTTTTTCTAGTGGGTGTAGGCTAATGATTTTGGTGTCTAACCCCACTAAACCAAGTCTTAGGAAGTTACTTCTGCAGTCTAAAATGATGCATGGGCAGCAAAAATTGCATAATGACATTTTTGCTCTAAAAAAGGCATTTTATGGAAAAGAAATGGCATTTTTTGATATTTTGGGCAGTTTTATGGATGAAATACTAAAAAAAGTGTAACCTAGGTAAAACACACTAGGGTGTGACCATTTGTGTGCAAACTGGCCTCTAGTCCAATGAGGTGGTGAGGTGATATGAGGTTCGATAGACTACAGAAGCATACGATAGTGCAGCTGCATGCCGCATATATATTTATTTGATAGTGTAAACTTAACTATTGCATTTATTACAGCTTTAGATATTGTTTATTTCAATGTTTGTAAATATCTGATCACACTTAACTTAATTGAGTTTATATATATGATGTTTAATACAGGCAAAACTTGCATTTGGCTTCTGAATAAGCATCCCATTGAACACATCCTGGGTAGTGTGCACACAACCCCCTTTTTTTTACTTTTTTTTGTACTATTGACTTGTAGATTTGTGAGATTGTTCCACTAGCCAAGAATCTTTGCTGGTCCAAAAATCAGTAGAATTGGGGCACGTTTATGTGGGCCACCATCCCATTCAAATTTTCAGGTTTGCCATTAAGTAAATATTGAATTACCGGTATTTTCACGCTTCACAACAGAATTTGTATGTTTCAACAAAATAATATGCATAAAACTTTTGCCTGTTCGACTATTTATCGTACAGGGAATTAAAAGAATATGCTTGTCTATACAAGTTGTCTGTGAATTCACATTTTTTACATGTTGGAATAGCTAAAAATACAACTCCAGTGAGCGGAAGTGGTCTAAAATTCTAATTTCGCACTGGAAATAGATCAAATACACATAGAAAGTTACCAATAGGCTAGTAAGTTTGCTACATGAAAGCCTGGTATTGAATCTGTATGTACACAGTAACTGTAAACTTTTACTAACACATTTTGTCACAGAAGGCCATGTGATCGACTAGTCTAATCTGTGCAAGAGGATATTAGTTTTTTCTCTTTCTCAAATTAGGTGTGTCTTTTCTGTTAGCTTCCACTATTTGTAAATGTTTTGATAGTGTTCCTCGTTTCTGGCTCAATGTAGGTAATCAGTGCTCAGTTTAACTCCATGTTCACTTGTTCAGCCACATTGTAAACAGCTTTCTGGTACGACTCTGATTCAGACCATTTCTCTACTGATAAAGGAAGAAAATCATCATTTATCTCTAAAACAGAGAAAAAGAACCGAGAGTCCTTTGTGATAAAATCTGTCAGTTTTGATTCCAGATTGATTTCTGATGGAAAACGTGGTCCGTAGCTAGGCAGTGCCAAACCGATCTGCTGGTGTAAAAACAGGATCTGTAGGTTTTACATGTATAAGTTCATCAGCCATCTGATGTTTCCTCTTCCTGAACTTCAGAGCTGAACAGTGCCAGTCCAGTGGTACCATCTCAGCAGAGAGATACCAAAATTGACGTTTGAAGCTACGTTCAGCAGCATTTAATATCAACTTATGCACTGCTCCATATCTGAGAATGTTCTTGTACATAGTCAAACAGTTCCAAGGAGAATCTGCAGCAACACTGCACCGAAACCAATATATACAGTAGACGAGTGAAATTAAATTCATGAGATCTTTCAATTTAGCCACTTGTGAAACTGATGTGATAGTTCCCTTAGGTAACTTAGCTATTTGATTTTCCAGTAGCACCAATTAATAGGAATGAATCAATTTGGCCATCCATCTGGCCTTGTGTGTGGCCCCAGAACGGTAGAATTTCACATTTTGTTGACCAGGACTGATATAAGCAATGCACAAGTTCATAAGTTATTTATAGTCGCCTCAAATGAACTTGTATTTGCTTTGTGCAAGTTGAACAACGTCATCTTTGAGGTTCTGAATGAGATCGTGTGTTGTTACTGAAAAGCTGTTGATATCCAGTGTACTTAGCAGTTGGCCACTGTGGAATAGAATCCCAGTTATTGCGGAGTTTCATGAAGATGCTTATTTCTGGTTATTTTGAAGCCTCTAGCTTCAAATCTTCAAAGATACATGACACAACGATTTCACCGATGTGATGTAAACAACCTGACCAGAGAAGTTCCTTATCTTAAGAGCTACAGTAGAAACAGTTTTTGCGTTTCTTTTTTAGAGTGTTTTTGTCGTTTTTCTGCACTAAGAATCCTACTTTCTTTCCTTCTGACTCGTGCGAATAAAATAGAGTCAAATCCGGCTATTGTGGCTGTCCTGTCTGTCATCATTCCTTTTAAGAAAGATATGTCTGCAGGATTTGATATAAGCTCCTCAACAAAACACTAACATACTGATTTCGCCTGAACCCGTTGTCATGCATTTTGTGTCCATTACTGTAATGCTATGGATAATTGGATGCACAAATTAAAGGCAGCATTTTTGCTATTAACTTCATACGGTAATTGTTTGCTTTTATATGTTTGCTTCAGTGTATTAACAGCAATACCTTTAGAAGCATTATGAATTTGTTTTTCTTTGCCCTTTTTTAAAAAAAAACAATAAATTTCCAACTTTTTCAAGCATTTTTGCTGAATAAAGGCTCTGATGTCATTTTGCTAGCCCATAGATGATTTTAAACTGCAGAAATGACTTCCCAAGACTTGATTTAGTGGGGATAGACATCAAAACCACTAGCCTGCACCCACTACAAAAAAAATTATAGTCAATTTAAGGAATTTTGCCTCGGCGGTCACTAGAGAGCTCTTGGATAGGGGTCAAACGGGGTCAAAAAATATTTTTTCAAGTACCAATGTAAAAGATAGCCCAAACTGCATCTTTTGGCAGATGCACTAAGCTGAACCTAAAAATTCGTTTTTTTTGATCCACCCTATTGAAGATTTAAGTTATTTTGGCAGCCGATTGTAGCATCGAATAGACAGCGATAGACACGTGTTTCGCCCATGAGGCTGGGCTCATCAGTATCGCACCGTATTCTTGCCACTTGAGTAATCGACCGCCGCTTTACCAGTCAGTTTAACTCTTATCTTTGTGGAAAGAAAGAGCCAACAAAACCAGCAGGTGCCTGGGGTGGGTTATGTGAAGAAGGGCGTTCTTCCCGGCTATCAGCACAAGGCTGATTACTCACTAGCACAGCGAGCAGCAGTAACGCTTCGCTAACCAGAACGGTGTAGCTTCCACGCTAGCCATAGAGACCTCCAATTAAACGTTTAAGTTATTTTGGCAGCCGATTGTAGCATCGAATAGACAGCGATAGACACGTGTTTCGCCCATGAGGCTGGGCTCATCAGTATCGCACCGTATTCTTGCCACTTGAGTAATCGACCGCCGCTTTACCAGTCAGTTTAACTCTTATCTTTGTGGAAAGAAAGAGCCAACAAAACCAGCAGGTGCCTGGGGTGGGTTATGTGAAGAAGGGCGTTCTTCCCGGCTATCAGCACAAGGCTGATTACTCACTAGCACAGCGAGCAGCAGTAACGCTTCGCTAACCAGAACGGTGTAGCTTCCACGCTAGCCATAGAGACCTCCAATTAAACGTTTAATTGGAGGTCTCTATGGCTAGCGTGGAAGCTACACCGTTCTGGTTAGCGAAGCGTTACTGCTGCTCGCTGTGCTAGTGAGTAATCAGCCTTGTGCTGATAGCCGGGAAGAACGCCCTTCTTCACATAACCCACCCCAGGCACCTGCTGGTTTTGTTGGCTCTTTCTTTCCACAAAGATAAGAGTTAAACTGACTGGTAAAGCGGCGGTCGATTACTCAAGTGGCAAGAATACGGTGCGATACTGATGAGCCCAGCCTCATGGGCGAAACACGTGTCTATCGCTGTCTATTCGATGCTACAATCGGCTGCCAAAATAACTTAAACGTTTAATTGGAGGTCTCTATGGCTAGCGTGGAAGCTACACCGTTCTGGTTAGCGAAGCGTTACTGCTGCTCGCTGTGCTAGTGAGTAATCAGCCTTGTGCTGATAGCCGGGAAGAACGCCCTTCTTCACATAACCCAACCCAGGCACCTGCTGGTTTTGTTGGCTCTTTCTTTCCACAAAGATAAGAGTTAAACTGACTGGTAAAGCGGCGGTCGATTACTCAAGTGGCAAGAATACGGTGCGATACTGATGAGCCCAGCCTCATGGGCGAAACACGTGTCTATCGCTGTCTATTCGATGCTACAATCGGCTGCCAAAATAACTTAAACGTTTAATTGGAGGTCTCTATGGCTAGCGTGGAAGCTACACCGTTCTGGTTAGCGAAGCGTTACTGCTGCTCGCTGTGCTAGTGAGTAATCAGCCTTGTGCTGATAGCCGGGAAGAACGCCCTTCTTCACCTATTGAAGATGTTGGGACATTTTATATAATAACGTTTTTGCTACCTGTGATAAAAATTGAAAGATGTTAATTGGTATGGTCCTGTTGATAAACGTGTTTTCTTGTTGTGATATACATTTGTTGTAAAGTTATCAAAATTTAATACGTTAACTGTTGTTTGATGTGATGAATTGTTTACTTGTTGGAGTGCTAAATCTGTTGTTAGCCCTAAAAATTTTGCTGAACAATCTCAAAAGTAGAATTATTTGATTATTTAATTGATTGCTTGCTATTGCTTTAAAACTATGTCATCAATCTTCTTACAAATTTTATACGTGTTAGATCAAGCGAGAATTGTGGCAGTATTGTTGCAATGTTTTTGAATCTCCATAGAGACGAACATGGCAAGCATAGCACTCTTTTGTTGTTTGGTAAATAATATGTTTTTATAGGTTCGTAAAACCTATAGAAAGAAGTTAACTTATTCTTTCTATATGGTTAGGATGAGATTGGTGCTATAATCCAAGGTGATATGAGTTCAATGTGTGTGGTCAATTCCTTTCCTAATAAAATGCAACCTGCTTCACTAGTATTCAATGAAGAAAAGTTACCATTTCGTGAAAACTCTTTTGACTTGGCTTTGAGTAGCCTAAGGTAAGACTGTATGATTTCTCCTTTTAAGCAACCACGGCCGAAGCAATAAATAAATAGTTGATGGTGAATGAAGTATCTTTGCACTGTGTTGCAAGGGTGTGCAAGTGCAGCACAGTGCTGCAAGTGTGTGGGGGAGACCAAAATATTTCTTCCACTTGTGATGTATTCTAGAATAGTATTATCAGTTCTTACAACTACCAATTAATATTTTAAGCAGTAGACTAATTCACCCATATTATCAATACAACTACAAATGACATTCTCAACAGATGTGATTTCATCTCAATTGTACATATTATGTAGAAAAATATAACAGCTAGTTCCAGTAATACTGTAATACCAAAGGTACTAGCACAAATTTATAATTTTTATACACTACAGTCACCTTAAGTTTAACCTGATAAAGTGATAAAGGAGGCATAAACAAAACAAACTCATGTGGCGTTTAAATCTATTTACAGCCTGCATTGGGTCAATGATCTTCCTGGATATTTTAACGAGGTCAGTGCTAGTTTTGTTTCTATTTTTACTGCTTCTTTGTATTTTCCTTCATGTTCAATTTTTTATAATTTAGGTCTTGCGAGTTCTCAAACCTGACGGTTGTTTCATGGGAGTCATGTTCGGTGCTGAGACTTTATTCGAGTTGAGATGTTCTCTACAATTGGCTGAAACTGAAAGAGAAGGGGTGAGTCATCAGGCTCAACTGACACCGACAAATTAATCATGTTTCAATCTTAGCTTGTTTTCCACAGGTTGTGTTGGTTTTTCATTAAGTTGCTGATTTACATCTGCGACTTAACCTGGGCGATATTTTCTTCATGCAACAGTCGCTTTTTCAGATTTTTGGGTAGAATGAAAAAATTACGAAACACGTATGGAAAGGCTGTATGTGATCAGCTACAACTAACCCGGTTTATCCACACTCCACAGGGGATAGCCGCCCATGTTTCTCCCATGATGCAAGGCCATCAGCTTGCCAATCTTGTATCTGGTGCTGGCTTCAATCTTGTTACCTTGGTCAGTGCCATAACACTTACAGTATTTATATGTCATACATTGCTGCATGTATTGTATAATGAGACTTGATTAATCTGATCTCACATACTTTTTTGTCATATTTTAGCGAGGTTGTCTAATCAGTGTTCGGGATAGAAATCCGTTTTCGGACCTGTTCCGATAACGCCATTTTTCTCAGTAAATTTTTGTTGGAGTGGGACCGTACACTTTGAAATGTTTTCAATACCGGTATTTACTTGCGTCTGTTTTAATCCCATCTTTCACATCTGGCTTATGTCGGCTGCAACACCAAGTGGTGAGAGCCTTGGTACGTAGGGTTGCAAAATTCCCGGGAATTTTCAAAGCCTAAACTTTCCATGCAAATTTTGGGAATTAACGGGAATTTTGGGAAATTTTCGAAAACTTTCACAACAATCTTAATTTGATGTTGAAACAGGAAAATAATGGCTTTATACTGTTTACAATAAAAGTACTATGTTACTATGTATAACTAAAATACTTAAGAACATACAAACACATGGTTTAGTTTAGTAACTCCAAAAATGAATCATCACCAATCTGTTTTTTTACAAAGACAAACAGTACTGAGTCAGTTACAAAGTCGTTGTTCTAGTTCAGTGGTTCCCAACCTGGGGTCCGCAGACCCCTTGGGGGTCCGTGAGAAAGCATTTGGGGGTCCATGATTACCTTGATAAATTTTTGAAAAAACAATAAAAGCGATCTTTTACTTTCATTTCTCTATTAAATTTGCTTACGTTGAAAAATTTTCGGCATGGCACTTTGGGTCACTTTAATGTTCAAATACTGCTGACATTTCTTGAACAATTCATTCATTTTCTTATTTGAGCAACTGTTTAACCTGATATTTGCCGCATGAGTCATAGCGGCAATGCAATATGACACAGTACAGTAGTTGAGTAGCATAATTATTACAATAATATGTTTATTGAGTTTCAGGCAAAATTTAGGTAGGGGTCTGCAATAATCTGTTTAAAGAGGTCCGTGACAACAAAAAGGTTAGGAACCACTGTTCTAGTTGCTGCCGGTTAGCATCTCCTCCTGCTCGGCTTCTTCGGATGATGTACTAATGACTGTTCTGGCAGCGTCATCGACTTCAGAGTCAACTTCAATTTGAGTCAGGGTTGGTTAAAAAAATCAAATGATTTTTTATTTGCTAAAATAAAAATAAATACATCAACAAACGTTTCACTGCTTCTCTGTAATACAAAAGTTATATTTAAATACTTAAGACTATAGGCTATGCATGTTTTGAAAGGCAACTTAGTTTACTAGGCAGTTCACAAACAGTGTTGTTCACTAAACATAGTTTTTGAGCGAGTTTTTTCCACTTTTGGTCTGGTTCAATCAGAAGTTCGAAATCGATTGGGCACTGCAAAAGCTGGCGAGCTTGTATTTATGTACAAACTTCTCAATGCAAAATAAACTGCAATTTTGTGTCATCTGAACTTTTATTGTTTTGGTATGGTACGTCGGTAACATAATTTTATTGCACAGTTAAACTTTCTTTGCAAACAGTCTGGTTGTAGGCTATGCATCAGTTGAGCAAAAAAGCTAAGTAATGTGTGCTCAAACGTAAGGAAAGATCTTAGTGTAGTGAGATGACAGTCTGAGACGTACCTCAATCTCAATATGCACATTATGATTTAGTATAAAGCAACATATCACACCTACCTAAAAATATGTGCAATAGACACTAGACAGGCTAGCCTACAATATGATAATAAAAATGATTAAACACTTGCAAAGCAAACCCTTTCAATCAATTAAGGGGTTAAAAATAATTCTGCCATCTTACTAAAATGATCTCTTCCCCAAAGTAGACTCGACGCTTTTTTATATAAAAAAATCAAAAAAATCTGATTTAAATCAAAAAAATCCGATTTTTTTGATTTTTTTAAAAAAATCATAATTTTTTCCAACCCTGATTTGAGTTGACTTGTCTGCACAGGGCTCAAACAATGCCAAGTTTGACTGACAAGTTTTTCCACCCTTTTATTTGCGAGCCTATTGCGGACCTTGGTGTGAGTGTTCCCAAATTTGATCAATATTTTTTTAAATATTGAAAAAGTGTGTGCATAAGCCTCATTCTTAATTAACACCAAATTAGTGTTTATATAATTAAAGAAAATAAGAAATGCTTAAGATAGGTTTTTGATATTTTTTTCTAATTGATGAAATATTTAACAAATGTTTTAAACATAATAATGCCAAATGAAAATTCCCAATATTCCAGGGTCCTTCAAAATTCCCGGAAACTTTCCACCCCTTTACAACCCTATTGGTACGGCAGTCGAAAGGTCACTGGCCAACACCGCTCAACAGCATAGGCTACGACTGTGTATTTGATAAGAAACCTAAAGGCATGCCTGACAGTGGACACGGATATTGGCCCCCATGCTTTCCCATCCTTTTAATCTTCAACCACCTGGCATAAGCCTTTCGCATACCTAAAGGTGTCTTTTTGTGGCTGAGCAGGACTTCGATCAAATTGTGGTCAACTATCCGAGTATGTTCGAAGTGATGCAAGACCTTCAAGGAATGGGAGAAAACAGCGCATTGATAGACAGAAAGATGTTGCATAGGGACACGCTCCTGGCTGCATCTTCTATATACAAAGGTACGGTACTGTATTGCTCTCTGAAGCACTTTCGAATAGACTTTGATTTTTTCAGCCTACCGTCCGCGAAGTTACCTTTTAGTATATATCCTCTTGTTTAGGAATGTACGGGAAATCTGACCAAGATTCGGTTCCTGCAACGTTTCAAATGTTGTTTATGATCGGTTGGAAGCCTCATCAATCACAACAGAAACCGCTTAAGCCAGGGGAAGTCCCTAAAGGTTTCAATAAAATGGAAACATAAAGACACAGAGATTGTTGAACGACCGAGAGATGCGGCGCAAACGTTCGGATTGGTCTTTGTCATTTTGAGCTGCTCAATTAACCACAAAGCCCAAATACGATTCCGATCAGAATTCAAAGTAGTGCAATTTATTGCGCAACTTCTCATTGATAAAAGGGGTTGACAGTTAACACGCAGCACAATTATCTGCTTATACGAGTGTAACGTACAAATAGTAACAGCATCGAACCTGGCACCAAGTTATAAACGCAACCAGAAATTCAATATTACATGAAAATCATTTCGCTGAATATCAAGCATATCGCCAGTTCACTGGAAAAGGCAATTGTAGCATCAAGATGAGAATTAAAAAGGCTGTCCATAGTCCAATTCAAGAGCGAGACAATCGGGCTCTTTTTGCATTGCTTTTAAAACAGGTCAAAAGTTTCCACATCCGGTCGTCGAAACATAATATGAACGTAAGAATTTACATCTCGGGTAACATAAGCAAAAGATTGAAGATATTTCATAAGGGCAACTGTGGAAGATTCTAATTTCAAGCGTTTGAAAAAAGGGAATGTTGAAGGGAACACATGCTTCTCGTTTGTCGAGAATATAAATACGCATAGCTAAATATTTTCTAGCTAAATATCACATCATTGCATGTACACGAGCAATCTCTAAAAAGCACAGCCATCCTTTATATAAAATATTGTTTCGTCATGCATCACTTGAAGCAAGTTTAAAACGAAAATTAAAAATTGAGGCCCGAAGCATGATGAAACGTTTGCTCAGTGGGCGAAACAACATACCCCGACAAAGGCGATTGTTGACGAATGATTCGTAAATTTAAGTAAAAATTAAAATTCACATTTCTGCTTTTGTCCGCACAGCCCCGTTCATACTCAGCAGTGATTGGGACCCGTTAGTTATAAGATGAGAATTATTGCAATCTCCGTTCGCGAGAGGAGCACCGTTTTTCTTCACTCCATTGACACCATAACCATTGCACCTTGCTCCCAGCTTTTCCATGACAGCGTTCACGAGCATTTCTTGATAATTTTCAACTCCGTCGTAACCTGAAGCAAAACACAATCTTACCTAGAAGTTGCTCGTTGGGTTTGTCTTATGGGGTTTGTTTGGGCAAGGCAGTTATGACGTTGAACCAAAGGAATATGAAGCCGAGCAACGTGTTCAAGTTTAACATATTCAAGTTTACTACATTTACAGAAACACAAAGTTACGCAACAAATCAAATATCGAACATTTTCGACATCACAAGATTTCCTCACAAGAATAACATACATACAATGGTTTACTAAATCTATAAACAGGGAAAAAACTGCACAGTACTTCTGACTAGCCCAAACTCAACGATATAGGCTCTACGATAATCACACAGCAGGTAACTGCAACAAAAGGTGATGATCTGATCACATGAGATTGATGTGGTAGAAAGGCAAAGTGCGAAAAACTAATTTTAAAATACAGAGAGCAAGAAAGATTACAATTGTCTGTTCAAAGGTGCATTGTTACGTTTTATGTACAAGGCTTCTAAGATCTTGGTTTGATGCTCAGACCTGTCTCTGGACATGATCTTAAATTGTTTGATAGAAAGAAACGTTGTTTTCGCATTGTGTACAACTGTACATGAGAAAATGTGATCTTCAATTACACTTTTCTGTATAGAATTTAAATTCAGGTGTTCCCCAGCTCTAGTCGATAATTGTCTTGTTGACATACCGATGTATGTCAGGCTTGCATCACGCAAACAACTGAATATATACTCGACATTAGAGCAAAGGGCGTAGACGACTTTAGCTGGAAATATCTGCCTACTTTGAACGTTTTATATACAGTACAGGGTAAATGTTACAATTGAGTATTTTTTTAACAAAAAGTCTAGCTGAAATTGTTCAAAAAAGAAATTCGATTGTCGACACATTTATCTTGTGTAAGTTATAGAACGTTCAAAATAGGCAGATATTCTCAGCTAACGTCGCCGTTTGCTCTATGTTCTAATGTCGTGTATAAATTCAGTTATTTGCGTGAGGCAAAGACATATATCTACTAGAGCTGCTGGAGAACACCTGAATTTGAATTCTATACAGAAAATGTAAAAATGACGGATTTTTCTGTCTAACTCTTGACAGACACAGCAAATTCAACTTACCAGGGAATACATTGACATCTATGACGTAATGCTTCAATGTATCAGGGCACACGATAACGTCGACACCAAACATGGTCATGTTGATCTCGTGATGAAGTTGTCGAGTTAATCCCTTCACAATGCTGAGGTTAATGTCTCGAGGTTGAGCATTCAGGTCCTCCAGCTATATTGAAACGTCATAGAATAAAATGGTGATCGTTAGCAAATGTATGTAGCCGAAAAACGCGTTGCAACTGCAGACTACATAATATAGTTCGATTTAAAATGGTAAAAAGTAAGTTGTTTCGCTTCGAATTGCTGGCAACCTTTGTAAATTCGGACTTCCTCACTCCGTTCCACAATGTAGAGTTGAACCAGAAGACCGTCCATAAAAGAAAAATTTCGGAAAAAAATATTTTCATTAGAAAATGAAGGCAAGTGCTAGTTGCTAAATGTTACTAAATTTAACCTCTTTTGTCATCCGTGAACCTTTATCACTTAAGCAAGTAAGGGAACGTTCAAATATTACGTAACGCTTTTTTTCCGAATTTTTGACCCCCCCCTCCCCCATGTAACGCCAACGTAACGCTTTTTTCAATCCCCCCCTCCCCCATGTAACGCTTTTTCACTACGAATTCAGCACAAAAAACTACCATTCCGTACTCGAAAGCGTTACGTAACGTTTTGGTTGAACCCCCTCCCCCCCGATGTGACGCTAACGTAACGCTTTGCATAAACCCCCCTCCCCCTCGAAGGCGTTACGTAATATTTGAACGTTCCCTAAACGTCTGCCAGGTAGCGTATTTGTAATCTGTAGATCGCTGCAGCAGATGGAGTATTTTTAGTGGTAGACACTTTTAACATGGGGCAATTTTCTCTGTGTACCAGCTGTGACTGCAGTCATTATGAGCCTTCTAGCACTCGGCTGGAGAGTTAATTCTTGCTTTAAACTCTGTTTGGTAATTGCAGAAGAAAAACGAGTTAGGGAACGTTCAAATATTACGTAACGCTTTTTTTCCGAATTTTTGACCCCCCCCTTCCCCATGTAACGCTTTTTCACTACGAATTCAGCACAAAAAAATACCATTCCGTACTCGAAAGCGTTACGTAACGTTTTGGTTGAACCCCCTCCCCCCCGATGTGACGCTAACGTAACGCTTTGCATAAACCCCCCTCCCCCTCGAAGGCGTTACGTAATATTTGAACGTTCCCTAAACGTCTGCCAGGTAGCGTATTTGTAATCTGTAGATCGCTGCAGCAGATGGAGTATTTTTAGTGGTAGACACTTTTAACATGGGGCAATTTTCTCTGTGTACCAGCTGTGACTGCAGTCATTATGAGCCTTCTAGCACTCGGCTGGAGAGTTAATTCTTGCTTTAAACTCTGTTTGGTAATTGCAGAAGAAAAACGAGTTAGGGAACGTTCAAATATTACGTAACGCTTTTTTTCCGAATTTTTGACCCCCCCCTTCCCCATGTAACGCCAACGTAACGCTTTTTTTAATCCCCCCCCTTCCCCATGTAACGCTTTTTCACTACAAATTCAGCACAAAAAACTACCGTTCCGTACTCGAAAGCGTTACGTAACGTTTTGGTTGAACCCCCTCCCCCCCGATGTGACGCTAACGTAACGCTTTGCATAAACCCCCCCTCCCCCTCGAAGGCGTTACGTAATATTTGAACGTTCCCTTATGGCGGGAGGTGGGAATCGATCCAACGCCATCGAAATGACTTCCCTGGCCCTAACTCTCTAGGCCGCGATGGCGCAACGTTCATTTAATTTCTTACGTGCATGATTGCAATCAGTTGATATGAATCTTTTCTTCTGATTGGTTAATAAACCTAATCTGTTGCAGCGACCTGCACATTACAAATACGCTGCCAGGCAGATGTCAAGCAGCTGTGATGTTGTTCCTCCGGTATTGAGTTTACGTCGAACGCATTGGATCAAATAGTCAAAGGTATAATTCTGGTGTATAGCTGAAAAAACACAGTTCAAACACCATCTAACGTATTTTATGCAATGCCAGTGTAACAGGATTTATTTCACGAAACCTATCATCAACTTACTGTGGTCAATTTCGACCTCAGGGAATCCCCACTTGATATGTCATGGGAATTGAAAAAAATAGTGGAATGGTCGGTCCATCGTTTTTCTGTGAAATTCTTCAGCGAAGGTCTTTTCACCATGTGATAGTTGTCCGCTATCACGTAGATCTAATGCATTGTGACAGAATGTTGAGCAAGTAGCATTGACAGGCGACATGTGTATGCCGACAGAAAAAAGGAACAACGGAAGTCCAGCGGTTTCGGTCATGCATCCAACACTGCTCCAGATTCTGACGACCAAGCAACGTTTAGATGTCGCGCAATGAGCGCGGAAATATCGTATAATCCTGCTTTTTTATGTTTAACCGTTTCTTTTATTGTTGAGGGTGGCTGCTAGACAAGAAGACCTTCCTGGTCATTTTGCAGCCCCCCGTTGCAGTATCCACACATTCTACGTGATCGTTCGTTTTATTTAACTTTGCTTTATGAATGCGTGTTATTTTTACTCGTAACAAAATAAACTCATACAGTACAATAATAAACCAATTACAAAAGCGCTGATATAGCACATTTCAAAGCGCAACGGATGGCCTGTGTGTCACTTTCACAGCATGGCATAGATATATACATCGAAAACGTAGGCTAGATAATTGCGCCGGAGAAACACCAGCTTCCTTTCAAACAGTTTATTGTGCTTTTTCAAAGCGCTCAGGTAGCAGGAAGTAAATTGAAGTGTCTAACATCCTTGTACTTTGCAAACATATTTTTTTACATACATTGCTCAAAAGTTTACCCGGTCCTAAATTGAATAGTTATTTCACCCATAAAGGCCTTCCATACTAAATAAAATATGCGCTCATCATTGAGCTTTTGCGCAACCTACAAGCAGTTAAAGCAATTCGCAGTGCAATAAAGGATAAGCTAGGCAAAATGGCACGAGGTCCACAAAGCCGCAAAATTTAAAACAGCAAATCAAAGCCGCAAATGTATTAAATGACACGTGAGTAACGCAGAATAAGAAACAGAACTGCAAACACAAGATCCAACTTAAGAGAACGCGTGCTTGGGTGCAACTGTAGAGCAGAAAGATGGATTGTCTCGAAATGACCAGTTGGTAAATTGGCCTTTTGAAAATCGGCCAAAGACCATTTAACCATTGCTGCCTTCTGTTGAATCCTTAACTCAAGAAAGAGTCCTTCGATTGACTTAAACTTATTTCTCGGCAGTCGAGTACAGCAAGAAGTGACAGCGACTGACACGTGTTTTGCCCATGAATCTGGGCTCATCAGTACCGCACCACCAATTTATGCCACATGGTTCTCAACCGCTGCTACAGGAGCATTGTGTGTTGCTAACCACACTGGTGTAGCCTACACTAGACTGCGGAGAAACACATGTCTTTGGAAAAGTCTTGATGGCTAGTGTGGAGGCTACACCGGTATGGTTAGTGAAACACAATGCACGCTGTTCTATAGTGAGTAGTCGGGTAGTGCTGACGCCAGGAAGATCGCTTCTTCTCAACAGTGACCTAAACTTGATCAGATAATACAGGCTTAATACAGCGCATGAAAAAGGATATGATTACTGGTGTTAGCATTGTTGCAACTCAAACTAATCTCACATTTATGTGAAAATTGAACAATATTGGCGAGCCCTGACTCGCGCCTAAAATATGTAACATGAATGGGATAATTTTTTAGCGTGTTTCCTTCAGAAAGAATAAAAACAATCACATCGTAGGCTAACAGAACAAACAACACCGACCCGTTTCATTAGCAACATATTTGCGATTTGTACCGGACGTCAGGCAAAGGTACCTTATACAACAATGCGTTGTGGTCGATAAACGTTTGCGCCACACACGGAGGGTCAACATCTGCCAAGCCTTCCTCGTTGAAGATGAGCGACATCTAAAAATAACGTTCAAATAACGTCAAGAAAACATATAAGCCCCGTACAAAAGCAGTAAGCCTAGAGTTATGAATAGAAGTTCACAACTGAACATAGCTCAATAAAGCATAACTTTTATACCGTGCGGGTTGATGGGGATTCGCACCCACTAATCAAGCATATAGGCTTTGCTAACTTTTAACCCTCTGGTTGAACAGTGGTCAGAAATCTCATCATAAACCACTTTGGTTTCACGATATAGACCCACATAGCAGTTGTGTTTGTTCTAGTTAGGTTAACCCAGCTACCAAGGCAAAGTGAAACACAATACAATGTACTTCAATATGCTCGCTTTCTTTGGTGAATAGTGTATAGTTATCATCACGTGCCGTGTTTAATAAACTAGTCTTATCAGGCAGTCTGATTGCATAGATGATGTTCTGCACACAGCTACCAAATGTCGCTAAACCGTGTAGGCCTTGTACTAGGCTTGTTGCATTGAATACGAAAGTAATTAGACACCATCACGTAGATTCTAATCAATAACAATGTTCAAGGGTTACTTTCTTTTATTGAACAAAACAATGTGTTGATAAATGATGGAAAAGAAATACTAGCATGCTACAGTGCGTGGTCCGTTAAAAATCGTGTCACGATCAGACAAGCTTTGAAGTTCTAAAACGTAACAGTAATGCACCGTGAAGACAATGACTACATATTTGCTTTCAACACTAACTAAGCGCCTTGAAAGCATTAAAGTATGTAATGGTCAAGGTTTGCTTGTTATGTTTCATGGTTTGCTACAACGAATATCGCCATGCCAAGACTTCCATTTTAATGAGCGTAAGTTGGCGTATGACTCCCTTGGTGAAGTTAACACCCCGTCACCACCTGTCACGTCTCCTTTGAACACTAACTGAACCATGGTGAGGGCAGGACAATAGATTGAATGGTTGAAGTGACACAGCGAACCCGCCCACTTCGAAGCAAACAAAAGCTTTGCTGTTGCTACCACTGGAATGTATTCGTTACTTCTAGCAGTTACCAGCACATCAATGTGAAAAAATTGAAAGGTATGGAAAATTGACGTCAGTGTGTCGTCCAATGAGACGTGATATGTTTGAAAGTGTAGTATACAGTATATGTCAAATCTATTTCCACAACTTGAGAGGTTGGATGTGAAAGCATGTAGGAAGGGTTTGGAAATTTGGCTGTACATACCGGAAAATATGACGCGGCCACATATTGAGTAAATATGAATTCAGAGCTACCAGTTTCACGAAACCAACTACATGTTGGGCTTTTGAATCCGAACCCACGATGTCAAACATGATGTCTTTGCGGAAAATGGAAACGCCAAGCCCGTTGGACGTCAATGGGACGTTAAACTAACATGTCCCGGCAATTAAAGTATGCAAACAACTTCATGGAACACCATAAATCTTTCACGACAACGACTTGGTGGCACAGCCAATGGTTACCAAAAACAAACAAGCAGTCGCTGACAGCTGGCCATGGCGTGAAAATAATTATTAAAATAAATTTATAAGAAAACGACGTTCGGCTTCACAGTGAAGTCGGTATATGCGTTAATTAAAATCGACCGGCATAGATATGAAATGACTGAGTCACGTAGCACGAGCTTTGTAAGGTTAATTAAGCATACTGTATTTCTATGATAAAACAACGGAAACAAAGCGGTGGAGTTGGCGAATAATTAGAAAAATGTGTTCTTGATACATTGATTCAACGTTTGTAGACAAAGGCAAATTTTGTGGACGTGCATTGATTTTATGCCTGTAGACGCCATTACTTGAATCAAAAGTAAAATAACAGAACTATTGCTAACCAAATTAGTCAGACAAAAAATATACCAAAGCAAAACGGCAAAAATCGTAAAATTTGATCTTACGAGAGCTTACCTTGTGTGAGGCGGTGCCGTGTGCAATGTTCTTTTTACAAACTGCAAACAGCCAAAAAAGAAAACATAAATGTTAGTGATTGTATAAAACCATGAATTCGGATGAAAAATAACAGCTATAGCTACGGTATAAAAGTGAGTGCAGCCATGCAAGTATAAAATAGACAAACTGAAACAAACGCTAGAGCTAGACGTTTCATTCTTGCTTCAGTCAACAACAGACATACTATGCGTATCATATGACGTCATCGGAAAGGATGTTGTCAAAACTGTTGAACTGAATCAAATTGTTCAGAAAAAAAGCGTCATATAATATTTGAACAGTTCATTGATGACAAATGGCGTAATTTCTACAACTTCTGTAAACCAAACGATATGCTTAACACTGAAAGAGAAAGCGTTCTTATTTTTTTGAGGTGCGGATATGCCGTTTATTCAGCCACATGTGACGTACATAAAAGATGGTGATAGCAAACTTCCTTACTTTGGTTATACACTGGCACTGATTTATTTTCATATGCAAATCGGCGTTATAGTTGGGCACTTTGGACAAGAACAGATTAAAGTATCGTTTCTAGCACTAGTTGCAACGATAATTGCCCTAATGAACACGCAAACTTTTCAGTATTCAATGATTAAAGTCATAGGCGCCTAACCCGTGGGGGCCCGGCCCCCACGCATATTTCTCCGTGGGGGCAACTTTTATGCTGTATTGATACATAAAACAATAAATAAACTAGCGATCGGCAGCAGGAAAACATTTTTTAAATGCAAACCGCAACAGCTTCGCGATAAATAATCACCAGAACGAGCAGCGATGCTACAATCCCACACCAGACAACAAAATCTGTCATTTTACATTGATTTAACGTCTGCAGACGCACCCAAAAACAACACAATTTGCTACGTAGACACGGAGCGTGCGTTTAG
This sequence comes from Aplidium turbinatum, assembly GCF_918807975.1. Taxonomy (NCBI): domain Eukaryota; kingdom Metazoa; phylum Chordata; class Ascidiacea; order Aplousobranchia; family Polyclinidae; genus Aplidium; species Aplidium turbinatum. The sequence goes on from NC_137472.1 coordinate 53,437,290, forward strand.
CTTTATGCACTTGCAAACAGACTCGATGCGTTGCTCGATGTCGCTTTCGAAAGTCGAAACCTCTGCAGTGAATCGTTCGCTGTGAAAATGAACTTGAAGTATCGGTCCGAGGTAACCACTAACATTAACCAACGCAACAAGGGCTGGTACAAACCGCATTGCGCACACACGGCCGTTGCCATAGAAACCCGATCAAAGGCGGGAATATGTGCATCTTTTGTTTCATCTACAACACGAAAACCGGCGTTTTACAGCGAATTGAAAGCAGGTCAGTCATAAGTTGCGACATTGTAGTGAAAAGGGAGAAATGTCAAGTGGAAAACTCAATCAAACGTCTCTCCGTAACTATTTTCAAGGGCTGTTTACGGATGTCAGCAACTTCTAAATTTATTCAAGGTGACGTGCTGTTGAATTGATGTAAACATGAATGATTTTAAATGATATGAGATGTTCTACTGGTGCAAATTAAGCTAAACTATCACAAGATGTATACAGTGACAATCTGCTTTTATTCCGACGTTTCGTCAATCAGACACGACTGACTTCTTCATTTAATTTAATGCCTGGTGAACAGCCTCATTCAATTTTCAGCATTATCAGAAAAGAATATGGCAAGGACGTGTTAAGAAAAGCGAGGAAACTTGTGAATGAAAATTTGAAGATTAGCAAATTATATCAGCATCTCAAGTTTAATCATTGCTGTTTGAGAGAAAGAATTCTTCCTAAAAGTCTACAGTTTTCTCCCCCTATTCGCACATCTCGTGGTTTTCGATTAGCGTCTAAACACGGTTTTGAATTTTTAAAATTGCGCATAACGGAATGTCACTTTCAAATTAAGAAGAAAAAATCATTTTATAATCAACTTTATGACTTTTTGAAGAGCAAGCTAAAGTCAGGCCATGTCCAAGATTTACTGCACTACTCCACTAAAACGCAACATTCTTCAAACAATAAAACAAAGAAAATTCATGAAAAAAAGTTAGCTGCTTTACGACAAACACAGCTCTCAGAAAGAAATGATACATCATCGTTGACAAACCGATGGGTGAAAAATCTAAGCCAGAAAGAACTCACTAAACCTCAAATCAAAGTGTTGAAAAAAGGTCTCAATTTTGCCATTTCGCCCAAGTCAATTCCTAAATTAGATATTGTAGCGGCAACAGAAAAAGGATACAGAGGAGTAAATGACGCAGCTGGTGTTGCAATGGCCAGATCAAAGATTACTCAAATTCTGAATACGGCAAGACCCCCACCACCTAACCTTCTTCCAGAAGAAATGACAGCTTTAAAAGAACTGAAATCTGACAGCTCCATCAAAATAATGAAAGCCGATAAAGGGAACGCAACGGTAATTATGGACAGTTCTGAGTATCATAACAAACTCTCTGAACTTTTAAATGACAATACTACATATAAAGTTTTAAGACGTAGACCTAATCCTATTGCATCTATTGAAAAATCTGTAAACAAACTAGTTTGGCGATTTGCAACTCAACGAAAAATCACCATGCCAGTTTATCATCGTCTTAAGTGTAATAAGAGTGTAACTCCGAAAATCTATGGATTGCCCAAAATTCATAAAAACCACACCCCTCTTCGACCTATCGTTTCCTTTATCGGTTCGCCTACTTATAATTTATCGAAATTTTTAATTGATATTTTATCGCCATTGTTGAACCAAGAATACACTGTAAAAAATTCATCTGAGTTTGTACAATTAATCAAAAACACCTCTGTTGATTGCAATAATTGCTTTGTTTCTTTTGATGTTGTGAGCTTATTTACTTCCGTTCCTCTCAAAGAATGTTTGCAGATTATCTCTCTACTACTTTCGCAAGATAAGTCTTTACACGAACGCACTAAACTTTCTATCAATGACGTCACAGAAGCTTTGAAATTGTGTTTTGAGTCTACTGTATTTTGTTATAATAACGTTCTTTATCGTCAAATTTATGGTACGCCGATGGGTTCTTGCATTTCCCCGGTCGTGGCTAACATTTTCATGGAATACATTGAGCGCACTGCCATCACTTCATTCCATACACCACCGCAACTTTGGGTGAGATATGTAGATGACACTTTTTGCATTATAAAAAAGTCTGCGGTCAACCAATTTCATCAACATTTGAATAGCATATCTTCTTCAATTCAATTCACAACAGAACATGAAAAAAACAACTCCATATCATTTTTAGACGTCTCAGTTATTCGTCACAATGCCACAAACACGTTGACCACTATAATTTTCAAAAAACCCACACACACTGACAGATATTTAAATTTTAATTCACACCATCCCAAACATCAAAAACTTACTGTAGCTAAAACTTTGTATGACCGCATTGACACACATGTCGCAGATCCGCATGAACGTTCACGACAGAACAAAGCATTACACAATACTTTGCGCCTCAATGGATTTCCAAGAAAGCATGCTTGCCAACGACAACCTAAAAGTTTAGTACCCCCATCTACCCAGTATAAGTCTTTTGTTTCTTTACCTTATGTTAAGGGAGTTTCTGAAAAAATTCGGCGTATCTTAAATGAAATTGGTGTAAAAGTCGCTTTGAAACCTTTCTTGACAATAAGTAAATTTTTGCCATCTTTAAAAGACCCCTTGAATCAAAGCGAAATCTCAGGTTTAGTGTATCAAGTTTCTTGTGATGATTGCAATTTAATTTATGTTGGCCAAACAAAACGAGATCTCAAATCTCGCATTAATGAACACAAAAGAGCTTTCAAATATCAACGCCCTGAACATTCCGCTCCTTGCATGCATGCCATAACTTCAGATCATAAAATAACTTGGAGCAATTCTAAAATTTTAAAAGTTGAAAGTGATTATAAAAAGCGAATGTTTTCTGAAAGTTGGTTCATCAATCAAAAGCCTCATGTAATGAATCGCAATGATGGCATCTCTTTTCCCGCTATCTACAAAAAACTATTGTAAGTGCTGATTTGACGTTTTTTTAAATTGGTTTCATGCTGATTGTAAAACTGTGCAGTAGTGCGTACAAAACTCGATTCATGACTCATGCCGTTCACTCTCCTATCTTGTTGTTATTTAAGTTTCTTGTTGATCGCAATTAAGTCCCCCCTTTTTTCTAACTTATTTCAAACTTTGCGCGCGATAAGTTTTTTGTCCAGAAGTTGAATTTTCATTTTGCATGTTTAGTTGTTTTCAGCAATATGTCCTGTGTTTTGCCATGCTAGACAGGTAGTCACTACCTGGTCTAGCCCCCTGAAGAAGTCAGTCGTGTCTGATTGACGAAACGTCGGAATAAAAGCAGATTGTCACTGTATACATCTTGTGATAGTTTAGCTTAATTTGCACCAGTAGAACATCTCATATCATTTAATTTAATGCCTGGTGAACAGCCTCATTCAATTTTCATGAATGATTTTACTTTCAACAGGTATATTTTCAAGCGTATGATCAAGTTAGTATTTGCATTCCATTTTCAAAACATTGTAATTCCATTAATACAGTATACCTTTTAGTAAACCTTTTCGTCTCGTGTTTCATGCTAATAAATCTAGTTCGTTGCTGAACTTTATGTTGTGCTTAGCTTAAAGAGTCGCAGTCCATCAACCGCTAGCAGACGCATGGCATGTGTTTGCTTAACCGAAGTGATCGAGTTTTGTTTATAATAATTAACGTTAGGTCGAACGTAGCGATAACTCCGAGTGTGGCAATAAAAGCAATCCTAGTGTGACGGCGTAATTACGTCATCGATCTGCGTGACATTTTGCTGAATTTACGTTGCTGCTGATGAAACACGCTTTCGCCCCAACGGTCAAAAAAATAGTTAGGCGCCTATGATTAAAGTAGTCGTGAAAGAGGCAGAGTGATGCATTCACATTGTGGTTATTCGTTCTGAGCAACGAATCAACTACCCAGACAGAAAATCAATCGTTTTTTTACATTGATTCAACGTCTGCAGAATCAATGTAAAGAACGATTGATTTGCTGTCTGGGTAAATGTCCCGGCTGATAAAACCATGAATGTCAACTGAAGGCAGTTGCTCGTGTCAGTTGGCCTCAAAAATCAGAATACGAACTATAGCGACAAACAGTTTTAAGTTCTTTCACCAGCGCAGTCACACTAGTTCAGCAGGCAACCGCTACCATTTTCGTAACAAGGATCTCAACCAAAGATTGCGCTTTTTGTTGGTGGTGAACCGCGGTGCCCATAGAAACACCGGCAACCCCTTTCAAAAGCTCTCAATACCAGACACGTGCTGTGTAAACTTCGAAAATTCTGAAGTTGCAACCACAAAAAGTAATGGTGTTAATAGTAACGTTTACCTCATTAGTGACTTTTGCAAATGATACAGTTCACTTGTTTTGTTTTTTTCTTATTTACTATTTTCATATGAAAGGCAAAATCGTTTGACTTAATTCTTTGTACAAAATTGATAAAGTCTGTGGTATAGTTTTATGTGGTTGCGGTATATGGAAAACGAGTTTTCAAAGTTGTGAAACGCCGATGACGCATAACTTCAGCACGCAGTAGATGGGCATTGTGCAAACAACAGAACTGATTGAGCAAGCACAACCAGGCGCATTGGAAGAGTTCCATTGGAACCAAGACAAACCGTATTAAAATTCATCTGTTAACTTTTTCAATGTATTAAAAAATTGTCTTGAAACATACAGATTGCAGACCCATTTAATGCCAATACCATTCATTGTGACTTCATAAATGAAATATTCCAAAAACAGTGTTTGATGCAGAAACGATGTTTATAGATTGATTGACTAGCGCAACACATTTACTTGTAACAATGCTAAATGTATTGTTGAAGACTGAAAGACGTGAAAGCTAAACGTGAACAACGTTGAAAAAAAACTGTTGAAAATTAAAATCAGCTAAAAACTCACCAATGGGGAACTGCACGTTGGCGTCTTTCATTTGTCTCGATATTGAATCCTTATCTTTGGAATGGATGAAACAGAAGGTGGGCACGTGAATAATGTGGTCTGTAACAAATCGAACGCATATTGAGTTATCAGCTTCAAACAGTATTTCCCTTTGGTAATGTCACTACATACATATTACTGATGTCGCTTAAGGACATTGGCTTGGTATTAATTTGAGCCGCAACGGTTTTAAATGTGTCTTGGTTAATGGAAAGTTCACTTCAACTGTTGTCAGTTGGGTTTCAAATGCTTATTTTTTGCACAGAAAACTTAGTTGAGCAACCTCCAAACGGTATGGTATAAAGTGTGCGGTGTGCATCCTCGATTCCTAAATATGCCTTTGGCATTCATTTTACTTTCCTAAAAAAAAAAAAACAATAAAAAACTAACAATGAAATCAGTCATTTTACTCAGAAAAGTATCCATGTATTATTTAGGAGGTCCATGTGAATTGTATGATAAATATTCTCTTCTATGCTTATTGCTTAGCCAGCATAGAAGTTTCTCCTTTAAAAGTTGATTCACTGTCTGCAGACGTTAACACTGTAATCTGTAAAGATCGACTTTGCAAACTGGGTAGCTTACCAACAAGAAATTCGATGACCAGGCAAAGTTTCTTTGCTGACAGTTACATTGTAAGCACGTTTTGCACATTAGTTCATAACAACAGCGATGCTGCACAAAATGTTAAATTACAAACTATGCAAAGGTGTTAACTGTTTTTAATCAATTTACTTTGTTGAAACATATTTAATACATTTTAGGAAATGTTTGCGCTTTCAGATCATGATCATGGTTCATTTTCTTGTCATAATCTCATGTACAATGATAGGATCTGTAATACTTCATTTAAAACAATTGATTGACAACAAAATGATGAATTAATTATCGAGTTTGTTTTTTTGATTAATATATGAGTTACGTAACTTTATTCAAACTAGATCAAGACCAGCAAACGTTTTCTGAAAAGAAAGTTTTTTTTGGTTTCATTGTGCGAACAATGTTATTCAGCAAGAGCAGGATTATGTTTTGTCAGTATCTCTTTACAGACCTACCGAAAAAACGACTTCTTTTTCAAAGCGACGCTGCGTTCAGTTTTTAAGACCGCAAGCAATTAAAGTAGAGCAAAAGCAGTTGATGTCAACCTACAGTAGTTTGGTTTTTCTTCTAAAATCTTGTAACCACTAACCTTGACTGCATATTTTAGTAGCTTGTATAAGTTCGTAAGTTTCAAATCGATTGAGAAGTTTCCTGATGCTGAGAAGTGGATCAATCAGTACTGTAGTTGGATAATTTTCAAGATACCTCTGTAAACAACAAGTAATTGCAGAATCATTCACCAAAATTTTACAACTTCATTCGGTGTGACATATCAGAGCGATGAAGTAAATTTTTCAATTACAAAATTTTAATTATGACATTAATAAAAAGGTTTGGAAATTATTTAAATATATATTGAACCAAGGTATGCTGTCAGCTTTTCTACTCCAACAGACTTAAACATTACATTTGGTTGTAAGGAACACACCTGAAAATCACTTAAATACATAGCCGCTCGTTCATTCCCACTCATCTCCTCAATCATCAAGTCTGTAAACTTATGGATCACTGCATCGAACGGACCTTGTTCATCCAGACTGTGTTCGAAGTCAATCTTTGAAGAATATTAGGTAGAAAATTATCAAAACTCATCACCTGAGTGTGTTGCCAAGTGAATTACTTCCTTTTAGTGGCAGTTTAAAAGCTGCATGATGTCATTCACTTTTTATTGCATTTTGTTGTGCCTCACATGATGCTATTTATGTCTTTAACGCAGTCAGATAAAGACAACTCTCTCTCTCTCAAGTGTATCAATAATTGAACACCTTAAACAAGAGCAATCGCAGAAATCGTTTTGTTTATGCTCCAGAAATTAGGCATTGAAATTTCGTATGTCGGAATGGCCCGTTTCGGAGAAATGCCAATTCGGAGACAGCCTTTTTCGGAGAAAACCGATTTGGTGATTTCTTGAAAATGCAGCGACGGCTTCTGTTTAATTACAGAATTCGTAGGAATCATTTGGGTAGGTAATCGTTTTCAGTGAGGTAGATATAAATTAGCTGATATCTTGTGGGTATAGGTATAGGTTATAGCGATATCTAGCAACAATTACTTTATAGGTTAGGCAATTAACCTAACCTATAATCAATGATGTCACAGTGGTAAATCATGCTAGTAACGTTAGGAATCATGCTAGTAACGTTAGGGTATACGATTCCATACATCTGACAAAGAAAAGTAGTTGTTTACTTCTTAAACAAAATTCACTAACCTACAGGTTAGTAAAGTTAATTTGTTACGTTTTAAGGAAGCGATTGCCAGATTTGCCACCGATGTGTCGACCATGGTAATGATTCATGCGTAACAATTTTGGATAGGCAATTTGGAATCAGATCTTTGCATGCACGTCTTATAAACCAATACGGTTTTGACACCTTTTCCTTTTGTTGGTTCTAACTTCTAATACTGTATTTTATTTCAAGAATATCGTTTTTCTGCATTCCAACAAACAAAAGTAAATTGAATTAAAATTTTGCGAAAAATAAAAAGCAAATTAAAATTTATTTTTGAACTATTAATTAAAATATTCACTCACATAAAACTGACATGTGTCCGCATCGCAACCTTTACCCAAACTTCTTAAATTTGTTAGCATAAACACAACAACAAAATTTACGTTTTAATTGAGAAGGCTATAATTTGTTGTGATTAACCTCTATTATAAGATAATTCCTTTGAATAAACAGATGCAGCTGTAAGATTTAGAAATCTCCAAAAAAAGGCTGTCTGCAAATAGTAGCAGACAGTTGAAATTTGCTGGTTGGGTACTGCATAGTGTAAAAAAGACAGCGACACTTTAATATCACTATCAGCATTTTTTATGGTTGCTGGCAATCAAAGTCAAGTTTATCTCTTGACAACAAATGTTCAAGCTTTGAAAGCAATCATTTCTATGTTACAATGCTGCAAAAATAACGTACAACGCATAGATATAGTTTTAAATGCAAATATTTTTAAAATCACCCACTATATCATACAGTACCGTACATACATCAAGTTAGCTGGTAGAGACTGGCCTTAAATTTTAAAACATTTATGGCTGTGGTTCACTCAGACAGATGAAAAATCCATCTCCAAACAAACAATGAGTTACAAAGGATTTCACAGGTGGTCGAAACTTATTCTAAAAGGAGTACCCATACCCACGCAGACATAATCAATGATATTGCAAAAGTAAGTATACACATCAAAAGTGTAAGTAGGAATGTTTTACATCACCGCAAATATTCATTATTATTTTCTATCCAATGACATTATGATCAGTGAAGAGGCACAAAACTAATAAAACAGCTTACTGCTTCAAGGTGGCATTTCTCCTACCGATTCTATTTTGATCAAAATACTGCAGACATCACCATACCACTAAAATATATTTCATTCATGTGCAATTATGCACGTAAAAATACTTATTATATAAAGTATGCCCAATAGCACAATCGCTAAATGATCTAGCTGTGCAATCAATAAATGAGGTGACTGAGAAATAAGTAACTATAGTTCAACTCTGAAGGTACAAAGTTGAGACATGAACTTCAAAAACAGCAAATTGATAAAACAGACATCGGCTAACTAAGCAACAACACCACATTTAACATTATAAAAAACAAAAAACAATAAGCTAACGTTTTTGGCTATTCATACAGCTCTTTTCAAGACTTAAAAGAAAATATTGTAAAAAAAATACAAAGAAATCATACCTTACAGTATCACAGCAAACATATGGTCTAATCCAAACATTTGAGAAACTGATCAACTTGCTCACAAAAAATGATAACTGAAAGATTATGCAGCACAACAGGTCAAGTATTTGAAGGAGGTAAAATTAATTGTTCAGAAAAGAAGTACCCAAGCAGATTATGCAAAATGGACAGAAGCACAACACAAGATAGTGGTACAAACAAAGCAAAAATACAAAAAGCACAACAATTCAGTCAAAGACGGTTAAAAGATAGGATGCTACACTAGCAAAATAATTGCCTGTTGAGCCTGGATTGAAAGATTCGCTAATTGATATTGAACAAAATGCAATATTAGTTTGCAAATGCAAACTTACACCACACACGAGCGGATTATTTTGACCACACCAAACCATCAAAATCAATCACTAACAATGTACAGAGGCCAGAGGACCATGGTGAAAGTTGTAAAAAATAAATAGTTTTCTGACTAGGCATGAGGATTTAAATTATCACACAGTTTTTATATCTTGCTGTTGTGGACGCTCTCCCATTGTCATAGAGCTCATTGTCTTATAAAAATACACTTTTTGATATGGTATATACAAAAATAAAATAAAAACAGTAGGCCTACCGGTAGCACATGTTGTCACGCACTCATAAAAGAAAAACATTAATTAGTGGATTTCATAAAAATATAAAACTCTTCACCTCTGAAAGCTCAACTCCATGTTTCCTGCAAAAAATAATACATGTATTATACTTATCAATGAAAGAAGACTATTTCATCATGACAGCATTTCAAAGATCCTTACTTGAACAATATTCTTAAGCCATCAATGCTAAGTTTCTTTTTCTTCTTTGAACTGAACCAGCATCCAACTCTTAGACTCTCATTACTTGGCATGCTTAACATCAAACAAGTTCTGCAATAAAAACACTAAAGTGTAGACATAAACTTCTATAGTTTTCAAACAAAGCAACTCAATAGGCCTACCGGTACTGTTTGCATATTTTTACAATGTCTTGTAGTTGTGGTAACTGCTACCTTTTTTATCAAGGTATTTAAGATGAACCATGGTTAACAAACGGCTAATTGTTAAATGAGCATAATTGTCAATTTAACTTTTTGTTGCCATTAAGTGGAATTTTTTTATATTAAAATTAAAAAGTTTAGCATTTGATGAATGCAAAATAGCAGTGCAAATTTGAAAGTAGTAGGCTACTGGTTTCTTCTAGATTGCAGTAACCTTTGGATTGCTACACCAGTAGTTGAAATTTTAGAAATACTCTTCCGTAACAGCAAAGAAGAACACGCAAAAGCTTTACAATTTAAAAATAATCTATGGAGTTGAATAGAGAAATTGGACAGGCTGTCTTAGTGTCTATCAGGTATGACAACTGAGTGCTGGGTTTAACACTTTTGCAGCTAACTCAAGCGTAATACTAGTAGCTCAAAACACTGCTTCTTATTTAACAACTCTGACTTGTTGAGCTGCAAAACAGTAGTTTACAATTACAAAATCCTGTAAGACATCACCATAAGTAAATAGGCTACAACTCAAGCCGCAAAACCACGCCTCTCAGAAAGCTTACTCATCCATGCCGGTTGCTGCAGTGCTGCACGAACCAGTTTCGATTGTACAGTAAATCAGTGTTGGCAGATGCTGGAAGCTGATTGGCACCAAAAAGTAACTAAAATTTTACCAGATTGCATACAATTTCACCAGATATTTGAAACACCCTAAATAAAAAAAATTTCACCCTAAAAATACAAATAATTTTTAATGCATAAGACACTGCCATCACGCATGCGAAAACCTCTTGCAAAACGTTTTCTATAAGAGCGGGGAGTTTTTGCTAAAAAGTTTAAAAAAATTAAAAAAACTTTCTTGAAAAAAATTGAGTGGGAAAAATTTCACCAGATTTCACCAAAAATTGTCTGGTTCGAAGGTCAAAAAGCTTGGCACCAAAGACCTCTAAATTTCACCAGAATTTTTAAACTTGGTATCCTATTTATTCATCTGGCAACTCTGTTGCATATGTAAACAATGAATCAGTGCTGCCAGACAAAAACAAATCAAATTTCCCAATACTTTTTTAAACTTTCTTTTATCGCTCAGGCTATTTAACATGGTAAGCACTTTAACAAGCAGATTTCTAATAAACCACGAACCAATCAGAAGCTACGCTGTTCATGACGTCATCAAGGTTGCGTCTGGGAAGAATAAAGGAAAAACGCAAATTCTAGCTAAACTAAATCAATGCTTTGCCATCGGTTGACTTGGCGCATTGGGTTAGGGCGGTGGTAGTCATTACATTGACGTGGGTTTAATTCCCACCTCTGCTATAGCTCTTTTTTCTTCTGTAATTACTAAAGAAATTTCAAAGTAATACTTACATGTAATTCTCTGCTGAATGCTGGAATGGTCACAATTGAACAGATAACGTAGCATCTCATTGGTTCGTGGCTGGATTGGATAAAATTAAGTCCATGGATTGGATATCTGCATGTTAAAAGTGCCTTCCATTTAACATACTTCGGCACAGGGTTACCATATTAACGTTTTTAATGCCAAATTCGACAAACTGGATGTTCTTTTATGCGTTTGGCGGGTTATTTTTGGTTTAGCATAATAGCATTTTTTGAAAGTTGATTTTTGGCATTTGAAGTTTATAAATAAAAACTTGTTTTATCTATTTGCGTAAATTTTGGGTTGTAGCGTTTAAAGTAATTCTTTAATTTTTGTGTCAAATTGGGATTTGCCTTTGCATAAAATTTTAAACTAGTCGTAGAGAATTTTCGATCTGAGCAAAAAGTAGGCTACAATCCACGCCAATGTATTTGCAGTCTTTGATGGCACTTTTCTCTAGAGACTTAAAGAAAAGTGCGGCTATTTAATATGCAAACCTCACGAAACAAAATAACTGCCTTTAGGAAAATATTATTCACTACTCAGTAAGCAAAATGAGGTGTTTTAAGCAATCATTTTTTTATTTTTGCGTATATAATCGTTCATTCGTTTTCATTGCGTAACAATCTATGATCGTTGCAGTCGATCTTAAATCTTCGCGGCCGCATGAACCAATGGTGTAACGTTGGATGGTTAATAATACCGGCAATAGACGTCGCTAATGCAGGCAGCTGATCACACAAAAAAAATGCAGAAAAAATTACAAAAAAATGTAGGCCTACCGTTGCCAATGCATTTCATATTTTGTACGATTAGGCTACCGTACTTCAGCATTTACCTACTATCAGCAATTGCCGGTGCCTAACTACAAGGCTGAGTGTTTTCCAGGACGGTTGGTCAACGTCAGCGGCGTAGCCAAGGGGGGGGGGGGGGGGTTGGGGGTTTCAACCCCCACTTTGGCACGCGTGTGACGTCATGATATTGAGAATGGTGCTTTCAGTCTCTTTATAACTCTAAAACAAAATTTGCCTAATTTTAAACGAAACTGCATTGAAAGAGCGAGTTTTGCCAATACCAAGCATTCAAATATCTCAGCCAGGAATTAGCAACAAGAAAACATAGAGTCTTAGCTTTATTTCCAAAAAATGCCGAAGAAAACATGATCTTATGTGCGCGAGCTGTCTACTTGTTCACTTTTCTTTGTTCGGTCTCAGTTTTCAACGACTTGCAAAATGAAGAGAAACAATAATTGTGCACTTTTGTTTTTATTAATTCAGTTTCTTCTCTCTCGTGATAAGCAAAAAAAATGAATAACCCCTGTAACTCAACCAACTTAAAACTGATGCATTTTTCTCAACCTAGTCAAAAAATGAAACGTGTAACTTACAAAAAATGTGAGATCATCTGAAGGCAAGCGCGAGACTAATTTAGTTTCTCGCGCGGGCTTGCGGTGATCGAAGCCAAACGTCACACCAGCCCTCCCCCAGATGAACCATGTGATGTTCCAAACAAAAATGGTGAATCGACAAAACATAGGCCTATGTGATGTACACAAAAAAATAATGCAATATATAAGAAATCGACATTTGAGAATGATTTTTCAACAACACAGAGATCAAAAGAAGCTTCAGAGGAACGCTTTCGTGTGGATTCATATTCAAAAGTAAGGGAACAACAAACTGATTTTAAGAGGATTTATTTAAAACAAACTAGTTGATTGAAGTAATCTTTTCTTGATTATAAATAGAATGAATAAAGATAGACTGTTTCGTTGTTATCGGAGTTTACCAGACAAATTGATCCACCAACTAAGAACGGCCATGCCACTTTCCTGCAGAAAGAGAAAATATTATTCAAGATAACATACAAATAGATTAGGGTTTGTATCTTGACGGCGGTACAACCACACGGCCAGCACGCGTTTGCACAAAAGTCTGCCAACTATCCTCTTCCAGAGAGCCTGGGATTGTTTGAGCATTGTTGCCGTCCTGCCCATTGCTGACATTCCGTTCTGGTTCATCTGGTGGTTTATAAAAAACTTTCAGTCTGTCGACAGAAACTGATTTTTCTTTGCCGTTCATCGAAAGTATAAAATACTTTTCATTGCGCTTGATTACTTCGTATGGTCCGCTGAATCGGGGACGTAGTGGGACTTGTTGGTGGTCGTTTCTAACTATAACATACTTGCAAGTCCAGAGGTTTTTGTCCACATATGAAGTTACTTCACTGTGAACGCGTGGAGGTGTAGGGCGGATGCTGGCGAAGTATTCTTTTAGTTTGCGAACGAATTGGTGAGTATCCACAATCTGATTCGGGGATTCCCTAAATTCTTGAGGCAACTTCAGTATTTCACCATAAACAAGTTCTGCAGGTGAGCATTCTAATTCTTCCTTCAGAGTGGTACGTATCGTCAGTAGAACGAGAGGTAGATTTTGATGCCAAGTGTCTGGATTCTTTTGCATACGAAGGGCATCTTTAAGCCTTCTATGGACAATTTCGACGATTCCGTTGCTTTGAGGATGGAAGCTTGTTGACGTAATATGCTTTATTCCCAGGAATTTCATAGTGTCATGCCACAGTTGACTGATAAACTGGCCGCCACGATCTGAGGTTATGGATGACGGCACCCCATAATATTGGATCCAACCATGTAGAAATGCTTCGACGGTTGATTCCGCTGTAATGTCTTTCATCGGTGTAGCTGTGTACCAACGAGTGAATCGATCGATGACCGTAAGCAAGTATCGGTAACCGTTGCTGGGTGGAAGTGGACCAACAATATCGATATGAATATTGGAAAATCTACGAGACGGTAAGGTAAATTGTTGAAGCTTTGCTTTATTATGTCTAATGATTTTTCCTTTTTGACATGCGGGGCATGTTTTAACCCAAAAGGCGATCTCTTTCTTCATGAGGTTCCATACAAATCGTTGTTGAATTAACGATCGAGTTGCGTTCACACCAGGATGTGATAAGTTATGAATCTTGTCGAAAACAAGTCTTTGAAAATCGAGAGGAATAATCGGTCTTACTTTTGGCATAGATGTATCGCAGATCAAGGCCACATCGCTGTTCTCAAGAGGAAATTCCTTCAGTTTCAGGTTGGACTTTTCTGGGTTGGTTAGCACTTCACGAATATAGGCGTCTTGTGCTTGAGCTTTCCCAATTGCAACGTAGTCAATTCCTTCCTGTCTACACATAACATTGTTACTTTCGATACGTGACAGAGCATCTGCAGTAAAATTAGCTTCTCCTTTTATATGCTGGACATCATTCGTGAACTCCGCAATGAAACTCATTTGTCGTGCGCGCCTTGCAATTATGGGGTCAGATCTGGAGTAAAATGCAGCGACTAGTGGCTTGTGATCAGTGAATAAGGTAAACGTCTTACCTTCCACCAAGTGATAGAAGTGCTGCACGAATAAATAAGAAGCCAGAAGCTCCCTATCAAAAGTAGAGTACCTTTTTTGTGTGTCATCTAGTTTCCTGGAGAAGAAAGCAATTGGTTTCCAGGTTTCATCATGTTTTTGTTGTAGAACTCCACCTATGGCAACGTCACTTGCATCCACCTGAATACTTGTTGGCAAATTATTGTCAGGATACACTAGTAGTGCTGCATTTGCTAACAACTCTTTACTGTTTTCAAAACATTCTTTAGTTTCGTCAGACCAAGAAACAAGATCCTGGTTTTTGTTTTTGGGCTTCTTTAGCAGGTCGTATAACGGGGCTAAATATTTTGACAAATTCTCCACAAACCTGTGATAGTAGTTGATAAATCCAAGATATGAACGCAATTGCTTACATTTTTGAGGACGAGGATAATCTTTGACCACCTTTACACGCTCTTCCAAGGGAAGAATTCCGTCCGGTGTTACGATATGTCCAAGAAAGTTGAGACGTTGCAAACCGAATTCCGACTTTGATGGATTAATGGCTACTCCAAATCGGTCTAAGCGTTGGAAAAGTTCTTCAAGATGACGTTTGTGATCTACTACAGAAGAGGAAAATATTATTAAATCGTCTATGTAAGCCATTACATTGGTTAAGCCTTGCAAAACATGATCGATGAATCGTTGAAATGTAGCACCCGAGTTTTTAAGACCAAAAGGCATGGACAAGTATTCGAAAAGGCCGAACGGGGTTGTAACTGCAGTCATCGGAATAGATTCCTCCTCCAGCGGAATCTGATGGTATGCCTTAACCAGGTCGATCTTTGAAAATATTGTTGAGCCTTGTAACCTGTGAAACAAAGTTTGAATTTTTGGGACCGGATATTTGTCTTCTACTGTCATTTTGTTTAACTGTCTGTAATCACCACACATCCTGTAAGTAGACCCATTTTTGCTTGATTTAGGGACCATATGTAGAGGACTAGCAAAAGGTGAATCGGACCTTCGTATAATGCCGGCTTCCATCAGATCATCGATTTCCTTCTGAGCATGA
Source organism: Aplidium turbinatum (assembly GCF_918807975.1). NCBI lineage: Eukaryota > Metazoa > Chordata > Ascidiacea > Aplousobranchia > Polyclinidae > Aplidium > Aplidium turbinatum. The sequence continues at coordinate 53,452,847 of NC_137472.1, forward strand.
CGAAACTTCTCGGGAGTCAGAGGGCGTGGTCGAGCAGAACAGGGGTACCCACTAATCACTATTTTATGCTTAATTCTATGCTTCGGTGGGTCTTTGCGGTTTGGAGGTCTGGTTAGATCAGGGTACTTAGCCAAAATCTTCATAAAGTCGTTTTGTGGAACAAATGGTCGTGGAGCTTGAATGTTGCATATCATCTTTTCCACCAGATATCCGAAACACTGTTGCTCTTGATCTCTCAAGCATTTTCGATCGAAGTCCAGCGATAAGGAAAAGTGAGCCAAAAAATCCACGCCAATAATATTATGGGACACATCTGCAATCATAAAAATCCATTTAAATGGTTTAGTAGTACCGATCTCTATTGTCATGGAACGGTACCCGTAGGTTGCGATGGGGGAACCATTGGCAGCCGCCAAAGTACGATCAGTGATTTTATACTTCCGCTCAGTTTTACTCGGTTTCACCACTGAAATTTCAGCACCCGTGTCGATAAGAAATAGAGTTCCGGTACGTTGATCTCGAACATGAGGAAGTGGGCTTCTGTCTTGATTCTCCACATCCGCCACTATTGACGTGGATTCCATCCGTTTCCCTGGTTATATGCTCTTGGACGCCATTCGCATGGTGCTGTGCATCGGAATGCTCTATTGCCGAATCTCTGATGATAAAAACATAATTGATTAAGGTTTTGCCTTCCTCGTGACTGAGGATGGTTGTGTTGGTTAAATCTAGGTGGGCGAAAATTGCTCGAGTCCGAATATCTATGATGAGGTGATTGGCATTCAGAGGTTGAAGGCTTATTAGAAGGTGAATGTTGGTTTAGAAGAGTTTCCATTTTCTCCTCCAAGTGACTAAGACGAGCTTGAAGGGTTCTTCGTTCGTTTTTAGCTATGGATTCGCTCAAAGCCGTATTTCCTGTAGAAGCGGACGAAATATTATGAATTCCGGGTGATGGAGAGATTACAACCATTTTATCCGCGGCTTCCGCTAGCTGTTCCACGGAGGATTCAGTCATGGTGCACAACGAGAGGCGGATGCTTTCTGGCATGCGTAGTATGAACATTTCTTTTAGCATGCTAGGGGAGATATCTTTTCGCGCTAGAGTTGCCTTTAAGTGTATTAATAAGTCTGAAGGCCGTCTGTCACCCAAGTGTGTTGGATTGAATAATTCCGCCACCCTGCTACTCATTGATGGTTCAAACCTGTTTAATAAACAAGATTTAATGGAATCGTAGGTAGGCTCTTCAAACAGTAAATCCTGGATAACTAATAAAGGTTCCTCAGTTAGATGTGTTACTAATATATCTGTGCGGATATTTTCGTTTGTAATGTTCCAGAATTTTAGCCTGAGTTCCAATGCGGCAAACCAGATGGAAGGATGTTGTTTATTAAAATCTATGAAAATCTTTCTTCCGGGTTGGTAATTCAAAGAGGGTGTTTGTTGTTGAGATGCTACTGGTTGAAATGGGTCAAATGTGAATGGATCAGTAGCGGGATTGTTTGATTTGAAGGGAATCTTTTGAGTCAAAGGGGAATGCGAAAATTTGTAATCTGGTAGGCCTACGAGTGGTAGGTTACCTGGTGTTGTCGATCTTGATGCTCCTTGTTTCTTGTCCATCTCGCTTCCCATTGTGGGGCTTCCCATTCCCATTGTGAGTTTTGCTCGTGACCTAGTGACCATCTGATGTGACGACGCCAAGGTTGCTGTTCCTTCCTTCCTGCCAGTATATCGTAATCGATCGCACTCCTGTTATAAACTGAACTGTCGGGGTCACCAATGTGCGCGAGCTGTCTACTTGTTCACTTTTCTTTGTTCGGTCTCAGTTTTCAACGACTTGCAAAATGAAGAGAAACAATAATTGTGCACTTTTGTTTTTATTAATTCAGTTTCTTCTCTCTCGTGATAAGCAAAAAAAATGAATAACCGTCCTGTAACTCAACCAACTTAAAACTGATGCATTTTTCTCAACCTAGTCAAAAAATGAAACGTGTAACTTACAAAAAATGTGAGATCATCTGAAGGCAAGCGCGAGACTAATTTAGTTTCTCGCGCGGGCTTGCGGTGATCGAAGCCAAACGTCACACTTATCCTTTTGCTATGCCACCGGAAAGCACCATTTTGCAGCAATATTCATACCCACATTTTTGTTGAAAATGCGCTCAGAATGCACCAAATTCAAAGTAATTTTTCAAAGTTTTCTGGGGGAGGCCCTCCCGCCGCTGGGTGTCATCTTAGGCGAATACGCCGTCGGGCTTCCCCCGCCGGCCGTCAAACCACCCCCCCCCCCCCCCCCAATTTTAAATTCCTGGCTACGTCACTGGTCAACGTAGGCTATACGCAATTAGCCTACAGCCAAATTAAATAATGCGCAGAATTTTGCACGACAATCGCGACAGACTGACATGTGGATCCACAAATAGTGCATTAGGCTATAATCGTTTAGTCTAAGAATAGGCAACTTTTAGAAATTGCTTCAGAATTAGCTGGAAAGTCTCGCCCACCTGAAATTGGCTTACTTCAGTAAAAATCAACGCCAATGTATTTGCAGTATTTATAAAAATCAGCTGAAATGACAAACTTTCTTTCATAATCCTGAATGCTTTCCAGTTTCCACAATCCTATTCAGGCCCGAATTTAGGGGGGGCAGAGGGGGCAGTTGCCCCGGGCCCCCGACGTTTGAAGGGCCCCCCTACATGGAAAAAATGTGATTTTGTGTTATTTTTTCCTTTTGGCCTTTAAAGTTTCTGCAAAATGCTGTGCAGTACTGGACTGATGCTACTGAAGACGTAGAGGGGGTGTTTCGCGCCGGCAGCGCGAAAATTTTTTTTGCACGGGGCCCCCCGATCTAAAAGTGCCCCGGGCCCCCCATCAGCTAAATCCGGCCCTGATCCTATTAGGCTACAGGTTGGGCTGATTTTGTCAACAGCATTCACTGATTTTCTTTGTCAGCCGGTTGTTGAGAGCTATAAAGCAAGATCACTCACTGTTACCGTACGGCAAAGACACCAAAATCAAACCAAAGATGCTAAAATATAATGAATGTTTGCTTATACAGCAACAGCAAAAAGTTCAAATATAGCCTGGTATGTTTACTATGTTGAGTGGATAATGCCTACCATAGGTCTATAAAAGTCAACCGGTCTTGAATTAAATTGCTAGTGTAGTCGTATCAACTTTTGCTACGAACAAATGCTTCTCGACATTTAAGTTTAGCAAGAATGGACAGCAATAGACACATTTTTCGCTCATGAGGCTCAAACTCATCAGCGGTGCAGCAGCAGTGGAGAGCTCTGTGACATGAATTAGTGGTGCGATACGGATAGACCTACACCATCATCAACGAAACGTGTGTCATTAGCTCGCAATTTTTGGATCACTTGATTACTAAGACACATTTGTTGATTGGAAAAGTCTTTATTGCTATCGTGGAGGCAACATAAATAACTTATGGTTACTGTAGCGCCCGCGGCTTTTTTATGTTTTTTCAAAACACAACGTTGGCTGTTTTGTAGTGAGTATTAGGCCTAATGAGTATGAATATATAGTATGATACTCACTTTCTCAGCCCTGTGTAATGTGTATTGTATATCAGTAGGATTACTCCTCAAAAGTTTTTCCATCCTCTTCGGCCAATCGCCATCTTTCGGTGAAGCGGTGACCATGTGCTCCAATCAGTTGCAGTTGTTTTATATCAATATTGTGGACTGGATTGTCATGCTATTGTCTGTTTGTTTGTCTGTTACTTTTTTCAACGTAATATGCCGAATTGGATTACTTACCGTATTTTATTTAACGCGTAAAACATATGGTATCCCAAATTTCTCATATTACTGCATGTGACATGCCACTACTACATCCCGGCTAACGGGGTCTGTCATTTTAGCATTGATCCAACGTTTGCTGACGTTGGATCGGTGACGAGTTTAGCTGGCTGGGGTCTTATAATAATTATCGCTTTATCGACGTAACTTTATATCAAAGCACGCTTGATATCTGCAAGATATAACATCCCTGGGTAGGCTATACTTGGATTTCCGCAAGATGATGATGTTGTTTTTGCTTGTTTTATTTGTTTTTGTCATTGTTTCTTGTCGTCAAGTTGTAGCCTAACTATTTTGAGAGTCGTGCAAAGCCTGGTGCGTTGCTAATAATAGCCTACAATTGTATAACCAACTAATTCTGACGAGTCAGAATTTCTTCGTCTAAATCAGCGTTTCTCAAAGTGGGCAAAATCACCCCCCTGGGGACGATTTCGAGCGCTAGGGGGGCGAAAAAATCAAAAGGGGCGATCGGGGGGCGAAAACACTCGAAGGGGCGAATTTATGAAACTACCAATAACATTTCAACCCGCTAATAACCTATAGGCTACCATCATAAAATAACATTAACATTCCATCCAATAACATTCCAACCCGCTAACCAGTCCAACGCGCAAACCATTTACGGCAAATAGATGAATCAAACTTGACCGACAATGTATCGCTGCTGCTGCTGCTTGGATATGTGCGTTTTGTTCATAATATGAGAAGAAGAATTTTTTTTGCGCTCAGTCTTCCTACAGATATTCGGGCATCAAGCATCTTTAATGCACTGAAAAACTTCTACGAAAAAAAGGGGATTCCACTGAAGAATATTCTACAATGCGCAACTGACGGTGCTCCGGCAATGATTGGAAATAATCGAGGGTTCATTGCACTGATGAAAAGAGCAATTCCTGGACTTGCAATACATTGTGTAATTGACCGTCAGCATTTGGTTGCCCTTAATCTCAGTCCTGAACTGCATGAATCACTGAATATTGTGATAAAATGCGTCATCAAGATAAAAGCGCAGGTCAAAATGTCTTAACTCAGTTTCTCAATTTGAGCAAGAATGTTAGGCTATTACAGAAGAGCAACGGCAAAAATACTGCTCACATTTAGACATGCTTCATAAAGACATGAAACTTCGCTTTGCAGATCTCGTGGACCTCCATGTTCCAAACTGGGTGATACAATCATTTTCTACCGAACCTACAGACATAGCCTACTGTAGAAGTGGAACTTCAAGAGCAGTTCATTGATATGCAAACAGATGATGAGTCAAGAGTGAAATTCAAAAATGATCGATACGATTTGTTTTGGTGCCAGGTTGCTGGTAACTGTGAGCTTCTCTGGAAAGAAGCTAGAATGTGAATTTTGTCGTTTTCTACTTTATATATGGTTGAAAAGGGTTTTTCGGCTGTAACATTGATGCTTTCAAAGCAAAGAAATCACTTGCTAGTTCATAAACGGGATGATCTTCGACTCTATCTTACGAAGATGTCGCCAAACATTTCAAAACTTTGTAAAAGTCGCCAAGCTCATCCATCCCATTGAACATTATCATGTTACCGGTACTGTCAATTTCGTTGATTAAATTCCCAAAACTAAATTTGTCTATCACTCTATTATTATCAATGTTTATTTTACTTGACAGAATTAGGGGGGCAAAATTTTATTTCAATAACGAAAAGGGGGCGATGGACTAAAAAAGTTTGAGAAACACTGGTTTAAATGCTTTGTTTGTTTGTATTTACCAACTCCGTAAGAATATCTCCCACCTCCATGCAGAGTGCAAGACTATAAATTTTTTTAAAAGTCTTCTAGTATAAAAAAAATCTTTCTATAAAAGTCTTTTAGTGTTAGTGGTGATAGGGATGTCGAGGGTGTTTCCATCATTCGATGTCTTCGTCTTGAAAATAATAATTACTTATCTTGGGTCTGCACTTACGAGTCCTCCATCATGCGTCGCAGAACACGATTTGTACGGGCCTATTAGATATTGGAGACATAGACATCTGTTCCAGACAATTGTTCACCAAATCAAACGTCATATAAAACAGTTCAGGTCTACTGAATCTTAGCGTATTACGTAATGGAATATTTCTAAAAAATGAGCAGATTGCACCATCGTTTGCATGACCTGTAAAACATTGCACCTGCAGCATAACATTACATCATCGTTAAATCTTGAATTACGAGATATGGTGTGGTGTAAGCCAAAGCCAACAGGTGTTGGAATAGCTTCATAATGCTTATCATTATTACGTCACAGTAGCTGCCTACGTGTGTTTGGAAGATTGCAGTCTATTAGACTATTCTCGTCATCTTAAAATTGTTGCTTGAAAAGTTGGTCACATATTTAACTGTTTTGCTTAGTGCTTACCAGCTGGACCAAATTTCCGTCTTTATCTCAGTAATTTGTATTGTAGTGACAAGTTTTAGTGGCGTACGGTGTTGCGTCCCAATTTAGACAACCTTGAGGCTATTTTTACAGAAATACAATTTTTGAATAGACGTTTTCAGAAGAGTGTTTCTTTCGGTCATTGCATACAGACGAACGGATCCGGGAATCTCATGTTACAATTTTCCCACAAAGAGATTATGGTTTACCGTTGTGACCAACATCTGTCAATGTTTTGGTTTTACATTACACATCTGTCAACTCAGTGATATGGACATAGTAGCTAGAAACAATTTTTAGGTGGGCAAAAGCCATTGTTGGAAGGGCAAATATTTTAATGATTGAAATACAAAGTTTGTTTAAATGAATACCTTCTGAATGCAGCCGAACGTTTAGGAAACGTCATTCAATATATATAGCCTACTGTACAATGTTACAACAATATTAAAATATTTTTTTTCAAGACGAAGCAAGATACAATTCTTCGGGGGGGGGGAGGAGGCGATTTCTCTCCTAAGCCCTTCTTGGCTACGTCCCTGCTTTGTGGAAGCCGTAAAATGTTGAATGGAAAAAAATCACTAATTTTCAAAATGCTAAAACAGACCTTGAAATAAAATAACCATGATCATAAATATATTTTGAAAGGGTTGAAATTTAGATTGATAGCCTACATACAAATCTTTGTGGGTTTTTCTGTGTGTGGAAATTTTTCGATTGCCTTGTGAAACCAGAAATTGTTCCCGCATTACGGCAAAATTTTCACTTAGCTCTATGTTTTCTTGCTTGCGTTGTAGGATCTAGGAACTGATTTCATAAAATTGCTTGAACCTGTTACAAAATTCAGTGTCCAACTTTTCCAGGAATTCGACAAAGCATGGCAAATCGTTATGACAGCTAACCTCTTGTAGAGTCAGTTTCAAGCATGGAAAGTGGAGCATGTCTTGGTGATATCTGAAACGAATAGCAACAGCTGTTGCTTGAAAGATTTCACTCCTGACCGCAGTTAAACGATAGTGTGCCCCTTGCTCTGGAACTTCAAGTTCAGAGTATGGTATTTAGATGGATAAAACAGTCAGCAAGAAAAGCCAAGTTACATAGATTGGTACCTTCAAGCAGAGTACCAGTTTGACCCTTTTCATCCAAAAACATAACTAAGTCTTTACGAAGGTCCCACAGCCTTTTCAAAGCATTGCCCTTACTTAGCCATCTCACGTTATTATGTGTAAGTCACAAAATTCAGCATTATTTTAATCTAGAAAGTTCCTTAGTTGCCTGTGCTTTAGAAAATGCTTCACTGTCATCCCATCTTTTCCGTTGGAAGATCCATACTAAAAGTTGAAAAGATCCGCCATTTGAACACCACTGATGTAGATAGTTTATATTCCCGATAGTTTTCGTGACCGAAGCTAACGTTTACGGACAAATATGATATTTTTCTTGGTCTGCGCTTAACTTTATCAGTAGCTATTTTTAAAGTCAAGCTCTCTCTAAATCCCAACTCCTTTGTCAAGACAAATATCGTTTTTATGCAGTCAGAATATTACCTAAATAGCCTACGCAACAAAGCATTCATTTTCTTTGACCTCGTGCCCTGTTCCGCTTGTCCTAATCCGTTTGGGTCAGTTTAAATTAAATAAAGCAAACAAAAAAATGACGCATTTTAATAAGATTATCGCCACAAAAGCCTTTGTAGTCAGTTGCCTGCAGCTTTCAAAATGTCTCGATAGGAGACACCACGTCACTAGGTCAGTTGTCCTGCTTACAGTAGCCTACGAGTGGATAGCTAGGCAAGATCGTGGGCACATTAGTCCTTGTAGCGTCAGCTACAAAATTTAGTAGTCTACTGAATCATGCATTATAATCTGATCACATTTTATAGGCTAGAACTTTTGGTCCCAATAGAACAGGGGTTCCAACATTTTTTGCTGTTTGTAGCCTACCCCTTTGTCAGGGTAGAGCATTCTCTGTACCCCCAAAAAATTCTGATCGAATTTTTTAAGTATATATTGCTAAATTAAATTGCTTTTATAGCTCAATTAATCGTTAAACCGGTGTTTCACACAAAATGCAAGAATTACCAAAAGAAATTAAATGTCAGTTATTTTGTTTGTTACTTCTCAGTGAGATATTTGTTGCTGCTTCATTGACAAATTCGCTCAAACGATGGTTTGATTTTACTCAAGGCAACACGTAAATCATCTTCCAGTTGCAGACGATTTCTGTACTTATTCTTGATATATGATACATCATGGTCGAAAAGCCACTTTCACAGTAATAAGTTGTTGAGAAGAGAATTAACACCGTCATGGCTTCCATAGCAAGACTAGGGAAGGCTTCATAGCAACACACCAAAAAATCTTCTAACTTTGATTTGTCAAATAGCAGTTTCAATTTTTGGCAGCTTTTCATTTCGATGATGTTCTCCTTCAAATTATCCTCATCCGACATTTTTGTTAAATCAAAAAGAAATAGATTTATAATCCAATGCTGGAAATTCAATATTCAATTCACCAGCAAAAAAGTAACCATCGAAAGAATCAACAAGCATCTTTAAATGGGAAATTATTTCATTTTTGACATTTTGCAGCAAAGAGTTATTTACAATTTGATCAAGACAAGGAAAATTAGCAAGGTTTTTATTTTCAGCAGCAGCAAGTAAAAAAACACATTGTATGAGACAATGAGGCTTCTTGTAGCCTACTAAATAACAACAATTATTTGCAGATAATTGTTTTTTTTCAAAGCAAAGACCGTAATCGCATAATATCATCTACAACTCCACAATAAAACTGTACTGTGATACGGTATCTGTTTCAAAAGCTGCTCTGCGGTCCAAAGATTTTCGTACCCCTTGATGTTTAATCTCGTACCCCAAGGGGTGCTAGTACCACCGGTTGGAAACCCCTGCAATAGAACAAGCATCCTGACTTGCCACATGTTATCTTTCTTAATTCAAATGCATAATTGTAGATACATGACACCACTGTTGTTACTAACATAACCATTCAGTTGGCCACATAGCAAAGTACAAGCTAGAACATGTAGGCTAAAATAAGTTTATCATCACCTGTCAAGGTTTAGCTTTATACTTCAAGACGCCGATGTTATCATACTTCTAGCTGGTATCTTAAGTTATATTTTAACACATCAAATCTACACCAACAAGTAAAAAATAAACGAAAAACACGAATGGAAAGGCAAGGTTGGAAAATTAAACACGAAACAGAAAGTTAACTTGAAAAATGGAACATTTAGCCTTTGACGAGCGTTGTAGTGAATTTAACGTTACACAGGTGGGAATGCATACAGCATTACAGGCTCAACGTTATCACCACAAACATTGAAACTACACGAAGTGACAAAGTGTTTCCTCGGATCCGCCACAGCCACCATCATAGCCTTAGGAGATAGGAGCGCAGTCGCACCTCCGTTACAAATAAACATCTCAAATTTGGGCAAATTGTTGCGTTTTTAAAGTAACTTATATATAATATATATTTGCAAAAACAAAATTAGGAAAAATTTTGTACGCACCCCAAAATGTTTTATTCTCCTACGGCTATGGTAGTAGCTGTTACGCAATTAAGCATATAGTCTTGTCGTTACTGTCACATGATCAACTTGTGCTTTAAACACACAGCACCTTCACTTTTGCTACATTTAGGGTTGGTGGCGATTGATGGTTTAAACTGAGTTACACCAAGGAGTAAACCATGGCTGGAATGGGGCAGCTGCCACTAAGTTTTACGCACAATAAAGTCAAGTCATTTGCTTCCATAGCGCGATAGCACAAACAAGCATAAAGAATAAAATTGCCAAAATAATGTATTTTACTGTATAACCGTAGGTTAGATTATGGCGCAATCGGGATGGTAGCGAAAGACCATGAGCGGTCATGTAGTCAGTCACCACAACCTATCTGTCTCTGCACACACAAATGTGCAGAGACAGACACATCAATGAAAATAAAGGGTTTAGCCATCGAAATTGAGAAGAAGCCGTTGTTGGTTTGAATTTCCATCCTCAGACTGAAAAAGCTGAGGATTTTGATTCAAACCAACGGCCAACATGTGATTATGTACAAGAAAATACGTCACGTTCTTACTCTCAACATTTCATGGGTCAGTTTTTCATCTGTCAGTTGAACTCTTTTGTGGCTTGCTATTGCCACTCTTGCCACAAACTGTCGCTCTAAATTTGGTCTACGTGCAGCGAATGGTTTGCTAGACATGCCAACGCTAGAACAAAGAGCTTTATGGCTAATCACCGGTGAGTGATTAGTAGCCTATAAAGTAGATTGCTTATGCTGCACGTCCATTGTATAGATCAGCGTGGTCCAACTTCTTTTCATCGCGGGCCAAAAACATTTTTTTTTTAATCTTGCGGCCTAATGTATTTAAATAGCCATTCATAGGCTTATTGCTGGCAAATGATACATAGCCTATGGCATATAGTTATTATACTCTCTAAAACCTCCACAGCTTGTTTCGCCCTAAAAGGGGGATCATCTTTAACTTTATCAACTTTAGATTTTAATTTTAGACAATCGCGTTGGTATCCACGAGAATCGTAGTTGTGGCCATGCGAACGCAAGCGTAAAGAGCCTCGTTTCCAAGTTGATTTCGATTTTTGGTTTTAATATCGTTCATTGCCAAAAACGTACATTCGCAAATGTATGTACTTTCAAACATCGAGTGGCCTACAAGTTCAGAACAGCATCTTTTAAAAGGGAAAACTTCTTCTTTGACACTAACTTCCAAACGCTTGCAGGATTATACTTTTTTTGACAGCAAAAACGGATCTTTCTGAGGTTCACATAATTGAAGTTGAAGCTCTGGGGGCTGTGTACTAACTGTCACACGCATGGGAAAATTTTTTGAACAAAGTTGTATAGTTATGCATCACAAAGGATCATTCACAAAGTTTTTTTTGTCAATTACAATAAGAAAAAAAAATTGAAGTGATATTGCTTGATTAAAGCAAAGCTGACTATCAGTTCGCGGGCCAAGTTTGGCCCGCGGGCCTGCAGTTGGACCACGCTGGTATAGATACTGAGTTTGAGATGTGCACAGTTGAATTTAGGTAGGCTACTACCACATAGCTACTTGATTGAGCATCGGTTAAGGACATAAAAACAACACAACCAATAGCAGAAACATTTGTATACATGTAAGCTACTGCAAACGTTTCAAACAAATAACATTTTCCAAATGAAGTCAACAATTACAAGTATCACCAAACGAAATTCTTCAAAAGACACCACATAAAATCGGAGGAGAAACTGCATACATTCTCAATGAAACAAAACATTATAATCTAATAAAAAGCTTGTGGAAACTGAAAACCTTCAAATTATGTTAAAAATAAACGTAGGAAATCACTTGAAGATCAACTTCAGGTTCCAAGCACAATTGTGAATCTCCAAACAAATCTCTTGCGTCATAATTGAGATAATCCATAGATTAAAGATCAATTTTTGAAGATAAAAGCAATTTTGATTCTCGAACTGAGAAAGCGCTTCATCATAGCTATTTTCCATGGCACTGGTAGTTCGAAGTTTCAAACCACCCTGATAACAGAGTGTTATGGTAATATTTACTAACTATTTTGTAGCAGAGGTGATGTTTCATGTGCCTAAATATTCGACAGATTCCACTGATTGAAAAAGTATTTCTTTAGCATTTCGCTAACTACATGCAGAAAGAATTGAATTGAACCAGGTGAGGTTGATCAAGCAGAAATATCAAGGGGTGGATTAAATGGGCTAATGGGTCATTCCATATCAAAACAGCCAATATGAAGATATCTTGTATATGGTACCTCTCAGATTTTGCTGAAAAGTTGTCATACTATGCTTTAGGCTACCAAACGAAAGAATCCTAAGTTTTAGATCAATATCTCAAACGGTTTTCCCATGGCGGCCATTTGAATTTCAGGCGCTACCCTCGTTTTTGACTTGGGGGGGTAGCAAATAACGATTTCAGCCATTTTCAGAGCCCCATAACTTTTATTGTAATTGTGGTAGAAGACTAAAAGTTGCTGTGCTAGTTCATTATCAACTATACTACACAATTCAATAGTAACAAACAACATCTCTTGATGCATAAGTGTCATCAAAATCCTGTTTTTTTGCCCCGTATAAGTGATTTTTTCAATTTTCAAATGCCTCTACCACCCAAACCAATTAAAATATTTCTCTAAAACCTAATTATTTGTAATATTTGGAAACTTTTCTTCTGCCAACTTGAATTTGGGAGTTGTGGTGCCATTAACAGAGATCTTATGGGGGTCTGAAAACCCTATCAGGCAGAAATGGCCCTTTTTTACCCCTATGTTTAGAGCCCCGAATGACCGCGTGGGCATTTTATGGTCATGCTGAAATTTATACCAGACAAACACATCCATTTATTCTTTTATTTCATGAAATAAAATCTTTGAGTATCAAACTCCTTCACTATAGATTTTATGTTTTTAAAATGTAACATTTTGGTCATTTTTGGCAAATAATCTCAAGTCTTTAATGTAGGTCAGAGAAAATTCAACAATGATTTATCATGAAAACAGTGAAAATAAGTAGGTACTATGCTTAGTGATCATAAACATTGGAATGCTGACATTGTTGACTATTAATTTATGTTCAAAATGATGCTTTCACCTCTTCTCACCCATGAAAAAGTACCTACCTGCAATCAATAAGCTATGATGTGGAGATAAAATTGTAGGAAAATGATCAAGTCGTGTTCAAAAAATAAATTGTTTTCAGTTTGCACTATAATTCTGCATTATGTAAAATGCATAGCTCAAATCAGCTCAGTTGAGTTTGAATATCATCTATTGTCTAAGAAACTGTGGAAGTAGTGTCAGAACATTTTCATAATCTTTTTGGTAAAGTTTGTATTTTCGAGCACTGTGTCTAGGTTTCTGGTACACCAACACAACAAATTATATGTTGGAATGGCACCCAACAAGGCATTTGTCTTTGGTCTGGCAGCCACATCAAAATGTTGTTTACACGCTTCATGAATTTTACGCAAACATCACCATCACCATGTTTATCTGAACGTTTAATAATATTTCCAATGAACCAAATCATCATCATAGATACAAGCAATATATATTCCTGGTTGGAACAGAGTTGAGATTTTTGATTGATCTGAAAGCAAGCGTTCTTCATCCAAATGTTTTGCATCACAGATTTGTTCTGCACTGATGTCAGTGAATATTGAATTATGTGACATTCTTTTCATTCGTACTATATTGATGGAAATTGGAATAAAGCAATGGTGTGAACGTGTTCCCCTAATAGTTTTTGTCGAGGCATAACGTCTCTCCTATTCATACTCTTCTCAACCATGCACCAATGGGAAATGGCCTCTTCTTCCTCTTGTGAATGTGGTGCCGAGGAACAAAACGCAGACCGCATCATCAATGACTATACCATCTTCAAGCCACCTAACGGAGCGGAAGGTCTGCGTGTCATGGATGATGAAACCAAAGACTGGCTGCTCTCTAGTAGCCTTCCAGTGTAGTCCGGGGACATCGTGAATCTGGGGTGGTAAAATGATAGACCCTTGGCCCCAGAGGCTCACACAACAACGACGATATTCTTCTTTATTTTTTTTAACATTGTCTGCACTAATGAAGAATAACTGAATGTTTTTGATGTTTGTTGTTGCCCATTCAAATATCTGCAATGGTGTCAAAATATGGTTTGCATTGGGGGCCCGAAGACTTGCACGTGCTGTAAGACGCTTGACAGTGCCTCCAATTCCGTCACATGTGCTTTTCCCATGCGAAGTGGCAAAAAAGTGCCATTCAGCAGAAATACCAAAGTCATGTTTGTGATAGCACAGGTTGGTGAAGTTGTTATAATTTTTATATTGTGAAGCTGCACCATTGCTAGAATAGATTACTTTGTGCAGATTTGGGATAAACTTTAGATGAGGTAACAAGAGTGAGTCACAAAGATGGATCATGCATTCCCTTTCATTTTGCGCTGTAGCCTGTAACATTGGATCAAGTATGACAAATCAAAAATCATATATATCTTAAAAACAATACAAAATCAGGTGAATAGAAAATTTTGCCAAATTGGAAATCTACCTAAAAATTACCCCTAAAAGGACCCATCTACAGATCCTTAAGCATTGTGCACTGCTTAGTGAGAATGGTGTACCAACAACCGCACAATTGGAATATTGATTTGAGCTAAGCATTTTAGGTCTGCTACTATTCGGCTAGTCCGATTTGGCTGCAGTCTTTTTCGACTGGTTTGTTAGATTTACGGAAGGATTTTGTTGGATTACAGAAGGATTATGGTTGGATTTTCAAAAAATTTGGCAAATAGGGAACTAGCCGAGAAAGACTGTACCCGAATAGGGAACTAGCCGATTCGGACTAGCCAAAACAAGCCATTCCGAAGCATTTTACATAATGCAGAATTATAGTGCAAACTGAAAACAATTTATTTTTTGAAAACGGATAGATCATTTTCCTACAATTTTATCTCTACATAATAGCTTATTGATTGCAGGTGGGTACTTTTTCATGGGTGAGAAAAGGTAAAAGCGTCATTTTAAACATAAATTAATGGTAAGCAGTGTCAGCATTCCAATGTTTATGATCACTAAGCATAGTACCTACTTATTTTCACTGTTTTCATGATAAATCATAGTTGAATTTTCTCTGACCTACTTTAAAGACTTGAGATTATTTGCCAAAAATGACCAAAATGTTACAATTTAAAAACATAAAATTTATGGTGAAAGAGTTTGATACTCAAAGATTTTATTTCATGAAATGAAAGAATAGATGCATGTGTTTGTCTGGTATAAATTTCAGCATGACCATAAAATGCCCACGCGGTCATTCGGGGCTCTAAACATAGGGGTAAAAAAGGGCCATTTCTGCCTGATAGGGTTTTCAGACCCCTATAAGATCTCTGTTAATGGCACCACAACTCCCAAATTCAAGTTGGCAGAAGAAAAGTTTCTAAATATTACAAATAATTAGGTTTTAGAGAAATATTTTGATTGGTTTGGGTGGTAGAAGCATTTGAAAATTGAAAAAATCACTTATACGGGGCAAAAAAACAGGATTTTGATGACCCACCTAACACTTATGCATCAAGAGATGTTGTTTTTTCTAATTAAATTGTGTAGTATAGTTGATAATGAACTAGCACAGCAACTTTTAGTCTTCTACCACAATTACAATAAAAGTTATGGGGCTCTGAAAATGGCTGAAATTGTTATTTGCTACCCCCCCCCAAGTCAAAAACGAGGGTAGCGCCTGAAATTCAAATGGCCGCCATGGGAAAACCGTTTGAGATATTGATCTAAAACTTAGGGTTCTTTCGTTTGGTAGCCTAAGGTTTAGTATGACAACTTTTCAGCAAAATCTGAGAGGTGCCATATACATGGGTGGCTGAGTTGATATGGAATGACCCTAATATATTTAATTGAAAGTACTTTTATGTTAAAATTAATGTTGCTGTCTGGGTAGGACCACCTTGTTGCATGCAAAATTGTAAAGTAAAATTATTAATCAAAGCATGATATCGCCTAGAATTAATTCCGACTGTGCACTTGCTCATGTTTCGTGCTTTTTGCCGCATGAAAAGTCATTACAAAATCGGTTTTACACTTAATATAATTGAGTTGATGGATTTATCAAACAATCACAAAGTTCCAAGCAAAGGAAACTCCGTTTGACATCTTGTCACGATTTAATAGCAAACACAAGGTAGCCGAAAGACAGTTTGAAAGCAAAGTAATGTAAAAAGCATGAAATAGCCTAATAATTTAATCACTCATCACTGTTTGGTAGATATTGAATTTTGAACAGTTTTACCGTGGTTTTAGTCTGTCGCTTTCAACCAGTCACTCGAACCCCATGTCTTTGCCTCACAAGCAATATCAGGTGTGAACAGAAATCTATTTTGTAAAGAATGTTATAAAAGCATAAAAAGGGTGGGTTGTTGTTAAACATTGTGTTCACAAATTAAGTAGCGATAAACATTGAACAAGCATGCAACCAATCAGCGGGAATTTATCTTCGCTCCTTTTAATTTAAAAAAAGTTTTGAATCTTTAAATGTCAAAAAGCAACAAGAAAAAAATTAGACAAAATATTCCATTGCCAACTTATGCAATCATTCGTGAATTATCCTTGTTCTTGCATTTCTTGAATGTTGCATTATTCAATGAATGCCGGTACAAGAAAAGCAATAACAACAGCCACCACCAACGATTTAGAAGAGTGCCACACCTTTTGTTGAGCATGGCGTATAAGTTTTATCGTTGATAATTACACAGGCGAAGAAATTGAAGTATTCATTGCTTTGTAGCCACAGAAGCACAGTCTACTGTCTTGTCATAAGTAACTGTTTAAAACAACTAATTAAGTAAACTAAAAAAAAAACAATAAATAAACATAGAAAAAAACAATGAATTATGATTTGTAAAGAGTAGTAAGTTACGACAGGAAACACGTATTATTTACCAATCATTTTGTTATAAACCATAAAACGGAAATGTTTTTTCTCAACCAAAGAACCCAATGTTGCGAAAATAGGTTATATTACATTTTATACACCCGGTAGCCTATATATATAGACTGCACGTCACCTCTGGAAATCAAAACTTAATTTTTGCTTAACTCGAAAACACATTTTCTGGTTGTTTCTTGCTGATAATTATCATATTCCTGACATAAAGGGTGGCATAAAATTTCGGAATGGCCCGTTTCGGTGAGTCCGATCCCTTAACGAGGGATTTTTTTAATTTTTTTTTTAAATTATCAGGTACCGTAGCCTAATTATCATTGCCGTTTTAAGGTTAGGGGTTAGGAGTTATGGTTAGGGGTTAGAGGTTAGGAACTCACCGAATCGGACTCACCGAATAGTAGCAGACCCTAAAATTTAGTGATGCACTGACACAGCATTTTGGCCGGATTTGATGTTTTTCACTTGGCCGCTACGGATTGACCAATGTTACAGGCACTATGTGCAGCCTATTCTTGTATTGAGCAGTAGGCTACCACAGTCCACAATGATACAAAAAATTAGATTTAACCAAGGTCATGAACTTGACCACAGCCACATACACAGCTTGCACAACGCACTACACCTCAGCCCTCCAGACATATACCTTTTTTTAACTTCCGCCACTACCGAAGTTAAAAAAGGTGATTGAACCGGAGGCCATTCCATCCCTAATTAAATTTCCCAACAAATGTGGATGAATCTACAAAAACTTTGTAGAGTCATATGGACTAAGTAGAGGGTAATAATACTTGAGTAAATGTTCGTTACGTTTAAGCACCCAGCTTAAAAACACAATACAAAACAAAAATATCAATAACAACATCCTTAATAAGAATAAAATTATCATAAATTAAATGTCATCAGATAGTGAAGCAACCCAGATTGGCATAGTCACTTTGTTATCATACCATTTTAATGCCATAACTACTTCAATTGGGTTGAGAAATTGGTTACAGCAGGCGAGCACTTCATCGACTGCCAGGTAACCATGACATGCAAGAACACAAGTAGCCTATAATAAAATGAAGTTTACATGAAAAGCTTGATATTAAAAATTTGCAATCAAAACTGGAGAAGAAAATTTAATGATATTGGAAATAGGTAGATGACCCACAAACTAATATGTATGACGACTTCAGATAACGAGTTTCTGTATTGTATGACAAATATTACTTTTAATTATATTTACAGGCAATAGATTTTTTGCAAGAACATTTAATGTTGTTGTATTATTGTTAGTCCTATTTGTTAGGTGTGGTTGCTATCTGGCAATAAATAGATTGTATGTAATATAATTAGGTAAATCTCAACCCAATAAAACGCTTAACTGGACATCAATATAGCCTAAAAGTTAACTGAGAAGTTGCAAATACTATACCAGTACCATTGACTTCTTATTTGACCAAAATATTATCGCAACAATGATACAAAACACTAGAAAAACCATCACATGCCTTTCATATATCTTTCAAAACAAATGCTTTTACATATTAACCAAAGTTTTCGATTTCACTTTGATTTTTCCTGTTTTGTTAAGCAGTATTTTTCTGTGTTCATGTTTGTAGAATGTAAAACGCTTTGAAGCAAATTTAGCATTATCACACATCGCAAACACGCAACCTTTTGTTGATAGGTCACACTAACTCTGCATTAAAGGATGAAAGTCAAACACAACACAAAAATGGAAAAGTTGTTGCTTTCTTTTGATGCAATATTAAGCTACACCCAGGTAGCAACATCATTCTTATCTTGCATGAGTGCTGATTCTAAATACATACTTTGTAAAAACAATTGCATAATGGTAAGTTTGAAGCTTATAATGGTTTTCAATGAAAATAACAAATAAAAAAATATTTATGATTCCAATGAATTGATCGACTTCAGATCTCGAGCTTTAGGTTTTATTTCTCCAATGTCATTTGCCAATGCTTTATCTAACTTAAAATTGTTATTCCTCTTTACATCATCAGGGCTTTGTGTTTCCACAATGAGTTTCTCCTTTTCCTGGTTTTCCTCAACCTATTAAAATTGTTTAAAACAGTGTGATAAAAAAGAGCATCTAAATCTGGGTTTAAAAAAGCGATGTTTTTTTTCAAACACAATATTATTATTATTAGTCAAAAAGTTGACAACCGGATATATCTTGTCATTATTTTTTCAACTTTATAAAATTTATGTATGATAAATTTATTTTACAAAAAGTGACAATTTAGGGATGGGCAATATAGAATTTCGAATAGTTGCAATCCGTATATCTAATTATTCGAATTGAAATTACATTTCGAATCGAATTTTCCAAACCGAAATGAAACTATCCCCTTTTCCGACTACCAAAACTTTTTATCGATTTTTTGCCGATCAATTACATTCGGCTCAGCGATAGCTATTCGCTCTAGCGAAAACGACTATCCAGCTCCCATTACCAGTGCGGTTTGTGGACGTCGGAAGACCGTTGTGCTGTAGATTTGCATCTATTTTTATCGTACTAAACATGAAACGCAATTCAACTCTGGGTGAGGCTACCGCTACACCTAGCATCGGAAGTTCCACAACAATGCAGCAATCCAATATAGATTGATCTATGGAGCTCCGGTGTTGAAGTGACAAACACTTCAGCATCAAGTAATGATGACAACGAACAGCTTTCAGCTGCCGAAGAAATCCGATCGTACCTTTAGGCAAAAGTGAAAAACAGAGATATAATTGAATGGTGGAACAAAAATTAAGAAAAGTTTCCGCTGATCTTGAGAGGAAGTATTTAGCCACTCCTGCATCCTCAGAAAGATCCTTCGCGAGTGCGGGATTAACAGCATCAAAACTGCGATTGCGGCTCAGATAGCTGGCGAGCATTTAGAAGCTTTGAACATTCTTCACTGTAACAATTAACAAAGACTTGCTCTCCTGGGCAGTTACTGTTGTTTTACGTTTCGTTGCAGCTTTTCCATTATGTGTCCTCAATAAAACCAGAATAAAAACAAAGCTTTTTGACATTTTCTGATATTAAACAAATTTATTCTAGAATAGGTATTCGAAATTCGAAATTAGAAAAATTATTCTACAATAATTCTAGAATAGCTAATTATTCTATTTTGCCCATCCCTTGAAGTAATGAAAATTAAGCTTACCAAAAATTGATTCCTCAAATTTGGTTGGTGATTTTCACCCAGGTTGCCATTTTTTTCATTTATATCAACAGCATTTTCATGATTTTCACTTTTTTTGTCACTCGAAACTTCTCGATTAAGACGCTGCAGCTTCTCTTCTGATTTAATTGCAGGATTAACAAGCTGCTTGGCATTCTTTGAACCTTGAGATAGCTGGTGAACATGTTTAACAATTGGTTGATTAACTTGTGGTTTTTGTGCAACTGGTTGGTTGTTTAGTGGTTGTCGGTTATCTCGTAGTTGTTGGAGAACTGGTTGGTTGCCTTGTACTTGTTGGGCAGCTTGTTGGTTATCTCGTACTTGTTGGACAACTTGTTGGTTGCCTTGTGGTTGTTGGACAACTGGTTGGTTGCCTTGTGGTTGTTGGACAACTTGTTGGTTGCCTTGTGGTTGTTGGGCAACTGGTTGGTTGCCTTGTGGTTGTTGGACAACTTGTTGGTTGCCTTGTGGTTGTTGGACAACTGGTTGGTTGCCTTGTGGTTGTTGGACAACTGGTTGGTTGCCTTGTGGTTGTTGGGCAACTTGTTGGTTACCTTGTGGTTGTTGGACAACTTGTTGGTTGCCTTGTGGTTGTTGGACAACTTGTTGGTTGCCTTGTGGTTGTTGGACAACTTGTTGGTTACCTTGTGGTTGTTGGGCAACTGGTTGATTGCCTTGTGGTTGTTGAACAACTTGTTGGTTGCCTTGTACTTGTTGGGCAACTGGTTGGTTACCTTGTACTTGTTGGGCAACTGGTTGGTTACCTTGTGGTTGTTGGACAACTTGTTGGTTGCCTTGAGGTTGTTGGGCAACATGTTGGTTGCCTTGTGGTTGTTGAACAACTTGTTGGTTATCTAGTACTTGTTGGGCAACTGGTTGGTGGCCTTGCAGTTGTTGTGCAGCCTGTTGGTTGCCTTGTGGTTGTTGTGCAGCCTGTTGGTTATCTTGTACTTGTTGGAGAACTGGCTGGTTACCTTGTTGTTGTTGGGCAACTTTAGCATTATCTTGTGGCTGCTTATTACCCTGTTGCTGTGGATCAACACCTTGTATAATTTGCTGCTGGTTAGCTTGATTATGATCATTGGTTTCTAGTTGTTTTTTATCACTGAAATCTTGTTTATCTACATCAGCTTCTGAATCTGCTTTGGGAGAAATGTCACCACCTTTGACAACTTTGTGAACATCTTGTTGCTTTTCTAAAGCTTGAATGAGCACTCCTTGAGCATCTAGTAATTTATGTTGCTCTTTATGATGCTCCTTAATGATGTGTAAAAGTTTTTCCCCGTCAACAATTACATTTGGATCAACAGGAATAATCTTACTTTCACCGTCAGCTTGAAATTTTTCATCAGGGTCAATATGCTCTTTCTGGCTATCATGCTTAGAAGATATTGATTTACTATTAACATTTGCAGAATCTAACTTAGGCTGCATATTAAGGTTTTCATCAATGGCATTGTGTGATAGATCTTCCATATTTTTGTCTACATTTTCCACAGCTTTCTTATGGTCACCTAAACCTTTAACATCAGAATCTGCACCCAATTCATTTTTAACCAACCCCTCATGTTTCAGAATGGGGTTTTGATGCACATCGTTTTTCATTTCCCCATCACTTCCTATTGCATGCCCAGGAAATTTCAAGTGTTGCTGATCAAGAGAATTTGGTAAATTTTTGTTTTGACTTTTCATTTCATCACCATTTCTATCACTCTCCAATTCAACTGGTTCGACAGGGTTGGCAGGCTCATGCCGATGGTCATTGTCCACTACTTCAGCAACAGGTGGCTTTTCTGGTTCCTTTGCATCTCCATTAGACTTTTTTACAGGTTCTTCCAGTTTACCAATATCTCCAGGTACATGTTTAATGTCATCAGGAACAGGAATCTTTGCAACAGCATTTGTATTTTCAGTTGCAGAATAAACATTGGAATAAGTGCACAGTATTAATAATATGCAACCTACTCCAAGCACAAATTTTGATATACTTGTATTTCCTTTTGGTGATGCTTTTGAAAAAATCACTCCAGGAAATATAAAGCAAATAAATGACCCCATTGTAGCTCCGGTTAATCCTAAGATAGTCTCAACATTAGGAATGAAGATGGCGACCATCATGGTTGACAGTACAATACATAAAGTGATTGCTTTGAATGTGAATGGCTCGATAAATGTTTTTGCAGACACTCCATCTGCTGGATGTTTGCTAAAGAACAATGTGTGAATACTCTGTCGACAGGGAAATATCATCAGAGGAAATCCAACTACAACTGACATGGCAAATCCAAACTTTATCAGGTCTAAGACTAGATTTGGTGAAAAGTTTTTTAGGACATTTCCTTCAACAAAATCAATATATGTCGTATAACCCAGTATGGCCACCAAACAGTATACAGTAGTGACAATTTTTAAAGAATATGCCACAATTGTTTCCATTCGCAATATAGAAGCATCCTCAAGTGAGTCGTATACAACAAATAACTGGCACTGGCAGGCATATGCCAAACTAAAAATAGGGAGACATTGAAAAATCCCAGCAGGCCTGAACAGTTCAATCTTTTCCATCCAGTGAAAGTTTAAAAAGCCAATGCTGACGGAATTGGCAATCATGACACATACAAATATGCAGTAAAATATAACAGAAAAGAACCCAATAAATCCCAAAATAGACAAGTTTTTCATAAGCCCTAAAGGCAATGCAACACACAGTGCACAAAAAACTATGACAAATGTACGAAGTTGAACAGACTCTGCTTCAACAAGTCCTTCCAATATTGCAGTTGCAAGATCTCCAATTATAACGTAAAATGCTACACAAGTTCCAAGCATGAGGCCTATCATGCTCAATTCAACAGCTAATTTTCCTGTGGGACCAACTGTATAGAAAGCTAAGTATTCATATGTTCGTCTTCGCTTTGCTACAGCTGATGTAATGAGCATATTGCAAGATATATATGTGAGCCATGACATGCCTATCAACAAACCAAGGCCCAGCAACAGTCCACACTTTTTCATGCAATATGGCATAGCTAAAACACTCACTCCAATAATGCTGTTAACCAAATTTGTGACATAAGGTGCATTAGTTTCAGCAGCCATGTTGCAAATATTAATACAATCTGACAATTTCTGAAATACAGAAAAGTATGGTAGTATCGGTACCAATGAATTAGGGCATTATAGACTGTACATACAAGCTTGTCGTTTTATTCAGTTCCTATCAAATAAATCTTGACTAGCCCATACGGTACTGTACTGAGGAAGAAGTATGTATTGAGTTACAGTGTTGTTGAATAACACATGGCCTTGCTCTTTCCATATTACATTATCTAACTGAAGAGTGAAATAAACGTTACTGATAAACTAGTGAATTACCATACTGTCAAAACTAGTGATGGTTTGAAACTGTTTTTAATAGATAGGCTGTAAATTATTTTACCATGATGTTGATACGACTAAATAACATCACTATAGTGTTTGCAAGTGTGTCTTTGCAATTTATGCTTAATGGCATGTCAAATAATGGGAACAACTGATTGACTATATGTGATTTGCTGCTTTTTGTTGTCACATTTGAAATTAAGCCATAAGTCCACTGAATGGTGTCTCAATAGACACAATTAAGATAAAATGATTACTATGACCTATTACCTACCGTACCATAGGCCAAGGGTTGGAAGTAACGACTAGTTGTCACTATTCGATAACGTTATTTGTTGCTTTCTGAATATCGAATGCTTATACCCATTCCTTTTAAAAATAAATATCAAATGCGCGTTATTCACTGCTTTTTTATGCAAGCAACGAAATCATTATTCTCGTTTTTCGCTAATCGATATTTAGGAGAACTGCTGAATCATTTTTTTGTTGTTCACTTACTTTGTCGTCAAAACGAATTTACGAGATTTGATTTTCGGATTACTATCCGACCTAGTTCCCTTCCGGTTTTCGAACTTTAAAGGATTAAGGAACATTTTTTGGCAACACAGTCCACAAAAACCATGCCAGTGAGAGCCGTTAACAGTGTTGCAAACCTTGCGGTTTTCCCGCAAGTTTGGGATTGTTTTTTTTTCAAGTTTTAGTACCTTTTTTTGAGTTTGCGAGTTGCTTGTTTTTGGGCTTTTTTTGGCCAGTCAATTTTTAGTAATTGCTATTAGTTGCTTTTTTTAAGTATCGATAGCGGAAAGTCATTGCTTTTTTGGGCACTATCGAATAGTGAAATAGTCATTGCTTTTTGACTAACGACTTCCAACCCTGCATAGGCCATATCATATGGGTGCAACCTAATTCGTACCATGAACAATTCGTACCATCAGTTCGTACCTTGAAAAGATCGAGAAAAAAAATTAAAAAAAGCCGAAGTCACTGATCGAAGTTTCCGCAAGGTTAGGCAGGCCTCGAAATTTTTACTTTTTTACGGCGGTCAAGCATGTCCTTCTGGACTGGCCCTTTTAGCGGACATTTAATATCTCAACCAGACATATTTTTCGCATGTAGATTTTGCACAAAATCATGTGTCTAACACCCTCCCTTCTGTGCAGAAATTCTATTTCTATCAGTATCAGCGTGAATAAGGTCGCCACATTCGCCTAAGCACGTGCGGAGCCCAGCTGAGACTTGCTTCTCTGTGAAGTTTCTTTTTAACAAACGATCAATGTGACGCAATAATCCTCATTGTTAAAATTAGAATACATATCCTGCCGAAAAGTTCAGACTTTATTTCAAGGCAACATTACAAGGCGTTGAAATGATGTAAAAATGACTACTTTTGCAATCAGCTCGTTAACCATGCCACTCTAATGTGATCTTTAAAGCAATTGCCTGTACTA
This sequence comes from Aplidium turbinatum, assembly GCF_918807975.1. Taxonomy (NCBI): domain Eukaryota; kingdom Metazoa; phylum Chordata; class Ascidiacea; order Aplousobranchia; family Polyclinidae; genus Aplidium; species Aplidium turbinatum. The sequence continues at coordinate 53,477,569 of NC_137472.1, forward strand.
TTATTGTTTCAGCTCCGTATTTGTTCGCGTTAAGCAAACAATTGTAACAATTCAAATTTAAAATATGTTTTTGCTGCATTAGCTCTATTTTTGTCAAGAATTTTGCGCGGTCATTTATGACTGACCAATGAGTCGGCTTCGGCAGACATTCGAGGTCATTCCGGAGGTCATGTCCGCCATGACCGCCGGATATTTCGAGGCCTGTAGGGTATCGGAGTATCGGTTAGGTAGGCTATAGGTATCTGCAAATAAATAAACTGAACGATCGAGAGAAAAAAATAGAACATTGCTGATCGCAGTTTCCATTTTTCCGCAAACATTTTAAAATTTCTGGTAATGAACCTAAGAGTTTGCAGAAGTTGCTGATTGCAGTTTCCGCAAACATTTTAAAAGAGTTAGGGTTGATCAGAGTTTCTGCAAGCATTTTAAAAGAGTTAGGGTGTTTCTGCAAACAAACAAACTAAAAAGATCGAGAGAAAAAAATAGATTAAAGCCGAAGTCGCTGATAGCAGTTTCCGTTTTTCCGCAAACATTTTAAAATTTCCGGTAATTATTCTAAGAGTTTGCTGAAGTTGCTAATCGCAGTTTCTGCAAACATTTTAATATGGTTAGAGTTTAGGGTTGATCAGAGTTTCCGCAAATTTTTTAAAAAGGTTAGGGTTGATCGGAGTTTCCGCAAACATTTTAAAATTTCTGTTAATGATCCTAAGAGTTTTTGTTTGTTTGCGGAAACTGAGATCAGCGACTTTGGCTTTTTTTAAATTTTTTCTCTCGATTTTTTCAAGGTACGAACTGACGGTACGAATTGTTCATGGTACGAATTAGGTTGCATCCATATCATATATAGCATTTAATATACTGCACAGTGCACAACCGTGAACTGCTAATCTCTAACTGAAGAAACCATTGACCTATGTAATAATTTACACTATTCCAAGTATTGACCAATACATTGAATGAATGAATGAATGGTGGTATGGTACTTTAGTGAACAACTTTATACCTTATTTCAACACTCTGAGTAGGGACAGTGGAATACCAGGATGACTCACAACTGATTTTTCTTGCAATATGGACAATTGGACAGCTGGAGGGTCATTGCAAAATTTAAAAATTGGCAGAACTGCAAAACGTTTTCTTTGCTTTTACTTACCGGTATATTTATTTTTAACAAATGAAATGCTATATTTTGCATAAAATTTTAGGTGCTAGAACATTGACAAAACCTTACTACAGCAGTGTGAAGCTACCTGATGTTACCACTGTAGCATGAAATCTATCACTGCATTATTATGACTGGAATAGTATTAAATAAACATGATATCACATATTTCTATATATTTATTATGGCACTACACACGCTGCACCTGGGTATGTGACATATGGCGGTAGACCTCAAGCTGTAGTTGCAACAAATTTTGTCATAACACCACAATCCTCCAGTTGTCCACCTTCTTTTTGAGGGAGCAATGTAGGCTACCATACCACTTCGGTGCTGGTATAGCATCAGCCGCCTTGGTCAGATGCAATTATAGAAAAACAAAAACAATCCTTCAAAAAAACAAAACTTTTTTTAAAGTTATAATCGAAGCGATATCTAATTTCCTAGCCTTGGTCCTAAGCTAGGTCTGCCGAGTGTAGATGCAACCCTATAAATATTTACCGGTAGCTGCGGCGCTGCGCCAGCACTCATCGATTTACAGTATTTTAAAGACAGCTCAAGATTTTCGTTTCACGTTTCCAATCCTGATTTTGGATTTTTGTTTAAATATCAGTTCAGTTCAGTTCAGTTGTTTTTTTATTTCTGACCATCATATCAAAACAATACACGTCAACATAGCAAAGGTCAAGAAAAGGGTAGAAGCGACAAAACGCGAACGTTAAAACGTGCTTGTGATCGAAGTAAGTTATTGAGTTGAAAAAAAATTTGGCACGGTCGCAACACCTTCAGAAAAATTTAAGATATAAAGAGAAAATAAAAAATGTTACAAAACAAATAAACATATATAGGCTATAACTTTATTAGCCTACATAACTTTAGCTGATATATTGAAGATTTGTATGGACAGTTGCTATGAAGATCGGCCATGGTGCGTTATCAAGAGTGCTGATGGTCGTAAGGGGAACACGTCTTGATGCGTTTAGCTCATAGCAAAGAAGAGCAAGGCAGGCAAAGAAAACCCCACAAAGAAATCCTACCACGGGCAAAGCCATTTCAAGCGCAACGCACCAGGCCTTGCACGACTCACAAAATAGATAGACTATAACTTGACGACATGAAACAATGACAAAAAACAAATAAATCAAACTAGCAAAAAACAACATCATCATCTTGCGGAAATTCAATTATAGCCTACCCAGGGAAGTTATGTCTTAAAGATATCAAGCGTGCTTTGACAAAAGTTGCGTTGATAAAGCGATAATTTTAGACCCCTGTCAGCTAAACTCGCCACTTCCACACCGATCCAACGTTGGCTAACGTTGAATTAATGCAAAAATGACAGTCATCGCCAGCTGGGATGTAGTAGTGGTAGCCTATGTCCCAGTAATATGATAAATTTGGGTTACCGTATGTTTTACACGTTAAACCATATTAAAGTGACAAAAAATATCCAATTTGGCATATTACGTTAAAAAAATAGATAAACAATCAGACAATAGCATGACGATCCAGTCCAAGATATTGAAATAAAACAACTGGTTGGAGCACATGGCCACCGCTTCACCGAAAGATGGAGATTGGTCAAAAAGGATGGAAAAACTTCTGCAGAACTTCTGTGGACAAAAAACACAAGAACCAGAAGGCCAGTAGGAGTACTTACAATCTTACTATTTTGCTAATAAATCTACACACATTGGCTAATCATTGCTGGGCAATAAAAAAAAAAATATTAGTATGTTTGGTGCATGATGTAGCCTAATACTTAGATGGGATTATTTCAAGGAAGATTTAGCTTGTTTATTTTTGATTTAAAGCCTTTTACAGTTTTACATTCATTTCTTGTAGTAGTTGGAAGCTTGTTCCAAACTGTTGGCCCCATGTACCGTATTGATTGTTTGCAAGTGTTAATTCTGCAATATATCGGAATATAAGGAGAATTACTTCTTGTTGTTAGGCTACTTGATTGTTTACACATAAGTATATCATTGAATGTTGTGGGAAGCAGCTTTTTTGAATATTTAAACATGAAAGTTGCAATCTCTGTAGTTTTCATGTGGTTAATTGATTTTAAATTATTGAGTTCCATTACACCTTTTATGCTTTCTCTGCGGTCAATGTCAAATACAGTACGAAGAAAGTTATTGCTTGTAGCTTTTGCAATGTAGTTTTGTTTTCATGACACCACGTTGAGATACAATATAATATCTGACTCTCAACTAGAAAATGGTAAATGGAGAGAAGTGCTTGTTTGTTTAGGAAAGGCTTAATTTTTTTTGTCACGCAGAGTGTTGATCTTATTTTTTGAAGCAAGATTTCCATATGAGATTTCCGTGACAAATGCTCGTTTACAATTATTCTCAGAAACTTTATTGAGGCAACTTGTTCTATGTTGCTTTTTCGAATATTCAAGGGTGGGTGGTATGATAGTGTCTTGCTTCCTTGACTTGAAAATAATATATGTTTGGTTTTGGTGACATTTAGAGACAATCGATTTGTTGATAGCCATTGATCTATGCATACAAGCTCTTGATTTGCCGTATCATATACCGTATACACTAACGGCAAAAACCCGAAATAAAATTGAAGCTGCAGAAATGTGGTTTTACCGAAGAATTCTTAAAATTCCATGGACAGCTTTTCGAACCAACAGAGCAGTTCTCCAACAGATGGGCCAGGAGCAGCAGATACGCGCTGGTTCGACTCTCGGGGTGTGCGTTTGAGCAACGCATTTCAGGACTGCTCTCCATTCAGCGGCACCTAGTGAATGGAATAATTTCTCGGCAACAAGACTTCAACAATCGGAAACTTCACTCTGCCAATCTCGGTAACCGGCCCTGCGTCAAGTGCCTCTACAAGTATGCGAACAAGTACCAGGAATAACCTATCAAGGCTTTGTCAGTCCGAGGATAAAGATTCAAAACCAAACCAAACCAAACCAACCACATTATAAGGAAAGGCGAACTTGAAGATTTATCTTTAAGTGGAAAAATTATAGGTAAACGGTCAAGAGGAGCACAAAGATTCACATTTTTGCACAATTTTCAACCACTTATGAAAAACCCTACTAAAATTTGGCAAGAAGCACGAGATCGATCAAACTGGAACATCATTGTACATCGAGGGCTGCATCAGCTATGATACCTAAAGAGAGAGAGATACCGTAGAAACGGTTTTATTTTTATATATAATGGTGGTGTCATCTGCAAACATAATTGCAGTTCCGTGTTGAAGGCAGTTAGGAAAGTCATTTACATAAATCAGGAATAGAAGAGGGCCTAAGATAGACCCTTGTGGGACACCCAAAGATATGTTGTTAACATTAGAAGATAGTGTGCCATTGAAAACCACTCTTTGTTTTCTATTACTCAGGTAACTCATGAACCAATCATAGGCCACGCTTTTTATTCCGAAATGATATAATTTAGCTAGCAATATTTTATGGTCAATGGTGTCAAATAGTATAAATAGTATAGTATAAATATCCTTCAAAACAATGATAATAATAAATTAATAATAAAAAAGCACGCCACAAAGAAAGTAGACTTGTTTATGCAAGCTATTTTTCACTCATCTTTTCTCGTCGAAGAGGCGACGCTATGTTGGTGTGATCACAGCAATCTATATTCGTAGGTCTTCATTCATTTATTTTATTTATTTATTTTTTGTCATCAACGCTTCCGGGACGAAAAAGATACTACTAACTACAGTAGCGTATTTAGGGAGGAGAATAAAGGGCGATGCCCCTCACCTAATGATCAGGTAAAAAAACACAAATTGTGCAAAAAAAGGTTGTAACGCAAGACATAATTGCTTGGATGATTCATCCCAGCATGGGAGGGAAGTAGGCTATAGCCCACTTTTTGCAACGTAAATTGTCAATAATATTCTGAGTTTTCAAATCAGCTTCTAGTTTAATCTTGATTACAGTAGCCTAAGTTAAAAATATTTAATTAAGCAAGCAATCACTAGTATAGCCTACACTGCATACAGTGGCGGCTCGTTTAATGGTGCCGTGGTGCTGCAGCACCGCAAATTTTTCTGCTTTCATAAAAAGATAGGAGTAAATAAAAAAATTTGCATTTTTACATTGTTTTTATTTCTTGTTAGGGAATTTTTTCAAATTATCCGTCTAACCTTCCCGTTTTCTTTCAATCTAGGCTACTTCAAATATTTTTTAATCGCAATATGTGGTGCTAAAACGAATAAATAAAAAAAAAAAATTTTTCAGTTCTAATTCATATTAATTCGTTATAATCTTTGTCGTTGCAAAACTGTGCCTTATTAATAAATTAATTCATTTATATGATATTTTTTTAGTTAAAAAGCCAAACCTTTGAACTTTCAAAGGACATCGCACCAGTTCGTTGGGAAGTGCAGTTTGAAAGCCACGTTAATATACAAATAAAGCACAATATCCCTGAGCACAATTAACCAATTTCTAAATTTCGTAATTTATCAATCATGCTGCAAACTCGGAAACTTTCACGGACCCCTCGGTGTCCGCGGATCCCCGGTTGAGAACCACTGCTGTACTAAGTGATTACGCCAACCTTAATTAGCAATTACGAATGATTTTAAATTTGATCTTGTAGCCTGTTTGCACCGCATATACTGTGTTGAGCATTTACGCTCATTTGTTGTTTTATGACGTCGTTTTAACAATTATCTTTATCGCATATGTTTCCCTTTTTCAACAAAACACTCTCACCGGTCCTATGCGGGTTCTAGTACCAGATTCACCTTCTTAGGGTGTCTGTTTTGTAGTTTGAAGACTATTTTTTACATAAGTTATAATTTCTTTCTAAGCATCATCCATTCATTTGCTTATAATGAGCCTATAAGCCTATATAATAATTGGAAAAAAAATTATTTCAAAGTTCAGAGCTTTTTGTAAAACGTTTTTGCGCTGAATTCTGGCAACTTGATTAATCATTAATTGCTAAATTCTCTTGTTTTGTTACCATGTTTTTATTTTTTCGTATTTTAATGTTTTTCTTAACTTGAAGTAGTGTTCTGTTTTTTCTTTTCTTTTTCGGAAGTGGAGGATAAACCTTTCATTATACCACTATGTTTCAGTAATTCAATGTTCCAAAAATAAGCGTTTTTTTATATTTAAACGATTACTACTGTGTCTGTTTGTTTGACATTAAGTTTGCGGTGTAAATATTTAATTGTTGATTAGATTAATCGATCATTTTTTTTGAAGACTTTTCGGAAAGAGCAGCTGTTCTTTTGTTGAAACATAATTTTATCAACAAAGATCTCAAAAGAATTATTATGGGTTTAAAGACGTTAAAATAATGTCAGTTCAATCATAGCCTACTTCTAAAAATAATTCACGAAGGTCATTTAACGTTAAATCGTATGTTCACAATTTGCACAAGGAAGCGAGGCCAATCGCGTCAAGCGGATAAACTTTATAATAGGCCTAATTGTCAGTTCTGTTCCACAGATTTAGATTACGTCAGTGTTATGGAGGTTTCACGGGCTTTTGAACATAGTCAGGAAGTTTTAACGGTCAACGAAATAGAAATTTATGGGTCAAAGCAGTGGTTAAGGTTGCCATGAAACCGCAAACGGCTAAATTTACAAAATTACAATGTTTTACCGATTCGGTATCTTGCTAAGGCATAGCTGAGACAAAAACAACATGTGACATTTGTTAGAAATGATCTGCTGTATTACAAGAAACTTGTTTAATTGTTTATTGAAATTGATAATTTAAATTGCTTTTGCTAGATTTCAGTTTTAGTTGTTTAGCACAGGCGTATAGTCACACAGAAGAAATTTATAAACTTTAGTAGACTAGTTTGTCAAAGCAGTTCTTTTACATTTTTGATATTAACATTCATTGGTTTTTAAAATTTATTAGTGCATGAGTGCTGAAAAATTCACGCAGTTAGTTGATCACGATAAGTGAGTGAACGAACTAAAGAGAAATAAAAAGCGTTTGGATAATAATTGATTTTAAAATGAGTGTGTAGGATTGACACCGCGTAGGAAAGAGGATACAGCAATATAAGCCTATTTTCTATAATTACCTTGCAATAAAAGGCAAGTTTACTTCTTATTGAAGACTAATTCATTGTTTTTCTGGCTTTTCATTTTAAAAATTCCATTTTAGGTTACTGTACGTGTAATTCGAGCAGATTATCCTTTTCGCGTTTTTCTGCTTCAGTTAACCAACTTAGTCATCCCGTAAGCTATGTTTAAAAACTCCGGTCACACTTAATTTCATTCACTTTGATTAAGGAATTGTTAAGTGGCACAAGCAGAAGAAAAAGTAATGTTCACAGTACCCTGGACTACCTTTGTGGAATTGATTCATTCAAGTTATTATTGTCAGGTTGCACCTAATCTGATAATTTACCAGGTAGAAAGCAGATGAGATCCATTTGTATAGCCTACCACTTGATTGCATGTTTAATTGTGTTGTAAGTCTAAACTAACTCTATAATTCGCAAGTTAACTTAAGAAGCTAATTTTCTGAAATAAATTATCAAATAGATTGTGTTGCCAATAGACTATCTATTGTAGAAATAGGCTATACAAATACTATTTTAGGTAAATCAATATATTATTTGGTTTTAGAAAAGTAAAATAATTGGAGTGTAAAAAATATAGCAAAAACTGTAAAAGAAGAAATCATTTATGACACCTCAAGATCAAGCCAAGTCATTTGTCACTTTAAGAATACCAGGAAGTGAAACCAAATGGAGGCAACAACGTTTTCCAACAGATTATTGCGAATTAATAAATAGATATGCGCCTCGTCCACCAGCTTCGTTGATGAGGACAATCGCAGCAACAAATCATAATGTTTCTAAAAAGAACGACTGTCCAGGGCGTGGAAAAGTAAGCTGCTTTTTGTAAATTTAAGTAGGTCATGTCTAGTATAGCTTTTGGAGAGACGTAGCCTTATTTTAGCATAACATAAACAGACGATAGACAACAAATTAGTTGGATTGAATGACAATTAAAAAAAATGGGTACGATAAACTAACGAAGTAGCATTATATATTAAAATTTGAACGTTTTCGGCAAAACTCTCTGCGCTCATCATAAAATAACCTAATACGTCTAAAAAAACGTATAACTTTGAATGATATTTCCTGATAAGGGCAGAAAGTTTTTGCCGAAAACGTTTGAGTTTAATATGTTATGCTACTTTGTTAGTTTATAGTAGCGTTTTTTTTTAAATAAGGTCGTTTAATTTAATTAGGCCTACGTCTACAATACTAATGTTGTCTATGGACTAATTCAATCAATCAAGTGTTACTTTCTCCTAATGGGGTGTCTTCCGTAGATCATGGCATTCACTGAGTTGTAGCAACGTTAGTTGTAGCCACTAAACTAATTCCAAAAAGAGATTATATCCAACCGCAATTACCTTAATTGTAGAGTGAATGCTTTTGCGGTCAATGACTTTTCAGAACGTCTGTAGACATCGAATCTATGTAAAAAATGGTTGATTTTCTGTCTGGGTTAGTCTTAAAAGGTTAGTCTCTAAATCAGATTTCAAAGCGCCATAAACTTTGAAATCTGATTTAGAGTAATGCAGCTTCAGTAGAGAGTTTGGCTTGTTGAACCATAGGCATACGAAGCCGGGCAACGTTATCAAGTTTAACATATTTAAAGATTATTATATTTACAAAAAAACACAAAACTACGCAACACTTAAATATCGAACGTTTTCGACATCACAAGATGTCCTCTTCAGGAATAATATACATACAAACAACTTAACTACATCTGAATAAAATACAATGATTAACTAAATCTATAAACAGGAAAAAACAAAAACTGCACAGTACTTCTCGTCGTCGTCGTCGTCTGAGCTTCTGGGGCCGAGGGTCTATCCTTTTACCACCCCAGATTCACGATGTTCCCGGACTACACTGGAAGGCTGCTAGAGAGCAGCCAGTCTTTAGTTTCATCATCCATGACGCGCAGACCTTCCACTCCGTTAGGTGGTTTGAAGATGGTACAGTCATTGATGATGTGGTCTGCGGTCTGTTCCTCGGCACCACATTCACAGGAGGAGGAAGAAGCCATTCCCCATTGGTGCATGGTTGAGCGGAAAAGCCCGACGCCCGTACGGAGACGGTTGAGGCGCACCCATGCCTGTCTCTGTAGTGTCAGGCCGATGGGGCGTGTGTCGGCGTCGGGGATGAATGAATGAAGTCTGGTGGTGCTTGACTTCCATTCAGAATTCCATTTATGGTCCGCCCAAGTAGCCGCAGAGATGTCTTGTTCATCAGCTTCGTTGATCAGAAGCCAAGCGGCTGGCACGAATGGGTGTCTTGATTTCAGTCGGCGGGGGTGCCCGTTTGGGAAGGCAGAGATCTTGTGGTGGAGAAGATGGTTAGGCTCCAGTGCCCGTCGACCGAGGGACAGAGTGGCTTCTTCGCGACGAAGCTCAGCAGGTTGGATGCCAGCGAGAATGGGGAGATTGTCCAATGGTGTGGGACGCAGGCATCCGGTCACTGTGCGCAGGGCGCTGTTTATGGCAGTGTCGATGTTGTGGCAGTGAGCACTGCGGCACCAGACAGGTGCACAGTACTCTGCTGAAGAGTAGACAAGGGCTAAGGCTGCTATTCGCAAAGTGTCAGCCCTCGCCCCCCAGCTAGAGCCTGCCAGGCGCTTGAGTAATGCAGCGCGGGATGTCAGTTTCTTGCGCAGTGACACCAAATGGTGGCGGTACTTCTGACTGGCTCAAACTCAACGATAGGTTCCACGAGAATCATAGTTAACTGCATCAAAAGGTGTTAAACAGATCACATCATCTGTTTAACACATCTGTTTAACACATGATCTGAGTTTGAGCTAGTCAGAAGTAGGCCTACTGTGCAGTTTTTGTTTTTTCCTGTTTATAGATTTAGTTAACCATTGCATTTTATTCAGATGTAGTTAAGTTGTATGTATATTATTCCTGAAGAGGACATCTTGTGATGTCGAAAACGTTCGATATTTAATTATTGCGTAGTTTTGTGTTTTTTTGTAAATACAGTATAATAATCTTTAAATATGTTAAACTTGATAACGTTGCCCGGCTTCGTATGCCTATGATTTAGAGTAATTTTGGGGTGCTGAATCTGAATCTGAGCTCAGATTTATCCTATCACGTCAGGTTTGTGAGATATGATTGTTATTTTTGTCATTTCAAACAAATTGTCATTTCAAACATTGTCAACAAATTGTTATTTTTGTCAAAAGTAAAAGATTTGGCGTTGCGTTCACCACCAACATATGCAATGCTATAACGATAGGTTAGTGTTAGACAGACCAAAATAGCCTAAATAAGGTTACTGGACAAGCATCTCCATAGGCCTGCTTAAGTCTTTATGGTTTCATGCAAAACATTGACGGGGAGGGGGTTGTGTACTTTTAGCTTTCCTTTTAGCTTGTTATTACTGTTTTGTTAATAATGTTTCTTAGAAAACAAATTGGTATCAAAATTATAGTTAGTGGGTGTATTTCAGCTACTTATGCGTCACATGGCCTGGATTTCTGGATGTTGCACAATGCGTATATGCAATAAACGCAACGTCAAATCTTCCCCTTTTGACAAAAGTAACAATTTGTTGTTATCATATCTCACAAACCTGACGAGATAGAATAAATCTGAGGTCAGATTTGGATTTAGCACCCCAAAATTACTCTAAATCAGTTTTCAAAGTTCATGGCGCAAAAATCGTGTAGACGAGTGTTATCAGTTCAGTTTGTTTTCATTTCTGACCAGCACAACGAAAAACAATATATTTGAAGCATAGCAGGGGTCTAGAAAATTTAGATGCATGTAAAAATGGCAAAAAGCTGTCTAAACAACCTGGGCGGACTACATAGAGGGGAACCATAAATAGACTAATGCAATTGTCACATGAACGACATTTTAAAACGAAAATATAAATACAAATAGTTTATACACATATGTTCGAAACGGTGTAATCCTACGGAGTAAATTGACTTTTTCGGAAAAATTAAAAATGAAATTCGGTGATAAGAATCAGAAATAGAGTTAAGACACGTCATTTTTCAAATGTTGCATTAGAATTCCTGTGCAATTAGTAACATTTTGACTGCTTCAAATTTTTGAATTGAACAAACAGAATAATACACTGTTTCAAGTGTGAAACAAAATGTTTTTGAGTAGCATGTTATTATCGTACACTTCAAGTCGTGAGAATGACGATTCTGTCCTTGGTTACTTAGTTTTTCTGGCTAGTTTAATTGAAATGGAAGTAACTTTAGCCTCAATAGTTGGCTAAGCAAATCGAAAACTTAAGGCTAGGGTAAGCAATAGTTTTCACTTCATTGGACGCCTTGAATTGCGCTGACATTTCTTCTTTGGTGGCTGATTTTTTAAGACAACTGTGTAAAATTTTGAGCTTGGTTGTAAATCGAAACGGTTTGTCGACTTCTGTTTGTTATATTTATGATTTTCACTTAAATTGACTTAGCCTATGTGTAAAGAAGTGAATGCTTTCAATAGAGATATACAAATTTGCATCAAAAAGGTTAAGACGTTTAGGTGGCATCAAAGCGCAAACACCGAATGGATTGTGAAATCCAACTCGACATAATACACGCGTATTACGTCATAATTTCAATCGCATCGATTTGTGTCCAGTAATTGTCGTGAACAGATGGGCACCCAAGAACGGTATTTAAACTTCAATTTGCTGTTCAATTCTGAAGTTCCACTCTTTTGCCATTATACTGGTATATCAATACGTTGAATAAACGTTAATACTGATACAAATCTTGATAAGAGGTTAGTGACGTGATGGTAAGGTGTATTTACTCGTTTATCAACATAAAATTCCTGACACTTTATAAGTTAATTACGAATTAAGTAAGTAATTTTATATTTAAAGGTACATTACCCTCTAGCACTTTACAATTACCGACTATTCAATTGAAACACGGTTCCCAGCTGGTAAAAGTTACTTTTTGTTACGTCGTTTTAACATCGCTAGACATCGAAATGGATATTTCTTTGTAAACTTTTTCTAGTTTATAATGCATTTAAGAGACGTAAACATTATAAAAAAGCGGCGAAACCTGTGGTATAATTGTCAATGGGCAACATGCGCTAAAACATGCTTTCTAGACAGCAATTTTTTCCAAAAAATGTGTTTCGATTATATATATAAGGATAAGTTTTTCTTGAGCTGTATGGTTGGTATGTAGAGAACAAGAATAACGAAAAAGAAAAACGAAACATTAAAAAAGAAAAGCTAAATCAACCATGTTCTCCACCCTCCACACAATGTGATTTTTGCGCAAGCCTTTTCCATCATAGACTGGGCCTCCAAAGCCACATGCGCCGTCATCGTCCAAAGTCAAATCCAACTTGAAAACAGACCAATGCTCAGACACGAGCTGAAGCCGACGATATGAATAAGTCACTAAATCGATAAAAGTCATTAAATCAAATTCATGGACAAATGAAATTTTCCATTTAATGTTAAACCGAAGTAAATTTAACAAACCAAGTTTTAAAATCAAGGCAGCTACATGACGTCATTAAACTATGAGACATTAGCCGGATCATACCGTGAAATGTCACTGAGGATTGAATTGCAGGTCTGAAATCAAACCCTCGATTCCCTAGCTTTTGTGAAGAGGCTAAAACCCAGTGTGAACAAGGATAGTCCATTTCTCATCAGGCAAGACAACAGTCTGTTACAAAATTTTCTTCGATCTAATCTGTTACAAAGTAACATCTAAAATGCTACATACTCTATCAAAAGATTTTAAACTCCCAACAAGATATATTATCCAAGATACAAACATTTGAAGTAAAATTTATCAACCATAAGTTTTTCCTACATAAAAAAGTGTAGGTGTGCATGGAAATGACAAGGCTTGCAAGCATGGATCATGTCTAATATTGAGTGCATGCATAGGAATTATTAGATGATCAATCGAAGTGTATTGCCTAACACATGTCAGATTGCCAAAACATCCAGTCGATTATTGTATCATTTTCTGGAGTGCATGAAAGGAAAGCAGGTCACTGAGCATTGCTATGTGTTGTAGAAGTTAAAAATTATTCTCATTAAAAGCAAAGGTTTTAGCGTAAATGCAACTTCATGTCACACAAAACTTTTCTCTTTAGGCTAAAATTATGCTTCGGATGTCTTCCAATCATACATTGCCCCATGCCAGCAGTCAGGAGTTTCTACGCGTTGAAGAAAATAGTAAACACGTAAGCGTGTTTGCTCTCGACGAAAAATTAAGAAGAAACCCAGCTTTAGCACCAAAAGCGTACTCTTTTGATTCGGTTTTTACAGAAAGTATGACGCAGGTAAGCAAACTATTGTTATGTTTGTTTGGAAATAATTTTTCTGGCAAATTTCCAACAAAAAGCTTACTTTAAGTTCTCCACTAATTCTATCACTAAAATATCTTCAATTTGAGAGTTAAAATCAGCTCCACTCTGATTGCCTTCTTGAAATTTAGTGTAAAAAAAATCATCAACATGGGCTGGTAAAACGGTAGGCCCTCGGCCCAAAAAGCTCAAACAAGAAAGAAAAATCTTCAACGTGTAATCATTTTTATCTTTTTGCAGATTATATGATGGCAATTTAGCAACTTTTAGAATCTGAGTTGTTATTTGTATTATTGTTTTCTTTCGTATGAGAAGGGTTGTTCAAACGTCTGAGTTTAAAAACTGGTTCACCAAAATCATCCGCTGTACTGCAATCACGTTCTTGACAGCTGCTATGGCTGTTTCCTTAATTTGTTAAAAATTGTGCAAAGCTTTGTTACTACACCAAAGAAGGTAAAGCAATTTAGCGTTAGACACGTAAAAAGTGTGGTTTACTTTTTTGGAGGCTTTTTGGAATCGGATGAAAAGTTTTGGAGCAAATATTTGTCCTATTTCTACATAGGTGGCGTAAGTCAACCGTTGAATCGTTGATTAATTCCGAAATATCTTTTTAGAAAACTATCTGCAACTCTACCCTCCCTGACGTAATTCAAGCAGTCTTGCAAGGAGCCGATGGCACTGTATTTTGTTACGGTCAATCAAATCTCGGTGAGTCTATGCCAAAAAGAAATTAGCACTTTTTAAATTTTAGGGTATGGTTTCTAATTGCTAAATAGTAAATATTTTAAAATTGAAAACTTTAGTCATAGCACTACTCACTATCAAATGGTGATTCTATAGATAAAGTTACCGTTTGATGGATTAAGTCTTCATTAAATTGACCTTAAACAATTCGATTTTAATTTGTAAGCTAATTGTATAGCAGATGACAAACTCACGCTACTTTTTTTACTTGTCTCGGTAGCGACAGAACCAAAAACCCAAAGATAAGGAATGGTCTACCTCAGGATCAATATTTTGACCAACATAATTTAACATACGTAGGCATCCGAGACATGGCACATATAAAACCTATCGAACTCGGCTATGCAGATGAATAGACACGTCATCAGTAATCGACAAACATTACCAACATTAAAAAAATATTTTAGGAATATATCAATATTTAAAAAATGGTATTTTAAAATGAATACATCGAAAACAGTTAGGCTATCACTTTATTTCATCTTGACAACCACAAATCAAATTAGTTCAAGTCAGAAGTAACAGAAGTTGAAGCCTACAGCCTTGATAGCCAGAGTGGCTATTTGGAACTTTTAAACTTTTTGAAAAGTTAATAATGCATAAAATTTGGCAAACTAAAAAAATCATTATACTGTAAATGTGCTGCCAGGTAAATCACAAGTGTTATTTGGACAAGACGACGCAACGGAAAACATTGGTGTACTTCCATGTGCCATCAGCTGGCTATACCATTGCATTGAAGAACTCAATAAGCAGCAGGATGTCACGTATTCAGTTGGAGTGTCAGCTTTTGAAGTCTATGGAAGGTCCGAAAAGCTTAAAGATTTGTTATCAAAATATTGTAAAGGTAAATTTAAGTAAAAAAATAAGCTTTTTCTTTCATCATGAGGTAACAACTTTTAATTTTATCTCTTTTCTATTGGTGATTCCCTTGGTAAGCTTATCCACGTGCGTTCAGAGGATAATTTGAGCCCAGGTATCAATGAGATCCTAGGGCCCCAAGTTAAGACACTTCTAGTAAATAACGCACTATACTTCAAAGAAAGACTATACGATGGCTTCTTCTAGTTTCCGGCTACTTTGGAAAGATTATGGGCTCTTAAAATCTTTCCGGGCCCTGGTCTAAAAGTACTCCCCTGGACTTCCTTATTAACGCTGCTTGACTGACCTTCTCGTTTTGATGTAAGTTTTACTAAAATTAAAAAGTATTAGCCTACACTAATATAGGCCTACATTGAAGGGTGTGAAGTGAAACTGTAAAACCTTTTAAATTTGATTTTAGATCCTCCTGTGGAATCATTGCGTATTGGTGAAGATCCATTGATGGGAAGCCAGGTTTGTTTTACACTTTTTAGTCAAAAGCATTTTCGTTCAAATGTTTAAAAACAAACGCTTTTCCCTATAGGCCTACGACTTTGTTGACTACGTTGGTCGCTCAGCCAACAGAGCTTAGAAGATTGATTTTAAGCTTGAAGGAAGAGTGAATTTGCTTGGAAAGTTTTCAGTAGACGTTTTATAAATGAATGCTTATGTAAGGTTTGTAACTCAAGTTTGGTTTGGTTTTGAATCTTTATCCTCGGACTGACAAAGCCTTGATTGGTTATTCCTGGTAGTTTCGCATACTTGTAGAGGCTCTTGACACAGGGCCGGTTACCGAGATTGATAGAGTAAAGTTTTCCGATTGTTGAAGTGTTGTTGCCGGGAAATTATTCCATTCACCAGGTGCCGCTGAATGGAGAGCAGTCCTGAAAGTGCGTTGCTCAAGCGCACACCCGAGAGTCGAATTTGCGCTGCGTGATCTTGAGCCGGGCGCGTAACCACTGAGCTAACGGGGCGGACTGTTTTTAGAACATACAGCCCAAATTATGTAAATTTGTGTTCCTGAGGTTCAAAGCTATTTTTTTTCAGCTTCAAAATCGATGTAAAGTTCAAGCTAACACCACAGAGAAAGTGGGATATTTATTAGATGCCGCGTTGGCATCCAGAAGTTGTTCAGGTTCAAGAAATACAGCTGAAGGAAGAAGGCATTCTCATATGACATTTTCACTTCACGTTCATCGCAATAAATTGGGCGATAGTAAAGGTGACCATGGATTTTTCAATAAATTTGACGTTTTGACAATAAAAAGCTCTTCAATAAAATTTCAGATCACTTCATGAATAGCCTACGCAATAAATCGTAAGGTTTTAAATTTTATCCATACAAACACTTTGCTTATTTAAAAATTGATTTTTTTGATGAGTTGCAAACAAATTTTGAAAGAACCTACAACTTCGATGTAAGTCTTGTTGTGCAAAGAGAGAGAAAAATAAAGTAGATTGTAGATGTCAAATCTAAACCGCATACCTCAGAGAATGTAGCCAAATAAGTGTGATGTGATACCCATCCTTAACCGCGTTTCATTGCAAAATGAAGTATTTTTTAACTCCTCAAATCGCTCTACAACAGATGGATACAGAACTACAGGAGGGATTAAAAATAACCGACTTTTTGTCATTAAACATCTGCCAGATGTGACATAAAATATTCATAATAAAATTTGCCTGAGGCCAAAAAACAAAGCTAAAAGTCAATTTATGCAGAAAAAATATCCGAATTTTTTTTATAATAAGCTCTCATTGACACTGTCTGCTTCGTAAAGCGCTGAGGAGCAACGCATTCTGCGATGGATACAGCGCTATATAAAAACAAGCATTATTATTATTATTATAGATGCCACACGCTACAACAATCGTTGGAAGATTAAAAAATCAATAAGCTTATAGGTTCTAACTTACTATTTACAAACAAATATTCAATTTTTTTCATAATGTAGGTTAGTGGGTTGTGCATTTACATGATTGCGCAAACAGACTACAAGCCTATCACTCGTTTGTAGCCAATAGCGCTGAAAGCAACGCATAGGCTACTTGCGGTGGATTCAGAGGTATATTAAAATAAATTATTTTTAATATTATTATAATTATTTCTATTACTATTGTTATTACTATTATAATTAGGCTACTATTATCAATTCTAGGAAGTGAAGTGGAAAGTCGATTGCATTTTATTGACTTTGGAAGCTGTGAACGAACTTTAGTGAAAACTCCAAACTCTCTAGCTTTGTCACTTTCTTCGTTAGGGCATGTGATCATGGCAATTGTGAACAATTCCAGGAACATCCCATTCAAGTGAGCTTCAGTTACTTCCGTAATGTTTTATTTTTTCTAACAACAGTTTCAAGAATTAAAAAAAAATGTTGAATAAAGTATAAAATCAAAGCATCAATACGTTGCCGTATCTTTTTGCTTTAAATTAAAACCAAGCCTATATGAGTTTTAAAGACAAGAAGCTACTCAATAGTTTCAAAAACGATTCTTACAGCTTTGTAGTTGTGGTTGCAATAAAATAGGTTATATCTGGAACGCGTTGTCGGTGTCTCATATTTGTAGTTATTAATTCTTACCAAAGACTTTATTACGCAGAGAGAGCAGACTAACTTCTGTATTACGAGAACTGCTTGGTAACTTTAACTGTCGAGCAGTGATGCTGGCCCATGTTTCTCGCGACTCTTCTCATTATTCGGACACTCTTTCCACCATCCAGATGGCTTCCAGGATTCATCGGGTTATCAAAAAGAGACACAGTCCACGACATTGCAGCAGGAAAGATAACCCTCTTCAAACTGTGAGGGGAAATTTTAAAGGAAATGAAAGATTAGATTCGAGGTATTGGTTTACCATAGATAAGATGTTTTAAAGTGTACGTTATCAATCCCCATGTGTTGAAGTGTACGTCATACAGCAGTGAAAAGTTTCCAACAAATGCTGCTTTGGCTTAATTTTTGAAAAAAATGGGTTGAATAACAATCTTCTAGAAAAGGCTCGCGTTTCTTCGCACTTAGCCTACTACCTCAGGTGAAAAATGAAACTTAATTTTATTTACTGTATATATAGTTTTGTGTTTCAAATAAACTAGTTTGGCAAAAGAATGTCATTCTTGTTGGCGTTTGTTAAGACTTGTATTTTAGTGAATAAAAGTTTATCACAGTGATATTTGTTCCTTTGCTTATGATTTTAAAATTTGAAGCCGATAGAACTAAGAAATAAATTTTTATTACACCTCTTGTTTAAAAACTACTGCAAGTCTGTCAGCTATAAATTCACTCATGAAGCATGCACAATACGGACTTTCGTTCAATGAATTGCGTTTGCTTTATAACTTATTTGTTATTGTGAGTCTAAAATAGGAAGTATTGTTAACTTTAATTTGAATAATATGCTCTATTTAGCTCTGGATTTGAAAACACCTCTGGAAGTGAGTTGTCCTGCGATACCGTGGTATACGTCAACAAGAAGGGTCAACCAATGAGCGAACGAGAGCTGACTGACAACGAGGGTCCTCCAAATATCGTAACTTTTGGGAAAAAACGTGAAATTCCAGTCATTGTAGCAGCAACAGGCTCACCTGAAAGAAGAACAATGGTCCACAGCATTGTTAAAATAAGAACATATCTGAAAGAGTGTTTGTCTAATGAAGATTCATGTGATAGCAAAAGCCAATGCAAAATTATTGCAAACTCAAACAAATGTGAATCAAGCAGTGACAACTTTTCAAATGCTCGCCAAACGCATGTTAACCGGAAAATACAGCCACAACACTCTGCTCATGCAAATTTTGTAAAAAATAATTTCTCGAGCTTTTCGTCCGATAGGAGGGGCCTTCATCCAGAAACGGTTCAACCGCTTGATCTCAAATCTTCTTCAATTGGTTTAGCGTCACAGGAGTCAACAAAGCTAATTGCCGAAGCAAAATTATCAGAACAAAATTTAACAAAATTTTGTGATGTCCAAAATCCTGAAACAGACTCAGGAAAGCCGATAAAGCCTCAAAGATCGAAACACCCTTATGATAATGCCATATCTCTTTCAAAAAACAAAAAAATTGCAATGGAATCCGACTGTAGAAAAAATGATGTTTGTCAAAAGCAGCATGAAAACTATATAATCTCAGGCGTTCATCAAGGCACAAAAGATGAAAAAGTACAAGAACATGTCAACTACGTTTCAACCTCTGCATCATACAGCTCAAGGATTGCTGCTGAAAACTATCCAACGGACGTGGATGAAAGACCAGAACCAGTTGGCTGTGCGTTTGACTCTGAAAACAACTCGTTTTTGCCAAACGATCAATCAGATCTGTATAATTCTCATGATGCACTCTTTGTATCCGAAGGGTTGCAAAAGCCTGAGAAGAATGGTGAAAATAAATCCAACGATGATGCTGTTGATGTCAATCTCTATTGCTTAACATTCGCTACAAAATCGCCGTTGATTCCACTGTCTTTGAGTAAATTGTCACACCAATTTAAAAGCAGCTTTAAAAAGAAATCTACAGAAACAAAAAACACTATTGAAAGAGAAAAGGCAACTGAATGTTCAGTACCGTCCCATAAAAATGATATTGCTACAAACAAGTCCACAAATGCAGGAGAACATTTTGCTCCAAAAAGAGATCCTTTCAAATATTCTAGCAATCTAAAACTTTCAACAAAGTATTCTCAGAGAGACAAAGTAAAAAGTTGTGATGTCTTTGGAAAACAAAGGAAGGTTAAAGAAAAATTTCAATGGCGCAGACAAAATCCAAAGCATCTGGAAAAAGAAAATGGAAACACTATGCATCGGGAGAATGATTTATCTGAAGAAGAGTTAGACATTTCAAACATTATACCAATGCCACGATTGCATTGCTCCTACGCTGATGGCGGCAAAGATAAGCCGGAAGCTTTTGTCAGACGTGTCAGCAGAAACCACCGTTCAAACCACAGCAGTTTTCGTCGAAACTGCGTTTATGATACCAACAGTTCGGACTTCAATTACGCCGATGCAATCCATAGCCAAAGTCTTCATCTCAACACTACGTCGGGAAAGTCTCCACATTTTACTGAAACATCCGAAAGGAAAGAAACTAAAAGTGACTTTAGTACAAACACTCCCGTCGTGCCGACAATGTCTAAGTCTTCTGCAGAGGATGGTGCAATCTTGTCTATAGTAAAAAAACAAAATAGCAATGGTCCGACTCTGGAGTTATTGATTACAAACGAGAATGACAAACGTAGCAAAAACCGTCCTGTGTCAAAATCGACTCACCGCTTTACAAAATTAAACATCATAAAAAAATTTTGTCCAGGCAAAAAGAAAAAAGTTTTTCCACAAAAGAACTCACCAAACCTGAAGGAAGCCAGATAAAGTCAAAACATTCTGGGTTACAGCATCCACGTAGCAAAAAGGTTAACAAACCTGGCAAATGCACAACGAAACGTGATGAACCGCAGCAAAAATCAAATGCTGTTTGAAACGTTTGATTACAAAATATCATTTAACTTGTGAAAAAATGATAGGCTACAATAGGCTACTAGACACTATACAGTACTATAGTAACATTGCGCAGAAGATACGGTTCTCTCTTTTGCAGTCCTGTGGTTTGACTCCCAGCTTAAACTGGCTGTTGAAAAACACCGTTCACCTTCATACCAAAACGGTAATAAATTGGGACCGGTATGCATTATTGCTGAAGGAAAAAAGCGGTGAAAAAGAAAAATGACCACTTTACTCTCGTTGGTTAGCGCGTGACTTCGTGCATGAAGAAGCTTCAAGATCAAGCGGCGCTGGTTCGACTCTCGGGGTGTGCGCTTGAGCAGCGCATTCTAAGGACTGCTCTCCATTCAACGGCACTTAAATGGGTGAAATAATTCCCGGTAACAACACTTCAACAATCGGAAATTTCGCTCTGTCAATCTCGATAACCGGCCCTGCGTCAAAAGCCTTTACAAGTATGCGAAACTACCAGAAATGACCTGTCGAGGATTTGTCAGTCCAAGGATCACGATTCAAAACCAACCAATCAACTAGTGACGAAGGCTGCCGTGGTAGGCTATAATGAAAATCTTATAATCTCTTTTCCGACGCTTGAAACCCAGTAGGCCTATGTGACTGATTTCAGTCTTATCTTACCGGTAACATTACTAGGCTAGGCTTATTTTGACGAATCTAAATACGTGTTGTAATCAGTTTTTACACACGCCTAATTATGAGTTTACTAAAAAGCTGTCTAATCTTTGGTAAAGAAAAAAAAATATTGCTTTGTAAGTCATGGTACATGCCTACAATTTGCTATTGAATTGTTATTGATGATGTTTGTTTGTCAGCTTGCAGATTTCTTTTATTTATTAATTTTTGTTCGTTTGCACATTTGTTTTGCAATGAAAGCAACTCGACTATAATATGTCACTTAAAATCTTGCTTGTTTTGAAACTGCTAGTATTTTATTCCTCTTTGCCAAGCGTGTGTAGCTTACTTAGGGGATGCCGAAGCTTAAGCTATAGTACAGCTTCCCAAACTATGGATCGCGACCCAAACATAGGTTGAGAAGGGTTAAAAAGTGGGTCGTGCGGGTGCAGGGAAAATCCAAAGCTGTCAAAATGGGACTTTTGCAAATTAATTTTTTAATGAACTTTGTTTTTTCTTGTGTTAAGTTCTTTTAATCCCAACTTCGACTAAATTATTGTATCATACATATTTAGTTCCTCCTATCAAAATCATTTATTGCTTCAATAAGTAGTTTTAACGGCATTCAAGTCACTTCCTTCATTAATCACAGCAAACGTGAATTACACTGGTCTACATAAAATTTCTCTTGTCTATGAGGTCAACGTTTTCTAACAAATTTTGAGGCGCTGATTCCAAAAATGCCACCCTTTGTCGCCTGTAGCACATCAGGTTTTAAAGTTACGGTAAAAAAACGATATGATACCTGAAATAGGTTTGTCACACTCTAAATAACCTACTCCCCGACCACGCAATTGTGTCGCACAAAAATGCTATCTTGTATGGATGCGTTTCCATAGATTCGATTGGCATCGATTTGCAAAGAAAATGCCAAACGTAATCTGGCACGCAACCGTTGAAATCTAGATTGTAAATTTACGTAGTTTGACAGTGAAAGTGTTTTCAAATCGCATTAGATGCGCTTGCTGATACTGATTAAATTGATCTTGATTGCATAAGGGAGAGGTAAATACTAAAAAGTAATGCAGAAAAATGACTATATGATTTTGTTGGCAGGTTGGACTCACAAAATTTCATTACTACAGTATAAGTATTTAGGTGCTTAGAAAATGTGTTAGCGCACCAAACTTATTTTGCTATAGGCCTACTTGTGAAGAGTTAACGGTTGCCGGTGACAATTGGTGCATAACAATGAATATAAAGAAACTCTATCACGCTAACTTTGGCACAAAACTTAGTGATCTGGATAAAGACTTTGCCTCATAGGTTGCATGCACCTAACATGTGCATCAAAGTTACGTATGTGATACCAGAAAAACTCAAACGCCTTTCTTTTAGCGTCCCCATGGTATGTAGGGAGCAAGAAAACTATCACAATCATTGCTATTTTGTATAGTGAACATTAACAGGTTAACAAAAGAAACAAACCCAAAATCAAGCGCAGTTTTTTAATTTAAAGTCAGAAGTGAGCGTGTACCGCGTGATGAAGTTTCTGTGCCAAATCTTCCAACAAAGATATAAATTTTATTAGAATCTGAAAGAAGTGCAGGTAGTGATTTCAGTGCTTTCTTGTATGCAAGCTACATGTTGTCTGTGTCAGGTCGCAAAATGTTCACCAAACTCAGATTTGGGTCGCGCTCAAAGAATTTTGGAAACCACTGGGCTATACCATCTAACTTGCATTGCTAAACAGACTACAAATAAAAAGAAAAACGAAAACAAAGTTTGTTTTTATTGTGTGCTGGTAAAAATGCATGGCCGATTGTTTCAACTTTTAAGATTTCCCTATGCCCCACGCAAAGGAAGAGAAAGCTGTTACTCTTCATTTATGCATGGTTAGGCGGGAAGCCCAACCCCAACAAGGCAACGATTGAGGAGCGGCCGCGTTTGCTCAAAAACGCATTCAGTGGATGATGAGAAGCGGCTTGTTCCAGCTGTAGTAGAAAATCCTGGGTTGCGCTTGCCCCAAAAACGAAAAAAAAGACTTGTAGGCCAATTTTCTTTTTTGAAGAAATTCTTTGCTCGCTCATTCCCGTTTCACTTGGGAATAGGAGACTGAGGTTAGGTGGAAGGCGGATTGAAAAGTCATGTTTTTGTAAAACTCAGTATCTTTTTTACATATTTACTACATCCATGTGATATAGTTTATGAAAACACATAATTCATGTTACGTAGTTTCAATTTATTGGCTCGAAGCATATTTTAAAGAAAATGAACGGGTGCAGTCTACCAGCAAACACCTGTCCCTCTGACCTGTCCTGTAGGATTGTCCCATGATACAAGAAAAGGATTCACAAAAGATACAAACTAATATGCATAATTCAACAGGTAAATAAAAAAATATCAATAACCTCTCAAGTAGCTTATAGGCTACATGTAAATTCACACAAAATGAAAATTAGATGACTTTTAGCCTAACTATTTTTTTTATTTCTTTAAAGATAGGCTAATGTCTAAAAAGACATTGTTAACTACGGACATAGACCAATGTTTCGATCTTAAGGATCTCTTCAGTGCAGTGACACGAAAGCACAGAGTTGTCTTGAAGTTTCGGATGAGATGATGTTTTTCAAGAGTGATTAAATAAAGACTTAGTTAATCTCTTCTTTAATCTCAAAGGAACTTGACAAATTTTGATAAAGGGATTTATTTAATCCCCGACAATATCAAAGACTTTAAATACAATAGCCTACCTATTGTATTTTCTCTTGCATAACGCAATGAGGATAAGTCGAGTAATAACGTGTTGACATCGTAAATCCGATAAAATACTCAAAGTGAGTCCTGGCGTTGAAAGACTTTAGCTCACTCTGTCAATCTTGATGATCAGCCTTGCGTCAGTTCAAAAGGTTTAATGAATGGTTCAAAGCTTCTACAAGTAGGCAGTAGCTTATGTAAAACCGCCAATATTAAGCTCTCAATGAAGCTTTTCCATTTCAGAATAAAGATTCAATTAATCAATGTTATAAATGTTCCACGAGACTTGATGTTGACGGACTATGTATTGTTTGGGAAAAAGGTGAATAATTCTAAATGCGTTAGTTATTGACAACAACACAACAAGCGATTATATCACGTTGATGATAATTTTCCCACAGATGATGATGTATAACCTATAGGCTACATTGAGGACTGAGGTAGGTTGGTTGGTTTTGAATCTTTATCCTCGGACTGACAAAGCCTTGACAAGTGTTTCCTGATGGTAGTTTCGCATAGGCTACTTGTAGAAGCTTTTGACGCAGGCATACGCGCCGACTTCCGGGGGGGCCGGGGGGCGGCGCCCCCCGTAAATTTATGGTTGAGTGGCAACAAAAATGATTATTACAAGTGGTGTTTCAAAGATAAAACACTTCGCGAAAGAGATTTAGATCATTTAAACGGACGTAAAGCATGTCGAAAGCGAAAAATAGCCTACTTTGCTCTTGCCCGCAAAACAGCAGTTGATCACATGGCTTTCTCATACCGTAGCCTACGGTATGAAAATTTCAAAGTAGATGGCATGGTAGAGTGACTTACGCTGCTGGAATAGTCACGTAACTATTCACTGCAATATCAAGAAAACCAGCTAAATTAGACGCGCTAGTTTCAACGATGTCTTCCCGCTGTGAGATCAATATGATTCAACAGAACGCATTGTTTTGTTCGCAATGTGTGAGAATTAAATCGAAATCCGATAAAAGAAAAGATGTTTAATGGTCTTGGTCGCAGATATTGCCTGCATTAACGACGTCTTTTACAGCTATTATCATCTAGCCAACCTGACATCATTGTTTTATGCGGCCGCTAATGTTTGACATCGACTTCAACGATCATGGAATGTTACGTACCGGTAATAAGAACGATTATATCCTACACGCAACAAAAAATGATCTCTTAAAACAGCTCTTTCTGCTGTTTTGTCTCGTGAGCTTTAAATATTGCTCAAGAAGTGTGTAAAGTTTAGAATTGACAAAAAATCATTAAATTTGAAAATTAAGTTTAAATCACTGCAAATGAACGTAGGCTATGTAAAACTTTTACTTCGGCCGACGCCATTTCACACTCCGTAGCTAATCTACGTCGGCAATGATTTTGCCGCAGCAAAAATGCGTTCATTTTGAAAACTTCCGAGCTGGAGACAACAGCTTGTCCCGTGTATAAGTTGAACCTGTCTTTTTAAGGTGAAAATCGCTTGCGAACATCTCGACCTATACTCGAGTATTTATACGGTATTCGATAAAAGACAGAAGAGAAAACACTTGGCCATTGTTAACGCTTTGAAGGTAATTAATTAGCAAAACGAGGTTAATAAAACTGATAGCCGGTTTTCACTATGCTTGAGATCATGATTTTTTGCGTTTTATTTAGATAACTTCACTGTCTTGATCGTTGTTATTCACTCGCACGAAAAGGAAATTAATCGGCTTGTTTTCCAACTGTTGCAATTATAAGCTAACAATATCAAAATTTTTACGACTAGGCTTACTGCATGCGTAAAACTAATCGTTTCAAGCAGCAGTTCTAATAAATATGGTTTGCGACCTAGGTGTCAATATAAACAATCAAAGACTATTTTAATTAAGCAGAATAGCGTGATGGTTATGACGTCATCACCTTTCTCGTTCCCCAAGGTTTTTTGAAAAGTCGGCGCCTATGGACGCAGGGCCGACTACCGAGGTTGACAGAGTGGAGTTTCCAATTGTTGAAGTGTTTTTGCTGGGGAATTAGGCTATTTCATCCATTATGTTCCGCTGAATGAAAAGCATTCCTTAGAATGCGTTGCTCAAGCGCACACCTTGAGAGTCGATCCAGCACCGCTAGATCTTGAAGCTTTTTCGATCACAAAGTGACACACGAACCAATGAGCTATCGGAGAAAAGCTATCAGCTATCAGGTACAATATGAACGGAAGAAAACATTTTTAACTTTACTGGAGCTCTTGTAAAAGTTTGATTGTAGTTTGTTGGCAGAACAGCAGATTGATCACACTGTGGATTGATCGCACTTGTTGGTTTCTATTCTTGTCATCACCATTGCCGTGTCAAGAAATACATCCAGCTATTTGACACTGTCTACCAATTTGATCTGGTTCCCATTTATCCGTACAATTATATATCGTATTACTGTTACCCTTGTGATAAACATGCAATATCTGCAAGTCTTTGTTCCACCATAACGCAAATTTGTTTAGGTTACAAAAATAAATTAACCGTTTGTCACTGGATGGCGTTGTAAAGCAGTTATCACCTTGGCAGTGCTGCAAGCGTTTTTAGTTTTTCATGTAAGGCCTGGTTTTACCGTTACTGTCCATCATGTTCTTTTCATAAGTTGATTGTGTCAAAATAGAACGGCATGTGCTTGTTAATTTTTGTAAAGAAGAGGTATGAACAAACTGTTTTGTGGCATGCCTTGAGCCAAAGAGACCTTAAAAAAACTAGACAGTCATTGAGCTACATATGGTACTGTACTGGTAGCAGCCTACCAACTCAAGGTAAATGAAAACAGTAATACTAATAACCTATATATAATTTTATAAACACACTCAATAGAAATTACGCATACACAACTAACTTTAAATGTATAAAAGTTTAATTGAAAATGGAGAGACAAATAAATATAACCAACAATAGATACGCCAGCTGTAATACGTGTAACTGCTTTGTTGAACAAATACCGTACCTTATGAAGCTGCATTGACTAGGGACAGGATTTGTAAGCATAGATTTTGTAGTGCAGCCTACAGAATGTATAATACACACATAACATTGATTGGAATTTATTGTGCTCATTCAAAACTAGTTATTCTCAATTACTGTTCTTAAGTGTTGTATTTATCACATATGGTATATACGGTACGGTACTGTATACCGTATACGATATACATAATACTGTAGGGCGGTAGGCTATAGACCAGGGGTCACCAACCTTTTTTGCATGCAGGCCACTTTAATACTAAGGAGAGTTGTGGCAGGCCGCACTAATAAAATTTTAGGTAGGTTGACTCTTATGCTAGAAAAGAACGTATTTTGTACCCAGTTTTCAGCGTTACATGTTGTTAATATTTATGTTAGATTACCGCAGCAATAAAATTAGTTGAACAACACTACTGCCAGGCCAAGCTCCTTTAACAACACTTTTGACTTCTTTAACAATGTCTAATAAACGAAGCCACTCGTTTTGCCCACTTTTAGCGAGGCAAGCGGTTTCATCAGAATATTCAGCGCCAAGCAAGAATGGTGGTTGTCATTGCGCTTCACAAAAGATATCTTGCAATTAACAGTTTCAATAAACAAGGAAAGTTTGACACATCGCATTACAGGCAACAATAATGACCTGCAAACATATCATATCAGTTAAAAATAGGCTCCACTAACTGGGAGAAAGAAACCAGGCATCATGAAACAAATGCTTGTGGAAATCTCCGAAAAAATGTTTCTATTGTAGGCTAACTCATGAACAGTGTTCCTTAAATAAAAAAGCAATGAATTGGTTTTTCATCCTTTTTGTGAGAGTCTCTAAAACCGCCTTTCTTTGATTATTGGACAACTGTCACTTGCAGTGCTTATCAGCATTGTTGATTAACAACATTTTGCAGTAGGCCTACTAAGCTAAATATTTTCGGGGTCTGCTACTATTCGGTGAGTCTGATTCGGTGAGTTCCTAACCTCTAGCCCCTATCCCTAAAACGGCAATGATAATTAGGCTACGGTACCCAATAATTTAAAAAAAAATTGAAAAATCCCCCATTAAGGGATCGGACTCACCAAATCAGACACACCAAAACGGGCCATTCCGTATTTTCGTATTATTACAACCAGAAAAATGTCTTTAAATTTATATATAATATTTTGCCAATTTATTATAAATTGAGTTGGCACTGTGGCACACCGACTTATTTTGCCAACAAAAACTTGCATATAGGGAACACTGCTAATGAAACGCAATAACGGTAAAACGCACAATAGTGACATGAAATTTACAAAGTTAAAATAAGCAACCATATGCTCATACACAATTTCGAAAACAGACATTTTAATCAACCACTGGGACAGTGTGGGTTGGACATCGCATTTGAATAACTTTAAGCGACCCCCACCTAGAACTATCATCTGATTGGTCGGTTGGTGGAATCGTATGCAAAGCGAAAATATGCTTCCCGGAAAGTATTTTTTGTCTTCATGCTCTTTAACTCCCCAAGAAAAGTATTTTTGGTTATATTTGTGCACTGATACCTTCTGCAAGCCGCACATAATTGCCCGGCTGGCCGCAGTTGGTGACCCCTACTATAGACAATCTTACAATTGGTACTTTTAACAAGTTTTTGTTCACAACTGAACACTAAATTTTATCTTAGCGTTTGCGTGTTGCCTTAAAAGTGTATGTATACACAATACACAGCACATAAATTTGAAGCACGTAAAAACAACTGAATAAGATTTTATTTTTGACTTAAGAAAGTCTGAATAAAATTAGTGGGACATTTTTTTGTCTAAATTAAACTAAATGCAGCAATATCTGCAGATTTGATTCATTCGGATTTGACAAATTCAAAAATAAAATTCAGAACATCTCCTAGATAGCAGAACATTTCAACCGTGTTAAACTTCCAGTTTATCCCTAATCCCCAGCTAAAGTGATTTTCTCTTCATGTCTTTCATTTATCTTCCTTTGACAACGTTTGCATTCAAAATGTTTTATTCTTACCAGGTTTTGGCTAATTACTGTGCATCTTTTGTGAACCCATTCAGACATGTGCCCTAGTTAAGTGTTGACTAGAAAAAAAAGTTAATTTAACAAAGTAAACTTGGCTAAAAGGATATTAAATCAGAAACTACCATACCCAATGTTCATGTTTACTTGTTCGAGGATTTGAATGTGAGAATTCTAGATAATTAGATGTTCTGCTTTGAAGTTGCTTGCAGTAGGCAACTATATCATATTGAATGAAGTTCATTACAGCTTTCGTTCTGTTTACTGTATTTAAATAGTCATTGTGTTACTCTCAGCTTGTCGATGGGAAAACGGCTAGTTTGCTTATTTATGTGTCATCTTGTATAAAAGGTTATCTGTAGTTGAAAGAAACAACTAACTGAAAGATTAATAAGAAAATGGATTTTGGATCAAGTCATGTATATGCTGGTGACCAGTCAGACGTTTATTATTCAAGGTATATATGCATGTTTTGATTATATTCAGTTATAGTGTTATCATATAGGTTAGGATATGATATAAAAACATTAGGTGATAACCTAGAAAGAGTTTGATTTCTTTAGACTTTTGAGAACGTTTTTGTAAGAGAAGTTTCTATTGCATAGTAGCCAAACACTTAGATAGAATCTGAATTAAAGTGATTGTTTTTGATTGTGGGAACCTTTATTGTTTATAAAGGAAGTTGTTGTAAACTAGTGGTTTTCAACCTTTTTGGTGGAACGGAACCCAATGAAACATTCCAAAAGCTTGAGGAACCCCTGATCAACAATTTAATAGTCTTATGCAAAAAACATCGTTTGATTAATAAAATTAAATTAAAATACTTATTTTCAGATTTATTTATGTACAATAAAAATAAAAAACTGTAAAAAATTACATTTACTCTCATAAAAAATTCAATGAGAAACTTCAGCCTGGTGTTTCTTGCACAAGTCTTTAATATTGGGTTGTGTGTTTTATTGATGGGGGCAAACCTAATCAATATTTGATTATATTTAAACAATATGCATTACTGGGTTTTTTTTTCGCTCATTTATCGGTCATTGACCAATTTTTTAGCAAAATGTCCGAAAAAAATATAGTCAATTCGGTCAAAATGTCCGAAAAAATATATAATCAATTCACTATATATGACCAAAAATGACTAAAAATAACCGAAATAAATAAAATTGACCGAATTTTTTCAAGTCATTTCGGACAAATGACCGAAAAGTCTCAGCGAAAAAAACAACCCAGTATGCATATAATAATAAAATAGACTCTCGGATTTGAATGTAAACTTGCGGAACCCATAGACTTACTGACAGAACCTTAGGGTTCCACGCTGTTTTTTTTTTTGCTGAGACTTTTCGGTCATTTGTCCGAAATGACTTGAAAAAGTTTGGTCATTTTTTATTTATTTTGGTCATTTTCTCTGAAGAAAATATTTCCTTTCAAGTGGCTGATACAATCCAAAATTTGCAATTCCTGAATAGCTACAACACTAAGTTTCGCTGAGAAACGTTGTCGTGTTTTATCTGAGAAGAGAATTGACTATATTATATTTTTTTCGGACATTTTGACCAAATTGACTATATTTTTTTCGGACATTTTGCTAAAAAATTGGTCAATGACCGAGAAATGACCAAAAAAAAAACAGGTTTCGTGGAACCCTGGTTGAAAACCACTGTTGTAAACTGTAACAATGTACAGAGAGATTAAACTACTTGGTACTTTAACAATCAGGTTAGGCTATGCAATTGGCATTTACATAAACTCAAAAAGTACTAATTCTAAACCATTTTTTGTCACCTTGTCTGTTAAACATAAATATGTAGAATGACGGTGGGATGGCGCAACGGATAAGGTGGGATGGCGCAACGGATAAGGCGTTAGCTTTCCAATTATGCAAACCTGGTTTGACTCCCGGCTTCAGCTGGTTGTTGAAAACACCGCTCACCTCTACCCAGGGTGTAATAAATTGGGTGGGCGTAGTTGCTGAAGCAAAGGTGGCCAAGAGAAAGGAACTGGCCACCCTACTCTCCTTAGTGCCAAAGGCTTAGTACAATGAGAACCTTATCTTCTCATACCCGGCACTTGAATCAAGTATGGGACCCCCCTTTACATATGTAGAATATGATTTCCTTATGCACACTAATTTTTATCTTTTAGCTTCAATGAGCAGCACATAAAATGCAATAAAAATGTTTTCTAGACTTTTATTTTGTATGAAAGTTGTGTGTGAATGGCTACTGCACTTTTGTAAAATGGGGTTTTTCTTTACAGTGTGCCCAAAGAAATATTTAATGAGAAAAAAGAAGATTCATATGCTGCAGGTATGAGAGTGTACATTATTGGACTTTGTGCAATAGCTATATGGTTAAGAGTGCATTCTCTTGTATGCTGTCTGGCATGAAAAATCATAAACCTATGGCTAAATTCTTGGTGCATGCAGCTGAGCAGGACAATTCAAGGGAAGTTCTCAGAGGTAGCAACTGGATAGAATATGTCCCAATAAATATTTTCAACTTTCAATCTCATTGGCTTAACAAGTATCAGTGCTGCTGTGTTTACTTTAAAGCCAGTAGAAGTATACGAAATTTTTAGGATTAAAATTCTGAAGGGGACTTGGTGCTCTGAAAGTCAATTCTTGAAGCTTCTATCAAACAGAATTCCCACCTTAGAAAACAAAAATTTCCCACATTTTCTGTTGTGTATAAGGCAGGGTTACTCAACTAATGTTAACAAAGGTCCGGTTTGACAAATTGAATAATTTTAGCGGTCTGGTGAATAAGTTATGTCACACGCAACCACGAAAGTTAAACTATCTGTACCAAACCACTTTTTTAGGTAAATTGTAACTGGACTCGATTTTTGAGAAAGTGTTGGGGAGTCCGGTGGTTGAAGCCCCCCAGCGACTAGGATAATCACAGTAAAAATTGCTTCCTCCCAGTAGAAATCTGTTTAAAGAAGCCCTGAATGAGATTATTCTTTCAAAAGCTCAAGGTCCACCATCAACACCCAGAAGGTCCGGATTCGACCGCGGTCGGCCAGTTGAGTAGCCCTGGTATAAGGACTTGATTTAGCCTTAGCTTATACTGTATAACCTTTAGCCTATGTACGTTGTAAGTACTGAATTCTATATTTTAAAAAATATTGTTTCAAAGAAGAAGATCCAGTTTATGAATCTATTGATGATGTTATGAAAAACAAACCAAGGCAACGTTTACCTGATCTACCTCCAGCAGCGGAGCTACCGGCAGAAGATAACACATATGATGCTGTTGCAGATGAAAACTACAGGTGGATGACATGTTTTATTCACATTCTTAAAAACCAACAGACTTAAGGATAAGCAAGTCTGAAGCATTTAATAATATGCATTAATTTGGTTACACCCAACTGATTGATGTTTTCATTCTTTCTGGCATCTAAAGGTCTAATAGTAGTTTCTTGAATGTCAATGTCATGTTCTTGAATGTCATCACAAAACTTTTTAAGTCCGCCCTGATAGCTCAGTTGGTTAGTGCATGCTTCTGAACCGTAGAAACTTCAAGATCAAGCGGCGCTGGTTCGACTCTCATGGTGTGCGTTTGAGCATCGCCTGTTAAGGACTGCTCTCCATTCAACGGTACCTTATGGATGGAATAATTCCCCGCCAACAACACTTCAACAGTCGGAAACTCCACTCTGTCAATCTCAGTGACCGGGCCTGCGTCAGTGGTTCAAAGCTTCTACAAGTATGCGAAACGACCAGGCATAGGCGCCAACTTTTCAAAAAACCATGGGGGGCGAGAAATGTGATGACATCATAACCTTTGTTTTCTCTTCTGTTTTTTATCGAAAGTCTTTTATCGAATACCGTATATATAGTCGAGTATAGGTCGAAATGTTCGCATACGTTTATTTGCAGTGATTCAAACTTAATTTTCAAATTTAATGATTTCTTGTCAATTATAAACTTTATGCACTTGTTGAGCAATATGCAAAGCTCACGAGAGAAAACAGCAGAAAGAGCTGTTTTAAGAGATCAATTTTTTTTATTTTTTGTGTGTAGGATATAATCGCTCTTATTACGTAACATTCCATGACCGTTGAAGTCGATGTCAAATCTTAGCGGCCGCATAAAACAATGATGTCAGGTTAGCTAGGTGATAATAGCGGTAAGAGACGTCGTTAATGCAGGCACTATCTGCGACCAAGACCATTAAACACCTTTTCTTTTATCGGTTTTTGATTTACACTGTAATTCTCACACATTGCAAACACAACAATGCGTTCTGTTGAATCATAATTAATCTCACAGCGGAAAAACCTCGTTGAAACTAGCGCGTCTAATTTACCTGGTTTACTTAATATTGTCCTACTTTGAAATTTCCTCACGTATGTCAATGCCAATACTTGGATAAACCATCGAATGGTAGTGCCAGGAATAAGCTATTCGACTTATACACGGGAGAAGGAAATATCACCGATTTTCAGTTCAAAAGTAGGGGTTTGACTTATACACGAGATCTACCTATACTCGAGTAGGCTATATGCGGTAGCGCAGGATGAGATGTATATATTTTCACATAATATACATCAACACAGTGCTTATTGAAGCAAAACACGGATGACAGTTTTGAAAAATGCATTTTTTCTTTTAAGCTGTATTTACGTAATTGTTCGTTGTGTCGTAGTTTTCAACTCGATAAAGTTCGCTTTTTCGATACCACGCGTTTTGGCTTTGAAGTTGCTCCTCACGCGCGGGAAGATAAGCAGTGTGTGACTGAGCGTATCAGTAGAATTTACGTTCCAGAGAAAGCCATGCAATCAGCTTCTGTTTTGCGGGCAAGAACAACGTAGGCTGATTTTCGCTTTCAGCATTTTTTAAGTCCGTTCAAATGATCTAAAACTCTTTCGCAAAATATATTATTTTTGAAACACCTTGAAATAGCCATTTTTGTTGCCCCTCAACCATAAGTTTATGGGAGGCGCCGCCCCTCGGCCCCCCCGAAAGTCGGCGCGTATGCGACCAGGAATAAGCTCTCAAAGAAGCTTTCCCAGTCCGAGGATAAAGATTCAATCAATCAATGGTTAGAAGGATCTAGTAATTACTAAACGAAATTACTTACTGCCGATGATGTAGTGTATTTCGAGTGTTTGCTAAAATTTCACAAGAGATTTCTCAAAGGCATCCCAAGAAGGTTGAAAAAATCAGCTGAAAATAGGTTATTTTTCATAAAATTTTTACGATATTAATTTTCTATCAGTTAATGAATATTTTTTTACTGTCTTAACATTCTTTCAGGGAACCTGAAACAGCATGGGACGCAATTCCAAAGGAAAAGCCATCAGTACCGGCTAAACCAAAAATGTACCAACCACAATCCTCTTATACCAAAACTTCTTCCCTTGCAGAAAAATTAAGAAAGGTAGAGCTGTTTTGCTGATAATCGATTGCTTCAGCAATGTTTTAATGACTGCAAGTAGTTTTTTAATCTGTAATTATTCTTATGGTGTGACCACAGTATTACTCAGACTTGTCTCAGCTGTTTTGTAGGCTACACAAAAGAGCAAAGTCTTTGGTCTGACATGACATGGAATTAAAAGAGGGCATGAACCACGGAATTCTAATTCCGCGATCCATGAATAAGGCTCCTGGAAGTTAAGGCTAAGATGCAATCAGTCTGCAACTGGCCATGTATAGGGTTAAGACTGTTGAGTCATTACATTTCATGGGGTGGTGATTGGAGTTTGGTTTATAGTTACTTTGGGCGCTTTACTTTTATGGTAGGAATAGTCTGCAAATATGAATGTCAGCGAATTTACAATATAAATTCTGGAGCCTTGTGATTTCAATAATTCTGAACTTGATTTGCAACAAATGCAATTATTGCGTATCAATATTTCTGGTGAATCTTTGGCTTTTCCTTCTG
This sequence comes from Aplidium turbinatum, assembly GCF_918807975.1. Taxonomy (NCBI): domain Eukaryota; kingdom Metazoa; phylum Chordata; class Ascidiacea; order Aplousobranchia; family Polyclinidae; genus Aplidium; species Aplidium turbinatum. The sequence goes on from NC_137472.1 coordinate 53,512,448, forward strand.
GTCAGGATTGAACAAGTTGTAGGCTTGGCTAGTAGCTTGCTGTTCGAAATAGAACTATTTATTTTCGTTTCGAAGTAGAATTCTTTATCTTGATTTAGTTTCGAATCGCATTGCCTCATAAAGCATTTCTTCACGACTAATCAAAAATTGTGCGAACACTCCTTGTTGTAGTTTCTGCACCACTGGTTTGGCAAAGATCTAAATCCGACTTTCATAATAATCATAACTTGCGTCCAGCATGGAATGTAATTCCAACCAGCAAGTCAGTTTCTTTGCACTGTCAGGTAAAATATGTAAATAAGGTCGAATTTGCTGGTTCAAATACAGTACCCCATTTCAAGAATGAAGTTTTGATGATTCACTTTAAGTTTCATATTATTGCCTTGTTCCAAGTAAAATCTAACCCTGATAGCAAAATTCGTTGTTTTTGTATTGATTTAACATCTATAGACGTTGTAAAATAAACGGGTTTTGTCAGCCTCGTTAGGTCTTTAAATAATATGAGATGTTCTACTGGTGCAAATTAAGCTAAACTATCACAAGATGTATACAGTGACAATCTACTTTTATTCCGACGTTTCGTCACACGACGTCAACCAGTCGTGTCTGATAGACGAAACGTCGGAATAAAAGCAGATTGTCACTGTATGCATCTTGTGATAGTTTAGCTTAATTTGCACCAGCAGAACATCTCATATTATTTAATTTAATGCTTGGTGAACAGCCTCTTTCAATTTTCGTTAGGTCTTTATTGAATCAACAGTTATATTGTTTGCACAGGAAAACTTGTGTGTTGTTTTAAGATGAGGCGATCCTTTTGTGCAAACAACTTAATTACCAACTGGAGAATGAGATATTTTTATATTGTTTTGCTGTCAGTAAACGTCGAAAGAACTCAGAACTGCTTTGGACTGCAGCTTTGTTGAAGCCAACTTGGGTCAAAGCAATGGGTCAAAGGCGAAATAGCTAAGTCGCTTAAACTGCCCAAGTAAAAAAAATAAATTCTTGGTTTATTACGCGGCCGTCTTCATCAATGCTTCATTTTATGTTCTTTTCCGCGGTTAACGCGCATCACTGATATTGCATTTTTTTCTTCTGTCCTGTCTAATGGCAAAACGTTAGTTTTGCTGTAGGGACTTCACCGAGCGTGATGTGCGCGCCGGTGCATGAGAGTGTGTGTACTTGCCGGCTGTTTAATAAGTTTTTGAATTTCTTGCACCTTTTTTGCATCTGTTTAACGTTAACTCAGATTTTTTTTGACAGTAAAATAAGCTGACAGTTTTCCAGTAAAGGACGGAGCCTCGGAGAGCAAACACCAACATAACCAACATCTTGCTTAAAAACGTAAATTTACATGCACATTGAAAGCGAAAATACGGAATCACTTAAAGCAAAAAATACGCAACACTCGACAGTATCAAAATATGATTGTACCTAAATGAATACTTGTATTTCGCTTGAATAAAATTAATTTGATACTTCATTTTAGTTCATTAGAAGTGTGCTTTAAGCCTAAGGAACAAAATATCTATAATTTTTTTTTTTGAACTTTTAGATTGGCGAATGTAAATACTTGTTTTAAATACTGTAGTTACAAAAATAGCGTATAGCCAACCCTTCAGACTAAAGTTAAACAATTATTGTAGCCTACTATTCAAACATTAATTTAGCAATTTCCGTGTTCGCTTGATGATTGAATTTGAAGAACCTTTGACTGCTTGAAGTACTTTTGAGGTATTTGTGGCCACTTACATAAACTCAACCTTTCACTGCTAGTTCAATATTAAGATAAATTTTTAACAAATGTGAACGACCTTTTTAGCATTGACGACATGACATGTGTATTATTTGCAAACAACTTTTACATTCTTGGCATTGTGAGGAACAAACAGAGCTTTGCCTCAATGGCACGTGGAAGTGGTGAAACAATGACTTTGGCACACTGAAATAGAGAAACCGACATGATTTAGGCAAATTTGTTAAAACGTTCAATCACTTTTTTGTATCAACGTCAAGTCCACCAAATGTAAGAAATTTTGCGTTTAAACTGGCGATATGGCAATCCTATCAGGCCTCATCTTGCACTGGCAGGGTTTGACTTCCAGTGCAGATGCTATAGTAGCGACGTTGACGGTTGGAGATACCGGTTTAGGCTACGTAACAAATTCTCATAGGCAACAAAAATATTTCGAAAAGTGTTTCGAAAGTTACAATCAGTGATTTCTTTGAGTAAAAAACATGGGGTGGTGAGTTCGTGTTGGTGTTTGCGGCCCAAGTTTGCTGTGCAGCTTTCCTTGAAAAGTACCAACATCCAAAATATCATTGTTGTACAAATTGTTGAAACTTGTTCCACATGCCGCAACTGCACATCAGACATACGATGATTTTTCCATAGGACTTTAAACTTATCGATGATATCTAAGATTGCTGATACGTGATACATTGTTAATTGACTATCAGCAGATAGCGAATCCGTTGCAACTTACGTAAAATAAATTTCGTTTCTATCATTGAGCTGGTGAAGCAGAGTTGTTGGGGCGTTCAGTCCTCAAAAAAAGAAAATATTTCTCCTTTAAATTCATAGTTTCTGCAACAACTCAAGCTTGCGAGTAGCCTACTCTCCCTAGCTTCCTCTAACTTTGATTACATCTTCCTTTAATTTGATCGAATTAAATTCATCAGCTTAGCGTCCATTGAACAGTTCTTTCGTTTATTTTTACGTGTAGGCTACATTTGTAAGTAGGCTACTATAAATAGGCCCCCTTCAAACGGTCCACGACATTAAGGCGCGAACAAAACGGCGCGAGACAAAAAGGCGCAGAAAAAAGGGCGCAGAGACAAAATGGCGCAGAGGCAAAACGGCGCAGACAAAACGGCGCCAAAGTCAATGTGACAATTTTTTTTTCTTTTGAAAATACTTAACTCAAGCGCTATAGTTGATCAATAATAGTTTTGATTCAAACGCGTTGCTCACTTCAAGTTCATTTGGGAAGCACGAAATAACATTATTGTAAAGAGAAACTGCTGTGCAATAATATCTAATTTGTGATAATTAAATGAGTTCAATAACACTCAATGACATTCTTATTCAAATGCGTTGCTCCTTATATTCGAAGTCAAGTTCAGTCGGGAAGTAAAGACCACATTTGGTCGGGGAGCAATTTGAAACAGCGTACATTTGTTTGCAATAAGTTTAAAGATTATGTCGCATCATTTTCAAGACAAAATACGGCGCGATTAATATTCCCGCATCACACTTTGCGTTCTGTCTCTCACACTAACAACCGTGACGGCTTATCAACTGCCAAGAAACTATTTATTCTGTAATTATCCAGCTGGCAAAAGTGCGACCACAGTGCTCAGACGTGAAAATTGTTTGTTTTGAAAGGTACGAAGATCGGATTTAACAAATGTTTGCTTGAGATGTAGGCAGATTTGGCTACAAGCCGCAAAAATATATTCTTACACAGCTAACAATTCCATTGATTTTGCATTGATGTTGATTCAAAGTCTGGCAACGTTGAATCAAAGTTATAATGGCGGATATTGTTACCTGGATAATTGCTTTGTAGTACAGAATTAGCGCACGTGACAGTTCAGAGAGATGGGTGTCAAAGATAGGATGCAAATCAATACCACAATTGGACGGAATCTATGACAAACCAGACGGGTTTTACTTTTCGAGCTGGGTACAAATTGCAACGGTTTGCCGATGATTAGTGAAATCAGGAATTGTTTATTTACTACGTTTCTGCAGTAATTGTGAATGGGCGTAATTGTTGAGAAGGTGTCTGTGCTGACTAGGCAGCAACGCACATTACAACTGATACTTCATACAACTGTTTACAATTCTGGTTAAACTTTAAAGAGTTTACTAGTTCTGTGTCACATTAACACTATGATGTATGTTCCAGCCAGCAAAACTGGTCCTTTATACATTGATTTCAATGTAAAAAAGACCATCTTTGCTGACTGGGAGAGCATGTACGATCAAAGCATTTTTCTACAAACTGCGGCAATCGGACTTGTTTTCATCTCACCGACCTCTGTGATGTCACAACGGGAACTTTGACTGTTGAAGTTTTTGATTCAAGCGTGCTATTTTTAGCTCCTTACCAGCTGTGTAGTTTTGAGAATGGAATGTGGCCTACCAAAATAGTGGTAAGGTAGAAAAACACGGTTCACACTCATTGTTTGTTTTGAAATCGCCAAGGTTTTTTTTTTCAAGTCTTTTGCGCTGTCTGGTAAAATAATTAATTTGCAATGTTCCTCAACTGAACGAAACTGCACAAATGAAATTACGCACTGCATTTCACAACAGTAGGCTACTTTTTTTCAGCAATTTAAAAAAAATTTTCCAAAGTTTTCTGGTTTAAACTTTTGGACATGCTTTCCAACACTTCCCTCCCAAGCCGAAACAATTTGTTCGTGTCCATTCCTTGGAGGCCAGTCGCCGACGGATGACATCAAAAGCATTTAAACTTCTTTAAGGAGCAACGCATTTGAATTAAGAATGTCATTGAGTGTTATTGAACTCATTTAATTATCACAAATTATATTGTTGCACGGCAGTTTCTCTTTACAATAATGTTATTTCGTGCTTCCCAAATGAACTTGAAGTGAGCAACGCGTTTGAATCAAAACTATTATTGATCAACTATAGCGCTTGAGTTAAGTATTTTCAAAAGAAAAAAAAATTGTTACATTGACTTTGGCGCCGTTTTGTCTGCGCCGTTTTGCCTCTGCGCCATTTTGTCTCTGCGCCCTTTTTTCTGCGCCTTTTTGTCTCGCGCCGTTTTGTTCGCGCCTTAATGTCCTGCTTCGCCCTTCAAATGTAAAAAAAGAACAAAATACTCGTTTTTTCCTTACAATGTTATGCTAGGGGGAAAGTTGCCTGACTCCTCCCCCTCTCGGAGCCCCTGTCTGTGGCATTGCAAGAGTTAGGTTCATATTTGTTGTCGTGTTCTAAATGTAGACAAGTTGTGCCAATGTTAAATAAAATCAACATTTTTTTCGCTTCAATTGCGTACAATCAAGTAAACCATTCCACTGACCGGTTCTTTAAAGGTAAAGCTATATTATACCGTAGTGCTTTACGAAAACTGTTGTGTATTTTTACTTGAGCAGCGCTGTTTTGTTAAGACGCCCTCTTTACTGATACCAGGCATTACAAGATCGAGAAAAGGAATTGGCAAAGAAATCATCACAAGTGAATTCAGTTTCGCAACATGAAGACAAAATGCCAGTTGCTCCACCAAGAAAATCAAAATTAAAAGCTGCGGCCAGTGTGCCTCCGCCCATTCCCTCGCGAGATATAATAGACAACGATACTGTCTTTAAAAGTTTAAGTTGGAATAAAAAAAAGCCAACTTTGACTTCAGATTCATTAATCAACTTTGATAAGCCACCCGCTGCTATACCATGTCTGAAGCCTCCACCCATAGTCTCCAAACAAGTCAACGTTCTTCCAAATGCTCCGTTTGATCCTTTTTCCATTCACGAAGATGAATGTTCATTTCCATTGCAAAATGCTCTTCAACCAACCTTACTGGAAGCAACTCCTGTTTTCAAAGCTCCGAAGGTTGTGAAAGAACTTCCTGTCGCCAGTGCAGTCTCACCTGAACGACTTTCCAGAACTCATTCGGATTCGACAAATCCATTTACTGATATTCCAAAATTGAAACAGAATCCATCGTTTGACTCAACTAGTACGAAGCCTCCTTTACTTCCCAAACCGTCTAACATATACACTTCTTATCGAAAAAATAAGTCTTTACGAACGGAAACCACTACAACAGTTGATCCCGCTACACCAGCAGCAGTTAAAGAATCAATTGATTCCTCCAGCATTAAGACGCTCTATCCAACGCTCCCTAACAATGAAGCATCTGCTGATAAACCCGTCCAGTCGACACAAGCGATTGTAGAGCCGTCAGCCCCTGCCTTGTCACCTCCTTTGGTAAGAGAAGACATTGAGTTTTTTGAAAGCCAACTTCCGTGTTTTTCACTGGTCACTCAATCCACCCCACAATCACATGATGATAATTTGTTGCCTTCTGTAGACAATCTATACGTGGTATGCTTGTTTTCAATTTGCAGTAGTTTTGATTGTTTCTAGTTTAGGATAGTGCGTACTGTAAACGCGGGCTGCATTTACCCCGTGACTTCTTTCGGTTCTTGGAGCTGTTTTATATCACCATCACAGTGATGATGATGTGAAGTTGTTCCAAGGGCTATGGAGTTGGCGAGGGCAATGTGCGTCCAGCGGGCCACAGTTTGGATTACCCTAAGTTAGATGATTGTTCAACAGATTAATTTAGATATAATTGCCGGTAATAGCAATTTGATGATTTTGAATGATTTTTTTGCATGTTATAGGCCCAGTTCAGTCTTTCGGTTTTCCACGACTCGCAAACGCTGATCTTTCGAGCTGCAAATCGTTTCGAGCCGTGGGACGCTGCAAAAATAATTTGTTGGCAGCAATCACCACCGAGTTGATATAATTTGAAGTTGTGTGTAATATGACATGTTTGTAGCTTAATGCTGCATAGTAGTTGGTTTTTCGTGCACGTACAATCATCTGGAGCAAGCATACGTAATTGATTTATGGCAAACACCTTAATCTAATAGCCTATTTTCGCCATTCGTATAAAAATAAGATGGGCTAGTTTGTTATTTATTTAAGTTGTCCGCTGCGCGTTATCGCCATTATTGCCTTTTTCAGACACAGCTTTCCAAACCTTCTGCACCCCAGATCCCGCAATACATGATGAAATATGATGAAGAAAAATCCGCTTCTGTTGTTTCACGGTGTGTACATTTTGCTGCACCCTAGTTTTCAAATCTCTGTTTTTTATCGTATCTTGGCTTATACTTAAACGGGAAGACAAGGAAACTAATCTTCGTGTTCACCTTTTAGCATGTCTTTAAATGTTCTGCCCAAGACATAGCCGCATGTTCTTGAGAGATGTCAAACCGACATTTATTCGAATCGCCTTGTCATTGGTCAACGCTGATGACTCATCAATGTCACGTGTTCTTTTTCTTTTGCATCATCAAGCTTTTACCAAACTCACGCACAGAGAATAAGAGATGCCTTTGCAAGGCACTGTTCAAGTCAATGCGAACACCATTATTGTTGAACGCTTGGACTATTCATCATGATGGTGGTATAGAGTTTGTGACTACTAAGCACTTTGCAACATCGAATCTGGAGTCGCTCCATACATGCGACAGATGAAATACCAATTCAATAGTTTACAATTTTTTTTTTTGTGTGTAACGAATTTCCTTTTTTGAAGAGCTTAACCCACAAAAATCACTTAAGCTTTTAAAAAAAGCAAACTCGTTACAAAAAAACAACAAAATTTTGTAAATTATTGAATTGGAAACCCACAAAAATCACTTAAATGGAATCAAATGTCTAATTAATTTACTATTTAGGAGCACCTCCTTTGATTCTGTCTATGCCTCTGCTGACACAAATATCGTTTGTGTCAAATTGGGAATTCTAGCTGAAGCTACATCAAGTTGGCAATGCCAAGATAACCCTTCTCATTGTGAAACATGTGGCGGAATCGCTGTTAATGCCACTCCTTCATTCCCGGTGGGTTTTCATGGCTTTGTTAAAATCATGGATTTTCGTATCTCTGTGTGCAGAGCTATTGGAGCATAGGTTTTAATGTGAATTGTTAATTAATATGGTAGACATATGGACACTTTTTCGGCAATTTATACGTTTAATGCTGAATAGCTAATGAAAAAGCAACTTATAAATCAGTCTACAGTCTTGAGTCTTCGCAATATCAATAACCTACGATGTGTTTGTCTTTCATTGGAAAAACCGGCGTCCTTAATTGTTATTTCAATCCATATCAAATTGAGGTTATGTTTAGAATAGGCCCCTTTATCGGAAATACTTCACTTGTTAGTGTGTTTCTTGGATAAGCTACCGTCGCATATGTCATGCTTGGGTGTGATAACAAAGGTCAACAATTTTGCACGTAGATATTTCCTCACAATACTCTTCATTACCGTAGTTGCTACAAACGATAAAAAAATGTCTTATTCCAGGTCACAAATATGATTTACAATGTTTTCCTTTTTTGACAATTTGAGAGTAAGGCTCGGAAGCATTGACCTTTCCAGCACTTTTGGGTGAAAGTGACTAAGAAAAATAAAATGTCCTGATGGTTAATTTCCATCTTCAAGTGCTTCTCGGCATTCGAGTGTAGCAAGAATTGACAACGATTGACACGTGTTTTGCCCATGAGGCTGAGCTCATCACACCACTAATTCATGCCACATAGTTCTCAACCGCATAGTTCTGTTTTCAAACGCGACTGGGCGGCGTAAACTTGACGGTTGCTTTCAGTCAAATGTTACCGAAGCTACAGAGTTTTCCTTTCCATTCTTTCGAACTTGACAATCATGTAGATTTGGGCTATGAGTTGCGCTTCCGGACTCAGTGAGTGTCAGAGTCTCGGCATAATTGATTTGCTGTGCTACAGTTCCTTTCTCGGTCAGCAATGAGTCGCCGGTTTTACGTCACTTTAACAGTTATCGACATTGAAACGATCACCTTTTGCTTCTTGAGTTGTCACAGTACGTTTGGCTGTCTGGCGAAGAAGCGTGGTTTTACGGTTCACTGGAGAAAATGAATTCGTTTAACTGAAGGGAGTGTTTAAAATGGAATCATTTATTTGCATCCCCTTAGCCGCAGAGGTCCTGCATCCGAAAGCGCTTGTTTTGTGCCAAAAAGTGTACATTTTTTAAAGTAACGGTGAATTTGAGCCGTTGCTCTTGCTCAGACAATCACCTTTGTAGCGACTTCACCAGATGATGACGAGTGTTGAAATTCTACCAAGCAGGTTTTATTTTTGTCAAAAGTTGAACATTTTGCATATGACCACCAACGGCTGGTTTCTGGCCTGCATTAGCCAAGTTGTGAGGAAATAGCACGAAAGTCTGCTTTGCTGCAGGGTTGCAAGATCGTTTTTGCTCCTTGTTCAAGTTTGTATTTTTGTTTCTGGTACTGCAGATCTTGGTTCGATTCCAGGTGCGGTCATATCAAAAACTTTAAAATGATATCACCTGTATCCTTTCGTGATAAAGCATTGGCGATAGAGGGAGAAGTGATCATATTGCAAACATGACATAAAAATTGAAAAAAAGTGATGTTGCAGAAATGACAGCTGTTATAGAACGTATACTTCTATTCTCTTATTGTTATTGGTAAAGCTTAAAAACAGTCTACGCAGCTTCAAGTACGTAATTCACGCTTGCTGGGTTTCAATTACATGATTTACAGGGACCGCCTGAGTCTTTTGTAGTATTTATAAGTCACAGTGGAAATGGACTGGCGATACAAGCATCAGTAATTGAAGCAGCTTTGTGAATTGGTAACTTGGATTTGATAGAAGTTTTTGAAGAATTTGAACCCACTTCAATTGCATTTTGCCGAACGATTTTATTTCTTTTATCAGGATTGGAAGTGCAATTTTTGTGAATCAACGAATAAGTCTACTCTGACTACAGTACCTTCTAATGCTGTTCGAGATGTCACATACGTCCTTAACCCACCTTCATTTCCAGCATTTGCCAATGAATCACTGGTTGTCTTTTGTGTTGACACGTCTGGCAGCATGTGTGTTACGTCACGGGTAAGAAGGATTTGTTGGAACTTTTATGATATTAAAATTATAGAGAAGGTCAGTAGGCAATCATTTCACCCTGATCAATTTCTTGTCTTTGCGTTATCATAAATACTTTTGGCATTACACTAAAAAAAGCATCAATCTATCATTGTCTATGACTTGAACCAATGGACCTAGCCTGCGACAAAAATATGCAAATTTTTATTTACCGATAGGATAATCGTATGCTATTATCTGCCAATGTGAATACTAAACATAGAACAATTGGCTGAAAATTCCCAATTATGGAGATTTTTCATTCACGCTATTTTGCACCCAACTGGTGTAAAATAAATTATCATTATTCTTGTTACCTGTCAATGATTCAGAAATAGTTGGTTAAATCTTGAGTGGGGCTGTGTCCCTTCGATACCCTGCAAATAGAATTTTGTATTAAATAAAAAATAAAACCTTTTTTTAACTTTGAAACTGGAAAAGCTTTTATTGAATTTGAATCTCGGCGGTTTTGCGTACTTGACTACTTGTGGAGGGTTTGAACTACCGCCTCAGGTTCAGTCACCTAGGCTAGCATTTTGTTTGTAATTTAAATGATACTTTCATCGCACTATTTCATTTACCAGTTTTCCAGGGCTGTGGAGTCGGGCCAAAATTATACGACTCCGACTCCTCGATTCATAACTGGTCGACTCCGGCTTCAGTATTGCCAGGTTTTTGAGGGTTGTGAGGTATTTTAAAGTTTTTCCTCTTTTTCAGTTTTTTAAAATTTAATTTCACTCAAATTGCGATCGAAATTGAAACGACAATTTTTGAAAACCTGGTCACTTCTACTTTCTGGAAAAGTTTAAGAGCACAATACAGAGAACAAGAAAAAAATATTTTGAAAAAAGATTGCAAACAAAAATTTTGTTGTTCATCGTTTTGTATTAAGCAGAAGGCAGAGTCCTCCATTTTTTTAACGACTCCGGACACGCCAAAACCCTTCCGACCACGACTCCGACTCCACAACTCTGGTTTTAACTGAATGAAAACTGTGCTTGAAATACGTAATCAACTACCCACACCCTGAGTCGAGCCATCGTCGTTTGATCGTCAAATTCTTCATTCAGAAAGCCGAATGTGTATCGATTAAATTATGGATCAATTTTCAAATTTATTTAGCTTGTTATTTATGATCATCTGAGTCGTTAATGTCGCAGGTGGACTCTTCATCTGGGTCTCTGTTTGTGTCACGTTTGAAAGTAAGTCTTATAACATTATTTTAAAGCTTCTTTTCTTTCATTTTCTACGTTCTTTTGACAGCAAATATCCGAGGAACAAACTGTACAATGTGTGAGTTGAATAGCAACCTAGTCAACAAAAGCAGCCTTTTCAATCGTTACAACTTGGATTAATGCAAATACGGCAACTCTTGCTAAATGGGAGATCGACCCTGACAGCAAAACAATCGTTTTTACATTGATTGATTGTCTGCAAACGTTGAAACGTTAAATTAATGTGAAAATCATTTGATTTGCTATCTGGACCGAGACTCAACCATTCATCATCAAGCTTTTTAAAAATGTATTAAATTGAAATCTGTTTCAGCAGTTTCCCGTGTTTTAAAAATACACTATTGTTTGAGAATACAATCATCTGCCTGGATAGGTTTTTCAACCTTTTATGGGTTTTTAGTTCAATGTTTATTTAATGGTGTTCTATGTAAAAGTAATGCGAGAACGATTTCATTATACTGAAAAGTAATTAAGTCTTCATTGCAACAGAGCCTTGAGGAAGCCATTGCAAGCCAACTGAGCATCATTGAAAATACTAAACCTTCCACCAGAGTGGCTTTGGTCACTTTTAACAGTGCGGTAGGCTTTGCTTTTGAGATTACTTTTGGTGTTTATTCATTTTTATTTCTGCATATTATGGTTGTAATTTTTTTGTGAGCTTTATATTGCGTTGTTCTACATTTGAGCTTTTGAGGCCCACGGCCTTTCTGTTTACCACCCCCAGACTTACGTATGACGTTTCTTAGGCTACATTGAAGGCTACTGCAGAGCAATCAGTTTTTGGTTACGTCATTCAAGATTTACGTCATCCAAGAACTCCTCCATTTGGCGGGTTGAGGATGATGCAACCTTTTGCATTGTACAAATCAATCAAAACGGCTATGGTCTACGCTACAGTCTTGTCTCGAGACTAGTTTCTGTCAACAACAAATAATGCCACATTGCCGCAGTTTTCGTTGTTGCCTACTTGCTTGTTATTTAATTTTATATCATTCTACAGCCATATTTCTGATTTAGAACAGCGTAAAACTTTGTAAAAGAAATCGTGCGCCGGTTCCCACACTCGGCTGGCAACCACACCCAAGTCTACCAAGCGCAGTAGTTCCCTGTTTGACTTAACCCAACCAAAAATCAGTTCTTTTCTACATTGATTCAACGTTAAATCAATGTAATACGGACTGATTTGCTGGCTAGAGGAAGGATTCTTGCAGCTACTCGTTGTTATGTAATTTTTTTTCAAAGATTGTGTTCTTGTCACTGATTGCGTATTTTCGAAAACGATGTTGTGATTTTTTGAAAATTCGAAGCTACTTTGCGAGAACAAAAAAAAGTGAAGAAGAGATCGATCGACTATCAGCACAAGGCTGAGCACTCACTGGTGTTTATTTGTTTCGATAGCGCCATGCAATAAAATTGATACAAAGAATACGTTGCGTAATGGAAAATACAAACCATTGACATATTCTAAAAGGTTCCAAAAATCAGCAAAAAAGTATTGAAATTAACGAAATTTCTAAACATGATTTGCGTTCCATATTGAATTCAAATTCGGTTTATACATTCACACTTCACAGTCATTGTCTGTTGCGTTCAATATTCATAGCCTATCTTCCATGATCTTCTCATTTTTTGAATGTTTTCAGGTGCAAGTTTTTGGTGACGGATCACCTGAACAAAACATGGTTCTCTCGGAATACCAACTCTTTGATTTTGACTACTTATCCCACGTTGGCTATATGGCTCCTCTTCCCGGCCTGATTGTCAACACCAGAGCCCAGCTGACAAAAACTGTTTTTGGGTTTGTAGCTTATTGAATTTTTCGTTGTAGTTACCTACCTGGACATTTGTTACGTGAAGAAACGCAAACAGTTGCTATTTTTTATTAAAACATTAAGAAAAAGTATAATTTTTACTGTAGCCTTCAGTATTTATCACTCACTATTTATTTAATCCTTGCAATTCGGGAAACAGTAGATGTTAATTCGTAGAGATTGAGTTATATCGTTTTTCTTTCAATGTAGTTGAATCAAAGCTTTCTTGGCAAGGGTACGTTCCCAGACAGCTAAAAAGCGATTAACCTGCAGTCTGGGTTTGTGCACCGAAAGAGGTCGATGTATTTTTTAATATTAATCATTTTTCGTGTCTCTAAAGTATATAGCTTTAAACCCGGTTACATTACTTAGTTTGAAAACTGTCGTAAAATCACTTGATGTACAATGAAGTACTGTGTGCCACAAGGTCAAAAAGCTGGTACAGTACGAGCCCTGCACCATTCCGTAAATAACTAATTGGTTTTGCTTTGGTGTTGGTTTTATTATTGTTTGCATTTGTTGAAAGAAATTGTGGTTAACTGAACAAGAATGTATTTTGTTGAACTCAGATTACAGGAAGGAGGTGGAACTGCTCTAGGTCCAGCCCTGGTCGTTTCAACAGCAATGGCGTCAAAACTGCCTGGTTCCCAAGTAAGGCTACGTTTACATGAGAGGCGAAATGAAAATGACCGAAATGAAATCTCAAAGCGGCGTGAAAAAGTTTTTGTTCACATGCTATCTCATTGTGACGGCATTAGGTTTCGGGCGAAAGGAATACAGCCTCTACGCATGAGTGATTTTCGCGCCTGTAACTAGGCTACTGAGTACGCTGAAAATAAAAGCTGCTTCTTCTACCAAAAAAACAAACAACATAGATTCTACAATAAAACACGCAATTCCAAAGGAAAAGGGTACATTAACCACTACTGAAATATCACAAGTATTTTCAAAATTCTTTTGGGTCAATAGACTGATATCACACGTTCAGAGTCAATAATTTACTTGTGTTCTTCAAGAATGGACTAGCTTAATTAATTGGCTAATTTGCTATTTACTAGTGCACCAGTCCAATGCATGTCTCAAATGATTACAGATGACATTGACAATAAGTCTTTGTGCTCAGTCTAAAAAACAGCCAACATTCTAGACTAGTCCCAGTTGAAAATGCAGGCTATATTATGCAGATGGCTGGTTCCAAAACGCAACCAACATTCTAAACCAGTGGAAAAATTCTACTATTATGACTTCAAAAACAAAACTATTTTATTTATGTTATATTCAAGTTCTTTTAACGTGCTACACTACAAATTACTACACTACCAGTTAACTGACTATAATAATCAAACTACTAGAGCTAATTTCATTGCTAGGATCTCATTGCGGCGTGTTTACATAGCGCAACCACGTGATATCGGTTTCATTTCTGTCAAAACTACCGATGTGAAATCCAGACCGCCATGAATCTCGCTTCGGTCGCCGCGTGTAAACAGATTGCGCGTCCGCCAAACGAACCGAAATGGAAATCTTTCATTTCGGGCGCAATGAAACGTCATGTAAACGTAGCCTAAGTGCCTGTTGGGTGGCTGCGATTGAAACTGCCTCAACACTGAAGTGATCATTATTGCCAATATTTTTTATTTTTCCGTTACATTTTATATCCAGAAAATCGAGAACTCCACGTTCTACTTTATTTAAATCTACAAATTAAAAGCTGAATCATTTCCGACCTACTCGCATGGTTTTTAATTGCGTTTTTCGTTTTGGTCTCACAGTTTCGATGAATCGATCTCTCATAAGCTGTTCTTGCCATAATTAAAATTTAAAACACTGAATAATTTTTGTTGAATTTTTTCTACACATCTTTCACTTATCAACGTCACCCCTGTTATTCATTGCTTAGGTCATCGTATGTACGGACGGTCGTGCGAATGTTGGTGTTGGGAGCTTGGAAACTGAAGATGACTACTCGATGTGTCATCATTTCTATAACGAAACAACAGCACTTGCTTCTTCAAGAGGGTAAGTGGAGTTTTGCTTAACATTTCTTTTTATCTAAACGTAGACGTGTTTTGATTTTACGATTATGGTTTGGCTAAAGTTGTAGCCTACATTGCATACATTGTATAATCGCGTATATACTAGCCTACCAGAGAAAAAATGCAGTTGTTGCAAATAAAGTACACGATGCAACAAGCAAGGCTAAAAACATGTGTAGTAAACACTGGCACGGACAAGTTCTGTGCTACCTAAAGTTTCATGTTAGATAGCAATCATCAGGGCAAAACTTATTCAACAGAATATTCGAAAATTAGTCTATTTGCATAAGTTTATCGCTTTGATGATTTTTATCCACTGTAGCATGAAAACCTTAAGTAACGCAAAACTTTTTTCTATCAGTTTTTGCTGCAGATGTACAATTGTATATTTAATATAATACTTGTAGTAATTGTCCAAGTCAACCGATCATGGGATCATAGATACGGTCACGCAAGCTTGCAGTACCAAAATTTGTGAGTATAATTATCATCCATTAGACCAGAGGTGACGAACCTGCAGCCCGCAAAATAATTTGACAACCGCTCATGCATTAAAGACAAAAGACATCTCAAACCTGTTTTATGCCTTCAGCAAAAGGATAGAGCCAAAAAAAAAGAAATCATACTCAGATGAAAGCCAACGCTTCGAAAATTAAACAGTCTTTATTATCAGTGCAAGTACTGGTGCTCTATCTTTTTTGCTCAAGTTGATTTGTTTTTATTTTTTACTGTTGTATGTTTCGATTCTGCGTAAGATAATTTTAACTGTGTGGGTTTTATTACTTTCATCTGCTGCTTGTTACTTTTCCTGAATAATATCTTGAGTCGCTTCTAAAAGATTTCATAGTAGGTTACGATTAAAAAGTTGTGTGGCCCGATAACTCATGTGTAATTGACAAAGTGGCCCGCGACCGCAAAAAGGTTCGTCACCCCTGCATTAGACGGGTCTGCTACTATTCGGTGAGTCCGATTCGGTGAGTCCGATTCGGTGAGTCTGATTCGGTGAGTTCTTAACCTCTAACCCCTAACCCCGAACCCTAAAACGGCAATGATAATTAGGCTACGGTACCCAATAATTAAAAAAAAAAATTAAAAAAATCCCCCGTTAAGGGATCGGACTCACCGAATCGGACTCACCGAAACGGGCCATTCCGGCATTAGACAGACCCAATAAACAAATTGAACATATTGAAAAAAGACCATCTTGTGGTCAGACTTTAACTCACAAATTTTGGGCAAAGCTGTCCACCCGGGCAAAGTTGTACTGTTTTACGGTAACTATGGATTCTTAGTCTCGCTTGACCACGCTCTACCACACCGTACTTTGTCTGAAAGCATGCAGAAATTGTCATTTTATTTCAATATTCTTCCAGGGTTGTAGTTTCTATTTTGAGTATTTCGGGAACAGACTGTCGCCTTGTTCAGCTGGGGAAGATATCCGATAAAACCGCTGGAAAAGTAAGTATTGTTTTTTAATTTTTAGCCATTTCAAGTTTGTTGCAGTCAAAACCCACGTAACATATTTTAGTGTCTGTTCGACATCCGCCGTTCATGTTAACCAGAAACCACACATCAGAAAATCTATAAAGTAATATTGAAATTTAGTGCAAAGATGCAGTCAGTTTGCAGGAGCATTTTTGATTAAACCTTTGACAAAAAAAAATTCTTATGAGTTTGTTCTATCTATAAAGTAGTGGCATGTGCAGCTTACCAACGCCTCATGACATTGTAGTGTTTTGAAAGAGGATGGTTTCTAACTTTCTATGCTTTCACTTATCCATATACTGCACCTCTGCTTGTTCAGTCCAGCCTATTGGATTTTCTTAGAAAATATATTTTCAGTTTAATGCTATATCAAAATTAGTGTTTTCTGTGTAACACTGAACCGTATGCAAACGATCTGTTGTAGCCTTATGCTGCAGGTTCACTGTAGTGATTTGTTAAAGCTAGTGAATGGTAGGTAGTGAAGGTGGTGGCGTGTTTTAAAAGTTAGTGTAAACCGCTACTACCACAGCGAACCTGTTGCATCAGTCTCAAATAGCTTGTTTGTACCTACATTTGTAATAATGATACTGTAATAATGCTTGTACTTATATAGCGCTGTGTCCATCGCAGAATGCGTTGCTCCTCAGCGCTTTACAAAGCAGACAGTGTCAATGCAGCCGTATAGAGGCGCAACTGAGTACATTATTACCTGAATCTTTTCCATTGCTCAGGGCCAAGCAAGAATTAGGTTCAGTACCATTTTTAAAAAGTCTTTGGTATGACCCGACAGGGTATTGAACCTATGCCTACCGATTCAGATTCGGGCGCACTAGCCACCGAGCCGTTGTGAAGTAAACTAAGCTTATTTTGGCAGGTTAGTGTAGTAGAAGCCTGCAAACTATCGCAGGAACTCGGAAACGTCATGTCTGATAATGTCTTAGCCACGAATGTCTCTATCAACCTCATCACTCAAAAGCAACTGTAAGTAAAGCAACTGTAAAGTCATCAAACTGCTCTTTAACTGATGTAACCTGATGTACTCATGTGAACTGATCTGTAACTAATCAACTTTACAGACCAGTAAAGCAACTGTAAGTGAAGCTACCGTGCTTTGGTTGATTGGTGTAATTATAGATGCTTTTTGGTGCGTTCAGTTTGAACTTGAGTTGACATGCTTAATTACTTATGCTGTATGTTTAATGCTTATGCTTACACTTCGTAGTTGGGTAGTTGTAAGCTAGTTCCCTGCACCGCTCATCTATTGCAAAAAGTAACAGCAAAAATACTAAAGTTTGTTCATGTTTCACATGCATCTGGTACATGATGGCAATCTGAGCTCTAGTATTGCTACATGTACGCCAACCGCAAATTCAGCAAGTTAAATTTTGTTCAGGTTTTTCAACAGCAGCAAAGAAGGCACAGTCGGTAGCAGTATAGGAGAATTTATTGGGAACGTCACGAATGAATCAGAGGTTACATTCCGATATGGAATTCGCCGTGAAGGTGGTATGTACCTGGCAGTGGGAGTGTTTTCCGGCTACATGTTGATATTACGTTTGGATTTGTTACAAGATTTTCATAAAATTTCTTCCGACAGCATCTCTTGCTTTTTTGTCGTCGGTCCATGACAACCCGGTGCGGAATTATCTACAATGTTCAAACATTTTTTGAATATTTGATTTATAAAGCTTGCTGTACTGAAGCTTGTGAATTTTCCTCTCAAAGATCACTCGCCGGCGTGGTTATGTAACAAGGAGATCGGTTGGACGCCCGAAAAGATCGGTCGACGCCTACCATGGGCATATAGAAAAGGCACTTAAGATATGCTTAGATTGACACGAAGATTGACTTCCATGCCCTTTTAACTACTTAAACTAATTCTACCATCAGGTATAAGCCTGGAATCGAACTCACCATCTTCCTTTCTGTTTATTTCTGAAATAGTGGTTGAAGTTTTAAGATTTCATGAAGACCAAGTTGATCGAATTAACACAATGATAAAGTGGCTTATCGTTGTCTTCATTTGCGTCGAAGCCGAATGTTTTTATGCTTAACTTGCAACTGCAGTAGCTGCCACAAACTTGGCCACATGTTTGTAGAGTTTGCCGCAGTTCCTCCTCCCAGTGACGCCCATTTTCAACTGAAGATCATGTATCGGTCGCTGGATGGAACGCTTTATTTAAGGGTCTTAACCGAAAAGCGAGCAGTGACTGAGAGCAGAGAAGTGGCGGAGAGCGCATTGAATCCAGCTGTTATAGGTGAGTCACAGCTAATAAGGCCTTTATTATGCTTGAGAACTAAGTCAAAGGTTCCGTTTTTATACTTTTTCTCTACTCATAGTCTTATTGCAATCTTTCTAGGCTGTACGAAAGTTTAAGCGTGAGAATGACTTATAATTTAAGAAAGTTTAAGGAATTTTTGAAACATTATTTCAACAATATTCCGCCATTTTATTGCTAAATGCTGTTTCTATCACTAATTTTTTCTTATAATAATAATCTCTAAGCAGACAAAATGCATGTACTCTTTTTACTTTCGATTTTTTTTGTATCTTTTTGCACCTTCCCAATAGTTTTGTTGATAACCCCAATAAGCTCCGTTAGCTCAGTGGTTACCCGCCCGACTCAACACCACGCGTTGCTGGTTCGGTTCTTGGGGTGTGCGCTTGAGCAACGCATTTCAAGACTGCTCTCCCTTCAGTTTCACTTCACTCTGGAATAATTCCTGGGCAATAACACTTCAACAATCGAAAAACTTCACTCTGCCAATCTCGGTAGCCGGCCCTACGTCAAAAGCCTCTACAAGTATGCGAAACTACCAGGAATAACCAATCAAGGCTTTGTCAGTCCGAAGATAAAGATTCGAAACCCAACCAATCAACTTGGCAATGGAAAAAAAGCCATGCTATTTTCACTTTAACTTGTGAGTTCTTGTAATATGATGCGGTTGCAGCATTAAATTACTTGTCTTTAATTTCCGTGCTGTCATATAACGAGAATGTCGATGCAGGAACTTACGTGAGTCATTTTGCCGCCAAGTTGGCTTTGCAAGGCGACCTGGACAACGCAAAGCAAGTGACTGAAGCTCACAAGAAACTATTGGACCGTGGAATGTGAGTCACGTGATCGTGAACTTTCTCAGCCAGCAACTCAGTCCTTCTTCCGACGTTGAATCAACCTAAAAATGGACTGATTTGCTGACTGGATTGTTCATATATCTTTCAGTTCGAAATGACTTGTTTGACCCGTTCACGTTGATTTGTTTTTGTGCTTAAAAATTAGCTAGTTGTTTATTAAATTTAAAAAAAAAATGTTATTCTGATTGATATTAAGTCGAAAATTAATATAAAAACCACGTAATCCACAATGTGTTTTTTATTCGCTGTATATATTGTGCGGTTCAAAGCTTTTTTGCAGGTTAATGTTGTGCAGTTACGTAATAGTGAAGAATATTTTGCCTTTCAGAAACTTGAAGCCGCCAGCCGGCAATGCACAAGCTCAACCTGAGAGTGACGTAATTTACGAATGCGTCATGAAGCGAATGACAGACATCGGGAAGGAATTGTCACAAGTAAAAGCCGCGATATATTTACAATCAGTTACATGCATGCGTTACGTTAGGTAGTAAAAGGACTAGCTATCATTTGCTACACTTCATATTAACAGCTGCTTGTTTTCAGAATGATCTTATAAAACCTCCGTTTTTGTGTTTTTTAACGGGTGTGCTTTTCACTTGTTACTTGTTGGGTATTATATAGATAGTAAAATAGCTTGATTTTAACAAAACGTAGGTTTTTTTTGGTATGGTATACAATTGACTCAACCGAGATCTATGGTTGCGTACTAGAAAGCTAACTTGATGTTTTGTAATGAGCACAGAGTAGACCAACGAGATAGCACTTTAAAAGAATTTGCATTTTTTCACATTTCTGCAGTCGCTGGTTTCCTCAACGATTCCTTCTAAAAAATCTAAAAAATGCAAAAGTAGTTTCTGTCATGTGAAAGCCGATAGTCTAATCTCTTTTTACGTATCTTCTGCAGAAGTACTTGTGTTTTTCTTGCAAAAGCGACGTCTATAGACCTTAAAAAATATTCCATCTTGCTTTCTTTTGAAATTTCGCTTCTTTTAAAGCAGTGATTAGTTTGTTCAAGTTTGTTGCCTTCGTAAAAACCACACGCGTCAAAACTCACTCTGCAGTGATTTATCAACCACTGCTCTTGGAGTCTGTGCGTCCATTAACCACCTTTCTTGCTAGTTTATTTGATATTTTGAAAATCTTTTATTGATACATAATTCCTGAGTTGATTGAACTAATCCCCGTTTTGCAGACATTTTAAAACCAAAAGCCCAAAACGAGGTTTTCGCTAAATTGCTTCGTTTTTTTTTTACTATCTAGACCTCTTCTTCTTTGTCTGCAAGCTTCTGCTCTGGCAATTTTTTTTCATTTTCAGCCTTACATTATTTTGTAGCGTTCTGTTGCTACGCTTCTGATTTGTCACTCAGCTTTGCCCTTGAACAGCCTGTCATTCCCAAGAGCACCAAACTTTGCGTAAAAAACATGTTTTCTAACCTTTTGTTTTTAATTATTTGCGAATCCTCAAAACCCCAAAAAATGCATGATCTCTTTAGAGTTTAATTATTTAAAAAAAGGGGGGCGATTACTTTAAACCCGTATCAACGTAAAGCCAATCGGGGATCCGCGTAAAGCAGATACAAAAGCATCAAAAATTTAAGAAAAATGTGAACGCTATAATATAATATAAATATAAATATAGATATGCAACAAAGGAATTTCTAACTGGAAAAATACAACAAAAGAATTTCAAATTGGACTTTGTCTCACTTTTATGCATGTACTCTAAAAGGTTGTCGTTTATATTATAGTGTTCACATTTCTCTTTAGAGTTGCTGAATACCACTATGCCCTTTTTTATGATTTTTAATAAACCAAGTTTATTGAGGATGAAATATTTCTGCAGACCTGAAAAGCTTGCATAGCAGCAGTCTGCCTTTCATAGATAAGTCACACGATGTAGCCGACGTGATCTTGAAACCTGAGTTTTTTATGAGTCCAACCAAAGCAATGTTTGACCAATTATTGCTCAATAAATATTTGATAATTTTTTCCGACTTTTTTTTAACAAGATAGAATATTGTCCTCTGATGCGTCACCAAATCAGACACTGATTTCCGATTAATTTATTTGCAAGATAAAGATGCACTGACTTTGACAGCAGAATCCGTCATTTTACATTGATTTAACGTCTGCTGACGTTGAATTAATGTAGAAATGACAGATTTTGCTGCCTGGGGTGGTTCCCTTCCTGTACTTGTCTTCAATCTGAATCTTTGTTTTTCAATTTTGTTCCATCTTGCAGCGCTGGAAGCAATGTTTATAAAAACTCTCGATCCAGTCTTATACCACCAAAAGGAATTCGTTTATGGCTTCAAGCTCCTTCGTTGATTTGAATTCTACTGATTAGCCAAATTTACATTTCGTTTTTCTTCTAGTACAAATACTTCACCACATTTAGGTTTATATTATTCTGACGATAGCTCCTGAAGAGAGTCAGACGAAAACCTGCAGCTTTGAGCTATGTGCAGCTATGTGCTACCTTCTACTCGCAATTCTTCAACTTTGTTTGATTTTAATCGTTTGAACTTTTAACATTGATTGATGTATTTTTAACGTCAAGGCTGACGCAGTATCTACGTGTTCAAGCGACCAATCACAGGATGCCACGTATCGCGAACCTGATTTGATACAAGAAGAAGTATACGACGACGATGAAGTCTGTAACATGGTAAGGTTTTTCTTGTGTCATATATTTGCGTTTGTTTTTCGAAAAAACTGATATCTGACTTATTTGTTCGATGTCTGCAACTTAAGGTTTTAATTGAGATAAAGCTTTCGTTGTAGTAAAAACTTCTTCAGCATTTCGTTTAACTGAAAGGTTGGTTGGTGGAATGAATCTTTATTTTCGGACTAAGAAGCCCTTGTAAGGTTATTTTGGTAGTTTTACATGCTTGGAGAAGCAGAGGCTTCAAACCACTGACGCAGGCCAGGTCGCGAATTTTTTTTCCCACGAGCTTTCTGTCTCATTGATTCTAGTCACTCTAAAAGTAAGATTTTCCGAAAGTGTTTTGAGAGATTGGTTGGTTCAGGTTGCGAAATAAGTATTTACCAATGAAATTCTGCAATGATAATAAAATATAAGCTTTCCATAACTCTAATTTTTTTGAAAAGCTCTTGTACACCGCAAAAATTAATTTAAAGAAAAAAAAAGTTTGACTTCGACGGGCGTCGAACCCTCGTTCTCACGAACACTAGGCAGAGGATGAAACCACTGAACCAACCGTGCCAACGAGAAAATGTTGCATTCACACGGTTTTAATACAAACTTTTACCAAAATATGTAAATGAAACAGAAAGTACGTGGGAAAAAAAATTTTGCGGCCCGGTCACCGTAATTTAGAGTGGAGTTTTCCGCTTTTTAAAATGTTGAAATGACACTGCAAATTATTCCATTTACAAGGTGCTTTCTAACGGAAAGCCATCCTTGAAATACGTTCTTTGATTGCACACTCCGAGGCAGGGTTGCCAGACAGCTTTTGAGAAAAAGAGCCAAACAATGTCGAAAAAAGGGCCAAACTGGGTAAAAAAGAGCCAAATTGTTCAATAATGTTAATAACGTTGCTAATAAAACATAATAACCTTAACAACTTCGGTAACGTTACAACATTACAACAACACAATCTACAAGAACAATTCCAAATCTTCATCTCCTACAGTGTTTCCACTCGAATCTTTGGCATTGGCATAAACCTTGTCTAAAAAATCGTAATAACACTTTTCAGTATCAATTTCCGAAAGACATTTATTTAAATAGCTACTTTGATAGTATGTGCCAACTGCTTCCAAAAAGAGCCAAATATTGAAAACAAAGGGCCAAGGGGCCAAACCATTTTTTGGGGGGCCAACTACCTCTAAAAAGGGCCAATCTGGCAAGCCTGCTCCGAGGGTTGAACCGGCGTCACTTGATCTTGCTTTTCCGTTTTTGCAAAATTATTCAACTGAGTTCTCGGGGTGATAACCGAATTATTTTTTATTAACAAACTGTGCGTTCCTTTCCAGCAAAATCCTCCAGTTCTTCCTCCAAGAGCCTACTTGGATCGCGCTGCATCCAAATCTACTCCCAAACTTTCTTCCTCATCGTCATTTGAGACCATGCTTTCCAAACTTCCTTCCATCCCCAAAGGATCTCTTATGAGGAAAAGAAAGAGCAAGGTTTGTTGTGTGGGCGATATACACCAGATCTGCTTCAGAGTTATCATGAAATCTCATATCATAAAAATCATGAATATCATGAAAATCATGAATATCATGAACATCATGAAATCATGTTGTTGCAAATGTGCAAAAACACATTACTACGATTCTAAAAAATATGTTTAACAGTCTCTCTTGTCGGCTGTGTAACCGAGTGGTGTGAACGTCTGCTCGACATTCGAAAGGACGTGGGTTCAACACCGCTCCAGAGCACGCGGCTGTGTCTATGCAAAGACACTTAATGGCAAGCCAAAATAAGGGGAGACTCGAAGACTATATGTCACTTCGCTGCTTCCTGTCGTCTGTTGTATCGCATCTGTGATCGCAGTGTACTGTATGTTATCGCAATGGGTGCAAATAAAAGCATGATTATTATTATTCTGACATAACTGCAGTTTAACTTCAAACTGTACCTTGCAATACTATATTGCAGTCTAATTTGTCTTTTGTTGCTGTATGAAATAATTCCCGTAGCTGTACCAATGTCCAACCTATAGAAAACTTGGTTTTAGTATTTTAAAACACGAAAGCTCGTAGTTGAAGATCTATGAAACTTCAAAATATCTTAGTTTTACACTTTCACATGAGTTTCAGTGGAATTTGTAACACTTCAAGAAAAACTTGTGCTGCAATTAAAATTTTTACAAAGAAGCATAACCCTATTGTTTCGAATGGTTTTCACGCCTTCTTATAATTTGGATGTCTGAAGGTGGACACAAATGTTGGCTTCCTTGCCTTCCCGTCCGTCCACTAAATCCAAATCTTCAACTATCTTAGCTTGGATATGACAAAAAGATGGATTGACTTTTATCGCAACAACACAAAAAAAATCAACTGTTGTTTGGTAATTAACTTCTTTTTTTGCGTTGATGGAACGTTTCCTGACGTGACTTTCTGGCTGGGTGGTGATTATCTGTCATTCTATTAACCTTCTTACTCGCCAGCGACTGTGTTGCTTGTTACGCTGATTTTTTAGCTTTTCTGAGTTTTTTGTGGATAGTCTATAACTTTCGTGCTGTTGACAGCGTCACAAAGAGAAGACGGCGATGCAATACAAAGACCAAACCGCCCAGAAGATGTTCAACATGTCCAAAACCACTACTTTCTCTTTTTCTATGGCCTGATGCGCTGCATGGAATCATCTTGCAAAGATTCGGAGCCGTGCTAAAGATACCGGCTCTGGAATCTTGGTAGAGCACGCGGTGTTTCGTGGCGTTTTCAAACAGAATTAGTATCGACACAACGTAGTTGTATATTCGGTACAACATTACGCGTCTCTAAATTCAGAACATCAATTGCTTATTTTCATCATTCATATACGCACTGCATGAAAAAAGCAATATTCCGTTTGAGATACAGTATATCTTTTAAGAAAATACGTTACTGATTGTAAATTCAAGTTATAATTTTGCACGTTTTCTGTTTGAGATATATCATTTAAGAAAATACGTTACTGATTGTGAATTCAAGTATAATTTTGCACATTTTCTGTTCAAAGCCGGTAAAAAGCCGGTAAAGTCCAATCAGGCGTGATTCATCTGAACTTTTTCATTTTAAAACTTTTCTTGCATCGAGTTTTAATCATAGCTAACGGTTAGGACTGACTTTGTTTAACGATTCTGCCGAAGGTGCAATTGTTTCAAAATTCAGCGTTCAGTTTCTTCGAATAAAGTTCTCATATACTTTCTGCTTTGTAAAGCGCTGAGAAGCAACGCATTCTGCGATGGACACAGCGCTATATAAAAACAAGAATTATTACTATTGGTATGTTCTTTTTTAAATGTTATATTTGCTATGCACGTTCATGAGATATTTTGACACTGGTATTCTGTCTCTTTATGTTTTGTTGCGCACAGCCACACTGCTGACTTCTTTGCTTCTACATTTATGCACAATTCTTGCAATTGTAATCCTTGCTTTGGCTAACTATGGCGATGAAAAGTTGTGGGAACGAACATAAAGAAAGTTCTGGAATTGTGTCTGCAAGTTTGCTGCAATCAAGTAGACTTTGATTGGTTGTGGTCAAGCCCAAAGGTCTGATCAACACTTCACAGGCTATGGGTTCGACACCTGCCAAGAATACGGCTTTGCACTTTTGTACCGGGAAGACACTTAGGGTTGAACGCACTAACAGTTGATCATTCACGGATTAAGTAAATCGACCGATTGAGAAGTTTAATTTGTGGATGTTTTTTTCCTTATGCATTTTTTTCTTTTTCTGCTGATGAGAATCGCCGATTACTGATCCACAGCTCAACTTGGCAGAGACTGATCCTGAATTAAGTAATCATACGGTCAGCTTAATCGGCTGCTTAAAAGATCCGCTGTTGGTACATTTATCCCTAAATGTCACTTTGAAGTTAGACCCTTAATATTAATTAAAAACCGTTCGTTTTACATTGATTTAACGTCCGCATACGTTGAGTAGACGTAAAAACGACAGACTTCGCAACCTGGTCTTAGTGAAATTGTCTAATCTTTTCAAAAAATCTTTCCAAAGCATATCTATTATATTGGATATATTGTGATGATTGATGCTTTTGTCGTGCTTGTTTTTATTAACCATACCAATTCTGACTTTTTAATATGCAGGTGAAAGTAGTGTGCCTTGAACATTGTACTGTAATACTTCAAAATAAATTTTATGCAAAAGCGTGATGATACTCACTGCACTACCTGCCAAGTGAACGCTGCATTACATGGAACTAGGTGTAGTTTGGTTGAAACTTGGCTATCGTTGCGGTAAAAAACGTTGCCAGAGGTGGGCAGTAGCGCGCTACTTTTGTAGCGGCGCTACTTTTTAGTTGGAGTAGCGGCTGCAGTAGCGGCGCTATTTTTATTCCAAAGTAGCGGGAGAGGCGCTACTTTTTTTCAGTTGCACTCCCGCTACCCGCTACTTTTTAATTTAATTTTTAATTTAAATTGAAAAAATGCTTGTTTTTTTTGCAATACTGGCGTGGTCAAGCAGCTATATAATCGGCTTGGTTGCAAAGTTTCGGTCTTTTCTAGCTGACATCAACTTCTTCGGCGAATATCTCCGTGTGAGGAAGCCTATCTGCCAGGCTTTAGACATTCTCCAGGGCAAGTCCAAGGCATATTACGGAGTCTTGCTTCCAACCATCACAATTTGTGAGAAGAAGTTGACCGAGATCAGTGATCTTGTGACCTGTGAGGAGTTGAAAGTGAAAGTCCTTGAAGGGGTGAAGAAACGATTCAACAAGTGCTTCAACAACATGAAATGCGTTATGGCATTGATCATGTCTTCATCCTTCCTTCAAGACGTCGTGGCTACAATTTCTGCACTGCGTTTCCACGGATGATGCTGACGCACTGCGAGAAAAAGTCAAGACAGATGTAATTCGACTGTTGCGAGAGACATCAAGCCAGGTTGATACCGAGAAGAGTGACGCCAACACTGGTCATGACTCCGAGGATGAATTTTTTGGGGTGTTTGCGCCATCCCGTGAAACGTCGGTCTTCGGACAAGAGCAAGTCCTTGAGCTTTTCGAATACCGAGTTAAAACATACCTGCTCATTAAATACAACACCCCCATTCCTTCCAGTGCTGCGGTGGAGAGACTTTTCTCTGTTGGAAAAGATGTGCTTAAGCGAAAGCGAGCAGGGCTTAGTGAATCTCATTTTGAAATGCTCGTGTTTTTGAAAAATGCGTAACAATAAATTTCCCTTAGAATGTGTTTTCTATAACGACGTTAAAATGACAGCGTAAACGAATGATAACATTCGTTTTCAAGGTCATTTTTGCGTCACTAGGGACGTAGTACGTCACTAGAGTGTTTCCTAGTGTCATTTTAGACAAAAGTAGCGGTAGCGCGCGCTACTTTGGCCCGAGTAGCGGTAGTGGGTAGCGCGCTACTTTTGTAAATTGGTAGCGGGTACCGGTAGCGCGCGCTACTTTGGCCCAAGTAGCGGTAGCGGGTAGCGCGCTACTTTAAAAGTAGCGGGTGCCCACCTCTGAACGTTGCCAACAGTTTTCAAAGCATAGCTTACCATCCAGCTATTAGCCTAAACGTTGAGGTTTTATGTCTTGTTACTCATGCTTCTTATAACGCCATATGATGTTTTTTTTTTGACTTGATGTGACGTTAGAACTTAGAATAATGCACATTTGTGAGGTAGTAACCTAGTGTGGTCAGTTGGTCACATACATCCATGGCAGGGGCGGATCCAGGTATTAACGTTAGGGGGGGGCGATGTCATTGATATTTAGGCAAGTGATCAGCCCGGCACAAACAACGACGGGGGTCTCCCCTAGAAAATTTAGGTTGAATTTGGTGAGTTTCGAGAGCATTTCGAACACAAATTATGAGAAATTGAAATTCTATAACTTAAAAAACCTTCAACAATGCTGTTGTTTAACAAAGGGAGGGATGAAGAGCTGATATGCCCTTGCCATGTCAAGTTGAAGCCTGAGCAACCTAGCCGCATTTATAGTTGAGACTGAAGGTTTCACTCTTGATTGTTTCACGGCAATTTAAAAATTGACCTCGGAAAGATAATAACAGGTAGCCTAATTCTGTCTTCCCTATATTGATGCAAACATTGAGGTTATAGACTTACTATATAACTTCGAGGTTTTATTCCTCTGACAAGTTTTGAATTGTTACAAAGAGCAATGAGGAAAGGTTATGCATACATTCAACATATAATGAGCAACAAAAGTGGGGGCCAGGTCAAAACACTGGGTTATGCTCCACCCCCCGTAGAATCGCCACTATAGGCTAGGTATCGATTGTAAATTTTTATTTTGGACCAGCGAAACACTACAATTTGTACAATAGAATCGCAGCTAAACATAATTTAATGACGACCAAAAGATATAGGCCTAGTCCTCCTTAAAACGTGTCATGCACGGTTGCTGCACCAGACAAAAAAAGAGACTAACAATAACAGAAACAACTATTTCTGTGGACTTCACAAATAAAATGAAAATAAAAGCTACTTTGCCGGTACGGGTAATAGCCTACTAACAGGTGTCGTACCTTTGACTACAACACAAAGTCAAGTTTGCGGTTTCTACTGTTGGCAAATCGATTTATCACGGAGTCTGTGTCAATTAAAATGTCCCGATGCTGGTATAGTAAGGCTAATCCATTCAGTCTTTCCTCGCCGATGTTATTCCTCAGCCAGGTTTTCAACGACCGAAGAAATGAACAGCTTCTTTCGGCTGATGCTACGCTGACTGGCAAGGTTAATAGTATTTTTAGAAGAGAGTGTACGATTGTGTACACATTTTTATCACACGGTTGTAAAGGTTCTTCTGCAGTCATCGGTAAGACTGCAGCAGTCGCCAGAACAGTTTTATTTTCCCACTTCTCCTTCCATAGTTGGATCTCTGAACATAGAGCAGATTCCACCAAATGACTTTTGTCAATGCTATCGGGTCGGTACTTGAGCAATTTCGTGGTAGCAATGATGTTAGGTGTCAAGATGCTAAAGTCTCATTGAAAAAAAATTGAGCTTTGCTCTTTCTAGATGCAATTTCAAGGTAGAATTCCAGATAGGCTAGGTTGGTTGACGGAGCAGGTTTTTGCAACTTTGACGGTCAGACGTGGAACTAAAACCATTGGTTTTAGTTCCATGTCTGACCGTCAAAGTTGCAAAAATCTGCTCCGTCAACCAGCTTATCTAGGCTAAGGGATTTCTGGCTATGCTCTACAGTGCCGGCAAAAAGTTTAGTAACTTTTTAAATTTTAGTAATTTTGTTCGGTAATTAGACTCTGCGATGAAATAATAGCCTTATACTATGTTATTATTATAGCCTACCCTAGCCTAACCTAATCTTTGAACATGGCGAAAGACTTATTCAGCATTGCTTTCGACATGTTGTTTTCCAAATCGTATACATATAAATGAACAATAAAGCTACTTTCTTGGGTTTTAGGGGGGGCGATCGCCCCAATCGCCCCCCTCTGGATCCGCCCCTGATCCATGGCGACCTGTATTTTTTTCAAGTATTAGTTTTGCGCGGTTCTGTTTGATTTGAAGATGTATACTGTATAGCCTATTCTTTCTTCACAAATTCAGTGCAGACAATTTTGAAGGCTTCTAACTAGCCTACCGACTTGGGCCCGGTGACCGAGATTGAATGTGAAAATTCGTCGTCTCATGCTTCCTAAACGAAATGCTAAGCTCGTTCATCTTGCCAGCTTTCCCGTGCCATGTCCCAAAATGCTCTTGGTAACGTAATTGACATATCGAAGAATTGAATGAAGTTGTTCACCAGGCATTTAGTTAAATAACATGATACGTTCTACTGGTGTAAACTAAGCTGAACTATGACAAGATCTATAAGGTGATAATCTGCTTTTATTCCGATGTTTCATCAATCAGACACGGATAACGTCTTCAGGGGGCTAGATCAGGCATTGTCTACCTGTCTAGCATTGCAAAATACAGGACAATGTCGCTGTAAATCATCTTAACATGTTAAATAAAATTCAACTTTCAAACAAAAATTATCGCTCGCTAATTTTGAAATTAGAAAAATAGAGTTTAAATGTAATCAAGAAACTGAAATAACGACAGGTTTGGTTTGGTTTTTGAATCTTTGTCCTCGGATTGATAAAGTTTTGATGGCTATTCCTGGTAGTTTTGCATACTTCTAGAGGCTTTTGACGCAAGAAATAATACAATCGGTACCGTTTTTAAAGTTTTTGGTTTAACCCTGGTAACAAACTTATTTATAAATGTTTTCAATTCGTCTTGAAAAATTGTAAAATGGGTAACTACTGAAACGATTCATTTTCCAGCAAACCTTATAGTCATATTGCTACCCACAGTAAAATCTGTCCTTTTTACATTACATTTGCATTGTAAAAATGATGGATTTTGCTGTTTGGGAAATACATTAAAAAATTGTCTTCAACAAGGCCTAAAATATACATTACCGTCAGATAGCGCTAGAGAAGAATTAATATATCGATGCCACTTCGTGGTATTGAGGATGAATTCGGTTTGGGTTGGTTTGGTTTTTGAATCTTTATCTTCGGACTGACAAAGCATTGATAGGTTATTCCTGGTAGTTTCGCATACTTGTAGAGGCTCTTGACGCAGGGCCGGTTACCAAGATTGACAGAGTGAAGTTTCCGATTGTTGAAGTGTTGTTGCCGGCGAGTTATTCCATTCACTAGGTGCCGCTGAATGGAGAGCAGTCCTGTAATGCGTTGTTCAAGCGCACACCCCGAGAGTCGAACCAGCGCCGCGTGATCTTGAGCCGGGCGCGTGTCGATGCAAAAATATCCTACACTGCTTTTACGTGGGTAAACCAATGCAAAATATATCAAATATATTGATCCACTTCTCACTACTTTTGATCCGTTTACGGCGGTAGGCTAGATCAAAGTAATACTATCAGACAAATAGCTGAACTGTTCAAAGATATCTTGAACTCTTGTGATGAATCTAGGTGGACTTTCCCCGTGTCTTTATTCCAATTATCAAAAATTAAAGTTTCGTCGACATTCTGACTGGGCATTTTCTAATCCAATTGTTGACTAGTTTTAGGACACCTTGTAAAACGCCAAAAAAGCGATAATTTTATTTTATTTTGGTTGTTTAAGTTTCTGCAAGCTACTGCAACGTCGTGCTATGGTAGGCTATACTACTGCTTAATGCGGTGTAGAATCGACATACTTTTAAGTGCTCTTACGACTTGACCGTGGAATCTACAAAATTAATTTGTTGTGAAAGACGTTCTGTGTTGTCGAGATAAGTTAGTTCTGTTTGAATATGCTGAGCCAAGTTTTTTTGGAATTTTTAAGCTTGTTGATATTTGCAGCAACAGCTACAGTAGGCTATAATGAAAGCCAAAGAAATGTAGTAAATCGTTAAATCACACATTTGTTTCCTTTGATCAAGTTTTATGACAACACACTTGGAAAATTATTTTCCATTTTATAGTGGTGAGTGGCCTATTCAGCCAAGACTTAAAAGTCTATTATGGTACTGACTACAAGTCATAAATCATAGCATTTAAATAATAATGAAGGAAAAACAAACTAAAACGATAAAGCAGCGGAAGAATGGTAGCCCACCTCTTTTATTTACTCATTCACGCAAAAATATGGATCATGGCAGTACTCAGCTTTTTCCAGAATATTAGCCCCCGATCGATTTCTTGAAATCTTGCTTGAATGTTTCGAAGCTTTTTGTTCGTGTTATCGATACAATCGGTCAATTTATCAAACTGGATCTTGATCAATAAGCAATTTCTTCTAACTGAGGCACGTAGAAAAAAGCTCTATCTCCTACTCAATATGAACAGCATTAGTAGAATTTGCCGGCCTATTTAACCCGAAATAGCTTTCACAAAGCGATGTATGAATACGGCGACACTTTATGAACGAGCTTTTAGGTTCATTGCGAAAGCTAATTCCTCCCTTTTGTAAACAAAGATGCGTCGCAATTATTTTTATAACCTTTGCTACAATCTACCCAAAAAAGAAAAATAACAGGTAATAAGGTGCCGCCGGTTTCAATTAAGCTTTTTTTTATAACTTTAAATAAAGTCGGCGTTGTAGCCTAATGCTTGAAATATTTCTTTCAACCAGATAACCTAAAACTATTTTCAGTACATGCTTATATAGCTTGCTCAAAGTTACACTTTTGTTGCTAGAGCTTCATTCAGCGGCATAGGCTAACCTTATGTTTGTGTGACGGATAGACTCTGAATCTCTGATAAGAAGATTTTTCCTGACAATGCCTTAAAATCGTTAAACTTGTGCAATGGAGTATGATAATTTACTTGCAAAATGTTAGTTATTGCAGTATTGTAGCCTCCATTGGTTTCACTTTATTGATCGACTTTGAAAAACGATTCATTTTAACACTAAAAGCTGCAATCAGTCAAAAAATTAGAGCTGTGACCCCTTTACAAGTTTGTCACGTGGCGAGGGCTTTGCTGTACTAAACCTTTGCAAACAAAAAGATTTGTTATCTGGACTTTTATTAAACGCTTTGGATCGTGAATGCGCTGTAGAAACGGCGCATCATATTTGCTTAGCAAACAAGTCGAAAAAAATGAGGAATAAAAATAGGTAACGAGCCCAGTGACTGACAGGCTGCGCACCTGCTGGTTCAAACATATTCCTTGTTGATCATCCGGCACTACGGAACGTTTAAGCTGTTTGCCGTTCTTTGGCATTATCCGCACGTTCGTAAGACTGATTGTCGATTGAACAGAGGTGAACAGTTCATCACCAAAAATTTATCTTTTAGCTTTCATTCGATGTTTGATTTGGGAGACAAAACCAATGTAAATGCGGTTATTCTAATATTTGATTTCTCGCTATCACTGCTTCCTAGTTGACAAAATTGGTGGTTTTACAATCTTTAGTCGTTGAATCAATGCCAAAAGAATAGATTTCACAACCTAGATTG
This sequence comes from Aplidium turbinatum, assembly GCF_918807975.1. Taxonomy (NCBI): domain Eukaryota; kingdom Metazoa; phylum Chordata; class Ascidiacea; order Aplousobranchia; family Polyclinidae; genus Aplidium; species Aplidium turbinatum. Next base: position 53,545,436 of record NC_137472.1, read on the forward strand.
AACTAAAAGATGCGTCATGAAACCTCAATCAACATTTTTAAGAAACTCAAGAGATCAAAGAAATGACCAGTTTAATATCATGTGAACAATGCATTGCATGTTCTAAAGCAAATTTGATTAATACTGTCATTCAAACTCCACTCACATCCGCAATTATCGAGAAAAGATTTAAACAATAGAATCATAGGAGTTTGAAAACTTTTATTTTTCGATCATGCACTTTGTTGCTGTGATGAAATTGAAGGGTACGGATAGGCATAGCTTTGGATGACAAATAGCCTAATTGTGCATTGCTTACTTACAAGGAATTGTTTGAGTGAAAACTGTGATATGAAAACTGTGATATTCAGATATTTCAACCCGATTTTCCGTAAAAAAGGCTGTTCCAAAGGAAACGACACGTGGTTTGCACAAACAAACTGAATTCGAAATGCAAGAAATCGAAACTAAGATAAGAAAAGTTTTCCGTTTAAATTTTGTTTAGACTCCGGTATGCTTGATTAAATAAAATCGGTAAACTTTCGAATCGAGGATGCGCATTAAGAAAATCATGGCGCTTTCTGCGTTCTGAGAGTTTTTTGTGCTATATTTCCGTTCCAGATAGGTATTGAGGAGAAATTGGATTTGTTTTAAAACGAAATAAATAGTTTCAAAAATTTAAAATTAAAGATTTAATTTCGAACATCTAAGTATGTTGTATGACATTTCACGAAATTGAATTACATATTGTTAGTCAGTTCTCCTGCTCTCGCCTATTGTCAAAAACTGTTCTCCGAGCATCTTGCAAGCGTTATCGTCACTCAACCTGGCGTTTGAGTCAGGCAAGACACTTCATTGATTGGCTTCCTTGTCTTACCACCCACTCTTCCTAAAAATCTTCAGCCACAGGCATAAGCCTGGATATAAGTTTTAAAAAGCCATTTATCCGGTTTGCAAAATTAGCTCGAACTTCCACAACAGAATAACTGATTTTTCATTTGTTTCAATTTCTTTTTCTAAGAAAAACTTTTATTCAATGTGTACTTTTTCGTCATAACACTTGTAATAAGACTGATATCAAATTTTATTAAAAATCATATATTTTGTTGTTGACAAAATGCTGCATTAGCTGCCAGTTCCATGCATTTATACACGGACTGTACTTTCGTTTTATCGAAGTCGTCTCATGCTTCGTTGATTAAAACGGTTGATTAATTATTTTCGGCAAAATGTTTTTCCAAAAACACAGGTGATTTGCTAATTTATGGCAGTGTGCTCCATTGAAGATTCTTCGTGCGTTGAAACCAGGTGCTTGCGGGGTGATTAGTTCTGCTTGCGCAGCTCAACCCCAAGATAATCAATTATTACTCATTTTGTAACACTAAGCATTAAGTGGAATGAATTAGCTTTTCAAACTGCCAAAATTAGTGAGGTCCAGCGTTCTTTTTACGGTCTTAAAACGCTAAAGCGCATTAAGTTTTTACACAAAGACACAATTCATCTTATGGAAAATTCGCCCCAAACATTCAACAAATCAATGTAAAAATGACGGATTTTGCTGTTTGGAACTGTGAAGAAAACTCATTTTTGCAATCATTCAGTTTCAAAGCACGCTTAAGTAAGCCAGCCAACAAAAATCAGTCTCGTTTACATTGATTTTGCGTCTGCAAAAGTTGATTCAGTGTAAATTGACGTGGTATTCTTAAGTTGGGTAAAAGATTAACATTACTCGTAGTGGAATCATGTTCTCAGCAGGTGCGAGTTCATGACCGCTCAGAAAGAATTTTGATTGGCGCTTTAAGTGTCACGTGATTGTTTAATTTTATTTCCGACGGTTTTCGTTCGTCTGAAACTAATTACCCCTCACTTCATTTTCACTTATGCTTGTGACCCTACAACATCAGTTGCAAATAATTTCAGATTTTCTCACAGCATACGCAATTGCGCATCATCAAAGAAGAATTAACACGAACCTACAGTATTTTTACATTCATCAAAAAGGCTTAAAAGCGCATTTGCGCTTATAACTTGATAGCCAAGCCGCACTACGCAAGTTTGAAGCCCAGGTCGCACAATTCAAGTTCTATCCAAATTTATGCGTATTATGTTAATGATCTATACTTCTCAAATGATCGTATAGGCACATAGCCGTAGGAGATGGGGGGCAGGGGGGGCGGTCGCTCCCCCGCTGAAAAAAAAACGCCGCGAATTTGGGCAAAAATCTGCACTTATTTGGGCAAATCAATCTTATCGTGATGTTTTGACATTTTTCCAGTTTAGAAAGTTTACGTAATTGTTATAATTTATGAGATATATACATTAATATTTTCCAATCAATCATGTAAAATGCATTTTCATCTATTTTGAAAATTGTTGCATGTGATACGTATTGCAATTTGGGCAGAATGATAAGTTTCAATTCAACACCTGCAAAAAGTAAAGTGTAAAGGAACATAATTGGCAAGCAAAGTTAAGCTTATTAGTAGGCTACTGATATTCACCAACATGTACGTAGGCTGTATTTCTTCACAGGTGAGATTTGTAAGCTTGCTAGGTAGCCTACTAATAACCTTAAATGGTTTTTGCTTTTTACTTTATGTCTTACTAATGTAGTTATTTCTAAAATTATATTTGGGCAAAAATGTCCAGTTATTGGGAAAATCAATCTTACCATGAGTTTTCAACATCTTTCTAGTTTAGAAATTTGTTTATAATGTTGCATTTTGTATGAAATACATTAACATTTTTCTTTAAATGTTAAATGTAGTGTCATTAAATTTGGAACTTTTGTATTTGGTATAATATATTGCAATTTGGGCAGCATGTTAAGCTTTGATTCAGTACATATCTGCAAAATGTAAATGTAAGAAAATGCAATTAGCAAGCAGAGGTACCGGTAAGCTTATTACTGATGTTCACTAGGATATACACTACATTTCTTCATTGGTGGAATTTTGAAACCTTGCTGGGTAGCCTACTGGTAATCTTATGAGGTTTTTTGCTTCTTTCTCTAGGTTCTAGTATTGTATTTATTTGTAAAAATATTTGGGCAAAAATGTCCAGTTATTGGGAAAATCAATCTTACCATGAGTTTTCAAAATCTTTTTAGTTTAGAAATTTGTTTATAGTGTTGCATTTTGTATGAAATACATTAACATTTTTTCTTTAAATTTTAAATGTTAAATGTAGTGTCATCAGTTTTGGAACTTTTGTATTTGGTGTATTGCAATTTGGGCAGAATGTTAAGCTTCGATTCAGTATATACCTGCAAAATCAATCTTAGGCTACTATGAGTTTTCAACATCTTACCAGTTTAAAAACTTTGTATATTTGTTATAGTGTAGCCTAATATTTTGCATGAAATACATTAAGATTTTCCTATGAATGTAAACTGTGCCATCTTCAATTTTGGAAACTATTGTATATATATATATTTGGTATGTTGCAATTTGTAAAGAATGTTAAGCTTCGTTTTAGTATCTGTGAATTTTCCAGTGTTTGATTTCATGTTTTTGTGAACTGAACTTGTGGGCTACACTACAGTTGAAATGTTTTCTATACGGCATACATAAAAATTATTTTTTGTATTAACTGCTGTTTGTCTTTGCCAGTCCTAGGGTTGATATGCTCAGCTATTTACCATATATGACACAGTAGCCTACATGTTATAGTAATCAATGATTCAAAATAATATATAGGCAATTGTTAATGTTATGTTGCTTTGGCATCCAATTCATGCAGTTGATATCAGGCAATGTAGACACTAGACAGCATTGATGATGTTGTCTGTATTTTCTGGCAAGGATTGAGTTTGAAGTTATTACCTATATGAGTTATTTTGGTTCAGTGCCTGCGATTTCAGTAGTTGCTAATTGCTTCATCATGAACTTAGAATATCTTGGTACAGTAATGATGTTAATGAAAAAACATTGGCTATAACTTCACTGTAATATGAGATCAATATTCATACTAATAGCAACTTAGTTTTGTTCAAAGGTGCAAAATTGATGTGCATAGTATGATAAACTGAAGAATTCTTTTCAGGTTGTAAGGTTTTAAGTAGCATGGATTAAGTAATGTTACTAGTTTGATAAGTAAATAGGTTGTCATTTGAGATTTTTTCAATGCAAATTTACGAATCTTGACTCTTGATTTTTTGAACTACACTATCTTTATAATGAAAAGATTCAGCTACTTTTGGTCTGGCTTTTTATTGCAATTGAGCTAGAGATTTTGAAATGATCTGACGACTTGGATATTTAGCCACTGTTGTCCAGTTATTGTTGAATTCTCAGTTTAAATTGTTGTTGAATCCAGGTAGGCCTAATATGTATACATATTTTTGTGCCACAAGAAAATTATTTCAATTTGATGGTTTATTTAGTTTAAAGTTAATTCAACCTTGTTTTGCTAAGTTGAACGTTTTGCTGCCTGTGTTTTTGTACACCGCCAAGTTGATGATTGTGGAGTTCTTAGACTGCACTATCTCAGAGGTTGTGAGTAATTTTATGTTTTTGAAAATATATACGCAAAGACACAATTTGGGCAAAATTTGGAAAATTTGGGCAAATTTTGTTCGCCCCCCCAAAATGTTTTACTCTCCTACGGCTATGTATAGGCATTAAAGTAACATGTGCTCTTGAAGCGTTTTGCTCTGTGCTTCAAGACTAGGGATTGTAGATCATAGGGATGCAAACCTACATTTCCTTTTAGGCTTATCCGCCACACTAGAAAGGCTAGGGTTACGTTTTCTACTGGTTTGCAAAATATTGTACTTTTTAAGAGTTAGCTTATATAAGAAAAGCGAAGTTGGTGTTTAATTCTTTAAGGCTTCCTGTTGAAAGCAAGCTTTTAGGGAGACGTAAAAAAATATCAAGTGAGTAAAAGATCCTTCTAATGTGACCGGAAAAGCGGGCTGCGCGTCCCGTAATGTAATTGTAGCGTCCATATTGAAGACACAACAATAAGGCTATGCTAAGAATCAAACCCTTCTTCCTTTGAGCACTTAGCAAATCCTTTCGTCACTGGCCCAGACAGGCAACGCATGCACCTAACCTTTGACTTTTGAACCATCAAATATGAATGCCCGTAAAACAAGACCACCACTGTTGTTTGCGCTTTCACTTGTATTTCGAGTTTTTGTTTTTAAATATTTTTTAATAATGTTATTGCTACATTTTCTTTCAGATAATTATGTCCCCGGAATATAAACAAAATTTTTATTTCGACTTGAGTGGGCACAAAATGCAGCTTGCAACATTCCGGAATAATGTGTCGATTTCTTAACGTACAAACGTTGAGTCAATGTAAGAGGATGACTTTTGGAGCTATGATGCCCAATATGTTGACATTTGCAACAGCAATTTCATTCGAAAAATACATTGTACCAGCACGATCGGCAACTCTGTTCTGCGAAACTCAGTTGTGAAAAAGTTTTAACATGATCATCTATCCCTCAAAGTAAGAAAATTAAATGCTTCAGTAGACCATGAACATATTTACGCATTTGTGTTACGACGAAAATCATCGAAAAATACGTTTAAGCGGTTTTGTACATCATTATCTAGTGCTTTACCATAGGTGGATAGGCTAAGCTCATTTGTACGGAGATTATTTGATTTCTGTTGCGAAATATTGAATTGCGCTGAGACTGAAAGTTGACTTTCCGCCCTGTTATAAAAAAGAAATATTGCAAGGCCATGTTTAGCTAATAGGTTTTCTTCTAAATTGAATCTAATCAAAATATCACCAATTAGTTCTTCTGATTGGCTACATCTAAAAGAAAACCTGCAAGAGCTAGATGCTTTTACTTTGCAGTCAAACATCAGCAACGAATGGCAAACACTAAGCTTTTTGTAACACGCAAAGTATGTACAGTATTTCAAGCTATATTTTTTTATTTAGTTAAATTTTTTGGTATTGATTGTCACAGCGAGTTTGTTGAATCAAAGGATTTTAAAACAATAAAAAGTTGTATTTTTGTGGTCACGCTTTGCTGTTCTGTCCTTTCGCTATTTGTTCTAGGCTCAGTAGTATCAACAACTGCAGTAGGCTACGGTATCTTGGCATTGTTAAAGTATGCAAAAAGCAACAATTTTAAATTCTTTTTCCACTTTGTCTGTCACTGTTCAAGCTATTAAAATTACACACCACACAGCACCACTTTAACAACGCAGATGCCAGATATCGTGAAATTGCTAAAGGCACCAATGCAATTAGCATGACCGTTGGCAGTACGCCATGAGTTTTGTTACGACTTGGTAAGTCGGCTTGACTTTGATGTTATCACGAGATTTCTTATCCTAAAGTAAGAATAAAAGTTTCCTGGAGGTAAGTCATTTTCATCTTGGTGAAATATTTATTGAAAAGCAATGCCAAACGAAATACATCTTGTTTCGAGAAACATAGCGAACGTCAAGCTAGAAGTGCTGTATAACTCGAATGGCGAGACAATCTTAATAAATACGAATCGAAAATAATGCTACCATTGAGATTTTTATAGAAAGATAGCTATTTGGCAAATTTGATTGATAATAAATAAACTGTGAAAAAAACAGTCAAACGTTCATGCCATATGATGAATATTATCACTATTTAACGTAGCAAACCAACGCAACTTTTTGCCATAACCTCAACAAAAATCGCCATTTTGTTTTACTTTTTAATGACTTTCATAGAAGGGTCAGTTTTGATGGATTTGTTCTTGATTTGGTCATGATAGTCCTGAGCTTTTCACTTGGTATCCTTCCAGTCAGTAAACTACTATGTCTTCAGTTTGTTTGACTAATAGCTATTCTTGATTTCTTGTTTATGCTCAGAAAGAGCCAAAATACTTTCTCTTGAAATCAGATACCAATGTTCATTTACGAAACAATCATGCAAGAAACTGTCCCATTTACACCCAGTCTATGGGGAACGCCAGGTGTGAATGCATTGAACCATAACCGACCTGTCACAGGTGATCAGCTAAACTTTTCCAGAGTGCATCATTTTCACGCCTTCTGAACCTAATAGGCTTGCGTAATCTCAATAAATAAACAAAGGTATCTTTTATGGAAAGGGAAAATGCATTACAGGCTTATGAAGATGAATACGTTTGACTACTCTAACTTTGTAAAGATGATAGGCTTTCTTTATTTTACAACAAAATCAAAGTCAGTTCCGATTAAAGTTACTTAGTCAAAAAAGAATTACGAGACACTATCAGAAAGGAATGTTAATTGAACTGATTGAAACAAGCAAATCTTTTTTTTGATAAGATTATTCGGAAAAAGTAAGATCGAAACAATACCAACTGCTTCAACTTTATTGAAACAAAAAAGAACAAAATGCAACTTGATTTTTCATTGTTATTGAGGTTAAAATTTGACTGCTGTTTTTGTCATTTTCCGAACATAAATTTTAAATTTGTTTAGTAAGCTGTGTTTCTTACATTTGTTTCATAAGAAAAAAAAACGACAATTGCATAATCTATCACGAGTGTGGTTATGTCTTTGCGTTTGTCACCTGAAATTTCTGCATCCGGTTTACAAATTTATCATTAATCTATACTTCATCACCTGATTTTGGCACTGGGTGGACAGGAGTTTTTTGTTGGGTGATAAATTCTCCCAAATAATCACCTTTTTCAACTTATCTCATCGCTAGCGTCATCAACAATGTGTGTGGTATGGCTTTCCATTAAAGCGCGACTTTTGGACGTGCGGAAACGCAAAATACAGTTACCAGAATGGATACGCTGTCGAAATAACGCTTTGAATCAGTCATCAGTAACTCAGCCTTTAAGATCTGTACTTCCAGCAATATTTTAACGTTTATGGACGTTAGAATCACATGTGAGTGGAAGTTTGTTACTTATGCTATGATGAAGCGAGCGAATGGAGCAGGTCTCGATTTCAGCTTCCCACCTGTGCTTTTCGAGGTGAACAGCCAGCAAACCCGATTCAACTATTACGCAAATTGTAAATCATTTCTAATGGTGAGGATTTTTGGACGAAATGTCTGAACAACTTGACAGCACATAAAATTTATGGCGGTTTCATTCGCTGATCACAAATGCTAATTAAGCTGTTTGGCTAAAATGTCAATATGACTTGGAGTTTGCTTAGTGAAATATCAAGATAGATGTTACGAAAAAACTGTGTTTTGAACTCAGCACGCCTTCCCAATACACATACACAGAATAAAACTACTGTAGACAACTTATGAGATAAGCACATTGCAATCGATCATTTCCAAAAATCTCTTTGGCAGTTTTTAACAGCAAACACATACATAGGCGATAAACTGTAGTCTATATATCATACAGTTATAGTGCAAAATCAAATTTATCTTACGATTTTTTCATTTTATGTATATTGCAGATTTATTTCCTGATGAGGACACACGTACGTGTCGAAAACGTTTGAGTCATTGTGTTAGATATTTTGTTTTGAATGTAACACATTATGTTAAACCAGCTAAGGTTAATTTGTTTTGCTTGTCTGTATCATAATGCAAAAATATTGTTTTCAATAATAATTTTACCAAAAGTTTTTTTTGTTTGAACTCTTTGCAAATCCATGTTGAGAGACTCTGGGTTGCAGCTGAGAGTGGTCAGTGGTTCTCAAATTAAGATGGTAATAACACCCAGTCCACTCCCCCTCCCTTTATTAAGTAAAAGTTAATTTTTGGCGGTAAACCTTTCTCGAATTGATATTGTGAATTTAAACTTATTTTAAATTTGATACCTATTACAAAATTTAATGTTGACAAAGCGAATGGCTTTTTATGCCAAGTTTTTTTTTTTATATTAAAGTATCATAATTTATAACAGGCAAGCATAATGCCAGTAAAACATACTAATTGGTTGTTTGACCAGCAAGTTAAAATATTTGCACACCATTGATACAAATAATAAAACTGTTGTCATGCATCAAGATTTTGACGAGAAGACTTGACGTCGTATTGTTGACTTTATGCTTTTTGAATGAACTTTGCATCACATTGCATATTTGTTTGTAAGCTTACATAATGTTTCTACGACTAAGTATTGATGGTAATACCTACAACTCACATTTTATGAACTTGTTCTTTGTAGTCTACGATTTTTGAAGTTCATCGAAATTTGTAATCTTGTTTAAGCAGTGGCTTAGCCTTCATGTACATTGTACATTGTCTCTGACAAAAGCACAAGATGCAAATTAGCTTTGTAGCCTACGAGTTAGGTCACATAGATCCTTGAAGGTAAGAGACAACACCACACAATAAAAGAGAGTCCTATGTTTGCTTTAGGGCATCAGGTGCAGCAGGCAAACAATTAACTGTCACGGTAAAGAATTTTACCTTAGCTTTTTGGGTTGAAGGCGATTAAACCAAATTCTCAAGCGACAAATCCGCAAAGCAAATGGAGTTGTGATTCAGCAACAAAACTTGAGATGTTTTTTTCACATTCTTTCAGGAAAACTTTGAAGAAAATAGTTTGAAAAATAGATGGATGGTCATTTTATTTTTGTTTGGATGCGAAACGCCGAAACATACATAAAACAAAAACTGACAGTGTGCATCCAATGAGAGAGTGCGAAAGACCGTAGCCCTGAAGGCGTAGGAGGTCGTCGAATAGTGAGCCTATAGGCGTAGGAGGTCGTCGAATAGTAAGCCTATAGGCTACAGTAAATTTTATTGATATGTTTGCCTCGACAACTATTCGCTGTGGTGAAAGTCTGATGTGAGGTGAAACACTCAAAGGCTATTTCAAACTGTGGACTGAGAAAAATAAGTTAATGGTATTGAAACTTTTAAAGATTATTTCGGAAAATAATATTCAATCAAGCAGGTGAATGAAGTAGCCTATGGAAGTATTAGTATGTGCAAAAATGAAAAGGAACTACAGTGTAGCCTGTAGCCGAAAGCTGATGAAAAGGTGGAAACGCAACCAACAGGGCAATGTTCAAGAGTAGCCAGAACAGTTTACGGTACGTTTTCAAAATGGCGTCGAACAGGTTGCTTTTTACTGACAAAACGAGCACAGTCCATTTTTGGAAGTACTGCAATTTGAATTTTTGTTGAAAAAATAACTGCATAGACCGATATTGTAAGATTTAAGTCAAGTGTAAACAAATGCATTTTGTGCTTTCGGAAAAAGTAATTTTAATTTATGAAGCTTGTTCTATTAGGCCCTAGCCTACTGGTATAATTTCGGCTTACAGCATATGCTGTGGATAATCTAAACTGGTTTTCATCGGAATACTATAGTATTGTTTGAGATAATTTAATTTGGAGGACTAGTCGATCCAGTATCATATCTTTCAAAAACATTATTTGCTAAACAATTATTAGATTGTATTTAATTTTCAAAATCAACGTCCTTTATTATTGACAAACTCTTTCAGTGTTCAAAAGTCAGCAAACCGTTGTGTAGGCAAGGTAATGTATATCCAAATAATGCAGTTTCCAGGCACGTACTTCATTAAGATATTCAGGGCAGACCTCCCTAATATTTTTTCCCCTTACATTTTATTTATGCTTCCAATTTGGCTGATTTTATGGTTTTCTTGCCATTTTATTTAACTGCCCCCTTCGCCACAGTCGTTGCAATTCACTTGTGAGTTACAATTATAAACACTGCTGTATGAACAGATTATTAAAATACACTTCTGACAGCAAAACATGTTATCATTCAGAGTGTTTGCACAATAATTTAAAATGTTTGTTTAAAATATGAATGAATAAAAATACATTTGTTGTAAACAAGAGAACTATTTTACAATACCAGCGCTGCTCTTATAAGTGCCGTATTGTCATTGAGAAAATAAAGTGTTTTGAAAAAAATAGTAGATCAGTTGTTTAAAAAAGTGTCTTCAATATAACCATATAACATTCTACCTGTATTTGTACAAAAAACCCACTAAGTTTAAAATAAGATAATAAAGTCAATTTGATAATGATGATCTCATTTATTAGAAATCTATCAGTAAAGCTACTCTTGACTTAATCCTTAGGGTTTGTTTGTTTGGTCGTATCCAGGCTTAAGCTCGGTAATTGAAGATTTAGATTAAGTGGACGAGAAGGCAAGAAAGCCAATCTTCGTATGCACCTTCACACATGCCTTTACGTGTCTTACCAAAAACACAGCAACATGCTCTTGAGCGGTGGCAAACCGGCGCCCTTTCAAACGTTCTTCCAGGGCTCTCACCACCCGGCAATGCAGCAGACGATCATTGGGGTATACTGTGATTTAGCAGTTTGTTTGTTTTTTACTTAAATGTTAAATCCCTTTGTAATCGCATAAATACTATAACAATAATAAAAAGGTAACAAAGCAATATACTGTAAAATTAAGTTTTAATAAGTAAGTTTTAATTTTAACAAGTAAGTTTTAATTTTTGAATTTAACGATGTCATCCTTGTTGCCATTCCTTCTCATTAACATGCTGCTAATGCTGATCAGGTAGTTTTAGGCAGAAAAATAAAAAACTTATTTTTTATTATTTAGAATGGTTAGCCTACTCACTGCGTTGTGGTCTGATAATAATGGTTAAGGTCAAAGTATGTATTCTATTTTGTTATAGTTTTTCCATTTGATTTTCATACTAGCATTGCATCAATCACTCACCAAACGCAGTGACATCACTATCTGTCTGTGCCTGCAAATTCGGACATTCCATGACGTCATGGTTAAAACGTTCGCAAGGTGGCATCAGTGAGTTAATCAACATGCGCAAAAATAATTCAAGTTTTGAAATTTTTCAAGAACATTAAAGCTATTTTATTGCCATCATATACAAATCAGTGTGTTACGACTTTTAACAAAAGAAGGGTGTGAACACTCAAAGTAATACTCATAATGTAGCAATCCTTCATATGGAACGTATTTACAGCACCAAATTCAATACTATATTACAATATAGATATTCAAAGTAACCTTAGTATGATATACAATTTATACTATAGTCAGGGATCTCTGAAGTACGACTATAGTGTATGTATATCTTGGCCAAAAAATTAAAACCAACTCCAATAAAGAAGATGAAATCAAAAGAAGAATATCACTTGGATGGCAAGCCTTCGGAAGAGCAAGTTCGATATTTAAGTCAAAACTACCTCTTTCTCTCAAGAAACAAGTCTACGATCAATGCATCCTTCCAACCGCTACACATGGTGCAGAAACTTGGAACCTTACAAAGAAATTAACACTTAAACTAAGAACTATGCAGAGAGCACATGAACGAATCATGATGGGTTTAACATGGCGAGATAAAAAGACTGCCGAATGGATCAGAAATCAAACGAAATTACGAGATATATTAGGCACAATCAAGAAACTAAAATGGTCCTGGGCAGGTCATATAGCAAGCTATCAGGACAATAGATGGACTAAAAAATTAACAACATGGACACCACGAGAAACCAAAAGAAAGAAAGGAAAACCAAAAGTAAGATGGAGGGACGACATTGACAAACAATGCAATACAACCAATTGGTACCAACTAGCACATAATCATGTAAATTGGCATGAAAAGGGGAAGGCTTACGCTCTGCAGTGGGCTCTCACAGGCTGAAAATGATGATGATGATATGTATGCTATATGCAGATCAAGCTATATGCAGATCAAGCAAGGGCTCCATGTCATAAATAGTTAAACGAACTTCATCAGGGCATCGACTTGCAGTCCGTAAAGAATTGCTAGCATTGCAAATCTAAAACTATGGAATACCATGTGAGAAGCAAGGAATAAAGGACCCACTGTGTTCAGTGACATTAGGATTGGATGCACTAAGAGCGGATCTTTAAAGCGGCTGATTGCATATACCTTCTAAATAGTTATTTGAAGATCAGTTTGCGCAAAATTATCAGTCGATCAGTAATCGATTTTAATCAACGGATTATGTTTGATGCATGATAAGATGCTTAATCTTCGGATTTGCTTAATCGGTGAATGATCGATTGGATGTACATCCAACCCTAACTCTTACAACGTCTGCAGTTTGGTTCATGTTGAATCAATAAAATTTGCAAATAATGTTTGCATGGGAGTCTAATTCAGATTTTATTTTGTCAACGGAATGATACCAGCGTGTTCCCATCAATTGTAGCTTTCAAACTTATTTAGACTGTTTGTTTTTGAAATATTAAACCCTTAAAACCTCCGTTTTTTCCAGGATGCCCGACCAACCTGGCAGACAGCTTGCCAGTCGAAATTTGTATGAGAAAATTTATGTTATTTTGAATATTCAGCCTCCATTACATTGAAACAATGATGTTTAGATGTTAATTTTGAGCAGCTTATCACTCAAAGATAAGGATTGAGATCCAGAAGCTATAAAAGGACTTTTATAAAATATTTTCCTGCGGTGTAAGTCCATATCTCTCTTTCAATTCTCTTTGTTTTCGTGTTCGGATTGGAAAAATGATTTCCATCACAATGTCAATATTTGCAGAGCCGGTTTTCCTTCTCACCCTTTTGTTGTAAAGTCTTTCCCAGCAGCACTCAAAGCACTTCTGCTATTTTGAAGCCCAACTCAACCAATTTCTATCCGTACTTTCGATGATTCTTGTTTTTAGAACAAAACCAAAAAATCTATTCTTCCAACATCGGAGTAATGCTCAATGACGCAAACTGAAGAAAAACGTTCGGTTAAAAAACATGTTGTCAATGTATTGTCCGCATAAGCAATATACTGCTGGTTGACAAGCAATAAAGCGAATTTATTTATTTTCCTTTTCATCATCAATAATTAAAAAATGTTATATTAAAAGAAAGAACCAATATCAAACAATTTTAATTATTGGTTTGCTTTCACAATGCTTGCCCAGAGGAATTTCTTTCAACGCAGACCCTCTGCATGCTGAAACCACTTCAGTCCAGAGTAAATCCATTTTAGTGGATCTAACGTCGTTTGAACTTCACTTAGCCATGCTTGTTTGCAATTTAGCCTTATTAGATTCAAATAAAACTTTATTGCAATCAACATCAAGCGAGTTGTATCGTGTAAACATATGACGTGTGGTTGTTAAAAATCCTTTTTTATCTTTCTGAAAAGTTTTTATGCATTGGTAGTAGAAGGTTTTACTTCGGATAAGCTCTGGTTGTGTTGTTGAAATATAGGCCTACTTGTGTGTTGTTAAAGAGAGGTCTTTTATATGCAACAAATGCTCATATCCAAAACTTACATCGCAGTTTTCTTTCAATTGTTCAGTTATTTTTAAGAAAATTTGACTTTGTTATTTCTTGTTTGTTTGTATTAAGATCATATTAAAAAACATTTTTTGATAATAATGAACATTTGACCTTTGGATTGCTTGGCTGCACCGATTTTCAATGTGATGGTATTGCTTCTCAGCTATAAAAGTAATCAGAAGGATAACAATGGCGTCTTGCTGATGTAAGTTGTACTTGTGAGAATAGGCCGTATACGTGTAGCCTGTAAGATGTAGGCTCAAATTTACTGTATATTATGATAGAATGCAATTTTTGTTTTGAAAATAATTCTATTCACACATCACACCACATGCAGTTAGCTGTGCCATTATTTTATGAAGATTATATAAAATCTAGATTTTGTTACTAAATTCACGTGCATAAAACCCCAGCAAGTAAATTTAAATGAATATGCAAAATAGACCCAGTTATGCTAAAACTGTTTCAAAAGCGTTGACGTTTGTTCGTTTTTAAGCTGGTCCGTTATTTACTTTAGTGTAAAGTCTTTAAGAAAATGGCCGCCAAATTGTTTTGAAAATTATCTTCTTTTGCCAGTGAAGCACAGTAGTGTTTGTTTGGTTAAGATTTTTCCACTTAATGGTTTATTGTAGACCCAACTTAATTCTCTTAGGCAACAACTTGGCTGTTCATTATCAGGTCCTCAATGAGCCTATGTATATAGACACAAGGTTACAACAGAATAGTCTTTGTACAAGTGTCGGCTAAAACAATATTTACTCAAGACAAAAACCTGTCTCTGATTTTATGAATGAAATACACTACTACAAGGCTATTGAGTGACAGCACTGTTTACCAAATCATTAAAAGTAAATAAATTAAGCTTATTTCAAATTGTCTTTTTTTCAGGTCATGACCAACTCTTAAGCAATAATAATATGCAGCTTTGTAAAGAACAGCTCACACTGTATAAAAAAATGTCTTAAAACTCATTTGTTTCAAACTATTGTAGGTAGGTCGTCCGTCTAAAAATGCTTGTTGCTAGTTTTAACAGATAGGCTGCAAAAGGCTGCAAAAATGTTTTACATTACATTTACATTTACCGATTTCACGTGGGTAAGCTGCAGCCTTGCAGCCTATTAGGACGAGCCACCACCGCTGTACACTTGTAATGATAGTGCATAAAAAGTATCAACATAGTGTAAACTAGTTTTACCTGAACGTTTTTAACTTCGGTTAATGATCTAGTGACTTTATATTAAGCTTTGGTCGTTCAAAGAAATGGCATGGTGTGTTGTGATTGTAGTTTCCAATAGCTCTGAATGTCCAACAACCATCCAGCAAACCAAAAAGTAGCAAAGTCGAATGACAATAGTTCGAATCTCAACATGTGCGAAAGAACAGAATATCCGGATTAAGAAGACATGACTCTTTTATGTTTTTTCACCGTTAAAAATGTTCATGTCAGACGTACTTGCCTACTATTGAGAAAAGTTGCCAAAATACAAATTGAAACTTCTTGCTATGATATGATGCAAAACTGTTTTAAAATAAACAAATATTTGCTGGTTAGGCAATGATTTTTGTCACAATTCAAAATTAATTGATTTACGATCCGATACAGATTATGAAATCAGCTTTCACAAAACAAAAATTTGAAAAATTTCTGTTTAGATGGAACACTTTTTTATTTGTTGCAAATTGGTGAAACGGCTTTGTTCTCTGCTGTTGGCAACTCTCTGTTCTATGTGTTTCTCGGCAGTCGACTGTAGCAAGAATTGAAGGGATAGGCACGTGTTTCGCCCACTAGGCTGAGCTCATGTGTTGTTATTTATAATATTACGTCTTCTCTCATTCGCGAAGTTTACTTATTGTACATCTGTCAGCTTGTTCATAACTTTACTCTATTTGAATTGCCATATTTTACGTCTAAGTGGCCCGGTGTGTAATCTCTTGCCTTAATCACACAATGTATATGAACCATATATTGATTTATTGTTTCAAGACCCCAGTTAAACCTGGATCTTCGAGGTTTTTTTTGTTCATGCCTGGTTATCATCAGCGTAGTTTTCGTTTGCTTTATAAACCACATGATTACTCCTAATCATTTCCAGACAGCAAAACTCGCCATTTTTACATTGATTCAGCGTCTGCAGACGTTGAATCAATGTAAAAATAACTGATTTTTCTGTCTGGGTTGTGCATGTTGTTTTTGATAACAAATGAACAGATTATTGTTGCAATGATGTTTGAGATTAATGCATGCTGATGACTTCGAGGTGACGTACTGATGATTGTTATTGCGTTAAAGATTATTGCAATATAGTTCTCTTTTTTTTAAGAATCCGTATTTTCAGTTTTCAACGCACATATCAAAAATACATGCTTCATAAAACTGTAGATATTGAATTCTGACAGCGCGAAGTTCAGAGAGCACAAGTGTCCCAGAAATACATCAAAGAGCTAAGATAATAATGCATATTCAACAAAGAATGATGTGTTTGTTTGAATTATTTGTAATGTATACAGGATTGTTGAGAGGCTAATGTGGGTCGGGTAACCGGGTATCAATAAAATGGCTCTGCCCTGAAAAAAAACCCCCTTGAAATGCACTTTGGCAAAATGGCATAGGAATTTTTTACAACTTTCCTTACCTTCTGGAAAGGTATCAGGGCCCTAAAATTACCCCGAGCCTGGATTCGAAAGCACCTTCTGGACCCCCATAGTTTACGCTACTAAACGTGCATCTGTAGAAGACACTCCCGAGTAAGATTGATAGTGAATTGAGATAATGACTTAGGTCAAACAGGTCAAACAAGACTGTGTTACAGTGTTACATTTTTGTGATTAGTGTAACAATATTAATTAATTAAACGCATTTTAAAGTTTTATAGGGATTTTCTATAGCTATTACTGACTATTAATCAGTTTCAAGCCAATTGACAATTTACATCCAAAAATTTTAGGCACAAGCAAAAGGAGTTCAATTATCTTTTGAAAATATTCAACCATCAGAGCTGATTAAATTTTATGTGAAGATTTCAAAACTACTTTGCGTCTTATGATGTGAATAACAAAGAACTGTAATTTTAATTGCCTGCTGCTCGAAGTGTGCCAAGACATTTGATCCCGATGAAATGTAGTCTAAAAACAACTTCTCCTATGAAAGAAGATTTATACTACCATACAAACCCCATGATTATTTTTGTTAGGCTGGAAAATTCAGCAACTCAATAAAGCCTCAGTTGTTGTGAAGACAGAAAAGCTAATATAAATGGCAAGAGTGCAAGGCATGTTGATAAATGATGTTTACGTTTAGTTTCATCAAGATAAGCAGTAAATTTCAGACGTTTCTAGCTGCAAGAATTACCTTATTATTGAACCCGTCACGCAAAACTTGATAAATTTATTATCACCTAATTTAGGTACAAGGTAAAGCTAATGCTGACATACTACATACCTTAACTTCAAACAAAGTTTACTTTCATGCTCAATCTTGAGAAAGCAAAATTCTGAAACCTTCCTCAGTTCCTCTTGATTAATTTTCACTAATAGATAAGCAGGTGCTACAATCGAGATGATTTTGTTTTTAAAACACTACAAAATTTATCACAATCTGTTTGAATTAAATTTTGAAAACCTTTTAGAATAGTGTTGTTCAAGTCACCTTTGCTTTCTATTACTGGAAGCCTATACTGCAATGTAGTTGCCTATACCATAAAACACAATTAGCCCAACTAGTTTAGTTCCTTTGGGCCGGTCTTTCAAGTCCTGGTACGTTTTAAGACGCACTCATTTTCCATCTGCCCGGCACCACAAAAGATATCTTTACTTTCTTTAGTGTCGGCGTTACTAAACCCAAACGTAACTTCAGTTTTGTAATATCATACCACGGACTTCAGGTTTTGTGTTTTATTAACCAAAAAAAATCACAAAGCACAAACATAGAATAGCAACCGCTTGCAAGATGAGAGTGTGAAAAAGAGTGCAGGTAAAAACGAAGTTTTGATTGAAGTCAGAACATAAATACATTGAGTGACGAAGTTCCGGAAAAATGACTAGGCCTCACCCAAACTGCACATTCCGTCATTTTTACATTGATTCAACGTTTGCAGACGTTTCAGAAATTGTTGTTCAACAAAATTCGTCATTTTTTACATTCATTTTTTACAAACGTTGAATCAATGTAAAAATGACGAATTTTGTTGTCTGAGATGCTGTCCGGCACAATTTTCTGACGGATTTTTGAAATTAATGTTTAGTTATGGCCATAGGAATATAGGAATACCACCTGTCAGGAAGAGGACACTTTGTGAAAAAACAATTCATCAAAAAAATGGAATTATCAAAACTGAACTTTGTGTAATAATGAACTATCGTATGACGTTTGTTGAGTCAATTGCGCATCATAACAGTGGGTTCGATAAATATTTTTCCATAGCTTGTGGAAAACAAGCCAGCTTCGGTGAACTGTCGTTCGATAAAGTGTCGCGCACGTGTCTTTGCAGCTTATACTATAATTTCAGATATTTATAGCTGAATTTCAGAAAAACTTTCGTTATATTTGAAGGTAGGCGTACAGTAGATTCAAAGATTGGCTTTCTATTTTTCTCATGTGCTTAATCCAAATCTTGAATTAAAACATGCATGAGCCTTGACACGGTGCAAAAAAATAACAGAACGGTAAAATATTTTAAGATGTAGGCTATCACTTTATCAACAACAATAGGCTACAATGTAAAATAAACTGCAGAGATGTTTTTTCAACGTAATTTCAAACTGTTTAAATATTTTGCGAAATTAACTTCATCTAAATCTAATATGTTACTTGAGTTCGCAAATCAATCATGTTTTACATCAATTCGACATCTGTAGATGTAAAAAATGACTGAATTGATGGTTGGTAAAGAGCAGCAAAATTTAACAAGACAACTTACATTTGCAGCAAATGATAAACAACACTATTATTTAAATAACGTTTTCAGTCAACATTTGACTGGTTTATTTTGCATCAACCAACTTATGACTGAACAGCCTTGATTCTTAAATGAAAATAGTCATAAGTAATGTGAATATAACATGCAAAAACAACGTCGCTTTTGAATTCTAAAAGCTAATAACAAAATGCTGAAAGCATGATCATGAAAACATATTTTTCCATTGCATTGTGCCGAGAAATAAACTGAAGATGAAAAAAAACATATTGTCTTTTGAAGTCAATTCGTTTCTCAATGAAACCTCTCAAGTTCACCTCGAATTTATTCGTTCATGGCTGATAGAGCGATGGCTCCATTTGTTTGAGAGAAAGTAGGGATGTCTCTGATGTTGGTTGAGACGCAAGGATCGCGAAGAGTCTTCTCGCCGTTCAGGATTATCGCTCACACTCTTGCTGATTCTACATGAGGAACGATTTGACCTAAATGAAGAACGAATTCCTAACTACCACAACAAAGAGCAAAAACAACATAAATACAACTAAAGATGTTTAACTACAGTTATGTAATCATAAATTTCACTAATGAGTAAAGTTTAGTACGGTATGGAAAACAAACTTCAATGCGTGATCAGTCTTGAATGATATATTCATCCGCATAACTAAATTTACGCAAACTGGTTATTTAACTTTGTTGTCTTGATAAACTAATACAAGCTTCATGCAAACAATCAAACAAACTGATTCTTTTTTTTTTGATAGACTGTAAAGACGTAAAGCGCAAAGAAAGCGTGAAAAACATGCCATGCTGGTTTAAATCAATACTGTACCATTTTTCAATGCTATTCAAGGCTTAAGTGTAAAATGGAGCAGTTTACTGACTTAGACTGTGTCAATATTGACCGAGTATTGTTAGACTCAAGCGCCTATCCTTTACTCTCTTTCCGCGCTCGTGCCATTTTCATTATTCTATTAAATGAAAACAAATTTGATTTGTCTCGGTTCATTGGATGTATAAATCCGTGGCTAAGGCACTAACACCATTGGCTGAGTGCCTGCCATTAAATTATGGCTTTCGGTGAGACCTATTATGTATTTTTCGACATTCCTTTTCACCTCATGGTGAGTTTCCAAAAGCGACAGAACGGCTCAAACAAGCAAAGTTAAGGAATTGCAAGTCAATTAGTTGTTTTATTTCTATTGCTTAACATTTATTATCGACTTCTGATCATTTAGTTTAACTTGGAACGCACCACATTAGTCATCAGCGGTTAATAGTTAAATTTAAAAAAATATTTAGTTATTTTGTTAATTTTGTGCTGGCAACACTTGTATGTGTACTTAAAGACACTGAAAAGTGAACCACTGTTTTTGTGTATTAAAAACCACACTCCTGAAAACGTGTAAGCTAACATTGACACAATCCTACCAAGCTTCATAGAACAACAAATTCGCACTTATGTGTTATCTGACACCAACTTCTACCATTTACATGTCGTTCCTTCTGCCCTCTTTTGTTTTATGACATCATCAAGAAAGATAAATTACGTATTTTATTTGCTGAATGAAAACGCACAAAAGTAAACCGCTTTTCCATTAACTACTACACATTTAATTAACCCCGTGCTTCTTTTATATGTAATGTTACAAAGAAGTAGAAAAAAGTTTTTTTGAATTATAAATAATCCCCCAGACAAATGATCCATTTGTAGTACTTAAAACCGCGTAACCAACACCGCACAATTGTTTCTGCTCGTTTTAAACTGTTACAGAAAACCAATAGAAATACAAACTACTGTGTATTTGATAAAAAAAGGGTTAATTACGCTAATTACAAGGTTCATAATGATTAAATAACAATCAAACACAATTCACCAACTTTTAGCTTTGGAGCTATTCCTAGGCTACAGCAACGCTCACTGCAGAAAAAAAAATACAGGCTATATAAATGTCATTTGTTGCTTTTCAAAACAGTATAAAATATCATATCATTAAAATTATCAATTTATGAACGTGTGTAATAATTTTTTTATTCAACTTTGTGGAATTAAACTTTTGTGGAAGTTTTGACTTCGCACTGTTGCCACTTAATTTTAACCCATTGACTGCCAAGCCTATTTTCCAAAAATAGCCCCACAGGCCAAACTATGGGTGACATATATGGGTGACGCAAACCTGAATGAAACATAGGCTGTCACCCATACATGGGTGACGCGGCAGTCAATGTGTGGCACAAGAAATAAACATATTCGCAGGCTGCATTAAGATCACCAACAACATCCAGTCTTGTGTTAGAGGTTCATCATCTACAGTGGAAGCAAAAACCGCAAAAAAGCACCATTCTTATTTCCCAGCTATGTTTTTGTTTTGACGTCGTGCTTTTTCAAACTAATTTTTGTGGAAAATTATTAAAAAGTTTTCAGCTCTCCTCACCAACTGGGTTTTGTTTACAGTCAATAAATAAAAAAATCTTTTGATTTTCAAAGACTGTCAAGCAAGCCTGTTGACAATTAACCCACCTCACCAAGCGCATCGATTAGTCATGTAAAATTTGATCATTATTTTTCTGGCACTGCACTTAAGAGCAGCCGCCAATCGGTTTCTTAACTTTAAATAGTGCAATTTTTAATGGGCTTTAGAAAATTTCTCCCAGCCAAAAAAGCTCAGTAATACTGAAAACCTTAGCTTTAATATGTTTTCAGTTTGTGGTTCAAGAGAGCATAATGGACTTAATGTCAACACAATAAATCAGTTTTTTTTTACAACCAAACTACGCCATAGAACTTTTGACATGAGATCTGGGTTAAGCTGAGTACCTCTTCTATAGAAAAACTTGAATTGAGAACTTTAGTTGTATATTTATTTCTTGAACAAATTGAGATATTAGTGTGACAGTCAAGTTACAGTAGATCTGACATATTTACGTTTTTACATATTTTCTTTCTGATAAGTAGATTATTGAGAACAGCTAAAATGTGGCAAAGGGTGTTAAAAAGCATTACGTCTTCTTGTGTCTGAAACCAGTAACCGGCTTAGATTTCTGGGTAGAAACCTACAAAAAACACAAAACTCGGTTACAAACCATACACCTACAAACGTTACAATCTAGCTCTAGATATAACAGCCACAGGCATAACATGAAAATAGATACTTGATGAAAAGATCAAACACACTCAAGAGGCAATCTAATATCTCCTGCATGAAGAACATAAAAGAGTTCAGCACTCAATTGAATGACGCCTCAGATCACAAGGAAATACTGTCTGATAGTTCACTTGTTTTTATAGAAGACACAAGCATAGAGATATTTTCACCATTGGTTATCGTGTTTTTGCTTCTAAGCTTTGTAAGCCAAGTGGTATCTAGAAGTGTTGGCTGGTGCCAGTAAAGAGTGGACCCTTGAGGTGAAAGTGGGATGTCAAAAGGCCAGGAATGCTTAGTTGATGAATATTAAAATCCTGCGTTGAACAAATGTAAAAAACGCTTAAATCGACGAAAAGTTATTGAGTGTTGTGGTAAAGAACTGAACAATAAATCAGAATAAATGGCTGAGGCAACTCCACTTAAAACAGGCCAAAGATATCGAACCAGATCGATCAACTGATCAATTGGTTTCATGAAAATACTTTTATCTAGAAATGACTTTCTTTTTTATCAAAAAACACCGAAAAAAAAAATTAGAATATATTTTAAGTTTTCAGTCGTTTTGTTTGTTTTTGTGTAGTAAATTTGCAGACCATAATTTCTTATCACGCTTTTGCAAAAACAAATTGCCTCTTAGTGAAAGAGACCTTTTATTTTGTCTGTTGTGCGAATTGCACTGCAATAAAGGTAGGACAAAGGTTTGGAAATCAGGTAATTTGTTTCAAAATCTAAAGTTTTGACATTGATTTAATGGCATGAGAAACACTCTGACTTCATCACAGAAAACTTAAAAAATAGTAATAAAGCCCACATCAAACATTCTTCAATCTTAGTTTTCAAACACGTACGACGCTTCTTCAAAGGATGAAAATGTGGTGACGTTTGTGGTGACGTCACACGACTGACTCTGCATGACGTCATGCAGTTCCTCAGGTGACTTTCTGATAAGAATCAAACACTTGTATATGGAACGTGTCGGAGCTTTCAAATCTTTTGATGGACATTGTTTCTTTTCTGAATAAAGCAACTATTGTAAGTGTGTTGTCTTTGCTTTCTTGAGCATGGCGGATACAAAACGGCTTTTATTCCAGTTTATTCTGGTTTATTCCGGCTGTGACATGAAAGAGTTGATACTTAGGCCCACAAGAGACATTGTAAAGTTGTAAATCTGCTGCTGACGTGATAGGACAAACAGTGCCGTTTTGTAGATTTTCTTTTTGCGTTTTGTGCGGTGGAATAAATAAATCAGCATCAAAAATTGCAAAGTAGGTCAGATTTGACAAATTGCGTTACAGCAATGTTGATATTCTTGTCAAAAATTTTAAGCTTGACACATCTTTCGATAGCCTAGAAAACTCTCCAAATTGGATCCAACGAAAATGGTCAGAATCTAATGCATTTTTTTCTGACCGTTCATTCACCCGTCGTTTGTTTGCCTACGCCCTACGGGAATCGATAAGAGAGCTTAAATTCGGTCGTGTGTGGTGAAATTCTTATAGTTTGGATCAGTCGCGAACTGCTTCGGCAAACAGCTCAAGACAAAAGAGATCGGCCGAAGCACAAAAGACTATTCCAAAACGTCTTACCGATCCATTTAGATTAGAGGTACTTCTGATAACGGCGGATACGTCACTACAGCGTACCGTCGAGCAAAAACGATGACAAAGCACCTCTTTACGGACAAATAGCAAGTCCTGTTGAAATGACCTTTTCAGCGGTGTTGCAACATCAAAGGCCCTAGTAGGATGTGACAATAGTGGTTGAGTGATTTTTTAGTCCACAAGTTGGAATCAAATGACCATGGCTATGACTGACTAACAGGTAATGCATTTGCTTGAGTTTTGCACCTCACTGAATTCCAATGCAATTCAAGACATGATCAACAGAAACAACCACAGCGCAAAAAGATTCCAATCGACAATATTTGGCCAATTTGCTGTTGATCAGTTTAATTTAAGTTTTATTGCTTTTAATGATGCAGAGACCATGAGTTCGGAAAAGATGTAGTTACAATATGGGCTTACGATGCGGGCTACTTGCACTAAACAAGAAAATACCCCACAATATAGGAAAAGTCACAAATGACACCAATAGTTGTTTGAATAGAAAAGCTATGTGGTACTGTATATACGCAGCTAGCAAAGCTGCTGGACCTATCCAAAACAAAGACAAATAAATAACAGATGACTGGTCGTGAAAGGTGACAGGCATTGCGATCTTCCAATATCAAACAAAAAAGAAATTGAAACAAATGTTGCAAAAAGTTTGGTTGTAAACTTTAAACACAGCTGGGTTGTTTGAGATAAAGAAAAATTGGCATGTTATTTTTGTTTGATTGAATCTTTATTCTCGGACTGACTAAGCTTCTTGCAGAGCTTAATCCTGGCAATTTCGCATACTTGTAGAGGCTTTGAATCACTGACGCAGGTCCGGTCACCAAGATTGACAGTGCGAAGTTTCCGATTGTCTTGTTGGCGGGGAATTATTCCATCCATTAGATGCCGCTGAATGGAGAGCAGTCAGTCCTTAGAGTGCGTTGCACAAGCGAACACCCTGACAGTCGAACCAGCGTCGCTTGGTCTTGAAGCTTCTGGTTTTATTTTTACTATGAGTAAAAAGAAAAAAAGATTTTTGACACTTTCAGCAAGAGTGTTGGCTACAACATTCATTTTCAGAAAAAGATGCTTTTGTTTGCATAGCAAAGAAAAACAATCTTAAAAATTGACATCATGATTTTCGTTCATGCAGACACGTCTAATGGTCGAAGCACCTGTCTTGAAGCCACATCAATGCCACGCAAATAGACAGCTTTCTGTAGCCACTTGATTATGGTAAACTTTATGTAATTGAATCACTTGAGTCTCGTGGGTTTGTTGTTTTTGTCGCTTCCGACAATGTTGCCGTTGCGCCTTTTAAAGACTTCACTCATTTTCGCAAGTCAGGCGCTATGATCGACGGTCTGAAATACTCTCTGCCGGGTTCACATGAGCTCATCCCGCGCTAATAAAGACAAATTCAAAGACACACTCTTATCCCAAGATGTTCAAATCACTCCACGACTACATTACTGAAAGAGAAACACTGGATAGCAGAAAAAAGTTGATTGAAACAACAAAGCGTTTTATTTTATCTTGCTATATGTTCTTTTGCTACAGTTAGAGGCAATTCTTGTGTTGACATCAACATTAAAAGACGTTGGTTTTCTGTTTTATTGAACTATTGACAAGTTGTTCCCCCGCGATTGCAACTAATTAACTTCTGAGTTTTACAATTCGACAAGTTCTTTGTGATCTTATGCTCCAGCACAGAATTGTATCGAATATGACATCATAAAGTACGCTATTCACGCAAAAACAACATTTGCCACAATCTCTTAAAGTAAGTACATTGCCTCAATATTTGACAATATGTACAAAAGACATGGTGATTTCTCTTGGCGTATTATTTGGTGCAAACACTGTCAAAATCTTTCAGTGTTTTCAAAGGGGTGGTGAAAAAATCAAAATGTGTCGCGCAATTTGGGTTAAAATACCGATAACTTTACAGAAGGCTTAAATGATAATTTGCTTCAAAGCAGCAACCAACCAACCATCCAAGAAAACGGAGAAAGTTAATCGTATTTGCATTGAGGAAAAATAGGTTAATATTTTAGCCTTTGTTAAAGTTCCCGTAACGTTGCCAATACTTGCTCTATATTGCAAGTCTAAATAAGTCACAAATCATGCTGCAGACTATCAGCCAAGCACCTGAAGAAGCTCCATTACCCAATGATGATCGATGACGTTTCGATTGGGGTTGTTAAAGGCGTTAGCGCGAGACATGACTTAGGGGTCCTCACGAGGACAGTCTCTTTCTAAAAACAACTTCCTTTTGGCCAGATATAAAACGGATAGAGACGCATTCTTAAGTGCTTTTAACATGATGTCGGTTTGAAAGTGTTGTGTCATTCCTCTTTCTAATGTAATCGTATATTGTTTGCCACGCTCAATGATTTTCACTGTTCATCGGTAGACGACAATTCAAAATACTTTAGCAAATGAAAAGCTTTTTTCGGAAAACTAACGTTAGCTTGCATAGTCTTGACTTATACACAGATACTGTGTCTTGTTGTGGTCGAACAAGCGTTTTATTGAACCAGCTAGCAAAGACAGCCTTTCTCAGCAATGCTAACTTGAAACAGAAGCTACAAGAAAAAAAAATGGTAAAGTTGCAACGGTAAAATACTAATTTTGCGTTGTTACTTTCTAGCAACTGGTTAAACACTGCGTAAAAAGCACATCAGTATTTTTTTGCATTCAAAGCTAGACTTGGTTCAACAGCATTTTAACACCATTGCCACCCGGGTGTAAAATTGGAGCAAACTCGAGTTGAAGTCTCGGACTGATGATTGGTGTTGGGTTACAAAAGACCATCTGGGCTTGATAAGTCACGAATTTTGAGAAAGCGAATGCACGTTTCTAAACCGCCATAATCAACAGTATGCAATTTTCTTTAAACCCTATACGCTAAGAAAAGCCATTGGCCCGAATGTCACTGCTATGCACGCGTAAAGGAATTTTGTGTTTAGTGCGCCTAAAAAACACTTTGGTATTTGGGGGGTGAATTTGATCATTCGTTTCCATGGTGATTTATCACCCTGATAGTGCCGATATAGCCCCCTGACCCCAAAGTGCTTGGTCAAGTTGTTTCATCTTATTTCAGGTCATTTTTTCTGTAACTTAACGTCGAATTTGCTCACAGGTTGTTAAACTTTCTTCCTAACTTCATCAACCCAACGGAGGCCACTACAGTTGTATTAAGTTGGTCATACTGCGTTAGTGCCCAAGCGTGAAAGCTTGGGCAGCTTTTGTTTGAACACTCGCACATTATCAAGTGTTTATATTTACAGCTTTTTAGACGGTGATATCATCATACTAAGGCGATTTATCTTAAAAGGAAAGTCGTGAAAAACGTTTGAAAAGCCTAAGTAGAAGCAGGCCATCTTACAACAGCAATTTAAATCTTTTCAGCTTTTTTCAAACAATTCTTATTTGTTTTTTTATTAAGACATGCATTAATAATATTATTAAAACTCTTTTTCGAATCACAAATTTGAATGGCATTTTGTGACCGCAAGTTCATCAGGCTGTATCAAATAAATATAAAAATATTTGGAAAAAGTGTATTGTAACTAGGGCGGATCCAGCCATTAGCCTTAGATGGGGGGATTTCAACAAAACGCAATGATGTGTAGGTCTACCTTTATCCGACCCTTGCAAATAGGCTACACCGTGAATAAAATTACTTTTCTGTGTTGTAAGGGGAGACGTTCACTCCAATCGTCGCCTCTGGATCCGCCACTGATTGGAGCCAATGGGAATGGTTATTAATTGTGAACAAATAAAGTATTTATTAATATCACATAAGTTTGTGATCCGGCAAATTACCAGCTTCACCGATGAAACTGCCGGGGCAGATTATTCTGTAAATACTGGCTACAACTTGTTTCTATCTGAGTTACAACGCAAAGTAGTGCAAACTTTAATAACAACAAAATCATAAGAAAGCAAATTGATAGTAATAAATCGAAACTTTTTTTTTTCTTTGCTAAACTGCTGCGATCAATCTATGTCAATGAAATAGAAAAACAAAATGGCGGGCGTTTTTTTGAGCGCTTCAAAAACGCATAAATCGTTTCTATTGCATGCATGACAGCGTTGATTGCAAAGCTGGTGAATATCGTGACCCTTGTTTCAGTTTGAGATTTTGTGTTTTAATTCGAATTTCAAATAATATAGTTTTGTGGTACTTGAAGAAATACTTAAAAGTTAACTCTTCTTGTCCGATACGTTATGTGATGCATATCAGCTGGCTTATTTACCATTGGAGATTGCCAAATAAAGGTTTGCGCAGGCAATTTCAGCTAAAACACAGACTTCGATTGACCGGATGATTGTAGACAGTCTCAAGAAAACATGTTAATAGTTTTTTCTCTCTACAGTTTAAAGTTTTAAACCTTCAAAACATTTGGCTAGGCTCACACTCACAAAACATTTCAATAAAAGTTATAATTTATGTTTTGAAACCGGACTCCTCAGCACAACTCACTGGATCGAAACAGAAAAATTACAGTAGATTAATATCAGCACAACTAGCCCGATAACTAGACAGTCTCAATACCCAAACGTTTATGACACATGTTTGAGCAACAAGACTTGAGTAACTTCCATCAGATATGCGATGCCGAAGTGATTTGAAACAATTTATCAAAATTAAGACTTCATTTTGAAAAATGGACCTCAACAATTACGCTACCTGTACGTTGGTTTTCCAACTGGTACCAATTTTTTGAAACACCTTTATGTTCATTGCAATGTCTCAAAGTTTATTGCTAAATTACAAGTGACCATTCACTATGATACGTGACACTGTCTTATAAATTGCCATTATTTTGGATGCAGATATTTTCTTAACTTCAAAGATTTACAATTGATAATAAGCAGAGTCATATTTTTGGTTTTAGTTTTTTTCAGAAGCCAACAAAGTGAACGTTTAAGAGGTACCATACACTGAAGCGCCGTTGCCTGAACCTATAGTGCTTGCAGGTGCAAGCATTTTTGCGTAAATGGACACTTTGTACAGCAGAAACGCATACGCCATTTTTAGTGCTGTTTGTCATCATATACTGTGGCGCTGTCAAAAAAGCAACGAATTCCAAGCAGACATGCATTCTTCAATGCGACTTGCAAAGTAGATATTAGCTTAATGTTCTGGCCATCATTCAAGAACAGCACGTTAGAAGACTGTTTTAGCAGTTTTTTATTTTTTTGAACACGCTTTTAAAAACCAAGATTTCCTTATTTATCTCAACTGCAGAATTATTTTGGTTTGACTGTAGTAGAAGAGAAATATTCAATTTGAAATGGCAATATTTTAGTATCGAAAGCTAATCGAGTTTTTCAAAGGTGAAGACTGAAATCGACAAAATAAACAAATTTTATTGCTGCAAAGAGTATTTACAATGAATCATCATGGCCAAGTCTTAGCCTCCAGAATGACGAAGTAGTAAGGACATCGTAACAGCATGCAGAAAATTGCACAAAAATGCAAAAAAAAAGACATACACAGCTGAGAAACCTACGTAGCAGTGACTTTGCTAATTGCCTTGTACCGTCAAACATTATGCAATCGCAAGGCTTCGTTGTTAGAAGAGTAATTGCGTTCATTTGAAAGTAGGCTATGCAGCAACACGTGAGCACATTTTAAAAGCAACAATAGCGGTAATAAATAAAAATAAGCACAAAACAGCACCGAGGAAAATATCCAGACACGTATTAGTAACGACTTAAAAGCAGAAATTAGCCTTTTACAAAACATTCTGGTTTAAATATTATGCAAAAGCACCAGTTGATAATTATGCTAAACTGTTCTACCTGTACCAAAGTTAAGTTGAAAACTCTAATAAACATTCATCTTTGTTAAAATAAAATAAGTTTTCGTTTAGAT
This sequence comes from Aplidium turbinatum, assembly GCF_918807975.1. Classification (NCBI taxonomy): domain Eukaryota; kingdom Metazoa; phylum Chordata; class Ascidiacea; order Aplousobranchia; family Polyclinidae; genus Aplidium; species Aplidium turbinatum. The sequence goes on from NC_137472.1 coordinate 53,575,115, forward strand.
AAACAACTATCACATTGTTGACTTTATTAGCAAGAAAGGTTCTTAGGTTTTTCACCACAACCGTTATTATTTCAAAATTTTCAAATGTGATTTTAAAAATATTCTAGTTAAATTTGTACACATCAGTAATCAGTATAACAGTAAATATTTTGCATATATAACAGGTCTTCATCACTTGTTGATAAAAACTGTTCAACGAAATGAAAACATGATAAATGTTGAAAAGTAGCTTGCTTATCTTTTTTTATAAACCAAAGATTTGCAATCAGAAAACATCGACCGTAGTATTGTAGGCCTACAGTCTTCGTTTCTCAAAGCAGCTTCTGTGAAAGCGAGCTTTGTGGTAGGCCTACAAACAGACCTACTGTAGTAGTAATATACTAATAAAAACAATTTCTTTAGTTAGACAATATTGAATTTTTTAGTGTTTTCCGAAAGGTTTTGAAAATGTGTTTAAAATGAATAAATTTGGCATCAAAATTTATTAATAACTTGATGAATTAGAATTTACCTTTAATTTTGTCCAAAGAAACGTAGAACATTTCAAATGAACTCAACATCATTATAGCCTGCGGTTTACATTGCAAAGACATTCTTTTATTAATTAATTATTTCCTGTGACTAATCGAACTATTGAGAAATGAAACAAAGGCGATTAAATGATATTTTCTGCCAACAAGATTGCACAAGTTTTTGTTTTTCAACAAAAATGTCATTTTTCAATTTCTGTAAACATTTACCGTACAAAATTGAAATCTATAGCTCACATTTTTTCAAAAACAATTTGTACAGTTTAATCGTGATAGGATTTGCTAACACCTCATGCTAATGCTGCAGAGCTATCAAAACGATGTAAACTAGTGTTTTAAAAATCGTTAATGTTGAAAATTTTGAGTATTTTGTCCGAGTAACAAGAACGTTGAATATGTTAAGATATTGCAATTACAACAGACAGTACACAACGTGCGTATTGTGTTGCCCATGCTTTATTATAAGCATGCGCATGCCAGAGTTAGTTATGATTCAAAAGAAAGAATGAGATAAAGTTACAGTTACACGTTTGCACGCTTGTTAGTTTGCCGGTACGCACCCTTGATAGTAGTTCTGGTCATCTTGATGCTCTAAGTTGTGTAAATGAAGCCCATTTTGTGGGCCTGGTTGTTGTTGGGGTGGATACGATCCACCGATCGCGTTTGAAAAATGAGATGCGGATGTTGCTAATGATGCTGGCGGAGAAGAAACGGACGAAGAAGCTCCAGCGTTCAAAGAGGGACCAGAGGATGCATTTGAGCACTGTGAAGATGCTGCTTCATTTACCGGAGGAGGCATCAAGCCACCGAAAGTGTTTATTCCGCTGTTATAATAATGCATAGCTTGGTAGGCTCGCAAATCCTTTGATGGAGAGTAACACTGCTGCATATGTTGATGCTGCTGTTGCTGTTGATCAGCTGCGTTCATTAAACTACTTATAGAAAACGGATGCGGGGCAAATGGACTTGCAGCGACAAAGGGATTGTGCTGCGCGACCGCAGCGGCATACGCTTGCTGCACTTGTGCGTACTGAGCAGAGTAAGCATTGTGTGGATCTTGTGCAACCCCACTCGGGCTGTTTTGATTCAAAAGATGGTGATTGTGCGAATGGATTTGGCTAGAACCAGTTGGTTGAGCTTTTTCTCGGACTACTGCCATGTCGTGCAGATCGTGTCTCTGTAGATCGGGTGATGGGGTAGTTCCAGGAGTTTTCAGACTAACCTGTTGCTGATTGCTCATGAGTTGGTTTTCAGGATAATCTTGGTTTGAAATTGAAGTAGAATGTGAGGCATCAATACTTTCATTTGAAACTTGTAATTGCTGCGAAGATGCTTGTTCTGGAATGGGATTGTTAAACTGTTGCACGGACTCATGGCTTGTGGAAGTGACTGAAGTGGACAATTCTTCTATTTTTTGTTCATGGTCAGAGTCTTGGAAGCGTCCCAGCATTTCTGAAGGACTGTTAGAGCATGAGTTGTGATTTGATGACGAAGGCGGTGAACAGTCATCTTCGTTCTTTATAGGATCAGAAGGAGATAATGGGTCCATTCCTGAGGATCCCTTTTCTTTTTTATTGCTTTTAAATCTTTTTTGTCGTCGAAGATAACAACCGTTTTCAAACATGTTTCCAGCATCCGGATGTAGCGACCAATAAGATCCTTTTCCAGGTTTATCAGCGGAACGTGGCACTTTGACAAAGCAATCATTGAAAGACAAACTATGACGAATAGAATTTTGCCACCGTTGCTGGTTTTGTCTATAGAAGGGAAATAAGTCCATAATCCAGTTGTAAATTTCACTTAAAGTCATCATTTTACATGGTGCTGATTGCAAAGACATGGTGATCAGTGAAATGTAACTGTATGGTGGTTTTGCGTGAGGGTAACCCCTTCTTACGCCTTTATCGCTCGGTCGGTTGCACATCATCGCCATATTGGAAGGTATTCCTACGCCAGGAGCCATCCCGGCGTACCGAGAGCCGATTACCGGGGAAACAGCGGCAGCCGCCGCGGCCATTTGTGCCGAATGTCCCGGGGGTATGCCATAGCCTTGGTTCATGGGGTTGTTGAAGTGTCCCACTTGGCTTCCTGCGCCAGGAATCGACATGGAGTTAATGGGGTTCACATACGGAGATGATTGCATTCCATTACTTCCCATCCCGTATGATTGCGAAAATCCTTGATACTTGGACGGTGGAGGAGATAACATCATTCTCATCCACAAAAGTTATAAAAGTCTAATTTTTAAAAATGTTTTTGGTGCACAATCTGTTGAAATACAACCTCTGGTATACCTGGAAAAGCAATTAAGTGTTACAAGTGTATCTAGAGAACCTTCTCTTAAAAAATACAAATTTCATTTATCAACTGCAATAAAGCAGAAAAAACTCCAGACTTTCAACAGCAAAGCGCTTTGAAACGAAGAATGTAGAAGGTAGTTTCTCCCTTTCAAAAAATAAAAATTAAGTAAAAATTAAGTCATCATGAAATGTTGTAGCCTAAGTGGCAACCAGCATTTATTATCATGTTTTGTTAATTTTCTGCCACTGACTTTTTAAAAGTGCTATACTAGCTAATGATTCTATGTCTCAAGAAAGCAGCCTGTTTGTTATGTTGAACTGATCATTCTATCTTTAGTAACGTAACGTAGCCATCAGAAAATGTTGAAGACAATAGCTGATAGCAACCTACCTAGCTTGCGGTCACGTGAAGACGACAATTTCACTTTGTGTTTTATCGTAATTTTGAAAATCTAAAAAAAGTTATCGAGCAGCATTTTGTTATGTAAAAAGGCCTAGCTAAACAATAGCCTACCACATCTTTACTACGCATCAACTTCAATTAAACTTTTAAAACAAATATAAATCTAGCAAATGATCTTACATAGCTTCTGTCGGATATCTGACAATAATCTTCTCATTCTTGTCACCTCTGAAAGTTAGTTTTGTCCGGTCTCAAATTATTCCATGAACGTTTCTGTGTGAGCTATCTTGTTTCGAGGTCACTTGCTCAGACTAAAAAATTAGAAAGTGAAGCACGTTAAATTCATACACCCACGCACAAAGAGGTCTTCTTGCGTCTCGCACACCAGCGAGTAAAAAACATTTTTCACTAAAATTTAGTTCGTATTCAATTGGGTAGTGACTTGTTGGCGACATCTAACGATTAATTTACGAAGATAAATTTTGCAACTTTGCAGAAAATGCGACTGATTAAAATTTAAAAGAAAATTCACAAAATTAAGCAAATTGCGGCTTTTGTTGTATTAGCTTGAATCTCGGTTTTAACAAAACATTTTAATACTTTTTAATTCAATTGAAAAAAACGAAACATATCGTATTGTCGAAACGTAGTATCGCATTCTTCACATAAAAAATGTTTCATATTTTAATTTATTGTCATTTCTCCGTTCACTTTACGTGTTTCTTACTTGACTATAAAATTAACTACTTTTAAACACACAAAACAATCAGTGACGAAATACGGGATTTTGAAACACATATTGTCGCAAAACTTTCTGAATTACCTAACGAAAATTTTGTACCGCGTAGGCTACAATATAATCATATCGTATTCATAAAGCATTGTTGAAATATTACTTGAATAAACTTATTAATGTAAATGTCAATGGCTCAAGAACAGTTATGGCTGCTCGAGCTGATGCTTTATGGACAATTAGACTTTGTTATCTCATGTTTCAAATCCTAACATCATCAATTGTGACAAAAAAGTCTGATATGATATTTCTTTTTTGCTTTGTTCCAAAAAGTTACAACATACAGTAGGCTACATGGGAACTGTCTGGCTATTTCTAAACTGACGTAGTTAACTCAAATTCCTGTCTTATAAAGCGAGAAATTTTGACCGTCTGGAAAAACTTTCTTTTTTCTGGTTCTGTTTGACACCCGAATGTTTTTGACACGAGTTTGGGAACGTTTGAACTCAGCGGCAATCTCATCCATAAGACAAGACCCGCTTAAAAACAAATTTTAACTTCGGTGCAAGCCAATTAAGTTTTTTTTCAGTTTGTTTTCGGCGCAATCAAAGAGCTTTCAAATTAACATTTTAATTCTAATCCGTTGCTCTTTGGACTTTTTTCGAGAGTTTAATGCAAGTAATATGAATTCAAAAAGAAAGGACCATGTTTTCCAAATTTGTTACTTTGTTCAAACCAAATTTTAATAAACACTTTTAAACAAGTTTGGAAAATAAAAGTATAATTGACCATTATTGTCGTTATTTGGTACATAAAACAGGCTACTTGTAAGAACAGAGCATTAATTTTCAGGATTCAACATTTACACATACGGAGTACGTAGTGTAGTGCCATATGAATAAGCCATATGTAGTGCCACATGGCATAGCTCACATATGTATAAAATAAACCAACAAAAGTTTAATAATTATCCCTTGAAGCTAAAATGTTATCTTGGACATTTAATAACTGAAAATGAGAGGTGTGAACATGAAATTCTAAGACGGATAGAAATTGCAAGAACTATATTTCGAAAAACGAAAAATGTTTTAATCAATCAAAGTTTAAATTTATCAATTGGTCAAAGAATATTAAAATGCTATATCTGGTCAACCCTTTTATACAACTCTGAAACTTGGACAATGTTACAAAAAAATGGAAAAACGGATCGATGCCTTCGAGCTCTGGTCATACAGGCAAATGTTAAAAATTTCATGGAAACAAAAGATCACTAACGACGAAGTATTATCCAAATTTAAATCAAGCAAAATTCTCTTACAAATAGTCAAAAGAAGAAAATTAAAGTATTTTGGACACACAATAAGGCAAAACTCGTTACAAAGATCATTAATAGAGGGAAGATAAACGGTAAAAGAAACAAAGGCAGACCAAGAATGATTTGGACATCAAACATCACTAAATGGACAAAATTAAGTTATGAAAATGCAGTACGAACAGCTCATGGTCGAGAACAATGGCGCATTGTATCCAACCCTCAATACGAGGAAGGAACGTAATGATGATGATGATGAAGCTAAAACCAGAAACAACAAATAAAAGAATTTGGTAACATACAAAAATTTATTGTTTCAAGCAGCAAGGCTCAGAGTTCTGTAACAAAATCAACAGAATATGAATATCACTAATTACAATTAACGAACTCATTTGTTGATCAACAACATTCTTCATGCGATTTTGCAAAAATATTTTTTTACTTTTGATTGTTTTACCAGCCGTTTGATTTAATTTCTCAAAATTGAATTGAGCAAGAACAGAATTAAGCTGAAAGTAGTTCGAAAAAATAAAAATGCCTCCAAAACGCGGTACTTTTTTAAGATTAATTATGATATTTTTAGATAAAAATTCAAAGAAAAACGAGTTTTCCAGAACGCCAAATGTCAAAAGTTCATTTTAGCCAGGTTTCTTTTTGCTTCTGACACAATACAACACAAAGGATTCAAATGAGGCATGTCATAGCTTCAACCACATTTCGTTTAGCTGATGTCAATGTACATCTGAGGCTGCTACAACGGTAGGTCGAAGTCACACCAGTTGGCTGTTCGTATTTGCTTAGGTCGGAAGCGTATGGCGCACCGACCATGACCAGCTATCAGGATGGGTAAGAAAGTGCGCTGAAATGAGCCAAAGCAAAGAAAATATTTATCAACTGTCACCTTTTGTCTTTTTTCTATGTGACCTTCCGTACAACGAAAAGACCAAAACTCTCGATCCCTTGACGAGATTCACGTTTTCACCGGGGTAACATTAATTTATCATTGATTGTTTAACTACGGATAGAATAATTCATTTCAATGAAATATTCGGATGTCGTTTAGCTTAACATACAAATAAGGTGCTTGTGGATTTTGTAAATGACTAAGAAGCCTTTGTTTCCCAAAAGCGAAGATATCCGTTGAAACAAAATATAATTTTTCATTTTAAAAACAAAAACGAATCATAAGCGTTTCCAATCATTAAAATATTCTTGTAAACTATACTACAAACGAAAGAAAACTCAATATCTGTTCATTTTGACTTGCCAAAGTCTAAACTTTTGGACACTGGTTTGGTTCGTTTCAATTGAAATCAAAAATGCCTTGATTTTAAATCAACTTTATTTACTCATAGGATTCGTTGTCAATGGGGTTACCTCTGCAGGGTTACCTTTGCGTCCGTAGACGTTGAATCAATGTAAAAATGATGGATTTTGTTGCTTGGGTTTACAACATTCTGGCAACAAACCGCGAATCCACACTGCTACTATCCCAACCAGATCTTTTCTTGCTTTATTTAACGTTTGTTGACGTTGTATCAATGCAAAATGGACTGATTTGCTGGCTGGGAGCGGATAAGAAGAAATGATAAAAAGGCAGTCTCCGGTGCTTGCTATTTGTTTTAGGTTTTAGAGAATTTAGTATTTGTTTTAACAAACGGTTTAACCGACTGTTTTAGTTCCTGGATAGTTTTTGATTAATTACCCACAATCAAGATTGTAAATTCATAAATCTGCAGAGTTGTTTTTTCCGCGTTTGTACCAAGATACAAAATCAGTTGTTCTTTCACATTGATGCAAGGTCAAAACGACTGATTTTCTGTATGTATTCGTAAGTTTACCAGCAGCCAAACAACACAGATTTTCAAAATCAAGTTTTTGTTGAAATAAAATAAAAAGTTTAGGATTTGGATAATGAATACACAATTCTCTCACTGCACTTTAAACAAGACAAAAAGTTTAATAGATTTGTCGGAAAGATTTGGCCAAAAACATACGTTGTTTAATATTATTAAACAATTATTTGATTGTTTCAATACTTACATTAGTAAACATTTTTTAAAAGCATACCACATTCTGTTTTCTATAAGCTGTAGCGCTTTCTGTTGCTTATACACAATTGCACATACCTCTTATACTCAATATGGATATAGCCTACTATAACAGCGAATCTGCACTGTCACGCAAAACTGTTGCGTTGCTACATCTAAATAAAATAAAAAGAAGCATAGCGTGCTATTGTACTATCTATTTAAATAATTACAAAATGTTTCGGCGTTTTCTTAAAGCAGGTTTCTATATTAAGAAATAAAAACATCTTGCTCCAAATTTTGGTTACAATTTTATTTGACATTTTTGTTATAGGTCTTACCAATGTCATCAAAGATTGCAGTTAAAACCGGTTAAAACCGCATCTTGTGAGTTGCAATCCACTTGATTTTCTTTGAACTAACGTTGATTATTATGGAATGATCTTATAGATTCATTATGAGCAAATACAGCTGTGGCAATAATAATTCGCTAGTTAAAATCTTTGGTCTATGAAAGCAATCGCTCAATGGCCAATCCGGCCTATTGTCAAGCATCTCAGAAATTTGTCACTGATTGTTTCATCAGTTGCAATGCCGAAATGACATATTAAAAATTGCTCGATAGAAAACCAATACTTGCAGATACAAATAACATTCTAAAAAGATTAATTCAACACCCAGATGGGACACAGCAGGAAGAGAATAACATGTCCAGTTGGCTGAACTGATCTGACATCAGCGAATAAATTATGATCGCCGAAGAGGTGTTTGTTGCAAAACGAAATAATTCCTAATTTATCAGGTTTCGACACAAGCCGATGAATGATATAATCTTTACAATAACGAGCTGTTTTAGAGAAAGTCCATTTTACAAACAATTAGTAAGCAGTATGCGAGTTATGATTTCTATTTCCTGACTCATACTTTCATAAGTGACAGCACCATAAGTAAAAACCTAAACGGACAGTAGCCTAATCGAAAAACAAGCTCAAATTATAACATAAATGCTACTAAGTAGTCTAAACTGCATTTATTATTTTACTCTGTTACTAGTAGTATTTAATACATGGATTCATTTTAAACAAGCTTGCTGTTGAAAACAAGCTAAACTTTTTTGCAATGACAAGAACAAATCTTGCCTCAAATGCTCCGGTTAGAAATGAAGTCAAAACTGCCATTTTCCAGTTATACCAGCTTCATGCTTGGAAAGCAAACATCAAACACTGTTTATAGGCTAATATTTACGTAATTCATCCCTTTCGAAACGTTGGATCCTAATAAATTTATACACGTTATTTAATCTGCAGCTAGACTAATGCTAGACTAATGTAGAGTATCAAAGTGAAACTGTGAGAAACCTTTCACTTGCCTTTAAAACTAAAAAGAAAGTTTTGCCGACTAGTGTGATTTGTCCTCAGTAGGCTATAGCCTAAAAACGTGCCATTGAAGTCTTACCTTTGTTCTAAGTGAAGATAATTTTTAAAGTTGACTGAAAACACTGTAGAAATAGTGTTAATTTTACTTTTGAAGAGAAAGTGTTGTTCAAACAAATAACTATAACCAGCTGAGAAATTCTGTGTTTGAACTGAATTTACGCGTTTTGCCATTGTAGGATTACATCTCTGTTGTACCACTGGCTTTATTTGTGAGTCCCATGGTCTTTCATCGGCTGCAGGGTTTTCCGAATAATGAAACAAGAACAAATTTGCTTATTTGCATGAGTGTGTTTCTCAACGATGGATCTTGTGAAAAAAACTCCATGAGTGATCCAAAGCCAGTTACAAGACAAATGCAAGACAATTGTTAAAACTATCCCAGACAGCAAAATCCGTCATTTTTATATTGATTCAACGTCTGCAATCAATGTACAAATAACGTATTTTGCTGTTTGGGATAGGCTAAGTTTATTGAATCACGACACCGTTGTTTGAAAAATTGAAAACCTGAAAACGAAATTTCTGAAATAAGCAGAACACAGAAGAATCTTCGATGAGGCCTGGCATAATGACGTGAAGATGCTCAACCGAATTTTAGATAAGGAGCTGCGAGGATTTTTTAATATCACAAAAAGTTTGCTCCTCAAATGCAAGAAAGAACAGAGTTCTTTCATTCACACGTAAAGTGTAAGACGTTTGATTTGAACATAACTTGAATTTGTTTTTATGTTAGTTGCCTAAATGTGAGGATAATCTTGAATAGTTTCGCAAATATAAATCTAAATCTTTCATCTGCAAGACTGCAACTCTCAATTGCGCAACATCACTGATTGCAGTTTGTTGCTGCCAAAGTGGATTTAATCAGACAGGATTTCATAAGAACAATCGTATAGATGAGGGCTTGTTTTGCAAACAAACTTTTCTGTAAAATTTGGGTCGAGTACAGCACTGATTTATAATGGTACTACACTTTTCGTCTAAATCGATTTATTGCGTAATTGTGTCAAACCAGATGCGATTAAAGACTGATTGAGAAATTTTAAAGTGAGATTAACTTTTATTAGCTCCCTAAAACTCCCAAATTGCAAAAAACTTTGAAGTAGTTTTGAATCAACCTTGGGTTTAAGTTTATACAAGCAGGTAAGATGGTAAAGGATTAGATCACAGCGAACCAAATTCCAGAAGAACTGTGGTTTTATTTAATCTCTTTCCTGGAAATGGCCAGAAAAATATCAGTGTGATTTGTCAGTCTATTTCAGGGAGTGCATCATTTCATTCACATATTACAGATTAGTATTTTGTGTGAAGAACCACTGCTCACGGGAGCCCAAGTCAACCATCAAAGCTCAAGGTAGGTGCTTGAATATTCTGCTGCACTTCTAAAGGATTTGTCAGTCTATTCTAGGAGTACACCCACACCCCTTCCTTCACAATTAAAAATACAGAAGGTTAGGCAAGTATCTTGAGCAATTGAGCATCCGATGGTTGAAGTGAACTACTAAGAGCAGTTTACTGCAGTAGTTACTAAATAGCATTGACTGACGGTGATAAAAAAGTTTAAGAATAGATTTTCACCTGACCTGGCTTTAACTTGTTGTCAGCTTAGCCACAGCTATGCCTGCAGTACTCCCCAGACGGCAAATCAACCGATTTTTAGATTGATTTAACGTCTACGATTGATTTGCTGTCTGAAATTATTCTGAAATAGGCTACAGCACGGCCTATCTGCTTGTACTGCGAAAGAAATTGAAGACTGTTTAATTTTGTGCTTTGATTAAAATGTGTCATTTAAGTCGCTGCTTGTTAATAGGCACTACGTCTACAGTTGTTGGAAACAAAAAGTGCTTGAAACGTTTCGCAAAGCAAATAAAACCGTTGAATAAACGTAACCACAAAAATTGTGCAACAATTATTATAATTGTTTTATGAAAATGAAAACGTAAAGCTGGTAATCTGAAAACAACTGTAAAAACGAAAATTTTATGCATGTGATGTAAATTGCTCTGGCTTTGTAGAAATTTATACTTTTGTTGCTGCTATGACGCAAACACAACAAAACTGCAAAAGCAAACACCGATTCACATGCATCTGAACATCAAGACCGCCACCTTACGGCAAGTGACAACAAAATTTTGTGCTACCAAAATGTTTTGCTCGTTGTCAACTTGTCTTGTCAATGTTCAAACCATAAAATTACAGTGTAAAGACAAGCTATCAAACCTAAAACTTATTTAACTTTTTACAGTGTATAATGTAACAGCTCAGTAACAGTAACTGCCAATTTTACAAACAGTTGAAAACATAAAATTCAAGCAAGATTTTATCATTTGAACAAAGTGAAAACAAAATTAGTAGCCTGGAAAAATTCGATTTCAAAAACTGAGTAAAAGAAATATTAACTGGCAATAGACCTAAACCGGTTTTACTAGCAGTGAAAAGCATAAATTATGAAGACATGCGGTCATAAGCTTATTTTTTATATCAGTCTCCCCGATAGCTCAGTTGGTTAGTTCGTGACTTCGTGAACGAAGAAGCTTTAAGATCAAGCGGCGCTGGTTCGACTCTCGGGGTGTGCACTTGAGCAACGCATTCTAAAGACTGCTCTCCATTCACAGGCACCTAATGGATGGATAATTCCCCTGCAACAACACTTCAACAATCGGAAAACTTCACTCTGTCAATCTCGGTAACTGGCCTTGCGTCAAAAGCCTCTACAAATATGCGACACTACCAGAAATAGCCTGTCAAGGCTTTGTCATTCCGATGATAAAGGTTCAGAAATCAAAACCAAACCATTCAAAGCCAGCCTTTTACAAGTCTAACAAAAACGATTTGAAAACGTTTGTTTGGAGCAAAATGATTGAACATTTGGTCAATCTGAATGAAATACACAACGAAAAAAAAAAGAAACTAAAACTGCAAGGAGCAAAGACAAACTTAGCAAGGAATCGTGTCCTAGGGATGGTAAATTTAGCTTACACGAAATAGATTCTGCTTTAATTCCATTTTGCGACAAAAATCCAGAATTTGCACCAACATGATGGCCAACTGTGTCAGGTTTAGTCTAATCATCTTTGATTTCTCTAGACCAGAGTCCAATCCATTAGTTACGTCACGCAAGGCAAGACGACAGGGGTTTGATATTTCTGTACATGATTGTCAGGATGTGGGACTCTAGGGAGGTTTATCACAGGATGCTAATTCTCGAAGTTGCTGAACACAGCGTGATTTTTACTTCACGTCAGATTATTCTCTCTGTGTTGATGACGCTCGCTTTGATTTTTTTCTTGATTTGTGAAAACCCAACATTCCGGGAGCAGCAATACCCGCCACAGTGGATGACACAACAGCTTCTTTGAAAAACGTTATGTGATCCTGTTCGCTGACCATAATATTTTTCATTTGATACCTAAAGCAAATAGATAATTTTGTAAGCAGGTTAAAACTATATCTTACAATAAAATTACTGAGTAATATTACAAAAAGACCTAGGTCTACTGATATATATCTGTAATTTAGCTTATAGGCCTAATACAGTCTTCAGTGAGGGCCTATAGTTTTATGGTCAGCCTTTATACGGTTTAGTAGGCTACAGTTGCTTTATAGTTGGTTTGTGTTGTTTTGTTTTCTGGTTTTTTAAAAGTAAAGTTAAAAGATGTAAGAATCACACAATTTTCACAGAAAGCAACACTGTTTAACCATAACACAAAAACATTATGGAGTTATTAATCCTGGTTTTAAGAAATCCTTGATCGAATTTTTGTCTATTTCAAATAGGTGTTAGCTCAGTGAATGGTTGTATGATTACACACAGGGCTGTGTGAGCAGCATCTTAGACTCCTCTCCCGATATCCACTATTGGGCCTCTATGTTTTGTGACGGCTCTTAAAAATAGGACAAGAAAGCGTTAGATAGTGGCCGCAAACTCTTTCACTGTTGGGAAAAAAATCATTTTCAGGACAGGGTAAACAACTTTAAGATCTTTAGATAGTAAATATGCCGACAACTCAGTAGGAAATCTGCAAAAAAGTTGGGGAAAGACCAGTGTTTTAGGATTTTTTTTTATAAAAAATGGGCAATGCAAAACTTAATGTCCAAAACAGTAATAGTGGATAGGGAGGTGTGGGGGGCTAGTCCCCCGGCAGATCTTGAGATATATGATATTGTTTTGGTCACTTTTCATCCATTTTTGGCACAATAATGTTATTTTTTTTATCAAGATGTACACTTTGTATGTAACCACTCAGACAGAAAACTAGTCGTTTATTGCACATTCATTAAATAATTGTAAAAAAATGACTGATTTGCCGTCTGGGCACAGGTCGTTTTGTATGTAGGCCAAATTCACAAAATTAAAATTGGATTTTGGCAGAAGGTTTGGTTTAAAATTTAAGTTGGCTTACCCCTTCAAAGAAACAAAAGAAAAGATAAACAAACCCTTCAAAGATAAACCCTTCAAAGAAAGATAAACAAACATACAAAACTCATTCACGACCGCAGAAAGATTCCAATAATTTGTTTATTGGAAATTTGTATAGCCTGGTAGGCTATGGTGTAGCCTATCAGCAGGCTAAAACTTCGCAAAATTTATTTGAGGCATTCAAAACAAATTTGAAAAAAAAAACGTTAACAATATTGTTATGTAACTTGCCTGGTGTAAAAGTGATAAAAAAGGTATCCCGTCATGCTGATAAAAAGCATCATTCCGGCTACACTTGGCCAGATAATCTTATGTCCTTCATGGTGTTCTTCTTCTTCTACTTCACGACATTCACAATTGCATTCTAACCTTGAACCATGCTCGCTTTCCGCTTCTTCCCCATGACCCCCACCTCCAGTCTCTTCCCCATGACTTTCACTTCCGTTCTCTTCCCCATGAACCCCATCTTCAGTCTCTTCTCCATGACCCCCACCTCCCATTTCTTTTCCGTGGCCTTCATCTTCATTAGCATTTTTGTGTCCACCATCTTTTGATACATTCCCATGGCCAACATTACCTCCGGGATGAATGTTAGTGCGGTTGTTATCTACTTCACTTTCCCGGATGCTGCCTTCCGTTGTGCTGGTGTTGTGGCCACTAACAGAAGTTTCGTTTCTTTCTCCTTCTGCAGATTTAGAAAAATACAATTTTTTAGATGTTTTTGAGCTTCTCATGGGTGGAACAACTCGCAGTAGGTTCACAAGAGGGGTAAATAAACTCCAAATAACACACTTCCCCAGCTTTCGGATGTATGTGTCGTTGCAACAGTCAGATCAGCAACTGTAGCATTGTACATTATTATTACTCAATTATTGTGACGTCAGACACTTCTCAATCAAACTGTGCTTTGGGGTTGATACAGGGCCGGATTTAGCTGATGGGGGGCCCGGGGCACTTTTAGATCGGGGGGCCCCCCTGTAAAAAATTTTTCGCGCCTACGGCGCGAAAAGCCACCTCCACGTCTACAATAGCATTACTCCAGCACTACACACCAATTTGCAGAGTCTTTAAAGGCTGAAAGGAAAAAAATAACACAAAGTTACAATTTTTCCACTTAGGGGGGCCCTTCAAAAGTCGGGGGGCCCGGGGCACATGCCCCCTCTGCCCCCCCCTAAATCCGGGCCTGGGTTGATAACTAATCACTGGCTTCGTTACTGGCCACTCACGCAAGAAGTGTGGGTCGTTGAAAGCAAACTTATCCTATTGCAGCGCAATGCATAAGTTGCTTGGTTCGTCGCGGTGGTTTAGAAAAGTGCCTTAGGCTTACGTAGCCTACTTTTTATGGAAAAGTATTAAAAGAGATATTAATGTTTTGCAGTGTTAGCTAACACACTTACTTCTGATATTTCTAACTAATCTATACAAACTACGCATTGGTGGACACGTTTGGGAATCTTTTAGCTTTTTAAAATAAATTTTGAATATGCAGTAAGTATAAGCTCTAATAATAACAGAGTGTGATTTTAACAAAAGTTTGAATCAACAAGGTTGATGATTATTGTTATATCTTTTTAAATGAATAATTGCAGTATTACATGTATTGCATCACTTATCACATCTGGTGCAACTAAAAAATTAGGTTGATAAATCAACTCATTTAATTATGTCCCAATTTCGACAGCTTTGAGGCTATTTTTACAGAAATACAATTCTTGAAAAGACGTTTCCTGAAGAGTGTTTCTTTTCTGTCATTGCATACAGACGAACGGATGCGGGAATCTTATGTTACAATTTTCCCACGAAGAGATTATGGTTTACCGCTGTGACCAGTGGGTGTTTTAGTTTGTTTTAAATCACACACTATTAGTGTCACTATATCACTACATTTTCGCACATTAGTATCAACGACCATATTCTAATCTATCGTTCTTTAAGTTTTGCATGCAATGACATAACCACAAAACAACCTCTATTTTTTGTTCAATAATTAAATGTTCCAGCGTTACCAGATTTATTGTCTTCTTACCTGCATGGCAAAGAGCAAATAACAAAACAAACCAACAAACAAGAATCACTTGCTTCATCTTTTCTGTTTGGATTGATTGAACGCAACTTGTGAAAATTTTTCTTAATACCTAGGCTATAACAGGTCAGTCAGTGTAACCTATCACTTGACTTGGTGAAAATGACTTTTAATTCATTTGGCAACCTTAACTAAAAAAGAAAACAGAGACTAAGATAATGCTTTGTATGTTATCTATTCGATATAGATATTTGAGGATTTTTATCCTCGAACTGAGAAATAGATACCTAGATAGAGATTTATTGGTTGCTGCAAATCAATGTGTGCTACAATAATCAAAATGCTGTGTACAGTATAACTGCTTAAAGGGTCACAATTTTACAAAACTTTGTCACACAATTTTGCAATCACAGCAACGGGAGGCTGCGAAGTGACCATTCCCGGTCTTCAAGTCAAGTCGTTATACCCTCAAACTCAACAATGATATACTTGGCTGATTGTGCTACTGCAAGTGGTTCCACCGATGATCAGGAAGATCAGGAAAGCCTTTTACATGCTTAATCCCAAGCTTACCTATAAAGGCTTTGAACCAGTGGCACAGACCCGATTACTGAGAGTGACAAAGTGGTTTCTTCTTGTGAAGAATGTTGTTGCCTATAAGTTATTTCATCCACTAGGTGCCGCTGGATACAAAGCAGTTTTGAAGATCTGAATTGAATGCATTGCTCAAGTAAACTCTTCGAGAATTAAACCATAGCTCCTTGATCTTAGTATTTCTTCGTTTATGAATGTGGTTGCTCAACCGACTCGGAGATTTGTCGTATAAGATTGGCTATCCTATTGCTTAAGAACTAGACAACGGGCGATTCAGGCTTTGATAATGCCGGCTTCAAGCTTATTTCTCTCCTTCGTTTTTCAACTTTTAAGCTTTAGTCAGAAGACAGATTCAAAACACAGTGCCTAATAATATTGCAGTCTACAGTTCAAGAGAAATAATAGAATGCGTACTCGACTAGCCTTGAGGGCTACTAGGCTAAAGTGGTCTATGCAGGGCCGTGTGAGCATCATCTTGGTTATTTACCCCAAAATTCACTAGTGGACCCCTATGCTTAGTGATGGCTCTTAAAAATAGGACAAGAAAGCGTTAGATAACTGGACAAAGATAACTGGACAATGCAAAGCGTAATGTCTGAAAAATTAACGTAAGATAGAGGGGTTGTGGGAGCTTATCCCCCAGAAAATATTTACAAATACAACCTTGGTTTGGTCACTTAACTTATTAGGCATTAGTGGCGCAGTAATGTTTTTTTGTCAAGATGCACACTTGGTAGGCCTATGTAACCAAATTCATCAAATTGAAATTAGATTTGAGTGGAAGGCTTAGTTTAAAATAAATTAGTCTGCTGTAGGCTATTGAAAAAAAAATCTTCATTTATTGAAAATTTGTATACTGTAGCTTAGTAGGCCTATTGTGTAGCCTTTCAGCAGGATAGAGCTTCGAAAATTTGTCTAAGGTGTCCTGACCTTCGCTTCACCTCTAGTATTTTCACGGCACTATGCACTTTATAGCCTAATATCTCCAATAATACAGAAATTTATCAATTTCATTGTTAAATAACCAGGCTATATGAGTGGGCAGTGTTTACTGCGAGTATTACATTATTTGGTTAGTTTTTTGTGGGACATAAAATCTTTCTATGCTACTCCTTTAATCCATTTTCTGAAAATATGCACGCCCAACATTGCTAGTTAGTTAAATAAAATGTGGTTGAGCAAGGAAAGCGAGCGAAAAAATTTGCAAACATGAAAAAAACATAGTAGCCTAAATGATAGCCTGAATTAAAAATTACAAGCCGAAAAACGCTGCACGGACTAAATATGCGTAGGCCTATAGACAGAGGTGGACCCCAACCTGAGGTTTGGAAAGCAGTAGCCTAAATGCGGCCTTGCATGATTTAAGCTATTGATTATCGAGATTCTGCCAAAGCTTTTTTCTTTTTTAAACAGTCAAAAAATATTAAACAGACCAAAAAAATGGGCCCTCAAACAGCCGTGGGCCTCCTCTCGGTCGGGGGGCACGGAGGGGCGGTTAACACGGCCCTGTATCTATGCATTAGGCTACAACTGAAAAACAACTTTTTTAAATGCATTTTTCCTGCCTACTTGATAATTAATTTGATAAAAAATTAAGCTTAAAAACAAATTCTTGAGCATCTAGGCCAACTGCTCAAAATTTTCAAAACTACACAGAAACTTAGACTTAGAACTACCATTGCTCCAGAAAACACAATAACTGTCTCAACTTTTCAGTTTTAACAGATTTTTCTTTTTATAAATTTTGTTGATTCTGCTTATATTTAGTTGGCTTCAAGGCAAACTATAAAACAAATTAAGCTACGCTCGTAAACTATCTTGCTTGCCAACCGGAAGCAGTAACATTTAGCTGAAATGACGTCGTTATAGTAATTGCTCGAACAAGAAAGACATGAGAAACTTTCAGTGACCACAGTCACGATGTTTCAAGCTACATACATAATAGCATAGGTAAGCCTATAGTAGTTGTCACATTCTGGCATGAATCAAGAAGTGTAGCCTGAACATGTAGGCTATTGCCTAACTTGTGTAGCCTACAATTTGAGTGTTAGGCTACAGTGAGTAGCCTATGTGTAAAATTTAGCTTATTACGAAAATCATAGTCCATTTGGGTCGCTCTATTGGAAAGTTTTGAAATAGGATTTTCTAAACTGATAAGTTGATTCGAACTACAATATTCTATAGTTTTTCATCCCATGATTTTCTATGTAAGCTAGTCTATCATGGCACTGGTGAATCTTGAGGGGTGCTCTCTCCTTTAAAACACAGACAATTAACTGTATTTTGCCGTGTTTTTTTTTACAAGATCGTATTAATATAGAGTAGACCTACACATCATTGTGTTTTGTTGAAATCGCCCCCTTAAAAATACTTGCTTGATCCGCCCCTGTGTCATGGACACAACATCAACGTTTTCACAATAAGCAACAGAAACGCCATAAAACCACATGTTTAAGACGTATTATCGCCATTAAATAAGTAAATACCAATATTACACCTAGGAGCAAAATTTGATTAATATTACACCTCTTTTCCGAAAATAAACGTATAGCCCTATAGCCTAAGCCAACTATTGGCTATATGCTTGCATGACATGCTACTCTGTAAGCTATAGGCTACTACTGAAACATAAACGACTTTTCACCACTTAATTGACAGTATACTACAATGAATTGTAAGATACGATGGTACAATACGAGGAAAAGTGAACATATTATATGATGCTATAAACAGCCTGGTAATGATTGCACATATTATGTTTTACTCACAACAATTTTGTCATTCTACAGAAGGCTATATCCAAAAGTTACAAAAAGGTAGCCTACGTAAGTACTGTAGGCTTACCGACTTTTATCTATTTTTAGTTATTGTAAGCAACAAAATTAAGAGACAACCAGATTAAGATATAGGCTACCGCAGGCTAGGCTAGGGCTTCACCCATAGCGGTCGCTATGGCTGCACCATTGCCTAAATAAACTGCAAAACCTTATTCCATTATTTAAAGACATCATCGCACTCTTCCGCTATTGGTTGTAGAACATCATTTTTCTTGGATGCAAGTACGTCTTTTTTTGTTTCTGGTTTTTCAGAATGATGATCCCTTTGAGAAAGTTCTATCTTTGTTTGGGATTTTTCATCCAAAGCTATGACTCCTGGTGCAGCAAAACCAGCAGCTGTTGACGATACGACAGCATCTTGGAAGAAAGATACTTGGTGTGCATGTTCCTTGGATACTTTCTTCATGGTTGCTCTGTTTATATGTGAAACATTTATAAATACTTAAAAAAAAACATCTCAACCTGTTAATTTAAACTTGTTTGCCTTTCAGGGTCCTATTAATAGCATATTTAATTCAAATTATTTGCAAGGACCGTCGACAAAAAAAAGAGATGAAAACAGAATATTAGCCTAAGTGAATTTAGTCTTGGCTACACGCGCAGTGTGACGTAGGCTACCTATAGGAGTGTTATTCAGCCTTCCCCGATAGCTTTTTCTGCACAGCTTACTGATACGCAACTAAGTAAAAAATCAAATGCTCCTTCAACACAAAAAACACAATTTATCATATTCTTAGCCTACAACGTCAACTTTTCAAAAACGAGTAGCAGGTTATACAACGCTTTTATTTTTAGCTGAATAAGGATGCTCAAGAATAGGGTCGTGTGAGCACCATCTTGCCTTCCTCCGAAATCCACTAGTGGTAGTGGGCCCCTATGTTTAGTAATAGCTTTTAAAAATAAGAGAATAAAGCGTTAGGTTATGATCGCAAACTCTTTCAATGTAAGGAAAAAAATCACATTCATCATTTCAGCAAAGACTACGACAGAGTGAAGCACGACACAACAAGTAAGCAACTCTAATTTTTTCGAAAAAATTAGTTGCCCAAATAAACAAAATTTATAACCTAAGATGAATGGACAAGTAGAGTAAAGTAAAAGTAAAAAAAGTAAAGTAAAGTAAAGTAGGAAAGTAAAAGTAAAGTAGGACAGGGTTGTGAGGAGTTTGCCTCCCGGGAAAATTTGACAAACCTAAACTTATTTTGCTCGTTTTTGGCGCAATAACGTTTTTTTTTGTCAAGATGCACACTTTGTAGGTAACCAAATTGAAGCTGGATTTGAGTAGAAGATTTGGTATAAAATTTAAGTTATAGACAGACAATCGATAACAACTTAATAACATTGAATTGCATAATTCAAAATTAAGTTGTTATCGATTGTCTGTCTATGGTTTTTAAAAAGTACCTCTCTACCAAAGCTATAAATTTAAGTTAGCTTATTATTACAAAAAAAAAACTTTATTTACGACCACAAAAGAATTTTATAATTTATTTGTTTGAAAAATGTAGGCTATATCCTAGTGATGTAGTCTTTCAGCAGGCTAGAACTTCGAAAATCTACCTTAGGTGTTTTCACTTTCACCTGTAAGTTAGTATTTTCACGCACATTTTACATTATAGTCAATTACAGCCAATCTCCATTAACACTGAAATTTATCAATTTAATTAACTAGAAAAAGTATATTTGAGTGAGCAGTGTTTACATTTAACATATTACATAGTTTTTTTGAGGGTTACAAATAACTTTTTACTCCCTTTTCACTTTAGAGACTATGCATGTCTAACATCGTCGGTTAGGTGAAAATGTAGTTGACCCAGTGAAAAAAATTAGTAAAAATGGAAGAAAAATTACATATTAAATGTTGCATGTTAATTTACAAGTCCAAAAACGCTGCACGAACTAAATAACTTATGCGGGGGCCCCTAAACGGAGGTGGGCCGGGGGTTGTGAACCAGTAAATAAGGTTTTTCATGATGTTATTGATTGTCGAGTTTCTTCTGAAACATTTTTCTTTTTTTAAGCAGTCAAAAAATTTCAGACAGACCCCTAAACAGCCTTGGGTGGGCCCCTAAACCGCCGTGGTCCCCCCGGCCGGTGGGCACAGGGAGGCGGTTAACACGGCCCTGTTCAAAAATTACTTAGTAGCGACATTGAAAGTACAAGATAAACAACATTGTTTGGGACATAAAGCTCCAAAAAGATACACGATCAATTTAGCAAACAGTAGGCTATAGTGCTCTATTTTAAACAAACCGTCTAACGAAGAGAATATGGTTTTGGAATTTGAAATTAAAAAAAACAAACTATAGGCAATAGGCTACTTTAAAATCTCACACTCACTTTGAGTAAAAATAGTAGAAGAGAAATGAAGCTCCAGTAATAAATACCATCATTCCAATGGCTGAAGGCCACACAACGTAATGGCCAGCATGATGGCCCTCTTCCTCATGAGGTTCATTTCCGTCGGTTTCATTCCCATGTCCAGAACCTTCAGTTCCGTTTCCATAAGCATTATTATTCTCCGCAGGCTCTTGGCTATGCTCATCAACTAGATATACATAATTATTAACAATAAACAGTATAGGCTACTTATAGCCTTATGACAAATATTGCCTACTTGCAATATAGTTTACAGTAGCTTAGAACTTAGGCAAGAGTAGTAGCTAAAGTTCCTCGCAAAGCAGTTATTTAAAGTTTATTTGAAAAAAAGGTTAAATTAACTTAGCCGTTGCAGTTGAGATAACTTTGCACAACTCCAAAACACATGACCGTAGCGTAGCCAAAAATATGTAACAGAAGGAAGTTTATGAGGTGATCTTTATTACAACACTTCAATTTTCTGAAGATATTGACGGCTACCGGAAGCGCCCTCTGACGGATAAAAGTAATCTTAAACATCGATCTTGCTAAACATCGACCGTCTCACAAGGCAGTTTGTGTTTACAGGAACTTTGGCAAATTTTGTCTTAGAAACCGAATTTGTCTTTTTGTTTTATAATTTTAGCACAAATTGTTGAATAACACAGGAACAATATTTTCTTTTTAAGGCATTGTCATTCAAAATTTTGTTATGGTAGGCTAGCCTATAGTTAGGCCTACCATATTTTCATCGCATAAAAAGAGGACACGTTTCGCCAGCAAGTAGAATTTTACGCTTGAAAAATCTTTTACATGTTTTTAGATCATTACAGTTGTTACGGACAATTTTCACCAAATCAAACGTCATATAAAACCGTTATGGTCTACTTAACCTTAGCTGGCATCTTACGTCATGGAAATTGCTAGAAAATGTCCAAATATTGCACCATCGTTCGTAAGATCTGATGAACCATTGCATCACCACCTTTGAACACCTGTTTGAATTGCGTGACAATGTCTTTCATTATTGCGTCACAGTTACTGTTTACGTGAGTTTGAGATATCGCAAATTAGTCTAGTCATTTGTAAAATGGTTGCTTGAAAGTTGGAGGCATATTTAACTGTTTTGCTTATTGCTTGAATAAGCTGGACAAAATTTCCATCTTTTAACTAAATAGTTTGTATCGTAGTGACAAGTTTTAGTGGCGTACCGTGTTGCGTCCCAATTTCGACAGCCGTGGGCTATTTTTTACAGAAATACAATTCTCGAATAGACGTTTCCTGAAGAGTGTTTCTTTTCGGTCATTACATACAGACGAACGGATCCGGGAACTTTATGTTACAATTTTCCCACGAAGAGATTATGGTTTACCGCTGTGACCAACAGTATAGGTCTACACAGCAAAAGTTACCGAAAAAAAAACAAAAAAACAGCAGTTTCAGTCAGACAGCAATGATCGCAAAAGTCTGCAAAATGTGACAAATCAGGCTCGATCTCCAGGTAGCCAAACCTTAACTTTTTTTAACAAGGAATGGTCAGCCTTAACGAAATTGTTAAATTATTTGCAAGAAATATGATTTAAACAGTAGGCTACACAATACACATTACTGTTAAGATGCTAAAAACGGCGTGAACGAAAAAGCGTTAAGCTGTTTCTTTCCTTGCAAAGCTGTAAGCCTATCCATGCCACGATTTATTTTGCTGTAGGCTACCTGTAGGCCTAGGTTAGATGTTTTACACATTGCACTTTTAGACATTCGTTTCGATTTGTTTCAAGTAACAAATGAACCAAACTGAGTTGTTAATCAACAATGTCTACAAGCGTTGTAGGCTATCAATAGGCTATAAAACGTAAGTAGGTAAAAGAATAATTTTTTTGTGAAAGTGTGAGAATGACCTTTAAAATGTCGTTTAATATCTTACAGTGAACCAGGCAATGAACGTTCAACAACAGTTCCATAAAATGCGCAAATTTTTTGTAGAATTTTTAAATCAGCGTGTTACATTGGATCAGTGGTTCTCAAACTTTTTCACCTTGTGGCACATTAGATAAAATATAAAACGCACGCGGCACACTTACAAAAGAAGAAAAGTTGCTTTAAAAAAAATTATTTTCACGTGTCAATGCGATGGATGTGCTTGTTTATGCCAATGTAAGCTTCGACTGAAACGAGGTTGCATTGTTGACAAACATATACCCGAATTTCATCGTCAATTTCAAGCAGTCTCTCTCGTTTACAGCTTTTAATTTCAGTCAAAACAGAAAAGCCATGTTCACATAGCCATGAAGATGCAAATGGCAATATAATTTTGATTGCTTTTGCACGGATCATGAAATAGAGTTTGGAAGCAGACAGCCAAAACGTATCCAAGTTTTTTTGTGGAAACAGCGTTTGAAAAAATGGGTCGTTTCGTAAATTAATGAGCTGTTCTTCTTCTGCAGAAAGATTGCTTGATTCATTGCTTCCAAATGGTGGGAAGCAATGTTAGCAATAGCTAACATAGCAGCCCAATAGTGACGTGGCAATTACCCTGCTGTACCGGCAATGCCATAATTGGTTTCATTGTCACATGTGCTTATTTATCATCTATTAAAGGAGTTAAAGCGCTTTTATGTCGCATGCTTGTCTGAATGGCTTATTTTAAATATTTATACAGCTCTTTTCCAAAATTTCAAAAAGATTTGCGGCACACTTGAGAATCTGTGGCGGCACACTAGTGTGCCGCGGCACACAGTTTGAGAATCACTGCATTGGATACAAAATGTTTAGAAAACAAATAGCCTACAAGCCGTCGCTGAAACGTCATCAAGCAATAGAATCCCGTTGAAAATATAAGCATTAAAATCCAAACTGTCAAAAAAGAGGACATTTGAGCATTTTTTAGTGTCCTCGGAGAACAATTCATTTTTCTTGAAATAAGAGGACAAATCCTCTTAAAAGAGGACGGATGGTAGCCCTACTATAGTAGCCCATAACCAGAAAATAAAATTACCCCATGTAGCCTACCGCAGAGATAGCACCATATTTATCTAATATCTGTAGGCTACAGGCAACCAGGGCCGGATTTAGCTGATGGGGTGCCCGGGCATTTGTAGATCGGGGGGCCCCTAGCGAAAAACCACCTCTACGTCTACAGTAGCATTAATTCAGCACTGCACAGCATTTTGCAGAAACTTCAAAGGCTGAAAGCAAAAAAATAACACAAAATCACATTTTTTTTTCATGTAGGGAGGACATTCAAACGTTGGGAAGTCTGGGGCACCTGCACCTTCTGCCTCTCCCCTAAATCCGGGCCTGCAGGCAACAGTTAATTGGTTAAACGACAGTTGATGAAGACACGGAACTGTAGTTTAATCAACTGTCGAGTCATAAAAGTAGGCAATCAGGTGACATTTCGAAGAAAATAGTTTACCTTGAAAATAGTTACTGACAAATAAAACATTGATTGACCTTACCTGCTGAAGTTGAACACAGAAGTAAACAAATAGAGAAACAAAGAATATAGCAGCCAGGCACAAGTTTATTTTTCATCATTTCATGTAACACGCTATTTTTCTACCAAGAACATTATAGTTATGTAACTTATCTGTTCACAACACACTTGCTCCCATTAGGCTACGGATGGCTTGGAGTTGACAACACCATTCTATGGTCATAAAAAAGTTAGTAGGCTATAGCACAACAATCACGCATAGGCAAAACTAAGCCCTTACTTTTACTGCTACCAGAGAAATTATCAAAGATAATAACTGCAACTTACATAATTGTTTTATTCTACTGTATTTGCACAAATCAAAATGTTAATCATATTTTTCTCCATAGTCCATCAAACGCTAAATAAAACTAAATAAAACTTTACTGTTTCCTTTTTCAGATTAGTTGGCATCCATTGATCAGCACTGTCACTGTAGCTTACTGATAAGAAACATATGAAAAAGCAGATTACCTCGATTGTGTTGGTTACAAAAAAAATTCAAGTAGGCAAGTTGATTCTATGAAAAGCGTGTGGGAGAAATTTTTTTGCCTGTTTGAGAAAGCAGACAAATTAAAGCTCAAAATTTCTATGTTTGCCAAAAGAAAACAATTTGTTGAGGTGATTCGTAAGATGGAATTTACACAAAGCAGCTGATTGCGAACTGTAGTGAATAACGTGCTCGCCTCTGAGTCGATGGACACTTAGTTTCGATATCCTTTTGGGTCATACTTGAACCCTTATAAACAATCAGCATCATTTTCTTCCTGTTTAGCATTAAAGGATGGGTTTTTGTTTGCCTAATAATAGGCCTATAGGCTACCTTTTTTCACTCAAACTCGCTGCCTCATGAAGCGCTGACAAGGCCGAACACCTGCGATGTATAAACTCATAGTGCTGCTCAGAAAACACGCACATTGTAATACCATTGCTGTTCCGACTCCTTTGCAGATGAAACGTCATGTGGCAAACTGTGTTTTCTGGCAGGAAATGGTAAAGCATTGTGTGGGCTACATACAAGACTGTGTTCTGTGCTCGTTGCGTTCTTCTTTGAACCACTATATTATTGGGCTACAGTTGTGTTGTATTAACAATGATAAATTACAAAACTCCCACTATGATAAATGGCAACTAAAACTAATCCCAAATCTAGGACAACTTCCACTAACTTTTAAAATTTATATTTTCTAAAATGTGTAAAGTTTTAATAATTAAAAGATTTTCAAAAAGCTTTGGATGTCCTTCAACTGTGTTAAAGTTGTTTTTTCTTGGTTGTACGCGCTAGAAAAGTTCTTCGTTTGACTCCATCCGAGACAGGGATTTATAGAATTACGGAATGACCAACTGGGCTACTTTTCAAGAGGGTAAAGTCCTGCCAGATATTTTTTTGACATTTTAAAGCAGTAATCACACAAAGCTTGCCTATTTAAAATTAACACGAAGTTTAAAGTTGCACAAAAGAGCTGTATTTTAAGTTTATTTTTGTCTAAATGTTTAATAATATATTTTTTTCCGCAAAGCTCACTGGTTAAGCTTTGTAAGGAAATTCATTTTTTTAATGCAAGGTAACAACTAAAAATTGCTTTGTCTCAATTTTGTGCAACTTTAACCTTCGGGTTAGTTTTAAACAGGCAAGCTTTGAGTAACCACTGGTCTAAAAACGACAAAAAAATATATTGAATTTTTTCTAAAAATTTAAAAAATATCTGGTAGTAGGCCTACAATAGCCTCTACTTGTCAGATAACGTAGCCTGGTTGGTCATCCCGTAATGTTATGAATCCCTGTTCCGAGAGCATGTACATTCATCCTAGAGGCATGACACTTAATCACGTGCCTGTACGTGGGTGCCAAAGTTGATGTGCTACGTCATCAAAATGCCAGAGAAAAAACACAGCATTTAAGCTTTTTTGAAAAAAAAAACAGTTTTTACTGTAGGCTACTACAGCCATGGACAGCAATAGTTACAAACAGGGACTCATTATGATGGTCATTCCAGGCCTCGAAATTCGTTTTTGTTGACGGCGGACAAACGTGTCCGGTCTGAGCAGCTATCTCGGCGGACATATTAAGTCTCACGGCGGACACACCAGTTTTAACGTCGATCGTCATACTTAATCCCTTCATCTTGATAAATCTTAGCCATTTGAGAACCATAGCTACGGTTTAGGCTCTTTAAAATTTCAGCAAAGTTACTCTGAAAGGCTTTCATCAGACCAACAACGTGCGCTTGACGCCGTGTACCTACTAAATATGGTGATGATGATTGTTAAAAATTTGAATTCTATGAACTTTTTGTGTCTGATGCAAAAAAATAATAAAAAAAGTAATACGCCGCATAACTGATTAACTTCCACCGAACGAGGTCGTGTGGCTTCTTGCGTCACAATGCTCTGGGCACGAGTCGGAAAACTGTAACGCGTAACGCTACTATTTTCTGATGTGCAAAGTTTCACTATAGGCTTTTTTCTTTAGGTTTATTTTTACGTGTCATATGAGCGAAAATGACGAAAAGAATAAACAAAACATTAGAAAAAGCACAATTATTTTTTCCCCTCTCCGTGATGCGGTCGCCTTTCCAAAATAGTATCAGTATTCCACGAGACCACGGCAGGGTCGGAGTTATAATCAGCGCAGCCAAGGCCATCCAAACATATGCGCATGATGAGAGCTTCAATAGCATCGATCTTCAAAGACGTGCGCCAATCTCCACGAGATCACTGCTTGTCGTTAAGACACGTGATACCGAGATCTATTCCGTGTCTTTTCTCCAGACCGGCTAGTTGAGGGAAAAGCGTAAATGCGAGCTCTTCTTTAGCGATGAAATATGCGATTTCAAACAACCTCGTAATTTTGATTTTTTTTCGTTGTCGCTCATATTGTCGATCGCCTTGATGATCGGAAATTGGTGGCTTGTGGAGTAAACGATGTGTTGTGATCTTTGACAGAGCTAATCCTTACATTCGTTGTTCCTTTAATATATGTGTCTATCACCACTAAATTTCCTAGTAGTAGGTTCATCGCCCTCATTCTTACTTTCAGAATTTTCCCTGGGCCTTTTCTTTCTTACTGTAATACCAAAACTTAAGTTTTGCCGCATCTTGCTGTAGTAGCCTACTCTTATAATCTAACTTTGTAACCAACCTTTCCTTATCAATATTACTCGGAGATCAAAGCCAGACATTGTGACATAAGACTTGAACTAAGCTGCGCGTGATTAGTGTAGAAGTACCGGTACGGTACTCCCATCGATTCTTAGTGAAGAATTCACCTTTGTTACGCTGATTCAATGTCATCAATCGTTGAAGCAACGTAAAATTCGAAAGTTTTTTTGCTTGAATGGAAGCCAAGAGATACAGTATTAACTTTTTCTAGATGCGCGCTTGGAATGCGATAATTTCGCATTCCCAGCGCAAATTATATTCTTGCAACAGTTGTTCGTGCTATGCAATGACGATTTGTATCGCTAGTTTCTGCGATATTTCTCGGCGGACAAATATGACCGATCGAGAGGGTACTTCCCGCGAACATCACATGCTGTGACGGCGGACATGTCCGCCGTGAATTTCGAGGCCTGTCATTCTGCAAGTTAGGGAAGCATTCTATTCCCTTATCTGACAATAAGCACTAGCGCAACTAAAGCTTTATGCAAGTGGCCGAACATTGCTGAAAGAAGCCGGCTAACCATATTTTAGAAGCAAATGCATTTTTGACTTTTATCAACTTCTTGAACAAGAGATTTCCATTTAGACGAAATAGGCTGCCTTGTTCTCCTTTTGCGAGCATTTTCTACACAAAGATGGTTCAGTAGTCTTTGCGAAACATACAGTAATCGACATCACAGAAGTCTACATTGAAAAGGCGACAGGCTGCATTGTTGTTGTGATCAAAATTCAAAAAATGGAAAAATTTGCATTGACAAGCAAAACTAGAACAAAAATAAATAAAAAAAAAGTCCTCAAAGTCGCATAAAATATGACTTCTCAGTTCTGACACGCACGTAGGAGCCAGGGGTGCCAAACTTTTCAATCAGTCGAAAACTTGGGCAAGAACTTTCAGCATGTTTCAAAAACTTCATTAACATTGAAGTTACTTTTTGCTCAAATAATGATTATGCAAATGTCAAATAAAATGCATCCACACCCCTAAACTAATCAATTAGTTGAAAATTTGGGCAAAATCTTTCAGCATGTTTCAAAATTTCATTAAGATTGAACTTAATCTTGATTTTTTGTTCAAATAATAGTTATGCAAATGTCAAATTATTTGGGCGCATTTAGTTATATTTGGCGAAAACTTTTTCGCACCTCCAAAAACTAACTTTTTCCTATGCCTACGCGAGACTGTCTTGTTTGTCAAAAAAAAAAAAGACACTCATCTGTACTGGACTAGAAAAGAATTGATATGCAGAACAGAAAATTTACATATCGTTAAGCCAGATTTTATTGCCTGACATGCTTTGAGTAAACCAATATTGATAACATCACAGGCATTTTGGTGACAGCATCAAACCACCACCAACAGTTAGTGAAGATGAAAATCCGAAAATTTTCAAGAAAAGTTTACTGTTGTTAAATCTCTAAATCATGCAAGAAGAATCTATCGCTCCAACAACTGAATCGTTTGTCTATTAATTCCAAGACCCAGTTTGCTCGAGATGGAACTTGAGCGCCATTACCAGGTTGAAGTGTAACGTGTTCTACACAAAAGTGCTTGTAATGGCAATGATTTTAGACATTGAAACGGGTCGTTTCTTTTTGGGATCGTAACCACGCAGCCATGCTGGTAATGGTACAGTTATTCTAGTGCCTTCAGGATTGCCGTCTTTGTCTATGACTATAACATTGTTAGTATCTGTCCTTGCTTTCATCACACCCATATGAGCTCGCTGGCCCACTATGAAGACTCGCTTCATTGCTCCGTTTTTCGTTATAAGTCCAATATCTCCAACACAGCCAGTATGTCTTCTGGTCTTGGTGTAAATATCAATTAATCGAGCTGCTCTTATCACAGGTTGTAAGGCGCACGGGCTGTTGTCTACAATTCGAACTCTGGTCAGTTTTTGAAGAGCTCGCTTATATTTTTTTGGATCTCTGTTGCGATTTCGAATATTTGACGGCCCTTTTTTATGGCCAATCAAAATGTTGTCATAGAAAGTGTGATTGTCGTACGTGTCACGATCTGGAAGGAGCTTTGCAGACGATGTTCTAAGAAAGAATCTGCAGACAAAATTTTAGTCACTTCAAAGTGGTAATACATATAATTTAAAGTGGTAAAAATAAGTTATGATCACTTTTGAACATTAGCTTAAATGACACAATGTCAGAACACACAAATCCAGAGTGTTAAACTAAGAAATTTTGTTACACTGTCAATAGTTATTTTTTCCTAAAAGTTACAGAAGTACAGTGTAAGTTTTTGATGTGTAATTCAGTAACAAAACAAATACAAGGAGGCTGCATTCAACACGTGTTAACTAGCTATATTTGTCCATAGGCATAAAACATGAATATCAAAGTAAATTACCTTTGGCAATAATTGAAAGAACTTGGTTTGATGACCTTTTGTGTGCACCGAAGTAGTGCTTCCATTGCAGATACACTTCAATAAAAACTATTTATTGCAATTAGTCAGCATTCAAGAAAAACTGCTAGCCAATGCAAGTAAGTAATAAGTATAATATATTGTATAACTTTAGAGCTGAAATAAGAAAAAATTAGTAAATGAGATTTTTAACACAAACAATATATACAAAGCGTAGGTGCAGTAATAGATTTCTAAATAATAGTTTCACCACGGGTATAGAAACTACTGTCAACCTTGCTAAGTGATGAGTCAATACCCACATTTCACAAAAAGTTAACTTTATTTGATAAACTTAACTTGATCCCAACTTGAAATCTAGTGAGCAATACCACATTTAGCATCAAAGTGCTCTTAAAAGTCAACAGACCCTGTTGGTTTCAAAGATACAACTACTTTTTTAGCTAAAGATTATTAATTATTATGTCCTCTTTTTATCAACAAAATTGCTCCCTGATTTCCTTACGCCCAATATACGGTAAGTGCTCATACAGAAAAAGGGGAAATATTTCTGCAAACTTTCATAGGACCTAAAATATATAAGTATCATCACCATCATCGAGTTTTGTTTTTTAATGTGCAGGTCTTGCAGGGCATTTCTACACTCATAGGCATCACTCCAGATGACTGGCTAGCTGCACGCATGGCAGATTGCACATCGACTCTCCACTTCTCAAGATCACAAGAGGGATCACAATAGATTCCATTCTCTACAACTTTTTAGTGTTAAATCGCTTCCTAAGTTAATTTTGGATGCAACCTATTCTGTCCAGTGAACACTTCATAAATAGAACAAAGCCGATGTCGCTGATCGTAGTTTCCGCAAACATTTTAAAATTTTCCCCATGAATTATTCAATGAATTTTTATGGGCCACCACAAAATAAGTGTGACTAACCCAAACCCTAATCTTAATTCGATAACCCTAACCCGAAAGTGAGGTTCGGTTTATCAACTATTATTTCAAGATACTTAGCGTCAGGGTATGGGATGGAAGACATTTTTCCATCTTCCATCCTGAGATGTTCTTCCATTCCATCTCAGAAATCTCTTCCATCTTCACATTTTGTGATCTCCGCGTTGAATATGCCACAAATAAACCTAAAAACCATGAAAGTGCTAAATTTAAGCTAAAAATTTAACAGCAGCATTTTCCCAAGATCTTTTCAAAGGAAAAATTTTAAAATGTTTGCGGCAACTATGATCAGCGACTTCGGCTCTGTTGTATTTTTTTTTCTTGATTTTTTCAGGAGACGAAATAGGTTGCACACGTTAATTTTGGCTGACCAACCCCATGCCTTCCTGAAATTTGTGTGTTGTGACCCAACTTCAAAGCACCATTAGGTTTTTCTACATGCCTATACCAGCGGAACAAGCCTGCTCTCTTTGAAGGCATGATCGATGTCAGCAAGACCTAGTTAATCTAGCAACATGGTTGATCACACTGTGGTCAGGTCTTTGGCTTGGCTCGAGTCGAATCATAGCTTTGTCATTGCGCTGTAGACAATAAATATTTTGTCTACTTAAAGCCCAGGCCTCAGCGGTGACGAGCATGGTACTCTGCACATAAGCATTATACACTCTCCAAAGCGTCTCGTAAGACAGGTGACGTGATCTTAAGACCGGCAACAGTTCTCTGAATGCTTTTACATGCGACGTTACTGTGTAATCGCACCCTCCTGCTCCAGAAAGTACATCTCTAAGATAACGAAATGAGCTTACAACTTGCAGTTTTTCCTGTGTGACTTAAACATCTGTATGATCTGTTTGCGTTCTTCCATCGACGCATGGACTGTTCCTGGACATAGCAAGCATTTAAAGTCAGGGTCTTTAGTCAAGTGATATAATTGACTGTATCTCTTATGTACTCAGTTAAAAAAAAACTGGAATTTGCACAGTAGCCTAAATGATAACTGGAAATGCCGCCTTTGCTAAAGTTTGCAATTTCATAGTTTTCCTGCCATGGCATCATGTAAATCTCAGATATCTCCATATTAGGGTTGCCAATTTAAAAAAGAGCACAAGCTCATGCAAAATGTAGCCCAAGTTTTTTGGGCTTGTTTGTTTGTTTGGTTTATCTTTATCCTGCATTGCGAGAAAGCGGACTTGAGCGCTATGCATCGGTGTACGCCTTCCGACGTACACCTGACCCACGCTGCAGCCGACGGCAATGTCTGTTTCCGGTTGTCTACTCTACTTATGACTTAAATTTGGTACTACCCATTACTCGAAATCGATCACTGGGTAGAGGCAATTATCGTAAAGTTTCTTGCCCAGAGAAACAACAGCAAGTGTGGGTGGCTGGAGTCGAACATGCAGGCTCTCGACTGCGAGCCCAACGCGCTAACCACTCGGCCACTGCTGCTGACTTATAAAATGGAGCCCAAGAAAAGAGATACGGTAGGCTATTATATTATTGATTGAATCTTTATCCTCGGACTGGGAAAAATTCTTGCAGAGCTTAATCTTGGTAGTTTCGCATACTTGTAAAGGTTTTGAACCGGGGTTTTGAATCACTGGCGCAGGCCCGGTCACTGAGATTGATAGAGTGAAGTTTCCGATTGTTGAATTCTTGTTGGCGGGGAATTATTCCATCCATTAAATGCCGCTGAATGGAGAGCAGTCCTCAACGTGCGTTGCTCAAGTGCACACCCCAAGAGTCGAACCAGCGCCACTTGATCTTGAATCTTCTTCGTTTCAGAAGTCACGCGCTAACCAACTGAGCTACAGTATCGGGGCGGACAAAATTCTTCCAGAGCGCTTAACCATTAGTCCTAAATTATAAGTGTTTTTCCAGCTCTTCACATTTCTCAGAGGGATTGGCAACCATGCATTCACTCTAATGTTTGATAAAACAACTCAAAAAAGTACTAAACACAAAAAATGGTTTATGCAACATAGCACAAGCTGCACATCAAAGAAAGATAGTATAGCTTATGACACGTACTGGAAGGATACCAGAAACCATCAACATCACAAAGTACTAAAAAATCAATTGAAGTTTGTTTACTTCTTTCATCAAGTCAACTCAGTCATATGTTTAATTGTTTTTAAAAATATTTTTCTTATAGGCTTGAAAAGGGTTGTATGACTAGCCGAAAACGTTAGCTTATTGCTTTTTTTTGTTTTAATAATGTAGGCTAATTATAATTTTATATTTTTATAATTTATTTGTTAAATGTAGTGTTATTGCTGGGTTATATCTGTCTGTGGTTTTGTTATCCTATGATGTTTAAATTCATTTTTGTTATAGACATAGCCTACTTTATTATAAAAACACTTTCTGATTACTAAAAATTATAAGTCGAGTACAATTGTGTGGAAATAGTTTAATGAAGTTGGATAGTCAAATTAGTTCGGATGTCCATCACCACCAGGCAGACAGAATTTCATTAGACAGCCAATTAACATTTAAAATCTCAATAATACCATCTTTACACGTAGCCTAAAATAAAAAATAGTTACATTTTTCCATTTAAAGCAGCTTAGATGGAAAAATACAAAATCTTTAGGAAATGACATATACGTTGAAATGGTTCACTTGTTAGGAAGGAAAACGTGTTTGGCATGATAGGCTATTGGATTACTACAGTATAACTGGGGGCTAAAATACTCCCTTGTAGCAAACCATTTTTCTGCTGTTTCCATCTACTATTTTTGCCACAAAAGTAAACATAGAAACAGCGATTGTAGGCCTATCAGCTTAGTGAATCGAAAGTTCTCCGTGATATTGAGGATCTTTAAAATGAGGAGACGATGGTTAATAGTGTCATATACACTGCAGATAGATTTACAAAAACAGCAGCAGTAACGGAATCCTCTTCAAACCAGGGGCGAGTTTAACTGATGGGGGGGGCCCTGTGCAAAACATTTTTTGCGCCAAAATTTTTACAAGGTAACAAGTCACCCACACCGTTGCTAATGCCTTTTCGCCAAGCTCAGTCACCACTTTGTGACAAAATTAACCTCGAAAGAAAAAGGAGACATTTTGCAGAAACTTTAAAGGCTGAGAGTAAATAATAATAATAGCCTAACACAAAATCACATTTTTCCATGTCGGGGGGCCCTTCAAAAGGGGGGTTCGGGGCAACTGCACCATCTTCTCTCCTTAAATCCGGGCCTGCTTCAAACACATTCTGTAGCCTACATGCTGTGTCAGATTCAGGAGTTGTCCTGTGCAGGATTTACCAGGTCGGAAACCTGCTTGTTCATTAATGAGCTGGTCTTCTATGAGAGGTTGCTGCAATCGGTTTCATATCAGCCTTTCAAACAACTTGACATAGCAAAGATATAGGGCGGAAGCTTTTAGGGTCAGTTGGGTCTTTTCCTGGTTCCAACAAAGCAATAATTTTGGCTTTTCTCCACAGCTTAGAAATTTAGTTACAGCTGAGGCAGTTATTGTAAAGTTTTAGCAGCCATCCGAGAGTGAGAGAGAAACCTTTTATTTCGTCTGTTGCGAGAATAGCAAGGTACAATATCATTATAGATACACAATACGAATAAAATAGTGATTGTACCAAAATGTTAAATTAGTTCTGTTCGGATGCCATCTAATCCAGCAGATTTACCTTGTTTTAGAAATTCAATGTTATTTCGGCCATGGGTGTACGGGAAGCATATTTTTTGGGGGTGCGAAAGAATTCTTGCCCAAATACAATCAACTTTTGTTGGTTGGCATTATTTAGTTCAGGCCCTTAGGGGAATCTTTAAGCTAAACGTGTTACACGTTGTTTTTTTGCATATTTTTGCAGTTGATCAACCTAACTTTGATTTTAGTGGGTGCCGCAACTTTTTGGGTCACGTGATCACCCCCCAAATCGGGGATTTCCCCAGAAATCACGTTTCAGCTTTTGTTACGTCATTTTTGTGCAATTACATATTTGATTTTTGTATATTTTAACTTAAAAAGCACATACAAATAAGTGAGACAAAATAAACACAAAATAATTTTACTGATGACGTCATTGTGACGTCATCACATATATTTTTTTGCTTTTTTAACCTATTTTGGTCGTTTGCTGTTGGTTTTAGTTGGAGTACCGGTTACTAAAACCATTTCACAATTCCTAAAAGTAGTTTCGTCATGATTGCATCTTTTATGACGTCATCATTACATTATTAAAACTAGACAAGTTCAAATTCAGGAACCAAAGGTAAGTTTATTCCGAAAAAAGCGATCAAATACTCTCATTATAAGTTTTGCAAATGCTTAAAATTTTACAATTGCAAGCAATAACAATAATTCCAGTACAGTATGACGCAATAACGACGTCATCAAGGGAATAACCAGAAGAGCAGCTACCAGGGGTGACTTTCCCTTTTGGTCATGCCACTTTAAAATTTAAAATAATATGTAGGCCTAATTATGATCTACAAATCAAATTAATACACGACCCCAGATGATGCAATGTCAGAGTCTTAACCCTGTCAATTCAAGATGAAAAAACTAGCGGTTTTGGATGTTAAACTCCTACCATACGTAATTTGATGTTAAAAAAATTCGTGTACGACAAGTTTTTTCAAGTTACAAGATAGAGTTTAGAAAGTCAAAAGCATTTCTTGAATGATCAGTGTGGATTGGAGATGAAACGTCAATGTGGATTGAAGATGAAACATCAGAGAGGATTGGATATTTTGTGGTCGAATTGCATGTTTCGTACTCGCATGAACAAAGATTCGTGCATTTTATAGATTTTTTCTTACAGGAACATCGAGAGCCACAAGTAGACTGACAAAACGGAACAAGCCGATTTGCATCATTATGTTTCCAACCCCAAGCTAAAGGAGAAGGTAGTTGCTGAACATTTACGAGGCTTGATTTCCGTATTTCAGCTTGATGGATCGCTCTGCGTGTATGTTGCATCAGAGCAGCTGACGTTGGTGGCAGCTTTTCAATAGTGCAACCATTGGTAAACATCATATAACGGCATTCGTCTACATCCATGATAGTAGGACCATTGCCATAAAGAGCTATGACATACTTTTGTATGTCATTTATAGAACTAGGTGAGCTTGAGAAATTCAGAGAGTTAAATAAGCCACACATTGCGGTAAGATTAAGCATCCAACAATCCCAAGCCTTTTTTTCCAAAGACGAAACAGTATCACAGATTGTGATAGCATAAAACAAAGGTAAAGAAGCGCAAATCATCGGAGATTGAGGTAAAGATGAAACAATATCATGGATTGGAATGAAGCGAGTTTTTTCTCCAACTCCAAATTCAACCCATAGTTTACAGATTTCTAACTTGTCAAAACACGAAATTGCAATAATTACCACATTAGTATCTACTGTTTTGACTATGGCATCGGATTTTCCATGTTTCACATGGAGAAACATTCGGGTGTCTGCCTCTTCGTGATCACATGGGGAAACCTCAGACATGTCCAATGTTTGATTGTTAAGAGCTGTATCTAACGATGTTACAACGATCGTAAACAAGTTTGGATCGACTGAAGTTATCACAGCTTGTTGAACCAGTTGATATAACGCAGTTTTGTTGCTGTCATTTCCCAAAAACTCAGACCAGTTGAGAGGAAGACGAGTATTACTTGTGACAGCCACGTAACATCCAGACCCTGTTTCTTGCAGAGGGTAAGCCTCAAATAGCTACTGCCATCACAGAACATGCCAGCAGTGTGATGTCAGCCGATTATGAAGTAGTGAAAGAATCTGCCTCGAAAACCGATCACTACGTCATTGATGGAGGGTTCTTGTTGCATCGAGTGCCATTGAAACTGGAGACAGTTATGGGTCTATTGCACAGTCGTATGCAGATTTTACCATTCGTCATTATCGCTTAGCAACGGTGGTCTTTGATGGATATGGTGGTCCGTCTATCAAAGACAATACCCATCAAAGACGCGGCATGAACGTCCACCCGGTTGTTCACTTTACTGTAGACACCAAGTTCATTGGAAAGAAGGAGCAGTTCATGCCTCGAGCTTCCAACAAGGAAGGATTAATTTCTGCTCAACTGAGGAATAGAAGCTGCAATGTGATGAACGCTCCAGGTGATGCAGATGTTGACATCGTCAAGACGGCAGATGGACAGCCCTCATCGACATAGTACGACTTTAATTGGTGAAGACACAGACCTTTTAATATTGATACTACGCTATGCTGACACTGACCCAGACATTAAGGAGCTCTACTTCCGCTCCGAAAAGGCTTACGCAACCAAGATACACGACATCAACAAACTTAAAGCAATCATCGGACCAGACATAATTATGCTCACAGCTTCTCTTCATTCATGCATTCACCGGTTGTGATTCAACGTCAAGGATATTTGGTATCGGGAAGAAGACGCTTTCAAGAAACTAGTGAAAAGTCAACCAATAATCAAAGAATGTGCAAATTGCTTTATTCTCCCAAATCAGACAGGCCACATCATTAAGGATCTTGGAAACAAAGCTATGACCGTTATGTTTGGCAACGATGGCAGGAGTAACCTAGAAACACAGCGATACAATACATTGGTCAAGAAAATTAAAACAGCCAAATCCTTTGTTCACCCTGAACGTTTGCCACCTACATTATCCTTTACCACATTCCACTGCCTCAGAGTTTACTACCAGATTATGGTCAGGATGGGTAGGCTACTGACAATGGTATGGATGCTCTAGACTGGGGATGGAAAGTAGAATATAATCAGATGGTTCCAATCATGACGGACATGAAAGCTGCCCCGGACAACCTACTGAAAATGATCACTGCAATTGCGAATCGTGTTCATCTCACTGTAGTTGCCGGAGATATGTGCTACCATACCATGCTGGATGTGGACCATGCCAAACTGGTTCATGTGTCCATACAGCAATCACATAATCACAGACGATGACATCGAGAGTGACAGCGATGAGCATTAGTAATACTTGATCCATTTGCTTTCTTTACGCTGATTATGTCAAGAGTCTACATGACCACATCGTATGAGCTCTTTATGCCTGCTCAGTTAACCCAAATATATATAGAAATCCCTGTGATAGAAATTTACCGGGTTTTTTAATAAACAATACATTGTTATTGTACATTTTTAATTGTTTTGGCAGCCATCTTGGATTGCCATATTGAATTTATAGGCTATCAGATAATTTAACAATTCTGAGAATAGTCTCATTGACTTCACAGCGTATAAAAACCTAGATATAGACATCAAAACTACATGTTTTGGTCATATGATGACCTAGTTATGGTCAATTTACTATGTTATTTTAATGGTTTAGCGGCCATCTTGGATTGCCATATTGAATTTATAGGCTATCAGATGATTTAACAATTCTGAGAATGGTTTCATTGACTTTACAGGGTATAAAAACCTAGATATAGACACCAAAACTACATGCTTTGGTCATAGGATGACCGAGTTATGGTCAATTTACTATTATTTTAATAGTTTGGCGGCCATCTTGGTTTGCCATATTGAATTTATAGGCTATCAGATAATTCAAAAATTCTGAGAATAGTCTCATTGACTTCACAGGGTATAAAAACCTAGATATAGACACCAAAACTACATGTTCTGGTCATATGATGACCTAGTTATGGTCAATTTACTATGTTATTTTAATGGTTTAGCGGCCATCTTGGATTGCCATATTGAATTTATAGGCTATCAGATGATTTAACAATTCTGAGAATGGTTTCATTGACTTTACAGGGTATAAAAACCTAGATATAGACACCAAAACTACATGCTTTGGTCATAGGATGACCGAGTTATGGTCAATTTACTGTTATTTTAATGGTTTGGCGGCCATCTTGGATGGCCATATTGAATTTATAGGCTATCAGATAATTCAACAATTCTGAGAATAGTCTCATTGACTTCACAAGATATAAAAACCTAGATAGACACCAAAACTACATGCTTTGGTCATATGATGACCGAGTTATGGTCAATTTACTGTTTTGTTCAATGGTTTGGCAGCCATCTTGGAAGCTATCTTGAAAATAACCACTTTCCGGAAGTTGGATTCCTTAAGATTTTGAATATGTTAGTACTGACACTTAATACTAATCAAATCAGTTGAAAAACCATTGGTAACTTATTGTAACCAAAAAAGTAACACCAACAACAAACAAGCGACTACAATAAGAAAAAAAACAAGCAAAAAATTAATACATGACGTCACAATGACGTCATTAATAACATAATTTTGTGTCATTTTTATCTCGTGTATTTTGTAGTGGCAGTCAGTCCAAATGTAAAAAAATAACGTATCTAATTGCATAAAAATGCCGTGAAAAGGGCTCAAAATTGACTTGGGGGGAATCCCCGATTTGGGGGTGATCACGTGACCCAAAAAGTTGCGGCACCCACTAAAATTGAAGTTAGATTCATCAACTACAAAAAAATGCAAAAAAACAACGTGTAACACGTTTAGCCTAAAGATGCTCATTTTTGCCCCTAAGGGCCTGCACTATATTTGTATTCTTCCGAAAATTCTCTTTTTGAAGACTAAGGATCGAGGGTGGTGTAGAATTTTGACGGAAATTCTACCATAGAGAACAGGGATTCCTAAACAAACAAACGAATGAGAGGTGACAATAAAATAGTTTCCATACTTCTGCTTTAAGGCAACTAACAACATCAAAAAGTATAATGGACTTACCTGTTGCATACATGATTATCCACTGATACAGCCACAACAAAAAAATTCTCATCAAGAGCATCCATTACAAGATTAAAATTGCGTTGTAAAAGCTTCGTATCAAGCTTTTCTACTGGCACCAAACACACCACATCCCTATAGTTTTTGCAGACAGACTGCACCATAAAAGCTAAAACTGTTTTGGCTGGACGACCGTCTTCTGTTAGACCGATGTAACTTCCATTACTGTACTCAACGCGCTGGGCAGTATAGACCTCATCAATCAGTAGCACAACCGTTCGTTCACCTTCACTTAAATTACACGTTCTTTTCTTTAAGTAGCTCATATCAACTTTTCCTGTTTCAATGTTCAAGTCCATTGATAGTTGCTGCAGTCTGCGTGTAGATGGTAACAAGAAAAAGTCAGATAGTCGCTTGTATAAAGAACTGCTGTTGAGTTTTCACAAAAATGATATTGTAATCATTTCGGGTGAATATCTTCGGCCACCTTTGGGAAGTAGCATCAAATTAAGTTGTTCTGTTAAAAATTTCACAAAATGCATACATGAACCTGAATCATTATCATCACTTTTGTCATCGCTTTTGAAATCTTTTAGAGCACAAATGGCTAAATTAATGCGATTGTAGTTATCGACAATTCCAGATTGCAAATCGC
This sequence comes from Aplidium turbinatum, assembly GCF_918807975.1. Lineage (NCBI taxonomy): Eukaryota > Metazoa > Chordata > Ascidiacea > Aplousobranchia > Polyclinidae > Aplidium > Aplidium turbinatum. The sequence goes on from NC_137472.1 coordinate 53,615,419, forward strand.
TACAGAGGTTTTTGCAAAATGCAAGAATGTTGCTAACTTCAGTCAATGTACTTATTATATTGGAGTTCATCAGATGCTGAAACTTCTCCTTTGACAGCATCACCGAGTTTACGAAAGCATTCACACACATATCTTCTCCAATCATAACAGAAGACATAAGATTTGGAGCTGTGTCTTTGTTCTCACTGCAGTAAATATAGTGAAATTCAATAACATGCACTTTTTCCACTTTGATAATATCCAATGGCAAATTAGAATCACACAACTTCTTCTTTAATTCATCCAAATTTCTGACCTTATCCAATTCAAGCATTTTGTCATTTTGCATTTGGATATTAAGGTTTTCTTTGTCCAAACGTGCAGAAGATGAACAGGCAGTAGTAGAGCGCTTGGGAGGAGCTGGCTTAGATAAATATTTGGGCAGGTCTTGAAAGATATGAGGAATAGCAGTTGCTTTCAATCTTAATCTTTTAAGCTGTTGTGTGTCTCGCTTCTTAGTTCTGCTTTTACATTGATCCGTAGAAACAGTTTCAAAGTCAACGTCAGAAAAATGCTTAGCACATACTCTGCTATTTTTTGTCACAGGTAAGTTTTTCCTGGGAATCGCATTGATCCAACGGCGAAGCATTTCTGGGTCACTGGGGAAACGAAGCATTGCAACTTTTTCTCCATTATTAGCTGATCTATAGCCGGTATTACAGTTTGGCACACAACAAGTGTAGCCCATAGCATATACCACTACCAGAAATTTAACCAATAGATTTTAGTACCGTACCGTAGTTATTTTACAAATTAACACCTGAACAAAAAGGTAATTTCAATAAAACCTAGTGCTGATAACCATACTTAATATCATAGAAATAGGGTAAAGTCTGACTGAAATGGGAAAAATCGGACAACTCATCAACTTCCATTTTTAAGTGGTTTTGAACAACCCAGGTGACTGTATTACTACCATTAGCCTACATTGGTTATGCAGCTCAGTGATGCCAAATTCTCAAATGAGTTTGTCACCAGAAACCTCTTCAAATTTTATCAGATTTCAAAAAATTACATCAGATTTTCATCATGCACATAGAAACTATTATCCTAAAAAGAAAAACACAATATCATTTCATTAATGATATTTTGCGCATCCCGTACCATCATAAATATCATTGAGCATGTCAGATGCCATTTTGTCTGAAAGCGCACATCTTGAGCACTCCTTGCTGACTGAAAACACATTTTTAGTATGTCTCAAGGAGAAATAATTCTTTTCATTACTTGCCTTCTACAAGTACTGCAACCTGGTACCAGATAATTTCAAAAATGGCATACCAGCATGGTGAGAGTTGCCATTGCAGCTTTGATTGCCTTCTACCGATAATTCATCAAGCTGGTCAAATAATTATCTCTTTTTTAGGGAAATAAACAACTACTGAATAAGAACAACGAAACGTGAACTGCTGTCTAGCATCTGTTTACTATTGGCAAAATCACATGTCACCGCCACGCGCGCACTCGGCGACATGATGATAGCACTACTGTTGTTACGATCCTAAGCGGATAATCCGTCAGTTTCGCATCCCGGTGTGTTTTGGAATCCCTGATAGAGAATATCTTTCTCACTGGCGCCAAAACATTGGGTCGAATTATTGTATGCGTCGCTTAGTTATACGGTTTTGAGACCTCCAACAATTAAGACAGAGACACAAGTAAAGTAGATTGAATTTAAACACGGTCTTGAGTTCTGTTAGTTTATTGTGGCAGAAAGGTTGCAAGATCACAAGGTCACAGGTCGCAAGTTTACAAGTTTGGCCACAAGGTCACAAGTTTGTTTAACAGACTTAGTGTGACAGTTCAGTCGACTCACCAAAGCAGGGCTTGAAGTGATAAATCCGTACAAACCATAATCCAAATGAGTAGTCGTAACAGTCATACAGCAAATAGTTCAACTAGTGCATCCTTATTCAAATAGAATACAAAATTTACAATTAGCAAATGGTCAAGAAATATTTAACATAACGTTTCTCAATTTATGCAGGATTAACATTGAACAGCTCACTTTACAAAATGCAGTTAATATAAACTCAAGAGAATTTCGTCTATACTTTCATGAGTAGCCAACATAAATGTTCACTTCGCTAAACTATCATGCTAATGTAGCAAAAGACAGAGAGGCCTTGTTATTTAAAGAAAAAGTGTGGAAAAAATAACTTCAAATCATATGCCTTGGTTGAAGTAAGCAAGCGGATAACAATTGTTCGCTAACGTTGATTGCATCTTTCATGATGTGACAAAGGCTTCGAAGAGATAACGTGCTGCGCCGGTATTCACAGTCACACACAGACAAATGTCATTTAGACGTTGAATTAACGTTGGCCATGCTATGCCAACGTTTAAATGGATGATAACAGATGCCAATCAATTTTCAGCGCGCACAATGACATAAATTGTTTTTTACAGAAGTAAAAGTTAAAGATAGCGTTTCTGAAGCAACAAAATACAGATTCTGGTGCCTTTTTATGAGTCAGGCCTTTGCAAACCCAGTCTCTTGTCTAAAAACTGACAGCAATTTATTATTTAAACTTGTTTTTTGAAAAAAATAAAGGACTGCTAAAATGTAATTGTTTTTGTACAATGCGATAGACCACTAAAGAGGGATACGAATTCAAATAAACGCAAGCTTTATGTCTGTAAATGTAACGTAATAATCTATTAACACAAAGACACGGTTGTCTTGTTAGAGGTTTTTTAGAAACAACAAGCATCGCTTGGTCTTCTGATACTTGATATGATATTCAAGGTGATTATAAAATTAACAGGTAGGTAGGTATGAATTCTTGCCAAATTTGAAATCTTGCCCGAATTCTCGACAGATTGGGGGTGCGATTGCACCCCCAGCTCGTACACCTATGATTTTGGCTATTTGTTCTACCAGGATCATACGCTCTGTTTTAGGCTACCCCAAATGGTGGGGCAAAACAGAACATTTTATTTTAAAGTTGTGCTATAAAATTAGAAACAAGAAATACAATACGAGATAATGTGTAATATCCAATTGAATGCAATAATTCATCGAATGTTATATATTGTAAGTCTATTTATGCTGATGCAATTTTAACACACAACTTTACAAAGTGTTTTGGAACAGTAACAGTGAGATGATGAGCACCTTCACGCGGTTCCTCCTGTGAGTAGCTGAGTTCAATTACAAATCAAAAGGCAAACATCTACCAGTCAGCGAAAGAGAGCACATTCACGACTTTTGAAACACAACCGATGTGATAGAAAGTAAATGGAGTAAAATATGTGTGTTACTAAAATAAATGCAATATGACAAGGATAAGACCAAACAGCAAAAAGCAATAATGCAAATAAAACTTATATTTAAAAAAGTTCAGTTTAACCGCTTAAGTAAGTTATATCAGTAGAAATTGTCTAATGTCCAACCCACTTTTTATAATAATTTGTCCAATTCGCTCAATTTAACCTATATTTGTATATTATCATATCTTTATATTCCTGAACAACCCGTTGTTCGTTTAATTTGTCATTTGATCTACAGCGGTATTCACAACATAATAGCTACTGCAGTATGGATAGATGCCAGGCGTTGGAACTACCCAAACACACAATGGGTGAGTATTATTAGGCACATACTCTACGCGGGAAATACGCTGCAGCAACATGGAGACGGCTCTAAACCTGTCCTCAGAGAAACGGGACAAACTAGTGAAACTCATAATTAACGAAGCTTCTAATTTGAGTGGAAGAATGATCACAAAGTCAAAGCGTGAAAACAGCTCCCCAGATACGATCAAAAACGAAGTTATAACCAAACAACCCAAATTTAAGATCATCGCTTAAAACAAAACACTAAGTCGCATCTAGGAAAAGCCCGACAATGATCGAATTTCAAGCATGTGCAATTGAACACAAGTCGTTGTAAAGATTTCATCTATTTGCATAAATTGTTGAGTTTGCCTAAATCGTTACATTTTTTAATCCTCTTTGATGTAACAAGTTAGGCAAAGGAAAATTAAATAGTACAACGTACATGTTTTGTGGCAGTTAATATAAAAATAACAACAAAATTTGCATGATTCGCTTAGTTACCATAAGCGTTCGATCAGATAGCCAATAGCCATCTATATTCATTTCATTCTCTTCAAATTGATTATGACGTGAGCATCAAGTTCACGTGTGGGGTTCAAAACAACAAACAAACCATTAAAAACAAAAAGGAAGAAATTCTTAGTAAAGCCTCTACAAAAACATGGAGTGAATGGACAGTTAAAATAGGTTCAGAATTGACAGCCGTGACTCAATTTTGCAACTGATCTTTTTAATTTTGAAATCATTGAAGGAGATTTTTAATAAATGAAAACTTTATACAAAGCGGAGTAAAATACAAGGGGTAAGTACCAAACGGTTAAGTAAACATCAAAACAAGCACCAAACGTAGAAACCGAAGAGTGTATGACAGTGGTCACATCAATTACAGGAACAAATGATGGGGAATGCAAACACAAGTAATTGTGCAACGTGAACACTAAAGAGAAATACCTTACTGGCTAAAAAAGACGTTACAATGTTAATGTTGACTTTTCGCATCAAGCCAATAAAAAATCAACACAAAAACGTATAAAAATGAAGCACGATTTGGTTGAAAAGAAATGAATTATTCATCCACCAATAAAAACTCTTTGTTGACGTTGTCGTATAAAATCTACGTCATAAGGACAAAACTCGATTGATACATATCTCGAAATTTCGACAACAGACAAAAAATGATTTCATTCAAAAGAAGGCTTCACCATATTGCCACAATATCGCTGGCTTGGGTTATGCGGTGATTGGGTGGAATACGTTAAATTGTATGCAAGATACCATTGGGGAACAAAAACCACAAAAAAGTGACTGTTTTAATATTTGATTTGTCATACAATTCAGACACAGAGAATCAACTCCAAAACTCATGTCTGAATTCGTTGCTTGAAAATATCTACATCGTCGACCAAGCATCAAGAGGCTGTCAACTGTAAAACGCTTGGGTACTTGGGAACATTCACATAGCTGTCTTGGTAAGCAATCTCAAACGAAAAGTTGCGCATTCACCAAACTGAAATAAAAAATTAGGGTTGTTTTAAACTGATTCAAGATAAGACGGTATTAAAAGCACATAAATCCGTAATTTCAAACTTTTTTTTTAGACACAGACTTGTTTCAAAAAATATTAAGCCTGCGCAAGGCATTTACTCTTCTAAAAATAGCTCTGTGTAAAAACTTTACAGTTTTACTACTTAAAATTTAGCACTACTTCTTAAATCAATGCATTCATGCATCTGCTTCCAAATTGTCGAACAAAAAATACTCAAGGTTGTGGCTTCCAGGTTGGAAATACCATTATCACTATAGAAAGTTATTACGGTAAGAAAAATCAAAATACAACTACAACTGCTGCAACTTGTAAAAGTTTGCTCCGAATCTTTTGCTGGCCGGCAGCAATACGCTTTTGCAATAAGCCAAAGACGTTATCGACTGAGCAGCCCTGAATCTGTTTTCTACCACTAGAAAGCTTAGGCCAGCACGTGAACGTCTCTGTAACAGCATCATAGCGGCGTGCACGGCTAGCATGATACAGGAATATTATTATCACTTTTTTGGAAGTAATGTATGTGCTGTGCTGTCTATCAAGCAGCTGCTGCTCCACACCAAAAATTCAGTTTATTTGTATTTAGTCCCATTCTTACATAGCGCGAAATTCAGTATGATAAAAAATAAGGCATCAGGAAATGAAACTGGTCTACACTATATAATTATATGTGCACTTTATTATGAGAATCAAATAACAGCGTGATTCTCAAATCAAATAGAAGAGTTGTTTTTAAATTATGCAATAGTTTTAGGTTGTTCTAATTTTTTTTCAATTAATTTTGAAGCACTGTTTATCTATTCTTATCCACTGTGCGTATAGTTACGAGATAACATCTTGCGAATTCAGTTAACACGATATGCAAATGAGAACGGAAAATTTGTAGGAAAAAAATCGTGATCAGGCAGTGATCAACCTATTGCTTATGGAATTTAGTCGTCTTCTTTGTTAAATCAAAAGCTGTTTCTTGTAATTTTATCTCATTCGAAAATAAAAACATTAGCGTACCTGAAGTAAGCCCCCTTTTGAGCTATGAGTTGTTGATGCGTTCCAACTTCCACCACCTTCCCGTTATCAATCACCGCGATCTGGTTCGCGTTCTTTACTGTGGAGAGACGATGAGCGATAATGATGCTTGTTTTTCCTTCTCGTGCTGCATCCAGTGCATTTTGGACGATCTAAAAATAAGTTCGTAAGCTTTGTACCTTTTGAAACTGGTTTATTTCAGTTTGAACTGGTTACTTGATTTATCAAATTTGTATTTTACGTACAAAATGTGCGCTGAAGGTATCTTATTTACCCTTTCACTTTCTGTATCAAGAGCAGATGTTGCCTCGTCAAGAAGAAGAATCTTTGGACTTCTAAGAAGAGCTCTTGCAATGGCAACTCTTTGCTTCTGTCCTCCTGATAACTTTCCTCCCTTGGTGCCCACACTGGTGGAGTAACCCTGGAAGCATCGTCCGCAAGTGAAAACGACTGACTTTAGCATCATGCACAATTGCACAAATTCAAATCAATAAACTTGCGTCACTCAACAGCATTGGCCACATATAGTTTGTGATTGTATTTCGTTGGCGGGCAATAGTGGCATAATTTTTTTTACTTTACTGTTTCCACTATTTTTTGATACAATAAATGTATCTTGATTATTTGATATAATAAATTCACGCACATAATAGAACGTTCAATTACTTTATTGCTGAAGCATATGATCTTTTTTGTTGTTACTTTAACAGCTTTACGGTCATTTTTCATATTTTGATTTGAAAGCCAGAAAGATTATGTGTTTAATCAAGAAATTCCCAAATTTTTTTTTGAAAACCACTGAAGCAACATATTTATCAAGATTACTCAAGACAATCATATCTTGCTTGCAAGAGAAAACTTTAAGTTAAAAAGGGTCTTTAAGAATAACCAACAATTAAAAGTCAATCAACCTTTCAAGTCAAACAACCAAGCGCTGCAAACGATTGAAAGTCCATTTCGTTTCGTCGTACCTCAGGTAAACCGTTGATGAAGTCATGGATGTTGGCATTCTTTGCTGCAGTTCTAACCTCCACGTCACTCGCCTCCCTCGTGCAGTCTCCATAACTAAGGCAACATAATTTGATGAGATCGGCCACCGACGGTTGGCAACAGCTGTGCTTACGTTACAAGCACGTTACTACCCAGACCGAAAAATTAGTCATTCTCACATTGATTCAACGTCTGCTGAAGTAAATTCAATGTAAAAGTGACAAGTTTTTCTGTCTGGGTAGGCAAAACCTATACTGTTACGGCAGGTAGACACAGCACTGGATGTTTCTGGTGCTACCAGTTGATTAGACATTCAATGGTGGGCTAAAGTGAGGAAGTTAAATCCAAACTGATTACGATATCAAAATTTAACTTACGTAATAATATTAGGTCAAAAGTCCTTTTTGTCGGATAACCTTTATTTAACTGGTTAAAAAGTAAAGGAAATTATAAGAAACCCTGTTAAGAGGACTATTAAAAAGTCTCGCGTCATAACGAACTCACCGTATGTTTTTCTCAATGCTTTGATCGAACAAGACGGGCTCCTGGGACACGAGACCTATTTGTTGACGTAGCCATCCGACGTTAAGTTTTGCGATGTCAATTCCGTCCAAACGCTGTTAATAATCACGCAAAAGTGCAAGTAACGATACGTAAAAACGTCATGCAGTCCACAGTTCATCAAACAAAACTGAAAGGACGACCACGGAAGAACATTTTAACATTATCAAAGATTCGATTAATAAAGCCAATGAAATAGTTCCTAAAATAAATTACCAACGACATAAAAACTGGATGACAGAAGAAATCTTAGAAATGATGGAAGAAAGAAGGCAAAAGAAACACAATAAAAGTGAATACCAAAAGTTGAACAAACAAATAAAGAAAGCATGTAACAAAGCCTGTGAAAAATACTTGAATGACGAGTGCATATCAATCGAAAAATTGTATAATCTCAGCCCAAGAGAAACACATCAACGAATCAAAACGTTAACTGCAAAGCACAATTCTATGTCAAAGTCAGGATTTTTGAAGAGTAAAACAGGTGAAAATGAAATACTAATGGAAGAAAATGAAATACAGAAAAGGTGGCAAGAGTATTTATCTGATTTATATGACGATCCAGATCGAACTGTAAAACCTTTCAAATTCAGTGAACCAATGTCAGGACCAAATATTCTAAAAAGTAAAATTGAACATGCCATAAAACAAACAAAATTGAATAAGGCTGTGGGACCAGATGAGATCAGTACTGAGATGCTAAAAACACTGGAACATGTAGGTGTGGATGCATTGCATGAACTCTTCAATAACATATATGATTCAGGAGAGATGCCTACCGACATGAACAAATCAATTTTTATCGCATTACCTAAAAAACCGGGAGCAAAGGAATGTGAAAATCACCGCACAATCAGCTTGACATCACATATTACAAAAATTTTACTACGCATTGTCATGAACCGAATCAAGAACAAAATCAACGATGAAATTGCTGAAGAACAGTACGGATTCATGCCAGACCGCGGCACAAGAAATGCTGTATTTGTATTAAAAAATATCGCTCAAAGATCAATTGAAATGAAGAAAGATCTGTACATCGCATTCATTGATTATAAGAAAGCTTTCGACCGAGTAAAACATACCAAATTACTGGAGATGCTAGATAACATTGGAATTGACGACAAGGATCTACGTATTATTCAAAACCTTTACTTTGATCAAATTGCAGCAATAAAGATAAATCACAATATCAGCGATTGGATATCCATCAAGAGAGGAGTTAGACAGGGATGCGTACTCTCTCCAAGCCTTTTTTCATTATACAGTGAGATCATCCTCCGATGTCTTGATGATGAAGTTGGCGTAAATGTTGGGGGAAGTAACTTTAATAACCTGAGGTATGCTGATGACACTGTCTTGGTGGCTGATTCGGAAGCAAAACTACAAAATTTGTTGAACAAAGTAAATGAAAGAAGTAAAGAATTTGGAATGGAAATGAATGAAAAGAAAACAGAAACGATGGTAATCACAAAGAAAAAAGAAAACGAAATTCCAATTTGTCAAATTAAAATGAACGGAACAACTATAAAACAAGTAAAGCTTTCGATATCTTGGAACAACAATAAACTGGGACGCCAAAGATGATAAAGAGTTCAATATACGTATTGCTCAAGCAAAAGCCTCTTTCCTGCAAATGAAAACAATATTATGCAACAAGAACATATCTTTCGCAACCAGATTCAGAGTATTGAAGTGTTACATTTATCTAATTTTTAAATATAATTCAGAAACCTGGACAATTACCAAATCAATTAATAAAAGAATAAATGGGTTTGAAATGTGGGCATTCCGAAAAATGCAGAGGATTTCCTGGACTGACAGAAAAAGCAACCAAACTGTTTTAAATCAAGTCAAACAAACAAACAATCTTCTAAAAAATATCAAAGAAAAACAACTTCAATTTTTAGGACACGTGCTGCGAAAAGGAAAGTTAGAACATCTCTCTCTCACAGGCAAAATTGAAGGGAAGCGTGCCCAAGGCAGACAAAGATTAACATACTTAAACCAACAAACCGACAAAACTAACACCAACATACACCTAATACACAAAGCAAACAACAGAGAATCCTGGAAACTTTTCATACACGAGGCAGTCAATGCTTGGAATCAAGTGCGACAATAAAAGAAGAAGTTCACGTAACGCAAAAACACCGCTCACCTATGCGCAGAATACTGCGTGGGAGTAGATATAAAAGAAAGGGTGGCAAGGAGAAAGTAACAGGCCACTTTACTCTCGTTAGTGCCGGAGGCTTAGTATAATGAGAGCCTTATCTTCTCATTCCACGATGCTTATATCAAGTATGGGATCACCTTTCTACAAGCAAATCTTGATTAGCAGCTGGCGCATTACTGACGCGTATCAAATACTGGCACGCAGAAAAGCACTGACGACTTACAAAAACTATGATAATGTATTTTGTATCACTTACAACTTGTCCTTCTTGTGGGTCATAAAACCTCTCGATAAGTTGAACTGTTGTCGATTTGCCGCTCCCAGACTGCCCGACCAGCGCCAATGTCTGTCCTGGTTTCACGTTGATATTGATGCGCTTCAACACTGTGACGTCAGGTCGAGTGGGATAGGAGAATAACACGGAGCTGAAGGTAATCTCTCCTTTGCAATGATTCTGTGTGAACGCCAGACAAGAATTTTAGTGTATATGCTCAGGGGCTGAAGGAAATACGAATAAAAAAACTTCCAAGGAGGATTGTCTCAAACTTTGATCGACTCATACACTCGCATGCAACTGTACTGTGCAATTGTGATATGACAGAAAGCTGTCCCGTACAAGACACTTTAGACACTCTTTTTGTTTTAATTATTCGGTCACTCCGCATTGAAAACGATTTGATAATAAAAGCGGTCAAGTCACTGCCTCACCGGCTGAAGTCCACTGTCACAGTAGGCGTCAATTGAAGGAACAGAATCAAACAGTGCGAACATTTTCCGCGCTGACAGTTTAGCTTTGGTGTAGTCGGGAGCCATGGCGCTGTTCATTCCAATAGCTGCGGCACCGAAGGATATTGCCATCAAAACTCTACGTCAAATAAAAGTTACGACATAGTTAAAAGTTAAGTCAAATTAATTCAAATCAAGTCAAATTCAATAATTCAAATCAGACGTTGAACAAAATATATGCCAGAATAATGGAAGCAGCTGCCTTGATGGCTACATGTCCCTTCACTGCTTCCATTGGTCTGTTGTGTTGCATCTGTGATTACAGTGTGCTGTATGCTGTCGTAATGAGCGCAAAATAATACATGTTTAATTGTTTATTATTATTATTTTCACACATTTCACATGAAACGTCTGATCTTATATTTGAAAGAAAGGAAACAGTTATCACCCGATCGCAAGCGTTACAACTTACTTCGCCTTTCAAACAAGAAGCTATGACGCAAAATCTTACTTGTACGAGTTTTCAAAGCTCATTTCACCAGTTTGGATTAGCTCGATAGCGAGACGGAAAGTGGCGGCGAATGAGAACAAGTAAACGCACTGAGAGAAGCCGTAACCCACTCCGAGTATAATGACTTTCCGCAGTTGGGTCCTATAAAAGATTACATCTAAATTGCGTGAAGAGTTGCAATGTTACCATTAGTAAAGGCGAAGCGAAGCCCAGGCAGCAAAATTACGTCTGCAGACGTTGAATCAATGTAAAAGTGATGAATTTTGCTGTCTGGGAGGTGACATTATGCTTAGCAGAGATGCAGCTAGGATAAGATAAGGTTCATATGGGAGTAGGCTGGCCGTTAATATATTCTGTATTAAAAGCTGCCAAGTCTGAATTATGTGTTGAATATGTTGGGACTTCTAGCTTCTTTCTTTACTCTCTAGGGCCGAGGGTTTATCCTTTTACCACCCCAGAGATATCCTGATGTGTCTCTGTTGTTGTCACTAGCCCGATACTTTCAGTGGTACCTCTCCTTCTAACTATAAATACTTGACACATTCAGGTTTACTTTATTCTGACTACAGTTACTGAAGGGAGTCAGACAAAAAACCGCAGCTTCCAGCTGTGGGCAGCCTTCTACTCGTTAGTATCAGTGAATCTTACTACCCAAGCAACTTCTCACGCCGTTTTACACCATACCCTATGTAGCATTATCCTCGTTTATTTGCATGTTGGTACATCACACATGTTACACTTTTACTTTCTTTTGCATCTCATACACATACCCAGACAGCAAAACCAGTCTACAGACGTTGAATTAATGTAAAAATGACAAACTTTGCTGTCTGGGTATTAATGAAGATAAAATGACGTTAGAAATTCCAGTATTGGCGAGTGTACCTACCATGTAGATTCGTAGAGTTTATCAGTGTAGAGTTTGATGATCTCTTTCTCTTTAGTCAACGATGCCACCGTCCTTATGTTGTTAATGGCTTCAACAGCGGTTTGACCTAAATTGCAGGTTGTCAATCGAGGAAGCACGTCATGTGACGCGCAATCCGGGATACTGGATTATAATTTAGTTCCAAAAGTGGTTGTTTTCAGCAAGCGAAAAATCACTACCCAGCGAGCAAATCTACAGGCGCTGAATCAATGTAAAAAGAAAACTGATTTTTTGGCCGAGTAAGCATAAGCTGTTCAATTAAACCATATCACTCAAGAAGTTGGGGTGTATGTTTTTTCTTGCCATCATCTATCGAAGATTCAAACTGGGAAACCTACAACGCCTCAACAGGATGTCCCAACAGGACCACCCTTGCAATAACAAGAATTCCTCAATACTTCCGTCCTCCTTTTTGTCAAAAGGTTCCAAATCAAAGGTATAGACATCTTCACACAATATGTATAATACAACTAAGTATTCCAAAGATTAAAACTCGATCAAAACAATAAAACAGTGATAAGTGGTAATAATAACAAAATGAATAAATTAGCACATGGAAAGCAGTAAATATGATAAAAATACAAGAATAACCTGCGTTTTCGTATAACTTTTCTTCTTTCGTTGCCTTAGACTCCATGAGTTCACCTTCAAATATGGAACCAACAATGACAAAAGGTACAGACGCCAGAGTCACAAGTGTCAGCTTCCAACCATAGACAAACCCAATGACGAGTGATAGAACTGCAAAAAAGTTAAAATATTTAATTACAAGCCTAAAACCACAAAAAGTAAATTTAAAAATCCAAGTTTCAAGTTATTTTTTTTGGCTAAATCCAAGAATGTTAATAGAAAAATTGAATGAGACTGTTCACCAGGCATTGAATTCTTAAAACATGATACGCTCGTTTGGGGTAAACAAACTAAACTATCACCAAGTGTTTCAAGTTCAATAAAGATGCTGAAATTCAAACTTGAAACACCTTATGATAGTTTTGCTTACGGTATCTTACATCAAAAGAACGTATCATGTCTTTAACTAAGTTATTTGTTGGTGTAAAAAAACAACATTCTATTGCAAACCTAAAGTGGCTATGTTCTTCAAAACAATCCCAAGCTGTACACCAGTGCACCCTTGCACACGCAAGGCATCAGTGGACAGCCTCGTGCACAGGGCACCGGTGCTGTGGTGAGGATCATCGAAGTAAGAAATGTCTTGGCGCAGGAAAGAACTGAACGCTTTACGTCGAAGCCTGATGGTCAGCTCCACGCCCGATTTGGCAAAAATAGTCGCCTGAAGAATGGCAGACAGCACAAAATTATTTTAAACACGTGTTTCGTTGAATTAACATATGAACCAAGTCAAAGAACCTCAAGTCTGGTCAATACAAAACTAATAACACGCTGCAATGACTCTATCATCACAAACCTGTTAACGTAATCGTGAAGATGTAGTAATCATGACTATCACTAACCAGTACCACTGTAAGTACAAGTACCAACAATCTACATACAGCCAGACTCTGAATCCGTTTACGACGACCTCTATAGAGCGTTAAATATAAATGTGGATACTTATTGGTAGTAAGTTTGCTTTCAATTTTTTGAAGACTACAAATTGAAATTAAATTTTATCTCACCTCTAGGGTACAAGCGATGAGGACTGCCGTGCCAAGGAGCAGAAAAAGAAGTCCGGTGGTGGTTGCTTCCCTCAACTGTTCATCTCGGTCTATGAGGGTGAAGATCAGGAAAACATCGCTAATCAAAAGCGCGCTTAACGTCTCTCCTGATCCAGCAATAGTGGAGAAGAAGCAACCAACTGTGGAAGAAACTCAAACTAAAAATCACTAATACTTTTTTACTTTCCAACACACAGTCACACACTAGACCTCATACTGCTATCAACAAAAAAATAACAGATGATAATGAAAGCACCTGCCATGAGAGGCCACTCCGGTCTATTCATCTTCCATATCCTTGTGAACGAAACGTCGGGTAAGACTTTTTCTTCTTCCTCCTCATTTATCTCTTCATCTTCTTCGACATCTTTATAGTCTTTCAGAGGAGAGCTGGTAGCAACTGGTACTTCTAAAATATATTAACCAAAGAACATAAAGTTGACTTTACAACAATACAACAACCGTCATGTAAAAGTTCGATAGAGGTAAGCCCAATCACCAAAACTTGCATTTTTAGATCGTTTTTCCTCCATTTTTATTCTGATACGCATTCACTTGACAAGCAACACTGCCAGACGGTGACGTCACTACACCAACGTTTCCAACTTTTTCTGATACATAATTTTATACTGAAAACTATGACCACCGTTTTCAATATTTTAGTTGTAATTTTCATAAAATCTTTAAGGGGGCGACAGGAAAGCCAAGTCGCTTAGACGGAAGTGTCATATCAGGTCACACGTCAAATTTGTGTGTTTGCAACATCCACTCCAAACATGCACTCATACAGCCTAGTCGGAAAACACGCTCAACCTCCAAAAGACCAAACAGATCCAACCTCGCTGTACGAGTGGATTAAATCTTATTGTTTTCAACAATGAAGTCTTCCCTCACTGGTTGGTCTTATACTTTTCATTGCAGTTTTTACTAAGACAAGCAATTTAAGTCATCAGCGCTTTCAGTAGCTTCCCTGATCTAGACTGTCATGTATGAAAATGACTTCATAAAAAAATCAATATACCGCAATGGGAAAATTATTCTGCACCTACCGCTTGCCATGGGCTTTGCTTCTTTGCTCGCGTCAGCATTGCTATCTTTATTTTCAGACAATATGGCTGCTTGCATGTTGATTAGGTTAGCGTAGACTCCATCTTTGATCTTGAGAAGTTCCACATGTGATCCTTGCTCACGGACTCTTCCATCTTGAAACGCAACGATCTTATCAGCGTTCCGGATCGTTGATAAACGATGAGCAATAATGATGGAGGTCCGGCCTAGAATGGGGAAATGGTGTCGTCTTTCTCAGCTAGTAAAATTGTTCCTTTTTACATTAATTCAACGTCTGCAGATCTTGAATCAATGTAAAAAGGTGTAGTTTTGCTAACTGGAGAGTAACGAGTGGAATATATATTCTATGCAAATCTCTGTGTGCAGAAATGGACAGATCAAATCGCTATTGTTCAGTTTTTCAAGTAAACAAAAAGCTTGACCAGTAATCGTTTAGTTAATTCAGTAGTCGGGATCGGACACGGAAAATACCCAGTGGCTGCTCACAACGTTACTGATGTCAATACAATTTGAAACACGATGTAAATGCATATAACAGCCAGCTGCCAATATTAATAGTTTGGTTTGTGTCCATATCGACAAATCACAGAGAAAACAGATCAAACAACTAGAAGTAGCGAAGTAGCATGTAGTCTTCTAGTCAGCTGCTCCAAATTATATTGGCGTGCCAATAACTCTCACGCAAAAGTTGTAATCGCGTGCTCTGGAGCGGTGTCAAACCGACGACCTTTTGAGTGGCATCAAGAGCGCTCTCATCATTTGGTCAGGCAATCGACATTTATTATTATTATTAAATCAAATATAGTTATTACTAGCCTTCAGATAGTAATTAGTAAAGTAATTAGTAATTAGATAGTAAAGATTAAAAGCCTTCAGATAGTAATAACTATATTTCATTTAATTTGCTCTGCTTTGCTTTTTTGCTTAGCATTGAGCACTTTTTTGTAGTATTGATAGTTTTCATTGATTTTATTATTATTATTATTAATATTGCCAATATAAACTTTCTATTTAATCGCATCATCACTACAAATCTCACCGGACGAAGCGTAATAACTATATTTGATTTAATTTGCTCTGCTTTGCTTTTTTGCTTAGCATTGAGCACTTTTTTGTAGTATTGATAGTTTTCATTGATTTTATCATTATTATTATTAATATTGCCAATATAAACTTTCTATTTAATCGCATCATCACTACAAATCTCACCGGACGAAGCTTTTTCCAGAGCAGCTTGCACAAGTGACTCGCTTTCCGTGTCCAACGCTGATGTTGCTTCATCCAGAAGCAAGATCTTTGGATTTCTAGCAATGGCTCTTGCGATGGCGATTCTTTGCTTCTGTCCTCCGCTCAATTGCCCTCCTCCTTCGCCCACCAGAGTGTCGAATTTCTGAACAAGAATCATCATTCATCATCATCATTTTCAGCTTGTGAGAGCCCACTGCAGAGCGTAAGCCTTCCCCTTTTCATGCCAATTCCTTTTTTGAACAAGAATCACTGAGCTCAAACTGAAGGAAAAGCGTTTTCAATTTGAATCACAGCTTCAAACCAGAAGTCAGCTTAATTTGTTGGGCTACGATGCTAGACCAAGAAGTGTTTCCCGTTCACAAAATTTCAATAAAAATAAAAATCAAAACTTTCTGCACTGTCTGTAACTGAAACGTAGGAAAATATGAGCACGCTAAATTACATTTATTGCTTATAAACATTTTTGAGATGTTCTTCCGTTAACTTTGTGTCGTTGCTGTGTGTCTCTGAAATAAAACTTACATAAAAAGCTGCAACACTACCTCCGGCAATTTCATCACAAAGTCATAAGCATTCGCTTGTTTCGCGGCATCGATGATTTCGTCGTCGGTTACTCCTTCACGCCCCCAACGGATATTTTCTGAAATCGTTGTAGCAAAAAGAACAGGTTCTTGCGACACAACTCCAATCATTTCACGGTATTTTCGAAGGTGTAAAGACTTCACTTCCTTCCCGCCAACTTGTATAGACCCTTCCTGATAAGAAAAATGTTGCTTTATTGTTAAAACACATCGCAAATAAATCAATTAAAAACTTAGTTATACAATGGAATAGAGATAACAGGGCTGCTGAGTCAACGGCGTAATCTTTGTCACAGCCGATTGATTTCTGTTCAACTCGAAGCAGAAGATATGCTTGAAATGAAAGATCAAGTCTAAATCAGTGGAGCAGCATTTAGTGATGTGTTACATGATAACATACATGCGACTGCACCAAACTTTATTGTTACGTACTTTCACGTAAAACCATATGTTTCTACATTATTTGCATCAGCAAAGGTGGTTTTACTTGAGTAACGTTAAAACAACAATATAATTTTCCTCTGACCGGACAATCGTAAAATCTTTGCAGAAGTTGCACAATTGTACTTTTTCCGGCACCACTTTGCCCAACCAGAGCTACACTTGTGCCATGTTCCACCGAAAATGTAATTCCCTTCAAAACCTGCAAAAGTTGAGAAGTTAAAATTGAAAATACTGAACATGATGCTTTCGAGTAAAGAAAGCTTATGTCATTGATTTGGTAAAAGGGAGCGAAGAAGGTAAGCTTTGAGCTGATGACATCTCCACTATTTTCTTTAAAATGAGATTTCTGCGCCAGAATAAAAGATCTTTCTTTCGTCTATCCCTAAACAAACAAATTCATCCGCGAAAAGGACAGAATATACTCTTAAGCAACCATTGTTAGGCAAGTACCTTCCGTTTGTTACTCAGAAAACGTAACTGCATTGCCCGTAGGTTGGCAATTATGGGGGAGAAAAATGATATGATTTCAATAAACAAAATCGTTTAAACGACTTAATTCAAATAAACACGAAAATGTATCAATATTGAACGTACGACAGCTTCTGGGCGAGAAGGATAGTTGAAACGTAACGAAGAAGTAAACGTAGCGTAACGTAAGAAGTAACGTACGTCAGCTTCTGGGCGAGAAGGATAGTTGAAAGAAACATCCTTGAAGACAATATCTCCGCGCAGGCCAGCTGGGTCATCACCGATTTCCGAGGAAATGTCGATGTCTGGTACACGATCGATGACCTCAAACACTTTCGCTCCTGCGGCTCTAGCGGCTGCCAAGACATCCATGAACCCACCAGCCTGAAAACAAGAACTTAAAGTACTCATCAGTGCAGTGTCGACTAGGCCCTGAGCACACGTATTAACAAGGAATAATACATGAACCCATCAGCCTGAAAACAGAAACTTTAAGTGCTCATCAGTACAGCGCAGTGTCGACTAGGCACCGAGCACACGCAATAAAAAGGAATAAGACATCCATGTAACCACCAGTCTGAAAACAAGAACTTACAGAATGATACTCATCAGTACAGTGCAGCGTCGACTAGGCACCAAGCACACGCAATAAAGAAAAATAAGACATCCATGAACCCACCAGT
Source organism: Aplidium turbinatum (assembly GCF_918807975.1). Taxonomy (NCBI): domain Eukaryota; kingdom Metazoa; phylum Chordata; class Ascidiacea; order Aplousobranchia; family Polyclinidae; genus Aplidium; species Aplidium turbinatum. The sequence goes on from NC_137472.1 coordinate 53,633,645, forward strand.
TTGAAAATATGCTGCAGTATGGCACGGTGCCGGATGCACTTGTCCATTATAGAATTTTACAAAAATTACTGAAGTTCTCGTTAGTGCAGTAATGTGTTGACTAGGCACAGAACACACTCAAAAAGATAAATCGGCAGGTTTTCCCTTTGTGGTTTTAGAGAAAAGTAAAAGAAATAGCTGCTGTCATCGTAATTAAGTTTCTTCTTCATGTTGAGGGTTAGTTACAATGCGCCATTGTCAACAGTCATGAGCAGTGAACTGTAGCACATCTCTCAGGTGCAGTATTTTTTTGCTACAAATTGCTACAAAAAAAGTGCTAAAGTTGCTCAGTCGCCGTCAGCGGACAATTGCGCGAGTGACTCATCCAGCATGACTCAGCAATTAACTGTTATATGTTACGTGAAAGCTTTGAAGTGATAAATTGTTAAGAACGTTTCTCAAATTCAAATAAATTCGAGGCATACCATTTCATTCGATTTCAGCTGCACACGTGTTTAACGCTACATCGGATAACATCAAGATACGACATAGATTTGCAAGTGCTACATAACAATCAAGGAAAAGGTTACGTAAAGGACTGGCAAGAGAATACAATCACACCAATGTTGGACAAGATTTACCGAGTAAGAATGTTGAAAACTTACCACTCCGAGGCCCCAAGTGCCGATAAGAATCTCAAAGATGGCTACCATTAAATCACCGATGTTTATCTCATCATTCAGAATCAACGTGGTTCCGTACCAGAAGGCAACACTGTACATTCCAAGCCAACCAAAATACGTCATCCCCAGGCTGAATCCAGATAGAAAGCCGCGTTTCATCTCTACAGGTTTTACATCTCCAAGGTGATCGGTATACCTGCGAAGATGAAGTGGGTATATTTCTTGAGAAGTAAAATTCCAAAATAAAACTTTTCATTAAAAATATTTCTTTGAATTCACCAATGGTCCAAAAGGATGCGTAAAAAAAGCAGTGCCATACTACATTGCTGACATTATAGAGCTTTAGCCACACATGCCAGATGTTGTTATATGTATTTCAAATCAAATTATGAAATGATGAAGCCACATATGTGTGGCGAAATCTCTATGATAAACTTAAGAGTTATTTATTTTTATGTACAACGTGAATTAAACAATACTATAAACCCCAACAAACGTGCAATGCAAGAAAGTGACAGCATCTTGATGTCAACTCACCTCTTCACCTCCTTATGTTGGCAACCGAATGCCACGACTGTTCTTATCGCCATTATGGCTTCCTTGGCAACAGAACCAGCCTTCGTGTAAGCTTCCTGCTCCTTCTTGGCGTAGATCGACGATACCTTCAACATAAGTTGGCGTTAGATACCCTGAAGTTTGCTTGGTTTTATATCAAGTAAACATTTATTAAAAATCAACTCTATCACTTATTAAAAACAACTGTACAGTCATGGAATGCTTTGTAATCATGCTTGTTGGTTGAGTGGTTTCAAAGTCTAGCTAATCCACGAAAAGTTGTGGTCCGAGTGAGCATTCGGTTGTTCCTTGATAAAGCGCTGTGTGACCGCGGGATATTTCCTGCCCAAATGTCCACTTTTAATCAGCAGGCATAAGCCTGGGCAGAATAAAAAACAACCCTACTCCTACAGTAGATTGTTGTTTACCAAAAGTAAAATGAAATGTGAACCGGTCAAAGTTTGATCAGGTCTATGGTTGAAACAACCAGTGTTAGCTTGACTTCACTCAAAGCAGGGTTCTTCAACACAGAAGTTAGATGCATTATAAATGTGCAGTTACATTATCAACAAAAAAAATTGTCAGATCTTCGACTTCATTCATGCCGGCCTTCAAATCAAATAGAATAAAAAAAAGGTCGTGATTGCTAAAATGGTAGGGCTTGCCATAAAACAATGGAAAGTTACAACTTTATAATGGCCGCACTTTGCAATTCTGGAACAACCTTTTCCACTGTCGTCGAACCGTTGTAGTTGTATAGCGACTTGAGTTGAGTTTCAAGTAATAAAATTTTACGACTCGATTAATTAATATTTTTTAGTATATACATCACCTAAACTCAAGCAAACAATAATAAAAAGCAACATTTAAGATTAAAAAATTAATGACATTGCAATTTGCGAATAGTTATGTAGTACAAACAGCGCGACACAAGACAAAAACTGTCCATCATAACATTAGCGTAGGCTATTTCATCAAAACTTCAGCTTAGACTCATAAGAACGGTCCGCGTATTTGTAATTTGCAGGTTGCTGCAGCAAATGAGCTTTTTTAACCAATCAGAAGGCATGATTTAAATCAGCTGAATGCAGTCATATGACTCATATTGTACGTGATATTGTGAAACATTTCTGATAAAAAGTAAATTGAGTGAACGTTTTGCCGTGGGCAGAGTGGCCTAGCGGTTTGAGGATTAGGAAAGTAATCATTTCGATGACGTGGGTTCGATTCCCACGCCTGCCATTACTCTTTTTTCTTCTGTAATTACCAAACAAAGTTGAAAGTCAAGAATCCACTCTTTGTCTGAGTGCTAGAAGGGTCACAATGACAGCAGTTAGCTGGTTCATAGGGAAAATTGTCCTATGTTAAAGTGTCTACTGTCTACCGGTCACCCAAAACACCCCATCTGCTGCAGATTACCTACAGATTACAAATACGCGAACAGTTTGATATGGCTGAAGTATCTTTTAAACTTCAGTAAAAATGGAAAAACCAACTTGATTAGGTTTGTAGACAATGCTAGTTTAGTGCTTTACAAACAAACAACTCGAGGAAGGGCACATCACCTCTCGTCTTTCCTACTGCCGACTCTGGAAATACCTCAGCATTGTAATCACAGCAATACATGCAAGAGAAGTTATGATTTTTAGTCAACAAAATACATGCTTATAGATCTAGATTCTAGAGTATAATATCCGCAAGAAGCTTTCTAACAAAACAGAAAGTCTGAGTGTCTAAAATACGAATGAACGAAAGCAAGAAAGGCAAAGGTATAGAATGTAGACTTGGGGAATGGTGAGAACATTACCAGGCTGTAAAAGTTAATAAAATAAAATACAAAAACAATTTGTTAATTCAATCTACTTACCATAAGCAGAGCTGCTTGTGCGATTACCATGATAGGGACAGTAGCGAAGATAACAAGAGTAACTTTCCAGCTGCTGAGCAAAGCTAATCCCAGACTGAGGACAGCACAAGAGAAATATTGAATGCTGAGCGACACCTTCTCTCCGACTCCTTGTCTAATCTTATATATTTGGCTGCAAAAAAAGAAACATAACAGTTGCAAAGACAAAAGCTACAAAGATGAAAATGGTTGAGTGGTACGACATGGACCGTCACAAAGCCGCAGTATCAGCACATATATAAACAAATACAATCTTGTGGAGCCCGGGTTAGAGATTACCCTTGTTATCACGGCAAAAAATAACACCACATCACTAACAAGCAAACCCGATGAAGCGACCACTACGCTTGCGCGACCGCTTGAAAGCGGACTATGGATGGTCAAATAAACGGGGTTCACTGTACATCGTCAAACGTAACTTATTGATCAAAGTTGTCAGACATTGAAATGGTCTATCACCAATACACAGTAAATGCTAAAGGTCTCTTCTTCATTCGATCCACTTTGCTAAGTTCGGCCCTTTTCCCGTTGCGCTTGTTTCAAATTTCCAACCAATGACAGCAGTACAATCTGAATGACATTGGTGTCAAATGGTCAATTTACAATGGGAAGGAGCCATTAAGCAACACTTGCCTCGTAAGTCGTTCGTTGAGCTCCCCGGCCGATGTGACGTCATGGTAACCGATGTCTTGCCGAAGAATTGACTTGAAGTAAGCAATTCGAAGCCGTTTGGTGTGTCTGCAGAAGATTGTAAGTTAGCAAAAATGCTACATGCATATTATCACTAAACGGGTACCTGTTGACACAAGGATCTAACACTTTTGAGATAAATGAAACAAGAAAAGATAATTCATAAAAAAAATCTTAACTGCTGACAGGTCGAATAAGCACTTTACACCAAACTGCAGATTAGCTGTGTAAGTAGTAGTAGTAGTCGTCCAGTTGTAATCCGGTGATTTCCCCGTTACAGAGAGCGGCCGGATTCACCTCCAAGTGACGCAATCGCCTTTACACCCTGCCACCACATCGATCTGTCTAACGCATCCTCTCTTGTCAAGCCCACCTTGCTGCTTTCCTCCTCAACTTACCTTTTCCATGTTTTCTTGGGTCTTCCTTGTTTTCTACGACCTCCCACTTGCAACTTCAGCGCTCTTCCCACATCATCATCTTTATCCCTTCTCAAAACATGCCCGTACCACCTCACTCCATTCACCTTCGCCAACTTATCAACATTCTCATTCAACCCAAGCAAGTTCTTAAGTTTTTCGGTATTCCTTTTGTTCATCAGCTTCACACCACACTGCCCTCACCATCGCTCTCTCAGTTCTTCTTAAAGTCGCCAATTCGTTTTCCCGTAAGCTAAACACCATGTCTCACTTTCGTACAGCATTGCAGATCTCACGCAACTTACTAGTATAACTTCTTCCTCTCATTTTCCATGGAAATCTTCTACCACATAACAACTCCCGACACTCTCTGAATTTCACCCAACCAAACCTTATTCTTGCAGTCACTGCCGCTCTACAACCACCACTGGCATTCAATCTATCTCCTAGTAGCAAAAAGCATTCACTGATTCAACTTCGTCATTCAGCTTTTCAACAGGACCAACCATTCCTTCTTCCAATGTAAGTTTTAGAATTTTCTTGGAACAACTTCTACTTATGGAATCAGTGAAAAAGCAAATGCATGTGTATTTAGAACATATATATTTCTAAGGAAAACAATAACAATTTATCCAATTCACACTAAACCTGTTTTTACCTATAAAGCCCGAGCTCAGGTGGGCTGGAGTTTATTTTTAAAAACGTTTTTAACAACTCTTCTCACAAGTTCCCAACCCTTCTAAATTGGATTCCAAAATTATACTGATTGTTAGATAAGAGTACTTTTTAATCAAATAAAATCTTAAAATAGTAAAGAATAACAGTTGTCAACTCACCTGTCAGCTTGTAAAGCCCAAGCAAAAGCTTGAATACCACCAGATACAAAAATTACAACTGCTGCATAGAGAAAGTAGTAGATGATCACAAGACTTTTTTCCTCAAATGTATTGATTTCGCTTTGCACAGTGTCATTCCAATAGCTGAAATATTTGCTAAGGTGATGTATCACTAATATCTATATACAAACATGAGTGAAATAATTTTGAATTTCAGTTGAAGGCAAAAAGAATTGACTATGGAATAAAAGCTACATAACAAATGAAAAAAACAAGAAATATCACATTGTAAACAATGTATTTATCATTTAACTCACGTGCCTTTATGCTTTCAGCCTTCACTTTACTGTAAAAAAAAACGATAAGAATTATACTCACGACTCGTTCAAATAGGTGTAATTTTGATCAAAACAAGTCAAATAATCTAATCCGCAAAGTTTGTATCGGCCATATAAAGTAAAGACGTGAGCCAAACTGCTGAACAAGTACATAAAGGCAGGCATGCCGATCCCAGTAACGACTGCTGACAGACTTCCCACTCCAATTAACAAATAGTCCCAACGATCGGCACAACGAAACTGAACAACAAAACAGTTTTATTAGGTTGATAAAATTTAAGTTATTGACATATATTTTCAATATTCAAGGCCTTACTACATTACCGCAACAATGCAACAGATATTTAATTTTATTGCAAATTAAATACAAATATATATGTAGGCTAGTTCCATGCAAGTCAGTTCAATCTTATACAGCTAAAAAAAAAAAAAAACGATTTCAAACCACTACATTATTATTATCGTGTGGTCAAGCTGAAAGCAAACGCTGCAAATAATCAAAAAAGGGAAGTGCAAAAAAGTTACTGCTGTAACTTTTTATTTAGGGAACGTTCAAATATTACGTAACGCTTTTTTTCCGAATTTTTAACCCCCCCTCCCCCATGTAACGCCAACGTAACGCTTTTTTCAATCCCCCCCTCCCCCATGTAACGCTTTTTCACTACGAATTCAGCACAAAAAACTACCATTCCGTACTCGAAAGCGTTACGTAACGTTTTGCTTGAACCCCCTCCCCCCCAATGTGACGCTAACGTAACGCTTTGCATAACCCCCCCCCCTCGAAGGCGTTACGTAATATTTGAACGTTCCCTTAACATTTGTAAAACTTAACACAAACCTTCATGGTTTTCAATATTATAATTTGTTTTGTTTGCTTTAAACTTAACTGAAGATAATCCAGAAGATTGAAATGGATTTTTTAGCTGATTAAATTGAACAGACTGGTTGAAAGAAATTTATTTGTATTCCAAGACATGTCATTCATATCAAGTATTGTGTTGGGCTTGACACACGCCAGAAAATATTTCTAGCCTTTACTTGATATTGCAAATGAAGCAACAGCATTTCTTCTTTTATATTGTAAAGTTAGTCACTATCGTAAGTGTCGATTACGAGGATGTGGCTTGCCAGACCCCGTCCTACCCTGATTCTAGGAAATGAGACGTAAAACAGGAAGTCACTATCATAGGCGTCGATTACGAGGGGGTAGGGGGGCGACGCCCTCTCGGGTCTGAGACATAGATGGGCGAGATATGTCTGCCCCCCTCGGTTTTTGTTAATATTAACAACTTTGTAAACAAACTGCCGGTTTAGCGCTGTTTACGCGAATGCACAAGCTACCTTTGTTCAAATTCCAAAAGTCGACTTCGCCAAATGTCCTGTAACAATAGTTGCGAGTCTGACCGTGCTGTGGCAATTTTAGCTCGTCTATTCAACGTTGAGTAACGAGCTTGTCTGGAAAGTCTGTTACGACTTTTGGCAATATGTAGTCTAACAAGAAAAGTCCAATTTCGCGAAAACTGTTCGACCTATTTATCAAGAGTGCGTGAAACGAAAATCGCCAACAATATTTAGATAACAAAAGCCGTTGCGTTTTCTTTTATTGTCTTTACTTATTTGTTTCGTGGTGATGGTTTTGTTTGATGGGCCAACGAATCCAATCTTGAACGAACGACAGTCACTGCGTTGTATTTAACTGAGTACTACATCAGCATGCAAGGGTATTATTGTTGGAAGTTTTTACGTAATTTAACGTGGAAAGTAACCGATCACACATCATTGGCCAAATTTTTAAAATATTGCGTGTTTTATTTTTTCTTGCCTTTAATCGCACTGCAGCATATAACCTTGTGAAATTTTATTTTGTATGTTATTCGCTCTGAGGATGGGCATTGTCATGGTGCGCGAAACGTCAGTGAAGCAATAAACCATCTTGTTTGTTGTTGCTTTTACTTTCAATTTCATCAGATGAACGTTGCAACTAGTGCTAGAAACGATAATTGTCCTGATAAACACCCAAACTTTTCAGTATTCTGCCAACGTAAAATTACGGATTGCGAAATGTCAATGCGCCGAAGTAAAAACTATGGCAAATGCCGAAGTAAAAACTATGAAAACGTTTATTTGCCAGGATTCAAATTGCATTTTCAAATTTAATGATTTCTTGCCGCTTCTAAACTTGATGTGGTTACATGCAAAACTCACGAAACAAAATAACTGCTTTTCGGAAAATAGTTACTCATTACTCAGTAAACAAAAAAAGCTGTTTTAAGCGATCATTTTTTTTTTGCGTAATCGTTGTCATTACGTAATAATCTATGATCGTTGCAGCTGATCTTAAACCTTAGCGGCGGCATGAAACAATGGTGTAAGGTTGACTGGGTTATCATAGCGGTAATAGACGTCGTTAATGCAGGCAGCTGATCACACAAAAAGTTTTTACAGAAAAACACGAGAAAATAGAGTAAAACTGCTCGTCAAGTTTAAAGCGATACCACGCCCACCAACAGCAGTAATATTCAATCTTTATCGTTTAACAGTAACTTGCAAAAGAATTTTAAATCGTGTGACGATTTCGGCACGAAAATTGAAGAAGTATCATAAATGTTGAGAACGTCAAAGCCGCATTACTTATATTTGCGATCAAGACCATGGAACATTTTTTCTTTTATGATATTGTGGATTGAATTCTCACACACTACAAGCGTTTGTTTCAAGAACGTCATGGGGAGTCTTCATCACGCACTGCACTGACCTCGTTTTGTCTGTAAACTCAATTGTTTTGATCTTTCAAGGCTGCACGTCTCCACCTGTTTTTAATGACATTGACGTTCACAAATTAACCGTTCTATACATTGATTTAACGTCTGCAGACGTTAAATCAAATGTAAAGAACAGTTGATTTGATGTCTGGTCTGGGGAATCACAATTTTCCTTTCCGCTAGTGGACACCTTTTATCGCCTCTGTCATCGCCAATTGTTGGGGGGACATCAACCCTTTTTTACATTTATTCAACGTTTAAAGGCGTTGAATCAATGTAAAAAGAGTTGATTTGGTAACTAGGTTTCCGTAATTAACACCACGTTCGAAACTTACATTGGTACTTTTTTTGCCGACGCGATTCATATTTTGTACGATTAGGTTACTTCAGCATTTACCTATGAACTCGGCAATTGCCGGCGCCAAATTAGAAGTCTGTGTGTCTTCAGGCAGACTTGGATAACTAAAATTTTTTGTAGTCTGTCGAAATTAAATTATAATTAGAGTAATTTAAGCTTTTACAAATTAGACTAGGAGAGGGTAAGAGTAAAATCAGAGCTATCCAAGTTTTCACAAATTAGAGTAGAATTCAAACTAGATTAGAATTAATTGGAGGCAATTTTCGATTCCTTTTTTTAGTTGGATGAAAACGCCATTATGGCAACTCGGGATCAAAGTGTCATTCCACCATCACAGCGCCAAAACCACTTATGTCATAATATACATGGTAACGTCAGTGAATTGATGAATTAATCGAATTTTTCATGACTTTGCTGCTCAAGGGATGAAATGACACTTTCATCGTGATCGTTTTAAAGAGCGCAGTATCCTTCCATTTGCCAAAAAATGCTGGACAAACTAAACTTTTTAGCAAAACTGGAGATTGGATAAGAACTACAATTAGAGCAAACAAGTTTTTGCCGTATTAGATTAGAATTACCGATACTTCGCTCTAATTTATCGAGTTGTCCAAGTCTGCTTCCAGGGCAGTTTGGTCAACGTTACGCAACTACAGCCAAAATAAATAATATGTACCGTACGCAAAATTTTTCACGACAATCGCAACAGACTGACATGTGGGTCCACAAATAGTGCATTATAATCGTTTAGGCTGAAAATAGGCAACTTGTAGAAATTGTTTTCAGAATTAGCTGGATATTTTCGCCCCCTGGAATTGGCTTACTACAGTAAACAATCGATGCCAATTGTCACTATGCATACATTCTTAAATCAAATAACACTAATGTCTTTTTAAAAAATTGATAAAGAAATGCTACACGTTGAAAACAAAAATAAAGTTTTTGATAAGTAGTAACAGTTAAACATTACAACTGAACTTTTGATATAGGCTACAGCCCTCGAAATTAGCTTCTATCTACGACGGCAAAAACATTGCCGTCGCCAAATCAACAAACCTTGAATTGCGGCGGCAATTGCCGTATGCTTTAATCAAACGAAATTTCATGCACTTCATCGTGTCACACGGCGGTAGCCCAGAGTATTACGCAAGCTACTGTATTTTATGCGATGACAATGCTCTTGTGAACCGTAAAATGTTTGCAACCTTACAAATACTGGCTTAATTGTTACGCAAAAGTTACTCTTTCATCGAATAAATGGTTCTTTGGCAGTAAAGAAAAGTAATGCTTCCGATGACATGGCATCGAGTTCATGAAAGGGCAGTTTTGCGTCTTCAAGTATTTCAGTGACGACGCGACAACCTCATCCTCCGATGATTCCGACTCTGACTAGTTCTTTATCCAACAGACTTTGTGTTGCTCGCAGTATCCTAATTGTGCCGAAAATATGTGAGTGTATACGTAAATCGAGGCAATCTTCTCGCAGGGAGCTATTGATTTGTTACCAGTACCTGATTGAGCAATTAACGTTATTTCATGATAATTCAACGTCGCTAGATGTCGAATTAATGTAAAACAAACGTAATTTCTTATTGGGCATTGTTGTTACGCATTATAACCCACCGGCAAAATTAAATCGATTTGTGCCGACTCGAACGTTGAACCAACCCAAAATTAACTTACTTCCTCCCCCCCGTGACTTATTTAATGTGAATCACCGTAACAGCGTGCGTATCGCGTTGTTCGCTTTATCGCTACTTTTGGTATTATTACATCCCAACAAATCAAACAGTGCGGTCGTGATAGACTATTCGAATATTTTTTTCTCTTCTCGTTTCACATGTTTTGGTACAATTTTTTCGGTACAAATAAATTGTTTTGGTACAAATAAACGTTCACAGCAATTGCCGAGGCAATTTCAACTTTTGCCGTTTGGCCTCGTCAACGTTTTTGCAAAGTAAAAATATTCTAATTTCGAAGACTGAGTGCTCACAGCAAGTAAAATAGTCCGAGGTGAGGTCTTGGTGCGATGTTTCTGCTGATTAAACTCACGCTGCGAGTAAATCAAACAGGAAGAAATTTTGAACAATTTTTGTCCGAATTAAATGCTTATTTTGCGACGGCATTTTTATTGCCGTAGCAGAATGGCCATTATGACGTTTGCGGCGGCATTTACCACGGCAATTGCCGTGTGCCGCCGCTAATTTCGAGGACTGAGGCTATATATCCTTTCGGGAAACGGAAACATTTTCTACACTACAAACCTTACTCATCAAACTGTGACAGATTAATAAAGCAAAAAAACAAAGTAAGATATGATGATTGTCTTATTATTGTGTTATTCCCAAAAGTTCATAACACTTAACAGAATGATTTATTATTTTTGTACGGTCAGCAATGAATGCCTTAAACTAGCATCAGGGTGCAGCTCTGAGGTTGCTGATCTCTGTTTGATCTCCGTAGGACCAAGATGACAGACTAAAAATATGGCTGCAACAACAGTTAATGAAAACTTTTGTAAAATATAACAATAGGCTATACAACAAGTGTACAAGTTTCTGAATTTGAATTAAATTTAAAATTTCTTAATTTACAGAAAAATACTTTCCGAAGATTTACAAGATATCACAAAATTTAAATAAATTTAAGGACTATCCAAGGTAAAATCATACAACGTACTAGTTCAAAAAAGGCAGCACTCGGTTCAACATTTTTCTTTTTTGATTTCACTTTCACATGCTCATCATCAAGCAAGGGCTCATTCTGAGAAGGCAATGACTCATGGGAACTATGCCTGCAACAATATCGATGCAATTATTCTAAAATGTGAATTGAAAAAGGTAAATAATTCTCAACTCAACTCACTACAAGCTAACTTTTTTGTTTGGTGTTGTTTTGCATGTGTTCAGTTTAGGCTACTTTTTCTTATAAATTAGCTCTAAATTGTCAAAACAACATTAGTAGGCTATTATTTACCATTATCATCATCAGAAACAAATTTTGCAACATTTAAGTACGATAATGTAAAAGTGCCTTAACTTTCAATTTTAATAGATTAAAAGCATATCGATTATTATGGAATGATTCTAAACCACTTACTTATGAGACAGAAATATGGGATTTACAGGTGTAGGAACATTTTTTGTTTAAATGTGTACCGGTACCAATGAAGTGTCTATTGTTAGCACTAATTCATTTTGTTGTTATGTGTTGCTGTTTTTTTCTATATTTTGTTTTGATATTTAGATTAGACCTATTGAAAGTAGTAGCCGGCTTAATCACCATTTGTGGTCTTTTCGCCGCCTCTTTTTATTCATTAATAATTGTAGGTCATTAATTCTTTTATGGCTTGCATTTTCACTGTATCTACTAGATCAGTGGTTTTCAATCTGGGGGTTGCAACCCCCAAGTGGGTCATTTATTTTTTCTCTGGGGGTCACAAAGACGAACAATAAAAAAAGTAAAAAATTTAAGTAGAAAATACAAGCCTTAAAGCAGCCGGAGGCCATGGCCGCTAAGTAGTGCTTGAATGACCGCCTGTGCTACCTTCTCCGTCGGCCAAGTTTGGCCGCCGGTTTCTTCTAGCCAATTATTTAATTTCGCAATAGAATGATCGTGGATTAAATGTCGAAAATATGTAGTATCAAAGAGCGACGCAGAATTAGGTCAGCGCATCATAGTCACTACTGTTGTATTGAATATATCCAGCTGCGATCACCAGCGCTGTAAGTCTTGTTTGCTATTCCCAATGTTTATTTTAACAAAGTGTTAATTTACATCGGCTGGCAATATTGTCGTTTTTATATTGTTAAAAATATTTTTATATTGTTTTATATTATAGTTGTTAAAAAGGAGAACTAGGTTCAAAGTTGACTCCGTGGGTAAAACACGTGTCTTCATAGTTGAGAACGCTGTGGGTTAGTGACTTCACACCCTCAATTGTGACATCATAATGGAATAAATGGTCAGGTTTTATGAAAGGCGGTATGCAGTTGAAACAATTTACTGAGTTGCGAGCAGTTAAAACAATTTAGGGTCATTAGATGGTCCCACAATACCGGATTACAAAACCGATAAAGCATTTAATGCGTGGTAGGCTACAACAATTCTATTGCAGGACGTCGCCCAGACTTCAACAACGCTAAGTGATCATTTTAACATTGTTGCAAGTTTAATGCTATTTACTTGTGCTATCGTTATTGTATTTTGGCCTCCAAGCATGCAGATTTGGCCGCCGAGAAGGAGCTCTCGGTAGGCCACGATGGCTGCCGGAAAAAAACACGAGTTTTAAGGCCTGAAATACACTAATTATTATTTTACTAGATACTAGAACTAGAATTATGTGCCATTATTGATATTTCTAGAATGCAAATTACTATTACAAGAATGCCAATTATGAAAACAAAAATTAATTGCTGATTATTGAAATGTGAAATGAAGTCGCGATTTTGTTGACAGTTTTGAGATAAAAGTTGAATGTTCAAATAGTGAGCAGCCAGGAAGCAAGTTGCGAGATAGACTATTATTTTGCAGCAGATGATAGCCTAGGCAAGCCAATGTAGGCTTACTATTGAGCTCCGGGTATCAATCATAGGTAGCGCATACACAAATGTATTACACATGCCTGAATCACAATTTTTGGAAGGGTCGTCAATTACATTGGGTTGTTAAAATGGGTTGCAGTATAAGAAAAGGTTGAAAACCACTGTACTAGATAGAAAAATAGTCTTAATGGATTAACAATTGGTACTGGTATGTTGTTTTTTCAATAAGTGTAGCTATGTTATTAAGCTAGTAATTGCACCATCTACTGTCCGTCAAAAGCAACAAAAATCTGAAAGACTTGTAGCCTATAATGATATTATTAAGGACTAGCTGCTCTGTAGCAGCCTTTTAGTATATATAGCTACAAAAGCATTGCCAATCTCAGGTAGTATAAGGATAGACATTTCATCTCAGGTTCTCAAACAAAGATGACTCTAAATACTTATGAGACTGTAGGGATAGCGAAATCACTTGTAAATCAAAATCTTAACAACATATGAATCATAAATTGGATTTAGCAACACGTGTCAGTAATTACAATTTTGAATGTTAAAACAGCAACTTACCTTTTTTCATCATCATTAACAGAAGTTTTTAATTTCTTTCTTTTTGATGTTTCATTGTGTTGCATTTTGCCAGCAACAAACAACAATGAGCCCTAGCTTTATCTGACCCACCCTAGAAACAATATTAACACTATAATGGCTGTAACATTTTTACTTTATTCTTGTTAATAAAAATGTACTTTAATTCAAAATGAGCTAATCTGCTACATAGCCTAATTGCTAGGGCCATTTAAAGTCATTAAAGTCGTATTTTTTTCTATGCATCAGTAAGTCGTGAAATCAATTTTAATGCAAAAACCGCATTCCTATGAGGTATATTAAGAAAGTTATGAAGTCATATAAAGTCATATTTTCCTGGTTAGGTCATAAATCAGCTTTTTAAGTAATATAGTCATATTTTTGAGATATAAAGTCATACCGTTGTATAGCCTACTTTAAATAAAAAATACCAATTTAAGCGGTGAAGCAATTAAGCACTAAGAAAGTAAGGCAATTTCTGATTGAAAGAAGGCAAACTGTAGGATTAGCCTACATAACACTTACAGTCACAGACCTATATTTTATGAAATCACACATTGAGGTCAACTTAATACTCAAAATGGAAAGTTGTACGTACACCATCAAAGAGACCCATGCTGATCTAAATGCCCTTGATTTCGGAAAAGATTCGCTTGAGCTCAAAAATTACATTAAGAAGCGATTGGACAAAAACGATGTGAAACAAATTATGGAGCTACAAAGACAAGACATTTCACCAGCGCTTTATGCAAAACTGCAGAAGTGTCAACCCACATCAGCGTCTGTGGAGCGCTCATTTTCCTTACTAAAGTCATTTTTACGTCCAAATCGTAACTTCAAAGACTCTAACATTCCACACTACATGAAACTGTACTACAACAGTGGTTTAAAATAAAAATGGATGTGTATTACTGTTATGTTGCGTATGTTTTACTCTTTAGTTGCGTGAGTGACGTTGTTCGCATGTAAAAATAAAGATTTTCACATAAAGTCATATAAAGTCATATTTTCCAAAAAATGAAGTCATATTATTGATTTTTTAAGGTCATATAAAAATGGCCCTACTAATTGCATTTGGTATTTGTAGGATAGGCCTAATTAACTTCGAAGAAAAAAAAATTTCTTGGTGGCATTAATATGTTTTCCACTTCCTCAGAGCGGCTGTGTCTCGGCGAAAGACACTTAAAGGCAAGCCAAAATAAGGGGAGCAGCTGACTTGAAGACTATATGTCACTTTGCTGCTTCCTGTCGTCTGTTGTATCGCATCCGTGATCGCAGTGTACTGTATGTTATCGCAATGGGCGCAAATAAAAGCATTATTATTATTCTTTTTTTGTTTCAATATGTACCACTAACATTGAATCTTTATCTTCAGACTGATAAAGCCTCTCATAGATTATTCCCGGCAGTTTCGCATTATAGTCTATGGGCATATTTGCGACAATTTTGTTTCAAGGGCCTCTGAAAATTGTACGGTATTAGTTAACTTATACAGTTATTCTTTTTTCATTAGAAAGATAATTTCATACTCTTAAGCGAGTAATAATTTGATGGTATTGTTGTGTGCATTAAAATTACAATAGTGCATTTTGTGATTGCTGTTTTAATTCCAAAATGCGTCCAAACATCCCTATCATTCTGGCCGGCGGAATAATTCTGTGTGATTTGCCTAATAAAACGAATAACGATCCATGAAAAAACACGCAGTAAATAATGCGATCACAACAACACTGCAACATTCCTAATCAGGGTTGCCAGATTATAAAAAGGTCTTAGAGCGAAACTAATACAAAAACAAAGAAAATATTAAAAAAAGGCCAAAAGGATATTTACCTGTTTCTATTAAAATATATATATATTTAACAAATTTACTTACATTTTATTGAATCATTGAGGAATTTCTTCTAAACAGTTGGTTTCTTTACATTCTGATAAAATATACAAATTCTCACTGAATAGGCTAATGAAAAGTTTAGGTGTCATCAGGACAATTATAGCTTCTAGTACTAGTTGCAACGTTCATCTGATGAAAGTGAAATTAAAAGCAACAATAAACAGGTTGATTTATTGCTTCACTGACGTTTCGCGCACAATGACAATGCCCATCCTCAGAGCGAATAACATAGAAAATAAAATTTACAAAGTTATATAGTGCAGTGCGGTTGAAGACAAGAAAAAATGAAACACACATTATTTTAAAGATTGGCCAAAAATGCGTGGGCGGTTACTTTCCACCTGAAATTACGTAAAAACTCCCAACAATAAACATAAATTCGAAGCAGTGGAGGAGACCCGCAAACGTTCGAGACGAAATTAAATTACAATAACGTTTCCAACTCTGTTTAAATAGACATGAAGTCTGCGTGTCAAGACAATAACGATTTACAAGCTTTCATTAATAGATTTCCACCGTTCCGGTTGAGTACATGCTTTGATGTCATGTTGATGAAGAGCCTTTCTGCCGTAGTGCGTTGATAATAATACTTTTTTTTTTGGCCTTAAAAGACCAATCTGGCAATCCTGACCTTGATCAAAGCACTTCTTGTTGACATGTTTATTTTTATGCGCCTTGACGTACCGTAATTTGAAAACTAAAGAACAAGTCAATTACACAAGTTGTGATAACATTATTGATAAATTAGCCGTTAAATTTTTTTCCCCGGACTGGGAAAGCTTCTTGCAAAGCTTAACCCTAGCAGTTTCGCATAGCCTACTTGTAGAGGCTTTGAAGCACTAACGCAGGCCCGGTCACAGAGATTGACGTAGTGAAGTTTCCGATTGTTGAAGTTTTGTTGCCGAAGAATTATTCCACCCATTACCTGCCGCTGAATGGAGAGCAGTCCTTGATCAGTAGCTCAAGAGCACACCCCTAGAGTCGAACCAACCTTGAAGCTTCTTCGTTCCAGAAGTCACGCGCTAACCAATTGAAGTATCGTCGGGACGGATCTACGATGCAAATTATCTCGATGGTTGCAAATAAGCCTATGCACATGGACTCTAGGCTAGGGTTGCCATACCGTCCGGAAAATTCCGGACATGTCCGGAATTTAGGGTTAAATTTTGCGTCCGGGAGGAATTTAAAAAAATGCTTAAATGTCCGGAATTCTATGATGGGCGTTTTGGGGGAATTAAAATTGCAGGAATAATCCTGTAAATTAGGGGTGTCCTAGAAAATTCGCTCAGCCAGCTCATTTTACTGCATCTGCAATCGTACTGTGCACACTGCCAATCCAGAACATTGTTATTTCGTACCGTGTGCATTTTTTTACTACGAGGTTGTACGAAATTATGATGTAACAGAGCGTTTTCCTTATCAATGATGTTTACCACTTAGAAGTCAGTGTTACCATTTAAGTCTTTTTAAAACCAAATCTGGTTTATTTTGCAACCGTTTATTTTTTTCGATTTGGTTTATTATTATTTTTATTATTATTTTTTTTTTGGTTTATAATTTGTTATTATTATATTGAAGAGAATTAGATCTTCAGAAAAATATGCATGGTCAGAAGAGTAAATTTGTAGTGACTTGACTTACAAGTGTGTCTTTAATTTGTTTTAAGCATGTAATTGCTGTTCTTCCTTTTTCGGCACAACCTAATTCTCATTATTATTTTTCACTCTGAAGTTGAGAGTTTTTTTAGTGACGGTCCGTAGCTATATTTAGAGAGTGCTTACCCTGCCTGGTGTGAGATTATTCTGCTCGTGACAGAAGACAATACTTTTCATTTCGGTAGCTGGCGCTTTAGCATGAGTATCGTACAACGTTTGCAGCTTTAGCATTTCGGTAGCGCACACTAGCTTACGCAGGGGGGGGCATTGGGCCATGCCCCCCCCTCCCTTAAAAATATTTTAATAGTTACGACGTAGATTAAGGCATTTAATATGTTTTGGATTGCACTGTCAAAGCAATTAACAATGTTTGTCTATAGACTAAGCCAGTGGTTCTTCCCAGCTAGAAAGCTACGTATATTACACGTTGATTTTTGGTTGATTTTAGGTAGCATGGTATCTTAGGTAGAATTCAGGTGTTATTAAGGAGTCTTTGTACACCAACTAAAATTCACTTGTTTAAAAAACATTATTTTAGAGACATGTTTTCGCCATCATTCACTATGACTAGTGTGTAAATCTGATTCAAGAAGTTTTATCAGCGATTTTTTTGTGAATAAAATTCTTGTAAAAATAACACGTGTTCCCCACGTATATTATACGTGTTCAACATCTTATGGTTATTTGACCAATTTTTAAGGTATATAAGGTGAAACCACACCCAAAAGAGGGCATACAAAACAGAAAAAAAATCTTTATCCAAGCAGAAGGATGTTTTACCAGAACTTTTTGTATGTTGATTACATGTTGTTTCCGCGTGTATTACACGTTTACATCTGTTGAAAATTAGAACGTGTTTTCCACGTATATTAAACGTGTTAAAACTCTTTCGTTCATTTGGGGAATTTTTAATCTATGTTAAGTAAAAGTAGGCTCCAAGGACGGTATACAAAACAAAAGGAATTATACACACAAGTAAAAGGGTGTCTACCCCGCACTCCTGCATTTTCGTGATGTAGATTACGTGTTTTTTGTAGATGTCTATTACACGTTCTTATTACGTTATGTAAAAAGGGAACTTCGTGACTTTCATAGTCGCAAATTAAAGTGATCCTTTAACGATAGTTTTTAATGTAAGTTTAA
The DNA here is from genome assembly GCF_918807975.1 of Aplidium turbinatum. Classification (NCBI taxonomy): domain Eukaryota; kingdom Metazoa; phylum Chordata; class Ascidiacea; order Aplousobranchia; family Polyclinidae; genus Aplidium; species Aplidium turbinatum. Next base: position 53,651,989 of record NC_137472.1, read on the forward strand.
GTGGTCTTGCTTATTGATATTAAACGATTAGCCTACAATTAAACAGTAAAAAAATGTCTGCTCCTAAAACTTATTGAGGATTACTTGTATTTGTAGAAGTTTCTTTGTAAAAGTGTATTTGTAGAAGTCTTTCACTACAGCCAGTTTACCAGATACGAAGTTTTGGATAAAAAAGAAACGCGGAAACATTGAATAACAATTATTTGTTACAGGGTTGCCATATTGGCCAATTTATCGCCAAAATCCAGAAATCTGGCGATTTTTGAAGACGTTTAGCTTTAAATTAGTTCGATTTGGCTCCTTTTTGGGGAAATTTGAGAACCGATTTGGTTAAATTAATTGCTTTTGGCGATTAATAAATATGTTAAAACGTGCTTGAATGTCTGGGAAAATTGAAGGTGGAACTGCCTAGACTCCAGGCTCGATTAAAATAGACTCATCTGTTCCAGAGAGAGAGCGAGAAACATCTTGTTTTGTCTGTTGCGAAAAATAGTATACGGTTACAAATATAAACCGATACAAATATATTCAACAACAGACAAGAAAATGAATTTCCGTAGTTTTGTTTCGAAGTCGAAAATTTTTTTTCATCAGTTAAGGGACTGAGCATTCAACCAAAAGACTTGAAATCATTGTAATGTGTAAATTTGGCGATTTTTCACTGCGTTTTTTTGATTTTGTGACAAAACTACAAAAGTTTAGCTACAGAATTATTTTGGATCTGGCAACTCTGATTAGTTGGTTAACTCGCTTGTAACAAGGATTATTGTAGATTCAAAAATCTTTCTGGTTTACAGCATGGTTAGTAATGTGATTCACCTTAGTAGTATTGTAAAGCTCCATCTTAAATAAAATGTCGAATCTACGACGCTGGTGATCTGGAGATGTACCATAGATATTTCCGAGTAATAATATGTTTTGTGTAAACTAACAGTTCAAAGTGGTGCTTGGGTTGTACTAAAATGTGTAGGCAGGACATGTCATGGTAGGGCATAACAACGAATGGCATGGTATGCCCTGCCTGTACATTTTAGTACAATTTACTCCAGAGTATAATGAGGCCATGCCTGCAAGAGGTCAATATCGACTAAAATCCTATATCAGTATGTCACCAGAATAGCTAGTGTACCTTGTACTGGTATATCATGTACGTACCGTAGGGACTGTTTTAAGCCATTGCTAACAGACCAACATCTCAGTCAGTCTGGCCTCATCACATACTTGTGACACTTCCTACCCAGATTTTGCACCAAAAAGACCTCATACCATAATGTGGTTGCCAAAGAACCACACCTAAGGGACTTGCACCAAAATGTCTCAATTCTATGAGGCCAAGACGTAATCGATAGTTGAAAATTGTTGAAAAACTGTTTTTAATCTGTTTAATTTAGAAATATTTTTACTCTTGTAATGGATAATCGTAATGAAAAGTGTAGACTTTACCAAAGAAGGTGGATAGCAAACAAATGTGCATGTAAAGCCAAACGGCGATGTTTTGATGAACAGAAACAGCAGCACAGTGAGCACACAAATGAAATTCAAGGTATCAGTAACCAAAACCGTAATCGCTCAGTGTCATGAAATCGCAAAATACACAGTTGTTGAATTTACAAGGAAAATACTGTTCAAGTTGTACCAAGTTCATGGACATTTATAGACAGGTGAGCACCATTAATATATATTGAGTTCATTGACGACATTGGTGAATTGTTTGAAAAATGATTTTATCCAGTTTGTGTCTTTGTTCAACAACATAGTAAAACCAATCCCACTTTTTTGACAGGTGTTGATCTAATGATCTTGTGCATTTTTAAGCCAGTAGGCTAAAGTATACCAAATTTGCTTAACCTGGTTTATAAATGGCATACTGCTATTCCTATTTACTTTGCAGACTACCGTACCAACTTAGGTCAATGTTATTGGCCACCATTTGGAGCAAGCAAACATGTTAAAAAATGCTTATTCGTGGATAAGGCGAAATGTACAATTGTACATTGTGTATATGCAATAAGAGTCCTTGGTTATAATGGTAAGAAATGCTATATTTTTATATTGCTACAAATTTTATGTTTATTGCAAGAAGAGCGTTTTGTAGTCAATTTCTTTATGGCAAGTATTGATAACTTTTGCATGAAGTGAATTACACTGGTCTACAAAAAAGAATTTTTTTGGGAGTGGCTATTTGACCAGCTCCGGTCTTTTAATCTGAAACACTGTTGGACCGGTCATGACGTTTTTCTTTTTCTCATTTAGAGCAAAAGGCAAAAGAAGAAAAAGTGCCTATGTAACATCTAAATTCGATTGTTTTATTGAACTGAGTCAGTGGTGCGTGCGATCTTTCTCGGGCTGGTATCCTCAGCGTTGTGAGTTCTATACTACCCAGAAGCATTTAATTTTAAACTAAAATTGCCTGCTAAAAAACACTGCTTAAAAGTTAACTGAACATTGATGAAACCATTTTTTTAAAAGAAGTATTGTCACTTTTTACAGCCACCAAACTAACTTATTGAGAGCAAAAATGTAATGCGTCATTCGGCAAACACCGGTCACAATGTCACATCCTCTTATGATGAACGGAAACTTACCCAAAGAAATTCTCAAATTCCAGCAAATTAAAAATATTAAAAAAAAGGGGGCGATCACTTTAAACCCGTATCAACGTATATATAGTTAATCGGGGATCCGCGTAAAGCAGACACGAAAGCAATAAAATCAATAAATATGAAAAAAATGGGAATACTATTATATTAACGACGACCTTTTAGAGTAGATGTTAATTCAAACAGAAAAAGAAAATGAGAAAAGATACATTGCCTGGAAATTCAATGATCAAAAAAGTATGACAAAGTCCAATTTTAAATTCTTCTGTTGCATATCACGATTTCGTGTATTGAACCCTCTTCAGTATCATACAACTTTATCAACAGCATAGTACAGTAAAATTTACAGCAGTTCACTTTAGATTAAAAAATGACTAAATTAAAAATGCTTTAACTTTATTACTTATATTTGAAAAGGCAAAAAAAAGCTACTCGAATTAAAAATTGACAACAAAAATGCAGCAACCTAACGATTGAGTCACTTCGGGTCAAAATTTAGTTTTAAAAAAAAACAAAAAAATGCTTACGGGTAGTATCGAACTCATACCCTCGTGAACACCAGCCTGAGAAGTATCGTACACGCCACTCGCTCAGTTAAACAAAATTGTTGAATTTAGAAGTTATATAGGAACTTTTTTCTTTTCCTCTCATCTTTTGCTTTGAAAGAGAAAAAGAAAAAAGAATACGTCATGACCGGTCAAATAGTGTTTCAGATTAAAAGACCGGAGCCGGTCAAATAGCCACTGCCATTTTTTTTGCTCCATGAATTTTGAAAACTGATTTAGAGTAACTTTTGGGTGCTGAATTCCAATCTGACCTCAGATTTATCCTATCACGTCAGGTTTGTGAGATATGATAACAACAAATTGTTACTTTTGTCAAAAGTGGAAGATTTGGCGTTGCGTTTGCCACCAACATGTGCAGTGCTATAATGAAAGTTTAGTGTTAGACTGGCCAAAACAGCCTAAATAAGGTTACTGGAGCATTGACATTTGACATAGGCCTGCTTAAATCTTTGTGGTTTCATGCAAAACATTGACGGGGTAGGGGGTCAGTTATACTTTTAGCCTCCCTTTTAGCTTGTTATTACTGCCTTGTTAATGATGTTGCTTAGAAAACAAGTTAGTATCAAAATTATAGTTGGTGGGTGTATTTCAGCTACTTATGCATCACATGGCCTGGATATAGCACAATTGTCGTCGTTATGTGAGCGTCTGGGGCCGAGGGTCTATCCCTTTACCACCCCAGATTCACGATGTTCCCGGACTACACTGGAAGGCTACCAGAGAGCAGCCAGTCTTTGGTTTCATCATCCATGACATGCAGACCTTCCACTTCGTTAGGTGGCTTGAAGATGGAGTAGCACAATGTGCGTGTGCAATAAACGCAACGTCTAATCTACCACTTTTGACAAAAGTAATAATTTGCCGTTATCATATCTCACAAACCTGACGTGATAGGATAAATTTGAGGTAAGATTCGGATTCAGCACCCCAAAATTACTCTTAATCAGTTTTCAAAGTTCATAGAGCAAAAATTGTGTAGATCATTGTTATTGATAACTAGGGCCCGCAAAAGTCAATAAAGTCAGAATTTTTTAAGGACCTCGTCTGTACACGAATCAGAGAATAAAGTTGTTTTAAGCACCTAGGGGACTGTTTCTAACAAGTTTATAGGTCAAAATTGACAATAAAGTCAAAGTTTGTCAAATTATGGCTTTTGACAAACTTTTTGTGTTTCTTGAGAGTAATTTTTGTCAAAATCCTTGTAGATGCATAGTCTTGTAAATCAGGAACTGCGACACAATTAAGCCATATGAACCCATAAAAGCAGAAAATATGTCACAATGCCTTTTTGGATCAACAGTAACTGTTATCACAAATTGTCCATTGTTTAAGTTATTCATTGTTACGTATTTAAATAGTTCTTATAAAACACGTCCTCTTCACAAACGTGGTCTTTTCGAAGATCAACAGTTTGGATTTTAGAAATAGCTTACTGATATTTTGTAATACAAAAATGCCCAAGCAAGCTAAATTGTCTTCTGCAAAAGTTAGTCAGATTTGGCGAGATTTTCCTGCTGAATTTAATGCAACTCCCGGGGGTGATTTAAGGTGAATTTTTGCGAGTATGTAGTGAATTGAGATAAAACGTATTTTGTTGAAAGCGACAGGAAAAGTAAACGCTATTAAGCTGGATTGGAGCGACAACAAGCATTGCAATCAAGGCAACTTTTATTGAACACGTTTAGATCTGAAATCGACAAAATGTTATGTTTGGGTAACTGGTATCAATTCAAGGAAGAACTGTGGCCAGTGTGGCCTCTACAAATTTCGTTAGGTCAAAATAAAGTCAAAATTTGATAAAAATAAAGTTAAAACAAAAATTTTAGGTCAAAATAAAAATGACCCTATTGATAACCTATATTATTTAGTTTAGCCTAAATGTTTATATTTCAGATAACTATAAAATTGCTTTAGCTATGTCGGAGAAAGAAGAATACACTTTGAACTTGAAAGAAGAGGATCAGATCATCAGAAAGCGTACAAAGAGAAGAGTAGAAGTCCTAAGTTCTTCTGATTGGGTAGGTTGATAATAAACAATTGTTAAAGTAGTTTAGAAAAATTTATTGATGAGATTATAAATTTAATGTATATATATAGTTCTATAATCTATATTTATGGATTTACAGTCACTAAACTAAGATATCAACAGTCTGTTCCCCCTATTAGGGTTCGTCAGTAAATACCTCCCGACGAACCCTCATAAGGGGAAACAGACTGATTGCGATCTAACTTTAGTGATTGTAAATCTATAAGTATCGTTCAAACCTGTCTTGTGTTATTACCCAAAAATTTTAAGCTACACAGTTCCATATATGTAGAGAGTGATCAACGTAGGTAGCACAGATGATACTGGCTGAGGGAGAGATTCTAAGAACAATTCCGTGACAGCACATGTACAGTACAATCTCACAGTACACCCATTGTTCGACCATATAACTGTGCTTAAGCATTAATTGGTTTTGCGTCTCTCCATCAGTGAGTCTCAACTGAACTGTGCTACCTAGTACCTACGTTGTATTTTATTAACCTCTATTATTAATCATGAAACCCCGTTTGACAACTGTTTTTTTTTCTCGCTAAGACATTACGGTACAATGGTACATAGCCTCTATTATAAGCTAATTCCTTTCAATATACATATGCCCTTCTGGGATTTTAGAAATCTCCGAAAAGGCTGTCTCCGAAATGGATTCTCCCAATAGTACCAGGCCGATTTTTTAATGCTAGGTACTACACAGAAAACATGTTTGTTGTAGTTGAAATTTACGGTAAACTTTTCATTTTTTGTTTAGATAGTGATGATGATGAAGAACATCAGACAAAGAAGGAGGCTTGCATTGAACACTTCATTTTCCTTACCGATACCGCCGCAATAGACATCAGCCACATTATATTCCCTTTGACAACAATTTCAAATCTGTAGAGTGCCAACCTTTAGCTGTTGACATCAATTGTGAGCGCTCCTTATTTTATGTTATATTGTTTGATTGAAATACAACTACTGCTAAATAGGTAAAGAGATGTATTGTACTCTTAATCAGTTTTGTACTCTAATGTACTCTAATACACCAAAGTATATCAAATTTGTACTCTGATACACCAAAGTATATCAAATTCATTTATTCTTTCGGCATGGTACATCATAAACATACTTTGCCTAATGTTTTTAAAGATAAAAAGAAAGATTAATGAATACCTTTTCTTTTTCAGAATATTGGCTTACACTCAACAAAGACGGAAAACTATCCGAACTTCTTGGTGCAAGCACAGACTTTTTTTTTAATTCCCAAAGGATCTACACAGGTAAGGATAACAACGTTTATCAGCGATTAAAGAGTTGCCATTTACGCCTATTTATTTATTTGAATAACGCATTGTTATCTTCCCGAGTACACTGTTTGCACTGTTCTTGTTTTTCAGAAACACAAGAAAAATGAAAAGAAAATCATGTCGGAACAGGACCAACTCTGTGAGCCGGACGAGGGAAGTGAGCCAATTTGCAGCAAGACCTGGTCCTGCTGACCTGACATTCCAACCTCGTGTAGACTGGCTCGTCTCTGCCGACGACATTACCATCACATCCTCACTCACAAACACTAATACTTGAGTAGTTTTTGCATTACAAATAAATGTTCTTTGATACCGGTATGTAGTTTTTGAAGTTGAATACGTAGATAGTTGCAGTTAACAAGGACGATCTATACTGCTATTGATAAAAATAATGGCACACAATACGCATAAGTTTTATAGATAACAAATACACATGTATTAAATTGTTGATTTCAGATACGCGGAAATTAGATAGAATGTGAGCGTAAAAACATGTAAAATCCACCACCAAATATACGTGTAATACACGTGAAATAGTGTCGACACATATACGTGTATTACACGTTAAAATTAACGTATAATACACGACCCAAGATACGTAGATTCTACGTGTATTAGTGTTGTAAGATACGCGGAAATTGAGTAGAATGCGGGTGTAAAACACGTGAAATCCACCACCAAATATACGTGGAAAACACGTGTATTAGTCTTGTCAGATACGCGGAAATTAGGTGGAATGCGGGTGTAAAACACGTAAAATCCACCACCAAATATACGTGTAATACACGTGAAATAGTGTCGACACATATGCGTGTATTATACGTTAAAATTAACGTATAATACACGACCCAAGGTACGTAGAATCTACGTGTAATACACGTGAAATTTCTAGCTGGGTTAACCTTTTTTTCCCCAGCGCCCCTTTTCAGAGATTTCCATAGTCTGGCGCCCACCATAATATAAGGGCTGTAGCCTACTAATGACATTTTCTTCCAAGACTATAAGGCTAGCCTACAGCCAGTAGTAATTAGTTATTAGTTAGTAAGAAAAAACTAGTTTAAGCCGATGTTAGTTTTAATACTAAAAAATCAGCACAGATGTGCCTTAAGGCTCTTAACTTAAAAGTCTTAAGGCACATCTCTGCTGATTTTTTAGTAGTTAGTAAGAGTTACACTAATAACCATTATTGACTGACTATTATTATGACCAGCCCTTATGGTTTGCTTGCACTGCCTGCCCGCTGTCCCTGCCAAAAGCTGACCACAAAATGCCATTTACTTACTACAAGGAAAGGGAAACAATGCCCATTATCAACAACAAAGGCCATGCACAACACCATCCGACGTCCACGCTTGTCGGATGGTGTTGTGCATTGTGCTGTATAGGCCAACATAGAATGCTCTGAGAGAGAATCACTACTTCCCTTGTTAAACACAATCTCTATACTGTATATAGCTCCTCATCCTCGGTGGATTCTCGTACCCCCAGCAGAACTACTAAAGCAAATTTGCAGTGAGAAAAATATCGTTACACCTTCTGAATGTAGCGCCCCCTATAACGCCCCCTGAATGTTTCCGCCCCTCTAAAAGTTAACAGCGCCCACTAGGGGGCGGTAGCGCCCAGGTTAAGAACCACTGGACTAAGCCAATACAAAATACATGGCCCAATCCACCAACCCTACTCCAGGTATACCAATGTAGCATAGTGTTCTGTAAGCCTATTATAGTGAGAAAGAAGTGGATAAAGTCTAAACTAAAACCATACTGGGATATCATGAAGACGTCTGGGATATCAAAGGCCAGTGGCGTAGCCAGGGGGGGTTTGGGGGTTACAACCCCCCTTTGGCACGCATGTGACGTCACGATATTGAGAATGATGCTTTCAGTCTCTTTATGCTTGGGAATGATGCTTTCAGTCTAAAAAAAAACTTGCCTAATTATAAACAAAACAGCATTAAAAGAGCGAGTTTTGCCAATACCAAACATTCAAAGATCTCAGCCAGGAATTAGCAACAAGAAAACATAGAGACTTAGCTTTATTTCCGAAAAATGCCGAAGAAAACATGATCTTATCCTTTTGCTATGCCACCTGACAGCATCATTTTACAGGAATATTCATACCCACATTTTTGTTGAAAATGCTCTCAGAATGCACCAAATTCAAAGTAATTTTTCAAAATTTTCTGGGGGAAGCCCCCCAGACCCCCCGCCGCTGGGTGTCGTCTTAGGCGAAAACGCCATCGGGCTTCGCCGCCGGTCGTCAAACCCCCCCCTTTCAAAATTCCTGGCTGCGTCACTGTCAATGCCCCCCCCCCCCTGAGAAAATCCTGCGTACGCCACTGGTAGCGCATATATATGGTCTCAAGAAAATAGTCATGCACTGTCCGGAATTTTGCTTTTTCAAATATGGTAACCCTACTCTAGGCCTACATGTAGACTGTAGAGACTTTTGATGTAAGAACGGTTACCAAGATTGACAAAGTGATGTTTCCAAATGTTGAAATGTTATCGCCAGGAATTTATTCCATCCACTATGCGCCGCTGAAGTGAGAACAGTTCTGAAATGCGTTGCTTAAGAGCACACCTCGAGAGTGAAACCAGCGCTGCATGCTCACTGAGCTAAAATTCCAGTGCATTGTTGTAAAGCTTTGAGATAAAGTTAGGCTACCGGTACCATTGATTTTAGAACGAGGTCGGGCAATAGCGCACGCATTCCAGGGCACATTGTAGCAAGGCTGTTGGATCTTATTTTTAGTTTCCAGAAGCATGCTGCAGGGGTTCTAAGTTTTTGTTGATTATTGAAATGTTTGATCCCCCTGATAACAGCAGATACGCTGCTGGCGTAACAAAGCTTTGATGGCACAGAGGCAACGCAATGAGTCTCAAGCAATTTCTTTTATTTGCGAGTTTAAATTGCAAAAATTAGAACACCAATTTTTGAAAACCAATTTTTGAACCAATCTTTGAACTAGTGTTTTTTTCAGATTGAACAGAGTTTTGAATTTGGAAATAAGAATTATTGTTAATAAGTTTATCTTATGTGTAAAACTTGTTTGTGCGGAGGTAGGCTATAAAGCACTTTCAAAATAATGGCAAATTCCAACAATATGTTTGCGATTGTAGCACAGCAACAGCAAAGATGAAATCATGTTAAGATCTCGTCATGGAGGTGAATTGCGGATATATTGAATAGTTGTTATTTCGCTGCAACAACTTGAAACTGAAGCTATTTCTTTAAAAGTTATTGTTAATGAAATCACACGAATTTACGTCATAATGCAACGTTTTACTTCCGCGGAAAAAATTGAGCCATCAATCGCCATAGAACAAGATCACCAGGGGCGCCGGAAGCGGGGCAGGGGAGGCAATGGTGCCCTTTTAAGGTCATGTATGCTACATTTTGCACATTTTGCGATAGGCTACGATATAACAATTTCAGCTATTCGCTTTTAGCATAATTATAGTCTTTCATTTCTGCCTCAAAATATTTTTCTTTATTTATTATTTATTTGCGTCAGACAAAAAGCTGTCCGCATCCAAAACAAAACAACGAAATAATACACAAACTGCAAATGTACAAAGGTCAGAGAGAGCCACTGGATGTCGTTAGTTTAAACTCTCACTAAGCAGGCTATATCTACAAGTTTAAATACAATGGTGCGGTAGTGTTACAAGTTAGAAAAATTGAAAGTATTCAGAACGATAAAAACAATCAGATGGCATCAGGTCTGGTATAAAGCGATTTGAGGAGTGAATGCAACGGTTAATAAACAAATAGCCTACATGTTTTTCCTAAATTTATTTTTAATTATTTATTTGTAGGCTATCACACAAGAATGCCCATATAGGCTATTGGAATTACAAAAGAAACAACACAAAGAAAGTAGAAAAATAAGAGGCATACAAACGGTAGCAACGCAAAAGCATTCAAAATGAAATTACAAGCTCATTTTGATCAGACAACCAACCAGTAAAATTTAACGTTATTAAACGACGACTACCCGGTATTGATAGGCTATCTTTCAGCCATGGAAGCCATCAAGACTAGGTAACAGCATACATAGTAGGCCTAGGCCTATTATTACAATGAAGACAAAATATAATATTCACGACACAAAATTCTGTATCACAGTAGGTTAGCCTACATCATTACAACATAGCATGATGCTCTTCCGTGCCATTGTTCTTTGTATACTGGACACTTCTATCATTTGATGAGCTGATGGATGAGCATTTTTGCTATATCTTATATTAAAACTTAAAAAATGGGTCTTTTAGCAACAAAAGTGCCTTTTTTTCATAATCTTGCCCCCCCTCACTCAAAAATCGTTCTGGCGCCCCTGAGGATCACTGTTGAAAGCTGCGGTAGTGTTGTTGCGTAGAAAACGATTCGTCAACTATTCTCTTCTTCACAACAAGTGAGCCCCTAAGAAACACAAATAGGCCTACAATAGGAGAATTACGTTTTGTAAAAAGTTAAAAACAATGGAAATTCATCACGGGTCCCTACAATGATAAATTTCGTTTTAGATGGTTGGTTTTGAATCCTATTGGTTTATCTTATGGTTTATTCTTATGATCTATACTCGGACTGACAAAGCCTTGATATATTTTCGGTTATTCCTGGTAGTTTTGCATACTTGTAGTTGTAGGCCTACAGGCCATTGACACAGGGCCAGTTAGCAAAATTGGCAGAGTGAAGTTTTCCTAAGTTATTGTTGAAGTGTTCTCGCCGGGAAATTATTACGTTCACAAGGTGCCACTGAATGGACTGTAGTCCTGAAATGCGACCCCGAGAGTCGGACCAGCGCCGCGTGATCTTGAGCCGGGCTTGTAACCACTGAGCGGGGCAGATCATAGTGGCTTTAAGACCTATAACACTTAATCTCATTTTAATCACTTCATTGATAGTTCTTCTTAGTCTTCCATATGATAGCCTACTGCTGCATCCATCATTTAAATTTTGTTTTGTAAATTTTTATATTTTCTTTTAATTTCTCTTCAATTTTATTTTCTATTGCTGGCGAGAAAATGTAGTAGCCTAAATTGCAAACTAAATAAAGGGAATAAAGTAAACAATATCACACCAAATCAGAAGAATCGGTTTATTTAAATACAACCGGTTCTTCTGATTTGGTGTGATATTGTTTACTTTATTTAAAATTTTTTGTCACACCGTGCATCCCAGTGGATCATCAGTTGAATTATAGGAAAATTTGATGAAAAGTTTAGGAACGAAGTTTTGTTTTGGAATTAAATAAAGGGAAACTAGAAAAATAAGTAAAACGTAATTTGCGGACGCTTGACATTTGTCACATTAAGAACAGGAAAGCAGCTAAATCGATGACTGGTAGGCCTATAGTCTTTCGCTGGTTCCTGTCTGTTGTGGTATATCTAGATTGCCATGATGCTATTTTGTTTGTATTGTGTATGTATAATTGTGCTGTCCTCAGTGATGGGCATTATCGGCGATAATTCATCGGCGATGATTATCGGCGATAAATTTTTATCGCTTATCGTTATCGCTCAATTATTTTTTCAGTTATCGTTTATCGTTATCGCCAAAGGCAATATTTGATTATCGCCGATAATTAATCGCCGATAAATTTTATTTCGGATCAACACAAGTGGAAAGACCATGAAAAGTAATATTTTTACTAGCCACCTATTTAATAAAACTAAAATTAAAACCAGTTCTTCCTCAGTGCCTGAAGTGTGTGTGCACAGGTCGTTATCAAGGGAGGGGGAACGCCCCCCTGCAGCGACGGCCCTGACAACACAATAATTTTTAGAGTTGCAAATTGCAATGCAATGAAATGCATGCAACAAGTCACTTGTTGTTTTGCTGCAATGGGCAATCACGAGTGAATTTTACAATTAAAATGTAAGCGCACAGGGGATTCCTTTGAAGCGAAGCGAAAGAAATTGGCAAGTGGTTTGTGAAAGTGTCGCAATGCGAGGCCGCTTTTACATCGGAAACATGGTCTTTCGCGCCACCTCACGATCAACTATTTTATTCTTGTGTTTTCTTTTTTCGTTGGAGGTGTTAGTTTTTAGTAATTGTCGTAAAAAAATAAAATCTCTCTCGTCAAAACATGAAACTTACTGTTTTTTTTTTGTTTTTTTTTATTATCTTTATTCTGCATTGCGGGAAAGCGGACTTGAGCGCTATGCATCGGTGTACGCCTTCCCACGTACACCTGACCCATGCTGCAGCCGACGGCAATGTCTGTTTCCGGTTGTCTGTCTACTTATGACTTAAATTTGGTACTACCCATTACTCGAAATCGATCACTGGGTAGAGGCAGTTATCGTAAAGTTTCTTGCCCAGAGAAACAACAGCAAGTGCGGGTGGCTGGAGTCGAACATGCAGGCTCTCAACTGCGAGCCCAACGCGCAACTAAAATTGCAAGAACTTGCCTTGAGACGTGCGGTTACGTCACAAACTCAGATTAAAAGACAAAATTCACACACAATAACAACACAAGATCGGTTGTAGACTGTAAGATCGATTTTTTTCTAGCTTGGCGATATAACTTTAATCCAAAAATAATAACCAAATGCATAAGTGCCATTTAACTTAAAAAGTTAACCCATTTGTGCCGAAAGTGAAAGTACTTAAAAAAGTTTTCGGAAAATTTAAATATTGCATAATTATGACCTAAAAAACATATCACAATTATTTTTTTCCTAATTGTGTTTGTACTTTTTGAGAAAAAAGCCGTCCTATATATAAGACGCTAGGCAAATCCGTTATCAAATTTCACAAGTTTCTTGTGCGTAATGCTTAAGCGTTATTACATTTTACTTATCGCTCAAAGTGATAAATGGGAAATGTCTTGTTCATGTCTTGTTATGTCATTATTGTCATCGAGCATTTTATTGAAATGAAAGTTCAAAAAATATGAAGATGAAAATTAGCAAAGTAACACAACATCACTGAAACAAGTCATTGCGGAATATGATATTGCTTGAAGCATTTGACATGCAGACCGACATCACATGTTTTGCATGTTGTAGTAGTTTTTGCATCACAATAGGCGCATCGAGTTGCGTGGTAAAATTATGCTAAATACAGTAGGCTATAACCTTTCTCATTTACTGTACCTATGCGACATAGCCTACCTCAATCAAATCTTTTTATTCCCACTAATACAGTGCCTACATTGTAATTCTTATCTCAACAACTCAGCGTTCTGCCAATCCTTTAATACTGGTGTTCACAAAGAAAACAAATAAAATTATCTGAAATTATCAGTAAATTACGATAATTATGTTATTGTTCTGAAACAAACACGACTAATTTGACAAGCTTGATGGATTTCACAGTATGCACATTTTTACTACCAATAACGCTTAAGATTACTGATAAATTTTCAAGCATTTTGCGTTTTTGGGAATTTTTTCTATTATTGCAGACTTTGTTGTAAACAGCCCTTTAAGCAGAAAGCAAAATACAAAGTTTGGAATTTTTTATGGTATTTTTATTTGATTTAATTATTTTGTCTACTGCACGTAAGCGGCAGTGTAACTCAATTGATAAAAGCATCCAACTGGTATTTGAAGGTATAATTATAAGCACGGCGGTTACCTCAGTGGTTTGATTCTGGATCAAGAGGTTGAAGATTCGATACCCACTGCAGCTATTGCGATTCTATTTATGCATAACTTACAAAAATTTTTGTCCCTTTACAGTATATTATGTTCGATTTTTCGTCATGTTAATGAAAACAGTTCGTGCTGCATGGGATGGGGCAGCGCTAATAAAGAAAAAAAAAATTATCGTTATCGGACATTATCGGCGATAATTTATCGTTTATCGTTATCGCTTAACTTTTTTTTGATTTATCGTTTATCGTTATCGCTTTAGGCATTTTTCGTTTATCGATTATCGTTATCGCTTAACTGAAAAATGAGTTATCGCGCCCAACACTGCCTGTCCTACTCTTCTCGCAACAGACAAAACAAAAGTTTTCTCTCTCTGTTGTAATACTAACGAATTTATTTGCACACCAGTCAGTTCAATCATTAACAGCAAAGAATCGATTTCAATCAGCTAGCACCTAAATCATCTTCAATTAAGCTTATTCAAATAGAATATATTTATTTTCCATTAGAATAAGCTTTACAGAAGAATGAAAATGATCTAGCTGTTAGCTGATCGAATCGATTTTTAGCTGTTTACGATTGAACTGACTCTTGTGAAAATATATTCGTTTTTATTACAAAACATGTAACCCAGTCGTTCATATCAAGCATTGTTGTGGGTTTGACACTTGTCAGAAGATATTAATATTTTCAACTTAATAACAATTTGCACTCAATATCAACCAGAAGCAACAATCACTTTTTCCTCCCCTACTTCTCCAAAAGCTTGACTCAACAATCCATTCAGTTTAGTGGAGTTAAAGTGTGGAACCATCTCACGAAAACCATCACTGAAATTGAAACCTTTTCAATATTTTGCAGTAACTTGAAAAAGCACTTGCGTTTTGAAAATTAACCTCTAACAACCTATGCTGTAACTCTTTAATTATCTGACTGTATTATTGATTGTTGCACCATATCCTGGTATAGCATGCCTTTCCAAATGCCACTTTTGTAAATTTATATTACATATCATATATTCCTATATTATACATTAACATATCTTACTATAGGCCTACGTATATCTTATATATTACACCCGACCGGATAAGGATGATGATTAGCCTACTATCTTTACTCTTCCATGAATAAGCTACTATACCATTTTGTATAATTTAATATTTGCCAGATAAGAATATATCACTATGTTACTACCAGCTTGCATCTAACTACTCCCTGATTATTATAAGCTATTATGTTCGTTCAGAGGATCGCTTGACTTTTCGTAAGATTATTATTTAGTTTGGTTTGGAAAAGATGCTTGAAACAACTCAGACACTACATCCTTCATCGGCACTACCAAAGAATCTCCACCTCTCATTAGCGATACCAAAAACACTCCATCCCTCATTGACGCTATAAAAGATGATTCAACTCTTATTAGAAATACCGTACCAAAAACACGCTGCTATATCATCATGCTTCTTATGCTCTTACATGCGCAGGAAATTAATTTAAAAAACAAAGCTTTTTTAACTATTTTATCTTGATAATGAGCTGCCATATTATGTATTTGTTCTGCAATATATAGGCTACTTAATGTCGTTGCTGCAAACACTTTATTTCTGTATGAAATCTGTAAATAGTCCTTGTTTTGATAGTCCGTTACGTAATTTCAATATGTGTGTGTAACTGTGCATATTAGTTTGTTTTTGTGATGTTGGGTTCAGTCGTGTTCTCATTGCTTTAAGAATTGGCGCTCCAGTTGTTCCAGGAACGAGGAGGCGACTGATTCTTAACTAATTCATCAACTTATTTTAAAGTATCAGGTTTGGTGGCCGTGCTTAACTATATTTATTGATGCATATACCGCAATATTAGATCCTTTCATGCACGTCTTAAACCATTAAGGTTTTGCCACCTTTTCCTTTTGTTAGTTTTGTTACTGTATTTCTTTTTCACAATATCATTTCTTTTGCATTCTGACAAAGAAAAATAAATTGAATTGAATTGAATTGAATTTTCTTGATCACTCTTTCGATTATAATTGAACAGCTGCATTTACGACTTTTTATCATCACAAGAAGGGTTGCCAACCTTGCGGTTTTCACGCCCAATTGGGCTGGTTTTTGTTCTGAGTTGCGGGATTTTTTTGAAGGTTGCGGGTTGCGGTTTTTTGGGCTGGTTTGAATAATGTGTCTCAAAACAACATGAGATTGCTAAAACTTGTTAAAAGGAAAGAATGTAGTCGAGATTCAAATGTACTGTAGTTAGGTTGTATAGAATGCTGTAAGTTGCTGCTCTAGTGCTGTCATGTCAGCCATTAGATTGGTCTCATAAAGAAGGCAAGTTTATTTTGTGCTTGTGAAATGCATAAATTAATGTTTTATTATTTTTCTATTTTCATTAAGAAAGTTTACATGAAAGTTCAGTAGGCCTACAAAGCTTTACTCAACGCTGTTGTGTACTTAGCAAGGCATTGTTTACCATTGGAAAGTAGGCAAAATATCGCCATCTGTGAAATTATTAGACAAGTTTGATTTGAATATGTATGATCATAAACGTGTAGATAATGTGTAATTGGTCAAAATTGGACATAGCCTACTGTGCCTGCGGTGCTGACCTGTGTTTAGTAAAGTTACATATTTCTTATTTTGTTTGCAATGTAATTATTTCGATTTTTACACATTGATTGTTCTTTTTGTGCAGTTAAATGCTAAATTCAGCGTAAAATTATAAGATCTAGATATGTTAGACATCAGTATGTATATGATTGAATTGAGTCTGTCAAAAATATTTGGAAAGTTTGAAGCATATTGGAAATTGGGCTGGTTCCGTGATCAGTTTGGGCTGGTTCCGTGATCAGTTTGGGCTGGAAACATTTTTAAAGGTTGGCAACCCTGATCACAAGACTCAAGGTCCAGGGCAGACGATCTCGGTAACGAGTTTGGAATACTGTTGCTTCACAATCTTCAATGTTTCAACTTTTCTTTTAGAAAGTGGTCTTTCCTTTAAAAAGTTGAAACATTGAAGCTTATTGAGCTACAGCAATCAACAATGAGCATTCAGCAACCCAAGTAATCATTGCTGGCAGCACTGTGAAGTGAAAAGAAACTAAGAAACTTTTGTAGTTGAAAGAAGTTTAGCTGCTAGCACGCAAAGCCTACAGTAAATTTCAAAATTTGAGAAAACGTGTTATTTTGCAAGCAGGTAATTTTTGTTATTGTGTTTTTGCATTTATGTGGTCCTCCAAAACAGAAGAAAATGCAATATTTCGAGCTAAACATATTGCTCATCCAACTATTCAAAAATTAATTAAACCTATTCCAGTGTTAATAAGTAGGAAGTGGCTATTTTTCCACACTTAATGCCATGGTTACAATCAGGTGTTTCCAGAGTTAAAATTAAAGGTAAGGGTTAGAGTTAGGAATAAGATTAGGGTTTTGATCTTTGCCCAGGACTAAAAAAAATGTCCTAACTATATACAAGTTTTTGTTTTCAAGAGCTTCAAACTTTTCTCAAATTAGGTCAGAATTGCTTATCTGGCAACACTATTGAGGCTATTATTACACTATACAGTGTAGATATAGCCACAGCCTACTTTATTAGAACTAGTTGTCAGAAAAGTTTACGTTATCATCTAGTGAAAGTTTCTCCAAATATATATATAGGGCCTATTTAAATGTTTTTAATTATACGACATGGTACATCTTAAATTTTGGTGCCCCTAAATCCTGAGGTCCTAGGCTTCAGCCTTTCTAGTGTAATGGTAAATCCAGCACTGGACTCCACATGCGGTGATTTTAAATTTGGAAGCAGTGGCTATACTTATGTCGTCGTAGATATCGCCGTTCTATGCCTTTTTTTATCTTTACGTCATTTTTACTGTGCAAGCGTGCTGTTGTTGCAAAATTTTATTAAAGTGGTGCGACCATGCCATATTTTAAACTGATTGTCCTGCTTTGGTATCATGCACGCTATAACGTCCAAGTTTTGTCGCTTCTACCTTTTTTTAGACTTCTGCTATGTTTGTCATATACCGTACTGTTTTTTTTTGTGATGGTCAGAATTAAAACAAACTAAACGGCCACAAAAATGCGTAGCTTAACGATTAAGTCACTTCGGGTTAGAATTTACTTTTAAAAAAAAGCTCCCCCTGGTGGTCTCAAACTCATATCCTTGGGAGTACAAGCCAGACAAAGATCACACGCGCCACTGATTCACTTGGTAAAAACAGTTGAATTTAGAAGTTATATATATGCACTTTTTTTCATTTGTTCTTTCGTCTTTGGTTTGAAAGAGAAAGTTGAAGAAGAAAAAAGCACAGCAAGCGCGCAAACACAGCAACAGCGCGCAAGCCGCACATGCACAGTAAAAGCAACGTAAAGATTTTAAAAAAGGCATGGAACGGCTATATCTACGGCGCCATGAGCATAGCCTGTTCCTTTAAATTTCTCTGAAAGACTATTCAGGCTTCTAAGCTATTTTATTTTGCAACCAAGCATGGTCTACCAGAGCTTCTTTCCGACAGCCAAAGTCTCCTAATTTTAACCATAGTACAGTCGGCCATAGTTAATTATGCGTATATGAATGGTAGAAATTCATCCCCGCTTAATAGATCCACCCGTTTAATAAGCCCAAAATTGTCCGATTCTGAGGTGGGCTTAATAAACAGAGATAATAAGCTGTGCAGCATACTATATACTTCAGATCAACAAATTTTAATACTTGTTTATAAATGAACTTTGTTGTATCCTTTAAAAGTTACAGCTTCTAAGTTGGTACATTATATCTATTGTATTTTTTGTAGTATTGCTGTGTTTTTTTTTATTTATCTCCACAAGAATCATCTTGAGGTATTCAAAATGTCTTCACATGATAGAATTGATGTCTTTCCTTCTCGAATGTAAGTATATTTTCGCACAGTATTGCCACACAATTTGTTGTTTTTGGCTATATTGAAGCCAAAATGTGGCTGGAATGAAAAACTTTTTATATCTACATTTGTTTTGTGTGCAATCAGCATGTTTTAAGCACTGCATATTTATTTTTGTCACTTAACATTTGAGATTAAGGATACTTTTTCAAGAAAGTTTCTGTTAATTTGAAAAAGTTTTCTTTTCATCAAAACATGAAGAGCCAGAAATGTAGATAGTACGGTAATATTCAGCACTCGTTTCAAATTATATCCATTTTCAGTGTTGCTAGATGAAATTTGTAAAGATGAAACAGTAGTTTTTAAAACGTTTGCTGAACATGAGTTTTGGGCTCTTTTGTTTTTGATGAATTGACCAAACGTTCCAAACCTATTGCTTCTAACATTTTCGTTTTATTTTCAGGAATCTCACTATTATGAAAGTGAGACTAAAGGGAGCACACAAAGGTCACAGTTTATTGAAGAAAAAAGCAGATGCATTGAAGATACGATTTCATGTTATATTAAAGAAAATCATTGATGTATGATATTGCATTGGGTTAATGACCAGAAGTTGAACTTGTATTCTTTACAAACACACAATAGTTACCGTATGAATTCAAAATTCGTTGAACAAAATATTGAATTTCTGAACAGAAGTAATCTGGCGCCAGAACAAGGCTGAGTACTTGCTATAGAACAGCGAGCGTTGCTTTTCCCTAACCATACCGATTACTGATGTAGTCTCCATATTAGCCATTAAGACTTTTCAAAAAACACATGCTGCTTGGTAGTCGAGTGTAGCAAGAATTGACATATTTTGCTTTTGAATTGACACTCGACTACCAAGAATATAATGACTTACGTTGGCAAAAAGTTCTTACGGAAATTATTAGTGCAAGTTGATTGCAGAAAGCAAACACCAGAAATCGGCTGTTTAATTCTGAGGCAAACAAGTCTGTGCAGTACATGATGATCTTCTTCCCTAACAGCATCGTAAGATATTTGAGAAACT
The DNA here is from genome assembly GCF_918807975.1 of Aplidium turbinatum. NCBI lineage: Eukaryota > Metazoa > Chordata > Ascidiacea > Aplousobranchia > Polyclinidae > Aplidium > Aplidium turbinatum. Next base: position 53,672,001 of record NC_137472.1, read on the forward strand.
CCTTTCATGTTGAAAATTGTATTGTTTTTGCAGTGCAGTTGTTTTTGCTTTTACGTTTTAATGATCGAAACATGTTTCAGGCTAAACAAGAAATGGGGGTTGTGATGAAAGAAGCTGCCTTTTCTTTGGCAGAAACAAAGTTCTCCGGTGGGGATTTTAGTCCTGTTATCTTGCAGAATGTCAACAAAGCTCAACTGAAAGTTCGAAGCCAAAATGAAAATGTTGCCGGTGTAAAACTGCCAACTTTCGAGCATTATGAGGTGTGGTCTAGTGAAGCATCACTTTAACTAAAGGCTGTATGCGATCAACTTTCTCTGGCTTTTGCAACATTGTTCTAAAAAAGATTTCTTGAGCTACATGGTAGATGTAGTGTAGTAGATATAAATAATCTATTTGCGGAAGTGTGTTCTTAACAAAGGACAATGCTTTGCTGTATCGGTGGCCAACCAAATGTTAAAAACGATTAAAGAATTATTATTTTGTTTTTGTAATTTGACTTTCTTTTGACCTCATAAGGATGGAACAGACAGCTACGAACTAACTGGTCTTTCTCGGGGAGGGGAGCAACTGAGTAGATTGAAAAAGAATTACGCGAAAGCAGTCAAGCTCCTTGTTGAACTCGCTTCATTGCAGGTGAGCATTGGCATTGATTGACATCATAGCCTTAAAGGTTAAGATTGAAATCCATTGACGTATGATTATGTGTTTTCCAGACTGCATTTGTGACATTAGACGATGCGATTAAAATTACCAATAGAAGAGTAAACGCTATTGAACATGGTGAGTGATCATCTATTTGTCTCTTGTTGCCGCTTTTTATAATGTATTGAATTAAAATACAAGTAGATTTTCGTAAATAAAAGTAAAATAAATATTTTACTTTTATTTACGAAAATCTACTTGTATTTTAATGTAAAATCAGACTTATGCCAAGTTGGTAATTGTAAAGTTGGTATGCCAAGTGTATACTTATGCCAAGTTGGTAATTGTAATGCCAAGTTGCCAATGCCAATTTGGTAATGCCAATGCCAAGTTGGTAATTGTAAAATCACCTGTCACAAAAATCGAACGTGTGCATAGCCATGCGACAAAGTTAACGACGAGGCCATAGCGACACACATCGAAAGTTGGGAAAAACTACATCCGGTGATTTTAACCTTCCGAAAATGCAAAATGGCGGATCTATTTGAGCTCGGAAATGTCTTACATGCCTGGACGAAGCGAGAGATTATAAAATTGCAGCCGATTTAACGCGTTGTGTCGCGCAACCGTGTTTTCCGCCCAAGCATTGGCTTGGCTTACCATGCAACACAATAGAACAATTGTGTTTGAAGAAGGTTAACTTGTTTCTCTTTCCAACAGTAATTATCCCGAGGATTGAACGAACTTTGGTGCACATCCGCACAGAGTTGGATGAAGGCGAAAGAGAAGAGTTCTTTCGCTTGAAAAAGATTCAGCAGAAGAAAGAAATTGTTCGACAGAAGTCAGCCGCCCAAAAAGAAGCCTGGGAAGCCCAGCAGGAATCAAATCGGGTCAAATACGGAAGGCAAAGGGAATCCAAGCCTGTTGTAGACCTCTTAGCTCAAGACGAAGATGAGGATCTGCTGTTTTAGCTCACACAAACTATAACATTATATCGAAAGTTTCTTTTTTATTGTTTTGATGTGCAATGCTACGTATTGATGAAGAGGACTTGAAAATATGGCTTGTTAGGTTATTCTTCTCTTGCATTATTCTTAAAAACTCTTGCAAATATAATTAAGCCCTGGAGTTTGATCGCCCGTTGTCAGTGGTCGTATTTAGAGGATATTTTGGGCCGGTACCAATGAGATCCTCGAGCCCAAAATTGGGACATTTCTGAGAAAAATGCACAATATCTAAATAATACGTACCGGTAGTGGTTTCTTTAAATTCATGGGCACACTGGAAAGGTTCCACTAAAATAAATCCCGGGTTCAAAAATACCCCCGTCAACGGTGCTGCGTATATTTGTAATCTGCAGGTCGCTGCAGCAGATGAGTTTTTTTAACCAATCAAAAGGCAAGATTAAAATCAACTATTTTTAGTCATGTGACTCATGTACGTTAGAAAGTAAGAGTGGCCTAGTGGTTTGAGGTTATGGAAGTATTAGGCATTTTGATGGCACGGGTTCGATTCCCACTACTGCCATTACTCTTCTGTAGTTACCAAAGTTCAAAGCAAGAACCAACTTTCTGACTAGTGCTAGAAAGGTCACAATGACTGCAGTCAGCTGGTTCATAGGGAAAATTGTCCTACCGTATGTTAAAGTGTCTACCGGTCAAAACATCTGATGCAGGGACCTACAGATTACAAATACGCTTAACGTGATAACTTGTCTCGTTGATACAAATAAATTTCGCAGGTGATTAAAATCGCTCAATAGGATATTGTTGCAGTGATCTATCGAGTATTAGGTTGATTTTAGCACGTCTCCATTAGTCTGTTGTGTCAATTTTATCATGAAAACGTTTTGTCTTGTTTGATATTAGGCGATCATTGATCTTGTAATAAAATGTTATCGCAACTGCATTGATCAACCTGTTAGAGCAGGAGCATCGCAAGACCCGAGCCTCTAACAACCCTAGCCAACAATCCTTCCAATGTCCATCCTGCAGAAGCTTCACCGCACAGATAGGCCTCATCAGCCATCTCCGCACTCATGTAGCCTACACTGACCATAGCCCACACTAAAAAAAAGCTTGATCTTAGTCTCATTGGCCATCTTCGGAAACGAAGGGCGAACATCATCAGAGCAGGCACCATCAACCTTTTTTGCATACGGATACGGGCCACTTTAGCACAAGGAAAGATGTGGCGGGCCACACTTACATGATTTTTGGTCGATTGATTTTTTTAACGCCAGAAAAGAACGCATTCGTTCCCAAAAATCCAACGCTATCTGTTGTACAGCGACGCCAACCTGGAACTACAGTCTGATTGTAGGCTATACGCAGTGATGTACGCGCATACAAAAAATATTGACGCCGTCAGCGCAAACGTTCGAAAAACTATACGCCGCATGCGTCAACGCAACTTGTAAAAAAAGTTGGCGGCGTCAGCGTTAGCGCATACTCTAGCGCAAACTCATTTTGTTTGCTAGGTGCCAAACATTCACACGGTATAAACCAGGGGCGGATCTACCGGGTGGGCCTGATTGGTACAGGCCCACCCAGATTGACAGTGGACCCACCCAAAATCAGATTATTGAAAAAAACATGTTAATGTTTAACACTAGAACAACCAAGTGGCACTGAATTGTCTGTGGCATCACTATTTCACAGCATTTGTAAGAGATATTCGGTAACACTATAAGTTTTTGTATGCTGGTCCGCCGTGGCATTATTGGTGAAGGCCCACCAAGATATTTCCTAGGCCCACCCATAAATTGCGTTCTGAATCCGCCACTGGTATAAACCACTCGAAACAATACACTTTTCAAGCCACTTCGCGATTTCTCGTTACAAAAAATTATCTTTTTGGCCGGAAGACACATCTGCCATTGAAAATATAAGTTTTTGCCTTTCGGAGAAGAGAGCTTAAAATACTTTTCCATGTAGGGCCATGGATTTGTATTATCATGCTCCATTTCACTTGGAGATTATTACCGTAAGTTATTCCCTGAATACAATAGTGTAGGCTAGTGTAAGAAACTGTAGCATATGCCTATCAAGAAAATTCTTGTATTATACTAACTGTCGCTTCTAGTATAATATACTAACTGTCGCTCCCTAAAAATCCATTATAAAAAACACTATTTTTAAAATGATTCCGTTTGAATAAGACTAATGTTGCTTTTAATGCCATAATTCTCTCAATAAGCTCTATGCTTTTTTCTGATAAGATTTTTAAAAAGTGGGTTAATGGAAGACAAAACTGCTAGACACAAGCAAGTTTAGATTTTGAACTGCACAACTCTTTGTTATTAGCATTCAGGGATAGTTAGCATTACTAGTGTTATTAGCAGTAGGCTACTCAAAAGCCTCTCACAATTGGCATCTGGATGCATGTTTTGCTAAACTGCTCATCAAGTTACAAAGCATGTATAATTACATACTTACGCAACAGAATGTATAAATTGTCAAGTAAAAATTACCTTAGCTTGATAGCCTACTGTATGTAGGCCTACACACAGGGCCGGATTTAGCTGATGGGGGGCCCAGGGCACTTTTAGATCGGGGGGCCCCCGTGCAAAAAAAAGTTTTGCGCCTACGGCGCGTAAAAATCATCTCTACGTCTACAGTAGCATCAGTCCAGTACTGCACAGCATTTTGCAGAAACTTTAAAGGTCAAAAGGAATAAAATAACACAAAATCACATTTTTTTCCACATAGGGGGGCCTTCAAAAGTCGGGGGGCCCGGGGCAACTGCCCCCTCTGCCCCCCCCCCCCTAAATCCGGGCCTGCCTACACATTACTACGCTACATAGCCTACAACCAGAATAACCCGCAAAGGCAAAGTAGTGTACTACATATAACATACAGAGTACAACATCATTCAAGCAATCACGGTCGGAGACCAAATATATGAGTTTGTTTAGAACTTTAGATACATAGGCTGCACTGCTCATTGCCTGAGAAGTTTCTGGTTTGCCCCAAAATGCAAGACTTAACTAATATAAATTAAAGTGCTCACAATTGCTTACAAACGCCTTCAACACTGCATGACTAAAAAAACTTCACACTACGAAGCCAAGTCATTGTTTACATTTTACATGGAGCGACATTACCAACCTACCTACTTGCTTGCTTACATTACATTCCTGTTCTGACCCGTAATTTACTAGGTAATTTCTCAGTAGGCCTAAGTTGTTTTAACTAATTCTTTCTTTTTTTCTGCAAGACTTCAGTTTCCACGTGGGACTCTAGGGTCAAAGGCAGTAGTGCGATATACAAACAAACTCCAGCTGACTGAACCATAGATGACACTGTGACACAACACTAGAACAATGGGCAATTGCAAGACGTCAACATTCGCAGTTTGACAAAAAAAAATGCAAACAACAACTAAGACATTAAAAAGTATGCGTTGACGCTATGCGCTAAAAAAACGCGAAAACTTTACGGCGCATCCTCAAGCGCAAACTATCCAAAAAAATGTGGCCGCAAGCGTTAGCGCAAACAAAAAGTCTACGCCGCAAGTATGCGGCGTAGAATTTGCGGCGCATACGTACATCTCTGGCTATACGATCGAAATGACCGACCCAATTGAAGATACGCTTCCAGGAATGTATTTCTTGCCTTCATGTCCTTTAACTGTCAAATATTTCTGTTCATACTGGTATGTTTTTATGCGGGGCGCACATACCGTGGGGGCAAAGCTGGTGAGACTGATTGAAAACTGGTAAAAAAAAAGTCAAGTTGGGCGCTCCTGCAATGGTGTCGCACGGTTTCGCTTACCTAAAACTGTTTGCAATTCTAATTTTGCAAAACATATTTACTCTCATCACACCACTCATAAAGGTTACACGCAGAAAATGGAAAATGTTATTCTCAACTGCAGTGGCGGCTCGTCCATAGAAACTGCAAAACTGCAGCACCCCCTGCACATTTCAGTATTTTATTTTTTTTATTAATTTAACGTTTATTTTCGTGTTCTCTACAGATCCTACCGACTGGAAGTTTCATAATTTCTGGGTTTTAAAAAATATGATGATTTTTTAAGTTTTGTATTTGGCAGCTCTGAACTGCAAGCCCTGCAGTTGCGATCTTATAAAAGAGGAACAAAGAGAAATTGTGACGTCATATTTTGGCTGAGGTTGCTTCAAATCCCACAATTTCGAACTGCAAATTTTGCAGTTGCTGGTCACGTGGTCAGGCTAGCTACTGTTGCAAATACTGTTGTTTTCAAGCACGATATTAGGTGGCTGCGACTGATGCTGTTACATGGTTAGACTAATGTGCTTTGCTTTCTGCACAAAAAGATAAAGCTTAGACTAGGTTTTCATTGGTGTTGTTAAATTAAATTTAAGAAAAGCTCTACCAATAAATTTTTGTAGTTACCAAACCTGGTGGATTTTTTATAAACTAAATGTAACCTAGGTTCATTGTTAACTTACGATAATAAGTTAAGGCCAAAGGTCACATGCTAAAACAGCCTATTTAAACTTGATGAACATCAGGAAATTAAGTGCTCAAATAGCCTCAGAATTCATAAAATACCACTAAAATAAGGTAAAATTTTATGGGGGTCATGTCCCTAGACCCCTTGGCGTCGCGCCTTTGGCGCTCGCTCTTTCACGTATAGGCTACTTCCGGTTGCAGCACCCCCTGCTATAAATACCACGAGCCGCCACTGCTCAACTGTGCTCGTGTGCAGACAAAATTTTTCATCCTCGACTGGGGGAAAACTCACGAAGTGAAACACATCATTGTTTTCGTATAACTAACGTCTTTTATTAGAAACACCACGTCTGTTTATTCTAATTTTTGAACAAAATTCGTTTTTTTTCAATCTGATCAGCGGAATTTATCAGCCCTTTGTTTCGTAGACTCTGAAAAATAAAGTAAGACAAATCAGTGGTGGATAAGTTCTTGCTGGATCACCAGCACCACAACGTTTGCTTTCATAGAGAAAATGTGCTTTTTATTCGGAACAATCATTCGTTGAGAGCTTTTGACATTATACATCAGGGGTGTAAAATTAGACTATTGGGAACACACAAGCAAATTCTAAACCAATAAAACACCTCACTAGACTAAAATAAACAAAAAAGTTTTATACACGGTGCCAGAATGCACCTTTAGGCATGAACAGAACAACCAATGAACACCATACGTGTCGCTTAATAAACATAATTAGTTCACCAGCTTAACGAGAACACATTAATTTGATTAGACATTACCGGTCGTAGATAGCAATGTCAACAAGCGAGCTAGCCACAGCGTCCATGTTCTCACTGATATCGTCTCCGTAACAGGCAAAGATCAATCCAGCATCGTGCGTCTTGGTGACTATTTCTGGAGTTTTGTATACGTCACGATCTAAAGTATCGATGCCGAGGAAACCTTCAGCTCTTGCTGTACCTGAGTTAAAATCAATGTTATGGTTGAACCAAGAACATCGGGTATCATCAAGCATATTGAAATTAAATCTAGAAGAAACACAGTCCTTTCAATATTTACCAATGGCCATTGAATTGGTCGCTTCTCTGAGGTCGAGCATTGGAGTATAAAAACCAGTGTCGCCATTTGTTAGAAACAAAACAGGATAAAGGTTCTGCTTCCGACGCAACCTTCAATTTGACAAGCCATTAATTGATTGTTTACTGTTGAGTAAGGTGTTTCATTTTCCCCACACTTTCGAAATTAAAAACGTTCGGGTTTGCGTATGATGGGATTTTGGACACTGATTTAAAAAATGTAATTTTTATTCCATTATGACGTCATTTAGATGTGGCACCGCGTGGTCGAAACTCAAGAGTCAAAAAATAGAGGATTTCCCATAACTCGGTAACGGAACATGGTAGAGAGACGAAATTGGTGTCAAAATCCGCTGCACGGTACTTGGAATTCGAATTTCGAAAGTGTGGAAAAAATGAAACGCCCTACTGCAGAGTCAGTCAACGAACAATCAACTGAGTGTGTGAACGGAAAACGGAAAAATCGAAAAGTTGGATTTGGATACGTGATTCGGTCACTAACCAGTGGGTACAATCAGTTCATTTTACATTGATTCAACGTTTGCAGACATATAATCCATGGCATAAAATGTAAACACATTATCTGATAACATTTCATAAAATTACTTAGATTTAACTGGAAACGAATAAGTTACAACATAATAAACTGTTTGTGCGGATCTTCAGCAAACCAGGTAGGACCCTGGTTGAAAACCACACATTTAAAATACGTTGCTATGCCCTGTATTCAAATAGTATGACCAGTTGGAAGCCGCTCACTGGATGGTCTTTCGCTGTTCCTGGCTCAACACTGAGCGTACTCAAGAGCTTCTCTATGTTTGCGAATTGTATATCATTGCGTAAGTTTAGTATTATACAATCTGATTAACAAATAAAGTTATTTTCTCTATAAAATCGTAAGCTTCAATGGGTAAGAGTGAGAGGTAAAGTTCTTACATGATGCAAATGTCGACGTCGAAACAGGAAAAAATAATTTTTCTTGACTTTGCACACTCAAATACCACCTTTAGTATGACGTCAACAAACATATTGGCGTCAAAATAATGCTCAAGGCCATCTTCGTATTCATAATTCTGCAACATACACAAGATGGAGTCATTTCTACTTGCAAGCCATGTTAGAATGACACCTCAGTTGTCCTTGACGTGTACCAACAAGTAGTACTGTATATTTAGTATATTTACCCAAGTTGGACGTCTAAGAACGTATCACAAGAGGTTGGGTGTTACAACCGTGACGAAATCTTCAAGTGATTTATTCTATTTTACTTAAAAACACGTTTTTACGTTCGCGTTTTGTCGCTTCTACCGTTTTATAGCCCTCTGCTATGTTGACATGAATTGTTTTCGCTGTGGTGGTCAAAAATAAATACAAATTGTCGGATATTTTTTATCATGTCCTCAGTTTTTTATAATGTACTCAGCTGCGCCTCTATACGGCTGCATTGACAATGTCTACTTTGTAAAGCGCTGAGGAGCAACGCATTCTGCGATGGATGTAGCTCTATATAAAAACAAGCATTATTATCATGTCAGCGCAGATACCCACCTCGTCCAAGTTCGGCCATTTCACTTCGATATTGAACCCAGTGGTTATCGGGACTTCTTGAAATACTTTCTTTAACGTTGGAAACGGGTGCCCATCACATAACGGGGTGTCTATATCACAATCTGCGAGCATTTTAAATTTTCTATTGAAATTTTCATAACGCAGATCACAGATATAATATGACACTGAAGCATTGGCTGGGTGCCTATATGTTCTGATATTCAGAGTATATATTGAATTCCGGTAACTGATTACGGTAATTGATATTCAAAGCATAAAATATATTTGCTGTGATGATTTTGCACTTGGAGGTGAATCCGGCCACCCTCGGTAACGGGGACATCACCGGATTAAAACTGGACTACTACTACTAGTACACAAACAAGCCAGACACACATACTAAGCTCCCTTGTTGAGTTCTTGCGGCTTCTGTGCAACATGTCCAACGATTGGAGTTCGTTTACAGTCAACAAATGAACCGGTATCTCAAGAAGTTGAGACTTTGACGACCCTCCTTTCTGTGAAAATGACAATACGTTACTAAGTCAATTAATTCAAGTCAGTCACCTCTAACGTGTGCACCATAGGCGTGCTTAAATATCGCTCTTTGTAAATAGCAATCCAGACTGGAATGATTTAGTAGACAAGAGGTGGTACGAAACTTGACAGGTTCTGCCGCAATGGAGCAAAGAAGTGCAAGTGCTTTAGAGTACTCTACCATGTTATATCCAAGTTGTCCAGCATTCCGATTTTTTAATTCCTTTCAAAGCAACTCATATACATGCACATAAGTCCTTGTCTTACTTTTTGAGCGGAGACACATGTTGTGAGATCGTGATAGACAATAGGGACTTCATCTTTGGTCAAATGCACGTCAAACTCTACGTAGCGAGCAACCTAGAAACAGGGCAATAAAAAGCACTACAGTTAACTTGAAGCATTTTGTTTCATGTAACGATACAGAGAGAAACAATGAGACAGCAATTAGAACATTGAACAACTTCGAATATCGTTGTGAGTTGTGACTACCTGACCATGTTAGAATTTCTTTCCAAATAAAAACACGATTGCGAATACTACGATTTTCATCATGAAACGTGTGTTGGACAGGCAGCAATATCCAAGCCTTTCTCGTGATGCCAAGTAAATAGTGCGAGGTGCCGTTCGCTCTGAGGATGCGCAATAGCGCATTGACACGGTACGCGAAATGTTGATCATCAACTAGATTTCAAATGTTGCTGTATACTTAACGCATAATCAATCACTACTGTTGAATCACAATCTGTTAATGAAAACACTTTTAATCGAACAAACTTGGCTTGAGAACAACGTAACCCGATCTAGCCCGGGTAAGTCCATTTTATCTATAGTTGCACCCAAAGTCAGTAGCCTATTAGTGAGTGTGTTACCACGTTGCAGCCCTCGAAATTAGCTTCCATCTACGACGGCAAAAACATTGCCGTCGCCAAATCAACAAACCTTGAATTGCGGCGGCAATTTCCGTATGCTTTAATCAAACGAAATTTCATGCTCTTCATCGTGTCACACGGCGGTAGCCCAGAGTATTACGCAAGCTACTGTATTTTATGCGCTGACAATGCTCTTGTGAACTGTAAAAAGTTTGCAACCTTACAAATACTGGCTTAATTGTTACGCAAAAGTTACTCTTTCATCGAATAAATGGTTCTTCGGCAGTAAAGAAAAGTAATGCTTCCGATGATATGGCATCGCGTTCATGAAAGGGCAGTTTTGCGTCTTCAAGTATTTCAGTGACGACGCGACAACCTCATCCTTCGATGATTCCGACTCTGACTAGTTCTTTATCCAACAGACTTTGTGTTGCTCGCAGTATCCTAATTGTGCCGAAAATATGTGAGTGTATACGTAAATCGAGGCAATCTTCTCGTTGAGCAATTAACGTTATTTCATGATAATTCAACGTCGCTAGATGTCGAATTAATGTAAAACAAACGTAAATTTCTTATTGGGCATTGTTGTTACGCATTATAACCCACCGGCAAACTTAAATCGATTTGTGCTGACTCGAACGTTGAACCAACTCAAAATTAACTTACTTCCTCCCCCCGTGACTTATTTAACGTGAATCACCGTAACAGCGTGCGTATCGCGTTGTTCGCTTTATCGCTACTTTTGGTATTATTACATCACAACAAATGATAGACTATTCGAATATTTTTTTTCTCTTCTCGTTTTACATGTTTTGGTACAATTTTTTCGGTACAAATAAATTGTTTTGGTACAAATAAACGTTCACTGCTGTTTGGCCTCATCAACGTTTTTGCGAAGTAAAAATATCCTAATTTCGAAAACTGCGTGAGTGCTCACAGCAAGTAAAATAGTCCGAGGTGAGGTCTTGGTGCGATGTTTCTGCTGATTAAACTCACGCTGCGAGTAAATCAAACAGGAGAAAATTTTGAACAATTTTTGTCCGAATTAAATGCTTATTTTGCGACGGCATTTTTATTGCCGTAGCAGAATGGCCATTATGACGTTTGCGGCGGCATTTACCACGGCAATTGCCGTGTGCCGCCGCTAATTTCGAGGACTGCGTTGTGTGCCAAGCAACTAATTGAAAAATGTAATGAACAAACGTAGAAAAGTAAACTACACTTGAGGCGTGACCATGGTAGTGTACTCAGTCATCACCTCAATATTGAAACATTTCACTTACAGTGTTGCTTGCGTTGACAAACGATGCAATGGTGTTTTCAAACTGGTTGGACAACCTGTCACAAGAAACACATGCAAAAGTAAATGGTTAACCAATGCATTGATGGAAGTTGAAGGAAGGGTTTAGGTATAGGCGATGCAGCAGCAGAAATACGTTTAGCTAACAAACAGAGGCTTGAGTCTGTTGGGATGGCTGCAAAGCGTATTTAATGTTTTTTCTACCTTTGTATTCCCAACTTAACTGACCGAGAGGGAAAGGCTAGTGCTAGTCTATCGCCATTTGTATTATACAAAACTAATAAACGTAGTTAAACAGGGTAATGTTTGATGTTGAAAAAACGTTTATGGTAAATCACAGAGTGAATTGACTTTCAAGCTATTGCCAAGAAAAATAAATAATAATTCAATAACTTATGCAGCTGTACGAGTATATTTGTGTTGCCATCAAATGTTTTATGCGACAACAAATAAAAAAATTACTTTTTTCCTGTAAATGAATTCCCACTTCCACGATGACCGACATGCACCATTGGTTTGGGTTTCCAGTGTGTGGTAAAGCTTCGTTCCATTGACAGCACAGATGAAAACGGCTTTACCAGCAAATAAGGAACTGAAAACGGATTAAAAGCGTGATTAAACGACAGAAACAATTAACATCACAGCAACTACATCACTTATTGGTTTAACAGTTTCTTAAAACTTAATGACCTTTGTGGATGTCAACGTCAAAAAATTAAAGTTATTAAAACTATTTGCTTTTCATTCGCAGCTTGACAGAAGAAATATCAGAGCACAAAAATCAAACACCAGCTGTCGTGAAACTTTCTTACCTCTCATGACACCAACTACACAAAACTGCGAGTCTAGCAAAGGTATCCTGGCTATTCCTTTCGAAGTTGGACACGAATTACACGACAGCACACCCACACCGACTTGCTTGCCACTTCCATTCGAGACCTGTACGGAGAAAGTATTTGCATTTGTTTGCATAACACAAGGCTGAGTTCTCACAGTCTGCTGCTATTCGGAGAATTTGATTCGAAGAAATACCAATTCGGAGAAAGCCTTTTTCGGAGATTTCTAAAATCTCACAGCGGCATCTGTTTATTCAAAGGAATTAGCTTATGATAGAGGTTGATCAAATAAAGTCTCAGCGAAAAAATAAAACAATTGTCAAACGGCGTTTCGTGATAAACAATAGTGGTTAATCAAATGAAGTCATAGCGAAATGTCTCAACTAAAGTTGCTAGATAGCGCTATAGCCTAACCATGTACCCGCAAGGTATCAGCTAATTTACATCTACCTCACTGAAACAATAAGTTTCTCGTTTGCATGGGAAAGAGGAATGAAAATACAAAAACCGCCTACCTAAATGATCCCTACAAATCTCTAAATAAACAGAAGCCATGACAGGATTTAAGAAATCACCCAATCGATTTCTCCGAAAAAGGCTGTTTCCGAAGTGGGATTTCTCCGAATCGGCCTCTCCGAAAGGCGCTATTCCGGAGGTCTCACTAGAACAGCGAGCAATTGCGATTCATTAACCAGAGCTGTGTAGCCCCCACGCCAGCCATTAAGACTATCCAATCAACTATGCGTTTCTCGGCAGTAAATTGGTGGTGCGATACTGACAAGCCTAACCTCATGGGCGAAACACCAGCGTCCATCGCTGTCAATTTAGTGTTACAATCGGCAAAAAACTTTGCTCGCAAACGTGGTTTTTAAAGCGAAGTGAAACAACTTGTCTTTACATGGAATTGAATGAACAGTTTGTTGAGATCGCATGTTTGCACAGACAAATTGCTATGGTCTTCTTCAGGCTTGGGAAGTTTGATTCGAAATTTCGCTTCATCTGAAATATAAAAGATGACGTCATTTGAATGCGAAATAACGTAGAAGCTGGCACTTCCTAATTTAACCTCAGGTATCTTGATCTTATCGAAAATAAAACGAGAATCTACAAACGCAAGATGGAATCAATGTCACTTTAAGAAACACATTCAGTGCAGGAATGTGTGTTATTACAATATTAAAACCACATGTCCACCACTTAGGTGGCTTTGTCAGTAATCTTAATTGTCATGAAATGAGCTGATGAAACTTCTTACCGATAGCGTAAATGTTTTGATAGTTCACAAAACGGGTAAATATAACGAGAACGAAATGTCACCTGTGAATTCGGAATATTCATATGGCGATATCACAGTGAGAGTGGAAGATATAACAGACGCACAGGCCTTAGGTTGAACGAAAAGTTGGACCCTGCGTACAATCGTATTACGAAATAAACTTCCTTACTTTTAAAAAAAAACGATGACATTTGCGCAAAAGACTTAATTGCAAAATACAAATATGAACGTCAACAACCTGTAAAAAACAACTTTGATCATTTTGTCTTTGTTAACATGCCTTATGACAGTAAAATTTACTTGTTCATTGACTACAATAAAATTACTTTTTCTGTCGTTGTGTTAAAATTAGTGCAGTTTTTGTTTTGAACTTTGTAACTTTCATTTCGCCAGGTTGCCCAGACAGCAAAATCAATCACTTTTACATTGATTCAACGTCTGCAGACGTTGAATTAATGTAAAGATGGAAAATTTTGTTGTCTGGGATAGTTGTTTGTAATGACATGACGTTGAATTTTGGAAAATTCTATGTAGTGATTATGTAGCAGTGAATAATGCTATGTTTGGCTCTTCCGGGCTCTCGGGGTGTGTGCTTGAGCAACGCATTTCAGGACTGCTTTCCCTTCAGTGGCATCTAAAGGATAGAATAATTCACAGACAACAGAAGAGTGCACTTGTTTTAACACACAAACCAACTTACTTAGGTAAGTGCGTAAAAGAATCGGAAAGCTCCAAAAACGTGCAGTTTTTCGTGGAGCTGATAGAACATCTTACTTCATAATGATTGGCAAGCCATCCCTTGTCTACAACAGTCTGTGAAAACAAATCAGGCTTCAAACAACCCTTTCAGATAAACACAAATGGTTGTATATGCAAGTGCTATGCTTGTATGTTACATACTATTCAATTTATAGTTTTATGGTTACGGCGCTGATAAAAAATTAAGAGAATTAAATTAAAAAATTAATTATTAAATTTAAAAATTAAATATAAAAAAAAAATAAAATTAAATGAACAGTTCCTTTCTCTTGACTGCTTCTCGTTTAGCATCATTACTGTATGTCTAGGTAGTTCACTGCACTTTGGGTTGTGATGAGTAGTGTGTGGGGATCATCATCGGCTTTCATCACGACTAATTGATGAAATGAATGCAAATTACCTTTTGACCTCCTACGGAACCAAACTGTCCATCTTCGATGATGAAGTTTGCTTGGTTCGGAATGGTAGTTGAACGCGCGTCAAGATGCACCTCCCATGCGTTGACAAGAGTAACCTATCAACAAAAAGAAGCTCAGTCTAACCTTCAACTCCCGAGTCCCGAGCGTAGGCCTGGATGCGATAGCAAGAAGCCTTGGGAATCACCAACAGGAGTAGGCCGACACAAGTTACTCAGAACGACATCGCAGAAAATGATTTATTTGATTATGTACGAAAAACATTTCTTAACTGTTCATGAGTAATGAACTAAAATCACTAGACTTTTGTTCACGTGAAAAAATAACGGGCGTAAAATCGTATGAACATCTAATAAGTACATCTAAAGAGAAGAAGTTCTTTTATTTTGCATCACCAGCATATGCGAAAAAAACAAAACGAAAAAGCGCTTTAACCCATTCATGGCCGGTGTCCTTTTAAAAGGACATCGTTTTGAATGCATCAGTATTGCATCATCTTATTTTGATTGAATCATTTTGGACTTGCTAGTAGTTGCTTAGGGTCTGTTTTGGAAGGTGTTGATAAATATTTGCGAACAACGTACTTTTTCTGAATTTTGGGAAAGTTTGAAAATTGTTGAAAAATGAGAAGAGCGCGATAAAGTGAAGTGAGGAGGAACATGCATGTTTTATTGCCTATTGGTAATAGATATGAAATATGTTTCTTCATAGTTTGACACTCTGTAATATTGTGCTTCCTACTACACTCTAATTTGTGTAAGGTTTTGCTTCTTTTATTTGTTTATTTTGCTTTATATTTATTGTTGCCTTTTAAAAGGACACCGGCCACATGGCCACATTTTTTTGGTTGTTTGTAACACTGTCAAAGAATATTGAACATCGTGTAAAAGCAGCACATTGTGCCTATGGAAGACTTAACCATCGTGTTTTCAACAACCATGCTATATTTATCCACACAAAAATTATGGTCCTCCGGGCAGTCGTTCTATCCACTCTTCTCTATGTTTGTGAAACCTGGACATTATACCGCCGTTACATCAAACGTCTTGAAAATTTTCAGCACAGGAAACTGGGTTAAATGCTAGGCACTCGTTGGGAAGATTGTCTCACCAAAGATGCAATCCTTGATCTCGTTAGGCTGCCCAGTTCAGAAGCCACCATATTGCAACACTGCCTTCGCTGGACAGGACATGTCATGAGAAGGAACAAGGAGGAGGGACAACTAGAGACAGGAACACCCCCCCCCCCTCTAGAAGCCCAAGAATGCGATACAAAGATCAGCTGAAAGTCTCCCTCAACCATGCAAACATTGATCTGGATTCATTGGAAAACCTTGCTAGTGACAGATTACTCTGGAGAAAAAGATCTAAGGAAGGCACAGAAACTTTCGAAAAAAAAGGATACAAAAATCCCAAGAAAAACGAACACTAGAAAAGTTAAAACTACTACGTCCCTCCCTCCATACAATCCTTACCCCCCATACAATGTCACTTTTGCCCACGTCTTTTCCATCACACACTGGCCTCCAAAGCCATATATGACATCACCATCCAAAGCCAAATTCGATTTGATGACGAAACCAATGCTCGGTCACGAGCTGGAGCCGACGACTGTCAGTAGCGTATCGCTATGGTTTGTGCCGCCCGCGGCGGACCATGATTTTTGCACCACTGAACGCGTGAAGTAGGAACCAGCAAATAGAATTCGAGGCAAATCCATTACAAAAAAGATTTTGATTATGCTTTTTCGTTTACGTTCAAAAATATTCTACTGCCACAAGCTTCCGACCGGGGGGGGAGACTGCCAACTGGGGGGGACACCCCCCCAGTAGCAACGCCGATGGTTACCGTAAATATAATATGTTCATACAATAACTTTGAAACGTCCTTCAAGAAAGATCTGACAAATTTCTACCGAAACAAACACCTTCTTATGTTAAGGTATAGCGAGATTTACATTTGACTATGTGGCCGGTGTCCTTTTAAAAGGCAAACAAAAAAATGCATTAAAAAAGCAAAAATGATCAAATTTTTTTAAACTAATTCAAAAGTTATCACATTACAAATTTGTGGCTGAAATATTTCCTAAAAAGAGCAATGGGAACTTGTGGCGGCTTTTAATGGGTTAATACACACGGCAACACTGAGTTACGATACAGAAGTTAAAATATTGAAAAGCTGTTTGTAGTGCATGACCAAATAATTGCACATACCTTCTCTGATGAGGAATCTTGCTTTATCTGTTGCAAGGCAGTAAAGTAACGATACTTGATGGCAACGTCTCTATCTGCTGTCAGGGTGCCTTCCCAACGTCCCGCTGAAAGTTCACTGCTATTCAAAAAGTGTTCAGAAAATTTGAAATAAAACAGTTTTTAAATCCATTCAAAAATGTCAACACGTATATGGTTGCAGTGTATCATACAATAAAGAATTGTTTGTTAAAATATTTTCATTATCGTTGCTGGCGTAAAGTAGAGATTCCAGGTTCAACTTACTTTTTCTTCAGTATCAAAGCTCTATTAACATCCCACATGCCCAAGCCATCCAAGCTTCCCACCACTCCCATGACCTCATTGCGATCTGTGTGAAGTCACCAACAAAGTGCCGTGTAAAGTGCGTTCTTTTTTCGGTAACAAGAAAGTAAAACATCTAAACGCAACTGGACAAGAAAATAAAATCGATTCTGTTCTTTTCTTTCAGCAAATCATCAAAATTTTTGTTTGTTCACGTGTAAAAAACATTCTGTTATCTCCACTGCAATCGCTCAATCGATACACACTACACAGTCACACCAGGCTTTGTAACGCAGAAAATCTAAATTCACACAACGATCATTCAACTCCTAGCGTGTGCTGTTGACCAGCGCATTTCAGGGATAACTCTCTACCCAACGATATCCCACACCGTGGGTGAAGTGGTCTGTTGGAAACAATCAGCCGAAATTTAACGCTGCCAACGTAGCTGACTAGGCATGCATTTGCATTTCAAAGCCTCCACGACAGTGATTCTTAACCTTTTACAACTTGCAGTTTAACAAAAAATGAAACAAAACTAGATTTGTCACTTATAGAAATAGTGCTTTTAAATAGTCACGCAACTGCAAACAAGATAATAAATAAACTGGACTTACTGAGATTAGATGGAGGTGCAATTGAAAACGTGACCTCACAAGTCATGATCCACAGTGTCAATGAGGATGTAAAAGTAAAAACAAAATGAAGTCAATTTTTCAAACGCTGGCAGAATTTAAAAAAATAGTCAGATGAGTCTCTGGAAGTATTGTACTAAAATCAATCGGAAAAATGTGTTTGTGCTTAGTCAAAACAATTTCATAAAACGTTATGTAATTTGAGCAAGACATAGCCACGACTAGCAACTCTGCGCTGCTTTCACAAGAGAACCAATATATTTAAAAACAAGCGTTAATCACGTGGTCGTGAAGTCTAATAAGGATGACAACATTAATACAAAAGACGTCGCCAAAGGATTCCACTTGCCAATGGCTTAAATTGCACAGCGTGATTTATAGAATTCAGGTAACACAACATGGCCTGACTGTGACTTGGTGGTTGTACGACACTATTAAAGTCCTTGCTTTTTTGTTAAATTCTCCATCGATGGACTGTGGTAGTACTATCGTCGTAGTTCAATGGAGACCAACGTGTAAAATATCGCATATGAGGTTAAAGTTCAGCGTGCACATGTGCAAAAAACATACCTAATCGTGTAACTTGATAGAATCAGTGACTGACCGACACGCACAAGTCAAACTGTGTTGAAATTGAAATACATGTATAGTATTTTGAAAAAGGGCGAAATTTGTCAGACACAGACTTAAACATTACATGGGTGTGTTTGGAGCGCAAGTTTCACAAGCATGTGGTGTTTGCTAATCATTTTCATCTTGCCTGTTGTGAAGTTTTCTTGCAGATAACAAAGCGGATTTAAATTTTAAGTTAAATCTACACCAAAAGCTCATACTTTACATTATGCGATGATTTTTTTTCTTACTATCTGCGACTTTTATACAAACTTGAAAGGATCTACAGTATTAACGGGTCTGCTACTATTCGGTGAGTCCGATTCGGTGAGTCCGATTCGGTGAGTCTGATTCGGTGAGTTTCTAACTTCTAACCCCTAACCTTAACCCCAAACCCCTAACCCTAAAACGGCAATGATAATTAGGCTATCATCATCATTTTGTTCCTTCCTCGTCTGGAGGGTTGGATACAATGCGCCATTGTTCTCGACCATGAACTGTGCGTACTGCACATTCATAAGTTAATTTTGTCCATTTTGTGATGTTTGTTGTCCAAATCATTCTTGGTCTGCCTTTACTTCTTTTACCGTTTATCTTCCCTTCTATTAATGATCTTTGTAATGAATTTTGCCTTATTGTGTGTCCGAAATACTTCAATTTTCTTCTTTTGACTGTTTGTAAGAGCATTTTGCTGGAGAGTACTTCATCGTTAGTGATTTTTTGTTTCCATGAAATTTTTAACATTTGCCTGTATGTCCAGAGCTCGAAGGCATCGATCCGTTTCTCCATTTTTTGTGATATTGTCCAAGTTTCAGAACTGTATAATAGGGTCGACCAGATATAGCATTTTAAGATCCTGAGACGAGTTGATAAATTTAAACGTTGATTGGTTAAAATATTTTTCATTTTTCCAAATGTAGTTCTTGCAATTTCTATCCGTCTAAGAATTTCATGGTCACACCTCCCATCTTCAGTTATTAAATGACCAAGATATGAAAAAGATTTTACTTTTTGTATAATTTTATTGTCAATTATAATTTGGAGTACTGTGGTGTCTGGTGATTTTGAGATTATCATTGATTTGGTCTTTTTAGCGTTAATTTTCATATTAAATTCTTCACCAATTGAGTTAACATTGTCCAATATTTCTTGAAGATCTTCTTGTGATTCAGCCAACAGAACAGTATCATCAGCATAGCGTAAATTTGTTACATTCAAGCCACCAACTTTTACTCCCTTCATGTTCATATCATCAATGTATCGAAAAATCATTTCTGTATATAAATTAAAAAGACATGGAGAAAGTACACATCCTTGGCGTACTCCACGCTTGATATCAATCCCTTTAGATAAATCTTTTTCCATGCGAATAAATGCTTTTTGATTCCAGTACAAATTAATAATAAAACGTAAGTCTTTGCCATTCATACCAATATTGGACAAACAATAAATCAGTTTCTCATGGTTAACTCTATCAAATGCTTTCTCATAATCAATAAAACATGCATATACATCTTTATTTACTGCATTGTAACTCTCACAAATTGTTCTGAAGTTAAGTATACCCTCTCGTGTTCCTTTACCAGTTATAAATCCACTTTGCGTCATGCTAACCTCATTCTCAATAGATTTTCGATTTCTTAATAAAATTATTCTCAACAAAATTTTCAGTACATGACTGATCAAACTTAATGTTCTAAAGTCACTGCAGTTCTTTGCTTTGGATTTCTTTGGTAGTCTGACAAAAACAGTTTCATTCATTTCTTTAGGTATAAATCCAGTCATATATATTTCATTACATAATTTGTGTATGCGTTTTAAACTTATGCCATTGAGTGCTTTTAGCATTTCTGGATAAATGTTATCTTTTCCTGCAGCTTTATTACATTTCAGATCTTGAATGGCTTTCTCAACTTCAGATATCAATATTTCTTCTCCTTCGTTATTGGTAATTTCAGGCATACATGTTCTATCATCATCATATAATTCTGTTACATACTCTTCCCATCTACTCTTTATATCTTCTTCCTGAAATAACATTTTTCCTCCACTATCCATGATGCAGCTGTTTGCTTGTTCAACTTTCTTCAAACATGTTAGCTGTTTAACTTTATTGTGTAATTCAAGTGACTTATGAGATGCTTCTAGATGTTCTATTTCACTGCATTGATTTTCCCACCACCTTTGTTTAGCATCTTTGCATAATTGGGATATTTCCTTATTTAAAGCTTTATATTTCTTGTGATTATTGAATTTGTTTTTCTTTCTCTGTTGCATTAAGTCAAGTATCTTCTCAGTAATCCAAGGCTGTTTAATGTTTTTCCTCTTTGATGGTAAAATATTGGCAGCTGCATCATTTAAGGTTTCTTTAATTTCATTCCAACTTCTATCTATAGTTTCTTGTGTAATTACTTGAGGAATTTCTGTTTGCTGTAATAATTCAAATTTATTGTTTACTGTAATACTGAATTTTTCTCGATATTGTTCATTTTTAAGCATGTTCATGTCCATATGTTCTGACATATTTGTTCTTTTCACTCTTTTTAGCTTTATTTGGATTTTCATAACAACTGGATTGTGGTCAGACATTATGTCACATCCTGGATACGTTTTAACTTGTCTTACTGCATTTCTGAACCTATGGTTTGTCATAACATAGTCAATTTGATTCCGAAATTGATAACCTGGACTTTGCCATGTATACAACCGCCTAGCAGGATGTTGAAAAAGAGTGTTCGCTATTACTAAATCATTAAGTTTACAAAACTCCAGCAACCTTCTTCCACGTTCATTTAAATTGCCAAATCCATAACGACCAGTTGTGGGATATTCATGATGATCACCCACTATTGCATTAAAATCGCCCATTACTATATTAACTTCTCTACTTTTAGTATATTTAAGTACATCCTTTATTGACTCATAAAACAACTCAATCTCTTCATCGGTATGTTCTTGGGTTGGTGCATAGATTTGTAATATATTTACATTAAATGGTGCTGCAGACAATTTAATCATCATAACTCTGTTAGAAATTGGCCAAAATCCAATGACTGAGTAAGCTATTTCTTTTTTCATTATCATACCGACGCCGTACATATGCTGTTCTCCTCCTGAATATACAAAAACAAATCTATCTTCTGTCACTTTACCATCACCTATCCATCTAGTTTCACTTATCCCAATTAAATCAAAGTTCATGACCGACATCTCTTGTTTTAAATTTTCGTATCGACCTGCTTTATAAAGGGTTCTTACATTCCATGTTCCTATTTTGAGTGCCCTTTTTCTAGTATTCAGCAGTCTACCATCAGACTTATGCCTTCCAGAGGGATTTGGGCATAAGCCATCATCACGAGCAGCTGTGCACATAGAAGAGGTTCCTCCTTCCCTGTAGCTTTTAGGGGACTTCACAGCAGGGGGCCCTGATCAGTCTCCATGACTCATTTTCGTTTTAATAGCTAGCATTGTTTACTATGGAATATATACTTGGTAAGGCTCCAATCTTTTCCAAGGTGACCACTGACCAGCCACTGTACTCTAAACGTCAAAAGTGTGCCTAAACGGGTCACATCGGGTTCAGTTTTGCTATCATGCCTTCCAAGCCATTGACTCACCGAATCGGACTCACCGAATCAGACTCACCGAAACGGGCCATTCCGGTATTAACATGCAAAGAGTATCTTGTATCATACATTTGCAAATGATGAGTTAAAATCTTGGTTGTTATTGTTATGTACTTGTACATCAGCACGTCCATTGACACAAACAAAAGACAAAACATATCTTCATCAAACTATAGGAAACAGTGGAGTGTTTTACAGAAATCTAGTATGTTATCAAAGTTTGTGATACGGACAAAAAAGTTATAAAAGTTACTCATACAGTCACAAAGTAAAGCACAAGCACACTAACACCTCTGTTTTTGGTTAAATTACAATTTTCCTACATTGGTTTAAACCTGACTTTTAGTGAAAATCGATAACTTAAAAGTTAGCTAAGCTTTAAAGTATTTATCTCGAAATGAGTTGTGACCACAATATATGTTACTGTTAATATGAGCTTGATTAATATCAGCTGTCACTGGAGAATCAATGGTCTTATGCTTTTCCATTACAATCAATCTTCGAGAAGAATGACTGTTCAGGACTTGTTCAAGATTATACAGTAATTTTAATGCAGGGTGTGCTGGGATTATGTCAGGCGTATAGTCAGACCTGTGTACTGGTAACCAGTAGACAAGTCGACCACCCATTACAAGGCTTTTGGATGCAAATGTCAACAAGTCTTTGAAAACATCATCTAAATGGTAAGCCTTCTGTTCAGGGAAATGTATTTGACCAGGCTCTAATTGAGGAACTTCAACTACGCCTTCCTTTTTTGAACCAAGTCTTTGACAAGCCTCTCTTATGCCATATGGAGGATCAGTGATTATAGCATCAAAAAGTTCTTTTGTAGTTAATTTCCAGCAGCTGTTGGCAGCATCACAAACTAAAGCATCAATATAGTATTTTCCAACACCATACTGGGCAAGACTGTGCCGAATAGTTTCGTCTCTCTCTCGCCAACCTGTGAAAGTAAATCAAAATTGTAAGTATGCAGATAAATCCTGGTGTGTAATGCAACTCGGTATCTGTATATACTGTAATACAGATTACTAGGAATTAGGATACACCCCGATAACATGAAACAAAATTTCAAAGTAGAATTCATGCCTGTATCAAGTGTACGGACCATGGTAGGGACTCATACTGTGGTGCCAGACGATTTAGGTGAGCAATTCACAATTACTTTTCAATCAATTATATTTTACTCTTTTAATTGCAACTTCTTTATGTGTAAATTTTATGCATTACAACTTTGATTTATGTTTTATTGTTTGGTACAAACTTTCATGTGAAAGCATTGACCTACCAAGTAGAAAATCAACAACAATAGCTTTGGACATACGGTAAATGTTGCTATAACGCCTAAAATAGATAAAACCACAATAAATACTACAAAACTACACTATTAATCCTACAAAATGTGCTCAATGCCAAGCAAAAAACCAAGCAGAGAGATTACTAGCCTATTTGATATGATACAATTTCTATTTGAATAATGACTTTCTGATGATCCTCCTTTTAGGATGAAACATAATAACCAAGCCAAGCTCCGCCACAGTGCATGTATCTACTTCGTATGTGTCAATGTGTCTGTGCTAGTGCGGAATGGCCCGTTTCGGTGAGTCCGATTCGGTGAGTCTGATTCAGTGAGTCCGATCCCTTATCAGGGGGATTTTTTCAATTTTTTTTTTTAATTATTGGGTACCGTAGCCTAATTATCATTGCTGTTTTAGCGTTAGGGGTTAGAGGTTAGGAACTCACGGAATCGGACTCACCGAATCGGACTCACCAAATAGTAGCAGACCCGTGCTAGTGTGCCTACAACTACAGGTCATTTTCAGGAAAACTAAGGCAATTTTAAAGGTGAGTACTGAGTAGAGTAAAACAATTTCATGATGTTTCAAAGTAGGCTAGCGTACTAACTGCTTGCCGCTATACACAACTAACCCACACAGCATAACTGCTTAAACAAAAAAAACTCTATAAAAATTCTCCAACAAACAAACCTGCTCCTCTTCTTGATGACTTCCCTTGGGCATGGAGGATCTTGTAGCTTATATCAGCACCAACAACATAAGAGCCAAAGTGAGCAGCGGATATCAAGAGACTACCAGTGCCAACAAATGGATCACAAATTAAAGCATTAGGCCGAGCACAGCCAAGGTTAGCCATGATCATACCTAACCTTGAGTCCATGGAAGTGTTTCCAATAAATTTTCGTTCTTTTAGGCTGTACTGGTTGATTAAACTGCGTTGGCCATGACATATAAACCGTCCAAAAAATAACTGTCTTGGTTCAAGTGGGGGTTGGCCATTAACTCTTGGAGAATAATCTTCAATGAGATATAGCTCAACATTTGGATTAACAAGATTTACCGCTCCTTGAAATGGAAGTACATCTTCCAATTGATCTATTTTGGAGACTTGTTGAGAAAGCGATATTTTCTTACCTATGCCTTTAATACGAACAGCAAATGAATTCTTAACAGAAAAATAGCCTTTCTCAGAAAAAGCTTGATTTTCTTTAATAGATTGTTTCAATTCAACTATGCTATTGCCAGAACCCCACAACTCAAAAGCATGTTTTACCAATACTGACCGCGACATAAGCATTCTGACATCTTCTTCTGTCATTGAAGCTAATATCTGAAATAATGAGTTATCAAAACCCCCAATAATATCTTTTGAAACAAGCTTTTCTTTTAGATTTATTCCAAAAGTGGATGCAATGGATTCAAGTTCAGGAAGAACACAGAGAAACTTTTCTTGAGCAGCAAGAAGAAGAAAGCATTGTTTTGCCATTTACAAACATATGAACTTAAAGTGACTTCAAAAATCTATCAACAAATTTATACAGCAATGTTACAATGCAATCGACACAGCACATTTGAATATGATACAAAGTATAATACCATTCCGACCATACATAGTTACAAAGAATATAATACGCATGTGGCAATAATAAACATGAACGATTGCTGTGGATTAATTGTTCATGCTTCAGCAAAGCAAATAATTGTTACAATACAGTAACAAAAAAAATTACAATACAGATGACATTACTGATTAAACTGACATGATTAAAATAAAAAAAAGTTGCAAGCCACTCTAAAAAAGCATATTATATATATCATATGCAATTTGCAAAGCGGCAATTGTGCTGCTTTCCAGTAAACAGTTTAAAACAACTCTTATAAATATGATATTATCTAAAACACAAATTCTTTTTCAAGTATTTCTGAACATATTATATACCCAGTGTGATTAACAAACGGATCCAACTAACTTAATCAATTTGTCAGGCTTGTTTTATGACACCTTTGAAGATTTCAATGTGACTTAAAATAAGCAGCTATACACTTATCAGGAACTACTTGGAAGTAAATACACTTTAGTACAATACATTAAAGTCCTAACAAGTTAAAACAATCAGCGAAAGCAAATAAGTATTTTTTGGTAAAACATCCACAAAAAACACAAAAGTGCTCTAAATGAGCAAAGCACACGTATACACAAGTCCACCAAATAAAATGGTGCAATAACAGACAAGAAATATTTATGTAGGTGAAATCTGCAGACCCATAGCGTCTTGACATTGTCAGTTTGGTGCATGTCAGATTGGTGTTTTCATGACAGAAATCCTAGCACTGGCTGATATTATCATATGACCATAGGGATTTTCGATAAGTTAATCGATAGTTAGCAAACACATGCACTCATGCAGCAACGCCATGTCATGTTCCTTGGCAAATGCAAAGTATAAAAAGCATTGCTGAAGCAAAAGTATTTTAATCTTGGTTATAACCACAAGCAGGTAGCAAACCAAGTGATTTTATGGTTGCTTAACAATAGTAAGCACTAAGCATGAGGAATGTGCAACCAATGTCATCAAAGTACATAAAAAAAAAACGATATCATTCAAACAGCTTGATTTTTTAGCAACTGATATCCTAACTATCCCTTGAATTAAAAAAATACCATAAAGTAGCAATAGACAGATACCAAAATAGTCACACAACTATACATGCCAAACTTAGCTGCTACCAGGTAACTACAACCATATAAATACATTCTTTCTGTCTACTGCAGACACATGAATCACATTAAATAATTCTTTTACAAACTTAAGCTTTTGAAAAACGTGCACTTGCAAGTTCTACAATAACAATTTTATGAAGTAGGCAATTAACAAAATTATTGTTTTTGAACAATGAACAATTGAACATGCATTATAGTTGAAAATTTTGTGTTGCTTGACATAATAAACTACACCTCAAGAAAGAATGATCATGACATAAAAGTATGACCAAAATATTATACATCGGTAAAGCATCAAAATTGAGAGAGTTGAGTGCCAACTGCAGTAGTTTCAAGGACACTGAGAAGTGAGAAGGCATTTACTGTACAGTATTAAGTTAAAAACATATTGTACGGCACATAAAATTTACAAACATAGGTATGGATAACTGGGAGTGTTGCTCCCAAAAATTTCTCAAAAACTCATTTTGCATCCTCAAAACATTTCATACAAATTTAACATTGTATTTCTTAACTTTAAGTTGGATAAAGATGCTATTCTTTGAAAATACAAATTAAATCATAGCTGAAGTGTA
This sequence comes from Aplidium turbinatum, assembly GCF_918807975.1. Taxonomy (NCBI): domain Eukaryota; kingdom Metazoa; phylum Chordata; class Ascidiacea; order Aplousobranchia; family Polyclinidae; genus Aplidium; species Aplidium turbinatum. The sequence goes on from NC_137472.1 coordinate 53,698,684, forward strand.
ATTAAGGATAATTTTGTTTTGTTATACTAATTACTATAAGCATACCATAACAGTATTAAGTCATAGCTCTTATTATTACAAAAGTTATATACTTATAGATATTAGTTGCAGTTGTTATTAATTTAATACGCAACAAGCGTACGCCGTACAGTGAGAGTAGCCTAAAAATTAGACTGTCTAAGAGCCTAACAATGCAAAGTGAAAAAAGATAAGAATGATTGCATTATATAAATGTCACTTTCAGGGAATGGTGACATCTTACTTATATATTTCAGCTACCATAGTATTGGTTTATGATTTGTATGTATTTTAATAATAAATAAATATATAGTAGAAAAAATGTTTACGTATACATTAGACAGAACAAATCAAATAGGCCTAGCTTTCCAACAATTTGTTTTAGGCCTATAAAATTATCCAAAACCACCATGAAGATTTAAATACATTGTGAAAATACATTACTAATATAAAAAGTATAATTAAAAAAGTACCGGTATCCTTTTGTATTAAGGCAAACATTCACTGAAAAAAAGATGTGTTTCAATAATATATTCTGCTCCTGTTGTGTTGTTGTGCTTTGCCTGTCTGTGGTATAAGATCCCCGAAACAATAATACATATAATATAATGTTTTGTGATAATTTGATATTGGCCAAGTACGGTACTACAAATTTCTCTGGACTCTGAGTTTCTTTTCAATTTACAAATTTTTTCAGTGAAAATTTGTGTCAGCAGAAAAATTAGATTAAGTTCTAAATCCATGGGTGATATAGTAAGAAAACAGTTTCATTGCCACAATGTGATGGCTGATGGAATATCATTGTACATACCGCATTAGTTAAGTCTATCAACCATCAATCACCTTTACTTGTGTTTGAAGATTTAAGTGCTCAATTAAAAACCTTAACATATAAATCATTCTGTCGACTGGATAGCCGAGTGGTGAGAGCACTGGTAGGGTACTCGAAAGAGTTTAACACTGCCGAAAAGTATCTTGGTATGTCTTTGGCATGACACTTAAAGGCATGCCTGAAGGGGGATATGAAGATTGGTTCCTTGCCTTCTTATCCATTTAATATAAATCTTCAACCACCACATGTAAGTCTGGATAGTGGACATGACAAAAAATTCTTAGTTTGTCAACAAAAAGAGATATGACTGTTCTATTTATCGAAGCTCTGAGCAACATGTGAAGGTATACAATGCAGATCACAGACAGCAATGACATGTCGTCGTTCGTATGAAGCAGAAGAAAAAGTTTGTGGTCAGCCGAATGGCAGGACTCGGTGCCAACTCTCTGTCAGATCGTCAAGTGTGCGGAAGCCTGTTATTCCATTGGGAGGGGAATAGATGGGAGGGGAATAGATGGGACACCCAAAGATGATGTGGTTGGCTGTTTGCTCCGTCGCACTGCACTGACAAGCAGTAGAGTCTCTTATGCCCCAGCATGTCAAGCAAGCATTGAAGCGGCCAACTCCCGTTCTTATTCGGTTCAGTGTCACCCACTCCCGTCTCTGAAGCTCAGAACCAAGTGGGTTCTGAGCACGGAATGGCCCGTTTCGGTTGGTGAGTCCGATTTGGTGAGTCCGATCTCTTAACGGGGGATTTTGTCAATTTTTTTTTAAATTATTGGGTACCGTAGCCTTTTTATCATTGCCGTTTTAGGGTTAGGGGTTAGAGGTTAGGAACTCACCGAATCGGACTCACCGAATAGTAGCAGACCCTTCTGAGCAAGTGGGTTCTGAGCTTTCTTGAAATGACATGTACAATATAATGAGTAATTGAGTATGTACATACATATCGACTAAAATTCATATCTTGCAATGAGACCGCAGACTTGCAAAGTGACCGCAAAAGTGAAAAATGAAACCTTTACAATAGTAACAAGGCAGTAAACAAAAATAGCATTTTTGTTACTGAGTTTCAATCTATAAAAACACAGAGAGTTTACGAGTAATTCACCACTCAACTGTTGTTTTGAAGTGGATGCATCAGCAAGACCAATACAACATTCTATATCTTAGAAAGGTCTTTGGTTTGGCATTCCTGGCAAGTTATTTCCTCTTAAGTAGTTTTGTGGCTGCATGTTGTTGTTGTTAGACCCAGCTGGCCTCAAACCAGGATTATTGGGTTGCCGAAGATTCATTGTTGATGGTTGCATGGTGTTATTATTTGCATTGAGAAGACTACGCAAGGAGTCTTGTGTCCCAGGATGGTTTCCTTGGATTTGCATAGGCCGATTGGGCATTCTCACTTGCTGTATGCCACTGCTCATGGTGGTAGCATTTCCAATAACAGAACGCGCCATTCCCCTCTGGCCACCTGGTATGCTGCTTTGTCCACCGGTTAAATTGACCTGACCACTGGTCATGTTGTTGCTTATCTGCATGTTATTTCCACCACCTGAAATATTACGCATTCCACCTATGATTTTTCCTCCATCTGCCATCCGATCTCGTATTATGTTTGAAGCAGTCGGCTGAATGGTCATATGAGTAGACATAGGCACATTCATCCTGGTCATATTATTCACATTCACTTGACCCATACGTGGTTGAGTGGAAGACATTCCTATATCTTGATTTTGAAATGAACGCCCTTGAAATTGCTGCTGTTGAGGTTGCACCGGGTTACGATATTGGGGCATGTTCATACTTTGATCTGTCATCAAACTATTATTAGGCTGTATCCCTGTGTTAGAACTTGAAATGTTTGCCTGCATCACGTGTTGTTGCATATTCCCAGATGTACTGGGATCATGGCTTTGAGCTGTCATTGCACCTTCAACACGTTTTTTTGGCTGCATGGTTGCAAGAACACTCTTGATGGCATTAAAAAATCCATTTGGATCATTTGGTAAGACACCAATAAAATATGTTTTATCATCTCTTTTTCGCAGGAAAAATATGATCATGACTTTACTCTCAGGAGAAGGTAAATTGAATTGGATTAAACCATGAACATTTCTTGACTTAAAAAGATTCATGATTTGTTGACAATCCTGTGGAGAAAATCTCAACATCACTTGTCGCAGTGACTTCAAATGAGGCTGCACAGCAGCATGAGTGGTCAACATCTGTGGCAAAAGCTGCAAGGTGACTTTGGAAGCCCAATTAGTTGTGTTAATATCAGGCAAAGAGCTGTTAGGTGATTGAAAAATTTGACAGTGTGCAGATATGGTAGGTTTAGGCATGGCATTAGCAGCATGACGCTTATCACTCCACTCAACAATTCCGGACCATACTGTCTTTAAGCCACTATCAACAGAGTTCCCTTGGTTGCTCAGCATTTTAACAACCTTGTCTGCTTCTTCTTTGGCGGCTTTAAATGTACCTGGTGGGGCGGATTTCAGTGAAGATTGAGGTGTAGGCATCCGTGTAATTGGTAACGAATTGATCGAAGCTTGAGTATTGATTCCTTGAGGCGGAACAACATTTGGCTTAATTAATGTAGCAGGAAATAAATTTGGACGTGCTGTGCTTGAAGCATTGGCAGACGAAGGGTCATTTTGCACGGAATTAAATGTCGTTGGAACAGGTGCCACAGGAGCAACAGAAAAATTATTCTGAGAAGCTACGGAGCTTGAATTTGAGGCAATAATATTTTGTGAAAGCATTGAGGATGCATTACTGGTGGCGACATTGCTAACAAGTACGTTAGATATTTGAGTTTTTGATTTTGTAAATGGCATTGATTGGACAGATGTCTTCGAGACATTTTCTAATGAAATAGCTGTCGTAGTTTCAGGTATTTCAGAAACACTTGGTGTCACATCCATTGGCACAATAGAATCATTCAATATATTGGCTGCAGAAGCTTTTTCATCGGAAGTGCTTTCAGATAGTGGCACAGGTTCTTTCTCAGTAGGCAAGTGGAAACCAGAGATTAAAACTAAATGCCTTCGATCTTGACCATAGTTCATTAAAGTAGTTTGAGGGCCAGTTGTAGACAAATATATTTGTTGCAATTCACCTATATGTCTTGGACATATGACTGACAATTTCACATCAACTTCCTTAAGCTTTTCGGCAAGCTGCTTTGTATTCAAACCGGAAAAGTTAAGACTGTCAATGCTGGTTTGCTGATATGGAGGAGAATTACAAACAAGAAAACAAAACCTTTCAACAACGGATCCTCTTCTTGATGATTCCATATCTTGAAATAGCTGCAATGTTGTCGCAAGACCTTCTGCAATATAGCTGTAATGTTCTCCTCCGCCGCCAATAAAACGTATGGAATCTAACATTTCCATATAAGTGTGCATCTCTCGACACGGAGGTAAGCATTCCGTTAGTGAATCCGGAGTCTTATCAGCGGCATGAAACAAAACCAAGCCATACTGATTTCCAGCTGCATTGCATAAAAAATCATTACTCGATGCCAATTGTTTATGAAAGTGTTGAATTGCAGGAGCAATGTATAGCTTTTTGATAAGATCCCAATGAGATACCAAGTTTGCAGTTGCTTCGACTAAGATCACAATTTCATATGAGGTGGAGTAGTCATCGGCCATTTCTACACCATTGAAATAAACAGCTTAAAAAACTAGTAGCAGAATGACAGAACACCAGTGTTGCAACATCAATATATATAACTTCAAAATATACCTGTTGAAAAAAGACAGTGGCTATACTTTCCGTGATAATGTGATAAGTTAAGGAATGCTGCTCTAATTTAAGAATAACAAAAACCTTTAATTTCAAAAATTAAGAATGAAACACCTATTATCTCACCTTGTCCTTATGAGTAAATTTTTATTTAGGGACTGAAAAAAAGGTACATACATAAATTGAATACAGTAGGCTTGCACCAAATACACAAACTGCAAATGAACAAAGGTGACAGAGAGCCACTTTGGATGTCGTCAGTTTAAAATCTCACTAAATAGGCTATCTACTGTTACAAGTTTACATACAATGGTAGTGTTACAAGTTAGAAAAACTGAAAGTATTCAGAACGATAAAAACAATCAGATCTGATATAAAGCGATATGAGGAGTGAATGCAACGGATGATAAACAAAAACATGTCTTTCCTAAACATAATTTTATTTACTTATTTGTATCAGACAAGAATGCCCATTAGAGTGGTTCAAAAAAATACAATTTTCTCAGAATCTTCCTCCACAAGGCTTAAAATGTGCCATTTCCCCATAGAAGTGCCCTTGCAAAAAATTAGACTGATTGGAAGTCGTTTAAAGGTCAATCAGATTTTCACTTTTTTACCACATTCTGCCTATGTCAAACCCTATCGCACACAGGCCGATATTGTGTACAAGAATTACAGAGGGGGAAATGCCCGCTATCATCTTGAAAACCACAGCAGAGAATGAGCTAGACTTCTAAATGATGCAGAATTAAACTTAGTGTGTATGTAAACAGATTTATTAACTTAACACCCAACAAAGCAAAAATCTTATTTCCATACTAAACTATCGGCAATTCGGCATCTACCATTATTATTGAAAAACACTCGAAACCGGCATTAGTCTCATCAGTCATCACTTCAATCATTTTCATGAGACTCAGAAACAGTACCAGTACCTACTGCAGTTAGTAAGCATCTACAGGAAAAGGTTTCCGGTGCCAACCAAAGCAACCCTTAATCTCGACAAAGCCTGAAATGAGACTGTGACGAAAACAGTGGCCGAATGTCATATCTGATTTAACACCACAGTCCTTGATGCTAACATTGTATTTTAATTCATTTATCGTGATATGGATGTCTCTTTGTGATAAAAGGAAAATTGTATTATGTTTAAACTTATTTAACCTATCAAAATAATTGAAGTGATGACTGATGAGACTACTGCCGGTTTCGAGTGTTTTTCAATAAAAATGGTAGATGCCGAATTGCCGATAGTTTAGTATGAAAATAAGATTTTTGCTTTGTTGGGTGTTAAGTTAATAAATCTGTTTACATACACACGAAGTTTAATTATGCATCATATAGAAGTCTAGCTCATTCTCTGCTGTGGTTTTCAAAACAATAGGGGGCATTCCCTCTCTGTAAGTCTTGCACACAATATCGGCCTGTGTGCGATAGGGTTTGGCATAGGCAGAATGTGGTAAAAAAGTGAAAATCTGATTGACCTCTAAACGACTTCCAATCAGTCTAATTTTTTGCAAGGGCACTTCTATGGGAAAATGGCACATTTTAAGCCTTGTGGAGGAAGATTCCGAGAAAATTGTGTTTTTTTGAACCACTCTAATGCCCATATTCGAATCATAAAAGAAACAGCACAAAAAAGTATACAAATAAGAGGCATATAAATGGCAGCAACGCAAAAGCATTCAAAATGAAATTACGAGCTCATTTTGATCAGACAACCAACCCGTAAAATTTAACGTTATTAAACGATGAATACTCGGTAATCGGTATTGATATCTTTCATCCATGGCAGCCATCAAGACTAGGTAATAGCATACTAATGAATACGGTAATTTGATTTACCATGGCAGTCGGACCTCATCAGGGAGGCAACAATAGAGTGAGACGATAATTCGCATCTTCCTACAAAAGAAAAAACATATTTCCGAAGTAATGCATCAAATGTTATAATGTTGCACAAGATTTGATGTTCACGTACAGTCGTACACTATAATGTTTAGGCAAATTGTGTATAATTCTAAATGTGTTATTGAAGGCAACACGCCTAGGTGTATGAACGGAATAGAACATTTTTAATATCACTCGAGCATTTGTAAAATTTTGATTTTAATTTGTTGGCAGAATAGTAGATTGATCGCACTTGTTGATTTATATCCTTGTTGTCACACATTGCCGTTTTGACTTTGACAGTGTCGTTTTGACATTTGACAGTGTCATTCATTAATGATGAAACAGTGTATATAAACTTTAGCTTTTACAGTGAAAGCACAATTTAGCAAGTAGACAAGGTAAAATGAGTTATGGCTGTCAAAAGAATTGTCTTGTCGATAAACGACATAACCGTTAGAAAATATCATGAAGTGCAGTTAGCATCAAAAATTCAAAATCCAAAGATAAAACTTAATATTATCTGTATTAAAGTTTAAGCTTTTTCTTTGTTTTAAAATTTAGTTACACAACGTGTATGAGGTTGTGACTATGTGAGGATTCAACATTTTAAAATTTCCCCCTCAATTTTCCCCTTGAATTTTTATGGGCTACCAGCAAATTAATGTGTCTTTTTCTTTGTAATTTTGTCTAGAAATGTTAGCTGGAAGTGAATGGATCATTCCAGTGTGGCAGCTCGTGATTATTTGTAATGGAGGGGTAACAATCTTAACCCAAATCCGACAGTGAGATTCGCTTTATATCAAAATAACCCTAAACCGAAATTCGGTTTATCAACAATTATTTCAAGATACAGTAGAATTTGCCTATAACGGCTTCGTTTATAACGTCAATTCGCCTATTACGTCGCATTTCGCTCGGTCCCGACATAATTCCTATCCTTTACGTACATTGTTGTTCGGCTACAACAGCATCGCCTATAACGTCAATTCGCATGTAACAGCACCCTTTATTGGTCCCCAGACGTCTTTTGTTCGTTTATAACGTCACTTTAAACCATCATCTTCACCATGAACGGTCACTGGTCAGTCTTTTAATCCAGTTAGCGCTGCTGCTTGCAAAATGTTTTCCCTTTATTCTGCTACGTCGTTCGCAGCAGGGACTTTAATTAACTGTTAAAATAACTTTTTTCCCACATGAAAAATTATCCCGTGTAAAAAGCAGCTCTAAAGCTGACCTTTAAACAACTCAAAACAACAGTTGTACGTGCAGTACTTCCGAAGGGATGCAACCTAGTTCGTACCCTGAACAGTTCGTACTCTCAGTCCGTACCCTGAAAAGATCGAGAGAAAAAATTGAAAAAAGCGGAAGTCGCTGATCGCAGTATCCACAAACATTTAAAAAATTTTTCCCTGAAAAGATTGAGAGAAAGATAGCACAAAGTCGAAGTCGCTGATTCCGCTAACCGTAACCCTCGCGCTAACCCTCGCTAATCGCAGTTTCCGCAAACATTTTTCTGCATTTTCCGCTAACCCTAACCATAGACTGCGCTCTATGCTCTAACCCTTGCTGATTGCAGTTTCCACAAACTTTTTCCGTAGTTTCCGCTAACCGCAGTTTCGGCTTACCCTTACCCTAACCTTAGAGTAATCTATGCTCTCTAACCCTAACCCTCGCTGATCGCAGTTTCCGCAAACATTTTTTTGCAGTTTCCGTTTACCCTAACTCTAACCTAAATTAACTTTACCCTAACTCTAACCATAGAGTAATCTATGCTCTCTAACCCTAACCCTCGCTGATCGCAGTTTCCGCAAACATTTTTTCGCAGTTTTTGCTTACCCTAACTCTAACCATCGAGTAATTTATATATGTTCTCTAACCCTAACCCTCGTTGATTGCAGTTTCCGCAAATATTTTTCCGCAGTTTCCGCTAACCATAACCATAGCTGTTTGAGGAAACTCCGATCAGCGACTTCGGCTTTGTGCTATTAAACTGCGATCAGCGAATTCCACTTTTTTAATTTTTTCTTTTGATCTTTTCAGGGTATGAACTGAGGGTACGAACTTGGTTGCACCTCTTCCGAAGTCACAACGATAGCAAGCAAATCCTACATTATTTAGCAAAAGCTGAACGCTATGTGGTAGAGAAATCCGTGTCAAAACCGAAACAGCTGAAGATCAATGTCTTTTTTGCTAATAAACAATGAACTTCTCTACTACTGTATGTAACGAGCTGTATTGCGCAAATTTCCTGTACCTTTTGCTGTAGGTTATTTTGTTTTAAACAATTTCTTTGTTTACTGTATTTTCTGCGTAACTTTTGTCAGTTTGGTGATACACGGTAAACCTGACTGGATTATACACCTCTTTCTTTAATCAAAATACAGTTTTGGAATAGTTTGCGGGAGTTCGTCTATAACGTCAATTCGGCTATAACGTCAGTTTTTGTAATCCCCTAAAGGTGCCGTTATAGGCGAATTCTACTGTACTTAGCTTGGTCAACTGTTTCGGGAACTCCAATCAGCAAATTTGGCGCTTTTTTGACGAAATAGGTTGCATTTGTGTTTTGCAATTGGCAGTGGCTATTTGACCGGCTCTGATCTTTTAATGTGAAACACTATTTGACCGGTCATGACGTTTTCTTTTTTCTCTTTCAAAGCAAAAGACGAGAGAAGAAAAAAGTGCCTATATATGATAAGTTCTAAATTCAAAAGTTTTATTCAATTGAGTCCGTGGCTCATGGGATCTTTCTCCGGCCGGTGTTCCCGAGGGAATGAGTTCAATACTACACAGAAGCGCTTTTTTTTAACTAAATTTTCTTCCGAAGTGACTCAATCATTAGGCTTCTGCATTGTTGTGGTCAATGTTTAATTCGAGTAGCTTTTTTATGTCTTTTCAAATATATATAAGTAATAAGGTTAGAGTATTTTTAATTTGCTGGAATTTGAGAATTTCTCTGAGTAATTTTTCATTTGTCATAAGAGGATGTGACCGTGTTTGCCGAGCGACGCATTACCGTACATTTCTGCTTTCAACAAGTTAGTTTGGTGGCTGTAAAAAGTTACAATACTTCTTTAAAAAAAATTGTTTCATCAATGTTCAGTTAACTTTTAGGCAGTGTTTTTAGCTAGCAATTTTAGTTTAAAATAAAACGCTTCTGGGCAGTATCAAACTCATAGCCTACCCTTGGGGATACCAGCCCAAGAAACATCGCACGCGCTGCTAACATTGACAAACTTGACATTGATGAAACAATTTTAAGAAGTATTGTACATAACTTTTTACAGCCACCAAACTAGCTTGTTGATGCATAAGTAATGGGTCGCTCGGCAAACACGGTCACATCCTCTTATGACAAACGGAAAATCAGGCTACCCAGAGAAATTCTCAAATTCCAGCAAATTAAAAATACTTTAACTTTATTACGATACTTATATTTGAGAAGACATAAAAAAGCTACTCGAATTAAAAATTGACCACAAAAATGCAGCAGCCTATCAATTGAGTTCACTTTGAATCAAAATTTAGTTTAAAAAAAAGCGCTGTGGGGTAGGGGTGCAACCTAGTTCGTACCCTGAACACTTCGGACCCTCAGTTCGTACCCTGAAAAGATCGAGAGAAAAAATTAAAAAAAGCCAAAGTCGCTGATCGCAGTTTAATAGCACAAAGCCGAAGTCGCTGATCGGAGTTTCCACAAACAAACTCGAGGGTTAGGGTTAACGGAAAACGCGGTTAGCGGAAACTGCGGAAAAAATATTTGCTGAAACTGCGATCAGCGAGAGTTAGAGAGCATAGATTACTCGATGGTTAGAATTAGGGTTAGGGTAAGCCGAAACTGCAGTTAGCAAAAACTGCGAAAAAATGTTTGCGGAAACTACGATCAGCGAGGGTTAGAGTTAGAGCATAGATTGCTCTATAGTTAGGGTTAGAGTAAAGGTTAGCGGAAACTGCGGAAAAATGTTTGGCGGAAACTTCAATCAGCGAGGGTTACAGTCAGGGGCTCCGGACACTTCCTGCGAGTGGGGGGGTAATTTAAGCAGATACGGGAACAATGTGTTGACATCGACAGGGGCTTATTGGATTATCGCATCATTTCTGGACGGTGGCTCCCCAGACCCCGTTCGCATTACTGAAAGCTTTAGTTTCTTATACAGCGTCTTAGGCTGCATGTTTCGCGCCGAAGGCGCAAAATTTTTGCCTTTCAGCACGATATATATAAAATCGAAAAATTCCTTTAACGAATCTGAAATCACGAGCAAAATCTTTTTTAACATTTGCCACATTTTTTTGGAGGTTTTGAGACAATTTTGACTGGAAGAGGGGAAGTACACAAAATCCCACTCTGTATTCTTCGATTTCTTCCTTGGCTCAAGTCCTCTAAATTTTGCACTTCAGACGCTAAAAGTTTAGATTTAAAAGGCCAAAAGCGTTAAGGTCAAAGCTATAATCTATAACTTAATTTACGATTACATGAATACAGCATGACAACCTGTGCCATAACATCCACACTCCACAGTGAAATGAAACGTTTCAGCATCTAGGGTCTAGGCATATATTCAACTCAGAAAAAATAAATAAAAGCTAAAATGCATTAACTTTTACAAGAACTGAAAATAAGGAGACATCTTGATCGATACTGCAGGAAGGCCTATCATCTGCGCCGTGTAAGAAATAACACTAAACAAAAAATGCCATAACACCCTTGTTCCAAAATCTCACAAAAACTACAAAGAAATAACGTTATAAACGAACACCTCAACTCAAACAAAACACTGTGTAGGCTACACTCTGCTTCTATTCTAAGCAGAACAGTCAGAAGTCGCCAAAGACTTTAAATCTTTGTGCATTGTAAAACAAATTCTTTGCAGATTTCATCAACACCATTTCATCCAAATACACTTGATGGGCATGGCAATTGGCCATGAAATTGAGTCTGGAAGCAGTCATTGTGCTTCGGAGCCATGTTTTTAAGCGGCGTAGCGAGCTAAACGATCTTTCAGCTTCTGCAGAAGAAGGGCCATTGACCAATAACAATTTTACAAGTTTTTCCACACTGGCATAAAACTCTTTGACAGTAATAAGTCCCATTAACTTGTTTCGAACATCGCACAAATACTTGATCGGCCCAAATTTCTGATGGAAGTGGCTTAAATCTTGGCCCAAAATTTTCACGTCGAAGCCATATCGTTCCAACGCTGTAACAGCACTGTCGTTGACTGTGCCAGATACTAAAACTTCTTTATGCTTTTGGTGAGTTTTAATTTCTTCGGCATTGAAGCGGTGGGTGAAGCCTTGCACTATGCTGTCAATAGATGCATAGAACTACCTTCTGTAAAGAGAAGCGAGGTCATGGGAAGCACTTTGCTCACCGCGCTTTTTTGCAATTTAGACTTTAGCTAAGCCTAAGCTATCCATTTGCTGCTGATATTCCTTGTAGCTATGACTGCATAAATTGTTCTTCATTTCTAAGAGGCAGTGGCTATTTGACCGGCTCCGGTCTTTGAATCTGAAACACTATTTGACCGGTCATGACGTCATTACATAAGTACTTTTTTCTTTTTCTCTTTCAAAGCAAAAGACGTGAAGCGCCGATATAAAGTTCTAAATTCAACACGTTCTCTTTAGCTCAGTCCGTGGCGCATACGTTGCGACGTTGCGTCTCGGGTTGCCATTCTAGAGGGGATGAGTTCGATGCTACCCGGAAGCATTGACTTTTTTTTCATTTTTTTTTATCTAAACTTTGAACCGAAGCGCATTTTTGTGGTCAATTTTTAATTTGAGTAGCCTACAGCCCATTTTTTTATGTCTTTTCAAATGTGAGTAATAAAGTTAGAGTTTTTTTAATTTGCTGGAATTTGAGAATTTCTCTGGGTAATTTTCCGATCGTCATAAGTGACCGTGTTTGCTGAACGACCCTACATTTTTGCTCTCAAGTTAGTTATATTTTTTAAAGAAGTATTGTATAGGCTATAACTAACTTGAGAGCAAAAATGTAATTTTCTTTTAAAAAAAATGGACGATTGGAAAATTGGACCACTTATCACGATCGGAAAATTACCAAGAGAAATTCTCAAATTCCAGCAAATTAAAAAAACTCTAACTTTATTTCTCACATTTGAAAAGACATAAAAAAATGGGCTGTAGGCTACTCAAATTAAAAATTGATCACAAAAATGCGCTTCGGTTCAAAGTTTAAAGAAAAAAAAATGAAAAAAAGTCGATGCTTCCAGATAGTATCGAACTCATCCCCTCTAGAATGGCAACCCGAGACGCAACGTATACGCCACGGACTGAGCTAAAGAGAACGTGTTGAATTTAGAACTTTATATCGGCGCTTCACGTCTTTTGCTTTGAAAGAGAAAAAGAAAAAAGTACTTATGTAATGACGTCATGACCGGTCAAATAGTGTTTCAGATTCAAAGACCGGAGCCGGTCAAATAGCCACTGCCTTTCTAAGACTCTTGTAATTAACTTTAAAGTTTTCAACCAGCTCCATCATGTCACTGATGGTATAGGCTAAGACTTGACCTGCAACAGGCCAGTTATCTTTTCAAGTGGTTTGAATAAAACTTGGCAAAGCTGCAATGCAAAGTATGTGTTGCCTTGCAATAATTGGGAATAAAGGCCTAATGATTTCGCATTTTTGAAATTTTGCAGTGTTTTTAGCAAGGCTTTGTAGTTTAAAAACACTGAAGAAATGGCCGATAGGCCTACACGTGTCAGCCATCTTGTTTGGCACAAAGTGTGCAGGCTATGGTGGGATTCTTCCTGCAGGGCGATTTTGAACTTGCCAGACTGATTTTGCAAACTACTTAGCTCCTGAACAATTCCCATAGCATTATGCAGGTCTCTGTTTGTTTGCGTTGTCTTGCGAGTCGGAGTTTCCAAGCAAACAACTAAAAAGTTGTGCAACAAAATAAAAAATGAAAATAAAACACAAAAGTAGAAAAAATATTAAAAATTAAATTTTTATCTGTACATTAGTGGGGGGGTAATTTTGCATTAGTTACCCCCCACTCCAATTGGTGGGGGGTAATCACCCCTCTAACGGAGCCCATGGTTACAGTTAGAGCATAGATTACTTTATGGTTAGAGTTAGGGTAAAGGTTAGCGCAAACTGCGGTTAGCGGAAACTACAGATAAATGCCTGCGATCAGCGTGGGTTAGGGTTAGAGCATAGATTAGTCTATGGTTAGAGTTAGGGTTAGCGGAAACTGCGATCAGCACTTTCCGCTTTTTTTAATTTTTTCTCTCGATCTTTTCAGGGTACGAACTGAGGGTCCGAACTGTTCAGGGTACGAACTAGGTTGCATCCGTGGGTAGTACCGGTATCGCACTCATTCACTCGCGAACACCGGCCGAGAAAGATTGCACGCACCACGGACTCATTTCAATACATTTGTCAAATTTAGAACTTATATAGGCACTTTTTCCTTCTCCTCTCGTCTTTTGCTTTGAAAGAGAAAAAGAAAACGTCATGACCGGTCAAATAGTGTTTCAGATTAAGAGACTGGAGCCGGTTAAATACCCATTGCCTTTGCAATTTGCATGAATGTTTGGGTGGAAGCTAACCCTAACCCTATCTATGATGACCTTTTGGTCCTTACTCCTAATACATATCATATTCGCGAGCAGAAAAAAATAAATACACTATAACCTTGACTGAGCAATAACTTTACTTCATTCAGATGAACATTCGCACAGTCACTTCTCACACTCAGATGCAGAAATAAAAGCAGAACTGATTCTGATTAGGGTTGCCAGAGGTTAATATAAAAAAGAGCCCAAGCTTATGCAAAAAGTAGCCCAATTTTTTAGGGTTCTAAAAAGGAGCCCAAAATGGAGCCCAAGCAAAGAAATACGGTAGGCTATTATACAAAATTCTTGCAGAGCGCTATTATCATCAGTCCCAAACTATAAGTGTTTTTCCAGTTCTTCGAATCTTTCAGACAGATTGGCAACCATGCATTCACTCAACTGTTTGTTAAAATAACTACAAACAAGTACCGGTACCTAAACGCAAAAACTGGTATATATAATTGCTTTTCTTGATGAGCTAACGCATCAAGAGTGTTCCCCTCAAGACCATCAACAGTTTTGATAACCCTCCATCGATCAACGTAGAAACTATCTTTGTCTTGTTTTTGTTTTCTTTTTTACTCATATAAGTTGTTAAAAAAAATTCACTAGCCTTTTTTTCTCATCTTTCTACATTAACTCAGGGATATCTAAAGAAGAGAATGCGAAGGCTCACATCGATTGCCTTATTCTTATGACACTACCAGGGCGGAAGTTTGTAGTGCGTAAAACATGCAGTTCTTTTCACAATTGCAGAAAGTTTTGTTGTGCAACTGGTACAGTCAGCTACAGATGACAGTTAGTAAATGTTACATAGAGCATATTTAAAGAATTCTTGTTTAGAAAGACAGTTGAAAAGTTACAAGTTAGCTGTTTTTCTTAACAAAGTCTTTGCATTAAGCCAGATTTAAAGCAAATAAACGGGTAGTTGAATTAACGGTGCTGGTTTAGGATCGGCCGCCTTGGTTAGTGACGTCACAAAAATCTGTGACGTCATGCAAAAAAACGCAACTACTTTTAGGAAGGGTGCAAAAACGCGGAATAGAAGTAAAAGCGGAATGCCTATTGATTTTTAAATATTTGTAGGCATTATTATTGATCCAGCGCTAACTTAAACTGTTACTATTTTGTACCAATTCTCAGCAATTCATTTTTACAATAAAAATACTTGCTTTATTAACGTAACAACTTTCACGTTTATATGTTATCTACAAAACGAGCAATCGTGGTTCAGTATAAGCCGCCCACAGTTTGCTGTGAACTGTGATCGATGAATACTGAACGATGAATACTACTCGAATACTTTTTATTGTAATAAATGAATTGCTGAGAATTGGTACAAAATAGTAAAGTTTAAGTTAGCGCTACATAAATGTAATGCCTACTTTAGATTGGCAATTAATCCATTCGAGTAGATGAAGCATAATGCCATCCAACGATAGTAAAATGGTTAGAATCGGAGCAGAAATGAGAAAGCTACAGCATATTTGGTGGAGGCAGTATTCATCGATCACAGCAAACTGTGGGCGGCTTATACTGAACCACGATTGCTCGTTTTGTAGATAACATATAAACGTGAAAGTTGTTACGTTAATAAAGCAAGTATTTTTATTGTAAAAATTCAAATTGGTACAAAATAGTAACAGTTTAAGTTAGCGCTAGATCAATAATAATGCCTACAAATATTTAAAAATCAATAGGCTTTCCGCTTTTACTTCTATTCCGCGTTTTTGCACCCTTCCTACAAGTAGTTGCGTTTTTTTGCATGACGTCACAGATTTTTGTGACGTCACTAACCAAGGCGGCCGATCCTAAACCAGTGTTGTCAGATTGGGCGATTTATCTGCAATTGGGCTACTTTTAGTTGGGCTTGGCGCCAAAAAATGTTGGTTTGCGACTTGCGCTTTTTTGGGCTACTTTCAGTCTCTTATTTGGCGCTATACGGCGCTTAAATTTGGCAGAATTTTAAGTTGTTTGGCAGTGAATTTTGAGTTGGCAGAATTGAATAATTGGTAGAATCCGACGAGCCTTTGAAAATGTTGGTAAAGTTTCGGTTTATTACGGAAAAAATTACATTATTTTTATGATTCGGCATGAGGATTGATTTTACCGCTGACCATGAGCAGCTTTAACTGTTGTTACATTAATGCTGTATTCATTTTCATCCGGGAGAATGGAAGGACTGACTGGCGAGTGGCGAAAGCGAAATTGCACTTGTATCGAATATCGGAAATTATAGTTATGATCTTGGTTTAGTGCCATAATTTTTGAAGCTTTTATTGGTGTCTAAGCTATAAATTAAAGTTGGAAAAATTGAATGTCAGTGGAAAAATTTACTGAATGTAAACAGGTCTTCCTTGTATGATGAAAAAACAATGATAGATTGTTGTAGGCAGTGGCGTATTTAGAAAGTTTGTTAGGGGGAGGCCAAGACATTGTGTCAGTCAGCCGCATAGCGGCTGACTCAGCGGCTGGAGGCCAATAGGGGTAGTCTCAACGGTAGTACATGGAAAACTCAAATTTGGTGAAAATGGTTGTTAATTGTTTCAAATTTTTTCTACTTGGGTAAAAATTAGATTTGTTTGATCCTTTAAATAGGGGGAGTAGGCTATACCAAAATGTCATATGATGCGTCAGAATGGGGGGAGAGGGTTAGTTGAAGCCGTCAGATAGGAGGGGAGGGGGTCCAAAATCAAGAGCAAATCCGTAGAAGTAAGTTACTGTTCCAATCAATGAACCAACAAAAGATATCAAACACTTCAGAACATAAACAATAAGTTAGTCCTTCCGACCTCGAATAGCCTACCTTTTGAACATTCTCGGCGATTCGCAATGACAATTTACAGTTTAATGCGATGGCTGCGCTTGGCAAATATATCAATGACTGCATCATACTCGAGTATAATATCCTTGTTTAAATACATCTGAGCTAGTATGAGACCATCCAAACGTGGCTCGGTCATGGTCGTGCGGTAATAATTTTGCAGGAATGCAGGTAGGCTACTTTAGTGAACTGAAACATCGCTCATTGGAGGCAGTTGTAACTGGAAGCGTAGCAAAGATTCGAAGTAATTTATGGATAATTGCCGAGTTATTCAACAGCTTGACACGCATCCACAAAAGTCGCATGTCTTTTATCCACAGAAACTGCAAGCCAATTCGCTCTTAGTAATTTAATAGTAGCTGCAAAGCAATTGCTTGGTTCAACATCCAGCATTTCATGGTACGCATGGTAGAAGTCGAAAATCTCGTCGATCGGGCAGTTCTCATCTTCATGAATCAATGAAGGCAGATATATCATGTGCTGACTTTAAAAGCTAGCGAGCAGTGCTCATTGGATCTCTCGTGAATTTGTGCCATGCAATTGTCAAGAAAAGGAAGAAAAACTGTTTGTTTGAAATAGATCTCCGCGGTTTCAGCTGGAATGTTAGGTCAGTGTTGTTGTCTAGGTGCTCTCCGCGGCATTCGGATTTCTTCGCCAAAAACTGAGCAAGTCTTGCCAAAAAGTTGGTGAAAAAGCCTATTATCGCCCCTTAGGTCTTGTGACACAGTTGCGCAGGATGAATCACCCAAGCAATTAAGTCTTGCGCTACAACTTTTTTGCAAAATTTATGATTTTTTTACCTGATCATTAGGGGGAGGCCATCGCCCCTTATCCTCCCCCCTAAATACGCTACTGGTTGTAGGCTACTTTTTGTACCAAGGTGTACGAGTTTAGAAATGCTGCAGTGCAGGGGAGTATAAATTTAGAGAAGTTGCTCAATTGGCACTAACAATGTATACCAATCAGGAATGCATTGGTTGAGCGAGCCTTTTCGAGAGTTTCTGCAATCAAAACCAAACTGCGAAATCGTACGGTATGGGACTTCAACTTTTGTCAGCGATTTTGAGGATCGGAACTCTGCTGCAACAATTGGAAAAATGCTGTTTGATCCCCGGTCATCAGTGCTGAAGTATGACAGCTCTACTTATGAAAATGAAGCTTCAGCAGTTGATGATAGAATTTTGTCGGGTCTTGGTTCTTAGTAGTTCATCTGAGTTGACGGGCTTATGCTATGCGTTAGCATCTAGGCTACAATGGAACTATTTGTATCTTGAATTTGAAAATAGGAATTTGTAGGAAGTCTGTATGGCATTGTCCCGTCCAAGTTTTTTTCTATTGAACAATGCTTGATTCAATATTGAACATTCTACTTCATGTATGTTGTAACAGTGTATGCATTTTGTATCTACACAATCAGCATGATGGACAAAGATGTTGCTTTGTCCATGACTCTTGGGGGCATGCCCCAAAACCCCCCTAGAAAGCTTGCGCCTTTGTCGCTCGATCGTCGACGTCGCGACGGCAAATTGGGCTACTTTTAAATCGCTTTGGCGCATTTTTGGGCTCTTTTTTTTCAAAAAATCTGGCAACACTGTCCTAAACCAGCACCGAATTAACAAGTAACCATGAGCGTGCAGTGAGTATCCAGGCTTGATGCTGATAGCGCAATGCAGGTTATCATAACAAGAGTTATTAAACTACTGACAGTGCCAATTGTCAGTTTACGGTAAACAGAGATTATTTACGATAAACAGAAGCCCTTCTATTGTCAGACGTATTAAAAGCCTTCATATCCCCTTCTCTAGATATCCCTGCATTAACTTAAAAACTTTATTAAGGTGTTGCGACCATGCCATAACTGATTGTTCTGCTTTGGCATCATGCACGTTATAGCGTCCGTGTTTTGTCGCTTCTACCTTTTTCTAGACCCCTGCTGTGTTGAACATATATATATTGTTTTTCGTTGTGATGGTCAGAAATGAAAACAAACTGAACTGATGGTTTGACCAGGGATGCCAGCGACAAATTTCCAATAAACTTAGATTGTGTGCTTAAAAAAACCCAGATGAGGCAAAAAAAACCCAGGTCCAGAAAATATGTAGTAAAGCTGTAAAAATAACCTGCGTGTGCTTTCAGCACCATTTTAAATCCTTACACAGAAGCCTCAGAAAGCTACAAATAGTAACACACAATATACATGCTTATGTTGGTATGGTAGTTAATATATGTAATATAACTATAGCCTATACAAAAACAAGAGCTTAGTAGGCCTATATGGGCTCACAGCAAAGATTTTGGTTCAAAATTACCTTTATGGTAAAGCGTCTAGCTAGCAAGGTTCAGTGTGTGTTTAACCAAAATTTCTAAAACTGACTAGATGTATGAGTGTATAGGCTAGCCATTAAAGTTAGTTTTGACTTTTGAACTAAACTTTTTGCTGTGTGAGTTGTAGACTGCGGCTAATCGTGAGTTGTAGACTGCGTTAGTTGTAGACTGCGTTAGTTGTAGAATGTGTGAGTTGTAGACTGCGGTAGGAGAATCATCATGCCTGCTTAGTGCTTACGGTTTAGTGTACAACTACGATAACTTGGTTCTTAGCAATAAACCCTGCTTAGCCTTTTTTATTTGAACATAATGTTGAAAAAAATAACTCAAATTCACAATAAATAAATTTTCAGTAACACAAATAGTTGTACTACTCCAATTTTTAGTCATCCACATTTTCATAAAGTTGGGTCATTTCTTCAGCATCCTGTACGGTACCTCACTGACTGCAGTAGCTGATGCAAAAAACATTACCGGTACCTTATCATTTTTGTATTGCAGTTCAGTTCAGTTCATTTATTTATTTGTCACAAACACAAACATGAAAAGAATACAAAGTATACAATAATAATCGGTTGTGTGTCATATGACGAGGAGACTGCAAAAAGACCAAACGGTCATCTAGGTCAGTCAGTCAGCAGTGTGGACCATTTATCGAAAATCCCAATGCCATAATACCGTGCAAGCTCTGTACAAAGTTGAAAACCAAAAAAACCTAGATTTACCTAAATTTGAAATAAAAAAACTTAAAACCCAGATGTGGTCAAAAAAACCCAGATCTAGGTGGAAAAACCAAGCTCTGGCATCCTTGGGTTTGACTGATGTCCAGTCCACTGCATTTTCATGAAAACCTGGATCACTTAAGTTGCTAGGATTGCCAGATATCAAAGCCTAAACATGCTTATTTTTGAAAATTGGCATCTTAGGCTATACCAAATTGATAACCCTGCCTGACTGAGGCCTCCAAAAGCGCTGTTCCTCAATGAAATAAACTATGAATTAGGTAAAAATCTTAAACATGATAAGTTACAATTTTTACATAAAATGTTATATTATATTTAAAAAAAAGTAGCCCAATTGGGCGCCAACCAAAAAAGTGCGCCCAACACGAATTTTTGGCGCCTGGAGAAATCAAAAGTAGCCCAATCTGGCAACTCTAATTCTGATGGAATGAAATTGTTCAAAGTAGTGTTGCCAATGGCGTCCAAAAACTTTCAGCGCAATGTGCATGACTCCTAAGTCATCTAGTCAGCCACCACCCAATCACAGTAAATCTAACTACACATTCATACACACTAGTGTGCAGAGGCAGGCACACTACTTCAATGAATAAAAAGGGTTCGCCACTGAGATTGAGAAACAACTGCTGTTGGTTTGAATCTCCATTCTCAGACTGAGTAAGCCGAGAATTAATTAACAAAGATAAGAGTTAAACGGACTGGTAAAGCGGCGCCGATTACCCTTGTGGCAAGAATACGGTGCGATACTGACGAGCCCAGCCTCATCGGCGAAACACGGTGTCTATTAATGCTACAAATGGGCTGCCGAGAAACATATTATAATAGTGTTTGGCACACAAAAATTCGTTAACGTGATTGTGCATGATCAAATACGGTAACCCTAGTATAGTAGGCTAAATATTAGGGAGGGCCGTCCGAAATAGATCGCTTAGCAACTCGACTTTCTTAGGAGGTTCGCCGAGTAAATGGCGAAATCGAAAACCATTTTTTAATTGAACGCCAGGAAGACGGTGCACAACCAGGGGTGAGTTTAACTGATGGGCACTCTCAGACCGAGGGCCCCGTGCAAAAAAAGTTTTTTGCGCCGAGGGCGCGTAAAACTTCACAAGGTAACTTGAAAGTCACCCACACCTTTGCTAATGCCTTTACGCCAAGCTCAGTCGCCACCTTGTGACTAAAAATTAACCTTGAATAAAAAAGGAGGCATTTTGCAGAAATTTCAAAGGCTGAGGGAAAATAATTATAATAACACAAAATCACATTTTTCACGTCGGAGGGCCCTTCAAAAGGGGGTCCGGGGCAACTGCACCCTTTTCTCCACCTAAATCCGGGCCTGTGCACAACACGGTCCAACTAATCAGTAAATCACCCCATTTCTGGGATATTACCCCCCACCAGTGGTGACGTTCTCCGAAGTTACTCCCCAGTGACAGAAGAAAATCATGAAGACGGAGGACATCGGAGATTACAAGAAGGAAATGGAGCTAAGCGAATTGGCGGAAGCAGTGACGACTAAAGAAGTGTCTACGATTTCGCCACATTGGCGATCATTACGCGTGAGGAGTGATCAAGAAGATTCTGAAGGAATTGCCCACGAAGAATAAAATCCCCACGACGAGAAAGACGGCTGAATGGAAAACTTCATTGAAGGTCAGTCTTTCCCTCCACACTCTTTTCCACGTCGTTGACGACACAAATTGCTGCACTCAGGCGAAGTTGATTTCGTTAAAGACCAACGCGGAGCACGCATTGGTTTTATTGGATTGGGAGGCGGTGAAATCTGAGAAGAGGAACGAACAGAAGGAGCAACTGCTTTCGAGAGAGAAGCGAGAAAACGAGCAGAAGAACGCGAAGAATGTACTCACGACTCGGATGACGACAATAGCCTACAGAAGAAACTCCCAGAAGGCGTTTCTTTTAAGAGTGCTCGATCGGTAGAGAAGAACTCGAAGAAGAGCTGGAGCGATGTACTTTCAATCTGCATAAAGTTGCGCGTCAGGCGGAAAAGTATGGAATTCTGAGTCTAGCAGCAGCTGCCCACGCAACCGCAACATTACTGCACACAAAAGATGATTTCAATCCGACGATGATATAGTCGACAAAAACAAGCTCTTTCGTGCACGAAAACGGCTCCGTTTGGAGACGAGTCACCTCGCGTCCAGTTCGCTCGGCACAATAGTTGAAGGCCTTTACTTTGACGACAGAAAGGATAAAACCCTTACATTGAATGGCATAACTGGCTATCGTCAAAAATCAATCGAAGCCCACTACGTGATGCTGAAATACCCATGATCTGAATATAGCGACCACGTTTCCATTCAAAGGCGTTCAACTGGGAACGAGATTGCCAAAACGATGTTGGCTGCTCTTGAAGTGAAGGGAACTGACGTGAAAGGCATTCGGGTCGTTGGCTGCGACCGAATTGCCGTCGCACACAGGGCCATCAGCCCATCACTACCGTTGAGCAAAATATCGGGAGTAGGCTACGGTGCAATAGCCTAATCGATTTGCCAGTTTCACCTCAACGAACTCCTGACGGGAAATCATCAGGACCGCAAACCTTCAAAGGATTTATCAGCCGTGTCGTCGCTAATGATAAGTGCAAAATGGGAGAATTTGCAGTCGTCGAGTTCGAGAAGACAAAATCCAATCTGACGAAAGTCAATGAGGTGATGGAAATTAGCGGCGATCAAAAGTAGGCATGTCTGCTCGATATCGTGTTGGTCATCGAGGGAAGTCTGCCTCCATAAAGCATTCGATTCCGTAATCCAAGAAAACAGGGTCATGTACGATGGCTTACTCTCGCTTCAAGGATATGCCGACTTTAGGCTATATCTCGGAGTCAGAACCAACAGAGGCGCTGATCGAAATGACGACGCAGGCTACATCGTAAAAGTTTACGCTCCGACGTGGTTTACTAAGTTACCAAGCGAAACAAGAAGATTAACTTTGCTGCTCGGTCCTTCCTTCGGTTGGTTAAGCTGACTCGCTATCTGACAGGCCAATCAATAAAAGTCGTGGACAGTTGCCTATAAACAAAGGCCTTCGCTGCTCATCCGGAGAATGTAGTGTTGGCCTTTCTGCATGACGAGTCTCAACCAATGCGTAAGCTCGCAGTTCATCGGATCCAGAAAGCAAAGGGACGAGTACACGGGTGGGATACGTCGTTTCGAAATTCTTAAACTAAACTTTGGTTACACAGATTTGACAACAAACTCGTTGCACCGGTGGAGCGAGCGGAAACTCACTGAGCCGCCAATCTACGCGATTTCAGCATCTAACAGCTCACCGAGCTTTTCGTCGAGACCGATGTGCCTATATCGATTGACAGTTTTCCGTGCTGCACACAAGCAGTTGAGCGCGCAATCAAACTCGTCACCGAAGTAAGCGATGAAGTCATCGGCCATGACAGCAGACATGAACTTACGCTGATGCGAACTGCTGCTCGCTCACAGCGTTCACGTTTTGAGTCAAAAAAAGGTTACGTTCTATAATTGTTTTTGACTGTTTTCTTCGTTTTGTGTATTTTCTATTTTTTTAATTATTTAACAATTTTCTTTTTTTGGAAGAAAAATTTTTTTATTTTATTTGGGTAATATTGACTTTTTTGTGCGGCGTTTTCCCGCGGCCCGATCTAAAAGAAAGTTTCAGATTATTTGTTTGTGACCTAATTAAGCCTCCTGTCTGAGCCGAGTAGCTAAGTAATTTGACAAAAAAAAGTGCATTGACGGCCCTCCATACTAAATATGCCTGTTCCATGATCAAATACGGTAACCCTAGTAGGCTAAAATAGTTCTTCCGTTACTTGTTCATTATGTTATTAACAAGAACATTAGGTTATTATTTTAATCAAAAATTTTGTTAGTGAAGGTTCTTTGACATACGCGAAAGTAGTTAAACCAGAAGTTCCGCGATGACTAAAATTTTAAAGAGCGCTGTTATGAAGGCTTTTGAACTACTGACGCATGGCAAGATTGACAAGTGAAACTTCCATAGTTGTTGAAGGAAAACTATTCCATCCACTTGATGTGACTGCATGAAGAGCAGTTCTAAAATGCGTTGCTCAAGCGCACACCATAAGAGCCGACCAGCGCCGCCTGACCTTGAATTGGGCACGTAACCACTGAGCTAACCGAAAGTCACATGTTAGTAGAATGTAGAATTCGTAGTAGTTAGTAGAATGTAGTAGTTAGACAGTAGAATTCGCCTGTAACGGCTTCGTTTATAACGTCAATTCGCCTATTACGTCACATTTCGCTCGGTCCCGGCAAAATTACTATCTTTTACGTACATTGTAGTTCGGCTACAACAGCATCGCCTATAACGTCAATTCGCATGTAACAGCACCCTTTATTGGTCCCCTCTCCCCAGACGTCTTTTGTTCGTTTATAACGTCACTTTAAACCATCATCTTCACCACAAACGGTCAGTCTTTTAATCCAGTTAGCGCTGCTGCCTGCAAAATGTCTTCCCTTTATTTTGCTACGTCGTTTGCAGCAGGGACTTTAATTAACTGAATTAACTTTTTTCCCGCGTGAAAAACTATCCCGTGTAAAAAGCAGCTCTACAGCTGACCTTTAAACAACTCAAAGCAACAGTTGTACATGCAGTAAGCTACTTCCGAAGTCACGACGATAGCGAGCAAATCCTACATTATTTAGCAAAAGCTGAACGCTATGTGGTAGAGAAATCCGTGTCAAAACCGAAACAGCTGAAGATCAATGCCTTTTTTGCTAATAAACAATGAACTTCTCTACTACTGTATCTGTATGTAACAAGCTGTATTGCGCAAATCTCCTGTACCTTTCGCTGTAGGTTATTTTTGTTAAACAATTTCTTTGTTTACTGTATTTTCTGCGTAACTTTTGTCAGTTTGGTGGTAGCCTACACAGTAAACCTGACTGGATTATACACCTCTTTCTTTAATCAAAAGACAGTTTTGGAATAGTTTGCGGTAGTTCGTCGATAACGTCAATTCGGCTATAACGTCAGTTTTTGTAATCCCCTAACAGTGGCGCCGGCAGGGGGGGCAGCTGCCCCCCCCAATGTTTTGGGCATCATCTTTTTTTAATTTTTTTATTAATACATATTAATATTATTTTTTTAATATTTTGATCCTAACCTCAAGTAAGTCAACTCAAGTTGCAAGGGAGGGGGGAGGGAGGAGGTAAAAGCTCTCTCTTAACCCATTCATGGCCGGTGTCCTTTTAAAAGGACATCGTTTTGAATGCATCAGTATTGCATCATCTTATTTTGATTGAATCATTTTGGACTTGCTAGTAGTTGTTTAGGGTCTGTTTTGGAAGGTGTTGATAAATATTTGCGAACAACGTACTTTTTCTGAATTTTGTGAAAGTTTGAAAATTGTTGAAAAATGAGAAGAGCGCGATGAAGTGAAGTGAGGAGGAACATGCATGTTTTATTGCCTATTGGTAATAGATATGAATTATGTTTCTTCATAGTTTGACACTCTGTAATATTGTGCTTCCTACTACACTCTAATTTGTGCAAGGTTTTGCTTCTTTTATTTGTTTATTTTGCTTTATATTTATTGTTGCCTTTTAAAAGGACACCGGCCACATGGCCACATTTTTTTGGTTGTTTGTAACACTGTCAAAGAATATTGAACTTCGTGTAAAAGCAGCACATTGTGCCTATGGAAGACTTAACCATCGTGTTTTCAACAACCATGCTATATTTATCCGCACAAAAATTATGGTCCTCCGGGCAGTCGTTCTATCCACTCTTCTCTATGCTTGTGAAACCTGGACATTATACCGCCGTTACATCAAACGTCTTGAAAATTTTCAGCAGAGGAAACGGGGTCAAATGCTAGGCACTCGTTGGGAAGATTGTCTCACCAAAGATGCAATCCTTGATCGCGCTAGGTTGCAGTTCAGAAGCCACCATATTGCAACACTACCTTCGCTGGACAGGACATGTCATGAGAAGAAACAACGAGGAGGGACAACTAGAGACAGGAAACCTCCCCTCCAGAAGACCAAGAATGAGATACAAAGATCAGCTGAAAGTCTCCCTCAACCATGCAAACATTGATCTGGATTCATGGGAAAACCTTGCTAGTGACAGATTACTCTGGAACAAAAGATCTAAGGAAGGCACGGAAATTTTCGAAAAAAAAAGGATACAAAAAGCCCAAGAAAAACGAACACTAGAAAAGTTAAAACTACCACGTCCATCCCTCCATACAATCCTTACCCCCCATACAATGTGACTTTTGCCCACGTCTTTTCCATCATATACTGGCCTCCAAAGCCATATATGACATCCACATCCAAAGCCAAATTCGATTTGATGACAAAACCAATGCTCGGTTACGAGCTGGAGCCGACGACTGTCAGTGGCGTATCGCTATGGTTTGTGCCGCCCGCGACGGACCATGATTTTGCACCCCTGAACGCGCAAAGTAGGAACCAGCAAATAGAATAGGAGCCAAATCCATTTCAAAAAAAATTTTGACTATGCTTTTTCGTTTACGTTTAAAAATATTCTACTGCCACAAGCTTCCGACCGAGGGGGAGACTGCCAACTGGGGGGGACACCCCCCCGCTAGCTACGCCGATGGTTACTGTGAATATAATATGTTCATACAATAACTTTGAAACGTCCTTCAAGAAAGATCTGACAAATTTCTACCGAAACAAACACCTTCTTATGTTAAGGTATCGCGAGATTTACATTTGACTATGTGGCCGGTGTCCTTTTAAAAGGCAAACAAAAAAATGCATCAAAAAAGCAAAAATGATCAAATTTTTTTAAACTAATTCAAAAGTTATGACAATACAACTTTGTGGCTGAAATATTTCCTAAAAAGAGCAACGGGAACTTGTGGCGGCTTTTAATGGGTTAAAAGAAAGTATGGAAAACCTTGATGACTAAATTGTACAGTAGATCAGTGATGAGCAACCTTTTTGTGACTGTGGACCATAAATTTTTTTAGAAATCTATGTGGACCATAGCCTTTTTTGTATATCAGATTTATAATTGTGGCTTAAGTTTAGAAAAACAACATATTTATAAGCTTCTGGGCAGCCGATTGTAGCATCGAATAGACAGCGATAGACACGTGTTTCGCCCATGAGGCTGGGCTCATCAGTATCGCACCGTATTCTTGCCACTTAGGTAATCGACCGCTGTCTATTCGATATTATTTATCGCTGTCTATTCGATGCTACAATCGGCTGCCCAGAAACTTATCGTTTATTGGAGGTCTTTATGGCTAGCGTGGAAGCTACACCGTTATGGTTAGCGAAGCGTACTGCTGCTCGCTGTTCTAGCGAGTGATCAGTCTTGTGCTGATGGCCGGAAGAACACCCCTTCTTCACATATTTATAAGTAATGAATTTAACCAAACAATTATAAGTAACAATTGACCAAATATCATAAAGTTTTACGTCAGTGACTCCCTTGTTCTTGATGTTTGTCACACATTAAGTCATAATTAGCCTACAAGTAAAAGTTTGATTCAAT
Source organism: Aplidium turbinatum (assembly GCF_918807975.1). Taxonomy (NCBI): domain Eukaryota; kingdom Metazoa; phylum Chordata; class Ascidiacea; order Aplousobranchia; family Polyclinidae; genus Aplidium; species Aplidium turbinatum. The sequence goes on from NC_137472.1 coordinate 53,726,138, forward strand.
CTAAATCTTACTGTAGCCTACCACGCTTATTAATATCAAGTCGGTTTCTTTTTTTACAAAAAATGTCATTAATAACAGAAAATCCAGCCTCAACTAGCCATGTTGTTGAAAAGGATATGATGAAAGATTGTACAATTTCGTAATCTGTGGATTGGAGTTCATTATTTCAGTATATATAACCAAAGACACATTCCCTTTTTATTTTTGTAATAAGCTGAACATTTTCTTTCATGGCTAACAGCTCTTCACATATTTTTGGATCAATATTTTCATTTGGTTCAAAGTTTGAAAGATCAAGAACCCATTCTGGGATATCTTTTTCCAGAATGTCTTTAAACCGTCTCTGACAGTCTTCATGGAGACTTTCTAAATGGTGGTAACAAGCGTTTATACAATTTTCTGAAGGATTACTGATTTCTAAATTCTTAAACAAAGATGTGTTTTTCTTTTGAAACAGATTTTTCCAATACATCAACTTATTCATGAAGCCCTTTCTTTTCTGGATGGTTTTCACTAAGTCAGATTTTCTTCCTTGTATTGTCAGATTAAGTTGATTGATAGCTTCGAAAATATCACTAAGATCGAATATTTTTTTATAACAATATGGAAATAACTGTACCGAAAGTGTGTGTGTCTTGAATTATTTTATCTGTGGACCACCGAAAATTCTCTGTGGACCACCTGGACCACGTTGCTCTTCACTGCAGTAGATAAAAAGATTTTCTACAGAAGCAAAGATATAGACTTTTTAAAGTTTTAACTAACGTCACATTGATGTAGAAAAATAACAACCTGTTAAATTTTTGATACCTCACACTCCCATGACTTCTTCCGCGCGCATTTTGGCATTGGTTGCTTGCAGTGATTCTTTCACTTAAACAAAACGTTTTGTTTCAGCAGTTTTGAGTTGTTCGATTCTTAAGTTGTAAAGGAGACTCAATTTCTCCAATATTTATCATTTATGTTTCTTCTTTAATCTCAGCAGAGTATTAAACTTGTAAAAGTTTTTCATCCATACGACGTAAATCGGCGTAATGACGCAACATCATCTAAACATTTTACCGAATAATAAATTAACAAATTCGATCGTCAAAAGTGGTTTGGTGGTGGTAAATATTACGCAGTGAAAAAAATGTGATAAGGTTGGAAAACATTACGTCATGTATTTTCAATACAAATATGAAGTTTAAAATTTATTCTTTTGTTCATAGTCGTAATTCACCTTCAAAGCGGTACTACAAAGAACAATTATCGATAAGGGGGCATCAAGAATATGTCGACATGACTTTTAAGGTTTACGTCAGCTCCGTAGATCGGTAAAATATAAGGTTCTCATTATCGTGATTGCAAGCCGCGGTTTTTCTCTAAAAAACAGATTCCCGGGAAGCTAAACATTTTTTCCAGCCCTTGTCGAAAACAAGAGAAATTAAATAATGTACCACTGTCTTGCACCAGTGGCGTGGCCAAGGGAGGAGGGTTTGGGGGTTTCAACCCTTCAAATTGAATTTACGGATGTTAATACATTGTTTACAAGAAAAGTTTTAGCCTATGATGTAATTTCTCGTCAAACTGTGCAAGGATGCAAGCCATCTGCAACTGCTGAGATCGCTTGTTCGATCTAGATTAACATCTAAACAGCTATTCGTTATACAAAACTTGAACATATTAGAAATAACCTAAAGTAACTTCATTGTCTCAAAGCTTTTTGTTTGACACTCATCAAGATGTATGATCTCTATGACGTTACATTTTCTAAACTTTGGGTTGACTTCAGAGCATAAAAGTTAGTGACTTACCGGAATAAGATCGCTGTTTGAATCAACCAAGGAGAAAATTGATAAATAATAAAACTGTAATAATCTCGCAAAAAAAAGCAATCAATCTATGTCTCTAAAACAAAGTTTGCCTAATTTTAAACCAAACTGTATTAAAAGAGCGAGTTTTGCCAATACCAAACATTCAAATATCTCAGTCTGGAATTAGCAACAAGAAAACATAGAGACTTAGCTTTATTTCCGAAAAATGCCGAAGAAAACATGATCTTATCCTTTTGCTGTGCCACCGGACAGCACCATTTTACACAAATATTCATACCCACAATTTTTTTGAAAATGCTCTCAGAATGCATCAAACGAAAAGTAATTTTTCAAAATTTTCTGGGGGAGGCCCCCCAGACCCCCCGCCGCTAAGTGTCGCCTTCGGCGAACACGCCATCGTGCTTCGCCCGCCGGCTGTCAACACCTCCCCTTTCAAAATTTTGGACTATGCTACTGTCTTGCACTGTCAATATTTTGCTCCCCCAATGTTGAAGGTCTGGCGGCGCCACTGTCCCCTAGAGGTGCCGTTATAGGCGAATTCTACTGTATTTTACACGTCATTGTAACCTGTTTCCCGCGGTGTTCCACGTAATCATTTTTGCACCACTGTTGAGTTTATGCTGTTCAGTCTGATTCCTGATGAGGAACACAACGACATGTCGAAAGTGTTTGTTTTAACTATGTTGCATTTTCTTTGATAAAAATATGTTACCATACGCTCATTGAAGTTAGGCCTACAAGCGAACTCTCCACCAAAGTTTCATGATTCAAATATGAAATATTGTAGAAGCGATGCCTCGTCAACATTTTTATTCAAACACAACAATGACTTTTGGCACTTAGTTTTCTTTTAGCTTTCATCTTTTGTATAACCTACACCTACAGGGTGATCAAACGAAGTGTAGACAAATGTTTATTGAAATAACAGTAGCCTAAATACAAACAGGAAAAAATTACACATAAGAACAAAAAACACATAGAAAAGCAACTTATTAATATTAAATAAACAAAATGTACTCTTATTTTTCAATATATCCTCCATTTGCTTTCACTAAACGCCTCAGTCTGTTGTGCACTTGACTGCATGAGGCACGCAGCCAACCAGGTAGGTATGGCAGGATTTTAGCAAAAAAAATTATGGCTTCCATCCTCTCCTGATTTAAACCCAATGGACTTCACAATATGGAGTATCATGGAGAGTGAAGCCTGTTCTTCAAATCATGGAAGCGTTACAGCTCTGAAAGCGTTTGTTAAAGGCAGAGGATATATTGAAAAACAAGAGTACATTTTGTTTATTTATGCTTTTCTTTGTAGGCTATGTATAATTTTTTCCTGTTTGGATGTGCTCTTATTTCAATAAATATTTGTCTACACTTGGTTTGATCACCCTGTATTATTTTGTTGAACCCGCTTGCAACCGTCAAACCTGCAACCCTCGCTTCGTCACATCTGGTATGGCAGTAACAGCAAGACTGCAGTAACTTTTGGCCGTCACACTGTATATAAAAGGCTATAATTCTGTTCATGGAATCCTTTATGAACAAAATTATACATAATTTGAAACGAAATTGTGTAGAGCCAAGCAATATGAAAACATCACAATATCACACTGTCTATGGCGATAAATCAACCACAACAGTAAGTCGGCAGAGACTGAAATGAACTCAGGCCTTGGATTTCTTGCGACCTATTGCAGACATAGCTTTTGCTTTTCGTTTTTTACTTCTCTTCTTAGCTAATTCCCACTGATGCTTGTGCGTCATGTAAAGTCTCATGGCAGCTTGGGAATCTTGGACTGAGCTATGTTCGCCTTTCTGCACTTGGACATCCAGCAATTTCTTGCATAGCACACGCAAAGAAGGGGACTTACCCTTATTGAAGGAATAAAAAGGTTGATAGCTGTAAAAAATGCAACTGGTTATTCCAAAAGCAATTGCATATGAAACGCAACATTTCATGAATTTATAGCTCAGGAACCATAGGCGCTGACTTTTATTTTTGCACGGGGTGGCGGATAGCACAATATGGCAACCTAAAAACTTTCAAACTGCATGTTTTTGTTTGATTTTTACTAAGCGAGTTTCGTAGATGCAATTGTCTTTTCACACCTGATTTGTAGCTCGATAATTTACAAAGCAACTTTAAAACAAAGCAGAGGAGGTATGTCGTGAATTTTATTGTTACGTTGCTGCTCTGACACTTAACATTTGGCAAAAGTATTTTTGCGAACAGCAGCTCTGTTAATCAATTGGTCAAGCTGTAACCGTGAAGCTTCAGCTTGATAAACATTTAAAATTAGGACGTGGTTCAATCGCTGTTGCGTCATGGTAGATCGCAAGTAGGTTTTTATGCGCCTGAGTGCACTAAACGATCGCTCCGCCTCGCAGGTGGTGGAAGACAACGATAATCTTCCACCTCCCTGATCGTGCTAACGCCTTTTGGCAGTGGCACACTTTCGTTTCGTTCAGGCGTTTGGTCACTTTCATGCTGGCTGAAATATTAACTAGACGCAACAAAAAATGACTCAATGGATGGCTGCAATTTTGAACGCTTTTTCGGTGGCATCTTTAAGCTGAATAAAACTGGAATGTCGGCGAAAACTTTTACTGGACGACTTTTCGTAATTTTTTCTATGATGTAACAAGCAACTCCTATGTCAGACCAATAAATTTCCGCCTCACAGTTTGTCACGCATTGACACGCAATATTACTGCATGAAGTAGATAACAAAGTAGAAATTAAAGCATGAAGTAGATGACAGTACACTCCAATTGAAATCGGAAAATAATTCAAAATGCAAAATCTTGAGTAATTGAAAAAGGTTGCTTTTATTATTGGGAATTGGCAGGGGGTGTAGCTTTCCTCAAATAGAATCATGTAAACGTGTAAATTTGCAGAACGTTAAAACTTCTACTTTACTAAGTGCACTTTTTAAATAAAAATCAAAAAGTTTCAAAAATTGCACTTTTTTAATTAAATTTGAAAATAGATATTCATTTATTTATTTAGGGGGTGGAGCTATCAATCATCGAGATAATTTTATTTCCAAGTGTTTTATTAGCTGTCATAATTTATAGCGATATTATGAGCAGTTTAAAAATTTTCAAAAAAGATTTTTGAGGGAGGCAATGTAACCTCAGAGCATGTAAGCTAATATCTTTCGAAGTTTTCAAAAGCCTTCTATTAGCGCATATACTTGTAGTCTCAACACGATTTTATAATTTTATAACAGTTGCCCAATAAAAATTCTTGAAAAAGACTTCTAAACTGACATTAATGCATTCTTACATTCTAATAATAATCTCCTACCTTGCTGTATCTCGAATCATATTTACTGGATGATCAAGAGAAAGTACTTTAAGATCGTTCCACAATGCATGGCCAACAAGAAGTCTGCCTTTCAATAGACGACTGACCTCTTGCTGGACGCATACAAAATCTTCACCTTTGACGAGATCTTTTGCTCTGATGCCGCTGTAACCGAAAAACATAAACACTAAGTATTTAAAAAGAGAGCAGTAGCTCACGTCTTCTCAATGACCGTAGCCTAATGTTCTCATATAGAATAAACCAGTGAATTTTCAAATGGAAATGAGAGTAAAAACATGAAAATCCTGTCAGTTTAATGCAAATTATTAAAATAAAATAACTTTTACATACATTTGTTGAACAATTGGCAACCCATGTGGTATGAAGTGGACTGCTGGAAATATCACAACACAATAAAACATTATAAAAGTTTAAAACATTCACGCAAGTTAAGCTCTCTAAATTTACTACTAACCCATTCTCAAAGTCAGTAATGACAAAAATGGTTATTTTCCAATTGATTCAAAATTTGCATATACAATGGAAAAAGAATTCATTTTACTGAGTTTCAATCTTTATGCACATTACAAACCTGACAAATGTTCTGTAGTCTGTCACCTTCTCATTTGGTTTTACAAATTTATCGTAAATACATTTTCCAAACTGATTCACAATGGACACTCTGGCAAGTACTGAACGACGTCCCTTTTCTCCAACACCTACCATTTCACAATCCATCGCAACAGCCTAAAAACACAGAAAAGCTTCAAACTCAAAAAAGGTCTAATTGGCACTTTTGTGGTGCAATAAAAACACCGCAATTTTTATTGAATGGTACTATGCAGAATTAGTCTAAACCTAGAACAAAAATGATCTTCTTCTTTCGTGTGAGATAGGATTGTTCAGACTTCAGGACAGGTGATAAAAAGCCTGGTAAGTGTAGCTTTGTCCAGTTCTGCTATGCCATGCATTCCAGTTGGTGTCTTGTAAATGGGACATTCAAGAACGACACGGTCAGCAGTTTGTTTCTCCGCACTGCATTAGCAGGCTGATGAGGGAGCCAAACCTCACTTGTGCATATTGGAATGAAACCGACCGACTACTGTTTAAATTGTATTGAACTTAACCCAAGTCGGCCAAAGCAGATCCAGGGGGGTGGGACACTGGGTGAAGTAAGCTATGAAACCATGGAGAACAAAACTAATGAAAAATTTAAAGACACAAAACATTTCATTTTACATATTATATATAAACTTATGTGATGACAAAAATAAAAACTTATAAAAAGAAAACTTATAAAAACTTTTATAAGTTTTATAAAAACTTATGTGAAAGGTTTCAGCTTCATTCCTTATATTTATACATATATATATAAACTTTATAAAAACTAATGTGTATCATCTACCGGTATTTATTTTTTATGAATTAGTACAAAGCTCAAACTTATAACTTTAAATTTTCTAATTTTTCCTCAGCAAGCACATTAAATCAGAATTTTCTTTTAGTATGTACAGTGTACACTTTTAGATCATACATAGGCTATCTCAAAAAATCATACCCAGGGGCCATGACACTACAAAATATAGGAAAAAGCTTCGGTTTTAAAATGGAAAGTTCCAAAATTGTAATGACATATGGAACTTTGTATTTCAAAACCAAAGCTTTTAAAACCACCAATAAATAATTCAAATTTTAAAAACTGAAGTTTTTTGCTGCACCTATGGAAAATAAGATAATCTCCATGATGATAATTGAATACGTTTGATCTTTTATGAAGTATATATAATTAGGTAGGCATAGCCTACCTGCGTTGCACCATCAAATGCGTTTTTTTGCTCCAACTCTGATTGAGTGGAAGCTACAGTTTTTCCAAGTCTACTATGTGTTCGAGTGTTGGCAGTGGTTCTTTCTATTTCTGCTGCTTTAATATCAGCATCTTCAACATCATCAAACCATACATTTGATTTATCAATGTCATGATTGGATAAAAAGCCATTTGAAAGATTGATATGTAGGTGATATGTAGAACGCTTTGTTTTCTTATAAACAGCATGATTTTCTTCTTTTAAAGATGCATTTTTACGTTTTTTCGAGTTTTTTTTCACAACAGACAACTTTTTGACATTTGAAATGTTTATTGTTTTTGCAGCATCATTATTTTTTAATTCTGCTTGTAATGCTTTCCAATTCCTTGAACACAAAACAGTTGAACTTGACTTTATTTCTTTATTCTTTATCACAATACTTCTTTTATCACTTGCTGCGTCGGCAGGTTTTACATTGTTTTTATTTGTTTTCTTTCTATGCTTCAACGCTGATATTCCTTCAAAACTTTGTCTTTTCTTTGCACTTTTCATAATAATTATTTCATTTAAAGCGTAAAATTATAACCTTTACATACGTTTGTTAACAAGTATATAAATCATCCGTTTCAGCATCCAAGAAAATTATGGTTAGGTTACAAAGGTAGTTAGTTATTCATCAATACTAACAAAAACAACCAATGATCAAATTTTTCTGCTTAGGGCTCACTATTTAAAATAAACCTATATAATTCGTGTTGTTATCAAATCTTTGTCCCCATAGAATGGTAGTTGGTAGCACTAGGATTTTTCAATTCTCAATGCAGAAATACATGTGACATGTTTGCTCAAGTTTGTCACAGTGCGTTGCTCAAGCACACACTCAAAGAGCTGAACCAGCATCGCTTGATCTTGAAGTTCCTTCATTCGACAAGCCAGGCGTTTCACCAGGTGCCACCGATGTCGTCCCCTGAACACGTCGTCCCTACAATGATGTCATCCTTTGAAACATTGTTGCTAGATGTTCAACTTTTAAGTCCACTTAAATATAGGTAAAAATTAGGGTTAGCTATAAGAATAACGTAACAAACACCAGAATAAATATTTAAAATTGGTCACAGCGGTAAACCATAATATCTTCATGGGAAAGTTGTAACATAAAATTCCCGGATCTGTTCGTCTGTATGCAATGACCGCGAAAAAGAATACTCTTCTGAAACGTCTTTTTTAAGAATTGTTTTACAGTTAAAAATAGCCGCCGGCTGTCGAAAATTAGTGCAACTACGCTGGTTTTAATGGTTTTATGTGACGTTTGATTTGGTGAACGATTGTCCGGAACAAAAATGTAATAGCCTACCGTACTTTTGCAATTCTGCTTTTGTACGCTTCAGAAAAAAAGCATATTCCTAGCAAATATCAATTTTTTTCGGCAGCGTTATTCATAATCACTCAGTGAGAAAGACATGGGCATTGATGCTCGAGCTGAAATGCAACAGCCCCGCTGCATATGAAGCTTTTTCTGGAGAAGCAAATGATTGCGTGTCCCGATGTATGAGGGGAAGACATCGGGGGTACGACATCGGCAAGGGATGACATTGTTGCCACCCGCTTTACCAATTACGCATGCTATCCATTACCGCACCATAATTCTGGTTATCACTGACAGTGAATTCTACAGTACAATTCTATTTTGAATTGTTATATTGGGAAAATCAGTGTTAATATAAAGCGCTACACTGTTCCTCAACACGTGACAAATGCATTGACCTGTATATATAATGGTGATATTTCAAAAATAAAATTTGGTAACGGACAGACATTGATGCGAAAATCTTTAAATTTGAAGACCACAAGAGCCCCAGCTCCGCAATATTCAGCGTGTTAAAACTACTAAGTATGGTGGTTTGTGTAGAAAATAATTTTGGGTCTGGTTTCAGTATTACCAATTTTACGGACTATTGAAATAAAGTAACGGACAGACAGATAGAATTGGGAAAAACCACTAGTCAGCCTTAACATGCACTTTCTATCTAAATCCAGCTCCCAAACCCAATAGATCAAAGTTTTTTTTAATTGGAGATCTACCCCCCATCTTAAAAGTAGCATTTTTTGCTAATCCCTGATGCAGCGTTTGCGCAACAGTTAGTTCAAAACCTTGATATAAAGTAACGGACAGACATTCTAAAACGTAACGGACAGACACTATCTCATTTCTGAAGTTTTTTGCTACACTGAACCAAGGTGATGGAAAAAATGTTTATTTCCCAATAGGAAAAATTATGGTTTGCAATTTCGGAACATTTTGGTTGAAAACAAGTCGTTTTTTTTTACAAAAAAAATTGTTTTAATATTCATAGGCTACCATTACAATTATATACATAAATTACATACAATTCTGAATTTGTTGTCATGCATTTCCAAATAGTGGCGCTACTCTGCTTTTTCCAGCCCTGCTGAAGTGTTTTTCTACCCTTGTTCTTTCATTCCTTACTATATTTTTATATTCTTATGAATATTTGCATCATCATATCAGTCACTTTTCACTAGTGGAAGATAAAAGCAGTTTTTTGGATATAAATTCTTGAAATTATCTTTATATAATTCATGAAAATTTATGACTTTTTCAAGTTAGTTCACACAATTTGAGTCATAGTATCCCCAAATGTGAAGTTCTGGTATGTAAAAGAAAACATTTCTCTCTCCTCCAGGAATAAGGCGTGGAGTGACTAACTGACTATAGCCTGCACAACATCACTTATAGGGTAATCATGGAAGTCCTCATCCTTTGGCCATCTCCATGTTGATCCTGATATGCTGGCTTTGAAATAACATTTGACAGTTACTCTCTCTTCACTTGCAATCAAAACTTGTCAATGACATTTGCAGCGAGTAACCAACAATTGTTAGAACAAACATCTTTGATATTTCCCTGACTCAAAACATGATCTTCATTAACGAATCACAATTATAATGGGAATTTTTTTTAATAAAAAACATTTATATATTTTTTTACTTCAAATTTTTTTTTCAATCTATAAAGGGGGGTCTAATGCGCTAGGGCTAGTTCCCACCTTCCCTTTATGACTAAATACCCAGTCATCTTTAACAGTCTTGGAGTTTAAAGCCATATTTACAATCTAAACAAATTCATCAAAAATATGGTAACGGACAGACACAATATCAAACTTCCATAAATGTAGTTATTTAAATTGGAGGAAAGTTAATTGTATAGGGTTGATATATGCTGCCAAATGTGAGATAGTCAATATATGTTAGAAGTTAAAAAAACATATAGTTGTTCGTAAAAAAAACTTTTTTGAGATTTTTTGGTAACGGACAGACATGTGTGGCTTACCAAACTTGCATACCTATTTTCTAAACTATGTATCAAACATACAGCTAATTTTTTTTATAATGTTTCATAAATACATGACTTCTCCAGATACATTGAAATTAGAAGAATAGAATAAAACAAAATTCATTTACACCCTGTACCATTCTAAGTGAAATTTTAATGAAAATTTGCTTGTGAGCAGGTGGAGATTTCAGAAATTAAGAAAAAGTTTGTCTGTTATGATAAAAACAAAGTGAGGTTAAATATTTGCTGTAGAGACATTACCCTAACATTTGAACCTACTCAGACTTAACTGCGTTACAATTCTATTTTTTCTTACTCTGTCACACAATTTTGAAATATGCCCATATAGTGTAAAGCATTGTAGGAATTAACAAATAATTTGTCTCCAGAACAAATCTTAATTCAATGAATTGATTCAATCGATTCATCCTCACAAGTTTATGGACTGAAAAACATAACTTATAAACAAAGACTGTTTGAACTAGACCTTCTCTCGTTGGAAAAACGGAAATTAATTTTAGACTTGACAAAAGTTTTTAAATTAGTGCACAAGGTTTCGTTATCACCATCTTCCAAATATTTCCTCTTTAACTTAAATAATTTCAGAGGTCACAATTTTACATTACCGGTACATAAGCAGTTTGCTCTACTGAACTGCCGTAAATTTTCCTTTGCCAATAGAGTAGTCCACACTTTAAAAAATTTACCATATGCTGTAGTCAATACTATGTCTATGGCAATATTTAAGGGACATGTCGCTTCTACCTTTTTCTCGACCTTTGCTATGTTGACGTGTATTGTTTTTTTTTATATGATGGTCAGAAATAAAAAACAACTGAACTGAACTATTCATGATTGTCTTCTCTGCTCCTTGCGATTTTTTTTTCATATCAATTGTTATTTGCGAGTATGTTAATGTTTTTTCTCTGTAGTACTATGTGTGTACTGGACCAGAAGACAATATAATAATAATGACAAAAAGTCAGCAACTAAAGGAATGACTTACGGAATGCCTCTAATCTAAGCAAGTGCTGAATGATGAAGTGCAACCTTTACCATAGATATCTATGGTGCAACAAGCCAACAACGCCGAACTCGCTGATCAGAGTTTCCAGTAAGAAATACGTTATTTTCGCCCAGGCGAAAATTTTTAATTTTTTTCAGGAAGTGGTGAGTGTCCGTGTGACTTAAGAATCATTTTCATTCATGAAAGTAGTTTATCTGTCTACTTGTGTGCAGTGGCGTAGGCAGAATTTTATCAGGGAGAAGGGGCATTTGAAATACTTTTGTAAACGAACAAGCAAACGAAAAAAGTCAACAAAGTAGCTTTAAGATCAAACAGAGCTTGTTCAACTCTCGGAGTGTGCGCTTTTGCAACACAAGTTAACGGCTATTCTCCATACAGCGGCATCTAATAAAATAAATAATTCCCCGGCAACAACACTTCAACAATCGGAAACTTTACTCTGTCAACCTGCTCTGCCACTAAGCCTCTACAAGTAGGGTACACGAAACTACCAGGAATGGGAATAAGCTATCACGGCTTTGCCAGTCTGAGGGTAAAGATTCAAAAACCAACCAACCAATTGAAACGAAATGAAAATAAATTTAAATATAGCCAATAGCTAATGTCATATTGTATAAGATGAGCTTGTGAAGATATTTGTTTAGTGTGCAGCAGTTTAGTTTACTCATTTGGATGGATTTTGTATTCAAAACAACTAGGCCAGGGTCTATAGCCCAAACGGTGGGCAAACTGCGGCTCTTCAACATAAATTTTGTGGCTCTTGTATTGAATATTACAAGTAATATAATATTACAAAAAAAATAAGCTACTCTACCATTTTGTATAATTTAATATTTGCCAGATAAGAATATATCACTATGTTACTACCAGCTTGCATCTAACTACTCCCTGATTATTATAAGCTATTATGTTCGTTCAGAGGATCGCTTGACTTTTCGTAAGATTATTATTTAGGTTGGTTTGGAAAAGATGCTTGAAACAACTCAGACACTACATCCTTCATCGGCACTACCAAAGAATCTCCACCTCTCATTAGCGATACCAAAAACACTCCATCCCTCATTGATGCTATAAAAGATGATTCAACTCTTATTAGAAATACCAAAAACACGCTGCTATATCATCATGCTTCTTATGCTCTTACATGCGCAGGAAATTAATTTAAAAAACAAAGCTTTTTTAACTATTTTATCTTGATAATGAGCTGCCATATTATGTATTTGTTCTGCAATATATAGGCTACTTAATATCGTTGCTGCGAACACTTTATTTCTGTATGAAATTTGTAAATAGTCCTTGTTGTGATAGTCCGTTACGTAATTTCAATATGTGTGTGTAACTGTGTATATTAGTTTGTTTTTGTGATGTTGGGTTCAGTCGTGTTCTCATTGCTTTAAAGAATTGGCGCTCCAGTTGTTCCAGGAACGAGGAGGCGACTGATTCTTAACTAATTCATCAACTTATTTTAAAGTATCAGGTTTGGTGGCCGTGCTTAACTAGGCTATATTTATTGATGCATATACCGCAATATTAGATCCTTTCATGCACGTCTTAAACCATTAAGGTTTTGCCACCTTTTCCTTTTGTTAGTTTTGTTACTGTATTTCTTTTTCGCAATATCATTTCTTTTGCATTCTGACAAAGAAAAATAAATGGAATTGAATTGAATTGAATATTTTATAAATATGTTCTCTCGCGAATTCAACCAAGCAGTTTAGTTTTTGGGGATCATGTTGAGAGCCTTCACGTGGCGATCCCCGTTAATCCTTTACAGGAGACTAATCTCAACACTACACTCCAGTTACTGCCAGAGAGAGCATATTTAGGGTGGTAAAAGGATAGACCCTCGGCCCTACGATGAAAATAATTAGCTTCAATACGGAAGGTTTGTCAGCCACGAAAGCAGTTCTTATAGCTAACTTACAACCAGACATCCTGTGCTTGCAAGAAACACACAGAGACAAAATCCCTCCTAGCATCCCAGGAATGTACTTAGCCATTCAATCTCCCAGCCGAACCCATGGTAGTGCCATATTCTGCAGGGAGAAGTCAGCGATTCTCGGATCGGCCAACCTAACAACGGGTGCTTTAGAAATTTTGCACATAAAAACTAATTCATTGGAAATCTTCTCAATATATAAACCCCCCACAGAATCTTTTTCCTGGCCAAATAACACCTGGATCGACAACAGCAAACCGTGCCTCATAATAGGGGACTTTAACAGCCACAACATTGCCTGGGGATACAGCAGCAGCAATAAAGATGGAGAACTGGTCGAACTGTGGGCCTCCAACAATAATCTCTCATTGCTCTACTCGCCGAAAGACAAACCAACCTTCCACAGTGCCCGATGGAAGAAAGGCTATAATCCCGACCTTGCTTTTGTTAGCTCAAAATACATCAACTCCTTTAAAAGAACAATCCTCGAACCCATACCCAAGTCCCAACACCTCCCAGTATGCATCAACATAAACCCAGTAATTCAGCCCCGAATCTCCAAACCACTGCCACGGTTTAATTTCCGCAAAGCTAACTGGGACAACTTTACACAAGTACTAGACGCAGAAATCGACAATATACCCCCCACACCCCAATCATACGCTGTTTTTCAAAAACTGGTTTGGAAGGTCTCAAAACAGACCATACCAAGAGGAAGCCGCAAAGAATACATACCTGGTCTCACAACTGAAAGCAAAGAAGTGTATGAAGAATACCTGAACCAATACAACCAGGATCCTTTCAGCCAAGAAGCTCAGAACCTTGGCGAAACAGTCCTCAACAAACTCGATGAAGAAAGAAAAACGCGCTGGAGAAAAATGATAGAGTCAACTGACCTTCGCCACAATAGCAAGAAAGCATGGGCTACCATAAAAAAATTAAATTCTGATAACCAACTGCAAAATAACCTCGCAGCAGTCACACCAAACCAAGTCGCCCACCAACTGCTCCTTAATGGAAAGACCAAAGCCAAGCACCGATACCACAAACCCACCAGGTACAAAAACGATACTTTACTAGAAAGAGAAACCAACGATCAATTTTTTACACCAGCAGACCTTCAGGTAGCCTACAAACACTTGAAAAGTGGTAAAGCAACAGGCCTAGATGGAATCACTACTGAACAGATCCTCCATTTTGGTACGAAAGCAAAATCCTGGCTCTTAAAATTCTTCAACAACTGTCTGGCCGGTGCAACAATCCCAAAGATCTGGAGAAAAGCAAAGGTAGTAGCTCTTTTGAAACCCCAAAAAGATCCCTCTTCCCCAAAGAACTATAGACCAATATCACTTTTATGCATCCTCATGAAAGTATACGAACGCCTCATACTAAATAGGATTTCAACGCAAGTAGATGACCAACTTACACATGACCAGGCAGGTTTTCGACCAGGGCGCTCTTGTTGCGGTCAAGTATTAAACCTAACTCAATATATAGAGGATGGATTCGAACAGAAACTCGCCACTGGAACCGTCTTCGTAGACCTATCTGCCGCTTATGATACCATCAACCATAGGGCCTTGCTTCTTAAACTAGATCAAGCCATCAAGAACCCCACAATCAACCAAGCTATTCAATCACTTCTTACAAATAGACGATTTTTTGTTGAGATGAATGGTCGAAAAAGCCGATGGAGAACCCAACGTAATGGCCTGCCGCAAGGCTCTGTCCTTGCACCTATCTTATTTAACATATACACCAATGATCAACCAAAACCCCCCAACGTACGTCGTTTCATTTATGCCGACGACCTCTGCCTAGCTACCCAATCAAAAAACTTCTCGGTGATAGAAAAGACCTTAACAGGAGCACTCTCCGAGTATTCCACATATTACAAGTACTGGAGCCTAAATGCAAACCCTTCCAAAACCCAAGTGACATGCTTTCACTTGAACAATCATAAGGCTAGCCAAAAACTTATCATCAATTGGGAAAACACTGCTTTACAATATACCCCCTTTCCTGTATACCTTGGCATAACACTAGACAGGACCCTATCCTATAAGACACACCTACTGAAGCTTAAGAAAAAATTATCTGCTCGCAACAACCTTTTGCAAAAGCTGGGAAACTCAAACTGGGGAGCAGATGAGCACACACTGAAGCAAACAGCACTGGCTCTCTGTTATTCGACCGCTGAATACTGCGCTCCAGTATGGGCTAGGTCAAGCCACACCAAAGTAATTGACTCCGAATTAAACCAAGCACGTAGAATCATAACTGGCACACTCCGTCCAACACCAATCGCCGACCTCTATAACTTAGCAACTATAGCTCCACCTCATATCCGAAGAGAAGTCGCTACAAAAAAGGAAAGAGTAAAACAAATATCCGACCAACGCCACCCTCTCTATGAACACAAACTTATTCCAGCAAGACTCAAGTCACGCAAAAGCTTCATCAAAGTCGGCCCATTGGAACACACAAGCGCGACAGCTGCACGACTAGAAATGTGGACCTCTGAGCCCGATAGGACACAACATCCTGCCATCCCAAGTCCTTCCGAAAGTCTACAACAAACTCCCACCCTTGAGAAAAGAGAGTGGTGCTGCCTAAACAGAGCCCGCTGCGGAGTCGGGAGAAATAAAAGCAATCTTTTCCGATGGAAGATGACTCCTGACCCAATGTGTGATTGCGGCCTAGACAATCAGACAATGAAGCACATCCTCACCAACTGCCCCCTTAGCCCTTCATGTGATGACAACGACCTCAAAAACATCACAAACAATGCCCTTACCTGGCTCCGACACTGGCGTGACAAGCTATGAATGAATGAAACCAAGCAGTGGCGTAGCCTACCTCGTATGGCAGGCATAGCTGGAGCCATGGGCGCCACATTGACAGAGGCGAGAAAATCGGTTTGTAAAAATTAAAATCTCTTACTTGTACTTTCTTCAAAATCTAATTTGCACCCAATACAAGACAAAGATCAATAAGGAGTCTTTTACTGTAGCCATTGTTAAACAATAGAATTGTGACGTTGCAAAAGCAACATTGTGCCTCTCCTGGCTCATTTTGCGTTCAGTCAGCAACAACATTGGAAGTTTCATAAAGTCACTATAAGCAGCAAATTAATTGAAGCTTAGAAGTAGGCTACAGTAGCACCAGAATTTATTTATTCATTATAATAAGAATTTATAACTTTGTAAATTCAAAACATCGTGCAACCATGGCCACCTAAAGATACGGCCTGATTTGTCACATTTTGCAGAAATTTTCATGCTTTTCTAACTTTGAGCGAACGTTTAAATAAATTTTTCTAAAAATTATATTCTTACGCTTTCTTTATTCTTTTCCCCAGATGACACAATAGGTTTTAACATTCTCACATGTTGAAAAACAGAGAAAATTTGATTTCGAAAATTTTAGTCAGACTGTTAATTTTCAATAACAGTCTGATTTTGCGTTTTTCAACTGACTTTTTCTCATTTGCTACTGCTTCCCCAAGGCAAAAAAAAGTTTTACGTCATTACGAAACCACAAAAGTAAAAACATCTCAAAAAATGTCAGTCAAGCACTAGCAGTAGCTGTAATCAAAACCTGCAAAATGTGACAAATCAGGCCGCACCTCCAGGTGGCCATGGTGCAACCTTGACAAATGAACATTTGGAAACAATAATTCGCACAGCCAGGGATGGAGGAAACACGTGGGCCTCGTGGGCCTGGGCCCACCTACTTTATTTTCTAGGTGGGCCTGGCCCATCCACTTTTAAAAGCTAAATTTCTTTGAAAGGGTAGCGATAACGGCAAATTAGAGAAGGAGTTTCAAAAAAAAGCTCTTCACTCATTTGATACACACTAGTTTGATTACATAGGCCAACAAAAACATTTTGGCACAAAAGGTGAGAGTCAATTTAGAGTATTTTAGGGCCCCTGGCCCTGATTCCAAACATGCACTTAGTTTTTTCGAATTTTCGAAACTACCAGGAATTAAATTTCGAACCAAGATTACGTTCTTCCTTAACAAGGATAAAATTTTAAGCAGCTGCTTCATTGAAGAACACAACTTTGTATTCAGTAATTATATAAATGGCCTTCGTACCTTGATGGGTGTTGCTCAGTATAAAGGGCCTACCATAATAAAGAATTGCGTTTGTTCATCGATGGCTTTGTTTAGCTTATTCGTCTAGTTTGTGCAAAACAATGTAGGCTATGCATTTTGTTGTTTGTACTTGGTAGCTTAGTTAGTAAGTCTGATACTGTCAACAAATATATTAACATGTCAACGTACATACAATAACATACAAGTCAACAAATATATTAACACAAAGCACAAGTTATATATTCTACATCTTAATTGTGTCCTAAGGCTGGCTTCACGTCGTATTTTGATTGTTACTAGGCCAGTAAACGTTAAATAGCCGTTTGTTTGGGTTGTAATCAACGTGATTGGTTCCAAATAGCGTTTATAAAACTCAGAAATGCGCCTGATGGGATTACTTTCAGTTTTGTCTATGTAATAAACGACACGACGTTAAATCTATAGGGGCTCAAAATTGCAAAAAAAAAATGTTTTTGCTGTAGCTAGGCTATCTCAAAAACTAGAGCCAATTGGAAAAAATAAGTGCATTTTCGGAATATGCTTTTTTCGGCTCCCTCTAAATAAAATTTGGCCCCCCTTGCTCTGCGGTCTGGCTACGGCCCTGTTATAATGTCTAAGTAACGTAGGCTATGTGTGTGTGTGTTTAAATAAATAAAATATTTACAGGTATAAGATAATTCTTGGACATTAATAAAACAAGTAGTTTCGGCTTGCCCAATGAGTTTAAAAACAAATTAGAAATTAGCAACCAATATGGGTTGGCTTGTCAAGCGAAAAGACTTGGGTTATTTCGGTGAATGCGTATCACACGTTTGTGAAAAAAACATGCACAGCCTACACGATTATAAAGCCCATGTTGCCAAACATGATGCGAACATGCCACACTCACGTTTCAAGAATCGTGTTGGCGACAATCTTCATTCTGTTTAGCTTTACCTCTCAGACGAAGTTGCAGCTTTTTTGATTATCGTACCATATACAAAGACTTTAACATTATTAACTCATAATAATTCGCAAAAAGAAGCTTGGTTTCAGGTATTAGGTTGAAGATAAGGTAATTAGTCTAGTTTTGGAGTTTTTTTTTATCATCAGTGATGAAAAATACAAGAACAATCAAGCAAGCCTTCTGTGATCATCACGCATGCCCGTAGTCATGCGCACAGGGGCGCCGAAAACGGGGGGGGCAGAGGGGCGAATGCACAAAGGGCGAATGCCCCCCTGCCCTCAATTTTTGTGTAGATGGGGGGGCAAGGAGAGCAATGGTGCCCTTTTAAGGTCATGTAAGCTACTGCACATTTTGCAATATAGCAGTTTCTGCTATTTCCTTTCAGCCTAATTATATCTTTTATTTTTGTCTCAACATAATACTTACGACACAAAATTCTATATCACAGAAGGTTACATCATTATAACATAGCATGATGCCCTTACGTTTCATTGTTCTTTGTATACCTGACACTTGTATCATTACTCGATAATGAGCTGAAAGATGAGCATTATCGCTATATGTTGTTTTAAAACTATAAAAATATGGGCCTTTCAGCAAAAAAAGTGCCCTTTTTTCATAATCCTGCCCCCCAGTGAAACTCGTTCCGGCGCCCCTGCATGCGCACAAATCAAAATAATGACTTTTCCGTGTTTTACGACGGACAAAAACCAGAAAAATTGTTTGCGCTGTCTTGCAACATTATTAGCCTACCGTGTTTTGGTACAGTAGCAAATAATATGTGAACTTTGAAGGCCATAAACAAAAATCGACGTCAATGCACTACAAGGAAATTTTACACGAAAAGTAATTTACAGGGTAGGGTGGAGGTGAGGGTTTTGGAAGTCTTAGAATGTAACTACTATTGCATCCTAAAATCAGGACTAAAGTTGAAATTAAAATTAATCTTCCCCCTGCTTTAAGTGTATTTCCATTTGTAAAGACACAGCAACATGTTCTTGAGCGATGTCGAGCCGGCACTTTCGGGTATCGTAGCTTTTCAGGGCTCTCACCACTCGGTTATTGGTGCTGATGAAGCGAACACCCACAAAGAAGAATTAAACATTCAATTGAAGTATTTTTCGAATTTAAATTATTTTAGTAATAATTCGATGAAACAACATTATTATTTGTTTTATGCTGTCTTCCTACAGACTGCAAATGTGCAGATAATCCTCTTGAGTGAAATACAAAAGCCTAAACATGAAAGCTAAGGTGATCTTATTGTTTGTTGGGTTTCTTGGCTTTGTTGAACCTCGTAGAAATCCTTTTGTAGATCCATTTTTGGAATCATACAGAAGACCATCAGGTAACACAATTAAACGCCTGTCCATTTACCATCAAGGATGCTAAAAACTGAAAAAGTAGTACATTTTTTTGTAGGCTACTTATTGTTTATTGAATACGTCAAATCAATGAAAAAAGATGTGGCTTTGTTAGTGGAGTAGCCTATTAGGCCTATATATATTTATAGTATGAAGGAGGGGAAAACGGACATGCGGAGGAAAGCGCATACTTACTTTTTTAATAAAACTACAAACACGAACAACAATTTTTTTCTCAATCTTCTAAAATTACTTGAATGAACATTCCACACAAAAAAATTGAAACCTTCGTGCGACACTCGGTGGCAAAGAGATCGAAATAGCTTTTTCAGTACTTTGTTATAAAAACTTGTCTACTGAAATGATGATACTTAGGTGTTTTTTGAAAATTGTTGCTTATCTTTTAGTTTTGAACATTGGTGAACAATGGATCACTATCCTCCGAATAATGACCTTTCTAGCCTACATGTTTTAGTTTTTCTTTTAATTATAGACTTTTTTATGTAGCTGGTTTGGGGCAAAATGGACAATGAAATGATTCCGGCAAAACAAACATATAGACATCACTTGCAACACAGCATAAAATAAATAGCAGTTTGTTTTCAAACAGATACCGGTAGCTAGTTTGTTTTAGAGACCTGAAACAGCAAAGATGCATTTGTCAAACACTGTTTGACAAACAGTTAGTTTCATTCTATTTGAATAAGTCTACTGAAGATGTTTGTTTGTTTGTCATATCTTTATCCTGCATTGCGGGAAAGCGGACTTGAGGGCTATGCATCGGTGTACGCCTTCCGACGTACACGTGACCCACGCTGCAGCCAACGGAAATGTCTGTTTCCGGTTGTCTACTCTACTTATGACTTAAATTTTGTACTACCCATTACTCGAAATCGATCACTGGGTAGAGGCAATTATCGTAAAGTTTCTTGCCCAGAGAAACAACAGCAAGTGCGGGTGACTGGAGTCGAACATGCAGGCTCTCGACTGCGAGCCCAACGCGCTAACCACTCGGCCACTGCTGCCTTATGGCCACACTGCTTTATGGCGTCGAAAGCTTTCTTTAAAATAACTATATTGATCACCAAACCGGACTGTTTTTATTCATAAGTTAGACATTTATTCTAACAAGTTTACAAAAAATCGCTTGATTTTGACACTTGATTAAGTTTCATACTTTGAGCTGTTGTTGTTAGGTGACATGTTAGTTCAAAAAACGCAATAGGTCCAGGATATTTGATTTGTTAGCTCAAATAGAGCACTTTGAAGTTAGCATTTTTGTTTTGCCCGCCTTCCCCTAACCGTATTCGTTTTATGGCAATGTTAATAATGACAAAACAAATAATGACAAAGACAAAACTAACAATAAAAATTACAAGAAGGTATGATTAATTTGCTAATAAAAATATAAATTAAAAAATTATTAATGTGTTTGAAACCAAGCATGAATTATTTCAGCCAATTGACTGTCCGTCATAATCATATCCCCAATCAATCTGACGACATTTTGGCATCAAGAATTATCAGGCTATTAAGTCGTGTCTTCAACTGGCGGCATTGAAACCTACCAAAGAATTTATTTGAAAGATCCAATTAAACAGGGTATATTTTAACGTTCTCGCAGCGTCAAATGCGGAAAGTATTTCAAAATTGTTTTTGTGAACACACAACACCGTTTAAGAACTTTTTTTCCCCAAGCAGGGCCACAAGGTAGTGTGCCTTTGTAGCCTATGTGGCAACTAGTTAGCAACAATGACCTTCTTCTTCTTCGTCCGGTGAGTCTCTGAGGCCGAGGGTCTATCCTTCTACCACCCCAGATTCAAGATGTTCCTGAACTACACTGGAAAGCTGCTAGAGAGCAGCCAGTCTTTGGTTGAATTGAAATCATGCCAATCGGAGATGAGACTTTGTTGAATTTGGTACAAGAGTTTTGTCCAGTAGGCTACTTAAAATGTGTTTTGTAAAAAGTATTCTCTGCATAATTAAACACACATGACTGGTTAACATAGAAATTACTGTTCTTAGGTTGCCAATGGTGTTTCACTCCAGATAAATGCTTCAGAGGAGCTCTCGAAGAAAATATACCAACAAATTGTACATCTTGTATTGAACGTCAGTGCGGTAAGACGATGCTAAAAACAATTTAGTCTTTATTACGGTGCGACCACATTACAATGGGCTACTGTTCACTATTAAGTGTGTTGCCTTTCAATGTCTACATTTCTGTGCCAAGCAACTACGTTGTCCAAGGCCATAAAGCAGCGTTTCTTAACCGGGGGTGCTGGAATAGACTGTGGGGTGCTGAATGCATGCAGTTTAATATCAAAAAAATGCCATTTTACTTTTCTGCATTTTTTCGTTATTCTGCCGGTATCAGCAGTTGTCATATCAATGATTGCTGTTTCGAAGTAGCCTACATGATTTGCTGTTATTGTAGTCATCTCCCAGTCAAGTAAGTTACAAAATTGATCCTGAGTGGTTTGTGCAAACTTACCTGGTGGGTGCTTTGTTGTAATATTGTTGCTCACCTCTCGCTTCTAGAAACCACCATGGCAAAATACGTTCCCACAAATCACTCATATTCAGAGTGGATACAGCAGCCCTTCTTGGCAGACATGAGTGATGATAATAAACTAAAGGAGGAGCTGATTGACATGCAGGTGAATCAGAGTTGTGAGACAAAATTTCATCCTTCCGCTTGCTGATTTCTGGTGTGATCAGTTGACAGCATATCCTGCATTGGCACGAGCAGCATTGGAATTGATCGTTCCTTTTCCAACTACTGTACCTGTGTGAAAAGGCGTTCTCCACCATGCTCCAAATCAAAACAATTGGCCGGAACAGCCTTTAACATGGGTTGCTCCACGATATGAGAGTGGCTTTGACCAACACGAAGCCTCGAATTGAGAAATTGGTCACACATAAGCAACAACAGAAATCACATTTATGTGCAACTATAGTTACCCAGCTGGGTAGTGGGTATGCTTAAGCTTGTCCATGTTGTTTCACTATTTTCAGGCTTTCCTAGTTCTTTTATTACCACTGACGACAGTAGTTTTGAAGAATAAACAAAATGATCAATTATTGAATTTGTACAATTGTACATCACTTTCCTTTCAATAGTGCAGGCCAAAGTTGGCGGCGCCGAAATTTTGACATGCTTTTTGATCGCTGGCGGTATATTTTGTATTTTTTGTCGCCTAACAAACTGTGCCGTTGTTTTAAGAGAGTTGATTCACTTACATATGGTTCTAACTGAATTTCTGTTGGTGAATGAAAGTCAAATAACAAATCCTGAATCAACTTCGTTAAAACAACTGCACAGTTTCTGAAACAACAAGAGACTTCATTACAAAATATATCGCCAGCGATCTGAAGGCATATCAAAACTTCGGCCTCTACTAAACTTTTGGCCGGCACTGTAGTAGACTAGTCGTATGCCAACGATAGTTAAGAAGTGCTAGACTGTTCAAGCTTTTTTACAGGGGTGCTAGAGTCAGAAAAGGTTAAGAAACGCTGCCATAGAGTGATGGAATGAAGGAAGAGAAACTCAAACGAAAAAGAAATTAATCAGTGTGGAATCTTTGTAGGCTACAATGTAACTCAACTGTTGTGTCCACACAGGTTCGGAAAATCCACGCCGCTCTTATTTGTGGAGTCGTTGCATTACCGACGCCTGGCAGGGCTGGCCTTGCAACTCAATCTGTCCTACGTGGGACTATCGATACAGTGCACGTGCAACTGATTGTCGGGCATGCATAAGAAAATGTCAAGGTAAATACCAACAGAATCAATTGCAGAGTAGCCCTATATGTAGAATATGATATCCCGTAACATAGCCTACAAATAAATGGTTCGCAAACTTGCACAACGGCTTGATATTTCAAATAACCATGAAGATAAAAAGAAGTGTAAAATGGTGCATGCTTGGCTGTGGTCTTTACGGCTTCAAAAATTGTTCCATTGCTCAACTAAATTGTAGTTTGTCTCTGTTTTAGCACGTGACTAAAATGCTATTCTCTTGTCTATTAATTATTTATCACATTGTGCCTTTAGACCGAGAAAAGAGCAGGGATTACTGCAAAACTAATCGGGACGTCCATCCTTGTCGAACTTGTGTCAACGCCAACCAGTGCTTCAGCAAGGAACAACTGCAAAACATGTTTAGCAGATTTTGCCTCAACTTTATCCACATTTCGTGTGAAAAAGGTTAGTTGTTGCTTGGATTGATTTTGAATTTCTATCTTCAGACTGACAAAGCCTTGATAGGTTATTCCTGGCGGTTTCGCACACTTGTAGAGGCTTTGAAATACTGACGCAGGACCGGCTACTCGTCGTCGTCTGAGCTTCTGGGGCCGAGGGTCTATCCTTTTACCACCCCAGATTCACGATGTTCCCGGACTACACTGGAAGGCTGCTAGAGAGCAGCCAGTCTTTAGTTTCATCATCCATGACGCGCAGACCTTCCACTCCGTTAGGTGGCTTGAAGATGGTACAGTCATTGATGATGTGGTCTGCGGTCTGTTCCTCGGCACCACATTCACAGGAGGAGGAAGAAGCCATTCCCCATTGGTGCATGGTTGAGCGGAAAAGCCCGACGCCCGTACGGAGACGGTTGAGGCGCACCCATGCCTGTCTTGGTAGTGTTAGACCGATGGGGCGTGTGTCGGCGTCGGGGATGAATGAATGGAGTCTGGTGGTGCTTGACCTCCATTCAGAATGCCATTTATGGTCCGCCCAAGTAGCCGCAGAGATGTCTTGTTCGTCAGCTTCGTTGATCAGAAGCCGAGCGGCTGGCACGAATGGAACTGACTGGCACGAATGGAATTGACCGACTGACACGAATACTCTGATCACTGACTGACACGAATGGAATTGACCGGCTACTGAGATTGGCAGAGTGAAGTTTCCGATTGTTAAACTGTTGTTGCCGGGGAATTATTCCACCTATTAGGTGCCGCTAAATGGAGAGCAATCCTTTGAATGTGTAAGTGCGCACGCCCCAAAAGTCGAACCAGCGCCGCTTGATCTTGAAGTTTTGCGATCACACAGACAGCAGTTGTACACGCGGTCATTTGAGATCAGGTTAACTTTTTTCTGTTAAAACAATGTTTCATGCTTTACAGTGGGGGATGCAGGAGGGGCGATCACCCTCCAAAAACACAGAAAAATAACTTTATTCACTGCAAATGTACAAGGTTAGATTAATGTGGACTCACACATAGGGTTGAACGGATAGTTGTAAAAGCTTGATATCCGGATAACGGATATATACGGATATTTGACAATTTTATTATCCGGTTAACCGGATATTGGAAGGAACACTGAAAGCTACCCTGTCGCAGCATATCTAGTCTTTTAACCACTAAATTACACATGTTATCTTACAAGCAATTCAGTTACAAGTAAATGGTTCAACTCTGTTTCATTTTTACATAATAAAACGAAAACTATCGAATGCTTTTTTTTTCTGTAATGCATTTCAAATAAAGCACAACGCATCAATAGTTGAATCATTTAGACGAGACCGGAGTTTTTCAGCAAAAACCTGCATGCACTGAATGCTCTTTCTGCTTCTACAGCAGTGGGCTGAATGGTAAGCAGCGCTTCATAAAGAATTTGAAGATTGGCCGGCCGTTTCGCTGTTGCTTTATAGACTTCACATTCTTTTCGGATTGTCCTTCTGCTAAGTTCTATGGTATTGGATTTGGAAGGTGGAGTTGCAGTAGCAGCAACAGATGCTGACATGATGGCTTGCTCTAGTTGTTCCTTCAAAGATGTAGGCCCTCTTTCTACCCTTGCAGAAGTAGTTGATACCAAGTTGCTTTCATCTTCTACTCTAGGTTCAGGATCTCTTGCAACCTCTCCAAGTAACCTTTGCAATAGGGTTGCTGCGAGAGCGTATACCTTGCTTCTTTTTCCGAATTCACCAAACGTGTCAAGTTTATCATCCATCACAAATCTGGGATCATGCAGGTATTCAAGTAGGTGAGTGAGACATGTGTCTCACCTTTCTTTGATTATGGTCTGAAGGCAAGATCTGAGACATTCTGAAAACGCAGAATCAGTATCAGAAAGAGTTTAAGTACAAAATCGTGAATTCGTTCAGCTGTCAGCAGCGTGGAATCTCTTCTGCAAAGTGCATCTACTGCGTGTTTGACAGGTTCAAGGACATTAACCACATCTTTGAGGATCTTTGTTTCCCTCTCAGTGCTTGTAATGGGAGAATTAACTACAACAAAAGCCAATCTGATGTATTTCTCCACTTTTACAAACCGTTTTATCATTTGTAAAATGCTGTTCCATCTGGTTTTTGAATCTAGAATTAACTTCAGCTCGGTATTGAACTGTCTTTGAACGTGCTTTTGCAAAATTTCATTCTTAAGAGGACTTCTGCGAAAAAGAATTACCACCTTTCTATCCTTCTTTATCACTTCAGAAACAAATTCTTGAAGATTTAAGCCATTACTTTCATCCTCCACAAAATCTAGACCATCTTCTTCTACTTCTTCCATCTCCTCTTCTAAATGTTCCGATCCTTCATCAATTTCGCTCAGGGATATCTAGAGAAGGGGATATGAAGGCTCGCAGCGGTTGCCTTATTCTCGTGACACTACCAGGGCGGTAGTTTGTAGTGCTTTTTAAACATGTAGTTCTTTTTAAAATCGTAGAAAGTTTTGTAGTGCAACTGGTACAATGAGCTACAGAAGACAGTTAGCAAATGTTACGTTGAGCATATTCAAAGAATACTTGTCTACAAAAGCAGTTGAAAAGTTGCCAGTAAGCTGTTTTTTTTTAACAAAGCCTTTGCAGTAGGCTAGATGCTAAGCAGGTATATGAGTAGTTGAATTAACAAGCAACCATGAGCATGCTGTGAATATCCAGGCCTGATGCTAATAGCGCAATGCAAGTTATCATAACAAGAGTTATCAAACTACTATCGGTACCAATTGTCATTTTACGATAAAAACAGATTATTTACGATAAACATAAGCCCTTCTATTGTCAGACGTAATAAAAGCCTTCGTATCCCCTTCTTTAGATATCCCTGATTTCGCTTTCTTCTTCCACTTCATCAACGTTTTCTTGCCTAGCATACAAGAAATCCATGACAGCTAAATGATAACCATGTGCAAAGCAAAGCTGGTGGATGCAACAAACCAGCCTTCCAAAACTTTTCATCACACTAGCTCCATCTGTGGTAGCTGCAACATTATCTTCCATGTTTAGGCCAAATTCGTACAATCTTTCTTTCATCAAATCCTCTACTTTTTTAGCTGGCATGGAGCCTTTTATCCTCGCGATTTCAAGATTAATGCAGTCTTCGTGATAGTGAAGGTTTAGATTCATGTATCTACTGTTTCTTGTGCTTGTATACTATCAAGCGTGATAGAGCAGAATTTTGTACTCATTTTTTCCATTTCGATTTTATCTTTCGTATTGCTTTTCAGTTGGTGGTAGAATGTCATGACAAGATTTCTGACAGTTACCACGCTTTGTGGTAACTTATATCCTCTAGATAAAAATGCTTGTCTCATTTGATTGCTGGTAGCAATTGTGTTGAAAGAAATTCTGTCAACAGCTGCTAGCTCTGCAACAATTCTCTCTAACGAATCTTTGGCTGGTTTAAAAAAATTGTCAATCCTGCTTGTACCAGTGGAACTGCTGTCTGTCATTGCCAAAGAAGAACTTTGCATTTTTGTCTTTTTAGCCTCAACCTGAATCTTGTGTTTTAAATGCAAGTGGTTTCTCATGGTCCCTGTAGATCCTCCTTTGCAGGAAATAGTAGTTTGGCACGTTTCACACTTTGCCTTCTCGCCATTTCTTGAACGTAGGAAGTAGGCCCACACAGGATTTTCACTTTTAAAACGTTTGAACTCCATTTCAGTCTTTTTTACACACTCGAAGTAAGATATAAGCCTACTGTCTCACGCTTCTTTCACTGCGTTTTGCATCTATCTAACTTTTGGACTGTGAGGTGAGGACGTGTGGTAATAGAAAGACTTGCAGACTGCAGTGACGTCATAACAGCGCTAAAAGCCGCCGTCTAGATCAATCAAACTTCTAAGAAATATTTCTTCTAATGTTGCCGACTTCGCAGTTTTCACCTCTTGTGAGAAGTCACCACACCACGTTTATCGCAGTGTAGATAACTGCGGGATGCTATTGGCCACCCATAGCTAAAATATGGGATTTCAAAATTGCAAAAGAGGCGTAAAACACTCAACACACAGTAATACTTTTACTTTTTTATTACACGGTTAACCGACAAAAAGCTATCCGGATATCAGATAGGTGAAAATGCCTTGGTTAACCGGTTAAACGGTTAACCGATATCCGGGTATTTCAACCCTACAGTCACACATCATTGCGTTTTATTGTAGTCGCCCTCTCCCCCTTAAGGCTACTTTCTAGATGTTTTTGTTTCAGATATTCCCCCCTGGGCATCATACGACGTTTGATCAGCCCTCAAAATGAAAATATTTCGCCAAAACACAACTGACCGTGGGTGGGGTCGTTGCAGCTGTCCAAGAATCATAAATATTCACCCATGCAACAACAATATTTTCTTTTGTTTGTACTTTGTATTTATAATGTTCGGATTTGTCGGACACAAGTTAAAGCCAGCGACGACGCCGCCTACTTTCTACTTCGGTTACATCAGTGCTTCTCAATCTTTATTTGTGGCGACCCAAATATTAAGGTTGACTTAATAGCGAAGATTTGGCGACCCTATTTCCAAAACTACGTTTCGCACAACGTTTTGCAAGCATGAAAAAATTAGCCACACTCAAATTTAACACGATTAAACATAACAACAAAATGTCGAATTTAATTAATGTAAGCCTTGACTTTGTACTGTTTCAACAACTCTGTCAAAATTTGGAGCTATATCTTGCTCAGTGCCAATCTCATGTCATTTTCAGGCTGAATACAATTTCTCTTGTTTGTTTTGATGTGGGTAAGCGCAGAAAACCCGCTCTCACACAGGCAGGTAGTAACAAATGGCAAGAGAGCTTTTACTGCGTGCGTGCCAACAACAGTCTTTTCATTCTTGATTTTTGTCTAAAATTAACCAAGGGTTTCTTTCTTAAAACAGTTCACCCATGGCCATCTGGAGATGTGGCCTGATTTGTCACATTTTGCAGAATTTGATTACAGCTACTGCTAGTGCTTGACTGACATTTTTTAAAATGTTTTTACTTTTTGCGGTTTCCTAATGACATAAAACTTTTTTGTTGCCTTGGGGAATCAATAGCAAATGAGAAAAAGGAAGTTGAAAAATGCAAAATCAGACTGTTATTGAAAATTAACAGTCTGACTAAAATCTTCAAAATCAAATTTTCTTTGTTTTTCAACATCTGAGAATGTTAAAACCTATTGTGTCATCTGGGGAAAAGAATAAGAAAGCGTAAAAATATAATTTTTAGAAAAAATTATTTAAACGTTCGCCCAAAGTTAGAAAAACCTGGAAATTTCTGCAAAATGTGACAAATCAGGCCGTATCTCTAGGTGGCCATGGTTCACCAATACACTGTCGCACTGAATATCAATAAACTCCTCTTGAAACTCAAAAATGCTTTAGTAGTTTTCCGGCAAGGTATCAACATCATTAGCAAATGGATTGCGCACCCATTCCAAATCCTTTGCATTTTTAGGGATAATCAAATCAAATTATTATCGTATCAATGAAACCAAATGCCTTTCTATGACAAGCTGGACATCGTCAAAGCCTAACTCCGGATCTTCCAGTAACTGATTCAAAACAGTAAATGATGCTGTTTTCTGGGACGCGATCTTCCTCTTCCACAACTTCAGCTTTTCCGTTAAAGCAATCAGTTTTTCAGATACATCTACCAACATTATGTTTGGTCCTTGCAGTCCTTGCGAAGATTTATTCAAGATGTTCAGCTGCGAAAACATATCAGAAAGATATGCCACAAATAAAAGTCACTTTTGATCATCAAACTTTTCTGCCAAGCTATGCTTCTTGTTTATCAAAAATTCCTTCACCTCCTAGCGCAGAGTTACAAATCTCTCCAGTACTTTGCCACGAGGTAACCATCTCACATCAGAAAAGTACAACAGATGTCTGAATTCTGCATTAAAATCTTCGCATAATTTTTGCGAAGATTTTGTAATCTTCTTTTGCGAAGATCAAGTTTTTGTGTGGTTTTTGAAACAATTAATTGTTACAATTCCCTAGTCTAGTGTGTACTGTTGTGTACACTTCACCGCAAAATCGTCGGTTGAAACCTGCGGCGTAGTTTGAATAGTGAAAATTACGAAAAGTAGTGGTAGGCAGTTTTAACTTTGCTCAAGAGACATTATCTTTTATCACCACATCTTACAGCGACCCAGCCAAATGAAACGGCGACTCAGTTTTGGGTCGCGACCCAGGGGTTGAGAAGCACTGGGTTACATCAACATAAGTTTGATGTTTTTCCACCTCTCTACAAATAAATTTGCCCCCTCCTTCTACTAAATCTACCCTTTGGCTACGTACCTGGATGTTTGCCTTAATTTTAGACCAATCATGTACGCTAGTGTCAAGCTTACTTAGTTCAAGCTTTATTAGGCTACTGCTGATTAACACGATTAGCAGACAGTCTCACTTCGAGTTGTAATGACAAATTACTCTTGTTGATTAATTAATTATTATTTCTATCAAATGAACCCAAAACGTGCTAATGTTTTCACAGGTTTCACTAATGAGTGCATTCTTCAAGCTATTCAAAGCCCCTGTTCGCAATGCAATGCCAATTATTCTGTGATTAGCAGGCTTAGTAGTTGCGTTGACTGTCTGGATTCCTGCAGAGGTAAACGATTTCTTATATTTTTATTGCAAAATAGTTTACACCGCCTGACGCAAATATGTAAACTGACGAAAATTTGTAGGTTGATAGACACAAACTGAGATAATTTGACCCCAAAAAATAAAAATGAGAAGTTTGACAATTTGGGCACTTTATTAGGGTATTTTCATCATCAATCGAAATGTGTTGCTCAAGCGCAACCCTCTCTAGAGTCGAACCCACGAAACGCACCTTATCTTTTCCTTTTCTAAAAGTATTGACATGAGTTGCTGGTGCTAACAGGGCCGGATTTAGCTGATGGGGGGCCCGGGGCACTTTCAGATCGGGGGGCCCCCGTGCAAAAAAAATTTTCGCGCCTACGGCGCGAAAAACCATATCTACGTCTGCAGTAGCATCAGTCCAGTACTGCACAGCATTTTGCAGAAACTTTAAAGGCCAAAAGGAAAAAAATAACGCAAAATCACATTTTTTTCCACATAGGGGGGCCCTTCAAAAGTCGGGGGGCCCGGGGCAACTGCCCCCTCTGCCCCCCCCTTAATCCGGGCCTGGGTGCTAACCATACGATGAATATACGACTGCTCAAACGATGCAATGCTGTTGCAGCTTAGGCTCTTGAGAGAATTTTGTGCCTTTTGGGGTCAAGTTGCAAGTGTCAAGCAGCTTAGGCAGCTTAAAGTATTTTTTTTAATCGATTTCGGTGAAATAAAGCCTATTCTTGCAATAGGTTACAACAAGCCAAAGTAAAGATTAAGTATTTAAAATCTCGAAAGAAAATGAACAAAAGCTCTCACTCTGTACATTGTGATGTTTCAGCGGAAGGACTTTGCATACGTGATTGCACTGCAAGCAAATATCCTACCACACTATCCTGTGGCTATTGTTCTTATTTCTGTAAGCTCGAAGGTATGAGAGCTGAGACATCATATAGGCCTACTTTATGGTTACACTCGTCACAAATTATTGATTTGTTTCTGCTTGTTTTGGTCAAGATAGGCTAGATAGTTTAATACGATATGCTACATTGAGCCTACAGTTGTCGTCAACAGGTTTTCTTTGTGAGTAGACCTGTATGTAATAAATCTCTCACAGTTTTATCGGGTTGCTATGTAGTCTACTGAGTTTGGTTAAGTGTTTAACATTATCCCTCCCAGACATGAAAGGTTTACTTTTGAGTTGTGTGTAGCATTGTAGCAACTTCCAAGGCAGCAAATCAGTCGTTTTTTGCATTGCATTTTTGCATTCAATGTAAATCAATAAATCAATGTAAAAACAAACAATTTGCTCTCTGGGTTGCAACTTGCTACAGTTACATAGGCTAACATAGGCCATAGCCTACAATTACATAATGAAGCAAGATCATATTTTAGGACGCCGTTCGTTTCCGGGATCATGCGATTTTAACAGGAGATGTGGCCAAGCGTGCAATAACTGCAATTCATGTATCTATCAATGCCGGAATTATTACAACGGTGAAATACCTACAGTAGCCTACAGGCCTTATTATGTTTTGCTTGCACTTACAGTATGTTTCTGTTACTGGAGTAATAAAAGTTGTTAAGATGTTGTTTATTTGACCTAGGCTTATATGACTCTTTTCAGACGGTGTTAAAATTGTCACATCGTGTTACAAAGCTGACGTCATCCAGCTACATCGTATTTGGCATGAAAAGACGCTGTCGGTTGCATGACTGATTGTTGAGTCTCTTGTGAGACACTCGAAAGGACGTCAGCTCCACAACACGCGCTTGTGTCTCAACACGACGTTTTATTATGACAAACTAATTTTCGCTTCATATACTGTAGTAGCCTATACAATATAGTCTTTTCTTTGTCCAATTTGATCCGGTCCGGAATTACTCAATGCATTGGTGTGGCAGAGAATTGCCCCCGCTTAATAGACCTAACCTCATAATGATCTCAAAATTGTCCGGTCCTTGTTTGTTTGTTTGTCCTATCCAGGCTTACACCTGGTGGTTGAAGATTTAGATTAAGTGGACGGGAAGGCAAGGAAGCCAATCTTTGTGTCCACCTTCAGGCATGCCTTTAAGTGTCCTGCCAAAGACATAGCCGCATGCTCTTGAGCGGTGTCGAACCGGCGCCCTTTCGATTGCCGTTCCAGGGCTCTCACCACTCGGCTATGCAGTCCGGTCCTAAGGTGGGCTTAATAAGCGGGTACTATTGGACTATTGTATAGTAACATACATACATGCAGTAGTAGCCTACTGTTCATGTTATCGCACCGGGAAAACATAAAAGTGATTTTTAATAACCAAAAGTAAGCAATGAAGTCATATGGCTACTTAAGCAGAATTTGTCAAATCCATTGCTTTGAAACAGCATTATAAAACAGTAAGTTATGATGCATCTATTTTCAAAATGTAGGTTATTACTAATAATGTAGTCAATGTTTCTTTCAGGTGACTTTGACTACCAGGATCGATGTGATTGTGTGTCTAAAAAGAAGCAAAAGGCCATAGAAAAGTTGGGCCTTATCAATTTCATACGACTTCCTTTGCAATAATCACACAGCCATTGCCTGGTGTAGTCATTGATGCTTTGTTTAATACAGTAGAGTGATAGAAGCTGCTGCATCTGCATCAATTTTTTTTTTGTCATTTAAATGTTACCTTGATGAAACATGGCGTAAGGTTGGCGTAACAACTATAGCCAGCAAAATTGTCCTTTTTTTCATCGTTTGCGATGTAATAAACAACTTTTGCATGCTAAAAATGCTCCAGTTAGGTACGGTACGCTATCGAAAACCTTTTGTGGTAGGCTTACTGTGCATAATGCTATGCCTTAAAAGCACGTCTTCAAGAAAATAGGTTCTGTAAATAAAGCATACCATCGTTTCGCTCATGTGTCGTGTGTCTAGTTTTTCTCAATTAGCCTAAGCTTTATTAAAAAGTTAGTAAATCTACCAGCACAAGTGGGCAATATACCTTTCCTACAGCTCTGTGCAATGAAGCGTGACGTGGAAAACAACCACACTGTCTACTTCATTGGCAAGCACCAAACTGCTTGTGAATAGGCTACTTGAATACTTGTTTCGCAATTATTAGAATCTTCGTAAAAACGTGGAATCAACGTTCAAAAACAAAGCATTGTTATATTTTTTATTCAAGTTACTTTAAATAAGAAAAACAAGCCAAGTGATAGGCTACAATGATAAGCCACTTATTAATGAGGTCTCGTAACTGTGCATAAACTATGGCGCTTGATAGAACTGCTGGCAGTGTGCATGTAGCGCACCCGGCATGAGGCAAAGAGGGCTCAAGTCCCCCCCAAACCCGCCACTAAAATGAAGTTTTTGTATGTTCAAAATTTAATACATTTTGCTTACAGGTTAGATATGAATAAGACACAACAGTACAACAGGGCTGAGCATTATAACAATATATTTTAGGCCTACATATTTACAAATAGTTTTAACAGTTGAACGTTTTCGGTTTAACTTAAGCCTTCATCAAGAATCTGAAAACATTTATAAAAATGCAATAAATTTCAACTTCTTGAAGGTAAAATTACATTAGGAAAAGGCAACTACAAAAATAACTGTAGAATTTTGACGTGAATTCTACGAAGAATATCTTTCTCACTGGCGCCAAACAGTGGATCGGATTATTATATGCGTCGCTTAGTTAATACGGTTTTGGGACCTACAACAGACAGAAACAAGCCAAGTAGATTGAATCTGAACACGGTCTTGAGTTCTGTTAGTTTATTATGGCAGAAAGGTTGCAAGATCACAGGTCAGAAGATCACAAGATCACAAGTTGCAGGTCGCAAGTTCGTTTAAACATTTAGTGCGCAGATATGGGCTATTTCAATCCTATATAGAGCTGGTGGGGATAGTTTAGTCGACTCACCATGACAGCAGCAGGGCTTGAAGGATAAATAATTCAAATAATATCAAGTCGTAACAGTCATACAGCAATTGATTCTACTAGTGCATCTTATTCAAATAGAATACAAAATTTACAATTAATAAATGGTCAAGAAATATTTTACATCATCATCATCATCATCGGCCATGCCTGAATA
Source organism: Aplidium turbinatum (assembly GCF_918807975.1). Lineage (NCBI taxonomy): Eukaryota > Metazoa > Chordata > Ascidiacea > Aplousobranchia > Polyclinidae > Aplidium > Aplidium turbinatum. The sequence goes on from NC_137472.1 coordinate 53,760,663, forward strand.
AGGCGTCGGCTACCGTGAGTCTCCACAACGATCGATTGTCCATACTTCTAATTAGGTTTTCAAAATTTTGGTTTGTCCATGTTGAAAGATTTTTGAAGATTTCCAAACGTGGACGTCCCCGGTGCCTCTGACCAGGAAATCGCCCCATCATTACCGAGTGTTCAATTTCGCGTTTGCGGTAGACATGCCCGATAAATGTCATTTGCCTTTTTTTGATAGTTGTGATGAGGACGCCAGGGGTGCACCCAGAGCGTCTCCACACTTCTTCGTTAGTGATTTTATCCATCCAGTTAATTCCCATCATTCTACGAATGAACCAAATTTCAGCACTGTTGATCTTCTTCTCTATCTTCGGGCATACAGTCCAGGATTCACAGCCATATAGCAGAACTGACCAAATGTACACATGTAAAATTCTTATTCTAGTGTTTAGAGAGATTGAATTAGATTTCAGTATTTTGTCCATTTTGATGAAAGCTTGTTTGGATTGTGCAATTCTTGATTTTACGTCGCTCCAGCATCGGCCATTCGAAGTGACCATAGAACCCAGATAGTTGAAACTATGTACTTGTGAGACTGTTGTATTTTGTATTTTGATAGTGCATACTGGAGTTATTTCTTTTGATGAGATGGTCATGCAGAAGGTTTTTGTTGCATTCAAATTAAGGCCAAGGTTCTCACTTTGCTTAATGACTATGTTGAGTAAATTTTGTAAACTGGAGTTTGATGTGGCGATTAGTACTGTGTCGTCTGCGTATCTTATGTTGTTGAAGTGTTGTCCGCCTACAGAGACACCTTCTTCGTCATCTAGATGTCGTAAGATCATTTCGCCGTAGAGTGAGAACAGATCAGGTGAAACTACGCACCCCTGTCTAACACCTCTCCGAATTTGTGTCCACTTGCTCAGCTCGCCATCTATCCGGACTGCTGCTGATTGATCCCAGTAGAGATTTCTGAGAAGTCGAAGGTCTTTACCATCTGTGTCTAAGCTGTCAAGCATCTCCATGAGTGGCTCATGTCTAACGCGGTCGAAAGCTTTGCTGTAGTCCATAAAGCAGAGGTACAGGTCTTCTCTGTGTTCTATCGACCTCTCAGCAAGTGTTCTGATTAGGAATGTGGCGTTTCTAGTTCCTTTGTCTTTCACAAATCCGCATTGCACATCTGAGATTTCGGGATTGATGCATCTGCGTAGTCGATGGAGTAAAACGGTCAGAAAAATTTTGGTGACATGACTCATTAGACTGATTGTGCGGTGTAGTTCGCAATCAATCGCCCCGGGTTTCTTCGGTAATGTGATGACGATCGATTGTAATAGGTCCTCCGGAATTTTTCCGCTGTCGTAAATCTCGTTCGCGATTTCAGTCAACTTTTTTATTCCAAAATCGTCTAAAACCTTAAGGGTTTCTGTATGCACAGCATCAGGACCTGGAGCTTTTTTCAATTTGGCTTTCTTTATAGCGTGACGTATCTCACTTTCTAGAATCGGTGGTCCATCCATCTCTTTTGATATCGCAGGTTTGTTTCCACGAGCATCGTCGAACAAGTCTCTGATATATTCAGCCCATCTCTTGAGGATTTCATCCTTCTCCAGCAAGATGTTACCGTTTTTGGCTTTGATGTAACCTGTGCAGGAGTGCACAGAGTTTTTTTGCATCTTCTTCACTTGGATGTGAGCAATGGATGGTCTACGCTCTACGCTTTACATAACCTTTCTCAATTTATGCTTAGGAACTAAGATTGAACAGCTCGCTTTACAAAATGCACCTAATACAAAACTCAAAAAAATTTCTGGTCTATGTTTTCACAAGTAGACAAGCGTTCGCTTTGCTAGCTTTTATGCTGATTGCAGCAAAACACAGAGAAGCCTTGTTATTTAAAGACAACGAAAAGAAGAAATAGCTTCAAATAATATGCCTTGGTTGAAGCAAGCAAGCGGATAACAATCGTTCGCTAACGTTGATACAACATCTTTCAAGATGCGGCGAAAGCTTCGAAGAAATAATGTGCTACACCAAATATTTACAGACACATACCGACAAACGGCATTTAGACGTTAAATTAACGTTGGCCATGCTATGCCAACGTTTAAATGGATGATGAAAAACACCGATTAATTTTCAGCCCACAAGATGACATGAAATTGTTTTTTTACAGCACTAGAATTTAAAAATAATGTTTTAAAACAACAAACTACAGATACTCTGGTGCCGTTTCATGAGTCAAGCGTTTGCAGCCAAGTCTCTTGTCTAAAAACTGACAGCAATTATTTAAACTTGTTTTTCGGAAAGAATAAAGAATTGCTAAAAAATGGAATTGTTTTCGTACAATTCGATAGATCACCAACTCCGTGGAGATATATGAATTTAAGTAAACACAAGCTTTATGTTTGTAAAAGTAACGTAATAAGTCTATCAACATGAAGACGCGATTGACGTTTCAAAGGTGTTTCTTGAAACAACAAGCATGGCTTGGTCTGGCTGGTGCTTGACATAATACTCAAGGTGATTATAAAATTAACAATAACTACAAAAAAAATTGCACCACAGGGAACGTGATACATCTAATAAATAATGGTTGGTTTGGATGGTTTTGAATCTTTATCCTCGCACAGACAAAGCCTTGATAGATTAGTCCTGGTAGTTTTGCATATATAACTTGTAGAGAAGTGGTTCTTAAACTGAGGGGCGCGCCCCCCTTGGGGGGCGTGTGAGGCTCACAAGCGGGCGCGAGAAATTGAAAAACTCTGTATGAATTATAACTAAACATGTCTTCACAACTACGCTGGACAGTTGATTGTTGAAGATGAAACTGCGTGTTACAGTGGCACTGTGCTTGTAGAGCGTGTTGTTGTCACAAGTCGCATTCTTGTGATGTTTTAGACCAGTGGTTTCCAACCTGGGGGTAAATTACCCCAGGGGGTAATTTGCTTATTTTTTGGGGGTAACGAGACCCTATTTGGAAACAGTAAAGGTTGTAAACTTTACAGTATAAAAGCGAATAAATTGAACAACCCACTTTTCAAGGAAATGTGCAAAAAGATGGGAAAAAGATACGAAGCATTACTGTACCGCACAGAAGCACGGTGGCTGTCTCGTGTCAAAGTGATAACCCGCCTGGTCGAATTTCGTGAGGCTGTCCATGTTTTTTCTGGTAGAAAAGAAGTCCGACTTAGCTGAATACTTCTCTAACCCACAGTGGATTTCCCAGCTGTGCAATCTGCCTGATATCTTTCTTTAGTGAATTGAACACAGGCAATCTTTTAATTCTAGGCAAGAATGTAACTGTGATCGACACCAAAGTAGCTGTAACGTCTTAATCTCTCATAGACGAGTCAATATAAGGTTGAACCCCAAAAAAATTGATACAAAAGGTTTTTCAACGGATTCTGTTACCTATGGGCCTACTAAATAACATACTAAAAGTCTACCAAAATCGGACCTCCAGAAAGGGGTCATTTTCAAGATGGCGTCCAAGATGGCCGCCGGGATGTTACATTGCCTATATCTCAATTGCTATTCAAGCTAGAAAGGCGGTTTAGGGGTCTATCCCTAGGTTTTCGGGGTCAATGAATCGAATTAAATAGGTTAACTTTCGATAGGCTGATTATCTACTGAGATACGTATGATTTGTATATAATATACGACCTGGGAGAGCCCGGGGACATTTCGGACGCAGCAATAGGCCAACATCAGACAGAGCAGAGCACGATATTAGCAAATTCACTTGAGGCTTGAGATAAACCGCAAACAAAATCATCTTGACTTCCATTATGTAACACGAGCTTGAGAAAAGTGGTTTTCCAACATTTCAGTTTCTATACTTTTGGCAGCTTGATAAGCCGAATAGTGGTAAAATTTTCAGAGACAATTAACTCCTCACTTTTCATCTGAATAAATTCCATATGTATTGGTGCAAAACGGTTTCCAGTACACTTTAAAATAAAACATATTTTCGAAAACAAAACACTCGAAAATCCGTCCGTAGTATCCCCAATCTCCCCTAATAAGATGGAATTATCATAACAGCATATTACATGCGGCATAACAGGTACTATCAATACAGGCATCTAAGAAAAACTGCAACCAACAGGAGGCTCATACTTGGCCTCCTACAGTAGATGAATACAGGGGATTAATCTGTTCTAAAGAATGGCGTACCATTAAAGTCTGGACACAGACACATTCAGAAAATCATTGGAATTACAACAGTAGGCTACAAAGGTAAATCGTAAACCAGGGTGATCAGCCCGTTTGTTGTCTTATTGCCTACGGCTGTCTCTATTCATCATCTTCCGACTCGTCTAGAAGAAACTTGTTATGTGAATTGTCACATTCTTGCAGTTGGCATGGTCCACATGCAGCGGTACATGGTAGTCCGTATCCTCTACAGGAGCAGCGGAGTGTCTTACAGGCAGTGGAGCAGTTGCAATGAATGACCTTCAAGAGACTGTCTGGAGCAGCCTTCATTTTTGACATAAGTAGGATGAGCCGATTCTTTTGCAGGTTCTACCCCCAAGTCATGACATCCATACTCTCTGCTTTTCCCATCCAGACCATTATCTGGTAGTGAACTCGACGACAGTGAAATTGGGTAGCAGATTCAGTTGGTGGCAGACTCTCGGGCGTTACAAATGATGAAGCAGAGACAACTTTCTTGCTGAAGGTGTTGTATCGCATTGTCGCAAGGGAATCTGTGCTCTTGCCATCAAAGAAGACAGCCATTACTTGGCACCCAAGGTCATCGATTATCTCTGTGGTCTGGTTTGGGGCAGTGAATGCTTTAGCACAAGACCGAAGAACAGGATCTCCATGCACAAGTTTCCGAAAAGCAGTTTTCTTGCCAACACCGAATATCCCAGACTTAGTGTCACAACCAGTCATGGCATGGATAAATATCAACTCAAAACACATGTCATGTCCAAAGATTTTTTTCAAACGGTTGATGTTGTATACTTTGGTACTGCCATCAGCTTTGTAGCCTACTTGTCTGACCTGAAATAAAGGCCCTCACTATCTTCTTGTGCATAGTAAACAATTAACACAAGGAGATCGGTATCTTCTCTAATCAGCGTTGTTGTCTGGAGAAGAGATGTCTCCACTGCGGCCTTCACAATTTCTACATCAGCATCCCCAGATGCATTTACCACGGTGAAATTTTTTCCCGAAGTTTACCACTTATCATCCAAATCAAATTTTGTTTATTGGCATCTTGTGAAAGGAACTCCTCCTTCTTGCCTGTGAACATAGTCTCAGCTGTAAAGTTGACAACGTGATGAAGATTACGTCCTCTTCTTTGATGCATGTTGTCTTTAATGGTCGGCCCTTCTCCATAGCCGTCAAACACAATGGTCGTACCGGATCCATATTGCTGGATGGTAAAATCAACATATGACTGTGCTATTTCACCATAGCTTTGTCCACGCTGCCATGGTATGCGGTGAAGGAGTGAACCGCCATCAAGTACGTGGCACTCCGTTTTTGGCACAGAATTACTTGCGTGACTTTGAATTGGCACAGAATTACAGGATTGCATTACTTGCGTGATCACAGATCGCGTGTGCTAACTGTGGCTTATCAGTTTTTCGGAATACATGTCTCGATTCAAAGAGAGCAGGAGGGAAAGGACTAAGCTCGTAACACATAACTTCCTCCAGTGATAGATGTCCAGCTTGGAAGACCACCATGAAGCGTTGAAAAAGAAGTGCAGTATCAATGGTTCGATCAGGAGCGACCTTGATAGCAGATTTTTGCCCAAGGGTCCTGGCTTTATCCTTTCTACTGAATGAGTATGCGAATGCAGGTTGTCCTGTCATTTTTTGTCCAACAGTCTCATATTTGTGCACGTTCACACTATCATCGGCTACAACACCAGTGACAACGCCCACTACGAACGACAACCGAAAATACCGCTTAATTGTGTACAAAAAACGCCAAACTAGCCAAAGTCGGCGGGAAAATAGCACGTCTGGCAAAACTCTTGCAACTAGCATGTTGCTCCAGGAGGGTCAAAATAAAACTATGCAGCAAATATCGCGTCGATGGCGCGAAAAAATGTTGCTTTTTTCATAACTAACTTTCTTAACACTATTAGCGTTTTATCGCTTAAAATATCCAAAAAATAGCAAAATGAAAGCCTATAAATTTTGGTCCAAAAACCCCAGACTCAAAAATAAAACCACAGAAGTGCATTAAAAAAACAAGCTCTGGCAGCCCTGCGTGACTTTGCCTGAATAAATCTTTTTGACTTTAACAACGATTGTAACAACCGATTTTTGTAAGGTCAATAACGGACCCTGCATCCCACTGCTGTGCCTTATTTTGCTCGACAGGAACGGCTACCATTTAGGCCTCAATTCATCACATCTGACTCAAGCTGACCAATGTTTATTCAAGTACACAAAAACACTTACTTGTAATCCACGCACACAAACCAACCATCATCAGAAAGAAATTATTGAAAAAATATGCCCGTCCACCGCTCTAGTCGAAACGTAAAAGAACCTTTTCGATAAATGAAACACGAAGATTCAAAACTCATGCGGCTGGAGTTCACTGAAGCATGAACGCAAAACAAGAACATTCAAAATAAGAAAGGGATCGCATAAATCATTTCTACAACGATAACTTCATTTGCATTGTGATGCAACTATGCACGCATTCATGTGATTATGATGTCACAAACACAAGAACAATAACAACATGAATACCACCATCTACCCAATACGCAAAATTATTTAGAAATATGCCGTATATTTCCTTGAAAATGACCTCTTTCTGGGGGTCCGATTTTGGTAGACTTTTAGTATGTTATTTAGTATGCCCATTGGTAACAGAATCCGTTGAAAAACCTTTTGTATCAATTTTTTTGGGGTTAGGTGCCTTTTTTCCGTATATTGACTCGTCTATCAAGATATATTGATTTTTATACTGAATTATAGCTTCATCAAACTAGCGTCTTGCGCATACATCAGTAACTCGCGAGAATGTATATTTCGTCATAATGATGGTAACCGCACATATATACAAATGGTAGATGGCGCTATAGGCCTAATCGTTTAATCTGTTACATCTTCCTTTTTCAAATAGGCCAACATTATTTACACAGCATAAAAATACATTTGTGAAATATGAACAGTAACACAAATGCTTGTAAGTCACAAGTCGGTGAATAAAACAATCACGATATCTTTGTGGGGTGACAACTTGTCTGCCAGATCGGGTTGTTCTATTTTCAAGTCGAGAAGTACTTGATTCATTTCGAACATCAGGCACATTTTGATTCAAGTCATGATTATTTGCGATACAGTTTTCATCAGAATCAAAATTGAAATCACCATTACAGTACGGATCAGCGGGCATTTGCAATAGATGTCTGCGATTACGTCGAAGAGGTCCACGTTCATTATGAACAATGTAAGATCGAGGCTCACTGCATACATTCGAAACAACAGCATTGTTCCAACAATTACGTGTTTTATAACGTACTTTATCTCCTTTTTGCAAAGTAGGTAAGGGTTTTGTATGACGATCAAAATAAGACTTCTGGCGCTTTTGACGTTTGCGTAAACCAGCATACACATCGGTAATGTTTGCAATAGTAGGCCTACCAATGCCATTTATGCGTCGACACGTTTAACAAGGTTTAAAATAGCACATGCATGTTCACCAAGAATAGCAATATCAATGACATCAGTTACGTAAAATAACAAGTCAAAACAATTTTCGCTTTTATCATAGCATTTGATTGCGGTGGTGCCATGCGGCTTAACAACGCTATTACCAAAACCACAAAGCTTGGTGCTCGTCTGCTGCAATTCAAGACCGGATATTTGTGCAAAAAAATTGTAAGGAATAACATTTGCAGCTGCACCAGTGTCAAGCTTACACAATACAGAATATTTGTGACCATCAGGATCACCAATAAGCAGGCGAGTTCGCATTTTCGTGCTGCTTTCTTGTTCATCAATGGTAGAAACTTGTAGAAACGTTGGTTCTGATTCTTCGGCTTTGATGTCATGCATCGGCTTCGTAGGTGGTTTTTGACACACCGATTTAAAATGATTACGCACACCACAGTTGAGACATGTTTTACCATAGGCAGGGCATTGTCTAGGTGCGTGGACTTTACCACAGTATCTACAATTGTCTCTTGGCTTTGGAACGGGTTGCATCGCAGAGGCTGCACGGTTCGTCATGGTTGGCTGGCGTTTACTATTAATGCTGTCGATGGGTTGTGACTTGTGGTTGTGTGTTATTCATGACCAACAAATGGCTTCTTGTTGCGTCATAAGCGTGGCATAAATCAATGGTTTTTGCCAGCGTTAAGTCTGAGGTTTGCATCAGCTTTTCTCTAAGGGCGCGTTCACACTATAAGAAAACATCGCGGCAGCAACGCGAAGCAAACGTTTGACGAGAAAAAAAAGTGTCTACACTACAGTTATTTCAACGCAGGCAAAGCAAAACAAATACCCATGCCTTTATGACGCAACAATGCTTTTTTCAGCCACTGTAAAAATTGTTTGATCAGTGTCAAGGGTGCCACTACTGGTGTTTTTCCACTAGATCTAGTGTTTTTGGATTGCATCTAGTGTTTTTTTTCGTTATCTAGTGTTTTTTAGCGATTTAGCGCTATGTTGATGTGCATAACTTTGGACAGTGTTCAAAGTAGCCCTACCTATTGTTTTGTTTGGTTGTATCAATGTGTTTTTAGTACTTTTCAAAATAGACTATGTTGCACCCAATGATGACCAAATTTGAGATATTTAGCATAAATACTTTAAAAAATACACGCAAATAACTGTGAAATGTGTTCAAAGTAGCCCCACCTTATGGTACGCTTAGTCGCTTACATTTCGGGTGTGGATTATAATGGCAAAAGACGAGGGACCATTTTATTTTGCTCCTGCAACCTTTCCACTCGGGCTTTGAAAGTAAAACACAAGGGCCTTATACAAACAGGTTATTTGTGCAGATTAAATTATAGCGACATAGCGATTCTATTATATTCGTGCAGTCTGAATTTGGAAAACTGTTAATCAGTGGGCAGCTTGGACTTCCAGCAGATAAACCGCTACACGGTACAAACCAACTATCAATGCCGTTTGTATTTGTAGATGAAGCTTTTCCCCTTAGTCAAAACTTGATGTGACCCTACCCTGGTTCAGGCCTATCTCATGATAAAAAAAATATTCAACTATAGGCTGTCGCGTGCGCAACGAATTGTAGAAAATGCTTTTGGCATATTAGCTTCAAAGTTTAGATGTTTTCGTCGTCCTCTTCTAGTTGCTCCTACTTCTTAAATTGTTAAGGCAGCCGTTGTTGTTCACAATTTTCTCCGACGTGAGTGTGGTAGCCTACACAATATCAAAGTCGGAATTCTACTGACCATGAAGATAGCAATGGGACCGTGCACCTAGGTGAATGGAGAACGGAGGGCATTTCTCAAATGCGTCGCATCGGAAGACGAAGCTCATCTGAAGCCATGAATGTACGCGAATCTTTCAAAGATTATTTCAGTAACGTTGGAGCAGTTTCATGGCAAAATGAAAAAGCTCTGAGCACCACGTAGCTTAAGATGAATTGTAGCATGAAATAACCATTTTCAAGTTTGTTTCATCACAATGTATTTCAAAGAAAAATGTAGAAACATCAGAAATGGCACACTAATATAATAGGCTACTAGTTACAATGTAATGATTCCACTTGTTGTGTGCACGTTTTAACCAGCTCCATCACTTCGTTTTGGAAATTCATCCTGATTACTTTTGGCATTTGTCTGGCCTCTTTCGCTACAAAGTCAAAGAAAGAGCCGGTGGAATCATGTTCTTGTTCTGCAAAAATGAAAACAGATACATTATAACATCATCATCAACCAATTTTGATTATACAGGCCATGAATTAATCCTCATGTCGAGGGTGTGGCCTGTCTGTCTGTCGAGAACGAAGTCTTCCCCTCCACACCTCGCGATTTATTGGGTTGGCAGAGTCCATGTTCAGGGCTACAAGGTCACGTTCTACAAGTTCTTCCCAAGAAAGTTTTGGTCTACCTTGACCCCGCTGTGCTGCGATGTTGACACATCTGACCTGTGAGATCCAGCTTGAGCTACGCTCAACGTGACCAAGCCATCTCAGTCTGCCTTATTGGAGGACTTCACTGATGTCTTTTAGTTTGAGCTTTGATAGAAGAGTCTCAAACTGAATGTTGTCTTCAGGCTTGACTAGGCACTAGGCAGGTCCATCTTACCATCGCTCTGTAATTACGTTGTAGGCGCTTGACGGTGCTTGCTAAAGCAGCCTACGTTTCAGAGCCATAGAGCATGACACTCCTCATACAACTGGAGTAAACTTGTCCTCTGGTTGCAGCAGGAAATTGCTTGCTTTTGAGGATAGGTGTTAACAAATATTGTTAACAATAGGTGTTAACAACAAATTGTGTTAAATTATTTCATGTGCTTTCAAACTTGTGTGAAGTTCTCGAGGTTGCAATGCCAGTTCAGTATATTTGTATTTCTGACCAACAAAGCAGAAAAATAAAGCTAAAAGTTGAGTAGGCATACTGAATAGAAATTAACTACAGAACATTTTGAAGTTTATTATGGCAAAGAAAGGTAGGCTATTGCAGTTTCAAAACAGCAGAAAGTTTGGTTACCTGCTTCCTTCTGTATGTCTTTTAACTCCTTCCTGCAAAAGCTAGCAATGGATGTCGTACAATCGCTAAATTTACGTTTGCGACCGCCAGTTCTTTTCTTTGTACAAGTATCTGTGACAGACGTAAAGCAATATGAAGCCTAAGCTATGACATGTTTGGTTTTTGAATTTTTATCCTCAGACTGACAAAGCCTCAATATGTCCGTTTCGCATGCTTGTAAACTGTAGAGGCTTTCGCTAAAACGCACACCGCGAAAACCGAACCGGCGCCGCTTGATCTTGAGTCGGGTGCTTAGTCACTGACATCTGTTAACAGGTCCATAAACACACACAACATAACCCACAAATGATTTACAATGAATTCAGCATTTACAGGCGTAGCCTACTTCCGCTTATTTACCTGAACTCATACGCTGGTTCAATGAAATTGGCGATGATTCTACTGAATCAAGCTCGTTGTCCTCAAGAGAAAGAGTGACATTTTTATTTGGAGCCTCCGATGATTGGCTGTTGTCTAGCAATGAATTAAAAACTGACTGAGTGTCAGCTTGTATGTCTCCAGCGATGTGGTAGTCAGCTTCATTTTCTGTAAGAGGTGATTTTTCTTGAAGCTCCTCTGAGATTCCAAACGTCAGATTTGAAGTAGTTCTGTGAAAACATTTGTATACATTCAGTGCCATGGGTATTTGGGTAAGGCTATTCGAAACAAAAATATTTCGTTTCAAAGCGAAATTCCTTTTCTTGATTTCGTTTCGAAATAATTTCTGAGTAAAGAAATTCGTTTCATTTCGAAATCCAAGCCATTTCGTTTCGTTCTGTGTTCGAAACGAAATATACAAGAGTTTGGAAATATAAAAAGTGCCAAAAACTCATTTATCAAAGTGAATTCGCATTAAAGCTGTTTCGAAACAAAATACCTTTTCTTGGTTTTGTTTCGGAGCAAAAATCTTTAAAAAGAATTTTGTTTCGAACAGCCTTAGTATTGGGTACGCAACAAAACATTTCAGTGACATTGACATAGCAGGCTTATCCTTGAGCAATTAATTTTCAGGTATGGCAACATACGTTTGTATGAAATACATATTGATTGAGATAAATGTAGGCTGCATACAGGTACAGATCGATTTATTTTGCACCACATAGGCTAAGTAATACCCGAAAATACTTACTTTCTATATGCCATGACTGGGTCAAGAAAACTCATAATGTTGAGCAAACTCCACGGCTTGCTAGTGGCAGCTGCATCGCCAGATCGAGGGATTTTTTTCCTTATTCGTCTGTATTTATCCCGAAGTGATTTCCACACTTTTGAACAGTCTGAAACTAAACAAGCATATTTTCATCTAACATGATACATATTAATGACTTATGTATGACACTGATTTGTCCTGCATGTTCGGTCCTGTAACAGGCTACCATGAACAGGTACATGGCTAAAAAACAAGGATCCCATCAAGCAAAACATTGAGTAATATGGTGAATCTGATATGTCTCTTAACTAAAGTAACTGTGGTTACTCAATGTTAGGAGAAATGCAGATGATAAATTTTACTTGGATCCATGTATTGTAGGATGCAACCAAACGAATGAAACTAGTAAATAAAAACAGTCAAGTTTGGTAAGTATATAACTAAAATTTATTTAAGAGCTTTTGCCACCTAAAATGTCAGGGTTATTCAAAGAGAATATGTTGTATATATTTGAATAAGACTACTGGTAACCTACTGATGAAGCTGTCCTGATGGAATCAAAAGTGAAAGTTCTAAATCTAGTGCAACTTCTACATTTTAGCGAAAGTTTTAAACAAAAGTTTCTGGCAAAAGTTCTAAATCAGTGGTTTTCAACCTTTTTTGGATTGTGCCCGAAAAATAAAAATATTCAATAAAAGCATATTTTATGCAAAATTGAACTAAATTTGATTCATACTGACAACCAATCTATGGTGTGTCTCGTTTTTCCGCGTTAACACAAATTTTTGAAAACAATATTGCGGGATAAAATATTAATGTCACCATTATCTGAGATGCAGTCGTTTTGTATACGAAGTAGATGCAATCTTTTTGCGATGTAATGACTGCTTTTATGACATTCCACCAATTATTTCCATTGCTTATCAAGCTAGGCTAGAGAAAAAATACCAGTTGAATAAACTCTACATTTTCACCAGTTGAATGTATAGCAATCTTTCATGCATTTATGGAAATCAGTTTCAGTGAGATGGTTGGTGCTTTATTTTTTTACAAGCTTGTCAATGTTTGAAACTGTTGCTAAAAGTATTTTATTTTCATACAAAGTACACACTGAGGTTTTTCAATGTCTTTGAGAACAATACTGAGAAATCCATAATCCATATTTGGCATAAGATTCCAAATAACCTTGTATACAAAAAGACTGCATCTCAGATAATAGTGACATTAATATTTTATCCCACAGTAGGCTATCTAACATAATCCTCAAGCAGTGCTTAGCATTGGACTGGACACTGCAATCCCCAATGTGACATACATGTAGGCTACCAAGGGAAACATATACCGATAGGCTACAATTTCTTAATCATTTTGTTTATCTGCAAGGTTTCAACAACATAGACCTAATTAAAAAGAAATTCTTTTGTGGCAGTCTGTAGAGGTATGGGTTTATGTTGGTTTAGATCCCACATTGTTATTATGCACTTCAAATACAATAAACTACAAAAAGCAATAATAATACTTTAAATATACTCCCAAAAGCACTTTTACACTATGTTATTTTCGGGTGGTCCTTATATGTAGTTATAATTCAAAAGTTAGCAAATAAGGACCACTCTAATATTATACAGTATACCGGTACTAGGTAGGCTACTACAAGACTCACCATCAGGGCAATTACACTGAGCTGCAACTTGCACCCAAGCGTTCTCACGGCTGTTGTGGTTGTGATAGGACTGTGTCTTCACATTCCAAAGACATGAAAAGTCCTGTACGGCCAAAATTAAAGCTTCCAATTTTTGGTCGTTGTTGAAAAATGTGCTCATTTTTTTACTGAGAGTACCGTAACGTAACAACTAGTAGGGCTAGCTACAACAATGTTATGATCTAAATGATACCCTTTCTAAGTTACTGTTCTAACTACAGATTCTAACTAAAATAATTTGGATATATTCCTGATTCACTGGTCATGAAACTGAGCACTTTGGGTACAAGCTTGCTGTCCTAGGTAGCCTAACCATACTCATTTTATAATAATTTTCCTTAACTACTGTCCTAGGTAAAGCCAAAATAACTTACTGAGACCCAGCAATTGCCTTATCTGCTACAGAAACTTTCCCAGGCTATTCAATATCCCTGTATAACTACCAGCTTCAAACAAGGTAGTTGTCCAGACTCCAGCCTAAGCGAAGCAGACACCCGAGACCAGGGTTGCCAGATTGATAAAACAAAAAAGGCCAAATGCATCCCCCAAAAAGGCCAAATTATAGAAAAAAAGGCCAAACCTGAGGTTTTGTTCTCTTTGTTGAAATCAGTGGTGTTTTTGCACTTACTTTCAACAACAAATTAGATAATATTTACCCAGTTTCTATTGTTCTACATGTTATCTGTTAAAGAAGAATCGCTTAGTAAAATTCCTGAAAAAGTGCAATCCATAAAATACAAACAGATAGGTATGGAAACAATTACAATACAACTGAAATATGCATACAACATTAGGCTAAGCGTCATCATGTAGACTAAAAAGCCATTAACGTCCACCAGTGAGACCCAGGTGACTAGTGAGAAGGAGTTAATATTGGCATATCACTTAATGCAATATAAAATAGTATATATATATACAATATTTATACCCAATATAATTACTTGTAGGCTACATTAAACACCCAACACTGCAAAATCAGAGAAATCAATTGCATTTATGTCCAACATCTTTCCACAATGAACACTCCTTATTATAGGAAAGCAAGCGCCTCTGCCATTTCGTTACTGCTAGTTTCACCATAAACAATATCAGATGTGAAACGCCTTATCATTATGGCACTGCCATCAAAGTTTGTGCAACATTTTCCATTCAGCAGCCTGTCCGTTTGTATTCGCAAAATCGTTTCCAAAAGCTCAGTCTGCATTTTGTTTCGTGTTTATTTTCACTGCAGTAAGTAATGAAAAAATCCTCTCTACTACTGCATTACTGACAGGGATGCAGAGACATGTTAAAGCATAGCTAGCAAGGTCTTTGAAATGGGCATGATGTAAAACGCTACACCAAAACTTTTCACTGTTGCTAGGGATAACCAAAAGAACTATGAAAACCAAAAGAAAAAAAGGCCAAATAAATGCCAATCGGGAAACTAAAAAAGGCCAAAAAAAGGCCAAGCGGCCAAACAAAAATTGTCCAGCCAAACACTTTTCAAAAAGGCCAAATTTCTGAGATTTGGCCGTAAAAAGGCCAATCTGGCAACCCTGCCCGAGACTCAGAAAATCAACTTTCGAGCCAAAAACACGCATGACGTCACGCAGAAACCAAGCGCAGCTGAGCAGAAAAAACGCTCAGGATCGATCTTTGTCACACGCTCACTTTGTGAAACTGAAGCAAAGCAACCGCAAGTGAGCGACACCAGGCGATAATAAAACAAACAAAAGATTCGCTTTGCTGCGGCGAAAATAACTGTAGTGTGAACGCGCCTTAATACTCTGGTTTGAAATACCACAGACAATTTTGATCACGAAGATTTCTCTCTTTACCAGCTTGATTATGAAATGTACAGTCATTTGCAAGTGTTCTTAGATCATTAATCCAACAATCAAAAGACTCACCATCAAATTGATTTCTATGCCAAAACTTGTACGTGGAAAAAATTTCGTTCTTCTTTGGTTCACAATATATCCGAAATTTTCTCAGTACATGGTCGTAATTGTATTTGCTATCATTATCATCATTGTCTGGAAAGACAAAATTGCTAAAGATTTCTTGTGCTGCAGTCCCAGCACAGTGTAGCAAGATTGCGACTTGCGTCTCTGCTGACTTCTTGCTGATCTCAGCGGCTACATAGTAGGTTCGGAAAGACATCTCCCATTTTTTCCATGCTTCTGCTATGCTTGAACTGTTAAAGTTCATCGGGGCAGGCTGCTTAAAATATGCCATGTTTTAAGACTAAAAAAACGATTATTGATAATTCTTCTTTTAATACGTAGGTTTAAGTAAATTCTGACACCATATAACGTCTTGATCTCTCAAGATATATTGATTCTTATACTGAATTATAGCTTCATCAAACTAGCGTCTTGCGCATACATCAGTAAAGACAGTAACTCGCGAGAATGTATATTTCGTCATAATGATGGTAATCGCACATATATACAAATGGTAGATGGCGCCATAGGCCTAATCGTTTAATCTGTTACAGTAGCCGTAGCAGCATTTATCGCGAAGGTTAAGTTGCAAGCGAGTTGGAAGAGCCACAGTGGCGCAGTTTCAGACACTCGACAAGTCGTCGTGTACCTCGAAGGTAATGGACTTGACTTGACAGCGGCATTGAAGGAGGACATAGCTGACCACTGAGGCCAGCTAGCCAAGAAGATAGACAACTATACTTTCCGAATTTGGACGCGGCTAGTCTCCAATGGTGCTTTGAGCCCTTCACGTGATGACAGCCAGGTGGATGATGACGACTTTCCGGCCAAAGAAGAATTTATCGCTCTCCGAATGAACGAAGCGCTGAAACTTGATTTCAAGAGAAAGGCTTGAAACCCTTCTGGATTGGCAGACTCCAGAACGCACCAACATTAGCGACACGGGCATTAAATATCCTGACATCTTTTCAACAACGTATCGCTGTGAACAAGGATTTTCAATGTCTTGAGAATGAAGACAAAAAGCGCAATCGCCAGGATGTCAAAAGTGACGCAAGAATCGCCCTCAGCACCACAAAGCCCAGGATCACAAAGCTGGCGGCTGAAGTCCAGGCCCAACCTTCGCATTAAATGTTTACCACGCATTGTTATCTTGTATTCAGTATTGTATTGTACATTGAAATACATAGCAATAAACACCTTTGTTTTTGAAAATTGATCTTGGGAATAATTGGCTCACTTCAGGGTAGAGATTAGGGTAACAGCCAAAAAAGGTTGGGAACCACTGTTTTAGACGTTTCTAAATGTTTGCGCGACATCTCAACTCTCATAACACAACGGCTTTCTGACACAGCAGCCTCGAGCTTTAGTTGTAATAATAATAGCAACGACTGACCAACAAGTGACAGAGGCTAAAAGTACAACAGTATCCCCAATTCTACAATAGTACCATGCGTAAACTATTTTTTTAATTTTAGCATTGAATTAGTAAGGTTTATTTTTAATTAATCAGTTCTACTGACATAAAATGAGAGGGGAAAAAGAGAAAATATGACAAAAATTATCTGAAGTTTGGCTTTATAGATGTCATAGTAAATGACCAAGTTGTACCACAATGCGTCATATGTTTTTAAAATCTGAGCAACGACGGTTTGAGACCAACTCGTTCGCAGCGTCATCTTGAAAAAGAAAACAACACCTTGACCTCCAAAGTAAACTTTTAGCTTTTTTTTCAATGCAAGAAAGACTCTTTTAAAAAAATGAAGATTGCAAGTAGCGAATGCTTTTGCCAATCATCGTCGGCGGAAGTTGTAGAAGCGTCTTTCGGAATTTGGCATCGTCGAGTTGGCCGGTGGACATTTTCGAAGCCCTAATTTGTACCTGCTCCTGCAAGGCAAGAATACTAATCGCATTAAAGACTATGATGCCATCCAGGCTTTCATAGCAAAACTGGGGCTGTTGCATCGTCGAGTTCAAAAGGAAACGCAGCTTCATTTTCCAACCGTGATAATGCCCTTGAGAAAAACCAAATTGAACTGAAGGGCGAGCTTTAGTTCGAAGTGGAGTGCCACCATCAACTTTGGAAACAAGAATTTGAACGCTTGTTCCAGACAATTGTTCACCAAATTAAACGTCATATAAAACCGTTCAGGTCTACTGAATCTTAGCGTATTACGTAATGGAATATTTCTAAAAAATGAGCAGATTGCATTATCGCTTGCAAGACCTGTAAAACATTGCAGCTGCAGCATAACATTACATCATCGTTAAATCTTTAATTACTTGAACAGGTGTAAGCCAAACTTGAACAGGTGCTTGAATAACTTATCATTGGTTATCATTATTACCTCACAGTAGCTGCCTACGTGCGTTTGAGATATTGCAATGTATTCTCGTCATTCTTAAAATTGTTACTTGAGAGTTGGTCGCATATTTAACTGTTTTGCTTAGTGCTTGCCAGCTGGACGAAATTTCCGTCTTTATCCAAGTAATTTGCATTGTAGTGACAAGTTTAGTGGTGTATCGCGTTGCACCCGAATTTCGACAGCCAGTGGGCTATTTTTTACAGAAATACAATTCTCGAATAGACATTTTCAGAAGAGTGTTTCTTTTCGGTCATTACATACAAACGAACGGATCCGAGAATCTTGTTACAATTTTTCCACGAAGAGATTATGGTTTACCACCGTTGTGACCAACGCTTTTTTCAGACTTGGGTGACACCAAGCGTCCAGAATGGCAGATGACAAGGAATCCCTTTCGTCTAAATGAGAAAATTCTTCCCAACAATTTACTGTACAAGAGGAATTCTTGAAGCTAAAAGGAAATTCTACTGCAAGGGACAACCTTGAAGCAATGCCACTAACAGAGTTCTGGGAGAAATAAGTGCACATTTACAAGAGTGTTGTGCTGTGGCTATACGCACACTTCCATTTTCATCTGCTTACTTGTGCGAAAATGGTTTTTCTACTCTTGTGAACATAAAGACAAAATCTAAAAACAAACTCGCATGTGAAGCCGATCTGAGATGTGCATTATCTGCTACTAATCCTCAAATTAAACATTTGGTATCCACGAAAAAGTTACAATATCCTTCGCATTAATGCAACTTACCTGGAAATGAATTGCTGTTCTGCTTAATGTTTTTTGATTTTGAAACCAAGTGGGGCGCGAATTTTGGTAGAATTGTAAAAGGGAGGCGTTTCTCAAAAAGTTTAAGAACCACTGCTAAAGAAGATTGCGAGAGTGGACGTAAGGATGAGGATGCTGATGGTGCTGGTAGCATGGGGTTCACTAGACTAGGCCAACTTCTAATCTGATTGAGAAAAACAAATCCTGATGTATCGGCAACCAGTGGGTTGTGGGCTGTGCGAGTGTGAGTTTCTTTAAATATTAGTCAAAGGGAAGGGCATTGGCCTATTGGCCTATTGTCACTGTCACTATCAGGCACGGATCTAAGAGTTTTTTTCGGGGGGGGGGGCAGAAAATTTGAAAATCAATTAAAAAGAAAAAAAAGATAAAACAGGTATGAACAATGATACTACGACATATACGATATCCTATAAAATAGAGTCCAGTGGTTCTCAACCTTTTTGTTTTGGCAGACCCCTTTGGTACCTTCGAAGCAGTCGCGGACCCTTAAAAAAATGTCTCTGAACTTTTGGTATATTGCTTTTCCTGTAGGCTAATGGAATCAAATGTTTCATAAGTTTCGAAGCGACACACTTAGAAAAAATTGCTCAACTCGCAACGCACTTATGACGTCTGATGACATTGACGAAGTTATAATATGAGCTTTATGTTGACATACAGCATCAAAAATCAGTAATTTATATGTTGATTTGCTGTTTTTCAATAAATTTTTATAAAAATTCAATAGAATTTTGCGACCGTTACAAACAATTTCTTCCTTTTTTCATTTCTAGTCAATATTAATTCGTTATAATCTTTGTCATTGCAAAACTGTGAGTGGTGATAGACTGCTGACTAACGTTTGCATTTCTAAGTTAAGCATTGATCAATAGACTGCTGTCTCAAAAGAATTAAGTTGAATAAAGCCTTATTAAAAATTTAATTCATTTATATGATATATTTTTAGTTAAGAAACCTAACTGTTACGGCCAATCTCTGTACAAATCAAACGTCATATAAAAACCGTTCAAGTCTACTGAATATTACGTCATGGAACTTGCTAGAAAATGTGCCGAAATTGCACCATTGTTCATAGACTTGTGTCAGACCTGTTTGGGCCTGTTTGGGCCTGTTTAAACAGGAAATATTACATCAGCTTTAAACACCTGTTGGAATGACTTCATAATTGTCTTTCATTATTGCGTCACAGTACTGCATACGTGAATTTGAGATATTGCTATCTATTCTGGTCATTCGTAAAATGATTGTTTGAAAGTTGGCCGCACATTTAACTGTTGGCTTAGTGCTTGCTAGCTGGACAAAATTTCCGTCTTTTATCCAAGTAATCTGTTCTGTAGTGACAGTTTTCAGTGGTGTACGCGTTGCACCCCCTCGTTTTCGGTAGCCGTGGGCTAATTTTTACAGAAATACACTTTTTGAAAAGAAGTTCAAGTGTGTGTTTCTTCGGTCGTTATATGCAGACGAAAGGATCCGGGAACTTTAAGTTACAATTTTCCCACGAAGAAATTATGGTTTACCGCTGTGACCATAAAAAATAAAAGACGATTCTCTGTCTAGTGTTTGGCACAGAAGCACTTAGAAGCAAAGAAATAATAAAAGAAGATCTTATTGGTTGGTAGTCTAAAGAAGCAAAGAAAATTAAAGACATTTCTTCTCGGTAGGCAACTGAAGAACTTTAAGCTAAAAAGTAAAGACATTTCTTCTCAGTTTGGTACAGAAGAAAAATAACTTTGACATTTATTGGCAAGAAAGAAGATTAAAGGCAATCCATCTGTGCTTGAAGATTCAAGTGGAAGAATCCAAGCAAGTTTTGTCGACGTTTGGACTTCACATACTCGTACAGCTACGGTATCGTGCATTTAAATTCTTTTTTGTATTTTTACGGTCTTTGCAGTTAAGTTTTTTATAACTACTGTAATTTTGTGTGTTTGTGTAACTTAATTTTTTAATTGTTAAATTTAGCCCTAACATTTAATATGTCTACACTCGGTGGTGACAGGGACTCGACCGCCGTCGACTCGACTGAGTTTAAGCCTGATGATGTTCTTTGCGGTCGGGCAGGCCATTCTGGGGAGGGACCCATTAACGATGAGGCTAAGTCAGTTCGAGAGGCCCGGCATCTTAGACGGGATATTTTGACTCAAATTGGGAAACTTTCTGTAGCCCTAGGTTCTTTGAGTGATAAGCAGGAACTGTTAATTTTTAGATCTAAGTTATCTACTTTAGAAGAGGAATTACGGCATTTCCATGCTCTTTTGAGTAAAATTGTTAACTCTGCAATCTTGGCAGAACTTCGTGATAGGGTAGATCCCGAATTTAACTCGTTAAAAAATAACTTCGAACAAAAAGAAAGTGAGTTGTCAGATAGGTTGGATGCTGACATACATCCTGAGGATAGCGCCTCAAATGTAAGCACTAGGATGTCTGAGAGCTCGTCACGGATAGTTGCACAAATTAACCTACAGTTAAGACGAGAGGAGCTCCAGATCCAAGCTGAGGCCGAAGCAAGAGCTGCTGAGGCCATCGCAAGAGCTGAAGCCATACGAGCTGAGGCTGCCGCACGAGCAGAGGCTGCCGCAAGAGCTGAGGCCATACGAGCTGAGGCCATACGAGCTGAGGCTGCCGCGAGAGCTGAGGCCGACGCGAGAGCTGCTGAGACCGAAGCGAGAGCTGCTGAGGCCGCCGCGAGAGCCGAAGCTAGAGCTGCTGAGTTCGCACTCAAAGACGCTCAGTTGAGGGCCGAACAACGTAAAGAGGTAGTTTTAGCTGAATATCGTTCTGAGTTGGGCTCCCGGCGTAGCTCTAGGAAGGGCTCTTCTAGGCATTCCAGAAGTGAACATCAATCACAGTTTAATTTACCTAACCTTTTCCAGACGCCTGTTCAATCTGTAAGTGGACCTGTACAATCCACATGTTTTCCAGCTGTTTCAGGAGGTCTCGGGGCCGCGGCTAAGGGTCTTCCGAAGGCTGTAGAGCCAAGGTCTGCAAATTACAACCGAACTCCTCCCCCAGAGCGTACAGGTCACGGGGCCGCCATTAGCAGTAATGCTTTGCCCCCTTCAAAGTTTTCTGCGCCGCTAGTTGCTGATCGCCCAGCTACACGTAATTTGGGTGGTTGTGAGAGGCGCATCGTGTCTCCTGATTTCAACGTGTTTGAGGATCGTGATCGGGCTGTGCATGTGACTGAGCCCACTCAGCCCCTTAAGGGATATAGCTTGTCTTCTCCCGCTAAATCGAGTTCTCAACAGCAGGATTGCTTTTTTGAATACCAAAATAGTAGGACGTTCTTCGATAAGGCGGCCTTGATTGGTTACGATGGTAATAATATGCCATTTGTCTTCTTTAAAAATCGTGTTATGGCCTTGATGGCAGCTTCGCCCTTTAAGGGAACTCGTTTGACTTTGTTGCAAGCAGCTTGTGTTAGAACAGCTGCACAAACGATTGCTAATTTGGTTTCTGACACCCCTGGCTTGTCAGAAGAAGACAGGATAGAAATGTCGTTAGCTCGCTTGTCTCAGCGTTTTGGGGTTCGTGGAGGTCTTTTTGCAGAACCAGAAATTAGAAAGTATCGCTATGGTAGCAAATTGACTTCGATCTCTTCCAGTGATTTGAAAGAGTTTAAAAATGAATTGTCGCAGTGTTTGCTTTACGCGAAAGCTTATGGTCAGCGTGATAAATTAGAAGGACGTTTTGTTTTGGATTTGGCTAAGCGACTCCCGTTTGACGCTAAGCAGCGTTATCTTGACTTTTTAGGTGATCAGTATGGTAGCACTGAGGAACCTACTTTTCAGAGTTTGTTTGATTTTGTAGTACGGGAGGAAACGCGCAAGTCGACTGATTTTAGCATTATGCTAATGGGCGACTCTGGTGAGTCGCAGCAATTTAAAAAGTTTGGCAAAGGAAAATTGCCTTCATGTCCGGTTAGGCAGACGTCGGTAAAACCCCATGATAATGTGATTTCAGGGAGTTCGCAGTACTCGACTGCTGTTGGCGCACCGCGCGGCGGTGTGGCCAGACGTAGTGACATACCGGCATGTTTTTGTTGTTCATCACGTGGTCAAGTTGAATATCATTTTTTGTCTAATTGTAAAGAATTTTTGCGCTTGACACCTAAAGGTCGGAGAGATGTCATTGTGAAAGCTGGAAAATGCTTGAACTGTTTGCGCCAGCATATGGTTAAGGACTGTAATCATGCAAACAACTGTCGTCAGTGTGGGCCTAACAACGATAGGAAACACTATTTTCTTCTGCATGATTTTTATGTGACGTCCCGTGATTCTCTGGATTCGGTCGGTAAAGATGAGGCTGGCGCCAGAGTTCCTGTGCGTAATGTTAAGATTGGAAATGTTAAAGCAGCCTTTAACCGCATTACTGCTGCTCGTGTTTTGAATCCAATGACTGGCAAATCGAAGTTGGTGTATTGTCAGCATGATCCTGGTTCGCAGTTGACCTTTGTTTCGAGTGACTTGGTGTGCGAACTTGGTCTTAAACCGTATGATAAAGCGTCGTTTAAAATAGATACTCTGGCTGGTCAGAAACCTACTTGTGCTGACCTTGTTAAACTCAACATCCAGTCGTTAGAGACTGATGAACTGTTTTGTGATATAACCTCGGTGGTTAACCCAGCTTGGGCTGACGATGTTAAAACTTTACCCCATAAACAAGATTTAAGTGGTTTCCGTCATTTTCATGACGTGAATATGTTTCATTTGAATGATTGTAGTACTGTAGATGTACTGATTGGCAACGACAACGCTTATTTGATGTGTGCAAAAGAAGAGCGTGTTGGTGACAATCGTAGTGAACCGCATGCTTTGCTCACTCCTCTCGGTTGGTTGGCTTGTGGTGGTAAGTCACCCTTAGTTGAAAGCGTTGCTAAAGTGTGCAGAGTGCAGACGTCTTCAGAGTCGGATGTCATCTCTGGCTTTCAGCGTAAAATTGAGTCTCGCGATATGGAAATAGCAGACCTGAATAAAGTCATTCAGGATTTGACTTTGCAAAATGAAACCTGTGAATTGTCTCGCAATGATAATTTGGCTAGAGAACTTGTCGAACCGAATATTGAGTTGAAAGATGGTCGATTTGAGATACCTGTACCGTTGAAGGAAGATATTGATTTACCTAACAAATTTGTTTTGGCGTCAGATAGAGCTGCTGCTTTAAGGAAGAAGGCTTTAAAACAATCTGAATTTCGAGGAACTTGTGTTAATGAGGTAATGTTTTCGCGTCCTGATTTGTTAAATCCTCTGGCAGATCTCTTGGCTGGATTTCGGCTGAGTAGATTTGGTTTCGTGGCCGATATGACCAAGTACTTTTTTCACATTTTGGACTCTTCAATTCGTAAGCCCAATTTTATTGAACTGCTTACGTACACAGGCAGTGCCGTTCGGATCGTGAACGAACGCCCTTTGGTACCTTTGAGTGACGACCCTAGGGATTTTACTGTCATCACCCCTGCCTCACTTTTGACCCCATACTTAGACCCATACTGTGCTGTTGGGCAACCACATGATCGTGACCAATTAAGAAGGGATTATCGGTTCAATTTGTCACTTTCTCATCAGTTTTGGAGTAAATGGATCGATTTTTACTTGCCAGGTCTTCAGGGCCGGAAAAAATGGCTAAAAATGGCCGAGAATTTGGAGCCTGGTCAACTTGTAGTGGTAGGTTCTCTCCAAGACATTGGTAAACGTGGGAAGTATCAACTTGGGAGGGTGCATGAGGTAGTTCCACAAATTAGGAAAGGGAAGCCTGTGGTTCGTAGAGCCAAAGTTGCCGTCTGCAACTATGATGAGAGTACGGGGAAAGTAAAAGTGGACTACGTGTTGAGGGATATTTCGTGCCTCGCCCCCGTAAAGAACACCTAAGTGTTAGGGTTTGAGCCTGGTTTGTCTGCGGTGGCCGATACTTGTCTGAGCCCGGAACAGTCGGTTATTATCGCAACTATTGTATATAGCGTCATTTAGCGTGTACCTATGGTACCAATTTCATGTATCGTCGTATTTATTCTTATTGCTGTTCATTCTTTGCATGCCCTTTGTATTTGCGTATTAACTTAAACGTGAGTGATTCAAAAAATTTGTGTATCGTGTGTTTTATTCATTGGCTCACGATTGTCCTTCAATTCTTTTTTAGTTATGCCATGTTAGACTGTCATAACTAGGGGCCGCTATGTTACGGCCAATCTCTGTACAAATCAAACGTCATATAAAAACCGTTCAAGTCTACTGAATATTACGTCATGGAACTTGCTAGAAAATGTGCCGAAATTGCACCATTGTTCATAGACTTGTGTCAGACCTGTTTGGGCCTGTTTGGGCCTGTTTAAACAGGAAATATTACATCAGCTTTAAACACCTGTTGGAATGACTTCATAATTGTCTTTCATTATTGCGTCACAGTACTGCATACGTGAATTTGAGATATTGCTATCTATTCTGGTCATTCGTAAAATGATTGTTTGAAAGTTGGCCGCACATTTAACTGTTGGCTTAGTGCTTGCTAGCTGGACAAAAGTTCCGTCTTTTATCCAAGTAATCTGTTCTGTAGTGACAGTTTTCAGTGGTGTACGCGTTGCACCCCCTCGTTTTCGGTAGCCGTGGGCTAATTTTTACAGAAATACACTTTTTGAAAAGAAGTTCAAGTGTGTGTTTCTTCGGTCATTATATGCAGACGAAAGGATCCGGGAACTTTAAGTTACAATTTTCCCACGAAGAAATTATGGTTTACCGCTGTGACCACTAACCTTTGAACTTTCAAAGGACATCGCACCAGTTCGTTGTGAAATACAGTTTAAAAATCACGGCAACACACAAATAAAGCACAACCAACCAATTTTTAAATTTCGTAATTTATCAATCATCCTGCAAACTCGGAAACTTTCACGGACCCCCTGAAATCGCTTTGCGGACGCTCGGTTGAGAGCCACTAAAATAGACATTAAAACAGCCATTTTCATCAATTGTGTCTGGACACTATTGTCGTAAATCACTCGGCTGACATTTCTGAATTAGCCCCCCTTAATTTTTTTTCTGGGTGCGCTACTGCAGTGTGCTAGTGCCAAAGCAAAGTGCCGTTAGTCTGCAATACTGGTAGAGTTGAAATTCCATCCAGCGTTATTGTGTCTTTATAATAATAAATGAGAATAATTGTCTTACTTGCACTGAATATGATTCAATTGGAGTAGGCTAATAAGCCTTGTTAAACGTGGGCTACATAAATAACTTTAAGAATGCCATTCACCAACTTCGTTTAGGCTATTTAGTCAAATCAAACAAATTAAAAAGAACAATAGATAATGGCTATAAAATTATGTTTGAGGTAGGCTATCACAGCTGTAGAGTTTTCCAATGTTTTATTGAGCTGAACTGTCATTAAATCAGGGCCGTAGCCCAGGGCCTCTGAGAGAAATTTTCACTAGGGGTACGAAGAGTCATTCCGGGCCCCTCCATCTCACTCCAGGCCCTCTTTGTCTTGGGCAAAAAGTGTGATGTTTGCTTAGGCGTATTGCACACCACACAACATTTTACTGCAGAATTGGACATCTGTGCGCAATAATAGTATCAGGCTGCAATAAAACTATTATTTTGTGTTGTGCATATCATGTGATCTGACCCTCGCCAGTTTCTGTATCCTGCATTGAGTTCGTGTGTCAGTTATTGATGGTGCTGTACTGCTGTTGAGAGGTGTCGCTTATTGTAGCCTACATCTTTAATGTAAAGTTTTTAAATTCATTTTTTATTTCTCTTAGATGTAGCTTATAATTATTTCTGAAGAGGACACTACCGGTAGCCTATGTCATGTCGAAAATGTTGGATTTAGTAGTTTTTTCATGTTTTTTTTTGTGTGTTTAATGTTAAATCCATTAACGTTACTGAGCGTTATATGTATCTGGTACAAGCCAAGCTCTCTACCATGGCTCAAACATAACATCTTGTTAAAACATAATCAAGTTAATCATCTGACCAATCCTAACCTTTCTTCATTAACTTTTACATTCACCACATGCCCAGCACTAGCAGAGGTGAACGAGAGAAGTCGCTTTTTTTGACACCGGCTCCGGTCCTGCTCCGTAAGTATTCTCCAGCTCCTGCTCTAACTCCGAAATTCATTTTGAAGTGAAATAAGCGTGAAACTACCTCTGATGATGATGGCGTATGAGCGATCTTTCCAAGCTAGATTGGAGGGCAGGAAATCTTCAGCCACTCAGCAGTCTCATGGTCCAGGACCCTCAGACCATGCGCACCGTGTGGAGGCCGGTGGGTTAGGCAGTGGTGGATGACATGGTCTGCGGTCTGTTCAGTGGCACCACCACTCGCATTCTGATGAAGGAGCCAGGCCCCACTTGTGCATGTCCGAACGAAAGCGGCCGACGCCAGTTCGCAGGCGGTTAAGCCTGACCCACGCAAGCCTTGCGAGGGACATCCTTGGCGGACGGGGATCGGCGTCGGGTATGAAGTCACGGAGCGTGGAGGTGTGATTTTGCCACTCCGTGTTCCACATGTGGTTTGTCCAGTGTGCCGCACTTAAACCAAGTTCTTCTGCGTTCTTAAGTAGTTGTTGTGCGGCAGGCACAAAGGGGCGTCTTGATTTCAGCCGCTGCTTTATAGGTGGTGGTCTCTTGAATGTTGCATGGAGGAGATAGTCGGGGTCCAAAGCGCGGCGAGCGAGAGAAATCGTGGCTCCTTTACGGCGTAGCTCAGCGGGTTGGATGCTTGCTAGGATGGGTAGGCAGTCCGTTGGAGTGGGACGCAGGCATCCAGTCACAGTACGCAGTGCGTCGTTAATGGCGGTATCAATCTGGTGGGTGTGAGAACTACGACACCAGACCGGCGCGCAGTACTCAGCGGTGGAATGAACAAGGGCTAGGGTAGCTGTACGAAGAGTTTTAGCACCTGCTCCCCAGCCGGAACCCGCCAATCGCCTCAAAAGTGCGACGCGTGTAGATAGTTTTTTGCGCAGTGACTTCAAGTGCCGGCGGTACGTGAGTGACCTGTCCAGGGTTATGCCGAGGTATGTAGGTTCGGCACAGTAGGGCAGGCGTTCCCCATCAATCTTTTATCTCATGCTGTGTCTCCCGATTGTTAAGGTGGAAGGCCGCCGACACTGTCTTTGACTTGCTGAGCTGTAGCTTCCATTTCTGGAGGTATGCTGATAGTGTTTGCATGTCTTGGCTGAGGTTCCTCTCCACTGACTGCCAGTTTCCTGCTGAGTGCAGGAGTGCCAGGTCGTCTGCGTAAGCACATTTCCTGGAGATGGTGGGGGGGCAAGTCGTAGGTGTATATGTTAAACAGGAGAGGAGCCAAGACTGAGCCCTGTGAGACGCCGTTTTTAAGTCGGCGTAGTCTGCTTTGACGACCGCTACCGGTTGTGAGGGTAAAACTGCGGTTTTGCACAAGTTCCATCATCATATGGACCATGTGTCTGTCAGGGAGCAGACGGAGTAACTTGCAGGTAAGGCCGCTATGCCATACGGTGTCATAGGCAGCCGTGAGATCAACAAACACGGCGCCAGCCTTCTTCTTAGCCGAGAAGCTGTCCTCAATGTCTTGGGTCATAAGTGTGACCTGATCTACGGTTGATCGTCCGTGTCGGAAACCAGCTTGTTCACGGGGGAGCTGCGGATCTATTATTGGTTCGATACGGGCGTAGATGAGTTTCTCGAGGATCTTGAAGGGGATGGAGAGCAGTGAGATTGGACGGTAGCTCTTCGGGTCCCCTGGGGGCTTATTCGGCTTAGGAACTGCAACCACAAGGGCTCTTATCCAGATTCTGGGAATTCTCAGGTGGCGCAAACAGCAGGAAGGAAGTCTTTTAACCAGGACTTTAAGGAGGCAGTAGCATGGAGTATCAGCTCCGGGCAAAGGTGGTCAGGGCCCGGGGCTTTACCTGGCTTTATGTGCTGGAGGGCGGCGGAAAACTCTTCCGGGGTGAACTCACCCGAGATGTTGTCCCCGTCTTGGGTTGTTACCCTCCAGAGGTCCGTCATTTCTTGCAAGACGGATCTATCCGATTCACGGTCTCTCGATTTGTATTTCCCGTTCTCCACAAGTTGTGAGGCGATGGAATTTGCTGAAACGGGACATTGTTGACGAGAGGCACGTGATCTGCCAGTTAGGTTGTTCAGTGTACTCTATGCTATGCGGCTGGAGTGCGTGAAGTCGATTGATTCAACGGCTTCTGTCCAGCACTCCTTCCTCTTTGAGTTCAGCCTTGCCAGCAGAGCTGTGGCTGAGCTGTTGGTGTCATTGCCCTGAGGGGCGTGGAGGAAGTCGGAGTAGAGGCTTTCGCACTCCTTATCCCAGCACGGTATGTAGGTCTTTTGTCGGCCGCGGGGGATGGATTGTTTTACCGCTGATGTTATTGCATCACAAAAGTCCTGGTAGGCTTTTTCCACGTTGTTGGTGTGAGGGGATGGGAGATACTGTGTGGCTTCACTTGTGAGGAGGCTATAGTACTCCCAGGTAGCCATTCTGAAGTTCCATCGCTTAACAGGCTTGTTCGGGACAGGCATTATGAGCGTTGGAGCCGTGATAATCGAGGGTCGATGTTGGGACCTGGGGAACTTCTCTAGCACACGTCTGTCCGGTTGGCAATTATCGGGGTCATCACTTGCGAAAGCCAGATCGGGGTTTGTACCAGTGTTCCAGCGTCCGAAGAAGAAGCTCGCTGCACCCTTGGGATCGTGCAGTAGGGTGAGGTTATTATTGGCTGACCATGAGGCCAGGCTTTCTCCGTCGATGTTGGTGGTGTTGTAGCCCCAGTCAACGTGGTGGCAATTAAAATCGCCAGCATAGAGGCTGGGTTGGGGGAACACTGGGATAGCTGTTGGTGTTAAGCGTGAGGGTGGTGGCTTATAGACATTGATGATGTGATAGCCTGATATGTCTATGCATAGAAACGCTATCTCCGATTGGGCACTGGACTGGTCAATTGGCGTCAAGCTCAGTTGCTCATGGACAAACGTGGCGATAGGCCTTGTTTCCTGCTGATGGTTGTGCCTGCGAGTGTGAAGTTGGGTAATACCAACTTATCCACAGATGTGCAGTGGGTCTCCTGGAGGAGAATGACGAGGGCCTGATGTTTTGTGGCCAGATACTCGATGATGCTGAGCTTGCTGGCCATAATGCCCTCGGTGTTCAGCTGCAGTACGGTGGGTCGTCGGTACTTTTCGACAGAGGAGCTGCCGCGCCCTGAGAATGGCGTTTCCCTATCCACCCTGCGCTGAACCTGGGCCTGGTTTTCTCGAGTATGACAAGCTTCGCTTCGCATATCTTTTTTTCTTGAAGATATGGTACTGACGGGAGGGACCACGAGAAGGTGCTTGTACTTCCCCCCTCAAACTACCAAAACTACCTCTGTCAAATAGTTTTACAAAACATAAAAAAAACAAAAACACCCGGGCTTTTTGCCCGTGTTTTTCTCAAAATTGGTTTTGCTACACTATGCCTCTCCCGGCCTCCCCCTAGGACAGGAGAATAACTAACTTTTATGATTTAATTTAGGGTGCTTTTAACAGAACATTTTTGTACGTAAAGCATTAAATTACCACTTTGGGGCACTAATTTCCTCGAAAGGCACTCGATTACCTTTCTGGGCCCATTTGTTAGATTACGGGCCCCCCAGGACTAAAGAATAACAACTTTTATGCTTGAAATCAGTCGTTTAAGATGGTTTTAACCAAACATTTTTGCGCTTAAACTATAAAACCACAATTTCGGGCCCCCCAACAAACACAGGCCTGGGCCCTCAAGGGTACGCCGTACCCTCCGTACCCCCCCTCTCATAGGCCCTGCCGTAGCCTAACTTCTTCAGTAGGGCCCGGATGCAATAATTATAAGGCATCCGTTTTTTATGTGCATAGGCTAATATTGTTACCACGAAACACCAGTTTCTATCGCCGTCAATTCTTACTACAATCGGCTGCCAAAAAACATTTATTGTTACCATATAGCTTATAGGCCTATCATGTTTTAGCTGCGTTTTGAGCTCAACATAAAGAGTAGCTTACGTAATACGTAGCCTGCACTGCGATCACAAATGCAACACAACAAGAAGCTGTAAAGACTAAAGAGATACCGTAGGTTAGGCTACTTGCACCGTAGGCCTATAATTATAGTTTCGTCTTTGAGTCAGCTGCTGCCTTCTTCAGCATGTTTTGCCGAGACACAGCCACTAACTCTGGAGCGGTGTCGAACCGACTTCATTTGCGAACGTCGCGCAAACGTTCTCACCACTCAACTATGCAGCGGCTGCAATACTATAAATTTTTTGTAGGTAATTAGACTTTTATGATGTTAAAAAGTTACTAAAAACTTAGACAACAGTTAGTAAGCTAATAATTTAATAAAAGTGTAATAGCCTACCAAAAGTAAGGTAGGGTATTGGAGAGAAATTTGTATTAATTGTAAGTAAAACATCACATCAGCACAAAAGCATGTAGGCTACAGATACAACAGGGGGTTCTCAACTTCCATCAACTAGAAAAAGAACACAAAACTAGAAAATAACCAGCCATCGTAAAGTAAACAATTAAAATTTTTAATAGAAAAACAAGATGTTGAATTTGCAGAGGTAGATATTATTCGTTTTAGAGGTTCTTGGCTAAAAAGCCAATTTACTAACCTTTTCAGGTTTTGAACGACAACGCCTTTTAGTGGCGGGGCCTCAGTGACAATATTCTCTCACTGACAACACTCGTGGCTTGTAAGCACAAAGGTAACGCCTAGAACATCACACAACTAAGGCGAAAGAGAAAATTGAAAAAAGAAAACTAATCGGGAAAAAATGATGGTTTGCGAAAGAGAGTTTTTTGGCGCTAAAAGTAACTACTTTCAATTCTCTCATTTTCGCAAACCATCATTTTTTCCCGATTAGTTTTCTTTTTTCAATTTCCCTTTCGCCTGAGTTGTGTGATGTTCTAGGTTTTTCCAGCACAAAATGTGTTTTGCCAACTGTTGCCAATTTGGCAATTTGGTATATTTTTTTGTTGTTTGGCGTATTTTTGTAAATTTGGCATATTTTGAGTGAAAGTATTGATTTGAATGAAAATAAATAATTTTGAGCTCTTTGCTCTGAATTATGAAATGTATCACACATTACGTCAATAAATTTGTGTTCTTTTTGAAGTTGATTATTTGTAGTTGGTGCAGTTTTCACAATTTTTTTTTTATCTAATTTTGACCTTGAATTTTTGCTAGTTGTTGAATTCTTGATAGTTGCAAATGTTTCTTTGCATTTTCAATTGTTTTTATCTAATTTTGACGTTGAATTGTTGCGTTTCTAATTTAGCATAGGGCCTATTTTTGGCTTATTCTTAAGAATTTTTTTTTGCATATTTAGCACTTCAAAATCTGGCAACCTTGGTGCAGGCTGCAAGGAAGGGAAAATTCCCCTCTTTCATTCCTCATGGGCAACTGTCTTTATGAGCTGTATTTGATGACACGCGCAGTCTCAGCTCATTTTTTAATTGTGCTTGGTAGTGAAGTTGTGCATTGGATGGAAGATTGGTGGGAGGAGACAAATCATTGGAATAAAAAAAGATGACCAATTAAATTTTGATTGTTTGGCTGATGGAAGAGCAGTACCGTACCTGTAGCTTCCCTCTGTATCACTTTTGCCTAATATAAATGTCATTGCAATTGTTCCAGATTATTTTGTTTTGCAGTTACGAGTTAGGGCTGTGATAGTTAAAATATCAAAGGAAATTGAAATAAATATTGATATTGAAAAGATATCGTATCTAAAATTCAATATATTGCCCAACACTACAGTACCTACAAGACTGGGTGCTGGTTTAAAATCGGCCGCCTTGGTTAGTGACGTCACAAAAATCTATGACGTCATGCAAAAAAACGCAACTACTTGTAGGAAGGGTGCAAAAACGCGGAAAAGAAGTAAAAGCGGAAAGCCTATTGATTTTTAAATATTTGTAGGCATTATTATTGATCTAGCGCTAACTTAAACTGTTACTATTTTGTACCAATTCTCAGCAATTATAAAAATACTTGCTTTATTAACGTAACAACTTTCACGTTTATATGTTATCTACAAAACGAGCAATCGTGGTTCAGTATAAGCCGCCCACAGTTTGCTGTGATCGATGAATACTGCCTCCACCAAATATGCTGTAGCTTTTTCATTTCTGCTCGGATTCTAACAATTTTACTATCGTTGGATGGCATTATGATTCATCTACTCGAATGGATTGATTGCCAGTCTAAAGTAGGCATTACATTTATGTAGCGCTAACTTAAACTTTACTATTTTGTACCAATTCTCAGCAATTCATTTTTTACAATAAAAATACCAAACCAACACAAATTAAAAGAGTATGTCTTGGTTTATTCATATGTTAACTTTCACATTTATATCTAATCCACAAAACGAGCAATCGTTATTCAAACGTAACCGCTCGACGAAGCTTTTTACCAAAACAATGCAAACACAAAGCGATCAGTTTCGAGTGTTCAATACAAGCCGCCCACAGTTTGATGTGATCGGTGAATAGTGCCTCCACCAAATATGCTGTAGCTTTCTCATTTCTGCTCGGATTTTAACAATTTTACTATCGTTGGATGGCATTATGCTTCATCTACCCGAATGGATTGATTGCCAATCTAAAGTAGGCATTATATTTATGTAGCGGGTAACTTAAACTTTACTATTTTGTACCAATTCTCAGCAATTCAATTTTTACAATAAAAATACCAAACCAACACAAATTAAAAGAGTATGTCTTGTTTTATTAACCTAACAACTTTCACGTTTATATGTTATCTACAAAACGAGAAATCGTTGTTCAAACGTAACCGCTCGACGAAGCTTTTTTCCAATGCATTTTTCAAGGCGATTCGATCGTGGCTCAGTATAAGCCGCCCACAGTTTGCTGTGATCGATGAATACTGCCTCCACCAAATATGCTGTAGCTTTCTCATTTCTGCTCGGATTCTAACAATTTTACTATCGTTGGATGGCATTAGGCTTCATCTACTCGAATGGATTAATTGCCAATCTAAAGTAGGCATTACATTTATGTAGCGCTAACTTAAACTTTACTATTTTGTACCAATTCTCAGCAATTCATTTTTTACAATAAAAATACCAAACCAACACAAATTAAAAGAGTATGTCTTGGTTTATTCATATGTTAACTTTCACATTTATATCTAATCCACAAAACGAGCAGTCGTTGTTCAAACGTAACCGCTCGACTAAGCTTTTTTCCAATGCATTTTTATGTAGCGCTAACTTAAACTTTACTATTTTGTACCAATTCTCAGCAATTCATTTTTTACAATAAAAATACCAAATCAACACAAATTAAAAGAGTATGTCTTGGTTTATTCATATGTTAACTTTCACATTTATATCTAATCCACAAAACGAGCAGTCGTTGTTCAAACGTAACCGCTCGACTAAGCTTTTTTCCAATGCATTTTTCAAGGCGATTCCATCGTGGTTCAGTATAAGCCGCCCACAGTTTCATGTGATCGATGAATACTGCCTCCACAAAATATGCTGTAGCTTTCTCATTTCTGCTCGGATTTTAACAATTTTCCTATCGTTGGAAAGCATGATGCCTCACCTACCCGAATGGATTAATTGCCAGTCTAAAGTAGGCATTACATTTATGTAGCGCTAACTTAAACTTTACTATTTTGTACCAATTCTCAGCAATTCATTTTTTACAATAAAAATATCAAACCAACACAAATTAAAAGAGTATGTCTTGGTTTATTCATATGTTAACTTTCACATTTATATCTAATCCACAAAACGAGCAATCGTTGTTCAAACGTAACCGCTCGACGAAGCTTTTTACCAAAACAATGCAAACACAAAGCGATCAGTTTCGAGTGTTCAATACAAGCCGCCCACAGTTTGATGCGATCGATGAATAGTGCCTCCACCAAATATGCTGTAGCTTTCTCATTTCTGCTCGGATTTTAACAATTTTCCTATCGTTGGATGGCATTATGCTTCATCTACCCGAATGGATTAATTGCCAATCTAAAGTAGGCATTATATTTATGTAGCGGGTAACTTAAACTTTACTATTTTGTACCAATTCTCAGCAATTCAATTTTTACAATAAAAATACCAAACCAACACAAATTAAAAGAGTATGTCTTGTTTTATTAACCTAACAACTTTCACGTTTATATGTTATCTACAAAACGAGAAATCTTTGTTCAAACGTAACCGCTCGACGAAGCTTTTTTCCAATGCATTTTTCAAGACGATTCGATCGTGGTTCAGTATAAGCCGCCCACAGTTTGCTGTGATCGATGAATACTGCCTCCACCAAATATGCTGTAGCTTTCTCATTTCTGCTCGGATTCTAACAATTTTCCTATCGTTGGAAAGCATGATGCCTCACCTCCCCGAATGGATTAATTGCCAGTCTAAAGTAGGCATTACATTTATGTAGCGCTAACTTAAACTTTACTATTTTGTACCAATTCTCAGCAATTCATTTTTTACAATAAAAATATCAAACCAACACAAATTAAAAGAGTATGTCTTGGTTTATTCATATGTTAACTTTCACATTTATATCTAATCCACAAAACGAACAATCGTTGTTCAAACGTAACCGCTCGACGAAGCTTTTTTCCAATGCATTTTTCAAGTCGATTCGATCGTGGTTCAGTATAAGCCGCCCACAGTTTCATGTGATCGATCAATATTGCCTCCACCAAATATGCTGTAGCTTTCTCATTTCTGCTCGGATTTTGACAATATTCATATCGTTGGAAAGCATGATGCCTCACCTACCCGAATGGATTGATTGTTAGCCTAAAGTAGGCATTACATTTATGTAGCGCTAACTTAAACTTTACTATTTTGTACCAATTCTCAGCAATTCATTTTTTACAATAAAAATATCAAACCAACACAAATTAAAAGAGTATGTCTTGGTT
Source organism: Aplidium turbinatum (assembly GCF_918807975.1). NCBI lineage: Eukaryota > Metazoa > Chordata > Ascidiacea > Aplousobranchia > Polyclinidae > Aplidium > Aplidium turbinatum. Next base: position 53,796,207 of record NC_137472.1, read on the forward strand.
TATTCATATGTTAACTTTCACATTTATATCTAATCCACAAAACGAGCAATCGTTGTTCAAACGTAACCGCTCGACGAAGCTTTTTACCAAAACAATGCAAACACAAAGCGATCAGTTTCGAGTGTTCATTACAAGCCGCCCACAGTTTGATGCGATTGGTGAATAGTGCCTCCACCAAATATGCTGTAGCTTTCTCATTTCTGCTCGGATTTTTATTTTTATTGTAAAAAATGAATTGCTGAGAATTGGTACAAAATAGTAAAGTTTAAGTTAGCGCTACATAAATATAATGCCTACTTTAGACTGGCAATTAATCCATTCGGGTAGATGAAACATAATGCCATCCAACGATAGGAAAATTGTTAAAATCCGAGCAGAAATGAGAAAGCTACAGCATATTTGGTGGAGGCAGTATTCATCGATCACAGCAAACTGTGGGCGGCTTATACTGAACCACGATCGAATCGACTTGAAAAATGCATTGGAAAAAAGCTTCGTCGAGCGGTTACGTTTGAACAACGATTTCTCGTTTTGTAGATAACATATAAACGTGAAAGTTGTTAGGGTAATAAAACAAGACATACTCTTTTAATTTGTGTTGATTTGGTATTTTTATTGTAAAAATTGAAGTGCTAAGAATTGGTACAAAATAGTAAAGTTTAAGTTAGCGCTACATAAATGTAATGCCTACTTTAGACTGGCAATTAATGCATTCGGGTAGATGAGGCATCATGCTTTCCAACGATAGGAATATTGTTAAAATCCGAGCAGAAATGAGAAAGCTACAGCATACTTGGTGGAGGCAGTATTCACCGATCACATGAAACTGTGGGCGGCTTACAATGAACACTCGAAATTGATCGCTTAGTGTTTGCATTGTTTTGGTAAAAAGCTTCGTCGAGCGGTTACGTTTGAACAACGATTTCTCGTTTTGTAGATAACATATAAACGTGAAAGTTGTTAGGTGAATAAACCAAGACATACTCTTTTAATTTGTGTTAATTTGGTATTTTTATTGTAAAAAATGAATTGCTGAGAATTGGTACAAAATAGTAAAGTTTAAGTTAGCGCTACATAAATGTAATGCCTACTTTAGACTGGCAATCAATCCATTCGGGTAGGTGAGGCATCATGCCATCCAACGATAGGAATATTGTCAAAATCCGAGCAGAAATGAGAAAGCTACAGCATATTTGGTGGAGGCAATATTCATCGATCACATGAAACTGTGGGCGGCTTATACTGAACCACGATCGAATCGCCTTGAAAAATGCATTGGAAAAAAGCTTCGTCGAGCGGTTACGTTTGAACAACGATTGTTCGTTTTGTGGATTAGATATAAATGTGAAAGTTAACATATGAATAAACCAAGACATACTCTTTTAATTTGTGTTGGTTTGATATTTTTATTGTAAAAAATGAATTGCTGAGAATTGGTACAAAATAGTAAAGTTTAAGTTAGCGCTACATAAATGTAATGCCTACTTTAGACTGGCAATTAATCCATTCGTGTAGGTGAGGCATCATGCTTTCCAACGATAGGAAAATTGTTAAAATCCGAGCAGAAATGAGAAAGCTACAGCATATTTGGTGGAGGCAGTATTCATCGATCACATGAAACTGTGGGCGGCTTATACTGAACCACGATGGAATCGTCTTGAAAAATGCATTGGAAAAAAGCTTAGTCGAGCGGTTACGTTTGAACAACGATTGCTCGTTTCGTGGATTAGATGTAAATGTGAAAGTTAACATATGAATAAACCAAGACATACTCTTTTAATTTGTGTTGGTTTGGTATTTTTATTGTAAAAAATGAATTGCTGAGAATTGGTACAAAATAGTAAAGTTTAAGTTAGCGCTACATAAATGTAATGCCTACTTTAGATTGGCAATTAATCCATTCGAGTAGATGAAGCATAATGCCATCCAACGATAGTAAAATTGTTAGAATCCGAGCAGAAATGAGAAAGCTACAGCATATTTGGTGGAGGCAGTATTCATCGATCACAGCAAACTGTGGGCGGCTTATACTGAACCACGATCGAATCGCCTTGAAAAATGCATTGGAAAAAAGCTTCGTCGAGCGGTTACGTTTGAACAACGATTTCTCGTTTTGTAGATAACATATAAACGTGAAAGTTGTTAGGTTAATAAAACAAGACATACTCTTTTAATTTGTGTTGGTTTGGTATTTTTATTGTAAAAATTGAATTGCTGAGAATTGGTACAAAATAGTAAAGTTTAAGTTACCCGCTACATAAATATAATGCCTACTTTAGATTGGCAATTAATCCATTCGGGTAGATGAAGCATAATGCCATCCAACGATAGGAAAATTGTTAAAATCCGAGCAGAAATGAGAAAGCTACAGCATATTTGGTGGAGGCACTATTCACCGATCGCATCAAACTGTGGGCGGCTTGTATTGAACACTCGAAACTGATCGCTTTGTGTTTGCATTGTTTTGGTAAAAAGCTTCGTCGAGCGGTTACGTTTGAACAACGATTGCTCGTTTTGTGGATTACATATAAATGTGAAAGTTAACATATAAATAAACCAAGACATACTCTTTTAATTTGTGTTGGTTTGGTATTTTTATTGTAAAAAATGAATTGCTGAAAATTGGTACAAAATAGTAAAGTTTAAGTTAGCACTACATAAATGTAATGCCTACTTTAGACTGGCAATTAATCCATTCGAGTAGATGAATCATAATGCCATCCAACGATAGTAAAATTGTTAGAATCCGAGCAGAAATGAAAAAGCTACAGCATATTTGGTGGAGGCAGTATTCATCGATCACAGCAAACTGTGGGCGGCTTATACTGAACCACGATTGCTCGTTTTGTAGATAACATATAAACGTGAAAGTTGTTACGTTAATAAAGCAAGTATTTTTATTGTAAAAATGAATTGCTGAGAATTGGTACAAAATAGTAACAGTTTAAGTTAGCGCTAGATCAATAATAATGCCTACAAATAATTAAAAATCAATAGGCATTCCGCTTTTACTTCTATTCCGCGTTTTTGCACCCTTCCTAAAAGTGGTTGCGTTTTTTTGCATGACGTCACAGATTTTTGTGACGTCACTAACCAAGGCGGCCGATCCTAAACCAGCACCCAAGACTGTACAGTGTACACAGAGATGGGCGTGATCTTGATCTTGAAGATCACTTTTTTTTGGTGATCTTGATCTAAGATCACTTTTTTTGTGTGATCTTGAAGAACAATAAGATCAAGATCACTTTGAAATTGAAGTTTACTTACTAGATAGAGGCATTTTTTTAGAACTCGTACTGTACAAAGTACGGTAGTTAGTGGCAACTACTAACATTAAGCCACTGTTAATGTGATATGTGTTGCAATGCAATTGCTACAATTTGTTATTGAAATAAGTTTGTTTAGATATATTAATTGCTCATTATTACCTACCGGTATTTTGTTTTGGGATTTGTTCTACATAAATTTTTATGTTGTATTTGATGCAGATTTTTTTGTACAATAATTTTTGAAATGTATTTTGCAAGTATGATCGACATATAACCGAATGGAACTAGTTTTGCCTTCTTCACCTGTTTGGTATCAAACAAAAGCTTCTGACACTTCTAGTGATGGATATTTTGCATTCGCTTCAAGAAATCTTGTTTACATTTTGGATATTCAGGAGGACATCCCTCGACATTATGGTAATGAAATTTACTGGTGGATTTCAATTGTTGGTTTAAATTGGTGGTGTCAGTTTTTTTCAAAATTTGGTAATAGAACTATATTTGTCTTTGTGGTTTCAAAGGTATATATGTCTCCAAGTGCTCACATCACTTAAAGCAAGGTACGGTATACTGTACTGTATGTCTTTCTCAATCTCATTCATCTTCAGTGCATGTGAAATTAAACAAAGAAATTCTTATATTTTTTATTCTAGGCATTCTTGGTGGCCATGAGGAAAGAGTGACATCATGCTGTTTTTGCTCCAAGAAGCCAAGCAGTGATGTCTTGTACTTGGCATCTGGTGGAGATGATTCAACTGTGAAAGTGTGGAATGTTTTCACTAAACAAGTTGCACATGAAAACAGAACTAATGGAGTCGGAAAAATTTCTGCTGTCCATTGGTCTCCAAGTTAGTGGTTTCCATCTGAATCATTACAGAATGAATGATAGTATTATATATTTCACATATTTACATACAAACAACCTGTTTTAGCCTGATGCTGCCGGTTTGCTGTAGTAGTAGCACTTTGCACTAGCTTTCAGAACACAGTTTCTTAGTGATGTGCATTGTGGTGATGCAAGCCGTGCCGCGCCGCGTACGCGGCCGTTTTTGACTTTTTTGCCGCGTGCCGCGCCACGTGGAATGGTTGAAATGATAAAGCCGCTCCGCTTGCCGCGTAAACTTTCAAGAAATTAAACTTTTCGTAATCTTTTCTCTCTCTCTCTTTCGTAAACTTTCAAGAAATTAAATTTTTGTCAACGTAAACTTTCAACTTTTCAAGAAAATCAGTTATGAAACTTCAAATTTAAATTGGAAACACAGATCAGTTTTTTTTTCCTTCGCAAACCCTAAGCTGGAAAGCTATGCAAAATTGCAAATTGCAAATGGCTTGCAGTTGACACTGTTGACAGGGTTTTGGGGCTGGCTTGTCAGGAAAGCTGTACGAATGTTTTTGGTTAATAGCCTAGCTGATAAGCTCAGCTCCCAGTTACCAGGCTATAGGCTTAGTGCAACTACCGCATTAGTTACTATAACAGTTAGCCCTGTGAGTTTAGGCTATTAGTTTTACTCTTGTGTGTGTAGTTCATATACGGTACAGTAGCCACTGACATTAAAATTGCATTATTGCTTACAAAAAGTGTTCAAAGGTCCTGGTAGTGGATCCAGGTCCTGGTAGTGGATATTTGTTTTTTGGGTTTTGTGACCTTGCTAACTACTGATATATAGCCTACTACATAATTTTTCATTCAGGCACGTTTTAAACCTTTCAAGGTTTTGCCACCTTTTCCCGTTCGTTAACGTGCTGGTAGGTTTATATTGATTTTTGTAGTTAGTATCTTTTTCGTCCCAGACCGAGGCCGCCGAAAGTAGCAAGGCCCTGTGCGTTGAAATGACGTCATCACAGCCGGTTACAAGCGCGCCGTTCTGCACGACTGCAGTTGCGGTTCTTTGAAAAGAAACAGATGCGATTTACAGCCGGTTAGGTTAGGGAGGCAAGATTAGACTAGCTTTTTTGGTTTTTGTGTTGTGAAACTGAGAGTTCCTTTGAAAGGAGTTTAATGCATAACCATAGAGCATTTAAATAAAGCATGTCTTTAGCACCTGGTGAATTTAAGCTTTGCAGCAACAAGCTGCTGATTAGCTACACAGGCCTACTGGTAGATAGATGAAAAGTTTATGTGAAATTAACAATTTAAACTCATACAATGCATTGTAATCAAGTTAGATGTTGCAGAACCAGGTTTTTGCTTATTGAAAGCCCATCAGTGCAACTATAAACAGTTCCAAAACTTTGTTTTGGCATAGACAGTCTAAAACATTCCACTCTGCATGAAGGAGTACTGTAGTCCCATAAACCAGAAATAAATTAAAAATAGAATTTTCTTCAATTCAATATCCAAACTCTTTCCATGACTGATATAACCCAGCCCCTAACAATTGGCTATACAGCCAACATGTGTGAGAGCTAGGCAGGGCACAGATACAAACAGGAAGCACCAATGGAAGGTAAAATTGACATAATGTGACACATAGGCTAATAGCTGCAAAACAAAGTTATACAGTGGCGATAACTGTGGTGTCCGTACCATAAAAGCTAAACAGTAAAAGCTATATATAAAAAAAGCTCTATTTCAACTGATTTCATTTTATATGATTAAAAATAAAGGTTTTGGCCAGACTATGGAGATATGAAATGTTGTGTTTTGACTATTTTCACAATTTATTACTTGACATGGGCTCCTGTTGTGAGGGAACGAGGTTGAAGAAAGTATTCAAGTTTAACTTTTGCAGTAAGCTAAATTCATGATCTAAGGTTGACCACTGTTCTAAGAGAAAATCAGTTATGGTAATTCAAGCTATGCTCTATTACAGCATCATTCTGAATCCATTGTCCAAAGAATATATATATTTCTGTGAATTTTCAATCTTTGCACAGTGCTTTCCATAATGTTGTTTGTGTGCCCAACTGCAAGGGAAATTACAGAAATGGTCCAAAAGTAACCGTTTTCCAATTTCCCCAAGATGATAATTTAAAGAAGTGGATACATGCTATCAAAAGAAAACATTTCACTCCATTGCAAGCCAGCAGAGTAAGCATTTCCTAAATACAAATTTGAAACACAATATGTACTGTGGAATCTTCAAGTATTTTTTATAGTACTGGTAATGGCATTTTTATTTCTCTGTAAACCTTGTGCCTAAACATTTTTAAGGAATGAGACTTTGCAAATATTGGAAACATAATGTGTTCAACTAATCAGATTGCAGTTAAATTATTTTGTGCCAGCTTATTTAATTTTAAGTGAATTTTTTCCAGCTTTAACTTGTAAAACTTAAAAATCAAAAGTTTTCGTCATGCAATTTAACCATGTTTTGTAAAAGATTCTGAAGACCTAGAGAAAACTATTTTGACAAAAAGCAGTAGGCCTGCTGGTACTTAAAAATATTCCAGATTTCAAATCATAGCCTACCATAATGACTGATGGTAATTGCAGTGGTCACTAGTTACGGTGCTTAGTTATCATCTAAGCTAAGAAACTTTCTCTTTATAAATTTTACATTTGATAATTATAGATGCACAGTGTCTCGCTAATGTGTGTATTGTCATAAACTTGTTTTACTGTTTTGCCCATGAGGTCCTGATATACAAGTGATGTAACACTAATTTCATGCCTGCAACTTTGGACCTTATAATTGACAAATGCTCAAAGGTCTAATCTGTAAAGGGTAAGGGTATAATAGTTAAATCAGTAAATTATTCAGTCACTGTTTTCAAATATGTTTTATTTAATTGTTTGTACATGTTTGTTTAGGTATGTGAAGTGCTTTTCCAGCCTCATGAAATTTTGCGTGAATCATCTGCATTTGATGAAAAAATGGGAAGAGTTTTGTCATATTCTTTAAAAGTGCCAAAACTATTAACTGAAGCAATACCAACAGTATTTCCGAATTGTCCCAAGTATTTATCATCAACTTCTGTGACACCACGCCCAAGCAAAGATGAACTGATGGAGAAGAAAGAACAAAGTAATCTTGCTACGGCTTTGCAACGAAGCAGAGTTTCAAAACCAGGAACAAAAAGATAGATGCCAGTCCACAAATGACATAATGGAAAAGTTGATGTTGTTTATGTTTGTTTATGTTGCCATATGCATTAGAATTTACCTGTTGCAGCGCTCTGACACAAAGCAAGGTGAGAGGAAAAAATGTCACCCTACAATCAGCTGATATATACATAGAAGTGTAATTGGTATTACAGCACTTTGTTGATTGATAAATATGCTGGTAGATGTCGCATAGTTACAATTTTTTTTGTCAAACCTACCCTTGTAAGCATCCCTTGTATGTAATCGTTTGATCATTTCTAGATGTACAGCAAAGGTTGCAACATTTTGATGACAGCCAGTCATTTTTATATTGTTTTACTGTTGTGCGGCAATAACTTTGTGTAATGTGCGCTTTAGTAATTTTATTTTGTTTTCAAGTTACGTTTAAAGTTTGAATGATTGCCCGAACAATTCGTTTAGAAGAAATACATTTTGACACATTGACATATTTAATTTACTTAATAGGATTACCATAACAAAGGTTTTATAAAACATAGCTAAACATAAACATAAAGTTAGCACCTAACTTTACACAACCCTCACAACACAACTGAAAAGTGGACAAAGAGAACTGTTGAACAAGAGCTTCGCGAATCATGCCAGAAGCCAAACACGTCGACTGTGCACAGAGCACGCGAGATCAATTAAACACAACCAATCAGAGAAGGGAACTAATAGTTTTACAACATTCTCCCAAACTTTAAAATGAAAGCAATGCATACTAACAAAATCTTGACAATAACTAATAATACATTAAACGATCCACGGGGCGTCGTTCACGAGTAGATCGACGTAATGTTTCTGGTGCGACATCACTTCGCTCTTTTGTGAGATCGTCCGTAACAGTGTCAGACCGTTTATCAGTAATTGGAGAGACGGCTTCTTTGGACAAAATCGGTGTATTGTTCAATTCCGATGCTCTTGGAGGAGTTTCGGTGAAGTCAGTTTGTTCGGCGACTTTACTAGTACTGGTAGTATTTTCTTCATGGGCATCTTCATCATCTGGACCACACACTTTGTCACAATTGGGTATGATCTCCAGTTTTTCGGAAGATCCTCCATACGGTGCTAAATGCTTTGTAGCTACTGTTGAGGTTCGTCCATCTGGATATTCTACACGAGCGTAATGTGAATTAGCTTCAATTAGTTGTACTTCATCAACTAACGGGTCGTTTTTAGACTTTCGTACATAGCGTTTAAGAAGCACCGGGCCCGGAGTCGACAACCACGTAGGCATTGAATATCCACTTGTAGATCTGCGAACAAAGTTAAAAAGTCTCTCATGTGGAGTGACGTTAGTAGCTGTGCATAAGAGTGATCTCATCGAATGTAGGACATCAGGAAGTACATCCTGCCAGCACTCAGTAGGTAAGTGTTTCGACTTTAGGGCTAGTTGAATACCTTTCCAAATAACGCCATTGCATCTCTCGACTTGTCCGTTTCCAGCAGGATTGTACGGCGTGGTTCTGCTTGTGGCTACTCCTCTTTCCAACAAAAACTGTTTTAGTTCATGACTCATAAAAGAAGACCCTCGATCAGAATGTATGTAACCAGGCATTCCAAAAACGGTAAACAATGAAGTTAACGCTTCGATTACACTTTCAGTGGTCATACTGGGAGTGGGTATGGCAAATGGGAATCTAGAAAATTCGTCGATGACACACAAGAAGTATTTGTTACGATTACGAGATGGGAGAGGTCCTTTAAAATCTATACTCAAACGTTCGAATGGTTGCGTTGCTTTCACCAGGTGTCGTTCGTCTGGGCGGTGAAAACGAGGTTTGAGTTCATTACATATTCTGCAATCAGCTACAGTTTGTTTTACATTGTCAATTGAATAAGGCAGATTACGCACCTTCACGAAGTGGGCCAGTCTTGTAACTCCAGGATGATTCAAGCTATCATGTATTTTGTACAAGGTTTCACTTGAAGGAAGAGCACACGACATCCTTGAGAGAGCATCTGGAGCTACATTGTCCTTTCCTGGTTTATGCATGATGTCGAAATGGTATCCAGCCAGTTCAAGTCTCCATCGCATAATTTTGTCATTTTTGATTTTACCTTTGTGTCGTTGATCAAACATGAAAGTAACACTTTTTTGATCAGTTTTTAAAACAAAATGACGACAAGCCAGGTAATGGCGCCAATGGCGAACAGCTTCTACAATTGCCTGTGCTTCCTTTTCCACAGCTGGATGCTTTAGTTCTGAGCCTCTAAGTGTCCGTGAAAAGAAAGCAACAGGTCTTCCTTCTTGATTCAAGGTGGCAGCCAAGGCGTTCTCTGAAGCATCTGTCTCAATTTCGAAAGTTGCTTTTTCGTTTACAGCTATTACCACAGCTTCGGCAATAGTTCGTTTAAGATCTTCAAATGTTTGTTCGGCTGTTTCATCTAAAGGAAACGATTTACATTTGGTGAGTGTTTGTATACGATGAGAAAAACGGGGTATCCACCTTGAATAATAAGAAAAAAATCCCAAACAACGACTTAACTCTTTCGCATTAGTTGGCACAGGCATTTGACGTAAGGGTTCCAGTCTGTCCGGATCCGGTTTGATCTCACCTTCAGAAATTTCGTAGCCAAGTATTGGTAACTTCCTTGTGGTCCAAATACTTTTCGCTTCATTGAGAACGATTCCTTTTCTCTTGGAAACTTCCATAAACTTCCTGAGGTTCTTGTCGTGATCGTTTTGATTGTGTCCACAGATAGTTATGTTGTCTAAATATGGGTAGACCCCTTCTAAGTGTTCTTCTTTGATGATTTCAGTGATTACTCGTTGAAAACAAGCTACTCCGTTAGTGACTCCAAACGGCAGCCTTGTAAATTGGTATAACCCGCCATCTGCTTCAAACGCTGTAAATTTTCGATCTTCTATTCGAAGAGGGACTTGATGGTACGCACTAGTTAGATCGACCGTACTGAAAACTCGGTATTGAGCAATTTCATTCACTAATTCTCCCATGTTAGGCAACGGAAAAGCATCTAATAGTGTGAATTTATTTATAGTTTGTGAGTAGTCGATTGCTAACCTTTTTTTGCTGTTTTGTCCTTTGACAACCACGACTTGAGCTCTCCAAGGTGACTGACTTTCTTCGATGATTGATTCTTGCAGCAAACGAGTGGTTTCTCTGCGAATGAATGTCCGATCATCTAGAGAGTATTTTCGTGATTTCGTAGCGATGGGGTGACAGTCTGGGGTTAGATGTTTAAATGGTTCTGGGGGATTAATCTTCAAAAAGGTAAAATTGCACACAGGCACAGAAACACTGGACTTCTTCCCTCCATAATGAAATATCACACTTTCATGTTGAGATTGAAAATCTAATCCGAGTATGACATCCGCGCATAAGGCGTCAAGAACACCGAGCTTCATACCTGGGTATACGTGGTTCTGGTAGGAGACGTCTACTGTCACATAACCCAAAAGTTCAGCGGAACATTTCGAAGACGCCAAAGCTATAGTGTTCCTTTGTGGGACCAAATTGAGATTGAGGGACTTTACGATGCGAGGGTGAATGAAACTCTCAGAACTTCCGCTGTCAAACAACGCAGAAACAGTTTTGTCGCTCAGTACAACAGGGGCCGCCGCCTTTGAAAGAGAACTAGGAACAAAACCTTTGACAGATCCCAATGTACATCTTGGTGCAGGGTACTGTTTGAAACTTGCTCCGATTGTAGAATAAGAAATGGAAGCAGATATTTTAGTTGGTTTAGTTTTCATAACATTAACACTTTTCTTTGCACGACACACATTAGCAAAATGTCCTAATTTCTGGCAATTAAAGCAATGTGCTTCTTTAGCTGGACAAACAGATCTGCAATGTCTTGCTCTCCCACAAAACATACACTGTTCCTTATTGATAGAGGTCGACAAAGTGTTTTCAGAAACATCTTCCACGACTGATTCTTCGGGATAGGTGGCATTAATAGCGTTCTGAGTTGCATAAGATTGCGAATCATTTATAGCTGCTTCTAAGGATTTTGCTTGATCCGTCATCTCACTTAAAGTAAGCGTTTTGTTTTCTAGGAGCCTCTGACGGATCCACGAAGAATGTATTCCTCTTATGAAAGCATCTCTAATATATTCGTTTTCGTATTCTTTTCCTGAGACTTGACGAAAATTGCAGTCTTTACATAACTCTTGTAATGCACGCAAGTATGCGGCAATGGTTTCGGAATTGTGTTGATTTCGAGTTGCGAGTACATGGCGAGCATATATTTCGTTTTTTGGCTGAACGAAAATTTGTTCAAGTTGAAGCTTAGCTTCCTCGTACGAAGTGGTATTGCTAATAAAGCGATACACTCGTGGAGATACATAATTGAATAGAACACTCAACTTGTTTAAATTTTCTTGGGGCAAAACCGCCAAGAAAGTCTCAAAAGTCCTTATCCAATGCTGCCATGCCCATTCTGTTTCCTTCTCGCTTGGATCAATATCCAATTTGTCTGGTCTCAACACTTTATCCATTTCTTCTATTTATCTCTTTGAAAGCTATGTTTTATAAATTGACATATTTAATTTACTTAATAGGATTACCATAACAAAGGTTTTATAAAACATAGCTAAACATAAACATAAAGTTAGCACCTAACTTTACACAACCCTCACAACACAACTGAAAAGTGGACAAAGAGAACTGTTGAACAAGAGCTTCGCGAATCATGCCAGAAGCCAAACACGTCGACTGTGCACAGAGCACGCGAGATCAATTAAACACAACCAATCAGAGAAGGGAACTAATAGTTCTGAAGTTTCGCTGTCATAATACACATCATGACAGCGAAACTTCAGAACTGGAGATTTTTGGTTTGCTTTTCTTCTGTTGTTTTGTTATCTTTACTGTATATGCTGTAGTCCACTGCATTACTCTAACCTTTAAGTAGTATACAGTACATATAAGCACTCCTTGTTCTTTCCCATTAAAATAAACCATCTTTTACTACATTAAACTTGGACTTTCTAATACAGCAGGATTTGGTAGCAGTAGAATGCATGTAAAAGATAGGAATTTTGTGGGGACCAAGAAAAATCGTCGATATCATTACAGAAACTGAACAGCCGGCAGCCTCAAGCTAAACCAAAGAGCCACATTAAAGAACCATTCACTGACTTCAACACCATTCGTCATAGCACATAACTAGGGAACTGTGTTCCGAAAGCTAGTCCAATTCGATGTGAAGAAATTCGATATTGCCAAAACGAACTCGCAGCATCAGGCTATAACAGATCGTTAGAATCTACACTGTGGTCTGTGAAGTAAGCAACGATCATGCTGCTAAAAGCGAAACTCAATCAATTACATTACATTGTAGTTGAAAGTGCGCTGAAAAACAGATCAAGCGAGACAAAAATACAAGCCTGCGATGAAAGCGCTTATTTGGCAGCGCCGATATAACTAATTGTAATCGCTCGTGATGACGTCAGCAGAAAACCGCCGCGATGCAACAGGCCTTCCTACTTTCGGTGGCCTCGCCCAGACGCATTAATGACAAAAAATAAAATGATTGATGGTTACCTTAGCCAATTAGTGCACAACTGTATTGGTAGGTTAACCAGTTATATGCCATTGGTGCTTTTTGCTACAATTGACTTTCTAAAAAATAACGCGTTAAAATATTTTTTAAAATTTTTGTAATTTGCGGTGTGCGGTGCGGTACAGTGTCAAAGTTCCAGATAAATTGCAGTGTGCGGTGTGGTGCGCGGATAGATGAGTGAGTTGCGGTGCAGTGTGCGGATAGAAATTTTGGGTTTGCTGCATCTCTAGTGCATTGTGCAATGACAGTAAGTCATGTTTAAGGATCCATGTCTTTTGGGTGTAGACAGTTAGATGCTTGCCCAATAGGTGCGTGCCCTGTTGCGCCCAGTCCTTCAGGTGTTATTCAGTGTGTCAAATTACATTCATAATAATATCATACAAGTTACATAATTAAAGACAAAATCTATCCAATCTGTATTAGAGCTGGGCGATATTCGTAAAATAATTTTGATATGATATTACCAAAAATAAAACAATATTATCTAAGTTTCGATATTTTACGGCGAATCGCAAAGCACGGCTTTCTATAACTGCATGAAAAACATACTGAGCACTGGTACTGAAATGAACAACATTCATTTCAAACAATGCTGCGATTTAACTGTCGCAAACTAAAGATTTTTGGACAAAAATGTCAGCATGTTGACATTGCAGGGTTTTAGGCACGATCTCTTCTTGGAAACAATTGAGCCACTAAGTGAAAACACCCTTTCACTACTAACACTGGTGGCTTAATTAAGTCAGCTTGCAAGTTTCCTATCGTGTTTACCGGACTTCATCCTTCGCAACAACGTAACACCTGGGAATCAATAAGCAGGATTGCGTAATCACAAAGACTGCTTGTAATGCGTAAATAATGCACACACGCTTGAGGGTTGTGTGCGCATGCGATGTCAGACTGCTCGCAATGCGTAAACAATGCACACACACACTGGGTTGTCTGCGCATGCGATGTCTGTGTCACTGCGCATGCGAAAATGTTGCTATAATTTCAGTACATTTATAAACGATAAAATCGGAGCTTTGTGAATAAATATCGCTGCCGAAAAAATATCGTATCGAAATATCGTAATATCGCCCAGCTCTAATCTGTATTCAATTTAAAAAGCATTTCAAATGCCCCCCCCCTTGAGAAAATCCTGCGTATGCCACTGTCTGCAGTATTACCATCAAGCACCTAATGAAATAGACTTTACTTGGAATAGCACCTAAATGACCGGGCGCCACACCTAAGACCTTGACGCCACAGTGCAGTAGTGCAGGGTTTCCCAAACTGTGGTCTGCGGACCACTGCACAGGTGGTCCGTGGCGATATGACAAGAAATTAAAAAGTCACTTATATATCATACGTTGTACAGTGCGTACCCTCACTACCCTGTCAAAGATAATTGCCTTAGTTTTTTACAACTTAAATGATTTCGAAACCTTTTGCTATCCAGTATCATAAATCTTACTTGTCGCACCTTTATTGCAGTTAAAAAGTTGTTTACGAAAAAATCTCGTATTCCTCGTCTATGACGTAGTAATATATTCATATCGCCATTCGGGATTTGCGGTTTTGTTGAGATCACTTCAACCGTTTGCCTACGCAAAAGTTAGTGAAACAAAGATTGGTGGGAGAAAAGTTTGTTGTGAGATAGAGATGAGAAACCAAGTGAAGTTGTCGGATAATTTAATTGTGTGATTATACTGCCATTGAATTAGTTGTTAAGTTCAGTATTCCAGCAGCATGTTTTGTCCAAAAAGAAGAAGAGGATAAGCTTACGAAGATACAATGAGGAGTATATTAAGTTTGGCTTTATTGAATGTCCGTCTAATGCAGGGGTTCTTAACCGGGGGTAAATTTACCCCCTGGGGGTAAATTTTACCTACCGAGGGGGTAAATTTACTGACTCATAAATTAAAGAAAACTTCATTTTTTCAGTTATTATAATACTGGTAGTGTTGCACTCGATTTTGATTCAAATTTATGCTAAATGTAAGTTTTCGTCTTTTTCTTTTATCTCCACGCAAGTAGACTGCCAGTTTCATTTCAGCAGCGTATGTGTGTTACATTTTTGGAAAAAATGGATAATTTCTTTCAACAAAATAATATATCCTGGAATCATGTGGGTTTACTTTGCACAGAAGGTGCCCCTTCTATGCTCGGTACTAAGTCTGGCTTTACAACTCTGGTGGAAAAAACGCGCACTGAACATCATTTCTACTCACTGTGCCCTTCATCGACATGCACTGACAAGTAAAATCCTTCCAGAATATTTGAAAGCAGTATTGAAGCACGTGGTTGAATGTGTGAATTTTATCAGGGCACGTGCTCTAAATCATCGTCTTTTCAAAGTGGTTTGTGATTAGATGGGATCAGAACACTCTGTTCTCCTTTATCTTACCGAAGTTCGGTGGCTCTCTATAGGGGTCTTGTTTTGTCACGAGTTTTGGAATTAAATGGTGAAATCGAGATTTTTCTTCGAGAACGCAAATCCGCGTTGAGTAAGCACTTTGGCGACAACAAATTTATTGGTACATTGGCTTACTTAACGGACATTTTTTCAAGTTTAAACCAGCTCAATATGCAAATGCAAGGAAAAGTGTGACCATTAATTATAGATGTACATGATAAAATTCAGGGCTTTCAGACAAAATTAGATCTGTAGAGTAGAAGAGTTCAAAAAGGAAATTTTTAGTACTCATATTTACGCAAATTTTCCAACATTTGATGATTGGAAAGTCAGTAGAAGTCGCAACGAGATTTCTGACTTCGAAGTCGACATACGCCAGCACCTTGCCGCCCTAAAAAAGAATTTTGAAGGTTACTTCGAAGGTGAAAGTTTTAACAGTACCGTACTGCTCTTTGGATAACTCCTCCCTTCGAAGCCAAGTTAGAAAGTATTGCTGACGATGATCTTTGCAAAGATGAATTGATTGATATTCAATGTTCAACAACGCTTTGTTCCAAATTCTTATCGTGCAATGGTGACTTTTCCAAGTTATGGTGTGGATTAGTCGAAGAGTTTCCTACGCTGACTAAGCATGCATTTGAAGTTATTATACCTTTCCAACTACTTATCCGTGTGAAGCAGGGTTCTCTTCATTGTTGACTATTAAAACAAAACATCGATCTCGCTTAGTCTCCAAAGACGACATGCGAGTAGCTCTTTCAACGACTGTTCCAAGAATCTCCAAAATTGTTCGTGGAAAGCAAGCACAAAAGTCATTTGAATAGACCAGGGGTGACGAACCTTTTTGCAGTCGCGGGCCACTTTGTCAATTTCACATGAGTTATCGGGCCACACAACTTTTTAATCGTAGCCTATAGACCAGGGTTCCCGACTCGTTTTTAAATTGACCCCTTTTTAAAAAAAAATTCAGTTCGGTAAAATCTTGCGACCCAAATTCGTAATATTTTAAAAGCCATACAAGATTGTGTTGCAAACAAACAACACTACAAAAGCAGTAACTTTTTCCGAAAATAATATGTTTATCAAATCACTTATGAGATAGCTGTGCTGGCTTGCTGTCAGAGAGTTTTTTAAATCGAGGCGTTATTTTGCTTAGGCATAGCCGCATGTCGGCTTTAATTTCTAGCCGGTTTCGCTGTTCAGTTTTCAATATGCACATGGTGCGAAATCCAATCTCACAAAGCCAAGTTGTTGCAAATGGAATCTGTTTTTGAATCACTAATTGTGAAACTGTGGTAGGCTATACACTTTGTAGGCTACATGGAACCCCAAAAGTGGATGTATGCAGAATCTTTGGGGTATTTGTCTTTGTAGGACGCAAAAGAAATACGATTTGCTACTTCTGTCCATAAACTGTTCTGCAACATGGATGGAAAGTTGAGGCAGATCTTTTCCAACAAATGGATCAATTATCCAATCATTTTGGTTATTAAGTGTTAGAAATTCTCCATAGTAGTGCAAAAACTTTTTGGCAAACTGTTCCAGGTGTCCAATTATGGTTTGCTTAAAATCAACTTCCTTGCCACAAATATATTGCGTTAGCTGAGGAACGATATCGTACTCATCTCTGGTGACATAACTTTTCCAAAATATGAGTTTTTGTGTTAAGCAGAAACTTTTGGGGCGCGATTAATCACCGTAAAACCGTTGCCTTGCATATATAAATTTAGAGAATTCAGAGAATCAAATATATCGGCAAGGTAAGCAACTTTTGCCTTGAAGTCTTCTTGCAAAAACTTCTCGGCTAATCTCACACAGTTCTGTTGCCTCAGGAAGATAGCAATCTCCTCCCGCAAATTACAAACTCGCTTCAGGACACGACCTCGTGACAACTATCGCACTTTTGTGTGCAACTGCAATGCTTGATAATCAGAATCCACAAAGAGGAAAACAAATGCCTATTAAGTGGACTTGTTTTGATGAAGTTTACACACTTCGCATCATTCAACACTTCGTGCAGCTCTTGAGACAGCTTTTTTGCAGCAAAGGCCTCTCTGTGGAGAAAGCAATAAGTCCATACAGCACTTGGGGCTTTGTCTTTGAAGCGTTTTACCACACTAGACTATGTGTCGCCCAACGTGTGGAAAACTTTGTCATGGTTTGTCCGACATAGCGTTCGTGACATATAGTGCACGTTACAATATATATCCCGTAATTTTGTCAAGTTAATTTACGTTTGAGACTGAAATTTTTTTGTTGGGTTTACATTTAATAATAATAATAACAATTATGTAAAAGCGAAAGCTGTTAAATCTTCTTGCACTACGATCATGCTACAAAGCTTTCCGATGTCTCGACATGAAACGCTTCATGACTTGTGTTTATATTTTCCAGTTTTGTGATCGATCTCTTCACGTTCTAATTTTTTTTTATTGTTATTTTTTCGCCCAAGATACAATATGCCTGAAAAACAAGCGACCCAAAAAAATTATCAGGCGACCCAACTTTGGGAACCACTGCTTTAGACTAACTTGGTGGCAACAAATTTTTATTCAGAAAAGCCTAACATGATATCTAGGCAACAGTTTGTTGAACATCGAACTTTGTTTGCTTGCAAGTCAAGCAAAAAACATGATTTCTAAACAAAGTTTGATGCAAAACTACCAGGAGCCTATCTAGGCGTTGTCAGTCCGAGGATAAAGATTCAAAACCAACCAAACAGATATGGAAGCTGGAAAACAGCAAAGGAAAGGTGTACGATAACAGTGAAGGCATAAAACAGCTTTGAGATGTCTTTTGTCTTGAATGCATGAGCGATTGTGAAATTGTTTTGCGGGCCGCACAAAATTCTTTGACGGGCCGCATGCGGCCCGCAGGTTCGTCACCTCTGGAATAGACATTATTTTTCACAGAACCCCGTCAAGAACAATCGTGTCTTCGGCAAATAAACAGCTTGTTTTTGATATATGCCAAGGTAAATCCGGACAAAAAAGGATGTTTTGCATTTCTTCGCATGGTTGACTGGACACGATGACATCACAAGGGGCCACCAAAACGGTGGGGGTAAATTTTACTTTTTTCATTTGGCAAGGGGTAAACGAGACAAAAAAGGTTAAGAACCCCTGGACTCTAATGTAACTAAACCTCACAAATAACTCCGAGAATTGATGACTTATGCAATAAGAAGCAATCCCATCCGTCCCATTGATGTTATCAGTTTTTTAAATAAACAAAATTCGGTTTTATTCGTTTTTGCTTTTGCATTGGGGGTCCGCAAATAAACAGATTCACAAATAGTGGTTTGTGAATCTGTTTCGTGGCCCAAAAAACTTTGGGAAATCCTGCAGTAGTGCACGCACCTATTTGGCAGGCATGTAACTGTCTGCACCTGAAAAGCGCGCTCTGCTTTTTAAGAGGTATCGTACAGTAGAGTAGATGATACGTTCTATTACTGTAGTCTTGCGTTGTTTCAATGATTGACATACCACTACTGTAAATCATGCAACTAATTTTGTTTTTGCTTCCACCAGTATATTTTTCTGGAATCTGGAAATTAATCTTAAAAATGTATTGAATTTCAATTTTCCAATGATGTTGTTAGTTTCAGAACACATGATAGCGTTCGGGGACGACAAAGGATGCTTAGTAATCTGGGACTTTGATAAAGGTGTCTCCAATAAACACTTTCCTGACGGAGGACACCAACAAATAGCATGTGTGGTCTTTTCACCTTATTATTCTCACCTAGTGGCTGTTGGGTACAAAAGTGGAGCTGTTTCCATCATCGATATCAACAACAAGGGCATGGTATAGTTAGAATTATTTTGTTGACTATATAATATATACAGTATAATGAGCATAGGCGCTGACTTTTATTTTTGCACGGGGTGGCGGATAGCACAATATGGCAACCTAAAAACTTTAAAACTGCATGTTTTTGTTTGATTTTTACTAAGCGTGTTTCGTAGATGCAATTTTATTTTCACACCTGATTTGTAGCTCCATACAAAGCAACTTTAAAACAAAGCACAGGAGGTATGTCGTGAATTTTATTGTTACGTTGCTGCTCTGACACTTAACATTTGGCAAAAGTATTTTTGCGAACAGCAGCTCTGTCAATCCAACTGTTAATCAACTGGTCAAGTTGTAACCGTGAAGCTTCAGCTTGATAAACATTTAAAATTAGGACGTGGTTCAATCGCTGTTGCGTCATGGTAGATCGCAAGTAGATTTTTATGCGCCTGAGTGCACTAAACGATCGCTCCGCCTCGCAGGTGGTGGAAGGCAACGATAAGTATATTTTCACAATGCAGACCACGTTTGGAAGCATTAATGAAATTGTTTCATTGCTTGCAAATAGATCACGCAGTTGCGACCTAGTTGAAACAAAAGTTTGTTTTAGCTGTTGAAAACTTTCCAGCTGTTGCAATTCCAGACGCAGAAGCGTTGGGTTTATGTCATCTTTATATGTGGCAGCGACATTTTCAAAAGCAGCTCTGTTCTCTTCCGATGCTTGATCCTTGGCAAGCAGAACTGTTTCCATGTCATTGATCGTTTTCATGTCCTGCTGTGAATAACGTGACAAAAGTGAAGAAGAACACTGTTTAAATATGTCTAAATAAATGCTTTGGTAGTAAGCATCTATGGTAGAAAAAACGGTTGCTGTTGCTGGTCATCGAAAGATCTTGCAGTAGGCTACGTCTACCACGGCCAGTACACGGCAAAGATGGCAACTGCAAACCCATATCAACACCTGATTTTTTACATGCGTCGAACAACGCAGATGCCTCACTTTCTGTTGCTGCTCATAAATCTTGAGTAATCGAAAAAGGTTGCTTTTATTATTGGGAATTGGCAGGGGATGTAGCTTTCCTCGAATAGAATCATGTAAACGTGTAAATTTGCAGAACGTTAAAACTGTTACTTTACTAAGTGCACTTTTTAAATAAAATTCAAAAAGTTTCGAAAATTGCATTTTTTTAATGAAATTTGAAAATAGATATTCATTTAGGGGGTGGAGCTATCAATCATCGAGATAATTTTATTTCCAAGTATTTTATAGCTGTCATAATTTATAACGATATTATGAGCAGTTTAAAATTTTTCAAAAAAGATTTTTGAGGGAGGCAATGGAAAGATCGTATTTTATTGATTAATAAATCCCATTGTAAACCTAACAAATGTAACAATGACTTATGACAAGTAACAAATAAAACGATCGCAACAACAACCAGGGAAAAACTCGTAGCCACGTGTTGCGTAATCTTCACGTAGCTTGCTGATGTTACGCAAGTATCATGCTTGTGACAAAAACAATCATTTTCTTCGCAATACTGTATTGGTTCACCTCTTGCTTTACGTTGACTTGATGCGAAAACCAATGATCAAAAAAAGATTTAAACGTCCGTTCAAATTACATGTAAGTAATGTAACTTAAACGGGGTGGCTGCCACCCCGCCACAACGGTTACGGAGTGGCGTGGCCACCCCGTAACCCCGTAAGTCGGCGCCAGTGATAATGAGTATATATTATTTAATGAAAGTATTTGAACCTAATGCATGTCTTCAGCATATTATCTTCTATTTCAGCTTGTAGGCTTACTCATAATTCCCATCAAGCATAAACTGCATTGACTTAATAATGCAACGAGTAATGCTTTAATCTGGTTTATGTCAGATAACAAGATGACGTTCTAGTTCATTTAATGTAGGCTATTGAAATAGTTGGTACTGTGAAGTTCTCCTACAAAAAAAAGGTTGCTTGTTGAACAACAAATATTTATCTGCTCTATTTAGAATTAGAATGTGACAAAGAAGTATATTTGAAACAATGTGTGAAGGGATAGAAAGTTTAAATCAACAGAATGAAACTACAACAGTTTTTCAAGCTGCATTAAAACAACTCAAAGGTGGCGATAAACAACAAAAATTACATTTAGTTCAAGGAGAAATGGAGAACTTTTAAAAGAAGAAAACAAAATGCTTTCAGCCTGGAAAGACTGCTTTTTAATCTGTTGAACACAAAAAAACTTTTCAACTATTATATACTTGACTATAACACTGGACAAATCGGGCCATACCGAAACCTCTACAATTAACACTGAACCATTCGAAATGCTTGATTTGCTGGCAGCTATCAAAACTCGTCGTAACAACAAATTGCCCGGATCAAACGTAATACTCACTAACAAAGCTATAAAATATGGAGGCCAAACAATGCATGAACTTGTACTAAAATTATGTAATGCTGTGTGGTAAACAGGTAAAGCATCAAATGAATGGAAAAAAAACAGTCTGATAATTCCACTTTCAAAATCCGGAGACTTAATGCTAATGTGCAGTTGAATTCCCTGCAATTCGAGGAATCCTACAAAGTGATAGTTTGACTCCATATATATAGTATATTCATAATAGTAGTGGATTACATACTGAAAGGATCTTGGAGTGTAACGAATGATTTTCAAATAAGCATTCTTTTGTTAATTATATGTGGTATTTGCTGATGATGTTGCTCTGCTGGAAGAAAACATGTAAAGTGTCCAAAGCCACGTTGAAAGACTGCAGAAGCTGATGAGTGAAGACTGAAGAGGTTGGACTTTTAAATAATGTAAAGAAAACAAAGTAATTGACTGTTAATATTCTCACATGACACTCATTACAAATCAATGGACTAAACATGCAAATCAGTTTAAATATCTTGGATCACTAATTGGAAGACCTGGCTCAGACATTCAAGATCGACTACACAAAGCAAATGCAGTGTAGCGCTTTGTGTTTCACCTTAGGTCTTTTCAACGTTTGTTACCGTCGTGAAATTGTCTCAGACAGAAAATTGCACAATATATGGGACAGCACTTTTTGTCATTATCTTTGAAACTGAAATAATATCAAACGCTTGTTCTTCCCGTTTTTACATAATAAATTCTTGTGAAACATGGAAACTAACATTAGAACTTCAAAATACACATTAAACACACCATCGTTAAGAAGAATTTTCAAACTTTCATTGACTGAACAATGAACATATTCACAATTGACCTGTTATATGGTGCTTTGCTGTAGGAGAAACTCTCCTACTTCAACAAATCAACAAACGTCAACTTCTCTGATTGGGACATAGAATACGACATCCAATAAGCCCAGTTTACGGTGAAACTCTGCTATTATCAAAACTGATCCAAGGCAAAAGAAGCCAAGGAAGACCAGTACAAACTTTATGCCTATGGAGTTTTCTCCCACAGAAGGCCTTCCTCCCGGAAAGCGTAAACCCTGAAAGTACAGTATTGGCGATGCCTCAATCGCTTAAGAACTGGCATTGAAAGATGTGAGACGTTGATGCGACACAGAGGATATTCTTTGGGTAGCACAAGTTGTAAATGTAGACACTTAAACATGAGCAAACGATGCAACATTTCCTCGAATGCCCTGTCCTAAAACCAAGATGCTCTGCACAGGATTTAGCCGAGTTCAACGATAGAGCAAGAGCTTGCGTGAGGCTCTGAGCTACGGCCTTGTGACACACGATGAAGAAGTACAAACTTTCATGCGAAGGGTTCGATTGCTCACAGATCACAGTCCGCGAGGACTGCTACAGTTGGCTGAAAATCGCCAATTATGGAGACTTTTAATTGACTCTATTTTGCACCCTACTGGTGTGAAATAAATTATTTTTATTAATATTAATTGAATAGAGTCATAAGCTGTGTACCATAAGTTAACGCTGGCCGACATTTAATTTTTCGCACTTACTGTCGCAACTTGTAATGATGATGTATTGTCATGGTGTTGTATCTGTTTCCACGCAGGTATATAGAAAGCTCCGTGGACATGGCAATGAAGTGCAATCAATCGTGTGGTCATTTTATCCTCAAGAAAATATTTTCAATGTTTCCAAGTCTGACCAAGAAAATGATAGAGCGACAGGGCATCCATCACAGCAAACTGAGTAAGTAAAGCGGCAGCTGTTGTTTATGTAGCAGTCTTTGTACCATAGCTATCTTGTACCGTACTATTCTCACAACAGATGAAATAAAAAGTTTTCTCTTTCTCACAGTTGCACGAAGCCATGTGCAACAGTATTGCCATACTCTGCCGGATTAATTTGTTTATGGCTGCTGCACCAATTCTCCAAGCTGCCTAGCACTGGTCTTTAACACTTTTTCTCTTCTGCTAAGCTGAATGTGATCTCTAAAAAGTTTTCACCTAGTTTTGAGGTGATTTTTTTTCGTCGATTTTATCAAGATCTCTGAAAATTTTGGATGCAGGTCTCATTTATTTCAACTGTCCAGAATCAAAAATTTTTTCAATTTTTATTCTCGACTGCTTTGACGTTTCACCAAATTGGAGACAAAATTTCACAGCTGGCAACATTGATGTGTAATAATATATTTATTATATATGCAATATGCATTGGATTTTATCTTTCGTGTTCGATGATTGAGCGAAAGAGGTGGTGAATGTATTGCGTTCATACACTGTGCTTTGTTGCTGCAGGAAAGGAGAAGCCATTCTTGCCACCGGGAGCAAAGATAGAACTATCAGGCTGTGGAGTTTATCGAAAGGAAGAACAGTCAAAACTTTAAAAATTCCGTCGAAGCCTTCAAAAGGTATTTCTGCTCAACCACCCGTGCCTGAGTATAACGAAACGTTTCATATATTCAATAATCAAGTTGTTGAATTTACTTCATTATTATTTCAACAAATGTTTTTTAACACTATTTTAAATTTATACAAGCCATGCAAGAACACATAATTTTGGCTCCATTGTTAAAAAGCTTATATGCAAAAAGGCACACATTCTTGAGTTTCGAATAGCACCAATTGTTTGGTAATAAATAAATTAATATCGGTCGTCTGTTGCAATTTTTTACGATGGACAATTCAGTTGCTCAGTCTATTATTGCTCCAAATCTTGTTCAAAGTCACCGCGAAATGGTGATAATGACGTCATGCTTGTAGGTAGACGAGTGAGTGGTGACGGTGGGCATCTCTACGTCACGCTTCACTGGCCAAAGGACTCGGAATCAAGAATTGTGTCGTCATCCTATAATGGTGACATCCTTCTGTGGGACCTGAAAAAGGGGGATAAGGAAATGTACCAGGTTCGCATGTGGCCATAGGGCAAAACGTTATCTTGTGCGTTTGATGAACAGTTGAACAGATTTCCGTTGCAACTCTAGAAGTGACACACAACTTTCCTTTTGCACAAAAAAATTATAAGGTTTTTGCAAAGGTCTTGTCTGGGAATTCCCCCGATTCTGGACACCAGAGAATCGTCTTCAATATAAATCCCGGTATGGCTCCCGAGACCCTGATATCCACTTCTATGGATCGCCACATCAAGTTGTGGTCCCTCAATTCTCCCCAAGCGCCCCCGGTCTGCTCGTTACCGACACTTGGTGGATTTGTGTACTCGATAGCAAGTATGTGGCAACTTTATGTGATTGCGTTTGATTATTTTGTGTATTTCGTAACTACCTTCATGCTTGTTATCATTGTTTTTGTCGGCTTGTTTCTTAAGATGTCGTTGAAGATGTTAACGTTACTTTGCCTAATGCTCGGCCGATCCCTCGATATCTCACCATTTTTCAATGCTTCCAGTTTCGCCCGTCAACCCCAGCTTGGTGGCAGTGGGCGTCGGTGTTGATGGCGTCATCATGGTGTGGAAGACTAAGAATCCTAGGAATCCATTTGACATCAACATTCTCTGGCAAGGCATCAACAAAGAAAAGGTGAGGAGATCATAATCTCTTTCTGAAACTGCTGTAATCGTTACCAACTTTTGTTGTTTGTGAAAACTCCACAATCCACATCCACAACTTTGTTTTCACTCTTTTTTTCTCGCAAGTTGAGCTTCTTTAAATTTCACGTTACCTCAGTAACCGTTACGTCACGAATTGCTTTGTCATCAAATCTGACGTTGCAGGTCATGTCGTTAGCGTGGCACCCAAAGAATGACGGTCTTCTCGCATTCGGCACAGATGATGGAAAGGTGAGAGCCCTGTTTGTGTTATTGCCATCAACCCCTGGATATTTGCACAAATTTGTCGTGTTTTTTTACGTTTTCCACAAGCCACCATAGAAACAGACATGTCCTATAGTTTATATTATCTAGATACAGAGTTTCCCAAACTCATTGCCGCGGCAGATACCAAAATGCTTTGATATGCCCTAGTCCACAAAAGTTTAAAAACCACTACTTTGGAAATTAGTTATGGTTTTAATCATACAGTATTAGTATTACTAAATTAAAGATAATCATCATCATAACTAAATTTACTAATAATCGAGATGAATTTGTAAAGATTACATCATGTTTATGACTTCGAGTTAACTTTACGTCACCAGGTTGGGTTATATGACGTGTTGTCGATGCGTGCGCCTATTCTGTCGGAGACCTGCCATGCGAAGACGGTTTATGCCATGTCTTGGGGCCCGCGTTGTGGCGCCGATGGGGGAGGACTATCAGACATTTGCTTGTACACATGCGGGGGAGAGGGTGTCGTCTTTATGCACCTCCCGTCCTTGGTGAGCTTAGTGACGTTGTTAACTTTTTCTGTTCATTGTGACAACCTCTGATGTTAATCTCAGTAGTTGTCGCCTTGTTGTGCAGCCTGACCACACATTAGCCAAATTGTTGTTGCAACTTGAAAATCTTGTGACATTGTGAGGTAATAATCCTTCTGTTATCAATCTCAGAAAGGGGAGGTAGTGGACATAGCAACCGTCATAGCAACTACCAATCCCGCCCACCACCCTGGACGACGGAGCGAGGTCAGATGGCGGCCCGGCCATGATATGGTTGCTCTGGGCAACGATAACGGGTGAGTCCATCATTTTGGATGCTAGTTTTCTAGATAGCTATGTTTGGAAATAGGTTGTTCTCAACTTTTCATGTCACAAGCACAAGTTGAAGTATTAATTTTAAACTGTCTTAGTGTCACTTCAATATCAGACCACGGTTGAAGCGAAGTCTTTTGTTTGCAAGTTTTACAATTTCTGTCGCACTGAAACGTTTCGGTAACATTTTTATTGAAAACAAAGTGATTACACCACTAAAGGAAACGGAAGCAATAAAATAGATATCGAACATTACGGATAATCTACCGGTAGTTCCTTTGTCTTATCGCCTCCAAAAAAGCTTTTACTTTTATTGCGCTTAAAAACTTTTGTTTATCTTCTTTAATCTCAAAATTGTTCCCTAACAATTTGTTTTCTCTTAGGAGCTTCGATGTCTACTTCGGCCCCTCCCTGCGTCACGTGATCACCGTCAAGGTTCACAACAAGCTCATAAACTGTCTCCGCTGGTGCCCAGTGCCATTTGACCATGGTATTTCATGGCTTCGTCTTATCCCCGCTTTATTGTTTTATTGTAGACATTAGATAAGTTAGAAAACACGTTCCGGAAAGAGAAATAAAGTTAAATTGTTAAATTTTATCCAAAATTTTGTCAAAAGCTGCAGAGTTATTTCGATGTTGCACTTCTCAGACAGAAAATCGTCATTTTTTTACATTGATTTGAAGCAATATAAAATACGACTGAGTTGCTGTCTGGGTGTCAGTCCCAAATTGAATACTCCCAAATTTGGTGTTGTGAGTCTTTGTGTGCAAAGTAGCAATTGCAGAAAGAACCCACTAAAACTGGAAAAAAACATGTTTCGAACAACTGCAATGTTTTGTTGCAGAGTTTCACAATATGATCGCATCCGGGTCCAATACTTCTCAAGTCTGTGTCACAAACCTCACCGGAAGTTTCCAAGCTTTTAACGAAGCCATGCCGCCTTCTCCTGGTGAAGAAGGTGTGTAGATATTGGCTGATAGTGCTGTAAATGCCTAACATTTTATTTGGGTCACTTTTTTTTCTGTTACTCATAGCTTTCATCCCCTTTCGTTGAATGCCTTTTTCCCAATTTTGTTAACAGACAACACATCCACCCGAGTGCTCAGTGAAGCATATCGGACGTTATGCGGTCACAATGGGAAGATAACTGATCTATCATGGAACGCCATCCAACCATCGCAACTTGTGTCGGCTTCGTACGATGGCACCCTACAGGTACGAGGGGTTCATATGTTCAAGGGTACATTACATTAATTTATGACCCCTAGTATCCTCTTTTTGTTGTAGTTGTTCGGTTGTTCCTGCGTCCGAAGTAAACACATTATCATCTACATTCGGGGCTTGCTAGTTTTCGGCAGCGTTTGGTTCAAAAGGTTTTCAGCAAGTTTTATTAAATGTGTTTGTATTGTCTGTCATGCCAATCAATGAGGCGCGTCGCTCCATGTAATTTTACTTCTCATCATCTTCATTGTTTTGTTTACAAGTTAAAAAAATTTTGCCATTTTATCCAAGTCATTCTGTGCCGCTGAAATGATTGTTACCAATCATCCAGGTGTGGGATGTACCACGGGGTGAGGGGGCGGCCAACTACCGGAAGCACAATGGGAGGGTGCTGTGCGTGGGATGGAGTGCGCTACCGGATAAGGATACGGACACCGGAAGCATATTTTCCGGCGCCGATGATTATTCCGTGCACGTTTGGAGGAGCGAGAAGCAAGAGAACAAGATGCCGCCCAAAGGTAGGTGATGTATTACAAGAGGACGTGTCCTCACAGAGGACTGTCACAATTTTGAGTGCTGCTCTGACTTTCCCTTCAGCAACATTTTTCGGCTTGCGCTTACGAATGCTTCATGTAAAACAGCCTGTTTTGTTGGTGATCTAAAGATCTTCGCTTGCTTGCTTGAATGGAACTTTGTGTAGCGGGCTGACAGATTTCGTATCGGTGTTTCACTACCCAGACAGCAAAATCTGTCATTTTTACATTTTACAATCAATGTTCAAATGACAGATTTGGCTGTCTGAGTAGTTGTTAAGCCCATAGATCCAAGGGCGTGTTGCAACCAGTGGCGGGTGGCGCCTACGCGACTGGTGTATCAAAGGTGAATATTTAAGGTCCATCTGGTTGTGACGTCGTTTTAATGTAATTGTTACGTAGAAAACCAGTTGGTGGGCTACACACAGAAGCAAACTTCTCAATGGAAAAGAAAGAGCAAGAAGAAGCAGAGGGAGGGCTCCAGTGCACCGCCTGCCGGTGAGTGACGGAGTAGTTGTCAAGTAGCCAAGACAAAGCTGTTATTTTAAACAAATGATTTTGTCACCGTATTATCGTTACCGACCCTGTTTCACGCGTATTTCATTTAACATTGATTGGCCGTGGGATTCTTAGCCTAGAAAACCTCTATGGAAGCATAATCCATGCAGTTTCGCACACTTGTAGACAGTGGAGGCTTTGAACCATTGACGCAGGCCCAGTCACTGAGATTGACCGAGTGAGGTTTCCGCTTGTTGCAGAAGTGTTGGATTATTTTGAATTTTTCTATCCACCTGGTGCTATTGAATGGAAATTAATGTGTCCTTGAAATGCGTTGCTCAAGCGCACACTCTAGGAGCCGAACAATCGTTTGTTGATGTTGCCGTTTCTTCATGCACCAAATGAAGAGCTAAACCGGTTGCGATATTGGGGTCGACTAATTGCTTCAAATAATTTTTGTTAGCAATCTGTGTGCAACGCCTGGTAAGTTTTTATCCTGTCTCTGCTAATCGGATCATTATAATGTCACAGTTTCGATCAGTAACCATGGTGACGGTTGCTTGGATATCGATCAGCTGTTGGAACGTAAGAAGTTGGAACTATTGAAGGATATCGACTTGCATGGTTGGTTCTGCTTGTGTTACAAAGTGCTGCATTCGTTTTATAAGCTTCTACTCGTTGGAAACAATGGCTTGGCTATGTCATCTGTACAACCGCATATTACCGTTACATGACAATCAAACATTTGTTTGCCACAGACGTTATGCTAACATCTAGCATACGCAACATTTACGCCACTTGTTGTTTCCACAGACGGAGTCTTGGATAAGGAACCGATTTATAGGTAGGTGGAATGGCGCGTCGATGTGGCGCCCATTAAACAAAATGAACCGAACAGAGCAAATGTGCTAGTATTATATTTCAGTGATAGCTCGTTTCAAGACTGGTGATTCAAGTGGCTGTTAGTGGGATTTTGTAGGTTCATTCACAACACGATGAATGATTAATCTACTTAATTGATGTTCTGAAGACTTTAACCTACTAAGATTCACGATAAAAGTTAACCTCACTGCGTTTCAATATAATACAAACCGTTGGACTTCATCTGACCAACAATCACCACTGCAGCTGAGATGTCTTTGTTTTTCGAGATCTGCTTACCACATCAACGCCCGCGACGTTTAGTTTCGACCAAAAGTGCTCGCCATGTTCTCAATAAAAGTGTGTAGCACAAGCCATGGATTTTCTACGGTCAATATTTAATAGAGGTTGAAGACTTCAACTTGAAGTCGTGTAGATAAAGGTGGTTTCATGACAATTATTTGAGGACAAGAAGATAATGTTCTCATAATGCTAAGCCGGCATTGACGAGAGCAGGGTGACCAATTCCTTTCTCTCGGCCGCCTACCCTTCCGCAACTTCTCCCACCCAATTTATTACATCCTGGGTAGAACTGAGCGGTATTTATCAACAACCGGCTAATCAATCAAAAAGTCGGGAGTCGAATCAGAATTGCATAATTGGAAGGCAAGTTCCTTATGCGCCATCCCATCACTGTAGTGTACCATTAGGAAGTGTTCTTATTTCAATTGGCTTGTCAAACCCCTTGCATTTAAACAGTATTTTTATTGCAACGCTTTCTTTGCGCAGTACCCGGAACGGTCTCCACGCCCCACAACTGGCCGGGCTGAACCCGAACGCCCAGCCCTGGAAAGCTGCTACTCCTAGTGACGAGATACTGATGGAGCTTTCTGCTGCTAGAAAAGTTGCCATGGAAACGAAAGACGACGACGGCGTTGCCAGTAGTCATAACAACCGAAGAAAACGATTCAAGAATTTATTTCCATTGTCAGTCGCTCTGGTGAGTTGGACATGCTCTTATATGAAGTGTCTCTGCTGAAGATGATCCATTAATCTTTGACCTTCCTCAGGACAATCAAAGCAAGGAGAAGCAGCAAGAAGACTGTATCGACATTGTGAGGTGGAACAATGATCAGCTATCGCGTCATATTCCCGACAGGCCCAATATCGGATTGTATGGGGACAGACGGTCCGTATACAGGTCAATTCTTGGAAAAATCTTGAAAAATCTGTTGTCATTTACTTTAAATCGTTATAAGGAAAGAATCGGCCACCTCCACTAGTGCAGACAAAACCAAATCTGGATGCTGCTAACTTTAAATGCTAGTATTTTTTATCAACTTTTACCAGCTAATGAAACAAGAATTTAGAATGGACTTTTTAAGTAAAAAGGTGAAAGATCGAAGTTTAATATTTTTGTTCAATCAATTGTTTTCTATAAGTTCAATACTTGCTAACCGCTTGCAGAATGTTGCACAAAGAAGACGAGAAACTGGTGGAAATGGGTAACTACGATGGGAGCTACGCACTCAAACTCTGGAGAGCCGACGTCATAGGTAACTTGTTGAGCCGTCATGGGCTTTCTGTTTGTGAGCAAGCGTTTATTGCCTGCGTTATTTTGTAGCTTATGTGGGAGACGCCTCATAGGCATTAGGGCGCGCTCCTCAGGCACATACGAAGCTCTAGTTCCTGGTTAGGTTGCGCCAAAATGCAAGCGTCAGGCATGCTGTGCGGTCCAGTGAAGTCTCTGCATTGTTATCGCCCAAGAAATGATATTCTTTTAGCACCAGACGAACTCCATCTGTTTGTTGCTGGGTTTAGCGTTGCATTGAAGCTCTGCCAACGAGTGCCAGCATTGGCCACTGTCTGTTTCCGATCATGAGTTTTGTTATACTTTGTTATCACTTGAAGGCGCTATCGAGAGTGCAATCGAGCGGAACGATCTGACCGACCAACTGGTTGCCATGGCACCGATGGCCGGTTATGACGTATGGTTACACGCATGCGCATCATTCGCCGATCAGCTGTCTCGAGAAGGATTGCATCTCCACGCCGCCAACTACCTATTGGCTTGCAACAAGGTGAGATTAATGTAACCTATAACTGTAATAACCTCATTCTTAATGATTTCATGAATTATACAACAATTATAATATGTCTGAGTAGTATATTAAAACGTTCGGACCAATAAGAACCATGCAGAAAGTATACCCACGCTAATTTTAATGCAACATCTATGAAGGTACAATGCAGTCTATCTACGCCGCTTGTTACGTTGTAAAATTATGCCGCCTGGCAAAGATTAATCATCATCAATAAGTTCCTTTCTCTCGTCGAGGGTTGGAGGCAATGATACGCCAAGTTTCTCTGTTGTGAGATTCTTTTACTGCAGTTTTGTAATGAAGTCCCGACCAGTCTTCAATATCATTAGTCCAAATTCTTGGTGGTCTGCCTCTATTTCGTTTGCCCTTTGTAAAAGCGCTAAGATCGATGCATATTCACGATGGATGTAGCAATGTAAAAAACTCACATTAATCAATATTGCGTTGTAGTTTAGGCAAATGCGTGATTTGTGCTTTTATGTTATTTCAAAAAACGACTTCTTTGATCACACTCCTGTTCTGATTATTTTTCCTTCTAGTAGTTGTCTTTGAATAGAATTACTGCAAATCATGTGGCCAAAATATTTCAATTTTCTTGATTAATAAATGAACAATTTTTGCAACTGGTTGATGCTTAAAATCAATCATGAAAAATCAAACGAAGACATAATTTACCATTATTTTTATCCTCGTCAAGTCAGTTTTTGTCATTTCATCATTGATGCAGTTGAATCGCTTTGTATCTTGTTGCTATAAGTTCAGAACAAAGTTCACGTTACATTGTCATTCTTTATTAGGTACCGGAAGCGATAAGTTTGTTGCGTGACAATAAGCACTATAGAGAAGCTGTTGCCATGGCGCGGGCCCGTCTCCCCGACAACCACGAGCTCCTTCTATCAACCGTAAGAACGTGGGCGCACCGATTAAAGAATGGTGGGTAGATGATTCATCTTCTGCTTGCCCTATTGCTTGCATTATCATCTGAGGGCTTCATTAGTCTACTGTACTTTCAGTGACTTCTTTATTGTTTTCTTCACCAAGCTTGCCGCTTGTTTCTTAGGTTTGTCACGAGGCGATGGTAAACTGACATGCTTGGTAATGAAAGAATGTACGAAAAAGATTTGTTAAACATATGAACAAAACTAAATCAAATATAGTTATTACTATCTGAAGCCTTTACAAATTGTTTCACCTAACGGATCATCAGAAGGTCTGAAAAAACATGCAAACAGTAAAGAATCGATAATTCTGAAAAGATATTAAACATTACAACTGTAATTTAATCTGCCAAAAAAATCTCAATCTGTACTTCCTGAGAAGATATTAAATATTACAACTGTAATTTAATCTGCAAAAAAACCCTCTAAACCTCTAATAAACCTCTAATCTGGTTTTGAACAGAACTATGGGTATGATTTTAAATTGGAACACGATTAGTCAGCTAACAAATCGAGTTTATTGAGCTTTCACGAATGCCCAACTCACACTTAAACCTTGATAACAACCTTCGCAGACTTGTTACCAACTTGCAAACATAGCAACCTGGAGGCTTGTTGCACCCTTTGCTTTGGGGTCATTGATTGCTAGTCGGAATAAAAACTGATAGTTGGCAGTTTACAATCCACTGACTGCCATTGAATGCATTGCAGGTGGCTCGTTGGAAATGGCTGCTAAATGTTTCGTCTCCATCAAAGAATACAAGATGGCGGCAGAGTGCCTTGCCGAGAGAGCTAGCACGAAGACGTCACAATTGAACAAAGATGACATGCGGTCCCTTTTCTGCGCCACAGCTCTTGCAAAGTCAGCTGGATTAGAAGATTCACATCTTTTTGCTAAGCCCGCTATTTTGGATATTGCGACTCTTAGTGGCAGGTGGAAAGACGGACAAGTAGCCGCTAGTAGCTTCAATTCCGACCTCACCGAAATCAGGTTTGGTTTGGCTGTCATTTTTACTTATAATTTGGGAGGAGAAGTTTCTTAATTAACATCACATCTCAAAGTAAATCTGGAATGTTTATAGTCATAACGTGACCTTGGTTACGATCGCTTAATTGAGTGGTTTTGTTTTATCATTTCAACTTTCAAGTCACTTTATTGGATCTAATGCACAGAAAGGCAAGGCATCTTCCTGTTTGCTTGCTCGGTGCAACATCCACTTGCTTTCAAAAGTTGGCGTCACAAGAATGAAATGTATTGACATTTCGTTTTTATTCTTGATTGTGACGTCTTATTACGTAGATTGCTTCTTTGCCTCCACGAGCTGTTGTGCATCTGCCTCTCCACCAACAATTCCGACTTCTCATTGAATGATACCTTCACTGACCACGTATGCAACGTATGGCCAGAGTGTGCAAGTGTCAAAGGTTAGTTCTATGATCCAGGCTTCTTTTCCAAGGATGTGCTTATTTTTACCCAAACGTTAGTCATGTGACTTTACTCACGCCCTCTTTTGCACAGGTGACAGTTTTGGGAAGCAAGCCCTCCTTGTATGGTTTCGTCACATTCTTGATTGTTCCTCTCCTGATTTCTACGTCGGTTTACTGCGCCACGTCGAACCCTTTTTGATGACGTCATCAACAGTTGGTTTAACCCTCAAGCAGTCATTATATAGGGTAAGTTGTAGGTTGCTGTGGGCGTATGAAAATGATTTAGCCCTGAGAACCATTCTTCATGTTATTCTATTTTCAGATCTCTCTTCATCTCACTGCCGCTTTGCTGCATGCTTGCATCACCGACCCGTCGACTGTGACGTCACATCGCCATAGTGCGGAGCAGCACGTGATATCATGTCAAGCTATTTCCGACTTGGATGAATCTATTCGGTGCTCGCTGCAAGCAATTTATAAAAGTGTCACATCGGCCTCGCATGATGAAACACTTTTTTGCACACCAAATAATGAAATCACGTCATCAACCATTTCGCATGACTTAAATGACGTAACGAACTCTTTAAATAAAATTCTTTCATCGAGCAATGAGGTGACAAAAAACAATTCGATATCGGAAAATGTTGACTTGAGTAGCGTTGCTGTCACGTAATAATAACAACACAATAAAATTCTTTTCGAACCTATTGTGTTGTTGTGGTCTGATTTTCTTTGCGAGTTAACCAGTTTTATTATCGCCTGGAAGGAACATAAGAAGGAACTTGGTGATGATGAGAATCAATGGTAAATGTCTATGCCTAGACTTAAGTGTATCTGACCTTTGGTTTTAGATCTGCTTGTCTTAAAAAAATCTTTTGGATCAAAATGCTTTCAGTAGAAAGTTTGCCTGTCTCTGCATACCTGTTACTCTGTTAGGCTATATATTTCGATTTGTTATTATGCAGTAGAGGCTGACTCAATGACCGCCGACGGTCTTTCGCTCCTATCTCCGATAAAAAAAACCTAGACCTTGTTTTACTCAATCCATCAGTGGCGTTATCAAAACAATTACGTTTGACTTAAGTACGGTTGGCCTAGTTATTCTTAAAAAAATTGTATTGAAAAAAAGGCAGCAAAATGAGTTTTGTGCCGAAGCAAAATGTTTCTCTGCAAAACCCCCACATTGGCATTTATATTTGATTCGGATGTGGACGTTCTTATCTGATGGTCTCATGCAAATATATAAAAATAAAGGACTAAACAATAAAGTAAAAAAAATCACCAACGGACGAAAAAGATACTAACTACAAAAATCGATATAGACCTACCAGCACGAACCACTTCCCATCGGCATTCGCGCGCCGTGATCGTGACTCGGTAAACGGCATTTTTTTCTTTTTTTTCTCGCGTTTCTGCATTTTGACTGTCTTGTACAAAAAGTAGTGTCTTGTATAAAAGCAAACCTTGTCAGTGATTGACATTTAATTTTGCATCAAAATAAAAGCTTTGTAAAATGAATGCAGCAGTGGTGTCTTGTATAAAAGCAAACACATTCAGTGATTGACGTTTGTTTTTACATCGAAATAAACGAACACTTTCAAAAATAAAAACAGCAGTGTTGTCTTGTATAAAGGCGAACATTGTTAGTGATTGACATTTGATTTTACATCGAAATAAACGAACACTTGGAAAAATAAAAGCCAAAAATGTCCATCTTCAGCTCTGAGACGGTCAGGAGTGGAAAAAGATCTTTTTCGACCAGGGTTTAGGTACTCTCGAATTTCTGCTGATTCCAACATCTCAAGGGCTAGCATGACTTTGAAGTTTGGCAAAGTCAATCGTCCGTGCTCTTGATGGAGCATTTTGAATAGCAGAAATGAATTTACCAATGCTATATCCACTATATAAAAAAACAACTTTTTGTACCACCTTGTGTGCTTTCTTACAGAGCGGCAGGTTGCTGAAAGCTGATCTGAACGATCAACTCCCCCATCTCTTGATTGTAGCCTACGAAATCACACAAGTGGGTTTTATGATGGGATTTCCATTGAGGTTGGTTTTACCTGTTGGACATAGTTCTGATGAATGCCATGTAGAGCATCTTTACGTCATCCTTACGTCCTTCTTCTTAGTTTACACCTCTTCTTTGATTACGCCATTGTCTCATAAATTCTGTTGAGAAATTTTGGGAGAAACTTCATGTCTGAAATTGGAAAGTAAGACTAAATAATTCGTTGAAATACAGGAAAAAAAAGCATTTATAAAATCTCTGTGTTGGGGAATAACCTTTCTTGTGAAAGTTACTTAACCATAATTGCCATGTAATTGCCACTTGCCAGATCCTCGGTTTTTAAACTTGCCGATTTGGGAATTGAGATAGCTAATAACGTAGCCTATAGGAATTGCTGGAAAATTTTTGCAGTCGCGTTTTTTTCTTTTAGTTTCGTTCCATTTCACTAACTTTTTTGATTTTTAGGCTGCTATATTTTGCGCAAATTTATCATATTATGGGCTACTTTGGGCTTGTTTCATCACTTTTGAGGATAGAGCTACTTTTCAACCGACTATTGGGCTGGAAATTTTGAAAATATCCGACAACTTTGCACCAAATGAAAATAGAAATAGTGGTGAATGAATGGCGGCTGGTAGTTGTGTCAGTTCAGTTTGCCCCGATAGCTCAGTTGGTTAGCACATACCGGTAACTTCATGAGTGAAGAAGCGTCAAGATTAAGCGGCGCTGGTTCGACTCTTGGGGGTGCGCTTAAGCAACGCAAAACGCATTCTAAGGACTGCTCTCCATTCAGTGGCACCTAGTGAATGGAATAAATCCCTGGTAAGAACACTTCAACAATCGGAAACTTCACTATGGCGATCTCAGTAATCGAACCTGCGTCAAGAACCTCTACAAGTATATATATACTGTATGTGAAACTACCAGGAATAACCTATCAAGGCTTTGTCAGTCCGAGGATAAAGATTCAAAAGCCAAACCAACCAACCAGTTTAACACATTTTTGAAGTTCTGTTTTTGCATTGTTAGAAGTATAGCCGATACAGATGATGAAAAAGTTAAATGTAGCTAGCATGTCTGATAAACAAGTGGATAAACTTTTGCACAAGGCTGCATTTTCCCAGTATGTAAATTCTATGGTTAAAACAAGAAGTGCAATAGATAATCCTGAAAAGGCAAACAAATGGGAGTGTTGCGGTTTTGCATTTCTCTTATTAAAGGATCTCCACAAGCATGTAGCATGCTATCATGCACAAAAAGTCCAAGAACTTGCTGAGAAACAAAAAGTAGAATTGCAGCAAAGAAAGAAGGAACCTGATGAATCACATCAAGATTTGTGGTTACTTCAAGAAAACTTTGGGGATTGTATTTCCCTTTTAAGAGCTGAGAATTTTACCTGTACCTGCTCTCAAAACATTTTTGTTGTATTGCTTTTCTATCACTATGTAAACATTTGTGGCAAGATCAGCCAAATAAAAGAATGGCAGGTATGTTGTTAAACAAAATACGGTGAATTGTTTTAAACTTTATTTATAGAATTATAGTAGGGCAACCCAGGGGGTGTTGTCACAATTTTTACAAATTATCTCCTAGCCTACTGTACCAATAGAACTGAGATGCTAGATAGTGCAGTTAAAAGAGATAGGCTATCATTCGATTTCTTTTAGCAACACTGCAACAGCTAAAGTTTTTTCAGGCTTTTTCATTTTTTAATAAATGCAGGTAGATGAGCTGTGACAACACGCCCCATCCCGGGGTGTGTTGTCACAAAACTTCTGCACATGATTGATAGTTACAATATGACAGAAACCAATAAAAATGGTTTAATACAAGCTGAATAGAATAAAAGGATATGCAAAATGCAAAAAAAATTAACTTATTAGAAAAGAGTTTATGTTCATTGTTAAAAACAATATACAGGGTGACACAAAAAAAACGTTCATCAGTAAAAATCGAATAACTTCCAAAATTTTATTTAGATTAACACAAAAATTCAGCTACATTAGATTAAGTATATGTAGCAGACATCTCCAAAGTTTCAAGTCTATACCAGAAAAACTCTTTGTTTAACTGGCGCTCAAAAAATGTGCTCTAAATGAGCTCCCCGTTGCTGCAAGCACATTTGGATCTGGCGGGCAAAGTTCTCGATGACCCTCCCACACTCTTCCCTTGGGATTGCTTTTATTGTTGCTGTAATTGCTGCCTTTAGATCAGGAATAGTCTGGTGGTTGTTGCCATACACCCTATCCTTAAGGTAGCCCCACAGATAAAAATCTGGGGCGTTCAAGTCCGGTGAATACGGCGACCACTCCGGGTCACACCTGCGGCTGATCAGTCGGTCAGGAAAACGCCGCTGTAGCCATGCCAATGATTCGTTTGATATGTTCAGGTGCTTGGCAAATTCTGGACAGCACTTGGTCGACGAAGAGGGGTCGTCAGGGACCTCCAGTGGTTCCAGCAGGATGGTGCCACCTCCCACACCTCAAACGAATCATTTGCATGGATACAGCAGCGTTTTCCTGACCGACTGATCAGCCGCAGGTGTGACCCGGAGTGGTCGCCGTATTCACCGGACTTGAACGCCCCAGATTTTTATCTGTGGGGCTACCTTAAGGATAGGGTGTATGGCAACAACCCCTAGACTATTCCTGATCTAAAGGCAGCAATTACAGCAACAATAAAAGCAATCCCAAGGGAAGAATGTGGGAGGGTCATCGAGAACTTTGCCTGCGGATCCAAATGTGCTTGCAGCAACGGGGAGCTCATTTAGAGCACATTTTTTGAGCGCCAGTTAAACAAAGAGTTTTTCTGGTATAGACTTGAAACTTTGAAGATGTCTGCTACATACACTTAACCTAATGTAGCTGAATTTTTGTGTTAATCTAAATAAAATTTTGGAAGTTATTCAATTTTTACTGATGAACGTTTTTTTTGTGTCACCCTGTATATGATAAAAATGTTAATTAGAGAAGTATGTGTCACTATTGAATATATGCGTCTATCATTGTCTAATATATACTAATTTTTATTTCTTGAAAAGCGTTGTATTTTAACAAATATGTATATACATATATCACCTCGTTGTATAAGTATATATAAATAAATTTTTATGTTTCTTAATGCTAGTAGTGAAAATATACCATGGCCCATGGGGCTTGTTGTCACAGCTCTGTGACAACACACCCTTGTGGTATGAAATCATGCACCAAAGAGACATAATTATAGGACAAGCAGCATGAGGCATGATGCTAGTAGTTAGCATTATTTGGGTGTTTTAATAATGTTTCATTTAAAGCCAAAATAATGTTTAATTAATAATTGAAGTCAAAATTTAATATTTTGATATACAACAGCTGTAACATTCACAATAAAGAACTTTCAGGCTTATATTATGATCATTCTTGTGGATTGCTGTAAATGTTATTCCCTAAATCTATCAAATTGGTAGTTTTTAGTTGTGTTTGCGCAAATTATTAATATAAATAAGTGTGTTCTGTGTTATAAATAACATTGTAGAATGCCTCTATTTAAGGTTTATGTTGGGCAATACTAAAAGGCGGAAATGCGGAAGCGCGGAAACAAGTCGAAATAACTTTAGAATTAAAACAGTCATAGCATTTAATGATCTCACAATTGCTTCTAAATAATATCTTTCAATGATATTTCAACATAAGAAAATGTTCGGTATTGAGTTGTGGCTAAAAATCGCATTTCCGCCTTTTTCCTATTTCAATAAATTCCACTAAAATTTCGAAATTTACTCCAATAACTGTGGAATTAAAACAGTCAAAATATTTAATGACCTCACAATTGCTTCTAAACAATATCTTTCAATGATATTTCAACATAAAAGTAAGTTCGGTGGTGAGTTGTTGTTAAAAATCGCATTTCCGCCTTTTTCCATGTTGCAGCATTTCATTCTTTCATGATGAAGTTATCGCTATGTTAAACAATATGGACGCCAAGATCGTACTTCCGCGTTTTCTACATCGGCATTAAATCGCTACTTCTGCGGACAATACGCCATTTCACGCCCGGCTTATTTCCGCCTTCCGCATTTCCGCCTTTTAGTGTTGTCCGTTTATGTTTGTATCTGCACAAACAAGGCATAGAAAATGAAATGCACTTAAAGTATGGTGATCAGTCAGCTTTAAGAATTATGATTTTGTAGTTACAGTATTAGGTAGGCTTATAATATAGCCTATACTGTAGTTGCAAAAAGGACGATTTTCTAGTTTTAATTGTGTTAAACGGTAGCCTACTTCTTTCCAGACAACAAATTCAGGATCATGTTGTCTGGGTTATTTTGAAATAAAATTTTGTATGTTTCAGAAAATATTGTGTGAGAATCTCAAGTTGAAAGGGAAAATTAGAGTTGCTTCCGAAGGTATAAATGGCACTGTGGAAGGCTGTAGGTGTGCTATAGATGCTTACAAAATAACTTTTTTAAAATGTGCTGCATTTGCTGACATGCTTGAAGAAGATTTTAAATGCAGTCCAGGAACAGGTCATAGTTTTGACAAACTGACTGTATCTGAATGCTCTGAGCTTTGCACTCTTGGCATTTCCCCATCGGATCTGAAATCATCAGATGGTGGAAGTTATTTGAGCCCTGAGCAATTTCATGATGCTTTAAGAACAAGGCAACATCTAAAGGAAAGTGGCCATTCTGAGGTGAAGATTTAGTTTTTGCTTCACAATGTAGATATTAACGACCTGTTATAGCCTGATGCTACGAGTTAACGAATATATATCTTCATAGCACATGACTAGGGAACTGTGTTCCAAAAGCTAGTGCAATTCGCTATTACCACAGCAAATTCACAGCATCAGGCTAAAACAGGTCGTTAATATCTACATTGTGAAGTAAGCAACAATCATGCTGAAGAAAGCGAAACTCAATCTATTGTGTTTTGTGGTTGGCTTAGTGTCATTTTGTTGTGTAGATTTGTGTGTAAACGTTGTTTGATAGAATTGATTTGACTTATATACTTTGTTTTTGATACTTTCTTTAAATCTTAGAAACAAGGTGGAGATATTGACGTTACATGTTTTTGTTTATGTAGCTGTTCTATGTTCTTGAATGGCTGAAATTAATTTTTTTAGCTTAAGGGCAATTGTTGTTCATTTCTGATTGACTGTATTACACAAAAGTAGATATTCAAAGTAAGTTGAAATAAACTGTTTTTTTCATGAACTGTAATTCAATAAATGTAATTTTAATCAAATTACTTTTAACAATTCTATAACAAAATTTACAATTATTTTCTGCCGTATAGTGTTTTTATGTAGCGAAGTTATCTAAGCACAGGTAGCTTGATCTGTATGTTTTGTGTCAGGGATGTCCCTGTTTTGTGTCAATACACTTGGTTGCTAGTACCACAGTATGTTCAATAAGTCCCATTTACTGTTGAATGAATTGTTTTGTTGCATTTAGGATGTACCCGTTCTTTTAGATTGTCGCAATTTCTACGAAAGCAAAATCGGCTATTTTGATGATGCTTTGAAGCCAAATCTTCGAAAGTTCAGCTATTTCCCCGAGTATGTTGATGAAAATCGTGAAATCTTTGACGGTCGAGAGGTGCTCACATACTGCACAGGCGGCATTCGGTGTGAAAGAGCCAGTGCTTACTTGAAAAAAGCTACCAACTGCACAAAAGTTTTCCAATTACGCGGAGGAATTCACAAGTATGATCTCACAAAATGTCACAATTTGTTATGACGTGGAATTTTTTCCTAAAGACACAGCAGCTGTAGATAAACCATAAACTTAAATTTTCCGTCGCTTTTTTCTTATTTGACATTGCAACTGAGCTTTGAAATAACTATCAAATATTCATAACGTTTTAATTTTTTACCTACTACAGCGGTGAGATGGCGCAACGGATAAAGCGTTGGCTTTCTAATAATGTAAACCTGATTCGACTCCCGGCTTAAGTTGGTTGTTGAAAACACCGCTCACCTCCACCTAAGGTGTAATAAACTGAGGGCATATTTGCTCCAGAAAAGGCGGCCGAGAGAAAGCAACTGGCCACCCTACTCTCTTTAGTGCCGAAGGCTGAGTACAATAAGAAGGTTATCTTCTCATTCCCGGCACTTGGATTAAGTATGAGACCACATTTACCTTTTTTTACATACTAATAGGTCGAGTTATATTATTATTTTTAAATCTCTGTGTTTAATTTTTGTTTCAGGTACTTGGAAAAATATCCTACCGATGGTTTTTACGAAGGAAAGCTGTTTGTTTTTGATAATCGTTACAGCATCAGCAATCCTGACAGCAAAGTTGTTTCAACTTGCATATATTGTGCAGCGAATTGTAGTGACTATCAGTTGTGCTCAACATTAGTTTGTCGCCAGTTAGTTCTGGTATGTTCATCATGCCGAAGCAATGGAAAAACGACTTGCTGCAGCGTTTGTGAAACTAATGCGAAACTTGGTGTCACAACCAGGCAGTGCGCGTGCACAGAAACTAGAGATCGGGTGGAGAAAGAAAAGCTTATTCCATGAATTACGGTAGTACCAGGAAAGCAAAGGTGTCAAATGGAGTAATGATTTTGCTTTTGAAATTGCCGCACTGGCGGGCTTGATTAGCGGTTGGTAACTTACCTGAGGTCTCAGCCAGCTTACCGTGTATACAGAATCGAAAAGGGGTTGAAACTACTTGAACGAACTTCTAATTATTTGGGCCACAGTATGTCAAATAAAGACTCTCTCTTTCCATCTTGCTTCAAAAAAAGCCTGGTCTTCATCCCGACTGTCATATCGTCACCCTCATAACAAAACTGCCTAACTCATTTTTTTAGCTTTTGAGAAAAACACAAAAAACTTTCGCAAAGATAATGTTTTTATTAACGAATTTTTGCAAAAAAATTAGCCTACAGTACTTTAGTGAGTGTGAAGCGTCTTGAGCATTTTTCCAGGCATCACTAAAGTTAAAACCAGTGACTTGGGCTGAAATTCTCAAAATTGTCAAAAAGTGAGTTAGGCAGTTTTGTTATGAGGGTGACGATATGTCAAGTGACAATTGTTGTTACAGAACTATTAATGTATTTTCTTTGTTTTTATTGTGGCAACATACGGTACAATGGGATCACAAATACAGCAAAATACATATTCGGAAACAACAAATGGCAATAACCTGCAGCAGCGGTGTCCAAACTACGGCTCGCGTCCAGTTTTTATTGGCTCGCGACAAATTTTAAAAATATGATTGAACATGGACCGCAGAAGAAGCTTGAGCCCAACTCTGTTGCACTGGCCATTTTCAACCCTTGATGGAGCCAGCCATTGAATGATCTAAACCAGTGATTCCCAACCGCGGCTCTTAGAGCCGCATGCGGCTCCAAGCTAGCCTTCTTGCGGCTCTCATTGACCCCTGAAAATCCCACAAAAATATAAAAAATCTAATTGTAATAATTAGGGTTCAAGTTTAGTAATGAATCTGAAGATAAATCTGAAGGAAAACGCAGCTTGCAGGTGATGTTACAACACATTTCCCAACACTAAAAGTTGGGAACCACTGATCTAAACAGTACTTCGCAACTGTTCCCGCTACTAAACAAAATTAAGCAAAGAAAAACTTTTACCGCCAGTCACCAGAAATGGCAGCATTCAAGAAACGAAAATAAACAACTGGGTATAGAAAATTTCAAACCCGGTAGAAAAATGATTATTTTGTAATTTCGCCAAACATGTAAAAAAAAGCGTTAACTACAAAGCCTATTTTTAGTGGAAGGGTGGTCCGTCTGAGCGAAGTAATGGTCCGATTAAGTGAGAAAAATTGCACAGAAAAATCAAGCAAATTC
This sequence comes from Aplidium turbinatum, assembly GCF_918807975.1. Classification (NCBI taxonomy): domain Eukaryota; kingdom Metazoa; phylum Chordata; class Ascidiacea; order Aplousobranchia; family Polyclinidae; genus Aplidium; species Aplidium turbinatum. The sequence continues at coordinate 53,839,693 of NC_137472.1, forward strand.
GGGACGAGCGAAAAACGATCCGATTAAGCGGATAGTCCGATTAAACGCGGGTCAATTAAGCGCGGTTAATTGTAGCCTATAACTGAAAACGTTTCGTGACTGCCTTCCCTACAATATACCGTTTTGAAGCTAAGGACGAAAATGTGTAAAAATGTAATGTGGTCCACCATGATTCACGAATGTCAATATGCGGCCGTGGCTAAAAAACTTTGGGAACCCTTGGTCTAACTCTAAGGGCGGAATTCAGAAACCAGACTTAAGGCGGCTTAAGTCTGTCTGGACACAGTCTGCGTTAAGCGTCGATTTTGCGATTCAGAAAGCAGACTTACGCTTTAGCAAGGCTTATACTCGGCTTAAAAGCCGAAAGATATAAGCCACCTGCGGAGGTGGTTTAAGCCTCTGTTGAAGGAAAAGTGTTTGGCTAATACTGGAGGTATTGAAAGTAGGAGGTTTGTTACAGCATTTTTTTTTTAAATAGACCGTCTGGTGCAAAGGCCACGAGACTTTTTTGATAGTTTTTAATGTGAAGCAGGTGTGCCTGTTATCTTAGCTTGGTTGCAGGCAGAGTTTCGGTCTGACAGTTGGCTTGATTGTTGAATAACTAGACTTCTTTCAGACGCTGACAATAGTAGGTTACTAGTGTTATTGCTGGTGGTGTAAATTTTGAAATGCCTATTTTGTGTTGTTGAATAACCAGACGCTGACACGCAGTTTAGTAATACTGCTTGTAACATCACTTTTGCAAACATACAATTGTGATTGGTCATACTTTTTCCTTTGTCTGCAATGCCAGGAAAAAACAAGTCTATTAACTATCTTACATTTGACAGTTTTCAGACCAAAGGGAGTCTATGCGCCCGCCCTTTTAGTCATAAACTGGCAACAGTATTCCTACAATTGTACTATTTTTAACTTTCAAGGCATCAAAAATAACCTGAGTCATCTGATTCTTTCAAATTTATGAATTATTGTAAACGAAAGCCATGTGCATATTGGCATAACGTTGTTTTACGTTGTTTCATTGTTAAATGAGTATTCCTTGCAACTACAACGTTTCTACTTCAACGTCACAAAAAACGACTTTTTTCTAGTTGTAGATTTAAATAGCACAACATTGCATTATTTGTTGATTTAGCATGAATATAGCTCAGCTATACGCAAACACTTCTTCGCGTCAGTTAACTATCGCTAAGATATGAACTAGTACTGCTTTAAATTCAGTGAGCAACTTGATGATGGAGTTTACTGCGCTTTTAGATAAACATAGTTTATACAAATTCCCGTAACCCTTTAATGTAAATTGCATTATCATTTCTTATTTCAATAAAAATACCAAGAGGATTTAATTACAACGATTCTGAACGCCAACTGCTTATTGACCTCATCAAAGACTTTCCAGTGGTGGAAAATAAATAAAAAAATGATAAAAAAGCCTTTCCAAAATAATCAAGCGAGGAATGATTTAACTAAAGTTTTTAAACCAGTTTTTAAACCTTTTTAAAATTGTATTATAAAGTTTTTAACGCGAACAACTCTACTGAAAGGACCACCCAGAGAGCAAAACCCGTTATATTTACATTGATTCAACGTCTGCAGGCGTTGAATCAATGTTAAAATGACGAATCTTGCTGTCTGGGCACAGATCAGTTGAAAAAGTTAGGGTTAGTTAGTCCATCTGAAACTTGGCGTTATTGACACAGGTTTTGGTTTGATACTTAGGTCACAGTATATTATTGCATATAATTGTATTTTCGTTTTCTCACAAATTTGCAAACCATTGCTTTCAGGCAACTCTTCGGTGAAGAGTATGCAAATATTCACATTGAAAGGCCTGTTCGCGATCAAGCAGATCCTTTTAATCAACTTAGCGACAAGCAGTTAATTGTCAACGTTTCCGTCTTAGCAAAACTGCAACTATGGAACTCTTTGAATTGTTTAAAAATGACGAAACGTTGACAGCCCGATCGCATGCAATACCGCCCATACTGCAGCTATTGATAAGCCTTCGATTTTTTGCAACTGGCCATTTCCAGAGAAGCGATGGCGACTTGGCCGGGGTTAGTCAAAGTTCTGTTTGCAGAATTGTAGCGCGTACTTCTCGGTGCATACCTATTGTCACCCAGTAAGATTCCATCAATTTCTCCATTCTCAAATTTATCTCGAATGATGCTGTTGTCAAAAATCCGCGCATCATGTGTCAATCCTGGCCATGATTGTGCAAGCAAAGTCAAAACTTTCCTATTTAGGCATCAAAAATAACTTGAGTAACCTGATTCTTTCAAATTTATGAATTATTGTAAACGAAAGCCATGTGCATATTGGCATAACTTTGTTTTACGTTGTTTCATTGTTAAATGAGTATTCCTTGCTTGTGAATGAACTTTTGTGCTAGATCTGTTGCGTCATGGATTACTTGGCATCTACGTTAGTTAACGAACGACTTACTGATGCAACTATAACGTATTTCAACATCATAAAAAAAGTGCTTTTTTCTAGTTGTGAGTTTAAAGCACAACATTGCCTTATTTGGTGGTTCAGCAGGAATGTAGCTCAGCTTTACAGCCTTTAGTTTCACGCTCCATTACCTCAACCAAAGAGTTGCTATAGCAATTTCTCTTTCGCGCGAAAACAAGAGGCTTAATACGGTCTTATATAAGTCGCGCGTAAGTCGAGTTTCTGCATCGCAAATAAGCTTCTCGTATAAGCCTGGCCTATATAAGTCTGACTTACGCATAACACTGACTTATTTTGAGACGCAAATCTGAATTCCACCCTAAATGAACACAAATATCATCGAGTAAAACTAGCACCGATACGGTATGGCCGCCACAGGTCATGTTAAATTCAGGTACAGCAGCCAATAGATTGTGTATTCATCGAGCGTTTTCAAGTCCACCTATCTATCCTGGGTCGGTGTGCGGGTGTGTAGTCACTTAAACGTATGTTCTGATTGTTGGCGGTGTCTTACAAAGAATTGTCATATTTAAGTGGCTACTCATTGCAGCATGTTACTGTTGAAACGGTCCACCCCAGTTCGCAAGAGATTGAGCCTCACCCATTTCTTTCAAGGTAGTTCTGCTCCTGGTGGTGCATAGCCGTACGAGACTAAACCATTTTGGGGGGGCAGAACGTAAATTTGCTCAAATCTGCACCGTTTTATAGAAATTGCCCAAATATAATGTATGCGGTGCATGATGACAGTGAAAAACTAACATAACAAGATCACCAACTAGCTAGAATTTCTTACCAAAGTAATCAAGATAGAACAACTGAATTCATCTTTGAAGATGCCTTGCTTGTGCGTTGCTCGATGCTTCTGCACTTTGGCATGGTAGGTAGGAGTAACAAATATTGTTTTACACACCACAAATAAAAAAACAACCCCACTTAAATGATCTGTACGGTATAAAAAGTATAAGATAGGCTACTGGTTGAAATTAGACCTACATAGACCAAGTGCACTGATTAATAGACCTTGAAGTTGAAACAATGGAGCCTGTCTGCAGTTATATGATTGCACAAATCATATCATGAAAATCAGCAACAGGAAATATATTAGTACTTGGGCCTACCAAAATCTGACCAAAATGTACTATGTATTGTTGTTTGTATTTACTGTAGGAATACATACAAGAATCCTATGAGAATTACAGGCAAGAAAATATATCCACCTAATTTTCTAATATTACACCCAGCATTCTCTGAAAGGAAATTTTGACATTGAGTAGGCCTATATATATTTGTATTTGGACAATATAAATGCACTCATGATAATATAATAAAACCCAAGTTTGCACATTTTACGTTAGATTCTAGGATGTCTCACCCTAATTAAAGCCATCTTTTTGAATGAAAGCAGAGTGCTCGGCTTGAGACTTGGCCAAGTTCAACAACAGAGCAAACCATACGTGATGCTTGAGGCAACGGCCTTGAGACACACAAAGAGACTGACTATCTTAAGTCAAGATAGGCTACTAATGAAAAAAAGTGGAACTGCCATGTTTCACACAAGATCTTGCAAAACAAATATTTTGCCAGCTTGCATGGCAGGTTTTGAGTTTGGAAAGCTTTGCAATAAATGGATATATTATGATTGGTTTGAGATTATATATTTCAGCAATAGCATTTTAATTGTTGATGAAATTAACATGGCACAGTTGCATCAAATTAAATATATTTTTTTATTTTGGAGCGCAACTGCATCATTTTAATTTGGGTAGTTTTATAAAAGTAACCAAACAAAGCCAAGCAACACCACAACATATTAACATTACATTTAACAGGTATAACATTTTTTTGTTAAATGTTGTGGTGTTGCTTAGCTATGTCCGTTTATGGTTAAAAAAGTACTGTAACCTCTCCACCGGAATTGTTTTATAAAAGTATTCACCAGATTTATATAAATTCACATTTTTTAGTTTCCCAAATCAAAATGATGCATTTATGGATATTATGAAAAAAATTAAAGACTTTGTAAATTTTGATGCGAGGCAACTGCATCATGCCAATTTGGGCAGTTTTATAAGTAGACCATAATCAGATAATTTCATATTTTTTGTTGCCCAAATCTAAACGATACAGTTATGTAAATGGGAAAAATTAGTGAATTTGTTCAGTTTGGGGAAACTGCCTCACGCTAATTTGGGCAGTTGCATAAAGAAACTAATCAGTTTCATCAGATAATTTCATGGTTTCAGCTGCCCAAATCAACACGATGCATTTTTAAAAATTAATAAAATTAGCTATGTAGCAAATTTTGCGTTTTGATTTGGGCAGCTTCACAAAAGTATTAGAGACATATTTTGGTGGCTGCCCAAATTGGCATGATGCAGTTGGTTAAATGCATTTCGTACTACAGTTTGATCACCATGCAATACAATACATCAACACGGGTGTGCCAAATGAGCATTTTGCAGCACATTTCTTGTGCAAATAAGAGGCTGTACTTAGTTTGATAGGTAAAAGATATTAATTTATAATTTTTACTTAATTCATGCAATTTTGTAGCTTTTCATATAGCAATTTTTGCCCTAATAATTGCAAGATTTTGCCCGAATTCGTGACGTTTTGAAACAACAGGGGGGAGGCGGATGCCCCCCTACCCCCCTGGCTCGTACGGCTATGTGGTGGTGTATTGTTATTGGGAAGGACTGTGAATTGAATTGATCTCGCGACTTTTCATTTACTATTCTAAACTTCAGAAATGTGGAAGTTGGAGTTGTAGCATGGTGGAAAATAAGGCGTCGCGATTTCAAGTGCAGAGGCCTTTGTAAGCGCGAGTTTAAAACAATCTGGTTGAGAAGATGGTCATTCCTTAACATAGCTTGTGAAACCACATTACGTAGGCCTACGTGATTTTCCCTAAATGCAAGATGTTGTCTTTTGCTTCAGGTTCAGTTGCATCATTTGTCTATCTTTATTTCATTCATACGTCTTTCTTGAGTCTGAAATGAGTCATGCCTAGTTGCGTTTTTTACTTATCCAGGTTAAAGCGGCGGTAAAAGGTTTGGATTTATTGGAAAGGCAAGGAAGCCAGCCTTTGTTGTCCAACTTCATGCTTGTCTACGTGTAGCCTACTGTCAAACATATAGCCACATGCTCTTGAGCAGTGTCGAACCAGCGCTCTTTCGAGCGCCATACCAGAGCTCTCTTAGCACTCGGCTATGCAGCCGACAATTGCTTGCCAACGACTAACTTAGAATATCTTACAATCTGATTATCCAGCAGAGGGCATTGTTAAGTTAGAAGTAATAAAAAGTCGGTTCAATCAAAGGGATGAAAATATCTCATACCAGACTTTCTCAATATCGAGTTTTGCGTTGGAATTCAGTTCAATTCAATTTATTTTTCCTTGTCGGAAAACAACAGCAATGATAAAGTTACCAACAGTTTACGGGAATAAAACCAACAAAAGGAAACGGCGGCAAAACCAAAGAAGTTTAAAACGTGCATGCGATGTAAATTTAGGCTAAAGGATACGTCGATGAAAGTAAATTTAAGCACGGCCACCAAACCTAACAGTTTAAAATAGTTGAAATAATCAGTTGGCTCCACATACCTAAAGCAACTGGAGGTCTGGCAGTTGATGAAGCCATGCGGGGACGACTGAACCTTACAACCAATACAAAAAAAGAAAAATCAAAAATACGAGCATTTAAGAATAAACGTACTGTGAGCTTATACAAAAAACTATGTACAGTGCTTCGCTTTTAAATAAAATGAAGTAAAGTGTTCGCAGCAATGACATTGGTGCAGTTTTAAAATGGGAATCGATAACTGATGGGTTCAGGAATATACACTAAGTTAATTGTTTGAACATGATATTAAAGTGATGATCATAAATGATGAAAAATGTAGTAAAGAAGATATGAAAATGGTAGCCCATATGCTCCAACATAAAATTTTATGTAGTCAGATACCTCAAAGTAGCATATTGTTTTGTGGGTTGATAGCGCAATAAAACCTTAGACTACGGATAAAAGTCAACGTAAGCGGTAATACCCTAAAACAGAATATTGTCAGTTCTCTTCTTATATTTGTGAAAACGATGAGGAACACCGTAAAAATCTTGTAGTCAGAAAAAAGGCATTATTAAGTTGCAGGCCTACCTCGCAAAATATTTATAAATGTTTTATCCATACGTAGGCTACGAAATGGGGTGAAACAATAAGCCTATACAATTCACCTAGGGTTTTGTGCAGTATGTTAAACTCTCCCAATCCTACAAGATTGTTTTTACTGCCAAGGCTTGGCCTACTCTCTTTGTGAAATGGAAAAAAAGGAGGTCGATATAAAGAGACTTTCTCTGCGCTTGAAAGGGAAAACACCACAGAGCAAGAGAAAGTTGCGTAAAACTCCGAGCACGAACGACTTCGTGCGACAGTATGCCATGGGCAGTTTGTAAAGAAGATACGTCAAATTAAGTTATAAAAGAATTGGCCTATGGTATTGCAAAAGCATTACAAATTTTGTAGTACAAATATTTTTAAGAAGTTAGAATTGGTTCAGGCTGCATAAAAAGAAGTTGTTGCAATAATAACATCATTGGAAAAGGAACATTTAATAATAACAAAGTGCAGGGAAGGCTTGGCAAAACGGACATGCTAACTTTGAAGTGCTCGGTTTGAGCAAACAAATCAGATGTCATGGACATATTGCATTTTGTTTTGAATAAACATGTCACGTAGCAACAACTGCCCAGAGTATGAAACGTAATGTGTTTTTCTTTCTTTGTTTATTTCCAAAAAAATGATTTTTATTCTAGGTAGGCTATTCTTTTGCCTCGGCCGTGGGACAAAACGGACATAGTATAACCGCTTTGTCTTGCCGTTCATTTTGGTAGGCTAATTAGTTGTCAACATCAAGCGATTTTCCATGCATTCCACTTGGTGTCTTGTAAATGGGACATTCAAGAATGACATAGTCAGCAGAATCAAATGCATAGCAGGCCACTGACGCGTTAGTTTCGGTTGCTCGGAATATTTTATGACAAATTGTATGGGTCAAAATATTGTTTACATTTTCTACACCGTGACCAAAAGAGAAAGCTGTTTCAAAAATTTGCTCGATCAAAAATTTCTCAAAAAGAATTTGTTTCTTTTTTAAGTGAATTTTGTAAATATTTGTTGTGAGTTATGTGTTTTTTGGAGTGTCTCTTGCTACAAATGCTTGTGATTGCAATGAATATTACAATTTATCATTGCGAGGTTGGCAAGGAAATATGCCGCTATGCAATAAAAGCTATTTGAAAATTTAGTGTTTACTGTTGTTGCATGGGCAGATAGCAATAATCGTTATAACTTACAATTAAATTAAATTTATCACACTGGTGACAACGAAAAGCGTTTCTGGAACATTTCAACAAAAATGTGCATATTTGAGCATGCAAAAGTGCAGGAAAAGCGACATGTCAAATGACATCAAATATTTACAATGATGAAATCAAGGTGACTCTTGTGATTAAACATTTAAAAAACGCTTAGTAGACTTACTAATAACTTTCAGCTGAAAAAGCCAACAAGATTTAAAAAAAAATTATTTTCGTTTAAAAAAATTTCAAAGTATAAATCAACTAAAATTTCAAGTTTAAATTCTTATGACCGAACTAAATTTTCCTTTTTACTTTCAATACGTTTTTTAACATGCAAGTTCAACTGTAGCCTTCCCCTTGCTGAGGCGTCGTGGTTGGTAGGTACGAAAAACGTATTTTTACAACAAGTTGACCAGTTACTATTGACTTATTTGATGGGTATGCCGCGTATGGTGGAGTTTATGACCAAAGTTATATTTCAAGCTGTCATATTTGTTTGTTTTGTTCATCGGATTATTTGTTTATACGAACGGCAAGTTTATGGACTGTAAGCTAATCCCATGTCTCATTTACGACTGAAGTAAATTGCTTAATTTATCTTTTAAAGCCAGTTTAAATATTTTTGAACACTTTGTAACACTTTGGCTGTGTTCATTTGCAAGCAGTCATTAGCGATGACATCCACCGGCGACAGCCTGAAAGTCGCTGTCCGTGTGCGGCCTTTCAACGAGGTTAGTAGATTGGTTTTGCATTGTTTTCAGTAAGGAGTAGTTTACTTTACTGAAAAAAAGATATTTTTTTCGTTAATTACGCTGATAATGACATGAAATCAATTAGAGTAGGAATACATGCGATGGCCAGAGAGTTGTGTCATTCAACTCAATATAGCCTACGTCAGCAAAAGTTTCTCTTTTTGAAACCAAAAGGACCGGTTCTTACAGAAACCGCTATAAGCCATTAGGAAAGCATTGTTTTATGGAAAGATAGCCGATCTGATGCATCGATTTTGTATGCTTTCTACCAGGTACACTACCAGTAGCGTTGACAGCGTGGTCCAGGAAGCAGGCGACTTTTGTACTCAGCCCAGGGTGACTTTAGGGACCGAAACCTTTCCACAGAACCCAAAAAGTTGAAAAGTTGAAAGAAACAGAGCTTAAATTAGCCTCTCAACGGCCCCGCACTTCGCATTGTCGTCTGCTTGGTAGCACAAAGGCTTGATGGATCTCACCACTGTATTGAAACAATGTGATGGTTATTGCAGTAGAGAGCGACACATCACACATGAACGCAAAAATATGTCTATAAGGCAAAGTTTAAACTTCACAAATCAACTTTCTTCAAATTTAAGGGCATTCAATCATTCAATATGTGCTCAGATGCTAAGTTACTTAAAACTGAAAACCGTAAAAGAGTGTCGTTTTTGCATTCGTGGCATATTACTAACAGCTTCTGATAGACCTCACGCAAACCTTTCATCAGTCATAGGTTTTTCCGTTTTGTTTGTATAATGTTTATGCCTCATATAGAGCTGGCCATGGTCAGAACGTTTATTTTTCACAATGTGTTTTCATTGTATTGACTTTTGGTTTCTACTGATAGAAACAAGCAAGTGATAAAGACGAGTTAGTCAACAATTTAACCTTTTTCTTGGTCTGGGCTACACAAAATGTGCAACATAAAAATTTGTGTTAATTAAACTAAACATCAACTTTCTCATGTGAAGTTGTTGAAAGGATTTTGTGGTAGGCATTTGCTTCGGCGTGAATTTACACAGTTGCTACAGAAACTATATTGAAAACAAACCACATAGGCTACCGCATACACAAGTCTTTGTGTAATTGACGGCAAACGCTGTGCTATAAAATAGCTTCATTGTGTAAGATTATGAGCAAGCGGTAGTTTATTTGTTGAATTGTTTAAATCTAGTTTTCGAAAGCTGTTGAAAACCATCATCGCATTAGAATTATTTTCGTCTGTCGGACGTAAAATAACGATGACCTTGATTCAAAACAAGGGTTTTCATAATAATTGGTTTTATCGTACCATATAAAAAGAGTACCATGCAGTAGCATACAGATTTCTTACATTGTTTCTACAAAGTACTGTATGTATTTGGAACTTATTGGTGGCTCAAATTTTTGTTAAACCCGAACCAACTCAAAGGAACAAAGCAACTTTATTGATCGTAAAACAAAAGGAACAAAAAGCCCATAATATGTTTCAAAGAATCCAAAAAGTGTTTATTGCCTTTTTCTGCTAAATTTTTCCCTTGCAATTTGCATTCGCCTTGCGATGCTTTACCGTGGCAAGAATTTGCTTTTGTTATCCTGTGTCACGATGGCAAGGTTTTGCATTGCTCTGGCAGCTCATAACAGATTAGACCTACTTTGACTGTACGGCATGATGGCAAGGCATGCTGAGAGTCATTGACATTGCGTTTAATGAACTTATCTCATGTGTGCAGATGATAACCGTAGCCATGAATTTAGCAAACAAAGTTATCTGTCTACCGCTCATCGTAGCTTTTAGCATGAGCAATGGATTTCGTCTGCAGAGTATAAAATATATGCCTAAATGCCGATCGATATATCGTCTCCCACTGGCCTTTTACTCTTCAGTTTAAAGTTTAGTTTTGTACAATTTAGTTGTTTATTGGTAATAAAGCCGACATTATCATCAACAATATCAATGATAATTATCATTGTAATGCTATCCTTCATTCACCAAAAAGAGAAGCTTGTCTGTCTAGTCTAGGACGATGACACCAAACCCTTGCTGCTATTTAGTATTTTCTCGTTGTAATTTGGAGCAAAATCGGAAATCGTAGAGGTGAAAGGATAGACCATTGCCCTATAAGCTCAAAGACCATGTCGTAGGGTGTGACTAGGCGTTGACAGGGGTGGTTCAAGAGGTACTTGCTGACCCAGGTCCGAGATGATTTCAAAGGCCCGTATCCCGCAACCTTTCCAAAAGGCCTAGGAATTTAAAGAAACCGCCGCATATTTTTTGGATGCAGTAAAAGTTTTTTTTTTTACAAGTGTTTTGATTTGGGGGCCGAGGTGTTATAAATAGCCTGCCTTACCCAAATTATTCTTTAAAGTTTAAGCAAACCTGGGTGCGACAGCAGGCGTCTAACGATAACTGCAACTTCCAATTTATTGTTATTTTTCTATTAATTTTTGTGTTAGCAATTACCACTGCTTTTTGAGAATAAGTTTACAAGTTTCAATAACAGTAAAATTCCGACTTTTAATAAAAGAAACGCAATTGGCAGAAATACTGACAATAGTTTTGCCATAAAATAAGCTCGAATTAATGAAGTTTGCTTGTGACGTAATCGTATGGCCAATGAACTCAAAGACTACATTTTTGTATAATTGGATATTTCAGGATTTGTTGGCAATAATAAGACATCGTTGCTTGTTTTGTTTGGTGACATTGGTCTTCATTTAGACCGACCTTTCGGGGCTGAAAAATTGAAAAAACATTAAAATTAATTCTCATGTTTCAAGTCCTTTTGGAAAAAAATCAAATGGACATTGGCCTGAATGGAACCACACTGGGACTTTGCAAATAAAAATGGGGGTTCAACGTGATCATTAAACCGCTTCTAAACAGAACTGTAGATTTTAAAACAATATAAATTTACACACCGGTGAGGTGCATGTTTAGGAGTTGCTTTAAAATTTTCATGCTCCTCACTAACCTGAATATTCTAAAAAACAGAAACTGTTACGTCATGAAAAGCTCTAATGGTGCTTGCGGGGCATCAAAAACATGCTACCAACGTGAAAAAACATAAAAGCACTCGGAGCTTAGTTCGAAGACATTTTGGAAGCAAAACTCTCAACATTAAGCTTGTCCGAGAAAAATACAACAGCGATTTTCTCACAGCATGGATTCTTTGTCACAACCTCTTTACGTCATTGACTACTTTGAATATCAATATGGTGCTTGAAAATTTTGTAACTCTGGGATTTGATATAAAAAAGGTTGTGTTCGGTTAAGCTTTGGCTTGTCATTCTTGTGTTTTCTTTTGAACTTGGTTCACACTGTTGTCTAAGAAGCTTACGGAATAAGTTGTGTTTAATCCATCAAGAGCGATGCTTGAACAAACAACATTCATGTCCACACAAAGTCTTCAGCGTTCATCTATGATGTCAAATCCATACCGCCTTAATTTACATTAACTGGACGTTGGCACGACGTATTTTGTGATATGATTTTCAGCTAAGAAATGATACTGTATTCAACTCTTTTGTATCCGGTTCTAAAAGTAGCCTAATACTTATTTCCTTAACTTGTATAAACTTTTAACCACTCAAGCGTCTGCCTTGTAGAGGAACCTTGTACTAGGCAATCTTAAAAGGTCAATTGATAAGCTATCAGTAATACATTACTGTACACGTTTCTGGTACTTTCCGTACCTTCACGGTAGGAAATCTAAAGCCTGTGTTTTAATATCAGAAACTTGTAATCTGATAGCGATCAATTGCTAATGTAGGTCGGTGGATGACTAGCTTTGGCAGGGGGTTCAGAGGTACTTTTGGACTCATACCGGAAAAATTTTCGGTGCCCGAAACTTTTCTTCAGACCATAGGAAGTGTCGTCATTATCGTCATCACGTCGCATTAAATTTTATCATAGTGCAGTTTTGGAGGCGTCTTGTTTTTGGGGCCTGAAAAGGACATCGGCACAGGGCGGACCAAATTAGCCTCTCAACGGCTTTGAGTAGATGACTGTCAAAATAGGTTGTTGTATATGCCGGGATAACCTCATCTGGTGCCACCAAGATTACTTCAAGAAGAGCTTTCTTCAACACTTTTCAAAATTGAATCTTTTGGAAACGTCAAACACTTCCCTCAGTTTCAAATTGAGACTCAATCCAGATTTTACAGAAAATAATTACCACAAATACCATAAAAAAAACTCTAATTTGCCTCAAGTCTAGGACAATACTTTCAACTATTTTTAAAACAAGAAGCAGTTTTTCAAAAAATGCGTAATTCAGAATAAAATCTACCAATAAAAACTTGCAACTTCAGCTGCTCGGCTTCAACGAAACATGTTTTTGATTTTTTAGAGGGAAAGAAAGAAAGGTTCCAAAGTTGTGGTGTCTATGAAAGACAATGCGACGACGATAACTCATCCATTGACCGGTGATAAAAAGCAATTCACTTTTGACTATTCCTATTGGTCACATGACGGCTACACTGAGCTTCCCGATGGACGACTGGATGCTACCAACAGCAACAGTCGCTATGCCGATCAGGTAGGAAAGTTTTTATTTGATATAAGTTTTTAACGCCTGCAAGAGAAAATGAAATTATTTTTACACAAATTTAGAGAAACTATTTTTAGTATGCTGTTTCAAGGTCGCAATATTTGTGAATATCAATAGATATCTGCTTTCTTCTATGTTGGCAACCAGCTTTTCATCCCACACAACAAAATGTCATCCCAGCCTGCCAGTGATTTTTTACATTGATTTAACGTCTGTAGACGTTGAGTCAACGCAAAAAAGATTGAATTACTGACAGTGGCAGCTATAAAGTAGACTAGCTCACAGTTTTGACAGAAAATAAAAGCGTACCAAGAAAATAAAAAGATTCTAAATGGTTCATATGTGTGTCATGTTGTTTTCCTGACTTTGAGGTGTTGTTCTTCTATTTACTATTGTTCAGTCATCTAATATTAAACCACATTTTTAAAGCTTCACATAGTGGCATGTTTTGTCGGTACTGTACATTGTGTACAACGCTTTTCAATATATTTTCCAACCTATTTTTTGACATATTAATGAGAAATGGGTGTTACAAATAATGAGACATCTACATGTTATTTGCTCAACAACGGGCGTAAAGTGTGCAGAAAATTTATAACTCGGTTGTCTTTGTCAATAAACAACCTTCACTGAATTAAAATTTTAAACACAATTTGCCGACACAGCTATGTAGTACCCTGAGCAGAAAGTGGTAAAGATACTTTTTATACGCTTTTGTTGATGGTGATTTATTGCGTGTTGTTGAAGTATTGTTTTGCCGTTTTAAAATTGTTGAAGCCTATTAACCTCTTACGTTCTGTATAGCAGCAGACAACATTTTTAGCAATGAAAAGCGAAAGTAAACAAAAAGCGAGTGAATGTGACAAGATAGCTTTAATAGACTCGTCCAGTCTGTCAGCAGGATACAACCTCCCTGGCGGCAGCGCAATGTAAATTGACATATTTCCAACTTTCACAACAACTCTAAAAAGTTCTCGATCTTTCAAAATCTGGGGAAAAAGTGAAAAATCTTCATGAAAACATATTTTATCCCGTTGTCGAGTATATATGTTGTTCCCCCTTTTCAGATGGTTTTTGAGATTTTGTTGTTCTACTGCAGCCTACCTAGCCTACGGTAAATAAAAAAAAAAATTGCTGTTGAAGTAGACGAAAATTACTATTCGTCTTGATTAATAGTTAAATTTAAAGATTTCGGTCTCTTGCCAAGTCTTTTAGTCTCTTCCACACATTCTCATATATATTATTACGCCTAATTTAAAGATTTAAAAACATTTCTTTAATTACAGACATTTCTTTAATTTAACAACAAATTGCTTTCATCGTTAAATATTGCTTTTTATTCACTTGCCATTTGGCCGTCTACCTTTTATACAAACTTCGAATACGTTCATTGGTACCGTTTTACATCCACCATGTTTGGTATGAATTCATTTGTGTGATGCACATTTTACATGTCTCTTGTTTTGCAATATCGTCACAATTTCTACCATAAATACAGTAATTATTAATGCAATTGAAATTTGGCGGTGTGAGTATAGCCTACTCTTTACTTCAAATCTTACACTATTAATCGTTTTGTCGAGCTTTGTACAGCAAAATTACTCAACAAAACTGAAAACCGAGATCATTGAATTTTGTAGATACAACGTGAGATTTTAGCATTTTTGTGGTATAACTTAGGTACATTTTTTATCATATATTCTAAACTTTTGTATTGCCACTATATCACAATCTACATCTTCGATTTTCATTACTTGTTTGGCTGGTTGTTATTACGCCTTTTGTTACTCGTATTTGATGCTTGAGACAATGGAAGCAGATACGTTAACCTGTATACAGTGAATTAACTACTTTGTTCTTTTTTAGAAAACTGTATTTAACGACTTGGGTAAAGGCGTGTTGCAAAATGCTTGGGACGGCTACAATGCAACACTGTTTGCTTACGGACAAACGGGAAGTGGAAAAAGCTATTCCATGATTGGCTTTGGCAATAATAAAGGAATTGTTCCCATCACATGTGGACAATTATTTGCCGCCATTGAAAAAGTTAAATTCCAGAAAGAACTTCAAGTGAGCCATTTTTATATTTGTTATTACCTCGTAATATGTTAGGAATGGAAATGGCAACATTATTTCGCAATAGTATGGCCAAAGTAATTTGCAGTCATCCCTTTCCTTCTGACTGCTGGTATTTACAAAAACTGTAAACAACATATATTTTCTGAGAATTGATTTCGTGATACAGTAGCAATAACATTTTACGATAGGCCATTTACGCCAACGCGTTACGATGTATAAAAAATGTATTTCGAAATAAACAAACGTGGTTATTACTTGCAGAAGCGTGAATATCGGAACGAACTTAAAAGAGACATTTTAAAAAGGTGGAGACTAAACTGATGATTCAAAACTATTCTGACGACTAAATTACTTTTATTTTCGGTACTTAAAACCTGGTAGCGCCTGAGAAAAAAATCAAATTTTCAGATTTTTTTAAAAGGAGTAGTGTCGTACAGCCAACACAAAATAGTCAGCAGTAGGCTACAACTTATTGCAATTTGCAACATTTGGGCTATAAAAGGGTCAAATGAGAGTATTTTTTTGTTTCATTTTTTCAGGAATGTTTATTTTATTCTCCCATAATCACGTGCTTCCAAAATTCTTTGTTGTGCAACATGTGGCGCTATGGGGTTAATAAAAATTTAACTATTGCACTTTTTGTTTCAATTTATCTTTTTCTCTTTTAGTTTAATTAGCTTTATTTATTTGCCGACAACATAAGGTTATCCAGAATGATTTAACCACCCCGAAGCTGTTAAGTAAAACAAACACCAATTGAAGGTTATAATTTTACGACCGTTTTAAAAACATTATGTCGTGGTAATTTTCGAAAAGAATTGTGTGTGTTTTAAGTAAATGCTTGTTGAACACAACTTGTGTACATAACCCCTTAGCGCTTTAAAATTTTAATTGAAATTTATTGCGTTTAAAATCGCTGTATCATGTAAGGCGTAACATGAGCAGTCTCGAAAAGTGCATTGTTTCACTTTCTATCACTTACTTTATTGGATTTAAAACAAAAAAGCATATCTTTTTTGCACAAAAATATACATTTATCAAAACAATTTCGAACCTCACCGGATTTTTGTATTTTGTTTAATGATTTTATAAGAACTTTTTGTTTTGTTTTTATGAAAAATTGAAGCAGTTACTCTTAGTGGTAAGCAAACTCATAAATTTTCTAAACTGTTGGGATTTAACTATTATGTCTGTTGCTTAGGTAACTTTCAGCATGCTTGAAATTTACAATGAACAGATCCGTGATTTACTGCAAGAAAAATCCCAGGGCAAAGGAGCAAACTTGAAGGTGATTACGTCACGCATAGCTATTAAATATTTCAATAAATATTTCAATTAAATATTTCAATTTTCAATTAAACATTTATTTTCAATTAAATATTTATTTTCAATTAAATATCAATTAAATATTTCACATAAATTATTAAATATTTATTAAATATTTTATATACTGGAATTTGTTACGCTACCAATGTTTTTCACCATAGTAACTTTCATTGTACTGCCACTTTCAACTATCTGGGTTCTATGGTCACTTCGAATGGTCGATGCTGGAGCGACGTAAAATCAAGAATTGCACAATCCAAACAAGCTTTCATCAAAATGGACAAAATACTGAAATCTAATTCAATCTCTCTAAACACTAGAATAAGAATTTTACATGTGTACATTTGGTCAGTTCTGCTATATGGCTGTGAATCCTGGACTGTATGCCCGAGGATAGAGAAGAAGATCAACAGTGCTGAAATTTGGTTCATTCGTAGAATGATGGGAATTAACTGGATGGATAAAATCACTAACGAAGAAGTGTGGAGACGCTCTGGGTGCACCCCTGGCGTCCTCATCACAACTATCAAAAAAAGGCAAATGACATTTATCGGGCATGTCTACCGCAAACGCGGAATTGAACACTCGGTAATGATGGGGCGATTTCCTAGTCAGAGGCACCGGGGACGTCCACGTTTGGAAATCTTCAAAAATCTTTCAACATGGACAAACCAAAATTTTGAAAACCTAATTAGAAGTATGGACAATCGATCGTTGTGGAGACTCACGGTAGCCGACGCCTTATTCAGGCATGGCCGATGATGATGATGATGATGAACTTTCATTCCTTTTCTCAAATATTTAAAAGTGCAAAATTTTTTCATGCAACAAAAATATTGTTCAGACGTGATCTTACTTTTTGGATCGCAGTTCAGAAAGCATAAGATTGCAAATAAAATCTTTATGGCTTTGAAGAATGCAAGAAGATTTAATAATTATAGCCAAAGTGAGAAAGCTAATCTATCAAAGATGTTTTCAATCACAGTCACTAAAAAAACATGAAAAGTAAAATAAAAAAATACTGTCTTCAAAAGCAAGAACTAGAACTGTAAGTTTTATTTTTGTGCATTGTCAAGCAAATAATGTCCCAGATGACTTATCATCTGTCTATGAATTTAATATTTTCTGCAACCTAACCTAAAAACCACCTACGCTGCAATAAAGTTGAAGTTAACAATAGGCTTATGCGTGCTCAAGAAAAAGTTTCAGTTTAGAAGACACAGATATTGATATTTTTAAGAGTAAAATAATGATGAATAAACTTTTTTTTTTCCAAATTGTCATGTTTTTTGTAAACGTAGGCCAAGACAGCTGCTGCTGAATTTGATTGTGTGATTAATTTTTGTTGTTCCCAATTGAAACTGTATCTTTTAGGACATAATTTACTGGTTTATAACCAAATAAACAGATTTATTGATGGCTATTCAGGTTCGCGAAAAAAGCAACCTTGGCTTTTATGTGGAAGGGTTAAGTCAACATCCATGTCGAGGCTACAGCGCCATCGAGCGGCTGATGGAAGCCGGAGCAATTAGCAGAACCACCGCTTCTACTAATATGAATGCCACTAGCAGCAGGTCCCACATGGTTATCACCATAAAGTTTAAGCAGGTATTGTAAATCGAATAAGATGTTGAACCTTTATTTAGAAAATCTTGTTCTCGTCATTAATAGTAGCGTATCAATCAAAGAAGGATTCAGAAATTTCAGAAATTATTTGTATCAGTATTAGTTAAAAGTCTCTTTAAGATCATGTGAACTCTTCCATGTGAAACGTAATGTTTATTAACAGATTTTCAACAACGACGTTGGAGAAAGTACGACGAAGACAAGCGAAATAAACCTAGTTGATTTGGCCGGTAGCGAGCGAGCTGATTCAACAGGAGCAACAGGTGATGCTTTAGTTTATGGTTCATTGATAACTTGTTTCACTCCAAAAAGAGTGACAAGAATAAAAAAGCTCAGACACTGATACCTTATGAAAGGTTTGGTTAATTTTTGGATATGTGTGATGACTGGGTCGGTTAAAAGATGCTTAGTCTTGTCAACATATAGCCTAGGCCTATACTGTCATTTTGTCAATAAAATTGCACATTCTGTGGCAATTGTTATAATGAAACGTCATTTGAGTCGTTGCGTTGGGTGCAGGAACCCAAATGTGACGGTGTGTAACTGAGATTCCAACGACTTTAAATTGGATACCCACTAATATGGATGTACAGTATATTAGAACACCACTTATATGTATGCTTTGGTGTGCATTATACACCTGACGTTTAATGATAGTCCTTTAAATACCTGCAAAATCATGCATTTAAAAAACACACTTTAAGACATTTTTTAATGGCATGTTTGAAAACGGACTTAAAAATTAACCTACCTTTCTACTCTTTTCATCTATTTTTTTTCAAAATTTATAGCAACCTGCTACATCCCTTGGTATAATATGCCCACTATTTTATTTACAGGTGACAGATTAAAAGAAGGATCTGCCATAAACACTAGTCTGTTGATGCTTGGAAGTGTAATTGAGAAATTGGCTGCAGATGAAGCGGGTGTTGTCATCCCATACCGTGCCTCGGTTTTAACAAAATTGCTAAAGTCTGCACTCGGAGGCAACAGCAAGACTGTCATGGTACGTAAAACAAAAACATAGTTTTTATGACCTAAATTTTTTATTTAATGATGTATTTTGGTTGACTTGGTGACTGGTGAGTGCCTTTTATATTTTCATAAACGCTATATGGATTGTCCTTTGCAAAAAAATAAAAGTTATAGACACTTTTTGAAGAACTTAAATGTCCTATAGTGACGTAACAACGCATTTATAAAGTATTTGTAGTCTTTCTTTGTTTGTGTTTGAGAGTGTTTGCATTAAAATATTTGGGCTTGAAAGCGATTGCCACCAAGAACGATCAGAGAAATGGCATGCTCGCACGGCGATTACATTAGCCCGATTGCTTCCAAATCACAAGTTAGAACAACTTCAGAGCTAAAAAAAAAAATCAAAAATGTGATCTAAATCAAATTAAATCTAGTTTTGTTTTTGATTTCTCAACAGATAGCCGCACTGAGTCCCGCTGACATAAATTATAGTGAGACTTTATCGACACTGCGGTATGCAAATCGGGCCAAGAAGATAAAAAACAAAGCGGTTGTCAATGAAAGTCCAACTGACAAGCTTATTCGAGAATTGAAGGCGGAAAATGCCAAGCTATTGGCCCAATTGTCAGGGCATTCGTTGACTGGTGGCATTGTAGATAATGGTATGTAGGATACAGTTGTACACGTAGTGCTGTAATTGTGTTGCTGATACTGCGTTTCCCAACTGTTGATATACCGCAGCGTGGACTTATCTTGTTGTAAGCATGTAAAAATTGCCCTAAAACCCAAATTACATGTTGCATAAAATCAACATCTTCATCATGTTCAACTGTGTGAAACCACATTGTAATTGTGGTTAACATAATAACATAATTTATAATAATTTACCATACTTTTGTCTGCTTAGAATAAATACAAAACTCTCGATCACTTTAAAACATTTGGTAGGCCTACCTCGAAAGCTCCAGTCAAAATTTTTTATTACCGATTTTGAGTAACTAAGGAATTTTATCCCTGGTGCTTAATTTCTCGTTCTAGCTGAAGTGAAACGGCTGATATCTCAAAATGAAATTCAAATGAAAGAGATGACGACGTCGTGGGAGCAAAAGCTTGAATTAGAGAAGAAGAAATGGGAAGAGGAACTCCGAAAATCAGAAAAACGAGAACAACTAATGGATCAGTTCTTTCCGTATTTGCAGGTATGCCAAATGAGTTAACTACGGTATTTGACCAAAGAATTTAATTCAAGTGAATTTTTTAACCCCATTTTGGATGAAAATTTCATATGTTTGGCGCAAAATTTAAGGTGAAGGGCTCATGTTTTACATAAAGTTTATGTGTGGCTGGTTCACCTTCGTATTGCAGTTACACCCCTGGAAATAAGTGGATATTACATTAACGATAGTGTCATTCTGTTAAAGTTACAAGAATTTGAACGTTAGGGATTTGATAGTGCTAGTGCTTACATGTTATTTTGATAACACAAAAAAATGATATGTGATTACAAATTGAAAGATGCAACTACTTTATGTGCAGCTGCACCTTTTGTTAGGAGACAAATTATTTAATGTGGAAAAAGTATATCTCTGGTTTAATGTGTAGAATGTTAATGAAGACCCCCAACTAAACGGTATCATCAAGCACATCATCAACAATGAAAAGACACTGATAGGAAGATGCTCTTCCTCCGTAAGCAAAGACACAGTGGGGGTCCACTGCATTACATTGCGCGGACTTGGGTAAGTAAGCTTAATTTCGTAAATGTTTCAGCCAATCTTTGAACAAACTTGTAATAAACAAGCTCTTTTTTTATCAACAACTGTGAAATTAACTCTATTTACGTTGTTTTTATGTTGTTTTCCACCTATCCATGGCAAGAGCAGATATTATTTGTCAAAAATAGAAGATTTACTTAGTAGGCTACGTAGTTACTGTATAGTATGAAATATGTTACAATTCATTTAAAACAAACTCAGAACAATCGGTATAGCCTTCGTGTTGTTTTAAACAAGTAAAGAACGGAACTTCCGAATGATTTGGTCTCTTTGCCTTCACCAATATATAAACAGCAGTTCATACTTTTACTATCAACTAATTACTTTCAGAATGATTCTATTATTTAGGGTTTTATTTGTGGCCATTAATGTGTAATTGCCAGCAGGGCCGTTGAGGGGATTATTTAAGCCCAATACCAATGAGAACTTCGGGCCCCAAATCAAGACATTTTAAAAAAACGGACTGTTATATCCTAAGAATAGGAAAACTTCACTCTGTCAAACTCGGTGACCGGGCCTGCGTCAGTGATTCAAAGCCTCTACAAGTATGCGAAACTGCCAGGATTAAGCTCTCAAAGAAGCTTTCCCAGTCTGAGGATAAAGATTCAATCGATCAATCAGTACTTTTGTCGTTTCTCGGCCAATTGGAAAGGTTAAGGGCCAATAAAATCACGGTGAGCCCAAGTCCAAAAGTATCTCTTGGACCCCTTGTCAATGATACTGGTATTTAATAAAAGCAAGCTACTTTAAAAGCAAAGGATGGTCAATTTAAGTCTAAAAAACATAATAATTTGTTATTGTCTTTTGATCAATGATGTTTCTTTTGGTAGAGTACAAGAAGAGCATTGCTTGATTTCAAGCACAGCTGACCAGAATTTAATCATTGAACCTCTGAAGCAAGCTGAAGTGTTTGTTAATGGAAAGAAGATTCAGAATAAAACGACCTTAAAGCATGGTGTACGTTATAGCCTACTTATTGCTCACTAGATTAAGCTGACGTGTACTTAAAGCTCTATCATGTAACTAATGTTTCTAGATTAGAAAATTATAAAAAGGATTAAACTGTTCAAAAGACAATTCACACATCACTAATGAACTAATTACCTACCGGTACCTGATGTGGTATCTACTGTATTATAGAGAAAATAGCATCCATTTTATGTGTTTGGTACACGGTTGGTAAAAGTAGTCCTTGTCCAGACTCCACTGTATGAGAATCGTAAGCAACAACACGCCAAACATAGCTTAATGGTAGGCTATACGTGAGCATTTCAACACTGTTCGCACAGTTTGTGTAATAATAATTATGCCCTAAATGTAGAAACTCGTGGTTTCAACAGATGCTTTGGATACTAAACTGATTCTATTTTTAACATTTTTAAACTGATTTCTTTTTTTTAGATTGAGCCAAAGAGAGAAATTGACCGATTGTTCAAATCATTTGCTTTTTAACGTTCAAAAAAACTATTTTTAACTAGATTTACATGTTTGTTAATCCACTATGCATTTTTACGACATCTCTGAGTCCATTTTCATATTTGCTTTCGTCTATTTTATTTGTCAAAAATAATATTTGCTTTCAGGATCGATTAAAAATTGGTTCAAATGCCTTGTTTCTTTACATTGGCTTTCCTCGGGAAAGAACTCCTCAGAGTAATAAGAATGACGTCAGGAAAAGATACGATTATGATTATTTTCAAAAAGAACTCCTTTCAACAAACGATGACATCAATGGATTTGGTAAAGATTCCCAGAGTGAGGTAAAAAACTGTCAAATATTTATTTGCTACCCTATGTCGTATCAGCGATATATACAATCTATGAGAAACGGTGATAAAACAAAATGCATAAATAGCACTTTTAATCATCATAACTATATTTAGCTCAGTCGAAAAGTCGCACGTACTCTGACTAAGAGATTTTACTTAAGTGTACGCTGGCTAGGGTTATAAGAATGGGTTTCAATCGGTTCATACTTGAAGAACAACTTTGACTATAGCTCAAGTTCTTGGGATATTCGAGCTAAGTTTATTCGGAGAAGCCATGCTGCACTCGAAACTTACTGCAGTGCAGAAATTAACATCATGATATTTTGCTTTTCTGCTTCAGGAAACAACAAATCCTGTCTACTTGGAATATATTGAGCTGATGTCCTTGGTTGCTGGAGTGAACGCAATCAGCGGAGAACTTAGACGAAATATTTTCTTCACCTTGTTTGTCAAGAACCTAGCCACTTGTGACGCACAAGGCAGAATGATGACCAAAGAAGTGGCAATTCAAGTGAAACATCAGGTGATTATTTGGTTTGATACGCAACTTTTCAGCGTGACTGATTTAAATTTATGTAGCTTGGCTGGATTCTATTTGAATAAGCTTAAAGTAAAACAGCTACACATAATGAAATGGTTTCTTATGCGATAAATTAGATTACTGTACAGTGTACACACACCCGAGGTTAGAAACAAAGCTATACATGCAAATTCGCAGTGCTTGCACAAAACATTCATTTCTGTTTCGATCATTTTCTTTTCATGTTTATACCGTTCTTCAAAGCAACAAAACATTTCAACTATTGCTTTAGCAGTGTTGTGATTTTACCCTTTCTTTTAATCAAGATCACACATCAAGTGTGGATATGGTCAAAAAGCAAGTTTATCAACCGTCGCTATTTGATAGAGGAGTTGTACATGAAATTCCAAGAAGATTCCACTGTGCTTGACCATTTATCACAGGAACAAGATCCTTTCTGGGACCCTGTAGAGGATGTCTACGTGGGATGGTGGGTGATTACAAAGCAATGAGACTTTGACGTAGTAAAACATTACCCAAGTTCGTGACACATTATAAGCAAGTTAAACCGAGAAAGTGTTTGTAATTTCCATAATATACAATACGTTGTAATATGATAGTAAGAAGTGAGTAGGCAAATTATAAAGTTTATGATTTTTCTGCATGCTTCACTTATGCTTTTTTATATTTTTGAAAAGGTGAAGGTTACCTCCGGACTACTCCAACTAATTCTTTAGCTTTTGTAGCCTACTGTTTAGATAGGTTTTTAAGTTTATCTTTAGTGTCGTGCCCGCAGAAAAGGTGTAATATTTTGTTTACTCATCTGTGTTTATTTTCATTCAGTGCCCATGTCTGGCTGCACAGCCTAGCATACTGCATGTCGTTTGAGGACCAAGCTCCCATACTCAACCACATCGGAGATGAAGAAGGCTTGATCCAAGTTTCTGTGTCAATTTGTACATCGACCGGAGAGTAAGTGAGATTAAATAAAATCAATATAACTTAAACCAATATACGAGATTTGAGGATTTACTGATTTTTGTAGATATGTAGATTTGCAATGTTTTTCATTTTTATTTTAATCAATACATTTAATAGCAGTATCAATAAGTCAATACATAATTTTCTTTTTTATTTTCAATAAACGTTTTATTAGATATTGCAAATATACATATTTTATTTTCATTTTGAATAAACAGTGTTACTGCTTAAGGTTTATTAACACTAAAGGTTTAATTACTGTTAAAATGTTTCATTATAGCCTGAGCAAACCTTAAGTTATCAGTGGTCTCCAACCATGGAGTGCTCTAATAAAGCAGTCTGTGGTTATGACATTGTTCAAGATTAAGCGGCGCTGGTTTGGCTCTCAGGGTGTGCGCTTGAACAACGCATTACAGGACTGCTCTCCATTCAGCGGCAACTAGTGAATGGAATAATTCCCCGGCAACAACACTTCAACAATCGGAGAACTTCACTCTGCTACTGTAATCTCGGTAACCGGCCCTGCGTCACAAGCCTCCACAAGTATACGAAACTACTAGGTAACCTATCAAAGTCTTTCTCAGTCCGAGGTTAAAGATTCAAACCGACCTCCTATTAACCAACTTTGTGTGTGGTGTCAACAGCTATTTGCAGTAGGCTACAATTTAAGTGAATAAATAGCGCAGGCGGTCGCAGCAGGAATGCGTTTATTGGCTGTAAAATCTGGAGTCTACAGTGGAGAATGGCATTCTACGGCACAGATTTGAACGCAAGTTTATGAACCCTCTGAACTTTGAAATGTTTTAACAGATTCAGCTTAATTGCTTCTTTTTACGGATTCAAATTCACTTCATTTTTAAACTAGCAGCTGTTGTTTTGATTAGAGCTAAACCAGAAGAAACAATGGTAATTGATCCAAGCGAGCTCTTAGGACAAAGGTTTGATTTGATCATCGATTTACAACAATGTCTCGGTTTGCACTGGATAAAGGAAAACAGTACCAGGGGTGTAATGATAAGGTAAATTGGTTTTATGTTTCACTAATTCTTGACATTTCTTGGCAAATTATAGTTTCGATTGACAAAGACATCGACTGCTCTGAAGTGAAATTGGAATGTGCTTTCAACCAAATGAAAGTGAGGCTTCAAGTTCATAATTTAATATTTCGAAGTTGTTTGGTATTATAGTAAGTGGTCGTTAGTTTTGTTTGCGCCATCAAGCGTACATGTAGATCAAAGGTCTCAAACACTCGGCTCGCGATGCATTCTTAAACTGTAAAATAATTAACCATTGCAAATATTTTTTCTATAGATTTAGAAAAATAAAATGAACTTTAAAATTGTTCAAAAAATTTGAAAATTCCCACCCAAACTTCACACGACTATTTGGCACTACTGTCGCCCCATTTTTTATTGCGTGCGAGAAGCTCGTATTGTCACATCACAATCTCATTGCCTATTAACTTATTGTGTCGTTTCGCAATAGTAGGCTAACCTTGGTATTTGCTGAAGTCAGTTCTTCAAAGTTTTAGTTTTTTGCGCGCTTTTGAAAGTTAATTGCTAGAGTTTTCCTCTTCAGGTCTTTCATTTGCGTTCTTTTTTGTTTGTTGTTTTTTGTTTTTCGTTTACTTTTTTATGGGTTCGTGTAGTGTTTTTCAATCTCTTTGCTTTTTTTCCACTTTTTCTTACGATGGAATGTTCTTGCTATACTTCTATTGCTTTTTAACGGTGTTATTTTGTTTATTGACTTCTTATTGCAAGGGCCTATTGCGGTTCTAGGGAAATTTGCAAGTGTTCATTTGACCCTCCGAGTAATTTGAGTTTGAGACCCTTGATGTAGATATTAGTTTATAGCCTTTGTTGACGACAAAAGCCACCATTTTATTTTGTTCAATTATAGATATAAGTTTTACAACGAAAAATATGGCCATCAATCTCGATCTGCGTGGCACTCTTTGAATCCAAAGGTATCAATGAAACAACGCATCACTGTGGACAGGGTGGACAGGTTCTTCTTACAGTACCTGCACACGTCTGCTCTGGTAATAGAACTGTGGGGTTTGCAAGGTAAAAACAAGTAACTTACCTTTGAAAATGAAAAACATAGTTTAGTTAGTTTTTAACAGTGTTAAAGGTAAAAAATATTGCCTTACGTCGTAAGAACTTACGTTTGTAAATTCCTGTCCAAAAATTTGACCATTTTACATTGTTTCAACATCTTTGGACGTCTAAAGCCGTTAAAATAGCATACATGTTTTGTTACCGATGTGAACAAGTATTAATTTTACCTGATTTATTTCGTTTTCAGCTGGAAGAATAAAACGTCCTAGCTCCCCTCAAGATAACGGGATATTTTCCATAAACAAGAACTCTTTACCTCCTCCATCTCCAGCATTCTCCACAGACAGCAGTGATGTTGAGGCATTGGTAATTCGTGTTATGGTTATGGCTTTAAAACTTCTGATTAATACATAGTGCTCCGGAAAACTGAGGGTATTTTGAATAGCGTTTGACTTTACCCATTATTGAATGTATACAGTATATGAAAGATCTTCGAAACAGATTGTAGTTTAGTGTCACGTCATCTTTTCTCTTCGAAACAGACAAACCCTTCGGAATTGTCCATCGATCACTTGTGACAGGCCTTACATAACTGAATATAAACAAAAAAACATACAAATATTTTATGAACTATCATATGTGTTGGGAAGGTTGTTTTTAACTGAAAAACGAGATCACTTTGAAATATGCCATCCTTTTGACTAATCGCCAAAAAAAAATTAGCCTATGACTTCTTCAATAATAGCTTTTGCTTTGTTACAGGAAAAAGAACTAACGGAAACAAAAACAAAACTTGAAGAAGTTAACGACAACCACAAGGACTTGAAGAAGATTTGCAGGGTAAGTGTTTCCATGACATTTGATAAATATACATACAGTTGTAACTTTGTAAAGGTGTGGTTCGCTAAAATTGCGTTGGATTTTTTGACCAAACAAGTCATTGGGAATGTAATTGTTCGGATTGTTTATTTTGACCTCAAGTCTTGCTTTTTACGAAATTCCACCATATGAAAATGTGATATCGAAAAGTATAGATTCTAGCATACACAGTTCCTTCAACTGCAGTTCTGTAAACTCTATAAATTAAGTATTTGTTTAGCACTAGTTTTCAGAATTTTTTTTTCTAGTTTGTAGCTTAGTTTAAATAAAAAAACAAACAAAGAGACAACCATGTGCCTCTTGTTGCTGATGGCTATAAATTTCATTACAAATGCTGCTTGTATTGTGTCGTAGGTTTTGAAGAAAGAAAATAACAATTTGAAGACCAAACTACAAAAAGCAACACAAAAAGGTGAGCGATGTTGTTTACTGAATACGATAGTTACAACCTTTGCAATTACAAACTTTGATGGATATTTTAAAAAGTTTATAACGTATTGCATGCAGGCCTAGTTGCGATGACGCTAAAACTTGAGAAATTGCTTAACAGACTTGGTGGCCTACCAACAATTCAGGGTTAAGTAGCACTCTTCTTGTTTAACCAAAATGCACATTGGTAGGTCGGCTTTGTTTCTAAAGGTGCTATATAGGTGCTATAAGAGGTATAAACAAATATAACAACGACCTATTTGAAAAGTATTTTTTATCATGAGCTTAAAATGTCGTTTTGATGTTGTAATGGTGTCTTTATTATCAGCTTCAACCGGAATTGTAGCCTATACAACTTAATTGACGGTAATGTTTCTTCACATCGTAATTTTGCTGCCATGATCCAACATTCTTTCATCTTCTTTTTAACAGCACGATTCATTGGTCCAGCTCGCGCGTTTGCGTATAGACTAACTTTTATGTGTTATAATAACTATATGACTTCCTCACAGCACCAACTAAAGAAGAGAATTCTCGACTTCACGTGCAAGAAAAATCGGCTTCTTGTAGCAAAGTTCAAGCGGAACTGGGACGAGCGTTGAAAGCATTTCTGTCCGATGTGAAGCCAGTGCAGAACAATCTGCGCAATCTTGACACTATCAACTCCCCGCACAACGCTCAAGGAATTCAACAAGTGTCTGATGACCTTGATCGTGTACTCAGTGTTCTTAAACGAGGAGTAGCAAATGCTGTGAGAATTCACCGGACTGAAAGAAGGGCCAGCATGACTTAACTGTCTCATTAAACTTTTCCTATGAAATATTGCACTGGTTCTAAGTTCTGAGACAATGCTAAACGTTTCAAAATTTACCTACATGATGCCACTAATAGCATGTAAAAAAATTACATTCAGTCAGAAGTTGTTTTGTTTTATTTTTCACGGTACTCTGCTGTAAGCTTTTGTTTGCATAATTCAGCATATTGTAGGCTGGGTAGATTATGCAATCGGAAAGCAAGACAACGTGATTCGGGCCAAATATCCACTAAACTCTATTTTACAAGTCCATAGTAGGCCAGGTGTATTGTTAGCCCTTCATGATTGAAAACAAAAAGCAATAATTCAAAGCTGCGAAAGTTGTGTTTCGGTGACAAAAAAAAAAATAATTTTAATAAATCAATATAGTTATAAGACTATAAACGACAAAGGTTAAAAGTTACATCAAGTTTAGATTTGATGAAAAGCTCGTCTGGCATTTTGTCAGCAAATGCCTTTTGTGCAACTTTGAAATATAATCTCGGAACGCAGTACCCTAGCCATTCGCGATCACGAGCAAATGCCTTTTGTGCAACTTTGAAATATAATCTCGGAACGCAGTACCCTAGCCATTCGCGATCACGATCATATTTTGAAATATAGCTTTGTCTTCGTGTTTCCAAGACAGTGCCTTGTAAAGTAAAACGTGTTGGTTAACAAATATTGTACTGACACTGAGTGGGTAACCGCACCATAATTTATATTTGCTCTTGATCTAGTTATGTAAACTGTGGCTTGTTATTTATTCGTAAATGTACAGTATTTATAAGAACTGAGTTTATTGTGCGTTCATTTTCATGTGGTTTGTTAATGTCTGTAATGACGTTAAATGTCCGGTCTATTTGCTTGTCTTTCTAAAAACGCCTCTTTGTTCAAATGCTTTATTTGTTTTTTGTCAATACAGAAATACAAGGGATGAAAACTTGGGACTGTAATGTAAATGTGCAAACTAGGTTTCTTGGTGAAAGTGAACTTTGGACAAGCTGAGAATTTAATAAAGCTTAAACTTATGTGATTGATTGTACAAATCTTCATCCTCGGACTGGAAAAGCTTATCTTGGCAGTTTTGCTTAGCGGATGTGAAAAGATTTTGAACCACTGTGGAAGCCTCAACGAAACATGAACAATAATTAAGTTAACTATAGAAAGAGTGCCATGGTATAATTTATTTGAATATCTTTTTCTACAAATTTCCGTTTTTCTTCAATTCGTAACCCACTTATTTGTATTGTAGGTTATTGCTCTATCTCCTGCTCTGTTGGTCCTGCTGTTATCATAACTCCTAGTTTTCTTACTGTAATTTAATCAAACTTCACCTTTTGCTTCCATTCCTTTTTATACGAAATGCGCCCGCAGTGACATCCTTAGACATGGAATTCGTACAGAGGAGGTTATGATATTGTAAGCAATTTTGAACTAAAACCGAAGTTCATTCGCTTAACTTGTATCAATCCTTGTGGACATTGAATAAAACTGAAAAAGAATCTTTTCACGCACAGCATTTGAATCAAAAGTTTTTCCATTACTTTTTCCGATCTATGCTTGATCGACCTTGATGGAATGATGGTCTGTTTGATGCCGTAATCGACCATTTGCACATGTGGTTAGATTGGGTGATGTAAGACCGTTTTTTTCTCGAATGAAATCCAAGATTTTCGTCTCACTGGACTAATAATAATAATGTTATAGTTTCATTTATTGTCGCTTTACAACAGCTACGGTCGTTTAGCGACAGGGCTCATTTTTAGTTTTATATCAGGTTTACGATGCCATCGCATTATTACCCGACTTATCCTTACTGCGTTATGCAAGAAAGAACACAATCGGTACCGTTTTTAAAGTCAATCTAAAATCTACCAGCACCAGAGCCGAAGGCAAAACCACTCGGCCACTGAGCTGGTAAATAACTCTATTGTGAGTAATGAGTGATACCAACATTCGATTTTTTTGTTCGGACGTGTTTGGTCGTCCATAAGTTGCCTGGGGAGAGAAAAAAGCTATCAAAAATTAAAAACACTGCTCTAGGGTAACATTACTTTCTTTGTGACAGCATAAAATTCATGCTAAAAAACATAACGCAGACTAGTAGGCTGTATTTGTTTACTCAAAAATGAATATTGCAAAATTTACAAAGAAACAGATCTTAAAAACAAAATCAACGTTAAAATAGAAAGGACAAGCAAATTAATTTGACGTTCTGTACAAACACAAACTGCTTAAATCATGGATGTTCAAAATATTTCTGAAGGTTACATTCCCCAGAATGAACCAACGTTCTGGATGATTTTCACAAGAAAGAGCGGTTGGGACTGACCTTTCTCATACATACAATAGCAGCGGAGTTAGAATATCAATGTTTACAGATTGCACGTGTAGAGGAAATATGAAGGCTACATGATATTGCCATTCATTGATTGTGAATTAACTGAAAGCAAAAGTAGCCACATTTCTTTTCTACAATTTAAGACGCAGAAAATAACTGAAAAAATAAAAGCACATTAACCGAAGTTGTAACTAGTAATTGCTACAACGAAAACTGAAGACGAGCTAAATTCTATGCAGGTGCGTTTACTAGTGTGAATCAATGTGTAATACTTAGGCTGCTTCAAACAAAGATATTGGAATAACACTTGTACCTGTTTAGCTCAAGTAACTTTTCAAAAATTAAAAAAAAATTTTTTGAACAATTTTATCTTACAAGGAGGCTAACAAACCATGTGACGTTGCAGTTTTAGTGCCAGGCGAGGTCATAAAAATACAACGCAGGCTAGAGTTACCCAGCGTGTTTAAGTTTGGACCCCCTGGCTTTGATGCTGTAGCCTACATATACTTTCAACATGACATCAGTTACTAGATATGAAGTGCGGCATTCATGTTGAATTTTTAAAACTATAAATCTTCATTGTTGCAGACAAATCAATTTGCAATCATGCATGAAACGATTTTACCTTTTCAACCTGAGATGTAAAAAAGTCAACACAAGTATGGAATCAACAACGTGGCCTGCTACTTTACAAACGCAAAAAGACCAAGTTGGTGCATGAGCAAAGATAAAACTAATTACATTTTGCAGCATGACTTTCAATCATGACTATTCCTAAAAGAATACTAAAAATGCTTAGAAACGTACTGTACGTTGAAAATTGTGACGTAGAAAGTGCGAAAAAAATGTCGCTTGTCAATCAATCACAACTTGATTTATCGTCTCTCGACATTCGACAAGGATCAGCGCATTATCAGCTGGGTTAAATTTTTTATTTTGAATATTAGGCTTTTTGTATTTGTTGAACAAACAACCACAGAGGAAATATACAAAAAATGTGTGCGGAAGCTGCTATTGCCTCGACAAGCATGCCTGTTGCAACAAAAAAAATTATACCAAAAGATTAGGCCACTTCTCTTTAGGCTACAGATATCAAAAAAAAAATTACACAACAAAAAAACACTGTGGGGCGGAGCTTGATAACACGCGTGCTCATGTGATCTCGTCAAAGACAGCGTTGGATCAGCCACAATGACGACTTGTACTTTATTTTCAAAGAAAGGTTTATTAAGATTCACACATATTGGTAAAGTAACTTCTATTTATGTTACTTATTTAATTGAAGCCTTTATGGATAAGGGAGCCCACGTTGATACAGAAGTTACGAAGTGATGCTAAGTGATTGTTGTTTAACATTTCTATGCATGGTGTCTGGGTAAGCTGAGCATGACAAGAAACTTCAAAAACGGTCTCAGTTCATACAAGTTTCAACTATCACAATATTTCCAAAACGAGTGGAAACCATTGACGCCCTCCACCGACTAACTCGTGCCTTAATGTTCACCGCTAATAGGCTTTCAGTTTAGAAATAAATCTACACGATACAAAGACCCTGAAAAGGCTACAAAGTGTTATTTTTTTGTCGGAAAACGAAGAAGTTCTCTATCAGACAAAATATTACACAACTGTTCTCTCAGTTTTCTGAGCCATGGTTTTCTCTTCGCAGAACTCATCGTGGTTTCGTTCTCCGTCGTGCTTTTGATTGGCACTGCATTGCTTGTTTGAGCATCGATTGCTTCCTCCGCTGTTGCTGGTGCTGTATTTACGTTTCTTGTGAACGCTTCCTCCCACAGACTGGTTTGCTTTCGACTTTAGTGTCGTCAGTCCGACACGGTTGGTTGCTCGCTTCAGACGATCACGAAAATGGGTCCCCAGAAAGCTGAGTGAACAACATGATTAGTCGGTATTTCATGGTTATTAGTTTTTTTTATAGGCCTACATCATTTAAGTACAGTTGTTTTTATTTCTGACCATCAACGTAAAATCAATACATATCAGCATATAGAAGATTTATAAAAACGAAGAAACGACAAAACACAAACATTAAGACGTGCTAAATAAATAAATTTTAGTAAGTTTAAAAATTTGGCTCAGTCGCATCTGTATTTTTAAATAGACAATATACTGTATACTGTGTAGCCTAACCTCTACTTATAATTTAACAACTTTTAGGCTACTTGTAGGTTTCCAAAAACTTTGCATCTTATCAAATAATGAAAGTGGTTATGCAAACAAGGTATTTTTTTTCCGACAGTTAATATGACCAGTTTTCTTAGTCAATAAAAACGTTCTTAAACTATCGCATCTGTCTCTGTGGCGCAATCGGTTAGCGCGTTCGGCTGTTAACCGAAAGGTTGGTGGTTCGAGCCCACCCAGGGACGATGAATTTTGTTTTTTTCAAAGATAGCTTTGTATGATTGACACTTAACTTTGAAAACAAGGAGATCAAGCAATAATAAAGTTGTTCAACTCTCGAGATGTGTGCTTGGGCTATCAATTTACTCTCTCTTCAGCTCTGTTTTGCGACTCCTACGTTCAGTATAACACGCCTAAGTCGACTTTGAAATTAGCTAACAACTGAGCAAACCGAAAGTTGGAATATGTCACAAGTCAGCAAAATGAGTTTGACAAGCGATGACTAAATGCACTAATTCATAGCAGGCACCGCTTCATTAAAATCTTTGTTCTGTCAATTTCGATGACCGATTTTATGGCAGAAGTTCAGTGCCTTTGCAACCTATGCGTAATTTCGTATCAGCCAGAGCTGAGGTTGCAACTTGGCTTTCTCAGGGCGAGGATAAACTTTTTCGTTGTGTTCATGTCAAAATTGTCTGTTCACTTCAAGATCAAAGTCCACCAACATTGGTTTATTTGGGTAGAAAGGATACTTTTTTAAACCATGAACAGACATAGTGAACGTTTTCGGCTATGCATATAGCCATTCTCAAGCCTTTAAATAAATTATTGTATGTTTCTGTAGAATTTTTTATATATTTTCTTTTAAAGGCTTGATAGGAGCTATATGCATAGCCGAAAACGTTAGCTATTTTGTTTTTGTTTTGATGATGTTAAATGTTGTGTTGTTGCTCAGTTTTGTAGCTTTTGTTTGTTAGTTTATTTGTCGTATAAAAAGATATGGTAATTTTGACTATATGAGATAGTAGTCAGACATAGAAAAAAACTGTTAAATTTTTTAAATAGAATTTATCATTGAATAAAACAGAATATCCAAACGAAAGTTTTGTCATTAACTTAGTAAATTTAAAACGCCTGATATATTGCCTATTCCACCATTAGTTCTTTCTGAAATCAAATAAAAAATAAAGGTTCAAAAACAATAGCATTAAATATAGTGTCATACCTGTAGAAATATGGATTCAGCGCACTGTTCAAGTAAGACAAGCCTCTGACAGCATATCCAAGATCTTGGCAGGCTTTGTATGAAAGTGCTAGTCCGTTCAGTTTTGCCAATTTTTCGATGTACCAAGGAAACCAGCTGATTAAAAATAACAAGACCAAAGCCAGGACGATCATGGTTACGCGCCGTCTGTAGGAGCGCTAAAGAATTATATAACAAAGAGATTAAAACTTTGGTCTTTATTCAAATGCGAATAACAAAAATGTTTTCACTTCTGTGTCAAATGGTTGCATTCTATTTTGTTTTCTGGTCAGGAAATTTTATTTCTTTTTTTGTTATTTTGCCAGGGCTTTCATCGTTTGGTAAACTGCAATAATCGCACTCAAAAGAGTCGTAGAGAAGTTGTCATTACAGAAAACTAAGGACTGCGGTATCGCAATATTCGACTCTTTTGCAAAACTCCAACTTGAAAAAAATCCATTTGATTTTACAATCACCATTATTTTTTGGCGTTAGTGACAAATTTGCAAAAGTATATTTAAACGTTGCTGTTTTGTTTATCACTAGGCCAAATTACTTGTAACAAAGAAGATAAGATTACCAAAACTAGAAGAAATCTTACCTGTCTTTCAATATTTCCAACCCCTCTGGCGGATATTATAGTTTTAATTATCATTCCATAGAAAAAGCATATCAAAATGAACGGAAGACAAAAGGCTCCGAAGAAGTTTCCATAAAACCAAATGGTCAAAGATTGGCTAGTGGGAAGCCTGTAGAATATTATTGAAACTGATTAACTGGCTTCAAAATATGCACTGCGTCAAGGTTAGATTTTAAGACAGTTCAGTGGCCGAGTGGTTTCATCTTCGGCTCTGGTGCTGGTAGATCTGAGATCAATTGCAGATCGGGTCGAACCGAAGATTTCAAAAACGGTAACGATTGTGTTCTTTCTTGCAAAACAAAGTGAAAATAAGTCGGGTAATAATGTGATGACATCGTTAACTTGATATACAATTAAAAATAAGCGCTGTCGCTAAAAGACCTTATCTGTTGTAGAGCGACAGTAAATAAAACCATAACGTTATTACTATTAAGTTAGATTTTAGACGATTAAAGGGCGATACCATTGCGACAAGTTATTTTTTATTATCACTAAATATCAAGCAGTCATGCACATGTTATTTACACTGTGAGTGATGAAAGTATTTGACCTTTTTATGATTCAAATAGTTATTACAAATGTGTTTGCAACTCAAATTGTAGTGGATTGTCATAATAATAATGTGTATTTTCATCTAGCGCAGTATCCATTGCAGATATAGCCTACGTTGTTTTAGCGCTTTACAAAGTAGACCGTTTCAGCTTAACCCTATAGAAACACAGCCGAGTAGGTTACTTTTTTACCCTAATTGAAATTTTGAGTTCTAGGCAAGAACAAGATTCAATGCATTTTTGATAAAGTATTTAGTATAACGTAACAGGTGCTGAACAGTGGGTACTGTACTATCTTAATTCAATAAACCACAGGGCCGAATAAAGGCACAAAAAGATAATTTGGGAATTGAAACATACTTTCTATATCATTAATATGATTTTCATGGATGAAAAGTACAGAAGACTTTTGGGCTGGTTTATCAGTCTAATGTAAGCTTTTGTGTTGAGTTTTAAAAATCTTAGACTAGACAAGGATAGAGTTTTATTTTGCAAAAAAATCAGATGAATGTATGCATTCAATAAGGGTAAGACCTTTGTCTCACACTTTTGGGAATAAGCTCACTAACATTAGCAATCAGAGGCAGTGCTTATCTTCGACAAAACAAAATGGCCTTGTAACCTTTAAACGATAATTTTGATAGGTAGGCTACCGTATGTGTTTTGTTTCAGTTACGTTTAAAGTTAGATTTATGTAGCTCTCCACCTGCGTTGTTTCTAATTACGCTTCAGACATGCTGCAGCGTTTCGACTTATTTGCCATTTCTTTAGTTATACCTAAATCAAGAATTTTCATTGCACTATATATTCCATTAACGGTTTTAATAAAAGTTTTTCACTTTTCGGTAGCTGAACAAATGACTTCACTTCAGTGTATGTATCTGGTTGTACAAAGTGAAAACACAACAATATCATTTTGTCTGTTATCAGGTTATCGGTGGGCAAGCTTGCAAGATACAGGACTTTCTTAAATCTTGTTTTGGCACAATACCACGCTATAACGTTAATCATTCTTGATTATATATATTCATGTTCCAAAAGAAATGGTTCAGCTCTCAATCGTGCAATAGTAATTAACCTTTCCAAAATTAGTTCTTGGTAGCATTTCAAAGCTCTTTCATTGGCTCGTTATGCATGCTAATTTTAGAACTGATTCTTTACCTTTGTATTTTGCCGTATTTATCAATTTTTGCAAAAACATTTTTGGTCTCACTGCCAGTAGGCCATTTCCTGTGGTAATTTTCAGTAACAACTTACGTTGAAACTTTTATGATTGATGCACCCCTGAAACTTTGTCGCTCATACTCCGTTGCTTAGGTTTGTTCCATAATACAGTAGCATTCGCCTATAACGGCACCTCTAGGGGATTTGCAAAAACTGACGTTATAGCCGAATTGATGTTATAGACGAACTACCGCAAACTATTCCACAACTGTCTTTTGATTAAAGAAAGGGGTGTATAATCCAATCAGGGTTACTGTGTACCACCAAACTGACAAAAGGCACGCAGAAAATACAGTAAACAAAGAAATTGTTTAAAAAAAATAACCTACAGCGAAAGGTACAGGAAATTTGCGCAATAACTTACAGCTCGTTACATACAGTAGTAGAGAAGTTCATTGTTTATTAGCAAAAAAGGCATTGGTCTTGAGCTGTTTCGGTTTTGACACAGCTGTAGAGCTGCATTTACACGTGATAGTTTTTCACGCACGGGAAAAAAAAAGTTAATTCAGTTAATTAGTTTATACAGTACTGCACGAACAACTGTTGCTTTGAGTTGTTTAAAGGTCAGCTGTAGAGCTGCTTTTTACACGTGATAGTTTTTCACGCGGGAAAAAAGTTAATTCAGAGTCCCTGCTGAGAACGACGTAGCAAAATAAAGGGAAGACATTTTGCAAGCAGCAGCGCTAACTGGATTAAAAGACTGACCGTTCGTGGTGAAGGTGATGGCTTAAAGTGACGTTATAAACGAACAAAAGACGTCTGGGGACCAATAAAGGGTGCTGTTACATGCGAATTGACGTTATAGGCGATGCTGTTGTAGCCGAATTACAATGTACGTAAAATATAGGAATTCTGCCGGGACCGAGCGAAATGTGACGTAATAGGCGAATTGACGTTATAAACGAAGCCGTTATAGGCGAATTCTACTGTAAACATAATAATATTTAAAAATGAAGATAATTATATCTAAACGATATTTTTGATTTATAAATATTACACAAGCATCAAAGTAAATTGCAGGCAAAAAAACAGACATCAAAAAACGTAGTGCAATCACTATTTCATTGTTTTATTCTTTGATGCTGCGATCTCCTACCTGCATGGCAGTTCAAATTGATTTAATCCTTTCAATTGTGGAAGATGTGACTTTTGAAGACGCAAGTAAATCTGCAGATAATCCATATCATATTCTCCAAATTCGCCGTAAGTGTCTTCGCGTGGTGCTAGTTCCTGTTGAAACAATTTTTAAACAAAGTTAGTGCAGGGATAGGTAGCAAAGTTAGTATAGCATACACACGCGCACACGTTTTTAGCCTAACCTATGATCTCCACGTACTACGTCATAATTGTACAAAGAATTCCGATTTGTTGGAGATGCGTGATCGGACTTTTAAAGAGGGTGTACGGAAAAAAATATTTTGACATAGCAAAATTTGTTCACTTTTATAAAGTAGGCTTGACTCTAGTTTCCAATAATTCCAAACTTAATGGGTCTATCGAATATAAAACTATAATATTGTGCCAATATCATTTTCATAACATTTATGCCTGAAAATTCGAAATGGTTTGAGCCGTTCTACTGTGGAAATTGTAATCTATAAAAATTCACTAAATTTTCCAAATACTCCACCTTAACGTCCCGGTAGTCACCGTATATCTCTTCACGTCTCTTGTGATCCTATTGAAAAACAATTGTTAAAAAGATGTAGTTGATTATGTCTGTCGTAGAATCGTTTTAGGATGTTTTGTTGTCATTGAAATACACCAAAATTGCTGCAATCACTGCTCGAAACGTCCAAATTTTATAAAAATTTTCTTCTTTTTTGCATGAGCTGTAGGTATTTCGGAGAATATGGCCCAGAAAAAAAATGTTAAGTTGGCATCTTGACGGTTAAACGTTCGTACCAAGCGTAAGACTTTTATTAAATGCAAATATATTTATAATTCTTCAGCATGTTTGTGAAATAGGTGGCTGTTCTCTTAAAAACAACAGCAAAAAAATTGAAGTGAGAGACAAGAATTTTTCAAAGCAGTGTTAGAGTGAATAAAGCAAGTAGTAAATTATGCTTATTATTGAAACTTGGTTAAACTTATCAGTGAGCGGAGAAATTCATTGGACTAACTACACAGTGTTATAGGCTATCATTCCACTTCGTTTATGCTTTGGGTCTACAGCGGTTACTCATTTAACTGCTAGGATCTACGTAAGCGAAACGATGACGAAACGACACAAGAAGCTGTAGAGTTCTTTGAGAGTTATACGACACATAGCCATCAACTTACAGTAGGAAAACAAAAGATGAAATTCGCGGGATACATTTTGAAAGGATCGGCAGGACAGATACATCAATTGAATATTGAAGGTATGGTGGAAGGAAAGAGGTGCAGGGGAAGAGGGAGACGAACTTGGGGAGATGATATAAAACAGTGGGCTGACTTGTCAAGCGTTGGAGAAGCAAAAAGAGTAGCGGAAGAACGTGACATGTGGAAGAAAATGGCAGCCAACCTTCGAAACGGAGACGGCACGTGATGATGATGATGACGACACATAACCATCAACTTACGGTAGGAAAATTATAGCCACATGTTTTGCAGGGTCCAGATATTGAGCTGTAGCGAAAAAGTTGAGTGCAAAGCAAAACGCTCAGCATCCACCCAACAATGCTGATGATGTACGAGGCAGTGGGACTACGAAGAGACGTGACCCATTTCTTGGAAGCAAATGCTTTTGTTACAGCAAGGTACCGGTCAAAGCTCATGATCTGAAAGAAAAAAAATAGGCTTGTTGCTTTATAAAGGACTAATAATATTTATTAGTTGCCTGTTGTGATGAAACTTATGATAACAGATGCTTTCGATTTGTTTTGCTTCTTTTAATGGATTTTTTTTCTTTAGGCTACACCAAAATGCAGGTTTATCCAATGATAAAGATGGGTCTAATGATGTTGTAAAACCTTAACTATGATTCGAGATGGTGGCATTTCTATTCTTGCAGATGTAAACAAGTGTTTGACTATAGATGAGCTTTTATAGAGGTTTAGAGTGAGTAGCCTAAACCAACGCATGGAAGCGCTCTACGCGAGTAAACAACATGCGTTATTGTGTAGGAATGCTACAATTGCTACATGTTACAATTTCAGCCAGCGTAAATTATGTTGGCGAAATTTTTAAATAAAAAAAGTCACGTAGGCCTATTGTTTACTTGGATACAAAAAGCATTATTCATATATCATATACCGTATTGTAAATTCATTTTTCATCATACAGTATCGGAGACAAAAGAAGAAAGCAGCCCATACAAGCTACTGCCATCGATATTTATTTACGTTGATGGGCAAACTTTTGCTTTACCTATATAGTTATTGATTGGTTAGTTTTGAATTTTTATTCTCGGTCTGGAAAAGCCTTGATTGGGTATTCCTGGTAGTTTCGCATACTTGTAGAGGCTCTTGACACAGGGCCGGATACCTAGATTGGCAGAGTGAAGTTTTGCGATTGTTGAAGTGTTGTAGCCGGGGAATTATTCCATTCACTAGGTGCCGCTGAATATAGAGTAGTCTTGAAATGCGTTGCTCAAGCGCACACCCCGAAAGTCGAACTAGCGCCGTCGAAAAGGAAGCGAAAAAAGTATCATTCTTACCACCAAGAAGTAAATGCTGGCGTAATAGTTGATGAAAATAACGGCTTCCTTAAACTTGCAAAGACTCGTGGAGAAGTTCCATGTTCCAGAAATTTCACTTTGAGCCGTGAAAGGGAGCATCATCAGAAAGAGGGTGTCTGCTAAGGCCAGTTGTAGTATATACCTAAATGGAAGGAAATAATTGAATTAGGTTTTACCAACCAAACGAAAGAAAGACTAAAACTACCTGAAAAAATAGCTTCTCATAAAGAATAAATTGAAATTGAATTTAGCTGGAGATAAATAATTTACTTCAAGCTGGTGATGAAAATCATAACCAATACAAAATGTAAAATGAAAATTAAACCAATTTTCTTTGTGAATAAAGGAGCTTTCTTCCTGGCTATCAGCACAAGGCTGAGCACTCACTAGTACAGTGAGCAGTTGTGATTCGCTAACCATAACGGACGTGTAGCTTCCACGTTAGCCAGTTAAACCATCCAATCAATTATATCTTATAAAAGCGGCGGTCGAATAGCCTTGTGGCAAGAATTGGTGGTGCGACATTGACGAACCAGCCTCATGGGCGAAACATGGTGTCTATCGCTGTCAATTCTTGCTACAATCGGCTAACGAGAAATCAATTTTCTTTTTTACATTTTTGGTAAAAACTAAAAAAAATCCATCCCCTCTTTGAATGTGTTTAGTTTGTTTTGACAGTGTTTGTAGTTGTTTGTCGTCGGATTTTAG
The DNA here is from genome assembly GCF_918807975.1 of Aplidium turbinatum. Classification (NCBI taxonomy): domain Eukaryota; kingdom Metazoa; phylum Chordata; class Ascidiacea; order Aplousobranchia; family Polyclinidae; genus Aplidium; species Aplidium turbinatum. Next base: position 53,880,506 of record NC_137472.1, read on the forward strand.
AAATGATGAACAAAAAATGATTCCCTTTTCAACCATTTTGATTCGAAGAAAACGTAATTTTTACAAAACTACTCACCAGTTTGTCACAGACTTCTTGTATTCACGAAGGATCAAAATAGTAGAAAATACCAACAGATTTCCAACCAATCCAATTACAACCAGCGCTATTATTATTCCACCAAATATTTGCTTTTTTTCATGACTGCATTGAAGTTCTCTGTTAGCTGCGAGAACGAAACATACAAATTGTGACTGCCCAAAACAAATTCAAACTACTTCTTTATTATATCTTTTTACTTGATTATGCCTTTGATTGGTAAGATATTTTTTGAGCGAAACTGATTGTAAGGGAGGAAAGTTATAAATTAAGTATTTAGCATTGATCTTCTTCGTTTGTAAGAGACAGATTGAATAAATTTCAAGGCAGGTGGTGGAAAGTCAGGTCAAAGTAGTTTCGTTCAGTGTCAAATAAAAGTTATTTCTCTCTCTCTCTCTCTCGTACTGCAATACCACGTATTTCATAAAAATGTTGTGTTGTACATGGGACACTCAAGAATGCCACAGTCAGAAGTTTGTTCCTCCGCACCGCATTTGCCGGACGCTGGAAGAACTAAACCCCACTTGTGCAATTGCGCACGGGAATGAAAGCGGCCAACTTATGTTTCAAACCGATTTTCGTATTTTAATTTTGCAGTGACGATTGGTGAAAACCACAAGTTTTAGAGAGTTGTACAATATATGCCTGCCAGCTAAGGCTACTTGCCTACACCATGTATCTTAGAGACATGACAAAGTAGGTTTCAATATGTTACCCGCAAAAATGACAATAAAGTTACACGTAACAATGTCAGAACCACAGTTCGTTTTCGATGGCAGTTTTGACTGAGTTAGAGGTTACGTGAAACGTCTCAAAGCTTTCAAAAAATCACCATACTCACTCGCGTTCCATAATAACTCCGCAAATGCCATTGCGTCCAGTTCACGTTCCAATAATTTTTTAGAAGCAAAGTACACTATGATAAGCCAATTGCTAAAATAAAAAAGTACATTTGAATACCACACTTTTATATAGGCCTATACTGCTTATTAATAATAATAGGCCTCGTCTATCGGCCTGCCTCTTTTGGGTAATAGAAGACCGTAAAACGTGACCTGATTCATGAAGTGAGATGAAGCGCAAACTGTAGACTACGTTATCATTCAATGTGAAAACTAGGCCTACTTCCATCGTATGCTCAGTGTGCTGTACAGCTTCTTCTTCATTTGACGACTTCGGATAACAACACAATCTGAAATATCAACTCTGGAAGAGCATAGGAAAAAGAAAATTGTCGAATGTTTATTTCGTCACTAATTACTAATTAGGCTAATTGAGTAATGAGCAGTGACGCAATGAAAGTTTTATACCATGGTATGAGGCAAGCATTCCTAAGAAGCATCCACTGGCTACATTTTTGCTGCAAATGTTCCGTGTTTGATGCTAAATGGAAGAAAAGTTTAGCCCAGTGTTTTGTTACCATTTTTAATACGTTCTTGGCAATGAACACCTTTCTTGAATTGAAAGAGCATCTTTCGCTCTTATTCTGTTATATAACTATTTTTAATCTGGATGATGCATGCTTAAATCATCAAAAACGGCATGTAGACATGATTAACTTCCAGATTAACTTCCGTGATTAGACTACCATAAGCGTTTATCAAGAGAATTATGGAAAATAAGAGTCCTTAAACTCGTATCTTGTTTTTAAAAAAACAATACCTACTTTGGTTTATCATTTAATTATTGTTTGATCTCGCAAATTTAGCTGAGACTATAGCCTGCCGGCTAGTTTTTTAGGTTAGTTCCAAAAAGTTTCATTTTATCAATTTTGCTCTCAGGTAGTCATATCAGTCTTAACAAGCTTTTGTAAAATTTCCGACCATAAACACTGGTGCATGTAACACAACTGCGGCTTTCTGCAAATTGATCGAAACTTTCCTTGATTTTGCGATTGTTTCACTTTTTTTTGTATTTTAATGCACATCAGAAACAAAACAACACGTCTTGGCGACATGAGTTCTGTAGTAATCAAACTTGCCCTAAAGTTAAAAATTTGTTTGCTTCTAGAAAGCGACGGTAAATAACTTGCATGCCACCGTTTGTGCTGCATTGAGCGGCAAAACAAACACGTGATAAACGACCAATGTTTCCTAGTTAGTGAGAAATGTCAGTTGGTTGAAAGATTAATTGTTGAACATATGTCAAGTGATCAAGACACAAGACAACTGTTCCACGATTTATGGCCTAAACTTCGCAACTTTGAGGTTAGTCACATCGTTGATAAAGCCTTACTTTCAAGGGAAGACTGACTGGTAATAAGTTAACACTGGCTTAACGCATCCACATGGACTTTCACGTTTGTTCAAAGATTTAAAAATTGGAGCAGATTTGAGATTTATTCTACTGTCATCAAAGGGCGCAAAGAGATGGTGCTGGGTTACCCAAACTCAGCTAAAGCAGATGGGGCCTGGCTCCCTCACCGGGATGCGAGTGTGGTGCCACAGACCAGACAGTAGACCATGTCGTCCATGACTGCCCAATCCATCAACCACCACATGGAACGCTTGGACTGATAGCCCTGCATGACGAGACTGTCGAGTGGCTGATGACTTCATGCTCAAACTATAGTCCAAAATAAAGCTCACACGACGAAGAAGAAGCTATTGCATCACTAAATTCTCAGCCTAAGAAGCATACCACGCATCACAAGAAGACTACCAGCAGTCTCAACACCTCATTGAGTGCAACCTTTCACATTCATTTAATCTAAGAATTTCGAAGAAACACAACCAGATCAATTTACAAAAAAATCCACGCAATGAGGTCATAAGGTTGCTTAGTTCTGCCTTCTTGAAAATAGAATGCTTCGTCTCATTTAAGCTGCAACTGTTCGATTTTTTCAGGTTGTTTATTTGTAAAATTACTTTTTTGAATTCTAATTCTGACAACTTTATGTTCCTTCACTTCAATCAGCAAAATGCAAAATTTCTTCCTCAATTTAAAAAAATTTAAAGTCGTCGGGAACAAAAATTTGTGATAAGGTTAAAAAGTTGAGATTCCAGAAAATAGAGCAGAGAAAGCGGTTTGCACTTGGTAAAACCGGCGAATAAAAAAGCAAGACTTCGCTTTAGAGATCACATAAAGTTTGGCAAAAAAATGCTTCAAAACTCGTTTAAGACCTTTTTTGAAACTCTCAGCAATGACAAATTTGCTAGTGAAATGGTATTGCAGATAAAAAAATTTTAAAGCGGCATTGGTAAAATTGGTGAAATTCATCTGCAGGCATGGCTAGTGGCTACTCTGATTTCATTTGGTTTTGGTCGTGACTGCTTCAGACAAGCTAGTGAGCTACTTCCTTGCCTAACAGATAAACATGCAGATATGAAGCTTCAAAACAATTTTTTTTGTCTTTTGGCACTAATTGACATGCTGGCACATCCAACAGTGACATTGTGGAAATGACGGATGATAGAAAGTAGCCTACTTGTTATTTTTCCATGACGCGACGTTGACAAACACTTCTAACCTAACAATGAAAATAACCTAAAATAAAATGAAATTTACTTTGGAATTAAGGTTGTGGATTGAAGAAGCTGAATTTCTAAACAGAATAGTATAAAATGGCATCCAAATAAAAGAAATTAGGGTAAATTCCACAATAGAATTACATGCATACGCCTACGTCTGGAAAGGCTGAAACAAAAAACGAGGATAACTTTTTCTGACTTATTTTATTATTTTCTTGCTTGACGGCTATGTGCCACGGGCATACAACGATAGATGTCTAACTTGTTGATTATAGGATAGGCTCTTACATCCTCCGCCAAAGTGGTTTTATGAAATCACCAAACTACTATATTTAGATTCTTGTTGGTCACTGTATAAAAGTAATTTTTTTTTGCATTTCCTGGTATTTGACTTGTTGTTTAGTAGTTTGCATTGCCATGCGTTGTTATGTAACTGCGCCAAAAAAGTTTTGTCAGATTGAGCACGAAATTGAAAACAACATGTCCGGAAGTTCTTAATCTTGAAATTTAAGCACCCTGTTCAATTACAAGACAGAAAATAAAGATCGTCAACTGCCAAGCAGTCATTAAACTATTTCCTCAATAAATATTTTAGCTCATAAACTTAATTTCCCGATTAAAACCATCCTGTTTTCTTCCACATGAAGAATGAAGGTGTTACGGAAAAATTATTAATGATATACTAAATTGATGTCAAAGGCTGCTAATCATCAAGCTATATGCTGGTATTGGTCTTCAAAACATTTATTGCCTGGTCATGTAAGTTAGCAATAAAGATAATCTACTATTGCTGTTTTATTTCTTCTTGTCAAATCTTTTACACAGTGTTATTTTAGTATAAAAAGAGAATCTTTGCTGCATGAGAAAGTAAGTGGGAGGATAAAAATGACTCCACTCACCTTTTAAATGATGGTAGCTTACATGTGTGACACATTCATGTAGAAAATTCAGGAAAGTACCATACAAAACCTACACTATTGATCACTTGATGTTCCCGATAACAAAACAACATAATACCATCAGAATCGGATTATGAACAGAGTAAGGGTATCGGTATGCCTTGCAGGACAATTTTGTTTCACAGCATGCCCTGCCTGTCGGGACAGTCGTTGGCATACTACATTGCTCGTTTTTCCATTGGTGTTCAATTTTGCGCCTAACCACGCCTAAATAAGGAATGGAAAGTTTTACTTCCTGCGATTATGGAGCTGAGCGATGGCAGCCGATTACATCATCAATGTCTGCGTTTTTTTGCAAAACTATCCTTATAGGCATAGGCCTACCACCGATTTGCATTCAAAAATAAGGACAAGGCAAAACCAACAGTTTTCGATTTATATCTCAAAGTTAAAGGAAAACAACTCCTGAAATAAAGGCAATTTATTGTTTTTTTAAATTGATTCAAACGAAGAAGCCTACACTGAAGTGAATATATCTTTTTCAGCTTTGCGTAACGTTTCCAAATTTTTAAAGATTTTTTCATAATTATGCTCTCCCCAATACTCTAACCTATATTTGGAAAGTAGTCTATCAAAATTGTTTTGATAGAGTTTAACAACATGCAAAACGCACTTCAAATTAATTACCCGAGCACTTCATCAAATTGGATACTCACGTAGTTTTCCAAATATTGCCAAGATTGCAGTTGCAATGCGTCAACTCAAGTGTCTTAGCCTTGTGTGTGACCGAAAAGTTTAATTGCAAAAATAAGGTAAGTCATTTTACTATAAAATTCTAGACAACCAGTAAAACTTTTGGCAGGCAAGTCATTGCAAATGCGTAAAGTGAAAAGTATTTTCTGTCTAAATTGCAAAGTGCATTCATTTTAAACCTTTTTCAGGAAGAAATAATTTAGCTACTTTTTTTATGTTTAAAAGTTTTTAAAAAGTTTTTGTCCTATAAAGTGATGTAGCTTATTGCAAACAACTCTGAACAATATTTTCCACCAGCTACAAAACCTACTGCACAATTTAATTTATTTCTTCTCTCTGATATGGTGCTTTTGTAGTTTAAAAAAATGGATATTGTTTTAATTCTTTTTGAGTGACCAAAATAAAAAAGCAATGACATTGCTGTTTTTGACATTTTTTCGCCCAGTTTAAATTACTTCGTTGCTTTTAAATCAACATTTTGCTGTAAATTCAAAATTGGAGCAGACATTGTTTGATAGGTCAATTTTTTTCTCAATGATATTTGTTCTCAGGTATTAGCTAAGTTACATTTAATCATTGTTGTGCTTTGACCTGTGATTTTCTGATGCATGTTGTCAATTATTGTAGCCCACTGTTTGAAATTGTGAAGATCTCTAAACCACTCACAGCAATTAGCAAGTATGTTTCAATAGCCTTAGCGTATTTCTTCCATACGACGAAAGTTTGCATGGCATCTCTCATCCAATATGTAATTTAAATGTGATTAAAATGAAAGATTAAATGATACAATGTAAACGTAACGGCGGCCGCCAACCCTCGAGTCCTACAGATACAAATAACATGGATGCTTTGTGTAACTGTGATCTGTAAGACTGTAACCCAAGTAGCCTACTAAAATCTACACAAGTAGCCTACTAAAACTTAAAATCATTTTTAAATCACCACGAATTAATACTGAATACGAAAAGAAATTTTTCGAACTGTATTTATAATATTCTGTAATATTCATTGAATGTCCAAAAGGAAAATAACTATCGTTATTGACATTGTGAGGTAACATTTCCTTCCAAGTTTTACAGATGAACCATAGACAAACAAAACAAAGTAACTGTATCGGGTTTAACATGCTTTGTTACAAAGAGATAATAATATAATTCAAAAATTAACTCAAACGTTTTCGACACGTACGTGTGTCCTTATCAGGAGTTATTTAAATCTGCAATAATACATAAAGTGAAAATTATAAGATAAATCTGACTATGCACTGTAACGACACTCTGGACTGAAAAGCACAAACTGAACAAGTGATTCAAGAGTGATTACGAATAAATTATATGGCGGCAAACTGTTTCCCGCCGTACCGTATTTTATGTATATTGAAGATTTAAGTAATTCCTGATGAGGGCACACGTACGTGTCAAAAACTTTTAAATTGATTTTTTAATTATATTATACCTCTTTGTAATAAACTATGTTAAACCTGTTAAAGGCATACTAAATAAAATTTTCAAACGGGAACTGAGCATTAAAATGCGTAAACTGAACATTCAAGAATACATTTCAAAAAAAAATTACCGAAACAAATTTGTTTTCAATGGCACTGGCAAGGCTCAAAGTTCAATGTTTCATTTATTTTTAATTTTTTAAAAATGACCAAAAAGTGGAAACACTGCTCGAGAATACGTCACTGTCGACAGCAATAACAAAAGCCACGTTACCACATATGATGTTTTGAGCAAACTGTCTGATGTTTTGATTTTGAAATCTGATGTTTTGATGTACATATATACATAGCCTACAGTTAAATCTCCTGCAGTCACAACTATTGCTTGATCAGTTGATTGCTAGTCTATAGTGACGTAGACTGCACAGTCGCACGCTTCGCTGCTCACGCCTATTCCCGTTTTGAAAGCTCTGACAAAAGCATGCGCGGAATGCTGATCAGACCGCAATGGGGCAAAATTTTATTGAAAATTGTTTTATGGTAGCATGTTTTAAACACAAAGAACGTGTACAATCGCCAAGTCAGGTTTTTCCTTTAGTATCACTTTAAAGTTACTTTGTTTTGTTTGTCTATGGTTCAACAAAGCGAACTCTCTATCAAAGCTTTTTACAGATGAAGCCGAAGCAATCGCTATTTTGCTGTAGTTCTACCATAAACTTCCTGAAACATCTTGAGAGTAAGCCTATGCCTTATTGGGATGGGCCTAACGTGGAAAGTTCTTTGTCATTGATGGAAATGACTTCTAAACTCTTTGTCTTCACCTACCGTTTTTTTTAATCGTGCTGATTGCAAACATGGACCATGCCAACATTCAACTGTTTTTCTTTTGTCGTTTTTTACTCCTGTTTACTTTTTTTTGAATGCTTAAAGTAGCTTTATCAGAATTTGGACATTTCATAATCTTTTATCCTGAACAAGTTTTTCCTCCCAATAATTGAATGGCAATCGCATGACTATGAGGTAAATGTAGGCCTACTCCTGGCTTAAAACCTCTGTTTTAAAATTTTCAATTTTTTGCCACATTTGTCCATTTATTGGTATGCCGTTATGCTGCTTATTCAAACTAACTGTTATTCTTCTCAGCCAGGACACATGATAAAAAATGAAAATAAATATCCTCATGCCAGCAGTGTGCAGGCCAGTAGCGCACCCAGAAAAGAAGTTTGGGGGGGGCTAATTCAGAAATGTCGGCCGAGTGATTTGCGACAATAATGACAGTGACAATAGGCCAATACCCATCCCTTTGATTAATATTTAAAGGCATTCACAGCCAGTAGCGTAGCCAGGAATGTTGAAAGGGGGGGGGGGGGGTGACAGCCGGCGGGCGAAGCCCGACGGCGTGTTCGCCTAAGACGACACCCAGCGGCGGGGAGTTTGGGGGGGCCCCCAGAAAATTTTGAAAAATTACTTTGAATTGGTGCATTCTAAGAGCATTTTCGACAACAATGTGGGTATGAATATTCCTGTAAAATGGTGCTGTCTGGTGGCATAGCAAAAGGATAAGATCATGTTTTCTTTGGCATTTTTCCGAAATAAAACTAAGTCTCTATGTTTTTTTGTTGCTAATTCCTGGCTGAGATATTTGAATGTTTAGTATTGGCAAAACTCGCTCTTTTAATGCAGTTTCGCTTAAAATTATGCAAACTTTGTCTTAAAGACATAAAGAAACTGAAAGCATTATTCTCAATATCGTGACTTAACACGCGTGCCAAAGGGGGGGGTTGTTGAAATCCCCCCCTTGGCTACGCCACTGCTCACAACCCACCGGTTGCCGATACATCAGGATTCGTTCTCTCAATCAGATTAGAAGTTGGCCTAATGAACCCCATGCTACTAGCACCATCAGCTTCCTCATCCCTATACGTCCACTCTTGCAATTTTCTAAAGATCTCGACGTTTTCGTCATGTATGACAAAATAGAATTAGCTTTTCGTTTGCCAACACAAATAAGTGCGAAAACAACAACTAGCACGAAAACAGTTTCAAACAAAACACTAATTTTGTAAACAATAAATTTGATGTGGACGTTTTTTCTACTTACAAAACATTCAAATTTAGTTCGTATTTTCAACTAAAGTCCCAGACGCCTTCGTCTCTTTGCTCAAACTCGTATACAGTTTTACATGTCCGTGTGATTCGGTATTGACGTAGGGTACATCGGTACGTATGTCCACCAGACATTTGACCACGAGAGTACAGGAGCATTTGAATTTTATAAGGAGTTAAAGAAAAGTGCAATTAAAGACCATATCATGGAGTGTACTTTTTGCACTGATCGAAAATTCTCTGCCGACTAATTTAAAATTTTACGCAAAGACAAATCCCAATTTGACACCAAAATTTAGGAAGCACTGTTAATCAAACGCTATAACTCAAATTTAAACAAATAATTATTTGCTGGAGGCGAGTCCATTCTCTTTAACATTTACTTGATGTAGCCTATCACCTTCCCTGTGGAGCAAGTTTTTTCGTAGGTAGTTATTTATGTAACTTAGTTGCTTTTTTCTAATGGAATTTTACCTTCAAGAAGTTGAAATTTATTGCATTATTATAAATATTTTCAGATTCCTGATGAGGGCTTAAGTTAAACCGAAAACGTTCAACTGTTAAAACTATTTTGAAGTTAAATATGTAAAATATATTGTTATAATGCTCAGCCCTGTTGTATTGTTGTGTCTTATTCATACTTAACCTGTAAGCAAAATGTATAGGCTAAATGAGGAGCATACAAAAACTTCATTTTTAGTGGCGGTTTGGGGGGGGGCTTGAGCCCCCTTAGCCCCATGCTGGGTGCGCTACAGGTGCAGGCTACTGCGTAAAACTGCTATGTTGATTTCTGACCATCACAACAAAAAACAATATACGGTATGCCAAACATAGCAGAGGTCTAAAAAAATGTAGAAGCGACAAAACTGTAATAGCCATGACCTTTTACCCCGAGCGTCAAACCTATATCTACCAACTGAGATCCTCTGAAGATCCACCGATCCGGTTGATATGAATCACTTTTTGACTTACGCATCTGCCGTTTGCTGTAGAACATAAATATATGCCCAATTTGTCGACCACAGCCCATTTAAACTGCAGGTTATGCGTAGGGCACTATTCTTGCGCCAGTATTTTTCAAACTTTATCGCACCATTAAACACTGTTCTCGTTGAAGTAAATGTTGAAAAATTTCAAACCAAGCAAAAAAGTAGAATATTGTAAAATCATTCAGTGTGAGCTATAGGCTATAAAATTTATATTTTTTGAATGCAATATGTGGGATTGTTTGTTGTTGCTGTAAAGTGAACACTGCAAAGTAATTGTTTACAATAAGGCTTAAAATACTTTTCCGAAACTTATTGTACTTAAACCAGCAACCAAGCAAATTCTTTAACGATGGCACCAAGTGAGAATTTAAATGCATTTCTTTAGCAGCTTGTTTTCATTATTAGTTGAAAAACTAAAGCCTCATCTCGATGACAATAGTCCATCGCGTGAAAGGAAAAACTTTTGCAGAACACAAGACAATCTTCCACCGAACACTGATTGAAAATCACCGCACGATGGGGTTGTTGAGACAAAAGTAAACTCTTTGAAAAATAGAATAACAGATTATCTCCTTGATTACCCAATATCCTGTACATAGGAACCATTGATCTAGCATCAATTTTAGAGCAAATTTTCATCTGTCAAGATTGATATGATGGGACGATCAACTCTAAATGAGAGTAAGCATCTTATTAAATTAGTCGAAATCTTTTCTGGTGCTGATCAGCCTATTTGCCCCAACAAAACAACTAACGCGACAAGCTTGATTTCACATGTTGTAAAAACAATTTATGGACACTCCGTGTGCAAATGATAAATGAGGAATATATCAGCAATGTGTTATTGAACAGCAATTAAGAATTTCACACTTCTAGAAATTAGTTAAGTTTTAAGCATTTTTCATATAGCTCAAATAGTAAAATTCTGCCTTATGATTTAATAATTTTGGCAACTAAGTGAAATATGGTTTTAAAATTATATAGCAATTACAAAAGTTGCCTATAAGGCTTGATAAACGATTTCAATTGTACTAATGCGTAATTGCGAAAAAATGAATAGGCTAATTTATTTACTCTATGCTTTAGCGTTGTTCAACGATTAAAGCTTACACTTTATGTAATAATTTTTTTCTCCTCAAAGAATAAAAAGCTGCTTAAATGTTACAATATTGAAAAACGATAACATTTGTACAAGGCTCAGAGAATGTGTAGACAGGCCAAGCAAGATATAGCCTTAACAGCGTCCACCGTATTCTAAATGTAAAAAAATAAACATATCGGGTAAATTAGCATAACTATGTGAGGCAAGTTACTTTCACAAACCTACGAACACACGAGAACGAGAACTATGTTGACATGAGCGAGAAAAATTGAAGACCAGAGTTGTAGAACTGTCCCCGAGCAAAATCTGATTTAAAAAACCGGCTTCATTTTACTATAACACACGCTGGTGTTTGCATAAAAAAAGTTAAACAGCATTGAAAAAATTTTAACTTCATTTCTCTCAAAAGTCATATTTTCGACCAACAGTAGTTCTTTAATTCATGTCTTCATAAACAACCAGGGGAAGTTTGGAGCACAATTTTTTTTATGCAAAGTCACAAAAAATTGATCCCTTTAGAGTCTTTGCTGCTGTTCAAGATATGAGATTAAATTTGTTCTGGTTTCAGTTGTTATGATTTTCTGTGCTAAAAACACGCAAAAGTTTGCAAACATGATTTGGATATTTCGATGGGACAATCTAAAAAGCGGAGATTGTTTTACAAAAGTTAAATTTTTACTGTTTGCTTTTTCCGAATCATAAAATAAAAAAACAAATGACAATCTTATTATTTTAAATACATAATTTGCAAAATTTATTTTATGCCATTGCCAGTTCAGTTTTAAACAAATTTAGTTATTACCCTGTGCTGCAACATACATTATTTTTCTTCGCCTGGCTTAGGTTAGCCTACTATGTAGGCCACGTATTAAGAAAACGCAAGTCTTGTTATTGTTACGGCTTAATTGCTTACTTACAGTATAACAGGACATGAGCAGTATGTTATTTCGTACCGTACGATTTATGCAATGCATCATACATAGCCTACACATTTTATCGACTTAATCACGCCACGAAAAATCTTGTGGCAACATTTCTTTATTACGTTGGCTACTTTAAAATATACACGTAATTGCGTATCACAGCTGTCACTTCTCGAACAAACCTGCTTGACCCAGCGTCATCACAATTCCTGTATGATCACTCAATTTGGTTTGTTTGTAGATAAAAAAAAAAGATTACAAACAATTCAACATTTTGAGATTCTCATTTCAAAGAGTTTACAAAAGGATCTTTTCTGTTTGTCTCTCGCTTTTACCGGAGCCAGTCTGATCGCGGTTAAACCCTGCCAGTGGGTTTTTCACCACGGTAGGATTGTGTTGCTGTTGATGGTGGTGGTTGGTGACAATGCTGTTGCTGGACGTGTTTCGTCTTCTCCCTTTATTGATATCTCGCTTGGTTTTCGAGCGCATGGACCGACACATGATGACTCTGCTTGTTGCTTCTTTTAAACGATCACGGAAATTAAATCCAAGAAAACTAAGACAAAGACATTTCATTTAGAAAATCAATACAAACATAAGCTATCTTCGCTTTCTTATAATTAAACATATTAAAAAAAAAAAAAATACGGGAAAGATTTTACTCTTTTTTGGCACTTAAATTTTGGGCTTCATGCAATTCAACAGATGTGAGTCAAAATCAAAATGAGGCATCAAATAAATATCATTGATCTCATTAAGAAACATGGTTATTCGTCAGTTTAGTAGCCTATTAATAGAATATTATTTCTGCGATTTGTTCACCACGAATTTACGTTTGCGATACAAGAATGTGTAAATTTCAGTTATATTTGTATTGAGAAAAATCATGCAGGCTTTGAGGAACTGATTTCTAGGCAATGCTCAATTTTTAATTAATTAGACCTACGCACAAGAACCAGCCATCAAGTCGTGCATTGTAATTATAGTATTTTCGTGGTTAGGTTTGCAAGAAAAACATCTCCTTGGTGTGATATTTAAATTTTTTCTGGCAACATCTTTTCAAGAACAAATTTTCGACTTTTTAGCACACTGTGGTTCTATTTTCATCTTGATTGTTGGACAAGAATTAATAGAGTATCGCGTGTAACATGATTTCGTTATTATAACCGCTTTTTGATCACAAACAGTTATAGGCCTATAAATTATTATTTCAGATTCAGTAAAAATGCCACCAAATGTCAGTCATTGAAGGTATTAGTCTAAGTTTCAAACCTACAATCTTGGAACATGTCCTTGTGTTAAACCGAAAGAGTTGTGTGATATGGTCTTGTTGTATGAAACAAACTTAAGTAATTTTTATGTAGAAGTTCTTTAGATCCATCTTTTCTAGAAACATTGCTCTTTCTACAACGCGGAATATATCGCACTTGTTTGTGTTTTCCATCAAATCATTAATAAGCTCGCAGCCTATCGAACATTCTTTGTAACATAATTTTTATTGCTCGATTTTTGTAAACTATATTATTAAAATCATTCCATAGCACTTTGATTATTGTAGATTTACATTGTCAAATGGTGGATTCCAATATTTTTCTCCTATTGTCTTGCCTTACCTATAAAAATATGGATTTAAAGCGCTGCTCAAGTACGCGATTCCTCTAACTGCGTTGTTGAGTGTGATGCAGTCCGAGGAAGAAAGAGAGATCCCATTAATTTTGATAAGTTTTTCCACAAACCAAGGCAACCAGCTGACGACAAATAAAGTCACCAGCGCGATTACAATCATCGTGACGCGTCTCCTGTATTTTCGCTAAAAAAAAAGAAGAGAAATAAAAGACGTAGGCCTAGTAAGAATTAAAAGGCACAGGTAGATCAATGGGCCACAGTCTAACCTCGTTACTAAGAACTTTAATATTCGTGATTTCCTTGTTGTCTAACTTTAATATACCAACTTTTCCAACGCATGTTGTCCGGGTCGCAAACTAGAGCCGCTTTAGGCCCTCGTCCTGTTTTTTTGCATCCTTATTATGATGCTATAGTTGATGATGTGAATGGTTTTTACAAAGTGGTTGGATGGAGCCACGTATGACCCACTGACCACTGTTGGGCCATCATGGTTCACGTATTTTATTTTTGAATGTTTCATTTTAACAGTCAAACCACCCTGCAAAATCGATATAACTTAATAAAAACAGTACACCAGGTTAAATTAACAAAGCAGTGTAGGAATGAAATCTGTTCTCACCTGTCTTGCATTGTCTCCTACGGAACCTCCGCTAATAATAGTGTTCATAATCTTTCCGTAAAAGAAACAGATCAACAAAAAGGGTAAAATAAATGCACCAAGAAAATTTCCGTAAATCCATATCAAGTAAGTGCGACTGTTAGGACCCCTAAATAAAACATTGCCCGTTAATGATGACGTTTTATTGATTTTTTTGTTGATATTGAAAGCAACATAGTCGCTGTCATCTTTTTCTCAAACTAACGTTTAAACACGTAAACCTAAACCAAGTGATCTATCGCATGTGGAAGCACAGTCAACTGGATCGAAACCGATTAAGTCAAACGTTTGCTAAAAATCAGTTTCTCATGACGCCAACTCTGATAACTGTAAACACTTGCTTTGCACCACTTAGTTTTACATACGGAATTTTTAGGATTGAACTGTTAGCCAGAGGTTCTGATTCTGATAGTATTGATAGTCTGATAGTAATTCTGATAGTACCAAGCATCTTTCAAAACCTTCTCTTTAAAATTTGTACCGTAGTTAATCCAGCCATGCTTTCCACGCACCCCTAAGGCATTCATGGACTTCAGATTTTAGAAATACGATCATGGAATGAACGGAATATTGCATAGACTAATTCAGTACTGTATATGTAATATATATGTATTGTTCATTGTGATCAAACAAAAATATATGAATCTTCTATTGACAAGATTTTCTACAAGATTCTAGAAAATTTATTTAGAACACTGAATCGTCGAAAGACTATTTATGTTCAGACTTTCACACTCCCAGTTTTGATAAGAAATTTTGTTAAATGAACAAAAGAAGTACATGACACCATGTGAAGTAATGTGATACCTGCACAAGCTTTCTGTTTCAAAAGGCGCGATGAAACTGGCGTTTACGCCTTCACTGGTGTTCCGAACACTTCCATTTGAATGGTTGGAATTTGGCTGTTCAGCATCGACAACACTAAACTCATTAATGTAACTCCTGTATATAGCAAGTAGTTGTTCCGATGAAAAGTCGCCATAGTCAATGTCACCATAATACATATCCGGCTCTTCCACGTCTTTTAATTCCTGTTCAATTCTATCAAAATTGCCAATGGAACAACCTGTGGAGTTTTCCTGAAAGGAAATATTTCAGAAAGTTTAATAATTCAAAATCTCATGTTACAAAACACTGAAATTTAGATGCTGCACATACAGAAGGGGTTTACAATTTTCTTTTATTCACCGTAGTCTAGGTACAAGTAAGTTATCAATTCACAGCAAAAGTATGATGTCAGACTAGTAGTTGCACTAAGTATGAATTTTCGTTTCTAGCACTAGTTACAACGTTCATCTGATGAACGTGAAAATTAAAACAAAAGACAATTAAGATGATTTGTTACTTTACTAACGTTTCACACACGATGACAATGCGCATCCTCAGAGTGAATATAATACAAAATCCAATCAGATGAACAACAGAGGAACGTTGCAATTAGTGGTAGAAATGATATTTATCCAGACGAATATCCAAAAATTTTCTGTATTGAGTATGAATTTTTTAAATTTTTTAAATGGTAAGTTTTAACTCAATTCCCTTTACTTTTAAATGTATTCCATATTTCCCAGTGCAATTACCTTTGCAAAATTTCGCAAGTATAAAATATCATTATTATCTGTTATCGAGGTAGAACACTACATAACTTGTATTACTACAAGTTGCGTTTATGATGCCGATGATCGCATTTTTAAACATCTTAGAAAAATACCTTTACGCAATCAGGAATTCGAAGACTTTGTGTGTTCTCAACAGGAAATTGATAACCACAAAAACCGCAATGGTTTATTTTGCTGTATTGAAACAGTTGGATACACAGCAACATGCTCAGTATCCAACCAAGAATACTGATGACGTAAGAGGCAATTGGGCTGCGAAGTGTGGGGGCCCATGAGCTTGACGCCAAAGCTTTCGTCACAGCAAGGTAGCGGTCGAAGCTCATTATCTGAGATAAAAGAGACAGAAGAATTAAATTAAAAGACACAGTAATGTTTGTTTGCGATGAATTAAATTGAAATACCAAATGAAAACTGTTCACCAGGCATTAATTGCTAAAGATTTTCTTGCGCTCCTCCGATGATTGCAGGTTAAGTTATCCCAAGATGATGAAAATGATAACCAACTTCAATAACCAGTGTCATTTTGTTGCTAAACAGCTAGTTTTTACTTCATAGTATAGTGCTGACTGACAAAACGTCAGAACCAAAACTGGTTATTATCATTTTCAATATCTTAAATTTCACCTGTAGTCACCAGAAGAACACAAGAAAATATTTTATTAAAATCTCTTGATTTTTCTTTTTTATGTGTCTTTTTGTAGGGCTCTAATGTTAGGCCTACAACAGTTTAGTTTTAAGGTAATTTTGCTTTTCAAAAACACTTTTTCTTACCACTAAAAAATAGATGCTTGCATAATAATTGATAAATAAAACCGCTTCTTTAAATTTGCACAGAGAAACACTGAACTTCCAACCTCCTGTAATTTCACTGTGAGCTGTAAATGGTAGCATCAGCAGAAACAATGTATCTGCCAATGTCAGCTGGAGAATGTACCTGAAAAGATCAAGCAGACAAGCATTTACAATTTTTCAGACCAAAAACTAATTCAAAGAAAGTAATATCAATGCCTTCTTGAGAACGTCCCTAGAATTTTTTTTAATCTTACCTAATTGGAAATTTATTATTTGCAACTGAATTGACAACAAACAAAAAAGCACGCTTCGGCTCCCGGTCTACCCAATTAGACTTTGAAATCTTTTTATTTGTTTTGTGTTTCCAAAAATTTTAGCACGTTGAGTCATGTCAAAATAACCTTGTTGCTGCAAAATAGTGACAATTTGCTGGAAAGTTAATGACATGTTCTCAATTCGGAGTGGCGCTCACAAGGTCAAGTTATATAATTATGGTTCTGTCATTCAAATGTGCAAAAGACTATGCGTACTTACCAATTAGTGACAGACTTTTTGTACTCTTGCAAAACCATGATAATGAAAAACACTAGCAGGTTACCAAATAAGCCAAGAACAACAAGGGCAATAATGAAAGCTGCAAATACCGGCTGTGATTCGGTTTGGGTCCTGCAGACTGCTGTCAAACCTGCACAAAAAACAAATACTCAGATACAATCAATATTCTCTTATTTGTGCAACTACCAGGAGGACCACCGGTCATCCAATCAGAAAAAATTTACCTATAGACGTTGAAATGATGTAAAAGCGGCTATTGTTGGCTATTGTTGCAGACATGGTAATAGAAAGATTTTTTTGCCGCAACTAATTCATTTTTCTTTGTAATGTTTGTCTTGCGAAGTACTTGCATCGATCAGGTTAATTTGATTTGGGCTCAGATGTGGATTTAGATAAAATAAAGAATGCTGATGCATCACCAAATTATGAAATTGCATCACGTAAGAGCTTTGTAAGAATGCAGTGTTTCCATTAGTTAATGTAAGTTCTCAAAGATCATGATATTTAATTGGTCAGTTAGCATGCCTTGGCACGCAACAAATGAGTTTTTTTTTAACATTTCACTAATGATTGTTGAATATTTAAGGATGGTGTATTTTTATCAGCTACAAATGCAAGCGGTTAAAAATATCTATAAATTTGTCTTGTTGATAAAAAACATTACTTTGTTGTTATTCATTTTCTTTTCTACTCTCAGATCAAATTGCCTGCATACTGACTGAACATAAAAAGCTATGTCAATATACCAGAGAAGGGAAGTCTACTACAAAGTATTATTAACAAGTGAGTAACGTCTGGCACCTCATATGACGATTAAAAAAAGCAATAACAGTTTTAAACAAATCTGTGAAGAGGTTTGTTAGCTGCACTAAGTAATACAGTAAGTATTGGTAGCAAAACCTCTGAAGAAAGTGCTTTGACATAATGTGAAATACACTTGAAGATAAACACAAAGTTGATGTCAATGTGCAATGCATAAAATTTTAAAACCAATTCCGCAGGTTATGATAAATACATTATTTTTAATGCTCTGAAATAACAGAAACATGTTTTTTTTATACTAAAGGTACTGTAACAGCTCATAACCATTTTCTTGGTTTGTGGTAGTGTCATTTGAACTCCTTGCTTCTACCTACGTGTGTATGTATACGTACATATGCGTATTTTACGTGTTTCGTGAACGATGCAAATCCACGAATTTTACTCCGCGGTTCTTCGAAGCGAAGCAGAAAAAAAAAATCGATGAGTGTTTTGTTACACATAGAGATTTTCGATGGAAGTTTTAAAGTTTAATTTGGCGCGGAAATTTCTAAATTGTCTAGTGTAATTTCGAATATCGCTTTGAGAAGACGCTGCTTCAGTGACAGGGAAAGTACAAAATGTTTATTAAAACGCTTAAAAACAAGAAAATTTGTAGGTTCATGCTACAACAAAGCATATCACATAATATCTTCCAAAAATCACAAAGTGCAAACTAAAATGCTTTTTACATGCTTTTTAGATAAATAAATACTTTAACATAGGATATTCATTTTTATGCATTTAAGCTTCATACTTTTTCAATTTTAAAACTCATGATAAGTTTTAAACGATAAAATAAGTTTATCATCTTACCATAGCCCGGGAGTCTTGGTCCACCAGCAGCCGACCCTAGACCTAAACAAAGAAAATTGATTAATGAGATGTTAGAGAATTGAATGTGTAAATCTTTCAAAAAAATTACGTTTTTTGAAGCTTGGTTTTGAAAATGATTATTTCTTTGAAGTTTATTTTGTAAAACGGCAAAGAATATAGGCTATATCAAATTTTTGTAATGTTACAAAAAAATTTTTTTAATTTTTTCTCTGAAAGGTCAAGTTCTTATAAAACGCTATAAACAAAATATATCACGGATTTAAAACCAAAACAATTATTGGAAACCAAGAGCTGTTGCTCAACGTAACGAAGCAAATATCTCTGCTTATCTGCATGAAGTAATACAAAGTGATCGATAAACAAAGCACCAGGCCATGATTTTGTTTTGTTAAAGTGCGTTTTCATAACTTCTATTGAGAGCGTTAGTCTTGAGGCATTTAGTATTATCAAAAGGTGAAAAACAGAATTGAAAACATAATCTTGCCGTGTTTAACGCGAGAACGGGTAAACAAGATTTCAAACCGAAGAACTAGCCGAATCACGACCGGGGGTTATTTTATCTTCTGCGAGATGCTTATACGTAATACCGAACTACGTAGAGCATATGTCTCGATTAATGCGTTTTACATTATATTGTCTGTCACAGACGTCATCAAACGGCACCCTATAGACGCGATTACCCATAAGGTAGGTGGGCTGCTTTTCAGCGCCGCACTGTGCAGTTAACAAAATAAAAAACATTTGTTTGACATTATGCGCTAAATCTTAACACAAATAAATGAAAAGACCAAGCAAATCTAATGAGTCATTGCAAAAACCCAATATCCTTTATATCCGGAAGATGTCTTAATTGTCTGCAGAAGTATTTGAAATCTAAGCACGCTATATTTTATTTGGCTATGTGCAATGCTTAAATCGGCGTGCTTTCGGCTTTAAACCAATCAAATTATGTTTTTTTATCTATCTTGGGTGCATGTGCTTTGGAAACATATTTGATAATTGTATTTCAAAGTCATCATGACTCTGACTGTTTTCGCCGTCCGAGGGGAAAACGTTTGGTGCTGCTGTCTGGCTTTGTATAAAGGTGAAAGTGGTACAGTCAGGACAACAGAAAGTTTACTTGTCACATCTTCTTTTAATGGTCACCAGCACGCTTAATCATATTATTTAAAACACTTATAGCAACGTGTCAATTGCACAACAGGTTCATGAGCAAGCACATATTTCTCTCATTTTGTGATAAAATCATAAATATCTTGGAGTCTTTACAAACTTCCAATCAGCTTTTCAAAAAAACGACAATTCATGCTTCGGATATTTTAAGACAGAAGAACTTGATTGGATTATTTTGCCTACCCACACTGCTGTTACAAAAATTACTGGCACCGGTGTATGAAGATGCAACCGTTGATATGTAGGCTATATCAGCCAGCACAGAATTTTAATATATTATCAAGGGCAATTAATTATAAAATGAGGAGGCACCATGGACTTCTTTCATTAAAAACCACTAAAGATGAAAAATTTCAGTTTTCGAAACGTTTGCTGAACATGAGTTTAGCCTCTACGCATTTTATCAGACCATAGCTCATCACTTTTGTAACACATTTAACCGATTTTTAACTCAGTTTAGGCAGTTATTTGTTGATTTCGAGAAGCGTTTTACTGAATAGTCACTGATTTACTCGTTTTTCTTTGACAATCATCATTCTTGAATATGAAGACTATTTTATCTCTGGTAATAATGATTGATGGTGCAAAAAAAAAACAACCGGTGCCAAACTTGCGCAGACAGAGCTCGGCTACTTCGTACAACGCATGACAAGCATATATCAAACATGTTTTAACACCGCATGCTAATGCGGCTTCTAAACAACTAACTCAACAAACAAACACTCAAAAAATATTTGACTATTTTGAATTTATAGTTTCTAAACTTTAAGTTAGACAAATAATGAAAATCGGTCTCACTTACCATTCAAATTGCTGAAGTCGGAATCAGATGGAAAAATCATTCTAAAATCCAGAATATTATTGAATTTTGCTAAAACTTACTATTTTATGATGCAGTGCACAAATCACCGCCTACTACTGCAACCTGCAAATAACTTTGTGTTAATTATAACAGTCCACCACAAAAAATACTGAGCAAGAGTAAATCTTAAGAAAACGATGTATTTCTAACAATAGCTAAGACGTGACCCGACATCGAAAAAATGCATATTGCGTGAATTGCAACCGTTTCCTATTAATGGTCTTTGAACACCACCAGTAAAAAGAGACAAGATGCATGCAACATATTGGCAAGTAGATACATTTCGTTTTTTAACGTTCCATTTTTGTTTCGAAGGGTTCGTTATTCTTCGATCTCTGCTTCTATGCATAAAGGTATAGCACATGATTTGTCATTGTGTTTATTCTAACAGCGTCGGCCGCATTATCACGAAACTTAAGAATTGAAAACAAATTTTGTAGTGGCATATTTCAAACGTAACACGCATCTGGACAGTACGTGTCCATGTGGATCACGTCCTTTATACTTTAACGTTTTCACGCAATGGCTGGCTAAATTCAAACAAATAGAATGATATTCCAAAACAAAACTTCGTTATTAAACTTTTTATCA
Organism: Aplidium turbinatum; assembly: GCF_918807975.1. NCBI lineage: Eukaryota > Metazoa > Chordata > Ascidiacea > Aplousobranchia > Polyclinidae > Aplidium > Aplidium turbinatum. The sequence goes on from NC_137472.1 coordinate 53,901,800, forward strand.
AATCTTCTTATGATTTAACTGATGATCCAATAGGATATGTAGTGTGATAAAATATTTAAAACAAAGTAGACAGTATCACACTAAATCAGAAAAATCAGTATGGCTATATTGAAGAAACCACACTTGCGTGGTAAATGCTCTATTAATAATTATAATACAATAACGTAAATAATAATTTGTAAATAATAATTATAATCACTTAGAATATCTGATAACAATTTAGTTATTGTTACTTGTTAGTATAAGTGGCCTATTGTTTCTGTTGCAAATTCGCTCTTGTTTGGCATGCTCAAGCAAAAGAAAAAACTTAATAGGCCATTTCCACATGACAATTACAAAGAAAATTATATTTAGCAGGAATATAAATTTTTTCTTCACTAATATCTTCAATAATATTCGGCTGCGCCTCATACGGCAGCACTGACACTGTCTGCTTTCGGAAGCGTTGAGGAGCAATGCATTTTGCGATAGATATAGCGCTATATAAAAACAAGCAGTATTAATATGTTAGCCGTGATTAAACTGATAACAATTATAGAGAAAGTTATTAGGCCATTTTTTCTAATTTTCTCTCAATCGCCATAATAATCGCTTTTCTGGCAATGTCTTACTAAACATCTTCAGTGTGTAAAATTTACAATATTTTACCTGATGTTTTTTTCCTTTCTTATGGTCAGTCATCAAAATTCAATGCAAATTAACATCAGACAACAGGACAAGCTCGTGTGAACCTCATATCGTTGAGAAAAAACGATTTTCCTAAGTTGAATATCGCTGGTCTAGACAAGACTACATTCAAGGAAATTTAAGATTGTTGTTTTGCTCAGCTCTCTAAATACCTGACACAATACTGATATACATTAAACGGCTAAAGGTCTGAAACGTGTTACTTTTTTAACAAACCTTTGTGAGAAGGACTGCAGGCTACTATAGTCGTTTCAAAAGCTTGTTCATTCCACCTAATTAAACTATTTATGTGTTTGCACTGTAACTACGGACTTAAAATTTTTTGAAGCTTTCAAACAAATTTTTCGATACCTGGCTTAAGCAGGTTTTTTGATAAACAGCGCTCATAGACCAGGAGTCAGGTCGATTTATTTGACTGTCTGGGTCAGTAAGGTTTGACAAGTGTTTCTAGACGGAAATTTTGTGTAGATTTCAAAAATAAAACTCTTACTTGCACTAGCCTGACCGTTTTTGTTATATTAAGCATTTTCCGAGATGATACCTGTCAATATCGCTATATCTGACTAAGGGTGCACCATTTGCCCCGGATCTTTAGCAAAAACCCCGAACATTTTTTTGCTTAGGAGGTTATCTTAGAAAACAACTTTTGCAAAGTTTCATTTTGATTGGACAAAGTTTAACCCCCCCACCCGGCCATTTTCTAAGGGGACTAACAACATTTTCTTCACATTATCGCCATTAGATGTAGCTGCTTACAAGATACAACTGCATATTTACTTTGAAAAAATACCCCTCTTCATTCCGCATAATTTAAAACAAAAATTATCTGAATTGGCCAATGGGAAGCAGAAATATGGGCAGTTTTGTACTCTCCCCTAGCGCAATACTGCCTCTAGTGGCCAAAACATAACAACAATTATCTCCTTAAATGTTCATCCGATTGAAGCAAAACTGGTGTCTAACCCCCCATTTTCAAGGGTGGTGAGTTCATTTTTGCTGCTAGTTTTAAAGATTCTAGCCACTAGGTGGCAGAAAACCTGCTTTTCATAAGTTTAAGCTAACGTAACCGCTTGGACTTGACTTCAAATATGCAAAGTCTCAACAAATGCAACTCATTGAGATGTATATCATTGAAAACAAACAAAGAAAGAACAGTGCAACATCTATTGTAATTGTGATAGATATTGCACAGCAATAACCTTACACGAATTTCACATCATAAAGGTCACACAGGTAATGAAACAGTAAACTCGCAATTAGATTGTCAGATACCATGACGCTAAATCTATTTTCCTATTTCTTTGGTTTGGTAATTTTTTTTGGGAATTCTCTACTACTTGTAAAATGTTTTGGTATCGTTCTTCCTTGAGAGCAGTCCCATGAAAATCCAGGAACAGCTTGACTCCTCGCTCTGCTGTGTCATTAACCACACTGATGTTATTCACAATTATTTTTGCAATTTTGTAAGTCTCATTGTCATCCCAGCTTTCCATAGGTTCACTTAAAAATGCTGAGTCAATTTTCAAGATTTTAAAAAATTTGTTGTATTTTGTTATATCCTGTGGTGGCTAACTGCTCCTGAAGATCAACTGCTCCAAAAAATGACAAACTGTTCATTCACTCCTTCCTTAATTATCAAGCAATTGATGGTGTCATTGCGGGTGTAGCTCTGAAAAGTTTTGGAAAACATTATGTGGTATCTGACAGAAGAGCTTGTACCGTTGGATTTTTTCAGTCAGAGTGTGAAAACTTCAACCAAAGAACTGATGGCACAAAAAATGATCTTAGTTAAAAATGACGGTGTGTGCACAAAAAGGTTTGGCTCTGGATTTGGAAAACCTTGTTTCCCTGAACTCCCAGCAGACACATCCAGGGATCTCCAGGACTATATTGGAGAAGACTCTTGGTCATTTTTTAAAATCTTGAAAATTGACTCAGCATTTTTAAGTGAACCTATCGAAAGCTGGGATGACAATGAGACTTACAAAATTGCAAAAAAAATTGTGAATAACATCAGTGTGGTTAATGACACAGCAGAGCGAGGAGTCAAACTGGTCCTGGATTTTCATGGGACTGCTCTCAAGGAAGAACGATACCAAAACATTTTACAAGTAGTAGAGAATTCCCAAAAAAAATTACCAAACCAAAGAAATAGGAAAATAGATTCAGCGTCATGATATCTGACAATCTAATTGCGAGTTTACTGTTTCATTACCTGTGTGACCTTTATGATGTGAAATTCGTGTAAGGTTATTGCTGTACAATATCTATCACAATTACAATAGATGTTGCACTGTTTTTTCTTTGTTTGTTTTCAATGATGTACATCTCAATGAGTTGCATTTGTTGAGACTTTGCATATTTGAAGTCAAGTCCAAGCGGTTACGTTAGCTTAAACTTATGAAAAGCAGGTCTTCTGCCACCTAGTGGCTAGAATCTTTAAAACTAGCAGCAAAAATGAACTCACCACCCTTGAAAATGGGGGGTGAGACACCAGTTTTGCTTCAATCGGATGAACATTTAAGGAGATAATTGTTGTTATGTTTTGGCCACTAGAGGCAGTATTGCGCTAGGGGAGAGTACAAAACTGCCCATATTTCTGCTTCCCATTGGCCAATTCAGATAATTTTTGTTTTAAATTATGCAGAATGAAGAGGGGTATGTTTTCAAAGTAAATATGCAGTTGTATCTTGTAAGCAGCTACATCTAGTAGCGATAATGTAAAGAAAATGTTGTTAGTCCCCTTAGAAAATGGCCGGGTGGGGGGGTTAAACTTTGTCCAATCAAAATGAAACTTTGCAAAAGTTGTTTTCTAAGATAACCTCCTAAGCAAAAAAATGTTCGGGGTTTTTGCTAAAGATCCGGGGCAAATGGTGCACCCTTAGTCAGATATAGCGATATTGACAGGTATCATCTCGGAAAATGCTTAATATAACAAAAACGGTCAGGCTAGTGCAAGTAAGAGTTTTATTTTTGAAATCTACACAAAATTTCCGTCTAGAAACACTTGTCAAACCTTACTGACCCAGACAGTCAAATAAATCGACCTGGCTCTCGCTCTATCACCTTTATACCCATGATGTAATAAATTGGGTGGGCATAGTTTTTGAAGAAAAAGCGGCCGAGAGAAGAAAGGATTAAAGGAACTGGCTGACCTACTCTCGTTATTGCCAAAGGGATAGTAGTGCGATGAAAACCTTTCTTTTCATTCTCCAAAGCTCAATAGCTGAGTATGAGACCTCATTTACCTTTACAACTGTGGTAACGTAGTCTGCTTGCAAGTGTTTTTGCCTAATAAAACTAAACAAGTCTACCGGAAGTCAACTCAAGTAATTCCACGGAAATGAGATTTTTATCAAACAGTCACGTTAGAATGTAATCTACCGACAGCCTGTGTTGTTATTTATTTTCTTATCGTCATATGACATTTTCAGAGGTTCCACTTTTCTACCAATTCCTTTTGCACGTTAGTTCATAACGTTTAACTTTATTTTCTCCAGCATGTTTCCAACTATTGTAAGCGACATTTGGTTTTCAATTTGCATTTTATATGCTAGACAGACAGTTTATACCTGATCTACTGTAGTTTCTTTAAGAAACCACTTGGGTCTCACTGATATAATGTTGGAACAAATGTAAATATTGTAAGTTATCATTCGTAACGGTGGCCGTTAAGATGATTTTGCCTGAAACAAGAACAATTGTAATGATTCTTTATATTCTAGGTCTCTGCAAAAATTTCTCATTATCATCATCATCTAAATTCCTTTTTGTTCCCACTAGTGGGGATGGCCGATTTTTTCTTTGCGGCGATTGTCTTTGCTCTTATTTTCCATCTCGTTCTGTCCATCGCATCACTTTCTTTCAGTCCAATTTTGTTCAATTTCAAGCAACTAAAATCATTCCAGCCCGATCCAAAAGTAGCCCTTTGACCTTCTGTGCACACCACTGCTTTGACCTTTAGGCTTTGACCTTCTGTGCTCAATGTCTTCTGTGTTCAGTGTCTTCTGCTTTCAATGTCTTAAAGTTGTTTAGTTTAGTTTACAACGGAAGAACGGTTTATGATTTTAAATTTTTGCTCAAAAATACGACCTAAATTAAAATTGCTAAGGTAGGCCTATATAAATTTTTCATTGGATGTTTTTTTGCCTGTTAAGCTTATAAGTAACACAAGTAACACGAGCAAGCCAAAACCAATATTGTTCTTAACTTGATTATAAAAATTCTATCATCTTTTTCATTACAGCTCATCTATGAAACAGGCCACAACTTATCTCTTAAAAGCAGATGAGAAATCATAAGAGTCGCACATCCTTCACCATTTTATAATGCCAAAGGTCCTTTATATGACATGCTTGAAGATGGACATGATGGTTGTCTTCATTGCCTTCCAGTCTACTTTAGCCTAAATCTAAATTTTCTACCAGTAAACATGCTAAACCTGGGTGCGATATATTTTTGCTAAATTATTAGGCCCGCTGCAAATTTAGTTGAAAATGTTAGATTATGTCATTCTTTTTCCCAAAAGACAAAACTATGAACCGCTGACCTGCGGCACCATTTTATGACAAAAGCGGTTGTATGAGTTGTCGTAAAGTAAACTCATTTCACCAGGCACCTAACACAATAATGGGCTGCAACCTTTTGCTTTGAAAGATTTTTTTTCAAGTTATACGTAAATAGACAGAAATCTGTTTTTTTCGCGAACTCTTCAATTATGTTGTTTTACCATTGTTCGCATAGCTAAATAATTAATCTGCAGATACAGAGTGAAACAAAGGTGACAAAATTCCCCATCGCGACGTTTTATTATTTCAACGAAAATGTGGACTATGCAAAACAAATGCTTTGCTATATCATCTCAATCTTGAAAAATTTAAGACGGTTTTCATATTCTTAACAGCGTTTGCGTGATACTACTAAAAAGAATATAAACTACAAATTTATAGAATACTGCATAGCACAACATTTTAAATATAGTATAAAACATAACCCACAGATCCTACCTTGTAGAGGTGTGCAATGTATTGAATAATGATCACCAGTTGTGCGTAAACGACATCAATTCTCAACGACCTGTTTTACTTTTCGCTGACGTTTTTATTGACATTAGTTTTCAAATGACGCAAGTGTGTCGCCTCAAACTGTTTAGCTCGGCTACTATAGGCTTACAGCATTCGAAAAGTTTTTGTTCGAGTTCAATTTCCAAGTTTGCAAAATTTTGTAAGTTTGACTTCTTTAACGTCTATTGTTTGGGAATTTGAGCTGGTGGAAACTTCAATAGATTTAGTTGGTTTTGCATCTTTATTCACGGACTGACAAAGCCTTGATAGGTTATTCCTGGTAGTTTCGCCAACTTGTAAAGGTTTTTGACGCAGAGGTAATCGGTTATCGAGATTGACGGAGTAAAGTTTCCGATTGTTGAAATCTTGTTGCCGGAGAATTATTCTATCAATTAAGTGCTGTGGAATGGAGAGGTTCTTAGAATGCGTTGCTCATGCAAGCGCACACTCTGAGAATCGAACCAGCGCCTTGTGATCTTGAAGCTTCTACGTTCGCAAAGTCGCGCGCTAACCAATGGATCTATCATGGCAAACTCCACAATGAGCAAAGTATGAAGATATCTGTATCAGTCTTGTGGTTATTTTCCACGCTAAATTGTTCTCAATATATTTTTTTCTCTCCCGGCATTACTGGTCGTATTTTTACTGTAATATATATTTTTTGCACTGACCTACAGAAAGTTACTGAACAAGTGAACAATTTGTTTTCGAACGGGTCCAGAGATTCTCTTTTGCCTATTTCGGCGAGAAAAGGCAAATTTTTTAGCTCGGAACCCAGTCTTCCAACAATGGTGGAATCAATCACTAGTATATTTTTTTTCAAAATATCACGACAAATACACTGGTACATTACATAGAAGTGAGAGAGGAAGGAAGCGAAAGACCTTATGAGGTCACCAAGTCAGCTTCCACCATAAAAGAAAGGTGTTCTATACAAACACTTAACCTATACTTACTATCCTTTCTAATGCTATTAGCTTAATTATACAGTATTTCTTTAACCCAAGATCAAGTTCCCTTGAATAAATAAGAGTTGTCAAAACTGCTCTACACTAGAGTAAACAATAAATAAATGATATTAAAAAAACAAACTTGTTTTCACTATAAATAAATGCTGTTAAAAAAAATAGATTTTCAGTTTTTCCATTCATACCACATTCTGCAAATTAGTTTATCAATATACTGTACTTTTATTTTAAATTTTATTTTTCATGTCAGTTGCTTAAGTTTTGCCTCTTTATTGGCCTACTATAACTATATTATAGCTGTTGCAGCCCTCGATGTGCAACTGTCCGACAATGGTGCTCCCGTTTTATCGGTCTTGTATATTTTGCCGGTTAATTGAGATTTTTGGTTCAAAGTTATACAAAATGTAAATCTCATATGCAGCTCTCCAGGCTTCAGCCGCAATACACCGGCTTAAATTCTGCAACTTGTTTGTATCATGTTTTCGAAGTGAAACTGCGAACTACTTTGCAAACTGGCGACCAAAAATAGCAATTATTAGATTAGTGCCATATCAGAAGTAGTATTTTTTAAACAAATAAACTGGTTTGAAACTCTTACCTGCCATTTAGTCTAATTGTAGGCTAAGCAGTGTGTAACTTCGGTTGTTGGACAATAAACTTCAACGCTGAAAAGTTTACAGCAACAAAAAATAACTGAAAATACTTCTGTTGTGTTAATTCGAGTTTGCGTGAAATTTCGATGACGTTACATTGGTACAAATATAATTAATGATATTATTGCATATTGTAATATGTATCCATCAGTAAGATCTTCGAGAAACCAAAAAAGAGCGTGTTGGAGCTGTTCTACCTGATATAATTTCAGAATCCGTCCTCATATAGCTATAGCTGTGGTAAATCTAATTCTAAGCTGTGGTCTTATTTTCCTCTTTAAATTTCAAATCTTGTGTAATTGTTCTGACGAAACCAGGATGAAACTTGTTATAACTTTCTGGAACGTCAAACCACTTTATTATACGGTATCCTTGATCTATTTTGTTGTTTACGACAGCCAAGTTTTTAGGCAAGAAATGCAAAATAAACCACACATCCAGATTGCTCTACCTTACGTACGCCCGAACTACTACCATCATACTGTTTTTATCAGAACTCATATATTTAAAAAAAAATATTTCAAACAAACTTTGGTAACTTACTGCACAGTAGATTCTTTTTATTCATCTAAATGCATTGAATCTAAGCTATTACCATAATCCAAGCCGTCCGTGAATCACGAATCTACCGATAGATATTCTGAATCTTTTCTGAAAGGCATAGATCAATTGTCTGCAAACAGAATTTGCATGGTAATTCATCATGTAGTTCGCTCACGTGTGAAAGATCAAATTAAGTTGATTCGAAATGTCCTGCTATCGGAAGCAGTAGCTCACAAGAAATGAACTCACAAGATATGTAGGCCATGTGTAATCAAACCTACTCACCTATTTGGTCTACCGTAGTCCTAAATTACCGCATTATATAGCCTAATGATGGATCCAAGTAAAAGGAAAGGAATATTAACTTAGATCGAAGATAAAAAATCGTTTTATCCACTTTTTTAAAAATTTAAACGTTTTTTACTATTGTTACTTATTGGGTTTATTTTCAAAAAGACAGGTAGCTGTTTGGTATAATTTATTTTGTGATTGTTACTGATACCGAGAAAAACCAACACTTGCAAATCAAATCAACAATCACAGTTTGGATATTTTCAGCTAAAAGACGAAATTTGAATTACAATCGAATCGTTATTTATTTGTTCCATGAAACAACTCGCTATCGTACGCCACTGATTGATATCCACATCTGACAGATAGTTGAGACATTAAAGCAGATCATTTATGAAGCTAAGGCTCAAAGTATTAACATATCAATACTTAATACTAATACCATACCATTAACTAAACTTGTAGGCTACTTAAATAAATAAAATAAAAGCTAAGTGTCTTCACTTTGCTTTACCACTTCAATTTTCTTACTTGGTTGCTTGTCGTGGTACGATACACATACACAGCATGTTGTAAATACGGTTGAATACGGTTGATTGCTAATAAGTTAATGACGTGTTTCTTAGAAGTGCGACAACACGTTTCTATTATTAAGCTAATGGCAAAATTTACCAGTTAAAGTGAAAAAGTTGAGTTTCTTTGAAAATACGTGCAAGTGATTACAAGAGTTAGAAAGTAAATCATTAAATGCGTTATTAACTCGACGCTTCATCAAATACTTTTGAAACTCACATGTTAATGCATAAAATGATGCTGAAAGCAACTGTAGGCTATATTATTTTATATGGACACCATCACGACGCAACTTTTTCAGTTGTTTTACATTGTATGTACAGCGCTTCGTGCACACCACTCAGTGCATCCTTTATTGTAAAGTAACAGTGTTTAAACTTTAAATACAGGCAACGTCTTCCGGGAAGCTACTTATTATTATGGGAATTTTCTTAAACAAAAAAATTTTGTTGGAAAGTCTTTGCCTTAGCTTAGTTTCGAAAAAAGCAATTTTGCTTTTCGGAAACTCCAAACGAAAATGAAATTCACACAAAAGATTTTTGACTTGCTGAGAGTTACAAATTCCCAACACAAAAAAGACTTTTATCAAGGTTTAGGCTAAATGTTTAAAATAGTTTGCTTCGTTTAAAAACAAATTTTGTTCTATTGATGTCTTTTCGTTTGTTAAGAATTTGGCTTCAATTTTGATAAAAAAAAATCACTTTTCAATTAACAGCCCATTTTAACAGTCATTTAAGTACCAATTGCACATTTTGCAAAAAGAAGCGATAAGATCAATAACCGCAGCGCAATCTCAGGACAGCTCTTCATGCAGCGGCACCATGTGGATGGAATATTCGCAGTCAACAACCGTTCAACAAAAGAATCTATGACGATAGCGTCAGCAGTTTAAAGGCTCTGCAAATATGCGAATACGTCTTCCAAGCTATCGAAAACTTTTTCTCATTCCGAGAAAAAACATTCTCCCAATAAATTAGCTTCTGAGTGAAAATCTTACGCCTAATGTTCATTTTAAAAAATGCGGTTTCGTTCAATGTTTATAAAATGTCCAACTACTTCTAGATTTGGGTACTTTCGTAAAGAATCTGAACATGTTGTAAACTTAGAAGTTTAATTGTCGCAAGCTATAAAACTATGGTTGCCTACTTTCAGCCACAAAAAGTTGCACGTAAGCTGAATAACTCAGTTACAACTCAGTAGCCTACTAACTATAGTGTAGCCTAGTAACTTGTCAACAGAAACACAAATAGCCAATTAGGCTAAGCAAAATCTATGCTTGGGGAGGGGGGTATTGAATCACAAACAAGAAGTAAATTTACACTAAGAAAAAAAATGTTTAGAAAAGGAAATGCAAGGATAAAATATGCTAACCGTTTATTCAAAGGAGGATTGCTACAATGTAATTTCTGGATCTGAATTTAAAGTTTGGGGATGAATGTTTTCTGTGTAGCCTAATTGGAGCTATCGCATGAAACGTCGCATGTCGGTACAGAAAAAAGTCAATTGTGGAGGCCTTTTTTCCTGATAGAAGCAAGTCCTTGAGCTTTCTCAGTGCCGATTTAAAACACCATGTAAGGTGCCATTCCTTCTAGTTGAGGGCAGGGAGGCGGATAATCCCCTGCCCTCAACTTTTCTGTGGATGGAGGGCAAGGGGGTAGGCTTAATGGTGCCATTTTAAGTTCATGCAAGCTACTGCACATTTTGCAATATAACAATTTCTGCTATTTGTTATTAATATAATTATAATCTCTAATTTTTACCTCAAAATAATATTCACGACACAAAATTCTGTATCACAGTAGGTTACATCATTATAACCTAACATGATGCTTTTTCGTGCCATTGTTCTTTGTAGCAATGTAACCTATAACGGAAACGGAAACATTGTATCATTACTCGATAATGAGCTGATAGATCAGCATTATCGCTATATCTTATCTTAAAACTTAAAAAATATGGCTTTATCAGCAACAAAAGTGCCCTTTTTTCATAATCATACTCCCAGTCTGTTCCCGACAATTTTGTTCACCAAATCAAACGTCATATAAAACCGTTTAGGTCTACTGAATCTTAGCGTATTACGTCATGGAATTTTTCCTAAAAAATGAGCCAATATTGCACCATCGTTCGTAAGACCTGATGAAACATTGCATCATCACTTTTGAACACCTGTTTGAATTGCTTCACAATTCCTTTCATTATTGCGTCACATAACTGTCTACGTGCGTTTGAAATACGTATTGAAATTTATTCTCTCATTTGTAAAATGGTTGCTTGAAAGTTGGCCGCATATTTAACTGTTTGCTTAGTGCTTGCCAGCTGGACAAAATTTCCGTCTTTTATTTAAGTAGTTTGTTGTAGTGACAAGTTTTAGTGGTGTACGGTGTTGCATCTCAATTTCGACAGCCAGGTGGCTAATTTTACAGAAATAAAATTTTGAATAGACGGTTTCAAAAGAGTGTTTCTTTCGGTCATTACATACAGACGAACGGATCCGGGAATCTTATGTTACAATTTTCCCACGAAGAGATTATGGTTTACCGCTGTGACCACAGTCAAAAATCGTTCCCGCTCCAAAACCTGCTTTTGTAGGCTACACGACTGATAGCCTATTTGTTTTCAAGGTCATTTTGATGTCACAAAGTGCTTCGTGTGTCAATTCAATTAAGACAAAAGAAGCCGGAGAAGTAGCGATAGCGCGCTACTTTAGCTCGAATAGAGATAGCGGGTAGCGGGCTGCTTTTATCGATTGGTAGCGGGTAATGGTAGCTAGCGCTACTTTAGCCCGAGGAGCAGATAGCGCGTTACTTTTAAAGTAACGGATGCCAAACTTTGCCTGAAACTAGTTGCTGGATCCCAGTAGCGCACCCAGCATGGGGCTAAGGGGTTCAAGCCTCCCAAACCCGCCGCCAAAAATGAAGTTTTTGTATGTTTCTCAAGGCCCATTGATACCTTTTGCTTGCAGGTTAGATATGAATAAGACAAAGACAAAACAATACAACAGGGCTGAGCATTATAATAATATATTTTATATATTTACAAACAGACCTAGTTTTAACAGTCGAACGTTTTCGGTTTAACTTAAGCCCTCATCAGGAATCTGAAAATATTTATAAAAATGCAATGAGTTTCAATTTCTTGAAAGTAAAATTACATTTGGAAAAGGCAACTACATAAATAACTACAAAAAAAATTTGCACCACAGGGAAAGTGATACCGGTAGCCTACATCAAGTAGGCTAAATGTTGAGGAGAATGGACGCGTCTCCAGCAAATAATTGTTTGTCTAAATTTGAGTTGTAGCGTTTGATAAACAGTGCTTCCTGAATTTTGGTGTCAAATTGGGATTTGCCTTTGCGTAACATTTTAAATGAGTCAGCAGAGAATTTTCGACTTGTGCAAAAAAGAACGCTCCATGATATGGTCTTTAATGGAACTTTTCTTTAACTCTCTAAAGTTCAGATGCTCCCGTAGCCTACTCTCGTGGTCAAATGTCTGGTAGACACATCGATTTACCGTAGGCTATATCAATGCCGAATCATACGGACATGTAAAACTGCATACGACATTTAGTTGGGACTTTAGTTGAAAATGCGAACTAATTTTGAATGTTTTGTAAGTAGGAAAAACGTCCACATCAAATTTCCTGTTTACAAAATTAGTGTTTTGTTTCAAACTGTTTTCGTGCTAGTTGTTGTTTTCGCAGTGATTTGTGTTGGCAAACGGAAAGCTAATTCTATTTTGTCATACATGATAAAAAAAGTCGAGATCTATAAAAGATGGCGTGAATGGACGTAGGGATGAGGATGCTGATAGTGCTAGTGGCATGGGGTCCACTAGGCCAACTTCTAATCTGATTGAGAGAACAAATTTTGATGTAGCCTATCGGCAACCGGTGAGTTGTGGGCCGTGATTGCCTTCAAATATTAATCAAAGGGATAGGCAATGGGCATAGGCTTTTTGTCACTGTCACTATTGTCGCAAATCACTCGGCCGACATTTCTGAATTAGCCCCCTCCCTCTTTTTTTTTCTGGGTGCGCTACTGCTTGATCCGCCTCAGCTTGCGTCGGTGGTTTAAAGTCTCTGTGAGTAGCAATGCGAAACTGCCAACAATAATTAATCTATCAGAAGCTTTGTCAGCTTGAGGATAAAGATTCAAAACTAATTACCCACTCATCTGAATTGGAAAGTTGCCTTGTTTGGAGTAAACTGTTTTTCGTGTTAATTCAGTAATCAGTAGCCTAGTTATATTAAGCACTCGGTGCTCGGGGTAGGCTATGCGCTTGACCAAATCATTTCAGGAATGCTCAGTGTTCTATAGTGCTCTCCATTCAGTAGCACCTACAGTCAGTGATGGGCATTATCGGCGATAATTATCGGCGATAAATTTTTATCGCTTATCGTTATCGCTCAATTATTTTTTCAGTTATCGTTTATCGTTATCGCCAAAGGCAATATTTGATTATCGCCGATAATTAATCGCCGATAAATTTTATTTCGAATCAACGCACAAGTGGAAAGACCATGAAAAGTAATATTTTTACTAGCCACCTAGTTAATGAAACTAAAATTAATAACCAGTTCTTCTTCAGTGCCTGAAGTGCAGTGGCGCGGGAACTATTTTTCTCTAGGGGGGGCTGAAGATGCCGTAGTGTTGTCAGCTTCTGGGGGGCTTCGCCCCCCAGACCCCCCTTATATGGGTCAGCATTTAAAAGTGGTAGTAGCCTATAAGCATTCGGTCCCCTCCGGTGTAAGATACGACGCCAAAACACATACATTGTAAATTATGACAAATGAAAAACGGCAACAACAAAGCAACTGTTCAGAAAATTCAAATGAAAACGTACAAATTAGAAAGTGATTTGAAAACGATAGTTTGTGGAAGTGAGTTCTCACACGCTTCCGAAGATTGCTTTTCGCTCAGGTGTTTTCTCTATGAACTGTGTCAGGAGTTCTTTGACATCGACAGTGTCCAAAATGTTTTGGTGGACATGCATCAACGCAAGATGAGTAGCCTAAGTCTTTTTTGTGTGATTGAGCTTCTCAACCACGTTTTCAAGCGTCTTAGAGCAGAAAAAGAACGTTCTGGTGATGCAGGGAGGCAAAGGCAGAGCTCCACAAATTTTCGCAATTCTTTGAAAAGATCTAGTGTTTGAGGATTTAGTCAGGCCCGGATTTGGGTGGGGCAGAGGATGAAGGGGCCCCCCGACGTGGAAAAAATGTGATTTTGTGTTATTTTTTTCTTTTAGCCTTTGATGTTTCTACAGAATTCTGTGCAGTGCAGGATTAATGCTACTGTAGACGTAGTAGTTTTTCGCCGGGGGCCCCCCGATGTAAAAGTGCTCCGGGCCCCCCATCATCTAAATCCGGTCCTGGATTTAGTTGTGATAGTATCTCAGCAACCTTTTGAACGGAGTTTGCGGTTTTTCCACTTACAACTTCGCTGAACAAGGAAAGTTCCGTTTTTAGGCGATCTTTTCTGATGGCATCGGATAAGCTGTTCTCAGTAGCCTATCAGATCTTTCCTCACCATTTGCACAGCTCAGAAGGGCCTTCTATCTGTTGGCTGCTGTAAGCAGATCCGCCTGGTCGAATCTTCGATCAAGCTCAGATTGAACCAAATCAAGGGCTTCAATGTAGCCTATTACCGTTTCCACGCTCTTTCTCCCGCAGACGACAAACCATCGGATTCTTCTGTGTTTCGAAACCTTGCTGGAGTTTTGCCCACTCGGGGATCCTTTGGCGTTTTTAGGTTATCGGCAAACGTAAAGACGTTCGCTGCATCCATAAGCTTGGAAATGGATTCATCTTTTCTGAGATTTTTGATCCGTTCGCGGAGAATGGTGATGGATTCCAAAACTGAACAAGCAGAAATCTTCTTGTTTTGGAGCTGTCTTGCGACGGCTTCTGCAGGCTGATAAACTTCACCACTGCAGGTAATCGCAATATAAAGCCGCATCGTGCGTACTTGTTTTACAAAGCCGAATATTTTTGCACGTGCGTCTCCTCGCATTGCACTATATCTTCTGTCATGTCGGTCAGTCATTGCGACAGGGTAGGGTAGCACTTAACAACACGAGCGAGGCAAAAGCACCAACGAGTAGGACGCAAACCCAGCAAATTGCAGGCAACTTCATCGGAACCAAAAAGCGACATGAATGAAGATTTACGCATAGACGATTCACGAATTACAACTGCAACACTTTGAACGAAGTTTAAGGCATCGGCAATAAGCCTCGCTTCCTTTACAACGTCTTGCAAAATCAAATCGAGAGCATGATTACTGCAGTGAATGTATACCGATCCAGGGCATAATGCTTTAAGTTTGGCCCGCACTCACTTCTAGCAACCAGACATACTATATTTGCTGCACCGTCAAGACAGTAGCCTTGAAGGCGTTCAATCGGCAAATTCAGCAGGGAAAACAAATCGGTAATACACGAAAACAACGTTTCCGATTTCGAATCGGGAGCATTATAAAACCCAAGAAAAACGTTTTGCAACACGATTACTGAAAATATGTTATGTAACTGAAATTGTCAGAATTTTCTAGGGGGGGCTGAAGCAATTATCGAAATTTCCAGGGGGGGCTGAAATAGCTCTAGAGGGGGCTGCAGCCCCTTGAGCACCCCTACTTCCCCCGCCCTTGCTGAAGTGTGTGTGCACAGGTCGTTGTCAAGGGAGGGGGCACGCCCCCTGCAGCGACGGCCCTGACAACACAATAATTTTTAGAGTTGCAAATTGCAATGCAATGAAATGCATGCAACAAGTCTCTTGTTGTTTTGCTGCAATCGGCAATCGCGAGTGAATTTTACAATTAAAATGTAAGCGCACAGACAGTAGGCTATACAGATTCCTTTGAAGCGAAGCGAAAGAAATTGGCAAGTGGTTTGTGAAAGTGTCGCAATACGAGGCCGCTTTTACATCGGAAACACGGTCTTTCGCGCCACCTCACGATCAACTATTTTATTCTTGTGTTTTTTTTTTTCGTTGGAAGTGTTAGTTTTTAGTAATATTCATAAAAAAATAAAATCCCTCTCGTCAAAACATGAAACTAACTGTTTTAAGCGCAATTGCAAGAACTTGCCTTGAGACGTGCGGTTATGTCACAAACTCAGTTTAAAAGACAAAATTCACACACAATAACAACACAAGATCTGTTATAGACTATAAGATCAATTTTTTTTCTAGCTTGGCGATATAACTTTAATCCAAAAATAATAACCAAATTCGTAAGTGCCATTTAACTTAAAACGTTAACCCATTTGTGCCGAAAGTGAAAGTAGGCTACTTAAAAAAATTTTCGGAAAATTTAAATATTGCATAATTATGACCTAAAGAACATATCACAATTATTTTTTTCCTAATTGTGTTTGTACTTTTTGAGAAAAAACCGTCCTATATATAAGACGCTAGGCAAATCCGTTATCAAATTTCACAAGTTTCTTGTGCGTAATGCGTAAGCGTTATTACATTTTACTTATCGCTCAAAGTGATAAATGGGAAATGTCTTGTTTATGTCTTGTCATGTCATTATTGTCATCGAGCATTTTATTAAAATAGAAGTTCAAAAAATTTGAAGATGAAAATTAGCAAAGTATTACAATATCACTGAAACAAGTCATTGCGGAATATGATATTGCTTGAAGCATTTGATAATTGACACGCAGACCGACATCACATTTTTTGCATCTTGTAGTAGTTTTTGCATGACAATAGGCGCATCGAGTTGCGTGGTAAAATTATGCTAAATACAGTATAACCTTTCTCATTTACCTATGCGACCTAGCCTACCTCAATCAAATATTTTTATTCCCACTAATACAGTGCCTATTGTAATTCTTATCTCAACAACTCAGCGTTCTGCCATTGCTTTAATGAAGGTGTTCACAAAGAAAACAAAAAAAATTATCTGAAATTATCAGTAAATACGATAATTATGTTATTGTTCTTAAAGAAACACGACTAATTTGACAAGCTTGATGGATTTCACAGTATGCATATTTTTACTACCGGTACCAATAACGTTTAAGATTACTGATAAATTTTCAAGCATTTTGCATTTTTTGGAATTTTTTCAATTATTGCTGACTTTGCTGTAAACAGCCCTTTAAGTAGAAAGCAAAATACAAAGTTTGGAATTTTTTATGGTATTTTCATTTGATTTAATTATTTTTCCTACTGCACGTAAGCGGCAGTTAAACTCAATTGGTAAAAGCATCCAACTGGTATCTGAATGTATAATTATAAGCACAGCGGTTACCTCAGTGGTTTGATTCTGGATCAAGAGGTTGAAGATTCGATACCTACTGCCGCTGTTGCGATTCTATTCATGCATAACTTACAAAGTTTTGTCCCTTTACAGTATATTATGTTTGATTTTTCGTCATGTTGATGAAAACAGTTCGTGCTGCATGGGATGGGGCAGCGCTAATCAAGAAAAAAATTATCGTTATCGGACATTATCGGCGATAATTTATCGCTTATCGTTATCGCTTAACTTTTTTTTGATTTATCGTTTATCGTTATCGCTTTAGGCATTTTTCGTTTATCGATTATCGTTATCGCTTAACTGAAAAATGAGTTATCGCGCCCAACACTGCCTACAGTGAATGGAATAATTCTCCTGCAACCACATTTCAACAAAACTTCACTCTGCTAATCTCATTAGTCATTACCTGTTCTCAGGCCCGGATTTAGGGGGGGGGCAGAGGGGGCAGTTGCCCCGGGCCCCCCGACCTTTGAAGGGCCCCCCTATGTGGAAAAAATGTGATTTTGTGTTATTTTTTTCCTTTTGGCCTTTAAAGTTTCTGCAAAATGCTGTGCAGTACTGGACTGATGCTACTGTGGACGTAGAGACCCAGCTAGAAATTTCACGTGTATTACACGTAGATTCTACGTACCTTGGGTCGTGTATTATACGTTAATTTTCACGTATAATACACGCATATGTGTAGACACTATTTCACGTGCATTACACGTATATTTGGTGGTGGATTTTTCGTGTTTTACGCCCGCATTACACCTAATTTCCTCGTATCTGACAACACTAATACACGTGTTTTCCACGTATATTTGGTGGTGGATTTTACGTGTTTTACACCCGCATTACACCTAATTTCCTCGTATCTGACACGTAGATTCTACGTACCTTGGGTCGTGTATTATACGTTAATTTTCACGTATAATAAACGCATATGTGTAGACACTATTTCACGTGCATTACACGTATATTTGGTGGTGGATTTTTCGTGTTTTACGCCCGCATTACACCTAATTTCCTCGTATCTGACAACACTAATACACGTGTTTTCCACGTATATTTGGTGGTGGATTTTACGTGTTTTACACCCGCATTACACCTAATTTCCTCGTATCTGACACGTAGATTCTACGTACCTTGGGTC
Organism: Aplidium turbinatum; assembly: GCF_918807975.1. Taxonomy (NCBI): domain Eukaryota; kingdom Metazoa; phylum Chordata; class Ascidiacea; order Aplousobranchia; family Polyclinidae; genus Aplidium; species Aplidium turbinatum. Next base: position 53,919,985 of record NC_137472.1, read on the forward strand.
GTGTATTATACGTTAATTTTCACGTATAATACACGCATATGTGTAGACACTATTTCACGTGTATTACACGTATATCTGGTGGTGGATTTTACGTGTTTTACACCCGCATTACACCTAATTTCCTCGTATCTGACACGTAGATTCTAAGTTCCTTAGGTCGTGTATTATACGTTAATTTTCACGTATAATACACGTATAAGTGTCGACACTATTTCACGTGTATCACACGTATATTTGGTGGTGGATTTTACGTGTTTTTACACCCACATTCTACCTAATTTCCGCGTACCGTATCTGAAATCAACAATTTAACACATTTGTATTTATTTAACACATTTGTATAACACATATTGTTATAAGAGGCTACTGTCCAATTGTGACCCTTCTAGCACTCATCCGGGGAGTTAACGCTTGTTTTGAACTTTATTTGGAATTAAAGAAGAAAAAGAGCAATAGCAGTGGTGGGAATCGAACCCGCGTCAATGAAAGCCAACCAGCTGACAAAACCCCTAAGCCAACCAGCTGACAAAAAAACCATCACTTAATTTGCTTTCTATCATCTTCTTTTCGCCATTTTTACGTCACTTAAACCGGAGCTTATGATTGGTTGGCGGTTTCATTCTAGTCCTTTTTAGTGGCAGAATTTCGACTTGTTAAAGTGGCTACCGTACCAAACCTTAGTAAGTAATTGTTTAATATCAGTAAGCGAGACCACTTAAATTTACACTAAGAACTATCGTTATAAGATCACATTAATTTGCGACTAAAAAATGTCATGAAGTTTTCTTTTTACATAACGTAATAAAAACGTGTAAAGACACCTACAAAAACACATAATCTAACTTATATCCTAAAAAATGCGGAGGAGCGTGGTTGACACCAATCCACTTGAGTGGAGAATTCTTTCTGTTTATACCGTCCTTGGGAGGTAGTTTTACCTAACACAGATTAAAAATTGCCCAAATGAACGAAAGAACTTCAACACGTTTAATATACGTGGAAAACACGTGTTACTTTTCAACAGATGGAAACGTGCAATACACGTGGAAACAACATATAATCAAAATACAAAAAATTCCGATAAAACATCCTTCTGCTCGGGTAAACATTTTTTCTCTTTTGTATGCCCTCTTCTGGGTGTGATTTTACCTTATATACCTAAAAAATTAGTCAAATAATCATAGGATTTTGAACACGTGTAATATACGTGGAAAACACGTGTTATTTTTGCAAGAGTTATATTCAAAAAATAATCCCTGATAAAACTTCTAGAATCATATTTACACACTAGTCATACTAAATGATAGCTAAAATATGTCTCTAAAAAAATGTTTTTTAAACAAGTGAATTTGTGTTGGTGTACACAAACTCCTTAATAACACCTGAATTCTACCTAAGATACCATACTACCTAAAATCAACCAAAAATCAATGTGTAATATACGTAGCTTTCTAGCTGGGGATGGTTTTTCGCGCCGTAGGCGCGAAAAATTTTTTTTGCACGGGGGCCCCCCGATCTGAAAGTGCTCCGGGCCCCCCATCAGCTAAATCCGGCCCTGCCTGTTCTGCGTCAAAAGTTTGTAGGCCGACATGTAGGCTATGCGAAAATACCCAGAATAACATCAGAGGCTTTGTCAGTCCAAGGATAATGGTTCGAACCAATCAACAAACCAATTGTGACTGAAGCAAACGCAGCGTCTCGCACATTAAAAAACAGCTTTGCTACTGCAGTCAATACTTTTTTGTAAGAGCTGACTTTTACAAAAATTTAGCGCTGCTATCGCTTCCGCTGTTTCTACTAAAAATAGCGCAAGTTTGCGGCGCTACGTAGGCTAAGTGGCACGCCACTCCCAGCAGTGCCTATAGCCTACCTGTGCAATTAAATGAGACAAATAATTGCGATGAGCTGTCAAAATGAGCTATCAAATAATAATAATGATAATACATATATTTAATTTTGTAAACCAGAGTGCTTATTCATCTTTCAATTACATATAGGCTACAGGAAACAAAATGAAAAAAAAAATAATAACCATATCGAAGTTAAGAGTTAACTACATCAACAGTGATAGACACACAAAGTAAACAGCTAGGCCTGTGTAGGCCTATTTATTATTATTTACTTGCATCAGACACAAAGTCCATAAAATTCAAAATTTTAACAATCATCACACAAAATATCCGACTAACACAACACCATGTAGGCTACATCAAACAACATACAAAATACTGTTGTAGTGAATACAAAATGTAGAATTGAAATAGTAATCAGAAGTAGGCTAACATTGCGCAAAAGTGGATTAATAGATCTTTTGCAGCGTTCTACAAATGCATAGCATTTTTTTTCTAAATAGAGCATCAAAAGTTAAAACGTCGTTCTGTACCTAATACACTCTAGCACTATCGTATCTCGACAAATCGTAAATAATTCTGTACGAGTCGTTGTAAGCAACTCGTATGTGATTTAAAGTAGGCTACACATTTTGTAATTAGGCCCAGGCCTACACCATAGCTGAGAACCATACATTGGCAGTGATGTACGCGCATTCAAAAAATATTGACGCCGTCGGCGTAAACGCAAACGTTCGAAAAACATACGCCGTGCGTCAACGTAACTTGTAAAAAAAGTTGATGGCGTCGGCGTCAGCGCATACACTAGCGTAAACTCATTTTGTTTGCTAGGTGCCAAACATTCACACAGTATAAACCACTCGAAACAAACAAGTTTTATTTTGAATTTCCACGAAGAAACACAAGCATCTGAAAGAGTTCATCTGACATTTTGCTGCGTTTTGGTTTCAATATGTCTTTGCCCATTGAAAACATGCTTTCAACTTATTCAAAATTTGGAAAGTTTGATAAAAAAAAATACAAACAACAGCTAAGACATTAAAAAGTATGCGTTGACGCTATGCGCTAAAAAGCCGCAAAACTTTACGGCGTAGCCTCAAGCGACAACTATCCAAAAAAATGTGGCCGCAAGCGTTAGCGTAAACAAAAAGTCTACGCCGCAAGTCTACGGCGTAGCATTTGTGGCGCATACGTACATCTCTGTACATTGGCATACAATATGATATTAGTAGCGGAATAATTTTGCTGCAAACATCCTTTTAAAAGCAACAACTTCACTTTGCACGTCTCACTTGGTGACCGCAAGTCTCTCAAAATGTGTCTTTCAAATCTGCCAGGATAAAACCAGAATAAAACTATCAAAAAGGCTTTTTTAGTCTGAAAAAAGTCCACAATAACTTGACTGAAAAATATCTGCAAACTGGCAACATAGCGCTAATTGTTTTTGTGCACAAAAACAAACATAATTATTAATTAGGCTACACAAATCTAAAAGAACTGCTTGCTCTTGATATTTCTTGGTAATTTTTAGTTCATTGTTTTGTGATGTTATAAATAGATACAGTACGCACAAGGTCCACCAATACTACTACGCCTGTAAGTGTAAGCAAGTGTTTAACTTAGGGACAGTGGAATACCGGGACGACTCACTTTGCTGATTTTTTGTGATATGGACAGCTGGCTGCTGGAGGGTCATTGCAAAATTTAAAATTGGCAAAACTGCAAAAAGTTTTCTTTGCTTTTATGTAAATTCATTTTTATCAAATAAAATGCTTTATTTTGCGTAAAAATTTTGGGTGTTAGAACATCAGCAGAATCTTAGCCTACTACAATAAGTGTGAGGCTAACTACCGTTACGGTACCACTGTAGTGTAAAATCTATCGCTGCATTTTTATGACTAGAACAGTATTAAGTAAACATGATATCACATATTTCTACACATTCATTTTTGCAATACACACTTTTTAAACACAGCCAGGTATACATGGTGCACCTGAATAGTGAATAATATGCAACACATAGCATAGCCTAGACAATAGACATCCAGCTTCAATTGCACCAAATTTTGTTATTACACTATGACCCTTCAGTCGTCCATCCTGATTTCGAGTGAGCCCAGAACAATCTCCTACTTTTACCATCCCTAATTTAACTAACAAAATGTTAAGTTTCCAGTGATGTGATTGTGCCTTTAGCTCATATCAGGATATAGAATCAGAATCAGTTTATTTGTCATATAACACAAACATAAGAACAATACCGGTAAGAGATATGCCATAAACTATTATGTGCCACATGACACCAGGAGACAGCAAAAAGACCAGTTGGTCAAATGTGGCGTTTAAACTTTCTTTTAAAAGAAGTTGAAGAAAGACCTTTGTATTCATCTGTAGACCTGCTGAGATGTATATACCTAACTGTTAGCTCCATTAGAAGTGATATGAATGGTTGAAAATGGTAGTTCTGCCTGTTGTTGCATTTATGCTGTAACTTGTTATGTGGGTGTTTTGGTAGCCTGCAGTTATTATTTAGCATTTAAAATTCTTTCACTGGAAAGCAAGTGCCTTGTTTGCTGTGTTATTCTTAAGATATTAAGCTATGAGTTGAGTTGTAAATATCTTTGTATGGTGAATTTATATTTTTTTAATTGTATTAGTCTGGTTTGGTTGGTTGGTTGGTATGGTTTTTGAATCTTTAATCTCAAACTGACAAAGCCTTGATAGGTTATTTCTGGTAGTTTCGCATACTTGTAAAGGGTTTTGACACAGGGCCGGTTACCGAGACTGACAAAATAAAGTTTCTGATTGTTGAAGTGTTGTTGCTGGGGAGTTACTTCATCCATTAGGTGCCGCTGAATGGAGAGAAATTTTTACAATGTTTTGATTAAGCGCACACCCCAAGAGTTGAACCAGCGCTGCTTGATCTTGAAGCTTCATTCACAAAGTCACACGCGCTAACCAACTGAGCTATCGGGGGTAAGTAGTCTGGGATAGATTTAATTTATTATGTTACCATGAATTATTCTCATGGTATATATATATATATATACTTTTTTTAATTCATAACTTTCACACTAATAAGCTGCTCATAAAAGTCTTAACAATCAACATTTCAGCTGAATAAAATTGACTTTTATTTAAGGTATGATTAGTTAAACCATACTTGGTATGATCAATCATTCAGCTGCGTCATAATTAATGAATCAGTATCCACTTCATTCTCAATTTTAATATTATTTGTGTTTTGTTGTGTTGATGGGTTGACTTTCTATTTGATTTTAAAAAGTAGAAAGCTACATATAGGAAAGTGCTATTTTTTATAACATAATTTATTTAACCATAATTTAACAATGGAAGAAATAGATATTTTCCCACTTCCACCCTACAATAGCAAACAACCTGGAATTTCTGACACCTTGCTCTATAATGGTTCACGTTTTAAAGGCTATCAAACAAGCAAAGGAAGTTCATATGATGTTGAGGTACGGTAATTTTGTTTCTATTTCTAGTGATCCTTCCATGCTTTCACTTCTCAATAAAAATATTGTTTTTGAAATCTGTTATCTGAAAAACACTTTAAATGAATGGAAAATATTATGATACACTCTATATTTTTAGATATTAAAAGAATGTAATTCATAAATTGTTTTTAAATATTGCCATCTTGGACTGAAATACTTCCTGTTAAAGCATCAAAACATTGCTGATTTGAATGCTGAAAAATTGTAGTGGTTTATAGATGAAACAATGATGTAAACGTGGAGTATTTTTGCTTTTTTGTATTGACTGCATTGTGTGGTATTTATTTTTGTAAATTTATGATTCATAAACCACTCATTTGATATTCCTGCTGCAGTGCTGCTGGTTGGTTATAAGAAAACCACTGCATTAGCTAGCGTCCTGCAGCTATCTTCGGCACAATATGTACAATATGAGCCAATTATTTTCTTTTATTGTCAACAACTATTATGTTTGTAACTGTTATTATTACTCAACAAAAAAGAAGTTTTCCTGCAAAATTAGTGTTTTTTTTACTTTCAGTCTAACTATTTTTACATTCAGTCCTAAAAAAGTTAAAAAATATAGAAGTTTGTGAGTATATATGCACTTTCGTCACGTCAGCAAATCATCTTGTTCAGTTGTTGTAAAAAAGGGTTAGTGAGCTATTTTCAGTAGGACTTTTTTGCTACATTTTTTGTTGTGCTCAATAATGGAAGCAGCTGACTGGGTGACCATATCTCATACGTCGTGATGCATCTGTAGTTGCAGCGAACTGCATGTTGTCACAAACGCAAAATAAAACATGATTATGACACTGACACTTTTGATTATGACACTGTCTGCTTTGAAAAGCGCTGAGGAGTAACACATTCTGCGATACAGCGCTATATAAAAACCAGCACTATGTATATCATCATCATCATTGTCAGCCATTGTTGTTCCACTGCAGGATGAAGGCCTTCCCCATATCTTTATAATTTGGTCTGTCTTTGCACGTTTCTATCCCGTGTTTGTCGAATTGGTAGAGTTTATCTCGCCATCTTGTTTTCTGTTTTCCTCTTTTGCGTTTATTGTGCATATTATATCCTCTAATTAATGTTTTTTTGTCAGGTCACCTTACAAAAGGTTGATCTTGAAAACTCGTACTTGTGTGGATATTTGAAGATTAGTGGTTTAACTGAGGAATTCCCCACCATGACAACATTCTTTGATGGAGAAATTATCAGTGAAAGATATCCCTTTCTAACCCGCAAATGGGAAGCGGATGAAGAAGTTGACATTAAACACTGGAAAAAATTTCCTTCATTTGTCCAGTTTCTTCAAACATTCAACAGTGATTTTTTTGATTATTCGGAACTGCGCAGCAGTGATTATGTCTTCATGAGGTGGAAGGTGAGCAACTTCTTAGGCCTATATCTGCTTTATTTTAGCTAGCCCAGCTGTTTTACAGATTGTAGTGCTTTTTTGTAGATCAGTATGTACTTTTCAACTCGCGGGATGGTATATGTATTTGTGCAGCTTAAAATTGTAATGTGGATGACAAACTTGGTGCTAATGAGAATTGCGCATCATTTACGTTTTGTTTAGAGATGTACCGATATATCAGTATCGGCAAAATTTGGCTGATACTGTGACCGATACTAAACATGTAAAAAAGGCGTTTGCTACAGATTTTCTACAGAAGCGAAGATATAGATTTTTTAAAGTAGTAACTAACGTCACATTGATGTAGAAAAATCGCAACCTGTTTAATTTTTTGATACTTCACACTCCCATGACTTCTTGCGCGCACCTTTTGGCATTGGTTGGTTGCAGTGATTCTTTCACTCAAACAAAGCATTTTGTTTTAGCAGTTTTGCGTTGTTTGATTCTAAACTTGTGAAGGAGACTCAATTTCTCCAATATTTAACATTTGTGTTTCTTTTTTACTTTCAGGAGAGTATAAAACTTATAAAAGTTTTTCATCCATACGACGTCATGAATGAAATTATATCTCAAATCGGCATAATGACGTGAAATCATCTAAACATTTTATCGAATAAATTAATGAATTAACAAATTCCATCGTCGCAAGTGGTTTGCTGGTTTGGTGGTGGTGAACAAATACGTTCTCACTTTGAAGTTCAGTGGAACAAAATATCCATTAATCGATGTGTAATATATGTAATCAAATCTCATATCAAGAATAAGTCGACATGATTTTTAAGGTTTACATCAGCTACGGAGATCAGAAAAAGATAAGATTGTCATTTTAGGTGCAGCAAGACCAATTATTGTTTGGTTTAGTGAGGATTCGTAGTCCCATTGGTTTCAATTTGAGCCTACTTACTCTGTCATGCCTACTTACTCTGTCATGCCTACTTACTCTGCCATGACATTGTTTAAGCTTGATGAGTTTATTACAACGAAAGGTGGAAATTAAATCACAAACTGATAGAACCAGCTTACTAAAAACAACCAAGTTACATTTTTTTTTAAACGAAAAGCAACGTAAAAACGATGCAAAATTAAACATTTTTGCTACCTGGGTAGTCTTGGCCTGGCAAAAGCATCTCAACCAAACGACAAGTGCCCTTAGGTTGCACATTACTCGTCGATTATTTTTGTACGACTATACAAATGACTTGGTTTACATTTTACATCTCATTATCAATTATGATAGCCTATTTGGAGAGTTTGCGCAAACCCTGTATTAATTTGTCAGAAGCCCAAATTATGATGTAATGTTTCTTCCCTTATACCCCAGTCCTTAATTACGGTGGCCTTTCATTACTAAAACCTACTATTATGAGTATGACACAACAATGCGGTATTATAGAGATTGGATTCTTGCATCTTTAATTAATTATGCCAATTCAAAGCTTTTTTTAATTATGCAAATAAGGTAAAACTTAGCATTTGATTTAATTCCATGCAAATACCAAAATTGCCTCTTTTTGTAACACTAAAGTATCGGCCAAAATATCGGTTTCGGCCTAAAAAAGTGATATATATCTCTATTGGCCGAAATATTGGTATCGGTACATCTCTAGTTTTGTTATATGCAATGATTCAAGTATATATAACCCTAGTAAGGTATTGGAAGCTCTAGCTGGGCGTCTTTTATGCCATCATGCTAATTAAGCCTTTTCATATTCATGACTGATTCCGGTAGCTGGAATATTTTAACTTTATTTGTCTTCTTTAGCAGTTGACCCAATTTTTAGTGACTTACACATTACTGCACAGTCAACATGTGCTGTTTTGCTGCTTGTTGCCTACAGAGTTACTAGTTTTGCGATTTTTCTGCGGAATTGGGCTAGGTTTAATTCGTAGTTGCAGGAAAAATTCTGCAGTTTTACATTCTTGGGCTAGTTTTACTTTTTGGTTGCATTTTTGGGCTTGTATTTTGGATTAGCCATCTGGTTTATTAGTTCATCATTTAGCAGTGTGTTGGTTGCTCAAGTTTGTATTACAAAAAGCGTGTGGTTGTTTTGTAATACTTTTGCTAGTTTGATCTGTGTAGCTGATGATATTTTGCATACCGTACTTCTTTCAAGCAAAAGCATTGCCTGGTGTCTCAAAGTGCTCGAAATGAGATTTTCCTCGGCTGCGTAACCGAGTGGTAAGAACGTCTGCGTGACGTTCGAAAGGACGTGGATTCGACACCGCTCCAGAGCACGCGGCTGTGTCTCAGCGAAAGACACTTAAAGGCAAGCCAAAATAAGGGGAGCAGCTGACTCGAAGACTATATGTCACTTCGCTGCTTCCTGTCGTCTGTTGTATCGCATCTGTGATCGCAGCTTACTGTACGTTATCGCAATGGGCGCAAAAGCATGATTATTATTATTATTATTCCTGGTCGAAAAAACAAAAAAAACAAAAAACAAATTTAAATCAACTTATTTTTTGTTTTGCCAGGCTAACTTATATATAAATTCAAGACAAATGTACGACTAGTCCAATTGATGTCAAGTTATCTTGTTGTGTATCGCGATTTCGAATAATAAATTCTCTTCAGCACAACTTTATAACAGGCATAGTAAAATCTTCAGTAGGTCAGTTTAAGAATGCAGCAGTTAAGTTTAGAAAGAAATCAACAATAGTGTTTTTCGGTTGCTAAGAAACAAATAAATTTAGTCTGCGAGCAGTAGTGACAATATTATGTAAATTATGAAGGGAATTAAGTCATACATTAGTAAAACGGATTGCCTTTTTCATTATTTTTGCATTTAATTGATAGTGACTGTATCAATTTGATCCGTTATAGGGCAATTTTGTGTCACTTTTGTGCGAGGATGGCTTGCCTCCCCAGAATCCCTCCCTGGCGTTGTCACTCCGTTTTACTAATGTATGACTTAATTCCCTTCATAATTTACATAATATTGTCACTACTGCTCGCAGACTAAATTTATTTGTTTCTTAGCAACCGAAAAACACTATTGTTGATTTCTTTCTAAACTTAACTGCTGCATTCTTAAACTGACCTACTGAAGATTTTACTATGCCTGTTATAAAGTTGTGCTGAAGAGAATTTATTATTCGAAATCGCGATACACAACAAGATAACTTGACATCAATTGGACTAGTCGTACATTTGTCTTGAATTTATAATTATTTGGCAGTGCATCCTATGGATCCGTAATTGGGCCTCTCTCTTGCATCAGCTTGCTGGGCGTGCAGTTGTTCTCTTGCGTTATATTGCCTTTTTCATTATTTTTGCATTTAATTGATAGTGACTGTATCAATTTGATCCGTTATAGGGCAATTTTGTGTCACTTTTGTGCGAGGATGGCTTGCCTCCCCAGAATCCCTCCCTGGCGTTGTCACTCCGTTTTACTAATGTATGACTTAATTCCCTTCATAATTTACATAATATTGTCACTACTGCTCGCAGACTAAATTTATTTGTTTCTTAGCAACCGAAAAACACTATTGTTGATTTCTTTCTAAACTTAACTGCTGCATTCTTAAACTGACCTACTGAAGATTTTACTATGCCTGTTATAAAGTTGTGCTGAAGAGAATTTATTATTCGAAATCGCGATACACAACAAGATAACTTGACATCAATTGGACTAGTCGTACATTTGTCTTGAATTTATAATTATTTGGCAGTGCATCCTATGGATCCGTAATTGGGCCTCTCTCTTGCATCAGCTTGCTGGGCGTGCAGTTGTTCTCTTGCGTTATATTGCCTTTTTCATTATTTTTGCATTTAATTGATAGTGACTGTATCAATTTGATCCGTTATAGGGCAATTTTGTGTCACTTTTGTGCGAGGATGGCTTGCCTCCCCAGAATCCCTCCCTGGCGTTGTCACTCCGTTTTACTAATGTATGACTTAATTCCCTTCATAATTTACATAATATTGTCACTACTGCTCGCAGACTAAATTTATTTGTTTCTTAGCAACCGAAAAACACTATTGTTGATTTCTTTCTAAACTTAACTGCTGCATTCTTAAACTGACCTACTGAAGATTTTACTATGCCTGTTATAAAGTTGTGCTGAAGAGAATTTATTATTCGAAATCGCGATACACAACAAGATAACTTGACATCAATTGGACTAGTCGTACATTTGTCTTGAATTTATAATTATTTGGCAGTGCATCCTATGGATCCGTAATTGGGCCTCTCTCTTGCATCAGCTTGCTGGGCGTGCAGTTGTTCTCTTGCGTTATATTGCCTTTTTCATTATTTTTGCATTGATTGATTGATTGATTGACATTTTATTTGTTGCGAGTATAAACACACATATTCAACAAAATTGGATAAAACAAACGATAACGTAAAATGTATTATCTGTGGATACTGCAACGGGTGGCTGCGAAGTGACCTGGAAGGTCTTCTAGTCGAGCAGCCACCCTCAACAAAAGAAAAAGTAACAAATTAAACATCAATGAAGGGAGGCAAAAGAATCTAAAACATAAATTTACGGTATAATTGCTTGAATGAACACAAAATACATCATGTAATATAAGTTCTACGTAGTCCTGAAGCCATCATCATTGGTAAAATGATAGTAGTAAATTTTTATAAATTTTTTTAAATGAATTAGGTGATTTTTTTCTTATTTCTAATGGGATTGAATTCCAAATTTCCACTCCTGTATACTTGAAACTACGTTGAAGTTTTGAAGATGAATATTGAGGAACATAAAAATTATCCTTGTCAATTGCATTTCTGGTATTGCGAGAATGAACATTTTTTGCTTTTTTAAAATAATTAGAAAAAGTACATGGTAGTGAATTGTTTTCATATTTGTGCATTAATTTTGAAGTTTCGAGTTTGAACAAATCTTTTATTTTAAGAACATTTAGTTGTTTAAAATATGGAGTCACGTGATCCGACCATCGACCTCCCGCGACTATTTTTATTGCTTTGTTTTGGAATGTTTGGAGTTTGTCGACATGTGTCTTAAAAGTGGAACCCCATATTGTTATTGCATATTGTATATGAGGATGCACAAGCGAGTGATATAATTGAAGTCTTGTTTTCGGAGGAATGAAAGATTTCAATTTATACAAGATGCCGACGGACCGAGCAAGTTTCAATTTTATATCATCGATGTGGGGTTTAAACGAAAGTTGATTGTCAATAGTTATTCCAAGATATTTAGCGTGGACAACTATTTCTAATTTATCACCGTTGTAGAGAACATTGATTTTATCAAGATTACTGTAGTTTTTTTTTGGCGGAATTACTAATAAATTTGATTTGGAAGCATTGATAGTTAACTTGTTGGCATTTATCCAGCTATTGATTTCGACTAGATCCGAGTTGAGCTTGTTTTCTAACAGACTTAAGTTTTCAGCTTTGACAATGAGACACGTGTCATCCGCAAACAATCTTGGTATTGATGATATGCTATTGGACAAATCATTTGTATATAACAAGAAGAGCAGTGGGCCTAGTGTGGATCCCTGCGGAACGCCGTACTCAATAAGCTGATGAGTGGAAGAGTAATTGTTAATCTCAACATATTGTTGACGGTCATTCAAATAGGATGCGACAAGGTCGTTTGCTACTCCCCGGATGCCATAGTGGTCAAGTTTGCGCAAGAGTCGTTTATGGCAAACAGTATCGAAAGCCTTTTTTAGATCCAAGAAAGCAAGCCCTGTAAAATCGTTGGTCTTCATTTGATCATAGGAAGTGCTGATGATATCGAGAGCGGCATGTGTTGTAGAGCGATTAGTACGGAATCCATATTGCGTAGGAATGAGTACAGATTTTTTACCAATAAAACAGGAAATCCGTTTAAATATTATCTTTTCGAATACTTTTGAGAAGCACGATAACAACGAGATAGGTCGATAGTTAGATACATCTTGTTTGTTACCAGACTTATAAACTGGTATAACTTTGGCAACTTTTAACTTGTCTGGAAAAATGCCATATGAGAATGAATAGTTGATCAAAGCTGTCAAAGGAGGTGCGATAATGCTTGTTACAGGTCGGATAAAATATGGCGATATATTATCATAACCAGACGCTTTATTAGTATCTAGAAGACGTAATTCATAGTCTACTTCGGTTTCATCCGTTGGTTCGAAATAGATGGAAGATTTGACTCGATTATTTAGGTACCTGAGATAATCATCATCATTACTGGGTTCAACATTATCGGCCAAGTGTTTTCCAATTTTACAGAAATGATTATTGAAATTATCAGCTATGATATTTGGCTGGGAGATCTGTGTTCCTTCTACATTAATAGTACCAACAGTGGCTTGGGATGATTTTTTATTTGGTAAAAGCGAGTTAATAGTTTGCCATGTTTTCCTGGCATCATTACGATTTGTATATAGTTTTTGTTCGAAGTAATGCTTTTTTGCTAAAGATTTTACTTTTGTTAGTTTATTAGAGTACTTTTTGTAAAGGAACCTACTTATGTCATTGCCCTTTAAGAAATGAGTTTTATACATCTTTTGCTTATTTTTAATGGACACATAAATTCCTTTAGATATCCAGGGTTTTCTATACAATTTAGCCTTTTTACGCGAGATTTTTCTAAGGGGTGCATGATTATCTATTACATTTTTGATTATTTCAATTAGCTCGGAGAATTTATCGTTTAGACTTACAGATGATATAGCCGTAAGGCAAGGCATGAATTTTTCCACACAATCAGAAATTTCTTGGCAATAACTTTCCAATTCAAAACTTCGTTTGTCGCGTGAGTAGGTTGTTGAATACTTAGATGAGGAATTGCGACTCGTGATGAGACAGAAAACTGGATAATGGTCAGTCATATCGTAATTAATAACTCCCGGCGTTAAACAATGAGAGATGTCATTGGTAAGAATATGATCGATGATGGTCGACGATTTTTCAGTAACTCTCGTGGGTTTAGTTATTAAGGGATAAACTCCGTTGCTTGCAAGCATTGTAAGATAATTGTTTGCAAGGGGACATCTGTTTAAGTCAGAAATGTTTATATTAAAATCTCCGAGTATGAAGTATTTTTTCTTCGAGTTGTTTAGTTTGGACAAAGTAGCATCAACAGCTTCAACAAAGTTAGTTTGACTAGTTCTAGGGTGGCGATAAACTGCTCCAATTATAAGCTTACATTGAGAAGAGTCTATATCAATGCTAACCCATAGGTTTTCACAGTCGTTACTTTCAATTTGATATTCTGTTACAATGTTAAATTTATAAGTATTCGAAATATAAATCAATACTCCTCCTGCCGAGGTATGAGAATTTTTAAACACATAATCATAACCTGTTAGTGATATGTTTACACATGGCACATCTCTAATCCGTGTTTCACTTATACAGATGACGTCAGGGGCTTTCTTAAAGGATTCAAGAAATTCATGTAGTAAATCAATGTTCTTTTGTATTATATGGATCGGATGTTAACGTGCAATACCAGTAGCGATTTTTGTCGATTATTACTGAAGGTTGGAGTATCAGGATCATAGTAATTGCACAATTTAATATTAGAAGTCAATGAGGACGTAAGTGAATCATTCAAGTTAAATCTATTAGGAGTTCGTAGAGTTGCGTTAGCAATTTTAGTAGAGTCTAGGTACATGCGGCGCTCACGCAGAGTGCCTGAAAGTATTACAAAACATAAATAAAAATTGGTGCCTCGAGCGCTAGGCTCATTTATGTCAGTTAGCTCGACTTATGGTAAGAAACAAACAGAACATTATAATACACAAGGAAAAAAATAACAATAATAGCAAACTTGTCAGCTTTCACCACAGCACCCATGTGGTCCAGGCCGGTATAAAAAGAACCAGTAGAACCACACGGATGCCACGGTGAACACCAACAGTTATCAGATATAATACTAAACATAAACATGTGGAAAAATAAATCCTGAGAAAATTAGGTACAAATTTAGTTCGAGGTTTCGTTGGATAGGTGCTTCACACCATTGACATACAAACAGTATTTACCTTCTGTCACTGACCAGTTTGTTTTCTTTTTTTCCGCTTTTGCTTTTTTGAATATCGGCAAAAGTTTCTTTTTTTGTTGTTGAAGTTCTTTTGGTAAATGTTCAGTCACATATACGTATGAATTTTGAGCATCGGTTTTCCTTTTTTCGTTGAAGGTTTTTAGCTTGTAGAGAGACTTCATAAGTTCCTGCTTGTCAAAAATGTTGGTGAGTTTGACAATGATTGGTCTTATTTGTTTCTGCTTGTTAGAATAGATTGGATGCTGAGGAAGCCGGTGTATGTCTGTGAGTTTGAGAGATTCAGGGTTTTTGTAGTCAAGAGCAGTTCTCAGAAATTTTCGAAATATGTCATCAGTTTCTTGTCGGGTTTCCCACGCCTTGCTCTCTTGCTCATTTAAGCCATGGATCAGAATGTTAAAGCGTTTGCTGTAGAGGTCCTTCATGATCAAATCTTCTTTTGTTTGCAGTTCATAACGGGTCACTGAATTGGTTAGGTTTGTAATTTTTTCTTGCAAGAGTGCATTTGTTTCTTTGTCTTTGTCCATAAAGAATTCTAATGTTTCGATTCTCTTTGATAATTCCACTACTAAACTTTTATCAGCTTTGTTTTTGATACTCGTCTCCAGGTGACTGTGTTTTCGGTCAATTATTTCCTCAACTTTATTCAGTCTTTTATTCAGGTTTTGAAATTTGTCACTCATCTCCTCAAATTTGGATGTTAGATTGTTCAAGCTGTACAGAATAGTATCAAGCTTTGCTTCAACTTCTGACATGCTGCTTTGCCTTGAGTAATCGCGTATTCAGAAAAACGAACAAGCTAACTGACGTGGGTTAAAGGCCCAGTCGCGTGAGCGCTACCACTGCTTTCTAGAAACGTCCGCACGCCAGCTTGCAAATTTCAGAATGATCATTTCACTATCATTTCACTATCATTTAATTGATAGTGACTGTATCAATTTGATCCGTTATAGGGCAATTTTGTGTCACTTTTGTGCGAGGATGGCTTGCCTCCCCAGAATCCCTCCCTGGCGTTGTCACTCCGTTTTACTAATGTATGACTTAATTCCCTTCATAATTTACATAAAATTGTCACTACTGCTCGCAGACTAAATTTATTTGTTTCTTAGCAACCGAAAAACACTATTGTTGATTTCTTTCTAAACTTAACTGCTGCATTCTTAAACTGACCTACTGAAGATTTTACTATGCCTGTTATAAAGTTGTGCTGAAGAGAATTTATTATTCGAAATCGCGATACACAACAAGATAACTTGACATCAATTGGACTAGTCGTACATTTGTCTTGAATTTATAATTATTTGGCAGTGCATCCTATGGATCCGTAATTGGGCCTCTCTCTTGCATCAGCTTGCTGGGCGTGCAGTTGTTCTCTTGCGTTATATTGCCTTTTTCATTAACTTATATATCTTTTAAGTTTGGTTTTGAAATTTCATTCTCAGACTAAGAAAGCCTCCGAAAAGTTCTTTGCAGTTTCGCTAACTTTTAGAAGCTTTGAACTACTGACTTCTAAAGCCTGGTTACTGTGAATGGCTGCTCAAGTGAAGTTTTCAATTATTGTTGTATGTAATTTTTTCGTACACCAGTTGCCGGTGAATGGAGAACATTCCACAAAACCCGTTGCTGAAGTGTACACCCCAAAAACTCATCCAGTTCTGCTTGATCTTGTGGCTCAACCTACTGAGTCATCCGGGCAATATCGATATGTTAGGTATTCTTACTTAGGTCAAGAAACTCCACTCAACAAGAGATGTAGAATTAATACATTTGAAGCGACCTCCAAAGTCATGCCATTCAAGCGAAAAATTCAGTTGGGATGAAGAAATCTGCAATAAACAACCTGAAAAGTTTGACGCTGCTGCTGACCTTCGTAAATGGAAAGAAACAGATTGTGGAGCAGCCTATTACCAAGGCACACTTCGCTTGATAATTTTGATAATTACCTTCCCACGCAGCAGAATAAAAATCACTGCTTTGAATGTTGAACCCTTTTGGCAGCCAATAGTCTCCGAGACCGTTAAGTCATCATACAGTACTGTATTCTTAAAAACGATTTCTGTCAACAAGCATTTTTTAACTGTGAATTATAGGTTTAAATTACATTTATTATATTACATTTTATTATTTATATATATATATATATT
Source organism: Aplidium turbinatum (assembly GCF_918807975.1). Lineage (NCBI taxonomy): Eukaryota > Metazoa > Chordata > Ascidiacea > Aplousobranchia > Polyclinidae > Aplidium > Aplidium turbinatum. Next base: position 53,936,891 of record NC_137472.1, read on the forward strand.
ACATTTTTATACTTTATCATATTTAAATATTACTTCAAGGGTTTTTTATTACATGCATTATTTATCTATGTGGTAGCTACATAAAATGTTTGGGGCTTTTAAACTATGCGTTTACTTCGAACACTGTTCCAGATTTCGAACAAAAAAGTCCATGTGCAAACCTCATCACTGTTTTGCAGCACTCGATCTTTTACAAGTCTGTTATTTTATTTCTAGGAACATTTTCTTGTTCCCAATCACAAGATCGAAAACATCCACGGAGCATCTTTTGCTGGATTTTATTACATTTGTTTTCAAAAATCCACAGCCGCGATCCAAGGTTTTTATTATTACCGGACTTCAGAAATGTTTCAGTCTCTAAGTCTGAAACACGCTCCTGAAAGCACAGCGTCCATTTACCAGTTTAGATGAAGGACATATGTTATGAATTCATTATGACACCAACCTTGATCTGTTCCATGACGTGTTATCATTATGCCGCTAAGAATTTTTTCACATTTGTCAAGCCTTGTCATGTTGAAAGATGTATGGGAGAACGGAGTTAACACGAACCCACCCAACACCACTTCCGAAAATACGTATATTTTCCAACATTGCTTTATTTTATAGTTTGTACGAGTACACACAAAACAATGGTTGTAGGGTTAAACATTCTTCAAGAATAAGCATTTCTATCTTGAAAACTGCTTTTTAATGGTTCATAAGTCAACCCGTCAGCTGTACGTTTAAATAAGTTTTGTTCCAACAACGAGCTTCCTCAAACCACGAAGAAAATAAAAACTTAGATTTATCGACTCTTGTCACTTATTTTGCGATTGTCATTTTTCCTTTTAAACTGCGGCTTTGATTTGCCACTTTTGTGTGTAAGTTGTCGCTCTGGCTTATGGGCGTGTTTTGAAGTCTTTCAAAACTGAAATACTTCCAGTTCAACGTTGTTCTTTTTTTTGTTCACGTCACTCAGTCTTTCCGTATGACAAAGTACAATCAAAGTTATAGGTTTGCAGTTTGCACAAATTAGTTTGACCTAATTTTAACGGGTCTGCTACTATTCGGCGAGTCCGATTCGGCGAGTCCGATTCGACTAGTCCGATTCGGCGAGTTCCCTATTCGGCGAGAGCCCTTTTCGGCGAGTGCCCTATTCGGCGAGGTTTTGAAATTGTTGAAAGGAAATTATCGGGTACCGTAGCCTAATTATAATTGCCGTTTTTACATCGTTTTAACGTCGCTAAACGTTGAAATCGTGCAGAAAGGAATAAAAATAAAATGTTTGAACTATTAAATTAAAATTCGTCATGTCAGTTCAGTTGTTTTTATTTCTGACCATCATATGAAAAACAATACACGTCAACATAGCAAAGGTAGAAGCGACAAAACGCGAACGTTAAAACGTGCTTGAATTCGTCATGTCAGTTCAGTTGTTTTTCTTTCTGATCATGATATCAAAAACAATACGTCAACATAGCGAAGGTGTAGAAAAAAGTAGAAGCGACAAAACGCGAACGTTAAAACGTGCTTGTGACCGAAGTAAGTTATTGAGTTGAAAGAAATTTGGCACGGTCGCAACACTTTCAGAAAAATTTAAGATATGAAGGAAAAATAAAACAAAGAAAATGTTACAAAAAAAAAAAAAATAGATCATGTTTATGTCTATAAGTTAGTACTTTTGAATAGTTAAAATGATTAGTTTGGACCAACAAATGTGTGGCCTACAGCTTGGATTGAAAGAAAATTATCGGGTACCGTAGCCTAGTTATCCCGACCAGCAAAAAATTGTTCCAAGAACACAGTTCATTTTTACATTGTAGTAACAGAATGAAAAGGCTAAACTAATGTGTGGCCTATCGTGTTAACGTCGCTAAACGTTGAAATCGTGTAGAAAAGGGAGCTTTTGCTGACTAGGATACTTTGAAACTGAGAAACATTCACAGAAGCCCTACGATTTGTTCCAAGAACCCATTTAGCATAACATTTCATTTGTACATTGATTCAACGTCTGAATACATTATCTTAAAAATGCAACGTATCGTAGGGCTTCTGTGAATGTTTCTCAGTTTCAACGTATCCTAGTCAGCAAAAGCACCCTTTTCTACACGATTTCAACGTTTAGCGACGTTAAAACGATAGGCCACACATTTGGTTAGCCTTTTCATTCTGTTACTACAATGTAAAAATGAACTGTTAGACTAACTGGGTTCTTGGAACAAATTTTTGCTGGTCGGTATAACTAGGCTACGGTAGCCTACCCGATAATTTCCTTTCAATCTAAGCTGTAGGAGTGTAGGTCACACATTTGTTGATCCAAACTAATTATTTTAACCATAGGCGCCTAAGCCGTGGGGGGCAGGCCCCCACGCATATTTCCGCGTGGGAGCAACTTTTTATGCGGCATTGATACATAAAACAATAGATGAACTAGCGATCGGCAGCAGGAAAACATTTTTAAATACAAACCGCAACAGCTTCGCAGTAAATAATCACTAGAACGAGTAGCGATGCTACAATCCCACCCCAGACAAAAAAATCTGTCATTTTTACGTTGATTTAACGTCTGCAGACGTTGAATCAATGTAAAAATGACTGATTTTGCTGCCTGTGACATAGCAAAAATCTACCATTTTGCGTCGATTCAATGTCATCAGATGTTGAATGCACCCAAAAACAACATAATACGCAGCGTGCGTTTAGCTTAATGCGCTTGCAAACAGCCTCCTGTCGCTTTCGAAAGTCGAAACCTCTGCAGAGAATTGTCGCGGCAGTGAATCGGTTGCTGTGAAAATGAACTTGAAGTCTCGGCCCGAGGTTACCACTAACCAACGTAACAAGGGCTGGTACAAACCGCATTGCGCACAGTCGCACAAGCGGCATAATCAACACAACAACGGACTCGCGCAAACTGCATGGCGCACACACGTCCGTTGCCATAGAAACCCGATCAAAGGCGGGGAATATGCGCATCTTTTGTTTCATCTGCAACACGAAAACGGGCGTATTACAGCGAATTGAAACTTGAAAGCTGGTCAGCCATAAGTTGCGATATTGTAGTGAAAAGGGAGCAATGTCAAGTCGAAAACTTAATCCAACGTCTCCCTGTAACTATTTTTCAAGGGCTGTTTATCGGATGTCAGCAACTTTTAAATTTATTAAAGGTGACGTGCTGTTGAATTGATGTAAACATGAATGATTTTGCTTTCAACAGGTATATTTTCAAGCATATGATCAAGTTAGTATTTTCATTCCATTTACAGTATACCTTTTAGTAAACCTTTTCGTCTCTTGTTTCATGCTAATAAATCTAGTTCATTGCTAAACTTTATGTTGCGCTTAGCTTAAAGAGTCGCAGTCCATCAACCGCTAGCCAACGCAGACGCATAGCATGTGTTTTGGTCGAGCTTTGTTTATAATAATTAACGGTAGGTCGAACGTAGCGATAACTCCGAGCCTGGCAATAAAAGCAATCCTAGTGTGACGACATAATTACGTCATCCATCTGCGTGACATTTCGCTGAATTTACGTTGCTGCTGATGAAACACGCTTTCGCCCCCACGGCCAAAAAAATAGTTAGGCGCCTATAATTTTAACTATTCAAAAGTACTAACTTATAGACATAAACATTATTTTTTTTGTAACATTTTCTTTGTTTTATTTTTCCTTCATATCTTAAATTTTTTTTGAAGGTGATGCAACCTTGCCAAATTTCTTTCAACTCAATAACTTACTTCAGTCACAAGCACGTTTTAACGTTCGCGTTTTGTCGCTTCTACCTTTTTCTACACCTTTGCTATGTTGACGTGAATTGTCGCTTCTACCTTTGCTATGTTGACGTGTATTGTTTTTCATATGATGGTCAGAAATAAAAACAACTGAACTGACATGACGAATTTTAATTTAATTAATAGTTCAAACATTTTATTTTTATTCCTTTCTGCACGATTTCAACGTTTAGCGACGTTAAAACGATGTAAAAACGGCAATTGCAATTAGGCTACGGTACCCGATAATTTCCTTATAAAAATTTAAAAAACTCGCCGAATAGGGCACTCGCCGAAAAGGGCTCTCGCCGAATAGGGAACTCGCCGAATCGGACTAGTCGAATCGGACTCGCCGAATCGGACTCGCCGAAACGGGCCATTCCGAATTTTAACAGTTGGTAACAACTCTTGTGAAAATGGATTTACGGTACCCATATACAGCCAACAAATCGGTCTACTATACACTGGTTCGACGTTTTCAGATGTTGAATTAATGTCAAACAGATTGTTTGTTGACTGGCCTATTGGGCACTTACAGCCACTATCGCTTTGCTTCCCAAGTGGAGCGCCCGGGACCTGTGCCACACACAATGCTGTCGCATACGATCGCGTTATTTTTTTGAGGGGTTTCATTTGCTTGTTATTTAGCATTGATTTAAGATTAATCTGAAGTCGGTGATGTGTTGTTTTACTTTGAAGTTGTGAAGTATTTTACTGCTGGTTGTTGTCACTAAATCATCCGCATTTCAATGCTTTTTCAACTGTACTTCGAACTTGCTTTAATGCTGTATATATAGCAAAGCTGAAAAAGAAATTCTCAATGACGTTTAGTTCCATTAGAAACGTAAAGAAGTTTGCTGACTGACAAGACTTGAGCAGACGTCGTGCGTGAGCAATGAACATGTGTAATTACTGTACTATGAATTGAAATTGTTTCATGGTTATACGTATTTCGATTGATTTTCAAGTAATTTTGTGTCAAAAGCACAATATGTGCACAAAATAATTGTCTTCTGCACAATAACAATATGTTTGGTGGGGTGTCAACAAAGCTCATTTGTTAACGAAAATCTATAGGACCGAGCGGAAGTATCATTGACTTGTTCCTATTGGTCGTTTGTAGCAAGCTGTGACTTACAAGAATTTAAGCTTGAATGTTAGGTATCTTCTAGAAAAATAATTAAAATTGTTGTGGAAGAATCGAGCCATTATCTTGTAGTAATCAACTGTGCTTGTTCGTATAGGATCACAGAGGACCAATCTGGCGTTGTAGAAGATCGCATTTTGACTTTTCATATTTTAAAGCGGGTTATATTAGTCCAGCCTACACTAAGGCGCTGCGTTTTAAGAGGAAAAGATCTATCTTGCCTTGGCCTACTGCAGCTCTAGTGGTTAGTATGTCGTGCAGGCAACAGTATAAAAATAACGTAACCTACGATAACAATTTGCATCAATCTTGGAGAACACGTCAAATGTTTCACTTGGCGCAAGAACGTATGTTGTCTGTATGGCGATGAATAATTCACATTGTATGTAAGAAATATCCAGTTAACAGTAGGTTCTATAATGCTTTTCCATGTTTAAAACAACAATGACCAATTCTGCCTGGACTTGAATAAGATTTTCAGTTGCAATGCGTTTGGTTTCTAATAATGTTGAGTATTTTTTATATTAAAATCCAAAGTTCGATAAGAACTTGATAATGTGATCGTATATTGTGTTGTCTGGTTGTGCATACGAAAATGTATCCGCAGGTTAAGTAGTTACATGTACTTATAAAATGGGAAAGCTAACAAGCTTCTATGTCGCGTTTAACGACAATGCCAATTCTATATACTACCCGGGACAAGTTATTTCTGGATCTCTATTTGTTGTGCTCAGTGCTCCTATGGATATGCGAGGTAAGTGAATATTATACTCCTCTCAATATCTACACTACTGATCCTTTAGTTGTGCATACAAATACACATCCATGGTAGCAACCATAGCGATCTTCAACGTGGCGACCATATATGGCTAACATTTTAGAGGAATACATTTTCGTCTTGAAGTAGATTATCTACGCTGTGGACGCAATTGCAAAGACTTTGTCAACCTTGTTCTACGTTTATTTAAATTTTGTTCGAAACCGCTATTTCGTTGTGATGTTCTTATTCACGCTTTTCTTTTTTTTCACGTAACTTTGTTATACAAATAGAAATAGTGTTGACCAAACGTTTGTTTTTTATCATTCAGCAATTAAGATAAAGTTCCATGGACAAGCTTATGTGCATTGGAGTGAAAGCCATGGCTCCGGGAAGAACAGGAGAACTCGACATTATAGCGCAAGAGAGACATATTTTGATCAAAACATTTACGTTTTTGGGAAAGGTAGTTTGATATTTATGACGAGGTCCAGTTTTGTTGTTTTAATTATTATTGTGCCCATGTGTGGTTAATGACTCGAATTGTATTGGCAACGTAAACACTAACGTATGTTATTATTTTTTTGTGTTAAAGTTTTGTCCAAGATAGCACACAAATGCTTTACATTCCCTGTATCTACAAACTTCATCCATAACTTGGAATTAACAACATTTTGTGCCTTTTTCTTACAACTTGGTATTTGAAATTGAATGAGGCTGTTTACCAGGCATTTAGTTCAATAACATGATATGTTCTTCTGGGTAGAAGAAGAACGTATTACATTACAGTACTGTATTGAACTTGGTACTTGTTGCTTTTTTTAGATCGAAAGTTCAGCTTTTAGTGGACTGCTTGCTAAGTTATTTGTGCTACGATTGCTGGGCATTTTTACAGGGCATCGCTCCATTTGACGAAACATTATTTTCTATAGGTTCGGGTGGACACACGGAAGAAGCCAAGCAAATCCCTGTTGGCCAAAACGTTTATCCATTCAGTTTCCAGCTTCCGACAAACCTACCATCTTCATTTGAAGGTGAACAATGAGCACAGAAGTAAACTGTGCCAACCCATAATTGTTATCGGAGACTTTTCGCTGCAGCGAAGCAAGTCTTTAGACTCTAGATATTAAAGATTATGACAACATTTTCCGTCCAAACTACTTTCTGTATAATGTTGAGTTTTTGACAATACTCGGTGAGCTTATCAATCTTCCCATAATTGACTCATCATTCTACGTCCCGATTTTGCAACGTAACGTAAAAACTTAACGTAACGCACCTACATCGATGTTCATTGTTCAATTGGAGGAATTGTTGCTGGAAATCTGCTCATTGTTGGAGAAATGCTCCTGGCTTACACCGAGTAATTCCTCTTTATGTTATTGCCCCTTTATGCCCCTTATTGCCCCTGAGTATCCCTTTTATGTTATTGCCCCTTTAGCTTATTGCCCCTTTTCATTGATACAACGCTGATGACGTTAAACCTATGTAAGAAGAACCACTATTTCTAGTTCTAAGTGAGAAGTTTTACCTGACATCATCATTGCATCCTTTGAGGAATTGAAGCGCTCAATGAATTGTGCATGTTTATTTTATATTGTTCATCACTTCCCTGCATCAACCTCTTATATTTTGAGACAATAGCTTGTTTGCTAATTTTTATGGTCTTGAAAAGTTTCCGAAATTATTTGTTCCCCTTGATACAAGTGAACCGGCGTTGGTATATTTACGTTTGTGGACTGAGTAAGGTGGCCAATTGGCCATGAAGAACTTTTTGCGATTGACTGTGCAAAGAATATATGATAAAGCTTTGGTAGAGAGTTCACTTTGTTGAACCATAGACAAAACAAGGTAACTTTAGCTCGTCGTCGTTCGTATGAAGCAGAAAGTTTGTGGTCAGCCGAATGGAAGGACTTGGAGCCAACTTTTCGTCAAGTCATCTAGTGTACGGAGGCCTGTTATTCCATTGGGAGGGAATAGATGGGACACCCAATCTAAAAACTTTAGCTAGTTTAACATAATGGATTACACACAAAAATACATAACATAATTGAAATAAATTCTAACGTTTTCGACACGTACTTGTGTCTTCATGAGGAATTACAAATCTGCAATATACGTAAAATGAAAATTATAAGAGAAATCTGACTATGCACTATAATTGTAACGACACTCCAAACTGAAAAGCACAAACTTAGGAAGTGATTCAAGAATGATTACGAGTAAATAACACAGTAGGAAACAGATCACATGAAGTGTAAAATACAAGCATGTGACAACAATTAGAACATACACAGAAGGAAAGACGAGCCACAGACAAATAATTGCCTGCTCAGAGACGGATTGTTACGTTTGATTCTTGAGGCTTCCATGATCTTGGTCTGGAATTCAGATCTGCCTCGAGAGATGATTTTGAACTGATCAATCGAAGCATTATCAGTGCACGTTACACAAGAGACGATGTGCTCTTTGCACTTTTAGTTATTAAATTTGTGTTTAGGTCCCCGGCCTTCGTCAACAAATGTCTAGTTGACATACCAATGTATCTATGTCTGTTTTGCGTCACGCAAACAACTACAGTAAATTTATACACAACATTTGAAGAAAGAGCGAAGAGGGTAAACGACTTCAGTTGAAAATATTGGTGCACTTGGAACGTTATATACAGGATAAATGTCGCACGAAAATTTCTTTTTTACCAGTTTAGCTAGATGTTTTGCAAACCTAAAGAATATATGTTTAGTAAGGCTACTAAAACGCAAAACGATTTGAAAGATTCCTGAGCGATACAGGTGACTGATATTGCCGATCATTTCGAAACATGCTGACGATCATACCTTACCAAGTTGTTTGTTTTACAGGTGGCATTGGCCATGTCAGATACTTCATCAAAGCCTCAATCGACAAACCATGGAAGTTTGACCACAACACAAAAGTAGCATTCACAGTTCTTGACATGGTCGATCTCAATCAGGATCCTAATGCGAGGGTATAATATGCTATTAATTTGCACTTTGTTGTGCATTTTATTGTATATATGACAACGTAACATTTTCTGAGATGTTTTTACTTTTTTTGCTGTCTCTTAATGATATAAAAGCTTTTTGTTGCCTTGGGGAAGCAGTAGCAAATGAGAAAAAATAAGTTGAAAAACGCTAAATCAGACTGTTATTAAAAAATTAACATCACAGTGTAGATTCTAACGATCTGGTTTAGCCTGATGCTGCGAGTACGTTGTGGCAATATCGAATAGCACCAATATCATCATAGCACATGACTAGGGAACTGTGTTCCGAAAGCTAGTGCAATTCGATGTTGCCACAACGTACTCGCAGCATCAGGCTAAAACAGATCGTTAGAATCTACACTGTGAAGTAAGCAACGATCATGCTGCTAAAAGCGAAACTCAATCAATTGCAAAAAATTAACAGTCTGACTAAAATTTTCGAAATCAAGTTGTCTTTTTTTTCAACATATGATGATGTTAAAACCTATTGTGTCATCTGGGAAAAAGAGTAAAGAAGGCGAAGAAATATAATTTTTAGAAAAAATCATTTAAACAGTCGCCCAAAGTTGACAAAATCTGGAAATTTCTGCAAAATGTGACAAATCAGGCCGTATCTTTAGATAGCCATGTATTAATGTATTCTGTTTTCTTGATTAACATCTTACCAGCGCTTTCTGTGTTCTTTATATACAGTAGTGTTGCTAATTTCAAGAATGTCCCCCAGTAGCTCAGTTCCTCAAGCGCCCGACTTCAAGTGCAGGACAAACAAGCAGGATCCAGCAATGCTTATTCGGCTCTCGGGGTGTGCGCTTGAGCAACACATTTTAAGGACTGCTCCTCATTGAGCGGTACCTAGTGGATGGAATAATTTACAGGCAACACTTCAACAATTGCAAAGTTCACTCTGTCAATCTCTGTAACCGGCCCTGCGTCAGTGGTTCAAAGCTTCTACAAGTATGCAAAACTACCAGGAATAACCTATCAAGGCTCTGTCAGTCCAAAGATAGAGATTCAAACCCAAGAATGTACTTCATTTCATATCTTGGTATTTTACATTCATCAAGTGCTGGCATTTGCACAACAATCTAATCTCTTGGCGTAAGCTTGACCTGCTGAGGTTGAGATGACTTAGTTTTATAACTACGGTATTTGTAGGCTGAGCTAGACCGCAACAAGCAATTTTTCCATAGATAATCTATTACCTTATTGATGAAAAAATACTAGGTTGGTAAAAAACATAAGGTTTGTCCATGTTTTTGCAACTGAGTTATTCAAAATTATTTTCAACAGTTGCCGGTGTCAAACAATGATTCGAAAACATTATGCTGTCTCTGTTGTGCCAGTGGACCTATTCAGGCACAAGTTCATCTTGACAAATCCGGTTATGTACCTGGGGAGTTTATAATGGTCAATGGAAGTGTTGACAATGCCAGGTAAATGAGTTCTTTCACTTTGTTTTTAAGCGGATAAGCAATTTAACCGAAATTCTGGGAATAGGCCAAAAAGGCGCCACACACAAGTGCCAACGCCGGAATCTGAAAACTTCATGCATGGATGGTCATAATCAGTTATTTTCGTTTTGTTTAACCTTGTGTTTGTTTGAATATAGACTATACAAATTTTTAATTGGTGTATCTACTTTGCATCATTAAATCTTCCTTCAATAACGTCTAGCATTAAAGTTATATTTTTCAGTTCGTCTGACATGCCCAGCACCAAGGCTTCACTCATACAGCAAGTCACGTTTCGAGCCACAAGCAAGTCACGTACGGTCACAAACAAAATGGCCACCATTGATGGACCAGGCTGCATGAGAGGGCAGTCGATTGAATGGAGGAATGAAAGACTACAGGTCTTGCTTATCTTTCGTAACAAATGTTTGTGCATTTTTGTTTCTTTACTATCAAAATACATGGTATGATTCGAATAAGCTAAGTATTCTTTTTCCACCCGTAAATTAAAATTTGATCAAGACAGAGCCAAGCCAATTTCTTGTCAATGTATTTATGATTTGATCTTGCGGGTTTTGGTTTCCTCTTAGTGAGTTGGAATTACTTTTATCGTAGCCTACTGCTGGTTAGCGGGCAAATAATCTCTAGGAATTCTTTGGAAAACGAAATACCTGCTTAACCGAAGTACTAGTAACCGAAACACCTGATTACGACCGATATGTTTGTTTTCATTCACACCCGTGTTACATTGGTCCTGAACTAAACGCCTTTTTTCCTATTTAGATTCCAGCACTTCCACCATCCTTGCTTCGGTTCTGCAACATAATCATCATCAACTACACGTTGGAGGTCAGTGAACAGCGACTGTTTGAATCGGCCGTGAACATAGTTTAGTGTTAAATGCTCTTTGTTGTTTTATTTGTTAAAACCACAATTCAACATAATTATGGCTCATAGAGAAGCCAGATCCAAATTACATATTTAGTGAAAAGAAAGAGCTCTAGAAAGAAAATTACAATGCAAAGTCACATTTCACAAATATTTTAGACTGAAATAATTTAAGATGCTTAAGTTGTTATATGATAAAACTTTAACAGTAGACTACTTGGAATTTGCTGTTCGGTGAAGGGTATTTCGCTTTCACTTGTAAGGAAATATGAGGTAAGTTTTCGATTCAAGAGTTCAAACTGTTACGTATCCTTCTACAGTTTTGCGTGGTTGTACCGAGCGGTAGCCTCAACCTTCGAGTTAACGCCCCGATCACATTGGGCTCCATTCCTCTGCAAGGACCATCCCCTTATAATGCGGCACCCCCCGATGTCACTGCACCCCCAATCGCACCAACGGCTCCACCAATGGCCGCCCCTCCACCAGCGATGCCCCAACCAGGCGATCAACCTCCTGTTTACCAACGTAAGAAAATGTATTATTTTTTATTATCAAAATTAAAATTATATGTTGTATCAACGTGCAAGAATTACCTTTGAAACACATCCTCACCAACTTCCCCCGTGAATCTTCCTGTGACGACAACGACTTTACCATTACCGACAATGTTCGTAGCCTGCTCCGACACTGGCGTGACAAGCTATGAATGAGCAAGAAATACTTGAAGGATTTTAGTCTTTTTAATGCAATGTAAATGTAATGCAACCACTTGTCGCAACACAACAGACAGATGGAAGCAAAAATAAAAAAACTGCCCATTTCTCGAATCAACTGCTCAATTTGTAATGAAACAAACGATTTTGTTTTTAACGAGTTTAAAATTATTTTATTTTCGTTGATAGCTCCTCCTCCATCTTACGCGTCTGTAGCTGGTGGAGGTGTGAGCATCAGAGATGAAGATGATAATGATCATCTGATGGGGCAGACATCCTTCTCTCCTCAGTATGCTTACTACGATTGGAGTCAATCTGCTTTCACATACTCAAAGTGAAGATCAAATTGAAAAGCGTTTATGACGGACTTTGCTATCCGTTTAACAAACAGTTACCAACTAAACCATACTAATTGTGTGTAAAATGATATCTTATTATTGTGTAAAAAAAAGTTACTTACTCAAATATACTCGTTTTATAAAATTATAATTTATCTGTTAACACTCGATGTTGCTATTAGGCTTTGTATGGGACAATCGTTACGTCTTTTGTAGTAGAAAATATATTTTATAACTGCATGTCTCTTAGTAGGCTATATATTTTTTGTATATTTACTTTCACTTGTTTTTACTGAAACAACTTTCACCAATGAATTGCGTACCTGTAATAAGTGTTGAGTTCTGATCAAGTGGTCGTGAAAAGGCATTTTGCGTGTAAATATCTACCCTTTTGCATCATTCAAAACTAAGCTGGTTTCGTGGTAACGAAGTCAAGTTTTTATTTTGTTAAATTCTCTGTAATTGTTTTTGTCATTCTGTACATCATATCTTTAATTTTGTTCGTAGAATTCAATATGAAAGTTCATGTACGTAGTGACCAGTAACCCTATCGGCTTCATGGGCATCATTGCTGATGTGGTCTTTAGTGAACCAAGTTGAGCTCATGTTTTGCACCAATGTTCCCAGTTGTGTGGTGTTTTTTGGTGCCTGATTAATTTATTTTGAAAAATAGATAGATATATATTTGCACTTTCACACACCTACGCTTTCCAAGAAAGGGCCCATTCAAGCGCCCACGATGACTGAAGTGACTGCTATTGTCACTCGTTCTGATGTACAATTTTTAAACTAGTCGTATTTTTTGCTGTCACTTCTATAAACAGAAGCGATTATTGACTGAGCTAGTAGAAAGTCATCCCAGGCTAGCGATAGCAAGAAGACATCCTTTTGTCTGGAAATGGTTTATTGGTTCCAAAACGTATTTGTATATGAAACAAGCTACCCTTGGTGCTTTTCCAAGCTGCGTATTTTCTTTTATTGGTTGCCGCTAGCGGGCTGGTAAAAGGCCTACGTCTGCTTGGACTAACACAATACTTGCTAAACGTTTGAAGGCATGTCTTGCTGAGTTCTTTAGGCATAGACATCAAGCTTCTGATTGGGTAGAGGAGTGGTACTTATACAATTATACAATGGAGTAATATGCCACAGTAGTATAATAATGCTGCAGTATATGGTATATAGTATAACACATTTCGTGCGATGCGTGCATCAAAATCCAACGTTTAGCCTTCTACCACACTGTCAACAAGTCAGCGCCTTTCTCAAAACTTTACCTTTCGTTGCTCCGTAGCTTGCTTGTATGACTTGATATGCAATAACGTATGAACGTTTTGATCTTTCTAAAACAATGGCAGCAATAATGAGTATGCTACCTTCCGTTTATGCTTTTATACGTGTCATGACGTAATCTTGTTTTGTTTTTAATACTTTGGTGTCGCATTGCGAAGTCACGTTATATATTGCCTTGGTTTCTTCATTTTTAACCAAATAATATTGCATTGAATATTTTCTACCTAACATTTTAGTCTCGTCAACATTTTTGAAATTGTGAAGAAAGGGGCGTTCTTCCCGGCTATCAGCACAAGGCTGAGCACTCACTAGTACAGCGAGCAGTTGCGATTCGCTAACCATAACGGTGTAGCTTCCACGCTAGCCATTCAGACCATCCAATCAACAATATGTTTCTCGGCAGCCGATTTGTAGCAAGAATTGACAGCGATAGACACCGTGTTTCGCCCATGAGGCTGGGCTCGTCAGTATCGCACCACTAGGTGTTAAACTGTTTTATACGCATCAACAGCGCACGGGTACAAATAATTGACACGGCGAGAGAGCACAAACAAACATAGCCAGGTCTAAGACTTTCATTTTTTTTTCTTCACGCAACGCTCAGAGTTCAAGATGGATACCACTACATCTTGCAGGTTTACAATTTTCCATATAAAATGGATTTGTTTCCTGTCTCATCATTAGTGCGTCCGCTCCGGGAGCCGTCCACACACCCAAACACTCAGCAGGCACACCATACTTACATGGAAGATACCTACCAGGGAGGCGAGGGACTCACTACGACCGAAGGGACCCACCGCGGTAGATGGTAATCTGTGGATGTAAATGTTTGGTTAGGGGCTGCCTCAAGCTGATCTGCCTGTCTCGACTTTCCTCTTGCTGATCTTGGAGCAGACTAGGAGATGGCGGGTCAAGCATGAGAACTAGCGCGTTTTGGTAGATAATTCATTTTTTAATTTTATTTGAGTTTGTGTGTGTGTATCTTCTTGTTGCCCGCTTGAAGAAGGGCACCTGTTTGGAGAAAACGGGCCACTGCAGTCTGACATCTCATTTGGCGGAGATGCCAGAGAGGAGCGGCCAGATGGAGGGTAGCTTTCGCTGACCCCAGAGTCATCTTGGAATGGGCCGCTGCAATCCTGTCATCCCAGGGCGAGTGGGACGACGGAGAGGGACAGTTGAAGATCCCCCGCTGCAATCACTCTTTCGGCATCAGGCCGTTGCAGATGAGTGAGAGGGACGGGTTAAAGGTGGGTTGTTACGCCCTTGGCTGTCTAAACTTCTTCAAAGATGATCTACGACCGTACTGTGCTAGTGAGACCCACCGCTGCAATCAGTCATCCCTACCACCGAGGACGACTGAGAGGGCGGTTGAAGAGAGGGTCTCGACTGGTTCTTCTTTCTTCTGACCGTAGGAGGAGGTTTAGAAGGAGTAGAAATGTCAGCTGACAAAGGAATGTTATGCTTTTGTGTTATGTCTTTCGTTTTTGTCATGATGACCGACAGGGCTTGAATGGTGGACCGTTTTGTGTCCTGTATGTATGTGTCGCCTATGTCCAGAGATATCTTCTTTTGGATGATGGTGTGTTTGGCGACATTCATCATGGTCAAAAGAATCGGGTTGTTCTTATGTCCGTCAGGGATTTGGTTGTAGAGGATCATGTCCTTTGTTATTTCCATGTCTTCGTTGGTTAGGTCAAGGTATTGTTGTTTCAGGCGCTCCCATATTCTTAGCGCAAAGGAGCACTTGGTGAGGACGTGGGCCACATTGTCTTCTGGTTTTCTGCAGAATTTGCAATTTGTTGTTCTGTCGGAGTGTATTGATCTATTAAAATCTCCCCATTTGTATCCACCATGTGCAATCCGAAAGGACATGGAGGATAGGTGAGGTGGAAGGAGGAATTTGATTTCTTTATTTCTTAGAAGAATTTCGTTCCATGGAATCTTCTTTCCGTTTTGGTCAATCTTGTTAGTCTTCTTTTCATTTTGCGTTTTCAGATTGAGGTAGATGTTTTTATAGGAAGTATTTTCCCAGTCGTGTTTCAAGCCTTTGAGTTTGCAAAAGGACTTGAAGATGTACGCATACATTTCGTTTGGAATTGGGGCATGCGAAATGCTGTTGGAGAACAGATGAGGATTAATGTGTCTCATTCTGTAGCTCAAATTGAACATGGCCCATTCGTGCCAGATTTCGGTGGCGTCTTCTAGTGGGAAGAGGTGCCGAATTCTGTCTATGCGACTAGTTTGGAATTTTGATTGGATGTCCACCATGTTGATGCCTCCATCTTTGACAGGAGGAAATGTCTTGCTTTTCTGGAGCTGTTCAAATGGCGAAGGATACCAGAGGAAGTCGAAGAGGATTTTGTTTAGTTCTTTGATGTGTTGTTTCGTTGGCATCAGCACTCTACTGAGATGCAAAGTGACGGGTACCAAGAGAGTGTTGATGATGGAAATCTGTCCATAGAGGGAGAGTCTTCGTGGTTTGTGGATGTTGGCGATCGTTTGAGTTTTCCTGATGGCGGTCTGCCAGTTCATCTTGTCGAGTTCTGTTTTGTTTGTTCCTAGCCAGATGCCCAGGATCTTGACGTTGTTCAAGATCGCAGCTTCTGGAAAGAGCTGCTGAGCTCTTTGGGCCAGGTCCGATTTGGACGCCAGGATCTGGGTCTTTCCCTGGTTCACTTTCTGGCCGGACATCGTCTGGTACAGTAGATGGCTAGTTCTCTGTTGATTTCTTTGAGAGATGGAATGTCTCTTGTGATGAATGTAGTGTCGTCCACATATTGCTGGATTTTGATTGTCAGCTTGGAAAAGCGAAAACCGTTGATAAGATGGTTTTTCTCTATGCGACGGGTCAACACGTCGGCACAGATTATGAAATAGAGCTTGCTGAGGGGACAACCTTGTCGAATGCCCCTTTTGACGTTGATTCGTTTTGTTAAAGCTCCATTGATTTCTATTTTGCTTTTTGTTTTGTGTACACCAAAGACAGGTAATTCACCATTATTGGTTTTACTTCGAGTTTCTTCAGGATTCCATAGAGGAAGGAGTGACTAACTCTATCAAATGCCTTTTCAAAGTCGGTTATCATGATGTACAAGTCCCTGTGTTATGTTTGAGATGCTTCCAGGGCAGCTTGTATGTTCATAGTGACATGCTCTATTCTTCGGTTTGGCAGTCCACATTTCTGATTCGGACAAATCAGGTTTGTGATCATGGGTGTGAGTCTGTTGGAGAGGATTTTACTCAAGATCTTGTAGTCTGTGTTGAGCAGAGAGATCGGTCTCCAGTTTTTGAGCTTTTCTTTTTCACCTTTTTTAAAGATTAACTTCACTTTTGCTTCTCTCATTGAGGGAGTCATCGTTTTTCTCAAGTAGCAATTTGTAAGCATCTCTAGAATGTCGTGTTTCAGGAAGTGCCAGCATTTTTGGTAGAATAATGAGCCGAGACCATCTGATCCAGGTGCAGAATCCTTGTTAAGAGAATCGATGGCGGTTTTTACTTCTTTTAGACTGATCAGCTGTTCCGCTTGTTCAGCTGCGTCTTCCTCAATTTTGGCCTCTCCAAGAATGTTCAGGTAGTTGTCTTGTTCTTGAGGGTTGATGTCGTCTTCCACACCCCATAGGGAGTGATAGAAGCTGTGTACTTCTTTAAGAATGTCTTCTTTTTTGGTTAGAGTTGTGTTGTTTGTGCTATGCATCTCAGTGATAGAGCTACTTTTACAATTTTTTTCTTCTGCTTTGAAGAAGCTTTTGGAGGACTCTTCATCGCTTGTTGGAGTTGTTCTGGATCTGATTTGAGATCCGATTGCTTTGTAATCGTAGAAATTTTGGATTTTCTCCAAGAATTCCGGTCGACGTTCTTCCAAGACGTGGTTTGGATGAGCGTTCAGAGTGAGGAGCATATAATGATGAGCTGTTTTATTTTGATCAACGACGCACGAGTACAAAATAATTGACACGGCGAGAAGAACACAATAAACATAGCCAGGTCAGAGACTTTAAAGAACCGGCCTGCCACGCCCCGTGGAGGCGGGGAGCGGCGTGATTATGGGGTGGCGATGCACCCGGAAGGAAGTCCACCAACTTAGGTCGCGGGGGCCAGGCTGGGGAGTCTAGGTACCTGTGGAAGGAAAGTGTGGATCGAGAATTTTGTGCGACTTGTCCGCAAAAGTTAGAATGGCGGAACGGGCCAAGGAGACGGGTTTAGCTTTCTCGATGCCCCTGAATGTCATGGATAAACCGGTCCCAGAGATTTGTACCCATGTTTTAAAACCAACTTCATACATTCACCCGAACCTCCAACCCTCTGGGTTGATGAATGACTTTACAGATTGGTTGCTAAGTCCCTTGGAAAAAATTAAAAACAAAATTAAAAAACTTTATTCTTCACTCCTTAAATTCACTGAAGGTCAATCGTCGTTGAAACAATTCGCACGGCAATTCAAAGCCGTTCCAAACCGGTAAGGACATAATGAAAAGTCGTTTCTCTCAGCTTTAAAAAATGAAGCAATCAAAATTATTGAAAACAACTCTGAAACAAAAGTCCGGATGGTTCTAAGATGTCTTCTGGAACGGAATGATATTGAACAAGAATTTCCATTTTCTTTGAATACTGAAAATAATCTACCAGGAACAAATAGTCTCGAACTCTTTGAAAGAATGAAAACAAGAATTTTTGAAAATTTTGTAAAATCTTTACAAGAAGGAAGTGGATGGAAACTCGATTATCTTAAAAATGAAGATAACCAATGTTTCAAATTGTCTGTTACTCGGGGATTGAACCCAGTAGAAAAACATGGAAAACGAATCTTCAAAGACCTTCAAAAACAGTCTGAACAACTCGATTTCTCTAGAATTTTCTTCCCGGTTTCTTTGAAGGACATTTCAAGGTTTAAATCTCGAAACAATGACATCTTAGTCAACGTTCTCGGATTTGAGCGTGTTTTTTACCCTTTACGAACTTACAAAGGTTCTGAACGAAAACATAAAATAAACTTGTTCTCCTTCACCAACGAAAGTGGAACCCATCATTATTGTCTGATTAAAAGCCTCAGTAGATTGTTGTCAACAGTGAGCTCTAAACAAAAGTGTCAACAACATTTCTGTCTGAGATGTCTCAACTCTTTCCATTTTGAGGGATTACTTAAAAAACACAAAGAACTATGTAACACTAAAAATCCAGTTAAAATTGTGCTCTCGTAGAAAGGTAACAACATTCTCAAATTCAAAAACGTTAATCACTGCATGAAAGTTCCGTTTGTTGTCTATGTTGATTTTGAGTCATTCGTTGAAAAAATCGATACTTGTCAACCAACCCCAACCCAAAGTTACACAAATTAATTCTAAAAACGCACACATGTTTTGACAACGCACTTTTTGAACCTAAACTAGTCAATTTCACAAAAAAAATCAGCAGACCAGAATGTAGCCCAAATATTTGTTGAACGACGAGAAAAAGATGTGACTGATATCTTCCAACAGTTTAAATTCCCAAAAAAGATGATTTTTACTACCAAAGACAAACAACAGTTTGAAAAAATCGAAGAGTGTCATATCTGTCGAAGCCCTTTCAATTCCAACGACAACAAAGTAAGAGATCATTGCCACCTTTCATGGAAATTTCGAGGAGCTGCACACAACGAATCTAACCTTAAGTTCAAAGTCCCTAAATTTATACCTGTTTTATTTCACAATCTTTCTGGATATGATAGTCATCTATTCATCAAAAACCTCAGCGGGAATATTAACTGCATTCCCAACAACGAAGAAAAATCCATGTCCTTCACAACAACAATAGTCATCGACCAATTCGTAAACAAACAAGGCAATACCGTAGATGTAAAACGTGATTTGAGATTCGTTGATAGTTTCAAATTTATGTCAACCAGTCTAGCAAAACTCGCTTCAAACCTTGACACAGAAAAATTCTTCATCTTGAAAAAATATTCACCTGAAGAAAAGAAACTTGATCTGGTGCTCAGAAAAGGGGTGTACCCATATGACTACGTTGATTCCTTAAAAAAACTAAATTAAACATCTCTACCTCTTAAATAACCATTTTACTCAAGGTTGAACCATGAACACATCTCTCTGACCAGGACTATCTACATGCACAGAAGGTTTGGAAAGAATTCGGGTCGAAAACATTCAGTGGGTATCACAACCTTTACCTTCGAATTGATGTATTCCTTCTTGCCGACGTCTTTGAAAGCTTCCGGGAAACCTGTTTAAACCATTATCACCTTGACACCGCTTGGTACTACACAGCCCTGGGATTAGCATGGGATGCGGCCCTGAAGAAAACTAACGTTAATTTTAAACTATTAACCGACCCTGATATGATACTCATGGTTGAGTCTGGAATTCTTGGTGGGATTTCAACAATTATTACCCGACATGGAAAAGAAAACAACCCTTTATGAAAGGTTTTGACAAGTCACTTCCAACCAAGTATCGGATGTACCTTAACGCAAACAATCTGTATGGTTGGGCGATGAGCAACCCCTTCCGACTTGTGATTTTAAATGGATGGACTCTACTGACAGCTGGAAGAACACCTTCTGCAACCTCGAGGTTGACTTGGAATACCCGACTGGTCTTCATGACTTGCACAACGAATATCCATTTGCTCCTGAGAGAATTGAGTTAGGTAAAGTAGAAAAACTAATACCGAATTGAAACAACAAAAGAAATTATGTTGTTCATGACTTAAATTATTCCAATCCCTTGGGTTGAAAATTACAAAGATCCATCGGGAGATTCAATTTACAGAATCCCCTTGGCTGAAACAATACATTGATCTCAACACATGCCTCAGAGCAAAAGCAAAGAACGACTTTGAGAAAAACTTCTTCAAATTGATGAATAACAGTGTATTTGGAAAGACAATGGAAAACATAAGAAACAGGGTTGATGTTCAATTGGTTACTTCTAGAAAGCGAGCAGTGAAATCAGCAGCTAAACCCAATTTAGATCGCGTGACTTTTTGATGAAAATCTGCTTGCTATGAAAGAAATAAAACTGTATTTTTCTAAACCAATTTATCTAGGTATGAGCATCTTGGATCTCTCCAAAACGTGAATGCACGACTTCCACTACAATTACATCAAACCAAAGTACTCAGGTAATTTCTAGAAATTATATTTACTGACACAGAGAGTTTGTTATACAAAATCGAAACAAGTGATCTTTTCAAGGACATCAACGAAGATGTAGAATCCGGGTTCGACAATTCTGGGTATCCTAAAGATCACCTGAGTGAGATAAAAACAGGAATAAACAAGAAAAGACAAAAAGTGTAAAGGGGTCTAAAAGTCAGTTGTTAAAAAATCAATCAGTTTTGAAGATTACAAAAAATGCTTACAAACAAAAGTAGAACTACATCGAAAAATGAATGTAATTCGAAGTCATCAACATGAAATTTTCACAGAAGATATAAACAAAATTGCGTTGTCTGCAGAAGATGACAAACGGATAATTCTTGAAGAAGACAGAGTTCATACACTAGCTTATGGTCATTATTCATGGTGCAAGGTCGTTTGGTCGACAGACATTTGGTCGACAGGACGTTTGGTCGACAGGACGTTAGGTCGACAGAACGATTTATTTTAGGGTTAGGGTTAGAGTCAGGGTTAGATTAGGGTTAGTTAACTAACCCTAACCCTAAAATAAATCGTTCTGTCGACCTAACGTCCTGTCGACCAAACGTCCTGTCGACCAAATGTCTGTCGACCAAACGTCCTGTCGACCAAATGACCGGGTACCATTATTCATTGCCTCTGTAGTTGGTTTTTTTTTCATGATAAGCCTTGGAAACTTCTTGAAAATTCCAGGACATAAATCTTTTACTTGTTCATCAATCCAATTGAGCTCTTTCATTCTTTTCACCCCTGGATCAACCGGATCTATGAGCACTTGAATAATAATTTTATTTCCAACTTTAACAAATTTTCTTCCCCCCTGAGTTTATACTCAGGATTGTTAGATCTTTTCCTTCTTGAGTTAAGAGATTCTCAAGCCCTATGATTGTATTTCCTAAAACGTTTAAATTAGTTGAAGTTACAACTTGTCTGTTTAGAATTCAATCCAACTTTAAAGACTTCCAATCTTTAGTGATTCAACAAATGTCCCGTCTACATAGGCTACTCTTTTGTTGTAGCGTCAGTAGAATGAATCGGATCCGATAAACTGGAAATTCTATACCCATTCATGACTAATTTTCCTTCCATTGGTAGGGGAAGGTGGGGATGGTTCGGACAAGGGGATACCCCGGACAAGCAACTTCCGGTTTAATTTTCACATCGCCACACAGTTTGCACGCCAATTTTCACCATTGGTGAAAGTTGCCAGCTGCGTTAGGACTGCTTTAAGAACTTCAGTTGTTCAAATTTAGAAGTTCAGATTTTTTTCTCAAAGAGGTAATATTTTCAGTGAACGTCGTAAGCTTTTATAAAAAAGTTTGTGCAATAAGGCTTTTAACCTTTAGTGTAGTATATACGTTGTAGATAGCAGGCTCTTTACAGCAAAAGAGTTTTCTAGCAGAGCATTTTGTACTAGTAGAAATCCGCCATTGTTTGCTGCACGTGACCATGGGGATACCGCGGACATAAATATCTAAGTGTCCGGGGTATCCCCTAGGCCAGGGTTTCCCAAAGTGGGGTCCGCGGACCCCTGGGGGTCCGCAAAGATTGCACAGGGGGTCCCTGACAATATGACAAAATGGCGAAAACAGGCTTGACATTGTACGGTACCGTACTTCCATTGTCCCAGATAAATGCCGCCGTGATTTGTAACTAAAATGAATTATTTAATGAATGTTAGGCCGTGTCAATCTTAAATATTTGAAATGAATTATTAGTTATTAGTACGTCTTGGTAATTGCTCTACCTTAAAAATTGCATTCGGCGTCTATGATGCAACAATTAAACGTACGGTGTATAGCAGTCGGGAATGTTTGCTCTTTAGCTACAAGGCTAAACTGTTTTTCGGTTAGCTACCTGTAGGTCTATGCAGTCCGAGCATTAAAATAGATAATCCCATAGGTGGTAAGGTTATGAAGTTCTGAAGTTTCAATTTTTGTTCGAATTGGCCTTTAGGCCTAGCTTAATAATTCAAAATAAAATAAAAATAATAGATAAAAACATAGAAATAACTCAAAGCGAAAGGGCGGTGTTTCTGCGCAGCTTTTTCTCCGGTAGTCTACAAAGTCAGTAGGCCTACAACAATTGAGGCTAAGCGATAACCTGTTGCAAAAGTTTGTGCAGAAATAAATTTGTCAAACATGTAGGCCTACCGGTAGTCAGCTGCAGTGCCACCTCTGCGATTTTTCTAATATCCTGACTGACACGGATATTTTTTTTCTGTTTTTAAATTTTAGTGTTATAGTTCAAATCTTATGGATAAATTTTTGAAGCGAAAGGATAAGTCGAATGATTCGGAATGTGAAGCCCAGCAATCTCAGGATGTTTCATCCCGAAAGACGAAGAGACAAAAAGTTCGAACATACGATGAGGAGTATCTTAAGCTCGGGTTTATTGAATGTTCTTCAGATGTTACTAAGCCTCAGTGTTTAATATGCTACAAAACATTGTCGAATGAATGTATGAAACCAGCCAAGTTAAAGCGGCATTTGATGGCTCAACATCCTGAGCTAGCTGGAAAGCCACAGGCTTTTTTTGACAGAAAGAAAAAAGAATATTTAAAGCAAAAAGAAACTTTTACACAATCTTTGGTGTCGAACGAAAAATTAATGAAAGCATCTTATTTAGTGGCGCTAAGGGTGGCTCGAGCCAAGAAAGCTCACACAACTGCGGAAAATTTAATTCTTCCAGCAGCAATTGACATGTGTGAAGTAGTTTTGGACGGCAAATGTGCAGCCAAGCTTAAAGAAATTCCATTGTCGAACAACACGATTTCAAGAAGAATCGATGAACTTTCGAATGACATAAAAGCACAGCTGCTTGAACGACTGAATCAAACTAATTTTGCAATCCAATTGGATGAAAGTACGGACATTGCCAGCCAAGCACATCTCTTGGTTTATGTTAGATATTCATGGGGAGACGAAATGATAGAAGATTTCATGTTTTGTCATCAAATGCAATGCAGAACAACCGGTTTAGACGTTTTCAACGTACTTTGTGATTTCTTTTCACAATCAGAACTGTCGTGGGAACGATGTGTGGCTATATGTACCGATGGTGCAGCTTCAATGACCGGCAAGCACTCCGGGGCTGTAGCTCGTATCAGGGAAAAAGTACCGAACATTATACGAACGCACTGCATGATTCATCGCGAAGCGCTTGTTGCGAAACATTTAGGAAAATCTTTGTCTGAAGTCTTATCTTTATGTGTCAAAGTTATCAACTCTATCAAAGCTCGCCCACTGCAGTCCCGAATGTTTTCGAAACTTTGCGATGAACTAGGCTCAGAACATTCAAGTCTTTTGCTCCATACGGAAGTTAGATGGCTGTCGCGAGGAAAGATTGTAGAACGCCTGTTTGAACTGCGAGAGGAGGTTTTAATTTTCTTGCAAGCGCACAATGCGGACTTAGCTTCACTAGTAGCCGATGAAATTTGGCTTGGGAAACTTGCATATCTGGCAGATATTTTTAACCTTCTCAATCAACTGAACTTGTCACTTCAGGGAAGAGATGCGAACATTTTACTCAGTCAAAACAAAATAACAGCATTCACAAAGAAACTCAACATATGGAAAACGAGGAAAAAATGAAAATGTTGTGGATATGTTTCCTGTTCTGTGTGACTACATTGCCAACAAACCTTTAATAAATACAAATTTGATTTTCTCTGACATTCAACAACATTTGGAATTGCTTTCTGTACATTTTACGAAGTACTTTTTAAAAGAGACATATGAGAATCTTGACTGGGTTTTAAACCCTTTTGTTGTTGCAAAAACTGATCTGTCAGGACGCAAAGAAGAAGAATTGGCTGAATTGTCATCTGACCGAACTTTAATGATTAGTTTCAATCAAAAACCTCTTCCATCTTTCTGGTTAAGTGTTGAGAACGAATATCCACTCCTCTCACAAAAGGCTACCCAAATGTTATTACCTTTTGCCACTACCTACATGTGTGAGACAGCATTTTCATCTCTTACAAATATGAAGACAAAATACCGGTCCAGACTTATCGTAGACTCTGAATTGTGAGTTTGCTTGTCACAAATTGCTCCAAGAATTGACAAGTTGTGCAGTAAGAAGCAATCACATCCATCCCATTGATGTTGTCATTTCGATTAATAAACATGATTCAGTGTTACTTATTTTTATTTGTATTAACATTTATCGCTGGTTAGGCGGAAAATTGATGCGACATAAGATTGGGGTCCGCGAAAAAACACTTTGACAAATAGGGGTCCATTGCCCAAAAAGCTTGGGAAACCCTGCCCTAGGCTATAGACCTTCTGTAATTTTTTTGATATCTTGTTATTCCCTTCAACATGAAACAATTACAAGATTTCTTTGTAAATATTATTGGTACAATACATGTTATTCAAGACTATTTTCAACCATATTTTGGTTTGTCCGACGTAGCCCATACCTTGTCCGAACCTACCCCCTCATTGGGGTAGGTTCGGACAATTTAGTTATGTCAGCATTTTAGGAAAATTAATAAGAAAACAAATGTTGAGAAATCTATGCTGTGCACCCTTTTTTCAAGAAAGACATAGCTATAAGTTGACATAAAATTTAAGCTTCAAAAAAGTTTAAAAAAATTTTTACGGCCAAATTTCAAAAAAGTGTCCGAACCATCCCCACCTTCCCCTATAGCACCGTCTTTTCTTATCGTTCTGGTATCAACATAACCATTTGTAGCAGAATCATCATCTTCAACTGGGGATTCAAGCTTTTGATTATAGCTTTGTTTCCAACATTTAGGCTACAAACCCTTTGTCTGATGAAGTGAAAATTTGTACATAATATCCAATTAACCCAATAATATTCTGAATGCTAAAAAGGCTACGATCTCAGAAAAAATAGTGGATTATGAAATAAACTGTCTTGAACCATTTAAAACAAATTTTGGCAATCTTGCTGACCCTTGGGCCTCCTCAGAGAATTTCACATGTTGGTCGACGTACTCTTTGTTGGTGACATCTCCAAGGTTCTCTGGGGATCCAACATTAGTTATTTTATACTTATTCATGTCAAGTTCACCAAACATTTCATCTCCTGTTTTGGATAGCCTACTTTTGTTCTAACCTGGGGAGCCTGGGTAAAAACTTCTCCGGATATTGTACCAAATTTTGTGACTGTCATTTAATAAAAAGATGGAAATAACTAATTACAATGATGAAGTACCCTCCAGTGGACAAGAGGATATTTGTAAGCATCACCCGTTGATCCCAGACTGTCATTTTATAATTGTTGAGTCTAGCGGTCAGGGAAAAACCAATCCTCTTTTGAATATGCTAAAAAATATATGAATTATGATGAATGTTCTGTGTATACAATTAACCCTGAGCAAGCAAAGTACAATCTAGTTGAATTTTCCGAAATATTAAACCCTGATAATTCGATTCCAGTAGAACAACTTGACAATACAATCCACATGGTGTTGGTTTTTAATGACATAAAAATTGATTCAGAGAACATGAACAACATTAAAGAATATTTTTCGCTGTCTCGGTACCAGAATTGCAATTGAGTCTATTTAACGCAATCATACTACGACGTACCAAATACATTCGAAGGAATACTGCAGTAGATGCTTTGTCTTTTTCGGTAATTTAGATAATAAAGACGTCAGACACATTGCCGACGATCACGCAAAAGGTATTACCCCCGACGAATTTAACACGATTTACCATGAAGCAACTGAGGAACCCTTTAGTTTTATGGTCTTGGATAGAACGGCCAAACATAAGACTTTGATGTATAGGAAAAGGTTTGATAATTTTTATCTTGCTTAGCTGATTTTAAAGAAAGCTTAGCTTAAAAAGATGCTTATTTTTTATGCTTAGCTTTTGTAACTAAAAAAGAATTAAAAAACTGTGATAAAGTGCTTGCTCATGCAGTATTTAAAACAACGCAAGAGCTTAAAAGATGAATTTCTAGCTCAAAAACTCAGCAAAGAACAGTTGTACCATGATGCTGTGAGCGGTTTAAACCAATATTAGAAATACTGGATGACCCTCGACAGCCTCCAGCAATTGCATGTTCCGAAACCTCAGCTAGCAATTGAAGAAGGCCCTCCGAGACCACCGAGACCCCTATTGAGGTTGATTTTGAAAAGAAATTCAACTCAGAGTAAAAGATCTATAGTATCTTGCCTTGGTGTACTGCTGCTCTAGCGGTTATGTCTTGCAGACAACATGTATGATTACGAGTCCAGTTACTTCCTATAAAGTTTTCTTCTTTATTTGCAAGATACCTGACAGTCATTCTTGTTTTCTTGTAATGGTTGCATAAAAATAACGTAACCCCGCTAACTATTTGCATCAAGCTTAGAGAACACATCAAATGATTCACTAGGCGCAAGAACGTATATGGCGATGAATAATTCACATTGTAAGAAACAACCAGTTAACAATAGGTTCTAATGTTTTTCAATGTTTAAAATAACAATGACCAATTCTGCTGTGTTTTGAATAAGATTTTCAGTTGCAATGCGTTTGGTTTCTAATAATGTTGAGTATTTTTTATATCAAAATCTAAAGTTGGATAAGAACTTGATGATGTGAACGTATATTGTGCTTTCTGGTTGTGCATATGATAATGTATCCACAGGTTACGTAGTTACATGTACTTATAAAATGGGAAAGCTAACAAGCTTCTATGTCGCGTTTAACGACAATGCCAATTCTATATACTACCCGGGACAAGTTATTTCTGGATCTTTATTTGTTGTGCTCAGTGCTCCTATGGATATGCGAGGTAAGTGAAAATATACTCCTCTCAATATCTACATTTCTGATCTACACTATTGATTCTTCATAGATGTGTATACAAATACACATCAATGGTAGCAACCATAGCGATCTTCAACATGGCGACCGTATAGCTCTGTAAGCTCTCCATAGTACAGACAACAGTAGTAACATTTCAATGAGAAGAATACATTTTCAGATTGAAGTAGGTTATGATCTACGTTTGTGGTCGCAATTGCAAAGACTTTGTCAACCTTGTTCTACGTTTATGTAAATTTTGTTCAAAACCGCTAATTCGTTGTGATGTTTTTGTTTACGCTTTTCTTTTATGTCACGTAGGCTAACTTTGTTATACAAATAGTTTTCGCCAAACGTTTGTTTTTTATCATTCAGCAATTAAAGTAAAGTTCCATGGACACGCTTATGTGCATTGGAGTGTAAGCCATGGTTCCGGCAAGAACAGGAGAACTCAACATTTTAACGCAAGAGAGACATATTTTGATCAAAACATTTACATTTTTGGTAAAGGTAGTACTTGCTATTTGTGACAAGATCCATTTTTTGTTGTTCTAATTATTATTGTGCCCATGTATGGTTAATGGCTCAAATTATATTGGCAACGTAAACACTAACGTATGTTCTTTCTTTTTGTGTGAAAGTTTTGTCCAAGATGACACACGAATGCTTCACATTATGCCTGTATCTACAAACTTCATCCATAACTTGAAACAACATTTTGTGCCTTTTTCTAACAACTTAGTAATTAAAAATTGAACGAGGCTGTTCACCAGGCATTTAGTTCTATTACCTGATACTTTCTCCTGGATAGAAGAACGTTGTATATTACTGCATTGAAGTTGGTACTTGTTGCTTTTTTAGATCGAAAATTCAGCTTTTGGTGGACTGCTTTCTAAGTTATTTGTGTCACGATTGCTGCACTTTTTTTTACAGGGCATCGCTCCATTTAACAAATCGTTATTTTCCTTAGGTTCCGGTGGACACACGGAAGAAGCCAAGAAAATCCCTGTTGGCCAAAACGTTTATCCATTCAGCTTCCAACTTCCAACAAACCTACCATCTTCATTTGAAGGTGAACAATGACCATAGAACTAGAAGCAAACTGTGCCAACCTATAATTGTTATCAAAGAGACTTTTCGCAGCAGCGAAGCAAGTCTTCAGATATTAAAGATTATGACAACATTTCCCGTCCAAACTACTTTCTGTATAATGTTGCGTTTTTGACTATACTCGGTGAGCTTATCAATCTTCCCGTAATTGCCTAATCATTCTACGTCCCGATTTTGCAACATAACGTAAAACATCTACATCGATGTTCATTTTTCAATTGGAGGAATTGTTGGAGCTGGAAATCTGCTCATTGTTGAAGTGATTATCCTGGCCTACACCGAGTATACTAAGTAGCCCCTTTAGCTTATTGCCCCTTTTCATTGATACAACGCTGATGACGTTAAATCTATATAAGAAGAACCACTTTTTCTAGATGTGAGAAGTTTTACCTGACATCACCATTGCATCATTTGAGGAATTGAAGCGCTCAATGAATTGTTTATGTTTATTTTTTATCATTCATCTCTTCCTTGCATCAACCTCTTATGTTTTGAGACGATAGCTTGTTTTCTAATTTTTATGATCTTGAAAATTTTCCGAAAATATTATTTTCTCTTGCCACAAGTGTACAGGTACTACAGGCGTTAGTATGTTTTACATTTGTGGATTGAGTAAGATGGCCATTTACTGTGCAAAGAATATATGATAAACCTTTGGTAGAGAGTTCGCTTTGTTGAACCATACACAGCCAAAACAAAGTAACTTTAACGGGTTTAACATAATGTATTACACTCCAAAAAAATTAAAAAAACATAATTAAAATAAATTCTAATGTTTTCGACACGTAGCCTACTTGTGTCTTCATCAGGAATTACAAATCTGCAATACACGTACAGTAAAATAAAAATTATAAGAGAAATCTGACTATAACTGCAACGACACTCCAAACTGAAAAGACAAACTCATTAAGTGATTCAATAATGATTACGAGTGAATAACACGGCGGAAACACACCACATGAAGTGTAAAACGCAAGCATGTGACAACATTTAGAACATACACAGAAGGGAAGATGAGCCACCGACAAACAATTGCCTGCTGAGAGACGGGTTATCTTGGTCTGGTATTCAGCGTGACGCGACAATTTATCAGAAGACAATTTATCGAACGACAGTTCATCGAACGACAGTTTATCGAAAGACAGTTTATCTAACGACAATTCATCGAAACGACAGTTCATCGAACCGACTTTTTATCGAAACGACAGTTCATCGACCGACTGTTTATCGAAACGACACTTTATCGAACAACGAAGCACATATGCAATCGAATACTCAGGGGTTAGGGATTAGGGCTTAAGAGTTAGAGGTTAGTGGTTAACGGTTAGGATTAGGAGTTAGAGTTATAGGGTTAGGGGTTAGGCATTAGGGATTAGGGGTTAGGGTTAGGGGTTAAGGGTTAGGGGTTAGAGATTAGGGTTAGGGTTTAAGGTTAGGTTTTCAACTAACTGTCGTTCGATAAATTGTCGTTCCGTGAACAGTCGTTTCGATAAACAGTCGTTTGACAAATTGACAAATTGAGTAATGGCCAGTCACCTCGAAAGAGATTGGAGCCTCATCAAGTATTTTTCTCCGTATTGTACAATGAACGTTAGTAACAATGAAGTGAGATATAAGGATAGATCTGTGACTCCTGCAGAGACATCCTCTAATTGCTACAGGGAAGGAGCATCTCCAGCTACCAGTATGGACAGCTATGATGACGGCACATACCCAAAGCCCTATGGACGGCATGAGCCTGACGGAATATGTCTGAAAACTAGAGGAAAGATGCTCACACTGAGAACATGATTGAAAACCGATGGCATGAAATACAGAAGAAATTGAATGATGCAAGCAAAAAGTATTGAAAAAAAAGTCTTTAAGCAACCATGAATGAATCAAGAGATTCTTGACTTGATGATGGAAAGAAAAAGAAACAAAGACAATAACATCCAATATTTTAAACTACATAAAGAAATAAATCATAAGTGTCAAGCAGAAAAACAAAAGTGGTGAGATGAACAATGTGAAACTATTGAACAATTAGAAGCTAGGCACAAGTCACGAGATATACATCAAACAGAGAAACGACTGGTAATAGAACGTCATAAGCAAGACAAAACATTATTGTATCAAGAATAAAGACGGAAAATGATTTTTGACCGGGATGTGGCGACGCGAAGATGGGAAGAGTATATTAGCGACCTGTATGGAGATGAGAGAGGAAATATTTCTGCTATTAATAATGAAGGTGAACCAATATTGAAGTCTGAATTTGATGAAGCCATAAATGAATTGAAAAACCATAAAGCTCCAAGTAAAGATCCAATAACAACGGAAATGATAAGAGCTCTGGATTGTGAAGGTCTGAAACATATTTATAACTTATGTAGTAACATCTACATGAAAGGTCACATACCACTTGAAATTAATAAATCCATTCTTGTCAAACTGCCGAAGAAGCCAAAAGCCACACAGTGTACAGAATTTAGAACCTTTAATTTGATGAGTCATGTATTAAAAATTTTGCTGAGAGGTATTCTCAGAAGAAATAGAAAAATCATCGAAAATGAAACTCAAAGTGGTTTTATGCCTGGAAAGGGAACACGGAAAGGAATTGTCAATATGAGAACTATATGTAAACGCTACAACCACATCAATAAAGACGTTTTACCTGCTTTATAGATTATGAAAAGGCCTTTGACCGAGTTAAACACGAAAATTTGATGCAATGTTTGGCTGATATAGGTTTAAATGGAAAAGATTTGCGACTGATAGCTAATCTATATTGGACGCAAAAGGCGTATATTTAGATGGAAGATAGTTTATCTGGTGCAATGGACATAAAACGTAGAGTTCGCCAGGAATGTATTCTATCTCCATGTCTATTCAACCTGTATACTGAAATGATCTTCAGACAGATTGATGGAATGGAAGGTATCAGCATAGGAGGTATGAATAATTGAATACATCCAACGTACGGTGTGCACTGTGCAGACGATACTGTTGTGTTGGCTGAATCGGCAGAAGCTCTCCAAACAATAATAAAAAAAAGTGAGCAATATTGGAAAAGAATATAACATGAAAATCAACACAAACAAGACGAAAACGATGATTATTACAAGAAAAGAAAATGTACCAAGTTTAAATATTACTATTGACGAATGCTGGTCGAGCAAGTCAAAGGCTTTACCTATCTGGGACACACAACAACTGAAAATGCAGATGCGATACGGAAATATTGAGACGAATAGAAATATCGAATCACAAACAAAGATGTACGATCTAGAATACAAATAAATAAATCAAGAAAATTGAAATATTTTGGCCACATTATTCGCAATAGGTCAGGTCATGATCATTAGTAGATCTGCTACAGGTAAAATGTAATCCTGTACCATCTGTTGCATGGCCCTGCTGCTTAATCAAGTTGCAGGCACTTACTAACCCGCATTGAACCAGCGTGGTGAGTAAAGGTTCAAACCCACAAATGAAAAAAAATGAACACACATTCAAAAAGGTCCTTAGTCCCCGGCAACCGAAAGACAGAGGGTGGGAAGAATCTCCGGGTTCCCCAAAAGGCATTTGATTCCACACACCTCTGTTTTTAATGCAATTCAAATTCATGGTATATCAGATAAAATAGTAAACATTAACAAAAATAATACACAAATGGCACTGCACAAATCAGAACAGAGAAATTAAGTGATAAAATAAAGATTCAGAAATGGTGCGCCAAGGTGACACTCTTTCGCCTGTTATCTTTACAGCTGCGGTTGAAGAGATATTCAAGAGGCTGAAATCTGAGACTGGACTTGTCATTAATGGACAACTGTTGAGCAATCTCAGATTTGCAGATGACATCATCCTTTTTGCACAGTCAGAATGTACTCTGCAACAATTGCTTGAGGAACTGAATCGAGAAGGGAAACGAGATGGAATGAAGATGAACAAGAAAAAGACAAAAATAATGTGTAACGAGATAGCAGGGAAACAACCAAAGACGGGTATTTTGATAGGTGGAGAAAAGATAGAGGAGGTTGATCAATACAAATATCTAGGGAAAATGATAACACCAGGAAACGATATCGAAACTGAGATCACCCAAAGGATAGCTTCAGATAACTCCTCCAGCCATAGGAAGGAACTTAATGAAGATGATAAAAGAATATACAGTATGTTTAGTAACGTTGCCAAAACGCAAAACCATTTGAAAAATTCCTGAGCGATGCAGGTGATAGATATTGTCGAATTGCTCATTTCGAAACATGCTGACGATGATAACTTACTAAGTTCTTTGTTTTACAGGTTCCATTGGCTATGTCAGATACTTCATCAAATCCACAATTGAAAAACCACAGAAGTTTGAACACAACACAAAAGTGGCATTCACAGTTCTTGACATGGTCGATCTCAATCAGGATCCTAATGCTAGGGTATGCTATTGTTTTGCACTTTGTTGTGCATTTTATTGTATATATGACATCGTATAATATACGTAAATATTTATTGTCTCCAGTAATAGCTGAGTGGTGAGAGCCCTGGTTCGAAAGGGCGCCGGTTCGACACCGCTCAAGAGCTTGTGGCTGTGTCTCCAGCAAGACGCTTAAAAGCATGTCTGAAGGTGGACACGAAGATTGACTTCCTCGCCTTCCCTTCCACTTAATCTAAACCTTCAACCGCCGGGCGTAAGCCTGAATGGAACAAAAAATATCTTCTCATTTTTAATTCATCATCCTTATGCCTTTGTTAGGTTGCGTTATATCAATGTATTCTGTTTTCTTGATTACCATCTTACCAGAGCTTTCTGTGTTCTTTATATAGTGTTACTAATTTCAAGAATGTCCCCCAATAGCTCAGTTGCTCAAGCGCCCGACTTTGTGCAGGACAAGCAAGCAGGATCAAACAATGCTTATTCGGCTCTCCGGGTGTGCGCTTGAACAACACATTTTCAGGACTGCTCCTCATCAAGTGGCACCTAGTGGATAGAATAGTGGACGGAATAAATTACAGGCAACACTTCAACAATTGCAAACTTCACTCTGCAAATCTCTGTAACTGGACCTGCGTCAGTGGTTCAAAGCCTCTACAAGTATGCAAAACTGCCAGGAATAATCCATCAGTTCGAAGATAAAGATTCTAACCTAACCAAGAATTTAGGCTACTATCAGTTCATATCTCGGTACTGCTATGCACAACAATATAATCTCCTAGTGTAAACTTAACCTGCTGTGGTTGAGATGACTTAGTTTTATGACTCTTGTTGGCTGAGCTAGACCACAATAAGCAATCCTTTCATAGAAAATCCATTACCTTATTGATCAAACAATACTAGGTCGGAAAAAACATAAGGTTTGTCCATGTTTTTGGAACTGAGTCATTCAAAATTCTTTTCAACAGTTGCCGGTGTCAAACAATGATTCAAAAACATTATGCTGTCTCTGTTGTGCCAGTGGACCTATAGAAGCGCAAGTTCATCTCGACAAATCCGGTTATGTGCCTGGAGAGTTCATGATGGTCAATGGAAGTGTTGAAAATGCCAGGTAAATGAGTTCTTTCCTTTTGTTTTTAAATGGATAAGCTATATTTAACCGAAGTTTTGTAAATAGGCCAAAAAGGCGCTACACACAAGTGCTAACGCCGTAATCCGAATACTTCATGCATGGATGGTCATAATCAGTTGTTTTCGTTTTGTTTAATCTTGTGTTTGTTTGAAAACAGACTCTCCAAATTTTTAATTGGTGTATCAACTTTGCATCATTAAATCTTTTTCAGTACCGTGTAGCATTAAAGTTATATTTTTCAGTTCGTCTGACATGCCCAGCACCAGGGCTTCACTCATACAGCAAGTCACGTTTCTATCCACAAGCAAGGCACGTGCGGTCCGTAGGTACAAAATAGCCTCCATTGATGGACCAGGCTGCATGAGAGGGCAGTCGATTGAATGGAGGAATGAAAGACTACAGGTCTTGCTTAGCTTCTTAACAAATGTTTGTGAATTTTTGTTTTTACTATCAAAATACAAAGTATGATGCAAATAAGCTAAGTATTCTTTGTCCACCTGTAAATTCAAATTTGATCAAGACGGAGCCAAATCAATTTCTTGTCAATGTATTTATGATTTGATCTTGTGGGTTTTGGTTTTCTCTTAGTGACTTTGAATTACTTTTATCGTACTGTTAGTTAACTGGCCAATAGTCTCTAGGAATTGTTTGGAAAACGAAATAGCCTACCCGCTTAACCGAAATACTAGTAACCGAAATACCTGATTACAACCGATGTGTTTGATTTCATTCACACTCCGTGTTACGTGTTGTGTTGATCCTGAACAAAACGCCTTTTTTCCTATTTAGATTCCAGCACTTCCACCATCCTTGCTTCGGTACTGCAACATAATCATCATTAATTATCAGTTAGAGGTCAGTGAACAGCGACTGTTTGAATCGGTCGCGAACATAGTTCAGTGTTAAATGCTCTTTTTGTTAAAACCACAATTCAACATATTTCTCACAGAGAGGCCAGATCCAAACTACTTATTTAGTGAAAAAAAGAACTCTTAAAAGCAATTACAATACAAAGTTACATTTCACAAATATTTTAGACTAAAATAATTTAAGATGCTTAAGTTGTTATATGATAAAACTTTAACAGTAGACTACTTGGAACGTGATGTTCGATGAAGGGTATTTCGCTTTCACTTGTAAGAAAATATGAGGTAAGTTTTTGATTCAAGAGTTCAAACTGTTGCGTATCCTTCTACAGTTTTGCGTGGTTGTACCGAGCGGAAGCCTCAACCTTCGGGTTAACGCCCCGATCACATTGGGCTCCATTCCTCTGCAAGGACCATCCCCTTATAATGCGGCACCCCCCGATGTCACTGCACCCCCAATCGCACCAACGGCTCTACCAATGGCCGCCCTTCCACCAGCGATGCCCCAACCAAGTGATCAATCTCATGTTTATCAACGTAAGAAAATGTATTATTTTTTATTAACAAAATTAAACTCATGTGTTATATTAACGTTCAAGAAATACCTTCGAAACATATCCTCACCAACTGCTCCCATGAATCTTCCTGTGACGACAACGATTTTACCATTAGGCTACCGACAATGCTAGTAGCTGGCTCCGACACTGGCGTGACAAGCGATGAATGAGCAAAAATACTTGAAGGATTTTAGTCGTTTTAATGCAATGTAGGCCTAAATGTAATGCAACTACTTGACGCAAAACAACAGACAGATGGAAGCAAAAATAAAAAAAAAACTGCCCAGTTGTCGAATCAACTGTTCAATTGGTAATGAAACAAAAGATGTTGTTTTTAACGAGTTTCAAATTCTTTCATTTCGTTGATAGCTCCTCCTCTTTGTTACGCGTCCGCAGCTGGTAAAGGTGTGAGCATCAGAGATAAAGATGATAATGATCATCTGATGGGGCAGACATCCTTCTCTCCGCAGTATGCTTACTACGATTGGAGTCAGCAGTCTGGTTTACATACTCAAAGTGAAAAAGACCAAATGGAAAAGCGTTTATGACGGACGGACTATCCATTTAAACAGTTACTAATTAAAACATACCGGTACTCGTTTTATAGAAGTATCATCTATCTGCAATTTATCTGATGTCGCATCATGTAGCTAAGCTTCGCATGGGACAATCGTGACGTCATTTGTAGTAGAAAATATTTTTTATACTTCATCTTTCTAAGTAGGTTATAGGTTATTTGTATATTTGTTTTGTCATTCTGTGCATAATATTTTTCCCCAATTTTGTTCGTAGAATTCAGTATGAAAGGTCATGTACGTAGTGACCAGTAACCCTATCGTGGGCATCATTGCTAATGTGGTCTTTAGTGAACCAAGAGCCTCTACAGTCTACAAGTATGCGAAACTACCAGGAATAACCAATCAAGGCTTTGTCAGTCCGAGGATAAAGATTCAAAACCAACCAACCAAGTTGAGCTCATGCCTTGCACCAATGCTCCCAGTTGTGTGGTGTTTTTGGATACGTGATTAACTTTTTAAAAAAATAGTTAGATATAACATTCGCACTTTCACACGCCTACGCCTTCCAAGAAATGGCCCACGATG
The DNA here is from genome assembly GCF_918807975.1 of Aplidium turbinatum. Classification (NCBI taxonomy): domain Eukaryota; kingdom Metazoa; phylum Chordata; class Ascidiacea; order Aplousobranchia; family Polyclinidae; genus Aplidium; species Aplidium turbinatum. The sequence continues at coordinate 53,973,322 of NC_137472.1, forward strand.
ACTGAAGTGACTGCTATTGTCACTCACTTTGATGTAGAGTTTTTTAAAGTACCGGTAGTCTTATTTTTTACTGTCACTTCTACAAACAGAAGCGATTATTGACTGAGCTAGTAGAAAGTCATCCTACTAGACGTTTGTAAAGGCAAGTGATAGCAAGAAGATGTAGGGTTTTGCCTTTATGAATCTTCTTTTTGTTATTAAAAAGAGTTATTAAAAGGATATATCCCGGACGACCCCCAATGTAGGGTTTTGCGTCTCTATAATTGTCGTATTGTTTGTTTATAAAAATAAAAGGGATAATTTAGTCTGTCTGCCTTTTGGTTATTTAGAGACTCTAAGTCTCTAGCTACAAAAGGATAATTTAGACTTCTGTCTAGTCTAGGGTATAATTTCCTACAAAAAATTAAACAAATTAAATGAAATATTAAATATATTTTATTATTAATCAAAGTTACAAGTTTGCTATTCGGGGAATTGAGAAATATGACTAACCAATTTAGTTCATTGCAAGAGACGGGTGTCTGAAAAGCGACATTCTCCCGTCGTGAAATTTACCTTCTCGTTCTGGTGTTCAGTCCGTTCGCTTTGCAAGTCTATTTCTGAGTGTGAGCATTTTTCAATTCCCCGCTTACTTCATAATATACCGGTAGAGCCTTTTAGCTATCGTAAGAATCAAAGGAAAAGCGATACCGGTTACATAGATATGTCGCATTAGAAATACAGATGTGTTTAGCTAAATTCTGTGTGAGTGACATTTGTTAAACAGGAAGCGTGACCTAAGTTTCGTGAGAACAGAGCTTGTGTTTTGAATTTGCAGCGTTGAAATGCATTTTGCAATTCTGATAAGTTTCGGTTAAAAATGTAAATTTGTTGGTTAAAAACATGGTAGGCTACATGTCACAAAGACATCCATTTATCTGGAAATGGTTTATTGGTTCCAAAGCGTATTCGTATATAAAACAAGCTACCCTGGGTGCATTTCCAAGCTGCGTATTTTCTTTTACTGGTTGCCGCGTGCGGGCATGTAAAAAGCCTACATCTGCTTGGACTAACACAATACTTGCTAACCGCAGGCATGCCTTCCTGAGTTCTTTAGGCATGGACAGCAAGCTTCTGATTGGGTAGAGGAGTGGTACTTATACAATGGAGTAATATACCTCAGTAGTATATTAATGCTGGTATACACGCCTTACGTGCGTACGTATGGTATAGTATGATACATTTCGTGTGATGCGTGCATCAAAATCCAAGGTTTAGCCTTCTACCACGCCGTCAACAAGTCAGCGCCTTTCTCAAAACTTTACCTTTCGTTGCTCCGTAGCTTGCTTGTATGACTTGGTTATGCAACAACGTATGAACGTTTTGATCTTTCAAAAACAATGGCAGCAATAATGAGTAAGCTACCTTCCGTTTATGCTTTTATACGTGTCATGACGTAATCTTGTTTTGTTTTCAATACTTTGGTGTCGCATTGCGAAGTCACGTTATATATTGCCTTGGTTTCTTCATTTTTAACCAGATAATATTGCATTGAATATTTTCTACCTAACTTTTTAGTCTCGTAAACATCTTTGAATTTTATATAAATTTGACGTTTATCGTAGATGTATTGTGCTTAACAATATAACACAGTATGTCAGTGGCGTACGCAGGATTTTCTCAAAGGGGGGGAGGGGGCGTTGACAGTAGCATAGCCAGAAATTGTGATGACCGGCGGACGAAGCCCGACGGCATTTTCGCGCGACACCCAGCGGCGGGGGGTCTGGGGGGCCTCCCCCAGAAAATTTTGAAAAATTACTTTGAATTTGGTGCATTCTGAGAGCATTTGGCCCAATAGCCCCCCCCCTGCGTACGCTAGTGCAGTATGTAATTTCATGCTGAGCACTTTTAGCAATGAAAAAAAGAGTTAAGATATCAGTTTGAAAAGGCTTTGTTGTTGAATGATTCTGTACCGACGGGAATGATTCTTTTTTGTCATGAGTCTGACCTAGCAAAAAACTAGCCCGCTTCGGTGTTTTTCTAACAACAAAACTTGCCCACTTGTATATTGTGAATCTGGCAGCTGAACTGCAAGCACAAACGTCACTCATTGTCGGAGAAGTTTTTATTTCCTAATGAGAAATTTTCTCCTCTTGTTAGAGAGGTTTGAATGGCTTGGTGCTATCTGATTGGTCAATTCTGCCTTATGTTGGTGCCAAACTGCAGTAGGTTTTACAAGCACGCGCACCGGAAGAACAACAAACCTGTAATGACGTATGATAGTGAGACATGATGTTCAGCATAACTGGAACCAAAAGAATGGTTAGCTAATGCTGCATGATAACCAATAAAACAAGCAACATATCTTATTCTTAAAATCCCACAGCCTAACTAGTTTTATAGCATCGGGTGAAAAGTAAGTTACTTTAGAGTTTAGAGTAACAGATAACAACTTATATTTCTCGGCAGTGGAGTGTAGCAAGAATTGACCGCGATAGACACCGAAGACACGTGTTTTGCCCATGAGGCTGGGCTCGTCGATATCGCACCACTAGTTCTTGCCACATAGTTCTCAACCGCGGCTGTTGTTAGACGAGTGTCTTGTGGACATATTTGCGCAAACTTTGTCATTTTCGTGTCACACGATCAAGTGATTTTATGGACAACGTTGGAGCGAAGAGACTGGGTAGAGGGAGATGTAAGTGAAACTGAAAAATATTTAGTAATAGTTTTGAAGGTTTTGTATAGAGGGACAATGTCGACGTAAGATCTGTGTTTGAAGAGTTTCGATAGTTTTTAGCGTATTTTAGTGATGCCTTTCCTAGAAAAGGTATGGTTCTGAAATTATGGAAATTGATGACGACTTTATTTTTTAAATATTTTGAATTAAAACGTTGAAAATCTTGATCAAGGAAATGCCCAGAATAGCCATTAGCACATAACATACATTTTTGTTGGTTTCATGTGTGTAGTGACATTTCTGGAAATAGAACGTGGTCAGTTAAATAAACGCGAGACCAAGCCAAATTTCCATCAGTTCTTAACCATTTTTCAAAAACCACTAAAATCCAAATTCAATAAAATTTTAATTGCGTTAGTTTCTGTCACACAAATACATTATGCTAAGTGGAGAAGCCACAAAATTATAATATGTCCATCGGTTCATCATAGGCTACGACGTAACAAAGCGGCCTGATATGGTTGGCCATTCCATTGCACATAAAAGCCTACAATATAAGCTTACGGTAGAATCTATGCTGTGTTTACTTGTTGAGGCAGCTACGGAATGGATCAAAATTTCATAAAGTACGTACTCGTTGTATTCATTTATGGCTTTTAAAACTTAGCAATAGGTAACTAATTTTTGTAGCTACATATATAAAATTATTTACGAACCTTTATGCATCTCTGCAAACAAAAGCCCAATATCATACTGCAGTTGAAGAGCTGTAAAGTAAAGCACTACACGTATAGCCACCATTTTTACTACCAGCAGCTTCTATATGAAACAGGAACATATTTGTTTTAGCCTTTGGCTACTTAATAGACTACAGTGCTGACAATTCTACACTTACACAGTACACAATTGATAGGCATCAGTTCTGGTACGGTATTCACATATTAGTAAAGCGGCAAAGAAAATTGGCCACATCTTTGAAAGTATATTGTAGTATGATTGCATCTACCTGAAAATAGGTTTTCTACAAATGCCTTATTTGGTCTTCTGTACAAAGGACATATAGTTAGCGTATAAGTGCAAAGTTTCAAACAGTCAAGAAACAGTGACCCTGTTTGTAGTTATAATTTATATATGATCTTAAGTTCAGTAAACAGATGTTTCGATACTGAAGACTTCGTTATTAGTGCTGTATGTTATGACAGTTTGTAACAAATTGGGTAGGGGAAGGGTAGAACCTCCATCATTGTGACGATTCTACAATGGGACACTTAGTCTCCCACGCTTGGTTGATCAAGCGAGCACAACGTATATGACGAATTTCAATTTGCCATGTAGTCTATCAAGTTAGAGAGGGCTTTGAGCAACGCTTTGAGTCTATAGCTTGTACCAACAGTGGGATCCTTCAATTTGCATGCATGGCTGGTTTGTTAAAGAAAGTGTGTTCTTTGATACCCAAAGTAAAAAAAGATAGGTCACTTGTCTTGAAGATATTTTTGTACATACTTGGCGAAGCAGGTTGAAAAAGCATGGTAGCATAGTCTATATGTCTGGCAGTTCTTAGGACAAAACGTTGTTGTCAGTGAGTTAGTCTTTACGAAAATAGCTGATTTTTTGCATTTGCGGACGGCATCTTACAATGGGACAGCAGGTCTTGCCCATCAATGGGACACTGTAAATCAACTCGACTCATTCGTAAAAAGAGAAACACAGATCCTTTAACTATGAAAACTGCAGTTGAAAAAGCAATACAAACCGGAAAAAATAGACCTGTAGCAAGAACATTTGACATACTAAGACAAACATTGAAAAACTGAGTTGACACATACAAAAGAGCCCAAGCAAATAATGATTAAGGCAATCTACGTTTTCAACCTCATCATGGTGTCAAAAAGATTTTTAATGATGAAGATGAGAAAAATTTAGAAAACTTTGATAATGCACTACAGCAAACATAATCAATAACAAAGTGAATGTCAAGTTTATAATATGCATTTACACAGTTAATAAATTGTGTCCCATAGTTAGAAATTGCCTGTCCCAATGGTGGAGCCTTAAAAAACTGCGCGTTATTTCTAAACCACTGGAGATAATAAAATCAAACCATGTGTCATTTGAAAAAAAAAATGCATTGGCATAAGTGTTGTAAAAAAAGCACTGCATTTCTTTACAAAATTAATTTTTTTTAGCAAAACGCAAAATTTGTCCCATTGATGGAGGTTCTCCCCTATATTTGGGCAATGTGTGATTTTGCTTCCCTCAATGTTTTGATCGCGTACAGCTAGATCCATCGTGACAACGTTCTTTGATGTGAAATCTTGGGAAGGGGATGATGAAGGTAATAACTAATTAACCAGACTTCAGAAATGTTTCAATCTTAAAGTCTCAAGCATGCACCTTTCGTCTGTTTTACTCAAACGCATGATGGTGTGTAGGCTACCTGACGGTTTCTTTTCGTCTTTTTGAACCGTGTCGCAGAAGCACGTAGGTACAAAAAATGTGAGATCATCTGGAGGCAAGCGCGAGACTAATATAGTTTCGAGCTGTAGTGATTGAAGCCAAACGTCACAAACACAGCATCCATCTACTGTACCAGTTCGGTGAAGAATGTAGTTTTTACAGCCTCATTCAATTTTCAATGTAGTTAATGTTAACATTTCATTATTTTTACAGTTTACAGGAGTGTATGTAAAGCAATAATTCCATGGGTAGGCTAGGCATTCTTAAGAATATCCATTTTCATTTTGGAAATTTTGTTTTGTAGCCTACTGGTTTAAAAAACAACATGTCGTTTGTAGTTTGTTACGTTTAAATGAGTTCTTGTCCACTAACAAACTTACTCAAACAACAAAAGGAGTAAAAAAAGCTTAATTGTACCGACTTTAATTTGTCTCTTATGCTGCGATAGACTTTTTCCTTCAAAGCAGTAGCCCAAGGGCCGTTGGGATGATACTTTGGGCCCAGTATCAATGAGATCCTTGCGTGCTCCAAATTAAGACATTTATGGAAAAACGCACTGTATCCAAAAAATACGCTATGGCTTCTTCATGTTTTTTGGACTCTCAAAAAGTTCTGGCCCTTAAAATTATCTTGGGCCCTGGTTCAAAAGTACTCCTGGATTCCCTTGTCAACGCTACTAGTGGTTCCCAATCACAGACCCCAAGACCTTTGTAGCTTATGTCATGCATAAGGGTGTTGTGTGTGACTGCGGCAGCGCCGCAATTTCTTAATTTTCATTTGTTTTCGATGATGCATCAATTTAAAATGAATCCTAAGAGTGGATTGGTTAAAACAAGCGGTTTTATAACTTTTTGGACTGTGGCACACTAAAAGAATTTCGGAATCTACCGCAGCACATTGACTCACTACGACATTGTTTCTCAGAAAGATTGCTCTTCACTAACTTTTTGATTGAAGCTGCTAAGTTGAATAAATTATACATGATAGATGTTACTAAACGTTTGCTGTATTTTTCTCACTGGGCTATAAGCTTTAGTTTAGATCTACTAGTAAAATCACGTACTTTTACTGCAATGTAAATAATGGAATCGCCACACGTGAATCTATATTGTAATTGTCGCTAACTCGCTATGCTGTCGAGTAGCGAGTTTAGATTTTTTTAAAGCACTTCTATTTTACAAACATCTGCCTCTCGTCTATTATTGCTCCACTTTAATTATCCATACACATAAACTCGCTGATTTTTGAGTAAATTTTCATTGCGGTCTCTACAAAACGTCTGGTGAGAAATCGAAAGCTGTGATGGTCTGGTAGAATGAAAAAGGTAAATGATTATCATTTATTATTTTGATGTCGAATACTGGGTTTGGTTTAGTTTTGAATTTTTATCTTCGTACTGACAAAGCCTTGTTAGGTTATTCCTGGTAGTTTCGCATACTTGTTGTAGAGGCTCTTGACGCAGGGCCGGTTACCGAGATTGACAGAGTGAAGTTTTCCGATTGTTGAAGTGTTGTTGCCAGGGAATTATTTCATTCACTAAGTGCCTCTGAATGGAGAGCAGTCCTGAAATGCGTTGCTCAAGCGCACGCCCCGAGAGTCGAACCAGCGCTGCTTGATCTTGAGCCCGGCGCGTAACCACTGAGAAAACGGGGCGGAATTATTGGGAAAAGTTATGCAAAACTTTCATAACGCAGTTAATTGTCGACAATTTATCGTGAAGCTGCTGTTACACGAAAAGAAATGCGTTCTTTTGAAGTGAACTAATTAGACACTTCACAGGTTTGCACTATAGTTGCAACATTCAAATCACCAGATATTTCTGGCACACTTGAGACTCTTTCGCGGTGTAATACTGTTTAAAGCAGGACACCGGTGTGTTGCGGCACACAGTTTGGGAAACTCTGGTTTGCGGTAACCGTTTGCATCACATTTAGAAGCATCCAGGCATGGACCGAACTCGATTCGGCGACACTGGGTGAGCTAGTTCAAAACACGTGACTCATAGAGACAGATGACCCGTGTTGATGCACACTTTGCTTCCGGCGGAGATGATGACTCAATATTAAAAACAAAACACACCAAAATTTTCTTTAGGCAAACTTGTTTTTTATGCATATTAATCCTGTGGCGATAAATAATTCACACTGTAAAAAACAACCAGTTAGTAGCCTAATAATTTGTAGTGCTTTTTAAGGTTTTTAAACTATCGATGACCAATTCTAATGTGTTTTGATTAAGATTTTCCTTTTCAACGCATTTGGTTCCAAGCAACGTTAGAATATTTTTTTTTTATACAAATCAAAGTTTGATAAAAATTTATGCGTTGATCATAAATGTTGTGCTTTTCAGTTGTGCATGTGCAATGTACAGTATTTACAGGTTTGTTAGTTGTATGGTTAGGTATGTAGCCTGCTTATAAAATGGGGAAGCTAACAAGCTTCTACGTCTCGTTTAACGACAACGACAATGCTATATACAATCCGGGACAAACTATTTCTGGATCTCTATTCGTTGTGCTCAGTGCTCCCATGGATATGCGAAGTAAGTGAAAAAATACAGTTTTGCAATGTCAGTATTTATCATCTACACTACTGTAGCTCACTTATGATCTTTAATTTGTGTGATGTGAATAGAAGTGAATGGTGGTAACAATGTAATGAAAGACATAAAATTTGACTTAACGTAGCGTATTCACATTTGAGGTCGCCAATTGCAAAAAACTTTATCAACGCTATTTAGTGTATTTAAATTAAAACTCCTTTTTCCAATGTTCTCTAGTTATATCCTTTCATTTTATGTCATCTTCTTCTTGTTTATGAGGCAACGATTCAGGCAACACCTCCCTGACTTGAAGTTTTAATACGTTACTAGAGTTTGTGAGGTTTAATTGCCGTGTAGATCGAAAAACTGCACAATGATGTATGATGTGCTGTTTGAGGTTTGCCACAAGTGCACACTGGTGTATCACACAAACCCAAGTGAAACATAATTATGTTTAAAGCGACTACAGTAACACCTGTGTAAAGACAAATTAACGTCATTAATTCATTCTATTCTTGACAGGTCTGAGCCAAGTAGCCTAGTAGCTACTTTAGTATCCGCTATGACGAAGCTAATCCACTCGTCATATATTTTTCCAGTAATCTCTCCATGGTTGCATAAGGTTGAAGTGATCTGCATGAAGCGCCACAGTGTGTCTGGAGAAAAAGTTTTAGTTTATGTCATCTAACTTTTAGTGTACACATAACGTTGGTCAAATTTGCATTTGTAATTGTTATTCAGCAATTGAAATAAACTTCCACGGACAAGCTTCTGTGCATTGGACTGCAAGGGAAGGCTCCGGGCAAGAACAGACAACTGTCCATTACAAAGCAAAAGAGAAATATTTTGATCAAGTTATTTACGTTTTTGGAGAAGGTAACTTGTTAACCTAAGTATTATAAAACTTTAAAAGACTAGATCCATATTTTTGCTATTCTAGTTGTCATTAAATCAAAGTTGCTGTCAATGGCTCCAACTATTCTCAAGATTGAATGCACCAGCAACGTTAGCACTGATGAATGTTCTTTAACATAGAAACTGTCTTTTTGTCTTGTTTTTTTTTGACTATCACGATATCTAAATTGTTAAAACAAAACAAACTTTACTAGCCTATTTTCCTCTCTTTTTCTTCTACATTAAAAAAAAAATTCTGTTAAGGTGTTGCAATCGTGCCATATTTTAAACTGGTTATTCTGCTTTGGTATCATACACGTTATGACGACCGCGTTTTGTCGCTTCTATCTTTTTCTAGACCTCTGCCATGATTGGCGTATATTGTTTTTTCGTTGTGATGGTCAGAAATAAAAAACTAATTGAACTGAAAAAAAGCTCTGAAATGCTTTACATCACCTGTATCTACTAACTTTATCTATAACTTGAGATATTAAAAACAAGTCATGTCTTTTCTTAATAATTTGGTACTTGTTAAAAAAAGGTTGAAAAGCACCGGTCTGACTTTATTAACGAAGAAACGTCAAGGTCGAAGGCCCTGTTTGGACTATCGGGGTGTGCGCTTGAGCAGCGCATTCCAAGAACGGCTCTCCATTCAGCGGCACTTAGTTGATGGAATGATTCACAAGCAACACCACTTCAATATCAAGCTCCAACTTCATTCTGTCTATCTGGGTGACTGGCCTGCGTCAATGGTTCAAAGCCTCTACAACAGCGGTCGGCAATGTCGCCACTCTCTTGTCATGGAAAAGTACAAGATTTGACTGGAAAAAAAAACACTAAAACGCTGGTATCATAAATACACGATCATTTACATGCATAATGTACAAAAATGACAGCCAATTGCGTTAGTGAGTGTTAAAAGTCCTTAAAATTTCAAAATAGAGCTGAATTTCCTTGAAAGTGAGAGCCCTGAAGTTATAGCCGTAGGAGAGAAAAGCAATTTGGGGGGCGAACAAAATTTGCCTAAATTTTTCCTAAATTTGGCCTTTGCAAATATATTGTCAAAAGCGCAATATTACTCAGTCTCTGAGGTAGTGTAGTCTAAGAACTCCACACTCATCAAATGTAAGCCGACGAAATGCAAGCCTACCATTAGGTAGGCTACGTTACCTACTTTAATCTAATTTGAACACTTTTCATAGTTATTTGTGTGTATTTTTAAAGTATTTATGCTAAATATCTCAAGTTTGGTCATCATTGGGTGTAACCAGACAAAAAACTCGCTGTCCACTTTGAAAAGCACTACAAACACATTGATGCAGCTAAACAAAAAATAGGTGGGGCTACTTTGAACACTGCCCAAACTTATGCACACTAATAGTGACACTAACATAGCGCTAAATCGCTAAAAAAAACACTAGATAGTAAAAAAAACACTAGAACACTAGATGCAATCCAAAAACACTAGATCTAGTGGAAAAACACTAGGAGTGGCACCATTGGCGTTCGGCAACCTGCGGCTCCGGAGCCGCATGCGGCTCTTTTATCTCTGCGCTCTGGCTCACGTGATACACTTTGTACTAAATTAAACCATTGTGGTGCAATAATTGAGGTGACCATGAACCGATTAGTTGTGTTCCCCACGAAATTCCCAGTCATGTTAAGAGTTGACAACTGTTGGAATGGTAACTACAAATCAGTTCTACAGGGTGCAGCCGAATAACTCGAACAAAAGGCTTTCCTGTAAGCGTTAGGTTATTGCTGTAAGCAGTCAATTAGATGGTGCGGCTCAGAGCAGGTTTTAGTTTGATGGAGACGAGACCAAATGGCTCCGCCTCTTTCGATGCTAAAGGTTGCCGACCCGTGCTCTAAAAGTACCATGCGAAACTGCCAGAATTAAGATATCAAAAAAGGTTTTTCAGTCCTGGAATGAAGATTCAATCAATCAGAGCATCACACCATTTAAAAAATCAATATTTTTCTGTAGGTTCGGGTGGACACATGGAAGAAGCCAAGCAAATCCCTGTTGGCGAAAACGTTTATCCATTCAGCTTCCAACTCCCAATCAACTTACCATCTTCATTTGAAGGTGAACAATGAGCATAGAAGCAAACTGTGCCAACCTTAAAATTGTGATCAAACAGATTTTTTGCAGCAGCAAAGCATTTTAGAGTTTAAAAATTATGACAACATGTTTTTGACTGTGCTTGACGTCCTTATCAACCTTACCTGAACTGATTAAATATTCGATAAGCATTCTGGGTCAAGAGTTTGCAACGCAGAATGAAAACAACTGCATGAAAAATGTTCACCATTCAATGGGAAGAATTGATGGAGCTAAAGAATCGTTCATTGCAAGAGAAATGCTCCTCGTACGTTTGGATAACTTTACTGAGTAGCCCCAAGCAAATTATCATTTTTACATTGATGCAACGTTGCAGACGCTAAATCTGTCTATAAAGATAGAAGAACCATCTTTTAGATGTGAAACAATTTGCATGCCATCATCATCTCATAGTTTAAGAAATTGTAGCGCTTAGTAAATTATTAGTTCTGTTCATTTCGTTTCATATTTATTACCACTTTCAGGCATTAACCTCTTCCCAGACTGCAAATCAGTCGTTTTTACATTGATCCAACGTCTGCAGTCATCGAATCAATGTATACAACGACTGATTTGCTGTCTGAGTTATGCTTTCAAACGATAAATTGTTTACTAATTTTTGGATCTTGAAAAGTTTTCAAAAAATTATTTTCTCATGGCACAAGAGAACGTGGATTTTGTATATTTTACACTTGTAAAATAAAGAAGATGTTCAAAGAGAATAGTTGCTTTGTGAAAGCGATTTTACAAACCAAACATATTCAGCAACACTTCCAAAACCCAAAATCATTTCAAAGATTCTCAAGCGATGCAGGTGATTGATATCGTCAAAGCATTCAGTTCCACACATGCTGACGATAATAACTTAGGCCTACTTAGTTTATTACTTGACAAAGTATCCACTCGATAACCTCACAACCAACTTACAGGTGCTGTTGGCCATGTCAGATATACCATCAAAGCAACAATTGAAAGACCACGGAAGTTTAACCACAACACAAAAATAGCATTCACAGTTCTTGACATGCTGGATCTTAACCTTAATGCTAATTTGAGGGTATGCAATTGTTTTGCGCTCAGTATGTACTGTATTTATGTATGTTTAAAAACGTATAATTTAAGTAGTCGATTTGGTATTACTTCTTGTCTCTTCTTCGTTTTCAGGTTAACTTTCTGATATGTTTGTAATACTATATACGTTATTCCAACGCAATCTTCTTTCTTAATTAACATCTCGCTTGCGCTTACTGTGTTCTTTATAGCGTGTTAATAATTTTAAGAATAGCCTACTCTCCATATTTTAATTTGACTTGGTGTTGCTGCAGTTGAGACCACCTAGTTATGTGACTCATATTGGATGAGATAGAATATAACACAACAAACAATCTTACCATAGAAAATCTATTACGTTATTGCTAAAAAAATAGTGGTGAAAAAATATCAGGTTTGCCGATGCTATTGGAACTGAGTCCTTCAACACTTACTTTTTTTTTCAACAGTCGCCTGTATCAAGCAATGATTCAAAAACATTATGCTGTCTATGTTGCACCAGTGGACCTATAGAAGCGCAACTTCATCTCGACAAATCCGGTTATGTGTCTGGAGAGTTTATAATGGTCAATGCAAGTGTTAACAATGCCAGGTAAATGAGTTTTCTCACTTTATTTTTAAATGGATAAAGCTAACTCCTTCCAGTTTTAAGAAAAAGTTAAAAAAGCGCAAAAAACACGTCTCAACCCAAAAGTCTGAATACTTTCAAGCATGGGTTGTTATGATCACGTATTTTTATTGTGTTTAACCTTTTATTTGCTTGAATATTAAATTGCACGAAATTTAGATATGAACATTAACTTTGCACATGGCTTAGCTTAAATGACTTTGCGAAATTAACCCTTAGAAGGGTGGGCTCCTGGAGTCTTGCTCAGTTTGGAAGGGAGGGGGGGGGGGCTGTCGATTCTTCTTATGTTTTAGGAGTAATATCTCTGTTATTTTTTAAGGCACGGTTTCAAAATTTGGGATTCACTTTGTGAAATTATTCACGCTGAGCATATCCGAAAATTAAAACTATGTGAATTTTAGAACTGCTCATACACGTTGAAATGTTGAGGTGATTTATGATTGTAATTGTAGAGTGAGTTTACACATTATTTTTTGGTAGAGTAATGAAAAACATGCATTGCAGTGTTGTGATTAAAATTTTTTTACATAATTTTACATACAGGCAATTCCCTTCACGCTGTGAAACAGTAGGATTAACGAGACATGGGCCACATTAATTACTTTCATCCAGCTGGTGGGAAAATTTTGAACCATAGAATATGAAATATTTCAGATGATGTGCTAAGAAATGCCTTATATCTCTCAATTTATAACCTTTATTCGCTCAAAATTTCAGCCTAATAGAGATGAATAAAAGTTAAGAAAAGTCAAGAAATCTCGTAGTCGCAGCCTCAGTGGTTTAGAGATACAACTGTTGATACAAAAAGTTAAATTGACAGCTCCTCCCCCAACCTTCAAAGGGTTAAATCATTCTTCAATGACGTAGACTATAATTTCAACTATTTATCTTTTAGTTTGTCTGGCATGTCCAGCACCAAGGCTGCACTTGAACAGCAAGTCACTTATCGAGTCCCACTTAAATCATGTACGAGAAAAAAGAAAGTGGCCTCTGTTAAGGGACCAGGATGCAGGAGAGGAGGTTCGATTGAATGGAGGAATGAAAGACTACAGGTGTTGCCTCACTTTCACAGGAAATGTTTGTGAACAGTTTTTTTAGTAAAATAAATAAGTAAAAATATATAATTTGAAAAAACTTAAGTATTCTTATTCCGTCCATATCGTAAAATTTCGTTTAAGAAGAGGTCAAACCAGAATCTTGGCAAAATATTTGCAGTATGATTTGACCGTGCGATTCTTTGCTGCTTTCCAGTCTGGTCGAGATTTTGCACAAAACCGCCGGTTAGCTGGAATAATCTCTAGGAAAAAAGCGAAGTATCTACTTATTTCGTACACGATTTAACCAATATTTTTGTTTCATTTACACTCCATGTTACGTGTTAATTTGGTGTTGAATTAAACCTCCTTTTTCTTACTTAGATTCCTGCACTTCCACCATCCTTCCTTCAACACTGCGGCTTAATCATAATCACCTACAAGTTGAAGGTTAGTAGACAGTGATTGCTTGAATCGATCACAAAATTATAGTTTAATATGGACAGCTCCTTTTTCTCCATTGATAGAAACCATAAATCGACATTTGGTTTAAAGAGAGGCCAAGTATAGCAAAACTATATTTCGTGTAATCATTAGAATACCACAAAAATTTCAATATAAAGTTACATTTCACAAATAATAATTTACGCTAAATTGTCTTATTGAATTGTCCAAGATGCTTAAGTTATTGCATGAAGGAAGTGTAACAACAATCTACTTGAAATTTTCTGGTTTGGTCAAAGCTATTTCGCTTTCAGTTACAAGGAAATATGAAGTAGGTTTTGATTTAAGAGTTCAAACTTTTACGAATTTTTCATCAGTTTTATGTGGTTGTTCCAAGCGGCCGAAACCTCAAGGTCAGCGTCCCAATCACATTGGGCACCATTCCTTTACGAGAGCCATCCTCCAACAATGCTGCGCCTCCCGATGTCATTGCGCCCCCAATCGAACCAACGACTTCTTCAATGGCTGCTTCTCTCCCAGGGATGTCCAAACACAATGATCAACCTCCAACTACTCATCGTAAGATTTTTTTTTATCAAGCTTACAGTACCGGTATATGTTTTATAGTCAAAACTTATATGCTCCAATTTAGGTTTTGCAATGAAATCATTTTACTTCATATCAGTTGTGACAACATGCAGTGCAATTCGGTTACTGATCTAACACAACAAACAACTCAAAGCAACAAAAGTCTAGTCAAACTAAAACCAAGATAGTTGTTTTCCATTTGGTCCCAAATCCCAATGAAGCAAAATGTCTTGTTTTAAACGTTTCATTTCAAATTGTTCTATTTTGTTGATAGCTTCTCCTCCATCTTACGCGTCCGTAGCTGGTGGAAGTATGAGCATCAGAGATGGATGATAATGATCATTGGATGGGACAGACATCCTTCTCTCCACTGTATGCCTATTACGATTGAAGTCAATCTGCTTTAACTGACTCAAAGTAAAGATCAAATGGAAAAATGTTTATGAATGATTCCACAATGCATTGCAATATAGTTTCTTACTAAAACATATTAATTTTGTGAAATCATATTTTACCTGTTAATACTTAATATCATGTTGCTGAGTAGTTGTAAGTTTCACATGCGGAAAGCATGATGTCATGATTAAAAAAGATTTTTTTTGTATGTCGCTTGGTATATACTGTAGGTTATTTTGTACATTTTCTTGATCTGTTTTGGTTTAAGGTAAAACAACTTAACCATTTAAATTGCGATTCTGCGATGAGTTTTAATCCCAGAGTGGTCGTTAAAAGGCAAGTTGCACTTTGCGCGTAAATAGCTACTCTTTTGCACCATTCAGAACTATGTTGTTTCCTGGTAATAGTGTCAATTTTTGTATGTCATTCAATTTTCTGAAATTCTATGTCATTGAGTGCAAAACATTTTGCCACGTCATACGTTGCTTATTTCTCATGATTTTGTTTTTGGAAATCGATAGCAAAATTTATTTGCATGGTAATCCCTGACCCAATCGTCTTCTTGTGCATCATTGTGCGGTTCTTTTGTAAACTTGTGCGGTCTTTTGTAAACCAAGCAAACTAGTTTTGTAATTCCAGCTCCTCCATTATGATGTAGTGTTCTGAAGTGTCTTCGGTTGATACACGTAGGAAACATTTTGTCGGCAGGCCGTGGCTTCAGGTCTTTAGTAATATCTGCTTCATAATCAATATTCCAACCGAGCGGATGTTGGTACACCACTCTCACCAGGCAGTGAAGCGGTTATCAACCGCTCTTTCAAGAAGGTGTTTAATAGCAATGCTTAGGGTTCTTCAGAAAGGTCCACTTTTGGGTAGATTTCAAATTTGGCAATGTTTTCCATCCGCCCGATTTATTATTGTTTTTAAGAGATTAAGGTTTTTTTGGTTCACTTCCTTGATCCCATTTTCAATCTTAGATAAGCTATAGGCTACATTAAGGACCAATGTATTAGGCAACATGTGCATTTTTGCATTACTACAATACCACAAAGATACGACAGGTTAGATTTACTCAAGAATTTGACTATAGCCACACACACAGCTTGCATACACATTTCCGAGCCGGAACCACTATTGTCTCCGTCTTCGGAGTTTGGCTGGAGCCAGAGCCGACATTAGAATTGCCGGTTCCTATTGGACATATCGTAAAAATTAAACAGATATAATATTCGCTGTTGTCTACGTGTAAGCCTTCCAAGAAAGGGCCCATCCATGCACCTGAACCGACGGCATGATTTCTTGTACGGCATTGCAAAGCGTTAAAGTTTCTGATCTGGCTACTGTCGAGCCAAATAAAACAGTTCATCACCGTATTTGAAAAATATAAAGTTAAACTTTGTGTTTGGAGTTTTGTTTCTAGGCTACAGCATGTTCTGGTGATCATCAAGTGTGAATGTATTGCAAAATTTATGCTAGAGTTTGCCTGTCCGTTTTATGCTTGTCTAGCAGCAACCATTTGTGTTGTAGATTTGTATTTGGTTTTGTTCATTTGTTTTACAGTAGTTTCCAGGTTGTAAAAATATGAGTTGTAACAACTTGTTCTTTGGGTGTTTTCATTGCAAAAATGTCTTCGTCTACAGTAGGCTACAATCAGTGGTGGATTTCCAGAAGATTAGCTTCCGGAGCGCTAGTTTTTTACTTTCCAAATGCGCTAGGTGCCGTAGAAGAAATTCAGAAATATGTCTTTATAAGACTTTGAAACAACACACTTGATGTACCTAAAACGTTGCTAAAGTAAGTATCATGGTCCATAGATGGTATAGCGTTGTTCAATGCAAATATTCATATTTTAGTGAAACAATAATACAAAAAAATACAAGTTATAGCCTAGAAAAAAAAGAAAAAAATTTGTTTTTAGTTTTTTCCACTTTTAATTTTTGATTTTCAAGTTATAGCCTACAATTTTTAAGACACTTATCGTATTCAAAATCATAAAACCTCTGGCGACTTCGGGTCTCAATTGCCGGGTTACGTCCATGGCGTAATCAGGATCCAACACACTTCGCTGGTTAAAAATTTCTCAGTGGAAGACGGATCATTCGTATAAAGAGTAAACTTGAAACAGTTACAGCAGTGTGTAGAGAAGCACGGTCAGATATCAGTATGAGGTTCATTTGTGAAAATCCGCGCTCACACTCGCTCGATGAAATTGGAAGGGATTATAGTGACGTTATCAAATTTTGAAGACTCTGGGATCTTCTTTTCGTAGTTGTATATTCACGAAGCCCTCTCACAGCAGCTTCGCGTTCATCAAAGCGCAATCTCTTTGCCACTTCAATGATTTCGTTTTCTCCGTGTGTCATTACTGTGTCCTCTGGCCAAATAGTTGAATCAAGTATTTTTCAGTTGTTAATAAGTGACAAGTCTGTTGAATTCAACAAGCGATCTTGGATGGAATTTCGTAAATGATTATACACCCTTCTCTGTTGGGTAGAAAATACCACCTTTTGGTAGGGTGGAAATGACCATCTTTCCCAATAAGCTATGGGGTGAGAATGAAAAAGTAGAAGTGGAATTTTTAGACCACCCCTAGAAGTAGTTAAAACTACACTTTTTGATTTACAGTGTAGAAGATGCAGGGATTGATCAGCGGGCTATTTCTGCAATTGTTTACATGTAATTCTACACCTTTGAACTCTAAGTTTTCTTTAGCATCTTTAGCAATGCCATAATGTCGTCCGGGTTCGTTCCTTCGTTTTTCAAATAATTTCGCAAGATTATTAATTTTATTATTTGCATCTCAAATAGTAGCCTACATGCTCTGTTTTACAGTTCAAGGCTTAGGCTATTTCGGATAATTTTTGCGAGTATTCGTACATCAAAGCCAAGTCCAACAAGAAATCCGTGGATGTTATCTTCGACAAGAGTCCTTGATATTTCGCGCGTTCCCGAGAATCTCTTGTGTCGCTAATACCACCCCCTTTTTGAAAAATTCGACAAGTGCTGGGAAATCATTCCAGACGGCACTAACTGCGGAAACTCGAGGCTACCCAACGTGTGTCCAGTAGGCCTACCCTTCCGATTTTCAACAACTGCACTTCAACAGCCGCTGCACATTCACCCAATTCCCTGCTATTGTTAGAAGCGTGGTAAAGGCTATAACGTTTGTCCATAAAAGATCGAAATCGATTCAAGTTACTGACTGATTTTACAGCATGAAGAACCGATAGTTCCAATCTATGGTTGCACAATACCACACCACAATGTCTGGAAATTAATCACGAAGCCATTTTGCTACACCATTTTTGCGACCTATCATCACAGCCGCGCCATCACATACAACACCAATCAAACAAGAAGATAAAAATGTTGTAGACATGCCATATGATTTTAGGCAGCCTTTCAGGGAATCAAAGATGTCATTCGCCGTAAGACAAGCGAGCTCAACAAGATCCACAAATACATTCACACGTTCGCTTCCGTCAAGATTGGTACGAAGATATATTATCAGAGTGAATACCCGATCTAACGTGTTTGACTCATCAAGAATTATGGATATACTTTTACTGAACAGGGCAAAGCATAATAAGAGTATAAAATATTTGAGCTTCCGGAACGCCGTTCCGGAGAAGTCAATTTTTTGATCGAGCTTCCGGAGCAGCGCTCGCTGAAATCCAGCCCTGAGGCTACTGCACTGCCGTGTGGTGAGAGCCCTGGTACGACATCTGAAAAAGCACCAGTTCGACACCGCTCAAAAGCATGTGATTGTGTCTTTGGCAGCACAAGGTGCACACGAAAATTGGCTTCTTTCCCTTCCCATCCATTAATCTAAGTCCTCACATGCCGGGCACGAGCCTGCTGGATACGATAAAAGAATGCGAAAAAGGAGAAAGGGAGATTAACTATTATTAGTACGGTATTATGCAAAAAAAACCCACATAAGAGCTATCTTTACAAACTTTTGATTTTACAACCTTTCTTAAGCAACATCAACAAAATAATTTCCAAGTTGGTTATATTGTAATTACTATCAAGCTTTCAGCTAAAACCACTGTTGCAACGGAATGGATGTTGAGTGATTTTGTGAATGTAACAAACTACGCGGATTTAAACTGAAAACTATCAGTAGGCTACGTACAGGAAGTTCAAGATGCAAGCAGTAGCGTCGCTATTGGGGCACTATTTTTGGTAGAAATAGCGGTGGCGCTATATTTTTATTAGGATAGTAGCTGCATAAGCGGCGGTACTTGTTTTGCAATGTAGCGTTAGTGGAGAGGCGCTACATTTGCTTCAGCTGTACTTCCTCTACCCGCTACTTTTGAATTGAAACTGGACAAAAATAAATGATCTTTGAAGATTTTTGATGAAAACAATAGAGCATGCGAATAAAGTTTCAACTAGAACTCGTTTTCCACAACGACGTTCAAATTGCAGTGTAAACGAATGTTGTATTGAAAGGTACATCATTTGTACATTATTCGTTTTCAGTGCCAAATAAGTCCGCCCAGATAGCTCAGTGGTTACGCGCCTGGCTCAAGATCACGCGGTGCAAGCTCGACTCTCGGGGTGTGCGCTTGAGCAACCCATTTCAGGACTGCTCTTCATTCAGCGGCACCAAGTGAATGGAATAATTTCCTGGCAATAACACTTCAACAATCGGAAAACTTCACTTTGTTAATCTCGGTAACCGGCCCTGCGTCAAGAGCCTCTACCTACAAGTACCGTATGCGAAAAACTACCAGGAATAACCTATCAAGGCTTTGTCAGTCTGGTCCGAGGATAAAGATTCCAAACTTATGCTTTTGTGCTTTGTGTCAAGTAGGCCTACAGTCTTAAAGTACTAAACCTATCTGTCTCAATGAATATGCGAAGCCTTACTACAGGCTACATAATGTGTCTTGACCAAGCGTACTGTTTTAATTGTAAAATTCTTACGAAATGTTATTATCGGTTACTGTCCTATCGTGACCTCTAATTGCGAAATCCTTATTAGGCAATGTATTTCTAGAATATTCTGCATATGTGCAAGACTAGAAGGTTCTCGAACCAGATCAAATAATTTGTCAGGTAGTAGGTTTCTATGACGTCACAAAGATGTTTACGAATAGTAAAACTTGACCAGACAATGAGTTCTTATGACATAAAATTATCGTACCTTCTGAAATTTACTGGTCAAAAGAAACCTGATATAAATAGTGGCGTAATTTGCGTAATTGAAATAGAAATGGAGATTATTATTGAGATGATAATAAATTGATTGAGAGTTGAATTGAAGTTGAAGTTATTGAATACGAGTATAGATGAGAGTTGGTGCTATTAGAAGTTGTGGTCGAGATTAGAGTTGTATGAGAAGCTGTGAGTGAAGTAGCCTACGTTTTAACGTCAAATGAAAGAGTCACAGAAGTTGGAATCTATTGCTATTCACAGTTACTTTGATTATTTGTTGGAAGTGCTAAGCCATTCGTTAAAGTCCTTCAAGAAGTTTCATTTATCATCTCACTAGTAGAATTACTCGACAATTTATTTGACTGCTTTACCTTGATATCCCAATAACTGCGTCATTAATCTTTCCCAAGTCTTCGTGGTATGAGATAGAAAAACACCGTGATACTATCCCTGTGCTCAACTAACCTATTTATACACAGGGCTCCGAGAGAGGGGAAGTCAGGCAACTTTCCCCCTTAAAATAACATTGCAAAGAAAAAATAAGTAGATTTTTGAGTTTTCACTTTTAAGGATTGCCCATTTTTACTACTAACATGAAAAATGTACCAACTTAATAACACAGTAATATGTACATACAACGTACAGTAGGCTACTGTACATAAATGTGAAATATTTTAACTTGGTCCTACTCTGTTATAGTCTAAAATCTAAATAACCTAATTGTTGGTTGGTTGGTTTTGAATCTTTATCCTCGGACTGACGAAGCCTTGATTGGTCATTCCTGGTAGTTTCGCATACTTGTAGACTAGAGGCTCTTGACGCAGGGCCGGTTACCGAGATTGACAGAGTGAAGTTTTCCGACTGTTGAAGTGTTTCCAGCAATTAGTGGAGAACGTGGTTTTAGCACACTGGAGTTTGTAAAGAACCGTTTGCGCTGCACCATACCGTAGCTCAAAGCTGATTGAACAACCTACAGGCTACATGTTGTGCATCAATTCAGACGGTTGCAAAATCTTGATCATTTGATGCTGTGATTAGTAACTTTGCTTTGCAAAAGGTTTGAAAGAGATTAAATTGAATAATGCTTTGCTGAGCTAGTTTTCTTGGCTGTGTGGTGTGTTTATACTTTTTCTGGACAAAATAGTTAGAAACAATGGGATTTTTGCTGAAAGTAGGCTTATAATGTAGTAAGTTTTGAAGGTTTTTGTATCGAAAGAAAATTTTTCCATATCGATAGCCTACGTTGTTAAAAATGAAAATTTAATTTCACGCTGAGGAAAGTAGGCTATGTCCCGCTGAAGACGGTTATACAACACATGATACAAATTTGCTGCTTATTTTTTTGGGGGAAGGCGCATTTTTCGTATTGTTTCCGACCAGTCCTGATTTCTCTCGGAGACCCTGCCTACGACCCATGTTTGGACGATTTTACAAATGGGCTTTCTATAAGAAATGTTTCGAGAAGAACGCTCACAATATCAAGTGTAATCTTATGTAACACTCTATCTGCTGCAAGCAATTACAGATTACAAATACGCTGTCCGTGGGGTGAAAAACTTTATTCATCATTCATTTATAAATATTAGCGATTAATTTCAGTACTTTAAATCGAATTTGAAACTAACATATTTGATTTTTGTAAGTTAACGTTTTCTTGAGAAAAATTACTTCTTTTAATGCTAAGCATAAGGAAGCACATGATAAGATTTCACAGAAAAGTGTGGTAGTTTGAATTTTTTTAAACCTTAGGATTTCGCCAGAAGCATCACTTGAAAGTTTGCATTAAATTTTTTTTACGTCTGATAAACAACTACAGCTGCTGCAAAAAGACTTAGGACGTTTCTAAATTTTCAAGAAAAACAAACATTTTGTATACAATCAAACCTTTTATTAAAAACAACCGACTTTTCTTAATATTTTGTCATACATCAAATATAGTTATTACTATCTGAAGCCTTTACAAATTCAAATAGAATCTATTTGAATATTTGATTTCTATTTGAATTTTTTGAATTTATCTACTGGTAATCACAAGAAAAGATAAAGAGGTAGCGAGAGCCGTAACAATATCAAGAAAATACAAGCAAACAAATATATAACATGAAACAAACGTTATTTGCATATTAGTAATATGACATCAGGAAAGTAGATGCCCTTCCAGTGAAAAATTGTTTGTTAGTTACGTTGTTTTACTTCAAGTGCTTCGTGATTTTTGGTTTGAAATTCTGATTGACAAGTTTAAATGTTTTCAAGTACGTCCAGCGTAACAATGACTTAGTTTAGTAGCCTACAACAATTCTATTTGAATAAGACCTTCTGATGATCCGTTAGGTGAAACAATTTGTAAAGGCTTCAGATAGTAATAACTATATTTGATTTAATTTGCTCTGCTTTGCTTTTTTGCTTGGCATTGAGCACTTTTTTGTAGTATTGATAGTTTTCATTGTTTTATTTTGTTATACATGTACTTAAAAATTAAAATCTTCTTCACATTTTTTACAATCTTTGCATTGTTTGTCATAATGCTTATTGTTAGTCGTATGATCTGATGTAAAACGTACAGCTACAAACCTGGCGAAAATTTTGCTCTACGTAAAAAGATTCGAAGTCATTTTGCGATAGCCTGTAAGTCAGGGGTTCCCAACCTGGGGGCCATGGCCCCCTAGTGGGCCATGAGCCTTTTTCAAGGGGGCCATGGAAAAATTTAAAAAATAATAATTTTTTAACTTATCATATCTAAGTCCACTCCAACACTATATAAAAGAAGAAATTAATTAAAATTTAATAAAAATACTAGTATACATTTTGCCCAAATTTTTAAAATTATTAAAAGACATTATATTAAAGGACATTATTATTTAAAGGATTCATCAGAAAACTTGGCAATTGGCATAGAATTGGGCAATTATGCAATGTTTCCAAAGTTATCAGAAGTATTGGATGGCAGATTGGCAGAGATGTGGATATGTCTGCTGACTTGAAACAATTAATTACCGTAGTGCCCACTTGGGAGATTTGATGCCAGAATTCAGCAAGTATTTCCCTGACATACCAGATCAAGCTGCTACACTAGTAAAAGATCCTTTGCATTGTCCTGTTACTAATATTTCAGACACAAACGATGGTACACAAAGCGAACTCTTGAACCTGCAAGAAGAGACGGCAACCCGATTGAGCTTTGAGAAAGATAGTTTGACCACATTTTGGACAAAACTAAGCAAATCGTACCCTAAGCTTAATGAAATTGTCATGCCATTGCTGTTGCCTTTCCCATCAACATATCGTTGTGAATGTGGGTTTTTAACCATGTTACTTCTGAAAACAAAGCTGTGCAGTGTCTTGGATATTCAATATGGCATGCGCCTTGCTCTTTCCACCACCAAACAAGCAATTAAGACATTGTCAGAGCAAAAACAAGCTCAACCGTCACATTAACTGCATATGTAATATTAATAACTAATGTATGTACTATCAATCATGTTTATTGTGTGATGTATTTATATCATTTTATCATTCTAATTACCGGTTACTGTATAAACAAGTTTTTTTTAATTAAAATGACGTTTCTTAATCTTTTCAAAAGGTTGAAAAAAATAAGGGGGCCATTGATTTTTCAAAATTTTCAAAGGGGGCCACGGTGTAAAAAAGGTTGGGAACCCCTGCTGTAAGTCATCGCAGAGCAGCATGCGTATTTTTTGGTTTTGGTGGAAGACAACTCTTCCTGCAAGCAAACAATTTTGCAAAAAAAAAGAAATTAGAATGACATACAACCAAACGGTCGAAAATCAACAAAACTTGGAAAACTAACTTAAAAATGCCACATATTAACCAATTTAAAAGTTTCATTTCAGTAGCCTATCTAAACAGACAGCAAGCCAACTCTAAGCTTAGGCTAGTGAAGCCGTGTCACGTATTGCACCGGAAGAACGCAAATATGTGATGACGTTTAACATGACGTTGAGCATAGCAGGAACCGAAAGGACCGTCAGCTGACAAGATAGCCAATTAATTAAATGAGCAACATTTTTCATTCTTAAAACCCCACATATTCAGTTTTATAGTATTGGCATAGAAGTAATTTTAGAATAACATAGACAGCAGACAACCTAATTGGAATGAATGATATTATTCAAAAAAAAAATAGGCCTACAATTAACTAAGTGAAACAAATCAGCCAATAATGAAGAATGACTAAGAAATAATTAATATCGGTAACCAGCTGAGTACAGAAAAACTGAAGAAACAAATACTGAAGCTGCTTACATTACATTCTATTATGAGATATCTACTAGTAATCACAAGAAAAGATAAAGAGGTAGCGAGAGCCGTAACAATATCAAGAAAATACAAGCAAACAAATATATAACATGAAACAAACGTTATTTGCATATTAGTAATATGACATCAGGAAAGTAGATGCCCTTCCAGTGAAAAATTGTTTGTTAGTTACGTTGTTTTACTTCAAGTGCTTCGTGATTTTTGGTTTGAAATTCTGATTGACAAGTTTAAATGTTTTCAAGTACGTCCAGCGTAACAATGACTTAGTTTAGTAGCCTACAACAAACACTGCAATCATATGGTCTTTAACTATTTTGGCAAAAGTTTAAAAAAAAAAGCCGCAACATAGTGTTAACTAGAAAAGTTACAAGTTGTACAAAATATGCGATAGGCCTGTGCTGTAGAATGCTCATTTGGTACAACATATAGATGTGTTATTTGTTTTGTATAAGCCATAAGGACAAACGTACCATTACAAAATCTTATTAATTTTGCTTGGTCAATCTACAAATTGCAACATTTAATCACTATGTTGAATTGGATGGCCATAAAATGCAAAATTATCTGAATAGGCTAATTCTTAGAATTTAAAAAGATGTGCAAGAAATATTGGTGACAAGTTACGCAGCTTAAAGCTTGGCTAAAACCTCTGACTAACCAAGGTTTTTTTACCAATGAAAAAGCCAAGTGTCAACTTGCAAACTATAATCACCATGAAACCTTTATAAATGTTATGGGTTAATCAACATGTTGTGTGTGGACTAAGCTTAAATAATTTCTGCTCCGCCAACGAACTTCTTCAAACTACGCAACAAACAAAAAAGCATTAATTTATCGACTTTTTATTTGACCATTTTAATTCGTCCTGGATAATACTTTCATTTTTGATACGTCTAAACAACGTTGAAGTATTTTTTATTTTAAAATGCCAAGTTTGACAATAACTTTACGGATTGATCATTGATTGTGCTTTTCTATTGTGTCTATGAAAATCTATCTATAGGTTAGGTAGCTACATGTAGTTATAAAATGGGAAAGCTAACAAGCTTCTATATTGCCTTTAACGACAATGCCAACTCTATATACAACCCGGGACAAGTTATTTCTGGATCTCTACTCGTTGTGCTCAGTGCTCCTATGGAAATGCGAGGTAAGTGACAAAGCATCTTTTTTTCAATGACAATAGTTCTCATCTCTATGCAGTTAAAGCCTACTGTACATTACGGATCTTACGTTTGTGTATAAGCAACTCATGAGCAGGGTAAGCACAAGGTAATCTTCTACCCTAAGCGAGTTTTGCTTTCAGCGTTTTATTGCTCAACGTTTTATACTGTGATAAGTGTGCAACAAAAATACTAATTTATTTGGTTTGTGTAACTTGAATTGCTGTTGATTAAATAATTGCTCTATTTGCGTCACTTTTCGTACGTAGATCTCTGTTTTACTTTCATGTTTCGTTACCAATTCCGCCATGTTGAACGCGAAAGCGTATAACCAGACTCGATGAAAGTCATAACCATTAGCGTGGAATAGGTTGTCCAGTGGGTAAAGTTTTGGACGAGTGCCCGGGATTGTTTTAGGTATCCGAAAGTTTGGTGAGGGCCCAGGATATTTTATGAATGTCCCATTGTTGCACTCGAATACCATAGGTGTCCTTCTTTTAAAAACAAACACTTGACATTTGTAGGAAAATTTGTTTTAGAGATGCTATTTTTTCAGAGATGGCCCGAAATTACCATGTTGAATTTAGAAAGTCCTATGCAAAGATACTAGGCTTCTGATTTCATCCTCAATTTTTCATAACAACAAAATAGTCGTGACGCACAACCATGTTGTCTAATATTCTGTGCAGATACCAAGGGTGACCTCAAAGAGTAAATTTTGATATAGGCTACGAGGAAGTGTTGATGTAACCTTTTGATACGCCACTAAGTTTATTACAAGTTTTCTCCAGCTTCTCAGCGCCGCTATTTTGAATTCGCTTCAAGGCTTGTAGTTAAAGGCGGTCTTGATAGAATACATTTACGGCTGAGAGTGGCCTACCAACATTTGTGGTTGTAATTTACAAAAACTTTATTAACCTTGGGATGGCGGCGCAGATGAGGTGTTGGCTGTTGGCTCTCCAATAATACACACTTGGTTCCACTTCCAGCTTAAGCTGGTTGTTGAAAACACCACTCACGCCTAGCCAGGTTGCAATAAATTGGTTGGAAAAAATGTTAATAAAAAGACTGTCGAGAAGAAGAACTAGCTTCCTTAATGCGTTAAGAACACCATCTTCTGTCGGCTGCATAGCCGAGTGGTGAGAGTGCTGGAATGGCAATCGAAAGGCGCCGGTTCGACACCGCTTATGAGCATGCAGATCTGTCTTTGGTGAGACACTTAAAGGCATGCCTGAAGGTAGACATAAAGATTGGCTTCCTTGCCTTCCCGTCCACTTAATCTAAATATTCAACCACCAGGTCTAAGCCTGTATATGACAAACTTTTTATGTCATATAATTTTGGTATAGCCTACAATAATGTTTATCAAATTTGCATTTGTGATCATTGTTCAGCAATTAAAATAAAGTTCCACGGGCAAGCTTATGTGCATTGGAGTGAAAGCCAGGGCTCTGGAAGGCACCAGACAACTCGCCATTACAAAGCAAAGGAGAAATATTTTGATGAAGACATTTACGTTCTTGGAAAAGGTAACTTGATATCCAACCTATAATAAAACTTATAATAACAATATCTATTTTTTACTATTTTTGTTCCATATTTTCTTCTAATTATAGTAATCCAGTTGCCATTAAATCAAAGCGCCCATTTAATGTTAATAGTTCGAATCAGTGTAAAGATTAACTCCATCGGCAATATTAACACTAACGAATGTGGTCAGCGATTTGATTGTGGTCAAGTAGCAGCATAAACCTTTTACATGATCCAATAAACCCATTTTAATAAAACCTTTTCATTGCCAACTTTCTATTGTTTTGAAACGTTTGGTTTTGAATCTTTATCCTTGGAATGAGAAAGCCTTGATAGATTATTCCTGGTAGTTTCGCATATTTGTGGAGGCTCTTGACGCAGGGCCAGTTACCGAGATTGACAAAGTGAAGTTTTCCGATTGTTGAAGTGTTGTTGCTAGGAAATTATTCCATTCACTTGATGCCGCTGAATGGAGAGCAGTCTTGAAATGTGTTGCTCCAGCGCACACCCCGAGAGTCGAACCAGCGCTGCATGATCTTGAGCCGATCGCGTATCCACTGAGCTAACCGGCGGACGAACGTCATGGTATATACACACGTAAAACGCTTGCAACTGATAAAAATGGCGATCTGTATCATTTGGTAAATAGGTTTATAAATTATAGTATTGAAATTAAAGTCAAAAATTTAAAAAAATAGTAAGTAAGGATTGTTATATACTCGTCATTCCTGAGCATTCATCTTGCCAGCAGGCCTTCTTTGCGACATCAGCTTGAACTGAACATTGACTTTAAAACAATCACTAAAAATTGTCGCAGCCAAATCTTACTCCAGCATCATATACAAATTGTTACATTGCCCAACATCTTCATTGATTGATTAAGGGGCGTTTTGTTGCTTTTTTAAATCAAAATTTTAGTATTTTCGTATTGTGTGCTTAGTCATTCAGGCCACGATTGTTTCTGTTTCCCAGTTTTTTATCGGCATCACGGATTTAACAAATCAATATTTTTCGTAGGTTCCGGTGGACACACAGAAGAAGCCAAGCAAATCCCTGTTGGCCAAAACGTTTATCCATTCAGCTTCCAACTCCCAATCAACTTACCATCTTCATTTGAAGGTGAACAATGAGCATAGACGCGAAATGTGCTAATCTTACCATTGTGATGAAAGAAAGTTTTCGTAGAAACAAAGCATATCTTTAGAGTTCAAATATTATGGCAGCATTTTCCGTCTCATATAGCCTACAGTAGCCTACTTTTAGTATAATGTTGAGTTTTTGATCGTATACTTTAAAACCTTATCAATATATCTTAAACTAATTAAATTTTCGATAAACATTCCAAGTCCAGACTTTGCAACGTAAAATAAAAACATCTGCATGAAAAATGTTCACCGTTTAACCGGAGAATTATTGGACCTGAAGATTTGTTCATTGTAGGAGAAATGCTTCTCGTATATTTGGATGAGTTTACTGAGTAGCCCCACAAGCAAATGACCATTTCTACAATCACACAATCATTTTGTTTATGTGTGAAATTTTTTGTTTAACTCCACCCTCTCATGTCAGTTTTTATGACTTTCCTTCACTAACCTATCATGATTCCGTGTTTGCTAGTTTTGGTTGCCTTTAAGATTGTCCGAAAACATGCTGCAAGAGAACGAGGTTTGGTATATCCTATTCTGCATTTGTGAAATAGGCCAAACGAGATGGTCATAGAGAATTTCTTCATGAAAGCGATTTAAAAACGAAACATGTTTAGCAAGGCTACCTGAACGCAAAACCATTTCAAAGATTCCAAAACAATGCAGGTGACTGATATTGTCGATCAGTATGAAACATGCTGACGATGATAACTTGCTGAGTTTATGGTTTTACATGGTTAAACTTACAATCAACTTGCAGGTGCCATTGGTCATGTCAGATACTTTATCAAAGCTACAATTGAAAAACCATGGAAGTTCAACCACAACACAAAAGTAGCATTCACAGTTCTTGACATGTTGGACCTCAACCTTAATGCTGATTTGAGGGTATGTAATTGTTTTTCTCTTAGTTGTGTATGTTGTGTATGTAGGCTATGTTTGACAAGGTATCATTAAAATAGTAAATTTTTTCCCACAGTCTGCTTTCCTCTGCATTTTTAGATCACTGTCCTTACCGCATGTCTTTGTTATATTGCATTACTTCAACGCACTCTCTTCTCTGAATTAACATCTCTCTCGAGCAGTGGTGCCGAAGTTAGTTGAGGATTGGGGGGGATAAATCAAAATTTTATAAAATTTTAGACAATTTTGAACATTGGGGGGGGATGCATACTTTTATACACAATTTTAGTGGTTGTGGTATTAGGTTTATTAAACAATCACCGGACCTCGGTAAATTAGCTGCTAACAGCATAATATACAGACAAGAAATAGTGGAGATAAAAGCGCTACCTGTGCTCTTGTGAATGACTGCTGCAAGATTAAGAAACAAGCAAAGAAAAATTGGTACCTCCAGCTGGATTCGAACCTATGACCTTCCAATGAATACTTAGTTTTTCCAAAAAAAAACAACAGAAGTTAAAGGCTACTTTTCTTTTTGCCCTCTCCTTCACTAGAATCACTACACTTAGTGCGCTATATAGGACAAAGTCACTAGTCAGGAGACTGAAAACAATCGAAGCTACAGAAGAACATTTGCAAATTTATGACAAAAATGCTAACTTTCAAACACATCACAAGAACTTGTTGCAACCGAATTGCGTTTTACGGTAGTGCGCATTGAAAATACATTAGCACTGTCATTTATGCTGATGTCATTAAGAATATTTTGGTCAATGTTGCAAACAATGCTAGCATTTAACCTTTCCTGTCCCAAAGTAACCTATTTCTCAGTCAGGTTTTCAATCTACGAAGATTGGAAAACGACCTCTCACAAGCAGCAGAGCTTAACGGGCAAAAAAGAGCTGAACGGTTCTTAATCAGCTGGAGTATTTGAGAATAGAGAGGTTTTTCCAACTCGGACAATGCCTGGTTAGCTCTTTTAGCATCGTACAGAGATTTTGGTCCTGTTGCCTTGCTGAATGAATCAGTTTGATAACTCATCGATTGTCTATTCAGCTCTGGATAATTTTTGACCATTTCAGAAACTAAGTCGGTCTTGAAAATTCGTGCAAGTTCTTTATACTTTGCCAAATCAGAATTCAGGCTACTTTCAAACCTCTCGGTCAGTTCAGACATAACTCTGTCCATGAACTGATTGTAAAGTATTTTATAACTTAATGCAGTTGAGTGTCTGTAGTAGCTGCCATCCAGCCTCCACCCAATCTTTCAGGGACTCTTCTTTGCCGTGGTGCTTGCAAATAAAATTAGCAGCAAATTTTTCCGAAAGTGAAACTGCATTTTTGTAATTATTGTTCTCAAACTCCAAATCACGATATTTCTCTCGAGTGATTTTTACGGTCTGAAACAGCTCTTCACAAGAGTCAATGTCAAGCTTTTCTTGCAACGTGATACTATATTGCTCTATAAGTGCCAAAGGCTTCAAAATCAGCACAAGTCCCAAATATGTTTCTGCAGTTTCTTCATTACTGTAGTGCCGTGCCCAGTGGCCTGGTCCAACTCGTGCTTAATACATTCAATGAAGGTCCTTCATTGTCTAGCGTCAAATCCAAGACAATTTAGAACTGTGATTAAACATCAATAAAAGAAAAACAACAGCAATTCGAGATGCTTACAAACAACTAAATCGAAGTAAGCCTACAACTTCATAGCAACTATTTTTTTCTGAATTATTGGGGGAGATGCTGCCAAAATATTGGGGGGGATATATCCCCCCCATCCCCCTACTTCGGCACCACTGCTCTCGAGCCTTACCAAAGATCCTACTATAGAAAAGCTAATAGGTTACTTTGTTGCTAAAACAAAACTTGTTGAAAAGATCAGGTTTAGTCGATGCAAATGAAACTAAGTCATTCAAGACTTACTTTTTTCAACAGTCGCCTGTATCAAGCAATGATTCAAAAACATTATGCTGTCTGTGTTGTGCCAGTGGACCTATAGAAGCGCAAGTTCATCTCGAAAAATCCGGTTATGTGTCAGGAGAGTTCATAATGATCAATGCAAGTGTTGAAAATGGCAGGTAAATGAGTTTTCGCACTTCTTAAATAAACAAAGCTAATTAACTCCAGTTTTAAGAGAAAGTTAAAAAAGTGCCACAGACACAAGTCATAATCTTCTTAATCGGGATGCACTTGAACCGAAATTTCGATCGTGCCCAACTTAGAGCGAGATTAATTATATTTATCAAACCATTTAGCTCTAAAACAGCTTTCAATCAATAAACACAACTTTATACTTTTGATGGTGTATTGGTTGATGAAGGAAATCTTCTGAATGAGAAAGCTTCTTTGGAAGCTTAATTCTGGCATTTTGCATAACATGCAGTACTTGTAGCCTATAGGCTTTGAACCATCGACGCAGGCTGTTTACTGAGTTTGACAAAGTAAAGTTTCTGATTGTTGAAGTGTTGTTGTTTGTGAGTTATTCCATCCATTAGATACCGCTGAATCGAAAGTTGTCCTTGATATGCGCTGCTCAATGCTCAAGCGCTCATCCCGATAGTCAAACCAGCGCCGCTTGATTTTAAAGTTTGTTTGTTCAATATTACAATCGTTACATGATAAAACCAGAGCTTCAGTAATACAAAAAAATAATAAATGAAGGCTACTGTCACCCACCGAATCAAACGTAGTGGATGTACGATTTACTGATTCGTGAGTTGTGGCTCAAATCATAGCCAAAAGATTACAATTTATATGAAAATAATTAATTGGTTTGTTTTGTAGCTTGATCCCGGCTGACAAAGCCTTGATAGGTTATTCCAGGTAGTTTCGCATGCTTGTAAAAGGTTTTGACGCAGGGCCGGTTACCGAGATTGACAGAGTGAGGTTTTCGATTGCTGAAGTGTTGTTGCCGGGAAATTATTCCATCCACTAGTAATAATTTGAATAATTGTACATTCTACGAATGACATTTGAATAATATTACAAACAGAAAATTTAAAAGTGCATCCATTGCGTCTAAAAAACAGTCTATGCACAAGTCCTAACGCAGATACTTGAATTCTTCAAGCATGGAGTATTGTGAAAATTTATTTTAATTTTGTTTAAATTTTGGTCTTTTTGAAAATTAAATTGTACAAAATAGGAGTGTAGCCTATTAATTTTGCATTATTAAATCACTCTTCAATGCCGTCTATACTTAAATGTTTATCTTTCAGCTCGTCCGATATGCGTAGTACCAAAGCTACACTCGTACAGCAAGTCATGTTTCGAGCCAAGAGCAAATCGCGTATAGTCACAAACAAAGTGGCCTCCGTTGAGGGATTAGGATGCAAGAGAGGACAGTCTATTGAATGGAGGAATGAAAAACTACAGGTCTTGCATCACATTCTCAACAAACACGGTCTTGTAAAGATCATGTGGAGATGTTTTTAAAATAAGGATAAGTAAAAAGATCTAATATAAAAAGAATAGGGGAACGTTCAAATATTTTATGTAACCCTTTTTTCCGAATTTTTGACCCCCCTCCCCCATGTAACGCCAACGTAACGTTTTTTTAACCCCCCTCCCCCATGTAACGCTTTTTCACAACAAATTCAGCACAAAAAATACCATTCCGTACTCGAAAGCGTTACGTAACGTTTTGCTTGAACCCTTCCCCCCGATGTGACGCTAACGTAACGCTTTGCATAAACCCCCCTCCCCCTCGAAGGAGTTACGTAATATTTGAACGTTCCCTAGGCCAAGTACTTTTATCCCAACCGTACCATAAAGATTCCGTCAAGATTGATCAAACCATATTCTTAGCAACGTATTTACGATTTTATCGTAGCCTATCGCTTTTTGTTCTTATCTAGTTGGGTTGAGATTTTGTGTGAAATTGCTGGTTAACTGGCCAATATTGGAATCTCTAGGAATTTTTTGAAAAACGAAATACTGCATCTGCTCATTTCGTGTTTGCTTTTAATCGATATTTTTGTTTTCAATCACACTATTAAGTGTTCCGTAGTGCAGCCCAGAAGTAAACGCCTTCTTTCCTGCTCAGATTCCAGCACTTCCACCATCTTTGCTTCGATACTGCAACATCATCATCATTAATTACAGGTTGAAGGTTAGTACACAACGACTGTTTGAATTGATCATAAAGATAATTCTTTGTTGAAAGATTGATGATTGATGCTGCCAGTGCTGTATTTGAGGGTATACGGCGGTATACGCAGTATACTCTCTGCTTTTTCGAGCAATTATGGTATACCCTCTGGTTTTCCAAAGAGAGTGCTTATGCTATCCTTACTGATTCTTGACAACTAACTACTTAACCATTTGAGGACCAATGGTACCTGGGTGTACCATGAACTTAATTCCGTACTCGTATAATTTTGATGTTGATAATTCATGTTATGGTAGAATAAAGACTATTTTGTAAATTGTGTATTATTTATCATTTTGCAAAATCTGACAGTATACCCTTGCTGTGCTTTTTTTACGAATACAGCGCTGGATGCTGCAGTTATTGATACCATCACTAGACATCAGAGGTGTACGTAGTCAGGTTGTTGTGGATTCTTGCTCCACTTCGACTCCAAAGTTTGGGACTCCAAATCCACTCCTTTCCAAAATATTTTAAGAATATTGATTCCAAACTCCAATCCGACTCCAAACAAAAGACATAAACCACAATCCAACGTTTTTATCCCCTTCTGTGTATAATAACACTTTTATCTTTCTTATAACTTGTGGTAAAAATAAAAGCAAATTTTAAATAAAAAAATTACTGCTTGGAAAATAAAACCATGAAAGTACACAAACATGAAAACTGTGCCAACTAAGCTACAGAGTAAATATTTGCATGTTGAAAGTATCAATTGGCAAAAAATCAGCCTCCGGCTCCAATCAGGCTTCTGTTTCCACCAAAAATTTCAGACTCTAACTCCACTCCGAGTTTTACCAAAGACTGAGACTTCGGCTCTTAAATACTCCAAAACTACGCCTCTTGTACACTTCTGCCAGACATATGGCTCATGGAGAGGCTAGGTTGAGCAAAGTTGTCCAATTGGTGTAATCATAAGAACATGATAACCTACTGTAAATCAAATTGCAATACTAAGTTATATTTCACGAATATAATCGTTTGTAATAAATTGTCTTGGTACTTGAGTTGTTCTATGAGTAAATTTGACAGCAGGCAACTTGGAATTTGCTGTTTCGGTCAAAGGTATTCCGCTTTCAGATAAAGTTAAACTAAAAGATGAGGTAAATTTTGATTCAAGAGTTCAAACTGCTATGTATCCTTTTTCAGTTTTGCGTGGTTGTGCCAAGCGGCATCAATCTTCAAGTTACTGTTCCAATCACATTGGGTACCATTCCTTTTCGAGAGCCATCCTCTAACAATGCGGCGCTTCCCGATGTCACTCCGCCCCCATTCGAACCAACGACTTCTTCAATGGCTGCCTCTCTCCCAGGGATGCCTCAACCCAACGATCAACCTCCAGCTTATCAACGTAAGAAATTTTGTCAAATTGTACAGTAGGCTACGTTCTATAGTCAAAACTATAATCTTATTGTCAAAGCTTTATGTTATATCAATGTACAACAAAAACCGAAAAAGATTTTAGTTTCAATGGAATTATTCACTTCACGTTGATTGCGACCACGTAGACCTACAGTGCAATGCAATTACTTTATGCAACAGAACAGACAGGTGGAAGCAGCAAAAGCCAGCACAGATGCCCTGTAAGCTGCTTCCAATTTGTCATTAAAAGATGTTAAAAATTCTTCCATTTTATTGATAGCTCCTCCTCCATCTTACGCGTCCGCAGCTGGTGGAGGTGTGAGCATCAAAGATGAAGATGATAATAATCACTTGATGGGAGAGACATCCTTTTCTCCGCAGTATGCTTACTACGATTGGAGTCAATCTGCTTTCACTTACTCAAAATGAAAATCAAATGAAAAAGCGTTTATGCGCGATTCTGCCATGCATTTCAACAGTTAGGTTACTTACCATAAGCCATACTAATTGTGTAACATTATATCTTACCTGTTGACCCTTTATGTCGAGTCATGTTGTTGAGCAGTGGTTGCGTTTGGCATGCAGAAATCGTGACGTCATGACGAAAATTTTTTTTCTTTCTTAGGTTATTTTGTATAGTTTCTTTGATCTGTTTTGATTTTAGTTAAAACAGATTTTAATCATTAAGTCGCGTACCTGTACGGTAACGAGTGTTCTTGAAAAGGTAAGTAACATATTATCGCCTAAATAGCTGCCTTTTTTTGCTCTATTTAGAACTAAACAGTTTCGTGATAACAGAATGTTGAATATTTTTTTCTTTTTTTATGTTACCTTTTTTGTAATCATTTTGTCGTTTGTGCACATGAGTTTGTTTGTAGAATTCAATACGAAAGTTTATGTAGATGTATAATAACCGCCAACTATCGTCGCCGTATGCACCATTGCCTATTTGATCTTTAGAAAACTAAGCTGAGCTCGTCCTGCAACACCAAAGTCCTCAGTATAGTATTCTGAAGTGTTTTTGTGCGCCGAAAGAATTTGTTTTAAAAATGAGAAAGATATGATATTTGCACTTTCCTACGTTTACGCTTTCCATAGAAGAGCCCCATCCAGGTTCAATGACTGAAGTGACTACTATTGCATAGCCTATTCTCTGCTTGTTTTAACCCATTTGTGCTGAAAGTGAAAGTACTTAAAAAAAATTTTTGAAAATTTAAGTAGCCTATTGCATAACCATGACCTAAAAAACATTTCACAATTAATTTTTTCTTAATTATATTAGTACCGGACGAGAAAAAGACCGTCCTACATATAGGACGCTAGGCAAATCCGCTATCAAATTTCGTAAGTTTCTTGTGCGTAATGCGTAGGCCTAATCGTTATCGCTCAAAGTGATAATTGGGAACTCTCTTGCCATCGAGCATTTTATTGAGACGAAAGTTCACAAAATACGAAGATGAAAATTAACAAAGCAACACATCACTGAAGCAAGTCATTTAGCGGATCGAAATCGCTTTGAGGCCGAATTCGCCTACGTCAAGATGCCCTCCATGTAAAAACGCAAAGAGAAAACTAAAAAATTATCAAAAATTTCAGTAAATTACGATAATTATGTTATTGTTCTAAAAACAAACACAACTACTTTGTTATACAGCGTAGAAATCATAGGGAATCGGTGTTTGATACCACTTGATGCGTGGGAATTGATTGTCGCTTTTGCTTCATTTTGCTAACACGTGTGCCTGTGGCGACCTATATAGGACACCAATCTTTTGAACCAATTTTCTCGAAAATTTTGCTGCCAATTAAATTAAAACATTTGCTGTAAAATATGTTGATACATAACGAATAAAGACAATGATAAATATTTTTGGAAGCTTATTTGCATATGCGGATTTATTGATACAATTCGACATGCATCTTCAAAATTTCAGACTTAGCAAAAT
The DNA here is from genome assembly GCF_918807975.1 of Aplidium turbinatum. Lineage (NCBI taxonomy): Eukaryota > Metazoa > Chordata > Ascidiacea > Aplousobranchia > Polyclinidae > Aplidium > Aplidium turbinatum. The sequence continues at coordinate 54,009,759 of NC_137472.1, forward strand.
AGGGAAAATTGAAAATGATGTCAAGTCTCAACAAAACAAGCAATTTTCGAAAAAAGTTGTGATATATGCTGCAAAAACACTCATAAACGTATTTTGACATCATCTAAATCTATAAACTGAACGTGCGAAGAAAACTTTTGATTTGATTAGGTGTCCTACATATAGGACGCTAGGCATAAATGGGTTAACAATGTTGCGCAATGTTTTAAAGTCATATTATTTTTTATTGTCACATAGCTTTTTAAACCAGAAGCTTCCGTAAACCTTTGCAGAAGTCACTGATACCAAAAAGACATCTGTCTGGAAATGGTTTCAAAACGTAATTCAGTTTAGATATAAAATAAACGAATCTTGTGCATCCTTTGTAGTTTGCTTTTGTGCACAGCAGTATGTTTTGTTTTCGCTAGTGGGCAACTTATAATCCTGCTTAGGCCAACGCAATAATCGCTAAGCGTTTGAAAGCATACCTTTCTGAGTTCTTCGCTCATGGTCAAGCAGCCTAAGACCTGAAACTGAAACCTTCATATTTTGAAATGTATTTCCGTATGAAGCATATAATACTTTCTAAAGTTTAATACAATTAACGTCTACAATTTTCTGCAATAAATAACTGGATTTTCTTTTTAATAACATTTTTCTTCCTGTTGATGTGAGCTCTGGTGTTGCTAATGGCTTTATAGCCTGGTTGATACGCGATGAACAGTGTTCATCTAAGAAATTTTTCAGTAGGCAATACATTTTTTCACTGAGCATTAATTTTTTGTCGCTACCTTTGCAAACTTACAAAAGAAATAAAAACTTCGTGAGTTGTTGGAAGTAGCATGAAAGTATCAAAGATCACGAACAAATTAGAAACTTAATTCAAACAGTGCTTTTTTGCTTTCGCACGTTTTCGAAGATCACATGCTTATAATTAATATAAATATTTTAAATTATAATATGTTTAATAGTAAGATTTAATCCGTTTCAGCTAAAGTTTTTTAGCCCGAGCTCGAGTAATAAAAGAGACAAAGAAAAAAGTATGATTCTCAAAAACATGCATGGGTTGAGACTCGAGAGCAAATGTGAGATTCACTTGGACAAAGAGTTAATGTGTGTCAGGCTGAATTTTTTTAACCCGAGCTCGAGAAATAAGAAAAACAAAAAGGATCGCTTCTTGACAACATGCGTGAATTAAGAGATGTGAAGACTGCTGGAAATCTTTCAAACGCAAAGAAGTTTTCTAAAAGACGTTTAACCCTTTGAAGGTTGGGGGGGGGGCTGTCAATTCAACTTTTTTTTATCAACAGTTGTATCTCTAAAATCACTGAGGCTGCAACTACGAGATTTCTTGACTTTTCCTAACTTTTATTCACCTCTATTGAACTGAAATTTTGAGCGAATAAAGGGGATAAATTGAGAGATTTAATGCATTTCTCAGCACGTTCTCTGAAATATTTCATATTCTATTGTTCAAAATTTTCCCATCAGCTGGATGAAAGTAATTAATTTGGTCCATGTCTCGTTAATCTTAACTGTTTATGTAAAATTATGTAAAAAAATTTTAATCACAACATTGCAATGCATGTTTTTCATTACTCTACCAAAAAATAATGTGTAAACTCACGCTACAATTACAATCATAAGTCACATCAACATTTCAACGTATATGCGCAATTCTAAAATTCACATAGTTTTAATTTTCGAATATGCTCAGCGTGAATAATTTTACAAAGTGAATCCCAAATTTTGAAACCGTGCCTTAAAAAATAACAGAGATATCACTCCTAAAGCATAAGAAGAATCGAAAGCCCCCTCCCCAAACTGAGCAAAACTCTAGAAGCCCAACCTTCTAAGGGTTAAGTATTTTTTATTAAGTATTATACAAATGATATAAATCACAACCTAGCTCCTTGTAATGTGGTAGACTGATAGAGTTAAACGCGGTTATTGCTTGTCAACAGAGAATAGCAAGTTCACAATTTTTAATGATCTTGAAAATAAAGATCAGATCACTAAAGCAATAAGATCCTGAAGATCTAAATTACAGGTTTAAAATTAAAAATGGAGCTCTTGGTCAATAAGTTAGCAATTTGCTCAAGATAGCTGGTATTGCTAACGTTTACTTTTAACTATTCAAGTAGTAAGTATTGCAGTAAGTTAGTGATGGTTGCTATTATATCAACCGTTGTCGTAGTTTGTGTCGGATTGCAATTATTGTTTGACTGCCTTGGTCGTGCAATAAGCTATATAACTGCGCTAGGGATGTCTGCGCATAATTTTAGCTGCCATGCAGTTATATTTGCATTAAGGGTTTACATAAAATCTACCTCGGATGAAGCATGGATAGTTTGATAGAAATGAAACAACCATTCTCAAAACTTAGTTATATGGGCGTGATTGTGATCTGTTTCTGTTAAGCAATCTTTGAGACTCTGATGAGACTTGAAACTAAAGGAAAAGCGAAACATTGACGCAGTGTTGAAAATTTAAAATTGCAGCAAAAAGGAAGCAAGAGTTTGTATGCAAATTTGTTTTGCGTATGATTAGCCTCCTGTAATGTAAAATACTGAAAAAGTTACCAAATTGTCACTTAGTTTCATGCTTTTTGTTATTTTTTAAAGAACACCTTTGAACTACACCATCTTTTGTCAGATTTTTTCTGGTTCGTATTCTAAGCTTTTATTTTTGATACTACATAGTTTCAACTTTTACTGGATTCTTTTACTCCCCTCTGGTTTCGACATCGAACGAAAGTTGCTCAACAAACGGTAGAAACTGTTGCCTACTAAAATTAGGCTAGCAACTAAGGAATAATAGACTAGTTATTCAAGCAAGTAGTTAGCCTGGATTCACAATAGCCTAGTTTTGGTTCAAACAGACCAATAAGGCTTATAAAAAACAAAGTTGGCTTAAAGCAAGCAAAAATTTGGAAATTTTAAGACCAGATACTCAATTTTTTACTTTTTTGTTCCGTCACCGATAATATGATTGATTGATTGAACCTTTATCCTCGGACTGAAAAAGCTTCTTGCAGAGCTTAATCCTGGCAGTTTCGCATATTTGTAGAGGTTTTGAATCACTGACGCAGGCACGGTCACCGAGATTGGCAGAGTGAAGTTTCTGATTGTTGGAATCTTGTTGCCGGGGAATTATTCCATTCATTAGATGCCGCTGAATGTAGAGCAGTCTTTAGAACACGTTGCTCAAGCGCACACCCCGAGAGTCGAACCAGCGCCGCTTGATCTTGAAGCTTCGTTGTTCCAGAAGTCAGTGCTGCTAACCAACTTGGCTATCGGGGCGGACAAATTTGCTATATTTATTTTTGGCTATAGTTATTATTATATCACAACAAAAATACGTGTTCAATAAACTCGGTTTATACAAATACAACTAATAACTTGCGTTGGTGAAGAAAGAATAAGAATAAACGCAATGAATAAAGCCATTATAAACAATAAAACAGGGAGAGTAAGGGTTCAAACCCCTACTCCCCTCCTTGTATACGCCACCAGTAACAGATCCAGGAGGGCATCTAGTTACGTGTCCTTTTAAAAACGAAAAAAAAGCACTTAATTTTTCTCTGTTTTTGCAAAATGTTTTCGCTTGCTTCGCTGGCTCGATGTGTGTATGTGTCATATCCAGGTTTACGCCTGATGGTTGAAGATTTAGATTAAGCAGACAAGAGAAGGCAAGGAACCTCATAGGTTTCCCATATGATTTCCAATAGATAGCTCGATCATACTTCATATTCTTATCGCTAGCGGCATAGAAATTGGTTGTTTCCAACAGTGTATATAAATATATTGGAATGTTTTAATGGTTAAAATTCTGGTGCTCTCCCCTCAGTTTTTGTTCATTTTCGATTCGCTTTTGTACGTTTAAGTGCTTTTATTGTGCTCTTTTCAAAATAACTGACACTGCAAAAAGAGCAAAATAAAAGTTGCCAGATCAGAAACTTTAAAACGCTTTGCAATACCGTACAAGAAACCATGCCGTCGGTTCAGTCGTGGTGCATGGATTGGCCACTTTCTTGGAAGGCTTACACGTAGACAACAGCGAATATTATATCTGTTTCAGGGCCGTTCACAGGATTTCTCGGGCCCGGTACCAATTTTTTTTCGGGCCCCCTTCAGCGACAATGTTATGAATATAAAAGTTGTGTACAAACTTTTATTGATGTCGTGTAAGCATAGTCATTTAACAAATCTTGCGCAATCTTAAAATTTCTTGAACCGCAAAACTTACTACCTCTACCTAGCGGTTGCCTTTCTGAACTTTTATTTGTCACATGGCGCTAGAGTATTACTTCCCGATTCCATTGATGTTTCAATCGTCATTCTAGGCTCACCAGAAAAGAATTTACAGCAAAGTTAGTGCAGACAGTCAGAAAGTTTTCAATTTTATTTGGGAAAGGTGTTTGGGCCTAGGTCAAACATTTGCTGATTGTTGCAATGTGAAAAGCGGTTTTGGTCTAATATTAGTCCAGAAATAGAGATAGCAATCTTCTTAACTGTGCCGTTTCAGTTTAAGTTTGAACAAATATTAGACTGTTCATTTTAAAATTCGTGTTTCGGGTAATATTCGTGGTTAGGGAAATCACTATACTTGACTGAATTCTTATTTTACTGTTTGGTGGCTGAAGTGGCTATTTTACAGTACCACCAGAAAGCTGAAGGAGGCCCGGTACCCAGAAGAGGCCCGGTACTTTACCATCTGATGGCTGAAATGGCTGTTTTAACTTCTGATGGCATTTCCTTTAGATCTGATTATATTAAGATCTTGGTAATGTTTGAAGTCGCGGGAAATTTTTAAATCCGGGCCCCTTAAATATTCCGGGACCGGGTCCAAAAGTACTACCTAGACCCCCCTGTCAACGCCCCTGATCTGTTTAATTTTTACGATATATCAAATAGGCACTAGCAATTCTAATGTCGACTCTGGCTCCAGCCAAACTCCGAAGACGGAGACAACAATGGTTCCGGCTCGGAAATGTGTATGCAAGCTGTGGGTATGGTTATAGTCAAATTCTTGAGTAAATCTAACCTGTCGTATCTTTGTGGTATTGTAGTAATGCAAAAATGCACATGTTGCCTAATATATTGGTCCTTAATGTAGCCTATATAGCCTATCTAAGATTGAAAATGGGATCAAGGAAGTCAACCTAAAAACCTTAATCTCTTAAAAGCAATAATAAATCGGGCGGATGGAAAACATTGCCAAATTTGAAATCTACCCAAAAGTGGACCTTTCCGAAGAACCCTAAGCATTGCTATTAAACACCTTCTTGAAAGAGCGGTTGATAACCGCTTTACTGCCTGGTGAGAGTGGTGTACCAACATCCGCTAGGTTAGAACATTGATTATGAAGCAGATATTACTAAAGGCCTGAAGCCCCGGCCGGCCGCCAAAATGTTTCCTAGGTGTATCACAACCTAAGCACTTCAAAACGCTACATCATAATGGAGGAGCTTTTTGCCCAACTTTTTGCCAAGCTTTTTGCCGAGGCCAACAAATACAAATGTTCTTTATCACCAATTTAATGTGCTCAGAATTGACGATATTATTAAATTAGAGTATGCACAATTTATGTACAAATATGTGCATAAAATGCTGCCCCGGGCCTTTGCTGGCTGCTTTATTTTTGTAAACAAAATTCACCATCATAAAACCCGTCAGAACCAAAAGAATGATTTATATTTGCCATCTACAACGTTAAACTCTGGTAAGAAGATGCTATGTTTTAATGGAGTGAAACTATGGAATCAAGTACCAAAAGAAATAAAAGAAAAGTCTTATAATGTTTTTAAATTTAAATATAAATGTTTATTAAAGAATTGTACAAAGATCACTCCTGAAACGTATTATCCGCTTATTTCTCTACACAGTTTTTTTTATGTTGCCCTGTGTTATTCCATTGTTAATGTATTATGTAAAGTGCTGTTATTGTGCTATATATTATTTTTAATTATATATGTGTTAATCTTCTTAATTTTGGGTTTTTTGTTTAAATGTTTGGGTGGCAGCTGACTTTGGTGACCTTTTGATCTTTCGCTGCCATCCTTGTTGTGCGAATTATTTGTGTTTATTGTGTTTTGCTTTTTGTGTCTTTCTTTTTCGCCAACAAAACAAAAAATAAACTGAACTGAGCTGGTATTACAAAACTAGTTCGCTTGGTTTAAAAAATACCGCATCGACAATGATGCACACGACGACGATTGGGTCAGTAACTACCCTGCAAATGAATTTTGCTATCGGTTTCCAAAAACAAAATAATGAGAAATTAGCAACATTTAACGTGGCAAAATGTTATGCACTCAATGATATAGAATTTCAGAAAATTGAATGACATCAAAAAAATTGACATGGTTACCAGGAAACAACTTAGTTTTAAATGGTGCAAAAGAGTAGCTATTTACCCGCAAAGTGTTAGGCTACTTGCCTTTTAACAACCACTCTGGGATTAAAACTCATCGCAGAATCGCAATTTAAATGGTTATAAGTTGTTTTACCTTAAACCAAAGCAGATCAAGAAAATGTACAAAATAACCTATATACCAAGCAACAAGCAAAAACAAATTTTTTCAATCATGACATCATGCTTTCCGCATGTAAAACTTACTACTGCTCAGCAACATGATGCGACATCAAGCATTAACAGGTAAAATATGATTTCACAAAATTAACACGTTTTAGAAAGTAACTATTGCAATGCATTGCGGAAGCACTCATAAACGGTTTTCCATTTGATCTTCACTTCAACTTTGTTAAAGCAGATTGACTTCAATCGTAGTAGGCATACAGTGGAGAGAAGGATATCTGTCCCATCCAATGATCATTATCATCCATCTCTGATGCTCACACCTCCACCAACCACGAATGCATAAGATGGAGGAGGAGCTATCAACAAAATAGAACAATTTGAAATGAAACGTTTAAAACAAAAAAAATTGCTTCATTTGGGACCACATGAGGAGCAACTGTCTTGGTAACTATGAAGTCTTTTGCTGCTTTGAGTTGTTTGTTGTGTTAGATCAGTAATCGTATTGCGCTGTATGATGTCACAACTGATATGAAGTAAAATGATTTCATTGCAAAACCTAAATTGGAGCATATAAGTTTTGACTATAAAGCTTATACTGTAAGCTTGATAAAAAAAATCTTACGTTGAGTAATTGGAGGTTGATCATTGTGTTTGGACATCCCTGGGAGAGGCAGCCATTGTAGAAGTCGTTGGCTCGATTGGGGGCGCAATGACATCGTGAAGCGCCGCATTGTTGGAGGATGGCTCTCGTAGAGGAATGGTGCCCAATGTGATTGGGACGCTGACCTTGGTTTTGGCCGCTTGGAACAACCACGTAAAACTGTTGAAAAATTCGTCGAAGTTTGAACTCAAAGTCAAACGTGAAAAGTCAAAACTTACTTTCATATTTCCTTGTAACTGAAAGCGAAATAGCTTTGACCAAACCAGAAAATTTCAAGTAGCTTGATGTTAAACTTCCTTCATGCAATAACTTTAGCATCTTAAACAATTCAATAAGACAATTCAGTCTAAACAATTTGTGAAATGTAACTTTATATTGAAATTTTTGTGGTATTCTTATGATTACGCGAAATAAAGTTTTGCTGGACTTGGCCTCTCTTTAAACCAAATGTCGATTTGTGGTTTTTATCAATAGAGAAAAAGGAGAAGCTGTCAATATTAAACTATAAGTTTACGATCGATTCAAGCAATCACTGTCTACTAACCTTCAACTTGTAGGTGATTATGATTAAGCCGCAGTATTGAAGGAAGGATGGTGGAAATGCAGGAATCTAAGTAAGAAAAAGGGCGTTTAATTCAACGCCAAAATAACACGTAACACGGAGTGTGAATGAAATAAAAATATCGGTTAAAATCGTGTACGAAATAAGCAGATACGTCGCTTTTTTCCTAAAGATTATTCCAGCTAACCAGCGGTTTTGTGCAAAATCTCGACCAGACTGGAAAGCAGCAAAGAATCGCACGGGTCAAATCACACTGCAAATATTTTGCTAAGATTCTAGTTTGACCTCTTCTTAACGAAATTTTACGATATGGACGGAATAAGAATACTTAAGTTTTTTCAAATTATGCATTTTTACTTATTTAGTTTTGTAAAAAATTGGTCACAAATATTTGTTGCGAAAGTAAATAAACGAAAGATAACAAAAGCTAAGCAACACCTGCAATCTTTCATTCCTCCATTCAATCGAACCTCCTCTTCTACATCCTGGTCCCTTAACAGAGGCCACTTTCTTTTTTGCCGTACATGAATTACCCGGGATTTGATAAGTGACTTGCTGTTCGAGTGCAGCCTTGGTGCTAGACATGCCAGACGAACTAAAAGATAAATAGTTGAAACTATACGTTATGGAAGAATGATTTAATTTTGCAAAGTCATCTAAGCTAAAACATGTGTAAAGTTAATACTCATATCTAAATTTCGTGCAATTTAATATTCAAGCAAATAAAAGGTTAAACACAATAAAAATACGTGATCATAACAACCCATGCTTGAAAGTATTCAGGCTTTTGGGTTGAGACGTGTGTTTTGGCGCTTTTTTAACTTTTTTTTAAAACTGGAAGGAATTAGCTTTATCCATTTAAAAATAAAGTGAGAAAACTCATTTACCTGGCATTTTTAACACTTGCATTGACCATTATAAACTCTCCAGACACAAAACCGGATTTGTCAAGATGAACTTGCGCTTCTATAGGTCCACTGGTGCAACACAGATAGCATAATGTTTTTGAATCATTGCTTGATATCGGCAACTGTTGAAAAAAAAAGTAAGTGTTGAAGGACTCAGTTCCAATAGCATTGAAAAATTTGATATTTTTTTAGCACTAACGTAATAGATTTTCTGTGATAAGATTGTTTGTCGTGTTCTATCTCAGTCAACATGAGTCACACAACCAAGTGGTCTCAACTGCAGCAACACCAAGTCAAATTGAAATATGGGGTGTAGGCTATTCTTAAAATTATTAATACACTATAAAGAACACAGAAAGCGCAAGCGAGATGTTATTTAAGAAAGAAGATTGCGTTGAAATAACGTAATATTACAAAGACATCAGAAAGTTAACCTGAAAATGAAGAAGTGACAAGAAGTAATACCAAATCGACTACTTAAATTATACGTTTTTAAACATACATAAATACAGTACATACTGAGCGCAAAACAATTGCATACCCTCAAGTTAGCATTAAGGTTAAGATCCAGCATGCCAAGAACTGTGAATGCTACTTTTGTGTTGTGGTTAAACTTCCATGGTCTTTCAATAATTGTTGCTTTGATGGAATATCTGACATGGCCAACAGTACCTGTAAGTTGGTTGTGAGGTTATCCACTGAAAACTTTGTCAAGTAATAAACTAAGTAAGTTATCATCGTCAGCCTGTGTGGAACCAAATGTTTTGACATCAATCACCTGCATCGCTTGAGAATCTTTAAAATGGTTGTGGGTTTTGGAAGTGTTGCTGAATATGTTTGGTTTTTAAAATCGCTTTCACAAAGCAACCATTTTTTTTGATCATCTTCTTTATTTTACAAGTGTAAAATATACCAAATCCACGTTCTCTTGTGGCATGAGAAAATAATTTTTTGAAAACTTTTCAAGATCCAAAAACTAGTTAACAAGTTATCGTTTGGAAGGATAACTTAGACAGCAAAATCCGTCACTTTTACATTGATTTAACGTCTGCAGACGTTGAATCAATGTAAAAATGACTGATTTGCTGTCTGGGAAGAGGTTAATGCGTGAAAGTGGTAACAAGTATTAAACGAAGTGAACAGAACTAATAATTTACAAAACGCTACAATTCCTCAAATTATGCGATGATGATGGCATGCAAATTTTTTCACATTTAAAAGATGTTTTTTTTTATCTTTTTAACGTCTGCAACGTTGTTTCAATGTAGAAATGATAATAATTTACTTGGGGCTTCTCAGTAAAGTCATCCAAACGTACGAGGAGCATTTCTCTTGTAATGAACGATTCTTTCGCTCCATCAATTCTTTCCACTGAATGGTGAACATTTTTCATGCAGTTATTGTTTTCATTCTGCGTTGCAAAGTCTGGACCCAGAATGCTTATCGAATATTTATTCAGTTCAGGTAAGGTTGATAAGGACGCCAAGTACAGTCAAAAACATGTTGCCACAATTTTTAAACTTTTTTTAATAATTTTTAAACATAATTTTTAAAATAATTTAAAATATGCTTTGCTGCTGCAAAAAATTCTTTGATCACAATTTTAAGGTTAACACAGTTTGCTTCTATGCTCATTGTTCACCTTCAAATGAAGATGGTAAGTTTGTTGGGAGTTGGAAGCTGAATGGATAAACGTTTTGGCCAACAGGGATTTGCTTGGCTTCTTCTGTGTGTCCACCGGAACCTACAGAAAAACAAAAAATTGTAAAATAACGCTATGCTTTGATTGGTTGAGTTTTTATCCTCTGACTGAGAAAGCTTCTTTGAGAGCTTAATCCTGTACAGTGTCAATACAAGTTGCTTGTAAAGCCAATATTGTACCAATATTGGCCCAATAGGCCTACTGTGAAGTCTGCTGGGACGTGACTGATGGATGCAAACTTTAGCATGATTTAAATGGACACTTTAATTTAATGACAAGTAGAATGATAGACTCCTTAAGTAAAGGACTGGAACCTCCCATGCTCGGGGTTTGTAACTTGAGTCTGAGTGATTAACTTGAGTCTTGGCTAAAATGACTTCTAGAGAAACTAGAAACACAATCCTGGATTCCAAATTAGGGTTTTTGAGGATGGCTAGTTCAATAGTGTTACTTTCAACACCATCTGAGGTCATTTTCAAGGTCAAAATATTATATTTTAAGGTCAAGTTACGGAATTTTGGTCATTTTTTCCCATTTTTGCGTCTAAATTGTAAAGCAAAACCGTTTGAAAGAAGTCTGTGACGAAATATGATATTGTGCACCTACTGCATCTATTGTGGAAGATGTTTTCTCTACACTGCGTAAGTTCTTTGAAGTTCTTTTTATTTATTTTGGGAAATATCTTGGTGATTTTGTAGGGTTTTTACCTATCTTACGACCCCAGCGTAGGGTTTGGCTGTCTAATTGTCGTATTTTTTGTTTATAAAAAGGAAATAAAAAGGATGATTTAGGGAATATTGAGTGACTCTAAGTCTCTAATTAAAAACGGATAATAAAGAAGGATAATTTAGGCTTCTGGATGTCTAGTCTAGGGGTATGACTTCCTACAAAAAAGCAAACGAATTAAATAGGATTAAACATTTTTTATTAATCAGTGTTACAAATTTGCTATTCGGGGATTGAAAAATATCTCTAATCAATATTATTTATTGCGACCGGTGTCAGAAGAGCGACATTCCCCAGTCGTGAATTTAACTTTCTTGTTCTAAGTTCAGTCCGTTCGCTTTGCAAGTCTATTTTCGAAATGCTTGTGTTTTTCAATTCCCCGCTTACTTCATAATATACCGGTAGAGCCTTTTCATCAATAATAGCTATCGTAAGAATCAAGGGAAAAGCAATTCAGGTTACATAGTTATGTCGCATTAGAAATACAGATGTGTTGAGCTAGATTCTGTGTGAGTGGCGTTTGTTAACAGGAAGCTTGACTTATGTTCTGTGAGAACGTTAGGTTTTGAATTTGCAGCATTGAAATGCATTTTGCAATAATGATAAATTTCGGTCAAATGTTAAAATATAAATTTGTTAGTTAAAAACATGGTACATGTTACACACTTCCCTCCTTACGGCAAAATAACAGATAAATAATATTACAATAACTCGGTTATACATGATGCAATAATATATAGGTGTGTGGTTATAAGATATGTTTTTTACAAAGAAAATTGACAATTGTAGGCTAACAATTGTTAGGGGAAGACACATGACCCCCCTCCATTCGTGGGATGAGGAGATTGGACGCACACATAAGTTAACAAGTAGTCGATAACGTGATTGCAGGGATAACAGTCGTTTATCATAAGAGATAAGGCGATGTCTTAAGTTCCCTGGGAGCCATTTTGGCTTAGTAGGCTACGATATACAATAATTGCAGGACTGTAATAGGCTACAGTAATTGCGGTTACAGGGGTAACAGTCGTTTATCATAAGAGATAAGGCGATGTCTTAAGTTTCCTGGGAGCCATTTTGGCTTAGTAGGCTACGATATACAATAATTGCAGGACTGTAATAGGCTACATTAATTGCGGTTACAGGGGTAACAGTCGTTTATCATAAGAGATAAGGCGATGTCGTATGTTCCCTGGAAGCCCTTTGGCTTGTGTAGGCAAGACAGCAGTGGCTTAACTAATGGGTTGGGTACAGTTTTACCTCTTGTCCATGAGGAATGCAGTTTCACCTCATGCTCAGGAGGATCCATGAGTTGGGTACAATTTTACCTCTTGTCCAGGAGGGATGCAGTTTCACCTCATGCTCAGGAGGATTTATGGGTTGCAGCTGCTACGTTGCTGCGTCATTCTTGATTAAGCATTACGAATCATTTTAAAAATAAAATACACAATTAGTTAGTTACAATTAGACTACTAGTCCCTACTGAAACAAACCTTACAGAATACCTTCTTGACTTGGTTGCTCTCAAGACCAAAGAAGAAAGTTTTCTAGATTATTACAAGGAGCAATACAACGTTAGAATCACGGACCCCAGACAGCTTCTATTTCTTTCAAGACCAAGATGAAAGATATCCGGAAGGGAGGAATAAAATCAGCCAATCAGAAATGAAGGAGGAAATATGGATGGGGAATAAAATCCCTGATTGATGATGAGAAAAATGGCTGAGGAATAAAATGCAGAAATAAAAATCGTTCAAACAAAAATGATTAACGTCTGATTAACTCAATAATATGATAAAAACAACAGTTTTGTGAAAAAAGGTTTAGTGCAGTCAAACTAAATAGAATCTTTTTCAGACAGTCAGACAATCAATCAACCCATAAAACATTTAACAACCATGTAATATAAATATTGCCACATTGGTGACCCCCGAACGTAAGTTGGATTGGAAAATGAATAAAAACTTAATTAACAATTCGCGCACCACTCTGGTGACACCCAAGAAAAACTTCAAGAAAAATTCTCCCCAAAACAGAAAGATTTGGAGAAAAAGCAGAAAGATCAGCCGTGAAAGATTTGGCAAGTAAGCTCTGCCACAACTTCTATTTCCAGCTTAAAAATGCACGAACTCATCAATCCTTTAAAACATGTTAGGCCTACACTTTGCCTTTGGACGAGCCCCCAGTGTAGGGTTTTGCCTATTCTAACTGTCGTAATTTGTTTATGAAAATAAAAATAAAAAGGATAATTTAGGGAATATTGAGTGACTCTAAGTCTCTAATTAAAAAAGGATAATAAAGAAGGATAATTTAGGCTTCTGGCTGTCTAGTCTAGGGGTATGACTTCCTACAAAAAAGCAACCGAATTAAATAGGATTAAACATTTTTTATTAATCTGTGTTACAAATTTGCTATTCGGGGATTGAAAAATATCTCTAATCAGTATAATTTATTGCGACCGGTGTCAGAAGAGCGACATTCCCCAGTCGTGAATTTAACCTTCTTGTTCTAAAGTTCAGTCCGTTCGCTTTGCAAGTCTATTTTCGAAATGCCTGTGTTTTTCAATTCCCCGCTTACTTCATAATATACCGGTAGAGCCTTTTCATCAATAATAGCTATCGTAAGAATCAAGGGAAAAGCAATACAGGATACATAGTTATGTCGCATTAGAAATACAGATGTGTTGAGCTGGATTCTGTGTGAGTGGCGTTTGTTAACAGAAAGCTTGACTTATGTTCTGTGAGAACGTTAGGTTTTGAATTTGCAGCATTGAAATGCATTTTGCAATAATGATAAATTTCGGTCAAATGTTAAAATATAAATTTGTTAGTTAAAAGCATGGTACATGTTACGCACTTCCCTCCTTACGGCAAAATAACAGATAAATAATATTACAATAACTCGGTTATACATGATGCAATAATATATAGGTGTGTGGTTATAAGATATGTTTTTTACAAAGAAAATTGACAATTGTAGGCTAACAATTGCTAGGGGAAGACACATGACCCCCCTCCATTCGTGGGATGAGGAGATTGGACGCACACATAAGTTAACAAGTAGTCGATAACGTGATTGCAGGGATAACAGTCGTTTATCATAAGAGATAAGGCGATGTCTTAAGTTCCCTGGGAGCCATTTTGGCTTAGTAGGCTACGATATACAATAATTGCAGGACTGTAATAGGCTACATTAATTGCGGTTACAGGGGTAACAGTCGTTTATCATAAGAGATAAGGCGATGTCTTAAGTTCCCTGGAAGCCCTTTGGCTTGTGTAGGCAAGACAGCAGTGGCTTAACTAATGGGTTGGGTACAGTTTTACCTCTTGTCCATGAGGGATGCAGTTTCACCTCATGCTCAAGAGGATCCATGAGTTGGGTACAATTTTACCTCTTGTCCAGGAGGGATGCAGTTTCACCTCATGCTCAGGAGGATTTATGGGTTGCAGCTGCTACGTTGCTGCGTCATTCTTGATTAAGCATTGCGAATCATTTAAAAAATAAAATACACAATTAGTTAGTTACAATTAGGCTACTTGTCCCTACTGAAACAAACCTTACAGAATACCTTCTTGACTTGGTTGCTCTCAAGACCAAAGAAGAAAGTTATCTAGATTATTACAAGGAGCAACACAACGTCACAATCACGGACCCCAGACAGCTTCTATTTCTTTCAAGACCAAAATGAAAGATATCCGGAAGGGAGGAATAAAATCAGCCAATCAGAAATGAAGGAGGAAATATGGATGGGGAATAAAATCCCTGTATGATGATGAGAAAAATGGCTGAGGAATAAAATGCAGAAATAAAAATCGTTCAAACAAAAATGATTAGGGGAAGGTGGGGTTAGTTGAGTCATGTTTCAGATTTTTCCTTATAATTTTTTACCTATTGTAGATACACCTATCAAAGTCTAAGTGAAACAAAGGTAACGAAGTATGCTTGCTACTACTCATTTATCAAAATGCTATCTCACGTTTAATTGTCATTTTTATTACCTTGAACACAGAGCATCGTTTGACTCAACCAACCCCGCATGCAGGGTTAGTTGAGTCAGTGGGTGGAGTTAGTTGAGGCGCAATGGCATTCATGAGATGCATAATTTTTTGGGGCTATTGGGCACCGTCCCCATCTGATCTATGCCATCAATAAACGTTTACTATATCCAGAAGTGGGGAATAACCTATACTTTGTACTATGGGCCACAAGAAATATTAAAAATACCAGGCGGGCCACATGGCTCCTCCAAATTCGCCCGCTTCCACAAACTTTTCATAAAAAAAGAGTTTTCACAGCAACCAGTCACAAATTTTCTTCGAATTTGCCCGACTTCATGCCATTTCTCTAAAAGAAATTTAAAAAAAGGTCTTCACCGCAGCCAGGCCCAAATTTCTCTCGATTTCGCCGACTTCATGCCATTTCTCTAAAAAAAAGGTCTTCATATCGCCCAGACCCAAATTTCACAAGTATTATCAAAAGCGACATGAAATCTAATACTTTTCATGCTCCCACAGGCCACATTATATTGCTTTGCGAACCACATTTGGCCCGCCGGCCGTAAGTTCCCTACCCCTAAATTAATCACAAGTGGACATGTAAAAACAGCACTGTTGTCGGTGCACGCCAAATGTGCCCAACTGTTGCATTGGCAACATGTAGAACTACCACTTCCACCATAGGACAGCACGAGTTGCATCAAGTGCAGCAATAACGAATCGAGCAATTCCAAGAGTATTGATGGTGCCGATCATAGTCACCAAATCTCCTCTATCCCTAAAAACAATAGACCCAACTTGTTTCATGCCTTGTTTGAGCATCCCATCTTTACTTTAGAAGCATCAGCTCCAGTTTCATTTATCTTCTTCAAACATCTACGAAACGTTTCTTTGTCCACACCAACTCTTTCTGCTGCCTTTCTTAACGACATACCATCTTGCACTAACTTCAAACCAGCTTCAAAAGTCTCCATAAGCCATTGTCCACGACCAGTTTTTTTTATAATTTTTAAGACTTAATTTGAAAATATTTTAAAGCTAAACAGAAAAGTAATAATCAAATAATAGCTCATTTTGTCCAAGTAACTGAATTAATAATGCGCGTTTAGCAATAAAATTCAGAAGTAAGATTTCAGCAGCCTGCAACTTGAGGTAGGGTTAGTTGAGTCACTGCCTCAACTAGTCCCGCAGCTATTGACTCAACCAACCCCAATCCTTCCTCGTGACAATTATTGAAAGTATTATCTATACGTAAAGCTTTATCAGTTTTACACAAATGCACTGTGCATAAGATAGCTATAAACTATATGAAACTTCGACGCTATCTTCGCTTACGCCTATCATAGCTTCAGCATCCTAATCAACTTTGAGCTGAAAATATTTACTTTTTAGTCCAAAAAATGGCATTTTGCTGACTGTATAACCTGTATAACTTACACAGCTGCTAAAACAAGATGGACGCAGTTACCCATAATGCTTATTATTTCAAGCAATTAATCTTCACGAAGTCATGCTTGGTTAGTTAGAAAACAATGGTGACTCAACCAACCCACTGACTCAACTAACCCCACCTTCCCCTAACGTCTGATTAACTCAATAATATGATAAAAACAACAGTTTTGTGAAAAAAGGTTTAGTGCAGTCAAACTAAATAGAATCTTTTTCAGACAGTCAGACAATCAATCAACCCATAAAACATTTAACAACCATGTAATATAAATATTGCCACATTGGTGACCCCCGAACGTAAGTTGGATTGGAAAATGAATAAAAACTTAATTAACAATTCGCGCACCACTCTGGTGACACCCAAGAAAAAGTTCAAGAAAAATTCTCCCCAAAGCAGAAAGATTTGGAGAAAAAGCAGAAAGATCAGCCGTGAAAGATTTGGCAAGTAAGCTCTGCCACAACTTCTATTTCCAGCTTAAAAATGCACGAACTCATCAATCCTTTAAAACATGTTAGGCCTACACTTTGCCTTTGGACGAGCCCCCAGTGTAGGGTTTTGCCTATTCTAACTGTCGTAATGTGTTTATGAAAATAAAAATAAAAAAGATAATTTAGGGAATATTGAGTGACTCTAAGTCTCTAATTAAAAAAGGATAATAAAGAAGGATAATTTAGGCTTCTGGCTGTCTAGTCTAGGGGTATGACTTCCTACAAAAAAGCAACCGAATTAAATAGGATTAAACATTTTTTATTAATCAGTGTTACAAATTTGCTATTCGGGGATTGAAAAATATCTCTAATCAGTATAATTTATTGCGACCGGTGTCAGAAGAGCGACATTCCCCAGTCGTGAATTTAACCTTCTTGTTCTAAAGTTCAGTCCGTTCGCTTTGCAAGTCTATTTTCGAAATGCCTGTGTTTTTCAATTCCCCGCTTACTTCATAATATACCGGTAGAGCCTTTTCATCAATAATAGCTATCGTAAGAATCAAGGGAAAAGCAATACAGGTTACATAGTTATGTCGCATTAGAAATACAGATGTGTTGAGCTAGATTCTGTGTGAGTGGCGTTTGTTAACAGAAAGCTTGACTTATGTTCTGTGAGAACGTTGGGTTTTGAATTTGCAGCATTGAAATGCATTTTGCAATAATGATAAATTTCGGTCAAATGTTAAAATATAAATTTGTTAGTTACCTTTAGCTAACATTTTATTGAAAGTTGATGTCCTCAATGTAAGTGACAAAGAAAAGTCTTTGGGATGCCTCAAGAGGCAAGAAAAGCTTTCCAACTAGTGATAGACATTGTCTATTATGGTGTCATCTTGTCATGTATTGTCAATTTGTGAATTATATTGTAATCATAGACTCCTTTAGATAATAGCCATAGTGTTGAGAAATACATAATTATGATGTTTATGTAATAGCATATTTCGTCACAGACTTCTTTCAAACAGTTTTGCTTTACGATTTAGACGCAAAAATTGGCAAAAATAACCAAAATTTTAACTTTTAACTTTTATCATAGGTTGAGTAACAAACAGTGACGTTCGGTGGCTTAAACCATTGGGAAAGCAACTTGGAAATATGTTGCAGCAAGGTAGTAGGCACGAGGGGCGTAACCGTCGGGCGAAGCCCGAAGGCGTGTTGCCGAAGGCAACACTTCCAGCGGGGGGTCTGGGGGGCCTCCCCCAGAAAATTTTGAAAAACACTTCCAATTTGGTGCGCTCTGAGAGCATTTCCAAAACAAAATCTTCGGACTTTCCCAGCCCGAGGATAAAGATTCAATCAATCAATCAAACTGGGACTAGTCTAGAATGTTGGCTGCTTTTTTAGACTGAGCACAAAAACTTATTGTCAATGTCATCTGTAAGCATTTACAACATGCATTGGACTGGTGCACTAGTAAAGAGCAAATAATTAGCCTATAAATTAAGCTAGTCCATTCTTGAAGAACACAAGTATGTTTGCTCTGAACTTGTGATGTCAGTCTATTGACCCAAAGAATTTAAAAAACACTTGTGCTGTTTCAGTACTGGTTGGTTAATGTACCCTTTGGAATTGCATGTCTTATTGTAGAATCTATGTTTTTTTTGGTAAGAGAACCAGCTTTATTTTCAGCGTACTCAGTAGCCTATAGTTACAAGCCCGAAAATCACTCATGCGTAGAGGCTGTATTCCTTTCGCCTGAAACCAAAAGCAGCCGCTATGAGATACGCATTGACGTCACTGGGAAAGCAAGTTTAACCATAACACCAGATAACACATCTGATTGGCTAAGCAGCTGGTGTCGTTTTGCAAAACGATTGAGGATTGGATAAAACGAAGGCGTTTTTCAATGTAAGGTAAGCACTTTTGAAAGTTGATTTCCCTGGAGCTTCAGTGATGGTTTCTGACAAAAGCGTTTGCGTTAATTGGCATTTATAGGCAAGAAATGCGGTTTGGTGAGGACTTAGATACTCACAAGAGTTACGAGTAATTCTAGTCACGAACACAGTAATTTTCAAGTTAAAATAGACTTGATAAAAATAATAAGAAGTTAAACCTAGAATTCAGTCATTATATTTTGCATAGTTTTCGCTCAGGTAAGCACTGCTTTCCTTGCTTTCCCTCACCGATCGTCACTGGTAACAAACAAGTTACCTTTTCCAAATACGTACATATCTTTATCAAAATATTTTTCTTTTGCCCTGTAATGATGGGTTGTCGGCATAGCCGTACGAGACCAAACCATTTTGGGGGGGCAGAAAGTAATTTGCCCAAATGTGCACGCTTTTATAGAAATTGCCCAAATATAATGTATGCGGTGCATGATAACAGTGAAAAAGCAACATAACAAGATCACCAGCAGTGGCGTAGCCAGTAATTTTGAAAGGGGGGGGGGGTTTGAGGGCGTGTTTTGCTTATTACGATACCCAGCAGCGGGGGGTCTGGGGGGCTTCCCCCAGAAAATTTTGAAAAATTACTTTGAATTTGGTGCATTCTGAGAGTATTTTCAACAAAAATGTGGTTATGAATATTCCTGTAAAATGGTGCTGTCCGGTGGCATAGCAAAAGGATAAGATCATGTTTTCTTCAGTATTTTTCGGAAATAAAGCTACAATTCTCAATGTTTCCTTGTTGCTAATTCCTGGCTGAGATATTTGAATATTTGGTAATGGCAAAACTCGCTCTTTGCAATACCCAGCCCCCCCCCCGGCTACGCCACTGATCACCAGCTAGCTAGAATTTCTTACCAAAGTAATCAAGATAGAACAACTGAATTCATCTTTGAAGAGCATGGTAAGTAAGAGTAACAAATATTGTTTTACACATCACAAATAATAAACAAGGCCACTTAAATATTCAGTTGTGATGTCATAAAAGACTCAGAAAAATAAACATTGCAGGAAACCGGCTCAGGGTGACCATGCGGATTCAGAAAAAAGTAATTAAATGTAATCAAACACAGACATACCGTACTACTTCTGTTCAAATAAACTTTGTTCAATCAATTAAAGTAGTTTTGATGATACGAATTTTAGTACAAAAATAAAAAGGTCTGGCAGCACTACTTCTAAAAATATGGTTAGGCCAGGTAATTTGATGACAAAAATAACTAAGTTTAATATGTTCTAAGTTTGCATACAGACGGTGACGTAGGATTCAAAGAAACCAATTAGCCTAACAGTATGTATTTACATTGATTCAATGTCTGAATATTGAATAATATTCAATCATCGGATTTGCAGAAGGCGTCGTTAGATTTTCAAAAAATCGCCGAATAGGAAACTCGCCGAAAAAGGCTCTCACCGAATAGGGAACTCGCCGAATAGTAGCAGAACCTTTTATGAAAGTAACCAAACAAAGCTAAGCAATACCTTAACATTACAGTACTTTTAACAGGTATAACATGTTTTTGTTAAATGTTGTGGTGTTGCTTAGCTATGTCCATTTATGGTTGAAAAAGTACTGTGACCTTCCCACCCGAATTGTTTTGTAAAAGTAGGCTATTCACCAGATTTATATAAATTCCTATTTTGTAGTTGCCCAAATCAAGATGATGCATTTATGGATAGGCTATTATGAAAAAAATTAAAGACTTTGTAAATTTTGATGCCGAGGCAACTGCATCATGCCAATTTGGGCAGTTTTATAAATAGGCCTAGACTATGATGAGATAATTTCATATTTTTGTTGCCCAAATCTAAACGATACAGTTATGTAAATGGGAAAAATTAATAAATTTGTTCATTTTAGGGAAACTGCCTCACGCTAATTTGGGCAGTTGCATAAACAGAACATAAACAGACAGTTTCATCAAATAATTTCATGTTTTTAGCTGCCCAAATCAACACGATGCATTTGTGAAAATTAATAAAATTAGCTTTATAGCAAATTTTGTGTTTTGATTTGGGCAATTTCACAAAAGTATTAGAGACATATTTTGGTGGCTGCCCAAATTGGCATGATGCAGTTGGTTAAATGCATTTCGTACTATAGTTTGATCACCATGCAATACAATACATCAATACGGGTGTGCCAAATGAAAATTTTGCGGCACATTTTTTGTGCAAATAAGAGGCTGTACTTAGTTTGATAGGTAAAATATATTAATTTATAGTTTTTCTTAATTCATGCAACTTTGTAGCTTTTTATATAGCAATTTTTGCCCTAATAATTTTAAGATTTTGCCCGGATTCGCGACGTTTTGAAACAACAGGGGGGCGGCTGCCCCCCCTGCCCCCCTGGCTCGTACGGCTATGGTTGTCGGGTTTTCTCCGCCCTGGCTTTCACTCCAATGCACATAAGCTTGTCCGCGAAAGCGAATTTTAATTGCTGAACAACAATCACAAATGCCAATTTGACAAACAGTATTCATATACCAAAGTTGCATGACAAAAGGGGCCTTTTTACTCCAGACACATTGTGGCGGTTCATGAAGTTCACTAAAATGACATGCGATCATGGAGAGACGGCTGAAAAGGCACTTCAAGACCCGATACCCTAAGCATTGTCACAGGGGATACTAAAGTAGGCCTATCCCCTGCCTTTGAGCTACCAAAAAAATAATGGATGACTTTAAATCGTTTCCGTACTGTTATTGGTCGCTTCAAGCACAAAATGTTTCACTGGTGTAGGTTTTACTCATCAGCGTGCACATGTGACAAACCTCTAACAATAGGCCTACCATATTTTCATCGCCTAAAAAGAGGACACGTTTCGCCAGCGGGTAAAATAGAAGTGGAATGTTACGTATGAAGAATTTTTTACATCCTTTTGGATAATTATAGGCGTATGCGGGAAAAATTACAGCAAAAAACAGACACAAAAAACCCAGACAAATTTGTTTTTCGCAATCCGATTTGTTGCGACAAAATAAAAATGTGATGTTATAATGTAATAAAAATGTGACAAATCAAGCAATATCTGCAGGTAGCCTAGCCATGCCTTAACTTTTTTCAGAAAAAAAAGGATCAGCTTTAACAAAATCATAAAATTAGGCTACATGCTTGAAATATAATTGAAGTTGCATACAGCTGTTAATGAGATGCTAAGGACAGACTCGACTAAAAGGCTGATTCCTTCCTTGTACCATTGTGGCTAGATCACAGATAAAATCCATTGTACGTTTGCACCCACATAAGTTGTAAGCATCCACGCCACGATTAATGTTATGCACAGTGTTGGCCAACATTGGATATTTTTTCGATTTGCTTCACTTGACAAATTAGCCAAACTATTAGCCTATGTCGGTAATCAGCAACGTCTACAGGCTCTGAATCAATACAAAATGGATCTGGGTAAAACAATAATTCATTGTAAAACTGTGAGAAGCTTAAAATGTAAATATGTCAAACTCTTTTGCAAGTTTTTGCGTTTTTTAATTATTTATTTCTTTGTGATTTAGCCTACTCCATTTTTTTATTTTGTCTCAATTTTTCATTTTCATAAATTTGTTGATCAGATCTCCTCAAATGAGGAAATTTCCTCACAATTGTTGCATTGGATTTGCAGTTCCACTCGTACTCATCGCTGACCACTATTTGGCTACTTTGCCAAAGACAATCGCAAAGCAATGTAGTATGTTTCAATGAACGTCTAAGATTGTTTAAAACAGAAGATTAAATAGTACGTCAATGTTTTTTTGAAAATCTATTTATCAGAATGTTGTACAGTATTGGTACAGAAATGGTTGGAAATTGGGGAAAAGTCACATAACAATGAAATCCTGTTGAAAATATGAGCAACAAAACTGAAAATGTAAAAAAAGAGGACAAATCTTCTTAAAAGAGGACATATGCCAGCCCTATCTAACACACATCATACATCATTGTACAGTTATTTGACCAATAGGGCATTTGGACCTCACAAACTCTAGCACTGAAACTCTAGCACTGAGGTGTTTCCTGAATTGTTTCCTCAACAAGCAAAAAGAAGGTGACATGAAATAAAAGCGTAAATAAAATACGTCAGAAGAAATAATCTTTACACAAATTTAAACACACTAAGTATAAGGTTGATAAAGTTGTAACTAGAAATAAAAATAGGTATAAGATACTTTCAGCCGAAAATGTATTTCGTACATTGCAATGCTACCACCACTCATGTGTAGGTTTACAAAAATGAAAGATTAATGCAGATGAGAAATATTGACACTAATAAGATACTTTTTTCTAACCTCGCATATCCATAGGAGCACTGAGCACAACGAATAGAGATCCAGAAATAACTTGTCCCGGGTAGTATATAGAATTGGCATTGTCGTTAAACGCGACATAGAAGCTTGTTAGCTTTCCCATTTTGAAGTACAGATAATGTAGCCTAACTATCTAAAATGTAGTTTTATTTTCACAAGCACATCTGGAAAGCCCTTGAAAATATTATATTTTTTCAACGAGTTTCTTTTATTTTATTTATGTGAAACAAAATTAAAAGACCTTGCATTTCTGATGCAGTCAATTTTTATTCCTTAGCAACATGTCTGTAGATTTCATTTGCAAAGCATCTAGATCAGGGGTTCTTAAACTGGGGTCCATGGACCCCCAAGGGGTACGCGGACTAGTTTTAGGGGGTTTATGAAGGCCCAAAGGAAATCTTAGTGTATAATGTCAAAAATGGAATACATTTTTCAACAGAAAAATGATTAAGTTCAAACAACGCTGATGATTTCTAGTTTGTTGTTTCCTGATAATTGTTATCGTATTGTAGCCTACTGTTTTTTGTTGCGTACGTTTATTACGGTATTCATTAAAATTGTCTTTCAATTCGAAAAGTATTGGCGATTTTTGGAGTTCATTGATGCAAGCATATCCTCTTTTGGTAAAGAGAGCCATGGCTGCTATAATCCTTTTTGCGACTACATATTTATGTGAGTTTATGTTTTATCATTTGAGAAAATAGTTTGAAAAACCAAGGGTTACCCTTTAAAGTTTACACAACAAAACAAATCTAAGCCATTATTTGAAATCATATCTTACTAGAGTAAACTAAAAAACTACTTGAATTATGAGAAAATAACATCTTTTAGCTTTTTAAGGGTTTTTGAGCCTTTTAAGGCCGTAATGTCGTCAGTTGGGGCCTCGGTGCAAACATCCAATACGGGCCCTCCATTTTTTCTGTAAGTTTATTGAGCGAAGACTCGTTCTACGCTTCTTGATTGTTTTACTGTTTTTTTATTGATCGTATATGACACACGCCTCAGCATGATGAACTGAGCTTTCATGGCCTCAAATTCACTGCAATAAATGTCTCCAGTCCTTTTAAATCTGTTACATCCTGTAGGTTTAAAAGTGTATTTCAACTTAAAAGTCCCTGGAGAGGCATTTTTGTGTCAAATAAGCAGCAGGGTTGGTTTCCAGCACAAACAGCAAAATCTTTCATCTTTACATTGATTCAAAGTTTGAAGACGCTAATGTAGGCTATAAATGGCTTCACTTTACGATTATCCATCAATTTGAAGAAATCCGACAACACAGGTTATTTCTGATGCGTTGGAAGTTGAAAATAATACAACTTTAAAAACATGGACGCCATTTTAAATGACGCGTAGACTCCTTTTAACCCTATTTCCTGTGGGAGGGGGGTCGGTTGGGACTTGGTACTTTTCAAAGCAATATCATTAAAGAACTACGCAATCCACAGCTTTGAAATTTCTTGACTTTTCCTAAAAATTATTCAAGTATTTATTCCACTTTAAATGACGTTGCTATTGTCTATAGTTTTAGAGATATGGCATGATTTTCATAACATACTCTGATATTTTAGCTAGCCCTTTTGTTTTCAAATTATACGGATTAATAGGATTACTGAGCGCCGCCGTGCGTGGAACTGCGACGCAGATATCTCATGATTTGGTTTTGTTGTAAAGCATTCAACCGTAATGATTCCGCCTTTTGTTTGCAAACTCGAGTTTTGAGTTGCTTTGATTAATCTTTTAATTACATCTGAGTTGCTTTGAAATTATCAGAGAGCATCCGATAAGCTATGCTGAAAAAAATGTAATTTTACGTTGTTTTCTATGGCGAATACATTTTGTTTCTAACTTCTAACAAAAAGCAGTAGGAAAGTTCTTGACAAAACTCTGTTTATCTCATAAAACAAACATACTGATGTGGTAAGTTTCTTGATTTCTTGTCGGAAAGCAAGGAGTGCGTTCTTGACCCGCCAATAAACTTTTGCATGTACCTGTGCACTTATATTCACATGAATGTTTATGGATGTTGTGAAAATGTTTTATGAAAACGAGAGATTGAAGGATACTGAAAAGAACTTGACACAGACTATCTAAACTGCTTGGCTTTTGTGGAAAAACACACGCAGCTAAATTATTGTGCTTTGACAAGCATTGTGCATATTGTATCATCACTGAATCTTTACCTAAATGGTAATTTTGCAGTTGCTCGAGAGATTACAAAATTATTTTTTTATACGAGGATTGAAAAGTTTTGATATATCTCAGCAGAAACACTATTAGGACCAACTCAATAATTTCAAACTTTTCATTCAAATGTTGGTCTACAAAAACTTATTTTCACAAAACGGTGTCGGCCTATATCTTTTTCTCCATAAATTTGGACGTTTGTGTCATTTGGAGCAAAGTTGTCTGTTGAGTTGAAAGAATCTGAAATCAATGCCTCGTTTTAGTAACGTATCGCAACGTAATCTATCAGTCAGCGCTTTTGTGTCTTTTTGTTTTCGAATACATTTCCCTGACAAAAGATTGGCTTTTGTAATAACACCATCAACCATACAGTTGTATTCTCTGACTGCATCTCAAACGCTATACCATACTCAGCAATTTTTCTAAAGCATTGTTACACAAAATGCATATCTGACAAAATAAGGAAAATATGTTGAATTGAATTATATTTTATACTGATCGTTTTCCTTATCCTTGAAAAAAAGAAAGAACGATTTTTATCGTTTGGCATAAAAATATGTGTATTGAGGTTCACCTTGGTTTGCATAATGAAAATCACCCCAAAGAATTGCTTGAAGTGATTTTCGCAGCTATTTGATCCTTCGCGATGATATCAATTATAGTTTCTATCAGATGAAACCTGTTCAAACTATTTTTTTTAAAAACTATGGTTCATTCAAGAATATAACACTTTGTAAATATAGCTTACTTCTTTTTTGTGTTTTTACTTCGATTTTTTCACAAGCAAGACCTTACACAAAACAAGTTATTTGCAACGTGAGTCGATTGACCAGAGTAGCCTAAATGGACCAGAAAGCTGTAGCCAAAACTTGATTACTTTTTATCAAAATGTTTGCACATTGGAAACAGCAATCACTTTGTTTCAAATCAGCAAATCACTTTTTGTCATTGGTTCAACGTCTGCAGACGTCTAAACTAATATATGACGAGATTGGTTTTCTGGGTCTTCGGTTCGGAAAAACATCATTATGATGTATTGTGACGTGGTCTATCAGCCAGCAGTAGTTTATGCGTCTTTTGTTTTTGGATGTGTGTCAATTACAAAAGATGGCTTTTGCAGTAACGCCATCAACCGCAAACTGCATCTAAAATGCTATTTCAAAATTTGAAAAGAAAGAAATCTTCTCATGCGTAATAAATAACTTGACACAAAATGCATGTCCAACAAAATAGACAAAAAATGTAGAAAACGTTATTTTGCAAATCTAGTTAACAACATGAAAAAAAACACTTCAATCATTTTGACACAAACGTGCATTTTTAAAATATCAACAACCTTCAATTTTGCCCAAGGAAAAAGTCAACACTTTAGTGATTTTTTGTTTTTTTACGACAATAGCACTCGGCCTGAAAAAGATTTTTTTTCTATTTTTTGTATCGTTATGTCACGACTTTGAGTTTGTTACGCAGAACGGGAGTTCCATTTGGCAAACGACCTCTTCTATAACCTACCAACACGATTTGACTAAACGATTATTATCACTACATTTTGTCACAGCTGTTTGCAAAATTGTTTCCTTCAAAGTGATCATTGTTGGTAAGTATTGAAACATATCACTTTGGAATGCATCGTGACATAGTTTATCAGTCAGGAGTTTTAGACGCTCTTTGTTTTTGGAGTGCATGATGGCCTAAAATGGAACAAGCTCCTATCGAAGGAAGTCACTACCTTTGGATAGGTTGTTGTTCAAATACCACGTGACACCATTAGGCTACCTTACTTTTCTGTATTCAACCGCTACCCAGACAGCAAATCAGACACTTTTTACATCGATTCAACCTCTTTAGACGTTGAAATAATGTTAAAAACGAATAAATAGCTTCCTGAGATGTGCTGTGAAATGCAAAGTGTTTCTTGATCATACATAACCAAATTCGACAGTGTGAATGTGAAAAAAAATTTGCTTGATTTAGTTCCAATATCAAGTAATGACAGTACGTTTGAAAAAGTGTAGACTATAAACATGTGGCTCAAAAAGAACTTGAAATAGTTTTTTGCGGTGATTATGTCTCATTCTCTGCAAATGTTGAAACAAAGCAAATTTTTTTTGCAATGCCTCCGGCAAAACAACAAACAAACGCGAGTCGGACGCCAATTACGATTTCATTGAAGCGTGGACGACGTCTCCGCGTAAGAGATTAAAATCTACACAATGGAATTAACCCGTCACACTCAATTATAAGTTAATTAAGAAGCAATTTCTCAAGTCAAATAAAAAAATATGACCAACCATCAAATTATTTGATTTTTCAAGTTGCGCTGTTGAACAAATTGCAAAAGAGTTTCGATGTTATGTTGTCAGATAAATTATCTACACCATGTGAAAATTTGATTGATCTATCTTGCGTAGTTTTTGAGTTACACGAGCTTAAAGTGATAGTGTCGAACCGACCCCCCCGTCCGCAAGTCAACTGGCCAAAATACGTCACAGGATAAAGGGTTAAGTCTGAAAACTGGCAGAATCTAATATACAGTAGTAAGTGGATTTGTTTTTTTCGGGCATTGTAAACAAAAGAGAAAATATACGTTTTTTTGCTGTGATCTAACAGACCACCAAATTTACAGATAGAAAAATTTTGAATTGACTTGCACAATTTCATATTCACAGAGTGATGTTACACAGACTGCAATAAAATGAAATTATTAAGTTTTGCTAAAGGTGTCTCGACTTGTTGACAGCATGGCCCAAAAAAGCTAAAGATTGATTATCCATGTGCACGCCACATCACATACTGTAAACATGGTAAACCCGGTTGAGCCGCTTTTGGATGTACAGATTGTACAAAATAACATAGCTAAGTCACAGTAAATAATAATACAACTTTAAAACACCACACTACATTGTTAAAGCATGCGTACGAGTTGCAATAGCAGTTACTTCTGTTGTTGTGTTTGGATAAGCCCCTTTGTTAGAAAGCGTAAACGTGGGAAAGTGCGAATATCATATTTATTTTGTTTTTGGAACAAATAATTTCGGCGCTTAAGAACACTTTAAAATACCACACTGGGGAGTGCTGGTGCTGCAGGGCAAGCTCGGTTTGATTTACCCATGAGCAGTAGCGTTGACAGGGGTGTCCAGAGAGTACTTTCGGGCCGAGCACGGGATGAATTTAGGGGCTCGTTACTTTTCCAAAAGACCCGGAAATTATACAAATGATGTAGCCTAAATCACAACCTATCTCCTTGTAATGTGGTAGACTGCTAGAGTTAAACGCGGTTATTGCTTGCAGAGATTAGCAAGATCACAATTTTTAACCCTATCTGTAGCGACACGTGGTTTTATGAGGACACCCCACTCCAGTAGTGAAATATTTCACAGAAGAAAATGTGTTAAAAATGTGAAATTTTTTGACTTTTAGTTTTTATTCTTTTCAAATTTTCTAAACCTAAACTGGTCATTTTTCTACCTTCCTGCCCTTCACAATAAGCATTTCGTCTCAGGTGGCTAGACATTTTTGTGCAATGCTAGTTATATATATGTTAATGTTAGTGCAATACAAAGGTTAGTACAATTGCTTTGAAATGTGAAAACGCCCAAAAATGTCTAATATTTATGAGAAAAAGTAATTTTGTTTAGTTTAGCATTACTCTATGTAATAATTGAAAAAAATTTCAATTTTGAAGCTATTTTTGGGAAATTTGAATAAAAACCGACTTTCTGACGTTTTTTTCATCTCAAACAATTTATTTCAACAAATTTGTTGGGTAAAAATTTA
The DNA here is from genome assembly GCF_918807975.1 of Aplidium turbinatum. Taxonomy (NCBI): domain Eukaryota; kingdom Metazoa; phylum Chordata; class Ascidiacea; order Aplousobranchia; family Polyclinidae; genus Aplidium; species Aplidium turbinatum. The sequence goes on from NC_137472.1 coordinate 54,038,921, forward strand.
GTTTCTATATGCACAATACACATGGCTATTATCTTGTAAAATATTTTGGCTCTGTGATTTTCATAGCTCCCGTTATTAGCGATTAATTAGCATGGGGCTAAGATAGCCCGTGACGTGCTTTCCGCTTACGAAAACAGCTCATATTAAGATAGGTTAATGATCTTGAAAATAAAGATCAGATCACTAAAGCAATGAGATCCTGAAGATCAAAATTACAAGTTTAAAATTAAAAATGGAGCTCTTGGTCAATAAGTTAGCAACTTGTTCAAGATAGCTGGTATTGGTAACGTTTACTTTTAACTATTCAAGTAATAAGTATTGCAGTAAGTTAGTGACGGTTGCTATTATATCAACCGTTGTCGTAGTTTGTGTCGGATTGCAATTATTATTTGACTGCCTTGGTTGTGCAATAGGCTATATAACTGCACTAGATGTCTGGACACAACTTTAGCTGCCATGCAGTTATATTTGCATTAAGGGTTTACATAAAATCTAGCTCGGATGAAGCATGGATAGTTTGATATCAGGGATATCTTGACACTACGGGATGCGAAACTAAAAATCTGCCCGTCCAACTGAAAGGCTAACTATGCTGTCTACATTATATTGACCAATCTAGTGTTACTGCATGAGAATGTTTGTTTTGTACCGACTGTTTTCACTTGATCGTTTCATTAAAGTGGTATTTGTTATGTTTTTGACAAAAGTATTAATATTTGATAAGTTTATTGCCTATTAAACAAAGTTTATATGATGAGCGGACAAAATAAGAAAAACAACAGAAAAACAATGACTATTGCCGTATTGTGCATTACCTTGGCTAGCATGTAGACAAAACAAAAATAATGCAAATCAATATCATTGGATAATTAGATATTATAACTACAAACTATAACCACAATCAGGTGATGACATAAATTCAAATATTCGCAGTCTTGCGTGGACCACCACTCGTAAGCTTGTGAACTGTTCGAGCCATCTTCGCTGGTTCCTCGCGCCTGGGAGCGTTCAAACGTTTTAGTTTATTTTTGGCGAAACAATACGAAGTTTTTACAATCAATTCGAAGTTATAGTGGCCTATGGGACAAGCTTCATCAATCATCAGACTGTAAGCCGAATGACGTCTCTGCTCGAACAAAAAGCAGAGCGTAGGTTTGGTAAGGTGAACATTTTCATAGAATAAACGTTTCAACAACTAATAACTTGCGTTTGTGAAAAAGAATAGGAAGAAGAAGAATAAACGCAATGAATAAAGCCATTATAAGCAATAAAACAGGTAGAGTAAGGGTTAACCCCTACTCCCCTCCTTGTATACGCCACCAGTAGAGGATCCAGGAGGGCATTTGATTGCGTGTCCCTTTAAAAACAAAAAAAAAGCATATAATTTTTCATATTTTCATCACCGAAAAAGAAGACATGTTTACTGTTTAGTATTTAGTAAGCAAGTAAAATGCCAGTGGATTTAGTCAAATTCAGTCAATGAATATTTTGCTGTTCATTTGATTTTCTCCACAGATAACATGTGTTTTACATTTGCATTTTGAGCCATAGCTTATTGCAGATGAAGAATTGGTCGATTTTTAACAAGTCATCAAAAAAATCTATAGTTCTGCAATATTTGAACTATTCTGTCCATTTTTAATGTGCCATCATTTAAACAAATGCCAGCTAGCTATCAGGTTTATGACGCCTTTGCACTAGCTTTGGTATTGGTTGAACAGTTTAACATCATCAATGCCAACATTTTTCTGATAGACTGCAATAAAATGAAGATTTAAAGTATCTGATAGATACTTTCACACAACGCTCAAAAGCGTTATCCTATTCTTTGGTGTAAGACAGCAAAAGCATCCAATCAAAGGATGTGAACTCGGAAAATGAAATTAGTGGTCTATTTATCCAAATAGGCAATTTAAGAGCAGGGCTTTGCAGCCCAGGAGCCGTGCATTTTCAATGGAGCTGGAGCCGGAGCTCTACGTGAAATTCAAAAGGAGCAGGAGCTGGACCTATTTATTTAAAAAATAGCTCCGGCTCCGATGTATTTCATAAGATGCTATGCTACTACCATTGGCTGAATTCACATAATTTATCAGCAACTCTTCACAAAATTAAGAATTGTTGCCTCTTTGGTGCCATCTTTTCTAACAAACCACGTTGCTGGGGATTTGACAGCAGAGCAGTTACATGTTCATAGCTGCAGCCGATGGTACTGACCACTGACTGACGTTCATCCTTCGACCTCAGTTTTTGACGTAATGGAGCCGCAGCTGGAGCCGGAGCAGTGGTATCAATGAGCTCCGGAGCTGTAGCTAATTTATGATAAAAGAGATCTCCGGATCTGGAGCAGTTTAACATTTACGCCTGCTCCAAAGCCATGCACAAGTGTCGAACAATAGAAATACATCTGACATGGTCATCGAGTTACATTGCCTTCGTTAGCCACAGAAATAAATGTATCCACCATATCCACAACAAGCAATGTATTGTCAACCTCAAAGTCAATAGACTAAACACTTTTCTTAAATAAGGATAGCCTACTTCTGCCACAGCTCACAGAAACATACTTTTCCTTTTGGTATCGTTGCTGAGCCTTATTTAGCTTTCGCCAAGGTCACATAAAAATAAAACCTTATTGAAAATGATAGCAATGCAAAAAAGAGGACATTTGAGCATTTTCAAGTGTCCTCGGAGGACAACTATTTTTTATGAAAAAAGAGCACAAATCCTCCTAAAAGAGGACATATGGTAGCCTTAGTTTAACACCCCTACTCCCCCCCCCCACCCTTGTATACGGCACCAGTAGCAGGTCCAGGAGGGCATTTGATCGCGTGTCTGTTTAAAAACGAAAAAAAGCATGTAATTTTTCTCTGTTTTTGAAAAATGTACTCGCTTGCTTCGCTCGATGTGTTTGTGTGTCGTATCCGCGCTTACGCTTGGTGATTGAAGATTTAGATTAAGTAGACGGGAAGGCAAGGAAGCCTATAGGATTCCCAAATGATTTCCAATATATAGCTCGATCATATTTCATTGGCCTATCACTAGCGGCATAGAAATTGATTGTTTCCAGCAGTATACATAGATATAATGGAATTTTTTAATCGTTAACATTCTGGCGCACCTCCCCTCAGTTTTTTTTTTTTTTTTGATCCGCTACTGTACATCACTAATCTAATTCACAATTTGATTTAAACTTTACAAATTGTTACAAATAAAAAAAATCTGTAAACTTCCATTAACGGTACAAAACCTGTTTCGGTTCCTTGAATTTGTTTGGCAAATTTTTGTAATTGAGGCTTACTAGCAGTTTAGCGATTCAGCGAAGTTAGTATTTAAAAAACTTAGGAAGCATGCAATGAAAAATACATAATTGAAAAAAAAAAAATTGTAGCAAACCTTTTATTTGCATTTTTTACCATTTTCATTGCCTTAACTCTTAAACTTAACATTTACTTGTTCCATTGTAGCTGTTGGCCAGGGTTTCCAGGGTTTCCGAAATTCAAGTTTGAACTAATCCTGGAAAACCGGAAAAGATTTATGTATAAAATGTATAAGCTATCCTTTTTGGATCTCAACATTAAGGTGGTGCGGAGAAATAAATGCAGTTTCTTCAATTTGCGTTCTGTTTTTAGTCCAGCAGTGAATCATTTCAAGCAGTGAATCATTTCAAATGGTCTACACAGTGTAAATGCAATATGGTAACTGGGCTACACCGCCGCCTGAGGTTTGCTTTTTCACTTGCTAAGCTTCTCCAAAAAACAGCATTTTGCAACCATTGTGTCGAACGTGTCGTGGTGATACTACGCTAAAAATAAAAAAACGGGAATTTTTGTTTGACAAAACCGGAAAACGAGCAATCGAAAAACCACTAATTCTCGGGAATTGTAAAAGTGGAACCAGATTGTAAAAGTGAAAGTTATTGCCAATTGTAAAGTGCCTATTGCAAGTAGTAGTGTATATTTATTTTAAAATCAACGAAGTCGTTTGCTGTTCAGAAATTGATTTCTTTATCTGCTGGAAGTGGTTAACAATTTGTCAGTTTAAGAATTTTCAACTATCATCACACAAGCAGAACTATTCGACCATTTATCTGACTGTTTAACGTTTGCTTATCCCAATAAACTACGTCATCAATCTTTCCAAAGTCTCTCTACGTGTAAGAACTAGAAGGAATTGTAACATTTATTTTTTGATCAAATTGACAGTCGGACCGCCAATCAGCAAGACAATTAGTAACGTAGTCGACAAATGACAGTGAAAAATGGATGACTGCCAATGTAGCCTATTAATAAACAGGAAATGAATGAACTAATGAACAGCTGAACGTCCACTTCATAGCCTATATATGCATAACGAAAAGTAGAAATATGTAAATTAACCCTTTAACACACACGACACAAACTTTGAATACATGTAGAAAATAATCGAAACAGGCATGTTGCAAATGAACAGAATCTTGTCTGCATCAGAAATGCAAAGGTTTTTAAGTTAAAAACAAAGTAGGCTAAACAGTATCACAATAAATCAGAAAAATCAATTTATTAATAGAGCTTTCGCCACACAAACGTGGCTTCTTCAATATATTCTAAATAGACTATACTCTATAGTATTTCTTCAGTACTTCTTTAGTATTTTATTTTGTATCAGTAGGCTATGTATAGTAGTCGTATGAAGTATCAGTACTTCTTCATACTGAAAAAGCCACACTTGTGTGGCGAAAGCTCTATAAATAAATTGATTTTTGTGAGTTAGTGTGATACTGTCTACTTTGTTTTAAATATTTTATCACACTACGCATCCTAATCGGATCATCAGTTAAATCATACGAAGATTTGATGAAAAGTTTAATAACGAATTTTGTTTTGGGTTTTTAATTAAGTTTTACATTAAAAAAAAAACATGTTGAAAGGATATAGCACAGAGCTAAAACAATTCAGGATCAAAATAATCGCTTGAATGCGAAAGAATACGTTATTGTCGAATGTGTTCGTTGAAAATGTTTTAAAGTGCGATAGCCTATATTTGCAAAATGTAGCGTGAATATAACAAGGTAGGCTAACAGTTTTTCGTAGCTCGTAGCTCTTTTGGTTTGACGCTCTTCAGGAGATTGTCGTCAGAATAAAGTAAACCTGAATGTGGTTTACTTTACTTCTACAGGATTCACTGTAATCTCATCGCGGTAATTTCATCGTGGTAATTTCATCGCAGTAATTTCATCACATGGTAATTACATCGCATACATTGTCATCGCATTGTAATTACATCGCAAGACACCACATCGTCAGTAATTTAATCGTCTTCGTCAACGTCCACCCTAACCCTAACGTCCACCCACCCTAACCCTAACTTCGGAGGGAACCAGCTACTAGACGGTTCGATTAGTCTTTCGCCCCTACGCCCAGGTAGGACGATCGATTTGCACGTCAGAATCGCTACGGCCCTCCACCAGAGTTTCCTCCGGCTTCAGCCTGCCCAGGCGTAGTTCACCATCTTTCGGGTCCCGACGACTGTGCTCTTGCCGGAACCGGCCCTTTCAGGGCGCAGCCCCGCCGGCGGTGCTCCCGTCGCTCAGCAGCTGGTAGCTTACGCAGCTCTCACACTGCGATGTAATTACCTGACGATGTGATATACTGCGATGTAATTACCATGCGATGAAATTACCACGATGATATTACCACGATGAAATTACTGCGATGAAATTACCGGACACCCTTCTACAGTAGGCTATATCACAAATCAGTAACTAGCTTAGTGTCCGAGTGGTTATCGCTTTCGGCTCTATAAGCTAGTGCTGATGGTAGATCTCAGATCGTTTTCAAGTCAGGACATAGCCCTAGCTCCCTGGTTTAGAACATCTCATTGACATGTAAAAAACTAGAAAAGAAGTTTTCAGTGCCGTTTAGTTCAGCTATTAACATAAAAACGTGTGTTTGTCAGTGTTTTATCATAGAAAACAAGGCTGTTGCTGTCGAGTAGAAGATCGCATATTGACTGTTCAGAAACTAAGGCTGGCGATAAGTTTAGTTTGCAATAAGGTGCGGTGTTTCACAGGGTAAAACTTTTCTGTTGCCTTGGTCTAGTGCTGGCTTTTTTAACTTTTTTTTAACACGGGCTCTTAAAACTTTTTTTTGATTTGCGTGGACTTCCTTTGTGCAAGGAATGGAATGAAATGGAGTGAAAGAGTGGCTACAAGACAAATTTTGAGATAGAAAATAAAAAATATCAAAGATAGGAGGTTCGGATGATAGATAAAAGACAGTCTTCCATCATCCAATCTTAATTCCAATCATAAACTTTGTAACACCATTTCAAGACATACAAAATATGTAAAATAAGTTGAGTAAAAGTTTGCGATTGATTACGTTTTACTGAAATGCTTCGATTTTCCCTTGTTTGTGTTGAACCAGCGCGACAATTGCCCAGATGGTTGTTCGAGAAAGAGAAGTCGACAACATTCACACCTCGTACACATAAACATAGTCAGGGAGAGAAATTGCCACCCTTCCCCCGAAATGTTTTAAATAAAAATTTCACACTCTTTTACAGCATCATTTAACTAAGTGAAGAAAGAAGAAACAGCTTCACGCTTCGAGCTCAAACGCGGGCCAACTAAAGGATCGCTGTGGTGCGCATAAGAGAACGTAACGTAATATAACGCAAATCTACATGCATATTTCAATTCTACAGCGGCAAGGAGTGCTACTTGATCACAATAGTTGCGGAAGGTGCAGTACAGGAGCGTAGAAAATTATGAATTTTCTGTGTAGTTAAATGTAGGCTACACAGCATCTTTCAAGCAAGAAAATGCTCCAAAAGCACAACCGGAAGCTGCGAAGTGACCATGACGGTCTTCGAGTCCAGCAGCCATTCCTACCAAGTCGATGAGAAACATTTAATGTATCTTACTGTATTCTAAAATATCTTCACTAGCAACAAAAGTCAAAACAGAAGCAAATTTGGATTCATAATGTAGCAAAACCACAAAGCTCTCATATTAGGTGCTGATAGTAAACAATATTATGCTCTGAAACAGCGGTTCCCTAACATGGGTCGCAAACATGGGTCCCAAAGGGTGAAACAATGGGTCGTGCAGGGATGATTCAAATCTGTGAAAATATGACGGTTGCAAATTAATTTATTAATGAACTTTGTGTTTTCTTTTATCAAGTCGTTTCAATCCCAAAATCGACTGGATTATTATATCATACAGAGCCTATTTATTTGGTTCCTCATCAAAATAAATTATTGCTTTAATAAGCAGTTTGCCGGCATTCATGTAACTTCTTTTAATAAATCACAGCAAATGTAAATTATAGCTTTCTGTATGTTCACAATTCAGGATTTCTGAACTATTTTTTTTAAATTTGGGTTTCATTTTTATCTGCGATCCTATTGCTGTGAAGTCGCAATATGGGCTGTACTATGAAATGTTGCCGAACGAATGCTTAAATAAAAACAAGCCAAACAGACATCTGAAGACAAAGCACCTGGAGCATGCAAAAAACGAGCGTTTAGTTCAATGTTCAAGCCCCAAGAAATGGAACAAAATAGAAGCCTGCGTCTCTGCAATGAATCCAGCATTTTTACTTATAGCCTCTCAGCAAATCGAGCTATAATAGACCACCCTACAACCGGTTACCGGTAGGCTATAAGTAAAGAAATAGATAGCCTAATGATGTCTCTTAACCTCTTTTTTGGTTCATCGATGTTACTGAGGAGGAAACATTTTTCAAGGATCCTTTTCCATTTGTGATACAAGCGAAACGATTAAACATATGGCATAGGCTAAATAAACAAAATCAGTCGGGTTGTGGGTGTTTTGTCTACTGTACAGCAGCCATAGGTTGAAAGCATAGTAGCCTAGGGAGTATTGAATTTATCTGAGTAGGCCTATATTGGATCGCGAGGTGTTCACCAAACTTTGAGTCGGACTCAAAAAGTTTAACAACCATTGAGTCCAAGAGCATCAGTTCACACCAGCAGATTACACTGCCATCATCTCAAATATTCTGCAATTAAATACTTTTTTTTTAAGTTTCTTAAATGTAGGCTACTAGATTTAAAAAAAAAGATTAGACTTCTACTTTAGATTTGACTAAAATTAGACTTTCATACTTTTACTTCACTACATTTGATGCTTCGTTGAAATCTTGCACCCAGTTTGAAAGACTCCTGGTCTAGTGGTTAATATGCCCGTTCAGTCACGGGTTCAGTTACTTCGTATTAGCCTTTTATTTTTTCTTTGCAAAGTATCTGTCACTCATTCTTGTTTTCTTGCAAAGGGTGCAGAAAAAGTAACGTAGTCTACGGAAATCATTTGCTTCGTGTTTAGAAAAGAAAAACACATAAAAAGTTTCAGTGGGCGCAAGAACTTATTTTGTCTATTACTGATCCTATGGTGATGAATAATTCACATTACAAGTAACAACCAGTTAACAATAAGTTCTAATACGTTGCAGTGTTTGAAATGACAATGACCCAATGTAATTTGGCGTAAATAAGATTTTCGCTTTCAAACCTTTTGGTTCTAAATAATATTAAACTAATTCTAATTTTACAATAGAAAATTTCGATAAGAACCTAATGGGTTGATCATATTGTGCTTTCTATTGTTCATGCAGTATGAAAATACATTTATACTGTAGCTTAGATAGTTACATGTAGTTATACAATGGGAAAATTAACAAGCTTCTATGTTGCTTTTAACGACAATGACAATGGTAAGCCTATATACAACCCGGGACAAGTTATTTCTGGATCTCTAATCATTGTGCTCAGTGCTCCCATGGATATGCGAGGTAAGTGAAAAATTATCTCTTTTCAATCTTTAAATTTATCATCTAGGCTACATCAGCCATGTCCAACCTTTCTTCTATCACGGACCGGTATTAACATAAAGATAGCCTCGTGGTCTGGCAATAGGAAAAACAAGGTTTGACATCTACTTAGTCTTTAGATTTAATTTTTATAGCGGCGTAAACACACTTTAAGTTATCAGGATCTTGGTTTTTGAAAGATCATTAAAACTTTACTGCTGGTAGGCTTATATTTCTTAATTCCATTGCCAAAACCATGCGTTCCCAATACTACCAATAGTTAGGTTAAAAACAGGAGATGGAGCGAGCGAAGCAGCAAGCTAGAATTTTTTGCGAAATGTAACAAATGTCTCCACTATCATGTGCCATCTCCTAAACGAAGGTTGGCTGCACGGGCTCTATCCAAGGAGGGGTGAGGGGGGGTGAGGGAGGTGATCACCCCCCCACACTCATTGGAGTGGTTGGAATGACTAAGACGAGTTGAAAGTTGTTGTTGAAATGACCATGACGATTTTAACCCACTGTCCAAAAATCACCCCCGAATTCTAAAAGTAGTTAGAACCCCTGGTTGGCAATCATTTGGTTTCACACGTTATGTTCTTTTTCTACTCTTTTTACGTATCTTTCCTTGTTTGTTTGTTGTATCCAGGCTTACACCCGGTGGTTGAAGATTTAGCTTAAGTGGACGGGAAGACAAGGAAGTCAATCTTTGTGTCCACCTTCAGGCATGCCTTTAAGTATCTTGCCAAAGACACAGCCGCATGCTCTTGAGCGTTGTCTAACCGCAGCCCTTTCGATTGCCGTTCGTCGATTGCCCAACATCTCTCCAAGTTCGAGTTCGTTTCCTTCTTTCCTTGCACCTCTACCTCTTTCTTTCTACCATACCTTCAATAACCAACTGATGAAGCTGTCTTGCCAATCCTTTCAAAGTATGTCCTACGAATTTCACCTTTTATTTTGCTAAATCGTTTGCCAAACTATTTTGCACTCTAATTCTTTTTTTAATGGCCTCGTACGTATAAATGAGTTTTTTTTATAATAACTTAAGTAATTCTTCTGTAGCACCAGAGTTGTAAATTTTTTTTCTGTAGGTCTAATTTTCAGTTCCATAGGACATAACTAGTTTGATTTAACACGACAATTGTCTCAGTTTAATTGCAAATTTATCTCTCTTCTTAAAAATTACTTACATTTTCAAACCGACTGTTCTGCTTGACCAATTCTTCTATTTACATCATTGGTGTGCATCTTCCATTTTGTGTAATGACAGGCCTAGGTATGTGTAGGCAATGACTTGCTCTTGTTCCAAAAGAAAATACACATGTTTTTTTTTTTTGGGAGCACATGACCAAGTGCCCCTCCCTAAATCGACCCTTGCCTTGATAAATATGCAGTATAAATATATAGGTAAAATTCAATCAAATATAGTTATTAGGCTACTATATGAATCCTTAACAGCCTGTTTCACCTAACGGATCATCAGAAAAGGTCTTACAGTATATATGTATTAAGTACATGATTGTAACTGCGTTCATTGTAATCAAATTATTTTATGGCTAAGGACATACTTTCAAACTCTTAACCACCATTTTGATTGAATGTTCTTGCGACCCAAAGCAACCTCTTCGCCACCCGGTAGGCTACTGGGCTGCGACCCGATATTTGGGGACCTCTGATCTACATAACCCATCTTATCTTCCTGTATAACAGGGGTTCCCAACCTTTTTTGCTGCTAGGACCCCTTTGTCAGGTCAGAGCAGTCTTCGTATCCCCCAAAAAATCCTGATTGAATTTTTCAGGCATATAAGCCTATTGCTAAATTAAATTCCTTTTATAGCTCAATTAAACATTAAACCGATATTTCACACAAAAATTACCAAAAGAAATTAAATGTCAGTGATTTTGTTTGTCACCTCTCAGTGAAATATTTGTTGCTGCTTCATTCATAAAATTCGCTCAAACGATGGTTCGATTTTACTTAAAGGCAACACGTCAATCATCAGTTGCAGAAGATTACTGTAATTATTCTTGATATACATCATGGTCGAAAAGCCACTTTCACAGTAATAAGTTGTTGAGAAGAGAATTAACACTGTCATGGCTTCCACAGCAAGACTTGGGAAAGATTCATAGCAAAACACCAAAAATGTAACTTTGAGTTTTCAAATAGCAGTTTCAATATTTTTTGCAGCTTTTCATTTCGATGATGTTCTCCTTCAAATTATCTTCATCCGACATTTTTGTTAAATCAAAAAGAAATGGATTTATAATCCAATGCTGGAAATAATTCAACTCACCAGCAAAAAAGTAATCATCGAAAGAATAAACCAGCATCTTTAAGTGGGAAGTAATTTCATTTTTGACATTTTGCAGCAAAGAGTTATTTGCAATTTGATCAAGACAAGGAAAATGAGCAAGGTTTTCATTTTTAGCAGCAAGTAAAAAAATACAATGTTATGAGACTATGAGGCTTCTTAGCCTACTAAATAACAACAATTATTTGTAGATAATTGTTTTTTCTTTTAAAAGCAAAGGCGGTAATGGCATGTTATCATCTACAATTTCAAAATAAAACTGTACTGTAAAATCTGTTTAAAAAGCTGCTCTGTGGCACAAGGATCTTCGTACCCCTTGATGTTTAATCTCGTACCCCCAAGGGATACGAGTACCCCCGGTTGGGAACCCCTGCTGTATAGCTTGCAATATACACACGAGTAGTTATCACATTGCAATGAGCGGAATACATTTTCGGCTTAGTGTAGGCTACCTACGTTAGGCTACCAACGTAGTTTGGAAAGATTTTATAAACCTTATTATTGTAACCTTATACTAATTGTAATTAACTATTGACTATTGAAATTATTTTTTTTGATGTTTTCTATTGCGCTTTCATTATATCTTTTATCATTTTCTTATTCTTGCTTATGAGGAAACAATTCAGAAAACACTCTCTAACTGCTGCAACCAGTGCGCACTGTCTCAGTGATAGAGTCTGTGAGATCCATGTCTTGTAGCCTACTATACGCTAAGTAACTGTCGATGCAATGATGTTTGAGGTTCGCCACAGGTGCAGGTTGGTGAGCTACACATACCCAAGGAAAACATGTTGTGTTTGAAGCGATCAACACTAGTAAACTAAGAAAAAGTATTTATAAAGTCATCCATTTTTTCTTGGCAGGTCTGAGCCACGTAGAACATTAGTAGGCTATCTGCTGTGACCTGAAGCTGATCGGGTCGTGATGTATTTTTTTAGCAGTCTCTCCATGATTGCATAAGGTCAAAGTGATCTTCATGAAGCGCTACAATGTCTCGGTACCAAAAGTGTTATTCATGTCATTTAACCTTAGTAGCCCATGCAGATAATGTTGGTAAAATTTGCATTTGTGATTGTTGTTTAGCCATTAAAATAAAGTTTCTCGGGCAAGCTTATGTGCATCGGACTGAAAGCGAAGGCTCCTCGAAGAGCAGGGCAACTCGACATTACAAAGCAAAAGAGATATATTTTGATGAAGACATGTACGTATTTGGAAAAGGTAACTTGTTATTCAACCTATTTAAAAGTTTAAATGACTCGATCCATTTTTTACTATTTTAGTTGCCATTTAATCAAAGCGCCTACTTACTGTTAATGATTCGAATCCTTATAAAGATCAAATCTACAGGAAATTATCAACACTAACAAATGTTTTTTGTGTTTGTAACTTTTGTTTACAATGGCACTGAGATGCTTTAAGTTTACATTATCTGGCTCCAGTGTGACTCATTTGATTGGAGTAGTAGGAAGAGGGAGGGAAACTGCTGCAGCATAAAACTTTCACATGACATAAAAATTTAGCCTTAACTCATATCGTTCTGAATCTGAGCTTTTTGTTCATTTCTTCAAAGTAGCTTTAGATAGGTATAACTTAAAAAGATTGAATGTAATGTTTGTATTAAGAATTTTTTTTTGTGAAATATAGATGATTTTACTTCTGCCAGTTTAAACTGACAAGAGCAGGAGAGTAGGCTATAGGTAAAACAATGCAAGATCGCATTACTTTAATTGTTTTATGTTCAAATGCAAATTCTCTTTTGCAACAAATAAGCCTACAAACAAAAATATTAATATAGTTTAGATTCAAGTAAGCAAACAAAAGCCATCATTAACAAAAGAAATAACGTTAGTTTGACATTTTCACCAAAAATTTGTTGAGATAGTAGCCTAAGTCTAGCCTATATTACTAGAAAAAATCATGTCCGACTTAATAACCTTGTGGTTTGCAAATGATATTGACAATGGGTTAATTTAGTATTTTCTCCAAACTTAGAAAACTAAATCATTCTAATTGTCTAACTCGATAAATTAGAGCAAAACATCCGTAAGTTTAATCTAATTTGGTAAAAGCGTGTTTTCGCTAATTATTAGCCTATAGTTCTAATCTAATCTCCGGTTTTGCCAAAACTTGTAGTTTGTCTGAGAATTTTTTTCAGCAAATGAAAGGAAACTGCGCACTTATCAACCTCATGCAAGGAAAATGCCACAAAACGATTAAGATCAAAGTGACATGGTGTCAGTTCATTTCCTCTATCTGTAGCGATATTGGGCTTAATGACGATGCCCCACTCTAGTAGTGAAATATTTCACAGAAGGAAATATGCTAGAAATGTGGAATTTCTTGACTTTTAGTTTTTATTCTTTGCGAATTTTTTAAACCTAAATGCAAATGCAATGCAAAAAAGAGGACATTTGAGCATTTTCAAGTGTCCTTGGAGGACATTTCATTTCTTACGAAAAAGGAGAACAAATCCTCCTAAAAGAGGACATATGGTAGCCCTAGGTTAACTCAAGAACTGGATTCCTATCTACATTAGCATACTCTTCTTTTCGCGCCGTTAGTTTAAACTGAGGCTAAGAAGATATGGGTTAACCGTTTGTCCTGTGGGGGGGAATAGGGTTAAACAACTTTTAGTTGGAAGTTCAAAATTTTACCTTTTATCCAATAAATCCATTTTGATAAAACCTGTCCATTGCCAACTTTCTATTTTTTCGCAACGTCATGCTATATACACACGAAAAACGTTTACAATAACGATCGATCTGTGTCATTTAGTAAACGGGTTTAAAAAATATTATTGACATTAAAGTCGTAAATTTGAAAAAAAAATAGTAAGTAAGGATTGTTATAAACTTTTCATTTTTGGGTATTCATCTTGCCAGCAGGCCATCTTTGCGACATAAATTTTGGGAACAAACCAACTTATCAAATGTGGGATTGTCCAAGATAGGAGACTGAGTTTTCAATAGCTAAAAGATATTTCTCTTGCCCTTATTTTATGAAAAATTGGAATAATTAAACAACACAACATGCACGAACGCATCCATACATTAGGCCTCATGCAAAAATTAAGATTTCTCCACTTATAGGCCTTTTTGTTAATTACAAAATTGAGCTACTCAATTTACAGCGATTAGGTTGGGATGAACTTGCATTGAGATTATCGGTTTGAACTGAACATTGACCAAAAAACAATCATTAAAAATTGTCGCAGCCAAGTATATGCAAATTATTACATTTCCAAACAACTTGATTAATTGCGGGGCGCCTTGTTGGTTTTTTAAATCAAAGGTCTAGTTTTTTTGTGTTGTTTGCTAAGTCGTTTGTGCAACGATTGTTCCTGTTTTCCCAGTTTTTATCGGTATTGCTCCATTTCACAAATCAATACTTTTCATAGGTTCGGGTGGACACACAGAAGAAGCCAAGCAAATCCCTGTTGGCAAAAACGTTTATCCATTCAGCTTTCAGCTCCCAACAAACTTACCATCTTCATTTGAAGGTGAACAATGAACATAGAAGCAAACTGTGCTAACATTACCATTGTCATTAAAGAAATTTTTTGTAGAAGCAAAACATGTCGTTAGATTTTAAATATTATGGCAGCATTTTCTGTCCAATCTACAGTACTTTCAGTATAGGCTAATGTTCAGTTTTTTATCGTACTTAGCGACCTTATCAATCTTTCGTCAACTGACTAAACATTCGATAAACATTCTCAGTTTAAACTTTGCTACGTAGAATAAAAACAACTGCATGAAAAATTTTCACCATTTAATCGGAGAATTATATTAGACTTGTAGAATTGTTCATTGTAAGAGAAATGTTCCTGGTATGTTTGGATAAGTTCACTGAGAAGCGCCACAAGCAATTTATCCCTTTTACACGACGTTGCAAACGTTAAATTTGTAGGATAGCAGAAAACATCATTTTGTTTATGTGTGAAAATTTTTGTCTGACACCACCGTCCACCAGTGCCTGTCATTCTTTTCATTATTTTCCTATATCAACCTCTCATGCTCGTAAACCATGATAGAGTGTTCTTGCGATCCGTTACTTGGTTGCGACCCAATAATTGGGGGTCGTTAATTATGGCTACTACAAAACAAAGTCATTTGAAAGACTCTTAAGCGATGCAGGTGATAAATATTACCGAAAAGTTCAGTTTGAAACATGCTGAAAATGATAACTTACTGAGATTATGGTTTTACCAGATTAATCTCACAACCAACTTGCAGGTTCCATCGGCCATGTCAGATACTTTATCAAAGCTACAATTGACAGACCATGGAAGTTTAACCACAACACAAAAGTAGCATTCACAGTTCTTGACATGTTGGATCTTAACCTTAATGCTAATTTGAGGGTATGCAATTGTTTTGCTCTTTGTAGTGTAGCCTATGCATGTTTGACATCGTACAATTAAATAGTTATACACTGCCACTAGTTTGCTCTCTCCTTCATTTTCAGGTTGCTGCTCTTATGTCTTTGTTATATTGCATCATTTTAACGTACTCTCTTTTTTCAGTTAATACCTTGCTGGCACTTTCTGTGATTTTCATAATGTGTAACTACTCCGTATTTTGATTTGACTTGATGTTGCTGCTATTAAGACGACTTGGCTTTGTGACTCATATTGACTGAGATAGAACACAACAAACAATCTTACCATAGAAAATCCATTACGTCATTGCTATAAAAACAGCGTTTTAGTTAAAACACATCAGGTTTGTCGATGAAACGGAGTCATTCAATATTTATGTTTCAACAGTTGCCGGTAGCAAGTGATGGTTCAAAAACATTGTGCTGTCTCTGTTGTACCAGTGGAGTAATTCAGGCACAAATCCATCTCGACAAATCCGGTTATGTACCTGGAGAGTCCATAATGGTTAATGCAAGTGTTGACAATGCCAGGTAAAGGAATTTTCTCGCTTTGTTTTTAAACAAATAAACCTAAGTTAAAACACATGGCATGGTCTGCTTAATCGGGATAGACTAGAAGCGAAATTGCGATGGTTTCCAAATTAGGGCGAGATTGTACACATTTACCCAACAATAAAAGCAACTTTATAGCCTACTTTTGATGGTGTATTGATTGGTTAAGGGAATGTTTATCTTCTGAGTAAAAATCTTCTTTGAGAACTTATCATAATCATGTGACCGCCAGGACTTTGACCTGGAGTAAATTTTAAGTCACATAATATTCGCACGAAAATAGTTACAAAAATATTTGTACTTCATTACAAAAAAGAGCAAAAAGCTTGCGAAAGTTTCGAATTGGATTTTAAGTGGAAATGGTTATATTTATTTTAACTTAGGCCTATTTGTTAATTTAGCCAGCTCAAAACAAAATTTGAAAATAAAACTACGTGAACGAACGTTTTTCTTTTGAATTTACCAGTGATCCAAATGGATGCGTAGTGCGATAGACTCTTAAAGTGCCTCTGACAGGTAAATAAATTCGCTAAATTTACCTAAGATGCCAAAAAGATGACACTAACAAACTTCCCTGACCAGCAAATCGTAAAAAATATCAACAGGCTACTAAGTTACACGCTTGCAAACTTTCGTTGAAATCGGCGAATCTGGCACTCATTCAATTGCGAAAATAATAACGGCAACACCGCTGTGACGTCACAGTAAGCGGGAAGGATACATTCTTTCTCTGTGATGACTTGGTAAAGTATGGTACGGCTACTGCAAAACGTGAATGTGTGGGGCTCTGTTGGTCTAAAGCATGCGCAAATTAAGAATTACCGAAATGAAAAAGTGAACTTATTATTACTACATATCAGGTTTCGATCAAATAGGTTGAGTTTACTTTTATCAAACAGCATCTCAATTCAACTGAAATTGCAGTTTCATAGGGCTACAATTTTCATACTTTTTTATTTGTCCTAATCTGGCTATAGCCATTTGCAGTGTAACAACAGTATCTCACAAAAAGTAGGCTACCTTTAATTTATGGTTGAGGAAATACCTACAAATTGCTGTTTATGTGACATTGTCAGTGACAAAGACCGTGTGCTTTCTTTTCGCACTTTCCCACAAAACAAGGTACTGAGAAGAAAATGGTCAAAGTTTTCTTCAAGTGTTCGAAAGTGGGATGGGCCATACAAAACTAGTCGTATATGTTCACTTCACTGAAGATGATTTTGTCAGTGATGTACGCGCATACAAAAAATATTGACGCCGTCAGCGCAAACGCAAACGTTCGAAAAACTATACGTCGCATGCGTCAACGCAACTTGTAAAAAAAGTTGGCGGCGTCAGCGTCAGCGCATACACTAGCGCAAACTCATTTTGTTTGCTAGGTGCCAAACATTCACACGGTATAAACCACTCGAAACAAACAAGTTTTATTTTGAATTTCCACGAAGAAACACAAGCATCTGAAAGTGTTCATCTGACATTTTGCTGCGTTTTGGTTTCAATATGTCTTTGCCCATTGAAAACATTCTTTCAACCGCAGCACTGGAAGGTATTGGCGTGTTGTAGCGAAAAAAAGTATTTTGGAAATCTTTCGTTGGAAAAGCGCCCATGGTTAATGGTCCTTTGTGTGGCCTCTCTTCCAAGTACGCTTTTACAACCTCGTCTATGCTGTCTTCGCCAGTGTCCTCATAAAGAGCATGGAATAGCCCACGGGGTTCGTTGTCGCTGGCTTCCTTCGTCTGGTTGCAGTGGCTCTCAGCCTCAGAGTTTTTTAACAACTTTGATATATGGCGAGTGCCTATCAAGAAAATTCTAGTATTATACTAACTGTCGCTCCTAGTAACCTACTAACTGTCGCTCTCTAAAAATCCATTATAAAAAACACTATTTTTAAAATGATTCCGTTTGAATAAGACTGATGTTGCTTTTAATGCCATAATTCTCTCAGTAAGCTCTATGCTTTTTTCTGATAAGATTTTTAAAAAGTGGGTTAATGGAAGACAAAACTGCCAGACACAAGCAAGTTTAGATTCTGAACTGCACAACTCTTTGTTATTAGCATTCAGGGATAGTTAGCATTAGCCTACAAGTGTTATTAGCAGTAGGCTACTCAAAAGCCTCTCACAATTGGCCCCTGGATGCATGTTTTGCTAAACTGCTCATCAAGTTACAAAACATATATAATTAGCCTACGTACTTACGCAACAGAATGTATAAATTGTCAAGTAAAAATTACCTTAGCTTGATAGCCTACTGTATGTAGGCCTACACATTACTACGCTACATAGGCTTAGCTACATAGGCCTAGCCTACAACAAGAATAACCGGAAAAGGCAAAGTAATGTACTACATATAACATACAGAGTACAACATCATGCAAGCAATCACGGTCGGAGACCAAATATTTGAGTTTGTTTAGATACATAGGCTGCACTGCTCATTGCCTGAGAAGTTTCTCATTTGCCCCAAAATGCAAGACTTAACTAATATAAATTAAAGTGCTCACAATAGCTTACAAACGCCTTCAACACTGCTTGACTAAAAGTACTTCACACTACGAAGCCAAGTCATTGTTTACATTTTACATGGAGCGACATTACCAACCTACCTACTTGCTTGCTTACATTACATTCCTGTTCTTACCCGTAATTTACTAATTTTTCAGTAGGCCTAAGTTGTTTTAACTAATTCTTTCTTTTTTTCTGCAAGACTTCAGTCTCCACGTGGGACTCTAGCGTCAAAGGCGGTAGTGCGATATACTGTACAAACAAACTCCAGCTGACTGAACAATAGATGACACTGTGACACAACACTAGAACAATGGGCAATTGCAAGACGTCAACATTTCGCAGTTTGACAAAAAAAATTGCAAACAACAACCAAGACATTAAAAAGTATGCGTTGACGCTATGCGCTAAAAAACCGCGAAAACTTTACGGCGCAGCCTCAAGCGCAAACTCACCAAAAAATTGTGGCCGCAAGCGTTAGCGCAAACAATAAGTCTACGCCGCAAGTATGCGGCGTAGAATTTGCGGCGCATACGTACATCTCTGGATTTTGTTAATACCACTCAAGTAAAAATGCCTACAGGCATGTGTTGGAGTGTATACTACAAGGTGATGCTCTCGGAAGCAACAATCGGATCGTGATGCCGTCATGCATTGTTTGGCGAATCCGAAACAATTTTCCAGATCCAGATAGCCGTTACACAGGATTTCAACCCCAACTGAAGGCACATAATGAGAGAGAGAGAGAACTTTTATTTATTTTTGAATAGTGATGACTAATTAAATATGAATGATGATTCGTACGATTTCTTCATTTTTCACTTCAAGTATATTTTAGGTTTTGTAGGAACGTATCCAGTACAGTTTTATTAAACTGCAAAAAACAATAAATCTTTGAAAAAAGCAACCGCTTGTACCAACTCCGACCAAACTGTGATCCACCAATTACATCTAGGAAGCGTTTGTTTCATCCGTGGCTAACGACGTCTACTTAGGATGAAGTAATACCACCAAAGTCGTCCCAGAGCAGTGAAATATGGAGTTTCGCCTGTGGTGGCGCTGCGGAGCAGTCGTTTGATTAAATTACGCCCAAACCAGTCGAGCTACAAGGTTAAGATTAAAAAGTTCGCTAAGTGTAATTCTGCGCTAGGAAATGCTTTAAAAAGTTGCTATACTTAGATCCAACCTGTCAGGGGCACTTTAATCAAAGAAATAGAGATTAGGCTACCGCACAAAATTGATAAATTCAACTGTAGGCCTATTGTGAAGCTTTCAACATACAAGTGTAGCTTCGTTAGTAACTAACTACATATATATCTTATCAAAGAAGAAGATTTAGAGTTGAGCTTTGTTAAGAATAATATGTACTGACGAAGACATTGTTACGTGACAAAAGCTGTGCAATACTCTTGGATCAATTTAATGTGGCAGCATGTACTCTCTATTTCCTCAATACAAAATATCCGTATTTCCGTAACGGTACACTTTTGCGAATGCGCGTAGCCATGCGCACAAAGCAAAATGACCACATTACCATGTTTTACGATAAAACCAAGACCAAAAAAAATGTTTACGGTTGTCTTGCAACATTTTAAACGTGTTTTAATACTATAGCAAAGAAAATTTGAACTTTAAAGCATCATCATCGTCATCATCAACACCAAATATGTCCTGCGAATTTCATCTTTTGCTTTGCTAAATCGTTTGCCTATCTATCGTGCACTCCAATTATTTTTCCCATTGCTTTGTTTCTAATGTGTTTTTTTATGTGATATTTTTAATATTCTTTTGTAGCACCAGAGTTGAAAAGCAAGAAATTTTTTGTGAATTTCTTTGTTGTAGGTCCAACTTTTTTTTCCATAAGACATAACTGGTTTGATATAACAAGATAATAGTCTCAGTTCCAATTGCAAATCTCTTCTTAAAAATTCCTTACATTTCCCAAAATGACATTTTTGCTTGACCGATTCTTTATTTTACATCATTGGTGCATTTTTCATCTTGTGTAAAGTGGGACCCTTTAAGTAGGCTAAGTGTAGGTAGTGACTTGTTCCAATTGTTTCCCTTCCAGCTTAATTTTCATTTTTTTTATTGCTTTTTTCTATCAACTTTGTCTTTATTTTCTTTAAATTTAGTTTCCTTTTGCACTTTTTCTGATTTCATAGGTTAGGCTATGCCTATACTTTCCAGCAATTTTTCCTCAGTTTCAGCCAGAGTGACAGTGTCAACTGGATATCTTATGTTGCTCACTACTTGTCCGTTAAATTTGAGTCCATTTTTGTCCAGTGTTGTTGACGTTTCCTTGCTTATTGCTTCGCTATACAAATTAAATAAACGTCATAAACAAAAATGACGTCCATGCAATACAAGGCAATTTTATCAAAAAGTGACATTCAGGGTAGAGGGTGGATTTGGACGAACATTTCAATTTTTCTTCAAGCATGGGGTATTGTGATTATTTATTGTGTTTAACCTTTTGTTTGTTTAAAAATTAAATTGTACAGAGTTTGAGTGTATTATGTTGCATTATTAAATCCTTTTTCCATGCCGTCTATCCTTAACCCTTAGGCGGTTGGGCTCCTGGAGTCTTGCTCAGTTTGGGGGGGGGCTATCGATTCTTCTTATGCTTTAGGAGTGATATCTCTGTTATTTTTTAAGGCACGGTTTCAAAACTTGGGATTCACTTTGTAAAACTATTCACGCAGAGCATATCCGAAAATTAAAACTATGTAAATTTTAGAACTGCTTATGTACGTTGAAATGTTGATGTGACTTATGACGTTTGAATTATTTGGTAGTTTTTGATAGAGTAATGAAAAACATACATTGCAATGTTGTGATTAAATTTTTTTTACATAATCTCAATTTAAATCATTTGATTAACGAGACATGGGCCAAATTAATTGCTTTCATCCAGCTGGTGGGAAAATTTTGAACAATAGAATATGAAATATTTCAGAGGATGTGCTGAGAAATGCCTTATATCTCTCAATTTATAACCTTTATTCGCTCAAAATTTCAGCTTAATAGAGGTGAATAAAAGTTAGGAAAAGTCAAGAAATCTCGTAGTCGCAGCCTCAGTGGTTTTAGAGATACAACTGTTGATACAAAAAAGTTAAATTGACAGCCCCCCCCCCCAACCTTCAAAGGGTTAACTGTTTATCTTTCAGCTCATCCAATATGCATAGTACCAAAGCTACACTTATACAGCAAGTCATGTTTCGAGCCAAGACCAAATCGCGTATAGTCACAAACAAAGTGGCCTCCCTTGAGGGACCAGGATGCAAGAGAGGACAGTCTATTGAATGGAGAAATGAAAAATTGCAGGTCTTGCCTCACGTTGTCGGCAAATATTTGTATAAAATCGTTATATTTATATTTGAACAAATTTATTTACAAAAAGAAATAGATAAAAACTATTTAATATAAAAAGGATAAATAGCCTATTCCTATTCTGTAAAAAGTATAAATATTAATATTCCTATCAAAAGGATTTCCTCAATGATGATGATGTTAAACCAGATTCTTGGCACGTATTCATGTTTTTATCGTGTCATTCTTTGGTTGAGCGATTTTGTACAAAAACTGCTGGTTAGTTGGCAAAACTTTCTGAATTTATTAAAAAGCGAAATAGACTACTGCATCTGCTCATTTCGTGTTTTTTTAACTTATTTTTTTAGTTTTCAATCACACTCAACGTTGCGTATTCTGGTCCTGAAATAAATGCTTTTTTCCTCAGATTCCAGCACTTCCACCATCTCTGCTTCGATACTGCAACATCATCATCATTAATTACAGGTTGAAGGTTAGTAGACAGCGACTGTATGAATTGATCATGCAGATAATTCTTTGTTGAAAGATCTTTTTAAGTCTTTTGGTTGAAACGACAGTTCAACTTATGACCTATGGAAAGGCCAGGTCTATTTCAGTGCTACTTAAACTGTGGTACGCGTAACGGTAGCGGTACGCAAGCATTTGATTGCCGGTACACGATTAGTTTGAAAATAATCTATTGAGTATTGTTTTGATCCGAATGTGTTCTCCACCATGTTCAGGTTGTTTTTCTTTCTCGGCATAATTTCAGTAGGGTAGTTCCGGGCAGAACAAGCCGTCGAGTAAAACCTGTCAGTCTGATTTTAATCAAGCATAACTTTTGCTATTGGAAATAAAACACTCAAAAAAATGCTTTACCGCACTGTGATGTGATGAGTTATTTGTGATGTGATAACGGAAACTGCTGTGCAATGTTTGCTTGCTGTCTTGGTTTATAGGCTGCGAAATGCAAGTTGGTGGAAAATTTTCCTTTATGTTTTTGACAATGTTGTTGTTTTGTGTTGTTTTAATTTTTTTGTAGTTTAAACTAAACAGAGCATTACACTATAAAAATTGTTAATTACACCAAGACTTTCTAGTTTAAATGAAACTATTATTATCGTACTCTGTCTCAAAACTATTCATTGCGTAGTTTTTCATTGGAAATTAGTTTATGGGGTACTGCATTCATTTTTAGTCAGTCATGGCTATTTTGATTCTGGCAAAACAAGTCAGTCACAAAACTTAATTCTCAACCAACTTTTATGTAACTTGTTCATAGGATAAGATTTGCCTATGACACAAAAATTAGCTTATCCTGCTGTGAGAGTAAGCTAAGATTTACAAAATTTTGTGTCATGCAACACAGGCTACCCTTGTATGCCCAAGAAAAAACGTGCTGGCATTCTTAAGAAAATTGTTTAATTGATTTTTAACGACTTTATGAAATTAGTTAAAAGGTTTAATCGTTTGTTTGTAAGTTCATTAATGCCCTTCATGTGTTTTTATTTGTAGATTTAAGCGTTCTGTTTCGCGACGCAACTATGAGAAACTATTCTGTATTCGTAAAACCAATCGTGCCAATGCATTGTGTAACCTACAGACAGTGAATGGTGGCATGATTCTGAACCGGGAGCAGAGGTGGGCACCCGCTACTTTTAAAGTAGCGCGCTACCCGCTACCGCTACTCGGACCAAAGTAGCGCGCGCTACCGCTACTTTTGTCTAAAATGACACTAAGTTAGGAAGCACTCTTCAAGTCCCTAGTGACGCAAAAATGACCTTGAAAACGAATGTTATCATTTGTTTACAGTGTCATTTTAACGTCGTTATAGAAAACACATTCTAAGGGAAATTTATTGTTACGCATCTTTCAAAAACACCAGCATTTCAAAATGAGAGTCACTAAGTCCTGCCCGCTTTGGCTTAAGCACATCTTTTCCAACAGAGAAAAGTCTCTCCACCGCAGCACTGGAAGGAATGGGGGTGTTGTATTTAATAAACAGATGTTTTAACTCGGTATTCGAAAAGCTCAAAGACTTGCTCCTGTCGGAAAAAAAGGCGTCCACAATTGCTGTTTCCTTCCGCACTGACGTTTCACGGGATGGCGCCAACACTCCAAAAAATTCATTCTTGGAGTCGTGACTGGTGTTGGTGTCACTCTTCCCAGTATCAACCTGGCTTGATGCCTTCCGCAACAGTCGAATTACATCGGTCTTGACTTTTTTCGCAGTGCGTCAGCATCATCCGTGGAAAGGTTTTGCAGAAACTGTAGCCACGACGTCTTGAAGAAGGGATGAAGACATGATGCCATGACGCATTTCATGTCGTTGAAGCACTTGTTGAATCGTTTCTTCACTCCTTCAAGGACTTTCACTTTCAACTCCTTACAAGATCACTGATCTTGGTCAACTTCTTCGCGCAAATTGTAATGGTTGGAAGCAAGACTCCTTAATACGCCTTGGACTCGCCCTGGAGAATGTCTAAAGCCTGGCAGATAGGCTTCATCACACGAAGATATTCGCCGAAGAAGTTGACGTCAGCTAGAAATAAATGAGCTGTTTAGAAATAAGACAAACTATGTTGTAACTTCAAAGTTGTAAGCAAAACAAATCAGACAAAATTGCCCTGTAATGATTTCTTTTAACAAAAACCATCGTGTAAGAAAATTTTATCAGCAACAAATATCTTAGCTAACCATTTGTCAACAGTTTTACTTTAACCAGTACGATAAAACCTTATTTTTGGACATCTTAAGATAGGTGATGACTGATGAGACAATGCTCAATGCACGTAGTCTATTCTATAAACCATCTACAACTTTACTTCGGCTATTATTAAAATTATAATGAACATAATCGATTTCATACCTTGATCGCAGCATCGCAGCTCCACACTAGAAAACGAGATTCCCAAAAGACCGAAACTTTACAACCAAACCGATCATATAGGATTATAAGCTATATAATATAACTGCTTGACCACGCCAGTGTTGCGAAAAATACGAGTATTTTTTTTTACTTTAAATTAAAAAGTAGCGGGTAGCGGGAGTGCGACTGAAAAAAAGTAGCGCCTCTCCCGCTACCGCTACTTTGGAAAAAATAGCGCCGCTATTGCAGCCGCTACTCCAACTAAAAAGTAGCGCCGCTACCGCTACTTTTACCAAAATAGTAGCGCCGCTAGTAGCGGCGCTACAAAAGTAGCGCGCTACTGCCCACCTCTGACCGGGAGAAGTTTAGGCGCAATATATTAAATGCTAGTAGTGGCTCAATGAGCTCTGCTGTGGCAAAAATGATCAACAAACATTAATTTATGATATGTGCTTTCAGTTGCATTTTGCAAATGGATGTGGATTTTGTCATTTAACCTGCTAAAGAACATTAAATTTTTAGCTGATCTGACTAGGCTTTGAGCCATGATTACTGTCATTATTGCTGTTGTTTTTTATGTTTAGCATTTAAATTTCTTGATTTAAGACAATTTTAGCAATGTTGTTTCAGTTTGTATTTGTAAATATAACCTTTCCTTTCTCAAAAAACCGCTGATCTGTAATAACCTCTTAGGGGCAAAACCAGTCATTTGACCCTTTCGAAAAATGATGCTTTAACATAATTTGACAATAAAATTCACTTTTTTCATACAGTATACAACTGTTTAACACTAAAAATTAATACGTTTTAAACTTGATGTAAAGATCTAGAGTAGACAATAATGTCAAAATGTGACCAGTCTTGCCCCACCCTACCTGCTGATGCCGTTAAAGCGATATAGCCTATAAGAGAAATGGTCGAGCCACAAATTGACCCATTAGCCCACAAATTTTTACTGATCTACCGTATAGCCTACTTGTTTTTATAAAAATAACAATCAAATGATTCAAGACAGAATAAATGTTTTACTAAACATTTGGAATAAAGGAACCAATTGTAAGTAGCCTAATTAAAACACAATACGTATCGTTCTACAGTTTTACGTGGTTGTGCCAAACGGAACCAACCTTCTGGTTAGTGTACCAATCACACTGGGCTCCATTCCTCTACGACAGCCTAACAATACGGTGCCTCCTGATGTCACTGCCGCAATGACAACTTCTTCCACGGCACTCTCTCTCTCAGGTATGCCCCAATCCAATGATCAACTTCTAACTACTCGACGTAGGATTTTTTGATTAATGAAAACTTACATTGTTATATTAACGTACAAGAAATATCAAAAGGATTTCTGTTTTTACAATAAAATTATTTCACTTTATATGAATTGTGACAAAGTACAGTGCAATGCGGGTACTGATGTGACATGTAACACTACAGAAAGCTGAAGGCAGCAAGATAGTTTGTAGCTATCGAGTCAGTTGCTCACAAATTGTCATAAAAAAATGTTTTTAACGTTCCATTTCAAAATTCTTTTATACGTTGATAGATCCTCCTCCATCTTACGCATCTGTGGTTGGTGGAGCTGTGAACATCAAAGATGAAGATGATAATGATCACTTGATGGGACAGGCATCGTTCTGTCCACAGTACGCCTACTACGATGAAGTCAATCTGCTTTAACCGACTCAAGTGAAAACGTTTATGAATGATTATTCCATGCATTTCAACAGTTACTTGTTAAACCATACTAATTGTATAACATCATACTTTACTTGTTGACACTTGGTATCGCATCATGTTGCTGAACAGTGGTACGTTTAGCATGCAGAAATCGTGACGTCATGACAAAAAAAATTCTTGTTGCATGTCAACTCGTTTAGTATCATCATCAAGTTCCTTCCTCTCGTCGAGGATTGGAGGCAATGGGACGCCAAGTTTATCTGTTGTAAGATTTTTTTACTGCGGTTTTGTAATTAAGTCCTGACCAGTCTTCAATATCATTAGTCCAAATTCTTGCCGTTCATTTTTCCTTCTAGTTTTCGTTTAGTATACCATAGGTTATTTTGTATATTTTTTAAATCTGTTTTAATTTAAAAAAAAAAAAAGTTTATACGATTGAACCATCTACCCGCATGGTCGTCGTTCATATGAAGCAGAAAGTTTGTAATCAGCCCAATGGAAGGACCGGAGCCAATTTTTCGTCAGGTTGTCAAGTTTGCGGAGGCCTGTTTTTCCGTTGGGAATAGATTTCATGGGGCAGCCAAAAATGATGTGGATGCCTGTTTGCTACGTCGCACAACACTCGCACACAGCAGAGACTCTCATGCCCCAACGTGCCAAGCAAACATTAAAATGCCCAACTCCCGTTCTCAATCAGTTCCGGGTAACTCACTCCCGTCTCTGAAGCCCAGAACCAAGTGGGAGTGAGCAGGCAAGAGAGGTGTCAAATTGAGCAAGGCGGGTTTTTATATCTGGAGCAGTGTTCAGTTCCTCACATAGCTGTATATGGTAATGAGTGTTAAACCCAGTTCAAGTAGTCTTAAAAAGGCAAGTGGTATATTACGCCTAACTAGCTGTTTTTTTGCAATATATTCAAAACAAAACTGTTTTGTGATAACAGAACTTTGAACAATTTTTTTTCTTTTTCATAGTAATTTTTCTGTGATCGATTTTTCAATTGTGCATATGATTTTCTAGAATTAAATACCACATTCCATGTACCTACATGATAACAGCTAACTCTATGGTCACCGTTACCACCATTGCCAATGCACTTATTGGCAGAGTCGTTGAGAGGATAATTTGAGCCCGGATTAATGACATTCTCGTGCTCTATATCAAGACACTTTTAAAAAAACATGCTATATCCAAAGAATACGAGGTAGTTTTTTTAATTTTCTGGGCCTCTTGAAAAAGTAATGAGCTCCTAAATTCATCCCGTGCTCGGTCCGAAAGTACTACCTGGACACCCCCTGTCAACGCTACTACTCATTGGTAAATCAAGTCGAGCTTGCCTTGCAGCACCAGCGCTCTCAATTCAATTCAATTTATTTATTTTTGTCAGAAAACAACAGCAATGATAAAATTACCAATAGTTTAAGGGAATAAAACCAACAAAACGAAACGGCGGCAAAACCAAAGAAGTTTAAAACGTGCATGCGATGTAAATTTAAAGGATACGTCGATGAAAGTAAATTTAAGCACGGCCACCAAACCTAACAGTTTAAAATAGATCAATTAGTTGAAAGAATCAGTTGCCTCCACATACCTAAAGCAACTGGAGGACTGACAGTTGATGAAGCCATGCTGTGACGACTGAACCTTACAACCAATACAAAAAAAAAGAAAAATCAAAATCACGAGAATTTAAGAATAAACGTACGGTGAGCATATTATACAAAAAACTATGTACAGTGTTTCGTGTTTAAATAAAATGAAGTGAAGCGTTCGCAGCAACGACAGTGGCGCAGTTTTAATATATCAATCGATAACTGATGGGTTCAGGAATATACACTAATTATTATTTGAACATGATATTAAAGTGATAATCATGAATGAGAAAAAATGAAGTGAAAAAGATATGAAAATGGTCTTGATGGCATGCGGGTGGCTTCGCTTTCAGAGAGGGATGGAGTTTTTCGAATGAATTTCCAACCAAACTGCTGGAGAGTGATGCAGCTTCATTGTTGAAGTACCGTGCTCTTGACAAACAAATCTACACAACAAATCTAACTCTCCAGTGTGGTATTTTGAAGTGTTCTTGAGCGCCGAAATTATTTGTTCCAAAAACTAGATAAATATGATATTTACACTTTCCCACGTTTAGCCTACGCTTTCCAAAAAAGGGGCTGATCCAAACAAAACGACAAAAATAACTGCTATTGCAACCCGTACGCATGTTTTAACAATGTAGTGTAGTGTTTTAAAGTTGTATTATTTTTTACTGTAACTTAGCTTCTACAACCAAAAACGGCTTTAGCGAGTAGGCTATACCATGTTTACAGTATGTGATGTGGCGTGCACATGAAAAATCAATCTTTAGCCTTTTTGGGCCATGCTGCCAACAAGTCGAGACGCCTTTAGCAAAACTTAACAACTTCGTTTTACCGTAGTCTGTGTAACTTCACTTTGTGAATATGAAATTGTGCAAGTGAATTTAAGACTTTTCTATTTGTAAATTTGGTGGTCTGTTAGATCACAGAGTTTTTGTTTATATTTTCTCTTTTGTTTACAATGCCCGAAAAATAGAAGTCCATTTACTATCGTAGATTCTGGCAAGTTTTCAGATTTAAAATGAGTCTACGCGTCTTTTAAAGTGGCGTCCATATTTTTTACAGTTGTATTATTTTTAACTTCCAACGCATCAAAAATAACCTGTGTTATCGGATTTCTTCAAATTGATAAATTATCATAAAGTGAAATCATTTATACATCGGCACTGCGCTGTTGGACGTTGTATCAATGCTAAATGGGCTTTGGTTGCTTGTGAATGTTTTGTTGTGCCAGATTTATTGCATCATGAAACACGTATAATTTACGTTAACGAATGACTTACTAATGTAACCATAACGTTTTTTATTTCGTTTTCAGGAATAAACTTTTGTCTTATTTCTGACTTTAAATAGACAAACAATGCATGATTTGTAGTTTCAACATTTCTGGCTCAGGTACACGCAAACATTTCTTTACGTTAGTTTTACACTTAATGGATAGAATTGCACAGCAGTTTACAAATATCGCATTTGTTAAATGAGTTATTGAAAAGAATTTTTGTAGGTAATTTGAGAAATGTTATTTGTTAATTATAACAGACCTTTCCCGCAGCTCTGTGCAATGAAGCCTGACGTTGAAAACAATTACGCTGGCTGCTTCATTGGCAAGCACCAAATTGCTTGTGAATACTTGATAACTTGTTGAGTAGTTAGTAGAATCTTCATAAAAACATGGAACCAACGTTAAAAAACAAAGATCTGACTGTTAAATTTTATTCAAGTTATTTTTATATGAAAAACAAGCCAAGTGATACAATGATAAGCCACTTATTTAATGGCCTCTAGTAACTGCGCATAAGCTATGGCGCTTGAAGCAGTGGTGCCGAAGTTAGTTGAGGATTGGGGGGGATAATTCAATAATTTATCAAATTTTAGACAATTTTTGAACATTGGGGGGGATACAAATTTTGTAGGCTACACAATTTTAGTGGTACCGGTATTAAGTTTATTAAACAATCACCGGACCTCGGTAAATTAGCTGCTAACAGCATAATATAGGCTACAGATAAGAAATCATGGAGATAAAAGTGCTACCAGTGCGCTTGTGAATGCTTGCTTCTTATTCTTGCAGCAGTCAAAGAAAAATTGATACCTCCAGCAGGATTCAAACTTAATGACCTGCCAACCAGTGCTGTATTCGAGGGTATACGCAGTATAGGCTACTCTCTGCTTTTTCGAGCAACTAATATTTGTTTGTGTGTTTTTGTTTGTTTGTTTATTGGCCGCTGCGAAAAAGTATGTACAATAAATTAAAACACAATGTACAGTAAAGCTGTTGAAAAGTTTACAATAAAAAAAAAAACGAGTAAAAAATGATGGTAGCATCACAGTAGCGGGAGGCTGCGAAGTGACCGTTCAAGGTCTTCAAGTCAAGCAGCCACCCTTAACTCATCAATGATAATTATAATTGAATAATTGAGACAAAGAGATAATAGTACATAAATAACGGTGAAGCTGTCCAAGATGATAAGAAGTCAAAAAACTGATTAGTAGGTTAATTTAGCATTTGTTTAATATGAGTCAATAATTTTCTTTTTGTACATTCTTTTAAAAGTTGTGAATGAGGATTTGCGAATTTCATCTGATATATTATTCCAAATTTTTGCGCCAGAGTATTTTATTGAGCGTTGTAGTTTTGTGGTTGTGTATCGATAATAATAGTAATCTAGGTTGGTCGAGTTTCGAGTAGAAAAGTTGTGAATTTGGTTTCATTTTTTAAAGTAGTTTTGAAAAGTGTCGGGTAATAAATTAAAACTAAACTGATACATAAACTTAGCAATTTCAAAGTTGTACAGATCTTTTAACTTTAGGATATTTAGTTGTTTATAAAAGGATGTGACATGGTCAGCCCATTTTCCTTTCACAACAGCTTTGACTGCCTTATTTTGCAAAACACCAAGCTTTCCAATATGTGTTTTGTATGACGACCCCCAAATTGTGAGTCCGTATATGAGGTAAGGATGCACAAGAGAATAGTAAAGCTGAAGCATAGCTTTGGTAGATAAACAATGTTTTAATTTAGAGAGTATGCCAACAGATTTGGAGAGTTTGGAAGATATAGCATCAATATGAGGAAGAAAAGACAGATTTTTGTCAATTAAGATACCAAGGTATTTAGCAGTGTGAACATTTTTTAGTTGGGTATTGCCGTAAAATACTTCAACATTAGTTGATTTTTGGTTGGTCTTGGGTGCAATTATTAAAAAGTTAGACTTAGAAGCATTTATCGTAAGTGAATTGGCTGTGATCCAACGTTTGATTCCTTTCAGTTCAAGATTAATTAAATTTTGAAGACTTAATAAATTATCGGCTTTAATAACCAGACAAGTGTCATCAGCAAATAATCTAGGAACAGAAGAAACACAGTTAGATATATCATTTATATAAAGTAAAAAGAGAAGCGGTCCTAATATGGACCCTTGAGGGACACCAAATTTTATTTCTTTTAATGTAGAATTTTCTTGACCAATAGACACAAATTGTTTACGATTTTTCAAGTAGGAAGTAAGTAAGGCATTGGCAACTCCTCGAATTCCATAATGATCAAGTTTATGCAAAAGTTTTTTATGATGAACTGTGTCAAAGGCTTTTTTAAGATCTAGTAAAACAAGTCCAGTCAATTCATTGTTCTGCATTTGCTCGTATGAGGAGGTAATAATGTCTAAAGCAGCATGACTTGTTGAATGGTTGGCACGAAAGCCATACTGAGTAGGCGTTAAGATCGAATGCTTATTTATAAACGACGTCAAACGTTTGAACATTAACTTTTCTAGAATCTTTGAAAAGCGTGAGAGTAGAGAAATTGGTCTATAATTATTTGTTTCGAGTTTGCTTCCAGATTTATAAATTGGAATGACTTTAGCAATTTTGAGCACATCTGGAAATATGCCATTCGAAAATGCTTGGTCGAAAAGGATGGATAGAGGCAAGGCTATGACAGTCGAAGAGATTCGAAGGAAATAAGGCGAGATACCATCACTCCCTGCTGATTTATTTAACTTTAGCTGATGTATTTCTTCTATTATTTCGTACACGTCTGGTGGTTCAAGGAAAATAGAAGAGGAAACACGGTTGCTTAAAAAGTCTTTAAAATTATTTGTTTTATCAGTTTCGACTTGTTCTGCGAGGTGGCTTCCGATATTGGCAAAAAGGGAATTAAAACTCTCAGCTATTATTTTTGGATCGCTTTCCAGTTTATCATCAACGCGAACACAATCAACATTTTGGGTTGTTTTCTTTTTATTGGGCAAAAGAGAATTTATAATACTCCAGATTTTTTTTGGTTCATTACTGTTAATGTTCAGTTGGTTTTGAAAGTACTGCTTTTTTGCTATACTTTTAATCTTTGTTAGTTTATTTGAGTATTTTTTGTAAATGTATTTTCCTGTTTCGCCTCCTGTTAGAAAGTGAGTTTTGTACATTTTTTGTTTGTTTCGTATGGAAACAAGCAATCCTCGAGTCAGCCAGGGTTTACTTTTTAATTTAGTTTGTCTACAAGAGAGTTGTTTAAGTGGAGCATGTTTATCAATTACGCTAGTGATTATTTTCACAAAGCGAGCAAACTTCAAGTTTAAATTATCAGATGTCAATTCAGACAATACTGGTAGTAATTCAGACATATGATTACTAAGGTCATTACAATATAGCTCAGGGTTAAAGCGCCGTTTGTCTCTGACAAAGTAGGCATTTGAACGAGAGCAGTTCTTTAAACCAGAAATAATACAGAATATAGGATAATGGTCCGAGAGGTCACTAGTGATTATACCAGGCAGGATAGCGTTTGAAGTGTCATTTGTTAAAATGTTATCAATAGTTGATGAAGAGGTATCAGTCACTCTGGTTGGTTCAACTATCAGAGGGTACACTCCATTGCTTTCTAGCATGTTTAAATATTCGGTCACACCAGGGAGATTGCAATTAGTGATGTTTATATTAAAGTCCCCAAGAAGATAGTACTTTTCATTCTTTTCGTTCAGAGTGGTTAGGGAATTATTTAGATCTTGAACAAAAGAAGATAAATTAGTTCCTGGGTGTCTATAGAGTGCACCAACTATTAGTTTAGATTGAGTGGTCAAGTTTTTGATACTAATCCATAAGTTTTCACAGTAATCGGAATCGACTTTACAATGATTTAAAACAGAAAAAGAATAACGGTTGGAAACATATATCATGACCCCACCAGCAGAGGTTAACGAGTTTTCATATCTAAAGTCGTGGCCAGGAATAGCAATGTTTACCAATGGTGCTTTTTTAATGCGAGTTTCAGTGATACATATGACGTCAGGAAGGGTTTGTAGTGTCGTAAGAAAATCGTACAAAGAATCATAGTTTTTTTGAATGGACCTAATATTAATATGAAGAAATGCTATAGTTTTATTTTAGTTTCTATAAAGTGCTGGAGAATTTTGTTCGTAATAGTTACTTGGGCTAATATTCTGTACAAGTGACTTGTTTAGAGTTTCACACAAATCAAAGTTGTCGTTAGGATTGCAAATGAACGTGGCTGGTTGACTTGAACGCAAAAATTCAAAAGGATTATAATCAATCAAGCTAGACATGAGCAAGCAATTTCAGGCGCATTCTTAGAACAACACATTAGTTCAGGGCTAGTCGCTTTCTATTTCGGTGTCAGAGGCAGTTTCCAATGAAGTATTTACGTTTAGTAGCAAAGGTTGATAATTTAGCTTATTGAAATCAATGTCAATTCCAACCTTAAACAAATCATCATAACTATTAATATGCAGCCATTGTTTAGTACCTTCATTTTTTCCATCTTTTACCAGTCCTGCTTTTTTAGCCGATCTTTTCATACGAATTCTTCCATTGATGGTGTGCGCTAGAACAAATTTACTGTCGCAACTCGCAATGATTTTTTACATATGAAAGCAGTTTGGATTTTAGAGTGGTTAGGTCTTCTGTGATAAAGGCATTGTTGAAATCGTGGTTTGCCTTCAGGTTTTTCTTCGCTCTAATTATTTCATTCCGTTTTTTGCAGTTGGAGAAGCGAACGATGATCGCTCTAGGCTTGCCTCCTGAGCGCTGTTTCCCAAGGCGATGCGCTCGCTGAATTTCATTCTCGTTCAAACTAACGTGTAGTATTTTTGCAATTTTTAATATTGTTTCTTCTCCATCGTCACTGTTAGAATTGGTTTCAGGTACTCCATGGATTCGTAAGTTTTCACGTCTGCCGTATTGTTCTAATTCATCGGTCTTTGCAATGTTTAGATTCAAGGCTAGTTTTAGTTTCAAATTTTCCTCATTCAGTAATTTTAGATGGCTTTTGCTCTCTTTGAGTTCCTTTTTTATAATTTTAATTTCTTTAGCTAAACTCTTTACTGTATTGTTTATTTCTTTAAGTTCTTGTCGGTCTTCTTCGCTGAAATTGGTTGAAGTTTTCTTGCCAGATGGCATCTTGATAGCTCACAAAAAAACACGTCCGTTCGCTGGAATGACTGAGCTGGAATGTATACCCTTTGGTTTTCAAAAGAGAGTGCGTATGCTATCCTTACTGATTCCTAATGTATGATGTTCTGCAAGAATTATTCATGTTATCCATTGAACTTCAGTCTCGAAGTAGGCCTACAACTTTACCTAGAGCCGAACTTTTAATAAAAAGGGCAATACGAATTATTGAGAGTTTCAAGAAAAATCCGGGAGAAAAAAACACAGTTGGCTTTAGCAGCGAAGGATAGTTTAATGTTCAGAAATATTCCTCTGATACAGAATTCTAAAATGGTGCCAATTCACCCGAATCAATTCATTCAGAACATTGTTAGCGGAATGCAAATGGGACTTTGCACTAATGCCGACACTGACAATGGTCAGCTACTGGTTTATATTGCTAACTTGTAACCTGAAAAATGATAGAAGCAAATTTGAGTCATGGAGAAGTAGGCTAGAGGTGAGAAGAATTCGTAAACGGTTTAACATTGATGAAATACAGTCAATTCAAGGATTAAGAGACTTTAGTAAAAACGTTGAAATTGTGCCCAATAATTTGAAGTCTCTCTTGACAGCTATTTCAACTTTACCTTGTTCGACAGCAAAATGTGAACGTGGTTTCAGTTTAATTAACAATATTATCAGGTTTAAGAGCATCTTGCTCATTGATAATTCACTGGTCAACACAACTTTTCTTGCATGGAGTTTTTCAATGGATTTAGTGCTGAATCCGAATCTGACCTCAGATTTATCCTATCACGTCAGGTTTGTGAGATGATAACAGCAAATTGTTACTTTTGTCAAAAATGGAAGATTTGACGTTGCGTTTATTGCACTTGTTCCAGACAATTGTTCACCTAATCAAACGTCATATAAAAACCGTTCAGGTCTACTGAATCTTAGCGTATTACGTCATAGAATTTTTCCTAAAAAATGAGCCAAAATTGCACCATCGTTCGTAAGACTTGTGTCAAACCTGTTTAAACATGAAACATTGCATCACCAATTTTGAACACCTGTTAGAATTGCGTGACAATGTCTTTCATTATTGCGTCACAGTTACTGTTTACGTGAGTTTGAGATATCGCAAATTATTCTAGTCATTTTAAAATTGTTGCTTGAAGAGGTTGGTCGCATGTTTAACTGTTTTGCTTAGTGCTTGTCAGCTGGACGAAAATTTCCGTCTTTTATCCAAGTAATCTGTTCTGTAGTGACAAGTTTTTAGTGGTGTATCGCGTTGCACCCCATTTTCGACAGCTTTGAAGCTATTTTTACAGAAATACAATTCTCGAATAGACGTTTCCTGAAGAGTGTTTCTTTTCGGTCATTACATACAGACGAACGGATTTGGGAATCTTATGTTACAATTTTCCCACGAAGAGATTATGGTTTACCGCTGTGACCATAAAGAATAAAAGATGTGACTTGTTAGCTGGTAGGCCAAGAAGCACTAGAAGCACATAAAGAATAAAAGACGTGACTTGTTAGCTGGTAGGCCAAGAAGCACTAGAAGCACATAAAGAATAAAAGACGATACTCTGTCTAGTGTTTGGTACTGAAGCAAAATAATACAGACGTTGTTGTCAGTTGGAACTTAGAAGCACATAAGTAATAAAAGAAGATCTTGTTGGTTGGTAGTCTACAGAAGCAAAAGAAAATTAAAGACATTTCTTTTCAGTTGGTACTGAAGAACTTCAAGCTAAAAATTAAAGGCGTTTCTTTGTTGGTTCTGAAGGAAAACAACTTTGACATTCATTGGCAAGAAAGAAGATTAAAGACAATCCATCTGTGCTTGAAGATTCAAGTGAACGAATCCAAGCAAGTTTTGTGGAACTTTAGGACTTCATATAACCCTACAACTACGGTATTGTGCATTTTAATTCTTTTTTGTATTTTTTACGGTCATTGCAGTTAAGTTTTTTATAACTACTGTAACATTTTTGTGTGTTTGTGTCAATTTTTTAATTGTTAAATTTAGCCTCAAGATTTAATATGTCTACATTCGGTGGCGACAGGGACTCGGCCGCCGTCGACTCGACTGAGTTTAAGCCTGATGATGTTCTTTGCGGTCGGGCAGGCCATTCTGGGGAGGGACCCAGTAACGATGAGGCTAAGTCAGTTCGAGAGGCCCGGCATCTTAGAAGGGATATTTTGACTCAAATTGAGGAACTTTCTGTAGCCCTAGGTTCTTTGAGTGATAAGCAGGAACTGTTAATTTTTCGATCTAACTTATCTACTCTAGAAGAGGAATTACGGCATTTCCATGCTCTTTTGAGTAAAACTTTTAACTCTGCAATCTTGGCAGAACTTCGTGATAAGGTAGATCCCGAATTTAACTCGTTAAAAAATAACTTCGAAGAAAAAGTAAAAGAGTTCTCAGATATGTTGGACGCTGACATATATCCTGAGGATAGCGCTTCAAATGTAAGCACTAGGATGTCTGAGAGCTCGTCACGGATAGTTGCACAAATGAACCTACAGCTCAGAAGAGAGGAGCTCCAGATCCAAGCTGAGGCCGAAGCAAGAGCTGCTGAGGCCATCGCGAGAGCTGAGGCCGCACGAGCTGAGGCTGCCGCGAGAGCTGAGGCCATAAGAGTTGACGCCGCACTAGCAGAGGCTGCCGTGAGAGCTGAGGCCGAAGCGAGAGCTGCTGAGGCCGCCGCGAGAGCCGAAGCTAGAGCTGCTGATTTTGCACTCAAAGACGCTCAATTGAGGGCTGAACAACGTAAAGACGTAGTTTTAGCTGAATATCGTTCAGAGTTGGGCTCCCGGCGTAGCTCTAAGAAGGGATCTTCTTGGCATTCCAGAAGTGAACATCAATCTCGGTTAAATTTAGATAACCTTTTCCAGACACCTGTTCAATCCGTAAGTGGTCCAGTCCAATCCACACGGTTTCCAGCTGTTTCAGGAGGTCTCGTGCCCGCGGCTAAGGGTCTTCCGAAAGCTGTAGAGCCAAGGCCTGCGAATTACAACAGAACTCCTCCCCCAGAGCGTACAGGTCACGGGGCCGCCATTAGCAGTAATGCTTTGCCCTCTTCACAGTTTTCTGCGCCGCTAGGTTTTAATCGCCCAGCTACACGTAATTTGGGTGGTTGTGAGAAGCGTGTCGCGTCTACTGATTTTAACGTTTGTGAGGATCTTGATCGTGCTGTGCACGTGACTGAGCCCCCTCAGCCCCTTAAGAGATATAGCTTGTCTTCTCCCGCTAAATCGAGTTCTCAACAGCAGGATTGCTTTTTTGAATACCAAAATAGTAGGACGTTTTTCGATAAGGCGGCCTTGATTGGTTACGATGGTAATAATATGCCATTTGTCTTCTTTAAAAATCGTGTTGCGGCCTTAATGGCAGCTTCGCCCTTCAAAGGAACTCGTTTGACTTTGTTACAAGCAGATTGTGTTAGAACAGCTGCGCAAATGATTGCTAATTTGGTTTCCGACACTCCTGGCTTGTCAGAAGAAGACAGGATAGAAATGTCGTTAGCTCGCTTGTCCCAGCGTTTTGGGGTTCGTGGAGATCTTTTCGCCGAACCGGAAATTAGAAAGTATCGCTATGGTAGCAAATTGACTTCGATCTTTTCCTGTGATTTGAAAGAGTTTAAAGATGAATTGTTGCAGTGTCTGCTTTACGCGCAAGCTTATGGTCAGCGTGACAAATTGGAAAGACGTTTTGTTTTGGATTTGGCTAAGCGACTCCCGTTTGACGCTAAGCAGCGTTATCTTGACTTTTTAGGTGATCAGTATGGTGGCACTGATGAGCCTACTTTTCAGAGTTTGTTCGAATTTGTAGTACGGGAGGAAACGCGCAAGACTGATTTTAGCATTATGCTAATGGGCGATTCTGGTGAGTTACAGCATTTTAAAAAGTTTGGCAAAGGAAAATTGCCTCCATGTCCGGTTAGGCAGACGTCGGTAAAACCCCATGATGATGTGATGTCAGGGAGTTCGCAGTACTCGACTGCTGTTGGCGCACCGCGCGGTGGTGTGGCCAGACGTAGAGACATGCCGGCATGCATTTGTTGTTCGTCACGTGGTCAAGTTGAATATCATTTTTTGTCTAATTGTAAAGAATTTTTGCGCTTGACACCTAAAGATCGGAGAGATGTCATTGTGAAAGCTGGCAAATGCTTGAATTGTTTGCGCCAGCATATGGTTAGGGATTGCGTTCATGCAAATAACTGTCGTAAGTGTGGGCCTAACAACGATAGGAAACACTATTTTCTTCTGCATGATTTTTATGTGACGTCACGTGATTCTCTGGATTCGATCGGCAAAGATGATGTTGGTGCCAGAGTTCCTGTGCGTAATGTTAAGATTGGAAATGTTAAAGCAGCCTTTAATCGCGTTACTGCTGCTCGTGTTTTGAATCCAATGACTGGCAAATCGAAGTTGGTGTATTGTCAGCATGATCCTGGTTCGCAGTTGACGTTTGTTTCGAGTGATTTGGTGTGCAAACTTGGCCTTAAACCGTATGATAAAGCGTCGTTTAAAATGGATACTCTGGCTGGTCAGAAACCTACTTGTACTAACCTTGTTAAACTCAACATCCAGTCGTTAGAGACAGATGAACTGTTTTGTGATATAACTTCGGTGGTTAACCCAGCTTGGGCTGACGATGTGAAAACTTTACCGCATAAACAGGATTTAAGTGGTTTTCGTCATTTTCATGACGTGAATATGTTTCATTTGAATGATTGTAGTACTGTAGATGTAATGATTGGCAACGACAACGCTTATTTGATGTGGGCCAAAGAAGAGCGTGTTGGTGAAAATCGTGGTGAGCCGCATGCTTTACTCACTCCTCTCGGCTGGTTGGCTTGTGGTGGTAAGTCACCCTTAGATGAGAGCGTTGAAAATGTGTGCAGAGTGCAGACGTCTTCAGAGTCGGATGTCATCTCTGGCTTTCAGTGTAAAATTGAGTCTCGTGATATGGAAATAGCAGACCTGAATAAAGTCATTCAGGATTTGACCTTGCAAAATGAAACCTGTGAATTGTCTCGCAATGATAATTTGGCTAGAGAACTTGTTGAACCGAATATTGAGTTGAAAGATGGTCGATTTGAGATACCTGTACCGTTGAAGGAAGATATTGATTTACCTAAGAATTTTGTGTTGGCGTCAGATAGAGCTGGTGCTTTAAGGAAGAAGGCTTTAAAACAACCTGAACTTCGTGATTTCCTTACTGACACCATGAAAGATCTTAAATCTAATGGCTATATTGAGCGTGCTGGTGAAGCAGGAAATGTCAAGGGATTTGAATGGTATTTACCATACTTTGTGACGTCACAATTAAAAAAAGCGTATTGTTTACGATAGCAAGTCTGAATTTCGAGGAACTTGTGTTAATGATGTAATGTTTTCGGGTCCTGATTTGTTAAACCCTCTGGCAGATCTCTTGGCTAGATTTCGGCTTGGTAGATTTGGTTTCGTGGCCGATATGACCAAGTACTTTTTTCACATTCTGGACTCTTCAATACGCAAGCCCAATTTCATTGAACTGCTTACGTACACAAGCAGTGCTGTTCGGATCGTGAACGAACGCCCTTTGGTACCTTTGAGTGACGACCCTAGGGATTTTACTGTCATTTCCCCTGCCTCACTTTTGACCCCATACTTAGACCCATACTGTGCTGTCGGGAAACCACATGATCGTGACCAATTAAGAAGGGATTATCGGTTCAATTTGTCACTTTCTCAGCAGTTTTGGAGTAAATAGATCGATTTTTACTTGCCAGGTCTTCAGGGCCGGAAAAAATGGCTAAAAATGGCCGAGAATTTGGAGCCTGGTCAACTTGTAGTGGTGGGTTCTTTTGAAGACATTGGTAAACGTGGGAAGTATCAACTTGGGAGGGTGCATGAGGTAGTTCCACAAATTAGGAAAGGGAAGCCTGTGGTTCGTAGAGCTAAAGTTGCCGTCTGCAACTATGATGAGAGTACAGGGAAAGTGAAAGTAGACTACGTGTTGAGGGATATTTCGTGCCTCGCCCCCGTAAAGAACACCTAAGTGTTAGGGTTTGAGCCTGGTTTTGTCTGCGGTGGCCGATACTTGTCTGAGCCCAGAACAGTCGGTTATTATCGCAACCATTGTACATAGCGTCATTTTAGCGTGTACCTATGGTACCAATTTCATGTATCGTCGTGTATTATTCGTATTGCTGTTCATTCGTTGCATGCCCTTTGTATTTGCGTATTAACTTAAACGTGAGTGATTCAAACAATTTGTGTATCATGTGTTTTTATTCATTGGCTCAAAATTGTCGTCAATTCTTTTTTAGTTATGCCATGTCAGACTGTCATAACTAGGGGCCGCTATGTTCCAGACAATTGTTCACCTAATCAAACGTCATATAAAAACCGTTCAGGTCTACTGAATCTTAGCGTATTACGTCATGGAATTTTTTCTAAAAAATGAGCCAAAATTGCACCATCGTTCGTAAGACTTGTGTCAAACCTGTTTAAACATGAAACATTGCATCACCAATTTTGAACACCTGTTAGAATTGCGTGACAATGTCTTTCATTATTGCGCCACAGTTACTGTTTACGTGAGTTTGAGATATCGCAAATTATTCTAGTCATTTTAAAATTGCTGCTTGAAGAGGTTGGTCGCATGTTTAACTGTTTTGCTTAGTGCTTGTCAGCTGGACGAAAATTTCCGTCTTTTATCCAAGTAATCTGTTCTGTAGTGACAAGTTTTTAGTGGTGTATCGCGTTGCACCCCATTTTCGACAGCTTTGAACCTATTTTTACAGAAATACAATTCTCGAATAGACGTTTCCTGAAGAGTGTTTCTTTTCGGTCATTACATACAGACGAACGGATTTGGGAATCTTATGTTACAATTTTCCCACGAAGAGATTATGGTTTACCGCTGTGACCACACATAGGCCTACACATTGTGCTATATCCAGAAATCCAGGCCATGTAGTACATAAGTAGCTGAAATACACCCACCAACTATAAATTTGATACCAATTTATTTTCTAAGCAACAGTATTAACCATGCAGTAGTAACAAGCTAAAAGGAAAGCTAAAAGGAAAGCTAAAAGTATAACTGACCCCAGCAATGCTTGATCAGTAGCCTAACCTTGTTTAAGCTGTTTTGGCCGGTCTAACACTAACCTTTCGTTATAGCACTGCATATGTTGGTGGTAGCCTAAACGCAACGCCAAATCTTCCACTTTTGACAAAAGTAGTAATTTGTTGTTATCATATCTCACAAACCGGACGTGATAGGATAAATCTGAGGTCAGATTCGGATTCAGCACCCCAAAGTTACCCTAAATCAGTTCTCAAAGCACATTCAAGAAAAAAAAAAAATTTTTGTTGACCAGTGTAATGTGAGCTGTTTGATGTTTATTAATTGCAATGGACCACCTGTGGCTCAATTTACCGCTAAAAATATGTAAGATCCTGGCTGCTAAACCACCAATCAGCTAAGGATACTAGATCCCAAATTTGTAAAGAGGATAAAGATGTAAATTCCTCTCGGCAGGTTGTTTGGAATGTATTCATAGAAAAATAAACAATTTGGTGGTAGCCTACCTCTCGTCCAATTGTGATGTTGATAATTCATGTTATGATAGACTAAAGATTAATATTTTGCAAGTTGTGTAGCCTATTATTTATCATTTTGGCAAATCTGACAGTATACCCTGTGCTTTTTTTACGAATACAGCACTGCTGCCAACGAATACTTAGTTTTTCAAAAAAACAACAACAGAAGTTCTACTTTTCTGCTTGTCCTCTTCTTCACTAGAATCACTGCACTTAGTGCACTGTAAGACAAAGTCACTAGTCTGGATACTGAAAACAATCGAAACTACAGAAGACCATCTGCAAATTTATGACAAAAATAATAAGTTTCAAACACTTAACAAGAACTTGTTACAACCGAACATGTTGCGTCTTACGGTAGTGCACATTGAAAACTCATCAGCAATGTCATTTATGCTGATGTCATTAAGAATATTTTGGTAAATGTTGCAAATAATATTAGCATTCAACCTCTCCTGTCCCAAAGTATTTCTCAGAAAAGTTTTCAATCTACGAAGATTGAAAGATGACATCTTACAAGCACCATGCTTACCTGGCAAACTAAGAGGATCTTAATCAGCTGAAGTATTTGAGAATAAAGAGGTTTTTCCAACTCGGACAATGCCTGGTAGCCTAAGCTATTTTAGATTAGAACAGCAGACACTATAGTTAGGAGCTGCGATTAAACGCAGGAGATTAATCCATTGCATACCAGAGACACAAGGCCTGCACAGGAAATTAAAACAATGAGTACCCTCATAAGCATTACTGCAGTGCCGTGCTCGGTGGCCCTTTGTCCAACTCGTCCTTAATACCTTCAATGAAGGTCCTTCATTGTCTAACTTCAAATTTAAGACAATTTAAAACTGTGATCAAACATCAATATAAGAAAAACAACAGCAATGCAAGATGCTTGCAAACAACTAAATCGAAGTACAACTTCATAGCAAATATTTTTTCTATATTATTGGGGGGGATGCTGCCAAAATATTGGGGGGGATATATCCCCCCCATCCTCCCCTACTTCGGCACTACTGGCTTGAAGGAACTGCTGGTACGGTAGCGTGTTAATGTCTGAGCAAAACGCTGTTGATCTGCAATTCTGCTAGACTTGAAATTTCTTTCTGCTTTAGCTACTATGTCTTATAATAATAAGTGAGAATTACTGTCTTATTTGCTACAATAAGTAGGCTAAGTGGGTGTCAGTTTGTAGCCTTTTTTTGCTTCTTTACTTGTGAAAGCAATGCAGCGTATCACTTATGGCCTACTTGCACTGAATATGAACCAATTGAAGTAGGCTAATAAGCTAGACTGCCATTCATGACATATGTAAAGCTCACAGGAGCTACAGACCACGAAACACCGGTGTCTATTGCTCTCAATTATTGCTACAGTCAGCTGCTGACAAATATTTATTGTTAGCCTACTATAGGCTAGGCTTATATCTTGTTTTGGCCGCTCTTTGGCTCAATTGCCTAACGGGTCAACCTATTGATGAAGACGCATGGGCACGCACTTCGCATTTGCCCAAACTCATCCAATAAAAACTGGATTTTCGCAGAAGTTTGGTGATTACTTTAACCCATTAAACGCCGCACCTATTTCTAGAAGTTAATTTTTTTTCATTTTTTGATATGTTGGTAGCACCCTTCCAGTTTGGACAATTAGTAAAAAAAAATTGAATTTTTTTTGTTTGTTTATACAAAATCTGAGGCGTTGCAGAAACGCAACGTCAGCGTTTGAGCGATAAAAAAAATTGTATTTGTTTTACTAATTGAGTGTTAAGACTCCTTTCCCTTTGCGTCTTCTGCGTCTGTCTTTTGACTGTTTTCTTTTTTTCCTCTGAACATATAAAAATCTAAGACCATATTTTAGTCAAGTGCGAAAACATAGTTTTCTATTCACAATTGCAAACAACGAAATCATGTGGCATAAAAACATACAAATAATAAAAGTACACGAAAAATGCACCACTCAATAAAACACAATGTCCTTGAACACATCTACTGCGGATTATTGCCTGTTTTTGTGGTACAATTCATTGCAATGCTGATGAAGAAGAACGTCACACATCCCACAAAGAAAACGCTTTTGGCTGTGACACTGTCTGCAACGACGTCTTTTATTGCATGGAATAGTTTTTAGAAAGTGGTGCGATGTAGAATTATTTGGTCGGCTATATTCAAGAGCAAAAACACTTAGGCGGCCAGTGACAGAGATTGCAAAGCGTTTGGAGTTCAAAAGTTTCACAGTCACTTGTCGTCGAAACTCTAGTCCCAGCAATGTCCTTTCCAAATCTTCCAGCTTGTCAGCTTCTTTGCTTACAAGAGAAAATAAGACAGAACCCTCTTTCCTACTCCATTTTACTTCCGATAAGCTGCGTTATTTCTTCGGAACTGGGGTCGTTGGCACAGCATCACTTTGTACTGGGTTGCAATGAATTTCAATCTCTCCTGCAGCGTCTGTTAGCACTGCTTCACTTTTTGTCAAATCGTTTTCGTCCATTCCCTCCTTGTCGCTAACTACAGCAGGATCTGGTGGTGCTATGACCATGTCAATTTCATCTTTTTCGCAATATTCCATATCTTCGAAAGCGGCTAATACCTCCTCTACAGCAAAAAACATCTGGCGAGACATTATTTAGTGTAACGTAATGCGTTCGACAAAAAAATAGCATTAGCTCGGCCAGCTCCTTGTAACAATCAGTTACCGTGTGAGACAGAAAACCAAATCCAGCTCTTTTTCGGTCAAGCCATCAGTAAGACAACTAAGTATCGTTTAGAGTTGGACAACTGGTTACTGGCTAGTAATTCTCAAAAATCATTTGCAAATCAGGTCAATTGTCAATTTATTGTTTCGTAAATGCTTTGTTAGCAAACAAACAGAAGTTTTCCCTCGTAATCAGCATCTCTTTACGAAATACGGTGCGTGTCTACTACACTGCATAAT
Organism: Aplidium turbinatum; assembly: GCF_918807975.1. Taxonomy (NCBI): domain Eukaryota; kingdom Metazoa; phylum Chordata; class Ascidiacea; order Aplousobranchia; family Polyclinidae; genus Aplidium; species Aplidium turbinatum. The sequence goes on from NC_137472.1 coordinate 54,083,864, forward strand.
GCATAATAAAGTATCGGTTTTACGCTGATGTTGCAGAAATGGTACAGCAAAGTTTGCACTTAAATATCTCCGGCTCTTCACACATTTAGAAGATGCGCTTACACTGGTATGTTTTGGCATCACTACACTATACTTTAAGCTCATTTTTGAAATTATTTTATTGAATAAATGCATATTGAAATACGACTAACAAAATGCGCTCAAAATGCGTGAAAATTGTCGTAAAAGAACGATGATTTTAAGTATACAAATTTTTTTATTTTTTTAAAATAAGGTTTTAAACACTTTATTTAGAGTTCAAATGACAAGAATATTCATTTTTTTAGATAGAAAGTTGCTTTTGAAATGCGTTTATAGAGGCTCAAAGTAAGCGTTGCAGCAACGCAACGTCAGCGGTTAATGGGTGAAATCGAAGCTACGTTTTGTTCTTTTTGTCCGACCACAGAAGGATTTCAATTATTTGTTTGTTTAACCTACCCAGTTTCATATAAGCCACCCAGTATAGTTGACATGAAGTCCAGTAATAGGCTAGCCTAATCACGCTTTTTTGCTTCCATTGCAACAACATAGAGTACGTAGCCTTTACTGCGATCACAAATGCAACACAATAAGAAGCAACGAAGAGATAGTAGTCGAGTCAGTTGCTATCCTTATTTTAGCATGAAAGTGTCTTTGCCGAGACACAGCGCAAACTCTGGAGCGGTGTCGAACCGAAGTCCTTTGCGAACGTCGCGCAAACGTTTTCAACACTCAACCATGCAGTTGCTACATTACTATAAATTTTTTGTACTTAATTAGAGTTTTATTATGTTAAAAAGTTTACTAAAATTTTAGACAACAGTTAGTAGGCTAATTAATAAAATTGTACTAGCCTAACCAAAAAGTATGGTATAGTGCAGGTCCTTAGGGGCAAAAATGAGCATCTTTAGGCTAAACGTGTTACACGTTGTTTTTTTGCATTTTTTTGTAGTTGATGAATCTAACTTCAATTTTAGTGGGTGCAGCAACTTTTTGGGTCACGTGATCATCCCCAAATCGGGGGTTTCCCCCAAATCAATTTTGAGCTCTTTTTACAGCATTTCTATGCAATTAGATAGGGGAGATGTGGGACCAATGAAACAAAATGGGTATTTTTTCCGTTGTCGCGCGTGATTTTCGCAGTACAGGGCTACTTAAGCGTTTGAGGGAAGCACATCTTCTTACTGTATTTATGCATAGCTAAGGCTTTGGATTGGACCACAGATTAAAAAATTATTTCACTTTTTAAAAGTTCACTTTTTTGTATCATTGGTCCCACCTGGGTGGGACCTTTGCAACACACCAATGGGACCAATGAGACAGGTTTACTACTTACACGAAAACTGTACTTTTTCTGAAGAAAGATTGCATTTCGTGTAAAAGCAAAGAACAAGAAGTTTCTAGAACGAACATGAACAGATGGAAGAACGAACAAGCTGATTCAATACAAAATTGTTTAAACAGTAACAGTTGGCTGGGGAGGGGTCGTCACAGACAGCAATGTGATATTGTGACAAGTTTATTGCAAATTTCAAAACACCAGACAAGCGTTTCGTTTTGGCAACCGAGGTTGGGTCTGGCAGAAGACATACAATATCACAATGAGACACATAAGCCACATTTTCATTTCCTGGGAACAAAAAACAGTCCTTCATTTTGTCCGATGTTTTCTCAATTTAGTTTTAAAAACTCCATTTCATAGTCATTATCTTGATCAGGTCCATGTGCAAGCTGGCCGATGAAATGTTTAAATTTAACATCTGCATTTGCATGAACTTTGGCCACTACATAGGTTCCAGTAGAAAGACAATCAGGAATTATGTTTTGCAATGCATTTTCTTCACATGAAACATCACTGGTATCGGTGCAAACACTCTCAACGTCAGTTTCTAGATGAACTTCCACAACACTGCTTGTGTTAGATTCTGAAGATTTTCACAACTGATTTACGTCTTCGTGATTTTCTCTTTCTTCCCTTTGCAACTGCTTTTGGATATGGCCGTATTGAAGATAACAAAATCGAATCATTTTTTTGTAAGGAAGCTGAGGTACAAGGCTCAGTTTCTCCTGTTTGGTGATGCTCATCAGAAGTTACAGAATTCTCACATTGTAGGCTACGTTTCCAGAAATACCTAGATTGATTTGGAGAAATTCATAAATTTAATGAAGTGTGACAACACTTCAGAAAATGGCTCATTTTTCATCCATCCTTCAAGAATCTGCCAAGAGTGGTGTGATCAAATTTATGTTTTTTGGCAGCTATTCTCACAGATAAGTTATATTAAACAATGTCATGCAAAGCATTATTTGAAGCTTCATTTGAAAAATTCCTTTTTAAGCCTTCGGATGGCTTCAACATAGGCATTTTCTGCAAAAAATACTTTCAAATTCAGACAGGGACCTTTGAGACATGGTCTCAATTAACAGTGTCTCAAAGCTCCCCCATCTCAAAAACTTTGAATTAAACGATGGTTTCACAAAACTCGACTTATTATTTCTCATAAAGCCTACCAATCTTGTAAAATACCTTCCTACCTAGTACATGAAAAACTTAGCATTTGCTATAATAAACACTTGAACATAATATTGAAAGTTTTCCAGAAGTACTACATTTTACTTTTGCCTGCCAAAAACATACTTTTGTGTCTCATTTCTGCATTTGCAACAACCTAACTTTCAAACCTCGTGGCAAAGAAGGTTTATGTAATCTCGTTCCAATAATTACCAAAAAAAAAGTTAATTTTTAGTAGGGATCAAAAACGAGCTGTGTTGTATTGGTCCCCTTGTATCATTGGTCCCACATCTCCCCTACGTTATTTTTTATATTTGGACTGACTGCTACTACAAAATACACGAGATAAAAATCACGCAAAATTATTTTATTAATGACGTCATTGTGACGTCATAACATTAATTTTTTGCTTGTTTTTTTTCTTATTGTGGTCGCTTGTTTGTTGTTGGTGTTACTTTTTTAGTTACAATAAGTTACCAATGTTAAAATAATTCCCTCTTCAAATATGACGTCAGCATTACATCATGAATGACGTCATAGTTTTGTTTTGTTTTTTCAGATGTTTTTCTTATAGAGGAGTATAGTAGGTGGGCAATAACCAGTATTTTATACAGGTTGAATGATAGGCCTATCATGAATGTAACTACCAAAAAAACTACTCATCATCGGCGTATGAGCACTGAGCAGATCTTTCCAGGCTAGATTAGAGGGCAGGAAATCATCAGCCACTCAACAGTCTCGTTTTCCAGGACCCTCAGACCATGCGCACCGCGTGGAGGCCGTTGGGTTAGACAGTGGTGGATGACATGGTCTGCGGTTTGTTCAGTGGCACCACACTCGCATTTTGGTGAAGGAGCCAGGCCCCACTTGTGCGGGTCCGAAAGAAAGCGTCTAATGTCAGTTCGCAAGCGGTTAAGCCAGACCCACTCAAGCCTTGCAAGGGATATCCCCGGTGGACGGGGATCGGCGTCGGGTATGAAGTCACGGAGCGTGGAGGTATGGTTTTGCCACTCCGTGTTCCACATGTGGTTCGTCCAGTGTTCCGCACTTAAACCAAGTTCTTCTGTGTTCTTAAGTAGTTGTTGTGCGGCAGGCACAAAGGGGCGTCTTGATTTCAGCCGCTGCTTTGAAGGTGGTGGTCGCTTGAATGTTGCATGGAGGGATGGTCGGGGTCCAGAGCGCGGCGAGCGAGAGAAATCGTTGCTCCTTTACGACGTAGCTCAGCAGGTTGAATGCCTGCTAGAATGGGTAGGTAGTCAGTCGGAGTGGGACGCAGGCATCCAGTCACAGTACGCAGCGCATCGTTGATGGTGGTATCAATGTGGTTGGTGTGGGAACTACGACACCAGACTGGTCGTAGTAGCTCTACGGATCCCCTGGGGGCTTCTTTGGCTTAGTAACTGCAACCACAAGGGCTCTTCTCCAGATTCTGGGAATTCTTAGGTTGCGCAAACAGTAGGAAAAGAAGTCTTTTAACCAGGAATTTAGGAAAGCAGCAGCATGAAGTATCATCTCCGGGCATAGGTTGTCAGGGCCCGGAGCTTTATGTGCTGGAGGGCGGCGGAAAATTCTTCCGTGGTGAACTCACCCGAGATGTTGTCCCCGTCTGGGGTTGTTACTCTCCAGAGGTCCGTCATTTCCTGTAAGACGGATCGGTCTGATTCACGGTTTCTCGATTTATATTTCCCGTTCTCCACGAGTTGTGAGGCGATGGAATTTTCTGAAACGGGAACATTGTTAACGAGAGGCACGTGATCTGCCAGTTAGGTTGTTCAATGTACATTGTACACCATGCTATGCGGCTGGAGTGCGTGAAGTCGATTGATTCAACAGCTTCTGTCCAGCAATCCTTCCTCTTTGAGTCCAGCCTTGCCAACAGGGCTGTGGCTGAGCTGTTGGTGTCGTTGCCCTGGGGGGCGTGGAGGAAGTCAAAGCAGAGGCTTTCGCACTCATCCCAGAACGGCATGTAGTTCTTTTGTCGGCCACAAAAACTTCTCTAGCACACGTCTGTCCGGTTGGCAATTATTGAGGTCATCACTAGCGAATTTGGAAAAAACGCAAAATTGGAAAATGTAGCCTGCAAGTATCTGAAAAGCATTTGCGCTAAGTTTTTGCATTAAATCGGCACCTTTATGCTCGTTGGACATCAGTTCACATTCGTGATATTGAAGCAGTAGAGCAAACTGATTCCACTTTGAAAGACACATTTTGATGAAGGGAAGTTTGTGGTTACAAAATCCCATAAGAGGTTTTCTGCAATAGCACTTGACCAGAATCATGAGCAGTGCAATGCCATTAAAAGTGCAGTGGAATTAAAGGTAAAGGAGGTTGGCTACTATAGATTTGTTTCAAAACGAAGAAGCTTTGAAACGATTTCTCAACCAATTTCAAAGGATTTCAAATGATTTCCCAACCAATGATTGTAGAAACGGTGACAAAATTTTATGACGAAATTGGCTGTAGTGACAAAAAACTCCAATGGCTACATGCCTACATCACAAAGAAAGCAAAGGTTATCACGAGAGGCTTGGTGAAGAATTGATTTGCTTGGTACAAACGTTTGAAGAGCTTGGCAACCCTTTCACCGACTCGTCTGGAAAACTTTTGACAATGTGCTCAAGGCAAGCTTCCAATAATGAAAGTGTGCAACAGCTTCTAAACCTTCATAACTTTGGGAAAACAAAATTTGAATCGTTTGTATCTTCTAGTTTTCTTGAAGATCAAAAGTTTGGAGAACCAATAACCAAAGTATCGTAAGACTTATTTTGCAAAATGCGAACACCAAAGAAGAACACACAACCCATAGTCAAATATAAATCATCCCTTCTTCATATAGTGTGTTTGTTTAAAGCTATGTTTGTGGCAAGGATGCTTTAAAGCTGTTCTTTAAGCACGAAGTATCATTGTACCCTATAGCATTATCTGCAAACGGTTCTTTGATCTACAACAAAATTGGCCCTCCTCACAATTTTAGAACGCTTTGGATGTCCACAATGTAGGCTACTGCACCAAGTTGCAACCAGTGGCGTATATTCAGGGTGTTCAAGGTGTGCACTGCACACCCCAAGAAATCCAGAAAAAAAGAAAATTTCCATCGGTTGTCGATGTTTTTTACTTTCATGATATTCTAACAACTTGCTGCATGCTGATTGCTTTCTTTTCAATTGCAAAACTCGTCCCCTTTTAATTTTAATACTCCAACGTTTGAGGTCATTGCCTTTAATTTTTTTCGGTCATTACCTTTAAGCTGGGTGTGCAGTGTGCACTGACAGCTTGGCGAGTGCTATTTAAAATAAACAATTAAGAATAATGACGTCACAAGGCAGCGAAAACAGCAATGGTTTTAGGTCAGCCAGGCTGTGCACTCGCTGATCTGCACACCTTGGCGCGTCATTGGGGGAATCCCAGGCAATAGCAAGTTTTAGCTTGTTGGATTAGAGTTTGAGGTGATCAGCGTTGGAAACAACTTTTGCTAGAACTGAAGCAAAAGCAAGCTTTCTACGACGATGTAATTCAAAAATTTATTGCACAAACAAGAAGAATCGAATTATGCTATAGATGAATTTTCCTTCTGTAGTCGAGGTGTTAAACATTTTCGTTTTTACTAAGTAGTACGGCGGATAAAAGTACAGACGACCAACATAGCAATCGACTTTCTTTTCTTGTTTATTATCGAGTTGCTTTGCTATTGTTTTTTGTTTTAACTTTCACCTGTTTGTTTTTAATATGCTTGTACATTTCTCAAGGTGTTGCGACCGTGCCTAATCCTTGCATGAAGTAAATCATTTCCATCTCTAGCACGCTTTAACTTTCGCGTTTTTTCAGACTCCCACTGTGTTATGGCAAGTAATATTGTTCATTTTGATGGTCGGAAATAAAAAGTGAACTGAAGTATGTGACTTTAGAAATGCAACTTAATGTTTGATATTATTAAGTCTTTCATTCAATGCGCTGTCAAATAAATATCTATTTTGTATTCTTCTCCATTCCGACAACATTATTTTTGTCAGTTCTGTTCATGTTCAGAATTTGTGCTGAAAATGCTCTCTGAACGCACCAAATTCAATGTTAATTTTAACAATTTTTTGGGGGAGGCCCCCCAGATCCCCCGCTGTTGCTTTGCCGTCACTGAACACCCTGTCAAAGTGGTCACGGTACGCCACTGGTTGCAACGTCTATGTTATAGACGGTTCAGCACTCACGCAAATAATAAAACCCAGGGGTAATGTCATCGTCGTCATGTGAGCTTCTGGGGCCGAGGGTCTATCCTTTTACCACCCCAGATTCACGATGTTCCTGGACTATACTGGAAGGCTACTAGAGAGCAGCCAGTCTTTGGTTTCATCATCCATGACGCGCAGACCTTCCACTCCGTTGGGTGGCTTGAAGATGGAGCAGTCATTGATAATGTGGTCTGCGGTCTGTTCCTCGGCACCACATTCACAGGAGGAGGAAGAGGCCATTCCCCATTGGTGCATGGTTGAGCGGAAAAGCCCGACGCCCGTACGGAGACGGTTGAGGCGCACCCATGCCTGTCTTGGTAGTGTTAGGCCGATGGGGCGTGTGTCGGCGTCGGGGATGAACGAATAGAGTCTGGTGGCGGTTGACTTCCATTCAGAACTCCATTTATGGTCCGCCCAAGCAGCCGCAGAGATGTCTTGTACATCAGCTTCGTTGATAAAAAGTTGAGCGGCTGGCACGAATGGGTGTCTTGATTTCAGTCGACGGGGTGCTCGTTTGGGAGAGCAGAGATCTTGTGGTGGAGAAGGTGGTTAGGCTCCATTGTCCGTCGACCGAGGGACAGAGTGGCTATGAGGGGTAATGTGAAAACATTTGAAGAATACATTTTTTAAATCGTTATCCCTTACGTTACTGGCAAGGCAGCAAAGTACAATCGTGTTGACATTGTCTTCGATGTATATCTGAAAAATAACATGTGATAACTTCAGTCGATCCAAGCTTGTCTACGATTGACGTTACATCGTTAGATACAGCTTTTAGCAATCAAACATTGGACATGTCTGAGATTTCCCTGTGTGATCGCGAAGAGGCTGACACCCTTATGTTTCTCCATGTGAAACATGGAAAATCCGATGCCATAGTCAAAACAGTAGATTCTGATGTGGTAATTATTGCAACTTCGCGTTTTGACAAATCAGAAATCTGTAACTATGGGTTGAATTTGGAGTTGGAGAAAAAACTCGCTTCATTCCAATCCATGATATTGTTTCAGTTTAAAGATGAATTGTCGCAGTGTCTGTGTAGCGATCCATTATTTCATCATATAAGTCTGACTTTCTTTAACTAAATTGAACCATTTCAACCCATGCGTAATTTCCTAAAGAATTGTACTTTTCCATTTAAACTGTTGAAATAAGAAAAAAGGGAACTGACAATAAAATAACTTGTTCCCATTTGGCAAGAGCTCAATTAGACAAAAAGCGCAATGAGACAAAAAGCTCCATCAGACCAGCTCAAGCTGAGCTCATAAAACATTAGGCTAAATAGATTATGTAGCCTAGTATGTAACAATTTGGACAACTGTTAAAATGTGAAAATTCGTAACCTTTTATTGTTACGTCATTCTACAATGTTTAAATTCAATTAATTCATGTTTGCTATAAACCTACAATATTATATGAACACCTTCTGATAACTAAAAATTATAATTCGAATACCGGTAATAAATGTGTGGAAATTATTTCATGGAGTCAGATAGCCAAACTAGATAAATAGAAATTTCATCAGGCAGTCAGACAGCCTTAATATTAGTTCGCTTATAAACAAACATTCTTATACGTTAAATATAACCTAAATAAATATAACCACATTCTTTTATTTACACTTAAATAAACGCTAAATAAAATATAACCACATCTGCTTTACGCGCAAGCTTATGGTCAGCGTGATAAATTGAAAGGACGTTTTGTTTTGGATTTGGTTAAGCGACACCCGCTTGACGCTAAGCAGCGTTATCTTGACTTTTTAGGTGATCAGTATGGTGGCACTGATGAGCCTACTTTTCAGAGTTTGTTTGAATTTGTAGTACGGGAGGAAACGCGCAAGACTGATTTTAGCATTATGCTAATGGGCGATTCTGGTGAGTCGGAGTAATTTAAAAAGTTTGACACAGGAAAATTGCCTCCATGTCCGGTTAGGCAGACGTCGGTAAAACTCCATGATAATGTGATGTCAGGGAGTTCGCAGTAGGCTACTCGACTGCTGTTGGCGCACCGCGCGGTGGTGAGACCAGACGAAGAGACCTACCGGCATGTATTTATTGTTCGTCACATGGTCAAGTTGAATAACGTTTTTTGTCTAATTGTAAAGATTTTTTGCGCTTGACACCTAAAGATCGGAGAGATGTTATTGTGAAAGCTGGAAAATGCTTGAATTGTTTGCGTCAGCATATGGTCAGGCCCGGATTTAGGGGGGGGGCAGAGGGTGCAGATGCCCCGGGCCCCCCATCAGCTAAATCCGGCCCTGCATATGGTTAAGGACTGTAATCATGCAAACAACTGTCGTCAATGTGGGCCTAACAACGATAGGAAACACTTTTTTCTTCTGCATGATTTTTATTTGCCGTCACTTGATTCTCATGAGAATAAAGCAATCGCTGCGAGCCTTTATATCCCCTTCTCTAGATATCCCTGGTTTGAAAGAGCAAATGTGCTGTGTGACCATTTTTTTCCCAGGTCTGAGGTTAGTTTTCTCTCTTCATAGCTTTACAAAGGTTTTTATGAAATAATGATTTCTAAGTTGTTTTTAAAAGAATGCTGTGCATTTGTACAAAGACGGTATGAAAAATACCCCATCATCAGCATTGTGTTTGGTGGATACTCATCCCACAAGTCAACAAAGACTTACGAACAAGGGAGGCATGGAAGCAATTTATCAGCAAATGTAACAATTTCACAAGATGCTTTGGTAACAATGAGTCGTGAAATGTTTCTTTGCAATACAAACAACAAAGAGCAATTAATCAAACTGTTATTTGAGCATTTCAAAGCTCGTGGTTGTTTTGTATATCAAGCTCAAAATGATGCTGATAGTCTGATTGTGAATAGGGTGTTACAATTATCTACAATCAACACCGTACTGGTTATGGCTGCTGATGATACAGACATCTTAGTTCTTTTATGTCAACATTGGAGTGACAAACAAAACACAATTTACTTCAGTACTGATCGGAATAGTGATTCTAGTCAAAGAGAGCTGAAGTAGGCTACTGGAAGATTTCAGACATTGTCCACTCACTAGAGGTGCCAAATTACTTGCTGTTTGCTCATGCTTGGAGTGGATGTGATACAACTTCTGCAATATATCAACAAGGTACCAATATAATTAATCAGCTGGGGTAGCAGTGCATCTTAATCTTCCTTTCAGTATTTTCTGGAATTTCCCCACTCTTCATTTCTGAACTGCTTAGGCCTACCATGCTTGTCTGAAAGTATATTTTTACCATTTTCTGATCAGCTTTTAAAAGATATGCAAGAATTCAGATGGCAGTCATTACCAAATCCACTAAATATTATTCTAATAAATGTAATACTTTTGTTTGTAATGTCAATGTATGGAGTGTATGCACACATTATTTAGTGACAATGATTAATTATTTCATCTGTCTTGTTGCTTAGGAAAGCTAAAGATGTTCAATTACCTAAAGAAGGTCGAATCACAGTCTCTATAATACTAGTCTGGAAACTCAATGGCGTTGCTAGGCAAGGCTGTGTCTTTGCATTTGAGACAGCGCCTCAAGTGTTGGTAGAGTACTTTTGCAAGTCGTAGCCAAAAGTCTAGGCACTAGGTATAGGCTTAGCCGAGTAATGTCAACTGCAGGTTGTTTTAACTTTTAGTAGGCTAAATTCTTATTTGCAGATTACCGCTAAATAGGCCTAGGCTATTTTTTCTTATTACCAGATTATCCTTCTAAGTTGGTCTTAAGTTTTTAATATGGAGACTGTGGTCAAATTACAGAATCTGCTTGGAAGGTAGAATATGCAAATACAGGCATATTGCCAACTATCAACGGTGAAACTGCATGATATTGTGGTTGCAGACTGTTTTTAACTAATGTAGAATGTTTAGGATGTTAGTTACAGTTAATATCTAGCATGACTACAAGTAGTTAAAATATGATGTGAGTTTTCAAATTGCTAAGGAATTGATTACTTTATAGTTTGAAGTAGTGGTCTTTAAAGTTCATAAGTTTCAATGTACCAAGTATATACAGCAGCTTAATAATTGAAGGGTTTATAATTACTAAATATTTGTGGAAGCTTTAAGCTGAAGTAGGCTAGGCTTGAAATTAGTACCGTAATTGGCAGATGCTACTTAGCCAGCATCATTTCCAAAAACATTGATTGATCAACTAATTCAGTTGACATATTTTAAAAAAGTGCATAAAGTTGTTTTATTTAGTGATAAGCCTACAACAAAAAGTTGATATGTTTCAATCTGTGGCACTCAAAATAGTCACTCCCAAAAATAATTTGTAAACAAAGAGCATTAGCAAGACAATTTTAAGTACGGTACTGGTAAGTATGCAGGTTCAGTAATTTAAAGCAACAAAGTCACAAAGGTTAAAAGTTCTGAGATTTAACTTGTATATATAGCATATACCGGTATAGCAGCGTTTCTCAACCTGGGGGTCGCGACGGTCATTTGAATGTGAATTTCTCTTTCAATTGGCTTGATGATTTCTTTGTTGTAGTTAGCATAGATGATTTATCTGATGTTGAACTGTTGATGCTAATGTTACGTGCTTTGTTAGTGGACACATTGGACGTAGTGTATCTCACCGAAGAAAGTGCTCGGCTTGCAAAGAATTGCTTGTGCAAGATTATAAATGTACATAAAATCCAAGACTGTGTACCGTACCAGAGGAATATGCCCAGTTGTTTGAGTTAGCTGATCGTGTAGGTTTGTCTGCTCCTATAGATGCTTGACCGGACTACATGATTTTCTATATGTTTGTGTAGAGATCCTACCCCAATCAAGGAACTTCAAACATCTTCCGAAACCAGGCAACAATGAGCGACGTGGCAGTCGTGATACCCCCCTTTCAAGGGTTAATATGCTTGCCCATGGCAGCAGGGGACCTGGAGCCACCGGAAACACATAGGCCTAACAATGTTGGCGTTGCAGCGGTAGGCCTATTCATTATCTTTGTTTAATTTTCCAAAAAAATGAATATATACAGTCTTATATTATTGGCGATTCCATGTAGTCTTATGATTTTAAAACGTTATAGTGAAATGTTTATAATACTAAAGTTACGTTTTATTAGTGTTTGCATATTTTTCCTCACCATATACTCAATTGGAAGTGGCTATTTTTCCACACTTAACGCCGTGGTTACAAGCAGGTGTTGCCAGAGTTAGGATTAAAGTTAAGAAGGGTCAAGGTAAGGGTTAGGAATAAGATTAGCGTTTTCATCTTTGCCCAAGACTAAAAAAAAATTACAAAACTCAGGCTTTTGTTTTCAACAGCTTTAAACTTTTCTCAAATTAGACCAGAATTCCTTATCTGGCAACACTATTGAGATAATTATTACACGTTATAGTGTAAATGTCGCCACAGCTTTTGTAGTGGCAAAAAATATGACTCCTCATACGTATACAGCACTTAAGTTCAGTTTTTTTTATTTCTGACCATCACAGCGAAAACAATACACGTCAACATAGTAAGGTTCTAGAAAAGTTCTTTAAAAGCGCCTTCGTAGAGGGTTTCTGTATGGATTGCTGTATACCTTGCACAGTCCAAGTCCGGCAATAAGCTTTCTTCACAATAGTCATGATATGCATTAGGCAAATTAAGGTTGTTAACTTCATTGCGCGCAATATGTCGGTGTAATACCCCCACTTTTCGAAGGGAATATCCCCGTCATATGCGAATTTCCACCTTCCAAATCTTCATTCAACTGTAAAATACAAATAAATTCAGTAATGCATCATCTTCATGAAGTGCCATTAATCTCTCCGAACTTGGGTGACCATTTGATGCCATAGTTCTTTAGCATACCAGTAATGTAATGCATATGTTTTGGGTAAAATAAGTCACGTTCAATTGCTATATATAGTAGGCAAAATTGGCACCCAAAGAAGAACGTTCATTACCGGTACCTCAAAATGTAAATATAGCTACGGAATTATTGAATTAATGCACTTCTAAAGTAGCACTGTCATCATAATGGTGTATATTGCATATTATGCTTTTGAAAGCTAACTTTTTCAACCTGCAATTATGTATTTCATTGGCTATATTTCCAAATTTGATATATATTGATAATATTATTATTATGTACTATTTATTTGCATCAGACCAATCAGTCCATATTAATTACCATACATGCAAAAAGACAAAAACAAAAAATACAAGAATAATCACAATAACCCGGTTAACAGATAATGCTGTTGCGGAGAATTGTTAACGAGTAAGCTGCAAAAATATTAAGTGTAGTTTAACATACCTTATCAAAAAATATTGTACGATAAGTTCTTCTTCACTCATGTCTTGAAGAGCCTCCATACATTGTGACAACATTTTAATGACTTTTTAAAACAATATAATAAAAAACCTTTCTCTACACTTATTGCTGTTTGTAATAAACATATACTGTATTTATGAACTTTCTCTATTTGTATTAAGCATATAAATTGTTTTGTATATCATGAGTGGCCCACGAGTAACATGCTAAATGTGACATATCAGAAATATAGAAATACTGTATTTCATTTTGTATGAAGCTAGCTGTTTGCATTCAAAAGGAAGTACCGGTAACCAATATTTTAGCCCACCGGTGTTTAATTCAAACATAGTTATTTTGCTTACCGTATGTGTGTGCTTACGAGAATTACCACCAGCATATTTTTAGTGGAATTGGCTCAAAATCAACCATAGTTATAGTAATGAATAAGAACCCCATAATATATAGGCTACAAATGTGTCATGTCAAATGCATTTCTTCATTTTGGTGCAAAATATCTTAAGAGGAACAAGAAAGGAGATAACATATGCAACTTTATATTTTTATCAGTAGGCTAGTAAACAAACAAGTTTTTTGCCAGTATATCTGCAGTCTGTAGTGTAAACTGACAAACAATAAATATTCAATGGCAATTTAGAATAAACTCGTCGTCGTCTGAGCTTCTGGGGCCGAGGGTCTATCCTTTTACCACCCCAGATTCACGATGTTCCCGGACTACACTGGAAGGCTGCTAGAGAGCAGCCAGTCTTTAGTTTCATCATCCATGACGCGCAGACCTTCCACTCCGTTAGGTGGCTTGAAGATGGTACAGTCATTGATGATGTGGTCTGCGGTCTGTTCCTCGGCACCACATTCACAGGAGGAGGAAGAAGCCATTCCCCATTGGTGCATGGTTGAGCGGAAAAGGCCGACGCCCGTACGGAGACGGTTGAGGCGCACCCACGCCTGTCTCTGTAGTGTCAGGCCGATTGGGCGTGTGTCGGCGTCGGGGATGAATGAATGGAGTCTGGTGGTGCTTGACCTCCATTCAGAATTCCATTTATGGTCCGCCCAAGTAGCCGCAGAGATGTCTTGTTCATCAGCTTCGTTGATCAGAAGCCGAGCGGCTGGCACGAATGGGTGTCTTGATTTCAGTCGGCGGGGGTGCCCGTTTGGGAAGGCAGAGATCTTGTGGTGGAGAAGATGATTAGGCTCCAGTGCCCGTCGACCGAGGGACAGAGTGGCTTCTTCGCGACGAAGCTCAGCAGGTTGGATGCCAGCGAGAATGGGGAGATTGTCCAATGGTGTGGGACGCAGGCATCCGGTCACTGTGCGCAGGGCGCTGTTTATGGCAGTGTCGATGTTGTGGCGGTGAGCACTGCGGCACCACACAGGTGCACAGTACTCTGCTGAAGAGTAGACAAGGGCTAAGGCTGCTATTCGCAAAGTGTCAGCCCTCGCCCCCCAGCTAGAGCCTGCCAGGCGCTTCAGTAATGCAGCGCGAGATGTCAGTTTCTTGCGCAGTGACACCAAATGGTGGCGGTATGTGAGCGATCTGTCTAGTGTCACCCCAAGGTACCTTGGCTCGGGGCAGAAGGACAGAGGTTTTCCGTTGTTGTGGACATGTAGCTCACGATCAGCTTCCCGATAGAATAAACTTATTGGGCCTAACCTAGAAAACTAGCCACAAGAATGGGAAATTTTTTGACTGTAATTCACATATTCTTAATGAACAGCAAAATTGTTGATTGTGACAAGTATAGATTTGACTAGGGACAGTGGAATAACGAGACAACTCGCTTTATTGATTTTTCTTGCGACATGGACAGCTGGAGGGTCACTGCAAAATTAAAAAATTGACAGAACTGCAAAAAGTCTTGTTTGCTTTTACGTAAATTCATTTTTAACAAACGAAATGCTATATTTTGCGCGAGGTTTAGGATGCTAGAATATCGACAGAACCTTGCTACAGCAGTGTGAGGTTAACTACTGTTACCACTGTAGCGTGAAATCTATTGCTGCATTATTATGATTAGTACAGCATTACATAAGCATGATATCACATATTTTCATACATTTATTTTGGCAATACACATTTTATGCACACGCAGCCAGATCGCATACGCTGCATCTGGATATTCGACATATCGCGGCAGACCTCAAGCTGTAGTTGCACCAAATTTTGTCATAACACTTTGACCCTCCAGTTGTCCACCTTCTTTTTGAGTGAGCAATCCCCTACTTCTACCATCCCTAGATTTGACCAGTGCATCATAGCCTAATTTGCACATGTCTAGTATAGCCTTATCTAGATTTACATAATGTAATTAATATCTTTTAAAAATTCTTCAGTATAAATAACTTGTACAGTGTACATATATATTTATAGACTTTGAATAGACAAAAGTAGCCTACTGTTTAATCTTCAGTCTAGGTCAATTTTCATTGGCAACAAGTGCCTTCCTTTAAACTAACCAGTGCCTAATATTCCTGGCAGAAAAGTTTATCAACTAACCAGCCTTTCAACAACCTATGTTTTGGTCTTCTGCTGAAGAAGCCAAAATTCAATTCCTTATAATTTGAACTTACATCATCTTTTAACTACTTGTAGTCATGCTAACCCAAGCCTCAGAAAAGTAATCCAAACGAATTTTTCTAGATAAATACTGTAACTAACATCCTAAACATTCTACATTAGTTAAAAACAAGTCTGCAACCACAATCTCTTTCACAATTTCACCATTGATAGTAGACAATATGCCTGTATTTGCATACCTTTGGTGCTTTGCTTTCATAATGTACTCTACCACCACTAGGAGCGCTGTTTCACGAGCGACGACAACTGCCTTTTTCGTTAGCCTTCCAGACTAGTAATATAGAGACTGTGGTCGAATGTCAACAATCTGCTGATGTATTTGGTAGATTACATTCTACACGTGAGCAAATAGCTGATGCTGGAAGAGATTTGTTATTGAAAAGGTTGGTTACTAGGACTGTATTGGTGCACAATTAATTAAATAAGAAGAAATGAAAATGTTGCTGAGTACCAGTCTGAATGAGATTCACCAATAATAATGCAATATTTTGTTGATCTATCAAGCTTTAGTGCAAAACCTGCAGATTCACTTGGCCCAGTAGCGTAGCCAGGAATTTTGAAAGAGGGGGTTTTGACCACCCAGCGGCGGGGGGTCTGGGGGGCCTCCCCCAGAAAATTTTGAAAAATTACTTTGAATTTAGTGCATTCTAAGAGCATTTTCAACAAAAATGTGGGTACGAATATTCCTGTAAAATGGTCCTGTCCGGCGGCATAGCAAAAGGATAAGATCATGTTTTCTTCGGCAGTTTTCGGAAATAAAGCTAAGTCTCTATGTTTTCTTGTTGCTAATTCCTGGCTGAGATGTTTGGTATTGGCAAAACTCGCTCTTTTAATGCAATTTTGTTTAAAATTAGGCAATTTTTTTTAGACTGAAAGCATCATTCTCAATATCGTGACGTCACACTCGTGCCAAAGGGGGGTTGTAACCCCCAACCCCCCCCCCCCCCCTTGGCTACGCCACTGACTTGGCCAACTACGGTACCGTATGTCAAGTACATGCAGATGGTTGTAACACCTTTCAGTGTTCATCCTGAAAGATTGCCACCCACCGAAGCTGCAATTCGTTTTCATTCCTTCAGAGTACATTTGCATGTGAAATAATAGTGCGTAGCCTAATGGTATTGTAACACAATACTGGTAATCATTTAGTGTAAAAGCGTCATTGCTCTATAGATTATAGCACTTCAAGATATTTTTCAAGAATTGTTTATTGTCGGTAACTTATAGTAAGGAAGGTAACTTATTCGTAAGGAAAAAAA
The DNA here is from genome assembly GCF_918807975.1 of Aplidium turbinatum. Lineage (NCBI taxonomy): Eukaryota > Metazoa > Chordata > Ascidiacea > Aplousobranchia > Polyclinidae > Aplidium > Aplidium turbinatum. The sequence continues at coordinate 54,100,717 of NC_137472.1, forward strand.
TGCAAGTTATAACAAAACAACTTGCGTTATAACATGACTAGCATAAACAAGTGGTGCACTACAAATCAAAAATTTTATGGCAGCAAGACTTGATTTATCTAAGTTGATATAAAACTGTTGTTTCAGGTATGTCAGTGGAAGCATCTTGACACTGAAATTTTGGATCTCGCACAGTGGGGATGGAAAGCTGACACAGCATGTGCAGTTATGCCAATAAAGACCAATTTAGATCCGGCACCAGAATGGCTATTGAACGTTGTACGATGCAAATGCAAAGAAGAAACAAAAAATCAATGTGGTACAATGTCTTGCAGCTGCAGAAAACATGGCTTAAAGTGCGTAACAGCATGTGGAGAGTGTCGTGGGGAAACTTGTTGCAATCTCAGTTATGTACAAGACTGCCATGAGGATTGCGACATTTTGATCATGTTTCAATAAATGATTTCATAAAAAAATGGAACGTCTTGCCCTTTTGATTTTATGAGCGACCGAGCATAGAAGTCAGGGATATCTAAAGAGGATGCGAAGGCTTTTATTACGTCTAACAATAGAAGGGCTTTTGTTTGTCGTAAAATGACATTTGGCACCGATAGTACAGTAGAATTCGCCTATAGTGACTTTGGCTATAGTGACACTTCGCCTATAGTGACACCTGTTGCAAAGTCCCGTTTGCAAACCATATGTTTTGCATAGAAATGACTTCGCCTATAGTGACTTCGTGTATAAGAACACTTTGCTTACAATGACACCACATTTCTGTCCCTTGGGCTCAAAAATTTCCGTATAAGGACACTTTACGGTGTATTTCCAGTTTAAGTTGGAATCATATTTTGTCCTTATCAGCATTCGCTAGTTCCCAGCTAGCAAATCCATCTTTTTACATTGATTTAACGTATGCAGAGGTTAAACCATAAAGGATTGATTTGTTGACTGGGTTTGAATTAAACCAACATGGGATACGCATGCGCAGATACTGCACAAGTGAAGTTATCAACGACGTCATCATTCGTCTATAGTGACACTTTTTCCGCGGTCCCTTCAGGTGTCACTATAGGCGAATTCTACTGTAGTTTAATAAATCTTGTTATGATAACTTGCATTGCGTTATTAGCATCAGGCCTGGATAATCACAGCATGCTCATGGTTATTTGTTAATTCAACTACCCATATACTTGCTTTACATCTAGCCTACCGCATCAGGCTTTGTTAAAAAAACAGCTTACTGGTAACTTTTCAACTGTCTTTGTAAACAAGTATTCTTTAAATATGCTCTACATAACATTTGCTAACTGTCTTCTGTAGCTTATTGTACCAGCTGCACTACAAAACTTTCTATGATTTAAAAAAAACACATGTTTAAAGCACTACAAACTACCACCCTGGTAGTGTCATGAGAATGTTTGTTTATCTTTATCCTGCATTGCGGGAAAGCGGACTTGAGCGCTATGCATCGGTGTACGCCTTCCGACATACACCTGCAGCCTACAGCAATGTCTGTTTCCGTTTGTCTACTTTACTTATGACTTAACCCTTTGAAGGTTGGGGGGGGGGCTGTCAATTCAACTTTTTTGTATCAACAGTTGTATCTCTAAAACTACTGAGGCTGCGACTACGAGATTTCTTGACTTTTCCTAACTTTTATTCACCTCTATTGAGCTGAAATTTTGAGCGATTAAAAGTTATAAATTGAGAGATATAATGCATTTCTCAGCACATCCTTTGAAATATTTCATATTCTGTTATTCAAAATTTTTCCACCAGCTGGATGAAAGTAATTAATTTGGCCCATGTCTCGTTAATCCTAACTGTTTATGTAAAATTATGTAAAAAAAATTTAATCACAACATTGCAATGCATGTTCTTCATTACTCTAGCAAAAAATAATGTGTAAACTCAGGCTGCAATCACAGTCATAAGTCACCTCAACATTTCAACGTATATGAGCAGTTCTAAAATTGACATAGTTTTAATTTTTGAATATGCTCAGCGTGAATACTTTTACAAAGTGAATCCCAAATTTTGAAACCGTGCCTTAAAAAATAACAGAGATATCACTCCTAAAGCATAAGAAGAATCGACAGCCCCCCCCCAAACTGAGCAAAGACTCCAGCAGCCCAACCTTCTAAGGGTTAAAGTGCCTCTGACAGGAAAATAAATTCGCTAAATTTACCTAAGATACCAAAAAGATGACACTAACAAACTTTTTTGACCAGCAAATCGTAAAAAATATCAACAGGCTACTAAGTTACACGCTTGCAAACTTTCGTTGACATCGGCGAATCTGGCACTTATTCATTTGCGAAAATAAAGACGGCAACACCGCTGTGACGTCACAGTAAGCGGGAAGGATACATTCTTTCTCTGTGATGACTTGGTAAAGTATGGTACGGCTACTGCAAAACGTGAATGTGTGGGGCTCTGTTGATTTAAAGCATGCGCAAATTAAGAATTACCGAAATGAAAAAGTGAACTTATTATTACTATCAGGTTTCGATCAAATAGGTTGAGTTTACTTTTATCAAACAGCATCTCAATTCAATTGAAATTGCAGTTTCATAGGGCTACAATTTTCATACTTTTTTATTTGTCCTAATCTGGCTATAGCCAATTGCAGTGTAACAACAGTATTTCACAAACAGCACCTTTGATTTATGGTTGAGGCAATGCCTACAAATTGCTGTTTATGTGACATTGTCAGTGGCAATGACCGTGTGCTTTCTTTTCCCACTTTTCCACAAAACAAGGTACTGAGAAGAAAATGATCAAAGTTTTCTTCAAGTGTTCGAAAGTGGGATGGGCCGTACAAAACTAGTCGTATATGTTCACTTCACTGAAGATGATTTTGTTAATACCACTAAAGTAAAAATGCCTACAGGCATGTGTTGGAGTGTATACTACAAGGTGATGCTCTCGGAAGCAACAATCGGATTGTGATGCAGTCATGCATTGTTTGGCGAATCCGAAACAATTTTCCAGATGGCCGTTACACAGGATTTCAATGGCCAACTGAAGGCACATTATGAGAGAGAGAACTTTTATTTATTTTTGAATAGTGATGATGAATTAAATATGAATGATGATTCGTACGATTTCTTCATTTTTCACTTCAAGTATATTTTAGGTTTTGTAGGAACGCATCCAGTACAGTTTTATTAAACTGCAAAAAACAATAAATCTTCGAAAAAAGCAACCGCTTGTACCAACTCCGACCAAACTGTGATCCACCAATTACATCTAGGAAGCGTTTGTTTCATCCGTTGCTAACAACGTCCACTTAGGATGACGTAATACCACCAAAGTCGTCCCAGAGCAGTGAAATATGGAGTTTCGCCTGTGGTGGCGCTGCGGAGCAGTCGTTTGATTAATTACGCCCTAACCAGTCGAGCTACGAGGTTAAGATTAAAAAGTTCGCCAAGTGTAATTCTGCGCTAGGAAATGCTTTAAAAAGTTACTATACTTAGATCCAACATGTCAGGGGCACTTTAAATTTGGTACTACCCATTACTCGAAATCGATCACTAGGTAGAGGCAATTATCGTAAAGTTTCTTGCCCAGAGAAACAACAGCAAGTGGCGAGTGGCTGGAGTCGAACATGCACGCTCTCGACTGCGAGCCCAACGCGCTAACCACTCGGCCACGGCTGCCGACAAGAATAAGGCAATCGCTTCGAGCCTTCATATCCACTTCTGTAGATACTCCTTATAGAAGTTCACACCAATTAAGTGATACAGGGACGTTACTGCAAAGGCTGGACTGAGCCTGAAAATGAGGCTAGAAAACGTATGAAATTTTTTTCTTAAGTTTGCTTATGATAATAAAATATAAAACAATATCAAATGAAAACAATTGTACGGTACCACATAGTTCATGGCGATCTTTATTCTCCTATGGCAGGAAGGCGCCTGCAGCGTTAATACATAGGATGGTTGCCCAAACCCACGCACGATTTGCCAATTTTTCTTGTGTGATGGATATTTGTGTATTGCCCAAATTTGGGCTACCCGAAAGATTCCACTGGATAGTTGAGCTGTAGCCTACTCCTCAGACACGGCATATCCATTAGCAGTGAGTCGAATTTTCACCTTCGACAAGAACAATAGTGCCACGCATTGGGCACTCGACTGACAACCATTTCCTCAAAGGCATAATTATTGAAATAAAGTTTTGAAAATTTTGCACTTTTGTAGGGGAAGGTCGGGACCTGCGAGCCACTTTTTTCTTTTAGATGCATATCTTCTACGTTTCTCAACATTTTTCTCTAAAAATTGGTTTTGCAATGCCTTGTAGTGCTACCTACTTTACAGCAAAAGCACAAGTTATTATTTCAGCAAATGTTTGATTTACGCTCAAAAACATAAACATGCGCCAAGCGGCTTATCGCACCCCACATGTGGGGAGCGATAAGCCACAATTGCGATAAGCCAAAAAATGTAGTATTTTAGCAAAGAAATCACTTCGCCATATCAAAAATACAATTCTAAAACATAGTTGTATTATTTATGTATGAAATCAATCTTCAAGCCAGCTTCCAAGATTTAAATTTTGAAATAAACGATGGAGAATTTTCAAATGATTCCTTGGGATGAGTTGTCAGAATTTTCATGTGAAATAGCATAATTAATGAAATAAATAGCATAATTAATAATAAATAGCATAATTAATGAAAATAAATAGCATAATTAAAAAACGACACAAAAGTCAGAATTGTGATATATCCTAATGGAAAGGTGTGAAAACAAAAAAATGATGTCATATGACACTTTAACATCTACTATCACAGGCACTTATCATGGCTTGTAGGTCCCAACACAAGGTGACTCAAGGCTCCCTACCTGATCGTTCAGAAATGAAACAGCTGAAAAAGAACTAACATTGCTACCTAAAAAACTTTCAGCTTAATCTCATCATAAATACATCACCTACCACTACAAAAAAGTTCATGAACATTTCTTGCATAACAAATGAGTTATTTTAAAACACATTTAGCCAAAAAATTTTACTTTTTTAACCCAAAACCTAGAAATCCTCTTTGCACCTTCATTTTTAGTACAATTTTGACCAAAGGATTGTGGGAAAGTTATCCAAGCATAAAAAATATAATGGCGTCAAAAAATGTAAAAAAAGTACTTTATATTAAAAAAAACGGGGGTGGATTATGGCTCCCACCATGATCATGGGTCCCGACCTTCCCCTATATTTAATGCCCATAATATAGGCTACTCTCTCCACTTGTAGCGCTTCGTTTCGTCATTAAACCGGACCTGGGGTCAAAATGCCCTCTTGAATCATTATATGAAGCTCTGTTCTATCTAAAAACGATCTTTTAGAACAAATGTATCGGATCTGCAATTATCAATGGGCTGGTAGTAATAGGTAAGCAATTGTAATTTGATGACGTCAGAGTGACGTCATTTGAATATAAAAATATTTTGTCAAATGTGAGTTGTCTCTTTCTTACACACGTAGGGAAAAAAGTTGAAAATGAGACTAGAAACTTGCGCAAAAGGGAAAATACACTTTCACCACTAGCGGCGCAAGGTGCTGCTTAAAAAACAGCCATAACTTTTTTGCCTAGGGTCTCTGGTTGGAGGAGAGTAAAAATCTTAATCTAGAGGAGTTAAGCTTTCCAACGATACCTAATTTGTTAAGGTCGCAATTTATTCCAGGTCAATACGTTTTACGCTTAGACTACAGAGGCAGCCAAATCAAGAGCTAGCAGCAACCATGTTCTGGCATTAATGTTTGTCTTGTTACAAATGTTCGTTCCTTTCACTGTTATTAATTAATTCGTTCTTGTAGCAACACAGCAACGTACGTGATTGCATTTAGTTTGTTGCAATGTTGTACGAAGAGGCTTGTTTGCATTCTCGGCACATCTTAAACGCTGTAACATTACGCCGTTGTTACGTAGTATTGTTCCGTTTTCTTTTATACATATGCAGTTTATTTCTCGCTTTATCTTTGCTGTGTTTCTTGGTGACTTGCATATTTTGCTCCTATCCGTGTGTGCGTGCGGGTACGTACACAACCATCTACGTAGCCTATTAAGCGAGACCAAAAAAAAGCCAAAGGAAAAAATCTCTATCACGCAGTAGGTTACTTCAGCGGTATAGCGTTAGGTTTTTCTTTTGCGATCCTTAGTTTTGCGTTTGCAACAAATCTCTTCCTGGAGCAAAACAAATAATATACACGTCCGGTAGGTACACAACTTAGCGTTTGATACTCCTTTGCTATCACGCAACTAGCGCTCGATTGAAAACGTCTGCAGACGTTGAACCAATTTAAAAATGACAGATTTTGCTGCCTTAGGCGATAACTCGCGGCCAAACGTTCATCTGACTCTTGTGACGTCATATTACTATTCGACAAACGCAGAAACTTTGGTCGTTCGACAAAAAACAAAAAATCGCAGCCCTGCCTGTGCAAAGTGCAAACGATTTCTCACACAAGTCACATTTATATGGCTTTTCACCAGAATGATGTCGCATATGACCTTCCAGATTACTGACCTGTGCAACGATTTCTTACACATGTCACATTTATATGGCTTTTCACCAGTGTGTATTCCAATATAATTTATCAGGTCACTGACCCGTGCAAACGATTTCTCACAAACGTCACATTTATAACTTATGGCTTTTCACCAGTGTGAATTCGCACATGACATTACAGGTTACTGACCAGTGCAAACGATCATTCAGATTACTGACCCGTACAAACAATTTCACACACGTGTGTCAAATCACAAAATATCGTGTTTCACCAGTGTCAATTCCAATATGACCTGTCAGGTCACTGACCAGTACAAACGATTTTTCACACATCACATTTATATGGCTTTTCACCAGTGTGAATTCGCATATGACGTTTCAGGTTACTGACCAATGAAAACGATTTCTTACACAGGTCACATTTATGTGGCTTTTCACCAGTGTGAATTCGCATATGACCTTTCAGAATACTGAAGTGTGCAAACGATTTCTCACAAACGTCACATTTATATGGCTTTGCACCTGTGTGAATTCGCATATGACGTTTCAAGTTACTGACCTGTGCAAACGATTTCTCACACACTTCACATTTATACGGCTTTTCACCAGTGTGAATTCGCATATGACCTTTCAGGTGACTGACCCGTGCAAACGATTTCTCACACACGTCACATTTATATGGCTTTTCACCTGTGTGAATTCGCATATGACGTTTCAGGTGACTGACCTGCGCAAACGATTTCTCACACACGTCACATTTATATGGCTTTTCACCAGTGTGAATTCGCATATGATGTTTCAGAATACTGACCTGTGCAAACAATTTCTCACACACGTCACATTTACATGGCTTTTCACCAGTGTGAATTTGCATATGACCTTTCAGGTCACTGACCCGTGCAAACGATTTCTCACACACCTCACATTTATATGGCTTTTCACCAGTGTGAATTCGCATATGACGTTTCAGGTTATTGACCTGTGCAAACGATTTCTCACAAACATCACATTTATTTGGCCTTTCATCAGTGTGAATTCGCATATGACGTTTCAGGTCACTGACCCATGCAAACGATTTTACACAAACGTCACATTTACATGGCTTTTCACCAGTGTGAATTCGCATATGACGCTTCAGGTCACTGACCTGTGCAAACGATTTCTCACACACGTCACATTTATATGGCTTTTCACCAGTGTGAATTCGCATATGACGTTTCAAGTTATTGACCCATGCAAACGATTTCTCACATACGTCACATTTATATGGTTTTTCATCAGTATGACTTTGCATATGATCTTTCAGGTTACTGACCCGTGCAAACGTTTTCTCACACACGTCACATGTATATCGCTTTTTACCAATGTGACTAATCTTAAGCCGATTTAAACTGCTGCGTTGTGGAAATGATGTTTCACATAAATCACACTTGTATGGATTTTCACCAGTGTCACTTCTCTCATGAATTTTCAGCTTCACCACTTGTTCTTGGTTGCCGATTCTATATGGTTCACAATCTTCAAGCTTTACCAGAATTGCTTTACTTTGATTCATGTCAAAAGGTGAAGTGAATAATTGAGTTGGATTAGTGATGCATTAGTGATGGTTGACCAAAAATAATTAGTTAGCTTACAAAGGATGAAAAATATTGCAGGTTAAACAGCCTATAACCTGAAACATAAGTAACAAACTGTGAAAAATTCAACATTTGTGAACAGTAGGCTACGAATAGTTGACTATTGATTTCCAAAAATATTGCATATTAAATTCTATATTTATCAAAGCACAAACAATACGCACAAAAGTAAAATCTTAATAAGTAGCCTAATATTCATATTCAACAAATTTTTAACGAAAGCACAGTCTTTTATTTCCATGTTGCACAAACTCATATAAAACATCATTGAACTAGCTGATGGTGCTTCAAATATTTAACTTAAGAAAAGATTTTACACACACCACAGACAAAGGCCTTTTCACAAGAATGAAAATTCAAACTTAAAATAATGTAGAAATGATTTACAACATAATACACCACACATGTGTGGTTTTTTGCTCACTATGATGTGAAATCAAACAATATTAAGTCTCTGTTAATCGACCTTTTGTCAAATCTGTTGAAACAGTTTCTGTAGTATTTTTTTTCAGAATTGGACAATGCCAAAATAAATTGCACTCAAAACCCATTTGCAATGCTAAATCAAAACAGACTGCCAAACACCTCCTACCTAACTCTGAGGAAGAACTTGCTCATGTAATTTCTGACTCTCAGTTGGGGCTTGAAGTTTCTGGAATAAAGCTTCACACCTTTTTGGTTTGCCGTTAGAGAGGAATGTCCATCATTTTCTGACTCAGCAGTAACAGCACTCCTGCCGTTTGTATCGCCGTGTCTGTGCGGATCAGCGTTTCATTGTTGACGGCAATCAAAGCAAAATACCAACCCGGTACACGACAACTGGGCAAGACAAAGTGGGCGATATCCACTTGGGCGAGACCAGATGGGCGACGAGACAAGTGGGCGACGGACCAAGTGGGAGACGAGTCAAGTGGGCGACGAGCCAAGTAGGCGACGGACCAAGTGGGTGACGAGCCAAGTGGGCGACGGCCAAAGTGAGCGACGAAGTGAAAGTTTAGCCGCTCAGAAAAAAAATACGACTTTTAATTTTTACTTTAAAATACAATGATTGAGTTGTGGAAGGGAGGCAATGAGAGTTCTCACGCTGAGTTTCACGAAGCATTGGAAGCAACATTTTCATTATATTTTGTAGTCTAGTAATAGTGCTTGCTGTTTGATATTAATTTGCATTGTGACATCATCTTGACACATTATTTTGCAATTTCCGGCGTCAGGGTTTATCGTGAAGCTTAAGAGAAACCTCTCAGAAAAGAGACAAACGAATGGCCATAGAGTGGTTGAAGTCAGTTATGAACGTTCCCTAACCGTTATCGAAACTTGTCAGTATAAAATATGACATTTAATTTTTACTTTAAAATACAATGATTGATTTGTGGAAGGGAGGCAATGAGAGTTCTCACGCTGAGTTTTACGAAGCATTGGAAGCAACATTTTCATTATTTTTTGTAGTCTAGTAATAGCGCTTGCTGTTTGATGTTAATTTGCATTGTGACATCATCTTGACACATTATTTTGCAACACACAATCCAGTTTCTGAATATTATAAACACTTGCGGTAGGTCACTAGGTCAGCCAGTGCTGAGATCTTAACTACTAAGTAGCTGGTTTGGTAGGTACATGCATTAGACATTGGAATGTTTGTAGTGATTTTCAATCGAAACAGAAGTTTTTGTTAGTTGTTCGAGTGTGTTATTGTTAAAAATACATGTAAAAACTTACATACGAATCCTTAACTACGGAGATTAGCATAACTTTGATGCTCTAAAAACAAAGTCATATTTTTCAATTTTTAGGTCATAAACAAAATGGCCCTAGTAATGACTGTCAGTCACAATGTGTTCTGTAAACTGCTGATGCGGCTCCGCAGCGTCTAGACCAGGGGTGTGCAACGTGCGGCCCGAGGGCGAAATGCGGCCCGCGAGGAAAAATTGTGCGGCCCGCGAAGATGTGCCAATTTTGAATTGTGTCCGGCCCGCGAAACGTATTTACAATTTAGTTTAGTCTGGTACGTGTGAAAAATTCATTGTGGAGCGGGTTATTGTAGATTTCACACCTTCTGTTAACCATTTTAGAAATCTTCTACTGGCCACCGCTAATCCATTGTATTTAATTATTTGTGGAAAGTAATAATGTATGGTCACATAAAAGGCATTATGAACAATTTACGACTTTGGAAAGCTCACGTACAGACAGGAAATCTTTTTCACTTTCCAACTTTGAGAGACCATGGAATGAATCCTGAGAAGAAAACTGAATTTGCAGACCAACTTGAAAACATTGTATGAATCTTTGGCTCGTTTCAAGGACTTCAAATCTCATGAACATTTGTTTGGTATGTTCTCTTCGCCATTCAACACAGACATTGACAAAGCAATAGCAGATATAACTTGAACTTATTGATCTTCAAGAGAAAAACGGATTTGAAAGCAAAGTATTTAGAAACAAATCTTGGCGATTTTCACAGAAAACATCTCAACTAAGATGACTTTCCACATTTGAAAAAATTCATGGCTTCAGAAATGGCTCTTTTTGGCTCAACGTATTTGTGCAAACATTTTTTTTCTAAAATGGGCGTCATCACATCACCCTATCGATCGGTTCTGACAGACGAACACTTGGAAAATGGACTTCGAATTGCGAGCACTTCCATTAAACTAAATTTGAAAAATAGCCGTTGGGAAAAGAAGCCAGCTGCAAATTTCTCACTGAAGTCGTTTAAAGACGGTGTGACAATAAATTTGAATAGCAGTTTTCTTCAGAAATTTATGCGTTTTAACTTATTATATCTGAAAGAAGATAGCCCCTAATAACGCCATAAGAATTACATGAATAACAAAAAAACTACTTTTTTGTGCCTGCAACTACGAGAAATCATATGTTAAATAAACGTGCGGCCCGCGGTTTCACCCAGTTATTTATATCTGGCCCTCCTGTAATAAAGGTTGCACACCCCTGGTCTAGACTAGAGCATTCGGTCTAAAAATATCAGTTGCCTTTAAGTGCCCAAGTTGAAATTATGACTTCTGCCTCTTGAGAAGTCCCACATAGTCTGTGGTGGATCCTGTCCATTAAAGTTTTATTGGTACTTTCACATACAACATTGTAAATGTAAGTTAATAGCAAGTCTCTATGAGACATTGGATTTTCCGTGCACATATGATTTATAGTGTCAAGAACACTAATTGTGCGCTGTTTTTTCGGTCATTGACCAATTTTTTAGCAAAATGTCCGAAAAAAATATAGTCAATTCGGTCAATATGTCAAAAAACATATATAAATCAACCATTGTATTTTAAAGATGATGTCACAATGCAAATTAACATCAAACAGCAAGCGCTATTACTAGACTACAAAAAATAATGAAAATGTTGCTTCCAATGCTTCGTAAAACTCAGCGTGAGAACTCTCATTGCCTCCCTTCCACAAATCAATCATTGTATTTTAAAGTAAAAATTAAATGTCATATTTTATACTGACAAGTTTCGATAACGGTTAGGGAGCGTTCATAACTGACTTGAACCACTCTATGGCCATTCGTTTGTCTCTTTTCTGAGAGGTTTCTCTTAAGCTTCACGATAAACCCTGACGCCGGAAATTGCAAAATAATGTGTCAAAATGATGTCACAATGCAAATTAATATCAAACAGCAAGCGCTATTACTAGACTACAAAATATAATGAAAATGTTGCTTCCAATGCTTCGTGAAACTCAGCGTGAGAACTCTCATTGCCTCCCTTCCACAACTCAATCATTGTATTTTAAAGTAAAAATTAAAAGTCATATTTTTTTTCTGAGCGGCTAAACTTTCGCTTCGTCGCTCACTTTGGCCGTCGCCCACTTGGCTCGTCACCCACTTGGTCCGTCGCCTACTTGGCTCGTCGCCCACTTGGCTCGTCGCCCACTTGACTCGTCGCCCACTTGACTCGTCGCCCACTTGGTCCGTCGCCCACTTGGTCCGTCGCCCACCTGGTCTCACCCAGGTTGGTATCGCCCACTTTGTCTCGCCCAGTTGTCGTGTACCGTACCAACTTGACTACAAAACATTAACATTGCCTTGAAACCAGCACCAAAAAACATTGTCATGGCTGTACTTGCTTGGTAGCCAGGGCTTTAGACCAGATTCAAAGAAAAAGAGGGGGTGTACCAGCAAACATCTGCATAGGATTGGTCCATGATACAAGAAAAGGATCCACAGAGGGTACAAACTGCTATGCATAAATCAACATGTGAATAAAAATAATAACAGTAACCTCTAAAGTGAAATTTACAGGACTTTTAACTCTTTCATTATTTGTTGAAAAATAATGTCTAAAAAAACATTTTGACTCTTTTTTTTATTTCTTTAAAAATAATGTCTAAAAGACATTATTAAAAAGCAACTACGGACAGTGGCTAGTGTTTCGATCTTCCGATTGCTTCAGCGCAGTAAAGTGAAAGTGGAAAGTTGTGTTGAAGTTTTGAGATAGCAGTTTCTAAGAGTGATTTTAATAAGCCAACGACAATCAATTTAATTGTTTAATTTCCGACTTCACTTTACTATGCTGAAGAGATCGGAAGATCAACACACTGGCCAATGTCCGTAGTTACTTTTTAATAATGTCTTTTAGACATTATTATATTATTGAAGAAATGAAAAAAGAGTCAAAATGTCTTTTTGTATTGGCAGCACTCCACATGATTTTCTATGCTTTTTTGAAGACTTTATGCAAACTATCATTCATCAACACGATTAATTAAGACTGCTTTGCAAACAACGTATTAACCAGTGAACGCATGACCCCTCGAAGGCTTGGGATGCAGCTCGCCAAACATACATCGGTTTGGTTGGCCAAGTCGACTCACAGGAACCACAGTTGGACGTTGAATGAACAATGTTTCCGCATGCTGTGCAGCTAATGCTTGCATATGACGTTGTGTGCAAGGGTTGGTGAATGGGGTTGGATGTTAACCCTCCATGGAAACAAAACATTGTGTAATTAGTAGCTTATATGATGCTATTTATCACATTTTCCTCAACAGTTTTAATACTAACAAGCATATTTGTAGAAGAAACACAGCTTAAAATTCTATATTCATGAAAGCACAAAGAACGCACACAGAAGTATAATCCTAACGAACATTATTTCACAAATTTTCAAAAGCGAAAAAACGATCTTTCATTTCCATGACGCACCAACTAGTACAATATAAAAGAAATACAGTATAATCTTCAAGTGACTTGTCACACCAACACAACTTATGGCTACAAAGGCTTTCATTTGTACAATAAGTTGTTTCATCATTTACATTGATGCGTTCTCTTCACGTAAGTGAATTAACAGCATCTCAAATGAGAAATAACAAAAACATATCTTTCACACTTGCATGACGTTTAACTAGAATGATTCATCCATGGCTTCCTGATATCAGGCCACTGAAGTGACGAATCATCTTATGCCGACTTAAATTACTACATTGTGGAATGATTTTTCACATAAATTACACATGTACTTAATTACACTGGCTTTTCACCAGTGTGACTACTTTCACGAATTTTCAATTTCACCGCTTGTTCTTGGTTATTGATTCCACGTGATTCAAAATCGTCAAGTACTTCAAGCTTTACTGCAGGGGTTCCCAACCTATTTTACACCGTCCCCCCATTTGAAAATTATGAAAAATCATTGGCCCCCCTATTTTTTTCAACCATTTGAAAAAATTAGGGAATGTCACTTTAATTAAAAAAATTGTTTATACAGTAACCAGTAATTAGCATGATAAAATGATATAAATACAACACACAATAAACATGATACAGTAGTAAATTAATTAGCTTTACATATGCAGTTAACTTATAGCATATATATATATTTATTAAACTTTAATTTATTTTTTTTATTATACATACATATAGTGTTGGAGTGTACTTGGAGATGATAAATTAAAACAATTAATATTTTTAAAATTTTTCCATTGCCCCCTTGAAAAAGGCTCTTGGCCCACTAGGGGGTCATGGCCTCCAGTTTGGGAACCCCTGCTTTACTGGAATTGCTTCAAAATATAATCCTTACATATACTATTTCACAAATTTTCAAAAGCGAAAATGCGATTTTTCATTTCCATGATGCACTATTTAAACATGAATTGAAATCCGAATCACAACTTAAATAATCCAAACAATAATCTTGGTTATTGATTTTGTAAGCTTCACAGGAATTGATTTATGTTGATTCATATTAAAGGATTTGATATACTTTGAATTGCTAATAAAATAATCTCGATTAACCAAAACATCTCTTAATATTCATTCACCAAACACAGTGGAAATCGGAAATAACAAATAAATTGCATTTTATGACTTTACCAGAGAGTGAATTATCTTATGACGTTTCTAACAAGCAACCCGCAAAAACGCTTTTTCACATACATCACATTTATATGGCCTTTTACCAGTGTGAATTTGCATATGACCTTTCAGGTTACTAACCTGTGCAAACGATTTCTCACACACGTCACATTTATATGGCTTTTAATCAGTGTGAATTCGCATATGACGTTTCAGGTGACTGACCAATGAAAACGATTTCTTGCAAACGTCACATTTATATGGCTTATCACCAGTGTGAATTCGCATATGATCTTTCAGGTTACTGACCCGTGCAAACGATTTCTCACACACGTCACATTTATATGGCTTTGCACCAGTGTGAATTCGCATATGACCTTTCAGGCTACTGACCCATGCAAACGATTTCTCACACATGTCACATTTATATGGCTTTTCATCAGTGTGAATTCGCATATGATCTTTTAGAATACTGACCTGTGCAAACGATTTCTCACAAACATCACATTTATATGGCTTTTCACCAGTGTGGATTCGCATATGACGTTTCAAGTTACTGACCCGTGCAAACGATTTCTCACACACCTCACATTTATATGGCTTTGCACCAGTGTGAATTCGCATATGACATTTCAAGTTATTGACCTGTGCAAACGATTTTTCACACACGCCACATTAATATAGCTTTGCACCAGAGTGAATTCGCATATGACGTTTCAAGTTACCGACCCATACAAACGATTTCTCACACACGTCACATTTATATGGTTTTTCATCAGTGTGAATTCGCATATGCTCTTTCAGGTTACTGATCCATGCAAACGTTTTCTCACACACGTCACATGTATATCGCTTTTCACCAATGTGAATCCGCTTATGCCGATTTAAACCACTACGTTGAGGAAATGATTTCTCACATAAATCACACTTGTATGGCTTGTACACCACCAATGTGATTTCTCTCATGAATTTTCAATTTCACTACTTGTTCTTGGTTGCCGATTCTATATGGTTCACAATCTTCAAGTTTTACTAGAATTGCTTCACATTGATTCATGTTAAAAGGTGAAGTGAATAATTGATTTGGATTAGTGATGCATTAGCGATGGTTGACCAAACAAAATCAGTTAGCTTACAAAGTATAAAAAATATTGCAGGTTAAACAGCCTATAACCTGAAACATAGGTAACAAACTGTGAAAAATTCAACATTGGTGAACAGTACGAATAGTTGAATACTGATTTCCAAAATTCTTGCAAGTTAAATTCTATAGTCAATCTGGGTAATGCGCAGCGCAGGAGAAACAGCGATAATGCGCAGCGATGCGCTTTATAAGAAACAAACAAAGAAATTTGATATTCAAAAGTTGGTTATTTACAGCTAAACTACCCAGCTGTTCAGTGGAAACCAAGTCAAAAGAAGGATTGGACGGTATCCAGCCTAAAATCTTCCTTTTCATACGTCACCTATTTTCGCTTCATTTTCACTTTGAAAGTCGGATTTCTAATTTCGCTGCTGCAAAGAAGAGAGAGCTTGTATCAAAACGGCTCCAACGTGTAGCGATCATGCACACACCAGCCTTTATTCAAACTAAAAGATGATAGAGAAGTAATTTTGTTTCTTTAAGAAAATGGAAAACTACGCATTTGGCCACAAAACAAGTCACGCGTTAAATGCGTGGTAACCACGTGATGCTTTGAAATTAGGAGCTAGGCAGTGAAACAAAATGGCTGCTCGGTCTGTTGTGTTTGTATATTAATTGCTTCAACGTTTGCTGACGTTGAATCAATGTAAAAAACGAGTGATTTGCTGTCCGGTGCAGTAAAAGCGCGCTTAACTAAGAATATTGACTTGGACAGTTGCAGTACAGAATTAAAAGTTTACCGGTGTTATTAAGATGTTAAAGTTTTAAACAATAACAATTACAGCAAAAATTAGTCGTAAATCAACCGAAAACAGTGAAGCCGGCGGCTTAATGTGAAGTATAGCGATACAATTTCGCTGTCCCACTCCGGAAGATAAAACTGTGAAAGAAAACAAAAAACAGTTTAGTTAGATAAACTACGGATTACGGAAGGTATAACTTCATATTTTCCAGCCTATCTAAATCTTCCTACAATATCACATTGTTTGTGTTACATTCACGGTTCAAGCATTAGCAAGGAAAACAAATTATTTCCTTTGTTTCGAGCATTTAAAAAGAATGTCCCCACTGATTGATAACCCCTGTAATTTGTGCCATGAACAGAGTTTTTAGGCGAATGACCTCAACTAACTGATTTGTTTTGATGCTAAAGCAGCTATGTAATGCCCATTTTGTTATAATTTGTGAACGCCGCTTCGTTTAATCGTTTATTTGTGCGTCAGCAAAATCTTACATTTTGTCGACTCTTATTTCTTGACGTTAAATCAACGTAGTTAAAAGTTTGCGCCGGCAAAGGCAGCTTGTACCTTTTTGTGTATGAGGAATTATTTTTCTTCTCTTTTCGTACTACAAATGACGTCTGTGCTTGTCATGTAAAGCTTGAACTGTAGTGTACTCAACATTGATAAATGGCTGCGCATTACCCAGATTGACTATATATAATATTCATAAAAGCACAAACAATGCGCACAAAAGTGAAATCTTGAAAAGTAGCCTAATATTCATATTCAACAAATTTTTAACGAAAGAAAAGTCTTTTATTTCCATGTTACATAAACTAATATATAGGCCTAACACATAATTGAACTAGCTGATGGCGCTTCAAATATTTAACTTAAAAAAAGATTTTACACACATTACAGACAAAGGCCTTTTCACAAGAATGAAAACTCAACTTAAAATAATGCAGAAATGATTTACAACATAATGCACAACATGTTAAGAATCGGCTGCCCAGAAACTAATAATACACAACACATGTGTGTTTTTTGCTAACAATGATGTGAAATCAAGCGTTATTAAGTCTACGTTTATCAACCTTTTGGGTCATTCCATTTGAACTCAACGGGTTTTTGGAAAATTGCAAACTCAACCGTCTTAGATTTTGTTGAAATTCACACTAAAGTTTCATATAGATGTATAAAGAACAAAAAAATTTCAGCTCATTATCTCGAGACGTTTAGAAATTACAGCCCTTCAAAGTCATCAAGGTTCCTCAAAATGCTTTCGCATCTAAATTTTAATCCATGTTTGGGTCTTTACAACTTTTCATGTAAAGCATTTACAAATCTAAAATGTGGTATTCCGAGTAAGAAGTAGGGGAGATGTTGGACCAGTGGATCATAGGGACCAGTGACTCCGGAGCTTTTTTCCTCTTTCAATTTAAAATAGATATTTCAAATTTTGACTGTGGTATCGACATATAACGTCATCTTTATCTACGAGTTTTTGAACAAGACAGGAGTCTGTGTAAGATTTGAGACAGTATAAACGATTTTTGAGGCAAAA
This sequence comes from Aplidium turbinatum, assembly GCF_918807975.1. Classification (NCBI taxonomy): domain Eukaryota; kingdom Metazoa; phylum Chordata; class Ascidiacea; order Aplousobranchia; family Polyclinidae; genus Aplidium; species Aplidium turbinatum. Next base: position 54,118,603 of record NC_137472.1, read on the forward strand.
AAGTAAAATTTTCACATCTAATAAAATTTGTATTTCGTACCAGAGCAAAGTGCTTATGGAATGTGGTTTAATAGGAAAAATTCTCATTGCATTTTAGTTAGGTGATGGCAAATAGCAGACCTGAAAGTCTAGTCCAAGTTTCAACTGATGCCATGCTAAGTGCAAGTGGCCGCCATGGGGACCAATGGTTCACAACCTGGTGGGGACCAGTGGATCTGCTGAATCAGCAGTATTGTTCGCCTACCGAGTAAACAAACTACAGAGATAAGCAAATTTCTCAACATCTTTTACGGCATCTCTAAACTTTAAAGTTGGTTGTAGCCTTAACAGTATTAACAGACCACCATGCAATTAAAAAAAAATTAATTTAAAAAAATTAAGCCGAGCTTGACTTGCAGCACCAGCACTCCCCAGTGCGGTGTTTTGAAGTGTTCTTGGGCGCCAAAATTATTTGTTCCAAAACCTAGATAAATATGATGTTCACACTTTCCCACGTTTAGCCTATGCTTTCTAAAAAAGGGGCTTATCCAAACAAAACTACAGAAATAACTGCTATTGCAACTCGTACGCATGCTTTAACAATGTAGTGTTTTAAAGTTGTATTATTATTTACTGTGACTTAGCTTTAGCTTGTACATCCAAAAGCGGCTCAACTGAGTATACCATGTTTACAGTACCTGTAGCCTATGTGATGTGTGGCGTGCACATGAAAAATCAATCTTTAGCTTTTTTGTGCCATGCTGTCAACAAGTCGAGACACATTTTGAAAAACTTAACAACTTTGTTTCACCGTAGTCTGTGTAACATCACTTTGTGAATATGAAATTGTGCAAGTAAATTCAAGATTTTTCTATCTGTAAATTTGGTGGTCTGTTAGATCAGGGGTCCGCAAATAGTGGGTCGCGAGACCATCCACAGTGGGTCGCAAAACTGTTTAAACTTACCATAAATATTACTTGTATGGCAAAAATAAATACAATCATAATCTTTGATGTGCTGAGCTTCGTAGCCTACAATTTGGTAATGCTACAAGAAAATTTATACTTTCGATTGCAGTACAGTAGTTAAGCCCACGGTTATATATATAGCCTGGAAGACATCTTGAGTAGGGTGTTGCAGGCGCCCCATGAAATTTAAATCTTGGTTTCACCATGATTACCTTTTTTGTGGTACTGTGTTTAGATCAGTAAACCACAAATATGAAGTTTCATAAATTTTCATTGACGTTTACCTCCACCGCCGAGGCCATTTTGAGGCCCACTTTTTGAATTTTTTTATGTTTTTTGCCACTAGAGGGCAGTGTATAAGTTTTGCGATATTGGGGGTATATATAAAAGATGCACTATGATGTTCTGAATTGTTAAAAAAAAAAATTGTAGAAATGGGATAAGCATATCCAAAAATATTCAAGTTTTGTCACTAATTTTTTGCACAATACTGCCCCTAGTGGTGAAAAGAAAAATTAAAATATCTTAAAAACTACTCATTAGGGTGTTTTTAATTTTCTCATATCGTAAGTTTGATTTGTACAGGGCACCAGGTTGTTACAATTGGTAAGAAAACAATGTCTTTCAAATTTCAAGAAATTATTTCAACATTTACAACTTGCGCAATAAGGCGATGTGAAATTTGAATGGACAAAATCGAATTATCACACAGGGTGACTACTGTTGTGTAGAGTATTTTTGTGAAGTTTTATGCAATAAAATCCAGTATCCGTAAACATGTAAGCGTTTTAAGGTTAGTATTTTCTAATTCTTGCAAGGTGATTCCACAAAAAATGCTATCACAACGCATCAATCCACGTGATCCAGATAGCGCACTCTGAATGGCTAGTTAGGGAAAACGCGTTGTGTGCCGCACACACGCGCGCGCAAGCGATTGCTGTCTGCTGCTGAGAGATTTATAGCTTGAGATGCTGAATTGCTGATTATTATTGAAGATAAAGCTGCAAAATTCAGATAAGAAGTTGTGTTCAGCCGAAATGTTTGCTATGATTTTATGCTTGGTTGTTAAAAAATCATTCAGGCTTAGGTTCAAAGTTAGTTTAGGCTAGGTTTTCCAAATTGTGTAAAGTAGGCCTAAGAGGCAGTGTCTGTAATTATCAGGTCTTCTGGAATAAGAACTGCTTATTCAGGTGAAGTTGCTGTTTGTGGTTCTGCATTTTTTATATGTAGCTTTGAGAATGACACTAATAAAGTTCATAGTATTACGGAAGGCTCAGACAACTAAGTTTTCAGCACTTAAATTCTTAGTTCTGTGTACTGTAAGTGGGCTATGTTTATTTTTCAAAAAATACATTAATCTCTTCACATATTATCTTTAGTTCATTAGGCTGACCTTGTTGTGGGTAGCATTGTTAACTGCTAAATCATGCCTAAAAGTTCTAAAAAGAGAGTAAGAAGCATGGAAAGCTCTTCTGTCATTGGACCCTCCAAGGAGCTTCCCACTGCTGATTTACCAACACTACGATATGTTCTTGCATTCTGTACTTTGTTAAAGGTGATACTCAAGTACTTTATTACTGCAACTTTTTCTCTGACCGGTTTTAATTAAGCTTGGTAGTGACATAAAACATAGACCAACTCGTATATCTTCGTATGGATGAAGGGTAGTTGTTAAAAATACTAACATATAGCTTGCATGAATGAACAGTACACGTAGGCTACAATAACCAACTAGCAGACACTTTTCAAAACCTTAATGTGTTGAAATAATTAATTCCACGTTTGCAAAGACATAGCTCTCATAAGGAATTAATTTTTCAGGAAGCTGGAAAAAAAGTTTACTATTCTCTTTTCAAATGAAGATCGCATTCCTAAAACAATTGAGGTTTCTCCTCTCCCAACGTTATCGTGGAGTAGAAACACCATTATACCAAATTGGGCTTCTTGACAAAAGGACAACGAAAACGCTTCAAAAGAGAGTTAACAAATGGTAAGCTCTTACATACGGTATCTTTTCAAACTTTTATGTCTAGTAATTTTCTATGAAATGTGAGGCTTTTATAAGTATATTCTTTGATAACAGGGTCAATGGGTCATGCATAGACATGTCCCATGTTGTGTACTGAGGTTGGTCAGTTGTTGTCATTGACATGGCTCTTCTAACAACATTTGTTGAATGGAGCCATATGAGAAGGAGAATGGGTTACTGCCAATTCTACAACCCCACTTCACCATTGCAGATGCAGTGCAACCAACTCTAGATAGTAGGTGGTTTAAGGATTTTTTGCTTTCCTAAAGCATTTTCTCGTGGGAAAGTGATTCAGATGTTCTGATTTCTATGTCTGTAAAGGCAGGCAGCTTGTGCTTTCACTAAAGCTAGTCGTGCTATGGCGAGAAGATTTTTCTTGACTATCACTGATTTTTACTGCCATTTGTCCGAAAGAGTATTATTAGTTATGTTTGGCATATATTGTTTTTCGTTGTGATAGTCAGAAATAAAAACGAACTGAACCGATTTACATGGATTATTTTGTGTTCTTTACATTTATCATTCACACAAAAAACTTGTTTTTCAAGAGCCTCAAACAACAGCGAGGAGATGATTTCGCTGCAGCAAAGAAGTCACAAGTGATAGAGGAAGAGTACTGGAAAAAAACAGCAGTTTTCTGCAGCAATTGATGAAGAAATTGACCCTCCTTTCGAACCAGCTGCACCTGGTACATCTGAATGTAACAATGCCTTGGTATTCAGTGATGATCCTGCTCTGCGATCTTCTTCTGTGAACATGTTAGAAAATATTCGCAAAGGCAGTAACTCTTGTGATGTTTCTGTCCGCACTTTTACCCAACCAAAATCAAATTTGGATGCCAACTCACTGTTCTCTTTGATTGGGACCATGCCACGCTTACTGAGTCTATCCTTACTTCACACTTGACCATAGATGAAATAAAGGGTTTGATAAACACAAAGTTTGAATGCCCTCATTTTTCTGCCCATACTCAGGCTAGGCAGCGTATCATTTGGGAAGTCACTAACAACTGTGGAAGTGTTGCTGGCCATCAACGACGGTATGGTTTCATTCGGCCGAGAATTGCTTCGCGTAGGGTCTTGCCGAAAGCAGACACGAAATCTTACTTTCTTTCATTGGCTGCAGTATAATGTTTTGATATTCACCATTGTTTCTTGTTCATTGTCTTTATTCTTCATTCGTTTGTGCACGTTTTACAAGCACATATAAAGTTGGTTGGTTGATGTGTAAGCTACCATTGGAGAGTTGCGGTTACTATATCTGTCATAAAACAAATGTAAATCGGCGAAAACAATCGAATATTAATGCAGTGCGTTGTGTGATTATGTAATACATATTACTACAACAAAACCAAAGTGTCATCTTATGCACAGTGCATTCCTACTCTTGCCATAGAAGTGAAAAAGGCTTTAATATCATCAGTTTTTGCTAACCAAGCAAAAATAGGGTTGCCAGGTGATTGTTTAATATCTTGCCGTACACCGCCAGCCTTTACCTAAAAGGGCAACTAGCAGTCGCATCATATGTAATTGTTGTTGTGGTTGTTAAAGTTGGAAATTTTTACAATTTAAAAAAGATAAACAAAGTTTTTTCTTCAAAAAATTTGTACCTGGCAACTCTGTGCTGGCAACAAATGCCAAAGACAAAATCGACTACATGTTTAAGGTTACTGAATATTTTTGCGTGAAATTTTACAGAAATACTCTACATAGCAATAGTCACCCTGTGTGATAATTCGATTTTTGATTTTTAAAAATTTTTTGATTTTCACATCGCCTTATTGCGCAAAGAGGTTGAAAAATTCGCAAAATCAATAAAACAAGCAACTTTACAACACGCAACCAAATAACCAGCTTTATTCAGTGCTTTTAATATGCACGCATTTCAGGCACGTTTATAGGATAACAAAGCAAATATAGCAACAAAGCAACTATTCCTCTAACAACCTTTACACCGTGTTTCACCCATAACCGAGATGATCAGAAGCAGTGGCGTATTTAGAAAGCTTATTAGGGGGGGGGGGGGGGGCAATACATTGTGTCAGTCAGCCGTGTAGCGGTCCAGAATCTAATAATAATGTGATGTTGACAGGCTAAATTCAAGAATTGTTTCTTGAGAGAAGCTTCGATCAAAACACAAACTCCGTTCTGCCAGCCAGTATTGACACTGGTTGTGTCGAAACACATTGCACGTACAAGATCCGCTATGCCCCAACTATATATTTCGGAGACCACTGTTTCAGCTTCGACGATTGATTTCCCGATTCTAGTTTTGGTACAGCCAGAAGTTTGGTAACGTCTTTGCCAGACACTAAAATTCGCAAACGGTCTACTTTGATGTGATTGTATTGCTCATAATCACCCATGATCTTCCCATCCCAATGTATGGTCAGTGGGGTGCAAGGGTCAAAAGCCTCCCTAATTTCGTCCGACAGCTTTTGGCGATAGATCTGGCGAGCTTTGTGAATTGAACTTGGGCTAATCATCAGATCACGGGTTGGATGGAGCAATTGCTTGGACACCGCCAGTGCATTTAAAATATGAACGGCCTTCCTCGAGGTAGAATTGGTCCTGTCCAATGCTGCTGCTATCTCGGGGGTTACTACAGCAATTTTACCTCGTCGGAATTTCGGCAGACAGCTTGCAGCACTGGACCCAGGCTGTTCGGAGCACGTCGATCCACCAGCTAATGGATGACGCCCATCTCCAGACTTGTCGAGATTATCTTCTTGCTGAGTATACATTTCTGAACCATTGGATTCCAGTATGGTTAAATTAGTAGATTCGGCAACACGAACTGCTTCCGCCTCAACTCGCTCTCTCTCCTTTAATGCTCTATTCCTCACTCGCTCGTCTCTCCTGCATAGAACCATATCAACGCCAACCATGGAACCTAGGCGTCCCTCTTCTCTCTGGGCAAGAAGGAACTGGCGATCTTCTTCTATGTTGCTCATTTCCAAAGCATTACTGTGTGCTATATCGAATAGGTGATCCAATGATTTCTTAAAGTCTGTCCGTTTGATTAACTCAAGCGCACTCTTACGATTGATAGATTTTTTCAAGTTTTGCCATTTCTGGTGTAATTTTTTCACCTGATTAATCACATGGTTTTGATGGCGTGTTGGAATTCGTGCTCGACTCCAAATAGGCAAAAGCAAACTGAAATAAATGCAACAGCACAACAGACTTGACAGTGTAATTTTTGTAGTTTTACGAGGTGTTGCAATTGTGACGTAACAATGCTTTATTTGTTCTGTGAAGTGACGTAGCCTACAAGTACCGGTAATTGCTTATATTCCGCTGCTAAATTATAGGCTAAACAACCTAAACTTTAGCTTCCTTGCGCAAGTAGTAAATGTCGACGGATTTCAACAAAAATTTGCCAAAAGGATTTTTTTACTGAAAGGAAATGAACACCACCCTGTACATTAATATTAACAATGGTTAGAATTTTGCGTATTACGCTAAAAACACCCTACTACTCATCATATTGTTATGGAACTTGCATGTACCCCCCCATTTTCGTGGGTAAGGAATTTGATTTTAGCAATATTTTTGCAAAATATTACCACTAGAGGGCGGTAATTCTAATTTTGAACTATTTTTCTGTAAAAAGGCGATATTGTTGCATTTCTTGAGCCATGCTGTCTGAAGAATACAATTTCATGGCTTATGCACAACAAAATTTATTTAATTGTAAAGAAACTGCATGCATGCATGTACTATATCAATACATCCAAACAGGCAATGTGAGTCTTAGTTAACACAATTTACGCAAAGGCAGTTGTGCATCTTCATTGTGTTGATAAACGACGTTTTCTAAGATTTGGTATCTTTCTTCGATCCTCCTCCATCGCTTGAATATAGTTTTGCAGATTTTTTTCTTGTTTGCTAGATGAAGAAAGTTGGATACCAGTTTTACCTTTTTCTCTGCTGAATCATTACAAACTCTGAGTGCACTTATGATACCATTAGCAGAAGAAGCATAGCCATCATCTATTTCCCACTCTTTCGGGTGTTTGGCAAGAAAAGTTGTTGAAATTTGCAAAAGTTCAAAAAACATTTTTCTGCTGGCATTTGCATAGGAGCACAATGACAATGAGTTATCATAAACAATGTCTGGCAGCTCTGGCTTACCGTATCCATTACCAAACCTGTTTGTAACCTGGCCATACAAACTTGCATTTAAATGCAGCAGAGTTCTAGCCAAAGCTTCCTTTTCATCCATAGTGACTTGTTTATCCCATAGAGCTAAGGGGATCAGCTCCCCAGTTACATACCATGTGTGCCTACCTAAAGCTTTTTATTTTTTCTACTGTATCATTGCTATTGATGTCACTTACCAGTTGCAAATCTTCTTGGGGTGCTGATGCAGCAATTGGACAGTTGAACCACCATCCATTAAAATGCAAAAGTAAACAAATAGCTCTAATTTTTGTATTTGTGACTTGGAAATGATTCTTTGTGGTAGAAAGTCTTGCAGCATTACTATCTTATAGCAATAGAGCTGCTTTCCCATACACCTTGCTCGATGGACTGCAACGCATTTCATGAAGTTGTACTGTCCGCTGTTGATTCCAATGTACACCGCCATCAGGTCTAAAAGTTCTTTGTAGTCACCCCTCTGATAATTTTGCATATCTCTCTCAAAATTTGTAAGTGCTTCCACTTTTCTGCTTTGGGTTGTTACAACTTCTCCCAACTCTTGAGGATCTTTGGTATGCAGTACAGCTGCAGCATGTAGGGTTGCATCGAATCCTTTGTTCCGGAATCTTTTAAATCAATGCCTGGAGATCTTGACGTTTCGACTTTCAGGGCTTCCCACACATGAGTAACTATAACTTCTCCAGTATGTTTTCTGCATGCTAGGCAGAGAAGTGGTTTGTCTCGCTTTATTTGAAGAAAAATGCATGCAGCTCAGAGAGATGGCTTGAAAAAGTTTTGGGTATTGTTGTTTCAAATTTTTCTTTTTTTTTTCAGGCCATCTCTATGCTGCATGCATTTCTCTTCAAACAAAGCTAGACAAACCACTTCTCTGCCTAGCATGCAGAAAACATATTGGAAAATGTGGTGTACTCCATCGAGCAAGATGGATGGGAAATCAGCTCTATTGCTATAAGATAGTAATGCTGCAAGGCTTTCTACCACAAGGCATCATTTCCAAGTCACAAATACAAAAAATAGAGCGATTTGTTGACTTTTGCACTTTTGTATTAATTTAATACTATAATAGATGGTTGTTTAACTGTCCAATTGCTGCATCAGCACCCCGAGAAGATTTGCAACTGGTAAGTGACATCAAAAGCTATGATGCAATAGACAAAATCATCAGTGTTGCTGCTTTAAGTAGGCACACATGGTATGCAACTGGGGAGCTGATCCCCTTAGCTCTATGGGATAAACAAGTCACTATGGATGAAAATGAAGCTTTGGCTAGAACTCTGCTGCGTTTAAATGCAAGTTTCCATGGCCAGGTTACAAACAGGTTTGGTAATGGATACGGTAAGCCAGAGCTGCCAGACATTGTTTATAATAACTCATTGTCATTGTGCTCCTATGCAAATGCCAGCAGCAAAATGTTTTTTGAACTTTTGCACATTTCAACTTTTCTTGCCAAACACCTGAAAGAGTGGGAAATAGATGATGGCTATGCTTCTGCTAATGGTATCATAAGTGCACTCAGAGTTTGTAATGATTCAGCAGAGAGAAGGGTAAAACTGGTATCCGACTTTCTTCATCTAGCAAAACAAGAAAAAAATCTGCAAAACTATATATTCAAGTGGTGGAGGAGGATCAAAGAAGGATATCAAATCTTAGAAAACGTCGTTTATCAACACAATGAAGATGCACAATTTACTGCCTTTGCGTAAATTGTGTTAACTACGACTCACATTGCCTGTTCGGATGTATTGATATAGTGCAGGCATGCATGCAGTTTCATTACAATTGAATAAATTTTGTTGTGCATAAGCCATGAAATTGTATTCTTCAGATAGCACAGCTCAAGAAATGCAACAATATCGCCTTTTTACAGAAAAATAGTTCAAAATTAGAATCACCGCCCTCTAGTGGTAATATTTTGCAAAAATATTGCTAAAATCAAATTCCTTACCCACGAAAATGGGGGGGTACATGCAAGTTCCATAACAATATGATGAGTAGTTTTTAAGATATTTTAATTTTTCTTTTCACCACTAGGGGCAGTATTGTGCAAAAAATTAGTTACAAAACTTGAATATTTTTGGATATACTTATCCCATTTCTCCAATTTTTTTTTTAACAATTCAGAACATCATAGTGCATCTTTTAAATATACCCCCAATATTGCAAAACTTATACACTGCCCTCTAGTGGCAAAAAACATGAAAAAATTCAAAAAGTGGGCCTCAAAATGGCCTCGGCGGTGGAGGTAAACGTCGATGAAAATTTATGAAACTTCATATTTGTGGTCTACTGATCTAAACACAGTACCACAAAAAAGGTAAGCAAAATCCGAGAGGGTCGGGGCGCCTGCAACACCCTAACCTTGAGGCAGGGCATGAGCTTATCTTCAGAACTGGCGACTGAAACTCAGCGAAACCAAAACATTGGCGGCAGCTTTCCACCCACGCAATCGGGAAGCTGATCGTGAGCTACAAGTGAAAACTTCTGTCCTTCTGCCCCGAACCAAAATATCTTGGGGGAGGCACTAAACAGATCGTATACATACTGCCACCATTTGGTGCCACTGCGCAAGAAAATGACATCCCGCGCTGCTCTACTCAAGCGCCTGGCAGGCTCCAGCTGGGGGGGGGGGGGGGCGAGGGCTGACACTTTGCGTATAGCAGCCTTAGCCCTTGTCTACTCTTCAGCAGAGTACTGTGCACCTGTTTGGTCTCGCAGTGCTCACAGCCACAACATCGACACTGCCGCAAACTGCGCCCTGCGCACAGTTACCGGATGCCTGCGTCCCACACCATTGGACAATTTTGCCATTCTCGCTGGCATCCAACCTGCTGAGCTTCATCGTGAGGCAGCCAAGTGCTCTGTTTCTTAGCCGACGGGCACTAGAGCCTAACCATCTTCTCCACCGCAAGATCTCTGCTCCCTCAAACCAGCACTCCCGTCGACTGAAATCAAGACACCCATTCGTGCCAGTCGCTCAACTTCTGATCAACAAAGCAGATAAACTTCATCTCTGCGGCTACTTGGGCGGACCATAAATGGAATTCTGAATGGAAGTCAAGGACCACCAGACTCCATTCGTTTATCCCCGACGCCGACACATGCCCCATCGGCCTGACACTACAAAGCCAAGCATGAGTGCGCCTCAACTGTCTTCGTACGGGCGTCGGGCTTTTCTGCTCAACCATGCACCAATGGGGAATCGGCCCCTTCCTCCTCTTGTGAATGTGGTGCCGAGGACCAGACCGCAGACCACATCATCAATGACTGCTCCATCTTCAAGCCACCTAACAGAGTGGAAGGTCTGCGTATCATGGATGATGAAACTAAAGAGTGGCTGCTCTCTAGTAGCCTTCCAGTGTAGTCCGGGAACATCTTGAATCTGGGGCGGTAAAAGGATAGAGTAGACCCTCGGCCCAAGAGGCTTGCACGACGACGAAGCACACGGTTAATAGGTCCACCCGCTTATTAAGCCCAATTTGGTCCATTCCGGAATAACTGAAGGTATAGGAGTGGTAGAAAATTGTCCCCCGCTTAATAAGCCAAAATCGTCTGGTCCCGATGTGGTCTTAATAAGCGAGGACGACCGTATTGGAATTGATATTAATTTGCAAAGTGTTTTGCGCATTCCAAAACGTTTGGGTCGCGAAGATTTCGAACGATTGCTTTTTGGGTCGCACCAAAAAGTATTTGCGGACCCCTGTGTTAGATCACAGAGAAAAAAAATTTTATTTTCTTTTTTGTGTACAATGCCCAAAACAACCAACTCCATTTACTTTACAGTATTAGATTTTGACAGTTTTCAGACTTAAAAGGAGTCTATGTGTCATTTAAAATGGCGTCCATATTTTTAAAGTTGTATTACTTTTAACTTCTAACGCACCAAAAATAACCTGTGTTATCAGATTTCTTCAAAATGATGCTCGGTCAATATTTCTACTGAACAGGGTTGCCAACCTGTCTTCACCAAAAAAAGCCAAACCTAGTCACAAAAAAAGCCTAAAAAAAGCCAGAAGAAAATAGCTGAAAAAGCCGGTAAAAAATAGCTGAAACAGCCAAGAAAAAGCCAATTAGTATTCATTAAACATACACATATTAAAATTGCACAACCAAATAGTGTTCCACCGAACTTTGACTTCAGCGACAAAGCAGAAACATAGTTAATGAAAAGATAAGCAACTAGAAAATTTTCTCGTTTCGGCTTCAAAACGACATTCGGTCGGACCACAGAAATAGAATAGATATAGAAGGCTCATAGAGCGCTTAAAATGGCACCGTCGCAACTTGCTAGCCGCCATCTTTGTTAGCGCATGGTATTCACCGCTGGAGCTTTCTCAAGTTGATATACGTGCTACAAATAGTTTACAAAATGCCTTATTGTGCAGCTATAAACTGCACAAATTGCCACAAAAAGGGCTGAGGGAAAACTTTTTCAGGGATGGTCGAGCATTTTCAGGGGTTGTCGAACATTTTCAGGGGTTGTCAGGCATTGTAGAGTATAGCTACTTTCAGGCATTGTCGATAATTTCCAGGCATTGTCTAGGATTTCCAGGCATTGTCGCTCAATATCAGTGGTTGGCAGGTTTGGTAGTCATTATGGAACATTTTCAGGCATTGTCGAACATTTTCAGGGGTTGTGGAGCATTTTCAGGGGTTGTCAAGCATTGCAGAGTAGCTACTTTCAGGCATTGTCTAGGATTTCCAGGCATTGTCGATCATTATCAGTGGTTGACAGGTTTGTTAGGCATTATAGAACATTTTCAGGCATTGTCGAACATTTTCAGGGGTTGTCGAGCATTTTCAGGGGTTGTCAGGCATTGTAGAGTAGCTACTTTCAGGGATTGTTGGGAATTTCCAGGCATTGTCCAGGATTTCCAGGCATTTTCGATCATTATCAGTGGTTGACAGGTTTGGTACCGTAGTCATTATGGAACACTTTCAGGCATTGTCGAGCATTTTCAGGGATTGTCGAGCATTTTCAGGGGTTGTCAGGCATTGTAGAGTATATAAGCTACTTTCAGGCATTGTCGATAATTTCCAGGCATTGTCTAGGATTTCCAGGCATTGTCGATCATTATCAGTGGTTGACGGGTTTGTTAGGCATTATGGAACATTATCAGGCATTGTCGAACATTTTCAGGGGATGTCGAGCATTTTCAGGGGTTGTCAGGCATTGTAGAGTAGCTACTTTCAGGCATTGTCTAGGATTTCCAGGCATTGTCGATCATTATCAGTGGTTGACAGGTTTGTTAGGCATTATAGAACATTTTCAGGCATTGTCGAACATTTTCAGGGGATGTCGAGCATTTTCAGGGGTTGTCAAGCATTGCAGAGTAGATACTTTCAGGCATTGTCTAGGATTTCCAGGCATTGTCGATCATTATCAGTGGTTGACAGGTTTGTTAGGCATTATAGAACATTTTCAGGCATTGTCGAACATTTTCAGGGGTTGCCGAGCATTTTCAGGGGTTGTCAGGCATTGTAGAGTAGCTACTTTCAGGCATTGTTGGGAATTTCCAGGCATTGTCAATCATTATGAATAGTTGACAGGCTTGTTGTTAGGCATTGTCAGAAATTTTCAAGCATTGTCGAACATTTTTAGGTGTCAGGGGTTCTCAGACATTGAAAAGTACCTTAGATTCTTTCTGGCAGGCATTGTCGGCAGTGGCGTAGCTAGGGAATGTGCCGCCCGGGGCGGATTCAAGTTTTGCCGCGCCTTCAAGAAAAAGCATGCAAAACCAGCCCGGATTTAAGGGGGCAGAGGGTGCAGGTACCCTGGACCCCCCGAATTTTAAAGGGCCCCCATACGTGAAAAAAGTGTGATTTTGAGTTATTTTTTTTTTTTTTAGGTTTGTAGTTTCTGAAAAATGCTGTGCAGTGGTGGATTAATGCTACTGTAGACGTCGAGGGGGTGTTTCGCGAAAAATTTTTTGAACGGGGTCCTCCGATCTAAAAGTGCCCCGGGCCCCCATCAGCTAAATCCGGCCCTGTGTGAAAATGAAATGCGTTTTTTTATCAGATTATAATCAAAATCAAAAATCGTTGTCTGAAAGTGCCGCCCCCAGACGTGCCGCCGGGGCGGTCCGCCCCTCCCGCCCCCCCTGAAAATGTTCGACCATCCCTGAAAATGTTCGACAATGCCTGAAAATGTTCTATAATGACTAAAAAATCTGTCAAACACTGATAATGATCGACAATGCCTGGAAATTCCCAACAATGCCTGAAAGTAGCTACTCTACAATGCCTGACAACCCCTGAAAATGCTCGACAACCCCTGAAAATGTTCGACAATGCCTGATAATGTTCTATAATGCCTAACAAACCCGTCAACCACTGATAATGATCGACAATGCCTGGAAATCCTAAACAATGCCTGAAAGTAGCTACTCTGCAATGCTTGACAACCCCTGAAAATGCTCCACAACCCCTGAAAATGTTCGACAATGCCTGAAAATGTTCCATAATGACTACCAAACCTGCCAACCACTGATATTGAGCGACAATGCCTGGAAATCCTAGACAATGCCTGGAAATTATCGACAATGCCTGAAAGTAGCTACGTACCGTTCTCTACAATGCCTGACAACCCCTCAAAATGCTCGACAACCCCTGAATATGTTTGATAATGCTTGAAAATGTTTGACAATGCCTCACAAGCCTGTCAACCACTGATAATGATCGACAACGCCTGGAAATTCCCAACAATTCCTGAAAGTAGTTAGACTACTCTACAATACCTGACAACCCCTGAAAATGCTTGACAACCCCTGAAAATGCTCCACAACCCCCCAAAAAGCTGACAATGCCTGACAATACCTGATAATGCCCGACAATGCCTACAATGCCTGACAATGGGTATTTAGAGGTACCGGTTGAATAGGCTTTCACGATTGGTTGCGCTAACAAAGATGGCGGCGGGCAAACTCGAGTGGTGCCATCGCGGTGTGTGGAGCGTGAATGGGAATGAGCCTTCTATATCTATTCTATTTCTGTGGGTCGGACACTACAACCAAATATAAGTTAGAAATTACTGCTCCGATTGACGCTGACTGAATTTTTTTTCTAAAAAAAACGGGAAAGATAAAATTAAGCCAAAATTATGTTGGCTTTTTATTAAGTTGACAAAAAATCGATAAAACATGAAAAAAAGCCAGAAAAAGCCTAATTTTTCTGGCTTTTTTTGTAAAAAATAAGCCAAGGGAGTTGAAAAACAGCCAGATTCTCAAAATCTGGCTTCAAAAAAGCCAAATTGGTCACCCTGCTACTGAATGCAACAAGGGCCCAACTGGTGGAATTGGGCCCTTGTTGCATTCAGTCAGCTAAAGCGAAAACAGTGTTGGCTTTGTGTAGTCTGCGGGACTTTGCTCGTGGGAATTATACAGCTGTAGCTAAATATAGCAAAATGTAGCTAAGTATAGCAACAGCTTACTATTTATGTATTGAACATTATTTTTGCATTTTTAGATTACTTTTCTTTAAATAAAGATTATTAATATTAGAATTGGCAGCACTAGTTTAGTTTGTCGTAGCCTACAGTCTACTGGTCTGTGGTAGGCAACTGGTTGAGCAGACTACAGCATCAGCCTTGTTGTTATACAGTACGGTAGCCTTCAGTTTATCTCTGAATAAAAAGGTTAATTCCTATAAGGGAACGTTCAAATATTACGTAACGCTTTTTTTTTCGAATTTTGACCCCCCTCCCCCATGTAACGCCATCGTAACGCTTTTTTCAATCCTCCCCCCCCCCATGTAACGCTTTTTCACTACAAATTCAGCACAAAAAACTACCATTCCGTACTCGACAGCGTTACGTAACGTTTTGCTCTAACCCCCTCCCCCCGATGTGACGCTAACGTAACGCTTTACTTAACGCTTTACGCGTCGGCAGCCGTGGCCGAGTGGTTAGCGCGTTGGGCTCGCAGTCGAGAGCTTGCATGTTCGACTCCAGCCACCCGCACTTGCTGTTGTTTCTCTGGGCAAGAAACTTAACGATAATTGCCTCTACCTAGTGATCGATTTTGAGTAATGGGTAGTACCAAATTTAAGTCATAAGTAGAGTAGACAAGCGGAAACTGACATTGCCGTCGGCTGCAGCGTGGGTCAGGTGTATGTCGGAAAGCGTACACCGATGCATAGCGCTCAAGTCCGCTTTTCCGCAATGCAGGATAAAGATAAACAAACAAACATAATCCCCCCTCCCCAGGCGTTGCGTAATATTTGAACGTTCCCTAAAGCTGTCTGAACCAACAGTCACTGATGCAAATGCTTGTAGATCATGTGGCCCAATCCCATGAAGGCTTTGCAAGTCTTCATGGGATTGGGCCAAAACGGATTAGCCTACATTGATCGAAAAGGAAGATTCATGCTACGCGAATCAATACATATAGGCTATGTTAAGCGATTTGACGTCATAATGTCTATGATTGAACCAATGCTGCCAGTCACAATTAAGATAAGCTAAAGTTGAAAGTAAACAGTTGAATATATGAGAGCACTGGACTGCACTGCAGAATATGACGCTGGTGTATGAATATGAGACAGCAGTCGGTACAAGGGCAGCAGCTGACTTTATAAATATACAATATGACCTTTCGCTGCTTCCAATTGTTTGCTGTGTTTCTTAGGTGATTATAGCAGCATACCTAATTCTAAGGAATTTTTATCACTGCACATTTTCTTCGAAAACAGATAGGCTAGTAATTTAGGCCACATAATCCCATATTGCAGGCTTGGCTAACCCGCCGAGCCGTATGCGGCTTTTCTCTTGATTTTATGCGGCTCTTACGCATAGCAGGTAAGTCGTCTTCAGGTAGGCTATATCATCAACTTTCTAAAAATCACAGGGATCACCTTGTGTATAAAATATTAATGTTAGAAACGAATCCCCGCCCCTTTAATATTATTGCTGTATCTCTGCTCCATTCTACTTTTTCATGCTTGAGTGACCTCAGCCATGCATTAATATTTTTGAAAGTTACCTATCTTTCTTTTTACGTTTTTGGCATGGACTAGTTATTGTTTATAATTCTGGAGATTTAGAGTGACTAGGAAATATGTTAGGAATGAAATTTGTAAGAACTAGGAAAGCAACTGTTTCGTTTTATTATTGCCGTTTTGAATACACCAATTCTTCGAATAAGTAAGGCCTGCACTTTATCCAGTCTAGGCAGAAAACGTTTAAGACAATTAAACTTGGATAACGTTTTGAATCTTGTAATGGAAATTGCAAATTACGTTCGCACTCATGCGCTCAATCATCGGTAATTTGTTGAACTATTCAACAAATAAACCAAGCACCAAAATCCTTGCGACTTAAATCAAGACATCCCTTCTACAAAACCAACCCATCCCCAATAAATAGCCTACTAGCCTATAACGGAATGGCAGAAATTTTTGAATAACTTAACAAAAATCCCTCCTGGGTGGAGACTTAATCACGGACCCAAAAAAAGCTCTTCCGGGCTTTGACACGTCTACCAGAAAATTATAGTTCACTGCAAACCGCATACGAACAAACTAAAACAAGTTACAACATAAGAACAAAACAAATGACAACCTTTTTCGATAGGTGATGACAACTCTACTCTCCAAAATGCAACGCCTTAAATCAGTCTGCAGACCATCTCATATTGCAGTGTCCAGTCAAGAAGAATACCTCATAACCTCACAGCCCACCAATGCAACAACGTGCTCATGGATTGGCTATATGAAAATTGCTTGGGTAAGCTTTGTTTCGAACCTTTTTCTCGACCTTTGCTATGTTGATGTGTATTGTTTTGATATGATGGTCAGAAATAAAAACAACTGAACTGAACTGTTTATTGTGCATGATTTGCACGAGCAAGGTGCAGTCGGAAATACGCAAATAGCTTTAATCAACTTCTAGGCCTAATTATAAATCACGGAATCCACGGTCTGTTCTAGTGGTTTTCAATTTTTTTTCAGGCCCTTTTTGGTGCCCCAAAACCAGAGATGTACGTATGCGCCGCAAATTCTACGCCGCATACTTGCGGCGTAGACTTATTGTTTGCGCTAACGCTTGCGGCCACAATTTTTTGGTGAGTTTGCGCTTGAGGCTGCGCCGTAAAGTTTTCGCGGTTTTTTAGCGCATAGCGTCAACGCATACTTTTTAATGTCTTGGTTGTTGTTTGCAATTTTTTTTGTCAAACTGCGAAATGTTGACGTCTTGCAATTGCCCATTGTTCTAGTGTTGTGTCACAGTGTCATCTATTGTTCAGTCAGCTGGAGTTTGTTTGTACAGTATATCGCACTACCGCCTTTGACGCTAGAGTCCCACGTGGAGACTGAAGTCTTGCAGAAAAAAAGAAAGAATTAGTTAAAACAACTTAGGCCTACTGAAAAATTAGTAAATTACGGGTAAGAACAGGAATGTAATGTAAGCAAGCAAGTAGGTAGGTTGGTAATGTCGCTCCATGTAAAATGTAAACAATGACTTGGCTTCGTAGTGTGAAGTACTTTTAGTCAAGCAGTGTTGAAGGCGTTTGTAAGCTATTGTGAGCACTTTAATTTATATTAGTTAAGTCTTGCATTTTGGGGCAAATGAGAAACTTCTCAGGCAATGAGCAGTGCAGCCTATGTATCTAAACAAACTCAAATATTTGGTCTCCGACCGTGATTGCTTGCATGATGTTGTACTCTGTATGTTATATGTAGTACATTACTTTGCCTTTTCCGGTTATTCTTGTTGTAGGCTAGGCCTATGTAGCTAAGCCTATGTAGCGTAGTAATGTGTAGGCCTACATACAGTAGGCTATCAAGCTAAGGTAATTTTTACTTGACAATTTATACATTCTGTTGCGTAAGTACGTAGGCTAATTATATATGTTTTGTAACTTGATGAGCAGTTTAGCAAAACATGCATCCAGGGGCCAATTGTGAGAGGCTTTTGAGTAGCCTACTGCTAATAACACTTGTAGGCTAATGCTAACTATCCCTGAATGCTAATAACAAAGAGTTGTGCAGTTCAGAATCTAAACTTGCTTGTGTCTGGCAGTTTTGTCTTCCATTAACCCACTTTTTAAAAATCTTATCAGAAAAAAGCATAGAGCTTACTGAGAGAATTATGGCATTAAAAGCAACATCAGTCTTATTCAAACGGAATCATTTTAAAAATAGTGTTTTTTATAATGGATTTTTAGAGAGCGACAGTTAGTAGGTTACTAGGAGCGACAGTTAGTATAATACTAGAATTTTCTTGATAGGCACTCGCCATATATCAAAGTTGTTAAAAAACTCTGAGGCTGAGAGCCACTGCAACCAGACGAAGGAAGCCAGCGACAACGAACCCCGTGGGCTATTCCATGCTCTTTATGAGGACACTGGCGAAGACAGCATAGACGAGGTTGTAAAAGCGTACTTGGAAGAGAGGCCACACAAAGGACCATTAACCATGGGCGCTTTTCCAACGAAAGATTTCCAAAATACTTTTTTTCGCTACAACACGCCAATACCTTCCAGTGCTGCGGTTGAAAGAATGTTTTCAATGGGCAAAGACATATTGAAACCAAAACGCAGCAAAATGTCAGATGAACACTTTCAGATGCTTGTGTTTCTTCGTGGAAATTCAAAATAAAACTTGTTTGTTTCGAGTGGTTTATACCGTGTGAATGTTTGGCACCTAGCAAACAAAATGAGTTTGCGCTAGTGTATGCGCTGACGCTGACGCCGCCAACTTTTTTTACAAGTTGCGTTGACGCATGCGACGTATAGTTTTTCGAACGTTTGCGTTTGCGCTGACGGCGTCAATATTTTTTGTATGCGCGTACATCACTGCCCAAAACCCCGTCGTGGACCCTTAAAAAATTATCTGAAATTTTAGTATATCGCGTTTCCTTACGTAAGCAAACGTTTTATAAGTTTCGAAGCGACGCACTTACAAGACTTTACTGAACGCGACGCATTGATGACATTTGTGACACACAGTTTGGAAATCACTAATACGCAAATAAAATTCAAACAATTTTTAAACGTCGTCATTTATCAATAATGCTGTAAACTTTCACGACCCCCTGAAAACGCTTTGCAGACTTCTTGGGGGTCCGCAGGCCCCGGGTGAGAACAGCTGGTCCATTCAATAACATTTTGAATAATTATGGGCCGATGATGATGAGAGCAGATCGTAAACCACGAGTGAAATGTGCAACAATTTTATGCGCACCGAACATATGCAAAAATTTGTCTGTGCTGTGAACTCATAGATGGTTATTTTTACACTTATTCAACGTCTGGACTTAGGTTACTACCTGTCCATCGCATAGGCCTATTCAGTACACACAGCAACTTTTATTTTATTGGGATTTCTTCGTTTATTCACATTTGTTTGTCGAATCGACAATAAGCGGCATACACAAATAATTGCAAACTACAATAAAAAACCTATCTTATATGGAATTAGCATAGGTCTACAGAAAAACACAAACGCGGCGTACAATTTTCAGCCGTTGCAGGTCAACAGAGCTGGCATGACGCCTTATTGCCAACCGAATAAACAGAACATAAACGTCACCGGCGATCCTGGCTTAGTGCCATTTTAATTTCTGTGTGTGTTGCCACAGTGTGAAACCGGTTGTACTTTGTAGCAGTGGCGTAGCCAGGGGGGGGGGGTTGGGGGTTACAACCCTCCCTTTGGCACGCGTGTGACGTCACGGTATTGAGAATGATGCTTTCAGTCTAAAAAAAATTGTCTAATCTTAAACAAGATTGCATTAAAAGAGCAAGTTTTGCCAATACCAAACATCTCAGCCAGGAATTGGCAACATGAAAACATAGAAACTTAGCTTTATTTCCGAAAAATGCCGAAGAAAACATGATTTTATCCTTTTGCTAAGCCACCAGACCCACCATTTTACAGGAATATTTGTAACCACTGGTCACAGCGGTAAACCATAATCTCTTCGTGGGAAAATTGTAACATAAAATTCCCAAATCCGTTCGTCTGTATGTACTGACCGAAAAATAAACACACTTTCGAAACGTCTATTCAAAAGTGTATTCCAGTAAAACTAGCCCACGGCTATCGAAATGACTGGTGCAACGCCTTACACCTCTAAGAACTGTCACTACAATACAAATTACTTGGATAAAAGACGGAACTTTTGTCCAGCTAGCAAGCACTAAGCCAACAGTTAAATGAGCGGCCAACTTTCAAGCAATCATTTTACGAATGACCAGAATAGATATCAATATCTCAAATTCACGTATGCAGTACTATGACGCAATAATGAAAGACAATTATGAAGTCATTCAACAGGTGTTTAAAGCTGATGTAATCCAATGTATTCATGTTTAAACAGGTTTCAAACTGAAACAGGCCCAAACAGGTCCAAACAGGTTTAAACAGGTTTGACACAAGTCTTATTAACGATGGTGGAATTTTGGCACATTTTCTAGCAACTTCCATGACGTAATATTCAGTAGACTTGAACTGTTTTTATATGACGTTTGAATAGGTGAAAATTGTCGGGAACATAGCGGCCCCTAGTTATGACAGTCTGACATGGCATAACTAAAAAAGAATTGACGACAATTTTGAGCCAATGAATACAACACACGATACATACGCAAATTGTTTGAATCACTCACGTTTAAGTTAATACGCAAATACAAAGGGCATGCAAAGAATGAACAGCAATACGAAATAATACACGACGATACATGAAATTGGTACCATAGGTACACGCTAAAATGACGCTATATACAATGGTTGCGCTAATAACCGACTGTTCCGGGCTCAGACAAAGGTCGACCACCGCAGACAAAACCAGGCTCAAACCATAACACTTAGGTGTTCTTTACGGGGGCGAGGCACGAAATATCCCTCAAAACGTAGTCTACTTTCACTTTCCCCGTACTCTCATCATAGTTGCAGACGGCAACTTTGGCTCTACGAACCACAGGCTTCCCTTTCCTAATTT
This sequence comes from Aplidium turbinatum, assembly GCF_918807975.1. Lineage (NCBI taxonomy): Eukaryota > Metazoa > Chordata > Ascidiacea > Aplousobranchia > Polyclinidae > Aplidium > Aplidium turbinatum. The sequence goes on from NC_137472.1 coordinate 54,139,676, forward strand.
GTGGAACTACCTCATGCACCCTCCCAAGTTGATACTTCCCACGTTTACCAATGTCTTGGAGAGAACCTACCACTACAAGTTGACCACCCAGCAAACATTGATTGCTGGGCCAGCATCGGCTATATGCTGGGTATGTTGGCATAAGGTCGGCAATTTCGTCCAACGTTTTGCCAACATTGCCAACAATACGCCAACAATTTCAATACATCTTATTAAGCGTTGAAAAAGGTCTCAAAGATTTTATTTCAGGTTTATTTGTTTTAAACTTGAAAAATACTAACACAAACCTCTTTTCATGTGGTATTGCTTCTAAACACAGTTGTGTGACTGGTTAACATCATTCAGAAGCATTGCCAACGTTGTGCCAATTCATAACAATTTCGGTGTTTTCTTTCAAATTATGCAAATGTATGCCATCATTTTGCTACAATTTAAAATTTTAATAATAGGCTATCAATGCTGTTATTATTTTCTGATACCGTACAAGTATATTATGAATATTTAAGACCAGCGTTGGTCAGAAGAGTAGCCAATGCTTTGCCAACAAAGTACTTTCATTTCAGTTTGTTTATGCCAAACTGAGCAGAGGTCTAGAAAAAGGTAGGAGCAACAAAATGCGAACGCGATAACGTGCTTGATACCGAAAAAGTTTAAAGTGTCCATTAGCCTACACGTTTCCACAAAATAAACAATTGCAACGTTGGCTATATGCTGGATGTGAGGGCACAAGGTCGGCAATTTCGTCCAACATTGCCAACAATACGCCAACAATTTCAATACTTCTTATTAAGCGTTCAAAAAGATCTCAAAGATTTTATTTCAGGTTTAAGCTTATTTGTTTTAAACTTGAAAAATACTAACACAAACCTCTTTTGTGAAGAAAGGGGCGTTCTTCCCGGCTATCAGCACAAGGCTGAGCACTCACTAGTACAGCGAGCAGCTGCGATTCGCCAACCATAACGGTGTAGCTTCCACGCTAGCCATTCAGACCATCCAATCAACAATATGTTTCTCGGCAGCCGATTTGTAGCAAGAATTGACAGCGATAGACACGTGTTTCGCCCATAGACACGTGTTACGCCCCTTTCTTCACAATGTCCTCTGCCCTGGCGCCTGCTGGTTTTGTTGGCTCTTTCTTTGTTTCCACAAAGATAAGAGTTAAACTGACTGGTAAAGCGGTGGTCGAATAAATTTGTGGCAGAATACGGTGCGATACTGATGAGCCCAGCCTCATAGGCGAAACACGTGTCTATCGCTGTCAATTCTTGCTACAAATCGGCTGCCGAGAAACACAAACCTCTTTTCATGTGGTATTGCTTCAAAACACAGTTGTGTGATTGGCTAACATCGGTCAGAAGCATTGCCAACGTTGTGCCAATTCATAACAATTTTGGTGTTTTCTTTCAAATTATGCAAATGTATGCCATCATTTTGCTACAATTTTAATAATAGGCTATCAATGCTGTTATTATTTTCTGATGCCGTACCGGTACAAGTATACTATGAATATTTAAGACCAGCGTTGGTCAGAAGTGTAGCCAATGCTTTTATTACTTATTTCCATTTTTTAAAATATCAATAGCCTACAAACCTTTTTTATGCGGTTTTGTTTAAAAATATGTTTCTGTGAGCAAGCATCGGTTAGAAATGTTGCCAACGTTGTGCCAGTTGAACAACTATTCTAAAGTTTTCTTTCAATTTATGCAAATGTACACCATCATTTGCTACAGACCAGGCCAGTGAGAAGATAATTTGGGCCCGGTACCAATGAGATCTTTGGGCCTCTAAACAGTTTTAAAAATAACGCACTACATCTAAATATACCCGGTAGTTTGTTTGTTTTTCCGGACACCTTGAAGAAGTTACGGGCTCCTAACATTATCCAGGGCCCGAGTTCAAAAGTACTCCCTGAACTCCCCTGACACCGCTACTGGTGGGCAATTCCCAGCTTCAGGAGCAGTCATGTTGCGTCGAAATCTCTCCTCAATTTCTTGAAGCGAGATTTCACAAAACGATTGCTACTTTTACTTTCAACGATCCGGCAAATCGTTTTTTCTCCTCCCGCGGTGCATAGAAAAACACTGCAGGCACAATAATTGTTGTGAAAACTCCATTATGACGTCACTACTTAAACTTTGACTGGGCAATATGACGTGTTGAAGTGAAATAGGCAACAAAGCTTTAGAATGCGGCGATGTGTTATATCAACGTGAGGAGATGCAATTTAGCAGAAGAACTTGGTTTGTTTTGATGAAGGAAGACAAAGGCCATGACGTAATCCTTTGCTAAAGGGATTATGACGTCACTCGATTCACTTCGACTGTTCAAGCATGGCGGTTGTGCGCAATACACAATTACGTGGAGAGCCGAAAGCACAATGCTTATGTGAACAGCGCTAAGAGGAATTTTCGCTTCTTGCATCGAAAATATAAAAAATCGAATTCAACTGAGATATTAGTTTTAGAAATGATCAATTAGAAATGAGCCGAAAGAAGTTTTAGAAATGATCAAAATGAAACTATAGGAATGACTTTCGACAATGTTTATGAAAACCTGGTAAGTGAATGTCTTTTATTCATTGAACCTGAAATAATTGTGTAAAGTCGTTTTTGTCACTAGGCTACGTTTACACAATTCAAAGAAAGTTATAAAACTCCATTTAGAGAAAGTTATAAAACTCAATGACCAATGGAAAACTTTCATATGAAATATTCTCGTGACAAATTTAGTGCCAGTGCTCCTAGATGAGTGCTAAGAAGATATCACCAAAGTAGCAGAGCTTGTGATGTCCCACAACATGTGTAGGGTTATGCTCAATCTTTGATTTTGCTGCTCCGGCAGTGTTTGCCTGACTGCTTGAATGTGTTTGTATTTTTATGTCGTGTGGATAGGTCTGTGATGGTTGTAGAGTATTTGCAAATGTAGCTTTCATAGCCGTCAACTGAATAATAATAATAATAACATGTTTTATTTTGCGCCCATTGCGACAACATAGCCTACAGTAGCCTACACTGCGACCTACATACGCAACACACGACTGGAATCCCAAATAAAACTTTAAACGTTGGCTGTCATTTGTAACAGTCGAAAATTTCTGTAACAAGTGCTGAAGCTTTTTAATATGATGGATGAAACCCCTGTCATTACATTCGATTTACATTTTGCAGGTGGCAAATTTAAGTTAAGTTGTTGGCAAAAATGCAAGCGATTGTATCAGTGGACTTATTCCAACTATTATTATCGAACACAACACAGTTCAAGTCATGTCGAGAACAAAGAAAGAAAAAAAAACATCGTGAAGTCTAAGCACTCGTTTGATTGTTTAAAAAAGAATCTGAAAAAGGTTGTTCTTGGTGAGTACGGATAAATGTTTCTACTACGACTAAATGATTATGTCATAACTATGCCATTTTGCTCTTTTGATTAATGTATGATGTAATTGTGAAGAGTATTGAGTAATGTATGAAAATGTTTTAGTGGTGTACTCGCATTGATGTGAACAACGAACATGGTGGTTAGTAGGCTATGTCGGCATTTACAGTATATACTGATTTAACACTTCTTTTTTTACTTTCATGATTAGACATGGTGATGGCGCACGACAAAGCTGCTGCCGTGCAGCAAATTGATGAAGAGTTTCAGAGTGATTTCGAAATTGGAAGGACAGGCAAGGTGGCCGAAAACGGCAAAAACTAACTTTTGGTGAGCTTGTTGTATGTTTGAAAGACAACTGCGAATGTGTTGCTTTAGTTGTTGAATAACTATCTGTACACGCAATTAGAATGTATTGGAACTTGATTATCGCTCTGCGTGGCGCAGAATCGAATGATAAGTTTTTTGTCACGCACGTTGGAGAGAGTGATATTACCATGGATATTACATTGATATTGCAGATTGTCAATTAACTTCGTATTATCCTGGACAACAACTGATCAAAATCCTACACTGTTGCCAAACAGCCCTCTTGAATTAAGTATTTTTGTTTCATTTGCAGGAATTCAGAATGATAAAGATACGCAAGAAAAAGCTGCTGATGTGCAATGAATATCCATCTGTCAATACGATTTGATGTAGCTTGTTTCTAATAAATGTGAAAATATAAGAAGCTCCCCAGGTAGCAATAGTCGGCGTGCAGCTGGCGTCATCAGGGCGACGAGCGCTCACATTGGCGACTTCGAAAATCGTTAGCTGTAGGACAGCGCCTCACTGGCGAATATCGTCATGATTTTTTTTCTTTAAAGTCATGACGATATTCGCCAGTCAGGCGCTGTCCTACAGCTAACGATTTTCGATGTCGCCAATGTGAGTGTTTTCTGCTAGCTTCGCGCCGTCGACTTTCGAGCGAGAGACGCGCTTCCGATTTTCGCTCGCTTTCCGCTGGCAACGCGCCGTCGAGTTTCGTCAGATGGTGTTGGTTTCGTACGAAAGGCCGAGCTTCGCGCTTGATTAGAAAAATTTCGCCATCATACCGTTTAGTTGCGCTTGATTGAAGTCACGTGCCATTTCAAACACGCGGTTGATTTGATTTGAAGAGCCTGTTTGTTTGATTAATTGTCATTTGCGCTTGTTCAGTTATTGGGTAGAGTGGTAGACTGCTGTACAATAAAGCTTACTTTGCACTTATTTTGCTGTACCCGATTACGCCTACAGCATGTAAGAAAGTGTCGAAAGAGGGAACTGTGTCCTAGTCTGTTGTGTTTTAACCTTAATTACATGAAGATTTAAGCAAGCTAACAAACGCTCTCTTTTTGATCTGGAAGAAAAGTTAGAAGAAGATGCGGATGTTTTGGCAGCTATTGTAAGTCACTGTACTCATTTGTTATACACTTTTATGCCACAAGCTACATGTGTGGTAGGCCATGTCGGAATAGGTACATGCAATCCTATTCCGACATGGCTACACCAGTCTTATGTCATGCAACAACCGATCAGTTAAATTCTAACATGACGTGTTGACAAAATATTTGTTATTGCACCTATAAAGTAACTGTTGTCATATTAGTTACATGTTTGTTTTCGCTTTGCAGGTGGTAACTACAGTAAATCATACTCAAAAAAGATTAGAACCTCCCAGACAGCAAAACCCGTCATTTTTACATTGATGTGACGTCTGCGGACATTGAACCAATGTAAAAATGACAGATTTTGCTGTCTGGGCTTTTAACTATTCTACTGCTCAGTTTCAATTTTTAAAACTTGTTTGTTTTGCTCTAAATGCTTCCACATACATTTTGTGTGCAGAAATAATTTAGTTTGTAAAATAGAATCATGTTTATTAAACCAATTTATGATGATTTTTAAAGAATAACCTAACGATTAACCAATATATAGAACGTGTGGTTGTTTGGTTTGAGTTCACGATCTAGACTTCGCTTGTTACCTTGTTCAGTTCTAAACTGACTATTGAGTAACGTGTGGATGTTCATTTAACAGCAATGGAAAATAACAACGGTTGGATGAAAATGTACAGAAACTGTGTGGAGAGTTATGCGACTTTTAATGAATTACGATCTGGCCGCTCAGTTTAATTGAAGTGGAAAAAACGAAAAAAATGCCTTTCTTGATCTGAAAATAAAAAAATGTAATTTGGTAAGTTTGTATTTATATAATTGTAGTCTATATTTAAGTAGTTTTACGAGCTACCGTCAGTAATAAGTGCTGCAATGCTATTGCTAACACCATGCATACTACAGTACGATGGTGGAAAATGCCAGGCTTCTTTGTTTTTATGAATGGAAGTTAAATATAAATCAAATCAACTGAGGATTGACAAATTGGAAGATTTATCAAGGAATGGAATATTTTTCTGTAATATAAACGTTAAAATGTGACAACGTCCTGTAATAAGTTATATCAGTTTCTACTATTTAGCCATGCCTTCCAAATATCACATGCGTGGTTGTTGTTGCAAGATAAAACACGGGTTTCAGCAGCACCTTATCACAAAAGATGTTTCAATAGTGCTGAGTATTATCACTGATGAATTATATTAAACCCCCTCCCCCACCGATGTGACGCTAACGTAACGCTTTACATAACCCCCCCCTCCCCCGTCGAAGGCGTTACGTAATATTTGAACGTTCCCTAATTACAATTTTTTTATATTACTACCCGTCTTGCTACGTCATAGGGGGTTTATACAGTACATTTAATTGTAATGAACCCCACTCATGTCCTCATGCAGGTTAAGGATACTTGCCATCGGTTCGATCCCTAATAATGAGTTAGTAGTGTAATTAAGTTGTTGTTGTGAGCGAAATTGTTTTCACAGAGAGCTCATATTGTATTATTACAGATGTGATTCGAAGGCAAGCCGAGGCGACGGACAAAGTTTACAAATCTGCAGTGAAGCGGTATTTGAAGGCGGCTGGTGACAGAAATGAAAAAAAAACGACGATACATGGACGATACATGAACGCTATATGTTTTTTGGTTGTTTGTTGACCTTTTAGTGTTCTATTTTAACATCTTGCTGCGAATTATTATTTTTGTGCCTCTTATTCGGTTTGCTTCCTTCGTACAGTAGTTGTATTTGGGAAAATCTTATCCCGACAAGCTATTGCCAAACACTGTTGTGCCGTCTATTCACTAATATTAATTCTTGTAGTGAAGTCGAGTTTAATGTTATTAATCATTTAATTAATATGTTTAATGTTGTTATTCAAACGTGTTTTCGGAGGGGTGTTTTGCCGCCAGTCCTAATCCCTAACATTACCCCGAACCAAAGCTCTTTGGCGTCAAAACAACCTGTTCCCATTTTTTTTATATTTACCTAATGGATGTCGGAACGCAATAATCACTTATGATTGTTGGTATACTGCATGTATCATACGTGGATTTACATTTGTTTTCATGCAATGGTATGTTATGAGGGTTTGAATTTTGTGCTATCTGGCTTTGAAGGTTGCCAGCATGACAGCCACAACAGATGTGCAAACGAAAATGCGTTATGGTCGTCGTTCAAGCGGCCCTTCCCTATAATTGTGGTTGCCGTGCTGGCAACCCTCAAGGCCAGGTAGCACAAAAAACTCATTAATTTGAATTTCCCTGCTGGCTACGTATTAATCTTTATTACATCATAGAGTACAGTGCAAGCAATAGTAGTGTTTTTGATGTTGCTGTGTATTTTCTTCCAGTGCTGTGATTTTGACGTATTGCAATACCTATCATATATGCTTATATAATTATGACACTGTCGTATGTAGTACACAATTGGTTTCTAACCGGGAGTAAATTTTACTTACCCCTACCCTAGGCCTAAGGTAAATCTTGCAAGCAAAGATTTTAATCAGTTTGGAAAACCAAGAAAGTTTTTTTTAATAGAATTTTTTGCTTAAAAATTATTGTTTCGCGAAAACTGTCAAAATTCACTTAACAGCTGCTGGGCTTTTACAAATAATTTCATGTTTATAGTCTTTAGCTTTGCTCTCCCATGGCTTGGACTTGTAAATTGTTCTGCTATTTGTATTACAAATGATCAGAAAAACCGCCATTCATATTACTGAAACATTTTTTAGCATTGTGTTACGAAAACGGAGCTGTGGTAAGACAGTGTAGGCTATTAAAAATCTTCATTGTTTTCGTTGTTTTACATTCTTGAATTGCGTCTCGCTTTAACCACAAAAATACAATTAATACACGAAATGCTCAAGAAGTTTTAGTGTTTTGTTTTGATAATTTCGCAAACAACAGCTGCTGCTGGTGGCCGAAAAAAAACGGGCTTCAGCAGGGCGACATTCGTCAGCCAAGCGACAGCGCGCGCAGCCGCAAAAACGCGCCAGTAAGTTTAGCGAAATTCGTTGGCGTACAGACAGCGCGCCGTTAACTAACTTGAGCGACTTTCGCGATCGAGGCGCTTACGCACAGCCGACTTTATTGTCGAATTTCGCCAGCGTTACGCCGGCTATGCGATGAGCAGATCGGTGGCGGCTAGATGGCGATTATCGCTGGCGCGTCGCCAATAACTTCGCTAGCGTGGAGCTGGCTACACGCCAATCTTTGCTACTTGGGTCGGCTGTTACTTTGCTTTGTCACAAAGGGAGTAGTGTTGCTTATAAATCCGTGTTGCTGCTGTTCTTTCGCCCAAGGATTAGCTAGGTTCAACAATAAACTTTTGGTGATGAGCGAGGTTTAGGTACAGAGACGTTTGGCAAATTATAAATGCCAATGCTGTTCAGATGTTTTATGCACCAGCTTTGGTCAAAGCGCGGGCATCACAATAGTCAATAGGTCAGATGAAGCAGCGTCATGGTGCATAAAAGTCAACCAGAATTTAGGCGCTAGATGAAGCAAAATGGTGCACAAGCCATCTTGCCAACGCTGGCCAGATACAGATGCCAACGTTGGCAAGATGAAGCAAAATGGTGCATAAAACATTTTGCCAATGTTGGCAAGATACAGAAGCCAACGTTGGCTAGATGCAGAAGTCGACGTTGGCTAGATGCAGAAGCCAAGGTTGGCAAGATGCAGAAGCCAGCGTTGGCAAGATGCAGACGCCAACGCTGGCCAGATGCATCCAAATGGTGCATAAAACATTTTGCCAATGTTGGCAAGATGCAGAAGCCAACGTTGGCAAGATGCAGTAGCCAGCGTTGGCAAGATGCATAATCCAACGTTGGCAAGATGCAAAAGCCAACGGTGGCAAGATGCAGACGCCAACGCTGGCCAGATGCATCCAAATGGTGCATAAAACATCTTGCCAACGTTGGCGTCTGCATCTTGCCAATGTTGCGGCCAACTTCTTGCCAATGTTGCCCCAACAATCACTGTTTACTGGGCAGGCTCCAAATTCTCGGCCATTTTTAGCCATTTTTTCCGGCCCTGAAGCCCTGGCAAGTAAAAATCGATCCATTTACTCCAAAACTGCTGAGAAAGTGACAAATTGAACCGATAATCCCTTCTTAATTGGTCACGATCATGTGGTTGCCCAACAGCACAGTATGGGTCTAAGTATGGGGTCAAAAGTGAGGCAGGGGTGATGACAGTAGAATCCCTAGGGTCGTCGCTCAAAGGTACCAAAGGGCGTTCGTTCACGATCCGAACGGCACTACTGGTGTACGTAAGCAGTTCAATAAAACTGGGCTTACGTACTGAAGAGTCCAAAATGTGAAAAAATGCCATTTTAAATTGTTTTACCATTGCCTCCCAGGCGCCACCTTGCGCCGGAGCATACAGAGGTATAAATTCCCAGTTTATCTCTCTCTGTCTCAGAGCGTTGTGAAATTCAGCTGATTCTATCAACTCGGGTAACTTCTTAGATGCTGCCTGAAAGGTACTTCCATTATCGGAATAGATTGCATTAACCTGCCCACGTAAATCTGTAAATCTTGTAAAGGCAAGTAAAAAATCACTCAGTGACAATGACGTAACCAGCTCAACATGAATAGCTCGAGATGCCATACATGTGAACAAGAGTCCCCAAGCTTTTTTGTGACTTCTACCTTCAACAAATGTTAAAGGTCCAAGATAGTCTAAGCCGCAATCAAAAAAAGGGTTTCCTATGCGCAGTTGTGCGAGACAAAGGTAAATCAGACATGAGCTGCCTTATAGGCCGTGCTTTCTCAATCGCACATACACCACAATCATTAAGATACCTCTTCACGGAAGCATTACCATTAGCGATCCAAAACTTCTGTCGCGTAGACAACAAAGTGTGCTGTACTCCACAGTGCGCATTTCGATTATGATGCGACAGTACAACAAGCCTAGTGAAGGGGTGTTTCGAAGGCAAAACAATCGGATGCTTTGCTTCAAGAGAGATCTCGGGAGAATTACTTAAGCGCCCTTCAATGCGGATTACACCAGCGTCATCTACACAAGGTCTGTACTTTTTAAGTGAACGCAATTCTTTTAAGCGTTCCTTCTCACGTTGCGAAGCGCCAACACTACCCCGCTTTATCACTTCCTCAAGGGCATCCGGCGATCGCTTGGTCATTAAATGTACCACATCGCCATACACGCTCTTCTGAACAAGCTTCACAGTCAAGTCTAAGGCACTGTTAAGATAAGAGGCGTCCAGTTTTGGCTTCACAAAGCTACGCTTTCTCGTTTTACAGCACAAAAATTCAACAAAGGCGACTAAATAAGCGATTCTCTTTTTCATAACATACAAAGAAGGTGCGGCCTCGATCAATTTGTGAAGGCCACCCTGTCCAACGTCAAGCGACTCCTCTTCGTCACGAAGATATAGGCTATGGACAGGTACTGAAGTGGCATTTTCTACAGATGGAATTTCCTCACACTGGTAGAGAAGACTAGAACCATTTAACCACAACTCTCGAAATTCTTTCTTTGTAATAAGATTTGGCCTTGTGCCAACATCAGCTGGGTTCATATCGGTAGGGCAAAAACGCCAATCCTGGGCTCCAGACAACAATAAAATATGCTCAACTCGACGCGTAATAAACTTATTCAAACGTAAATCAGGGTTTTTAACCCACTGCAACACAGTACGAGAATCACACCAAAAATACTTAAGGCAGTCGGGCATCTTCAATGCCTCGTAGGCCTGCTTCACGAGTCTTGCTGTATTCAAAGCGGCAACAAGCTCTTTCCTAGCTATCGGCCAAGAAAACTGATTTTTTACAACAATGGTAGATTTACCCAGAACGAAAGACACACTCGGAACTCCGTTAACCAGTCTACGTAAGTAAACAACAGAAGAGAAAGCTTGATTCGAAGCATCACTAAACCCATGCAATTGATATGAAACAATATCATCCGGACTGCACACACCAGAGTTTGCAAAATACCATCTCGGTAACGAAAAATCCTTAAGCAGGTCCAAAGAGCGAAGCCACGACTCCCACTCTTTAACAAAGCTATCAGGGACCTCGGTGTCCCAATCAAACTTGTCTATCGCCAATTGCTGAAGTATAAGGCGTGCTTTTAGAAAAAATGGCGCTCCAAAGCCTAGCGGATCAAAATTTTGTCCAAGCTGACTGAGCATACTTCTGCGCGTGTGTTTAGCTAAGGGCTTTAAGGAACATGCGATACGCATCTCGTCAGACTCGGTTTGCCACACACAGCCCAATGTCTTCGCTGATGGCAAAGTCATATTTTCAATCTGAAAGTCAATGTCACGAATCAAAGGTGAAAGCATCTCATTATCCAAATTTGACAAGACAATCATAGCCTCCTTGTTAGCACTCCACTTAACAAGTTTAAACCCACGACTATCAAACAAAGCAATTGATTCATGAGTGATTTGCTGAGCTTCCTCTAAGCTATCAGCCGAAAATATAAAATCATCCATGTACATATTCTTTGCAATATTGCAGAGAGTCAATTCACCAGCACTGCTGGGATTCTGCTCGATCATTTTCTTTATAGCCAAGCAAGCGATATACGGGCTACTCTTTATTCCCCAAGGGTGTACACAAAAACGAAATGGTACCATCCTACCATTTTCAAGGTCATCATCTTCAAACCACAATATACGAAACAAATCCCTTTGCGACTCAGGTAACATTATTTGAAAGAAGCATTTAGTCACATCAGCCATGAGACCAAATCTACCAAGCCGAAATCTAGCCAAGACATCTACCAGAGGGTTTAACAAGTCAGGACCAGAAAACATTACATCATTAACACAAGTTCCTCGAAATTTAGATTTTCCATCGTAAACAATGCGCTTTTTTAATTGTGACGTCACAAAGTAAGGTAAATACCATTCAAATCCCTTGACATTTCCTGCTTCACCAGCACGCTCAATATAGCCATTAGATTTAAGATCTTTCATGGTGTCAGTAAGGAAATCACGAAGTTCAGGTTGTTTTAAAGCTTTCTTTCTTAAAGCAGCAGCTCTATCTAACGCCAACACAAAATTGTTAGGTAGATCAATATCTTCCTTCAACGGAACAGGTATCTCAAATCGACCATCTTTCAACTCAATATTCGGTTCGACACGTTCTCTAGCCAAATTATCATTGCGAGACAAATCACATTTTTCATTTTGCAAAGTCAAATCCTGAATGACTTTATTCAGGTCTGCTATTTCCATATCACGAGACTCAATTTTACACTGAAAGCTAGAGATGACATCCGACTCTGAAGACGTCTGCACTCTGCACACTTTAGCAACGCTTTCAACTAAGGGTGACTTACCACCACAAGCCAACCAACCGAGAGGAGTGAGTAAAGCATGCGGTTCACTACGATTTTCACCAACACGTTCTTCTTTTGTCCACATCAAATAAGCGTTGTCATTGCCAATCAGTACATCTACAGTACTACAATCATTCAAATGAAACATATTCACGTCATGAAAATGACGGAAACCACTTAAATCCTGTTTATGCGGTAAAGTTTTAACATCGTCAGCCCAAGCTGGGTTAACCACCGAAGTTATATCACAAATCAGTTCATCTGTCTCTAACGACTGGATGTTGAGTTTGACAAGGTCAGCACAAGTAGGTTTCTGACCAGCCAGGGTATCCATTTTAAACGACGCTTTATCGTACGGTTTAAGATCAAGTTCACACACCAAATCACTCGAAACAAACGTCAACTGCGAACCAGGATCATGCTGACAATACACCAACTTCGATTTGCCAGTGATTGGATTCAAAACACGAGCAGCAGTAACGCGGTTAAAGGCTGCTTTAACATTTCCAATCTTAACATTACGCACAGGAACTCTGGCACGAGCATCATCTTTCCCAACCGAATCCAGAGAATCACGTGACGTCACATAAAAATCATGCAGAAGAAAATAGTGTTTCCTATCGTTGTTAGGCCCACACTTACGACAGTTATTTGCATGAACGCAATCCCTAACCATATGCTGGCGCAAACAATTCAAGCATTTGCCAGCTTTCACAATGACATCTCTCCGATCTTTAGGTGTCAAGCGTAAAAATTCTTTACAATTAGACAAAAAATGATATTCAACTTGACCACGTGACGAACAACAAATGCATGCCGGTAGATTTTTACGTCTGGCTTCACCACCGCGCGGTGCGCCAACAGCAGTCGAGTACTGCGAACTCCCTGACATCACATCATCATGGGGTTTTACGGACGTCTGCCTAACCGGACATGAAGGCAATTTTCCTTTGCCAAACTTTTTAAAATGCTGCGACTCACCAGAATCGCCCATTAGCATAATGCTAAAATCAGTCGACTTACGCGTTTCCTCCCGTACTACAAATTCAAACAAACTCTGAAAGGTAGGCTCATCAGTGCCACCATACTGATCACCTAAAAAGTCAAGATAACGCTGCTTAGCGTCAAACGGGAGTCGCTTAGCCAAATCCAGAACAAAACGTCCTTCTAATTTATCACGCTGACCATAAGCTTGCGCGTAAAGCAGACACTGCGACAATTCATCTTTAAACTCTTTCAGATCACTGGAAGAAGTCGAAGTCAATTTGCTACCATAGCGATACTTTCTAATTTCCGGTTCTGCGAAAAGACCTCCACGAACTCCAAAACGTTGAGACAAGCGAGCTAATGACATTTCTATCCTGTCTTCCTCTGACAAGCCAGGAGTGTCGGAAACCAAATTAGCAATCGTTTGTGCAGCTGTTCTAACACAAGCTGCTTGCAACAAAGTCAAACGAGTTCCCTTAAAGGGCGAAGCTGCCATCAAGGCCATAACACGATTTTTAAAGAAGACAAATGGCATATTATTACCATCGTAACCAATCAAGGCCGCCTTATCGAAGAACGTCCTACTATTTTGGTATTCAAAAAAGCAATCCTGTTGTTGAGAACTCGATTTAGCGGGAGAAGACAAGCTATATCCCTTAAGGGGCTGAGTGGGCTCAGTCACATGCACAGCCCGATCACGATCCTCAAACACGTTAAAATCAGGAGACACGATACGCCTCTCACAACCACCCAAATTACGTGTAGCTGGGCGATCAGCAACTAGCGGCGCAGAAAACTTTAAAAGGGGCAAAGCATTACTGCTAATGGCGGCCCCGTGACCTGTACGCTCTGGGGGAGGAGATCGGTTATAATTCACAGACCTTGGCTCTACAGCCTTCGGAAGACCCTTAGCCGCGGCCCCGAGACCTCCTGAAACATCTTGAAAAGATGTGGATTGTACTGGTCCACTTACAGATTGAACAGGCGTCTGGAAAAGGTTAGGTAAATTAAACTGCGATTGATGTTCACTTCTGGAATGCCTAGAAGAGCCCTTCCTAGAGCTACGCCGGGAGCCCAACTCAGAACGATATTCAGCTAAAACTACCTCTTTACGTTGTTCAGCCCTCAACTGAGCGTCTTTGAGTGCGAACTCAGCAGCTCTGGCTTCGGCCTGAGCTCTCGCGGCAGCCTCAACTCGTATGGCTTCAGTTCTCGCGGCGGCCTCAGCAGCTCTCGCTTCGGCCTCAGCTCTCACGGCGGCCTCAGCAGCTCTTGCTTCGGCCTCGGCTTGTATCTGGAGCTCCTCTCGTCTTAGCTGTAGGTTAATTTGTGCAACTATCCGTGACGAGCTCTCAGACATCCTAGTGCTTACATTTGAGGCGCTATCCTCAGGATGTATGTCAGCATCCAACCTATCTGAGAACTCACTTTCTTTTTGTTCGAAGTTATTTTTTAACGAGTTAAATTCGGGATCTACCCTATCACGAAGTTCTGCTAAGATTGCAGAGTTAAAAATTTTACTCAAGAGAGCATGGAAATGCCGTAATTCCTCTTCTAAAGTAGATAAGTTAGATCGAAAAATTAACAGTTCCTGCTTATCACTCAAAGAACCTAGGGCTACAGAAAGTTTCCCAATTTGAGTCAAAATATCCCGTCTAAGATGCCGGGCCTCTCGAACTGACTTAGCCTCATCGTTAATGGGTCCCTCCCCAAATTGGCCTGCCCGACCGCAAAGAACATCATCAGGCTTAAACTCAGTCGAGTCTACGGCGGTCGAGTCCCTGTCGCCACCGAGTGTAGACATATTAAATGTTAGGGCTAAATTTAACAATTAAAAAATTAAGTTACACAAACACACAAAATTAAGTTATAAAACTTAACTGTAAAGACAGTAAAAAATACAAAAAAGAATTTAAATGCACGATACCGTAGCTGTACGAGTAGCCTATATGAAGTCCAAAAGTCCACAAAACTTGCTTGGATTCTTCCACTTGAATCTTCAAGCACAGATAGATTGCTTTTAATCTTCTTTCTTGCCAATGATTGTCAAAGTTATTTTTCTTCAGTACCAAACTGAGAAGATATGTCTTTACTTTTTAGCTTAAAGTTCTTTAGTAGCCTACCAACCAACAAGATCTTCTTTATTATTCTTTGTGCTTCTAAGTTCCAACTGACAACAACGTCTTTTATTTTTTATGCTTTAATTTCTTCTTGACCTACCAACTGACAAAAATCGTCTTTTATTTTTTATGGTCACAGCGGTAAACCATAATCTCTTCGTGGGAAAATTGTAACATAAAATTCCCAAATCCGTTCGTCTGTATGCACTGACCGAAAAATAAACACACTTTCGAAACGTCTATTCAAAAGTGTATTCCAGTAAAACTAGCCCACGGCTATCGAAATGACTGGGGCAACGCCTTACACCTCTAAGAACTGTCACTACAATACAAATTACTTGGATAAAAGACGGAACTTTTGTCCAGCTAGCAAGCACTAAGCCAACAGTTAAATGAGCGGCCAACTTTCAAGCAATCATTTTACGAATGACCAGAATAGATATCAATATCTCAAATTCACGTATGCAGTACTATGACGCAATAATGAAAGACAATTATGAAGTCATTCAACAGGTGTTTAAAGCTGATGTAATCCAATGTATTCATGTTTAAACAGGTTTCAAACTGAAACAGGCCCAAACAGGTCCAAACAGGTTTAAACAGGTTTGACACAAGTCTTATTAACGATGGTGGAATTTTGGCACATTTTCTAGCAACTTCCATGACGTAATATTCAGTAGACTTGAACTGTTTTTATATGACGTTTGAATAGGTGAAAATTGTCGGGAACAACCACATTTTTGTTGAAAATGCTCTCAGAATGCACCAAATTCAAAGTAATTTTTCAAAAATTTCTGGGGGAGGTCCCCCAGACCCCGCCGCTGGGTCGTCAAACCCCCCCTTTCAAAATTCCTGGCTACGCTACTGCTTTGTAGGTATCATTACGGTCTCCAGCACGCCATAAAGTCGATGTTTTACCAGTTCTACCTTATTCTGGGCCCTTTCTCTGTTACAGTTTTAGCAATCGCCTTGATGGTCAAAATATAAAAATATAGTGAACTTGAATGAGTGGAGCACTTCAAAAGCAGTTCTGTCATATCTAGTAAAACCATACCGATAGAAATGCTTCAATTACAAACTAGAGACCTAGAGGGGTCAATCCCCAGGCCTGTGATGTTTTTTTAAGAAAAATGTATAGCGCAGTTGCGTATTTTAACACAAAGGCTTGTCGCCATAAATTTCTACGCAATATTAGGTCGAGGAGAAAAATATGAAAATGGTGTAAATTGTAGAATACAAACTCAAGCAAATGACACGCAAAATGTAACGTAATTTATCAGACACTTTGATCAAGAAAATAACACAAGTTATGGTAGCAATAAGACACTTAAAGGGCGGGGAAACCCAAATTAACTTTGCGAGTTTTTTGTTTCAGCGTGATGTCATTGTGTACAACATGCGTTTTAGCAATAAAAAAATCCAAATTTTGTTGCCCTCGTCTCGCTAAGGCCGCTTTTGTTTGATACCCGTTTGCGAGGTCTCGTTGCACATCAAGCTGCGATGCTGTTCGCTGTGATGTCACAAGGTACATATAGTTGTGGCCAAAAGTTTAAGACCAGACTTGATTTATGACGATTTTTGCATAACTTCAAAATACTGCAGATATAAGATGATGCAACTGAAACAATATCTGATGCAGTGTTTTGAAGTAATGCAAAAATCGTCATAAATCAAGTCTGGTCTTAAACTTTTGGCCACAACTATATGTAGGTGGGATGGCGCAGCGGGTAAGGCGCTCGCTTTCCAATCACGCAATCCTGGTTCGACTCCCGGCTTATGCTGGTTGTTGACAAACACCGCTCACCTCTACCCAGGGTGTAATAAATTGGGTGGGCGTAATTGCTGAAGTAAAGGCGGCCGAGAGAAAGGAACTGGCCACCCTACTCTCGTTAGTGCCGATGGCTTAGTATAATGAGAACCTTATCTTCTCATCCCCCAATGCTTGGATTCAAGTATGGGACTCACCTTTACCTATATGTACCTTGTGACGTCACAGCGAACAGCATCACAGCTTGATGCGCGCGAGATCTCGCAAACGGGTATCAAACAAAAGCGGCCTTAGCGAGACGAGGGCAACAAAATTTGGATTTTTTTTTGCTAAAACGCATGTTGTACATAATGACATCACGCTGAAACAAAAAACTCGAAAAAAGTTAATTTGGGTTTCCCCTCCCTTTAAGTACAGCACTTATCAACTGAAATATATATTGCTAATGCACTGTAATAGTCTACATATGAATAACTTCGACGAAAACAAAACAACAGGAAAAAAGCTTGAGACAAAAGCAAGACATATGCGGATGGTGAGTTTTTCTAATGTATTTTTTTCGTCGCTAGTGATGCAGGCCTATTGTAGCTATTAAACATCCTTGCTTCTAATGTTGCTTAACACTGATGTACAGATTTAGAAGTAGCCACTGCTTTTTCGTTGTACTTGAGCAGAATGTGTTTTTCAACTGTCACGTTGATTACACATTTAAATTTTCTGATGAAGGCTCTGTTGGAGCGAAAACTGTTTGATTTTTGTGTGTGTTGAATTCATTTCGTGTCTGAATAAACGTGTGCAGTTGATTCCTTTTGTGTATTCGGAGAAAGCAGTGGAATCTCGTAGAAGGTCTGGCCTTCTGTTTCTGCTCTAATCGATGCAATGATGTCTTGTTTCTAGCAAACGAAACAAAACAACTAGCTCTAGTTGGCTATGGTCGACAACGATTAGACACATAGACAGCATCAGTTGCGAATCCAGCAAATAGCCTTAAGGGAGGAGGGCAATTTCAACAAAAAGCAATTATGTGTAGGTCTACATTATTCCGACCTTGCAAATACACCGTAAAAAACGTTACTTTTCTGTGCTTTAGTAGGGGTGTTCGCCCCAATCGCCCTCCTGCACCCACCACTGGACATCGGGATAGATATGTGTCCAGTAGGTAGAAACACAGCTGGCCACAAACAACTTCTCAGTGCCCACCAACCACATAAAATGATTGTCAAAAGTAAACACTTAACTTTAAATAACAAAATATTTCATGTGTGTATATACCATCTGCATTCTGCAATGCATCGATAGAAACTTACTTTTGTAATGAATCCACTTTACCTAAAACTGTTGGATATAAAGAGCAGACTACGCTGATCATCAAATAAATCTGTGTGGTGGTTACACAAAATACACTCAAAGAAAATCTCATTCCACAAAATATTAAACCGAATTTAGGACGTTTATAGAAATGACAGTCCAAGGTGTTGGTTACAGATTCTCACGCAATTTTTTTAATGACTGGAAATGGATATTGACACAGTATGAACTTCTGTGGTATTAGCTAATAGCCACATAGTTGTATGAGAATGCGACGAAGATATAGGAAATAAAAAAACGTTTAGTGCTTTGCTACTTGCAAGTTTTAAAGGCGTTTGTAAGATTGCGTGGCCTTGAAGAAAGTTGTTTCTCATGCTCAAGTGGTAGCAGCAGAGGTAAAACCTTCTGAGTCTATAGGTTGGTACTGACGATTTCGATGGAGCAAAGTGCCTTTTTCGTTGGCGAGTGATTGCATCAGCTCGTGGTTCTTGTGGTAGTAGTACACTTTAAAAAAGGCTAATATGAACCCGATGAGCCAAGTGCAGAAACTGCACCAGATTCCAAACTGAAACAAAAAAGAAAAAATTACGATATTATTAGGAACAGATGCTTACGTCAATACTAAATTTAAAATCGCTTATCAATGCAAACTCTAAAAATATTGATTTATGGAAGAAAAATATAACCTAAAAATGGCTGTTCAGAAAACTTAATGGGTCAAATTTTAGACTGTGGTACTTGAAAAGTTGCTTTAATGTTTAAACTACAGTACATTTAAAAAAAATGTTAAAGTTGTGGTAATTGGGACATCCATCAAGGCTGTCGAAAGACTCTTGCTGCGTTCACGGAGCTTGTCCAGTAAGTCTCCCTATCCTGTCCTGGCAAACTTCAGACTATCATGCTGCCTTTCCTTGCGCCTTTCCACAGGTAAAGGTGCTAACAAAAAAAATTAAGTGATGTATGAATGCAACAACACATTTTGCTGAAAGAAGCAAGTTTGACACAGGATGTATCAAACTTGTACAGTAACCTGGAACACTGGAACAGTAACCTCATAAGTTTTTTGACATGAGTGACCATTCGGATGGGTATGCATATAAGAGGTTAGAAAAAATCTTGCAAAAATTTAATTACAAAACCTGGTGTTAAATGAACAAATGCACAGAAAAGCCCAAAACATTTGTTTATGGAAAAGCCCACAAGTCCAATTACAAAAATACACTGTTATAAAACAAGGAAAACTGTTGTGTTTATTTCTGTGAAAGAGCAAATATAACATTAACACGAATGAAATGACTCCAGTCACTAGCAAACCACATACATACAACATTTATATCAATAGTAATTGAGCCTAGAAAGAAGTGTCCAATAAGCATACATATGATACAGGGATTCATAGTATTGGGATCGCCAACTCGGCTGGATTTCTGACAAGCGGAGTGTAAAAGTGTTGGAAGATGTTTTTTTAATTTTTAGAAAAAATATTATTTTGGTATTTTTAAAGTAATAGTCGCCCAAAACTTGTCTGTGAATAACTATTTTAAAACTAATCCAAAGAAAATTTATTATTCGCTTACTAAACTATCATATTTTTTTGCAAATTTAACCTCTCTTTCTAAGTTTTATTTAAATTTTGTGCATAAATTCACATTCTTATTGCAAAGTAACACAACTACAAACTACTTTAACTCGATCTTGTGCAACTTTAAACTTCAGGTTAGTTTTAATTTTTAAATAGACAAGCTTTGGGCGACCACTACTCTTTAAAAATGCCAAAAAATTAGTTTTTCTAAAAATTTAAAAAATATCTGGCAACACTTTTACACTCCGCTTGTCAGAAATCCAGCCTAGTTGGTGATCCCTATACTATGAATCCCTGATATGATATTAACCTGAATGACACGATAATTCGAGAAGAACTGGCCAGTGTAGACATCAAATTCGTCATGCAGGCTGGACAAGTCGACACTGTCACATCTGGTGGAATACATTAATTAAAATCAATATTCAATAACCTAGGCATTGTTTGCATTTTCAATACAGATGTATTTTGACTGTATTTTTAACAGAGACGAAGAATCATTTTTGTATACATGCAATAAAAGTTATCTTGTTGAGACAACTATCTCATGAAGTCAACCATGAACATGTAGGTCTTCCATTACACCTGAAGAGTATCCAAAGTATATATATATACATTATACAAACTGTTCAAATAGCGTAGATCTTACCACATTTCGACACGTTTTAGATACTGAAAGCGCTTAGTGTCGTAAAGGGAACTATGATAGGAATCAAGCATTCTAAGCAAACCAAGGGTCAAAAAAGGGTCACAAGTTGAATTGCACAAGGATATAAAGAACACTATTGATTTAAATTATTATAATACATCATATCATACAATCTTAAAACAATGAAAACTATTAATACTACAAAAAGTGCTCAATGCTAAGCAAAAAGGCAAAGCAGAGCAAATTAAATCAAATATAGTTATTACTATCTGAAGCCTTTACAAATTGTTTCACCTAACGGATCATCAGAAGGTCTTATTCAAATAGAAAAATATTCAAAATTCTATTTGAATAAGACCTTCTGATGATCCGTTAGGTGAAACAATTTGTAAAGGCTTCAGATAGTAATAACTATATTTGATTATACAATCTTATGTGTCAGCTCTAGGTTATATACAATATAAAGCATGGTATAAAACCAGCCATCTGATAAATTAGAATTAAATTAGGCTAACATTTGTAAGAAAAAAAACCAACGTTGCTATGTTGCTGTGTGCTGTTTATCCTTTTCTTATCAACAAGTTTGCATAAGCCACCAGATTCTACAACTAAAATCTGCTACTGGTACATAATACAGTTACATGTTTAATTTATCAATTTAATTGTAAGATGTAGGTTGATTCTACATTGACAAATATTAGCTAATTTGAAGAAAGTTTTGGTGTTAAACTCACGTTAAAGATTGATTAACTGACTGCTTGTCTGACTGAAATAAACCATCGCAAAACTTTTCATAACCGATACTTGAAATTAAAGCAGAAATAAATAAACAGAACATGATTATGCCACTTCCAACCAACATTAAAAAGGAACTGAAAGGCGATCTGAAATGAATAAAAATAATTATTTCAAAATAATCTCTTCACAGAGCTCTAGTAGTATATATATAATATGTTCAATTTATTAAAATGCATGTCTCGGAGTTATAAAGAATTGAAACTTAATACTAAAATATAATAAAATAGAGTGACTTCAGTTTTATTATTAAACATATATACCATTTTATATTGAGCACTGAATGATGTGAAGCTACAATTTTTCCCGGTACACGACAACTGGGCGAGACAAAGTGGGCGATACCCACTTGGGCGAGACCAGGTGGGCGACGAGACAAGTGGGCGACGGACCAGGTGGGCGACGGACCAGGTGGGCGACGAGTCAAGTGGGCGACGAGCCAAGCGGGCGACGGACCAAGTGGGCGACGAGCCAAGTGGGCGACGGCCAAAGTGGGCGACGGAAGCGAAAGTTTAGCCGTTCGGAAAAAATATGACTTTTAATTTTTACTTTAAAATACAATGATTGATTTGTGGAAGGGAGGCAATGAGAGTTCTCACGCTGAGTTTCACGAAGCATTGGAAGCAATATTTTCATTATTTTTTGTAGCCTAGTAATACTAATAGCGCTTGCTGTTTGATGTTAATTTGCATTGTGACATCATCTTGACACATTATTTTGCAATTTGCGGCGTCAGGGTTTATCGTGAAGCTTAAGAGAAACCCCTCAGAAAAGAGACAAACGAATGGCTAAAGAGTGGTTGAAGTCAGTTATGAACGTTCCCTAACCGTTAATCAAAGCTTGTCAGTATAAAATATGACTTTTAATTTTTACTTTAAAATACAATGGTTGATTTGTGGAAGGGAGGCAATGAGAGTTCTCACGCTGAGTTTCACGAAGCATTGGAAGCAAAATTTTCATTATTTTTTGTAGTCTAGTAATAGCGCTTGCTGTTTGATGTTAATTTGCATTGTGACATCATCTTGACACATTATTTTGCAATTTGCGGCGTCACGGTTTATCGTGAAGCTTAAGAGAAACCCCTCAGAAAAGAGACAAACGAAAGGTCAAAGAGTGGTAGTAAGAGTAGCCTAATTGTAATCAAAGAGTTAGAAAGGAAAACGCCGCAGAGAGTTGTTGCAGCAAGATTTGATTTGGCACAGGCGCAAATTTCCCGGATATGGAAGGCACGGGAAAAGCTCTTGAACAACCATCGTAACAACAACATCGACAAAACTCACCTTAAGCAAGTAGGAGTTGTGTTTTATTTCCAGCAAATACAACTTCTTCTGTCCATCTTTCAGACCAAGGTATCACCAAGAATTTCAAACATCATTATCGATGGAGTATGTTGCAAAAACTTCCGGTCACCATCGATGCTAATAAAAACGCTGCAGCCACCAACATAGCACGCGCAATCTGTTTGATTTTTTTTCGCTGAGACTTTTCGGTCATTTGTCCGAAATGACTTGTAAAAATTCGGTCCTTTTTTATTTATTTCGGTCATTTTTTCTGATGAAAATATTTCCTTTCAACTAGCTGATACAAACCAAAATTTGCACTTTCTGACGCGCTACAACATTAAGTTTCGCTGAGAAACGTTGTCGTGTTTTACCTGAGAAAAGTTGGAACAGACAAACGTTTCTTCAATGTTCATCAGCAAAACTCAACCTTGCAACACTTGGCCGAATTGACTATATATTTGTTTGCACATTTTGACCGAATTGGCTATATTTTTTTCGGACATTTTTCTAAAAAATCGGTCAATGACCGAAAAAAAAAACAGCGCACAATTAGTGTTCTTGACGCTATAAATCGTATGTGCGCGGAAAATCCAATGTCTCATAGAGACTTGCCACTTACATTTACAATGTTGTATGTGAAAGTACCAATAAAACTTTAATCCGAATCCTCTAATCTAGACGCTGCGTAGCCGCATCAGCAGTTTACAGAACACATTGTGACTGACAGTCATTACTAGGGCCATTTTGTTTATGACCTAAAAATTGAAAAATATGACTTTAGTTTTAGATATTCTGTCAAAAATTTTATTTTAATGGATTATTTTTAGAGCATCAAATTTATGCTAATCTCCGTAGTTAATGATTCGTATGTAAGTTTTTACATGTATTTTAAACAATAACACACTCGAACAACTAACAAAAACTTCTGTTTCGCTTGAAAATCACTACAAACATTCAAATGTCTAATGCATGTACCTACCAAACCAGCTACTTAGTAGTTAAGATCTCACCACTGGCTGACCTAGTGACCTACCGCAAGTGTTTATAATATTCAGAGACTGGATTGTGTGTTGCAAAATAATGTGTCAAGATGATGTCACAATGCAAATTAACATCAAACAGCAAGCGCTATTACTAGACTACAAAAAATAATGACAATGTTGCTTCCAATGCTTCGTGAAACTCAGGGTGAGAACTCTCATTGCTTCCCTTCCACAAATCAACCATTGTATTTTAAAGTAAAATTAAAAGTCATATTTTATACTGACAAGCTTTGATAACGGTTAGGGAACGTTCATAACTGACTTCAACCACTCTGTGGCCATTCGTTTGTCTCTTTTCTGAGAGGTTTCTCTTAAGCTTCACGATAAACCCTGACGCCGCAAATTGCAAAATAATGTGTCAAGATGATGTCACGACGCCGCAAATTGCAAAATAATGTGTCAAGATGATGTCACAATGCAAAGCGCTATTACACAAAAAATAATGAAAATGTTGCTTCTAATGCTTCGTGAAACCCAGCGTGAGAACTCTCATTGCCTCCCTTCCACAAATCAATCATTGTATTTTAAAGTAAAAATTAAAATTCATATTTTTTCCGAACGGCTAAGCTTTCGCTTCCGTCGCCCACTTGGCTTGTCGCCCACTTGGTCTGTCGCCCACTTGGCTCGTCGCCCACTTGACTCGTCGCCCACCTGGTCCGTCGCCCACTTGTCTCGTCGCCCACCTGGTCTCGCTCAAGTGGGTATCGCCCACTTTGTCTCGCCCAGTTGTCGTGTACCGATTTTTCCAGACTTGTCATTTCATGAAACTCTTCAAAGTAATTTTTATAAATTTTGCTTAAGAAATGATGAAACGTACATATATTATACCTGTCATCTTCTTTCCAAACAAGTGTACCTGTTCTCCATATCGATAGAGCAGATGCAAAAAGACCAGCAACCCCCATAAAGAGTATAAAATTACAATTGCTACTGCTTCCCCAATCTTTTAAAATATATGAACTGGCGTTTTTGAATTGATTCAATGTAAAGTTTCCTGAAAAATAGATGTATTGAAAGAACAAAAGTTCATAATATAATTTAATGTATATACGGTAGATACTGTGCTTGCATGCTTGTAAATGATATTTACCACTGACACAAACTCTGGCACCGAGGTTGATAGAGCAGAGTTGTAAGTCACGACTACAAGTCATTGGCTAATTTAAGGTATATAGCAGGCCTCGAAATTCACGGCGGACATGTCCGCCGTCACAGCATGTGATGTTCGCAGGAAGTACCATCTAGATCGGTCATATTTGTCCGCCGAGAAATAACACAGGAACTAGCATTAGCAATACAAATCGTCATTGCATAGCACGAACAATTGTTCCGAGAATATAATTTTCCGAACATTCTAGCGGGCATCTAGAAAATGTGAATACTGTATTCCTTAGCTTCCATTCAAGCAGGAAAACTTTCAATTTTACGTTGCTTTCAATGATTGATGACATTGAATCAGCGTAGCAAAGGTGAATTCTTTGCTAAGAATCGATGGGAGTAGTGGACTAGTGGTAGCCTACGTCTACACGAATCAGCACAACTTAGTTCAAGTTTTACGTCACAATGCCTGGCTTTGGTCTCCGAGTAATATTGATAAGGCAAGGTTGGTTACAAAATTAGATCATAATACGAGTAGGCTATTACAGCAAGATGCAGCAAAATTTGTTAAGTTTTGGTATTATGTACAGTAAGAAAAGGCCCAGGGAAAATTCACTTTCGCTCACATGACACGCAAAAATAAACTTAAAGAAAAAAGCCTGTGAAACTTTGCACGGCAGAAAATAGTAGCGTTAGTGTAGAAGTTATCCGACTCGTGCCCAGAGCATTGTGACGCAAGAAGCCACACGACCTCGTTTGGTGAAAGTTAGTCAGTTATGCGGCGTATTAAGCAGCTACACGGCACTTTGACTCTTCAAGAGTGACTTTGCTGAAATTATAAAAGGCTTTCTAAACCGTAGCTAGAGTTCTCAAATGCTGAAGAATTAGCAATATAAAGTGATTAAGCATTACGATCAGAGGTGGGCACCCGCTACTTTTAAAGTAGCGCGCTACCCGCCACCGCTACTTGGGCCAAAGTATCGCGCGCTACCGCTACCAATTTACAAAAGTGGCGCACTACCCGCTACTCGGGCCAAAGTAGCACGCGCTACCGCTACTTCTTCCGCTACTTTTGTCTAAAATGACACTAGGAAACACTCAAGTCTCTAGTGACGCAAAAATGACCTTGAAAACGAATGTTATCGTTCGTTTACGCTGTCATTTTAACGTTGTTATAGAAAACACATTCTAAGGGAAATTTATTGTTACGCATCTTTCAAAAACACGAGCATTTCAAAATGAGAGTCACTAAGTCCTGTCCGCACTTTCGCTTAAGCACATCTTTTCCAACAGAGAAAAGTCTCTCCGCCGCAGCACTGGAAGGAATGGGGGTGTTGTATTTAATGAACAGATGTTTTAACTCGGTATTCGAAAAGCTCAAGGACTTGCTTTTGTCCAAAAAAAAGGTATCCACAATTGTTGCTTCTTTCTGCACCGACATTTCACGGGATGGCGCAAACACTCCAAAAAATACATCCTCGGAGTCATGACTGGTGTTGTTGTCACTCTTCTCGGTATCAACCTGGCTTGATGTCTCCCGCAACAGTCGAATTACATCTGTCTTGACTTTTTCTCGCAGTGCGTCAGCATTAGGGACTTTAGTCAGCATCATCCGTGGAAACGTAGTGCAGAAATTGTAGCCACGACGTCTTGAAGGAGGGATGAAGACATGATGCCATAACGCATTTCATGTTGTTGAAGCACTTTTGGAATTGTTTCTTCACCCCTTCAAGGACTTTCACTTTCAACTCCTCACAGGTCACAAGATCACTGATCTCGGTCAACTTCTTCCCGCAAATTGTGATGGTTGGAAGCAAGACTCCGTAATATGCCTTGGACTCGCCCTGGAGAATGTCTAAAGCCTGGCAGATAGGCTTCATCACACGGAGATATTCGCCGAAGAAGTTGACTTCAGCTAGAAAAGACCGAAACTTTGCAACCAAGCCGATTATATAGCTGCTTGACCATGCCAGTATTGCAAAAAAAACAAGCATTTTTTTCAATTTAAATTAAAGAGTAGCAGGTAGCGGAAGTGAAACTGAAAAAAAGTAGCGCCTCTCCCGCTACTTTGGAATAAAAATAGCGCCGCTACTACAGCCGCTACTCCAACTAAAAAGTAGCGCCGCTACTACAGCCGCTACTCCAACTAAAAAGTAGCGCCGCTACCGCTACTTTTACCAAAAAAGTAGCACCGCTACAAAAGTAGCGCACTACTGCCCACCTCTGATTATGATCGACGCTAAAACTGGTGTGTCCGCCAAGTGAGACTTAATTTGTCCGCCGAGATAGCTGCTCAGACCGGACACGTTTGTTTGCCGTCAACAGAAACGAATTTCGAGGCCTGATATAGTAATTATATATAAATATAATCCAAAGTTTTGGGTGAAAACTGTACAGCCATGTTTTATATGCATGTACTGTAATTCAAAGATATCAAATCACAAAATAAAAACTAATTTATAACATTTTAATCTTTAAATAAATATCCTTCTTACCATCTGCATATAGCAAGCAATGTCCTTTAAAGTTTTTGATGCTGATACTCGTCGGAATAACAACAAATAAAGACAAAAATAAAGCAATTGTGTGAATGAGAAGGAATATTTTTGGTTTTGGATTCATTGTTCTTGTTATGATATTGTAATAAAAGCAAAGACAGCTTGAATATTTTTTTAATGCTAGGCTTTATTATACAGTAACATAACTGAAAAAGAGATATAGCATGTTAAACAGAACTTCATATAATGGCAGTGTGAGCTGCATGCTACAGAATTTATTCATGACCTACAGTACGGTACCATAGGATTTCATAAACAGATGACTAAAAAATCTGCAGAAAGTAGTTTTGCGCTCAAAAATTATCATAGAAATTAATGTTTTTGCACCATGAGAACAGTGGCTTAAAGTAAACTTAGTATAGTCAGCTGAACAAAGCACCAGATATATTTCTTTTGGCAGAAGCTATAGGATATACGGTAGTAACCATAGCCTCTCCCAGACTCTGAGGCACCCAAAAAGAGTCAGACAAATAGTGCTACAACTTTGAGCAATGAAAAACCCTTTCCTTGTCATATTTTGCATTGAATGAAGCACATGAATAATGTACTAACGGGCTGAAATCCTCATAAAAAACGTAATTTTCTCATTTGTTTCTTTACGACAAAACTTCATCATTGGAGATTTGGAGTTTTTGTCTCGGTAGCCACTTTAACAAGTCGAAATTCTGCCACTGAAATTGACTATATGAAACCACCAACCAATCATAAGCTACGGTTTAAGTGACGTAAAAAATGGCGAAAAGAAGATCATAGAAAGCAAATTAAGTGATGGATTTTTTGTCAGCTGGTTGGTTTAGGGCTAGAAAGTAGTCATTTCATTGACGCGTGTTCGATTCTCACCATTGCTATTGCTCTTTTTCTTCTGTAATTACCAAATAAAGTTCAAAACAAGCATTAACTCTCTGGATGAGCATTAACTCTCTGAATCTCAGTGGCAGAATTTCGACTTGTTAAAGTGGCTACCTTTTGTCAATTTGTCTCACTCTCAGACAGTGTTACCAGACCCCTACAAAGACAGATGAATTTTCAAGCTGCAGAAATTCTACAAAAAGGAAAGTAAACAATATATTCAACTCATTTGTGGAAAATCTTAAAGCTTGCTTTAATGTTTATAAGCCAAATGTTTTCCACAAATTTGAATGCTCGGCCTCAAAAACATTGAAATTTTTCAATATTTTAGTAGCCTATATATCAGAAATTAATTTCTTTATTTGGTAATATGGTTTAAAAAAAATGGTTTAAAATTTTCTTTATTGTTGCTAGACAATTAGAAAAGTAATTTATATTGCGCATTCATCATCATTATATATTTTTTATTTTTTAACAGTCTGAGTAATAAATCCATATCACTTGCTATAATGATAATATAGCAGAAGTCTGGATAAAATATAATAATAATAATAATGTTAGTTTTTATATAGCCTAGCGCTGTATCCATCGCAGAATGCGTTGCTCCTCAGCGCTTTACAAAGCAGACAGTATCAATGCAGCCGTATAGAGGCGCAACTGAGTACATTATTACCCGAATCCACTCCACTGCTCAGTGCCAAGCAGAAATTAGACCCAGTACCATTTTTAAAAAGTCTTTGGTATGACCCGACAAGGTATCGAACCCAAGCCTACCGCTTCAGAGGCGGGCGCACTAACCACTAAGCCATCGAGCCGGTAAGCGAAATAACGAGATCGTCGCAAACAACTTGTAAATCAAATTAAATATGCTGTGGGAGAGAGATTAGAGAAAACTTTTATTTTATCTGTTGGTATGGTACAATAATAAACAAAACGAATAAAATAGCACCACAGCAATTTAGATAGGCCTACCACAACATACAGGAAGCAGCCAAAAGTCCATAGGCCTATCTATCATTCATCGAGTCAGCTGCTTTCCTGTTTTTAATCTGACAAATGTCAAGCATGGAAAATTTACGTTTAATTTATTTTTCTAGTTTGCGTTTGGCTGGTGCCATAGGCGTAGCCAGGGGGGGGGGGGGCGAAAGGAGCCATGGCCCCCCCCAAATTTTCCAAGTTTGGATTCTGAACTTGAGCCCTTTGTTGAAAATGTAGTAAAATTTGTAGAAATTTGTAACGTTTTCCAAGACATCTGGCTATTAACACCTCCAAGGACTTGTTTTAGACACACAGAAAGACACCAATAAATTTTGCAAATCGTAAATCGCGCAAAATTTACGCGATTTACGTTTCTTTGTACTAATTTGTGAAAGCAATTTCAGAAAGGCTTACTCTGTTGGGTTTTTGTGTAGTTATTGAGTTTTTGTGTAGCTGAGTTTTTGGTGTTCTCTAATTTTAGCCGCAGTGTTTGCCCGTTGGTGTGTAAGAGCTACCTTTAATAAGTTAATAGCTGTTTATCTGCTAATAAATTTCATACAAATATTACCCTAAAAGTGTTTCTAGAAAGCGCTATAATCCATTATTTGAGTGTAATTTTTCAAAAATTTTCCGGGGGAGCATGCCCCCGGACCCCCCTAGATTACGCGTGCCTTCGGCACGCTCTAACCCCCCACCACTTTCATTGCTTCCCTTGCTCAACCCACCAGGATACGCCACTGCACATCAAGTGGCGATGGCTTAAATCAAACACTTTGTTGTTCTCTTCAGATCATCAAATATTTGGCCCCCCCAAATTTTTTTCCATGCTACGCCACTGGCTGGTGCCAAGTTAATGTAGCATATTTACTTCGCCATTCCCTACATGTTCGGGCCAGCAATGAAAAATAAAATTAAAAAAAATAAATAAAGTGACATGTTTCCTGAACTTTTTACTTTGAGAGCTTTCATGTAGGCTGAAATGCACACAATTATTTAACAAATTCTCTGATCGCAACTTCATTTGACCACCACTATTTCATCACAATTCGGCTTTCATTTAGTTTTTTGCTACCGTACTTTAAAAGAAAAATGAAAGATTCTCATCCAATGACAGGAGTATCGGTAGTTGTCCGACCACAGGGTCCGACGATCATAGTCTGTCTGAGGCTTGAAGTGGGATCAACGTTTTCAGTGGATGTAAAAAAATTCAGTGTGCAAATTGTGATTACCAGACTTGCATCAGTAGATTAAAATATCTGAAAGTATGCAAAAATTCCAGGGTTCCCAGAGGGGTTTACTCTGTCTACAAATAAAGTTTTTCCTTTCCATTTCCTTATCTTAATTTTTTTTTCGGCAACTTTAAAAAGCTACAATGTCAAGAGCAACCAAATGCCGAAAGAATTCAGCACCGTGGTTCCTCGATTATCCGGTCTAGTTGGGACAAGGGTTTCAAACATTTGACGGTTTTAAAATTTGAGCAGAGTGACGTTCGGAGCCAGAAACCTCCCGCACAGCAAATAGATTGACGTTGGCTGTTTGTTGGCCAACAATCGCGAACGTTGCCACAGGTCTTTCGTCCATTTGTCCTTTTGTGTCATTTCAAGTTTGTCATTTCCATTTGTCGAACCAACCATTTTGTTCTACCAACCATTGGTAGAACCAACCATTTGTCAAATGACATCATTTTTTTATTTAAACAATACCAAAAAAAAGTAAAACATGTCAATGAAATAAATAAAACAAATTAGTCATATGAACCATTTTTTTGGCCAGCCCATCTTGGCTCAATTGCCAAATACCTTATGCCTCAACTTTGCACCGATGGATCACTTCCGGTGGTGTAACTATGCGGTTAGCAACAATTCATTCATTTACTATTTTATCTTTACTCAGATGAGCTGATCAGTTATCTAATATCAAAAGAACTTTCGTTTCCTGTCCTATTTGGAGTGTTTTTTTTTTGGATTCATCAAGGATTGTTTGGGAGTTTTTCAGTAGCCTACCATATCCGCATTTTCATCTTGTTTTTAACAACTAGGTTGAAAATGCATTTCATGCATGAAATAAACAAATATCATCAAATCAAGTGGTCATAAGTCTATTTTTCTTGACTTATCTGTTTTCATTACCAATGATGTATTGTGCTGATGAAGACGAAGCTGAAAACATTCGTGTGAAGCTTTTCAGTGGTCACAGTGGAGAAGTATGTTGCCGCAACAGTTGTAGTTTTATAAAAAAAATTGTGGTCTGTTTAGTTAAATAATAGCAGACTAATACTTATAAAAATAGGCTTTGATATTGTGTCAAGGATAGCTTAGTTGGTCAAGTATTAGTACGGTACCTGACTTTGCAAACACAGAAACTTCTACAGTATGATATCAAGCAGCGCTGGTTCAACTCTCGGGGTATGTGTTTAAGCAATACATTTCAAAGACAGTTCTTCATTCATCAACCCCTGGTGGGTAGAATAATTACAGACAACAGTTCAATAATCGGAAACTTAATTTTTAGCTTAACAAAATGTTTAGCTTTTTACAATTATTTGTACATTGCTATTTTAATTTAAAGTCTAAAAGGCTTACTGAGTGAACCTAGCCTATGTCAATTGACATTTTATGTTGCAAGATTTGTTTTGGCTTATCCAAAAGGTCTTGAAATGTTTTATGAATTTTCTTAACTTCAATAAAAACAAGCAAATAAAAGACTAAGATCCTCTTTCAAGGACAAGTTTACTTCATACCTTCAAGGCTGTGCAATAAGTTGCTCACAAATTCATCATCATAATTATGTATATAAAAATGTTGGTATTTCTTTCAAATAGCTCCACAGTGACAAAGGACAAATATATAATGTTAATATTTTGCCAAAGATTGACCAACCAAAAATCTGAATTACAAAAACATGGAGTGTGATAAGCAAAAACGGATTTAATGTTTGAGTTTAATGCACCATAAGTACCTACAATTACTTTACTGCTGCTTTGAAATTTTCTCTGTATTGCACAATGTGACTGGGTATCTTATGCTTTCAACATTGTTGATACAGTAGTAGTAGATTGGCCAGTACCTTTCTCCCGCCCTCCTTTCATTCAGCAACTATGCCCATTCAATTTGTTACACATTGGAAATGGTGTGTTGGAAGCAGGTGGCTTAGCTCATGGACTTAAAGTATCTACTTTTGATTATTTTTCAGGTTAATTCTTGTTCCCTATCGCCGGATTATCAGTTACTGGTCACTGGTTCTGATGATTCCAAGCTTATAATTTGGAATGTTTTAAAGCAGAGTGTTTTGTGTGAATTAGCTGGTCATACTGGTCCTGTAAATTGTTGCACATTTTCTCCAGATAACAAAAACATTGCAAGTGCGTCACATGATTGCACTGTAAGGTGGGTGAAGTGAAGCATTAATATTTTGTTTTTACCTCTTTAATTTGATTATATGATATAGACAGAGGTGGGCAGTAGCGCGCTACTTTTGTAGCGGCGCTACTAGCGGCGCTACTGTTTTGGTAAAAGTAGCGGTAGCGGCGCTACTTTTTAGTTGGATTAGCGGCTGCAGTAGCGGCGCTATTTTTATTCCAAAGTAGCGGTAGCGGGAGAGGCGCTACTTTTTTTCAGTCCCACTCCCGCTACCGCTACTTTTTAATTTAAATTGAAAAAAATGCTTGATTTTTTTGCAATACTGGCGTGGTCAAGCACCAAGCCTATAATCGGCTTGGTTGCAAAGTTTCGGTCTTTTCTAGCTGACGTCAATTTCTTCCGGGAATATCTCCGTGTGATGAAGCCTATCTGCCAGGCTTTAGACATTCTCTAGGGCGAGTCCAAGGCTTATGACGAAGTCTTGCTTCCAACCATTACAATTTGCGCGAAGAAGCTGACCAAGATCAGTGATCTTGTGACCTGTGAGGAGTTGAAAGTGAAAGTCCTTGAAGGGGTGAAGAAACGATTCAATAAGTGCTTCAACAACATGAAATGCGTTATGGCATCATGTCTTCATCCCTCCTTCAAGACATCGTGGCTACAACTACGTTTCCACGGATGATACTGACGCACTGCGAGAAAAAGTCAAGACAGATGCAATTCGACTGTTGCGGGAGACATCAAGCCAGGTTGATACCGAGAAGAGTGACACCAACACCAGTCATGACTCGAGAATGTATTTTTTGGAGTGTTTGCGCCATCCCGTGAAACGTCGGTGCAGAAGGAAGCAACAATAATTGTGGACGCCTTTTTTTCGGACAAGAGCAAGTCCTTGAGCTTTTCGAATGCCGAGTTAAAACATCTGTTCATTAAATACAACACCCCCATTCCTTCAAGTGCTGCGGTGGAGAGACTTTTCTCTGTTGGAAAAGATGTGCTTAAGCGAAAGTGCGGGTAGGACTTAGTGACTCTCATTTTGAAATGCTCGTATTTTTGAAAGATGCGTAACAATAAATTTCCCTTAGAATGTGTTTTCTATAACGACGTCAAAATGACAGCGTAAACGAATGATAACATTCGTTTTCAAGGTCATTTTTGCGTCACTAGAGACTTGAGTGTTTCCTAGTGTCATTTTAGACAAAAGTAGCGGAAGAAGTAGCGGTAGCGCGCGCTACTTTAGCCCGAGTAGCGGTAGCGGGTAGCGCGCTACTTTTGTAAATTGGTAGCGGGTAGCGGTAGCGCGCGCTACTTTGGCCAAAGTAGCGGTAGCGGGTAGCGCGCTACTTTAAAAGTAGCGGGTGCCCACCTCTGGATATAGATTTGTTTGTTTTATTTATATAAAAAACAATTTATTTTTAGGATATGGGAAACAGTTACAACTAACTGCTTAAAAGTTTTGAGTGGTAAGTAAATGTTTTTTAATGTTACAATTTACAAAATAAGTAATATTAAGTTTTTGTGAAAAGCTTGTCTATGAAATTGTATAAATCAATGTGCAGTAATACTGAATGCATTAACTAACAGTTGTCAGACTATTTAGCATGCAATGACGAAATTCAGCAAGTATCGGTACTGTCCAAGTTAGCAAATAAATTTTTCATTTAGCATGGGATTTGCTTGGTCATTGCTTGCTATACTTACTGAATTGTCTGACTTGTGACATGCCAAGTTTTGGCTTGTTCAGTTGTTACATACTTGCTTAATTCAATCATTTTCCAACTTCAGCCACTTGCTGAATTGTTGCTAGCTCAAGTTGTCTCACTTGCTCAACTGCCATTTGCTCAGTTTACAACTGCTGACTTGTAGAAGACTCATTAAGAACGAATATGTCATGCCACAATTGGACATTTCACACTGTTGTTAATTATATTTAAAAAAAAATAAACAATCACAACATCTCATTAAATGCAAAACTGTTTGGAAAGTTGACTGTGTGATTAATCGAATTTCTCAGTTGTTTACATTTTTGCAATTTTTATCTCAGATCATACCAAGAGTGTCGAAAGTGTGTGCTTTTCAAAAGATGGGTCTATGTTATGCTCAGCTTCATGGGATAGACTGTTGATTGTATGGGACACCAGGGTATGGTCTTGTTTCTAACTTTCTTTCTGATTGTTGTTAGTGCTTTTTAAAGATATTATTTCTCATATGTGTAATATCATCATAATGATATCTAGCAACATCATAATATCATAGGCACCGTGATATCCATAAAAAATAGTTATAAAAAGAATAAATATAGTTGATTGTGTTAATAATCATATTGATAATTTAATGTTTTATAGTGAATGATCATTTTATTATGGTTAAGGAGTCGAAAGCATTTCAATATTACTAGACATCTTCATTAACTGTAGTTATTTTGATATTGATAAGTGAACCCAATGCCAACATCGTAGTTAGTCGTGTGTGATGTCCTGGTACAAACACAAGGGACACCTGTGCTGGCATTTGACAAGGCAAAATTAAAGGAATAAAGGCTACAAGTGCACATTTCACATAACTAACATGACAATTAAGACAATGTAATGCATAAAGTTTTATTGACATAAAGTTTTAGAAGCATCATTTACTTTAAAAATTTAAAATCTAAAGATAATCATTTCAATGATGGCCATCAGTTTGAATTATCAAACCTACAAGTCCTACATGTTAATTTGTTTTCAAGACTAAATATTGCTTATCCATGCATTTCGATGTTACTTGTTAGCCTATTTTATCCCTTGCGTTGTGCAGACTTATGCAATACTACATAAGCTATCAGGCCACAAGGACTGCGTAAAAGCCTGTGCATTTTCTTTTATTGGAAGCTTACTTGGCAGTGGAAGTTGGGATGAATCTGTGAGAGTTTGGAAACTAAAACCTACTGTTGCAGGTACACAATGTATAAAGCTTTTTATTTAACCTTACAAAGTGCATTCTCAAGTCAAACTTTCAATATATACATATAATTGATTTTCAAAGTGCCATTTGTAGGCCTACTACTACTGTATTGTTATTTTTAGTACAACTATTGTACCACTATTCTATTGTTTTACTTATATACCTACTGTTTTCGAAAACTTTGGGCCATGAATATTTCTGTTGTTGTTTTAGATACTTCTAATCAGTCAAAGTGGTTGCTCCGTAGATATCATAAAGTGCCGAATAGCCAAGTTTACGTTGCTGTGATGAAAGGCCACAAAGGAAATATTCAAGCTATTGCATTTTCAAGAGCAGGTTTAATGGTAAGATTCGACCTCTGAAGCAGAGAACTAGTTAATGTGCGCACAAGCATGACTACACTAAACTTTAATGTTACTTTAC
The DNA here is from genome assembly GCF_918807975.1 of Aplidium turbinatum. Lineage (NCBI taxonomy): Eukaryota > Metazoa > Chordata > Ascidiacea > Aplousobranchia > Polyclinidae > Aplidium > Aplidium turbinatum. Next base: position 54,175,524 of record NC_137472.1, read on the forward strand.
TGCTACCACACCATAGCCTATCACACTACCTACAGCCCACCTTAAAGCCATAAGTTCCCATAACACCACATCCGTAAGGTACAAATGTATCTTTCTACAATAAATAATTGTGCAGCAACAACAACCATGTCTTGATAGTGCCGATAACTCATGATTATATCTTAATGTAATTGCAGGCATCAGGGTCATGGGATAGAAGTGTGTGCTTGTGGAATCCATTTCGTGTTGAACTAATAAAAAAATTTGATGGTCACACAGGCTGGGTGAAAGCTGTCAACTTCTCCACTAGCTCTGTCGAATTAGCCACTAGTGCGGATGATGACACTGTGAGTTTTTGCTGCTTCCTTATTCTATTTTAAAAGCTACTATTGCTGCTTTGAAATCTGTGTTACAGTGGTTAATTTGTGGTATTGACTGGAATTGGTTTATGCTTGCAATCCTTCCACGGGCCAATCGCTGACCTCTTTTGTTGGCTTCCACTGCAGTCAGATCATGAATTCTTCTGTCTGCTCATGGTTGGTCTCAAGTTCTAAACTATATTTTTGGTTAATATTTTTATATGTTTCAAACTTTATGTCTAATGCTTATTGAAATATTTTTTCTTATGTCTGTGTTTTGCTCTCTTTTAATATCTACACGTTTTTTTTTGTATTTTTCCAGATATTTTCTGCACTTTTCACAACTGAGTCATTTTTTTAACCACAAAGTCTCACGCTCAATTCTTTGCCAGATCCCAATAGTGATTGTGATCTTTTTAAGTGTTATTATTTGAGGAGGCCTGTGGAGCTTAGTGGTGTAGTAAAAGTTGCAAGAAATTGCCTGCATTGATACTGGCTGATTTTTGACGTCAAAACACCTGGATGACATCGAATCTGTGCTTGCAATTTTATAACTTACTTTTTGTGTCTATTTTCAGGTACGTCTGTGGAATGTTATGTCCGGAAAGTGTACCAAAGTATATCCGGTGAGAAACTGCGTGCTCAGTAATATTTTTCTCCTGCAAATTCTTTTTTGTGATTTTTTTTCATTGCTAGCATCAGATGAAATAGTTGTGCAGTACTTTTAAGTGTTTCACATATTTTCTAATTTCAAAACGCTGAAACTCTGATGTGGTTGACTTTTGAATAGAAATTGGACACCCAAAATTTCAGGTGAGACCCTGCCCTTGAGGTTCGAATCCCGTAATTCCGACTACTTTGGAAATTACTTGTCATTGAACAATTGACAAAATCGAGGCAATTACGCATGTCTTCCGATTCTATGTGCAATAAATTATTTTTCAAAGTGTTTTATTGCAATTTTTATCCAGGCTCAAACTGACATTGCCCAATCTTGCTTGTTCTCTTCATCTGGCAATCTCATTACTTCTGGAAGTGCCTTACAAACGTTATGATGTTCTTTCTAAGAAATTGACAAGTCATCAGAATCTAATAAACACCACAGAGTAGTTCAAGGCAAGGTCGTGTAGCCGGTGATTTCGGTGTCGCAGTTACAGTACAAGCGATTCCTGCCCATTCTTTTTTCTTGCACACAAGTGAAGTAATGCGTTGGATAAGCAAACGGAATTCCCCTATGTTCATTACGACTGGACAATGCATACGATACTACCACACGTCGCAATCCACAACAAAACTTGGACACGAAAATGTTGGACACGCGCATTGGATCTTCGTTGATAACACTGGAAATTGTATTAAAGATGAATACATGGGTCGCCGCAGTTTCATTACATTGCTTCAGCAAGACCCTTGTATTGTGAGCCGAGGTCGGCAGCAGTTGCCGAGTGGTTAGCGCGTTGGGCTCGCAGTCGAGAGCCTGCATGTTCGACTCCAGCCACCCGCACTTGCTGTTGTTTCTCTGGGCAAGAAACTTTACGATAATTGCCTCTACCCAGTGATCGATTTCGAGTAATGGGTAGTACTAAATTTCAGTAATAAGTAGAGTAGACAACCGGAAACAGACATTGCCGTCGGCTGCAGCGTGGGTCAGGTGTACGTCGGAAGGCGTACACCGATGCATAGCGCTCAAGTCCGCTTTCCCGCAATGCAGGGTAAAGATATGAAAAACAAAACAAACAAACAGTTTGAACAATTTTTGAAATTGTGTAGTCACGTATTCTTTTTTTAATTCCAAAAACTGAAATAGAAGACGAAGTTGGTTATGTGAATGTTTTTCTCTTTTCCAAAATGCTGTGCTGTTAATATGAATAATACAAAGTATCTTTATGTCAGTCTCTGATAGGTAGCTTATTTTAAATAAAGCTGTGGCCCCCAGTCTTAGTACAAAGGTGAAAATCTTAGCTTTATCACAAACCTTCCAAAGCAGAATAAGGCTACGCAAAATAACAATATATGAATACTGAATATTATCTTTTGAACCTTTTGCATTTTCATTCTTTAGTTGTCAAAATTTTTATACTGTTGTAGTTGTTGCCTTTTTTAGAAAATGTTGATGGTGTTATAACTTTTCTAGTTTTGCATTTGTATGTAGGCATACGTCATCATCTAAACTGTGCGTTTGATAGTATCTGTAAGACTGTAATGTAGGGTCTTTAGGTCTACATGCCCTGTTTTGTTAATTAATGTTTCCGATAGCGCGTAAACGCACTACAATGACTACATAGCACTTAGTTTTCTTTGTGTAAAATGTCTATAACGCGCTAGTTTGACAGTTTTGACTAATTTTGTTTTGCAACAAACAATGTTGTTTAGCTTATTAGGTATCACTGTATTGCTTAAATTTTGAAGCATCGTTTTCTTATCAGATTATCAGTTATACCTTTTACTGTGATTCTCTTAGATGTTAAGAAACTCCTTGTTTTCTTTTCTGTGATCATGTTACACATATGCTTTAGCTTAAATTAGCTACCTTTTATACGTAGGCCGATTGCATTCTCGTCCTAGCCTGACCTGTGATGTCTTTACTTCTGTTTTGTTGCAGTAAATGCGAAGATTTCTAGCATTTACAATATAAAAATTACTCTACAGATAACAAGGTGTAGTGATTAGTAAACAAATTTAACATTTCAACTTATAGGTATCTCTACACGCTTTATTTCATAGCATAAATTAGATATCCGTTTAAAAAGCAGGTAATTTTACAAAGATCTTCTATTTTTGCACAATTACACTAAGTTTATTTCGATAATTCATGCAGCTTTTTGCACACTTACGTATAGACCTACGTTTTATATTGCTTCGATCAATAGTAATTACTTTGCAGTAATAAATGCTTTGATAATGGAGGAAATGTGTTTAATTTAAAACTGTTCAACAAAAATTGTATAAGTTTATTAACAGTGTTAAAATTGGGTTAGGTTACAAGTTTTTTGACAGCGCTACTACTACGTATGTTTTAAGTGCGTAATTAACATAAGCGGAGTACAGTGATCCGTTTTGAAGATATACACAACTCAGTAGCTAAATTATATCTTTTCTTTCATTGGTTCGATAACTTCATTCCAGAATTGCAACCGCTCTTTGGCTAAATCCTTTTTGGTAGAGCATGGTTGTTGAACTGACAAATACTGTTGGTCATCCTCAGAAAACAAAGGCCACTTTGTCCATACAGCTGAACCTTCATTTGGATTCCTAAGCAAAAATATACATACCCATGAACAGCTTACGACATAGCCCACCACTCTATCAAATTGTAGAAAGCCTAATTAAGTCTAAACTTTGCAGTTCAAACTTGTAGATAACTACGTTTATTGCCATCAAAGGTGTGCTATTTTTCACGCAGTTACAACGTTTGTAGCCTATTCTGAACATTAACCTATAGTTAGAGTGACCAATTCAGAGGTGGATACTCAGACAGAAAAATCCATTATTTTTACATTGAATCAACGTGTGCAGACGTTGTGTCAGGGTAAAAATGACGAATTTTGCTCTCGAGGTACATCACCAACCAGGAGTGGATTCAGCAAGTTGCTTTAGGGAGTGGGAGATTTCAAGAAAACACAATGACGTGTAGATCATCCGACCTTGCAAATACACCGTAAAATGATGTTTGGAAGGAGATTAACCTACCGTCTCACTGATCCGCTACTGTTAGGCCTACCTACCACGATAGCTAGCATGGCATTCTTACCCGGTTTTAGCAAAGTTGGTCAGATACGTCATCCATTCTTTGGTGACAAGTTTTTCGTCTTCGGTGAACTTCACGTCCAGTGATATCTTCCCTTCGTCCAAAGGAAGACCGAACGTGAAGTAGATGTCATCCCCATGATCACACTCACAGAATGGGACTTTCATCATTTTCTCTTTCCCGTATTCCAAATCATAAAAACACTGCAAAGCCTGCGTCATCTGGTAAAGGTAGGTGGGATGATTGGTTTCTGCAACATCAAAATTACATTGTTTTTGTTTGCATCTGACGTAATCTGATGCTTGTGGTGGATAGACCACACGGTCGTGTGCCTAAATGTTACACAAATTATTTATTTTTTAACACACAACGACTTTTGAAATCAAAGTCAAAACAAAATAGTTGCATTTGAAACAAAATATGAAAAACCTGGTGAATAGACGAGCCTACACTCCTTTAAATGATATTTCCACAAATTTTGTTGTTGGCAAATAAACATTTAATAACTTAGTGTTAGCGTATTGTTGCTTACTTGCTTGATACTTTGCAGTTTCAATTGCAAGAAAGACGAACTGAATGTCTTCCATTATTCTTGCATAAACTTTGCTCCACTTATGCTTGTTGTCGTCGCCGATTCCATTTGAATATTTTTTCAACATTTGGTCATAAGTAGAATCAGGAAGATTTATCTGGTTCGCAAATAGATTGAAGCATATTTGCAAAGAATTTCTTTGGAATTTTAATCTAATTCAATAAAATATAAATTATTTTTGAGTCCTAAACTCTGAACCCAAGTAGGCTACACTAGGTTACGCTATGATTCAGATCATTAAAAATGAGCTACAAAAAGAAAAACAGAAACTTACAGAAAATTCGCAGGCCTACCGAGTTTGATATGAGCAACAGTAAAAAAATATTTGTTTTCATGAATGGAGCCGCTCAGTAGGTTAATTTAACAAAGCCTACTTCTCTTTTCTGATACAACATAGTCAATAGTCATTTTTGATAGGAAACGGTCATAGATTTATTGCAAAAGCGATAGCCTAGTAAATGATCTTCTCTTTCAAGACGAAAGGTTAGGCCTACTTGCTCTGTATATTGTCAAACCCAATCGGTGTGGGCTACTCTTCTGCAGTAACGAGTGCTGCGGATGTAGAAAACAGTTTTTGGAAAGGTAACAGACCTTTTTAAAAGCAAAAATTGTAGCCTAATCGAAATCAACAATAACAAAATCTGAGACGATGCTGTAAATAGTAAGCAAGGTAGCTTTGAAGTTGCCCTTAGAAAGTTTTGACAATTAGGCTAACGTAGCCTACTCTGCTGGTCCAAATAGCCTTAAACTTTAAGTTATTTTGGCAGCCGATTGTAGCATCGAATAGACAGCGATAGACACGTGTTTCGCCCATGAGGCTGGGCTCATCAGTATCGCACCGTATTCTTGCCACTTCACATTAGCCTTAAACTATTATTTATTCCAACCTTTTGAAAGTAGTCAAAGTTTTGTTGTATTGCGGTTTTGCATGCTTCCTCGCTAAGCCCATCAACGAAACCAGGTTGAAGCATAGACAAGAGGCCGCTGCATTCAGTGGTGTTGCAACCTACGATGAACGGCACAGGAGCCAGTTTTCCTTCACTTAGAAGTTTTTGTGGAGAATCAGGTAAAAATTTTCCATCGACACATGGTGCAAAGTATGACATTTTCTAGGAGTAGATTCGAAACAATTAGTAGCCTAATCTAAAACTATGTTTATTGTTAACAGTTTTTAATCGTGATAGTTTGATTGATGGATTGTGAGAATCTTTATCCTCGGAATGAGAAAGCTTCTTTGAGAGCTTAATCCTGGCAGTTTTGCCTTGGCATACTTGTAAAGGCTTTGAACCACTGCCGCAGGCCTGGTCACTGAGTTTGACAGAGTGAACTTTCCGACTGTTGAAGTGTAGTTGTCTGTGAATTATTCTATCCACTAGGTGTCGCTGAATGGAGAGCTGTCATTGATATGCGTTGCTCAAGCGCACATCCCGAGAATTGAACCAGCACCACTTGATCTTCAAATTTCGTCGTTCGTGAAGTCATCAGGTGCTTAACCAACTGAGAGATTGCGCGAATAAACAAAGTTTTCTTAACAATACTATTATAGGCGTCATCTAAGGAACATTTAGCCTAGGTAGGCCTATAGGCTAACAGTTTCTGCTTGTCAAACCCACGGTTAATAGGCCAACTCGTTTATTAAGCCCAATTTGACTTGGTCCGCAACTATTGAATGTATTGGAGTGGCAGAGAATCACCCACTGCTAAGCCCAAAATCTTCCGGTTTCGAGGTGGTCTTAATAGGTGGAGACTACCTGTAAACCTACCTTATTTATAATTTCTTCTTGACCGATAAGAATGTCATTGAATGGAAGACTCTTCAACTTTGTCATCGCATCTGCATGATTGCTTTCTTTGATGCCTAATTCCTCTAACAAATCAGAAACAGCCGAGGTATTGTCCTTCAAAGTACCTTAACACAACAACAGTGAAAAATGACATTATCGGCAACACATGCAATTCCACAGTTACCGGTACCGTACCGTACTTAAAATGTATAAGTAATAAACCAAAAATAATAGATTAATTTCTTGCTTTCTTCCGGTGACTGTAGACTAGATTATCCCTATCACCGGAAGAAGGCAAGAAATTAGCATAATCTATAATTATTATAATGCCTGGTGAACAGCCCCATTCTGTATTAAACCAAAAATGATTCTTCCCTTATGTGTCATGCGCAGAGTTAAGTTACTGCAGTGCAAAAGATATCCGATTCATCTCGTTGGCTGGATTAATTTGTTTCGCGGAGGGTTTGTTGTTGTGTAAATGTCTACAAAAGGCATTTAAGGACTCACCGTAGCATTGCAATAAGGCCTACCCCTATGGGTTTACAATTACGAGTCAATTTAGTAACCCAAGTGTGTAAATTGTTGCGAGCAGCCTAAGAGTGTGAATTGGTTACCTGGAAAAGTTGACGTGCCACTGTGAGCGATAGCGCGATGAAATAAGCCACGTGAAAGTGGAGACATCATGTGAAAGCAGACCGACATACTTCCAGCACTTTTACCAAATATAGTTACGTTGTTGGGATTTCCTCCAAAGTTATTGATGTGTTCTTTCACCCACCTAGAGTGATTTGTAATTTTTGTAAAATCCAAGGAGTGCGTTCTCAGAATTTTCTATATCCGACTCGGTGGCTTAGTGGTTAGTGAGTTAGCCTCTGAATCGGTAGGCATGGGTTCGATGCCTTGTCGGGTCATACCAAAGACTTTTTAAAAAGCGGTACTGAATCTAATTCCTGCTTGGCATTGAGCAATGGAGTGGATTCGAGTAATAACGTACTCAGTTGCGCCTCTTTCGGCTGCATTGACACTGTCTGCATTGACGCTGTCTGCTTTGTAAAGCTCTGAGGAGTAACGTATTCTGCGATGGATACAGCGCTATATAAAAGCAAGCATTATTATTATCTTGCCAAAAGTAAATATTAATAACTTAGAATCTTGAAAAATAATGCGTAGTTGTCAGTGTTGTTCTTTTATAACAAGCAAGCATTTTTTTAAAACGAATAACAAAACGAATAAAATCAAACGAAAAAATCTAAACATTTGCGTTAAAGAAGTAGGCTAAAAAACAGATAAAAGTTAAAAGAAAATGATGTTGTAATGTTGCTGTAAATCAAGTACTAAAAATACAGTTACAAAAATATTGATATACCAAAATATACGCATAGGTGGTCGCAGAGTAGGCCTACTATAAGTTATCGTATTGCGCGCAAAATAAAACAATATTATTATTTTGAACAGTTTACCAACTGTAACTTACTTACTGCAAAGCCAAGACTTGATCTAACAATCCCATGTTTCCAGAATAATTGGGTTCATTTTCAGTGTTTAAGAATCCAAAAACTCCAACTCTGTAATTAGGAATAACTACCACCACGTCATGCAAGGCGCTCAGTAAGCGGCCGTTGTAAGAACCTAGAGAACCACTGGTAAACCCTCCTCCATAAATCCAAAACAACACCTAAAAAGAAATTGAATCAAGAGGTTGATGCTGTTTTCATCTGATGGCCAAATACACTTAACTGGTTTAGACCATTGATCATATTCTCATGATAAATTGAACGTAATATTTACGTTACTCTACGTTACTTTGAACGTGGTATTCACGTTACAATGATAGGATGGCGCAGCGGATAAGGCGCTTCCTCTCCAATCATGTAATTCTGGTTCGACTCTCAGTTCAAGCTGGCAGTGATGTACGCGCATACAAAAAATATTGACGCGTCAGCGTAAACGCAAACGTTCGAAAAACCACACGCCATATGCGTAAACGTAACTTGTAAAAAAGTTGGCGGCGTCAGCGTTAGCGTATACACTAGCGTAAACTAATTTTGTTTGCTAGGTGCCAAACATTCACGTATAAACCACTCGAAACAAACAAGTTTTATTTTGAATTTTCACGAAGAAACACAAGCATCTGAAAATGTTCATCTGACATTTTGCTGCGTGTTGGTTCCAATATGTCTTTGCCCATTGAAACCATTCTTTCAACTGCAGCGCTGGAAGGTATTGGCGTGTTGCAGCAAAAAAAAATACATCAAAAAGTATGCGTTGACGCTATGCGCTAAAAAACCGCGAAAAATTTACAGCGTAGCCTCAAGGGCAAACTATCAAAAAAAATGTGGCCGCAAGCGTTTGCGTAAACAAAAAGTCTACGCCGCAAGTCTGCGGCGTATACGTACATCTCTGCAAGCTGGTTATTGAAAAACACCGGCCATCTCCACCCTGGGTGTAATACGTTGGGTGGGCGTAGTTTCTGAAGGAAAGGCGGCCGAGAGAAAGGAACTGGCCATTCTACTTTTGTAAGAGCCGAAGACTTAGTATAATGAGAATCTTATCTTCTCATTCCCCGATGGACTTAACCTTTACCTTTTTATTCACGTTACTTTAAACGTAGTAGTCACGTTCAAAGTAACGTTATTTTTGTTTGTTTGTTTGTTTGTTTGTTTATCTTTATCCTGCATTGCGGAAAGCGGACTTGAGCGCTATGCATCGGTGTACGGCTTCCGACGTACACCTGACCCACGCTGCAGCCGACGGCAATGTCTGTTTCCGGTTGTCTACTCTATTTATGACTTAAATTTGGTACTACCCATTACTCGAAATCGATCACTGGGTAGAGGCAATTATCGTAAAGTTTCTTGCCCAGAGAAACAACAGCAAGTGCGGGTGGCTGGAGTCGAACATGCAGGCTCTCGACTGCAAGGCATTCACGTTACTTTGAACGTGGCATTCACGTTACTCCACATCTACAACATTACTTTTAAAGGGATAGTAAAGGAAAAACCTGACTTGGCGATTTTCCACGTTCTTTGTGTTTAACATGCTACCATAAAACGATTTTCAATAAAATTTTGCCCCATTGCGGTCTGACCATCATTGTGCGCGTGCTTTTGTCAGAGCTTTCAAAGCGAGATTGGGCCTGAGCAGCGAAGCGTGCGACTGTACAGTCTACGTAACAAAAGACTATCAATCAACCGATCACGCAATAATTGTTACTGCGGCGATTTGACTGTAGGCTATGTATGTATGTACATCAAAACAGCACATTTCAACATCAAAACAGCAGACAGTTTGCTCAAAACATCAGATGAGGTAACGTGGCTTTTGTTATTGCTGTCTTTTATTACGTATTCTCGAGCAGTGTAAGCACGTTTTGGTCATTTTGAAAAAAATGAAAATAAATGAAACACTGGACTTTGGGCCTTGCCAGCTCTATTGAAAACATTTTTTTTTTCGGTAATTGTTTTTGAAATGTATTCTTGAATGTTCAGTTTATTCATTTTAATGCTTAATTCCGGTTGGAAATTTTCATTTAGTATGCCTTTAACGTGGTGATTAGCAATTAGCATACTTTACTCTATAACGTTACTTTGAACGTGGTATTCACAATCCAACACATGTAAAATTTATATTTTTATTTAAAACCGCAACGAGAAGAGTTTAAGAACTCCTGATTTAATCTATAGAGTTTTTAATATATTTTTCTAATTGGTTAATTCAAGTCACCGGTAAGTTTGCTGATTTGGATGGATCCGTGGTGAAAACGCTCAAATATAGACAATCTTCATCCACATTTTCCAGTTCTACGTCAAGTTCAGTGCTGACAATAAAGTGGTTTTCAAACATTTTTTCCATTTTTATATCTTGTGGAGGGCTAGGGGGGTTCTTCCCACCATCACGTAACCCAGTCCATGGTTCTGGTCTATGAGAAAGAACAAGAGAAAGATAAAATACAATTAGGCTAGGCTGTTAAATTGGCCGAAGCAAATTTTCTTTGAATAAAATTAAACAACAAAAATTATATATATATATTTTTTATGACGGTTAGGAACTATTTTCGTGATTTAAAACAAACTCAATAAAAAAATAAAAATACTTAAATAAATATTAACCCAAAAAGGAATATATTTTTACAACACTTCATTTCGAAGTGATTATATTACGAACAGTTACATCCTATCAATGCAGCCAACTAAAAGCTTAGCCAAGAAAGTGCAGCAGTTCGCACACCAATAAATACGAATCAGCAACTTTTTACAGTTAGGTCTACATGCGTTTTAGGCTAACCATCGCTTACTCTTGTCAACTGTCGTATAGGCCTACAGTAGGCCTACATGTTTAGCTACATAAATAGGCTGGTCTTTCCACAAATTTATAAGTTGTGTTTTGCTGAACACAGATACTAACTTGCATGGAGGCTCAAACCGCAATTCCCCGATTGGTGGTTTTGCAAACGGCAAGTTGGTATAGTTGTAAACTTGCTTTCCAACAGATTGTTTCAGTAGTTTCCGACCTTTCACTTTGCCAAGCTTTGTTGCAATCACAGGACAACTGTATGACATTTTTACGAACGTTCTTTTAACATAGTCTGTAATTCTTTCAAAGTAGTAAGTAGTTAACACAGGGTCGAACCCGGAGGTGGGTGGCAATCGCCCCCTAAAAGTTGTAGGCCTGTTTCGACCCAAAGAAAATCTTTTTTCAATATTATTACAATGCTAAACCATTGTAATTGATGTTATTCCTCTCCAACAGTTTCTTTTGCAACTTTTGCAATCGTCGCTGAGTTAACATTAATCTTGATTAAACGAAATATATAGCCTACTGTAGTTTAGGGTTGTTAATAGGCTACGTTTAATGTAAATTTAGCTCAGTGTTGTAGCTCCGACTCAATTGCTGGACCGATGTCAATATCTTGCTGACCAAAAAATATTGGATGTGGTTAATAGTTTATTCTCTTTGTTTTAAATGCTGCCAGCCGTATATGATGTAAAGACGCAAGCGCGGTACGCTACTCGTTATATATTGATAGTTGGTACTTAATATTTGATTTTGTTCTCTACAACAATTAGGCTACCTATTAAAATTTAACTGGGTCGTTGCATTTTGACGATTACGGCAGACTTAGACTTAACGACTTCACTAACTATTTGTGTAAGATGAGCGATCTACCAGGCGTTAGCGCATGGCTAGAAAACTAACTGTAGAACAATGAGCATTATCTGACCATACCGGTGTAGCCTTCACACAAGCCATCAAGACTTTTTCAACCAACAAATGTTTCTCGATAGTAAAATGCTTAAAAATTGACAGCGATAGACACGTGTTTTGCTTATAAGGTTGGACTTTTCAGCAGTAGGCTACTGTTGACAGGAGAGTCCAGGGGGCACTTTTGGACACGGCTGGGATGAAATTAACTGCTCGTAACATTTCCAAAAGGCCCAGGACCTTGAAGAAACCACCACATGGCACATAGTTCTTGAATATAGCGCATTTTTCATAGAAGTGTCATAATTTGGGGTCGAGGGTTTCATTCGTACCAGGCCTAAATTATCCTTTCAACGGCCCTGTTTATCAGTGTCGCAAATATACTTGCTACATTAAACTGCCGAGAAACAATTAACTATTTGATATATTTTCTTGCCAAAAATTGCCCTGCTCATAAAAAATCCTTCTTCAGGCCTAGCAGGTAGTAGGCTGTAGCTTACCAACCTACACTTGTAGGCCTAAGTGTTTAAATGCATCAAAACGTCATTTGACGCTACTACAATTGAAATCCAAAAATACGTCAAGTGAAAAAAAGTTCATTGTACAACGTGGCGCTCTTAAATAATCTCTTAGATTTCTGCAATAGTAGAACACACTTTCCGCTGCAAATTTGTGTTTCCAAACAAGATTTCTACCCTAAGACGAATTAGTTTCGTATTTCGAAGACGAGCTAACCCCCTCATCATTTAGCCTATACTTTTAAATCTTTTAATCAGAGTGACCAGGACAGGACCTCAGTCAAATTTGTAGTTTTCCACTAGATTAAAGCTACAACTGTTGAGTAGCACTGCAATGTAGAATAATTGATGTTGACACTTGAAAAATAATTTTAGTTTCAATTCGTGCAAGCATATTCCGTGGACTACTTAGCCTATCCGTTTAAAAGTCTGCGTAACATAGACTTAACTCAAGCCAACGTAACACTGGTTAGAGTTGAACTAATGTTAAGAATTGGCCTGTTTTGCTTAGAACATCGTTTTTAAAGCACTTTCTGTGCTTACAAACAATTATCTGCTCCTGCAAACAACGACCTCACAAAGCTGTAATAAGGTAAGGTTACGTGGCCGACGCTTAAAACTGTTAAAATAAGTGTTTTTCTCCATTTTATCAGCTTTACTATACCAAACCATGCCTGATAGCTTATATAGCTTATATACAGCGTATATAAAGCGTAAAGACCGTGCACATAAAAAAAAAATGATTTGCAGACTATCTTGCTGAATATGGAAGTATGTGTGAGTTGCGTAGGGTATCATTTTTTACTTAATATGGAAGCGTAGGTGTTAGTTAGACAAAACACCAGCCTGTTGTGGAAACAGACCAATTCAACCTTGCTTTATGGCATCTTGCGCAAGTTACGTATCAACTCTACCAAATATGGCAGTGTGTACAAGCTAAACATTAGCTAAATATTTATCCAACTTAATTCACCAATGAAATCAGCGCTCTTTTCAATATTTGATTTTCAATGAGAATCAAACTTAATGGTGGGTTACTTATGCTACAATATATACGCGCTGCAGTAATCGGTAAAAAACAAATATTCAAAACACGCCTTGCCTTGGTAGATATCCCTCCACTAAATATTTTTATTTTTTTTTGCGGGCGCGTATTGAGCAAAGAGATGCTATCACGAGCGAATTTTATTGAAGTGAATTTTTCTGGTATGGTATTTCGTTTCGGTGGGATAATTAGCTTATCCTACCTGCATTCACAGCATGCAACAGTCCAAAAATTACTAAATCAGCTAAGTGTTCAATGTATGTTTTACTAGTTTTCATAAAAAGGCACGATTGGCACTATTTTAAAAATAAAAATAAACAGTAGGCTGATGCTTATTTATTAATTCATTATTGAAATCACTAGAATCTATTGAGAATTGTGGAGTGCTTATATCTTAAACAAAACAAGAATCTTATGTCGTTTACTTTTCGGCGTGGGCTTCGGAATCGCTTGTCTATAGCAACAGCAAATTTGTTTAGTTGCCTACTTGCATTACAGATCAAATATTACGAGAAAAGTCTACTGTTTGACAATGCCATACTACTGCAGACTATAGCTAGGCTATCTGCTGCCACGCGTTTAAGGTTGGTTGGTTTTGAATCTTTATCCTCGGACTGACAAAGCCTTGAATGGTTATTCCTGGTAGTTTCGCATACTTGTAGAGGCTCTTGACGCAGGGCCGGTTACCGAGATTGGTAGGGTGAAGTTTTCCGATTGTTGAAGTATTGTTGCCGGGGAATTATTCCATTCTCTAGGTGCCGTTGAATGGAGAGCAGGATTGAAGTGCGTTGCTCAAGCGCACAATCCGAAAGTCGAACCAGCGCCGCGTGATCTTGAGCCGGGCGCGCAACCACTGAGCTAGCCTATTCAGCAGGGAGTCGAACCGTTTCATTTTTCCGGTTCGGGTCCGGTTCTGGTTCAAAGATTGTTTCAAAATTTGGTTCAGTTCCGGTTCAGGTTCGAAGAAACTTAAAACCGGTTTTATAAGTTCCGGTTCGGGTCCGATAAAATTAGGCCTAGGCCTACTATTGCCCAACTAGGCCTACTAACTAGCCCAATTGGGCGTGAAAACCGCAAGGTTGGCAACACTGATCTCAACACTGCTTTGCTCAATTAACTCGCCTTTGTTGTTTGTTGCACAAGTTACAATCAAACTATATTGTCTATGATGTCACAGAACAGAAGTTGTTTACCTCAAAAAATTCCTCTCCAAAGCATCGATGTTAGTGGATCGTGTGTTACGGAATAGGCTATAATTCATCCGTACAATGTGGCCTCCAAAATAACAACATGCTACGTGCAACTTCACTTACCACAATGCGAACAATGACGTTATGCTGGAGTGAACCGCTTTTTTCAACCGGTTCGGGTTCGGTTAGGGTTTAAGCTAATTCAAATTTTCGGTTCAGTTCCGGTTAAGGTTCAGACAAAATCGCACCAAAACCGGTTTACAAAAATCCGGTTTGGGTTCGGTTCGACTCCCTGCTATTCAGTTTGCCTGAAATTGCAGTTCATAAATCATCAATAACCGCTATACTAAGAAGGGAGGGAGGGAGTAGTCGGCTTTTTATTGAAACCCAAATTTAGTCCTGGTTTTAGAATACAACAGATCATTTTAAGACCTCTGGAAAAAATTGAAATCTCCGTCCAAAAACTCCCCTTACAATGAAAATAACTTTTCGCATTTATTGTATGGACGTCACGTTTTGTTCATGGCATTGAAAGTTTAAAAATTCTTTACTACTGTTCTATAACACATTAAATATGTTGCAAGACTGTCGTAAACGCTTTTCTGGTCTTGGTTTCATTGTAAAACATGGGAAAGTAGTCACTTTGGTTTGTGCGCATAACTACGCGCATGCACAAAATGATGACTTTCACCAATGACCTATCTCCAAAAACTACTTTTCAAAAAATAAAGTCGCTTTTAGCTTGATAGTTATGATAACTGATGAAACGTCTTTGGCTTCTGTCAGCAAAAATTTACTTTGCATTTTCGATTCAAACCCTCATTCTGAGATTTTCTGTCAATCTGTTTCCACCTACTTGTCTGTTTTATCTGCTGATTTTAGTGTAATCACGTAGATTGACTTGCCTTTGGTATGCTTCTGCTGCAACAACCAATTGAAAACTTTAGGCTGACAACAGCTTGCTCAAGATGCTTCTCAACAGCAAGTTGTTGTAATGGATTGTTTGTCGACGTTGAGGTGGTTGTTAGAAAGCTCCATCAAAATGACACTAGAACTAGACAATGCACTGATTCACCAGACAACTTTCAGAAAGTCTTTCCTTAAATTCCCTTAGAATACACGGCTTTGTATTTGAGGCAAGAAAAGGCAGCACTAATGAACGAACTGTTTTTTTTTTAAACTTACCCTTTGTTTTTTGACCCACAAGCCAAATATGCATTGGCACTACTGTAGAGCTTTAGCACTAGGCCTACTGTTTTGGTTAACCTGTAAGCTACACCTCTGGAAAGCCCAGCCAACTTGACCCTATATCTAAAGCTCAACCAGCCATGGATATTGATTACCTTGACCCTGTATTCATAGATGCACTTTTGACTTGTTTTATAATAACAAGTAGGCGATTGCCATCACTATCTGTTTTAGCAATAGTAGCAACCATCGCTAATTTACGTACTGTTCCAGGCCTTCTCCTGAACATCACCTTGACTACCGGTACAACAGATTTTGTCATTCAACTTTTCACAGTGTCTGAAAAGTAATTTTTGATAGGCTACAACATATAATTAGGCCTACCATATTTTCATCGCCTAAAAAGAGGACACGTTTCGCAAGCAAGTAGAATTTTACGCTTGAAGAATCGTTTACATTATTTTAGATCAGGGGTTCTTAACCAGGGGTGCACGCACCACTAAGGGGTGCGAGATCTGTGCCTAGGCGGTGCGGGGATGCTGAATTATCAAGGTTAGTTATAATACGTATGAAGCAAAGTTGTTTTTATCAGGTTTCAACAAAAATTTCAAACTGTAAGCGACTGTTAGGCTAAATATCAGCCAATCCTAGGAGGGGGAGCTGCGATAACTGGTTGGCAATTTCAAGGTGGTGCGGACAAGGCAAAAGGTTAAGAACCGCTGTTTTAGATCGTTACAGTAGGCTATAGGTCTACGCAGCATAAGTTACCGAAAAAGAACAAGAAAACATATTGACTGAACGTTTAATTTATTTTTTTCTCATTTTTAGTGCTTCCTTAAGACAACTTACATGATTGTAAACGTATATTATTAAGAATCAGCAAAAAATGAAAAAAATACCTAATTTTTAGACAGTTTCAGTCAGACAGTCATGATCGCAAAAATCTGCAAAATGTGACAAATCAAGCACGATCTCCAGGTAGCCAAGCCTTAACTTTTTTCAACAAGTAATGGTCAGCTTTAACGAAATTGTAAAATTACTTGCAAGAAATATGATTAAAACAGTAGGCTGCACATTAGGGTGGGGTGAAAAAGTACTAATTTTGGATTTGAGCATTCTCTCGCAGATATTTCTTGTGGAGGTTTGAGAAAACATCACACAAAAAATTTCAGCGATTTTTGACAACAGGAACCTACCCACTTTTTGAGTTGAAATTTCATAATATTTCAAAATATCCCTAAAATTTCAAAGTTTTTTTCGCATTATTTGAAGTTGATATAATATTGTAATATTTCTTTTTATACCTAAAACTATTAGTTTACTAATGTGTTTTTCCCAATATGGGGCCAATAGATGCAAATTAAAGTAGGGAAATGAATCATAAAAGTGTAAAAATCTTGGATTTTTTCTAAAAATTTACCAAAGTCAAAGTTACACTATCTAGTTTTGTATAGGCCAATAATTCCCGCATTCAATAGTTTCCTCGTCGAATAGGGCCTCGTCGAAAAGTGCCGCGTCGAATAGTCGTTTACCCTTTTGTGATTGTCTGACAATTTGATAGAGACGGTCTTCTTCTTTCGTTTGAAACTAGATCAAATTTCAGGGCAGGTGGTGGAGAGCCAGGTGAGTGTAGCTTCGTCCAGCGTTGCTATTCCATGCGTTCCATTTGGTGCCTTGTAGATGGGACATTCGAGAACGACATGGTCAGCAGTTTGTTCCTCCGCGCCGCATTCGCAGGCCGGTGAGGGAGCCAAACCCCACTTGTGCATGTTGGAATGGAAGCGACCGACTCCGGTTCGGATTCTGTTGAGCTTGACCCAAGTCGGCCGAGGCAGGTCCATACCAGGGGGGCGCGCCACCGGGTGAGGTATAAAACGATGTAATTTCGTGTCGGTGGCACACCACGCTGCATTCCAAGTATCTTCCATGAAGTGTGCTGCGCTGATTGCATGATCGCTGAATGGATGTAGTAATTCAACAGCAGCTGGCACAAAGGGGTGTTTTGACTTTAGTTGCCGGGGAGATTCCTGAGGTGGGATGTTGAGTTTTGCATGGAGCAAGTGGTTAGGATCCCCCGCCCGGCGAGCCAGGTGTATTATGGCTCCCATTCGGCGGAGTTCAGCAGGTTGGATGACTGCAAGGATTGGTAAGTACTCTATTGGAGTTGGGCGCAGGCATTCAGTCACAGTTCGCAATGCGTCGTTGATTGGGCTGTCGATGAGGCGGGTGTGGGCACTGCGGCACCAGGCAGGGGCGCAGTATTCAGCAGTGGAGTGAACCAGAGCCAGGGTTGCAGTGCGCAAGGTGTCAGCACCTGCACCCCAAGTTGTGCCTGCCAGACGTCTCAGCAGGGCGACGCGAGATGTCAGCTTTTTGCGTAGTGACTGCAAACGGTATGTGAGTGACCTGTCAAGTGTAACCCCAAGGTATGTTGGTTCTGGGCAGGGCGGCAGAATTTTGCCGTTAACGGTCACTTTCAGGTCACGTTTTGCCTCCCTGTTGTTGACATGGAAGACTGCCGTCACAGTTTTACTTTCGCTGAGCTTCAGTTTTTATTGATGAAGGTATCCAGATATGGTCGTCATGTCTTGGCTCAACGTCGTTTGTAATGATTGCCAGTCTTTCGCAGAGTACAAGATGGCCAAGTCATCAGCATATGCATATTTGTCAGATGTTGTTGATGGTAGGTCGTGCGTATAGACGTTGAAAAGGATGGGAGCCAAGACTGATCCCTGTGGGACACCGTTTTTGAGTCGCCGCAGTCTACTTGGTTTTCCGGTGGCAAGGGTAAAACTCCTGTTGTGGATGAGTTCCATGATCATTTTGACCATGTGCCTGTCAGGGAGTAGGCGGAGTATCTTGTCGACTAGGCCACGGTGCCAAACAGTGTCATAGGCTGCTGTTAGGTGGATAAAACAGCGCCCGCTTTCTTTTTTGCCGAGAAGCTCTCCTCAATATCTTAAGTTAGTAGTGTGACTTGGTCTACAGTTGACCTCCGGTGTCGGAAACCAACTTGTTCTTTGGGAAACAGTGGGTCAATTATTGGTTCGACACGTGCGTAGATCAGTCTCTCAAGGATCTTGAAAGGGATGCAGAGCAAGGAAATGGGGCGATTTGCATCGTCTAGTGGTTTGTTTGGCTTAATGGCTTAGGGATTGCGACGACCAGAGATCTTCTCCATACTTTAGGAATCTTGAGGCGGCACAGGCAGGACGACAGGAAATTGCATAACCAGGACTTTAGAACATAACCAGCGTGCATGATAAGCTCTGGACCTATCCTACCTGGACCAGAGGCCTTACCAGGTTTTAGGTGCTTGAGGGCAGCATTGAATTCGCTCCGTGAGAAGGAGCTAGAAATGCTCTCCTGGTCTGGTGTGTTGATCTCCCAAAGCTTTGTCACTTTTTTGGTAACAAACCGATCGGAGATATGGTTACACGGCTTAGATATCCCCTTTTTTATTACCTGCGATGCGATCTTATTTGCAGGAATGGGACATTGTCGGGGTGATTGTCTTGATCGTCCCGTAAGGTTATTGAGTGTGCTCTACGCTGTACGGCTTGAGTGCGAGAGATTGGATGATCTCTGTCCAGCGTTCTTTTCTTTTTGCATCGAGTCTTTCCAGAAGAGCCTTGGCGGCTGAGGGTGTTGTTTGACCATCTGAAGAGCTAACAAAAGATTGGTAGAGGCGCTCGCACTCTGCATCCCTAACACGGAGTGTAGTTACTTCTACGACCGCAGCACACTCTGAAAATGTGATAATGGCAATGCTTGCGGATGACACCAGAAAAGTTCGACAAAATGCAGTCATGGCAATATTGAAAATTCGCAATGGGGCAAATATTGGTGATAGATCCGTTCGGAAGTTTGTTGTTCCAACGATAAATTATGAGGCCAACCATTATTCCGACATCACCGTATATTTATGTTATGAACCTATCTTCACAACCACAATTACATCATCTCTTATCGTGAAAGCAAAATAGAAGTGAAAAGCTATCCAAACCACTCCCAATCAGTAGAAAGAGTTGTGAAAATGGTGACTGATGCATCGTACAAAGTGTGTGGGTTTGATAGAAGACATGGATTCATCCGTGCTGGTATAGCTTCCAGGAATCTGATTCCTGCTGCAGATACAAAGGCGCACTACAGCCAAGCACATTTGTAGATACTGTTAACACTAAAATCAAGTGCTAGTATATTTGTGTTACAATTGAATTAGTGACTGTTGAATCCAATTGATTTTGCATGACTGTCATTTTATATTCCCAAAACTGATTTTAAAATGCAATAGTAGGCTATTCGATTTTTGAAAAAAATTGCATGTTTTTGCAAAAAAATTAAAGCAATCGAATCTCAAAACCTAAACAAAACTTGTATTAGAAGCTAGTCCAAGTCATTATTAGTGCAATGTAAAATAGTATATTGAACATAGCCAAAAAAAGTGTCTTTAAAGTTCTATTTTCATAAGCATATGTTTTGCATATTTTTCGAAAAAGGCAGAATTTTCAACCCAAAAAGTGGGTAGGTTCCCAAGGTCAAAATTTCCTCAAATTCGGTTTCTGGTCGTTTTATGTTGTTCCACAAGAAATATCAACGAGACAAAGCAAAATTTTTGGTTCACCCCACCCTACTGCACATAACCGTTAAGATGCTAAAAACGGCGTGAACTAAAAATCTGTCCCTTTCCTTGCAAAGCTGTAGTCCTGTCCATGCCACGATTTCTTTTGCTGGAGGCAGGGGCGCCGGAACGGTTTTTGACTGGGGGAGGGGGGCAGGATTATGAAAAAAAGGCACTTTTGTTGCTGAAAGGCCAAATTTTTTTAAACTTTTAAGATAAGATATAGCAATAATGCTCATCTATCAGCTTATCATCGAGTAATGAAACAAGTGTCCGGTATGCAAAGAACAATGGCACAGAAGGGCATCATGCTATGTTGTAATTTTGTGTCGTGCGTATTATTTTGAGGCAGAAATGAAAGATTATGATTAGGCTGAAAGCGAATAGCTGAAATTGTTATATCGTATTGCAAAATGCGCAGTAGCTTACATGACCTTAAAAGGGCACCATTGCTCTTCCTGCCCCCCTCCATCCACAGAAAAATTGAGGGCAGGGGGCATCCGCCCCCCCCCGCTTCCGGCGCCCCTAGCTGAAGGTTAGGTGTTACACACATTTCACTTATAGACACTCGTTTCGATTTGTTTCAAGTAACAAAGGAATCAAACTGAGTTGATAATCAACAATGTTTACAACCGTTCTATCAATATAAAACGTACAGTATGTAGGTAAAAGAATAATGTTTTGTGAAAGTGTGAGCATGGCTTTTAAAATGTCATTTAATATCTTACAGTGAACCAGGCAATGAACGTTCAATGACAGTTCCATAAAATGCGCCAATTTCTTGTAGAATTTATAAATTAGCATGTTACATTGGTATACAAAATGTTTAGATAACAAATAGCCTACAAGTCGTCGCTGAAACGTCATCAAGCAATATAATCCCGTTGAAAATATAAGCAAGAAAACCCAAACTGTCAATAAAGAGGACACATGAGCATTTTTTAGTGTCCTCGGAGGACAGTTCATTTTTTTTTGAAAAAAGAGGACAAATCCTCTTAAAAGAGGACGTATGGTAGCCCTACATATAATATCATTAAACGGCTGTAGTTTTAAAAAAAAATTCCTAATAGAAAATCCGACGTTGTTGTAGGAAAATTACTTAGGGCCTCAAAGTAGGCTGTTTTTATCGTGGGAGAAAGGGTTGCATAGGCTAGGCCGATTATAATTATGCTACCGTCACGGACTTTAATCTGGAGTAAATTTTTACATGTAGGCTAGCCTATTCCCACAAAAACAATGTAAGCCTGCAGAATTATTTATGCTCTACACAACAGACCAAAAAGGCTGTGAAAGTTTTGAAATGGATTTTAAGTGGATATGGTTATAGGCTATTTTTTTTTTTTTTGTTAATTTGGCCATCTCAATACAAAATTCGAAAATAAAACTTCGTAAATGAACTTTTCAATCTTCTTTTAAATTTACCGTTTTGGACGGAAATTTCAATTTTTTCTAAAGGTCTTAGATTTTTGTTTTGTAACTTAAAATCAGGGCTAAAGTTGAAATTAAAATTAACCACCCCCTCTTTCTACCTATAGCCTACACTCAATTCTAGTTTTGTCGGTAGCCTACAGTTAAAAAATTCAAAATAAAGCAAAAGGAAGTTGCTCACAGGACTGTGAAGTTGGAGCAGAAATACCTGAGCGTTTTTTGAAACGTGTCAGGAACCGACTTCCAGCACGTCAAAGTCATTCCTTCTTCACATTCCTGATTATGCATTCCTTCTTAAAAATATTTGTGATGAAACAATTTATTTTTTCGTATTTTGCAAAAAATTATCGCTATCTCTGTTTTCTCAATAAGATTCGTATGCTTCAGCACTTGGTTATTAATATTGTTGTTAGTATAAAGTAGACAAACTAGCATGAAACGATAACAAAAGCGGTAGCATACTGAAGGGGTAGCAGCAATAAGCTTACCAGTAGTAGAAGATCTTGTGTTAATAGAACACTCCTTGACGATATACAGTAATATTGACATTACAAACACTGAAATCCTTTGTCTTTTTATTTGCAAACGCTTTAAAGCAATCATTGAAATCATTGAACAGCAACTTATCAATCAAAACAGCCAGGCATAATGGCATCAAAACAAAATATATAGGCTACTTTTTGTGTCACCAAACATCTTGTGCTTTCCCGCTTTTAACTTGCTTAATGACAGATGCAAGTTTTCTGGTGCTAAAGGGGCTGACAAATGGCTATCTGCCCCAGGGGCGCTCCAGAGCCTGCTTCACTGCAAGGGCGTGTTTCTTAGTTGCCACTTTACATTTGCTATTGGCTTGAAGCTGTTGTGCTATGGTTTTAGCAGTTACAGGGCATTATTTAGAATTGGAGTTGCGGCCTGCAAGACGATTGAAAGTTTTCCATGCAGCTCTGCTTGAGTTGGTGATTCTATTAATTAAACACATTTAAGTAAAGAATGATTTTGTGTTAAGTTGTTTGATACTCCTTCAATTAGTGTAGAGACCATGACGCAACCGATTAGTATGAAGAAATATAATGGCATACATACATCGCTAAAAAAACTTTGTTTGACCGATCAAAAACTTTTTTTTCAACGTAGACTATTTTGTGCTTTTTACATGCAATCTTAAGTGTACCAAAGTGAACCATTGCAAAAAATTGCCAGAATAATTGTATGGTAGACGTGGTCGTATTTCTATTGTCACAGGTCTTCCCATTTTCCAATCTGGATCAACTGCTCAAGTTGAAGATGAAACGCCTCACTTTTAATCAGACCGAAACCCACTGAATGTTAAGCGCGGGTCCACACTAAAGCCTATTCATTCATTGTTTGTCACGTCAGTCTAAGAGCCAGATAAGAGCATTGTCTGTAATGTTTTTAGGTCATTATTGTCACAGGAAAGGCTAAGGGGGAAGTTGGTGAGGATGTGCTTCATCGTCTGATTGTCTAAGCCACAATCACACATTGGATCGAGAGTCATCTTCCATCGAAAAAGATTGCTTTTAATTCTTCCGACTTTGCAGCGGGCTCTACTAAGCAACACCACTTTTTTTCTCTCAAGGATGAGAGCTTTGTTGAAAGCTTTCGGAAGGATTTGGGATAACATGATGTTGTGTTCCCTATAGCCTATAGGCAACTCATCTGTCTGATCCGTGATCATATTCACCATTGTTGTTGATTTTATTCTGGTACGATGGACAATATCAATATACATCCTTGGTCTGACAAAGCTTTTTTTATAACTTAATCTTGACAGTTCTGCATGCGTTGCACCGCATTCTTAAATCTTGTTTTAAATATGTTTCTTTCTCAAAGTCTTGAACATGACTAACTGTTAGGCAGGATTGCTGTGAGAGTAATTTGCCCTGGTAGGCTACGAAGGAGACTCCTGGATACGTAGGCTAAAGCAACGTGCTTTCAAAAACCAAAAAACCAAAGCACCTATAAAAAAAACTATTTAGGTTGGTTTCTAAAATGAAAATAGATTGGTTGCAAACGTGGCCTATTAGAGTATTATCAGTGCTACTGCTAGCAGTCACGGTCATTCTTTGAAGAACTTAGCCATCAACTCAAGCTAAGGCTAGGACGGTTCATGTTCAAATTACTGACACAAAGTCGTCCGCCCGATAGCTCTGCTGGTTAGCGCGTGACTTTGTGAACGAAGAAGCTTCAAGATCAAGCGGCGCTGGTTCGAACCTCGGGGTGTGCGCATGAGTAACGCATTCTAAGATCTTCTCTCCATTCAACGGCACCTAATGGATGGAATAATTCCCCAGCAACAACACTTCAACAATCGGAAATTTCACTCTGTCAATCTCGATAACCGGCCCTGAGCTTCTAGGCCTACAAGTCAAAAGCTTCTACAAGTATGCGAAACTACCAGGATTAACCTACAGTATCAAGGCTTTGTCAGCCTGAGGATGAAAATTTAAAGCCAAACGAAAGCACAAAGCTTTCTCACTGAAGTTGAAAGTTGGTAGTTGCTACTTGTAGCGGTGCTACTTAATAGTTATCTTATCCACTAGATGGGAGTAGATGAATCATTGTGTTAGCAGTGAGTTGCTCAACTACACACATCGTCAGTGGCGGTTCGTGCCATGGGGCTGCAGCCCCACCTGAAAGAAAGAGAGGAGGGAAAATATGTTTTCCTCTGTGTTTGTCCGACCCGGTTACTTTTTTCACTAAAGAATTGCGGATTGAAAATTAAAATATTAGAAGTTTCGTTGGGCAACACCGATTTTGGGCAAACTTCTTTGCAGACCGAGATTCTGGATTTCACGCGGTCTGATTTTCTAAAAATTATCCTTGAAGCTCCACCTCTTTTGGTATTTTACAGCAATTTTTGAATCTGTTGGGGCTGCATAGAAAACAGCCCCACCTAACCGAATAACTCCACAGACTTTTTAAAGTTAGTTTTTATTTCGCAGAGTGGCGATGAGCCATGAATGTAGAAGTGTTAGCTGTAGAGTTAGGGTATTCAACAGGATATAGGAAGTGCTAGGGCATCTCAAAATAACTTGAACCTTGTATGCAAGGGCTAGGCTAGTCAAGATTAAGCTCAATACTACTAAAGTTTGTCTCCGAAGCAATGCTGTTAGTTTTTTTAAATAAAGCTTAGAAATACATCAACTTTTCAACAAAGTTTGAATGCATTTTTTCAAAATTTTGGGTAAAAACATGCTTAGAACGCACCAAATTTAATGCGATTTTTCTGTGGGGAGACCCACCAGACTCCCCCCGGGAAGTCGTTTGCAGCCCCACTGCTCACAAACAGCACCAGCCGCCACTGCACACCGTAACCGACCTTACATCACTTTTCGCCTTATGTCAGTTCTCAGAACCAGATGTCAGTTATTTTAATTATCGGACAATGGTAGCTTATACAGTACATACATGTTTTTATTCCTCCATGAATGATGTTCCATCTCCATCTTACCGTTTTAAGTAATTTGAGAAATTTTATTCCGAAACAATGAATAATTGGCCAACAGCTAAACTGCTCTTAAGAAAGTCTTCTATTTACTTATCTAGAATAAAAAAAACTACTTTTTGACAACAATTTTTATATTTATTGCTTGCAGTGTGAATAATAATAATAATAATTAATAAATACAACGATTTAAGTAGCTCACGTCATGTGTACGGGGGCAATGGCATGTAACGTTAAGCAAAAGCTACAGTGGTTTGGAGTAAAGTGGACTTTGTTTTAATAGATTAAAATAAATTGAAGTTAACTACTGTTATATACTAGTTATATCGAGGAGATAAATCAGGAGATAAATCAAGGAGACAGTAACCAGGAGACAAATCTGTTTTTTGTTGTATAATAGTAACCTACTCATTAGCATCGTCATTAATGCCCTGATTTAATAGCCTACTACAGCTAACTAGGCTACATGAAATCATCGCCCCGAATTGAAATTGAGAATTGTTGTGCAGCGACCTAATCTAAATCAATCTTAAATGAATATGAAAAAACTACGATGTTTCATCAAGCATCGGTTCTATATCTTTCATCCACAATTTGAAACGATTTGAAGCCAATCCTTTCTTGACAGAACAAGGTTGTTGAACCGACAAATAGGTTTGTTCGTCAACCGAGTACATAGGCCATTCTACGGATACCTTAGAACCTCTGCTGGGATTCCTAAACAAAAGCATGATTGTTGACGTAAATGTGTAACCGTAGGCAATTTGTTGTCGTTGATGCTGTTATATTCACGGCAGTGGAACCAATCAGTTAGCCTACTGACTTCAAGAATAAACAAAAGAGCAGGTGTTTTGGCTGCATGCTTTGAAATATCGAGATAGTTTAATAGGTTATTTCAAGACTGAATAGAAATTAAAATAAAGAAGACTATATGTACTGAAAACATTCTTACATTTAGACCTATTGAAAGGAAACTTAGATGCAGCCGAAGCTATTGGTATGGCCAGCGAAATTGTAGCCTAGTATTTAAACTTTTTTCTATAAACAAATTCAGTGGCCAAATATATGCGCCTAATGACAAGTTACCCGGTTTTTGCAAAGTTGGTCAGATACGTCATCCATTCTTTGCTGAGCTGTTTTTCATCCTCGGTAAACTTCACGTCGAGTGAAAGTTTTCCTTCATCTAATGGCACTCCAAAAGTAAAAAAGATGTCTTCACCGTGATCGCATTCACAAAATGAAGCTTTTATCATTTTTTCTTGACCGTATTCCAAGTCGTGAAAGCAGCGCAGCGACTGCGTCATGTTATAAAGGTAGGTGGGATGATTAAATTCTGCAATGCAACAATAGTAGGCTATTTTATAGGATACGTTTTTTCAAAATAACGTTCTAATCTTTGACAAAATAATAATTCAAAACTTGATGGCGTATGGTTATTTGAGTAGGCCTATAGTTGTGAAATCGTCGACAACTGATTTGATGGCTTTTTTATTTGGTTCAGGCATACCGGTATGCACAGTGTTTGAAGATGTAGATTAATAAGTTAGTGAAAATTATAGGATTGTTTACATACTTGCATGGTAGTTTGCGGTTTCAATAGTAGGAAAGACAAACATTCGATCTCCAAGCGCCTTCCCATACATTTTACTCCACCTCAGTTTGTCATCACTTGTGACTTCATCAGCGTAATGTTTCTTAATTTGGTCTACAACCGAATCAGGAAACTTAGTCTGGAATTGTAAAAACTGTAAATTATAAACTCTGTGCGGAGAGTATTGTAAGCAACATAGCCTCCACACTGTAGGCCTACAGTAGGCTATATACTGTATATAGTAAACTGCTGATAGAACCACTTGAAAACTAGTTGGTCAAAGTTATTGCGCTCAATTTGTTAGTGGGTAAATGTGATATTTTTCATTGTTGTCACATATCATATACAGGCGTATTTGTGTTTGTTTTTGCAGTTGTAGGCTACGATCGATTACACTTTCCTGATGAGGACATACGTAGAGTTTTGCCGAAGAATGTTTGGACTTATAATGTACTATTTTGACCAAAATAATCAAAATCGGGTAAACGAGAAAAGAAAAATTAATTTTTCATCGCGGCGATCTTCATTCTGGCCGAAGAAAACATTAACTGGCAGCCCTGTGCCGTGTTATATTTTTGATTAACACCTTACCCTGACCATGTATTCAAGAGTTGGCTTTATTGATGCAGAGAAAATTTCTTCACTGATCCCGTCAGCAAATCCAGCTGGCTGCATAACAGTCATGACACCGCAGAATTCTGTGTTGTTGCAACCAATGATCAATGGGACGGGGGACGTATTTCCTTCTTGCAACAGTTTTTGAGGAGAATCCGGTAAAAACTTTCCATCAATGCTTGGTGTAAAAAATGCACCTTTCTAGTTCAACAAGAACAATTGATTAAGCTTTGAACAAGTGATATATTGTATGAATTCATATTGTACTTAAATCAGACTATAGTTACTTTCAACAAGCCATTTCATTGAGTGATGTCACATCTTTTGAGTTGTTTAACTCTAATTGTGTAGAAAAAGTGAAAGGAACTTTGATGCCCTTCATAACTGGCTGATGTATGCACTTTATCACTGGTAAAATACGCAACTTTTTCATGGCTTCAGATAAAAACACGTTTTATTTTTTATTTTGTGCTTGCTTTATACAAATTTAACTTCATCTTTTTCAATAGAAAATGCACAACTCATGCATGTTCTTCTCTGGTCGTATAAAGTTGTTTCACGTGACAAACTGTGATGTCATTTTAAACGTCCTGTAAAGCTGTTTTATGCGACAAATTGTGATGAGAGCCAAACAAAATCCAAGCTGGATTCTGTCATAAATTCAATTTTAATTTATCAATTAGGCAACACAATGAAAATTGAGCACTTTTAACGGACTTCCTGGAAACGTATAGCGGACCTCTGGGAATCTGAGGACTTAAGGCTCTAAACCATATCAACAGAACAGCAGTCACTTGTTTACAATGCGTTAACCCATAACTTGCCTTCATTACATCTTCTTCTAGTTTAGTCAGTTCGTCAGCAGAAAGAGACTTTAGCTTTGCCACAGTGTCGGCCTGAGAGGTTTCTTTTATATTCAATGCTTCTAGGAATGCAGACATAACAGGAGCGTTATCTCCACATGGGTAACCTTTAACACATAAGGACAATTCGAGCATGTAATCATTGCTGATTTATCGATTTAAAATTAATTGTCATTCCTACTTAGCTGGTGAAATTAGCTACTTCTTCTTTAGTGCTCTATTTTTTTCAAGACGTGAGCAATGATTTTTCCAAAATTCTCTATTTATAGCAAACCTCAACATATCCATCTCGGAACACGACGTCATGCTTTTATCGTTCAACAAGCTGCACAGTCTTACTAAACAGAGAGATCACCTTTCTTTTCCCAGCATTTCTCCGATTTTTCCAGGCCAAAACAGCTCCTCCAGACCCCCCCCCCCCCTTCCGTACGAAGCGCCTCAATAACCTTATCTGACTTTGTCGTATATGCTTTTCACCAAGGTTCGGCTTGTCTTTTTTTTGTTTTTTTTCAATACTTCTTCATTAGATATTTTTTCTTTCTATGTTATTAACCTACATTTAAGCATTCTAGATTAACCTACATTAAGTTTCTCCGTTTCTGAAGGCAATGTCCATGTTAAGCAGTCATAAATATACCTCTAGTGTCTAAAAAAAATCAACTGTAGGTTACTTCACTTTTTGTTGTTTTGTCATCGTTTGACAGTTTGGAGTAGAGAATCTATAGCCTTTTAAAGTAACATCACTGATTGGGTACATCACTAGTAGGGTTTAAAAAGGCGAAAGCATCTGGTCTTTGGCCTTACTGTCCAAGACATCAAATCTCAAGTACCTACTAAATATTAGAAGTAGTAAAATGTTTATGTAGTACAAACATTTTATTTAAAAGAAGTTAGTATTGGCCATACATACGTAAAATAATATTTAGATTTATGAAAATAAGTTGGTCTTAGCCTACCACGTATCCAAGATGTTATATTAACATATAAGTTAAAAGCTGAATAAAACTTTAAATTACCTTTAGAAGATACGGTGCCACTGTGAGCGATAGCGCGATGAAATAATCCACGTGACAGTGGAGAAATCATGTGAAAGCAGACCGACATACTTCCAGCACTTTCACCAAATATAGTTACATTGTTGGGATTTCCTCCAAATTCGCTGATGTGTTCTTTCACCCACCTGGAGAGATTTGTGATTTTATCAAAATTCAGTGTGTGTGTTCTCACAGTAAATGATGCTTAAGCTGCATGGCCCAGTGGTGAAAAAATTGGTACGATTCTCATAAGGGTGCAGATTAGGGTGCGGCTGGTGCCCCCCAAATTATAAAAACTTGAAAAAACCAAGATTACTTTTTAGTATGGGTGAGGTTATGCTTAAGAAGCATAAATATGAAGTTTCAAGTAATTCGGGTAACGTTTAGGACCACCTCCCCCTCGTCGAAAATATTACGAAAACCATTACAATGAAAATGGTGTATTGGCATGTTTTAAACAACAAATAAAGTCACTTTTTTGAATCACAACGTTAAAAACCAAGACTTTGAGGGCTTGCTATGGTGTCGCTAATTAGGTGCTTCGTTTCGATTGTTCTCCACCACTTGCAGCACATTTTGATACCGTTTTTCCATTTTTGCGGTAGACAGGAAGTCAGTGGCCAATTTTACCCCTTTTTCTGCACTATCATTAACAACATGGATGTTTTTAATAATTTCCTTTCCTGCTGAGTACGATGGAATATCATCCCATTGCTCTACAGGAAAACTGAAAAAATCAGTTGGAATATTCAGCAAGTTGAAAAATTGCCAGGTTGAACTGCCAACAAGTGAGACAAGAGTGGAACTTTCTGTGACAGTGGGCAAAATTGGCTTCCCAAATCCAATTCCATGTTGTTTTGAAAAAAACAGTTACTTTTTCGAAAGTGTCCACAATTTTCTTGTTTTCTTCTTTTCATCATTGTGCACTTGGTTGCTGAACAGAGAAAGCCCTACTAGTTCCTCAGTAAGATAACAGGTGTGATTTGGCAAAGAACGAATTGCAAACTTGGATACATCTTGATCAGAATGTTGGTTACATGCATTCCACAGTGTCAAGTCATTGTGTGGGGCATCTTCAAAAAACTGAGCAGTATACCACCATGGCAAGTAAGTAAAAGTAACGAACTCCATAAACCGATTGATCTTTTCAACTTGATGACTTGCAAATATTGCTCCTTTCCGCAACTCAGTGATAATTTTCTCCTCAAAAATGATCATTTTTAAACAATATAATACAAAATTTTACACATCCAACGTGCCTTATGGAGGGCACCAGGACTTTGGATGGTGAATTGCATATTTCCACCATCCAGATACAAAATCACTAGTTCCAATAATTCTTTGTAATCACCTCTTACTGGAGATTTGCTTTGAAGTATCTTGTTGAATAATTGAATGATTTGAGGAGATCGTTCGTCTCGTGGAGCATAATTAAAGTTAGTTGAGTCACCGGCTGTTAATGATCGAAAGTTTTCTCTGAATCTTGCAAATACCAAAATTTCAGGACTCTTTGATATTTCAATTTTAAATCAATCCATATGTGGCTTAATACAACTTCCCTAATGTGGTGACGACATGCACACCAAAGAAATTGCCGATTAAACTTTTCCTGAATGGAAATGCTGCCAGCCGTTAAATGCCCAGTATTTACAGAACTTATGTCGAAAACCATGCACTTAATACAATCTGTGCATTTCCATTGGTCCAATAGATTACATGTTGCATCCGCAATCAACTTCCCAGCTCGGTCAGTACTGTGCCTCGGCAAACTGGGAACACCCAGCAGTTTTATGCCACCTTGTCCTGGATGAAAACAACATATATATGAATACAGGTGTTACAGATAGCTTTATCACTGGAAAAATTAAATGCACAAGCTGATTACCAGACACTAGAACTGGAAGTCTATCATCAATATCATATTCGGATACCAAAGAGGTGTTTAGCTTTCCATCCCAATGTACTGTAAGTTTCCTGTGGTTGGAGGAACCCATGATTTTTTAATGTTCTCAACTGTGCTATCAATGCATTCAACACGATATCTGCAGAAGCAAAATAAGTTAATGTGACCATACTGATGAGAATTGATAATTCAGAATATTATAAACTATATTTCTTTAGTTGTCTACTATACAGAATACAGTAGTACAAGTTAAAGTAATTTCGCCTGAATGATTGCGTTGCATCAAGATTAAATTTGGTAACATCTCCGTCGCAGCTACTAATAAGTGATATCACAACTGACGATAGTTTTACAGCCCTGGGCAAGTTCATTCCTTACTGCAGAAGAAACTAACTTTCGACATTTCAGCACATCATGAGGAATTAAAAGCCATTCACCTGGAGCACAGTGTGAATTTTTACAGAAATTACATTTAATATGATTTAGGCATATTGCTAAATTGCATTCATTTTCTATTTACAGCAGTATATGAGCTTATTCACTAAAATTACTAACCTGTTTTCTTCATACGGCGATGTTTTCTTTGTGAAGGGCTGAAGGCCCAAGTGAAAATTTTTCCTCTTCATTGGGTTCATTAAAATGTTCTAGCTGTAAACTACTATCTTTTTCCAGCGTACTCCTGGCTACTTCAATGTTCACTCGCTTTTGTGCCGCATTGCGTCTTACTGCTGCATTTTTATTTGGTTAAGATTTTTGTCAACACCAGCCATGACTGCCAATCTGTCTGTCTGCATTGATATAAGAAATTGTCTGTCCTCATCATTTCGGAGTGTTTCAGAGCATTTTTGGGCCAGAATGGCATTGTTTTTTCCACTGATTCTTTGTAATTGTCAATCCTTTAGGTTTTCCTGAATCGCGTATTTTGCTGGTATTTTCAACAAACTTTGCATATCCTCATACAGTTTCACTATACTGTATAGGCTACTGTGCCATTTTATTATTGGCTATAATCGGTATTCTTGCACAATTGTATATGGGGACGATATAGTGTATGACGTATAGGCTCCAATTTGAGTATTTTAATTGGGATGAGGTGGTCCTAAACATCAACTATTTTAGCTGAAACTTCATATTTTTGTTATTTGAGTAGAACCTCACCACCAAAAAAAAGTAATCAGAAAAATATTTATATGGGGGCACCAGCCACACCCTAGTGCAGATTCGATGCCGCTCAAGAGCGTGATGCGGCTGTGTCTTTGGCAGGATTCCTGATGACATGCTTGAAGGTGGACTCGAAGATTGGCTTTCTTGTCTTGCCATTTACTCGTAACTCAACTTAAATTTTCAACTACTTAGCGTAAGCCTGGATAGGACAAAAAGTGCTACACAAACCGTAAATAGGCTATGCGCTGTTTGCCAGCCATATACAATCTATAATTGTCTGCCAGTAAAATACCGTATGCAGAATTTACCCTCCCGACGTAAAAGTTGCTCTACTTGTCGAAATCCCTTTGTAAGGGCACTACAATATGGTTTCTAGAAGGCATTTGCAACATTTTTAGACCCTTCCCCCTTTCATCTGGAGTGCTTTCCAAAGAGGGTGCTGCACCTATTGTTATACTTAGCGTGTTTCTATCCTGATTTACGGAATTAGGCTACAAGATTTAATATCAGAATATCCCTGTCGTGTCTTCCTTAAGCAAGTAAATAAATTCTATAAAAGCTAAAATTAGTTTTATTTGGATTGTTCCCCGATGTCAACGGAGTAATTCTTCATTCATGCGTTGCGGTGATGACACAATATATGTAGGCTACGATTTGTCCACGGTTCCTTTATGTTCATTTGTTGAGTCGTCGTGGTATGTGTATTATTGATAACCAATGCGCCTTTGCTGATTAGACGTTGAGCTGTTGAAACGAAGAAAATTAAGTAGGCTACATAAAATTTATTCAACTCAAACGATATGTTTTAACCTATTTGCAGAGATGTACGTATAGGCCGCAAATTCTACTTTTTTTACAAGTTGCGTTGGCGCATACGGCGTATGGTTTTTCGAACGTTTGCGTTAACGCTGACGGCGTCAATACTTTTTGTATGCGCGTACATCACTGCCTATTTGTGGCCTAGAAATTTTTACTTTAACGCCATAACTTGATCCAACAGCCCCACATTTCCTGGATAATTGGAGTCTTTTCCCATACAAAGAAATCCAAAGATTCCAACTCTATAATTGGGCACAACAACCACAACGTCATGGAGTCCACTTAGTATGTGTCCATTGTAACCAAATTGAGAACCAAAAATAAATCCTCCTCCATAAATCCAAAACAAAACCTAAATTCAAACAGACATAGCTAAAAACAATTGGTTGGTTTAGAATATTTATCCTCGGAATTAAGTTATTTTTGGAAGTTTCGTATACTTGTAAAGGCCTTTGACCTCTGACGCAGAGTCCATTACCAAGATTGGCAGAGTGAAGTTCCCACTTGTTGTTGCTGGAGAATTATTCCATCTACTGGGTTTCGTTCAATGGAGAGCAGTCATTTAAACTGCGTTGCTAAAGCGCACACCTCAAGAAACGAACTAGCGACGCTTTGATGAGTAAACCACTGAGCAAATGGAGCGGAAAAGTATTTTGTCCAAAATGCCTGATTATTATATTTTACAAATACCGGTAAATTTGCTGATTTCGAAGGATTGGTTGTGAAAACTCTCAAGTGCAGACAATCTTCATCGACTTCACCATGTTTTGCATCTAGTTCTGTGTTAAACATGAAATACTTTGCAAGATTGTTTTCCATTTCCCGGCTTTGTTGAGGACCCGGTGATTTCTTTTCCCCATCACGAATGCCTGTCCATGGCTCGGGTCTGTGTGTTGAATAAAATAAATTCATTACTAAATAATGTTTAAATATCTTTGTTTGGGGAGTCTCCTCGTTTTGAATAGCTTTCTCTAATGTTGTCTACAGGTTAATTTGAATGAGTCTGCTTTGACGAGTAACCAATACTAAATTCGACTAACCAACACCTGAAAGGATTTTAAACAACTATCGACACCACGCCGACGTTGATGTTGTTGTTTGAACCTTTGGTTCTGTTCATAGCCTTTTCCACTCGATTTTATCTTTTTTTTTCGAATTGTAGCCTACTGAGAGACATCTTCAAGCCATCTGGTCTTTGATCTCTTCCAGATGTCGATAAGCAAAACTCTTTAGTCACAAAAAAACACTCCCCTCTACATTTTTTAAAGAAAGACATTGGCTTCCTTGCCTTCCTAGGTCTTTAAATGATCAGTAGTGTTGTCAAGGAGGTCAAGGGGATACTTCTAGACACAGGGGAAAAAAATCACCTCGTATTGTTTGCAGTTCTAATAATTTTTGGGTGTCTTGCTTTGGAGGCCCGTGATTTTCATTAGTACCCGGCCTAAATTATCCACTTTTGTATTGAATTGTTTTTTTATTGATCCGAGTTACAAAATCAATTGTTTATTTAGCTGATAGATTACAATTATCACAATCTTTGGGGCTATAATAGGCTATAAGCAAATTGTTTCGTTTCGAAATTAAAAAAAAAAGATACGGTAAATGCTTTATTTTGAAATTAAAAAAAAAATTTCCTCTAAATGAAACATTTTATTTTATTTTAAACTGATTTTCACAACAAACCGCTTACGGTACATCCCTACCACACGTAAAATAATTTCTTCAATCATTTTGTTGTAATAAAATATTTTTACATAGCTCAAAATGTTTTAAAATATTTGGCGCTCACTTGCCAGGAGGCTCGAACCGCAATTCTCCGACTGGTGGTTTTGCAAATGGCAAGTTGTTGTAAATGTAAACTTGTTTGCCTTCAGGTTGTATGTGAAGTGTACGACCTTTCACTTTCCCAAGCTTTGTTTCAACCACAGGACAAGTGCCTGCCATTGTTGCAAGGTAACGTCAAAGTTTTACGAACTATCGACACTCTACTAAATAGCCAATGCAGTGTTACGGTATTATTTATTGTCACTCTATAACTGCCGAGGTCTTTTAACAACAGGATTCATTTTCAATTTTTTTATCAGATCTAAGATGTTATCACAATAATACCCGACTCATCCTCACTGCGTTATACAAGAAAGAACACAGTCGGTACCGTTTAAAAGTCTTCGGTTTGACCCGACCTGGAATTGATCTCAGACCTACCAGCACTACAACCAAAGGCGAAACCTCTCGCCACTGAGATGGTAATACTACTTCCACTGTATTGTAGCCTGCTCGTATGTATTGTACACTTGGCACAAGTCGCAAAATTAAAAATCGTTGGCTGCAAGTTTTAATATTGATAAGTGCGTTTAAGCATACATCAGACTGACAATTACAATATGTTGGCTTCTCTAACGTAGTCTAGTCAGTGCTTAAATAACCTATAATAGGGGACGACTCACTTCTACTGTACAGCAGCTGCCAATTCTTTCGAGAACTCATTATGGGATAAAAAAAATCTAAATTAAAAAGGATAATCTTAGACACAAGAGAGCAGCAAAATATTCCCAATTGCACAGTGGATATACACTTAGCCTGACGAAAAAAGGACAAGGCCAAGCAACGACTGTCTAACTCTAGGAGAGTGTGCTTGATCAATGCATTTCAAAACCAACTCCCTCACAAGTCTACAAGTATGAGACACTGACAGTCTTAATTTTCCAAAAATACTTTTTCAGATTGAAAGACACCGATCTGAATATAAATAAACATGAAACCTTCAGTCTACACAGTCTACAGTTCCTTAGAAAGTCTCTCAGTTCTTGTCTGCCAGTGATATAGAAGCAATGCATAGATTCAAACATGCTTTAGCGGTAGAATACTCAGCCCACCCATTGAGAATGCAGAAAAACCTCAAAGATTGAGTGCTTCAACTTTTCAGATCTACACGTTTACAAGTAAAATGGAATATTGTCTGTTTTCCTAAGGCAAACAGCCTTCCTAAAGCAACCTTAGCAGTTTGCAGCCTAAAAGCAAACATGGTGAATCATAAAACTACCGGTAGCCTACACTGATTAAACTAGTGCGTTAAACTTCTTTTCAATTGAAGTTTGTTTGATGTAATTTAGCTTACCGCTTCACTGTTTGAATGATTCAGTAGTCTATGCAGTCTCAAAGCAGGCCCGGATTTAGGGGGGGGCAGAGGGGGCAGGTGCCCCGGGCCCCCCGACTTTTGAAGGGCCCCTCTACGTGTAAAAAATGTGATTTTGTGTTATTTTTTCTTCCTTTCAGCCTTTGAAGTTTCTGCAAAATGCTGTGCAGTGCTGGATTGATGCTGCTGTAGACGCAGAGGTATTTTTTCGCGCCGTAGGCGCGAAAATTTTTTTTGCAGGGGGCCTCCCTATCTAAAAGTGCCCCGGGCCCCCCATCAGCTAAATCCGGCCCTGTCTCAAAGTATAAAACATTAAAATTTTACCCAACGATTCAACAAATTTGTAAAAAATCAATTCAGGCTAACTGATATTTTAAGGTGTGTAGGGCTGTAGGCCTTTAGCCTACTGTGTAACCTCAAGTCCCACATCAATCTCAATGAATAGGTTGTCCAATACAGTCTAAGGCTACTAAATATGAGTCTCCTACAAGTCAGCAGTTGTCAACTGAGCTAGAAACATTTCACCAAGTGGCTGAAATTGGTAAATGATGAAACTGTGCAAGCCGAAACTTGAAATGTCACAAGTCAGTGAAATCAGTTTGACAAGCGATTACCAAGCAAGACCGAAATGAGGACTTACCCAGCCAGCTAGTCCGACGAGGACCCAATAAAAATTCAAGTGGGCACACAATGTGTGTTATTTATGGGTCACAAATGGGTTTACAAGTCCAGTTTTTCATGTTTGTTTAATAAATTGCCCCAAACTGAGCCACATCTCTTAATTTTAACTTCTTATTATTTTATTTTAGTTTGAAAAAGAAACCAAACTTTTTCATACTGGTCTGCCCAAATCGGTAGGAACTTGAGCCCGAGGACAAATATAATTGAGACCCAATCGGGCAGCCCCTTTGGTACCCAAAAGGACCCCAGTTGTCATTTCTGGCTGGGTAAATCTCATTTGCTGACTTGGCAGTAGCTGAAGTGTAGCCTACTTGCTGAGTTGTCGCATGCCGAGTGGTCCGACGACCACTAAATACGGCAGTGTAAGCAAGTTACGTGTAGATTTTTTCTTAATGAAACTGCGTGTAAGTTATACATCAACCAAATGATTGCTTACGAAACTGACTAATGAAAGGTTCGCCTAATCAAAAGCACTGATAACTTTTTAAAACAAATTGAACTTTACTCCTCCGCTTAAAATCTCAATAATTTTTTTTTTCTCCAAATTCTTGCCATATTGGGTCATAAGCTTACTTATACGCTTTTACCAGTTCAAAGTTCAACAACCTATTTTGGAAACATACAAGGTGCGTAAAAAAGTAATTCATGAATCATTGAATAGCAAATAATTCACTCAATTCAACATACGCTTGGACATTCAAAACAATGAACAGGGAAGGATCCCGTCTTTCTGTAAAATTTCTTTATTTTGTTAATGTTTCTTTGTTCTGCCATTTAGATGCCTATCAGGCAGTTTTTGCTTGTTTCGACCCGTTTGATAAAATCAGCCATGCTGACTGACAAAACGTCGAAAATAAGGCTGGTTATTATTCTCAACATCTTGTGGTAGCCTAATTGGCAGTCACTACATAATTACAAAATATTATTTTGTAATTAAATGCCTGGTAAACAGTCTTATTCTGTATTTAAACACAAGAAAGCTACCTGTCGACCTCTAAAATCGTACCACACAAAGTCAAGTGTGCATACATTTCCAAGCCTAATCCAATCACATTAAAACACGCAGAGCCATGTTGTTCATATTGTGAAATGTAAAATCTGTGACTTAAATTTTGATTTTTTGAGAGGTTTTCAATAAGAGAGGGATCAACCAGATCTTCACTGACAGAATATTATCTCAATTAAAGTCTAACTACATAAAATTTTAAATCTAAACTTGCCTACAAGAAGTAGGCTACTCTATAATTAATATGAAATGTTAGAAAAATAAGATTTTTCCTCTGAAGTCAGGGATTGATTTTCAAACTTTACAAATAGACTATGTTTTTTACTATGTGCGTAGCTATCGTATGCTAACAAAACACTCCTGGTCGATAACATACCACAATTGCATGACAAACATTGAACATGTTTCCCTTTTTATTTGAGATCTTTTCGAAGTTACTCATTGATGTGCAGTTTACCAATTAACTGCCAGGCTCAATAGTCGAAAACAATTTTGTCTTCTTTCTTGTGAGAAAACTGATGATTTGAAAGAAAAACATTTTTGTCGATTGAAAAATGCAATGAAATTGTTCAGTAGGTTTGTGAAAAAAATAGGAGAGGGTGGGGTAAGATGAACCTTTTAGCTTACGCCGCTTTTGCAAAACAAAGGTTTGCTTTGAAATTGTTTAAAAGAGTGGGCTTGAAGCACTAGAGGATTAGCTACATTTTAGATTGAGTTTGATCACCTTGTGATTTATATATTTTTTTATATCTATACTTATATGCGTATTGCTCAACTTACTCCAGTAATAAAAATGGGGTAAATTAAACAATGATCTAGGGTAAGTTGAGCAATTTCAATAAGCTGAAGGATTTCTCTGTCAGAATTTTGGTATAATGGCAGAGCATTTTGCTTTCGAACATAGGCTAGCATTGTTTTTTTTTTATCCAATAAAGCTAAAAAAAAACAAATTCAACAATTTAAACATTAAGGAAGCTAAAGTTATTTATTTTGAGTAAGTTGAGAAACTGCTCCAAGAAAGTCTACTTTAACTACTATTGCACACTTACAGCATCATGATTTTTGCGACAAAATTAAAAATAGGCCTATTTAAAAAACTAAATGTCTAACCAATCTAAACTTTTTTAGAATATCCACCCCTTTTATAACTATCAACTTTTTTTTATTTATATAGTATAGTGCGTAACAACAAAATTATTATTATTTAGTTTTGTGTAACAAAAAAAAGTTAAAATTTTCGACATAAACAATACTGTATAACTTAATTGTCTGTAATTATAATATGCGATTCTCACGGGACATAGCAAATATATTGACTGAAGTGGTATTATGAGTGATATATTCAAGACAAAGTAAAAATAAATTCCACCGACTTGTTTATCTAAAAACATGGGTTGCTCATCTTACCCCGTTGCAAACTTTACCCTAGTCTCTCCTATCTTTCTAGCAAAGAAAACAGGTCATTTGTTGTAAGCCTACTGTATGCTCAATTGCTCATTCTACAGCTTGAATGTTCAAGATGTAAATCCTTAATAAACCATGCAGCTTACTTTATTCATAAGTCCGAAGAAGAAAAAAACATTCTTTCAACTTTTGGCAAGTTGCAATTCTCTGTCAGGATTTTTGTATTCACCTGTATGAAAGTTTTTTTGCAAAATACACTCAGAGATCTCAAAATCGAGCAACCATAGTTCCACTCTCAAGTTGCTCGCTCAAGCAACACACTTTAAATAAAACATTCAATTTAGCGGCACCTCACTGGATAGAATAGCTTACAAGTAACAACACTTCAAAATTAAGTGGAAACTTTACACTGTCAAACGCAAATACTGGACCTGAGTTCTTGGTGAAAGCTCTTAGCTTGCAAGTATCCAAACCTTTATAGACCATTTTCTAAAGAGGTATTTTCAATGCGAGAATAGCGATAATATCTACAATCATTCAACAATAAAGGAAACTGATAAGTGATAATTATTGCCCGTTGGTACCACCGGTAATAAACCCATGGCTCTATTAGCCTATGTAACTTATTAAGCTCTAGGCCTACAGCAAAGAACACTTGGTCCACCATACAAAGGTAAGTCACTTTTTCTGCCAATACAAATTCTGGGTTTTAAATAAATTAAATAAACCTTACTAACCAACGAATCAGCCATTGGCACAAGACAAGGTATAATATGTAGCCTAAAACCTGTTTCAATTGTTTTATGTCTTATGAGCATGACTTAATCGCCTAAGAAAAGACGAGCAAAGCAAAATTACTTTGCACTGAAAGTAAATCATTTTTACAGTATAGCAACGTCTTTTTGCCTTGGCAAATTGCTGTGATATACATTAATTTGTGCCGTGAACCAATTGCTTCTTTGTAGCCTATTTAAGGCGCGGCGCTGGTTCAACACTACGCAAGAGCATGTGACCAGCTCAGTAGCCGAGTGGTTTCGCCTTCGGCTCTGGTGCTGGTAGATCTGAGATCGATTCCAGGTCGGGTCAAACCGAAGACTTTAAAAACGGTACCGATTGTGTTCTATCCTGCATAGCGCAGTGAGAATGAGTCGGGTAATAATGTGATAACATCGTAAACCTGATACAAATTAAAAATGAGCCCTGTCGCTAAAAGACCTTAGCTGTTGTAGAGCGACAATAAATAAAACCATAACATTATTATTATCAAGAGCATGTGGCTGTGTTTTTGACAAAAGCATGCCGTCGATTGCATAGTGGTGTCTCTTAGACTATAGCCGTTTACTTCTCTCATGATAATGAACAGTATATGTTGCTCCAGAGAAAAATTCTTACGGTCCTTCTTAGGGCTATGGCCTAGTGAACTGAACTGTACTTATACTGCAACAATATTTTACAGCAAGTGCAAAACGTTGAATTTCTGTATTATCAGACTGATTGTAAAACGCTAACTGTAGCTTCACGATCAGTAAACAGGCCACTACATTTAAACTGAAAGTCAAAAGATCATAGCGCTGGTGTATTGAAAACGCAACCAATGAACATAATTGTAATAACACTTCATTAATGTCTTGAGTCCATATCACTTAATTAAAAATCAATTGTATTTATTAGCTATTCCAAAAAGTTTTTGGCTTGCTGGAGTGGGTCCAAATACAAATCATATGTATATCCCATTGGGATTGAACAAGTAATTGATGCAAAATTCCAAAAATTCAATCAAGTGCTCAAAACTTGATTTGAATAGACAATGCAAATATGTTAAAACAACTCCCATAGATGGGCTGTACATTTACAAAATAATGCATCAAAAATGTTTGAAGAAAATTACAGTCTACCACAGTTTCAAAATAAGTTACGTAAAATCTGATAGTAACGAGATGTATTTCGTAACATTCAAGAGGATTTTTGTTTAATTCAGTCTTGACAATTTCTTTGATCTCAGCAGAACCGGACTAAGACTTCCACAAGCAAAGAAACTGTCTAAGTCGAGGTTATATGAACGTATCTCTGGGTTGCATGAAGCAGTGTGGAGGATTATTGACAAGCATTCTTTATTTAAACGTAACCTGTATAAAGAATAAAAGAGCAATAAGAATCATATTTCAAAGAGGAAAGTAAGAATTT
The DNA here is from genome assembly GCF_918807975.1 of Aplidium turbinatum. NCBI lineage: Eukaryota > Metazoa > Chordata > Ascidiacea > Aplousobranchia > Polyclinidae > Aplidium > Aplidium turbinatum. The sequence continues at coordinate 54,217,044 of NC_137472.1, forward strand.
TGGGCCTTATCAAGATCAGTATGCAACTCGAACTCCACGATTGCTTGGAACAGAGCTACAGCATAATTTGCCCTGTCGTCACAGCGCCAATAGATTCTAAGACGCAGCCTAAAGACCGTGCCGCATAAACTCGTTCATGATCTAATCGCCGTCGACGCCGCACTGCACCATTTACAACAGCCGTGCTTTCGTAAGTGGGGTTTATTCAGTTAAGAAACTCAGAGCGATGTGTGGTTTCTTAATGGTAACTTCTTAGTGTGTTCTGTAGGTTTTGTTAAGGACAGTACCATAGTAATTTCCAACTTCGTTTGCTTAACATTACCGGTTATTTGTTTATCCATTAATTTAAAAGTAGGCTATGTCTAGATTCTTTAGAGTTAACACTAAATAACTTAAATACCACTCGTTTCTAGCACTAGTTGCAACGTTCATCTGATGAAATTGAAAGTAAAAGCAACAATAAACAGGTTGTTTTATTGCTTCACTGACGTTTCACGCACCATGACAATGCGCATCCTCAGAGTGAATAACTGAGAATAAGTTGACAATTTTTGAGAACCTTTTTGATATACAGTAGCTATACAAGGACTCAGATCGATTTTCTTATTTGAAAACCTTCAAAAAGTAATTAATTTTGTTTTGTCCTATTCGTACTTCAAAAATATACAATTTACCGCTTGAAATAAGCTTTTCTACTACGAAGTATCCATATGAATCCTTCGGCCTACGTGGCCAAAAAGCACAGATGTAAACAGCATAACGAAAAATAAAGAAAGATAGCTAAAAATGCTACCAATTTACTTGTATGCTTTATCGCAGTAAAAGTTAGCTTTTGTGCATCTTACAAAAGAAAATCCTTTATTTAACAACGCCTAAGCAAACAAACAAAAAAATCAAATATTACCTTTGTGGGCCAAAGGATCCATATGGATCTCTTACGTCACTGCCAAAGACAATGACGTCATCACAAATTTTGTGAGTGAAATGTGTGTAGGGGTTCGTTAATATTGTTATACCGAAAATCAAATATTTTGCAAGTGTTTTTCTATGAGTGGCCCCTATAGAGTAGCCTACTTGAGACTATACCTGAAGACTACTATGAGTGGCCCCTAAAGAGTAGCCTACCTGAAGACTACTACAGTACTACATAAATAACAGGATGATGTATCACAAAGGTGATAATCGAACTTTCTTCTTCGATAACCATTTTCTTGAATGAAGCTCTGCTTTGATTAATCGGCTTATTTTACGATAGTTATCATCATTCAAACATCAGTACCGTACGCAAGTTTCCGCATTGCTGAGATAAAAATGAATTAAAACACCCATGAGAGTAAGCTCACATTTAATAAAATCAGGATATTTTGAATATCCGAGTACTAGACTTTCGAATTATTTTTTGTTTTAAACAACTCCAACTGCAGTTTAAGTTGTATAAGAACATATTACTCAAAACCGAAATCAAATATAGCTACGAATCTCTCACAAACTTTAACAGTCTGTTCACTCTCATTAGGATCTTCGTATAATCCTCAAGTACAATAAGGACTTAGTAATAATTTAAATACTATATTTTTAATTGAATAAGAACCTGAAAAATCCCAATAAGAGTGAAACAAGCTGTTAAGGTTTTTAGAGGATAAAGCGGATAGTGCATTTGATATCATTTGCTCAAATTGGCTTTATTGCTTGTCTTAAGCACAATTTTGTAGTATTGGACACGGTTGAATTAAATAGTATTGATAGAAGCCCATGGTATACCTGTAGCTTACCTTGGGAAAAGCCATCGAAAATTTGTTTAAACAACCAACAAAGAAACCTGCTGACAAAACTGTGCCTATAAACAAAACATAATTAAAATTTTTTTACCCAGTGTGTGCTACTGATCAATTTATCCGAAAAATATCCTTCAAACATTATGGTCATTATAATATTTATAGTCTGTTACGTCACAAATATGTGGATGTCACAGACAGGGAAATGTGCGGTTGTCACCTTTTGAAGCTTCACATTTTCGAAATTTATGAAGTTTCTATTTCAATTCTAAATTCTTTTACAAATATGGTTTGTTAATTAGGGCTGTTCGAAATATTTTTCTATAAAGAAGAGAAAATATTCCTGCTGATAAGCTCGACTCAATATCAGACAAAACAAAACTAAGGAGTTTTGGCTTCGAAACAAAGTAATTCGAAATTGCTAAAGATTTTTGTTTATAACATCCGTAGTCAGAAATGGATGTTAAAGGCTATTTTTATCACTTTGAAGTTATTGTATCTAAAGAGATTTTACACAATCATCAACGCTGTAAAAGATGCAACAAGCCACTTTTTGCTACTGTGTACGTTACTGTAGGGTATTGCAATTTGTTTCATGTTCACACACACACAGCATGCAACATCATCATTATCATCATATTCATAATGTTCCTTCCTCGTATTGAGTGTTGGATTCAATGCGCCATTTTATCTAATGTTCATGGAACAGGAGGATGTATAAATTATGGTTCAGTTGACGAAAGAACAGTGAATCTTTTTATTAGATTTCTATGTTGAGGAAAGCGGCGAAATAGTTCTTCTCTGCTTGGATGTGCTTCATCAGATGGCAAGAACGCTGGAAACGAATGTGCAACCAATATCGAGTAGCTATCTGAGCGAGGGTGCCGCATCCGAAAGGCAACCAAATAATCTGAAATATAACATACTGTATGATATAACTTTATTAAAAATGCAAAGAAATTTATTTTCACACGAGTCAGTTCAATCATATAAAGCTAAAAATCGATTTCAATCAGCTAGAAGCTAAATCATCTTCAGTTAAGCTTATTCAAATCTTCTTGAACTTTATTAGTATATTCTTCACTATCATCATTATCGCCTCGGGTATACCCCGACACCGTTATCATAATGCTTCCAAACATGCTTACGTTTTTGCACTCCAGTATCATGTTGTAAGTGGTGGGAAAAAGTTTTTCTCATTTAAAAAATAATAATCAGCTGAGAAGAAGAAGCATCTTGCCATGCATCTCAAGGCATATGTTTACACTGTCATCTGCAGCTTACCTTGTGGAATTGCTAATGCAAGCACTTCCTTCCTAAAGCCCATTACAGTATGCGTCAAATTTCCACTGATGTTGTCAATCAGATAGAAATCGATAGGACGCCCTCGGATGAAAACGTATGTATGTGCGGGAAGAACGGAATAGAAAGTGTGTGAGGTTTGGTTTTTCTGCATTGAGAAAACAATACACACCTGATTTAGACTATAGCTGTTCATTTCACCATCATTTAGTGATTTTTATATCAACTAAAAAGAATTAAAAGTTGAAAATGCCTTCATCATCTTTTATGTGTTAGCTCAATTTTAGACGTCGTTGAAATGCTGTAACAGCTTCTGAACAACGTTGAAGATCTTGGAATAAGTGCGGCACACTGGACGAACTACATGGAACACGGAGTGGCAAAACAACACCTCCCGACTCCGTGATTTCCTACCCGACGTCGATCCCCACCCTCCGGAATGTCCTTCGCAAGACTTGCGTGGGTCCGGCTTAACCGCCTACGAACCGGCGTCGGTCGCTTTCGTTCAGACATATGCAGATGTGGCCTGGCTCCCTCACCGGGATGCGAGTATGGTGCCACAGACCAGACAGTAGACCATGTCGTCCATGACTGCCCAATCCATCAACCACCACATCGAACGCTTGGACTGAAGGCCCTGGATGATGAGACTGTCGAGTGGCTGATGACCTCATGCCCGAACATATAGTCCGGAAGAAGGCAGCTCATACGACGAAGAAGAAGCTTTATTTTGAAAAATTGTGGAAAATTATTTGTATACAATAGAATGTAGCTACTGCATAGAAACCGATGTAGCTTAAATACTGATCACACAAATGTTTATTTCATAGTTTCATAAAACATTCAACATTGTATGTAAAGTTTCCTTTTTCTTGATCTTAGCAAACCTGAGGTTATCTTGAATAATTTTTTTATTATGAAATTGACAAGACTTTGTAAACTAATTCGTTAAGTTGAGAGGTTTAATTTTACAAATTATAGGTCTTTTGTTTTACACGCGTTGATGTTTCCATTTTGTTGTAACTCTCATTATTTACACTTTGGTAGAGATTAATGATTTGCCCAAATAAATGGTATTGCCCTTTTCCAAGGGAGGGTTCAGCTTTAAATTAAACTGATATGTACAAACAATGGTATAAAATTATGTATCAAAAAAGATTTCTTTCGTTTGATTATCACTTACCGCAAACAAAACATACTGGATCGAAGCTATATGTCTTTTAGTTCCTGGAAGAAAGTTGTCCGATACATCAGATGTCACATTTCCATAAGTTCTCTGCAAGGAATAGAATGGCTCCTGGGGGCCCAAGTTTAAAAAAGGTCCAAGTTGCTTGAACCAATAATTCACGTCCTGCATTATAAAAAAAGACAACCTTAACATTTATTTTTGTTACCTTTTTCCTTCAGCTGTTTCTTAGTCCGGACGCTTCTCAAACTGAGTGTCACGACGTCCAATAAATGATATTATTTCTGAAATATCTATCATTTGATGCGTCGCAAGTCCAGTCTGGCAAGATTTTCCAATGCGTCGCAACGAAAAAAGTTTGAGAACCACTGGCCTACTCAATTCCCGTATAAATTTGAAAACGTGTAAATTTTTAAGATTTTATTAATTTAGTTATTGTTTGAATAATTTTTTTTGGCACACTTTTTTGTTATTGTCAATCGCCAGTCTTATATGGTGCAACAAAAGTGGACTTAAGGTAGGTAAAAAAAGACTGCGCGGAAGCATGTATAGAATAACTGGCGATTGGTTTCAAGCTTGAAGATGTATATTACTTACTATTTGTTCAGAAATTCTTAAATAAAATCTTTGAACCTAAGATTTTGAATTTCACTTAAAACAATGATTCCTCAACGTATCTCACAAGGATAAAAACGTTTTCAATTTAAGATATTTTTCGGCTAAGTAATATACTAACTTACCAAACACAGGCAATTGCTGAATCCAACGGCAATAAGAAAAATTTTAATACAAGTAAAGTTCATTGTAACTTCTTTTCGATAAATATTTTACTTATCTTACAAAAAATAAACCTGCAAATAAAGAGCAAATGTTTCATAATCAACAAGGATGAATAAGTGAAATTTAATAGTATTTTATCTGTAAGTAACTTGTGTAGTCAATGCACAAAACACTTTGCATATTGCAGTATATAATTTGCAGCATATAATAAAAATCGCACTTTACTGCATCGAGATAGCAAAAGCTAAAAAAATAAAGTTTTTTGAACAGAATGAACTCGAATGCACAAAACTGCGCAAAACAAAGTTGTTCATGTTTATTGTAAGGAATGCCAGATATATAACTCAATGATTTTATGACTGTTAATAAATGTGAATCTCACAAAGCTTGTCTGAAATACATTTGATGGGCGACTAGCCATAGCCATTCGTAAGTTAAGCAATCACAAAATTATGCAACGAAAAGTTGTGAAACGTGCAGTCAGGAAAACGATACATTTTATATCGAAACATTATATTCACTGTTTGCAACCACAATTTTGATATCAAGCTTCATCAAGAACGATAAAGGTTCAAGATATTTTTAAACCCAAATCCACTTATAACAGTTTTTTCTTATGCATATGATGGAGAAGTAAATTTTTCAATGATTCTGGCGTGCTGTGGATAATCACGCGCAAGACTTTTTCTGTTTAGAAGAATTCTGTCAGCTATGCGGTAGCTCGGATAAGTTGTCGCAGTCATAAGAGAATAAAAGCGGAAGTTTGGTTTGAGATTTCTCCAGCCGAAGGCTGTGATTGAGCCTGTAATATGAAAGAGCGTGTCGAAAAATTCGGTGCACAAGTTTTAGTGTTACGAGTTTTGTAGATTATAGCTAGGCCTACATGATGCTATACACTCAGTAGCATGTGGCTTTCGTATGCAACTTCTTATATCATTTATTTAGTTTAAAAACAGTATAATTGCATTACTAAAACAATTTTGTTTTTATAATTTAATTGTTGGCCGCTATACAACTTTAAGGGAGAACAACTACATCCGGTGTACCTAGCTTATGTGCTCACGAAAACGTATTTTTAATAAAGAGACTTAACTTTATTTTTCTCTTTTCGAGTTTAGTAACATAACATACTGTAATATAATAAACTATATATAAGCATATATGTAATATGTAGCCTATAGTATATAATAACAAAGCATCTTATTTTAAAAGCACGAAATTGAACAACGCATCAACACATTGAACAACACATCAATCAATCAATCAATCAACACAAATTCTGATGAGTGAAACCTGCTGGAATTGGAAATACAAAATCATCTCTCCCTACACCAAGCGTTGTTTTTGTCAAGGTACCATTCATTTTGTTTATCATGTAAAAATCAACCGGGTGACCTCGAATAAAAACGTAAGCCTGAGTTGCAAGGTGTGTATGAAAAGGGTGCCACGTGTGATTTCCCTGCAAGAAGAAAATAAGTACGGTAGCATAAACCGATAAAAATATTGTTAAATTGCATAAAAGTATTCTAGGTTTTAATTTATTGTGGTAAAAAAGTCCTTTCTCACGAGTAGTGCATTGTACCAAATGGATTACTAACTGAGGGTGTTATTACATAATAGAATGTAAGCCTTGTGAATTATATAGATATAGTTTTCCACATTGACTCAATTTTTTTTTAGCATTGCCAATTCATATGTATATTAAATATTACTTTGATTAATTTTTGAAACAAGGTTTAAAGCAGTGGTTCTCAACGTTTTTGTTTTGGCGGACCCCTTTGGCACCTTCGAAGCGGTTGCGAAGCCTTAAAAAAAATTTTATCTGAAATTTTGGTATATCGCTTCTCCTATAATGGAATCAAATGTTTCATAAGTTTCGAAGCGACACACTTAGAAGAATTTGTTGAACTTGCAACGAACTAATGACGATTGATGACATTGACGAAGTTATGTTATGAATTAGGCTTTATGTTGGCACACAGCATCAAAAATTAGTAATCTATATTATGTTGATTTGATGTTTTTCAATAAATTTTATCAAAAATCAATAGAATTTTGAGACCGTTACAAACAATCTCCCCCTTTTTTCATTTCTCATCAATAGTAATTCGTTATAATCTTTTTCATTGTAAAACTGTGAGTGGTGATAGACTGCTGACTAACGTTTGCATTTCTAAGTTAAGCATTGATCAATAGACTGCTGTCTCAAAAGAATTAAGTTGAACAAAGTCTTATTAAAAAATTAATTCATTTATATGATCAAGAAAATGAAGTATCTTCTGACAGGTGTCAAACTCACAACAAATATCAATTTATATGATATTTTTTTCGTTAAGATACCAAACGTTTGTGTAAACCTTTAAACTTTCAAAGGACATCGCACAAGTTCGTTGGGAAGTACAGTTGCAAAATTACGGTAATACACAAATAAAGCACAACCATGGCCATCTGGAGATGCGGCCTGATTTGTCACATTTTGCAGATTTTGATTACAGCTACTGCTAGTGCTTGACTGATATTTTTTGAGATGTTCTTACTTTTTGCGGTTTCCTAATGACATAAAACTTTTTTGTTGCCTTGGGGAAGCAGTAGCAAATGAGAAAAAGTAAGTTGAAAAACGCAAAATCAGACTGTTATTGAAAATTAACAGTCTGACCAAAATCTTCGAAATCAAATTTTCTTTGTTTTTCAACATGTGAGGATGTTAAAACCTATTGTGTCATCTGAGGAAAACAGTAAAGAAAGCGTAAAAATCTAATTTTTAGAAAAATTTATTTAAACCTTGGCCCAAAGTTAGAAAAACCCGGAAAATTCTGCAAAATGTGACAAATCAGGCCGTATCTTTAGGTGGCCATGGCACAACCAACCAATTTTTAAATTTCGTAATTTATCAATCATGCTGCAAACTCAGAAACTTTCACAGACCCCCTGAAATCGCTTAGCGGACCCCCAGTTTAGAACCACTGGTTTAAAGTAACCGGGCAAAGTTACGCAGCATAACATGCTTCATCTCCAATTTCTTTTATTCACTTCCTATTAAACTACGCAAGCTTGCAAATATTTCATAAAAAAATCATAATAAGCTAATCATTTTTTAAAAAAGTTTGTGCATATTAAAAACTCTGCATTTTTACATCAGGAACTAAAAAGCTGCATAAAAAAATTTATAAAAAAACACTGTTTACCGTAACCAAGCAGTATTGCGTTGAACTAGCATATGAAAACCTATCATCGCGATTAGGATCAAACCCTGACGGTAACTCTAGTTCCCCAAACGGAATTGAACTGGTGTAAAATGGCCTCGGCGGAACGGGATCAAGGTACTTGTATTTGTTCCTCCAATATTTTGCGTCCTGTACCAAATGAAACGCTTAAAAACTTATTTTTTATGCTATTAAAATGTTTTAATAACAACAAAAACGATAAGTTTTTGTAGTTTTTGTTTTGTCTAAGCACAAATTTATATTTGATGATAAAGATTTAAGTGAAAATAAAGATTCAAATGCCAAGGCAAGGCAAAGAAATACACTTTTAAGTTAAATAGAGTAATACCAAAAATAATTTATGCTCTTCGAAAACTTTTTTTATAGAAACATTACTGTATATGCCCACCATAGTTGTGGAGCAAATAATAATTCTTGAATTTAATCAGACCTTTCCCGTTTGAGCCAGTTAACCACAATAATTCCAAGTACAAACTTAACTTGATGTTCTCTGAGATGTATACTTATACAGCAAAGTGATATATCATTGATTTTGATATAAGCTAAAACCGTTCTTAAGTTTTATCGCTATAATCAAATGTTGTTTATAGCAACAATTTTTTTAATAAAATAAACTTACCAGCTTTTGACATACGACTTCATGGGCAACACAAAATAAAACCAACCCATGAAAAGCAGTAGAAACCTTCATTTTCGTTCTTGCAAACTGTATGTTTGCAGCCGCGCTATCTGTCTTTCATTAATACTGCTAAGATGATTGATACTCAGTGGAACAGATTTGTCATATCTTGATGGGCAATGCGCATGTATGATGGATTATAGACTTTACAAAGGGTTGTGGTTATAATGTCCATCCGCTTACAATCGATTCAAAAACTTATTTTGGCAAATAAGCGCTCAGAAGTAAACCTGTTGATTAATAATATTAAATATCATAACACATTGAAAAATTTTTTTTTTTTTGCATTGGCGTCGGCACTTGTCCTTGTCTACTTTCGGAGAGTTGAATTCTAATAGCCTAACGTAGGCTCTGTGTAGTTGTTGTTTTCTTAAAACTACGTTTTGCTTTACAACTCGACATTTTTTTAGTAAACTTTGCAATCTTACTACAAAATAGCATGGTTTGTATTATAATAATCATAAGCTGCAGTTTACAACAAAAGACCCTTACATCAATCGTAACTACAGGACATACAAGGAATTATATGCATGTCAACATTCTGTAGGCCCATTAACAAATTTAAGACATGTCGATAGGCCGCAACATTAACGTTTGAGGTTGCGATTGTCCCTCAAACCGCCAGTGTTGCCACAGCCATTTTAAAATACAATAAAATGAGGTTTGTAGGTTAACCAATGCAGCATGGGTACGTTTGTTGAAAATTTTTAATAATACAGGACCTTTGAGCTGATGGCCTACGTGTTTATCCATGAAAATGCAGTCTTTATGTTGTATAAACCGAGTGTGCTAAATTAGTCTACTGCTGTATATGTGCTACTTGTAACTGCAGACAGTGCACAACGTTTCGGCCTGCTCAGTGTAGTAGGTACGCTGGGTATGGCCACGGAGATATATACTTCCGTGTGACGTTTTCCCACTTGTGGAACCTAAGCTCCAAAAATGGTACCACTGCCAACCTTGCCAAAGTGCTCAAACTGTAAGTAGTGAGCTTTGCGCAATGCACAGCAAGGTGCCTCCAGTAAAGTGCTCAATCGGCATAAGCCAAGAGCGTCTATATAACTGCAGACAGTGCACACCGTTTCGGCCTTCAGGCCTTATCATGCAGTGCAGTAGGTATACTGGATACTTGTATAATGTAGGCTATATATGTTGCTACCTAGGTCAGCACCTAGATGGCTTGACAGACCAAGTTTTCGAGCACAGCATGTGGCCTTGTTTTGTAATTCTTTACAAGGCATAGTCTGAATCTTTTAAAACTATTATGTAACAAATGAAATTTTGCACAAACTGTTTTTTTATAAAAATGGCCCAAAATTGTTTTACTTGCTCCGAAAATTTAAGTTGTTACCACGTAACTATAATGTAAAGGCGAGCAAGATCTACAAAAAAACGATTTTGTCTGTCTAAAGGCGAAAAGATACAACATCCAGCCAAGCTCTGTAGAAGCAAAGGGTCTTGCTATATGAGCACCTTGTGCGCTTTATGAAGTTATCGTACTTCATGACAATCACTCGTTATGATTCAGCAAGATTTGTGTTTGTCTCACCATCTGTAGAAGATGCTCCATGGTGGTGAGTTGCTTACTGAATTGTCTAATTTTTCCTACCTTTAGTCCACCCCGTTAGCTCAGTAGTTACGCGCCCGTGTCACCGTGTTCACCGATTTAAACTTTGTCAAAAACTAGTTCTATAATATCCAAAATAATCTCAGGGTATGCACTTGAGCAACATATTTTAAGGTTTGCACTCCATCCAGAAGTACCTAATGAAATATTTCTTAGACAACAACAACGATTCAAAACTTCACTTTGTTAATCTCGGTAACCGGCCCGCGTCAGTGGTTCAAAGCCTGTACAAGTATGCAAAACCGCTAGGAATAACCTATCAGAAGCTTTCCCAGTCAGAGAATAAAGATTTACAAACTAGCCAACCAAAGTAACACTTCGAAAAAGTAATAAGACTCTCAGAGATAGTAAGACCTCTAGTCTAAGGGTTGTGCTTTTACACTAACAGTTAATTATTTATGAGGCGTTTGTTTGTCTGTTTGTCGTATCCAGGCTTACACACGGTGGTTGAAGATTTAGAGTGGATGGGAAGGCAAGGAAGCCAATCTTCGTGACCACCTTCAGGTATGCCTTCAAGTGTCCATTTATGAGGCGTTCAATCTAAGTTATGTACGAATGCGGTTTGACACTCTCATGTGGCGTTTCAGTGAGACGCAGATAAACTGAAACATTAAACACTATCTCGAGTGCTTTATGTACAACTCGTCTACTGAGAGGCTTGGTACCACAACGCTACTCGAAACCACGCTGGCTTGGCTTGTCACCATGTACTTTTTGAAATTTATCAACTTATCTGAAACTAAAAAAGAAAAAATCTACTAACTAACTTGACGCAAAAAAAAAAAACATAAACAGGAATCTAAAAAGTTTCGTCAAAGATATAATTTGCTTCGAAAACAAAAAAACACTTCACAAACGTTAATATTTGCAAACATATCAAGTAACATTTCAATCAACTTTAAACGCTTTGTCACATAAACATAACTGTGCAATGTATTGCCACAATGAAGATAACCTATAGATAGTGAATAAAATGTTAAGATGAAGTAATTTTTGTTTCTAAAAATCATGAGTAGCCGAATTCGGTTTTACAAGGCTTTGTTCGTAACTGGTAAAATCACATTTGCAAACACACGTCTATTGGGTAGGAGCAAAATGGTTGGAACGCCTAGATAATCTATTCAAAAAATAAAAAGCCCAAATGTGGATACTAAGTTTCGAAAACTACATTAATTGCCTTCATCTTCAGCGCAATAAATGTTATATTTACGTGTATAAATACATGTATATTATGTATAAATATAACATTTATTGCGCTGAAGATGAAGGCAGTTGTTAACCACACAATAGGCTATAATTTTCAAAACGTTTGTTTGCTGAACATGAGTTTTGTATCTATGACTATTCTTTTTTTCGAACATCTTCCATGTGCTTTATTAAGTCTGTAATGAGATATCTATCCAGAATTTTAGAAGCAGTGACCAATCCCCCAAAGCTTGCACCAGCAAGGCCACAACCAAAGATATCCTGCCCGGTAAGGTATAGACCTGGAATCGCAGTTTCTGGTCTAAACTTCATAGCTTGTTTCAATTGAAATCGTTCTTTGTTGTGATGAATACCATAAATTTCTCCATGCATGCTGTTTAAATAGTGGTGATGTGATAACGGTGTGCCGCCATCAATATTAGCTACTTTATCTTTAAGATGAGGAAAAAGCTTCAAAACTTGGTTCCAGGCTTGATTGACAAAGCAAGATTTCAGGTTGTCATACACTTGTCCTCGATGGTTTACTTTTTCGTCTTTCCATTCTTCAAACCAAGAAAATGAAGCCAAAGTTACAATAACACAAGTTGTTTTGTTTGGAAATCTTTCATTCCAAGTTGGATCTTTGGAAGAAGGAAAAGATAGGAAAAGAAGAGGAATATCAATGTTAGCAGCATCTTCTCGTGACATTGCTAAATATTCTTCAGTAGCTTTTCCAGGATCATCAGATGTAAAGATCCAATAATTTTGATTGGTCAATCCCAACTGTTCTTTTGTCCCGTTTAAGCCAATCATCACTTGTATACAACTCACACCAGGTTCAACACAGTCCAAACCTTTTCTTAGACCAAACTTTTCACAGATTTGCTTGGGCACAAGTGACTCCAACGTGTTGTATATCCCAGCATCAGATATCACAATAGGAGCACTCAACAAATGCTCAGAGCCAGGATTGGATGTTTTATGCAAACGCACACCACAAGCTCGCCCATTTTCAATAACAACTTCTGTCACAGACGCACCAGCCAAGACAGCTCCTCCAGATTTTTCGATGCCAGGAATTATTTGAAAAGCTATTTCACTTGCTCCTCCCTGGGGATAATAACCTCCACTGCTCAGAAAATGATTAAGCAAGTTTCCGTGGATAAAAATAGAAGTTTGGGATGGCAGTGCTCCATTGTTACCGAAGCAATATGCTATGACAGTTTTTAAGTCTTTGTTGTCAGTCAAGTCATTCAAAACTTCTTCGAGCGAGGTTTGTGAAAGGTAGTTGTAGTCCTTGAAAAAGAGTTTGTCGAAGCCTAATGCAAAACCAATCTTGAGAATTGATTTAGGTAAAATCTTAATTAACATAAAAGCGCTGGAATTAGCTTTACAAAGTTCTAAAAGCTCAAAGAAGCGATTTATTCCTTTTTCTTCTTCAGGAAAGTATTCCAGCAATCGTTGTTTGAAATTGTTGATTCCTTTGGTGTAATTGTACTTCCTAACTTCCTTTCCTGGTTCGTCAATAACCACTGTATCAAATTCGTCCTTCAGAGGAACCCACTTAAGTTGATTATCTGTCAATAGATCCATAAAGCATCGATAAACTTCACCATGTTCCATTTCCCCAACATAGTGAATACCAATGTCGTATTCAAATCCTTTAGTTTTGTATGTGTGTGTTGCTCCACCAGCCCTGTCGTGTTTTTCAAGAACAAGAACTCGTTTTCCGGATCGGGCAAGCAGACCAGCACAAGCTAGTCCTCCAATCCCGCTACCGATGATGATTGCGTCCAAATTTTCCGGAACAAGGTCAGGTTTGAACATTTTCTTCAAAACTTTTTTTCGTTCCTTTCTGTCGGTAACAAAAGGACGCTCTATAGTACAGGCAGCATCAAATGGGTTTTTGGACTTCGGTTTTCTAAATCGTGCCACAATGAGCATGATTAAATACACGACACAAGCCAAACCAACAGCACATGTTGCTATGAACATCAAGTCCATAACGCCAATGATTTATTAAATTTTTTTCTATTTTTCCAATTATCAAAGAATCTGAAAAGCAAACTCTAGTTTTCAACAACATCAAGGCTAGAACAACATCTTGAACAAACTAAGGATAGCCACGTTTGCAAATCGTAAGAAGGAAGCAGTACTTTAAAGTGAACACTTAGTCCGAATAGGAATTTGAGATGAGATCTGTTCGTAACAAAACTGATTTCATGACAATAGAAATACTATAGTTAGGTATAGGCTGTATACCAAAATTAATTATGCAAAAATCTGTTGCAATTGAGATAAATTTCATCAACAAAGAAGTTCAACAGGTCAAAAGGACGCTGGCTATACGTGGCATTTAGGCTACAGTTAAGAACACTTAGATTCAACCACCACCGTCGAATTACTGTATTTTAATGACCTTTTCTTTGGAAGCAAAGCTGCATGCATAACAAATGGACTTTGTTGGAGCTTTAGTTTCTTTTTTGTTCAGTTACGCATAAACAAGATGCCAACCTCTCTTTACTACAAATGCAGTGCTGAGGTAGGCGACAAGCCGAAACTGCAACTTCCAATTTTTTTGATCTTTTATAATTTTTGCTGTGTTGGAACTTTGTGGTGCTGTCGTTCCAATATATTCTCAAATCCACTACTGTAGCCTATCTCGGATCTGTGTTTTACAAAGAATAACATTTTGTATAATTTGCGTAGGCCTAAGCCTTTTTTCATCTCATTTGCTATGTTGCATTTGAAATCAAACTTATTTCGGGCTTGAAAATATTTTGTAATTCATGCTTCGCTTGACAACACTATACACCATAACTTGTCAATCCACTATTAAATCTGCTGTAGAAACTACGCTGTCACTTCATGACTGCGTGTGTTTATTTACAGTCCGATGAAAGTGTGATACAACACCACCAATTGAATAACTAAAAACTGAAATTAATTGCAGTATTTTTTGAGGAAAGTAATGATTTTTCATTGGCATTCTCAGCAACTTTTTGAAATTGACAACGCGCATGGATAATTTGTCTGTTTAAATTTCCGCGCCGTTGTTTTGCAATGGCTGTGCATTCCGAAAATGCTGCGAATTCCAAAAATGCCGTACCAATACATAAGTAAATAATATGCCCATGTTTTTGCATCAAAGCGCAGTAAGCTATGCAACACCATTTCTGCCTTCCCTATCATCACAACTACAATCGCTGATGATAAAAATCCTGGCTTACAGAAATACTGTTTTAAGAAGTAGTTGCGTTTTACAACAAATGGGTGCCAACAGCAACTATTTGAAACTGCAGCAACTATTTGAAACTGCAGCAACTATTTGAAACCGGTTCTAGTAAACGCTCTAGCGGGCACGTACGCAAACAAACAAACTTGTTTATCTCTGCATCTTTTTTCTCATTTAGCGAAGTCAGCTAAAACCGCATAAAAATTTGTGGTCAAAATCACACAATTGAGCATTCTGCGTGCAAATAGAAACGCATAATTTTGATGTTGCTCACTTTCATGATATGAACGCCACTCACATTTTAATTGCAGCAGACACGTTTTCAGCTTCTCTTTTCTTTCAGTCATGAGTAACTTTTCACAGGCGCGCTAATTACAAATGTATCAATTTTAATTTACATGCCTAGGCTACAGTGGTATTTTTTGTCAAAGTACAGCGATTTAAAGAAGTTTATTTATTCCAGCTTAGAAACATATGTAAATCTTGCAACAACTTGTAGAAAATTTATGAATAAGTTGGTTAAAAATCAAACTAATAAATTTATTTGCACTTGTTCATTTACATCTCAAGGTGATTTTCGTGTTTGTTTGTTATTATTGTTTTGACAAGAGTTCATATTATTCAAAGAAAATGAAAGGGTGTTCCAGCGAACATCTATAAGATTATTGCTTAGCACAACTTTTCTCAAAAAAATCACACTTTCTAATTGGCGGTAAAATTACGTTTCGCTGCTGTAGTCCAAAATTAAAAATTAAATCAATTCTCATTGGCTTATTAAAATCACTGTAAGAAACCATCATCTCAAAACTTCAAGACCACTTTTCACTTTCATTTTACTGCGCTGAAGAGATCGGAAGATTGAAACATTGGCCACTGTCCTTCGTTACTTTTAATAATGTCTTTTAGACGTTATTTTTTAAAGAAATAGAAAAGGGTCAAAAGTCATGCAAATTTCACTTTGTATGGAGCTACATGTACTTGAGATTTTACTGTTATTTTTTATTCACTTTCATATTATTGTTTATGAAAATGTATAGTACGCTATCGATTCAAATGTTGTTAGTATTTTACTGAAATTAATTCAAAAACCACAATGCCACTATTTTTCACAGCATTATCTTGTGTTGAAAACCTGAAACAGCACGAAAACATAAGTAAGTTTAATTGCCTTATGTGAAGATGATAGGACAACCCTGTCTATTTAACATGAAAATAAAACATTTGTTATGGATTATTAAAAATTTTCTTTCATCGGAAAGACAAATTTTGAGTCATAAAATAATAACGTGGTTTCCTCTAAAACGCAATAGGCCTACTTTCTCCTGGCCTTATATAGCCTACATTAAAAATTACTGTAACTTGCAAGGTATTGCGTTGTTCAAAAGTGTTTTTTCTTGTCAGGCTGTTATTTTATCTTGGTTGTAATTTCCTCTACATGTTCGAATCAAATGCCATCTATTCACCGTTTTCAATTTTATCAAAAACCATTTCTCTATAATATCTGAAAAAGATCTTAGTATGTGTACTTGAGCAACGCATTTCAAGGACTGCACTCCATCCAGCGGTACCGTTTATGAAATATTTTAGACAACACAACAACCATCGGAAACTTCATTCTGCTAAACTCGTCAACCGGGCCTACGCCAGGGATTCAAAGCATCTACAAGTATGCGAAACTGCTAAGAAATTCTATCAGAATCTTCCTATCAGAAAATCCTTTCAGTGGAGGATAATGATTCTCAAACAAATCAGCAAACAGTAAGACCTCTAAGATTGTAATAAAACTTCTTAAATATAATACAACCTCTAAAGGTTGTGCAGCACAACTTGGCCAGACTCTGAGCGATTTGTAAAGATGGGCTCGCAGTCCAGAGCCTGCATGTTCGACTCCAGCCACCCACACTTGCTGTTGTTTCTCTGGGCAAGAAACTTTACGATAATTGCCTCTACCCAGTGATCGATTTCGAGTAATGGGTAGCCTACCAAATTTAAGTCATAAGTAGAGTAGACAACCGGAAACAGACATTGCAGTCGGCTGCAGCGTGGGTCAGGTGTACGTCGGAAGGCGTACACCGATGCATAGCGCTCAAGTCCGCTTTCCCGCAATGCAGGATAAAGATATTAAAAACAAACAAACAAACTTTAACAGTAACGGTTCATTTTTGATGATTTGTTCGATTTGTAAAGTCATGCTCAAACTTGGTTTGGCACTCTCAGTGTCGTTTCATTGCGGTGCAGTGCAACTAAACAGAATTAAACGCTATCCCAAGTGCTTCATTTGCAATGCACCTGATGAAATGCTTGGTAGGCTATACTCTAACGTTAATCAAAAACTCACTGGTCTGGCTTGTCACCATGCGCTTTAAAGTTTATAAATCTATCTTACATCAAAAAAGAAAGAATTTACTATAACTAACCTAACAAAAAAAAGCAAATCAGGAAAAGAGAGCTAAAGTGTTCAATCAAAGATAACGTTTAATGCGAAAACAAAAACACACTTCACATATGTTGTTATTTACAAACAAAAATTATCAATTCTAATTTATCTCAAACACGTTGTCACAAAAACTTAATTACACAATTTATTGTCACACTCAGGATAAGATACAGTAAAGCAATACGTTTTACAAACTAAAGACCCTTCTGGCATAGAAAGGTCTTCAAAAAGTTATTTTAGATTCCACAAACATGAAAAGTCAATTCAACTTTGCAAACCCTTTTTGTAGATTGTAGTGTATATCAAAGTTGCAGACACACACCTATTGTTTTTTTCGGACGTCTTCCATGTGCTTCGCTAAGTCGACCATTAGATTTCTATCCAAGATTTTGGAAGCAGTCAACAATCCCCCAAAGCTTGCACCAGAAATGCCACAAGTAAGGATATCTTGCCCGGTGAGGTACAGCCCTGGTATCGCAGTTTCTGGTCTAAAATGCATGGCTTGCTGCAATTGGAATCTTTCTTTGTTGTGATAAATACCATAAATTTCTCCATGCATGCTGTTTAAGTAGTGGTGATGTGATAACGGTGTGCCGCCATCAACATTAGCTACTTTATCTTTAAGGTGAGGAAAAAGCTTCAAAACTTGGTTCCATGCTTGATTGACAAAGCAAGATTTCAGGTTGTCATATACTTGTCCTCGCTGGTTTACTTTTTCGTCTTTCCATTCTTCAAACCAAGAAAATGAAGCCAAAGCCATAATCGCGCAAGTCGTTTTGTTTGGAAATCTTTCATTCCAAGTTTGATCTTTGGAAGAAGGGAAAGTCAAAAAGAGAAAAGGTATTTCAGTGTTAGCAGCATCTTCTCGTGACATTGCTAAATATTCTTCAGTCACTTTTCCAGGATCGTCAGATGTAAAGATCCAATAGTTTTGATTGGTCAATCCCAACTGTTCTTTTGTCCCGTTTAAGCCAATCATCACTTGTATACAACTTACACCAGGTTCAATACAGTTTAAACCTTTTTTTAGACCAAACTTTTCACAGATTGGCTTGGGCACAAGTGACTCCAACGTGTTGTATATCCCAGCATCAGATATCACAATAGGAGCACGCAGCAAATGCTCAGAACCAGGATTGGATGTTTTATGCAAACGCACACCACAAGCTCCCCCATTTTCAATAACAACTTCTGTCACAGACGCACCAGCCAAGACAGCTCCTCCAGCTTTTTCAATGCCAGGAATTATTTGAAAAGCTATTTCACTTGCTCCGCCTATGGGATAATAACCTCCACTACTGAAAAAGTGGTTGATCAACGTGCCGTGCATAAAAAAGCAAGTTTTGGATGGCAATGCCCCATAGGTACCGAAGCAATATGCGATGACAGTTTTCAAATCTTTGTTGTCAGTTAAGTCATTCAAGACTTCCTTGAGCGAGTTTTGCGAAATGTAGTTGTAGTCTTTGCAAAAAAGTTTGTCAAGGCCCAATGCAAAACCAATCTTGAGAATCGGTTTAGGTAAAATCTTAACAAGCCAAAAAAGTTTTCCACCTGATTTGCAAAATCCTAAAAGCTCAAAGAAACGATTTATTCCTTTTTCTTCATCGGGAAAGTATTCCAGCAACCGTTGTTTGAAATTGTTTGTTCCTTTGATGTAATTGTACTTCCTGACTTCCTTTCCTGGTTCGTCAATAACCACTGTATCAAATTCGTCCTTCAGAGGAACCCACTTAAGTTGATTATCTGTCAATAGATCCATGAAGCACCTAACAATTTCACCATGTTTCATTTCTCCAACATAGTGGATACCAACGTCGTGTTCAAAGCCTTTAGTTTTGTATGTGTGTGTTGTCCCACCAGCCCTGTCGTGTTTTTCAAGGACAAGAACTCGTTTTCCAGATCGCGCAAGCAGACCAGCACAAGCTAGTCCTCCAATCCCGCTACCAATAATGATCGCGTCCAAATTGTCTGGAACAAGATCAGGTTTAAACACTTTCTTCAAAACTTTTTTTCGTTCCTTTCTGTCGGTAACAAAAGGACGCTCTATAGTACAAGCAGCATCAAATGGATTTTTGGACTTCGGCTTTCGAAATCGTGAGAAAATGAGCATGAACACGTACAGGACACAAATCAGGCTAAGGGCACATGTTGCTATGAACGGCAAGTCCATAACTCAAACAATTTACTGAAAAACTTTCTATTTCACCGATTACCAAAAATCTGAAAAGCAAACTCTAATTTTCAAGAACATCAAGGATAGAATAATATTATGAACAAACTCAGGATGGTCCACGTTTTTGAGCAGCTAGAATGTAACATTGCTTAATACTGTAAACTCGTAGACGCAAATAGAGTATTTAGGATTAGGGGCGTTCTAAACGAAAAGATTGAAAAGAATTCACGGCAATAAAAATTCCCTAAAGCACATTTAGGAATAAACTATGCAAAAAATCTGTCACGATTGCAAGTGAATCAGTTGCGTTTTACATACAGAAAAGTTCCGGCCGCCAAAAAGCTGCTTGATCAAAATGGCCCACAGGCCGCAGGACTATCTTTAAATATAATCGCTACTACTGTCAAATTCTTTTTGTGATAAAAAATGTGTATTTGGAGATAAAGCTGCATAGTATATGGCAGATAAACTTTGTTAGAGTTTAGTTCAATCCTCTCGTTCGATTATGCACAAACGAAAGTGATAACCTCCTTTTACTACAAGTATAGCGCTGAGGTCGCAAGTCGAAAACTGGATTTACTTAGACCATGCAACTGTAAGAAACCATAGAACTGTAAGAAACATAAGACCATAGAACTGTAAGAAACATAAGACCATAGAACTGTAAGAGACGTGTTTGTTAGCTGGAGTAAATGTAAATGTAAAAATGCAAAATTAATGCAAATTTTATCATATTGTAGGCTCTTTGGGTAGCCCAAGTAACTTCATTTTTTGTTTGTGAAAATGCTCTACACCAGTAGGTTCTGCAACACTTGCTTGAATAATTAAAAGTTGATTTAGGATAATTTCAATTGACGTTTGATGGCCACTGGACAATAACTTTACTTTGCATGAAAGTAATTATAAAACTTTATGTTGTCCTTTGCATAAAAAGAAATGAAAGACAAAGAGTATCAACTTGATATCTGCAGAAAAACGATAGGAATTAGAAAAATAATGATTGAAATTTTGTTTGAGCTTGCTAGGGTTAAAGTTCAATGCACTGAGATTAATTTGGTATCTGCAGAAACGACCTACGTTTGAGAACTCTCGAAGGGAAGTTATATACTCAACATCGACTTAGTTTAACTGGTGTTCTAGAATAAATTTAACAACAAGCTATGTTACTACTTTTTAGCAATTGCTTTTCTACTTCAAGGTATTACCATTTCTGCCTCCCCTATCACCGCAGCCTCCAACTGCTGATAATGAAAATGCTAACATTTAGAAATACTGCTAGAAGTGCATTATACAACACTTGGCCTGCCAACATGCAATACTTCATATTTGAAACAAATTCTAGCAAACGCTCTAATAGGCACGTACGCAAACAAATAATCGTTGTTTATCTCTGCATCGTTTTTCTTATTCAGCTAAGTCAGCTAAAACCACTTAAATTTGTGGTCAAAATCACACGATTGAGCATGCTACGTGCAAATAGAAACGCCTAATTTTGATGTTGCTCACTTTCATGATATGAACGCCACTCACATTTTGATTGCAGTAGGCACGTTTTCAGCTTCTTTTTGCAATTTTCATTTATTGTTTGTTGACTAAACCAGTTTTGTTTATCATTTTTACTGGCGCGCATTTCAAAGTGCAGTGATTTCACCATTAAATAAGTTTATTTAATGCAGTTCACGAAACGTGTGTAGGACAACTTACTACTTACCACTTACTTACTACTTATTTACCATTTACTACTTACCACTTACTTACTACTTATTTACCATTTACTACTTACCACTTACTTACTACTTATTTACCATTTACTACTTACCACTTATTCACTATACTTATTTACCATTTACTACTTACCAATTACTCACTATACTTATTTACCATTTACTACTTACCACTTACTTACTACTTATTTACCATTTACTACTTACCGGTACAGAAAATCTGCGAATACGTTGATTGAAAATCAGAAACATAAAGTTTGTTTAGTCTACATCCTTCAATCACACGTTATTGCGATTTCAGTGATTCTTTATTATTCTTGATGCGAGCGTTTCATATTATTGTTGATAAAAATGGACTTTAAACCTACATACTGTACAATACATTGCTATTAGGCTATTTTAGTTTTTATGATTCAAATACACATATCGGCCACAAAATCTTGAAGTCATTGTTAGTGTTACCGCATTATCATGTTCAAAACCTGAAACAGGACAAGAACGAAAATAATTTTAATCGCTTTAGATAAAGATGGTATTGAATCCTTATCTATTTATCATAAAATATATAACATATGTTACAGCTTGTTAAAGCTATAGGCTACTGCCATCGCAAACATTAACTATGCATTATAAAATAATAATTTAGCTTTCTGTAAAACACTATCGGCCTACTTTCTTTCTTCTACGCCTTTTTAGGGCTACGGTCTTTCGCACTCTTTCATTGGATGCTTTATGTTTATTGTTTATGTTTATTTCATTGGATGCTCATTGGATACTTTATGTTTTTGTTTTGTTTTGCATCGAAACAAAAATAAACAACACCACGTCAGAATATTAAATCAAAAAATATTAATTTACAACTTCAAACATTTGTAACTTTAAATAATTGAACGAGTGCAATGAAATCGAGCGGAAATGTGTGAGGTCAAGATCCTACGAGAAAAAAATGAGAACAGTACAGACAACACGATGCGACAGCTGGCAATCACAAATTAAAAAAGAAAGATATGAAGAAGAAGCAAAAATGAAAATCTTGGGAAACGATGAAGTTGAGATGGGATGAGGTATAGAACAAAGTACGATGTGAAAGACGAGGGAGAAACCATTCAAAATGGAATTTAATTCAGTAGAGAATTTTACACTGTGGGTTGGAAAATAATCCAAACAAGCCTGCGTGTAGTTTAAATGTGTCTATTGAGTTAAACGAGTCCATAAAAGTTTGTGGTACCGGTAGCAACTTTGATGTTTTCTTGTCTTCAGGTATCCATACAAATATATTACTTTTGATGTTACATTACGTTGATATGACGCATTTTTTAGTTTAAAATAAAAGCGTGCCTCTTCCAGCCCACTAAGTCAAATAGGTCAGGAATAGTAAAATTATAAATAATAGAGAAAAATACAATTTTGAGATCATGTGAGCCAATACAACTTTTTTGACAAGTTCTCATATCGATCTCTTCAGAACCTACTTTCTTATCTTTATGACAAACTAGGACTACTTCACTTTACAGTGAAAATAAATTACAGATAAACAAGCTCTTCATTTTGTGGTCAAGCGATGTATCACATGTAAGTATAGCCTACCATGGTTGAAGTCATATATCATATAATCCAACATTTGAGTATGTTTAAGAATTAGCCTAATGACAAACCTAGTAAAGCTTAAGATATAGCTTGTTTCGCAAAGTCGTATACATGAACTAGGCCTTTTGTTGAAAATTACTTATGATCTTATATGTAGGCTAGACGTTCCAACTACCCATCAGCCTACAATAAGTTTATCTGCATCATTAACCTACAATAAGACCTGTATTGAAAATCCGGTAATCCTATTTTGAAGCATCTCGTTCCATTTGGATGTTCACTTTTTTAAAATGCTTTATAAACTTCATAATTTATAATGCTATAATCAACGGTGTTATGTACGATTTGTTTGACGCTAGTAGCCTAACTAGCAGTTTCAACAAAGAGTTTTAGAGGGGTAAAAGCGTTTTTTGAGCACCGATTATTTTCAATGGTTGAAGAAAAAGCAGCCTCTTAAAAACAATTGCATTAGAATAAAAATGTTTTATACTTTCGGAAACGATAGTATTGCGGGAAGGCTTCCATGCTCTCAAGTCCACTGCGGCAGGGATTGGGTTCCGCCAGTGGTCACTATTGTTCTACTTACGATTTCAATACATGCAGTTAATTCTGGAAACCGTGTCTTATGATGATGTAAAAGTAAAAATACTTGAATCACGTTAATTCTGCAATCTTTCTAAATAGCTGCACGAAAATTGATCTCGAGCAATATCTCGTTTTGTCATATTCTGTTTTAAAAAAATGTATTATCACGGTGACTTGAACTTCTAAACTAGCTTGAAGATGCAAGATGGGTTGTAAGTAGGCCTACACATGCACATTCACATGCAAGCAGGACCGGCGCTTCCATTAGGCGAGCTAGGCAGTCGCCTAGGGCACAGCCTCGAAGGGAGCGTAGAACTTTCTTTTTCAGAATTTTGTAACTTCTTTGCAGTCATTCTGTTTAACAAAGATTTTGTGTTTAAAAATATTGTCGCGCGAACTGCAGGCCTACACGTTATGAGATAATAAATGAGAAAGCTGCTCTGATGTTTTAGCCGCAAGCTTGGTGGGTTCATCTAGATTCTAGAAATTAATACAGACTTGCATTTGCAAAGTCGTTGCAAGAGCTTTGAAATTGTTGCAGTTTGTTCAAACCATTAGTACAATTAAGCAGGCACATTGGCACAGATAAGTTGAACTGTGAACTAACAGCATAACTAAAAAATCCTGAAATCTGTGACACCTGAAGATGTGCTACCATTTTTGCTACAATAAAAACTTTGAGACAATATACTAAATGCTTCAATGCTTTGCAAATTCCAATGACGTTTCCAGCATAAGTGGCAAACGCTAAACGAAGCTTTTTAAAGCTAAAACTCATCAAAACGATTCTACGCTCTACAATGGTAGACTTCAGGATAGGCGCCCAGTCAGCAAATTTGTTCTTTTTTACATTGATTCAACGTTTGAAAACAGGATATCAATTTAAAAAATAACAGATTTTCTGTTTAAACGATGGCTTACAGTAACCTAGTTACACTGAGGGCCGGTGAGATAACTAGTCGGGTCGAGTGTAATTCCGGACCTTCTCTGAAAAAGTAAGATATTTCTAAAAAGAGTTTTCTGAGAAAAATTATGTGTTTGGTACCTCAGCCATTATACTGCAAAAATGAGGACATTTATAAAACTTCTCGGGCCTTTCAGCAAGTTTCTAGGCACCTAAAATGCTCTCAGGCCCCGGTCCAAAAGCAAGCTACTCAATGAACAACCAATGTCAACGTTAGTGGCTACGATGTACATCGAGCCTAGCTATGCTTTCGCGATCAACATGGTGGAATTGGTAACAAGACTTGCATATAAAAAAAGTAAGTATGAGAAGTAAGACTGTGACTCAAGCTGTATTAGTGTAGGCCTACCAGTATTGTGTAAATTTTGACTATCATTTATTTTTTAAATACTACTTACTACTGCAAAGTAACTTAACCAACAACATTTTGAGTTACAATAACCAAAATAAATTGCACCTTTATTTTTTACTTATTCCAGTAAAATGTTGAGCAAGAGGGCATAGAAATTGAAGCTTACCTAGGGTGCAAAATAGCCTTGCACCGGTTCAGCATGCAGGTTATAGTTTGATGTGTGCAATGTTTTATGCATTGATTTGGCTTGTAAGGTTACGTAATAGTTAAAATGCTCAAAGTGCCAGTTTAATAATGATTAAAAAAACAAAAAAAAATTTTTTTTTATAACGCTGTTTATCATTTGCATTTGGTCCGATTGCCTTATGTCGTAGCAAACTCGTTGTATTATTTTATTAAACATATTCGTGAATTACTGTAAAATTGCTTTAGACATTACTTCACAAATCACTTTTGTTTTTAACTGACTTTTAAACCTTTGTATGTTCGTTTAAAAGAAAAATACTCATTTTGTTGTATTTTGTTTTCTTGGCATTACTAGGAATGTGCATAAACATAAAAAGTTGTATTTCTGGAATAACGTGTTTTATTAAAAAAATGCACTTGGTGCTCAAAACTGTGGCTTTTCGTCATTGAAAGGTACCTCTCGCTCAGCGAAGTTACGTGAAATTCAAAAAGAATTACCTTGCCAAATTCTTTTTTTTTGATCAACAACGACGTCAAAATGATGTACAACGTCTTATTAATGACCTGGTGGTACATTCACGACAAAACAGTATTTTTCTTTCGCTCCAAGTGCAATTTTCGTGTATTTTCTGTTTTCAGGGTTGAGCAGATACACGTGAACAGGGCTGCCACGGACATGAGTGATTGTTGATTCTCCAGGATATTTACTGAAGCGAGCTTTACAACCTGCCTGAAAAAGCAAATGCATAAATTCAGACTTTATAACTGAAGGCACACCTACCGTTCTACTATCTGTTTTTGTTTAAATATTAACAGTTTTACATACAAGAATACTAAAATCTGCAGTAGGCCAATCCACAAGTTCGTCTTTCAAACACAAGTGTTAGAAATTGTGCTGATGCAAGCTGCAACTGGATCATTGGGCAAGCAATTAAGATAAACTAGGAACATAACAAATCTACATTATTGGGCTTTTGGCGACGTAACCCACGTAGGCTAATAGGAAAAGATACAAGCTTCTTCTAATTTGTTCTTTAACAAAGCAAAATTTTTAAATTTTTTTCGTTTGTTTAGCCTAAATCATCAAATTAAAATTGTGAAACCATTAAATTGTTTCTATTTTGTTTTCTGATAAAGCAAACTTATACGAGTAACCAAGGATTCTATTTTAAATTTAACAAACTTTTTGTAATTTTTAGCACTAAGTCTTTTAGCTGCTCGAAATAAAAAATATATTTTTATTCAAAAACGAATTTTTCTGTAAAGAACATTGTGCGATTTCTAATTTGCAGTAGGCTATGTCTAACTGGAACCATTTGATTTTAGCTTCAATGCTTACAGGCTTTATTCTTATAACTTGTTGTTTCACTTATTTATACATTTGGTTGTAGATACACAGTACAGTTAACCTTATTCAATTAAACACGTTCAAAAGAGAAATAGAACTGTTAAGTAGCTTTGTACCCGCCGTGCCTTGAATTTAATTAACTTTTTGTTCACACCATCACGTGTCGTTCCTATATCCGTTTTGTTACGTAATCATTTCCAGCATTTCCGGTTTCAAGGGAGCAGGGAGCAGTTAGATTAGATGACTATATGTCACTTCGCTGCTTCCTGTCGTCTGTTGTATCGCATCTGTGATCGCAGCAGTGCACTGTTTGTTATCGCAATGGGCGCAAATAAAGCACTATTAATATTATTATGCTAGTATCTACATTTTGAAGTAAGCAACGATCATGCTGCTAAAAGCGAAAATCAATCTACTGCATACCTGGTATACGTTTCATTATCTGGTTGACTTTCAATAAAACATATTTTCGTATGAATGTCTTCTGGCCAGAAAGATCCTTTACTATACTGCTTGTCTTCCTATGGTTTTGCACATACAAAAGCCAACATGGTTGTAAACTACACCCAATACTGTGCCATATGTATTAATTCCATAACTTCAACAAATTTTTCAATCAGAGACTTGGCTCTTGCAAAAGTCTAAATCATGTTCTAGGCTTAAGCCTCCGTACGACATTCTAATGAAAATAGTTGTGTCTAAATTAAGAGCAGACTCTCGAACTAAAGATAGATCACGTTTGTTTGGAATAAAACTCATATCATATCAGATGTTGTTGGCTTAACACGAGGTTTCTACCTCATTAAAATGTAGTTTGGAAACCATGAAATGCAATTTCATAGAAAAACATTAATTCTCTAGTAATGCACCAGATGTATGCAAATGTAGCCTACACTACCATTAAAGCCAATCATGTACACTTCCAAACGATTGTATTACCATTGGCGATAATAGAATTATGTGCTAAATTTACTTTTGTCAAACATGCATTACCTTTTTGTACATCTTATATGTTTCCAATTCCTCTATGAGCAGTGAGCACATGCGCTGAGTAGTCATGTCTTTGCTTACAGTAACCTTAAAATTTAAATAAATTAAATTTCAGGCTTCTGAGTTTATGAGGTATTGGAATTTTCGCTTCCATATTCAACAAAGCAACAAAAGTTCTACTTCAAAACTGAATAATTAATTTGTGCAAAAGATACCTGTGTGTGTGGTTGGTTGTTGTGGTTGTTGTATGTACGTTGATTCCAACGTAAATTTTCATGAAAGACAATAATAAGAATTGTGTTTTAATTTGCGCCCATTGCGATAACATACAGTATCCTGCAATCACAGATTACAACAGATGCAACAGACGACAGGATGCAGCGAAGTGACATATAGTCTTCGAGTCTGCCCTTATTTTGGCTTGCCATTAAGTGTCTTTGCAAAGACACAGCCGCGTGCTCTGGAGCGGTGTTGAACCCACGTCCTTTCGAATGTCGAGCAGACGTTCACACCGCTCGGTTACGCAACAATCGATAGCCTATTTAAATTTCAAGTCATTAGGATTTCTTTGTTTAGTTTTGTACTAAATATTCCACAAACATAACTTTTGATATATTTAATGACTCTGATCCACACATCTACGTAATGTTGAACTTACAAAAAAGGAACTCTGTAGGGACACATGCGACCACATTTTTTCAATATTTTATTTTAATCTTCTATACTGTATTATGTTAAGTCGTAGGAACATAAGCGATACACTGCGAAATTTAATCAAACCATCTTAAAAAGTTGAGTGATATAAGAAAAACTAACCAAGTGCAGCTTTAAGATAAGTTAAATGAAAAAAAAAAAGAAGATAAAAAAATGATCTGATAATAATAAAGTGAAATTGTTTTTAAAAGTCGACAAACCTCTTTTTCAATTCTCTTTTCAATGCATGCTAATGGTTTATAAATTGAGCAAAACTTGTATTGGTTGGTTTTGTTTTTGAATTTTTATCCGCGGACTGACAAGGCCTTGATTGGTTATTCCTGGTAGTTTCGCATACTTGTAGAGGCTCTTGACGTAGGGCCGGTTACCGAGATTGGCAGAGTGAAGTTTTCCGATTGTTGAAGTGTTGTTGGTGGGAAATTATTCTATACACTAGATGCCGCTGAATGGAGAGCAGTCCTGAAATGGTTGCTCAAGCGCACACCCCGAGAGTCGAACCAGAGCAGCGTGATCTTGAGCCGGGCGAGTAACCACTGAGCTAACAGGGCGGATATCCCCTGTGTATGATCAGGTGTGTCACAGTAGCCTAACTTTATATATACCGAAATTGACAGAGTGAAGTTTTCTGATTGTTGATTGTTGTTTTGATTATTGTTGATTGATTGTTTGATTGTTGTAATGATTTAATAATGATAATAATACAATTCTTTCCTCCACACTTGCTTGGTTTCCTGTGTGTAGTGCAAGAACAAACAGCGAAATTCTATGAAAATCTTCGTACTCATGTTATCGTAAGTCGTTTATTGTTTCATTTTTTTTCCACTAACCAGTTGAAGAGTTTTTACTAAACAGTCTTAGTGTACATTATGTTAACATGACACTAAAACATGTAGGAGGCTATTTATTGCATGGAAGAAAAAACAAGAACGAAAAAAAACGAAGGTTTGAACGTGTTTTATCACGACCATCAAAGCTTACAACTTTGATATTTGAATTAGACAACAATGCAGCCGCAACTGTTTAATCACTATTATTGGCCTTTCCAATCGTGAAACAAAGTTACACGTCCTAGCTTCATAATGCTTTTTGTAGAATCATTGGCATCTTGCCATCCTATTACAACTTTGAAAGGAGACTTTTGACATGTCGATATGAGCTCATTTTATACACTTAATCGTGTACCTTCACATAAGGCAACCAAGCAAATCTTTACAATAGACATGTTATGGTATGACTGTGCAGTCTTTGAGTATAAGATATTTATGTAGCCTATACTTCATGCAGTTATACAGTACTGTACCTTTGCTACTTTTTGTTTCTTGGCTCAAACTGCATTCTGCAACATAATTGCAGAAAAGAATTAAGTTTTCAAATTGTTCTTAAAATGAATGAAAAAGTAATTGATTACGCTCGTTCTGTGAATAATCTGACCAACTGAGATTGCCAGTTTCTTTGGATTGAATTCAAAATGTCTGTTTTTACCAATTATGTTTTTAAAAGTCCCAGTAGCCCATTTCTTTTGTTGGTATATTTGTTTGGCAATAGTTACAATGTATTTCCGCAACGCTAATACAATCAAAGCAACTAATGTCTGTACAAAATGTCAACAATGTTTTGAAATCTAATTGAATTTAATACAAAAACTGCCTGATTTCAAAAACCGAGCTAAACTTAGCTGTCAAATTATTATATTTTTTATGCTGATTAATTGATTAATAATGGTATGTAGACTAATAGGAAGTGACAATTAGTATCTTATTACATTGAAAGGTGGAAATAAAAGAGTTGCAGTCTAGACTTAGACTCAGTAAATAGACCATTTCATATTGGCTTTAGAACGTGTTTGAAATATTTTTTACACTTAGTAATTTCAAGACAAATGCAAGAGTAGGCTACAGCAGGGCTTCCCAAACTGGGGATCGCGTAACGAACTGTCATGCTGGACAGGTAGTCATTACCTGATCTAGCTCCCTAAAGAAGTCAATCGTATCTGACTGGCAAAACTTTGGAACAAGTAAAAATTATTACACGAAACACCTTGTGATAGCTTAGCTTAGTTTACACCAGGAGCGTATCATTTTATTAAACTATAGCAAAATGTTTTCCTTGTGATGCGCTTTCATACGAAAAAAAAACTACTAAGCATGATCATTTGATTTAAATTCGTTCAAATCATCTTTGTTTAGGGCTCTATAAGGTTATATTTCTACTCAGTACGGTATTTTTTTATAAAGTGTATGGAGAATCAGCAGATATGGCATATGCATTTCGCTCTATTACTGTAGAGCTCTACTACTCTACAGTCGTTGAGCGAATGCATAAATAGGGCTCTGCTGATTCTACATGCACTTTTAAATAAAAGAATACCGCGCTGAATAGATAGTTGATGGAGATTCGCCGACCTGCTGCTTCTTAGTCAGGAGATCCCCTATCCTTAACGCAACCCAATAAATGTATTATATTTCTATATTTTTACTACTCCAGATTATCGATATTTTCGAGATGTCGCCGAAAGCCTATCCATGAGAGAAGCCTCACTTTGGTCTCATCATTTCACTTTTAAACAGGCAAACTTTTTGGCAACTTTATAGACGGAGAATAGTAGGCTATATTGGTTATTGATTCGGTTTTCTCCTAGAGCCACTCTCCTATGAAGATATCAGTTCCCATCACTGCGTAATTGAGCGGAATAGCTTGACGACAGTATCAAAACAACTGGTATGCATTTCCCCTGTCTTTTAAAGAATATGTCGACTGGATGGGGCTGTTAAGAAAGAATGTAGCTTCACTGTATTTTATACCTATTTTGCTTTCTATTTGCATTTCGTCTGAGAAGCAGCGGATACTTTTTTTCTGTCAGTTTTACTGAAGAGAATCTGAGCTTCTCGTTAAATGAATAATTGTAATGTGTA
Organism: Aplidium turbinatum; assembly: GCF_918807975.1. Taxonomy (NCBI): domain Eukaryota; kingdom Metazoa; phylum Chordata; class Ascidiacea; order Aplousobranchia; family Polyclinidae; genus Aplidium; species Aplidium turbinatum. The sequence goes on from NC_137472.1 coordinate 54,248,009, forward strand.
ATTGTAATTCTACTCTTATAATGTGTAGGCCATAAAGCGACACAATTTGCTACACTTAGTTATTATACTGGTTGTTTTTGACTCTTGATCCTCGAGCTGACAAAGCCTTAATAGGTTATTCCTGGTAGTTTCGCATACTTGTAGAGGCTTTTGACACAAGGCCGGTTTACCGAGGAATTATTCCATACACTATAGGCGCCACAAAATGGAGAGCAGTCCTTAGAATACGTTGCTCAAGTGTGTCAGTATTTTATTTCCACAAAAGTTGGTTTCATTGTTGCAAATTTATATTTAAGTCAGACTACAAATCCGTTCAAAATATCGCTTGTTACATAAACTCGTGGTTTAATTTGCTTTTAACAAAGTCATGGTTTTAGATTACTGTTAAATTAACAAAATCCTAAAAGTTACAAAGTTTACAGAAAAAAATTGAGAAATTTCAACCCTCAATAAGCTAAGAAACTTGCTGAAGAAATGATTATGGTTAACATTTAAAAAAAAGTGGCCACCACTGTATCACGACTTTACTTTAACGCAGTTCTGAAACATTTATTAAAGCAAGTGGAGTACTATAGGCTAAAGCTAGCAAAAAATTGGTTAAAGCGATTGTTGGAAATTGATTGCTTCACTGCAGTGCTGTAATTGGGTAAAATAGCTGGAATATGTTGCATATTGAAACCAAGAAAGTAAACATTTCATGATTTAAACACTCTTGAATCAAATAAAGAAGTTTTTGCAAATAAATTGAAATTTAAAACGTATCAACATTTCAAAAAAATTACATTCTATCATCGTTATCATGTGATCATTCTGGGTAGGCCTGTTGAGATTCTATCTTCCTTCGTAAGTTAGCTTTCGAACTGTTCGCCGGTCTAGCTTTGAAGTTCCTCTTGGCATGTCACTTCTGCTGAACAGCGCAACATCACCGAAGTCCGGCGCTGGTGTAGTCGTCATTGTAAGCAAAGCGTAAGGATTCGTTGATCCTGGTCTCTTCAAGCGTATAGCCATGTAGAAGCCTACATTATAGATGAATTGGCTGTAAAACCTAATGAGTTAGGCTATTTGCTATACCATAAACAGATGACTGGCAATACAGTAATCTGATGGAATAACAATATTCAAGTATGACATAACAATGCTACAAAATAATCTGTTCCACCCTACACTGTTTGGTTGACAGTCATCTACGTATATGAAAAATCCTATTTATTTTTCTTCCCAAATACTTTAACATATTGTGGATATTTTTAATGAACGCTTAATTAGACTATCGGAAAAGTCAAGTTGAGCAAAACCAAAAGATACAATCTTCAGTATCGTTCCAAGCCTTTGCAAACTAGAAGAACGTGGCACTCCTTTAAGACGTGCAATATTAACTATGGAAATCGTATGTTTTTATTCATGGTACGCTTTGCAATATATGGAAAACATCCCAAGAAGTTAACAGTGTTTTTCAAGCTACCAAGGGTCGTCACTCACTATTATTCTGCTGAATTGTTTATAAATCTTTTTACGTAAAGTGTACAAGGGTTTACTCTATCAAAAGCCATTTCGGAGGTTATAAGGGCCGCTCTAATACAGACGAGTGACGAGAAATCGTTTAGAAAGACACCACGTTCTTTTCCTCTTTATTTATCCGGTAGATTTTGCCATGCATTTTAAAGTAACAAAATATTGCGAAGATAACGTTTGCGAGGTAATGTGAAGCCGGCAGGTTTAACCTGAAGAATCCGTGATCTGTTTCAATGCAGACACACTCCACGACCTTTGGCGCACCGAAGATCGGACGGGAACGCAATGTATTGAGAAACAACATGTTCAAATTTTCCTTTTGAAAGACGCTTAAACGTGTTATTAATCTTTGATATTATTAAGCTGTGTGTTTTACTATTGTTTTTGTCATCAGCTTACTAGTCGAGTCTGTTGTTCGGTGGTATGGATAAAATTTTAATCAAAAAGCTTTACTATGAGATACTTTTTAATGGTTATTTTTTATAATGAATTATAAATTTCACAGAAGAATTAGCTACAGGAAATCTTTTTACAATTTGTTGAAGCGGGTGGGAGTTTTTAATTAACTTTGATGTTTTTTTTCCACACGATTTTCACATTGGCCTGATTGGAAGAGTGCCCTACTGTGATAATACAAACAAATAGTTATCTCCTTTATTGCAATAAGTTGACTAACAACAATTTAGGATTTACAAAAAAAAATATCTTAATACATGCCTGCTGGAACAACTACAGCAAAGGTGCTGCCTCTTGGACCAATCGTTGTCTTAGTTAGCCTTCCGCTTTGTGGGTCCAAAACATACACGTTCACGATTCGTCCTCTCACATGGTTAATGATGCGATAACCAGAAAATTTTGAAAAATATTCTTTATTGCTGCCCTAAAAACAGAAGTTATGCTATAAAGATAACTTCTAATTTCACACACTATTTTTAATTTTACTAAATTAGCGTTTCACTTTGATACTGCACATTTATGATCTAACCAGGTTAAATTTGTTAGAGTAGATGTATTCAATCAACCAATCAATCAATCAATCAATCAATCAATCAATCAATTAATCAATCAATCAATCAATCAATTAGTGGTTTATTTCTCAGAAATTAGAGCATAATACATGTTTGAAATATGCAAGTAATATACACATTACACAACGCAAAAGTAGCACATGTTCCCATAATCACAGGGAACAACGAGACGACCATATCATGTTGACCCATTTCAAATTTTGATATTTTCTCACTTCTAAAAGAATGTACGACCACGACCCATATTGTCTAGTCTCTCCTGGAAGGTAAGTGTCCGGCAATGCATCCGTGAGGCTTCCGAATTCTTCTGGTTGAGAGACGTATGATCCATTTTCTAAAAGTTGAGATGTCAGTCCCAGCTCACTTATCCAATGCTCTGCTGTCTGAAATGCAAACAAAGAAGAATCTCCTTTTATTTTTGTCGTCGATTTGGGAGTGAGCATACGTCATTTGAAACGATTTTGTACATACAGTATGTTTTTACTAGTCAATTGACTGACTTAGTCTCTCGTGGTAGAATTGAAAGTTTAATGCTTTTAAAGCAATCGGCTATGCAGTAGCCTACGTTTATCTAACCGTTTCTACGAATGCTTGGAAATAAAACCTAACCTTGATATCACTACGCGACTACCCTAGAAACTCCGTTTCATTGGTTACCATATTCAGTAGTCAAACTATTGCGAAATCGTTTGTACAAAAATTATAAATTACTTGATGTATGTATCAATACAAACTAAAACATTGCAATTTTCGAATTCTTTTTTTTTTAAAACAAATCAAACAACGCTTACTTGCAGGTGTCGGTTAAATTTACATCTGACATTTGATGACCAAATATGCTGAGATTTTTAAAGAAACTTTAAGCTGATAATTTGTTTAAAAAATTAAAAAATCTTACTAGATCAGATAAATCTGTGGTTAGGTCATCACCGGACTCCACGGCAGACAAGAAATATGCAAAGAAAAACAAACAAATCAACTTCATTCTGGTACAATAAAAAAACTTGTCAATAACAGATACGTACTGGTCCACACTGCGACAACTCTATGACAGGTAATAGCCGGAACTCAACAATCCACCGCTTTTAAGCTGTAACTACTTAAAAATGCTAGTAATGAAAAACGTGAATTACTAATAACACGAGGTATGTGCTCTGACATTAGCGCATAATTCTTCACTCACTAAACGCAAAAAGTACAACATTTTTCTGTTACGAGAAAAAGTTTAAAACATGTTTTCCACTTCATGGAAGTTGCAGATAAAGTCGCACTTACGCACAGAAATGTTAAACAGCATTGCTTCTTTACTTCCAAAGAGCATACATTTTCTCAAGCATTAGCTATGTATTCAATCACCAGTTTTTCAATCATACTGAATTTTTGCTTGTTCTGTACAGTTGTACAGTATACTGTAGTTCTTCGTCGTGCAAGGATATCGACAAGGATATTGCAACAGTGGTTACATTTCTCCCAGCTATTTGTACAATGCGACTGTTATAAGACTACTTAAAGTTTAGTATCGCCTGACAACAAGTGAAATGCATTGTCTCTGTTTGTAATGATGTAATCTGACGGAATTGAATCTAAGTTGATCCGACAAACATCGCAAATACCGCACAAAGTTGTTTGGAATTGGAACTATTTAGGTTCAAACCTAAAGTTGTTAATGCCGATAAATTACTATCTTTTATGGCACTTATGTTTTAAAAAAATCATGTTGGTAAATTGTATGTGGAATTTATTATTCTTAATGAAAAATCACTCGAAAAAGTATCGCATTTGTACATACATATAAATATAGTCATAGGCTACTAAAATTTAACTGCACATGGGTCTTAAAAAAGGAAAAGGTTACCATGGTTCAGATTGTGTTGGATGGTCGGTGCACTAAAGGTCGTTGGAGTGTGTCTGCATTGAAACAGATCACCGATTCTTCAGGTCAAACTGGCTGGCTTCAGATTGCCTTGCAAACGTTATCTTTGCAATATTTTATCTCTTTAAAATATGTGGCAAAATCTACAAAAAGAAAAAGAAAATGCAAAGTAAGAGAACGTGTTATATTGAATGATTTCTCGGAACTCTTCTGTACTAGAGCGACCTTTGCAGCCTCCGAAATAGCCTTTGATTGAGTAAACTTTTGCTCGTTTGACGTGAAAAGACTCATGAATGATTCTGTAAAATAATCGTGAATGACAACTCTTGGTAGCTTAAAAATGAGTTAAAAACAATGAATGATGGCTACCAGGTAGCAGTCAGACCGTTTAGTTTCATCATCCAAGACACACAGACCATCATCTTCTTTTGTCGGAAGGGCGATGGCGCAATCGTTTAATAGCTCATCAATTGGCATCATTTGACGCGTGATTTCATGACTGCACACACCACGTAGAAATGAAATTTCCATCAATGTACAGGTGTAGCGCTTTAAAAAAAAATCATTTTGCACAAACAAATAAGTGCATAGAGCAGACATTTAAAATAAATATCGCAATATTATTTTAAGTATTTTGCCAATACACAAATTATAACATTTTATTACGTTAAAAATGCTAGATAGAAAATACGACACTCAATTGCTTTTTTGTCAATTTTAACTTGTGCATTCTGTGCATTGTGCATTTATTCTATCATACACAAAAACTGAACAGATAAAAGTAGCCTATGGCTGGATAACTATCTTTGCAATTAAGTTTGGTGTTGAGGAATAAATGTGTTGGATCCGGTTGTATTTCTTTGCTTTCAACAGCAGAGCTTTCATGACTGTGTGACCAAGCCCATGATGCGAAAAAATTTGCTTTCTTCATTGAAACTCACCAGCAGAAAGCTGAAAACAAACCTTATCGTTAAACATTAGCAAGATCCATCAAACTTTCCATCTGAAATTCAGAAATTTTTAAACGAAATACAATACTACATCAATCTAATTATTCTGGTGCCATCAATAAATACATGTGGTATTTTGTGTGTTATTTTTAAACTATTGATCAGATTATTGATCAAATATGGACTAAAAATAAACATCAACAAAACTAAAACTCTGGCAGTCTCGAAACGTCTTCCTGAACCAACAATTTGCGAGTACTGCAATGATAACAAAATTGAACAGGTTTAAAAATTCAATTATTTGGGCTCAAAACGTAATCCAAGCACCAGATGTGAAGAAGAAATTAGACGACGCATTGCATTATCAAAGACATGTTTCAACACCATGGCAAAAATATTTAAAGATCGAAAGCTCTCCAAAACCTTAAAAATTCGTTTGTTAAAATGCTTTGTTTGGTCAATTTTGATGTACGGATGTGAAACCTGGACGCTAACGGCAAAAACCCGAAAAAAGCTTGAAGCTGCAGAAATGTGGTTTTACCGAAGAATTCTTAAAATTCCATGGACAGCTTTTCGAACCAACAGAGCAGTTCTCCAACAGATGGGCCAGGAGCAGCAGATAATGAGATCTTTAGAAATGCGGCAGCTGAAGTTCTTGGGTCACATCATAAGGAAAGGCGAACTTGAAGACTTATCTTTAAGTGGAAAAATACTAGGAAAACAGTCAAGAGGAGCTCAAAGATTCACATTTTTGCACAATTTTCAACTACATATCAAAAACCCTACTAAAATTTGGCAAAACGCACGAAATCGATCAAACTGGAACATCATTGTACATCGAGGGCTGTATCAGCTATGATACCTACACAGAGAGAAAGATTGCTCAGATTAAATTTCATCAATCCATTTTAATTAGCCTATAGCTAGATTTTGAACTAGGTTTGATGGCCATGCCAAATTTGTATTCATCTACACACATACTTTCGATCTACTAACAGTAGCCTACAGTACATCGTATGGCGCTGGTTTGTCTCTCAATCTGTGCGCTTGAGCAACGCTTTTCGAGGACAGCTCCCTATTCCCAAGAGCCACCTAGTAGGAGATGGGATTATTCTCAGACAGAAGCACTTTAACAATCGGACACTTCACTCTGTCAAATCTCAGTAACCGGGCCTGCGTCAATACTTAAAGCCTTTACAAGTATGCCTAACTGCAAAGAATATCATATCAGTTACTTTCTCAGTCTTAGGATAAAGATTCAAACCAATCAACTAGTGAGTACGTCTTTACCACTAAGATTTTGCAAGCTTTGGTTTTGTTTTTTACAACATTGTTTGTTTTGCATTCCGACAAAGAAAGGCAGATTGAATTGAGCAAAATATCATAAAAAATGAAGAGAACGGATGTGTTAGTGGAAAATTAGTAGGCTACGGTTCGCCGAGACGTTTCAGATAAGTTTAAGAAAACAGTACTTGATTTTGCAAAACAGTACATCACTTAAAATCGTGATTTTACACAACGTAGCGCCAAGTCTTTTGTGTCAATAACAGAAATGACTCCGTAATGTTACGTGCAATTGCTTACAAAAATCCGCGTGCCAGCTTCCTATCAATACCATCTTTGTGCTTTTATATCAAGGATACGCTTCATGGTGGTGCACCACTTTGTAAAAGCAAGCTTTGAGTCAAAATGATTGCCAGCACAATGAAAGCGATTGGGTTTCTTTTCATAGTTATGCGGCTTCATTTGATGCAATATGCAGAAGCTAAGAGTAAAGAAGAACTGGTAAGAAGTTAACTTGTTGAAAAAGACTTGATGTTGTCTGCTTTGCTTTGGTATAGGCCCTACTATCATATGGCCTAAGCATATAACAGTCTTGTAATTCGTAATACATAATCAAGTGACTATTTCGGAAAGCCCATATTTTTGTCTGAGCAGCTGAAATTCGAATTAAAAAAATTATTCTCAGTTGCAGTGAAAATTTCTTTTATACATAAAAAATTAAGCTTGCAGTAAACTCTTCATAGTTGCTTTTCCGTCTCTACGTGTTGCCTAAGTCTATATGACTATTACTATATTCACATATAGACACAATCAAGATAGGCTGCCATTCTGCATTTTTAATTTAATGTTTAAACAACTGTCAATATACATGATTTTCTTCATCAATACCAAAACTTCGAAGGGCTAATGTCGTCTTCAATAGAAGATATTATAAAAAGGTAAAACTAAAAATTAAAAATATTTACTTCTTGCGTAGGATGGAAAGTATTGGATTGATCAATTTGACATGGTCCCACAAGGGAGCGACGATGAGCCCCATATATCACCACTGACACGTTTTGGTGGGCTCACCAGCAACCTCCCAGACACCTACCCACCCAATGCAACTAGATACGTTGGCTCTTGGTCTTATGCTTTGTTTCAGGTAAAAAGTTAATAAATCTGTGCATGATTGAGTTGCTCTATGTTCATTCATTTTATTTTTCGTCATTAACGCGTCCGGGACGAAAAAGATACTAACTACAAAAATCGATATAAACCTACCAGCACGTTAACGAACGGGAAAAGATGGCAAAACCTTGAAAGGTTTGTTTCAGGTGAAAAGTTAATAAATGTTGACCTTTGCTACTTTGCTAAGAGGTCGGTAAATACATGTGAGGTTGAATATGATTCAATGGAATATTAAAATCTTAGTGACTATTTAGTTTAGATGGTTGATTTTGAATCTTTATTCTCGGATTGACAAAGCCTTGATAGGTTATTCCTGGTAGATTCGCATACTCGTAGAGGCTCTTGACGCAGAGCCGGTTACCGAGATTGGTAGAGTGAAGTTTTTCGATTGTTGAAGTGATGTTGTCGGGGAATTTGGTTCCGCTAAATAGAGAGTAATTCTGAAATGTGTTGCTCAAGCGCACACCCCGAGAGTCGAACCAGCGCCGCGTGATCTTGAGCCGGCGCGTAACCACTGAGCAATCGGGGCGGACGTTTATTGTCTTTTATTCTCATTGAATAGTAAAATTTTTGACAATGAAAGGTACCTTCAAGACAACCGTATAGGCTACTTTAAACGTAACAGATGTCTTAATAAGATATGGTGTTCAATATTGTATTAAAATATGATGGTATGAAGATTTCATTACAAATCTTGCAAGAGTTAAAGGTCACATAGGCGTTCTGTGGTTTACACCAGCGGTCCCAAACCTGTTTTTGATCACGCAGCGGTTTTGAAATAAAAATAAACTCGAAGACTTATGTAAAAAAATAAGTAACTTAATATGAATTATGTAAAAAATTAAGGTTTTTTTATTCCTGTTCTACCTGATTTGCATGTACGAAGTGCCTTCAATTCAATCGGACGACGTACTCATGCGGAAGCGCATAATGCATGAAAGATTATCTGAAATATTAACTCCACATTATAAGACAATAATTCAGGTATTTTGTAAAGGAAAATGACACCGCTCCGTTTGTCTCTTTTCCTGGTCGCTTGGTGATTACACTTTTACGCGATCGTCCGTTGGAAGTGTACGTGATCGACCCTGTCTCTGGAAACCTTACAACAACTACGATCGGTATAAGGATGCCTGATGGCTTTGCTGCCATAATACCGAAAGGTAAACACACAACGGGTTGTGCTCAACTTTTAATATTGATGCAATTGAGAACACTCGCAGAAAAACAACCCCACTAAGCTGTGCAAACTACATCAGGTGTGGTAAACTCTCGGCTACGATGTAATTAAAAGTTAGTTAGGTGGTATTAAATTCTTTTTTGACCTGCCCTGCAAATATGCTGCACCATTAAGTTGTAACCAACAATACACTTGCATAAACTAATGAAACAATACTAAGATCAAATTATAATACAATTATGGTAAAGAGGTGACTTTCTTCAACCATAGACAGATAAAACCAAGCAACCACAGGGCATTTAACATAATATATTAAACTGAACATAAACTATAAACTACGAACGTTTTCGGCCATACACAATTACACATGTTAGCCCTTTTCAAGTAACGAAAAAATGACTGATTTTACATCTACATTGAAATAAATAACTGATCTACACAATAAACTGAAAACGAAATGCATAAGAATGAAACGGATCAAAATATAATACTGTACAATGTTTTGCAGGTTGTCGTTAAAAACGTTAGTTTTTGATTTAACAATTGAAAGTTTCTTGAAACAAACTTTGCAATAAATAAATTGATTAGTCTGACTGCGAATTGTACCGATTAATTATTTTTGATTTTGGTAAAAATGTGCATGTGGGTTTGGCACCTTTGATAAACAATCATTTATTTATGTTTTGATTTTAAGATTCTAGAAAAACAAAGGCTGCGGTTTACCAACTCAGAAAATCAAACATCGGTAAAAGACCTTTCAATCTACTTAATTAAAAAAAAAACTATCTTAAAGACAGTGCCTTGGCTTCCATTCTTTCCTGTTCTTAATCTAATTCTTCCATCGGGCGTCAGACCAAAAAAAATGAGACCAAAAAAATATGACAATTTGCATTACAGGATCCTATTTCGGTTTGAGATTAAAAAGACGCATACTTCCCGGAGGTCAAGCTCTTGTTGGCTATACTGCATTTCCTGAATTGAATCCTGATGATGTTACTACTCTAGATCCTAAAAAGCTGATGAAGAGGTTCTCAGAACATAAGCGAGCCATCCGCCGAGTCAGTAAACCAACAAAATGAACTTCAAATCTCAATGAATTCTTTAAAGTTTGAAGCTTTAAGAACTGACATCGTTTCGTTTAAGCCATCAACTTATCAGGCAATAACAGCAAATCACCTTTAATCCTGTTTTGGATGATCGTTTGTTGCATCATTAATTTGATAAAGGAATTCACCTTGAAAAAATATACAATCATAAGTTCATAACAATAATACAGCGCAATTTGTAATTAACATCGTTTTAAAGGTGGTTGATGCTGTGGAAATATGACTTTGCTGATTTTGTTTGAGTATCATTTATATTGCAAATAAATGCATTTACTGCTTTACATTGCGATCATTCATTTGGCCAGACACTCAGATATTGCTCAGTAAAGGTGACAGACAAAAAGATCTCTTGCTTTTCAAACAGAACACAAAAGGAAAGCAAAATTAAGAAGAAGTACAGTCAGGCCCCATTCTTTCTTCATCACACCCCAATGACACGTTCCTTTCAAAACACGGATAAATGCATATTCTATCAAACGTTTTAATACTGGCGTCAAGCTATTCCGCTTTACAGTAGGGGAGACTGGGGTAAAGTGTGCAATGGGGTAAGATGAGCAACCCCTGTTTTTGGAAAAACGAGTCGGCGGAATTTTTTTATTTTTATTCTGAATGTATCACTCATAATGCCACTTCATTCAATGTATTTGTTATGTCCACTGAGAATTGCATTTTACAATGGCACGCAATTATATCAGATTATATTGCTTATGTCGAAAATTCGAAATTTTTATTTTTTTGCCAAAAACTGAATAACTTTATTGTTACACTATGTAAATCAAATCTGTTTTTTTGTATTGGTAAGCATAAAGTGTGAGGATATTCAAAAAAAGGTTCAGGTTGGTTAGTCTTGTAGTTTTTTAAATATTTGTAATTTTGTCACAAAAATCAGGATGGGGTAAAGTGTGCAATGCTAGTTGAAGTACTGTATGTTGGAGCAGTTGCTCAACTTACCCCAAAAGAAATAGCCTTAGCTTATTTAATGTTTGAACTGTTGAATTTGTGTCTTTTTAGGTTCGTATTGGATAAAAAAACAGTGTTGTGTTGTGAAGCATAATGCCTCGCAATTATACAAACAAACTGACAGGGGAATGCTTCAACTTAATCGAATTGCTCAACTTACCCCAGGTCATTGCTCAATTTACCCCATACAATTCATGCCGGGGTAAGTTGAGCAACTCGCGAATAAGTATCAATATAAAAAAATATAAAAATCGCAAGGTGGTAAAACTCAATCTAAAATGTAGCTGATTCATTAGTGCTTTAAGTTCACCCAAATAAAATTTTCCAAAACAAACCGTTCTTTTGTAAAAGCGACTTAAGCAAAAAGATGCTCATCTTACCCCACCCTCCCCTACTCACCAATGTGAACTGACATCTTCGTGGGAGGGTGGCACCAAGGAAGAGAAACCAAAAATCAAATTATCAATCAGAATAGCCTACTAGTCACCCTCCATAAGTTGCCAAGAGTTTTGCCAATTTAAAAGTTAAATGAAAAGATCAAAATGATGCTTCTCTCTTGGAAACTTTCGGTGTCATCTCAGGAAATATCGACAATCTGCTGGAGTGGTAAAAATATAGATCTATAGCTTTAGTTAGAGTCTCAAATAAAGACCATTTGAATGTGTTCAAATTGAATGATCATTTTTTTCTTACATGAAAGTAGGCTATATCGCGAAGCAAAATAATTTGTGATAGCGTCTGACTTTAACTTTGAAAACGATTCTAGTTATAAGAAACCTGTAATATTAAAGTGTCGTTGGTACTAAGTCAGAGCATCTTTCAACAGAAATGGCTTTCCGCTTTTTTCTGTTGTTACTTTAGCTTGCACAAGTGAGGCTTTTACGCTCTTGCAGTCATGCCAAAACCAATTAGGGTAAACCATGTTTCAAGCACGTTCGCCACTTACGTGAAGGTCTTCCTACTACACCTTAGTTCTGAGTACAAAAACAGACGGCGAGAACTTTTTCATTTCCACTTGAGTAATTATGTACCAAATGTCTCTTCGTATTTGTCTACTACACCATTTTCATTGATTAATCAGCAGCACAAGAAATATAATTATTTGTCAGCTATATTTAGCTCGGCTCAAGAAACTTTGTAACTTTTGCAGTTAATTCAATTAGATTAAAAAAAGTGTTGACATTTTGAACAGAGTACAGACATTAGGCTAGTTGGTTTGGTTGTATTAGTGTTGTGAAAATACATTGCAACTATTGCCAAACAAATATACCAACAAAAGAAGTAGGCTAGTGGAACTTCTAAAAACATAATTGGCAAAACAGACATTTTGAATTCAACCCAAAGAAACTGGCAATCCCAGTTGGTTAGATTATTCACAGAACGAGCACAATCAATTACTTTTTCATTATTTTAAGAACAAATTAAAATCGTAATTCTTTTCTGGAATTATGTTGCAGAAAGCAGTTTGAGCCAAGAAACAAAAAACTAGCAAAAGTGTAACTGCAGATACTAATATCTTACTCAAAGTCTGCACAGTCATGTCGTGACATGTCTATTGCACAGATTGGCTGGTTGCTTTAAATTAAGGTACGCCATTAAGTGTATGAAATGAGCTCAAATCTGTCAAAAGTCTCCTTACAAAGTTGTAATAGGATGGCAAGATGCCAATGATTCTACAAACCACATTATAAAGGTACTAACGTGTCATTGTGTTTCACGATTGGAAAGACCAATAATAATGATAAAACAGTTGCGGCTGTATTGTTGTCTAATTTAAATATTAATATTCTAAGCTTCGGTGGTCGTGAGGAAACACGTTTAAAAAACCTTTTTTTTTTTCTTGCATGCAATAAGTAGCCCAACTCTTTAAAGTGTCATGTTAACATGATGTAAGACTGTGCTGTATGGACATCTTCAACTGGAAAGTGAATTAAAACTGAAACAATCAACAACTTACGATAACATGGATACGAAGATTTTCATAGAACTTTCACTGTTTGTTCTTGCACTACGCATAGGAAACCAAGCAAGTGTGGAGGGAAGAATTGTGAGTTGTTTTTTTTGCATAACTTTAGCAACATAGAAAAAGGCATATAGTAAGATTTTGCAGGCTATAATTTTTTATTTAAAATTTATTTTTTTTACTTTCCATAGATATGTTGTAGGTTATTCTATAGTTTATATTGAAAAAATGGCTGAATAAAAATTTAAATAGAGAAAAACAGTAAAAGAACGTTAAATAGGAAATATTCGAGAAAAACCACGTGGTTGCAGAAAAAGAAAATTGTCTCCTTGTAGCACTGCAGAAAACAACTTTTTATCTCATGATTTAGCCATAGAGAGCTTGTCAGCGTGTTTAACCTTAATGTCATCGCAAGCCTTTTCGCAGCGCAGAAATCACTACAAAGAGTGAACGACTTAATTACAGTACATCAGTGTTGAAACTCGTTCATTTGCAGTGTGAGAGCTAATGCAAACTGACGACACCAACTGAGACAGTTTTATCATCTTTATCATAAAAAAGTGTAAAACTAAAACTCCCACAAGCTGATTTCTTGCAGTAGATGAAATTAACCAGTTGCAGTAGGCTAGTTTATAAAGATTTTGCTGTCGTAAGAGAGGCTTTCTCTACATTTTATTCCAACCTATAATAAAGAAAACCGTTTGAACGGTGGCACAAGCGTTACAACAAGTAAATTGTACAAGTCGCTGAAAGCGTTTGATCTTACTTGTTTGGTTGCATTTTCATTCCGGAAAGTGAACGTACAGCAGGCTTATCGCCCTTGACCGCTGAGAACCCAGAATCAAGGTTAGGAGACCTAAGATTGATCTTTGAATGCTGAGGATGCGCATTGTCATAGTGCACGAAATGTCATTGAAGGAATGAATTAACCTGTTCGTCCTTGCTTTTACTTTCACTTTTATCAGATGAACGTTGCAATTAGTGTTAGAAACGAGGTTGTACTTTATTCCTGAAAATATATTTAAATAGTAGCCTACTCTTTAGTAGTAGGCTACAACCACTTTATAACAAAGAGTTTGAACGAAAAGAAGATTGAGAGATCACTCGATGTCATCTTGGCAACACTCTCTCAAATGAAGTGTTTCAACATGGACACTAGTTCCTGCTTAACATGTTAGAAACAAACACATTACCAACATATTTCTGTCTGTTCCATTAAAATTATCAAATCATAACTTTTACTAACATTGCATTGTACTGTATAATAACAACATTACAAAATTTCTTTGCTAAAAGTTATTTTAAATGTTTCAGGTGGCATCAGACCTCATAGAAAGTCTCCATCTTGTGTCAAAAGGACCACGTCGACCCTACGTGTCTGGTGTCAGTGGTTTTGGAAATTGGACAAGCAATCTACCTGAAATGTTCTTTCCTGGCTCCGTAAGAAGACAAGGAGCAGTATCATACACGCTGCTCATGGTGAATACATTGATTTAAGTTCAAGCATAGACAAACTATTAGATTACAACAACCAACAATTAGCTTCCAAACGTTTTTTGGTGATCACTTCTAAAATTAATTTAAAACAGCAATTTTTTTTATCTGAAATGATGAGAAAAATAAAATCAACTTTTTCGAGTTTTGAACGACCAATTTTGAAGTGCACGTGTGACCGGTGGTATTTGCTTCTACAGGCAGGTTGTAAAGCTCGCTTCAGTAAATATCCTGGAGAACTAACAATCACTCATGTCCGTGGCAGCCCTGTTCACGTGTATCTGCTCAACCCTGAAAGCAGAAAATACACGAAAATTGCACTTGGAGCGAAAGAAAAAGATTGTTTTGTAGTGAATGTACCACCAGGTCAGTAATAAGACGCTGTACATCATATAGACGTCATAATTTTTTAAAACGGAAAAATAAAAATGAAAAATAAAAATGGAAATTTCTGGTAAGTTAACGGTGCTGGTCATGCTTTTCCTTATCAAGACTGAAGTGCTTTGTTCAAACTATGTTTTATTTTATTTTTCATCAATCATTATTAAACTTGCATTTTAATTATTTAATGTGTATCCTTACAAACCAGATCAATACAAAAACATTGTACACATTAAGCTATAACCTGCATGTGCTTGTGCAAGTGTACTTGTAATCCATCTTGCATCAATAACATACAGGTCCGGATTTAGGGGGGGGGGGCAGAGGGTGCAGGTGCCCCGGGCCCTCCGACTTTTGAAGCCCCCACCTACGTGGAAAAATGTGATTTTGTGTTTTTCTTTTTTCTTTCTTTCTTTCAGCCTTTGAAGTTTCTACAAAATGCTGTGCACTGCAGTGCTGGATTAATGCTACTGTACACGTAGAGGTCGTTTTTGCACGAGGGCACCCCAATCTAAAAGTGCCCCGGGCCCCACATCAGCTAAATCCTGCCCCGATAACATACAACCCTGAATAGACGTTTCACTTACCGTGATAATACATGTTTGCATAACAGAACACGACAAACGGGATATAGCATCGCAAACAATTTTCTTGCAGGCACTTGTATAGATTACAGATTTAACGTGATTGCATCACGCTTTTACATCACCGTTTGTCACGATCCATTTACTGATGTCAGAAAATAACTGCAAATATTGCAATATTGAGTGGAACAATGGTGACCATTAGTGGGAACCAAACGGTTGCTGTAGTGGAATGGAGGAGGGGCAACAACTGTCATCTAACAATCTTTCTCTCAAAACTAATGTTTTCAAACTAACACACTAGTTCTTGGCCCTTTTTGTAAACCATTAAAGCATTTGCCTCTCAAAAAAGGTGTTTTTGTCTACCTAAAATTATTATTTATATGGAACTACTATACTTAAGTTACTGATTTGTAAAGTTTATAAAGGATCTTCGGTAAACCACCTTTAAATGGAAACGAGTTGCTTCGAAATAAAATTATAAGATTCTCAATACATAGGCCTAATGATGTAGCTAAATGTCGCTGGAACTTGTACCCAAACGATTACAAAGTATTTGAAGCAAAAAGTCTACGTAGGTCTAACCATGGCCGGTCTACCTGTACTTAACTTCATTTTACTTTAAGTACTCTTGCTGATTTCAGGCGTTTATGTTGCTTTGGAGCTGAAGCATTTGGATAGGCCTCGTCAATTCGCATTACTTTCCCTGCTCATACTACCCCAGTTTGAAGAAATTGACATGGAAGCAACCAACCAGAATGAACTGTACACAATGTTTCCTCAACAAGCTTCGGTGATACATCGCTTGACCACAAAATGAAAAGCTTGTTTATCTGTAATTTATTTTCACTGTTAATAATAATAATATTTTGTGTTTCTATATAGCGCTGTATGTATTGCAGAATGCGTTGCTGCTCAGCGCTTTACAAAGCAGACAGTGTCAGTGCAGCAGTAGGCTATAAATAGAGGTGCAACCAAGTAGGGCTACATTATTATCCTGAATGCATTCCGTTGCTGAGTACCAATCAGGAATAAGATTCAGTACCACTTTTCAAGAATTCTTTGGTGTAACTGCTTATTGAACCCATGCCTACCGATTCAGAGGCGAACATAGGCCTACTACCACTAACCATAAAGACAAGGAATTACTGTAGGTGTTGAAAAGATTGATAGGAGAGTTTGTCAAAAAAGTTATATTGGGTCACATCACCTCAAAATTGTTATTTCCTTTATAACTTATAAATTCTCCATTCCTAACCTATTTAACTTCGTATGCTTAAAGACACGTGTCACTTCAGATTACAAACTATGTCGTATCAACGTGATGCAACATCGAAAAGAATATACTTACATTATATCCTGACAAGAAAACAAATAAAACCGTTATGTTAAGAGAAAAAAAGTAAAACATACTGTAGGCTGCATTATTTCAAATAATAAAATTAATCAAAAGATGTTCGAGCAGTTACTTTCTACACTGAACAACATAAAACTGTCAAGCAATTAAACAAAAGGCCGAAGCATTTGAGACAAACGAAATACTTGATAGGAAACTCATTTGTTTTTACTTATATCGTACTGCAGTATATTTGCTCTGAGGATGCGCATTGTCATGGTGCGAAAAACGTCAGTGAAGCAATAAATCAACTTGTATGTTTCTCCATTACTTTTGCATTCATCAGATGAACGTTGCGACTACTGCTAGAAACTACATTTTTATGATTAACGTTTACAATTTTGTATTGTTCATGCCAGTAAAAAGGGAACACATGAGTGTTTGAGCGTTAAAAAACTATAAAAAAAAACGAAAACGAGTTTGCTGCTAAACTGTCACACAGTAGGCTAGGCTAGGCACAGTAGGCTAGGCTAGGCTTCACTGACGTTTAGCCTAGCGGCCCGCTAGGCTACTACAATACTGTAGTAATCAAAATGAAAGAAGTCATGTTGTGAAAGTGAAGTATGAGCAGTGCGTTTATTCTATTTTCACTCGCAATGCTTGATCTCATGATTTCGACCACTGTTATTCATACATTTTTGGCTTGATGAAGAAACAGGAACTGAGGTCAAGTAGCGTATAGTTGTGTATGAACGATGCCAAGTAGAACGTTTGCTAGAATCTGTTTCAAACGTAAAAATAAGATGCTGTAATTTAACAGCTGTGTGTTGGCATGCCAAGTGCTGTATTATGTGGCTTATTTTATATGCAATGCTTCTGAATGCAAGCACTTTTACAGTGATGTACGCGTATACAGAAAATATTGACGCCGTCAGCGTAAACGCAAACGTTCGAAAAACTATACGCCGTACGCGTCAACGTAACTTGTAAAAAAGGTTGGCGGCGTCAGCATCAGCGCATGCACTAGCGTAAACTCATTCAGTTTACTAGGTGCCAAACATTCACACGGTATAAACCACTCGAAACAAACAAGTTTTATTTTCAATTTCCACGAAGAAACACAAGCATCTGAAAGTGTTCATTTGATATTTTGCTGCGTTTTGGTTTTAATACGTCTTTGCCCATTGAAAACATTCTTTCAACTGCAAAATTAAAATGCAAACAACAGCTAAGACATTAAAAAGTATACGTTGACGCTATACGATAAAAAAAACACGAAACCTTGACGGCGTAGCCTCTAGCGACAGATATCTAAAAAAATGTGGCCGCAAGCGTTAGCGTAAACAAAAAGTCTACGCCGCAAGTCTACGGCGTAGAATTTGAAGCGTATACGTACAATCGTACATCTCTGCATTTTTATCATCAATATTGTAGGTTGGGTTTAGGTCTAACTTATAGCAGTAGTTCCCAACCTTTTTGTTGTCACGGACCCCTTTAGACAAATTATTAATTCTGCGGTTCCCTACCTAAATTTTGGCTGAAACTCTATTAACATACTATTGACTATTGTAATAATTATGCTACTCAACTACTGTACTGTGTCATATTGCATTGCTGCTATGACTCCTGCGGCAAATATCAGGTTAAACAGTTTGCTCAAATAAGAAAATGAATGAATTGGTCAAGAAATGTCAGCAGTACTTGAATATTAAGGTGACCCAAAGTGCCATGCCGAAACTTTTTCACCGTAAGCAAATTTAATGAGAGAAATGAAAGTAAAAAGATCGCTTTTCTTTTTTTTTCTACAACATTCATCAAGGTAATCACGGACCCCCAAGAGGTCCGCGGACTCCAGGTTGGGAACCACTGATATAGGGTAGGCAGAAATGGTGTTACCTTGAAATAGGAAAGTAACTGCTAAAACGAGTTAGGTTAGCTTATTGGTAAACCATGGTTAATTATATTCTGTTGTGAATTGCTCTAAAACTTGCCTGAGTTCACTTGTATTCGTTGATTGACACGTTTGTTTCACTCGTTCTGTATTATGCCTGTGTTCCTTGTTGTTCCTGTGTTCCTTGTTGTTTTCACTCACTCTGCGTTGACCAGCTCAGTGGCCGAGTGGTTTCGCCTTCAGCTCTGGTGCTGGTAGATCTGAGATCGATTCCAGGTCGGGTCAAACCGAAGACTTTAAAAACGGTACCGATTGTGTTCTATCCTGCATAGCGCAGTGAGAATGAGTCGGGTAATAATGTGATAACATCGTAAACCTGATATAAAATTAAAAATGAGCCCTGTCGCTAAAAGACCTCAGCTGTTGTAGAGCGACAATAAATAAAACCATAACATTATTATTATCACTCTGCGTTGACTAATCAGTTCGTTACAAACCCGGTCGATCAGTTGTACAAGTGTTTAGTTGCCAGTCAGATGCCTAATTCTATTCTCAGTTATGTGCTTTATTTTCAGTAATTCTTTGTGTTTTTAGATGCTTCACTTCTAAGTTAATTAAAGCTTTCAGTAAAAAAAAAGTTTTACCACATATTCTATTCATAACAGCCAGGGGTCTCAAATCACCAGGTCGCTATGGGTTTTTTGAACTTAAGCCGCCATAGCAGAGAAGCTTATTCGGGAAATATAATTGATTTCTCTTGGCATCTTTGCATAACATTATTTACTTTGGCGTTGCCGCATTGTAGGTAGCCTACAGATCCGATCCAGTTGTGTTCACAGAAGCGTTGCAAGCTTCCACTCTACAAGGCACAAATTCTACAAGGCTTCCAGTCTACAAGGCAGCTTTTTCTTGGAGCAAACAGCAAAAAAAAGTTGCGAGCAGCACTGCAGCAGTAAATTTAATGGTCACTTCGTCAGGTGCACTTTCCCCAAAAACTGAAAATCATTATACAATTTTCCCGGTTTTGTAAACGGTTTCTTTCTTACTACGCTTGCTTGTACAATCACATTACGTTTACCTGAAGTAGTTAGCTCAGTGGTTACGCGCCCGACTCAAGATCACGCGGCGCTGGTTCGACTCATGGGGTGTGCGCTTCAGCAACGCATTTCAGGTCTGCTCTCCATTCAGCTGCACCTGGTGAATAGAATAATTTCCCACCAACAACACTTCAACAATCGGAGAACTTCACTCTGCCGATCTCGGTAACCGGCCCTACGTCAAGAGCCTCTACAAGTATGCGAAACTACCAGCCAGGAATAACCAATCAAGGCTTTGTCAGTCCAAGGATGAAGATTCAAAAACCAACCAACCAAGTAGCCATCGACTAAGGCGTGTTTTAAATCATCAGCAACGGAGCTAAGTGGTATTAATTTGGTCATATGCCACAAACAACGCAATATTCTGAAGGTTGCTTTATTGCATCAGATCAACAATTAAATGAACTTATTCCAAGGGCGATAAGAGATAAAATATACCTTCTATATTAATATTAGGCCTATAACTATACAGAGTCTTACAGACAGATGAATTGTCGACATTTTACTGCTTTAGAAATGTCACTCTTCCTTAGAAACTCTGCTTTGTCGGAACTGTGGTACCTTAAGTTTTCTTTGTTTTCAAATTTGTTTCTATCAACGTCTCCTGGAAGCTGGAATCAATCGATTCTTAAAAGTTGTCTGTTTTTCCAGCAAAGCTATCGTATTTTGACAATCTTGCTTAGCCAACGGAATGCCAGCATTCTCACGTGCTCAATCTCAGTGTCGTAGACATGACTCAGCGTTTATCGGTTGAATGAACAGTGAACAAAGTTCAAACTGGTCTTGGCAGTACAAGCGTAAGCTTTGCATTTCGTTCGCGGCAACTTAGTTCCCGGAAACGTACATTTCTAGTAGACAAGTAGAGCAACGCAGCAGTTCAGCAAGTGAGCAGGCAAAGTTTGGTCTCAGCAGCGAATGCCATAAATCTTAGAAGTCTGCGCACATCAAAGTTTCGTATATTAAGTATGTTATGAGTTGAAGTGTAGGATATTGTATTGTAAAAGTGCTTCTAGATAAAGCAGCACATTCGTTGACCAGTTTCGTATCGAATTGCGTTTCATACTTAAAATTTGTTGTCGATGGCATCAGGAACGCAAACCTGAGTGAGCTAAAAAAAATATATATATATAATGATATTGGTTAGTGGCTACAGTAAAATTAAGGTTTGCATAAATGTTTCGAGTGGGTTTCTTTTAGCTTTATTTGCTCCACCTAGTAGAAACGCAACTCACAAATCTTAGTATGATCCCTACTACCAAACGTAGGCTACTTCGAGCCACCAAAACTGCTACCTCATCAGTGAAATAACAGAACCAGAGTTTGTTGCCCAGCCAGTGTTTCTAGTGTTTTTGACAAATTGACAATGAAATCGTTTCATCTTCCATATTTAGAGTTGTATCATCTCGCTGATATGTAAGTAGCTTAACAGCCTTAACCAGAAAAGTCGGTCTGTTTTAGATGGAATTAACGTCTGCAGCCGTTACAAAGTAGCCTACAGAGAAGCTCCCCAGCAACGGAAAGTTTTTAAACACGGCAATAACTGTGCACCGCTCCAATAAACCGCTAACGCCACTCACTGAGCCAGGGGTGCCAAACGTTTTTTGAAATTAAATCTACTTTTTAAGTGCCACACAGGTTGTTGTTAATCATCAACATGAGAAATAGTCGTTATTTGACATGTCTGCGTATACTTATTGAGACGTTTACGATCAGATCACGTCCTTCTCTTTAGCAATACTAAAACCAGTACTGATACAGATTATATTGTACAGGAAAACTTGTTACGGTAGTCATATGCTGTTCAAACGAATAACAACATGTTGACCGTCCAGCTTTACCAAAAACTACGAGTAAAATCAACACTACAGCAGTGGATATGTGCAATGGAACGAAACTTAATTTTTTCTGCCCAAGTGAAAGACCTGAAATGAGGAAACTAGGTTCTCCTGGTTAGGAGTATAGAGCTGGTTGCAAGGCGCAGCCAGGCTGCAAGATGGTCATCAGTCATTGTTGAACTGGACAGGATGATATTTATAATATTAATATTAAAAGTTAATAATATTAAAAGCAAATTGTCACTGTATACATCTTGTGATAGTTTAGCTCAATTTGCACCAGTAGAACATCTCCTATTATTTAATTACAAGCTATGTTACTGCCGACAGCAGCATGTAGCAATAAGAAAAGTTCAAAGCAAATAATTTTGTCGAAATGAAACGACAAGTTTCACATACAAGACAGTCCGAAACAAAAGCTCTTCATTACAATTGAAATTTGTAACAATAATCAGATTGAAAAATTTAGATGGCACAAAATTTTGTTTTAAATTCTTACATTGGGTAACATTTTAAGGGGGAAACAAGATAACCGAGAAATCGAGAGCTACAACAGAGAGTTTTGCTTTGCCTTCCAAAACTCAGTCCAAGATTCATGATGTAGGCTATATGATATTGTTTTCGTACATTGGAAACGTACGAAAACAAACGTTTGTTTGCTGTTGGTTCAGCTGTTGGCTCAACATTTATCAACTTTCTTGAGTCAATGGATCACTAAGCCTATTACTGAATAGTAGCCTATAGGCCTAGACTCTCAGAAACCAAAGGCCTCAAAAGAAAAAAATTCAAGCCAGCGTTTAATTTACAGCCATCGTAAACAGTGTGCCTGAACAACATATAATCGGCCCGAAGAACACATATGTCGGCCGTAACAAACATTTTAGTATCGGCAAATCTTTTTGAGATAAGTTACATGAATTAATTTGATAACATATGGTATATAGTACCGTAGTATAGACCTACAAACGGTGGTTGTAATTGTTTTCTGTCGTTTCCTGTCATTGGTAAAGCTATCAACTGAAATGTGTATGCAGCTATGCATTTACGAAAATTTTCAATTGACAGGTTTATGCATACTGCTGTCCATAAAATGCGCTTAAACTCTTCTCAGTTAAATGTAACTACAGGTTTGTGCTAAAGTTTAATCAGACATTTAAAGCAGGTCATTTCACCACTTTTTAAACAAATATGTTTTACGCAAGATTAAAAAAGAAAGGACCAGTTGTTGTATTTAGAATTCAGAAGTCCTCAACCTGGGTAACCATGCACCCCTAAGGGAAAATTAACTAGGGGTGCACAGGATTTTTCTTTTAGCAGTCATAAAATATGGAAACAGATCTACTCTAAAGTAGCTTAGAGCATCAGCATCAGCCAAGAGCAGTTAGCTACCGGTACTCTAAAGTAGCGTAGTAGTGGTGGCGGATCCAAAAAGCCTTTAGAGGAGACGCTCGCTGTAACCCAGCTTCAGTCGCCTTCACATGCAATGTATTTTTCTAAAAAGGACATGCGCCCATGTTAACAGTTTTAACCAGATCCTACAAAAACCCATAGACTAGTTTTCTCAATAAGATTCTTTTTATAACAGTAAAATTCGATTTACGTTGTGATTATCTAATATCATATCTAACTTTAAAAAAAATGAATCTTATTTTTATGTGAGTTAGCCTATACTTCACGTCAAAAGTAGGCTACAGGTTTGTATGGCTTGAAACGTTGTTAGCTATAGTTGCTCAGCCAAAATTCTCTGCTACTGTAGATCTGCAATAAAGCTGTTTTTAGGAGCAGCGGCGTCTGCAAAAGAGCAATAGAAGAGACTTTCCTTCCAAAACCAACTTTAGTTCGGTTGTTTTTATTTCTGACCATCACAGCAAAAACAATGCACGTTAACATAGCAGAGGTCTAGAAAAGGGTAGAAGCGACAAAAAGCGAACGTTAAAACGTGCTGGCGACCGAAATAAGTTACAAAGTTTCAAAACACGGCACGGTCGCAACAACTTTTGTTTGCTTGATATTTTAAGCTTTTTATCAAAACGATGCAAGGTGCTGAAGACTTTGTCAGTTTTCATTCAAAGAAAACGGAATTTTTTCTCAAAAAAAAGAATTGCACGATTTTTGAAGTGGTATGAATTTATCTTTAAAGTTTTTTATTTTGTTTTCCACTTTATCCACTGATCAACGTGATTGATGGATGCACTCCTGCTTGCGATGGCTGTAAATTAAATGCTGGCTTGATTTTTTTTCTTTTGAGGCCTTTGGTTTCTGAGAGTCTAGGGCCTAGGCCTTTACAATTCAGTCATATACTTAATGGTCCATTGACTCAATAAAGTTGATAAATCTTGAGCTAACAGCAAACAAACGTTTGGTTTCGTGCGTTTCCAATGTAGCATACATTATTTTACACAAAAGATATACCACCCTCTCAAATTACTTAAAGTGCCCTCGGCCCATAGAAACATTCAAGTCAATACATCATTTGGGATTCTGAAATGGATTTCATGATAGCAGCTTTAACGTACGAAACCCAATAACTCATTCCTCGTACTTTTAGACGAAGAATCAAAGTACCTAACCATGGACTTGTAAATAGTAGCATCTGGACTTGAAACGCAGTGGGTAACAGTAGGCCAAA
Source organism: Aplidium turbinatum (assembly GCF_918807975.1). Lineage (NCBI taxonomy): Eukaryota > Metazoa > Chordata > Ascidiacea > Aplousobranchia > Polyclinidae > Aplidium > Aplidium turbinatum. The sequence goes on from NC_137472.1 coordinate 54,272,282, forward strand.
CAGTTGGTACAACAGTTGGCCAACAGTGGGCCAACAGGGTTAGTTACTTGGCTGTTGGCCCACTGTTGGCCAACTGTTGTACCAACTGTTTGGCCTACTATTGCCCACTGCGTTTCCAGTCCAGATTATACTATTTAGAAGTCCATGACCTAACATTTAGCTTGCTTTTCAAACACCTTATCATTTTGAGCGGCGTTACCAAGGGTTTAAGCCAGAAGCAGATGAAGGAAAAAAGAGGTTCACCATGGCCACCTAAAGATACGGCCTGATTTGTCACATCTTGCAGAAATTTCCAGGTTTTTCTAACTTTGGGCGAACGTTTAAATACATTTTTCCAGAAATTAGATTTTTACGCTTTCTTTATTCTTTTCCCCAGATGACACAATACGTTTTAACATCCTCACATGTAGAAAAACAAAGAAAATTTGATTTCGAAGATTTTGGTCAGACTGTTAATTTTCAATAACAGTCTGATTTTGCGTTTTTCAACTTAGTTTTTCTCATTTGCTACTGCTTCCCCAAGGCAACAAAAAAGTTTTATGTCATCAGGAAACCGAAAAAAGTAAAAACATCTCAAAAAATGTCAGTCAAGCACTAGCAGTAGCTGTAATCAAAATCTGCAAAATGTGACAAATCAGGCCGGATCTCCAGGTGGCCATGGGTTCACCAATCGCAATGCTGATACAAGCTCATAGTTTTGATACAAAGTGTACGTACTCTGAAAATAACTTTCATTCTTTTTATGTCATTGTTTACCGTTTGCAAGTATACTTTGATCGTTCACGACTTTGCTAAACAACCCGAAAAACGGAAGATAACTCGAGAATATACTAATGACAAACGCATTTTCCCCAGACAGCAAAGAAACCGATTTTCACATTGATTCAACGTTTGCACACGTTGAAACAATATAAAAAACGATTGATTTGCTGTAAGCCTATGGGTCGTCTGTACATCGACGCGGTTGCGTGCCACATACAAGAGCAAACAATTACAGACTCCAGTAACATTATACTGTACAATGGCTAGTTTGGAATACCGTATACCTCAGGAATATCGGACAGAGCTTTCGAAGGCAAAGCAAAATTGTCTGCTGTAGCTCTCGATTTCTCAGTTATCTTGTTTCCCCTTAAAGTGTTACCCAATGTAAGAATTTAAAGCAAAATTTTGTGCCATCTAAATTTTTCAATCTGATTTTTGTTACAAATTTCAATTGTAATGAAGAGATTTTTCTCGGACTGCCTTATATGTGAAACTTGTAGTTTCGTTTCGACAAAATAATTTACTTTGAACTTTTCTTATTGTAACATGCTGCTGTCGGCAGTAACATAGGTTGTTAGTATTGAAAGATGTTACATTTTATTTTTAGGCAATGTGTGCATTGCTTTTACATGGACTTCTGAATAGTAGCATCTGGACTGGACACTCAGTGGGCAACATGAGGCCAAACAGTTGGTACAACAGTGGGCCAACAGCCAAGTAACTAACCCTGTTGGCCCACTGTTGGCCAACTGTTGTACCAACTGTTTGGCCTCATGTTGACCACTGAGTGTCCAGTCCAGATGCCACTATTTAGAAGTCCATGGCTTTTAGTTAAAGGTTGTAAATTAATCGACAAAGTCAAACGTTCAGTGTGTTTTTGTGCTCACCTTAATTATTATCAACTTATAATGATAAACCACGATAAAAGTCAAAGTGTATGGCAGGAATTTCGAAAAGTGCTAATTAGACCTTTCATTTCAAGGTGGTTTTCATTCCTCAACCAACAATAAGCTAACAGCCTTGTTTTCACCATTGTATTGTTACAGAATGTAGGGTCAGCCTAAGTAGGCTGTTTTTAGCAAAATTTCAGTTACAATTAGATCATCCCTTAGCATTGAAATTGAGCAAGCGTAGCCTACTGTTCTTCGATGAAAAAAAACAGGCTTGTTATCAGCTACATCGGCTTCCAGCGCGGGATGTCTTGAATGTTTATGTAAACAACTCTAATTCTACGGAAATTTGACACTAACGAAGTTCCTACACGCGCGGGGCGTTTCAGGAAGTTGCTGAAAATGTAAGCGAAAAAATCACTATAGCCTACAGCTTGCTCAAAAAAGACTGCGAGTAATTTCAGTTTTCAAGTTTTGAATTGGCAGTGTTGAGTATCATATTTTCTTGAGACAGTATTAGACAGTAAATGAATAGACCAACGTTAATCTTAAAATGACAGGGTAAGCTTCTCAGTCAACAGTGGATCAACAAAGTTGCAATGTATTGTCGCTCTGCAACTGCAAAGTCCTTTAGCAGCAGTTTAGACTAAGCTACTATTTCCAGTTTGAACCATCAAACGAAACCAAGTTACAACACGGCATTTAACATTGCTATTAATGAAAGTAAAATTTGCGAACGTTTTCAGCTATACATCTAGCCCTTGTTAATAAGCCTTTGAAGAAGAAAAGGATTTGCTCAAATAAAAAAACCTTCGAGAATAAACCGTAATTAACGTGGTAATGTTGAGAATTTTGTTGGTTTTGTCATGTTAAAAATGCCGTGTTTTTCTTGTTTTTATTTGTCTATAGTTTAAAAAGCCACTTATATCTAGATCTAAACTTGTTCTTTGCAATTCCTTAGCATGGCCTTATTTGGAATTGAATTGAGACCTATGAGAATCAAATGAAAAAGCACTATAATCATACTATCACTGAGCTTGTTCAACTGACAATGAACTACGAGTACTGTACACTACAGTGCATGCAGTAAAAATGGCTTGAAAACAAGAAGAAAAAAAACATTGCATACTCTTTGGATCTGGAGCATTTTTCTTAGAAGTACTGTATCTTAATTTGTGTCGGAGAGGTTTCATTGGTATAGGCTGCCGGGCTCAGATAATCGTACAGTCCTCGTCTAAGTTTATATAGTTTTAAGCTTGTATTTCTGCGCCGCATTGGTAGTAAAAGAGAGCTTACAGCCAGGTTTGTGGATAATTGAAAGAAAAATAAGCTAAAATTCAAACATGCTTCATTTGTCATGCATGCCGCCTTACTTTCAAAGACACGGTTTTTTACCATTGAACTGATTCTGCAATACTATAGTATAGCGGTTAGATCTAAATGCTCTTATCAGTGGCCTGTGGTTCACTTGGAGGTATCTACTTTTTCACCCTCTGAACTTCTTTATACAGTATATGTACACTAGGGAGGGCCGTCAATGCACCTTTTTCTCAAATCACTTAGCAACTCGGCTCAGATAGGAGACTTAGGTCACAAACAAATAATCTGAAAACCTTTTTTAGATCGGGCCGCGGGAAAATGCCGCATAAAAAAATCAATATCACCCAAATAAAATAAAAAACGTTTTTTTTCACGCCCCAAAAAAAAACGTAATTAAAAATAGAAAATACACAAAACGACGCTAAACAGTCAAAAAATCAAAGAAGGGTTTTATCCTTTTTGCCGTTAAAGTAAAGGCCTTCAACTATTGTGCCGAGCGAACTGAAAGCGAAGTAATTCGTCTCTAAACGAAGCCGTTTAAGTGAACGAACGAGCTTGTTTTTGTGGACTACACTCGTCGGATTGAAATCATCTTTTGTGTCCAGTAATGTTGCGGTTGCGAGGGCAGCTGCTTCTCGACTCGGAATTCCATACCTTTCCGCCTCACTCGCAACTGTACGAATATCAAAAGTACGTCGCTCCTGCTCTTTTTCGAGTTCTTCTCTACTGATCGAGCACTATGAAGGGAAGCGCCTTCTGAGAGTTTCTTCTGTATTGTCATCATCCGAGTCATGAGTACATTCTTCGCGTTCCTTCCGCTCGTTTTCTCGCTTCTCTCTCGAAAGCAGCTGCTCCTTCCGCACTCGTCCCTCTTCTTCTCAGATTTTACCGCCTCCCAATCGACGTTTCCAATGAAACCAATGCATGCTCCGCGTTGGTCCATAACGAAATCAACCTCGCGTGAATGCAGCAATTTGTCGTCGTCGTCGTGTGAGCGTCTGGGGCCGAGGGTCTATTCTTTTACCACCCCAGATTCACGATGTTCCCCGACTACACTGGAAGGCTACTAGAGAGTAGCCAGTCTTTGGTTTCATCATCCATGACACGCAGACCTTCCACTCCGGTAGGTGGCTTGAAGATGGAGCAGTCATTGATGATGTGGTCTGCGGTCTGTTCCTCGGCACCACATTCACAGGAGGAGGAAGAGGCCATTCCCCATTGGTGCATGGTTGAGCGGAAAAGCCCGACGCCCGTACGGAGACGGTTGAGGCGCACCCATGACTGTCTTGCTAGTGTTAGACCGATTAGGCGTGTGTCGGCGTCGGGGATGAACGAACAGAGTCTGGTAGCGGTTGACTTCCATTCAGAACTCCACTTATGGTCCGCCCAAGCAGCCGCAGAGATGTCTTGTACATCAGCTTCGTTGATAAGAAGTTGAGCGGCTGGCACGAATGGGTGTCTTGATTTCAGTCGACGGGGGTGCTCGTTTGGGAGAGCAAAGATCTTGTGGTGGAGAAGGTGGTTAGGCTCCAGTGCCCGTCGACCGAGGGACAGAGTGGCTTCTTCGCGACGAAGCTCAGCGGGTTGGATGCCAGCGAGAATGGAGAGATTGTCCAATGGTGTGGGACGCAGGCATCCGGTCACTGTGCGCAGGGCGCTGTTTATGGCAGTGTCGATGTTATAGCAGTGAGCACTGCGGCACCAAACAGGTGCACAGTACTCTGCTGAAGAGTAGACAAGGGCTAAGGCTGCTATACGCAAAGTGTCAGCCCTCGCCCCCCAGCTAGAGCCTGCCAGGCGCTTGAGTAGCGCAGCGCGGGATGTGAGTTTCTTGCGCAGTGACACCAAATGGTGGCGGTATGTGAGTGATCTGTCCAGTGTTACCCCAAGATATCTTGGTTCGGGGCAGAAGGACAGAGATTTGCCGTTGTTCTGGACGTGTAGCTCACGATGAGCTTCCCGATTGTGGAGGTGGAAAGCTGCTGCCACAGTTTTGGTTTCGCTGAGTTTCAGTCGCCAGTTCTGGAGATATGCTGAGAGAGTTTTCATGTCCTGGCTCAAGGTGTCTTCTAGATTTTCCCACGACTTTGTCGAGTGGAGAATTGCCAGGTCGTCCGCATAAGCGTATTTTGCGGAGACCGTAGTTGGCAGGTCATGGGTGTAGATGTTTAAAAGTGGAGCCAGGGCCGATCCCTGTGGGACGCCGTTTTTCAGGCGTCTCAATCTGCTTCGCCGTAAGCTACCAGTGGTGAGGGTGAAGCTTCGATTCCTGACAAGTTCCATAATCATATGAACCATATGTCGGTCAGGAAGCAGGCGAAGCAGCTTGCAAGTAAGGCCGCGATGCCATACGGTGTCATAGGCAGCTGTAAGATCTAGAAAGACAGCGCCGGCCTTCTTTTTTGCCTCAAAGCAGTCCTCGATGTCTTGGGTTAAGAGTGTGACCTGATCTACGGTGGATTTTCCGCGCCGAAACCCAGCTTGCTCTTTTGGAAGGAGCGGGTCGATGATTGGGTTGACGCGTGCGTAGATCAGTTTTTTGAGGATCTTGAAAGGAACACAGAGGAAGGATATCGAACGATAACTCCTTGGGTCCTCTGGTGGCTTGTGAGGCTTATGGATCGCAACTACTAAAGCTCTTCTTCAGATTTTTGGGATTGTGAGGTGGTGCAGGCAGGAAGAGAGGAATCTACGTAACCAGGACTTTAGGGCATGGCCAGCATGGAGCACAAGCTCAGGGCAGATCTTATCCGGCCCTGGAGACTTGTGTGGTTCACTAGGCGGAGGGCGGTGGCGAATTCCTCGTGGGGTGAAGTCTCCAGAGATTGCTTCCTCTTGTGGTGTTTCCACTCGCCAAAGGGCAGATACTTCCTTGGCAACAAGGCCGGATGCCTTGCGGTGCTTTGTCTTGTAGACCCCGCTCTGCACTAGCTGGGAAGCGATGGCATTAGCAGAAACGGGGCACTGACGAGAGAGTTTGCTGAGCGCCCAGTGAGGTTGTTGATGGTGCTCCATGCTTTGCGGCTTGAGTGTAAGAAGTCGATGGTTTGGACAGCTTCGTTCCATCGCTCAAGCTTCTTTGTGTCCAGCCGCTCAAGTAGTCTGGTGGCGGCGGTGTTAGAAGCAGCACCACTTGTGGCGCTTAGGTAGGAGCGATAGAGAGCTTCACACTCAGAGTCCCAGCATGGTGTATAGCTGGTTCGATGGCCACGTGGTATTGTGGCCTTTGCCGCAGTTATTATGGCATTGCAGAAGTCCTGGTATGCCTCGTCTGCGTTGCATGTTTCAGGTGATGGTAACTTTGCAGCAGACTCATTGGGTCAGGAGGCTGTATTGATTCCAATCGGCTTTTTTGAAGTTCCGTCGCTTCACCGGTGAACTCGGGACAGGAGCCACAAGTTTTGGGGCGATGATGAGGTACGGCCGGTGTTGGGACCGCGGAAACTTCTCAAGCACACGTCTGTCTGGAAGAGAGCTGTCGACACTCGCGAAGGCCAAGTCAGGGTTTGTCCCTGTTCCCCAGCGGCCGGAGTGGAAACTGGCTGGTTCCTTTGGGTTGAATAGGAGGGCAAGATGGTTGGTAGAGGCCCAGTCAGCCAGCAATTCTCCGTCGCTGCTTGTGTTGTTGTAGCCCCAGTCGGTGTGCTGGCAGTTGAAATCGCCAACGTAGAGACTGGGGGAGGGGAACGTTGGAAGGGATGGTGGCAACATTCGCGAGGGTGGGGGCTTGTAGATGTTAACGATGTTGTAGTCTGAGATACAAATGCACACCCACTCAATCTCAGCATCAATTGGAGATTGGTCGACAAAGGTCCACTTCAGGGTCTCATGCACAAATGTGGCAATGCCGTGCTTCCTGCTTAAGGTAGACCCGGCTAGCGTGTAGTTGGGAATAGCTAGCCTATCTGCAGAGGTGCAGTGGGTCTCTTGGAGGAGGATGACGAGCGCCCGGTTGATATGGGCAAGCTGCTCCACAACTTTGATCTTGCTTTAAATTTGTCGTCAACGACGTGGAAAAAAGTATCGAGGCAAAGACTGGCCTTCATTGAAGCTTTCCATTCAGCCGTCTTTCTCACCGTGGGGATTTTATTCTTCGTCTTATCCAACCATGGCCCATTTCTTCAGAATCTTCTTGATCACTCCCTCACGCGTGATGATCGCCATTGTGTCAAAATCTTAGGTACTTGTTATCTTAGTCGCCGCTGCTTCTGCCATTTCGCCCAGCCCCATTTCCTCCTTGTAATCTCCGGTATCCTTATTCTTCATGATTTTGTATTCTTCTTTTACTCGAGCGCAATATCGGAGAACGTCACTACTGGTTGGAAGAACCAGCTGATTCATTTTTTGGCAAAGCCGAACACCGGATCAGCAGATCGAGTATATGCGCCATTTTATAACTATTACAGACCAATTAACTGCAATTAATTGATAGACTGCCACCGGTAGCCTACTGCTTGTCTGTATTCAATCAATCAATGTAAAATATGACTGGCAGTCTGGTAGGCTACCACTACGAATTACTGTAGGCTACTGAATACCTGTAATAAATTGCGAATTGTGTTTTAAATGTCCCTAATTCCCTCCACTTCACTATTGTGAATAATTTTTTCACTGAAACAGAACCCAATTATACTAGCTTCAGTCAGTAGGCTAACACCATACCTGTTCTGCCTTCTCTGTGCCCTGATACTTACCTGACACCTGAGTAGTCCATATACCTTGCCTTCACTTTTATACCTACCCAACCTGCAATGCCCAAGCTACCTAAGTTTTAGTAGCTTACTTACTTGCATACCACGTATTCACCTTTTACAGTATATAGGCTACCAAATGGCTTATTTACTTGTATCCCATGCCTTCACTTTTTATATAGGCTACTAAATAGCCTACTTAGCCTACTTGTATCCCATGCCATCACCTTCTATATAGGCTATCAAATAGGCTACTTGCATACCCTGCTTATTTAACCTTGTTACCTAGCCCTATAGCCTAGCTTACTCTGAATCCAGGCAACCCTGCGTGCCAGGAGGGTTACAATTGGACAGTAGCCACTTTTAACATGTTATGATTGGTTGGTGGTGTCAAAGCTGCAATTAGGGTCTTACTGGGAATTCAATTCAATTCAATTCAATTTATTTTTCTTTGTCGGAAAACAACAGCAATGATAAAGTTACAAATAGTGAACGGGAACAAAACCAACAAAAGGAAAAGGTAGCAAAACTACAAAAGTTTAAAACGTGCGTGCAATGCAAATTTAAAGGTTACGTACACGAAAGTAAATTAAGCACGGCCACCAAACCTAACAGTTTAAAGTAGATGAATTAGTTGGAAGAACCAGTTAACATGTTTAAGTAGCTACCAGCTATGTGTGTTTTAAGATCTGAGCACACATGTTTCCAATATATTTTTTCGCAATATATTTTATGTTTTACAGTATAACAAGAGACAGTGAAAAACTGGACTGTCATGCATTCCAAGCTTTATTACTGACTGAGTTTAACTGTATGATGATTGATGAATTAACCATGCTTGATGGGTGTTCGGCGCACACACCCTAAATATACGCCAATGAAATATCCCTAAAATGGGGTGATTTACTGATTAGTTGGACCCTGTTGTGCACCGTCTTCCTGGCGTTCAATTTAAAAATGGTTTTCGATTTCGCCATTTACTCGACAAACCTCCTAAGAAACTCGAGTTGCTAAGAGATCTGTTCTCGACGGCCCTCCCTAATGTACACTTGTAGCCTACTATTATATATACTACTATATTATTTATACTACTACTGTATATATGTACACTTACTCTCAATTGCAGCATATAGTAGCATAATTTATGTCTACTTATAATGTGCTTTAACTACGGTATTTTTTCTTGTTAGAATGTTTTTTATCTTTTGTTTCGAACACCCCTATTCTCAAATACCCAGGCCTGGATTAACCATTGTGCTAGGGTGTGCTAAAGCACAGGGGCCCCGCAGACAGAGGGCCCCACTTTTCCTAAAAATGAAATAAATAAAATAAAATAACAAATTTTGAATAACAAATTACAATAATTTACAAAAGAGTTGCTAAGAATTTCTCGTTTTTAATTGATTTTTATGCATCAAAGGAACAAATTTTACAGAGTGTCATGAATTTAGCGAAAGAATTTCCTACTGATGTTGATCTCTGTCTTGTTGATGAACTTTTGAATTTCTACCTGTATCTTAAAAAGGCTTATGGAAATAAAGCAAGTTTTAGTCATGAAAACATGTACCAGATAATAAAGAATGGCAAAGTTGAAGCTGCTTTTCCTAATGTAGAAACAATTCTTAGATTGTTTCTTTGTATGATGGTCACTAACTGTTCTGGAGAAAGATCATTCTCTAAGCTGAAAAGAATCAAAAACGTACTTCGGTCTACAATGACACAAGAGCGGTTGGCTAATCTGAGCCTTCTCAGCATAGAGTGTAGGCTAATAAACTGCGACCTCAATTTTGATGCTATCCTTACAGACTTTGCAGCAAAGAAAGCCAGAAAAAAGTCGTTCGACTGAATTTCATGTTAGTTTTCTAAATTCTATTGGTAGTTACAGTAGTAGTGAATGAAAGAGCAGTTTAGAATAGAAATTCAGAATAACCTTTCATTGCAATTTGCAGTGTAGTGTGCAGTAGCCTACTAACAGTGGTCCCTTGCTACAATGTTTTCCCTTGCACGGTTTCGTTGATTTAACGTGTGTGATTTTGCATCCATTATAACGTAAACATTGTTGACTTAATTTGCACATGCTTATTTAAGCATCGATCACGTGCTATTTCAAAGTTATCTAACTTACCTAAGCAAGGCTCGGTTTCCTCTGCAAGCGAAACCAGCTTACTTCCATTACGCTCCACGTAAGCTGGTAAGGGCCCCCATAAAATTCATTAGCACAGGGGCCCCATTTGACCTTAATCCGGGCCTGCAAATACCCTACTTGCGACATATGAATTTACTTTAAAGTATTGCTTCATCCATTGCAGTTTAAAAACGTGGACCATCTTAGGTTTGGCTAAAAGTAGGCTTTTGTTATAGCCTTGATGTAGCCTATAAAAAATCATGCATTTGTTTTTCAGATTGTCGTTGTTTGGAGAAATAGAACGTTTCTTGATTTTTTGCGTTATGGATTTGCTTTTCATAGCAAAATGTGCTGTTGGTCTGATTTGTGTCGTGTATGTGTTCATGCACATAGTGGCACGATTTACTAAATCGAAGTCTAAAAACCCATTTGATGCTGCTTGTACTATAGAGCGTCCCTTTGTTACCGACAGAACTGAACGAAAAAAGGTTTTGAAGAAAGCGTTTAAACCTGATCTTGTTCCGGACAATTTAGACGCGATCATTATCGGTAGCGGGATGGGAGGACTAGCTTGTGCTGGTCTGCTTGCGCGATCTGGAAAACGAGTTCTTGTTCTTGAAAAACACGACAGGGCTGGTGGAGGAACACACACATACAAAACTAAAGGCTTTGAACACGACGTTGGTATTCACTATGTTGGGGAAATGGAACATGGTGGAGTTGTTCGGTGTTTCATGGATCTATTGACTGATAATCAACTTAAGTGGGTTCCTCTGAAGGACGAATTTGATACAGTGGTTATTGACGAACCAGGAAAGGAAGTCAGGAAGTACAATTACATCAAAGGAACAAAACAATTCAAAGAACGGTTGCTGGAATACTTTCCTGAAGAAAAAAAAGGAATAAACCGTTTGTTTGATCTTTTGAGCATTTGTAAATCTGGTACCAGCGCTTTTATGCTGGTTAAGATGTTACCTAAATTTATTCTCAAGATTGCTTTTGCATTAGGCCTTGATAAACTTTTTTTCAAAGACTACGACTACATTTCGCAAAACTCGCTTGAAAAAGTTTTAAATGATTTGACTGACAACAAAGACCTAAAAACTGTCGTCGCATATTCTTTCGGTGACTATGGAGCATTGCCATCCCAAACTTGCTTTTTCATGCACGGAATATTGACCAACCACTTTTTGCGTAGTGGAGGTTATTATCCCCAAGGAGGAGCAAGTGAAATAGCTTTTCAAATAATTCCTGGCATCGAAAAATCTGGAGGAGCTGTCTTGGCTGGTGCGTCTGTGACAGAAGTTGTTATTGAAAATGGGCGAGCTTGTGGTGTGCGTTTGCATAAAACATCCAATCCTGGCTCTGAGCATTTGTTGAGTGCTCCTATTGTGATATCTGATGCTGGGATATACAACACGTTGGAGTCACTTGTGCCTAAGCCAACCTGTGAAAAGTTTGGTCTAAGAAAAGGTTTAAACTGTATTGAACCTGGTGTGAGTTGTATACAAGTGATGGTTGGCTTAAACGGAACCAAAGAACAGTTAGGATTGACCAATCAAAATTATTGGATCTTTACATCTGACGATCCTGGAAAAGCTACTGAAGAATATTTAGCAATGTCACGAGAAGATGCTGCTAACATTGATATTCCTCTTCTTTTCCTATCTTTTCCTTCCACCAAAGATCCCACTTGGAATGAAAGATTTCCAAACAAAACAACTTGTGCGATTATAACTTTGGCTTCATTTTCTTGGTTTGAAGAATGGAAAGACGAAAAAGTGAAAAAGCGAGGACAAGTGTATGACAATTTGAAATCTTGCTTCGTCAATCAAACATGGAACCAAGTTTTGAAGCTTTTTCCTCATCTTGAAGATAAAGTAGCTAATATTGATGGCGGCACACCACTATCACATCACCACTATTTAAACAGCATGCATGGAGAAATTTATGGTATTCATCACAACAAAGAAAGATTCCAATTGCAGCAAGCTATGAATTTTAGACCAGAAACTGCGATTCCAGGGCTGTACCTCACCGGGCAAGATATCTTTGCTTGTGGTTTTTCTGGTGCAAGCTTTGGGGGATTGTTGACTGCTTCCAAAGTCTTGGATAGATATCTCATTACAGACTTAATGAAGCATACCAAAGATGTCCGAAAAAAGAAATAAATGTGTGTCTGCAACTATGATATAGCTTACCTTACCGTCTATGGAAAGGGATTGCAAAGCCGACTCTGAGTTTTTGTAAAACCAAACATAATTTATTGAAAACCGTTCTTATATGCAATGTGATTTTTTACTATAGGCTATCTTTAGTATGACACTAAATCGTAGCCTACAATCAAATGCTGTGACAGTGTGTTTACATCATTGGCGTCCAACATGTGGCACATGATACGCGTCCAACATGTAGCACGCGTGCCAAATGTAGCACGGTTTGAAAATGGCACTAGAGCTTTTCCAAGAATTCATGCTGAAGACTAAGATATTTTACACAACCAATTGTTGTTTCACTGTTTATTCACAGTGCAAACAAATAAGCAGTCACCACAAATTAACATTTACTTCTGAAATGTGTTTCAGAACTATAGTGTAAACGTGCACACAGGTCAGTTGATAGCTTTGACGTTATCAAAAATGTGAAAAATCGGTCCATTTTTTGCTATGTTGAATTGTTGATACTGTAGTGGTAGTCTTGTAAATGGTTTGCATTTGTACCATTTTATAATTTGGTGTGCAAAAGTAATATGCAGAAAAAAAATGAGCCGGTATAAATGTTTCAAGATAAAAATGAACGACGGCACGGGGATAAGTTATAAGACAAAAATTGGCACCAGAGCGTGTTTGAGTTGAACAGTGTACACCTCTGGACTAAATTAGATAATTACAGTTTACTTTATGTGTTTCTAAAGCCAAAATTTGTGGAATGCTATTTTTGTGTTCGAACAGAGTTCATCTTTGATTAAAGATTCAAAGAAAATGAAAGGGTGTACCAGCAAACATCTATAGGATTGGCCCATGATACTAGAGAAGGATCCACAGAGGATACAAACTGATTTGATTAAAGAATTGACTTATTTCCGTGTTTTGTTATGTTTTACGGTAAAATTCGTTAGTACGTACATTAGAGTGCATCAGTTGCCCCTTTATTTTTGAAAAATTGCAAATTCAACTCGGCCCTTAATAGTTTTGTTCCCATTCACCAAAAACGTCATAGCCAAAATTTTATTGAATTTGAACTTCATTAAAGGGGTCAACAGTGAACTCGAAATTTTAGAAAATTAACGCATGCGTTATCACAGTATATGTACAGCAAGGTAAGGGAAGAAAAGTGCTATAAATACACAGTTACACTGTAACTTCCATATCCATATGGATGGTTATGTGTCATAGCAGCTTCTCAGGCTGTTTAAATCGTAAATCAGTGTGTACATTAAACAAAATATAAGAGGTGGAAAAGTTGAAGTGATGTCATCAAAATTAGAGAATTGAACGTCAGTGAAGCACTTGACTAGTGACTATATGCTCCAGGCCTGTGAATGCGTTACATAGACCAGACTAAGTTTTAGTAAAATTGTTAATTAAGCTCAGACATGCACATATTTCAAAGCAAACTTAAAAGTTCACACCAACGTAGTTACCAAATTCATCATTTTTACTACGATTCGACATTGTCGAACGTTGAATTTGTGCAACTGTGGTCACTTCTCTGAACTGAATCGATGTAAAAGTTAAGACTGTCTTATAAAAGTTAATTTACCTTGCTGTGGATTTTCTGAGATTTGGTTTCTCTTTTCTCTGAAACTCCACTACTTGAAGAATGTTTTGATAGTTCTCTTCCTTCTTCGCAGCTGAAATGAAATCGGCACTGAGTTGAACGGTCCAAAGTCATCATAATTTTTTAGTTCCAGTGTGAAGAGGCACGCATTGGCGGTGTCCAGTTGCTTTTAACTGATGTAGCAAATTCCTGTCCAACTAAACGTCGAGCTCTGTCAGCACTCGAGTACGAAGTAGCAACTTGTGACGAATCTCCTCCAGCTTCCTCTATAAATGCTTTGGCAAAAGTAGATTGCTGAGATAGTGTCATTTTTAAACGAGTAGCAAGAGATGCCAATCTGGTTCAGCGAAGGATGTCATGTGGTATATGAGAAATGGTTCCTTGTCGTACAGTACGACGATGTCTTCTTGTGGATGAGCTACCTTTTGATGAAATTGCTCCTTCCAGAGTAGTATCTTCGTCAGTGTCGTCACTACTGCTATCAAGCTGCGCCTGCGAAGAGGCAGCTTCGGTTTCTTTCATACTTATCTCTTTTCTCCGAAATTCATTATCTATCCGTGCTCGTTTGCGGGAAATCTTGCAAGCTGAAGCTTTATCATAGGATCCTAACGATGCTTTTCGGTCGCTTTTCATCGATATAAAAAAGCAAGATCTTCAGGATTTTTTATATCACGTTCCACATTAAGAGGCCACAGCTGACACGTTTTTTTCAGATCAACTTGATTTTTCTCAGGTTTAGCGATAATTGAAGGCTTTGAGCGACGTTCTAAAGGTATTTCACGCAGCTTCGCTTTACACTCAGCCACTGCAATTAGCTTTTCACATGCCTTTTTGTGGGTGATCATTGGTACACCAGCTTTACTGTAAAAAGGGATGATTTTGTCAACGACAATCTTAGCAATTTCTCTTTTAGTCTTTAATGATGACAAGCCTTCACTTTGGTGAAATCTATAACAACGAAGCACTTGCTCGTTTGTGGGTAACCTTGTGCCGGATAGGCCTATCTCTTTATCAGCTTCAGTAAGCTTTGCTCCAAGCCCAAATCTAGCAGCGCCATTGCGTGTTTGCGGTGCTGATGAAGATGCTGATGCACCTTTTGACATGCTTCTCATCATAAGTAAAAAAATCACAGCTTCAGAAAACTAGCTGTTTCAACAGCTAGCTTCTTATATATCAAGCTTCTATCTAGCTAGCTTCGAGAAACCATTAAGCAAGCGTAACTCTGACAGCAAACGAATCAAACAACGGTGATTTCAACTACATATTATACAGCGACTAGTTTGTTGATTGTTCAAAGACAATAAACCATTGTGATGTACAATGGGCCAGATTGCAGGGAAACTCCATAACGTGACCGGCGGAAATTCACAAAATAGCTTTAAACATCAAACTTTGACTTGGATGTTGACCCCCTTAACCAACTCCGATTGACAAAATATTTCAGATCCTGTGTTTTTTCATTATTTGGAACAAAATTACCAAGGGCCGATCAAAAATCCCAACATCGGGGCAACTAATGCACTCTAACTCTTTCGCGCCCAGCATCATTTTAAAATAATTTGCAGTTTAATGCGAAACGCCCAGCATCATTTTAAAATGATTTGAGGTTAACGCGAAACGCCCAGCATCATTTCAAAATGATGCTGTTTGATGCGTGATGTAAAACTTTGTCTTTGTAGCAGAATATCTATAAATTTACTGGTC
This sequence comes from Aplidium turbinatum, assembly GCF_918807975.1. Classification (NCBI taxonomy): domain Eukaryota; kingdom Metazoa; phylum Chordata; class Ascidiacea; order Aplousobranchia; family Polyclinidae; genus Aplidium; species Aplidium turbinatum. Next base: position 54,287,554 of record NC_137472.1, read on the forward strand.
CCTTGTAAAATGCTTATTTTATTGATATTCTCGTGTTTTTAAAAAAAAAAATTGCTCAAATTTGACAAAGTGTGATTACTTTAGCCAAGAGTTAAAGGAAAAGTATGTACTAAAGAAACAAGGCATGTTTGATTTTTCCTTGACTTTACATATCATTAGGAAGTCCACTAAAAAAAAAATCTTTTTAGGTTCTATGGAAAAGGTGAGAGTATTTTTTTTTGTAAGATGCTATCATTTTCACAAAATTTTTAACAAAAAAAAAGTTAAAAGTACACATTTTGAAAATACTGCATCTTCAAATCTGTTGTATTAGGAAAGTAGGTTCTAACAATTATAGTCAGAGCTTGAAATTATTTTTCCAATGAGATATTCCATGTCAAAATACACAATCGGTGTCACGCGTGTCAACTCGTTAAAGTTAGAGAAAATATAGCAAGAATGCCTGGGTTTTGCGGTCAAACCGTGCAAAATCGCTGGGCGCGAAAGAGCTAACGTACATTCCTTCCTTTGATGTGAAATAGATTTCTAAACTTCAACGTAAGGGAAAAGCAGGTGAGCTGATAAGGAAGGTCAGTTGATACACCCCTTGATACACCCCCCCTTCTAAAGAACATTAAACCTTTTAAAAAAAGTTATGCCAGCTAGCGATAATTTAGATTACAAAATCACATTAAAAGCACAATTAAATGAATTTCCCCAAATGACAATGATGTCATTCGATAGAAACAAAATGTTTAGTCTGAGTAATTTTTTTAAATATTTTTTATCATCGTCTTGCAAAAACCAGAAAACCTTTTAGATAAAATGAGATAGTGTTTTAACTTAATCAGAATAGAGGTTTTAGGATAATTTTATTTTTTCGTTTACCTGCATAGATAAACATCACAAAAGGACATTTCATTATTATTTATAGGTACAGGTCAGTTTAGTTGTTGTTTGCGTGACGCAAACCAGACATACATTGGTATGTCAACCAGACATTTGTTGACAAGGGCCGGGGAGCACTTAAACCCAAACCTAACAACTAAAAGTGCAATTAAAGAGCACATCGCCTCTTGTGAAACGTGCACTGACAATGTCTCAATCGACCAATTTAAAATCATCTCTCGAGGCAGATCTGATTTTCAGACTAAGATCATGGAAGCCTTAAGAATCAAACGTAACAATCCATCTCTCAACATGCAGTTATTCGCCTGTGGCTCATCGTTCCTTTTGTGTGTGTTCTAATTGTTTTGTCCAATGCCTGTAGTCTACACCTCACGTGATCTGTTTCCCACCGCATAATTTACTCGCAATCATTCTCGTATCATTTGTTCAGTTTGTGCTTTCAGTCCAGAGTGTCGTTACAGTTACAGTGCATAGTCAAATTTATCTTACGATTTTTCATTTTATGTATTGCAGATTTAATTCCTGATGAGGACACACGTACGTGTCCAAAACGTTTGAGTTTATTTTATTTAATTATGTTATATTTTGTGTGAAATAAAGTATGCTAAACCTGCTAAAGTTACTATGTTTTATTTCTCTATGGTTCAACAAAGCAAACTCTCTACCAAAGCTTTATACTTTTATTCATTGTTGATAGAATTTACACGATCTAATAATCCTCAATGCATCAGTTCTATAAGCTGGAGTGTAATTGTTTCCTCATTGTCCTGTGATGTTTTGTTTTTGCTTGCGTGCAAGACATGTTATAAAGATACTTATATGATTGTATTTTAAAAGTCATTTTTAGCATAGTATGCAGTCTATGTGGTGTATCAACTCACTTACGGTGGTAGGTGACTTGATACACTTGAGTACACCTTTTAAACTGCGTGTTATGAGTAAACTGTAATCAATACAAATCTAATTTTTTTTTAATAAGTGAATGAAATAATATTTTACTAGACCTGAAAATTTTAAGCTTTTATTGTGTTTACTTTTTGCGCAAAGCGAAAAAACGTAAAAAGTGTATCAACTGACCAGCCCTTCCCCTACGTATGGTGGTAAGCCAGACCATTTGTTGGTATTGTCCTATCCAGACTTACGGCCGGTGATTGAAGATTTAGATTAAGTGGACGGAAGGCAAGGAAGCCAATCTTCGTATGCACCTGTCCTTCAGGCATGCCTTTAAAGTGTCTTGCCGGAGACACAGCAACATGCTCTTGAGTGGTGTTGAACCGACCTTTCCAGTGCAGTGTCAAAGCTCTTACCACTCGGCTATGCAGGTAGCAAAGCAAAGCCAGGCCAGTGAAGTTTCCGCCAGGGTTGTGGTACCGTACCAAGCATAACATTAGGTGCATCGCGAACGAAGCACTTGGGATAGCGTTTGATCTTTTTAGTGCATCCGCGCCGCAATCCAACGCCATTCGTGGGTGACTTGACAGATTGAACGCCTCCTACAAAATTAAACAGTGCCTGCAAAAGCACAACACTTGGAGATCTTACTGTCTCTCTTCTAGTTTTATGGAATCGATATCTCAACACAGCTTCTTTTATTTTGCAGTAGCAATAGCACCATACCGAAACTGTTACTTTTAACTCGCTCTGCACTGAAGCTGCGAATAAGTTGTCTAAGTGTGGGGTAGCTAGTTGCATAATAAAACATTTAATAGATCAATTTGTTACAAAAGTTGATATCGTTTCTCAGGATGAACTCCAATTCTACTTTAAAACAAACAGACTATCCAATAGTTAATGGCGACGTCTTGCGGTAATCACGTTTTAGCCTATTGTAGTTTACCTTTTGCTATGTGCAAGCGGAAATAGTTTTCAAAGATATTGATAACTCACTCTGGTCAAATAGACTGATAGGCCGAATTAAGTTGCAAGAAAAATTACCACACAAAGTTTTCATCATTTTATACTATAGCAAACTGTTCGATGTTTTATCCTACAAAAGTGAAAAAAAAACTAAAGAGACAAACGTTGCCTAGCCTACGCTCTTCGAAAGATGTTGCAAACTTTTCATGTAAAAAGCAGAGCTACAATGAAACTATAGTTTCTTTATATGTCAGATTATGCAGTCCCGGTAAAGAAATTCCTCCGCTGAATTGAAAAAAAAAAACTGGGTACCGTATGAAAAAATATCTGTAGCCTATGTCTAGTTGACTATCTATTTCTGCCCTATGCAATGCTTTACAGATACAAAATTTGAGCAATCCTTCGTCTAACCCCCACTTCAAAAATGCTTCCCAATTAACGATAAATAAGTGAATGATACTTTAAGCTAAGTAACAATTTATAGACGGTAGGATGGCTGTAAACGTGTGGAAAAGAAATGCGTCGCTCAAATCCAAATAAGTAGCCTACCTGACTTTGTTTACAAAGAAATTGCAAGGTCTAAAACCAAGGTTCCAGCCTAATCTGGGCGTGGACGTGAGCAACGAACATCAACGACACGTTTGCACTAATGGCATCTAGCGGATAGATATTTTACAGACAACAAAATTACACTTCCACAAGCGGAAAACTTTACTACGTCAATTACCTGAAATCCATTCCTTCGTTGAGCGTCAAGCAGGATTAACTATATAGAAAAGTCTCTGGTAACACCCAAAAGAAAGGTAGAGTGTTTCAGACGCCCAATGAAAGTTGACTTAAAATCTCATCTTGTTTGACTTTGCTTGGCTGTTCTGTGTGATTGCATGTGTTACAGACGGTTGTTCGCCTGGTCAAACGTCATGTAGAAACCGTTCGGGTCTACTGAATATTACGTCATGGAAATTCCTAAAACATGAGCCAAAATTGCACCATCGTCCGTAAGACTCGTGTCAGACCGGTTTAAACCTGTTTCAGTTTGAGACCTGTTTGGACATGAAATATTGCGTCACGAACTGCCGGCGTGCCCTTGAGTTATCACAAATTTTTCTGATTCATTCTCAAAGTTGTTTGTTGGAAGTCGGTCGCACATTTAACTGGTTTATTTGGTGCTTGCTAGCTGGACAAATTCTCCGTCTTTTATCCAAGTAATCTGTATCGTAGTGACAGTTTTTTAGAGGTGTAAGGCATTGCACCAGTCATTTCGATAGCCGCGGGCTAATTTTACTGGAATACACTTTGAATAGACGTTTCGAAGGTGTGTTTATTTTTCGGTCATTACGTACAGACAAACGGATCCGGGAACTTTATGTTACAATTTTCCCACGAAGAATTATGGTTTACCGCTGTGACCAGCATGTACTGTGGAACATACATCCAAAGCTTTAAAATTGTCCGTTATATTTACCCAACCAGCAAGGGCTGTTTTTGGGACCCACTTTGAGAAGAAGTTCAATTCAACATTAGAACCTTTAATTGAAATTATTGCTGGCGTTTTTTTGCAAAACTTGTTGTAATACAACAACTAGAGTGTAGTGTAACACACGATTAGCTTGATAAAACCATTAGCGCGATAAAACCATATTTGTTTGCGAGAGTTCGGTCATTTAAAAAAAAGTAAAACCAGGATAATTCTAAGATGCAGTGTAAAAAATGCAAATCTATAAAACCACAATAGACCACGTAATATATTTGTGTTGTATTCGTATTATTATTATGTATTGTACAGTAATAATCGCAAAGACTTGCCTGTGCACGGAATGATTAGTTGATTACTATTCGAAGAAGAATAGAAAGATAACTGACGAAAGATGCTGCTGCTTGTAAATTTGTTAAATTGGAAAAGGGACAAACTTTAAAAGAGAAATTATGACTGCAAGGTGGCGCACTGCGCTACTATTAAGCTATATGATATTCGTACGTGTAGCAAAATGATGATGATTATGTGCCTGATCTGATACAGACGTTGGCGATCATGGCCTTCCAACTTCTCTGTAGCAAAATAAGAATGCTTGAATTACCGTTGATAAACATATAACTTCTTATTGCATACAAACTATTGTAAAGCATACAGACAAAAGTCGACTTCATATTTGAAATCAGAACCAAAAAATTATTCACAATCAGTTGGGAAACGTCATGCAGCATAAAATATATACCCCACTTTTAAAAGGATGACTAATACTGTCATTTCGCTGACGACACGATGAATCGTTTGGCGTAACGTAGTTTGATTGTCTTTGGACACAAGTAGTGTCACCGTGTGCTAAGTTTCATATACTCCGAGGTGTCCCTTATAGAACATCGGCATGAGATAGTCAGTTGTCCATTTGTGTCCCACTTCACACTTTGACATTTCATATTTCTTTGTTTGCATAACTTCAAGATTTGATTCGGTGAAGAATAGAATTCAAAATCTTATTTTTGTCTGAATTACTTTCTCTGAAAGAATGGGCGAGTTTTGTTGACTGAAATGATAAAGGAGCAACGTTTATGGACAATACGACTGGACAATTGGACAATACGACGATTATGGACATTATGGACAATACGACTAGTAAATCAATTTGGTTTGGTTTTCAAACAGCCACTTTTAACAATGGCTATCATGTTGCCGCAGAAATACAAAAAAATTCTATTACAGCTTTTAATAGAAGAGAGGAATAACCTATTAAGTTTGCATGATGCATTGCATAGGATGAAAAGTCGTGTTGCTTTAATATACGGTGGACAGAGATCTCAGCTATATTAATGTTCCACTGCTGGCCATAAACAAATCCTGTTGCGCGGAATGAATTTGTCTTATTTTGCCGGGTCATTTCAAACGAGCAGCTACAATATAATATAAACCAATGAACTTAAATTAAATAATCAAACTAATATTATTTGTAAAGGAGCGAAAATTGAAATTGTCTCCAGTCTACATAATAGGCCTAGGGTAAAACTGAATAAATACTTTCATATTCTGCAAAATGCATCTGGGGAAGCAATCCTTTACCAGAAAAAGAGCTACAAGTTTTCATTAAACCTAATTAAATTTTTAACCTACAGTACAGTAATTCTTTCAGTTATTTTGTTGTAAAATGCCAATCTACAACACACGTATGCTTCTAAGTTCTACATACGCTAACTAAATTTGCAACAAATTTAATGTTAGTTAGTTGGTCGTATCCAGGTTTACACCTGGTGGTTGAAGATTTAGATTAAGTAGACGGGAAGGCAAGGAAGCCAATTTTCGTGTCCACCTTCAGGCACGCCTTTAAGTGTCCTGCCAAAGACACAGCTGCATGCTCTTGAGCGGTGTCAAAATTTAATGTGAAGTCATATTTGCAGCTCGTTGAGAAGATTGATGTTTTACATAAACGCTTTGCTGAACAATCCACATTTTGCCATCGAAGCACATTCTAGAAGTTGGGTTCCAGCAAATAACCTTAGGTGAGCGATGTCACCAAGTCTAATTAAATCCGACTTTGCAAATGCACATTGAATGTAAAGCAACTTTTCTGTGTTTAACCCTTTGTCCTGTGGGGGGGGGGGTCGGGTGGGACTTGGCGCTTTTCAAAGCAATATCACTAAAGAACTACGCAATCCACACCTTTGAAGTTTTTTGACTTTTCCTAAAAATTATTCAAGTATTTATTCCGCTTGAAATGGCATTGCTATTGTCTATAGTTTTAGAGATATGACATGATTTTCATAACATACTCGGATATTTTAGCCTGCTATTAGCTAGTCCTTTTGTTTTCTAATTATACGGATTAATAGGATTACTGAGCGCCGTCGTGCGTGGAACTGCGACGCAGATATCTCGTGAGTTGGCTTTGTTGTAAAGCATTCGACCGTAATGATTCCGCCTTTTGTTTGCAAACTCGAGTTTTGAGTTGCTTTGATTAATCTTTTAATTACATCTGGGTTTCTTTGAAATTATATCAGAGAGTAAGTATATATACGATAAGCCATGCTGAAAAAGATGTAATTTTACATAGTTTTCTATGGCCAATACATTTTGTTTCTAACTTATAACAAGAAGCCGTACGAAAATTTCTTGACAAAACTCAGTCTATCTCACAAAACAAACAAACTGATGTGGGAAGTTTTTTGTTGATTTCTTGTCGGAAAGCAACAAGGAGTGAGTTTTTGACCCGCCAATAAACTTCTGCATGTACCTGTACACTTATATTCACATAAATATTTATGGATGTTGTTAAAACGTTTTTATAAAAACGAGAGATTGAAGGATACTGAAAAGAACTTGACATCGTCTATCTAAACTGCTCTGCTTTTGTGGAAAAACACGCGCAGCGAAATTGTTGTGCTTTGACAAACATTGCACATACTGTATTGTCAGCAATGAATCTTTACCTAAATGGTAATTTTGCAGTTGCTTGAGAGATTACAAAATTATTTTTTCTCTACGAGGATTGAAAAGTTTTGATATATCTCAGCAGAAACACTATTAGGACCAACTCAATAATTTCAAACTTTGTTTTCAAATGTTGATCTTCAAAAGCTTATTTTCACAAAAGCTTACCTCAAAAAGGTGTAGGCATATATCATTTTCCCAATAAATTTGGATGTTTATGTCATTTGGAGCAAAGTTGTTTGCTTGGTTGAAAGAATCTGAAATCAATGCCTTGTTTTTGTAACGTATCGCAACGTAACCTATCAGTCAGCCGCTTTTGAGCCTTTTTGTTTTCGAATACATTTCCGTGACAAAAGATTGGCTTTTGTAATAACGCTATCAACCGCGAAGTTGCATTCTCTGACTGCATCTAAAACGCGATACCATACTCAGCAATTTTTCTAAAAAATTGTTGCACGAAATACATATCTGACAAAATAAGGGAAATATGTTGAATTGAATTATTTTTTATACGGATTGTTTTCCTTGTCTCCTAAAAGTAACTAAAAAAAATAAAAACGATTTTTATCGTTTGGCATAAAAATATGATATTGAGGTTCACCTTGGTTTGCATGATGAAAAATGAAAATCATAACAAACAATTGCTCGAAGTGATTTTCACAGCTATTTGATCCTTCGCGATGATATCAATTGTAGTTTCTATTACATGAAACCTGTTCAAACTATTTTTTTTTTAAAACTGTGGTTGGTTCAAGAATATAATACTTTGTAAATATAACTTACTTCATTTTTGTGTTTTTACTTCGACTTTTTCACAAGCAAGACTTTACACAAAACAACTTCAGTGTGAGCCTACCCAATAATGTCGATAAGTTATTTGCAACGTGAGTCGATTGACCAGAGTAGCCTCAGTGGACCAGAAAGCTGTGGCCAAAACTTGATTACTTTTATCAAAAGGTTTGCACATAGGGAACAGCAATCACTTTGTTTCAAATCAGCAAATCACTTTTTGTCACTGGTTCAACGTCTGAACTAATATACAACAAAATTGGTTTACTGGGTCTTTGGTTCGGAAAAATATCATTATGATGTATTGTTACGTGGTCTATCAGCCAGCAGTAGTTGATGCGCCTTTTGTTTTTGGTTATGTATCAATTACAAAAGATGGCTTTTGCAGTAATGCCGTCAACCGTAAACTGCATCTAAAAAGTTATTTCAAAATTTGAAGAGAAAGAAATCTTCTAATGCGTAAGAAATAGCTTGACACAAAATGCATGTCCAACAAATTAGAAAAACATGTAGAAAACCTTATCTTGCAAATCTAGTTGACAACATAAAAAAGCCGTTTCAATCGCTTAGACATAAACGTGCATTTTCAAAATATCAAAAACCTTCAATTTTGCCGAAGAAAAAAGTCAAAATTTTAGTGATTTTTTTGTATGATAATAACAATCAGCCTAAAAAAGATTTTTTTTGCAAGATTTGATATCTTGCTAAATGTATTTATTTCTCCTATCGTTATGCCACGACTTTGAGTTTGTCACGCAGAACGGGAGTTCCCTTTGGCAATGTACAAACGACCTTTTCTATAGCCTACCAATACGATTTGACTAAACGATTATTATCACTTCACTTTATCAAAATTGTTGCAAAATTATTTCATTCAAAGTGATCATTGTTGGTAGGTATGGAAACAAATCAGTTTTGTAATGCATCGTGACATAGTTTATCAGTCAGGAGTTCTAGACACTTTTTGTTTTTGAAGTGCATGAAGGTCCAAGTTGGAACGAGCTCCTATCGAAGCAAGTAACTACCTTTGGATAGGTTGTGGTTCAAACACCATGTGACACCAATAGGCTACCTTTCTTTTCTGTATCAACCGCTAGCTAGAAAGCAAATCAGATACTTTTACATCAATTCAACGTCTCTAGACGTTGAAACAATGTTAAAAACAAATAAATAGCTCCCTGGGATGTGCTGTAAACTGCAAAGTGTTTTTTGATCATGTATAACCAAATTGGACAGTATGAGTGTGAAAAGAAAACTGAACTGAACACAATTGTTACAAATAAAATGTTTACTAAAGCTCATTGCTTGATTTAGTTTTAATATCAAGCGATGACAGTACATTTGAAAATGTGTAGACTATAACATATGGCTCAAAAATGACTTGAAACAGTTTATTTTGCCGTGATTTTGTCTCATTCTCTGCAAATGTTGAGACAAAGCGAAAGATTTTTGCAATGCCTCGGGCAAAACAACAAGCAAACGCAAGTCAGACGCCAATTACGATTTCATTGAAGCGTGGACGACGTCCACGCGTAAGAGATTAAAATCCAACACAATGGAATTATCCCGTCACACTAAATTATAAAGTAATTAAGAAACGATTTCTCAAGTCAAATAAAAAAATATGACCAACCATCAAATTATTTGATTTTTCAAGTTACGCTGTTGAACAAATTGCAAAAGATTTTCGATGCTATGTTGTCAGATAAATTATCTGCATCATGTGAAAATTTGATTGATCTATTTTGCGTAGTATTTGAGTTACACGAGCTGAAAGTGATAGTGTCGCACCGACCCCCCTCCGCAAGTCAACTGGCCAAAATACGTCACAGGAAATAGGGTTAAACAGAGGAGCGGGGTAATCAATCCAATTGCTCTCCCCGGTAGCCTATCTGCCGCTGGTAAAAAAAAAAAACAAAAAAACAAGCAAAAAACACAAATGACAGAAATGAGTTCAAATCAAGCAATATGTAAACATGACAGGTCGTGGATAAAGATTTTACTTCATTTGCCGTGGCTCGTGCATTTGATTTTCAGCTGGGTTGCCTTCGTGTCTTCTTTTTTAATTGCATTTTCTTTAGCGGGAAGTTGTGACTTTGTTCGCAGAGATGCATAATTTTACATTTGAGCAAAAAAGCCATTGGTCTTTTGTCACAACTCTTTAGCTAAATATTAGATATACTGTCAAGTTAAAACTACATTTATCAGGAGTGTTCAAGACAACGTTTGCACATTACAACAGGTTTGGACCAAGGTTCAAGCAGAATTAAGTGAATGTTTTTTTACTTAATGACTTAACAGAAATGTTTATCGATATCGTAGCAATATTATATCACAAATCAAAAGTCGATTAAAATTTAAAAAAAATGTATATTAAGTCTACAGTTTGTCTTCTCACTTGAAACGGTTGGCGCAGTTATAATCGTACCTGCATTAGATCTACCTTGATCGACTAGTCATTACTGACGAACATCATTTTATCGCATCCAACAGTTGTGAAATTAGCGAAAGTATACCAGTGGTTATAGGTAGGCTATCGTCGTGAGAATTTACAATTGACTTTCATCTTCCTAGAAACGTCGATAGTACTCGGAGCGGAAAAATAAAGATTTCTGAAAGGATAAATTGATCTGCACTGAAACCTAATCCATAGATGCCTTTCCATCTATTGTTAAGCCCAAATTAGTTGTGTAGCTTTCAATAGCAGCTTTGTTGCAGAAAGAAAAGCGACAAAATACACAGTAGGCTTCTTTCAAAGGTTTCTTGTTTGTCAGTCATACGTTTCTTAAAGAAATTGCTCGGTGCTAGTGGTGAGGTATGAAGTAAACTTTATTTCATAGATGGACTAAAAAGTCATTGTACTCGACTTGCCAATATGCTAGGGGAAGGAAAGGTAGTTTGATACATTTTTTAACATTTTCGCCTGTTAACTGAAAATTACGTGACACAAATTATTGATTTTAGACTGAAATAAAAGTCTGATCCCTTACACTTTTTAAAAACTTTTTAAAAACATTTTAATTTTTTGATTTTTGTTACTTTTTTTAATTGAAATGTTAAAAACGTCACCCAAAGGTATCAATTTACCTTGCATGGAAGGTAAATTGATATACTCGGAAGGTAATTTGATACAGTAAAACTAATACGAAAATTCCTTTTGACAGCAAAGCAATAAATGAAAATGTAATATGTGGTTGGCGTGCTTAGGTGCAAGGATGACTGTTGAGCAGGGGCTCTATCCACTTTTAGAATTCGGGGAGGGGGGGTGATTTTTAGACAATGGGCTAACATCGTGTTAGTCATTCCAAACCACTACAATAAGTGGGAGGGTGATCACCCCTCTCACCCCCCCCTTGGATACAGCCCATGCTGTTGAGGCCTATGTATGCGGAAAAGCTTCTGCTGCAGGATGGACATGGGAAGGATGATTGGCTGGAGTTCTTATTCATGGTTCAGGCCTTACTCAGTTCTCCTTTTTTTGTCAGCAGATAGCATGTACACTGTACAGTAGGCCTACGAAAGCCTATGTAATAGCTGTTTCCCAAAGTAGCAGGTCTGGTTAAAAAAAAAACTTATTTAAATCAACTAGATCAACGACAGCATTTAATACAGTCATAGAAGGGAATTTAATATACTGTATCAATTTACCTTCTACTCATGTATCAATTTACCTTTGTAAAAAAATACAGTATATAAAATTCGGATTTTTGTATGCTTGGATGCACATTACAAAAATATCGTAACATGCTTTTGAAGCCTTATCAACGAACTGTCAAATGAGTTTGGTTTCATTTTTCTGGAATTTTCCAGACCAAAATAATCATGCAACTAGTTCAGAAACAATTGTATTGGCATTACTAAAAGCAAGTAGCCTATGGCCAATGAAAACATTTGCACCACAACTGAAAATTCAATGTCAAACAACCAAACCATTGCCATAGCCGCTACTGAATTGAAAGTTGGTAGTGCAAGCCTTGTGGAATTTTAAAAACTCAATATTGACCACAAGTAGAGAAGCACTTTGAGGTACCAGTTACTGTAGCCTCCCTACATGAACAAATTTCAAGCGCAATTAGCCTACTAAAACCCTTACGTTTTTGATTGGGTGGCAAACTCTTGAAAAATATGCTGAGTTTGCAGCCAGGTTAAGTTTTAGAAACTTTGACAGTGTCAGTGTTTGGAACACAAAAATATGAAGAAGAAAATTTCTGGATGTACCAAATCTCAGAGATTATTTTGGTGTATCCCAAGCAAGAGCATGACTTGAGTTGCTCAGCGTATGGGACCTAAAGAAAGTAGAGTTGCATTGGTAGATTATACATATGCTAGCAACAATGAAATTCATAAGAGTGCTGCTGAGCGCATGGAGGAAGACCTGGATAGAAAATTGTTGCAGTTAGCTTAGCCCCCACATGGGCAGGAGAGAATCGTTGGTGCAATGTATAGGATATTGTTTTTGTAAAGTAAAAAGTCTTGAAAATCTATGGTGTAAAGAACTTGAAGGCAAATGGTCAAAAAACAACAAAGAATGCCCATGTGAAGAGAGGGGCGTTCTTCCCGGCTATCAGCACAAGGCTGAGCACTCGCTAGTACAGCGAGCAGCTGCGATTCGCTAACCATAACGGTGTAGCTTCCACGCAAGCCATTCAGACTTTCCAATCAACGATATGTTTCTCGGCAGCCGATTTGTAGCAAGAATTGACAGCGATAGACACCGTGTTTCGCCCATGAGGCTGGGCTCGTCAGTATCGCACCACTAATTCTGCCACAATGATATTCGACCACCGCTTTACCAGTCAGTTTAACTCTTATCTTTGTGGAAACAAAGAAAGAGCCAACAAAACCAGCAGGCGCCAGGGCAGAGGACATGTGAAGAGAGGGGCGTTCTTCCCGGCTATCAGCACAAGGCTGAGCACTCGCTAGTACAGCGAGCAGCTGCGATTCGCTAACCATAACGGTGTAGCTTCCACGCAAGCCATTCAGACTTTCCAATCAACGATATGTTTCTCGGCAGCCGATTTGTAGCAAGAATTGACAGCGATAGACACCGTGTTTCGCCCATGAGGCTGGGCTTTTTTTTTTTTTTCTCTTTTTTTTTTTTTTCTGTTCGCGCAACGCTCAGAGTTCAAGATGGATACCACTACATCTTGCAGGTTTACAAATTGTCCATCTGGAATGGATTTGTTTCCTGTCTCATCATTAGTGCGTCCGCTCCGGGAGCCGTCCACACATCCAAACACTCAGCAGGCACACCATACTTACATGGAAGATACCTACCAGGGAGGCGAGGGACTCACTACGACCGAAGGGACCCACCGCGGTAGATGGTAATCTGTGGATGTAAATGTTTGGTTAGTGGCTGCCTCAAGCTGATCTGCCTGTCTCAACTTTCCTCTTGCTGATCTTGGAGCAGTCTAGGAGATGGCGGGTCAAGCTCAAGAACTAGCGCGTTTTGTCAAAGAGTTAATTTTAATTTTATTTGTAATTGTTTATGTGTGTGTATCTTCTTGTTGCCCGCTTGAAGAAGGGCACCTGCTTGTGGGAGACGGGCCACTGCAGTCTGACACCTCATTTGGCGGAGATGCCAGAGAGGAGCGGCCAGAGGGAGGGTAGCTTTCGCTGACCCCAGAGTCGTCTTGGAATGGGCCGCTGCAATCCTGTCATCCCAGAGCGAGTGGGACAACGGAGAGGGACGGTTAAAGATCTCCCGCTGCAATCACTCTTCCGGCATCAAGCCGTTGCAGATGAGTGAGAGGGACGGGTTAAAGGTGGGTTGTTACGCCCTTGGCTGTCTAAAACTTCTTCAAAGATGATCTACGACCGTACTGTGCTAGTGAGACCCACCGCTGCAATCAGTCATCCCTACCACCGAGGACGACTGAGAGGGCGGTTGAAGAGTGGATCTCGACTGTTTCTTCTTTCTTCTGACCGTAGGAGGAGGTTTAGAAGGAGTAGAAATGTCAGATGACAAAGGAATGTTATGCTTTTGTGTTATGTCTTTCGTTTTTGTCATGATCACCCACAGGGCTTGAGTGGTGGACCGTTTTGTGTCCTGTATATATGTGTCGCCTATGTCCAGAGATTTCTTCTTTTGGATGATGGTGTGCTTGGCGATATTCATCATGGTCAGAAGGATCAGGTTGTTCTTTTGTCCTCCAGGGAGTTGGTTGTAAAGGATCATGTCCTTTGTTATTTCTATGTCTTCGTTGATTAGGTCAAAATATTGTTGTTTCAGGCGCTTCCATATTCCTTGTGCAAAGGAGCACTCGGTGAGGACGTGGGTCACATTGTCTTCTGTTTTTCTGCAGAATTTGCAGTTTGTTTTTCTGTCTGAATGTATTGATCTATTAAAATCTCCCCATTTGTATCCTCCATGTGCAATCCGAAAGGACATGGAGGATAGGTGAGGTGGAAGGAAGAGTTTGATTCCCTTGTTTTTCAAGAGGATCTCATTCCAAGGAATCTTCTTTCCGTTTTCATCAATCTTGTCAATCTTTTTTTCATTTTGCGTTTTCAGATTGATGTAGATATTTTTGTAGGAAGTATTTTCCCAGTCGTGTTTCAAGCCTTTGAGTTTGCAAAAGGACTTGAAGATGTCCGCATACATTTCGTTTGGAATTGGGGCATGCGGAATGCTGTTGGAGAACAGATGAGGATTAATGTGTCTCATTCTGTAGCTCAAATTGAACATGGCCCATTCGTGCCAGATTTCGGTGGCGTCTTCTAGTGAGAAGAGGTGGCGAATTCTGTCGATGCGGCTTGTTTGAAATTTTGACTGGATGTCCACCATGTTGATGCCTCCATCTTTGACAGGAGGAAACGTCTTGCTTCTCTGGAGCTGTTCGAATGGTGAAGGATACCAGAGGAAGTCGAAGAGGATTTTGTTTAGTTCTTTGATGTGTTGTTTCGTTGGCATCAGCACTCTACTGAGATGCAAAGTGACGGGTACCAAGAGAGTGTTGATGATCGAGATCTTTCCGTAGAGGGAGAGTCTTCGTGGTTTGTGGATGTTGGCGATCGTTTGAGTTTTCTTGATGGCGGTATGCCAGTTCATCTTGTCAAGTTGTGTTTTGTTTGTGCCTAGCCAGATGCCCAGGATCTTGACGTTGTTCAAGATCGCAGCTTCTGGAAAGAGTTGCTGAGCTCTTTGGGCCAGGTCAGGTTTGGACGCCAGGATCTGGGTCTTTCCCTGGTTCACTTTCTGGCCGGACATCGTCTGGTAGATGGCTAGTTCTTTGTTGATTTCCTTGAGAGATGGAATGTCTCTTGTGATGAATGTGGTGTCGTCCGCATATTGCTGGATTTTGATTGTCAGCTTGGAAAAGCGAAAACCGTTGATCAGATGGTTTTTCTCTATGCGTCGGGTGAGAACGTCAGCACAGATTATGAAATAGAGCATGCTGAGGGGACAACCTTGTCGTATGCCCCTTTTAACGTTTATTCGTTTTGTTAAAGCTCCATTGATTTCTATCTTGCTTTTTGTTTTGTGGTAAACTAATGACAGGTAATTCATCATTATTGGTTTTACTCCGAGTTTCTTCAAGATTCCATAGAGGAAGGAGTGACTAACTCTATCGAAAGCTTTTTCAAAGTCAGTTATCATGACGTACAAGTCCCTGTGTTGTGTTTGAGAAGCTTCCAGGGCAGCTTGTATATTCATTGTGACATGCTCTATTCTGCGGTTTGGCAGTCCACATTTCTGATTCGGACAAATCAGGTTTGTGATCATGGGTGTGAGTCTGTTGGAGAGTTAGTGAGCATATTCTAATATGCTGTTATTGATTTTGTATGAATATTCACCCCATTTGGTGTGTTGTTGATATTGGAGATGAATTATTGGTAATGTGCAGTGGTCTGATGATGTGAAGTATTCATGTTTGATGTTATGATAATTTTCAAGTGCATGTTCATTTATGTATATTCTATCTATCCTGGTCTTACTGTTGTGGTTTTGGCGCGTGAACAGTCTTTTGTAAGGATATTCTTGTCTGAATATGTCTGTCAATTGGTTATGATGTATTAATGTTCTAAGTGCTGTTTTATCCGGTGTAGTGAAGTAAAATTGCGGCTTAGCAGTGTCCAACGGATCAAGGATCACGTTAAAATCACCAAGTAAGACCACATGTTGATGTTCATATTCCAGCATAGCCTCGGAGAGCAGTTCAAAACATGACTTTCTCTCTCCGCTGCTCTGCGGAAGGTATGCATTGAATATGTTTATGTTATTTTTACCACATTTGATGTTGAGGTGATGTATTCGATTTTGTACTATGGTGTGATGTGTGATTTCGGACCTATCGTGTATGTCCTTCTTTACGATGAACATTGTCCCTGCATAGAAGGGGGTTCTATCAGGTTCTATGTTGTTGTATGTTATGTAATTGTTATGTTGAGCCCACTTCTCGAGTTGATCGGTGGGGATTCTGTGTGTTTCCTGAATTGCCAGTACAGAGAGTCTGTGAGATGTAAAGAACTGTTTGACATCTCGCAATTTCTTGGATATTCCGTTGATGTTCATTGAGCCAACCTTGAGGTTACCCAGTCCGGCGTCCGAATCGTCACTCTCCGTATCTGCGAACATGATTACAGATAGGGAAAAAGCAGGTTAAAGTTTAAGGGGTTGGACTAGACCGTGTAGATGGCTGGGTCGTCGCCGTCTGAGTCCGTGAGCTCACCCACCGAACAAGACATTTCGATGGGGAGGAGAGGTCCCGGGCAGTCCAGCCCGCAGAGACTCTCTCGAAGAAACGGACTCCAAGTCAGTTGACGAGTTGTCATTGTCAACTGAGACCGACGCATCCTTGGAGCTGGCGTGGGATGCGTCATGATCTCTGGGATTCATCGTCTTCGGAGATTCAGGTTGGGTAACCGATCTCCGCGTGTGTGCGAGTTCTTTTGGAGTCGATGTCTTGGACTCCATGTTGGACATGGGCTTATCCAATTCAGCATCTGGCGAGAAGATGCTGCGCACGTGGGTTTTGGGTTTGTGTTTCCCTCCTTTGCCCACGGTGGTAAAGCCATCATCGCTTGTGGGGGGGGGTCTTCCTCTTCCTGTTGTTTGGGGCGGGGGGGGTTCTGCCTCTTCCTCTTCCCCTTCCTCTTCCACTACACATTTCCCGGAACTTTTCTCTTGCGTCACATCCAGGCTTGTGAAAGTCTGTTGATCGGCAAACATGGCAGAGTAGACGGTACCTGGCCGGTGACGAATCCCGGGAGCGTTTTGAGTATTCTTTGTCGCTCCTGTCCCGGGAGTGTTTTGTTCTTCTTTTAGGCGTCCGGTTTCTGGTCGGCTTGGACGCCCGGTCACGGGGTGGATCAGTTTTGGACGCCCCGTCTCGATGTGGATTGGCCTGGGTCTTTTTCGGTTTCGTGGGGCACTTTGACGTTAGGTGTCCCCGAACTTTGCAAATCTGGCAGAGTGGCAAATGTCCTTCTCCAGGCTTGGTGATGGAGATCCATTCACCAAACATCTGCACCTTCTCTGGGATGTTATCGAGTTTAGTGTTCTGCAGGTAAACATGCAGAAACTCGTTGCAGATGGTGGGGTGCTGCTTGTGTTTACCTTTAACCATCTGGTAAACATTTCCCCAGTTTGCTTGGCAAGCAAACACATTAATTAAATCCAGATGCCACTCGTCTGGCACTGGATATAATGTGATCACGTCGCATGGTGGCATCGGTCGCCATACTTTGATCACGTAACCTACTTCCTTGTGTGAATAGGTCACGGGTGACTGATGGTCTAGCGCCAGCTGTTCCATCAGCACAGATTTGGTTTCGTTCTCAGAAGCTGAGAACGTGACGGTGAAAATGTGCTGCCGCAGGCTCTTGGCACGCACAGCTTTTAGCTCCTTTCCATACTTTGCAAGGAAGCCATCTTGCATAAAGAAACTGATGAAAGTGCTTACATCAAGCCAGGTCTGGCTGGATGCTTGCACAACCAAGGTTCTTTGATACTTGAATTCATTGGCCTTAGAATCGCCCATCATGAAGTAAGTATTGTTTGGAGATGTTTATTTAGGTAAGTAAGAAACAAATTCAAAAGGACTTACCGAAATTCAAGCTTTAACAGTTTCAAACTTTCCTTCTGAAGGAAAGTTCAGCTAAATTCTGTCTTGACCACACCCTAAAAGCTGGTCACGTACTGTCTAGACTCGCTGTAGCTAACTAACTATTCTCACCTGACCTTTCTACGTGGCAATCAACTAATTCCCCTAAGGGGAAAAGGCTGATTCCAAAAAAAAGACTAGGGAGGGAAAAAAAAGCTAACTACTCGCCTAGATCAGTGGTTCCCAGCAGGGGGCCACTGATCTAGCTGACTTAGGCTATTTTCTAAACTTTCTAGTTATTTATTTATCTAACTGACTTTTAAAAAAAAATCTAAAAAGGCTGGTAAAAGTTAGGCCGGTGTCGCTTTCACTCGCTCGCCCTAGCGAGGAAAGCAAGGCTTGCTTGTTAAACGCTTTTTGGCAGCAATGTCTCCAAGGCCACCAGGTTGCAGATAATCGTTCGCAGTGAATAAGGCTCGTGAGACTTACCTTGTATTCAAATAGAATGGCAATACTGGCAACGATATGTTTCTCGGCACGAGCCCAGCCTCATGGGCGAAACACGGTGTCTATCGCTGTCAATTCTTGCTACAAATCGGCTGCCGAGAAACATATCGTTGATTGGAAAGTCTGAATGGCTTGCGTGGAAGCTACACCGTTATGGTTAGCGAATCGCAGCTGCTCGCTGTACTAGCGAGTGCTCAGCCTTGTGCTGATAGCCGGGAAGAACGCCCCTCTCTTCACATGTCCTCTGCCCTGGCGCCTGCTGGTTTTGTTGGCTCTTTCTTTGTTTCCACAAAGATAAGAGTTAAACTGACTGGTCGAATAAGTAAAGCGGTGGTCGAATATCATTGTGGCAGAATTAGTGGTGCGATACTGACGAGCCCAGCCTCATGGGCGAAACACGGTGTCTATCGCTGTCAATTCTTGCTACAAATCGGCTGCCGAGAAACAAAGAATGCCCACAGTTAATGAAAGTTAAATCTGACGAAGATTAGGTGGCTTATGGTTCAGTGAAAAAAGAGAAGAAACACTGCCCCCTTCTGCGTGAAATGTTGCAGAAGCCGTCATCCCCAAGAGCAGACAGGGATGTGGCAGAAATAACCATGTTTCTGCTGGGTGAAAATCCACCAAGAGTTGCCATTTAAAAGAGACTCCTAGCTACTTGTCCGTAGATCCCATACGCTGAGCAACTCAAGTAATGTTTTGAAAAAGTTAGTTAGTGATAGCTACAGAACTTAAAAATAGCAAGTAAAAGGATGCTCATTGGTTAAAGCTGCAGATTTTTGTCTGACTCTCTTCACGAGCTGTCGTCAGAATAATACGAGTCGAATGTGGTGTGTATTTATGGAAGAAGGAAGAAGAAAGAGGAAATGCGAATTTAGCTGATCAAAGTAATTCAAACAAACGAAGGAGCTTCAACGTAGTGTGCCTTAAATCTCCTTCGCTTGGTGTCTCAGACACTGATACTGGCAAAGTTTCTGAAGCCTGACCTGACTTTTAACCCAGTATATTTTTCAAGAGTTTGCCGCCCAATAATGAACACAATGCTTTGGTGCTCGCTCCTCTCAAAATTGGTTCATGTATGTTTGGCTTAAGTGATACCTTAAACTGATTTTCTTCTTGTGGTCAATATTGGGATTTTTGTACCACAATAAGCCTTCACTAAGCCTAAGACAGCGACTCTGGCAGTGGTTTGATTGTTTGACATCGAAAGATGATCAGCAGTTGTGATGGAAACTTTTTCATTGAACATAGGCTAATTGCTTTTGGGAATGCCAATACAATTGTTTCTGAACTAGTTGATGGCCTGCATTCTGTAACATAGTCATCTCGACTGTTATCAGTCAAATCTCTATTTTCTCACGAAACATTCCACGGCCTCATCTTCAATCATGTTGCCATGCACCGAGTCACAAAGCAGACAAGTTTAAAGCAGCAACATTGTGTAGCATTGCATACTATTATTTTTATGTGTTTTAGTAATTTTTAGCTATTATTTATTTTCTGAGCTTTATTTTTAGGGAGAAAATTTAGTTTGTTTTGAAAAACGGTACGGTAGTGTCTATATGTTACACCACTTTTTCTTTTAGAGTGAGTTTTTTTTTGCGCAGTTCAATTGTTTTCACTCTTGCAATTTAACAGGGATAAAAAGTAGGAATAACGCAATGCAGCCTCTTAGTTTTACTGTCTTACCTTAAAGAGTTATGAGCTAATCTCTTGCCCTTCAATATATCTTTATAGTGCAAATTAAAAAAAATAGGATGACGTCATCATAATTTTTATGAAATCTCCTTGATGCGATCATCAGGAATAAATCTGAGGTATTTTTTTATCCGACTAGACGCATTGAGAAATTTCATAAAAAGCGTACAGGTTGCTTGAAATAAGCAAAATGTCTTTTCACCACTAGTGGCGCTAAGTGCTGCTTCTCCAACTTGTAAATCTCCCCACACGTCTCAAAATTATGCCAAATATGCAAAAGTTGATTTTCATTTGTGAGTTATCGGTAAGCAATAAGCATTGGATGAAAGTGTTTTCAGTTGAAATAAACAGTTCTACCGTTAAGATCATGGCCTAACACGTTAAAAGTGGATGATTTTGGTAAACATGAAAATGTTTAGGTCTCTTGAGGCAGGGTATCCCATAATGTGAGAGCAAAATGGTTTTCATTTTCGGAATCATCATGGTTAAAATCATGAGAAACAATGCGAGAAGCTAAAACACTTGAAATTTTTTGAATTTGAACAGGTCGCCAGGGCAAGTGAGACTATGCCTTCCATACCATGAAGTGGTCTGTACATTGTACAAATGTACATTGTACAACCGGGAATCCTTGATTCAAAGCCTCTACAAGTATGCGAAACTGCCAGGATTAAGCTCTGCAAGAAGCTTTCCCAGTCCGAGGATAAAGATTCAATCAATCAATCAATGTTGGCTGCCGTCTGCATTCCACCACACTCACAGGCAGCGCTCTCTGCTATGCCCCAACGCAACATGTCTGTACTATAACATCCAACACCGTGAGTAAACGGTTACGCCTTGATGAGGCAAGTCTAGAGAGGCCTTGATCCAACTGGGTTCCAGACGGAAATCCAAATACTTGGCAAACTAAATAAAATTAAATTTGCTACAAACTGTCGCTATAAAACTATAACCTTCGGTCTAATCAACTTATACAGTAAAAGGGAGTAAAATGGGAGTAAAATGAGTAAAATGGAGAAATTCTACGTCTCTTCCTTGTGTTTGACTACATTTTCGGTTACTTTCTGTTTTGTTTAAAATTTAACAATTTTTTTTTCTCTTTTGGCTGTGATGACTGATGAGCCTGTGACGCCATTATTTTACTTAGACTACGTCTTTTAACATCAAAGTGACTAAATTTACAAACTTTTGTGCTGACTGCTTGATAGATCACTTTTCTTCTACACAAACTCTGCTACATTCTTTTTGAAATAACATAACTCCTTGTAGTATACGACAAGCGGAAAATCAATCTTGTTTCTGTATGTAGGCTGCTTGCATTACTTTTAGGGCAATAAACTAAGACTGACAATAAACAATGGCAAGATACAACCGAAACAAGCAGAAATCGTATTGCTTTAGAATAGCAATGCTTTTTATGGTTGTATTTTTGTTTTGGAAGATACCTTCTTTTATAAACGTAAGTACGAAGAAGCTTATTTATTGTTTGTAAAGTCTTAGAGGACTTCAAATTTATCAAAATGTATGTCGTTTAATACAACAGTTCTTATGTATGGCCGTTTTTGAAATTTTTGCAGTGATATTAACTTGACCCATCACACTTAATCTAGCCTACCCTAAGCCAATACAAAGTTCTGCTTGAAAAATTCTGGCTTTAACGACCTACAATGTTTACTGAAACCCCTGCAAAATTCTTGAAGTAACCTTCAACGCATTTACAGCGTTTATGTGGCAGCAAGTATTTTATTGAAATAAATAATAAATTTTTATCCAACGTTTCACTGTGCTACAAGTTTTATAACATTTTACCATTTTTTATCGCAGCTTCGAAAAATTGAAAAAAGCAATGTGGATAACTGGGTTTATTCAATTGAAGTTCTCCAAGAGGTAAAGTTCCTGATACCCTGCAGTCAAGTAACATTTAAAAAATAAAAACTAGTTGAAAACCTCAATTTAAGAAGTACTGTGTATGTGTCGCAATTTTGGCAATTTAAGTACATGCTAGAAATGTTTACTTCGATGGGAAAGCGTATTTTTCTGTTAAAATATATTTCGTAAACAGATTGATTTTATCACACTCATCTGCACGATATAGTTCAATCTTATTATTTAAAAATCCATCAAGCTTGATCAGCTGCGACCTCCTTTATGAACCCTTTACATTTTGTTTTGTGTTTCATTTTTAGTTTATAGAAGGAAATAGTCTGAAATTTTAAAAATTATAGTTGTGGGGTATTTAGTTCTAACCATCGCAGTATCTCGCAATCGGAGATTTTTGATCTTTGGTGAAAGTAATCTTCCGCCTATAGCATCTTAATCTGGCTTCATTTTTCAACTTTTCTCGGAGCACTTCCGGTGAGACAAGAAAACTATCCCTGAGATGTTAGAAATTTTTCTTTTTTTCGGGTTGCCTTTTTTTCGAGTTATATTTTAACAAGTTTGCTAAACTTTTGAAAAACGTATCCCCTTTTTGCTAAACAAATTATTTTTGTGACTTACAGTAGGTAGTCCTTTAATTCAAGTCTTTAATTAGAATTTTCTTTTGTACTGTATCGATAGAGATGATTTAGTTGAGTGCAACCTGCACTAAAAACAATGTGTGTAAAATAACGGGCTGAGGATGTCAAAAAGAAAGAAAAGATTAAAAATTCGATTTAGCGACGTCATTGGTAAAAAAAAGTTGCTCTTTATTGCAAGCTCACAATAATTTACAAGTGATCTACAGTAGGATTCTAGGTGTTAACTTTTCACCGAAAGTTTTTTTTTTAACTTAAGATATTCAGCTTTATTAAAGCTTAGATAATGATGGTCAATGGTTGTCGACAACAAGCAGCCTAATACTCAATACCTGTGTTTCATCATTAAAATCTTACTACAGTAAGTTACTACAAATACAGTATAATATACATTATACAGTAAACGAATTGTAACATAGCCTGGCTTACACCTACAAATGTATGAATTAAAATGAATTTATTCTACAACCTTACTCATAGATCGTTTAGAGCGCCGCTGAGAATGGTTGATCAATGAACAAAAAGATCTGTTTTCTTCTGGTAACATTTTTGTGGCTAGATAATTTGAGGCAAATATTGCCTGTCCTAACGTTGCCAAAATTGATTTGCTATTTACTGGATTTGCGCCCACCGACGTCGAAAGTAACGTCAGTCCTTCATTTCAAACAACCTAGTGGAAAATTCGGTAAAGGGCACACCACCAGTAGAAGATTATTTGGTGTTAGAAGCTCATTATCGCGAGGGTCAAAGTTACCGGTACCGGAAAGATAGGTCTGGAGTTTATTATATTTTGATTCCAGGTGTCTGTTTCAGGTGTCTGTTAAGGGAGAGGGGTGCTAACCATCATTCCTGCTATAGGCTACATTAGCATTGCATTATCAGTATTTTTTGTTAGATATAGGTTAATGTAGACTAAGGGATATCTCACCTTTCATCCCCGGGCTCCTCACCCCCACCACTAAGCTTTTTTCTACAAAATGGGCACATGTTTTGCAAAGAAAATCAGGTGCAAGCTGTATAAGTTATACTTTTCTGTATAGTTGCGTTGTTGTTAAAAAACCTCACAGAAAGGTTCAAAAAAAACTTTTCGAAAAGAACCTTTCTGCAGGGTTCTTTTCGAAACAAATGCCGAAAAAGAACCCTAGGCTTAATTAGGATTCTTTTGGCAAGCAAAGAATTATTTTTGCAATAAAGAACCTTTTTTGTTATAAGAACCCTAAGCCCAGGGTTTTTCTCGAAAAAACAACCCTAAACGAACCTTTTTCATTTACAGTGTAGTGCCGAGTTTATCCTGTGAAATTACTACATATCAAACAAGAAGTTAGACATTACGATAGCAATGCAATATAACTAAAAAGGCCAATCAAGGAATTTTGTTCAGAAAAAAAAGATGTTCCAAGACTTGAATTATACAATAAAAAATCATTCATATTTTAGAGAAAAAAATTATAACCCTACTTAGTGGAGGTTACAATTATCATGGAGATATGGTGCTTCGACATTAAAACATTAATCTTATTCAGTTAGCTTGACTGATAGAAAAGCAACTTTGATTAAGAATTGAATGTATCAATAGCAGATGAGCAGAATTGCAGATCAAGCTAATCGTCTGAATAGGCAATTCAAAATAAGTTTGCCTGAAACTCATTCGTGGTTTAGTGATTGGCAATGATATTGATTTTA
This sequence comes from Aplidium turbinatum, assembly GCF_918807975.1. Lineage (NCBI taxonomy): Eukaryota > Metazoa > Chordata > Ascidiacea > Aplousobranchia > Polyclinidae > Aplidium > Aplidium turbinatum. The sequence goes on from NC_137472.1 coordinate 54,311,961, forward strand.
AAAGATCCATGCTGTTCATTTAAGTAGGTTGATAAAAAAAGAAATCTTCACATAAACTTTACCCCGTTTCTTATATTCATCCACCTAAATCTGGTTGGTTGGTTTTGAATCTTTATCTTCGGACTGACAAAGCCTTGATTGGTTATTCCTGGTAGTTTCGCATACTTGTACGGTAGAGGCTCTTGACGCAGGGTCGGTTACCGAGATTAACAGAGTGAAGTTTTCCGATTGTCGAAGTGTTGTTGCCGGGGAATTATTCCATCCATTAGGTGCCGCTGAATGGAGAGCAGTCCTTAGAATGCGTTGCTCAAACGCACACCCCGATAGTCGAACCAGCGCCGCGTGATTTAGAGCCGGGCGCGTAACCACTGCCACTGAGCTATCTGTTTATTCATACTTATCTGTCTAATGTAAAAAGGACGTATATTGATAGATAAGTAGAAAAATAAATAAATGCCCAATTTTCTTTTTGTTATTCTACTATACATACAGTATAATGATCAATTAAAGTAATTTGCGTTCTTCTGGTGACTATTTACTAGGTTACCTCCTGAACGCAAACGAGAACGTGGTTACCTCCAAGAACGCAAATTACTTTAATTATCAAATGCCTGGTGAACAGTCTCTCTCTGTTTTTACTACCATTATAATGATCAATATTTTTCTCAAAATATTTAATTTCATATTTCTTGTCCATTTGTTCGTTTGCCTTGTACCATCCCAGTCAACATTACATTTTACAACCAAATATTTTAAATGAAATATTTTGACAATATCAAGAAAAATACGGAAATGAAAACCATGCAGAATTATTACTAAAAGGGAAAGACAAAACAAAATGGAAAGAGTTCTTATGAAAGATCACAGCTGAGCAAACATGATCAATGTGTTGAAGAGAATTATTCTCAACTATTATGTATTAATATGACTTTTTTTAAATTAAGAAACATTGTAACAAACAAAACTTTAAAAATGTATATACCTACACAGAATGAACTACAGATTAAGCCAATCTGCTGATTAAGAAAATTATTTCAGGAACTAATTTTATTCCTGGGCACCAATCGTAATCCTCTACCACAAATCGACGCTTACTGATCAACAGAAAAACTCTGCCCAAACGGATTATTTTATCAGACATTTGGCTTAATCGGCCTCTTAAAAGATCCGGTGTTGGTGCACCCAACCTTGCATGACGATTTTGAGATAAACAATCTTTTTACAGATCAGGTCCTCAGTGCAAAGCCCAAAACTTCACAGCAGCCAAAATGTAAAAGAATATTTTTCCTGGCCCACTCCGCAAAATCCATCAAGACCATCTGATACGACAGATCCAATGCAATCATCGTATTCCATTCGATTTGCGGATCATGTTTATACAAATACCCATCATGTGAGTAAAGACCATTCATTTTAAGATTATATTCCCGGAACATAGTGAATCTACGCCCACATAGCCTACTATGCTCTTCGTACAAACACGAATATTCTTGATTTGGCAATTTGGTATACTACGGTCTTTGCTACGAACAAAACTTACAAAAAGCCTACTCTTCCGAAGATATTTTGTTCATACAAAGACATTTTGTACGTCATAATTATTCAAAAATCTTCGTTGAATGGTCACTTTTTTCGTGGATTTTCTCGATTGGTAACTTTCACGAGGATTTTTTATAAGTAAAGTTAAGCTAGACCCAACCATGATTGCTTAACCTCAATGCAGTTTTTAAGGTATCCAAGCAGGAAAGATTTATCAGCATATTTGCAACAGCATTTTATACTCCGTTTTTTTTTTTTTAGTAAAAGATATTACGATGTAGAAATAGGAGAAATAAGCAGAAGTTAAAAACTCATCATTTTGAGTAACAAAACTAATAGTATAATTATGTTACTACATTTATTTCTTTAGAAAACCGTTTTCAGGACATTTTTGACGTTTTTAACCATCATAACTTTTTTGATCACTGAGCTAGATGAAAAACAACTGCAAATTTATCCAATACATTTTATTAAAATTTTAGAAAGCATGCTTGTTCTTGAGTAGGCTTTTTATTGCTAATTGTAATCATTGTTTTAGATGTATTGTCATCATTACTTGTTATTAGGCCTATTATTGATTACTTATTATTATTATTACTTGTCAGTTCAACCACTTCAAGTGGACAATTTGCTGGGTTGGTTCAGAAAAACAGAATTTTTATTGCACTTGTTAGTAATGACGTTTTTTCGTAAGCAAACTTTTGCTCTCCAAATGTACGAAAAAAACTTAGGAAAACGAACACGAAGAGTTTTTATGTTAAAAACACTTGAAGGATTTTTTTTATTCGTACAATTATTTCAGAGAAATTTTGACTGTTCGTAAAATATTTTGTTAAAATTAAATTTTGTGTGTTTCAAAATAGTCGCACAAAGCTTTCCGGAGAAAATATTTACACACGAACAGCTTACGAATGAAGAATAATCGTGTTCGTACAAAGAGCATAGTAGGCTATGTGGCCGCTGAGGTGGTAAAAGAATAGACCCTCTACCTCAGAGGCTTACACGACGATGAAGAAGATACAATGCAAAGGCCGACTACTTTCATTACTTTTCTTCAAAGTGCTGATATTTTGCAAAGCAACATTGTCATCTTCGCATTGTTGACAACTGTGACACATTGAAATATACCTTTCACCAAGCACGTGTAATTTTGAGTAATTTGATAATCTCTTCAAGAACGGCAATTAATAATTACTGGCAGTTGACAGTGCTATGTAATTGATCACACAACAGTGGGACTATATAAGTTTAGGAACAAAGAATATCCTTTATTTTTGCAATATTTATAGGGAAAAAAAGTTTTTTAATTTTTTTTACAGCGGATTGGTAGCAATTTAACCATTGAAATCGTTGCTCGAAATGGAAGAGGGGAACAAAAAGGGTTTGGAGGGGATTTCTTCAAAGTCATCTTAGCTTCAAACAATTTACATAATAGCATTGTTGGATCTATAAAAGACCACGATGATGGCACTTATACAGGTAAAAACACAGCCTAGAGTGATTGTAAAAAGATGAGGATGCATAGATTTATAACAACCAAACAACTCAATACATTTAAGTTAATACTTGTAAAGGCTTTGAACTACTATAGCACAGGCCCGGTCGCGAAAAATTTTTTCCCACGAGATTTCTGTCTCATTTACATATTTTGGTAAAAGTTTGTATTAAAACCGTGTGAATGCAACATTTTCTCGTTGGCACGGTTGGCTCAGTGGCTTCATAACCTGCCTAGTGATCGTGAGAACGAGGGTTCGACGCTCGTCGAAGTCAAACTTTTTTTTTCTTTACATTAATTTTTGCGGTGCACAAGAGCTTTTCAAAAAAAGTAGGGTTAGGGAAAGCTTATATTTTATTATCATTGCAGAATTTCATTAGCAAATAGTTATTTCGCAATCTGAATCAACCAATCTCTCAAAACACTTTCGGAAAATCTTACTTTTAGAGTGACTAAAATCAATGAGACAGAAATCTCGTGGGAAAAAAAATTTCGCGGCCCGGTCACGGAGATCGACAGAAGTGAGGTTTTTTAATTTTGCAGTGTTGTTGTCCGTAAGTTTTTCCATTTGTTAGGTGCTATTGAATGGAGAGCTGCTCTTGATATGCGTTGATCAAGCGCATACAACAAAAGTCGAACCAACCCAGTTTAATCTTGCAGTTTCTTCGTGAAGTCTTTGCGCTTAACCGACCGAGCTATCGGTTCTGGCTATGACACTTTGAGTAAAAAAATAAAGTTCTACGTCACCAATTTGTGCTCTGGCTTGTGAGACAAAAATGATAGAGCAAAATTGAGGAGTTTTTGTCGCGGCAAAGGTAGTTTCTTCATTATCATATTTAAATAAAAACCAAACAAACTCTGCTGAAATAACACACCGATGGAGCCACTTTTTTGATAGTAAAAGCTTTATAAAACATGAAAGTTACCGAAAATATAACTGATTTATTGACTAGGCCTGTGCAGCAGTATGATACATTTTTGTCAGTTAAAAGTGTTTTTAAAAATCATTTTCAAATGAAAAATGTAAAACAGTGATTGTAGCCTACTGTTGTAGCCTATACTGTATCTATTTACATTTTATTGTTCTTAACTTCTTATGCATGAGAGAGCAGATAAAAGCACAAAATGAGTGCGGTTGCTAATAACATGTGCAAATATGAGTTAGCCTATCTTCATTCCTTTTGATTATTTCGTTTCAGCAACCATTCCTCTTCATTTTTCTGGACAAGTAAACTTGCAAGTCACTCTTATTCATCCCAGCGAATCCATAGATTTACTCCGCCGAGTTACGCTTACCAAAGGATCGCCTGGATTAATATTTTATGGAGTTTTCCAAGATAAAATGTCCCAAGAGGAGACAGAGTGTAACGTCTGGTTACACTCAATGAAATCTAATACAACAACCGTGCCAAGACAACGATATTGCAACTTCACACACAAAAGTGGAGAGCCTTGGTTTTGTGAGAGACCAAGGTTTCTTGACTGTTCCAGTATTCAGAGTTTCAAGATCAAACGAACAAACGACCTTGCCGCTATATTGGATAAGTCAAGCCTTTTTAAAACGTGAGTTGTTTCATTTGATCACGTACAATGTATTTTTTTTTTGATTGATTATTAGACTGTCAATTTAACAAGTTAACATAAAATACAATTGCCATAGAATTTAATTGGCGTCAAGGCAATCACAAGAACAATTAAAATTTTGACAAAAATATTGAAAGTCTTCTCTTCTTCAACGTGACCTGGCATCAAGTATTTGACCACCTTTAAAACCACTTTTATCACATATAGGCAGACTTTTCTGAAGACATGTCCCAGACTTAGGTAGAATTAGATATTCAAGCCATTGTGTCTGGTCCTTTTTCAAGGCTAATTTTGCTTGCAATACTTTATTTGACAACACTGTGGGCACCATTATTTTTTACATCAAATCCATTATTGCAAACCAACTGTTAAAATTGCGACCGACTCCAATGCACCTTGTTGGAGAAAATTCAATTGTTTCTGCTAGTCACAAATTGAGTAGACTAGCAAAGCTCACTAAATATTCCATAATTCAGTTCAGTAAGCCATAGTCCTAAGAAGGGCTGTAGGCAATTCTCACTAGAGCAGCGTACTGTTGATAATTATGAGAGAAATCAAGGGCTTTAGTCTAAGAGGCGCCACTCAGCAATCGACCGTATGCCTTTAAGTGTTTTGCTAAAAACACAACCACATACTCTTGAGTGGTGTCGAACCGGTGTCCTTTTGAAAGTCGGACCAGGTACCAAGTTTGATTGCAATGGCACAAAGTAAATTCAGTGGAATGATATTAATTTGTCTCAAACAGGTTCTATAATTTATACCGTAATAAAATATGAAACAACTTACTCTACGAAGACTGCAGCAACAACCTATTTTGATCCAACAACCTGTTGTTGATACACCTTTGATATTGTTTAATTTTAAGACCGTGTCTGGTCAAACCGGTGAGAACCGGTTAAATCCCACCTCAGAATCCCACAGACGCTAATTTAAGCATCATTTCACATTTTTTTAGCATTGTTTTGTAAAATAACTTTTGCGTTAATATTGTACATATCATCTGAATGTGCAGATCTCTAAGCTTTTTATTTTTAGTGAAAACACTGTAACGTTAACAAACTTCAAACAGCTAACCAACTTCAAACTTTAAAAATTAAATGAGGCTGTTCATCAGGCATTAAATTAAATAACATGAGATGCTCTACCGGTGCAAATTAAGCTAAACTATCACAAGATGTATACAGTGACAATCTGCTTTTATTCCGACGTTTCGTCAATCAGACACGACTGACTTCTTCAGGGGGCTAGACCAGGTAGTGACTACCTGTCTAACATGGCAAAACACAGGACCATGTTGCTGAAAACAACTAAACATGCAAAATGAAAATTCAACTTTTAGACAAAAAATTATCGCGCGCAAAGTTTGAAATAAGTTAGAAAAAAGAGAGACTTAAATGTTAATGATCAACAAGAAACTTAAATAACAACAAGATAGGAGAGTGAACGGCATTCGTCATGAATCGAGTTTTGTACGCACTACTGCACAGTTTTACAATCAGCATGAAACCAATTTAAAAAACGTAAAATAAGCACTTACAATAGTTTTTTGCAGATAGCAGGAAAAGAGATGCCATCATTGCGATTCATTACATGAGGCTTTTGATTGATGAACCAACTTTCAGAAAACATTCGTTTTCTATAATCAGTTTCAACTTTTAGAATTGCTCCAAGTTATTTTATGATCTGAAGTTATGGCATGCATGCAAGGAGCAGAATGTTCCGGGCGTTGATATTTGAAAGCTCTTTTGTGTTCATTAATGCGAGATTTAAAATCTCGTTTTGTTTGGCCAACATAAAACTTTTTACACTGATTTAACCTATGCAGAAGTTAAGCCAATGTAACAGAACGGGTTTTCATTCACCTGGGTAAGAAAATAAGCCAAACAAAACATTTGTAAAACCGTGACGTGGACGGTTGAAAAAGTTATAAAAGCCTTTGTTATGAATCCCATAGGCCTACTCATTCATCACAAATCTTCAAATTAGAGCTTAATAAACAAAATACGCGATACGGATGAGCGTAAACATAGCGGTTAACATCAACATGGTATAGTTGGTAATAGTAACTTTAATAAGGAGATTACACACTACAACTTACAACTAATATTACAGTAGAATTCGCTTGTAGTGACTTTGGCTATAGTGACACTTCGCCTATAGTGACACCTGTTGCAAAGTCCTGTTTGCATACGCAACAGTTGAGTAGAATTCGGCTATAGTGACACTTCGGTTATGGTGACACTTTTTCCGCGGTCCCTTCAGGTGTCACTATAGGCGAATTCTACTGTACATGCAACTAAAATATCAACACAACTAAACTGTCAGCTGTATGCATCCATCCTGGTAAAACGCAAGTAAAATGTTACGACAAGTACGTGATTGTAAGCAAGCACCACGTCATAGTCCCGCAAGGTAAAACAACAGAAATGGTTTGGTATGAAGCAAAATAAGAATGATCTTGTAATCTATAACATTCTCCTCTACCAAGCAATCGATCGTGTTCAAGCCTCATTCATATGTCAAATGATCAGGAAGGCCCCTTAGGCGGGAAGAACGCCTCAGAATTGGCTCTTCTCGCGTATTAGGCTCTTAATTCATTAACTTCAGAATGATGATCAACATCGGTGTTCGACTTAACACTCCTCACATTGCTGTGATGCATTGTATCAACGGGTGAATCGCTTGCAATGGTTTCATCTTTATACGATTGATCAGTAATGAATTTAGAGGGGTCAGAATCAGTTACCCCGTTTTCGAATACATTTCTCTCTCCTACTGAAGCGACATCACGCAATGATACAGTAGTATGACGACCGTTTGGTAATCTCGCAAAAGCATACGTCGGAGTAGCGGAAATTATCTCTACTTCATCTACAACAATTTCATATTTGCTCATACGAACATGGCGCTTCAAAAGAGCAGGACCGGAAATACTGAGCCATGTAGGACTTAATGATCCAGCATAGAACGACGACAAGTTCAGTTCAGTTGTTTTTTTATTTCTGACCATCATATCAAAAACAATACACGTCAACATAGCAAAGGTCGAGAAAAAGGTAGAAGCGACAAAACGCGAACGTTAAAACGTGCTTGTGACCGAATAACTTCAAACTTCATAAAGCGCTCGTAGGGTGATACCATGGGTGATACATTGATCGCAGTACAAAGCAGGGAACATACCGAATGTAATACATCAGGAAAAGCACTTTCCTACTATGAAATGGGCAAGTTGCGCGTTCTGAATGTAAGCGGCACTGTGGTTGAAACAATATTTTTATATTTTTTTACATTGACCGTTTCAACGAGGCTTGTATATAGAAGTTCTACTGAGAGCTATTTCTTTGCTGTGCGCAAACGATATAAATTCGTTTGACATAAATGCTGGTCCTCTGTCAGAATGAATATATGAGCAAAGGACTACTAAAGAAAAAAATTGTGATAAACAATTGAACATGAAATAACGGTACTAGCATGCCTGTTGGCACAAGGAAACCCAAACAGAAATCTCGAATACTCGTCGATTATCGTCAACAATATTTGTTTTTTGAGGCTGAAGGCAATGGGCCTTTAAACTCATTATTTAGGCGCTTCATAGGTTGGGTGGCTTTTGTAAGAGGAGTTTGAATTGGCCTATGAAAACGAGGTTTAATTTCAGAGCAAACGTTGCAATCTGAGATCATCTTACGTATCTAACCGAGCGAATGAGACATATTCTTTGTTTTGATGTAGTGACACATTTTTGTTACGCCAGGGTGGCAAATATCGCATAAATGTTGTACAAATAATCGCTAGATAAACTTGCGCAATACCCGCTCGACAAGGTATCGGGAGTCCCGTTAAATTTTCCTGATTGACAAACTATATCATATTCACACTGTGAAAGTCCAACACAACATTCAAAATTTTATGGTTTTGAAATGTTGTGTTGGCTAATTGCGATAACATACAGTACACTGCAATCACAGACTGCTCCCCTTATTTTGGCTTGTCAGTGTCTTTGTCGAGACACAGCCCCGTGCTCTGAAGCGAAGTCGAACTCACGTCCTTTTGAACGTCGCGCAGACTTTCTCATCACTCAGCTACGTACAACGTAGGCGTCGAAAGCAATCTTAACGCTTAGGCCGAGTTTTAAGGACAAAAATGAGTGTAAAGTTTCACGCCCGCCAAGACTCGCAAATAGCGAAATGCGGCCCGTGGCTATAAAGCTTTGGGCACCCCTGGTTTAGGATTTATCAAACAGCAGCTTTCAAATGAGACGATGTCTTTTGCTGAAGTTTTATGATTGCAACGTCTTTTCAACGAAACGCTTTTATAAGCAATTTTGCCTCTATTTTGTTTGCTTACGAATGTCACCGCTGAGCGCCTTCGAAAACAAAGTGTTAAAGCCTTTTTTTTTTCATTTCTTTAAGTCAGTGCTGAATATCAGAATACCAAAAGCATTGTTCCTTAGATCACTTAAAAAGAGAAATAAATACAGTAATACTTTTGTTGCCGGGAACTATTCAATGAGAATGAAGTTAAATATAAAAACTCAAACAAAGCAAAATAACGGTCACTACTGTACAGTCACTCAGCGAAGCTGAAAGATTTTTTTTGTCACTGGACGACGACTCACAATAGAAAACAATTCTTAAAGTATTTGCTGAGCACGCCCCTTCACTGAAGCCACAAATTGTGCAAACTCTGCAGCATGGCTGAAGACGGATTATTTTTTGGAAAGCTTAATATTGTGAAGTGACTGTAAAGTACATTAGGCTACATACCTTTCTGAAAATTAACCAGATTGTTGCAATATAATAAAAAAAAAAAAGAGACCAAAATCTAGATACTAAACGTTCAGCAAACTTTTTGTAAACAAAGCTGTTTTCATCTTCAATTAGTTTTCGCGATGTAGGCTATACTGAACATGAGTTTAATATCTAGATTTTGGGGTCTTCAATTTTGAATTAAATGGACCAAGCGTGGCCAGCATTTTGCTCCGTTGGTTGTTTGGGTATGCATTTTTTTATATTATTGAAGGGTCCATTCTAAACGAGGTGCTGGTTGTACCTTTTGGGCAGTTCACGAAACTTCGTTTCTGTAAAAGAGAAGTTCGTTTTGACAGTCATACCGCTATTATAAACAAAAACTTTCCAAAATGTTTTAAAATTACGGAAATTTATTTAAAAATATTTTTAAAATGTTAAAGCAAATTGTCCTTGTTGGTATTTTGAGTAACGGTTAGCAGGAGTAAGCTACCGTTTCTTACACTTAGTATATAAGTTGGTGTTCTGTGTAGAAACTGTTCTCAAATTTTTATTTACTTTATTTAGAGGAGTAAATTTGCGAGTTCAAGTTGGAAAGACGACACAACTTGTAATAGGCGAAAAAGGTAAATTTTACAAATTGTTTATTCTATCATAGTTTTTATGGAATTTTAGGAAATTGTGAATTTAAATTTGTGGTGCGAGGTTAGCCTACATTTTGAAAGTGTGTAGCTTTCTATTTTGAACTTACTTAGAAAAACTTGATCGTTTGAAAGTAGTTTTCAACAATAATCCGTAACTTAACACACAGAGAGTTAGGAACCATTTTTAAAAGATAGATGTGTAATTGCAGATTTTCCTGAAAAAACCTTCAGCACTTTTTAAAAGAACATTGATAAAAAAGTAATTACAAAGTCTAAAATTTTTCTGTTGCATCTGTTTTGTAATGTGGCCTACCGTACGTAAAAATAGGAACAAAAAATACTATTATTATTGTAACGTAGCCTAGCCTATGATATACCTTTTTTTCTAAGTTGCTTATCTTATCAGCAGCGATGTAATGTTGTCCATTACTTTTATGAAACATTGCATGTCATATCCTAATTTAAAAAGGCCAAGCACCGTAGTGGTACCGGTATTAAAAAGTGGAAATGTAACTTTGTTTTCTTGCATGATCTTATAAAAATCACCATACTGTTTTGTCGTGTAGGTTCAAATCAAATCCTTACCAGCCCACCAAAGTGCATATTAAAACCAGCTGGCTCTCTACCGCCTCGACCCGGTGGATATTTTGAAAATGATGCTTGGCGGTCTCGACATTGCGCATCAAAGAACTTCGCCTCTTCTACTCAGAGAGCAAAGTGTCTTCAAAATAAAGTGGTAATAATCCTTGGTGATTCCACGATTCGACAGTGGTATGCTAATCTTATCACAACTCAAGAGCCTAGTATTTTTTTCTACAAACTGCTACACGGCCTTGGGTTTGCAACGAAAATGGTAGCAGTAGAAAAGACCATTACACCAACAGTGTGGGAACCTCGTGTAGCTGCAGATAGCACTAACAACATTACAATAAGTTTTTCTGCACACGGTCCGCCTCTTCAAAATGGAGGTACACCATACAGCATGCCGTACATTGCGGATCGGTTGGACTCACTTCCAGGAGGAGCAGACACTGTTGTTGCCATTACCATCGGACCTCACATGCTTTTGTACAATCCAAGTGTGTACATTAGAAGATTGATATCTATCAAAAAAGCCATCGAAAGACTGTTACATCGTGCTCCACAAACGCTGATTTTTTTCAGGGGGTTCAATGTTTATTATATGGACGACTTAAGTTCAAATCAATGTTGTTTATTTGATTGGCTTGCATACAGACTGGACATAATAGCAAGAAACCTTTTTCGTAATATGACAGGCGTTATATATTTGGATATGTGGGACATGTCCGCTTCGCATTATTCTGTGCCACTGGGGCTTCATGTGCAACAGCATGTGGTTGAAAACGAATTATCACTCTTTTTGTCTTTTGTTTGCCCCCACCTATAAATTACTGGAGCACACACTAGAATCAATTATTGAGCAAATGTTTAGTGGTAAAGGTTTGTGCCTTTTCAATTTATCATTGTACGTATGGTATTTGTCGCTATGAACCATCCAAACGATTTTTTCTTCAGTAGTAGCCTATTGTGCTACGACACGCTACTATACTGTAGGCTACATATATACTGTACACTATACACTATATACTATATATACTATACTATACTATACTGTACAATGTACATATATACTATATACTGTATTATATACTATATTATATGCAATGGTTGTTTTCTTGCTGCTTTAGTCATGGTTGTGAAATTACATGAAAATCTAGTTCATTTTCAAAGGTTTCCAAAACGTTTCAAAGTGACAAACACAAAGTTAAGAATTTTTGCATAAACAAATATAATGTGATCATTAAAATGTAAAATTACTTAACTGCTTCCAAGTAAAAACGTACTGCATAAGCAGTGCTTCCTTATCAGATGAAAATGCTCATGGTCGAGGGGCAGTTTAGTCTCGGATCAGCCGTTTATATTTTTATTTATCGGATTTATTATTATTATAACTATTAAAAGTATATATTGTAAGTATATATATAAATTATTATAACTAGTTATTTAAAAATGCACTAAGAGACTTTAATTTTAAGCCTTTCATGCTTGTCAAAAAACTTTTTAAGATGTGTTAATTTTACAAAAAAATAAATTATGAGAAAAGCGTTGTTATAGACTACATATTATGCAGATAATAATTAAGGGAATGCATTGTACTATACTTTGTAGATGTATGATTTATATTTCAGTAAGGTAAAGGTGCACTGTTAATCAAAAGGGTGGAAACCTTGGGGTGGAAATCTCTCTCGGCAAGGGTGGAAAGCGAAAAGAATGGTGGATATTTCCACCAACTATAATTCAATCTACCCTAAACTGGTTCATTGAATCTTTATCCTCGGACTGGGAAAGCTTCTTGCAGAGCTTCTAAACTGTGGAAATACACACGCTATGTTAACAAATATGTATGGGACTGGCGGCCTTATATGGGATTCATGAGTCTCATACTTGATCCAAGCATTGGAAGATGAAAAGGCAAGTTTCTCATTATGCTAAGCCTTCGGCACTAACGAGGGTAGGGTGGTCAGTTCCTTTCTCTCGGCCGCCTTTACTTGAGCAACTACGCCCACCCAACTTATTACACACTGGGTAGAGGTAAACGGTGTTTTTCAACAACCAGCTTAAGCCGAGAGTTGAACCAGAGTTGCATGATTGGAAAGTGAGCGCCTTATTCACTGGGCCATCCCACCGCCAGTACCAGCTGCTATTCATCAGATTAGATTTCATTGTAGCCTATGTTTTTAAACAGTTTACATGAAGCAAAATTTATGTTTGTTATAATATTGCAAACAAACGTTTTATAGAATATATTTATTTTCGTTATATTTACTTTATGTTAAAACAAATCGATTGAGTTTCGATCGAAGCCTTTTTATGCCCCACTACCTATGCTATGGGGATCAACTTTATGTAAAAATCAATCTGAAATTGAGGTTTGAATGCAATTAATACACGTTTTGTTGATTAAGCTAACCCATGTTTTCTCAAACAACCTTTTTGAAAGTGATGTAATGTGTAGTTAGAAATTATAAAATCGTCTCAGAAATTATATTTATTGCTTTTTAATGTTTTTGTTTATGAAAACCTATTGTCAAATAAATTGAAACTAATCCTAAAATTTTTGAAGAAATTGTTATTTTGCAGTAGCGGTAAAGGTAACGCAAAATGTACCCGTGAAAAATAATTCCAAAATTAATCTAAAGCGATTTTGCTATCCACTCGTCAAACTATCAAACCATTAGCAAATTTAATTTGTATTGCAGATAGAACATCACTTAAAAAGTCGTTACAGGCTTTTGCACTTGAAATATAAAGCTATATAGCCTAAGCCTAAGGAATACCAGTTTTGTTGAAAATTTGAAAAATACCTTGCGGCACTTAGACTACAGTATATTCAAAGTAGCCTACCCTTCTCTTGGCAAGCAGTTCGACATCCTGTAGCCTATACTTCCATAAGTTCCTGACTACGTTAAAGTCACTTTTATTGTATTAAGGTAGCTCAGATGAAGTTTGTGTAGATTGCATAAGTGACATCTTTTGATTTTTTTAATGTTGCCTAGTCCTTGTAGACATAATAAATGTGCTTTTTCTTTATGTTGCCAGATTTTTTTCTACCCGCTATTTCTTTTCACAAGCCTGAGGTAGGTGATCACTGGACAGGACCGTTGAAAATGTATCTTAAGCCTGGTAACAATGAGATCTGGAGGCCCCCATAGGTGACCCTTTACAAATCATTTTAAAATCAATAATTCGGTCTCAGCAACTCACGCGTTAAGATTAAAGTCCAAGGGAAGCTGATTGAATAACTTAGTAAACACAGCAGCCTGACCAACCTTACTGCGTGTTCTTCGACAACCTAAAACGTTGAGAGAAATTGTTCCTGTGCGCTCGGCGGGAAGAAAACATGGTTTGTTTGTTTACCTCTGCCCGAGTGCAAAAAAGATAAAGCGACAGTCGATTACCGGTGACTTTTCTCCATCGTAGTCTATGTCACTATTTGATTCGTTGTAGACTAGTTCAAACAAACGCAGACGCAGGACACCGGTTAGCAGTCAATTTACAGCTATCGTAAGAAACTACGTAGACTAGTAGTTTATTAACTGAACTTTGAATATATTGAAGTAAAAGTATCCATATTAGCAGTCTATAGCAGGGCAATGGGCACACGTAGGCAACAGTACTTTGAATGTTGGTGTGGCCTGACAGAGATAGCGATTCAACATTGATTCGATTTTATGTGGTTTGATACCAAATTTGAAGGCCTCTTTATCATATACGAGAAATGCTCCTAGCCAGCTAGTTACATCTGTTCTTTTTCACATTGATGTAAGTTCAACTCCATGTAGACGTTTAATCGATGTAAAAAGAACGAATTTGCTGAGCCAGAAAACTAGCATTGCATAGGATCTCACACTGCTTATGAGATTTGTGTGGGCCATTGAAATTTATAAAAAGACAGTCAGGAAAATCAAGTAGGGGAAGGCTTATTGAAATCATATTTTTAGAACCAACAAATGTTTTCTTGTAGCCAGGGTATGGGATGGAATGGAATGGAAGACGTTTTTTCCATCTTCCATCCTGAGATTTTCTTTCATTTCATCTCCATTCCATTTTAGAAATGTTCCATTCCAGCTTCCATTCCATCTCAGAAATCTTTTCCATCTTCCATTCCATCTTCCATCTTCACATTTTGTGACCTCGCGTTGAATATGCTACAAATAAACCTAAAAACCATAGGCTACATTTAAGCTAAAAATTTAACATCAGTATTTTTGCCCAGTATATTTTGTATATTATCCAGTATATATCAATATATTTTGTATGCAACATGCATGAAACATGTATAAAGGTAACAGTTCATGAGAAACAGGTGTACTTGCCACTCCTTAGCAATAACGTAGGCTATAACCTTAGCAATAACCTTAGCAATAACGTTAAGTCGACAGGAAATTGAAGGTCGAAGTCAATGGTTGTCAGTTACCGTTCAAGAGTCAACCAACTTATCTCGGGGTGAAACTGGATAGGCAACTGACGTACAAGCAGCACATCCAAGGCCTGCGTGCAAAAGTAACTGCACGCAATGGACTTTTGAGGTGCTTGGCCGGCACAACATGGGGGGCAAAACCATCTACCCTCCGCATAGGTGGCCTGGCGCTTGCCTACAGTGCCGCGGAATACGCAGCTCCGGCATGGTGTCGCAGCAAGCACACCAAAAAATTAGACGCCTGCCTGAACGAGACAATGCGCATTATTACTGGATGCTTAAAACCAACACCACAGCAATACCTTCCAGTGCTGTCAGGTATCCTACCCGCTAATGTACGCAGAGAAGCGATGGTGTCTTCGTTGGTAAATAAAGCCTGTGCTGATCCGAACCACATACTACACGATTGCGTATTCACTCTCAATGTCCCAATCATACAACGCCTACCATCACGGCGCCCTTTTGTAAGGCATGCTGCAAAACTCCAGCTCGCTGATTTCAGCACGTCAGATGCCTGGTCCGAGGAATTGAGCACTGTGCCAAAAATAAAGTCTCGCCTCGTTCTATTTGATGTCTCTCCTGCCTCTTCACTCCCACTTGGTTCTGAGCTTCAGAGAAGGGAGTGGGTGACACTGAACCGAATAAGAACGGGAGTTGGCCGCTTCAATGCTTGCTTGACACGCTGGGGCATAAGGGACTCTGCTGCTTGTCAGTGCGGTGCGACGGAGCAAACAGCTAACCACATCATCTTTGGGTGTCCCATCTATTCCCCTCCCAATGGAATAACAGGCCTCCGTACACTAGATGACTTGACGAAAAGTTGGCTCCAAGTCCTTCCATTCGGCTGACCACAAACTTTCTGCTTCATACGAACGACGACGACGTAGGCTATAACTAAAATAACAACAAATCGACAAAACAAAGCAAATTTAAACGCTTTGGGTGTAGTATTAATCCCCTCTGTTCTGTTGTGTTATGCGGCGAGTTATTGCGTGAACTTTTGCATGTATTTTGTGAAAATTTGGCGCGACCATTTGCTTTCATGTTGTAGTTTGACGCTGATTATGCATCTTGTGACTCGCAACAAAACATGTGCAGATGACGTAATGGCTTAGTCCTACAATAAATAGGTTTTCACTCGTGCCGATCATAAGCTGCGCTGAGCAACCACTGTGATTTACTTTACCCGCCTGACGAAAGAGATTACAAATGAACTTATATATACCAAAGATAAGATTCGGTTCAGTATTAGTTTGTCTTTCTCTGACCAGCAAGTTTGCAGGATTAAATCTAATATTGATAGATAAAAATTGGATCAAATTTAGACATAGTTTGTTTTCGGAAACGCGGGTGTTGTTCTGATAACTAGCTAACTAGAATGTCTATTCTCTAACGATTCCTTGAAAATAGGCACTTTTATGTTCTGAAATTGTCTGAATTCACTTTCGCTTTTGTTTCAAGCGCGTAATCATAACTGAACTAACTTGCTTTTAATATATCAAACCGTAGACAAGCAGAGTAGATTTCCAGAGCTACAGAGCGATTTTTTTCGAAAGTTTAGGCAAAGAAACGTTGCCCTAATTTGCGAGAAAATGATACTTTAAAAAGCTTGCATCAAAGTTAGCAGCAATAGGTCAGCTTTTTGAATTTTAAATGACAGATACTAGTTTCTGCATACTCACACAGCAAATCAATCGTTTTGTACATTGATTCAATGATTGCAGACGTTGAATTAATGTAAAACAGCTTATGATTTGCTGTTTGGGTATCTGCACACAACAGGACGTACAATAACAAGTTCTCTTTTATTCACGTTTTCAGACATATTGTTAAACATTAAGTGTCAAGTATTAAGCTTTAGATTTTAGGCTCAATGTCATTTCGACGTTATTACGACAGTGTAAAGCAATTGAAGAGAAAAAGAACCAAGTATGGCCTCCGTGCAAGATGGCTTTCTTTGTTTATACTTTTGTTGATTCTCGAACTTGTAATCATTTACTTTCGAATACACGACGTTATTTTAGTAATATCTTTGCACCTCAATATTAAACTTGACTGGATTCGGGGTCTTGAAACAAATTGTCAAGATTTGGAAAATCAGATGAATAGAAATCTACCCAGGCTCAAGTCCTTGCCTGTTGTTGGGGGTTCCTGTCCTGAAGAGCCTCCTAATCTCATAGGAAAATTAAACCTGGGAAGAGAAGAAGAAGATATTAATATAAATCAACTTATTTCTAACTACACTTGGGTAAATAAAGGGGGGAGACACAAGCCTTCTGAATGCATTGCCAGAGAAAAGGTTGCTATTATTGTTCCCCATAGAAATCGCGAGACCCATTTACGTCACTTTTTAAAAACTCTTCATCCAATGATGCGTCGACAGCAGGCCGATTATAGTATTTTTGTCGTTCAACAATCTGGGACAGAAACTTTTAATAAAGCAAAACTTCTCAATATCGGCTACAAGGAAGCGTTGAAGGAAGATAACTTTAATTGTTTCATATTTCATGATGTCGATCTGATAGCAGAAGATGACAGAAATCTCTATCGATGCTCCGATGTTCCACGCCACTTATCTGTTGGAATTGATAAATGGGGCTACCAACTTCCTTACGATGCTCTTTTTGGGGGCGTAATTGCAATAACTAAAAACCAGTTTGCTCAGGTAAATACTTGTACAATTTTGTGTGGATTGTGTCACTAATAGCTTGTAATTCATCGTTTGTCATATTTTACCAACAACTGTAGGCTATACATAGAGCATTTTAAGTTACAAACTCATATACCATACGCTTAATTATTATGAGCAATAAAATTAGGATTAACAAAGTGGCATGTCCAAGCCTAGTCTATAGGCTACCTTAGCATGGTACAGTAGAGTACCGTAATTAATGTATAGCCTATACTATTAGTTGAATAATGTTTCAATGCACTATGTTATTGGTTAGTTTATAACGTTATATCATTATGGTCTTGCGCTGTCAAGTATGAGATAAAAACACAAAATTAGTTTCATGACATTTTAAGCTACCAGCTTTAGCCTTACAGATAAGTCTAGGTCAACTTGTGATTCCGAATATGCAACAAAGCTCAATTTCATATGGAAAGTCCAGTTTTGAAGGGTTTTGTATCACCTGTCCTACAGTATGTTCACCTCTTTTTGTAAAGTAGTATTGGACAAAACAAGTTCGGTAGATAAGGTTTTGCTCTTCATTCAAAATGAATGCTTTTTTTTTAATGTAAAGAATGTAAGTTTCGCTAAGCACGCAAAAAAAAATTTGCAAAAATACACGAAGGAAAGGAAAATATGCGCTATTATGACAAGTTGTTTCAACCACTGTACCGGTACTGTTGTTTAACTCGTTGGATTGACGTCGCGAACAATTAGATAAATTAGTAGATCTCAAAAACTACTGTAGAACACTTGGTAATTTGTGGCAAGAATGAAATGATTGTAGGCAAAAGAAAATGCGTTGACGACCAAGAAAAACATACAGTACTTAAAAGAACATGGAAAATTTTGTAAGCGGGTGATATGCCTGAATTAGGCAATCGCATTTGAAGAAGAATAAAACATCACAGAATCTGTAAAATATCTAATTGACTAACAACGTAACGTCGGCCTTTAGACTTTTCTCAGACAAAAAGAAGCTAAAACAGATTTAGATTATGCAACAACAAATGACAATTTACTTGCTCAAGCCTTTGGCACAACGCTACCATAGGCGTAGCCAGGGGGGAGCGAACGGGGCCATGCCCCCCCCCCCCCAAATTTTCAAAGTTTGGATTCCGAAGTTGAACCCTTTGTTGAAAATATAATATAATTTGTATAAATTTATATTGTTTTCCAAGACATCTGGCTATCAACACCCCCCAGGACTTGTTTTAGACACACAAAAAGACACCAATAAATTTTGCAAATCGTAAATCGCGCAAAGTTTACGCAATTTACGCTTCTTTTAACTAATCTGTGGAAGCAATTTCAGAATCGCTTATCCTGTAGGGTTTTTGTGTAGCTGAGTTTTTTGTGTTCTCTAATTTTAGCCGCAGTTTTTGCCCGTTTGTGTGTAGATAAGAGCTACCTTTAATAAGTTAATAGCTGTTTATCTGCTAATAAGTTTCATACAAATATTACCCTGAAAGTGTTTCCAGAAAGCGTTATAATCCATTATTTAAGTGTAATTTTGCAAAAATTTTCCGGGGGAGCATGCCCCCGGACCCCCCTAGAATACGCGTGCCTTCGGCACGCTCTAACCCCCACCAGCTTTATTGCTTCCCTTGCTTAACCCACCAGGATGCGCCACTACACATCAGGTGGTGATGTCTTAAATCAAACATTTTGTCGTTCTCTTCAATTCATCAAATATTTGGCCCCCCAAAAATTTTTTTCTGGCTACGCCACTGAACGCTACCCCAGCACTACTACGTTAGATGATGAAATAATGAGATAATTGCATATTGCATGTTAAAACTTGTTTGTAGTCGTCCGGAAAAACATAGTTACCGACTCAACTTTTGAAGCTTAAGTTTATTTGTTGCGTACAATTGTTGAGTTGGACGGGATAGCTATCAACTTGCTGTACAACAAGTGTTTGCCAACGGATTGTCATTATCAAACAAAACGTTTTATTTTATCGCATCATGTTGTTGTACCAATAACTGAGGCAAACATTTCGAAAAAGTTTCCGTGGTTATTCGAAATCAATACGGGCTATTGTCAATAATATGAGATGGAATTTCCAGCTTTTTTGATTCACATATCTTGCTTCGTTCCTAAGTTTGTTGTTTAGTGCTTTCCTAGCTGACTTTTTTATTGATTGCCTATTTGACTTGACTACTAAACCATGATGCAACTATTAGTTTACTTGCAAAGATAAACATATGCATAGATAATTTTTACCACCACCAATAAAGTGAATGACGACATCGTCAAGCGCATTAAAGTTTACGATGACTTGCGCATAATAAAAAACGTATATTGCCAACAACAAGCTGTTTCTTGACAGCCGGAAGGTATGATGTGGAATTTAATGCAGGGTCAGGCAGGGATGTGCAATGTTATCGGATCTTTCCATCTGAGTGAGGACTTCGTTTTGTAAAAATTAGAAAAGTGGAAGCAGGAATCTGATGGAAGGGAGTTTGATTAAGACAATATCCGCTTTGTTAGTGATACTCCACACAATATTAGCAACAACCAGGGCCGTTGAGAGGATATTTTTGGCCCGGTACTAATGAGATCTTTGGGCCTCTAATCAAGATATTTTTCCAATGAACGCAGAGTATCCAAAGTATAAGCTGTGATCTTTTTCATGTTTTTGGGCCTCTTAAAAAAATTCCGCTCCCTTAAAGTTGTCCTTGGCCCAGATCCAAAAGTACCCATGGATATTCTTTCAATGGTTTTAGCAACACCCCCGAAGGCCTTTAAATACTATGAGACAAAATGTCAGACAAGTACAAATAGCGTCAGTACAAAATTGGAATCCAGATTGAATATGAGGAAACAAAACGTATGGATGTCATAGTCATGGCCGTTGAGAGGATAATTTGGGTCCAATACTGGTGAGATCCTTGGGCCACAATTTAAGATACTTGGCCCCTTGAAAAGGTTATGAGCCCTTAAAATCATTTCGAGCTCTGGCCTGAAAGTAGGCTACCCCCTAGACTCTCCTGTCAACGCTATTGGCCATAGTACACAGTCACAAACCATGCTCAACTTTGTACGAAGGGTACAGTAGGCTACAACTTTCAACAGATGGTGTCACTGAACTATATCATTACAAACAACGCACGAGGTCATATAAAGAAAAAGTCTAACGTAACGTTTTCAAAGTATTACGATCTGTATAGACATAGCCATTGGATTTTAAGATTTTAATCTTTCATTCAGGTCAATGGATATTCCAACGAGTACTGGGGTTGGGGTGCTGAGGACGACGATATGTACGTCAGAATACGTCACAGCTGTCTAGGCCTTGAAAGAGCAAATTATGAAGTAGCCAAGTGAGAACAGTCTTTTATTTTATATTTTGGTAAAATGTATGCCTATGGTTATTATTTGTTTGAGACATACAGTGTGTTATATGAGATTATTATTATTATACTGTTGCAAATAATATGTTGTAGCTCTGAGAATGTTTTAAAAGCGAAGAAAAACAAAGGCAAAATGACTCTTTTGATAAACTGCCAACATTCGTCCTGGAAAATTTGTTCTGCAAACACAGCGATCACTTTTATATTTATTTAAGAGTTAGCACAATACCAACTCCAAAAAATTTGTTATATAAGTTGACGAAATTTGTCTTTTTATGCATAAACATTGTTGTGAAAACCGTTTCCTTAATTTTACAAAATTTTTCAGAATTGACATAAAAGTTAATATTTACAATTAGCCAATTGAAACTTTCCTTCTTTTTGTGTGCCTTTGCATGCTATCTTGTTACATGACAAGTATTCAGCTTCATTTATTTTACTTGTTTCACTTTTACTTGAAATTCCCTGTATGATCCTTACGTCTTACATTTCAAAATATATTCAGCAGGTTACATTGATAATAATTTATTGAACCACGTGATAAAGTATACAAAGTTGATTAATTGCATTATTGAAAAGCATAGCCGGCATTTGATTTCATTGTCCAAGACTTCTCTCTTTCATATATTGGATGTTAGAAAGATGGCGCAGTTGGTCATGGTGTATTGGTCGTCAGTTTATATTTACACAGCAAACAAGTGATTGATAGGAGAAGGAAAAGTAACCAATACGGGGAATTATCAAGTTTCCTTTCTTGTGTTAGTCTATATTTATAAGAGACCTATAGGTCCTTTGGAGTCTACGTTTTAAGAAATTAGTTAAATATTAATATAATTTCCTTCAACATATGCCAAATATTAACAGTCCATCATGTTTTACAAATTTCTGATATGTATTATGTCATAGGTATCGGATGGTTTATCATCCTTCGGATAAGAATAACAGAGTTAATCCTTACCGCTATACGTTGCTGGTTGGTGCAGCAGAAAGACAGAGAAATGACGGACTCAGTAACCTGAAGTACCAAGTTGTTGAAAAGTCTTTCACTCCCCTATATACCAACGTGACTGTCGATGTAGGGAAGCCACCCCTGAAGCCCAATGTGACTAGTTTTGGCACAGGCGTTGATATTGCAGTTAGTTTATCTCTCTTACTTCTTATGTTGTGCCTCACTGGCTGCACATGTTACAAATCGAGATTAATTCACGTTGTCATGTGTCCAAGACGAATTCCTTTATGGGATTAATCATTTTTCACACGTTTTTTTTTTTTTATTGTTACATCTATTTGAAACACTATTCGACATATACTCTTTTATATTGTCGAAAATTTATTTGAAAAACGTTTAGGTATAGTCTATTTGTATTTATTACTTACCGTTGTTTCTAATTGCTTCATTTGATACCAGTAAGCACCATTGTATCAGTGTTGTGGCAATCTAACCTTGCTAAAATGACACAAAATGCAGTAAAAGAAAGATACTAAATTGAAAGGCCACAGAAAGAACGATAAGATAAAATGCGGAGTCCCACCAGGCTAGCTTGTGTCCTTCCAAATTTTAGTTGAAGGCAGAAACCTACTTGTCCTTTGTAAAACGTTAAAAATTAACATGGAGAAAATTTTCTGATACTGGTGTTTTACTCATAAATCCGGCTCACAATGTTAAATAGATGGAAGGTGCTAGCAGCTAGCATATCAAAAACCGGACGGTCCATAAAACAATGACGTTTTTCCATTGAATCAGGCAATAAATCGACTGAATTGAAAAAAATGCAATTGAAAATGTCTTCAGTTTTTGTCTTTGGTCGTTTTATAACTTACTATTTTTTTTTTTTTACTTTCGAATAAACGTTTTATGATTGCATGTTTTTGCCTATGCTAATTCTGCATATTATAAATAATGAAAGACTGAGGGTTGGACTTGTTGTTATGAGATTATTTTACAAACTCTATATTGTATTTTGCGGCACTACAGACTTGCTCAGCGTCCTTGGCAGAAACATGTTATGCTGCTTTTGGGGCAGAGTGTGTTTGTTTATGATAAAAATGCTTGGCGGCCGTTTTCCAATCATTTATCGTTATTATCAATTGATAAAATGTAACTACGTCTGAAAAAAAGCTCTTTAGCTAAAGACGCCTATTTTGATGGAAAATTTAATATGTCTACCATAATGAAAGTAAATGCTATTTATCTTACTTAAATATTTAGAAAACGTAGTTATTACTAATTCTAAGGGACTACAGTTTGCAAGCACTCATTGGCTCTTTTTCAATTCCATTTTAAATGGCTTGTTTTATAAAAACCAATATTTTTATGCTATTTAATTCTCTAGCCACGTTTGGAGACACAGTAAGCAATTTCTGCTTTTTCTAACGGTTTGCCCTCGAAATTTTGTTAATTAGATTCTCACACGGTCTGCAGTTAGGCTACACCCGGGTTGTCCAAACTTTATGGGACGCGGGACGCATTCGGCAAGGAAATTAGATCGCGGGCCGCAGTTGACATTTTTCCTCTTATACACTGTCTCACCGTACCAGATGTAAAGTAAAACACGTACATGTGTAAATGAATCTTTATATTTATCATAAAAACATATTGGGGAATAGATTAAAGAAGCTAAGATGTGAATACTACGAATAAGAGAGTTTTGGAAATTTTAAGCAACGTCAGTAGACCAGGAAACCTTAAAAATAACTGACAAGTATGAATAAGAATAAACCATAAATTTATTCGTAAAAAATATTTAAGGAAGTACGTAAAACGGTACAGTTTACTTAAAATTCAGTGAGATGGGTGTGCCTGTATTTTGGAAGCCAGCTCCTTTGTGTCAATGTCAACTGAGGTTAAGGCTAAACGAAGGCAGGCTTCGAGAGATGTTTGTTTAAGTAGATTCCTCTCTTTGGATTTAATCGACTTCATTGCGGAAAATGCTGCTTCACAAAGGTAGGTACTGCCAAACATTGACAGCAAGTGCAATCCAAAACGGCGTAAATTAGGATAATGCTCTTCAGAAAGAAGAGGCCAAAATTGAGTGATTGGCAGTGTAGCTTTGCTTAATAAAAACTGGTCACTTTGCAAGTCACACAATTCAAGCTGCAAATCGTCATCGGCTTCTGATATAGTTATAGTCAGCGGAGCATTGAATACATTGAAGTTTTTCTCAAGGTGCCGGAAATCTTGAAATCGCTTGTTGAAGTCTTCAATCAGGGTATCATACTTGGTTGTTATGTCACTTATATGCGGATTTTTATAAATTTACCATTTTAAGGTTGTTTTTCTAGGGTCGGCTTATATGCGAGAATATACGGTAATTTTTAAAAGTTTTCTAGAAGAGGCGGCGGGTCGCATTGAAGGAGGTCGCGGGCCGCATGCGGCCCGCGGGCCAGGCTTTGGACAACCCTGGGCTACACCATTGCTAATCTAAAAAGCAAAATCTAATAGTCTAAAATGGATCTAGGTTTGAACGAGTCTGCAATTTTTAATGAGAATAATCTAGCTAATTAGTTAATGGCAATAGAATTTGATTGGGCTAAACGCAATGTTACTTTAGACTTAATAGTCACTAATTGTAAGCACAAGACTTATTCATTTAAACGCTGTGGGAAAAGCTGAGTTGCTTTTAATTGCAGGTTTAGTGCACATTTTAGTCTTCAAAAGCGTATTTTGGCAATGCTGCATTAAATGCTTGCTTTCAGATGACCGTGAATAGCAAAAAAATGTTATGTTACTTTTACTGTGTTGTTTTCGACTGCGAATAGTTGGAAGCTGTTTTCTGACCTTTGCAAGATAAAACTTTTTATCGGCAGAAAGCTGTGACGAAAAGTATGCTGACTATGTCACAACTGTTTGCTGAAACTGTTCAAAACAGGAATACTAGGCTTAATCAATATTTTCACATTCTTTGTTTTAACGCAAGATTCCTTGTTATGGTTTTTTTCTTATTTGGTAGGCTACAATTTCTTCTTCCGTGTCATTTTCAACACAAAGCGAAATTGTAACCCATTCAAACGTCCGACCTAAAAAAACGCAAAAGGTTTAATTGATGTTCGTGAGGTGTGTTTTGTAGACTTACCAATTGTTTACATTTACAAATGTTCAACTAAACGCCTGTAAAAGCATTTTACTGCAAAACCTCTTTGCTTATTTTTTTTTCTTTTAAGTTTCTTCAAAGAATTTTGCTTCAGATTTTAGAAAGTATATGGTCATTTCGTTTCGAACAAAACAATTTGTTTTAAAAAACAATTATGCTTGCTGTCTTTGCTCGACCGTGTTGTAAATGATTTCCTCGTCGCACTGCCGTGTTAACATGTTTTTGCTCACAGTAGAAGAATATTCCGCAGAAGTTGAGTGATTTTCATGTATTAAAATTGGTTTAGACATTTGATCGCTTTCTTTTAAGCACCGTTTTTTTTTTTCAGATCTAATTTTGATATTTCTTCAAACCTGACTTAGGGTACGCGTTATTGTATTCACATGCCACTGTGTATATGATTCAGATAAGATTCTAATAATGGTTAATAATTACCGCATGATGGGCTGCACGGAGATGACGTCTGTACCAGCTTTGAAGCAAATAAAAAGCACGGCTTAAGCTTTCGAGTACACAAAGTTAATCATTTTCATTTCTGTACTTTTATGAATTTGATGTCGTCAGTAATGAAAGCTTGTGGCATTTCTCAATACTTCGCCTTTGTCATAAATGAGTAAAATGACACAGCATAGGCCTACACATAAACTGATACATGACAAATTCATGCAGTTGGTGTATACTGTAGACATATGCTTACTCAAGTAAATGAAATTAAGATGCTGTTACCATAGTAACCTTTAGTGACTGCTTCACTCTCATTGGGACCTTCAGAAGGTTCTTATTCAAATAAAAACTTTCTAAAGATCCCACAAAGTGTGAAATATACCGAAAGGTTACTTTGTAAAAGTAACTTCATTTGCTTGATATTTCTCTGCTAAACATTGCAATTAACATTGAGAATTCTTTTTGTGGTGTTAAGACTATTTATTAAGACTTTGCCGATTGTGCATGCATGTAAGCGCATATTATTTATCGCTGAGCTTATCCTGTGCATTAAGCACCCTTGATTAACATGTTCCATTGCATTGTATTTTGACGCATATTTTTCATAACTCATAAAAAGGCAACATAGATCGTATTTGTGATTAAAAATATCAGTTGGTGAAATAGTTAAGAGAAATAACTTACACAGTGTATCTGTTTTTCCCGGTTTAAACATCCTTGTTTTTTAAGTTACCAAAAAAATTATTAAAACCAGTTCTAGGAACAAAACAGGTTGGTGTAGATCAGTGCAGGTTTCTACTTCCTGGCGACTCATTTCAAGTAACTTTGATGACATCACTACCTTCACTTTGAGATGTTAAGCTAAGCGCTGGTTTTGACCTGGGCAGAAACGTTGTGTCGTGTAGAAGCTTAATTGCTAGCACCAAGGAGTCCATCTGTCAAGCAAAGCCATGGAATTACCATATACTTGATTTGACTACAGATGAGCTGCCAGACCAAAATTAATCCAGCTCCAGGATCACACCAAAGCTTCTAACGGTTGTCCACATGAGAATTTTGTTTTTAATTTGTAGTTTTCAAAGACGATTAAGTATGTGTGGTTTATTCATGTAGGCCTGGGATATCAAACCTTTTATTATAGTGGGCCGCATTGTCACTTGAAATAATTTCATGGGCCGAAGAACCTATTAAATTTCAAGGAAAATGGGTACATAAAAAAAACAATCAAAAATCATTAATTTTATCTTTGAAAATAGTAACAAATAACACACACACAGAAGCCGCAGTGCTGCACACACCCACTCATTAAGGACTCTCGCTTAACACTAGCGCAACCGTGCCATACTTGCTAGTTGTACTGATGGTATATCATGTACGAAGGCTGTTGAGGTGCGGCATAAATCTCAGAAAATTGATGAAACGAAGCAAAATATTTTTAAATGTTGGTATTTTTCAATTTTTAGCAATTTTGCTAAAAATTGCTACTTGGAGTGAAAATGAGGCAATTTATGAAGCCTTTGATTGGTTATTCCTGATAGTTTCGATAACTTGTAGAGGCTTTGAACCACTAACGCAGAGTCGGTTACCGAGATTGACAGAGTGAAGTTTCCGACTGTTGTGGAAGTGTTCTTGTTTGTGAATGATTCCATCCACCAGATGCAGCTGATGGAGAGCAGTCCTGACATGCGTAGCGCAAGCACACACTCCGAGAGCCGAACCCGCGTCGCTTGATCTTGAAGTTTCTTCTGGTTGAAAGTTTGGTGCCAAACAGGGGCGCCGGAAGCGGAGGGGCAGGGAGGGAGAATGCCCCCCTTGCCCTCAATTTTTCTGTGGATGAGGGGGCAGGGGAGGCAGTGATGCCCTTTTAAGGTTATGTAAGCTACTGCACATTTTGCAATATTTCTGCTATTAGATTTTAGCCAAATTATAATTTTTTATTTTTGCCTTCAAAAAATAGGCCTATTTACGACACAAAATTCTGTATCACAGTAGGTTACCGTTATATCATTATAACATAGCTTGATGCCTTTCCGTGCCATTGTTCTTTGTATAACGGATACTTGTATCATTACTCGATAATGAGCTGATAGATGAGCATTATAGCTATAACTTATTTTATCTTAGAACTTTAAAAAATGGCCTTTCAGCAATAAAAGTGCCCCTTTTTCATAATCCTTCCCCCCCAGTCAAAAGTCGTTCCGGCGCCCCTGGTGCCAAACCACTAAACTAACAGTGCGGAATGTGCTAAAATATAATATTATTATTGGAAAAACCATAAGCAAAGATATTGTGTTGAGTCAGCGTTGAGCCTACAAATAAAGACAGGGTCTACCACCAGACTACAGTCACATAATGTGTAAGGCACAATTACAGTAGTGTAGAATCTAGTTTGAAGTAGCCTAAAATTAGTTCAATAGTAGGCTATAAAGTTTCAAACTTGACCTTATTTGAGTATCAAATTTTACACATAATTTTACTATTTGAATATTAGGGCGAGATATGACGTTTTCACTAAATTATATTATGCCATATCGTCTTGATAAGTCACCTCTTGAAAAAGTCTAACTTACCAGATTTTATTGCCATGAGAGCAGAAACATAAAATGTTGCGTTTAATCATTTTCACACAGCTATTTCGCTGAGTTGTTAGCTTTCCAGCTGTCACGTGATTTGCTGTAGACTCTTTTATTTTAAAATGCAAGGAGTAAAAGTTTATGCAATTTTCTGCATATTTCTGGTCTTTGCAGGATACTAGCCTAAGCTACCACGCTGTGAAGCAAAACGTGACCAAACTTTTCCCACTAAAGCTTTTGCATCTCATTATTTCTGCGAATTTCTTCTTCGCTGGTAAAAGTTGGTTAACTACTGTAGCCTGCCTACACTGAACCTAACAATGGTGTTAACCATTGCCCAGAGATTTCTATATTGTTGCGAGAAAATTTGACACCAATGTCACGGGACTTGTGCATACAATGAGCATTGTCTAACATCGAATCCATGTTTGAGTCTGATGAGTTGGATAAAAATATCTCTTCACCCATGGATTGGTACCTTACTCTTTTCAACAACTTTTCAAAAATTATGGTGGCGTGACTGCGATTTTGTACAATAGTTAATTGAATCTTGATATACTGTACCACAATGCCTGAGACTGTGATTCGTAAACGGCCTTTTGCAAGAATTGAAAACATTCCTCATTCCACCTCGCAGCACTGGAAGCAATTTTTATAAAAGCTCTCGATCCAATTTTATGCCACCAATAAGAATTCGTTTATGCCTTAGAACTTCTTCGTTAATTTTGATTAGCCAAATTCACATTTCGTTTATCTTCCACTATAAATACTTCACCACATTTAGGTTTATTTTATTCTGACGAAAGCTCCTGAAGAGAGTCAGACGAAAACCTGCAGTTTCGAGCTACCATGAGCAACATTGTACTCGCAATTACAGCAAAGGCCTTTTAGCAACAGGGCTCATTTTTAATTTTATAGCCTATCAGGTTTAAGGTGTCATCAGACTATTACCCGACTTATTATCACCGCGTTATACAAGAGAGAACACCACTGGTACCGTTTTTACAGTCTTTGGTCTGATCCTTGTAATCGGTCTCAGATCGACCAGTACCAGAGCCAAAGGTGAAATCACTCGGCCCCTGAACTGGTGTCTGGAAATATAGTGTTAAATCTAAATAGATACTCTACTTCACAGTGTTGTAGGAACTGGCTTGAGGTGCCTCGAAACCATTTCGGTTGTTTCCATGCCCTTGTAATCGATCACGTGATTAAACGTGGAACAATCGTTGCAATCTCTTGAATGCAACTGGCATACCATCAAAACATCAAAATATAAGCATTAATAATTTACACCTTTAAACAGAGAAAGCGTATAGTTTATAACAAGCAATTAAAGTTGAAGTGGATTCACACATCCAACCGCACTGCCACATCAACTTCATCCAAATATTTTTTCACTGCATACACCAAAGATTGAAAATGATTTACAGCTCTGCATCTATTAAAATTTTGTCTAAGAGCTTCCGCTTCATATGTGAACAGCATAATATAAGACACAAACTTCTTTATACGCAGTTTAAATCCAGGCTGTGCTGTGGATAAATAATAAAATGAAACGTCTTTAAGCCTCCTGAAACAACAACGTGCCTCACCACGAGAAGAGCTTTTCAGTTGGAATGAATTGCTGCAGTGAAATTTGAGATTCCAAAATTCACAAGTTAAGTTTTTGTTTATCAACTTACGTCAAGGTGTTTCATGGAGAAACAAGTCTACTCAGACAATACCAACTAACAAGGTTGGTCTGTAGATATCGATTTAATGTCTTACAGACCTTGGCTGTTTTATTTGCTAGAATGGGACGTAGTTCGTAGCAGCAATTCAATTCAATTTTATCCTTTCTTGTCGAAATGCAACAGCAATGATGAGGCAAAAATAGAGAACTGATAATTATAAAACCGACAAATGGAAACGTTAGCAAAACTATTAAACTTGACGTGCGTATGATGTAGAATTAAAACCTACATCATAGGCCTACAGATCGAAGTAACTTTAGCAAAGCCACCAAATTTAACAACAGTTAAATAGATAAATTGGTAAAGGAACCAGTCGTCTTCACACACCTAAAACAGTTGAAAGTATGCCAGTAGCCTATTGGTTGAAGCAATACGGGAACGACTGAACTTGATAAACAATACCAAAAAAGCAACCTCAAAGCACAAACATACAAGAGTGAAGACACGTACGTTACTTATAATACAAAAACTATACAGGCTACAGAATTTCGCTCATAACAAAGTGAAGTATTTGCAGCTACGACAGTGAGTTGAAAATGCAGCTTATTGTTAAGATACAATAGTTTATAAATGATTAGGTTTTAAATTTTTACATAAATCGTAAGCACATGCTACTAAGATTGTTAATATGATGAAGAACGCAAAAAGGCAACACTGGAAATAACATTGACGATCTGCGAGTCTCTGGTGCAGATGAGGTATGAAGTGTCTTTGAGTTGTTTAGATGAATTTCCAAATTGCTAGTGAAAGATGGAGTTTTTTGTGGGATTAGTAGGGCTTCTTTGAAGTGGTTGTTTTCTATCCAGCAGTCTTGTCGAACAAATTCAGACAACAAAGCAACAAAGAGTTGTAAGGTTCTTTTTGTAAGTACAGAATGTGGTAGTTCGACTAAGTGAGGCAAATTATGAAGAAAGGAGCGTTCTTCCCGGCTATCAGCACAAGGCTGCCATAAATCGGCTGCCGAGAAACATATGAGGCAAATTATGTTGAGGTAGTTATATATATTATTTAATAGTATTGAATTTAAACAAATTTGTCGTGCCAATCACCAGGGAACTACCACCCCGCACTGAATGTCTTGTCAGCCATCGCTTCATGGTCTAAATGGCAGTGCAAACCAAAGATCGACAAATTGTACTAGTCGCTACCGACAGATTCAAATTTCAAAGTAAACGCCACGTCCACTGAGTGGTCATCAAAGCGTGGCAGATTAAGAAACTACAATGAGGCAGCAGACGGTGCTTGCATGTAAATTTAATACAAATTCTCCGCAATGATCATGAAGCATGATTTTCTTTTTATACTGCCCTGAGGTTAGGAACGCCTCCTGTAACATTGGACCGAGGACTACCCACTACCCAGACAGCAAATCAGTCGTTTTCAACATTGATTCTATGTTTGACACGATTTGTTGTCTGGGCAGCAGCGGACTGCCTCTTGGGAGTTGCCAACCGTTGTTCCACACGAAAATATATTCTCTTGCGTCGTTTAGTTGTATTGGGAACTTAGATAGTAGCAAATGGAATATTGATTAATATTAGAAAATAAAAAACGTGGCGCTTTTAGATCGAAAGAATGAACAACTAAAAAAAAAGCAGTTGAGGTTTTGCTTAATCCAGAGATGGAAAAATACACCCCAAGAGCTAAATACCGCCCGTTTTACGATAGGATGACCTGTAAAAATGATTCTTTCAGTGTTGCTAGCAACCAATGAACAGGGCACAGACAGTTACAGCTAAAGCAATGGTGGGCAACCTACGGCCTTTCGTGCAGCTTTTGTGCGGTCAGCGACAGCCTTTAAAACTTCTCCATGTATCAGGTCCGTGACCGCATTAAAAATGGGTGTTTGTTCCTGATCAACTGGATGAATGGATGCTGCAATTTATACTCTATGGTCTATTCACAATTTGCTGCGCTTTTGTGCTAGTTTATATTTTGACTGTGTCGCTATAAGCTTATGATGTAATCCTAATTCGGAAAGAAAATTCAAGTTTAAGTTGTCCCGATGTTAAAGACGACAGAAACACACTTGTGGCATTGTTTAACCACGGGTCAATACGTCTGATACGAGAATAGGTTTTATATCGAACAAATACGAGTACAAATACTCGAAGTTAAGTTCGCCTACTCTTATTTTATTTCAATAAGTATCGTTGCGGCCCGCCTCCGCATTAATATTACTTCATTTAACCCGCGCATGTAAACAGGCTTCCCACCCCTGGACTAAAGGAATAACGGCAAATGCACTATCTTTGGTATTTATGAGAGTTGAATTTTAAGTTAGTACGTTTGAGCTGTAGCTAAAACTTTAATGATTTCAGACTCAGCTAAACTACTTCGGTAAAAATGAAAAGCAAACTCTCTTTGCTTTATAGCCCCAACCCTATGAAGTTTGTCACATGCTTATCACTTTCAAATAGACAATTGTCCGACACCCAAATTCTAAGTACCAATAGAATTTCGTACTAGCCCATAGATGTTTGTTTGTTTTTCATATCTTTATCCTGCATTGCGGGAAAGCGGACTTGAGCGCTATGTATCGGTGTACGCCTTCAGACGTACACCTGACCCACGCTGCAGCCGACGGCAATGTCTGCTTCCGGTTGTCTACTCTGCTTATGACTTAAATTTGGTACTTCCCATTACTCAAAATCGATCACTAGGTAGAGGCAATTATCGTAAAGTTTCTTGCCCAGAGAAACAACAGCAAGTGCGGGTGGCTGGAGTCGAACATGCAGGTTCTCGACTGCGAGCCCAACGCGCTAACCACTCGGCCACTGCTGCCGACAATGGAGATGATACCTGTCGTAGGAGATGGAGGTGCAGAGGGGGCGATCGTTCCCCTGCTACAAAAAAAAAACATTGCGAATTTGGGGGTAAATGTTCAGTTATTTGGGAAAATTGTAAAGAATTATAGCCTAAATTGCTGCGTGTTTTGAAATATAGGCCTTTTGCAAAGACAAAATTTGGGCAAAATTCTATTTGCACCCCCAAAATGTTTTGTTCTTTTGAGGTTATGCCCCAGTCAATGAGAATTAAGGTTTTGTTAAGAAATTAGGCTACATGATCTAGCGGCCATCATTAGAAGATAACATGGATATTTTCTCAATCAGATACTAAAACTGAATCTCAATCATGCAAAGTGATTGCTACTGCTGCGTGAACAATTGTTGGTGGGTTCTTTTTCGTGACAAAGTTTCATTGGAAAAATATTGGTCATGCCATGTGGAGTTTTGCAAAGTTTTGAATTACAAAACGGTTTTCTTAACAAGAACGTCGTAAGAACCACTTGGGTTTAAATTGGTTTCACGTTTCAAGGCCAGTTCGTTTCAAACTTGGAGCTAGAAAAACGTAAAAAAAACGTATTTTTGCGACATTATTGCATTAACGTTTCTATGCCATATTGGTACGTCATCTCATTCAAATTTCGTTTGAAAAGGCATCAATGGCGTCTTAAATTACAGTATTCCCACACAGCAAATCAACCATTTTTTACATTGATTCAACGTCTGCAGAAGTAACATCAGTTTTTTTTTGCAACCGCGAAAAACGTTTTACAGCAGCATGTGTGTAAACAATGTAGAAGAAACAGATTTGTGATGTCATTACCAACAGGGTTGTTACTAATTAAAAATCACTCCACCTTTCAAGACCACAGTATGGAGTGTTTGTTAGGCAGGCTGCGAAGAAAAGTAGATCCTGCTTACAGCATTGATGGAGTGAAGCAAAACATATTACCCAGGAAGTAATTGCGCTTCAACAGCTTGCTTTTGTCCGCAGCTTAGCCTCTTTCGATCAGCAACCATTGAAAGTGAATCTTAGAGTAAGATAGACAGGGCTACAGTACAAGTTACAACTGACAACAGCGCAAGGGAACATGATAAGAACAATATTAAGGATAAATAGAAAAGGCAAGATTACAAATAAAGTTATCAGAAACAAAACTCCTATCAAAAGCGTCATTTAAACAGCAACAAATCTGAAGTGGTAATTGGCGGGGCATGTAGCAAGAATGACAGACAACAGATGGGCCAAGATAACCACAGAATAGACACCAAGATATGCAAGAAGAACTAGAGCAGGGGTTCTTAAACTGGGGTCCGTGGACCTCCAAGGGGTCCGCGGACTAGTTTTAAGGGGTCCATGAAGGCCCAATAAAAATCTTAGTGTAGAATAAAATTTTCAAAAGAAAAGAGATTAAGTCCCAAACAGCGCTGATGATTTCTAGTTTGGCGTTTCCAGTTGTTATCGCATTGTACTGTTTTTTGTTACCGTACCTACATTTATTAGGCTATGTCACTTTCCACATTGTTGTTTTTGCCGCTATTTGAACATTGCAAAATTTTATCAGTTGCAGCTAAGCTAGATATCAGCTAGGTTAAGGTTGTGAAATGTTTATGCTAGGGATGGTAGAAGTAGGGGATTGCTCACTCAAAAGTGAGGTGGACAACTGGAGGGTCACAATGTTATGACAAAATTTGATGCAACTGCAGCTTGAGGTCTACTGCCATATGTCGCATACTCAGGTGCGGTATATATGACCTGCCCACGTGTGTACAAGGTGTGTATCGCCAAAATAAATGTAGGAAATATGTGATATCATGTTTGTTTAATAGTATTCAAGTCATGATAATGCAGGAGTAGACTTCACGCAACTTCGGTAACGGTAGATAGCCTCACACTGCTGCAGTTAGGTTTTGCGGATTTTCTAGGACCCAAAATTTTAACCAAAAATAGCAATTCATTTGATGAGAATGAATTTACCTAAACGCAAAGAAAACGTTGTGCAGTTCTGCTAATTTTTGAACTTCTTAGTGACCCTCCAGCTGTCCATTTTGTAAGAAAAATCAGTAAAGTGAGTCGTCCCGGTATTCTACTGTCCCTAGTTTATGCATATCCTCTTTTGGTAAAGAGAGCCATGGCTGCTATAAACCCTTTTGCAACTACATATTTATGTGAGTCAGGATTTTCATCCTTGGTAACTATCAAAAGAAAGAGTTGAAACCGGTTGGATGCAAAGGATGGCATGCGTGTTGCTCTATCGAAGACGAAGCCACAATTTCATGTTCTTGTTGAAGACAAACAGCAGCATCCTTCACATTAATGGAATTAAATCGAAGATATTGAAACACAATCTGCATTCGCTATTTCTTAAATTTATTAAAACATAAAATAGACATAGCAAGAAGCAACTTCTGACGAATAGAAATAGCAAGAAACAACTTCGTAAAATGAAAAAGACATTAACAACACGCAAAATTAACATCAACACTAGAAAACGAATTATTATATGGAC
Organism: Aplidium turbinatum; assembly: GCF_918807975.1. NCBI lineage: Eukaryota > Metazoa > Chordata > Ascidiacea > Aplousobranchia > Polyclinidae > Aplidium > Aplidium turbinatum. The sequence goes on from NC_137472.1 coordinate 54,347,137, forward strand.
TACGTTACTTTACAATGCAGAAACATGGACACTGTCATCACAAATGGTTAAACGACTTGAGGCATTTAAAATGTGGATTTATAGAAGAATGCTTAAAATTTCATGGAAGGATAAATTCACAAACAAAGATGTATACTATCCAGAATACAAACCAACATGGAAATTCTACAAACAATTAAATCAAGAAAATTGAAATATTTTGGCCACATGATTCGCAATAATTCTATTCAAAGACAACTACTAGAAGGAAAAATGAACGGCAAACGAAATAGGGGCAACCACCAAGAATTTGGACTAATGATATTGAAGACGGGTCAGGACTTAATTATAAAACTGCAGTAAAAAAATCTCACAACAGAGAAAGTTGGCGTCTCATTGCCTCCAACCTTCGACAAGAGGAAGGAATTTAATGATGATGATTAAAACTTAAATTTTGTTACCTCAAAGCAAATATAGTTAAGCTTAGGCCTACTACTCTCTAAACCATTGACAGCCTGTTTCACCGGAAAAGGAGGATCATCAGAAGGTCCTTATTCAAATAGAAATAAATTTTATTACCAATTCATTTTAATTTTATAGCGTTATGTCCAATTCATGCTGATCAAAAAAGTTTCTCGGACTAGGCCATAAAGGGGGTCCACGCAAAGTCAATTTTTTTAAGGGGTCCGCGTTAAGAAAAGTTTAAGAACCCCTGAACTAGAGGGTGACCAAAACGAAAATGGCGAAATAACATTGACAAAAAGATTGGCATTACTTGGATGAGAACAGCAAAAGACAGAATGGTGTGCAAACATATGTGGAAGTCATCTGCCAGCAGTGGCGTAACTGGCTGATGCTGATGATGATGATGATAAATTACAACAATACATATATAGAACGTTTTTAACGATCAACGCTGTTATAAGCTTGCCAAAGGATGTGTTGATTTGTAATTTCTTAACAAAAAGCTCACCATGATTGTCTTAGTTCTGGTCGATTGGTTGGCCCCAAAGAAACAATTAAACATGTTACAACGGCATAATTAGAAGGTTAGCTAGGGCGAAAGAAATAAACGATACTAGACAAAAATCACTGCTGACAGCAACTGTAGTTGACCTAAGGACAGGAATATCAACGCAGCTTATTATTTTAAAATAGTTAGTAGCATAAAGCACTGTAACAGAAATCAGGCAATTACTACAGTAGACCACTAATTTTAACACCGTCAATCGACTAAGTCTGTGAGGAAGGCTACGGTAACTTATAAAACTGGTCTTTCAAAAAAATTTCCGGGTTCATACTTGCAATACGCGATTACCAGGAGGAAAATGAACAGCAGCGATTTGAACATTGAATGAAAAGTTTATCACTCAAAATTTTAACAGTTCATATAAACTTAACAATGGATCCACTTCTTTCTTGATTCCGAGCCAAAAGAAATTATTATCCACAATGAGTAACAAGAACAAATGTAGAGACCCATCAAGCATACAATCATGCTCTTTTCTAATGAGACTGGCTCAAACAACATTCACTCCCTCATATACTTTTCCTGGCTTTTTAATGTTTGATTGATTGTAGGAATCTTTATCACTTCTTTAAGATCTTAACCCTTTCAGTATCCCACACTTGTAAAGGCTTTGAACCATTGACGCAGGCCCAATCATCGAAATTGAGAATGAAGTTTTTGTTCGTTGAAGTCGGGGCGGTTGAAGTGTTGTTGCCTGTAACTTATTCCATCCTTATGTGCTAGTGAATGTTGAGAGCAGTCCTTAAAATGCTTTGCTCAAGAGAGTCTATGTCGAGTAAGCTAATCACGCAAATAATGTAGGATACCTATGCTACAATCGGTTTTCGCCAATTGTCAGTTTCCTGTTTGCGCCATTTGAAATGCTCTGTTCTAGGCTATGTCTATAATCTACATTCTACACCTCAATTTCCGAAAACAGCCACCGATCAGCAACAATCGCTGAGCTATAGTTTAGAGCAGTAAAAAGCCAAATCATGTTGTAGTCTACTACCAGGAGCTAGGTACAAAATGTCTTTATAAGATGTTTTGCAAAATGATATGACTAACTTTTTACTTCATGTAATCATATAAAAAACGAGCATACTCAGCGTTATTTAGGTCTTTTACAAATTGCGTAGGTTTAGTAGGCTACTGTTTTGGTAGAGCGAGTTAGTTTTGTGCTATTAGGCAGGGCCGGATTTAGCAGTAGGCAGTTGCCTAGGGCGGCAAATTATTGGGGGCGGCAAAATATACGAATATATTACATTGATAATACTGTACGTGAATATAATAATTCACAACAAATATATAGGAATTAATAAATATGTTATCACATCACACACATGTATAAACAGTGCGGCAAGTCATGTATGGCAAGTCATCGCCCCTAAGGTACTTCACGCTTAATTGGTTTTCAACAATATGTGCTGCTTAGCGCTTCTTTTATTCATCTGTCTCGCTTGGTAGCCTATAGAGGACTAGGCTTTGTCTATGCAATTTTTATTAATCTTTGTTCGGTTTGTTTCACTGTTAGTAAATTTAAAGGAGCCTAGAAAAAATGTTTTTAGTCAATGTTAGGTTGATGGAAAAGTTGCAGGCTATTTTGTGTACTTGCCTTGATGCTTAAAGTATGCAAACAATGAATGATCTCACGTTTTTGAGGATTAACTCATCTTTGCTTGTTTCTACAGACTTTGAAGAAATTATTGATTTGTTTGCAAGAGAAAAAGCCGGCCGGAAGCGATTTTAAACAACTAGTTCATTATACAATGACATTCATTGATGTATTCAAATAAACAGTGCAAATAACTTTTTTGTGAGGAATTGAAGATATAAATCGTAGCGCACCATCGAAAAAGTTTTTTTGGGGAGCGGCACTTTTCGTATCTGCCTAGGGCAGCGCTTAGGTTAAATCCGGCCCTGCTATTAGGTGTGTTATTATTGTGTTATTGTGCTATTATGGTGTCATGGTTAAATGGCTGAACGAAACAAGATAATTTTAGTAGGCCTACAACACAGGAGCTTAGATTTTGCGTACAATGTGTTAGTTTTGGAAATAGTTCAGAAACTTATGATAGTTGTTTTTTTGTTTCGCAATCCATTTGCAATCAAGCCTCATAAGAGGCAAAGTATTGTGTTTGCTGACAGTATTGTTTAAGTCTTGAGTATTGTTCTCTCACATGAGTATTGTTTAAGTCTTATTTTTTATCTTATTTCTTTTACTGGAAAAACAGTTGGCCGTATTGTCAGCCACACCAGTGGCCCACGTTTCCAAAAGCCATACGTTCTGTTATCATGACCGAAAAATCAGGTAAGATTAAATTGATTTATATAACCAAATTGATTTCTAAAGAAATCAAATATATTTTGAACTTAATAAATATAATTTAACGAATTACAGTAGATTCAAAGTCAAGTTTGTTAATTGACATTTGAAATAATGGAAAAACTCCAAATCCTCACTTGACTAGCTCATAACCAACATAGCTTTCCAAACATAACTGCTTGGTATCTTATAAAATTGGATCTGCTGAGACCCCCAAATTTTCTTCTGACGCAGCCCGGCCACGTTTTCGCTGAAGACGGGTAAAAAAGAGTGGGGTCTGGGGGTCCCTCAGCCCAAAATTTGAAAAATAACATTAAATTAGGTGCATTCTGAGCGTATTTTGAGCTCTTAATTATGACGAAAGTTAAGTTGAAAACAAAGTTATTGACTCGTTAAGGATCGTAACCTTAGTCTCAGCTGGCTGCCAGACAACCTTCAACTGAGTTAGTGATGGTGCCTGCTCTTCTGATATTTTGTAAAAAACTGCTAAGCAGGACTCATCTGCCAAACTTACTGTCTCACTGCAGCCCAATCGTTTAGCCAACTCAAGAAGCTGTGTGTTAATTTGTTCTTCTGATAGTTGTTTGGTGCCATTGTCCTGCATTGTTTCAACAATTGGTACTTTTCGGTTGTTTTAGGAATGAAGAGTCGACTGATTCTTTCAACTTATTCATCCAGTAACTTGTTTAAATTTTTAAGTTTGGTGGCCGTGCTTAATTATATTTCTCGATACATAGGCTACAGTATATCTGAAATTTGAATCTTTGCATGCACGTTTTAAACCATTACGGTTTGGCCACCTTTTCCTTTTGTTGGTTTTGTACTTTCGTTGCTGTATTTTATTTCCACAGTATCGTTTCTTGTGTATTACCTCAAAGAAAAATAGGTTGAATTGGTGAATTGGCTACAGCCATTATTGTGTTAGAAAGTGTTGCTAAACACTTTTGCAAAGTATTGTTCTGCAAGTAATATAGGTTGGGGAATCACCAAACACAATGAATTAATCCAAATCGGTTATAAAAATAGTTAAAAAAGAGCCAATCCCCAAATATGTAGCCAAACACCTTTGAAAAGGCAAATTTTTTGATTTTGGCGATAAAATCGCCAATATGGTAATCTTAGGCGCACTGTTTCAGGCAGCATCTAAACGACGAAAGCTACCATTGCCAAACTGACAAACTACGTCATTGTCACGTGACTTAGACTTGGTTTGTTCGCCTTTATGACGCTTATGATCGCAACGCCACACAAAGCGAAATTATAGCGGTCAAGCTTGAGTGGAAGTCATTTGACAAGGAGGTAATTTCCCTCCCTGAGAAGGCGTTTCCAGTCAACAAAGCGAAAAAGTTGAAAGGTCTACTAACCTAAACAAATTTAATAAAAATAATGAAAAATCGCGACGTGTTTTACATTTCTTATCACAGGCAGAATGAGCCAAAAAAATGGTGGAGCTGCAGCTCCACAGCACTATTACACGAGCCGCCACTGTCGTCTCCATGTAATTCCAAGAATGATACTGCATTATTCGATCTCAAATGGCTTAGCATTACCTGGAAATGACTTGGATTTCCCAAATGAATCAATTGAAGTGGCTGCAGCGACCACATGACATCGTTTAGCAAATCTCTCACATGTAAAAATTAGCTGAATTAAAATTTGGTTTAGCGCAAAATTCTGACTCTAAATTCAGTTCTAATTGTTAGCATTTAAGCACTGCTAATACAAGTCAGACCAATACAAACGCTTTCTAAATTTCGCCACCTACCCAACCCTAGGTTCTTACATTCTTCCGATTTTATTCGCTAATTTACTTCGTTCAACTCTCAATCGCATACAATACAGGCCTGCATAAAAAAATTTCACGGATTAGCCATAGATATCTAAAATTTGCCTAACTGGTTAACAGAATAATTTTTTAGATTGCTACAAAGACACTTCGAGCAAGCAAAAGAATAACTCTATTAACGTATGGCTTTTCCTATCTTCTGCCTTCATTGGAAGAATATGTCAAGTGAATATGCATTAGTGGCTTGTGATTTCAATGGTTTGTCTTGTTTTTCTAGTTAACCAAGAAGGATGAGGCCAGTGCAAGAATATCAACCTTTTTATATCGGAATTGAAATTAAATGGAAACAAACAAGTCAAGCAAATTGTTTTCGATTGTATGCCACAAACGTATTTTAAACCCGTAGGCCTACAGAGTTCTTTACATTTCTTAGATTTGCTTTATTATGGTGCAGAGCTTTGAACAAAAATTTTCGATTCAGCAAATGATGTCTAACAAATGTAATGATGTGACGACGTCAGGGTATAGGATGGAATGAAATGGAAGACGTTTTTTCCATCTTCCATCCTAAGATCTTCTTCCATTCCATCTTAGAAATCTTCCATTCCATCTCAGAAATATCTTCCATTCCATCTTCACATTTTGTGATCTCCGCGTTGAATATGCCTCAAATAAACCTAAAAACCATAGCTTTCTGATTGGTCAGTTCTGCCTAACGACAGCAGGTTTGACAAATACGCGGCAGGCAACAGTCCCGTTGGTTTAATACGAACCGAGAATTGAATTATTTCAGCAAGCAACGTAATATTTTGCATGTCTTGATAAAGCATTAGAAAGTTAATGATGGAATTGGGATGGAATGATGGAAGATTGTCTTCCATCCCATCATCAAGATCTTCCATTTCTTTCATTGCTTGACATTTTCCATCTTCCATCCCAAAATCTGTCTTTCATTCCATCTTCCATCCCATTTCCTAGACGACGTATCATTTTCTGTAATCTTTCAAAATTACTCGCTTGACTTTGGCTTTACTTGCACAGGGTTTCTTCACAGCAATATTTTCCCCTACTCTGCTATTTCTGGCGGAAAATGTCAACGAAAGTGTAGCTGCAGTTTCTCCTGTGTTTACTGCTAGATCTCTGGGCTTCATGTTGGCTGCTTTGAGTGCTGGATATTTCTTACGACGAAAGATTGCTGTTCCTGTATTAGGTAAACATTCATTTTTGACTGACGATATAATTACTAAACATTTTCGTAAGAAAATCAATTGATTTTTTATTTTTGTTTTCACATGCATTTTATAATTAGCCTATGTAGTTAACCTTAGCTTGAATTATTTGGCTTACAGACTACAATTAAAATTTTAAATTCCCAGGATGCTCTATGCTTGTTTGTTCGGTTTGCCTCTTCCTTGTTCCATACGTCACACAGCTGAGTTTGCTATTTATCATTGTGACCATTAGCGGAATGATCGTTGGTTATTTGGACGCTTGTAAGTAAGCTTAGATACTATTTCTTAAGCTTTTTTACTGTTTCGATTGCTTTTTTGATAACAAAACTGTGTTACCTGAAATTTGTAATATTAACTTATGCAGAGGACTTGGCCCTAATCTCTGGTTGCTGTTTTTTAAAGGGCGGGGAAACCCAAATTAACTTTTTGCGAGTTTTTTGTTTCAGCGTGATGTCATTGTGTACAACATGCGTTTTAGCAATAAAAAAATCCAAATTTTGTTGCCCTCGTCTCGCTAAGGCCGCTTTTGTTTGATACCCGTTTGCGAGGTCTCGTTGCGCATCAAGCTGTGATGCTGTTCGTTGTGACGTCACAAGGTACATATAGTTGTAGCCAAAAGTTTAAGACCAGACTTGATTTATGACCATTTTTGCATTACTTCAAAATACTGCATCAGATATAAGATGATGCATAAAGATGATGCAACTGAAACAATATATGATGCAGTATTTTGAAGTAATGCAAAAATGGTCATAAATCAAGTCTGGTCTTAAACTTTTGGCCACAACTATATGTACCTTGTGACGTCACAGCAAACAGCATCACAGCTTGATGCGCGCGAGACCTCGCAAACGGGTATCAAACAAAAGCGGCCTTAGCGAGACGAGGGCAACAAAATTTGGATTTTTTTTTTACTAAAACGCATGTTGTACACAATGACATCATGCTGAAACAAAAAACTCGCAAAAAGTTAATTTGGGTTTCCCCGCCCTTTAATTACAAAAATATCAATTTTAAATTCTGTCTATTGCAGCTATTTACTGTTACGGTCCTTATTTACAAACTGTAGATATAGATCGTCATCAAGTTCCTTTTTACCAAGAGCTGGAGTTAATAAAGTTAATGTATATTAGGCCTACTAAGTGTATAAATTGGGTGGGTGTAGTTGCTGAAGGAAAAGCGGCCGAGAGAAAGGAACTCGCCACTTTACATTCGCTAGTGCGGAAAGCTTAGTATGATGAGAACCTGATCTTCTCATTCTCTAAAGTTCAATTACTGAGTATGGGACCTTTACTAAGTGCATAGATCTTTATGAACAATCACATTAAATGCGATACATATTTTAGCATTGCAAGGAATAATATTGAATTTGTGGGGAGAAAAGAATTCGAGAATGTTCATTCAACTTTATCACCTCGCCTTTACCGTAGGAGCATTTATGGCTCCTTTGATTGGTAAGTTTCAGTTTTACCATATTTGTTCAGTTCAGAAGGCCATAGCCTTAAGAATTTCCCTCTAGAGCAGCGTGTTGTTCATAACCATTCAAGAAATCAATAGTTATCGTCGAAGGGGCGATAAAGGTGGTGATAACAAGCCAAATCCTCAATATTTCACCAGGTACCTTCTTTCGATCAAATCTATTGCGCTTGTTTATTTCAGCAAAGCCATTTCTCGAGGCGGCAAGCTTTGTGACTAGAGAAGATGCAAGGTGTCCTGGGCAAAACAATATTTCACAAGTGGCATTGAATGACTCAAATCCGTTGTCCACGTAAGCTGTGCAGTACAAAAATACCTTTTAAGAACTGCAACACATAGAACTATTTATATCAAATATAGTCACTGTTCTCTACACCTCTACAGCCTGTTTCATCTTATTCAAATAGAATTATTTTTGTGTAAGGACCTTCTGATGATTCCCCTTTTAGGGTGAAACAGGCTGTAGAGGTGTAGTGAATAGTAACTACATTTGATGTAATTCGCTCTGTTTGGCTTTATGCTTGGCATTTAACACTTTTTGTAGTATTAATAATACCATTTATTGTTTAGAACTATTGATGTAACAGCAGGTTAGTAACTTAAGGGAAAGCTAGGCCAACTATGTGCTACTACCATGTTAAAAAACGGGGATTGTGTAAAATATTGCAACCTAGTTGATTTGTTTAAGTTTTAGATGCAACCTTCAACTTCTCACATTGCCTGGCAATAAAAAATTAATTTAAACTGTTCAACATGCAGAAACGCAACTTTGAAAGACGAAGGAAGTCAGATCAATCCAATCAACTATATTTTCATTATAGCCGGCGTATTTGCAGGAGTTTTAGGAATTATATATTTGATACTGGCTTACTTCCGAATCACTAATAGAATAAAAAAGCACCGCTTAGGTAAGTTTGGCGAAGTAGGCCCACAACCCAGACAACCATTTTATCCGGTCCAGATCTTGTACGGATCTGACCAGATCGTTACCAGATAAAGTAGCTGTCTGGGAACGTTTTATTGTCGCTTACCTTAGAAAACAACTGCGAATGTATGTTGACATACAAACGTACCACTCTTAAATTGTTTCAAAGAGCAGTTTTAAAATACTTTATCATGATCGTTGTTTTAGCTTGCGATGTATTTTGTATTTTCGTGGCTGCAGGGCAAGAATAGGGCACTATATATTGATTTCAGAAAGCTATTCTCTTCTCTAGTGTGCTTCTATAAAAACAAATTGTTAAGATTTTATTTCACAAAACACGATTGATTGCTTCATTGTATACGTTTTTTTATTCTATAGGCCTATCAGGTTTACAGCTTCTTATCTTAAATAGTTTTGACTTAAAAGTCTTTCTATGTTGTGCAGAACAAGACATTGAAACCGAGAAAAGACCAGAAGAGCCGATACGATCAGTTTTCGTCCTTTTCATACTCATATCGTTGTTTTACTTTTTTCTGGCCGGCTGTGAGCAAACCTTCATTGGCTTCATATATCCCATTGCAGTTTGTTCCAGGCTCAAGTTTTCGGTATGTTTTGGTAGCTTGTAATATATCCTAAAGTTATCGATATTTGTTCAGAAACGTTGCACTTTTTTTTTTTAGTGCAACAAACAATTGCGTTGCCAAAGAGACCCAGGGAGTATTTTTCGACCCGGCCTGCGATAATTTTAGGGGCCATCATCTTTAGGAAGTTTCCTAACCAACAAATTATCTGACTACAGTTGATTGAAAGAACAAATACATGAATCAAAATAAAAGCCTATCGCCTAAATTCTAAAAAGAAAACTACCTAAATTATTCTTTTCCTCATATCAGCGGTCTTTTCGTGATAATGTCGCGTTTCGGAAAATTCTACAACAAAAATTATTCTTGATGAAGAGTCGTTCAGTAACTTGTCTGGACAGTTTCTTTTTGATTTTTAAACTTGAAAAAAAGTAATGTAACTTCAAATTTGCAGAGAGAATAAACATCTGCAGTACTTCTCGGTAAGGTAGAAGGTGATATGGAAAACAATCAACAGCATAATTATGTATGTACCCAAAAATACTCAATAGGCAACGAAACCAAGCTAAAATTTGTCAATTTTTTCTGGAAGCAAGCTCCCCAAACCTTAATTTTAGTTTGTTTATCAGCATTGAATGCTTTTGTTTGAAAGTGTTTTGTGTTGTTACACACTCTGACACTCTCTATGCATTTTTACAGGCATCAAATGCTAGTTTGATCAATTCGGTATTTTGGGGAGGATTTATGCTCTCCAGATTATTTACTGCAGTGGTAGCAAATTACTTCAAGCCTCGGAATCTTGTAATTTTTTTCTTGTCGGGCACTGTGTCTTCTTCGGTAAGCCAACTGCTTTCTTGTATTTTTAACAACAGTATATTTCAATCATTTTTTCATTTTTTTTATATTGATTCAACCTCTGCAGACAATAACAAACGCAGTGTTTCGTATCACTGGACATTTTCATCATCCAACCAGCAAAATTGCAGGTTATTAAACATCATTTCAACTCTGCTAGACTTTGAAAAGGGCAACTTTCTCTAAGATCGGTTTGCATTCATCAGTAATGGTGAATGATCATTTTCAGACAAAGAGTGCGAGAAATTACAGCTTATCACAATCAGCTGCCGAGAAACATATTTTAGTTGATTGGATAGTCTAAATGGCTAGCGTGGAAGCTACACCGTTATGGTTGGCGAATCGTAATTGCTCTCGCTGTACTAGTGGGTACTCGGCCTTGTTCTGATAGCCAGGAAGAAAACTCCTTTCTTCACATTGTTTCACATAGTTAATTTTATATTGTGCTGTTCCTTGAAGCACATGGAGTTTATCTTTCTCATGCATAGCTGATGGGTTCTCTTTAAATGCTGCGTGTAGTCATCGGTCCGATATAACGAATAAAACTAAAGTAAAGCGAAAGTTTTCGGCTACACATATAACCTTTATCAAGACTAAAAAAAGATTAGCCTACATTGTACACTGGTACAGTATAAGAAGTAGCTCACTTGAAAAACATACAGCATAACAAAAATATGGTCTGTTCTAAACATTGAACAAACTGCTTATTTACTCACATAAACTGAAAACTGGATTACGCAGCACAACCGGTCGAATATTTGAAAAACAAAAAATTAATTATTCAGAGAGGAAATGCCCAAACATATTACGCAAGATGAAAAAAACGTGTCTCTACCGAAATTATAATTTAAAAACAGTAGCCTACATAACTCAATAATACAAAGCTGTGGGATAGCATAGGTAGAGGATACGGCGCTCGCTTTCCCCTCATGCGATCTTGATTGGACTCCCAGCTTAGCTGTTTGTTGCAAAACACCGCTCCCCCACAGGGTGTAATAAATTGGCTAGGTGGGGTTGCTGAAAAGTAGGTGGCGAAAAAGAGGTGCTACTTTCAGCAGTTAGTTTCACCGTATCTTCTCATTTACCGATCTTTAGAATCAATTATGGAACTACCTTAGTTTCTACACAAAAATAGGCACTTTGACATAGGACAGTTTTCCTTGCGAATCAGCTGATTTCAGTCATGTGACTCAGCACGTGATATTCCGACCGATCTTCTCGAAAGATATTTGATACAAAGAAAATCAAGTGAATGTATCGCCACAAGCAGCGTGGCCTAATAATGGGTTTAGGATAGGGCAAGGAAATAGTCATTTCGATTGCGTGGTTCGATTCCCACCTTCTGCTAATGTTCTTTTTTCTTCTGCAACTGAACTGAGTGCAAGAAGGATCTTAATGACTGTAATCAATTGAGTTTATAAGGTAAATTGTCCTACCTTTCTCAACCAATGCGCCGCGGCGCAATGGTGGTAGCTAGTTTGCACGGAAAACTGTCCTATGTTAAAGTGCCTACCAATACAATAGGCCTAAGCCTACTACGATAATAATAATATAACAAATATCGTAATTTTTTCGTAGGGTTTTCTGGCATTGTTTGGGCAAGACAAAGTTATTGTCTCATGGATTGTCACGTTTCTATGCGGTTTTTTTGTTGGGCCTATCTATCCATCTTTTGTTTCTTGGATATTTAAATCGTGTAACATTTCAGGTACCGGTACATTATTATTTGTCATAGTTTGTATCGGCAATCACTGCACTCAACCATCATACTAACACAACTATGGCAATATAACAATGGTTCTCAAGGTTTCTGTACTGGTCAACTTAATCTCTAAACTTTTAAAAGTGATCTTGATTACAAATTGGAGCTGGAGGTAAAGTACTGTAGAGCAAAATAGAATTTATTTGGTGTTTGAACAGCCATTTTTCAAATCTTTCCAACCTTGTTTGTTATCCTTATAAAGATATACTGAAATATAGTTTTGTTTTAATCTCACAGTATTCCTGCATACATTCTTTTAGGAAAGTACATCTCAGTTGTGAATGTTGGCACCGGAATAGGAATTATGGCTTTGACACCGCTCATTGGAGTTATCTTCGATCTAAATCCTTTTTCAACAATATACTTTATATTTGGTATGACAAGCCTGACAAGCCTACTATATATAACTTATAAAATTCAAAATTACAGTTCTGAAGTAGGCTATTCGACCTTTACTTGCTTGCTTTGTCATAAGTTTTTGGTACTTTGAAGAGTTCTTTATTGTAAGGATAAACTCATTTCTGCACTGTTATGTTTTTAGAGTATTGTTATCGACATCGTCGCACTAAAGTTTTTGTACGCCTGCAAACATATCAATCACATGTCATGTGAGCTAGAGAACAACGCTTAGCTTTGCAAAATCGTAGATTAAGCGCTCGTGTAACAAGACATTGCAAAATGCAGATGCATTGTCATGAAATCCTGAAGATAATCAATTTAATATAAAAGTAAATTGAGATTCTGCAAACGTGTTGAAAAATATCTTTTCTAATGCTGACAGCGACCAAGTGTCACATGATTGCATGTTTTTTAACGGTTTGAAGTTTAAGTTAGGCTACAAGCTAAGAATCGCAAAAGACATTTTTATGTTTTTCGTGTAACAAGCTACTGTACATGTCAATCTAACAGGCTTGACACTCTGCCTCCACTATAGGCTACCGATTTTTTTTGTGGTTGAGCAACTAACTTTATATAGCGTAACGTATTTTTTTTACTTTGACAGGTTCAGCCGCTATGACTTGTGTGGTGTTTTTCATATTGATTTTTTACCAGAGAAGGCGATCGAAAATCAAAAGTCCTCTGGAATTATCTTCACAAGCAGAATATCTCTCAGATGCTTCTCGTTTTGTTCCTGACGTTGTTCCATAGCACTTTCGAATCCAGTTAACTAGACAGAATTAGATTATTGTTTATTCAAGGAAGGGAAATTGCTATCTTTCCTTTCTAATAACTCGACCAAAGTCTTGTGGTTTAATATTGTTTGAGTGGATCGAAAACAAAAAAGCCAATCTTCGTGTCCTAGTAGGCCTATTTCGTTTTAGCGTCTTGTCAAGACAAAGTTGAGTGCTCGCGATAGGTGTCAAACCACCGTTATAGCGAGCGTCGTACAAGCACATATTCTTTTGGGTCAAGCATCATCGTCTCACCATGAGAGATGACAAAAGTTTTTTGTTTGCCTTAGATTCAGAAGATCTATTTACTGTAAATACAATCTGTTTTAAAAATGCAAAGTTTTCGCATTGTAACAACAAAGGAGAGAAAGACAATGGAGGTAGGCTATTGTGGAAACTGAAAAAACTTAAGCTGTATTACTAATAAGTTTCTTGGGTAGAAAATCTATTGGTTGCTAGGTGCTATGGCAGTCCTGTTGCTAACTTTTTTTTGTGCATCTGTGTTTCATTCCTTCCCGACTCGTAGTTGAAAGGCAGCAATAAAAACATCTCTCTCAGCTTAATTCCCTGAATTAATTATGCGAACAACTAGATCAAGATATTTTTTAATCAGCTTAAGCAAATGGTTGTGAACCTTTCCCATGTCGTTACTTTTGAAGAGAATCTCTATAGAGAATTCTCTATGGTTCAACAAAGCAAACTCTCTACCAAAGCTTTGTATATTAATGTATGATGATGATGATGGCGTATGAGCGATCTTTCCAGGCTAGATTGGAGGGCAGGAAATCTTCAGCCACTCAGCAGTCTCGTCGTCCAGGATTCTCATATCATGCGCACCGTGTGGAGGCCGGTGGGTTAGGCAGTGGTGGATGACATGGTCTGCGGTCTGTTCAGTGGCACCACACTCGCATTCTGATGAAGGAGCCAGGCCCCACTTGTGTGTCCGAACGAAAGCGGCCGACGCCAGTTCGCAGGCGATTAAGCCTGACCCACGCAAGCCTTGCGAGGGACATCCCTGGTGGACGGGGATCGGCGTGGGGTATGAAGTCACGGAGCGTGGAGGTGTGATTTTGCCACTCCGTGTTCCACATGTGGTTCGTCCAGTGTGCCGCACTTAAACCAAGTTCTTCTGCGTTCTTAAGGAGTTGTTGTGCGGCAGGCACAAAGGGGCGTCTTGATTTCAGCCGCTGCTGTATAGGTGGTGGTCTCTTGAATGTTGCATGGAGGAGATGGTCCGGGTCCAAAGCGCGGCGAGAGAGAGAAATTGTGGCTCCTTTACGGCGTAGCTCAGCGGGTTGGATGCCTGCTAGGATGGGTAGGCAGTCCGTTGGAGTAGGATGCAGGCATCCAGTCACAGTAGGCTACGCAGTGCGTCGTTGATGGCGGTATCAATCTGGTGGGTGTGAGAACTACGACACCAGACCGGCGCGCAGTAGCCTACTCAGCGGTGGAATGAACAAGGGCTAGGGTAGTTGTACGAAGAGTTTTAGCACCAGCTCCCCAGCCGGAACCGCCAATCGCCTCAAAAGTGCGACGCGTGTAGATAGTTTTTTGCGCAGTGACTTCAAGTGCCGGCGGTACGTGAGTGACCTGTCCAGAGTTATGCCGAGGTATGTAGGTTCGGCACAGTAGGGCAGGCATTCCCCATCAATCTTGATGTTTATCTCACGCTGTGCCTCCCGGTTGTTAAGGTGGAAGGCCGCCGACACTGTCTTTGACTTGCTGAGCTGTAGCTTCCATTTCTGGAGGTATGCTGATAGTGTTTGCATGTCTTGGCTGAGGTTCCTCTCCACTGACTGCCAGTTTCCTGCTGAGTGCAGGAGTGCCAGGTCGTCTGCGTAAGCATATTTCCTGGAGTTGGTGGGGGGCAAGTCGTAGGTGTATATGTTAAACAGGAGAGGAGCCAAGACTGAGCCCTGTGGGACGCCGTTTTTAAGTCGGCGTAGTCTGCTTCGACGACCGCTACCGGTTGTGAGGGTAAAACTGCGGTTTTGCACAAGTTCCATCATCATATGGACCATGTGTCTGTCAGGGAGCAGACGGAGTAACTTGCAGGTAAGGCCGCTATGCCTCACGGTGTCATAGGCAGCCGTGAGATCAACAAACACGGCGCCAGCCTTCTTCTTAGCCGAGAAGCTGTCCTCAATGTCTTGGGTCATAAGTGTGACCTGATCTACGGTTGATCGTCCGTGTCGGAAACCAGCTTGTTCACGGGGGAGCTGCGGATCTATTATTGGTTCGACACGGGCGTAGATGAGTCTCTCGAGGATCTTGAAGGGGATGCAGAGCAGTGAGATTGGACGATAACTCTTCGGGTCCCCTGGGGGCTTCTTCGGCTTAGGGACTGCAACCACAAGGGCTCTTCTCCAGATTCTGGGAATTCTCAGGTGGCGCAAACAGCAGGAAAGGAAGTCTTTTAACCAGGACTTTAAGAAGGCAGCAGCATGGAGTATCAACTCCGGGCATAGGTGGTCAGGGCCCGGTGCTTTACCTGGCTTTATGTGCTGGAGGGCGGCGGAAATTTTTTCCGGGGTGAACTCACCCGAGATGTTGTCCCCGTCTGGGGTTGTTACCCTCCAGAGGTCCGTCATTTCTTGCAAGACGGATCTATCTGATTCACGGTCTTTCGATTTGTATTTCCCGTTCTCCACAAGTTGTGAGGCGATGGAATTTGCTGAAACGGGACATTGTTGACGAGAGGCACGTGATCTGCCAGTTAGGTTGTTCAGTGTACTCCATGCTATGCGGCTGGAGTGCGTGAAGTCGATTGATTCAACGGCTTCTGTCCAGCGCTCCTTCCTCTTTAAGTCCAGCCTTGCCAGCAGAGCTGTGGCTGAGCTGTTGGTGTCATTGCCCTGAGGGGCGTGGAGGAAGTCGGAGTAGAGGCTTTCGCACTCCTTATCCCAGCACGGTAGGCCTATGTAGGTCTTTCGTCGGCCGCGAGAGATGGATTGTTTTGCCGCTGATGTTATTGCATCACAAAAGTCCTGGTAGGCTTCTTCCACGTTGTTGGTGTGAGGGGATGGGAGATACTGTGTGGCTTCATTGGTGAGGAGGCTATAGTACTCCCAGTTAGCCATTCTGAAGTTCCATCGATTAACAGGCTTGCTCGGGACAGGCATTATGAGCGTTGGAGCCGTGATAATCGAGGGTCGATGTTGGGACCTGGGGAACTTCTCTAGCACACGTCTGTCCGGTTGGCAATTATCGGGGTCATCACTTGCGAAAGCCAGATCGGGGTTTGTACCAGTGTTCCAGCGTCCAGAGAAGAAGCTCGCTGCACCCTTGGGATCGTGCAGTAGGGTGAGGTTATTATTGGCTGACCATGAGGCCAGGCTTTCTCCGTCGGTGTTGGTGGTGTTGTAGCCCCAGTCAACGTGGTGGCAATTAAAATCGCCAGCATAGAGGCTGGGTTGGGGGAACACTGGGATGGCTGTTGGTGTTAAGCGTGAGGGTGGTGGTATATAGACATTGATGATGTGATAGCCTAATATGTCTATGCATAACCACTCTATCTCCGATTGGGCACTGGACTGGTCTATTGGCGTCCAGCTCAGTTGCTCATGGACAAACGTGGCGAGGCCGTGTTTCCTGCTGATGGTTGCGCCTGCGAGTGTGAAGTTGGGTAATACCAACTTATCCACAGATGTGCAGTGGGTCTCCTGGAGGAGAATAACGAGGGTCTGATGTTTTGTGGCCAGATACTCGATGATGCTGAGCTTGCTGGCCGTAATGCCTTCGGTGTTCAGCTGCAGTACGGTGGGTCGTCGGTACTTTTCGACAGAGGAGCTGCCGCGCCCTGAGAAAGGCGTTTCCCTATCCACCCTGGGCTGAACCTGGGCCTGGTTTGCTCGAGTGTGACAAGCTTCGCTTCGCATATCTTTTTTCTTAAAGATATGGTACTGACGGGAGGGACCACAAGAAGGTGCTTGTTCTTCCCCACCGCATAAAATGATATTATAAAAATAAAAAATATCTGGGCTCGTCCGGGATTTGAACCCGGGACCTCTCGCACCCAAAGCAAGAATCATACCCCTAGACCAACGTGCCGCGTATATTTAAAACAATTCAACATATAACAATCGCAACACGTTTCTGATACTCTTCAATGAACAGAACAAAATTTGGTTACCGTGAAAGGCAGTGGCGTCAGTGCTTCCACTTTGCAGGATTTTATCCCGAAATCGGGATTTTTCAATGCTTCGAAGGATAAAAAAAGGAAATGAAGATAGGAAGGATTTTTTAAGGATTTTTAACAATTTTACAAGGAAATTTTGTCTTACAAAGGGAATGGTTGTTTTTAGCAATTTAAAAAAAAAATTATTAATATTCTCTTTCAAAAGTTCTAAAAACGACTGGAATAACGATGATCAGCTGGTTTCCATCGTCACTCGCCATCCGGAACCCCTCTTACTCTCTTTGCCACCTTCGCCTTTCTGTCGCTTGATTTCTTTTATCGCCATTTTGGGAATTGGACGTGATTGCAGACTGCAGTGAGAGAGTTAGTTCTCAATTCTTTGAGTTAAAGTTAGGTAATCCGTTGATTTACAGTTGAAGTAGCAATGACAAAGTTCACTGAGGTTCGACGTACAGCTAGGTATGATAAGCTTAGGCTAGTGATATTCTTCCGGTTTAGAAAAGTTAGTTTTTGCCTATGCTAACTGATGGTGTCATAATAATAGAGGCTATGTAGTACGGTAGTAATTGTAGTATGTATAGCCTACAACATGTAAAGTGTACACAGTCAGACTGAGTCAGTATCATGAATAGGCCTAGGCCTAGTATCGTGGAGTTTTTCATCAGTCTCAGATGATTGTGAAGACGTTACTGACAAGGAGAAAAAAAAGAGATAGCTTAGCCAATAGTGTTAAGTTAGCGGCTTAGCTCATCAAGGAAAACTAAATTAAACACAAAAATAAATTTGTTAATGGATGGATAATTAGTTGAAACTGGACATTTACCACCTGTACATTTTTGCTGTAAGGGATAGGTTAGGAGTCCGGGTAGGAAAGATGAGAGTGGTATTTGGTAAATGATGTCCAGGACTCCAGGTGGTAAATGTCCCAGAACCGACTAACTGACAAGCAGTTTTTTAGCTGGACAGTAAACAAAGGAAGTAAACCATGTTATTGTAAAATATGGGCTGCTTTTGTGCAGCCTACTGTTCTAATAAAACAACGTTGCTTCGACATACCGGTGCTACTTAATATAATCGAGATTAAAATAGCTTTAACTGAGATTATAATAACTTTAAAGTTGTATTAGCACCTTTTTTAATCTAAATAACGTCAAAAATAACCTCGCCTATGAAGAAAATTTTGAAAGATTTCCGACTGAGGAAAAATGGATTTTTCGGGACAAAAAAGGAAATTGAAGAGGATTTATCAATTGTCAGAAGTGGAAGCACTGAGTGGCGTAGCACTTGGCAGCACAATCTACTGCCCTTGGATATTGGTAAAAATTGCAGCCTCCTTTACACCAACAAACTTTCAAAAGTTTGGTTGGTTTTGATTTTTGATCATCACAACAAAAAATAATCCAGTATATGTTAAACCATAGTTAATAAATATACCTAGGTATATTTATTAACTGGCGAACTAGGTATATTTATTAACTATGGTTAAACATAGCAGAGGTCAATAAAAGTGTAGAACAGTAGGTACAGTAGTAGAAGGCTAATGAAAATTTTCCATGATAGGCTACAAAAACTACCAGTTTTTAAAATTGTAACAATACAGTAGAACCTTTTTACCAATGTAGGTATAAAATCGTCAAGCTCACTGCATTCCAGTGACGATCGGTGAGGAAAAGCAAGGAAAGCAGTGCTTACCAGCGAAAACTATGCAAAATATAATGACTGAATTCTAGGTTTACCTTCTTATTATTTTTATCACGTCTATTTTAACTTGAAAATTACTGTGTTAGTGACTAGAATTATTTGTAACGCTTGTGAGTAGTCTAAGTCCTCACCAAACCGCATGTCTTGCCTATAAATGCCAATTAGCGCAAACGCTCCTGTCAGAAACGCTTTCGTTTTATCCCAGGGGTTCCCAAACTGAGGTACATGTACCCCCAGGGGTACATTTCGACTTTTCAAGGGGTACATTAGATTAAGTATAAGGATATTCTTTCCATAACTTCTGATCTGCCTTAAAATATTTTTTATCACCTGATGATGTTAATAATTTGAAGACCTGAGATTAAGAACTTCTTAGTAAGTCACATTTTCACCCCAGTAGAAGCTTTAACTACAACTACAGTAACTATCAAAAGATTGCGGAACCTGCTATTCTTGCATTGTTGTTGTTTCCATCAACATGGTTGTGTGAGTCAACATTTTCAGTGCTGCTTGAAATCAAATCAAAAAACAGATCACAGCTCAAAACACCTGAACATGATCTTCGTTGTGCTGTTGCTAATGTTTTACCTCGTACTAGTGAGCTTGTTGCTAAAAAGCAGGCTCATCCATCACATTAGCTAGGATTGCTGGGCTTATTCAGCCGATATATTGTTTGTTTGATTGATTGTAGTGTTTGTTTAACCTTGGATTACATTGTTATGAATAACTTTGTGTGCTTTGATTGGTACAAAATATCATGTATGCAGTCTTCTAATGCAGCTCTACTGTTAATTTGTTGCAATATCTAGACTTTCTAAAGCCAAAAATATGAGAAAATTTTGGGGGTACACGAGCGAATCTATAAATTGACCAAACGGTACCGATGAAAAGAAAGTTTGGGAACCCCTGTTTTATCCAATCCTCACTCGTTTTGCAAAACGTCACCAGCTGTTTAGCCAATCAGATGTGTTATGGTTAGAGTTGCTTTCCCAGTGAAGTCAATGCGCACAATCGCTAGACTATGTCGTCATACGCACAGAATGGTCTCTCGTCACGGTACACAGCACAGCATCATAAAGGCGAAAAGATTGTTGCTGTTTTTTTGATGTCTCCTCGAGTGTAGCAGGAACTCAGCGATAGACACGTGTTTCGCCCATTAGGCTGGGCTCGACTGCCGAGAAACACATGTTTTTGGAAAAGTCTTGATGGCTAGTGTGGAGGCTACACCGGTATGGTTAGCGAAACACAATGCTCGCTGTTCTATAGTGAGTAGTCAGGTTGTGCTGACGCCAGGAAGATCGCTCCTTTTCAACATTGTTCATAACTTCTAAACATTAAATGGATGTATGATCACGACATAGGCGAAGCACAATTTGACAGACTTTTATTTTTGATTTGTTTTGGAAATGGTCTCAGAGCGCACCACATTGGAAAGTGTTTTTCACAAATTTCTTGGGGAGGCCCCCCAGACCCCCCGCTGGAAGTGTTGCCTTCGGCAACACGCCTTCGGGCTTCGCCCGACGGTTACGCCCTTCGTGCCTACTACCTTGCTGCAACATATTTCCAAGTTGCTTTCCCATCAGTTTAAGGAAGCCACCGAACGTCACTGCTGCATTCGTAGGTTAGTATTGCATGTCATTGCCATTCATACATTTAAACTACATATAAAATAATTATTTTGAAATTGTTGTTACCTTTTATGAATGCCGTAATTAATTCAAGGATCAATTCATCAAACTTTTGCAAAAATACTTTTCAGAGAAAATCGCGGTCGTAAAATAAGATCAATACAATACAGACGACCTGTGTTTCCATATAGGGCTTATAGGCTATAAACAGTAGTAGATTTAATTTTAATTTTATAAATTTTACTTTCGCAAAACTTTTCAGTAGCTTGCTTGTTACTAAACTTACGTTAAAATGGCTCACCTGAAGAAATTATGTTTTTTGCCACCCCAATTAGACCGGGAACCTACGACAAAAGATTTCACCCCAAACAAAAGGTTTGACCCCTTGAAGTTTCTGGGGTCAACCATGTATGGAAGATTGACCCACACCGGGTGGGTCTGGACCCTAGAGCTCCCTAAAAATCCCAAAAAAGGGGGTTATTTCACCCCATAGGGTACATGGACCAAACTTGGTCAAAACGAAGTCTTATGTCAGGACATCACAAAAATATCAAATCTAACAATATTTTCGGGTGGAAAGGTGATGTAAGATGCCTTCAAAGTGACCCTCCTTTAATGTGACCCCCTCGGAAGGTTTATTTCACCCCATAAAGTACGTGGACCAAACTTGGTCAAAACGAAGTCTTATGTCAGGACATCACAAAAATATCAAATCTAACAATATTTTCGGGTGGAAAGGTGATGTAAACCCCCCCCAAAAGTGACCCCCCAGGGAGTTAATTTCACCCCATAGGGTACATGGACCAAAGTTAGTTCAAACGAAGTCTTATGTCAGGACATCACAAAAATATCAAATCTAACAATATTTTCGGGTGGAAAGGTGATGTAAGATGTCATCAAAGTGACCCTCCTTAATGTGACCCCCTCGGAATGTTTATTTCACCCCATAAAGTACATGGACCAAACTTGGTCAAAACGAAGTCTTATGTCAGGGCATCACAAAAATATCAAATCTAACAATATTTTCGGGTGGAAAGATGATGTAAGAACCACCAAAGTGACCCCCCAGGGCCAGGCCATCAGAGTTTGTTTTACCCCATAGGGTAGCCTACCTGTACCAATATTAGTCAAAACGAAGTCCTACATTGCCCACAGTTACCATATGGCACAGTGAACTTTTGATTATCTGCTGCCCTAATTTCTTGAGGTAAGTTTTTTTTTCAAAGCGATTAAATTGGGACAGGTAGGCTACAGCAGCATCAGATCATACCGAAAAGTTTTTTCTTACGGTGGTTGAGATTGGACAAAAAAAAAGCAAAAGTTCATTAATCAGTGTGTTAATGATCCAAGCCGGTTTGAAAAAAGAATACAGCGTCAAAATCTGCAAACATTTGCATCAGAAGCTACTAAACGTAAAGTTTATAGAGCAGACGGTAAAGTGGTAGCCGCCTGTATGGTTCGAGATCTATTCGGAAGTATCCTGTACCACTCACTTCAACAAAAAATAGATATGGCAGAAGTACTGAAATATCCACTGACGCCTATTCCATTGTCTCTCAGCCATGTGGACGGAACAATGCAACAGATTCCTAAAGCTGCAATGATGAATTCTGCCGTCCAAAGGTAAAACGACGTAACTACAGAAAAGTTAAAACCGAGAAAAAGAGCTTTAAAGTTAATCGTAAACCATAACGACATTTTAATCCAAATTCAACATTTGATGCCTCTAACTTAAAGACCTTGCCTCCTTTTTGTTTCAATGGGAACAAAAACATTGATTGCTGTCCTAATTTTCGCTAATTAAGATAATTAGTGTAGTTACGTCGCTTTACCTTTGTAAACCTGATTGTGTTTCTGACAGTGCTGCAAAGGCAAACCGGCGTATCTAACGCAATGCATTGAATTCACACGCATAATATGTGATATGGTTCAAATACAATGCAGTATCTTTAGCCAACATCAATCAAGTCAAGTGAGTTGTCGTCGGTGGGCAGCTGTTCCCAAAATTGTGGTCGATTTGCCGGCATAAGCGGGCATAGCTTCTTTAGTATGTCACCATGTAGTCTCTGCCATTAGCGTTATCGTCCTCAGAATTATTTATAAGCGTTTTCACAACTTCATGCAAGTCGATTTTTTTTGCCATTATTCGCGTTTAACTTGTAGTTTTGTTAAAGCTAACTGCTGATTCTGTTTACTAAAAGGATGCTACAAGACTCTTCATGAAGAGTGTTTGGGTACAGAAGCTGCAGAGTCAACACGCAACAAAATATTCATCTCATTTTGTAGATAAAATGTTTTCACTTCAGAAGCTAATAAGAAGTTTATCTACAAAATGAGGTTAATATTTTGTTGCGTGTTGACTCTGCAGCTTCTGTATTAATATTTTCACTTCAGAAGCTAATAAGAATTTTATCTACAGTACAAAATGAGGTTATTCTTTTGCTAATTGTCTAATTGTCTTTGCAACACGAGCGAAACAGCTGGCGTTGTTTGGCAGAGACTGACACCCCATTGAGAATTTGGGATTAACTCTAGATTCTATTGTAAATAGACGTAACTGGGATTATTTGCTCTGGATTCTATGGTAAAACGACGTAACTGGCAGTTACGTAACGACGTAACTGGCAGTTACGTCGTTTTGGCTTTGCATAGATGATCTTTATATGTAGTTACGTCGTTTTGACCACCAAATATCTCGCAAACTACTGCAGTTACGCTGCTGAGTCTTTGCTGGAAGAAAAATATAGTCTTTGCGAAGCGTTTAACAATAAAAAGTGGGAAAATCGAAAATCTGTAGTTACGTCGCTTTACCTTGGGACGGCAGAATTATTTAGAGTCACTAGTTTCAACAACCCCTCCTGAAACAATAAATGCAACCATTATTGATGCTTTCTTTTTTCTGCATTTGCAGATGAACACTGCTCTTCCAGCTTCCTTTGGCGCAATAGAGGATTCTACTATCCGATGGCGATACTATTCATTTTGTCGCCGACAAGTGGCTATCTCCCTCGATCAAAGATTGCAAAAGAGATTCAAGAGCTTCATTATTGGCAGCATATCATGTCATTGGGCCAGCTCAGAAACGTCCAAGTAACTGGATTCAAGCACTCAAAAACAACAGTTTTAAAGAGTTTTTAATTAAGTTTCTTGTTAGCAGCTGGGAAGATGACAACTTTGCTCATTTGTTGCAACACAAAACGCTCTTTGCTAATGCTGGTGATACGTGCTACTGTTATAAAGTAATAGATGGTAAAGTTGTAAAAAATGTAGAAGCTACACAGTGTAATGACCATGAAGAAGCGGACAGTAGGATGTTTCACCACTTAGTAAATGTACCAGCCCCAAGCAGTGTGGTTATCCGCACGTCTGACACCGACTGTCTTGTAATTGGCCTAGGTTGCTATGAAACTTTTGATCCTTCATTAAAGATATGGATAGAAGCTGAGTTGCAAAGCAGTAACACGCAACGCTACATCAGCATCAACCAGCTGCATACCGCACTTGGAGCGACGATTTGCAAGTGTTTACCTGCATATCATGCCTTTACAAGTTCTGATTAGCCTACACCTCGTCATTTTGCAGGAAAGGGAAAGTGCGGCCGCTGAAATTACTCCAAGGAAACCACAAAGCGTAGGCAGCTTTTAGCCAACTCGGACAAGACGAAGAAATTAGTGAAAACACTATCATCGCAATAGAGAACTTTGTGTGTAACATGTACAAAAACAAGAAAATTATTTATGTCAACGAAGTCTGTTTACAAATGTTTTTAGACAGCTACAAACCCAAAAAAGAAAATGAAAGGATATCATGCATACAGAAGCTAGATAGTAGTACTCTACCACCTTGTTCACGAGTACTTCTCCAGAAGATAAGGCGCACTCGTCTCATCGCAAGACGGTGGTTGTCTACAAGTAGAAGTGAACAAGCAGCAACATCGCCACTAGAGTATGGCTGGAAAGAAGAAGGAGGTTGTTATAAAGTGGTGTGGTTTGAAGGTGAAGCTTCACCTACATCTTTAGATGTCTGCGTGGAATCTGATCCCATCCAGGAATGTCAAGAAGAAGGTAAACAGCATTGAGTGTCGCTTGGGTTACCCTTTATAAATATAAAACTTTCTCCTGGTCTATCCGTCATTTACTTTCTGGACTGTAAACATTAGCCAATAACTGGCTGTAAAGTTTCGTTTAAAGAACCTGTAACCAATAGTTTTTGCAATCTTGAGAGAAATGCCTGGGTGCACTGAATCATTAATAAATGTTGAAAAAATAACACTTTTTCCAGTTAATAGTAAGTTGCAATGTTGCATTATTCGAAGAAAAATATACGTCTGTAAAAGACAATAAAATTACTATTGTATGTTACGCATATCTGTAGTGCATAATAGCAAATGTTTCGTGCAGTCTTTATTTCTTTTCTCTGTATATAACAGGAGAATTGTATGAATCTGAAGAAGAAGAAGACGAAGAAAGCGACAGCAGTGACAATGAAGAATAAAGAAACGACCGTTTACATTTACACAAACAATCTCTGTTTATGAATGAACAGTTACAATAACTAATTGGAGACAAGAAGCAAATGGCATTAAAGACAAAAATTTACTATAGCCTATTGGGTTTATTGGGTTATTTATTGTAGCAGCTGGAAAATGTTCATTACTGCCTGAATTAACGTTCCGAAATGATTCCTTTCGAAATATTTTGATTTGGATAGTTAGTTGTACGATTAAGTCAACATTTAGTGGTCGTATCAAGATCTTGGATCAATTTTCTGGCTATATGCTTCTTATGTAGCCTACTTTCTGTTTTTGGTGTTACAAAGCCATGCAATGTCATGTCCTGTTGCCTTTTTTCGATTGACTGAAAATGATTTATGCAAAAACTTTTTGTAAAATATAGTCCCATTTCATGCATCATGGGACAGCTTGTGAATGTATTTCACCAAAACCTATATAAAAATATTGTTAGATTTAATCCATTCCTACTGTCTTGGCATAGCACTTCCGTTACACCAAGATTGGTTCGAGTAAGGGATGAATTAAATTAAACCAGGAGATTCACTTTTGGGTAGGTCTTTTATCACCTTCCCAACTGAAAGTATAGTTAGGTTTGATATTTTGTGGCGTCCTGACATAAGACTTCGTTTTGACCACGTTTAGTCCATGTACTCTATGGGGTGAAATAACCCCTCTGGGGGGTCACTATGATGACATCTTACATCACCTTTCCACCCGAAAATATTGTTAGATTGTTAGATTGTTAAAAATATTGTTAGATTAGAAGGAGGGTCACTTTGAAGACATCTTACATCACCTTTCCACCCGAAGATATTGTTAGATTTGATATTTTTGTGATGTCCTGACATAAAACTTCGTTTTGACCAAGTTTGGTCCATGTACCCTGTGGGGTAAAATAACCCCCCTTTTTGGGATTTTTAGGGGGCTCTAGGGTCCAAACCCACCCAGTGGGGTCAATCTTCCATACTTTTTGTGAGTAACATGGTTGACCCCGGTAACTTCAAGGGGTCAAACCTTTTGTACCTTATGGGGTGAAATCTCCTGTCGCAGGCTCCCAGTCTAAATGAATCAAAAGAAAACTTTTCTTGTCACAAGTTCGGCTTACTTTATCAGTGGAAACGTTATCACTTCTCTTGTTTTGATACAAAACTTTCGAACTGCAAAATCTACCAAAGCAGGGCTCGTCCGGGATTTGAACCCGGGACCTCTCGCACTCGAGGGATTGCTTTGAGCAAGAACTGGAGTAGGCTACACCTATCTCTGGGCAAACATCTACAAACTATATCGACAGTTCGCATATAGCCTATCGACATTTTTCGTTGATCCGGTTGCTTGCTTGCTTGGTAGGTCCATGATCCATTAAAATTCATATCTTTTAGGTCCATTCGACTTTGCTTATATTGACTTCGGCTGTATCGTCACTTTGCCTTTTGGACACCTTTATACCCCAGACCATTTTGTTTGTTGTTCATACTTCATAGTGACAGTTATCGCTCTTTTTTTTACTATTTTGGTTGGCAATCCCACTTAAGCTACAATTTAATGACGTTATCTCACTTATAAGAGGGACGACCGCAGCTGAGGGACAGATTTCGAAGAAACAGAGCGCGTCTGTACGAGA
Source organism: Aplidium turbinatum (assembly GCF_918807975.1). NCBI lineage: Eukaryota > Metazoa > Chordata > Ascidiacea > Aplousobranchia > Polyclinidae > Aplidium > Aplidium turbinatum. The sequence goes on from NC_137472.1 coordinate 54,373,841, forward strand.
AACAATAGAGCTGACGCTTTGTAAAATGGTTGACCCGAAGACGTCGCTATAATAGCAGCTATTTTGGAAACCAAACAAATTGCTGTAGGTATACGCGGCTCGTTGGTCTAGGGGTATGATTCTCGCTTAGGGTGCGAGAGGTCCCGGGTTCAAATCCCGGACGAGCCCTATTGTTTTGGTTTGCTGGAACAGTACTCAGGTTGGTAAGAAGGTTTAAAAAAAAACATTGAAGTGTCCATAAAACATTGTAATGATAAGATCAATTGAAATATGACTGCAATATGGCGTTACAATGAGCAGACTAAATCTCTTGCTCTGGTGTTAAAATACAGTAGGCTATATTTGTTACAGATCTTGGACAAATGTCAAATCACTCTTTTCCCCTACGCATGCCAATTGTTAGGCCTACTTCCTCTATTCTACCACAATCTGTAGGTTTCTGGGTTTTTAATTAAGACGAGATTCACACCGAATGTTGACAACAAAATCAACGCGATTCTATTTTAATGAATAAAGCACTAACCAATAAAACTAAAAATGCAGATAGTTGCCAATACCATATACAAATAATAAAGGGAAATGTACTTTGCGGGGTAGCCGACAATAGCACATGTGAGTGCCAAAACAAATGATCCCAAGTTATGATCAAGAAGGCCCAACCCACCCAAATGCTACAAATAGCTGAGCTAACAAAAAAATAAACCCAGGCTAGCTCAGAAGAAAAAGAGAGGGGAAAAATGGCAACTCCAATCTAAACTTTCATGTGCCACAGATTATTTGCTAGTCAATATTCAGAGCCTAGTGTAATTGTCCAACTGTTAATGTTTGTAAGTCTTATCTGTTAAATCAGATTTTTAAACATTAACGCCAAGTGCTGCAAAATAAATAAACATAGTAAGCGCAAACCTTTTGTGGCCAGAAGTCACGCCGTGAGTCGAACTAGCCATGCAGCAAGCTAGAGCACACCCTTACAGTAGAGTAGTTTCCACGAAAATAAATTCAACAATCTGCACGCCAAGAATTGTTATGGTTCAGTGGCGGCGGCAGAGAGCAATACAACATGTAGAAGCAAGGGGAAAATCATCAAGCCGATTCTACACAGAACATACCAACCTGTCTTCAACATGGAAAAACGTCCCACGAAAAATGGCGCATGTTTGTTTTCTTTTACCAATTTACACCAGGAATACAACGTTTTTGTATGCTAAAGACAGTTTTGTATGTTCGGTGTGAATCTCGCCTTAAGGATTTGCATTGTTTGCTGCTACCACTTATACAGTAACTCAATTTGTCAGCCATGTCGAACGCAAGTGATTTTAGCAGACCAACAAAAGCTGCATTTATTAGTTTATATTTCCTAATTCCGAGCGGAGGTGGTAGTTTACGTTGAAACAACAACTGAGCTGAAATATGTGGCATCACATATTTTTGGAGATTAGACATCGATGGTTAGCTAGCTGTCTTGACAATGATTCAGTTGCTACTTGTTTGTTGTCACCACCAAGTGTTGAACCCGCTCCGCAAAAATGATATCTTACCCCGATACCATTCCGCCACCACAACGGCAACAGTTGCTACTTGTCAGCTTGCAAGAAGTTGACCCCTACTGCCCTGGTGGTTGCTGATAATTGTTTAGTCATTCCTTGGGTGGCGCTGTGAATAAGACCGTCTCTGCATGTCTTTTCACTTTGTATATCATATAACTTTACTAGAAATAATGTTGTCCTTTTATATGAAGCGCTTATTTGTATTGTTATACTTGCACAACTTTATTTGTTCTCTACAAGTGCAGAAATATTTGAATAATAAACTTTACGCTAAAAATGATGTTGTCCGCCTGTACGGGGTTAATTTAAACGTTAAAGGAACAAGTGGGACGCTGTGCTGGGACCCACCAGTCAAATATCTTAGTTCTACAACAAATTTATACCAATCAACTGTTACAAAGAGAACAGAGGAAACAACAGTTTGAAGCTCTTTTCTGATGGACTGCACAAAATCCTTAATAAAAACATTCTGAATTGATCAATATCATGTAATAGCACACCTCATGGCATAAAAATCAATAAATCAATCAATAAAGTTCAATGTTTCTCTCCAACTTTTTTCAAAATTTATCAAAATGTAAAAAACTGGGTAGGCTACTGTAGGAGGTTTTCACCTACATGTTAGGCCAGGGGTGCTCAACCGTGGCTCTCGGCCCTCCAAGGGGCCAAAGAGCGTTCTCAGGAGGGCCACGATAAAAGGCTTCATTAATGAATTATAACATGTATCACGGCCTACTAGAACACGGCCAAATATGTTGCTATGTGAGGGAATTTCTAAGAGTCTGAATTGTTACAATTATAGCTATGACAAACCTGTCATCTTACCATTTCCAGAAGTAAGTAAAATAAGCAATATTTGTACTTAGACATATGTTTGGCTTGTTTAACCGGAGATTAGGTATGTATGTTAAGCACAACTTATGCAATAACAATGTAAAATATGTAAGATTTTCCAACTGCAACCTGGAGGTAGTATCGTTTGGTGTGTCGCTTTTGGTGAAATTGCATGTTCCATTTAAAATATCAAGGATTTTTTGTGAATTCTATGTTGTAAGCGGTTCATTTGATGTGCTAATTTAAATTTTAGTTAGTTTTGTTTTCCACCAAGTTTAATTTTGCAAGTAAAATGTGGCTATTAGCAAAAAATCCTGTTATACAAAAATCCTAACGACTGTATGATGAGACTACCTCCAGGATGTAGGCTAGATGGAAAATTTACATATTTTACATTATTATTGCATAAGTTGTGCTTAACATACATATCTAATCTCTGGAAAAACAAGCCAAAAATATGTCTAGATGCAAATATTGCTCATTTTACTTACTTTTGGAAATGGGAAGATGATAGGTTTGTCATAGCTATGATTGTAACAATTCAGACTCTTAGAAATTTCCTCAAATAGCAACATATTTGGCCGTGTTCTAGTAGGCCGTGCATGTATTAATTGACAGAAACGTACAGTTGTGAAACAAAAAACACTCATGTAGGTGATAGTATCGTAAAACTAGCTAAAAGCATAGCCTACCATTAAAACGAAAACACGTAATCGTCTCTATGTGCGCAATTGACATTCGTCTGGCTGTATCAAAGACTGAGCCGAATATAAAAGGCTTGCTAAAACAAAATCAGGCGCAAGTTTCGCACTGAGGTGTAAATCATTTAATCACTCGTTAACTGTTTTCAATTTTCATTGATTTCGTTTCGTTCGTTGTTCTTTAAACAAATACATTTTTATTTTACTCAAGGGGGCCACGTCTTTTAGAGCCACGGTCTGGAGAGCCATGACTCAGAAAAGGTGCAGTCAATTAAGACTATTGTTCAAATAGTTTATTTTCCCACTAATAAATTTACTGTGTTTCAAAAATAATTTGATTAGGTTCAGCTTTATTTATTTTTAAAATGTGTAGATTTATGTTTGCAAAGTATTAGCCTACGCATTGCCTGGTTCGAAAATTTGAAATCAGTGGAAAAACATTGTTTCGAATTTTTCCTTTTACCATCACATGTAAAAATAAACGTTCTCCTCCGAGTTTGGTCCAACGAGCTCTCACACAAAAAGTGTATTGATAAGTTTCACAGCTTCCATAAGTTTGTGTAATAACTTTGTAAAATCATAAATAAAAATAGAAACATTTGGGCTCGTCCGGGATTTGAACCCGGGACCTCTCGCACCCAAAGCGAGAATCATACCCCTAGACCAACGAGCCGCGTATATTTGAAACAATTCAACCTATAAGAATCGCAACAGGTTTCTGCTTTTGTCTGGTCACCAGAACAAATTCGGTTTGTTAAAGGCAGTGGCGTCGCACTTAGCAGCACAATCTGCCGCCCTTGGTTATTGGTAAAAAAATTTCCGCCCCCTTTACACCAACAAACTGTCAAAAGTTTAGTTAATTTTTATTTTTGATGATATATCCTTAATAAAAACATTCTGAATTGATCAATATCATATATGGCAATAGCACACCTCAAACTATAGGATAAAAATCAAAAGTTCAATGTTTCTCTCCAACATTTTTCAAAATTTATAAAAATGTAAAAAAACTGGGCGCTGTAGGAGGTTCTCTCCTACAGGTTAGGCCAGGGGTTCTCAACCGTGGCCCTCGGCCATTAAAATTGTTCTCCAGAAAAAAAAAAGTTTTCTGCCACCTTATCAAATCTAAAGAAAATCTTTCTTGTCACAAGTTCAGGTTACTTTATCATTGGTTCGGTTATTACTTTCATTGTTTTGATACAATACTTTTGAACTGCAAAATCTATCAAAGTAGGGCTCGTCCGGGATTTGAACCCGGGACCTCTCGCACCCTAAGCGAGAATCATACCCCTAGACCAACGAGCCACATTAGCTTAGTAAATTAGATCGAAAATTACTTCTGCTTCGTCCTGTGACACACAGCCGCGATCCAGAGTATCACTCGGTCAAGTCAACTAAACCTAATTTGTTTTTTAAAGAATATTTTGAGAGCTTTGTTGCTTTGTAATAGACTTGTTTAAGTTTATCAACATTTTGTGGCAGTACTTTAAGCGGAAATTTTGCAACTAGGGCAGAAGATTAAACAAAAGAGGCACTCCTCTTTGACCTGAAACCGGAAACACACGCATCCAAAGCACGCGTAGTTTCTCTACAGAAAGGCGTTTCCTCATCAAGTCAAACAAAAAACCTATTGTGTTTTGATAGTTTATTATACTACGGAGAAATTCTCAAAGCGCTGGTCAATTTTGTTTCAATTTTCTCATACCAACAAAATTGAAAACAGCAATGGTCTTTTCACTTTGTATATCATGTTACTACTTTACTTGAAATAATGTTGTCCTTTAATATAAAGCGCTTATTGGTTTTGTTATACTGTACTGTACTTGCACAACTTTAATTGTTCTCTACAAGTGCAGAAATGTTGAATAACGTAGCCTACTTTACGCTAAAAATGATGTCGTGAGCGGTTAATTCAAATGTTTAAGGAGCAAGTGGGACTCTGTTCTGGAACCCACCAGTCAAAAAATCTTAGTTCTACAACTAATTTATATCAATCAGCTGAAAGTTTTGTTACAAAGAGAGAGCAGAGGAAACAACAGTTTGAAACTCTTTTCTGATGGACTGCACAAAATCCTTAATAAAAACATTCTGAATTGATCATTATCATCCTTGTAGTACCGTACTGATCCATGTACTTCCAGACTAGAAGTCTAGAGACTAGAAGTACATGACTGATCGTTTCGTTATCATCATTCAATTTGCAAATGGCCACTATTCTTACAGAAATAGAAAATTGTGATATGGCGAGGAATGGAATGTAAGCTTGTTGAAAATTTGCAAAACTTTACACCAGGAGAGGAAGGCATTTTGTTGGCAGTAATCATCAATCGAAGAATCAGTAGCCAAACCATTTGAATCTGAAGCATGTAGGCTATTGTGGGAATGGAACTTTTAGAACTGCATGAACATGTCTCTTTCAAAATTGTATTTAAATCTTTGACTACAGTTGAGTTCTGAAAACAAGTCCCAGTAGGAAAATATCCAAACCTAAAGAAAATAGATATTCGGTTGATTTGTAAATTCAGCATCACGTAGCCTACTGGAGTCATTTTATTCCACGGTGAAATATGTGAAGCTAAAAAATCGTTTGGTTTTGACAAATCAACACTCGAACAAACTGGTTCTAACTGCTTTGCCAGCTCGTGAGCCTATAACTTTGAACATCGTGCATTCCAGATGGAGACTCACAGTTCCGCCACAGAGCAATACAATAATTATTTATTATTACTCTAGGCTATTCAAGACATTTCATTGCAAACAAATAAATTGGTGCGGCTCTGTAAAAACTTCATTTTATGATTTGTGATTTTAGAATAAAGCGGATCTAACCACCCTTGATTAACTCTTATTTGCCTCAAACGAGATTGCAAAGGGCACCATCAAAATAATCGCTATTTTGTGCAACTACTTCATTTGGATTAATTGACTGACAAAAATAACAAGTGTAGTTCTAGCATTGGCTAGTTGATCTTTTCAGAACCATATCTTTTGTAAGGATTTGCTGTTTTACCATTCATTCTCGTTCTCAAAATAGCCAAAGCTTGGATAAACATTTCAAATTTGTACAACTTCATCTTCGCCTTGCCAACACCTGTCACTTTGATGCGGCAATTAAAAGTGAGACGTCTACCATCAGGGCTGCTAGCATTTGTTGTTTTAAGTGAATCTGGTATTTGATGATATAAAGTAAAATGAAATAAGGGACAAAATGATTTATGTCGGCAATATAATAAGGTAACAACAATAACCATGACAATAAAAGAAATAGGCTCCGGCTAGTCACACTTTGTAAGGGTTTTGATTAGGCTCTCTTTCTGTCATCTTTTACACGCAAGTTAGCAAAGTTATGATGTTATCTAAGCTCTCTTTTCGCAATCACAACATTATTGAAACGATCAAAGGAAAATGCCCTTTTCATTTATTTAATAATAACTTTAAAGCAATATGGTTAGTTTATAAATAAAACAGTGATTTTGAACCACGACATTGTACAGAGTAACTTTATCGCAATGTTTATATGGCATAGCGCAACGAACAGTGCGGATGTGAAGCTTGTCAAAATTTACACAAACAAATTATGTATCATATTTTGAATTGGTTTTTCACGAAACATAAGTAGGCCTAAAGTAGGCCAAGCAAGTGAACTTGCTAACTGTAAACACTTATGAGTGATTACATCAATCACACAGACGGGTTTACAAGAACGGAAAAGCAGGGTTGTAGTTTTGCCAATACACTGACTCCAAAAAAAAGGCAATTAAGTTACAAATCGGAAATTGAATAGTGGTCTATCGAAAATCGTTCTCAAGCTTTTTTTGTCAAACTGTAGACATTAAGCGTGTTTTAGCAATGCTAGTTTCATTTGACACAAACCTCTGTTAACCGACGCCGAGATTGAACTACAACTTTTTGTTGTCCAACAAATCCCGTCATGTTTTGGCTTGACTTTTAGCGAAAACTGATACTGCGACATTCCAGATCTATTGCAAACCACTAAACGTGCCTTTGCAAATTCACAAATAAGAAGAGATTGCTCAACATCCGGAAGAAAGGTGACTCATATACATTGATTGTTTTTACCCTTCTCAAACTGCGGAATAGGTTTTTCTAAGCGACTCTATTCCAGTTGTGAGAAAGTGATCGCCAACTTTTCCCAAGCTCTGCTTAATTACTCATCGCAACCAATGCACATGGAAAATCGTTAGTGTAAAAGAAATTCAATATTTCTGGGTAGCCTGACTTTTAAGGCTTTTGTTCGTAAGCCGTCGATTGTCTTCAACTTAAATCAGCACACCCGCGTAACACCTTTTGAACACCTTTCCGCGGAACACCTTTTGAACTGTTGATAATCACAAATATTTTGTCGACTGTAGTCAAGTGCAATCTTGGTACAAGTTCTCGAGTTTTGCCATTTTGCGTGTGTTTGCAACAGCGTTTGTTGTTTTGCAAGTAGAACAACAAATTTGGAGAGCATTTCTAAAAACATGTTATTTTATATCAAATTTTACTTTGTCAGCTAAATTTGTTATCTACTGCACACAATGGCTTTCTATTTTGCCGACTTTCAAATTCTTTTGCATCACATTCCAGTTATCTCCATTGATTTTTACTGCAAAACTTACCTTGAAATTGCACATTGGATGTTTTCTTGTTGACAGGTGTTTTATCAACTTGGTGCACTAGCTTGAACTTTATTCTCTGCAAATAGTTTACTTCAGGGGTGCACGCACCACTGGGAGGTTTCAAATAAATTTGCAAAGGGCACGGAGATGTTGAATCAGTAGGTTTAGTTATAAGATGACGTAAGAAGCTATGCTTGTTTACCGAGCTTTTGACTAACATTCTGAATTCCAGGTGATCCATTACGTTTCCTCGAATCTAGAAAGGGGCGGGAGCACTAATTGGTGATTTAAAGGTGGTGTTAACAAAGGAAAAGAACCACTGGTCTCAGACTCGGTCCCTGAGTCTCTATAACACCTTAAAGATTCTATATTTGTAATTTAGTTGTACGTTTTATAAACCCTAAAAATCTTTTTTTTGACCCGATTTTAGAACATAACTTGAAAAGACGAAAGAATTGGGTAATGTCATACAACATAGGTAATCTGCAGACGTTGAATCAATTTATAAACGACTAATTTGCTGGCTGTAATGAAAAGTAAACATTTGCATAATTATTTATCATGAAAAATCTTTATAGTGTAATATATACTATAAAAATTACGAACTTATAAGATGAAAATATTCACTTTTTTTTAATGCCAAAATTTTAATTTTTCAAATTAGGTAGGCTGTTTGCGCATGAGGTAACTCGGATTTAGTCCAATTAACAATTTTGCAAGACGTGAGAACGGTGTAGAAATATCAACGTTTTACGAATTAAAAAGGTGGACTGAAAGTCGTTATTTTCCCATCCTACAGTTAATTTATTACCAATCCAAAACGTATTTATTATTTCAATAATTTATATGGAAATATCTCATTAAAAAGAAGAATCGAATAGCAACTAAAAGCAGACAAGATTGCAAAGCAGACAATTTATTTATGTCGGTCGCAAACACAGTCCCACCTTATCACCTGCTCTTCAACATTGTTCGGTTAATATTTACTTGGACTTAGTGTTAGTGAGGGTGTAATTTTGGCAACTCTCAAATAACATTTCACAAAAACAAACAACTCTAACTGATCCAACGAGAGCTGGTCCAATCAGACATTAGCAATTGAGAAAAAAAAAGTTTTAACGATAACATTTTTTCCGGGACGTTTTAAGTTTTGTTTTAATAGACTTCAACACATAAAACAAATAAAATTTAATTGAGTGATTAGTAAACTTCAAGCGCAAAACTAATCAAAGTCGGTGCTAGCTGTAGGCTAGACGCGTAGAATAGAAACTCTTAATCTTTTAAACAAAGAATAAGCGTGATATTTCTATTCTGTGGGCAAAGTTCAACAAAAAATAACAAATTCCAGGAGTGTGTAACTCAATTCTTTCCTCTGTATCGACGCTTACTGAAGTGGGCAGAATAAACACTCATTCGCTTTGCTGGTTGTTGGAAATCATTCAAAAGCAAAGGCTTGTGAAACCACAATAAACTATGTGGAATCTGAGCTGAAAGTTTATTTCTCCAGTCCAAAAAATTGGAATTGTTGTAGTTGAAGTTGACATTTCCGGGTAACACGTTTGGTATTTCCATTTCCTGTCATTTGAACATGTCTTTTTTTTAATACTTTCTTGTGTTGACACAAAAGAAGCCACAGTGTTACATTACAGTGGGACTTATTGCGAAGGTGGTTCTATGTGAATCACATAAAATTGGAAATTACTTTCTTGCGGGAGGTCTAACAAAACATGGAAAATCATTAAACTTCGTTTTCACTTCTAAAATTTCTAAAGACAATTTTACAAGAAACTATATGACAGAGAAGTTTCCTTTGCAAAAAGGCCAATATCTTTCAAAAGTTGTATCTCAAACATCTTGTCATTACCTGTCTAATCAAAGTAATCGAAGGTTTAACAATACAGTACCATAAGTAACGCGTAGTGTATTGTTGAAACTTAATTGTTTTCAGTACATTCGCTCACCAATTCAATGACCGAGTAGTTATTGCCTTCAGCTTTAGTGCATATAGACCGGGGTTCGATTTCAGGTCGGGTCATAACGAAGATTATAAACGTGGTACCCATTATGCTCTTTTTTCCATAACGCAGGCTGACTATCGGGCAATAATGTGATGACATCAGTAATAATATGCTACAAGGTTTTAAATAATTCCTCTCGCAAAAAATAGGCTACTCAGTTGTAGAGGAACAATAAATAAATCATAACACTTTGATCACTATTATCAATACGTTCTCTCGTGGCCATGGTTCTCTCTACATCATTTGAACCATCAAAAAGCACAAAAGATTTCTAAATGGAACCGTTTGATGAAGGACACTACAGTAATTACATTAACAAAAACTTTACCTATTTACCACGGCATAATTTGTAGACGGTCATAATAAGCAAAGCCTTTCAAGTTTATTCTGATGTGAAACTATTAAGCGCTGAGGTTAAATTTTGTTTGCAAATTGTCATAAAAGCTATCACGGCAGGCAGAATAGAAAAACCTTCTATTAGCCTATCAAGAACATAAATCAATACAATTTACTAAACAATTGGTTTTAACTGCACTGTTAAAACTTATCTTGTTATGTGTAACCTTTTTCTACTTGGGTGATATTTTCCTTTCTGAATTATGACGCAGACTATATGTAAAATAAGGTAGCCTATTATTTTAAATATAGGTTTTCCAGGTAAGCCATTATTTTTTGAGTAGTCTTTGTTATTTCACACAGAATCCATCTTTCTGTTCTATTTCCGTGTATTTGCGTCATTTCCAAGGGCAAACTTGTAAGAATCTTATGATAAACTCGGCAGAAAGTAAACTTCCCTACTCTTTAGAAAACTATTATAAAATTAAGGTCATTAGAGCTTGTCATTTTTTACTCATAATACGCATTGTCTTCTATGGATCATTCACAATCATTCACATAATAATAACAATGAGGTGATGATGATGGCGTATGAGCGATCTTTCCAGGCTAGATTGGAGGGCAGGAAATCTTCAGCCACTCAGCAGTCTCGTCGTCCAGGACCTTCAGACCATGCGCACCGTGTGGAGGCCGGTGGGTTAGGCAGTGGTGGATGACATGGTCTGCGGACTGTTCCGTGGCACCACACTCACATTCTGATGAAGGAGCCAGGCCCCACTTGTGCATGTCCGAACGAAAGCGGCCGACGCCAGTTTGCAGGCGGTTAAGCCTGACCCACGCAAGCCTTGCGAGGGACATCCTTGGTGGACGGGGATCGGCGTGGGGTATGAAGTCACGGAGCGTGGAGGTGTGATTTTGCCACTCCGTGTTTCACATGTGGTTCGTCCAGTGTGCCGCACTTAAACCAAGTTCTTCTGCGTTCTTAAGTAGTTGTTGTGCGGCAGGCACAAAGGGGCGTCTTCATTTCAGCCGCTGCTGTATAGGTGGTGGTTAGTTTTTTGCGCAGTGACTTCAAGTGCCGGCGGTACGTGAGTGAATGTTAATTTATTTTACACACGTTGGGTGCAAAATAGCTTCAACAAAACGTCTCCACAATTGGCGATTTTCTTCTATCTGTCCTGTGCTCTGTGAAGGTTCAAACCTTCGCATAAAAGTTTGTGCTGGTCTTCCTCGGTTTCGTTTGCCTTTGATGCAGTTTTGAAAAGAGTTTCATTATAAACTGAGTTTTTTGGATGATTGTCTTATTCTACACTACAATATGTCCTAGCCAAAGAAGTTGATGAGAAGAAGTTTGGTGGTAGTAGGGCCAATCCAAAGCGCAGTTAAGGGGGCAAAAGGGGCATTTGTCCCCTCCCCAGAAATGACTTAAATAAAAGTTTCACACTGTTTTACAAGGTCATTTGACAAAATTCAAGACAAATGTACGACCAGTCCAATTGATGTCAAGTTATCTTGTTGTGTATCGCGATTTCAAATAAATTCTCTTCAGCACAACTTTATAACAGGCATAGTAGGCTAAAATCTTCAGTAGGTCAGTTTAAGAGTGCAGCAGTTAACTTTAGAAAGCAATGAACAATAATGTTTTTCAGTTGCTAAGAAATAAATCAATTTAGTCTGCGAGCAGTAGTGACAATATTATGTAAATTATGAAAAGAATTAAGTCATACATTAGTAAAACGGAGTGACAAACGCCAGGGAGGGATTCTGGAGAGGCAAGCCATCCTCGCAAAAAAGTGACACAAAATTGCCCTATAACGGATTAAAATGGTACAGTCACTATCAATTAAATGAAAAATAATAAAAAAGGCAATATAACGCAAGAGAATAACTGCACGCCCAGCAAGCTGGTGCAAGAGAGAGGCCCAATTACGGATCCATAGGATGCACTGCCAAATAATTATAAATTCAAGACAAATGTACGACTCCCAGGTTGAGAAACGCTGGTCTATTCGGTATTTCAGGTTTGTGAACGTGTTGTAATATTCGAAAGCTTTTCCTTAGACAAATGTAAAAATCCGAGTTCATTCTCTTTCGCTGACATTTATTTTTTGTTTTAAGGCAAATAAAAGAAACGTTTTGATGGGAGAAAGTAATAGCTTTTTTTTTCTAACAAAACAAAACAAACTAGACCAGGTGATTTGAAACGCCATGGAAGGATATGACATTTAGGAGGACACTAATATTGCCATTAATCGCCAAAATCCAAACTGATTTTTTCCTGTCTGGTTCGAAATAGAATCAATTGTTCTGATTATGACAGCTGAAGTCGCCGATTTCACATCTTGTTGGCTGATTAAGCGGCGAAATTATGATTGACGCGTTCTGTAGTCATCAGGCAAGTTACGCAAGGCTTCAACGAATAGTCACGTGATCAGGAAATCAATTGAAGCTTGACTGCACCGACAAACACACCGGAAAGCCATTTCTTCTCCTTTAGTTTGAAACTGAGTCAACCATACTTCAACAACAGTTGACGATTCGGTTGGGCTTATTCGGTTTAGTGATGCACAACAGTAACCAAAATCACACAAACCATAAAGCACCTGCCCATAGTTAAGCCGCCCAGCGGGAAGGTTCCTAAATTCCGAACGGGTTAGTTTTGCTTTTTTCGCATTTTTTGCAGATATTCATCTCTGTGCTTTTTTTAAACTTTCACAGATATCTAAATTAATTGCGTAGATGTTTTTTTTTACATAATTATTATATGTATAAAAAAGTGTTACACACAGTAAAAGGAAACATTCAGGCTGACAGCGATAAATGGAATTAATAGAACCAAACGATTGGAGCTGTTCGACACAAAACTATTTGTTTTTTAGAAAAAAAACGTGTTTAGTTTGTTTTTAAAATTAAAAGAAACATAAAGAAATTATCTAATTTTGTTGTCGAAACGAAACCATTTGCAAAATTGTTTTACCTGAGGAGTGCCAAAACAAGAAGTTGGATAAGTTTAGGAGTCCGTAAGCTTGGTGGCTTATTTGACGGCTGTCGAGACTAGAAAATGTTTGGGAACCACTGAAGATGAAACTATTTCTCCTTATCCCTCTGTTTTATGATATTGTGTATAATTAAGATGCCAATGTTTAAGACATAACCTAATCTCATTACGTCTAACGACTCGGCTATGTTTGCTCAATATTCTTGTGACGTAATAAACAAGTCGCTCCATTCAAACCCAGCACACAACCAATAACAATTTAGTTGGGGAGGTTTAGCTGTGACTTTTGTGAAAGTTCTTTTGTTTGTTTCAAGCAAACAAAGAGATTTATCTTGACGTCATAAGAATAATACGATGTAACCCAAGAAGACCGCTTCTAAGTTTGTCCCTTTCTCATTTGTTTACTGGGTCATGGTCATGAATAAGTGCCTTACCGCAATGATCAATGGGCGTAATTTTAGTTTTTGAATTCTTTTATATAGATGCTGGAGGTTTTTAGCCAAGTTCATTTCTACATTATGGATGAAGACTAGATTTTGGTAGTTTGTTTCAGGTCGTGTTTGTTTAATAACTTCAGTTAAATTGCTTTCAATTTTGCTCATTTTTATCCTCGATAAAATGAAGAGGCATCGCTGACAAGAACAGGAACGAAATACGTATTCCTCTGCGGTCAGAAAACATGAGAAGCATAACGTAAAGCCATCCTCTTTGATCACCACAAGTTCACAACCCTTTTCATGTTTTGAGAGTTTCGAGGATTTTAAAATTCTTTTTTTTTTGCGCAAATTTTAAATTCAAACCCACGACAAAACAAAGTGGTTTGGATTTCGATACAAATCAAGGAATTATTAGCTGGGAAATAATTTTTTTTGTGAAATTGAAATAAAATATTTCGACATCAAACAGCTGCTAGCTGGCCATGAACACTTGAACAGCCCTAATTTGCTCCTTCCTGACATAAACAACAGTGGCTCACATCTGAAATCTTTTCTCTGATAAAAAGAGATAGAACCTTTAGAAATCAAAAATAAAAGAAGTTTTGCAACTATTCATGTTTGTTAACTTTGCATGGGGAGTTAGTGACGTGTGGAAAGCTTTTCTCCGCAGCATTATGACGCAAAAGTATAAGAATGATAAACGACTTAATCAAATGCAAGCGAGAAAGTAAATGAATTTCAACGGATGAATTTCATTACATTTGGCCTAAATTGAACTTTAAACATCCTGAAGTTCTGTGAATGAACTCGTAAATCTGTTTTCACACCGTTTTAGTTCAAGATTTTGTAAAAGAAATATTGTATTGTTAGTTTGTTACAGTCTCGCAACTACTTCTTTAATTTTAAAATTTGTTTACTGCGTGAATCTACGGAAATATTATCACAACAGACGAATAAAAACTTTTTTCCTCACTCAACTATTGCAAAGAATAAAGATCACCATTTGAACAAAAAAAATGAATGAAGGTTAACTTTTAGAGACGCCACACCGATGAGTGGTTTTTCTATTTAGTCTCAAGAGTCAAGAAATATAAAATTGCCATTAAAAAATAAAACTGCGTCGACCGGGAGTCGAACCCGGAACTAGTGCTTGGAAGGCACCAATGCTAACCGTTACACCATCGACGCCTCGACTTCATTATGTCATTTTGCATCTTTAATCCACTGCCCACCAATCATAAGCTGCGTTGCCTGTGACATCATTAGTTGATCGCTCACTAAACCTTGCATTAAAAATCTAGTTGCTGAGAAGCAATTCCAACTACGATTTCTTACTAACATGTAGCCTACGACCTACGTGATCAATAAATGCACAATAACAATTTTTTTTTTTAGTGGTACACTTCTTCAAAATCGGGAGGGGGCTCAAAGCATGTCATCATTGCTAAAAGGGGAAGTGTTTAAGAAAAGACTGCTTTAGAACAATCAAACGTAAAGCCGAACAGTTGAGAAAAACAAAATATTTGAGACGTAATTGAATTACGAAGACGTTTCCAACTGTGCCAACAGAGGCATGAAGCCTGCCCATCAAGATAATAAAGATTTATGCGGTTTTGGTAGCAAGAGTTCATCTTTCCGGTGAAATACATTGCATTGTTTTGACGTAATGTTAGTTTACCAACTTTTTGCTGCGATGCATCTACGTCCATTCATGCAAAACAATACAAGCTTTGAAGTCATTGTTGAAACCAAAATGAACAAAGAACTTTTTATATTTCCAGTTTAATCCAACTCCTGTACAGTACACCTGCGTATATTTAATGTGATGCAAGAAGATTTATTTTCATACGAGTCAGTTTATAAATCTGGGGTTCCAAGTTTTTCATTGCTGCGGACCTGCCAACATTTGAAAAAATTACCGTTGCTCACTGACGAGGTAAGGGCTTTTGTTAATTATTTAAAGGGGAAAATGCCACTCTTTAGTGATGCATTGCGTAGTGGTGTGGAAAAGTCATACGCTCGTGCAAGGCAATTAATTATGGCCCACCCACGGCTGCTGCGTTAGAGACAGGGTGATTCATTGAAAATATCTTTAAAGAAATCTTGGCAAAAAGGCTGGGGCGAAATATAAAAAATAACTCATACGGAAATGTTTAAAAAATGAATTGATACAAATGCAAAAATATATTTCTCCGAGTTTTAGTTCGTTCTTCGTATTTAATGTCATTGCCAGCTTTAGTTTAGTAACTTTTTACTGATTTCAATTTTGTGTTCATTAAAAAGTGATGGATGCCTTAATCAAAAAGAAAATAATCTTAAAAGATCAGAGTAATTACAAACAACAATATTTAAACATGTTTTTTTAATTTTCTTTTTTTCACCTTCTGACTGAAGTTTTGCTTCGCAGCCTTCATTCATCAATCCTTACCAAAGAATAAATTGAATGAGTTTATCGAACAAACTCACCAGTGCAACGTTGACACACGATTAGTTTACTTCATTTTACTTTCAACATGTAACTTCTCTGGTTGACTATTTATATGCGTTGTCACCCAGACATCAAAATCTGACATTTTTACATTCATTCAACGTCTGCAGACGTAAAAATGACAGATTTTGATGTCTGAACAGTAGGACAGTCACTTCAATTTCATATCATTTTAATATCACACAGCAATAAAATGAGTCATTCGGAAGTTTTGGTGGACTACCAGCCTTAGTTTTTGTCGCAAAACTGATAGCTTATCGTAGCTTCCCATAGACTTTAAACAAAGCGGAAATTGGACTGATATGGACATGAATTGAGCTCATTACAATTTGGAGTTGACAAATCAGTTAGTGAAGTGTTGCCCTTTGATTTATCAGTTCAACGATAGCACATGCTCTTCAAGACCTCACGGAGTTCTGGTTCATATCAAACTCTTGTAGTTTTTGTTTACAATAAAATAGAAAATGTATGCACTTTCGTCAGCTTACAAACTCATTACTTTCTTCTTTATATAGAATTACAATAAATTCAGATGTTGATAAAAATAAATTAAATAACACTTCGATTTATAAAAAGCTTACCTGGCTTACAGCAGCAAGTTTTTGCAATTAGAAAACTTATAAATTGGATTTCCTTAAAGCAAATTGGCTTAATAGACTGCGATTGTTTTGTGATACCTTTGACATCTCCATTGACTGCATAACATTCTTAAAAGTATGAAAAACTGCAAATTATGTCACACTTTTAAATCAAGTTCTTTAATTGATGTTTTTCCCACACCGAATTAAATGAATCAAATATTTTCTACTAAGGTAATTCTTCAATGAACTCTAGACGTTTGTATTTTTTGTTAAAGTTAATCATACTTCCATTTTTAATCCAATTTTTTTTCTACAGAAACATTTTCAAATTTATCCATACCTAATTTATGTTTAGTCATTGATAAAGCTGTCAAGCAAGCCTACGATCAATCAAAGCATAGTGATTCATAAAGTGTCGTTGAATCATTATAAAATCAACTAATCATTTAGTGATGTATATTTTTGACTTCAATTATGTTTTAACAGACGCAACACCACACAAGTTTATGATGTTGGCGCCGGTTTTTCATTACTTTCCTTATGTTTGCTTATTTTTATTTCTTGTTTACATATAGGCTATAGTAGACATCAGTAGTATAAACAAACTGCTAAATTAACTTACTTATCATCCCAATAATTGTTTCATAGTCTCGCCAATGACTGTAATCATTGTTTAGTTAGAGTGTTAATGTAGGCCTACTTATAAGAACACATGTCGTTTTTATATTGCCTATCCAAGAGTTGACTTTCGACCAGACAACAACGGAAAAACGATGTTCAATCGATACAGTTTGGCTTGTAAAACATAAATCACCTCTTTGAGTGGAGAAATCAGGCAAACCAAGAAGTGAAGTTGGATGACGTCACTGATGAGTTGGCTAAATATTAACACAAATTTAAACCCTAGGGGTTTTTCTTCTTCATTTAAAAATTGCGATTGGAATTTCTTTATTTAAGCTTAGTTATTGTACAGAAAAACAGTTGCGTCGACATCAAAAATAGTCCACATCAATCGTAGTAAAAAATGAGTTTGTCTATCCTGCGGTAACCTAGTATCATTTCGAGGCACACTACTGTGTCGTGGAACACCGTTCAGGAGCACTGACATAGAGCAGTGGAATAGTGGAATTTTGCCTAAAATAATTTTTTGCCCCTCTAAATGACCGTCATCTTGTGTACAACCGTAAATAAACGCAAGAAAAGTTAAGTTTTTATTGTTTTTAATGCTCCAAGACTACGTCAAGGGTTGGCAACCTTGCGATCGTCATAATGAAATCATCCTTCACAACAATATCTGGCTTAAATGTTTAACTGCACGAATGCAGGGCAGTACACCTGCAGGCTGGCATCAAGCAAATAACAATTTTTCGTAACTATAGATAAACTTTTGCACACAATTTATGAACTCCTAACATGAATAGATGAAACACAGCTTACAACAGCAGCTGTGTATAACGTCATGCTCGAAACACAGTCATTTTATTCAAATTGCCGTGAAAGTCGACAAACAACGCGTAACTTTCTTAAAGTAAACTCGCTCAATGACACAAGTTTACCTCAGATCAATGTCACTAACACCATCTTTAAATTTGCCCAGTCAGAGATTATTTCGTTTGCTTGATCGTTGTTTTCGTCAAAGGAGTGCAATGATGATGGATTTGTGAAAGCACAATTACAAAGTGCCCAGTAAACACATTGTGCAAGTAATCGGTAGTTCTTTAATGTGCAGTGCACCCAATACTGCTGTAAATATACCAACAGTTCGCAAATTATCTTTGTTTCAAAGGTTTCTACTAAACTTTTGATGTTTTTTTTTTCTTTTTTTAAACTAGCACCAATTTTTAAAATTTTAATTCCAAACAAAAACAAAAGTTGGAGTAGCCTACCGTAAACCTAACAATTATTTTCTACATGGATAAAAAAGCCAGCTGGATTTAGCATTTTTCATCATTTAAAAATCAAACAAAATTGCTCCTGGTAGCCTAGGCTACGTTAGCATGAAAATAGGTTTATTAGACTCTAGCGCAGGGATTCCCAACCGGGGGAATATTTGCTACTAGGGGGGAATCTTGCGATTTGCAGGAGGGAATTTGGTTTTTGGAATGTAAAGCTTCTTAAGCCTAGTAAGTTGGCTTAGACTAGAGCTTTAGAAGTTTAGAGCGTTAAAGAGGAGCCCTTAACTCCCGATAATTTGGAAAAATCAATCACTGGATTTTGGCCATTAATGTGTAATTCCTATCCCACAGTGGCAGATGGTAGGCTACTGCTATTTTGCATTCATTAAATGCTGGCATTTTCACAACAATCTAACAGTGGCAGAGAAAGCTATTCGAATTATCCTTTCGTTTGCTTCCACTTATCTATGCGAATCAGATTTTTCAACTCTTGTGCAGATGAAAACAAAACAGAGAAACAGATTAGACGTGGAGAATGACATTCGTTGTGCTCTTTCCAAATATTTTTCAGCAACGGTCATCAATAATTAAATTACTTTAAGCTATAGCCTACTGTATATAAAAATTCGGACTTTGTCAACAAAATGAAAAAGGGACCTTAGTTGAATGAAGAGAAATATTAGAGGCTAAAAAGCTTAATTGCAAGTGAGAGTTTAATTTCTCTTCTAAGACTTAATTAAAATATTAATGTAAACGAGTTTTTAACAAACTAAATTTGTAGGGGGAGAATTTGGATTTGAATAGCGACTAAAAGGGTTCGCAGAATAAAAAAGGTGGGGAACTACTGCAATATAATGGGAGGTCTGGATTTTCTCAACAATATAAGTCTAAAACAATACATTTTCTCAAAGAAAAGGAAATGACTCGTCATAAGTTTATCAAGAAAAAGGCAGTTTTCGCCAAAGAGAAGGAATTGTCTCAAGACAACCGAGTCCAAAATAGATGCAAACGCATCACATCTCCATGACATTCCAGCAAACACTATGTTTTCATCTTATTCATACAAGATCTTCGGCTGGAAAGACTCCAGGCTCCTAAAATCATCGAGTCCTGGTCAAAAAGTAGCCCCTGATGTACCTCTAAATCAACACTACGGCATGCAGAGTTGGTGCTTTCGTAGCAACTGTCCTCAACAAGCAAGGGCTGCTGAATGTAAATCTAAGTTAAGAAAACAAGACATTCGAGTTGATGTGAAGTTGTTTGTAAGCAACTCCTTCATGTGGTTCTTGCTTTGACAACCATTGGTTTGTAATTGTCGTTTCCTATAGGATGTTTGAGGTAATAAGGTTTGGTTTGGTCGGTTTTGAATCTTTAATAGATAAGTTGGCAGTTAAGTTTATCGAGTTATTTTTGGTGGAATATGTTTCATAGAATTTCTTCTACTTGCAACTAGCGTCTTGCAACCGATTCAGGAAAAAATCCAACTCTTGAAAACACCAAATTAATCTCTCTACTAAAACTGTAAGGTTAAGTATTCGTATTGTTAGATGGACAATTCAATAAAACTAACAATTCAACAAAACAAACACATAAAAAGAGTAAATTGTTTAAATAACTTTTTTGTGACATTAATGGTTTGAATTTCTGCTTAATGTGACTTAGCAACCATTGAAACAAACAGGCTGCTCTGCTCAAATTCTGCTTTCATAGCTTAGTTTTTGTGGATGTTGTTGCTTTCTGTGACAGCATTATTTCAGACAAAACTACTAAAGCGTATAATTATATCCTTACATCAGCATAAAAGATTTTACATTTTCCATTCATCGAGAATACACCTCCTTTGCATTACATTTTATCAGGAATTCATTTTCACAGAATTAGGCTACATAATTACAGAATATAATAGATATAATAGATTACAGAACATAATTCTATTTGAATAAGACCTTCTGATGATCCGTTAGGTGAAACAATTTGTAAAGGCTTCAGATAGTAATAACTATATTTGATTTAATTCGCTCTGCTTTGCCTTTTTGCTTAGCATTGAGCACTTTTTGTAGTATTAATAGTTTTCATTGTTTTTAGTTATAGAATAGAAATTACAGTTTGATTGGTGGGTCCCTATAATGCTTCAAAGGTAACATTACTTTATCTTTTAAAGAATATATATTCTCAAAATCTTCAAATTTTTAAGAAACAGCCAACTTGCTTAAATCTTTGCATGTTTTAAAATATTAACTGTTTATTTCTAAATTTCGAAGGATTATCATGATATCTATACGCATGATTCTAGGATTTAATGTTAATAGACCAATCGTTTGAGCGCAGAGAAAGGTTGATCGAAGGTGTTTGTGGCTACGTGCAAGCGGCGAAATCCCATGCAATAGTAGCCTAACCCTGATAGTAACCTCCAAAAGCAGAATGCATTGCTGAAAATAAATATTGACTGAAGAATGCAGCAAAATCACGGAAAGTGAAAAGTGTGAAGTAAACAGATGATTGACATTTATGAACCAGCAAAATCTCATTACGTGCGCTTCGTGCGGTTTAACTCGCGGTCAAAGTTCTGTCAATGCTGCCCAATTTCTGTGATTTCATTGTTGTTTTTTAAATCTATTACGTAAATCGCTACTTATTTTTACTTTTTGTGCACAAATATGAGTAAACAAATTTGTTTTTCAATCCAATATTAACTCGTGTGTTGTTAGTTGCTGGCAGTAGCGTTGAAAGGAGGGTTCAAGGGGTTCTTTTGAACCCGGGCCCGGCATGATTCTTGGGACCTGTAACCTTTCCAAGGGGCTCAGAAACTGGAAACAAACAATTCCTTGAATATTGGGCGTTTCTCTTAGAAGTGTTTTGATGTGGGCCAGAGGATACCGTCAGTACCGGGTTCAAATTATCCTTTTAACAGCCCTGGTTGCAGATGATATCTTATTTTGAGTATTTTGCCTACGTTTATCCCGCAATGAGTTTTAAATATGTTATGCAACTTTTCTTCAATAATAAAATTAGCAAGGTCACGTAGTTTAACATGAAGCAAACATGCCTCGAGAAAAATTTATTTTATTACTTTGTTAGTAAAAGATAAAGTGACGAAGCAATTTAGATGATTGCTTTTCATAGCCACAATATTACATTTTATTCTGCAGCCAGGTGTAATGGACATGGTGTGGCGCTTCGCAAACTTAACAAGAGCAAGTGTTGCCACATTCAAGGTTCAACCCGCTTACGCGGAATGAGTGAGGTGACTGGACTGGAGTCTGGAGTTTTTGAGTATAGGCTATGTGATTTTCCTTTTTCAAAACATGTTTCCTTTTTTTCTTGTGTCAACTGTGCTGTGTAAAATCAGCTTCAATGTACAAAAAATGGGTTACAATTGAGAACAAGTTAAAATGTAACCAGATACGAAATAATTTAATGATGCCTGATGTGCAGTGCAATGACACTAAAACGAAAACAACTTCAATGTATTTTGCATAAGAAATCTTAAATAAGCGTTAGAAATGTGGTAGTGTTACTAAGATTATTTTTTACTGGACAAGTTTCTACTTACAGGATTTACTAACAGTGGATGTAGGATAAACTGGCTGAATGTCCATGTAGGGCTAGGTTGAATGGACAAAACAAAAGGGTACACTGACTTAATGGCCTGCAAACACATAGCCTACTATACAGTAGGTAAAGGTGAGTTCCATACTTGAATCCAAGCATTGGAGGATGAGAAGAGAAGGTTCTCATTATATTAACCCTTCGGCACTATAGGGTGGCCCGTTCCTTTTTCTTGGCCGCCTTTACTTCAGCAACTACGTCCACCCAATTTATTACACTCTGGGTAGAGGTGTGCGGTGTTTGTCAGCAACCAGCATAAGCCGAGAGTCGAACCAGGCTACATAAAAATGGTTCTGTACGATTACCGTTATTTCATGTTGATCAAACATTCTTGCTCTGAAAAGACATTTCCGATTTTTTTTATCTTAAAAAATCTTTCTTCAAAGTTATACAAGTTACAGTAGAACAGCAATTCAAAAAATAATCTTCATCCATTGGCCACAATTTTAAATTTAATGCGCCTTATTTCCAAAAGTAAACAATTACAGATCGTTTGAAGTTTCTGCGCACAGCTGTGGTGACATCTTTAACAGCCACAAACTTATAGATTGCGTGTTACAAGTGTGCCTTAGGCAAGTTGTATATTTTTTGCATTGCCAATTCTCAAAATGATTTCAGTTTGCAATAAGAAATGTGAGATATTACTGTTCTTACGAGATCGCTTGAGCAAACAATTTGTAGATAACAATGAAAAGTAAGAAAGCTATTCGCAATTTGATGATCAGTCACCTTCGCTGTTGAGAGTTGGTGAACTTTTATTATAGTTAATAAAATAATGGTGCAATGCTTAAATGGTGCAGAGGAAATTGGTCTGTCCTCGGCCAAATTCCTGCTTTGACTACAGTATGTCATCTTTATTGTCAGTTTATTTTCAAATTGCTTTCCGTTAGTTTTAATAACTTTAAAGTAACATTATAATAATAATAGTAATGATGGTGTTGCAAGCCCAGTAGTGCTTTTTCACCTTCATGATAACTTACGTAGCAACTTATGTAGCACGATAACTTACCTTATGATATTGATAATTTCTAATCATTCTCCAATGTTAGACCAAAAATGATCCTAAAGGTCAGAATCGATCTCTACCTAAGTATGATTGAGCTGACTAGAAAGAAATCAGTTAATTGATTGGGTCGATAAAATTTGGAAAAAAGCCGTATAAAGGATATACGATTTAAAGTTTTAAGTTTTAAATAACAAATTAAAATATGTAGCCTATAGGCTACAAACGAATTACAGAAAGTAACGATGTGTTTTAGCCTGATGGGCTAAAACAGGTTGTTAATATCTACATTCTACATTGTGAAGTAGGCTAAGCAACGATCATGCTGGTAAAAGCGAAACTCAATCTATTGAATTACAGAAAAATTAACATGAATAAGTTGTACGTTAATTAAGATTTCATGCTAGATGGCAATCATCAGGTGCAATACTTATTCAAATAGAAAATGTTTCCACTCTGTTTAGTGCTTGCTGCATTGAGCACTTCGTTTGAAATACAGTAGCTACAATTTATCCTTATAATTGTCTGAAAAACAACAAAGGTATTTTCTTGGATAGACATTTCATGCAGGCTTTACGTTAAAGCCATGTGTTTATAATGCCAAATTCTACCTATGCTGAGGAGTAAATCTAACGCATTTAAACAGTAGGCTCTACACGCCGCTGTACAATCATGCTTACAAAGTTGTCGGTTATTGAACTCACCATCTACACACTGTTTTGAAGGAAATACGACTTTATCCTGAACGGAAAATTGTCTGTTGTGTTTTTATGTTTGCTGAAGGAAGAGCAAAATCACAGTGTGACGCCTTCGCGTAGCCGATGCGAGACAACAATTACGACGATAGTCTTGCCACAGACTGACTGTCTGGTTTCGGAGAGAATGAGTGCTATCATTCAATCTCCTTGCACAAATCAAAACAGGTCGCTGGTTTATGTCGAAAAGCTTGAATTATTTCATACAAATTAAGTCTACCTTTGGATTATATGAAAGATGATATAGATCGATTTTACTTCTATCTACTTGGATCTAATCCATGACGATTAAACTTTTAAAAGGTTAACATTTTACTTCTAATCTTTCTTATTTTCTCAAATATTTGCCATAACAGAGATTATGATTGCAACTACGTTTGAAGCAAGCCTACATTTTCGTTGATATAGAAGCATTTTTGTAATAATCGTATTGGAAAAAGAGTAGAGTTATAATCGGATGAAGATCGGCTAAAGTCGTAACATAGTTCAATTCTTTTCTCAGTGGCGCATTAAAATTACATGAACACGTAGCCTACAGTAAATCTTTCTCCTAATTTTTGAGAAATGCTTCATCAAATTTTTTTCTATGGAGTCGCATTGCGGTCTATGTTGACAAATTTGAACTTGTGACCGCAATGATGTACTGTATCCTTGGCAAATCTTGACAAGAAACTTTTCTTCTGGATTCACAAATTACATCTTTTTATTTCAAGTTGATGTAACTGAAAGTGTAAGTAATAGCAACATGTGGCACATGCTCGAGTTAACACGCAGGCTGACTGCTCAATTGGTCATCGTAGCAGCAGGGCACACAGATGTTGATCGTTTCAATTTTTGCATAACGATAGGAGAGATACGAATAAAAATAATTGAAGTTCCATCAAAAAGCTACATTATAAGACACCACGTGGAAATGGTTAGTTCAGAGTATTTCAAATGTCAACTCAAATAAGCAGAGCTAAAAAGAAGATTTAAATGTTAAAGGATCGTAGGATATGAGGATTGGTGAAATAAATAAACACTTTAGCAAGTAGAAGGTGCACAAGCAAAGTATAGCAAGTGACTTTTGACTTGAGTCCTCAACACTTATTTTTGTTTTGAAGATTTGAAATTACTAGTTTGGTAAAGTTCAAGTTAACGTACTTCATTTCGACGTATGACGGTGAAAGCTTCAGGACGACGCTCTGAAGAGTACCAGTTCGACACCTTTTGAGAGCAAGTGGTTGTGTCTTTGGCAAGGCACTAAATGACATGCTTCTGAAAGGGAACAGGAAGATTGGATTTCTTCAATATCTGTCCACTTCTCAGCGTCGATATGATAAAGAAAGCTTAACAGGGCATTCAATCGGAGTAATGAAAGTCTTATGCGTTTCATGAATGTGGAGAGGGGGACTAAAAACAAAAGGAAGATGGAGCATTATATTTTGAGGACCAGATTCACAATCATATTGAGTGTATTGCTCAATGCCATAATGAAAGATGAAGGTCAGGAATTAGGGTTCAAACTAAACATCTTTCAATTAGAGTTCCACCGTGTCATATTCGTCACACTTTCAATGAATTAATTTCAATTAAATCATGATATAAGAGGTCATTTGATTGCGGAAAGTCAAGTTTGAAGTCTAATGACTCCAGTTCCTGTCATTTTGTTTGTAACGAAAAGATGGTGTTTTGATCGATGCTAGTAGTGTTATTCCATTATTGGTGTTTATGAAGAAATAATGATGATAATGCATGTCAATACGTCGCTTACAAATGAAACTGGGATTTAAAGATATGATTAAATTGGAAGGATTAGTGACGGAGTGGATTTCCCTGTAAACCAAACGTCAGTGTCAATAACTCGTTTTGATGTAGAGCTTGACATCAATGGATCTCGATTACAAGCAAAAAACTATTTAGAATTTCCATCTGAGCAGGATTAAAGTGCCTGGAATTAAAAACACAAAACTAATTGTGACGCAAGGTTTATTCATAAACCGATGGAAAGCTTTCACTAGCGATGATTTGTCCAAACAAATTATTTTTTTTAATTTAGTGTCAATAATAATGCGCAGGTAATAATTTCAATAACGTTACCAAAGAATAAAAAGACCATCTAAAATAACGAATTTTCTTTAACAAAGGTACATGCGGTAAAAATTTGGCTAGCCCCAAGTAGGCTGCTTTGGATGTCCAATACTCATAATAGGCTAAATTAATAATAGCAGAATTTGTGTAGTGAGGGCACCACGGATAAGGCGTTGACTTTCCAATTATGCAAACCTGGTTCGACTCCCGGCTTATGCTGGTTGTTGAAAACACCACTCACGCTTACCCAGGGTGCAATAAATTGGGTTAGCATAATTGCTGCAGAAAAGGCGACCAAGAGAAAGGAACTGGCCATCCTACTCTCTTTAATGCCGAAGGCTTAGTACAATGAGAAACTTATCTTCTCATACCCGACACTTGAATCAAGTATGGGACCACCTTTACCTTTCACACTCATAATGCAGAGTATACATCTGTGCGCCGTACATGACTGTGCTAATGTAATATTTAGCAAAAGAGAAAGTTTTTAAATTTATTTAAGTTGAATGTGATGAATGGCATTTTTAACTGCAACCTACAGTATCAAAATAATGAACTTCGGATATTCAAAGCATGTTCCATAACAGAATACTAAATTTATGTTTATTTTTATGCAAAACCAGATTACAAAATGGTTGGAAAGTTTTTGTAACGACTTTGAAGTTCCTGACAGTGAGCCATTGTATTCTTTCTGGCATTTTGACAAGATTGTTCTAAAAAGGTTGCTTGACGCTAAAAAAAGTGTTTACTGTTGTTTATTGCGTTGTTTCCTGTTTTATTTGGAAAGTCTCAGTTACCACTTGTTGTCACTTATCATTGATACTTCCCATGTTTTAAAAACAAAGAAAGGCGAAAGCGTGGGATTGATAAGTGGTCGTGGGGCTCGAATAGATTTACTCTTTGCTCCTTCAAGTGGCACTTAATCAAAAGTTGCTTTGAAATTTTTATCAACAATTCCTCATCGAGAAGAATTCTTTTTCGAAGTAGATGGTAATTTCCAGTTGTCGTCGTGGCCTTCAAATTCATGATTAGAAATAAAAATTTGAACAGTGATTTTTCCTTGTTGTGTCATACTTTTCAGCAGTTTTTGCTTAGAGGGTTGTATTGGGTTAATTTACATCATTGTGGGCCTTTAAATGTACCAAAAACAATTTGTCAGTCAGAAAATTTTCTTTCTGAAATTATATCAATGGGTGTCGCTTAGATAGAGGTTTAGTAGCTCAACGCGCTATGAGAATGCTGTATCTTTGTCATGGGCGAATGAATTTCGCAAGACATACGTAGGTGACCGGGCAACATTAACAGTTCTGGTGATTTTCTCGATGAAAGTCAAAGCAAAAAGGTCAATACTTTCAGAGAAAGAGAGGCGCTTTGACGAAGCTGGTTTTTGAGAAAAAGGTTTGCTGGCCGTACAAATACTCTCTTCGCTTGCCGATGGCGTCACTCGTAAGTCAATTCCAATTTCAACAAAGCTGGAACATAGAGAAAATTGACATCACAAGCGCAGCTCGGTTAGCAGGCTTCTGTTTGAATTAAAAGTTTCAATCGCTTCGCGCAGGTTTCGTTTCGAGACTGGCAGAGAAAGAAGTTTAATTTATTTGTTGAAAAAGTCGTCTGGCGATACAGCAAGCAGCAAAATAGTCCTCTTTACACTAATTTCACGCCTTCATAATGTAAACAAGGTCTAATTTCTTGATTTGGGCTGCGTCTTTCAGGAGCATATAATTCGTTGTTTAATTAGCTCTAGTTGGTGAACTTCAGCAAAACGCTTTTTGTAAGGTGCAATTACTTTCAAATATGTTTAATTTTGTGTCTCAGCTTTAACAACAAACCACAAGAAACTCAAATACAAGTAAAAAATGAAAGCCATGTCTTTACTAAGTGCATTGCACGTTATAGGATCAAATCAGCTATAACAAGTCAGAGAAGATAACTAAATTTATAAAGAAAATACATCTTCTCAGGTCAAAGTTAAGTTTTGCAACCATGCCATATTTCCACTTCAGTGTATATTGTACTGAATTTTTATTTAAACAGTTTAATGATGACATTCGTGTATCATGGCTGTGTGTATGTTTGGCTGTGTAAACGGTGAATAAAAAGTGAATTAGGCTATAACGTGAAACAAACGAAAAAAATCATTGCATTTGCCAAAATATCCACATTAATTTAAAAAGCTTTAATGCAAATGTTTCACGATGATTATTTTAAGACACAACAACAAATCTTGTTTATCATCAGTGTTGTTATGTGCATCAAATATGTGTTGTGATAGTAATCGCATTTGTTGTTCAGTCCAAAACTGCCTGTATTGATTTGAGAGATGATAGTCGTAATTGTTATTTATAGCCTCACGCAAAAGTCAAGTTTGCTGTCTTATGTAGTTTTATGGACGATTATTTAGTTAGTGACATTGAACAACGCTGCTTCAGTAAGAATATTTTGCAGACCAAACCTTGGAAGTTTTTAAAATGCTTTTACCTTAAATCAAAAGATGTAATTAGCCCACTTGGGCCACTTGTGCTGTAATAAGTTTTTGTTCGATCATATACATCTATGTAAGCAAATGCTCCACAGTTGAAGTCAAGTGTCATTGAGCGAAGTTTCTCAGCAAAAAATGAATCTTTCTTCTTTATTCACCGTTTATTTTTTATATCAGTTTATGCACTTTGAATGTCAATAGCGCATAATCTTATATAGGGAAGATTTGTTGAAAAGTCGTGTAGTCTGCATCGAGCATGGGATATAACTCTTTCCGTCGCCCGTCTCAAAACGCTGCCGGATTTTGGCTTTAGGTGTAGTCTTCCGTGTAAATACAAACATAATACAAATCGGCCATAGATCGACGAAATGATAAACGTGTAACAATCGACTGCCAAGTGGCGTGTTCCACTGTTGTTATGAAGGGCCATGTCTTGTTTCCGAAATAGTTGCCGCAATCAGCTTAACAACAAACACTTGATGTAAAATAGGTTGTAGACTAAATTCCTGTCACAACACAAAACCATATTGCCTTAAGTTACAAGACCCAAACGATTAGGCTACTTGTAAAATGATAAAATGTACAATGATTTTGGTGATTGTTATTTGTAAATCGAAAGACAATTTAATTTCCGCTTTTTGTAACAGGAAGTTATCTTTTCTCCTATTCGTTCAATGCTGTACAACATTATTTAAATCGAATCACGTTACACGGGGGTATGCATGCAATCAAAACCATTCCAATGACTCACCAAAGAATTTACAACCTGGTTTTAAATTCCAAATTGTTTGTGTCGTTACAAATTTCACTACAACTGAAGCAAAGCTTTGCTTCAATTTGTTTGAACAGATCAAAGACCAGTCGGAGTGTTGCTGTTTTGTTTTATGAAGGCGTGTGGTTATGGTGCAAAATATCATATCTTCGAGCCGAATTGTTTGTTTAAAGAAGATTTTTTTATCCTAAAATTACCAAGAAGATACAGCGTGTGATTGTTATCGGATTAGTCAGTTTCAATTGAAATATTCTTCAGTTCAAATGGCAATTTTTTTAAAAATGCAACCGCTTACATGGAACATACTTCGTTGATTGATGTAGTTTCGCGTCGTCTGAGCCTAACTCTTACCATAATGCAGAGGAAGCGACTAAGTTCATCTTTATTTGTAATCGCTTAACAAAGTGATGTTTAATTGGCAATTAACGACACTTTGCTACACGAAAATGAGTTGTCAACACTGTGATTTCTTAATTACTTATCAATGGTTGTAAATGTAATAACAACAAAATCAATCTTCTTTATCTTTTTATCTTCGGATGTTGAATCAATGTAAACTAAGACTGATTTATTGCCAGGGAAGTTTCCCATTACTGGCCTGCACATGAACCATAGTGAATGATCAAGCAATCGTGTATGTCAAAGCAGAGAATGAAAACAGACAAGACAACCATGTTTCTGTTTCATTATCAACCATGGTTGATCTCATTGAGTTTAAATTAAGCAGCTTCATTGCAAGACAGGTTTTGATTTGGTTGCATTCCTGGGAGGGCTCGGGGGCTCAACCCCCCGAGCAGGACAGGTTTTGAACCATTTGATTCTTGTAACATGCAGTCCAAGCTCTAATATTTTAGTATTTATTCAACTAGGTGATATTCTTGTTTGATATTGGCTGTAGCAATACAACCTTTCAACCATTAAGACTCTTGGCAATGTCGAAGGTGTCATTTGTGTGTTGCACTGTGAGCTCAAGGTTAACCTTCTTTTTATTCTTAGGTTGTATATGCAGCGATATTTACCGTGATAGAAATTGTAACAAGAAAATACAGTAGGTGGTTTATTGAGAAGAAAATAACCCGCACTTTGATGGTGAAAAGAAACAGTCTTTCTGCATAGCTTTTTGTCTTCCAGAACTCATTTTTATTTATTTATTTTTTATACTATTTTTATTTGAACAATGAATTCAAACAGCCACTTCACATTCGTATTTTTCTTTGGCCTTTCCTTACATCTGGCGACACTCAGCCAGCGAATTCAAGTCGATGTTAAGTCTCACTCAGATCAAACAAGATCGAAACGAGAAATCGTGGAGGTTGATATTGTTCTTCCTGTGAGGATGACTGAGGATCTAAATGAGGTAGTTTCTTCTAATCACTTCCGAAGCAGAAGATCAGTGGATACTGAACATGAAACCGGACCTGGTGAAGAGTTTGCAAATCCTGTATACAAACTAAATGCTTTTGGTACTGACTTTATAATCCGATTGCAGCAAGATGACGAGCTGGTCGCCCCTTCTTTCACTACCACATACTCTTGGAAGAATAAAACCACCCAAGACTTTGGATCTTTCAAACAATCTTCGTTAAAAAAATGCTTTTACAAGGGGCATATCGTCGGCATGCCGAGCTCGCAAGTCGCTCTCAGTATTTGTGATTCTTTGACCGGTGCAATTTACACTGATGATTATCATTACTCTATTTCCCCGGTAACTAGGGACACTAATTCAAATAAAGATAGCCTTGTTCCACACTCTATTGAAAGAAGGAGCATCAATGGAAAGAGGAAAGCATCAGATAACGTTCATTCATCTTGCGGAGTCAATGAAGCTCGAAATCGACGGAGGTATAAACGGACCTTCGTGAACAGGATGGAGGAAATGGCTCATAAAGTGAGTTTTACGTTTTACTTGATAACTTTCTTCAGTCGCTCCAATTATTTCAGTAAAATGTATTGTTGCGATACAAATTAAAGCAATACATTACTTTACTTTTTAGGTTGCAGCGCAAGCAGAACAAGTAGAGGCACATTTCATGATACCTGAGACAGAAAAAAACGTAATTGACTTTGAGTTCGAAACCAAAATTGAAGGAAAAGTTCGCACCAAGCGAAGCTTTGACTCGCGACAATATTATATCGAGACAATGATCGTAGTGGATGGTTCCATGGTGCGAAAACATGGCGAAGATTTGGAGCACTATATCCTCAGCGTGATGATGATTGCAAACAGAGTTTTCTCCCACCCAAGTCTAGGAAGCGCAATTTCCCTCAGCGTTGTAAAGGTAAACAAAAATGTATTGCTTATTATGCGCAGCACCATTTACCTAAATCGTTTTAAAACACTTTATACTTCTATTTAATTGAACGTTTTATTTTCAATGTTTTGTTTTTTTAAGATTATGGTCATCGAAGACCCCAGAAATGGTCCCCGAATATCCAGCAATGCTGCCCATACACTCCGGGATTTCTGTACTTGGCAGAGGAAGTACAACACCCCTGACGATTCGCATCCAGAGCACTACGATCTGGCAGTACTGCTCACTAGCACCGACCTGTGTGGGGATAGTTGTGATACACTTGGTAAGTGATGCTTCATCTATTTTTAGATTATTTTCAAGTTGAGAAATGTTAAAATGGATATACTGTGAGTCTGCGGTTAAATATGAACCAGAGTATAATAGGCCATCATGAGACATAAGTTAAACCAAGACATTATTCGACTATTTCGAAAGTTATAACACCAAACAGTTGGTTATTTTTACGTTTCTACAACAGGCTCAAGAAAACTTAATTTGTTAACAAAATAAGCTATATAAAAACTGGAAGCGCACAAAGCATTTGTTGTGACAGATGCCGGTTTTAAAGCCTCGCGTGAGGTTGTCTTTACGCCGAGCGATCAAAGCGCTTAATCGTGGTTTGAAAGCTTGACCACCACTGACTATGGCATGACAAAATGAACAAAACGAACTGAAAAAAAACGATCTTCAATGCCATTTTCAGTTAGAGTCTAAATTTCGACCTTTTTACTTTTCAGGGAAAGACAGTTTTTTTATATGACGCTTAGGACAACAATTTATTTAAATTTTTAACCTAACATTCCTAAGACCGTTGTCATGGCTTGGGATGTAGTTCACACGCATTTGGCATCATTCTAAAGTATAAAAGAACTAAAAAAAAATAAAAAAAACTATGTGGTCCGATTAAATTGCAAGAGAATATCTGAACAAAGACTGCTTTTCATAATTTGGTTTAAAAGTTTCAAAAAAAAAAAAAAGAGCTTATTTTTTTCACATTGCTTTATTGTACATACAATGTTGAAACATTGTAAACAGCGGACGTCTCTAAGCTTTATAGCATGAATGCAGCAAATGCTTGGCCGTTCAGGATCTCCAACGCATTGACCTTGCCAAGCGATGATTCATCCGCAGCACCCAGGAAGTGAACCATGCAAAAATATTCCTCTGCGAAACAATTGCAAAGCACGCCCCCTAAATTGCTACCTGGGAAAAAAACAGGTTTTTGGAACATTTAGTTTTGCCACTTGATGTTTTAAATTCGTCAAATGTTAACACATTAGCACATTTGGTAGAAAAAAAGTGATAAGCTTTTTTTTTAAATGAATAAACCCAAAAATAATCTACCGTAACTGTTATTTTATCAAAGTCTTTGTACGTGTGAAAGGTACGGTTGTTATCGAATTTAATGCTGAAGAAAAACAATCACACAGCCTATACTTAAAGCCTGATTTGCAAACGAGATGAAATTGGACTGTTAACACATCAACGTTTTGAAAAAGGGTTGCATTGTGTTTCAGGAACAGCTGCTGAAATTTAAGCTGCTGCTATTTTCTTATTAAGCTATCCTTAAACCTTCAGGTGGTCCGGCTTTTGATCTTATTGAACATAAACTTAGTTCGAGCTGTTCACACCCAATGGATATTAGACTATAATCCATATTAAAATAACGTTTATAATTCAGTGTCAACAATGACGTAGCCGTCGTAGCGTATAAACACAGGTGGACGAACAATTGCTTTTTTTCATTTTTCAAAAAAGAAGAAATAACATTTGAGTTCAGTAAATCCACCTTCTCTAACCGTGTTTTGTTTAAGGGTTTTGTGACAAAATAAGCAATTTCCGGAGCTTTTGAAGTCATAGTCCATTATTGACCTAAGGAAGTAGTAATACTTGTACCAAAGAGGTCCTTGTACCCCGCTTATAAAAGTTGGGTGGGCGATTAAAGAAAAGTGAAACTCTCTAGCACATTTGAAACAACTTGAGGGCTGTTGAAACCGATAGATGTCTGTGCAATAATAGATTTAGCTCACGTATCCAAAGCAAACACTCTTTGATAACATAAGCTTGACTTGCTTTCAAACACCAAACCGAAAATGTTTCCATAGCTTTAACAGGTGGTAGGGCCAATGCAGTCGACTCAATGGTGCTTTACTAGCAAAAGTAATTGTTACCTTGTAGTTATCCACCACTGCTTGTAACAAAGTATTAACAATAGTAGTTGCTACTTAACCACTTTGTAACTGTTTAGCAACGCGTTAAATATTTAACCAACAGTCAACAAAAAAACTATATTGTGTAAAATTAAAAGTAAAATCCAGACAACAAAAACATGCAAGCAGTTTTGATTCATTTTTGTGCAGAAACAATGCATTTTTCAGTTGCTTAGACCTCTTAAATTCAAGGAGTATTCATACAACGTGTATTTGCCAAATGTATTGCTGCAGACTTCTGCATAAATACAAAAAAATAATAATCTAATTACACCCTTGCATTTCTAAATGGTGTCTTAAAATAGATCGATTGATGTGGTGATAATTAGGTTAATAAATCAACGTTTAATTGTTTTGAATTCATTTAGTATCCAAAATATATTCATTGTTTGTTTATAACTATCCCTTGGGATATTTTGTCTCTTTATAAGGCAATTTACATTGACGTTAGTCTCAGTACCAACACACAAGCAATTGAGGTTTGCAATCGCTTGATTGTCATATTTAGACCGCCGCTTGGTTGCGGTTTTCTGCGCCACAAAGTAAAAAAAGTTGTAAATATTACTTTCAATGTAACTAAACCAAATGTAATACTTTAATCATTTTGGCACCAGATCCGGGTGTAGAGACTGTTTGTGGTTTTTCATCAAATCTTCATATTGAGTCACCATAATGTGAAATCCAGTCTGGATTTAGAGATTAAACTCGATAACAAATGATTTGTTTCTCATTGTTACAGTGTATATTCTACAATGCGTCACGTGACCTGTATTGTTCCGCAAACGCCAAGTGGTTACTGACTAAGATTTCCTTATAATCTCGTAGCCTTTATCGTTCAGGGCTATTTTTAAAAAGCGGTTAAACTAAAAATAGTTGCTAACCATTGTTTACAGATGTGAATCGATACGCCTCAACACTCTTCCGCTTGTAAAGTAGCCGTACGCTGGTCACCCTTCGCGTGGTTTTCAGCTGCATTGGCCACTATATTTTTAAGAAGTTTTTCTGAAACTTGCAGATTTGATGACTCTCTGCATTCACTTTGCAAACATCAAAGCAATGCAAAGTTTTCATATTTTTCATCTTGTCGTGGCTTGCTTTTTTGCAGCTTACTGAGTCACAACTAAAGTTTAATACAATTACCATATTTCAGCGTTGTAAAACGCTATGCTACATGCAAATGCATCATACTGTTTCGCCAAAATTAGGAAAAATCTATAATCCTCAATTTGTTCCCAACTGAAGTTTTACGGTACATCAGCATGATTCATCCAAGCCATGACCTGTATTTTGTTGTAGTTCTTTTATTCAACCGTTTTAAAACAATTGGTTCTCTCATGCTTCAAAAATTGCTGCAGTGTGCAGAGAAAATTATTGTATGCTGCTTTTTCGAATTCGGCATAGCCTGGTGCCATTCATAACAAGATTATGAGTTCGCCAAAGACACGCCGGCAGGGCGTGATGGTAATTGGTGACATTTACCAATCACCGCTAAGGGCAAAGCCAATGACTCATACCTTTGCGGAACCACACGTTGTTTATATCATATTTGATCTTTGAAGATGTAGTTTGCATTGTTAGGTTTAGCAAGGCGATGACGATTGTCGCTCTACGATGATTCAATGTCCGATAAGCGAAACATAAAATTTTAGTTAGATGGAGAGAAGATAAAATCTCCGTTCTTGGATTTTTTGTTACAGTTTTGAAAAAGATGATTAAACTTCTTCGAAGCAAAATGGAGTTAGAGGAAGATTTTTAAAACTATTTCTTTTTTTCTGCAGGAATGGCAGAAGTGGGCGCTATGTGCTCAACACGACACAGTTGCGCTATTGTTGAAGACGATGGCCTATCAGCTTCATACACTCTTGCACACGAGGTACCAATCATAATGACCTGTTGCTGTTTCAATTTTCATGTTTCAATTTTCAATTTCAAGCATGTACGATACTAAAAGCAACCCAGTTCTATGGTAGTGCATTTAACTAATCTCCTCAGCTTTTCATTGTAAAATGTTATGTATTTACAGGTTGGACATGTTCTGAACATGATGCACGATGATAATAGAATGTGCAGAGAAAACTTTGCCATAATGGATTCACGATCGCATGTAATGAGCTCAACTATGAGCCGTGTTGACAGCGCGAAACCGTGGAGTGCCTGTTCACGACAGGCTGTCATCGATTTTCTTCAGGACAAACGAGGAGAGTGTCTTCTTGACAGGCCGCAAGAACCAAAGGTTAGTTCAAGTGCTGTTGTGGCGTCACCTGACAAAATTACTAGCCTACATTTATCAATGTTGCAAACGGAGTCTAGCAACCAAACCGCAGAATGATGTTCGACAAATCAGAACATAACCGATTCGTTGAGTTTTCCCATCGTAACCATGACAAGCCTTGTCAATTTATCTCGAGATAAGAAACTGTTTGAAACAAGAATAACTCAAATGACAGTTATCCAAATACTCATGTCAGTTTATAAAACAAAGCTGGTTCAATGAAATACATTTTAGTTGAGAAACAGCACTCTTTTCTACATGGATTTTGGCAGACGTTTTTAAAGCTTTTTGATAGTTACTAGTGAAAATCATACTTGACAAAGCACATGATCATATGTGATGCAATTTGCCTTCTTTGCACTATTTTCTTATTTCTTCTTAACTTCTTAAAACGGCTTTTTGAACCCGCTTTTTGGCACCACGCATGATATAATTGATCATTCGTTATAGTTACGACATCTCAATTCCACACAAAGGGGAAAAGTTTACCTTGCTTACGCACGCAGAAGGCCAAAACGAACCTTGTAAAGCTTTATAAAGGTTAAAGTATAGATTTAAATGATTTAAATAACAACCCATTCTTGCTCTTAAGATTGAAAGATTTTGTCGTTTTTCAGCAAACACAAACAGTCGATTTTTTTGTAAGAGTAGGTTTATCGGACAACGAAAGTGAATGAGCGTGAACTGACAAAGCAAATAAGACAACGCTTTTGTGAAAGCAGGCTTATTTGTCCCCAATTTGAAACTGTGGGTTGATTGATGTTTGAGCAATTTTTTTTTTACAAGCTACTCTTTGTCATAGGCACAGGCAGCTTCTTTTGATAAAATGTTTTTTTGTTAATGATTACCACGATCCGCTGAACATAAATAACCACCACTACCGGCAAGCAAACTCATAAATAATACACCTGGACAGCTATAAAAGCTGCTGGTGTTCAGTTTATTTAGCCTTTGCAAAGTACATGAAGTGTTTCAGAACTTCTTTTTGCCTTATATTTGGGAACCCAGTCTAATGTCGTTGATTTTAGGTGTATCCGAAAGAGTTGCCTGGAGAAATGTATGATGTGAACGCTCAATGTGAAATGTCTTTCGGTACTGGAGCAACGGAGTGCCCTTACATGCGAGAGTGCAGCCGGTTATGGTGCCAGCTTCCAAGTAAAAAGTAAGAAATATTCAATTCCTGCAGTTTGCGAAACGGACTTCACTGCTAGTGGTCCTCTTCTATTTTGAACGATTTTATTCAAAGAAAACTAAAAATTCTTTATTCGACAGGCATGCCAATCAATGCCATACACGAAACTTTCCAAGAGCTGATGGTTCAGAATGTGCCCCAGGAAACCAATGCATGCAGGGCAAGTGTGTCCGGAAAGTACCTCAAATGGCAGCCATCGATGGTGGATGGGGAAGTTGGGGCCAATTCAGCTCTTGCTCTAGGTCATGTGGAGGAGGCATCCACGTTTCCCAACGCCAGTGCAACAATCCTGCTCCTCAATATGGTGGAAAATACTGCATTGGTTCTCGCCTTCAGTTTCGAAGTTGCAACACTGATGCTTGTCCGTCCAGAAAGGGTCAAACATCACGTGATTTTCGAAGCGAACAGTGCGCCAATTACAATGGACAACGTTTTCCACTTCTTGGAGTTCGCGTTCCTTCAACATGGATTCCAAGATATGCTGATGTCAACGTCAAGGACCGTTGTAAATTGATTTGTCAAAGTGTGCAAACCGGCTCATATATCACTCTCTCTGACCGAGTTGTCGACGGCACAAGGTAAGCAGAGATTTGGAAATTCAGTTCATCATTCCTTAATGAATTTCCAAGAGGCCTAAGAGGCTTGAGCAGTTTTTTCAACAATTTTTCTGTTGGTAGATGCGGTCCTGACACCACAGATGTGTGTGTCCATGGACAATGTATGCCTGCTGGATGCGATGGTGTTCTCGGGTCAAAAGCGAAATACAATAAATGCGGACTTTGCAACACAAGCAATTCTCATTGTAAAAGAATTCGAGGTAAGTTTTTCTTCTTTTTTTGTGCAAGTGTAATTGAGTATAGGCCTAGTCTATTGCAGTGGTCCGTTCTGAAGTAATCTATGGCTTTATGCCAATGCTCTTTTGCTTGATTTAGATCCATAAAAAGCTAATGATAAAACGGTGAACTGGTTGAGTTTGCGCAGATAAGACATAGTCCTAAGTGGATAAACATAACTTATGACTCATGTTGTGCGGGCAACAAGCAAACGTTAACAAACCGTTTTCAAGTAAAAACTTCTGCGATTTGTGAGTCAATTGTAAAGTATTTTGATTTGTGAGATATTGATGTGTTCAAACTAGCTTAGGGCAGCTTGACCTCGGCCAATCGCGATAAAATCAATCTTGTATCGGAAGTAAGTTGTGCGATATCTTTTAAGTTTTTCTGCTTTGAGAGAGATAGTCTGCGGATTGCAAATTTTTGAAAAGAAACCGTGTTTTATGACGTTCAGTTCGCCACTCGCCACAACTTACCAGTTTTATATTCAATTCCTTCTCAACGATCACAGATTAATTTGTATTGTCCGACATAGAGAATAGAATTTGTCGTTTCATCTTTGCAGTGCGAAGTGTGGTCTGCAAAGAATGTCAATGGCAGAAGGTCTTTCGTATCATTTGATTGCAATGTTTCATTGCAAGAAATCTGCTTCATTGCAGCAGGAAAAAATGCTATAGTGTTCGCCACTCGTCACGCATGTCATTCATCACTAAAACATAGAAAGTTACTTTCAAACTATTTAAACCTCAAAACATTACTTTGCTTCTTTTTTGACCAAAAACCAGACAAGATGATGCTGAGCAACTCAAAAAATTTTCAAATACCTTGTTTTCATTGGTGTAGTTAGTTACTTTTACGCTATTTAACTGAAGTTTAGTCTGTCAGTGCATCTTTGAAGTTCGAAGCGTACGTTGCACTTCAAAGAACCTTGGGTAGTAAATTGTAACTTACACAGTACTCATCCTTGATCCACCCAAATTTTTTCTATCGCTATTCACAGTCTTGTGACGTTTCACAGGAAAATACAACAAACGTCAAGCCGGCTACAATGACGTCATTACTCTGCCTGTTGGTGCCTCCTCCATCAAGATTCAACAAAGAGGTTTCCGGAAGAGTGTCCATGACGGAAATTACTTGGCGTTGGTCAACTCCGCAGGACGATATTTACTCAACGGAGCTCTCACTCTGTCTACCATCGAAAAGGACATTGAAGTAAATGGTAAGTTACACCAATACGCTTCTGCTGTAGTTTAATCCATAGTTTTTGCAGAATTACAACAAAACTGCTTTTTGATAGTATTCTGGCCATTACAACCAATAATAACAATGCTTAACCTACCTTCTAATTTGCAGGAACTGTTCTACAATACACTGGAGTAAGAGTGGCGACAGAAAAAATAACTTCGTTTATGCCACTCAACGAACCAATTACAGTTCAAGTGCTTAGCCTTGGCTTGTCTGGTGCTAGGATCTTACCACCAAGAATCAAATATATTTACTACGTTGCGCAGCACAAAACTCCTAAAAAATCTAAGGTAAAATATAATCCAAAAATCAGCATTGAGTTTTTATTGTAACATATCTCAGACAGGCCTATTTGAAAGTATGTAGGCTAAATTTTCTAGTGAAAACTAAAACATCTTATGGTAGTTTGATTTCACAACAGAAGAGCGTACCAAGTTTTAAAACTAGATGCCATCTGAACAGTTTCATTCAATTTTTTTGATGTTTGGCTCGTTTTTTCCAAGACATCCCTTTTTAACGTCCATCTTGATTTTACAGATTCATCGTACTCCAAAACGTAAAGACGTAAACATTATCAGTCGAAGAATTCTGAAACCCGAACCAACAGACACACAACCTTCTGTCATCCCTAAACGCCCTTCTGTTGCTGATCGTTGGGTAACAGGACGATGGGGCCGTTGCAAAACCCACAACCCCCGAAAGTGTGGTTCAGGTTGGAAGAAGAGGAGAGTTACCTGCAAGAATGGGAAACGGCGAGCGAATGGGTAAGATTATTTTTTTTACTATCAAGTGTTTGGTAAGCTCGATGTCACGTTTTAGTCCACTCTTCCAGCAAACTAGTTATCTAATCACGCTGAAACGATATAAAAAAACGCAAAATTTGCTGTCTGGAACATGTTATTTGTATTTGCTGAGTAGGCCAAGGTTGAGGATGGTTTCGAAATAAAGTTAAGCCGCCTTATATTAATCCCGAACACACCACCGGTTGTTAATTTATCATCGCTGAGCACATGTTCTCTACTGCACTGCGCTAGTGCTTAAATTACAGTAGATTGACAAAGCAGATCATTTCAGTGATTAAATTGCCAGTGTTTTCGGTAAATATATAATTGCGACAACATACGTGTAGCCAAGTTAGATAAATCTGACGTATGTAATAGTGTGTAATTGTAGCGTGATATGATTGCTACTTATGCCTGCACCATTACGCTCAAAAAGGGTGCTGGTTCAGTCACTTCGAACAAA
The DNA here is from genome assembly GCF_918807975.1 of Aplidium turbinatum. Taxonomy (NCBI): domain Eukaryota; kingdom Metazoa; phylum Chordata; class Ascidiacea; order Aplousobranchia; family Polyclinidae; genus Aplidium; species Aplidium turbinatum. The sequence goes on from NC_137472.1 coordinate 54,414,280, forward strand.
TCACTTCAAATAATAATCCACTTCATATTGCAAATAAAAAATATAGCATACAAATATTTTGTTTGACCTTCTGTAAACTTGTAGGAAAAGACTATATTATTGTAATGTGAATACTGCGCTTGACATAACTTTTAGAACAGCATCATATTTGCCAGGATATCGTGTTACACTTAAACTTGCAATTGATATAAGTTATGTCTTGTATCCTCTTTTAAAGCTTGGGTGGGCCGTGTAGTTTAGTGTAACGTACACTACATATAAGCTATTGAGTTAGACATCATGTTTCCAGTAATAGCGTTATTGGTGGTTTTGTGCTTTTTGTGTTCTGCTTGGACAGTTTCTACCGCTTGAAAATGTCCTGAAACACTGACATAGTAGTTTTAGATGGATTAGTCTGACTCTTAAGCTTTCTCCAAACTTTTATGTTTTGTTTCAATGTCAGTTTTGCGTCTACCAATAGCATAAGTCTTGTCAGTTGCCTAACTGCAAGATTATTTTGAGGTCGACAGTCAATACAATATTTACAACAGCTTCTGGAATCTTTCAAAATGTAGGCTACTGCTCAATAATTCAACACAAATTTACCATACGAAGGGTAGATGAGTCATAATTCATTTAAACAAAACACGTTTTCAAGTTATCTTTTGTATAACAACTGCTAGTATTGCCAAATGATGATTGACTAAACAGAGAAATTAGTTTGATTCAGCCATGGATACCTAGAAAAATAACCTGATTCGGCATTTTCCCCACTGATGATAATAATCTGTCTTGCACTTTTTACAACCACATTTTCCCAAATTCCACCACCTCTCAAATCAAGCCTGGTTTACTTGAATTACTCAATTGTAGGAAGTAACGCGAGTGCTATTTTCTAAATTACCATTTCAACTATTTATTTAAGCTCTTCAGGATTTGGTTTATTTTTTATTCATCGGCGTGCTGGTAGTTTATACTGTCAAGTTTAATGTAACCAGTAGCCTGGGCCGACTGTTTTTTGTTTTTGGCACGTTTATGATGAAAAGAGTGATAGGCAATATGATAGCTTACATATGATAGCCTTTTAATGTACGTTTTTTCATTGCAGTTGTAATGCAAGCCTGAAACCCTATTATCGACTGCCATGCTTTATATCTTCTTGCCCTACTGTGCGTCCGATTTTGAAGAATAACCCTCCACCATTCAACCGAAAATACATACCTTCAATCGTCAACCGATACAGACCAAACAATGAACGTCCTATATGGAATGCTGGCTTATGGGGTCCTTGTTCAACGTCATGTGGGCTTGGAACGAAGAGAAGGAACGTTATGTGCCAGACGACGTCGGGAAGGTTACTGAGCACTTCAACCTGCTTTAGTGGCACTCGCCCGTCCCATGTGCATGGTTGCAAACTGCGAAACTGTCCATGAGGTGGAGCACTTTAGCACTTGAGTGCAAGTTATTGAAGGAAAAAAGGCAAAGTCGCAGCCTATAAAATTTCAGACAAGGCGGAAGCACTAAGATTTCAAGGAGAGTAAAAGACGCCAACTGGAAATCTTTCCCATGAACGCTGCCTACAGCCCTACAATGCAGTATGCCGAAGCACAAAACTGTGGGCTAAGCTACAGTGTTTGATAAACTTATCCAAGTAAATTTAAAACTACTGTTTATACTTTATATCTTACAACCATCACTGTGAACATATCTGTATACCTACCGTCGGTCATTCATTCATACAGCAAACCCATAAAGGTTTGCTTTTTTTAATTTCACAAGCAAAAGAAGGGTAAATTGTAGCCTAGGCTATAGTTTAATTTTCTTTTATTAGAGTGATTTCTGTTTTATGATTTCATTCAGTACCGTAATAAACTTTGTTACAAATTTTAATATTTTTTTGAAATTTCGCAGTACCGTACTACACTTTCAGAATTCCTCATTCATTTGCTAGTTTTGACTCCTCGTGATTGTCTTCTTGCTGCTTAGTCTGCTAATTTAGATGGTAGAAGTGGCATAGCCTATATTTTGGCAAGTATCAAGCAGCCGATATTTTCATCTAATTGTTTCAGATTTAGCTACCCCCTTTGGAGTGTAACTTCAATCACGACTGTTTGATTCTCATTGATGTTTTATTGAAACTCAACTTTTTGCCTTTTTTATTGCAGTTTTTCTATGTTTGTGTCGGGTGCTGGCTTATATGTTTTTGATCTGCTTTTGATGTGCCTTAGTAGTTTCACATTTTCGGAACACCGGTTTATAATTATTTAAATAAGTTTATTTATTTTAGTAGCCTACATTATTTTTATTAAAAATCATTACGGTAAAGATTTCAATGATCGTTTTGGAAGTTTTATCAGAGCAGCAGCAGTTACGCACAGGAAAATCATAATTCACAATCGTGAAAAGGTTTGTAGCTGCAGTAGGCTAGTTCTAGATTTTAAATGGATCACGCAAGTCGACTATATCTAATCCCCTCACGAAAGTTGGCGTTTAGAGCAAGCTAATCCTTTTCCACCCTCCGTTGTTGGATATCAAATGTCGATGTTTTAAGAGCTGGCTAGAATTGGAGTATAGGATCAGTATAGTATAGGTTTGTCGGGTATTGTAACTCTATTGTAACTCTTAACCAACAGACGTGTACGAAATAACCTAATACAGTGGTTCTTAACGTTTTTTCTATCAAGCCCCCTTCGATAATGGTCATTGGTCATGTGCCTCGCGCCCCCCTAGATTTTAAATAAGTATCACACCAAAAAATTGCATTTTTGTCTGTTTATTGTACACATCAGTGAGATACTTGACACTGCTTCTAAGCGACTAGATTTTTAATGCGAGGTTTACCTCCAGAGAGTGAACAACGTAAGTCTCCTTCAACTCTCAGCCTGTTTCTGTACTTGGTCTTGATAGAAACGAGAGCAGAAAATGCAGCTTCACAAAGATACGTGGATCCAAACATTGTTAGAATTCGAAGAGCCCGAGTTGCGATAAGAGGGTAAACAGGAAGGTCATTGGCCCAGAACGCCTGAAGTTCCGGTTCTTTGAAGTCTTCTTTAGCTGTGGAGTTGAACTTCATCTCAAGAAACTCCTCTGTCCTTCTTCGAAAATATCAACTACTTCGCATTGAAACGGGTTTCTGATGAACTTCCAGGTTTCACGCTTATCATCATACTGTAGTTTTGTAAAGTTCTGGTCTAACTAATGAAGCAAGAATTTCTGAATACAATATAAAATAAGATAAAATACAAAATATGACGAACAGTATAAGTCCTAGGACATTAAAGTAATTAAAAAAAAATGAAATTGTTTTAGAGCTTGCGCCCCCCCTGAGAGATGCTTTACGCCCCCCTGGGGAGGCGCCCGCCCCCCCCCCCCCCCCCCCGGTTAAGAACCACTGGCTTAATAGAAGAAATACACCAGCTAAAATTAAATAAATCAGCAGGGAGTGATGGTATCTCGCCTTATTTCCTTCGAATCTCTTTGAGTATCATAGCTTTGCCTCTATCCGTCCTTTTCGACCACACATTTTCGAATAGCATATTTCCAGATGTTCTCAAAATTGCTAAAGTCATTCCAATTTATAAATCTGGAAGCAAACTTGAAACAAATAATTATAGACCAATTTCTGTATTCTCATGCTTTTCAAAGATTCTAGAAAAGTTAATGTTCAATCGATTGACATCGTTTATAAATAAGCATTCGATCTTAACGCCTACTCAGCATGGCTTTCGTGCCAACCATTCAACATGTCATGCTGCTCTAGACATTATTACCTCCTCATATGAGCAAATGCAGAACAATGAATTGACTGAACTTGTTTTACTAGATCTTAAAAAAGCCTTTGACACGGTGTCCGACAAATTGTTCGTAAGCAATTGTTCGTAAAGCAATTGTTCGTAAGCAATTGTTCGTAAAGCAATTGTTCGTAAAATTAATTCTTCGTAAAACAATTCTTCCTAAAGCATTTTTTCGTGCATGCAGTTAAAATTTGATGTATACCAAGAAATGCTTTACGAAGAATTGTTTTACGGACTTCATTTTACAAAAAAACAGTTTACGAACAATTGTTTTGCGAACAATTGCTTACGAACAATTTGCCTATAACCATGGCGATCTATACTACTGACCATCCCAACGTGGCAACAGCCAAATAATGTGGGGGGGGGGCATAGGCGTAGCCAGGGGGGGGCGAACGGGGCCATGGCTCCCCCCAAATTTTCAAAGTTTGGATTCCGAAGTTGAGCCCTTTGTTGAAAATATAATAAAATTTGTAGAAATTTATAACGTTTTCCAAGACATCTGGCTATTAACACCCCAAGGGCTTGTTTTAGACACACAGAAAGACACCAATAAATTTTGCAAATCCTAAATCGCGCAAAATTTACTCGATTTACGTTTCTTTTAACTAATTTGTGGAAGCAATTTCAGAATGGCTTACTCTGTTGGGTTTTTGTGTAGCTGAGTTTTTGGTGTTCTCTAATTTTAGCCGCAGATTTTGCCCGTTCGTGTGTAAGAGCTACCTTTAATAAGTTAATAGCTGTTTATCTGCTAATAAATTTCATACAAATATTACCCTAAAAGTGTTTCCAGAAAGCGCTATAATCCATTATTTAAGTGTAATTTTGCAAAAATTTTCCGGGGGAGCATGCCCCCGGACCCCCCTAGAATACGCGTGCCTTCGGCACGCTCTAACCCCCACCAGTTTCATTGCTTCCCCTTGCTCAAGCCCCCAGGATACGCCACTGCACATCAGGTGGCGATGTCTTAAATCCAACACTTTGTCGTTCTCTTCAATTCATCAAATATTTGGCCCCCCCCAAATTTTTTTCCTGGCTACGCCACTGGGGGGGGGGCCTATACGAAATTTCAATTTACCGACTGAGATAAGTGTTACAACATGAAATCAGCCATTTTCATTGGTCAAGTAATGCTTTTTAGCCTAAAAATTGCAAATACAAAGCCAAAACGTAATTAGAATGTAATATTATTAAATATGTGTACATCAGGGTTGCATTCCTGGGGGGGCTCGGGGGGGCTCAGCCCCCCGAAATACGAAAAGGCTTGATGTAGGGGGGGCTCAGAGGGGGCTCGTTCAAGCTTCCATTTTTCAGCTTTTCTGGCTGAACAACAACTTCTCGACTGAACAAGTAAAACTTTAACAGCTTTCTCACAACAGAACTGCAAAAAAACACGAACATAAGTTGATAGCAATCGCCAATTATTACGTTTGTCAGAAACTCTCCAGACTGGGAATATCAACTTCGTAGTAGCTAATCGTCATGTCAAATGGACTGTTAATTCTCTACTTCAAATAAAAAAAATCTATTCCAGAAGGAAAGTATTCGTTTGATGAAGTTGTTAACTTGAGTCCCGGAAGTACAAAATACTACTCCTTTAAAGGCACAACATTGGACCAGTTCAAAGCTCGACGTAGAGACTACCCATCTTTTGATCGTAATCGGTTTATTCAAGCTTTGGTTAACAACATTGGAAGCAGGATGATGGACACCAACAATGAAAATTCTGTGAAGAGCTTGGAAATTACTGTACCAGAGTTATGGCCTGCTGCAGTCAAAGTTCCATGGCAAGAAGGGGAGCACGGATTACGAAAAATAGAGGAGAGATTTCATGTCATCACTCCTATTTCCGATTGTATGTTGACAATTGTTGTCATATACCAGATACGATAAAGTTGCTCAAGAACGTAGTACTAAACATGATTGCTATAAGTTCTGCTGAAGCCGAACGTGGATTTTCACAAATGAACTTGGTTATCACACCGCTACGATCACGGCTGACCATATCACTTGTTTCAGCATTGTTGTTCATCAGCAATAACGGACCACCTCCTCATTTATGGAATGGCACTGCGGCAACTCAAGAAGTGGTTGCAGAGTGCAGACTCATCGGTCGGCTGTGGATATTCAAGTTAAGCATTCTAAGCTGCCCACATTGAATGAACTCAGATCTCTGCAAGAACTGTTTGCTGGCTAAAATCAAGGACTGTCGTGGTGCTTGTAACTTAGCCCATAAAACCAAAGACCTGGCAAACAGGCTATTTGTTTTGTGTAATCTCGTTTGCACCAACTTGCAATATGCTTTTGCTGTAATTGGAGTTTTTTAAACTGTTCGTTAATAACTAAATGAGATTTTACTGTCACATTGGCAGCTTATTGGTTCTTATATAGCAAATCTGCAACCACAAGCGCTCATTTCAAGAATTGCATTTCCTTACTTTCCTATTGCAGTCAATGTTTTTGCAAGTGTGCTTAGGATCGGCTCATACAAATAAGTTTACAACTGAGTTAAGAGATTGGAATTAGCTCATGCAAATCGAGTTTCAAGTGTAGGCCTACGCAGTAAAAAAAAGCAAAGGAGATTGCAGTGTAGCAACCAAGCCAAATTTCAAACTTATAATTTTATATCGAATTCAACCACGTTTTCACGTTTTGTTGCTTCTACCTTTTTCTGTACTTCAAGCTACGTTTTAGCATGGGTTGTTTTTCGACATGATGTTCAGAAGTAAAAACATACTGAACACTGTTTTCTTTTAAAAAAGTTAAACATTGTTGGCTAACCTACACCGATTACTTATACATACTTTGTCTATAACAACACAGCTAAATGTTAGAGCCCCCCCAAAAAAAATTTTAGGAATGCACCCCTGGTGTACATGTGTACATTTGGTCAGTTCTGCTATATGGCTGTGAATCCTGGACTGTATGCCCGAAGATAGAGAAGAAGATCAACAGTGCTGAAATTTGGTTCATTCGTAGAATGATGGGAATTAACTGGATGGATAAAATCACTAACGAAGAAGTGTGGAGACGCTCTGGGTGCACCCCTGGCGTCCTCATCACAACTATCAAAAAAAGGCAAATGACATTTATCGGGCATGTCTACCGCAAACGCGAAATTGAACACTCGGTAATGATGGGGCGATTTCCTGGTCAGAGGCACCGGGGACGTCCACGTTTGGAAGTCTTCAAAAATCTTTCAACATGGACAAACCAAAATTTTGAAAACCTAATTAGAAGTATGGACAATCGATCGTTGTGGAGACTCACGGTAGCCGACGCCTTATTCAGGCATGGCCGATGATGATGATTATTAAATAAGTGGCAAGAAAGCAGGACAATAGCTACATGTTAAGAATATCATGAGAATCAAGATATCAACAGAATCAAGGTACACGAAATCAAAGTGACCCAACTTTCAAAACACTCAGTATGTTAAAAAATTCGTTTTCTAATCCAGAAGTATTTGTTTTTAGTAATAATTCATGCAAAAACGCCTTTTTTACGCCTAATAGCTTACCTGTTAGTTGCCAAAACTTAATAGGCCCCCACATTGTTTGGCTGTTGCCACGTTGAGAAGGCCAGTAGTATAGATCGCCATGCCTATAACCCTTTGACACAGTTCATGATGTTCATCATGGAAAACTCTTACATAAACTTGATCATTGTGGCATTTGAGGAGTTGCCAATGCCTTACTTACTTCCTACTTGAAAAATCGTAAACAATTTGTATCTATAGGACAAGAAAATTCTACATTAAAAAAAATAAAATTTGGTGTCCCACAAGGGTCCATATTAGGACCACTTCTCTTTTTGCTATACATAAACGATATATCTAACTGTGTTTCTTCTGTTCCTAGATTATTTGCTGATGACACTTGTCTTGTCATTAAAGCCGATAATTTATTAGGTCTTCAAAGTTTAATTAATCTTGAACTGAAAGGAATCAAACGTTGGATCACTGCCAATTCATTCACGATAAATGCTTCTAAGTTTAACTTTTTAATAATTGCACCCAAGACCAACCAAGCTTCAACTAATGTTGAAGTATTTTACGGCAATACCCCACTAAAAAACGTTCACACTGCTAAATACCTTGATATCTTAATTGACAAGAATCTCTCTTTTCTTCCTCATATTGAAGCTCTATCTTCCAAACTTTTCAAATCTGTTGGCATACTCTCTAAATTGAAACATTGTTTATCAACCAAAGCTAACTTATGCTTCAGCTTTACTATTCTCTTGTGCATCCTTACCTAATAGGCTATACGGACTGACAATTTGGGGGTCGTCATACAAAACACATATTGGAAAGCTTGGTGTTTTGCAAAATAAGACAGTCAAAGCGGTTGTGAAAGGCAAATGGGCTGATCATGTCACACCCTTTTATAAACAACTCAATATCCTAAAGTTAAAAGATCTGTACAACTTTGACATTTTAAATTTATGTACCAGTTTAGTTTTAACTCATTACCCAGCACTTTTCAAAACTACTTTAAAAAAATGCAACGAAATTCACAACTTTAGGCTTACTACTTAAAACTCGACCAACCTAGATTACTATTACAGTATTATCGACACACAACCACAAAACTACAAAGCTTAATAAAATACTCTGGCGCAAAAATTGGGAATAATATACCAGATAAACTTCGCAAATCCTCCTTCACAACTTTTAAAAGAATGTACAAAAAGAAAATTATTAACACATATTAGGCAAATGCTAAATTACTAATTCGACTTGCAATTGTAACACATGCTACGTTGGCCTACCTGAATATTTTTAATTTCTTATCATCTTGGACAGCTTCACTGTTATTTATTTATTTATTTTTTTCTCAATTAGCCAATTATCATTGATGAGTTAAGAGGTGGCTGCTTGACTTGAAGACCTTGAATGGTCACTTCGCAGCCTCCCGCTTTTGTGATGCTTTCATCATTTTCTTTTTTAATCATTTCAACAGTTTTACTATGTAGGCTTGGTCACAGCGGTAAACCATAATTTCTTCGTGGAAAAATTGTAACATAAGATTCCCGGATCTGTTCGTCAGTATGTAATGACCGAAAAAGAAACACTCCTTTGAAACGTCTATTCAAAAAGTGTATTTCTGTAAAATTAGCCCGCGGCTACCGAAAATGGAGTGCAACGCGATACACCACTCAAAACTTGTCACTACAGAACAAACTACTTAGATAAAAAACGGAAATTTTATCCAGCTGGCAAGCACTAAGCAAACAGTTAAATATGCCTCCAACTTTCAAGCAACCATTTTACGAATGACTAGAATAATTTGCGATATCTCAAACTCACGTAAACAGTAACTGTGACGCAATAATGAAAGACATTGTCACGCAATTCAAACAGGTGTTCAAAGGTGGTGATGCAATGTTTCATCAAGTCTTACGAACGATAGTGCAATATTTGGACACTTTCTTGCAATTTCCATGACGTAAGATGCCAGCTAGGTTAAGTAGACCATAACGGTTTTTATATGACGTTTGATTTAGTGAAAATTGTCCGTAACAAGGCTACATTGTGTTTCGATTTATCGTATATTTTTTTCGCAGCAGCCAATAAACATAGTTATATCTATCTATTGTGACAATTCAAATCATAAACGGAAAACGGTATAAAACTCACCAAAGATGCGGAGAAAATGAGGCATAGCCTCTGTTACAGTAAGATTAATCAAAAATAATATAGCCCAGGGCTACTCAACTGACGGACCGCGGTCCGAATCAGGACCTTCTGGGTGTTTAAGGTGGACCTCGGGCTTCTGGAAGAATAACCTCATTGCCACATTTTAGGGTCTCTTTAAGCAGAATTCCATTAGGGAAAAGCAATTTTTTGTGATTATCCAAGGAGCTGGGGGCTTCGCTCCCAGACCCCCCAACGTTTTGCCGTCTTTTCTGATGTGCGATCCACACAGCTACACTACAAAGAAACACAATAGGCTACATTTTCTCCTTTTTATTTCTTTGTTTGTGTCAGACAAAAATCCAAGTCGTGTTACATACTAGATGAAAAGTGTTTCGGTGCTCGTAGGCTACTGGTTGTTTAATTTTCGTGGTTGCATATGAAATATTCACCGGACCGCAAGAATATTCAACTTTTCAAAATGGACCTTTGCTAACATTAGTTGAGTAGCCCTGATATAGCCTATCACTAGGCGAGCCGTATAGTAGGCCTACTATAATTTGTAAATGGGATGCGGGCCGGATGATCTTCCTTGGCGGCCAGATCCGGTCCTCGGGCTGTAAGTTGCCAACCCTGGAGCATAGCCGTACGAGCCAGGGGGGCAGGGGGGCAGCCTCCCCCCTGTAGTTTCAAAACGTCGCGAATTCGGGCAAAATCTTGCAATTATTAGGGCAAAAATTGCTATATGAAAAGCTACAAAATTGCATGAATTAAGAAAAACTATAAATTAATATCTTTTACCTATCAAACTAAGTACAGCCTCTTATTTGCACAAGAAATGTGCTGCAAAATCTTCATTTGGCCACACAATATTGATGTATTGTATTGCATGGTGATCAAACTGTAGTACAAAATGCATTTAACCAACAGCATCATGCCAATTTGGGCAGCCACCAAAATATGTCTCTAACACTTTTGTGAAACTGCCCAAATCAAAACGCAAAATTTGCTATATATATAGCTAATTTTATTAATTTTCACAAATGCATCGTGTTGATTTGGGCAGCTCAAAACATGAAATTATTTGATAAAACTGATTAGTCTGTTTATGCAACTGCCCCAATTAGCGTGAGGCAGTTTCCCCAAAATGAACAAATTCATTAATTTAAGGCAGTGGCTTTTTCGTGAACAACCACAGTAATGTAAGTTATATATGATATCGGTCATATAGTGTTTCAGATTAAAAGACCAGAGCTGGTTAAATGGTGTTTCAGATTAAAAGACCGGAGCCGGTTAAATAGTGTTTCAGATTAAAAGGCCGGCACCGGTCAAATAGCCACTGCCTTAATTTTTCACATTTACATAACTGTATCGTTTAGATTTGGGAAACAAAAAAATATGAAATTATCTGATCATAGTCTATTTATAAAACTGCCCAATTGGCATGATACAGTTGCCTCGCATCAAAATTTACAAAGTCTTTAATTTTTTTCATAATATCCATAAATGCATCATCTTGATTTGGGCGACTACAAAATATGAATTTATATAAATCTGGTGAACACTTTTATAAAACAATTCGGGTGGAGAGGTTACAGTACTTTTTCAACCATAAACAGACATAGCTATTAGCTAAGCAACACCACAACATTTAACAAAAAAATGTTATAGGTTATAGCCTACCTGTTAAATGTAATGTTAAGGTGTACGGTAGCTTAGCTTTGTTTGGTTACTTTTGTAAAAGGGTCTGCTGCTATTCGGCGATATTTTGAAAATCCAACGACGCCTTCTGCAAATCCGACGATTGAATATTATTCAATATTCAGACATTGAAAACGTAAATACGAACTGTTAGACTAATTGGGTTCTTTGAATCCTACGTCACCGTCTGTATGCAACCTTAGAATATATTAACTTAGTTAATTTTTGTCATCAAATTACCTAGCCTAACTATATTTTTAGAAGTAGTGCTGCCAATTCGTATCATCAAAACTACTTTAATTGATTTCAGAACAAAGTTCATTTGAACAGAAGTAGTATGTCCACAGTCTCTATATTACTAGTCTGGAAGGCTAACGAAAAAGGCAGTTGTCGTCGCTCGTGAAACAGCGCTCCTAGTGGTGCGTCAGAATATTATGAAAGCAAAGCACCAAAGGTATGCAAATACAGGCATATTGTCTACTATCAATGGTGAAATTGTGCAAGATATTGTGGTTGCAGACTTGTTTTTAACTATTGTAGAATGTTTAGGATGTTAGTTACAGTATTTATCTAGTAAAATTCGTTTGTTTTACTTTTCTTAGGCTTAGGTTAGCATGAACATAAGTAGTTAAAAGATGATGTTAGATTTCAAATTATAAAAGAATTGAATTTTGACTTCTTCAGCAGAAGACCAAAACATAGGTTGTTGAAAGGCTGGTTAGTTGCTAAACTTTTCTGCCAGAAATATTAGGCACTGGTTAGTTTAAAGGAAGGCACTTGTTGCCAATGGAAATTGACCTAGACTCAAGATTAAACAGTACTTTTGTCTATTCAAAGTTTATAAATGTATATGTACAGGCATTTATTCTGAAGAGTTTTTAAAAGATATTGATAACCGGTACATTATGTAAATCTAGATAAAGCTATATCAGACTTGTGCAAATTATGATGCATTGGTCAAATCTATACCTGTCACAATCAACAATTTTGCTGTTCATTAAGAATATGTGAATTACAGTACAGTAAAAAAATTGCCCATTCTTGTGGCTAGTTTTCTAGGTTAGGCCCTATAAGTTCATTCTAACTTGCCATTGAATATTTATTGCTGTCAGTTTACTACAGATTGCAGATATACTGGCAAAAAATTTGTTTGTTTACTACTGATACAAATATAAAGTTACGTTATGTATGTAATCTCCTTTCTTGTTCCACTTGACACATTTGTAGCCTATATATTATGAGTTCTTATTCACTACCGTAACCATGGTTGATTTTGAGCCAATTCCTTAAGCAAAATAACTATGTTTGCGTTAAACACCGTCGGGTGGGCTAAGGTATTGGTAACTCACTTTTGAATGCAAACGGCTAGCTTCATAGAAAAGGAAATACAGCACTTCTATATTTCAGATATGTCACATTTAGCATGTTACTCGTGGGCCACTCACGATATAGAAAACAATTTATATGCATAATACAAGCAGAGCATGTTCATAAATACAGTATATAATATATATAATAGTATATAATATATTTTTTACAATGCAGCAATAGGGTACAGAAAAGTTTTTTATTAATTGTTTTAAAAAGTCATTAAAATGTTGTCACAATGTTTGGAGTCTTTTCAAGACAAGAGTGAACAAGAACTTACAATATGTTTTCATAAGGTATGTTGAACTACACTTGTTTACATGCAAAATACTATTCATATATCTTACTAACTACGGTAAGTCTCTTTAAGACTTCTATTCATAAATGCTCTGCTGCAATTCTGACGCTCTTATCAAATCGTCTTATTTCAAATGTGCCATTTGCAGCTTACTCATTAACAATTCTCCACAACAGCATTATAGGTTAGCCGGGTTATTATGATTGTTCTTGTATTTTTTGTTTTTGTCTTTTTGCATGTATGGTACATAATTAATATGGACTTATTGGCCTGATGCAAATAAATAGTAATAATAATATTATTAATATGGTATGAAAATTGGAAATCTAGCCAATGAAGTACTTAACTGCTTCAGGGTTAGCCCGTGTTGGAAAAGTTAGCTTTCAAAAGCATACTATGCAATTATATATACACCATTACGATGGTGCTACTTTAGAAGTACATTAATTCAATAATTCCGTAGCTATATTTACGTTTTGAGGTACCGGTAATGAACGTTCTTCCTTGGGTGCCAATTTTTTGCATACTACGTATATATAGCAATTGAACGTGACTTATTTTACACATATGCATTACGTACATTACTGGTATGCTGGCACTTGATGAAAATGGTGCATTACTGAATTCATTTGTACTTACAGTTGAATGAAGATTTGGAAGGTGAAATTCGCCAATGACAGGGAAATTCTCTTCAAAAAGTGGGGTATTACAGTATTACACCGACATATTGCGCAATGAAATCAACAACCTTAATCTGCCTGATGCATATCATGACAATTGTGAAGAAAGCTTATTGCCGGACCTGGACTGTGCAAGGTATACAGCAATCCATTAACTGGAAACTCTCTACGAAGGCGCTTTTGAAGAACTTTTCAAGACCCTTGTTATGTTGACGTGTATTGTTTTCGCTGTGATGGTCAGAAATAAAAAAAAATGAACTTATAAAAAAAGTGCTGGAAATGCGAATGAGGAGGTTATATTTTTGCCACTACAAGACTTCTTACATGGTAGAAACAAAACAGCTAAACAATCGCATAAGCCGAAGAGTGCACTACGTAGCACTCTGAAAAGTATTTAAGCAATTCTAAGTATTTAAGCAATTCTGAAAAGTATTTAAGCAATTCCGGTGGCTCCAGGTCCCCTGCTGCCATGGGCAAGCATATTAACCCTTGAAAGGGGGGTATCGCGACTGCCACGTCGCTCATTGTTGCCTGGTTTCGGAGGATGTTTGAAGTTCCTTGATTGGGGGGGGGATCGCTACACTAACATATAGAAAATAATGTAGTGCAGTCGAGCATCTGTAGGAGCAGACAAACCTCCATGATCAGCTAACTCAAACAACTGGGCATATTCCTCTGGTACACAGTCTTGGATTTTATGTACATTTATAATCTTGCACAAGCAATTCTTTGCAAGATGCTTTGGATGAGTAAAAAAGCCTACCTGTTGCATACATGGTTGTCAAATTCATATGTTGTCACATTCAAATGACCTTCGCAACCCCCAAAGGGGTCGCGACCCCCAGGTTGAGAAACGCTGCTATATATACAAGTTAAATCTCAGAACTTTTAATCTTTGTCGCTTTAAATTACTGAACCTGCATACTTACCGGTACCGTACTCAAAATTGTCTTGCTAATGCTCTTTGTTTCCAAATTATTTTTGGCAGTGACTATTTTGAGTGCCACAGATTGAAACATATCAACTTTTTGTTGTATCACTAAATAAAACAACTTTAACTTAAATTTTTAAATAAGTGTCAACTGAATTAGTTGATCAATCAATGTTTTTGGAAATGATGATGGCTAAGTAGCATCTGCCAATTACGGTACTAATTTCAAGCCTACTTCAGCTTAAAGCTTCCACAAATATTTAGTAATTAAACCCTTCAATTATATTAAGCTGCTGTATAGACTTGGTACATAGAAACTTATGAACTTTAAAGACCACTACTTCAAACTATAAAGTAATCAATTCCTTAGTAATTTGAAAACTCACATCATATTTTAACTATTTGTAGTCATGCTAGATATTAACTGTAACAAACATCCTAAACATTCTATATTAGTTAAAAACAGTCTGCAACCACAATATCATGCAGTTTCACCGTTGATAGTTGGCAATATGCCTGCATTTGCATAGCCTACCTTCCAAGCAGATTCTGTGATTTGACCACAGTCTCTATATTAAAAATTTAAGACTAACTTAGTAGGATAATCTGGAATAAGAAAAAATAGCCTAGGCCTATTTAGCGGTAATATGTAAATAAGAATTTAGCCTACTTAAAGTTAAAACAACCTGCAGTTGACATTACTCGGCTAAACCTGCCTAGACTTTTGGCTACGAATTGCAAAGTACTGACGTGCCACTTGAGGCGCTGTCTCAAATGCTAAGACACACCCTTGCATAGCAACGCCATTGAGCTTCCAGACTAGTAATATAGAGACTGTGGTATGTCTGTGTTTTATTACATTGAATTATAATTTCTCTGTTGTTATGTACTTTTTTCTGAATCCGTATGGTCTCACTGAGCAGGTTTCCTGCAATGTTTATTTTTCTAAGTCTTTTATGACATCCCAACTGAATATTTAAGTGGGGGTTGTTTTTTATTTGTGGTGTGTAAAATAATATTTGTTTCTCCTATCTACCATGCCAAAGTGCAGAAGCATCGAGTAATGCACATGCACAAGCAAAGTATCTTCAAAGAGGAATTCAGTTCTTCTATCTTGATTCCTTTGGTAAGAAATTCTAGGTAGCTGGTGGCGTAGCCAGGGGGGGATGGGGGGTTAGGGGTTGCACCCCCCCCCTTTGGCACGTGTGTGACGTCACGATATTGAGAATGATGCTTTCAGTCTATGCCTCTAAAACAGTGGTTCTTAACCTATGGGTAATTACCCACATGTGGGTAATTTCAGGATAGCAGGTGGGTAATCAGCTGAACCAGAATATTTAGAATTATAGATGTAACAAACAATGTCACAGAGCTCTGTAAGTGGTAAAGTTGCTTTATTACTTATGCTTTTTTTATGTTTTGAGTCCGTTCAAAACAACCAAACAAGCACAGTGATATTTTTATCATTTTTAGAATTCTTTCGTCATAGTGATTTATTTTTCGCATCATTTTTGTTGCCGGTTTTATGTATTTCATTTTTGTGACATATTAGTAAGATTTTTCTTGTATAATCAGTTCAGTTACAGTTGTTTTATGAGCAAGCTTGATGGCTGCGTTGCTGTTAGCAGTTGTTTGAAGTAGTTTATATAGCTAAGTGTACATTTAGAGTTAGTGTTGAGACAAGCGAGCTATATTCTTTTGAAGATGAAAGCTTGAGAAAATTCTGGGGAATGATGGGGAAAGCAATAAGCATATCCAAAAGTTGTGCAAAACCACTAACATTGTTGACTATGTTCCCTTCCACTTATCTCTGTGAATCAGCATTTTCAAGTGTTGTTGCTTTGAAGTCAAAACTTCGAAACAAGCTGTTAGATCTGAAGTCAGATTTGCTTTGTGCAGTATCCAAAATCGCACCCAATATTGCATCGATTGCACACAAAAACAGCGCAAATGTCTCACTGAAACTATTGATGCCGTTCTTTACGTTAAATGTTGTTTTTGCTGAATAACGCTGTTTTATATTTTTAATATGGTAAAATAGATAAAATTAGATTTTGGGTAATGGGACTTTGATCTGGACAGAAATGGGTAATAAGGGAAAAAAGGTTAAGAACCCCTGCTCTAAAACAAAGTTTGCCTAATTTTAAATAAAATATGCAAAGAGCGAGTTTTGCCATTACCAAACATTCAAATATCTCAGCCAGGAATTAGCAACAAGAAAACATAGAGACTTGTAGCTTTATTTCCGAAAAATGCCGAAGAAAACATGATCTTATCCTTTTGCTATGCCACCGGACAACACCATTTTACAGGAATATTCATACCCACATTTTTGTTGAAAATATTCTCAGAATGCACCAAATTTAAAGTAATTTTTCAAAATTTTCTGGGGGAGGCCTCCCAGACCCCCCGCCAATGGGTGTCGCCATAAGCGAAATACGTCATCAAACCCCCCCCCCCCTCTTTCAAAATTCCTGGCTACGCCACTGCTGGTGATCTTGTTATGTCAGTTTTTCACTGTTATCATGCACCGCATACATGATATTTGGGGAATTTCTATAAAAGCGTGCACATTTGGGCAAATTTACGTTCTGCCCCCCAAAATGATTTGGTCTCGTATGGCTATGCCCTGGAGTATAGAATCGTGGTTTTGCTGTTCTGGTTGAGTATGGTCATCAAACGCTTGAAACACGAAGGGTCGAATGGCAGTATGAGCAGAGATGTACGCGTATACAAAAATATTGACGCCGTCAGCGTAAACGCAAATGTTCGAAAAACCATACGCCGTATGCGTCAACGTAACTTGTAAAAAAAGTTGGCGGCGTCAGCGTCAGCGCATGCACTAGCGTAAACTCATTTTGTTTGCTAGGTGCCAAACATTCTTCTTCTTCTTCTTCGTCGTATGAGCTGTCTTCTTCCGGACTATATGTTGGGCATGAAGTCATCAGCCACTCGACAGTCTCGTCATCCAGGCATAGCATCTTTTCACATATAGGCTAAACTAGGTGGGCAACTGCCCACGTACACACTAAATTTGGCACCAAGAAAAGGATAAGATGGAAAAACCGAAAGGTATAAAATATGCATAAATTAAACAGTGTTTGGAAAGCACTATCTCAAAAATGCACAACCATATCAAACCTGATAAAAAGTGAAAAAATAAAACTTTAATTTCTTCGGTTGTCACAATAAGCCCACAATCAACATTTGCAAAAGCAAATTAAATTTTACAACACAAAAAAAAAATTCAAAAAGGGACAAGTTTCTTGAACTTTTTATTTTGAGAGTCTTTAATTTTAAGGAAAACGTTTTCTATGGGAAAGTTAAAAGCACGTCTCCCATTTTAGGTTATAGTTAAATATTAGCCTACAGTCAGTCTCCGCGACAGCCTACAGGGGTAATAAGATAAAATGCTGGAAAGCAATTGTTTGGTGAGAAAGCATTTTTGTGTACGGTATATAATAAGAGTAGTTTTTAGAGATTATAAATTCTTTTTATTTATTGAAAAAAAGCTTTACAAATTTAAAATCTTTACCTTACTTTAAATTTAAATACGTTTACGACAGTGCAATAATAACTTTGAAACAAGCTTAGAATGATTACAGAAGCTCTGACGAAAGTAATGAGCCGGGAAAGTGGTTTAAAAATATTAAAGTTCTTCACAGTTAAAAATTAATTGGATTTCGGGAAATATTTTTTCAATAACATTGATTTAATGGCAATATGACATCTATAATTATAAACATTGCAGATATCATAGTCAATACGAAAGTTTACAGGCTTTAGTAGTTTGATAACTCAATGAGCTATCATTTTAAATTCAAAATTGGTGCGAATCAGCAAATATTATTTTTTCGGGCTATTTTTATCATGAAGAATGCCCCGATAGCTCGGTTGGTCAGCGCGTGACTTCGTGAACGAAGAAGCTTCAAGATCAAACGGCGCTGGTTCGACGCTCGGGGTGTGCGCATGAGCAACGCATTTTAAGGACTGATCTTCATTCAGCGGCACCTGAAGGATGGAATAATTCCCCGGCAACAACTCTTCAACAATCGGAAAACTTCACTCTGCCAATCTCGGTAACCGAGCCTGAGTCAAGAGCCTCTGCAAGTACCGTATGCGAAACTACCAGAAATATCAAGGCTTTGTCAGTTCGAGGATCAGTGGTGCCGAAGTTAGTTGAGGATTGAAGGGGATAAATTAACATTTTATACGATTTTGAACATTGGGGGTGGTGCATATTTTTATACAGAATTTTAGTGGTACCGGTAGGCTATTAAGTTTATTAAACGATCACCGGACCTCGGTAATTTAGTACCGGACCTCGCTAAATTAGCTGCTAACAGCGTATACGATAAGAAATCATGGAGATAATAGTGCTACCAGTGCTCTTGTGAACGACTGCTGTAAGATTAAGAAACAAGCAAAGAAAATTTAATACCTCCAGCGGGATTTTCCGATGAATAGGCTACTTAGTTTTTCAAAAAACAAACAAACAGAAGTTATACTTTTCTTCTTGTCCTCTCCTTCACTCGAATCACTACACTTAGTGCACTATAGAACACAGTCATTAGTCACGAGACTGAAAACAATCGAAGCTACAGAAGAACATCTGCAAATTTATGACAATAAAAGCCTAACTTTCAAACACATCACAAGAACCTGTTACAACCGAACATATTGCGTCTTACGGTAGTGCGCATTGAAAACTGATTAGCAATGTCATTTATGCTGATGTCATTAAGAATATTTTGGTGAATGTTGCAAACAATGCTAGCAATATTCAACCTTTCCTGTCCCAAAGTATTTCTCAGCCAGGTTTTCAACCTACGAAGATTGGAAAACGACCTCTCACAAGCAGCAGAGCTTACCAGGCGAACTAAGAGGATCTTAATCAGCTGGAGTAGCCTAATTGAGAATAGAGAAGTTTTTCCAATCTGGACAATAGGCTACCTGGTAAGCTCTTTTAGCATCGTACCGGTACAGAGATTTTGCTTTTGTTGCCTTTCAGAATGAATCAATTTGATAACTCATCGATTGTCTATTCAGCTCTGGTCTTGAAAATTCGTGCAAGTTCTTTATACTTTGCCGAATAGGAATTCAGGCTACTTTCAGGAATTCAGGCATTACTGCAGTGCCGTGACCAGTGGCCTGGTCCAACTCGTCCTTAATACCTTCAATGAAGATCCTTCATTGTTTAGCGTCAAATCCAAGACAATTTAGAACTGTGATCAAACATCGATAAAAGAAAAACAACAGCAATTCGAGATGCTTGCAAACAACTAAATCGGAGTAGCTTACAACTTCATAGCATTAGCTTACAACTTCATTACAACTTCATAATCATTTTTTCTAAATTATTGGTGGGAATGCTGCCAAATTATTGTGGGGATATATCCCCCCATCCCCAGGGCCGGATTTACCAATAGGCTAGGCAGGCTGAAGCCTAGTGCCTCAACGTCCAGGGGCCTCGAAATTCGGTTTCGAAGTTTGTAGTTTGTAATCGGCACAACTCTTATCTTATCCAAGGAAGCGAGGATATACGCTTAGCCTACTGAATTCAAAGCCGGAGGAGCAAATAAAAGCAGAACAGCAGTATTGGTGGCATGTAATGGAAAGAATCACCGCTGTAATTTGTACTCTTGCTGAACGAGGCTTGCCTTTTATAAGGGACAATGAACGATTTGGATCTCCCAATAACGGCAATTATCTTGGTCTTTTTAAACTAGTGGCCAAATTTGATTCATTTTTACTTGCCCATATCAATCGCTATGGAAATTCAGGATCAGGAAATCCCTCTTATTTGTCAAAAACTATTTGCGAAGAGATGAATCAGCTCATGGCCAAAAAAGTTAAAGAGTCAATTGTTTTGTGGCTGACTTGAAAAAATCGGGATATTTCAGCTTTCTGTGGATTGTAATCCCGATATTTCACCAGTGACGTTCGGTGGCTTAAACCGTTGGGAAAGCAACTTGGAAATATGCTGCAGCAAGGTAGTAGGCACGAAGGGCGTAACTGTCGGGCGAAGCCCGAAGGCGTGTTGCCGAAGGCAACACTTCCAGCGGGGGGTCTGGGGGCCTCCCCCAGAAATTTTTGAAAAACACTTCCAATTTGGTGCGCTCTGAGAGCATTTCCAAAACAAATCAAAAATAAAAATCTGTCAAATTGTGCTTCGCCTATGTCGTGATCATACATCCATTTAATGTTTAGAAGTCATGAACAATCTTAATTTTAATGTTGCAGGACCAAAATCCTGTGTTAGACATGGAATAATAGTTGTCTAATAAATGCTTAATTCGTCATGAATGTTCATTTTCAGATATTCAGTTAAGCCTACACTACAAAAACTAACACTTAGGCCTAAACATTACAACCGCAAGCAATTTGTACAAAAAGCTGGATAAGTTTGCCTTCTGCGTATAGAAGCTTAACAAACTAAATATTGCATCCGCACCTGAACGTTCATTGGCGAAGTAACGTTATATCAACGCTGTAAAAAGGGCAAAGGCATGACTATGAAAGCTAGTACAGTAGGCTAAAGTACATGGCGAGGAGACATCAAAAAACAGCAACAAGCTTTTTGGCATTATGATGCTGTGCGTGTACCGTGACGAGAGACCATTCTGACGAGTTAGTCTAGTCGCTCTAGCGAATGTACGCATTGACGTCACTGGGAAAGCACAACTAACCTACCATAACCATAACACATCTGATTAGCTAAGCAGCTGGTGACGTTTTGCAAAACGATAGAGGATTGGATAAAACGAAGGCGTTTTTTGACATTTTTGAATCTGGGAAAGCAAGTTTGATAGTTGCTTACCTGGAGCCTCAGTGATTGTTTCTGACAGAAGCGTTTGCGTCAATTGGCATTTATAGGCAAGACATATGGTTTGGTGAGGACTTAGACTACTCACAAGCGTTACGAGTAATTCTAGTCACGAATACAGTAATTTTCAAGTTAAAATAGACGTGATAAAAATAATAAGAAGTTAAACCTAGAATTCAGTCATTATATTTTGCATAGTTTTTGCTAAGGTAAGCACTGCTTTCACTGCACAGCATCAAAAATAAGCTGAGATTGACAATGTCTCAAAAAAGGTTGTCCGCACTGAGCATTCTGTGCATTGAGAGTGACAAACTTAAACAGATAAATTTTGATGAACTTTTGCATGATTTTGCTTTGACGAAAGCTAGAAAAAAAATTTGGTAGCCTAGTCTTACTCTATTTGATGGCTGTAACTATTTCTTATGTCCTCGTAAACAAACTTTACAATTATTGTAACGGTTGTTTGATCAAAGAAATTAATATTAAAACTTAAAAGCAAAACTGCCTTAACTAAATTTTTATTCTTTTAATTAAAAATTTGCACCCATAAATGTGGAAAATGAAAAAAACAAAAAGTTTAATGCACTCATATTTTTGACATTAAGCAATGACATGTGATGTTGTTTAGAGAGAAATATTCTGAGCTCAAAAATAGGGAGGGGCCTCACAAATGGAATAGACTAGGGCCTCTCATGGTCTAAATCCGGCCCTGCCCATCCCCCTACTTCGGCACCACTGCCGAGGATAAAAATTCAAAACCAAACCAAGTCGTTGGAGTAGTTTTTGATGACAATCGGGCTGGAAATTTCAAAAAAATCTGGCAACCTTGCTCGGCGCTCAATTAAAATATCAGATTAGCACAAAGCAGGGTGGCCAGATTGGCCTTTTTTAAAGTCTGTTGGCCTTAGAAATTATACGTTTGGCCTTTTTCTGGATTTGGCCTTAAATTTGGCCTTTTTTAAAATTTACTCTTCAAAATACATAATAATCAATATTTCTCATATATCGTAACCTTACCAGATGAAATCATATTCATCATTGTTCAATAAATGTTCTATGCTTGTTTAATCACTGTTACCACTCTCTTGTCATGGAAAAGTACTAGATTTGACTGAAAAAAACACTAGATTCACAAAAAAAACACTAGAATCATAAATACACGATCATTTACATGCACAATGTACAAAAATGACAGCCAATGGTGTTAGTGAGTGCTAAAAGTTCTTAAAATTTCAAAATAGAACTGAATTTCCTTGAAAGTGAGAGCCCTGAAGTCATAGCCGTAGGGGAGTAAAACATTTTGGGGGGGCGAACAAAATTTTCCAAAATTTGGCCTTTGCAAATATATTGTCAAAAACGCAGTATTACTCACAATCATCTCTGTGGTAGTGTAGTCTAAGAACTCCACACTCATCAAATGTAAGCTGACAAAATGCAAGCCTACTATAAGGTAGGCTACGCTACCTACTTTAGTCTACTTTGAACACTTTTCACAGTCATTTGTGTGTATTTTTTAAAGTATTTATGCTAAATATCTCAAATTTGGTCATCATTGGGTGTAACTAAACAAAAAACTCAAGTCCACTTTGAAAAGCACTACAAACACATTGATGCAGCCAAACAACAATAGGTGAGGGCTACTTTGAACACTGTTCAAACTTATGCACACCAACATAGCGTTAAATTGCTAAAAAACACTAGATAGCAGAAAAAAAAACACTAGAACACTAGATGCAACCCAAAAACACTAGATCTAGTGGAAAAACATTAGGAGTGGCAACACTGTGTTTAATAGTCGTAATATGACGCCGGCGCCGAGTCAGACTGCGCTCACCGCCATGGCAGCCAGTGGTGCCAGATGTCACCACTGTAGCGGATTAAAACTCATCCACTACAATCCTATTTTATACTTGCTACCTTTTGGGCTACTTTCAGAATTATTTTGCTACAATTTATTAAAATCCGGTACAAGTTATAAAATATCGATAAATATGAATATTATTGATATTATTTTGGAATTATAATATCAATGCTCAAAAGTAGGTAGCCTAGCCTATCATCATTTTCAGCCTGTGGGAGCCCACTGCAGAGCGTAAGCCTTCCCCTTTTCATGCCAATTTACATGATTATGTGCTAGTTGGTACCAATTGGTTGTATTGCATTGTTTGTCAATGTCGTCCCTCCATCTCTCTTTTGGTTTTCCTTTCTTTCTTTTAGTTTCTCGTGGTGTCCATGTTGTTAATTTTTTAGTCCATCTTTGTCCTGATATCTTGCTATAACTTATGACCTGCCCAGGACCATTTTAATTTCTTGATTGTGCTTAATATATCTCGTAATTTCGTTTGATTTCTGATCCATTCGGCAGTCTTTTTATCTCGCCATGTTAAACCCATCATGATTCGTTCATGTGCTCTCTGCATAGTTCTTAGTTTAAGTGTTAATTTCTTTGTAAGGTTCCAAGTTTCTGCACCATATGTAGCGGTTGGAAGGATGCATTGATCGTAGACTTGTTTCTTGAGAGAAAGAGGCAGTTTTGACTTAAATGTCGAACTTGCTCTTCCGAAGGCTTGCCATCCAAGTGATATTCTTCGTTTGATTTCATCTTCTTTATTGGAGTAGGTTGTAATTTTTTGGCCAAGATATATATAGTGATCAACTTTTTCGATAGTCGCTCCGTCCAAAAGAATATTGTTGCCGATGTCTGCCAGTTTGTTGAACATAACTTTCGTTTTGTTAAAGTTCATATGAAGACCAATCTTTTTGCTTTCTGTATTGAGTTCACTTAGCATTGTTTATAGTTGTTTAGGCTGCTCAGATATAAGGATGATGTCATCAGCAAAACGTAAATGGCTTCTGTACTCACCATCAATTTTGATTCCTTTTTCTTTCCAGTTAAGTTGCTTAAAAATTTCTTCTAAGGCTGCTGTAAAAAGTTTTGGAGATATTGTGTCACCTTGACGTACCCCTTTTTGAATCTGAAATGGTTCAGAGTCTTTGTGCAGCCGAATTATAGATGTATTTTTCGCGTAAATGTTTTTGAGAAATTGAGTGTATGATTGGCCAATTCCCTGTTTTTCCAATGCTAAAATGACAGCTGATGTTTCAACAGAGTCAAACGCTTTTTTATAATCTACTGTATTAGTCCAAGGCAGAGTGGGATGTTATATTCGTTTGTTTTTTCAATTAATTGGTTGATAGTATGCAAGTGGTCCATGGTTGAAAACCCTTTCCTAAAACCTGCTTGTTCTCTCGGTTGGTGGTAGTCCAAATCTTTAGCAATTCTGTTGGTAATTACTCGGGTAAAAAGTTTGTAAATTGTTGGAAGAAGACTAATCGGACGATAGTTTCCCAAGTCATTTTGGTCTCCCTTCTTGTGAAGAAGTATGATGATAGCATTCTTCCAGTTGGAAGGAATTTGTCTTGTTTTAATGCATTCCGTAAACAGATGGGCAAGGGGTGATGAAATTGTTTCTTCTGCATCTTTAAGTAGGTCAGGCGTGATATTATCTTCACCAGCCTATACCAGCCTAGCCTATACAGAAACGTAAACAGTGGCGTACCGTGACCACTTTGACAGGGTGTTCAGTGACGGCAAAGCAACAGCGGGGGGTCTGGGGGGCCCCCCCCAGAAAATTTTTAAAATTAACATTGAATTTGGTGCGTTCAGAGAGCATTTTCAGCACAAATTCTGAACATGAACAGAACTGACAAAAATAATGTTGTCGGAATGGAGAAGAATACAAAATAGATATTTATTTGACAGCGCATTGAATGAAAGACTTAATAATATCAATCATTAAGTTGCATTTCTAAAGTCACATACTTCAGTTCACTTTTTATTTCCGACCATCAAAGCGAACAATATTACTTGCCATAACACAGCAGTAGTCTGAAAAAACGCGAAAGTTAAAGCGTGCTCGAGATGGAAATGATTTACTTCATGCAAGGATTAGGCACGGTCGCAACACCTTGAGAAATGTACAAGCGAATTAAAAACAAACAGGTGAAAGTTAAAACAAAAAACAATAGCGAAGCAACTCGATAATAAACAAGAAAAGAAAGTCGATTGCTATGTTGGTCGGCTGTACGTTTATCCGCCGTACTACTTAGTAAAAACGAAAATGTTTAACACCTCGACTACAGAAGAAAAATTCATCTATAGCATAATTCGATTCTTCTTGTTTGTGCAATAAATTTTTGAATTATATCGTCGTATAAAGCTTGCTTTTGCTTCAGTTCTAGCAAAAGTTGTTTCCAACGATGATCACCCCAAACTCTAATC
The DNA here is from genome assembly GCF_918807975.1 of Aplidium turbinatum. NCBI lineage: Eukaryota > Metazoa > Chordata > Ascidiacea > Aplousobranchia > Polyclinidae > Aplidium > Aplidium turbinatum. The sequence goes on from NC_137472.1 coordinate 54,439,777, forward strand.
CAACAAGCTAAAACTTGCTATTGCCTGGGATTCCCCCAATGACGCGCCAAGGTGTGCAGATCAGCGAGTGCACAGCCTGGCTGACCTAAAACCATTGCTGTTTTCGCTGCCTTGTGACGTCATTTTTCTTAATTGTTTATTTTAAATAGCACTCGCCAAGCTGTCAGTGCACGGTAGGCACTTTAACATTACCCACTGGTCGAAGAGGTACGCAATCATGCGTGACAAGTTCATTCGCAATTCAGCTGATTTCAGTCATGTGACTCGTGACGTGTTATTCTGATCGAAAAATTTTGATACAAAGAAATTTAACTGAATGCTTCACCACAACCCCCGTTGCCTAATGGTTAGGGCAGAGGAGTATAGTAATTTCGATTTTGTGGGTTCGATTCCCACCCTCTGCTAATACTATTTTTTCATCTGCAACTGAACTGAGTGCAAGAAGGATCTTAATGGTAGCCACTTTAACAAGTCGAAATTGTAACTAAAACACAAATATTGATTGAACATGTCACGCATGATTGCGTACCTCTTCGACCAGTGGGTAATGTTAAAGTGCCTACCTCAGTGCACACCCAGCTTAAAGGTAATGACCGAAAAAAATTAAAGGCAATGACCTCACACGTTGGAGTATTAAAATTAGAAGGGGACAAGTTTTGCAATTGAAAAGAAAGCAATCAGCATGCAGCAAGATGTTAGAATATCATGAAACTAAAGAACATCTTCAACCGATGGAATTTTTTTTTTCTGGATTTCTTGGGGTGTGCAGTGCACACCTTGAACACCCTGAATATACGCCACTGATTACGTAACGTGTTCACGTTTCAATCGATCGGTAGTCTAACACAACCGCCGGCTTGCCAGCCGAGTACTGTGTAATGTGCAAGGTGAATATATTGCCAAAGCTAAGCAACATTTTTACAGATGAAAAAACCAAGAAACACCTAAATAAAATACCAAACTCCTTTTAAAGTTCTCTCACTAAATTGTCCATGAAGTCACTGATTCAGAAAAAATAGCAGAAATTGATCTAAGTTTAACCATAGCGTGCCATGCATCTATTAGCTCAATTGATCACATTGGTGATGTGGTGAAGTATCATTATGGTAATATTTTCACTAGTTACTGCTGTAAAAACAAAGCCTAGAAACAGAACACAAATTCAACTATTGTCATGAGAATTCGTTCTCACCTGTTGGACCACAAAATGTGTTGCAAAGACTTAGAGATAGACTTTAGAGATAGACTTTCAAATATTTAATAATGAAGTGCACCCCAAATATGATTGAATTGCACAACAGTGCAGGGCCGTAGCCTGACCGCAGAGCAAAGGGGGGCCGAAAAAAGAAAAAACGGGAAAGATGGGCAAAAGTGAGTTTAGCCTTTTTTACAAATTTGAGTCTGGCAACCCTGGCACAAAGCACAGTCAAAGAAAAGCCTGAAAAGGTTCGAAGGTTGAATAAAGCTTAAAATTTCATTTTTTCCGACCAAGATTCATTAACTTATAGCTTAGCTTAGTCAAGTTACCTGATACGTAATTGCTCTTTCAGCTGCTGGGTCTGATTAATTTGCTTCATCATAGTTCATAAGTTTATGTTAAAGCTTGGTTATTGCAATCATGAATGACTTGGATGCCTTGGAAAAGCATATTGATCATATGCTGGTAAGTTTTCACTTTCTTGTGTAAATTTTGCCTCATCTAATGAAACCCAATGAATCAAACTTTGTAGATAGCAACACTTTAAGCATACTAATTTCTTATCTGGCATTTATTTTCTACTCAAGCCGAATATTTTTCATCTAAATCATGGTCACTAGTCAGATGTTTCAGTGCATAACAAATCGATATCCATTCTGGTAACAGTCACACTTTTGTCAGTCTAACCAATTGCCTGTGCATCTGACTAATGTGATCATTCATACTGTGTACTGTATTTGAAAAAAACGTGCACTTGTTTCTAAGTTTTAATGGTTTCACTTTGAATAGCTTAAGTACTCGAATTCATTAAAAAACCACACAAAAAAGACGGCTAGTTTAAATAATTTTATTACTTGCTGTTAATACAATTTTATTAATTTAAACAAAATACAATTACTTGCTGTCTAACTTTAACGTATGTGCAATCACCAAAATAATTAATTTCATGAAAATTTATTTTTGGAAATCATATTTATTGCAATTCTACTTGTAAAGACTTTGAACCACCAACATCTACATGGTTACCAAAATTAATTGAGTGAGTTCCTCGTATTGAATTAATGTTGTTCGTCAATATTTTTGTCCAATAAGTGCCCATGCATATAAAGTGGTCCATGAAATGCCTTCCTTAGTCGCATAGGCTACCAAAAGAGTTGAAGCATCCATTCTTGAATTTTTAAATTTTTTATTTACAGTTGTACGCTTTAAAACTAACTACAATCGCTGCACTATCAGTATTATGATTTCATAGAGCTGTGCAGTCTTTCCATAAGACTTGAGATAGTGGGCTGTTATTTATGAGTACATTGCTAAGCTTTTGTTTACTAGTGCTTGCTATGTTGTAAAGTATCTACGAGCATAGATCAACTGCAGATTAATGCTATTAATTATAAAATTACTACTATCTATACAGGATCAACGCAAGATATGCAAAGACATACTTGTTGTTATTCAAAATTCAATGCAGAGTCCTATGACACAACACCAGCTCTTCAGTGCTTTAGTAAAAGTCTGTGGAAGTGTATATCAACTTGTGCAGAACAATGCAACTGAAATGAAAGTCATGCAAGAACGTATTAAAATGCAAAAAAAGTTCTCAGGTCTTGTTTTCCAACAAGGCGCTTCAAATTTAGAATATTCTGCAATGTCGCTTTCAAACGATTCCTTTTCTCAACAACCATCTCAATCAAGTCAGTCACTATTCAGCTCTTCATCTTCTTCCATGGGGCTGTTAAAAATGATGGAAAACAGTGGACATAAGTATAAAGTTACAGCAGAGCGTGTCACTAGGGGTTCCTCCGAAAGAATCGTGCTTGATCCAGTTGCTGATGACGTGAGGTTTCATACCTTTAACAGAAACAACTTTTGTTCTGATTCTAACTCTGAAAGAAATTCCACAAATTCATCAGACAGTGTTTTTCATGGGTCAACTACCCGTGGTGGTGATATGTCCGTGTTAAATATAGAAGATATTTCAGTAACTACAAACCATTTTGAAGCGCATTGTTCAAAGCTTTCTTCTCCGGCACAGCATCCTCAACCAAACTCTATGACACGAAGTACTAGTGGTCCAAACCATCAACCAGTCTCAACCCAGGAATCTGTTTCGAAAGGATCTAATTCACCTTGCCAGTAAGATCAGATATTAATTTGATGTTAAATTGTTTGTTGATTTGTTGGTTCTAAAGGGGAAACCAACCACTTAGTGAGAAAGATAAGGGCATTTGTCATGTCCGATTCAAATACGGTAACTCATTTCACATCTTGGAAACAAAGTTAATATTAATAATGAAGATTCTGTTCAAAGAGGCAATATCCTGTTTTATATTTTATGCTGACCTTCAACAAAAGATAAATAAATCGTATTGTCTATATTTGTTTTTAATTTTAAAGAACGTTATTGTTAGAAGACCATTTTTATGTATTTTCAATGCCTTGACAGGTTATCTCCAAAGAGTAACAATTTTGACTTCCAGTCAACGATGCACGAAGATCATACCAATTTAAACAATCATATTGCACCTCCACCATCCAATGGATGTCTTTCAGCTGCTGGTGATGCATGTTGTGCACCTCATCAGGCCTCTTGCCAAGGTTTTTGGTTTTGTAATTCAATTATAAAGTTTTGGTTAATATTCACATTCACCTATACATACAGTTATTGAATTAAGGGTCCTCAAAATTGGACAAAATTTAACAAAATATGATATATATGTCGTAAACCTAAACCAGCTCATAACTAAATCGCATTATTTTGATATATTCACTTCAAATGGAATGGCTGTGGCCACCTGCAGATGGGTTGTACTAGAGTGACCTGATTGGTGATGTCACCTGACCACAAAAAAATGTTTTTACTGTAAATAGCACTTTTGTTGGTACTACCATCTGTGGGAATTTTTGCAGAAATACGAGAGGCTTTGGACTACTTTATGGAACGCCGGCTAGCTTATCACAGTGATTGGTTTAAATTTGAAAGATTAGGACTTAAACTTAGCGATCAGGAAATCACTCACATTGAAGAAAATAACAAAGGTCATTCATATGCTGCAAAATTCAAGAAATTAGAGAAATGGTGTAAAAGTGAGTTTGCTTTGTTGTTGCTACGATTTTTGCAGACGAATTCGAAACGATAGAGGTGTGCGCTTGGGTAACGCATTTCAAGAACAGCTCTGCATTCAGTGACACTTAGTAGATAGAATAATTAGACAACAACGAAAGCTTCACTCTGTCAAACTCGGTGACCTGCCTGTGTCAGCAATTCAAAGCCTCTACAATCTTGCGAAGCTACTACGAGTAAGCTTGCGTAGAAGGTTTCTCAGTCCGAGAATAAAGACTCCTATAATTAATCAATGAAAACAAGTGTAACTTTCTTTTGCCTATTTCTTTCCTCTTGCTTTCATTTCATATGAAGTTGCTAAACCATGAGTACTTATTAGGCTACTTCAAAATAAAACGATTTTAAATTATTCTTTTTTTAAAAAATTCTTTGTCTTTGAAATGGAAAACAATTTTTCTAATTTTTAAGCAAAACAATTTTCCAAGAATATTCGGCACAAAAGTGTTTAAAAAAGCGCATTGTGTTGATTTTGAATCGAAATTTTTGTGCAGAATTTTGCTTTCAACCAAAAGATTTCTTCTAACAGTTTTAATGCTAATTACCTAAAAGCTTACCCATTGATATAGTATACAAATGTGTGTTATACTTATTGCCGCCCACTGTATTAAGTTAAAATGAAACTAATCTTCCAGGACGCAAGTTTATCAGTAGACAAGATGTGCTTGATCAACTTGAGAAGACGTGGGATGTAACGTTCAATGGAAAATGAATTGAATATCTTCCAGATGCACCCATCTTTACATCGTCTTATTCCGGTCTTGGAAAGTATTACCTGTCATCGAGGTAGATAATGCGAAAGTGGGTTTAGTCTGGAAGAAAGTCACCATGTAAATTAAATAGTTTGAAGCTTTCCTACCGAAGCCAACCTACCAACTACAGAAGCATGTTTGATACGCTTAACTTCAAGCAGGAGTGGACAGTGACGGACACATTTGAATATTCCTAGGTTTTCATGTTTTGTTCCACACGTTTTTGTTTAGAATATCTTTAAATCCCACCAATTCAGATCATGACTGTACATTGTACACTGGTGGCAATTGACAACAGCAACTTTCAAGATTTCGTCATTTTTGCATGCTGTGTAGCACCAGTGCACTACCTTTCTCACGACTAAAAGCTGTGCTGATATGCATGCTGTGTAGCACCAGTGCACTACCTTTCTCACGACTAAAAGCTGTGCTGATATGGTAATCGTAGCGCAACTTAGTAATGTGCTCGCTGTGTCAAGTGAATGCACAGCTTGCTGTTGATGATCAGCAAGAACCCTCCCTTTCAACTTCACGTTTTCATTACTTGTCATAATTTTTTTTACCATTATTTTAAGCTTTTCATCATCATGTGTTGGCTACCAAGCTTAAAACTTTTTGCTGTTATTTTTATTGTATTTTTGCCGTATACGTATGTATCAGGTGCACCAGAAAAAAATGAATCGCTTTTTGGTGATTATTTTCTCTGGGATTGCAGTACCAAATTTATTGAAGTTTACACACAGTTCCCATATGACACAGTCAACGCTTTTACAAAGTATCTGAGATATCATAAACATGTTTTGTGATTAGTGTAAAACTCAAAAGAACATCTCAAAAATCCCTTCGATTTGTTTCGTTTATTATTTGAAGTGGGAATGTTCAGTCTACATATTATAACTCTGGAGTTGGTAGGCTGGGACCACAGTCACGCTAACGTAATGACTGCAATACATGTACCTAGTTTTGCCGTCCGTACAGCCATCATTGGAAAAGTTGTGAACTTTCAAAACATGCATTTTGTAGATCTAAAGCTTGAAATTCTTATACGTATTACGTATCTGTGTTTTGTTTTCTTTTTTCAATGTATTTTCGTCTTGTGAGATCTCTGTTTATTTAAAACAATTTATATTTATTTGCAACTGAAGAATGTAATTTTAAATGTGCCTTTAAGTCCAAAATTCCCAAATTAAGTTGTTATTTACATGTTTTAAATCAACTTCCCACCATGGTATCTTTCAGAGCCTTAAATTATGGATCAGATCCTATGGTCATTGGTCACTTCTAAAACATCTTGTGCTGCTAGCCTTTGGATCAAAGATTCAATTACGTCTAGTTTCGGCTTTCTTTTAGAACAAATTCGAGTCTATGTTTATAGCCTAGTTTATCTTTGCCGATATGATCATTTAGAGCCCCATTACAAATGCGCTGTAGACATGATTGTGTTTAAAAGCATGTCTTTAAATTTGATTCCTTCGGGGGGGGTTTTTAACTGTACATTTCACACGGTGCTTTTCAACATTCTAGAGTTTGCTTACTGTAAATATCTGTTGAACAGCATATTAATGTATATATTTGTTCGTTTTCTTTACGTGCAATTTTTCAAACATGCCATGTGGCCTTTTATAGTTAGTCCAAGACTAAGCTGTAGCTGAATTTAATTCTCCAATCCAACTGCTTGTACGTTTTGTTGTCAAAGATGCTTTTCGTTAGGCGAAATTGGCGTGGTTATATTTTACGAACTGTTTCAGCTTTTCCGTAGGATTCGTTTAAATACTGTTCACCCGACTTTACCACTTTGAGTTCACTTCCTGGTATCTTTCACATAGCAAGCTAACGTACACCCTAGCTTAGGGTGCATTATCTGCCCCTCATTTTTTTGTTTGATTTTTTGCAGTGGATTAAAACGTTCCTTTTTATGATTGTTGAAGATGTGCAACTTTTCAGAAGAATTCATTAACATCTAGGGGTACCACAATTGGATTAAATTATGTCATTTTGTGTTATTTTGGGGTCATTCCATGGCTACTGGTACAGTTGTAGAACCACATGTCGTAGATTTTTTATGAAATTTTATATGTAGAACCTCCGTGCAATTCTGAGAAAAGTGATTCCAATTTTACCAAAATCGGCAAAGTACTTTTTGAGATATCGACGATTGAAAATTTGCCCTTTTCGTGATCGCTCATGCGTAAATATTAACTTCAAATTTTGTTTGACTTATTATGAAGGTGTTTCAAATGGTAACTTGAAAATTCCACTGCATATGAATTATCCAAAGTAAAGAGATTCTAAAAAGATATATTGTTTGTTTGTTTTTATATCACTACAGGCCACCAAGTGGCTAGTTTCACACATGATTATTTGTGATCAGTCATGCATGACAAAACTTTGAAATGAGGTAGTTTGCTGTAGTAAGTGTATCATGTATTTTTTAAAGTGAAGGGTAGCACAGTTTAAACAACTGACTGAGGGGAGACGTTAAAACCAATTCCGTGACCGGTTACAACGTCGTATGCAACGATTACAACGTTAAATTGGGATTCTCATGAATTGGACAAACACAAACTGAATGGCTTCCGGAAGCTCCTACCAAAACGCACCATTTTGGCCTTAATGTGCAAAATTTTAACAAACCAATCTTCATATCTGGTTGTCTCTTTTTAAACTCCTGATACAACTCATTTAGTGTCACCAAAACCAATCTTCCAAAACCTCAACCACGTCAACAAAGGGCTTTCTCTCAAGAGATTATTGATTCTGTTTTGAAGTTCTATGAAGATGATAAATTTAGTAGGTTACGTCCAGGTCAAAAGGATAAATTGTCTGTGGGCAAAAAATGCTATCAACAAAAAAGATTGGTTTTGGTGACACTAAATGAGTTGTATCAGGAGTTTAAAAAGAGACAACCAAATATGAAAACTGGTTTGTCAAAATTTTGCACATTAAGGCCAAAATGGTGCGTTTTGGCAGCAGCTGAGAAAGCAGCAATGGCAAGAGCAATACTAAAGAAAATGAAAAGTTTCAGACAGCCATTAAAAAGATTTGGAGAAGGTTTTGGAAAACCAAGGTTGATTCCAGTGTTGCCGGCCACTATGTTGGCCGATCTAATCAATGAAGAACACTGGAATCAACCTTGGTTTTCCAAAACCTTCTCCAAATCTTTTTAATGGCTGTCTGAAACTTTTTATTTTCTTTAGTATTGCTCTTGCCATTGCTGCTTTCTCAGCTGGCAGTGTCTTGGTGCTGAAAAGGGCAAAGGGAGCAAGTTCCCCAGACAAGTACCATGTGTGTAGCATGAAATACTTGAGTGCTACCAGAGAGCTTGTATTCTTCTTTGTTGGTGTAAGACTAAGACTTCAACAAAGCGTAAGTCGTTTGTTGGTGCATTGACTTGGCACGGTGCTAAAAACCAGTACCAGCCATAGCACAACAAGATAAATTTGACAAGATGTTTAAACTTTGCAATTTGAATGTAATACACCATTTGCACGTCATGAACCAGTATGCCTGATAGAAAGCAAAGAGATAAGTGTTCAACCATGTCGGAGTCGGCGTTTTTGTAATAGCAAAGTACTGGATGCACAGTTGCTTGGGCGTGTGGCCAGTGAAAGCCCTGCATTTTTTTTTTGCACATGAAAGGAATAATTCTCTGAAAAGACCATTGCAATCAAAACTTCACCTTCTTGCAAATTTTCTTTTCTGGACTTGTAATAATTTGATTGTGCTTTGGACACATAACTATGTGGAAGAAGTTAGACCAGCTTCTCAATCAAGGTTTCTATGAAATCTGAAACACTCGTGATCATCGTAACAATTTCTGCTCTATCAACTGTCGCCCAATGTTTAAAAGTGATGTCTTCGTCATGATCCTCAAACAGCGAGTTAAGGTGGCTTCTCAAAACTTCTAAAGATGGACATTGGTCACACTTGCAAAACATGCATTCTCTTGAGGTAATATCACAAACCATAAAAGAAAGCAAGTCTTTGTAAGATTCTGCCAAGTTTCCCGCATCTATCGGTAACTTGGGATTCTCATGAATTAGACAAACACAAACTGAATGGCTTCCGGAAGCTCCTGCCAAAACGCACCATTTTGGCCTTAATGTGCAAAATTTTGACAAACCAATTTTCATATCTGGTTGTCTCTTTTAAACTCCTGATACAACTCATTTAGTGTCACCAAAACCAATCTTTTTTGTTGATAGCATTTTTTGCCCACAGACACTTTATCTTTTTGACCTGGACGTAACCTACTAAATTCATCATCTTCATAGAACTTCAACACAAAATCAATAATCTCTTGAGAGAAAGCCCTTTGTTGACGTGGTTGAGGTTTTGGAAGATTGGTTTTGGTGACACTAAATGAGTTGTATCAGGAGTTTAAAAAGAGACAACCAGATATGAAGATTGGTTTGTCAAAATTTTGCACATTAAGGCCAAAATGGTGCGTTTTGGTAGGAGCTTCCGGAACCCATTCAGTTTGTGTTTGTCCAATTCATGAGAATCCCAATTTAACGTTGTAACTGTTGCATACGACGTTGTAACCGGTCACGGAATTAGTTTTAACGTCTCTCCTCAGTCAGTTGTTTAAACTGTGCTACCCATCCTTTCTTCAATTTAAAAAATACATGGTACACTTACTACAGCAAACTACCTCATTTCTGCTCAAATATCCCACTTCATATTTGGCAGCTAGAAAGCCAAGAAAATTACCTTTCATTTAAGCCAAGTTGCAGAAAAATCGAAGTAGAGTGTTTTTTGCTATAAGCGATCAAAGTTTCGTCATGTATGACTGATCACAAATAGTCATGTGTGAAACTAACCACTTGGTGGCCTGTAGTGATATAAAAACAAACAAACAATATATCTTTTTAGAATCTCTTTACTTTGGATAATTCATATGCAGTGGTATTTTCAAGTTACCATTTAAAACACCTTCATAATAGGTCAAACAAAATTTGCAGTTAATGTTTACGCATGAGCAATCACGAAAAGGGCAAATTTTCAATCGCCGATATTCAAAAAGTACTTTGCCGATTTTGGTAAAATTGGTATCACTTTTCTCAGAATTGCACGGAGGTTCTACACATGAAATTTCATAAAAAATCTACGATATGTGGTTCTACAACTGTACCAGTAGCCATGGAATGACCCCAAAATAACACAAAATGACATAATTTAATCCAATTGTGGTACCCCTAGATGTTAATGAATTCTTCTGAAAAGTTGCACATCTTCAACAATCATGAAAAGGAACATTTTAATCCACTGCAGAAAATCAAACAAAAAAATGAGGGGCAGATGATGCACCCTACCCTAGCTGTCTCAGATGTTAAATCAATGCAAAAAGTACAGATTTTGTTTGCTGGGATGATCAATATATGTCGCATAAATAGTTTCAACAAATTGACGCGACAGTATGCTATTTTATTTATAATTTATACGAATGGAAAGAAGTCTAAACTAGCCTACCGTAGGCTTAATAGAATTTTACGTTTGTTTTTTTATTATTTACCAAAATTCTATGAAACTGTGGTTTTTTTAAACTGCGTGTTTATTTTGTACGATAGGAATTATGTTGCGTTTTAAGTAACATAGCTACTTTTTTGTGATCGAAGCTCACAATAGACGGCAATGTGTCTTCATTGTTACTTTAAAACTTTTATACTGTAGTACATTGTAGTCTATGTTTTGTACCCATGATCAATGCATGAACTAATTTGCATCAATCTCATGTTCATTGTGTATTATGACGTACGCTAGACCAATTATTTGTTATTATTTGCGTCCGTATTTTCAATTGATCAATTCAATTTGTATTTTCAATGGATCCAGATTCGGTTTTACTCCTCTGGAGAAGATGGCCTATTTTTTCCTTGTAGCGTTTACCTCTTTGCAACCATGTAGATAACTTTCCAAGTAATCTTAACCCCCAAAATTCAGTCCGACCTTTTTGCCTCATCCCTCACGTATTATTTCCATGTTACTGGTATGTTTAACTGTACAATCGTATTTAATAATTAAATGAATAAAAAGGTTGTGGCTTTTCACTCAAGGTCGACATGTTAGCTATTGTAAAATACCTCAAGTAAGTTATCGTAGTTAAAGTTTTTGGCATACCGGTTACAGTAAAACCCTTTCAGTTATGATAAATTAAATTCATGAGACTGCTTATGACGAAAGCAATTTGGTTTGGTGTTGATTTCGAAATAATGTTTTACTAGGGATGGTAGCATTGACTCAGATGTCACTGTGGACCGAAAAATTGCGTATATCGGTGACCATCTCGTAAATCAATCTCCCCGCTAGTAATGGAACTATGTCTACCGGACTACCGATGACCGAAAATTATAGTTTTTAACCGCATTCTTGTCCTGTTGCTAGAAGCTTAGGTACAGTAGCCTAATTGCTGAAGATGCAAAAATAGGAAAGACTTAGATGTCTGATTCGGGGTTGTCACCAAAATAGCGCAAACCTTTATACCGTATTTCAATGGTGATGTGTGCAGTTCCATGTGTTGAACAATTAATTCCAATGTAAAAGCCCTTACCGTGATAAAGATTTTCCGCATAGGCCTAATAAGGCTAGTCCACGCTTGGTTAATGGTTATCTTTTCGCCAGTTAAGCACAGACAGGTAACCTAGGCGTTCATATTGCAAGGTTTCAAGTTTTTTTAATGGTTGATAACTGTCATTAAAGTAGAACCACTGCTGGACGTAACCGTAGTCCTTCGATAATGCAAAGGTAACGAATGAGTCTGAAATGAGAAGTGTCAGCCCCGATAGCTCAGTGGTTACGCGCCCGCCCGTACTAGACTCTCTTGGATTACTACCTTAACGCGGTGAGAGAGTTTCAGTGTCTCGATGACCTCTGGAGCTATCTACTGGCGGGAGCATCTGCTCCTGGTAGGGCCACCCAGGCCAGGTTGGTCGAAAGGTAAGGCCAGACAAAACGTAGTCCCTCCACCAAGGCAGGAGAGTCTTCTAGTCCAGTAAGACAATCTCCTAGTGATGGTGACACAAAATCAAATCACTCTCTTCCAACCTGCCATGAGCCAGCATGGAAGCAGTAGCCTACGGCTTGTGAAATCACATGGAATAATATGTCAACCTCATGGACCGGTCTCAACTTGGCGACACTGAATGAGTTGGCTCAAAATCGCCACTCTTGGAAGCAAATAACCCATGTTGATGCGTAATCTGCTACAGGCGGAGATGACGACTGATAATGATAAAATAGACATTAAAATAGCCATTTTTATCAATTTTGAATTTTTAAAAATAAATTTTGCTTGAATAAAAATTAAGCTTATTATAAGCATGCAAAGTAAACTTGAAATCTGGTTTAAAACCCTATATGCAGTGTCCATGACCAATTGGATATTTGTATGTTTGCAGGCATGGTAATTGATTGAAATTATAATGAAGACTAAAAACTATAAAACAGCCATTCAAGGTTTCAGATTGTTTCAACTGACGTCATTTGGTTCAGGGTTGGTTGCAGCTGAGTCAGTTCCAAGTTCCAACAAATTCGACACCCAGCGGCGGGGGATCTGGTGGGCCTCCACCAGAAAATTTTGAAAAATTACTTTGGATTTGGTGCATTCTGAGAGCATTTTCAACAAAAATGTGGGTATAAATCCCCTAGTATAAATATTCCTGTAAAATGGTGCTGTCCGGTGGCATAGCAAAAGGATAAGATCATGTTTTCTTGGGAATTTTTTGGTAACTTAATAAAGCTAAGTCTCTATGTTTTCTTGTTGCTAATTCCTGGCTGAGATATTTGAATGTTTGGTATTGGCAAAACTCGCTCTTTTAATGGAGTTTCGTTTAAAATTAGGCAAACTTTGTTTTAGAGACATAGAGACTGAAAGCATCATTCTGATATAGTGCCATCAAACTGTTTTTACTTATTCTCACCGTATCTCGCTAATTACTGTATATTCGCTTTTTCCTTACCAGTAGCCTATGCTGTATTGTATGTAGGCCTATAGCCTATGCCATTTTGTATTTCTGCATCGCTTCTTGTATTCCTGTTTTATATTGTACTGTTAAATTTCGTGTGTGTATTGTTTTTTATTTTGTAATGTATGCAATATATATTTGCGTTCAACTCCGACACCGTTCCATGTCAAATAAGCTATGACACCACACGGGTGTGGCAGACTTGATGACCAGTTCGGTCCTTCTCAGTGCTTCCACTTTTACAAAGCTAGATTACCACTTGTATTACCACATTTGTCCTCAGATTACCACATTTTTTACTGTGATTTTTTACCCGATCTTAACCGTATTTCGACTTACTTTTACATTAACACAGTGGCTATTTTTACCCACTTGTTGCCATAGTTACTATCAGGTGTTGTCAGAGTTAGGATTAAAGTTAGTAAGGGTTAAGGTAAGACTTAGGAATAAGGTTAGGGTTTTGATCTTTACCCAGAACTAAAAATTTTTCTAAAATGCAAGTTTTTGTTTTCAACAGCTTTAAACTTTTCTCAAATTACGACAGAATTCCTTATCCGGCAACGCTATTATTTGGTTATATTTACACTATATAGTGTAAGATAAGGCCTAAAACAACTACCGTAGCCTACTCAGTTTATTAACAGAACGTCCGAATTAAGAAAGCAAAGTACCAGTAGCTAAGCCAGGAATTTTGAAAGGGGGGGTTTTGACGCCCGCCGGTCTCTTCGCCAAAGGTGACACCCAGCGGCGGGGGTCTGGGAGCCTCTCCAGAAAATTTTGAAAAATTACTTTAAATCTGGTGCATTCTGAGAGCATTTTCAACAAAAATGTGGATATAAATATTCCTGTAAAATGGTACTGTCTGGTGGCATAGCAAAAGAATAAAATCATGTTTTCTTGGGCATTTTTCGGTAATAAAGCTAATCTCTATGTTTTCTTGTTGGTAATTCCTGGCTGAGATATTTGAATGTTTAGCATTCGAAAAACTCGCTCTTTTAATGCAGTTTTGTTTAAAATTAGGCAAACTTTGTTTTAGAGACATTGAGACTGAAAGCATCATTCTCAATATCGGACGTCACACGCGTGCCAAAGGGGGGGTTGTAACCTCCCCCCTGGCTACGCCACTGCAAAGTACTGTACTTGACACCGCAGCTAGAATCTGAAAGACATATTGACTATGAATATGATCACATGGTCACCCTACCTTCAAAGTCAAAAGTCAGGACGCATTCCAAAATCAAACCGAAAACAGTGGAACATGCTAGTCACATGCTATTATAAGTAGTTTTTTGCATATCTGTTCGATTTTGGAGGACAACAGTTTAAATGCTCTTATTTATTGATAGTATTTTATGTCAAATTTTCAAAATTTATAATTTCCACATTTTGGAACATTTCCACACAAAATTTCCATATTACCACATTTTTACCACAAATTTTTCATTACCACATTTTTACCACAAGCATGATGAAAATTCCACAATTGTGGTAATTACCACAAAAGTGGAAGCGCTGGTCCTTCTGCCACTCCCATCATCGTCAGCAAACATTAAAACAATTACCTAGTTCACATTGTAATCTTGTATTGTTTTTTCCACATGTGCTGTTGATGCAAATAAAAGAACTTCTCTTCTCAATATCGTGACGTCACATGTGTGCCAAAGGGGGGGGGTTGTAACCCCCAAACCCCTCCTCCCCCTTGACTACGCAACTGTTTTGAACGTTGCCATTCTGTTTGCTTTTATTTTCCGTGTACTTTTGCATTATCAACAAAAAAAAAACGTCCTGTTTGAAAGTGCCGCCCCCCAGACGTGCCGCCCGGGGCGGTCCCCCCCCCCCCCTAGCTACACCACTGCAAGAGCCTTTACAACTATGCGAAACTACCAGGAATAACCTATCACGGCTTTGTCAGTCCGAAGGTAAAGATTCAAAACCAACCACCCGAGTCGCCAGGATTTCTCATATTGTCGTGAATTCGACTTGAGCATTTAGACTGAACAAAATTTTAAGAAGGATAGAATAAATAAAACTTAATATTATGGTGAAAAATATCCTATAAAATGTTGTGAACAACAATAGTTCATCACAGGTCCATACAATAACAAGCATTGTTGTGAATTTGATACCTGTCTCAGGAGATGGTTTCTTTCTTTTTTAGATGATGTTTTTGAGGTCATCTTGAAGCGGAATAAAATACACCAACAGCAATCGATCGATATGGAAAAGCCCTGGTGAAACGAAACTGTGATTGCAAAATTTACAAAGCAAGTTTGATTGGAAAAGTTGTTTTAGGCTTTCTGACAGAGTGGGAATGGCAGCACTGAGTGCTGCCAGAATTGTAAACACATAGAAAATTACATCAAGTTCAGTTAGCCTACTATTTTCTATTTTCAGCGTTTATTGAATTACTATTTTCAGCATTTATTGCATTTCAGTCATTTATTATTAACATTTCACGAATAATTTTGTTTTGTTTAGATGAATTAAGATATTTTCCTGAAGAGGGCAGAAAGTTTTGCCGAAAACGTTTGAAATTATGTAGCCTATCTATTTCATGTCTGTATTAATTTTGAATTATACAATTCAATGTTATTAGGTTGTTATCGATTGTCTGTCTATTTTCTAATAAATTTTACAGAAGAAGTGTATAAGAAACGGAACCGGATTTCACTGTTTATTACCGAATCCAGATCGGATCTGAATCCTTTTTTTTTATATGGATCCTGATCTTAAGTTTGCGTAAGTTTTCTATTTTAATTTCAAACGCAAAAACATAAGGTCTTGGCCAGGGGCGCGGGAAGTAGGGGTGCTCAAGGGGCTGCAGTCCCCCTAGAGAAAATTCAGCCCCCCCTGGAATTTTTAATAATTGCTTCAGCCCCCCCTAGAAAATTCTGACAATTTAAGGTAGGCCTACATAACATAGGCCTACATAACATAATTTCAGAATTTTTTTCGAAAAATAATTGCTACGATGAATCGAGTTCCTGTTACATGTCGCGCTCATCATTTGCAATAAAGAGCCGTCAGTCACAGGGAGCTACACCTCTCAGTGGCGGTGCTAGCCACCTTCCCTACTAACACGGCGGTCCATCGTATATTGGACATCATTCTGCAATATTTACATTTCATGCGTACTTCTGAACATTACAATAATGCATGATATTGCTTTGTCATACCTGACCGACATGACAGAAGATAGTGCAATGAGAGGAGAAGCACGTGCAAACCAGATATCCCTGGTGCAAACATATTCGGCTTGGTAAAACAAGCACGCACGATGCGGCTTAATTTTGCGATTAGCCTACCTGCAGCGTTGAAGTTTTTCAGCCTGCAGAAGCCGTCGCAAGACAGCTCCAAAGATCTTTGCTTCTTCAGCTTTAGAATCAATCACCATTCTCCGCGAACGGATCAAAAATCTCAGAAAAGATGAATCCGTTTCCAAGCTTATGGCAGCAGCAAACGTCTTTGCGTCTGTCAATAACCTAAAGACGCCAAAGGATACCCGAGTGAGAAAAACTCCAGCAAGATTTCGAAACACAGAAGAATCGGATGCTTTGTCATCTGCGGGAGAAGGAGCGTAGAAACGACAATACATCGAAGCTCTTGATTTGGTTGAAGCTGAGCTTGATCGAAGATTCGACCAGGCGGATCTGCTTACAGCAGCCAACAGAGAGAAAGCCCTTTTGATCTGTGCAAAGAGTGAGAAAAGATCTGATACTGAGATCAGCTTACCCAATGCCACCAGAAAAGATCGCCTAAAAACGGAACTTACTTTGCTCAGCGATGTTGTAAGTGGAAAAACCGCAAACACCGTTCAAAAGGTTGCTGAGATAGGTTGCAACTAAACCCTCAAACACTAAATCTTTTCAAAGAAACGCGAAAATTCGTGGAGCTCTGCTTTTGCCTCTCGGTTTCGGTTGCATCATCACAACGTTCTTTTTCTGCTCTAAGACGCCTGAAAACGTGGTTGAAAAGCTCAATGACACAAAAACGACTTACGGTAGCCTACTCATCTTGCGTTGATGCTTGTCCACCAAAACATTTTAGACACTGTGGATGTCAAAAAACTCATGACACAGTTTATAGAGAAAACACCTGAGCAAAAATCAATCTTCGGAAGTGTGTGAGAGCTCATTTCCACAAACTGTCGTTTTCATATAACTTTCTAATTTGTTCGTTTTTATTTTAATTTTCTGAACAGCTGCTTTGCTGTTTGCCGTTCTTCATTTGTTACAATTTGCAATGTGTGTGTCTTAGCGTCATTTTTTTTACACAAGAAGAGACCGAATTCCCAGTACCAGTTTTAAATGTTCCCCCATGTAAAGGGGTCTGGGGGGCGAAGCCCCCCAGAAGCTGACAACACTACGACAGCTTCAGCCCCCCCTAGAGAAAAATAGTTCCCGCGCCACTGGTCTTGGCAGTGATGTACGCGCATACAAAAAATATTGACGCCGTCAGCGTAAACGCAAACGTTAGAAAAACCATAGGCTACGCCGTATGCGTCAACGTAACTTGTAAAAAAAGTTGACGGCGTCAGCGTCAGCGCATACACTAGCGTAAACTAATTTTGTTTGCTAGGTGCCAAACATTCACACGGTATAAACTACTCGAAACAAATAACTTTTATTTTGAATTTCCACAAAGATATACACAAGCATCTGAAAGTGTTCATCTGACATTTTGTTGTGTTTTGGTTCCAATATGTCTTTGCCCATTGAAAACATTCTTTCAACTGCAACGCTGGTAGGTATTGGCGTGTTGTAGCGAAAAAAAGACATTAAAAAGTATGCGTTGACGCTATGCGCTAAAAAAACGCGAAAACTATACGGCGTAGCCTCAAGCGCAAACTATCCAAAAAAATGTGGCCGCAAGCGTTAGCGCAAACAAAAAGTCTACGCCGCAAGTATGCGGCGTATACGTACATCTCTGGGTCTTGGCAACATTTCCAAGCAAGAAAACAGTTTTGAATCATTGCGTTTGTGGCAACTGGCAACACTGATATTGTGGTCAAGTGAAAGTTGATATTTTGAATTTGAGAATTGAGATTGAGAATTGAGATCCTAACCAGGCTTGCCAGATTGGCCTTTTTAGGGCCAAATTTGTGAAATTTGGCCCTTTTTAGAGGTAGTTGGCCCCCAAAAAAATGTTTGGCCCCTTGGCCCTTTGTTTTCAATATTTGGCTCTTTTTGGAAGCAGTTGGCACATACTATCAAACTAGCTATTTAAATGAATGTCTTTCGGAAATTGAGACTGAAAAGTGTTATTACGATTTTTTAGACAGTGTTTGGCTGACAATGTTTATGCCAATGCCAAAGATTGTAGAAGATGAAGGTTTAGAATTGTTCTTGTAGAATGTAGACTGTGTTGTTGTAACGTTATTGACGTTGTTAACGTTATTATGTTTTATTAGCAACGTTATTAACATTATTAAACAATTTGGCTCTTTTTTACCCAGTTTGGCCCTTTTTTCGACATTGTTTGGCTCTTTTTCTCAAAAGCTGTCTGACAACCCTGATCCTAACTTTTCAAATCCTAATCATTAGTTTTGCTTGACATTGCATGTTTACTCAGTACGGTATGTCACTATGTGTTGAAGTTTTTTGATGTTGGAGAGATAAGCATGCATGAGTTACAATGTAAGCTACTTGGCCTGCATTATTTTTATGAAATCAAGCTTAACACTCTTGTCCATTCTATAATCTATATACTCACATAGCCCCATTGTCAAAAATAAGGAAGTTTTTGGCCCCTTGTCCAAAAAGCTTACCCACCCCTGTTATACACTTCAGTACGAAGTAGTGGGCTACTGCATGTTATGAATCCAGTTTAAATAGAAAAAGTTTGAATCAGTCTTGTATACATAAAGCAGCTCCCTGAATTTAATATGGTACTGTATATACTGTTGATGTACCGGTATCGGTAACTATTTTTCCTAAATTTTAAAAAGTTGTCTGATGAAGCAAGTTTGTTGAAAAGATATACCTAAGGTAACACAATTATCTAAGACAGCAGAAGTATTACTGTCATTAGACCCAAACAAACTTTTTTAAATTTACTGTGATGGCATCCACAAGACTTCCTCTTCAAGTGCAGAATCCCAATACCCAACAAACAGAGATTGTTCAACAGAAGAATAATACTGTCAAGACTAAGCAGTTATTGACAACAGAAAATAATCATGATGTAGCATATTTTAGGTAAGGTGTAAAATAAATAGAAAATTTTACTAGGCTAGTTAATATATTATAAGTAATCTTTTTTCTTGTGCCCGAGTTACTTGAGTTTCATGAATATCTATCTGAAGCAGTTTTTCAGCTGTGTGGGGCTTCTGCATCCAACAGCTGTGTTGTTGCGTACAGACTCACCTACTGTGTACTATATCTGGCATTTAAAGATTTGGGTTAGCCAGACAGTTAATCTTTAGAGTATTTAATCTTAACAGTTAATCTTAAAAGTAGACAGTTAATCTACTTTTAAGCAATCTTGCCAATACATCATTACAGTTGATAAACAGTAGCCTAAATCAGTGTGTAACTTACTCAAGCATTATGCTGATGCTCTAACGTCTTTGTTATGTTTTCAATATAGCTGCTAGTAATTCATTGCATTGCCCACATAAAGTTAATCTAGATAAAATATGCTTTAAAATTTTTTTTAATTTTTATGGTTGATGTTCTGTTTATGTTACAATTACAACAAATATTTTGCCTCCTTTGTTCTGTAAACGCATTATGTCTTCGATAAACTAATAAATAAAGCACATCTGCAAAACACAAGTCATTAACATATATGTATACTGTTTAATGTTAGTCAGTTTCATGCAATCAAACTTTAAAAAGGTGGAAGGTCTTCCTTAACTAAACACAGTCACAAAAACTTTTGTGAAAGCTGAGAGGCACAAACTAAAGGATCTCTTGAAGCATTATGAACAAATATAGTATCAATGTAATTTTACAATAGCAGTTTTAATAAATTTAAGCTTGATGTCTGGTTTATCTAAGTTTGTAGAGGTTTGTATGCTGTTGTGCATAAGTTGATCATTTGAAGTAATATCATTTTCTATCAAATCTAATATTTTGTTTTTTGCAGAAATTTGTTACTTCAAGAACGAACTAAAATTCTCAATCTATGTAAAGTTTGGGAATACGTTCTCACGGAAATTGTAAAATCTGATGACATGGATGTTGTTTTGGTAGGGTAATTTCTTATTCAAAAATTTGTTGAATTTTTTTTTCGTGTCTTGTTAATGAAGGAAATCATACACAGAGCCATCAAACCAAATTACCAATAACTCATTTTTATATGTTATCAATTTCATAAAAAGCAATGAAAAAATGAATTAACAATATAAGCAATTAATTTTGAACCTGAATGTCACAACTTTTTTTGGTGATCACAACTTTTCACAGCCCTAAAATTATTCCTCTACTTGTTATCCAGATGTTTACCAAAATATATACATATGTTACGTCAATTTTTTCTGATGCAGAATTAATGTTTTTTGGCTGGTAAGATTTTTGGATAGTATGATAGCACTTAGATTAGGCTTACCGTTTTGTGGAAACAATTGCTTTAGTTAAGATACATTTTAATTGCAGGGATGTATTTTTCAGTTGCAGTAAAATTGAATTGCTTTCTTGCAGGGTGATATTCGAACAGTTGTCGGCCAAGGCCATCTTGTTGTTGATGAGCGATTTCTACAGTTTGAAGGCCTGATAAACAATTGTGAGTTCCACACAAGTGAAAAGGCAGTCACCTGTCAAGACTTGCAAGGTTTTTGGGACATGATTAATTTTCAGGTTTCTATTTATGTATATATTACTTGACTATGTTTTCTTTAAAAGTGTATTGCGCAAAAATAGAAATTGCTAGTCAAACTAATTCAAGTCATTCTAGTAATCTAGTCAAACTAATTCCAGTAAGTCTAGTCAAACGAATTACATTAATTTAGAAAGGACAAGAACGTGTTCAGAGAATTAGCTTATGATAGTGGAATTGGATGCGAACGGCTTGCCTTTTCTACACTTTAATTTTACTTAACCACGTTAATTGTTATAACATCATCATCATAATCCATCGTCGGTTTGTTCCCCACTAGTGGGGGTGGCCGATTGTTTCCACGCAGCAATTGTTTTAATCCCTTTTCTCCATTTCACCCTGTCCCTTGCATCTTCCTCCTTCAGTCCGACTTTTTTAAATTTATCCTTCACTTGTTGTTTCCACGTTCTTCTTGGACGACCGCGTTTCCTCTTCCCATCCACCTTTAGATCTACGGTAGTGCTTTTCTAAGAAAACTTCCTTCCTCCCTCCTTATCACATGTCCATACCATCTTACTCCATTTGCCCTTGCCAGTTGGTCTATGGTCTCTCTCATCTCTAGTATATCCAACAATTCTTCAGTCCTTTTTTCCCTTCTCGTTTTCACCCCACACATTGCTCTCACCATTGACCTTTCCGTTCTTCTCAGGATTGCCAGTTCACTCTCTCTCAATACCCATGTCTCGCTACCATATAAAAAAGTATTGTATTTTACCAAATGCAAATGTCATCAAGGCAGCGGCATACGAAACTTCACAGCGTTTGAGAGCCACTGTTGTATTGTTAGCCAATAAAATGATGGTTTCTTAACGAAATGCATTTTCTGTTAATTTTTCCGATTGGAATAAGTTACCGTAAAGTTAGAGAAGGATTTTGATTGGTTTGGTCTATGTTTTAGGTTGAAGACATATACAAAAAATTTGAAGAATTGGAATTCCGAAAGAAAAATCAATGGAAAAATACCACTGCTGAAAACACTGTTAAACCAAAGAAGAAAGTAAATGTTACTAAAAAGCCTAAGAATGCCAAAAGTAAGGCTTTGCTAGACTATTTCATTAGTTTAATCAGGATGACCATGTCTGTTTCAAACTATTAACTAACGCAAACTATTTTATTGCTGTCATAGTTAGTTTCATTATTATTTTACCAGAACCGCTTGCCGTCAATCCAGCCGTTCAAGCACGCAAAGACGAGGCTCGTAAGCGATTGGCTTTAGCGAAGGCCGCGTTAAAGAAAGAACGTCGTGCATCCATAACCTTCGATGCTGGATTTTTCCAAGTAAGTTAAATTTTATTAGAGTACTCTGGCAAATTCGATTTTATTGTCAAACTTTCGCCTCACAAATACGTTTTTGTTTAATAAATTTCTTCCTAAAATAGAATGATTAAGTTTGTACTGCACACCATGTTAACTTTATATTTGTGTTTGTTGGAGATAACCATGTACGCCGTAGTTTTAGAGTCGGTTTATTTCAACTTATTTGCATTTTGTTAAAAAATTTTGTTCGCCAATAGTGCTGTTTCTCTGGCCAACACCAATGCGTATAATCTTAACACTTATCAATAAAAACTTAATGCTAAAGCTTCAAATTATGCGCTATAGGTTGACAGTCCAATTCGCGCTTCAATGAAGCAGCCACGGACACCTCAAGACAAGGATGTGAAGCCTCCAGTGACTCCTACCTCGGCTAACTTCATGCACGGCCGATTTATACAGCAGGCCATGGGAGTTGATGCTCCCAGTTCTAAAAAATCTCTGGTGTTTCAATTTCCTGAAAGCGAGTCTGATGACACTTTGGTTGAGTCATTAAAATCTCTGAAATAAAAATAAGTATTAACGGCTGAAGTAACTGAGCTCTGATTTTACGTCCTGCAAAAATCTTTCAGTATTTTATACGATACAACAAGTACATTTAGCTAGCAAAGTATTCCTTTTTTACGTCACTGCCATACTACGCACAGTGAGTTCAAGTAAACATCGTTAAACTGCCTTAAAGTCTTTCGTTGCAACATTCGTCTCGCTTTAGTGCAGGTTGTTGTGTTTCATGGAACTTTATTTGTTGCACACAAGTCCTGTTGGTACAATAATTCGCTTGTCCACAAGACTGAAAGAATTATCTACTATGTTGTAATAACATTTGCTGGTGTTTGAACTATGAAACTGATTGATTGCTTCTTGGATCGAAAATAGCTGTCTCATTTTATACACCAAGCAGAAAGAAGCATTTCTGTTATGGCAGGGTTTCATTGAAAAGACCAAGATCAGGCATTACTGTATTACCATGGTATTGTTATCATTGCAATCGATTGGCTAATTTTGATACATTCTTACATGCAACCACTGTTTTCAAGACTTTCCTTTGATAGACCTATTGTGATTTTGTTCTGTTTTTTTTTTTTTTTTTGTTCCGCATTCCAATAAATTGTGAACAAGACTGCTTTCTAAAGCTGCACACCACGCTTATTGAAAAAAGGTTTGTTCCATATTAAGTATTCAAAGTTTACATGTGAGGCTTTAAGACATCTGAAGCACCACTGGTTAGAATGACGCCGAAACTTATTGTGCTTACAACCGCGTGAAGAACTTATCCGTGCGTACAACAGCACGAGGAACTTATCTTGTGCTTGCAACACATCAATGCATAAAGATATAAAGAACTGGTTGTAGAATGTAGAAAAGTTCCTGTTTTATTGAAAATACGAACGTAGTTCACTATGTATTTAATCCACCTGTACTGTACCACCTCACCTGTACCACCAGTACTTAATCCACCTATTTAATCTACCCTGGCCAGCCTGCCGCAGCTGGTGGGGATCCCTTCATGCGGTCAAAAAAACAAAAGAAAATTCTATAGTCTCAAAATCGCTTCATGGAATGTCAGAACACTGCTCGATAACCCAAACTCCAACAGACCTGCTCGCAGAACTGCTCTCGTGGCCAGAGAACTAGCCCGCTACAACATCGACATTGCTGCCCTAAGTGAAACTCGCTTTGCTGATTCAGGACATCTGTCTGAAATAGGAGGTGGCTACACCTTTTGGAGTGGCCGCAGCATAAACGAACGCCGAGAGTCTGGTGTTGGATTTGCGATCAAGTCTCTCCATGTGAAGAAACTAACTAAGATACCCAACGGGGTAAACGACCGTCTAATGTCAATGCAGCTTCCTCTGGGAAAAAACAATGCCACTTTGATTAGTGCTTATGCCCCCACCATGACCAACAATACCGATGCAAAGGAAAAAGTCTATGAAGAACTAGACTCTCTTATTGCTTCCATCCCCAAATCGGAGAAGTTATTCATTCTTGGCGATTTCAATGCCCGTGTTGGTTGTGAACACCAGGTCTGGAATGGCATTATTGGAAAACATGGTATAGGAAAGTGCAATAGCAATGGTCTTCTTCTGCTAAAAACCTGTGCCACCCATGGCCTAGCTATCACAAACACTATGTTCCGTCTTCCTACCCGCAACATAACATCATGGATGCACCCCCGCTCTAAACACTGGCATCTCATTGATTATGT
Organism: Aplidium turbinatum; assembly: GCF_918807975.1. Lineage (NCBI taxonomy): Eukaryota > Metazoa > Chordata > Ascidiacea > Aplousobranchia > Polyclinidae > Aplidium > Aplidium turbinatum. The sequence continues at coordinate 54,464,150 of NC_137472.1, forward strand.
CATAGCGAAAGACAAACATGACGTACGTGTGATCAAAGCCATGTGTGGTGCTGACTGCTGGACTGATCACCGCTTAATAGTCTCCAACCTATCGCTTCACATCAAGCCCAAGAGAAGACCTCAAGGCCAAACAGTCACAAAACGGCTCAATATCAACCGGCTGAAGTCCCCTGACACTGTGAAGGAGTTTCAATGTGCCCTGAGGAACAATCTCTCAACCACAACCAGTAGTGATAACAACATTGAAAGTCAATGGACCACTCTACGAGACACAGTACACTCCACCGCATCTGAGGTACTAGGCCCCGCAGTCAGAAACCATCAAGACTGGTTTGATGAAAACGATGCAGAGATCATGGAAATGCTGCTGGAAACTGACAAGATTCAGTTTTCCAAAAAGCGATCAAATGAATGTCAGATACAGTAGGGTTTATTAAAGTAAACTTAGCCCATAGCAAGTGAGACCAGGTCGATATATTACATTGTGAGAATTTGAGAAAGTTTTCATCGATGGAGCAACTAGGCTCGATCTAGAAAACTATCCATAGTTTTTTATAAAACCCAAAGGGATTCAAATACCAGAAGTCTTTTCAAAGGGGGAGCATTGCTTTCCATGGTCCATAACAAAACTTAGAACTAGGCGTGGCCTAACATATCAGAGTAGCCTTCAAGACCTTTTCTTCTCTTAAAGAAGACTATCATAGCCTGCTCTGAGAAGCAATTGCGAGGCCTTTCTTTGGTTATAAGTTCAATTTTCCTTTTGTTATTCTTGAACACCACGATGATGAAAAGGGTGAACAGAAAAATTCAAGAAATGAATGTAATCCTTCTAAAGATAACAGCGAGCAGTCAGACGAATCGTTTGATTTTAAGCGACAAACGCAAAAAACATTCTTTGGCACTTTTTCTGAAGTTGTTTTATGATTTGTTTTCATAAGAAAAGAGCGTTCACTGAGCTACTTGAATCGACTTGAGTGAGTGCGACGAGAGTATAGCGGTTATAAATTGTTGAGTAGTTTTATATCTAAGTTTGTTTTCATTTAAGTTTGGCTGAGAGGTCACTTATTCGTTGAACCATAAGCTAACGAAGTCGAGGAACGCCACATTTGTCTGAATAAACTTACCGTAGGCAACTAACAAAAAGCAAAATAGGATAGACATAAAAACGTATAGATTACGTCGTCTTTCATCTGCTTTACACATAATCTGTTGATGTAGCTACAACTGTTTGTTTTAGCTCAATGCAATTCATTTTTTAATGCTTCGATTTGACAAGGTTCCGAAATTCAGATATAGGCAGGTAGGTTAGCGCCATAAATGTTCGTATTTGTGCTTTCTTTTGCGCCAATTAAAATAGTCCTACTGTCGTGAAGTTGCTTGTACTACTTTTGTTGACTGTTTTAAGTTATGTAGAGCTAGACTTTATTTATTTACTGTAATACAGGTAGGCCTATTGATACATGTTCAAAATAGATGTAGCCTATTTAACATATTTTCGAAATAAATTAGATTCCTAACACCCAGGCCCGGATTTAGGGATTTAGCCTAATCCAACGCAAAGGACTGCTCTCCATTCAGCAGCACCTAATGCATGGAATTATTCTCCGGCAACAACACTTCAACCATAGCCGTACGAGCCAGGGGGGGCAGCCGCCCCTTCTGTTGTTTCAAAACGTCGCAAATTCGGGCAAAATTTTGCAATTATTAGGGCAAAAATTGCTATTTGAAAGCTACTAAATTGCATGAATTAAGAAAAAACTATAAATTAATATCTTTTACATATCAAACTAAGTACAGCCTCTTATTTGCACAAGAAATGTGCCGTTTTTGTCTACTTTTGTGAAACTGCTCAAATCAAAACGCAAAATTTGCTATATAGCTAATTTTATTATTTTTCTCAAATGCATTGTGTTGATTTGGGCAGCTGAAAACATGAAATTATCTCATGCAACTGATTAGTCTGTTTATGCAACTGCCTAAATTAGCATGAGGCAGTTTCCCCAAAATGAACAAAGTCATTAATTTTTCCCATTTACATAACTCTATCGTTTAGATTTGGGCAACAAAAAAATACAAAATTATCTGATCATAGTCTATTTATAAAACTGCCCAAATTGGCATGATGCAGTTGCCTCGGCATCAAAATTTACAAAGTCTTTAATTTTTTTCATAATATCCATAAATGCATCATCTTGATTTGGGCAACTACAAAATATGAATTTATATAAATCTGGTGAATACTTGTATAAAACAATTCGGGTGGAGAGGTTACAGTACTTTGTCAACCTTAAACGGACATAGCTAAGCAACACCACAACATTTAACAAAAAAAATGTTATACCTGTTAAATGTAATGTTAATGTTGTGGTGTTGCTTAGCTTTGTGTACTTGCTTTTATAAAACTACCCAAATTAAAAATGATGCAGTTGCGTCCCAAAAAAAACAATATTTAGTTTGTTTATGCAACTGTGTCATGTTAATTTCACCAACATTTAAAATGTTACTGCTGAAATATATAATCTCAAACCAACCATAATATATATTCATTTATTTCAAAGCTTTCCAAACTCAAAACCTGCCATGCAAGCTGGCAAAATATTTGCTTTGCAAGATCTTGTGTGAAACATGGCAGCTCCACTTTTTTTCTTTAATATTTTGACTTCTGTTCTGTGGAGACAGATCCAGTTGTTTGCATTAACTTGACCTGCTTTTTCTGGTTGCAAAAAAATATTGGCAAGCTGCATGCGTAAAAAGTGTTTCTTGTGATGATGTAAAAAACATATTTTTATAGTTTTTAGCTCAAGCATTCAACAGTTACTGCTGCACGATGGTATGCATTGGTTATGTGTAACCTACCGTACTATAGTTTACTGCAGATGTATTATAGCCCTTGGTTCTGATGTCAGCAGTTAGCAAGCGCCTACAATACTGCAGAAATTGGACTATGAGAGCAACATACCTAAAACATTATATCTGGATGTGTATGCCTATCTTAATTTTTATATTAGGCTAGTACCTCATTGGCATAGATAGCCTATTATACAATGGAGAATTAATTAAAGCACTTGAATGCATTGCATACTCAATGAGGTGTTTTAACACAGATAAGTTATTTTTAATTTTCAATTTCTCCTGTAATTCTCATTAAAGGATTCTTGTATGTATTCCTGCAGTAAATACAAACAACAATACAGTAGTACAAATATATGTCCTGTTGCTGATTTTCCTGATATGATTTGTGCAATCAGAGAATATAACTGCAGACAGGCTCCATTGTTCCAACTTCAAGGTCTATTAATCAGTGCACTTGATCTATATAGGTCTAATTTTAACCAGTAGTCTGCCTTATATACTTTTTATACAGAATATTTAAGTGGGGTTGTTTTTTTGTGGTGTGTAAAACAATATTTGTTACTCCTATCTACCATGCCATCGAGCAATGCACAAGCAAGGTATCTTCAAAGATGAATTCAGTTGTTGTATCTTGTTTACTCTGGTAAGAAATTCTAGCTAGCTGGTGATCTTGTTATGTTAGTTTTTCACTGTTATCATGCACCGCATACATTATATTTGGGCAATTTCTATAAAAGCGTGCAAATTTGGGAAAATTTACGTTCTGCCCCCCCAAAATGGTTTGGTCTCGTACGGCTATGACTTCAACAATTGGAAATTTCCCTCTGTCATGCTCCGTAACCGGCCCTGAGTCAAAAGCCTCTACAACTATGCGAAACTACCAGGAATAACTTATCAAGACTTTGTTAAACCGATAGAATAAAGATTCAAAACCAACCAAACCTTGATAGGTTATTTCTGGTAGTTTCGCATACCGTAGGCTACTTGTAGTGGCTATAATTCCATCCATTGGGTGCCGCTGAATAGAGGGCAGTCCTTAGAATGCGTTGCTCAAACGCACACCCCGAGAGTCGAACCAGCGCCGCTTGATCTTGAAGCTTCTTCATTCACGAAGTCACGCGCTAACCAGCTGAGCTAACGCCGTTCTCAAAGTCTGGCCGGCTGGCCAAATTTGGTCGGCAAAAGGTTTCAGTTTGGTCCAGAGTTTCTCCAAAAGGCTTACTTAATTTCATGTTAATTAATGGTTTCAAGAAACCTACTTTAGTAGCAGGAGCTATAAGACTGTACCACGATCACAGATTTGGTAAGCCATCGTTGGCTGTTTACTTTCAATACTGTCAACAGGTGGTTGATGGTAAGGAGGGCTCTTTTAAACTATTCGTTAGATCTGCATGTGGTCTGCAAAGATGTAATTTTCACAAATTTGTGGCTTAGCGGAGGAAGAAAGGACTGGGAGTGTGAGACTCAAGACACGTGGTTGGGTTTTATATGAATTCCAAAGAAAAACCGCATGAGTTTTATAATGCTCAGTGGCTCTCAAAACTTGTTTTCGTGGTGAATATAACAGACACATTTGACTAAATAAGCCAGTGCAAGGACAGGAAAACTTATGCACAACTTTTTCATTTACGTACAGAACTCTGGCACAGGCAGTTGAGATAAAATGTATTTGATTAATTAATTATTTTCTATGTTTGCAAAGTGCGCTTGGAAGTAATAAGAGTGACGGTGGTGTTAAATAGGAGCGAAGGTGCAACATCGATGATTGTTTCAAATGTTTATTCGCAAACTGACAAAACCTACAATAGGTTATTCTTGGTAATTTCGCATAGGCTACTTGGAGAGGGTTTTGACGCAGGGTCGATTACCGAGATTTGCAGTGTGAAGTTTCCGATTGTTGAAGTGTTCTTATCTGTGAATTAGATGTTATTTCATTCACTAGGTGCCACTAAATGTAGAACAGTCCTGAAATGCGTTGCTCAAGCGCAAACCTCGAGAACCGAACCGGCGCCGCTTAATGCTGAGGTATCTTCGTGTACAAAGTCGGGCCCTTCATCACTGAGCTAACAGGGAGGAAGAAATTATTCAACGTTGTCAGGAGTCTGTGGGTGGAAAAATTACATCAAAATGTTTTCAATACTCTTTGACATTGACGTTGAATCAATGTCAAAACATGTTGAAATATTATAAAAAAAAAGCAATGATAAAAATATGAAAATTTATTTTCCAACTTTTCCATTTCCTCTTTGATTCCATTTTAGTTTTCCTTAATAAAAGGAACAAGTTTGAGTTTGGATTTTCACTTACATCCGGCGGTGTGTTGTTTATTTTATGCTCTGAATCGCCTCCGTACTGGTGTTGGTCGCTTCAAGCACAATATGTTTACCTGGGGATTGTGTGACTCACCAGCCTGTGTTTGTGGTGACTGTCAAACAGCACAGCACATCATTAATCACTGTCCAGTGTTTCGACCTGCAGAACATGTGGATCTCATAGACCCTGATATGAAGACATTACTCTGGTTGCAACAATTAGGAGATGTTGCCTGAACTGCTGCCTCATAAGCAAGAAGAAGAAGAAGTAAGATCTTCGCTGAAATAACAGCAATGTCAAAATAGTTTGGTTATTCTTGGTCAGTCAACCTTTGCTTGAGGCTAGCAAATGCATGTAGGCTACTATGTAGCTGCTTGAACTTTGCGAGCTCGTAAGACAGATCGACTTTTCACAAGTGACAAGGCTATGTCTCAAAATTCCAGAGCGGTGCAGTGTTGATCATGTGAATTGTGGTGTTGTTAGGCTACATGTTAGAAGTGCAAACTTATCGCAAAAAAACTAGACAGCTAAGTTTGATAGAATTACGTTGAGTTGTCAGGTCAACGTGAGGATCCATGCCATTGTCTAACCGGAACATCTGAAAATTCATGTTATGTAACCGAAACTTGAAGTCATGCAACTGAAACTTTCTGTAATGCAACTGAAATTTTAAGTTATCCCAGCCAGCAATGACAATTGGGGCCCTTCTGGGTACCAAAAGGGCAATATATTGGGCTGCCCAATTAGGTCCCAGTTATATTTGTCAGTGGGCTCAAGTTCCTACACAATTGGGCAGCCCAGTTTGAAAATGTTTGAAAAAAACGCTTCCGAACGGTGCGACGAACTGATGTCTTTGATTTCTGGATCCCAGACGCATACGATGCGCCACTGAACTCACGCCAAAAATCTTCGAAATTAACTTTTCTTCGTAGTTCAAGGGAAAGTGAAAGAAGAAAATGTTTAAAAATATCTATGTTGCCATTATAATTTAAATTAATGATATTCTGAACTAATGAGGGAAATTCAACTCAGACTAAATTTTGTAAAATGTTGTTGTGCGAATGGGCTGCCCAAACTATAAGCCCTCATGAGATCTCACATTTATCTTTTTAATAATTATTGGCAGTATAAAAACAACACTGACAAAGTTGTTTTTATGCAGCTATAAATTTTTTTTTTTGTAACAATTTTTTTGTTAATATTGGGCAACCCACTTACCACCCATGCTTGGGTGATTTTACAACTGGGCTTCCCAAATTCAACCCACATTAGTGCTTATATTTTCTACTTTCTTTTTCAAACTAAAAGAAAATAATAACAAGTTGAAATTAAGAAATGGGGCTCGGTTTGGGACAATTAAGTAAGCAAACATAAAAAAACTGGACTTGTGTTAACCCATTTGTGACCCACAAATAACCCACATGATGTGCCTACAAGCCGAAGTGCCTACTTGAATTTTTATTGGGCCCCAGTCGGGCTTGCTGGCTGGAATGTAGCTGAAACTTCTGATAATGGAACTGGAACTTTTGGTGATGGAACTGGAACTTCTGGTGATAAAACTAGAACTTCTGGTGATGGAACTGGAACTTCTGGTGATGGAACTGGATCTTCTAGTGATGGAACTGAAAATTCAAGTTATCTAACTGGAACTTCTAGTGATGGAACTAAAACGTTTGGTGATCGAACTGAAACTTCTGTTGATGGAACTGAAAATTCTGGTGACAGAACCCGAACTTTAAGTTACGTAACTGGAACTTCTGGTGATGTAACTGAAACTTTAAATTATGTAACCGAAACTTCAAGTTATGCAACTGAAACTTTCTGTAATGCAACTGGAACGTCTGGTGATGGAACTGAAACTTCAAGTTATGTAACTAAAACTTTTAAGTTTGTGAATGTTGTTGGATCGGTGCGAGCCACCAATGTTGTAACTCATTTGAATTTCCATATATTTAAGTCAGTGCAGGCTTTAACTTAATATGGTTTTTGATTGGAAATATAACTCATTTGCAAATAAAACTTACCCCATTCGTGCCCTCTCCCCCTAGATCAGTAGCCTAAACAATATTTTTCATTTTATCTTTACGGAAAGAAACTGTTCCACAAAAACTGTTATTTTATGCGCTTTGCCACTGCAACATTTTTTTACAGAATTACAAGATTTGTATTTTGTGTTTTTTTTACCATTTGCATGAACGTCATGATCTTCCACGAGTAAAAGACTTTATTCAATGTATGTTTTGCACATCTAGCTCACCTTGGCATAAAAACCGCCGACGCCTAGTCGCCCACGCTAAAACGTAGGCTGTTGGGGAATATAGGCTACATTGTTGTCATCGTAATTAAGTGCACTGAGTAGTGAGTAGTCTAAGTAGGCTACTGACGCCTCAACCTCTGACCCCTCAAAGATTAGTTGCAACCTTGCAGAAAAGGATTAAAACAATTTTGTTTCAAATTTTTGCTGGAAGACAATAAAAAAACGAGTCAGAGAAATCAAGCGCCAACTTGGAGCGAGTGCACAGAAAATTCCTGATCACGTTCAAGAAGTTATTTTTGTTGTAAAAACATATTTTGTGGACGTTGAACACACTCAAATCTACGATGTTTTGTCTTTGAAATGTCAGAAGAGCACTTTTCGGTAGGAAATTTTGAGATATTTATGTGTTTTTCAAGCTACTGTGAATGAAATGAAAAGTGCAAAGTTTGTCTTTGCGTATCTGGTTTTGCACAGAAAGACAGTAATGACATGCAATGGCGCTTGTTGCACCTCACGGAGTCACACGCTTCAGCTGCGCCAAATGGGTGTGTAACTAGCTCCCGCGGTTTTCAAAACAATTTACCACAATGACAGTTGACGCAGAATTAAAAATGTTTCCTTCAAGTAATTGTAGAATGGATTGTCGATTTGTGTTGAATGTCACAGGCTATTATCGTAAGTTTTAAGCGAAAAAAATCTGTTGAAACTCAGCCTTGTTCCAATAATATTGCAATTGATCGATTGTAGACAGTAATGTTAATTGTAACAAAAGTTTATTTTGTAAATTGTAAGTTACCTTTTGTTTTATTGAAAGTTCTCAATTGTACTTTTTGATTTTAAATTTCGAAATGTTTTATGTATTCGTTTCAACCATAAAAATTTCAAATTCCCGAAATTATCCGAAAAATTCCCGAAAATTTCCGAAAAATCGATCGAAATTCCCGAAATTCCCGAAAAATCGAAATTCAATTGTCCAACCTTAGATGAGAACGAAACAATGCAACGCTGAAAATATGTTAAACATCGGGTTATGAGCCGCAAATGTCTTCGAAAATGTTTTTTTAAATAAGTCATGCCCACTACGCAGTCTCAGATATTTTAAATTTTTAAAACTCACTATGATTCTGCAGTTACATATTTTCAGTCTTATTTTGACATCGTTTAGACAAATTCACTCATTGTAGACTCCTTCTGTTCACTCATTGTAGACTCCTTGTAACAGTGATTCCCAAAAATTTTCTATTCGTGCACCATTCAGCAGCTTCATGCAATGTTCGCGTACCATCTAGGCTACTCTACATTCAGAAAATGTCAAACATACACAATAAAGGGCAAGACAGCTTAACGAATATCAGCACAGGGTTCTAAAACAAAAGCATTGTTAAAATTAGACTACATATTATAATTTAGTTGTTTAGCTGTCGTGTAAACGATAGTCTACAGTTTGAAGTCCCTTGTAGTCAGGGTTAGGGCCGTCTCAAGCCAGGGCTGCAATCTCTTCGAAATTATTTTAGCTCTCGAAATTCATTCTTATGAAATTAGAAAGCAATACAAGCGATTTTTCATTACTTGCTTGTTTTTGCTTATTTATTTTTTCTACAGCCTGTGTAAACAGATTTGCTTTACCTGATTTATCGAATTGGCTGCGGCCCAGGTGGCATCACTTGAAAAAAAGCGGTTTAAAAATTTTGAATAATAAGAACCATGTTGAAGTTGATATGTTTGCTGTGTCGTCAACAACCTGTGACGTAAAAGTGGTTGAAAGTTTGAAAAAGCGTTTTATTAGAAATGTATTGTCGGGATAGTTCAGTTATCTTGTTCTAAAACCATAAAGTCAATGTGTCACAATAGATTCCGAAGTTCTGTGGTGTGCAGTAGTCGAAAAAGTTTAAAAATTACTACAATGGAAAATGAGAAAATCCACTGCCGTAATGAGAAAATAAATCTTTTGTTACATGTCATCGAAAAGCAAAAATAACGCAAACTGCTTATTATGTCAGATTGTGCCTTTTGGTTTGACGTCATCTGAATGTAGCCATTTTCTTTTTGCAATAATATGAATCTCTTGTGTTTGCCGTCACAAACTGACGCAGTCACGCAGAAATCTTCAAGATCGCATTTTACAAAAGCAGCAGAAATGACTGAAAGAAAAAAAAAATACGGTCGTTTATATGAGAGACGCAAAGAAGCATAAAGCGTGAGATCTTTATCTCTGCTGTGCGGATGGGTGAAGAGAAAAATAACAAAGTTGAAACAGACAGTGCGAGCAATAGCAAACGATTGTATTGTTTGGACTTTAGACGACGACAAGCAAGGTTGTTTTAATACCCAGACGTTTGTTAAAACAAGCCTTATTTAGTGGAAAGTACTTATGGCATGTTATTTAGGTTTTGTTTCTGAAGTCATTGCAAATAGACTACGATTGCATGTGTAGAAAATGTGCACAGCTTGTGTCTGTGATTATTCAGGCTATATTGTCAGATTATGATTATGAAACACCCAAGCCACACAAATTAGCATTGTTTTAGCTGTTAGCCATTTAAGAAATTGTTCGGATAAAGTATCTTCATTTTAATTGTAATTTGATAATTGTATTGTAAATGTAATTTGATGATGAAGGGAACAGATGTTATTATTGAACAAGTTGAATAGTTTCCATATATTGAAATTGAGACAACTATCAATTGAGACGCCGATTAGAATAAAGAATTTAACACACTTGTTGCTCAAGCAAAATCCGCTTTTCAGGTTTTGAAATCAGTGTTGGGCATTGGGCAACAAGCGTATCCGATTTTGCAATATAGGCTACTTTGCAACTTCTTTTGACCTTAACTGGCGTTTAATTTTTCGGTTTGGCGGTGGCATTTTTGACATACTCATACTCCTTTTGAGTATGTCACTTGTTGAGTATCGATGCTGCATGTTCATCCATAAAAAGCTATCAAAATTATTCTAGTCTTACGCTCGTTGAATACCAGCACAGTGGCCTAGTGGATTTGTTTTGGGCTCTGGTGCTGGTAGATCTGAGATCGATTCCAGGTTGGGTCAAACCGAAGACCTTAAAAACGGTACCGATTATGTTCTATCTTGTATAACGCAGTTAGAATAAGTCGGTCAAATCTGTTGTGTTATAGTTTTTATTTATTGTCGCTTTTCCACAGCTAAGGCCTTGTTCCGGCGGGTCAATTGCCCTCTTGTTTAGAATTGAAATTGTGATGAAATCTTGTTTAGAATTGAAATTGTGATGAAAACTTGTTTAGAATTGAAATTGTGATGAAAATTTGTTGACATTGAATTTGCGTTGTTTCTGTGTTCTGCGTGACGTGGCTTGCCTGGTGGCAAAGAGATTTCACAACTGATTATCGCCTTTTGCTGCGTGCCGGGAGCCGTTGTTTCTGGACACAATTTTGCCTGCCTTTGTGTTGAGTTTCATTTCATTATCGAAAAAAGCAAGCTAGAGAAATGAATGTGTACCACGGATTTAAGTTGTCGTGTTAAAGCCAATGTAAGTTTATACAAAATCAAGTTTTTATCCCAACTCACTAACTCAATAAATAAATCAAGAAACAACTGCAATTATGATTGAGGCAGACCGAGGAGGGATTGTAGGTAGGCAGTGAGCACCTACTCTTGTAACCAGGCCTTTAAACGACAGGGCACATTTTTAATTTTATGTCAGGTTTAGAATGTCATTACATTATTACCCCACTTATTTCCACTGCGTTATGCATTGAAGAACAAAATCGGTATCGTTTTTTAATCTTCCGTTTGATCCTACCTGGAATCGATCTCAGATCTACCAAAGCCGATGGCAAAACCACTCGGCTACTGAGCTGGTTCTAAAAGACCTTAGTCAATAGTCATTATAGGGCAACAGTAAATAAAAACAATAACATTATTACTACGCTACTAAATGTAGCATTTTGGTGTACAGGATACCACAAACGTCTGATTTGATCACTCGCGTGACGTTCCAATCAAATCAGCGCTTTGTACATTGTACAATCAAACTCGGGTAATCAGTAATGTGATGAATATCGGAACATGATATAAAATTAAACCAGCTCAGTGGCCGAGTGGTTTCGCCTTCGGCTCTGGTGCTGGTAGATCTGAGATCGATTCCAGGTCGGGTCAAACCGAAGACTTTAAAAACGGTACCGATTGTGTTCTATCCTGCATAGCGCAGTGAGAATGAGTCGGGTAATAATGTGATACCAGGGCCTCCGAGAGAAGTCAGCACTGGTCGGGAAACAACACGAAAAATGGGCCCCATAATATTTTTTAGCAAATATTGCATTGCATGTTCGTGTTAAGCTGAAATTAGCCTACTTTCCTCAGCACGAAAAGAACTTCGTTCAATGTAAAAATCATCAATATATAATCACTGGATTACACTTGCAGCAAAAATGCCATTGAGGCAAACTATTTTGTCTAGGAAACTTTGTAAACACACAATAGGCCGACAGGCAACGAAAATAATTCAATCAGGCATTTAATTCAGGAGTGTCCAAACTTTTTTCCACGCGAGCCAGACTTGATAATAAGTGTTCGCGGGCCAACAGCCACAATAATTTTTCTGAAAACTGCAAGTTGAATTTATTTGATTTTTGTGTGTCTGCAGGCCAAAAATAACACATTGTACAACAGGCGCGGGCCATACAAAAACGTCTCGTGGGCCGGAGTTGGCCCGTAGGCCGGACTTTGGACATCCATGATTTAATTCAACTCTTTCTGGACTTTTTGCAATGCAAAGTTACGGATCACAGCATCAAATGATAAAATTTTGCGACGTCTGAATTGATGCACAACATGTAGGCTACGAGTATAGTTAGGCTCGTATAGTTAGGCTTTTCAATCGGTTTTGAGTCATAGGCCTACTGGAGCGCAAACAATTCTTTCCAAATTTCAGTAATTACTAAAACCACGTTCTCAAAGCACAACCGTTGGAGGTAGCTACCGTAACACAAAAAAATCATAACAAAACTATTTAGAAAAACCTTTCGAAAGTTGCAATCAACGATTCCTTGTGTAGAGATTATGAGGTGGTTCGTTCTGGTTTGCAGCTGAAGTTTGCTGTGTGGCTTTCCGTCAAAAGTAACAACTCATCCAAAATGTCTTGAAAAATGTCATTGTTGTAGCCTACAAATGGTTTAAATCTGTCCCACATGCCCGCAACTTCACGACATAGGCTACCATGAAATTTTCATGGAACTTCAAACTCATCGACGATATGTTTAAGTTTGTTGATACATTTGTCAATTTCAACAACTATCGAATTCTTTGCAATGTAGGGTAGAATACATTTCCTTCGAATGATTCAGCTAGTTAAGTGGACTTATAAAAGCGTTCTGTCCTCAGGAAAACAAAGTCATTTTCTTTTAATTTTATAATTGCCACTGCAACTTTAGCTTGCGAGTAGTAGACTACTCTTCTCAGCTTTCTCTTACTTAGATTACAACTTCCTTTAATTCCATTAAATGCATCAGTGAATCTTGATTAGGACCGTAATCCACATAATGCAAAGTAGTCACAAATTCATAACTGCTAGTTGTAGGCTACTTTAGCATTGACTCAGCTTACGATCAAGCTCTTGTTGGTTCCAACTTGATGCATTTAAGAAACGTCTTTGGAGCTCCAAGTGCAAAAGGGTAATGCAAAGCATTGGGTTTGACTGCACCACGCCTTGATTACATTCTCGAAGTCAATTTTCTTTGCAAGATGATAGGACAGCTTTCTTTAGATTTTTCAGAATTTTTCCTCTGACTGGGCTATAACTTTAAAGATGCCACAAGCTTACAGATAAATCAATTACTCCAAAAATGATAAGACATTTGAACAACGCTGTCTGTAGGCAACATTATGAATTCCAACTAGATTTAGCCTAAGCAACAACATCCATAAACAAAAAACTCTAATAAAGAAAAAACTCACTGCCATCCAAAATCACATCATGAGAAGCATGACCAACAAAAGGCTACTTGACCACACGAAAACAGAAAATCTTTTAACTATGGCAAAGTTACATCCAATTGCAGCAAGAAGTTAATAAAATCAAAAGTTTTAAAACTGTTCGGCCACACTAAAAGATCATAATTCGGAATCAGCAAAGTTTGCACAGAAGGAAAAGTGGAAGGAAAAAGAAAACGTGGCAGACAACCAAAACGACGGCAAGACAACATCCAATCATGGACCGGACTCAACTTGGCGACACTGGGCGAGCTGGCTCAAAATCGCCACTCTTGGAAGCAAATAACTCATGTAGATGCGCAATCTGCTGCAGGCGGAGATAATGACTGATGATGATCCATAAACAAAAAATACACAGGATTTACTTTCTTTAATCGTGCTTGGACTGATACCTTTAACTTTCCCAGATAACTTATGTTGGATACAACATCCTATGCCTGGCCAACGCAGATTTTGAAGTTAAGGTTCAGTTGTCAAGCAAAAATAGTTCCCGCTTAGCTAAAACATCGCCAGTTTTCAAGTTGAAACTATCAATACAATCGAAACCGTTCAGTGATACAGAAATGATTTCAGCTTCAGATTTTACGTCTTGAAGCCAGTGGCGCCGCCAGACCTTCAACATTGGGGGGGCAAAATATTGACAGTGCAAGACAGTAGCATAGTCAAAAATTTTGAAAGGGGGGGTGTTGACAGCCGGCGGGCGAAGCCCGATGGCGTGTTCGCCGAAGGCGACACCTAGCGGCGGGGGGTCTGGGGGGCCCCCCAGAAAATTTTGAAAAATTACTTTCAGTTTGGTGCATTCTGAGAGCATTTTCAACAAAATTGTGGGTATGAATATTTCTGTAAAATGGTGCTGTCTGGTGGCATAGCAAAAGGATAAGATCATGTTTTTTTCGGCATTTTTCGAAAATAAAGCTAAGTCTCTATGTTTTCTTGTTGCTAATTCCAGACTGAGATATTTGAATGTTTGGTATTGGCAAAACTCGCTCTTTTAATGCAGTTTCGTTTAAAATTAGGCAAACTTTGTTTTAGAGACATAGGTTGATTGCTTTTTTTTTGCGAGATTATTAGGCTACAGTTTTATTAAGTTATTTATCAATTTTCTCCTTGGTTGATTCAAAAAACGATCTTATTCCGGTAAGTCACTAACTTTTATGCTCTGAAGTCAACCCAAAGTTTAGAAAATGTAACGTCATAGAGGTCATACATCTTGATGAGTGTCAAACCGGGGTGTCAAACAAAAAGCTTTGAGACAATGAAGTTACTTTAGGCTATTTCTGATATATTCAAGTTTTGTATAACGAATAGCTGTTTAGATGTTAATCTAGATCGAACAAGCGATCTCAGCAGTTGCAGATGGCTTGCATCCATGCACAGTTTGACGAGAAACTACATCATAGGCTACAACTTTTCTTGTAAACAATGTATTAACATCCGTAAATTCAATTTGAAAGGTTGAAACCCCCGAACCCCCTTTCCTTGGCTACGCCACTGGTGCAAGACATGCAAGACAGTGGTATATTATTTAATTTCTCTTGTTTTCTACCAGGGCTGGAAAAAATGTTTAGCTTCCCGGGAATCTGTTTTTTAGAGAAAAAATTTCCCGCGGCTTACAATCACGATAATGAGAACCTTATATTTTACTGATCTCCGGAGCTGACGTAAACCTTAAAAGTCATGTCGACATATTCTTGATGCCCCCCTTATCGAAAATTGTTCTTTGTAATACCGCTTTGAAGGAGGATTACGACTATGAACAAAAGAATAAATTTTAAACTTCATTTTTAATTGAAAAGACATGACGTAATGTCTTCCAACCTTAGTTATATATTTTTTCATTACGTAACGTCTTGTAGCAATAAATTGAAAATCAGTATGATCACTCAAAATGAAAGCAATGGGACTACGAATCCTCACTAAACCAATCAATCAATGGTCTTGTTGCACTGAAGATGACAACCTTATATTTCATTGATCCCCGGAGCTGACGTAAACCAGGCATAGATCTGTTGACTCAATGCAAACCCTTTGAAGGTTGGGGGGGGGGCTGTCAATTCAACTTTTTGTATCAACAGTTAATCTCTAAAACCACTGAGGCTGCGACTACGAGATTTCTTGACTTTTCCTAACTTTTATTCACCTCTATTGAGCTGAAATTTTAAGCGAATAAAGGTTATAAATTGAAAGATATAAGGCATTTCTCAGCACATCCTCTGAAATATTTCATATTCTATTGTGAAACATTTTCCCATCAGCTGGATGAAAGTAATTAATTTGGCCCATGTCTTGTTAATCCTAACTGTTTCACAGCGTGAAGGGCATTGGCTGTATGTAAAATAATGTAAAAAAAATTAATCACAACATTACTATGCACGTTCTTCATTACTCTACCAAAAAATAATGTGTAAACTCACGCTACAAATTACACTCATAAGTGACTTCAACATTTCAACGTATATAAGCAGTTCTAAAATTCACATAGTTTTAATTTTCGGATATGCTCAGCGTGAATAATTTTACAAAGTGAATCCCAAATTTTGAAACCGTGCCAAAATAACAGAAATATCACTCCTAAAGCATAAGAAGAATTGACAGCCCCCCCCCCAAACTGAGCAAGACTCCAGGAGCCCAACCTTCTAAGGGTTAAAAGTCATGTCGACTTATTCTTGATGCCCCCCTTATCGAAAATTGTTCTTTGTAGTAGCTTACCGCTTTGAAGGTGGATTACGACTATGAACAAAAGAATAAATTTTAAACTTCATATTTGTATTGAAAATACATGACGTAATGTCTTCCAACCTTATCACATTTTTTTCATTACGTAATATTTACCACCACCAAACCACTTTTGACGATCGAATTTGTTAATTTATTATTCGGTAAAATGTTTAGATGATGTCACGTCATTACGCTGATTTGAGATATAATTTCATTCATGACGTCGTATGGATGAAAAACTTTTACAAGTTTTATACTCTGCTGAGATTAAAGAAGAAACATAAATGATAAATATTGGAGAAATTGAGTCTCCTTTACAACTTAAGAATCGAACAACTCAAAACTGCTGAAACAAAACGTTTTGTTTAAGTGAAAGAATCACTGCAAGCAACCAATGCCAAAATGCGCGCGGAAGAAGTCATGGGAGTGTGAGGTGTCAAAATTTTAACAGGTTGTTATTTTTCTACATTAATGTGACGTTAGTTAAAACTTTAAAAAGTCTATATCTTTGCTTCTGTAGAAAATCTTTTAATCTACTGTACAATTTAGTCATCAAGGTTTTCCATACTTTTTTTTAAAGAGAGAGCTTTTACCTCTTCCACCCCCCCCCCCCCTTGCAACTTCAGTTGACTTACTTACTTACTTACTTACTTAGGTTGGGATCCAAATATTAAAAAAAAATTAATATGTATTAATAAAAAAAAATAAAAAAAATGATGCCCAAAACATTGGGGGGGCAGCTGCCCCGCCTGCCCCCCCCCTGCCGGCGCCACTGCTTGAAGCTGTTCAACACCGCCTATCTTAACACGAAAATGATTTGTTCTTGATGAGAAGCATCGAGAGTGACATTTACAATGATTGAGAAATACTTGGAACTACGCACTTCATTTAAGAATTTGTTGATTATTTAGTTGGTGCATTTTTACTTTAGTACTAAAAATAGGCCCCCCTCAAAAGTGCAAAAACAAAAAACTACTCGTTTTTCCTTTACAATGTTTTGCTAGGGGGGAAACTGGCCCGACTTCCCCCCCCTCTCGGAGCCACTGTGTGATACCATCGTAAACCTGATACAAATTAAAAATGAGCCCTGTCGCTAAAAGACCTTAGCTGTTGTAGAGCGACAATAAATAAAACCATAACATTATTATTATTATTATTATATAAAATTAAAAATGAGCCCTGTCGCTGATAGACCTGAGCTGTTGTAGAGCGACAATAAATACAACCATAACAATATTATTACATCACTTTAGATGAGTCTACTAGTACAAACGGTTACAATATTTTTCTTTGACTGATTCTGTATTTTTATTGATACAAGTCTGTAAAAATACAGCAGACTCTTGGCGGCGCCGGCTGGATTCAGCCAACATGGAGTAACTGGTCGAAGCAGGGGCGTATCCTCAATGGAAGCAAGGGAAGCATTGCTTCCCCTGTCAAACTTGAAAAAAAGAGAAGCTGATATTTTTCAGTAAAACGATTTCGTAATTTCTTTACCTAAATGCGATTTAGAACGGTTTTTAACTCATGCCCCCCCGTATGATTTTGAACTCGGTTTTATTTTAAAAAAGTTGGAAGCCAACGGAAGCGAAGATTCGTATTGCATCCGTTGCTCTCGTTTTTGCAATAAGAAGAAACAAGTTTGAAAGAAAGGAAAAAAGCAGCGCAAAGTTTTCGCAATTTACGTTTCTTTTAACTAATCGCTGGAAGCGATTTAAAAATTGCTTCCAGTCGCGGGGTTGCCAGATTAGCCAAATTCCGCGAATTAGTTTTTTTTTAAATAACTTTTCAAAATGCATGATAATCAATATTTCTCTAATATTGTAACCTTACCAGATGAAACCATATTCAACATTGTTCAATACATGTTCTATACTTGTTTAATACTCGTAATGTGGCGGATCAAAACTCATCCGCTACTTTTATAGGCTAACTTGCTATTTTTTGGGCTACTTTCAGAATTATTTTTGCTACAATTTATTAAAATCCACTACAAGTTATAAAATATATATGTAAATTTTATTATTTTTGATAGAAACAGGTAAATATATCCATTTGGCCTTTTTTGTTTAATATTTCTCTTGTTTTGGCCTTTTCTTTGTATTATTTTGGCTTTAGGACTTTTTCATAGTCTGGCAACTCTGCTCTGTTGGATGTTGTGCCAGTGAGCTGTGTAATGAGAAAATCTAGGGCACTGTTATGGTTATAATATCGGCCTTGTAGGCAAAAGTTTGAGCCAAATGTTGGCTTTACACTGTTATCCTGGCTGGATAGACTTTGGAATAAGACAGGATATGTGAGGTCTAAGCTAGACTTGACTTTGTAGCTGAGTTTTTGGTGTTCTCTAATTATAGTCGCATTTTTGCCCGTTCGTGTGTAAGAGCTACCTTTAATAAGTTAATAGCTGTTTATCTGCTAATAAATTTCATACAAAAATTACCCTAAAAGTGTTTCCAGAAAGCAGTATAATTCATTATTTGAGTGTAATTTTGCAAAAATTTTCCGGGGGAGCATGCCCCCGGACCCCCCTAGAAAACACGTGCCTTCGGCACGCTCTATTCCCTCACGAGTTTTATTGCTTCCCTTGCTCAACCAACCAGGATACGCCACTGGGTCGAAGTCTTGCAGCAGCAAATTACCAACCAAGAACGCCATCATGCAGAGGAGCAAATTGCCAGACTAGAACAAAATTGTCTGCTGTGCGATTAAAACAGTGCTTTTGTGGTTAATCTGAGTGAAATATTGAGTGCTGAGGGTTAATACTAGCTAGGCCTAATAGGCGACAGTATAGGCTACGATGATCAGACTATCAGGGACAGGGCCGGATTTAGCTGATGGGGGGCCCGGGGCACTTTTAGATCGGGGGGCCCTCGTGCAAAAAAAATTTTCAAGCCTGCGGCGCGAAAAAGTAGAAAAACCATCTCTACGTCTACAGTAGCATCAGTCCAGTACTGCACAGCATTTTGAAGAAACTTTAAAGGCCAAAAGGAAAAAACTAACACAAAATCACATTTTTTCCACATAGGGGGGCCCTTCAAAAGTCGGGGGGGCCCGGGGCAACTGCCCCCTCTGCCCTCCCCCTAAATCCGGGCCTGATCAGGGATCAGCACTTAATCTCTTAGATTAGACAACAGTTGGATGAGTTCACTGATCAATGGTTTTATAAAACGGAGCTGCAAATAGCAAATGAAACTCAACTTTCGCAAGCTACCGTGATTCTTAAAAGGTTTACAAATGTTTCTGACAAGAGAGTGACATTTTATGAACCAAGTCTGTGTTTCTAAGCGTTTTGTTCATTTTAAACTTTATTGTCCGCCCCAATAGCTCAGTTGGTTAGCGCGTAACTTCGTGAACGAAGAAGCTTCAACATCAAGCGGCGCTGGTTCGACTCTCGAGGTGTGCGCTTGAGCAACGCATTCCTAGGACTGCTCTTCATTCAGCGGCACCTAGTGAATGGAATAATTTCCCGGCAACAACACTTCAACAATCGGAAACTTCACTCTGCCAATCTCGGTAACCGGCCCTGCGTCAAGAGCCTCTACAAGTATGCGAAACTACCAGGAATAACCTATCAAGGCTTTGTCAGTCCAAGAAAAAAGATTCAAAAGTTATGAATCAAAACCAACCATCCAACCAAGTGTGCGTAAAATACTGATATGCTTTGGCTCTTTTTGAGGCTGCTTGTGCTGGTTTTAAACCTATTTTTGGCTGAAAATTTGTTTAGGTTCTGGCAACTCTGTATAAAGGTTGAATTTGCCTTTACTTCAGTTTGTTTTTATTTCTGACCATCACAGCGAAAAACAGTCTGCCAGCATGGCAGAGGTCTAGAAAAAGACAGAAGCGACAGGTTGTTATTTTGACATCGTTTCGCGTTGACGAAGGCAATGTAAAAGAGCAGTTTAGATGCCAAGTTGATGTTTAGCTGTAGCCGATCATGAAAAAATTATTGACAGCAAGTTAATTGGACTGAACAACATTCAAACTATGGTATTCAACCCTAAATGTCGAAAATCAACAAAACAAATTGGAATGTTTGCAGCAGCACTGTTTCTCGTTAAAGAAAAAGAAATATTCAGCTTCACATGAAAAAAAAATTGTAACAATAATTATCAAAACATTATTAGAGGTGCTGCAATATGAAACTCAAGGAGACAGCAAAGCTAGAAGCTGGGTTGATCTTTCAAGTGAGAATGTTTTGCTGTTTGACAATGCGAATTTGCTATCTACTGCATAAATGTAAAAATGAGCGTACGCTATGTAGACTTTGCGTTTCACATCACTGAGTTTATGTTCAATTCAATTTTCACCATTCAGTTTGATATTACCTGAAACACCTCTGCAACAAATCGAAGTAGCCTACTTTTTAACCGCTGGAATGAAATCCAACCTCAGTTCACTTTTTCCGCTTGCAAGCGGGTCATTGATTAAAAAAATCTGGCTTGGTTTACAAAGTGTATTTTAAGATTTGGAAATCAGTAAACGCCGTGTTTCCTCTACGTTGCCTTGTAGCTTGGCTCTGATAAGCACAACTGCCATAAAAGTATTTTCGATTGGTTCTGAAACAAACAATGGCATTCCCTTTAATTAAACCTTTTAAAACCTCAGGTTTGTGAGGTGTAACGAAAGACTTCAGACTTGGATGCAAATCCTTTCACAGCGGTTCAAGTTCATTGGCAAAAGAAAGAAATATAAAAACTGATTGCTTGTCTTAGTTTATGCAGGGCATTAGTGAAGCTAGTAAAAGAAGAATCAGACAAAATATTTTTTTCATGTTTTTGAGGAAAGAGGTATTAGTGTCATTCATGCAAGCCCTCATTGTTAACTAGCGTGTAGCCGTGTACTTAACATTAAAGCATGTCATGAGTTCAACTGCGAGAGATAACTAATTCTCGCTGTGTGCACTAGATTTCATAGCTCAATAAGCAGTTCTGCTTCAACAAAAGCAGAACATCCATGCAATGCCGATGTACGCCAGGCTATTTCACTGTATTTGAGTAATTTGTAGTCTTCGCCGTTTCATCTCGTTTATTGCGTGTAATCATATTCGTATTAGCTCTGATGAGCTTATCTTCCACAGCATCGAATAGCTGTGTCATTCATCCACAGGAAAAGCGTATCGCGCTAGGCTATCGGGGCGTTAAAACATCCTCTTGTCACAAAGAAAACACGAAAATTTTGCTGATCTACCAACATCAAAGCTTGAAACTCAATTCTACTTCAGTCGAAGACAAAAAAACAATAACTTGCTTACGTTTTGTTTCAAGGTTCTTCCATATTGCTTTAAAGAAGTTTATTTGAAGTATATACTATAACTCGATAGGCTACTACAGTTTGGTGTCATAGCCTTTGAACAACAACTGCAACGAAGTAAGAAAAGTTTAGTTCTGGGAATCTTATCTTTCACTTAAGATTAACAAAATATAATTTCGAATGGCTTGGCATATATTTGAAAAGTTGTTGGAAAGTGTGGCGAACTATTCTCCGTTTATCGGAAAAATTTGGATCACGTTCTTATTCATGTTCAGGTTAGTGCTATAGTTTTATTTCACGATCAAATGCTCTTCTTAGCTTTGGTCAGAACGACCGAACGAGAATTTTTTTTATTTTTTTTTAGTGTAAGACCAATAAATGCCAGGATAATAGAAAACATCGTAAAATGTTGAAATAAAAATAACAAATTCTATCTCTGAAAGTCGATTTGATTCGTGAATAAATTTGTCTCATTTAGACTAACTGAACGGGAACAAATGTTATTCATTTTTTGTTTAGGAATCAAAAATATTTTTAGTAAAGCTTTCTTTCATAAATAAGTCAACCTCGACTCGTCTTTTGAAAAGTAGAAACAGAATTTATTAAGAAAAACTCGTTGGCTGCTATGAACCGATTTGCACTAAGCAGACAACTTAAAAAAAAGTAGGAACTTTTGAGCGGAGTCGAAGCAAAATCAGAAACTTTGAGCCTGTTTTACTAAACAACTTAGATCTTCTTCGTGGCAAACCATCGTGATAACCAGTGTCACTGCAGCCAGCCACACATCTAAACCGTTCCGTATAGAATGGCAGTTCCCAACAGTTCTATTTATCATATATATATAGCAGTTCTTGTTATTATAAATACTATGCAAAAATCCTTCCTTGGATTTTGAAACCTGCATAAAACTCTTTTTCATTTTGTTGTTTATTGTGTTAAGCAATTGTTTGAATAATAGAACTTACTGACGAAGTTACCTTTAAGGTGACAACGACTACACAAGTTGATTTTTTTCATTTATGTTTAACTTGACATTCCGTTGAAAATATTGAATCTAAAATTTTTTCATATAAAGTTAATCAAATTGGGAAGATCGACCAAATCTAAAGTAGGATAAATTACACTGCAACCCCAAAATGTTGGGATTCTAGAAACGTGTAAAGAACAATCGAAGGATCCGTAAACTTAAGTTGACACTATTGCTACAAGATGAAACAATTATCCTAATACTTGTTTTATGTTTTAGATTGATTATGGTAGCAAGCATTGGAGACACAGTATACAGCGATGAACAGTCTGCTTTTAAATGCAATACCCTCCAACCTGGTTGTGAAAACGTTTGCTTTAACCATTTCTCACCCATTTCACAAATACGGTAAGACAACGAGACATTGTATGTGGCATAGGTTGCCAAGCGTGCTTCACTTTATGAACGTAATACAAGACAAAGAAAGTTTTAAAGGCTACAGTATTTACTTATGTTTACTGAGCTAAATGTGATGCCAAGTAGTGCAGAATAACATTTTGAGATGAATAAAATGTTTGCTGAGGAGTTTTAAGGAATAAAGATGGTCTCATAATACTCTACAAATACGTTCAGCCTAGCTATTTTATAAACTGCTGTAGTCTGGTTAAAGCAGTTTGTCTTTAATTCAGTTTCTTAATTAAATTTCCACATACAACCTAACGACTTCATATTCATCTTTCGTGTGTCACCTTTAAATTGTACTTTCCTCCAGTGTCTGATAACTTTTATCGTTTATGATTGAAACTGTGGTTGAGTCCCATCTCTCACTCTTGCGTTATAGCCTATAACGATTGCAATTGAAAACAGAGACAGAGCCATGACAGCTCACCGACTGAGCCAACTAGATTTCGCGAGTTCACTGAGTATGAGCATTTCTCACACGCAAAAGACCGAAAAGCGGTGACTGCCGTTGGTGTAATGTGGCTTATTGAATTTGACCATTCTTACACCAAAATTATGTCGTTTTAAATGTCATTTTACCAACAAAATAAACTTCTAGCTTGAAAGCTTACCGCCATTACAAGACGAACAATCAAGATATCACGATGATATTAAAACTAGTTGCAAGCATGTAAGCTATTGCTAAAAATGGTCGGATACTTTTAATATCAGGCCGGTAGCTTCGGTGTCTTTGCGTTTAATATACTTTTGCTATCCGCGTCTAGAAATTCTTAACCTGGGAAAAACAAATTTCATGGGGTTTTTATTTTTGACCGCTCAGTGTTTATCATTTCCAACAATTCATAGGTGCGAAATAACTGCTTGTTCAAGCAAAAGTTATTGCGATTGACTGAGGGAATATATTCTTACGTCATCTGAGGTAAATCTGGTAATCTTGTTGGATAAAGGGCAAAATGTGTGAAAAATGTTAAATTCCGTTGATTTACGTCATGCCAAAAATACTGGTCGGACAACAAGTGAACCCACGCAAAGATTTAAAAAAAAAATCTGACTCATCAGTTGGCCCAGCCTACGTTTCACGCTATACGATCATCTCAGGCAGCCAGTCGTAAAGAATATATCTCTCTCCATTTACTCTGATTCCGCAACTAAACACGAAGGTTTCCGTTCTGAAAAGGCTAAAAAAGCAATGGATTTTATTGCACTTGCTTTGCTAAATGCATCAGTCGCTTTAAGACTGCAGGCTGCAGTATTCTTTTGTGATGCTCGCTGCACTTTGTTGTAGTACAGGGGTGGGGAACCTTTTTAGTATTGCGGGCCACATAAAATGAGAAATAACACAGGCGGGCCACTAAAAATTTCGAAATTTTATTTACAGATAAAAAATGCAACGAAGACAGTTAGTAGACAATGATTTATTTCACTTTCACAGCTAGTGGGATGGCTGAAGGTTTTTATTTTTGGTGAGTCATGTGATGTCTGCTGACACGGAAGATGTTGCAACTCTTAATTGTAACTCAACTCTTAATTGCAACTCTTAATCTTCTATGATGGATTAACTAGTCATAGAAGCCCATTCGCAATATACCGAGAATGCAGAGCCTACTCTTTTTTGAGCTGTTGTTTCAATATATTTTGGGTAAAGAAATTTTGACGCGGGCCACATGGAACAGTCACGCGGGCCGCATTTGGCCCGCGGGCCGCAGGTTCCCCACCCCTGTTGTAGTACTTGCGCCTTCCCTTGCAATTACCTTACCAAACTCATATCAAATGAATGAAATTCCATATGAAGCGTTCAATGGTTGGCTTAATTGGTGCTTGTTTATCAACTACACCAAACGAATTTATGCTATTTTTAAAACTTCTTTTGTTACAAAGGTTTTGGGCTGTTCAAATACTGTTTGTTGGTACTCCAAGCATTATGTTTATGGTTTATGCGATGCATCGAATTACGAAGATTCCACCTTCCTCCACTTACAAGAACCCACAAGAAAATTCTTTGCCTGAAGAAAAAGATACAGGTTAGCCTATAGCCAAATAGCCAAATAATCTTGCATTAAAACGATCAGCACGACCAAATATAGACAGCTTTTAAGGGCAATGTTCTGAAGCATGTTTTATCCCAGACAGCAAAATCCGCCATATTTGCATTGATTCAACGACTGCAGACGTTGAATCAATATCAAAATGGTGGATTTTGCTGTCTAGGATTTGCTCCCTAGAAATTACATTTTTATTTTGTGACCTTCCTTGGTTCATTTTTCTTTGCACACCCTTCTGGAAATGTCTGTCGAGACGAGGCACTGAACTGATGCTGGTGTTTTGACGTGCAACAAAATACTTTTTCCTGTCAAGGTTAATGTCCACTGTACAGTATCACAAGTCACAACCAAACCTTTTCTCTACATCTTTCAAGCTTGATGGAAATGTCTTAATCTTCTGGCACTGTGTGATGAAATGGAACTATTCAGCTAGTATATCACTACAGTTTTACATTGATTTAACATCTGCAGACATATTTGCAACGCATTTAAATGCCATCTTTAAGCAGTGTGTTGGTTACTAATGGGTCTCAGATGCCGTTATATGGACTCAATACAAAATGTAATCAAACTTTTTATGATGTTGGTAAAATTCACAAATTAACCACACCAAGCAGCGATGTATGCATTTACTATTGTTCATAAACATCCATTGATCAACACTCTGAAAGCTTCAACTATTAGAAACTTGTTGTGAATTTAACAAATTTTTTCAGATGTTCAATGTTTACCAAAGTATCTAAAGTTACAAACCAACACTCATAATATTTGCGTATTGACCTGACCTTCTCTACCACTAATCAGTTGTTTGTCGTAACCATACGCGCAAACAAAATGCGACGCCTTTTGAACTAGTCAAAAGTAGCCTACGAATCAAAAACAGGTCGAAATTTGAAGCATTGTTTGTGTTGTAGAAGTGTTTAAAACATAGCCTACGTAAAAATATAACTTCATTTGTATTGAGTTATTGCATTGGCACTGAAGTGATGACCTACGATGTGGTGTTTTTGTACATTTTTTGTGTTTGCATATAGAAAGTTATTAAAATATCACCTTGCTTTCATTCAAAATTAAATAATCATAATATGTTAGATATCATAATTTGATAGCTAAAAAACATTTCTGAATTAGGAACAGGAAGATTTTAATTCATTTCAATCACTTTTATTAGTGGGCGAAAAGGTGCACGCAAGCTACCTTCATTATATACAGTATGTGGTAACATAAGTTTAGTAGGCTTTTGCTTACGATCACTCCTATATTCAGTTGTGCGGAACTGTGAGCTTCAGGAAATACTATTTTCAGGAAATAAAGTACCAAGTGTCACAGCTGTCACCGTGTCAAAACGTGTTGGTGCGCGTGACGAATTCAACAATGAAACCTCCTCCCACGGAACGCTGCTACCGAGATATGATGACGTGATTCTTCACCCTGATGCCTTGAGTATGATTGGTTGAAATTTTAGACAGAGTTCAATTGTAATTTGATTTTAAAAAAATTTACAAACAAAACTGAAATAATTCTGAGCAAAATGCTTTCGATTTCGCTTCAAGAAGAATCACAATTATATCCATACAACAACTTATGTCTCATTTCCCAGACGGCAAAAATTTCGTTTTTTACAGTGATTTAACGTGTGTAAGACGTTGAATCAATGTAGAAAAGATTAGTTTTGCTCGCTGGGTTTATGTCGCTTAAAACAAAGCACGTTTTTGTTTTTAATTTTGACACGCATTGCAACACATTGCAAAACCCGAGCCTTTTTTAAAATTTATATTATTTAAAAAAATATAAAGTACCCCAGTAAGATTCAAAAAATGAAGGGGTGTTCCAGCAAACATCTATAGGATTGGCCCATGATACAAGAGAAGGATCCAAAGAGGATACAAACTGATATGCATAAATCAACAAGTGAATAAAGAAATAACAGTTAACCTCTCAAGTACATGTAGCTCCACACAAAGTGAAATTTACATGACTTTTGACTTTCTTTTATTTGTTTGAAAATAATGTCTAAAAAGACATTTTAACTCTTTTTTCTTTTATGTTTGTTTAAATAAAAGATAACTACGGACAGCGGCCAGTGTTTCGATCTTCCGATCTCTTGATTGTTATGTCCTAGCTTAGTGATAAATTTCTGTCTTTTTCTCAAGTTTTTATTTTTAACAAGTTCCAGTCATTGCTTAGCACAACTTTTCTTTAAAAAGTCACATCTTTTAATTGGCAGTAAAATTACGTTTCGCTGGAGTCTGAAATCAAAAATTAAGTCAATTCTGATTGGCTTATTACATCACTCTCAGAAACCACCTTCTCAAGACAACTTTTCACTTTCACTTTACTACGCTGAAGAGATCGGAAGATCGAAACACTGGCCGCTGTCCGTAGCTACCACAGTAAATTGGCAATTCAAGCTTATTAGAGCTTTCACCACACAAGTGCGGCTTTTTGGAAAATTCAAAAAAAAGATTTTAAATAAAACTTAAGAGATAGCGTTTTATTTTGGTTAGAAATTTATTGTTTGTATTTTTTTGGGAGAAAAGCATTTATGCTATCATCTTTTTTACTATTTTAAAATAGAGAGAACTAAAAATTTATTATAAACAAAACACAGTGTCAGATTTTGTAGATGGTTTTAGCTGTTACAGCTTTACTATT
The DNA here is from genome assembly GCF_918807975.1 of Aplidium turbinatum. NCBI lineage: Eukaryota > Metazoa > Chordata > Ascidiacea > Aplousobranchia > Polyclinidae > Aplidium > Aplidium turbinatum. The sequence continues at coordinate 54,491,634 of NC_137472.1, forward strand.
CTTCTTGTGCTTTAACATTTTGCACAAGCAAGTAGAGAATCCAAGCAAAATCTTTTTATTGCATTAAATTGATTGATAACTATTTTTGTGAGATCGTACTGCTTCCTTCAATGCAAGCTTTATATAATCTTTAAATGCTTTCTGATGCAAAGTGACTTTTCGTGTTAAAAACGAAAATAAAAATCCATCTAAACCATTTTAACTTGAACACATCTGCAATAAGTTATTTGAAAGCAATAAATCAAATTGAAGTATATATGAAAGAAACTTCTTTATTGTAAACTGGAGGAGTCAAAATGAATGTGTACTTCCGGCTTGGTTAATTCATATAAACTGACAGGCTCTTCTTGCAATAACAACATGATAGAGTATTCTGGTAATTTCGTTACTCTGCCAGCAAATTAACCTGATTTTGCACAGTTTGTTTTCAAAAGCATCGATCTGTTGGCATGGATATTACAATAAGAAATTGGACGACATTTGGTGGTTTGATCATAGTAATACTTAGTAGATATAGCGGCAGTTCCTCAGTTGCTACTTTCCGCTATTACATCCTTATGGTATCAGCTGCTCATTCACTATACCCAGTCATTATTACTCACAAAAATAACTTTCTTATCATTATCCAATTGTATGGGTATGCTCGGAGCCTGAGATTTTTCTTTTCGAAAAGAATCGTAAGCTTTTAAAATATTTCGCCCAGATTATTCTTTGATGCGTGGTCTTGTTCAACTTGCGCTTTAATTTTGTTTTGTGTTATGTAGACAACAGCAAAGCGTCAAAAAATAACAAAGAAGACGTCTTTTTTAAAATAAATCGGTCGAAAAGTTTGGGTGAGCGTTTGAACCAAGCCGATTACGCCATTAAAAAGGATGGGGAAAGAAAAGCTGACAAGGCATCAACGAAAAAGTAAGCAACAGTGTTTACGTAGTTGGCAAAGACTATACTTTATACAACTACTTAATGGTAGCTTACATTATAGCCCTCTTTTGCGTTGCGGTACGCTGATTTCGCAAGGGTTGCTGAAGGCTTATTTCCTTATTTAAATTACCCGTCGTGTGATAATATCTGAAATAATCGGCTTTGAAGATGCTGCAAAACAATTTTATTAACTTGAAGATGATGAAGAAACTGTTTAACAAAGAATTCAAACATTGCCTATCAGCAAGCTTTCAGAATCCCAGGTCTTACTGAAGTCTAATGGCATGCTTTTCATTACCATTAAGTGAATTAGAATAAGAGTTCTCCCAAAGTAACCAAAGAAATGTTTCTACCGAAAGAATATTTCAAACAATTTGTATTTGCAAGATGGCGTACTTTTGTCATACATGGTTCATTTTTAAATTTCTGTTTTTGGTAGTGTGATACCGATACAGTAATGCATTGGTAAAACTTTGTACAGTTTGCAATGATGCTACATAGTTTGTAGTAATTCCTTGTCAAAGCTACATGAATCATAGGCAGAACTTGAAAGGACATACACTTTTAAGAAACTGGTCCTTTTTACCCTGGAACTACCATACCGGTCAATTAACGGGGTAGGGCATTTTGTTTTTGCGATATTTTCTACTAGTGACTATATATTTAGCTGATATTCCGTCTAATCTTCGAGTTAGGTATGAACTATGAGGATAATCGCTTTACACTATTTTTTTTTTGTAAAAATATTAAAAATAGGCCTACCTAGAACTACCATACCGGTCAATTGATCGCTAAATGATGAAATAGCTTAATTTTTCTTGCAAATTTTATTAACAACGCAGAAAAATATAAAAGAAATAAGTACAGGATACACAAGGTCCAGTTAGCAGGAAAAGAGGAAAAAGGACCATTTACAAAATGACAACAGTCATTTTAGTTACACAATTTGTTTGTTAATATAAAAACATCGAAACAACAAGTGTTTTTTTTGCAAATCTATTGAAAGTTTCAATCCTTGTACGAAAATATGTGGTCGACACCAATATATAGCCTTGAAAGTTAAAGGATTCAGTCTTCGAATGGCCAACAAAAATAACATACCAATTTTGCATATGACCCGCACACATATGTTACACATTTGCAGCGTAATAACGTAATGATGTACAATTCTGATTTGGTTTTTTAAATGCAGAAAAAAGAAGAAAGAGATTACTATGAAAACCGTGTACAAGCATGATACATCTGAAGTTGTCAAAACCCCGGGGATAGTTCGCGCTTATTCAGCACAAATTCTGGCAAGGACTGCTATTGAAGGAGGATTTTTATATTTACAGGTAACCATCATGGTATTGTTTCCCCATGGAGTAAAATCAAAAGTTAATTCAGTTCGCCCCGTTAGCTCAGTGGTCACGTGTTCAACTCAAGATCAAGCGGCGCTGGTTCGTATCTCGGGGTGTGCGCTTGAGCAACGCATTTCAGGACTGCTCCCATTAAGCGGCACATAGTCGATGGAATGGTTCTCCGGCAACAACATTTCAACAGCTATCAGAAACTCTTACTCTATCTATCTCGGTGACCAGGCCTGCGTCAGTAATTTTAAAGCCTCTACACGTATGAGAAACAGTCATGATTAAGCTCTTAAAGAAGCTTTCCCAGTTCGGGGATAAAGATAAAATCAAACAATTTAGTAGTAATGTATGTTTAAGATCATAATTAATATCAAAATTAAAAGTTGTTTTATTTTGCTAGCAAAAATATTAAGATCATTTTTAACAAAACATTTTTGTGTTCAAAAAGTCGTCTTTATGTTTTGGAAGTGGTTGTTCTGAAAATAGATTTGATCAATTCAATTTGCAAAAAATCAAAGCTGAAATTTTATAATAAGAAATAGGTTACCGCTTAAAAGTAACTTTAAAATATTTTTCTTTTCTTATAATTTGTATTCTAACAATTTACATCCTTTAGTTATGGCTGCTTTGCTATTGGTGTAGTTGTCATTTTCTATTGTTTGTTATAAGCGTTTGTCACATCGTAGTTAACTTTAGCTACCTTATTTTGTCTATTTGCATGTGCAGTACCATTTATACAAATTTGAAGTCCATGAGATGTATTTATGCAGTGGTCACCCATGCCCAAGAAAAGTGGAATGTTTTGTTTCCAGGCCAATGGTAAGAAAATCTATTTAAATTTCACTTTGGTTAACATTGTATGAATAGGAAAATAAGAATAATTTTAGTTATAGGTTTCAAAATATATATCCATATGCTAAACCCGTTTTCAAGCGTAACTGAATTTAAGACACTTAATTAAGTTTCAGCAATTTTCTGTTATGTCAAAAGATCAGTAACACCTAATGTGGTTTGTTAATGTTGTAGCATGGTTGTAGTTAATGCGATTTTAAGTTTGATTTCAGTAAATTACTGCGTGTGCAATAATATGTTGATTGAACGTATGTGAACAACTGTTTTGCGAAACCTTTGACCAGAAGCAGAAGACCTTCTGCAGCGGTTGAGCTTATCAAAATATAAGCATTTTTAATTTGTAGCTTCAATTACATTATAGGTTAGTGTCTTTAATAATACTGCAGTTCAAATAAAAACCACAGAAAGAAAACATTAAATTTGTTCTTTTAGAATGATTTTATCGGATTTCAAAGGATCGGTTAAAACGTAATTTAATTTTGAAATATTACAGATTACCGCGGCAAGAAAATCTTGTCTCTTAGATTTCCTTATTTTCTAGCATTCAATCTGCTTTCATCGTTAGATGTCTTCATTGCATTACTATTGATATTTGTATTCTATTAGGAAAAAACATATTTTCTCCGCTTTATGTACGCCATGACCATATTGTCGCTGCTTTTGAATTTGGGGGAAATTGCTACGATTGTGTACAAGTGGATAGAACAGCGTTGTTGCAAAAATCGGTCATCAAAAGGCAATCAGTCTGTTGTCTCTGATGACAGACTTCCCATGGAAGAAATTATCATTGAAAGGTATGTTGTCTAGATTACGTTTCATAAAATAAAAAGGTTTTATAAATTCTTATTTGATTATGCTTCAAATGCCAGTAATGTTTGTAGGGTTGTAGACCAGAATCAGCAATTTCTTGTGTTCTTAAAGAAATTGCTCAGTCTGGAGTGCTTAAATATAGAAGGAAAACGGTTGTGACTAAGGATAAAATGTTAATCTTTTGAAAAAGTTATCCTCAGTGCTTTTTTACATTGCTAGAGGAATTTGTTTCCGAACATTCTGCGTGTCAACCTGGATCACTTGAGTAAGCTACGTACTAAAAACAGAGAGGGACTGTTCACCAGGCATTTGATAATAATTAAAGTGATTTGCGTTCTTCTGATGACTATTTACTAAGTTACCTCCTGATGTTAAAGATGATAACTAGCTTTTTGTATTTCCGACGTTTCGTCAGTCAGCACGACTAACTTTATCAAGGTAGCTAAAACAGGTTAACACAACCTGTTCAGCAACGATGGCATAACACAAAAACATACTGATAAAATGAATAAAGTAAAGCAGCAAGAATGAGAGTTAAAACACTGTTTGTCGTATCCAGGCTTACGCCCGGTGTTGAAGATTTAGATTAAGTGGACGGGAAGGCAAGGAAGCCAATCTTCGTGTCCACCTTTAGGCATGCTCTTAAGTGTCTTGCCAAAGACACAGCCGCATGCTCTTGAACGGTGTCGAACCGGCGCCTTTTCGATTGCCGTTCCAAGGCTTTCACCACTCGGCTATGCAGCCGACAGCTACGTAATGTATGTCGTATACACTCCTCCAAAAAAAAGTGAATATTTTGTGACAGATACATAACAGCAATTTTCTCAGAACCTTGCTTATACCTTCTGACTCTGCTTTAATCGTGTTTTCGGACTGAATAGTTTCCTCTTCAACTTATTTTTGTCTGGTCACATTTAGTTTACGCTTGTGATGAATTTTTTGACGAAAAATCAAACTTTATAAAAGTTTAAATCTTTTGTTTTGATTCTCAGGACACGCCATGGGAGGTCCCGGCCAATCCTCCCCAACACCTATCCAAACCTTGGGCCTTTTCCCAGAAAACATGACAATTCATTTGGAGATTCGTCCGGTGATGATACAATGGACAGTGACTATAGGTTTTACGACATCTAGCGGGCAGGTTTATTCGCTTAAACTGACGACATTGACAGAAATTGCGTCTGAGCAGCATGAGCCTGACGTTGCCTGAGTGAGGTGTCAGACAACTAAAGCAGCAATCAAATGGAATATTTATTGTTTTGTTGCCCACACTGCAGACAATTCACTTTCTTTGGAAGTCTACCCAGCCAACATCTGCAACATTGAATCAATGTAAAAAATGACTTAATCACTGTGTGGTATGAAAGTTGGCCAATTCTCCATACTTTTACAATTTGTCCTTGTCCTACTGATATTATTTTACGGTCTTTAAAAGATGATTTCTAGCCTTTATTGTACAGTATTGTATAACAAGTCAAACGATATTGTCAAACGAATTGTCAAACAAATTGTCAAACGATATTGCGGCAGCTGTAGTTGGGTCCAACTCTTCGTGAATGTTTCGTTTTGTTTCCTGGCTTTGTAGCCTACACAGTTTGGGAAACTCTTCCCTAGCACTTTGACTGCCATGGCATATAAATATGCAAGCCACTGCTGCTTTAATTCAAACCTTGTCTTACAAATTTATAAGCCATTGGTGTGTTTAAACATTTACTGAAATTTTGTGGTGACCTTGACAGATTCAAGGCTTTATTCCCAAACAAGGCTTGGCAGTCAAAGTGGTCGAAGGCTAACACAGAAATAATTTCGTTTGTTTGGTATGGGAATTGTAGGTGATTAGACAACACAAATCATTGTGCTTTATTAGTTCCATCCAAATAGGCCGACTTCTAAATGAACAGAGTTTTCACAAGATTTTAATGTCACCTGAAATGGCCTATACCTATTTACGAACCTAATGCTGCTATACGGTTTAAGCAACCCAGACAACAAAATCGGTCATTTTTACATCGATTCAACGTCTCCAGACGTTGAATCAATGTAAAAATGACGGATTTTGCTTTATGATAATTCCCCTACGGAAAATTGCAATTACGTGGATAGCCATCTGTATAACTTCTTATGTTTAAATCAAATTGTTTTTTTGCAGTAGCCGACCCTACAACATGTGTTCAATATACTATAGTGCAGTAATTATCCGTTGCGTTGGGATGGGTAGACACTGTTCGGTTTGTGAAGTTGTTTTTCAGGGCTGCTTTACTTGATCTTTATTCCGATGGCAGTAAATGAAATTTTTTGCATTTTTTTTTGTTTTTATGTAGGTTGTAAAAGTTGTTATTTATTAATTTGTGAAGGTGAAATCTTTGCAACTAGGCTACGTATTTTTTATACTGTTTAGGGAAGGTGAGGCAAAACGGTTCTTTTCAATATTTAAAAAGAAGTGTTTATCTCTCCAGCTCTTTAATTGTTCCAGTTGGGGTGAATTTTGACGCAATGCTGTTGATGTTATGAAGCTTAGTTTGTTTTTGCTCAGTTTGTTATAAGCAAACCAACAAATTATGCGACAGTTATTTGCGAAACAAAGTATTGATGTTGGATTTCTTGTTTTGGTAATCTGCTGGTTTGGTTTTGGTGATTAGCAAAGCATTGTTGCTATGCCGATTTTAAAACTTAGCTGAAATGACCCAGTTTACACTGGTTATCAAAGGTTTTTGAAAGTTGCCGGTGTAACGGTCCAGGAGTTACTGCGGTCCAAAGTTACTGTGCTGCTGTAGAGTGGCACTGTAGAAATGACGTCAGACCACAAATAACCAGAGCTGCCCGGCGCTTCTAAAAGCGATACAAAAGCAAAAATTTTACAACTAAGTTCATTTGAGTAGTTACTCTCAAACTAATGCATACCTTTTCATTTAAAATTAATTAATGCCTAAAATTGTCAATGTAACTTTTTGAGCAGTAGAAGTTTTAATTATTTTCATAAAAAAATAATTAATTATATTTGGCAACCCTGATAACTCTTGGACTGCTGTCACTCCTGGACCGTTACACCGGTTTGGAGTAAAACTGACTTACATGTTGGGGAAAAACGGCCCACTAGAAAAACGGAAGAACTCTGTGCACCAGTGTAGTTGCAATCATGGCCGATCCAAGCCAGGCAGTCTGACATCGACATGTCATATGAAAAGGCTGGTCCGACAACTAAATGCTGGTTCAGTTGATGAACACAAAAAGGCCATGTGATGCTAACCTGGCCAGTGAACATTTTGCCTTATTTAACCTATTTGTTTAGCCAATTTTTGCTACAGTCCAGCCTAAACGTTATTAGAATATTTGCTGAATTTGATATGCCCAGTCGCAAAATATCTTGCATGAAGCAATTGCCACGACGAGGAACTGCAAAAGAAAAACAAATCGCTCAACTTTGGTCAATCACAAATATGAAAACTGTAGTTGTTTAGGGCTATGTCATAAATTGTATCATGATCCCCCTACGGATGACTGGATCCAGTGCTATAAATGCATCAAATGGGAGGCATTAGAACTGCTTTAAGTAGAGACTACAGTTGAATTAGAGTTTTTTGTGACTTTGCATTTCAAAACATTTCAACCAATTCAAGACTTGTACTTTGTAAGCTGCTGTTCTTGTTTTTCAAAACGTTCGGGCTAATATTGTATTTTAACTTGTAAAACTGCTGTGCTGTTTCGTTGTTAAACCTTCATTTTATTTTCATTTATGTATTTTTATGTTGCTGTTTTTGAACCACATGCGCTAAACTTTTGTGTTATAAAACTTTTTGTTTCAACGGAATCTGGTCAAACAGGTTAAACTACTGGCAATCTGGTTTAAACTTTAGGTTCACTTTTAGGTTTCAGGCTACCAGGTCTAACTTCTTTTTCGTTTAAAAAACTTAGTTTATAGCGCAAATTTTTTAAATTGTTTTTTGTTTTTAAATGGACCGTTTTGCCCCACCTTTCCCCCAAAAGTGTGCTGTAATAAAACTTAAAAAGTTTGTATGTCCAAACTTACACCGAAACTACTACAAACTATATTATATCATCAAGAGTTAGATGCACCAACAGTGGGTTTTTTACTTGTTAGGCAGATCGGCCGATTAAGCAGTTTCATCTGCAAATTAATTTTTTTTTTATCAGCGGATACCAACCGCAGCTTACTTTGCAGATTAGATTCTCCGTATGAACGGAGATCCGATTAGGTTATCCTTAGGGTTTTTGACGCTGATTCCAAAAATGTCATCATAGCCGTACGAGACCAAACCATTTTGGCGGGGCAAAACGTAAATTTGCCTAAATGTGCACGCTTTTGTAGAAATTGCCCAAATATAATGCATGCGGTGCGTGATAACAGTGAAAAACTAACATAACAAGATCACCAGCAGTGGCGTAGCCAGTAATTTTGAAAGGGAGGGGGTTGACGGTGTGTTTCGCTTATGGAGACACCCAGCAGTGGGGGGCCTCCCCCAGAAAATTTTGAAAAATTACTTTGAATTTGCGCATTCTGAGAGTATTTTCAACAAAAATGTGGTTATGAATATTCCTGTAAAAGGGTGCTGTCCGGTGGCATAGCAAAAGGATAAGATCATGTTTTCTTCGGCATGTTTCGGAAATAAAGCTACAAGTCTCTATGTTTTCTTGTTGCTAATTCCTGGCTGAGATATTTGAATGTTTGGTAATGGCAAAACTCGCTCTTTGCAATACCCACCCCCCCTTGGCTACGCCACTGATCACCAGCTAGCTAGAATTTCTTACCAAGTAGGCTAATCAAGATAGAACAACTGAATTCATCTTTGAAGATTCCTTGCTTGTGCATTGCTCGATGCTTCTGCACTTTGGCATAGTAAGTAGGAGTAACAAATATTGTTTTACACACCACAAATAATAAACAACGCCACTTAAATATTCAGTTGTGATGTCATAAAAGACTCAGAAAAATAAACATTGCAGGAAACCGGCTCAGGGTGACCATGCGGATTCAGAAAAAACTACATAACAATAGATAAATTATTAAATGTAATAAAACACAGACATACTACTTCTGTTCAAATAAACTTTGTTCAATCAATTAAAGTAGTTTTGATGATACGAATTTTAGTACAAAAATAAAAAGGTCTGGCAGCACTACTTCTAAAAATATGGTTAGGCTAGGTAATTTGATGACAAAAATAACTAATATACAGTATTCTAAGTTTACATACAGACGATGACGTAGGATTCAAAGAACCCAATTAGCCTAACAGTACGTATTTACATTGAGTCAATGTCTGAATATTGAATAATATTCAATCATCGGATTTGCAAAAGGCGTCGTTGGATTTTCAAAAAATCGCCGAATAGGCAACTCGCCGAATAGTAGCAGAACCTTTTATAAAAGTAAATAAACAAAGCTAAGCAACACCTTAACATTACTTTTAACAGGTATAACATGTTTTTGTTAAATGTTGTGGTGTTGCTTAGCTATGTCCGTTTATGGTTGAAAAAGTACAGTGACCTCCCCACCCGAATCGTTTTATTAAAGTAGGCTATTCACCAGATTTATATAAATTTATATTTTGTAGTTGCCCAAATCAAGATGATGCATTTATTGATATTATGAAAAAAATTAAAGACTTTGTAAATTTTGATGCCGAGGCAACTGCATCATGCCAATTTGGGCAGTTTTATAAATAGACTAGGCTATGATCAGATATTTTTGTATTTTTTTGTTGCCCAAATCTAAACGATACAGTTATGTAAATGGGAAAAATTAATAAATTTGTTCATTTTGGGGAAACTGCCTCACGCTAATTTGGACAGTTGCATAAACAGACTAATCAGTTTCATCAAATAGCCTAATTTCATGATTTCAGCTGCCCAAATCAACACGATGCATTTGTGCAAATTAATAAAATTAGCTATATTGCAAATTTTGCCATTTGATTTGGGCAGTTTCACAAAACTATTAGAGACATATTTTGGTGGCCGCCCAAATTGGCATGATGCAGTTGGTTTAATGCATTTCGTACTACAATTTGATCACCATGGAATACAATACATCAATACGGGTGTGCCAAATGACAATTTTGCGGCACATTTCTTGTGCAAATAAGAGGCTGTAATTAGTTTGATAGGTAAAAGTTACTAATTTATAGTTTTTCTTAATTCATGCAATTTTGTAGCTTTTTATATAGCAATTTTTGCCCTAATAATTTCAAGATTTTGCCCGAATTCGCGACGTTCTGAAACAACAGGGGGTCGGCTGCCCCCCCTGCTCCCCTGGCTCGTACGGCTATGGTCCTCATTTCTAGCGCATTGGTTTTCGAGATATTTGCGCTTTAAATTTTCAATGTTATGCAAATTAGCTGTCTCACAGGCAGTGTTGTTTTCTTACAACAAAATAATGAAGCTACAATAAGCTTTACCAGTTCGGAAACTGTAATAAGAGTGACCAGGGTTTCACTTGTATTTAATCAGATGGTACGATCAAGCAATAATGCGGATGAATATCAATCGCTCATCCTGCAAACGAGCAGGGTTTCTAACTAGGGTTTGTAAACATCATGACACATAAAGATAAAAGTTCATGGAACCAGTGGCGTAGGAGCATATGCTGCCGCCCCTGGCTTTCGTTGAAAATGCCGCCCTAAGTAGACTGCATCAAATTTTGAAATAGTTTCATGTTCAAGCAATATAAGCTATAACTGGCACTGCATAATTGATTTCATTGTATCAGTATCTCTCTGGGGCTCAGCCTTATTGTCTGGATTTTCATTTGAATCGTTCTCTGGTAGGCTAATGTTAAAGAAACATTTGAACCAGAAGAGGTTACAAACTTTAGCATAGCTCCCTTGTGCTTTTTTAATTCTGCTTCTCTTGCGTTCTTCTTCTTTTTAAAAAAACTCCACTCTCTTTGACACGTTTCATTTTCGAGTCTAAATTAGCCGCCCCCTTGCAGCCTGCCGCCCCTGGCGCAGAGCCAGAACCCGCCAAGTGGCTGCTACGCCACTGCATGGAACAAAGTTGTAACACTTAGGCTACGTTGGTGGAGGTAAACATAAAATAAACGTGAAGATGCAAAACGATTTTACATATCATATGACACGCTGGGTTTGATTATCATTTTTGGCCGATTCGATCTCTGGGAATTCGTCATGCCACTGTCAACTTCCTCACCCAAATAGGCCCCAACCGAAGGCTGAGATTTACTGTCGAATCGTGGACGGAGCTGGTCAACGTTTCTGCGCTGTATATGCCCATTGCCCACTGTGTACTCGCACGTGAACAGTAGACTATCCAACCAACCCAACGAAGTTTGCCACTTTGTGCTTGACCACACGCAAGGCATAAACGTAAAAGCTTTGCGCATAGATTAGTTATTGCAGCTATTTATTCAGTCACTTATGACCAAAGGTGGGCAAAGTTACTTTCAAAAGTAACTGAGTTAATGTTACTTGGCAAAATAGTAACTGACTTACCGTTACAGTTACCGATTTTAAAAAGTAACTAGTTACCGTTACTAGTTACAGTTACTAGTTACTTTCAGTTACTCACAAATCTGAACATAAAATTCTGCACTTGGCCAGCTCTGCATGCAAGTCCAGTTTAACCGCAACGCTTGATATATAGTGTTACATCCATCCATGCTAACATAACAGCACAAGTAGGCTACAAAACCAACAATGTTTTATTTTAAAAAAATTACTCACTGCTTTATATGTTTATTTCCTTTGAGAAATACGAGCATTTCAAAGTGCTCGTCACTTAGGCCTGCCCTTTTGGGCTTTAAAATGTCCTTGCCCAATCGTCGTGTGAACCTCTGGAGCCGATGGTCTATCCTTTTCCCGCCCCAGATTCACGATGTTCCCGGACTACATTGGAAGGCTACTAAAGAGCAGCCAGTCTTTGGTTTCATCATCCATGACACGCAGATCTTCCATTCCGTTAGGTGGCTTGAAGATGGTACAGTCATTGATGATGTCCGCCCCGATAGTTCAATTGGTTAGCGCGTCACTTCTGGAACGAAGAAGCTTCAAGATCAGCGGCACTGGTTCGACTCTCAGGGCGTGCGCTTGAGCAACGCACGTTAAGGACTGCTCTCCATTTAGCGGCATCTAATGAATAGAATAATTCCCGGCAACAAGACTTCAACAATCGGAAACTTCACTCTGTCAATCTCTGTGACGGGCCTGCGTCAGTAATTCAAAGCCTCTACAAGTACGCAAAACTGACAGGATTAAGCTCGATCTGCAAGAAGCCTTCCCAGTCCGAGGATAAAGATGCAATCAATCAATGATGTTGTCTGCGGTCTATTCCTCGGCACCACATTCACAGGAAGAAGAAGAGGCCATTTCCCATTGGTGCATGGTTGAGCGGAAAAACCCGACGCCCGTACGGAGACGGTTGAGGCGCACCCATGCCTGTCTTGATAGTGTCAGGCCGATGGGGCGTGTGTCGGCGTCGGGGATGAACGAATAAAGTCTGGTGATGAACAAGTGCTGCAATGAAAACAATATTTCCACTGCAGCACTTAACGGAATGTGAGTGTTATGTTTTTAAAACAGTTTTTTCATCGGTCCAATTGTGAATCTGGATCCGCTTAACTTGGGCTCAGGGTCCGCTTCCAAATACTCCTTTAACAGATTCAACGCGCATTGCTTTCTTTTCTTGGTTTTTGCGTAAAGTGGTGCAAAAAAGTCTTCGGTCGCTCTACCACCATCCACTTCAGTGTCGCTGCTACTCTCCTCTTCAGCAGAGCAGTTTGCTTCTTCAATTGCTTGAAGCATGTTCTGTTTTATTTTGGTCTTTAATTCAGCAGTGTGGATTAATTGTCAGGCATTAAACACAGATAAGTTTAAATTGTGGGTGGAATGCAGTCGCAAGCTAAAAGTCACTGTCCTCGAACCAATGACCAAATCTGGTTTGTATTGCTTCCACAAGAACGTCCACCAACGGCAAGCAAACAGCAATGCTGTTGCTGGTTTTGATGTCAGACAATCTTTTTAGAGGCATTGCAAGCGTTACACTAAATGCAATAAATTTCAACTTCTTGAAGGCAACTAACTAACTGACTATAAGCATCAACAAATTGCTTTTAATCACTGCGTGTTTCGTGATGCTTATAGTCAGTTAGTTAGTTAGTTACCTTCAAGTAAGTTGAAATTTATTGCATTTTATAAATATTTGCAGTTAAACTATTTGTAAATATGTAAAATATATTGTTGTAATGCTCAACCCTGTTGTATTGTTGTGTCTTGCCTGTCTTTGATACATATTGATTAATCGCCAAAAACAATTAATTTAGCCAAATCAGTTATCAAAAATCGCCAAAAAGAGCCAAATCATAAATATGAAGCCAAACGTCTTAAAAAATCGTCAGATTTCTGGAATTTGGCAATAAATTCGTCAATATGGCAATGGCAACCTTGCTCCACAAGACCACAAAACAAAAGTAGAACTGTGCATGCGCACTCACTCATTGCGCATTGCTGCGCCGACACAGCTGCTAGAAAAATGCATTATTGCGCAAGCGCAGCAAATACGCACAAAGCAAGATACAAACACGCGCAGAGAAATAAACGGCAATTACAAACTGAAATATCAATGCAAAAGTAACTTGTAACTGTTGAAAAAGTGGTAAAATAGGAACTAGTTACCGCGTTTCGTTACTTTTGGAAAATAGTAACGAAGTTACCGTTACAGTTACTCAAAAAGTAACTAGTTACTTTTGTAACTAGTTACTGCCCACCTTTGCTTATGACTACCATCATTTATAGTTATTTGTTGTTGGTTTATTTCAATACTGTCATTAATTTATTAAAAGTAAGCAGGCCCCGATACCAGTGGAGGATCAAATTAAATCTGTGAAAAGTAAAAAAGTCCTTCGAACCGGATTCGAACCAGTGACCTATGGATTTCTGAGGTTATACCGCTACAGTCCACCGCTCTACCAACTGAGCTATCGAAGGGCTGCGCAAGACCTTCCAAAATTAGTTATTTATTCTAAAAGCGTGAACAGTACACTTTTTCCTTGGGCATTTGAGTATAGTTTAACGTGTGGAAGCGTTGAATTGATGTAAAGTGAATCACTTGTTTTGTTATTAAGTAGCACCTCGCCAATTCTGGTTTGATTATTTATTCGCTGGTTCCTAATCTGTTGTCGATTTTTCTCCAGCACATTAAGTTCTCAATCAATCGTTTTTTTGTCAGAAACTAATTTTCATTTTTTCAAATTAAGAGGTTTTCATTTGTTGCATTCAAAATGTAGCCTTTATTAACAGATTTCTACTGGAGGGGCCAATATAGTAGTAGGCTCTCAGTGATTGTCGTAACTGCTGGGGGGTTTTAATTGTTCCAAAAATATGGCTTTGCCCCAGGGGCGGATCTACCGGGTGGGCCTGATTGGTAGGTTACAGGCCCACCCAGATTGACAGTATAGGCCCACCCAAAATCAAATTCATGAAAAAGAGCATATTAATGTTTAACACTAAAACAATCAAGTGGCACTGAATTGTCTGTGGCATCACTATTTTACAGCATTTGTAAGCAGTGGCGCCGCCAGACCTTCAACAATGGGGGGGCAAAATATTGACAATGCAAGACAGTATAGCGTAGTCAAAAATTTTGAAAGGGGGGGTGTTGACAGCCGGCGGGCGCAGCCCGATGGCGTGTTCGCCGAAGGCGACACTTAGCGGCGGGGGTCTGGGGGGACTCCCCCAGAAAATTTTGAAAAATTACTTTCCGTTTGGTGCATTCTGAGAGCATTTTCAACAAAATTGTGGGTATGAATATTTTTGTAAAATGGTGCTGTCCGGTGGCATAGCAAAAGGATAAGATCATGTTTTCTTCGGCATTTTTCGGAAATAAAGCTAAGTCTCTATGTTTTCTTGTTGCTAATTCCAGACTGAGATATTTGAATGTTTGGTATTGGCAAAACTCGCTCTTTTAATGCAGTTTCGTTTAAAATTAGGCAAACTTTGTTTTAGAGACATAGGTTGATTGCTTTTTTTTTTGCGAGATTATTACAGTTTTATTATTTATCAATTTTCTCCTTGGTTGATTCAAAAAGCGATCTTATTCCGGTAAGTCACTAACTTTTATGCTCTGAAGTCAACCCAAAGTTTAGAAAATGTAACTTCATAGAGGTCATACATCTTGATGAGTGTCAAACAAAAAGCTTTGAGACAATGAAGTTACTTTAGGCTATTTCTGATATATTCAAGTTTTGTATAACGAATAGCTGTTTACAGTAGCGTAGCCAGGAATTTTGAAAGGGGGGGGTTTTGACCAGCCAGCGGCGGGGGGTCTGGGGGGCCTCCCCCAGAAAATTTTGAAAAATTACTTTGAATTTGGTGCATTCTGAGAGCATTTTCAACAAAAATGTGGGTACGAATATTCCTGTAAAATGGTGCTGTCCGGTAGCATAGCAAAAGGATAAAATCATGTTTTCTTCGGCATTTTTCGGAAATAAAGCTTAGTCTCTGTGTTTTCTTGTTGCTAATTCCTGGCTGAGATGTTTGGTATTGGCAAAACTCGCTCTTTTAATGCAATTTTGTTTAAAATTAGGCAATTTTTTTTAGACTGAAAGCATCATTCTCAATATCGTGACGTCATACGCGTGCCAAAGTGGGGGTTGTAACCCCCAAAACCCCCCCTTCGCTACGCCACTGGCTGTTTAGATGTTAATCTAGATCGAACAAGCGATGTCAGCAGTTGCAGATGGCTTGCATCCTTGCACAGTTTGACGAGAAATTACATCATAGGCTAAAGCTTTACTTGTAAACAATGTATTAACATCCGTAAATTCAATTTGATAGGTTGAAACCCCCGAACCCCCCTCCCTTGGCTACGCCACTGGTGCAAGACATGCAAGACAGTGGTATATTATTTAATTTCTCTTGTTTTCTACCAGGGCTGGAAAAAATGTGTAGCTTCCTGGAAATCTGTTTTTTAGAGAAAAAATTTCCCGCGGCTTACAATCACGATAATGAGAATTTTATATTTTACTGATCTCCGGGGCTGACGTAAACCTTAAAAGTCATGTCGACATATTCTTGATGCCCCCCTTATCGAAAATAGTTCTTTGTAGTACCGCTTTGAAGGTGGATTACGAGTTACGACAATGAACAAAAGAATAAATTTTAAACTTCAATTTGTATTGAAAATACATGACGTAATGTCTTCCAACCTTATCACATTTTTTTCATTACGTAATATTTACCACCACCAAACCACTTTTGACGATCGAATTTGTTAATTTATTATTCGGTAAAATGTTGAGATGATGTCACGTCATAACGCCGATTTGAGATATAATTTCATTTATGACGTCGTATGGATGAAAAACTTTTACAAGTTTTATACTCTGCTGAGATTAAAGAAGAAACATAAATGATAAATATTGGAGAAATTGAGTCTCCTTTACAACTTAAGAATTGAACAACTCAAAACTGCTGAAACAAAACGTTTTTTTAAGTGAAAGAATCACTGCAAGCAAGCAATGCCAAAATGCGCGCGGAAAAAGTCATGGGAGTGTGAGGTATCAAAAATTTAACAGGTTGTTATTTTTCTACATCAATGTGACGTTATTTAAAACTTTAAAAAGTCTTTATCTTTGCTTCTGTAGAAAATCTTTTTATCTACTGCACAATTTAGTCATCAAGGTTTTCCATCCTTTTTTTTAAAGAGAGAGCTTTTTAGGGGCCCTGCAAAAGTTGGTGCCCCGGCCCCCGACTTTTGCAGGGCCCCCTACGTGAACAAAATGTGATTTTGTGTTATTATTATTTTTTCTTCCAGCCTTTGAAGTTTCTGCAAAATGCTGTGCAGTGCTGGATTAATGGTACTGAAGACGTAGAGGCGGTTTTCGCGCCGTAGGCGCGAAAAATTTTTTGCACGGGGGGCCTCTCGATCTAAAAGTGCCCCGGGCCCCCCATCAGCTAAATTCGGCCCTGCATGGCAAAGTGTGTTATTTCATTGTTTCCAACTTTTTCTATGATAGGCTAGCATCAACGTTAATTGAAATTTGTAATAAAAATATTATTTGAGGTTTGCTTGCAGTTCTATGAAATAGGGGGAGATGTGGGACCAATGGATCACTTTTGACATTTTTACTTCTGCTAATTTTATTTCACTTGTAAAATTAAAATTTGAAGTCTTCGTATCAACTGTAATCTATCTTCGAACATACCCTAGCATTAAAATCACCAGATTACAACGAAATGGTTGTTTATCTTGCATACAAAAAATGTTACTTAAGTGAACCATTGTCCCTACCCATGAGGATCATTGGTTCAAGGTTTTGGGGCCAATGTTTTGGAGCCTTTTATGAACGAAGAAATCAAACAAGCGGTATGAACCCACGTAATTAAGAAACAGAAAAGTTTTATTTCCAGAATACATCTACAAATAAAAATGAAGGGAAATCTATGCAGCTGAAGGCCATAGCCTATAACATGAATAGCATAGGTGGGCAAAGTTACTTTCAAAAGTAACTGAATTACAGTTACTTGGCCAAAATAGTAACTGACTTACCCTTACAGTTACCGATCAGTTACTCACAAATCTGAACATAACATTCTGCACCTGGCCAGCTTTGCATGCAAGTCCAGTTTAACCGCAATGTTTGATATATAGTGTTAGAGCCATCCATGCTAACATAACAGTACAATTACAAAACCAACAAGGTTTTATTTAAAAAAAAATAATCAGTGGCTTGTATGTTTATTTCCTTTAAGAAATACGAGCATTTCAAAGTGCTCGTCACTCAGGCCTGCCCTTTTGGGCTTTAAAATGTCCTTGCCCAATCGTCGTCGTCGCGTGAGCCTCTGGGGCCAAGAGTCTATCCTTTTACCGCCCAAGATTCACGATGTTTCCGGACTACACTGGAAGGCTACTAGAGAGCAGCCAGTCTTTGGTTTCATTATTCATGACACGCAGACCTTCCACTCCGTTAGGTGGCTTGAAGATGTTACAGTCATTGATGATGTCCGCCCCGATAGTTCAATTGGTTAGCGCATCACTTCTGGAACGAAGTAGCTTCAAGATCAAGCGGCACTAGTTCGACTCTCAGGTCATGCGCTTGAGCAACTTACGTTAAGGGCTGCTCTCCATTTAGCGGCATCTAATAGATGGAATAATTTCCCGGCAACAAGACTTCAACAATCGGAAACTTCACTCGGTCAATCTCTGTGACGGGCCTGCGTCAGTGATTTAAAGCCTTTAGTGTACAAGTATGCGAAACTGCCAGGATTAAGTTCTGCAAGAAGCTTTCCCAGTCCGAGGATAAAGATTTAATCAATCAATGATGTTGTCTGCGGTCTATTCCTCGGCACCACATTCACAGGAGGAGAAAGAGGCCATTTCCCATTGGTGCATGCTTGAGCGGAAAAGCCCGACGCACGTACGGAGACGGTTGAGGCGCACTCATGCCTGTCTTGGTAGTGTCAGGTCGATGGAGTGTGTGTCGGCGTCGGGGATGAACGAATAAAGTCTGGTGATGAACAAGTGCTGCAATGAAAACAATATTTCTACTGCATCACTTGACGGAATGTGAGTGTTATGTTTTTAAAACATTTTTTTTATCGGTCCGCTTGTGAATCTGGATCCGCTTAACTTGTCCTCAGGGTCCGCTTCCAAATAGCCTACTCCTGTAACTGATTCAACGCGCATTGCTTTCTTTTCTTGGTTTTTGCGTAAAGTGGTGCAAAAAAGTCTTCCGTGGCTCTACCTACCACCAGTCCACCATCCACTTCAATGTCGCTGCTACTCCCCTCTTCAGCAGAACAGTTTGCTTCTTCAATTGCTTGAAGCATGTTCTGTTTTATTTTGATCTTCAATAGACCTTTTGCATAACAAACCAACAAAGCGTGACGTTGGAGTCGTGAACGACGAGCTGCTGTTTGCAATGCTGTACGATAGGGTTAGTGGCGTAGTTTGCAGGCGAATAGCCTAAATTGTTTAACGTTTGCTTGAGCTGTTGTTTTGTGGTCTTTACAGGCGTGTATCAGTGTTTCAGTATAATTTTCCGGAAAATAAAACTCTTTTAAGTTGTAAACTTAGGCTACAGAAGTGTTAACCTTCGACCAGTTCTTTACTGTATTGGAAGCGATCTTGCCCGGCAAAGATGGGAAGAATTTCCTGTATTATACAGCTTCAAAAGCTAAGCATGGAAATCAAAATGTTGATGCAGAACTTAATGACGATGCTACTTTCAAAATACCTCAAAATGATACAGGAGCACTGCATCTAGGCTACATAGACTAGCGGTGGAAGATGAATTTTTCTTGGTGTTGATGAAGCTTCGCCTGGGTTTGTTTTATACAGGCTTAGACACATGGTTTGGTATTAGTTCTGCATCTGTAGGGTACACCGTATTTTTCATTCATGAATGCATCTCATGTATTTAAGGTTGATTAGTTTGAACATATTCCCTCATCGTGATGTTATCATAGCAGCCATGAAGTCAGACTTCAAAAAGGACTACTCAAGCACCATGATCATCATCGACTACACTGAAGTACGTCTCGAAACACCATCCTCGCTTCACCGTCAGTTGCAAACGTACTCGAACTATAAAAGTACGAACACTGCAAAGGCATTGGATTAGTGGGAGTTGATCCAAGAAAGGGGGGTATTATGTTTGTATCTCAGTTGTACACTGGTAATGTGAGTGACAAAGAAATATGTCAGAGGAGTGGATTTTTCACCTTTTGAAGCAGAAAATAGCTGCTGATGAACTGCACTTCAATGATGCTGTTATGGCCGAAAAAGGGTTTCCTATAGAAAAAGATTTAGCCTACATGGTATTGGTCTAAATTTGAATATCTCACCGTTCCTAGGTAGGCCTCAAATGAGTGAAGATGAAGTGTTGAATACACGAAGTATTGCACCCCATCGCATTTATGTAGAGAGCGGGTCATAAAAAATTCGTCAATTTCACATCTTTGACAGGAAAATACCAGTGACTATGCTTGGCATCACCAATAAAGTGTGGTTGGTTTGTTGCATATGTTATGCAGAATGAAAATAAAATGTTGCAAGACAAGGTACCAATAACGTGATCCCTAATTCCCGGTCACAATGCACACGCTCCACAATGGCCGTCCTAAATTGCCTTTCCTAGTCTGTTAGCCAACACTACGATTAAAACGAACAAGAACTGAAATGTACCGATAACCTACATTAATTCATAAACACAAAAAATTTACTTTCACCTGCCAGCGACCTCACACTTGCTTGCAATAACAAGAAAAGCCTTCATAAACCGTAGAAAACAAGCGATTCTTCACCCTCGGACTCCACGTAACTCAAACGTCACGCTCTGGTGATTTTGAATGTGCAAAAGGTCTATTCAGCAGTGTCGCTTAAATATCAGGCATTAAACACAGATAAGTCTAAATTGTGGGTGGAATGCAGTCGCAAGCTGAAAGTCACTGTCTTCGAACCAATGACCAAATCTGGTTTGTATTGCTTCCACAAGAACGTCTACCAACGACAAGCAAACAGCAATGCTGTTGCTGGTTTTAATGTCAGACAATCTTTTTAGAGGCATTGCAAGCGTTACACTAAATGCAATAAATTTCAACTTCTTGAAGGCAACTGACTATAAGCATCAACAAATTGCTTTTAATCGCTGCGTGTTTCTTGATGCTTATAGTCAGTTAGTTAGTTACCTTCAAGAAGTTGAAATTTACTGCATTTTTATAAATATTTTCAGGTTCCTGATAAGGGCTTAAGTTAAACCGAAACCGTTTGACTGTTAAACTCATTTGTAAATATGTAAAATATATTATTGTAATGCTCCACCCTGTTGTATTGTTGTGTCTTGCCTGTCTTTGGTACATATTGATTAATCGCCAAAAACAATAAATTTAGCTAAATCAGTTATCAAAAATCGCCAAAAAAAAGCCAAATCATAAACATGAAGCTAAACGTCTTGAAAAATTGCCAGATTTCTGGACTTTGGCGATAAATTCGCCAATATGGCAACCCTTCTCCACCAGACAACGAAACAAAAGTAGAACCGCGCATGCGCAGTGCTGTGCCGATATATCTGCGAGAAAAATGCATTATTGCGCAAAACGCAGCAAACACGCAATAAGCAAGACACAAACACGTGCAGAGAAATGAACGGCAATTAAAGACTGAAATTTCAATTCAAAAGTAACTTGTAACTGTTGAAAAAGTGCTAAAATAGGAACTATAGTTACCGCGTTTCGTTACTTTTGGAAAATAGTTACGAAGTTACCGTTACAGTTACTCAAAAAGTAACTAGTTACTTTTGTAACTAGTTACTGCCCACCTTTGATGAAAAGTCAGTTTCAAACTTCAGAACACCAGAGAACTATTTTGTGGTTGCAACTGGCATTGGTGGTGTTGGAACAGCTATTCACTCTTGCTATAAGAAGCTAAATCTTCTTTCTCAGGAAATAAATATCCTTGTTTTATTTTATCAGAATTTTTGAGAAACTTTACGTCATAATCCTCTTTGTCATCTGGTCCTCAGTAATTTAGGTTATAAAATGGTTTGGATTTTGAATTTTTATCCTCGGACTGACAAACCCTTGGTAGGTTATTCATGGTAGTTTGGCATAGGCTACTGCAGAGGCTCTTGAAGCAGAGCCGGTTACCGAGATTGGCAGAGTGAAGTTTTCCGATTGTTGAAGTGTTTGCCTTGGAATTATTCCATTCACTAAGTGCAGCTGAATAGAGAGCAGTCCTGAAATGCGTTGTTCAAGCGCACACCACGAGAGCCGAACCAGCGCCGCGTGATCTTGAGCTGAGAGCGTAACCACTGAGCTAACGGGGGCGGGCGAAAATTTTTATGCCCCTTGACTGTTAATATAGGCATAACTTTCAGTAGGCAACAGAGGAATTGATTGATATAGGGTGCTGCTCTAATTTCCACAGATTCATCATTTTCACTAAGTTACTGCTAAATTCTTCCTCGCTACTCACTGTACCGTATCACTATAAATAGACGTTTTATTATTTTCACTTGGTGGTGCAGGTTGATGCTCTCTAGACCTGTTTAGTTTGCAAAAATATGCGCTATTTTTCTTTTCAGGAGAGGCTATCGTGATTATAGAACACTTGGTCTTTCTTTTGTGGAACGTTTGGCAGTGGATGATACCAGGAATTGAGAAACCACGTGGGCCTGGGCCCACCTACTTTATTTTCTGGGTGAGCCTGGCCCACCCACTTTTGAAAGACAAATATTTTTGAAAAGGTAGCGAAAGATTTGACCAATATAACCTGCAGTTTTTTGTGACATAGAGAAAGTAATTTTAGCTGCAGCATGGGTAGAGGATGCAGCAACTTTGTCTCTAAAAGAAGGCACTTAACACTTTGCTCCTCAAAGGGAGGCCAGATTTGGCCCCCCCCCTCATATTTCCTTTGATTACTTGAAGCACAGTAACGCCATGCACTTGGTTTTTCTTGACTTTTCCTAAAATTGCCAGGCGGATCTGATGATATTAAATTTGATGCTGAAAGTTGTGTAGTTTTCTTGTAAATTCAAGATTTTGGTGAATTTTTGCTGTTTCTAGCTAACTTCCAGCAAAGCGTGAAATGGATTACATTGCGATAACAAGCCATAAGCTCATAATTGCTTCATGCATCGATATGCGCGAGCAGAGAGAAACATCCTCTTGTTTTCCATTGTTTGGTTTGACCTCAATAACACAAAACGCGTTATTTCTTATGCTACAAAAGAAACGCCAGTGATCACAAAGTTGTTAATTAGAAACAATAATAGCAAACGTTTTTTGCGTTATCAGCTCTAACGAAGAATAGCAATCCACGATCAAAATAGTATGCTATGTAGACCACAAACTATTCAAAACAGTTGTTTCAACCAGCAAATATCCATTGATGAATAAAAAACGTTTCAATAAGAAATCTTCCCTTCGGTAATGATACGAAAAATCTAGTTTTGAAATAAATGTTCTATGGAAATGCTCTCATTGACAAAACTTGCAATTGAAGAACTGTATCACTGCAAATGCTTTTAGAAGAAGCTGAAGAAATGGCGTTTTTGCAAACAGTAATTGTGAGATTCTGTATATTCAAAATTATGAGATCACGTTGCAGCTTACTCGATGACTACATGTCCCTAAGCGGCTTTATGTCGCCTATACTTGTTGTTATGTGTTGCATTTTTGTTTCACGGTGCACTGTGTGTTGTTTCAAAAAGCGTAAAATAAAGATGATAATGCCTAGTCTTCACTACAAAATATTTTGTAATGTAGATGAGGCATAATGCTCGGCGTCACATAAGACAAACAACAAATCAGCTTTCTTCATCATTGATTCAACATCTGAATACGTTGAGCCAATGTATAAGAGGCCGGCTATTGTGAAGACCCGCCATTTATAAACGATCCGATTATACCAAAAGTGGGACAAACTAGTGGATCAAAGAATGAATAAACAATGCTGAGAAAACTAAATCTAAGTGACGAACAATACCGATGTCTTCATTTATCTTGGAAAAGTGCTGCCTAAACTTATCAACAAAAAATACCGTAAATAACCGCAGGGATCCCGAAAGCAGAATTTGCTCGACTTTGGCATGAATTTAGTCAGACATCTAATAAATCCACACATACAATAACGGCCACTCAACGGCTATAATATTCATAATCAACCTGGTTCTGGGCGGTTTGTGTAACAGTTCAGGGGAAGATACTACTTGAAATGATGCACCACACAAAAAATTTTCAATGAACACTGAGTCTAAAAAGCGATGTGGATTGTGCTGCACAGTGACTTCAAGTTTAGGACAGAAAAGGCACAAAAATATTACGATAAAACCAAAGAATTTGTGGGAAATTTGCGGGAATCATAACACGATGCAAATGCCATAAACGCGTAGTTTGCATGCTGCTCTAAGCTGGCTGGCAACCACAAAGGTAGACAACAAAGGCAGTTTATAACTCGATAACAGCACAATAAACATTATAAATACGTAACCCGACAGTTTTCTTTTACAAACGTTTTACGTCTAACAGTAAAGTCTATGCAACAATTTTCGTGAAGCGTTTATAAACCATGGTTATGTGAAATTATTTTTTTACTTTTCGGATGTTGTAAAACGTCATCAGGAAAAATCAAAAAAAAACATTTCATTACTTCAATGTGGTAGGCCTAAGAATTATTTATAGAATTGTAGCCACGTTTTTTCAACCAAGAAGCCATTTTTCGGCAATATAAAGTTATAGAAAATAATTTGCAATCCTGCAAAAGTTTGAAAAAAATCTAGGAAGTCTTCTCACACTCTGGCACAAAATGATTATGTTTATTGTATCTCTGCAATATTTTTACGACAAATTTTGAAGCTTCGTTGTAATCGTTTTTATCTTTGAAGTGAAAAGTTAATTTTTTTTTGGCCAGAAACATAATCGCTGCCTTGCTCTTGTATCGTTTTGTCGCCTTTACGCCTTTTTTTGTCTTTCAAACAATAACGACCCAGTCAGCAATTCAGTCCTTTTACATTGATTCAACATTTGTAAACGTTAAATTAATGTAGGTTTGCTGACTGCGGTTTATTTCACATTTCTTTTGTTTACCCATGTTCCTTACTTCGCTGTTGCATTGTTTCGACACTGGCGGACTAAAAATGCATTTTCAAATTGATTGACACAATCTTCAGTAAAAAGTGAGCTTCGAACTTAGCTTTGTTGATGTAAATGCTGTATTTTTAGTGGATGTAATTCATGAGTCATGTTTATAAACACCGGTAAGCGAAATGACTTATGATGTGGCCTGCATGATATTTGTGATGCGACTTGACACAAATCCACAATTCCAAAAGCGCCTAATTTGAACTTAGAAATTTCAGATAATTTCAACAGCTTGTTCAATTGTCTTCTCTCTACTAAAAATGTTCATACTACAAATTCAATATTGTAGAGTGTAGACCTAAAATACACAAACGAAGATGTAAACAGCTATTCAAGTAGGCTAAGGTGTTACTTATGAGAAGTTTGGTTCCATAAAACTAGAAGCTAGCCATGAGTTTCGGAAAGCATTAGCTTAGGACAAAAATATAAAACATCAAACGCAGTTTTGTTTTTTCAAATTCGTGTAACAATATTACTCTGATTGTAACTATTTTAGAATTAATGAGTACAATTTGGGTAGAGAGGTAACTCTTTTAAACCATAAACAGACATAACTCAGCAACAACACTACATTTAACATTATAAAAACAAAAAACAAAAAGCGAACGTTTTCGGCTAGTCATATAGCCCTTTTCAAGCCTATAAGAAAATACATTAATGAGTAGCCTACAATAAGATTTGCTCGCAAGTCGTAAATCTTCATCAATGCAATGAGTATGCACACCGCACACACACTTCGTGCGGCCGATCAAGCTCTTTGTTCTACAAAACTTTGCATGAAATCGGATTAGCACGGTAATTACACAGCGGCAAGATAAGTCAAAATTGTCGTTTTTGGGTACTTTTGCAAAAGTTAAAATATCAAGTAAAACATATAAAATTTTAGAATAATGACTTTTCAAACTTATAGACAAATGATTTTTTTTCACACCAGTGCAACTTCTGTTGAAATAGCACCAGCGGATAACACGTAACAGCTGATTGAATTTGATCCAAAAACGGCCCCCCCTTGAGTAGTTAACTTCCAAAAAAACGTTGAAAAGCAAAGGGTTAAACTAGGATAGATGGGGATATTGATGTTAATTCTCTTGAAAACGAACTCAAGCTGTTAAAATAGATAAAACATTTCAGTTACATAAATCTATCAAAACTGATACAGTTTTACCTGGTGTTCCCAACAATGGTTCAGCATATCAAACGTCATATAAAACCGTTCAGGTCTACTGAATCTTAGCGTATTACGTCATGGAATTTTTCCTAAAAATGAGCCAAGGTTGCACCATCGTTCGTAAGACTTGTATCACACCTGTTGAGAATTACTTCACAATGTTTCACTATCACGTCAGAGTAACTGCGTACGTGAGTTTGAGATATAGCAATGTATTCTAGTCATTCGTAAAATGGTTGCTTGAAAGTTAGTCGCATATTTAACTGTTTGCTTAGTGCTTGCTAGCTGGACGAAAGTTCCGTCTTTATCTAAGTAGTTTGGATTGTAGTGACAGGTTTTTAGTGGTGTATCGCGTTGCACTCCATTTTCGATAGCCGCGGGCTAATTTTACAGAAATACACTTTTTGAATAAACGTTTCAGAAGAGTGTTTCTTTTTCGGTCATTACATACAGACGAACGGATCCGAGAATCATATGTTACAATTTTCCCACGAAGAGATTATGGTTTACTGCTGTGACCATAAAAAATAAAGACGTGGATTGTTAGTTGGTAGGCCAAGAAGCACTTAAAGAAATAATAAAGACGGTCTTGTTGGTTGGTAGGCTAGAGAAGCAAAATAATCAGTGGCGTACTGTGACCACTTTGACAGGGTGTTCAGTGACGGCAAAGCAACAGCGGGGGGTCTGGGGGGCCTCCTCCAGAAAATTTTTAAAATTAACATTGAATTTGGTGCGTTCAGAAAGCATTTTCAGCACAAATTCTGAACATGAACAGAACTGACAAAAATAATGTTGTCGGAATGGAGAAGAATACAAAATAGATATTTATTTGACAGCGCATTGAATGAAAGACTTAATAATATATCAAACATTAAGTTGCATTTCTAAAGTCACATACTTCAGTTCAGTTTTTATTTCCGACCATCAAAACGAACAATATTACTTGCCATAACACAGCAGGAATCTGAAAAAACGCGAAAGTTAAAGCGTGCTCGAGATGGAAATGATTTACTTCATGCAAGGATTAGGCACGGTCGCAACACCTTGAGAAATGTACAAGCGAATTAAAAACAAACAGGTGAAAGTTAAAACAAAAAACAATAGCAAAGCAACTCGATAATAAACAAGAAAAGAAAGTCGATTGCTATGTTGGTCGGATGTACTTTTATCCGCCGTACTACTTAGTAAAAACGAAAATGTTTAACACCTCGACTACAGAAGGAAAATTCATCTATAGCATAATTTGATTCTTGTTTGTGCAATAAATTTTTGAATTACATCGTCGTAGAAAGCTTGCTTTTGCTTCAGTTCTAGCAAAAGTTGTTTCCAGCGCTGATCACCCCAAACTCTAATCCAACAAGCTAAAACTTGCTATTGCCTGGGATTCCCCCAATGACGCGCCAAGGTGTGCAGATCAGCGAGTGCACAGCCTGGCTGACCTAAAACCATTGCTGTTTTCGCTGCCTTGTGACGTCATTTTTCTTAATTGTTTATTTTAAATAGCACTCGCCAAGCTGTCAGTGCACACCCAGCTTAAAGGTAATGACCGAAGAAAATTAAAGGCAATGACCTCAAACGTTGGAGTATTAAAATTAGAAGGGGACGAGTTTTGCAATTGAAAAGAAAGCAATCAGCATGCAGCAAGATGTTAGAATATCATGAAATGAAAGTAAAGAACATCGACAACCGATGGAAATTTTCCTTTTTTCTGGATTTCTTGGGGTGTGCAGTGCACACCTTGAACACCCTGAATATACGCCACTGAAAATAATAAAGAAGATTGTTGTTGGTTGGTAGTCTAACTGATGATGATGGTCTAAACCAGGGCTTCCCGATTGGGGGTGCCCGCACCCCCTGGGGGTGCGAGTAGCTGTTGCTAGGGGTGCGAGAATCCACCGAGGAAGAAGAGCTATACCGTATATAGAGATGGATTCTTTTTAACGAGGGAGGTGGTGATTATCTCTCAGACCATTATACTGTATATTGGCCTATAGGCTACAGCACAATGCACAACAACAAGAAAATACCACCCGACAAGTTGCTGATAACAAAAAAGCTGTGGTCCGAACGTCACGTGATTGGTGGCGGGATAATGCGATAATATGTCAAGGTAGAAATCAGTCAGCACTTGGAAAGCCTGAGAGAGTCATTTGATGGATATTTCTCCCCAGGAGATCTGGAAGAACCGGAAACTTGAATCATTAACCCCTTTGCCTTCAAATTAGAGAAGATGGGAGATGAGGATGAAGATAAGGAACATCTGATAGATATGCAAGTATGCCAATCGACAAAGCTGCTTTATGAGTCCAGTTCACTCGAAACTTTCTGGTACAGCGTTCAAACTGGGTATCCAACTCTGGCTAAGAAAGCATTGCGAGTTTTGGTTCCATTTGCTACCACTTGGCTGTGTGACTCGGGATTTTCATCTCTACTTTACATGAAGAATAAATACCGCAACGCCCTGGACCCCGAAAATGATCTGCGCAATGCATTGTCCCACAAAGTTCCGCATTTCGAACAGATAATTGCAAAGAAGAGGCAGGAGAAAAGTCAAAGATGTTGATTAACGCCATTATGTTCTCAGTTTGTGTCATTTCTTTATTCGCTTTTGCATTTTGTGTGATTGCGTTGTTGAAGGCTGCCCTTTTTCCTATTCAATAGCCATATAAAGGCCGGTGAGCTGCTTTTCTGCATTGTTTTCGTGCGTATTTTGAATTTTTTTCTCAGAATCACTCCGCTTTCAAAACAGGGGGGTGCGAGATTGGCTTCATCAATCCCATGGGGTGCTGGGTGATAAACGAATCGGGAAGCCCTGGTCTAAACTATCGATCACAGAGTCCTTGACCAAACGACGTCTGTCATAACTTCGTCAAGCGAGAGATGCTTTTGGTTTCAAGGACGTCTAGACATCCAAAGGAACAGTGTGGTGCTTCTGGAATAATAGTCCGGGGCTGGTGAGGTTGACCTGTACTGAAATACTGAGTGAAACTTTTTTGTAGAAATACAGGGGTCCTATAGGAACAATTTTAGAGATATTGCCACCTTCCAAACCCTGGGCAACATCCCAATTTTGTTCGATTTCCAAAGTCTATAAAATCCGGAAAATTTGCCAAGGCAAAATTTGGAAAAAATCTCAATTGGTCCAAACATAGGCATGTTATATATCATTTTAAAGGATTTTTTGTCCTGATTAATAATGTTGAAGTCTTAAGTTGTTCACAAAAAACTCTGATCAGTTTATCACATTTTCTCCCTTTAGTAGGCTATTTGTTCATTTTGTTGACAAATTGTGTAAAAATACAACATGAAGACATGGTATTGCATTGTGAAGTTCATTCTATAGCCTACTGCTATGGCATGTCTTCATGTTTTCTCGTTTTATTTCTTTTCGTTTTTTCAGAAAATAAAAAGTAATTTGCCTAAATAATAATATGCAGAGTGTGGAATCCCTTTGTATGTTTTAAAGCAGGGGTCACCAAATTTTTTTCTCTGAGGGCCGAATTGCTGCCAGATTAACAGCTGCGGGCCGGATGCAAATTGCGAAAAGATATAGCCTACAACTATTTAGAATCTCCATTGACTTGAATTGACCACAATAAATAATAAAGTCAGCGGTGGAATAGAAAAGTTGTGATGAAAATCGAAAGGTTGCTGGAAAAGTTATCCCCTGCTGTGATACACTACAGGACATAGTGCTCTTGAAATAACATTAGCCTACGTCTTTCCAAATTAGGCCTAGGCTGTCCCCATTTGTGGTGGTCTAATGATAAAAACAGAACACCAACATGTAGGCTACCTGGTGGAAAAATGTACAAATTAGACATACAACAGCGCACTATAAGAACGAACAATTTTAACAAAGAAGTCTCTATCACACAAAAAGGCAAAGCAGCTGTTATTTCCGCAGCACGTGGCGGCAAGATGAAATCAGTTCGCGGGCCGGTTCTGGCCCGCGGACCGTAGTTTGGTGACCCCTGTTTTAAAGTATATTGGCTTGTTCTGATACGCATAAGCTAGTGGAAGCACAATTGATATTGACACGTAAAGAAAAAGTAAAACAATGCAGCGAATAGAAGTAGCCTAGATGCGACGATCTTTCATTTATTAGGAAGTAGCCTATCATGCATTAGAGTTATCTCCTGACTTCAATGGATATAATTGCAGAAAGCTGCGAGAATCTGGCATCTCGTTGAAACCAAAATCCAAGGTAACTTTCTTACCACTCATCGATAAAACACCACCTGATCCCTCAACAATTTTGACTGTGGTGCATGAGGCTGAAATAATCACTATTCAATCAGAGCAAGGATTTACTGTTTTCACATGGGATCAGCAACTTTACAAAGTAGCTTTAGATGTTATCTGATCTGATGCTTTACGATGGAACCACATAATTCCAAGACATGGTGGTATGCACTGGTTAACGAGTTTCATAGGATGTGTTGGAGTTCTAATGGAAAACAGTGGTCTTGTCTCTTGGTTACAATCTGCTTTTGCAAGTGTACCGAAAATAATGACTGGTAAAAAGTTCCCTATGAACATGCGCTCGCTACGTTTTGCTTTTATGGAATTGCTTAAGAGTTTCATAAATGATGTATATTTTTTTGAAGATCCGGAGAAAAGAATAGAATTTTTAGCACAGAAGAGTATGATTGCTGAGCATTGGATTAACAATCTGATACGGCCAGTTCTGCTTATGATGTTGTTTGTACGAGCAGAACGAAAAGGAGAATTTTTCCTGCATCTTTATGCATGTCACGAGCAGAACGAGAAGGAGAATTTCCCCTACATCTTTATGCATGTCTTCAAATGATTCCTTACTTCTACTGTTGCTGGACATATCAATTATGCAAGGTTTGGGT
Source organism: Aplidium turbinatum (assembly GCF_918807975.1). Classification (NCBI taxonomy): domain Eukaryota; kingdom Metazoa; phylum Chordata; class Ascidiacea; order Aplousobranchia; family Polyclinidae; genus Aplidium; species Aplidium turbinatum. The sequence goes on from NC_137472.1 coordinate 54,522,208, forward strand.
TATGTTATCTGCTGACAATGTCAAGGTTACCATCAACAATCCTCGATCAGTTTTTGAAAGGAGAACACGTTCTGCGCCAAAGAGTCCCTGATAGCTTTGTTATAGAGTGGGAGTCGTGGCTTCGCTCTTTGGACCTGCTTAAGGATTTTTCGTTACCGAGATGGTATTTTGCAAACTCTGGTGTGTGTAGTCAGGATGATGTTGTTTCATATCAATTACATGGGTTTTTAGTGATGCTTCGAATCAAGCTTTCTCTTCTGTTGTTTACTTGCGTAGATTGGTTAATGGAGTTCCTAGTGTGTCTTTCGTTTTGGGTAAATCTACCATTGTTGTAAAGAATCAGTTTTCTTGCCCGATAGCTAGGAAAGAGCTTGTTGCCGCTTTGAATACAACAAGACTCGTGAAGCAGGCCTACGAGGCATTGAAGATGCCTGGCTGCATTAAATATTTTTGGTGTGAACCCAGCTGATGTTGGCACAAGGCCAAATCTTATTACAAAGAAAGAATTTCGAGAGTTGTGGTTGAATGGTTCTAGTCTTCTCTATCAGTGTGAAGAAATTCCATCTGTAGAAAATGCCACTCCAGTACCTGTCCATAGCCTATATCTTCGTGACGAAGAGGAGTCACTTGACATTGGACAGTGTGGCCTTCACAGATTGGTCGAGGCTGCACCTTCTTTGTATGTTATGAAAAAGAGGATCGCTTATTTGGTTGCTTTTGTTGAATTTTTGTACTGTAAAACAAAAAAGCGTAGCTTTGTGAAGCCAAAACTGAATGCATCTTATCTTAACAGTGCTTTAGAGTTGGCTGTGAAGTTTGTTCTGAAGAGCGTGTATGGCGATGTGGTACATTTAATGACCAAACGATCGCCGGATGCCCTTGAGGAAGTGATAAAGCGAGGTAGTGTTGGCGCTTCACAACGTGAGAAGGAACGCTTGAAAGAATTGCGTTCACTTAAAAAGTACAGACCTTGTGTAGATGACGCTGGTGTAATCCGCATTGAAGGGCGCTTAAGTAATTCTTCCGAGATCTCTCTACAAGCAAAGCATCCGATCGTTTTGCCTTCGAAACACCCCTTCACTAGGCTTGTTGTACTGTCGCATCATAATCGAAATGCGCACTGTGGAGTACAGCACACTTTGTTGTCTACGCGACAGAAGTTTTGGATCGCTAATGGTAATGCCTCCGTGAAGAAGTATCTTAGTGATTGTGGTGTATGTGCGATTGAGAAAGCGCGGCCAAAAAAGCTTGGGGACTCTTGTTCACATGTATGGCATCTCGCGCTATTCATGTTGAGCTGGTTACGTCATTGTCGCTGAGTGATTTTTTACTTGCCTTTACTAGGTTTACAGATTTACGTGGGCAGGTTAATGCTATCTATTCCGATAATGGAAGCACCTTTCAGGCAGCATCTAAGAAGTTACCCGAGTTGATAAAATCAGCTGAATTTCACAACGCCCTGAGACAGAGAGAGATAAACTGGGAATTTATACCTCCGTATGCTCCGGCGCAAGGTGGCGCTTGGCAGGCAATGGTAAAACAATTTAAAATTGCATTTTTTCACATCTTGGACACTTCAATACGTAATCCCAATTTTATTGAACTGCTTACGTACACAGGCAGTGCCGTTCGGATCGTGAACGAACGCCCTTTGGTACCTTTGAGTGACGACCCTAGGGATTTTACTGTCATCACCCCTACCTCACTTTTGACCCCATACTTGAACCCATACTGTGCTGTTGGGAAACCACATGATCGTGACCAATTAAGAAGGGATTATCGGTTCAATTTGTCACTTTCTCATCAGTTTTGGAGTAAATGGATAGATTTTTACTTGCCAGGTCTTCAGGGCCGGAAAAAATGGCTAAAAATGGCCGAGAATTTGGAGCCTGGTCAACTTGTAGTGGTAGGTTCTCTCCAAGACATTGGTAAACGTGGGAAGTATCAACTTGGGAGGGTGCATGAGGTAGTTCCACAAATTAGGAAAGGGAAGCCTGTGGTTCGTAGAGCTAAAGTTGCCGTCTGCAACTATTATGAGAGTACGGGGAAAGTGAAAGTAGACTAGCCTACGTGTTGAGGGATATCTCGTGCTGGTCACAGCGGTAAACCATAATCTCTTCGTGGGAAAATTGTAACATAAGATTCCCGAATCCGTTCGTCTGTATGTATCGACCGAGAAAGAAACACTTCTTGAAACGTCTATTCTTAAAGTGTATTCCTGTAAAACTAGCCCGCGGCTATCGAAATCGAGATGCAATGCCTTACACCTCTAAAAAACTGTCACTACGATACAGATTACTTGGATAAAAGACGGAGAATTTGTCCAGCTAGCAAGCACCAAATAAACCAGTTAAATGTGCGACCGACTTCCAACAAACAACTTCGAGAATGAATCAGAAAAATTTGTTATAACTCAAAGGCACGAGAGCAGTTCGTGTGACGCAATATTTCATGTTTAAACCGGTTTCAACAGGTTTGACACAGGTCTTACGATCGATGGTGCAATTTTGGCTCATGTTTTAGGAATTTCCATGACGTAATATTCAGTAGACCCGAACGGTTTTTATATGACGTTTGATCAGGCGAACAACCGTCTGGAACATAGCGGCCCCTAATTATGACAGTCTGACATGGCATAACTAAAAAAGAATTGACGACAATTGTGAGCCAATGAATAAAAACACATGATACACAAATTGTTTGAATCACTCACGTTTAAGTTAATACGCAAATACAAAGGGCATGCAAAGAATGAACAGCAATAAGAATAAACACGACGATACATGAAATTGGTACCATAGGTAGTAGGTACACGCAAAAATGACGCTATATACAATGGTTGCGATAATAACCGACTGTTCTGGGCTCAGACAAGTGTCGGCCACCGCAGACAAAACCAGGCTCAAACCCTAACACTTAGGTGTTCTTTACGGGGGCGAGGCACGAAATATCCCTCAACACATAGTCTACTTTCACTTTCCCCGTACTCTCATCATAGTTGCAGACGGCAACTTTAGCTCTACGAACCACAGGCTTCCCTTTCCTAATTTGTGGAACTACCTCATGCACCCTCCCAAGTTGATACTTCCCACGTTTACCAATGTCCTGGAGAGAACCTACCACTACAAGTTGACCAGGCTCCAAATTCTCGGCCATTTTTAGCCATTTTTTCCGGCCCTGAAGACCTGGCAAGTAAAAATCGATCCATTTACTCCAAAACTGATGAGAAAGTGACAAATTGAACCGATAATCCCTTCTTAATTGGTCACGATCATGTGGTTGCCCAACAGCACAGTATGGGTCTAAGTATGGGGTCAAAAGTGAGGCAGGGGTGATGACAGTAAAATCCCTAGGGTCGTCACTCAAAGGTACCAAAGGGCGTTCGTTCACGATCCGAACGGCACTACTGGTGTACGTAAGCAGTTCAATAAAACTGGGCTTACGTATTGAAGTGTCCAAAATGTGAAAAAATGCGATTTTAAATTGTTTTACCATTGCCTCCCAGGCGCCACCTTGCGCCGGAGCATACGGAGGTATAAATTCCCAGTTTATCTCTCTCTGTCTCAGCGCGTTGTGAAATTCAGCTGATTCCATCAACTCGGGTAACTTCTTAGATGCTGCCTGAAAGGTACTTCCATTGTCGGAATAGATAGCATTAACCTGCCCACGTAAATCTGTAAACCTTGTAAAGGCAAGTAAAAAATCACTCAGCGACAATGACGTAACCAGCTCAACATGAATAGCGCGAGATGCCATACATGTGAACAAGAGTCTCCAAGCTTTTTTGTGACTTCTACCTTCAACAAAAGTTAAAGGTCCAAGATAGTCTAAGCCGCAATCAAAAAAGGGTTTCCTATGCGCAGTTGTGCGAGACAAAGGTAAATCAGACATGAGCTGCCTTATAGGCCGAGCTTTCTCAATCGCGCATACACCACAGTCATTAAGATACCTCTTCACTGAGGCATTACCATTAGCGATCCAAAACTTCTGTCGCGTAGACAACAAAGTGTGCTGTACTCCACAGTGCGCATTTCCATTATGATGCGACAGTACAACAAGCCTTGTGAAGGGGTGCTTCGAAGGCAAAACAATCGGATGCTTTGCTTCAAGAGAGATCTCGGAAGAATTACTTAAGCGCCCTTCAATGCGGATTACACCAGCGTCATCTACACAAGGTCTGTACTTTGTGTACTTTGTGTATACGAGTTGGTCTATGTTTTATGTCACTACTAAGCTTAATTAAAACCTGTCAGAGAAAAAGTTGAAGTAATAAAGTACTTGAGTATCACCTTTAACAAAGTACAGAATGCAAGAACATATCGTAGTGTTGGTAAATCAGCAGTGGGAAGCTCCTTGGAGGGTCCAATGACAGAAGAGCTTTCCATGCTTCTTACTCTCTTTTTAGAACTTTAGGCATGATTTAACAGTTAACAATGCTACCCACAACAAGGTCAGCTTGATGAACTAAAGATAATATGTGAAGAAATTAATTAATTTTTTGAAAAAAAAACATAGCCCACTTACAGTAGGCTACACAGAACTAAGAATTTAAGTGCTGAAAACTTAGTTGTCTGAGCCTTCCGTAATATTATGAACTTTATTAGTGTCATTCTCAAAGCTACATATAAAAAATGCAGAACCACAAACAGCAACTTCACCTGAATAAGCAGTTCTTATTCCAGAAGACCTGATAATTACAGACACTGCCTCTACGGCCTACTTTACATAATTTGGAAAACCTAGCCTAAACTAACTTTGAACCGAAGCCTAAATGATTATTTAACAACCAAGCATAAAAGCATAGCAAACATTTCGGCTGAACACAACCTCTTATCTGAATTTTGCAGCCTTATCTTCAATAATAATCAGCATCTCAAACTCAAGCTATAAATCTCTCAGCAGCAGACAGCAATCGCTCGCGCGCGCGTGTGTGCGGCACACAACGCGTTTTTCCTAACTAGCCATTCAGAGCGCGCTATCTGGATCACGTGGATTGATGCGTTATGATAGTATTTTTTGTGGAATCACCTTGCAAGAATTAGAAAATACTAACCTTAAAACGCTTACGTGTTTACGGATACTGGATTTTATTGCATAAAACTTCACAAAAATACTCTACACAGCAGTAGTCACCCTGTGTGATAATTCGATTTTGTCCATTCAAATTTCACATCGCCTTACTATGGACAGGTACTGGAGTGGCATTTTCTACAGATGGAATTTCCTCACATTGGTAGAGAAGACTAGAACCATTTAACCACAACTCTCGAAATTCTTTCTTTGTAATAAGATTTGGCCTTGTGCCAACATCAGCTGGGTTCATATCGGTAGGGCAAAATCGCCAATCCCTAGCTTCAGACAACAATAAAATATGCTCAACTCGACGCGTAATAAACTTATTCAAACGTAAATCAGGGTTTTTAACCCACTGCAACACAGTACGAGAATCACACCAAAAATACTTAAGGCAGTCGGGCATCTTCAATGCCTCGTAGGCCTGCTTCACGAGTCTTGCTGTATTCAAAGCGGCAACAAGCTCTTTCCTAGCTATCGGCCAAGAAAACTGATTTTTTACAACAATGGTAGATTTACCCAGAACGAAAGACACACTCGGAACTCCGTTAACCAGTCTACGTAAGTAAACAACAGAAGAGAAAGCTTGATTCGAAGCATCACTAAACCCATGCAATTGATATGAAACAATATCATCCGGACTGCACACACCAGAGTTTGCAAAATACCATCTCGGTAACGAAAAATCCTTAAGCAGGTCCAAAGAGCGAAGCCACGACTCCCACTCTATAACAAAGCTATCAGGGACCTCGGTGGCCCAATCAAACTTGTCTATCGCCAATTGCTGAAGTATAAGGCGTGCTTTTAGAAAAAATGGCGCTCCAAAGCCTAGCGGATCAAAATTTTGTCCAAGCTGACTGAGCATACTTCGGCGCGTGTGTTTAGCTAAGGGCTTTAAGGAACATGCGATACGCATCTCGTCAGACTCGGTTTGCCACACACAACCCAATGTCTTCGCTGATGGCAAAGTCATATTTTCAGTCTGAAAGTCAATGTCACGAATCAAAGGTGAAAGCATCTCATTATCCAAATTTGACAAGACAATCATAGCCTCCTTGTTAGCACTCCACTTACCAAGTTTAAACCCACGGCTATCAAACAAAGCAATTGATTCATGAGTGATTTGCTGAGCTTCCTCTAAGCTATCAGCCGAAAATATAAAATCATCCATGTACATATTATTTGCAATATTGCAGAGAGTCAATTCAGAGGTTTCATTTTGCCACGTCAAATCCTGAATGACTTTATTCAGGTCTGCTATTTCCATATCACGAGACTCAATTTTATGCTGAAAGCCAGAGATGACATCCGACTCTGAAGACGTCTGCACTCTGCACACTTTAGCAACGCTTTCATCTAAGGGTGACTTACCACCACAAGCCAACCAACCGAGAGGAGTGAGCAAAGCATGTGGTTCACTACGATTTTCACCAACACGCTCTTCTTTTGCACACATCAAACAAGCGTTGTCGTTGCCAATCAGTACATCTACAGTACTACAATCATTCAAATGAAACATATTCACGTCATGAAAATGACGGAAACCGTTTAAATCTTGTTTATGCGGTAAAGTTTTAACATCATCAGCCCAAGCTGGGTTAACCACCGAGGTTATATCACAAAACAGTTCATCTGTCTCTAACGACTGGATGTTGAGTTTGACAAGGTCAGCACAAGTAGGTTTCTGACCAGCCAGGGTATCCATTTTAAACGACGCTTTATCGTACGGTTTAAGATCAAGTTCACACACCAAATTACTCGAAACAAACGTCAACTGCGAACCAGGATCATGCTGACAATACACCAACTTCGATTTGCCAGTCATTGGATTCAAAACACGAGCAGCAGTAACGCGGTTAAAGGCTGCTTTAACATTTCCAATCTTAACATTACGCACAGGAACTCTGGCACGAGCATCATCTTTCCCAATCGAATCCAGAGAATCACGTGACGTCACATAAAAATCATGCAGAAGAAAATAGTGTTTCCTATCGTTGTTAGGCCCACACTGACGACAGTTATTTGCATGAACGCAATCCCTAACCATATGCTGGCGCAAACAATTCAAGCATTTGCCAGCTTTCACAATGACATCTCTCCGATCTTTAGGTGTCAAGCGCAAAAATTCTTTACAATTAGACAAAAAATGATATTCAACTTGACCACGTGACGAACAACAAATGCATGCCGGTAGGTTTTTACGTCTGGCTTCACAACCGCGCGGTGCGCCAACAACAGTCGAGTACTGCAAACTCCCTGACATCACATCATCATGGGGTTTTACGGACGTCTGCCTAACCGGACATGAAGGCAATTTTCCTTTGCCAAACTTTTTAAATTGCTGCGACTCACCAGAATCGCCCATTAGCATAATGCTAAAATCAGTCGACTTACGCGTTTCCTCCCGTACTACAAATTCAAACAAACTCTGAAAAGTAGGCTCATCAGTGCCACCATACTGATCACCTAAAAAGTCAAGATAACGCTGCTTAGCGTCAAACGGGAGTCGCTTAGCCAAATCCAAAACAAAACGTCCTTCTGATTTATCACGCTGACCATAAGCTTGCGCGTAAAGCAAACACTGCGATAATTCATCTTTAAACTCTTTCAGATCACTGGAAGAGGTCGAAGTCAATTTGCTACCATAGCGATACTTTCTAATTTCTGGTTCTGCGAAAAGACCTCCACGAACCCCAAAACGCTGGGACAAGCGAGCTAACGACATTTCTATCCTGTCTTCCTCTGACAAGCCAGGGGTGTCAGAAACCAAATTAGCAATCGTTTGCGCAGCTGTTCTAACACAAGCTGCTTGTAACAAAGTCAAACAAGTCCCCTTAAAGGGCGAAGCTGCCATTAAGGCCGTAACACGATTTTTAAAGAAGATAAATGGCATATTATTACCATCGTAACCAATCAAGGCCGCCTTATCGAAAAACGTCCTACTATTTTGGTATTCAAAAAAGCAATCCTGCTGTTGAGAACTCGATTTAGCGGGAGAAGACAAGCTATATCCCTTAAGGGGCTGAGTGGGCTCAGTCACATGCACAGCCCGATCACGATCCTCACACACGTTAAAATCAGGAGACGCGATACGCCTCTCACAACCACCCAAGTTACGTGTAGCTGGGCGATCAAAACCTAGCGGAGCAGAAAACTGTGAAGGGGGCAAAGCATTACTACTAATGACGGCCCTGTGACCTGTACGCTCTGGGGGAGGAGTTCGGTTGTAATTCGCAGACCTTGGCTCTACAGCCTTCGGAAGACCCTTAGCCGCGGCCCCGAGACCTCCTGAAACAGCTGGAAAACGTGTGGATTGCCCTGGTCCACTCACAGGTTGAACGGGCGTTTGGAAAAGGTTATCCCAGCTAGAAATTTCACGTGTATTACACGTAGATTCTACGTACCTTGGGTCGTGTATTATACGTTAATTTTCACGTATAATACACGCATATGTGTCGACACTATTTCACGTGTATTACTCGTATATTTGGTGGTGGATTTCACGTGTTTTACATCCGCATTCCACCTAATTTCCTCGTATCTGACAACACTAATACACGTGTTTTCCACGTATATTTGGTGGTGGATTTTACGTGTTTTACACCCGCATTCTACTTAATTTCCGCGTATCTGACAACACTAATACACGTGTTTTCCACGTATATTTGGTGGTGGATCTTACGTGTTTTACACTCGCATTACACCTAATTTCCTCGTATCTGACACGTAGATTCTACGTTCCTTGGATCGTGTATTTTAGGTTAATTTTCACGTATAATACACGTATAAGTGTCGACACTATTTCACGTGTATTACACGTAGATTTGGTGGTGGATTTTATGTGGTTTTACACCCACATTCTACTTAATTTCCGCGTATCTGAAATCAACAATTTAATACATTTGTATTTGTAATCTACAAAACTTATGCGTATTGTGTGCCATTACTTTTATCAATTGCAGTATAAATCGTCCTTGTTAACTGCAGCTATCTATGTATTCAACTTCAAAAACTACACATCAAAGAACATGTATTTAAAATGCGAAAAACTCAACGGTTGTATTAGTGTTTGTACGTGAGGCCGTGATGGTAATGTTCGGTGTAGACGAGCCAGCCTACACGAGGTTGGAATGTCAGGTCAGCATTCAAATTGGCTCGCTTCCCCGTCCGGCTCGCAGAGTTGGTCCTGTTCCAACATGATCTTGTTTTCATTTTCCTTGTGTTTCTGAAAAACAAGAACAGTGTAAACACTAGCAGCGTACTCGGGAGGATAAAAATGCGTTAGGCAAATAAATAAAAACTTAGGCTTAAATGAAAATTCCTTAATCGCTGATAAACGTTCTTATATTTACCTGTAGACCCTTTGGAGCATTTTTTAAAAAATCCGTGATTGCACCATCAAGTTGGTGTAGTTTTCCATCTTTGTTTAGTGTAAGCCAACATTCTGAAAAAGAAAAGGCATTCATTAATCTTTCTTTTTATCTTTAAAACCATTAGGTAAAGTATGTTTATGACGTACCGCGCCGTAAAAATAAAAAAATGAATGAATTTGACATACTTTAGTATATCACAGTATATCTCTTTAGCTATTTAGAAGTTGTATTTCAATCAAACAATATAATATAAAATAATTAAGGAGCGCTCACAATTATTGTCAACAGCTAATGGTTGACACTTTACAGCAGGGCTACTCTACTGGCGGATCGCGGTCCGAATTCGGACCTTCTGGGTGTTGATGGTGAACCTTAAGCTTTTGGAAGAATAACCTCATTGCCAAGTTTCAGGGCTTTTTTAAACAGATTTCTACTGGGAGGAAGCAATTTTTACTGAGATTATCCTAGTTGCTGAGGGGCTGCGACATCCAGACTCCCCGACACTTTCTCAGAAATCCAATGCGAGTTACATTTTACCTCAAAAAGTGGTTTGGTACAGATAATTTAACTTTCGTGGTTGCGTGGAAAAGAACTTATTTACCGGACTGCTAAAAATGTTCAACTTGTCAACCTGGAACATTGTTAACATTAGTTGAGTAACCCTGCTCTACAGAATTGAAATTGTTGGGAAAATAATGTGGTTGATGTCAATTGTGAACACTCCCATAACAGGAAAAGGTAACGCAATTGCTAACGTGATGGCTTACTTGTGATAACGGAGTAAATAGAAAGGGGTTGTAGGGCTTTTTTCCCTTTCTTCCCCTTCAAACTATATTGGGACCAAAGTTCGCTTGTCCCAATCTTCCTCAACATCAAGCGTAGACAACTTGCTGGATTTCTTCCTCCGAGCGCACAGAGAAAAGTAGTCTACAAATAAAAGTTATAAAGCTTTGGTACAGAGTTTGCTTTGTTAAACCAGAGAAATAAAACAGAGTAATCTTAGCGGGTTTAACATAATGTATTACACACAAAAATATAACATAATTAAAATAAACTCAAACGTTTTCGACACGTACGTGTGTCCTCATCAGGAATTACTAAAATCTGCAATGTTCTGATCTTCTTCGTCGTATGAGCTGTCCTCTTCCGGACTATATGTTTGGGCATGATGTCATCAGCCATTCGACAGTCTCGTCATCCAGGGTCTTCAGTCCAAGCGTTCCATGTGGTGGTTGATGGATTGGGCAGTCATGGACGACATGGTCTACTGTCTGGTGAGGACACACGTACGTGTCGAAAACGTTAGAGTTTATTTTAATTATGTTATATTTTTGTGTGTAATACATTACGTTAAACCCGCTAAGGCTACTCTGTTTTATTTCTCCATGGTTTAAATAAAAATTAGTGATAATTAAAGCAGATGATGTCGAAGAAAAAACATAGCCGAAGTAAAGTACTTCAAAATATAATGTCTGCATACCAAGTTCTTTTTGAAATCTTGACTATTGTCCAACTTGCCACAAAACTCTTCAAAGTTTAGGACATCACGAAATGGCGCCAGGTTTACATCTACAGGTTCAGGGTCTGCAACAGCCGAAGTACTCAGCTTGTGCAAATATACCATCTGCGTTTGCTGGTTCTCCAATATGTTGATCAGCTTTGCACTTAAAAATTTTAGGTCCATTTCAATTTTGTCAAGCCTTCTCGTCGTTGTGGCTTCAAATGCTGTAAAATTTTTGCGATGAGCTATGCGGTCAAAACTTTAACAGTTTGAAATCAATTACAATCAAGTACTTGTATTGAGTAGCCTACAACTGTGCTGGGTACATTGTACAAGAAAAAGGTATCAAGTAGCACTGTATTCTAATCACGCTCAAGAATAGCATACCACTCACCAGTTAGTGCAAGAGATGGTTCGTCGGTGACCAAATTCCGTCTATTATGTGACGACACAAGACTTCGCACTAAAAAAGTTATTAGTAGAATACAGTGGTGTAACCGGCTACAGTTGCTAATTAATTCTTCAATATTTTGAATAAAAATTATGTTACAAATCTCTTGCAACATTCCCAGATATGATTGATTGCATTTTATCCTTCTAAGTGGGAAAGCGTCTTGCACACTAATAATAGAGGACACTGCGTAGAACAACTTCTGCAGTCTGCACCCATCATGGAGTCGACTGTATAACTGTTTCCAAATGGATTTATAACTAATGTGACTGGAATTTAATGCTACCCATCACTCCTGATGGATTACTGGGTAGAGGTTATCGTTGTAAAGTTCGTTGCCCAAGGAAACAATCTGGTGTTGGAAGGTTTTGAACTCGACACCTCTCGATTCCAAAGCCAGCACGTTAACGCTACACCAAAGTTGTCAGCTCATGTTAATACCATACTGCTATACAGATTAGAATAGGCTTGGCTATAACCATGTAGAAAATATTGTCATCTCAACCACAATACACATACATGCAAATACATACATGGCAATTCAGATGGAGCGTGACGTTTCTTTCCAGTACTCGATCCTGGCTTGCCTGGTGTAAATAAGAAAAAAACTTATTTAATTGACATGTTTCAACTTTGCAGAGATTGGTAGGAAATTATGAAAAATTACTGTACTTGATGGAGTACAGTCTTCATATTGTGGCGGTATCGGTAAAGAAAATGAAGAGTTCAATGTAAGCCTCTTTGTCTGATGTCCTTCATCATCATCGCTATCTAAACAAAAAATGAAGTTTACCGTAAACTTCAAATTACAACGAACATGTTTTCTGTGTAGTACCTAGCATTAAAAAATCCGTCTGCCACTATTGGGACAATCTATTTCGGAGAATTCGACTCGGTGAAATCGACAGCCATTTTTGAAGATTTCTAAAATCCCACAGTGGCATTATGTATATTGAAAGGAATTAGTTTATAATAGAGGTTATTTACCAAAAAGTCTCAGCCAGAAACAAAAAAAAACAGTTGTCAAACGACGTTTCATGATTAACAACAGAGGTTAATAAAATAAGTCTCAGCGAAAAAAAGCAATCTGGGCAGAAACAGATCCAACACTGACTGCAACGCAGTGTTCTATATAGATAAGACAGCAGTGCCACTGTGCCAGTCTATGATATTTCAGTAATCAACGTAGGTACTAGGTAGCACAGTTAAGACTGACTGAGGGAGGGCCGCTAAAACCAATTACCCTCTTCCATTAATAATATCTACTTGTTTAAGCACAGGTATATGGTCAAACAAAGGGTGTACTGTAAGATTGTACATGTACTGTCACGGAATTGTTTTCAGCGTCTCTCCCTCAGCCAGTATCAACTTACTGTGCTAAGTACGTTGACCACTCTCTGTATATATGGAACTGTGTAGCTTAAAGTTTTCGGGTAATAACACAAAACAGCTTTGCGCCATATTTATACATGTACAATCACTAAAGTAAGATCGCAAGAGTCTGTTTCCCTCTATGAGGGTTCGTCGGGAGGTACTTACTGACGAACTCTCGTAGGGGGAACAGACTGTTGAGTGTTGATATCTACATTAAATTTAAAATTAAATATAGAACTACATTTAATAAATTTTTCTTAACTATTTTATCAATTGTTTATCATCAACCTTCAGAGTCAGAAGAACTTAGGACTTCTACTCTTCTCTTCCTACGCTTTCTGATGGTCAGATCTTCTTCTTCCAAGTTCGAAGTGTATTCTGCTTGCTCTGACATCGCCAAAGCAATTTTATAGTCATCTGAAAAATAAACAGCTAGACTAAACTAAATATAGTTATCAGTTTATCAATAATTTACTTCATGCAAAAGTTATCAATACTTGTCATAAAGAAATTGACTACAAAACGTTCTTCTTGCCATAAACACAAAATTTGTAGCAATATAAAAATATATTATTTCTTACCATTACACCCAGGACTCTTATTGCATACAATGTCCATTTCTCCTTATCCACAATTGAGCATTTTTTTAACGTGGTAGCTTGCTCTAAATGGTGGCCAATAACAATGACCTAAATTGGTAGTCTGCAAAGTAAATAGCAATTAATACCAGCAGTCAGTACGCCATTTATAAACCAGTTAAGTGAATTTGGTATACTGTACTAGCTTAAAAATACACAAGATCAACACCTGTCAAAAAGTGGAATTGGTTTTACTATGTTGTTGAACAAAGACACAAAACTGGATAAAATAAATTTTCAAACAATTTACCAATGTTTGCTTTGCAGCCAAATTAACCACTAAGCCAATGTCGTCCATCAACTTAATAATGGTGCTCACCTCATTTATAACTGTCCATGGACTTGGTACAACCTGAACAGCATTTTCCCCTGTAAACTCAACAATTGTATATTTTGCCATTTCTTGACACTAAGTGATTACTTTCCTGAAATGACAATTCAAAACAGATTGACAATTATTAGGAAGGCAAGAGCTTACCCTTCTCTCAAGTTTTACAGGCATGGTACGACATTTGTGTCATTTAGGGCGATTTTTTGTCACTAAAGGTACTTTTTTTAGTTGTACCAATTAACAAAAGAAATGTAGAACCAAAATTTCATGGTTGTGGGGTAAGTTATAAAGTTACCAAAAGTTAACTTTTGTGTTTTTAGGTTACTTTTTATTTGTTTAGTCACTTTATTTTGCATACTTTTTTGCCTAATTCCCCTTTTTATTTATCTTGCATTGCTACTGGAGAGATGAATTTATAATACATTCTATGTAATGCCAAGACTTTTAATATATCTTCTACTATGATACGGAGTTTAGGTTTGCACGAGCCCATGCATGTTCGTATTGCTAGTACTGTATTCCCAAAAACTCGTAAATGTGAAGTAATTTTTTGGGGTGAAACAAATTGTGTTAACTTGATTGACAAAAACTTTCTGCCAGGGAAAGTAAAACATTACATATAATATGTATAATTTGAATTTGTATTATATATAATTATGATTTTAGTACAAATTGAAATAAATTTACATGCTTTTTTATGTTGAATTGCTGCCATTTCTTTCGCTTTCTTGTTTATGTTGAGTAAAGTTACATTTTGGTTACTTTTTCCTAAATTCAAAGTCACTATTTTGAGTTTTTACGTTACAAAAAAAAACCGCCTTAAACTTATATATATACGAAAAATATACGAAGCATAGTAACATATTTTTATGCAAGCACTTTGGTCAATTCTTTTATAATATTTATAATACAAGGCAAACGCATGACACAGACAGTACTAAGCTGATAATTTGAGTCATACTTCACACTGGGGTCCACGTCTTTTAGGTGCAGGCAGTTAGGCACCGGTCAAATTAAGGCACGCATACTGTTGCGTCAAGATATTTAGGTGCAGAGCACTGTGGCGCCTGTTCATTTAGGTGCTATTCCTAATAAAGTCTGCAGATTGTATCAGCTCAACTTTGGCAAAACCTAGTCGAGGTTGTGATGGAAAACCAAATTACTCTTCACTCAAGCCTACCACCCGCTTGAATATAGGCTACGATACATTTTTTACTTCTTCATTTTTTTACATTTTTTTATTTTTTCATTTTTTTTTTGATACATTTTTTTATTTTTTATTTTTTCGAGGTTGTGATGGAAAACCAAATTACTCTTCACTCAAGCCTACCACCCGCTTGAATATAGGCTACGATATATTTTTTACTGATGTGTAGTGTAGGACTTAGCTAAAAGTGAACTCAGTCATGTTCGGAAACTTGAATAATTTATTGATACAGTATTCGCCGACACAAACCTGGACTAACAACAAATAAATGCACACACATTAACAAAACAACATATTTTTCTGTTCAATATAACATTTAATGTGAAAAGCATTGCGCTACTTGCCAAGCTGATACAATCTGCAGACTTTATTAGCCTACTACATAATTTTTCATTCAGGCACGTTACCTTTCAAGGTTTTGCCACCTTTTCCCGTTCATTAACGTGCTGGTAGGTCTATATCGATTTTTGTAGTTAGTATCTTTTTCGTTCCGGACGCGTTAATGACGAAAAATTAAATGATTGCTGTGACCGTGTTTGCCAAACAAATCATTACATTTTTGCTCTCAACAAAGTTAGTTAACAACAAGTTAGTTATATACAATGCTTCTTTTAAAAAAATGGTAATGGTATGTAAATGTAATGCAACTCAAATTAAAAATTGACTACAAAAATGCACTTCGAGTCAAAATTTAGTTAAAAAAAGAACGCTTCCGGGTAGTATCGAACTCAGTTCCTCTAGAATAGGAGCCGACGACGTATCCCACGCGCCACAAATCGAGTTGGATAAAATGGTTGGATTAGAACTTATATAGGCTACGCGCTTCTCGTCTTTTGCTTTGAAAGAGAAAAAAGTGACTGTATAATGACGTAATGACGGTCAAATAGTGTTTCAGATTCAAAGACCGGCGCCGGTCGAATAGCCACTGCCTTACTTTTTTGATTGTAAAATATTAACCGAATTCCACAATTTTGTTAGGCAGACTTTGAAATTCTATTGAGAGGAGCGATTTGCGGGGAAACCCTGGTTGATCGCATTCAACTCGAACCCTGCATTCTTTTTTTTAGGCTAGGTCCAGGCGCTCATGCAGTTTGTTAGAAAGGGTCGTAATTGTTAAAGCATGCCGATTCACTTCTTTGAATTTTTTTCAATTTATTACAATTTGCCTTGAGCATTCAGAAAGAGTGGTGGAATAATTTTTTTTTAATATTGATTACTACATTCTTTACTCTTTACTTTTTTTTCTAGTATTGAAATCGGTTAATCAGTCTTCGAAATTAGCATATTTTTACTTCGGCAAAAACGTTGCCGAGGCCAAACGGCGAAAGTTGAAATTGCCTCGGCAATTGCTGTGAACGTTTATCACGAAAAAATTGTAGGCTACCACAACATGTAAAACGAGAAGCGAAAAATATAATAGAGTAGTCTATCAAGACCGCATTGTTTGATTTGTTGTGATGTAATAATACCAAAAGTAGCGATAAAACGAGCAACGCGATACCCACGCTGTTACGATAATTCATGTTAAATAACTCATGGGGGGGAAGTATGTTAATTTTGGGTTGATTCAACGTTCGAGTCAGCACAAATCGATTTAATTTTCCCGACCGGTTGTATTGCGTAACAACAACGCCCAATAAGAAATGACGACGACGACGTCATTTCTTAAGACGCTTGAAGCTTAAGCTTGAAGACGCAAAACTGCCCGTTCATGAACGCGCGATGTCATATGATCGGAAGCATTACTTTTCTTTACTGCCGAAGTACCATTTATCCAATTCCATACTACTTTTTTATCTGGGCCCCGTAGCTTTTCTAATTCCGATTTGTTTCCGTCATAAAATTCTTTACAAATTTTGCAAAATACTACACTAACTTTTCCTTCTGTCCCCTCTGTTTCATAACCTATAGCAGGTAAATTCCATATTTTAACTGTATCTACTCTTCCTTTATCATGATTTATATTGGCAATGACACTGGACAAGAACAAGCATTCGATGAAAGAATAACTTATTGCGTAATAATTAAGCCAGTATTTATAAGGTTGCAAACTTTTTTTATGGTTCACATGAGCATTGTCAGCGTATAAAACTGCACCTGTTGTTGTTAAAAATGTTACGCAACCAGACATCTATCACAAACCGCAATTAGTAACCAAGCTCACTCTAAAGGTTAACGCGTTAACCTATTACTTACATGTATTCTACGTCTGTTGATATTGTGTGGTTCGTTGTGAAAGCGGCGCGATCATTTCTGATACAGCTGGACGAGATAACGGAAGGCGAAGCGCAATAAGGAGTAAATGCTTACAATAATTTGACGTCTACTGGCGTTGAATCAATGCAAATAGGGTGATATTTCTATAAGCGCCGGCGAAGTAGAAAGTAACCCAAATAAAAACATTAAGCAATAGTAAGATTGAATCAATCTCCTAGTCTGGTTTGGTCTGAGAAAATTAGAGTTATTTTTGTAATCTTGTGGTCCTTAAACGCGCTCGTGTGGCCTCGGCATTTTTACTGCCGAGGCTAATGTGCCATTCATGCATCTGCCTCGGCAATCACCTCAGCAATTGCCGATTGCCGAGGCTAATTTCGAAGACTGGTTAATTCTTTACTTTTTTTGGCACTATTGAATATCGGAATATTCTTTATTTTTTTACTATCGACTCTATCGACATCATACGGTTTATATAATCATACGGCAGAGCAGACCAATTGTACTAAAATGTGCAGGCAGTGCACACCATTCCTTGTTATGCCCTACCATGACATGTCCTACGGTATGTCCTGTCATGCCCTGCCTACACATTTTAGTACCTGTACAACCGGAGCAGACACTAGCCAAGCACCACTTTGAACTGTCAATTTACATAAAACATATTATTACTCGGAAATATCTACGGTAGGCTAAAGTACAACTCCAAATCACTGGCGATGTAGATTTGCCATTTTAGTTAAGATGGAGCTTTACAGTACTGATAAGGTGAATTACATTACTAACCACGCGCTGTAAACCAGAAAGATTTTTGAATCTACGATAATAATCCTTATTTCAATCAAGATTTATACCAAACATTCTTACCTTTCAACACGGTACCGTACCGCCTACCAGTGCTGCAACCCGCAGGGCAGCAACGCAATCTGTACAAGCAAGTAAGCAACTGAACTGAGAACTGATTACTGAAGCAAGTTGATTAGTTAAATCAACAAATTGGGTTGCCAGACCCACAATAATTCTGTAGCAAAACTGTTGTCGCAAAATCGCCGAACGCAGTGAAAACTCGCCAACTTTAGACATTACAAGGATTTCAAGTCTTTTGGTTAAATGTTTAACTCAGTCCGTCATCAGATGAAAAAAAAATTCGCGACTTTGATACAAAACTACAGAAATTCTGCGGAAAAATCAGGTCTAGTCAATCACTGGGTGACAAGGGTGACTAAAAAAAGGGACAGCAGATGAGTCAACGTCATACTTTTAATCTAGCCTGGTGGCTAGGCAGTTCTACTGTCAATTTTCCCCGGACATTTAAGCACATTTTAACATATTGACTAATCGCCAAAAGAACTTAAAGCCCAATCAGTTTTCAAAATTTGCCAAAAAAGAGCCAAATTGCCGAACCATAAATTTATGTATGTATTTGTTCTACAATATATAGGCTACTTAATATCGTTGCTGCGAACACTTTATTTCTGTATGAAATCTGTAAATAGTCCTTGTTTTGATAGTCCGTTATGTAATTTCAATATGTGTGTGTAACTGTGTATATTAGTTTGTTTTTGTGATGTTGGGTTCAGTCGTGTTCTCATTGCTTTAAGAATTGGCGCTCCAGTTGTTCCAGGAACGAGGAGGCGACTGATTCTTAACTAATTCATCAACTTATTTTAAAGTATCAGGTTTGGTGGCCGTGCTTGACTATATTTATTGATGCATATACCGCAATATTAGATCCTTTCACGCATGTCTTAAACCATTAAGGTTTTGCCACCTTTTCCTTTTGTTAGTTTTGTTACTGTATTTCTTTTTCTCAATATCATTTCTTTTGCATTCTGACAAAGAAAAACAAAATTGAATTGAATGAAGCCAAACGTCTTCAAAAATCGCAAGATTTTTGGATTTTGGCGATAAATTTTCAACATGGCAACCTTTCAACTTTATTTTTATTCAAACCTTATATCTGGTAAACTGGCTGTAGTGAAAGACATTATTTTGGAGGGGAGTCAGGGGGCATGTTACAATTCTCAAGATTTCTATGCTGTGCTGTTGTACCATATCCCAATGAGTTGCACAGACCCAGATTAGATTTTTGCATTTTTATGGTTTAATTTATAACTTCTACAAATACAAGTAATCCTCAACAAGTTACTGTATATTGTCAGGAACTTTATTTTATGCTATTTTTACTGTTTGCTCGTAATTGTTTAATATCAGTAAGCGAGACCACTTAAATTTACAGTAAGAACTATCGTTAAAACATCACATTAATTTGCGACTATAAAATGTCATGAAGTTTCCTTTTTCACATAACGTAATAAAAACGTGTAAAGACACCTACAAAAACACATAATCTAACTTATATCCTAAACAATGCGGAGGAGCGTGGTTGATACCAATCTACTTGAGTGGAGAATTCTTTTTGTTTATACCGTCCTTGGGAGGTAGTTTTACCTAACATAGATTAAAAATTGCCCAAATGAACGAAAGAGCTTCAACACGTTTAATATACGTGGAAAACACGTGTTACTTTTCAACAGATGGAAACGTGCAATACACGTGGAAACAACATATAATCAACATACCAAAAAATTTCGGTAAAACATCCTTCTGCTCGGGTGAACATTTTTTCTCTTTTGTATGCCCTCTTCTTGGTGTGATTTTACCTTATATACCTTAAAAATTAGTCAAATAATCATAGGATTTTGAACACGTGTAATATACGTGGAAAACACGTGTTATTTTTGCAAGAGTTACATTCACAAAATAATCCCTGATAAAACTTCTAGAATCATATTTACACACTAGTCATACTAAATGATAGCTAAAATATGTCTCTAAAAAAATGCTTTTTAAACAAGTGAATTTTTGTTGGTGTACACAAACTCCTTAATAACACCTGAATTCTACCTAAGATACCATACTACCTAAAATCAACCAAAAATCAACGTGTAATATACGTAGCTTTCTAGCTGGGATGTAAATTAAACTGCGATTGATGTTCATTTCTGGAATGCCTAGAAGAGCTCTTCTTAGAGCTACGCCGGGAGCCCGCCTCTGATCGATATTCAGCTAAAACTACCTCTTTACGTTGTTCAGCCCTCAACTGAACGTCTTTGAGTGCGAACTCAGCAGCTCTAGCTTCGGCTCTCGCGGCAGCCTCAGCTGCTCTCGCTTCGGCCTCAGCTCTCGCGGCGGCCTCTGCTCGTACAGCCTCAGCAGCTCTCGCTTCGGCCTCCGCTCTCGCGGCGGCCTCTGCTCGTACAGCCTCAGCAGCTCTCATGGCAGCCTCAGCTCGTATGGCCTCAGCTCTCGCGATGGCCTCAGCTCGTATGGCCTCAGCTCTCGCTTCGGCCTCAGCTCTCGCGGCAGCCTCAGCTCGAATGGCCTCAGCTTGTATCTGGAGCTCCTCTCGTCTTAGCTGCAGGTTAATTTGTGCCACTATCCGAGACGAAGTCCTAGACATCCCAGTGCTTACATTTGAGGCGCTATCCTCAGGATGTATGTCAGCATCCAACATATCTGAGAACTCACTTTCTTTTTGTTCAAAGTTATTTTTTAACGAGTTAAATTCGGGATCTACCCTATCACGAAGTTCTGCCAAGATTGCAGAGTTAAAGATTTTAGTCAAAAGAACATGGAAATGCCGTAATTTCTCTTCTAAAGTAGATAACTTAGATCTAAAAATTAACAGTTCCTGCTTATCACTCAAAGAACCTAGGGTTACAGAAAGTTCCCCAATTTCAGTCAAAATATCCCTTCTAAGATGCCGGG
Organism: Aplidium turbinatum; assembly: GCF_918807975.1. Taxonomy (NCBI): domain Eukaryota; kingdom Metazoa; phylum Chordata; class Ascidiacea; order Aplousobranchia; family Polyclinidae; genus Aplidium; species Aplidium turbinatum. The sequence goes on from NC_137472.1 coordinate 54,543,141, forward strand.
CCTCTCGAACTGACTTAGCCTCATCGTTACTGGGTCCCTCTCCAGAATGGCCTGCCCGACCGCAAAGAACATCATCAGGCTTAAACTCAGTCGAGTCTACGGCGGTCGAGTCCTTGTCGCCACCGAGTGTAGACATATTAAATGTTGGGGCTAAATTAACAATTAAAAAAATTAAGTTACACAAACACACAAAATTATTAGGCTACAGTAGTTATAAAAAACTTAACTGCAAAGACCGTAAAAATACAAAAAAGAATTTAAATGCACGATACCGTAGCTGTACGGGTATGAAGTCCTAAAGTCCACAAAACTTGCTTAGATTCTTCCACTTGAATCTACAAGCACAGCTGGATTGTCTTTTAATCTTCTTTCTTGCCAATGAATGTCAAAGTTATTTTTCTTCTGTACCAAACTGAGAAGAAATGTCTTTACTTTTCTTTGCTTCTGTAAGAGTGTAGACTACCAACCAACGAATCTTCTTTTATTTTTTCTTGTACTTCTAAGTAGTTCTTCTGCACTAGCTGACAACAAACACATCGTTTATTTTTATGCCTTCAAGTGCTTCTTGGCCTACCAGCTAACAAAAATATTCTTTTATTTTTTTTATGCTTTAATTTCTTCTTGACCTACCAACTGACAAGAACTCGTCTTTTATTTTTATGCCTTCAAGTGCTTCTTGGCCCACCAGCTAACAAGAACTCGTCTTTTATTTTTATGCCTTCAAGTGCTTCTTGGCCCACCAGCTAACAAGAATCCGTCTTTTATTTTTTATGGTCACAGCGGTAAACCATAATCTCTTCGTGGGAAAATTGTAACATAAGATTCCCGAATCCGTTCGTCTGTATGTATCGACCGAGAAAGAAACACTTCTTGAAACGTCTATTCTTAAAGTGTATTCCTGTAAAACTAGCCCGCGGCTATCGAAATCGAGATGCAATGCCTTACACCTCTAAAAAACTGTCACTACGATAAAGATTACTTGGATAAAAGACGGAGAATTTGTCCAGCTAGCAAGCACCAAATAAACCAGTTAAATGGGAGACCGACTTCCAACAAACAACTTCGAGAATGAATCAGAAAAATTTGTTATAACTCAAAGGCACGAGAGCAGTTCGTGTGACGCAATATTTCATGTTTAAACCGGTTTCAACAGGTTTGACACAGGTCTTACGATCGATGGTGCAATTTTGGCTCATGTTTTAGAAATTTCCATGACGTAATATTCAGTAGACCCGAACGGTTTTTATATGACGTTTGATCAGGCGAACAACCGTCTGGAACACGTGCCTCGCCTCCTTAAAGAACACTTAAGTGTTAGGGTTTGAGTCTGGTTTTGTCTGCGGTGGCCGACCCTTGTCTGAGCCCAGAACAGTCGGTTATTATCGCAACAATTGTATATAGCGTCATTTTTGCGTGTACCTATATGGTACCAATTTCATGTATCGTCACGTATTATTCTTATTGCTGTTCATTCTTTGCATGCCCTTTGTAGGTATTTGCGTATTAACTTAAACGTGAGTGATTCAAACAATTTGTGTATCGTGTGTTTTTATTCATTGGCTCACAATTGTCGTCAATTCTTTTTTAGTTATGCCATGTCAGACTGTCATAACTAGGGGCTGCTATGTTCCCAACAATGGTTCAGCAAATCAAACGTCATATAAAACCGTTCAGGTCTACTGAATCTTAGCGTATTACGTCATGGAATTTTTCCTAAAAATGAGCCAAGATTGCACCATCGTTCGTAAGACTTGTATCACACCTGTTGAGAATTACTTCACAAAGTTTCACTATCACGTCACAGTAACTGCGTACGTGAGTTTGAGATATAGCAATGTATTCTAGTCATTCGTAAAATGGTTGCTTGAAAGTTAGTCGCATATTTAACTGTTTGCTTAGTGCTTGCTAGCTGGACGAAAGTTCCGTCTTTATCTAAGTAGTTTGGATTGTAGTGACAGGTTTTTAGCGGTGTATTGCGTTGCACTCCATTTTCGATAGCCGCGGGCTAATTTTACAGAAACACACTTTTTGAATAAACGTTTCAGAAGAGTGTTTCTTTTTCGGTCATTACGTACAGACGAACGGATCCGAGAATCATATGTTACAATTTTTCCACGAAGAGATTATGGTTTACCGCTGTGACCACCTGGAAATCCCTATGTTCAATGCAACTGAAAAAAAGGTCTTTTTCGTGCAACAGACTGGTGAAAAATTACTTAAAAAGCAAATTAATATTTGCATATTGATATTGGTGCTGCGGCTGTTACATATGCGCATAGCTTACTGTATAATGCTGCAGATTATTTATCCCAGGTGGTATTATAACTGTGTGTGTATTGTTTCTTTTTTATCTGTGTGTTCGATATTCATCGCCATATTTTGTACAGGACTATAAAGCATAGAGAAATAAAACATAGGCCTATAGTAACTTTAGCGGGTTTAACATAGCCTACTTTATTACACACAAAAAATATAACATAATTAAAATAAACTCAAACGTTTTCGATACGTACGTGTGTCCTCATCAGGAATTAAATCTGCAATAACTTATAGTTATATAGCCTACATAAAATGAAAAATCGGAAGATAAATTTGACTTTGCATTGTAGGCTAACTGTACGGTAACGACACTCTGGACTGAAAAGCACAAACTGAACAAATGATACGAAAATTATTACGAGTAAATTATGCGGTGGGAAACAGATCACATGAGGTGTAGACTACAAGTTGGATTGACTTTGACTGCTGCGCCTCTGGGCCCACCTACTTTTAAAATGGTTCCTCCATCCCTGGATGATAGCCTACTCTTGGAAAAAGACGCAGTGAAACAAGTGCAGTTGAACCATCAGAAGAACCCACCAAGCATCACAGCATTAAGCCAGGCCAATACTGGGCCAATATCAGCTTGTATAGCCTACATATAACTTGTATTGGCACTGTACCGGCTCCGTACATTCTTGTACCCGGGTACCGTTTTGGGTCGATACAGTCTTTGTAGTCTACAGGGTTACCGTATGGTGCCTGTATACAAAGCCGGGCTATTGGCTCAATACAGTCAACTTGCATCAGCACTGTAAATCGATTGGTCTAAACCTCGTAGGCTATTCTGTCAGACAAGTTGTGACATGGAGTTGCGTCTGCGAAGTTTACAAAACGTTTGGCAAGAGTTGCGTCTGCGAAGTTTACAATACAGCCGAGGGGAAATTTATAGCCTACAAAATACTATAAAACGTTTGGCAAGCGTTGCCAGATGGAGAAATAAGATACAAACCTTAGATCAGCGTTTCTTAACCGGGGGTGCTGGAATAGACTGTAGGAGTGTAGGGGGTGCTAAATGCATGCAGTGTAATACCAAAAGAATGTCATTTTACTTTTCTGCATTTTTTCGTCTTTCTGCCAGTATCAGCAGTTGTCATATCAATGATTGCTGATTCGAAGTAGCCTACATGATTTCCTGTTATTGTAATCTCCCAGTCAAGAACCCAAATTGATCCTGAGTAGTTTGTGCGAACTTACCTGGTGGGTGCTTTGTTGTAATATTGTTGCTCACCTCTCGCAACCACCATGGCAAAATACGTTCCAGAGTGGATAGGCCTACAGCAGCCCTTCTTGGCAGATATGAGTGATGATAGGCTAATAGACTAAAAGAGAAGCTGATTGGCATGCAGGTGAATCAGAGTTGTCGGACAAAATTTCGTCCTTCCGCTTGTTGATTTTTGGTGTGATCAGTTGACAGCATATCCTGCATTGGCACGGTCAGCATTGAACTTAATTGTTCCATTTCCGACCACCTACCTGTGTGAAAAGGCGTTCTCCACCATGCTCCAAATCAATACAATTGGCCGGAACCGCCTTCAACATTGGTTGCTCCACGATATGAGAGCGGCTTTGACCAACACGAAGGCTCGAATAAAGAAATTGGTCACACATAAGCAATGTTACAGAAATTTGTTTGTTTGTTTGTTTATCTTTATCCTGCATTGCGGGAAAGCGGACTTGAGCGCTATGCATCGGTGTACGCCTTCCGACGTACACCTGACCCACGCTGCAGCCGACTGCAATGTCTGTTTCCGGTTGTCTACTCTACTTATGACTTAAATTTGGTACTACCCATTACTCGAAATCGATCACTGGGTAGAGGCAATTATCGTTAAGTTTCTTGCCCAGAGAAACAACAGCAAGTGCGGGTGGCTGGAGTCGAACATGCAGGCTCTCGACTGCGAGCCCAACGCGCTAACCACTCGGCCACTGCTGCCGACCTTGAAATCACATTGATACATGTGTAACTAGTTAGCTACCCAGCTGAATAACTTAAGTAAGCTTAAGTTTTTCCATGTTTTTTCACTATTCTCGGGTTTTCCTATTTCTTTTATCACCCATGACGACAGTAGTTTTGTAGAATAAACAAGATGATCAATTTGTTCATCGCTTTCCTTTCAATAGTGCAGGACAAAGTTTAATGGCGGCGTTGAAATTTTGACATGCTTTTTGATCACTGGCGTATATTTTGCATTTTTTGTCACAAAACAAACTGTGCTGTTATTTTAAGAGAGTTGATTCTCTTACAGTAGCCTACATATGGTTATACTTGAATTTCTGTTGGTGAATAAAAGTCAAATACCAAATCCTGAATCAACTTAGTTAAAACAACTAGATGAAAAGTTCAACTTCAATCACCATTCACTCCAAGTTTATACAATCTAATATTATGCATCCAAAGTGGCTCTCTGTGACCTTTGCAGTGTGTGTATTATTTTGTTATTTTGTTTTGGATGTGGGCAGCTTCATCTGACGCAAATAAATAATAATAATAATATCAACATAAAAAGTGAAAACCCTACCAAAGTAGCCACAGCAGCTTACGGTACCGTACCACACTGTTTTTTTATGTGAGTTTGCAAACTGCATTTATCGATAGCCTTTCACTCAGTAGTGTAGTCACTAGTCAGCAGCCTTGTTGTTCAGTTGTTTCGTTTGAGGGATATCAACAATACATAGAAACTTGCAAACAGTGACGTTCAATTCAGGCAGTGGTTACTTCTTTCATAACTATTGACAAGTAGCCTCCTGCATCTGGCACCACTGCGTCTGGCTCTGGCAGCACTGGTGGAAGCTTGGCCACTTACATGTTAAAATAAGTTTTTACATTCTCTAATGCACATATCTGAATTATATCTTTATCCTAGGCAAAGGCTAACTCTTCATTACACTTCCTTACCTTTTCCATGACCAGATCGAAACGGATATAATAAAAGCATGGCCGGTCTTGCGCAATGATAAAATTGCTTGAATGCGCGATATGTACTATCGCCATGTAGCGGTTGTTGTTTTGAACTTCGATTTGCCACATGGCGCTAGAGTATTATTTTTTCGATTTTATTGATGTTTCAATGGCAATTCTAGGTTCACCAGAAGAGATTTAACAGCAAAGTTAGTGCAGACGGTCAGAAAGTTTTCAATTTTAATAGGGACAGGGATTTGGATGCTGGTTAAGGATCGGCCGCCTTGGTCAGGACGTCACGAAAAAGTGTGACGTCATGCAAAAAAACGCAACTACTTTTAGGAAGGGTGCAAAAACGCGGAATAGAAGTAAAAGCGGAATGCCTATTGATTTTAAACTTAAACTGTACAATTCTTGTTTTATTAACCTACCAACTTTCACGTTTCTACAAAACAAGCTTTTTTCCAAGGCGATTCGATCGTGGTTCAGTATTAGCCGCCCACAGTTTGCTGTGATCGATGAATACTGCCTCCACCAAATATGCTGTAGCTTTCTCATTTCTGCTCGGATTCTAACAATTTTTCTATTGTTGGATGGCATTATGCTTCATCTACTCGAATGGATTAATTGCCAATCTAAAGTAGGCATTATATTTATGTAGCGATAACTTAAACTTTACTATTTTGTACCAATTCTCAGCAATTCAATTTTTACAATAAAAATACCAAACCAACACAAATTAAAAGAGTATGTCTTGCCTTATTAACCTACCAACTTTCACGTTTATATGTTATCTACAAAACGAGCAATCGTTGTTCAAACGTAACCGCTCGACAAAGCTTTTTTCCAATGCATTTTTCAAGGCGATTCGATCGTGGTTAAGTATTAGCCGCCCACAGTTTGCTGTGATCGATGAATACTGCCTCCACCAAATATGCTGTAGCTTTCTCATTTCTGCTCGGATTTTAACAATTTTTCTATTGTTGGATGGCATTATGCTTTATCTACTCGAATGCATTAATTGCCAATCTAAAGTAGGCATTATGTTTATGTAGCGCTAACTTAAACTTTACTATTTTGTACCAATTCTCAGAAATTCATTTTTTACAATAAAAATACTAAACCAACACAAATTAAAAGAGTATGTCTTGGTTTATTCATATGTTAACTTTCACATTTATATCTAATCCACAAAACGAGCAATTGTTGTTCAAACGTAACCGCTCGACGAAGCTTAAACTTTACTATCTTGTATTAATTTTCAGAAATTCATTTTTTACAATAAAAATACTAAACTATCACAAATTAAAAGAGTATGTCTTGGTTTATTCATATGTTAACTTTCACATTTATATCTAATCAACAAAACGAGCAATCGTTGTTCAAACGTAACCGCTCGACAAAGCTTTTTTCCAATGCATTTTTCAAGGCGATTCGATCGTGGTTAAGTATTAGCCGCCCACAGTTTGCTGTGATCGATGAATACTGCCTCCACCAAATATGCTGTAGCTTTCTCATTTCTGCTCGGATTTTAACAATTTTTCTATCGTTGGATGGCATTATGCTTCATCTACCCGAATGGATTAATTGCCAATCTAAAGTAAACATTATAATTATGTAACGTTAACTTAAACTTTACTATTTTGTACCAATTCTCAGCAATTCATTTTGTACAATAAAAATACCAAACTAACACAAATTAAAAAAGTATGTCTTGCCTTATTAACCTACCAACTTTCACGTTTATATGTTATCTACAAAACGAGAAATCGTTGTTCAAACGTAACCGCTCGACAAAGTTTTTTTCCAATGCATTCAGGCGACTCGACTCGGATTTCAATAATTTTACCATAGTTAGAAAGCACGATACTTCATCTACACGAATCAGTTAACCCTAATTCACAAATAAACACTGGAGTGAAAACCACTTATAGTTTTGTTTTTTTTGAAACTCTACGCATGGACCAAATGACTTAAAAATTGGTAATATGTAAGGGCTCTTGATAGCCCTCAATATCGGTCACAATTAAAGTTTTCTCCCAGAACCATTGTAAAATTAAAGTAAGCGGTGGCTCATAATTGGACCAAAGTCACCCCATTTTACTTCTCGTATTAAAATAGGCGATGTTAAACTGCTTCAAGACGTAAAATTTGATGCTGTTAAGACTACTGATTTCTGCATCATTAAAGGGTTTCTATTGTTTAATCTTGAAAACTGGTGTTGCTGCGTTTGGCTAAATGTGTACATAGGCGTAGCCAGGGGGGGCGAAAGGGGCCATGGCCCCCCCAAATTTTCAAAGTTTGAATCCGAAGTTGAACCCTTTGTTGAAAATATAATAAAATTTGTAGAAATTTATAACGTTTTCCAAGACATCTGGCTATTAACACCCCCAAGGACTTGTTTTAGACACACAGAAAGACACCAATAAATTGTGCAAATCGTAAATCGCGCAAAATTTACTCGATTTACGTTTCTTTTAACTAATTTGCGGAAGCAATTTCAGAATGGCTTACTCTGTTGGGTTTTTGTGTAGCTGAGTTTTTGGTGTTCTCTAATTTTAGCCACAGATTTTGCCCGTTCGTGTGTAAGAGCTCCCTTTAAAAAGTTAATAGCTCTTTATCTTTTAATAAATCTCATATAAATATTACCCTAAAAGTGTTCCAAGAAAGCGCTATAATCCATCATTTAAGTGCAATTTTGCAAAAATTGTCCGTGGGAGCATGCCCCCGGACCCCCCTAGAATACGCGTGCCTTCGGCACGCTCTAACCCCCACCAGTTTTATTGCTTCCCTTGCTCAAGCCACCAGGATGCGCCATTGCACATCAGGTGGCGATGTCTTCACTTAAATCAAACACTTTGTCGTTCACTTCAATTCATCAAATATTTGGCCCCCCCCAAAATTTTTTCCTGGCTACGCCACTGAATGTGTAGCGTACTATTTTTACTTGACCAACTGAATCTTGACTTCAAAAACTGCGTAGGCCAAGCACATTGATCCAACATGTCTGGAATAATTAAAAATGTTCAAGCAAGATTCAATTAAAGAGAATTAGTAAACACTTTTTGCCTAGTGTCTGCTTATGGATATCATTGCTTAAGTCTGTTTGGAGTTCATGGTGTTGTCCAAATGTCATATCACTTTCGGAGTAATTGATGTTATAATAGTGAAGTTTAAGTTAGCAGATAAATATACTGTATACCTTGGACATGCAATCAATTGATTCGGGTAGATGCAGTATCGTGCTTTCCAACGTCAGTAAAATTGTCAAAAAAGCTTCATCGAGCGGTTACGTTTGAATAACGATTGCTCGTTTTGTGGATTAGATATAAATGTGAAAGTTAACATATGAATAAACCAAGACATACTCTTTTAATTTGTGTTGGTTTGGTATTTTTATTGTAAAAATTGAATTGCTGAGAATTGGTACAAAATAGTAAAGTTTAAGTTATCGCTACATAAATATAATGCCTACTTTAGATTGGCAATTAATCCATTCGAGTAGATAAAGCATAATGCCATCCAACGATAGTAAAATTGTTAGAATCCGAGCAGAAATGAGAAAGCTACAGCATATTTGGTGGAGGCAGTATTCATCGATCACAGCAAACTGTGGGCGGCGAATACTGAACCACGATCGAATCGCCTTGGAAAAAAGCTTGTTTTGTAGATAACATATAAACGTGAAACTTGGTAGGTTAATAAAGCAAAACATACATTTTTAATTTGTGTTGGTTTGGTATTTTTATTGTAAAAATTGAATTGCTGAGAATTGGTACAAAATAGTACAGTTTAAGTTAAGCATTCCGCTTTTACTTCTATTCCGCGTTTTTGCACCCTTCCTAAAAGTAGTTGCGTTTTTTTGCATGACGTCACACTTTTTCGTGACGTCACTGACCAAGGCGGCCGATCTTTAACCAGCACCGGGATTTGGGCCTAGGTGAAATATCTGCTGATTGCTGAAATCTGAAAAGCGGTTTTGGTCTAATTTTTAGTGCAGAAATAGCAATCTTCTTACCTGTGCCATTTCAGTTTTTGAGTAACAAACATTAGCCTGTTATATTTGAAATTCGTGTTTCGGGTTATTTCACCAAAAATTCGTGTTTAGGGGAATCACTATATGAGAAAAAGCTACCAAACAATTTACCATCTGTTAACTTTACAGATTTACTATCTGTTAAGTACAGAATTAAATTTTGCAACATGCATTACTGTATGTACGTTCTTAATTTGACGACTTGCATTTTTAGTTGCAATATTGATTTAGCAACAATCAGGAGAAATTTAGTGGCACACTCTGATAGTGAAGGGTTTTTCTTGCTAGCATGGATCCAAAATAAAAATATACTTTTTGATATTTAGACTTGAGAGTGCTGTGTTCAGAAAATTTGAGAAGTATATATATTCTCAAAATAAATTATATATGTAAATTACGTCTTTACATAATTTAACATGGAAAGTAACCGCTCACACATGATTGGCCAATCTTTAAAATAAAGTCTGTTTCATTTGTTCTTGCCTTCATCATCACTGCAGTATATAACTTTGTAAATTTTATTTTGTATCTTATTCACTCTAAGGATCTGCATTGTTATGGTGCGCGAAACGTCAGTGAAGCAATGAATCAATCTGTTTGTTGTTGCTTTCACTTTCACTTAAATCATCAGATGAACGTTGCAACGAACTCAAATTTGACATTGAAAAATACTACCAGGATTTAAGGATATTAAAGTATGAAGCCCAAGCTGCCAAGTGAGAATCACGCTTATTTGTGATTCCAATAAGTAATTTTGTGAACTTTATCTTTAGTAACAGATAATTTTAAGAAGGCTCTTTGTTTTTTCAGAAAAACGTTCATGTGTTATGACAATTGGTGTGATATGATATTTAAAGACTAATCAATATTTTAATTGTTAATATGGACTGTAGTGACGATGATGATCAAGTGGTAGAAGAACTTAATGTTCTACTTGCCAAAGATTTATGTCAAAATCTTTATGCTCTGCAGTACCCAATCACTCATGTAAAGCAAACATTTTCTGCTGATCAGAGAATGGTTGCTCGAGTCAAACCAGAACACAAAAAACTTGAATTGGAAGTTGTCTTGGATACTAGTAGTCCTAATTATGATCAAAGTAAAGGAGAGCAAATAGCTCTCAATGTTGATGGAGGGGTCGCTGGTGAAGGCATGACATATGAAAATTCTGTGATGGATACGCAGATTTTGTCATCTAGGTGTATTTCCCAAGTAGGGAAACGCTTTGCAGCTGCATTGATTCAGAATGGACAGGTGCATGTAACGCCCATTTCTCAAATTATGCAACTGCAACCCAGTTTCAAATACATGGATCGTGCAGAAATGAGAGCTCTACAAGCTGCAAAAATGAAAGCGCAGGCAGAGTCTGGTAATTCCTCACAAGATGAGGCGGATGATGCAAAAGCAGTCACTGTGCGATTTAAGGGAACAGAAACGGAGGCTTCTCGTGCTGCCAGAGAAAGGTCATACGCTGCATATGAAAAGCGTCTGATTCAAGAAAAATGGATATCTGCAACAGTTCATCACCAAGATGATGCTTATGCTTCTCGAGAGCGAAATCGATTACTTTGCAATGAAAATGTGGATCATTTGAGCTTTTCCGAAATGTCATTATCAAGTTCTGATTACTTGCAAACTTTAATTCCACAGTACGTTGTGTCAGATATTGATTCTGATATCACACCTGACAATGTACTTTCTATCGCAAATCTTAAACTTTTACCTTTAGGTGAACAATTAAAATTATTGATGAAAAGTGCAAAAATTATGCATTTTTCCCATCTATTAACACTGCTACCGTTAAACCCTGATGCAAATTCTGTTGTTAGGTCATTACAGTCCATTGCTGTTTTAGTTCAAGGGTGTTGGATAGTCAAAAGTGAAGTGCTTTATCCACCAAATTCTGTCAGCCCAATAGCTGGTACTCCATCAGACTTGATGTGCAAAGTTCGTGATTATATCTTGTGCTTGTTCACAAAACATGATTACCTTGTGAGAAAAGATGTTGCCAAGCAAGTCAACATTTTAAGCGAAGAAGTCAAAGTGATATTAGATGAAATTGCAAAAATGAAAATTGGTTCAGGATGGCATTTAAAACTTGATTGGGACACAAGATTTCAAGGAAAGTTTCCTGAAGTTTATGAACGGCAGTCCATGGTGTGGGAAGCTCGTTACAAGCAGTTGGCAAATAATGAATATGATAATAAAAATGATATAACTTAACCTAAGGTTAAAAAAGTTACTAAAAAGTTGGAGCAAAGTTTTCAGTAAAAAAAAAACATAACTCTTCTCATAGGCGCCAACTCCAGGGGGGCGGCGCCCCCCCGTGAGTTTAGCTCGGGGTGGCTGCCCCTCGCAAATTATTAAAAAATAATCCAAAATCAAATGTTTTTAAGTTCAGATTTGCGTTATTTTGACCTTCATTGCGGATCGATCTCAATTAAAAGATCTACTTGTTGCAACAAGAGCGCTGCTCCTAAGATAACAAAAGAAACAGAAGTACGGTTGCTGATAAACGGCAGCGTGGTGCCGTTGAAGCATAGTAACAATGATTGAAAAACGTTTTTCTTGATTTTTTCTGCTTTGTTTTTTCTTGGGAGTGTCAATAACGAGGTGCGGTTTGCTCAGTTTAGTATCTACGCATATTAAGAGCTAAAGTTCAAAGTGACCAGCATATAATTCTAAGTAGCCTACAGGCCTCGAAATTCGTTTTTGTTGACGGCGGACAAACCTGTCCGGTATGAGCAGCTATCTCGGCGGACAAATTAAGTCTCACGGCTGACACACCAGTTTTAGCCGTCAATCGTCATGCTTAATCACTTTATCTTGATAATAATTCTTCGCCATTTCAGAACTATAACTACGGTTTTAGAAGGCTTTTTAAAAATTCATTAAAGTCACTCTGAAAGGCTTTCATCAGACCAGTGACGTGCGCTTGAAGAGTCAAAGCGCCGTGTAGCTTGTGGTCAATACGTCACATAACTGATTAACTTCCACCGAACGAGGTCGTGTGGCTTATTGCGTCACAATGCTCTGGGCCGGAGTCGGAAAATTTCTACACTAACGCTACTATTTTCTGCTGTGCAAAGTTTCACAGGCTTTTTTCTTTAAGTTTATTTTTGCGTGTCATGTGAGCGAAAATGAATTTTCCTTGGGTCTTTTTATTCTCACTGTAGGCCTAATACCAAAACTTAACAAATTTTGTTGCATCTTGCTGTAATAACCTACTTGCTGTATAATATAATTTAGTAACCAACCTTGCCGTATCATTATTACTCGGAGATCAAAGCCAGGCATTGTGACGTAAAACTTGAACTAAATTGCGCGTGATTAGTGTAGACTGTAGATTGTAGAAGTATATATCTGTACTCCTATCGATTCTTAGCGAAGAATTCACCTTTGTTACGCTGATTCAATGTCATCAATCGTTGAAGCAATGTAAAAATCGAAAGTTTTCCTCCTTGAATGGAAGCTAAGGGATACAGTATTCACATTTTCTAGATGCGCGCTAGAATGCGCTGGAAATTATATTATTGCAACAATTGTTCGTGCTATGCAATGATGATTTGTATCTCTAGTTCCTGTGTTATTTCTCAGCGGACAAATATGACCGATCTAGATGGTACTTCCCGCAGACATCACCTGCTGTGACGGCGGACATGTTCGATGTCGGCCGTGAATTTCGAGGCCTGAGCCTACATTATAAAGCTTGGCGATATACAATGGCATATAGACGCAAAAAAACATCAATGCTGACAAACAAACATCAGCATTTTGAATGTAAGCAATCAGTCGGCTAGAAAGTTTCCCCCTTGGCGATTTTCAAAACCCGGCGCCTATGAGTCCCTTCTAGTGTTGCGGATAAGCCAAAAGCAGATGTAGTTTCGCATCCCTATGATCTACAATCCCTACCTTGTGACACGGAGTTGTGTCTTTGAAATGTACAAAATTACAATGCAGCGGCAGGGAAATTTATATGAATACTATTACGTCTGGGTCTGGCAGCACTGGCGAAAACCTGGCAATTGGCATGTTGATTGTTGAAAAGTCTGACTACGATACTGACTATTCCTCATGCTTGGACTTGGAGTCCTTGGATTGAGAAAGTTTCTTTGTGAGCTTAATTTTGACAGTTTTGCAAACTTGTAGAGGTTTTGAACAACTGACCAAGTCCTGTCATCAAGTTTAACCGAGTGAAGTTTTCGATTGTTAAAGGGTTGTCATCTGTGAATTATTCCATGGACTGCTAAATGGAGAGCTGTCCTTGAAATGCATTGCTCAAGCACACATCCCAAGAGTCAAACTTGCCCTGCTTAATCTTGCACTTTTCTTTATTTGTAAGTCAGGCAGTTATCCAACTGAGCTGTCGGGGCGGACTTTAGTAATGCGTACATGGGCTGTGTAATTACCGTCACGTTTTGTTAGACCCAACGCAGTGGGTTTTAAATTTTTTCTTGTGATGCCCTCAAAACTTGTTTTGTGTAATGATGCACCAATAAAAAATTTGTTAAAACCCGTATTAACAAGCATGGTATTGCTCATTAAAACAACAGCAAAGCAAAGAACACTCTGATAAGATGTGATGTGTAAACTTCCTTGCTTTTTTATATTAGCCGAATAAGTTTATCAAATTTTGTTAGATATTGCGAGACTGTTATTAACATTTTTTTAGATACAATTATATTACAATTGATATTTCATTTCAATCACAGCAGAAAATCATTTTTATAAATGTGACAAAAAAGAAAGCACATATGATATAATAGAGTTCATATGCATATTTGTGACCATCGATGTTGACCATAGGTGTTGACCATAGGTGTGACCGGATGCAACCTAGTTCGTACCCTGAACAGTTTGTACCCTCAGTTCGTATGATACCCTGAAAAGATCGAGAGAAAAAATAAACAAAGCCGAAGTCGCTGATTGCAGTTGATGCAAACAAACAAAAACTTTTAGGATCATTACCGGAAATTTTAAAATGTTTGCGGAAACTCCGATCAACCCTAACCCTTTTAAAATGTTTGCGGAAACTGCAAACAGCGACTTCGGCAAACTCTTAGGATCATTACCGGAAATTTTAAAATGTTTGTGGAAACTGCGGAAAAACTGTTCTATTTTTTTCTCTCAATCTTTTCAGTTTGTTTATTTGTGGAAACTCCGATCAGCAACTTCGGCTTTTTTTAATTTTTTTCTCTCGATCTTTTCCTAACCGTAACCCCTTTTAAAATGTTTGCTGAAACTGCAATCAACGACTTCGGCAAACTCTTAGGATCATTACCGGAAATTTTAAAATGTTTGCGGAAACTGCGGAAAAACAGAAACTGCGATCAGCGACTTCGGCTTTGTTCTATTTTTTTCTCTCGATCTTTTCAGTTTGTTTGCGGAAACTGCAATCAACAACTTCGGCTTTGTGCTATTTGTCTCTCGGTCTTTTCAGGGGGAAAATTTTAAAATGTTTGCAGAAACTGCGATCAGCGACTTCGCCTTTTTTAATTTTTTCTCTCGATTTTTTCAGTGTATGAACTGAGGGTACGAACTGTTCAGGGTACGAACTAGGTTGCACCCGGTGTGACCAATGATGTAATTGCGTCCTTCACACATTTGTAAAAAATGTTTTGCAAGTGAAAATAATTTAACAGAAAAAAATTGAACTGTTTATTTATCAATAATGTTATCACAACTTGTGTACGTTTTATCTTTTTACATCAAGTATGTAACTTGTTTTTTGGTTTTCAAATTACATTTTTATAAAAACTTCGTTTTTGTAAAAAAAAAAACATCCTGACTTTCAAGCGGCAAAAAATGAATATGACAACGAGAAGTGTTTTTATCAGGGTTCATGTGTTGTTGCTGTCATCTCATTATTTACAAGGTATTTTTTTACGGATTCTTTTATTAGCTGGATTGCGCAAACTTATTCTACCAGAATGGCAGTGGTTATTGTATCAGGGTGTGACCCACTTTTATTTCATTTTTTTAAATGACCCATACTAAGATGTTATGACCAATTTACGATCTGTTAAGGAAAGTAACCAATAGCCGATAGCTCAGTTGGTTAGCGCATGACTTTTAAAACGAAAAAGCTTAAAGATCAAGCGGCGCTGGTTCGACTTTCGGAGTGTGCGCTTAAGCAAGGCACATTAAGGACTGCTCTCCATTCAGCGGCATCTAATGAATGGAATAATTTCCCGGCAACACTTCAACAATCCAAACCTTCACTGTCAATCTCGGTGACCGGACCTGCATCAGTGATTCAAAGTCTCTACAAGTATGCGAAACTGCCAGGATTAGGCTCTGCAAGAAGCTTTCTCAGTCCGAGGATAAAGATTCAATCAATCAACCACTCACACATCTTCGGTCAATCTTTAAAATAATGTGTGTTTCATTTTTTCTTGCCTTCAACCGCCCTGCAGTATATAACTTTGTAAATTTTGTTTTGTATGTTATTCGCTCTGAGGATGCACATTGTCATGGTGCGCGAAACGTCAGTGAAGTAATAAATCAACCTGTTTATTGTTGCTTTCACTTTCATCAGATGAACGTTGCAACTAGTGCTAGAAACGAGCTTAAATTTGACATTGAAAAGGACTACTGTATCAGGATTTGAGGATATTAAAGTATGAAGCCTAAGCTGCTAACTGAGAATCACTCTAATTTGTGATACCCATTAATTTTGTGAAGTTTATCTTCAGTTACAGATAATTTTAAGCAACTGCTTTATCTTTTCAGAAAAACTTTAATGTGCTATGACAATTGGTGTGATATGATATTCAAAGACTGATCAAAATTTTCATTGTTAATATGGACTATAGTGATGATAATGATGAAGTGGTAGAAGAACTTGATGTTCTACTTGCCAAAGATTTATGTCAAAATCTTTATGCTCTGCAGTACCCAATCACTCATGTAAAGCGGACATTTTCTGCTGATCAGAGAATGGTTGCTCGAGTCAAACCAGAACACAAAAAACTTGAATTGGAAGTTGTCTTGGATACTAGTAGTCCAAATTATGATCAAAGTAAAGGAGAGCAAATAGCTCTCAATGTTGATGGAGGGGTCGCTGGTGAAGGCATGACGTATGAAAATTCTGTGATGGATACGCAGATTTTGTCATCTAGGTGTGTTTCCCAAGTAGGGAAACGCTTTGCAGCTGCATTGATTCAGAATGGACAGGTGCATGTAACGCCCATTTCTCAAATTATGCAACTGCAACCCAGTTTCAAATACATGGATCGTGCAGAAATGAGAGCTCTACAAGCTGCAAAAATGAAGGCGCAGGCAGAGTCTGGTAATTCCTCACAAGATGAGGCGGATGATGCAAAAGCAGTCACTGTGCGATTTAAGGGAACAGAAACGGAGGCTTCTCGTGCTGCCAGAGAAAGGTCATACGCTGCATATGAAAAGCGTCTGATTCAAGAAAAATGGATATCTGCAACAGTTCATCACCAAGATGATGCTTATGCTTCTCGAGAGCGAAATCGATTACTTTGCAATGAAAATGTGGATCATTTGGGCAATTCGAGCTTTTCCGAAATGTCGTTATCAAGTTCTGATTACTTGCAAACTTTAATTCCACAGTACGTTGTGTCAGATATTGATTCTGATATCACACCTGACAATGTACTTTCTATCGCAAATCTTAAACTTTTACCTTTAGGTGAACAATTAAAATTATTGATGAAAAGTGCAAAAATTATGCATTTTTCCCATCTATTAACACTGCTACCGTTAAACCCTGATGCAAATTCTGTTGTTAGGTCATTACAGTCCTTTGCTGTTTTAGTTCAAGGGTGTTGGATAGTCAAAAGCGAAGTGCTTTATCCACCAAATTCTGTCAGCCCAATAGCTGGTACTCCATCAGACTTGATGTGCAAAGTTCGTGATTATATCTTGTGCTTGTTCACAAAACATGATTACCTTGTGAGAAAAGATGTTGCCAAGCAAGTCAACATTTCGAGCGAAGAAGTCAAAGTGATATTAGATGAAATTGCAAAAATGAAAATTGGTTCAGGATGGCATTTAAAACTTGATCGGGACACAAGATTTCAAGGAAAATTTCCTGAAGTTTATGAACGGCAGTCCATGGTGTGGGAAGCTCGTTACAAGCAGTTGGCAAAACAGCTTCATATTGAAGTTGGTGGGGAAGTAAAAATGATTAAATCACCCAAACAAAAATTGTCGTCGAAAAGTATCAAAAGCCCAGAACCGAAAAAGACTTCAAAGACTCAGAAATCACCTCCTGTGGCCAAAAGATTAAAGAACAAAAATGCGTCTTCAACAGCTAATGAAAACGGAATTCCAAGTGATATTCAATCTGTTGTTAAAGTTGAACAAGATGAAGTTATGGAGTCAGCAGCTACTGTATTTCAATTTTCCAGTGAAAGTTCATCTAAATCTTTCACAGAACTTTTGCACCAACCTGATGTCACACCACCTCCAACTGCATCCACCCTACTACCTTTTGTCATTCCACGAGCGGTCGCTAAAGAAACTGTCAGTGCAAACAATACTGCGGAAATGGCAAATACCAATTTCATGTTGCCTATGAATTTCACTGAATCAATTGCCGACCAACATGATTTCATTCCAAGCACTGTTAACATGGACAGTATAAATTCTACTGTTGCTTTGGTAACTGATCAAATCCAGCAACAAAGCAATGGTACTTTGACTTTAAATACTGATATCAATGATACTGATATTATGGAAAATGTTGATACCTTTTATCATGAAAACGTGTCTTAATGAGTAAGATCATTTCATCTTAATCAAGTGCTCCATAGTACTTTGTATCCATCATAAAATACCATTTGTTTTTACTTTGGTCAGTGGTGTCCAAGTTTAGATTTCCTTTCCCCTTGATGGTCGTTGGATACCGTCCATAAGTCATGGCTTCTCGCTCGTTTATTAGTTTTTTCTCGATTGCAGTTACCACCAGCGTATGATGCAATGACGAAGTACAGGTGCATAAGTTTTGCCTTTAATTTTTTGTTGACTGAATTTCAGGGAAATTATGGCTAAGCTTGATAAAGTTAGCAGCAAAAAATGTTTTAAACAACTGGCTGAACAAATGGCTTCAACATGCAATTGTGATTGGTAGTCAAGAGGTTTTGTTTTGCTATAGGTGGTCTTTCTATGACATTTTCATTGCTTTTATTTTCAATTAAGGCTGGCACAGCATTGTTGCCATTTTATGTGAATATGTTTTTGGCAATAAATCAACGGACGCTCGGATTCAACGGAAAATCGTGAAATATCGTGTTTTGAAGATTTACATACTGTAATATATCTTAGGGCTAGGAAAAATGATAGCCTATCTGTCTCACGATACTCAACACTCACTGGTGGGTTGTTTGCAACCATTATTTTTGAGAGATTTTATTCAATAAAAAGCAATAAATTGAAAACGAGAATCTTTGTCAAACGCATAGGCGCCGACTCCGGAGGGGCGGCGCCCCTCCGTGAATTTAGCTCGGGGTGGCTGCCCCCCCGCAAATTATTTTTAAAAAAATCCTAAAGCAAATGATTGTCAGTTCAAATTTGCGTTAGTTTGACCTTCATTGCGGATCGATCTCAATTAAAAGATCTACTTGTTGCAACAAGAGCGCTGCTCCTAAGATAACAAAAGAAACAGAAGTGCGGTAGCTGATAAACGCCAGCACGGTGTCGTTGAAGCATAGTAACAATGATTAAAAAACGTTTTTCTTGATTTCTTCCGCTTTGTTTTTTCTTGGGAGTGTCAATAACGAGGTGCAGTTTGCTCAGTTTAGTATCTACGCATATTAAGAGCTAAAGTTCAAAGTGACTAGGATATAATTCGAAGTAGCCTACAGGCCTCGAAATTCGTTTTTGTTGACGGCGGACAAACGTGTCCGGTATGAGCAGCTATCTCGGCGGACACACCAGTTTTAGCCGTCGATCGTCATGCTTAATCACTTTATCTTGATAATAATTCTTCGCCATTTCAGAACTATAACTACGGTTTTAGAAGGCTTTTTAAAAAATCAGTAAAGTCACTCTGAAAGGCTTTCATCAGACCAACGACTTGCACTTGAAGAGTCAAAGCGCCGTGTGGCTGGTCAATACGTCACACAACTGATTAACTTCCACCGAACGAGGTCGTGTGGCTTATTGCGTCACAATGTTCTGGGCAGGAGTCGGATAACTTCTACTACACTAACGCCACTATTTTCTGCTGTGCAAAGTTTCACAGGCTTTTTTCTTTAAGTTTATTTTTGCGTGTCATGTGAACGAAAGTGAATTTTCCTTGGGTCTTTTCTTTCTTACTGTAATACCAAAACTTAACAAATTTTGTTGCATCTTGCTGTAATAACCTACTCGCATAATCTAATTTAGTAACCAACCTTGCCGTATCATTATTACTCGGAGATCAAAGCCAGCCATTGTGACGCAAAACTTGAACTAAATTGCGCGTGATAAGTGATTAGCGTAGAAGTACCTGTACTCCTATCGATTCTTAGCGAAGAATTTACCTTTGTTACGCTGATTCAATGTCATCAATCCTTGAAGCAATGTAAAAATCGAAAGTTTTCCTTGAATGGAAGCTAAGGGATACAATATTCACATTTTCTAGATGCGCGCTGGAATGCGCTGGAAAATATTTTATTGCAATAATTATTCGTGCTATGCAATGACGATTTGTATCGCTAGTTCCTGTGTTATTTCTCAGCCGACAAATATGACCGATCTAGATGGTACTTCCCGCGGACATCACATGCTGTGACGGCAGACATGTCCGCCGTGAATTTTGAGGCCTGAGCCTACATTATAAAGCTTGGCGATATACAATGGCAGATAGACGCAAGCAAACATCAATGCTGATTAACAAACATCAGCATTTTGAATGTAAGGCTTACATTCAAAATGCACCAGTCCAATGCATGTCTTAAATGCTTACAGATGACATTGACAATAAGTTTTTGTGCTCAGTCTAAAAACGCAGCCAACATTCTTGACTAGTCCCAGATTGATTGATTGATTAAATCTTTATCCTCGGACTGGGAAAGTCCGAAGATTTTGTTTTGGAAATGCTCTCATAGCGCACCAAATTGGAAGTTTTTCAAAATTTTCTGGGGGAGGCCCCCCAGACCCCCCGCTGGAAGTGTTGCCTTCGGCAACACGCCTTCGGGCTTCGCCCGACGGTTACGCCCTTCGTGCCTACTACCTTGCTGCAGCATATTTCCAAGTTGCTTTCCCAACGGTTTAAGCCACCAAACGTCACTGATTAAAACATTGTATTATTCATCGTGAAGTTCTGGCTGTAAAACCGCTTAGTTCTGACAAGCAGAGAAAAACGGAACTAGAAATGGTTTGTTTGTTTATCTTTATCCTGCATTGCGGGAAAGCGGACTTGAGCGCTATGCATCGGTGTACGCCTTCCGACGTACACCTGACCCACGCTGCAGCCGACTGCAATGTCTGTTTCCGGTTGTCTACTCTACTTATGACTTCAATTTGGTACTACCCATTACTCGAAATCGATCACTGAGTAGAGGCAATTATCGTAAAGTTTCTTGCCCAGAGAAACAACAGCAAGTGCGGGTGGCTGGAGTCGAACATGCAGGCTTTCGACTGTGAGCCCAACGCGCTATCCACTCGCCATTGCTGCCGATTGTGTGAAAACAGTGAATTGTGATTGTGAAAACAGTGAATATAATTGTGAAAACAGTGAATTACATAAAATGTGGTGGTAAAGGCAAATCTGCAAGAGTTTTTCAAAAAGTATGTGAAGAAATGGAGTCAGATAATGTCACTCTTTTGCTGCATACAGAGGTGCGTTGGCTATCTCGTGGCAAAGTTTTGGCTCGGGTGTTCAAATTAAGACAGGAAATATCATTTTTTCTTGCAGAAAAAAATCATGAATATGCTACCAATTTTCTTGATCATGAATGGGTTTGCAAACTGGCATATCTGGCTTCAATATTCGATATGTTGTCCACACTCAACACCAGCCTTCAAGGGAAAAGATCAGATATATTTTCCCAAGTTGGCCATTTTGATGGCTTTAAAAGAAAAATTGACTGCTGGGCCAATAAAGTTTCAAAAAATGATTATTCTCCTTTTCGGTTTTTGAATGAATTTCTAAGTGAGGACTCCGAAGTTGAAGATACAGCTGAAATAAAGGAATTATAGTGTTGGAGCATTTGAAGCTATTGAGGAAAAATTTCAACCGCTACTTTCCTGAAGAAGAATCTGAGATTTTCCGTTTGCGAAAGTGGGTGGTTAATCCTTTCGTTTTCCCTTGCCAACAACATGAAGAACTCCTGGATATCTGCAATGATATTCATTTGGAGGAAATCTTTGAAAAAAACGGAAAGGAATATTTTTGGATTTTTCTGTACAAAGAAGGGACAGAAATTTCAAAGGAAGCATTGAAACTATTGTGTCAATTTCCAAATACCTATTTGTGTGAAACAGCATTTTCTGCTTTAACAACAATTAAGAACAAAAACAGAAGTTGCTTGAAGGGTGTCGATATGTATATGAGAATTGCATTAAGCAACGTTGAACCACGATTTAAGAAGATTATAAAAGATAAGCTACAACAACAGAGTCATTAAGTGTCTGACTTTATAACTTTTGTAATAACTGTCTATATTTTGAAATGTCTAATTATTTTTTGAAGTGTAACAGTGTAATAACGAAATATTTAATTTTCTGACCAAGCAATTCGTAATTTGTAATTTTTTTTTAGTGGGGTTCCGTGACAAACGCGAAAGTACATGAGGGGTTCCGTGTTGACAAAAAGGTTGAAGAGCACTGATGTAAGCAATCAGTCGGCTAGAAAGTTTGCCCCACCGGCAATTTTCAAAACCCGGCGCCTATGGCCAAACATATATACAGTATTTCAAATAAAACCAAGAGGAAAAAACGTGAACTCAAACAAACTTTTGTTTGACCTCGCTGAAGGCTAATCACTAATTTTTCAAAGACGTTTAATTGAAGCTGCGTTCTTTGAAGTTTGCGACTTCTGTGTTTCAATATCCTAACTATATAAACGCGTTTTTTTGTTTCGAAACACAGTAAAATTCTACACCAAAACCGACCAAAACCTTTTGAAGTCATTGCAACACACCAAAGCGGTGTTCCAAGACTAAGGTTTACAAAAATATTTTTTTCGGGGTAGGCTAGTTCAGTTTGGTTGGTTTTGAATCTTTAGCGTCAGACTTACAAAGCCTTCATAGGTTATTCCTGGTAGTTTCGCCTACTTGTAGAGGCTTTTGACGCAGGGCCGGTTACCAAGATTGGCAATGAAATTTTCAATTGTTGAAGTCTCTGTTGTTGAAAAGGAGCGATCTTCCTGGCGTCAGCACTACCTGAATACTCACTATAGAACAGCGAGCATTGTGTTTCGCTAACCATACCGGTGTAGCCTCCACACAAGCCATCAAGACTTTTCCAAAAACATGTGTTTCTCGGCAGTCGAGTGTAGCAGGAACTCAGCGATAGACACGTGTTTCGCCTATTAGTACCGCACTACTAGTTCCTGCTCCATAGTTCTCAACCGCTGCACTTGTCAGTCAATTGAATTCTTACCTTTGTGGAAAGAAAACAAGAAACCAACTGTCGCCAAGAATATGCACTGTTGAAAAGGAGCGATCTTCCTGGCGTCAACACTACCTGACTACTCACTATAGAACAGCGAGCATTGTGTTTCGCTGACCATACCGGTGTAGCCTCCACACTAGCCATCAAGACTTTTCAAAAAACATGTTTCTCGGCAGTCTCTGTTGCCGGGGAATTATTCCACCCATTAAAGTAAAGTAAAGGGGGTCCCATACTTGATTCAAGTGTCGGGTATGAGAAGATAAGGTTCTCATTGTACTAAGCCTTCGGCACTAAGGAGAGTAGGGTGGCCAGTTCCTTTCTCTCGGCCGCCTTTACTTCAGCAACTACGCCCACCCAATTTATTACACCCTGGGTAGAGGTGAGCGGTGTTTTCAACAACCAGCTGAAGCCGGGAGTCGAACCAGGTTTGCATAATTGGAAAGCCAACTCCTTATCCGTTGCGCCATCCCACCGCCACCCATTAGATGCCGCTAAATGGAGAGCAATCTTTAGAATGCGCTGCTCAACTGCACACTCTGAGAGTCGAACCAGCGCAGCTTGATCTTGAAGCTTCTTCGTTCTCGAAGTCACGCGTTAACCAACTGAACTATCGGGGCAGATGTCATGGCCGTAAAAAGGGCCGTAAGCATTTCTCTCCAGAGCAGCCTACTGTTTATAAATGAGAGAAATCAAAGGCTATAGTCGAAGGGGCGCCATTCCGCAATCGACGGCGTGCCTTAAGTGTCTTGCCAGACTCAAGCGGTGGCCTCACGAAGGTCGAACTATGGTTCTCACCAATCAATCAATCATTTTATTTTTCGTCATTAACGCGTCGGCTATGCAGCCAATTTCAGGGTAGGCCTACCTCAAATTAATGAGGTCTCAACAAGGTTTGACATTTTATAGATCAACCTTGCAACGTGTCAGTTTTATTGTTTGTAGTGCAGACTGGCTCTATTTCTGCCAAGTCTTATCCTCAGCTGCGAACGACCTTCTTGAACGAAGTGCGACTCGTCATTAAACGGTTAGCGAGGTTACGACTCGAAGTAAAGAGCTACAACTGTCACTGCAATAGAACAAATGCTCTGTGGTATGAAAGAAAGTGTCGGTGTAGGTCAACTCCAATATAGGCAGGCATAAGTAAAATATAAAAGTTTGGCCGAAATGAACTATAAAGTGTCGATATGGACGGATTCTGCTTTGTAACACTTTTGCGGAATTGAGTTGTCAGAAGAGTCGATCTATGGGATATGAAGAAAGTAGCATCTGAATAGTCTTAAAAATGTTAATAGGGTTATCGTACTGTTACTGTATTGTTGATTGCGGAAACCCTCACCCTACAACTGAGGAAGTACCCTTTAATTTCGCATCACTTATCAGACCAGGGCACCGAAATTGGCGTAAATAAATTTCCGCTGAAATAAGATTTCAAGTCGAAGAAGCTTTATTTAAACAGTTTTTCACCCTGAATAAATCGTGGAAGAATCTGGCTCAAGGCACCTACAAGCAATGTTCTTCCGAACCTTGTTCTGAGTTTTGCTGCAAGATGACAGTGAAACAACGTACAAAACTAAGTTGAAGGAACATTACAAATAAGCAAAAGCAAAACAAGCGTTTCTGTATCGAAATGAAATATTTTTGTTTCAAACAGTCCTAACGTTTGTACTAATTAGCCAGTATAAAATTGATTCTGATCCAAAATTCGAGGCCGAGCTACTATGCATGTCCTGTCATGAAACACTGCACATAAAAATCAAACGTGTAATAACAGAAGTTGTAATGTATTTCTTTCGCGGTACATTGATTTGAGAAATCTCAAGTGTCGTGATGCTCGCTAAAGATAAGTAAAACCTTTGAAAATCATTGTGATATGTGAGTTGTTGAGTAACAATACTTCCAAAGTTGTATTTATAGGACATTTATCTCAAAAAAGTTTCACCAGTCAAATCAGTTCTTTTTTATTTGATAGTCAAACTAACGGAGTACAATTTTAGTTCATCGAGTTGCCATAACATCCGTCCAACAAAAACTATAAAATTCACTGATCACTAATAGCGTAAATCATTTATACAATACATGTGTGTTTTGAACGATTTCACTGCAGTCACAGTTTAGGTTACAAGTAGGCTACAGGAGGCTGGTATAGTTTTTGTAAGTCCCACTAATTGCTAATATTAAGGGCAAATGAATTTGAAAACTGCACGTAACACGAAAACGCTCATTGTTATCTGGTCCGTCCCGTTGATAGAAAGCAGAAAAGGCAATCATTTCAAATCACTTTGGCAGCATGTTCCATGCTTGTGAAGCTGTCGCGCAGGTCGAAACCCTGGAGGTTTTTCAGCATTTATTCTGCAAATAAAATAAACTAGTAAATCAGACTGCATGCCGACAACGTCAAGTATTACATCAATAATATGTTCATTAGGCCCAGCCTTGTTTAGCTGAATACATAGCTAAACACCCTGGCCAACACGAATTGTCAAGGGTGGACAATTTATGCAGTCATAATTCACGTCCATAGACTTCTTGAAAATTCCGATTTTGAACAAAACAAATTCATTTGAGTCCATAACAGTTTCCACATTTTTGACGGTGTAATTTTTATTCAGGATGAGCAAGTTTCAACAACATCGTCTTTTAACAGAAAGTCGCCAAAATATATGCTTTCTGTCACTTCTGTGAGCTGCATCTTCGAAGTCTTTCATATGCTGTTTTAGGTTGTCAAAAATTTGCAAGGTAACATCCTGCTAGAAGCATGCATAATTGCATATCAACTTCCATATACGTGACTTCAAGGCAAGCCGTATGAAATTCAAAACTTTTTCTTGAATATGTCTCTATAGTAGCCATAGAGCACTTTGTCCGCAAAGTTTGGATGTTGCTTCAAGAACAGCTGATACAGGTCAGATATACATAAGCTTGACTCAACACATTTTCTTCATTCATTTTGACCACATCGGCTTTCCCAGCATAAAAACTTGCGATATGATTGAATACACATTGATAAACACGTTATCATCCATACGACAGTGGTTATCACGTTTACTGCGTCCATCCATGATGGTATCTTTGAAATTCAAAACTTTTGACTTAAGCCTTGATGCCATACAGAGCCATAAATGAAGCTTTATGTAATCTTAATGTATGTAATCTTATGTAATGTAATCTTAATTATCTTAAATTATTATCTTAATTAATCTTAATTATCTTATTATATGTAATCTGTAATGTATGTAATCTATATGTAATCTTAATGAAGCTTTATGAAGCTATTGTATCGTGGTTGGGAAAATTACGTCATACGAGTGGCCAGATGAGCTTGAGACTAAATCATAGTCCGTCCATCAGCACCAATGTATCCTACGCTAAGCCTAACACTAGAATAAGGGATAAAAGGATGAACCCTCGGCTTGTTCAAACACTACAGTGTAAGCATACTGTACTTTTTAGAGTATTTCGAATCCACGAATTGTGACAGAACTGGTTCTCGAACCAAGGCTTTCTCATTATGACTATTGGCCCTAAAGCAAATGTTATTGATAACGTACTTTTTGCATCCAAATTTGGTAAACTATTTAAAAGTAGGCTATGCAATGAAAAACTAACAAAATCTTTACCTGCATCAACAGTTTCTTGCTTGGTGGTAACATGAGCCTTAACCTGCGTGCTAGTTTTCGTTTCAAGCACATCAGAAATGGCGTCAAAATCTTCCCCGAATTCTTTTAAACCTACACGTCAAAGATACATTCAACGGAGGCCAAACAAGCGATTTCATGTCAGTCAAAAAACGTTGCTCTATGTTGTGCGTCAAAGCAAAACGAAAGTTTTCACCCTCACTTTTGGCAAAACATAAAGCAAAATTTTTTGACTTTCGTTTTGCTTCGACGCACCACTTCTTCGTCTTGACCAGTATATTTATGACATTTTGTGAAATGGTACAAGGTTTACGGAACCAATGGTAAATGTGCGTGATTATTCTCAGAATGTATAAAATGAAGTTTCATCTACACTGCCAAATTTGGCGTATTTATGAGGCAAAGAGAAATAATTAGGATTGGGTGGGACCTAAAATTCAACTTGGCAATAAATTTTTGAAGGGCTTTATTTTCATTGTTTCATTTACTATTGGCTGACTTTCAGTATTTTGATGTTTTAAACTGTTTACTTTCTGTTCTCATTTATCAAAGAATGGGGTAAAGAGATGGATTAGGCTCTTAAGTTTCTCCGGTTTTTACTCTGACATGTCATAGGTCCCAGGCAAAGAGAAACTAAACACAGTTGATTTGTTAATGAAGCAACAACAACGCGGTTGGCTTGCTATACCTTCCGCAAGGAGCAATTTCTCTTCATCACTCCATTCCTCAGTCTCGTTCATTGGTTTCGACGCGTGTGGCGGGGCGCTCGTTTCTTCCAATAGTCTTCCACAAATTTGCTTTTCCGCTTGAACCTTTTGGTGGAATGCCAAAGTTTATCACCAGAACAAAGAAACAGCTACTTTGTTGGAAAATCTATTCTTCAAGCAACGGAAAATCAATTTTCTCAAAAATAAGAGCTATGTTGCCCAAAGCAACTGCTCTGCAAAGATCAGAAAGAAATCGTCAGCAGAAAGATCGTCAGTTTGGTGGTAGAGTAGTGGGTGCAATTGCCTCAACTTTTGAAAAGTTTGGGTTCGATTTCTGGCCGGGTCACACACAAAAAATTTCATAACGACATTGATGATGTTCTTTATCATAGGACTGGCCACATCACCAATGAAATGTAAAACTGAATATCCTATCATTTCGCTCCTCGGTCCCATATCATTTGTTCCGAGTAAACTTAGAGCGATATGAATCCGTAGCGACATTACGAGCAGTCGAAAGTTTATTGATCCGACAGATACACGCAATGACGCTTTGGAGAATGGCTCATCAACAACTGAACACCAAAAAGTGAGAAAGGTTGCTCGAAAAAAATTGTCACTAAAAGGTTCACACAAAAAAGGTATAAAGGAGTTCTGGTAACGAGTCATATTGATAGACTAAGTTAGTAAAGATAAATAAACGAAAATTTCTGACCTGACGCTTCAGCTCAATCAAGCCGTCATCCAACGCAGCAAGATGACCTTCAGACCCATCAGGATGAGAAGCCAATGCATTAATGTCGTCAGTGGACAAGTGGATTCCTACGTGTAAATGTATACATGTTCGTGAAAGTATTCCTAGCAATGTAACAATGTCGTGAAGCTTCAAGGGTCAAACCTCAGTGTATATTTTCAAACCCTTCGCAGTACTTTATAAATGTTTTTCATGCCAAGCAAGTACATTGACATGAATATATTAAAGTGTTTTAACGCATACTTAATTAAGTTCTGCGTGGCTTTTAAAACTGCCGTATGCTTTTTTACAGTTACTTTGCCATTATGACATCATGCTTGATGAAAACAAAACTTCCACAGTATGCACGTCTGGCTGCATTGAAGTTTGATACGTTTTTGCATAAAAGCACGTTTTTTTTTATAAGGTTGTGGTTTCTACAAAAAAGATTGTAAACACAATACCTTTGGGTAGTTTGTGCTTGATTTCCAATTCTTGGTCGACAACCTGCACTTTTGACGGAGGATGCTCCTGCGGAGTATTAAGTTTTGAGGCAAATTTGAAGAAACGCAAACATAAATAATTAAATATAGCACAGTTTCTTACCTTTTGAAGGGCGACAGAGCCAAATCCACCATCCCCATCATCGACGAGATAGTCATCGCTGCAGGTTATCAAAAACAAAACATATGAATTTAAAAAAACATCGTAAAAAATAACTGAAGTTTTCAAGACAATGAAAATGTGTAGTAAGGCCTACAGTTCATGTTGAAGTCAGAGCTATAGGAGTCAGAGGGATTTTGGCGTGTCCGGAGTCGGCCAGTTAGAAACCGAGGAATCGGAATTGTATATTTTTTGTCCGGCTTCACAGCTCTGGTTGCAGTTCTCATATTTTTACAAAGTACAAAATTATTGCCAATAGTTAGTCATATGTTTTTGGGCAGCCGATTGTAGCACCGAATAGACAGCGATAGACACGTGTTTCGCCTATGAGGCTGGGCTCATCAGTATCGCACCGTATGTGTTGAACTGTTTTATTCGCAAGAGTACAAACAAACATAGCCAGGTCGAAGACTTTAAGAAACCGGCCTGCCCGCGGCGGCGGGGAGCGGCGTGATTTATGGGGTGACGATGCACCCGGAGGGTTAAGTCCACCAGCTTAGGTCGCGAGGGCCAGGCTGGGGAGTCGAGGTACCTGTGGAGGGAGAGTGTGGATCGAAACACTATATGGCCCGTCCGCAAATTTAGAATGGCGGAGCGGGCCAGGGAGACAGGCTCTTTCTGCATAGCCCAGAATGAAGCCCTGCGACGGACCGGGCGACCCGTCGCGTGTGGACGCTGGAACCGGCAGTAATTGACCGCCGGGCAGCGCCCACGTCTCCTTCACGCGTCCTCGCGCAGGTACTTTGACTCTTATACCCGGTCTGCCAGTAGGCAGAGCGGATAAAATTTGGGGTCTCCCACGAGGAAGAGAGTCGAACCATTTAAGGATAATTTGGCTCTCGTGGCAGACGAATATTCAATAAAAATGTGGAGCAGAGGCTCGATGAATCAATATACTGTAATAAAAAAAAAAGATATGTAATTAATACTCACTGGAGAAGAGTAAGCTTTCATTCGGCGAGCACGGATGTGCACTGGCCAGACGTTGAGGCAGGTTCGCCCAGCTGGGTCGGGGAGGCTAGCGATCGAAACCAGAGGCACTGATAGGCTACATTATCGGTAAAAATAGAAAATTGGGGTAGAAGTTTTGAGGCTGCATCGAGTTGATCAGGGGATCGTGTTGATCAATGCATTGAAAGCGGAGAGATGTTGATCCGAGCGGGCAAGAACAGCGTTACAAGGCGAAAGCAGCGTATGACAGTTCGAAACAATTGAATGATTAGTACATAGAGAATCTAGTGATGATTGAAATTGCTTAATTGCTATTAAACCAGTCTCAAGTCACAATGTACATGAGGTATTTTATTTCCTTCCTTTTTACTTTAGAATGATTGTTTTTGAAGAGACTGGAGTATCATATAAAAGAAATGGCGCAGGTTTATAGAAATAAGGTGATGTCATAAGGTGATCAATTTTAAGCCAATATTGTTATAAGGTTATAACGTCTAAACGGTTTGCTGTCTTGCGCGCTCGGATACTTACTGCAACGTTATTAGGGAATAAGTTTCTGATCACTGATGTCGTCTTTTCTATGACGTAGCCCCTCCACAAGTGAGCCCGGCGTTCCAAGCTTTCCAGACGCGGAAGGATCCTTCGATTGAGAGGGAAGCCACTTTTCTAGCCACCTCTGCTACCCCACGAGAAGGAACGCCCAAGGCCGTCAGAGCTCGAGAGCTCGTCGGGGCATAGCTCCCAAGGGAGCTTACGACAAACGGAAGTGACAGGACGTCCCTGCAAGGGCGCTTCCTGTCTTCCTTTATGTTGACACATAACTCGCCGTACTTGTCGTGTTTCCTGTCGGCGGCTTTTCGAAGAGAATCCGCGCCGTTGTCGAACGGACATGTGACGTCACATACGACCGTGACACCATCAGGGCGTTGCAAGACGATGTCAGGACGCAGATCGGCACCGCCCGCTTCCACGTGCTGTGGAACCGTACTATCTATGGAAAGCCCGGGTTGCCATTCGGCAGGCACGTGCCCCACGATCTCCCTCAATACTGAATTGTGTCGTTTCGTGACGACAGTCATCACGGTAGGGCAGTGATTCAATATGTGGGGGAGAGTCTCTTCCGCTTTCCCACACGCACGACACATGGAAGGTAGGTAACGGCGGCCATGGCTTGGTTTTGATTCAAGTGGCGTAATCGACCACCGCTTTACCAGTCAGTTTAACTCTTCTCTTTGTGGAAAGAAAAGAGCCAACAAAACCAGCAGGTGCCAGGGGTAGGACATGTGAAGAAGGGGTGTTCTTCTCGGCCATCAGCACAAGGCTGATCACTCGCTAGTACAGCGAGCAGCAGTAACGCTTCGCTA
Organism: Aplidium turbinatum; assembly: GCF_918807975.1. NCBI lineage: Eukaryota > Metazoa > Chordata > Ascidiacea > Aplousobranchia > Polyclinidae > Aplidium > Aplidium turbinatum. The sequence goes on from NC_137472.1 coordinate 54,574,023, forward strand.
ACCATAACGGTGTAGCTTCGTTTATTGGAGGTCTTAATGGCTAGCGTGGAAGCTACACCGTTATGGTTAGCGAAGCGTTACTGCTGCTCGCTGTACTAGCGAGTGATCAGCCTTGTGCTGATGGCCGGGAAGAACATCCCTTCTTCACAGTTAGTCATATGTAGAATAGAACTGTTACAAAAAAAAATTATTGAGAAGTTTCCTACCGGTGGTCTTATACAACTTGATATAAAAGATCCGTTAAATAAAAGAGTGTTAAAATTGATAAAATGGATTTTAACATTCGCACCTGTCGTTAGCGTGCCGACGCTTGGATGCCTGCTTGTCCATCAAAGATGTTTTCATCCGCGTCTTCTTCCAAGTGTAATAATGTTTCACTAATTGGCAGATGTCTTTATCTGGTATCTGTTAGTAATACAGTCAAACTAAATTTAGTGTTGGTTTAGAGCAGTGGCTTCAATGATTGGCTCCACGGCTTTAGGAAAATACTAAAACTCACATACTTTGGAGTCATTGTCATACGCATCATTGCCGATGTGGCCTTGACCAATTAGATCCTCGATATTTCAGAATACTTTACAAAATCAGAGCATGGTACAAACATATGAAAAACGTACATGTATTTATACAAGATAACAACAAAAGAATAAGAATAATAATATTCAAACACGGTAATAATGTTAAAATTGTGGATGCACTATAATGCGCAAACGACAATGCGTATAACAAACATCGTACCAGTTGTTGGATTTTTCGAAAATTTTTTCCATGGAAAGTATAAGCCTGTTCAAATAACACTCTGTCTTCCATTGACCAATCATCTAACAAAAATAAAACAAAGTGATAAAAGTTAATTTTTAATTCCATTTGAAATGAATTAAATGTTGAAGATCCCTGGAGAAAGTGTACAGCGGAACATCTTGAAGAAAAGAGCCATTTTTTTAAAAGTTTGGTTTCACTGAATGTTTCAATTAATACCTGGCATGGGAGTGAAATTTTGCATGTCACTTAATGACTTCTTGGTGTCGTGCTTGTGCCAAAACAGCATCCCCAGAGCTTGCTCAGCGTTGTATGAATGTTTTTCTTTTGCTATTTGACAAAAGTTGTCCACTACAAAATCACAAACATATGAAGTTAGTATGTACATGGTTTGTGACAAATTTTTTTTAATACTTTTAGAGATATACTGTACAATAATAATACATAGTTACTTAAATACTTAATCCTGTCATTCAACTATCAAACAAACTTACAACTTAAAAGTTTAACAAAACTGTATAATAAAGAGTCATAAACAATTCTACATTTCAAAAAATCTTAAATCAAAAGAGTTACATACTATTCAAAAACAAAAAGATAAAGCAGTTTCATTGCAAAGACCAAAAATTACATGGATTGAACAATGAACATGCTAGGTAGAGATGTACCGATATATCGGTATCGGCATCGGTATCGGTGATATCGGCCATTTTTTGAGTATCGGTATCGGCATCGGCAAATTTTGGCCGATACTAAACATGCAAAAAAGGGCGTTTGCTGCGGATTTTCTACAGAAGCAAAGATATAGATTTTTTGAAGTATCAAACGTCACATTGATGTAGAAAAATAACAACTTGTTCAAATTTTGATATCTCACACTCCCATGACTTCTCATGCGCGCACGTATTGGCATTGTTTGCTTACAGTGATTCTTTCACTCAAACAAAACGTTTTGTTTCAGCAGTGTTGCGTTGTTTGATTTTTAAGTGGTGAAGGAGACTCAATTTCTCCAATATTTATCATTAGTGTTTATTTTTGGCAGTGACTATTTGACCGGCGCCGGTCTTCGAATCTGAAACACTATTTGACCGGTCATGACGTCACTATATAGGCTTTTTTTTCTCTTTCAAAGCAAAAGACGAGAAGAGTGCCCATATAAGTTCTAAATTCAACACCTATGTTCAACTGATTCTGTGGCGCGTAGGATCCGTATCGGGCTGGTGCTCCAGAGGGAATGAGTTCGATACTACGCTGAAGCATTTTTTTTTTAATTTTTAACTAAATTTTTACCCAAAGTGACTCAATCATTAGGCTTCTGCATTTTTGTGGTCAATTTTTAATTTGAGTAGCTTACAACCCAATTTTTTATGTCTTTTCAAATATGAGTAATAAAGTTAGAGTTTTTTTAATTTTCTATAATTTAAGAATTTCTCTGGATAATTTTCCGTTTGTCATAAGAGGATGTGACCGTGTTTGCCGAACGACGCAAAAATGTAATGCGTCGTTCAGCAAGCACGGTCACATCCTCTTATGACGAACGGAAAATAACCCAGAAAAATTCTCAAATTCCAGAAAATTAAAAACTCTAACTTTATTACTCAAAGTTGAAAAGACATAAAAAATTGGGCTGTAGGCTACTCAAATTAAAAATTAACCACAAAAATGCAGCAGCCTAACAATTGAGTCATTTCCGGTCAAAATTTAGTTAAAAATTAAAAATAAAAGAACGCTTCAGCGTAGTATCGAACTTATTCCCTCTGGAGCACCAGCCGGAGACTTATCCTACGCGCCACCGAATCAGTTGAACATAACTGCCGAATTTAGAACTTATATAGGCACTCTTCTCGTCTTGCTTTGAAAGAGAAAAAGAAAAAATGCCTATGTAGACAGTGACGTCATGACCGGTCAAATAGTGTTTCCAATTCAAAGACCGGCGCCGGTCAAATAGCTACTGCCTTTATTTTTTACTCTCAGCAGAGGATAAACCCAGGCCAAGACTACCCAGGTAGCAAAAATGTATAATTTTGCATCGTTTTTACGTTGCTAAACGTTTAAAAAACCCATGTAACTTGGTTGTTTTTAGTAAGCTGGTTCTATCAGTTTATGATTTAATTTCCACCTTTCGTTGTAATAAACTCACCAAGCTTAAACAATGTCATGGCAGAGCAAGTAGGCTCAAAATGAAAGCAATGGGACTACGAATCCTCACTAAACTAATCAATAAATGGTCTTGTTGCGCCTAAGATGAGAAGTTGAGAACCTCATTGTGAAGAAAGGAGCGTTCTTCCCGCCATCAGCACAAGGCTGAGCACTCACTAGTACACTGAGCAGTTGCGATTCGCTAACCATAAAGGTGTAGCTTCCACGCTAGCCATTTAGACCATCCAATCAACTACTGTATATGTTTCTCGGCTGCCGTTTTGTAGCAAGAATTGACATCGACAAGAATTGAAATGGCTAGTGTGGAAGCTACACCATTGTGGTTAACTAGCGAATCGCAACTACTCGCTGTACTAGTGAGTGCTCAGTAGGGTGTACCATTTTGCAAAAAGTTTTTAGAAATTATTGCGGCTATGTATTACGGGTTTCCACTTTTCTTAAAAAGTATTTTGGTAGAGTTTCAGAATTTTCCCGCCAAAACTGTGGTTCTGCCGCCATTTTTTCAAAATGGCGGCCAGATGAGATATTATGAAAATCTGCAGCCTTAAACTGGCGTAATGTGATCATATAATATGTCGATTACGGGGTTTTTGGGGTCGCAGATCACGAATCTGAAGTCAAAAACACTCTACGACAACAATTTTGCAAAGTGAAATTTTACCACTTGAAATTTATGGTGAAATTTTGCAGACATGGACACAACCTGACCAAGAATACCTCACCCCAGAATGAGCATTCCTGAAATATTGTCAAACTGTTGAAATAACAACACGATTCATTTACAAACAAATTGAGTTAATCACTCTCAAACACGATCCATCGCTGTTTCTTCTGCATGCTATTCCTTATGCTTCAGTCCTGATTGATTTCAATTCCCAGTATTTCATCAACACAATAGCCTATCAGAGTTATGCAAACACTCAATTTACTGAATTTTTGACGAATTTCTTTAACAATTGAGTTTGGCTAAGGTAGCTTTTTTGTAATTTGAGAACTGTTCTCTGTGCCTTTGCACGACAAGCAAGAGAGCTTGCCGGTGGCTTTCGTCAGAACACCTGTCAATAAAATGAGTGATTAGCTTAATCCCGCGTTCCACAATATCGTTGACCATCCTTACCTTCAAAACGAATTTGCTTAGTTTAGTTTCTTATAATCACTGAAATTTTTCCATTCTGATACTGGCATATTGTTGCCACTCTTGACCAATAAGTTCCAAATTGCTTTCCCAATTGTTGCCTCCAGCAATGTAGCCTACAAGTACCTTGCCACTTCCCTGAATTGACGGCAGTCGTATCAAATACCTACCATCAATGACACTTTTCTCTCTCCAGTCTTCCACCAATTTTATAACGGCCTGTTCCTGGGATGATCTGGTGCCGTCTGGTATCTCATGCACTCCCAGAAGCTTTTATTTCTGCATTACCTTCATCATCAAAACTAACGCCAGATACATATACACAGCACTGTTCTGATGAAACATTTCCTCTCATTTTCAGAATCTTACCGGCCCAGTGAATTATTGCCAAATCAGGGGCCTGGAACTTATCTCTGATAATTAATTTGGGAATGAGAGGACCTATAGTCTTATTAGCCAGTCTATGAGCTGTTGTGACTGATATTAGTATCTTCGACTTGTATGCCGGATGCTTGAGCCACATAGCGAACATTGTTCTTTGCCGATAGCTCATCCAAGTCGATCAGATGTTGAAGGTATAGGCTAGGCGACATAATACCAATTTTCTTTTCCATTCAAGAGTTTTCCAGTTGTCACTGTCACTTTCTGTTTCTTCATCTGTACTTAAGTCCAACTTCACGGTTTTCAGATTGTCAGCAACATCCTCTTTCTGTTTCCTTTCACCAGCTGCACTGTGTCGTTTTTTTCTAGCTCAGTCCCGTCTCTTCTACAGAGCATCTCTGCCCAATGCACAACCTACAGTACTTGATCTCTCTGGAGCTAATTTTTCAGATGTATCAAATCTGTCTCCCAGTCAATAATACCGGAATGCATGAGAATTGATCGCGAAGTAGTCTTACATAAATTCAGAGGATCCTTGAGCTTTTCTTCCATATCACGCAAACGTTTTTTTAATGAATCACTATTATTCCTCTTACGCCTAGAATCAAGTTCTAGTTGATACCAAGTTTCATACAAATTCTTCAGATGCCGGTCTAGTATCCGCATTTTTAACAATAACCTTTCACGATTACTTCTCTGTTCCAGATTGTTTCTCGTTTTTCTTACCAAATACCTAACCCACGCCAAAATGATGTTTCCATACCAGGGGAATTTCCTCCCTTGCTATCACGATGGATTGGTTGATCGTTCTGTGACTTTCGTCTCTGAGGAACAGCAGCCTAGCAAGAACGTCAGAGCTTTTAGGAAGCTTTGGAACACCTAGTCTTTCGCTAGTGTTCCCAATGAGGAAGACCTTTTTTTTTGGTTTTTGTGCCAGTGAGCGATGTGCTTCACCGGCCGTCTCATTCAGTGGCATTACTGATCTGAACCTTGTAACTTGCGTACGATCACTAGCTACTATTCGAGTCACTGAGCTAATGATGATCTTCATCGTGTAGAAGTAAAGCATTTACCCAGTTGGGAGAGTTCACTTCGGCTTTTCGAACTTTTTGGTCTGCCGTGGGGTACTCTGTTGCCGTCCATCAGTTAATAAGCAGGTAGATTAGTAACTAAGTACAGGCTATAAGCTATACTGTGGACTAGTCAGTAGATTTTCATCGGATGTGAAAGTACACGAGAAAGTACATGTTAAATTTTCCCTCATACTGATTGATATATTCACACCGACTAGAAAAGTTTATGCATAGCCTACATGCATTTCAAGGTTAAAATGACAATAAGATGCTCTTTTCATGTAAATCTGCAGTCCAAAACAGTGTGGTCACATCTATATGTCAAAATTCACTTTGCAAAATTGTTGCCGTAGAGTGTTTTTAACTCCAAATTCGAGTTCTGCGACCCCAAAAACTTCGTAATCGACATATTATATGATCACATTACGCCAGTTTAAGGCTGTAGACTTTCATAATATCTTATCTGGACGCCATTTTTTCAAAATGACGGCAGAACCACAGTTTTGGCGGGAAAATTCTGAAACTCTACCAAAATACTTTTTAACAAAAGTGGAAACCCGTACTACATAGCCGCAATAATTTTTAAAAACTTTTTGCAAAATGGTACACCCTAGTGCTCAGCCTTGTGCTGATGGCGGGAAGAACCGGAGAATGGCCCGTTTTGGTGAGTCCGATTCGGTGAGTCCGATCCCTTAACGGGGGATTTTTTCAATTTTTTTTTTAATTATCGGGTACCGTAGCCTAACTATCATTGCCGTTTTAGGGTTTGGGGTTAGGATTAGGGGTTGGAGGTTAGGAACTCACCGAATCGGACTCACCGAATAGTAGCAGACCCGGGAAGAACGCTCCTTTCTTCACAATGAGGTTCTCATCTTAGGCGCAACAAGACCATTTATTGATTAGTTTAGTGAGGATTCGTAGTCCCATTGTTTAAGCTTGATGAGTTTATTACAACAAATAGTGGAAATTAAATCACAAACTGATAAAACCAGCTTACTAAAATCAGCCAAGTTACACAGGTTTTTTAAACGTTTAGCAACGTAAAAACGAAGCAAAGTTATACATTTTTGCTAAAGCTTTTCAACCAAACAACAAGCGCCCTTGCCCCTTAGGTTGCACATTACTTGTCGAATAGTTTTTGTAAGTGTACGCAAATCACTTGGTTTACATTTTACATCTTATTATCAATTATGATAGCTTATTTGGAGAGTTTGCCCAAACACTTTATTAATTTTTCAGAAACCAAAATTATGATGTAATGTTTCTACCCTTATACCCCAGTCCTCAATTACGGTGGACTTTCATTACTAAAACCTTGATATAATTCTTTGCAAATACCAAAATTGCTTCTTTTTGTAACACCAAAGTATCGGCCAAAATATCGGTATCAGTATCGGTATCGGCCTAAAAAAGTGATATCGGTATCGGGATCGGTATCGGCCAAACTATTGGTATCGGTACATCTCTAATGCTAGGCTATGAAAAGGAAAGTAAAAACTAAAACAAGTGGCATATTTGTTATCATAATCTTGTGTTCCATGTGAAATTGCTTTTCATTGAATATATACTTTCTTAAACTATTTACATACATTCTTCATCAGAAATCCCATCACTGGGTGACCAAATCAGCATTCCATCTTTAGAATGAGACGATTTTGTTGAATCTAATAAATATGCAGCCACGTCTAGTGAATTGAATTGTGAATGTTAAACAACAGCAAAACTAACATATATACTTAGTCTCATCAATCATCACTCAATGCAAATCAAAATTAAACACATCAATTGTTATTACAAGTATATATGGTATTAATATTTTTTTCATACTTTTTTGTTGTATGTTGTAGCAACCACAATGAAATTATACCTGCATTGTCTTGCCACGGTTGGACTTTAGCTTGATACATTTCTCCAACTCTCATACGCACCTCTAAAAAACAACACAAAAAATACAAACTTCTGGTGAAAATTACATAATTGCTTAATAAAAATTTTAAATTTACAATACAAGAAGTTCAGAAGAACCTATTTCATGTAACCATGATTTTTAAATTTATAACTATTCAAAAGGTACTAGATTGAATACAAAATAGAGTAGGCCTATATATAATATTTTTTTGTACAACTAGCAATATATATATCAAGCTACATCACAATAATGTATATATACAGTAATACACTGTTTTTGTATTGCCTTGGTACTAGGGTGTAACGCTCCGACCAACTTACTTGTTGGCTAGTTATTGTGGTTTGCGAAATGACCTAACTTGATCAATGGAAAAAAAAATTTGGAAAAAAAATATTGTTTAAGCAGGCCACGCTCCCCGTTTTTGTTGCGAAATCCCCATTACCCCACAATTTGCTATATCTCGTATTCTGGTGGAGATAGAGAGCTGCTTTTGCCACCAAAAGATGCAGAATACCAAAGTTTCTATCCGACTTATGAACATGCTACAGCCCTAAAACCTTTACTTCTTTCTATAATTGAGAAAAACTGTTTTGAGAGTAAAATCTGTCATTTTTGAAGCAAAATGCTTGTATTTCAGATCTTGGCTTGCACGATTGTCATTCAGTCATTAAAAACATAACCTTTATAAATCAAACTTGTAAGCTGTATAAGAACAGTGATGTTTTATTCAATAATGAGGCAGGAAACAATCAACACAAAACTATACAATACATGCTAGACCAGTGGTTCTCAACCGGGGGTCCGCGAAAGTTTTCGAGTTTTCAGCATGATTGATAAATTACGAAATTTAAAAATTGTTTGTGCTTTGTTTATGTATCATATTAGCTTACAGTGATTCTCAAACTGTAAGTTGCAACCCACTGGTGCGTCGTTTAAAATTGCAAAGAACATTGCACAAAGGTTTGATTTTTTAACTAAAAAATATCATATAAATGACTTAAACCTTTTAATAAAGCAATGTTGGCTATGTTCAACTTAATTCTTTTGAGACAGCAGATTGTTGATCAATGATTAACTTGGAAATGCAACTCACATATTTTGCAATGACTGTGATTATAACGAATTAATATTGATTACAAATGAAAAAAGAGAGAAATTCTTTGTAACGGTCACAAGTATTCTATTAACTTTTAATAAAATTTATAGAAAAACATCCTCAGCATATAGATTACTGATGTTTGATCCTGTGTGCCAACAAATTATAGCTCATAAGTCATAACATAATTTCATCAATCGTCAAGTGCGTTGCGAATTCAGCAAATTCTTCTCAGTGTGTTCCTTCGAAACTTATATAACATATGATTCCATAAGGAGACGCGATATACCAAAATTTCAAATAGAAATTGTTAGGGGTCTGCGACTGCTTCGAAGGCACCAAAAGGGGTCCCACCAAGACAAAAAGGTTGAGAACCACTGTGCTGGACAAAGTACATTGTCCTGTTAATTTCTCATTGCGAATAGTATGCATTGTTAATGTAACTCTTTGTCTTTATGTCAACATCACTTGTGTCACGAATTTTTTGCTATTAATTGTTTCCTTCATGTGGCCTATCAATCGATCACAAGAAGTATTGTTGTTTCGAAACACTTCCTAATCATCCTTACTCCCTGGTGTCAGATATAGTGAAAATGCAGAAGTTGCATCCATAAATGCGGCCAGCGGACGGTTTGACCGCAACAGAGCTTTGGTGTCTGCTTTATTTGCTGTTGAAATCCTAGATACATCAATGTTGGCATGCAGTGCACCCAACACAGCTGTCTTTGGGTTCAGCCATTTCTCACTGTGGTCAATGAAGCATTTCTTCGCTGGCTCAGAAGCATTACATGCTTTCATGAAGCTTCTCATTTTTAAGACAACTGATGAACCTTGTACGGCACTGGGATGCAAGTCTTTTGTCTGTTAATTTACAAACATTAGAACTCACAAGGTGTGATGATGTTGAAGCAATTTCCTCTTCACTGCCACTCATACACTCAAATTCACTGGATGATGACTTTGGCATTTCCTCTTCAAAAGATGTCTCTAATTCATCACTGTTACCAGTAAGATCAAAATCATCACTAGCGTGTTTATGGCAAGTTCTGAGAGTTCTGTTTTGTATTTGCTTCAAATGTATTTGCTTCAGACAGCCACATCAACACCACCAATCACCATGTTACGTTCTGAGCGCTGATCTAAAAGAAGTCTTAGCTCTTTTGGATGAACTCTTGAAGACATTGGACAAGAGCAAATAACCTTTGTTCTCCAATGGTCTGTGCACTGTGCAGGGACGAAATGGCCTGTTTCGGCTAGTCCGATTCGGCTAGTCTAGTATATACATTTAAGTAATGCTGAAAGAGTTTCTATCACAGACATATTGCTGAGTATATTTTGATGTGATATTTAACACCAGCAGTTTTAAAACCTGAGGTAATTACTTAACCAGCTTAAAAAGCATTATTTTGGTGACCTGGGGAAAATTCATTATTCGACTTCTTACATCTTTGTAATCAATTTTGAGATAAACATCATAAAATTTTGTATACCAGTGCACAGTGCTGTATATTGGTGAAGGAAACTTGTAAAATTATACTGATTCAATTCTGTGAAAAAGTTTGAGAACAACAATACTGTCTTCTGTTCAATGACTGTACTAGTTACACAGTTGTGAGTTTGAATAAAGGCTATCTGTAATGGCTGAATGACATTCATCTAAGCCATGACCTGAAATACAAGCATTTGGTTACAAAAGATGCAAATTTTACTGTCAAAAACAGTTTTTCTCAATTATAGAAAAAAACTAAAGGGTTTAGGGCTATGGTACATTCATAAATTGGATATAAACTTTTGTATTCTGCATCTTTTGGTGGCAAAATTAGCTCTCTACCTCCATCGTGGGATGAAATATAGCAAATAGTGGGGTTGTTGGGGTTTCGCCACAAAAATGGGGAGCGTGGCCTGCTTAAATGATTTTTTTTTTTTTTAATTTTTTCCCCCTTGATCAAGTTAGGTAATTTTGCAAACCACAATAACTAGCCAGTAGCAATTTGTAAAAAAAGTGTGTAAAGTGTTACACCCTACTTGGTACGTTGTTACTTTTGTGTGTCTCATGTTCTTATCTACTCACACTGATATTGCATGGCTATTTACTTTTGCATGTGTATCACTGTTGAGTGTTGACTTCAATATTGTTATTATCTTTATTAGTTTGTTAAAGAATGAATAAGCTTTACAACATCTCATATATTATTATTATATATATTAATATTATTATATTTAGTTATGATAAGATAAACAAAATACATGTCATCTTAGCTTCAAACCACATAGATAGAAATAGGAAAAATGTTATGGTAAAATCAGGGATATCTAGAACATTAGAACAACTAGATATCCAGATATCTATATATTCAGATATCATACTTGTTCTAGATATCCCTGGGTAAAATTAACCTGGCCACCACCCTCCCTACCAAAAAAGTGCATCTATATTTACAAGGGTGCCGGAACGGTTTTTTACTGGGAGGGGGCAGGATTATGAAAAAAGGGCACTGTTGTTGTTGAAAGGCCAATTTTTTTTAAAGTTTCAAGATAAGATATAGCAATAATGATCATCCATCAGCTCATCATCGAGTAATGATACAAGTGTCCAGTACGGTATACAAAGAACAGGCATGGTCGGGCATCATGCTATGTTGATGTAGACTAATTACCTACCGTGATACAGAATTTTGTGTCGCAAATATTATTTTGAGGCAGAAATGAAAGATTATAATTAGGCTAAAAGATAATAGCTGAAATTGTTACATCGTATTAAGGGCCCCATAATTAATTATTATATTACAATTACCCTTAAAAGGGCCCAATTACCCTCCATCCACAGAAAAACTGAGGGCAGGGGGCATCTGCCCCTCTTGCCCCTCCCCCCCCCCGCTTCCGGCGCCCCAGTATGTTTATCAGGATTTTTGCAATGAAGAATGTTTAAGTGGTGTTCATCAAAATCAGCAAGCATCAGTGTACAATCTGATGTAAAACTAAGGCAGGATCTTGGAAAAATAAAGTTTAGGTTTATATCAAAAACAATCTGATGAAAAATGTCAATAAATTAAAAAGTTGAAAACATTTAATGACAAAGATTATGTTGGATAATTTAATGGGTTTTATTTTTACCAATGATTTTGTAACTATGTAAAAAAATTCCCTTTAATCCTGCAGCAACATGGTATGTAAAGAAGAAATCGCATACAAAGGTCAAAAATATACACTATTAAATGTTCATTTGTTGAAAACAGAAACTACGGATGCCTAGTTTCTCGTCCAGAATCGCAGTGCAAACCAACACAAAACTTACGCGGTTCTTCGTCACTGCTGCTGTCGCTGGCATAGTTTTCTTCTTGAAAACCGTTAGAACCTTTGTTCCATATGGTGGGCGCTGCTTGATGATTTCTTATTGACATTTCCAACGATTTTGAATCTAACTTGAATTAAACCGAAAGCCTGAAACCAAGCCTACAAAAACAAAAAGAACGTAACGTCGAGGTTTCAATAGTCTTTTCACAGTCTCGTCTGGAACGAAGTAGTCGTTTAAAACAAAACGAAAATACTCCTCACATCCCAAACAGCAAAAATAGTCTTTCATTCCACAACTTGTCGCTGCAGTCAGAACGGCTGAAACCTTTCGTAGCATGCTGCATGACCAGCGCATAATTTGGTTTTAAAACGGTAATTTGGTCAAAACTCAAAACACTGTTTGTAGACAAAGTTGCCAGGTATATTACAGAATCTAACATCATCGCTGAAAATAGCAAATATCGGTTTGGCTACTGCGTAACAACAACACGTCAGTACGTCACCAATTACAAATATTTTTAGCAAATTTTAATTAATAGACAAACATTTTAGCTTGATGACTTTAAATGGGTGCCATTAATACGAGTCCATTTAGATAACGAAATATTTAACTTTGTTGACCTTGAAAAGAAAGTGGGAATTTAACGTTGTTTAGCAGCCAAATAAAGTGGTCTACAACTCTACAATGTCTACTGAATTGTTTGAACCACAAAATGTTGCTGTTTGACTTACTGTAATACTTTTATACAGTGACTACATTTAGTTATCACAGTTTGAAAGCAGTTTTTGTGTCATAATCCATGCTAGTGAATGTACACTACAGAATATTAATTTATTGAAACAGGTCTTAGTTGAAAATTTTATAGCATTTGGCAACACTTTATAGACTTAAATAAAGTTGCCAGATAAAACAAAAGTGAAATGCACTAGAAAAAAATTATAAAAATTAAAAGTTTAAAAAACGTTAAATTGAAAAATATTGAGATATTTGATTTTTTTTAAATGTAACACATAATTTATAAACAAATATGAACATAGATTTCCCCAATAAAAATTTACTTTTTCCAAATATTCTTTGACCTGGCAATTTTTTTATGTCATGCTTTCTGGTTTCCAGAATCCAAATTGCATACAAGATACAATGAGCCAACTGTCAATGTTGCCTTGGTTCTTTGGGTGGTTCTCTTGTGTTTGTTGAATGGCATCAAAATCTCTGTAATGATCTGCCTTGGTTTTTGTGGATTTCTGATTGCTTTCTGAATTATTTTTACAAACTATTACAATACCGGAGAATGGGTGTTTTATTTGAATAAAAAAATTTATTACATGGGATGTTTTCATAATACAAAATACTTTCATACCCTATTTAATATTTTTTATCAAATTATGAAATAGTATAAAATTTATTTCATGTTTTACCAATTCAAATTGAGATTTATAATCCATGAAACATTGATCTTGATGCGTTAGTAGATTGACATTCTTACTTACGTACGGTAGTTGTTGGATCATCTTGACGGTTTGCTTAATCATTACTATTAGCTTATCACATTTCAGCTGGTACTAATGTTTTATAAGGAGTGGCTTCAACTTTTCTGTTTAGATAGTAACCATAGCTTCTGAAAACTATGTTAAAATAAATTTTCGAATAAAACGGTTGTTTTATTTGAGTTTGTGTTATGGCCATTGTGTAATATTTGCATTGTTCATTTTTTCCTAAGATTAACTTAGCCACAAGTAACTTTTGCTTACTTGTTACTATTCATTGAATCTTTATCCTCAGACTAGGAAAGCTTCTTGAAGAGCTTAATCCTGGCAGTTTTGCATACTTGTAGAATGTAGAGGCTTTGAATCACTGACACAGGCCCAGTCACCGAGATTGACAGAGTGACGTTTCCGATTGCTGAAGTCATTGTTGCCGGGGAATTATTCCATCCATTAGGTGCCGCTGAATGGAGAGCAGTCCTTCATGTGCGTTGCTCAAGCGCACATCCCAGAGAATCAAACCAGCGTCGCTTGATCATAAAGCTTCTTCGCTCCAGAAGTCATGAGATAACTAACTGAGCTATCGGGGCTGACTAACATCATCATCTTCAAGTTTGTTTTTTTTTCTTGTTGAGGGTTGGAGGCAATAAAGCACCAAGTTTCTCTGTATAACAGTCTATTGTGTTTTTTTTAAAGATTGAATCGAATGGTATGGATGATGTACATAGGACTTTTATGTTACGTTTGTAAATCAAAACCAGTACCACCATTTCTCATGGTGAAATACTAGCACAGCTTCTGTTGAAAAATGGATAGTAGTTTGATGCGCAATTATCGATTTAGCATAAACGACTTCACCACCGATCAAATTAATCATTTAATGGGAACTTGCTTAAAACTCGGTGGAAACAAAGTTTGCAAGAAAAAGTTAAAAGAAGCTATAGTCGAACAAAGACAAGAAAAATCAAGATATTATACGTTTGTAGGAAATAAAAGAATTGAACGGCACGCTAATCAACTAGCAATTGGATGGATGAAGAAATTACACATTCCTGACAAGTGGGTAACAAAAGTTGAAAAGTTGTCAGATAAAAGCATTCAGTGTAAATTTAAACCATACATTCTGTGGGAGCCTCCAGAATCTGAACAGTCTATGATATTACGAAATTTTTCCCGACTTGAAGCTTTGGCAGGGCTACAGCCAGGATCGCTGGAGTTAACAGGATTTGACCGATTGAAGCGTTCATTTTTTCCCAAGTACTTTGTGCCCAACTATTCATACTATGAGGATTCCCATGTGTATAATTTAAGTAAACTGTTGAACTACACTTTCGGACCTGCAACTTTCATGGGATTGATCTTAGCCATAGGTTATGGCAAAAGATTTGTATCTGACTTTGACAGAACAAGTGGTACCAGTATGTATGAACGAAAACAAGATGCCCACAGAGCAAGGCACAATGCCTTTTTTAAAGGATATTTTCGTTATACGTTTAGGTGGGGTTGGAGAATTGCTTTTCTTATTGGATCTGGTACTCTTATTAGCCAATCTTTATGTATTTATACGCTAAAAGATTGTACGAGTCACTATGTTTTTGGAATAACTGCACCATTTTGCTTGTATAAGTGGACAAGAGGGCCAAAAGGCATGTTAATAACTGGGACAGTCGGAACTTTATTTTTCGGTATACCTCTGGGCTTTGTACTGGGGACTTTAGGTGTCAATCCAAGACCAATTATTTATAGCGGTAGAGTTCAACCTGAGTTGAGTTCTCCCCATCATTGGTACAACTGGACAGAGAAGCAAAAAGAAATGAGCATCATTCGTTTAAATCTTCTTAAGAGTGAACTTTATAAAGTTTACCAACATCAAGGTCAACTTGAAAATCCTCATGTATATGATACTTTATTTAGCCCTATACCTGTTACGCCAGATAAATGATGTGATTCGTTTAGTTTTTGTCGCTTTTCATCGTCATTCTTTTGCGTGTGGTTTGCGATTGACCGTTTTATATTTATTGTGAACATCAATAGATCATTGAAAATCTCAAGATGACTGGGAAGGTTTTATCAAATGCACTGGGATCTTTAGTCTTGGTCAAAATCTAAACGAGGTTATTCGCTTTGAACAGAGAGTCGGGTATTTTTGGCTGTCATAACAAGAGCTTAGCGTGTATTTCGAGAGCAAAAAGAATTATTCTTTTGGTTAATTAAAAGGAATGGGAAAACGTTGCGCCAATGAACGGTTCTACTTTTCCCCACCTCTGGGTGTCGCCTTCAGAGAACACCCCGTCAGGCTTCGCCCGCCGGCCGTCAAAACCCCCCTCCTACCCGTTCAAAATACCTAGCTACGCTACTGAATTGGATCATTGGGGCCCGCAAAGCATATTCCGCACAGGGCCCAAAATACCCTAAGACCGGCATTGCGTCGAGGGACATAATTTTGGGCACAGTACCAATAAGATCCCCGGGTCTCTAAAAAAACGCACAAGGGTAGGCTACATCCAAAAAATACGCGGTAGATTATTCAGGTTTCCCGGTCCAAAAGTAGCCTACCCCTAGAACACCCTGTCGTCCGCCCCGTTAGCTCAGTGGTTACGCGCCCGGCTTAAAATCACGCCTCGCAAGTTCGACTCTCGGGGTGTGCGCTTCAGCAACGCACTTTCAGGGCTGCTCTCCATTCAGAGGCACACAGTGAATGGACTAATTCCCCTGCAACAACACTTCAACAATCGGAAAACTTCACTCTGCCAATCTTGGTAACCGGCCCTGTGTCAGGAGCAGGGGCTTTATCCACTTTTAGAATTCGGGGGGAGGGGTAATTTTGGACAGTGGGTTAAAATCATCATAGTCATTTCAACTTTTGGGAGGACCCCCATTGCAGCTTCATTGATCATCAACGTGCACACAGTTTCCAAATGGTTTTCACAAAGTATGTTTCGAAAATGGCATTTTTGGGTAAGCGTTTAACTAAGTTAAAACTCCACAGTATAAACGCCTGTCTCGTAGTTCAAGGTTACGATACCACATCAAAAAAGTGATAACAACCGAAATAATTTTTTTCCAAAATTCGATCAATAAAATATCACAAAACCTTTTCAAAGCTAAATGAGTGGGGGGTGATCACCCCCCTTGGATATAGCCCATGGTCAAGAGCCTCTGAAATTAAACCCTGGAGTTCTTATTCCGCGAACCATTGATTGGCTATCCAATACCAACACAGATAGATTAATCTTCAGAGCTTTTTATCAGATAGTAAGCTCCATATTATGGTAAATGTAGAGGCAGTGAGGCACGTTGCTTTTTATCATGCAGCATAGCTCATATGCAGTCGTCGATGTGCGACAACACTTATGGGCATGCTGATGGCGAGAAGTGATGAGGACACGATGGTCTTCGCTATTCATTCCAACATAATAAGCTTCACGTTGAACGACAGAATCCAGGCAACAAGAGCGCCAAATGAAAAACACCGGAACGACTAACAGTTGCACCACCAGAAATTAACACAACGCTCTGTCGTCCTCCATTGCCAACCAACTTGAATTAAGATTGATTGAATCTTTATCCTCGGACTGGGAAAGTTCAGTTCAGTTGTTTTTATTTCTGACCACCATATCAAAACAATACACGTCAACATAGCAAAGGTCAAGAAAAGAGTAGAAGCGACAAAACGCGAACGTTAAAACGTGCTTGAGACCGAAGTAAGTTATTGATTTGAAAGAAATTTGGCACGGTCGCAACACCTTCAGAAAAATTTAAGATATAGGGGAGAGTGGGGTTAGTTGGAAGGCGGGGTTAGTTGAAAAATGATCATTTTTTTAACTCTCAATAACTTTTTTAAATATTTACTGCCAACATGTGAAGTAGTTTATAAAAACACATAATCCATGTTAGTTTCGATTTGTTGAGTCAAGGTATACCTGTTTGGCTGACAGTTTTCTATTTTCTTACTTTCGAAGTAAAATTTTTGGCAATTAAAAAACATCTTATGCGTCGATATCGTTAAAGATAGGCAGAAGTTTTTTGGTGTGTGTCAGCTGTAGGTGTTCAACAACACTAAGACATAAACAAATTTTAGTCCAATGCGCCATGCTTCAATATTTTAGGAAAATAGTTTGTCATATGCTAATGGGGCTAGTTGGAAAATAGTGGGTGGGGTTAGTTTGAAAATGGTTTGATAGCGGTATGACTATGTAGTACGATACGAGTATATCGTCGTGGTATGATAATAAGTAGTATAAGCTCCAATGTATTTGTTTTAAGCAGACATACATTGTTAAATTTTAATTTGAATAACTTGGAAAGTGTTGTATATACGGCATCACAAGTTTTAACAATGCGTTTATTTAAAAATGGTTTTACGATGATTAGGTGTAGAATTCATTGCATTTGATTTTATAGCAGGTAAACATATTTGCTTACAACCCCATGTAAATGTTTGTTGGTTAAAAAAAGAGTATCCAGTTCATTAGTGGGCATTAAATTGACGTTTTTCAACTAACCCCAGGCATGGGGTTAGTTGAAAAATCAATTGTATGTTTGTTTATTTTAAATTTTCATTAAAAGCTGAATTGACTCAATACTTATTTTTGGTTGTATGATAGAGGACACCATAGATGATAATTTAAGCCACTTCACGTTGTCAGGTTATGCACCAATTGTTTTAAATTTCACTTTAAAAAAAAATCTTTCCGACTAGCCCCACTCTCCCCTAAATAGACGAGTCAATATAAGGTTGAACCCCAAAAAAATTGATACAAAAGGTTTTTCAACGGATTCTGTTACCTATGGGCCTACTAAATAACATACTAAAAGTCTACCAAAATCGGACCTCCAGAAAGGGGTCATTTTCAAGATGGCGTTCAAGATGGCCGCCGAGATGTTATATTGCATATATCTCAATTGCTATTTAAGCTAGAAAGGCGGTTTAGGTGTCTATCCCTAGGTTTTCGGGGTCAATCAATCGAATTAAGTAGGTTAAATTACGATAGACTGATTATCTACTGAGATACGTATGATTTGTATATAATATACGACCTGGAGGAGCCCGGGGACATTTCGGACGCAGCGATAGGCCAACATCAGACAGAGCAGAGCACGATATTAGCAAATTCACTTGAGGCTTGAGATAAACCGCAAACAAAATCATCTTGACTTCCATTATGTAACACAAGCTTGAGAAAAGTGGTTTTCCAACATTCCAGTTTCTATACTTTTGGCAGCTTGATAAGCCGAATAGTGGTAAAATTTTCAGAGACAACTCCTCACTTTTCATCTGAATAAATTCCATATGTATTGGTGCAAAACGGTTTCCAGTAAACTTTAAAATAAAACGTTTTTTCGAAAACAAAACACTCGAAAATCCGTCCGTAGTATCCCCAATCTCCCCTAATAAGATGGAATTATCATAACAGCATATTACATGCGGCATAACAGGTACTATCAATACAGGCATCTAAGAAAAACTGCAACCAACAGGAGGCTCATACTTGGCCTCCTACAGCAGATGAATACAGGGGATTAATCTGTTCTAAAGAATGGCGTACCATTAAAGTCTGGACACAGACACATTCAGAAAATCATCGGAATTACAACAGTAGGCTACAAAGGTAAATCGTAAACCAGGGTGATCTACCGGTTTGTTGTGTTATTGCCTACGGCTGTCTCTATTCATCATCTTCCGACTCGTCTAGAAGAAACTTGTTATGTGGATTGTCACATTCTTGCAGTTTGCATGGTCCACATGCAGCGGTACATGGTAGTCCGTATCCTCTACAGGAGCAGCGGAGTGTCTTACAGGCAGTGGAGCAGTTGCAATGAATAACCTTCAAGAGACTGTCTGGAGCAGCCTTCATTTTTGACATAAGTGGGATGAGCCGATTCTTTTGCAGGTTCCACCCCCAATTCATGACATCCATACTCTCTGCTTTTCCCATCCAGACCATTATCTGGTAGTAAACTCGACGACAGTGAAATTGGGTAGCAGATTCAGTTGGTGGCAAACTCTCGGGCGTTACAAATGATGAAGCAGAGACAACTTTCTTGCTGAAGGTGTTGTATCGCATTGTCGCAAGGGAATCTGTGCTCTGGCCATCAAAGAAGACAGCCATTACTTATTGAAACTTGAAACTTGGCACCCAAGGTCATCGATTATCTCTGTGGTCTGGTTTGGGGCAGTGAATGCTTTAGCACAAGACCGAAGAACAGAATCTCCATGCACAAGTTTCCGAAAAGCAGTCTTTTTGCAAACACCGAATATCCGAGACGTAGTGTCACAACCAGTCATGGCATGGATAAATATCAACTCAGAACACATGTCATGTCCAAAGATTTTTTTCAAACGGTTGATGTTGTATACTTTGGTACTGCCATCAGCTTCGGACTTGTCTGACCTGAAATAAAGGCCCTTATACTGTCTTGTCCCCGGAGTACATGTCTATCATTGGCAGATACCTTACTAAAGACTGGCCTGGGTGTTCCTTTCCCTGATAAATAGTGTGCATCATCCCCTGCCAGCCTGGCGTGGTCTGCTTGAAGTTGAATGACAACTCCCAAAGCAGATCAACCATGTTGGCACATGCAGTGAGAATCGGAAGTTCTTTGAATGTGATGTCTTGTCGAATATGTTTTGCAAAACGATGCTCAATTATCGCAACCTTGGACGTCTCTACAATGTTCAGTTTTAACGTTTCGTGCCTTGGGATAATCTGGCCTGTTTCCTGTCCTGGTGTCAAGGCGGCTATCATGCCCATCCCGTGAAACGTTCCTTTCCCATCAATTGTGAGAATGTTATGATCTACATTGTCTGCTGCGAATAGCAAGTTGTTGTCCAACACATCAATATCCTTACCAAGCATGTTTGGTGCAGAACAATTTGCGGCATTCATTTCAAACCTCTGCATTTCGCCATACGAAGAGCAGAACCCCATCTGACACAAGCTATCCAAAAGAAACCGCGATCGATTTAGATGGTGCAGTTGCACTGAAAGGCCAATTTGCAAAGGGGCAATAACAGCTCGTGGTCGGACTGCCTGTATGATTGCATGACCAATAATAGCAACTTTTCGCTGAGTGCCTTTACCTACAAACAAGGCATTGAACACAACGTAGAGTGATTTTGGAATATAATCAAGAGCCGCCTGGATTTTAAGTGTCTCTGTAGTCGGGTACTGGTCGTTAACGGATGGCACATTTGTCTTGATGTCACTCTTTATGAGCCTGGCAGCTGCTTCAATTAATGCTCTCTTCTGTGACTCTTCATCACCTTCTTGGTTTGTGCTTACGAAGTATGACCTGAGGATGCTTCCCGTTTTCTCTCTCAGCGTCACTATGTCCTCTAAACCTTTTCCTTCTGCAATAATTATGGAGTTTCCATACCGTTTCTTCAGGTGACTTTTTAGGTATTGATTGCCATAAGGGAGGGAACCGTCCTCAGATAAATACTCTTTCATTTCACACCTTAGATCAGAAACAGTCAGCTGTTCTTCATCATTCATGGCTAGGTACGCACACATCTTTGTGAAGGCTTGCTCTTGATCCTCATTCTTTGGTCTTCCAGCTTTCCTAGGCTTTGAATCGCGATCAGTCTGAAACTGCAAGGGGACGTCACGGCTACACCTGAAATGGCTGCTACATACTTTGTGATATACGCAGTCTGCAGCATGTAGATCACCACAATAGTATTCAATTCTACCTTTGACTTTCAAAGACCACTCATCATGGCGGTTTTCACTGCAATCCAATATTGCCTTTGCGAAGATATCAGTTTTCACATAACTATAGTCTTCACTTCCATCATGAACATTATTTCCACAGAAAAGGCAATCAGTCTTGGTATTGAACAGACCCTCAGAGTCCCTAGTACCGGTACTTCTTTTATAAGTGCTGGTGGAATAAATCTTTTCGACTTTAAAACGATAACTTTGCTTGCATTGTGATGCGACTATGCACGCATTCATGTGATTATGATGTCACAAACACAAGAACAATAAAAACTTGAATACCACCATCTACCCAATACGCAAAATTATTTAGAAATATGCCGTACATTTCCTTGAAAATGACCCTTTTCTGGGAGTCCGATTTTGGTAGACTTTTAGTATGTTATTTAGTATGCCCATTGGTAACAGAATCCGTTGAAAAACCCTTTGTATCAATTTTTTTGGGGTTAGGTGCCTTTTTTCCGTATATTGACTCGTCTAAAAGGGAAAATAAAAAAAGAAAATGTTAGCCTACAAAAAAACAAACAAATAAACAACATATATTTAGGCTATAGCTTTATTAGCCCACATAGCTTTAGCTGATATATTTAAGATTTGTATGGACAGTTGCTATGAAGATCGGCCATGGTGCGTTATCAAGAGTGCTGATCGTCGTAAGGGGAACACGTCTTGATGCGTTTAGCTCATAGCAAAGAAGCTTTTTGGAGAGCTTAATCCTGGCAGTTTTGCATAGCCTACTTGTAGAGGCTTTGAATCACTGACGCAGGCCCGGTCACCGAGATTGACAGAGTGAAGTTTCTGATTGATGAAGTCTTGTTGCCGGGGAATTATTCCATCCATTAGATGCCGCTGAATGGAGAGCAGTCCTTAACATGCGTTGCTCAAGCGCACACCTCGAGAGTCAAACCAGCGATTTCTTCTTTGGTGAGTGAGAAAGAGACTGAGTCAGGAATCATGGTTGTAGTTAGTTAAAAAGAGAACTAAGTTAGTCTTGATTGGAAAAACGCCACTGTAAGCATTGCAATCGCTGTAGCCTACACAACCACACAATGTAACATAACGGCAAATCTACATGTGCATGAAGCACTAGCTCGAAAGATTAGGCATTCTTACAAAAATTCTGTGCTGACAATCCTCTAAAATTAAATTCCGTAAATTTCTAAGCGAGACGCGGAATTTGTGCTAAAATCCCGCGGTGTTTGTTTGAATTAACTGGATTGCGAAGCCAGTGACGTCAAACGAAGCTCTCGATCCTACTCGGCTTAAGATCAAGCGGCGCTGGTGCGACTCTCGGAGTGTGCAGTTGAGCAACGCATTTCAGGACTGCTCTCCATTCAGCGGCACCTATTGAATGGAATAATTCCCTGCAACAACACTTCAACAATCGGAATAGGGAACGTTCAAATATTACGTAACGCTTTTTTTCCGAATTTTTGACCCCCCCTCCCCCATGTAACGCCAACGTAACGCTTTTTTCAATCTCCCCCTCCCCCATGTAACGCTTTTTCACTACAAATTCATCACAAAAAACTACCAAAAACTCGAAAGCGTTACGTAACGTTTTGCTTGAACCCCCTCCCCCCCGATGTGACGCTAACGTAAGTTACGTTAGCATAACCCCCCCCTCCCCCTCGAAGGCGTTACGTAATATTTGAACGTTCCCATACTTCACTCTGCAAATCTCGGTAACCGACCCTGCGTCAAGAGCCTCTACAAGTGGGCTATGCGAAACTACCAGGAATAACCAATCAAGGCTTTGTCAGTCCGAGAATAAAGATTCAAAACCAACGTTGATAACCTCCAAGCTTCAAAAAAGGCTTTAATAGTAGAATTAAACGATAATCGATAGACACCTTGAAACACGCTTACAGTGAAAAATTTCATTTGTAGTGGCTAATTGGGAAGAAATACGAAATTGAAAACGATGCAAGCTGATCAGTTTTGCTCATTGTGCCACAAAATAACTTACTGAAAAAAAGCAATGACATTCCGTACCTGGTCTGCCAGTGAATAAATCATTTAACATGTTCAACACCTGACTTTATATAGCCAATGTCCGCATCATTTGAGTAAACAGCATTCAAAAAAACGAAAATAGAACATACAATAATATCAATGATAAACTAATAATTTCGCAACTTTAAAGACACATTATAAGCTTAATTATGCAAATGAGAGATTGAACAAGGGTGAAGGGAGACAGAAGATGCTTGGATCGACTAAACTGAGCACTATACTAATATACCTTCACCACGAGATATCCCCAGGCAGAAGCCAAACCCACAATAAAGCCTCATCAACAGCACAGGACATGTTGAGCTAACAGTCCCTCAGCAGTTTAGTCTGAAATCACTCTCAATCTGGTGCTTTTAAGTTTGACAATTTTTGAACTTTTAAGCCACGGTCACGACTAAGCCAAAGCATAACAGTTTTTATTTTAAAACATCTTGAAGAAATAGTCTTTTGAACGTGTTGGATATCACCGGAAAAAACACATTTCTTTCAATACTTGGAATTAAAACCGTATTTAAAAAAGAAATTTTAAGGACTGTCACTGTAAAAACTACACCATGTTTTATTATACATTTCTTTAAGGCAAAGCTACAGACTGGCAAGCTTGTTAGGCTGCGCAAGTAAAAGTAGTTGTTCAGTAACTGTCAGCATAGGTCCATACAAACGGGTCACTGGAAGTTTAATCATTCTGTGTGGACAAAGTGTTATGAACGATGCGCTATGCGGTGTTAAGCAATCAGCGCGTTCTAAAATTTTACTACGGTTGCAAAAAACGATGAAAACCACAGGCTTAGACAATTTTAAACTGTTATTTTGCAGAATATGAAGCTTCTAAAGAGCTTTTCAGTCCGAAGATTCCCATGATCAATGCATCAAATGTAAATTGTTAAAAACTAACATTTTAAGTAGTTTGTGGTTGAAAACATACGGCATTAAAAGACACTCAAGACTCTGAATCAATTATAACATCCAAAAAGTGTTAGCAATATCCTTTGCAATATAATAACTTAAGGCAAAATGAATGTTGTTAATGACATGTAATAAAATCCTCGATGATGATCGTCATTTTTTGTCGATGATCGTCATTTTTTGCATTTGATTGTTTGTGAACAGTGGAGGATACACGACTTTATACCGCGATCCTGTTTGTTTGTCGTGTCCTGGCTTACACCCGGTGGTTGAAGATTTAGATTAAGTGGACGGGAAGGCAAGGAATTTTCGTGTCCACCTTCAGGCATGCCTTTAAGTGTCCGCGATCCTAAGGCCGCAAAGACACGAATGACGCAAGATATGAATGCCGGAATACATGAATGACGCGGGACTTGGTTACTTCTTACTAAAATTAATTTTTTTTTTTTAATACGGTAGTGATTTCATTTGCCACCGTGGCAATTTCAATTTTTCACAAATAAAAATTGTTTTTTGTGCTAAACCAGGGGTCACCAACTGGCGGCCCGCCACGCTGATTATGTGCGGCCCGCGGAAGGTATCAGCGCACAAGTATAACTAAAAATACTTTTCTTGAGGAGTTAAACAGCAGGAAGGCGAAAAATACTTTCCGAGAAGCATATTTTCGCTTTGCATACGATTCCACCAACCGACCAATCAAATTGTAGTTCTAGGTACGGTAGGGGTCGTTTAAAGTTATTCCAATGCGATTTCCAGCCACAGTGTTCCAGTGGTTGCTTTAAACGTCTGTTTTCGAATTTCGAAAATGTCTGTGAGCAAAGGGTTGCTTATTTTAAGTTTGTAAACGTCCTGTAAACACTAGTGTGCGTTTCACCGTTATTGGGTTTCACGAGCAGTGTTCCTTTATGCAAGTTTTTGTTGGCAAAATAGGTCGGTGTGCTAACTCAATTTATAATAAATTGGAATAATATTATATAAAATTTAAAGAATTTTTCTGGTATTATGAAAATATTTAGCTTAGAACTGCAAAATGTTGTTAATCAACAATTCTTGCCATGCTGATAAGCACCGCAAGTGACATTTGTCTAATAATCAAGGAAAGACGGTTTTATAGACTCTCACAAAAAGGATGTAAAACCAACTCATCGCTTTTTTAGAGGGAACACTGCTCATGAGTTACAATAGGAACGTTTTTTCAGTGATTTCCACAAGCGTTTGTTTCATGGTGCCTGGTTTCTTTCTCCCTGTTATAGTGTTATTGGAGCCTATTTTTCGCTGATATGTTTGCAGGTCACTGTTGTTGCCTGTGTTGCAATGTGTCAAACATTTCTATGTTTACTGAAACTGTCAATGGCAAGATATCTTTTGTGAAGCGAAGTGACAACATCACTCTTGCTTGGCGATGAATATTCTGATGAAACCGCTCGCCTGGCTATTATTGCGCAAAACAAGTGGCCTCGTTTATTAGGCAATGTTAAAGAAGTCAAAAGTGTTGTTAAAGGAGCTTGGCCTGGCAGTAGCGTCGTTCGACTAATTTTGTTGCTGCGGTATTCCAAGATAAATATTAACAATATGTATTATAACGCTGGACACTGGGTACGAAATGTGTTCTTTTCTAGCATAAGAGTCAACCTACCTAAAATTTTATTAGTGCGGCCCGCCACAGCTCTCCTAAGTGCCAAAGTGGCCGCATGCAAAAAAGGTTGGTGACCCCTGTGCTAAACGATATACAGATGAAGATGCCACTAACCATTTGTTGCGTTCTAAACTTAATAAACACATCTGCAGAGAAATCTTACTAATCATAAACGTCTGGCAAACTCGAAGTGTAAGTCTGACTTCCCGCAGTTAACTTCGCTGCTTCAAGAACGACACAGGAAGTCAGTTACACTTTGTTTTCAAAGAAAGATTGCTATTAGGTTCGGACGCGCTGTCAAACAGCGTTTCATGATTACAATAACTGTCTGTATGGAGGGCGGAGGCAGTATCCAAAGCCCACGATGGCGTCTGTTTATTTAGAGAATTATATGGATTCAAGAGAGTGCAGTGGCGTTGCGCAACTTATTTGATTAAGAGGGCACTCGAAATGCACAAACATTTAACTTTCATATTTTGTAAGAAATAACCAAGTCTCGCGTCATTTGTGTATTGCGGCATTCTGGCCTTGCGCCATTCGTGTCTTTCGGCCTAACGAAGGCGTCATTCGGACCGCGGCATTAAGTCGTATACAGAGTAACAGACAGTGGAAGGGTATTCACTTCACATGTTTCCACATTCACAAGAGGCTATCATGGATGCTAAATACATGAAAGAAAAAATATAGTTTTCAGTAACTAAATACACTCAAGAATATCTTTTGATACTAAAAGCCAATCACCAATCACCATCCTACACGTTGCATGATAAATACCACAACCTACATAATAAACACGGCAAGGAAAAATATTTAGCCTACATTTAAAAGTGCAAAAAATAATTGCAAGTTCAAAAGCACATTTTTTTCTGAATTTTATAGACTGGTAGTTAATAACCCCTGGCACTGCCGCAAGTGGAATGGCCCATTTCGGTGAGTCCGATCCCTATTTGGTGATTTTTTCAATTTTTTTTTTAAATTATCGGGTACCGTAGCCTAATTATCATTGTCGTTTTAGGGTTAGGGGTTAGAGGTTAGGAACTCACCGAATCGAACTCACGTAGCCATCTCCTTACGCGGCTAAATGTTAATATGAATAGAGTGATGGTTTGCTTGCAACAAAAATTAAACTTTTATGCAAATAAGTCCATGACTTTCACAGTATAATTTGAACCAAACTATCAGAGTAACAACTCGCAGTCAGGACTAATACCAAACTTTGAGCGATACTTTTGAAGAATGTCTTGTAAATCAGAAACCTTTTTCTTCAATAAAAATATTTCTTCCTTTTGGTCAACAACCAATTTGGCATGTTCAGAATGAAACAGCTTTAGTTTCAGAAGCTCATTTGCGGAAGGTCTCTTTTCAGGTTCATGAGAAGTTAGAGATCGCAATACATCAGCAACACTTTTCCATCTTTTCACGTAGTCATCAGGGATATCACCCTGACGTAGCTTGTTAATTAAATCACTTCTTTCATGACCAGTGTTCAATGGCCAAGTTAACTCAAAAAATATAATACCAGAACTATACATGTCAGCCTTGAAGTCATAATTGTCACGGCATAATTGTTCTGGAGATGCATACACAGTAGTTCCTATGCCTGATGTATGTTCATCATCATCTTCGTCATTGAATGAAGGAAATATATCTGCTGTGGGTGTCATTACTTCTGAGAATTGTCTCGATACAGCTGGGCGAGATAAACCAAAATCTCCAAGTAAAACATGCGGCCTTTTGTGATTGAGTAGTATGTTTCTTGGTTTCAAGTCTCTGTGCAAAATCCCTCTTCCGTGGATATAGTCTAATGCCGACAAAATTTGATGAAAAATGTCAAAAGACTGAAGCTCACTAATTTCATATGCAGGATCAGTACATGATTTAAGATTAGTGTTCCTATCCAACAGCCATGTTTGTAAAGAGGACTCACAAATCTGCATTTGAATATACAAAATAATCTCAGTAGGTTGCGAAGAAAATGCAGCTTTTCCAAATGATACGTTCGATAAAAGTTCTTGGGCAATTTGAAAGTTTTGCATATTGCTAACTGACTGTGAACGCATAACATCACATTTGCCATTAAAGTTTTTCATAATTTGTCTACGGTGAAAATTAGTTGTAAGTATGACACTTTGTACACGTTTCATGTTAGTTTTCGTTTGCACTCCATGAGTAAAAATTACATCACTTGGAGGAGAGTTAGAAACTTCTTCAGAATGAACACCAAAGTTATTTTTAACGCTTTTATTGTTTTTCCGGCATGGTATACTTGAAGTAGAGTCCAGATCATCATCAGTATCACCGATTTTCCAAAATTTGTTGAGCTTTTCATTTTTTCCTGAAGAGCTTCCGACAGGCTCTCCCCACGAATAAGTGCTACTGGTGTTGGTATGATGAGATTCCTCACTGGAATGAAAATTATTAGACTGGTGGTTGTTGGAAGTTGGTATGCTAGAATTAGATCCCTTCTTGCTAGACACATGTGGGCTCTCAGAACTAGCATCACTCTCAGAAAACAAACCTGAGCCACAGTGTTCCATCCATGCGTTATAGTAACGAACAACATGGGGGTGCTGCAAGGATGCAAGAGACTGAACTTCTCTCATGACCTTCTTCACCTGCTGAGGTTCTTCGTCTGCATCCACATCTCTGAATCTGATTTTCTTTACTGCATAACTCTGATTGTCAATTTTGTGACGAGCTTGAAAAACTTTTCCAAATGCTCCATGTCCAATCTCTGATATTTCTTCAAATTCATTATGATACCTTGATTTCTTTAAATTAAATACTTCATGTACAGGAATTGCAGGTTTACTTTTTACCAGTGTATTTTTAAGCGCTGTTTTGTTTTCATAGCTTGAAGGTAAAAATAATTGTGAATCTAAACTAAAAATAACTGACTGTATAACATCATAAAAAGAGGATTTATACTGCGATCGAATAGATGCATATTCTTCAAGATAGGCAACGGGAGAAACAATTTTTATCTTTTCCAATTGTTTACAAATAGAATTGAAAAGTGCTTTTGACCTTTCTGGATCTTTTTCGTACAAGGAGCAGAGGTGCTCCAAAAGAGATCCAAGAATTACACTTTGAGGTATATAAGAATTGACAGAATTTGGTCCATACTCTGAATTAGAAACACGACACAGCTCTTGATTAGTCTTTGCAGATCTTTTCAACAAAGATGAATTGCTTGTGCTATCAATATCAGATTGCTCATCATCTAATGTCAAAATGGGTTTTGCTATAGGAAGAGTAAACGAAACAGGTGTTCCACTAGCCATTTTGCTTGCATTGCAATAAGCTTGAGCATATACTTAAAATTAAAACAGAGCAGAACAGTATGTAATATTCCATTTACTATGATTCATTATTTCCACGTAAGTTCTGCCAATGCTGAAAAATACATAAGTTTTCAGATAAAACCATGCTTAGACATATAGAAAACAGAAGAATGTAGTACATATATATAGCAATAAGATGATGAATTTAAAATTTAGCAGAAATATTAATAGACAATGGCTAACTTAAGTACAGGTATGTCATGACACTTAAATATCAATCATGCATATAACAAATTTTAGACTTGTGGGGCAGTGGTTGAGTCCTGCACACTTGTTTGTTTGATTGAGGGAATATTTATCGTTGGACTAAAAAAGATTCTTTGGAAGTTAACCTTGGCATTTTACATATTTGTAGAGACCACCGGCGCCAAGCCCCGGGCGGGCCGCGCCCGCCGGACATTTCAGGAATTAAAAAAAAATTAATGCAATTTTAAGTCCCAAAATTTCTGTAACCATCTGCCACCTTCTGATACTAGCCTACTTACCTTATTCGCAGGGTTTTGTCGCCCTATTATAGGCCCTACTAGACCTACTAATTAAGCGATTAATTTTCGTCAATTATTGCCATTGCTACATTCATGCAACGTTAAACAACGTTGATTCGCCGTTAAACGAGCAAAAGTGTCCAGCCGCGCTGTTGGTCTCCGCTCTGCCACTTGTAGCCCAGTGATCTAAATCAAGTAAATTGTGCAAACCTGTGAGGAACTTCATTCGCGGCAAAAGTCTGACAGCAATTTCAAGCCTTAAAGCAGCCGGCGGCCATGGCCGCTAAGTAGTGCTTGAATGACTGCCTGTGCTACCTCCTCCGTCGGCCAAGTTTGGCCGCCGGTTTCTTCTAGCCAATTATTTAATTTTGCAATAGAATGATCGTGGATTAAATGTCGAAAATATGTAGTATCAAAGAGTGACGCAGAATTAGGTCAGCGCATCATAGTCACTACTGTTGTATTGAATATATCCAGCTGCGATCACCAGCGCTGTAGGTCTTGTTTGCGATTCCCGTTGTTTATTTTAACAAAGTGTTAATCCGAAGTGTTAATTTGCATCAGCTGGCAATATTGTCGTTTTTATATCGATTCAATGTTGTCGGACATTGAATCGTTGTTAAAAAGGAGAACTAGGTTAGTTGACATCCCTGGGTAAAACACGTGTCTTCATAGTTGAGAACGCTGTGGGTTAGTGACTTCACACCCTCAATGGTGACATCATAACGGAATAAATGGTCAGGTTTTATGAAAGGCGGTATGCAGTTGAAACAATTTACTGAGCTGCAAGCAGTTAAAACAATTTAGGGTCGTTAGATGGTCCCGCAATACCGGATTACAATCCCGATAAAGCATTTAATGCATGGTACAACGATTCTATTGCAGGACGTCGCCCAGACTTCAACAACGCTAAGTGATCATTTTAACATTGTTGCAACTTTAATGCTATTTATTTGTGCTATCGTTATTGTATTTTGGCCTCCAAGCACGCAGATTTGGCCGCCGAGAAGGAGCTCTCGGTAGGCCACGATGGCTGCCGGAAAAAAACACGAGTTTTAAGGCCTGAATTTCCACTGCCTTTACATCGTTTTAACATCGCCAGATGTTAAATCGGTATAAAAACTGTAGCATTGTTCTTCAAAGGAGTAATTTTCTCTCAAACGACGTTATCAATCGATTTGTGTTCGTATTTAAGCAAAGAAGAAAAGCAGGTAGTTTATCCGAACATCGCTAAACTTGCCAAGCTGTATTTGACCTTGCCGTGCACTTCATGCGAGGCGGAGCGATCTTTTAGCACACTGCAAAGAGTGAAAACCTACTTGCAAACAACCATGACGCAGAAACGTCTTAACCAACCATGCCTGCATCATGACCGCTCACAAAGAAGAAGTTGATGTACTTGACAAAGACAAAATAATTGCGCAGTATATCTCCGAAAGCACTGTTCGGAAAAACACATTTTTTGTTTAACTATGCTATGAAGCGCCGTTTGTAAAAAAGTGTTTTATACCTTTCGTTCTTTTCCCCACTATGGGCTTCTCGGGAGCTGAATTGCCGTAATATCGCTTCTGCGTTGCATTACAACATCTTGTTTCTTATCTGTGCGCGTGCACCCGCTAGGAGCGACTTATCGTATGAACCCACCGATGTATTGTGTGTGTGTTATCGTGTTGTATCAACAATAGTAATGTAATTATGGAACTAGTACAGTATTGCAGTTTTCGTCCCGCAACCCGCACATACCAATCACAAAAAATATGCGAAACTGAATTACCAGGACCAGATGTTGTTGCGTACCAATTATATTTATTACTTGTTTCCAAATCGTGTTAGAGGAGACATAGACTTAAATGTAAAACTAGGCTAGCCCAACAACCTAGCAAAATCACCCTTTTGAAAAACGCACAAAATAACCTTTATGACGTGACAGTATGTGTTCGCCCGCCCAGCTATTTTGAAAACTCGGCGCCTATGGTAGAGACTTTCAACCACCAACACAGGCAGGTCACAGAGATTACCAAAGTGAAGTTTCCTCTTGTTGTCTGTTAGTTATTTCATACATTTGATGCCGTTGAATGGAAAGCTTCTCTTGAAAGGTGTTACTTAATCCAATACCCTGAGAGATGAACTAGCACTGTTTCATGTATGAAGCAAGGTGCTTAGCCATCTAAATGGGTAGAACAAAAATGTAAACACAAGTTTGATGATAGCAATGCAACTACAAACATTTTGATACTATTATCTGATTGCTGCATGTACCGTAACTGCAGAAAATTACAACTATTACAATTCTGGTTAAACTTGGGAGAATTCATTAGAACTGTGTTACACAACACAGTACAATGTCAGCAAACCCACTGCCCAGAGTGGGTCTGCTACTATTCGGTGAGTCCGATTCGGTGAGTTCCTAACCTCTAACCCTAAAACGGCAATGATAATTAGGCTACGGTACCCAATAATTTTAAAAAAAATTGAAAAATTCACCGAATAGGGATCGGACTCATCGAAACGGGCCATTCCGGCCCAGAGTATGCTGGACAGTGGATAATTAAACATTGGCTGCCTAAAACATTTTCCTGCAAATTGTTGCAATCAAACTCCTTTCTTCATTTAATGATGTCCGTTACATCACAATGAAAACACTGACTCCTTTCTACATTATAATGCAAACACTCAGTAAATGCAATCATTCCTTTTGTCCATGTTTTCACCTTAACGAAGATCAGCTGCACAAAGATTGAATCTTCATAATATGATGTCTTGGGATGCACCTAGTTCGTACTATGAACAGTTCGGACCGTCAGTTCGTACCTTGAAAAGATCGAGAAAAAAAATTAAAAAAAGCCGAAGTCGCTGATCGCAGTTTCCGCAAACATTTTTCCGTAGTTTCCGCTAACTCTAACCATAGAGTAATCTATGCTCTAACCCTAACCCTCGCTGATCGCAGTTTCCACAAAATTTTTTCCGCAGTTTCCGTTAACCCTTACCCTAATTCTAACCATAGAGTAATCTATGCTCTAACCCTCGCTGATCGCAGTTTCCGCAAACATTTTTTCGCAGTTTCCGCTAACCACAGTTTCCGCTTACCCTAACCATAGAGTAATCTATGCTCTTACCCCTTACCCTGGCTGATCGCAGTTTCCGCCAAACATTTTTCCGCAGTTTCCGCTAACCTTTACCCTAACCCTTGAGTTTGTTTCAAATTGTTTAGGGAAACTCCGATCAACGACTTCGGCTTTGTGCTATTAAATTGCGGTCAGCGACTTCGGCTTTTTTATTTTTTTTATTGATCTTTTCAGGGTACCATACGAACTGACTGTACAAATGGTTCAAGGTACGAACTAGGTTGCACCTATGTCTTGCACATGCAAATACAGCCACTTGTTTTTGTAATGACTGCTTGTGAGCTTATATATTTCTTATTTAAGTTAGTCGTACAACTTATAGGCTACCCTTAGCCTCCAAACACCTGCTCCAAGACATTTATACAATAAAACGAAGTGTGTATGCAAGAAGTAAATCCTGATACAATTATCCGATTTATTTGTTTAAGTGGTATAGGTACAAATGACCAATGACTCTACTTAACATTAAAGAGGATTTAGTTCGACGTTTTGGATTTTGATTCAATTTAATGATTGTGTTGAATCAAAATCCAATCAAAAACAAAATGTAGCCTAATATATAAATTGTGATCATATGCGCCGACTTCCGGGGGGGCGGCGTCCCCCGTGAATTTATGATTGAGGGGCAACAAAAATCGCTATTACAAGTGGTGTTTCAAAGATAAAATACTATACGAAAGAGATTTTGATCATTTAATCGGACTTAAAGAATGCCGAAAGCGAAAAACAGCCTACGTTGCTCTCGCCCGCAAAACAGCAGCTGATCGCATGGCTTTCTCTGGAACGTGAATTACTACTGAGATGCGCACGGCATGCACGCTCACAGTCACACACTGCTTATCTTCCCGCGCGTGAGGAGCAACTTCAAAGTCAAAACGCGTGGTAGCGAAAAAGCAAATGCGAGGTTGCATGTTTATTCTTATTTCACGAGTTATCCAAACGTCCGTTGGATTTTTGGTGACTTCAAATATGAAATCGATTTTAGTAAACTTTATCGAGTTGAAACATCGACGCAACGAACAATTACGTGAATACAGCTTAAAGAAAAAATGCATTTTTCAAAACTATCATCCGTGTTTTGCTTCAATAAACACTGTATTGATGTAAATATTGTGAAAATATATACATCTCATTCATTGCCATACACTCATCATTATACACTCCTGCGCTACCGTGTAGTAGCCTATAGTACTCGAGTAGCCTATAGGTCGAACCCCTACTTTTGAGCTGAAAATCGGTGATATTTCTTTCTCCAGTGTATAAGTCGAATAGCTTCCGACACTACCATTCGATGGTTCATCTAAGTATTGGCATTAACATACTTGGAGGACATTTCAAAGTAGATCTTAGAGTAACTTATGCTGCTGGAATAGTCACGTAACTATTCAGGGCAATATCAAGTAAACCAGCTAAATTAGACACGCTATTTTCAACGAGGTCTTCCCGCTGTGAGATCAATTATGATTTAACAGAACGCATTTTTTTGTTCACAATGTGTGAGAATTAAATCGAAAACCGATAAAAGAAAAGGTGTTTTATGGTCTTGGTCGCAGATATTGCCTGCATTAACGTCGTCTCTTACCGCTATTATCACCTAGCCAACCTGACATCATTGTTTTATGCGGTCGCTAAGGTTAGACATCGACTTCAACGATCATGGAATGTTACGTAATTACTGTATATCCTACACGCAATAATAAAAAAATTGATCTTTTCAAACAGCTCTTTCTGCTGTTTTGTCTCGTGAGCTTTGCATATATTGCTCAATGCTCAACAAGTGCATAAAGTTTAGAATTGACAAGAAATCATTGAATATGAAAATTAAGTTTGAACCACTGCCAATACAGGTATTCAAAACTTTTACTTCGGCCTTTTACTCCGTAATCTACGTCCGCAATGATTTTTCTGCAGCAAAAATGAGTACATTTTGTAAACTGCAGAGCTGGAGACAACAGCTTGTCCCGTGTATAAGTTGAACCAACCTGTCTTTGAGGTAAAAATCACTTGCTAACATCTCGAGTATATACGGTCATTCGATAAAAGACTAACTTATTAAGACTTTAGATAAAAAACAAAAGAGAAAACACTTCGCCGTTGTTAACGCTTTGAAGGTAAGTAATTAGCAAAACGAGCGAAACGAGGTAATAAAACTGATAGCGGGTTTCCACTCTGCTTGAGATTATGATTTTTTTGCGTTTTATTTCGATAGCTTCACTGTCTTGATCGTTATTCACTCGCACGAAAAGGAAATGAATCGGCTTGTTTTCCAACTGTTCCAATTATGAGCTAACAATATCAAAGTTTTTTGCGACTAGGCATACTGCATGCGTAAAAGTAAAAGTAATCGTTTCAAGCAGCGATTCTAATAAATTCGGTTTGCGATCTAGGTGTCAATATAAACAAGACAGTAAGCTTAATCAAAGGCTATTTTAATTGAGTAAAATAGCGTTCTCGTTATGACGTCATCACCTTTCTCGCCCCCCAAGGTTTTTTGAAAAGTCGGCGCCTATGATTGTGATATCATCAACAAAAATCTTGAACAATGAGTGTGAAAGTGAGAAAATTTAGCTTTTATGAAAGCAGTTATCAAAATTAATTATTGGTATCAGTATCACACTTGTCAATTTTAGCTCTTAAGTTTTGTTCCCATTTTTTTTTATAGGCCCCCAAAGTTTGGTCTACGAAAAACGTATGTAGCAAATTGAAACCTTTATAATCATATTAAGCAGCAAAATAATTCTATATTTGGTTCAACATACGGGTTCTCTGACAACTTTTTAATCTACATTTTTGGATTTCTTGGGTCTTAAACTATCTGTCTAGCAATTTTCAGTCTATTTGTGTGAGTGTGATCATCATTCGCTGAAGAAATTGGAAAAATTCGGTGAAGCGGAACAGGCATAAATTTGCGATTTTTCTAATGACCAACTTCACTAATATTTAAAATTTTATAAAAATATTTTTTGCATTCTTCATAATTCTGTGACATCTATAAGTATGCCAAATTTCAGTAAAATCTACGACATGTGGTGAAATCCATTTGCTTATTTGGCATGAATTGACCCTTTATCAAACTCATGAGAGAGAGAAACCTTTTATTTTGTCTGTTGCGAGAGTAGTACCAGGTAGTAGGCCTAGGCTACGATACAATTATAAACAATATGAATACGCTTGATCTTGAGTGCTGAACCACTGAGCAAACGAAGAGGGCAGGGACCCCCCAAATTTATTCTCGACCCGGATCCAAAAAGCACCCCTATTGGACATCTTCCTCAACGCTACTAAAAACAACCGTCAGAATGAAAAATGAATAGAAAGCGAAATTGGGCAGACCACAAAACAATCAGAATAATGACAGCCTATTAATTTAAAGATTAGATAGGATTTGACAACAAAACGTAGGCTAATTGAAATATCTCATAGCAGAAAAACTGGACGCTTCATTGCCTCCACGGTCGACAAAAGAAAAGAGAATGATGGTGAAAAATAATAAACTAATGATAAACGGCCGGAAGGTGCAAACATGAATGAATTTAAAACTTCAGACGAAAAGTACAGGTGTAAGACTGTAGGTTATCTTGTGACATTTGAAGTTGAGAATAGCCAACCATAGTTTTGAGCCATGATAACCAGTGTTGTACGCGTCAATGAAATAAATTGACGGCGTCAGCGTTAGCACGAATTGCTTAAAAACTTTACGGCGTAAACTACTGCGTAAGGTCTTAAAGAAATTGACGGCGTCAGCGCTAATTTCTAGCGCTATTTTAGCCAGGGTCTCACAAAAACGGAAGTATTCGACTTCTAGCGAGTTTTGTTTTTGAGACTGTTTCGAGCTGCGAAAGACGAATTCGTCTTTTCTCAACTCAGATTAACCCAGGATACGCAGTGACGTTGGGTGGCTTAAACTGTTGGGAAAGCAACTTGGAAATATGCTGCAGCAAGGTAGTAGGCACGAATTAAAGGGCGTAACCGTCGGGCGCCCGTCGGGCGAAGCCCGAAGGCGTGTTGCCGAAGGCAACACTTCCAGCGGGAGGTCTGGGGGGCCTCCCCCAGAAATTTTTGAAAAACACTTCCAATTTGGTGCGCTCTGAGAGCATTTCCAATACAAATCAAAAATAAAAATCTGTCAAATTGTGCTTCGCCTATGTCGTGATCATACATCCATTTAATGTTTAGAAGTCATGAACAATCCTAATTTTAACGTTGCAGGACCAAAATCCAGTGTTAGACATGGAATAATAGTTGTCTAAATATTTAATTCGTCATGAATGTTCATTCTCAGATATTCAGTTAGGCCTACACTACAAAAACTAACACTTAGGTCTAAACATTACAACTGCAAGCAATTTGTACAAAAAGCTGGATAAGTTTGCCTCCAGCGTATAGAAGCTTAACGAACTAAATATTGCATCCGCATCTGAACGTTGATTGGCGAAGTAACGTTATATCAACGTTGTAAAAAGGGCAAAACCATGACTATGAAAGCTAGTAGGCTAAAGTACATGGCGAGGAGACATCAAAAAACAGCAACAATCTTTTCGCCTTTATGATGCTGTGCTGTGTACCGTGACGAGAGACCATTCTGTTCGTATGACGAGATAGTCTAGCGATTGTGGGTTACGCATTGACGTCACTGGGAAAGCAACTCTAACCATAACACATCTGAATTGGCTAAGCAGCTGGTGACGTTTTGCAAAACGAGTGAGGATTCGATAAAACGAAGGCGTTTTTTGACGTTTTTGAACGTGGGGAAAGCAACTTTGCAAGTTGCTTTCCTAGAGCCTCAGTGGTTGTTTCTGACAGGAGCGTTTGCGTTAATTGGCATTTATAGGCAAGACATGCGGTTTGGTGAGGACTTAGACTACTCACAAGCGTTACGAGTAATTCTAGTCACGAACACAGTAATTTTCAAGTTAAAACAGACGTGATAAAAATAATAAGAAGTTAAACCTAGAATTCAGTCATTACATTTTGCATAGTTTTCGCTCAGGTAAACACTGCTTTCCTTGCTTTCCCTCACCGATCGTCACTGAGGATACGATAAACAAACTTGAAACTGCATAATTGGATAGACGAACGCTGCCACAGAAAAAGATTGTTCATTGCTATCAGTCTGAAAGTCAAAACGTCAAACAAAATTTAACTCTCATTGTGAAAAGAGATTTTCCATGCAAACGAAAAATGACGCATATAGCGCGTGACGCTTAAAATCGGCAAAATAGTTGACGGCGCTATCACTTCCGTCAACTAAAAAATCATCTGACGGCGCTAGCCTCAGCGTCAACAAAAAGTTGACGCCGTCATTTGACTGACGGCGTCATTTGACTGACGGCGTTTACGCCGTAAAGTTTTTAAGCAATTCGTGCTAACGCTGACGCCGTCAATTTATTTCATTGAACGTACAACACTGATGATAACTAACTTCAGTTTGTTGATGATAACTATTGCTTTGTAGGCTATTGCTGCCGATTTGTTTTTGCTTTTCCCCGGGATTTTCCTAAAGTTTATTATTATTATCGTTCATCCCTACAGCTCAGTTGGTGTTCCAGACAATTGTTCACCAAATCAAACGTCATATAAAACCGTTCAGGTCTACTGAATCTTAGCGTAGGCTATTACGTAATGGAATATTTCTAAAAAATGAGCAGATTGCACCACCGTTTGCAAGACCTGTAAAACATTGCAGCTGCGGTATAACATTACATCGTCGTTAAATCTTTAATTACTTGAACAGGTGTAAGCCAAACTTGAACAGGTGCTTGAATAGCTTATCATTGCTGATGGATTATTACGTCACAGTAGCTGCCTACGTGCGTTTGAAATATTGCAAGCTATTCCATCATTCTTAAAATTATTGCTTGAAAGTTGGTCGCATATTTAACTGTTTTGCTTAGTGCTTGCCAGCTGGACGAAATTTCCGTCTTTTATCTCAGTAATTTGTATTGTAGTGACAAGTTTTTAGTGGCGTACTGTGTTGCGTCGCAATTTCGACAGCCTTGGGGCTATTTTTACAGAAATACAGTTTTTGAATAGCGTTTCAGAAGAGTGTTTCTTTTCGGTCATTGCATACAGACGAACGGATCTGGGAATCTTATGTTACAACTTTCCCACGAAGAGATTGTGGTTTACCGCTGTGGCCAGTTGGTTAAGCCTCAACTTTGTTTACAAAAAATCTTCAAGCCGGGATGGTTTGACTTTCAGAGGTAAATACTAGAATCTGACCATGGAATCGACAAGGAAAAAAATTAATTTCCTGTTTTTGAAACATCTCACTTTTTTTTCTTACAGCTCCTGCTTCTCTTTCTTATTTAATAATTGTGTAATGGTTTATCTTTTTGAAGACCATACTTTTTTCCCTTTCAGTTCATGCTTTAGCCTACTTTCATCCTTGTCGATTCTATGGTCAGGATCTAGTGCTTTGGCCCAGTAGGGTAGCCAAAAAAAAATGGGGGAGCAAATATTTGATAAATTAAAGAGAACGACAAAGTGTTTGATTTAAGACATCGTCACCTGATGTTCAGTGGCGTATCCTGCTGGGTGGAGCAAGAGAAGCAATAAAACAGGTGAGGGTTGCAATAAAACAGGCCTGCCGAAGGCACGCATATACTAGGGGGGTCCGGGGATTTGCTTTCCCGGAAATTTTTTTGCAAAATTGCACTCAAATAATGGATTATAGTGCTTTCTGGAAACACTTTTAGGGTAATATTTGTATGAAATTTATTAACAGATAAACAGCTATTAGGCTGACTTATTGAAGGCAGCTCTTACACACGAACGGGCAAAAACCGCGGCTAAAATTAGAGAGCACCAAAAGCTCAGCCACCGTAGCCTATATAAAAACTCAAAAACTACACAAAAACCCAACAGAGTAGGACTAAGCGATTCTGAAATATTATCACATGACTCTGGAAAAACGTAGAAACTCGTCGAAACGTCCCAAACTTAAAGTCACGTAGGCGACGCCCAAAGCGGCAAAGAAAACGTTTAAGATATGACCTTGAATTAATTGAAAAGACATAAACCATCAATCTAACCCTAAATATAGGCTAATTGTTTCTTGTGACATACAATTATACATTTAAATTAAAATCGCAGGTTCCAGGAGTTAGGACTGATAGTGAAATGACACAATCGGCAAAAAGTCTGAATGTGACAAAATACTTCGTTCATTTGTTTTTACAAAATTTATTGGTGTCTTTCTGTGTGTCTAAAACAGGTTCTGGGGGGTGTTAATTGCCAGATGTCTTGGAAAACGATATAAATTTCTGCAAATTTTATTATATTTTTAACAAAGGGCTCAACTTCGGAATCCAAACTTTGAAAATTGGGCGGGAGGCATGGCACCTTTCGCCCCCCCCCCCGGCTACGCCAATGCGTTAGGCCTACCACTTTCAGGGTGTGTGCTTGAGCAATGCATTAAAGAACTCCTCTATATTTAGCGGCACACCATGAATAGATCAGCTCACAGACAGAAATACTTTAACTACTAGAAACTTCACTATGTCAAACTCTGTGACCGGGCCATGATAGTGACTTAGGGTCATGATGGTGATTTAGGCCAGTAAGTAGGCTGCACTACTACTATTATCAGTAACAACATTGAAAACTGTAAAGTTTTGACGTTTTTGTTGAACAACCCAAGTCAGAGGTTCTCAAACTGTGCGTCACAGGTGCGTGCTCTGGTGCGTGGTTTAAATTCTTCAAGGGCGTCGTGCAATGATTCCGCTTCGTATCTAAACTCAACTGCGTAATAGGCCTAAAACGCTTAGGTTAGATATTACTATCCCTTCACCCTTGACATGTGCAATAGAACTCATTATGACAAAGTTGTAGCAATCGATTATGGTTTAACAATCACATAACGCAATTCTAATTCACTTCGCTGTAAGATAAATAGAAGGTGGAGACACAAGCAAATAAATAAAAATGGCAGAAATTCCTATCGAAGGTGCGTCCTAAGTCCAACAAACTTTTCCAAAAGCTCCGCAGCAAAAAAACCCTCGAAAACCACTGACTTAGGTGTCGCGTCATAAACTCTTGAGTCGCTCTGTATAAATTGAATTATGACACAATAATGTGCATTGTGTAATCTGAAAGTTCGCGCAAATTCTACTATTTTATTTTAACTATTGTCAGCTTCAGTGAATTTTTCGCGACTTCCACGCACCACAGTTCGGAAACCACTGGGCTATGGGTTTAGTTTTTAGATTTACTATATCTAATCACGCAAAACGAGTTATTTTGTTTCAAGTTAGGATAGGTGGGTGATGAATTGTGAAAAGAGGTAAGTTGATTGAGTGCGATATAGCGTTTTGAATTTTGAAAAGATTTCATTGATTCCGTTATCATTATTCCAATAATAAGTGTTTTTAAATTGAACATGCAACTAATCACTCCGAGATAATAGCCTATTCAGTGATATGAATATAGGGCTACAGTAGGCTACTTAGCCTACTCTTTTTGTATTGATGGTCCGCCATGTTTAAATAATAGCTTACATTAAAGGGGTCATGGAGTTCAAAAGGTCGGCTACAACTGGTCTAAACTACGGTAAATTGTAAACTTCTGTACATTTTTAAATTGAACATAATGGCTTCGAGATCATTTTCAATGATATGAATGTATTTACTTTTTTTATTCGTATCAGTTCTCCTGCAAATTTCAAATTATGCATTTTTGAATTCATGTTGTTTAAAAGGTTGGCGACCGCTGGTTTAAACTACACAAAAAAGGGTATAATGAAAACAATTTATAGCCTAGCCTACTGTCAATAACAGTGGCGCCGGAGCTATTTTTCTCTAGGGGGGGGGGGGGGGGCTGAAGATGCTGTAGTGTTGTCAGCTTCTGGGGGGCTTCGCCCCCCAGATCCTCCTTATATGGGTCAGCAATTAAAAGTGGTACTAGCCTATAAGCATTCGGTCCCCTCCGGTGTAAGAGACGACGCCAAAACACAT
The DNA here is from genome assembly GCF_918807975.1 of Aplidium turbinatum. Taxonomy (NCBI): domain Eukaryota; kingdom Metazoa; phylum Chordata; class Ascidiacea; order Aplousobranchia; family Polyclinidae; genus Aplidium; species Aplidium turbinatum. The sequence continues at coordinate 54,615,505 of NC_137472.1, forward strand.
AGCCTACATTGTAAATTATGACAAATGAAAAACGGCAACAACAAAGCAACTGTTCAGAAAATTCAAATGAAAACGTACAAATTAGAAAGTGATTTGAAAACGATAGTTTGTGAAAGTGAGTTCTCACACGCTTCCGAAGATTGCTTTTCGCTCAGGTGTTTTCTCTATGAACTGTGTCATGAGTTCTTTGACATCGACAGTGTCCAAAATGTTTTGGTGGACATGCATCAACGCAAGATGAGTAGCCTAAGTCTTTTTTGTGTGATTGAGCTTCTCAACCACGTTTTCAAGCGTCTTAGAGCAGAAAAAGAACGTTCTGATGATGCAGCTGAAGCAGAGAGGCAAAGGCAGAGCTCCACGAATTTTCGCAATTCTTTGAAAAGATCTAGTGTTTGAAGATTTAGTCAGGCCCGGATTTGGGGGGGGCAGAGGATGCAGGTGCCCCGGGCCCCCCTTTTGAAAGGGGCCCTCCGACGTGGAAAAAATGTGATTTTGTGTTATTTTTTTCTTTTAGCCTTTGATGTTTCTACAGAATTCTGTGCAGTGCAGGATTAATGCTACTGTAGACGTAGTACTTTTTCGCCGGGAGCCCCCCGATGTAAAATTGCTCCGGGCCCCCCATCATCTAAATCCGGCCCTGGATTTAGTTGTGATAATATCTCAGCAACCTTTTGAACGGAGTTTGCGGTTTTTCCACTTACAACTTCGCTGAACAAGGAAAGTTCCGTTTTTAGGCGATCTTTTTTGATGGCATCGGATAAGCTGTTCTCAGTAGCCTATCAGATCTTTCCTCACCATTTGCACAGCTCAGAAGGGCCTTCTATCTGTTGGCTGCTGTAAGCAGATCCGCCTGGTCGAATCTTCGATCAAGCTCAGCTTAAACCAAATCAAGGGCTTCAATGTAGCCTATTACCGTTTCCACGCTCTTTCTCCCGCAGACGACAACCATCGGATTCTTCTGTGTTTCGAAACCTTGCTGGAGTTTTGCCCACTCGGGGATCCTTTGGCGTTTTTAGGTTTATCGGCAAACGTAAAGACGTTTGCTGCATCCATAAGCTTGGAAATGGATTCATCTTTTCTGAGATTTTTGATCCGTTTGTGGAGAATGGCGATGGATTCCAAAACTGAAGAAGCAGAAATCTTCTTGTTTTGGAGCTGTCTTGCGACGGCTTCTGCAGGCTGATAAACTTCACCACTGCAGGTAATCGCAATATAAAGCCGCATCGTGCGTACTTGTTTTACAAAGCCGAATATTTTTGCACGTGCGTCTCCTCGCATTGCACTATCTTCTGTCATGTCGGTCAGTCATTGCGACAGGGTAGGGTAGCACTTAACAACACGAGCGAGGCAAAAGCACGAAAGCACTAACGAGTAGGACGCAAACCCAGCAAATTGCAGGCAACTTCATCGGAACCAAAAAGCGACATGAATGAAGATTTACGCATAGACGATTCACGAATTACAACTGCAACACTTTGAACGAAGTTTAAGGCATCGGCAATAAGCCTCGATTCCTTTACAACGTCTTGCAAAATCAAATCGAGAGCATGATTACTGCAGTGAATGTATACCGATCCAGGGCATAATGCTTTAAGTTTGGCCCGCACTCACTTCTAGCAACCAGACATAGGCCTACTGTATTTTCTGCACCGTCAAGACAGTAGCCTTGAAGGCGTTCAATCGGAAAATTCAGCTGGGAAAACAAATCGGTAATACACGAAAACAACGTTTCCAATTTCGAATCGGGAGCATTATAAAACCCAAGAAAAACGTTTTGCAACACGATTACTGAAAATATGTTATGTACCTGAAATTTTTAGAATTTTCTAGGGGGGGCTGAAGCAATTATCGAAATTTTCAGGGGGGGCTGCAATAGCTCTAGGGGGGGCTGCAGCCCCTTGAGCACCCCTACTTCCCGCGCCCTTGGTCAATAACCTACATCAATAGCCTATGCATTCATATACCAGCTTTGCATCTACCATGATATTGTTTCATGTAGCAAATTTTGAAAATCGTCCAAAGTGTTTCCATTTTTTTGTAATCCATCTCGTGACTCTACTAATAACATTAAAATGAGAATGTTACAGTAATTTCATCGTTTAGTTATTTTAGTTGAGTGAGCATTTTTATGGTTCTTTGTAGGCTATTTATTTATTTTTATTTTTTGCTATTTTTATGGTTCTTTTTTGCTTCGTTTAGTCATTTAGTGGTTCTGCAAAAGAAAGATCTCGATTTCTGAACACTGTTTTGCCGATGTGTATTTTAAACCTTTTAGTTTGGCCATCGTTTTTTTGTTGTTGGTGCCAAGCTCGTGTGTTTACTTTGTCGTTCTCTGCATGTTTGCGCTAACAATAATAAAAAATAATTAATTATTTTTTACTTAGCCTTTGATGGAATAGGACCAACTTTCTTATCAGCTTTTAATTTTTAACACATGCGTGGCCTACGCCCCAGGCCAAGTTAACCTGGTTGAACGAACGAACCGAGCTAGAAAACGTTGCACAAGCATGGAAAACTTGTTTTGAGGAGCAGCTTTTACATAAAAAGTTTCTCCACGGACCCTCTGTTGTAGGCTGTAGGCTATTAAAGGTACAGTACCACATGGAACTAACTTGCTTTGTACAATAGCCTAATAGCTTATAAGTAACTCAAAAGAAACAGAACACCTTTGAGAAGGCACCTTTGTCCATGCTAAAAACCAATTTTAACACAAATTTGGTTGTAACCTAGTTTACGGCAGTTTGTAATTCTTTAAACATTGTAGGCTCCAGCACAAAAACTCTACAGGTTTAGCAAATCACATTTTGTCTTTAAAAGATGAACTCAAAATCAGTTTGCATGTAAAACCGCTTTTCAGTTTCCATTTTCTGTAGGGAAATAATTTTTGTTGTTTATCGCTTTGTGCTATTTTGAGCAGATATTTGAGTTAGGTTTTTTTTATCTTGATCTTGTCATGCCCACGCGCACGTGCAAAATTGTGTACAGGCTGATAGTGAAACAAACAGACATGTGCAGGGAGAAATACATTGCAGTAATGACAAAAAGATTAGAGCAATAGTTAGGTGCAATTTTGCAATTTGTTTTTCTAAGATTCTACTGCTTTTGCGTCAATAGTTTGAGTTTAAGCATTGAAAACTGATTAGTTCTGTCTCATCTTTTCAAACCATTGAGATACGGTAACGAGTTTAAATTTTCTGCGGCCGTTAGCTTGATTTTAAACAACAGCTGCAATTTAAATTTATTTTCGGACTTAGGATTTGAAGAAAATAACGGTAGGCCAATGATAAAAATGAACAGTTTTTAACTTTGATAATAATAGATATCGTGATATTTCAGTAAATAAAATTTAGCTGAAAAAAGAAAGGAACAGTATTTCAGTGTGTAGCCTATACTATCAATTTAATACATAAAAGCTTTCGGATTGCCTTGAAATTTTATTGAACATAGTTTTGCTTTTTGGCTGTTCGTTAGGCTATTTGTGTGCAATAGCGGACTTGTCCATCAGAAATATTTAACAAATGAAAACTGATTTACCCTAAACCAGGGGTGATGAACCTTTTTGCGGTCGCGGGCGTCAATTACAATTACATAGCGTCAATGAACCTTTTTGCGGTCGCGCGCGTCAATTACACATGAGTTATCGGGCCACACAACTTTTTAATCGTAACCTACTATGAAATTTTTTAAAAGCGACTCAAGATATTATTCATGAAAAGTAACAAACGGCAGATGAAAAGTAATAAAACCCACACAATTGAAATTATCTTAGGCAGAATCGAAACATAGGCTACAACAGTAAAAAATAAAAACAAATCAACTTGAGCAAAAAGGATAGAGCAACAGTACTTGCACTGATAATGAAGACAGTTTAATTTTCGAAGCGTTTGCTTTCATACGAGTATGATTTCTTCTTTTTTTTGGCTCTATCCTTTTTGCTCAAGTTGACTAAATGTTTCGACCATTATGCTCCGAAACAACAAATCAGTTAATGGAATTTCTTTTTCAAACAACAAACAAAAGCCCATGCGAATCATACAACTGAAGCTATCTAATGCAGCATTGAAGTATAACATATTAAAAAATAACATTGAAGCATTGAATTTTTTGCTTAGTGAGATTTTTGGAAAGTTTTTTGCTTGACTAAGCGTTCAATATTAGGTCTTCAATATATTCAAATATGTATTTCATCTGTCAGCCTCGACCTGTAACGACTTTTTGTAAAGTGCATTTTAGAAAAGAACTGTTCGCATAGGTAGCCTACGTGCTGCCGAAAACAGCTTTGAGATGTCTTTTGTCTTTAATGCATGAGCGATTGTCAAATTGTTTTGCGGGCCGCACAAAATTTTTTGACGGGCCGCATGCCGCAGGTTCGTCACCTCTGCCCTAAACCGAGCCCTAAACCTACACTAGAACCGTAAACGATGCCTACTTGAAAAATGGCAATGCCGTAATGGATTTTTGGGTTTCAGAGTAACAGAGCTTCAGACATATTTCAAATGTGTTGGCTAAATTCGACTTTTAGCGTAGACGCCGCGACTCTGCTAAGTTTATCATAGTTTAACGTCTGAATATATCTGTTTGAAACAAAGTTATCATTTTCTCCAGTGTAGACACTGCAAAAGAAGAAGTGTCCATTACCTTATACTGCATGGTTCGGTTAGACAAGAAACTAAATAAAAACAAAACGTGATATTAGTAATAGGCGACAAGACACACAATAGTTTTCAGCTTTTCATTAAAAGTATTTTGTACAACATTGGTTTCTAATCAAAGTTTATTTTTACAGCGTTTGGTTTGAGACACATGCAATCGTTTAATAGGCCTATAGGTTTACTTTGAGAGCAAAATATCGCAAATGCAAGGTACCTGAGATCAGAAATGTTTAGACTGTTTATAATTATTAACAGTTCAGACTTGATTTAGTTGTTATTACACGTATTTTTTGTTTTAAATTTTTGCCAAATAACTGTTGCATGAGTTACCCAAGACGCTGTAGCACGTTTCTGAAGCACTAATTAAACTGAAAGATTAGATTGCTGTGCAAGTGCTAGCATTGGGTATTTTTGAAATGAATGCCGGTTCCCAGTATAGTCTACTACCTTTGTAATAGGAAGCATAAACAAAAACACTCAAAGTCAAACAATTGACAGTCGCCCTGAAAACTGGAAAAAAAACTGGGTCAGCATCGTCTACAAAATTCAGATTAGAGAAATAAAACAAAGTTTCAGCGGGTTTAAACCCGCGGAAGTTACTTTGTTTTATTTCTCTATATGGTTCAACACAGCAAACTCTCTACCAAAGCTTTAAAATTCAGATTAATTTGAGTATCTGCATCTACAAATTATTATGGCACATAGATTAAGGTAAAAGGAAGTTAATTTCAACTGAATTCAGGCGAGATTTTAATTGAGTTTCTTAAAAAATTTAACTTTTTGTTGCCCAATATAGAACTGCTTCGGTTCTCGATTTTAGAACTGCTTCAGTTTGAGGCAAAAATAGCTTAAGATTATAGGCTACGAGCGGTTGTTCCTTATAAGCTGCTATTGTACATATCCCACGAGATTCTAGTATGCTCGTGACATCTATTTTGGTTCCAACAAATAAAAAGTTTTTGATACATCAAAAGTTTTTCGTGAAAGTCCACTTTCATTATCTATTGTCAAAAAATTGAAACTAGTAAGCTCATAGCCCATCAGTTTGCAGTGGGTTTGCCTAGTCTTGGCTTTGGTGTTTTAGCTGCATATAGCATGGCTGCATAAAACACCAACGGGATGTTTTTGCAAAAGGTTCTTTCAGCATATTGCATAGGCTACTAAAATGTGTTTATACAGTTAGAGTTAGAACAACCTAATCTTGTTACATCGGAAACCGTAATTTCCATTTTCTACAAGGTTTACTGTAAAATTACGTCTGATTGAATGAAAAAAAGAAGATTCAATTGTTTAAGTTTAAGACATAAAGTTGCATAAAAATATCGTCATTTAATTGAAAAAAAGACAAGTTATTTATCAATTTTATGTGCGTTCAAACCAGAACAGCTCATCCGTTGTTTTTTAATTCAGCTGGGCGTGTTTGTTTTTTTTAAAGCGATTGGCTTGAGAGACACACCAGATTATCCCTTGTTTTCATAAAACAAGACTTAAACAAAAATAGCCGACTGCTGAAGGCTAATCTGCTTTACCATCTGTCGCGTTGGTTGTTACAGAGGATTGGGGCTATCGGTAAGATACCGACATGAGCCATCTGAAAGTGATGATGACGGCATAGAGGATGACGTTGCACAACATGTTAGCCTGAGGTAATTCTTCAAGTTATAGAAGAAGAATTCCAAACAGAAATCATACTGTGCCCACTACGATCGGATCAAATACTGAACCAAGTGTTAGCTTCTAACTATATTTTACATCCAGTTAGTCTTGTGATACTTTTTTTACCAGTCTAGAGTAGAGTTGGATGCTGATTGCTGATACCAGTCTAATATGCTGTGCTAATGCTTACTCTAAATAATATACTGTATATTTCAGTCAATATGAAATTTTAAACATGCGTAATGTAAATGCTCAACGAGGACGACCTATTTTATAAAAGGTTTTGTACAATCTGAAGTAGAATTATGGACTTGTGCAATTGCACTGACATCGTACACAGCTTTAATCTTCTGTCTACATCACTTCTCATGTATTTGGACGGTAAGTAGTTTTGGTCTGAAAAGCAACTTTTAAAGCAGTTTTTGGGCATTTAAAAACATGTTGTGACTTGTATGACGATGCAGCCTGTTTGTCAATTTTAGTTTTAGCAAACAATAAAACTGCCGTTGTTCTCAAAACGTTTTTGAAGCAATTAATAGATTTATCAAATGTTTGAAGTAATATGAAGTAGCCTACTTACAGCCCTTTAAATGTTCGTGATTGATTATTATTATCGAATAACCTTTTGAACTGAAACTGTATAATCCCATTGCTGGCTGACTTGTGTGGAAAGAGTTATCAAGCATATTTAATAAGATCGTGAGAAGAAGAGGGGATTGTACCTAAAAACATCTGTCAGATTGGCTCATGAGTCATGATAGATAGATGTTTATTGGCTGCTGCAAAAAAGAGGACCATGAAGCTCATTACAAGTATTGCCTTTGAAAAGAAAGTGTTGTATATGTGTGGCAAGTATAGCAATAGCTTACACAGTAGCGCAGCAGATTGCAAAGTTCATCACATGCATAGATTGATATGCTTGATTTCTCGCTCTTAGAAAAAAAAAGGATGATCACGACAACCCTAAGCAGTAATTGTACATGCAAATGTCATCAGCAAATCTACACAAACACCAACGACTTTTACTTGACTTGAAAACCAAGCAACTTAGTAAATAATTGTGTTCTTAAACGACTTTGTCTGCGCTGTATGTTCATGAGCAATTGAGGTAAATGTAGACCTTTGGCTTATTTTGTAAAGGTTTTTCTTCCGGATATCTGTCACGTTTTTCTGTCATATTGGACAATCGCAGCATTGATACCATAATATTAAACAAGTGTAATTAGTTCAAAATCTGTGGCAACTGTACGCTCTTACTTTCAAATCCACAAGTTCTTGTTCTCGAATCACCAAACTAGTACGTCGCTTAACACAGTGGTGAGAGCGCTTGCATGATCCTCAAAAGGGCATCGGTTCGGCAGCGCTCGAGAACAAATTGCTGTGTATACACTTTGGTTTGCCACATAACATGTCAAAGTGTAGCAGTCGACCAGACGACAATACCTTTTACTGGTTTCAACTGCTTATGAAAGTAGTGAACAAAAAAAATCTTAAATAATATGAATTTGAGTGCTTAAAATTTAGATATTTTTTTTACATTCAATGCCTTTATGAACCCAAAGGGGTTCGAACCATTGATATGTAAATTTAGTGTATTTTTTTGAAAAGTGTGGAATGTAATAGGCTACATTGTAATGAATAAATTTGCACCAGTCCAGTGTCTTATTACTTGAATATATGCCACTAAATACCTATCACTTTCATTAACACTAACACAAATACTAACAATATATTGAATATTTAGCATTAAAGTTTTGCAATTGTCAACAAATTGAAAAGGAATGCTCAGAGAGGGAACACACCATCACGTCGTTTCACAGCCTTGTCTACGATCGCTTTTGTGAGCCGGAGAAATTTAAAATGATCTGCAGGAACGACCACACAAAGTAAGTGATGGGAACAGCGTTTGAATTAGTGCGAAAAGTTTTGAAACAACTCGGACCTCCAGTAGAAATACGAGTAGGCTATCTAAAAATGTTTGAAAATGTTTGAATTCATATTGGGCCGAGATTCAATGGCTTGTTGTTTTGTGAAATTTATGTGTTTATCTTAGTGATGTACAATAGCTACGCTGCTGTGAGGGCTTGAGGTAATTAACCCATGCAGTTTCACCTTTTATTTAAAAACTATGGTCTTGCTGCCACACGACTGTCAAGACTTATTTTCATTTTTCCAAACCAACACTAAGCAACAAAATTCTACTAGAAAAATTTAAACAGTGTCTAACGTTTTTGTATTTGACACTTTTTTTCTGCAGCGACTCTGCGTTAGCTCGCAGATGCCTCCAGGTCTCTCAATACGAACGTGGCGTTTCCTTCGATGATTGGTTTATAGGGTGGTCCCCATTTTGTCCTACTTACGGATTGGGTGCGAATCAACGAATTTACAACGACAGCCCAATTCTTTATTCACCTTATAATAATATGACTCCAAATTGCCGGTAAATTTGTGTAATTTTTGTTATTTTAAAATATAAACTTTGTTGTAACTTAAGTTATATATTATAATCTAATTCTAAGTTATGCAATTTATTTCAATGAACATTCGAAACAAATTTGTAAAAAGAAAAACGTAAAAACAAGTGCATAAACACATTTTCATATCCGTAAATAGTCTAAATCTCATCAGACCTACAGTTTTTGCTTCATTAAATGTTTCTTCACACAAAAGACTACGATGGTGAGAAACTAAACTGGTAAACGGAAAAAAGAGCAAAGTATTAAAACAAAATAGTTTTAACCTGAGCCCTGTCTCTGGTTGCTGGTTGCGCAATAGCTCAGTCAAGTATCTCAAGCAAGTTGGACAGTTTTTTAATTATGTCTTATACATTTTCAGGGTTGCAACAATCATTTCCATGATAATTTTTTACTTGTTGGCTATCGCTATCATTGTAGCAAACACGACAGTAATTTTAGTTGTTCGATTGGATCAATATTTTCACAGTCCATATGGTTATTTTAAAGCTTCGATAGCTATTGCAGACCTGCTCGTTGGTAAGTCCTTTTTTCAATATAATGTTTTAAATAAACGAAATTAAATGGCAAGTAGGCTAGACTGTCCAATCGAATATCTAAGCCAATAAAATTGAAAGAGTTTATGTATTTGATAACTTGAATTGAATTTTAATTGTTTTGAAAGAAATTGTTTTTCTTGTAACTTTGACCACGTACCAGAGACTTACCTGAGTAGTGTAGTAGCCGACTTATCACAAAACTTGCTGCGTTGATAGTAAGAAATGTTTTTGTGTTTTGTTGGCAACTTGTAAATATGCTTGAAAGTTTAGCGTACCGTTTGGCCTACTGCAAAAGCATAAGTTTAAATCAGTGTGTCAAGCTTATGTGTTTTGTTGAAGGTATTTTAGTCATTCCCGCATTGATGTATCAACTTCACGTGGATACTTTTCATCCACTGCCGTTTCGGAGTCCGGGAGTGTTTCCAGATCTACATAAAAGAAATACTTCAGCTTTCTTCATCAGTATAGGATTCTTTACTATACTCACTCTGAGCGTGTCTGTGTATTGTCTCACAGCATCAAGCTTAGACAGGTTGGTTGTTTGAACGAAGCAGTTTTTGTTTTCTGGTTACCTATAAATGGCCTACAAGTGTTTCTTAGTGAAGGAAATTTAACGCCTGTTAAAAGTAACCCATCATACATTACAATGCATTGGATTTTCTCTTTGTGGCTATGACTTGTAGCCTACAATGTCACAAATACTGTAGGCCTACAAGCCACTTGAGGAACTTGGTCAATAACAAACCACTGAGCATGAAAAAACATATTGTTTTACCACCACAATATGACAAAATTTGTTAAAATGCTTTGGATGGGATGCGTGTAGGTCCATGAGCCAAGCTCTAATCATTTAAAGTTGGCTTTTGATTTTTTCTTGCCATGCACGTTTGGACATTCCCCAAATTTTTTTGAAGATTTACTATGGTGTTTGATCCGCTATGAAGATCCCTTATGATACCGATAATAACACCAACATAGGCTACAGTGATATGGTACCAATAGGCTACAGACAGATTAAAAAAGATGTGGCTTTTAGCAGCTTACGTAGGCCTAGTATAGTCGCCAAGAGAACTTCTATTGTTTTTAGTTCCGTGGACACTTCAGTCTATTATGATAAATTGACAATAGCCTGCTTACGATTGTAAGTTACACTATTTCATGTTAATTGCAGTTTTAACAAACCACTAAGCCACTTTCGAACAGTACATTCGTTTGTAATTTTGTCCAAAGATGGAAGGCGGAGTTATCTTTGAGTCCAAGTTACATGAAAAAAAAAATTTTTTCTTGAAAATAATTACTCAAGTGGTTTTCGCAAATGATGTTATGAATTTAATTGAAATAGTTTTGAAGAAAATTAATTGTCCATTAAAAAGTAATTAAAACGCTCAACAAAGCGTTTGTCGATCAACTTAATACCTGGAAAATATACTTGTTCTGTTTTTGCAGATATTTATCAATCTCTCAGCCGTTCAAATATGAAGCGAAACGTTTTCTTACAAGAAAAAAAGCGTTGATCGCAATTTGCGTTATCTGGCTTTTGTCAGCTTTTTATGGAATATTCCCATTAACAACTCAATCCACTTCGTATGGAAAAGTTTCGGGTAATGCGCATTTACATATGGAAATAAAGTGTTTTTTACTTGTTTATTACTACAGGGAAGAAGCTTTGCAAAGAGATTGCGTTATGGTTGTTCCGTATTACAAATTAAGAACATCACATGATTAGCTACAGGGTCGTAACCTCGGGAAGGAAGAGGGGGGGGGGCTTGGGAGAGCAATCATCAATCAATTTTATTTTTTTCCTCCTAAAAAATGGGTTTTTAATACCATTACAACGTTTTAATGACATTGTATTACATATTGAATGACGCTTCATAAATGTTTGGCTGCATTCAGAAGCTACATTTTCAAACTCTTTATTTATGAGGGTGTATGCTGACTTCGCTGGCCCTGTGATCGTTTGCTGTCATCCTAGTACCAGTATCACATTGAATGTATTTATTTATGTATCTACATCAAATAAAGTTATTACTTTCTAAAACCTCTACAGCAGGGCTTCCCGATTGGGGGTGCTCGCACCCCCTGGGGGTGCGAGTAGCTGTTGCTGGGGGTGCGAGAATCCACCGGGGAAGAAGAGCTACAGTATACCTTACATAGAGATGGATTTTGTTTAACGAGAGAGGTGGTGATTATCTCTCAGAGCATTCTATGTTGGCCTATAGCTTACAGCACAATGCACAGCAACAAGAAAATACCACCCGACAAGTTGCTGATAACAGAAAGGTTGTGGTCCTAACGTCACCTATGATTGGTGGCGGGACAATGCGATAATATTGTGTCAGCAATTTTTTCATTGTTGGCAATTTCTGTTTTGAGCGCAGAATGGAAATTGAACAATTTCTGCGAGAACGAAAAAGTGCTCTTGTGCATACTTTCGAATCTCCTAAGTTTGCTCCTATGTTAGAATACTTGGCGGATGTTTTCCAACAACTAAATGGCCTAAATTGTTCGATACAGGGAAAGAATGTGAATATTGTGACCGTTTGTGGCTTTTTGCGTGCTTTCAGACAGAAACTGCCGTTGTTTAGTCGGCGTATCCTGCAGCAGAATTTCGTTCATTTTTCCTTGCTAGAGAATGTCATCTTAAAACACAGCAACTTGGACTTGGAAGAAAGTGAAGGCAGAAATCAGTTAGCACTTGGAAAGCCTGAGAGAGTCATTTGACGGATTTCTTCCCAGGAGATCTGGAAAAACCGGAAACTTGGACCATCAACCCCTTTGCCTTCAAATTAGAGAAGATGGGAGATGAAGATAAGGAACATTTGATAGATATGCAAGTATGCTAATCGACAAACCTGCTTAATGAGTCCAGTTCACTCGAAACTTTCTGGTGCAGCGTTCAAACTGGGTATCCAATTCTGGCTAAGGCAACATTGCAAGTTTTGGTTTCATTTGCTACCACTTGGCTGTGTGAATCGGGATTTTCATCCCTATTTTACATGAAGAATAAATACAGCAACGCCATGGACCCCGAAAATGATCTGTGCATTGCATTGTCCCACAAAGTTCCACGTTTCGAACAGATAATTGCAAAGAAGAGGCATGATAAAAGTCAAAGATCTTGACAAACGCCATTATGTTCTCAGTTTGTGTTATTTCTTTATTTATTCGCTTTTTAATTTTGTGCGATTGCGTTGTTGAAGGCTGCCTTTTTTCCTAATCGTTAGCCATATAAAGGCCGGTAAGCTGCTTTTCTGCGTTGTTTTTGTACGTATTTTGAATTTTTTGTCTCAGAACCACTCCGCTTCAAAACAGGGGTGCGAGATTGACTTCATCAATCCCATGGGGTGTGAGGTGATAAACGAATCGGGAAGCCCTGCTCTACAGCCTGTTTCACCTTAAAAGGGGGATCATCAGAAAGTCGTTTAAGGGTCTTCTGACAACTTCCCTTTTAGGGTGAAACAGGCTGTAAAGGTTTTTGAAAGAAATAACTATATTTGATGTAGGCTTAATTTGCTCTGCTTGGCATTTTTGCTTGGCCTTTGAGTAGTATCAATAGTATTTATTATTGTTTATTTGTGTATCTATATATTAATTGATGTATACGTGCTGTAGTGCTAAATCAAACAAAAATAATCTGAATCTATTTCAAACATTAAAGTTTTGTCCCACTGCATTTGTTTTCAAGCTGCGTAATTGTTCAGCTACTGACGTTTTGACGTTTCGTTTCACTTCCAAATATGGAATAGATTATATTTGGCCACCACTCGAACGATGGAGTGACAATATAAACTACGTTACGTTTATGGGAATAAGAGTTGTGTTATATTTACTTTGCCCTTTCCACAGTAGCAAAACGTTCTCCTACGTAATTTGTCTGCGTAACGACGTAAAGTACGCAAGTGTCATGCTGACGTAACACGTAACTTTTACTTTTTTAGCAACTTACATTCTGGCTGCTGAAATTGCTCAACCAAGAATCAGTCACACTTTTCCTTGGAAGGATTTGTTTAATTCTACCACTGTATCACAAGACATTACTTCCAATGTCACATTTTTGAATGAGGATGATGTTCAAGGCAGATCTTCCATTCCAAGTAAGATAAATCAGGACAAATTGTAAAAAAACAAAAAATTACTTTTGCAAGTGGTTAAATAAAACGTCATCACCAAACTTTTCATTACAAATCGCCTTTTAAACTCACCAATGATCCAACAGGCTTCGTCCACACTTGACACATGTGTCGCTAGTAAACTTGTTTTCATCAATTTAGCGTGATATTTGCTTTTTTTGCTAAGCGTGCCTGGAGGACTGGAGGTTGCTAAACTATATAGCAGATAAGCAACAACGGTTTATTTCGACTTCTTTTTGATTGATTCGGCTTGTCACATTTCTAAATTGCCGCCGTGCTTTAATGTGGGTGGCACTACATCTGGCAGCCGTTCTAGCTGTCAACACAAAGTTGATAGGCTATAGCAGTGGTTCTCAAACTTTTTTTTGTTGCGACGCCTCTGGAAAAGTTTTCTGGACTTGCGGCGCACCAGCAAATAAAAGTAAATGAAGAAACTTATGATTAAAGTTTTGTTTATTGATACAACAACAAAAAGCAATGCATATTATTTAATGTAACGTGTGGGCTTGTTTGTTTTCACAAAGTTCATTGAATCTTGAGAGAATTTTTGAAATTGCCACCAGCATTTCTCTTTCACTGTTTATTCGTGATCGATATTTGGTTTTATCAGCGCCAAGGCAGAAAATTTTGCTTCACATAAATACGACGTAGCGAATGGGATAATAATTCGCAGTGCTTTCTTTCACCAAACCTGGATAGTGGATAATCGTCATTCATTGAATCCAAAAATTTACCGGATTTCCTACTATGAAAGGATCACGAATCCATTCGTAGTTTGAAAAATTTTCCGGGAAGTATTTTGCAAATTTCGACTCGAGCTTGGACAAATGTAAATAAATATGCTTCGCAAATTTGAAGAGAAAAAAACGCACTTGCAACCTCAACTCTTCACTATTTTCAAACTGAAATAACACCAAGGAAAATGATTCAGAGTTTCCAATTTTTTTTTTGAAGGATAGACATCCAATACTACGTTAGGGTATCAGCAGTGGCAATTTTTTTAGTTAATTGCGGTGTAGGCTAATCGGCTAAGTGCATTGGACACATGTGTCCCAGCGGTCCTCAAAGGGTTAACCTCATTTTTATAATCATAAACTGAGTTCAGCCAAGAAACGGAACTATTTTGCGACGCCCTTGGAAAAGTGAAACGACGCACCAGGGCGTCGCGACGCACAGTTTGAGAACTACTGGGCTATAGCATACTATCGGGTATTGCACGTAATCCAGCCCTGAAAAAATGAACAACTTAGAAAACATAACAACGACGAGTGAACACATAAACTGAATAAAGACTTTTAAGTGTTTAAATACATTTTTCATTTACTCGCAAATGCCATATCACGGAGTTCACCAAAATAGCAGTGACAAATTCACTGGGTGAATCACATAATGTTTATGCAGAAGTGGTTGCAGGTCACAAACTAATCAAATTTAGCAAACGTCAGAATTTTTGTTATACAAAACGTGAGTCCTTTTACAAGTCATACTTTTAGCAAGTTTTCTGCGAATAAGCTACGATCTGGTGCGGCTAACTAAACGTTTAAACAATTTCTAGATTTTGTTTTTTGAAAATCAACAACTTCGACTTCCTTCAAAAGTAGTGGAAAATTATTCAAAACATCGCAAAAATGCGAGTTTTTGCCTGTGGCGTTGTATTCGCTAGATCGAATTTGTTATACTTTTGTATCTTGAACGTACTATGTGATTTTTATAAACCGCTTTAGTGTTGTACCTTAGCTATGATGAAATTGGCTTTTTTCCAGTTGCCACATGGCTTTGCGTTGATGAACGCGATTAGTAAACAATGTGCGAGCTTTGATTTATGCTGCCAAATGAATTTCTATCTAATGAAAGGCTTCTCATGCCACTTACACGTCAAACAGTTAGATAATAAAAAGATGAATATTTTATTAGGCTACTTCTTTATCTTTTATTCCAAAACATAATATGTTTATATGCAAATATTAATATGCATATAAATATTTGTATATAGTATATGCAAACACTTGCACTTATTCTTTTAAACTTGCAGTAGAAAGTGATTTAAAATTGGTCGCATAGTTGTTTTCTTATTGGCAAACCGCATGGCAGTAAAAACGTGCCACATCCACGCTTTGAAAGAGTATCTTCTTGTTTGGTTTCCTTTAGACCTGTTTAGACTTTATCTGTTTACTACCGTTTTCACTGTCAATGTTCCAACCTATGCAAACGGAACAGTGAGTCATTAAAACGAATTTTCACGAAAGAGACGAGGCATCACTATGATCTTAGCTGGTTAGATTTTTGCGACTGCTTCAGAGATGATCTGATGAAGCCAGGGGCGGCTCCAGCAAGTAGCTTTGCGAGGGCGATTTCAACACAACATAATGATAATTATGTAAGTCAATATTAATCCGACCTTGCAAATACATCATGAATAAAATTACTCTTCTATGTTTTAGGTGAGGAGGGGGGCAATAGCCTGCCTCTTAGATCCGTCACTAGATGAAGCAGCAGTGTAGAAAAAAATTGCTTCTTCCTGAAATTGCTTACTGTCTTAAATTGTTTTTTGCAACATGAAATGTTATTGACAATGTTTTTGTTTCAGTTGGTGTTTTACAATCCCCGATCCCCGACATTGCAACAACAACTGCCACTCAGCACGCAGTACAGAATAAAAGTATTTCCAGTAGTTCAAAAGGAATGTATTTGATTCTCAGCATGTACTTGTTTTCTCTCTTCATTCCTCTTATCTTGGTTTGGGTTGTAAATGTTTGTACAATTCGGGCGTTCAAGAAGAAAAATCAGGTTAGCCACAACAAGTAAAATAAAATGATGATTCAATGTGATTAGCGTTTAGCCAACGCTTCAATAATAGCCCAGACAACAAATCAGTCGTTTTTTATATTGATTCAACATTTGTAGACGACGTCTGTCAACGTCTGTAGACGTTGAATCAATGTGAAAAACGACTAATTTGCAATCCAGGAGGCCCACTTTCGCTTGGTGGTCTTTCTGCATTGAAAATGCTGTTTAAACTTTCAAAAATTACATTTTTTCAATATTGTGCTCTGATTTCCTTTAGTACGTGGAATAGTTGCTGACGTCTAAGATTTTCTTTGATTGGTTAAACGCAGCTATCAGCTTAAACATACAACCGTGTCAGGCACCGAGTTGCCTCGTGACATCTTCAAAAGAATTGTTAATCCCAGAGTAACGTACTACAGACGGTGCAGTTGGCTTTGTCATACTTTGGTGGCTATTATAAAAAAAAGAACAATAATTGTCATTGATCCATCGTCGGCAATTCGCTGAAAACCACAAGAGGTGGGTTGCTAATCCACAAAGATTCCCTTGAGATTCCATTGCTTGGTTAAGAATTTTCCCCAATAGCTGTCCAAACGCTTAGGCCTTCCTCTTTCCAATAGCGCAACTGGAGGCTTGTAGCAAAGTGGGAAAATACAGTATAATTAAAACGGAGACACTGGATCTTACTTAATACGGATAGTCGGATATACATTTTTAATATAAATGCCGTATTTTAACACAATACAGTATATAGGCTAGGCAAAATAGCGCTCCAGTGTTTGAACTTACATTAATTTGATATTAGTTTGTCTGATTTTTAAACCTAGTTCCTAGACTACTTGCATTGCCCAGGGCCTCCGAGAGAAGTCAGCACTGGTCGGGAAAAAACACGAAAAATGGGCCCCATAATATTTTTTAGCAAATATTGCATTGCATTTTCGTGTTAAGCTGAAATTAGCCTACTTTCCTCAGCATGAAAAGAACTTCGTTCAATGTAAAAATCATCAATATATAATCACTGGATTACACTTGCAGCAAAAATGCCACTGAGGCAAACTATTTTGTCTAGAAAGTTTTGTAAACACACAATAGGCCGACAGGCAACGAAAATAGTTCAACCAAGCATTTAATTCAGGAGTGTCCAAACTTTCTCCCACGCGAGCCAGTTTTGATAATAAGTGTTCGCGGGCCAACAGCCACAATAATTTTTCTGAAAACTGCAAGTTGAATTTATATAATTTTTTTGTGTATGCAGGCCAAAAATAACACATTGTAGCCTACAACAACAGGCGCGGGCCATACAAAAACGTCTCGTGGGCCGGAGTTGGCTCGCGGGCCGGACTTTGGACATGCCTGATTTAATTCAACCCTTTCTGGACTGTTTGCAACGCAAAGTTACGGATCACAGCATCAAATGATAAAATTTTGCGACGTCTGAATTGATGCACAACATGTCTAGTTAGGCTTTTCAATCGGTTTTGAGTCATAGGCCTACTAGTCATAGGCCTACTGGAGCGCAAACATTTCTTTACAAATTTCAGTAATTGCTAAAACCACGTTCTCAAAGCACAACCGTTAGAGGTAGCTACCGGAACACAAAAAAATCATAACAAAACTATTTGGAAAAACCTTTCGAAAGTTGCAATCAATGATTCCTTGTGTAGAGATTATAGGGTGGTTCGTTTTGGTTTGCAGCTGAAGTTTGCTGTGTGGCTTTCTGTCAAAAGTACCAACTCATCCAAAATGTCTTGAAAAATGTCATTGTTGTAGCCTACAAATGGTTTAAATTTGTCTCACATGCCCACAACTGCACAGTGCACAACAGACATATGATGAAATTTTCATGGAACTTCAAACTCATCGACGATATGTTTGAGTTTGTTGATACATTTGTCAATTCCAACAACTATCGAATCTTTTGCAATGTACGGTAGAATACATTTCCTTTGAATGATTCAGCTAGTTAGGTGGAGTAATAAAAGCGTTCTGTCCTCAGGAAAAAAAAGTCATTTTTATTTAAATTTATAATTGCCACTGCAACTTTGGCTTGCAAGTAGTAGCCTACTCTTCTCAGCTTTCTCTTACTTAGATTACATCTTCCTTTAATTTCATTAAATTCATCAGTGAATCTTGTTTAGGACCGTAATCCACATAATGCAAAGCAGTCACAAATTTAAAACTGCTAGTTGTAGGCTACTTTAGCATTGACTCAGCTTCCGATCAAGCTCTTGTTGGTTTTAACTTGATGCATTTAAGAAACGTCTTTAGAGCTCCAATTGCAAAAGGGTAATGTGAAGCATTGGGTTTGACTGCACCACGCCTTGATTACTTTCTCGAAGTCAATTTTCTTTGCGAGATGATAGGACAGCTTTCTTTAGATTTTTCAGAAATTTTCCTTTGACTGGGCTATAACTTTAAAGATGCCACAAGCTTACAGATAATCAATTACTCCAAAAAGGATAAGACATTTGAACAACGCTGTCTGTAGGCAACATTATGAATTCCAACCAGATTTAAGCAACAACATCCATAAAGAAAAAACTCAAATAAAGAAAAAACTCACTATACCTTCCAAATCACATCATGAGAAGCATGACTAACAAAGGCTACTTGACCACACGAAAACAAAAGATCTTTTAACTATGACAAAATTACATCCAGTTGCAGCAATAAGTTAATAAAATCAAAAGTTTTAAAACTGTTCGGCCACACTAAAAGATCACAATTCGGAATCAGCAAAGTTTGCACAGAAGGAAAAGTAGAAGGAAAAAGAAAACGTGGCAGACAACCAAAACGATGGCAAGACAACATCCAATCATGGACCGGACTCAACTTGAACTTGGCGACACTGGGCGAGCTGGCTCAAATCGCCACTCTTGGAAGCAAATAACTCATGTTGATGCGCAATCTGATGCATGAGGAGATAATGACTGATGATGATGATGATCCATAAACAAATATACAGGATTTACTTTCTTTAATCGTGCTTGGACTGATACCTTTAACTTTCCCAGATAACTTATGTTGGATACAACATCCTATGCATGGCCAAAGCAGATTTTGAAGTTATGGTTCAGTTGTCAAGCAAAAATAGTTCCCGCTTAGCTAAAATAGCGCCACTTTTCAAATTGAAACTATCAATACAATCGAAACCGTTCAGTGATACAGAAATCATTTCAGCTTCAGATTTTACGTCTTGAAGCTGTTCAACATCGCCTACATTAACACGAAAATGATTTGTTCTTGATGAGAAGCATCGAGAGTGACATTTACAATGATTGAGAAATACTTGGAACTACGCACTTCATTTAAGAATTTGTTGATTTTTTAGTTGGTACATTTTTACTTTAGTACTAAAAATGGGCCCCCCTCAAAAGTGCAAAAACAAAAAACTACTCGTTTTTCCTTTACAATGTTTTGCTAGGGGGGAAACTGGCCCGACTTCCCCCCCCCTCTCGGAGCCACTGGCATTGCCACACACTTAAACGTAGCTTTTACATTTACTGTAATTGCTTTAGTTGCGCAACATTCCTTCAATATTGTTCATATTTTCTTTCACTGTTGGTTGATGCTGATTAACCCTATTCGGACTAACGGGTGGACGGGTTCCGTCCATACCTAAAACTTTCATCGATTACATAAAAGTTACTGGCTCAAATTAGCTGAAGTTTTATGACTTTTCCTAAAAATTATTCATCTTTGTTTTAGTAATAAAATGACATTTTTATGTGGTATAGTTTTTTAGTTATCAGCAGTTTTTGACACCCTACTCATAAAATTGCCAGGTCATCTGAAAAACTTTATCATCTTGTACAAGCAAGTTAGCAAACATTTGTATTGTTTTGTGCCTTCCAAGATTTACTGCGTGACCTACATGACTACTGACCATTTCGGATTACATGCATGACTGGACCGTGTGCCTTTTACGAAGATATTAACGATTTCAGGAGATTATGACGGAGACATCAGAAAAATTAAAAAAAAATGACTACTTTTAGCAAAAAAGCAATAGGCTACCAAATAACTGGTAGAGTATGTGTGTCCACTTAAAATCTTAACCAGTTTGTCAATAATTTTGATTTAACTTTGCGAAAAAAGCAACCTCGTAACGTTTTCATATCAAAAGTTGTTTGCAAATGAAAGTGTGGATGGAATAAGTCCACACGTCAGGCCATTACCTCACAAAAATAGCTTAGTCCGAATAGGGTTAACCTACGCATCGGATCTGCCGCTTGCGAATTGACACGTTTGCAGATGCTGAATCAACGTTAGAAACAATTGACTTGCTGGTGGAATTCCACGCTTATGTTTTTCAAAATCAAATAGCTTACTTTCACGTTAAATATGCACAAAAATGTCTTGGTTGATAAGCATGGGCAAAAGCATTTCTCCTTCAAATTATGCAAAGAGCGGTGGAAAGTTGTTCTATCATGATTCTGCAACTATCATCGATTGTGATCGAGTCGATAAGAACTGATGCCCACAGGTTGTTGCGCAAACAACCTATTTTTTCTACAATGGGAAATTTTTCAAAGTTTAGAATAATTGATGCTGTAGGCAGGGCCCACAAGAGGGGGGACAACCGGTGCATTGCGCCGGGGCCCGGTGAGTTCAAGGGGGCCCGACAAAATGTATAAATTCACGCGATAAAAAGATTGATTTCAACGATTTTGCATAAAATATTGTTTTTATATTAGTTCCGTATGTCGAAGGAGGCCCCCTTATGGGTAGCCTAGGCCCTAGGCTATGCCCATTTTTAAAATTACAGAGTTTTCAATTTTTTGAGTTTAGGGAGGCCCGACAAAATGTTTAAATTTGCGTACTCAAGTTGATTTTGCATAAAATATTGTTTATTATATGAATATTAGTTTTGTATTTTGAATGGGCCCCCTCATGGGTATGCCCTTTTTTAGAACAACAATATTTTAATTTTTTTGCGTTCAGGGGGCCAATAAAATGTTTAAATTTGCTTGTTAAGGTCAATTTTGCATAAAAATTTTTTAATATTTTGAAGTTGGTATTTCTTATATGAAGTTGGTATTTCTTATATTGAAGTTGGTATTTCTTAAATGTCATGAACAATAGCAATGCATTCATCCTAAGTTTGCTGCCCTAGTCTCTGCAGATTTCAAGGTCAGAAATATTGTATATTAATGTAAAGCTGTAAGCACACATATGCAACGCTATGTCAGCCACGTCGGATAGTATTGCAATTTTTATCTTCGAAATGGCTGATTTTACCCACTTGTTGCCATGGTTACAATCAGGTGTTGCCAGAGTTAGGAAGGGTTAGGAGTTAGGAAAGGTTAGGGTTTTGATCTTTGCCCAAGACTAAAAAAAATATCCAAAGTACAAGTTTTTGTTTTCAACAGCTATAAACTTTTCCTCAAATTAGGGCAGAATTCCATATCTGACAACGCTATTGAAGCTATATTTACACTATGTAGTGTTTTAGCATTTTACAGCGTTTTATCTTTGTGTATAATTAGTGTGTATCTGTGAATTTAAAGTTATATTTACAATAGTGCATTATTTGTGAAATAATGGAGTGTTAATACTTTAATCTAATTTATCCTTTGTGAGAACGCGCACCGCAAATTTTGCTTGTGATTGGTGAGATATCACGCGACATGTCGCGCTGGGGGGCCCGGCAGGGCTCTTGGAGGCCCTGGCTGTAGGCCTACAGTAAGCTACAGTATTTGAGCAAGGCATGCTGCCAAGGGCTGGGATAACAGACTAAATAAGTCATTGTTTCCAATAATTGTCGGATGCCTGGTAATGAGGTAGCCTGGATGGCGCTTGATTAGGCCATCGGTTCGACACCTCTCCAGAGCATGCGGCTGTGTATTGGCATCCATTCGCTGCTTCCAGCTGCCTGGTGTTTTGTATATGTGATTTGCAGTGTGATGTTGTCGTGATGGACGCAAGCTAATGTGCATGATCATTATGTTTATGTGACCTTGGTTCAATACCCTGGAGCTTGTGATAGGCTATCCCAACTTATCTCTAAATTGTGTGAGTGTTATAGCCAAACCAAGGCAGCCATTTTTTGGAAAGTTTTTCATATTTCAACAAACTATCATGACGACGATACTGCACCTGTGTTGAAGAACTTTAGTTAAACTTTAACTACGCCCACCCAATTTATTACGCTCTTGGTAGAAGTGAGCGGTATGTATCAACATCTGGCTTAATCCGGATGTCGAAGCAGGTTTGCATTATTCGGAAGCTAACGCCTTATCGGCTGCGCCATCCCACCTCGTTTTTAGTAGAGAGACATTATAAATGTGTTGTCTGAAACTGTGTGCACTGTAGGTCTTAGCTCTATGTTGTTTGTTTGTAAACGTGACTTGTAATAAAAGATTGTCACCATGAAGACAGGGATAGTAGAAAGTAGCCTATACGCTACTGTCCCTACATGAAGGATATATGATAAATCAATTAAGTTTATCAAGACGATGAAACACCTACTGCAGGATTTTAGTGGCAAAAATTAAACTTTCAATATTTTTTCCAGAAAAAGTCTTCTCAAACGCAAATGAGCACCAGAAACGGGATTGAAGTTATTGAGCACAATCATTCTTCTTCATCACCTTGCGTATCAACATGTTCTTCCGTGCTCAGCATCCAAGCCGCAATAAATGATGAGGCTGCTAAAAACAACGCTCAAAAGCTTGAGCAACATCTACAAAACACATTTGAAAACACTGTAAATAATAATCAATTTTTAACTGTTCCATCTTGCTTGAACTATGGACGAAAGTCTCTGCCTAATATTCTCACACATACTGCCCCGAGCAGCAACAGACAGCAATCACGATTGTCTTCAAGTGTGAGGTCATCATTTAGCAATGCAAGAAGCAGAACTGTCCGACGTAGAGCGTCCAGACAATCTGAAGGTAGGCCTAATCGTTGTTTGGAAAGTCGTAGTAATTAGGCCTACCATAAAATGTAGTTTTAACTTAAAACCTTTACAGCCTGTTTCACCATAATTGGGATCATCATCATCATCATTACGTTCTTTCCTCGCATTGAGGGTTGGATACAATGCGCCATTGTTCTCGACCATGAGCTGTTCGTACTGCATTTTCATAACTCAATTTTGTGTATTTAGTGATGTTTGATGTCCAAATCATTCTTGGTCTTCCTTTGTTTCTTTTACCGTTTATTTTCCCTTCTATTAATGATCTTTGTAACTAGTTTTGCCGTATTGTGTGTAATTGGGATCATCTGAAGGTTTTTATAGGAATTGACAAGTCAAATCCAAGTTTTTCTTTCAGGACAAGTTGGCGCCAGAATGCAGAAAATTTTGTTGCGGATGGTCATTGCCTTTACGATTTCCTTGTTGCCAGCAATATGCAGCCTTGTCCTGCATATTTTACTGGCTCCTTACACGGATCCGTATAACACCAAACGATATTCTAGCAACGTCAAGTTATTTCAGGTGAGTTTAGGTTTGTTCTCGAACAACGTATTCAACTTACTTCAGAACGGAGTAGGCTAGGCTCAATTTGGAATCTTCACCATACAGTTTAGTCGCAACTAAGTTTACTATGTACTCATATAGATTACGATAAAGGTCCGAACACATCATTAGTTTAAAAGATTTTTACAAAACTACAATAGCAGCCTAAATTTGAAGTAGCCAAGTTCGGAAACATGTAAAATTTATGTATTTTTTCAAAACTTGTTGGTTTTATTTAGGCTACTTGTTATGTGCTGTTGTTTTGGTGGCATTCTAAATGAAACAATAGAAACATCATTCAGTAGCAACTTAAAATTCTTCGTAACATCAAGAAACTGGAACAGATTTTAGTGACATCAGCATTTTTTTGTTTGTTTCTTGTCATACAATTATAATGGAAACTGTAAAAAACATCACAAAATTTTTTATCTTCCTCCTATGCAATTAATTTTAATAGAGGTTATAATAGGCCGACATTAGTTATCTTTGAAACTTCACTTATCACTTGCTGACTTTGCAAAGTTATTGCAAATTAATCTTTGAAACATTTACTACAGAGAGCAGACAGCTTCAAAGATTTTCCAAATTTTATGCAAAAATTTCATGGACTGAATTATATTATAACTTACTGCATCTATTTTAGTATGGAAATTCTAAAAACAGAAATTCGCTGTTTCGTGCCACTTGCCAGCTGAGCTATGTTGTAGCCTGTTTTCACTTCTCGTTCTCAGTAAACGAGCAGTTTTAAATTTGACATTTTTTTACTCAAACAATAATGAGTTATTTCAGAACTTTTAATTTCTTGTTTTGCAAGCGATGACACAGCAAACTAAACTTTACTGCATTAATAAAATAGGCTAAAGATGCCTACAGGGGGGACATTTTTTTAGGTCTTATACTGACATTGCCGTCAAATGCAAACGCGTGAGCATCGAAACTTTAAAATTAGTTTGTGATCGGTTATCCGTACTTAACTTTCAACCTTATTTGGTCTCAGTAGGCTACCAGGTTGCTTGATAGGTTACAGTAAAAAAAGTACCGAGAAGTTTGGATGTGCCTGATGCTGTTACTTTTATGAATTTTCCTTAAAAGCTACCGGTATTTTTAATTAGAATGGATTTGCTTACATCAGCTCTGTCTTCTTATTCGGGAACAGTTTTGTCAATTGCCTCATATACACTGTACTGGGAACCAGATTTCGTGAAGTCACTCGAAAGCTTTACGCTGGCAAGGTGAGTTTTATAACCTTTTTTCGCAAGCTTGCGTTTGGCCTACCCAGCCATACAAAGCTTCATAGCCTTCATATCAAAAATGTAATCTACAAACCCTCCACTTTTGTGGATATGTTTGACTACTAAGATTGTACCAGTAACCTACATTAATAAATGTTCATAAAACTTAGCCTACATGAGCTCATTTATTGCTGTGCGGTAGCAATAAACACCATTCAAAAGAAAATAAGAAAAACTAGATTCATTAAATTATGTAATCTCAACCCATACAGAAAATTAGCCGTATTTTACATTGATTCAACGCCTGCAGACGTTAAATCGATGTAAAAAACGACTGATTTGCTGTTTGGGAAGTTTATTTTGAAGAACTGCACTTCCATTCGACAGCTTAAAAAATATTCGATTGTTAAAACGGCTTGAAATATTTACGAATGGCGGTTAGAAAACCTTTTTCGTATCCAAAAAGTAGACAAGTCCTTCAACTTGGTGGCATATAACGGAGAAAAAGCTAGGTTAGGCAGTGATGTTTCTCACTCGATAATTTTTATCATCCATCAAGTCTATGAAATGCCTTGCGGATATGGACAGCTTTGTCTGATGCAAATAAATTATTATATTATTATTATTATAATTACATTGCATGTCATAGGGCTACCACGAGAGAGTGAATAGTTCCAACATCTATGCTACTTTTATCGGGTTAATCACAATTTTGCAAAAGATTTCGATCCTTGGTAACGTATTTTCAGTGCAACAACAGAAAGAATGCGAATAAATATCGCAGATTTTGATAAGATACTGAATTTGGGGGTGGTTTTAAGATGGCGGTGAAAAACCGCAAGGTTAACTGCCACGCACGCTTAGCAACAAAATAGGCAAAACAATACAGCATAATAGATTGCGTGTACTTCCTTCTGGACCACCCTGTCAACGCTACTGTCTCTAACGGAGCACTTTAGTGTTATTGAACGGTTTTCTTTTTGCGCTTGAAATCCCTATTTTGGAAGTTGATAGGTTTTAGATAATGAAGAATGCAACACTAAAAGACACTGCTTTTGTGTTTAGATTTCTCAAGTCCAAAGCACTTTTCGCCGAATGTCGATCGCCATTGATTCCTTGACGAAGAAAGATGATCCTTCGCCTATCCCTGTTGTTGTTGAGCACCGGGTGTAGCACAACCTCGAAGTTTATCAACTATCTTCAACTACTGTATGCAATTTTTATCTTCAAGTTTAGCGAAATAAACGTTCTTAAAAACTGACTTCCATTCTTTGAAAGCAAGTCATGTTAAAGACGCTGCAAATCAAAACTGCACAACAGGTTTAGACTTAATTGATTTTGATCTTTATCCTCTGACTGTGAAAGCTTCGTTGAGAGCTTCATCCTGGCAGTTTTGCATAGCCCCGATAGCTCAGTTGGTTAGGGCGTGACTTCGTGAACGAAAAAGCTTCAAGATCAAGCGGCGCTGGTTCGACTCTCGGAGTGTGCGCTTGAGCAACGCAAACTGAGGACTGCTCTCCATTCAGCGGCACCTAGTAAATGAAATAATTTCCCAGCAACAACTTGTTAGTTTGTTTTAATGAAAAAGTAAACAAACAACACTTTTAACAATCGGAAAACTTCACTCTGTTTATCTCAGTAAACGGCCCTTTATCAAAAGCCTCTACAAATATGCAAAACTACCAGGAATAACCAATCAAGGCTTTGAACTACTGACGCAGGCCGGTTACCCAGGCTGACAGAGCGGAGTTTCCGATAGTTGTTGATGTGAAGGTAACGACCTACATGTGTTCATCTCATATAGGCCAAGAGAGCACAAAGCGTCGAAATCGAACACCGATCCTTAACCGGGAGGGTTTTTTAATTGAAGACGTGGGCTGTACTGCTACTTGTAATATTTGCATCTAGTGGATGAAATAATTCCCCGGCACAACACTTCAACAATCGAAACTTCACTCTGTCGGTAGCCAGTTTAACAAGAAAAAATCCAACCATTGCCACTGAAACCTCGAACCAATCACAAGCTACGTTTTTCGTGACGTGAAAAATGGCAAAAAGAAGATGATACAAAGCAAATCAAGTGATGGATTCTCTGTCAGCTGCTTGGCTATAACACACGCTGGTGTTTGCATGGAGGTAAAAGATTAAACATTGAAAGAACTTTAACTTGCTTCATCTCAAAAGTTGTGGTTTGAAGTTACGTTGTTCTTCGATTAGAAAAGCCACAAAACTTAGAACCAAGAGTATTCGTAGATTTCAGGTTGATTACTCATAAAAATGATGGTTCTCAATAAAGATTCTAAAACGGCTTAAATTCAGTTAAAAGCAGACATTCAACAAAAAATAAGACACAGGAAAAGACAAGAACCTTCACATTTGGCCGACTGAAACACATCTGTCTTCAAATGTGCCTTAGCTTTGTATTCTTATTTCACTTTGCCTACAGCACCTTGCTACTTTGACAACTCGTCAAGCAAATGATATATTTTCTTGCCTGTTCACTATTTGATGTTGAAAGTTGTTGTAAAACTTAATTAAATGCACGAAAATTAATCACATTTGTTTTATTGTAAAAATATAGTTACATGCTTCATGAAGTATAGAAAAACTATGTAGTTCGCCAACCCTTTAGAATGAGTTTTATGCGACTAAATATGAAAAGAAGATTAATGTACTGCAAAATCCATCATATACAATAAATACATATGGTTTGTGCACTATGGTATAGGATAGAAGTAGAACAAAGAACGTGCTATATATTTGCAGGACCAAGGCCAAAAATCCTTTTAGCCCTTTTCTAAAATTGATCTACGACACATTCAAAATACAAAGACTAGGCTACACATGAATTTACAGTGCAATACGCTGAAAAATATTTCAATACGGGTAAGCATGATGATGAAAGTTTTTACACCAATCCAATCTTCGTGGATACGAGGCAGCTCGGTTTTACCTTCGTCGTAAAGGGTCACGAGGAATTAAAAACTTCAAAAGAGGAGATTAAGTGCATCGAAAACAACATTTTAAAAACTGCTTTGAAAATAATCTCCGAAATACAAGTTTCAGGATATCCTAATCTTACAAAGAGGAGCTGTTACACACAAAAATGCAATAAATGAGCACTTGCTAAAAACAGTATTAAATATACATAAAATATACATTTTCAGGCAATGAAAGAGTCAAAACCCAAACCAATAAAATCTCTCATATAAATGTCAAAATAAAATCTGATCTGCTACAAAATCTCTTTCAGTCAAATTCTACGCTAAATAGAAATTTAGCTTTCAACATGTTGGCGCTTTGCAGAGCTTGGGCCGTAGGATGTCGTGGCAAGGCCAGCTTTTGAATTGGATCTATCGTCGTTTGACGAAATCGAAGAAACACGTGATTGCCGCTGACGTTTGACAGTCACGTGATCGTCAGGATCATAAGGATGAACTTTAGTAACCTGGCCGATGCCTTTCGTGGTTCGTTCACGGAACAGCACAGTCGAACCAAGGCGCAAATACTCGGGATGGCAACAAAACTTGAAGGTCACATTGGACTGCCGGTTGCACTCTAGCGCCTTCTGTTAAAACAAAAATTACTGCATGTCATTGAAAACAATAAATTTTCAAGACAACTGCAAAAATTACTGTTGTGCCATAACTGCATTCTGGATATGTTTAATACAATGTAAAGACTAAGTCGAGTAGACCACTAATTAAGCCTTAAGTTGGTTATTGACAAAGTGTGAAGAGTCCTTTCTGAGCTCGCCACAGTGTATTACACCTTTTTTACCTCGTGGAAGAAACCAAATCACTCAAACTAATGTGAAAATGTGGTCAAAACACTCAAAACGTTCATTGAACAAGCAAAGTAGAGTACTGTGAATATGAAAAATGATGTCAAACTTGAAAGAGCTGTACCTCGTCGTTGTCTATGCTGACAATGGTGGCTGTTTGTCGCACATTACCAACATGGACGGTGCACTGAAACCCTTCTGATATGACATTCGTCGGGTGGTAGAGAACATAGACAGACGCATCAAACTTCAAGTAAGAACTCGGTTTTATAGCGTTACTGACCATCACCATGCCCTGTGGGTGTAAACTATGCATCAGTAACTTCAAAGAACATGGCAGACGAATTCAGTAATCTGCACAATGCACATGGGACGCTTGCGCCATTGTGAGTCATGGAAATAATAATAATAATATGTTTGTATGTAGTATTCATCGCTTCACAAAGCGACAGTGCCAACGCAGCCATGTACATTACCACTTCAAATTTATTCCTTTTGTTGATGTGAAGCAGGAACGAAATACACAGCTTTGAAAAAGTTTTCAGGTATGACCTGACAGAGTAACGCCCACACGCCACCAGTTCAAAGACACTTTAACCACAAAGCCAAAACGCATTAAAAAGGTTGGAAATTTGGTCATATCATTAACCGGCAAAACTGAACATGAATATAAAATTGAAATTTTGAAACAACAAAGCTTCATGAAAATTTGACTCGTACTTTCCGCAATGCATCTTTGCTGATATCGTTCAATGATAGAGAAGCAGCTTGGCCTGCTCTCACCACCCGACAAGGAACACAATTGCGGTGAATGGTTGCCACAGTAACAGGACGATAGCAACCTTTCTCAGTGGGTCCAACCTGCAACTTGTCTCCTTCAGCGATCACCCCGCTGAAGAGAGAACCCCCAACGACAATTCCAACTTCACGCACCGAATATATTTCATCAATCTGAATAAATTTGACAGTTGCACGTTAGAATTACTGTAACCTGCAACAGCTGTTGTTTTATGGTGAATAAATTCCACTCATTTAATATGTTTTCAATGATTTTTAGAAATATGCATCACCTGGAATTCAGCTGGCTCCTGCATTAGCCTTTCTTGTTCCCGAATATTCTTCCGAGGGGGCAAAACATTAAAGAATTTTGTCAACAATTCAATATTTTTTCCAGTAACACTTGATATCTTGAAGATGGGAACAACTTTTGACCTAAGTATTAATAAATATTAAAGGAGTATGCTTCAGACGAACCAAAAGTGACATTTTAGCAAAAAAATCAATTACAACTTATCGATAAGGAGGTCTCAAACCTCTTTTCAGTCATTTGTTCGCCTGCTGTGTAGGCATCATCTTCCGTGCAAACAAGAAACGGTATTCGAGAGCACGCTGGGGAGGAGAGCAAGCGTTCTAATTGCTTGCAAGCTCTATCCGACACAGACTCAGGGCACAAATCAATTTTTGTCACCACCGCAATGATAGGTACTTTAAGTGCCATCGCAAGTCCCAAATGCTCTCTTGTGGTTCCCACTAAAATACATAGATTTTTTTAATAGTAATATATTTTCATTGTAAATTAACATATTATTACAACATAAAAAACAGTAACACAAACAGACATCGACAAGACAGCACAAATACCTTTGAAACGTGTCTGTCAATTAAACAAATACGCAATATTTGCAGTTTGACATAAGCCATTTGTTCCTTATGCTTTTATGTTGTAACTTAGATTGTACAAATATTGTTTTATAATAAAAAAAATCTGGGTTTTAAGTAACACAATCTGCATAGTAAGCTCAAGTTCTTATACAACATGGATTAATGCTATTGTGACATACCAACTCCTCTATTAGCGCTCACTACCAGAATTGCGAAATCTGGGTGATGAGATGTGAGGCCGAAAATGGTTGTGTTCAGATACTTGTGGTGGCCGGCTAGATCAACAAATGTGATGATCTTAGATGAAGCTGCACAAATATCTTCAGCAGTCTTACATTCAGCATAATTTATCACCTGAAGCACAAGTTATTCAGACATTAAAACAAAGCCCAATGACAGACACTAAACTCATAGTTCAAAAAAAGTAGAAAACTGATTATGAAAACTTAAAAGTTCATATAAACTTACATTTTCATAATTAGTGCTAAATTGTAATTTTTTTGTCCTTTTAGTGCACAAATTACCTAATAATGAAGTTAAATATGAAATGACAGTATCAGCTTGCAAAATATGTAAAAAAACACAATTCACAATAGTTCTGTTCTGTCGTTTACACCAACTGAAATAGAGTATATACATACCTTTCCTTGGTTGCCAAAGCCTAATATTTCATGACTGATGCAAGAAGTTCGCCCAGTTTGTATTTCATGTAAATGGCGAAACAAATTGAGTCTTGCACGACCTCTTCCATTGTCTAATTGACCTTGAGTGAGAACGCTAAGCAATGTAGATTTTCCAGTATCAGCGTTCCCGACAACTGAAATTCGAATATCCAGAAACTAAAAAAAAGATCAATATTACAATGTAAGTCACCAGTCACCACTTTGAAAAGTTCAGGGACACCTGATATATATACTTGACAGTGTTTCTCAAACCATGAGCGGTGGCCAAAATTTGGGCCACTGAGAAGTTGAATGTAGGTCAGGAAACCTGTGGTCACAAGTTCTCACAATTAGATTACAGGGGAACTAAGAGCAATGTGAGATTATAAGTGGGTAGCACGTGTCATTTCAGCAAAAAAAATTTGGGCCGCAAAGAAAAAGGTTTGAGAATCACCAAATATAGAATGCATAGCAATCTACAATCAAGTGATTGATGTTTAAGATGTGACATTATTGTTCTAAACAGTTTACCTGTTGATCATCAGGAACTCGTCGAATCAATATTTCAGCAATTTGCTTTTGATGACCGATAGCATTACAATTAACATCTTGTTTTCGTAGCATCGTTACCACTGCGCCAAGTCTGCAATATCAATTCACAAATTCATTTTCAAAGCAGAGATTATCTCAACAAACGTATCACAGAAAAAAAGTAGATTTCTGCATTTGCTTTCTTCTCGTCGTCAACTCGTTGTCAGTCTGCACATACGGTATTACAATAAAAAGAAACCTTCAACAAATCAGAAGCGACATAAACAATCATGCCCAGTAAATGCTTTAACACAAGATTATAAACTGTTTTGTCCATTTGAATGTTTTTTGAAAAATTATCTTGAAAAATCTAATACACACTGTAAACACCATATATAAAGCTGTTTGTTCATAAGAAATAACCTTGAAGCCATGAGCTTTAAAGTATTCATTGTAGCTTTCATATCATCATCGTTGAGACCAGCACACAGGCCATTATCTTCTACTCCGATTTTATAAATCGCTTCTCCTTGACCTTCCTGTAGTCTCCATTTCATCTGCGTCACTAAATGCTCAATCCTTTCAGGGGTTGGATTGAGCAGCTTTAGTTTGTACTCTATGTTTCCCTCCTCAACCTAATTGAAGACATAGCAAGATATAGCATATCATGGTAATGACGCCAATAACTTCAATAGTTATTATGTTAACTTTATTTTATTTGTCATCAATGGCATAACAAGAAAATTATGAAATAAGCTAACATAAGCTATATATGTGATATATATACTAATAATAACTACTATTGCATGTTGTGGTTGTAGTGGCAATATAATTCTATAAATGCTTTTGCCACCCATGCAAGACACTGCATGCTCTCAAGCAGTTTTTAATTTTAAATAACATTCTTCTGAAGGTCATATAGGCATGCGTAACACTTTACCAATAAGCTAAATGAAGCACACAAATAAATAATGAAAGTTGGCGAAACTTTTAAAGATTTGAATGAACGTAGGCTACTCAAAATAGATAAGTTACCAAGGTAGTCTCTATGAAAAGTATCTAGGCTACACATTGCATACAGTCACAAAAATTAATGGCACACCCAAAAGCAATCATTTTTAAACCAGTATATGTTAGGTGGTCTACTGATAATGTTATGTTACTACTATAACTTACCTCAGGAGGAAGGTTGTAAAATTCCTCAGCATGCATGCTGATGGGTTCTTTTTGATGGTTTAGGCTTATTGTTGGCAAGTCTTCAGATGAAAATGTTGTTTTACCTTCACGTTGATGCATTTCAGGCAAGCAAAAGAAGCGAAGGAATACTTATGTGGTAAAACTTGAAGGAGCTAGCCTACCTTATTGGTATGATTTTATCATTATAATGGTTATGTTCCACAATCATGTGGATTAGGGACCGTTGGTCACATAGTTTATTCCATTTTTTATTTCTACTTACAGCTTCATATTCATATTAATTACTTTGTCAGCTATGGTACATATCTGAAAAGCATAAAAAACAGCCCATGATGATATAAGAAATATGTATAAAAACAAACCTAAATTGGGATTTAACATTTTTATCAATGAAAAATCACTAGGTAATACAGATTTAGGTATATACAAGGAAGCCAAGTTTAATGGAAGCAACTTTATTATAAAAAAAATCGTTTTTCACCATTCTACAAAAATAATACTCTTGCCACTATCATGTTTAGATAATTCATCACATAGGTTTATGTAACAACAAAAAATGCACTGAAGAATAAACCTAAACAGGGTGTAGAATTGTAGATTTGAAATCAACCAAGTCACATCAACAGCAATGTAGATAAGTAATCCACTCTTCCAATATCAGCTCGGTTTGTTTTTACGGTATTTCAGACCAATATGTAATTAAATGCTTCTTAGTGTGAATTCATCTTATTTATAAGTTTCGGTGCAAAGCTTGACCTTCTTTCTTACATTGTTTGAACGAAACTCCGGCTAAAGGCCGCCAAACTAAACGATGATGCAACAACAGCTGGAATGTAACAATCCTCTCTTCAAATTGCGATATGTGGCGCAACACGATTGTTGACCAGAGTTGCCAAGTACTCAAGTAAGATTCATATTTCCGGTTTGAAATCAAGACATTTTCAAAAAAAAAGGCTACTGTTCACTCCAAGAAGAAAAGAGAACACAAGAAATATATGCAGTAAAAATTAAAAGAATGCACAATATGTCATACTGTAACACAGCCAAAAACACAAGCCTAAATTCAGAGATGTACGTATACGCGCAAATTCTACGCCGCAGACTTGCGGCGCAGACTTTTTGTTTACGCTAACGCTTGCGGCCACATTTTTTGGATAGTTTGCGCTTGAGGCTACGCCGTAAATTTTTTGCTGTTTTTTAGCGCATAGCGTCAACGCATACTTTTTAATGTCTTTTTTTCGCTACAACACGCCATTACCTTCCAGCGCTGCAGTTGAAAGAATGTTTTCACTTTTCAATGGGCAAAGACATATTGGAATCAAAACACAGCAAAATGTCAGATGAACACTTTCAGATGCTTGTGTTTCTTCGTGGAAATTCAAAATAAAACTTGTTTGTTTCGTGTGGTTTATACCATGTGAATGTTTGGCACCTAGCAAACAAAATTAGTTTACGCTAGTGTATGCGCTGACGCTGACGCCGCCAAACTTTTTTAGAAGTTGCGTTGACGTATTCGGCGTATGGTTTTTCGAACGTTTGCGTTAACGCTGACGGCGTCAATATTTTTTGTATGCGCGTACATCACTGCCTAAATTTAATTTTTGAACACTATCAGTTTTCTCCGCGTTTTTCAGAGTCAGTAGCAAATTCTTCACTCTGCAGGTTGGTTTTGAATCTTTATCCTCGCACTGAAAAAATACTTGTACAGAATTTTGACGTAGGGTGGTTATCGAGATTGAATAATTTTTTTCGATTGAGTGTTATTGCAAGATAATTACAGTAGAACTCGGTTAATCCGGATCTTCGCCTATTCCGGATAAAACTGGAAGTAGGCTATAAATGATTTGTAATATTTTTCTTGAGAAACAGCTTTGGATTATCCGGATTATTTAATCCGGATCTTCGCCTATTCCGGACAAAAGTTGCGCTTTCTCTATCGCTTTATCCGGATTTGCCCGACAGTTTTGCCATTTTATGCTAAAACTAAAACTTTGACCGTGATTTTTTGTAAGTTTTCCATAGAAAGTCGTCTTCGGTAACTGTTTTCAAAAGTTTTGAGTGACTTCAGATTATTCCGACACGCATGTCTAAAGATGTAACTTTTGCCAGTGTGTTCTTGCGTTAGACGCAGAGTCTACAAATACATTCATTTTACATGCATACTGCATTTCAAAAGAACTCTATCACTGGGTCGCTAATGTGGTGATCGCGCGTCTCGGAATTAGCAGATGACCACACTAATGCGTTCAATTTCGGTGATTTTTACCGATACCCTTCTATCTAGGTAACGTCAGGCTTGATAAAACCGTCATCGGTTAATCCGGATCTTTGCCTAATCCGGATGAAATCGCCGGTCAAATCGAATCCGGATTAACCGAGTTTTACTGTATTCCATCTACTATAGGTGCCGCTGAATGGAAAGCAGTCCTGAAATGCGTTGTTCAAGCGCATATCCCGAGAGTCGAACTAGCTTCGTGTAACCTTGAGTCGCTTAAAACCACTGAGCTAACGGGGCGGAATGTAAAAACGAAATGTAAGAATTGATTTTAATAAAACTTTAGGCCTGGAAACAAAGAAAATTTAGAAAAATTGTGAAGAAAATGTGATTGTGGTCATTTTAGCACAAAAAACTTCTCTGCACAAAAATTAACAAAATTGGTGAAAATCTTACAAAGATAATTCAGTTTGAATGAACCTTGAATTAGGCTACCTAAAATTAAATCAGTTAAGTTGCAGTTGCAGCGTAGGCCCAGGGGAGATGTGCCACCTATGGGACAAAAATGACATTATTACTGATAAAATGCTGTTTTAATTCAAATTGTAAAATAAAGGAATTGCGTTGTGAAGTTTAGTCATTGTTTCATAACATGAAGTCAAAACAGTAACAAATTTAATATTAGTTTATTGCTTTTTATCTCATTAAAAATGTCACTTAAGTGTCCCATAGGTTAAACAATGTTGTTAAATTTAGTGCTTACGGAATAGTACTTCACAGCACTACATAAAGAAAATCACATCACATGTTTATTAGACATTCAAATGCACAAATATTTAGCAAAACAAAAGATGAAATTTGCAGGACAAATTCTGAAAATTTTACCTCCCGGCTTGCCTACAACAACTGATTATATTGAAGGTATGGTGGAAAGAAAGAGATGCTTGAGAACTCGGAGAAATAGTGTAAACTGACTCGTCGAGTATAGGATAATAGGATGGGACATGTCCCAAAGGTAATTGATTGTATTGTCCCATTGCTTAACCAACCACCATTTTGTGTTCAACTTGCCTGAAAATCTGTCACAGTTGGATATGTAGTTTTCTGTTGCTATAGTTTTAAATCTAATCATATGACTCAAGTTTATTGCCAGGCCCCAGTTGTTATAACACTGCTATAGTATAGAAACGATTAACAACAGTCAACCATTCAAATTTACTCTGACAGCTAAAAAACAATTAACTGATCTCACCACTTAAGTACACAGCACACCAGTAAGTAAACCACGCTGGAATCAGAGTCACTATATACAGAATGATGTAGTGTTAATCTCGATTCCATGATAAAAATCTCGGTTCTTATGTTCACACATATTCAGAAATAATGAGCTGTCCCACAGGTGATAGTGTCCCATCGATGGCACATCTCCCCTAATAGGTAAAGTTTTTAAAACTAAGTTTTTAAAAGCCACAAATGGAAAATACTTTTTGTTGATTTGTGCGATTTTTGTATGATTATAGCCTATCTTCTGCAGATTGGCAAAAATTTGATGGTAAAATCTGACATCGACAACAAAACATCTGATGACTGATTTATCTTGCGGTTTCTTGACAGCAAATGTTATTGCACTGACGACTGGGTATCTTTTTCCGACATTAGATTCTGCATGATATGCAAAGCATTTTTATAGGCTAATTCATGCATCTACGCTTTTATACAAACCTAAAACGAAAAAATAAACATAGGCTAAAGCAAATATTCTCGATTAAAAAATAGAGTTAATGGTAAATAAATGTTCGTCAATTTTGTGTTAAAAAAGACTCTTTCAACAAAGGTAAACAGCAAGATGTCTCATCAAGTGTGTCTCTTTACTTAACAGAAAATGTAGTGTGGCTGTTGCAGAATTTATAAATAGTTCTATTAGATTTTAATGTAGGCCTACAATTTTTTATGTTATTCTTCACGGGGTGACAAGTTGAGCCAACCAAAAGCAACATACAACCGCCGACAAACTCATAGAAAGGACAAGCCCTCGGCTGGTTGAGGAAAAATGGTTTAACGCACACAATAAAGACAATTAAAAAGCTTTTTAAAATGGAAAACTTAAGCATTTTCAAAATTAAAGGTAAGCTAGAAACAAATCTCGCAACTCACTATAAATTCATGGTATAGCTTAGCTAATAGTAACATACTGTAGACAAATGTTTCGTTATCAGGCAAATGCAAAATATGTTTTCACATCACAAAATATATTTTAATATTTTAATAACGATATAGCCAGCACAAAATTTTGTGATGGGACTGGGAGAGAAAATGAGAATTTTTTGCCCACTTGATTGAGCCTGGATACAAGTCATCGAACACAGAGCACCCACAGGGGTCTGGATCTCCCTAAAAAAATTGGAAAAAAATACTTGAAATTGCGCAGTCTGAAAGTAGCTTCATCCAAAATCAATAGTAAAACTTTGTGAAATGATGCTGTGAAACAGAGTGTAAAATTTTTATTTAAAATGTTTGAAGGGAATGGAGCAATTGCGGCCTTTGCCCCCATGACTACGCTCGTGAAAATAAGCTACATATATTTACACTATTACACTTTAATTATATTTTTAAGTAATTGTATATTGACCAACATAAAATTGGATTTAAAAAAAAGCTTTGTAAATATTATAGTATTCTTGTCATCTAGCGATTGTAGAGTATGTTGTCTTATTTGAATCAGGCTACATAAAATACTGAAGCAAAAACAAACAAAACCTTTAAAAATCTTATTGTAATTTCTAGTTAATTAGATGGTAGCCTACTGCTATTTTGCATTCATAATTAGATTCGTAATTTTAAATCAAGTTCAGGTGCCTGTTCATATTTTTTATTCATTTGGAAATTAATTGTTTTTATATCAGGGTGGCATCTGACTTTTTTGATCATGTAGTATTTTGCAGCCATCCTAGTACCGGTGACACTTTCAGCATTGGTAGGTATTTTGTAAAACATTACCAAAAGCTGATTTGCCTGTATTGATCAACAATCGTAGTTTTCTATCTAATTAATTCTGCTAGGTGGCGCTGTAGCGCCAATAAAACACTTTAAAAAAAATTAGGCATGGATCAGATTTAAAAAAATGCATATATTGAGTATGCATCATCGTGTGCTTGTCAGTGATAAAAACATAAAGCTATGGTTTACATGTCCAAACATTTGCAATACACTAAACTGTTTCTTTATGTTTAGTTGTACTCGTGATGAGTTGTTAAGTTTTACTGACTTAGTTTAGATATCAAATTTAGTCATTTCTTAGTTTTGATGACGGCTACATAGAATAAGATACTACAAAGAGTTAAGTAATCTAAAACTTAAAAACATTTGGTGATGATTGATTTATTACAATTGAGAAGGGGTAGCTTTAACTTTGACAGCTTAACTAAGATGGAACATAGTTCAGCTTCTAGAAGTTATCCTCAAATTTGGCCAGTTGTTTCTTAAGTTTCATTTGTGTGAGTTGAAATTGTGTATAATAAATATTTATTTATATTTAGGATCAAAGTTTTAAAAATGGCGATCAAACATTTTATGTACCTTTGCTTGCTTTTAGCTGTCTTTGGGAGTGGGACGTTAGGAAGTGTCGATTACGGTAAGATAATTGATTAGGCTACATAAGTTATATAAACTTTTGTTTTATGATTAGTTGTCGAAATATATTTTAGAAAGTAAAGATTCAACAGCAATTTGTGATAACAAGTTTTGTTATATTACATCTGCGCATGTGTGTATCAACTTATTCTGCAGATGTTAGATGATGTAAAACATCGATGTAAAACAATCTCTACTAAATAAGGCGATTTTGTTGAATGCCGACGGCTTGTTTCAAGATATCACCAATAATTGTCATTTCGAGATAACAGCAATGTAAAAATTTAGCTTTCCTCCAACCGTAGATAAACTTAGTTAAGTGGAAGTTATGAACTAAGTTATTTGAAAACAACTCACTTTTCTTAATGTTCTTGTAGAAGGTGACTCAGTATGGATACAAAAAGTTCACGAACTGGAAGCCATAGGAGAAAAGATGGAGCCCGAATCAATGGTAGCCTAGATCTGTTTTAACTTGCATTAGGCTTTGATACTACTGTAAAATAAAATTAAACCTTTTTGTTACCGGTTGTAATGAAATGATTCCAATGATTAAATCTCAAAATTCACCATCTATACCACAAGCTTCTGAAATCCAATCAAGGGTGAAACAGAATGTCAAGCATTTTGTTTCGGAAAGTAGGCCCAATGTACAATTATGGTCTAAAATAATTATCCATACTTCTGTTGATTTGCTGAACTCGGTTCTTTGCTTGGCATTTATCTTTTTTTGTATACTATTGATACTTTTAGTGTGTATCAAAACGTCATTTATGTTTTTACATGACAACTTCACGTTTTACAAACTGTATAAAGTTTCTGCGCCCACACAGCAGCCACTTTGTCTAGCCCAGATTTAGTAAAGAATGGTCAGATCCGTACCCGATCTGGTAAAGATCCGGACCAGATGGGGTGGTTATCTGAGTGCTTTAGTACATAGCAGTGTCCCCCTTCGCAGTG
This sequence comes from Aplidium turbinatum, assembly GCF_918807975.1. Classification (NCBI taxonomy): domain Eukaryota; kingdom Metazoa; phylum Chordata; class Ascidiacea; order Aplousobranchia; family Polyclinidae; genus Aplidium; species Aplidium turbinatum. The sequence continues at coordinate 54,655,081 of NC_137472.1, forward strand.
GCGGCTCGTGGTATTTATAGCAGGGGGTGCTGCAACCGGAGGTAGCCTATACGTGAAAGAGCGAGCGCCAAAGGCGCGATGCCAAGGGGTCTAGGGACATGACCCCCATAAATTTTACCTTATTTTAGTGGTATTTCATGAATTCTGAGGCTATTTGAGCAATTAATTTCCTGATGTTCATCAAGTTTAAATAGGCTGTTTTAGCATGTGACCTTTGGCCTTAACTTATTATCGTAAGTTAACAATGAACCTAGGCTACATTTAATTTATAAAAAATCAACCAGGTTTGGTAACCACAAAAATTTATTGGTAGAGCTTTTCTTAAATTTAATTTAACAACACTAATGAAAACCTAGTCTAATTAAGCTTTATCTTTTTGTGGAGAAAGCAAAGCACATTAGCCTAACCATGTAACTGCATCAGTCGCAGCCACCTAATATCGTGTTTGAAAACAACAGTATTTGCAACAGTAGCTAGCCTGACCACGTGACCAGCAACTGCAAAATTTGCAGTTCGAAATTGTGGGATTTGAAGCAACCTGAGCCAAAATATGACGTCACAATTTCTCTTTGTTCTTCTTTTATAAGATCGCAACTGCAGGGCTTGCAGTTCAGAGCTGCCAAATACAAAACTTAAAAAATCATCATATTTTTTAAAACCCAGAAATTATGAAACTTCTAGTCGGTAGGATCTATAGAGAACACGAGAAAAAACGTGAAATTAATAAAAAAAATAAAATACTGAAATGTGCAGGGGGTGCTGCAGTTTTGCAGTTTCTATGGACGAGCCGCCACTGCCCCTTCGGATTGGTTGGCATGACTATGGCAGATCATACCAACGACAACAACTTTTTAAAAAATGCACTGAATCTTATTTTTTCTTGGCTGCCCCTCTATATGGTTTAGCTGGCTCAAATTAATCATTTTTCCAACTAATTACCAACTCAAATGTCGACTAACACCCCATAAAACCCGGACGTGATATAAGTGTGTTTGAGGTTTATTAAGATGAGCAATGATAGACATTAGGCTAGGAAGTATAAAATAAGAAAGTTGGTTTTATTTGAAATACAGTAGCCTACATAAATACAATTGCATCAAATACACTAAAAACCTTAACGAGCTGTTTCATCCCGTTTGAGGCCCATAGGCGTAGCTGGAGAGGGGGGCAAAGAAGTCATGGCCTCCTAGATTTCAAAAATTTTAACTATTAATAATTAAGTTTCTAGCATGTACGAGATTTAGACTATGCTATTTCGAAGTTCAAACGTTTAGTTAACTTGTCATATGTTAGTTTTGCGTAACGCAGTTCACTCAGAGGGGAACACCTTAACGAACTACATTAGTTTGTCAATTCAGCATTTTTCGTCATAATATGCTTGAATAAGTGGATCTCCAAACAAAGTATTATTAACTGCTTAAAACCAAAATATTTAGCTCCCTTAAAATTTTGGGCTAGCTACTCCATTGTTGAGGCTATCGGAAGGTTCTTTGATGTAATTTGCTCTCCTCGGCTTTTTTGGTTGGCATTGAACACTTTGTTTGTAATATTAACAGTAGGCTATTTATTGTTGAATACCATTGCATAAAATTACATTTTTAACGTCTTTTTTGCTTTAAGGTAAACCATCGACCTCGCATAACTGGCCTTGAAAATTTTGATGTTTCATTTGAATGCACTCCAAAGCCTCTAACCGGTAAGTGGTTGAGGTAACTTTGAAATGAATTTAACAAAAGTTGCATTTAAAAATATTTGAAAGATTTTAAGGCTATAGGATTTGTAACGCACTTAAATTGTCTATTTCTAACTAAAAAAAAACATGAAAAAGTTTCCTTAAATTTTAGAAGTAATTTTATAAAATGTAATGCAAGGAATAATTTTAATGTAACAATTCAATCAATAATTTCAAGACAAAGAAGAATAATAATATAACACATTTAAAACTTTTTCAAAGTGCAGGAGCAAAATGGACAATTTTGTCAAGGACTGGATTAGCCTATAGGCTAATGTTAAAAATGCCATAAGGTCAGTGGTGGCGAAGTAGGGGGGGGAAGGGGATGGGAGGGATATATCCCTCCCAATATTTTGGCAGCATCGCCCCCCAATAATTCAGAAAAAAGTATTTGCTATGAAGTTGTAGGCTAATTCGATTTAGTTGTTTGCAAGCATCTCGAATGGCTGTTTTTCTTTTATTGATGTTTGATCACAGTTCTAAATTATCTTGGATTTGACGCTAGACAATGAAGGACCTTCACTGAAGGTACCGTATTAAGGACAAGTTGGCTCATGTCACTGGCCACGGTACTGCAGTAATGAAGAAACTGCAGAAACAAATTTGGGACTTCTGCTGATTTTGAAGCCCTTGGCACTTATAAAGCAATTTAGTATCACGTTGCAAGGAGAAAAGCTTGACATTGACTTTTGTGAAAAGCTGTTTCAGACCCTGAAAATCACTTGAGAGAAATATCGTGATGTGGAGTTTGAGAACAATTACAAAAATGTGGTTTCACTTCCGGAAAAATTTGCTGCTAATTTTATCACGCCTTTGCAAGCACCACGGCAAAGAAGAGTCCCTGAAAGATTGGGTGGAGGGTGGAGGCTCGATGGCAGCTACTGAAGACACTCAACTGCATTATAAAATACTTTACAATCAGTTCATGGATAGAGTTATCTCTGAACTGACCGAACGGTTTGAAAGTAGCCTGAATTCCGATTCGGAAAAGTATAAAGAACTTGCACGAATTTTCAAGACCTTCTTAGTTCCTGAAATGGTCAAAAATTATCCAGAGCTGAATAGACAATCGATGAGTTATCAAATTGATTCATTCATAAAGGCAACAGGAGCAAAATCTCTGTACGATGCTAAAAGAGCTTACCAGGCATTGTCCGAGTTGGAAAAACCTCTCTCTATTCTCAAATACTCCAGCTGCTTAAGATCCTCTTAGTTTGCCCGGTAAGCTTTGCTGCTTGTGAGAGGTCATTTTCCAATCTTCGTAGATTGGAAACTTGGATGAGAAGTACTTTGGGACAGGAAAGGGTGAATGCTAGCATTGTTTGCAACATTCACCAAAATATTCTCAATGACATCAGCATAAATGACAATGCTGATGAGTTTTCAATGCGCACTACCGTAAGACGCGATATGCTCGGTTGTAATAAGTTCTTGTGATGTGTTTGAAGGTTAGTATTTTTGTCATAAATTCGCAGATGTTCTTCTGTAGCTTCGATTGTTTTCAGTCTCCTGACTAGTGACTTTATCCTATACTGCACTAAGTGAAGTGATTTTAGTGAAGGAGAGGGCAAGAAAAAAAGTGTAACTTCTGTTTTTTTGTTGGAAAAGCTAAGTATTCATTGGAAGGTGATAGGTTCGAATCCCGCTGGAGGGACCAATTGTTTTTCTTTGCTTGTTTTTTAATCTTGCAGCAGTCTTTTACAAGAGCACTGGTAGCGCTTTTATCTCCATGATTTATTCATTTTCTTGTTTGTATATTATGCTGTTAGCAGCTAATTTACCGAGGTCCAGTGATTGTTTAATAAACTTAATATCAGTAGCCAACCACTAAAAATGTGTATAAAAGTATGCATCCCCCCAATGTTCAAAATCGTCTAAAATTTGATAAAATTTTGATTTATCCCCCCCAATCCTCAACTAACTTCGGCACCACTGCATAAGGTAAAAACTAAAATTTTGATTTTTTTTCAGTATATGATCTAGTTAATTTCAAGACACGTATTATTATTATTGTGTCAGACCTACTAAAGGTGTTATCGTGCTAAATATTCTTCATAGTTTTAACGAAGAAATACTCACACTTCATAAAACAGAAAACAATGTATTGCAAAATCCTATAGCCTACAAATCTTGTCACTGCTGAATGTTGGTTGGTTGCAAACATCGATCACATGCTCATTTCGTTGAGTTGCCAAACTTGTTTGGGCAAGACTTTGGCTGCTAAATAAAATTCTGCCACATTTTACAAGCATGGATTGTTTGAATAAAGCAAAAATAATGCGAAATTTTTTTGAAAAATGCAGCGTATATGGCAAAAGCGATCTTGTTTGCTGCTATAAAAGTTAACTGCTGGGTATACAAATAAATTTGCAAACATTAAACACTAAGCTGCAGCATAGAATTTAAAATAATTTTAGTTAAACACACTCCTAGGGACGACAGCGCTTTCACCTTGCTTGATTCCAGTAATTTAAGTGTATTTAATGTGTCGTTGCTTTGTTTAATTTGTTTGTTCTGCAACTACGCAAGCTTTTACCAAAATCTCTGCAAATAAATTTTTACAAAAACACAACCTTGCATACCACAAAACAAAAATATTTCGATTTTGCAGTGAAGTGTAACATTGATAATGTAACAGATGTAATATTGATGATTAATTTAACATTGATGACAATAAGTTGAATGCATTCTTTGTTAGCTGCAAAAATGTGGAATATTTTTGCATTTGTTTGCAAATAAAATGAACTCTTTTTTATATTATACAACTGTTTTTTGTTTCAACAACTTTACTTTTTTTTACATAAATATGCTTTTTCAGACATTTACTTGTCCATCTCTTGCAAAGATCAAATAAACAGTTGAATAATGAAATAACAGCTTTCACATAATTGCACCACGACAACGTTTGAACTGCTAAAACTGATTATTACCTTTGATTTACTATTGTTATATTTTAGTGCATCAACTCAGGCCTCAAGACATTGACGTAGTTGGAGCGCTTGGAGATTCAATCACGGTATTCTGAGAAATGTGCTTGCAGTTTATAGACTATCCCAGTGGTTGCACGTTACCGTTCTCGGTTCATGGATCAGGAGTTGGGCATGATTCAGTTTTCAGTCGGTTACAGAACTTGAAAAAATTTAAGCCAATGCAAAACTTAAATGATGTCATTATGATGAAATGGATCAGACAAAGCAACAAACCAAATCAATCTAACCTGAACGCAAATGGCATGTTGGAGACACATAGGTTCCAATAAGCTTGAGTGCCAAAGTGTGTTTGCGAGCATTTCAATGTGGGTGCCAAAGTGTGCTTGCGAGCATCAAAATTTGAGTGCTAAAATGTGAGTGCGAGTGCCAAAGTGTGCTTATGAGTGCCAGGATGTGAGTGTGAATGCCAAAGCGTGAGTGTCAAACTCAATTTAAACTGTACAGATCTACTCTCAGTAAATTGCCCGAGAATACGATGCTTGATATTTGATGACATGATGATTGTTGCCATGATGAAACTTCTTTACTTTAGGCTGGAAACGGAATCGAAGCAACTACTGTACCTGGGATTGGAGTAGAAGACCGAGGACTATCCTGGACTATTGGTGGAGAACAATCATTGGAGTCAGCAATCACTATACCAAGTAATAACTATAACATAGCCTAGTGGTGAGAGGCCTGGAACGGCAATCGAAAGGTCGCCGGTTCGACACCGCTCAAGAGCATGCGGCTGTGTCTTTGGCAGGACACTTAAAGACATGCCTGAAGGTGGACACGAAGATTGGCTTCCTTGACTTCCCGTCCAGTTAATCTGAATCTTCAACCACCGGGTGTAAGCCTGGATACGACAAAACAAAACTTTTTATAATTAAATAACATGAGGCGTTCTACTGGTGCAAATTAAGCTAAACTATCACAAGATGTATACAGTGAAAATCTGCTTTTATTCCGACGTTTCGTCAATCAGACACCACTGAGTTCTTCAGGGGGCTAGACCAGGTAATGACTACCTGTTTAGCATGGCAAAACAATAACTTTTTCGTTGGTCATTATTAGTTGCGTGACCTATTGGTAGAATGCATGCACAGTCCTCAAAGGGACCCCATTGGACAGCTACCAAGAACATGTGACTGTGGCTTGGTAAGACATTTCAAGGCGAGCCAAAAGAAGCAGCCGACTCTATTGCAGTGCAATGTTTTTCCGCTACCAGTTGTCTGTTGTAGGCTAGGTATCTGTAATTGGTACTGCATGTTTTCAAATTGGACACAAGTAAAATGATTGTGTTTTATCACTGACAAAAAAAAATGGTAAAGTAACTGATGAATTATTTTTTAAAGAAAGTATCAAGTGTTTACACAGTATTACCTACTGCAAGTGAACGTGAGCAGAACTCATAAAAACACTTTAGATTAAATAGTAAAGAAGTCGAAAATACAGTAAATCACTTGGTTATCTGAAAAGACTTTGATCGTTAAGATTTTTTTTTCACACAAACATAAAATATTATTGCTCTAGTTCCATTGAAGCATCAATAACCGTTTTTCTTGAAAACGAAACTCAATTTAAAAACATTTACTTCAGATATTTTACGAAAGTTCAACTCCCAAGCCAAAGGTTACTCAATTGGAAGCCAAAGACCAACTCGAGACTTATGGTTCAACGCTGCTGTGGCAGGAGCTCGATCAAGGTAATTCATAGATGTATGAGATACTCACAGATATGGTTGGTTTGGTTGGTTTTTGAATCTTTATCCTCGGACTGACAAAGCCTTGATTGGTTAATCCTAGTAGATTCGCATATTTGTAGAGGCTTTTGACACAGAGCCGGTTACCGAGACTGACAGAGTGAAGTTTTCTGATTGTTGAAGTGTTGTTGCCGGGGAATTGTCCCATTCATTAGGTGCCGATGAATGGGGAGCAGTCCTGAATGCGTTGCTCAAGCGCACACCCCCGAAAGTCGAACCAGCACCGCGTGATTTTGAGCCGGGCGCGTAACCACTGAGCTAACGAGGCGGACAATATGCTGTTAAACTATAAAAGCAAAACTGCTATTTCGCTTTTTTTTTTTAAAGAAAAAATAAGAAAAAAAAATAAGAAAAAAAGTAAAGAAATTAAAAAAGTTGCTTTAATTGCATTATGTGTGGAAAATAGGCATATGAAAAATCAGGGTTGCAAACGCAATTTATTTTCTTTCCACTGGATGAGTTAAAAATGGTTTGCGAATTTCCAATTGCTGTAAGTTCAACAATTTTCAATTTTTTTCAATGTTATGCTCATTTATTTATGCAGTGTTTTTAATTAGTTGATAGTAATCAACTCTGTATAGGCGTGATGGCGTGATGTAGGCCTAGATCCTGAAAGTTTTCTTTTAAAAATTATTGAATTGCTAAGCTCACACTCCATCGGTTTTTATTGACTTTGCATTAACAATCTTTTTCCATTTTAGTAGTCGAATTGAGAATAAAAGTTGACATCGCAATTGAAAACGTTGGACAAACACGTATTTGATTAATCACCATAGGATGGCTGTTGATTATGCTTTAACGTTTTACATGATTTCACAGAAATATGCCAGACCAAGCACGAGATTTGATATGGCGAATGAAAAATGATTCTGTAAGTAGGTCACTTTGAACTTCTTCATATCTGCGGTAGCCTACAGTTAAACAACTCCTGATGTATCATCATCACCAGCCGTCTTCGATCGGAAGGTTGGCTGTCATTTGCTTCCACATGTCACGTTCTTCCGCTACTCTTTTTTCTTCTTCGATGCCTATGACAAGTCATCCCACTAATTTGCATCATCTCCCCTGATGTATACAACGTGGAATCAAACTAACACAGTTTTCATGAAAGTCAAGTTTATTAATTGGGAAATAACTTTTAACGCAGAGAACAAATTACGAAAACGATTGGAAGTTAATCTCAATTTTCATCGGAGGAAATGATTTGTGTGCCCTTGGTTCTGACACCGATTCGACCCCTGAAAAGTACATTGAGTACTTGGAAGAAGCACTAGATATTTTCCACGCTGAGGTAAAATATGTTAAAAGTGTATACTGGAAATTATTTTGGATATGTTTTAACAGGTTCTCATGTAAGTTGCAGACTATAGCCTACGACATCATATCTTGTGGTCATATTTTATTTATGGTAATATTTTTCATCTTTCAGATACTCACCATAGTCATTTTTTATGTTCATTAGTTATTGCACTCATATAGTCTAATCACGCTTATGGCCGAAATGAATAACTTCTTTTAAAATGCATCATGGTGATAATTGTAGCACAGTTAATTGGTTATGCTGTAAATGTAATTGTAGAAAAAACACCGTTATGCTGCGTCTATGTTGCAGTTACCACGCGCACTGATCAATGTAATTGAAATTCTTGAAGTATATCCACTGAAAGATGTTGGAACAGGTGTAGGTGGGGACGCCGCATGCCGGGCAGCACAAGCTCTTTTTTGCAGCGCAGTGATCGGAGCCAATGAAGCAGAACTAGAAGTGGTCAAAGAACAGAACAGAATGTATCAGGTATAATTGAAACACTTTTGTCACACAGTCGTCTGGCAAATGACCAATCCATTGAGAGGATAATTTGGGCCTGGTACCGATGTCTCTTAAGAGTTTAAGATCATTAAGGGCCCGAGTTCAAAAGTACCTTCTGCCAACGGTACTGTAAATGACACAAGCACTCCGAACAAAATTATTTTCAACTCATATCTTTTTGCAGAATTTAACTCAAGATTTGATTGATAGTGGGAAGTTTGACACAAGAGATGATTTCACGGTGGTGCTGCAGCCATTTTTCAGAAATACGATTTTACCACGTTTAGAGGTAGGATATGTTATGGCTACTTACAACAAAACGTCACAACATATACTTACAAGATGTAGAGAATATGATTTATAACGAACCTGAATATTTTATCGGTAGTACTAACAAGGCTAACTAATGTTTAAACAAACTTTTTTTATAAAGTAATTTTCCAGTAAAACGATGTAAAACCAAGACAAGCGTTTCAACCATTCAAGTCTCAGAATGCAGAAAATACTATCGCTATTACATTATCGACATGTTTGTTACATTTTCGTTTTAATGTGTAAAACTGATTATAAACTGGCCACAATAAGTTATAATGCAATAAAACAGACAAGCTTGCAATCCTGTTCAAGTCTATATAATTTATTGGTAAAGGCATGCTTCAGTAGCCTAAATATTTTACAGAACGGCTCCGTGGATTCATCGTTTTTTGCTCCTGATTGCTTTCACTTCAGTGACAAAGGACATGCCATGGGCGCTATAAACGTATGGAATAACATGGTAGGTACTGGTTTGCATTATCATATTATGTAGCCTACGGTACTCTACCTGAAATTTAATTTTTGCAAAAAGAGAAATCACTGAGCAACGAGACAGCGACTTTGCATGCATCACTTACGCCAGTTCAGCAATCTTTGACTCTCCACGTTACAAAAATTTTAAAGACGTTGCTGTTTTTGTTCAGCAAACGTAAAAGCATTTGTTTTATGTTCAGTGATAAAAATTGTATTGCAAACATAAGTTTGAAGTAAAATCAAAATTAATGTTTGATGTTACAAAGGTTAACACAAAAAGCTTGCCATAAGTAAATATGACTTTGCAAAAACTCTGCAAGAAATCGTACGACTTTTCTGATGGTAAGTTCACCAAGGTTAAGACAAAAATTTCAGCTGGCAAATCAGTCGTTTTTTTTATATTGATTTAACATTCGCAGACGTTGAATCATTGTCAAAAATGGCTGAACGTTGGCTTAATTTTTGTTTAAAGTTGCAGATTTTTTTCTGCACACAGACCATTGCAAATTAGAAACCACACTGTTGGGCTGCACTGTAGTTTGCCATTATTAGTTTTTTGCATTTGTTTATTTTACAACCAAACTGAAACCTGCAACCCTCCTCTAATCGTGGCCTTAGCAAAGTGAACTCCAAGCCTAACTGATTGATCACCTCTTCTTGACAGACCTAGTAATAGTTAAAGATATTGTGAGCGTATTTTAAACATTCAAATGCTTTGTTTTGTTTTGTTTTTTCAAAAGAAAAACTTCTTATTTTCAGTTCGAACCGGTCGGAAGCAAATCAACAACATGGAGCATTTCAGACTTGAAATGTCCGACGAAGGTATTCACTTGCAATGGAATTAAGATTTCATATTAACAATTTTGGTTTCATGCTTCGTTTTCTACATGCAGTTTAGCTATGGTTTGTAGACAATTAAAGCCTATTACGTGTTTCGCATTCGCAATATTAAAAGACATTTTTCAACAGTAACCAGCATCTTAGGCTATGTGCTACATTTCCATTGAATTTCTTTTTGTTTTTCACTTAAATATTCAAGATAGGGAGCGATTGGGACGGAGCCTCCACGTGTGTGATCGATTTTCAATCACCGGCGCTCCTGAATAGAGAGGAGTTCTTGCTGACGGCGTCTCCTCTTGAACCAATATCGTCCCCTGGGGAAGGATACATAGGCCACCCACCCCAGTATTCGGCCTAGTTAACTATGATGCAACAAATTAAAAGAAACACAAATGACGTAAACGAGACCAGTCGCCGCTCAATGCGTGCAGGTGTCGCGTCCGGTAACGCAGGATCTTTACAAGTGCCACAGGCAGAGCACTGGCCACGGGGTCCGCGGGATCGTCATTCAGCAACCGTGGTACATTATGCCAACTCAAACAATGCAAGAAACTTTAGGAAAAAGATATCTAGAATTGGAACATGGAATGTTAGAACACTCCATCAAGCAGGAAAGTTAGATAACGTGTTGGTAGAGCTAGACCGAATGAAACTTGATTGCTTGGGTCTATGTGAAATTAGATGGACTAATTCGGGAGAATTTACTAAAAATAAAAAAAGGATTTTCTATTCAGCCGGCTTAAAACATCAACATGGAGTAGCTCTAATACTGTCTGAGCAATTAGCAAAGTCAGTGCTCTCCTTCTGGCCAAAGAATGAACGAATGCTAATGGTGAAACTCAAATCAAGTCCTTTCAACGTAAACATTATAGTTGTATATGCTCCCACAGCTGACTCGGACGAACATGAAATCAATAAGTTCTATGAGTCCTTGAATGATCTCTACAAAACTTGCAAACCAAATGAAGTTACAATGGTTATGGGAGATTTTAATGCCAAAGTTGGATGTATGGAGGAAGGTAAAATTGTTGGTCAGTTTGGGCTTGGTGAACGAAATGAGAGAGGTGACAGGCTGGTTGACTGGTGTAGGGACAAAAACCTGACAATTACTAACACTTGGTTTAACGTACATCGAAGAAGAAGGTACACCTGGACAAGCCCAGGAGACAGAGCAAGAAATCAAATAGATTACATTTTGATGAATACTCGATACAGGAATGCTGTTAAAGATTGCCATGCATACCCAGGAGCAGATATTGACTCGGACCACAATCCAGTCGTTGCAAGATTTCAACTGTTTTTCAAGTGCATTCAAAAACCAAAACCAAACCTAAAGTTTAACCTACAGTCTCTCGGTGATTTAGATGTTTGTGCAAACTTCAAACATGATGTCCTGAAAAACTTGCCAGATACTTTGCCGCAAGACCCCGAAACTTACTGGAATGTATATTCAACCGTTATCAAGGAAGCCGCATACACTAATATTCCTAAGATGGACCAGAGCAAGAAAACTTCAACTTATTGGTTCAATTCTGAAATAAGGAATTTAATGGACAAACGTCGTAAATTGAAACAGGATCCAATACAATATCGTTTAGTAAACCTTGAAATTAAAAAAGAATGTCATAAAGCTAAAGAAAAATGGCTTGAAGAAAAATGTCTAGAAATTGAGAAACTTCGACTTGATGGGAAACACATGTTCAAAAAGATAAACGAGCTTGTAGGCAAAAAATCAGCACCAACATCGAAGTGTATCAGAGCGGCAAATGGAGACATCCTTCATGACCCAAAAGATGTAACTCAGAGATGGGAGGAATATATACAGGACCTCTTTCGGGATGCAAGCAGAAGCAAGCTTACTGAAGATGCATCTCGAGATGTGACAGGTCCACCGATCTTGAAAGCCGAATTATGTGGGCTCTGCATCAAATGAAAACAGGAAAAGCAGCTGGGCCAGATGAAATCTGTGTGGAAATGCTTAAAGCTCTAGACGAAGAAGGAATAGACATCATATGGAAGCTCTTAGACAGAATATATGAAAGTGGTGTGATTCCTGAGGACATGTTGAAATCAGTATTCATTGCACTACCCAAAGTTCCAGGAACACTTGATTGCGACAAACATCGCACTATTAGTCTGATCTCACACACTGTGAAATTGCTGCTAAAGATCATCCTCCAACGCTTAAGAAGGCAATTGCTTCCAGAAATAGGGGGCAATCAATTTGGCTTCATGAAAGACAGGGGAACAACCAACGCAATCTTCACGATGAGAATGCTTGGTGAAAGAGCAATCGAAGTCCAGCAAGACCTATATCTAGCATTTGTAGATTTTAAAAAAGCCTTCGATAAAGTTCGTCACGAACAGCTTTTTGAGATGCTGAACAACATTAACGTTGATCACAAGGACCTGCGCATAATTAAGAATGTGTATTACCAACAACAAGCTGCAGTTCGCCTACCTGAAGGTCTGTCTAGATATTTTGAAATTCAACGTGGGGTCAGACAAGGCTGTGTGATGTCACCAGATCTGTTTAACTTGTATAGTGAAATGATTCTCAGAGAAATAGAAGGTATTGATGAGGGAGTTTTAGTGAACGGCATCTCATTAAACAATATTCGCTATGCTGATGACACTGTGCTCATAGCGACATCCCCGGATGGTTTACAAACACTAATTAACAAAACTTCAGACATCAGTGCAAAATATGGAATTGAAATTAATGACAAAAAAACAAAATGCATGACTATCTCCAAACAAAGTCCTGAACCCCACTTTGTACTTCACCAGGGAGGCAACACAATTGAACAAGTGTCTTCTTTCAACTATCTTGGTTCTCTCTTAACAGCGGACGCACGATGTAAGAAAGAGATACGAAGAAGAATAGGCCTAGCTAAAGACGCTTTTAATAGACTACGACCTATTCTATTGGATCGCAAGCTTTCTATTCTTCTGAAGGTGCGACTTCTCAAAGTGTTAGTGTGGTCTGTTCTCCAGTATGGTTGTGAAACATGGACTTTCAACACAGAAACTAGGCGTAACATTGAAGCAGCAGAAATGTGGTTTTACAGAAGAATGCTCAGGATTTCATATACTGATCACATCACAAATGCAGAAGTTTTGAACCAAGTACATCAAGATAAGGAACTATTGAACAACATAACTCAAAGGCAACTCAAATTTCTCGGTCACATTATCAGAAAGGAAGATTTCGAAAATCTCTGTCTAAGCGGCCGCCTTCTCGGGAAACGTGCTCGTGGCAGACAAAGAACAACATTTATATCCAATTTCAATACATCAATCAGCCAACCAAGAACACTTTGGGACACTGCGCGACAAAGGGAACACTGGAAAAATTTACGAACTGAGCATCTAGTTCATCAAAGGCCGCATCGGCTATGATACTGTTGATGATTCAAGATAATGCTTCACTATTGAATTAAACATGTAAGTTAGTGCATTTAGCTAAAAATGTTCAAAGGCACAACCTTCAAGACACAATCAGTCCTATTTGGCAAGAATTCTTTTGCCCCTCCAGGAACTAACATCTCCCAACATCTATGCTTACAGCAATCGAAACCCTTTCAAATCGATAAGATATAATGCATTATTGCGAATGAAAACATGTTTCAAATCTTAATATTTAATGTCTGCTTTAGGAATGTTTGCCCCGTTAGCTCAGTGGTTACGCGCACGGGTCAAAATCACGCGGCGCAAGTTCGACTCTCGGGGTGTGCGCTTGAGCAACGCATTTCAGGACTGCTCTCCATTCATCGGCACCTAATGAATGGAATAATTCCCTGGCACATTTCAACAATCAGAAAACTTCACTCTGCCAATCTCGGTAACCGGCCCTGCGTCAAGAGCCTCTACAAGTATGCGAAACTACCAGGAATAACCTATCAAGGCGTTGTCAGTCCGAGGATAAAGATTCAAAACCAGCCAACCTGATGATTTAAGATTCCTTGAAAGCAAGGAAGAAACATTTCATGACCACCTTTAGGAACGCCAATAAATGTTCTTCCAAAAATACAGACGGATGCTTTCAAGCGTGCCCAATTCTTTTTCGAATGTCTCAACATGGCTCCCACTACGCGGTTGTGCATTCACCTTGACCGTTTAAATTTACTTTTGTTTCAGGATGCCCCGTATATTTTCACAAGGTTAAACAGTGGGATATCGTCAGGCAAATCGAACACACACAAAGCTTCGCTTCAAACGAAAGATGATCAAGATGTTACCAAACAATCAACAACAACTGGTTGGTTTTGTCAGCAAAATGATATCTTATTTAGTCACTTGCCTTTGTAAATATGGTGATGGTTTAAGCATTATTTATATAAGTTCTTATTTTAACTTACTAATCAACAGCATATGTGACTATTGGTTTTGGCTTACCATTGGATTGGTTATATGCTATACGTGTCATGAAAGTGATTTTACATCTGTATCTACGAGCATATTCTATTTTGCAGTTGCTGTGGCAACTTTAGACTTTCAAAGTTTTCAGTCATGCCAACCCTGTAGTTTGTTGGGTATGCCGGGAATTACCATGCCGTTGGGGTCATTTTATTTTGGGCCGTGTGCATCCAAACCATTCCAGATTGTATGTTCGTTTTATTTGGTTGTCTTCTTCCATTCTTAAAACATGACAAAACAGGAAAAAAACTAGTCTGAGCAATATTGATTGATGCTTCATAGCTTGATTCCAAACTAATTTTTTTTAGACTCAATGACACGTTGGGAGCAGCAGATGAGTGAGCTCAAAAAGATTGAGTTTGAGAGTGAGGTAAGCTATAAAGAAATTATAATAAACTCCATGACGCTTTACAACCTAAAGCATCTGCTCCTCAAACATTTAGTGACGTTTATTCGTAAAACAAAACCAAACAACCTGTTACACGAAAAAAAGTGAAATATTTAAGAACAATGATTTTGTAGCGACTAAGAGTTCTACTAAAAATTATTCCTTTTATCTTGTAGTAAAATTTTTTTTATTGTTTATTGTCAGCTATGCTAACATTGGATCTGTAGGCTAATATTGATATCAAATAATGACTTTTTGCTGAATAACGCAGATAGACTTTATATTACTTGCAAATGTAAATACGTTAAAGCATTTGTTGCATTGTTATCTTGAACCAATATTCAAGTTTTATTTTATTTGCAGCGATTTAACATCACAAAAATACGTTAAATAACCAAAATGCACTTTATCGATTTGTAGAGATCCCAGGAGAAGCCACGAGCAATTGGAATTGACTACTTTGACATAAATTTTCTCTGCTCTCCAAAGGCAACAACTGGTAAGCTAATTCCTCAATTTCACCACCTCAACAACATAAAGAGTCGTGCGAGGTCCCTGTTTGCACCTGTACCAGTTTTATTTTTAATTTTTAAGTGTAGAAAGTTTTGCATTTGTTTCCTTCTAATAACAAAAAAAAATATGTATATGGGAATTTCACTTTGTTTACAAAATTATATTACATTTTAACGTGTTTGCATATTATTTTAAGAACTTAAATAGCTTTTTCAAGCAGCTAAATGAATTGCTTTTCAAATTGTCTGATTTTTTCAGTTCATCAACTTCGACCGGCTGACATTGATATTGTAGGAGCTATGGGAGATTCAATTACAGTAAGTAGCCAAACATTAACTGCTGGTATCGTTTGATGAGAACGTGTGAACACGGTAGGTTATATTGATTGACATATTATAACAAAACATATAGCCTAAGGTACTTTTTTATCTTTTTCGTGCAAACCTTTTCTTCTTCGCCACCCCAAGGGTCAATGGGCTCTGCTTTTTACCACCCGTGATTGGTGGTGACGGCTCAGGTTAGACGTTTGGGCAGGCGTGGAGCAACAATTGTTTTGATTCGTTGTCTACTTTATCCAGTTACCATGTTTTCTCGCAAAGAAACATACTTGATATTGAGAAGTTTGGCCCTAGCTTGTACTGTACATCTTTAAAACAATCGTTAAACAAAGAGAAATAACTGGAGTTTAACTCCAAAAGATAAAAGTTTCTCTTTGCAATACCAAAAACAACAGATGAAAAGAATTGGTTTAAGACACATCTTGTATACGCCGATGTTATACTAGGCTGCTTCCGGTGCTGATGCAGATACCATTCCTGGAGTTGCTGTGGCATACAGAGGCATATCATGGACTATTGGTGGTGATCACAATCTCACGACCTCGATTACTTTGCCAAGTAGGTTTTTTAACGTAGGTTTCTTCTTCTTCAAGAAGAAGAACGTAGGCTAATTTGACCAACAAATTAATGTATGCATTAAAGGGTCTCTGGACTACAACGCATGTGAGTCGAAGAATAAATTAGCTCTATAGGCTAAGCTTGAAATCAACGCATGTCAAAGTAATCATAGGCTAATACTGTAAGAATATTTATAAACAGCTTATTAAAGTTTAATAAACTTCAAAAGCGATATTGTTAAAGAACTTAAATAATTATATAGCAATTGCAAATTTGGAACTAAGTTTAAAAATTTCTATCCACTAACATAATGCGCAATGTGCATATAAAGAAGTTGTGTAACCTTATAACATGTATCTCACTCGTACATTCATTAAACAAGAAACAACACAGCAAAAATACTTGCAGATATTCTCCGAAACTTTAATCCAGCTTTGAAAGGCTACTCTCAAGGCCAAACCCCAGGGGATAGAGATCTGCTTTGGTTTAATGCGGCTGTGCCAGGAGCAAGAGCAAGGTAGGTGGGCATAGGCTACTGCTGCACAATATAAAGTTAATTGAATATATTTTGAAGCAGCTTTATTGCTCCCGAATAATTGGTCCATCCATCATTATTTCTTAAATCTGTGCATGATTTTACATCGAGTCTCATCAAGAGGCAAAAAATAGTCTGGCAATCAATGAGAATAGACTGGAGTTGAAATGATTGCCTAAACAAACATTTTTAATTTAGTTTTGTTGCTGAAGATGTCCAAATTTTGTCTTTTGTGCTACAACAGCATATAAACAAATGTTATTATTAATATTTTCATTACAATTGTTGTTAGTTTATTCTGCAGTCTAAGAGCGTTTTGGCTTATTCGGGTCTTGATGATCCACTAAACTCTCATTGATTTTGTTACAGGGACATGATTGACCAAGCAACGAACTTAATCCAATTGATGAAAGATGATCCAAGGACAAATTATGAAAATGATTGGAAAGTCATATCCATTTTTATTGGTGGGAACGATCTCTGCGCTTTGAAACGAGACGATGACGCTTCACCAGAATCTTACCGTGATTTCTTGAGAGACGCTTTAGATCTACTTCAGAAAGAGGTTAAATTATTATCTAAGATATTTGGTATCGGGTGTGCAGAGTGCTGATGTTACGAAATTCATATGTAGACTATAAGCCTACACATTTTGAAACAAACATTAAAGTATTTTATATTGCAGCTAACTTTATGACATTGGCATATGCATGGCCACCTGAAGATACGGCCTGATTTGTCACATTTTGCAGAAATTTCCAGGTTTTTCTAACTTTGGGCGAACGTTTAAATAAATTTTCCTAAAAATTAGATTTTTACTCTTTCTTTATTCTTTTCCCCAGATGACACAATAGGTTTTGACATCCTCACAAGTTGAAAAACAAAGAAAACTTGATTTTGTAAATTTTAGTCAGACTGTTAATTTTAAATAACAGTCTGATTTTGCGTTTTTTAACTTACTTTTTCTCATTTGCTACTGCTTCCCCAAGGCAACAAAAAAGTTTTATGTCATTAGGAAACCGCAAAAAGTAAAAACATCTCAAAAAATGTCAGTCAAGCACTCGCAGTAGCTGTAATCAAAATCTGCAAAATGTGACAAATCAGGCCGCATCTCCAGGTGGCCATGGCATATGTTTAAAAAAAAATTTTTATTATTACTACCAACCAAGGCAAGACTATAAAAATTTAAAATTTACCATAATCTACGTAACAACTTCATAATTTTCATGTTTAAACTTCAAGAACATCGGCACAAACAAAAACAAAGTTTAATTTTTTGTATGTTTATTTTCCATCTTAGGTTCCCCGTGTTCTTGTAAACGTAATAGACATTTTGGAAATCTATTTGCTCCCTCAAATTCCTGATGGAGAAGGAGGAACACCAGCATGCAGGGCTGCCCAGTTGTCTGTCTGCAATTACATTGCGTCAGCCAATGAGACTGATCAGGTGGATATCAGAGAACAGAACAAGAAATATCAGGTAGGCTACGTCAACAGTTTTAATACTTTGACAGCAGCTCAACACCAGAAAACTGCAAACACTTAAGTTTCGTCGTGAAAAATAAGCCACTGTAGGCTATAAATCAGGGATTCCAAACTTTTTCTATTCGAATACCGTTAAGCAGTTTCATACAGTGTTTGCGTACAACCTAAGCTACTTCCAGAAAATCTCAAAAATATACAATAAAATAAACATCCATACAAAGCTATTGTGTAGATGGGTTTCACTGCGATAGAAAAATGTCTATTTTCTACTCTTATAGCGTCACCATTATTGCATATTTATAGCTTACCATGTTCGGCAGCTGAGTGTCAAATTTGCAGTCAAAAAATAAAATTATTGTGATGTTGTGTAGTCAAAATTGAAAACAAATCACACAGAAAAAAAGATTTAGTCCTAACCTTCCGAGCTAGCAAATCTAGCGAACATTAAAACTAGTTTTTAATCATTAAAAATAGTTTTACTTTTTAGTAATGCTTATAAACTTTCACGTGCATTAGCTTACATAAATTTCTACGATTTTCAGGCTTTGACAAAACAACTGATCGATAGCGGAAGATATGACCAACGTGATGACTTTACTGTTGTTCTGCAGCCATTCCTTAAAGACACTGTGTTACCTCGCACCGAAGTAAGAAGCCTATTACTTTAACTTTTTTTTTTATCGCATCCTACGCTCAATGGTTGAAGCAACACATTAAGTGGACTAGAAAATAAAAAATCCACTCTTTGTGTCCATTTTTAGGAATGGTGTTAAGCGTCTTGCCAAAAACACAGTCTTATGCTTTTAAGCTACCTAACGGAGTGAAAAGTCTGCGTGTCATAGATGATGTAACCAAAGACTGACTGCTCTCCAGTAGCCTTTCAGTGTACTGTAGTCCAGGAACATCATGAATCATGGGGTAATAAAAGGATAGACCTTCAGCTCCAGAGCCTGACACGACAAAAAAGAAGAGGTGTCAAACAAACATCTCTTTGAACGTCGGGGTCCTTACCACTCGATATTCTCGATATTACAACACGTTCTAACTTGCTCAATGGTCAATCATAAGGGCTCATCGGTGGTGTCATCTGAATATATTTATTATCTCAATTGTTTCATCAGAGTGGAAAAGTGGATGCTTCCTTTTTCGCCCCTGATTGCTTTCATTTTAGTTCGAAAGGTCACGCAATGGGCGCCTTGAACTTGTGGAACAATATGGTAAGATTGGCATGAAATGGTAGAAATATTACTAAAAATACTGTAGCCTAAGTTGATATTACCAAACAAAAATACACTGTTTTCAATCTTGGTTGAAAAAATACAAAAAGGGGTCGATAAGTCAACAACTAATTTCATAGTCATAACTTTGACTGGTTTTGTTTGGGTTTTAATCAGAGATTCATAGTATAGGGATCGCCAACTCGGCTGGAAATCCGACAATCGGAGTGTAAAAGTGTTGCCAGATATTTTTTTTTTATTTTTAGAAAAAATGTTATTTTGGCATTTTTAAAGAGTAGTGGTCAACCAAAGCTTGTCCGTTTAAAACTAACCTGAAGTTTAAAGTTGCACAAGATTGAGTTAAAGTAGTTTGTAGTTGTGTTACTTTGCAATAAGAATGTGCTGAATTTATGTGCAAAACTTAAATAAAACTTGCAGGTTTAAAAAAAATTATACTAACCAGTTAAGAACAAAAAAAATTGAGAAATTTAAAAATACACCTCAGGAATAAAGAGTTTCACGTTTTAAGTGTTGAAGCCGGTAATTATTTTTCAAGTAATATGTTTTATGTACAAGAGAGGTTAAATTTGCCAAAAATATGATAGTTTGATAATTGAACAATAAAATTGCTTTAGATAAGTTTTAAAATATTTATTTACGGGCAAGTTTTGGGCAACTACTACTTTAAAAATGCCAAAATAATATATATTTTTTTAAATGTAAAATCTATCTGGCAACACTTTTACACTCCGATTGTCGGATTTCCAGCCGAGTTGGCGATCCCTATAGTATGAATCCCCGGTTTTAATTTGCAGTTTAAGCACAAAAAGCACTATACCTGTATTACAACTTGCAATTTTTTATATTTCAGTTGGAGCCTGTTGAGCAAAAGACGACAGTTTGGAACATAACAGACTTGAAATGCCCAACTGCGGTATTTTGTCATTGATTAATGTTATTTTATTGCTCATATACTTAAAAATTTAGAAACAAATGACCACATAATTAGAATACTATTATCACAAAGTAAACAATCTCTACAAATAAAAATTATTTTGAAACAGAATACTCACATGAATAGTGGAAATCTGAGAATTTATCAAGATTATTAGATATTCTAGCAAGAGTTGCAATGCTTATGTTATGTGATAAATGCGAAGTAAAGCAGAAACATACAAATTTGCTTCACTAACGTTTCGCGCACCATGAAAATGCTCATCCTCAGAGCGAATTTACATTGTAGCTATAAATGTTGAAGAAAACATTAGAAGAAAACTATTTAGAAGAAAACAGAAAACAAGAAAACATTACAAGAAAACATTAGAAGAAAACATTTTATAAGTTAAAAATTGTTCTTCATTTGTTATTGAAAGAGACTTTTCTTGATATAGTTATTTGTAAAAAACCTAATTATCCGAGTCCGAGAGTCTATGATTCTGTTGTTATCAATGATAACATAGACTCTGAAATGCAACTGATAACTTAGACTCTGATAACTTATCACCAAAACCGCAACGACGTTTTGTTTGCATTTCAGGAGTCTCCGTTTTTCTTCACGCGTCTCAACAGTGGAATAGTCTACCCAAACACCACTCAAGCGCCTTCAACAACAAAAGGTTCCAGTGTTGTCACCACTACTCTACCTTCTGTCATAACAACAACAAAACAACCTTCTGTCGTAACAACAACAAAACAACCTTCTGTCATAACAACAACAAAACAACCTTCTGTCATAACAACAACAAAACAACCAAGCAAAACAACCACAAAAATACCAGACAAAGAAACAACCACAAAAATACCAGACAAAGAAACAACCACAAAAATGCCAGTTGAAGTAGAAGAGACAACTTGTTGTGCCGGCAATAACTTATTGTCTCTTTCAATGCACATCTGGTCTCTTGCCATTTTTTTGTCGCTGTTAATCCGCTGACAACTCTGAGCACATCACACCAAAAAAACTCAAATTCAAGTAATTGTAACTTCATTTATATCATTTAATACCTATTATCTTGATGGTAATCGTTATGGAAGTCTAGCCTATGACTGAGCGCTTGGCTGAATCAAGGTCACTGCGTATTGACGTTAAGTTTACATAATCTCACGTATTGTCACTTGATTGTTAAGTGCACTAACGACATCGCAATATTCTTTGTATAGTATTTTTTCAACCTTTTCGTAATTTTTTGCTATCTCATGTCATATTATTGAATTATTATTGACTCTTACAACGTCATTTATGCAATGCAAAATAGGCTACATGGCCTCAAGCCTCGTGGTTTGTTGCGAAATGTAATATATTGTTGCTATTTTATTTCATTTTCAAATTATTAAGTTTTTATGCAACTAGTAGGAACATGTCCTATTCCAAATGAAAGCCAACAAAACAGTAGGCTGTGACAATGTGGTTTGACCTATTTAGAAATACGCTTAAAAACTTCATAGTGTCTTGGTATTATGTTGCATGTGAATGTAATGTACATGTGTAATGTTTATAATGTGATTTTGCTTTGGAAATTGTTCTATGAATTGTTGTCTTTGAACCTTCAGAAACATTTCATGTTCGATACCCCATCTAGAAGAATGACTTGCAACTGACAATTACGTATAGCCTAAATTCTAGTTTTATATGAAGTGTTGAACCATAGTTGTTGGTAACAGCTGTTGCTAAGTTGGAAGGTTGGACAATGGAAACCAATAGCAACTGTAGTTCAAAATGATTGGCTACAGTTTTTTTTACAGCGTGGTGCTTTAATGAAAGCTCTGTGTTTATTCTATGTTTTAATACCATGCTAAAATCTATGCAATCTCATCAAATTTGGAATGAAAGCCAGTTCTTGGTGAGTAAACAATAAAGAATGCCCATATAACTTTTATTGTCATTAATAATAAAAAATAGATACACTTTTCAGGCTTACCGTGTTTTCGCTACAAATGTTTTTTTAAGGTCATTCCTCATCATAAATGTTTTGTAAGTGGCATAAAAACTGTTTAAAATAATCACGTTTTTACTTCAAACGTTTTCTTCAATCATAAAATAAACTTTAAAAGTATTTCAATTTCAGTAACTCTTATACTTATAGCCTAATTTTCCAGATTTGTAAACATTGAATGAAGATCAGCGTTTGCTGACCCTCGTAAACTGTGCACATACACAGTGCCGATACACTTTGCTCGGTCAGTGATCTCAAACTCACGTGGTTATTTGTGTGATAGTAACTCATCAAAAAAGTTTTATTATTGCGGAAAAATAGAAAATTACAGCATACAAGGTTTCAGTCACACAAAAATACATCTAACGTCCATATAGGTCTTTATACAGTAAATAGTATACAGTCAACATTGTAGAGCCCAATCCTATCTACAAGGGTGGATGATTATGTTGCCAAACCGGAATTCATATCATCTTAACAAATTAATCAGGCTTTTTACATTAATTCAACATTTGAAGATGTTGAATCAGTATGAAACAGATTGATGTTTTAATTGGAATATCATTTTATTTTCGTTGACGTATCTGCTATTCGGTACAAAAAAGAAAGCCGAAGAAACATACAGTAGGCTATCGTTGTTTTCGAACAGGCGTTCTTAAACTTTTTGGGCTGCACCCTCTTTGGTGTAATTTGTAAAACTTTGTGCCCTGCCAGAAACACATGTTCTTGGGAAAAGCCTTGATGGCTAGTGTGGAGGCTACACCGGTATGGTTAGCGAAACACAATGCTCGCTGTTCTATAGTGAGTATTCAGGTAGTGCTGACGCCAGGAAGATCGCTCTTTCTTTCTCCCTACAAAGTCAAAAAGTGTCCAGCAGTTGAAATCATCAATATAGTTTTACTGACAAGATAATGATTTTTTTTCTCTTCTAGTAATAACAAAGTTTTCAATGTTCTGGCATTCTTTTGGTAAGAAGGATTGACTTTATAAAAAGGATTGAGACAAATAAAAACCATTTATTTAGCAGCAAAATGGCACACCACAGAAACATGGTGACAGAAGGAATCGTTTTTAAAATCTTGAGGTAACCTATAGCCGTATTTAGCAAAAGAAGACAAGAATTTTTTTAATTAGATGTGTGGTGATAGGTGAACAAATTTATTTTACATTCAGTTTCTACAGCTACCTATCTGGAAATTCTTGTAGGCTGCTACATACTGTAATTGCAATATGAACCACTACTGTACCTTACAAGTGCGTAAATTAACAGATTTAAAGCACCAAAATTTATTTTTAATGATTAAAATATTAAAGGGTTTATAACCATGAACCCATTTTAAAAGGGCTAAGCCAAGGCATGTTATATTGCATCTTATGCTTTGTTAATCAATCAATAAATCATCATCTTTGCTTTGTTATTTTACAACTTGCCCACAGCAACGTCGCAAGTAGGCTACATATAACGTGATTACTCCTGCAGGGAGTAAAAATGAAAAGTAAAGTTCCAGGCAGCCAGCAGTAAGAGTCACTCACCACTTTTGAAACCACGGGACCTTCGACTGAAAATACAGTAAATAAAACGTGGCTTTCCAACAACGCGGAAAATGCACTATGGCGATATAGCTAGACCAAGCAAAAAAAACAAAATGGCCTTTATAGTGCTGTCAAACAATAATTCATTATTAGCGTCACAACTCACAATCTCTTAAGTTAAATTAGCAAATGGATGGAAGCAATGGTAACTTGATTTGAAGCAAACTTTATATCAGTTATCTTCAACGTCTTTTTTGCAAAGCTGCCCTGAAAATTTTTTGATTATTTTGCAAAAAAATTAATTTTTTTAGCTACAATGTTTTTTGAATTTAGCATGAAACAGAATGAATGAACTCAATTAACCATAAATAGCACATACCCAAGCTAACGTGACACTGGCGATGGTGTTTTTCTGCAAGACATGGAAGCTGGTTGCAATCTAGTCAGCTTCAGTAATATTGCGTTTTCACTAGTTGCGTTCATATATTTTTTGTCTCTTTTTGTAGCTGATTTTGATTTTTTTTTGTCAATGTATTTTAAATTATTGTTTTTATTAATTTGTGATGGTAGGCTAAGCAATGCAAAAAAAACTAAAAAGAAACCAAAAAAAAGATAGGAGTGGATGTTGAAGAAACGATCGGTGAGAACAGCAAACGATGGAATTACGCAGAAAACTATGTGGTTATTTGCCAACAGTGGAGGCATAACCGGTTTATGATGATGACTTACTGAATTAGATTTTGCATGTAAGTCTATCCAATTGTACTTGCCAACGCTCTACAGCACTTGTATTCAATCCAAGCTTTGAACTTTGGATTGGTTAATAAATTTCTTACTTTGGCAGCAAACCAATGGCTTGTCAGAGGCCTTTAGAATTTAATAGAGTAAAAGCCACGTTAATTAAAGCAACTCTTATTGAAGCTCCATAAGCGAACGCAATCGACATCATAAAGGGAATAAGCACTTAGAGATATAGCCATTATGGCTTTACATGCAAGAATGACTATCAACCGTGATTTTGAACCAAATAACTGGGGAGGAAGACAAGCACCTTCACGTGGTCCCCCCCGTCAGTAACATACGAAATTATACAAAATACGTATGCGAAACGAAGCTGGTCAAACAAGAGCTAATGAGACTGTTCAGCGCAGGGTGGGTAGGAAAATGCTCTTTTCAGGGCACGGCAGTGCTCGCACTGTCGAAAAGTACCGACGACCCACCGTACTGCAGCTGAACACCGAGGGCATCACGGCCAGCAAGCTCAACATCATCGAGCACCTGGCCACCAAGCATCAAGCCCTCATCATCCTCCTCCAGGAAACTCACTGTACATCTGTGGATAAGTTGGTAATAACCAACTTCACACTCGCAGGCGCAACCTGCAGCAGGAAACACGGCCTCGCCACGTTTGTCCATGACCGGCTGAGCTGGTCCTTGGTTGACCAATCCCAAGCTCAATCGGAGATCGAGTGGCTTTGTGTAGATGTAGCAGGCTACAACATCGTCAATGTCTACAAGCCCCCACCTTCGCGGATAACATCAACAGCCATCCCAGTGTTCCCCCACCCCAGCCTCTACGCTGGCGATTTTAACTGCCACCACACTGACTGGGGGTGCAGCTCCATCGGCGGCGACGGAGATGGTCTGGCCGCTTGGGCGGCCGACAGCGACCTCGCCCTCTTGTACGATCCTGGGGGCGCGCCGGGCTTCCGCTCCGGTCGTTGGAGCACTGGCGCAAACCCAGACCTGGCTTTCGCAAGTGATGACCCCGATGATCGCCAGCCGGACAGACGTGTGTTTGGGGGTCTCGGCACCGACCCTCGCTGGTCGCGGCCCCCTTGCTTGCCGCGCCTGTTCCGAGCGGGCCTGTCGAGCGATGGAGCTTCGGGAGGGCCGGTTGGGTATACTGCAGCTTCCTCGCGGACGAGGCTGCGCAGTGCCTCCCACCCCCACACACCATCAAAGTGGATGAAGCCTACCAGGACTTCTGTGATGCAATCATATCTGCGGCAAAAGAATCCATCCCGCGAGGTCGACGGAAAAACTACATACCTTGCTGGGATGTGGAGTGCGACAGGCTTTACCGCGATTTCCTCCGTTCCCCCCAGGGTGCCGCCACCACCAACTCAGCAACAGCCCTGCTGGCAGGATTGGATTCAAAGAGGAAGAAGCGCTGGACAGAAGCCATAGACTCAATCGACTTCACGCACTCCAGCCGCACAGCTTGGAATACACTCAACAACCTCACTGGCAGATCACGTGCCTCTCGTCGCCAATGCCCCATTTCAGCAAATGCCATCGCCTCACAACTTGTGAGAAATGGAGTGCACGGAACGAGAGACCGTGAATCAACAACTCATACGACAAAGAAGAAACCAAATAACGATTATGAATGATGATGATTATGTGCCTGATCTGACGCATACATTAGCGATCATGGTCTTCCAAAGTTCTCTGTCCTTTGACATCCTTATCATGAACAAAAGTTAAAAAAAAAACACTTGAATTCGTGCATAAAATACTTACTTTGGCTCGAAAAGGTGAAAAATTGTATGAAGAATAAGAAAAGGATTGCAATGCTTTTAGCTTTGGATAAAACTGAGGTGTTGGCGGCAATTTTATCAATCGCTTGAATGAAACAAATTGAGCCAAAAGTAATTACACTGTAGGCTATTGGCAGGCTTGTCCATGGGACATTTTTTTCTGTCCCATCCCATAGCAATTCATGCCTGTCCCGTCCTATCCCATCCCATCCCATGGGATTCCCATCAAAATACAATTCAATAAATGTTATTAAATTTATGGAAATTTAAGTCTAATGTGTACTAGATAGGACTAAATGTACAAAAAGAGATACAAAACAACAAAATTTATTGACTTTGTTAACTTTAAAGTTCAGAAAAGTTGTCTATCTATGACAATTCATTATCATTGGCACTCATATTCCGAGTCACTGTGCTCATTCAGCAAATCCATGGGAAATGGAATTCGTGCTGTCCCATTCCATCCCATCCCATGGGACATTTCCCATGGGATTCCCGTGGGAATCCCATTCCCATGGACAAGCCTGGCTATTGGTGGTTGGCCTCGTGAGTTTTCAATAAGTTTTCGATTGTACGTTGATGAGAAGAAAAGTGTCAACAAATTTGAAAATGATGGTGTTGTAGGGGTTTTCATTTGGACTCAAAAATATTATTTTAGGCTGCTTTTAAATATACAAGTTTCGAACACCATTATTCGGTGATTGTTGAATTAATGTATACAATGAGAGAGAAAGCGATTCTGCAAATGAGTTAATTTTTCATATCAGTAATTCAATTGATCTGTTTGTTTCGTATCATTTTTATTGTTGGCTATACATAATGGCATTTGCAAAAGTTACAATTTTTAAAAGCTGCTTGGTAATTTTCGAGAAACCTTTTTCGGTTCCTCAAAGCAGAAATGTTGAGATGAAAAGTTTATTTATTTCTGTAAAAAACGGTTTTTAGCAAAGCGTACTGTGTGGTCTCTTTGTCAATTATTGTCTTACTCTCACACATTTTTTTCAACGCATTTGCGGTTTCCGCAACTTATAAAAACAAGGTAGTGCAATAAAAAATAGAAAAATGACGATTTGAAACGAATAGGGTGGTTGAGCTACCATGACTGACAAAAAGTCAGTGTGACGAAACAGTAGACTCAGTCAAAATGTTACATATCTACTTTTCTCGTAAGGGCGATGGGATCAACCTTATAAAGAAACATAGCTTAAAAAAATATTGCTTTTCATTCCACAAATCTTCATTGTTTACGATAAAAAAGCAAGAAAACGATAAAAAATTGAAAAGTAATGTACTATGTACCCTATTCTAAAGTAACTGAAAATCATAGAAATTTAGTTTTAACAAATTAGTTTTACTGCCGGTCTTCTTCGTTTGAACCTTCTTCGCCACTTCAAGGGTCGAGGGGCTCTGCCTTTTACCACCCTTGGGCAGAGGCGGCGACGCGGTCTAGATGTTTGGGCAGGCGTCGAGCAGCCATTTCATTGATTCGTCATCCAGTTCAGGCAGACTGCCGGTAGACACCAAAGAAGAATATGATTATTAATAAAATATTCTGCGGGTTTATGTGAAACGTTTGAGTTCAGCAAAATAAATCACTTGTGTTTACCAACCTTGGACGTTTAACTTTTAAGAAAGCCGTCAAGAATTGGAAATAGGTGTAATATCCCATGTTATGAGTGGAACCACTGCAATACTTTACAGTAATCTTATTATATCCGTGATGTTTCCAATTTAGTTTGTGATAACAATTGGAAATGACTTCGCCCGTCGTAGGATTTCTATTTGGGGGTTTCTTTGCCTACCTTGCTCTTTGCTATGTGACTATGTCTAAATGCATCAAGATGTGTTCCCCTCACGACCATCAGCACTCCACTCTTGATAACGCACCATAGCCGATCTTCTTAGCAAGTGTCTATTTATACGAATCTTGAAAATATCAGCTATATAGGCTACTGTATAGGCTAATAACGCCATAGTCTAAATATATATTCTTTTTGCTGGTAAGTTTTTTATTCCTTTGGGTCTTAAACCTTCCCTATGTTGACGTGTAGGCCATTGTTTTTGCTGTGATGATCAGAAATAAAAACAAACTGAACTAAATTGGTCAAGCAAAAATTTGTTTCAAATTGTTTTCACGTTTTGTGATAATCTCATTCTCTTGCTTTTGTTCTATCTCGAATTCAAAGGCACTTTAGTTTAATTCAAGAGAATGCAAAACGCAAAGCATAACCGAAAGCAAAATGCCACCTAAAGTTTGCAATTTGCACCTTTCAGTCACAGAGGGTCACAAAAAGTATTTCGAAAATCCTTGGAAACGAAATTACGTTTCGTTAAAATTTTAACTTTTGTGAAAAAATTTTGTTTTGTTTCTTGTATGTTTCCAAACACTTTTACGTTTTAATAAATTTTTTACGTGCTAATTACGTCGCAACTCTGATAACAGTGATTATTTCAGCGTTTTTGAAAAGGCGTTTTTCTAATTCTTGCAGAGTTTATGCAATGAAATCTACTCGCGTCGTTACTTAAAATCCTCAATTGTAAAGTCAAGTAATCGTTTCTACTCTTTGCAGCCATTTTATTCAAGATGAGTTAATTGTAGATGAGTTAGCCTAATTGTAAAACTCGAGTGCAATAAACCAACATATATAAATAAATGGAATGTGTCTTGTCATAGTGAAGTTATTATTTCAAGCAATGTTTCTGGTTGGTCTGTTTCACATTAAGGCAGTTCAGTGGTAAAAACTTCTTTGCAATCTGGTTTGTAGAAAACGATTCTATTTTATTTGAAAAGAAAATTCATTAGACATGGAATTAATATTATTCATCTGTAGGCTAATAGCGCTACCACTGGGCCCGGGGTAATTCAAGAACTCGAACCTTTCCAGGAGATCCGAGAACTTGAGAAAACCTTATAATGTTTACATGTAGTGCGCGCATTTTCAATCTATTTTAGGAAATGACTTTTGCTGTTTGGAAAACCCTTGGCTTTTCGCATATTATTGTTAGACTGCTGTAGTTTATTTCCGCTAGCTTTGGTAAAGCACCAATTTGCGTTCGAGATTAGATTGGCACGCTATTGACTACCGGCGGTTTCCGTTTCGCAAGCCGGTTTTGAAACAAGATGTGCGTGGCAGCTACACGGGTGCGGGGATTTTGTAAGTCAAGCTTCGGTGAAGAACTGAACACAATACAGTTTAAATGGATTTCTTGGAAAGCACCGGTATCTAGATAGAGGCCAAATGATTATTTTTACATTTTTAACATTTTAGATACTAAATCATTACATTTTTTTACTAGATGATTGACTGGTTAGATACGTATAGTGCAACGGTTGACAATGATGTCAGTTGCAACATTCAAAACCAAGGTTGTGGAGTCGGGATAAAATAATACGATTTCTAATCTTTAATTCATAACTGGCCTACTCCAACTTCAGTGTTGTCAGATTTCTGAGGGTTTCCAGATTTTTTTTAAAGTTTTTGTCCTTTTGTTATCATTTAATTTCACTTAAGTTGCGATGGGAATTCAAACGACGACATTTTCCAAAGATTAGCAAGTTTAAGAGCGCAATTCAGCAAACAAGAAAACAGTTTGAAAAAAGATTGCAAAAAAAAATTTGACTGCTCATCATTTATCATTTGTTATCAAGCCGGAGTGGGAATCGGAGTCGGCCTTTTTTAACAACTCTGACAGTAAATATGCCAAAATCCAACTCCGACTCCATAGTCCTTCTTAAAACACAATTTATAAATGACGTAACCTTAGCCCCAGAACAACCACAAGTACGCGACTACTTCTGCATTTTACAAAAATGTCAATTTTGAGTTTGAAGAAAATAACCAAGAGAATATTTAAAAAAATTACATACTTTATTTAAATCATTGTTGATTTGAGTCTAATTTTCAAAAGAAGTTCAATAACGTACACAAAAACATCACAACAAACATCAGAATTTTTTTTATTATGATTTCAGAGCCTTGTTAACCGGGGGCACGGCTGATTAGAGACCCTACTATTTCAATCGTTTTTGGCTGTTAAAAAAAAAGGTCCTACAAAAGCTTGATATTCAATAGCTTAGGCTAAATCATGCAAGGCGTATTTACGACTTCTCATTCCCCCGAATAGGGGCCCACCTTCGCCTAAAGGTCCACGCATATATATATATATATATTTTTTTTCATGTAACATATGATAAGTCATTTGAGTTAGCAAAATGATGCTACCTCAGTCTTGAAAAAAAGATTTTCAAAATTCTTGAGACGGTTGTTAAAACGAGCGCCTTTAACAGAATTCCCCATGACGTTATACACATTATACCTAGATCTACTAAAATAAGCCCATATTACCGTAAGGGGCATTTCCTAAACAACAGCTTAGCCTACGTTCTCTAATATGCATTCATTGTACGTTTAACAGTAAATAAACGTAAATCTTGTTATAGCAATGTTAAGTTTTTTTACCGGGATAAAGACATTTTTACAGTACAAAAACCTTACAGGATCATGTACGCACAGGCGAAGAAGTGAATAAGTAGTTCAGACATTTCCTGGCCATGCTTATAAATTCTCAACTTCTCTGCAATTGTGTTAGTTGCACGCAATCATGTTCCATGCTTTTAATAAAACATAGAGTAGCCTAGGCCCAAGGGTGTTCAAAAATATATTTGTGGACTGAAGCTAAAGGTTTATATATTTTTTTGTTCACTGATATGTTTTTGAAAATCCAGTATTCAGTTTTGAGAAGGCAGTGACACGTCGTATAGCCATTAACCTAACCAAGATCAATACAGTAGACACTGTCCTGATTTCCAATACATATGAACATTATACTGTATGTACTGTATATACTGTATATGTTATATGTAAATTTAGTTACAATAAAATTGAACCAAAAAATAGTTTTTTAAACGAAACATAGTGTATATAAATGTATGCTTTAAAAGAAAAGAGATTTTGGACATTTTTTGAATTTCCAACCAGCTAGGCTACTGATGTTTGCAAACATGTCATTTCTATGATAATTTTTTTTTTTTTGAAAAACTTAACCTTCGCATAACCATTATTGAATTTTGTTAATCGATTCAAATTTTCTTCTGTCGATTCATTATCAGTTCCTTCTAATGCTTGGAAATGAATTAAGTAGAAATTTCAAAAATGCTTTGCAAGTCGTTTCTGATTATACTTGTGTTGGCTTTTAATGTGTATGGACTAATCACTTTGTGCCAAGGTAAGTAAATTCATAAATAACTTATACCAACGCTTTGTCTTTTTCTCAGATATAGACTGATTTTTCCTAGCGTTTTGTTTAATTTTGTAGTCTGCTGCACTTAAAACGTACTGTCATTTTAGTAGGGGAAGGTATTGACCCATGACCATACCTGACCCATGAACCACCCCCTTCCAAATTCGAAATAAACCTTATAGTAGATTTTTTTTCAACTAAATAAGTTGCATTTAGTTCAATAGTAGCCTATTTCTTGGAAAGTTCTGGATTGAATCTTTTAAAATTTTGCAAGTCAGAGGGTAGGGTGTGATTTTGAGGTGTTTTAGTAAAATTTCTCATTTGCGTTTGGAGCTTTACAGAAACTTAAATACAGCTAGCATCGAGATACAAAATTCAGAAATTGTAATGGGCTATATTGCAGGATTTATCACAGTTCTTTTAGACTTTACTTCATTCTAATTAAGTAAAGCTAAGATGGAACTTTGTCACCAACAGTTCTGACCCATGATCCACCAAAAACCTTGTCCCTTGAACCATAGTTCATGGGGTAGCATACGCCTAATTGAGGGACAATAAACACGTTTCATTTACTTTAAAAATTATTGTGGAGTGTAAAATATTGAAAAATGACTAGCGAAGCTAGTGATATCTCAGCAATTGTTTTTGTCCTTCTCCCACCACTTGCAGTAACCACAAAACAAACAGTCGACATTAAAAATTTTTGAACCGACTTTTCGCAGTTTAATATTGCTTATTCTATTTCTGCAAACTGTTAGTAGTGTGTGCATGCGACAGTATATTTATTGTATCTTAAAAGTTTGCTCTAAATATCTTTAAGGTCTAACTTATCAGAGTGGTTCAAGGGTCCATACCCGGTGGTTCAAAGGTCCAAACGCGTTTGCACCCTTGAACCACTCTGATCACCGTTAATGTTTCCAAATATTTTTGTTGATCCTATAATTATATGTGGTTGAATATTTTACACAATATACTGAAGTGATCACACTATGTTGTGCTGAAATTTCGTCATCATAGAATAATTAGTTAACTAATTATAGAGAAAATAAATCAATAGCTTTTTTTCCTTGGTCTGAACCTTAAAACATTTGACCAGGCTAACACTCACAATAGTATTTCAATAAGATTTAATTTATGTTATGGAACCGGTTTTCTTCCATTTTCGACTCAGTTATGCTGACGATTCCTAATGGAAGAAAACCGGTTCCATAACATAAATTAAATCTTATTGAAATACTATTGTGAGTGTTAGCCTGGTCAAATGTTTTAAGGTTCAGACCAAGGAAAAAAAGCTATTGATTTATTTTCTTAGTGATATTGCTTTCTGTATTAGGTAGATCGCCCATTTGAGGAAGTGTCATAGTACCAGATCACCTTTTTCAGTTGGTTTTTCCCATTTTTGATTAACTAATTATAGCTTTTAATGTGAAAAAGTGGCTCATCAGTCATCAGTCCATACCTTCCCCTACCATAAATAATTGTGTTTCAGCTCGTTTTGAGGAAAGATTTTCTATTCAAATGCTGTAAAAATGATGCATAGTATATACAAGAAAATACGAGTCGTTCGACTGAAAAATCAGTTATCATCACATTTTCGAGTTTTTAAAAACTGTATTGTTGTCACAAAATTTCATAAATGTTGCGCAAATATATGAATTAATGCGTTCTTATGTAAGCGCAAATGACAAAATACACGAAGAACATTTTCGAAATTAAATTCCCTATAGTAAGACTAAGAGTATATGTTCGTATTACAGCACCAATAAAGCAAACGTTATAATTTATTTTGGATACTATACAATATACATCGGATATTTTTTCAAACAGGAAAAGAAATTTGTGCTGCCACTACTATCCATAAAAATGGTATGATGTTTTCGTTTAATAAAACATTGCCACTATTGACCGCTTACTCCAACGAAAGATGTAATTCAGGTATGATGCCTATTTTTTGATAAATCTTAATAGTACAGTAGGCCTATAATCAGTATATCTTAGTATAATCAAGATATTAATAAAGTTTATACCGTATGCACTGTATATTGAGTATTGACTAAAACGAAGAGACATAAATTTTTCTCGGCTTTTTGCAACGTCTTCAAGGTAGCTTCGCTCGCCCTACCACGATAAGGGTGGTGCATTCATGGAATATGAACATTGGAGATCTACATCAGTTGCGGCTTTAGGCAGGCGGACGAAATTTATTCCGTGAATATTTTCTCCGCCTTTCCTTACATAACAATTCTTTGAAGCCATAAAGCGTTTTCAAAAAATAAGCCATTGAAACAACTCAGCAGTCAACAAAGAAATTTTTGTTTTAAATTTAAATTTAAGCCAAAGCTTTCAAGCATTAGTGTCCACCAGTAGCGTAGCCAGGAATTTTGAAAGGGGGGGGGGGTTTGACGACCCAGCGGCGGGGGGTCTGGGGGGCCTCCCCCAGAAAATTTTGAAAAATTACTTTGAATTTGGTGCATTCTGGGAGCATTTTCAACAAAAATGTGAGTATGAATATTCCTGCAAAATGGTGCTGTCCGGTGGCATAGCAAAAGGATAAGATCATGTTTTCTTCGGCATTTTTCAGAAATAAAGCTAACTCTCTATGTTTTCTTGTTGCTAATTCCTGGCTGAGATGTTTGAATGTTTGGTATTGGCAAAACTCGCTCTTTTAATGCAGTTTTGTTTAAAATTAGACAGTTTTTTTTTAGACTGAAAGCATCATTCTCAATATCGTGACGTCACACGCGTGCCAAAGGGGGGTTGTAACCCCCAAAACCCCCCCCCCTTGGCTACGCCACTGGTGTCCACAGAGATTTAACCTTGATTTGTTTATTATAGGCAGGCTAAATGTAATGGAAGTGTACGTTTCAAATAAAGAAGCAAAATATACTGAAAAATCGATCAAATGAAATGTCTTAAAAGTTTTGTGGGCAACCCCAAACTCCGGCAATTTTTTCATATTCTTTATGTATATCAAGTTTTATTATGATTTATTCTTGCTTACAAATTGTGTCTTGGCAGCACTCGGTGGCACCCCAAAATTGTTTTTCAGGTTCTCTACTAGTCTACAGTACGCTAAACAGTAGTCCCCGCTTATTAAAGGGGCAGTAAACCCCAAACCATACTTTTCGATTTTTTTGTTTGTAAGTGCTCTAGACATGTATAATAAGTAGTTGTCGTTGAAGTTTTCCCTTAATTTCATTGCGTTTCCTTTGTAGGGCCGTTTTAGTTAGCCCTTAGTTTCAGAGCGACGCGTGCTCACTGAACCGTGCGATAATCACGTGTGACGTCATGAGAGTACTAGCCGATCTTATGTTCGCGCAAGATGCATTGTAAGCAAGTGTTCGTAGTGTCGCTTCCAACAAATACAATGAACTACATGTATTTATGTCGATTGTAAGCGGCTTAGTAGTTGATAAAATGAACACTGAAAGCAACTACCTTTCGGCAAGTACCATATTAGTTTGTAAAGAACTAGGAAGATTCTCTCAGGACCTCTAGCATAGCTTACTGGACATGTACAAAATTCACTCTCTCTGTGCACACGGAAAAGTTTTTCTGAAAGCACACTTTGTATTGTGACTTTATTTCAAATCAGGATACTTAAACCCAACGTATTCATTTTTGTCACGTGGAAACTTCGATCTAATGGCCGAAACGACGCATGACATCAGAGGCACACGGATTGATCTACCAAGACAACCCCAGCTCCACCGAACAAACTGTCTGTGGGAAATGTGCTTATAGCATCTGTAAAAACAACTTTTGGTTATATTTACTCTTGTATCTCCAATATCCTAATAAAATAAAAAGCATCAGTCACATATCAATTTTGCACAATCTGTTTTTATCTACTCTTACCCGGAAACGCTATGGCCGCGAGTGCTGTATGTGCCGATTCGATGGGAGACGGCCATGGCCGCAAATTTTTCTTGACTTGGCAATGGGAAGCATGT
Source organism: Aplidium turbinatum (assembly GCF_918807975.1). NCBI lineage: Eukaryota > Metazoa > Chordata > Ascidiacea > Aplousobranchia > Polyclinidae > Aplidium > Aplidium turbinatum. The sequence continues at coordinate 54,690,639 of NC_137472.1, forward strand.
ACATTGTACAGCCAAATACAACTTGTATTGTTGCAGTGAATTTCCTATAGGACCTAGGTTCTGCTATCTTTCAGAAATAGCTTAGCATCAATGAATCATCATTACGTTGCTGGTTTCTGGGCGAAGTTGGCCTGTTTACGAGCAGTTTTGAGAAAAGTACACAGATAGCAAATCAGTCGCTTTTTTACATTGATTCAACGTCTTCAGACGTTGAATCAATGTAAAAAGCGACTGATTTGTTATCTGGGTATGTTCACACTGAAACGACCATTTATTAGGTTTAAATGAACTAAGAAACGAAGTACATCTGCAAAACACAAGCCATTAATATAAAACGAACAAATTAAGTCAGTCTCACACGATCAGAACTTAAAGTAACAAAAGTCCCTTTAACAGAACACTGCAAGAAAAGCTCTTATGAAAATGGGCTTGCTGAGATTGAGTGAGGCGCGAGCAGAGAAAACAATCAATGGAAAGCGCGCCGAGCAGAGGAACTATAACGTACAAACATACGTAAAATAAACGTAAATTTGTTATAAGACACACTGGCTTTTCAATGAGTCATGTAAAAGAAGCTGGATTTGCTAGCTAAAGTATAAAATGCACTGGCTGAAGTCCATACCTGAAGAAGTTGCAAATCCACTATTTTATTCAATCTTGTGTCCATGATCGTGTATGTGCCGTGCTTCCCACAATGTCCAGGAGAATCTACCCTTCCATCTCCCGCCAACATGAGGTCAATACCATCACCTTCCAATTGTTGAAGTACACTATTCTGCTCAATGACATATTAAAAATTCTTATCAATGACATTATTTTAAAGAAAAGATTGAGCACTTCCGTTTACAGTATGTGTATGTTTCCATACATCAGGAAGCATTCATAAAATATCTATAACAGATATATCATTGTTCACAAACTTCTATTTGAATAAGTTTATACTGATGAAGCCACACTTGTGTGGCGAAAGCTCTGTATTTAAATAAACCGATTCTTCTGATTTGGTGTGATATTGTTTACTTTATTTAAAATGTTGTGTCACACCGTGCATCCCAGTGGATCATCAGTTGAATTATAGGAAAATTTGATGAAAAGTTTAGGAACGAAGCTATGTTTTGGAATTTTACAAACTTACCCCGGCTTTTCACTACGTTCATTGGTAGACACCTCCGAAAATGTATTTATTGAGAAATTTGGATAGTGCATTTCATTATCTTCAAAGATATGTCTTGCAAAGCCATTCTTGCTTTTTTGGGAGTGGAAGTAAGGTAGTCTGGTGGAATTCGTTTTCTTTCTTACAAGTTGCAGGTCACACCTACAGGTTGTGTTAATACCAGGGCATTAGCCTGAGTTGCTGCAATAAACATATTCCAAATCAGGCAAAGCAACTTTTACAGTATTATTTGGCATCACTTCTCTTTCCAAAGCTATTAAAATGTACACTACTGTTACTTCATAATATGTTATATTGTAGAGTCAAAGTTTCTTACCTTTCGCCGCAGTCATTGGCTTCAAGGCAGCTTGGCATCCTTTTGATGAACAAGCACGGAAATCTAACACGTCATATTGTGTTACAGCATCACAAGTAACCATTTCTGCTTGGCATGACTTCGGCTTTTTTTTAATTTTTTCTCTCGATCTTTTCAGTGTACGAATTGGGGGTAGGAATTGTTCAGGGTACGAATTTGGGTGCATCCCTAGCCAGTAACTGAAAAAGAAAACAACAATGTATATATGAAGGAACATTTTTTGTTAATGCACTTGGTGAATTATACATGGGACGTTCTAAAAGTGCATGTAGCTGGGAATCACTATACCAGCAGGCAGCATACATATTGTAAACTTATGGAAAACAATTTCTCAAGGATGCTACTTCGCTACTTATGTACGGTACTTTATAACAAACATGTATGGTAGTAATATAATTGTTAGCTTAAAATTACCTCAAGAACTTTCCGCTTCCTAGCAGCCGGTCGCATGGATAAAGTGGAATTTTGTTGTGGAGTTGTCTCTCTACTGGACTTTGAATCCAACGGTTACAGAGTTGTTGAAATGTTTTTGTTTGGAAAAATTGAAGGGCATGCATTAAAGTTTAAATTGAGACGTGTGGCATGACCCATGTCAAATTGAAAAAGATTTTGAAAATCTGTTTCCTTGAAATGGAGTCGCCATATTGTGCTGGACTCTGTTGATCCTGGCCACACTCTTGTGGTGTTTACAGACTTGTTCCATTTCTTTTTTATGGTACGATTTTATGGAAAATGGAACAAAGAAATTTTATCAGTAGCCTAGAAGAACTGCCAGATGAGCAGTTATATACGGTACAACACACCGATTTGGCATGATGAGTACCAAATTGTAACAGGTTTAGCTTAGTTTACTCACACAGCACTGGAGAAGAATGCATATTGATATACCGGTATAGGCCTACTTGTCTAGCCAATACACAATCACAAATTGAAATACATGAGTAAATACTGAGACTGGTAGGTAGGCCCATCGTGCACACAGCACAGGATGCAGCACTGACTAATCATGAAGTAAAAAATAAATGCAAATCTCTGCAACCCTTGACTGTCTGAACCTCTTGCTGTTAAATACCATCAAAACTATACAGTACTGTGGCGCTGAAGGAAAATAATGGCATTTGTTTGTTTCCTGCTGTTTCCTATCGTGCACACAGCACTGACTAATCATGAAGTAAAAAATAAATGCAAATCTCTGCAACCCTTGACTGTCTGAACCTCTAGCTGTTAAATACCATCAAAACTATGTAAACACTGCAAGGTCTAGCCCAAAGTGTTTAGGTGAAACGTCCAATAAAAAGTTTAGTGTAGTCTGTAAAATGATGTAAGCTAGCACTAAGGCTACAATAAACTAAATCTGAACTTCAATTGTAACTTGGAATAATCTTATCCACTGGTGCAAACGCATGCCACACCTAAAACAAGCAAAATATTTGTCCAGCAGTACTCGCATGACGTCACCCGAGAAATTTTTTTATTTCGACAACAGTTCGTGCGGTGTGTGTTCGAATTACAAAACCAAAACTTTGTTTTAAGATTGCGTGAGAACAAATGAGTATTTTTTCATAAAAACAAGTGCAACGTGTTTTTGAATATCCCCTTTATGTATTTCAACTCTCAATTTGCATTTGAAAATGGAGTTGTCTGCCCCTTTAAGCCCACGGTTAATAAGTCCGCCCTCTTAGGTTCGCTCCGGCATTACTGAATGTACAGGAGTGACAGAGAATCGCCTCCAGCTTAATTAGCCTACACACTAAATGAGCCAAAAATCGTCCGGTCTCGAGGTGGGTTAAATAAGCGCGAATTATTGCACTGTACATACTTAAAGGTCACTTTATACATCTCGTGATAGTTCAGCTCAGGGCCGGATTAAAGGTTTATGGGGCCCTGGGCTGATCTGAAAGTGGGGGCCCTTATCAAGTGACATTTTTCGCTAAAAAGGTTATCGATCAATGACGCTAAAAGCATTTCTCAGCAGCTGGGGGCTCCGCCTCCAAACCCCGAGTTGTGTGTATTGTGTAGTTGGTACTGTGCTTTTGCTGCGATTGGGATCGAAAAAAGCGATTAAACAGGAACATTATTTTTAGAACAACAAAATGACATAATTCGTTTAATGCTGACTTTATTGGAGGGGCGCAAACTCTCAAACTTCCCGAGCGACGCCACTATTCTCTAGGTACGCCACTGTTCTCTAGTTGTCTTTTTGAAAGCAAAACCAATCATTTTAGAGCAGATCAACAAACGTATCCGTTTGTGAGATAGGCTATCACTGTTCAAAGTGAACTCGATCCTTTCTCCACAATTTTTAGTGGCAACACTTTCAATACAAATTGCTTATAGGCGATTATTGATATACTGTACGATAACATGTTCATTTTGTGCAATACTGTACTGTTCAAAACAAACAATTTTGCCCCAAGAAAATTGTGAGGAAAAATCTGGTTAATTTTCAACAGTATTTCTTCTGAAAAGATTCGTTTTCTGGTTGAAAAGCAAATTTAGCAATGGCAATAAACTTTTAGTGCTTGGTGTGAATGGTGTCGAATGCTTAAACACAAAACTGTTGAGATACAGAGCGATCAAAGTAAGCTTAATCGTTTCACAAAAAAACTAAACGTTTGTTTTTGGCCGCAACTTTATCCATGAACTGTGAATTGTTTGTCAGCTTCACACGATAAAAACAGAATCATATTCATAGGAGTATAGGCCATAAATCTAAAATAAAACTGCAAACTGGTAGGCGGTAGCGGTAATCCTTTTTTTTGCTGCTCTAGAAAATTGTTCATATCAACTCAAAATGGAAGCTTTCTTGTTTTTCTCGTGGCAAAATCGCTGATCAATTCTTCAAAATTCAATGAATCCAAAATATCGCTCTTGCCGCGAAGAACTCGCTCTTGCCGCGAAGAATTTCGAACTTCCTTTTTGATTCTCTTTAATTTTGAAAAAGATCTTTCTCCACTGCAGTTGGAGACCATCATGCACAAATACATTCGCAGAGCAACGAAGACATTGGGAAAGGTTCCAACGCATCTGTTTTCCCTTAGAACTAAGAACATATTGAGCTCAACATTGTCTTCCACTTTGTGTTTATCAGGGTTTTCTGAGGCTTCTTTTCCACCATCAGCAGTTTTCACTTTGAAAAATTCTGCAAAATGAACTGTTTCAGTTGGAAAATTAGCTTCGAAATCCATGGGATATTCCTTCATCAATGCTACAGTAGCTTGATGAATCTCGTTAGGGCTGACATCCGTCAGTTTTGAATTGAAACCAAACTTACTTTCGACGTCACGGTATGCTTTCAAACGCTTATCCAGTTCTGCAGATAGTTTGTCAATTATGGCAAGATAAACTTCAACTCTAAATTTATCTCTTGGTGAAAAAATCGTTGGCTCTGTAGAGGGCTCATCAAAATGCCGATAACGTTGGGTTTGAATTCGTTTTGAAGAACCTGCGTAGGTGTTGGATCCACATTTCTTCTTACCTTTTTCTTCATACGTTTCAAAGTTGGATCTTTCGCTTTTGACAAAGCTCATGAGACTTTGTAACAACTTACTGTAGGCTACTTTTTTGAAGGGACAGGTTTGTTTTTGGAAACCTTTCCAAAATTGCACTCCACATTTTAAGCAAAATAGCTGTCTCCAGTTGTTTCAGCTATTTTACAAATCCTTCTCCTTCGACTTTGCTCTCTCGAGATTGAGCATCATCAGAGGCCAATTCTTCAGGCGCTAAAATGGTCTCACTGCATCCTTTGTTTAATGCACTGACTGCATCATATCTAGCTGACCATCTTGTATCAGATAATGTCTTTAAAACAGGCAAACCATCTAGGAATTTTCGATGGATTTGCCAACGATGAGTAGACGAGCCATGAATAAAGGCTTTGCAACAATTCAAAAAGCTCAGCGGCAGAACGGCATGTTTCTACAGCACATTTACCGATTAAATTCAGTGAATGTGCTGTGCAAGGCACATAATGAGCTACACTACATTTCTCGCGCAGAAGAGCTTGAATACCGTTATACTTACTACTCATATTGGCAGCATTATCATAACTTTGACCACGGCAGTCTTCAATGTTGATATTAAGCTTTTCCAAAAACTCCAAAACAATTTTGGCGATTTCTGCTCCTGTATGAAAGTGCATTGGTAAAAATTTTAAAAATCGCCTTACCCAGCTGCCTAGCCTAAGTACCAACCTACCCAACCGACGCGGCGGCGAAATGAAAAAACAGCGCAAGCCGTGTTTCCAATATTGAATTTTTTTTTTCAAAAAAAATTCGTACCATTTCCGGATATGAAAGTAACAAATAAATATGTTTTTTGATAAAAAAAAATGGAATAACTGGGGCGGGGCAGGGGTGCTGCAGCACCGCAGCACATATGGGCGAGCTGCCCCTGCTTGTTTGAGATACGAATTAAAGCAGAAATCTCCAGCTGTGCAACTAAAAAAATTAATAGATTTTTTTCTTTGAGGTGGGGGCCCCCAAAAGTGGGGGCCCTGGGCTTCAGCCCAGTCCGCCACCCCCTTAATCCGGCACTGGTTCAGCTTATATAGTCTGCGCCAAGAGAACGCATAGCATGTTATTAATTGCAGACAGTGCACAACGTTTCGGCCTCCTCAGTGCAGTAGGTACACTGGGTATGGCCACGGAGATATATGCCTTCGTGTGACGTTTTCCCACTTGTGGAACCTAAGCCCCAAAAATGGTAGCTTACTACCGTCAACCTTGCCAAAGTGCTCAAACTGCAAGCGGTGAGCTTTGCGCAATGCACAGCAAGGTGCCTCCAGTAAAGTGCTCAAAGTGCTAAAAGATGTTATTTAACTAAATGCCTGGTGAACAGCCTCATTCATTTTTTAGCAGTTAGCCTATGTTGCTATGAGTCCCATACTTGATCCAAGTATCGGGGGATGAGAAGATAAGGTTATTATACTAAGCCTTCGGCACTAAAGAGAGTAGGGTGGCCAGTTCCTTTCTCTTGGCCGCCTTTCCTTCAGCAACTACACCCACCCAATTTATTACATCCTAGATAGAGATGAGCGGTGTTTTTCAACAACCAGCTTAAGTCGGGAGTCGAAGCAAGATTGCATGATCGGAAAGCGAGTGCTTTATCCGATGCGCTATGCCACCGCTAGCCTATGCTATAGTAGTTGAAAATAATATGCTAAATGTTGATTGATCAAGCAGAGTTTACTCGTTAAAGTTGGTCACAGCGGTAAACCATAATCTCTTCGTGGGAAAATTGTAACATAAAATTCCCGGATCCGTTCGTCTGTATGTAATGACCGAAAAAGAAACACTCTTCCGAAACGTCTATTCGAGAAGTGTATTCCTGTAAAATTAGCCCGCGGCTATCGAAAATGGGTGCAACGCGATACACCACTAAAACTTGTCACTACAGAACAGATTACTTGGATAAAAGACGGAAATTTTCGTCCAGCTGACAAGCACTAAGCAAAACAGTTAAACATGCGACCAACCTCTTCAAGCAACAATTTTAAAATGACTAGAATAATTTGCGATATCTCAAACTCACGTAAACAGTAACTGTGACGCAATAATGAAAGACATTGTCACGCAATTCAAACAGGTGTTCAAAGGTGGTGATGCCATGTTTCATGTTAGGCTGTGGGCCGAGTCTGAAAATTCGTTAGTTGAGTTGCACCCCCCCCTGTAGACAATACTTTCTTGATATGGTTCGATAGAGTAATTTTTACTGAGTCCAAAACAAAAAAGTTCAAGCAAAAACCTGTGTTCGCTAAAAAGATATTAGGCTTGGAAGATATTAAAAAGAACGCGGATGAATACACTTACAGGCACTACTTCTATTTGACGCTTCATTATTCGGCGCAAGCGATTGGCTGGCAACACCTCGATTACACCCACTTGTCGTGCATTTAACGCATCGGTGCGTACATAACCTAGCAACGATCAAAGCTAAGTCAGGACTGCAATATCAGTGCGAAAGTGAGACTGAAAGTGATTGTATTTCATTTTTGGTCTTGCTTTTATTTTATTTCCCTGAACCAGTCCAGTGGATAAAAAATAATATAATCTTTTTTTTCTGCTGTTGTCAATGAGCAATATATCTTTACTTAAATTATGTTATGTAATGTATATGTAATGTATAATGTTATGTTAAATTATGTTATGTATGTGATTGATTGAATCTTTATCCTCGGACTGGGAAAGCTTCTTGCAGAGCTTAATCCTGGCAGTTTCGCATACTTGCAGAGGCTTTGAATCACTGACGCAGGCCCGGTCACCGAGATTGACAGAGTGAAATTTCCGATTGTTGAAGTCTTGTTGCCGGGGAATTATTCCATCCATTAGATGCCGCTGAATGGAGAGCAGTCCTTAACGTACGTTGCTCAAGCGCACACCGCGTATGCAAAATGGAAAACCTAAAATGTTGCAACACATTGAGCCTTTATTACCCGCAAGCCCATCAGCAGCGCTTCCACAGAAAAGACGTTTCCTGCGTTCCAAATCTCAAATAGCCAAAAAACGACGTAAAGAACAATCTAGCACGCATATCCTACCATCAATTTTATTTATTACCAGCGAATCAAAAAGATAGAATTTTTGCATGTTGGCAGTTTTCTGTATAATTGTTTATAGGCTATGCACAAATAATGAAAAAAGCAGATGCTACAAATTTGGTAGAAGCAAATAAAATAGCACTAACAGAATTAAAAAGGTTGCAAAGTCATAACAATGAAAAACATGGACAATTAATTTTTTGTAATGACAATGATAAACCACCATTATAGTTGACAATCTATGGCTGTTTATCAACAAATCTATAGGCCTGCAAGTGCAATGGCAGTTATTCACAACAATAAATCATTTGCAGCAAACAAATGCTCATCCATTAAGCTGTCTAATGATGGAAATTACAATTTTCTATATCAACATGTTTGTGTGACACACGTATGGAATAATGTCAGTTAATATTACACTTTTGTCAAAACAATTCTTAATGCCTAAGAACACATATTATAACATGATATGCTATATGTGTGTTCTTACCATTAAATTCCTTTTACGGATGATTGTAATGAAATGCACAGCCAAAGTAATCATAAAAACTCCTGACTTCAGAATAATTTATTTTAAGAGTGATTATAATAAAATGCATAGTCAAAGTAACCATAAAAACCCATAGCGTAACTTCAGAACAATTGAAGGGTATTATATACTTTCTTTTAATATACCAATGAAATAGGCTATAAGCAAAAGTTTACATGTATACTTTTGGAATATTGTATCATACTAGAGTAGGTGTATATAGTGCATTAATTCTGATATAGTATATGCCCATGACAGTACAATGACTATGTAGTTCAAATTCTTTATCATGGACTTTGAATTGATGAAGTAGAAAGTGCAACACTTCAAATTTCAACAGCAGAAGAATCATCACGAGTCCGATAAGACCACAAACATATCTGCAAAACAAATCAAATTGTGATCAATGAAGATGCACATAAATGCAGTTTTTATGTTCATAGCAAAATGTGACTGAGAGACATAGCCTATAAACCTCTGAAAAGGAATATTACTTTATTTTGTCTACAAAGTACAATGGACAAGCCAAAACAGTTGTTTGGTGATGGCAATTGTATCAGGCACACTTTGTTTTTATGCAGTACATAATATATGATCAAGATATGCATTAAAGGAATAAGATCATCCTCGTATGAGGTTCTGGGGCCGAGGGTCCATCCTAAAACAAACTAATGTAAACTAGGTTGTATAATAGGAACGGTATAGTAGTAATCTACAAACACATTGCTCACTCAATTAGTTGACAATTAATTTGGACTATTTCAAAGTAGCCTATGAGGTAAAATGTGCCATGTAGGCCTACACTAAGGGTAGTTTGGACCACATTAGCAAATTTTCAAAATTCTATTGAAAGCCAACACAGCACTATACAAACCTTCAACAAATCAATCTTATGTTATACTATGTTGTATAACATATTTCCTTTGTTTTAAACTGTGGTGCCCCCCCCCCCCCCCCTAATGTTTTTTATATATCCGCCACTGGACATGCCTAGCATGTTTGTGTTTGCGATGACTTTTAAATGTTAAATATGCGTTCAATTGAATTCATTTTTCTTTGTTGAAAGGCAAATCAAGCGATATTGCATCAAAAGCCTCTACAAGTATGCGAAACTTCCAGGATTAGCCTATCAAGGATTTTTCAGTCAGAGGATAAAGATTCAAAAACCAAACCAATTGTAGAAACAAAATACAGTAATAAAGCCAACAAAAGAAAAGGTGGCAAAACCATAATGGTTTTTAATTAAGTGAAATAATCAGAACTTCCAAATATAAAATAGGTATTTGGTATGATCATTAGCTTCATACTTTAAAATAACATTTAGGTAGTAGGAACTTGATAGTCAACTAGTCATTTTACTCACCTTTTGGTAGCCTCTCATAAGCAATAAGAATGGTGATCACTGGTTGGTTGGTTTTATTTCATAACTTTCATCATAACTTTTACTTCATACTTCACTGTTACTTCATCTGGGGCTAAGACACGGGCTACATCTGGGGCTACGATACGGGCCCAGTTACATGTATCTGTGGCACCGAGCCCCAAACAGCGGACCACCTTCTTGTTTGCCCTCAGCTTGCCACCCGGTGCAGTAGGTGGGACCTGTCAGTGTATAACTCCGTTGCGGAAGAATGTGTCGATTTGTGGTGTGCCAACGAACTTTAGAAGACTCGATAGAAGAAGAACTGTTACTTCATAATCATAGATTTTTTTTATGTGTAACAATCTATCGAACATAAAGTTCAAAACGGTGGCCTAAACCATGGAGAATGAAAAATAAATTAAGTTTTATCACATAAAATAAATATCACATAAACGAAAGTTTCATCTTTTCCCGCGCTTTCATAAAGTAAACAGCAAAGATTTTGCTCTCCAGGTCTAAATATATAAATTGGACTCAAGAAAAACTAAGACCTGGAGAATAACTAAATTCGGACAAATTAAGAAAGGAATTTAATTGTGATCATTTCAGTAGCAAAACTTTCGAAATTGAAAAAGAATTCGTAGAAAGAGGTCACTATAAAGAAACCTTGATTTAGGCTAGCTAGAAGCTATCAGTGAATTTGTCAGCCATTCAGTTAGTTGCATTTTCTGAGTTGGATTGCTCAGAGTTAATTGAACTTTGAAGAAAAGTAACAAGAAATCTTTTCGGACGTCTTTATATTTTACCTAACCGTTGTCAACCTTCATTCTCACCCAGAACAAGAGAAAACCCTGTCCAGGCTTGGTGCTGTAACCATTGACTCAGAAAAAGGTTGTTTATGTCTACCAAATCAAATTTCTAAAGGATTAAATCTGGACTGTTCATTGTAGGCCTACTGTATGTTACAACTCTGCTTTTTCTTAAATTTTCTTTTGTTTGGCCAATAGTTTGTATTTCACCACTAACTTTTTATTGCAAATTTCTACTTAAAAACACTAACTTGGTACGTACGGTAGAAGGCTGATGTTTTAACTTCCTTGTTAAACTTTTTTATTATGACGTATTAATAGTGATTTTGTTTCTAAGTTTTTTCTCACACTACTTCGACTTGATTTGCTGTACGTTCTATTTAGTCTTAATTAATTACAAGTCCTTGCATTAAATTGTCTCTTTTGTCACCCACAGCCTAAGTAATTTCTCAGTTCTGTTATATTGATTATAAGATATAAATGCAGGTGTTGGTGGTTTATTCACTTATTTGTTTTGTTGTACAATCATTCCGTTATCTTTTGTATCCTATATCATTGGTTGTTTATTTGTCTATTGGAAACATTTTCTTTCTTGCAATGTCTGCTGACTACGTAAATTCTTACTCAAAAAACTCCCTCTCTAGTAACAAAACATATTCTCATGACCAGAACACATTTACTACGCCTGCAAATTTTGCCACTGAAAACACGTCAAAAAAACCCATCGTCACCACCTCTGAGTATGCAGACGTTGCTGAAATACGAACAAAACTAAAGCATGGATCAAAAAAAATTTTCTCAATATTTCACTTCAACATGGTTAGCTTAATAAAAAACAAATTTAAATTAGAAGAATTAATGACTCAGTTGGATTTTAAACCTAATATACTGTGCATAACGGAAACAAAATTAAAAATGGAAAATCCATTAGTTAATATTGCTGAATACAAATTCATACAAGCTGATTCTCCAACCACTGCTGGTGGCGTTGGAATGTACCTTAATAACTCAATCATTTACTCTGAAAGACAAGATCTACAATTTATAATCGAAGACTGTGAAAACATGTGGATAGAGCTGTCTCATTCCAATCCTAAAAAAATTAGTATAGGCGTTGTATACAGACATCCATCTTACAGAAATTATGAAGTTTTCTTGGATAAATTCAGTGATACTTTACACATGATTCAAAAAGAACGTTGTGACTTCTTCGTTTTGGGTGATTTCAACATTGATTTAGCCAAATCTAATAAAAAATCCAGAATTTCTTCTTATTTGCAAGCTGTAACTGCTTTGGGATGCTCAAACTTGATTAATGTGCCTACCAGAATTACCGAACGTTCGTCAACATTACTTGATCACATTTATACTAATAACAGTGAAAGTGCACAAACTAATGTATTGACTTATGATATATCTGATCACTTACCAACATTTTTATTAATCAAAACTGTACCACGCAAAATGAAAAAACGTCCGTATTTGACAAGAAAAATTGAAGAAAATAAAATTGATGCTTTTTTGAGTGAACTTTCAGATCAACTTGAAAACCTAAAACTAACCACAAGCTATAAAAATATTAACGACAGCACTAATAAATTGATACTTATTTTGCAAACATTAATCAACTCTCATTTCCCATTAAAAAAACTCAGTAGGAAAAAGTCTGGATTGTACAACAAGCCATGGATCACAAAAGGAATTCTGGTTTCAATCAAACACCAAAATAAATTATTCAAACTTTGCTACAAAAAAAATTGTCCTGAAAAAGTATCTTTTTACAAGAAATATAGAAACAAATTAACTCACATTAAACAAATGTCAAAACAAAACTACTTCAAACAACGCTTCAATGAATCGAGACACAACTCATCAAAAACATGGAAATCTATCAATGAACTTCTTCAAAGAAAGAAAGCTAAAACGAATACTCTTCCCAATGAACTTATTGCAGAAAACATTTCATACAAAAAACATGAACAAATATGCAACCAACTTAACTACCACTTTACACATATTGGCGAAAAATTAACTTATTCACACTTAAAGCAAAAGTCAAACTTTGATTCATTCATGGGGCCTGCTTTAAAACAAACATGTGCGGTATATGAAACTGATGAAAATGAAGTCGAATGCCTAATAAACAAACTAGATGTTAAAAAATCGGATGGACCAGATGACATCTCTTCTCGAATGTTAAAGTTATCAAAAAGTATCATTGCACCTCATTTAACTAAACTTTTTAATGCATGCTTGAAACAAGGAATATTTCCTGACGCTCTAAAAATTGCAAAAGTTATTCCTATTTTCAAGAAAAACGCAAAAGCAGATCCAACTAATTGCCGTCCTATTTCCTTGCTTTCAAATATCAGCAAACTTTTAGAAAAAATTATTTACAAACGCTTGATGAGCTTTCTTGACAAATTCAACGTGATTAATGATCAACAATTTGGATTTAGGGAAGGTCATTCTACAACGTTAGCATTAAGTAATCTTCATGAAAGACTAATTGAACTCAAAGAAAAACATCATTACGTTTACCTGTTATTTCTTGATTTAGCAAAAGCGTTTGACACCGTTAACCACCAAATACTTCTAAAAAAGCTGGAGTTTTATGGCCTGAGAGGTTTAATGGGAGGCCTTATAAAATCTTACTTACACAACCGCCAACAATATGTTTCTGCTGATGGCTTCAAATCAAAGCATGAAAATATCACATGTGGTGTTCCTCAAGGATCTATACTTGGACCATTGCTTTTTCTGCTTTACATAAATGATTTGCCTCTGATAACAACTTTTGATTCTCAGCTATTTGCTGATGACACTGTTTTTTTTTACTTCAGCAACATCTATTTTGCAATTGCAGCAAAACACTGAAATTGAGATGCAGCGTATCACTGATTGGTTCAATGCAAACAAATTATGTATCAACTACTCCAAGACATTTTACATGTTACTTGAACGAAAAGGAGGGTCAACTTCAAAACTAAATGTAGTCTTAAACAACACAAAAATTCAAAAAACAAACAACATCAAATATCTTGGCATATTTCTTGATGACAAACTGAGTTGGAATTATCACATTGAAGATCTATCTGGGAGATTGGCAAAAATATCTGGAATATTTTATAAAATTAGAAACTACACAAACAAACAAAGCATGTTAACACTGTACTATGCTCTTGCACGATCAATAATACAATATGGCATTTTATGCTGGGGTTCAAGCACACAAAAACTGCTCAAGAAAATTTCGACAATGCAAAATCGAATCATTCGCACAATAACCTTTAGCAACAGAAGAGCAAAACTTTCACTACTGTACCAAGATCTTGACATACTTCCCATCACTAACTTGCATCAATTAGAAATTTCTAAATTTGTCTTTAAATTTAAAAATATGCTATTGCCAAGCTACTTTGAACCTTACTTTAAGGAAATTACTGAAGTACATTGCCATGGCACGAGAGCTTCTCAAAAAAATAACTTTCACTTACGTAGTGTCAGCTCAAGAAAAGGCCAAGGCAGTTTGAAATTCTTAGGCCCAAAAATATGGAATGATTTACCTTCAGAAGTAGTAGGGGCTACGAGTATAAAAACTTTCACAAAAAAATGTAAAATTTATTATATGAAAAAACTTTGTCTGTGACTGTTTTTATTGCCACAACATTGACGAGTGTTATCGCAAATTTTTCGGATTGAACATTGTTGATACTACGTAGACCTAGGCCTACTACTCACAAACTGGTGCTAAGTACTATTTATTAACGGTTGTCATCTTATTAACTGTATTCAAATCGGCCTATAAACTGACTGATTTTGTTAAGGTTTAAAGTTATATACTATGATTAGGCCTACTTTTAGTGTTTCTGTTTCATCTTTTATGCTAGCAGTTAGAAGTTGTTGTTTATGCATAGTTTTTTGTTTTTTTTTCTCATAACTTACTACTTTTGTAGGGCATGATATTTTTTGATATTTGAATAAAATCACAGGAATTCACTTGACTGTCGCAGCAGTAAACAACTTTTTGTTTTCATCTTTTACGGAACTTAAGCTTATCCTGTTTTAACGCATATCTTGGTTTCAACGTAATGCCGATGTTTGACATTTGTCACATTAAAAACACGGGAAGCAGCTGACTCGATGACTAATATAGTCTTTCGCTGCTTCCTGTCTGTTGTAGATTCTAGTTATGGTGCTATTTTATTTGCATTGTCTATATTTTGTACCGTATACTTTTCTCGCAACAGACAAAATAAAAGGTTTCTCTCTCTCTCTTTTATCAAGAAAAACACTACCGTACTGAGAGGCATCTATCTTGTTTAAAAATACAATAAAACCCTTTCAAAAAGTCTAAACTTCAGCAGAATCTGCCCAACAAGTCGCCTTTGGTGTGAAAAGTAATTTTTCTATCAATACTTCACAAAAAACTAACCAACCTCGGCGTTTTTTCGCAAAACTACCTTAGACTGACTTAGCAAATATGTCGGAGTGGTTACGCAAGAAAAACGAATGTAGTCTAAATGCTGTCTTAGCTTTGATCGTTGCTAGGTTATGTACGCACCGATGCATTAAATGCACGACAAGTGGGTGTAATCGAGGTGTTGCCAGCCAATCGCTTGCGCCGAATAATGAAGCGTCAAATAGAAGTAGTGCCTGTAAGTGTGTTCATCCGCGTTCTTTTTAGTATCTTCCAAGCCTAATATCTTTTTAGCGAAAACAGGTTTTTGCTTGAACTTTTTTGTTTTGGACTCAGTAAAAATTACTCTATCGAACCATATCAAGAAAGTATTGTCTACTGGGGGGGTGCAACTCAATTGCATTTTTAAAGCGAAAAATCGAGGTCGGCCCACAGCCTATGTTTGAACAGGTTTGACACAAGTCTTACGAACGATGGTGCAATTTTGGCTCATTTTTAGGAAAAATTCCATGACGTAATACGCTAAGATTCAGTAGACCTGAACGGTTTATATATGACGTTTGATTAGGTGAACAATTGTCTGGAACATAGCGGCCCCTAGTTATGACAGTCTGACATGGCATAACTAAAAAAGAATTGACGACAATTGTGAGCCAATGAATAAAAACACATGATACACAAATTGTTTGAATCACTCAGGTTTAAGTTAATACGCAAATACAAAGGGCATGCAAAGAATGAACAGCAATACGAATAATACACGACGATACATGAAATTGGTACCATAGGTACACGCTAAAATGACGCTATGTACAATGGTTGCGATAATAACCGACTGTTCTGGGCTCAGACAAGTGTCGGCCACCGCAGACAAAACCAGGCTCAAACCCTAACACTTAGGTGTTCTTTACGGGGGCGAGGCACGAAATATCCCTCAACACGTAGTCTACTTTCACTTTCCCCGTACTCTCATCATAGTTGCAGACGGCAACTTTGGCTCTACGAACCACAGGCTTCCCTTTCCTAATTTGTGGAACTACCTTATGCACCCTCCCAAGTTGATACTTCCCACGTTTACCAATGTCTTGGAGAGAACCCACCACTACAAGTTGACCAGGCTCCAAATTCTCGGCCATTTTTAGCCATTTTTTCCGGCCCTGAAGACCTGGCAAGTAAAAAATCGATCCATTTACTCCAAAACTGCTGAGAAAGTGACAAATTGAACCGATAATCCCTTCTTAATTGGTCACGATCATGTGGTTGCCCAACAGCACAGTATGGGTCTAAGTATGGGGTCAAAAGTGAGGCAGGGGTGATGACAGTAAAATCCCTAGGGTCGTCACTCAAAAGTACCAAAGGGCGTTCGTTCACGATCCGAACGGCACTGCCTGTGTACGTAAGCAGTTCAATGAAATTGGGCTTACGAATTGAAGAGTCCAAAATGTGAAAAAAGTACTTGGTCATATCGGCCACGAAACCAAATCTACCAAGCCGAAATCTAGCCAAGAGATCTGCCAGAGGGTTTAACAAGTCAGGACCCGAAAACATTACATCATTAACACAAGTTCCTCGAAATTCAGACTTGCCATCGTAAACAATACGCTTTTTTAATTGTGACGTCACAAAGTATGGTAAATACCATTCAAATCCCTTGACATTTCCTGCTTCACCAGCACGCTCAATATAGCCATTAGATTTAAGATCTTTCATGGTGTCAGTAAGGAAATCACAAAGTTCAGGTTGTTTTAAAGCCTTCTTCCTTAAAGCAGCAGCTCTATCTGACGCCAACACAAAATTGTTAGGTAAATCAATAACTTCCTTCAACGGCACAGGTATCTCAAATCGACCATCTTTCAACTCAATATTCGGTTCAACAAGTTCTCTAGCCGAAATGTCACTGCGAGACAATTCACAGGTTTCATTTTGCAAGGTCAAATCCTGAATGACTTTATTCAGGTCTGCTATTTCCATATCACGAGACTCAATTTTACGCTGAAAGCCAGAGATGACATCCGACTCTGAAGACGTCTGCACTCTGCACACATTTGCAACGCTTTCATCTAAGGGTGACTTACCACCACAAGCCAACCAACCGAGAGGAGTGAGTAAAGCATGCGGTTCACTACGATTTTCACCAACACGCTCTTCTTTAGCCCACATCAAATAAGCGTTGTCGTTGCCAATCAGTACATCTACAGTACTACAATCATTCAAATGAAACATATTCACGTCATGAAAATGACGGAAACCACTTAAATCCTGCTTGTGCGGTAAAGTTTTAACATCGTCAGCCCAAGCTGGGTTAACCACCGAAGTTATATCACAAAACAGTTCATCCGTCTCTAACGACTGGATGTTGAGTTTAACAAGGTTAGCACAAGTAGGTTTCTGACCAGCCAGGGTATCCATTTTAAACGACGCTTTATCATACGGTTTAACGCCAAGTTCGCACACCAAATCACTCGAAACAAACGTCAACTGCGAACCAGGATCATGCTGACAATACACCAACTTCGATTTGCCAGTTATTGGATGCAAAACACGAGCAGCAGTAACGCGGTTAAAAGCTGCTTTAACATTTCCAATCTTAACATTACGCACAGGAACTCTGGCACCAGCATCATCTTTGCCAATCGAATCCAGAGAATCACGTGACGTCACATAAAAATCATGCAGAAGAAAATAGTGTTTCCTATCGTTGTTAGGGCCACACTTACGACAGTTGTTTGCATGAACGCAATCCCTAACCATATGCTGGCGCAAACAATTCAAGCATTTGCCAGCTTTCACAATGACATCTTTCCGATCTTTAGGTGTCAAGCGCAAAAATTCTTTACAATTAGACAAAAAATGATATTCAACTTGACCACGTGACGAACAATAAAAACATGCCGGTATGTCACTACGTCTGGCCACACCACCGCGCGGTGCGCCAACAGCAGTCGAGTACTGCGAACTACCTGAAATCACATTATGATGGGGTTTTACCGACGTCTGCCTAACCGGACAAGAAGGCAATTTTCCTTTGCCAAACTTTTTAAAATGCTGCGACTCACCAGAATCGCCCATTAGCATAATGCTAAAATCAGTCGACTTGCGCGTTTCCTCCCGTACTACAAATTCAAACAAACTCTGAAAAGTAGGCTCATCAGTACCACCATACTGATCACCTAAAAAGTCAAGATAACGCTGCTTAGCGTCAAACGGGAGTCGCTTAGCCAAATCCAAAACAAAACGTCCTTCCAATTTGTCACGCTGACCATAAGCTTGCGCGTAAAGCAGACACTGCGACAATTCATCTTTAAACTCTTTCAAATCACTGGAAGAGATCGAAGTCAATTTGCTACCATAGCGGTACTTCCTAATTTCCGGTTCGGCGAAAAGACCTCCACGAACTCCAAAACGTTGAGACAAGCGAGCTAATGACATTTCTATCCTGTCTTCCTCTGACAAGCCAGGAGTGTCGGAAACCAAATTAGCAATCGTTTGCGCAGCTGTTCTAACACAAGCTGCTTGTAACAAAGTCAAACGAGTTCCTTTAAAGGGCGAAGCTGCCATTAACCGTATCTGTCACTGCTTCCTTTTGGCGGCAAGAGTTACTGGCCGAGACCATTAGGTCTACGTCTCTCTTACTGCTAATTACTCCGTCGGCTTATATCAAATAACACCGGGAAAAAGTATGCCGTTGGTCAAAAGCCTTATCTATCACTTCAATCAATTTATTTCGCAAAATATATTCGTGATTGTGTATTTTAGGTAGAAAAGATGATAAAGACTCGGTTTTAGACCTATTTTCGCCATTTCTTGGTCAAATTTTTCAGTTGACATTTCATTTTGAAAGTCTTCTTGTATTGAACACAGAATTTCATCAATTTTGTTTTTCTGTTTCTGTGCAAACAGTATTCCATGCACTTTTTGCACTACAAAGCAATTTGCGCAAATAACGAATTACCTTCCTAATTATTCTCTGCCAGCAAAGAATGACTCATAGTGCGTCAGAGACCGACTCCCTACCCAGACAGCAAAATCGACGTTGAATCAATGTAAAAAGACGGATTTTGCTGCCTGGAATTTTAGCGCCGTCGCGTTTGACTAACAAGCACAAAATGAAACCGCACGCTAATAGTAAACTGTCAATCAAGCTATTGAATAAACCCGAAATTTTCCTGCATTTCATAACTGGCTGTGACAAAAGGTTTATTGTGAACTTCACAATTATCCGATACCAACATATTCGGGATTAAAATTTGGGGCAAGAAAAAAAAGTAAAAGTCAAGAAATCTCAGGTTTCTAGCGCCACTGCTTCTATGTGAAATTGCTGAATTAGCAGAGGGCGAGACCATAAGGTCTACGCCAGTGACAGATACGGTTAAGGCCGTAACACGATTTTTAAAGAAGATAAATGGCATATTATTACCATCGTAACCAATCAAGGCCGCCTTATCGAAAAACGTCCTACTATTTTGGTATTCAAAAAAGCTATCCTGTTGTTGAGAACTCGATTTAGCGGGAGAAGACAAGCTATATCCCTTAAGGGGCTGAGGGGGCTCAGTCACATGCACAGCCCGATCACGCTCCTCACACAAGTTAAAATCAGTAGACGCGATACGCCTCTCACAACCACTCAAATTACGTGTAGCTGGGCGATCAACAACTAGCGGCGCAGAAAACTGTGAAGGGAGCAAAACATTACTTCTGATGGCGGTCCCGTGACCTGTACGCTCTGGGGGAGGAGTTCGGCTAAAATTCGCTGGCCTTGGCTTTAGATCCTTCGGAAGATCCTTAGCTGCGGCCCCGAGACCTCCTGAAACAGTTTGAAAACGTGTGGATTGTACTGGTCCACTTACAGATTGAACAGGCGTCTGGAAAAGGTTATGTAAATTAAACTGCGATTTATGTTCACTTCTGGAATGGCTAGAAGAGCCCTTCTTAGAACTACGCCGGGAGCCCAACTCTGAACGATATTCAGCTAAAACTACCTCTTTACGTTGTTCAGCCCTCAACTGGGCGTCTTTGAGTGCGAACTCAGCAGCTCGAACTTCGGCTCTCGCGGCGGCCTCAGCAGCTCTCACTTCGGCCTCAGCTTTCGCGGCGGCCTCAGCAGCTTTTGCCTCAGCTCTCGCGGCGGCCTCAGCAGCTTTTGCCTCAGCTCGTATGGCCTCAGCTCTCGCGGCGGCCTCAGCAGCTCTCGCTTCAGCCTCAGCTTGGATCTGGAGCTCCTCTCGTCTTAGCTGTAGGTTAATTTGTGCCACTATCCGAGACGAACTCTCAGACATCCTAGTGCTTACATTTGAGGCGCTATCCTCAGGATGTATGTCAGCATCCAACATATTTGGGAACTCACTTTCTTTTTGTTCGAAGTTATTTTTTAACGAGTTAAATTCGGGATCTACCCTATCACGAAGTTCTGCCAAGATTGCAGAGTTAAAAATTTTAGTCAAAAGAGCATGGAAATGCCGTAAATCCTCTTCCAAAGTAGAGAACTTAGATCTAAAAATTAACAATTCCTGCTTATCACTCAAAGAACCTAGGGCTACAGAAAGTTCCACAATTTGAGTCAAAATATCCCTTCTAAGATGCCGGGCCTCTCGAACTGACTTAGCCTCATCGTTACTGGGTCCCTCCCCAGAATGGCCTGCCCGACCGCAAAGAACATCATCAGGCTTAAACTCAGTCGAATCGACGGCGGCCGAGTCCCTGTCGCCACCGAGTGTAGACATATTAAATGTTGAGGCTAAATTTACCAATTAAAAAATTAAGTTACACAAACACACAAAATTATTACAGTAGTTATAAAAAACTTAACTGCAAAGACCGTAAAAATATAAAAAGGAATTTAAATGCACAATACCGTAGTTGTACGGGTATATGAAGTCCTAAAGTTCCACAAAACTTGCTTGGATTCTTCTACTTGAATCTTCAAGCACAGATCGATTGTCTTTAATCTTTTATCTTGCCAATGAATGTCAATGTAGTTTTGTCTTCAGAACCGACAATGAAACGCCTTTAATTTTTAGCTTGAAGTTCTTCAGTACCAACTGAGAAGTGTCTTTAATTTTCTTTTGCTCCTGCACCAAACACTAGACAGAGTAACGTCTTTTATTTTTTTATGTGCTTCTGCAGCCTACCAACTGACAAGAACCGTCTTTTATTTTTTATGGTCACAGCGGTAAACCATAATCTCTTCGTGGGAAAATTGTAACATAAAATTCCCGGATCCGTTCGTCTGTATGTAATGACCGAAAAAGAAACACTCTTCCGAAACGTCTATTCGAGAAGTGTATTCCTGTAAAATTAGCCCGCGGCTATCGAAAATGGGTGCAACGCGATACACCACTAAAACTTGTCACTACAGAACAGATTACTTGGATAAAAGACGGAAATTTTCGTCCAGCTGACAAGCACTAAGCAAAACAGTTAAACATGCGACCAACCTCTTCAAGCAACAATTTTAAAATGACTAGAATAATTTGCGATATCTCAAACTCACGTAAACAGTAACTGTGACGCAATAATGAAAGACATTGTCACGCAATTCAAACAGGTGTTCAAAGGTGGTGATGCCATGTTTCATGTTTAAACAGGTTTGACACAAGTCTTACGAACGATGGTGCAATTTTGGCTCATTTTTAGGAAAAATTCCATGACGTAATACGCTAAGATTCAGTAGACCTGAACGGTTTATATATGACGTTTGATTTGGTGAACAATTGTCTGGAACAAAAGTATGATCTGAAGCAAGCAGAAAACAAATGAAATTATGTTTACACAAGACCACAACACATTATTTATTAAGAATGAATAATTCTTTTTGAAGTAAGGCTAAAAAACTAGACAAACATACCACATCAATTTATTATAGTCACGTTTTTTTACAGCTACATTTTATTAGTCTAGCTTTTTTTTAGGTTCACCACTGGCGTCAGTGCCATGCGCCGTATCCCGTGCAACTGGGAAGTATGCATTTTCTGTCGGCCAACTAGAGTACAGTATTTGCGATAACTCTTCAATCCAAAGCATAACATCACAGGTAGGCACCATTTTGACGAGCTCGGAATCAATAAATTGAAGAGATTTTAGACTTAGCGTAACATCTCCGGTAATAACATTCAAAACTCTATCTCATCCTGTCTATTGGTTTGTTTCTTCAATGTACTTTTTTTAATTCTCCAAGGTTAACATGGGAAATGTTTCGATACCTGCGCTTGAGATAACCCTCCATCTTTTGGATTTGAAGTCTTCTGTTGTTCAGAGCTTAACTGACACAGACGTTTCTTCACTCGTTTCATTTGCATCAGCGATATCCAACATTAAACCTGCAGTTAAGGTAAAGTAGGTCATGAAGTACCGTACGTTGAAATAGATTGAAAGTTTGACTATAAAAATAACCAAAAAGAACAATAACTGAAATCAGAGCCTCTACTTCAACCTTTCTAGTTGGTTTGGTTTTAGTATTGAATCTTTATCCTCGGACTGACAAAGCCTTGATAGGTTATTACTGGCAGTTTCGCATAGGCTACTTGTACAGGCTTTTAACGCAGGGCCGGTTACCGAGATTGACAGAGTGAAGTTTCCGATTGTTGAAGTCTTGTTGCAGGGGAATTATTCCTTTTATTAGGTGCCGCTGAATGAGAGCAGTCCTTAGAATGCCTTGCTCAAGCGCACACTCCGAGAGTCGAACCAGCGCCGCTTGATCTTGAAGCTTCGTTCCAGAAGTCACGCGCTAACCAACTGAGCTATCGGGACGGACTAGTTATCCAGCGCAAGGACTGGAGGGAAGGCTAGTATGGCTGGGAACCACAAAAAGAAAACACATCGATTCAATCAATAAACATCGATTAAATATTGATTGCTTTTATTGAATGTGTTCGGTTCATCAGTGCACTGATGAGACCCTAATTTGATGAACAACTATTTTTTTATTTAATTTCGAGACCGTGATAACTCAAAAATGTATCACTTTAATCTGGTAATTCTTGATGTGGTTAGTGGCAGCCTAATGAGCCTATCATCATTGTATTTGAGTTACAGTCTTCGCCTTAGTTCGAATATAGCAGTGTTTCTCAACCTTTTGTGGTTCATGACCCCTTTTAGGTGTTTAATACAGCCTGCGACCCCCTTCCTGCTATGTCTTCTATAGATATACAAATTAGCACAAAAATACATTTCGATAACATTTAATTTCAAAGAACTGCTGAATGTCACAACTTTTAATGCGACGTTGACTCTGCAACTGCTTGGCCAACTTCGAAATTAGTGGTTAAGTGCTTGATAACGCCAATCTCATATCATCTTCAACTTTCGTTCAATTTCTTGCCTTCGTTTTGATATGGGCAAGAGCTGAAAAACCACTTTCGCAGAGGTACGTTGTGGCAAAAGGAAGTAATATTCGAAAAGCTAGTTCAGATAGTTGTGGGTACGATTTACGCATAGCACACCAGAACTGAGAGAGTGGTATTTTATGAAAAACGTCACATGCGGAAGAATCATTTTGAAGATCATAAAATTGGTCTTGTAATTCATCTGGAATATCAGCAACATCCAAAGCAGTAGAGAACTGATTTCGTACAAATGCGGCATCTCTTTCTTTGAGCTCACGGAAATATCGTTCTACTTGAACAAACGATGATAAATTGGCCTACAACCGAGCTACACGTTCTCTTTCGTAGCAG
Organism: Aplidium turbinatum; assembly: GCF_918807975.1. Taxonomy (NCBI): domain Eukaryota; kingdom Metazoa; phylum Chordata; class Ascidiacea; order Aplousobranchia; family Polyclinidae; genus Aplidium; species Aplidium turbinatum. The sequence goes on from NC_137472.1 coordinate 54,714,499, forward strand.
TGCAACTTTTGTAGCAGTGCAGTCGTTGCGACCCCCGTGAAATGACCTTCGTGATCCCCTTGGGGGTCGCGACCCCCAGGTTGAGAAACGCTGGAATATAGGCTAGCACATAGGCTAAGCGTATGATCAACTTCTTCTTGTAGGTTTCACATCGGATGTACAAGAGTGTACTACATATTGCCGACCATGTGGCAGGTTTTATCCAATCAACTTTGCCTACTACGGATCTCTTGCAGAAAGCATGCGAGAAATTGTTACCGTCATTAACTAGCCTTGGAAACGAAGTTCATCTTACTGGGTCAAGTGCTTCATTAGCGGTTCTGACGTCCAACATTGCAGCAACAGTAGGCTAATGCCTTATTTTCAGTAGGATAATGTATTAGTATAAGTTCATGTTGCAATTTAAGTTTACTGGGACGTCTAACAAAATGCAAAAGGGAGTGCACTGGCTTCTTCTTCTTCTTCAACAGATTGATCATATTTGATCAGCTGCGGTCTCCCTTATGAACTGCCTCCATTTTGTTCTGTTATTTGTTTTTATTAGTGCTTCCAGCATGCTTTTTATTCCCGTAATTTGCTTGATATTGTCAAAATATTTCATTTTTTGTCGTCCTTTTGACCAGGCATGGAGGAACCATTTTAAAAGTAGGTGGGCCCAGAGGCGCAGCTGTCAAAGTCAATCCAACTTCTGGGGGGATTCGCCCCCCAGGCCCCATAACATTGTTGCATTCCTACTACTTATAATCGTTTATACATTGTGTTTTCATGATTGCCTTTCGTGCCAAAATGCGAAAAATTTCAATTTTTGGGCCCGATTTGACAAAAAAAATTACTAAATTGTTAAATCGCTGTACAAAATATGGCGATGTATACACACAAATAAAAATGCGACAGTACACACACAGTTATAATACCACCTGGGAGTAGTAATCTGCAGCATTATAGCCTACAGTAGCCCACGTGCATATGTAATGATATAATTGTCTTAACCATAGAGACCATAGAGAATAATTATATTGATTGATGAATTGCTCAACCAATCACACGCAACGACACCCACACGTGCTGCACATCAATAGTGGGCTCAACAGAAAAGTTTGAAGATTGGATTTCATCATTGAGTTATCAAAGATAATCAAACTAGTGTGTATCAAATGAGTGAAGAACTTTTTTTGAAACTCTCTGTCTGATTTGCCGTTTTCGCTACCTTTTCAAAGAAATATGGCTTTCAAAAGTAGGTGGGCCCAGGCCCACGAGGCCTACGTGGTTCCTCCATGCCTGCGTGTTGTTCGTTTGCCTTGCACCATCCCAGTCAACATTGAATTTTCCAACGAGTTACTTCTTGCTATGTGTCCGAAATATCTCAATTTTCTGAGATTAATGTTAATCAGACTCCATTTATCGTTTATTTGTTGGGAAACAAATTCATTTGTTTTTCTTTCCATCCAGCTGATGCGTAGGCTAATAGTCTTCTGTGACACCACATTTCAAAACATCACTGGCACTACTCACTAAAACACTTCATATTTATATCATTATATCAATTGACATATAGCCTGAGGTAATTTATCCTCTATTTGTTTCTACTTTTGCAGGTACTTGACCACGATCTCACCAGGCCTTTGAGTTTTAAACCGAAAATATATAGTTCCAACAAATTTGGTCATTATGATAGCCCCGTTTACATGGATATCCCTTCTGAGGCATTTGGGCAATCCAAGCAAAGTTCCGATACCTGTCAAAGAACCAAAACAAATAATTTGAACTTCAATTCACAATATTCGTCCATTCGTGCTGTTCTGTTTCTCTTCAGAACAAGCAGTATTTTATCATCAAAAGAAATTGAAGATTGGGTAAATGCTTTGTTGCAAAATTTGTATTTTTTGGTGCAGGCTAGGCTACGCCTACTAATATGTAAAAATACAGTTTTTTTAAAGTTAAAATATTAAAGTTTAATTTGATTACTCATAGTTTTTAATTATTATAGATTTTAATTTAACTATTTATAGTTTTGTGTTGCTTTAAACAAGAAAATTGTGTGTCTATATAGACTATATTTATGTTACACCTAATCAGTGATGAGATTAGGTAGGTTTCCTCACGCATCAATTTTTTTTCTTCTATATAACGTATTCACCGTACGCTTGGAGTTACCCTTCAACAACACATAAGTAGGCAAACTGGTTGCTCACTGGTTTGAATCCTACCACTGCATAATGTAGGCTACTGTAGATCCCTGGTAAGATAGATACAGAAACTATTAAAATTTTATTTGATAAAATCGTAATTGTCTGTTTATATAAATATAAACTTGTATCCTTAGTGACCGTATATTTCAGGCAAGTGATTTTTAACCATTTTATAGTCGGCAGTCGCATAGCATTAGTTAAAGTATAGCAAAGCTGCCAACCTTAAACTTCTACAGCAGTGGTTCTCAAACTTTTTTTTAAAATTTATTGAACGGTCCCCTTGCGATTTTTTCAACAACTCACGGTCCTCCAAAAACTTAAGGCAAATTAGCGCAAAAGCAGTTCTTCCTTCGAAACGGTACCCATCGAAAGTCATCTCACATGAGAGTGCAACAAGAGAGTTACAAATTCGGAATCACTTTCAATGCACAATTCTGTAAATAGATGAGAATTGAGTGTCTTTGCTTTGATGAAGTTCACTGCTTTAACCGCATCGTCAAGGACATTTTTCAGCTGATCAGGCAAAGTTTTTACTATAAGGACTTGGCGATGAATAGTGCAATGCGTACCAGCAACATCAGGAAATTGTTCCTTAACCAAAGTCTGAAAACCGGAACGGCAGCCAAGCATAGTTGGAGCACAGTCTGTGCAAACACCGATAACATGTTTCCATTTAAGGTTGTGTTCGTCGAAAAACTTGTTCACGAAATTGAAAATTTCTTGAGCAGTTGTTCTTGTGGTGAGTGGACTACAAAACAAAAATTCATCTTCCAAATGCCTTTCGTGTATGTAGGGTACATAAACGTATAGTTCAGCTAAATTTGCAACATCCGTTGTTTCATCAAGCTGAATTGCAAAGAAGCCAAACATTGGCTTCTGTATCTTTGACACTACCTGCGACAAAATGTTTTCCCATAGCTCAGATATTCTCCTACTCACAGTGTCGTCTGACAGAGACACTTGCTTCAGTTTTTGAACATCAGATTCTCCCAAAACGCTTGAAAATTTTTACTTTTCACAATTTTTTTTCTTCGGGATCGTGTTAATTTTTTTGAAAGGTGCTTCACGGTCCCAGAAAATTGCCTCGCGGACCCCAAAAGGACCGCGGACCCCAGTTTGAGAACCACTGTTCTACAGCAAGACTGACCATGACAAAAATTTTGCAAAATAATATTAGGTCCTAAATGTGTAATAATTTGAGTTTCGCTTTTTCTTTTTCGTTTAAAACACAGTTCGTTAGTATCTAGGCCTACATTGTGGATTAAGTGTATAAATTTTAATGCTTTTTCCAGAAATGCATTGATTTCACGGACAATGTTTGTAATGCATGACTTATGACAATATAGGCTACTTCCAATTTACAAAATTTGGATTTTGCAACATATATGTGCTCACTACTCCTACATTTCTATTTACCTTATTTTAATTTTATGATGTTCAATTTATAAAAATCTTTTTCCTTTCCAGCGCCGATGCACGATTAGCTTGCATCTTCGTGTATTTATTATTGCATATTTTCTGATGCAAATATCATCCAACATAAAATTGACTTTCAGTTCCATAACCCTAAATGGTACATGTTACTTTTTTCATCATAAAAAATAATCTTTTGTTTGAATTTTTCAGGTCGTATCAGCAACTTTATGCAACAGACCTGTTAACGGTTTAAAAAATCCGGTGATAACCACTTACAACTTCGTAAACACGTCAGGTGGACGAAAACTAGCAGAAAACCAATTTGTGGTAAATAGTGAGATGTCAAAGCAACTTTAAAATTGCGTTTCTAACTGCAATGAAGGAAATGTGTTCTATCCTCACTCAAATCACCTTGCAGGAAACGTGTTATTTTCCGAGTCGAGACAAGAATGCAAGAATAATGATTTTAATAGCTATAATTTCACTAGATAAAGTATGGTGCTTTATCTATTGCTCACAAAGCTTCGAAATTTAATAATAGCTAAGGAGTTTCCATCATTTTTCTTACTATATTGCAGTGATGTACGCGCATACAAAAAATATTGACGCCGTCAGCGTAAACGCAAACGTTCGAAAAACCATACGCCGTATGCGTCAACGCAACTTGTAAAAAAAGTTGGCGGCGTCAGCGTTAGCGCATACACTAGCGTAAACTCATTTTGTTTGCTAGGTGCCAAACATTCACACGGTATAAACCACTCGAAACAAACAAGTTTTATTTTAAATTTCCACGAAGAAACACAAGCATCTGAAAGTGTTCATCTGACGTTTTGCTGCGTTTTGGTTTCAATATGTCTTTGCCCATTGAAAACATTCTTTCAACTTATTCAAAATTTGGAAAGTTTGATAAAAAAAAATGCAAACAACAGCTAAGACATTAAAAAGTATGCGTTGACGCTATGCGCTAAAAAACCGCGAAAACTTTACGGCGTAGCCTCAAGCGCAAACTATCCAAAAAAATGTGGCCGCAAGCGTTAGCGCAAACAAAAAGTCTACGCCGCAAGTCTGCGGCGTAAAATTTGCGGCGTATACGTACATCTCTGCTATATTGACATTAAATGTCATGCTTTTAGAAGACTACCATATGTACTTACAATAGCATACTGTACATAGTAGGCTATTGTAATTGATGTATGTAAGTATGTCTTTAGGATAAATATGTCAACCGAACATGCGCCTCGTGGAACATTTCTACAAAACGCTGGTCGACCAAAGGTTGCTGCCTTGTCAGAGATTCAAATCCACCTCAATGCAAATGTAACCACCTATCAGAAAAGATTCTTCTACAGGTAAATTAGCCTACTGAAAAAAACGTTTTTTTCTTTAGAGAGCCAAAGAAAGTGACTTAACACTTTGCTCCTCAAAGGGAGGCCAGATTTGGCCCCCCCCTCATATTTCCTTTAATTATTTGAAGCACAGTAACGCCATGCACTTGGTTTTTCTTGACTTTTCCTAAAATTGCCAGGCGGATCTGATGATATTAAATTTGATGCTAAAAGTTGTGTAGTTTTCTTGTAAATTCAAGATTTTGGTGAATTTTTGCTATTTCTAGCTAACTTCCAGCAAAGCGTGAAATGGATTACATTGCGATGACAAGCCATAAGCTCATAATTGCTTCGTGCATCGATATGCGCGAGCAGAGAGAAGCATCCTCTTGCTTTCTTTTGTTTGGTTTGACCTCAATAATACAAAGCGCGTTATTTCTTATGCTACAAAGAAAAGCCAGTGATCGCAAAGCTGTTAATTAGAAACAATAATAGCAAGCTTTTTTGCGTTATCAGCTCTACAAAGAAGAATAGCAATCCACGATCAAAATAGTAGGCTATGGAGGCCACAAACTATTCAAAACAGTTGTTTCAAGCAGATAATATTCATTGACGAATAAAAAACGTTACAATAAGAAATCTTTTCTTGGATAAAGACACGAAAACCTGGTTTCGAAATAAACGTTCTATGGAAATGCTCTCATTGACAAAACTTGCAATTGAGGAAATGTATCACTGCAAATGCTTTTGGGAGAAGCCGGAGAAATAGCGTTTTTGCAAACAGTAATTGTGAGATACACTCAAAATTATGAGATAGGCTCCATTTGCACGTAGCAGCTAACTCGATGGCGTCCCTTCACTGCTTTATGTCGCCTACTTGTTGTTATGTCCTGTATTTTTGTTTCACAGTGCACTGTGTTTTGTTCCAAAAAGCGCAAAATAAAGATGATAATGCCTCATCTACATTACAAAATATTTTGTAATGTAGGCCTACAAACAAAATGTACAATGTACACAATGTACATTACAAAATATTTTGTACTGTAGACGAGGCATAAATTTAGGCGTCACATAAGACAAACAACAAATCAGCTTTCTTCATCATTGATTCAACATCTGAATACGTTGCGCCAATGTATAAGAGGCCGGCTATTGTGAAGACCCGCCATTTATAAACGATCCGATTATACCAAAAGTGGGACAAACTAGTGGATCAAAGAATGAATAAATAATGCTGAGAAAACTAAATCTAAGTGACGAACAATACCGATGTCTTCATTTATCTTGGAAAAATGCTGCCTAAACTTATCAACAAAAAATACAGTAAATAACGGCAAGGATCCCGAAAGCAGAATTTGCTCGACTTTGGCATGAATTTAGTCAGACATCTAATAATTCCACACATACAATAACGGGCTCTCAACTGCTGTAAGATACATAATAATCAACCTGGTTCTGGGCGATTTGTGTAACAGTTTAGGGAAAGACACTATTTGAAATGATGCACCACACAAAAGATTTTCAATGAAGACTGAGTCTAAAAACCGATGTGGATAGTGCTGCACAATAACTTCAAGTTTAGGACAGAAGAGGCACAAAATATCACGATAAAAATAAAGACCTTGTGGGAAATTTTCGAGAATCATAACACGATGCAAATACCATAAACGCTTAGTTTGCATGCTGCTCTAAGCTGGCCGGCAACCACAAAGGTAGACAATAGCCTACAGGCAGTTTATAATTCGATAACAGCGCAATAAACATTATAAATACGTAAACCGACAAATTTCTTTTACAAACGTTTTACGTCTAATAGTAAATTTTCCCCCAACAATTTTTTGTGAAGCACTTGCAAACCACGGTTTTGTAAAATAATTCATCATTATTATTTTTTACTTCTCGGATATTGTAAAACGTCATCAGCAAAATCACAAAAAAAATTTCATTACTTCAATGTAGTAGGCCTAAGAATTTTTTATAGAATTGTAGCCACGTTGTTTCAACAAAGAAGCCATTTTTTAGCAATGTAAAGTTATAGAAAATAATTTGCAATCATGCAAATGGTTGGAAAGAATCTAGGAAGTCTTCTCACAATCTGGCACAAAATGATTATGTTTATTGTATCTCAGTAAAATGTTTTACGACAAACTTTGAAGCTTCGTTATAATCATTTTTATCTTTGAAGTCAAACGTTATTTTTTTTTTGGCCAGAAACATAATCACTGCCTTGCTGACGTTGTCGCTTTTACGCGTATTTTTAGTGCTTCAAACAATAAGGACCCAGTCAGCAATCCAGTCCTTTTACATTGATTCAACATTTGTAAACGTTAAATTTATGTAGATTTGCTGACTGTGGGTTATTTCACATTTCCTTTGTTTACGCATGTTCCTCAATTCGCTGTTGCATTATTTCGACGCTGGCGGACTAAAAATGTATTTTCAAATTGATTGACACAATCTTCAATAAAAAGTGAGCTTCGAACTTAGCTTTGTTGATGTAAATGCTGTATTTTTTGTGGATGTAATTTATGAGTCATGTTTATAAACACTCGTAAGCGAAATGACTTATGATGTGGCCTGCATGATATTTGTGATGCGACTTGACACAAATCCACAATTTCAAAAGCACCTAATTTGAACTTAGAAATTTCAGATTATTTCAACAACTTGTTCAATTGTCTTCTCTCTACTAAAAATATTCATACTACAAACTCAATTGTAGACCTAAAATACACAAACGAAGATGTAAACAGCTATTCAAGCAGGCTAAGGTGTTACTTATGAGAAATTTGGTTCCATAAAACTAGAAGCTAGCCATGAGTTTCGGAATGCATTAGTTTAGGACAAAAATGTAAGACAACAAACGCAGTTTTGTTTTTTTCAAATTCGTGTAACAATATTACTCTGATTGTATCTATTTTAGAATCAGTGAGTACTGAGTAGCTTACAATAAGATTTGCTCGCAAGTCGTAAATTCTAATCAATGCAATGATTCGGCACACCGCACACACACTTCGTGCGTTCGATCGAGCTCTTTGTTATTTAGAAGTTTGCATGAAATCGGATTAGCACGGTTAATTAAAGGCGGCAAGTTAAATCAAAATTGTCGTTTTTAGGTACCTTTGCAAAAATTGAAATATCAAGTTTAACATATAAAATTTTAAAATAATGAGTTTTCAAACTTATGGACAAATGATTTGCTTTCACACCAGTGCAACTTCTGTTGAAATAGCATCAGCGGATAACTCGTAACAGCTGATTGAATTTGATCCAAAAATGGCCCCCCCTTGAGCAGTTAACTTCCAAAAAAACGTTGAAAAGCAAAGGGTTAATAATACACGAAAAGTTACACAAAAGCACAATCTTATTTTTGTACAAGCAAAGGTAGGTCTACAGTATATTGTGCTTTGCAATGTTCGTATCATAAAGTGCAAAGAACTTGACAGCATACAAGCAACAGGTGCAAATCCTACAACTTATTCTCCAAATTAACAGTCAAACTTGTATGTTTCAGCATTTTTTTTCTGTGGGCTTCATACACTCTGCGCATATTGTTAACATTGTCACTTCAGATCAGGGGCGCCGGAACGATTTTTGACTGGGGGGGCAAGATTGCGAAAAAAAGGCACTTTTGTTTACTAAAAGGCCAATTTTTTTTCAAGTTTTAAGATAAAATATAGCGATAATGCTAATCTATCAGCTCACTATGTATTGAGTAATGATAGCCTACAAGTGTCCGGTATACAAAGAAGGGCATCATGCTATGTTATAATGATGTAACCTATTGTCAAGCCTTAAAGCAGCCTGCGGCCATGGCCGCTAAGTAGTGCTTGAATGACCGCCGGTGCTACCTCCTCAATCGGCCAAGTTTGGCCGCCGGTCTATTCTAGCCAATTATTTCATTTCGCTATAGAATGGTCGTGGATTAACTGTCGAAAATTAAAGAGTGACGCAAAATTAGGTCAGCGCGTCATAATCGCCACTGTTGCATTGTGCCGGAATATTTGTTATTGATGGAATATATCCAACTGCGATCACCAGCGCTGTAAGTCTTGTTTGTAATTCCCGACGTTTATTTTAACAAAGTCTTAATCCGAAGTGCTAATTTACATGGGCTGGCAATATTGTCGTTTTTATGTCGATTCGATGTTGTCGGACATTGAATCGTTGTTAAAAAGGAGAACTAGTTTGGTTGACATCCGAGGGGAAAACATTTTTTTATCGTATTTTGCAAAAAATATGCTTCTTCTAGTAGGCTAATGTCCTTCACATCATTGAAATACTTATTTTATTACCTTGCCGTCATCGTCAACACATGTCGAACGTTGTTTTTCGTTGCTAAAAAGAATTCTAGGGGAGCGGCGAACTTCTTTACAATCAGCCACATTGGAGACACTCGTGCGAGTGTCGTTAGATGGTCCCGCAGTACTGGATTACAATCCCGATAAAGCAGTTATTGCGTGGTGCAACGATTCTATTGTAGGACGTCGCCCAGGCCCAGACTCCAACAACGCTAAGTGATCATTTCAGCATTGTTGCAAGTTTAATTCTATTTACTTGTGCTATCGTTATTTGTATTTTGGCCTCCAAGCACGCAGATTTGGCCGCCGAGAAGGAGCTCCCGGTAGGCCACGATGGCTGCCGAAAAAAAAACGAGTTTTAAAAGGCCTAATTTTGTGCCGTAAATATTATTTTGAGGCAAAAATGAAAGATTATAATTAGGCTAAAAGCGAATAGCAGAAATTGTAAAATGTGCAGTAGCTTACATGACTTTAAAAGGGCACCATTGCCCTCCCCCCCCCCCCCGCTTCCGGCGCCCCTGCTTCAGATTATTGTCATTTGTCAACGAATGTCTAAGAAAACCATATGATACATTACGCTTTGCTTGGAAACAGGACAGATAGTTTGCTGACATATCGCAGCGACTTGTGAGAAGCAAAGGTGGGCAGTAACTAGTTACAAAAGTAACTAGTTATACTTTTTGAGTAACTGTAACGGTGACTTCGTTACTATTTTCCAAAAGTAACGAAACGCGGTAACTAGTTCCTATTTTAGCACTTTTTCAACAGTTACAGTTACTTTTGTATTGAAATATCAGTTTCTAATTGCCGTCCATTTCTCTACACGTGTTTGTGTCATGCTTTAGGCTATGTGTGTTTGCAGTGCTTCCACTATTACAAAACTAGATTACCACTTGTATTACCACATTTGTCCTCAGATTACCACATTTTTTACTGTGAGTTTCTTCCTGATGTTAACCGTATTTCGACTTACTTTTACATTAACAAAGTGGCTATTTTTACTCACTTGTTGCCATGGTTACAATCAGGTGTTGCCAGAGTTTGGATTAAAGTTAGGAAGGGTTAAGGTAAGGGTTAGACTTAGGAATAAGGTTAGGGTTTTGATCTTTACTCAGAACTAAAAAAAATTCCAAAATGCGAGTTTTTGTTTTCAACAGCTTTAAACTTTTCTCAAATTAGGACAGAATTCCTTATCTGGCAACGCTATTATTTGGCTATATTTACACTACATAGTGTAAAATAAGGTCTAAAACAACTACTCAGTTTATTAACAGTACCGGTACCGGTTATTAACAGTTATTAAAACGTCTGAAATAAGTAAGCAAAATACTGTAGCCTACTTGACACCGCAGCTAGAATCTGAAAGAAATCTTGACTATGAATATGATCACATGGTAAGTCCATGCAAGCATGGTAAGTCCATGCATGGTAAGCTCAGCAAGTCAAAGACAGTGTCGGCGGCCTTCCACCTTAACAATCGGGAGGCACAGCGTGAGATAAACATCAACATTGATGGGGAACGCCTGCCCTACTGTGCCGAACCTACATACCTCGGCATAACCCTGGACAGGTCACTCACGTACCGCCGGCACTTGAAGTCACTGCGCAAAAAACTATCTACACGCGTCGCACTTTTGAGGCGATTGGCGGGTTCCGGCTGGGGAGCTGGTGCTAAAACTCTTCGTACAGCTACCCTAGCCCTTGTTCATTCCACCGCTGAGTACTGCGCGCCGGTCTGGTGTCGTAGTTCTCACACCCACCAGATTGATACCGCCATCAACGACGCACTGCGTACTGTGACCGGATGCCTGCGTCCCACTCCAACGGACTGCCTACCCATCCTAGCAGGCATCCAACCCGCTGAGCTACGCCGTAAAGGAGCCACGATTTCTCTCGCTCGCCGCGCTTTGGACCCCGACCATCTCCTCCAAGCAACATTCAAGAGACCACCACCTATAAAGCAGCGGCTGAAATCAAGACGCCCCTTTGTGCCTGCCGCACAACAACTACTTAAGAACGCAGAAGAACTTGGTTTAAGTGCGACACACTGGACGAACCATATGTGGAACACGGAGTGGCAAAATCACACCTCCACGCTCCGTGACTTCATACCCGACGCCGATCCCCGTCCACCAGGGATGTCCCTCGCAAGGCTTGCGTGGGTCAGGCTTAACCGCCTGCGAACTGGCGTCGGCCGCTTTCGTTCGGACATGCACAAGTGGGGCCTGGCTCCTTCATCAGAATGCGAGTGTGGTGCCACTGAACAGACCGCAGACCATGTCATCCACCACTGCCTAACCCACCGGCCTCCACATGGTGCGCATGGTCTGAGGGTCCTGGACGACGAGACTGCTGAGTGGCTGAAGATTTCCTGCCTTCCAATCTAGCCTGGAAAGATCGCTCATACGCCATCATCATCACATGGTCACCCTACGTTCAAAGTCAAAAGTCAGGACGCATTCCAAAATCAAACCGAAAACAGCGGAACATACTAGTCGCATGCTATTATAAGTAGTTTTTTGCATATCTGTTCGATTTCGCAAGACAACAGTTTAAATGCTCTTATTTATTGATAATATTTTATGTCAAATTTTCAAAATTTATAATTTCCACATTTTGGCAACATTTCCACACAAAATTGCCATATTACGGTACCACTAAATTACCACAAATTTTTCATTACCACATTTTTACCACAAGCATGATGAAAATTCCACATTTGTGGTAATTACCACCAAAGTGGAAGCGCTGTGTGTTTGCTGCGCGTTGCGCAATAATGTATTCTTCTCGCAGCTGTATCGGCGCAGCACTGCGCATGCGCGGTGCTACTTATGTTTTGTGGTCTTGTGGAGTAGGGTTGCCATATTGGCGAATTTATGGCGAATTTATTTTGATTGGCGAATTAAATTGATTTTGGCGAATTTATCGCCAAAATCCAAGAGGTTTGGCTTCGTATTTATGGGTTGGCGTTTGGCTCTTTTTTAACGATTTTTGTGATTTGGCTAAATTAATTGTTTTTGGCGATAAATCAATATGTAGCCTACCAAAGACAGGCAAGACACAACAATACAACAGGGTTGAGCATTGTAACAATATATTTTAAACAATAAATACTATTAATACTACAAAAAGGGCTCAATGCCAAGCAAAAAGCCAAGCAGAGCGAATTAAATCAAATATAGTTATTACTCTCTAAAGTCTAAACCCTTGACAGCCTGTTTTACCCTAAAAGGAGGATCATCAGAAGGTCCTTATTCAAATAGAATAGCAGGCTGTCAAGGGTTTAGAACAATATATTTTCTATATTTACAAATAGTTTAACAGTCAAACGTTTTCGGTTTAACTTGAGCCCTCATCAGGAATCTGAAAATATTTATAAAATGCAATAAATTTCAACTTCTTGAAGGTAACTAACAAACTGACTATAAGCATCAAGAAACACGCAGCGATTAAAAGCAATTTCTTGATGCTTATAGTCAGTTAGTTAGTTTCCTTCCAGAAATTGAAATTTCTTGCATTTAGTGTAACGCTTGCAATGACTCTAACAAGGTTGTCTGCATAGACATCTTTGTCTATGGTTGTCTGACATCAAAACCAGCAACAGCATTGCTGTTTGCTTGCCGTTGGTGGACTTTGTTGTGGAAGCAATAGGCTACAAACCAGATTTGGTCATTGGTTCAAGTACAGCTACTTTCAGCTTGCGACTGCATTCCACCCACAATATAGACTTAGGCTACCTGTGTCCAATAGCTGACAAGCGACACTGCTGAATTGAAGACCAAAATAAAACATGCAATTGAAGAAGCAAACTGCTCTGCTGAAGAGGGGAGCAGCAGCGACACTGAAGTGGATGGTGGTAGAGCCACAGAGGACTTTTTTGCACCACTTTCCGCAAAAACCAAGAAGAGAAAGCAATGCGCGTTGAATCTGTTACAGGAGTATTTGGAAGCGGACCCTGAGCCCAAGTTAAGCGGATCCAGATTCACAGACGAACCGATGAAAAAAACTGTTTTTAAAACACAACACTCCCATTCAATCAAGTGCTGCAGTGGAAAGGTTGTTTTCATTGGGCAAGGACATTTTAAAGCCCAAAAGGGCAGGCCTAAGTGACGAGCTCTTTGAAATGCTCGTATTTCTCAAAGGAAATAAACATAGGCTATAGGCTACTGAGTAGGCTATTTTTTTTCAATAAAACATTGTTGGTTTTGTATTTGTGCTGTTATGTTATCATGGATGGCTGTGTAGGCTAACACTATATACAGTATGTCAAACATTGCGGTTAAACTGGACTTGCATACAGAGCTGGCCTGGTGCAGAATTTTATGTTCAGATTTGTGAGTAACTGAAAGTAGGCCTAACTAGTTACTGTAACTAGTTACTTTTTAAAATCGGTAACTGTAACGGTAACCCAGTTACTATTTTAGCCAAGTAACTGTAACTCAGTTACTTTTGAAAGTAACTTTTCCCACCTTTGGTCAGAAGATGTGCTGTATTGATGAAATGCATATACTGTATAGGCCTATAGGTTGCAGCACTGTCTCCTATTACTAAAGTGAAACGCTAATTATTGACCTCGAGCACTTTTGAATTTTCTATTGGTCATAACAACAGACTGATGGATTTAGGCAGGAGCGAATGAGGCCGTTGCTTCAGCTCTCACCACCTCTTAAGTCCCCTCTGTAGACAACGTGCTAACGATTTTCTATTTACTCAAGTTATTCGGCATCATTCTTGTTTGTTTTCTGTTTTTTGGGGGGGACAACTTTAACAAATAGCTGGATCAAACCAAAACAATGCTAAATTGAAATTTTCATCTCAAAAATACTAAATAATGGCTAAATTTCTCTAATTTATTTAGAATGAATGCGACTTTAGAAATTATTTTATACAGTCTAGCAATATTCAGTAGGCTATTTGAATAGGTAAATTTTATTTTTAAATAAAACCAGGAGTTTTGCAGCGATTTCACATTCAGAGAGTTCTTCCTTAGCTTCAAAAGGACGAACCCCTTTTTGTTTTTCCAAGTAGGACTATACTACCTGTAGCGCACCCAGCATGGGGCTAAGGAGGCTCAAGCCCCCCCCAAACCGCCACCAAAAATGAAGTTTTTGTATGTTCCCCATTAATACCTTTTGCTTACAGGTTAGATATGAATAAGACACAACAATACAACAGGGCTGAACATTATAATAATATGTTTTACATATTTACAAATAGTTTTAACAGTCAAACGTTTTCGGCTTAACTTAAGCCCTCATCAGGAACCTGAAAATATTGATAAAAATGCAATAAACTTCAACTTCTTCAAGGTAAAATTACATTAGGAAAAGGCAACTACATGAATAACTTCAAAAAAATTTGCACAACAGGGAACGTGATACCTACATCAAGTAAATGTTGAAGAGAATAGACTCGCCTCCAGCAAATAAGTTAATTGTTGTTTGTTTAAATTTGGGTTGTAGCGTTTGATTAACACTGCTTCCTGAATTTTGGTGTCAAATTGGGATTTGCCTTTGCGTAAAATTTTAAATGAGTCAGCAGAGAATTTTCGATCTGTACAAAAAGAACACTCCATGATATGGTCTTTGATGGCAGTTTTAAAGTTCAGATGCTCTCGTGGTCAAATGTCTGGTGGACATACCGATGTACCGTACGACAATGCCGAATCACACGGACATGTAAAACTGTAGGTAGCCTATACGAAATTTGAGCAGAAAGAGAAGGCGTCTGGGACTTTAGTTCAAAATGCGAAACAATTTTGAATGTTTTGTAGGCTAAGTAGGAAAAACGTCCACATCAAATTTACTGTTTACAAAATTAGTGTTTTGTTTCAAACTGTTTTCGTGCTGGTTGTTGTTTTCGCACTTATTTGTGTTGGCAAACAACAAGCTAAATCTATTTTGTCATACATGAGGAAAAAGTCGAGATCTATAGAAGATTGCGAGAGTAGACGTAGGAATGAGGATGCTGAAGGTGCTAGTAGCATGGGGTTCACTAGGACAACTTGTAATCTGATTGAGAGAACAAATCCTGATGTATCGGCAACCGGTTGGTTGTGGGCTGTGAGTGCCTTTAAATAATAATCAAAGGGATGGGTATTGGCCTATTGTAACTGTCACTATTGTCGCAAATCACTCGGCCGACATTTCTGAATTATCCCCCCCCCCCCCCTAAATTTTTTTCTGGGTGCGCTACTGATGTATACTACAAGATATCACAACATTGTAAGTGCCAAACTCAACTATAGACACTTAATTAATCATTTTGTGTTTGTTATGTTTAGGTTATCGACAAAATATTGGCAAACACCGCGGTTTCTGCTGAAGCTAAAATTGGATGTATTATAGCAGTGATTTTTCTAATCGTTATATCAGTAATTCTTCAACGTTTTAAAAGTTCTTTACCGAGGTACGTGTATTTGACAATATCAATGAATAAATTCAATTCTCTTTTTTTCAACAGTTGCTTTATTTCAGGACTGAGAGTCTTTGTTCGAAACTAAATCTTGATAGTTTTGCGTAGCTTACTTGAAAAAAAAACGAGAAACAAGAACCAGCATTGATACAGAGCTAATGAGTAATTACTAATTACCAAAACTGACAGCCTACATCTTTTCTAGCACTATGTTAAACTGTGTAGGCTACTGTGTGATGATCCATCCAAAAAGTGCCGCTGAGATGGAGTCCCTTAGTTAGATGATCCGATTTAACAATCAATGAGTTATTTAACAATTGCACCTTTGTGTCTATCTTGCCATTTCTGTGCAAAGCAACATGACCACCAATAGAGCTATTATGGGTAACCACTGTATGTAGACTATTACATTCTGATATGATTTGTTGAAATAATATTATTTTACTACATAATATTGTCCTTTATTAACAGAAAAGATACTGCTAGGAATACCAATGAAACCCCTGGGGAACCCCCTGAGGAAACCCTTAGGGATACCCTTGAAACCCGGAATAACCCTGAAACTGATGTTATTGAGCTATTGAACTTTCGACTTGAAGTTTTGCAGCACATTTGTGCAAATATGGCTGTGGTATATATTACCTTCCTTAGCGGAGTTGAAATACGTACATTCGTATCTGGTTGCATCGCTGGAGCGGTCGCACTACATTTGTCATTATTGTGGTGTTTACTATGGATAGCTGTTTATGTGGTATTGATTTACCAACTGAGCATTTCAGTAAGTCAGTTTGTCTAAAAATTCTTTAAGTTTTGGAATCTCAGGCTATGTTAATGTAGATGCCATGCATCCTAATCAACTGTCAATTTGTTTTTGTTTCCAGCGATCCACATTCAATAGTAAAACATCGTTTAAATGCCTAAACATTGCTTGCTGTGTAAAGATTTTAATTTAGTCTCTTTCAGTCAAGGCTTGATTTACTTCCGTTTTTCAGATTAAATAAATTTCATGCATTTTAAAACTATCAAGAGATAGATAGATTTTAACTCACTTTTTATTGTGTAATTCAATCTTTAATCAGAAGGAAGCACCAAGATTGTCCAAATACTACTTGAGAGGCGCAGGCTATGGAATTCCAGTAGTAATAGTGGTGATGAATATAGTTTTTACCCAAGTTTTGTCTGACATGCCTGACAAGCTACAATTTTGTGACAAAGGTAAGGCAAATAAAATAAGCAAATAAATCCACTTTCACGATGTTTATGCCAAGCAAAAGTGGTATTAATCTTGAAAACACAATTTTCCTTCAAGCTGGATCCAAGAATAAGAGCAGACTGGTTGATAACTTCAATATTTTGACATGATCATTTACCTCTGCTTGGCTGAACCGTTGCGGATGCTAATCATCATCATGGTCATAGGTCTGATCTGAACATTCTGTCAATTGGCTGTCAAATTCTTCTTCTTCAGATGAAGATTTATCACTTATCCCTGACAGAATGTTGAGACTATGACAATAGTTACCGCAAGAATAAGCCTAAGAAAGCTAGTTCAATCATTGAAAGCAATGCTCTTGAGTGATGTCCCAGTTAACTTATTATGACATCATACCAAAGTGATTTAACTGTGACATTGACAACGATGACGCAATAATAGAAGATGTTTCTTAAAGCAGGCTGTTATGCGAAAACTTTAAATCACGAATTGTAAAAAAGCCTGACGTGGTAGAAAAAACGACTTTATATTCGTAATCAGCACTAGAAACTTATCTCAAAAGTGATATTTTTACCTCAAAAATAAAACGCATGTCGACCAGTGTTATAAGCCAAAAAACGCTGCACAAACTAATTATGAGAGGGACTATAGATGGAGGTGGGTCCCAAGCCAAAGGTTTGAGAAGCAGTAAATACGACTATTAAATATTATTAAATTATCGAGAATCTGTAGCAGCTTTTCTATTTTAAACAACCAAAAACAGTAAACACACTAAAATAAATGGGTCCCTAAACAGCCGTGGTTCTCCCGCCGGGGGCAGGAGGGGCGGTTAACACGGCCCTGGTCACACTAGTAGTGTCCGAAAGTTTTTGTAGTTTATTTTGCCATGCTGGCTAGCTGTTGGATTGATTCCACCCAGTTTTTTTATTTGTAGAAAAAACACAAAAAAAAAGCCAAAACTTGGCATAAATCAAGAAATTGAAAATATCTTCTGACAAGTGTCAAACCCACAACAATGCTTGATATGAACCACTCGGTTACATGTCTTGTAATACAAAGAAATTTATTTTCACACGATTCAGTTCAATGATAAACAGCTAAAATTCGATTTCGATCAGCTCACAGCTAGATCATCTTCAGTTAAGCTGAAAGCAAACTAAGCTAACTTAGCTCAAACCATTCTTTCAACGCTTCTGTGACCTTGATATAATCGAAAACGTCATTGGCATAACTTTATAACAACGAGTATTCTGATCCAATTCATAAGTAGCACATGTCATGTCATAGCACATGACTAGGGAACTGTGTTCCGAAAGCTAGTGTAATTTGATATTGCCAAAAAGAACCCGCAGCATCAGGCTATAACAGATCGTTTGAATCTACACTGTGAAGTAAGCAACGATCATGCTGCTAAAAGCGAAACTCATTCAACTACATAAGTAGAATGCTTAACTATTTTCTATAAACTTTTATAGTGGAACCCGAGTTCTCGGAAATGTTGAGTGACACCTATTGTTGGCTGCATGGAAATTCACTGTACTTCTCATTCTTGCTTCCTGCTGGAGTAATTTTGATTGTTGTGCTGGTTGTTTTGATCGGTGTGATTTGGAGATTTGTGGAACAAACGGTAAAAAAATGCCAAAAATAAAATTGTGCAAAGTTGGATCGGTAGAAAACGTTTCGACGGACGAAACAAGTCTTTCAGCAATAGATTAAATTCTTCAGAATATGTTTTGTCTTGAAACCTGTTTTATGTAGCTTAATTCTAATAGCTTCACGGATTCGTGGATTAGAATAAGTTATATCAGGCTGCAAGATTTGGTATACCAAGAAGATCCCTGATCGTATAATAAAGGCTTTAAGGATAAATCTGTTATTGAATTGTCTTAGTCTGTAATTGTGCATAATTGTAAAAATAAAAGAGACTTTGTTTTATAAATGGTCTTAAATTTTGTTTTTTCTGATTAGCGTGCCACGAACAAAAATGAAGCCCCAAGAAACAAGGTAAGAATGTCAAGTTATTGCTTCGAAACTACAAAATTTTCTTATCTTGTTCATTATTTATAGTTTTGGTAGAGAGAAAAATTTTGAATACCGTAGACAGATAAATGCTAGCAACTTGATAGCATTTACTTGCATAATTCAAAAACAATACATTGCATTGTTTTTTGAATAATTATGTATCGTTTTGAATTATGCAATTCAATCCTATCAATCAGCTAACAATTGTCTGTCTATGGTTGGTCACAACGGTAAACCATAATCTCTTCGTGGGAAAATTGTAACACAAGATTCCCGGATCCGTTCGTCTGTATGTAATGACCGAAAGAAACACTCTTTTGAAAACGTCTATTCAAAATTGTATTTCTGTAAAATTAGCCAACTGGCTGTCGAAATTGGGGTGCAACACCGTACACCACTAAAAACTTGTCACTACGATACAAACTACTTAGATAAAGACGGAAATTTTGTCCAGCTGGCAAGCACCAAGCAAACAGTTAAATATGCGACCAACTCTCAAGCAACAATTTTAAGAATGACGATAATACATTGCAATATCTCAAACGCACGTAGGCAGATACTGTGACGTAATAATGATAAGCAATGATAAGTTATTCAAGCACCTGTTCAAGTTTGGCTTACACCTGGCTTACACCTGTTCTCGTAATTAAAGATTTAACGATGATGTAATCTTTCAGCAGGTGTTCAAACGGTTGTGCAATTCAAGATTTAACGATGATGTAATCTTTGCTTATTTTTAGAAATATTTCATTACGTAATACGCTAAGATTCAGTAGACCTGAACGGTTTTATGTGACGTTTGATTTGTACAGAGATTGGCCGTAACAATGGTGTTGATTATTTTGAAAGGATTCAATCCTTGCAGAACATTGCAGAACCTTATATAACATTGCAGAATATCTTGGAGAACATTGACACTGTTCGTTCAATGTTAAAAAAAGCTCTCACTATTCTAATATCTGTTGGTTTTGTATGGATCTGGGGATATTTGATGATGAATTGTGACAATGTTGTTTCCTTCACTGTCATCAACTGGATTTTTTCGATAGCCATTGCTACTCAGGTATGGCGTTATAAAATCTTTGCAATCATTATTGTTAATAACTTTAAATAATTATCTCTGTTGTTACTTGTAGGAGAAAAATATATTGCCTTTACAACAACGTATGATATTCTCATACCTTGCGGAAAGTAAAACAGGGGAGTAATCATGGGGTGAAAGATGCAATTGCCCTCCCCGCTCGAAATGTTTTTGTATATACAACCGATTAACAGACTTGTAAGGTATTGAAAAACTCTAGAAAAGTTTAAAGAAAATGAAATTCTTTGATCAAATATATGCGGAATTTAGACACTTCCGCTGCTTAGGGCTTATTCAATAAGCCATTCGTTAAATGTGACGTTAGGGTGCATTTTTGTCACAAATTTCAGTAGTCGAATGCATTGTTGTACATCGCATTTGAAAGCCGCTTACCAAACTTGATGCTAATCGACGTTGGTTTTGCCTATCAACTTTTGCATTGAGAATTGACACTAGTCACCATATTATGAGACCACACTACAATAAAGAAACGACATACGTTATTATCTACGCCAAAGTTACTAATGTTACAAACTCAACTAATGTTAACAAATGTCCAGTTTGACAAGTTGAATGTTTTTAGCGGTCCGGTGAGTAAATTATTTCACACACAACCACGAAAGTTAAACTATCAGTACTGAACCATTTTTTAGGTAAAATTTAATAACTCGACTTGGATTTTTGACAAAGTGTTGGAGGGTGTGGGGGGCCAGCAACTAACATAATTACAGAAAAAATTGCTTCCTTCCAGTAGAAATCTGATTAAAGAGGCTCTTGTTTGTCGGATCCTGGCGTACGCCCGGTGATTAAAGATTTAGATTAAGTGGACGGGAAGGTAAGGAAGCCAATCTTCGTGACCACCTTCAGGCATGCCTTTAAGTGTTTTACCAAAGACACAGTTGCATGCTCTTGAGCGGTGTCGAACCGGCGCCCTTTCGAACGTCGCTCCAGGGCTCTTACCACTTGGCAATGCAGCCGATAAAGAAGCCCTGAAACGAGGCAATGAGGTTATTCTTCCAGAACCCCGAAGTCCTCCATCAACACCCAGAGGGTCCGGATTGGGACCACGGTCCGCCAATTGAGTGGCCCTGATTTACGCTCTTGGCTCAATGCCAATCTGTACTCCGTTTGTTCAATGTGTGTTCCAATGAAATCAATGACTGTTGTAATTAACTCTCGTTCCATTCTTTTGTTTCAAGCTGTTTTGTAACATGCCTACAGTTTTTACTTTTGACAGAATGTCGTTGCTTTATGTGGTATTTTTTTATAATGCAGTCCTGTCAGTTTTTCGTGCATACTTTTACAAGTTTTAATAAGATGTAATGCATAATTAGGATCAATATCACTGCCATCAACAGTTTCGTCTTCCGGCATCACTCCTTTCGACACTTCACTGGTTTCACACTTCGTCAAGCTGCTGACCTGGTTCTAAATTTAATATTGTCTCGTTAAATATTCTTTACCTATTAGGTAATTTCATAAAACTGGCGTAACTCTAATAAAAGCAAAAAAAATAATCTCAAAACATTCTTATACTGGGACATACAACGCCTTTAAGAAACATGAAGGGGTTGCAGGCCTACTACATTTTTAAGAAATTTATATCTCCAAGACTAAAGGAGCTAAATATTCCACACTTTTATAAAAAAAAAAAACGCAGAACAACTTCAAAAGCACAAAAGTGGAGAAAATCTATTTTTTTAAATGTTGAACTTAAGACAGTTTTTGTTATTAGCAACGGTATAAATAAAATAATTAGATTATATGATGTAGTTTGTAGCTTAAACTATTGTATTTTTAGGGTATTTGCTTGTTTTGGCTTCTCTGTTTTGACACGAAAACTATAAAAGATTTTTGGTATTCCTGTGAAACTGCTGCTCCACCGACAACAGAACCGAACGAACTGCAAGGATTAACCACTCAAACGGACGACGTTTGAGTGCACTCCAAGGAAGAAGCGAGATGGAAAGCAGAAATAGCTATAACGAAGCTGAAGCTAGTTCAAGCAACAATGAACAGGAATCGTTTATTTGTTAATCAAGAAATCAATTGTTACAGAACAGTTACATTTTAAAATAGCACATCTGATAGAGAATTCCTTTTTGAAAATGACATTCTTTTGACGATTGTGTAAAATTGACGTTATAGTTTAAAAAAAGGTAGATTAAGCCCAAATTATTGAACCACCATGTTACGATGAACCACCGTGATATGATGAACCACCATGCGAAGAAACAGCGTAAACGTGAAACTAATAATGTTTTACCTAGTGGCCCACATCAATTTAAACAAATTATAAGCTTACTAAACTTAAACTAATTTGTATACGTAAATTATTTACCCATGTCCAATATAGATCGCAAGGTCTAAAATAAACCATTAATGAAATACTAAACCTAGTACTGAAACTGAAAATAAAATTTGTGCTTTAGAACACGTTGATCAATCAATTTATTTTTGGATGTGGAAATGAACTATAGTGCAGGTCCTTAGGGGCAAAAATGAGCATCATTAGGCTAAACGTGTTACACGTTGTTTTTTTGCATTTTTTTGTAGTTGATGAATCTAACTTCAATTTTAGTGGGTGCCGCAACTTTTTGGGTCACGTGATCACCCCCAAATCGGGGTTCCCCCCAAATCAATTTTGAGCTCTTTTTACGGTATTTCTATGCAATTAGATGCGTTATCTTTTTATATTTGGACTGACTGCTACTACAAAATACACGAGATAAAAATCACGCAAAATTATTTTATCAATGACGTCATTGTGACGTCATAACATTAATTTTTTTGCTTGTTTTTTTTCTTATTGTGGTCGCTTGTTTGTTGTTGGTTTTACTTTTTTAGTTACAATAACCCGCACAACAACGTGTCGTTGGTCCAACGTTAGACCATCGGAAACGTCCCGTGGGCCCTCCGTTGGTTTCCGACGTTGGCGCGTAACAAATTTGGCCAGCGGGCCACCTTGGGCGAATCGTCAGTCACAAAAATCGGTTGGTTAAACGTCGATCCCTCGGTGGCACACTGTTGGCCAACCCTTTCCCGACCATTTGCCACCTGCGACCAACCTGCGACCAAACGCTTTCGTTGGTTCGACGTGGGATCCACGACGCAATTTACAACTGTCCTCACTGTGGCGAAAAAAGGCTTGGCTAATCGTAGACCCAACGTTGATGCACTGTTGGCCAACCCTTTCCCGACCATTTGCCACCTGCGACCAACCTGACGACCAAACGCTTTCGTCGGTTCGACGTGGAATCCACGACGCAATTTACAACTATCCTCACTGTGGCGAAAAAAGGCTTGGCTAATCGTAGACCCAACGTTGATGCACTGTTGGCCAACCCTTTCCCGACCATTTGCCACCTACGACCAAACGCTTTCGTCGGTTCGACGTGGAATCCATGACGTAATTTACAACTATCCTCACTGTGGCAAAAAAAATGCTTGGCTAATCGTAGACCCAACTTTGGTGCACTGTTGGCCAACCTGACGACCAAACGCTTTCGTTGGTTCGTGGTGGGATCCACGACGCAATTTACAACTATCCTCACTGTGGCAAAAAAGAGTTGTTTAATCGTAGAACCAACGTTAGTGCACTGTTGGCCAACCTACGACCAAACGCTTTCGTTGGGTCGACGTGGAAGACGCAATTTACTATCATCCCCTCTGGCGAAAACGATTTGGTTACTCGTGGGCCTAGCGTTGGCCATCATTTGCTAATCTACGACCAAACGCTCACGTTTTGCTCTGACAAGGGTTAGACATTACGACCTCACCAAACCGAAAACGTTTCTTAACTTTGACCACATGGTGGCGTGTTGTTAACTCACTTTTTTCGAGTTAATCTGTGCTGAAAATGATGACCACGAAGACGTGGGATCGAGGCCTCAATTCGCAGTAAACCTTATCACTTACCATACTAGCATTCCACTCGGTACAACATTGCTAGAAAAGGCACTCATACAAGCAAAGAGTAGGACAGATGGCAGTTAAGTTTGTTTTTATTTCTAACCATCACAGCAAAAACAAAGAACATGCTAAATATAACAGCGGTCTAGAAAAGGGCATGAGGCAAATTAAATCAAATTTCCTGTCTTCCTCTTCTCAAACTTCTCAGTCCTCATCTCTTGCGTATTTCAGCCAGTCTGAAATAGCGGCATGGATATTTGAATTTGTTGCTGTGGACAAGTTATGGGTTCTTCGTACTCCATCTAAAAATAATAATGTCATTGGGATAAATTGCCAATAGCTGGTCCAAACCAATATGTCTAGTGGAAAAGGTTGGTTGCTGAAGCCACGTAACTAACTCTAACAAGCAATTTTTTCCCATAAAGCAATGAACTAATCACACTGAAAAAGTTCTAAAAGTATCTCCCATGGATAAACTCAGAATTACATTGATTACAACAGTCTGGAAAAGAAAATGAGAATTATCCTGCTACAAATAAACTTTGAAATCATTTCTTCAAAGATTTTGCGAATTACTTCTATTACAAATACAAAATTATGATTTTTCGTCACTGTAATAAACACCTTTTTCATGCAACCTTGCATTAAATTAACTACAGAAGCTTTGTCTGTAGTTATTATTCATTAAAAACTGAGAGTTTGTTGAAAACGAAACATAAGGTAAAGGGGTAAATGCTTAAGCTGACCATGCTTGTGCTTGTAGTGAAAAAGGATTATCGAAATCTGATGTAGCCTCATCATCATCCGTCATCACCATCATCCATCATCATCAGCCTATTCCTCACAAATAGAGCAAGTTTTCATCGACCTGAATATTCAAAACAATTTACTTTAAAATGTGAAAATGACCTTAATGACCTAACAAAAACTTGACCCAATAATTTAGTGTTTTTTTTAGATTTTATGTTAAAACTAATTGCTTTTAATCAATTAGATCGTACCAAAATTGCAAAATTGCGATACAAGACAGTAGTCTGAGCCACAAAACTGGCGACATAAAAATAAACAAATTATTGAGGGTGAGCTTTTTTTATCAATGTAGGAGGAAACATTTTGCTTACCAGTGTCCACTTAAAACAAACTGACTTAAAATAAGTAATGGTATTGAATTGACTTTTCATTGATCTATTAAACAAGCATCTGGAACCTTTTCGTTACTTTCAGAATCCTTACAAAAAACGCACCGCGCAAGCTTGCTACAAAAAGTTGACTTCATCGAAAAAACAGGAGATAAGCTATTTAGTATTATCGAAACTAACACAAAAATCAATGCACTGCACAGTACACACCCAGGTGTGTCCTAAAATCTAAATTTATGAATAATTATGTATCGGTATTGCATTATAATTAATTATAGTAGGCTACTACATTGAACTAATTGAACCATTTCATGCTTTATCAAAAATGCTAACAACAATAAAAACAGCGATATGCAGTACCTAGTATACACTCACCAATGCTTTTCCAGGCGACTAATGATAGTATTCGAGGCTGGAGCTTGTAGGCTTAAAATCTTTCGCAATTTCATTGGTTGGACCTTGCTGACATACCAAAGCACCGCAATATTATCTTTGTTATTCGTACAAGCCCTCAAGCCGTTACAACTCACTGTGAATAAATTTGAAAGCAGGGCAGCATGGGAAAAAAATGAAAAAAGAAGAGGATGACCTAATTAACACCAATGCATGACCTAATTAACAAAGAGCTGTTTATTGCCAGCCAGCAAAGCATGCTTTTGTATCAACATCTGTGAACGTTGAATCAATGAAAATCAATTTCTGCTCTGTTGTCCGGGTGAATCTAGTAGTTAAACTTAATTCAATTCAATCAAACTTTGGATTTAATTAAACCTCAATTCTATTTGGGTTAAATCACTGGCGAACAAAATCAGGCATTTTACATTGATTCAACATCTTCAAACATTGGATGAATGTGAAAAAATTGGACTTTGCTTTTTAATAGAAACTTTTAGGTCGAAACGAAATACTTCGAAAATTCGAAGCAAACGAGATGAGAACAACAAGTTTTGTGGCTAAAGGAAGTAATTTGTATTGAACACTCGAAAGTCTGAATGGTTGAGAAATAGTTTTGCCCACCACAAACATTCATATGATCATTTGTAGGCTACTTTATGGGGGATATTTGCGGTTACTGTAAAAACATGATGAAATCATTTTTTTGGTCCAAATTAAATTATTTTATTTTGATGTAGTTAATTCTAGTCAAACGTTAAATACGGCAGATGTAGGCTAACGAAAATCCTTATCCTCAAACAAGACAAAATTTTTGCATTTTGAGTTTTCTTGGTTGTATTTTCAACAAAATATTATTTTTATATGAATTTTTGGCGACGGCTTATATTTCATTTTCAAAAATTTCCGATATCCAACCGATTTACTGACTTATAAACTATTGAAAAGCTGTAAAAACGTTTATCAAAAGATGAATTTCTTTAATCAAATTTATGCAGCATTTGGTCATGCAACATTTTAATATAGGCTATTTGTATGAGTGATTGTAACACTTTGTTTCGTGAGACTTGTGTTTTCTCTAATTGAAAACTATTTGATTCAATTGCGTAGGCTAAGCATTTTGAATTCTATGGACTTTGAGTCTGATTGCAAATAAATAAATAAAATAAAATTAAGATTTTTTGGCAAAAGGTTTGCTCACAACCGAATGCCCACGGCGACGAACGCGCTGTGGGGCCCACCATTGGCTCAACGCCGCGTCAACAAAATATTTTTTATATAGCGTTTTTGTTAGAATAAACCTTTGTTCACTTTAATTTCGTCAAATTATAACATATACTGGCCAATGCTTCGAATTATTTTGTTGTGAATACGAAAAATGATATTTGTCGTAGAAAGGTTGATTCACAACCGAATGCCCACGGCGACGAACGCGCTGTGGGGCCCACCATTGGCTCAACGTCACTTCAACAAAATATTTTTTATATAGCGTTTTTGTTAGAATAAACCTTTGTTCACTTTAATTTCGTCAAATTGTAGCATATACTGGCCAATACTTCGAATTATTTTGTTGTGAATACGAAAAATGATATTTGTTGTAGAAAGGTTGGTTCACAACCGAATGCCCACGGCGACGAACGCGCTGTGGGGCCACCATTGGCTCAACGTCGCTTCAACAAACTATTTTTTACATAGCATTTTTGTTAGAATAAACCTTTGTTCACTTTAATTTCGTCAAATTGTAGCATATACTGGCCAATGCTTCGAAATATTTTGTTGTGAATACGAAAAATGATATTTGTTGTAGAAAGGTTGATTCACAACCGAATGCCCACGGCGACGAACGCGCTGTGGGGCCCACCATTGGCTCAACGTCGCGTCAACAAACTATTTTTTACATAGCGTTTTTGTTAGAATAAACCTTTGTTCACTTTAATTTCGTCAAATTGTAGCATATACTGGCCAATACTTCGAATTATTTTGTTGTGAATACGAAAAATGATATTTGTTGTAGAAAGGTTGATTCACAACCGAATGCCCACGGCGACGAACGCGCTGTGGGGCCCACCATTGGCTCAACGTCGCTTCAACAAAATATTTTTTATATAGCGTTTTTGTTACAATAAACCTTTGTTCACTTTAATTCGTCAAATTGTAACATATACTGGCCAATGCTTCGAATTATTTTGTTGTGAATACGAAAAATGATATTTGTTGTAGAAAGGTTGGTTCACAACCGAATGCCCACGGCGACGAACGCGCTGTGGGGTCCACCATTGGCACAACGTCGCGTCAACAACTATATTAGTCATATTAAATTTTTGTTGAAATGAACTTTAAAAATTCTTCATTTCACAGAATTATAATACATACTTGCCATATCTCTTAATTCGTTTGCCAGAAACACCAACATTGAGATTTATTCTCAAAAGGTTGGCTGACAACCGAATGCCCACGGTGACGTACGTGACGTTGGTTCTTCGTTGGTTCAACGTTGTGTTAACAACTTATTTATGATATTGACGTTTGTTGAAATAAAAATTTATAAAAGCTTCAATTCACAGAATTGTAATGGGTACTTTTCATTATGTAAGATTATTTCACTCGGAATATCAAAATAAACAATCGGTGGCTGGAGGTTGGTTTTCAACTGAATGCCCACGACGACAAATGCGACGTTGGCCCACCATTGTCTTAGCATTGTGTCCACAACCAAGTTTTACACAATATATATTTGGTAAAAAAAATGTTTTATGTGGTTTATATCACCAAATTATAACATGTTGTACCCTTTTTTACTGATTCTTTGTCCAGTTAAAGAAATAATGTTAGTTGGCAAATGGTTGTTTTGCGGCGAAAAACCGACCGCGACGTTCGCGACCGTTGGCCAACGATCAGCCGACATTGTTTGCTGTGCGGGAAGTTACCAATGCTAAAATGATTCCCTCTTCAAATATGACGTCAGCATTGCTTCATGAATGACGTCATAACCTTGTTTTGTGATTTTTTATTACATTTTTTTCTTATAGGTTAGTATAATAGGTAGGCCATAACTAGTATTTTATACTAGTTCAGGCCCTTAGGGGCAAAAATGAGCATCTTTAGGCTAAACGTGTTACACGTTGTTTTTTTGCATTTTTTCGTAGTTAATGAATCTAACTTCAATTTAAGTTAGTGCCGCAACTTCTTGGGTCACGTGATCACCCCCAAATCGGGGATTCCCCCCAAATCAATTTTGAGCTCTTTTCACGGCTTTTCTATGCAATTAGATACGTTATTTTTCATATATTTGTACTGACTGCCACTACAAAATACACGAGATATAAATCACGCAAAATTATTTTATTAATGACGTCATTGTGACGTCATAACATTAATTTTTTGCTTGTTTTTTTTTCTTATTGTGGTCGCTTGTTTGTTGTTGGTGTTACTTTTTTAGTTACAATAAGTTACCAATGCTAAAATGATTCCCTCTTCAAATATGACGTCAGCATTACATTATGAATGACGTCATAGTTTTGTTTTGTAATTTTTTTTTTCAGATGTTTTTCTTATAGAGGAGTATAGTAGGTAGGCAATAACCAGTATTTTATACAGGTTGATTAATGATAGGCCTATCATGAATGTACCTACCAAAAAAACTACTCATCATCGGCGTATGAGCTGATCTTTCCAGGCTAGATTGGAGTGCAGGAGATCTTCAGCCACTCAACAGTCTCGTTGTCCAGGACCCTCAGACCATGCGCACCGTGTGGAGGCCGGTGGGTTAGACAGTGGTGGATGACATGGTCTGCGGTCTGTTCAGTGGCACCACACTCGCATTCTGGTGAAGGAGCCAGGCCCCACTTGTGCATGTCCGAAACAAAGCGGCCGATGTCAGTTCGCAGGCGGTTAAGCCTGACCCACGCAAGCCTTGTGAGGGACATCCCCGGTGGACGGGGATCGGCGTCGAGTATGAAGTCACGGAGCGTGGAGGTGTGATTTTGCCACTCCGTGTTCCACATGTAGTTCGTCCAGTGTTCCGCACTTAAACCAAGTTCTTCTGTGTTGTAGTTGTTGTGCGGCAGGCACAAAGGGGCGTCTTGATTTCAGCCGCTGCTTTGAAGGTGGTGGTCGCTTGAATGTTGCATGGAGGGGATGGTCGGGGTCCAGAGCGCGGCGAGCGAGAGAAATCGTGGCTCCTTTACAACGTAGCTCAGCGGGTTGGATGCCTGCTAGAATGAGTAGGTAGTCAGTCGGAGTGGGACTCAGGCATCCAGTCACAGTACGCAGCGCATCGTTGATGGTGGTATCAATGTGGTGGGTGTGGGAACTACGGCACCAGACTGGTCGTAGTAGCTCTACGGATTCCCTGGGGGCTTCTTTGGCTTAGGAACTGCAACCACAAGGGCTCTTCTCCAGATTCTGGTAATTCTTAGGTGGCGCAAACAGCAGGAAGGGAAGTCTTTTAACCAGGACTTTAGGGAAGCAGCAGCATGGAGTATCATCTCCGGGCATAGGTGGTCAGGGCCCGGGTCTTTACCTGGCTTTATGTGCTGGAGGGCGGCGGAAAATTCCTCCTGGTTGAACTCACCCGAGATGTTGTCCCCGTCTGGGGTTGTTACCCTCCAGAGGTCCGTCATTTCTTGTAAGACGGATCTGTCTGATTCACGGTCTCTCAATTTATATTTCCCGTTCTCCACGAGTTGTGAGCCGATGGGATTTGCTGAAACGGGACATTGTTGACGAGAGGCACGTGATCTGCCAATTAGGTTGTTCAATGTACTCCATGCTATGCGCCTGGAGTGCGTGAAGTCGATTGATTCAACAGCTTCTGTCCAGCAATCCTTCCTCTTTGAGTCCAGCCTTGCCAACAGGGCTGAGCTGTTGGTGTCGCTGCCCTGGGGGGCGTGGAGGAAGTCGAAGTAGAGGCTTTCGCACTCCTTATCCCAGAACGGCATGTAGTTCTTTTGTCGGCCACAAAAACTTCTCTAGCACACGTCTGTTCGGTTGGCAATTATCGGGGTGATCACTTGCGAATTTGGAAAAAAACGCAACATTGGAAAATGTACTGCAAGTATCTGAAAAGCATATTTGCCCTAGGTTTTTGCATTAAATCATCACTTTTATGCTCGTTGGACATCAGTTCACATTCGTGATATTGAAGCAGTAGAGCAAACTGATTTCACTTTGAAGACACATTTTGCTGAAGGGAAGTTTTTGGTTACAAAATCCGATAAGAGGTTTTCTGCAATAGCACTTGACCAGAGTCATGAGCAGTGCAAAGCCGTAGTTAAAGGTAAAGGAGGTAGGCTACTATAGATTTGTTTCAAAACGAAGAAGCGTTGAAATGATTTCTCAACCAATGATTGTAGAAACGGTGACAAAATTTCATGACGAAATTGGCTGTATAGTGACAAAAAACTCCAATGGCTACATGCCTACATCACAAAGAAAGCAAAGGTTATCACGAGAGGTTTGGTGAAGAATTTATTTGTTTGGTACAAACGTTTGAAGAGCTTGGCAACACTTTCACCGACTCGTCTGGAAAACTTTTGACAATGTGCTCAGGGCAAGCCTCCAATGATGAAGGTGTGCAACAGCTTCTAAACCTTCATAACTTTGGGAAAACAAAATTTGAATCGTTTGTATCTTCTAGTTTTCTTGAAGATCAAAAGTTTGGAGAACCAATAACCAAAGTAGGCTATCGTGTAAGACTTGTTCGGCAAAATGTGAACACCAAAGAAGAACACACAACTCATAGTCAAATATAAATCATCCCTTCTTCATGGAGTGTTTGTTTCAAGCTATGTTTGTGGCAAAGATGCTTTAAAGCTGTTCTTTTAGCACGAAGTATCATTGTACCCTATAGCATTATCTGCAAACGGTTCTTTGAGATCTACAACAAAATCGGCTTTCCTCACAATTTTAGAACGCTTTGGATGTCCACAATGTAGCCTACTCCACCAAGTTGCAACGTCTATGTTATAGACGGTTCAGCACTCACGCAAATAATAAAACCCAGGGGTAATGTGAAAACATTTGAAGAATACATTTTTTAAATCGTTATCCCTTACGTTACTGGCAAAGTACAATCGTGTTGACATTGTCTTCGATGTATATCTGAAAAATAACATCAAATCTTCTGCAAGAAACAGGTGAGGATGTAGATGTTACGTGGCTGTCACAAGTGTCACAAGTAATATTGTAATACTCGCCTTCCTCTCAACTGGTCTGAGTTCTTGAGAAATGACAGCAACAAAACTGCGTTATATCAACTGGTTCAACAAGCTGTGATAACTTCAGTCGACCCAAACTTGTCTACGATTGTTGTTACATCGTTTGATACAGCTCTTAGCAATCAAACATTGGACATGTCTGAGACTTCCCCGTGTGATCACGAAGAGGCTGACACCCGTATGTTTCTCCATGTGAAACATGGAAAATCCGATGCCATAGTCAAAACAGTAGATAGCCTACTGATGTGGTAATTATTGCAATTTCGTGTTTTGACAAATTAGAAATCTATAAACTATGGGTTGAATTTGGAGTTGGAGAAAAAACTCGCTTCATTCCAATCCATGATATATTTTATCTTTACCTCAATCTCCGATGATTTGCGTTTCTTTGCCTTTGTTTCATGCTATCACAGGCTGTGATAGGCTCCTGTTTCGTCTTTGGAAAAAAAGGCTTGGGATTGTTGGATGCTTAATCTTACCGAAATGTGTGATTTATTTAACTTTCTGAATTTCTCAAGCTCTCCTAGTTCTATGAATGACATACAAAAGTATCTCATAACTCTTTATGGCAATGGTCCTACTATCACGGATGTAGACGAATGCCGTTGTATGATGTTTACCAATGGTTGCACTATTCAAAGGCTGCCACCAACGTCAACTGCTCTGATGCAGCATACACACGGAGCGATATATCAAGCTTGTCGTACGATTAACATCAAATTACGTATGGTAGGAATTTATTAACATCGAAAACCGCTAGTTTTTTTCATCTTGAATTGACAGTGTTTAGACTCAGACATTGCATAATCTGGTGTCGTGTATTCATTTGATTTGTAGATCATAATTACATATTATTTTAAATTTTAAAGTGGCATGGCTAAAAGGGAAATTCACCCCTAGTAGTTGCTCTTCTGGTTATATCTTTGATGACGCCGTTATTGCGTCATAGCCTACTGTACTGGTATTGTTGTTATTGCTTGCAATTGCAAAATTTTGAACATTTGCAAAACTTATAATGATAGTATTTGATCGCTTGTTTCGGAATAAACTTACCATTGGTTTCTGAATTTCAAGTTGTCTAGTCTTAATAATGTAATGATGACGTCATAAAATATGCAATTATGACGAAACTACTTTTGGGAATTGTGAAATGGTTTTAGTAACCGGTACTCCGACTAAAACCAACAGCAAACGACCAAAATAGGTTAGGGTTAGGGTTAAGGTTAGGTTAGGTTTAGGGTTTAGGGTTTAGGGTTAGGGTCGGCAGCCGTGGCCGAGTGGTTAGCGCGTTGGGCTCGCAGTCGAGAGCCTGCATGTTCGACTCCAGCCACTCGCACTTGCTGTTGTTTCTCTGGGCAAGAAACTTTACGATAATTACTTCTACCTAGTGATCGATTTCGAGTAATGGGTAGTACCAAATTTAAGTCATAAGTAAAGTAGACAACCGGAAACAGACATTGCAGTCGGCTGCAGCGTGGGTCAGGTGTATGTCGGAAGGCGTACACCGATGCATAGCGCTCAAGTCCGCTTTCCCGCAATGCAGGATAAAGATAAACAAACAAACAAACAAAAAAACAAATTGATGACGTCATCAATCAAATTATTTTGTGTTTGTTTTGTCTCACTTATTTGTGTGTGCTTTTTAAGTTAAAATATGCAATTGCACAAAAATGCCGTAAAAGAGCTAAAACGTGATTTCTAGGGAAATCCCCGATTTGGGGGTGATCACGTGACCCAAAAAGTTGCGGCACCCACTAAAATCAAAGTTGGGTTGACCAACTGCAAAAATATGCAAAAAAACAACGTGTAACACGTTTAGCCTAAAGATTCCCCTGAACCAGGGATGGAGGAACCACGTGGGCCTCGTGGGCCTCGGCCCACCTACTTTGTTTTCTGGGTGGGCCTGGCCCACCTACTTTTGAAAGCCAAATTTCTTTGAAAAGGTAGCGAAAACGGAAAATCAGAGAGGGAGTTCCAAAAAAAGTTCTTCACTCATTTGATACACAGTAGTTTGATTATCTTTGATAGCTCAATGATGAAATCCAATCTTCAAACTTTTCTGTTGAGTCCATTATTGATGTGCAGCACGTGTGGGTGTGGTTGCGTGTGACTGGTGGAGCAATCTATCAATCAATATAATTATTCTCTATGCTCTCTATGGTTAGAACTGTGATATCATTACATATGCACGTAGGCTACTATGTTATGTTGCATATTATTACTTCCAGGTGGTATTATGTGTGTATTGTTGCCTTTTTATTTGTGTGTACATCGCCACATTTTGTACAGCGATGTAGAGCAATTCAACAATTTTGTAAATTTTTTGACCAAATCCGGCCCAAAAACGGAAAATTTTGCCTGTTGGCACGAAAGGCAATTACGAAAACGCAATGTGTAAACCAGGGGTCGGCAACTTTTTCTAACAGCGGGCCAAAGCCAAACTTTACATGGTCTTGGCGGGCCGTAGCCTATTAATACCAGTTTTGATAGATTCAGAGGCATGATTTCAAGGCGTGTCGTAGCCTAATGCTTTCAGAATATCGGCTAGTAATATACTTGACGGGAATCAGCTGAACAAATTCTTAAACATCAAAATCTTTGTTTAATGCACGCACAAATACTGACAGCTCAGATGTAGGCTTATCTGTCGTAGCTAGCAAAAGAATTTTCAGATTCATTGGTTTTCCTTTCTTTTGTAACAGAGAAATTTGCTGTTTTAAAGCTATTTTTGAGTAGATTAACTTTGCCGTTCCTTGTTTGACCCATTAACTGGGAAAAAATAATATGTTTTGTATCATAATGGCGCTTTATGTTGAGTTCTTTGTTTATACAAACAGAAACGCTGCAAATCAAAGACGTGGGCCCACTAAAATGATTAATGAAAAGTAGCCTACTTGTTCTTCCATTCGATTATACTGTAATAAATAGGGCAACCAATTTTTTGACCTAAAAACTTGAAATTTTGACTTTATAATTTACAAATTTTGACCTAATTTTGACCAATAACTTTCTGCGTTTGCAACCCGAATGCGAAATACAAAGCATATAAGAAATCGAACCGTTAGGTAGGGATATCTTCTTTTTCTAATGAAATAAAAATGTGGAAGACTCAACCACACCA
Organism: Aplidium turbinatum; assembly: GCF_918807975.1. Lineage (NCBI taxonomy): Eukaryota > Metazoa > Chordata > Ascidiacea > Aplousobranchia > Polyclinidae > Aplidium > Aplidium turbinatum. Next base: position 54,749,243 of record NC_137472.1, read on the forward strand.
CAGCTAACGAACACATAATGAAAGTCACTCGAAAAACTGCAAAAGATAAATATGGAGTGCCTTTAAATATCCCGAAATTACTGAGAGGGTTCTGCAGTATTATACTTCAACATCAAGGAATGTTTCACATTATCGCCTTTGAAGTTCCTGTCTCTCGCCAAAAATTTTCATAAAATAGAGAAGCTTCTCTCTACTGATACAGAAGTTGCCAGGGAGTTCCTCAACAAGCTATAAAAATGCGGTGAAATATCATCTCGTCCCATTTTCACAATGCACTTGATGTCATTTCTTGAGATTCTTGCTTGAATATATTTTCCAATTAGGCAGCCATCAACACCAAAGTTAAGGGCCCTCATTTTCTGGTAAGCTTCTTGAATGGTGCATCGGCTGTCTTCCATCTTCTGAATTAAATCAAACAGTGCACTGTACTGCTCCTCTATTTGTACAAGGTGAGTAGCTAAATTGGGAGCTTTTACAGCATCTTGAGCACGCCGCAGCAAGACACCACCATCATGGAAGCCTTCCACAATATTTCTTACTTTAGGTAGACTTCTTGAATAATAGAAAGCAGCTTTCAACCAAGTACCCCATCTAGTTACATTTGGCTGTGGAAGTTGGCCAATGGAAGTAAAACTAGCTCTTCTTGACCTGTTTTTAATGCTCACTGCCTTAACCCTGGCAACCAACTCATCAACAGCAGGGTAGTTGGCTAATATTCAATCGTCAGTAGTGGCCCCAACAAAATTATTACCTCAGAAATTGCAACAGATGGATTATTACGTCAGAACAGCAGCAGAAATTGCAACAAAAAATCAGTATCTGCGTAGCTTTAATAAAATATCAATAGAGAGAAGAAAAACTACGTTAAAAGAAAATTTTGACCTAACCATGCATTTTGACTTTTTTTTTACTTAATAACTTTGAAACCTCTCTTCGTGTCAGCCTGAAATTTAGTTTGTGGACGTTTTATAAACTTTGAACAGAGCAGAAAAATTTTGACTTTATTGACTTTTGGTTGCCCTAGTAATAAACCACTGGCCTGGCCACATATTATTATAATTTGTGAAGGAGCGGCGGGCCGTAGGTTGCCGACTCTTCGTGTAAAGTAAACGATTTCAGATATTAGGAACGCAACAATGTTATGGGGGTCTGGGGGGCGAAGCCCCCCAGAAGTTGGATTGACTTTGATTGCTGCGCCTCTGGGCCCACCTACTTTTAAAATGGTTCCGCCATCCCTGCCCTGAACTACTAAGTTATATCAAAATAAACTTATTATAAACTGTCGTGTTGACTGCTGAGAACAAGTTTCGTTCTCATTTATCCTTTTCCGTCTTTTCTTGAAGCAACGTTCCTCTGTCAAGACCAATGGTGTCCGACACGTGGCACTAGGCGTATTTGAAAATGGCACTCGAGCTCTTGCGGATGTTTATATGCCAAAAACTAGGTTAATTAATTGTTGTTGCATTGTTTATTCACAATGCAAAAAAAAGAAACAATTACGAAAAATAATATTTTCTTTTCTGACGTGCGTCGCAGTAGGCCTATGATAGTCTAAAAAGGCAGTGATTCTCTACCGCGGCCCATTGGGCAGCATGCGGCCATCAAGCATTCTTCCTGCGGCCTTCAACGATACAGCAAAAAAGTATTATTTGTGCTACAAGAACTGCCCAAAATAGCGAGAAAATATTGGTTGTCACATAACTTACGTGCTAGCAAATAAAATGCCTTATGACAACGTTTCTTCACACTACGAATACAGAGTAATTAGTTGTGTTATCAGGGGAGTTACGCCAGACAAAAATATTTGCGAGCAATTTCTTACTTTCTACTCACGGCACAACAAAAGGGATAGGCTATGTATTTTGTGAATGTCGTTCAAGTCTTGTAGAAACACATTTGGACCTGTCAAACCTGTGTTCAGTTGCAACAGATGAGTGGTCTTCCATGTTAGGAAAGAATTAAGGTCTTCAAGAATCGTTAACAAATTGATTGAATCTTTATCCCCGACTAGGAAAGCTTCTTGCAGAGCTTAATCCTGGCAGTTTCGGATACTTGTAGAAACTTTGAATCACTGAAGCAGGCCCGGTCACCGAGATTGACAGAGCGAAGTTTCCGATTGCTGAAGTGTTGTTGACGGAGAATTATTCCATCCATTAGGTGCCGCTGAATGGAGAGCACTCCTGTACGTGCGTTGCTCAAGCGCACACCCCGAGAGTCGAACCAGCGCCGCTTGATCTTGAAGATTCTTCGCTCCAGAAGTCATGCGCTAACCAAATGAAGCGCAAGCGATTAGCCTATAGAGAAGTACTTTTGTTTTGAAGACAATATTATTAACCAGTTACAGTTCACGTAGTTTATTGAGCAAAGCAATTATTCCTACAATGCTGAAACTATCATACCGTACGCTATTGGCAACGAAACTACCTTCAAGACTTGCAAGAACGTACAAAATTAGTCAGTAACAGGGTTAGGTTTAGCAGCAAATCAACGAAACATCACAGAAGATGCAATACACATAATTATAAATATTTCATTAAGAAAATACAGACACCACAAGCATCTTGCTTTAATCATCATAAAAATTCCTATAAGCTTAACAAGCAGATTCGCAATCCCGTTCATACTATTCGGAAGGATTTTAGAGTTGCCAGAGCCGAAAGAAGAACGACACAGATTTGATATAAAACATCGAAATATATATAATAGTTTTGTATGTTGTCTTCTTTATCTGTTGTTGAGTTTAAATTATTGATTATTTAATTTGTTTAACAATAGTTTCTATATGGAACCGTTTTGAACCAAAGTTGATGCGAGTGAAAAATAAGCGTTTCCAAGGTTTTCATAAGTTGAAGACATTCGCAATAAACAGGCGAACAAATTTACAGCTAAGAACAGTCATTACTACAGGGCCTTGCAAAGCAAAAGTTTTAACACCGAAGCAGTAAAAATGCAACGTTATGGAAGATGTTTGCCTTCGAATGATGATGTCACAAATCGGTCTAAAAGTGCAGGTAACTCCTTCCAAGACAATACAATGATGGAAAGAACAAAAACAGCACACGATAGTATTGTTTATGAGTAGAAGATACGATATAACAGACAGCCTATCCACCTGACACGATTCAATCTCTTCAACACCACAACCCGGTCTGGATTCTGCCACCGTCGATATTATCCTCTTGTGGCACATTCCTTGCTATTTTACACACAGGGGATTGGTAGATCGAAAACACTCACAACCTATCAATGATCATCGCATCTACTACTTCCCCGCGTTTGATAGTGGCGCAGTTGTCGGTACGAGGTGGCAGCATCAACAGAGCGTTGGCTTTGACCATGCTGAGCAAGCGGCTGCTGAATTGGCGACCAGTACTGTCAGCCCATGGAATGGATTCTTTCAACTCCCACCGTAGATGGACTCGTTGGTACTCAGGTCTAGGATCAAGTCGAAGGTCTGATGAAACCTGTCGGCAAAAATTTGTCGCTGTGTTTTACCGTTGGTCAGGATATAAAATACGTGCAAAGCAGATAAGAAAGAAAATTTCAAAATGGGTGTAAACCAAATACGAAAATTTTTTAATTCTCTGGTTAAGTATTTGCAAAATCTACAAAGCCTTTTGATGAATCCATTATCGCGATGTGAAAGATCTCGTCTGTATTGATCGGTTTTGCAAAAAATAAAAGCAAGGTAGTTGCAATAAGTGAAATTCGACGTTTGAATTTACATTTTTCTGGAGCTAAACTAAGAAATCAATTTGCTTACATCACTTCGAACCATAAGCAACAGGTTGCGTTATTAGCTCTCGTTGAATAACGAAAAGACAACATCAGAACACTGGCAGCATAGCGCAAGCTACTTTTTAGCGGTAGCATCCCAACTACCAAAATTAGTCTTATTTCACATCGATTCAACGTCTTTAGACTTTAAATCAATGTAAAATGCCAGGTGTCTTTCAGACTTGTATGATTATTGATTAGTATCCACTATCCATTCTTTAAACAGCAAAATCCGCTATTTTTATATTGAATCAACGTCTGCGTTAAACCAATGTAAAACAACGGAAATTGCTATCTGGGTCCTTACCTTCGCCTTCACGACGGTGGATCTTGGTTCCGAGCTACCACTCAGCTTACGTAGTGATGGAAGCACAAAGAGATTGCACGTCACTATCGCAGAAACCGGGTTTCCTTTAATAATAATCCAAAAGCGCATTCAAAAGTGCACGAAATGGACACACATCTGGTTTTCATGCATGTAGCGTTGTATGTAACTGTTTCAACGCATATACTGGAAATAAACTTCATTGGTTGATATGAATGTCTATAAATCTGAGCTTCGATACTGTTCTGACGACCCCTAGTTTTCTTCGACAAAGTTCAGCAAATTTATATTTTTCTGACGAACCTCAGTTTTCTTCGACAAAGTTCAGCCAATTTATACTGTTCTGACGAACCTTAGTTTTCTTCGACAAAGTTCAGCAAATTTTCTTAGCTAGCTATATAAATGGATTTAAATATCAAATCTATATTTCACGATGGCATCATATCAAAAATTTTGTCTTGTTAGCGGCATGCTTATTTCGTATGAGTTTCAATTTCTGCCAAGATATTGTCATGTGGAAGTGGAATAACTGTAATCTGGAACAGTAAAGAAACGCGAACTATCAGTGATTCCTTGGCCGCAAGCAACTACTGCTTGTGCTATGTAATACAAACAACTAACCTGGCAAAGCGAAGAAAAGCTTTCTTCCTCTTTGTGTGTCGATGGTGGCAAAAGTTGTAGGTTTGCTGTTGATCAACAAAAAATACAATTAATGCTCTCAATTGAAAACAAGCAACCAATTGTTGAAGGAGCTGAACTGAATATGAGACAAACAGGTGCCGGGAAAAAGTAAAGAAATAAAACCAAGGAACAATATAAAAACAAAAGTAAACTTTTTTCCCTGCTTCATATTTAAATGCAACTATAATAATCTTGTTTTTATTTGCGCCCATTGCGATAACATACGTAAAATTGCAATCACAGAGGCGATACAACAGACGACAGGATGCAGCGAAGTGATATATAGTCTTCGAGTCAGCTGTTCCCTTATTTTGACTTGCCATGTGCCTTCGCCTAGACACAGCCGTGTGCTGTGGAACGGAGTCGAACGCACGTCCTTTCGAAAGTCGCGCAGACGTTCTCACCACTCAGCTGACACACTGTAGCATATAATTATGCAGCCAATAGCACACATCGAACCACAAACCTAAGATATATTTTGTTTACGTTGAACCAATGTAAAAATGATTAGTTTTATTAACTGAATTAAAAATGGAATTTTGCTAAGTAAACTTGCCCTGGCTTCATGCGGACGCGGCCGAAATGAATGGTGGCTCCAATATTGATGAGGAGAGCCTTGATGTAATCCTTCTCACCCATGGAGACACCACCGGTCGTCACAATGACGTCAGCTGAAACAAACAATTAACAGCAAAAATCATTCAATTACGTTTTATCAAAAATAATTAGTTGATTTATAATGTACTTCTCAGCGCCTTTATACAACAGAGCTGAAACTGTCTGTTTTGCAAAGCGCTAAGAACAACGCATCTAGGCTATATGAGATTGAAATAGCATCATGCCAAAACACACATTATGGCTACTAACATTTCAATTTATTTGTTTTGTTAGCGCCATACAACTGAGTGACACTGTTTAACACTCTCAAAACAATATGTTGCGTCACAATAGTAAACCTTATATCATAGCACAATCTGGATGATAGCAACAGCTATCAGTCATCGAGTCAGCCAGCTTAAACGAAAACTTTTTTCACGCCAATGAACAAGAAAAGTATTCATATCAGTAGCCTATCCATGACGTTGTAATCTCAATCACTCACAATCAGTGCCGGATTAACTATTAGGCAAAGTAGGCACGTGCCTACAGGCCAGTCAAAAAGCCAGGCCACTTTAAAATCAGTACAAATTTAGTAATGTTTTCAAAATAATTATTTTCTAAACTAAGAAGTATTTATCTTAATAGCTCTGTTTTTCCAGATAAATTAAAGGTTGCAAAATCGTTTAAAAAAGACGAATTGAAACATGTTGCCACTTACTTTTTGATGTTTTTAAAATTTCGCATTTCCGTTGGGTGACGCAACGAAACAAACGTGGCGTTGTGTTGTGTTAAGAAATTAGAAATAACTTTAAGATTGACCTCCAAAAACTAGTTAACGCGTTTTCAATCGCAAAAGCGCGCAAAGTTGTTATCTAGTTACGCATACGACCAAGTTTTTGCACGGCACCCTGTGTTATAGTTGCAACAACGATCTTTGTGACAATAATTTGGTAACACTGATAATTCTAATTTTTTAGTTGGCAACCCTGATTTTCGGGCCACTTATAAAATGTGTCTACAGGCCAGCAGACCCTTAATCCGGCACTGCTCACAATCTCGTTTTTATTGTTACATTGCAAAAAATATATTCAAATCATACAATAAGTGCAGAAAGCAAACAAAAGACATAGAAAAACATGCCCACCGTTTTCACAGGCGTGCAACAAAGCAGCTTTTAGATTGTTTGGGTCATCATTGACGATGCCAAGATCCACAGTCTCGAAACCCTGCTGTTCCAAAGCAAGGAGCAATGTTACCCGGTTCGAATCCCGGATCTCGCCCGGGCCCAGATTTTGTTTTTCGGGATCAGCAAGCTGCAACAAACGCATCTGTCACTACAATTGTTCAAAAAAAGGAAAGATCGACTTCTGTGACAAGACTTCATCAGATTCGAAATCAATCAAGCGGAGCAGTAAATAAATCGCAGGGTAGGCGATTGCAGCCGGCAATTTAGACAATCAAAACAAAGGATTATTGACAACCAAGAGGTTTTTGCGGTGCGGTAGCACATCTACCTGCACCGCATGCAATTTCAGTTGTCGATGATATTTTACGGACATTTCTCTTCAGATTATGTGTTGCTTTAGGCGAGCATGAATGGGTTTACTAATTCATTCTTGATAGTAAAATATCAAACGCAAGAAGAAGAAATGTGAAGGTACAAGTATTACACAGTTGGGAAAATCAATCATTTGTACCTTGATTCAACGTAAAAACGACTGATAACATGACTAAGGAGAGAATCTCTCAATCAATTCGATGACTTTTTCTGTCAATCAGTGGTTTTCAATTGAAAAGTTTGGAAAGCTACACGACTTAAATATTTCACTCACTTGACAGTTCAACTAGTTTTCATGTAACGCTGACGCATTATCCACAAGTACCAAAGCTACCATAGCTAGCTAAGCCATCATTTTTACATCACTGACGTCAACGAAACACGACATTGAAACGATGCAAACTGGAAAACTTTTCTAGCTGGGGCAATTTAACTCAACAACGACGAAACTACCCAAACAAATAACTGTAAAAACCAACAGACCTCATTTCCAGTGGAGAACACAGCGACCACTGGTTTCTGGTAGACATGAACGCTGGTGACTCCAACTGCTGCCAGCACACCCGCCTCAGATGGTCCCAACTTGGTCCCGGCCTTCACCACCCTTTCCCCGGTCTTGATGTCTTGCCCAACCGGACGGACGTCTTGTCTAATCTGAACCGACTTCAAGATTCGAACTTGTAGCTCAGTCTCGCCCTGAAAGCAATTGTTGTTTTGTCGGTTCAATTTGAAAACAGTCGCTACCCAGACAGCAAAATCCGTTATTTTTACATTGATTGTTGAAGTCTAAGATTAAATGTAGCCTACATTAAATGTAAAAATAACGGATTTTGCTATCTGGGTAGTAGTAGTGGTGAGTGTAACAGAATGAGTAAAAATATAGGCTAATGGTGATGCGTTCTAAAGTCAGTTTGTTTTAAAAACTCGGTGTTAAAAAGAAGCATGAGATAACTAGAGGACCACGAACACTCGAACAACTGCAAAGTATCGCAACATACGCAAAGTCAAACACTGTAACTGAGCGAGCTTGCTTCCATTTAACAAAACAGTACTGACATGAATCACGTAAAAGCTGTCCCAAAAAGAAGGATTTGAGCAGACACAAACCTCCTTAAATTTCGTTAAAGAATTTGGACAAACCGGGCGATCAAGGTACGAGTCTCAGTGCAAGCAATTCAACATCGGACTTTAAAATCCAGTAAAAGTGCAAAACTTCACCAAATAACTTGTGTTGTTGACACTTGTGAAGTATGCGACCTAGGGTGGTAGATGGGAAAACCTTTAGTCCCAAGAGATCAAGCGATGAAGAAGCATGCATAGCTGTACACTGTACAGCAACACCTTTCACCGATGGTAAGTGCTTGTCCGAGCAAAGAAAGGCAGAAAAATACGTCACACACTGAAAGTACATTTCATAACAATGGACTGTATGAAGCCTAATGCGACAAAACTTTAAAAATAACTTTTTCACTTGCAAATAGTACAATTCAAGCTAGACACCGTCATACATGCACCTACGTCGTCTGCTTCCAACAACAACAATGTGTCTTCTACAGGCACGACAGCGTCGGCACCGAGTGGAAGTGGTGCTCCGGTGGTTACTCGAATTGTCTTTCCGGGGGTGATGCAGGCACCGCGTGACGTGTTGTTTGTACGGTCGCAAATTGAACTGCCCATCACTTCAACATCTCCTGGTGTGTCAGAAGCTGCATATAGCGTAGTGATTACGGGAAGTGACAGAATTCTTCAGAGCCTTACAACCAGATACTAAACTAAAGTTCAGCATATGGTTCGAAAACAAGACTGTATTCATCTTTAGTACTAAAAACAGAATGATAAAACTCCCTGGTGATATACCGAAGATGAAAACAGCTTCCGGCTTCCGAAACGCTTGCTGAACATAAGTTTACTTTCTGATCCCGGAGTTTTGTACTTTTTACTTCGGTTGGCCAAGACTTTCAATTATACTGCTTCACGTGAGGCTTGTTTTGAATCCAGCACTACAACAATGCTATCACGATCGATACTAGGAATATTTTAAACAAACTTTCAGAGTGATATCAAATTACATCAACATGAGCCAGTTCAAGCATACTAGTGTTTAGCCCGACGTCGATTTCCATCTACCATTGCGAGGTCAATCAGGTTTGCAGTTTGCTCAGATGAACTACACAGTACTGGACAATTTATTATGGATTTTTTTTTTGGACAATTTTACAGCAAATTTCAGATTTTATTTTGATAACTGAGAGCACTACAATAAATGTAATGGTGGTTCAAAGCAAAGAAGCTGCAATTCTCCAACATCGGTATTCAATGTCACGTAATAATGCCGGATTGTGACGTCATAATGGCGCAAGTCTCTATTACAATGCCAGCAGTTCAGTTGAGCCTTTGTGACGTATTTTATGACGTCACAATGTGGCGCTGTGGAATACCGATTGTGTAGAATGGCAGCTTCTTTGCTTTGGGCCACGATTACAATTATTTTCCGAGCTCTCAGTTATTGGAAAAACAAAAAAATTGAGATTTGCTGTAAATTGTCCAAAAAAAAAAAATCCGTAATAAATTGTCCAGTACTGTATACTTCAATATTTGACAAACTTGGCTGAGGATAACGTTATAGATTGAAATCGATTCCTAGCTGAATATGGTTTGAGTGAAAATAACGTAATTTGTATAATAACACTTGAGTTGAGCCGTTTAGATCGAACATGGCGGTGGGTTTGACAGCTGTTCGAAAATATTTCTTTCTTCAATTTTTAGAGGCAGAGCCAGTTAATTAGGCAATGTAAAAATGTCACTTGGTGAACATAATAAGTTACAAGTATATTACCTTTCGTCGGTTCATTATTTCATTGTTTAGAAATCCACAAGCGCTAGCTGGCGTTCGGAGTAACCACACTAACTACCAGTACCAAGACATTTACAACAAACGTAGCGTCTAACTAGCTCACCAATCACAGCATAGCCATCCATAACCGAAGCAGGAAACGGGGGAAGAGGGCCCTTAGCTCGAACGTCTTCTGAAAGGATGTACCCGAAGGCTTCTGAAGTGAGAAAGGGCAATACTAAGTAACGTGAAACCACAGCTATAACTTCAAACAACCACAACTTCTTGTACCTAAAAGCACCTAAATCGTCGGCAGATACATTGATCATAGTTTACTGGATCTACATCCACAGCGTAACAACGTGCCGGGAGATATACCAAAGCAAATGTTGAGTCTCTTGACAACAAATGTCTGCTGCTGAATGCGTGCTGTGCACTTCATGGGATTTCGTAAAATAATAAACTGTTCAGTCGCATCCCAGACAGCAAAATTCGTCATTTTTACATTGATTCAACGTCTGCAGACGTCGAAAATTAGACAGAAATGATATTTGCTGTTTGCCACGGGCACGCCTCCCGGGAAGGCGACCGCTTAGCCAGAGGTGACGAACCTGCGGCCCGCGGGCCGCATTCGGCGCGTCAAAGAATTTTGTGCGGCCCGCAAAACAATTTGACAATCACTCATGTATTAAAGACAAAAGACATCTCAAAGCTGTTTTATGCCTTCAGATGAGGCTGACAGATGAAAATCTTAGTATGCAGTTGAGAGTTGCCACATCGTCTGTTCGACCTAATATTGAATGCTTAGTCAAGCAAAAAACTTTCCAAAAATCCCACTAAGCAAAAAAATTCAATGCTTCAATGTTATTTTTTAATATTTTATGCTTCATTGCTGCATTAGATAGCTTCAGCTGTATGATTCGCATGGGCTTTTGTTTGTTGTTTGAAAAAGAAATTTCATTACCGGTAACTGATTTGTTGTTTCGGAGCATAATGGTTGAAACATTTAGTCAACTTGAGCAAAAAGGATGGAGCCAAAAAAAGAAGAAATCATACTCATATGAAAGCAAACGCTTCTAAAATTAAACTGTCTTCATTATCAGTGCAAGTACTCAGTACTGTTGCTCTATCCTTTTTGCTCAAGTTGATTTGTTTTAATTTTTTACTGTTGTATGTTTCGATTCTGCGTAAGATAATTTCAACTGTGTGGGTTTTATTACTTTCATCTGCCGTTTGTTACTTTTCATGAATAATATCTTGAGTCGCTTCTAAAAGATTTCATAGTAGGCTACGATTAAAAAGTTGTGTGGCCCGATAACTTATGTGTAATTGACAAAGTGGCCCGCGACCGCAAAAAGGTTCGTCACCCCTGGCTTAGACAGAGATCTTCGAATTCTTCTTTCCCTTATGAAGTGACAGAGAAATTTGAGTTGCCTTTCAGCTATGCTGTTCAATAGTATAGCTAGAAAACAATATTGTAGAAATGCAAAAACACGTATATAAGCCCATTATATCGTGACAGTTGACGTGAGAATGCAAAGGCTATATGTACGCTAAACTAGTATATTTTACATAAAATATAGTGTACTATGTTATTAATGCGCCGAGCGTACCTTTGTAATACTTGACTATAACTGGAAGAGCGGGTGAATTGTTCAAAACGAGAGAAAACGCATTGTCCATTGACGTCATAGGGTAAGGAGACGAACGCAGCCTTCGTGCAACCTTGCCGAACTCTACCGAACTTTCAAGATCTTCAGAGCAAAATGCAGAAGTAAACAGAGCGTAGCAAAATACAAAAAGGAATTTACATATACTGTAGCGCAAAGGGACTATGCGGCGTTGTCAGTAGTGCTTTTGCCAACTCACTGAATGCTTTAAAGCCACAGAACCAAAACGTTTAAAACAGTGGAGACGATTGCTATTGAATTAGCTTCTTTTTTTTTTAAAACGAATAATGTCACTGGCGCCAAACTATGTCATTTTAAAAGCAGAATAGTAAAATTTATCGTTCCGAAAATGACACATTTGCAGCACACTTTTCGAAGATGTGTCACAATAAAAGTTTGACAAACAACAAATTCTCATAAAAAGTTACTACAAATGTGAACTAACCTATAGCACTGTCGGATGGCTGGCTTTCAGCTTGCGGTCGATTTCCAATGATACGAACCTGAAAAGAAGTGCGCCCTGCACTGCATTGTTGATATTTGAAAGCACGCAGTTACCAAAAACGTATAAAAATTCGGCTGATACCCAACAGCATAACACTAAAGTAATATGGAATAATAAAGAATTCTACACGCAAAAAGAATACCCAACACTAAACAGTGCCGATAGTAAAAAGAATCTTGTGAATATTCTATAATTTTTGATACTGAGAGTATATAGAAAACGATTTTGATTTTGTTTTCTTTCAAGAGCAAAATCTTACTTGAAACACGATGCGAAAATTAATAATATGTAATAACCCATGGAAGCGGATGCCTCTAAACCTACTGACACAATTTTATTTGAAAGATTTCAATCTTCGAGAAACATCACACAGCTTACAAAGATTGTTATGCAAAACTGAGTTTTATTTCAGTTTCTGCAAAGAGCACAAAAGTTTCCGCAAATATAAGTTGATTTTGTTTTTTTTAGCATATTATAATATGAAAATTTGATTTCCAACATGTTTCTAATAACTCTCTGCTCTTGGATTGGCGAAGAAGGCTATAAAGATGATGAAAATAACAAGAAAAAAATGTATAGTAATGTATAATAAAAAGTTAATATTTTCCGTAGGACACTCTGTATTTCAGAATCCACTCTAAAAACATAATACACAATGAAACACGACGGTGACAGTGAGTGAAATAGTGACAGGAGAAGAGTGAACAGTTCGGTTGGGTGGGTGAGTTCCCAAAAGTTGACTCACCTCGGATTGAGAAAAGTCCCCTCCATTCATATTAAGATCATTGGCAGACAGCAGATCATGTTCGCTTAAAGTGCCGGTTCTTCGGATAGGATCCAAGTGGTGGTTTGAGAATATGTGGTGGTCATTACTGAAGGCTTCCGTTTCCATTGGAGCGTTTCCACCACGTGACGCAGCGGTAGAAGGAGTGGAAGTGTGGACCTGTTGTCCCTGAACAAGAAAACAGACACATGATGGCACCACTCACCGGCAAAAGCAACCCTCTGTTGAAATGATGTCCATTGAGTTTCTAAGCAACCTAAAGAGAGTCAACTGAAGTACAGCTGTATCTATCGTCCGCCATATTTTAGCTAACCCCTCACAAGATGTGCGGGTGTAAGCAAAGTTTACGGTTAAGATTACGTTGTTGGATCAAAATTTGAATGACATTTATTATGGAATACACTTAACCAGATATCTGTACGAACATATTGAACTAATGATCTAGGACTAGGTATTTGAAAGAAACTTACTACAGCCAACAGAGCTTGTTCTGATCTTTGGATTTCCTGAGTTTCAAAACGTGTTGAATTTCGACTTCGGTTGCAACAAGGCGCACTCGCTTGCGAAGGGCAGCTACGAGACGCTATAAATCCTTGATTGTTGTTGCTGTGAGCGCGACTGACATCGGCTGTTCTGTTCTGGAGCAAAGAAATGGCATGGGGAAGGCACGGACGAATGACAGAAAAACATTCCTACGTAAAAACAGCAGAAAAGGTAAAGATGGTGAACACATCAACCCAATCGGACACAACTTAAGATGTTAAGTCTGTTGAATTGAAAGAATTTAGGTATTTCAGGGACTGGAACTAGCCTACCAAAATTAAAAAATCTGATATTTCAGCCTATACCTTCAAAGTATAATCAACGGATGAAACAATGAAAAAAAAATACAATAAAAATCTTGTCGCTTTCAGTGTCATGTCTAGCTGTCCGCCCGGTTAACTCAGTGGTTACGCGCACGACTCAAAATCAAGCGGCGCTGGTTCGGCTTTCGGGGTGGGCGCTTGAGCAACGCATTTCAGGACTGCTCTCCATTCAGCGGCAATTAATCGATGGAATATCAATAATTCCACGGCAACAACACTAACAACTATCGGAAACTTGACCCTGTCAATCTCGGTGACCAGGCCTGCGTCAGTGGTTCAAAGCCTCTACAGGAATGCGAAACTGCCAGGATTAAGCTCTCATAATAAGCTTTCTCAGTCCGACAAAAAAGATCAAATCAATCTAACATTTGTATTTCAAAATTTTGTTAAAACACTGTAAGCTTCAAATGTAATTTTGTTTCTGAAGTATGAAACGGTTTATTAATATATAAGCTGTGCATTAAAATAAAAAGACAAAAAACACTAATTCCATATTTCCAGTAGAAAAAAAGCTATTACATTGCAGTTACAAATGAAAGAAATTTCTCTTCGTTCAACATGCAACTCACCGAGCAAGCTTTGACACTTCCAGGGAAATTGAGAATGAGGACATTGTTGCGAATACCACATACGGCCCTGTAAAAGCAACATTTCAATGATTCAATTCTAGTAGCATCAGGGTAGCCAAAGCAAAGAAATCACAAAATGTTAGATGAAATAGCTGAAAAGGCTGGTATGATCAGCAGGATATGTTGAATCGCGTCAAAATGAACGCGATTCCAGCTTCGTTTCCAAAATCCGGTGCAAACCGAATTACGCCGATACAGGCAAGACTTGCTTAGTGATATGAACTGACATCTATAAGCCCCAAGCCGGCCTACAAATCCATCAAGCTAGCGACCCAGAAAAACCGATGTTGCAATTATATAAGAGGATATTGGCTCATTTTTATCTTCAAAAAGAATTTACATATTCTCAAGAGATTTCACAGTTGAAGGAAAAGCTTAAATCAATTCTGTCATTTTGATCCGAAAGCGAAAGCTTCCAGTCCTAACCTTTATGACACAGGCTCCGCTTCAAAGACTTAATCTTTTACATGCATGCAAAACTGCCAAGTCTCTACATCAAACAACAACGTCCTGGCAACAATCATGACCTAAGCCAGTCACCCTTAAACTGTTATGCAAGTACTACACAAGAAAGTGATCTCGTAAAAAATACATTTCCACTAATAGATCGAAAATTTTGAGCTTGTGCACGCATCAAGCTGAAAGTAAGCTTTTCTGCGACGACGTTTCGGTGTGGTTCACTGAGAAAACAATTAAAAAAACATGGCTACAATGCGAGCACGCCGATAGGTCATGTCTAGCACTCTGCGCGGGAAATCTCATGCAAAATTTGAGGCATTCAAACATAGCCTCCATTGGACGATAATAACTACGCTGAAAAGTTTATCAGTTGATATAAAGAATATATATCAGAACACACAACAACGTAATCTGGTCTATGAAATGTAGTGCATTTCAGACAAAACAATGCACATGTTCACTTTTGCATCAGCAAATGTGCGCTTGTTTGAAAACTTTCTCAATCACATAGGCTCTCGTCGTCGTCGTGTGAGCCTCTGGGGCCGAGGGTCTATCCTTTTACCACCCCAGATTCACGATGTTCCCGGACTACACTGGAAGGCTACTGGAGAGCAGCCAGTCTTTGGTTTCATCATCCATGACACGCAGACCTTCCACTACGTTAGGTGGCTTGAAGATGGAACAGTCATTAATGATGTGGTCTGCGGTCTGTTCCTCGGCACCACATTCACAGGAGGAGGAAGAGGCCATTCCCCATTGGTGCATGGTTGAGGATGAAGGCCAGGCTTCTTTGAAGCGAAATGGAAAGAGAGATTTAACGCTACTGGGCTAAAGTATCATTTTAAGACTTTTAATACAATGTTTTATTGCACCCCATCCTACAATAGTCGTCGTCGGCAACACTTAAAATAATGGACCAAATAAGTCTTTTAAAAGCGCTCTTTTTCTGGTAAATAAACCTCATAGGCTGTGTTTTCAAGAGCCCAAACAGCAAAATCCGTGATTTTTACATCAATTCAACGTATGCAGACGTGAAATCAAGGGTCTCAAAGAGGCGGGCCGAGAGGCATATTTAAACTTTGAAATAATTAACAATTACAGGAGCCTAATATTTTTTGTATAGATTTAGAAAGATAAAATTCACTCTAAAATTGCTCAAAAATCTAAAAATGCCAATCAAACTTCATTCGACTTTTTAGCACTACTATCGCGCCATTTTAAATCAATGTAAAAATGACAGATTTCGCTATCTGCCTGATGAAAGCAGTGGAAAGATGTTCAAAAAGACATCGGCTCGGTATATAGCCTACGGATCAAAATTCGCACAAAAACTGGCGTGCCTGCTACCCAGTTCACTTAATCAAATCTTTAACCACCGCATATTAGCCATAAAATGATTGAATTAAGGAATGCATTAGAAAACTCGACAGACTTGCTGCACAAATCCTCTGATCTTTTCGCAGTTATTCACATGTTTTACTCTAGGGTCGACCCAGCCAAAGGTGGTGATAGAGGTATAAGAATGAAGGACATTCTTCACACAAACCCGTGATTGTGATTCTTAAATGAAGATGAACAAGTTGTTTCACAAGCTCAATGTTCAACTGTTCTTGAGGTAAAACGCTTTTGTTCGAATGACACCAACAGCCCTTTAATTCGCCATTGATCAAAAGGCCTCTCTATGGAAAATAGCTGGCCCTTGCATTTAAAATATAACTAATGCAATAACCCAGACAGTAAACTCCGTCATTTTTATATCGATTCAACGTCTGCAGACGTTGAATCGACGGCAGGACGTGGAAAACTACCTCCAAACGAACAATGGAGGTTTATAAGTTCACCAAGTTTGTCGCATTGTATACGTTTTGAACTAGCTTACTGGTGTTAGCTGTTTTTTTAATATCGTCTAACTCTAATTGAAGTTAAATGCACGAATAAACAAATTCCCTCCACAATAATGTGGTATTGAAAACTAGAGTGGGCAACTGTTAGATAGCAAACTTGCCATCGGTCTAAAGAATTGAAGAATATAGCATCTTATTAAAGCAATGACTTAAAATCTAATTGTAGATAGTTATTAGTTTTCAAGTAACTTTCCCTAACTTAATCGGATCAACTAATAATAAAGGATCTTATTGAGGTGAAAAAGGATGTTTAGCAAACTAGTAACTAATTTTAATGTAATTCGCTCTGCTTAGCTTCTCACTCGGCATTGAACACTTTTTGTCGTACAATAGCATTACTAATGATCATATTATTATTAAGGTGAAACAGGCTGTTAAAGTTTTTAGTGAATTAGCATGTAATTTTGATCAGATATATTTTATATCTTTATGCCAGACAAAAATCAAACGACAGAATGTCATCCACCTACTTAAGCAAATAAATTATATAGCATTTTTTTGCTAAATAAATTATAGGGTTTGAATAAAAATAGTCAAAAACAATTATATATAGTTTTCGTAATTCTGTGGTAGAGCAAAAGATAAAATCTAAACGGAGGCATTGCCTGGAGCGACACACGTTGAACAATTGCATGTCTAAGCTAAACGGTCTTCGTAACTTTGCCATTCTTAGAATAAGTAATGCCGTCGTGGGCAAGAGTAACATGAAAAACAAAGCTGGAGCTGCTTCTGACTTTCAAAGAAATGAAGCTTAAAAAGCTTAAGAACGCACTTTCGCTTAGATAGAAATTTCGTTCTGCTGGGAAAGTTTTCTTTGATTTTTTTTTTTATTTGAAAAACTAAGCTACAGTGAAAACGTCGACTTAATTCAGTTTGCTGCATTAAACAAACAATCAGACACCAGCTCATATGCCACAGTTTGGTTGGTTTGAATCCTTATTCTCGAACTGACAAAGCCTTTGAGCCACTGACGCAGATCCAGTTACCGAGATTGACAGAGTAAAGTTTCCGATAGTTGTTGAAGTGTTGTTGCCGGGAAATTATTCCATCTACTAGGTACCGTTGAATGGAGAGCAGCCCTGGAATGCGTTGCTCAAGCGCCCACCCAGACAACAAAGAGCGTACCTATCTTGCAATAAAGAACGCCATCAACATAGACAAAAATATTACATATAAATGGGAATATGAAAATTACATATGACTTTTTTTTTATCTATTTTAATAAAAACCTTCTGATGATCCCAACAGACCTAAGGGAAAAACAACCTGTTCAAACTGTATTTGGTGTAAATGGAAATATGGACAGAATGGAAAATATAGTAAATGATCGCTCGCTGGTAATGTAAGAACAACATCCCTGTCTGCAGACGTTGAACCAAAGTGAAAATGATGGATTTTGCTGTCTGGGATGGATCATTCAACCTAACCTTGAAAGCATTGCGTTTGGAGTCACGTTGCATCCTGCGACGGCAATGGCGGTCATCATGGCTGATGCTTCCTTGTCGATCACTTGTCTGGTAGCTTCAGGGGTAACATCCCGGGGAGCAAACCCAGTTCCCCCGGTGGTTAGAATAAGGTCCAATCCCTGGTTGTCTGCCCAATCTTGCAACGTAGCCTTAACGAAATGAAAGTTAATACTGTTACTGTATATTGTGTATAACAGTATTAAAATAAATAGTCAAAACGAAACGCGTCATTGGATGTGTACAGCCAGAGGTTAGATATTATGATAAAACTAACAGTCCAGTGATTTCTAAACTATTATTGCTGACGGTGCCCTTTAAAAACTTGCAATAACTCACGGCGCCCTACTACAACTTGTAGACAAATTGCTATTAAAAACTAGATCAAAAGTAGCCCCCCAATAGTTACAAGTTAAAATAAACCTAAGAGAAGCCCAGAATTAGAAATTTCGTGCAAACGTCAAAAGCGATATTTTCAAATAGAAACGGTACCGGTATATATATATTTATTTCCTGAAAGTCGGTTCGAAATGTAACTAAACAAACCAACTAACAAACAAATCGTAACTGCAAAATTTTTCTCGCAACTCGGAAATAAAACTAGCATAAACACGCCGAAAAACACCGAAACTGGAAATTATTTATTACACTTGTTTGTTTACAACTTGTAGTACAACAAATATTATTCTACAAATTAATTTCACTACATGTTTTGAGAATAAATATATATTGCACAGTATTTAAAACTAAAATTGAGAATCGCATCTACGCATAATGTTTAATTGCCAAACCCAATATAATTACAGTGAATATTCTATCTTTCTGTTTCCAAAAGCATATTATAGTTAGATATATGAGCAAAACCGGTGAAACGTCCTGTCAACTTGATCAAAAAATAAACAGTCTTAAACTAATGTTTATACTAGTTTCCTTGATGAACAAAAAAAAACAAAAAACAAGTAAAGTATCACCTTTATCTCAGCTATCTCATCCGGGACTATCTTGTTGACTTTGATAATCACACGATGCCTACAACAGAGACATTATAGCAATAAATTATTGTAAATAATATATATATAACAATAAACATCAAATATCATGTGATGAATTTGTTTTATTGCAATGAATTTATGTCAGGGGAAAAAACAGGAACGTTTGTAAATCCGAATGTATCACTACATATTAATTACGTATTGTAACCTTTCAAGGCACTTCTCTTCAAAGGTCATGCTAAATTAATTTTCTGGTTGGACTATAAAATGTCATTGAAAAACGCTGATTGGCTAAAAATACTACGTGGTCAAAGAAAAACCGTTAGTTTATACACTGCTTTATGATCGACTATTACAGATTTGACATAAAACGTGTCTAATTGAAAAAAATTATCCGAAAATAATCTCTGCAGATGCTAGTTTTTGGAAGACGGCAAGTATTTTTGAATGTTTGGTTTGAAGGAACAGGCACTATTCTTGACGTAACAGAAAAATATTTTCCATTTACATGTGTTATACAAGAATTATTGATATGTGGGGATTTGTAAAGTTATTAAGGCCTCGATCATAAGTCAAGGACGTCCACAAATCCTATAGAGTTCCCGCTCCAGACACATGGATAATTGGATATGCACAACTGATGATTCCAAACAAGGGTAAAACTTGAGCAGCGTCTTCCTTAATGACGTCATATATGACGGCCTTAATGACGTCATATACGAGTATATTGAATATCTTCGATAAAAAGAGGGCAACCAAGCTCGTAAATAAAAACACACTGCAACAAAACATACTTCTCCAGAGAGCATATTAATTCTTGCAGTTTTGGTCCACTGAGGTCACGAGCTTCTCCTCTGGAGCACCGATCACTGGCTAAAAAAGCAAGTAAATATATCTGAGTTAAACCACAGCATGCATGGAATGTAAATAGCACAACTAAGAGTTAAAGCATTGTTTGAAAACACCTGTTGTTAAATTTGAATAAAGAAAGTACAACTGCAACACCCATGGATGTTACGTTTCAATTGCAACATGCTGAAAGTGCAAGCAGTTACCTAACCACATTAAACACATGTATACCAGGACATATTGTCATTGATAAAAATGACATGCAGCATCTGTTATTACAATATTAGCAGGCTACAAAAACTACAACAACAAAAATGCACCACTCAAACAAATCAGTGCATACCTGTTAAAATACCAACACTAATGGTAGGCTCAGTTTCCATGTCATGCGCAATAATCATTCAACAAAAACTGGATTCCACTAAGTAGTTTTCCACTAATAGTCTGAGTTACATACACATTAGGGTGGCTCTTAAAATTGAGTTTTTGAATTTTGCATGGGACACCCTTTCAAATGGTGAGGTTGTCAGAAAAAATAACTCTTGCAAATTTTTTTTTAATTTGAAGTTGATTTAGAGGTGGCCCTCCCCCCCTAAAGTTCCGTGCCCTCCCTCGAAATACCAAATCTGCGTATCTCGAAAACCACTTGAGCTAGAGATACGGTTGTTGTTTTAAAAGATGCAAAAAACATGGTTTTCTATCTGCTTTCTGAACATTGAATGCATCTATCTTGAGTAGAAAAGCAGTTATTTAGAAAAAACGCATTTGACCAAATCTTGATTTTACAACCTTTTTTGTGACCACGAAACCGTCTATAAAATTTCGTTTTTTTTCTTAATTTTTGCACCTTAGAGGGAACACTGGTAACGATATTCATTTCAAAATGTAATTCTGGTCAGTACTGCAAGAAGCGATATTATCGACAATATTTTACATATTGCCTTGCGTATCGTGACAGGATGTCTGCGACCTACACAATCGGACAATTTCCCTGTCCTTGCAGGCAACCAACCAGCTGAGTTTTGTCGCGAAGAAGCCATCCTGTCTCTTTCTCGGCATTACGAACCCCAACCACTTGCTCCACTCAAGTCTCTACAAGTCTGTGAGCGAGCAATCGAGAATCCTCGCCAACTGAAATCGAGACACCCATTTGTATGTGACGCACAACTCCTGATGAAAACCGCTGAAAACCAATCCATCAGCGCGGCTACCTGGGAGGACAACAAATGGAGCTCAGAGAGGAAGAAGAACTCCTCAAGGCTCTAAAGTTTTATCTTCGACACCAGCCCCCATCCAACCAGAATGCATAATTTGCCAAGGAAGGCCTGGGTGTGGCACAACCGCCTGCGTACTGGGCTACTGTGGAGTCAGACTATTCCGCTCAAATATGCACAAATTGGGGATGGCTCCATCCGCAATCTGTGAGTGTGGCATAGAGGAACAAACCACTGACCACACCATCTGTAACTGCGCCAAATGGTGTGCGTGGTCTGCTTGAACTGGATGACGAATCAATGCAATTGCTACTCGACACCTGCTCAAGCATCTAAACCACATCGGCACTGCCCAAGGGTGGTAAAAGATAGAGCCCCTTGACCCCTGGAGTAACAAAGAAAATTTAAACGAAGAAGAATCGACAATATTGTTCTTGTTGGAATTTGGATTCAACAGTTTCCTGTGTTCAGTAACAACTTGTAAAAGAAACTGAAGTTGGTACTCATCTTCAGTTGAGAGTTTGTTAAAATCCGGGATTAGACTGAGAGCAACTCCTCTCTCTGCTTTGTCATTGACTACTGAAAGTCCCTTCGCCATGTGTAAACCTTGAATAAATGCACCATCTTCAGTCCAATGAGCAGGATCCTTTGAAAGTCTAATTATTGCTTCATCTTCACCCAACAGCTGAAGCCATTTTGAATTAGAGGTGCAATACTGTTCTAGACCCTTATTGCTAAGAAACGCATCTACTTTGATGCTTCGTCTCCTTGGTGGACGTTCTGCTGTTTCATTTAACATGGTTGCCACCATTAGCTTTTTACTTTCCACAGACAATCGAGAGTCAAACAAGGCTAGTTCAACCATTTCTTCAGACAGATACCATAAATGCAGACCAAGCTTTTGCATAAATCGCCTTCGCCATCCAACAAGTGCGATGCATAGCACCTGAAGCTTGAAAGCGGATTCCACGCTCAGGAGTTTCTCCAAGGAATATGACAAAAAACGGGCATTTTAGCTATGCATGAATGCATAAAAGTTTAGGAATACTTATTTCGTTTATTACTTTACCAGTTTTACAGGTTAGTTTATGAACTTTGTTTATTGAATAGCTTGGGCCACAATACTTGTTTAGCACTGTTTTGTGCTAGAATACCGAAAACAGGTTTTTTCTAAATAACTGCTTTTCTACTCAAGATAGACGCAATCACTGTTCAGAAAGCACATAGGAAATCATGCTTTCTGCATCTTTTGACACAAAAACCGTATCTTTAGCTCAAGCAGTTTTTGAGATATGCAGATTTGGTATTTGGGAGGAGGGCGCAAAACTTTAGGGGGGGAGGGCCACCTCTAAATCAATTTCAAAGTCAAACAT
Source organism: Aplidium turbinatum (assembly GCF_918807975.1). Lineage (NCBI taxonomy): Eukaryota > Metazoa > Chordata > Ascidiacea > Aplousobranchia > Polyclinidae > Aplidium > Aplidium turbinatum. The sequence goes on from NC_137472.1 coordinate 54,771,725, forward strand.
TTTTTGCAGGAGTTATTTTTTCTGACAACCTCACCTTTTCAAAGGGTGTCCCACACAAAATTCAAATTTTTTTCATTTTTTGCCAAATAAGAGCCACCCTAATACACATACTGTAAAACATAAGATTGCCTCTAATAATGTAGCAATATTTTAAATAAGGCATACCAAAGAAATCACATTAACAGCTTGATCGTAACAAACTCATGATAGATATAATTATAATGAGAAGATTGAAATATAGCTTAAGGCTTAGTTGAACTAAAAGAACCACTTCTTCAAAATAATCATGAAATTTGTGGTTGATTGGTCAGTAATAAAAAAAATAACGTAAACAAAGTTATATGTCTTCAATCATGCATGATCACTTAAGAAAGCACTTAGTTAGCATATCAATGGTTGATAAACAAGCATGTCATTTGATGTCATTGTGATGTCATTTGAAATACAACAAACTAATGTAAAATCAAAAACAAACAAAATTCTATTTCTTTTTGATTGCTTTTCTTTAAATCACTCTTGTTTTGACAATTATTTTTTATAGTCAAAGTATTAATACTTGTAATGCTTTCGCTAATTATATAATTAGCAAAAGCAATACAAACATTAAATGCATTATAACTAGATATAATCAAAGCTTCTACAGTGATCAATACCATAATTTAGATAGGCTACTGAAAGAAGTAGAAAACCATTTATAAAATAATCTGGTTTAGCACTAAATCATTGACAAACAGAATAAAGCTAAGAAAACATAGTTTTTAATCTATGGGACATTTCTAAGTTTGTTTTGGACAGTTTATATTTAAGTTCTGTGGAAAGTTCATTAAAACCACTATTATGACTGTACAATTTTAAGCCTAATGAGATGTCTTTGCTAGCATTTTCAAAGTCATTCACGCAAAGGTACGCTTTACCACGGCGATATAATGCTTTTTCAGCATTTGGATAATATCGCAATGCATCAGTGCAATTGGCAATTACTTCAGAATATCTATTATACTTCAACAAACATGCAGCTAAATTCAAATAGCAAACTGATAACATATTTCTAACGTGGTCAAGATTTTGACCTTCTGCATCATATAGATCATAAGCATTTATTAAATATTTCAAAGCTTTGGAATAAAAACAAGCTGCAACATATGTTCTGGATTCTTTAAACAAGCGTGTTCCAATTTCCTTATATTCCTCAGCAATGGTGAGACAAGATTCTACTTCAAGTTCAAATATTTGAGGTGCAGGAACAGTAACAGCCACAAATTCTAACATGAAGGAAATTGTTTGATTAGGGAGCAAGAGTGAATCTTTTGAAAACTTGATTTCAAATTCAACTTTAGATCCTGATTTCATCTTTTCTAATAAAGAATCGATCACATTCCCCATGTCACCTTCACTCGAACCAATTTGAATTTCTGTTATTTCATCAGCTTTCCACCCACTAAGTTTTTCAAGCATATCTTTGGCAGTTCCTTTGTCAACGTTGCTCAAAATAACTTCACATCTTGTTCTCATGCATGGAATGTCAGTTCCTGTACCTGCTATCAATATTGTTTTTTCAACTTGATATGGTTTAGGCATGTTAAGAAAAGTTTATAAAAACAATCTGGTAACAGGAGTAACGCAAAATAGATGGCGTTATAAACTCACATTACAATAGTGTTAATGTTAAATAGGGCCATGCAAACTTTTGAGCTTTATTTTTGATTGGAAGCCAATCTGCCATGTTTAACAGCAGTCAACATCACTAAGTTAATAATTTAAGTGATGGTTCATAAATAAGGTTTTGTGTATTTCTTATGTAATTTTGAGCCACTTTTGTGCTAAGTATAATGTACTATACAAGTGTTGGACTAGATTCTGGCATGTGTGCTGGACATCTGAAGAGCACCTCGCAACACTGGTAAAAGAGAAACAGTTGATTGATTGGTTTATTTTGTTGTAAATGTAATAACACAGAAGTTAGAACAAGAAAACAATACGTATATAATATATTAAAAAAAAAACTTTCCTGTAAAATGCGTGGATACAGCAACAAGAGGTTTGTCATTTGTTAAAATAAATTAAAGAGTTTTATAGCTGAAATATTGCAAACATGCCTTCAGCTTTTATTTTTTGTGAAAACTTAACAAAAATTTTAAAAAATTTGCTGAAAATCTGATGATCGACTTGGTCGTTACTCCATGTTTTAACATAATCTTTTTAAAAACAAAATGTTCAAGAAACAAGTAATAGATGAAATGGATAAGTGCATATTACTGAAACATATCAATCATTTTATATTATAGTTTCAAAATCAAAAATCCCAACCAAATCCTATCTAATGTTAAGTACCGTACCATACAACTATCGGTTTATCATCTAGGGGTAGGCAGTAAAAATGAAGGTATTCAGATTTTGCATAGGACTCCTTTTTAAACAATAATATGATATGACAATGCAGAATCAGCAAAAAAATTTAAACCTTAGACGTTTTTGGTGGTTAGCACCACAAAAAACTGAAAATTGCATTTTCGGATTGTGAATTTAACAAAAAATCACAATTTTCTGGAATAAATGATTTTCAAATGTGAAATACTGCATGAACTTGTCACTATTTTATGCAAATTGGCTCTGTGAAGATGGAATAATAACTTAAGACTAATTTGAAATTTTATTAGTCAAAGAAAAGTCCAAAAAACAAAAAAAATGGTAAAAAAGCTTCAATTTTTTGTGATAAAGTGTTAAGGAAAGGACAGTCCTATTGCAAAGCCCCAGACACTAGAAGAGATAGAAGAATGGTAGGGTATAAAATGGGGAAGCTTTCGAGGTTAATGCATTTAATGGACTTCTTGAACCATTAAGGGCATTTTGGGGGGGTGAAGGATGATATTGAATATTTTACGCATGCAGTCACACTACCATAGACCTACTTGTATCTTCTTGAGGTAAACACGCAAGAAGAACTCCTCCAAATGCTCCCTCTTCTGTACAACAAATTAAAGAAAGGCAAGATGTATATACATACTCAAAGATTATGTTATGGAATATCCTCATGTTCAAGTCACCAAACCAACAGCAGATATTGCACAACCAATATTGCAGAAAATGTGTGTTTGCTGATGTTTTGGGGAGACAAGCTGGCCAGGAATATGGCTTTAGTAATAAGGTTGACGACCCTTCTCGTGCAACTTAATTGCATTTGCTTTCAAAAGAAGAACGTGCCAGGCTGCCAGCTTGCCATCGCACAACCTTGATGCAGAACGCCACCTTGTTGTATTTGGCAAAAGAGCACATGTTGCGAAGTTCCGTAATAAGAAGTTTATTGCAAAAAGGATCCGAAATGATGTCAATGTGTTTCAATCACTCACTTTCAAGAACAAACTAATTAAAAAGTGGTCCCATACTTGATTCAAGTGTTGGGTATGAGAAGGTAAGGTTCTCATTGTACTGTACTAAGCCTTTGGCACTAAGGAGAGTAGGGTGGCCAGTTCCTTTTTCTCAGCCGCCTTTCCTGCAGAAATTATGCCCACCCAATTTATTACACCCTAGGTAGAGGTGAGCGGTGTTTTCAACAACCAGCTGAAGCTGGGAGTCGAACCAGGTTTGCATAATTGGACAGCCAATGCCTTATCTGTTGTGCCATCCCATTAGAGGGTTAAATTCTATATCATAGTCAAGATTCTCAATGACATGGAGATTGGAGAAGCACTGGGTACTAGGTAAACAACAGCAACTCCTGGAATTGAAAACTTCAGAAAAAATTGAAACAGCAAAAAACCCAGCAAATTACACTCAAAAATGTTTGGAATTGCGTCAAGGATGGATAGGACCAGCAACGAGTGTAGAAGAGTTGCATGAAATCCTCAGATCAAATCCTGACAAAATAGAAAATATAGTAGGTACGAACGGAGTTATCCTTCTATCGGGACACCCATAAAGCTGGTGTCATACAGCAGCCAGATTTGTTCAAAATGAATACTATCCCACACGAGGAACGATTACTCAACTTGTGTGCTCTTCTTGCAGAACATGACCCAGTATCTGTTTCCTTGCTATCAAACAATGATGCTGCAATGGTCTTGTCATCACAATCCTGTGTTATGTCAACTCAAAATACTGAAGATGACAACATGATGGAAGTAGGAAACTATTATATCACATTGATGATTGAAGGGAATCTTGATCTTGATACATGGTATATTGCTTTATACGTGTGGCAAAATATCGATGGCAGATATACAATGGATCACCTCACGAGAGTACAAAAAGGGTCCGATTTGAAATGGAAACATCCAGTAAAAACTAATATGATATAATAAATTTAAAACCAGAGTCGATTGTTGAATGCATTATTGATGGTGAGTGGGATGTTTCCCAAGAAAGGAATATCACATTTACATTGCGTAATCACAGTTTTATTTCCAAAACGGTTGAAAAATTTCTGAAGTGAAGTGTGAGTACACTTTCATGACTTTCGTTTGTATGTTTTATTACCTGATTTTTGCTGGGTTTTGACCACTAAGATAACTTTAACCGATTTGTACAGAGTAAATCGGTATTAAGTATTTCTGCAAAATTCCTCAAGTATTGCAGGCGGTATCAAATACCATTACTTCATATTTTGGAAATTAAACTCAATACCGTAGGTGTTTTTGCCTCAATATCTATGCTTTTTCACCATTTTTTTGTGTTTTTTGGACTAATAAAATTCCAAATTAGTCTTGAGTTATTATTCCATCTTCACAGAGCCAATTTGCATAAAATAATGACAAGTTTATGCAGTATTTTACATTTGAAAATCATTTATTCCAGAAAATTGTGATTTTTTGTTAAATTCACAATTCGAAAATATAATTTTCAGTTTTTTGTGGTGCCAACTGCCAACAACGCCTAAACTCCAATTTTTTTTGCTGATTCTGCATTGTCATATCATATTATTGTTTAAAAAAGAGTCCTATGCAAAATCCAAAGGTAGTGCCAAAAATCCACCCTGTACTGCCTACCCCTATATCATCTCCCACTTAACCACTTGAGGACAGCGGGTATTTTATTTCACTTAACCTACCAGACGGAATTAATTTCAGAGAAAATTTTCATTTTTACAATAAATTATATAATTTGTTTACCGTATGTATAAATGGTTTTTTAGTTTGGTGGTGGTTAGATTGGTGTACGGCCGTCGAGCTATTTCGCTCAACTGTACCGACTGCTGTCTCGTATTCGTCATCAACCAATATTCTGCAGTGCAGTCCAACGTTCTCATAATTCTACTGTTTGGCCTACGTTCAAGTTTTATTAATTCATTAGCATTGGGCGTGGCAGCACTCAGGCGGATGAATACTTTCGTATATAAATAAGGAGACCAGGCATGTATATTTTTTTTCGACCTACGCACTCAGTCAGTGACGTTTCTGAATCCGCTCTGATCGCTGCAACAATTGCCGCAATAAAAGATGTATATACTTCCGGACTTCTCAAATCTAGTGTTGCTTTCAAGTCATCCAACCCAGAAGCGTTACACAACCATGCACCAATTGGGAATGGCCTGTTTCTCTTCCTGTAAATGTGGTGCCAATGAACAAACCGCAGACCACATCATTAATGACTGTACCATCTTCAAGCTGCCTAACAAAGTGGAAGGTCTGCGTGTTATGGATGATGCAACCAAAGACTGTCTCTAGTAGCCTTCCAGTGTAGTCCGGGAACATCATGAATCTGGGGTGATAAAAGGATGGACCCTCGGCCACAGAGGCTCACACAACGACGACGCGTTTGATTCTTTCCATATTAAAAGAGAGATTTGCTGACAGTTTTGTGTATATAAACGGCACTTATCTTTTTGTCAACAATCAAAATACGTAGCCTATATAATATATAGCCTACCGTATGTCATTCGTCTTATTACAAAAACTTTCTCGCACGTTATATTATATAGGCTAGTAGTATATAATATGTTATCTGTCCGCATATCATTGTTTTTGCTTACAAACATCTGGACAAAGATACGGTAGTACGGTAAGTCACATGTCAAAGAATTACCAGTAAGTTTCAGCCAACTTCCAAGTGTTCTTGTACTTCTCCTGTTAGCTTAGTGGTAACGTGCTCGACTCAAGATCATGCGGCACTGGTTTGACTTTTGGAGTGTTCACTTGAGCAATGCATTTACGATTGCTCTCTATTCAGCAGCACATAGTGGATGGAATAGTTCCCCGACTACTGTGCTTCAACAATCAGAGAATTCATTCTCTATTGTGGTATCTAGATTACTATTTTATTCGTATTGTGTATAATTACATCGTACTATTCTCGCAACAGATGAAATAAAAGATCTCTCTCTCTGCCAATCTTGATAACCCTGCGTCAAAAGCCTCTACAAGTACCCTATGCGAAACTACGAGGACTAAATTATTAAGGCTTTGTCAGCCTGAGGATAAAGATTCAAAACAAACCAACCATCTAAATTTCTAACCAATTGAATTGAACACCTGAGTCCTGAAGTCCTTCACAATAACACTCCTCAGTCCTCACTCCTCACCCTCACTAAACAATTTAAGTCAGGGTTGCCAGACAGAAATTTGCAAAAAAGGCCAAACTCACCAAAAAAAAAAGGCCAACTTGAGGCCAAATAGGTAGAAAAAAGGCCAAAAATAAGCCAAACTCAAACAAGATAAAATAAGCATTGTAAGTAGTGACTTAATGTGCCAGAATCCGAGCTTGGATTTGTTTTGTTGAATATCAGCATTTAGCAGCAGAATTGCCAAACCATAAAAAGGTCTTAAAGCCAAAATAATACAAAAAAAAGGCCAAGCATAGAAAATATTAAATAAGTCAATTCAATTTTCTTTCAACAGCGCCATATATTAACAAACAAGCAGAGTAAATGTAATTGTCAAAACAATTCATTGTACAACTGTTGGTTAGATTATGGCGCAATCAGGATGGTAGCGAAAGACCATAAGCAGTCATCAGTCAGCCACCACCCCATAACAGTAAATCTAACTACACATTCATACACACAGGTGTGCAGAGGCAGGCACACTACTTCAATGAATAAAAAAGATTCGCAACTGAGATTGAGAAACAAGTTCTGCTGTTGGTTTGAATCTCCATTCTCAGACTGAGTACTGTAAGCTGAGGATGAAGACTCAAACCAGCGACCAACAATCAACCAATGACCAATTGCTGCGCGGAAACAATCGGCCACCCCCACTAGTGGGGAACAAACCGACGATGGATTATGATGATGATGTGCTACAATAGGCTACAGCACTTGCGAAAGCTTTCCTGAAATAACTGGGATAAACTTGAATACCTCCACCGAATTGCAACAATTATTATGTAAAACCCGGTGGAAAACATACAAAAACAGGACAATCTGATACTACCATACTGTAGAGAACAAAGATTAAGAAGTACGATACGATGATATACCGTACTGTAAAGGTAGGTTATCCTTTGTATTGAGCACTTAAGGTACGCATAAAAAGGATTCGCCACTGAGATTGAAAAACAACTACTGTTGGTTTGAATCTGCATTCTCAGACTGAGTAAGCCGAGGATGAAGATTTAAACCAACGACCAAGAATTGACCAACCACCAATAATTAGTGATTGTGTGCTATAATAGGCTACAGCACTTGCGAAAGTTTTCCTGAAATAACGGGGGAAAACGTGGATACCACCACAGAATTGCAACAATTTTTATGTGGCAGTGGCTATTTGACCGGCTCCGGTCTTTGAATCTGAAACACTATTTGACCGGTCATGACGTCATTACATAAGTACTTTTTTCTTTTTCTCTTTCAAAGCAAAAGACGTGAAGCGCCGATATAAAGTTCTAAATTCAACACCATTTCTTCAACTTAGTCCGTGGCGCATACGTTGCGTCTTGGGTTGCCATTCTAGAGGGGATGAGTTCGATGCTACCCGGAAGCATTGTCTTTTTTTTCATTTTTTTTTATCTAAACTTTGAACCGAAGCGCATTTTTGTGGTCAATTTTTAATTTGAGTAGCCTACAGCCCATTTTTTTATGTCTTTTCAAATGTGAGTAATAAAGTTAGAGTTTTTTTAATTTGCTGGAATTTGAGAATTTCTCTGGGTAATTTTCCGATCGTCATAAGTGACCGTGTTTGCTGAACGACCCTACATTTTTGCTCTAAAGTTAGTTATATTTTTTAAAGAAGTATTGTATAGGCTATAACTAACTTGAGAGCAAAAATGTAATTTTCTTTTAAAAAAAATGGACGATTGGAAAATTGGACCACTTATCACGATCGGAAAATTACCAAGAGAAATTCTCAAATTCCAGCAAATTAAAAAAACTCTAACTTTATTTCTCACATTTGAAAAGACATAAACAAATGGGCTGTAGGCTACTCAAATTAAAAATTGATCACAAAAATGCGCTTCGGTTCAAAGTTTAAATAAAAAAAAAAAAAAATGAAAAAAATGTCAATGCTTCCGGATAGTATCGAACTCATCCCCTCTAGAATGGCAACCCAAGACGCAACGTATGCGCCACGGACTGAGTTGAGGAGAACGTGTTGAATTTAGAACTTTATATCGGCGCTTCATGTCTTTTGCTTTGAAAGAGAAAAAGAAAAAAGTACTTATGTAATGACGTCATGACCGGTCAAATAGTGTTTCAGATTCAAAGACCGGAGCCGGTCAAATAGCCACTGCCTAAAAAATAGGCTAGTGTACATACGAGTGGGGTACATTGACCATTTTCTTGGTTTGTTTGTACATTTTTTTTCTTTGGCTTTAATCACACATAAGTTTGCAGTTTGCTCAACTCATCCTTCTTAAAAAATATGAACACCTAAAAAGTTTGTCACCGTACCTCATTGCCTACTGGTGTAGGCCTAGGTTATACAATAACCCATTTTTCCAAACTAAACCTAATAAGCACCCATTTCATTTAATGAAAATGAACTTACAAAAAAGCAAAGAAAACTCTTTGCAATTCTGCCAATTTTTAAATTTCGCAGTGACCCTCCAGCTGAAAAATCAGTATTAAAGTGAGTTGTCCTGGTGTTCCCAGTTCGACTGAGGATAAAAATTCAATCATGTCCATGTATGTATCAATCAATGTTTTATTTGTCAGTAACAGGAACATAGGTACATGTGTGTAAAAAGTTGGAAGACTAAAGTTGCAAAAACAAAATATCAGCAAAGCGAGTCGTCTCATATTTTCCACTCTCCTTGGTTTGAAAAGTAGGCTTCCAATTTTTTCGAGACACACTTCAGTGAGATCATGGTTAATGAAATGCACATGACAAGGAGATTTCTTGCAGTTTCAATCAGTTTTACAAAATTTACTGTTTGGGATTTTTTTGTTTGATTTTTTGTTGTTTGTTGGTAAATTTTTCCCCTTTCTAGTAAATTTTGGAAGAACTCAAGGTTTTTCAGGATGAAGAGGATGTAGCCTACTGTGAAGGAAATCCCGAGGTTTCGTAATGAAAGAGCAGAAAAACGACTAAACTGGGCACTTGCCAAAACCGATTTGTGACGTGTGAGAGGTCAAAGATTTTTTTTAGACATTCTAAGATTTTGGTTAGGCGTCAACAAAAAACAAACAAACTAACAAGTAATTTATGCTGACAAAACGCCGAATAAAGGAAATTGCGATTTGTAATTTTTGTGGCAGTGTGAAAATATATTTGGCAACACTAGATAAGTTCGTGTTTTATTATTTTCAACTTAAATCAGGGTTACCAGATTGGCCTTTTTAAGGCCAAATTTCTCGAATTTGGCCTTTTTTAAAGTCGGTTGGCCTTAGAAATTATACATTTGGCCTTTTTCTAGATTTGGCCTTAAATTTGGCCTTTTTTTAATTTAATCTTCAAAATGCATAATAATAATCAATACTTCTCATATATCGTAACCTTTCCAGATGAAAACCATATTCACCATTGTGAAATGCATGTTCTATAGGCCTACTGTCTTGTTCAATACTCGTAATGTGACGCCAGCGCCGAGCCAGACTGTGCTCACCCTCTAAGCCAGCTAGTGGTGCCAGATGTCACCACTGTAGCGGATTAAAACTCATCCTCTACAGTTCTTTTATACTTGTTATTCTTCGGGCTACTTTCAGAAATATTTTTGCTACAATTTATTGAAATCCGCTACTGTGTCAATAAATATGAATAGCCTATTATAGATATTACTTTGATAGAAACAGGTAAATATCCGTTTGGCCTTTTTTACCGTTCCATCGCTTTAAAAAAAATGTCAAAAACCCACTGTTACATGGATATACATGCGTACCTTAAGTGCTCAATACAAAGGATAACTTACCTTTACAGTACGCCTATATCATCATATCGTACTTATTAATGTTTGTTCTCTACAGTTATTAGTATCAAATTGCCCTGTTTTAGTATGCTTCACATAAAAAGGCAGTGGCTATTTGACCGGCGCCGGTCTTTGAATCTGAAACACTATTTGACCGGTCATGACGTCACTCAATAGGCACTTCTTTCTTTTTCTCTTTCAAAGCAAAAGACGAGAAGAGTGCGTATATAACTTGTAAATTCGACGATTATCTTCAACTGATTGGATGGCGCGTGGGTTACGTCTCTGGTTGATGTTCCAGAGGGAATGAGTTCGATACTTCGCGGAAGCGTTTTTTTTTAATTTTTAACTAAATTTTGACCCGAAGTGACTCAATCGTTAGGCTGCTGCATTTTGTAGTCAATTTTTATTTTCGGAAGCAAACAGCCCAATTTTTTATGTCTTTTCAACTATGAGTAATAAAGTCAGAGTTTTTTAATTTTCTTGAATTTGAGAATTTCTCTGGATAATTTTCCGTTCGTCATAAGAGGATGTGACCGTGTATGCCGAACGACGCAAAAATGTAATGCGTCGTTCGGCAAACACGGTCACATCGCAAAAATGTAATGCGTCGTTCGGAAAACACGGTCACATCCTCTTATGACGAACGGAAAATTATCCAGAGAAATTCTCAAATTCATGAAAATTAAAAAACTCTGACTTTATTACTCATAGTTGAAAAGACATAAAAAATTGGACTGTTTGCTTCCGAAAATAAAAATTGACTACAAAATGCAGCAGCCTAACGATTGAGTCACTTCGGGTCAAAATTTAGTTAAAAATTAAAAAAAAACGCTTCCGCGAATTATCGAACTCATTCCCTCTGGAACATCAACCAGAGACGTAACCCACGCGCCATCCAATCAGTTGAAGATAATCGTCGAATTTACAAGTTATATACGCACTCTTCTCGTCTTTTGCTTTGAAAGAGAAAAAGAAAGAAGTGCCTATGGAGTGACGTCATGACCGGTCAAATAGTGTTTCAGATTCAAAGACCGGCGCCGGTCAAATAGCCACTGCCTATTTTTTACTGCCAACATGTAGGTTAAAAAGATATATATGCAAATTAATAATGTTGATTAGAAGATTTTGATTTTTTCGGTATGGTTTTGACATTAATTTCCTTTTCCTTGGTACCGAATTAATGGTGCATGCACTTGCACACCTTCCAACATATCATACATGTTTTTGTAAATAATGTCATGCAACAATAGCTTCAGAGACTAAAGGCTAGTTTCTATATAGCCTATATGTAACATGGCAAATATGCCGTATATATAGCCTATCTTTTGCCTTTTGTTGACAAACATGTAGCCTGCTGTTTACTTAAAAATGGATTTTATTGTTAAGATGGAAAAGTAACATATATATGGTATTTCATTCACATTGTAAATTTGTGTAATTTTTGGCTACATTAGTTCTTTTACAGTAAACTGGATAAAAACGGACTAAACAATAAGTGACGTTCTATTTGGGAAGTTGTCTACAGCTTAAATTATATCCTGGTGCATGTAGAAGCAGGCTATTATGACTAGCGAAGACTTATCTACTGACCACAAAACTGTATTTATACTTGACCATGGAGCATGCATGAGAGAGTCATCAAAACAGATGGTTGACTTTGATATATCTACCAAGTCTAGACCACCAGTAAGTTGCTCATTTATGCAATTTTTTGTTATACTATAGTACCATGCAAGCAATGGAAAACATTAATTAGTTTTAAGCTCTAAATATTCTATTATGCCCAACCGCACAAAAGCTACAATTTGTTTAATGGACATGTAATTTATATATGCCCTATTTTAGAAATGTGTTTAATAAAATATTCCAAGATATATGTGAGATAAGAAATCATTAACATTAAAAAAATCCTTATGATGTAAATGCATTTGTATAATATTGTTTTAATTAAGGGCGGGAAACCCAAATTAACTTTTTGCGAGTTTTTTGTTTCAGCGTGATGTCATTGTGTACAACATGCGTTTTAGCAAAAAAAAAAGGCAGTGGCTATTTGACCGGCTCCGGTCTTTGAATCTGAAACACTATTTGACCGGTCATGACGTCACTACATAAGCGCTTTTTTCTTTTTCTCTTTCAAAGCAACAGACCAGAAGCGCCGATATAAGTTCTAACTTCAACACGTATTCTTCAACTCAGTCCGTGGCGCGTGCGATACGTCTCTGGCTGCCAATTAAGAGGGGATGAGTTCGATACCATCCGGAAGCTTTTTTTTTTTTATCTAAATTTTGACCCGAAGCGCATTTTTGTGGTCAATTTTTAATTTGAGTAGCCTACAGCCCATTTTTTATGTCTTTTCAAATGTGAGTAATACTGTTAGAGTTTTTTTAATTTGCTGGAATTTGAGAATTTCTCTTGGTAATTTTCCGATCGTCATAAGTGAACGTGTGTTGCCGAACGACCCTACATTTTTCTCTCAAGTTAGTTATATACAATACTTCTTTAAAAAATGGTTTTACCATTATCATTTCTTTTAAAAGAAGTACCGGTATTGTATATAACTAACTTGAGAACTATACTTGAGAACTATTAACTAACTTGGACTGTAGGCTACTCAAATTAAAAATTGACCACATAAATGCGCTTCGGGTCAAAATTTAGATAAAAAAAAAATGAAAAAAAGAATGCTTCCGGATGGTATCGAACTCATCCCCTCTAGATTGGCAGCCGGAGACGTATCGCACGCGCCACGGACTGAGTTGAAGAATACGTGTTCAAGTTAGAACTTATATCGGCGCTTTTCGTCTGTTGCTTTGAAAGAGAAAAGAAAAAAGCGCTCATGCAGTGACGTCATGACCGGTCAAATAGTGTTTCAGATTCAAAGACCGGAGCCGGTCAAATAGCCATTGCCAAAAAAATCCAATTTTTGTTGCCCTCGTCTCGCTAAGGCCGCTTTTGTTTGATGCCCGTTTGCGAGGTCTCGCGCGCATCCAGCCATGGCGCTGTGACGCCACAAGGTACATACAGCCGTAGCCAAAAGTTTAAGACCAGACTTGATTTATGACGATTTTTGCATTACTTCAAAATACTGCATCAGATATTGTTTCAGTTGCATCATCTTATATCTGATGCAGTATTTTGAAGTAATGCAAAAATCGTCATAAATCAAGTCTGGTCTTAAACTTTTGGTCACGACTATATGTACCTTGTGGCGTCACAGCGTCACGGATGGATGCGCACGAGACCTCGCAAACGGGCATCAAACAAAAGCGGCCTTAGCGAGACGAGGGCAATAAAATTTGGAATTTTTTTTGCTAAAACGCATGTTGTACACATTGACATCACGCTGAAACAAAAAACTTGCAAAAGTTAATTTGGGTTTCCCCGCCCTTTAAATGTACAACATCTATATCAGTGGTATTCAACCAGGGTTCCGCGGAACCTTAAGGTTCCGTCAGTAAGTCTAGCAGTTCCGCAAGTTTACATTCAAATCCAACAGTTTATTTTATTTTATGCGTATTGTTTAAATATAATCAAATATTGATTAGGTTTGCCTCTATTAATAAATTTGCTACACTACCAATTTTTTTATGAAATTAAATGTATTTTTTTACAGTTTGTATATATTTTTATTGTACATAAATAAATCTGAACATGAGTATTTTAATTTTATTTTATTAATCAAATGATGTTTTTTTGCATAAGGCAATTAAATTATTGAACAGGGGTTTCTCGAGCTTTTGGAATGTTTCATTGGGTTCCGTTCCGCCAAAAAGGTTGAAAATCACTGATCTATATTGAGCTAAAAAAAACTTAACAGTTAAATTATATATAACATCTTTCATTCATCATCAATTATCATCCAATCTTGATTCGTTGATCAACAGCGCTTCTAAAATTGTTGTTTGTCTGTTTCTTTTCGCATATAGTCAAGTGGGGTAAAAAAAAATAGTGGAGTTATTGGAGTAAAAAAAAACACTTACCATCTCACATCTAAAATGAGTAGATATTCACTCAACTTTTTTAGTGTCTGTTTAAGTGGTCTTTGGAGATTACTTTGAGGGGTAGAGGAAAAAGATTGGATTTGACAAAGAAGAGCTATGTTAAATAGAGTAAATATGGCCTGCGAAGGGTGCAAAAAAAGGTTCGGAGGAGTTTATTAAAGTTTTTTGCTAAATTTTAGTGATAGGTAGTATGAATGTTTTAATGTTATATTGTGAGTACTATGTTGTGAGGCTACTAGATGCAACAAAGACTGGGGCCTCCAAATGTTTGTGTAAATTATTATTGAGGTGTTTTTTTTACCCCAATAAAATTCGTTGATTTGGGGTAAAAAAAAACAGTGCATTTTATGGAATGTTTTGGCTTTGTATTGGTGTTATGTCAACTGCCAAGCAGTATATCACCAAAAAATACAAAAACAAACTTCTGGATGCATCAGTGCCAATGTATGCATGTGTTATGCACAATCAATTGATGTTTTCTGGAGTTGGGGGTCCGAGCTTAAGGTTAGTGTTGCGGGTTAGTCGATCAATAGCGCAGATTGAGAGTACAGAGTGATCCATTGATTGATAGTGCACAACACATACAATCATACATACACAAACTGTTGTTTTATTTCCTGTCTGTTGTTTTTTAGTTGTATGTTCATTCACAAACTGCTGGTTGATTTTTTAGGATTCACGATCCGCGAAATTTAATCGCCCACTTGCATGTTCAAACCAGAGCCTCAGATAAAATTCAGGATGGCGTGCATAAGTATACTAGACACAATTTTTTGTCTTGCTGCTGTTTTTATTACAGTAATGAGACTTTGCGATTTCAGAATGTGTATTTTAATAAAAAGTGCATACAAAAATTGTGGGCAAAATCGTTTACATCATCATCATGACCCATTCGGTCAGTTTTGAGTATGGGTTCAGCATCTCTCACAGTCCTTGATATATGAGTTACACAAAGCTTCTTTCCTCTGGTGGAGAATCACTTACATTACATATGAAATCAATAGCAAAACATATGAAATCAATATTATAAAAATAAAGAAGAAGAAGCTGCTATACTAACAGGTGTTTTTTTTTACCCCATGAAAATTTTTTTTTACCCCAAAGCTGGGGTAAAAAAAAATTCAGGTATTTTGGGCATAATTTCCAAACCAGTTAATGGATTTAAAAAATTTCATTGGGGGATGATAGACATACATGGTCTGCATATTGTGACCAACTTTAGTGGTCATACTTGATAAGCTAAAAAATCTAGGACAACCTTTCTGAAAAAAAATTTTTTTTACCCCACTTGACTATACCGTAAAACATTTGATTTATTTTACATTCAAGTAATCAAAAAACTTTTTCAACTTGATTTCTTGATGTCTATTGCAAACTAAACACTTTTTTATTGGTAACAGTGTCTTGCTTAAATGATATATATTTAACATCTTTTAGGGTGTTGTTCCCTTAGCTCCGGTTTCCAAGAGCATCTGGTCTGCATGCATTGAAGCACTATGCGAATATTGTCGAATTGTTTGGGATATCTTCCATGTTGAAAAGTTACTGCGTTTCATTGTCAGTGACTGCTCAGCACAGTTTTTAAACTCGTGGGCACATGAAGAACAAAATATGCTTCATGTATGTTAATTTTTTTCAATTTTGTTTCAAAGATAATGTTGTAAATAGGCCTAGTTAGACTGTAGTAAAATCTAGTACCGGTACGGTAAATGTTTTTCATTTGCTAATAAGACTATCTATAATGCTTGTGAGACTTTTTTGTATCTCGTTTTGTGAATTGTTTTTATGCATGATAACCCAGCAAATTTAGATTAAAGTTGATAAAAATCTTACTGTGTTTAGTTTACAAAGAAAATACATACTATGTTCAAATTTCTATGATAAAAGGAGAAATCAGCAACTCTTAATAATAATTCAGTATAATGTATAAACTGGAGTCACTCACAACTGCACTCTAAATTTGAGAGATTTTTATATGTTCTACATATATATATACTGTACTATATTTAAAGTTATGTTTCAACATGTTCAATTGAAACAAAAACTTTAAATGGTACATTGAATTACCTAAGTTGTTTTGGCGACTGTACATCACACTCGTTTTTGGAATGAGAATGTATTTCCTAAAATGTTAAGTTTTTTTTGTATCAGAATTAGTACCAAACACATCTCACAATCATCGGTCTGGCTTTCTAAAACAAAAGCTAATTTTATCATATTATATGTATATATCATTATATCTATTCTTTTCAATGAAACACATTACCATCTTTTCAGCACAAACTAATCGCAGCTATTATATTTTAGTTGATGAAAGCTTTAGCTGGAGTTGGACCTCCATTAAAAAAAGTCGATTCAAGTATGATGCTTGGTGTTGTGTCCGCGGTTGAAGCTTTGTGCGATGTTACTCCAAGCCAAAGCAAAGCTTTGAAGGAAGGCCAAAATGTTGCAAATCGAGGCCGCATTGTATGCATAACCCAACTAAAAAAGTAAATTTAATGAATGGTTATTGAAATAAATCTGTTTGTTTTGACGTGCTATGCTCGTTAAAACTTATTGCGCCCACAATAGGATAAGACTAGTATTTGTTCAGAACGTTTGCTATGATTTTCTTGCTGTAGTTACTGGCATTCACTTTTACATTTTCAGTGATACACCTTGCAAAGCAATCGTTGAATGTGTGATTAATGCAGTTACGAAGCATTCTGATCTTGCAGCCAAGTCTGAAGGGTAATCTTTTAACTAGTTAAGTCTGTTCTAATTTGTTTAAATTCATGCTTATGTTAGTATGTAAACGCCAGTTTTGTCCAGTTTTATTCTGTAACCCATTTAGATAGGTTCAATGCATCTTACCTCGCAACCGGCAGAACAGCATTCATTTGACTGTACGCTAATGCACCAACATACAAACTTTGTCAAAGAATTTGTGCGATGCAGTGATCAGCCTATTCTTGCTTTGCATTGTACAATCGACCGGCGAACTCGTACAAACTCGCGTTGATGATTGCACAATGCACATTGTAGCAAACTTGTATGTGCACTGATCCAATACGATTGTTTTCTCTGGCCAACAAAAAAAATATGCTGAACTGATCATGTTCATAGTCACTGTACATTGTTAGGATGCTCCCGATTACATGCGTGGAACTCGTCATAATTCACGTCAAGCCTTTCGGATCCAATTGTTCGATTACCGAAATTGATCTTTCTCCATACAAAGGCAACCCCAAAATCCTGCTTGAAACTCATGACGTAAAGGCAACGAGACATGGCATAGCCATCGCTAATAGAATGCTGAACCTTGTGAGGAGGCATTTTGATCTCTCGGTTACCTCCATCACTGGAATCCCCATGAAGGTTTGCCAAATAGTTCAGAATCATGTATTAGGTGTTTAACTGTTCGATAATAATATTGTTCAACCAAGTTTTTCGACAAACGACTCAATGCGTCAGTATTAAGTTGTTGATGTAGCGCACTGAATTTAAATTTTTTGTCTCATGATTGAGACGTTTTTGTGTTACATTTTGTTCAGGGATTCCTAAACAAACCGGGATGCGAAACTCGGTTTGCCCGCGTAACAACAGTAGGGCTAACGCGAAACAATGCTGCAGCTGTTTGTAAGCATATACAGTATCTGATACAGAACTTAGGCTACTTCAGTTTCTGTTTCAAACGTTCTAGAAACACTAGTATTGGCATTACATATGACTGGAAGCAATATTGGTTGATTACAATTTTTTACACCAAAAAGCGGAGCTGGTATACAAGTCCCCCCCCTCCCCCTTGGTAACTCATGACAAAGACAGGACTCGACCAAACATATAGGGTGAAACTACTTTACCTTTGTTTTACTGTTCACACACTTCAATCCACATGTTTTGGTCAATTCCTCTTTGTCATAAGTTACGAAGGGGGGGGGACTTGTATACCAGCTCCCAAAAAACTATTACAAAAACAATAATTCAAAAGTCAAGGGTGAAAAAACACTTCTTAGAATATTAAAAACACATAATAACAAATCGAATACCAAAACCTAGAGGTTTAAGCAGCAGTTTTGTTGGAGCTGGCACTCGTAACTTTTCGAATCTTTCTAGCCATCATTGCTGGTGTTTCATGTTTTGGTGCGTTGAGCCGTTTGAGTTCGTTTTTGGCAAAACAGTTAAAAACTATCTCCAAAATAAGTTCAAAATTACAATGTCCTCCTACGCAGTTCTGGCGCAGCATAGCACAATAATGGACAGACTCGTGTGCAACATTTTTCACTGCTGCTATATATGCAGAGCGCTGATTAGAAACTGACATCATTTTGGATTTGGCACCTTCATCCGATATGATAGCAGTATAACATTGTACAGCTAGCGTGGTTACTGCAAAACAGAATTCAGAAGGCACTGACAACCCCCCTCGGTCTGCCATATCGAATAATTTGGTGTGGTCTTCTGACTCACAATCAGGAAATGGAGGGACATCCTCGCTCTTGATCAGAAGATCTTTGCAGCATTCACATTTCCGTCGGCGCGTAATGCTGCGTGCAATGTAGCCACTAACATAAAAAGCTACGTTCGCATCATTTTGGGACAAATCTTCCAGTCCATGCACAGCAACGATCAGCAAATGTTCGGTCAACCACTTTACTCCGGGGTCGTCTGTACCTCTCCCTCTACCACCATTAGCATGCCGTGAAGGCATGACTTCATCATTATTCAGCCTTGAAGCTGCCAGCAAACCGTGCTGTTGCAAAACACTCAATGTCCGAATTTTCTTCTCCGCTTCAACAAGCTGCTTTATTGACATAAAAAAGTTACCTCCATTGGCTTGGCGGTACCATCCAAAACGTCCTTCTATGGGATCTGAGGTGAATTTTCCCGGTAAAACGTACCGAAGCTTAAACTTTTCGTGCAAGTACCTTGCCAACTTTGGTACTGCAGTCATGGTTTGGATGCAGGCCAAAAAGGTTTGGTCAGTCAGTCCAGAACATCCTGATTGCTTCCATTGCACAAATATGTCTGTCGCCGCAGTAAGGTATTGCAAATTGGCTTGTTCCTGTTCATCTCCAAACATCATAGGCTTGCACATATTATCTCTCTTTTCAATGCCTAAATATAATAACGCAGTGAGTAAAAATACTTTTCATGAAGGCATTTATAGTAAAGTATTTATTGTCTGCTTTTGCCCTGAGAGAGGGAGGGTGCAGGGTCAGTTGCCCTCAAAAGCTTGCAATTAATAAGTGTAGGCTATTGATATAGAATTTATAGATAGAATGTCTATCAACATCTCCATTTGATAGCAATGGCATACAAAAGCTTCATAGCTCAAGACATCTTGATGCTTATTAGTGTCAGAAAATATCGCCTGTTTTCATGAAATGCAGAGTTAGGCTACTTAACATTACAAGACAAAATATTATACACAAAACAGTTGGCAGTGTCGTAACAATAACACAAAATACAGTATAATATTCAAAGAGCGCAGAATATGGATGTTCTAACCTTTGTAAGGCGTTCTCACGGTCATAATCTTCCAAATAGTGCAGATAAATTTCACAAATTTTGCTGTGTCTTTGAAGCCGGGGTGTTCTTCTGAAAAGAGTTCCAAACCAAGGAAAGTTGACTCACTGAACACACCTACACAATGCACAAGTCATACAACGTTCAATAATACGAAATATTCAGCATTAAAGCTGAAAGAAATGTTACCAGCAGACAAAAACACTTGAGAGTACAGAGATAATAATGTACCACAAATCGAAAAGAAATCTTCGGTTTCTTCCTGCGTGAAGATATGTATATCCTTGTTGACATACGATCTAAACTACCAGTACACCAGTATAAACTAAATAAAGTACATGCATGGAATTGTAACTTAATTCTAGAAATAATGGCCAACCATAAAAATGAAATGTTTCACAGCAAATAAAACTGATTCATACAGCAGATCAATACATCAATTCCACTTACTGAGAGCATGCTGTGGGGAGGTTCGTGCAATATTGCTCGGATTAAGAGAAGCTTTCTTCAATGAATGAGCCACTTTCAGAGGCTTGTGCTCCTCTAGTGCATACAATCGTTTTATGTGTGCAAACTGAGCAATGCACTTTCCACCAAGTAAGCTTTGGTCACCAGTGATTTCTGGAATATGCATGACCTTTCTGTTCACAAAATTATTGAATATATTCTTCATATTGTGGGTGAAATCGAAGAGCAAGAACAAACGTTCATTAGGCTTGGTAGGGTGAGCCACACTGCTTGATAGATTGCTGCTTCCGCATAATTCGGCAAACAATTTTCTAAAGAAATGAGAAATTAAAGTATGGCCATCTCAAGGAAAACTTTTCAATACGTATTAGCTTTTGTTAAAATTAAACCGTTTTATATGCATATTATTGTTCCAGATGGCTTATGCCTGTAGCAGAAAACTTTCATAAACATTGGGTTCCTTGGCTTTACTAACAATACTTCAAAATGAATCAGTACCATATACAGACGAAATCGGTTAATCGAATCATCTATTTGCCAGACGTTTTGATACGATTATACGATTGATTCGTTTAACCAATTTACTAAAAAAAAAGGTTTATTGTGAATGGGTGTAATTGTTGAGAATGTGTCTGTGCTGTCTAAGCTGCAACGCACATTACAACTGATACTTCCTACAACTGTTTACAATTCTTGTTAAACTTTGAAGAGTTTACTAGTTCTGTGTTACATAACACTATGCAGTATGTTCCAGCCAGCAAAACTGGTCCTTTTTACATTGATTTATCGTCTGCAGACGTTGACTCAATGTAAAAAGACCAGCTTTGCTGACTGGGAAAGCATATTGTACAATCAAAGCATTTTTCTGCAAACTGCGGCAATCGAACTTCTTTTAATCTCACCGATCAACTTGGACCGTTGAAGTTTTTGATTGAAGCGTGCTATTTTTAGCTTGTACCAGCTGTGTAGTTTTGAGTATGGAACGTGGCCTACGAAAACAGTGGTACGGTAGAAAAACACGTCTCACACTCATTGTTTGTTTTGAAATCGCAAAGATTTTTTTTCAAGTCTTTTTGCGCTGTCTGGTAAAATAATTAATTTACAATGTTCTTCAACTGAACGAAACTGCACAAATGAAATTACGCACTGCGTTTCACAACAGTAGGCTACTTTTTTTCAGCAATTTAAAAAAATTCTCCAAAGTTTTCTGGTTTAATTTTTGGACATGCTTTTCAACACTTCCCTCTCAAGCCAAAGTAATTTGTCCGCGTCCATTCCTTGGAAGGTCAGTCGCCTACGGATGACATCAAAAGCATTTAAACTTCTTTATTGGGAAGTGTGATTATTCCTTTTGTCTGCTCTTTTGTTTTAATGAAGCCCAGCTGTGCGAAAATTGGTTGTTTGTAGTGCGCTGTCTAGTACATAAGATTATGGTCTGGGATTACAGACACTTGTCTTTGTTTTGATCGCATGCGTCTGTCTCACCTTTGCTTCATTTCGCCTTTGAACATTGCAGACAATTATGCGAAGCAAAAAAGAGACACTCTCTTTTCGCTTACGGGTACAATTATACAATTAAATGAATGAAGTATGCAAGCGAGAAGCAAGTCCTGATGCTATTATCCGACTTATTCTTTTAAGCGGTATACGTTTAACCGATGTTTTTACTTAACATTAGATTGGATTTGGTTTGGGATTTCAGGTTTTGATTCAAATAAACGATTGATACGTTTAAGCGGTATACTATTAACCGATTTCGTCTGTATACCGGTACATAAATAAAATCGATTCTACAATCAGCCTAATGTAGCACAGGCCAGATGGCTGTTCACCATGATGCCCATGCAAGTTGATTAGAACAAGTTTAATAATTATTTTGTTGCAATTTAATATTACTAAGGGTAGTACTGTATCATCATATGGCGAATATACTGGATGGTTATGGCGAATGAGAGGTGACAATAAAATAGTTTCCATACTTCTGCTTTAAGGCAACTAACAACATCAAAAAGTATAATGGACTTACCTGTTGCATACATGATTATCCACTGATACAGCCACAACAAAAAAATTCTCATCAAGAGCATCCATTACAAAATTAAAATTGCGTTGTAAAAGCTTCGTATCAAGCTTTTCTACTGGCACCAAACACACCACATCCCTATAGTTTTTGCAGACAGACTGCACCATAAAAGCTAAAACTGTTTTGGCTGGACGACCGTCTTCTGTTAGACCGATGTAACTTCCATTACTGTACTCAACGCGCTGGGCAGTATAGACCTCATCAATCAGTAGCACAACCGTTCGTTCACCTTCACTTAAATTACACGTTCTTTTCTTTAAGTAGCTCATATCAACTTTTCCTGTTTCAATGTTCAAGTCCATTGATAGTTGCTGCAGTCTGCGTGTAGATGGTAACAAGAAAAAGTCAGATAGTCGCTTGTATAAAGAACTGCTGTTGAGTTTCCACAAAAATGATATTGTAATCATTTCGGGTGAATATCTTCGGCCACCTTTGGGAAGTAGCATCAAATTAAGTTGTTCTGTTAAAAATTTCACAAAATGCATACATGAACCTGAATCATTATCATCACTTTTGTCATCGCTTTTGAAATCTTTTAGAGCACAAATGGCTAAATTAATGCGATTGTAGTTATCGACAATTCCAGATTGCAAATCGCTACAGAGGTTTTTGCAAAATGCAAGAATGTTGCTAACTTCAGTCAATGTACTTATTATATTGGAGTTCATCAGATGCTGAAACTTCTCCTTTGACAGCATCACCGAGTTTACGAAAGCATTCACACACATATCTTCTCCAATCATAACAGAAGACATAAGATTTGGAGCTGTGTCTTTGTTCTCACTGCAGTAAATATAGTGAAATTCAATAACATGCACTTTTTCCACTTTGATAATATCCAATGGCAAATTAGAATCACACAACTTCTTCTTTAATTCATCCAAATTTCTGACCTTATCCAATTCAAGCATTTTGTCATTTTGCATTTGGATATTAAGGTTTTCTTTGTCCAAACGTGCAGAAGATGAACAGGCAGTAGTAGAGCGCTTGGGAGGAGCTGGCTTAGATAAATATTTGGGCAGGTCTTGAAAGATATGAGGAATACCAGTTGCTTTCAATCTTAATCTTTTAAGCTGTTGTGTGTCTCGCTTCTTAGTTCTGCTTTTACATTGATCCGTAGAAACAGTTTCAAAGTCAACGTCAGAAAAATGCTTAGCACATACTCTGCTATTTTTTGTCACAGTTAAGTTTTTCCTGGGAATCGCATTGACCCAACGGCGAAGCATTTCTGGGTCACTGGGGAAACGAAGCATTGCAACTTTTTCTCCATTATTAGCTGATCTATAGCCGGTATTACAGTTTGGCACACAACAAGTGTAGCCCATAGCATATACCACTACCAGAAATTTAACCAATAGATTTTAGTACCGTACCGTAGTTATTTTACAAATTAACACCTGAACAAAAAGGTAATTTCAATAAAACCTAGTGCTGATAACCATACTTAATATCATAGAAATAGGGTAAAGTCTGACTGAAATGGGAAAAATCGGACAACTCATCAACTTCCATTTTTAAGTGGTTTTGAACAACCCAGGTGACTGTATTACTACCATTAGCCTACATTGGTTATGCAGCTCAGTGATGCCAAATTCTCAAATGAGTTTGTCACCAGAAACCTCTTCAAATTTTATCAGATTTCAAAAAATTACATCAGATTTTCATCATGCACATAGAAACTATTATCCTAAAAAGAAAAACACAATATCATTTCATTAATGATATTTTGCGCATCCCGTACCATCATAAATATCATTGAGCATGTCAGATGCCATTTTGTCTGAAAGCGCACATCTTGAGCACTCATTGCTGACTGAAAACACATTTTTAGTATGTCTCAAGGAGAAATAATTCTTTTCATTACTTGCCTTCTACAAGTACTGTAACCTGGTACCAGATAATTTCAAAAATGGCATACCAGCATGGTGAGAGTTGCCATTGCAGCTTTGATTGCCTTCTACCGATAATTCATCAAGCTGGTCAAATAATTATCTCTTTTTTAGGGAATAAACAACTACTAAATAAGAACAACGAAACGTGAACTGCTGTCTAGCATCTGTTTACTATTGGCAAAATCACATGTCACCGCCACGCGCGCACTCGGCGACATGATGATAGCACTACTGTTGTTACGATCCTAAGCGGATAATCCGTCAGTTTCGCATCCCGGTGTGTTTTGGAATCCCTGATTTTGTTACAGTTTGTGTTACAGTATTTGCGGCGACGACTTCTTTTCAACGAATTGTTATATCTGATGTGTTTTAATTAAAATAAACCTTAATTTTTTTTTAAATATAACAGTCTTTGATTTTTGTGTTTTTGGAGAAAGAAATGTTTTCCCTTAGTCGCGTTGTCTCAAGTTAAGAGAGAGTGAAAGCGTTTGCAGCGCATCTGGTCGGACACAGCATTTCGTGTGCTCATTTTAACGTTGATATAGATGCCATAGGTTGAGTTTCGTTTTTAGCAGCATGATCATTGTTTCCTCCACAATGTGCTTCACAATGCCGGCTAAAACAGGTCGTTAACATCTGCATTGTGAAGTTATTATAGATACACGTTAAACACTTTCGATTTACTTTGAAATAGGAAGAGCAGCATGCAAATAGTTCAGCGAACTATGACGTTTTGCTTCTCCATCGCCGTCTTCCTGGAACACTACTAGTGGAGCCAGAGCGCAGCACGTGGGATGGAGAATTATGTTCGACAATGTTGTTGAAGTGGTGCACTCCGAAAATTGACACTAATGGTATGTTTCAAGCTAATCAAGTATGTGTCGGCTACATAGCTCAGTGGTGAGGATCCTGATAATTAACTCGATAGGGCGCCTGTTCAACACTCCTCAAGAGCATGGAACTGTGTGTTTGGTAGGGCACTCAAAGACACGTAAATTGACTTTCTGTTTTCGTGTCCACATGTAAACTTTCATCCACAAGCCGTAAGCTTGGATGAGGCAATAAATCCTATATTCGTCAGAGTTTTGTTGCGTTTGCTTTTGTGTGTTGTCACCCAGCGCCTTTCTCTTATGCAAATTTATTGTTAGAAATATCTTTATTACATTTAAACAAGTTCACACTATGCTCTTTTCTCACGGGTTGTTTTTTTATTATGTTTGTAACCAACTGCATTTAAACAGCATAAAACCGAATCTTTTTTAATCTTACAAGTATATTCGAGAATAGTTTGTAAACGTTTACAACTTTACATACGAATAGATAAGTTCAGAAAATCGATTCAACATGAGAACAATCAAATGCATTGACCGTAGCCAAGTGACTGTTTTGAATGATTGATTTGTTTTATGTCAAGCTTCTTTGAGAACTTGATCCTAGCAGCTTCGTATACTTGTAGAGACTTTGAACCACTAACGCAGGCTCGGTCACCGAAGTTAACGGAGTTCCCGCTTGTTGTTAAAGTTTTGTTCATTATATTTCCAGAACTATTTCACTGCACCGGAGCCGCTCGCATCAGTCCTGTTGACGTCAACAGCCGTCCATCACTGTGTCTCACCAATTTCTTGTTGAATGGTCAGTGACTACTGTAGCGCTTATGCTCGTATCTCTTCTACAGTATATGCAAACTGTTAAAATCGCCACATAATTTTTGTCCACTGTTTTTAAAAGATGTTTTGGGCACTTTTTAAAAGATGTTTTGGTCTTTGCACAGTCGATAAACTTGTATCAAAACATTTCGTGATAAAATCTAAACAAAAGTTAAATGCATTCTTTGTTTTTGCTACAATTAGTTCAAACTTATAGAACAATACGTACTCCAGTCGTAGATTTAACACATTAGATTTAGTAAACTTCAGTTTCTATTTAGTACTTAGGCTACTAGTAGTAGTCCAGGTTTAAACTGGTGATGTCCCCGTTTCCGAGGGTGGCCGGATTCACCTTCAAGTGCCGCAATCGCCTTCACTTCACACCCTGCCCCCACAATGATAAATCAAATTTATTTTACTGATAAAGTCACACTTCTATGGCGAAAGCTCTAATAAACTTGATTGCCCATTTAGTGTGATACTCTCCATTTTGAAACTTCAGTTTGTTTATGTTGCAGGTCGTTCAGTGTCTTTGGAGCATTGGATAAAAGGAGCCGATGGCGGCGCCGGCTCAAGTGCTAGTGGACTTTCCACCCGCCAAATGACCCACATGATCTCATGCAGGGGGTCTGACATTTTCCTGCACGCGTTAGGAGTGAACAGGACCCCGTTTGAAGAGCCCCCCAGTATATCCGATGGTGTCGGTGGTAAGTGACAGATTACAGAATTAATGTGAGTATAAAAGTAGAAATATTGAGATTGTGGTGAACAATACCATGGCGACTTAGAGGTACCATGACTACACAATATACATAACATCACGTTTATCTTGTTCTGCAGCCGAGATAGTTACAAAGTTTAATTGGAGTATGTTAGGTCTTCGTTTAGTTTTGCAGGTTGCTGTAGATTCGGAGGAGATTGTGAAAAGGTCGTATTTACGCTTACAAATTATAGCGAAAAAATTTTTAACATGTATCTTATTTTTATATATGTAACAGGATTTTTCCGATATTATCAGAAAGAGTCAGTTACTGCCCCTTGGTGGATTGTCAATAGAACAGGATATTCCAGAGGAGGGAGCCCTACAACACGTTGAAAGGCTAACCCGTTGTTGGCCTCTTGTATTTTCGAAAACGATTTTGTTCAACATGTCAAAGTCAGTGGACCCTCTTTTAGACCTTGTACTGCAGGTGTATCACTTTTGTTCTATTTTAGCGATTTATAAGTATGGAGGCTGAGTCTACACAATCTCCGTGTGCTCACATTCTAGGATTTTTTTCTGAACGTGTCTGTAAAGCTACGTGGAACTCCAATGAATAAATGTAGGATTTCTTAACTTACTATGCTGCATTTAAAGCCAACATGTTCATATCACTTTGGGCGTTTATATTTTTGTCCGCATCAAGCGAAAATCATTATATCTTACCCGTTCGTGCAGCTCAGCAGTGATCTGGGGTGAGGCCTACGAGTGTAGAACTGCCCCGTGAAACCTGCACGTTAAAAAAAATCACTCGATGATGATGATGATAATAACCTTTTCAAATACTTTCGACAGGAGAATTTGTCATCAGAAGATGTTGTCAGTTGTCAACGAGTCATCTATCATTTGATTGGCTTAGAACGAGAGGGCGTGGCTTTGCCGGTTGTGACGTCATCGGGTGGCCTATCTCGTGGTTTAACGAAACAAAATAGAAAGTAAGAATTTTCGAAACTTTCAATCGACCTAGGTAAATTGAAAAGTGGTTTTAAATTCGAAACATTAGGCCTGCCTTGTAGTCGACAATAACCAAAAGATATGTCAGTCACTCATCAACAGGTCACCAATGTGGTGAATAAATGCCTGATTTTGAACCAGTGGATGTTGGTTCAATACTTCTCCGTTCTTGGAGAATAATAGCGTTGCGTTATATTCAAGTCGTGCAATTTTGAAGCGACTGCGTGGTCAAGCAATAGGAGCTATGCACGACTTTCGGAAGGGGCTCGGTTCAATATAATTGCCACATGACTGTATTTTTGTCAAGACACTTCCATGACATGTTTGAAGATAGACACGAAGATTGGTCTCTGTCTCGTCCACTCTTCCGTAAATATTTAGGCTAACTGCGATATATATGTCTGGGTATGACAAAATTGGTTTACAATTTATCGAATCTACACCTCTTTTGCTGTGTTTTTTTTCCAGAGAAGAACATTACAAGTCGCTATGGAACGAACTTGAGGCGTTCCTTCGGTCACACTCCTCTACGTCACCGCAACATCACGAAGTTCTTGTTTGTTTGCTCGAATGCACAGGAAAGTTAACTTCTCAGAATGGCACCTCTTCGAAAGCAATCACGAAATTCTCTGATGACAAACGGTGAGGATAGGCTTACAATCTATGCTGCTTGTAAACATTTGATCTCTGACGTAAGTATTGCGTACCGTACACTGTTAAAGCACAGCATTTCACATGCAGCCGAGGCTATCTCTTTGTTGGTATTCAACGTCTTATCATTGAAAACCTTGTGTTATGTATGTTTTTTTTATTTTTTCAATTTGAAAAAGCTTAAATTTCATAATCCTTTCCGTTAAAGCAACTTTTTCTCTCAACAAGTAATTATTTTAACTTTACCAAACATTGTTACGGTCAGTTTTGATAAGTTGTACAGTGTTAATTCAAGCTCAAGTCTCTTACAGATTTTGATGTTATTTTCAGCAGGATAGACGCCGGAAGTGACGTATTCGAATCCCCAGAATCTCCACCGCCTGTCAAGAAACAAAAAAGTGATGCGGATTCCTCTCTGACAATGCGACCTCAAAAAGGTAAATGCTGAATAGAAAGCAAGAGCAAAAAGAAGCTTTGAGACATCAGCGACAAAGCTTGCTGTGTTTAATTTTAATGCAATCATTTTTTGGCGCTATGATCTATAACCAATTGTAGATAATGGTTTTATTTTAAGTCTTCAAGCCTGCTTTTGAGTTATATGTTGCATTTAAATATAAGGCTTATTACTACCCAGACAGCAAATCAATGTAAAAAAACGGTTGATTTGCTGTCTGGGTACTTGCTTGACTTTTCCCACGTAACAAGCCTATGGTTCGGTTTCATCGAAGGCTCTCAGTCGTTGCTTGCGATGTGGACGCAGCGCATTGAGAACACAAATTCTCAGCGACACGTCGAGTTCTACGGTCGGCTCGCCAGCGACGGCAACAAAGCGCAACTTTACCCCAACATAGAAGAAGACAACAACGCTGAGTCAGCAAATAATCAACAAGGGAATGATCGACAGGGAGGAAGGTAGTTATCTTACTCAAACAGCAAAATCCGTTATTTTACATGAGACGTTGAATCTATGTAAAAATGACGGGTTTTGCTGTCTGGGTTGTTTTAAGCCAGCGGTTTTCAACCTTTTTTGCTCATGGTCCACTAAAACTGAAAAAAATATTGGTGGTGTGTGAAAAAAAGTTAAAAATACTGCCTTGGCCTACCAGTTGAAAGCCACTGTTCGAAGCCAATCCCGTGAGTTTTTTAGGGGACTTTTATCTTGAGTAATTGTCTGAATTTTTTTACCTGGAACTAAGAAAGACTCTACTACTGTATTGTACATTTATATATTTTATTTAAAGAACATTTATTTTAAGAACCCCTGGTTGATTGATTGTGTTAAACTTTATCCTCGTGGTGGGACAACCTCTTTTGAAGCTTGATTCTGATTGTTTTGTATACTGTGCTTGGAAGTTTAAATCATTCACCCAACCTCTGTCACGACAGCGTGAGTTTGCATCAGTTGTCTGTAAAGTATTCCCATTCATCACATGTCATTGAAACGAGGAGTTGGAATGGAAGTGTCCTGCTCAAGTGCATGAGTGGAACCACCGAGAGTCGATACATCGTTAATTGGTGTTATATTTGACTGATTTACAGAGCTTAATGTTGATCTACTGAGATATTAGAGCGGACAAGTTACAACCAATACACAACCGACTCCCTTTAGTGTCAGTCAGGCATGGCAACTGTTGTGCCTTTTTTTTTGAATAATTTTCTACCACTAGTAATGTAAACTAATCAAATTTTCATCCAGGCATGGTCTTCATCGGTTTTCCCAACATCACCGAACTGGATCTGGAGGAGGTCGTGATGACAGTGGTAGGAGTGGACGTAGTACTCCACAAGGGAAGCAAAAGATCATGAAAAAGATGCCAAAATCCTATGCCAATCCTTCATGACAGATAGGTCACTGGAAATACATCCATGACCGAAAAGTCTTGGCGAATTTTTAGCAATCCGAACATGGCAACTGCGTGAGCACTGCGGAATCCTAGTGAAGTGCTATTTCGACGGCGGAAGGTCTGGCACTGCATCAACAATGATCGTTTATTTTCATCGCTATAACTATCAAGTTTGCGTTGAACTTATGACTTCAGCACTGAGAACTAAATTCAATAACAAGTCGGCATCGATTGTTACGTCATAATTGGCAGCTGATGGAATGCACAATTACAATACACATAGCTTACCAGATCAAAGTAAATAAATGTTATTAATACTACAAAAAATGCTCATTGCCAAACGAAAAGCCAAGCAGAGCGAATTACATCAAAATTAGTTGTTAGTTTACTAAAAACCGTAACAGCCTGTTTCACCTTAATAGGATCATCAGAAGGAACTTAAATAGAATTATTTGGTATGGTATTAATTATTTGAATACGTTTCTTCTAAATTGGAAGTATATATCCAATACCCATGCACTACTGTACGGTATAACTACAGTGTAGCCTACTGTACAAGCATCGTTCTTCATAAAACAATAAGCCACTTTAGATGCAACACCATATTGAAAGAGGTGCTCTGACAGTATCATTGAGATGTTTCCATCAATAAAAACACAGTTACGGTACCGCATTTCTGCTGTCAAAGTGCATTCTTGGAGAAAATATATGTAGCCTACTTTAAGATTGCATAGGATGTAACGTTGATTTTGGCAAAAACTGATTATAGACTACGGTACAAGATAGTTTGGGTTTTGCGTCCATAACAATTTTAATCTAACAACTACTCATGGCCATTATTAATCCTTCAAATTTTAAGTACCATCTCCAATACTGATTGGCCTGCTGGTACGTCGCTTTTTTAGCCATTTCCTTGTTGTTCCGGACACTTTAATAAAGCAGATGCAATGCGTTGTGAGTAATTGATTACATTAGGCTATACGTACAAGTACAACGTTGGTAATTAAACACCCCAGCTAGAAAAAAATTAATGTTTTTACATCGCTTCGACGATAAAATGATGCAAAAGGACAATGTTTGCTTGCTGGGATAAACCTAAGTTCTCACGGTCCCCTTTGCTTTTTGGAGGAGTCCTTCCATGAATTAAAGAAAAGCATCATGGTTCTACAATTACAGAAAGATTAATTATACGAGGACCATACGATTAACAGCTGATATCACTTTGCTGTATTCTGAAGAGGCTCTACTTCTTTTTCCCAGAAGTTCCTTCGATTTTTGCAGAAGCCTGTTTTGACCGAACAAGGTTGCTGCACAGACAAAAACTCGTCGTTTTCCATGGTGTATAAAGGCCACTCCACTTGGACTGGGACTCCAATGTTTGGGTTTCTGTAAAATATGGCAACAGGGAATTACTGAAATGGGATGCTGCTCTAGAAGTCTCACGAAGGAAATTACAGGAGGATAGGTGAAGAAAGCGATGTACGGAATGAAGAGAGGCAAAACAACCCCTCCAAGTGGTGTATCGATTTGTTCATGGAATAACCTATTGAGCTTGAAGCCTTTGAGTGGGTTGTTTCAGAAAATTAGTGACGGCATGATAAATGATGAAGAAATACTAATAGATTGAGAAAACGTATGCTTAGTAGAACTACAAGAGAGGCGTGGGAATATTGACGCCCCAGTAAAATAAAAGATTACTTACTAAGTGACAAACACCATTTCTGTGATTATTTCATGCCAGAAAGAAAAGCGGAGATTTATTTTGGTAGTTAACTGTATTTGTGTGATTTCATAAGTGAAAATAAGCTTTTTTGATTTTGACGAGAGTTTTCAACAATCGGAAACTTTACTCTGCCAATCTCGGAAAGCTTCTTTAAGAGCTTAATCCTAGCAGTATCGTATGCTTGTAGAGGCTTTGAACCACTAACGCAGGCCCGGTCATTGATTTTGGCGAAAACTGCGATGATAACCTACATCAGTAGTTCTCAAACTGTGCGTCGCGACGCCCTGGTGCGTCGTTTCAATTTTCCAAGGGCGTCGCAGAAGAGTTTCGTTTCGTAGATGAATTCAGTTTATCTTATAAAGATGAGGTTAATCCTTTGATTAGCAGTTTCAGTTGTCATCAAAGTTGATAACTTCATTAAAACACGCCCACTGAAGTCAAGAGTTTTAAAAAACTTTGTGGAGAAATGAATGCAGCGCATCGGAGTTTGCTCTTTTAATTTTCATCCAAGTGGCTTTCGCTTAAAAAATTCTTTGAACTTTTCTACGAATTGGTGGATGAACTTCAGGCTTTTTTTGCAGCAAGAAAATAATCCACTTGCAGATTGTTTAGCTCAGAACAATTTCTTATTGAAATTGGCTTACTTTACTTGTGTGATATCTTCACTATACTGAACATTTCTATGCAAGGGCCGAATAAAAATGACATTTCAGATAAAATTGCAGCATTTGTTAAAAAGCTGCTATTGTGGAAGGAAGATATAGCAAACCTGTCTGGAAGCTCTCGATATTTCACTTTCTTGTCCAATTTGCTTGAAAAGAAAAGTATGACGCTGCTTTCAAATTTGTGAAGCATATTTGGGCAACATTTGTCCAAGCTCGAGTCGAAATTTGCAAAATACTTCCCGAAAAATTTATCAAACTACGAATGAATTCGTGATCCTTTTGTCCAACCTACTCCACTGTCTTTTACTGCACAAGAAAAAGAAGCCTACATTGACCTTTCTTGTGACAATTCCCTGAAAAGGATGTTTAATTCAGGAAATCCGGCAAATTTCTGGATTTCAATGAATGGCGATTATCCAGCTTTGGTGAAGAAAGCACTACGAATTATTATCCCATATGTCACGTCATATTTATGTGAAGCAAGATTTTCTGCCTTGGCGGTGATAAAAAGCAAATTTCGATTACCAATAAACACTGAAAGAAAAATGCGGGTGGCAATTTCAAAAATTCTCCCAAGATTTAATGAACTTTGTAAAAACAAACAAGCCCACACGTCACATTAAATAATATGCATTGCTTTTTGTTGTTGTATCAACAAACAAAACTTTAATAATAAGTTTCCTCATTAACTTTTATTTGCTGGTGCGTCGCAAGTCCAGAAAACTTTTCCAGAGGCGTCGCAACAAAAAAAAGTTTGAGAACCACTGACCTACATAATAGTTTGGGTTTTACGCGCATAGTTGTTGCATCCATGTAGGTTCAGTGGTTACGCGACCGACTTAAGATCACGCGATGCTGGTTCGGCTCTCAGGGTATGCGTTTGAGCAACACCTATCAGGACTGCTCTCCATTCAGCGGCAACTATAGTGGATAGAATTATTTTATGGCAACAACATTTCAACAATCGGAAACTTCACTCTGCCAATCTCGGTGGCCGGCCCTGCGTCAAAACCCTCTACAAGTATTCGAAACTACCAGGAATTACTTATCAAGGCTTTGTCAGTCCGATGATAAAGATTCAAAACCAACAATTGACAGAGTGAAGTTTCCAATTGTTCAACTAATGTCTGTGAATTATTCCATCTACTAGATTCCGCTGCATGAAGAGTAGTCCTGAAATATGTTGTTCACATCACGAGAGTCGAACCAGCGCCACTTGATCTTGCAGTTTTTTCGTATAGGCTGGTCAGGCGCTAAACCAAGCTTCATTCAAAAAACAATTGCAAAAAGATCTCTGTGATTGGGCTAGCTAGACCACAACACAGATGCTTACACTATGATACTACCTTGAACAAAGTTTAAAAAAAAAGACAACTCATTTGAAAACATTTTTAACATTTAAGACGATCTAAAATACACTTTAAACACATTTAAATAGTCTTAGCATAATAGCATGCCATTCACTTACCCATGTTTTGCAAAGTTTGTTAAATATTTCATCCATTCTCTGCTCAAGTCTTTTTCATCTTGATTGAATTTGACGTCGATGCATAGCTTTGCTTCATCAAAAGGCATCCCCAACGTAAAAACAAGGTCGTCACAGTGATCACATTCACAAAATGGAACTTTCTTGGCACTGGCAGGTCCATACTCAGGGTCATGAGAATACTTTAACTGTTGCGTCATCTTATACACGTAAGTTGGATTCTTGCTTTCTGTCGGCATGAAATTAGCATTGATTTAACAATATAATCATGGACGACAAAATAAAAGATCGTCCCAATGTAGCCTGCGCCAAGTTCATTTTGCTACTAGTTCACATTTGTTACGCTAGGCTACATGTTTTTTTGTTGGTGTGTACTAGAGTTGGTTCATTTTCGTAGTTTTCACTTCAATTACATCATCAAAATTGTTATTCAGACTCAGGGATATCTTGACACTACGGGATGCGAAACTCGAAATCTGCCGGTCCAACTTAAGGGCTAACTAGGCTATATGCTGTTTACATTGTATTGAACAATACCGTGTTACTGCATTTGATATTTGTTTTACACCGACTGTTTTCACTTAATCGTTTTATTAAAGTTGTATTTGTTAGCTTATGTTTTTGACAAAAGTAGGCTATTAATAACCCATAAGTTTATTGCCTATTAGGCTACCGTACATAATAAAGTTAAACCATAGGCATACGAAGCCGAGCAACGTTATCAAGTTTAACATATTCAAGTTTATTTACAGAAACACAAAACTACGCAACAAATTAAATATCGAACGTTTTCGACATCACAAGATGTCCTCTTCGTATGCCTATGGTTCAACAAGACAAACTCTCTACCGAAGCTCTATCATAATAATGTTAGGCCTACATGAAAAACGGACAAAATAAGAAAAACAACGACTATTGCCTTATTGCGCATTAACTTGGCCCACGATTTCAAGCTTCGCATCCCGTAGTATCAAGATATCCCTGTTTAGACTACACCAGGGGTCACCAACTGGCGGGCCGCATGCGGCCCGCCACGCTGTTATGTGCGGCCCGCGGAAGGTATCAGCGCACAAGTATAACCAAAAATACTTTTCCTGAGAAGTTAAACAGCATGAAGGCAAAAAATATTTTCCGCGAAGCATATTTTCGCTTTGCATACAATTCCACAGACCGATCAATCACATTTTAGTTCTAGGTAGCAGGTAGGAGTCGTTTATTTAGTTTAAAGTTATTCCAATGCGATGTCCAGCCACACTGTCCCAGTGGTTGATTAAAACGTTTGTTTTCGAATTTCGAAAATGTCTGTGAGCATAGGGTTGCTTATTAGTTTGTAAATGTCCTGTAAACACTAGTGTGCGTTTCACCGTTATTGGGTTTCACGAGTAGTGTTCTTTTATGCAAGTTTTTGTCGGCAAAATTGGTCGGTGTGCCAACTCAATTTATAATAAATTGGAAAAATATTATATATAAATTAAAAGACTTTTTCTGGTTCTTGCCATGCTAATAAGCACACAGCAGGTGGCATTTATCTAATAATCAAGGAAAGACGGTTTTACAAACTCTCACAAAAAGGATGAAAAACCAATTCATTGCTTTTTTAGAGGGAACACTGTTCATAAGTTACGATGGAGTTACGTTTTTTCGTGTGATTTTCACAAGCGTTGGTTTCATGGTGCCTGGTTTCTTCTCCCTGTTATTGGAGCCTATTTTTCGGTGATATGTAGCGCCATTTTTTTTTTGACCTAAAAAAAATTTTTTTGACTTTATTTTTATCAAATTTTGACTTTATTTTGTCCCAACGAAACTCCTTATTTCTAGAGGTCACAGTTCTTCCTTGAATTGATACCAGTTACCCAAACATAATTAATATCTTGTCGATTTCAGACCCAAACGTGTTCAATAAAAGGGGCTTGTTCAATAAAAGTTTGCCTTGATTGCGATGCTTATCAGTCACTCCAATCCAGCTTGATGGCGTTTACTTTTCCTGTGGCTTTCAACAGAATACTTTTTATCGCACTTCACTATAAACTAGCAAAAATTGCATCTTAAATCACCCCTGGGAGTTGCATTAATTTCATCAGAAAAATCTCGACAAATCTGTCTAACTATTGCTGAAGACGATTTAGCTTGCTTAGGCATATTTGTATAACAGAATGTCAGTAATCTATTCCTAAAATCCAAACTGTTGATCTTCGAAAAGACCACGTTGGTGAAGAGGAAGTGTTTTATAAGAATTATTTAAATACTTAACAATGAATAAACAATGGACAATTTGCAAAAAAATTTACTTCTGATCCAAGTGGGCATTCCTGCTTTTGTTTGTTTGTTTATCTTTATCTTGCATTGCGGGAAAGCGGACTTGAGCGCTATGCATCGGTGTACGCAGTGGCGTACGCAGGATTTTCTCAAGGGGGGGGACATTGAGAGTAGCGTAGCCAAGAATTTTGAAAGGGGGGTTTTTGACGACCGGCGGGCGAAGCCAGACGGCTTTTCGCTTAAGACGACACCCAGCGGCGGGGGGTCTGGGGGGCCTCCCCCAGAAAATTTTGAAAAATTATTTTGAATTTGGTGCATTCTGAGAGTATTTTCAACAAAAATGTGGGTATGAATATTCCTGTAAAGTGGTGCTGTCAGGTGGCATAGCAAAAGGATAAGATCATGTTTTCTTCGGCATTTTTCGGAAATAAAGCTAAGTCTCTATGTTTTCTTATTGTTAATTCCTGGCTGAGATGTTTGGTATTGGCAAAACTCGCTCTTTTAATGCAATTTTCTTTAAAATTAGGCAAGTTTTTTTTAGACTGAAACCAGCATAAAGAGACTGAAAGCATCATTCTCAATATCGTGACGTCACACGCGTGCCAAGGTGGGGTTGTAACCCCCAAGGCCCACCCCCCCCCCCCCCCCCTTGGCTATGCTACTGGCCATTGATATCCCAGACGTTTTCATGATATCCCAGTATGGTTATAGTTTAGACTTTATCCATTTCTCTCTCACTAATCACTATAATAGGCTTACAGAACACTATGCTACATTGGCATACCTGGGGTGGGGTAGGTGGATTGGGCCATGTATTTCGTATTGGCTTAATTAGTCTATAAAACAACATTGTTGCAGTAATTGCTTTGACAAAGCAATGCAAAACATATTAAATGCCTTAATCTACGTCGTTAACTACTAAAACATTTTTAAGGGTGGGGGGGGGGGCATGGCCCAATGCCCCCCCCTGCGTACGCCACTGGGTGTACGCCTTCCGACATACACCTGACCCACGCTGTAGCCGACGGCAATGTCTGTTTTCGGTTGTCTACTCTACTTATGACTTAAATTTGGTACTACCCATTACTCGAAATCGATCACTGGGTAGAGGCAATTATCGTAAAGTTTCTTGCCCAGAGAAACAACAGTTTTTATGGGTTGCTATGGTTTAATTGTGTCACAGTTCCTGATTTACAATGCTTCTACGAGGATTTTGACAAAAATTACTCTCGAGAAACACAAAAAGTTCGTCAAAAGCGATAGTTTGACAAATTTTGACTTTAATCAAAATTTTGACTTTATTTTGACCAATAAACTTCTTAAGAACAGTCCCCTAGGTTCTGAAAACAACTTTATTCTTTGGTTCATGGACAGACAAATTCCTTAAAAAAATGGTTTTATTGACTTTTGCGGGCCCTAGTGATATGTTTGCAGGTCACTATTGTTGCCTGTATTGCAATGTGTCAAACATTTCCATGTTTACTGAAACTGCTAATGGCAAGACATCTTTTGTGAAGCGAAGTGACAACACCACTCTTGCTTGGCGATGAATATTCTGATGAAACCGTTCGCCTTGCTATAAGTGCGCAAAACAAGTGGCCTTGTTTTTTAGGCAATTTAAAAGAAGTCAAAAGTGTTCAGGAGCTTGGCCTGGCAGTAGCGTTGTTCGACTAATTTTGTTGCTGCGGTATTCTAAAATAAGTATTAACAACATGTAACGCTTGATACTGGGTACGAAATGCGTTCTTTTCTAGCATAAAGTCAACCTACCTAAAATTTTATTAGTGCAGCTCGCCACAGCTCTCCTAAGAGCCAAAGTGGCCCGCATGCAAAAAAGGTTGGCGACCCCTGGACTAGGCCTACACTATATTTACAATATTACGTTGTTAATTAGCTACTTTCAAAGGCGATTGATTACACGTTGAAATTGCCGAGACAAAAATTAAATTTTTCAGTATTTATGTTTATCGATGAGTTTTTGCAGTTTGATTTTATCAAAGACAAGGAATTGGATTTGATAAAGATTAGATCGCGATGTAGCAGAAGTCCATTTGGAATACCAACTAGCGGCTCAACAAAAGTACTAACCATGCTTGCAACTTAGGCTACCAAATTTTATTGTAATTTGGACCAAAATTATTTGAACTTACATAGCAACAAAAAGTCTCAATTACAATAATAATTGCACTTATATGAAAATGTATAATTAATTACATTCAATCGCAATTGTAATTGATCCGATTCTGGTGTGTGTTAACATAACTCGGATGCTTACTTGCATGTGCATCGGCGCTTTTACGCGCTGGAATTGTAAGCAGTACGTCTCCAAAAGCCTCTCCATAGGTTTTACTCCACTTATACTTTCCGTCTTCAAATAGCTTTTGGTATTCCTCTATTATGGCATCGTAAGCCGAGTCTGGTAGTCCTTTCTAAAAAGATGGCGGTTAAGCTACTAGGTTATGAAGAATGTAGGCTATACAACATCATCTTGTGATCAAAAATGTGTTTAGGCTACTATGAAGAAAATATTTTTAATCTGTAGCCTTTAAACTCTGTAGATGTAGGCTAGTTTAGCCTACTAGAAGGTTACGTAGACGTAGGCTTTGTTAGTTTTAAATTAAGTATAAGTAGCCTCAGCCTGCTGTTTGATAGATTAAAATTCAATTTGAAAATATAGGAAGCTTACACCAAACTTACATAAAAAATTGTACCAACAAAACCTTTTAGTGCATCCGAGCATTCTTTTCTTGACAATCCGTCGAAAACATTTGGAGAAAAATGCAAGTTCAGTATACCACATCCTTCTGTGTTGTTGCAGCCAAGTAAATAAGGAACTGAAGCAACTTCCCCTTTGGCAATCAGTTTTGATGTTTCCTCAGGAAAAAAATTTCCATCGACAGTGGCAAAAAAAAATTGCATTTTCTGCAAACAAAATTATTCTCATGAGAAAACCTTCACTTTTCATAACGATTGAACGTTCATAGACGTTTTGTCAAGGTCAAGGGTCCAACTCGCCACGGCCTAACTTCCTTTTTTTCAAATGTTTATTTGAACTTTGAATAGCCTACTTAGTATCATGAATAAAAGCTTCCCATATAAACGAGACAAAAATTTGGTGAAAAATGATGTAGTTCAAAGGTGTTTTCTTTTCAAATAAAAAGCATAAAACTAATTACAAATTTTGTGATATTTTCAGTAGGATCTGCAAGATTACGATCTTGATCTTCAAGATTACACTTTTTTTTTGGTGATCTGATTCTAATCTTCGAGATCACATATTCTTGGTGATCTTGATCTTCAAGATCATCAAAACTGGTGATCTTGCTCATCTCTGACTGAACTTCATGGTGTCCTCGTCAGGAATAGTACTGAATTTGAGTTGTACAGACAAAAGTGCAATTAAACATCACATTTTCTCATCTATAGCATGTAAAAACAACGTTTCGATTAAGCAATTTAAAATTATGTTCAGAGGAAGGTCTGAGTACTAAACCAAGATCTTGAAAGACCTGCACATAAAACGTAACAATCCACAGTTAAACAGACAATTATATGCTTGGGGCTCTTCTTTCTTGCTCTGCTTAGGCTATTTTAATGAATTCGTTTTTTCTACTTTGCCTATCTGCGTAGCCTACAGGAAACTGTGTCTGTACCACCTTATGTGATCTGTTTGCCGCCGTTTAATGCAGTTATCTTGTTTGGATTCTTATGAATAATGTGAAGTGTAATGCTAGTTAGAAGCGTCTGTGACTGTGATCACAGTACTGGCTTTTTTTTGATAAATTTATTCTTGAACTACTTCTTCTTCTTGTTTCGTGTGACACAGGATTGTTTAATTTCAGGGCAGGTGATGGAAAGCCAGGTGAGTAGGCTATAGCTTCGTCCAGTGCTCCTATACCATGCATTTCATTTGATACCTTGTAGCCTACATAGGACATTCAAGCATGACATGGTCAGCAGTTTGTTCCTCCGCGACGCATTCGCAGGCCGATGAGAAAGCCAAACCCCACTTTATATGTTGGAATGAAAGCGACCGACTCCTGTTCAGATTTTGTTAAGCTTAACCCAAGTCAGTCGGGGAAGGTCTATACCAGTGGGGGGGAGGCGTGCCACTGTGTGAGTTATAAAACCATGGAGTTTGGTATCGGCGGCACATCATGCTGCATTCCAAGTGTCTTCCATACAATGTGCTGCCCTGATGGTATGATCGCTGAATGGTTATAATAATTTAGCGGCAGCTAACATACAGTACAAAAGGGGGTCTTAACTTTAGTCGCCGGGAGGGTTCCTGAGGTGCGACATTGAGTTTTGCGTGGAGCAGGTGGTTGGGATCTATCCAACGAGCCAGATGCATAGCGGCTCCTTTTTGGTGAAGCTCAGCGGGTTAGAAAAGGATTGGTAGGTACTCTGTTGGAGTTGGGCCCAGGCATCCATTCACAGTTTGCAATGCGTTGTTGATTTGCCGGTCGGTGAGGTGGGTGTGGGCACTGCGGCACCAGGCAAGGACACAGTATTCAACGGTAGAGTGAACCAGAGCCAGGGTTGCAGTCCGCTAGGTGTCAGCGCATCCACTCCACGTTGTGCCTGCTAAACGCAATGTGAGGTGTAGGCGCTGACACATTAAACTACTGTATTTTGTTCATCAGATGAAGATAAAATTACTGTATAATTGTTATTCATGACGAGAAAACTATGTGGTGTTGAAAACGTTCGATAAAAAATTTGTTTTAATCTAGCTTTTTGTGTGTGTTAAAATAAAAGCAAGTGCCGTATTGAATAACTGAAGGTAGCTACGAAAACAAGGGTTGTGAAATCAAATCACTGACAAACTCAGACTTTCAAAAAGCAGACCTAAGTTAGCTTTGAGGCCTCCACAACATAGGCTACATTTGGCTAGCGCAGGAAGCTAAATGTTTCGCTTACCGCGTACAAGGTTTTTACAGCTTTTATACAGTCGTCAACTGAAAGGGCTTTCAAGCGAGCGAGAATGTCTTTTTCATTTGTTTCCTTTATATTTAATATTTTTAAAGCTTCTTCATAAATAGGTGCTGCTGTTTTCAGTGGCCATCCTGAAATAAAAATGGATAAATGGGCTTAAGTAGGTAACCTAGCTTATGCATTAGTAGCTCATAAGCAGCAAGCTAAAATTAACAAGACAAACCAATGACCACCTTTAGAACTGGTCATCGAGTTTGACAACGCGACATTGCGTTTTCCGTTCAACTGGTATTGTCTTTAAATTGTTTCATCCACATAAAAGTTAGGTAGGCTTACTGCTGAATGAAGCAGTGGGTTAACCACCGTTATTTGATCTTGCATGTTTTTCTTTCGCTAAGTCGAGCCTTTATATAGCCTAACTGGTTTCGG
Source organism: Aplidium turbinatum (assembly GCF_918807975.1). NCBI lineage: Eukaryota > Metazoa > Chordata > Ascidiacea > Aplousobranchia > Polyclinidae > Aplidium > Aplidium turbinatum. The sequence goes on from NC_137472.1 coordinate 54,813,307, forward strand.
AATGAAATAGCCTACTTCAGTTTTGATACATAAGATAATCAATGAAATTCACAAGATGACAAGAAAACAATAGCTCATTGCTCGACGCTGCGAAGTATTTGTCGTCAGACTCTCTTTAGGATCTTGTCGTTAAAATGGAAAAAAACTTGTAGTTTACTCAGAAATAAGTGGCCTAATGTAGCGATTTTTTGAAGTTTAGCTAAGATAGTAAAAATCCATGTCAAAGTAGTTTTGTCCAAAGCTGCTAACATGCATCCCGTTCATTGTTTCATAACTGTCGCGCTCAAGAACGATATTACACAAAATTGGATTGAGATTGCCTGATAAAGTAAATCATTTGCAGTTGACAGATTTTTGACACCGTATAGTCATTAGGCCATATTTTTAAATGTGCTGTATAGTTCCTGCTCTTTCAAAAATATCAACAGAAATTTGGTCCAGAGACGCGTTAGGGCTGGACACAGCTGCTTTACAGAAAAACGACCTACGGATTGAGTTCATTCTCACCCGAAACGTCTATAAATCCGCTGAAAGAGATAGCTCGATGGAACAATCCACGGGACAAAGGAGAATAGATGTGATAATTTACAGACATTCCTCCAGCACTCTCGCCAAATATTGTGACATTGTTGGGATCGCCTCCAAAAGCTTGTATATTGTCTCTTGTCCACCTTGAAAATAAAGAGTACACAGCTCAACAATTTTGAATGAAGCTGATGAGGATTTAAGTTTAGGAGCATTTTCGAGATGATGTTGGGACACTGATCAAAAACATCCAGTTTGCTTCATGTAGGCTACTCTAATTTTTAAGCTATAGCCTACCGGTAGCCTACTGTATTTAAAATTTTAGAATTACGAAGCTGTCAGTATTACCATATTGTTGCATATGAAGGCTAGGTTAGTTGTTGCTGCTTTTTTTCCTGTGGTTGCCTAGATATACAGTAGCTACAGACAAATGTTGACTGATGTCATTTCACTGACAAAATCCTTATAAGTTATAATTAAATTGCAATTCTAGGCAATATAGGTTGCGCATAACTCACTTTAGCGCCATTACTTGGTCTAGCAGTCCCATATTTCCAGGGCAAACGCTCCCTATTCCCATTGATAAAAACCCGAAGATGTTTACTCTGTAGTTTGGAACTACAACGACGACGTCATTCATGGCACTAAGCACATTACCGTTGTACATGCTTTCAAAACCAGCAGTAAATCCTCCTCCATATATGCCAAATAAGACCTAAACAATAACTATTAAATAGATGTTCTCAAACTGAGGTAATAGGCTACATTGCTGCATTTGAATCGTAAGGTATTTTTTATGTATAAACAAACGATTTCCCAAATGCCACATTTGTCAAATTCATAGCCAGAGTTAGAAAAATTTTGCGTAAAACTTGATTCAATCGACTAAAATTTTAATTCATCTTCATCATCATCAGCCAGTCATGCCACTACTGGCACATGGCCTCCACATATGTTTCCACCCAATTCGGTCTTTAGCTGTTCTCATCCAGGTGATGCCAATCTTTTCTTCAATGTCATCCCGCCATCTTCTTTTCAGTCTCCTTCTAGTTCTTTTTTTGTACTTTACTAGTTCTTTTTTGGGAAATGTAGCAAGAATGACCAACAACAGATGGGCCAAAATAACCAAATGATGCAAAATAACGACTGAAACTGAAACCGGCCAGATCTGCTCTGCAGGCCTAAGCTTATAGGTTATGTTTCTATTCCAAGCCAACCTTTTTCCACTTTAGCTCACTGGTAGCTCCACTGCTAATTGTAGTTAAGTTAAATATCTGAGTTGTAAAATTACTTTAGTCACACTTTGTGAAAATTGAGTTATCACCAAAAATACAAAATGTTGTATGATGGTCAATGCATGTTCCCGTGCAAAATTTGATTACAAATTCGCTACAACACACGCTGGTATTTACATAGAAATAGATCATTAAACAACATTAAAAGAACTTTAACTTGCTTTATCTAAAAAGTCGTATTTTCGACGTACAGTAGCTCTTCAACTGAGGCCTTCACATTATCTCTTCTTTCTAGACACGTCAATGAACAAAGACAATTTTATGAAATAAGTGTAAAATTATCAAATCTTCAAAGCTTACTGGAAGATTAGCGCTTTTGGAAGGATTGGTTGTGTATATGCTCAAAAAAAGACAGTCTTCGCTCATGGTATATTCATCCACTCCAACTTCTCTGCTTGCCGCAGTGTATTGAAAGAACTCACGAGTCATTTCTGGGTCTTGAATAGGTTTGGGAGGGTCAATAGAACCGTCTAAGATTCCTTTCCATGGCTCGGCTCTGAAGCAAATTGTATGATATTAAAAATTATCAATTTTTTTTTTTTATCATAGGCCACATCTGTTCTGTATTTTCTTTGACAATAAAATAATTGAAAGCACGTGAAGCTTGTTTGTAAATTAAATAGTGTAGTTTTAAAAACGTTCTAAGTTACAAACGTTTGTTCTGAGCAAAACGATGTCAAAATTTTGCTTGTTTTCGAATCCACATTTGTTTGCGAAAAGTGATCGTCAGCACGTTTTTTGAACTGAAAATTGCAAATGGGCTTTACATTCAATTAGAGATGTACCGATATATCGGTATCGGCATCGGTATCGGTGATATCGGCCATTTTTTGAGTATCGGTATCGGCATCGGTATCGGCAAAATTTGGCCGATACTGTGGCCGATACTAAACATGTAAAAAAAGGCGTTTGCTGCGGATTTTCTGCGGAAGCAAAGATATAGATTTTTTAAAGTAGTAACTAACGTCACATTGAAGTAGAAAAATAACAACCTGTTCAAATTTTTGATACCTCACAGTCCCATGATTCCCATCATGCAGTCCCATCATGCGCGCACCTTTTGGCATTGTTTGCTTACAGTGATTCTTTCACTCAAACAAAACGTTTTGTTTCAGCAGTTTTGCGTTGTTCGATTCTTAAGTTGTGAAGGAGACTCAATTTCTCCAATATTTATCATTTGTGTTTTTTTTTCTTACTCTCAGCAGAGGATAAAACCAGGCCAAGACTACCCAGGTGGCGGATGTGTAGTTTTGCATCGTTTTTGCGTTGCTGGACGTTTCAGGGACCCGTGTGGCTTGGTTGTTTTTTGGTGGGCTGGTTCTGTCAGTTTGTGATTTGGTTTCCGCCTTTCGTTGTGGTGAACTCACCAGGCTTGAACAATGTTGTGGCGGAGTGGGTGGGCTCGGGGTGGGGCGGTGGGACTGGAAATCCTCACTGAAATAATCAATAAGTAGTCTTGTTGCGCCTGGGATGGCGGCCTCATTGTGGGGGGGGAGTGTCCTTCCCTGCTGTCGGCACGGGGCTGGGCGCTCACTGGTGCGGCGGGCTGTTGCGATTCTCTGGCCATAACGGTGTAGCTTCCACGCTAGCCATTTAGCCCATCCAATCAACTATATGTTTCTCGGCAGCCGTTTTGTAGCAAGAATTGAAATGGCTAGTGTGGAAGCTGCACCGTTGTGGTTGGCGGGTCGCGGCAGCTCACTGTGCTGGTGAGTGCTCAGCCTTGTGCTGGTGGCCGGGGGGGGGGGGGACGCTCCTTTCTTCGCAATGAGGTTGTCATCTTGGGCGCAACAAGACCATTTTGATTGGTTTGGTGAGGATTCGTGGTCCCATTGCTTTCTTTTTGGGCCTACTTATTCTGCCGTGACATTGTTTTGGCTTGGTGAGTTTATTGCGGCTAAGGGTGGAAGTTGAATCGCTGACTGGCGGAGCCGGCTTGCTGGGGGCAGCCGAGTTGCACGGGTTTTTTGAGCATTTGGCGGGGTGGGAGCGATGCAGAATTGTGCATTTTTGCTACCTGGGTAGTCTTGGCCTGGCAAAAGCTTTTCAACCAAACGACAAGCGCCCTTAGGTTGCACATTACTTGTCGAATAGTTTTTTGTGCGACTACACAAATCACTTGGTTTACATTTTACATCTTATTATTAATTATGATAGCCTATTTGGAGAGTTTGCGCAAACACTTTATTAATTTTTCAGAAACCCCAATTATGATGTAATGTTTCTTTCCTTATACTCCAATCATCAATTACGGTGGCCTTTCATTACTAAAACCTACTATTATGACACAACAATGCGGTTGAGATTGGATTCTTGAATCTTTAATAAATTATGCCAATTCAAAGCTTTTTTTAATAGTTTTATGCAAATAAGGTAAAACTTAGCATTTGATATAATTCCTTGCAAATACCAAAATTGCTTCTTTTTGTAACATCAAAGTATCGGCCAAAATATCAGTATCGGTATCGGCCTAAAAAAGTGATATCGGTATCGGGATCGGTATCGGCCAAAATATTGGTATCGGTACATCTCTACATTCAATCAACCTAGACTTGAATTATGCGTTTTTAAAACGACATTGGACTTACTTAACAACTCACTTTAACTTTTAAATCCAAAAGTGCTGTACACTATAGGCTACTTATTTTACCAAATCTTACGAAAACGATGTTTTGATGGTTTCGTACCATTTGATGAAAGCATGCATGACGTTTGCAAAGTATTGTATTTTTTTTATATAATTTCCCTTCATTTAATTCGTTTGTGAAATGGCTTTCTGCTTCTTTAATATAAAGTTTCAGAGATTATAACCTACTTGATGAGTCCGAAGAAAGCTAAGCTGTAAAACCCAATGTGGGCTACTTACTGGCATGGGGGCTCAAAGCGAAGTTCTCCAAGTGGGGGTTTAGCAAAGGGCAGCCTAGTGTAGTTGTAAACTTGCTTGCCACCAGGTTGCTTGTGAAGTAATCTCCCTTTAACTTTGCCAAGACCTGTTTTCACAACTGGGCATTCCGCCATTGTAAGAATTTGTTAAACTGTGACCCGCAAAAACTATAATAACCATGTAAATCTGCAATACATTCAGATTAAAATATGAATGAGGCTGTTCACCAGGTATTTAGGTAAATAGGCTAACATGATACGTTTTTCTGGTGCAAATTAGAATATTTCCAAAACTCTCAACAACTTCAATACAAAGTATGACTTTTTGGCTGTAAACTTAATTTTTTTAGGCATTTTTGTATCGAAGAGGACTGACTATTTTCCTGATTGAAAAATACAGTGGTGGTGCCTACATTTAGTTGCTTTGGTATTTTGAAGTGATTGGTTGGTTGGTTTTGAATCTTTATCCTCGGACTGACAAAGCCTTGATAGGTTATTCCTGGTAGTTTCGCATACTTGCAGAGACTCTTGACGCAGGCCGGTTACCGAGATTGACAGAGTGAAATTTTCCGATTGTTGAAGTGTTGTTGTCGGGGAATTATTCCATTCATTAGGTGCCGCTGAATGGAGAGCAGTCCTGAAGTGCGTTGCTCAAGCGCGCACCCCAAGAGTCGAACCAGCGCCGCGTGATCTTGTTCGAGCCGGCGCGTAACCACTGAGCTAACGGGGCGGACAAAGTGAGAAACCAAAGTAAGTCAGCATGTTTTATTTTGTTAATAATACTGTGTTTATCCAGTCCATCTGTCACTAGCCTACTGCCTAAATTTCTACCTATTTCTTTTTATGTGTTTATAAAATAGCTTGCAGCAGACATTTTTGAGGTCATCGGCAGGAGAATCTCAGACATGGAGAAACTGATCAAAGCATTTCAAGAACAAACAAAGCTGCTACTGGAAATATGACAAAAGATGCAAGCTCAAAATTCGAGGCTAAATCCTGTTTCAGCAACACAATAGTAGGTGTCTCTACCTAATAAGTTGGTCGGTTTAATTCCACGACTGAAAGGTAGTAAGATTGGTACCAAAGGTTCAATAGGCTATTTTTGTAGCGGTACATTCTGTCCTGCAAAACAAGAAACCGCAAGTTTTTCTCACAAACCAGGCATCCACTACTGACCGCTAAAGAACTGGCAGCCGTGTATGTCAAGCAGGGTTGTCAGATTAGTTGTAGCCTTCCCTTCCAGATTGCATGCCAGTTTGATTCTAAATTATTCTAAATTTATTCTAGACATTTCATTTCAAGTCTAAAACAAAATACCATTAAATACGCAGTGTATATTGTAAATATGACATTACTTACAATAAGTAGTGGTGAGAATCTTCATGTTGAAATGAAAATATCCCTAAGATAAGATGATGCCAGCACATTTTTTATCAAGTTTTGTAGCCTTTGTTCACCCCAATTTTATGTCTGTGCCTGCGTGCTTGTTGAAAAAGTTTGTCAAATGATTGGCAGTGTAAACGATGTATGCTGACAAATGAACACAGCAAGCGAAAGAACAACTGTTTTTTTTCTTTATATCATTAGAATTCTTGAAAAGTGTACGTAGGGTTGCCTCCTGCTGAGAAGCCTTGCCCAGTTTTTGCCCGTTTGTGTAAGAGCTACCTTAAGTTAATCGCTGTATATCTGCTAAAAAATTTCATACCGTACGTACATACAAATATTAGCCTACCCTAAAAGTGTTTCCACAAAGCACTACATATCATCCATTATTTGAGTGTAATTTTGCAAAAATTTTCCAGGGGGCATGCCCTCGGACCCCCTAAAATACGCGTGCCTTCGGAACGTTCTTACCCTCCCACAAGTTTTATTGCTTCCCTTCAATCCCTTGCTCAACCCACCAGGATACGCCACTGCGTAGAGCCATATTCTTCCTACAATAAACTTCACATACGCTTGGATTTTTGAACTTCTTATCTAACTGCTTTGATGCAACAAAATATGAAAATCAATAAATATCGTAGCGGTACTTAACAATAACTATGGTACTGCATTCTGTAACAACCTAAAAACATAACAGATTAAAAGTAAACTTAACATACGTGGAAATACAACCCAGTGTTAAGTGTGCGGAAAGTCCTGTCAGCTAACTAGGTTGCGTCACACTTCTCACAGACAGGCTTTCGTGCCAGAGAGCGTTCAATTCAGCAACAAAGTTTCAAGCAAAGAGACGGAATTAGGACAGAAAGTTACGCGCACGCGTTGCAGCTACTAAATGCAATGAAAAAAAGACAATTACCGAAACAATCTAGACTTGTCTAAACAATCCCAATTTGCTTCTAAAAGTTATTCCAGATTCCAGACATTTTTTTTCCCTACTAGACAGTTCGTTTTGATTCCAGATCTGGAATCAATTATTCCAATCTGACAACCCTGATGTCAAGTAGCCGCCACCTGTGACTTTTTGTCGATCACAAACAAAGCAGACAGGAAAATCCGTCTTTGTTACATTGATTCAACGTCTGCAGACGTTAAATGCAACTAATCGCAACTTTTTCTCAGTGTTGTGCTAAAAGGAAATGTGATCAAGCATATGTCTGTTTTGACTTTTACAGCGATCAGATTGAGATAATGGCTGCTTTATTTAACTTACACGAACTCTGTTAAAAGTTAAAACATTCAATTTTTACAACTACAAAATCATCCCTAATATAGCCTACATAGATTATGAAAACTTTGAGATTCTCAGACAGCAAATAAATCAATCGTTTTTTACATTGATTTAACGTCTGCAGACGTTGAAATAATGTAAAAAACGACTGTTTTGCTGTCTGGTGTGCAATCACTCAGTAAGAAAGTTTTACAAAAATGAATGCTTGAAGTATTGCAACTTTGTAGCGTTTTTGACGCAATGCAATTTGGCGTTGAATAGGGAGTAGAAATCTACTCCCAAGCTATGTTTAGCACAGCAACGCAAAAACGCACAAAAATATGATGTTACATTATATCAAAGTCTGTTTATACGTCATAAAACATGCAACCTTGCCTAATTTTGAACGTACTGACCTCGACTAACAAGAGAAAACAAGCAAAACTTTATGTGATCGAAAGCAATAAGGATTTCAATAAAGATTGCTAACAATGTTTTTGAAAGAACAAACTTATTGTTGACGTATTCTTGGAATGTTATTATTTTTTCTTCGATTTGCATTCACGTTTCGAAAACAAGAACGTTTCAAATGTATGTATTGAACAATTAAGTGACCTGTAACCTCATAACTGCTCATCCCTGATACTTTGCAAGTTTATTTCAACCAGAAAATTCTCAACCTAACATTATTAAAACATTATTTTAATATTAAAAAAATGCAACTTCGAAATGGTTGGGGGTACTTTCTCTCCGTGCCCCTCAGACCCTACGCTACTGAGTACGCCTATACCACATAAAGCTGATACGAAGTAATTTGGCTGCGTCGTTGCCTACAATAAAAATATATTTTGAAAAGGTTTTTCTATCCAGGCCTGCTTTGATGTAGTTTAACTGGTCATTACAATTTACCCAACACTCTTTTATCCTATTTCTTTTCAATAGTGATATATCTACATTTAAGAACGTGCTGCTGGAGACCGGTTGTCCAATATACATTGTTGCTAGGCAGAAACTACAAAACTGCTAGACATTGCTGCAGTTTCATCGAAAACTTTGCACAGCCAATGAATACCATAGAATGCTTTAATTCAAAAGCTTTTCCTTCGAGCTGAACAAACTTGATTTCTTATTTGCATTGTCTGCATTTGTGCCATTAATGATTAACATTGTATTTGCGTACGAACTTCAATAAAGCTTTCTTGTCCATGTTTTTAATCGATAGCTTATCTCAAGGTTTTTATGACAATATTAATTTAAAAAAGGGATTTGGCAGAAGGTCCAAGGGTGAATGCTCTCCAGCCAACCAAAATGTCATAACTTAATCGTAGGTTACAAAACTATAAGCCTATACATCTCAAATTTACCTGAAATGTTGAGAAAGAGATATGATGCATGGATGAGGCATTATAAAGAAAAATATTTCCATACAAACCACAGTTTTAAAGTCTTGCTATTACATAGGTAGCCTGTAATAGTCTAAATACAAAAATTTAATTTTTGTTTAGAACGTTCATGTCAAAAGCTAATAAGCCCAGAGTTTGCAACCACGTAAAACATCCATATTTACAGTAAGTAAGCTACAGTAGCCTGCTGTACAGTATTACCAACAGGGCTGTAGAGTTGGAGTTGGAAGGATTTTGGTGTATCCGGAGTCAGAGTCGAGAAAGACCGACTCCGACTTGATACAAAACGATGCACAATAAAATTTTTGCAATAGATTGAGTTTCGCTTTTAACAACATGATTGTTGCTTACTTCATAATTTAGGTATTAATGAATCGATTCTTCATACCACATGACTAGGGAACTGTTTTCCGAAAGCTAGTGCAAACCGCTACTGCCACAGGGAACCCGCAGCATCAGGCTAAAACAGATCGTTACAGTATCTACATTGTGAGATAAAATTTTTGTTTGCAATCTTTTTTCAAAATATTGTTTCTTGTTCTCCGCATTGCGCTCCAAAACTTCACCAGAAAGCAGAAGTGTTTTTTTTTCAGTTTTTGTGAAAGCCGTCCTTTTCGATCACAACTTAAATGAAGTTAAATTTAAAAAAAATGAAAAAAGACACAAATTAGAACAAATCTGGCAACACTCAAAAATTTAAGAACACTGAACTCGGAGTCCGCCAGTTACAAATGGAGGTGTCGGAGTCGTGTATTGTTTTCCGACTTTGGAGCGTTGGTTATCAAGCCCTTTTTAGCTTTTAAGAAGTCCTTCTATTGACCAGTAAAAATTTCTCTCAAGCTTTGTGGCTCATATTGTTGTCAAAGTGCGTTATTCAAAGCGCATATTTCCAAGATTTTAACCAGCGTTGCTTGAACTTTATCTTCTATGCTTGTCTACTGAGCTATTTGAACTTAGAAGGTACAACCGATACAACATTTAATGCAGGCCACTTGCCCATGTTAATTGAAGCATATTGAAAAGCTATTTCCATGACCAGTCGTGTGAATAACTTGCATCTATAGCAGACATGGCTTTTATCAGTTTTCTCAACATCACAGATCTAGAGGAAGTAGTGATGACAGTGGGAGGAGTAGATAAAGCACCCCTCAAGGGAAGCAAAAGATCATGAAAAAGGTGCCGAAATGTTACATTAATCTTTTATGACAGGTTCCAAGAGGTAGATTGACAAAAAAAAGATTTCAGAATATCTTCAAAAATTCAAACAAAGTAATTGGTAATAGTAAGTGGTGGACACTTTGGAATCCAGTCGAAACGAAAAATGAAAGGTTTAAAAACTACTTCTGCATCCACATTATCAGTTTGTACATGAGTAGCCTATGCTCATTGCGGTTGCATTGCTTTTAATAAACCTTTTCAATACATGGAAAATTACGCCTTTAACGTTGAGTACCAAATTGCGTGCGGTAGGATGGCGCAGTCGATAAAGTGCTCGCTTTCCAATCATGCAATCCTGTTTCGACTCCCAGCTTAAGCTGGTTGTTGAAATACACCGCTCACCTCTACCAAGATGTAATAAATTGGGTGGGCGTAGTTTCTAAAGGAAAAGCGGCCGGGCCGCCCTACTCTGGTTAGTGCCGATGGCTTAATCATGGCCACCTGGAGATGCGGCCTGATTTGTCACATTTTGCAAATTTTGATTACAGCTACTGCTAGTGCTTGACTGACATTTTTTGAGATGTTTTTACTTTTTGCGGTTTCCTAATGATATAAAACTTTTTTGTTGCCTTGGGGAAGCAATAGCAAATGAGAAAAAGTAAGTTGAAAAACGCGAAATCAGACTGTTATTGAAAATTAACAGTCTGACTAAAATCTTCGAAATCAAATTTTCTTTGTTTTTCAACATGTGAGAATGTTGAAACCTATTGTGTCATCTGGGGAAAAGAATAAAGAAAGCGTAAAAATCTAATTTTAAGAAAAATTTATTTAAACGTTCGCCCAAAGTTAGAAAAACCTGGAAATTTCTGCAAAATGTGACAAATCAGGCCGTATCTTTAGGTGGCCATGGCTTAATATATATAATGTGAAACTTATCTTCTCATCTCCCGATGCTTGGATCAAGCATGGAACTCACTTTTTTTACCACATTGCATCTGTAACCAGTTGTCTTTGCAGGCGAGTACTTTTACCACTACTTTCTACGTAGTGGTGCAATCGTGTACAGGATAAGGTTCTCGTAACTCTGGTTGATAAAAAACACCACTTACTTCTATCCAGAAAATGACAGCCTACCTCAAGTTGCTTAAGAAAAACGGCGGGGAAAAAATGACCACCCTACTCTCGTAAATGCTGAAAACTTAGCCGGCTACAGTGAAAGCTTTTTTTTAGTGTGAGACCACCAATATCGTTTTCACTTAAGGCCTACATTCCAATTTTTTAGTCGTCTATTTTTGATGTCAGAAATCCCAACACACACCGTTTATGGTAAACAAAAATCAATGTATTTTATATGTGCAGTTAATAGTTGTCGTTCATAAACCAATAGGCCTATCTATAACATAATATTGACAAAAGCGCTATATCAATCTCACTAATCGCTTTCAATATACCCAAGTACTCCCTCAACATAACTAGTTTCAAACAACCTTTTTGAAGTGTGATAGAACATACCCTGCAACATAAAAGCAAAGGCCATATTTTCCGAAATCACGAAAACAATACATCAATGATACAGTACATTGAGTACTTTTACTAAAGATACGGTTTTGAGACCATGCTACACAGATAAGCAATGCTTTTTTTGGACACACTTATGTCAAAACCTAAAATAACGAGAGTTTGCAACCGCTTTCAAACTTTCGCAAGCGCAGTGTTGTCAAGCCCTTTCTATTTTTTCTTCTTAGATTAGTCCTTCCATCGACTAGCCTGGAGTAAAGAAAACAAACATACAGTAGTTTAAAAATTACTAAAATGTTAATTAATAGAAAACTACACGAATAAATTTGATATCACGTCGCTGTATTTTGAAGAGGCTCTAGCCTACTTCTTTTTCCCAGAAGTTAATTCGATTTCCGCAAAAACCTGCCTTGGCTGAGCAAGGTTGCTGCACAGACAAAAACTCGTTGTTTTCCATGGTGTATAATGGCCATTTCACTTGGACTGGGACTCCCACGTTTGGATTTCTGTAAAGATAAAAACTTTTCATCGCCACTTGAACCAAATTCGGGGTTAAATAGACTTATATCTTATAGGCTACTAGCATAATCATATCGCAGCGAACTGTATGCTGGAAGCTTAACATAGCAGAGGTTTAGCATACAGCAACAAATAGGAAAACACATTTAACATCTACAACCTAAAACACACTCTGAACATAATATTTACGTATAGCATTTCATTTACCCGTGCTTTGCAAAATTTGTCAAATATTTCATCCATTCTCTGCTCAAATCTTTTTCATCTTGATTGAATTTGACGTCAATGCTTAGTTTTGCTTCATTAAGAGGAATTCCCAACGTAAAAACAACGTCGTCGCCATGATCACATTCACAAAATGGAACTTTCTTGACACTGGCAGGTCCATACTCAGGGTCATGAGAATACTTGAGCTGTTGCGTCATCTTATACACGTAAGTTGGATTCTTGCTTTCTGTAAGTTATCGTACAACAAACAATAAATCCATGGAATCAATAGACTATTCTATATTTTTTTTATTAGAATCTTAGTATCACAATGAAACGTAAGTGATAATGTCGAAGAGTTTTTCTCTTGGGCCTATGTTTTTGATCTCCGGGGCTACAATTTTAGGGTGGGATGCACCACGAGCGATTTTTTGAACGGTCGATTAAACTAACCATGGTTAAATAATCGAGAAATCAGCTTGCACAAAGTTTATCTGTGGATCAGTAATCGGCATTCCAATCCCAGGATTACAATTGAAAAAAAATCCTGGGATTTAAGTTGCTTAATTATCAGATTTTCTTACTTGGAGAGCGGCAGCGGATCCAGAAAAAACACAATGAGGGCAGAGCTTTAACAAAGCCAAAATTGTAAAAAATGACACTGCAAAACTTGGTCCGAAAATAAAATACCTATTCTTGGGGTGTGGGGGGTTGACCTCAAAACAGTTTGAAGTAATTGTAGCCTACTTTGCTTTGGTCGCTTTTTGTTTATTTTGCGGGTGTGGATGTTCAAGAACGAAGTCTTCCACTTTACACCTCACAGTCCATTGGGTTGTTAGTCCATGTTTAAGGGCACATTTTATGAGTTCCTCCCAAGAAAGTTTTAGTCTATACTTTGACCCCACTTTGCTGTAATTTTGATACTTCTGACCTTCGAGATCCAGGTGGTGCTGTGCTCAACGTGTCCAAACCATTTCGGTCTGCCCGATTGAAGGGCTTCAATAATGTCTCTAATATTGAGCCTGCATAAAAAAGTCTCAAACCGGATGTTGTCTTCAGGCTTGACCAAGCAAGTCCATCTTACCATCGGTTAGCCATTACGTTGTAGAGATTTGTGGAGCCTCACTGTGCATGAGGCCGTTTCCATATGTATGGAAACGAGTATCACAAATCAAGAGGAAAAGCGTTGCAATAGACAAAATTGTCGGAGTTTTCCATCATCACTAGTGGCAGGCTTTAGATGTTGACGTTGTCGTTGCGGCTGCACCTGCTAATCACGTATTGGACATTTTGGAGCGTTTGCTAATGACGTGATATTTAAAGTAGCCTACCGTCTTCCTTCCGAAGTATTGCCGCCCATATGTAGACACTTGACGATGCTTGCTAATGTTGCCCTTATTCAGAGCCATAGAGCGTTACACTCCTCACACAGCTGGAATAGACTTGACCGTTTGATTGTAGCGTAGCAGGGAAGTTGCTTGCTTGTGAAGAGAAGAAGTTTTCTGAACTTTTTTCAGACTGACTTGCACTGCGTTGTGCCTACAAGCTCACATCCCCTTCCAGAAGCCCAGATAGCAACAGTCGTAGTTGCAATTTAGTTTTACAAGATTGTTTTACATGACCACAAAAAAGTTATAGCAACAAAGTCTATAATTGTGCGGGTAGGCCAATAGTGTTGAATAGTCTACTAATGGTGTTTTACCTCATAGTCTAACTGCAACTTGTTTCAATCTAAAATAGATTACAGTAATATAAGTTTGAACTAGTTGAATAAGCAATGTGTTTATTTTGAAATATTGCATAACTTGATCAGTTTTTAGAGCACATTCAAAAATCTCAACCGCTTGCATCCATCAGTGATGAAAACTTGAGTAGGCTACCCAATGCTTCCTATTAGTGTTAGGTCATGAAAATCTTGCTAGGCTACAATCGGCTCCTGAGAAAGCTAAAGAAAACGCTGTAGCCAAAGCTTGAGGGAAAATTGGGTGTTTTACAATTTTAGGGTGAAATGTGACCAATTGCTTTTCTGGATCCGCTACTGTGGGTGAATAGCAATTAATGCATTTTTGATGCATCCAACCCTTTCTTGCTCGTTTTCGTGTGTTTGCAATATTACGTGTCGCTTACTTGCATGTGCGTCGGCGCTTTTGCGCGCTGGAATTGCAAACATTACGTCTCCATAAGCCTCTCCGAAAGTTTGGCTCCACTTAAACTTCTCGTCTTCATATTGCTTTTGGTATTCTTTTATAATTGCATCGTAGGCTGACTCTGAAAGTCCTTTCTAAATGTGTACGCAAGGTTAGGTTGTTATCAATGATTTTGATCCACAAAGCATAATCTAGCCTAGCTTACGATTGTAGGTAAAAATCCATTACAAAACATTGGTCACAGCGGTAAACCATAATTTCTTCGTGGGAAAATTGTAACTTAAAGTTCCCGGATCCGTTCGTCTGCATATAATGACCGAAGAAACACACACTTGAACTTCTTTTCAAAAAGTGTATTTCTGTAAAAATTAGCCCACGGCTACCGAAAACGAGGGGGTGCAACGCGTACACCACTGAAAACTGTCACTACAGAACAGATTACTTGGATAAAAGACGGAACCTTTGTCCAGCTAGCAAGCACTAAGCCAACAGTTAAATGTGCGGCCAACTTTCAAACAATCATTTTACGAATGACCAGAATAGCCCCTTCGGTCACCAGACGTACAATTGTACATCATTTTTAGATGTTTTTTATTAGCCCAAGCGTTACAGTAGGACATTTGAATAACTAGAGGTACAATTGTACTGATAACAGTAACACGTGACAACAGTTTTGGCTCTGAGCGTTCAAGCGTTGAAACCGCATGTCGACTTTCAATCAAGATGGCTACCAACATGCTGGCAGCAAGCGAAGGTAAGAAAAATAACTGTTAAAATAACTACAAACCAAGGAAGTAAATAAATAATTAAGCGTGTAAGTTGAATTAGTAATCATTAAGGATCACGTAGAGAAAAATTTTATGTAGATCCTTACTAAAGATTAGCCTAGAGAATTTTTTGGCCGAAACCACGTACAATTGTACGTTGCGTGTCTCAATTTTACTTCAGGAGTAAAACGTGGTGCAGGTATAGTTTTTCTTGAATGTCTGCAATTTTTACACACTTACGCTCTAAACTAATACAGAAATAATTAATCTAGTTTTCTCAAAGTTTGGTATCATTGATTCAATCTTTGATTTGAAATTTTTTTAAATAATCTATTCTTTTTTCTACATTTTTGAAGCCTTGATTTTTTTTTCAGCCCTACAAAAAAGGAAAAGAAAACCAAAATTGGTACCCTTAGATGATGTGCTGAATCGACTGGATGGGTCAGACATTGAGCTTTCGGATGAGGAGAGTTTTGATGATGATGACATAGACATTGATTATGTCCCAGAAACAACCAGGGTCAAGCCATTATCATATTTATCCAGTTCTGATTCTGGTTCCAGTAATACTGAAGGAGCGAATTTAGTTTCTAACACTAGTTCATCTAATTTGGCAAGACAATCAAAAGCAAAGAAAAAAAAGAACAGTGCAACTGCTACAACTTCAGCAAAGGAAAAGACAGTTATTGATTGGACTGGGAATAATTTCACTCCTGGCGACCTCAGCTGGAAGGACCAATTTCACATCGGAGAAGAAAAGCACTCACCACTTGAGATTCTCATAAAATATTTTCCAAATAAACTTTTTGAAGAATTTGCAACCGAGACTAACCTCTACTACATGAGAGAAACTGGAAATGCTCTCAATACTAGTGCTGGTGAAATTCGAAAATTCTTTGGTATGAACATTCTCATGGGTAATTTGAAGTTTCCTCGAATCCGAAAGTTCTGGCAACCCGCCACCCGTATTGACCGTGTAGCCGATATTATGCCAGTCAATAGATTTTTCAAAATACGCCAAAACATTCATATTGTGTCTGCAAAGGAACCTCCGAATGACAATACAAACAAATTCTGGAAAGTAGCACCACTCATCCATGCTGTTCGCAATGCTTGCCTTCAAGTTCCCAGAGAGGAATTTTGTTCAGTAGATGAGCAGATGATCCCTTTTACTGGGCGGATACCTGCAAAACAAGTGATTAAATCAAAACCTACCCCCGTTGGTGTTAAAAACTGGGTCATTTGTGGAAAATCAGGCCGTGTTCTTGATTTTGAACTGTACCAGGGAGCTGGAACTGGCATTTCTCCAGAGTACAAGAGTATGGGCTTGGGTGCTGCAGTCGTTTTAAGGCTAGCAGACTCTATACCAAGAAACAAAAACTACAAACTAATCTTTGACAATTATTTCACCGGTATTCCTCTGCTTAGAGAATTGAAGAATAAAGGTATATTCTCTCTTGGCACAATGAGAAACAATCGCATGTACAACTGCCCACTACTCTCTGAAAAGCAAATGAAGGCTCGTTCCCGTGGTGAAATTGACTCCAAAATTTCTGCTGAAAGGGACATTTGTGTCAGTCGTTGGCTTGACAATGGGATTGTTACACTTGCCTCAACTTATGCCGGCGTTGAGCCCATTGATCAAGTACAACGTTGGAGTGAGTCTAACAAAGAGCACATCATGGTCGACCGCCCCCCATTCCATTGCTGTCTACAATAAATTCATGGGTGGAGTAGACAAAATTGACTTTCTGATATCTCTGTACAGAATTAGCGCGAAGATCAAAAAATGGCCTGTTCGCTTTTTCTTTCATTTTCTTGATCTGGCACTTGCCAATTCATGGCTGGAGTATCGCGATTTAGAGCGGGAACATGGCACTCCCAAATCAAACATTCTTGATTTACTTGATTTTCGCGATGAAGTCGGTCGAGCTTTGACAACCGCGACGGTGCAAACAAGGCCTGTGGGTAGGCCTAGATCCCTGACCGACAATGACGGAACCCTTTCATCCCAGCCTAAAAGAGCTAAAATAACAGCCATGCCAGTGCAAGATGTGAGGTATGATTGTTTTGACCATTGGGCTGAGTTTATTGATGGACTTGGACAGACCTGCAGACTGGAATCTTGCAGTAGTCGAAGCAGAGTCCGATGTATCAAGTGCAAAGTTCATCTATGCTTGAACAAGCACAAAAATTGCTTCAAAGAATTTCACAAGAAGTAACAGACTGAAATGATTTCCTGCAATTTCAAACGAACAAGAGACTAATTTGAAACTGTTGAAATGTAGACTGTTTTGATTCAAATTCTTTCAATAAAAAACAGTTGACTTTGTTATGTTTGTATGAATAGATATATCTACATTTTGGTTAGTTGAGTCACAGACAGTGCAATTGTGCAATTAAGACAGTCACAATGCGTACAATTGTACGCCCCCCCTAATTTGCATATTATTAAAGAAAAATTAAAAATCAAATATTTTCCGAAGTTAGTGGCCTAAAAGACCTCTAGGGCAGAAATTAAAAATTTTCTTATAAAGAATTACTGTATCGTGACCGAAGGGGATAGATATCAATATCTCAAATTCACGTAGAAAGTAACTGTGACGCAATAAATGAAAGACAATTATGAAGTCATTCCAACAGGTGTTTAAAGCTGATGTAATATTTCCTGTTTAAACAGGCCCAAACAAGTCCAAACAAGTTTGACACAAGTCTATGAACGATGGTGCAATTTTGGCACATTTTCTAGCAACTTCCATGACGTAATATTCAGTAGACTTGAACGGTTTTATATGACGTTTGATTTGTACAGAGATTGGCCGTAACAAACATATTCATGTAGAAACAAGGAAAACATTCCGTCTGGGAAATATCCTTATTTTTTGAGAGAGGGGCTATTTTCTGAGTGGGCATTTTCCAGTCCGGTTTTTTTTTAATATGGGCATTTTCCAGTCGGGAAATTTTCCAGTCGGGAAATTTTCCATATGACGATTTTCCAGTAGAGATTTTCCTTATGGATATTTTCTGCAGATATTTTTTCCGTATAGATTTTTACCGATTAGGCTACTACCTAGCCTCCCGGTAAGCGGTTCAAACTTAGCCTATTAGGCAACTGGAGGTCTAAGTCATGTACTTACATAGCAAACTGTGCCAATAAAGCCTTTCAGCGTTTCCAAGCATTCTTTTTTCGATAATCCGTCAAAAAAGTGAGGATGAAAACCTAAATTCATGATACCACATCCTTCTGTGCTGTTGCTGCCTAGCAGGTAAGGAACTGGAGCAACATCCCCCTTAGCAATCAGGTTTGGTATTTCCTCAGGAAAAAAGTTCCCATCCAAAGTGGCATAAAAGAATTGCATTTTCTGCAAAAATAAAAAATTAAATGTCACTCATTTCTCGTTCCAGCCACAATCCTACCCTACAAAGTTGGGTAAACCTGATATCGACGGAGAAGAATTAGAACGCTCGATGTCGCTTGTGCCATGAAGAAGAAGAGTCACCAGAACAACTCTGTCTTCGGTGCCCAGTAGCCTGCTGATGACGGAAGGGTATTTTCAACTAGAGAGTCAATTGTTAAGAGAAATCTTAGTATCTAGCCTTTAGCCTCTCAAAAACAAACTAGTCTAAGCGCTAATGAGGATCATACTCAGTGTTGGGCGCGATAACTCATTTTTCAGTTAAGCGATAACGATAATCGATAAACGAAAAATGCCTAAAGCGATAACGATAAACGATAAATCAAAAAAAAGTTAAGCGATAACGACAAATTATCGCCGATAATGTCCGATAACGATAATTTTTTTTTTTCTTGATTAGCGCTGCCACATCCCATGCAGCACGACCTGTTTTCATCAACATGACGAAAAATCGAACATAATATACTGTAAATGGACAAAACTTTTTGTAAGTTATGCATGAATAGAATCGCAATAGCGGCAGTAGGTATCGAATCTTCAACCTCTTGATCCAGAATCAAACCACTGAGGTAACCGCCGTGCTTACAATTATACCTTCAGATACCAGTTGGATGCTTTTATCAATTGAGTTACACTGCCGGCCTGCCGCTTACGTGCAGTAGGCAAATTAATTAAATCAAATGAAAATACCATAAAAAATTTCAAACTTTTTTTTTGCTTTCCACGGGCTGTTTACAGCAAAGTCAGCAATAATTGAAAAAATTCCAAAAAACGCAAAATGCTTGAAAATTTATCAGTAATCTTAAGCGTTATTGGTAGTAAAAATGTGCATACTGTGAAATCCATCAAACTAGTCAAATTAGTCGTGTTTGTTCAAGAACAATAACATAATTATCGTAATTTACTGATAATTTCAGATAAATATTTCTGTTTTCTTTGTGAATACCATCATTAAAGCAATGGCAGAACGCTGAGTTGTTGAGATAAGAATTACAATATAGGCGCTGTATTATTAGTGGGAATAAAAATATTTGATTGAGCGTTGGCTATGTCGCATAGGTAAATCGTAGTCGTATCCAGGCTTACGCCTGGTGGTTGAAGATTTAGATTAAGTGGACGGGAAGGCAAGGAAGCCAATCTTCATGCCCACCTTCAGGCATGCCTTTAAGTGTCCTGCGAAAGACAGTGTCCTGCCCTTTCGATTGCCGTTCCAGCGCTCTCACCACTCGGCTATGCAGCATAGGTAAATGAGAAAGGTTATACTGTATTTAGCATAATTTTACCACGCAACTCGATGCGCCTATTATCATGCAAAAACTCCTAACTTACAAGATGCAAAAAGTGTGATGTCGGTCTGCATGTCAAATGCTTCAAGCAATATCATATTCTGCAATGGCTTGTTTCAGTGATGGTGGCGCGAAAGACCATGTTTCCGATGTAAAAGCGGCCTCGTATTGCGACACTTTCATAAACCACTTACCAATTTCTTTCGCTTCGCTTCAAAGGAATCTGTACCGCCTGTGCGCTTACATTTTAATTGTAAAATTCACTCGCGATTGCCCATTGCAGCAAAACAACATAAGACTTGTTGCATGCATTTCATTGCATTGCAATTTGCAACTCTAAAAATTATTGTGTTGTCAGGGCCGTCGCTGCAGGGGGCGTGCCCCTCCCATGACAACGACCTGTGCACACACATTTCAGGCACTGAAGAAGGACTGGTTTTAATTTTAGTTTCATGAACTAGGTGACTAGTAAAAATATTACTTTTCATGGCCTTCCACTTGTGTGTTGATCCGAAATAAAATTTATCGGCGATTATTTATCGGCGATAATCAAATATTGCCTTTGGCGATAACGATAAACGATAACTGAAAAAATAATTAAGCGATAACGATAAACGATAAACGATAAAAATTTATCGCCGATAATTATCGCCGAAAAATTATCGCCGATAATGCCCATCACTGATCATACTCTAGTGTCTAGTGCCTTGATTGCTAAATAGCTGTAAAACATTTGCATGTGTTGTTCTACCGTGAACTCCATGAAAAAAAAACATTTCTTTACAAGCCCATTAAATGGTAGCCTAATTGTTTATCCTAGTCCTAAATGGGCTTGCTGATTGGAGTATAACCATCAGTTAATAAAATGCTAACTTAATGATAAACAATAAACGGTTGCTTGAAAGGACATTTTTTGTTTCAAAATAGAGTAAAAGTTACTCTATTAAAGACAGTTAAAAACAATAAAATTTTGAAAGAAAAAGGTAGGCTATTGTTCAAAAATTTTTAGCCTTGCAGGTGCAGAAAAATGAGGATTAAGCCCAGTGGCGTACGCAGGGGGGGGGGGGGGGCATTGGGCCATGGCCCTCCCCCCCTTAAAATGTTTTAGTAGTTAACGACGTAGATTAAGGCATTTAATATGTTTTGCATTGCTCTGTCAAAGCAATTACTGTAACAATGTTGTTTTATAGACTAAGCCAATACGAAATACATGGCCCAATCCACCTACCCCACCCCAGGTATGCCAATGTAGCATAGTGTTCTGTAAGCCTATTATAGTGATTAGTGAGAGAGAAATGGATAAAGTCTAAACTAAAACCATACTGGGATATCATGAAGACGTCTGGGATATCAATGGCCAGTGGCATAGCCAAAGGGGGGGGGTTGGGCCTTGGGGGTTACAACCCCACTTTGGCACGCGTGTGACGTCACGATATTGAGAATGATGCTTTCAGTTTCTTTATGCTTGGGAATGATGGTTTCAGTCTAAAAAAAACTTGCCTAATTTTAAACAAAACTGCATTAAAAGAGCGAGTTTTGCCAATACCAAACATTCAAACATCTCAGCCAGGAATTAACAACAAGAAAACATAGAGACTTAGCTTTATTTCCGAAAAATGCCGAAGAAAACATGACCTTATCCTTTTGCTATGCCACCTGACAGCACCATTTTACAGGAATATTCATACCCACATTTTTTTGAAAATGCTCTCAGAAT
Source organism: Aplidium turbinatum (assembly GCF_918807975.1). NCBI lineage: Eukaryota > Metazoa > Chordata > Ascidiacea > Aplousobranchia > Polyclinidae > Aplidium > Aplidium turbinatum. Next base: position 54,834,798 of record NC_137472.1, read on the forward strand.
GCACCAAAGTCAAAGTAATTTTTCAAAATTTTCTGGGGGAGGCCCCCCAGACCCCCGCCCCTAGGTGTCGTCTTAAGCGAAAACGCCGTCGGCCTTCGCCCGCCGGTCGTTAAAAACCCCCCTTTCAAAATTCCTGCCCCCCCCCCCTTGAGAAAATCCTGCGTACGCCACTCATTAGGCCCACGCCCCACAGCTGTAATAATCTGTATTAACATTAATTCGATAAGTTTAGTAAACTTTCGAGTCAGAAGATTTGTTAATCTAATTTTTTTTCTGGCGCAAATTTGCAACCAAGAAGATGAGTCCATAACTTAGCTTTCACTACAACATGGATTTTAATCTTTCACAGCTTACTTTGTACAAGGTACGAACAACATCTATGCAGTCGTCAGCTGAAACGGTTTTCAGAAGAGCTAGGATGTCTTTTTTATTTGCTTCCTTTATGTTTAATATTTTCAAAGCTTCTTCATAAAAAGGCGCTGCTGTTTTCAACGGGAGTCCTGAATCAATAAAAATGAAAATGTATGATTTTTAAAGTTGCCAACCAGTGGGCCTGAATGCCTGATAACCTATTCGGGGAACCTATTTAATCATTATTACCATTTCCGCAGAAGTCAACCACTTTTAAGCTAACAGTTAGACAATTTACAGGAATTATAATTGTAAACTGCAGTAGAATTGGCTTACTCCATTGAGGTCACAAATCATAGGCCTACATAGCTTACTGACAAACTGTGTAAATAAGCAAAATACGATTTAAAATCACGCTACTGTGCATAGTAGGCCTATAGGCTACTGTAGTAGCCCCAGAGCCAATAAGAGAACAATTATAGGGCTCGATACCAATGACATTTTTGAGACTTTTTAAGTTTTCTAGCCCCTTGAAAAGGTTACTGGCCTCTAAAATTACACCGATCCCAGATCCTAAACTATATCTTGGACCCCCTATCAACGCTACTAAGTAGCCCAATAGTACTTTTCAATCAGCCACACTTCTTGATAGAGTTCGCCAGTCCAAGAGACGCCAAAAATTAATGTTAAAAGGGTTCTTCCGGCAACCTACATGTCAACAAGATCAAATCAAATCGGTGGCTGGTCTGGTGAAAATCTGCACCAGATTAACCGCTGTCTGACAGATGACTTCATTATGCTCACCCGGAACGTCCATGGCTCCGCTAAAAGAGATAGCTCGATGAAACAATCCTCGAGATAAAGGAGAATAGATGTGATAATTCACAGCCATTCCCCCAGCACTCTCGCCAAATATTGTGACATTGTTGGGGTCACCTCCAAAAGCTTGTATATTGTCTCTTGTCCACCTAGAAGTTAAAAATAATAAAATGATGTATCGAGAAAGCTCTGTGTGGTGCTTTTTTGTTGGTAGTCCAGATGATTAAGTAATTTAAGTGTCTTTGTATTATGACTCAGTCGGAAAATATGCACTAGCTTATGTCATTGTTCTATAATAGCCAGGCAATCTACTTGTATAATTTATTTGCAAGACCTTGTGTTTTTGTACTGGTATCATTGGTTAAAATACCACTTACTTTAGCGCCATTACTTGGTCTAGCAGTCCCATATTTCCCGGGCAAACGCTCTCTTTTCCCATTGATAAAAACCCGAAGATGTTTACTCTGTAGTTTGGGACAACAACAACTACGTCATTGAAGCCGCTAACAACATTACCGTTGTACATGCTTTCAGCTCCAAAAGTAAATCCTCCTCCGTATATGCCAAATAAGACCTAAACAATAGAAACGCTTTCAAATCAAAGTAAGATACAGGCCAGTATGCAGCTCATTGCGCTTCGCAAACCACAGACGATATTAATAAGCAAGGTATAGAGACGTTTTTTTGTTTGTTTTTTCAATAGCAGAACTGTTCGATGTATTTCCTTAGGGTGGAAAATTTGAGCAACCAACACATGGGTTTCAAAGTCAAATCGCAGTCATGTGTTGTCTATAGCTTACCTACCATTTCCTACAGGCTTGCTCATTCTCCTACTGCTGTAATAAGCTTATAAATTAATAGGCGAAAAAAGACTGTCATATTCTGCAGTTTTTAATTAATCATAGGCACTTTTCATGTACGGATGTTACTGTTTTCATGTACAGTAACCTATAGGCCACCGATTAACATTACAGTTCAATAAATGTCAAAACTTACTGGAAGATTGGCAGTTTTAGATGGATTTGTCGTATATACGGTCAAGTAAAGACAATCTTCGCTCATGTTGCTTTCATTCACTTCAACTTCCTTACTCATCACCATATATTGGAATATTTCGTGACTCATTTCCATGTCTTGATATGGCAGTGGAGGATTGATTGAACCGTCTAAAATCCCTTTCCATGGTTCAGCTCTAACATGGAAATGGCAATATGTAGTGACATATCCGCAGTGCAATGTACAGGGCAGCTGGGACGATAATGTGGGTCCGGTACCCACGAGGTTCACGGGTTTCAAATCATTTCAAGAATACAATTTCTGGTGTAAATGATAAAAGGAAACAAACACGCACCATTTTTCGTGTGACATTGTTTTTATGTTGAAAACGGTTTTGTATGTTCGGTGTGAATCTCGACTAATCGTTAGTTTGTCTTTATTCATTTGATGTATTTAGCTCACCTAACCAATAGCTAACCCAGTGATTCTCAAACTGTGTGCCGCGGCACACTAGTGTGCCGCCACAGATTCTCAAGTGTGCGCGAATCTTTTTCAAATTTTGTAAGAGAACTGTATAAATATTTAAAATAAGCCATTCAGACAAGCATGCGACTTAAAAGCGCTTTAACTCCTTCAATAGATGATAAATAAGCACATTGTGACGATGAAACCAATTATGGCATTGCCGATACAGCAGGGTAATTGCCACGTCACTATTGGGCTGCTGTGTTAAGCTATTGCTAACATTACTTCCCACCATTTAGAAGTAATGAATCAAGCAATCTTTCTGCAGAAGAAGAACAGCTCATTGATTTACGAAACGACCCATTTTTTCAAACGCTGTTGCCACAAAAAAAACTTGGATGCGTTTTGGCTGTCTGCTTCCAAATTCTATTTCATGATCCGCGCAAAAGCAATCAAAACTATATTGCCATTTGCATCTTCATGGCTATGTCAACATGGCTTTTCTGTTTGACTGAAATTAAAAGCTGTAAACGAGAGAGACTGCTTGGAATTGACGATAAAATTCGGGTATATGTTTGTCAACAATGCAACCTCGTTTCAGTCGAAGCTTATATTGGTATAAACAAGCACATCCATCGCATTGACACGTGAAAATAATTTTTTTTAAAGCATCTTTTCTTGATTTGTAAGTGTGCCGCGTGCGTTTTATATTTTTTCTAATGTGCCACAAGCTGAAAAAGTTTGAGATCCACTGAGCTAACCTCATCTCTAAACTAAGTAGCCTACTGCAGCAAACTAGGCTGCTAATGGTGCGAGGCAGTGACGTTCGGTGGCTTAAACCGTTGGGAAAGCAATTTGTAAATATGCTGCAGCAAGGTAGTAGGCCTAGGCACGAAGGGCGTAACCGTCGGGCGAAGCCCGAAGGCGTGTTGCCGAAGGCAACACTTCCAGCGGGGGGTCTGGGGGGCCTCCCCCAGAAATTTTTGAAAAACACTTTCAATTTGATGCGCTCTGAGAGCATTTTCAAAACAAATCAAACATAATTACAACCGCAAGCAATTTGTACAAAAAGCTGGATAAGTTTGCCTCCTGCGTATAGAAGCTTAACAAACCAAATATTGCATCCGCACCTGAACGTTCATTGGCGAAGTAACGTTACATCAACGCTGTAAATAGGGCAAAGGCATGACTATGAAAGCTAGTAGGCTAAAGTACAGTACATGGCGAGGAGACATCAAAAAACAGCAACAATTATTTCGGCATTATGATGCTTGTGCTGTGTACCGTGACGAGCACCATTCTGACGAGTTAGTCTAGCCGCTCTAGCGAATGTATGCATTGACGTCACTGGGAAAGCAAGACTCACCTGGTCTCACCATAACACATCTGATTGGCTAAGCAGCTGGTGACGTTTTGCAAAACGAGTGATGATTGGATAAAACGAAGGCGTTTTTTGACATTTTTGAATCTGGGTAAGCAACTTTGATAGTTGCTTACCTTGGAGCCTCAGTGATTGTTTCTGACAGAAGCGTTTGCGTTAATTGGCATTTATAGGCAAGACATGCGGTTTGGTGAGGATTTAGACTACTCACAAGCGTTACGAGTAATTCTAGTCACGAATACAGTAATTTTCAAGTTAAAATAGACATGATAAAAATAATAAGAAGTTAAACCTAGAATTCAGTCATTATACTTTGCATAGTTTTCGCTCAGGTAAGCACTGCTTTCCTTGCTTTCCCTCACCGATCGTCACTGGTGCGAGACCATCATAAGCAGAAGTACGGTACGATAAGCCTACAACGAAATTAGATGTGTACGCTAGATTTCTGACCAGTCACTTTTTGCAATATTTTTCGATGCATTTGATGTAAGAACTCAATTTAGTCAAATAATATTTGATAAGCTAATGTCTGTTTTATCAGTTTGTTCTTAAAATTAAATCATAGTTTACAAAATGTGTCTAAATAATGTTTTATTTTTTTTTTTTCCTTAAACTAGCCTTCTTTTCTAAAGAAGCCTAAGCAGTAAAATTAGTAGCCTATAAATATACTGTAGCCTATGGCCTACTTACTCGCAAGGCGGCTCAAAGCGAAGTTCTCCAAGTGGTGGTTTAGCAAAGGGCAGCTTAGTATAGTTGTAAACTTGTTTGCCCCCAGAATGTTTGAGCAGTAATCTCCCTTTTACTTTTCCAAGTCTTGTTTCCACTATTGGACATGCTTCCATTGCAAGAGTTCCTTGAACGATGAACCACAAAACTATAATAGGCTAATCCTGTAAATCTGACCTGATGTCAAAAATCAGCTTAAGTTTCTGCAAATAGAAACACGCTTTCTGGAGCTTAGTAAACAGATTTCCTTTTTCATGGTATCTCGAAATTCATGGAGCAAAGAGCTTTGGGGATACATCAGGGTAGACCTGCCTTTACAAGGAGCCTCTACAATACATATCAAAAACAGTTAATTTTCTGTCAGCTATGTGATTTCCTGCAATCAGTCATCTCCACTACGGGTTGCAGCTTGAAATTTTTTCTTTTTTTCTGATAACTTATGCAACCAAACGATTAATAGTGTTGAAGCTCAAAATATTAAGAGTAGCCTACACAAAAGTAAAATAGCCTGAGCGATGAAACCAAGGTAATTAACTTATCGGAAAGAGAAGATAGGCTAAGCTATTTTTCTGAGTTTTTTTTTTTCATGTAAAGCTTAGTCGTGATGCAGAGTAAATCGAACAGAAAATAAATTTGATTTTAGCTTTTATCATAGAACTGCAGAAAGTCTGATAAATTTGAAAACAAGTTTAAAAGGACGTGCTCATGGCTTACTGGACGTGCTTAATCAAACATTCATTCCTTGGTATATCTCAAATTTGTCATAATGCAGTAGCAAACAATGCCTGACCGTAGACCTAGAATATACGATTGTCTATTCCAGGGGTCACCAAATGGCGGCCCGCGGAAGGTATCAGCGTACAAGTATAACCAAAAATACTTTTCTTGAGGGAATTAAAGAGCACGAAGGCAAAAAATACTTTCCTGGAAGCATATTTTCGCATTGCATACGATTCCACCAACCGACCAATCAGATTATAGTTCTATAGGTGGGGGTTGCTTAAAGTTATTCCGATGCGATGTCCAGCCACACTGTCCCAGTGGTTGATTAAAACGTCTGTTTTCGAATTTTGAAATTGTCTGTGAGCATGGGGTTGCTTATTTTAAGTTTGCAAATGTCATGTAAACACTAGTGCGAGTTTCACCGTTATTGGGTTTCACGAGCAGTGTTCTCTTTGTGCAAGTTTTTGTTGGTAAAATGGGTCGGTGTGCCAACTCAATTTATAATAAATTGGCAATATATTACATATAAATTTAGAGACTTTTTCTGATTGTATTATGAAAATATTTAGCTTAGTAGGCTTACTGCAACACGTTTTTTTTTTTAAGAAATATGGAACGCTTCAAGATTTTGCGTGTCATCCTTGCGCAGGAGCCATGCTAATCTGTATCGTTCCAATTATAGTATATGTACTGCCGAAGCAAGTAGGCTACTGCAAAATGTTGTTAATCAACAAATTCTTGCCACGCTGATGAGCACCGCAAGTGACAGTTGTCTATAATAAAAGAAAGACGGTTTTATAGATTCTCACAAAAAGGATGAAAAACCAACTCATTGCTTTTTTAGAGGGAAGACTGTTCATAAATTACGATTTTTCGGTGATTTCCACAAGCGTTTGTTTCATGGTACCTGGTGTGATGATGTCTAGTTTAGCGTTGGTGGTGCCTTCAACATTTAGTTGCAGAATGGTCACTCCTTGACCTACAACAGCTGGTGCTGTTCGCCCTGACAAGGGCGCTGTGCTTGGTCTGGGGGTGCCATTCTGATGATTGTTCTTCCGCATAACTTTATAGCGACAGTTGTAGCAAGTTTAGTTTCCCAAAGTCGGTACTTGCGGGGGCGGCCACGTGGAGGTACTTGCTTTCGTCGGCAGAGAATGCTGCTTGTGAGTGTGGTGAAATGCAGACGGCAGCACACATTATCAAGGATTGCCGGCTATACAGACCTCCTCATGGTATGGAAGGCCTAGTTTCCATCGATGACGACACCAGGCAGTGGTTAACCAACGGATGCCCTGACATATAGCGACAACACGAGAGAAGAGAAGATGGTACCTGGTTTCTTTTTCCCTGTTATTGGAGCCTATTTTTCGCTGATATGTTTGCAGGTCACTATTGTTGCCTGTATTGCGATGTGTCAAACATTTCCTTGTTTACTGAAACTGTTAATTGCAAGATATCTTTTGCGAAGCGAAGTAACAACACCACTCTTGCTTGGCGATGAATATTCTGATGAAACCGCTCGCCTCGCTATAAGTGCACAAAACAAGTGGCCTCTATTCATTAGGCATTGTTAAAAAAGCCAAAAGTGTTGTAAAAGGAGCTTGGCCTGGCAGTAGGGTTGTTCGATTAATTTTGTTGCTACGGTATTCTAACATAAATATGAACAATATGTAACGCTGGATACTGGGTACGAAATGCGTTCTTTTCTAGCATAAGAGTCAACCTACCTAACATTTTATTAGTGTGGCCCGCCACAACTCTCCTTAGTGCCAAAGTGGCCCGCATGCAAAAAAGGTTGGTGACCCCTGGTCTATTCTATTGTTTAAATCACAGTACCTACGCTACAGCACTAGAAAGCCAACGAACAATAGAGTAATAGACTACATCACACTTTAGTCCTAGTTCTATTGGCTGCTTTAATTGATGACCGTTCTGCATACTTGATTTTTATGCGCAGTGTTTGCATTTACTACCAATCATTAACATGGTGTTTGCGTACCGCGACGATACTGTAGAAAAGTGAGGAAAAAGCTTGCTGGTCACATTTTGGTATTATCGTCAATAGCCTATCTTTAACAAAAGTTAAAAACATCCAATTTTTTAGACCAACCCAAAAAGCAAACATTTCGTAGTGACCTGATTGCTATTGCCAAGTCACATAAGCTTATGAACCACAAAGTTCTAAGAACCACTTTCCACTAAGTAATTTTTGGAATTTTTTTTTTAATTATGTGTAATCAAAATGAAATTGACCGGTTTTTCCCGCTGAATTTTTTGCTCCGAACTACCCTACAGCTCCGATAGCTCAGTTGGTTAACGCGTGACTTCTGGAACGAAGTAGCTTCAAGATCAAGCGGGGAGGGTTCGACTCTCGGGGTGTGCGCTTGAGTAACACACGTTGACTGCTCTCTATTCAGTGGCACCTAGTGGATTGAATAATTCCCTGGCAACAAGACTTCAACAATCGGAAACTTCACTCTGTCAATCTCGGTGACCGGGCCTGCGTGAGTGATTCAAAGCCTCTACAAGTGTGCAAAACTGCAAGGATTAAGCTCTGCAAGAAGCTTTCCCAGTCCGAGGATAAAGATTCATTCAATCAATCAAAACCCAAGCACTTTGGTTTTTTTTGTTATTACACGGTTTTGTCAATTCGTACTTAATTAGTACAATCAATTTGTAGCCTACTAATATTTTAGTAACTTCATGTTTTAATGGGCAACATCATGAACTGGCAGAAGCCAGGAGCACATTTCCACCGGCCAAGACAAATGTTAAGACATGGTGCATGTGCTCTTAGCAAATAAGAACACAATACCTTCCTTTGGGAAGATTTGACGTTATAAAGTGAACGTTTTTAGATTACGCATAAGAACAATGTGAAATTTCAGATAGTGGATGTTGAGCGGAAATAACAAGTAAGCCTATAGCCATTAGCAATCCTGAAACCACAGATCATAACGTTAGCGCATGATAAAGAACTTGAGTATTGCAGAAATTCAATCAATAAACAAGGTTTGGGTTACATTGGTCAATGGTCATGCGTTTTATTGCAGCTTACTTTCAGGGAATTGGAACGAGGCCGCTGTTTAACAACAGCTTTTTTTTCCGGGCTAACCTGTTAAAGGACACACAAACTATAAATCTAATTTCCTTTTTATTTACAAGCTGAGTTTTCATATCCTGACGGACATTGCACATTACAAGCATCTGTTCTAAGCGTTGTTGGTATGCGTAAGTGGAAGCTCTATTCTCATTTCTTGACAAACATCCCGGATGCTGATGGTAAGCTCCCGGATGTCTTCAGGAAACATGTGACCGATGCTCCCAATGCGGAAGCAATTTGACGCCGTTGTTTTCTCCGAGGAAATTACATGTCCTGCAAAGATATTTATCATTTATCGAAATTTTAAAGCTTGCCACCAGAGTAAATGGCCTATCTTTTTTGGCCCATTCAGGCTTATGCCCGGTTGTTAAAGATTTAGACTAAGTGGACGGGAAAGCAAGGAAGCCAATCTTTATGTCCACCGTCAGGCATGCCTTTAAGTGCTTTGCCACAGACACATGTTCTTAGGCGGGGTAGAACTGGCGTTCTTTTAAACGTCGAACCGCAGAGCTTTCACCATTCTGCTATGCATCCGGCGTATAAATAAATAATATTAATTGCTAACTAAATCATTTCAGTTCAGTTTGTTTTTATTTCTGGTCGTATATTAGACATAGCAGAGACCTAGACAAAGAAAAAAGCGACAAAACGCGAACGTCATGACGAGCTTAGGACCGAAACAGGGTAGTCGGTTAAAAATTTGGGACAGTCGCAACACCTTAGGTTAAGGCAATTATTTTAAATTTTATAATACGAGGAGTAAAGAGTAGAGAAAATTTGTAGGTGTAAAAAAACAAACAAACAGAGAATAGACATTGCTACGCTGTTTGGTATTGGTGCGTTATCAAGAGTGCTGATACTCATTTCTAACAGTCGACCAGACCGTCCTAAATTTTTTCCGAGTATCGGCAATAAATAGCCCATTCAATATTTTTTCTTAACCTTCAAATTTTGAGTGATGAGATAACCTATTACGCTATTGTAATGTGTACTTTGCGTATGTGTTAGGCTATTGAATATTATACAATAAGCTATGATTGCGTAGCGTAATAAGTTATATTCTATCAAAATTAAAAATAGGCTACTTACGAAAGTAAATCTGCCTACATTGACCTAACTTTGCGACCGGGCGCTGAGGGTTAATTTATTACCTGCGTCACTTAATCTTCTGTAGAACTCTTCAAAGACAAATTGTGGAACATTGGGATATTTGAACGAAGTCACAATGTATCCAAGTGGGTTATCTTCGTCTTTAAACAACTTTTTAAACCCCATTTCCTTCATTTCTTGCTTGAGTATTTTTGTGTTTTCACGGTACCTGTAAAAGGAAACTGCAGTTGATCTAATCCGATTCATGTTTCATTGCTGACTTACTAACAGATCGCATTCAAGCGGATTGCTTCCAAAACAGTAGCAGCAACAAACCAAAAATAAGTAAGCTTAGGTGTTTGGTTTAAACTACTGCAAATACAAAAACTATTAACTATCGAGTAGGCAAGAACGAACAAACCGCAAACCACACCATCTGCAACTGCGTCATCTACCACATGCGCCAAATGGTATATTACATACAACGTTGCACGAGCTGCGTTTGGACTAGAACCAATCACACGATTTGAGCAATTAAACAGTGACATGTCTCAAGATGTAAGAACACGGCTTTTTGGCGGTATGGTTGAGTCACGGCCGATTTGCAAATTAGTGCTGTTTCTTGCTGCAAGCCGTCATTTGATGGAGAATTATCGAGTAGGCAAGAACGAACAAACTGCAGACCACACCATCTGCAACTGCGTCATCTACCACATGCGCCAAATGGTATAATATGCGTGGTCTGCGTGAACTGGACCACGAATCAATTCAGTGGCTGCTCGACACCTGCCCAAACATCTACACCGAGTCGCTGCACTGCTCAAAGGCGATAAAAGCAGAGCTCTCGATCCTTAGAGTGGAGAAGATAAAGATTCATACGAAGAAAAACTTCCGAAGATGGAACATCACACACTTTCACTTATTAGGATGTCAGTCAATGTCGCCTGGTTTTTCCGCGGGAAAAAATGAAGTGGAATTTTTGGACCATCAGTAAAAAAAATATCGGCGCAGCAAGGTGTACCTCAGAGTTTTATGTTTCAAAAACAACATCTTACTTGTAATAGTGTACATAATTTTTCAAACTCAACATTGTTTTATTTTTTTACTGTCATTTTTATTATATCTTAACACTATCTCATTACATCTCGGCAGGTCTATGGTCATTTCAAAATACGTCTTACCTCTTTGAACGTCCTTTCAATGCCCCTTCCTCGGAGAATTCCATTAAAGCTTCTTTGAACGCTATCATAACATGCGTTGGTGGTGTGTATAGAAACTGGCCATTTTGTTCCAGCTCTCTGTATTGAGCTCCGATATCCAAGACCAACCCGTTACCTTTGCAGCGGTGCCTGAAACCAATTGCAGAATTTATATTCTTGTTCGGTGTGCTATGCTAGAAAAATTATAAACCACATGCGATTAACGAAAGCAACCAATGGATTTGCTACATGGCCTTTAAATGATATGACAGCTTCGTATAAGCGTTTAACAAAACAAATAAAAGTTTAAAATATTTCGTTTTGAAGGGAATTTCTTAATTTTGTTTTTAGCATTTCATTTCGATTTATTTTTGATAATTTTGTTTCGAATGAATCAACATAAATTTGCTTCGATTCAGCTGCTTCATACTTCAATACTTCATGCGAAATATATTTTACACAAACTCTTTATTTCAAATATCAGAACATTTATATACCTTTTTAACAGTTACTTCAACTCCCTCCCCAAAAAAAAGCAAAGTTTTACAGCTGCTTTGACAAGGACCTACTTTTCAAGCATCTCAATTTTAGCGATGACGAAAGAGACGCCAGGAACACCCTGCAAGCTCTTGCACGAGTTGCTCATCAAAAAGTCGACGTTTTCCATGTTCACCTCGATGGAACCAAAACTTGTCATGGCATCGATGAGGAACAAACATTCTGAAAAATGTGATAAAAGTTACGCGCCTTAATAGACAGATAAAGTAGAGCAACTTTTTCTTCCGTTAAAACTAAGCCTTCTAACCGAGTAGGACAAGGACTGGAGATTTGTAAATACAACCGATCGTATGTGTTGCTGGTATGAAAATTTATTAGTATCCTAAACCGTCCACAAATAGAGTAGCCTAAGTGAAAATTTTGATCAATATTATACTTGTGTTAATATGTTCGATATAGGTTACATATATCTCAACTTGAACTTTTAATTTTCAAATTTTGGGCAATATTCTGGCCAAGTTCACATTCCGCATACTACATTTCACCACTAGCGGGGAAAAACCGAATTTGGGTGATATATCATATAAATATAAAAAAACAATGAAAACTATTAATACTACAAAAAGTGCTCAATGCCAAGCAAAAAGGCAAAGCAGAGCGAATTAAATCAAATGTAGTTATTACAAATGTAGTTATTACTCATAATATATATTTTCATATAAATATATATATTATGAGTAGTTGAGCACATTTACGTTTTCGGCAGTACACAGCCAACTGTGGATGCAATGATGTAACAGATTCTATAGCTAAAAATACAAACTTAATAACACAAACAAGCAACAATAGAAAATACATAAAAACTAATATTATACAGTGGCCTATTAAAAATGACCATGTAGTTGCTTTTGCACATACCCGTACACTGAGAGCTTTACTTACGGGGGGCACATTTCTTCACAATCATTCCGATTTCGTTGACAGGGTTGATCATGCCCGAAGAAGTTTCGCAATGAACAGCCATGACACCACTGATGTCGTTGACAGAAAGCAACGTGTCTTGAAGAACTTTCATATTCATCGGAATCACTTTGTGATTAATGCCACTGGTGCGGCAGATGTCCGCCAACACTTTTCCGTGCAGTCCATTTTCCATGATCAGCACCTTCTTGAAAACAAGTTAGACTAGTTTTTTTCACAATTTGTATGATAAAAAAAAGTCAGTACAGTCAGTCAGGGATACAAATTCGATCGATTTTTATTCGAGTACACGCATTTTTTTGGTTTAAGTTGTGTGATTTTGCATCTATTTTAATGTCTCAGCCAAACCTGATGTCAGTTTTGAAAGTGTATGACAATTCAAGTTAAAATATTTTTCTTTAGTTGACCTCTTTTAAACCTTTTTTAAATAACTTTTTTGTCTCGATAAAAATTCACATCTTCAGCACAATCAAAAATTTTTATTACTTTTGCTTCAATATTGAGTTTGCGCAGTCTCATCACCAAAGCATAACACATAACACAGATATGCCAAACTATCAGAAAAAGTTCAATTTTTTTTCTTTCAGCATTCTATCGCCTCAATTTCTCACCAATAAAAACATGACATTTTCTAAATATGCTGAAATACTTTAGTAGTCTGAACAATTCGAAGAAAAAAGGAACAAGAAAGTTTCAGTTTTGTGAAGTTAATTAGTTGTTTGCTAAAGCCCTACAAGACAATTTCCACTGAGTTATTTCAAACCTTTTTATTGCTGTTGCCGAATATAGTCCTCAGTGTAGCCTCGCTGGCAAAGGTCCCGCTCCCGTTCATGAGAATCGCTGTGTATTGCTTCGGGTCCACCTTTGCAATTTGCAAAAGCGCACTTCTCACATACCTGTTCAAGTATTTCCAAAATTATTGAACAAAGGTTTAACAGTGCCAACATGGACGTTTTGAAATTTTATACATTGGCATAGATGCCGTTGTTCGACGTAGAAGAAATAGGATGGTGGTAAAAACAAGCTTGTTACTGTTTCTCGAGTAATCAGTTCAGATCAGTTGATGTAGACTATTGTACGAATTTCACAACAACCACAAAAGGTTTTGAATATACCGTAGTGGTGAACCATCCAAACAATGACAATTTAACTCAAACACTCTACAAAATCCTCATACTGTACTTACTGAACTATATATGGAAACTCAGCGTGTCTTTTTCCTATATCAGTTAGCATGGCCCCCTTCACTCGGTCGCTGACCATGAGGGGGCCAGGAGTAAACAACTTTCTTTTCATTGCGATCACTCGTAAATGGTTCAAATGACTTGTTGTATCTGCAATTACAATTTGCAAACAATAAACAAGTAGAAAAACTAAGAATTATGAAAGATACATTGAATTCAATAGGAATGTGAGGAAGCGTAAAGTGACGTGGCCTATGTGATCAAAATGCAAAATGAGACAAGTTTTAATTTTGGTATTCAAACGCTATCGATAGTTAATTGTTTCCGTCAACTTACCTCACCACAACAACTATCTAATCCAAAGAGGAAAAAATAAAGCAAAATCAATCGGAAAAATAAAAAACTAAAGCAATACAAGTCAATTTTCTTTCACTGCGATGAAGAGACCCCCAAGATCGAAATAGTAGGCCTCTGCCTGCAGTTAATAATACTTCATTAGGCATTTTCTTTCAAATCATAAGAAAAAGTTTTAAAGTAATGGAAATTTCACTTTATGTGCTTGAGAGGTTGCTGATCTTTTCATTGATCGAGAACTGATTTTTTTTCGAGTACGGTATGCAAAAAAGAGGTCTTGAATGTGATCTTCAAGATCACTTGTTCATGATGATCTTGATCTTCAATGTCATGAAAAACTGGTGATCTTTCCCATTTATCTACCTATGTAACTCAATCAATTGAGTAAAGAACTTTATTCCAACCTGCATTTGCAAGGTCAGATTAAGGCCATACTGGTCATTTTGACATCTCGCTAATCAAAAATTAAAACTTAGTCTTAAATAATGTTTAAATATCCTCTGGGGTTATCAGCTGGGTCTTTCGTAGATTTGAAAAAGATCCAAAATGAAAACATACCGGTCTACAGCGTACGATCTCACCAGAGGTCACCATGTAAACATACAGACAATTATATCACATATAGTTATTACCATCTAAAGTTCTAAACCCTTGACAGCCTGTTTCACCTAAAAGGAGGATCATCAGAAGGTCCTTATTATATCGATCAGCAATCATGCGTTCTTGGGCTAGCGGCAAAGCCACCTATGCTTTGGCACAAAACTGAGGTCAAAAACTTTTCGTGTGTCAAATCGAAATGTTTAACGCAAATTTTCATATGTGACCTAAGTAGATCGGGAGTGAGAAGAAAGCATAGCCTAGCCTACTTCCGGTAAGAAACAATCCATAAAGAAATATTTTTTATACCGTTACCTACTGGAAATAAACTAATAATTTTGATTCTTGAAGCAATTAAGTTACATATGTGTTTCTACAAGCCAGCTCCGTGACTAATCATGGGTTGAAACGCTTTCAATGCAAAACCGTTTTTAAATGACACGACGAGCCAGATTGCCGTATTATATCAGGAAAAAAATCCAGTAAGTCGGAAGATTTCTCATCACGGGAAGTTGTGGACTCATGTGTGATTGAGCAACATACCGGTACATGGTGAATGTACCAAAAAAAACAACTAATTGAGAAGCCCGCTAGTCATGAAATAAAGAGACAGCGGGTCTTTTCACAGTAAAAAGAAAACTTTTATTTAAATTATGTGCGATTGGCAACATTACGTTTGAAATTTCTGACAAAATCGCATCAGTATACTGTAGTTCGATGGAGCCAAGTGCTGAAAACTGAAGTGTGTGAGCTATTAGTTGGAAAAAATTTAAAAAAAATGCTATTAAAAAATAAAAATTTAATTGTTTAAGTCATTCAATACTTTTGGAATAAGCAGCTCAACGAGTCTTTCTTGGTTACTCATCCAGGACAATGGTTTTCAACCGGTGTTCCGTGAAAGATCGTCAGGTGTTGTTTGACTTGTGGTCCATAGAACACCAGTCAAAAATCAAAATCACAAGAACTTAGTGTTTGTTTTTCTGTAATGCCCACATGAATATTAACTTTGTGCTCATTCATGCAGACCCAGATATCATAATTGAGGAAATCTGAAAGTGAATAAATTGTTGATTGTGTGGTTGAAAAACGCTGATCTAGGAGTAGCTAAAGTGGCTTTTACGAGACCGCAGCATATTTTCAATACTTGATAAGAGAGTTGCCACCTTAATAAAAATAAATCTTCCAGAAAAGTAGACAGAAGAACAAATTCTGTCAATTTTACTCGTACCGAATCCCCTTGGTGATGAATATGACCGAAACCAGCATTTGTACCAAGCTCCAAGAAGTCGATGAAGAAAAGAAAACTTCTTCTTGACATTTTCATCCACTTCTGAAGATGAAGAAGAAGATGTAGAGTATGTGGCTTGAGCTTTGGATGCATTTGCAATTGTGGTTTACAGCTTCCATAGCCGAAGGAAAACTTACAGATTCAGAGAGGTGGTAAAAGAGTGTCTCCTCAGCCTACAAGAACTATGGGACAAGATGAACGATGAAGCGCCCTACTTTCATAACCACCTCAGTAAAATTACCGAAAACTTTGGCGACCTAACTGGGAAGCAGGACGAACGTTTTTATCACAATATCAAAAGCCCAGATCAACAGTTGAATTGACCAAAGTCGACTAAACTGAAATGATAGAAGGTTAATGCTCGAATTGGGTAACAAATGACCTTGGTGCCCTTCATAATAGACCAACAACCAAAAAAAGTTATGATGGCTTAATAATTTTGGACTCATCTATGTTTCGTATTTCTACATGAGAAAAATTGCTTAAAACCTGATGTTATTTCAGTTTCCTTTCTCTTCTTCATGCTTTTGTTTTAAATCTGCTGATTTAGTTTTGTGAAAAACACTCTTAACACGTCTAACCCTCGCAATACGGGAAATAGGAGACGTAAAACCGTGTAGCCTATACTAACTAACTCACATGAATATTAAAAAATCAACTTCTTAGCGATAACCTCGCGTGTGATAAGCACAATATTCTAGATTATTTTTTCTTGTTGGCCTGCCGAGTAGGCCATACTTCACTAAATCCTTGTTTCTTTGTCTCTATACTCTCATCACAATTCCTCGAAAATGAAAGCAATTTATTTAAAAAATGCAAGCACAAACGTAGCTTGCAAAAGAATCCCATCAAAGGTAGCTGCTCTCTATTCCAATTTTTTTTCATGAATGAATGTTTTTTATGATTCATCTCAAAGTAGTGTGTTGAGCAAAAACCAACACCACACTAGGTTTAGCAACCCAACTTATGCAAAATGTGTTGAAAAATTTCATGGAAGAAAACTTTTTTTGTTTTGGCCAGTGAAATTTTAAGCCAAGCCAAGTTCAAAAAAGCATAAAAAAAATCTAGTTGTCCAAGATTGCATGGTACGGTATTTGCTCTATCTTATCATACAATACTGAGTGCAAAATTGCATCATATTAGTAGTTTTTTTATTTTTCTTTGTTAAGCAAAGCTTGAATTAAATTTATTTTAAACACATGATACCGGTGCCAAAATTTTTACTTCATAAACTACGGTACTGATCTAAATCTAACGAAAGCATAAGCTGCATGTAGGCCGTGGTGGCATGGACCATCTGAGCAAGATCGTTCAGAGGATAATTTGGGGCCGGTACCAATAACAACCCCGGCCACCAAAAACAAGCATGACTCAAAAGAACATGAGGTGCAGTAACATTGACAGGGGGGTTCACGAGGTACTTTTGAACTGGATCTCATTGGTACCGGGCCCGAAATAACCTCTCAACGGCCTTGATGAGGTGTTTCATTCGTTCCCGGCCCCAGAAAGATTTCGGGCTCTAGAAATGATCCCGGGTCTAAAAGTACCACTGACAACTCTACTGCATCTGGGTTAAAGCATGCCCTGCCACACAAACGCTTCAAAATTGCCAAATGTGAGACGACAAGGACAACTGTGCGTCCTGTGAAATTTCGAATTAGATTACAAGAGCTGCATGTCTGCCTGAAGAAAACCTATCTTGCATTAAGTTAGGCTACGAATCTTACATTAGACTTAAACACGTTTAATACATTCAGAAGCTCAATATCAAACTTACCTTCTGCGTTGATTTGTTTAACTTTCTTTTGGGGTTTTCCTTTTATTTCCATGAGTGTTGGAGGAGGGAATTGTGCTGAAGGTTTATCAGACGTCTTTCCAGTACTAGAGGAACATCGCGTTTGCGCTACCAAGTACTTGTGGTATTCCTTGCAGCAAAGCTTGGTGAACCGCCTTATCTGAGACATGCTTTGTACTTTTCAACGTTTTTAGCTTAAAATTACACTTAGCCTAAGCTTTCTTTTATTTGCTTTTCATATATTTCTTTATACAGCCGCTAAGCGACGGAGCAAACTTTTCTAGTTATAGAAAATCTTTTTCATTTACAGGTTTTTCTACAGACTTGTCAAAATAACCGCATTTTAGAAATGTTCTTGACTGTGATCAACAATTATTCTTGTTACGTCACAAAAAAGAAGATCTCACCCTTTTACAGTAGTATTCATTCTAGGTTTGTGGCACGAAACAGCTTAATCTGCTTTCGGGATTTTGCTCTATTTCGGTTACACAAACCTAAGTTGTTTCTGGTAGAATACAAGGGTCGACTTGCCTGCGCTGAGCAACCCAACATCGGGAGCTCCCACTCTCGTATGTAGGGCAATGTCGACCAACTGGTGTGAGGTCTAGCGACACTCCCCCCCCGCAGGCCTATTTTCGATAAAACTTCAACACGTATTCTGCAAAAAACTGGACAAATTAAAACGCAGTCAACCTTCTAAGTCTTTAGCGAGGCACGTTTTAAATCTTTTTGTTTTGTCATGTTTTTCTTTTGTTGTTACCAAATTCGTGTATTTACTTTGTCGCTTTCTGCATGTTCGTGCGTAATGAAAATAAATTGAGTTGTGTTCAAAATAACAAAACTTAACCCGCAATTTGAGCAATAAAAATATCTATTAAACAAGCGAGCAGTGAAATCAAGTTTTAAAAGCCAGTAGCTTACTAGTTGTTCACCTTGATAGCTAAGCTGATTAAGCAGCTGGAACGAAGAAATTTCAAGATCAAGCGGCGCTGGTTCGACTCTCGGGGTGTGCATTTGAGCAACGCATACTAAGGATTGAGCTTGAGTTGAGCCACGCATGTCAAGGATAGCTCTCCATTTATCGGCATTCACAGACATAATACTTCAACAATCGGAAACTTCACTCTGTCAATCTCGATGATCGGCCTGTGTCAGTGGTGAAAACATCTATACAAGTAGGCTATGCAAAACTGTCAGGATTAAACTCTTAAAGAAGCTTTTTCAATCCGTCCCTAAAGATTCCCTGAGTCAATCAAGTACAAGACACTACCACTACATAAATGATACGAATTTACTGGCTTATAACTACTAAAACTATCTAATACCTTACTGTAAATGCAACTAATTTTTTTAACTTCACAATTTTAACTCTAACTTTTATACAAGTCTAGCTGGCCAGCAGCCCAGAACCTCTCTAAAGTTACTAGACTAACGATATGTTTTCAAGAACCATGCCTATAGGAACTTGGCCTGTGATCAAGCGATTAAGTGATGTCAAGCAGAGGAAAGAGTAAAGCTTCAACAAAATGCGAAGTCTGTCGTAGCAATTTGCATTGTGTCAAATGCAATTAAGTTTTTAGGAGCAAAAATTGACCGGAATGTTTCTTTTCTTTTTAAATCAGAGAATGGGTAAATTTGAACTCGATCGATTTTGCTTGTGCTCATATAAGATTCTTTTTGTATAAGGACCTTCTGATGATCCCCCTTTTAGAGTGAAACAGCCTGTAGAGATTTTAGAGAGTAATAACTATATTTTATATATATTTTTTCTATATCAATCTCGAGTTCGCAGCCTTGGCTATAACACCCTAGATTTAAACAAATCAGAGCCTTGCTTGACGACATGACTTTCTGTACAAGCTCACAATCACCAAGCATACAATTTCATGCAAATTGCTTTGTTTGCATAAAAACTGCATTTGATGGATTTTTTTACTGCATGTTGATCTTTGGCAGAAATGAAGAAAAGAGGTAAAACTTTTGTTGGCATCATTAAGCACTTATTAACTTTATTTTGTGATCAAGAATTTACATAAACAACAGACTGCAAACCAGATAGTGAAACCAATATTTGTTTCAGTGATTTTATTAAAACTAATGTTTCAAATGCTCCAAACGGTTCAATTTTTGTGTTCATTACTTTACATCATGTTCAATAGGCCTTATACAACTTATTTGAACGGACGAAAAAACGAAGAGTAGCCTACAAAAGAGATGTTAAATCGTTATTTGAGCCTCTGAAGCCAAGAATGTATCTTTTACCACTATAGGTTATTCAGTTCACGTTTGCCTGTACTGTAGCCTACTGTTAAACTTGACAACAACGATAGCTAGCAGCTGTATAACTAATACTTCAATATTTTTCTTGCACATAATAACCTATTCATATCTGTAGCTTGTCTTATCGGTTTCGTTAACGACTGAGACAATAAATCTAAACAACGTGCTTCTTTCGGAGGAAGCAGGCCAACTATTATGTCATTGACAGATGTAGCCATACAAACCAAAAAAATTCTACAACAAGCGTGAAAAAATAAACCATTTAAATTTCCAAAAAAAGATAAACAAACATAGCCTACTCAGCCTACAACTGAAACGTAGGTAAATAGGTCCTGTCAGTTGAATAAAATCCTTGAAATATATTATAGAAGGCCACAATATGCTGTAGCTATAGCGTAGGCTAGATCATTTTGTTTACATATCATCTGAACAAGCACTTCGGTTTATTGCACATGGGTAGACTCTTTCTGCAATTTGACATGCCAGAATCAACGGTTGGAACAAAAATGAAGTCTCTCGTGACGTCTAATAACTCTTTTCATCCAGCGGAAGGTCTATCCTCATGTCTTGACAGACTTCTCTTATGTTGACAGTTAATTCTCTTACATCATCAGGAAACATGTTTCCAATGCTGGCAATACGAAAGCAGTTGATAGAGCTCAGTTGCTTTGCGCATATGATGTTGCCTATTGAAATACAAAAAAAGGCTAGTCAGTTTGATCATATTTAGTCAGGTAGTGACTTGGGTCTACGTTTCTGTCTTCATGCATCTGCCGGAATAAATATTGTAAAAAAAGTTGTAAAGCACTGGCCACCATTTCTATTACTCCGTGTCCACCTAAAAGATCGTTTACTTGACTAAATATATTGACAACTTATATTTACTTCTTTATGAAGCAGGAATGTTTATCTATTTCATTCACAAGAAATACTAAAAGATCTACTTTTAGACATATTAGATTATCAACTCTGTTATTCACCTTTTTGAAAAGCAAAATAAAATAAAATGACCGAAATTATTCTTTTGCATCTGAAAAGAGGTTTTCTACAAAGGTCTTATTAGCCTACTATTTACTACTTATTAGCCTAGCCTACCATAAAACAGAGTCAAAGTAAAGAGTAGAGCTTTTGTTGGCCATGACACGATAGCCAGTTTCACAGTAGCTCAAGATTGGTAGTGTGATGGCCGATAAAAAATTAGTTTATAAGCGTGGTTTCGTAATAGCTCAGCATAAGCGATAGCCAACTTTAACATTGTAAATAATAGATAAATATTAATAAAACACTTTTTGTATCGGCCTATTGGTAGAATATTATTATAGCATCAAAATATTGTCTACCACAAATAACATAGCATATTAAAGCAGTAGCGGTGTAACACCTGTGAACTGAATATACTGTATTTTCAGAATAATAAAGAAAAATCATTGTACTTTAAAAGTATGCTAGAATATCTGGGCACCTGTGTCTGCTAGTCTTCTACGAAATTCTTCGGCAATAAATAATGGATTGTTAGGCTGTAAGTATGCGGTAACTATAAAACCTTCGGGATTTTCTTTGTCTTTGTAAAGCTGACAGAATCCCATTTCTGTCATGTCTTGCCTTAACGTCTTACAGTTTTCCCGGTATCTGTAAATAAACGAGGCTCAGGTTGCAAACATGTTGCCACTATGAAATTTCGCAATAGCAAGACCTCGTATTCACTTGTGATCAAAAACTGTAAGTGTGGTGACGATGTGTCATGAAAGGTTTTTGGTTCGATCCTAAGACAGAGCGCTATGTATTTCAAGCATGTTGTTAAGTAAAGTAAACAATATCACACCAAATCAGAAGAATCAGTTCATTTAAATACAGAGCTTTCGCCACACAAGTGTGGCTTCATCAATATAATCTGCAACAATAATAAAGAATGAAATACTATTAAGATGATTATAAAATTTAATGAAAGTGTTAAAAAAGTAGGTAATATTGTGTAAAAGAATAGAAAAGATCAAATATTATACTTAACTATAAAACTTTAGGTCAATAAATCAGATAATAAGATGATAATAAACATGTGAAAAATCAAATCTATTAAAATTGTAATTAAAGAGAACTTTTAACTATAAAACTAGTTTCTACGTATTATAGCTCCTATCATTTGTCCGACTTGCCTGACTTTTGCGATGACATAGCCTACACTATTTATTATCGTGATAGCAAGGAATAAAAACAAACTGAACCACTAATTTAAACAGAACTAAATTCAAAGAATGTTGAGATGCAATGACATTGGCATAGCAACGATAGGTTAAGTGAAATTGCATTTGAAATGCATTCGTTATTTTTACATTGATTTAACGTCTGCAGACGTTGAATCAATTTAAAAATGGCAAATTTTGCAGTCTGGATGAAGACAAGGTTTAAATCAATTCAGTTGTGCTGTTTACATAATGTTAATTTTATGTCAGTTTACAATTTTCAAACGATAAATAGTCAGCCAAAAAGTAAACAAAGAGTTGGAGTTGGCACAAATCTGCGAGTCTTAGACTGAATTCAATCAGCCAGTAACTTGTATCGACAGACATAATGTACTGTAGAAAAAAATAATAGACATACGAAAAAAAATGAAAAAGAAAGACATATTTATAGAAAAACAACTCTCTGCATGGAAATTAGCATTCTGTATAGAAGACAGTAAAGAAATTGTACACAAATGTGTTCTTATAGCTGTGATTTGCTTACCGCAAAACTAAATTAACATAAAAAACAAGTTGCCAGCTAGAGTCAACAAAGATTTTTTTGTCAACTGCACCAAAAACTAAGTTAAACCATGCGCAAATTCCATAAAATAGTTTTCATAATGCAAATCAGTGCAAATTCGTTTACTAAGCATAAACTTTGTCACCTGGTCGAGCGTGCGAGCAAACCTCCTTCGTCAGCAAATTCTAATAGTGCTTCTTTAAATGCCAGCATCACCTGATAAGAAGGAGTAAACATAAATGTGCCTGATCTCTCTAACTCGTCGTACTGAGCTCCGATGTCTAGAACCATGCCATCTCCTCTGCACCGATGCCTTTACATACAAAAAACATACAATCGTTATCAATAGGAAGATAAAAACGGTTTTGCGTCAATTCAAAGCAGATAATTCAAAGCGGTCAATTCAAAGCCGATAATTTATTTATGATAAAGACAATAACCCTAACCCTAACACTAACCCTAACCCTAACCTTAACCCAGGGATCTTTAAAGAACAGAGATTTTTTCTTCAGAGATCTCTGCCTTAAAATTTTGTCGTTGAATGATCGGCTTTGAATTGTAGGCTTTGAATTGTCTAATTGTAGTGATACCGATAAAAACAGCCTCTATGTTGCCTTTCCTAAAGTAACTTCAATCACAACCACCAAAAGTGAAACCAATGTCTTTATCATGTCCCCTGCCACGGCAAGCATCTTTTATTTCTCATAAGTATGTAAACGTCCGATTACTGCAGAAATGCACTGCTTCAAAGCAGAAGCCCATAGTTTATCAGCGCAGTCTTTTGGGAATAGCGACATGAAACTGAAGCTTGAGTTCAATACAGGCTATAAGCCTATCATTATTTTAATTCTTCTATCGAGTCTTCTAAAATTTGTTGATACACCACAGATTGACACATTCTTCCGCAACGGAGTTATACACTGACAGGTCCCACCTACTGCACCGGGTGGTAAGTCGAGGGCAAACAAGAAGGTGGTCCGCTGTTTGGGACTCGGTGCCACAAAATACATTAAGCTGGGCCCGTGTCGTAGCCCCACTCCACCATTGCAGACTTAGTGCGTCCAACACCGGTTCGGAGTCGATTTAATGTTTTCCACTTTGCCCAGGGAGCTTTTGCTCCTGGGGGGAGGGACTCTGATGGTGGGACCTTCATTTCAGTGCATGATGGGTCATTTTCGAATTGTTGTTTCCATTGCTTAAGTCTTGTTTCTTCTTTTGTTGAGGTTAGTGGCTGAACGTGTGTTAGAAAGCTTTTTTTCTTGATTTCAATCGGGTTTGTGCAGCAGTTTTTGCATATTATAGAGCATGCTTTTCATCACATGTTTGTTTTAGCCATTATTTTAATTAAAATACATGTTTGACGAAGGAACCCAAGTAAACATGGATCTAAGTACAAGCACGCTTGGTATTAAAGAATAAAAAATTAAATTCATACTTTTGCAACTTTTCTTTGTTTGTCACTATAAAAGATATTCCTGGAACACCTTGCAAACAGAAGTAAGAACTTCCAATTAAAAAATCTATATTTTGCATATCTACTGGCAAGGCTCCAAAACTGGTGGAAGCGTCAACAAAATACAAGGAGTCTGCAAAAAATCAACGATGATTTGAAACAATGAAAGTTTGAGTGTCTAGTGTAGACGAGCAATTAAAATTATAAGATAATGAAAAAGAACCGTCTAGTCATGAATAAAGCTTCATATGTTACTGTAACTATCCAAAGTCATTGAGCTGTGAAATAGAGAGTAGGCCATATTTTCAATCAACCAATCAATCAATGGTTAATTTGCAAGAAACAAGAACAGTGAATGATCGAAATATGCAAGTTTTATATACACTGCAAAAGTGGTACAAGTCCCCATGCTGACAGAGAGACAACGAAACGACCATACGGTCTACCAGTCAATTGCCACCCTACAGAAACGATAATTTTGTCATTTCAGACGCAATGTTGGCAAGACCTGACCAAGGAGCAAATTAATTCACAATTAAATCAAATTCACACTGAAATATATATTATGAAAATACACACTCTGTCAATAAACATATTATGACAGTTTACAGCCTTTACTGTTTACAACAAACAGTTGTAAACAGTTGTCGGCTGCATAGCCAAGTGGTGAGAGCCCTAGAACGGCAGTCGAAAGGGCGCTGGTTCGACACCGCTCAAGAGCATGCGGCTGTGTCTTTGGCAGGACACTTAAAGGCATGCCTGAAGGTGGACAAAAAGATTGGCTTCCTTGCCTTCCGGTCCACTTAATCTAAATCTTCAACCACCGGGTGTAAGCCTGGATACGACGAACGAACAAACAGTTTACCAGCCTTTACTGTTTACAACAAACAGTTTACCTGCCTCATTTTTATGTATTCTTATTATTCATTATTCATTTTTCAAAAACTGAGTTTGGTAAGCTGTTTGTTGCGTTGAGTAACAGGACAATACCAATGATGCGAGACAGTCAACCGCTTCAAGTGAACAGTTTGCTGGGATGGTTTACAAAAACGTAAAAGTTGTCTGTTAATAAATGCACATTGCACAATCATAAAAAGATTAAATATATGTGACAAAATGTTTAATTGAATATCTGTGACTATTCAATTTAACAAGAATTTTTTATCGTAGACAAATGGCTCTTGATAAACTTCTTTACATGGTCTATCATTGCGTGTTGACAGCTGTACAATGTATGTTGTTTGACAAGTTGTGATTTCACTTAAATATTTATAAATTATTTTCTAATTAACCTGGTGCACATCTTTTTACAACTTCCCCGATGTCATGTATTGGATTGATCATTCCAGTTGAAGTTTCACAATGGGAGACCACGACACCGCTTACTTCGCTAGTCTCCAAAAGAATGTGTTGGAGTTTTTCTATATTTACTGGAATAACTTTGGTTCTGAGACCGCAAGCTTTTGCCATGTGAGCTACTTGTTTCCCGTATTGGCCATTTTCCATCACAATCAACTAAAAGTAGAAAAAAGTTCAATCTTTTCTTTTCTTCAAAAAAATGCGTCGCATTAAAACGAAAGTAGTTTACTTCTGGTTAGAGTTGAGAAGATAATTTTGGGCTTCCAATAAGATTCTAGGGGCCAAACTAAGACACTTCAATGAAAAACGCACTACAGTATATCCAGAAAATACGCGATAATTTGGAAAGATTAGGGGTTAGAGTTACGGGCCCCTAACCTCGTCCCGGGCCGGGGTCTGAAAGTACTCCCTAAACCTCCCTGTCAACGCTACTGCTCCTGATCTATTAATGGTGAGCAAGCGTGTCAACAGAGCAATGCTTACAGATCTGGAAAAGCGACACTCCAATCACTGACAGTGCCGGCACGTCGAACATCAGAAGAATGTAGAACTAAATGCTTGGTAACAGCCGCATTCAATTGTTAACACAAATAAATGAATATTTTTTTTATTTCGTATAGCAAAAAAGCTTCAGTATTTTTGCTACAGATGTTCAAAGTTGAAGTATTTCAACAGACTTAACACAATATGTTTTGTTCTCGATTACTTTTATTTCGGTTTATGAGTTTATCAAGTTCATACAAACAGTTTTTCAAATGTAAAACGTGTTTTTATACGTTACGTTTACACGTGAAAACTCGTTTAGTCTCACCTTTCCACTGTGGTCACCAAGGGTAGTACGAAGTATTGCTTCCATAGCAAAAGTTCCGCTACCATTGAACGGAACCACTGTGTATTCGCAGTCTGAAACTTTAGCGATTTGAAGAAGACATCTACGGACAAACCTGAAAATTCAAAGCTAGTTTCGCATGTTTCATTTTCCACTTCCAGAATATGCCGATGATATAACTAGTCTATAAGAATAAAAGGTGCCATAGCTAGAGATTTGGACAAAAAGGTGCTAGCTTAAAGTAGTAGACAATAGCTTAAATTATTAGTCTCATTTATAAATAAAAAGCTCAAAACGTAGGTACTAAACTTATGTTCAACAAACAAACGTTTTGAAAACTATAGCCTGCTACAGTGGCGTAGCCAAGGAGGGGGGGTTACAACCCCCCCCCCCCCCCTTAGGCACGCGTGTGACGTCACGATATTGAGAATGATGCTTTCAGTCTAAAAAAAATTGCCTAGTTTTAAACAAAATTGCATTAAAAGAGCCAGTTTTGCCAATACCAAACATCTCAGCCAGGAATTAGCAACAAGAAAACATAGAGACTTAGCTTTATTTCTGAAAAATGCCAAAGAAAACATGATCTTATCCTTTTGCTATGCCACCAGACACCACCATTTTACAGGAATATATGTAACCACATTTTTGTTGAAAATGCTCTGAATGCACCAAATTCATAGTAATTTTTCAAAATTTTCTGGGGGAGGCCCCCCCAGATCCCCCGCCGCTGGGTCGTCAAAACCCCCCCCTTTCAAAATTCCTGGCTACGCTACTGGCCTGCTATCTTCATCTTCAGTGCAATACATCTCTATAAATAACATTATGTGCTATTATCTCCTTTCTGCATTTGCCAGTTATGAAATTGGCAAATGCAGAAAGGAGATTAATAACAACAGTTAGAAGGCGTCAGATGCAATTTGTAGGTCATATTCACAGACATGGAGATTTGGAAAAATTAGCTCTATTGGGGATGATACAGGGAAAAAGAAGCAGAGGTCGACAAAGATTAACTTATTTAAACAGCTTGAATCAATGGGCCACAAACACAACAGTTAAAACGAACGATTTTATACGAATGGCAAATGACAGAGAAGTTTGGAAGACCATGATCGCCAACGTCTGTATCAGATCAGGCACATAATCATCATGTGCTATAAATTACATTTATAACACTGAAGATGAAGACAGTGTAGTTTTCGAAACGTTTGCTGAAAATGAGTTTTGTATTTACATTTTCGGCTCTTTATCATACTCTTGTTTTTGAATAAGTACTCTACTGTTTTTACTTCAATATCATCCAGAAAAAAATCAGTTTTTACACATACAGTAGCCCACCAAAAGACCACCCACTGTCGATGTTACTTTCAAGATGTAACATTATTAGCGAACGCTCACATGTAATCATAAATTCGAGGTTGTATTTTTGACAAATATTGCTTTGAGTTTACAAAGTCATAACCATTTGACAAGATATTTGTTGGGGGCTGTTGTCAGTTTTTATTTATATTTTTGACCCATAGGCTACATTTTTGCAGTAGCAAATCACACGTATTCGTTACTGCAAAAAATATATTTGGGAAAAATTATCGTCTTGTAATTTGCAAATTGAAATTTTTTATTGCACACAAGTATCATTGGAAGCAGCATCCTTATTTTTTTCTTTTTGAACTTAAGCATGGCCACCTAAAGATAAATATCTCCAGGTGGCCATGACTTAAGTAACAAAATTTTAAGCTTATTCCGTAGCCTAACAGAACTGTTAAAAATAAAATTATTAAAATACTACTGTATAATAAAAATAGAATTATTGGCTTCTACAAAAATTTCTTTTTGGTTAATTGTTTTTTTTCTCTTTTCTAAGAAAAACAGCTCAAAATTTCATTCTTTGTGAAGAATTAACTTGAGACAAACAAATCACTTCGCGTACCTCCAATAAAAAGTAAAGTTCAACCATTTTTCAGTAAAGTTTATTAACTCTAGTAGCTTTATTGAATTGAATTTTGGCTTTACAAAAAAAGCTGCTCACTTTACTACATAAGCAAAATCGGCGTGTCGCATTTCCAGGTCTGTAAGCATTGCTTCCTTGACACGATCGCTCACCATTAATGGCCCAGGAGTAAACCATTTTCGTTTTTTTGCGACGCATCTTTCTGAAAAAAGGCAAATTGAAGATCTGAGTTAAAAAACTACTTAAGTCACAAAATACAACTTATGAAAAAAATCAAGTTAAAGTTTTATCAAATTTGCTAAATCTTTTATTTCAATGTAAACACCAGCATGCGTCATGGCGAAAGTTGTTCCTTTAAAGTCGTTTTTTAAATCAAATTTTGCGCTAGTACATGCTTGATCATTATTTATAATACAACATATTTTGTTGATAACCCAATTTTCACAAAATGTGACTTGTTAGTTTTAAACTCATTTCTTCTTGTAGGTCAATATTTTGAATATCACTTAGAATTTTTGATTAAAAGATTCAAAATTATACATTGAAATCTACAAACAAGCTTTCTCAGTTAACAATATATATATTTACATTTTAATTACATTACATTGTATTACATTTCAATATATGAGAATCCAATAGTCAAGAGTTTTG
This sequence comes from Aplidium turbinatum, assembly GCF_918807975.1. NCBI lineage: Eukaryota > Metazoa > Chordata > Ascidiacea > Aplousobranchia > Polyclinidae > Aplidium > Aplidium turbinatum. The sequence continues at coordinate 54,863,609 of NC_137472.1, forward strand.
CAACTAAGATCTACAACGCATTAATAAGTAGGCAAAAAAAAAACTCATTTTGTCGTTGATAAGAAATGTAATAAATTGGCCTAAATAAACATATTTTACTGTTATTTTAGATTATGTATATCTTACGACTTTTGTTATTGAGTGAAAGACAATATACCCCGCTTATTAAGCCCATTTCAGGACCGGACTATTTTGGGCTTAGAAGCCGGAGACGATTCTCTACCACTCCTATACATTCAGTTCTTCGGACCGGACCAAGTTGGCATAAAAGGAAGGGCCTATTAACCGTGGGCTTAATAAACGGGCACTACTGTAGTGAATAAAATAATGTATTTTTTATGAAGAACTTTAATACATTAATGGTACAATTAGTTTATGGTGATTGGTAATAATACGCCCCAGGTTCCATAACCAGCTGCGCTAAATGTTGAAATCATAGCTTATTTTGCTCAAAAGTGTAATAGACTGTAAGAGCGTATACGCTCTAGCGTAGCTTGTGAAGAGAAAGGAGACCAAAAACAATACATATTACTCTGGTTAATAGTGTGAGCTAAGGTCGATTAAATAAACATATCCATCTTCTCTCTGACATTCAGTAACCGGGTATGGGATCACTTTGTTTAATTTAATGATAAAGGTGAGTCTTGGACCTATGGAGTAATCGAAGATGAGATAACTAATGTGTAACGAATGAACCGACACATCAATAAATATTAGAAGCCAGTTTTATCGATTCTAGCAGTAGCCTAGCAGTTGCAACGTTCATCTGAACATTGTGGAAGTAAAACAAAAAACATTCATGTTGTTTTGTTGCTTCACTGATGTTTGGCGCTTGCATTCATCAAATGAACGTTACAACTTACAACTACTGCTAAAAAACGATAATGTTTCTGATGAACACCCAAACTTTTCAGTATTCAGCCCATTTTTAATGAAATCAAATATAATTTACTTTTTGTTATTGCTTTTTTATGTAATCTTTGATTTTTGTTCAAGGTTTTCTTGCGGTACTTTACCTGTGGTAAAACTTTGAGAACCTGCATGCCTGGTACTTGCAGGCCATCTGCCACACTTTTTCCACCTTTCGGTTGCTATATTTTGTAAGCATAAAAGCGAATCATTTGACTCTAATAAAAACATTCTTTTGAAGAATTTCATACATCTCATAGAGGCCATTTTCTTAAGTTTGATTGATATGAGTATAGCCTATTGATTGTTCTATTCGCACGACAAAATACTGAGTGCCGGTTAAACTCAATCCAGCACAGGCTTCAAATTCTGTTTATGAATATTTCCTTTTCCCAAGTGCGATAGGAAATCTTTTTTTTGTCTTTTTTCTCATTGATTATGACGAAACAAGTTGGTTTGTTTTGCAATAAACAAATAAAACGTGTGTTTGGTTCTGGTCAGTCACCACTCCAGACAACAAAATCCCTCATTTTTATAACGTCTGCAGATGTTGAATCAATGTAAGGTGGACGGTTTTGCTACCTGGAAAGTAACGAGTTGAAATTCGAGAGATCGAAAAGAATCCACGAGTGTGTCTGTTTTTGATTTGGGCCTGCTGTTTGCATCTATTTCTGTAACATTTTATCTCATTCCCCGAAACATTTGCAATTTAATTTTTTTGATTTTTAGTGACACATGTTTAAATCCCAGGTAGCAAATCAGACCCTGCTTGCGACACTTCAACGTCCATAGACGTTAAATCACCTCAACAGGAACTAATGTGCAGACAGGTATAAGGTTTCTTTCACAATTCTTTTATCTCGGTGCATTAGGATCTGAGATCCGTTGGATGAATGACGTCAGCTGGTGTAACTAAAAAAGATCTACTTTAAATTCTGAGATTTTATTTGTAAAAGCCTTTAACTTGATATGACACAAATTAAAAAATCCGTGCTCTTTAAAATGGAAGAAACCTATCACAGCAAAAGTGGTTTTAAGTTGTGACAAGAAAAAAGTTCCAGTGAATAAGCTTAATTCGAAATAAAACAAAACAAAGACGAAAAATTTAACCACTTCAACATCTTTTTGTAATGTTTTGGTCTCCAACAGCCGTAGATTCCTTGTAGGTTTTTAAATACCTAAATCAAAATTGAATAAACAGCACAATACAGTATTTTAAAATAATGATTACACAAAATATTGTACAATAGAAAGCTTGCGCTTCAATGAACTACAGTAATCCTGTTTTAATGACTTCCTTTTTTTCGTTTTTGTGTAGGCTGCGTGGTTTAAACCTAAGATTACAACTAAGTAAGTTTTAGTAAATAAGCTTTGTTAAAGTTTGCTGTCTCATTAATTTGGACAATGTGCACTCAAAAAGATGTTGTCCGTCTCATCGTGTTGCTATTGTGTGAATAAAAATGACAATGTTGTTTGTAATGGGAGATCTCAACTTTTCATGTGACCGGGTCAGTCTGTGTACACATGCTTTGTTAGTCACTTTGACGTGAGAATGAGAGTAATTCATTGAAACAAAAAAAATGTACAAACAGTTAATAATATCTTTCTGTTTCGTACCAGTTAGTTGTTCGAGCAAAAACGAAGCTTTGAGAAAGTTAAAGCAAGGATTTTTGTTTTAGTCAGAGATTAATAATTTTACTCTTATCAAATCTTAGTCTATTTTAAAAAAATTAGACGTTACTTTTGAAAACTACAGAGCCATTTTTATCTTTTCTTTTTGATTGATACGGTTAGCCATCCAATATCGAAATGGATTTCAAAAAAAAAGAGATTGAAAGATTTGATTGATGGAGAAAATACCAGAGTTTCAAAACAAAACATACAAAACCTTTCCAACAATATTAACTTTTATTCAAAAAGAATTAAAATATTTCTATTTAAATAATAGTACTGATGAAGCCGCATTTACGGTGGCGAAAGCTCTACCAATAAATTTTATTCAGTTGCCAAACCTGCTTGTTTTATTTACCTATTTTGTTTGTTCGGCTGCATCCATGGATCTTAATAAGATTTAAATCTTCAATTCTCCCAACAACGATAATCCACAACGGAGGTTTAAGAGTCCGGGCTAATTTTATTGATTTATTATGTTGAATCGTTCTGTGGTATCCTAAATGAAGGATTCTTGTAACTTTATGTCTTCAATAACATCGAGATACCGGGACAAAGGTTTACGAGACATCAGCGTGTGCTTCATTAAATATAAAATTGTTTAAAAAAGTTGAAAATGTTGCGTTGCAGCTTCAATTTAACACATTCCCAGACAGCAAAATCTATCATTTTTACATTGATTCAACGTCTGCAGACGATGAACAAATGCAAAACGACGGATTTTGCTGTTCCAGTTCTGACATGCAACACAGGCCTATTTCAGGATAATTTATACTAAGTATTTGTTGTTTGTGCTGGAATAGCCATGGCAGAAGTTGACACATATCCCGCATTAAGCGGAGATATTTCAAATAAAAATCCACAAGATATCATTATTGAATATATAAAGGTGAGTGTCACAATCAATATGCGCAGCTGGGCGACAGGCTACATTTTTGTTTTAGAATAGGTGAACTATTTTATTGAGTAATCCAGTTGTGGTGTATTGACGATTACTAACCGATAGCAACCTTTAGTTACGTAATCTGTTATTGCAAAATCTGCTTCTAGAAAGTTTCTGTGTACGTGATTTTCTGGAAACGTTTTTGGCTTGCTGACCAGAAGAATGAAATCTTGTGATGTAATATTACACTAGTCTCTGGAAGTTTCTGGTCCAAGCACAGCTGTAACAAACAGTCGCGTGATTTTATTATTATTATTAGAGATGTGTTAAGAGTTGTGTTTAGAGTTGTGGATTATGGGGATTAGAAGTTGTAATGAAAAGTATTTTGAAGACTACTGTAGAGTTCTAACCAATAGTGAATAGATTGCAAAAGTAGAAGTTATTGCCGATTGCAAAGTAGCTGTTGCAAGTGGTAGTGCATATTTATTTGAAGTCGACAAAGAGGTTTTGATATCCCAATAAACCACGTCATCAATCTTTCCAAAGTCTTTTTACGTGTAAGAACTAGGAATTATGACAGTAAGAAACTTAATCGATTTCTTATAAGCAAATCCTGTTGCTTTCAGTTGACTAATATTTTTGCTTGTTTTTGCTCATATGTTAACCTATATAAGTCAACTAGTAGTAGTTTAGCTATTTTGTTTGTTGCAGGAAAAGGACTTACTTAAAGCAGATCTAAAAGAAAAAGATAAAGAAATCCAACAATACAAGGCTAAAGTTTATGATCTAACAAACAAAGTTGAAGAATTACAAACTCAAATCAAAAATCTGCAAAAAGAATCATCCAGGCAACTTCCTGCGGTAGTCAAATATCTTTAAATTTTTGTTTAGTTCCTGTAGTTTTCAACCACCCCGTAGTACACACAGTAGCATAATGCATTAAAACTGGCCCATTTATAAGGTTAGACACGTAGGCCTACTCATTCATTACAGCACAGTAGGTTATACCTTTAGGTATGCCACCAACTAACTTTGATTATCCACTTCATCAACTTGCCATAACCTACTCACGTAAATTATTGGAAGAAACAAATATGTACGTATAAGCGTTCCATTAATAAAGCACATCAAGTGAACCGCGAGAGTAGATCTGTCTCATGGCACCGAATTTTGCACTTAATGAAAGTTTTTTTTTTCATGTCTGATTTATGGTTAGTGTTGACTTATTTTTCCTCAAAAGCTAATTGCCTTGAATGTTTCAGAACAGTTCCAACTCCCAAGTGCCAGCAAACAAATTGGGAGTAGTGAGGCCAACTACAAGCAAATCACGAACTCCGGTTATGAAAAGAGCAAAATCTTCAAAACCTAAAACAAAAGGAAATAATGCACCAAAGGCAGCAGGAAGTACTTCGACTCCTGTTCAAGATACTCCTGAACCGGGTTCACCAATAGACATGAAAAAATACCAGGCAGCTTTAAAGAGTGTAGATCATTTTAACGTAAGTTTATATTGCTTCTTTGATAATCGACACTTGGTGACAAGGGTTTTAAAATCAGGTCATGAGTAGTCTATCCAATTTCAGTCTTCTAATGCAGGGGTCCGCAAATAGTGGGTCGCGACCCAAGTTTGGGTCGCGAGACCATCCGCAGTGGGTCGCTAAACGGTTTAAACTTACCATAAAAAAAATATAACTTGTATGGCAAAAATAAATACAATCATATAGTCTTTGATGTGCTGAGTTTCGTACAATTTGGTAGGCTACAAGAAAATTTATACTTTCGATTGCAGTACAGTAGTTAAGCTCACGGTTATATAGCCTGGAAGACACCTTGAGGCAGGGCATGAAAACTCTCTCAGCTTATCTCCAGAACTGGCGACTGAAACTCAGCGAAACCAAAACATCGGCGGCAGCTTTCCACCTACACAATCGGGAAGCTGGTCGTGAGCTACAATGGAAAACTTCTGTCCTTCTGCCTCGAACCAAAATATCTCGGGGTGGCACTAGACAGGTCGTACACATACCGCCACCATTTGATGTCACTGCGTAAGAAAATGACATCCCGCGCTGCACTACTCAAGCGCCACTTCCACTACATGACATCCACTGCTCAAGCGCCTGGCAGGCTCCAGCTGGGGGGCGAGTGCTGACACTTTGCGTATAGCAGCCTTAGCCCTTGTCTACTCTTCAGCAGAGTACTGTGAACCTGTTTGGTGCCGCAGTGCTCACTGCCGTAACATCGACACTGCCATAAACAGCGCCCTGCGCACAGTTACCGGATGCCTACGTCCCACACCATTAGACAATTTGCCATTCTCGCTGGCATCCAACCTGCTGAGCTTCGTCGCGAAGAAGCCACTCTGTTTCTTGGCCGACGGGCACTAGAGCCTAACCATCTTCTCCACCACAAGATCTCTGCTCCCCCAAACCAGCACCCCCGTCGACTGAAATCAAGACACCCATTCGTACCAGTCGCTCAATGTCTGATCAACGAAGCAGATGAACTTCATCTCTGCGGCTACTTGGGCGGACTATAAATGGAATTCTGAAGGGAAGTCAAGTACCACCAGACTCCATTCGTTCATCCCCGACGCCGACACATGCCCCATCGGCCTGACACTTCAAAGACAAGCATGAGTGCGCCTCAGCTGTCTTCGTACGGGCGTCGGGCTTTTCCGCTCAACCATATGCACCAATGGGGAATCGGCCTCTTCCTTCTCCTGTGATTGTGGTGCCGAGAAACAGACCGCAGACCACATCATCAATGATTGCACCATCTTCAAGTCACCTAACGGAGTGGAAGGTCTGCGTGTCATGGATGATAAAACTAAAGACTGGCTGCTCTCTAGTAGCCTTCCAGTGTAGTCCGGGAACATCTTGAATCTGGAGCGGTAAAAGGATAGAGTAGACCCTCGGCCCAAGAGGCTTGCACGACGACGAAGCACACGGTTAAAAGGTCCACCCTCTTATTAAGCCTAATTTGGTTCATTCCGGAATAACTAAAGGTATAGGAGTGGTAGAAAAATGTCCCCCGCTTAATAAGCCAAAATCGTCCGGTCCCGATGTGGCCTTAATAAGCGGGGACGACCGTATTGGAATTGATATTAATTTGCAAAGTGTTTTGCGCATTCCGAAACGTTTGGGTCGCGAAGATTTCGAACGATTGCTTTTTGGGTCGCACCAAAAAGTATTTGCGGACCCTGTTCTAATGCATGGAGAAATAACCCCAGCACCAGACAGGACAAAACTTGACCCTGTCACTGGCATGACGATGCTGACACCATTTCCTTGTTGGCAATAGCCCAAACAGACGAAAGGTTTAAAAAATAAATTAAACTTACAGCACTGTATATATTGAAAGTAGTTAAAACAAAAAATCGTTAGGTCTACCTAGAGCTTCTTGTATGAATTAAAATATTTTTTTATTATAGGAAGTTGCTGAAAAGTATCCAGACTTAAAACTTTCAGTGATGCTGAGCTCCGAAAAGTTCTTCCGCGAATGTGACACGAACAACGATGGGGTAAGCAGGAGTCACGTGCCACAAAACGTTTCAAAGGATTGTTCAATTATGAATCATAAAGGCTTTTACAGTTTCCGACAATATGATGTAAACCAATAACCAATCAACGTTCAATGTTAGTGGGAGTTCTTAGTCAGTGGTTTTTAACCTGAGGGTCGCGGGCCTTTTTTTTTTCCTGGGAACGCAACACGCCTGAACGACCAATGTATCTTTTTTAATTCTTATTTGCGAGAAAAGATCGAAAACTGTCTTTTTGTAATCGACCGTTTCTCGACCTTGGTTTACTTAACTTCTCGGCTTCAGTTATTATTTAACTTTGCAAAGGTTACAAAGACTTTAACGTAGGAAGCATTCGATATTCTTCACCTGGTTCTTGCACATTGCTTTGTGCAGACTAAAGCTAAGCAGTAATTAACTAACTGCCCTGTGGCAAAATACCAAGGTTATTTGGAATCCTGTGTCAAAATGAGTTTGTTAGTATGGTCTTCTTCTTCGTATGAGACAGGATTGTTCAAATTTCAGGGCAGGTGATGGAAAGCCATCAGGTGAGTGTATATCTTCGTCCAGTGCTGCTTACCACACGTTTCATGCCTTGAGAAGTTTCAGTGTGTAGGATACTCTTTGTATGAACATTCTTTCAACAGTTATTGGTAGCAGTGGTGGTAGTTTTAAATCTTTGTCCTCGGTCTGACAAAGCCTCTGAAAGGTTATTTCTAGTAGTTTCGCATAGTGTACAGGGTTATGACGCAGAGCCGGTTATTGAGATCGGGAGAGTGAAGTTTCCAATTGTTGAAATGTTGCCAGGAAATTGTTCTATCCATTAGATACCGCTGAATAAAGACTATTTCGGAAATGCGTTGCTCAAGCGAATACCCCGAGAGTCGAACCAGCGCAGAGTGTTCTTGAGCTGAAGAAGCTTGCTAAAATAATGCAGCACCAACCATTTCATTAAAACTGATTTTAACAAGCCCATAAATACATAAAAGATTGCTATAAAATCCACCGATAAAAATGTAAAAAATATAACTTTGATTCATTATTTTTTCTGCTTTAAGTTAAGTTTGATAAAAAATGGAAATAATCGGAGGAAATATAATAAAAGCAGTAGGCTACCGTATTAACATCGCGAAAAGATTATTTTGACTCAAAAGTTTAGGCTACATTAAAACAGTGAAAAAATACATAGAGTGAATGTCAGAATGAATCAAATGTGATTGTATTTTTGCATTAGGTCTAAACATGATTTCAATGAATATTTTATGAGGGGTCTCGAGACTACGTTGTGGTCAATGTGCAAAAAGGTTGAAAAGCTGCTCTAGGTCAAGCACGAGTAGCCATTTTAATGTCTGCTGGAAAAAGATTCAATGCACAATCTGATTTTTTTTTTCATGAATAACCTGTAATAAATGCATTAGTTAGAACTAGGCTTCCAAAATTATGGGTCGTAATTTTAGGGTCCCCAAAAAAATTAATAATGGGCTTATAATTGGTAAGAAAACTGTTTTCTCAAATGAAGTCGTACAATAATAAAGTTTCATAGTTTTATCAGTTGAAATTTACCACAAATATTCTTCTTGGTTGGCTAATACATCAAGGATGCCACAAAGCAGTAGGCCTACTATATATCGGTACAGCACATAACAAATTTTATGTGGTGATGTAAAAATGATAAACAACGTCTTGAAGTGGTTTAGTGGGTTTAAAATGTTAAACAAACGTCTGTAGGATAGTATAATTTATAGTGCAGGACAAAAAGTAACAGTGTATAGGCTCAACAAGACTTGAATATTTTGTTACAAAGTATCCTATACCACTGTAAAATGAGAAAGGCAAAGGTTACTGTGTGACTTTGAAACAAAGGCTAAGATAATTGATAAATCTTATTGACTGAAAACAAAAAAGTAAAGACAACACTTACAACTATCAAAGATCTTTTGTTTCCAATAGCATGGGATAAACTACAGCACAATAAACTCTTTCTAAACATTTGAACAACCAATATTACTGACGGCAGGATTTGACTGCTAACAAACCCTAAACCTACATGCCCGTTTCTCAGCCTTCAGATTATCTATCAGACTAAGAAATTTTGATAAAAAATAGCCTAGCTAAATATGAAATACTACTGTGCCGGAAAATCGTAAGCTACTCAACAAATAGCTTACTAAACAATCCGAAAAAATATGTTTTGCACACTGGTTTGTGAAGTTGATTCTTAAACGATCCAAGAAATCACTAAAAAAAGTTCATGGAGATTTTGAATTACATTTCACCTATTTTACTTGAGGTCTTTTTGTCAAGTGCAGTTATTGTAAATTCAAGATGAATGTACGACTAGTCCAATTCATGTCAAGTTATCTTGTTGTGTATCACGATTTCGAATAATAAATTCTCTTCAGCACAACTTTATAACAGGCATAGTAAAATCTTCAGTAGGTCAGTTTAAGAATGCAGCAGTTAAGTTTAGAAAGAAATCAACAAAAGTGTTTTTCGGTTGCTAAGAAACAAATAAATTTAGTCTGCGAGCAGTAGTGACAATATTATGTAAATTATGAAGGGAATTAGGCTAAGTCATACATTAGTAAAACGGAGTGACAACGCCAGGGAGGGATTCTGGGGAGGCAAGCCATCCTCGCACAAAAGTGACACAAAATTGCCCTATAACGGATCAAATTGATACAGTCACTATCAATTAAATGCAAAAATAATGAAAAAGGCAATATAACGCAAGAGAACAACTGCACGCCCAGCAAGCTGATGCAAGAGAGAGGCCCAATTACGGATCCATAGGATGCACTGCCAAATAATTATAAATTCAAGATGAATGTACGACTAGTCCAATTCATGTCAAGTTATCTTGTTGTGTATCGCGATTTCGAATAATAAATTCTCTTCAGCACAACTTTATAACAGGCATAGTAAAATCTTCAGTAGGTCAGTTTAAGAATGCAGCAGTTAAGTTTAGAAAGAAATCAACAAAAGTGTTTTTCGGTTGCTAAGAAACAAATAAATTTAGTCTGCGAGCAGTAGTGACAATATTATGTAAATTATGAAGGGAATTAGGCTAAGTCATACATTAGTAAAACGGAGTGACAACGCCAGGGAGGGATTCTGGGGAGGCAAGCCATCCTCGCACAAAAGTGACACAAAATTGCCCTATAACGAATCAAATTGATACAGTCACTATCAATTAAATGCAAAAATAATGAAAAAGGCAATATAACGCAAGAGAACAACTGCACGCCCAGCAAGCTGATGCAAGAGAGAGGCCCAATTACGGATCCATAGGATGCACTGCCAAATAATTATAAATTCAAGATGAATGTACGACTAGTCCAATTCATGTCAAGTTATCTTGTTGTGTATCGCGATTTCAAATAATAAATTCTCTTCAGCACAACTTTATAACAGGCATAGTAAAATCTTCAGTAGGTCAGTTTAAGAATGCAGCAGTTAAGTTTAGAAAGAAATCAACAAAAGTGTTTTTCGGTTGCTAAGAAACAAATAAATTTAGTCTGCGAGCAGTAGTGACAATATTATGTAAATTATGAAGGGAATTAGGCTAAGTCATACATTAGTAAAACGGAGTGACAACGCCAGGGAGGGATTCTGGGGAGGCAAGCCATCCTCGCACAAAAGTGACACAAAATTGCCCTATAACGGATCAAATTGATACAGTCACTATCAATTAAATGCAAAAATAATGAAAAACACTTTTGTTGATTTCTTTCTAAACTTAACTGCTGCATTCTTAAACTGACCTACTGAAGATTTTACTATGCCTGTTATAAAGTTGTGCTGAAGAGAATTTATTATTCGAAATCGCGATACACAACAAGATAACTTGACATGAATTGGACTAGTCGTACATTCATCTTGAATTTATAATTATTTGGCAGTGCATCCTATGGATCCGTAATTGGGCCTCTCTCTTGCATCAGCTTGCTGGGCGTGCAGTTGTTCTCTTGCGTTATATTGCCTTTTTCATTATTTTTGCATTTAATTGATAGTGACTGTATCAATTTGATCCGTTATAGGGCAATTTTGTGTCACTTTTGTGCGAGGATGGCTTGCCTCCCCAGAATCCCTCCCTGGCGTTGTCACTCCGTTTTACTAATGTATGACTTAGCCTAATTCCCTTCATAATTTACATAATATTGTCACTACTGCTCGCAGACTAAATTTATTTGTTTCTTAGCAACCGAAAAACACTTTTGTTGATTTCTTTCTAAACTTAACTGCTGCATTCTTAAACTGACCTACTGAAGATTTTACTATGCCTGTTATAAAGTTGTGCTGAAGAGAATTTATTATTCGAAATCGCGATACACAACAAGATAACTTGACATGAATTGGACTAGTCGTACATTCATCTTGAATTTATAATTATTTGGCAGTGCATCCTATGGATCCGTAATTGGGCCTCTCTCTTGCATCAGCTTGCTGGGCGTGCAGTTGTTCTCTTGCGTTATATTGCCTTTTTCATTATTTTTGCATTTAATTGATAGTGACTGTATCAATTTGATCCGTTATAGGGCAATTTTGTGTCACTTTTGTGCGAGGATGGCTTGCCTCCCCAGAATCCCTCCCTGGCGTTGTCACTCCGTTTTACTAATGTATGACTTAGCCTAATTCCCTTCATAATTTACATAATATTGTCACTACTGCTCGCAGACTAAATTTATTTGTTTCTTAGCAACCGAAAAACACTTTTGTTGATTTCTTTCTAAACTTAACTGCTGCATTCTTAAACTGACCTACTGAAGATTTTACTATGCCTGTTATAAAGTTGTGCTGAAGAGAATTTATTATTCGAAATCGCGATACACAACAAGATAACTTGACATGAATTGGACTAGTCGTACATTCATCTTGAATTTATAATTATTTGGCAGTGCATCCTATGGATCCGTAATTGGGCCTCTCTCTTGCATCAGCTTGCTGGGCGTGCAGTTGTTCTCTTGCGTTATATTGCCTTTTTCATTATTTTTGCAGTTATTGTAGTTTGAAAAATAGCCAATTAAATAAACCATCAAGCTTATTCAGTCTTCTATATTATTTTGCTTTTGAATTTACTGTTCTGGCCACATAAAACGTTAAGAAATGTTAGTGTATGTTATGAGATGTTTTAATTTTTTTTATCAATTAATTTTAATAATTTTAATATTTAGCTGTAATATTTTGTTTCAGACAATTGATGAAGAAGAATTGGAGAAACTGCTGATGAAACAAGGGCATCTTTACACAAACAAGGAGCTCAAGGAAATGATGTCACAAATCGATAAGGATAACGACAGCGCTATTGACATCATGGAGTACCTTGCCGTACGTTATGATCTATTCTTGCTTAAAGAATTCAAAATTATCTAACAATAGATAGCAGTAATGTTTCACGCATTTGAGCTTACATCGGCAATCAATCAATCAATCAATCAATCAATGTTTTATTTGTCAGTAACAGGAACATAGGTACATGTTTGAAATATGCAATATACACAGTACAAAAGTTACACAGGTTCCCATACCGACAGGGAGACAACGAGACGACCATACGGTCTACTAGTCAATTGCCACCCTACGGAAATTACGATTTTGCCATTTAAAATAAGCTTACAAGAGAAAAATAATAATTGAAACGTTCCCGCGCTTCAATAACAGCATACGCACAAAAAAAAAAAAACATATTGATGATAACGTAGGCCAAAACACAAAATTCCATGAAGCAAGCAGAGAATAATAAAGTTTTCGAAGCAACTGACAAGTTGGTTTCCATAACATATCACTTACGATGCACTGTAGCTTTGTAAAATTAACGTTTTGATCTCTTTTTTGAAACAATGAAATGATAAGTTTTTTAGCCTACTTGGAACCTCTGACCAGAGCATTGGTCCCAATACCTGCATGGACTTCTTGCCAAATTCTGTGTTTGATCTGTTTATAAAATAATTGTTGCCTGTTTGATATCTTGTGTTATGCTGATGAATAGATGAAGCATTTGTAAATAAATCACAATACGTAGACGGATACTCATTCATATGAACTTTGTACATATGTTTTTTTATTTCAATGTTATGTATGTCTTTTAGTTTCAAGATGTTCATTTTGAAAAATAAAAAATTTGTGTGAGCATAGTAATTTTGTTTCGTAATTATTCTTATAACCTTTTTTTGTAATTTTATTAATGGATCCAGTGCACTGTCACAGGCCTTTCCCCAGCTTGAAATACAATATTGCAAATGACAGTAAATCAAAGCGTGATACACATCTTTTAAAGTGTCTGTGTTGACATAATTTCTGAGTTTAAGCAACGCCCATGAACCTTTTGCTACTTTTCCGCAAATTTTATCTATGTGATATTTCCATGTTAATTTGTTATCTATGTAAACGCCAAGGTATTTTATTTGATCTTTTTGTTGAATGCTTGTGTTACCAATGTTAATGTTAAAATTTTTTATGTGTTTTTTATTTGTTATTAGCATGTATTCAGTTTTTGAGAAATTTAATGATAATCTATTAAGCTTCAACCAGTTGTAAACTTTTTGCATTTCGGCATTCACATTGTTCTGCAAATTTATTTCACATTTATCGCTCATCATAAGATTGGTGTCGTCAGCAAATAGTTTAACATTCATGTTTGTTGAATTTGGTAAGTCATTTATATAGAGTAAGAAAAGAAGGGGTCCCAATGTCGATCCTTGGGGCACACCGCAGGTAACCTGTCTTGAGTTTGAAGAGATTCCATTGACGACCGTGTGCTGTAGACGATTGCTGATATAGCTTTTTAACAATTGTAATGGAAGGCCCCGAAAACCGTATGTTTGCAGTTTCTGTATGAGAATAGTGTGATCAACTGTGTCGAAGGCTTTAGCTAAATCAAGAAATACAGAGCAAGTTGTATTTTTATTATCTAGGTTAGTTAAGATGTTATCACAAACGTTTGACACAGCTAACGAAGTGGAATATTGAGGTCTAAATCCATACTGATGTGGTGTGATCAGGTCTTTTTTTGTTAGATAATTGTACATTTGTTCATACAGGCATTTTTCGAATATTTTGGTGAAGGGGGACAATAGTGATATGGGCCTATAGTTGGAACAATTTTTCCTGGAGCCACTTTTGAAGATTGGGGTAACTTGAGCGACCTTTAGTACATCAGGATATACACCTTTATCGATACACTCATTGAATAAGTTGGTGAGGAAAGGGGCGATTATTGGTGAGGATAGTTTGACAAATCTTATAGGTATTCCATCATGTCCCGTACTTTTAGAGACAGAAAGATTATTAAGATGTTTTAATACTTCTTCTTGATTGACAGGTTTTAGGAAAAAGGAGAATGGGACACTTTGCAATTTCAATAATGAGCCAGGAGACGGTAGAGGGATTTTAGATGCCATAGAAGGACCAATTTCTGTGAAATAATCATTAAAACAGTTACTTATTTGTGCAGGGTCAGATATTTTTTCATTGTCAGTGCTAATTATTTCTTCTGGTATGTGAGCTGTGTGCTTATGTTTGTACTTGATGATGTCATTTATGGTTTTCCATATTTTTCCAGTGTTGTGCTTGCTTTGCGTAATAAGAAAACTGTAATGCATTTTTTTTGCTTGCTCTTTGGTATGAGTAAGTACATTTCTGTACTTTTTGTATGTTGCTTGTGCAGAAGTATTTGTTGGGTCTTTTATTTTTAAGTGATATAGTCTGTTTTTAGTTTTGATGGAGTTCAAAATTCCTTTTGTTAGCCATGGTTTGGTCTTGAGTTTTCTTTCTCTTCGAGACAACAATCGTAAAGGTGCATGCTTGTTTAAAGTGTCATTAAAAGTGTCGATGAAATGATTAAATTTGCTATGAACTGAATCATTCCTTTCTGTGTATTGGTTGGTCAAGCTATTTTCCAGATCACAAACGAATTCATCAGCAACAAAGTTTTTCATGTTCCTTACTTTTTGTGTATATTTTTCTTGTTTTGGTTTTACAGAGTTTATCACAACTACAATAGGAAAGTGGTCAGAAACATCGTGAATAAGAACATGGCATTGAATTTTATTTGATTGGTCGTTGCTGTATACATGATCGATTAAAGTTGAACTTGTGGAAGTTACACGGGTTGGGGATTGTACTAATTGATTGCAGCCTAAAGAGAGAAACGCATCACAGTAATTTTTTACAGCAGAATTTTTTGACTTTGCTAACATATCAATATTAAAATCACCACAAATGTAATATTGTTTTTTGAAATTATTTAACGAATCAATGCACTCACAGAATTTGGTTTGAAACTCAATTAACTTATTTTTGGGATGCCTGTATACTACACCAACTGTGCACTGTCTATTGTTTGATAAAGTAATATCCACCCAGAGATCTTCACATTCCTGTAAGTTTAGACTTAAATTATTAATTTGATTATACTTTATTGAACTGCTTACGTATAGCCCGACACCACCTGCTTGTATTTTAGCATCAGTTTGTTTGTTATTAAAGTGGACAAAATTATAGCCTTGCAAGCTAACAAAATGCAATCGATTTTCATTCAGCCAGGTTTCTGACACAGCAATAAGGTCCGGTGCTTCTTGCATTTCGACAAGCAGTGATTCTAATTTTTCAAAGTTGCCAACTAGGCTTCTCATGTTTACATGTAAAATCGATAGCTGGTTCCTATTAATATTGTTAGTTAAAGAGAAGGAGTTTTTTGAATAAAAATTTTTACAATCCGCAGACATTGCCACAAACAAAGTATGACCAACAGATGAATACAAAACCAATAACGCAGGACACGAAAGATTACAAAATGACTTTGCAACAAAACAGATTAAAAGCAAAATCACCGACACCTGCATTTATAACTTGTAGTCAGGATAATCAAAGAATTCACTTATGTGTGACGAAATAGGACGGTGTCTAACAAGCACCGAAAAAGAACAAATAACAAGTCTGGTTTAAGTGGTGTAAGAAACACTTTAGAAAATAAACAAAACACTATTATTGCGTTATAAAATATTTAATTTAGCAAGGATTTTGGAAATTGACTAAGTAATAATTTTAATTTGAAACTAAGAACTAAATTAAATTACGGTACTTTAGTTGATGAAAGGTAACTCAGGGCAAAATTCCGTCAAGCAGTGATATAGAATCAAATGAATTGTGTTAAAATGACCTGATTAAAATATGCAGCTTAAAAAGAGAATTAAGACTGGCGAGGATAATGGATATACTTACGTAGACGTAGCCTAAGTTAGTCGGTTTATGATATCGATCAATGTCGGAATACGAAATGTAAAATACAGTACAAGAAAAAAAAAAAAAAAAAATACGAGTTCGGAAAGTAAAGATTTCAAAAATATTATTATTACGTCACAAAGGATGAAACTTAGAGGAAAAATATTAGTCAGTCTTGACCTAGCTGAATCTGATTACTGTACTTCAAAATTGTGTAGAACTACAAATTAATAGAATAACAAACTAAAATTAAACAAAAAATGGAGTGGTAGCGTACAATAAACTGTCCAGATTTGATCTTTTTTACTTCTGAAATTTGATTTGTTTCCAATAAATTAACCTCTTTGGTGTTGATGGTTGAGCTTGTGCTGAAATTGGTCTTGATTGGGTTGAAGGTTATTAGTAACGGTTGGGTGAAAAATAATGGCTGGGTTTAGAAAATGTAAGAAGTCAAAAATGAGTCCTTTTAACTTACTTTGTCTTCTAAACTTGAGGATTTTACTGGCAGCTGTGATTATCTTCGTAAATGCCAAAAAACAAACAAACAATGACTGCTGACTTCTTAGCTAGCCTAACTGAAGGTCTTTTCAAGTTTAATTATCTCTGCAACTTCCTGGTTGATTTTGATAGTTTTGGTGTTGATATGACTACAATCAAATTTTCTTCTTGCTTTTTCTAGAATTAGCTTTTCTCCAGGCCTTAATTATTTTTTTGAGTCTATTTTTTGATTTGGGCCTGGAGAGAGAAATTTTTGCTGCTTGCTTTGAAAAGCGCGGGAACTTTTTGATCAATCCAATATGCAAAAATAATTAATACAACACAGCTGTGTTGGCATGGAAATTATAAATGGAATGTGCTGGCATGGAAATTATAAAGGGTTCCATATAGGCTATAAATTGATTTACTCGAATTTCTGAAAATCGGAGCTACTTTAAAAATATATTTTCATGGCAGTAGTGCATCATGGCGAAATGACGTTTGACTACGTGTCTTCCAGCAAACTTATAAAATATGTAAGATGTTTATTAAATGTAAAAATCTGCATTTCAAGCATCTCATGCTGCTTATTGTTGTTTCGGGCACTACATAACGAAACGAAATAGTCTGGATTTTAAAATAAGCAAGAAAAACAAAATAATTTTGCTTCGATAATTCTTGCAAACAAAACTACAAATGAATAAAACCCAGTAATACCATGGAGTTTATCACAGAAAGAAACAAAAATTGCCCAATTGGGCCTGTAAATGAACCGCTCCGTCGTACATCAAAGCCAGTTTAAATAAAAGTGAAAATGCAGCACCAACAACAAGTTAATACTTTCATACCTTCTTAAATTTAATGCCTTTCTTCATTAACGTTCAATTTTTTTTTTCGTTTGAACCTTTTCGCTTTTTAGGTTATGGAAAGAGTGCAACAACGCAAGAGAGTGAACCTTCCTTCAGCTTTGACAAAAAGTGGTGCTTGCGCCATCCAGTGACTAAGTGATACTCGACCAGCTTGTAAAAAATTGCGACGCAGCTCACCAAGTGAAATAGTAGGAAAAGCTTTTTAGCCAGTATAACATTAGGAAAGCAGAAGGCATCTTTCCATATTATAGGCTATTACTACAACTACAACATCGTTTGTACCAAACATTTCAAGGGTTGTTATCCTACATATCAAACTACTTTGTAACTGTATTTTGTCGCTTATATCTGTTTCTGGACCTCTGTTATGTTATGTTTAGGATATATATTGTTTTTTGTTGTTGTAATTGTCACAAATAAAAACAAACTGAACTGACCTTCAAAATTTTTTGTGTTCTTTTCACTAGTTCTAAACAACACGATACATTTTCATTGACAGTTGGAGTTTAAGTCTTGTGGAGTTTTGTTTTTTGTAAAACTGTTTCTTACTTATCGCTTAAATTTTAGTGCTCAATGTGAAAAAATTCGCATGTACAGGCAGAGCAATGCGGAAAAATGTCAACAATAATGGAGCTTTGAAATTGAAAACAGTCCAAACAAAAACAATAATCGAGCTGTTTGTTTTGAATGTTGTGGCAATGCTAGTTAAAAACATGTCTGCACTTATCACGCTTTCCCGCTTATGAAAACACATGGTTCGTCGACTTTGTGCACTTTAAGTAGATAAGTTTCTTTTTAATCAAACGATTGAAACGAAACTGAACAACTAATCACGATTAGAAAAACGTACCATATTAAAACGTTTTATCATTCACTGCACAGTTGAAAACATCAACAGCTTTTTTGTAATGTTTCTGAATGCCGTAATAAATCCCAGGTTTTTTGGTTTCATCTGCTTGTGGTTTTGGTTCACATTTTAGTTGAACTATAAAAACTCGTCTCGAGATAAGCCTAAGTCATGATAGTCATCAGAACAAATAATAATGCATTTTGAATTTTTATTACGGTAATGCATAATGCAACCTGTGGTGTTTCAGTTCTAGTGATATGATCGATGGTAAAGTGATTAGTATCCGAGTACTGTATGCTTAGAAAACATCCGCTTGCGCGTTGTCAATGATACGTTGTGATGAATAATGCAATAAATTAGCTACGTTTGTTGTAGTAGCAGAAGCGAGAGAACGTATGAGATAGTTTAGGCATAGAATACCGAAGTGTAGTCTAGCTAAACTGCTAGAGAGTAGGCTAGTAGTAGGCTAGGCCTAGTAGAAGAGATTTATTGCTGCATCGCTGTAAACATAGGCCTATCATATTTTCATCGCCTAAAAAGAGGACACGTTTGGCCAGCGAGTAAAATACAAGTAGAGTGTTACGTATGAAGTATTTTTTACATCCTTTTGGATAATTATAGACATAAGCAGGAAAAAAACAGACACAAAATAACCAGACAAATTTGTTTTTCGCAAGCCGATTTGTTAAATTCATGTGACAAAATAAAAATGTGATGTGATAATGTAATAAAAATGTGAGGCAGGCAGTATCTGTAGGCAGCCATGCTTGAACTTTTTTCAGAAAAAAAAAAAAAAGATCAGCTTTAACGAAATCATAAACCTACTTGCACGAAATATAATTGAAGTTGTATACAGCTGTTAATCAGATGCTAAAAACAAACTCAACTACAAGGCTGTTTCCTTCCTTGTACTATTGTGATTGCATCATAGATTAAATTCATTCCACATTTGCACCTACATAAGTTGTAAGTATTCATGCAAGGATTTATTTTGCAACAGGCTAGGAAAGCCGTGTATTATGAACCCCCTAATAATAAACGTTCTTAATTTCACAACTTCAATGAAAATATGGACAATATTTACAGAACAGCAAGCTAACATACATACCTATGCCCCATCAATATATTAGTATGTGATATTTTGCAATAAAAAAGTTATTTCAATTTTATTAATTTACCAAAAGAGTTCATATTACACAACCCTCTGTGTAATATGAACCCCTGTGATGTGTAATATGAACCAATTTTGAGTCATTGCTGAATAGAGGTGGATTGACTACACAAAAACTGCACTAAAGAAAGCCACATTACATGCGCAGCATAACAAAATTTATTACCATAAGGTTTTCAAATAATTTACACCAATTTTAGTAAAAATGCACTACTTTTTAAATGTAAACATTAAATTCACAAAAAGATAAGCAACATTAATCAAATGACGTACACTGCATTGAGAATGCTGGTAAAATTGAAGTCTGAACCCCAGTTTACAGAACCCAGAACCACCCCAGTTTACAGAACCCCAGTTTACAAAAATTCATTACACCATCATAAAGCACTTGGTAAAATGAACCTGGGTTCATATTACACATTCAGCTAGGGTTCATGTTACACACTTGTAGTGATTCCAGTTAAAATGCTGATAATCAACTAAATAATGCATTTTTTAAACAAAACTTGTTGTGATTTCCATCATCAAGTTTATTTGAGGGTATATTAATCAAAAAATTACAAGTCCATCGATATAGTGATAAAAAAAACAACAATTTCTCCATCTGCAAAATAATATCACACAAGCTACCTTCATACCCTCAAAACTTCAGCAACACGCCAACTTTCAACAAGAACATTTCCGGTCAAATGACCAGCAAACTTACTTAATTCAAGCTGTTAAAAGTCAAACATTTTTATTGCCACGTTTTCTGAAAACAACAGCAGTTCATATTACACGGCTTTCCCCTATATGCATAGTTGGATATTGTTTTCGATTTGCTTCACTTGACAAATTAGCCAAACTATTACGTTGGTAATCAATAACGTCTACAAGTGCTGAATCAATATGAAATAAATCTGGGTAAAACAATAATTTATTTTAGAAGTGTGAGGACCTTAAAATGTCAAACTCTTTTGCACGTTTTTGCGTTTTTTAATTTTTTATTTCTTTGTAATTTACTCATTTTTGGGATTTTCTTAATTTTTTTAGTTTGTCCCAATTTTTCTTTTTTTTTATAAATTGTTGATCAGATATCCTCAAATGAGGAAATTCCCTCACAAGTGGATTTGAAGCTCCGCTCACACTCATCGCTGACCGCCATTTGGCTACCTACGACAATCGCAAAGCAATGTAGTGTTTCAATGAACGTCCCTGAAGGTGGACGCGAAGATTGGCTTCCTTGCCTTCCAGTCCACTTAATCTAAATCTTCAACCATCGGGTGTAAGCCTGGATACGACAAAAAAACGTCTAAGATTATTTAGAACAACAGATCAAATAGTAGCCTACGCAAATGCTTTTTTTGAAAATCTATAATTCAACATGTTGCATTGGTGCAGAAATGGTTGGAAATTGCGAAAAAGTCACATAACAATGAAGTCCTGTTGAAAACTGAAAATGTAAAAAAAAGAGGACATTTGAGCATTTTTGGGTGTCCTCGGAGGACCATTTATTTTTCTTCAAAAAAGAGGACAAATCCTCTTAAAAGAGGACATGTGGTAGCCCTAGTAAACTGCTTCATCAGATTTCAGAAAACGATTTTCTGCAGTATTGCTTCTTTGTTAGACTGCATTACTGCCTTTTCTAAATTACTTTATGTAGGCTAATATCCTTTGATCCAACTCCAGGCAATATGGATGGGGGCCAAGAATTGTAAATTATTGATTTCTGGTGTGAACTTGCCCTCACACTAATCGTGTTGTGTGCGAGCTTGTCTTTCCAATGAAAAGTGCCATTGTCATGTAGAAAGATGGTTCGTAGGCTACTGGTTAAAGTGCTATCATTCGCACAGTCAACCTGTAGTCACTCTGCATCGACTGCTTCACTCTGAACCAATCAACAGCACCGATTACACTACAAACAAACGCGGGCGAAACAAAGTAATAAAATTTTGACAAGCGTTAAGAAAACTACGTTCGTAACAAGCTAGAAGCAAAGGTACGGATGGTTAAATGATGTGGCAAAAATATCTAAATGGTATTGCAACATTTAAGCTATGAAAAAGTAGTGTCCCATTGACATTGATTAAAGTGCGTGGCAGCCGAAGTTTAACTTCTTTTTTGACTAGCCTACTCGTAATTCGCTTATCTACGCTATTTGTTCTTTTTTCCGGCACATTTAGTATGATCCTGTAATGAGCATGCATCCGGTGATTCCATATTGTGTGCATTTGGGGTGATAGTCTGTCGTGTTGTCAGTTTAATGCAAGACATGAGTAGTTTCAATTTACTTAGCGTAAGTAGAAGTCAGTGTTTTATAAAAACAGACATCAACAGACGAACGAACCGGCGTCGGTCGCTTTCGTTCAGACATGTGCAGATGGGGCCTGGCTCCCTCACCCGGATGCGAGTGTGGTGCCACAGACCAGACAGTAGACCATGTTGTCCATGACTGCCCAATCCATCAACCACCACATGGAACGCTTGGACTGAAGGCCCTGGATGATGAGACTGTCGAGTGGCTGATGACCTCATGCCCAAACATAATATAATCCGGAAGAAAGCTCATACGACAAAGAAGTACAGACGTCTGTAGCCTATTGTAACTGCAAACTTACTTTCTGACTTTATAGCTATATGATGCCTATGCAAACACAGTTTCACTGAATCAAAAAATCTATAAGATATCTTTTATAGTCAAAGGGAAACAAACTTTGAGAGATGTTGCTCAATGACGAAATAACATTTTACGTTTATTCAACACAATGATTGCACCACCACCTAGGACTACAAGCTCCGCTGATTTCAAATATTTAAAAGCCTACTTTCGTAGTGAGTAGAGTGCTTGGTTATCATGGGTTCGACACCCGGTGGGGAATTGTTATGAACCAGGTTAAAAAGTTATAAACATGGCACTGAATGTCGTATCTGGTTAGCACTTGAGATTGCAAAATGACATTTAGTGGAACAATCTTCCCTGGCAAAACTCTAGCCTAAAACAGTGTCAAGGTTGTGTGTAGGCTAAGCTAAACACATTGAAAAACACTTTCTGAATAATACCACATATTGTGTTTGTACAATTGGTGAATGGTGAGTGATGACGATTACAATGATGTCAAAGCTAAAACTGGGCTTTCAACTTCAACAATATGGCATAGCTGTAGGTCTATACTAATTAGACCTATATCTGCTTCAAAGGTTTGTGTCAAGGTAGCTATATTACTTTTTATCTACATGAAATTACAGGATCAAAGCGGCTATGGTAATTCTATTTATTCGATAATTTATTAATCTTTTTGCAGGAACTCTTAAGACAGAAAATGCTTTTTCTAACCTCTTTTGAGAGAAAGAGTAGAAAAACCAATGTGAAATCATTTATGTTTGTCCAACAAGAATTACACGCTTGAGTAAAATATAACATTTCAAGTAGCATACTAAACTCATTTATACTAAAGACAAGATCTAAAATGTGGTCTTGAAATGTCTGAAAACACGTTGCAATACGTGGCGATCTCTATAAGAAAATTGCAAGCCCGCTATTTTCATCGCCGTCAGGAAAATAAAAATCGAAGAAACAGGAACAAACTGTGGCAAAGAACGGTCCATATTGATGTGGATAAGTCTCAACCTTCTGAACCTTATGAAGAGCAAGTTTGCTCGGTAAAACTCGCTGTTCATCATAAAGTTGTAGCATTCTACAGAAACAATGTACTTTGCTGTCGCTCTACTGCCTTCTGCAATGAATTGCGTGATTACGTTTGTGGAGGACATATCAATGAACACACCACTTGCAAGCCTGACTTTTACAAAGTTCGTTCAAAAAGTTATTTTCCCACATTTCTTGTTGACAATGAATTTGTCAGCATAGATATTCGTCATAAAAGCGTATGGTTCAGTAAAACGCGCCCATACCATGGCGTATCTTTACACTCTCCAATTCATCATCAATCTTTACAGGCAATAAAAAATAATAATGAAAGATCAGCTCAATTTGGTTGTTATTGCCATGAAAATAAGAACAGCCACGATTCACCGCTACCGAAAGATTTCCCATTGAGACCAATTCTAGCATCCACTCCGTTTTCCAAGTGCAAAAAATCTTTACAAACTTTATTAGGCTAGGCTACTTGCTGAAAAATGGTTGACAATTCAAGGAAGTGAAAACAGCAACCAACTCCAGTTCAGTGGCAATAAAAACAAGCCGGATTTCAAGTCACGTGACAAAATATCAAGCTGCAACATATGTCAAGTAATAAACTGAATATCTCCGATTATGACAGCAAAAGAGATGAAATAAATCTTAAAACTACAATAGACCCAAAACAGGCATACTCTTCGGTACTTTCTGCCGTTGAAGACTTTGATCAACAAAATAGAACGAAGAAGTATTTTTTTACGACGAATTAATTATATCGACTAATTTCAACACAGTGTTTCGCTCATACTAAAGAGGAGCAAGGCCATTAAGAGGATAATTTAGGTCCGGTACCAATGAGATTCTCGGGTCTTAAACCAAGATAAAACGCACTATATCTAAAAACTCGTGGAAACTTTTTTGTTTCTGAACTCTTAGGAAAGGTTTAGAGTCCTCAAAATCACCCGTGATTCAGGTCCAAAACCAAAAGTATCCCTTGGACCATCCTATCAACGCTGCTATTTGTTTGCAAAATTTGCATAAAAACCAAGAAAAATAGAGGATGATGCATTTAAAATTTTAAATAAAGCCATGATAAGCCATAAAATAATACAATAATTTCAAATATTAAGCCCAATGGTTTTTTTGCCATTCCCCTTGCGTAGCTTACGCCACTGGCTGCACAACTAAGTTAGCGCGTTGGGCTCGCAGTCGAGAGCCTGCATGTTCGACTCCAGCCACCTGCACTTGCTGTTGTTTCTCTGAGCAAAAAACTTTACGATAATTGCCTCTACCCAGTGATCGATTTTGAGTAATGGGTAGTACCAAATTTAAGTCATAAATAAAGTAGACAACCGGAAACAGACATTGCCGTCGGCTGCAGCGTGGATCAGGTGTACGTCGGAAGGCGTACACCGATGCATAGCGATCAAGTCCGCTTTCCCGCAATGCAGGATAAAGATATGAAAAACAAACAAACAAAACAAAAATATGAATATTTCCTTCAGATCCAACCTTACACTTCCAAAATAAAAAAAACAACATTGATGTCGAAGTTGGGGAATCCCGAGTACAGTTTAGTTTAGTGTTGCCAAAAAAAAATCCTCTCTTCAATATGAAAATATATCAATCATGTAATTATTCAACCAATGATTTATTTGTTAGAAACAATAACATAGTATATACATGTTTGAAATATGCAACTAATATAAAAATTACACAATCCAAAAGTTGCACATGTTTTCATACTGACAAGGAAACAACGAGACGACAATGCAGTCCACTAGTCAATCGCTCCCCCTCTAGAAATGACGATTTTCACAATATATCAAAGTTGCTTGGAACAAAATGTTATAATGCAGCACATTTTAAGCTTTCGGAAAGGTCGAAACGGACACCTCGCCAGCTTTTATTTTTATTTTTAAGATGTTTTTATGATTATGAAATGATGGTGAAATATTATTGCAACTGGGGAATTTTCGAAGCTGTTGTGGAGAAACTCGTTTGGCAGCGTCAGGATTCAGGAAACATTCTCTCAGTTGTATAAATTTGTTCTCAAGATATTTGTAAATCATATGCTTATTTTTGTAAGGAAGTGTCAACAAATTGTAATTATGTTGTGCACACGATAAGGCATTCCTTAAACTAGGCTATTAAATATTTACATTGAAACTAAACTTGATTGAAGCCTACGGTTAGCTACAATATGAGATACGGTAAGATTGCATGAACAGTTTGTTTCGCAAATGTAACCACATCTTGTTTTGGCAAATAAAAGTCATCCTAGAAAATGTCTCAAATTCCAACAGAGTTAAAAAAAATAATCTAATGACCTGTATTATGTAACAACATGAAGTACAATTAAAAATGTGGCACAAAAGCGTGAAAAGCATGTTTGATCCATTAAAATAGCACAAATCACTGTTTATCCATTGTTTAGTTTCATATTGAAGTGGTTACAAACAATAAATTTTTCAACTACAGATGTCACCATTTCCAATCATTTTCACCAGCGTATAAGTTGTTCTTTATGTATGTAAATAAAAAAGTAGTGTGGACCAAAATTTGTTTTCATGATTGGCAAACTTACATGTGATGCAACCATGTCAGGGCTCCCACACGGCATAAAATCATAAAATAGCATAAAATTTCACCCCCATCATAAAAAGTCAGAAAATTGTCATAAAATTTGACCATTGGCATAAAAAATGCTACTATAAATATTGAAATTGATGTTGGGAAGAACGAAAATTCGAAGCCTGTGAATTTAATTGATGTTGGTACTAAAGATTCCAAAGCAATTGCTATTAGACCCAATTATTTCAGATCAGACCAAACGAATTTCAGAAATTGGTGCATGAATTTCTACAAAAAATCTATCAAATATCTGATTGATCATTTGCCTTTGAATCGACCAATACTGAAATATGCTCAGTATCTTCACCCAGAGAAACGAAGTGCACATGGTGCTACCAATGCCATCTCAAATTTGACCATTAGAGTGGCTAGTGCGATGAAAGTACGTCTTTCATCTGTTTATGACATTCCTAACTCAACAACAGCAGAAGAGCTTTGCGACAAGGTTAGGGACCAGTGGCTGACGTACCAGTATGAAGATGTTAAAGAGGAATGGTATAAAAAAGCACAAGTGATACCACTAATGAGCCTACAACTTCCAAAAGTCAACGTAAATATTCCTATTGGCAAGATGCCTTAGAAAGATGTGGGTTGCTGCCGGCTGATGAGTATGAAAACCCTCAATCAAGCTACAAACAAATTGACCATTATTGGCTAAAAATAGGACATTTGCTTGACAAAAATGGTACGGTACTAAAAATACACCCAACTTACCAATCTTGCTCTAACTGTTTGCGCATTAAGTCACGGAAATGCTGCTCCTGAACGCGGCTTTTCAATTAATAAGGCTTTACTTGCCAGCCATGGCTACACAATACAAGAAGAAACCATTGTAGGCTATCTTTGCAAATTGTTAAAGAATGGATCGATAAGTTTGGAGGCACTTTAAAATGTCCTATCACACAAGAACTTCGGCAACAAGTAAAAGGAGCAAGAAGTAATTATATGGCTTTTTTGGAAGAAACAAACATTTTGAAAGAACGGGAGAGGCAGAATTGCCAAGAGCAAGAAGATGCTGCAGGAATTGAAACAGAAAAGTTGTCACGTAAGGCCTTGCTGAATGATGATATTGAGAGATGCGAGATTGAGTTGAAGACTGCAGAGGAAATTATTGAGCAAGGGAATGCTAAGCTGCAAGATGCTCTTTCTAGTAAAATACTTCATAAAAACGAACTATTGTCTGCGTTGGCGAAAATTAGTATTGGCCTTGAGAGAAAGCGTCGGTGCGATAAAGAACTGGCTGCCCTTAAATTGAAAAAAGTGAAGTTGGGGTGAAACGTAAGGGTTATTACTGCTCACCATACTTTGCATATTTGTGAAGTGGAGTAGTGGCTTTTCAAAAGTTTTTTGAACATTGTAGACTGTAGGGCAGCCTTTGTGTTACACTTTTTATACCTTTGTTTGATTTTTTTAAATTTAATTGCATTTCTCACTGTGGCCAATTGTGTTTTATTGTGAAGTGGAAAAGTGGTGTTTCAGTATAATTTTTGGAAAGTTGTAGAATGTAGGGCATGTTTTGAGTTACGAACATGTGGCCAAATGTTCATAAACAACCACTTTGTATTGTGAATCGAAGCAATGTTATTCATTTTTAAAGTCTAATGCTGAAAATTTTACAGAGGTACTATACCTGGCAGTTTTCATATTTAAGTATTTTACATTGAAAGAATGTGGTGTGGTTGTTCTGAATTCAGTATAATAAGTATTAAGCACTGCTGCTGTAAAAAATGTTGGTTTAAAATAGTTTTGTTAATTTTTAGACCAAAACAGTTTTTAACGATTGTATTTTTACCATTCCAAGTCGTGCAATTGTTGTGTACATGATCTTAAAAATCTGCTCAAAACATAAAAAAGCCATAAAATTGTACTGAATATCATAAAAAAAGCATAAAAAATAGCCTGTTTTGAGCATAAAATCATAATAAAATTGAACAACACTAGCGTGGGACCCCTGCCATTTGTTAAAGCATTATAGTTTTGCCATAATAATCATGTTTTTTGTGCCTATTGTGACAGTATGTTATGATGACAGCTGCAACACAACAGACTACTGGAAGCAGCAAAGATACATATACTCTAATCATTGAGTTTCAGCTGCTTCTATTATATTGGCAAGACATTAAGTGTCTTGTCATGACATAGTAACATTATTTTAAGCTCTATGCAGACATTCATGCCACTTGGCTATGCCGCTGACACCTTTTCTTTTGTTTCAGGAATTTTGTCAGGTTTATTATTGCTATGATGAGTTTATTTCATCCTCATCATTTTTGGTTTCAGTTAGCTTTCTTTTTTGTGTTAGTTGCAGATCTGTTTTGCAACGTTTTAAGTAAAATACTGGTACCTTTTAGCTTTGTCAGTCACAAAGGTTTCCGTATCAGTACTTAATTTGCACACTTCGCAGAATTGAAAAAACTTAACAAAAATCTGCATTAGGGGTGTGTGAGTAATTTTCAATTTCTTGTAGGATCTAGCATTTTTGACTGTGGCAGTGTGGGTGGCTTACTTTAATGTTGCATATTATGATATTATTGCTGCACAGACAGTTCAATTTGTTTGTTTTAAGCTTCAGAGAGATGTAGGTATGTGCCTACAAGTAGCATGCAATAGAAAATTTATTGAAATGTATTGAGACTTACAATACAAAGGTTGGAAAACTGTTTTAAATCTATATCTGTGTTCAATCCTTGTATCCATGGAAACAAACAAAACAAGTGCAACATGCCCGAGAATTAAGTTATTGAAGTCGCAATCCACAATAAAGACTTTAAACAAATTGAAACATTTACTGAAGTCATCTTACGGACCGAAGTCTCGCACAAAACTATTTTCAAGTCAACAGAGCGAAGATGTTAGGGTTGGTAGCTCATCAACACTTTTACTTGACAGCACCTTGTTTGATATTGACGACGCAGTGATTAAATTAATTGTTTCCAGCGTGAAACAGCACTTAAAATTACATTATGACCATGGTTTGTACTGTCTGTTATTGTGCATTGCTCTTGTTGAAAATGGTTTAAAATCTGATTTATCTTCTTGTCTAATTGCACAATGTTTTCGCCAGTATTTGTTTCTAGTTCATTCACACATAAAAAGTATAGAAAATTGCAAAATTATACATAAGATTGAAATCAATAAAGTTAAACCTTTGACTACGTTGTTGAGCAATGTACTTGCAACTAAACCAGTATTGTCATTCAGCTCACAGCAGACTGAAAGATTATCCATGGTGATATTGAATGCCTATTTGAAATGTATGCCAGAAAATTCAAAAAACGTATCTATTACTTGGCCTGCGATTCATTTCATACAAAGTTCAGATTTTGATGACTTGAGTTTATACAATGGACTTTTGCTTGACTTACATCATTACACACAAGAGGGCATTGTAGAGCTGTTCAAATGCCCTGCATCGTGTAGAAATATGAATGTGGCTGTATTGAACATTTCTCTGACTGTGACAGACCTTGCGGACAGCTTTTCTTGGAAAGATCAAAGTGTTGATGTTGTTGATAAAATTTTCTCTCAAAAGCTGCAAGATTTTGCACAAAGCATTGTTTGCAACAATATTTTTGTTGTTTTCAACCAAAAAGTTATTTCTGAGGAACTGAAGCATTTTTTCAAAACGCATGGTGTCATAGTTATTGATAGGATTGGGAGACAGCCAATGGAGGCATTGACTCGTGTAACTGCAGCCAAAACAGTAGGCCATCTTAATGAAGATTTAAAGTTATGCATGGGTTACATAGAAGGAATAGCAGTTGTCTCTGTCAAAAACAAAGCTTTTGTTCATGTCAAAAACAACAATGCACTGATTGCGTCTCTTATAGTTCCTTACGAAGCACCTCATGTGAGAGACGATTTGAAGCATGTTTGCTGGGCTGCTGTGAGTACTTTGGATAAGACTCTCAGACAAGAACATGTTATTGAAGGTGCAGGAAAAATGGAATCATACTTGGTGGATTATTTGAACAAATTACATGCCTCGAATATTTGTATTTCCAAACTTCGATCAATATGTTCTGAGGGTCAATTACAGTCATGTTTGAAAAGTTTTTGTTCATGTTTAAACTTTGTTTCTTCAGACATTTCAGATTGTGATGTGCCAATATTCGATTGTTTTGCTTCGAAACTAAACGCATTTGTAGTAGCTGTTCAGACTGCTTGCATTGCTCTTGAAATTAAATATCAAATTTGTGAGCAATAATATTTTGACAGTTATGTGCCAACGTGGAAGCTTTGTGTGGAAGCTGGTAGCCTACGTCATAGCTGACCAAACTGCTTCAAGTGATATTTCAACACTGTTACACTAACGTTTATTTTTTTCATTAATTAATTAATAAAATACTTTTATCATTGCAATGACAAAAGTTTCATTTTGGTTGTTTAAATTATATTACGGTGCAATAACAGCGTTATATAGGCTAGCGCCACAACCACAGAGCCACCAGCTCAGTAGCCGAGTGGTTATTGGAATCGGCTCAGCCGCTCTTGTGCTGGTAGGTCTGAGATCGATTTCATGTCGGGTCATACTGAAGACTTTGAAAACGATACGGATTGTGTTCTTTCTTGCATAACGCAGTGAAAATAAGTCGTGTAGTAATGTGACAACATCGTAAACATGATATAAAATTAAAAATGAGCCATGTCGCTGAACGATCTTGCAGTTGCAGAGCGACAATAAATAAAACCACAGAGCCAACTATGCACCAGGGCGCTGTTTATGGTGATGGTGATAAAATAATACATAGCCTCAGCCCTCAGGGCCGTTGAGAGGTTACTTTGGGCCTCAAATCAAGACATTTAGAGAAAAAACGCACTACATCCAAAGAATACGTTGTGGTTTCTTCATGCTTTCTGGCCCCTAAATGATCCCGGGTCCAAAAGTACCCTATAGACCCCCCTGTCAACGCCACTGCGTAGCCTACATTCAGTTATAGTTTTCAGTAAATTAAACTGTTTACTGAAAAAGTTGTCAACCTCCTAGTGGTGAGCCCTGGTAATTGATTCTTGCAATCAAGCGAATGACAACAAATCAAAACAGCAATCTCATACGCAAGAAGAAGAATTGTTCAGTTAGTTTTAAATTTAGCCTTGGCTACGAGTGCTTTGAGATAGCAGCGTATTTGTGGCTAGGCAAAATATATTTGAATTTGTACGATGTGTCACGGCTAGGCCTAAGCAAAAATCCAGAGAAGCTTTTACCAAGTTTTGTGGTCCAAACTCATTGTGAGAAATAATCACAGTTTCACATGCAAAAATACACAGGTACGTAGGCTATGCCCCCATCAAACAGGAGTTCAGGTAATTCCGACACTAGGCTGCTTAATTGAAACAACTTTCCTACTGTATCTTACAGATTTGGTTGCCAACAACTAGCGTAAACTCATTTTGTTTGCTAGGTGCCAAACATTCACACGGTATAAACCACTCGAAACAAACAAGTTTTATTTTGAATTTCCACGAAGAAACACAAGCATCTGAAAGTGTTTATCGGACATTTTGCTCCGTTTTGGTTTCAATATGTCTTTGCCCATTGAAAACATTCTTTCAACTGCAGCGCTGGAAGGTATTGGCGTATTGTAGCAAAAAAATGGATTTTGGAAATCTTTCGTTGGAAAAACGCCAACGGTTAATGGTCCTTTGTGTGGCCTCTCTTCCAAGTAGCCTACGCTTTTACAGCTGGCCTATGCTGTCTTCGCGAGGGTCGTCATAAAGAGCATGGAGTAGCCCACGGGGTTCGTTGTCGCTGGCTTCCTCCGTCTGGTTGAAGTGGTTCTCAGCCTCAGAGTTTTTTAACAACTTTGATGGGTGGCAAGTGGCCATTTTTCGAATTTCCACTGGATTGACATCAGGCAAACCACCACGAAAGCCTGTAATTCGGATGTGTGGCGCTGGCGAGTATAAAATCCGCATCATCATCAAAAATGCAAACAACAGCTAAGATTTTAAAAAGTATACGTTGACACTATACGCTAAAAAAACGCGAAAACTTTACGGCGTAGCCTCAAGCGACAACTATCCAAAAAAATGTGGTCGTAAGCGTTAGCGTAAACAAAAAGTCTACGGCGTAGAATTTGCGGCGTATACGTACATCTCTGGCTATCTGCAGGGCCCGATTAACCATGAGGCACACGAGGCACAGGCCTCAGGCCCCCTGGTTTTGGAGGCCTCCATTTTTTTACATTAGTAGGGAAAGTACTATAATTTGGACCACCTAATGAAAAATCTTAATATTTTTAAAAAGATCCACAACATTGGGGTGAAACTAACTTTATTTGATTAGTTACAGGCTAGTTGGTTTGCAAAAACAATTCCAATCAAAAAAACATAACACAAAAGAGAACTACATTATAGTTTTTTTTATATAGTGATCCATATTATCAACTCAGTTTCTAACATGGACCACCCTGTTTCATAATATGGACCACCATACTGTAATATGGACCGTTGTCATGTGAAAGTAAATATATCAAGGAAGTCAAACTTCAAAGGCATGAAATAGAACACAAACACTCAATAAATAAAAATAGTCTGAAACGTTCATGATAGCCATCTCAAACAAGTTTCAAATCATTGATCGTTGGCACAGTTGTCACAATAGTAAAAATGAGCATTTGATATATCAGCACAACTTTTATGGGCCAATTTCTTGCACTGACAAGTACAACACTGAATCCAATCCTCATCAGTGGACTCGTCACACACAAGACAAGTGCATGCAGAAGCAGCATTGCTTGGAATACCTTTCTTTTTTGAAAACTTAAAGGTTAAGCCTTTTCTCACTTGTTTTGCTGGTTTAGCTTTTTCTGTGAACTTGATTTTATGTTTGTGTGACGTACCTGTCAGCACAGTAGCCTTTGTAGTTTTTCTACGTTTTCTTCCCTTTGTAACTTATTTTAGAAGTGGGCTCATAATGTCCTCGACAGATACCCTGCATGAAATGCTAACTGAACAAGATTGTAAGTTCTTAACACTCAATGACGATGGTTCTGGTGCTTGTGAGATTGCTTCATACGGTGCATCAGCTAAAGTTCCGGCATTTAATTCTGTTGACATGATAGAATTTTTTGCCACTTTCTCAATGTTTACCACATCTTGTAACAAAGGTAAAATGTTTCGAGAAATTGCATCTTGAGTAGACATATCTTGATCATCAATTATCAGCGGTGATAGGCTACATTGTTTGGAGAGGTGTCTACTTCATGAGGCTTGTCAGTAACTTCAGCTGAGTGAAAATCACTTTCATCAAATACAAGAGGATTAATGGGGGTAAATTCCTGCTTTTTTAAATCCATTTCCTGCATTTAAATCCAATTTCCATGCTTAGACATGTCATCAGAATTTAATCAAATTGTTTATATCATTAGTGATTATGCAAATTACTGGTAGTAGCTTTTATCACTATAAGAAAGCAAGTTACAAATATATTTTATGATGCACTCTAAAAAGTTTAAAAAAAAATGCATAAATCTCATGGAACTTCATTTCTATGCCTGTCTTCATTACTGAGAAACAAATTTCTACCAATTGACCATAACCTGGACCACTGGTCCATATCACCAAACAGTTAGGTGGTCCATATTACAGTTAGCATAATCTTATGTTGCTTGGTGTCATTTAGAATTAATAAACTTAAACAGTGGACATTTCTTCAAGATTTTGGCAGATAGTCATTAGCAATGCCTCTCCTGCAGATTACTTTTGTATAATATTTTGTAACTGTAGCAATATTTGAAAAATTCTCAATAGTTTGGACCAGCAAAATAACATGGCAGACCCCCAAAACCTCTAGCAACAACAAAGAACTAGCTCAAGCCAGGGTTGTCAGATTAGTTGTAGCCTTCCCTTCCAGATTGCATGCCAGTTTGATTCTAAATTATTCTAAATTTATTCTAGACATTTCATCTCAAGTCTAAAACAAAATACCATTAAATACGCAGTGTATATTGTAAATATGACATTACTTACAATAAGTAGTGGTGAGAATCTTCATGTTGAAATGAAAATATCCCTAAGATAAGATGATGCCAGCACATTTTTTATCAAGTTTTGTAGCCTTTGTTCACCCCAATTTTATGTCTGTGCCTGCGTGCTTGTTGAAAAAGTTTGTCAAATGATTGGCAGTGTAAACGATGTATGCTGACAAATGAACGTGCAGCAAGCGAAAGAGCAACTGTTTTTTTCTTTATATCATTAGAATTTTTGAAAAATGTACGTAGGGTTGCCTCCTGCTGAGAAGCCTTGCCCAGTTTTTGCCCGTTTGTGTAAGAGCTACCTTTAATAAGTTAATCGCTGGATATCTGCTAAAAAATTTCATACCGTACGTACATACAAATATTAGCCTACCCTAAAATTGTTTCCAAAAGCACTACATATAATCCATTATTTGAGTGTAATTTTGCAAAATTTTTTCAGGGGGCATGCCCTCGGACCCCCTAGAATACGCGTGCCTTCGGAACGTTCTTACCCCCCACGAGTTTTATTGCTTCCCTTCAATCCCTTGCTCAACCCACCAGGATACGCCACTGCGTAGAGCCATATTCTTCCTACAATAAACTTCACATACGCTTGGATTTTTGAACTTCTTATCTAACTGCTTTGATGCAACAAAATATGAAAATCAATAAATATCGTAGCGGTACTTAACAATAACTATGGTACTGCATTCTGTAACAACCTAAAAACATAACAGATTAAAAGTAAACTTAACATACGTGGAAATACAACCCAGTGTTAAGTGTGCGGAAAGTCCTGTCAGCTAACTAGGTTGCGTCACACTTCTCACAGACAGGCTTTCGTGCCAGAGAGCGTGCAATTCAGCAACAAAGTTTCAATCAAAGAGACGGAACTAGGGCAGAAAGTTACGTGCACGCGTTGCAGCTACTAAATGCAATGAAAAAAAGACAATTACCGAAACAATCTAGACTTGTCTAAACAATCCCAATTTGCTTCTAAAAATTATTCCAGATTCCAGACATTTTTTTTCTCTACTAGACAGTTCGTTTTGATTCCAGATCTGGAATCAATTATTCCAATCTGACAACCCTGGCTCAAGCCTCAATCCTTTGAATCTGAATTCTGAAATACAGTAGTAAAAACTAGGTCAGTAGGTCAGTAAGAAAGGTTAATTCAAGCTGTTCACAAACCATGAAATTATTTACTTCAGTCATTGAAAAAACAGCAGTGGTCCAAATTATCAGCCGGTCCACTTCATAGCACTTTCCCCTACCGTAGGCGTAGGTAGTAAAAGTTATTGTGCCAGTATGTGCACACTTGTTATTTTTGAGTAACAATTTCAAATTGTGTAAAGATTTTGCAGTAACAGTTGAGCACTCCTGCTCTGCATCGAAAGCGATTGCCAATAGGGGCCCCTAAACTTAGCTGTGCCTCGGGCCCCCGTGAGCCTTAATCAGGCCCTGGCTATCTGTATATAAAGTTTTGAACCACTGAGGCAAGGCCGTGTACCAAGATTGACAAAGTGGAGTTTCTGACTGTTGAACTGTTGTAATATGTGAATTGTTCCATCTATTAAGTGCCACTGAATGGAAAGCAGTCCCAAGACAATGCGGCCAATAAAGTTGTATTGTTTATGTGATGCTACAAAATACTGGCATGCACAAAAAGATGTGCAATATTCAGTTTGTTTTGATATCTCACCATCACAACGAAAAACAGCATAATTATGCCAAACATACCGAAGCTGACAAAACTATTACGTCATGGCTGTTGACGACAACAATTTGTAATTTGGGAAATTTTGCTGTCTTAGATGGAGAACAAGCCCTAACTTTGGCAACACATGTCAAGAAGCAATGCTTTTTTTGCCGCAACTAGTGGATAAATATAGCCAGGTCGAAATTTTACCTACTTTCAGTCATCAAAAGGTGTTTTTAGCATTTGAAAAAGAAAAAAATATTTGCAATCATTGCGTGGTGTTGTCATAAGCATTATTATAGTGATGTCATAAACATTTTGCCTATGCAAATCAAACTGTAAAAAGATCATACAAAAATAATGTTTTATAAATAAGTAAGCTTAAAAACTGCCAACATGGAAAACGCCGAAGGTAATTCAAAACAAACTGCTATGATTGCTGCAAGATTAAGAGGCCCCGGAGCTGGAAGATATAATCTCCCTTCAACATGTGGATACAAAGGTCATGATTGCACGAGGCACATGAAACCTGCATATTCGTTTGGAAAAAAACTTGAAAGTTCATTTTTAACAGATAATAAGTGCAGTCCCGGACCTATATATTATATAGAGCCGCGTTATACCCGAGCTGGAAAAGATGGGACACCTCAATATTCAATTTTAGGACGTCACCGCGACGTAAATTCATTTGACACTCCAGGACCAGGAAAATATGAAAACGAAAAAGTTCATCCGCAAGGAGAGAAACATGCTCCAAAATACTCAATGGGATCAAGAACTCGATTTCGCCGAAGCGATTCTTACCCTGCTCCAAACAATTACGCTTTACCAAGTTTGTTAGGTAGCAAAGTCATCAATAAAATAGCAAGCGCAAGTTATTCTATGACTGGAAGATGCCTCACAGGAAGTTTTGCTGAAGATCTTGCCAAAACTCCTGGAGCAGCCCGTTATAGTATTGTGGATCCTAACAGCTACAGACAGCGTGCTCCCATGTATTCTATGCTGGCGAGAAGGTATATGCCAGGAGACAAAACTAAAATACCTGGACCCGGAAATTATTACCCGGAGCTAGTAGTAATAGACCATCCAAGACCCCCTCAATTTTCAACTGGAATTCGTCATTCAGAATTTATTACCCCATTCAAAACTGATGAAGACGTCGAGTGGGCAGTTCAAATGCCAACCGATTCAAAGTCAAGTTCAACAACTAATCACAAGCCTTCTTAAATGCCTATGTCTATTTTTTTGGATCTTTTGTAAGGTTTGAAAGGAGAGCACAATTCGTTTGCTTGTCATAATAGCTTAAATGACTGAACCACAAAAGTTGCCATTGTCAATGTCGTCTCATCGTTGCCAGACGTTGAAACGATGGAAAAATGGCAAATTTTGTTTGCTGGGATCTATTGGATTCATAAGTGTTGCATCATGTCGCTATGATAAGATCAATCAATCCCATGACATTCAGCTATCAAACAGATTAGCCTAATATATTTGTCGAATCGAATATATTTTGTAGCCTATCTCAAGACTATGCTTAAGGCCGATTTGCATAAATATTTTTATTTTGTGTTTCCAAATAAACAAGCAGAAAAGCAATTTTGTCAGCGTCATCGCAACAGCCAGAGAAGTTCGTTTCACAAAAAATCAGTCCTTTTTTCTTTCGTTTCGCTATATATCAGGGCACTCGTTGGTTAGCCATTGCGTGGTATCATCATCGTCAATGGAGACTAGGCTTTTCACAGTAGCGTTGACAGGGGGTCCAAAGGGTACTTTTTTCACCCGAGCCTGGGATGATTTTAGGGGCCCGAAACCTTTCTAAAAGGCCCAGAAAACGACCTCATATTCTTTGGATATATTGTGTTTTTCTGAGATGTCTCTTTATTTGGGGCCCGAAAATCTCGTTTGTACCGCGCCCAAATTATCCTCTCACCTAATGTAAATTGTTCTATTTAAGTACCATCAGTCCTTTGATGTTTTGCCACTGTAAACGTTAAATAAACTCAAGCAAAACCAATTTTACCAGCTGGAATTTATTGCAATAGGCATCCGAGACTCTATACTAGTAAAGTAGAGTCGTTTGGTGTGCACATCTTATATGCACTTATGCAGTGTCTTTGGCGCTTCAACCATTGTTTAAAAATGTCACCACGTGCGTGCATTGTTCCATATCCACCACTGATATCCACCACTAACAAATGAAAACATTGCCAGACTGATTCGAGGTGAAGCAATAGGTACAAAGAAAAATAATGGCCAAGCCACCAAAACGGGTAAATACTCTTTGATGCAATAGCTCACTGTGGAAAAAATAAGAGGATTGTGAGCAAACAGTCAAATGCAACATTGATTTTTAAACAGAACAGACATTTCATGTGGGCTACCTGGTCGACGCGTATTCTCGACTAAATATGTAGCTAACATAAATAAAATCAGTCAAGTTGTGGAACTTGTGCAATTTTTGACAAAGCTTTCGCCATCGTAAATGTGTTTTTTCGGCATCTTATTCAAATAGAAGAACGTGACTTGTGGAAGAAAATGACAGCCAACCTTCGGATCGGAGACGGTACGTGATGATGATGATTCAAATAGAAGCAATGCTTTACAAGTAAGCCTGCTTTACCGAAAGGACGTTTCAAACATAACCTATTTCTTGATGATTCAATGCACTTTTGGCGGAATATATTTTCATACATAGCCTACGTGATAACAGAAACAGACTAGCTGTAATCTGACACACGTACTAGACTACTTTAGTCTACGTTACACAGCAGTTAAAAGGGTAATCATGGAAAAATTCGCGCCCCGATAGCTCAGTTGGTTAGCGCTTAACTTCTGGAACGAGGAAACTTCAAGATCAAGCGGCGCTGGTTCGACTCTTGGGGTGTGCGCTTGAGCAACGCACCTTAAGGATTGCTCGCCAATTTAGCAGCATCTAATGGATGGAATGATTCCCCAGCAACAAGACTTGAACAATCGGAAACTTCACTCTGTCAATCTCGGTGACCGGGCCTGCGTTAATGGTTCAAAGCCTCTACAAGTATGCGAAACTGCCAGGATTAAGCTCTGCAAGAAGCTTTCCCGGTCCGAGGATAAAGATTCAATCAATCAAAAGGCTAAAATAAACTTAAAAAAAAACGTACGGCAGCTTACCCAAGTTTTAAAATATTTTGTTTCGTTCTGAACTTGAAACAAAAACCGAATAGACGTCAACAATTGCCAATTGTTCAGGTTTAACTTTGGTTATTGTTTGGTTCATAAAATTTTCCTTGTTGGCACCACTTTGAAAGCCGCAACTTGTTATCACACTCCCTTCTTGGATGGCTAAAAAAAAATATTCACCTAACCCAGAATGGGGGTAAAAACATTAGACAAATCACAGATTTTAACCCTTTACGTACGTCGCAGTGGTGACATCATTAGCATCCCTGAGTAAGAATTCCTGGTCTGAACACACTGTTAGTTCTAAACTTATTAGTAGGCTACCCACTGTGATATATAATATATGCAACCTAATATATCAAAGATGGATTATTCGTAAAAATTGGTCATTTTTTTAGTATATGAAGTGTATAAACATTCAATTTCAATTCCATTCTATTATAAAAAAAAAAAAAGGCAAATGACATTCATCAGTCATGTCTGTCGTAAGCCAGGAATTGAGCACTCGGTAATGATGGAGCGGAGTCCTGGTCAGAGGCGCCGGAAGCGTTCAGGTTTGAAAATTTTTAAGAATCTTTTTAACATGGCCAAACCAGAGTTTTGTAAATTTAATAACATCAATAGACGATTGATCGTTGTGGAAAATCGCGGTAGCCGACGCCCTATTCAGGCATGGCCGATGATGATGAAGTCTACTTTTCTTAAACGTTGAATCAATGCAAAACTAATTTGCTGGCTGAGACGTTAATTCTCTGATGTTAAAACGTAATTTCGTATCAAAAACATCTCTGAGAACATTGTCCAAGCAACATGTCGTTAGATTTTGTCAAATTACTTACCGACTAATATGTCAAACCGCTGAAATATTCTTTTTTACTGACACTAAATATAGAAACCGATGTTTCCTGAGATGTCAGTGTTCCATAATAGTTAATGCCTCGTCACTACTTTAGGAAGGAAGTTAATAATTGCGTTTTGAATCCGAATAACTGTAACACATGACCAAATATTTCCCTGGGCTTTGATTAATAATCCTTAGTTAATTCGCCGTAATGGAATACTGGATTACTTGTCAGCATTAGTGGTGCATAGTGATGACATAACTGCATTTCAATGCACCAAAGCAATCAGAACGTTCAACTGTGTATTTCAGACAACTATTTCTGACGGCTACAGAGAAAAACGTTTTTCAGAACAAAAACGTGTGACTTGATTCTATGAAATAGCCTCAATGAAGAAATACTAGGTCCAACAAACATATTACTATTGCTTTTAAAGTCCAAAAATCAATCACTAGCTCGCAGATTCCGTCTTTTTCGCAGATTCCGTCTTTTTCGCAGATTCCGTCTTTTTTCGTTAATTCAACGTTCAAAGAACGAGTTTAGCTAGCTGAGTTGTTCTTTTTTTTTTCTGAAGAATCCATCGTTCCTATTCAAAACCAACTCACAGCTTTAATCAACATTTGCACTGTTTTTTAGAATTTTTGAATGCCTGTAGTAGGCTACTAAACATTAAAAAATACGATTACTGTAGCATAGCTCCTTTTTTCTTCGTCGAATTACGTTTTTCACCTAGCTAGGCTTATGCAGAAAGCTTTGACTTTTCATGCACTTGGGCTA
This sequence comes from Aplidium turbinatum, assembly GCF_918807975.1. Classification (NCBI taxonomy): domain Eukaryota; kingdom Metazoa; phylum Chordata; class Ascidiacea; order Aplousobranchia; family Polyclinidae; genus Aplidium; species Aplidium turbinatum. The sequence continues at coordinate 54,903,863 of NC_137472.1, forward strand.
CGCGTAATGAATTCTACGTTGATTATTATCTAATGCCATGGCTATCAATAGTTTAAAAAAAAAAATTTTCCACCAACTATTGAAACAAATTCGGGATTTACAAGCAAATTTGATTTGATAAAACAAATATTGAAGGTACTGTCAAACCAAATGGAAGATAATAGCTTCTTTCACACGTGAAGCATGCAGTAGCGTTGACACGGGAGTTCGAGGGTATATTTTTGAACTCTGGTTTTGGATGACTTTAGGAACCCGTAGGCTAACCTTTTCACCACCGCCAACCCGTAAACTGTGGGTTGGTGGTGGGATGGCGCAACGGATAAAGCGTTGGCTTTCCAATTATGCAAACCGTGTTCGGCTCTCGGCTTCAGCTGGTTGTTGAAAAACTCCGCTCACCTTTACCCAGGGTGTAATAAATTGGGTGGGCGTAGTTGCTGAAGTAAAGGCGGCCGAGAGAAAGGAACTGGCCACCCTACTCTCCTTAGTGCCGAAGGCTTAGTACAATGAGAACCTTATCTTCTCATACCCGATACTTGAATCAAGTATGGGACCCCCTTTAACTTTTCAACCTTTTCAAAGGGCAGGGATTCTTGATGAAATTATCTCGTATTTTATGGATATAGTGCGTTTTTTTAGAAGTGTCTTAATTTAGGGTCAGAGAATCATTTTTATTGGTACTGGGCCCAAATTATCCTCTCAACGGCCTTCACACGATTACACAATGTGCAACACTTTTAGTTGGTTTTTGCTTTTTTTTTTTTTTTCAACCACGAATAAATTATAACTTTTGTAGTGATCTATTGCAAATGACGCATGGAATATAACTGTACAATGCTGTTCAATATCTCGTAATTTAAACAATATTTTACTGCAGAAGACAAGCGCATAAATTCTACAAGTTTTGTTTAACTTGAGTTAAAAACGCAAGTAAACACAGCAAAAAACACATGCAATGATGACACATAGGAGCAAGATTCTATTTGTTCATAAAACTGAGTTACCGAAGAATATTTCAGAACTTTTATGATTAGAATAATATGATGAGTGGTAGAAAGTTTCTTTTGCTAAGACGTAGCTATAAGCTGGCCGCCAGTTACGAGTCCCCCTAGATGGAACCCTTATCCGACATGACCCCTGCCCTACATATCTGGGAGTGACCTTGGATCGGCAACTCACGTATAAAAAACACTGTGACTCAGTTCGTGCCAAAGCATCAGCAAGAAACAACCTTCTCAGATGTCTAGTTGGGTCGACTTGGGGATCCAAAACCCCAACACTGCGCACTAGTGCCCTAGCGCTTACGTACAGTGCTGCCGAATATGCTTCTCCAGTCTGGTGCCGCAGCACACACGCAGGAAAAGTAGATATCGCCCTTAACGACACCATGCGCATAATCACTGGATGCCTGCGTCCAACTCCTACAGACTTACTACCAGTGCTTTCAGGCATCGCTCCACCAAAACTACGCAGAGAGAATTCTACCATACGGCTTGCATTAAAGGCAGAGGTCAATGATCGCCATCTCCTCCACAGTGTAGTCCTTGACGCACAACAGCTCACACGTCAACGCCTGCCTTCCAGGCGCCCTTTTTCTCGACACATTGTGGCGCTTCATGAAGGTCACTTCGACCTGATAAAGTCATGGAGAGATCGCTGGGAAACCATCTCACGGCCCAACCAGTTCCAAGTCACACCAGACACTACGGTACCACCTGGCTCAGACCTGCCAAGAAAAGAATGGGTAACTCTGAATCGCCTCCGTACTGGTGTTGGTCGCTTCAAGCACAATATGTTTACCTGGGGATTGTGTGACTCACCAGCCTGTATTTGTGGTGACTGTCAAACAGCACAGCACATCATAAATCACTGTCCAGTGTTTCGACCTGAAGAACATGTGAATCTCATAGACCCTGATATGAAGACACTGCTCTGGTTGCAACAATTGGGAGATGTTACCTGAATTGCTGCCTCATAAGCAAGAAGAAGAAGCTATAAGACATTATCAAATTTCTATCTGTATGATTTCAACCAAACTATAAAGAAGTTGAATGCTAGGCCCATGTGCGATTTGAAGCGCCATGTTGATAAAGTTTTGCAATTGAAAGACACTCAAAGAGGTTAGGTCAGGTGAAAAATAGTAAATGACATTTTTATAGGTTTCTGATGAATTCTTCTTTAAACAATTTAAATGAATTAAACTGAAAAGTATTCGTCTCGTAGACTTTCCAACAGTGTGACCTTTACCTGGGTTAGGATACTAGGTTATTATGAAAAAACCAGAATAATGTCAATACAAACAGTTAACTTTTTTGCAGGTATTTATTTTTCTATGCAGTGTTATCATACAATGATTTTCATTTAAAATAGTAGGCTAGTTAATTTAACAGAATAGATGGTTTTGAAACAAGGCTTGTTATAGGATTGATTAAAAAATTTCTAAAAGTTGTGTAATTTTATCGTTACATTGCTTATTTTGATGGTGACTGCGACAAAGCCGTAAACATTCCAAATAAAAGAAATATCGAGATATTTGGGCCTTCGTTTTTGAGTTAGGAACTACAATCTAAAGTGGTGTCATTGATGTATCAATAAACCAATGATAACATGTCTTGCACATAAAATTTAATTGGTGTTGAACAGTTTTCCACAGAAACTTTGACCAAACTAACATGCAAAATGATACTAATTTTATTACTGTTTGTGTGCAGCAATAATTTTTTTATATTGTTAAAGTAGTCAATGGTGTGGTTGAACGGGTAATAAAGGTTTTGTAAAATGAAAATGCATCTTCCTTTAAGAAACAATTGGTCGTCTTCTGAGCGATTTGACAAAACTCCAACAATTTTAACATACCGACGAAAATCATGATTGAGAGCAAGGATTTTGTGGTTTTTGGAGAAATCCCTAATTAGGCTATGCGTAATGGCACAGTTGGGGAAATTCGTGGATACGACAAATCTTTGAGAATATATTTAAATAATATTCCTCTTAATTTTCTACTTTGAACGGCATGTGTCATCCTCATTTTAACAGCAATTTGTCGGTGAAGGGGGCCCGAAAATGAATGGGTACCGGGCCCGAGAAATCCTGTCAACGGCCCTGATTGGTCGGCTTCTGAGCGCTCTGAGATCTCGTCGTATCTGTCTGATGCGTCTGCGGAACCCGAAGCCTCTTTCACGGAACGTGACAATTTTTGACCGGAATATTGCCACTCGTTCTCTGATGGCTCCTATCCGTTGTCTTCTTCCGGCTCTGCTTAATGATCGCATTTCTGCAAACCAGATGGAAAGATCGTTCTTTCTAATTCCACGCAATCTTGTGCGAAAGTCCTTGATGCGTGCTTCAAAGCGACGGATACGTTGCCGAGAGAGTCTGATCATTCGTCGTCTTAGCACTTTGCTTATTGGATCCCCTACATCTGTGGCTTGCTTCAAGACAACTTTGACCGTCTTTTCGATCCCATCAACTGTTTCTTGCATATCGTCAGCCTCTTTTTCTAGTTCGTTTGTAATTTTGCTGTATTCATCATCTGTTTTGTCTCCATCAGTATCAGTTGTTGAATCATTTATTTCGGTCCCACGAAGTACGTCGGTCACCTTTGTACCTTCTTCAGTTGCTCTGTCATTGGTGCCAGTGTCTGCATCAGCAAGAAACAAAATATCAATCAACAAAACACGAAACAATGCTGCATACCTCCAGTAAACTAAACTGCCAGGATTAACCTCTCAATGAAGCTTTATTAATCCGAGGATAAAGATTTAATGAATCAATATTCAAATTGAGGGTCAAGCATGACAGGGATACATTGAAAAAAGTGTAGTTTTAATTGATTATTCTGAAATTGAAAAAGTCTGTTTAAGAGCTTAAATCTGGCGGTTTCACATACATTGAACCACTGACGCAGCCCCGGTCAATCATGCCATCTACTAGGTGCCGCAGAATAAATAGCAGTCCTTGGACTACGTTGCTCATGCGCACACCAGGAAAGTCAAACTTACGTCACTTGATTTTAAAGTTTCTTTTTTCATAAAGGGGCTAAATGATTTAATTTATCAGACAAAGCTTTACATAAAATCTGTATGCATTACAAAGCATAAAAACACAAAAATGCAAAGACTTACCTTGACCAAGAACTTGGCACGAAATGGCAGCAACCAGCACTAATATCTTTAAATTTATTTTCATTTCGTTGCTAGAGTAATCTTAACCTTTAAATAATACATGCATTACTAAAAGTAAAGTTTCCTTCTGTATATTATTATATGACACAGTTATATTTTGTTAAAAGAAAAGGTTATATAATGTTGATATACAGTAGGGAGGGCCGTCAATGCACTTTTTTTGTCAAATCACTTAGCAACTCGGCTCAGATAGGAGGCTTAGGTCACAAACAAATAATCTGAAAACCTTTTTTAGATCGGGCCACGGGAAGACGCCGCACAAAAAATCAATATCACCCAAATAAAAAAAATAAAAAAAAATTTCCAAAAAAAAAAGTAATTAAAAAAATAAAAAATACACAAAACGACGTAAACAGTCAAAAACAATCACAGAACGTAATCTTTCTTTGACTCAAAACGTGGACGCTGTGAACGAGCAGCAGTTCGCGTCAGAATAAATTCATGTCTACTATCATGGCCGATGACTTCATCGCTCACTTCGGTGGCGAGTTTGACTGCGCGCTCAACTGCTTGTGTGCAGCATGGAAAACTGTCAATCGATGTAGGAACATTAGTCTCGACGAAAAGCTCTGTGAGCTGTTGGATGCTAAAATCGCGTAGAATTGATGGCTCAGTGAGTTTCTGCTGACTCCACCGGAGCAATTAATATGTTGTCATTATTTGCATTCAATCAATCAACGTAAAATACGACTGGTAGGCTACCACTAGCACTATTACGATTTGGCTACTGTCCTGAATACCTGTAATAAATTGCGAATTGTGTTTTAAATATCCCTTCACTTCACTATTATGATTATATGTTTCATTGAAACAGAACCCAATTATGGTAGCCTACTTGCTTCAGTCAGTAGGGTAACACCCATGGCGTACTTAACAGAGGCCAAACCAACGTGCGTGCTGGAGTCTAAACTGGAGGCGAACATTTTCATTGACATATTGCATTGCAAACACAGTATATTTAAACCTAAAACGATTACAATGAAAATTTTGCTTTCAAATTTCAAAATGTAAAATACATTTTCATCTATGGCATTTCATATGCTTGACATAGTCTATTCCAATGAATAGTTGTTCCCGTGTGTGTTACAATAATAAAAATAATTACAGTAGATGTGTAAGGTTTTAACTTTGAAGTTATTATTTTGTATTGAGCTGATTCACAAAAATACAATGTACCTACATGGTCAAAACTACTACATGAAAGGACTGTGGCCAGTAGCGCAACCAGGATTTTAGTAAAGTGGGGGCGGGGGCTAAACCAAGCCCCCTGGTTGCGCAACTAATGTGGTGCTACTTTAGTTCAGATAATGAACGAAAAAATTATCTGTTACGACAACTTTAAATAATATCAGTGCAAGGACTTCTCAGGAATGAAAATGGACATTTAAAGAAGTTCTATAACTGTCCTTACAGAAGTCTCAACAACAAAGAAAAACAAACAAAAACAAGTTTTTAATGCATATATAAGTTTTAAATCTTTTGTTTTACTTCCTTTTCTGATACAGGTGAAAATAGACAACAATAATTTTCAAACATAATATTGGCCAATGTAGCTGCATACTTTTTGTTCACAGATAACTGGTATTGATCTGATATAGAGTGAAAAACACGACATAACGAGGGTCTGCAACAGTGGTTAACAACTTCATGAAACATGATATAACCATAAAGTACCCATTGGCAAACTGTGTCACCTGGTATATGCATATTATATATGGTATATTTCTCTTCAGGATTTCGAGGTAAACGAAAAGTTGTTTCTTTGTTTGCCTCATCATAATTTCCATGGCAATTAGTCACACAACATTTTCTACCCATCTTAATTAAATATCAAATAACCTCTTAACATACTTTGAAATATACATGAAAATGAAGATGTAATGAAAACTATGCCTGCACTAACTATAGGCTACACTTTGCAATGGCACAAGTTTGACAAAATTAAGGTCACAAATGATGCTTTGAGACCGCATGAACTGACCAAATTCAACTTATCAAACTTTAAGCAGCACAATTTAAATGCACAGTTTTTATAAGAACAATCTAAACATGGAACGTTTTGCTTTTTTTTTTAAAAACTTTGCTGGTCTCAAAATTGGAGACTAAATTTTTATTAATGCACACAAACTTAAAAGCGTTTGTTAGACTATTCCTTCTTATACCACATTAGACTATTCCTATTTATACTACATGCACAGTATAGAACAATCGGGTATTTTAGACTGCAACAAAATTTTAAAACCAGGTTTGAAAATGAGAGTGTCTCTTAATTCCTGGGTGCCTTCATGCCACATTTTTGCTGTACTGTTCTACAGTGTAGAAAAGTATTAGCCTGCACAAGTCTAGCCAGACTAAGCAATTATTTTTCTAAGGTAGAATTTCAAAATGCTGCCTAGGATTTCTAGATTTGTCTGAGCCATGGTGACCTTAAAATACTGACCATGCAAGCAATTTTAGGCTCAAGAGCTGAAGGCTGACCCTGCAATCATGCGTTTAATATACTACACCTCTACTAAAAATAAAAACAGCTACACCAATTTGGAAAAAAAAACAAAGCTAGCCTCAACAATTCCCATCATTCTCAAAGGTACCGTACAGTAGCCTAAGTTACTTTTCACACAATTTCATAACACTTCTGGGTGTGCCCTCAAGTAGCCTAACATTATTTTACCAAAACTGACGCGGCTACCGGCATTCGCTAGCTAGCCTTCAGCCTCGGTACTCAATATTTGTTTGCATGGCCAGTATTTCAATAAATCAACATTTCATTTATCCAAATATCCTACCCTAAATAACATTTCAACAGCAAGCACCTTCAAAACTACCGCAAAACCTAATTCAATTATTGAACACAATATCAGTGTTGCCAGAAGTTTAAAACAATTAACTTTTTAAATGAAATGCCATGAAAAGGAGTGCAATTTTCAAAACAAAGCTGAGTAAAATTAAAAATTTGTTCAATATATACATTATAAAAACCGCAGATAAAGCTGCTAAATGAAACGTTTAGTAAAGTTTCATCACATAGGATTATTATTAAAATTGAAAGAAAAAAAAAAGTATTTTAAAAACTAAGACTTTTCTGCGTTTTTGAAAAGTAAAGATAGTTCTTGTAGATTTTTCCTGTTCAAAGAAGGGTATGTTAAAACAATTGTGCAAATTCAACAACAGAACAACGGGACAGTAGGCTACCGATTAAAGCACACAGATGTCTGTTGGGGTTTTCACACCTGGCAACTCTGCATCGTTTTAGTATGGTTGCGCAAATGGCGAATGAATATACAATTAAAAATTGATTTTCTAGCAAACTTTTTCATATAAGATAAATATTTAAGGTGAAAAACGTTCACTTCAACTTTTTATACATAACTTTTCAATATGGTATGTCAAAGTCATGAAAACATGTTCGCCTCCAGTTTAGACTCCAGCACGCACGATGACATGGCCTCTGTTGAGTACGTCATGGTAACACCCTATCTGTTCTGCCTTCACTGAGCACTGATACTTATCTGATACCTGTGTCGTCCATATACCCTGACTTCACTTTTTATAGGCCCTATAGGCTACTAAGTAGCCTACTTACTTACATACCGTGCCTTCATTTTTTATATAGGCTACCAAGAAACCGACTTACGTGCATATCATGCCTTCGCCTTTTATATAGGCTACCAAGTAGCCTACTTACTTGCATAGGCTACCCTGTCATCACCTTTTATATACGCTACCAAGTACTTAGGCTACTTGCATACCATGCCTTCACCATTTATATAGGCCACCAAGTGGCCTACTTATTTACATACCATGCCTTCACCTTTTAAATAGGCTACTAAGTAGCCTACTTGCATACCATGCCTTTACCATTTATATAGGCTACCAAGTGGCCTACTTACTTACATACCATGCCTTCACCGTTTATATAGGGTATCAAAAAGCCTACTTACTTGCATAACATGCCTTCACCTTTTATGTAGGCTACCAAGCAGCCTATTTACTTGCATACCTTGCCATCACCTTTTATGTAGGCTACCAAGTACTTAGGCTACTTGTATACCCTGCCTTCACCATTTATATAGGCAACCAAGTAGCCTACTTGCATGTTTAATTGTATGATGATTGATGAATCAACCATGTTTGATGGGTGTGCGGCGTATACGCCACTGCAATATCCAGGGTTGCCATCGACATGGACCCCAAAATAACGACAACAGAAAAAATAAATTTTCATACAAAATAAAACAAACGTTTTTGAACAAATCTCAACATTTATACTAGCCATTATATATCACATGCCATATTGTTTGCCAGAAACAATGTGTTCCAGCAACTCATTGTTCGTAAAAAAATACTATGTGCATCTCACTACAACTCAGGTCTAGGTTTACTTTTACTGTAATAGGGATTTGGCTGTCATTCCACTACGTTTATTCACTAATTGTTGAAAATAAGACAAAATAAGGACTCAAATCAAAAAGAAGGACATTTCCTAGCAATAAGGACAGTAATATTTTCTAAGATAGAGTTCTTCAAAAGGACAAATCTTAGAATTAAGGACGGTATGGCAACTCTGGCAATATCCCTGGATTGGGGTGATTTACCGATTAGGTCCGTGTTGTGCGCCGTCTTCCTGGCGTTCAATTAAAAAATGGTTTTCGATTTCGCCATTTACTCGACAAACCTCCTAAGAAACTCGAGTTGCTAAGCGATCTGTTTCCGACGGCCCTCCCTAATATACAGCAGCAGTAGTATTGAAGCTGAGACATTAGAAAAGGTTATCTATTAATTCGAGATTAATCTTTTCACTTTATTTTTTTAAGCATACTAACTCTGTTAATTAGAATTTCACTGCTTTAAACTAAACAATTGTTTCTACTGTAGACATGTTGCGCGCACGTACTAACAAAACTTTTATAAACGCATGGCAGCATCTCCTTTCATATAATTCTGCAAAGCCAGTGCATAGTGTCCTCTTATTTTGTAAAACTCACATACGTCATGATAAAGAAAGAGAATAGATCATCAAAAGTAATAAAAAAAATTTTTTTATAAATTGCTCATTCAATAACAATTTTACAAATCAAAAGTTGGAGAGTTAGATGATGTATCTCACTTTAGATAAATAAGTTAAGAAACGTTTCTTTCATGCTGTAGAGTTTACTAATAATACATATTTAATTGCACTGACATAACAATTTGAATCGTCAGATAACGAAATTTCTGTGAAAATTACGCAAATAAAATTTATCTGTTGTAATGTATAAAATACTGTTTCGACCGGCACGTAATCAATGCACGCATAAAATAGCTGAGTTAACTAAAGTCATTTTTAGGAAATATACGATTCGTAAACTGTTGTGGGCCTCTCCGATGTTTAAGTGAACATGTGGTTTTTAAAAAGAGATTAATTTCAGCCGGTTATAGGCAAATCGTTCGTAAGCAATTGTTCGTAAAACAATTGTTCGTAAACTGTTTTTCGTAAAATGAGATCCGTAAAACAATTCTTCGTAAAGCATTTCTTCGTATACATCAAATTTTAAATGCATGCACGAAAAAATGCTTTAGAATGAATTGTTTTACGAAGAATTAATTTTACGAACAATTGTTTTACGTACAATTGCTTACGAACAATTGCTTTATGAACAACTGTTTACGAAAAAACGTCGGACACCATTTCAGCCGCAGCAGCTTTTGAGTGTTGATAGGAAATTTTGATTTTCCGACAACTTTTTGATTTGAGTCAAAAGCTTGTGACATGTGAACTTTTCCTTCTGGAAGTTATAGGTATTGCGACTATTTCGTTAAAGTTCAATTTTGACAAAAACATTTTGACACCATCAGACAAAGCCCAATGATATGAGGTTTTGTGCAGCACTGTATTCATTGCAGATACGTTTCACTTTCTACGGTATACAAGACCGAGGCTGACAACCAGAGGTGGGCAGTAACTAGTTACAAAAGTAACTAGTTACTGTAACTAGTTACTTTTTGAGTAACTGTAACGGTAACTTCGTTACTATTTTCCAAAAGTAACGAAACGCGGTAACTAGTTCCTATTTTAACACTTTTTCAACAGTTACAGTTACAAGTTACTTTTGTATCGAAATTTTAGTTTTTAATTGCCGTTTATTTCTCTGCACGTGTTTGTGTCTTGCTTAGTGCGTGTTTGCTGCGTTTTGCGCAATAATGCATTTTTTTCGCAGATGTATCGGCGCAGCACTGCGCATGGGCGGTTCTACTTTTGTTTTGTGGTCTGGTGGAGAAGGGTTGCCATATTGGCGAATTGATCGCCAAAGTCCAGAAATCTGGCGATTTTTTAAGACGTTTAGCTTCATATATATGATTTGGCTCTTTTTTGGCGATTTTTTATAACTGATTTGGCTAAATTAGTTGTTTTTGGCGATTAATCAATATGTACCAAAGACAGGCAAGACACAACAATGCAACAGGGTTGAGCATTATAATAATAAATTTTACATATTTACAAATGAATTTAACAGTCAAACGTTTTCGGTTTAACTTAAGCCCTCATCAGGAACCTGAAAATATTTATAAAAATGCAGTAAATTTCAACTTCTTGAAGGTAACTAACTAACTGACTTTAAGCATCAAGAAACACGCAGCGATTAAAAGAAATTTGTTGATGCTTATAGTCAGTTAGTTATAGTTACCTTCAAGAAGTTGAAACTTATTGCATTTAGTGTAACGCTTGCAATGCCTCTAAAAAGATTGTCTGACATTAAAACCAGCAACAGCATTGCTGTTTGCTTGCCGTTGGTGAACGTTCTTGTGGAAGCAATACAAACCAGATTTGGTCATTGGTTAGAGGACAGCGACTGCATTCCACCTACAATTTAGACTTATCTGTGTTTAATGCCTGATCATTAAGCGACACTGCTGAATTGAAGACAAAAATAAAACAGAACATGCTTCAAGCAATTGAAGAAGCAAACTGGTCTGCTGAAGAGGGGAGTAGCAGCGACGCTGAAGTGGATGGTGGTAGGTAGAGCCACGGAGGACTTTTGCACCACTTTACGCAAATACCTAGAAAAGAAAGCAATGCGCGTTGAATCTGTTACAGGAGTATTTGGAAGCGGACCCTGAGGACAAGTTAAGCGGATCCAGATTCACAATTGGACCGATGAAAAAACTGTTTTAAAAACATAACACTCCCATTCCGTCAAGTGCTGCAGTAGAAATATTGTTTTCATTGCAGCACTTGTTCATAATGTTCATCACCAGACTATTCGTTCATTCCCGACGCCGACACACGCTCCATCGACCTGACACTACCAATACAGGCATGGGTGCGCCTCAACCGTCTCCGTACGGGCGTCGGGCTTTTCCGCTCAACCATGCACCAATGGGAAATGGCCTCTTCCTCCTGTGAATGTAGTGCCGAGGAACAGACCGCAGACCACATCATTGATTGATTGATTAAATCTTTATCCTCGGACTGGGAAAGCTTCTTGCAGAACTTAATCCTGGCAGTTTCGCATACTTGTAGAGGCTTTAAATCACTGACGCAGGCCCGGTCACCGAGATTGACAGAGTGAAGTTTCCGATTGTTGAAGTCCTGTCGCCGGGAAATTATTCCATCTATTAGATGCCGCTAAATAGAGAGGAGTCCTTAACGTGCGTTGCTCAAGCGCATGCCCTGAGAGTCGAACCAGTGCCGCTTGATCTTGAAGCTTTTTCGTTCCAGAAGTGACGCGCTAACCAATTGAACTATCGGGGCGGACATCATCGATGACTGTAACATCTTCAAGCCACCTAACGGAGTGGAAGGTCTGCGCGTCATGGATGATGAAACCAAAGACTGGCTGCTCTCTAGTAGCCTTCCAGTGTAGTCCGGGAACATCGTGAATCTGGGGCGGTAAAAGGATAGACTTTCGGCCCCAGAAGCTCACACGACGACGACGATTGGGCAAGGATGGACATGTTAAAGCCCAAAAGGGCAGGCCTGAGTGACGAGCACTTTGAAATGCTCGTATTTCTCACAGGAAATAAACATATAAGCCACTGAGTATTTTTTTTAAATAAAACCTTGTTGGTTTTGTACTTGTGCTGTTATGTTAGCATGGATGGCTCTAACAATATGTATCAAACATTGCGGTTAAACTGGACTTGCATGCAGAGCTGGCCAGGTGCAGAATTTTATGTTCAGATTTGTGAGTAACTGAAAGTAACTAGTAACTGTAACTAGTAACGGTAACTAGTTACTTTTTAAAATCGGTAACTGTAACGCTAACTCAGTTACTATTTTGGCCAAGTAACTGTAACTGTAACTCAGTTACTTTTGAAAGTAACTTTGCCCACCTCTGCTGACAACTACCAACTTTACAAAAGTGACTAACGCATTTCTGCTGCTCCCCATTCAGCGGCATACTGCTCTCCTTGAGCAACGCACGTTAAGGACTGCTCTCCATTCAGCGGCGTCTAATGGATAGAATAATTTCCTGGCAACAAGACTTCAACAATCGGAAACTTCACTCTGTCAATCTCGGTGACCGGGCCTGCGTCAGTGATTCAAAGCCTCTACAAGTATGCAAAACTGCCAGGATTAAGCTCTACAAGAAGCTTTCCCAGTCCGAGGATAAAGATTCAATCAGTCATTTACAGTGAACTTTAACACTGACTCAGACCGTGCGTCAGGTCGAAGCCCTACTTTACAGAATGCTTTTGCATGTAAAAACACCTTGGGCAAGTGCTCACTGCTTAGCAACAACATCTTTATTGCAATGCATCATGCACTACCATCTTGTGTAGGTTAACAGCGTTAACATTGCTAGCCACAATCTCTCATTTGCTTTGTTTCTAAAAAGAAATTCAAAATTGTGCTTGCGCAGATAGTCAGTCTATGCCTAGGTCAGAATTAATGCTGTCATCCAGTCACTGGACTTTTTTGAAATTAAAAGAGTATTTTTTGTTTCATCATTTTCTATAGACTAGTTTTGTAGGCCTAACTTCGAATCAAGCTTCGAATCTAGTCATAATAACACGGAAATCATCGCGTGTTTTCGTTAAACCAATGTGCTTACACAACGACAAAACGTATCGATAAATGGTTATCCGCGGTTCACAATTTCGAAACATGTTTAGAAACCTGCTTTGCCACCACTAACTTGCTGAAACAACTAGATCTGACTTCACAATTTTAATTGATAGTTTGAGTTGTTTGTGACCAGGCAGGACCAGGAAAATATGAAAACGAAAAAGTTCATCCGCAAGGAGAGAAACATGCTCCAAAATACTCAATGGGATCAAGAACTCGATTTCGCCGAAGCGATTCTTACCCTGCTCCAAACAATTACGCTTTACCAAGTTTGTTAGGTAACAAAGTCATCAATAAAATAGCAAGCGCAAGTTATTCTATGACTGGAAGATGCCTCACAGGAAGTTTTGCTGAAGATCTTGCCAAAACTCCTGGAGCAGCCCGTTATAGTATTGTGGATCCTAACAGCTACAGACAGCGTGCTCCCATGTATTCTATGCTGGCGAGAAGGTATATGCCAGGAGACAAAACTAAAATACCTGGACCCGGAAATTATTACCCGGAGCTAGTAGTAATAGACCATCCAAGACCCCCTCAATTTTCAACTGGAATTCGTCATTCAGAATTTATTACCCCATTCAAAACTGATGAAGACGTCGAGTGGGCAGTTCAAATGCCAACTGATTCAAAGTCAAGTTCAACAACTAATCACAAGCCTTCTTAAATGCCTATGTCTATTTTTTTGGATCTTTTGTAAGGTTTGAAAGGAGAGCACAATTCGTTTGCTTGTCATAATAGCTTAAATGACTGAACCACAAAAGTTGCCATTGTCAATGTCGTCTCATCGTTGCCAGACGTTGAAACGATGGAAAAATGGATAATTTTGTTTGCTGGGATCTATTGGATTCATAAGTGTTGCATCATGTCGCTATGATAAGATCAATCAATCCCATGACATTCAGCTATCAAACAGATTAGCCTAATATATTTGTCGAATCGAATATATTTTGTAGCCTATCTCAAGACTATGCTTAAGGCCGATTTGCATAAATATTTTTATTTTGTGTTTCCAAATAAACAAGCAGAAAAGCAATTTTGTCAGCGTCATCGCAACAGCCAGAGAAGTTCGTTTCACAAAAAATCAGTCCTTTTTTCTTTCGTTTCGCTATATATCAGGGCACTCGTTGGTTAGCCATTGCGTGGTATCATCATCGTCAATGGAGACTAGGCTTTTCACAGTAGCGTTGACAGGGGGTCCAAAGGGTACTTTTTTCACCCGAGCCTGGGATGATTTTAGGGGCCCGAAACCTTTCTAAAAGGCCCAGAAAACGACCTCATATTCTTTGGATATATTGTGTTTTTCTGAGATGTCTCTTTATTTGGGGCCCGAAAATCTCGTTTGTACCGCGCCCAAATTATCCTCTCACCTAATGTAAATTGTTCTATTTAAGTACCATCAGTCCTTTGATGTTTTGCCACTGCTGTAAACGTTAAATAAACTCAAGCAAAACCAATTTTACCAGCTGGAATTTATTGCAATAGGCATCCGAGACTCTATACTAGTAAAGTAGAGTCGTTTGGTGTGCACATCTTATATGCACTTATGCAGTGTCTTTGGCGCTTCAACCATTGTTTAAAAATGTCACCACGTGCGTGCATTGTTCCATATCCACCACTGATATCCACCACTAACAAATGAAAACATTGCCAGACTGATTCGAGGTGAAGCAATAGGTACAAAGAAAAATAATGGCCAAGCCACCAAAACGGGTAAATACTCTTTGATGCAATAGCTCACTGTGGAAAAAATAAGAGGATTGTGAGCAAACAGTCAAATGCAACATTGATTTTTGAACAGAACCGGCATTTCATGTGGGCTACCTGGTCGACGCGTATTCTCGACTAAATATGTAGCTAACATAAATAAAATCGGTCAAGTTGTGGAACTTGTGCAATTTTTGACAAAGCTTTCGCCATCATAAATGTGTTTTTTCGGCATCTTATTCAAATAGAAGAACGTGACTTGTGGAAGAAAATGACAGCCAACCTTCGGATAGGAGACGGTACGTGATGATGATGATTCAAATAGAAGCAATGCTTTACAAGTAAGCCTGCTTTACCGAAAGGACGTTTCAAACATAACCTATTTCTTGATGATTCAATGCACTTTTGGCGGAATATATTTTCATACATAGCCTACGTGATAACAGAAACAGACTAGCTGTAATCTGACACACATCAGAATGTACTAGACTACTTTATTCTACGTTACACAGCAGTTAAAAGGGTAATCATGGAAAAATGCGCTCCGATAGCTCAGTTGGTTAGCGCTTGACTTCTGGAACGAGGAAACTTCAAGATCAAGCGGCGCTGGTTCGACTCTTGGGGTGTGCGCTTGAGCAACGCACCTTAAAGATTGCTCGCCAATTTAGCAGCATCTAATGGATGGAATGATTCCCCAGCAACAAGACTTGAGCAATCGGAAACTTCACTCTGTCAATCTCGGTGACCGGGCTTGTGTTAGTGGTTCAAAGCCTCTACAAGTACGCGAAACTGCCAAGATTAAGCTCTGCAAGAAGCTTTCCCGGTCCGAGGATAAAGATTCAATCAATCAAAAGGCTAAAATAAACTTAAAAAAAAAACGTACGGCAGCTTACCCAAGTTTTAAAATATTTTGTTTCGTTCTGAACTTGAAACAAAAACCGAATAGACGTCAACGATTGCCAATTGTTCAGGTTTAACTTTGGTTATTGTTTGGTTCATAAAATTTTCCTTGTTGGCACCACTTTGAAATCCGCAACTTGTTATCACACTCCCTTCTTGGATGGCTAAAAAGAAATATTCACCTAACCCAGAATGGGGGTAAAAACATTAGACAAATCACAGATGTTAACCCTTTACGTACGTCGCAGTGGTGACAGCATTAGCATCCCTGAGTAAGAATTCCTGGTCTGAACGCACTGTTAGTTCTAAACTTATTAGTAGGCTACCCACTGTGATATATAATATATGCAATCTAATATATCAAAGATGGATTATTCGTAAAAATTGGTCATTTTTTTAGTATATGAAGGGTATAAACATTCAATTTCAATTCCATTCTATTGTAAAAAAAAAAAAAAAGGCAAATGACATTCATCAGTCACGTCTGTCGTAAGCCAGGAATTGAGCACTCGGTAATGATGGCGCGGCGTCCAGGTCAGAGGCGCCGGAAGCGTTCAGGTTTGGAAATTTTTAAGAATCTTTTTTAACATGGCCAAACCAGAATTTTGTAAATTTAATAACATCAATAGACGATTGATCGTTGTGGAAAATCGCGGTAGCCGACGCCCTATTCAGGCATGGCCGATGATGATGAAGTCTACTTTTCTTAAACGTTGAATCAATGCAAAACTAATTTGCTGACTGAGACGTTAATTCTCTGAAGCTAAAACGTAATTTCATATCAAAAACATCTCTGAGAACATTGTCCAAGCAACATGTCGTTAGATTTTGTCAAATTACTTACCGACTAATACGTAAAACCGCTGAAATATTCTTTTTTACTGACACTAAATATAGAAACCGATGTTTCCTGAGATGTCAGTGTTCCATAATAGTTAATGCCTCGTCACTACTTTAGGAAGGAAGTTAATAATTGCGTTTTGAATCCGAATAACTGTAACACATGACCAAATATTTCCCTGGGCTTTGATTAATAATCTTTAGTTAATTCGCCGTAATGGAATACTGGATTACTTGTCAGCATTAGTGGTGCATAGTGATGACATAACTGCATTTCAAAGCACCAAAGCAATCAGAACGTTCAACTCTGTATTTCAGACAACTATTTCTGACGGCTACAGAGAAAAACGTTTTTCAGAACAAAAACGTGTGACTTGATTCTATGAAATAGCCTCAACGAAGAAATACTAGGTCCAACAAACATTATTACTATTGCTTTTAAAGTCCAAAAATCAATCACTAGCTCGCAGATTCCGTCTTTTTCGCAGATTCCGTCTTTTTCGCAGATTCCGTCTTTTTTCGTTAATTCAACGTTCAAAGAACGAGTTTAGCTAGCTGAGTTGTTCTTTTTTTTTCTGAAGAATCCATCGTTCCTATTCAAAACCAACTCACAGCTTTAATCAACATTTGCACTGTTTTTTAGAATTTTTGAATGCCTGTAGTAGGCTACTAAACATTAAAAAATACGATTACTGTAGCATAGCTCCTTTTTTCTTCGTCGAATTACGTTTTTCACCTAGCTAGGCTTATGCAGAAAGCTTTGACTTTTCATGCACTTGGGCTACGCGTAATGAATTCTACGTTGATTATTATCTAATGCCATGGCTGGCAATAGTTTAAAAAAAAAAATTTTCCACCAACTATTGAAACAAATTCGGGATTTACAAGCAAATTTGATTTGATAAAACAAATGTTGAAAGTACTTTCAAACCAAATGGAAGATAATAGCTTCTTTCACACGTGAAGCATGCAGTAGCGTTGACACGGGAGTTCGAGGGTATATTTTTGAACTCTGGTTTTGGATGACTTTAGGAACCCGTAGGCTAACCTTTTCACCACCGCCAACCCGTAAACTGTGGGTTGGTGGTGGGATGGCGCAACGGATAAAGCGTTGGCTTTCCAATTATGCAAACCGTGTTCGGCTCTCGGCTTCAGCTGGTTGTTGAAAAACTCCGCTCACCTTTACCCAGGGTGTAATAAATTGGGTGGGCGTAGTTGCTGAAGTAAAGGCGGCCGAGAGAAAGGAACTGGCCACCCTACTCTCCTTAGTGCCGAAGGCTTAGTACAATGAGAACCTTATCTTCTCATACCCGATACTTGAATCAAGTATGGGACCCCCTTTAACTTTTCAACCTTTTCAAAGGGCAGGGATTCTTGATGAAATTATCTCGTATTTTATGGATATAGTGCGTTTTTTTAGAAGTGTCTTAATTTAGGGTCAGAGAATCATTTTTATTGGTACTGGGCCCAAATTATCCTCTCAACGGCCTTCACACGATTACACAATGTGCAACACTTTTAGTTGGTTTTTGCTTTTTTTTTTTTTTTCAACCACGAATAAATTATAACTTTTGTAGTGATCTATTGCAAATGACGCATGGAATATAACTGTACAATGCTGTTCAATATCTCGTAATTTAAACAATATTTTACTGCAGAAGACAAGCGCATAAATTCTACAAGTTTTGTTTAACTTGAGTTAAAAACGCAAGTAAACACAGCAAAAAACACATGCAATGATGACACATAGGAGCAAGATTCTATTTGTTCATAAAACTGAGTTACCGAAGAATATTTCAGAACTTTTATGATTAGAATAATATGATGAGTGGTAGAAAGTTTCTTTTGCTAAGACGTAGCTATAAGCTGGCCGCCAGTTACGAGTCCCCCTAGATGGAACCCTTATCCGACATGACCCCTGCCCTACATATCTGGGAGTGACCTTGGATCGGCAACTCACGTATAAAAAACACTGTGACTCAGTTCGTGCCAAAGCATCAGCAAGAAACAACCTTCTCAGATGTCTAGTTGGGTCGACTTGGGGATCCAAAACCCCAACACTGCGCACTAGTGCCCTAGCGCTTATGTACAGTGCTGCCGAATATGCTTCTCCAGTCTGGTGCCGCAGCACACACGCAGGAAAAGTAGATATCGCCCTTAACGACACCATGCGCATAATCACTGGATGCCTGCGTCCAACTCCTACAGACTTACTACCAGTGCTTTCAGGCATCGCTCCACCAAAACTACGCAGAGAGAATTCTACCATACGGCTTGCATTAAAGGCAGAGGTCAATGATCGCCATCTCCTCCACAGTGTAGTCCTTGACGCACAACAGCTCACACGTCAACGCCTGCCTTCCAGGCGCCCTTTTTCTCGACACATTGTGGCGCTTCATGAAGGTCACTTCGACCTGATAAAGTCATGGAGAGATCGCTGGGAAACCATCTCACGGCCCAACCAGTTCCAAGTCACACCAGACACTACGGTACCACCTGGCTCAGACCTGCCAAGAAAAGAATGGGTAACTCTGAATCGCCTCCGTACTGGTGTTGGTTGCTTCAAGCACAATATGTTTACCTGGGGATTGTGTGACTCACCAGCCTGTATTTGTGGTGACTGTCAAACAGCACAGCACATCATAAATCACTGTCCAGTGTTTCGACCTGAAGAACATGTGAATCTCATAGACCCTGATATGAAGACACTGCTCTGGTTGCAACAATTGGGAGATGTTACCTGAATTGCTGCCTCATAAGCAAGAAGAAGAAGCTATAAGACATTATCAAATTTCTATCTGTATGATTTCAACCAAACTATAAAGAAGTTGAATGCTAGGCCCATGTGCGATTTGAAGCGCCATGTTGATAAAGTTTTGCAATTGAAAGACACTCAAAGAGGTTAGGTCAGGTGAAAAATAGTAAATGACATTTTTATAGGTTTCTGATGAATTCTTCTTTAAACAATTTAAATGAATTAAACTGAAAAGTATTCGTCTCGTAGACTTTCCAACAGTGTGACCTTTACCTGGGTTAGGATACTGGGTTATTATGAAAAAACCAGAATAATGTCAATACAAACAGTTAACTTTTTTGCAGGTATTTATTTTTCTATGCAGTGTTATCATACAATGATTTTCATTTAAAATAGTAGGCTAGTTAATTTAACAGAATAGATGGTTTTGAAACAAGGCTTGTTATAGGATTGATTAAAAAATTTCTAAAAGTTGTGTAATTTTATCGTTACATTGCTTATTTTGATGGTGACTGCGACAAAGCCGTAAACATTCCAAATAAAAGAAATATCGAGATATTTGGGCCTTCGTTTTTGAGTTAGGAACTGCAATCTAAAGTGGTGTCATTGATGTATCAATAAACCAATGATAACATGTCTTGCACATAAAATTTAATTGGTGTTGAACAGTTTTCCACAGAACTTTGACCAAACTAACATGCAAAATGATACTAATTTTATTACTGTTTGTGTGCAGCAATAATTTTTTTATATTGTTAAAGTAGTCAATGGTGTGGTTGAACGGGTAATAAAGGTTTTGTAAAATGAAAATGCATCTTCCTTTAAGAAACAATTGGTCGTCTTCTGAGCGATTTGACAAAACTCCAACAATTTTAACATACCGACGAAAATCATGATTGAGAGCAAGGATTTTGTGGTTTTTGGAGAAATCCCTAATTAGGCTATGCGTAATGGCACAGTTGGGGAAATTCGTGGATACGACAAATCTTTGAGAATATATTTAAATAATATTCCTCTTAATTTTCTACTTTGAACGGCATGTGTCATCCTCATTTTAACAGCAATTTGTCGGTGAAGGGGGCCCGAAAATGAATGGGTACCGGGCCCGAGAAATCCTGTCAACGGCCCTGATTGGTCGGCTTCTGAGCGCTCTGAGATCTCGTCGTATCTGTCTGATGCGTCTGCGGAACCCGAAGCCTCTTTCACGGAACGTGACAATTTTTGACCGGAATATTGCCACTCGTTCTCTGATGGCTCCTATCCGTTGTCTTCTTCCGGCTCTGCTTAATGATCGCATTTCTGCAAACCAGATGGAAAGATCGTTCTTTCTAATTCCACGCAATCTTGTGCGAAAGTCCTTGATGCGTGCTTCAAAGCGACGGATACGTTGCCGAGAGAGTCTGATCATTCGTCGTCTTAGCACTTTGCTTATTGGATCCCCTACATCTGTGGCTTGCTTCAAGACAACTTTGACCGTCTTTTCGATCCCATCAACTGTTTCTTGCATATCGTCAGCCTCTTTTTCTAGTTCGTTTGTAATTTTGCTGTATTCATCATCTGTTTTGTCTCCATCAGTATCAGTTGTTGAATCATTTATTTCGGTCCCACGAAGTACGTCGGTCACCTTTGTACCTTCTTCAGTTGCTCTGTCATTGGTGCCAGTGTCTGCATCAGCAAGAAACAAAATATCAATCAACAAAACACGAAACAATGCTGCATACCTCCAGTAAACAAAACTGCCAGGATTAACCTCTCAATGAAGCTTTATTAATCCGAGGATAAAGATTTAATGAATCAATATTCAAATTGAGGGTCAAGCATGACAGGGATACATTGAAAAAAGTGTAGTTTTAATTGATTATTCTGAAATTGAAAAAGTCTGTTTAAGAGCTTAAATCTGGCGGTTTCACATACATTGAACCACTGACGCAGCCCCGGTCAATCATGCCATCTACTAGGTGCCGCAGAATAAATAGCAGTCCTTGGACTACGTTGCTCATGCGCACACCAGGAAAGTCAAACTTACGTCACTTGATTTTAAAGTTTCTTTTTTCATATAGGGGCTAAATGATTTAATTTATCAGACAAAGCTTTACATAAAATCTGTATGCATTACAAAGCATAAAAACACAAAAATGCAAAGACTTACCTTGACCAAGAACTTGGCACGAAATGGCAGCAACCAGCACTAATATCTTTAAATTTATTTTCATTTCGTTGCTAGAGTAATCTTAACCTTTAAATAATACATGCATTACTAAAAGTAAAGTTTCCTTCTGTATATTATTATATGACACAGTTATATTTTGTTAAAAGAAAAGGTTATATAATGTTGATATACAGCAGTAGTATTGAAGCTGAGACATTAGAAAAGGTTATCTATTAATTCGAGATTAATCTTTTCACTTTATTTTTTTAAGCATACTAACTCTGTTAATTAAAATTTCACTGCTTTAAACTAAACAATTGTTTCTACTGTAGACATGTTGCGCGCACGTACTAACAAAACTTTTATAAACGCATGGCAGCATCTCCTTTCATATAATTCTGCAAAGCCAGTGCATAGTGTCCTCTTATTTTGTAAAACTCACATACGTCATGATAAAGAAAGAGAATAGATCATCAAAAGTAATAAAAAAAATTTTTTTATAAATTGCTCATTCAATAACAATTTTACAAATCAAAAGTTGGAGAGTTAGATGATGTATCTCACTTTAGATAAATAAGTTAAGAGACGTTTCTTTCATGCTGTAGAGTTTACTAATAATACATATTTAATTGCACTGACATAACAATCTGAATCGTCAGATAACGAAATTTCTGTGAAAATTACGCAAATAAAATTTATCTGTTGTAACGTATAAAATACTGTTTCGACCGGCACGTAATCAATGCAGGCATAAAATAGCTGAGTTAACTAAAGTCATTTTTAGGAAATATACGATTCGTAAACTGTTGTGGGCCTCTCCGATATTTAAGTGAACATGTGGTTTTTAAAAAGAGATTAATTTCAGCCGGTTATAGGCAAATCGTTCGTAAGCAATTGTTCGTAAAACAATTGTTCGTAAACTGTTTTTCGTAAAATGAGATCCGTAAAACAATTCTTCGTAAAGCATTTCTTCGTATACATCAAATTTTAAATGCATGCACGAAAAAATGCTTTAGAATGAATTGTTTTACGAAGAATTAATTTTACGAACAATTGTTTTACGTACAATTGCTTACGAACAATTGCTTTATGAACAACTGTTTACGAAAAAACGTCGGACACCATTTCAGCCGCAGCAGCTTTTGAGTGTTGATAGGAAATTTTGATTTTCCGACAACTTTTTGATTTGAGTCAAAAGCTTGTGACATGTGAACTTTTCCTTCTGGAAGTTATAGGTATTGCGACTATTTCGTTAAAGTTCAATTTTGACAAAAACATTTTGACACCATCAGACAAAGCCCAATGATATGAGGTTTTGTGCAGCACTGTATTCATTGCAGATACGTTTCACTTTCTACGGTATACAAGACCGAGGCTGACAACCAGAGGTGGGCAGTAACTAGTTACAAAAGTAACTAGTTACTGTAACTAGTTACTTTTTGAGTAACTGTAACGGTAACTTCGTTACTATTTTCCAAAAGTAACGAAACGCGGTAACTAGTTCCTATTTTAACACTTTTTCAACAGTTACAGTTACAAGTTACTTTTGTATTGAAATTTTAGTTTTTAATTGCCGTTTATTTCTCTGCACGTGTTTGTGTCTTGCTTAGTGCGTGTTTGCTGCGTTTTGCGCAATAATGCATTTTTTTCGCAGATGTATCGGCGCAGCACTGCGCATGGGCGGTTCTACTTTTGTTTTGTGGTCTGGTGGAGAAGGGTTGCCATATTGGCAAATTGATCGCCAAAGTCCAGAAATCTGGCGATTTTTTAAGACGTTTAGCTTCATATTTATGATTTGGCTCTTTTTTGGCGATTTTTTATAACTGATTTGGCTAAATTAGTTGTTTTTGGCGATTAATCAATATGTACCAAAGACAGGCAAGACACAACAATGCAACAGGGTTGAGCATTATAATAATAAATTTTACATATTTACAAATGAATTTAACAGTCAAACGTTTTCGGTTTAACTTAAGCCCTCATCAGGAACCTGAAAATATTTATAAAAATGCAGTAAATTTCAACTTCTTGAAGGTAACTAACTAACTGACTTTAAGCATCAAGAAACACGCAGCGATTAAAAGAAATTTGTTGATGCTTATAGTCAGTTAGTTATAGTTACCTTCAAGAAGTTGAAACTTATTGCATTTAGTGTAACGCTTGCAATGCCTCTAAAAAGATTGTCTGACATTAAAACCAGCAACAGCATTGCTGTTTGCTTGCCGTTGGTGAACGTTCTTGTGGAAGCAATACAAACCAGATTTGGTCATTGGTTAGAGGACAGCGACTGCATTCCACCTACAATTTAGACTTATCTGTGTTTAATGCCTGATCATTAAGCGACACTGCTGAATTGAAGACAAAAATAAAACAGAACATGCTTCAAGCAATTGAAGAAGCAAACTGGTCTGCTGAAGAGGGGAGTAGCAGCGACGCTGAAGTGGATGGTGGTAGGTAGAGCCACGGAGGACTTTTGCACCACTTTACGCAAATACCTAGAAAAGAAAGCAATGCGCGTTGAATCTGTTACAGGAGTATTTGGAAGCGGACCCTGAGGACAAGTTAAGCGGATCCAGATTCACAATTGGACCGATGAAAAAACTGTTTTAAAAACATAACACTCCCATTCCGTCAAGTGCTGCAGTAGAAATATTGTTTTCATTGCAGCACTTGTTCATAATGTTCATCACCAGACTATTCGTTCATTCCCGACGCCGACACACGCTCCATCGACCTGACACTACCAATACAGGCATGGGTGCGCCTCAACCGTCTCCGTACGGGCGTCGGGCTTTTCCGCTCAACCATGCACCAATAGGAAATGGCCTCTTCCTCCTGTGAATGTAGTGCCGAGGAACAGACCGCAGACCACATCATTGATTGATTGATTAAATCTT
Organism: Aplidium turbinatum; assembly: GCF_918807975.1. Taxonomy (NCBI): domain Eukaryota; kingdom Metazoa; phylum Chordata; class Ascidiacea; order Aplousobranchia; family Polyclinidae; genus Aplidium; species Aplidium turbinatum. The sequence continues at coordinate 54,928,338 of NC_137472.1, forward strand.
TATCCTCGGACTGGGAAAGCTTCTTGCAGAACTTAATCCTGGCAGTTTCGCATACTTGTAGAGGCTTTAAATCACTGACGCAGGCCCGGTCACCGAGATTGACAGAGTGAAGTTTCCGATTGTTGAAGTCCTGTTGCCGGGAAATTATTCCATCTATTAGATGCCGCTAAATAGAGAGGAGTCCTTAACGTGCGTTGCTCAAGCGCATGCCCTGAGAGTCGAACCAGTGCCGCTTGATCTTGAAGCTTTTTCGTTCCAGAAGTGACGCGCTAACCAATTGAACTATCGGGGCGGACATCATCGATGACTGTAACATCTTCAAGCCACCTAACGGAGTGGAAGGTCTGCGCGTCATGGATGATGAAACCAAAGACTGGCTGCTCTCTAGTAGCCTTCCAGTGTAGTCCGGGAACATCGTGAATCTGGGGCGGTAAAAGGATAGACTTTCGGCCCCAGAAGCTCACACGACGACGACGATTGGGCAAGGATGGACATGTTAAAGCCCAAAAGGGCAGGCCTGAGTGACGAGCACTTTGAAATGCTCGTATTTCTCACAGGAAATAAACATATAAGCCACTGAGTATTTTTTTTAAATAAAACCTTGTTGGTTTTGTACTTGTGCTGTTATGTTAGCATGGATGGCTCTAACAATATGTATCAAACATTGCGGTTAAACTGGACTTGCATGCAGAGCTGGCCAGGTGCAGAATTTTATGTTCAGATTTGTGAGTAACTGAAAGTAACTAGTAACTGTAACTAGTAACGGTAACTAGTTACTTTTTAAAATCGGTAACTGTAACGCTAACTCAGTTACTATTTTGGCCAAGTAACTGTAACTGTAACTCAGTTACTTTTGAAAGTAACTTTGCCCACCTCTGCTGACAACTACCAACTTTACAAAAGTGACTAACGCATTTCTGCTGCTCTCCATTCAGCGGCATACTGCTCTCCTTGAGCAACGCACGTTAAGGACTGCTCTCCATTCAGCGGCATCTAATGGATAGAATAATTTCCTGGCAACAAGACTTCAACAATCGGAAACTTCACTCTGTCAATCTCGGTGACCGGGCCTGCGTCAGTGATTCAAAGCCTCTACAAGTATGCAAAACTGCCAGGATTAAGCTCTACAAGAAGCTTTCCCAGTCCGAGGATAAAGATTCAATCAGTCATTTACAGTGAACTTTAACACTGACTCAGACCGTGCGTCAGGTCGAAGCCCTACTTTACAGAATGCTTTTGCATGTAAAAACACCTTGGGCAAGTGCTCACTGCTTAGCAACAACATCTTTATTGCAATGCATCATGCACTACCATCTTGTGTAGGTTAACAGCGTTAACATTGCTAGCCACAATCTCTCATTTGCTTTGTTTCTAAAAAGAAATTCAAAATTGTGCTTGCGCAGATAGTCAGTCTATGCCTAGGTCAGAATTAATGCTGTCATCCAGTCACTGGACTTTTTTGAAATTAAAAGAGTATTTTTTGTTTCATCATTTTCTATAGACTAGTTTTGTAGGCCTAACTTCGAATCAAGCTTCGAATCTAGTCATAATAACACGGAAATCATCGCGTGTTTTCGTTAAACCAATGTGCTTACACAACGACAAAACGTATCGATAAATGGTTATCCGCGGTTCACAATTTCGAAACATGTTTAGAAACCTGCTTTGCCACCACTAACTTGCTGAAACAACTAGATCTGACTTCACAATTTTAATTGATAGTTTGAGTTGTTTGTGACCAGGCAGGACCAGGAAAATATGAAAACGAAAAAGTTCATCCGCAAGGAGAGAAACATGCTCCAAAATACTCAATGGGATCAAGAACTCGATTTCGCCGAAGCGATTCTTACCCTGCTCCAAACAATTACGCTTTACCAAGTTTGTTAGGTAACAAAGTCATCAATAAAATAGCAAGCGCAAGTTATTCTATGACTGGAAGATGCCTCACAGGAAGTTTTGCTGAAGATCTTGCCAAAACTCCTGGAGCAGCCCGTTATAGTATTGTGGATCCTAACAGCTACAGACAGCGTGCTCCCATGTATTCTATGCTGGCGAGAAGGTATATGCCAGGAGACAAAACTAAAATACCTGGACCCGGAAATTATTACCCGGAGCTAGTAGTAATAGACCATCCAAGACCCCCTCAATTTTCAACTGGAATTCGTCATTCAGAATTTATTACCCCATTCAAAACTGATGAAGACGTCGAGTGGGCAGTTCAAATGCCAACTGATTCAAAGTCAAGTTCAACAACTAATCACAAGCCTTCTTAAATGCCTATGTCTATTTTTTTGGATCTTTTGTAAGGTTTGAAAGGAGAGCACAATTCGTTTGCTTGTCATAATAGCTTAAATGACTGAACCACAAAAGTTGCCATTGTCAATGTCGTCTCATCGTTGCCAGACGTTGAAACGATGGAAAAATGGATAATTTTGTTTGCTGGGATCTATTGGATTCATAAGTGTTGCATCATGTCGCTATGATAAGATCAATCAATCCCATGACATTCAGCTATCAAACAGATTAGCCTAATATATTTGTCGAATCGAATATATTTTGTAGCCTATCTCAAGACTATGCTTAAGGCCGATTTGCATAAATATTTTTATTTTGTGTTTCCAAATAAACAAGCAGAAAAGCAATTTTGTCAGCGTCATCGCAACAGCCAGAGAAGTTCGTTTCACAAAAAAATCAGTCCTTTTTTCTTTCGTTTCGCTATATGTCATGGCACTCGTTGGTTAGCCATTGCGTGGTATCATCACCGTCAATGGAGACTAGGCTTTTCACAGTAGCGTTGACAGGGGGTCCAAAGGGTACTTTTTTCACCCGAGCCTGGGATGATTTTAGGGGCCCGAAACCTTTCTAAAAGGCCCAGAAAACGACCTCATATTCTTTGGATATATTGTGTTTTTCTGAGATGTCTCTTTATTTGGGGCCCGAAAATCTCGTTTGTACCGCGCCCAAATTATCCTCTCACCTAATGTAAATTGTTCTATTTAAGTACCATCAGTCCTTTGATGTTTTGCCACTGTAAACGTTGAATAAACTCAAGCAAAACCAATTTTACCAGCTGGAATTTATTGCAATAGGCATCCGAGACTCTATACTAGTAAAGTAGAGTCGTTTGGTGTGCACATCTTATATGCACTTATGCAGTGACTTTGGCGCTTCAACCATTGTTTAAAAATGTCACCACGTGCGTGCATTGTTCCATATCCACCACTGATATCCACCACTAACAAATGAAAACATTGCCAGACTGATTCGAGGTGAAGCAATAGGTACAAAGAAAAATAATGGCCAAGCCACCAAAACGGGTAAATACTCTTTGATGCAATAGCTCACTGTGGAAAAAATAAGAGGATTGTGAGCAAACAGTCAAATGCAACATTGATTTTTGAACAGAACCGGCATTTCATGTGGGCTACCTGGTCGACGCGTATTCTCGACTAAATATGTAGCTAACATAAATAAAATCGGTCAAGTTGTGGAACTTGTGCAATTTTTGACAAAGCTTTCGCCATCATAAATGTGTTTTTTCGGCATCTTATTCAAATAGAAGAACGTGACTTGTGGAAGAAAATGACAGCCAACCTTCGGATAGGAGACGGTACGTGATGATGATGATTCAAATAGAAGCAATGCTTTACAAGTAAGCCTGCTTTACCGAAAGGACGTTTCAAACATAACCTATTTCTTGATGATTCAATGCACTTTTGGCGGAATATATTTTCATACATAGCCTACGTGATAACAGAAACAGACTAGCTGTAATCTGACACACATCAGAATGTACTAGACTACTTTATTCTACGTTACACAGCAGTTAAAAGGGTAATCATGGAAAAATGCGCTCCGATAGCTCAGTTGGTTAGCGCTTGACTTCTGGAACGAGGAAACTTCAAGATCAAGCGGCGCTGGTTCGACTCTTGGGGTGTGCGCTTGAGCAACGCACCTTAAAGATTGCTCGCCAATTTAGCAGCATCTAATGGATGGAATGATTCCCCAGCAACAAGACTTGAGCAATCGGAAACTTCACTCTGTCAATCTCGGTGACCGGGCTTGTGTTAGTGGTTCAAAGCCTCTACAAGTACGCGAAACTGCCAAGATTAAGCTCTGCAAGAAGCTTTCCCGGTCCGAGGATAAAGATTCAATCAATCAAAAGGCTAAAATAAACTTAAAAAAAAAACGTACGGCAGCTTACCCAAGTTTTAAAATATTTTGTTTCGTTCTGAACTTGAAACAAAAACCGAATAGACGTCAACGATTGCCAATTGTTCAGGTTTAACTTTGGTTATTGTTTGGTTCATAAAATTTTCCTTGTTGGCACCACTTTGAAATCCGCAACTTGTTATCACACTCCCTTCTTGGATGGCTAAAAAGAAATATTCACCTAACCCAGAATGGGGGTAAAAACATTAGACAAATCACAGATGTTAACCCTTTACGTACGTCGCAGTGGTGACAGCATTAGCATCCCTGAGTAAGAATTCCTGGTCTGAACGCACTGTTAGTTCTAAACTTATTAGTAGGCTACCCACTGTGATATATAATATATGCAACCTAATATATCAAAGATGGATTATTCGTAAAAATTGGTCATTTTTTTAGTATATGAAGGGTATAAACATTCAATTTCAATTCCATTCTATTGTAAAAAAAAAAAAAAAGGCAAATGACATTCATCAGTCACGTCTGTCGTAAGCCAGGAATTGAGCACTCGGTAATGATGGAGCGGCGTCCAGGTCAGAGGCGCCGGAAGCGTTCAGGTTTGGAAATTTTTAAGAATCTTTTTTAACATGGCCAAACCAGAATTTTGTAAATTTAATAACATCAATAGACGATTGATCGTTGTGGAAAATCGCGGTAGCCGACGCCCTATTCAGGCATGGCCGATGATGATGAAGTCTACTTTTCTTAAACGTTGAATCAATGCAAAACTAATTTGCTGACTGAGACGTTAATTCTCTGAAGCTAAAACGTAATTTCATATCAAAAACATCTCTGAGAACATTGTCCAAGCAACATGTCGTTAGATTTTGTCAAATTACTTACCGACTAATACGTAAAACCGCTGAAATATTCTTTTTTACTGACACTAAATATAGAAACCGATGTTTCCTGAGATGTCAGTGTTCCATAATAGTTAATGCCTCGTCACTACTTTAGGAAGGAAGTTAATAATTGCGTTTTGAATCCGAATAACTGTAACACATGACCAAATATTTCCCTGGGCTTTGATTAATAATCTTTAGTTAATTCGCCGTAATGGAATACTGGATTACTTGTCAGCATTAGTGGTGCATAGTGATGACATAACTGCATTTCAAAGCACCAAAGCAATCAGAACGTTCAACTGTGTATTTCAGACAACTATTTCTGACGGCTACAGAGAAAAACGTTTTTCAGAACAAAAACGTGTGACTTAATTCTATGAAATAGCCTCAATGAAGAAATACTAGGTCCAACAAACATTATTACTATTGCTTTTAAAGTCCAAAAATCAATCACTAGCTCGCAGATTCCGTCTTTTTCGCAGATTCCGTCTTTTTCGCAGATTCCGTCTTTTTCGCAGATTCCGTCTTTTTTCGTTAATTCAACGTTCAAAGAACGAGTTTAGCTAGCTGAGTTGTTCTTTTTTTTTCTGAAGAATCCATCGTTCCTATTCAAAACCAACTCACAGCTTTAATCAACATTTGCACTGTTTTTTAGAATTTTTGAATGCCTGTAGTAGGCTACTAAACATTAAAAAATACGATTACTGTAGCATAGCTCCTTTTTTCTTCGTCGAATTACGTTTTTCACCTAGCTAGGCTTATGCAGAAAGCTTTGACTTTTCATGCACTTGGGCTACGCGTAATGAATTCTACGTTGATTATTATCTAATGCCATGGCTATCAATAGTTTAAAAAAAAAAATTTTCCACCAACTATTGAAACAAATTCGGGATTTACAAGCAAATTTGATTTGATAAAACAAATATTGAAGGTACTGTCAAACCAAATGGAAGATAATAGCTTCTTTCACACGTGAAGCATGCAGTAGCGTTGACACGGGAGTTCGAGGGTATATTTTTAAACTCTGGCTTTGGATGACTTTAGGAACCCGTAGGCTAACCTTTTCACCACTGCCAACCCGTAAACTGTGGGTTGGTGGTGGGATGGCGCAACGGATAAAGCGTTGGCTTTCCAATTATGCAAACCGTGTTCGGCTCTCGGCTTCAGCTGGTTGTTGAAAAACTCCGCTCACCTCTACCCAGGGTGTAATAAATTAGGTGGGCGTAGTTGCTGAAGTAAAGGCGGCCGAGAGAAAGGAACTGGCCACCCTACTCTCCTTAGTGCCGAAGGCTTAGTACAATAAGAACCTTATCTTTTCATACCCGATACTTGAATCAAGTATGGGACCCCCTTTACCTTTTCCTTTTCAAAGGGCAGGGATTCTTGATGAAATTATCTCGTATTTTATGGATATAGTACGTTTTTTTAGAAGTGTCTTAATTTAGGGTCAGAGAATCATTTTTATTGGTACTGGGCCCAAATTATCCTCTCAACGGCCTTCACACGATTACACAATGTGCAACACTTTTAGTTGGTTTTTGCTTTTTTTTTATTTTTCAACCACGAATAAATTATAACTTTTGTAGTGATCTATTGCAAATGACGCATGGAATATAACTGTACAATGCTGTTCAATATCTCGTAATTTAAATAGTATTTTACTGCAGAAGACAAGCGCATATATTCTACAACTTTTGTTCAACTTGAGTTAAAAACGCAAGTAAACACAGCAAAAAACACATGCAATGATGACATATAGGAGCAAGATTCTATTTGTTCATAAAACTGAGTTACCGAAGAATATTTCAGAACTTTTATGATTAGAATAATATAATGAGTGGTAGCAAGTTTCCTTTGCTAAGACGTAGCTATAAGACATTATCAAATTTCTATCTGTATGATTTCAACCAAACTATAAAGAAGTTGAATGCTAAGCCCATATGCGATTTGAAGCGCCATGTTGATAAAGTTTTGCAATTGAAAGACACTCAAAGAGGTTAGGTCAGGTGAAAAATAGTAAATGACATTTTTATAGATTTTTGATGAATTCTTCTTTAAACAATTTAAATGAATTAAACTGAAAAGTATTCGTCTCGTAGACTTTCCAACAGTGTGACCTTTACCTGGGTTAGGATACTAGGTTATTATGAAAAAAACAAAATAATGTCAATACAAACAGTTAACTTTTTTGCAGGTATTTATTTTTCTATGCAGTGTTATCATACAATGATTTTCATTTAAAATAGTAGGCTAGTTAATTTAACAGAATAGATGGTTTTGAAACAAGGCTTGTTATAGGATTGATTAAAAAATTTCTAAAAGTTGTGTAATTTTATCGTTACATTGCTTATTTTGATGGTGACTGTGACAAAGCCGTAAACATTCCAAATAAAAGAAATATCGAGATATTTGGGCCTTCGTTTTTGAGTTAGGAACTACAATCTAAAGTGGTGTCATTGATGTATCAATAAACCAATGATAACATGTCTTGCACATAAAATTTACTTGGTGTTGAACAGTTTTCCACAGAAACTTTGACCAAACTAACATCCAAAATGATACTAATTTTATTACTGTTTGTGTGCAGCAATAATTTTTTTATATTGTTAAAGTAGTCAATAGTGTGGTTGAACGGGTAATAAAAGTTTTGTAAAATGAAAATGCATCTTCCTTTAAGAAACAATTGGTCGTCTTCTGAGCGCTCTGAGATCTCGTCGTATCTGTCTGATGCGTCTGCGGAACCCGAAGCCTCTTTCACGGAACGTGACAATTTTTGACCGGAATATTGCCACTCGTTCTCTGATGGCTCCTATTCGTTGTCTTCTTCCGGCTCTGCTTAATGATCGCATTTCTGCAAACCAGATGAAAAGATCATTTTTTCTAATTCCACGCAATCTTGTGCGAAAGTCCTTGATGCGTGCTTCAAAGCGACGGATACGTTGCCGAGAGAGTCTGATCATTCGTCGTCTTAGCACTTTGCTTATTGGATCCCCTACATCTGTGGCTTGCTTCAAGACAACTTTGACCGTCTTTTCGATCCCATCAACTGTTTCTTGCATATCGTCAGCCTCTTTTTCTAGTTCTTTTGTAATTTTGCTGTATTCATCATCTGTTTTGTCTCCATCAGTATCAGTTGTTGAATCATTTATTTCGGTCCCACGAAGTACGTCGGTCACCTTTGTACCTTCTTCAGTTGCTCTGTCATTGGTGCCAGTGTCTGCATCAGCAAGAAACAAAATATCAATCAACAAAACACGAAACAATGCTGCATACCTCCAGTATACAAAACTGCCAGGATTAACCTCTCAATGAAGCTTTATTAATCCGAGGATAAAGATTTAATGAATCAATATTCAAATTGAGGGTCAAGCATGACAGGGATACATTGAAAAAAGTGTAGTTTTAATTGATTATTCTGAAATTGAAAAAGTATGTTTAAGAGCTTAAATCTGGCGGTTTCACATACATTGAACCACTGACGCAGCCCCGGTTAATCATGCCATCTACTAGGTGCCGCAGAATAAATAGCAGTCCTTGGACTACGTTGCTCATGCGCACACCAGGAAAGTGAAACTTACGTCACTTGATTTTAAAGTTTCTTTTTTCATAAAGGGGCTAAATGAATTAATTCATTAGATAAAGGTTTACATAAAATCTGTATACATTACAAAGCGTAAAAATACAAAAATACAAAAACTTACCTTGACCAAGAACTTGGCACGAAATGGCAGCAACCAGCACTAATATCTTTAAATTTATTTTCATTTCGTTGCTAGAGTAATCTTAACCTTTAAATAATACATGCATTACTAAAAGTAAAGTTTCCTTCTGTATATTATTATATGACACAGTTATATTTTGTTAAAAGAAAAGGTTATAATCTTGATATACAGCAGTAGTATTGAAGCTGAGACATTAGAAAAGGTTATTTATTAATTCGAGATTAATCTTTTCACTTTATTTTTTCAAGCATACTAACTCTGTTAATTAAAATTTCACTGCTTTAAACTAAACAATTGTTTCTACTGTAGACATGTTGCGCGCACGTACTAACAAAACTTTTATAAACGCATGGCAGCATGACCTTTCATATAATTCTGCAAAGCCAATGCATCGTGTCCTCTTATTTTGTAAAAGTCACATACGTCATGATAAAGAAAGAGAATAGATCATCAAAAGTAATAAAACAATTTTTTTTTATAAATTGCTTATTCAATAACGATTTTACAAATCAAAAGTTGGAGAGTTAGATGATGTATCTCACTTTAGATAAATAAGTTAAGAAACGTTTCTTTCATACTGTAGAGTTTACTAATAATACATATTTAATTGCACTGACATAACAATCTGAATCGTCAGATCACGAAATTTCTGTGAAAATTGCGCAAATAAAATATATCTTTTGTAACGTATAAAATACTGTTTTCGACGGCACGTAATCAATGCACGCATAAAATAACTGAGTTAACTAAAGTCATTTTTAGGAAATAGACAATTCGTAAACTGTAGTCCGCCTTTCCGATGTGTGAACATGTGCTTTTTGAAAAGAGGCCAATCTCAGCTGCAGCAGCTTTTGAGTGTTGATGGAAAAATTTTGATTTTCCGATAACTTTTTGATTTGAGTCAAAAGGTTGTGACATGTGAACTTTTCCTTCTGGAAGTTTTAGGTATTGCGACTATTTCATTAAAGTTCAATTTTGACAAAAACATTTTGACACCACCAGACAAAGCCCAATGATATGAGGTTTTGTGCAGCACTGTATTCATTGCAGATACGTTTCACTTTCTACGGTATACAAGACCGAGGCTGACAACTACCAACTTTACGAAAGTGACTAACACATTTCTGCTGCTCTCCATTCAGCGGCATACAGCTTTCCTTGAGCAACGCACGTTAAGGACTGCTCTCCATTCAGCGGCATCTAATGGATGGAATAATTTCCTGGCAACAAGACTTCAACAATTGGAAACGTCACTCTGTCAATCTCGGTGACCGGGCCTGCGTCAGTGATTCAAAGCCTCTACAAGATGCGAAACTGCCAAGATTAAGCTCTGCAAGAAGCTTTCCCAGTCCGAGGATAAAGATTCAATCAATCAATCATTTACAGTGAACTTTAACACTGACTCAGACCGTGCGTCAGGTCGAAGCCCTACTTTACAGAATGCTTTTGCATGTAAAAACACCTTGGGCAAGTGCTCACTGCTTAGCAACAACATCTTTATTGCAATGCATCATGCACTGCCATCTTGTGTAGGCTAACAGCGTTAACATTGCTAGCCACTATCTCTCATTTGCTTTGTTTCTAAAAAGAGAATCAAAATTGTGCTTGCGCAGATAGTCAGTCTATGTCTAGGCCAGAATTAATGCTGTCATCCAGTCACTGGACTTTTTTGTAATCAAAAGAGTATTTTTTGTTTCATCATTTTCTGTAGGCTATTTTTGTAGGCCTAACTTCGAATCAAGCTTCGAATCTAGTCATAATAACACGGAAAACATCGCGTGTTTTCGTTAAACCAATATGCTTACACAACCACAAAACGTATCAATAAATGGTTATCCGCGGTTCACAATTTCGAAACATGTTTAGAAACCTGCTTTGCCACCACTAGCTTGCTGAAACAACTAGATCTGACTTCACAATTTTAACTGAAAGTTTGAGTTGTTTGTCACCAGGCATTCGATCAAAAACTTAGAAACATTTTTTACAAGAGTTCTGAAGTTTTTAACTTATCTTTATTTTGTTGGAAGAGCAGGAAATTTCCAATCACCTGCTCTTCAAACAACCAAATTTCTATACGCACAAACGAATTTATTTTCACACGAGTCAATTCAATCATAAACAGGGAAAAATCGATTTTGATCAGCCAGCAGCTAGATTAATTATCTTCAGTTAAGATTATTCAAATAGAACAATTAAGATTACAAACGATTCTATTTGAATCAGCTCAACTGAAGATGATCTAGCTGCTAGCTGATTGATTGATTAATTGGATTTTTATCCTCAGACTGAGAAAGCTTCTTTGAGACCTATATCATGAAAGTTTCGCATATACTTGTCTCGTATAATTTCGCATACACGAATCGATATTTAGTTGTTTATGACTGAATTGACTCGTGTGAAAATAATTTCGTTTGCATTACAAGACGTGTAACCGAGTCGTTCATATCAAGCATTGTTGTAGGTTTGACACCTGTCAGAAGATATTTTACTTTCTTGATGCCAAAGTTCTAGGCTAATATCTTTTTTTTGAAACATGCTTTTTCTTTTTATTAGTTTTATTATTTACTTTTCGACATCACTTTTCAGAAAATATTTTAGCCACCTCAACATCTCAGCAGCCTAAGCTTTAAATAATATCTGCACGGCAACTTTTACATTTGTATTTATAGCCTGTTCTAGATTCCACGAATGGGCAGAAGACGGATGCTTGAGAATGAAAAGTGCATAAACGTGTCTGGCGTAATTAGTTTGATATGTCATTGAAACGTTGCAACGTTTAAATAAATTAACAAAAAACTTTAATTGGTTCTGGAACCAGAAACCATGAACGTTTAAACAAGCTAAAATAATTGGCTCTGGAATCATAGTTTTGAGCTACAATTTGTAAATAAAAATGGCGGATAGTCGCGTTCCAAACGAAAAAAAAACACCGACAAAGAAATTCTATATTTTGATCGCTTCTTGCACATTGCACAATACCTACTGTGATTCCAAATGTCTCTTAATATTAAAGGAGTGCACTTTAAACTCTACAATCAGTTTCAAGACAAAACATCTTTAGAATTGAATTTAAAGTTTTTGACTTAAAAATAAACATGACTTTTGTTTATTGCACCGTCCAAAAGGCTAGTGAAAAAACAAAAAACATTTCAATTTTGTTCTCGGAACGTGACAGGGGAAACGTGCTGCATAAACAACGCATCAAGATTGCTACATGTTTATGTTTTTTTTGTTTTTTTGTTCTTCTGCTTGGTAGCCAATTGGAGAAGACAAGTCACGAAGATAAAGAGCAATTACACCTTTATTTTCCTTTTGGACCATACATGCATAGCCTAGTGTTTATGTATGGTAAGTTTTTGTATAATTATATAGGCTAGGCTAACTGCATGTCTATAACAATGAGATAGGAAACTTTTATAAGTTAGCCTATACAGTGTACATTTGAAAGGTCATCAAGCTAGCCAGTTTACTTCAAATAAAGCGTTCATAAACGTTATTGTACCAAATTAAAAAAATATTTCACATTGTTTTGTATTTTTTATGTAGCCTATATTTATAGCATGGGATAGGTTTACAAATTAGAGATGTAACTATTTCTGCGTTTATTCTAACCCTAACCCTATTGTATGAGAGCCGGCTATCATGGCAAAAATATGTTAGGTTAGCTATTTTACCATGACGATTGTGATATCAATCAATCAGTCTGCTTGTAAAATGAGAAGGTCTAACCAGTTTTGATGAAACAAAGCAAAGCTCTTCAGATAATAGCAGAAGCCATGATAACTTATATTTAGAAAAAGTTTATGTTTTCATAAGTTATGGAAAAATAGTTTTTTTTTTATCTCAACATGGGGCAGCTTATGTAAGTCTTTTCGAAACCTCTCTTCCCACAAGCAACGTTTTAGTTGCGGGCGTGCGCATGTTTGGCATGCACGGAACTAAAGTCGCCAGTCATAAGTTTTTAGTTTCCTTCTTAATGAGTTGGTTTCGTACATTGATAAATCACATTTCATCCGTATCATGCTTTCGTGATTGCATTGACTTAAGTGAGGTGATTTTTTTTTTTTTATGAATAATCATTTGTTAAACATTTATTTAATTTTGGTTGCGCCTACTCCATGTCTTTTGCATGCATACTTAGTAGTGGTCATCACTCATGGCTTAATTAGGGATTTGTGCCAGAAGTCAGACACGGCTGCCACAAACTCACCGAGACCTCATGCACCTAATAGCCTCCATCTTATCAGTAAAACAAAATTTTCAAGTAACCAGTATGGTCGTTAAAGTAGAGCCGATAGCTCAGCTAGCTCAGCTGGTTAGCGCGTGACTTCTGGAACGAAGAAGCTTCAAGATCAAGCGGGGCTGGTTCGACTCTCCGGGTGTGCGCTTGAGCAACGCACGTTATGGACTGCTTTCCATTCAGCGGCATCTAATGGATGGAATAATTCCCCACCCCAAAAAATAGCCTTTTTACCGCTGGTTTGATTCTTGCTTCTTTGTATGACGCTCCAAGTCTTCACTTGTGTGGGGCCTTCAATCAAAGCTGTATGTTTTATTGCAAGATTGAAATGAACCATTTCCCGGTCTGCAGACTTTGAATCAATAAAAAAATGACAGATTTTGCTGGCCCGGTTAAGTCAATCTGCCCATAAGCATCACACTAGATTAATTACATCACGGCAACAACCTGGTGTGAACGGTTCTTCTTCTGAAAGTGCCAAGTTCAACAGTGACTTTTAACTACGCTAATTCCACCAAGTAAATTAGTCTGTGTGAACCAAAATTTGTGCATTCTAATAAAGACATCGATCTACAAAAACAACATAGAGTCAGCGCAGTTATTCAAGCAAACAACAGCCATAAATACAGTTTTTCAAGCAACCAATGTCCCATCTCTTTCTAACTTTTTGGCTTTTAACTATTTAGTTTAGTGTGTAGTTTAGTGTGAGCGGATTTTTTTATACACGTTTTGTTTTCTTATAAATCTTGTAATCAATTGCAAAGTAACATGGCTGTACTTTACAATCGACACCACGTCACAATAGGTAGCTCCTGGGTAACAATGTAATCAAGTCAAACAATAACGAAGCCAAGCAACATAGCAAATCAAAATTTGAAGGTTTTCAAAACAACATCGCCTCCTCGCTAGAAAAAAATGAAGTGGCCTACATTTGATCAAAATTAATGCAGCAAATGTTAAAAAGGGTCAGAAATGTTAAACTCAAATTGAACCTTAACAAGCTGAAAAAAATTAATTATCAGCACTAGCATGCCACTTGTTAGAACTATCACGTTGCAATAATGTAGCTTAATGTTATAGTCTGTTTATTTCATATTGTCATCTTTTTCATATGTTTACAACAGTCATATCTATTCTCAAATCATGTAGTAGTCCAGCGCTACTGCTGCCACAAAACCAAGAAATTGGAAAGTTAAATCAGTGACGTAGCTATAAAGAAAATTGTTAGGGAGACAAAAGCAACTGTTGGTGAAGTAAATCTTTTAATGATTGAAATGAAGAGGTTTCTTTAAAAATTTAGCTACTGAATGCAGCCAAACATTCATGAACCGTTATTCAATCTACAGTAGAACACAATGTCTTCGAAACGTTATAATTGTACCAAAAACAAAAATTTCTAGGGAAGCAAGATAAAGTTTAGAAGGGACGATTACTCCCTCAAACCCCCTTTTCTCCCAATGGCTACGTTTCTAGATTAAAAGACTGGTGGACAACCCCATTTTATATTTTTCAATTTTTCTGTTAAATACTGGACGTTCACTTCAATTTCCCGCAGCAAAGTATGCACACAAAGGTTTAGAAAATTTCTGAAAACTTTCGGTGACTTTATTAATACAATGGGCGTTAGACAGTCGCGCATTAACTAATTAATATACAACGTTTTAGTCCAAATGGGAAAAGCCTGTGTTTCATGTTTGGTAACAATAAGCAGACAAAATAATGTAATTTAACTTATGTTTTAATACTCATGTATGCATTATTTCCGGTACAGAAATCTATCAGGACTTCTGGCTAAATATAAAATTTTGCAACAACTCGTGACTTGTATGGAAAATAATGCTAATTATTTACTCCAACGTCATCAAATGACGTCATTTTGAATGTATGTCGCAAAAGAGTTTAATTACGCAAACTTAAAAGCACCACTCACTTTTGTGATGAATTAACACGTCGTCTGAATTTTTACCAATAGATTTCATGACATATTCACTCCGCTGACAAAGTTTACTTTATTCGCAATGTTAATCACACTTTTCATTACTTGAAAATATTCTGTTTAAAAAAATTATGAGATTATTGTGACTGCTGGCAAACTCACACTTTCAGTAAATTCCTATTCTATTAACCTACTGCGGAAATTTTTCTCTGGAATGATGTTTTCATGCTTGGAATCACTTTAAGATTGCATTGTATCGTAAAGGTTTGTCATATCCAAGCTTACACCCGGTGGTTGAAGATTCAGATTAAGTGGACGGGAAGGCAATGAAGCCAATCTTCGTGTCCACCTTCAGGTATGCCTTTAAGTGTCCTGCCACAGTCACAGCTGCATGATTTTGAGGGGTGTCGAACCGACGCCCTTTCGATTGCGAAGGAAGGTGTAGGAAGGCTAATGGCACTCAATATGAATTTTAGCTGCGTTGTACAAAGAAAGCTTTGAGTTTCAATTGGACATGCATTCCAATATCTTTGCTTGTTGTACTTCAAATCTAACTCTGAATACTATCGACCTGTAATCAAAATGCATGGGAAAGAATTTTTTGATAAGGTGTTGATTTCCAAGTGACTTTTCACGGTAGTTTATAAACTTTTAGTTGATTCATCTGTTATTTCTCTGTTTAGGTTCTCACAGCTCATTAATTATTACAATTCAAATCATTAGTTATTCACTAACACTCTCATTTATTATAAAAACCCTATTTCATAATCGGCTACTTGGCAAGTGCTGCAAAACAATCGTGAAAAGTCAATTGGGATTCATTATCTTGTTGTCTGTAACCTACAAGTACACCAGTGTTTGTTTGAATGATTTATGGGTTGTGGGAATGTTTAGCTTCGAATGGAGAAAGCTTCTTTGAAAGCTTACTGTCCTGGCAGTTTCGCATACTTGTAAAGACTTTGAACGATTGACACAATGATCGAGCCCGAAAACGCAAGGCTTCTGTTTGTTGAAGTCCGTGTGTTTGTAAATTATTTCACCAACCAGGTGCCGCTGAATGAAGAGCTGATCTTGAAATGCGTTGCTCCAACTCACACCCCGGGTATTGAACCAGTGTTGCTTGGTCTTACCTTCTTTTTGCTTGCAAAGTCCGGAGCTTATCCAATCAAAAAAGCTGATCATCACAAGTCACAATGAATGCCAAACGTTGATTAATGATTATCTTCTGTTGTATCTTCATTGAGAAGTAGCCTACGTCGGCCTATCATGATCTACAATATCGGTTTCAAGCGTGATTATTTAATAATACACTAAACTGCGTTGCATCCTTGTTTGCTATAATATGTGATTTTTACAAAGTGCTTTTCAAAGTATAATACGGCACATTAATAAAGCAAGCCTGATTGTTGTGCTAAAAGTTGTAGACCGCTGCGATAGACCACCGTGCAATCTACTTCAGTGGTTCTCAACCTGTGGTACGCGTACCACTGTAGTGGTATACGCGGGAGCTTTCCTAGTGGTACTTTGCTATGCTACATTTTTGTTAAAAATGCTCTCAGAAGGCACCAAATTCAAACTAATTTTTTAAAAATTTCTGGGGGAGGCCCCTCAGACCCCCCCCCCCCCCTTTCATAATTCCTGGCTACGCTACTTGGTGGTACGCAGCGCCAGTAAAAGTTTCTAAGTGGTACGCAATCAGTAAAAGGTTGAGAACCACTGATCTACTAAACTACGCTTTCATGGTGCAGTGAAACAGGCAAATGGCATTCATTAGAAATGAGTTGTGGATTTGGAATGAGAAGATTTTCTTTTGTTTATTTGAAGCTGGAGTTAGTCTACAAAATATTTTGAAATCATGCCCAGATTGCCCATTTATTTTAGCTTGACTTCACAATAGCCTGTTTATTTTGCTGCAAATATTAAAAACTTTTTAAAAAGTCAAATCAAAACATCGTGTTTTGATGCAGCAGCTTGACTCATTTTTTTAACCTTTTTACCTTGCTGAAGCACTCTGGTGACGTTTACTAATTTCCCCATTCACCAAAAGGCTAATTCATGCCCATCTCTACTCCTGCGTCTGGCATGCCATGGTTCGATTACACGTCCAATAAAGCCGAAGACTTCAAAAATTCTGGCTTACCAACTGACAAATATAATAAAACACATCGCTAGGTTATTTTATACCTCGCTAAACAAGTGGGATCCCAGACAGCAAGTTAGCCGCTTTTTGAATAAAGGTAAAAAACGGCTGGTTTGCTATCTGGGATGGCCCAGCGGATAAGGCTTTCGCTTTCCAATCATGCAATCCTCGTTAGACTTCTGGCCAGTAGCGTTGACAGGGGGGTCCAAGGGGTACCTTTTGCCCGGGCCCGAGATAATTTTAGGGGGCCTGGACCTTTTCAAGGTACTTTTATTTTCTTTTTGTATAAACATGAATAAAACCACAGCATATTCTTTGGATACAGTGCATTTTTTATAAATGTATGCGTAGTAGCTGAAGGCAAGGCGGCTGAAAAAAAAGGACCTGGCCATCCTATTCTCATTTGTGCGGAAGGCTTAGTATGGTATAAAGAGAACCTGTGAATTTGGTGCTATCGCGCTGCAGTGGGTACCCGGTCATTTGGTCGACAGGACGTTTGGTCGACAGACATTTGGTCGACAGAACGTTTGGTCGACAGGACGTTAGGTTGACAGAACGATTCATTTTAGGGTTAGGGTTAGTTAACTAACCTTAACCCTAACCTAACCCTAACTTTAACCCTAACCCTAAAATGAATCGTTCTGTCGACTTAACGTCCTGTCGACCAAACGACCGTACACCGCTGCAGTGTATGTTTTATACAGTAAATGCAAGTTAGCTAAATGATGGGGCTATAACCTAGTTGCCTGCATAGTTGTCAAGCGGCTAGTAAACGGTTCAAAGGTGTAGTGTGGCGCAAAAGAAGTCAGTTGGTTAATAGTTAAATCACCCATTTCTCTAACTGCTTCAAGTGCAACTTGTGTCAACAATTTCCATAACAAAGCAAAGCAGCCTATTGTGGCGTTGCGTGGTTTTCAACTTGTGTTTTTTTTTTTCTCAAACTTTGTATCAGCTTTTAGAAAAACCTCAAACATTACATCTCTTTGCGGACCTTAAGAATAACTAATAACATGATCTTTGATCACTCCAGCAAAAATTATTTTGGTCTGACGGTTTACCACACTTGGTATTAGTGATAAGTCGGCTGGTATCGTATTAAGCGCTGTGTTAATGTGCAGGTAATCAGGAATTTTTACATTAATATTTTCAGTTCAAAGTTGCCAAATTGAACAACTTTGATTCAAGTTTACAGTAGGTCACAAGCTATTCGTGGTGATGGAGTAGGCCTACGCTTGTCTTATTGAGTAGGTTATGAACTTATGAGTGACTATAATGGCATTCGCGCACCTAGTTCACAGTTTCTCAAAATGATCGCAAACATTTCTACGAATCCAAGCAATCGAAATTTTAACAGCATCAGTAAAAGAATCTTAGAAGTCATTGGCACCAAGTAATAGCACATTGCTAGTGGAACTCATTGGAAAATATAATGTTGACTGGGATGTTGCAAAGCAAATGAACCAAAGGACGACAAAAATGAAATATTTGGCACTACCAAGTAAGTTAAAAGACTAAAAAGCATGCGGGGATTAGCTACTAATGAAAACAAGTGCAGGTATTTTAAGGCAAGTTTTTTTAAATTTTGCCTTAGTGTGTAAAATGGCCTGCAAAATTTCATTTCAGCCACCTGCCTCACTGTAATTGCCAAAGCAACAGTTTCAATTGTGGTAAGTTTTTCTGTCGGACCTCAGTAAAGGAAGCTTAAGTTTATCATTACTCGTTTAGGTGAGTTTCGTACTTGAATCCAAGCATCGGGTGGTGAAAAGATAAGGTTTTGTTGACTTGAAATAGTCATACCAAATGATAACCGACAATACACAATCTATGATGTGATGTCAGCTATGAACATCTGAGATTTTGTTGCAGTTTTTACTTTTTTCTACTTCAAACAGCCGAGCAACGCTTGATAAGCTAATAATAGATGGCCCCTTAGACAGAGTTGAGTCTTCCAGACGGGGGGTGAGGTAGGCGGCTAACACAGCCTTGTGTGATGCAAGCTATTGAATATCGAGCTTCTGTAGTTGTTTAGCCAAGCAACGTTGCAAAATTGATTGAATTATTTTATTTGAAAAACGCCTTAAAAAGGCCACTTTACAACTTACTGTTATAAGCAAGGGCGCGGGAAGTAGGGGTGCTCAAGGGGCTGCAGCCCTCCCTAGAGCTATTTCAGCCCCCCCTGGAAATTTCGATAATTGCTTCAGCCCCCCCTAGAAAATTCTGACAATTTCAGGTACATAACATATTTTCAGTAATCGTGTTGCAAAACGTTTTTCTTGGGTTTTATAATGCTCCCGATTCGAAATCGGAAACGTTGTTTTCGTGTATTACCGATTTGTTTTCCCAGCTGAATTTGCCGATTGAACGCCTTCAAGGCTACTGTCTTGACGGTGCAGCAAATACAGTATGTCTGGTTGCTAGAAGTGAGTGCGGGCCAAACTTAAAGCATTATGCCCTGGATCGGTATACATTCACTGCAGTAATCATGCTCTCGATTTGATTTTGCAAGACGTTGTAAAGGAAGCGAGGCTTATTGCCGATGCCTTAAACTTCGTTCAAAGTGTTGCAGTTGTAATTCGTGAATCGTCTATGCGTAAATCTTCATTCATGTCGCTTTTTGGTTCCGATGAAGTTGCCTGCAATTTGCTGGGTTTGCGTCCTACTCGTTGGTGCTTTCGTGCTTTTGCCTCGCTCCTGTTGTTAAGTGCTACCCTACCCTGTCGCAATGACTGACCGACATGACAGAAGATAGTGCAATGCGAGGAGACGCACGTGCAAAAATATTCGGCTTTGTAAAACAAGTACGCACGATGCGGCTTTATATTGCGATTACCTGCAGTGGTGAAGTTTATCAGCCTGCGGAAGCCGTCGCAAGACAGCTCCAAAACAAGAAGATTTCTGCTTCTTCAGTTTTGGAATCCATCACCATTCTCCGCAAACGGATCAAAAATCTCAGAAAAGATGAATCCATTTCCAAGCTTATGGATGCAGCAAACGTCTTTACGTTTGCCGATAACCTAAAAACGCCAAAGGATCCCCGAGTGGGCAAAACTCCAGCAAGGTTTCGAAACACAGAAGAATCCGATGGTTTGTCGTCTGCGGGAGAAAGAGCGTGGAAACGGTAATAGGCTACGTCGAAGCCCTTGAGTTGGTTCAAGCTGAGCTTGATCGAAGATTCGACCAGGCAGATCTGCTTACAGCAGCCAACAGATAGAAGGCCCTTCTGAGCTGTGCAAATGGTGAGGAAAGATTTGATAGGCTACTGAGAACAGATCCGATGCCATCAAAAAAGATCGCCTAAAAACGGAACTTTCCTTGTTTAGCGAAGTTGTAAGTGAAAAAACCGCAAACTCCGTTCAAAAGGTTGGTGAGATACTATCACAACTAAATCCAGGGCCGGATTTAGATGATGGGGGGCTCGGAGCACTTTTACATCGGGGGGCCCCCGGCGAAAAACTACTACGTCTACAGTAGCATTAATCCTGCACTGCACAGAATTCTGTAGAAACATCAAAGGCTAAAAGAAAAAAATAACACAAAATTACATTTTTTCCACGTCGGGGGGGCCCCCTTCAAAAGGGGGGCCCGGGGCAATTGCATCCTCTGCCCCCCCCCCCCCAAATCCGGGCCTGACTAAATCCTCAAACACTAGATCTTTTCAAAGAATTGCGAAAATTCGTGGAGCTCTGCCTTTGCCTCCCTGCTTTAGCTGCATCATCAGAACGTTCTTTTTCTGCTCTAAGACGCTTGAAAACGTGGTTGAGAAGCTCAATCACACAAAAAAGACTTAGGCTACTCATCTTGCGTTGATGCATGTCCACCAAAACATTTTGGACACTGTCGATGTCAAAGAACTCATGACACAGTTCATAGAGAAAACACCTGAGCGAAAAGCAATCTTCGGAAGCGTGTGAGAACTCACTTCCACAAACTATCGTTTTCAAATCACTTTCTAATTTGTACGTTTTCATTTGAATTTTCTGAACAGTTGCTTTGTTGTTGCCGTTTTTTATTTGTCATAATTTACAATGTATGTGTTTTGGCGTCGTCTCTTACACCGGAGGGGACCGAATGCTTATAGGCTACTACCACTTTTAAATGCTGACCCATATAAGGGGGGTCTGGGGGGCGAAGCCCCCCAGAAGCTGACAACACTACGGCATCTTCAGCCCCCCCTAGAGAAAAATAGTTCCCGCGCCACTGGTTATAAGCTACACATCGCTTACATAAAAATCACATGACTGTGAAATAACGCAACATTTTCATTGTGTCATCATAGCAACCCTATGTTTGAACACTTGAGGTAATGTTAACTTTGGCCTCTTAAATATCGTTTTACGACTACAACAAATTTAATGCCAGGATGGCAAGCCAACAAAATTGAAAATATCATTAATCCCAAGTCCCAGCAGCTTTTTTACCAGAGTTGTCACCTATTATTAGGCCTATCTTGTCAATTGAAATCCATATAACCTTATTAACTTTTTCATTAATATTTCATAAATGTTTTACTGAAACGCTTTTATAGACCTATTGATTCTTCATAATAGTCTATGATTACTTGCTCAGAATTATTAATGTATTTTTACAATATACGTCTATTCAAAAGAGGTATAAGAGTAATATTGCGTAACCATATATCGCAACCTTTATCACAGAGAGCAACCTCAAAGTGTGGTGAAAGACCAGTTGTAAGTACCAAGAAAATAATCAGTCATTTTTTTCCATTGATTTAAAGTCTGCAGACGATGAATCAATATAAAAAACGACTGATCTGCTGTATGGGTAATAAGTACAATAGTACATCAACAACGACAGTTATTAGAATATTGGCAGACCAAAGAAATGTTCCCCGCCATCTTTGAGTCTAGGCCTAAGTAAAAGTATGGTGAAAGTCGAAATATTTTAAGCACAGTTTTTTCTAGCATCCCTTTGAAAAGGCATAGCATTTTTCTTAAAAATTTAGTTTAACTGGGCAAGGAAACAAGGAAGTTGATCTTCGTGTCCACGTACAGGCAGTAGTGGTGACAGGGAGTCCAGTGGGTACTTTTGAACCCAAGAACGAAATAATTTTAGCGGCCCGGAACCGTTTCAAGGGGCCGGAGAACTTGGAGTAACCACTGCATCTGCTCTTGATGTAGCATACTTACATATTAAGGGGAAGAAACGTGACGAAACGACGTGTATTCTTTGGACATGGTACGTTTTTCTGAGAAGTGTCTTGATTTAAAGATGGAGGATTTCATCGGTACCAGTCCCAAATTACCCTCTCAACGACCTTGCCTACAAGCATGCCTTTAAGTGTTTTTCTAAAGCAGGGGTGACGAACCTTTTTGCGGTCGCGGGCCACTTTGTCAATTACACATGAGTTATCGGGCCACACAACTTCTTAATCGTAACCTACTATGAAATCTTTCAGAAGCGACTCAAGATATTATTCATGAAAAGTAACAAACGGCAGATGAAAGTAATAAAACCTATACAGTTAAATTATCTTACGCAGAATCGAAACATACAACAGTAAAAAAATAAAAACAAATCAACTTGAGCAAAAAGGATAGAGCAACAGTACTTGCACTGATAATGAAGACAGTTTATTTTTCGAAACGTTTGCTTTCATACGAGTATGATTTCTTTTTTTTTGGCTCTATCCTTTTTGCTCAAGTTGACTAAATGTTTTGACCATTATGCTCCGAAACAACAAATCAGTTAATGAAATTTCTTTTTCAAACAACAAACAAAAGCCCATGCGAATCATACAGCGGAAGCTATCTAATGCAGCATTGAAGAATAAAATATTATAAAATAACATTAAAGCATTGAATTTTTTTGCTTAGTGAGATTTTTGGAAAGTTTTTTGCTTGACTAAGCGTTCAATATTAGGTCAAAAAGACGATGTGGCAACTCTCAACTGCATACTAAGATTTTCAGAAAATAGCAAAGGAAAGGTGTACCAGTGAAGGCATAAAACAGCTTTAAGATGTCTTTTGTCTTTAATGCATGAACAATTGTCAAATTCTTTTGCAGACCGCATAAAATTCTTTGACGGGCCGCATGCAGCCCGCGGGCCGCAGGTTCGTCACCTCTGTTCTAAAGCCACAACCACGCGCTTTTGAACGGTGTTGAAACGACGCCCTTTTAAACGTCGTACCAGAACTCTCACCACTCGGCTATGCAGCGGACAGACTGCAATAATACTCGTACGATTTATTACCTGAGTTAAACAAGCATCGGTTTTCATGCAGAATAGTTTTTTCTGTTCTTGTTTTGTGTGTGTGCAGGACCTCAAACACTGTAGATGCACATGCAGAGATAGTTTTATTACTTCCACAAAAGTAAAACTTCAAACGGCAAAGAGTTGCCATCAAAATTCTTCAAAATAGCAACTCCCGTTTATATTGATTTTTTCTTGTAAAAGCCTTTTAATAGTACTATCAAGCTATCACTTATTATCACAATATCATATAAACAACAATCCGCTGCAATTAAACCACCTATGCGTTTTATGGCATCTACAAATAAATCAATCGTTAAAGCAAATAGCTAAGTTACCAGGCGCTTATTTTCAAATGGTTAGATCAGCTTTATGTTCGATTAGGAAACTTCAAGATAAAGTGCAATTTAAAAAAGATAGACGTTAGAGCAACATTCTAACATACTTAAAATTTTAAGGTTTTTTTATGAAGTGGCTCGGTGAGTGTTGAAAGCTTATGTCCTCAGAGCGAATTGGGGATGGTAGCGTGTCAGAGAAAAGCGTCCAAGCTGGAGGTAAGTTTTGCTTTCAATGCTTACGAATGCTCATTCTAGTTCGACATTGGTAACAGAACTTGTAAATCACTTGTTCAAGCTCTCATGCCAAATCCGATGCGATCATGCTTCCAGTACGTAATAATAATGTGCGTTTGAGATAGCGCTGCATCCATCGCACGTTTAGTTTTGGTTATCTTTTGTATTTTGATGCTCTGTAGCAAGATGGCCAACGTGGAAGTGCTTGCTTCTCTCTGCAAGTCGCTCACCAATGAAGTAGAAAAGAAGAAAAAAGCATCATCTTTAAACAAGAAATATTTCGACACCATTTCGGTGCGACTTTCAACAGTAAAAATATTTTAAAACTCTAGCTCTTCAAACATGATACAACAATCTTAGCATTGTAAAAGCACTGCAAATCATTGTCACACCATGCTTAACCTTTGACCACGCCGTGCAAGTAGCATTGACAGTGCAATAAAATCAACGCCAATTATCACTTGTGAATTTAAAGTTTTTGGTTTGTAGTTATGAGCTTTGTATGGTACCGGTAGTTAGGCAGAGGTTACAAAAAGAACAAAGAAATGTAGCCTACGTCAAGGCAAACATATTAATCTGGAGCTCAGTAAACATCTGACTGTACCTTACCGAAACGCCTAGCGTTTTTCGTGGCACGAAGTTCTTTGAAGTATTGCTTTAATTTATGTGACAAAAATTAGGTGACTTTGAAAACTACAGTGATGAAATTACTACTGAAGACAGTATTAATTTAAACAGCAAAGGTGAAGCGAAAACACTGAATAGAATACAATGTCAAGAATGCATAGAGAGTGAAAGATAACAGTATTTCTATCACTAACATGAGCTTAGTTTCTCCATTTTAGACTCTTTATTTTTTTGATTAAGTTTGATTTGCATTTATCAAGTAAAAATATTGCTTTGGTTTAGGGCTGATATAAAAATATTTGGTTTCTTCCTGAAGCACATCGTGTGTCCTGACAAACATCCTTCTGGACGTTTACAAGGACAGAACGGTAGTTAAAAACTGGTCGTAAAAATCTAGTCGCTACCGACAACAAGCAAGGCCTATACTGCACAATAGTTTATAGCAGGGTGTATTTCGGGATTACAGATATTGCTTCTTTAGACGAGCTGACAGTATTCTGCTGAGGTGTAGATCAACGTAATGTAGCAGAACACGTAATGTCCAGCTAGGCCTCAGCCAAAGCAGAGGGACGTGACACTAAAGTCCATTGCATTTTGTTTTGAATGAATTTTTTTCGCGAAGAATTTTGCTTTAGGCTACTTCAATTTAAATCACCTTCTTTGAATCAAATTTTGTTTCGTTTAGCCCAAGCACAAATAGGTTTGGACAACCACACAACGGAAATTTTTGCTCATCTTTTGAGACTATACCCTACCATCAAGAAGTTCCAAAGAACCAAGAAAATGTTTTTCAAACTAAACTTAGGCCTATATCTTTTTTTTCAGAAAAAAAACCTCAACTGCGTAAGCGTAAGATGTGTTAAGACAAAATAATTTTACAATTGTATATTTGCGTTGAATCCATATGCATCCAATCGCCTGCCGTGCACTTCAAGCATGTTGTTGACTTTAAGTGGGAAATCTGCAACTCCAGAAGTTTGCTGCCAAAGAAAGGAGAACAATGCTCTTCGCGACTTCGCCAACGAGTAAGCAATTATGACTAGCCTGAAATATGATTGTTGAAGCACCATAGCATTGTCAGGCCAATGACTTGTTGGGCAGAGGAGAACAAATTTTTTAATGAACTAATTTTTTTGTTTCTCTAACGATACGTCATGTCATCTTTACACAATGTCACTTTCACACTATGACGATTTTGTTGAATAATTTTGTAAAATGAAAGCGGCTGATGTACTTATTAAGTATCTGAGTTTAAAATCTATGAAAATGAGTTTTCTTTCAAACGCTATGTGTGCTTACCCAGATACATATTAATATAATACAAACTTCTACTGTTTGCTGACAATGATATGTTAACAACCGGTTTGCCAGATTTACAGCATTCCAATTGTGGCTTGTGTAAACTGGTTCAAACAGGCTGAGTACTGAATCCATGGTGTCACTGACGTAAGCTATACTTGTATTAGACACCGAAAAAGAGGAAGTTTCAACGACGTGACAATCAACGTTGGAGGCAAGAATATTCCAGCCAACAGAATGGTTTTGTCTTGCTACTCCAAGTTTTTTCAGGAGTTGTTTAAATCTGAGGTAAGCAATACTATTTTTGCTGACATAGAAATAAGTCAGAATAGAATCAGAGTGATTGCACCAATACATTTCACCAAAACAATTAATTTTCTTGTGGTTTAAACCTTCAAATACATGAACTTTTCCTGAGCTGGAGAAAAAGCTCTCAAGTGATGTCAGAAGAGAGTGTTTGGAGCCTATTTGTAGAAGTTGTTGAATCTTGTTCTCCCAACTTCCATGAGTACCCAATTTCTCCGTACGTAACAAGATGCACGGCATTGTAGCTAAAGATGGTGTGCTGCACAGTTTATTGTTTTGCTGCAACGTTGCAACTTGCAAGAGTCAGTGTCTCGTACACCTCAGTGGTGCTTATTTATCCTCCACCTATTATACCAAATATTTATCTCAAGTTTATGATATTTGCCCAGTCAGTAATCACACATCATTGACTGGCAATAAAAACCTAATGCTGCAGCAGACGCTTTACCCATATACAAACTCTGGATCTACTTCAAATCGTGTTAAATTAAAGGCCAGATTTAAGAGTAAAAACAGCACGAAACATACCTACCCTCACATGACTAAAAGTTAAAATAAAAACAAATTTTAGACACTACAGTAGAAGCATTTTGGCAGTCCAAATCACCGTTATATAAGTAAAAAAGCGACAAGAAATAGGACGAAGAAGTGTTTTTTTCGAAATTCGCGGTTTGGTCTTAAACTTTTTGCCACGACTGTACATTGATGATGATGAATTTACCTTTCATTGTATTGTAACAGTTAAAAGATAACACTTATCAAGGAGTGGAGTCCAAAATGATTGATTCTGCAACTATGGAGTTGGTAATCGATTATATCTACACGGGAAGGATTTCAATCAATACTGAAAATGTTTGTAGCTTAACCCAAGCTGCCAACTTCTTGCAAATGAACGGTAAGTTTCTGCTGTGTTTTTGCCTCATAGCCTACAGTCAGGGCGATACAAACTAAGTCAATCTTGCACAAAGCCGTTGAGAAGATAGTTTGGGCCTGGTACCAATAAGATTGTTGGGGTCTATATCAAGACACTTCTAAGAAAAACACCACTACTGTACATCCAAAGAACATGCGGTGATTTCTTCAAGTTCCAAGACTCCTTGGAAATGTTACAGACCTCTGATATTATCTCGGGCCAGGAGCCAAAAGTTCCCCCTTGACCCCTCTGTCAACGGTACTGATCTTGTAGCTATCACTCTATTGCAAATCAAGAGGTGGAGAATTTTATTCAAACCAGTAAAAGCAATATAAAGTGCATTGAAAAAGCTGATGAAGGTGTGATCAAAGGAAATTGAAAATAGTTGGAAGGCGGCAGTTACAATAAAACTTCCTCTAATCACTTCTTTATTTTGCGCCATTGAAATAACATGAAGTAGTTACCACTGCGATTCACTTATACAACACAGCAGACAGCTGGAAGCAGCGAAAGAACTTGCAGTCGTCTGCATCCCATATTTTTGGCATTTCATTAAAAGTCTCGTCGAGACACAGCCGCCTGCTTTGGATTGGAGTCGAACCGACGCCCTTTGGACAGTAATGCGAGCGCTTTCACCATATTTCTACCTTCACCACTTTGCCAACGAAGCAACATTAGTTTGCTTAATTTACCTTCTGTTTGCAATTGACTAAAACAACTTTTATATTAGCAACTGAAATAACAACTTTTCGCCATTTTTTGGTGAGTTGTTCGCTTATGTTTCGCGTAGTCAACAAATAACCTCTACTGTCTACGACGAAAGGCTAAATCAAACACGTATTGTATAACTTTCGAATAGAACAGTTAACTTCAGCAACGCACTGAGAACGGTTCTTCGTTTGGCGACAGCTTATGAACAAAGTGACTTTGAGCATGGGTCGTCACTCATTTTCACATTGCTAACCAGTTTGAGGTATACCTCAAGGTGCCATTTATAGGTGCACCTATAAGTGTCATTTTGACGGACCAGGTCATCAAGTTTAAAGCAGTTGAACACAACAAAATAAAACAAAGGCGATTAATGGCATGCAAACTTAATACAAAGTTTTTCAAAATGTTTATGAAGAGTTTTTGTCTTCCTTTTGCGTGGATGCTTACCAAATGCCTCGTGGAGCGCTACCGGCTCACCCGTGATTGCAAACTTCTAGCCTAGAGGAAAAAAGCTTTGTTAGCATTAGTGGAAACAACAATGTTTGAGTCTGTAATTCAATGGAATCAACGCTCAGTTAAGCAAAAAGCAGAACATAGGATCCGAATAGGCTTTCTCACTCCGAGAGCAACTATTGTTTAAGTCGCTCAACTTATACCGTTTAAACTTCTAAACTTCATCTTACAAGTGCTTAAAATGGTAAACTTTTATATCAATGAAAAATTGTATCTTTTGATGCAATGATTTTGCATGCTTTGTTGACACTGTTTTAAAACCATACAGACCTAATGCAATTTTGCCTGGAATACTTGGAGACAGCCTTGTCCGCAAAAGCCTCGATAACAATTCTTTGTCTTGCCGAAGGCCACAGATATGAAAGCTTGATTATGAAGTCCAGCAAGTTCATTGCAGATAACTTTCATGACGTCATATGCACAGAGGATTTCAAAAGCTTGTCGATTTCCAAAATGAGGGAATGCTTATCTAAGCAAGATAAAAAAGAGGTAAGTGTCAAACTGTAGGCAGCAAAGCAAACACGTCAACTTCTAGACAAAGAGGCAACTATGGTTCTGTTTTTAATGCAAAGACATTTAATCCCTCACCACCTTATCACGCAGCAAGCAAACACCGATACTTTTTTTTACAAAAGAAAGTATTCGTACGGAGTCATAATTGCCATGGAGTCATAACCCTTGTAATTATTCGAGCTAAGCAAAAAAGGCGTCCACCAAGGCTTATTGAATTTCATTTGCACGTGAATAAAACGTTTTTTTTTAATCACACGGAATTAACAAAGCTTGGGGACATCTATGAAATTTTGTATGTTGTATATTGAGACAATAATCGACTTTCAAAGCAAAAAGAAGGAAACCAAAAATCAATGTAGGCCTATGCTTTCTCCAGGGTACAAATATCGAACTGATTGAACTGGCAGTGCCAAGCATTCCTTGGACTGGATATAGCCAGCAGTGCTTTCAACAGATTATCGCAAGGAAAAGTAGTGTGACAAACTACGCCGGAAAAACTTTATTTACTTAGTCCATATCCATGCATCTCGTTTACGTTGATGAAGATCAAATATTTTGCGGTTTATTCCTCTGCGCCATAATAACAGGGCATGATTAAGTTAACAACAAAACTTTATTTTGACTAGTTGCTTGGTGTTATATATTTGAATGCTTGTAGAGCAAAATGTAGTTGTTTGAAGTGCAATATTTCCAGGTTGGCGAGACAGGAATATACAATGCTGTGATTCTATGGGTAAATCACAGTATAGAGGAGAGACGGAAGGAATTTCCTGACTTATTCCTAAAAGTCAACCTTTTACTACTGCCTGTGGAATTTTTAGAAGATATTGTTTCCAACGAGGTGAGTAGAAGAGTTACTGTTGCACATGTAATGCAGAATTCCGGTAAACTAAGAAGCTTGACAAGTGTTCCATCCATAATTGAAGCAAAGAAACTTTTTAAATTTGTTTTATAAATTGTTACCAATAAGTAAATTATATCAAAGATGTTGCTCATTCTTTAAACTTTTATAACAATATTACTTTTAGCCACTCGTTCGAGGACATTTACCCAGCTTGAAGAGACTTCACGACGCTGTAATTCAATTGGAAAAGCAGAAACGAAGTAGAGGTACTTCATATGTATTATACTATGTACTGTATAGTTATATGTTTATTCCTTATCTACGCGATACAAATACTGTAGCCTACAGTTTTATGATCCAATTTTGCCCAGACAATTTATTTTTCAATGAATTTTCAAATTTTTGGAATAGAAACAAAAGTAAAAGTAGGGAAATTTGGTTTAGCTTGTCGTTTGTAAACCGAACGAAGAAACGGTGATGAGTCTCATTTGACGTTGAAAATTCGTAAACAGATGGCACTAACATTATGAGCTGAATATTTCATTTGTTTGATGAGTGAAGGTCCGTAAGAGGAATAATAAGCAAGTTTTTTTTTACCGATTAAGGTGACGATTAATCAGGTGGAAATTTTTTATTTCATTCCGGCTTTATGCTTGATCGTAGAAAGTGACATACACTCGAACTTTACAGATTGCAGAACCTGTGTTGTGAGCCTGGGCGGCCACAAAACACAAACTCAAGTTTTTGAAATCTTTCATCTAAAAGGTGATGAAAGAAAGGAATATCCAGTAAGTAGGTTGTAAAAAGCTGCATGTGTCTGCACAAGTTTTGTATGAAATATAATACAAAGAAATATCTTCGATTGTTTTTTTGTCCTTTTTTAGTTAAAGATTTAAATTGAGTGGATTGGACGGCACAATATTTGTGTAGACACCTCATACCTTATAGCATGAGGTGTCTAGCCAGAGATACAGACTCTTGCTTTCTATAGGTGTCCAACTGATATGCCTTCTTTGCAAGCTTTCTTACCGTTTGACTGTTGGCAATGAATGCCTCAGTACAATATGAAATTTTAACAACTTTTGTTAAACTCTTGTTCTACAGTTTACAGTTTTATTTTATGGTAACTGATTTACATACTGCAATTATTCTACGGTCAACTAATACCAATTACAAAAAGTAACATAAAACTGTGATTACATAATTCTAGAATATTCCTGTTGGTCAGTCATCACTGTGCGTCGCGGTGCTAGATGGCTACGTGTATTGCATTGGGGGCCAAACCATTCCTTTGAAGAATGAGGCTTCATCTAACCTAGTATATCGAATGTCGCTCACCAGTGACGTAAAAAAGTGGGAAAAAGTAGCATCGATGAACAAGAAACGCTACGTTATGGGAGCCGCAGTTCTAAATGGTAAATAAATGTCTTTCACAACCTTTGTTATATATTTATAAAGCTTTAATATCATTACGCTACCATGGTTTGAACTCTGACATTCATAAGGAAGCATCCATTAAACCAGTAAAATGTTTTCAAATACAACTGCACAGCGAACTTAAATTCATCAACGATAGCATCAACTCCAAGCCGCCTGATAGAAGTGAAAGGTCTGCGTGTCTTGTCTTGGATGATAAAATCACACACCGGCTGCTTTCTGGCATCCGTCCTTTCCATGTAGTCCAGATACATCGTGAAGCTGGGGTGGTAAAAGGATAGACCCTGGGTCCCCAAAGGCTCACACGACGACAACAGAACTTAAACAATCCATGTCCTCTTCTGTAATTTGTCATGAACAATCTATTATTGAATTTGTAGACGCTTTGTTTGTGGTTGGCGGAACAGACGAGATAGGATCGAAATTATCAAGCGGAGAATTCTTTACTGCATCTTCTAACCGATGGAAAAATATAGCATCCATGAACGCACCACGCAGCGGAAGTGCTCTTGTATCTTGCAAAGGTGATTCTGCTGCCCACATCAACTCTTGTTTCTTAGAAAGTTTCTTGTGAATAATAAAAGTCCTTAGCATTTTTTAACTTGAAAAACTTTTAAATGATTGACTTGCCAAAATTGCATCTAGCTAAACTACATAGGAGACTTATCGTAAAAGGTCAATCGTATCCTCATGAAAACCCTCAAGGACTAAAGACCTTAACATTTTTACTTAAATAATTCTAAAATTATTGCTTTGATGCTTTGAGCTACCTCTTTATGACACACGTAACTTATTAACTTATTAAAATCTTCATCTGAGCAGGCTACAAAGAAGGCTTACGATAAATGGTCAAATGAAATATCCCTTGGGAACCTTTCCAAGACTCACATAAGTTTTTGCATAAGCTCTTTTGTCTTTTTACAAAGTCTTAAAAATATTCTGCAGTGATCATGGTGACTAAAAACAAATATATTGAATATTTGAGATTGTTTTGTTCAATTTGTTTTTATTTCTATCTATCTCGGCAAAACATAATTCACGCCCAACATAGCAGTGGTCCGATGAAAAGGTAAAAACAAAAAAAAATTCTACGTACAAACCTATAAAGAATACCAAACACTAAACAACTGAACGATTTATAAGTGCTATGTTTAGGTTATCTGTACTCGATTGGCGGGTTTGGAAATGGCAAGCATCTCAAGTCTGCTGAACGATTTGATGTCCACACCAAACAGTGGAGCTTAGTGGCTTCAATGCAGACCCCACGTCGGTGGCTGGTGGCGGTTGTCCTCAATGACTTCATCTACGCCATCGGTACATTATTACAAAATTACGCTTTTTTTGTATAGGTTAATGCGTTAATACATGCCTTATTTCGCTGCTATGGCGATGATAAAGCAGCCCAATAAATATTGATTTATTGATTTTGGGTTGGTTAATGGTTATCCCGGATTCGAAAAGCTTCCATGGAAGCTAAGCTTCGCATTTTTGCATACTGTGGCCTACTTCTAGACTAGAGGCTTAGAGCCAGCGCAAGCCCAGTTACCGAAATTGCCAGCAAACCTTCGGCTTGGTGTTGAAGTGTTTGCAAATTAATTCATACACTAGATGCCGCTAAATGGTGAGCTGCACTGAAAAGTACGCTGCTTAAGCATACACCTTGAAAGATGAACCAAAAGATGCTTGGTCAAGACGTTTCTTTGTTCACAAAGCTGGGCGCTTGTCAAACTGATTATCATTTTGATGATCATTTTGATGATCATTTGATAATCATCAAATCTTTCAACCCAGCGATCAACAGGAAATTATTTGCTGGCGGAGCTTTCTATTTTTTAACTGTTTTTGATTGATTTGTCACGTCTTGTGCTTCTCGTATTTTTGCTTTGTTTGTGCCACTATCTCGTGCTGTGCTTCTGTCCATCTTGCGTAATCTGCTTGAGTCCTTTACTGAACAGTTAATTAATTTTACCTCTCAAATACTTGACCCGTTGTGTTGCATAATTTTTCTGTTATGATTTTGTGTGAGCTAGTTAAGCAACTTTCTCAAATGTTTAGATTTGACCATATTCTTGCTGAGATAGTGTATGACTCTTTGGTATTTGTTTTAAAAAATATTTTTCTTATAAGCTTGAAAAGGGTTGTATGACTAGCCGAAAACGTTAGCTTATTATTTTATGTTTTTATAATGTTAAATGTAGCGTTGTTGTTGAGTTATGCCTGTTTTTCTGATATGGCTAAAGTTCTGCGTTAGCATGATGTTAGCCTATATCGCTTAATTGCACTTTAGAAAACAGTGCGTATCCTGCAAATAAAACTTGCTTGAATCGCACCGAGTGAGATCAGCTCTTGATTAATGTTTCGGAAGTCATGAAGACATCAAGATTGATTGACTTTTGTTTACTTGCAAGGTGGCCAACCGGCCAAGGAGAATGAAACAATCTTGAGCAGTGTGGAAGTTTATGACGTCACAAATAACTCGTGGAGAAACGTCGGCAGCCTGAGGACTGGACGAGCCGCATGCTCCGCTTGCGTCTTACAAGGAAGGATTTATGTAAGCGGAGGGTGAGTCAAAATAAAACAGAAAAATTTGAAAACAAATTAACATGACTGTGGGTATTGCGGTTAAAAAGATTACCGCTTCAAGCTTGCCTATTGGTAATACAGTATTTCGATTTTTAAATAAATAGTTTCAAAAATTTGTAGGTACTATAAAATTTCCTCTTCGGTGAAAAACATTTTCCGAAAAACTGCAATTTGGATTTTTTACTGCAAACTAAGATTTGTTTAGTATACTGTATGTTTGCTGTAGATTGCCAATGCAACGCTCTTCCTTGTTAGCTCAGTGGTTACACTCCCGGCTCAGGATCAAGCGGCGCTGGTTCGACTTTCGTGCACATGAGCAACGCATTTCAGGACTGCTTTCTATTCAGCGGCACCTAGTGAATGGAATAATATCCCGGCAACAACACTTCAACAATCGGAAAACTTCACTCTGCCATTCTCGGTAACCGCCCTGCGTTAAAAGCCTCCACAAGTATGCGAAACTACCAGGAATAACTAATCAAGGCTTTGTCAGTCCAAGGATAAAGATTCAAAACCAAACCAAACTAAACTCTCTCTCTGCTATCAATTCTAAATTCACACAAACGTGACTCAGAAACTTTTGAAATTATTATTCCATTTTTTATTTTAAGTTTTATACGATACAGTTAAGTTACCATATGCTGTTCTTGTCAGAAACACAACTTTTGCCAATATGTTCAATGTTTAGCTTGGACAAGAACGGGATAGCTGTGAATACAATTGAATGCTATAACGCAAGCTTTGATCAATGGACAGAGGTCGGAGAAATCGAAGAAGATTTGTGGCATCATGCCACTATTGCCGTTTAAAGGACTCATTGCTTTAACAGTAGCAATACACGTTAAAATAACTTCTTTATCTTGAATTGTAAGGAATGCTACACTTTCGGGCAAGAGTGTTAATAATCGCAAAAGATTGCATAAAAATGGGATTTAAACTATTGTTGGAGTCATAAGTCAAAGGCCGTTATCATACACTAATCCAGCCCAAAATCATATATATTTGTGTAGTTGGGCTTAGGTTTTACCTTCATTTTGGGGTTAGTCCTTTTTCAATGCACTGATGACCTACTTAATCTTTTCTTGGCCGACCACTTAATCAGAATTGTTAAAAACCAAGCACTCCCCTAAATAGCTCACAAAAGCATGATATATCTCACAGCTCATCAAATTTTTCACCTAAGAAAATCTGTATGATTAAGACTTTCCTGATGATTTTTATTGTAATGAGATTTTAGTTTTCAATAGTTCTTATTCAAGTCATGTATGTCCTTCTGTCTTACACTGAGCACTATTATTAGTCACTCATACTATCTGTTTTTTCATGCGTCAAATATAATGTAGATTTAGCTTTTTAATATTATTTTTTTATATAGACAATAGCACTTCTTTGTATGTATGCCTGTCTTTTCTATTGTTTGAAATGCACTCGTAGTTTGAAAATAAGTAAAATAAATTCTTTGGTGGTAACGTAAGAGCATGATACGATTGCGGCAACTACAATGTGCTTTATGCCAATTATTTTACACTATAGTCTGATAGTCATTCTTGATTCACCGTATTGAAAAATCAGTAGCTGAGTGTCAATTTGAAAAAAAGTTCAAGAAAAGAAAACTATCAGTAAAACAGACCAGGTTGTTTTTGTGTGATTGTTTACTTAACACTTCTTATACTTTTTGAGTCAAAAAGACAATTTTTTTCAAGTATCAGTAATCAATATTTGATTTAATACTGTATTGTTGTCAGCTGTCTACTATCAATATCAAAACAACAATTTTTTACCACAAAACATCATGATTGGATAGACTAGCTATTGCTGACAATCAACATAAGACCTGGGAACTGACACATGCCAGTTGGCAGCAGCAAGCAAGTGCATTGCGCGAAATACATCAATGTCACTGTGGTAGCCATGTTAACCATGATATCTACAATCATAGGCTACAATTGGTTGGTCTATTAAACCGATAGTGGTGACCTTCTTTTCTAATTATAGGCTACTTATGAAACTTAAACAAATCTCCAATTACTAAATTGCAAACTAGTAATTAAACTATTGTAATGTACGCCTACGTAGAAGAAGTAGGCATTTTTAATAAAAACAATTAGTCATCATTAGCCTTCGATGATATTTATTTTCTTATCAAACACTCCATGTAGTAAATTAAAGCCTTATGCCCATACTGTGTGGGATATTCTATTGAAATATTTTTCTGTAATTGAAGTTAAATATAAAGTTTATAGCAGGCATAACAAATGCCGTAGTTAAAAACTGAAATTTCTAATAACTGGAGTATGACCGATTCACTGCTACCCACAGTTGGCATCAATTCGTCAACATTTTGCACTAAATGAAGAAACAGTAAACTGCGTAAACAAAGAGTTGTTTTTTAGTCCAAAATATTCAAATAACCAGATTGGTCTATAAACTGGTTACTATCAGAAGTTATAACATTTTAGAGGCATTGTCATTCCGAGGATAAAGATTCAAAACCAACCAACCTTTATTAAGCATTGTCGTCTTGGTACCTTGACTAAAAAGGAGTAGCGGAGAATATATCATGGTGCGCTAAACAATTTTTTTATTTTATAGCCTTCCAAAAAATGCAACAATTCAAACTTGATAAACGTGTAAGCCGCCTACCTTTCGTTTAACAAACGTCATATCAAAGCTGTTATAAGCTTATGTGCTACATATCAGCAATTGGGAGATACTAAAACCAAAGCACAAGTTGTAAGATTCGCAAAAATTAAAGTTCTAGCCCTGACTCCTTGAAAACACACGCTGTTGTAAAAACGCTAAAAAATATCCTACTCTCTTTGGATGCAAATGTAGGCCAACTAAAGGACCTAGCGGAGTTAAAAGGATCTGCATTGATCACACATATACAAACAGTTTATTTTTATGCAAATTATAAAATAGTCTTGAAATTCCTTTTCAATGGTCAAGTTGTCAAGAGGCGGGGTGAGGGAATCTCTTGTTTTTATTTTGTTCAAAAAATACTTCCATGAGAACTTGTGAAGTTTATACCCAAGCTAATCAAAATGTGAAGTGTAGGCTATGGCTTCGATCATTTTTGCTTGTACTGGTTGCAGTCGGTGCTCATTTAAATATCATTCTGTAAAGTTAATTGGGGGAGACTGAGATAGCCCGAAGTGTGCAATGGGGTGAGATAAGCAACCCCTGTTTTTTTTTAAAATAAGTCTGCAGAATTTCTTTTTACCTGTGTCCTGAATATCACCTATACTGACATTTCAGTCAATTTGCTTACTACGTCCAGTGAATTGCATTTTACAATGACATGCAATTATATTTTTTATGTCGAAAAATTTAACTTTTCCTTCTGTGGCAAACAATGAATATTTTTATTGACACATTATGTAAATCAAATCTTTTATTTTAGTAAATATAAAAGGTGACGATACTCAAAAAAGCTTAGATTAGTTAGTCTTGCAGCTTTTTACATGTTTTCAGTTTTGTCACAAACCTCAGGGTAAGATAAAGTGTGTAATGTTAATTGAACTAAGTTGGAGCAGTTGCTCAAAAGAAAAGAAATAGTTAATGTAATACTTAAATATCCTAAAAGAAATACTTTGTTTGAACTGTTGAATTTGTATATTATTTAGCTTCACTGGATCAAAAAATAAATAAAGTGTTAGGCTATGTTGTAAAGCAGTGTCTCGCAATTACAAAAAAAAAAACAGACTGACAGTGTAATGTTTCAGCTTAATAGAATTGCTCTATTTACATCAGGTCATTGCTCAAATTACTCCAGAAATTATTAGTCGGACATAAGTGGAGCAATGCGTATATAAAATATTAACATAAAAATTATATAAATCACAAGGTGATCAAATTCAATCCAAAATATAGGTAATTCACTAGTGTTTCTAGTCCGTCCTTTTAAAATTTCCCGAAATAAACCGTTTTTTTTTTCTTTTTTCAAAAGAAGCTTGAGCAAAAAGATGCTCATCTTACCCCACTTACCCCAGTACCCTTACTAATAATTAGGTGCTATTATATAGACAAACAGCTTCTCTTGTTCTCTTCTCAGTAGACTGATGTAGCCTAAACTAATCTGAAAACTAGAACTCTTTACAAAATACATTCCGATAGGAGGAATTTTTTAGCTTTGAATAGCAGTTAAAAGAATCCACGTGATAAAATAAAGGATGAAAACCACAGACCAATATCAACCATCAATAACTATGATTATAGCCTACACTGCCAATACTTAACTCATATTTAGTGTATCTCATTAGTTTTTGATATGTAATTGTTAGTATAACATGCAAAGTAGGCTATACCTTCTAAATTTTGCAGGATCAGCTAATTTAATTGCAGAACATTAAAGTAAAAGTCAAATCCCAATATTTGTTGATTTGTTCATGATCATCCTTCACGAAATTTAATAATTTGTATTGTAGACTTTGCTGTTGCCAAAAAATAATTAATTGTAATAGCCGTTTTCACGCCGGAATAGCCAATGTAAATCCATAAAAGCAAATGTCCATGCTCAATTTTTCATATTTGGAAAACTGGTTCATTTGTAAGTGTTTCCACTTCTGTTGGAATAAATTAATTCTTGCGCCAAAACACTTGGTCTGCAAAAAGTATGACTTGCAAGTTTGATTATGGCTTGATTTTTGGCAATGCTATCGTTGATAACAAAGTAATTTGTTTGAACGATATTGATGGAGCAACAATGATACCGTACCAAAGAATCGAACGTTTACGGCCACCCACTGAGCCATTGTCACGGAAAAATGCTGTAGCGGAGTTAATTAAATTCGTCCTCCACTTTTAGGTTCTTAATTGTTTGAATAATAATGGGTCTTGGGTCCTGGCAAGACACTTCATAACTTTGAATGTTTAAAGGTGATGAAGGTTGTAATCAAAACCTGCACCACGGGCATAAGTTTGGATTTGGGATACGGTATGAAAAAACGTTTAAAGTTCAGAGTTTGGCATTCGACTAAACTTTATAGTGACCTCCAAACTTCTTTTCTTTTCTAGACCTGTTACTGTTCGGGTTTTTTTTTTAGCTAGAACCTTATTTCAGATTCAAATGTAGTTAAATTATCATCATCATTATGTATATGAAGCCATAAAATGCATTTTTCAACACAATAAAAAGCGGTTAATTACTTATTAGTAAAACAATACAGTGGAATTACAGCGTCATTACTTGTACAAGTTAAAAAATAGCCAATTGCTTCACAATTGCGCAAACAAAATTATACGTTTTCTAATAAAACCGTTTAAAGCAACTTTGCAAACTGTAGCCTAAAGGTAAAGGTGAGTTCCATCCTTGAATCCAAGCATCAGGGAATGAAAAGATAAGGTTCTCATTATACCAAGCCATCGCACTAACGAGGAGTAGGGTGGCCAGTTCCTTTCTCTCGCCGCCTTTCTTCATTAACTACGCCCACCCAATTTATTACACTCTGGGTAGATGTGAGCGGTGTTTATCGTCAACCAGTACCATGACATTATATACGTGTTTGTGACAGTAAGTATAGCAGGCTTCTACAAGGATAGGGATATATAATAATGCTAGCAACAATGACATTTTATTTTGCGTACATTGCGATAACATATCTTCCATTAGCCTACAATATTGCATAAGCTACAGCACAATGTACGCAGATCCAGCTGGCGCTGCTCCTATTTTGTCATGGCACGAAGTCTGATGTCAACATAAATTACCGTATTCTTGATAAATATCAAATTTACAGCCTATAGGCTACAGACGATTGGTCAGATCCCTTTACCACTTTGCCACACAGTCAACTTATATTGCTGCTTAACCTAACCAAAAGCTGCAAAGCATGTTTTATCAAAGTTTTTTTTGTTAAAAAAAATGAATAAAAAAATAAATTTGTCAAGGAGAGCTTTTATAATTTAAGTTTTTCATGAGTTGAGCATTGCCAGCAATGCAAATACCCAAGCTATCAGGCGCTTAGGCAAATAGAGCCAGTAGGCTACTGCTATCTAATTACGCCAATAAACACTTCGTTTAGGAAAAGCATTTTGAGTTAGAAAAGTTAGCCTACAGAAAGACGCCATAATGCAGGTCCAATGATGTCATTAATCCCCAAACTTGGTACGTGTACCCCAGTAATCTGAAGGAGAAATTGTGGGATATGCAAGCAAATTACACGCGTTAGCAAATCAAAATGTTAGGTTCCCGAAGTTCAGTTGAACATAACTTACACGTGTAACTTTATAAGCAGTGCCTAGAATTGATTTATTTGTGAAACAATGCTAACCTAATCCATCACAT
The DNA here is from genome assembly GCF_918807975.1 of Aplidium turbinatum. NCBI lineage: Eukaryota > Metazoa > Chordata > Ascidiacea > Aplousobranchia > Polyclinidae > Aplidium > Aplidium turbinatum. Next base: position 54,968,248 of record NC_137472.1, read on the forward strand.
TAAAAGTTCGAATGGATGATTAATTTTTGTATGCGCAATTGCGCATGCAGTTTGGATTAAATGCTTTGCTTGTGACACGCGCGCAAACATACGTTCAACGAAAGCAAACGCAGCTATAAAAAAATTATTTTCTGAATGAGATTATAAATCTTAGATTATGAAACAAAAAAGTTGATTATTAACTTAACTCCAGTGCAAGGATTAAAGAAATGGTCATCAACCACCGATGATTAGTGAAGACCAAGTGAACCGCATCACTTCCAATGCAGTCTTTATATTCTTCCGCCTGAAATTTACTTATTGCACAGACATGATATCGTTGACAAACAGAGTCGCAAGGACTCGTGTTGTATGACACAGAGTTAAACAAACTGTATTTTTTTAACAGTTGAGTGTCTTTACATGTCGCACAAGATGGATCGGCAGCTTTAAGTCTGTTAAATACGTTTCCCATTTGAGTTGGACTGATATCTGGTATCTCCAAACCAGTTGTAGCTTTGTATTCTAACTTCCAGTCCGCTTTTCCAACAATGTTTGCTATTTCCAAATCCAAATAATACTGTTGGTAATCCTAGCCAGTCAATAATAATAGTTTGTTGAAGTACCTTACAAATTTTGTAGTTTGAAAACATAGTTGACTCTCATTAAAAATAAGCAGATAAATACTGAAGAATAATATTAATTTCTGGTTGTACTGCAACAATGTCGCCAAAATGGAAATAGAAAAACAAATATAGGCTAACTTATGCAACGAAATAGGCCTATGCAATTTTATACAGAATACGCTACTAGCCCCTTGCCCCCTTGATTACTGCTGCAAAAAAAAAAAAAACAATAAAACAGCGCTTAATTATATTCTGTCTTTGTCGTAGATTACGTTATCATACTAACTGCCTTGAATCATTGACGACTTTTTGTTTGCAACATTTCCGACCTACGTATTTCTGCCAGATGTTTAAATATACAATGCATGTTAATAAAAAAAGTGCAGAGCTTTATGCACACGTTTACGAGCACCAGTACAAATATAGGCTAACACAGGCCCGGATTTAGGAGGGATCAGAGGGTGCAGGTGCCCCGGGCCCCCCTACGTGGAAAAAATGTGATTTTGTGTTATTTTTTCTTTCTTTCAGCCTTTGAAGTTTCTGAAAAATGCTGTGCAGTACTGTATTAATGCTACTGTAGACGTAGAGGTGGTTTTTCGCGCCTACGGCGCGAAAATTTTTCTTGCCCGGGGCCCCCCATCAGCTAAATCCAGCCCTGGGCTAAAACACAGTATATTTAGAAGAGGTGGAGCTATGTCAATTATTTATGAAAGGTTCTTTGAAGCATACCGTAGGTTGAAGGGTAGACTGGTCAAACTCAAATAATCTTATTCCAGGATTGTTAGCACCATTTTCCACCCCTGGAAGTGTCGTCATCCATGGTGTCACGCCAGGGGCGAGCCACATGCTAGACACCTGACAAAGTCACAGCCAAGTTAGTAATTCATAAAAAATACACGTCTAGTACACGTTATAATATACTATCAAACTTTGTACAATTTCACAATAAAATTTTGAAGTCAGCTTAGTTTTAGTTGTTTTCTCTATCAGCCTTTTATCCATTTTTGATAGTTAAACTATGAAATGAATTTTAAATGTGTTAATATCTTATAGAATCTTCGGTTAAACAAAATAACACAGGCAAGGTTGCAAAATCAACATTTTCTTAAAATAAAATCGTTGAACTCATTTCCACGTTCTTTGCAAAGTAGTTGGCCAATTATTATTATTACTTTGTTTTGCTTTTTCATTGCTATAAAATCTACAGGCTGACACTGATGTTCTGATTTGGTTTTTGTATGCATGCGCCGTGTTATGATATAGTTAAGACAAACCAATTTAGATTATTTGTTACTGTTTATACAGACTCACAGTGTTGTTTTTATCGTCATTGAAGATCCGGAAGCTATCGGTGTGGTGATGCCCAAAAAATTGTCCAGCAATCCTGTCACTATACTGCTTGATTAATTCGATATATCTCTCGCTGTATTGAGGATAGAGCCAAGAAACTCCATCTATCAGCTCAAAGTAGCCAGGAGGGATGTGACCAATTATGTATATCTAGAAAACAAGGCAGGCTTTTACAACATTTTAATCATACACAGGCAAAGTGTGTAACAGAAAAAGGAAGAACATCCCAGACAACACAATCTGCAGGTGTTAAATCAACATAAAAATGGGAGCGAATATGTTTAAAACTATCCTGTCTGCAGAAAACAATTAACCAAAACTTATAATGATATACTTACACCCAGTCAAAATCGGCACTTTTTAAGTTAAATCAATTTACAAAATGCCGTTCCAACCATGGCTTTGCTCATAAAATAAAAATTACTCCAAACTATGATCCTGACTACACGTTTTCACATATAGCCTATACCTTCGCGTCTACATCGGCATTTTGGAGCGTGGTTCGTAAGAGCTCAAATTGTCCTCCAGGATCAACTTCTGTAGTTGCGTCAAAAGCTTTGTTGTTGGAATACCATAGATTAGTATTGAGGACAAACACTTGGAGATTAGGATAGGTTACATCTGTAGCAGTGTAGAAACCACCTAAATCAAAAACAACACAATCTACTGTGTGTCTCATTTTTCTCATCTACAAATAAGGCAAGTATAACAAGATTGATGAAATTTGGCAGAGTTTGGAAGGTAAGTCAAAAACCATGTACCACGAATAAATCAAAAAACAAGCGCTCTGGCGATTTGAAGTGAAATATTTTCATAAAACCTTAATGGTCTTTCCTTGCCAAATCGTTTTGCACCTGTTTGAACACTAATGAACTGCAGTGACTTCAACTATAACTGTTAAAATTTTATGTTTAGCAAGTTAGTGAAAATCGTCTTTTTTGCATCGATTTAACATCTAAAGACGTAGAGTCAATGTAAAATGGAACAATTATTCTAGTTGGAAAAATACTAAACTTATTTTTTTAACAGGGTTGTTGCCAATCATCTGTCTATGGTACTTTTAAACACAGATACAACTAAATCACTGCAGATGCCAAGTCACTATACTGGCATGCTCAGGATTAAAACTGATAAATTGTATTATCAGCAATCGCATATCTCATGTGTGCTTTAATGCAATGAAAGAAATTATGTAGTTGTATGTTTTTGTAGTGTTAACCACACTTCTTATATAAAATGTTGAGTATTTAAGAATCAACTACAATGTTTAGGGCATTAACCACAATACATTGGGCGAAAAATTAATAGCAGTCAAAAATATAAGTTTGATTTTTACTATACTTATAGTTAATTTGTGTAGTTTAATTTTAGCCGGCAAGTCTAGTTGATCAACACATGCAAGTTTGTTTTGCCATGAAGAAACAATGACGAAAATAAAATCAGACAAACATAGAAAAAATAACTGAAATCATGGAAATAAAAGTTCACTAGTAGCCGAAACAGTAATGCATTGACCAATTTGTGTTTATTGTTTGCAGAAGACCAGACGATTTGCCGAGACATAAAGATTAATGTATTTTTATGACGTCGTAAACATTAGCATTAAAGAAAACCTCATAGGCTTATGGAAACATTTACTAAATTTTCTTTTTTGTCAGATTAAGCATATTTGCTAAACTCATTGTTTGTAGAGCTTCGGTAGAGAGTTTGTCTTGTTGAACCATAGGCATACGAAGCCGAGTAACGTGATCAAGTTTAACATATTCTAGTTTATTAAATATAGAAACACAAAAATTAGTTTTTTCGCACCTTGCCTTTCTACCATATCATGTGATCTGTTTAACACCTTTTGATGCAGTTACCTTTGATTCTCGTGGAGCCTATCGTTGAGTTTGAGCTAGTCAGAAGTATAGTGCCGTTTTTTGTCTTTTCCTGTTTATAGATTTAGTTTAACCATTGTATTTTATTCAGATGTAGTTAAGTTGTATGCATATCATTCCTGAAGAGGACATCTTGTGATGTCGAAAACGTTCGATACTTAATTTGTTGCGTAGTTTTGTGTTTCTATATGTAATAAACTTGAAGATGTTAAACTTGATCACGTTACTCGGCTTCGTATGCCTATGGTTCATTGTTTGTACTTTAACATGACTTACCTTCTTCGAAAACGACTCTCTCAGTTGGAGTCAACCATTTATCCCATATTTCAGCGACCCCACTTAAAAAAGAAGTGCTGCCAATCGGCATCTGGTTTTTTGGATGTAGATCGTGGTTGCCAAGTGCTGAATAGACTTTGATGCCAGGAAACACTTTTTGAATGAGGAGAGTTATGTTTTCGATTGTTTCCAAAACTACATCTTGGCCAAGATATTTGTCTTCATCGCTTGTATGCAAAGTATCATCCCTGTTTCAAACATGTTAAAAATAAAATTTATAAATCTATAAATTCTGGCAGCTCTCCCTCAGTAATTGTATATTGTTGGCAAAATATTTTGCTAAGCAATAAAAAGCATAAATAATGATAACACATTTTAATTTTTACTACTGTACGTTGCAAAGATGGCCCTTAAAAGCGTCGTTTTCATATCTAACACTTTTAACAACAAAAATACTTTGCCCTGTTGGACCGATTTATTTATTTCAGTTTCCAAACCTTGGATTGGTATTGTGTCTAAGTTAATGCAAAATGGATCAAGTTTTCTTTATAAAGTATGATTAAATTCATTTTGTATTTTGTGAAATTTTTATATTTTGGTATGCTTGGCCTATTACAATATTTTAACTTACCCTGTCCATAGTATAAAATCAGGGTCAGGATGAATTGCTCTCATGGCGTAAATGGAAGAATTTATTAACGTCCAAGGGGAATCACATCTAAAATGTTAAAAAATGTTGCTTAGTTTATACTCTTATCTACGCAAGGCGTCGTTAACATCCAAACCAAGGATATATTCTGGTCAGGATGTCCAGCACTGTTCTTGCCTGTTCCTTTTAGTATTTACTGAGAAGCGGCGTTAACTTAACTGCTAGGATAGAGTGGCAGATAAACAAGGAAAAATCTAACATTAATCTAACCCCAAAGTCTACGGAAGACCGTCCACCATTACTTTTTAAGTCTCTTCAAAACAATTTAACAGCGTGCTTTGATTTATTCTGACGCTAACTAAAATAAAAAAATCTTTTTATACTATAGGCTTGTGGTCCGGTTGGTCTGTGAAGCTTTGCAATAGTCATATACCTACTCACCTGTAGTCCCCGTATGGCCCTGGGTCGATCGGAGCAGCCCCATATGAAGATGGGCAAACTTTTGATCCTTGCGCATTTTGGTTATAATAAAAATCTAAATGCAGATCGCTGAGATGCCAGAATCTTCCTGTTTTTATAGATGGAGGAACTTCCTCATTTATAAACTGGTTTATAATTTCTTCGTCAACTTTTGGCTTATTATTTATCTTTGGATCGTGCATATTATCGCAAATTTTCCCAAGCTTGGCTGACTTTGCCGTTACAAAACATAGACATAAAATAACGCACAGAAAGTTCATGTTTACGATATTTTAGAAATTTTCCACTTGCTTTCTTTCTTTGTATCGAAATTTAAAAATTAAATCAAAATGCTTCTTTTAAAATATTTACAAAAATACTTTCAGCTCTAAATACCACTGGGTTACATTTACATTGCAAATTGTTTCTGAAAACGGTAAATGTTAAACAAGAGAATGATAGATCGGATACAGTATAAGTTGTTTCATGTAAACAGAAAGAACTGACGTTTACTTTTAGAAATAGTTTATGTTACAGAAGTCAGTCATTGTGAAACCACAACCACAATCAAAAAATTGAAGTTTTTATTAATCAGTCCTCGTAAACGTTCATGTATTGTTAATCCAAATCTTCTGGTTCGCTAGTGGGCAACAAATTCAATATGTTATAGGTGCTAACCAACTTTACGACACATTCTTTGTACAAATATTACACATGATGACCTCAAGTAACGTCTTCCATCTAGAAATTTGCTGATTGTATATTCTTACTTTACTTATACTCTTACTTAAACTAAGCGGTAATCTTGTTGCGTTTTTCAACTCTGATTCTTGCTACTTCATTCATTTCGTCAGTATGTTTTTGTGTTGTGCTATTTGTTGCTGAACAGGTTGTGTTTACTTGTTTCAGCCCACTTGATAAAGTCAGTCGTGCCGACTGACGAAACGTCAGTAATAAAAGCTAGGTATCATCCTTAACATCAAGAGGTAACCACGTAGCCTTTCGTCACCAGAAGAACGCAAGTCACTCTATTTAGTAAATGCCTGGTGAACAGTTTCACTCTGTCTTTACTCTTACTTTTGTTATAGCTCGAATTAAATTTTTCTGAGCCGCTAAACATTTAAAACTAATGTTTAATCAATCAATAACGTTGCAACTTAGTCTAATCTGCAATATATTGTCTTTGTTATGTCCGGTGATGTAGTCTGCAACGCTTTTAAAGTGTATAACTTACTTTGCAAACATGAAAAGTACAATTTTAATCAATTTTACATTTTTTATTAATTTTTTAACTTTAAATGTAAAAAAAATTGAAAAAAAATAAATCTTTAACTTTGAATGCGCTATAATTTTTTAGTTTTCCAAGAGACCAACACATAAAAAAAAGAACAATTTTCAGACGTTGTCTTGCAATAGTTTAATGAAATGTGCTAAAAGGTGACATCAACTATTCTAAACGCTCGCACATCGGAAGCAGTTAACCTTTTAAGTGAAATTGATTTATTTAAATTAAACAACGCCAACTTTCTGACAAGTTAACTGTTCGATTTTAAAACTTTTTCTTGAGCACTTACAATGGGAAATTTCAAAGTCTGCAAACGTGAATTGCATTTCTACGCCTAACGTTTCTGACTCCTGCGTTGTGGCTTATCTGTGACGTGTGTTTTATGTCAGAAATGTACCGGCTAGCTGGCGTTTTGTAAACGGGGCGTTTGGTAAGGAAAAAACTAAACCACAATGTATAAAAATCCTCTTCTTCTGAAGTACGGAATGAAGTAATTAATATAAGTTTCGAAAAGTTTGGCATATACAGAAGTTGAAGTTAAGCCAAGAAAGGAAATGAATACTAGGCTATAAATACACGAAACGCAATCCACAAAATATTTTGGACACGAAGTTGAATCTCAAAACAATCAGATAGCAAAAATATTATGTAATTTTGTTTTATACTTAATTGGATATCAATTGATTGTGTTCTTAAAAACATAAACAACATGTTGTTACAAACTGAATATACAGTAGCTAACGCATAGCACAAGTCGTTAAAGCAAAGAATGTACACAATACTGAATGCAATAGCATCCATTGCTGTGTAAAACATAGTCTGTCACAAACGTTGGTCTTGCTGCATTTAAACAGCAGACATAGCCAATGAAGACCTCTCACGTTCTCAAACTAAACTGTCTTGAAGTTAAAGTTAAGTCTGACGACTTGTGTGAACTATCGACTTGCCAGGCTGTCTCATCTAAATGATTTGCAGCAGCAAAATCAAACGCTTCAAACGCTTCTACAAGTATGCGAAACTATCAGGAATAACCTATCAAGGCTTTGTCAGTCCGAAGATAAAGATTCAAAACCAATCAAACAACCAAATTGCAATAGTTTTCACTTCACCATAAATTAAAGTAATATTTCTGTTCAGGCGCAAAGTAAAAATTGCTTTTCTTACTTGAAAGCTATCTCGCTTTTTTGATCCTATTTTCTACTAAAAGTTTACGGCTATTTTGCCAGGAGTATTTTTTTTTCATGCCTTTGAGATCAAAGCAATGGAACAAGATTTTTTAAAAATTATTTAATAATTTAATTTTTTCATTTTCTTCAACGCAATGACAATGCAATACAGTTTATATGAAACGAGTTTGCATTTCAAAAAAATATGTAGCCTATATTTACATTTTAGCTTATGCTATCTAACCTTTGCTTGTTTTCAATGAAAATTGTCGAAATTGTTAATTCAAAAGAGACTACACTGCTAGTCGGCTTTCTCTCATTCTTATTGTATCAAGCTTCACTTTGCAAGAGATTCTTTTTCGGTTGTACGTAGAAAAGTCATTATCAACCTGACAAAAAAATGTCGTAAGAAAACCAAATATTAGCTTTGAATGTAAGAAAAATCAAGCTGAGCACTTTATTTTAATCTCATTTAGTGCAAAAGTATTTCAACGTTCTCTGTAAACACGGAAAGAATTTATAGTTCTGCTTGCTGAGTGCACAATTGTTTGCATTATTGCTTGAACAAAGAATGATTTGTGAGAATGAGTCCACCCGCAGAAGGCATGCAAAGTAAGGAAACTGCTTGACTTCATACACTTAAAAACGTTGTCTACATGAGAAAAATCTTGATAACAGTTTTTCCGCTTTTCGTCAGCACAAATAATTGTGAAATACGATATCACATTAACCTGTCTCTTTTAACTTTCTCTAAACCTTCGCTATTTTTAGCAAATACAGGATTGTTTTTTGTTGTGATGGCCAGAAATAAAAAGGAACTGAACTAAACAGTTAACATCCAACGGTCGACTGCCTGATGTCCCACCGACTAGACTGCGTATAGTCAAGTGGTGAGAGCCTGAGTACAATACTCAAAAAAGGCACTGGTTCGACACCTCTCAAGAGTATGCGGCAGCGTTTCAGTAGAAGACTTAAAAACTGTGCCTGAAAGTATAAAATAATGTTGACTTTCTTGCTTTCTCCTCCACTCAATTTCAATCTTCAATAACAAGGTGTTAGCCTGAATATTGTCGTATCCAGGCTTACACCTGGTGGTTGAAGATTTAGATATGTGGACGGGAAGGCAAGGAATCCAATCTTCATGTCCATCTTCAGGTATGCCTTTAAGTGTCCTTCCAAAGATACAGCTGCATGCCCTTGAGCGGTGTCAAACCGGCGCCCTATCGATTGCCGTTCCAGGGCTCTCACCACCAAAAAAAGCCTGAATATGACAAAGAAACCTAGTAGACATGGGTTCGGTGCCAGGTTCGGTCATAGCAAAATCATTTAAAAAAAACATGCCGATTGCGGCGTCTTCAATGGTTGTAACATCTTTACATAATAATTACAAAATAAAAACTTTGAACAGTTTCTAAAAGACCTTTCCTATGCAGAGGAGAATGCCGCTTATTACTCCAAGAAAAATGAGAACAAAGCATTTTAATGCACATACCAAACATGGTATGACCCGGTGGGGTGTCGAACCCGCATCAATTGACTCTGAGGCGGCACTCAAACCACCACGCCACCGAGTCGATTTTAAAAAGCATTTTAACGCACCTACCAACCATGAATGGTCCCTGCATGCATTGCTCTTGTTCAACACCTTATCAAAGAGGTTTCATTAAACCCAGTACAAGAGAGTACCGTCAACAAATGTCATATCAACATCAAAAAACTAAGATTTTGCACATAGCACTATATTACGGTTTGGGGTCAAAGAAGATTCTGAGGATTTTAGCGATAAACACTCTCAAATTACGGATTTTTGTGATGATTTATTTTTTGTTACATTCCACCTTATGCACAGTGGTTGAAGATTTATATTAAGTAGATGGTGAGCAAGTAAGCCAATCTTCGAGTCCACCTTCAGGCAATGTCATTAAATATGTCCCAATGATACGGTGTCAAGCTGGCACCCTTTCGATGGTCATGTTCAAGCCCTCACCACTCGGTTGTGTATCGGGTTATCACAAGTTGTGATGACGTCATCGTAACGACTAGATCTTTTTCTTAAATTTAAGAAAACTACAAGAGTTAGGAAAATAATGATGTTGATGATAATTGACGTGCGGCCCTCCTGTAAGCATTACATTTTCCTAACTGGCCCTTGTGTTAAAAAGGTTGCCCACCCCTGGACTAGATCTTTTTCTTAAATTTAAAAAACTACAAGAGTTAGAAAAGTAATTGGAAACTGTTCAAAAGTGACATTGCGTCGAACATTAATTAAACCTGCTGATTAAACTCATCAAACAAACCTAAACTCATCAAACAATGGAGCAATCGGCAGGCATTACAAAATTATAATCACTCCTGATAATCTTCAGACTGATTTTGATTTTATTGAAACGACACATGCATTGATGAGGGTTGGAAGGGCACTATTAATCTTGCCTGATAAATATTTAATCTATGAACAATAGAGCTTCTGTCAGATCTGAAAGAGGCACGTCTAGTGCTGCAATTTTATCTTGTGAAAACATCACGATTTTGATACTACAGACCATACGGAATTAGGCTAATATCAAATCAAATGTAAAATCTTTTTCTTTTCAAGAATAAATACTTCAGAGACATGAAACGCTTTTATAACAATGGACACATTTCCGCGAACATTGTAAAACAAAAAAAAAATTGATTTAATTGATTTTGTTCATGTGTCTGCACGTTGGAATAATGTTTGATTGCCGTAGCGCGATGAAATATTGCCGCCAATATAAAATGCAATTACCGTGATTGTTCATTTTTTTAATGTGCAGCTTGACTGACCGACTTAATTAAATGAAATTGTTTTTGAGGAAAAGGGATAGTTTTTAATGTTTCGAACTTTTGTATGGAAATTGTAAAATAAAGTATCCTATTCTTTTAGATTTAATGCTTTCTGCTTTCAAGAAATGCTTTAAAATAAGCTTCTTGCTATAATTACTAGCATGTAGAGTAGAAGCTGGATCATTAAAAACATTGACTGCATATTGTATGTTGACAGCATAAGCAGAAAAACTTAGTTTTCTTGACCACATAAAGAAGTTTGAGCGTTTCTAAAATTTGAAAAATAACAAAGAACGATTGTCGCATCTATTTATCTTCGATTGCCTTTAATTCCACTTGAATCGACCAAAAAAAAATCGTTTCACTGGCGTCTCTCAAGAAAACGCCTACTCAGTATTTACATTTTCGTGTATCCATACAGCCCCAGGTTATTTCCTTGACAAAGGGTTTTTAAATAAAAGTTGCGTTGAGGATGAAGCAAGAAATCATTAATCCTGTAATGCTTACAACCGGAATTTTTATTTCTTTTCTCGAAATGCAAATGTCACAAGTGCTTATCGTGAGGAGTCAAAACATGCACCTTCGACATGCTTCACTGCTTAGAATAATGACCAAGTAAAATGTAACGACTCTGTTCAAACAAAGTAACGTTATTGCCGCACGATGTACAGCACGCCCTGCAAAGCAAAATCCATCATTTTTACATTGATTCAACATCTGCAAATGTTAAATCAATGGAAAAATAGCGGATTTTACTATAATATGGGAACGCGTTTGTGTTTTCTTCAAAGCCTAATGATTTTACAACAACTATATTTCTTTTTTGGCATAATTGTTGGCACATTGTCATACTTAAATGCTTAATTTTTATGCCAGAGGATAAACATAGCCCGTTCGATCAGGAAAGGCCTCATCACTCCCACTTACACTTTCTATTTTGTTCAAATTTCTGTTCTACTGAGCAAAGGAATTACAGATCACCACAGTATGAAGTAAATGAGCTAAAGTGTTTCTGAACCTCTGTGGGCCAGAAAAAATTGTGTACCTCTATTCTCTCAAGATGAGTGGCATATGAGTAGGCAAAAGCATATGAGTAAAACAAAGCATAGGCTATCAACACAAAATGCTCGACAGCACTTTTTTTCAAGGAAGATTGTATTTAATATAAAAACTTAAAAATTTAAAGTAGTGATTCTCAATGGCATTTCATATTTTAGGGAGGTTCCAACTACTCATACCTCAGTCTTCTAATTCTTGAAAATGTTCATTCTAACGTATGCAAACAAACTATTAAATCGGTCGCATTGTATATTTGTACTGGAAATAAAATACTTTTTGTCAAATGACAATTATAGGTTTTTAATAATGCGGTCAAGACCCTACTTTCCTTCGGCGAGTGTGCTACCAAAGTAACTGAGCTATCTTAAACCTCTGCTAACTTCATTACACGTACACAATACACAACCTTTTTATTACGCTTTCTCGATTCTATGGTTCATCTACCGTCTTTGAAGAAGATTTAGCAATGTTAGCCTTTGCGATGAAAGTCGGACCAATGCTTTTATTAAAAATAGCCTAAACATGGAGTATTAAGAAACTGAACTAACGCATATAACGATGATTCATCCAACAAAATATGGAAAATTTTGGGGCAAAATACGTGACAACTTTTAAGTATGTTGTTCTAAGTTTATCTATCGCTAAGTCGATATTCGTAACTGCCCACACAAAGCACTTAAATTAAATTTAAAAGCACTAGCCTAAACACTCTTGTCTATGTTCTTTTGTTGTATATTAGATAGATGATCGTTTTCTCGCCGTATCTGTAGAAAAAGAAACCAATCTAAAAAATATGTACGTCACTATACTTGAAATTTATTTTAGAACACAAAAAAATTAATTACTTCACTAATTTAAATGTGTAGAAAATGTTGCGTATTAATATTAACATATTAATAGTATTTGGTATACAAAGCAGTATCGCAAGATTGGTGTACCCCTTTCTTTACAATACAAAATGCACCAAAAATGTGTATTGAAAATTAATTCTTTTAATAAGCTGATTTTTCTGTATGCGACAATTCCCACGATACATCCTTTGTACATTTGCAATAGAAAGTAATGAATAAATCTTGTAACATAAATTTACCTTTTAACGAACAATTTAAGCGCTTATATTTATGTGAGAAAACAAAACGAACTCATTCTAAATTGTGAAATCATAAAACGGAAGTTAGCTACAGAAGCGCTTAGAATGTTTTGACTCAATGTGCAGATTTCCTTGCAAAGATTTCAAAAGTAAAATTAGAAAAGTGTTGTAATAAGTCAGTTTTATACTACTAGTTTTTTGTTTGAATTAATAGAAACATTAAAAGTATCTTATTTATCTCATACTAAAATAAGAATAACAAACGCAACAAATTTGGAAGTATTATAAATATTATTTATAAACCATAAAATAAACCTTATAAATAAATATTAATTATTCGAAATACCCCAAAAGCAAGCAATAAAATTAAAAGTTTGTTTACCTACTTTGTTTGCAAAAGGAATTGGCAACATCAACGTACAGTGATCTACGTTTTCATGTTTTCTGCCATAACCTGTTGGAAAGCTTAAATTCCTTACTGAAAAGTTCGCATGTGAGCCTCAAACCAAACGCATTAGCTATCGATCTAAAAATAGCACGAGCAGTTATGATAATTCAAAAGTTGTTATTGGTACATCACGAAATAAGTTTCATGGAACAAATCAAAGAAACATGTAAGTTTTGTTAGTAAATAAAGGTCAAACGTTGCATAGCCAAAGAAGCATGATTAGTGAGCCAAACAATTTCAAGCGATAGCACAAATTTTCTGGCTTTTTCTAAATTTTCGCCATGATTAAATTAAGCTGGCAAAATTTTAAATCTCTTTGGAATTTTTATTTATGATGTTAGAAATGCTATTTTAAATGACTTACTGTCAACCGTTACGTGTACTTATAGAGAGGATTTGAAACACTGACGTTGACGTAGGCTGTCAACATAGACCCAGTCACTTAGGTTAACAGAGTGAAGTTCCAGCAGTTGTAGTTTTCTACGAAACGTATTCTATCCACTAGGTGCCGTTAAATGGACGATTACTTCCAGAGTAAAGAGCATTACTGCGTTGTTCAAGTGCATATGCATAGTGCAAACTAACGTTGGTTCATAGTTTTTTGTCGCAAAGCAAATATTTATCAATCGTGTTAACAAATATAAGCGTTGTGTAACAAGTATCGTAATATCAATAATGAATTTAAAAATTAGTTAGCAAACATTTGAGCGGTTTAGTACGAATGATACCTTAATGTTTAATTAAAAGGTGCAACTTGTTGCAAACCGACGCAGATACCTGTCACTACTAATTCGATCTTTTAACTCAATTAAGAACGGAAACATATCTTAGTATCTAGTCATAGCCTTCTTTATTTTGATTTTAAGCAGGTTCCTCGTATTTCATACGAAAAATCATTTTCTTTAGATTTTACGATATATTTTTTTCAGCAATGGGTTGTCACACTCTCGTTCTCGACACCATTCAATAAATTATTGTATTATGCTCAAAGTTTTTGGGCATTTTTGGACAAGTACGCTTCTAATCGTCGGTTTAGCGAGGAAATAAAAGTTTTTTTTATTCTTTGTGGCTTGATCTCGGCTTAAGTTGCTTTTGTCACCGTTTGAATGGCAGTTTTTCACGAATGAAAAAATTATAACCAGCACTTTAACTTAGGCTTGAATAGATACTAAGGGGTGGCCTATAAACGGAGGTAAGTGACATTTAACAAGATCTCGAGGCACGTATCCCAATTATCCTATTGACAAGGATCCTGGCATTTAGACAATCTAATCCGGCTCGTTTCACGGCATATATCCCAATCAGGCATTAATAAACCATTAGATGCTTAATAGGGGGGTTAGAACGGTCCGACCGCGTATTCTCGTGAGAAATTGAAGATTGAAGAATCCCACATTTATTCAAATTTTAATATTTTATTCTAGCCACCTTGGCCTGTAACATCATCAGGTTGGTAACAAAGCAAAACCATTAAATGTTTTTATAACAATTAGATAGACAAATGTTTTGGTCTTTGATGTTGATGTCAAATAAATTATTGCAAAGAAAAACTTTTAAAGTGGTTGCAATGCAAAGCCACGTTAAGATTTTTGTGAAAGTGTATCTGATGACAAAAAAATAGGTAAAAGTTTTTTCGACAACTTTGAACTACCACGTGCAATTTTCAATAACTCAATTTATATATTGCTTACTAATTCTTCCATTGTAGCAGCAGACTATAAAGAAACATTTGACTGACAGTAAAAATTTAGAAATTGATAACCAAATGTGGATAATCCCAAAGCGAATATTTGATTCATCCAATTGAGACAATATTATGGCAGCTATTTCAGTGTTTAGCAGGATATGCCATTTGCGCAACTTCCTCCTCAAACAACCACTAGACCAGAAAAGGTTGTTGGATACAAATCCGTTAAATATTTTGGCCACATTATTTACAAATTGTCAATTTTAAAATCTGTTATAGCAGAAAACAAATCCTAAAAAAATCAAATTATAAGGAAAAATGTAACACTATCTTTAAAATAAAGACATTGCGTTTATTTTAAATCTATTACGAAACGAATTTATGGCTATGTTTTATTTTGTTGGCTTACTCTTCAGAAAACACAAAGGTAGCTATAAGATGGGGATAAACGAGTTACCTCTTTCTCCATAACTTACAAAATTAAGAAGCCATTACTTTTACCATTACCACCATTACCATTACGTTGCATCCTGGCTGTTCTATTGAGTACTCAGACTTGTACTAACAGCCAGGAAAAGCGCACCTTTCTGCATATTGGTAAATGCAAAATTTTATTTAATTTCTTAAAGCTGAAATTAAATATTCAAGCAATAGATGAGATATTCCACAAAGTGCAACGGTGAAAAAGCATTTAAGTTTGCGCCTAAAGGGTCAGATAAGTTCTTCATATTTTATTTGATACCATCTCATTGGATAGAAACGAGTTAATGGTGAAGAAAGCGAAAAAGGCGAAATTGGGAAGCGATAAAGTGTGGAAAGTCTTCTAATACCTCACTTGAAAATGTCAAGTGTGGAAAGAAACAGTTTGAACTTAGTAGAAATGAATGATTTCAAAAATGAGAAACTGAAGTATTTGAGCTATGCTAAGATTTGTCAAACTTAGTTCAATTTATCCATACTATCTTCACCATTGATAGACAGTTCAAGAGAAAATATTTCTCAACTACAGCAGCCTATATAGTCAAATAGATTATTCAACAACAAAAATTAAATAAACTGTTATACAAATGTTTAAGTTTTAATGCTGGAATTTTTGCGGTTTAAAGATAAACTGAACATATAGGTTATATCATAATGACTATGGCTATCCTTCGTCTTTGAGGATGATGGTCTTCGCAATAAAAACGCTAATAATGAATTCTTAAATAACTAATGAGCGCAATACTGACTTTGAAATATCGGTTACATATGAGATATTTAAGACCTTTTAGGATACATGACATGATAATACAAGAGTTTTGAAAAAAAATTAAAGCATATTTTTGTAGAAAAATTACATTGAACTTCCTGGAGCTTAACTGTGGGCTATAATATACTTATAATCAGTTTGTTAATTGAATAAAGCAATCACATGTAAATCCACCAAATTAAGAAAATGTGTCCGTGGCTTGAATCAGGGGCGGATCTAGACAGCAGCCTAAGGGAGGGTCGATTTCAAAAATACATAATGATGTGCAGGTCGATATTAATCCGACCTTGTAAAATAAACCGTGAATAAAGTTACTTTTCTGTGTTTTAGGGGGCCGATCGCCTCCCTCTTTGGATCCGTCAGTTGCTGGAATGATGGGATAAAAAAATGATTTTTCTCTAATAGTTTCTTGGTGTATGCCAAGGAAATCTCACCAATCTGGGACGGTAAAGACGTTTAGCCCGGAAGGCTCAAGCAAAAAGATTCAAACTATAACTGATCGAATTTTATTTTGAAGTATTAATAAATACTTTATTTTTACTTGAACATATGTCTTACATTTGCAGATTTAGTCTGTCCCAACAATGAACTTTCGAACCATAGAATTTTTAATCTGAACCAGGTTAAACGAGCTTGAACCAGTTTGAGAATGGGTGAAAGGCTTGACGAGATGAACAGTAATAACTTATCAGCGAAGAAAAAATATTGCCAAGAATTTAGTGAAGTAAAAAGATCAAATTCTTCTTCCTCTTCACCAGATATAAAAAAAGAATCAACCACCCTGTTCACAATCGCTAATATTCTCAAAACAGAGGACATACTTGAAGCAACAGAAAAGATCAAAAAAGATGATGTGAAATTGCGGGAGGATGCGTCACACTGTAGACAAGATAATGATAAAAAGTTGTTTCCTTCATCATTTCCTTTCTCAAATGAAAGAACAGATGAAATAAAGATTACAAAGAGTTTTGAATGTGGAAGTCACAAGCAAGCCCTTCACGACCAAAGCACAAATAACAATTCTTTGTCAACAGACATTGCTTTGCAAGAGACCTTACTAAATTCGCAAACTTTGGCTCATGGCAACGATGGGGTTTTTTCATCGTTGGTGACAGCTGATAATCCACATGGACTCTTTTCAGACCGGCCAAGCAACAGAATCCTTTCTTTTGGTATGACAGCGCTTTCCACCATTTCGTAATGTTTAACTACCTCAGGACCAGCAAACGTGGGAAAGCAACCCTCTTTCTTGAATGATTTGTTACATTGTTAAAAAAATATTTGTAATGGTTCAAACCTTGGACTACATTCTTTTGCTTCTGAAGCGAAATGTATAATAGGCAGATTTATGTAAATTTCAAAACTAAAAAAGGGAAAAATTCATATTTGGAACTGGTCTTGTATGTTGTGCCTTTGTTTTCAAACATTCAGTTACTATCACAAGATGGGAAAATATATGGCGATTAATCGATTTTTTTCCTTCTCATTCTACCATAATCATGCTTGATCAGATAGTTACCTTTAATCACAACGACAAATGGAAACCTCTGTAACTACCGTTGCAAGGGAACGTTTAGGAATACAATCTTTCAAAAATATTTTTAAAGTTTGTCCTTTCGAATACGAATATTTAAAAACTAACTTACTGAGTTTTTTCCACATTGCCATTTTATAATTTAATTAAATAAATTCGATGGTTTTAGCCAAAATGAAATGATGTTCATGTTTCCATGGATGTATTCCTCAGATAAAGATAAAGTTAATCCAAAAAAAAACATTTGCTATGAAACTTTGTGATCAAAAGTTTGATACAAGGACTTGTCTTCTTGCAAATGTTCTTTTCAAATTTTTCTGTAAGTTAGTTGTACACCATTGGTTTGGTTTGGTTTGGGTTGGGTTTGAATGTTTACCCTCGGACTAACAAAGCCTTGATAAGCTATTCCTGGTAGTTTCGCTTACTTTTAAAGGCTTTTGACGCAGGGCCGGTTACCAAGATTGGCAGAGTGAAGTTTTTCGATTGTTGAAGTGTTGTTGCCGGGAATTATTCCATTCACTAGGTGCCGCTGAATGGAGAGCAGTCTTGAAATGCGTTGCTCAAGCGCACATATCGAGAGTCAAACCAGCACCGCGTGATCTTGAGCCGGGCGTGTAACCACTGAGCTAACGGGTGGATCATTCATTGTTATGGAAGGTAACTTCCGTAAAAGCAAAGTTAATTACAAAGGCATTTTTCTTGTTCAAGACCAGAATGTTTTTTGTAAATTGCAGATCAAAGAAGCTTATTAAACACATTATTCTTCACGTCACTGTGGCAGAAGACAGTCGCACACGATAATTGTCAGCAATTGAAAATGATGGAACAAGTTCAACCCAAAGAACCAACGGACTTTGGAAATGAAGAAACTGCTTCCTTTGAAAGTAAGACAATGTGAAATTGAAGACTTGAGTATGACAACTACTCAGGCCCGGATTTAGGGGGGGGGGAGGAAGAGGGTGCAGGTGCCCCGGGCCCTTGACTTTTGAAGGGCCCCCTACGTAGAAGAAATGTGATTTTGTGCAATTTTTTTCTTCAGCCTTCGAAGTTTCTGCAAAATGCTGTGCAGTGCTGGATTAATGCTACTGTAGACGTAGAGGTGGTACTTCGCGCCGTAGGCGAGAAAATTTTTTTTTGCACGGGGGCCCCCCGATTTAAAGGTGCTCCGGGGCCCCTATCAGCTAAATCCGGCCCTGCAACTACTTAAGATTTATAGAAATGTAGGGATTTGTAGATGTAATTAAGGCCCCGATTTAATGACATGGAAAACGGCATACTCGAGTTTCACTCTTACTGGAATTCATCAAGGCAGAAGTTTAATTCCAGCTCAAGACAACTTGGATGTGCCTCACTGATGATCCTAAATGAGGGTGAAACTCGAGTACGGCGTCTTCCATTTTTGTTCGATTGGGGCCTTATTTAAAACTACTTAAGTGACAAAAAAGCTTTTGAGAAAGGGTATGTTGAAAGCTTTGCAGTTTGATGTAGCAAAAAATGCATTGAACGATGTTATGAGACGACCTGAACAACGATGCAAAAAAAACCTACATATCGTGCGCACGCGGCTGTGTCTTCACCAGACACTTAACCACATGCTTGAAGGTGAATAGAAAGATTGACTTCTTTGCCTTCTTACCCACCAAGTTTAACTCTTCACTAACAATGCATTTACCTGGCTTCTTCAGTTTGGTGCTTAACCAAAACTTGAACTCTTTGCAATCCCTATACAAAACGATGAATTCAAATTAATGATTAAGTGAATTAAATTTTAAAAAATGAAAAAGGAAAAAAAAATTAAAATCTGGCAACCCTCAAACATCTGGCAACCCTGAAGTTAGTCGCCAGTTATAAATCGAGGAATCGGATTCTTATAGTTTTCGCACGACTCCACAGCGCTAATAATAACGTAAAATGATTTTAGTTTGTCTAATCCAAGACAAGAAGGGTATTGCAATTATTTTCATCATTTTTGTTATACTGCACTATTATTTATTAATTGTTGTTAAAAAAAAAACATGCTTTGATGAGTTATTTGAATGTTTGAATATTTTGACCGACTGGTTTTCTTTGTTCCGACTGGTTTTAGATTCAAACGAAGTTTTATAATGGTCAAATACAAATGAAACCTTACATCAGTTAGAACTGGAGACAAAAATAGGTTGCCTTGTCTTTTCGACATACTTAATATAAGTCTTCACAGAAAATACATTAGTAGCTTGACCACGAGTACAAAACTCAACCAGAATAGCAATAATATATTATTGATTTTACGTTTCTGATTGTTGTGTCACTTTCCATAATTTCAGGTGTTGTCCTGTCTGAGCAAGCAAACCCATGGTCTGGTCTTCAAAAGTTTGAGCAGAATTTTCCAAAGAAACAGAGTGAGCTTGCTCAAAGTTCTATAAACCGAAGTATATCAAATAAACCAAAGAAAACAAAGAAAGTGAGAAAGGCCAGAACCGCTTTTTCTGACGAGCAATTGCACGAGCTTGAGAAGAGCTTTGAACAACAAAAGTAAATCAATTGTTTAAGTTCAAAATATTTGAAACATATTAAGCCTACGTAGGTTACCATATAGCCCGCCATATACTAATGATGTCTAAGCTTTGTGTCCAAGGTGTTATGACCTTGCCGAATCCTTGTGGTCTCTTTTGTGAATCAACTCGGTCTCGAGTACGCTGTAACTAACTCAGTCTCGAGTTTGTGTTTGCCGCTTCTGCCATTTTCTAAATTTCTTTTAAGTTATGGCAAGAAGCCTAATATTTTTTGATTTGGGGGTCGGAAATAAAAATAAAAATGAATTGATTAAAACAAAATTGAAAACTGCGTATCTTTTCGCAATATTTCGTGGTTTAGATGTGCGACCATACTGCTGTGTATGGCAATTTCTTTCCAAACAGAATTAATCTTCAATGGAGTTTATTTCTGGTTCTTTTCTCCGAGTGAATGTGTTTATAACTGTACAATATTTCTTCACTTTTTCCTTTGATTGACAATGATGACGATTTTTCACCGATTAGAAGCCCATTTACAACAACAAAATTTTCCAACTGATTGTTTATTCTCTATATAAACTGAAACACTTTCGCTGGTGTATTTTTTCTACAACAAGTTCATTCAAAAATAAGAGAGGGTTTTTGATAGACTTATAGCAGATTTAAAAGATAGGTTACATAGTTACGGTGATCTTTAACATTATGCAAACACGGGATACATTTGTTTATTTCACATCTTGCAGCACTTTCAGTAGGAATAAATTTACTACTGTTAATAAATAGTAAATCGTTTGCTTTTTAGATATTTAACCGTGACCGACAGGACAAATTTAGCACAGAGTTTGGAACTGTCAGACACTCAGGTGAAGACCTGGTACCAAAACAGAAGGTAAAGTTATTATCTCAAATACAATAGAAATTATTTTTCTTGATATCTATGATTTTATTTTTCTAACTCTTATGATTCTTATTAAATAGAATTTAAATATATTTGATTTTATGGCTTATAGGCTATAAGCTAAATCTAATACTTCACTTGCACCAGCGTCATGCCTTAAGTGAACACTGAAGCGCATGTGATTTCATAGACAAGCAACAATACGACGTAACAGCGGTAAAGCCGAAAAAGTCAGTCTACTTTTACTTTGATGTTTTGCGGCATCAGTGTGCTTTTGATGAGATTCAGCGGCCCTGATAGTTATATCAGTAACAACATAAATTAAAAGACTTATTTAAGCTTTTATTGTGTGATTTTTTTTTGCATAACCATGAAAAGATGCATCGGAGTTTTCTTAATAAATTGAATGTGACTTGTCGACGTGTAGGGTATTTATCGAAGTAATTTTGAATTTTCATCTTATAAAGGTCTAAAAAAAAAACTGTCCAAATATCATATAATTCCATTTCTTGTTAGTTTTTTTAACCCTCTCTGATTATGCCAAGCATCCTACTGTATGATATTTTATAACGGTTCTACTACTTCCTTTCACTTGAAGGCTATAGGCTTGTACGATATTCAAATTTGCAATTTTAAAAAGAAAATTTAAACCAGCTTTTACCCTATAACAAAGGAACAAATTCTCACAAACAGCTTATAC
Organism: Aplidium turbinatum; assembly: GCF_918807975.1. Taxonomy (NCBI): domain Eukaryota; kingdom Metazoa; phylum Chordata; class Ascidiacea; order Aplousobranchia; family Polyclinidae; genus Aplidium; species Aplidium turbinatum. The sequence continues at coordinate 54,989,886 of NC_137472.1, forward strand.
TTAAAAGTAAATTTACTGAATTCGGAAATAATATTGAGCTTTTTTTCATCGGACATACGCCGCTTCAACATTCAAGCTCGTATACATGCATTTTCTTGGCAATTCCTTAGAGAGTCAGCACCTGTTACAAAACCTACCCAATTAGAAGCAGCTTACAGCTTGAAAGAAGAATTAGCTTCTAAACAAGGTGGCTGTTAAATTCAAAAAGATTTCCCCATTGTCTCAATTTAAACAAGCTCAACAAATTAAAGATGAAAATTTGAATTGAAACAAAACTACAATAATGATCTAAGACAAATATCGATGTCTTTGTTATGATTTAACATTAATTTAATTTCTAATGTTTGATTTTTTTTAAAAAAGCAAAGTCTTTGTATTTCAAGCAAGATGAACTTTTCATTCATCCTTGCCCAAACCTATTATTTTTGCATCGATTCCATATCTAGTGGTGAAAGTTTTGTTGCCCTTATTCTATTCTTCAGAGCGTAAAAGAACAGGCCAATGACCGAGAGAAGTGCAATGACTTAGGACAGACTGTAGAATCTTTTATTGGTTGAAAACTTTAATCAACTGGACGAAAATGAAAGAAACCAATTTCATGTCCGCCTTCGAGCATGTTATTGTTATTAAGTGGCTCATGATTAGCCTACAACTGAATGCTTGGACTGGAGTGGTTGTCAAACTGACAACCTACCGTGAGCCGATTGAACATTTGTTGTATCCTACGTTAGCTCAGTGGTTACGCGCCCGACTCGAGATCAAGCGGCGCTGGTTCGACTCTTGGGGTGTGGGCTTGAGCAACGCATTTCAAGGACTTCTCTCCATTCAGCCGCACCTAGTTGATGAAATAATTTCCCAGCAACAACACTTCAACAATCGAAAAACTTCACTCTGTCAATCTCGATAAGCGGCCCTCCGTCAAAAGCCTCTTCAAGCATGCGAAAGTACCAGGAATAACCTACCAAGGCAGTTTGTCGGTCTGAGAAAAAAAGATTTAAAATCAACCAAACCTTACCACTAGCAAACGCAACTCATGAAATATTTTGCTTGGTTCACAACAGTGGCGTAGCTAGGGGGAGGCGGGGCGAACAGCCCCGGGCGGCACGTCTGGGGGTGGCACTTTCAGACCACGATTTTTTATTTTGATTATAGTCTGATAAAAAAACGCATTTTATTTTTACATGCTTTTCTTGAAGGGGCGGCAAAACCTGAATCTGCCCCGAGCGGCACATTCCGTAGCTACGCCACTGGTTCACAATCTTATTTAATAAGAGGTAACTTCGTCGAACCACAAGCAGATAAACCAAGCAATGACACGCCAGTTAACATAATAAACAGAAATAAATGAAAAGTTGCAATCGTTTTCGGCTACACATGTTAGCCCTTGTCAGGCATCTGAACCACTGATATACAGGAAAACAAATGTGTAAGAACAATCTAAACATGTTGAAAAAATAAGGCACATCACAATAAAACCGTCATGCTAAGTTGTTGCTAGATTTTAGGTTGGTTGGTTTTGAATCTTTATCCTCGGACTGACAAAGCCTTGATAGGTTATTTCTGGTAGTTTCACAACATAGGCTACATGTAGACGCAGAGGCTCATGACGCAGGACCGGTTACCAAGATTGGCAGAGTGAAGTTTTTCGATTGTTGAAGTCTTGTTGCCGGGGAAATTATTCTATTCACTAAATTTTATCTGCTTTTGTTTGGTTTGTTTCAGGACAAAATGGAAGCGACAGGCTGCTGTGAGTCTAAGTTACGTCACTGGGAATCTAAACTACGTATTGAAACCTGGACTTCCATTAGCCCATTCCTTGTTGCAAAACCCGCTGCTTCAACACAATATGTTTCAACACTGTATCACAGGTTTGTAAAGTCAGCTAGAATCACCAGATCGAATTTATTATGTAGAAATGGCGAGCTACCTGACGGTCAGCATAAAAATGAGCACTCACAAGAACAGCAAGCAATTGAGTTTTCCTAACAATAACGATGTAGTCTTCACGCTAGCTATTAAGACTATCCCATCAACAATATGTTTTTCAGCAGCCGATTGTAGAAAAAGTGGTAACTGGTAATTATCCTTACTACAATCGGCTGTTGAGAAAAAAATATTTAACCATAGCGGTAAAGGTCGCCACGGTTAACTCAGACAAAACTTCTTTCGTTTTCTCATTATCTGAAAAGAGAAATGAGGTAGCCTACTATATATTTTAAGGCTACATTTACCTATTCGAGAGAAACCTATTACAAACTTGGTGCAAGTTCAAAAAGATAGATCATGCAAAAAGCAATCAATTTTCCAAACTTTGGCTTGGTTTTTGTAGGCCTACCACTATGCTGTTAATAGAAGAGTTTTTGCAATTATCAAAAAGATAGGCTACAGAAAAATTTGAAAAAACATTTGAATAAAACCTTGAAAAAATAATTTCTACGAAATTAAAAACCACTTTTCTAAATGTTTCTTCTTCATGTTGATGGCATTATAATGACACATTTTGCGCCCTCTGATGACGATGTGTGTATGTCATAGAGAATGATACTTTTAATTGGAATTTAGGTGGCTTTCAAAATTTTGATACTGCATCCGTAGAAAATTGTATCCCTTGCACCCATCTAGCTACGATATTGGCATATTAAATTTTGCTGAACCAAAAAACTCTTTGAGTCGGAAAAAATAATAAGATACTTTTACTTCAAAGAACAAAAATTGTTTTTCGCCAAACTACAAAATGAAAAAAAAGTGCAACCAACTTTATATTGTTTCATTGCAGGCGTGCAACAGCAGCAACCATTCTTTCCAAAATTTGGCAATTACTTTCACACCAGCCCACCACCGCTAAGTAATATGTCGGCAACAAACAAGATTGACAATGCAAAGTCAACCCAGTCAACAGCAACAGGTGGCCTTGCAATTGATTGACTGTTGGAATCTTTATGCTCGGAGTGAGATTGCTTCTTCGAAAGTTTTATCTTGGCAGTTTCGCTTACTTGTAGAAACTTTAGAAACTGCTCCGTTAGCTCAGTGGTTACGCGCTCGGCGCAAGTTCTACTCTCGGGGTGTGCGCTTGAGCAACGCATTTTCAGGACTGCTCTCCATTCAGCGGCACCTAGTGAATGAAATAATGCCTCGCAATAACATTTCAAAAATCGGAAAACTTCATTCTGCCAATCTTGGTAACCGGCCCTGTGTCAAGAGCCTCTACAAATATGCGGAGCTACCAGGAATAACCTATCAAGGCTTTGTCGGTCCGAGGATAAAATTCAAAATCAAGCAACCAAACCAACCAACCAACCACTGACGCAGACCCGGTCACCGAGATTTATCCAATGCGTATACAACTTCACAACATTCCTTTTGCATAAGCAGATAATTAATTGGCCAGATCTTTGTTGTAACAAAATGTTAAGCTTCAATTGAAACTTGATATTTTGTTGATCCAATTATTAAGTAAATAAATATAAAGTAGCACTCCAACATAAGATCTTAGAAAGTCTTGAAAAACATAGTAGGGTAAACGAAAATATTGGCTAAAGTACAGTGATTTTGCCAGCAAAAAGAACCAAAACAAAAAAAATCCCATTAAATCTCATTTGCTCGACTTGTTCTTAATATTCAGACAAAATTGTGCTGTAAAAGATGATGCATGTTTTATTCATTTTCAGATTGACCCGAGCCATTTCAAGGAAACTATATTATTTATTATTTGAATCTGTACTGTCATCTAGTGTAAGGTGTGTAGTCGTTTCAAGAAGGAAGTGATGCAAAGATATTGCTTTCACGTTTAATGAAGTATTATTTTAAATTAAGTGATTTTGTGTTGCAAATAAATCTGTGTTGCGTTTGTCATGTTAAACGACCATTTCAAATCTAACGCTTTAAAGATAGGCTACATGTTCTGAAGGCTCACAACGAGGCAAGAGTGTGAAGAGAAGAGAGGAAGAAGTTTTCAAGGAAAGTAGTTTTTCGTTCAAACATTTTATTGCTCGATGTTTATAGTTGCACGATACCTTGATGACAAAAAGCATCTTAGTTGTACTTGTTGGTTATAAACCTACTACTAACAAAACAACATAAAACCGTAACGCAGCGTGAAGATTCTGGAATGAAATATCAATGCTTGCCCGATGAAAAAACAAATGAAGACAATATTATCCTATATGCTGAGGCATTTTGAAAGTTATACTGCCATACCATGAGAAATGACATCATCAAGGCTGGAAAACTTTAATACAAAATTTTGTCTAATTTTGCATGATCACAGCTTCAAGATCAGTAAATCTGGAATATAGTATTTGTTTGATAGAAAATAACACTGCGACAAATTTGTCTGATTTCCTTACGGCTTTCATGAATAAACAACACTCTGTCTCTACGCATTTGAAACAGTATCTTATATAGGCTAACCACAGTATCAGTTGATAATCGAAAATTCAAAAACGGTATTTTGCAATAAATGTTCTTTAATTCACACCAAACAGCTGGTATATTATTTCGCACTAAGCAAATGGCCAGAAGTTCTTTTCATGTGCTCTACAATTGCGGCTTTCAAGTATTTATCAGGCGGACCGTATGTAGGCCGCACTTGAATGCCATGGCCTGGTATTTTAACAGATTTGGCTTGACATGGTTCGTTGGTCAGAGGGCTGTTGCATGTACCAATCTCCTCCACCTCTGGAACAGACCCTCGGCGCTTTTCTTTCGTTCTTCTGTTTTGAAACCAGGTTTTGATTTGACACTCAGTGAGATTCTGAAAAATAATATAAAAAAAGAAAATAAGCAATTTTATTTTGCGTCCATCATGAAAAAATACCGTGATAATGTAAAATATTGTGACAATAAAATTACAATCGCAACACGATAGTCTTATGGTAGCAGTAATATGCGATGCAGTGATCGATTCAGTTTCTATTATTTTGTGTCGTGTTTTGCTAAGACACAGGCACGTACTCTCGAGTGGTGTCGTGCAGGCTCATCACCACTCGTATACGCAGCAAGCTCAAGCGATGAAAAAAACACAGCGCTAAAAAAACATGACTCATATGAAAAAAGTATTATTAGTTTTTTCACAAACTTGATACTTCTCTAAAAGTTACAGTAGATTCAAATGCTAAATCTCCACAACAAACTTTATATCCTATCCTAGACAAGAAACAAATTAACACTAGCCAGCCAAATAAATTGAATGCTATTCAAACAATTTGTTTGGTTATGTAAATGCAATGTTTTGGGTCACTTTAAAAACTTAGGTTACGTTGAAATTACATTTGTACGTGCTCAATGAGTAACTTTTTTTCCAGAAATACCTAGTTTGATAAATTTTATAAACGCTTTCATAAACAAATGCTATTATGTTCTTTCAACTAGGTCCACCAAGTTCTTTCAATTAATTTTTTTAGCCTACTAATCAAAGACGAAGATAGAGCAACATATTCAGGTGGTAACCTAATAACTAAATATGTCACTGCTGTGCCGAACTTGTCAGTTAATGTACTTCTGTTACCGTATAAATAAACGCTTCTTTTCTAAATAAACTCATTTTGAAAGAAATTATAGTTTGATTAAACTGTTTCAAATTACAAAAACAATTGCAGCCAGCGGACATAATGACTTCCTTAAAAATTAATAATCAAAAATGAACTTGAACTAATGTTTTAGACATAGTGACATAGCTACATGATGTACTGCAGCCCAGTGGTTCTCAGCCTTTTTGTCTTGGGGGACCCCTATTGATGCCATCGAAGCGGTCACGGACCCTAAAAATTGTATCTGAAACTTTAATATATCTCGTCTCTGAATGGAATCAAATGTTTCATAAGTTTCGAAGCGACACACTTACAGTAGAAGAATTTGCTGAACTCGAGACGAACTTATGATGATTGATGACATTGACAAAGTCATGAACTATATTTTGGCACGACAAGATCAAAACTCAGTAATTTGTATGCTGATTTAATGTTTTTTTAATAATTTTATCGGAAATTAATAGAATTTAGAAAGAATTTCTCTTTTTTTTCATTTGTAATCAATATTTTGTTCCAATCCGTCATGACAAAACTACTCCTGCATTTCTAAATTAACCATTGATCAACAATTTGCTGTCTCAAAAGAATTAAGTTAAACATACATAGGCTACTACAGCTTTATAAAAAGATTCAACTTTTAAAAAAATCGTTGTGTGCGTTATAAAGTTTGGCAAAAATCGTCATCTTAGTATTGCAAAAGGAGAAGGAAAAATCAGAAAATGGCGTCATCTGGTATTTAAAAGCCTTTCAGTCTACGTGCCACTCTCCAAGACACAAAATATTATTGTTTTAAATTAGTGCAAATGGTCTGTAAAAATGGGTTGTAAAAATAATGATTTACTTGGTAGGTATAGAGCTTCAGAATGATTAGATCAAGGTATGCTGTAGTGTATAGTGTATACATGCCTGCATGTTCGACTCCAGCCACCTGCACTTGCTGTTGTTTCTCTGGGCAAGAAACTTTACGATAATTGCCTCTACCCAGTGATCGATTTCGAGTAATGGGTAGTACCAAATTTAAATCATACCTAGAGTAGACAACCGGAAACAGACATTGCCGTCGGCTGCAGCGTGGGTCAGGTGTACGTCGGAAGGCGCACATCGATGCATAGCGGTCAAGTCCGCTTTCCCGCAATGCAGGATAAAGATAAAGATAAACAAACAAACAAATTACTATGCATTATCATTCTCACTGTACTGCCACCATTTTGTAAAAATACGTTTCTTTTTCAGTGTTGTATTCAACACTTCAAGCAAAACTGGTTGATTAATAAAAGAAGTTTTGATTTGATTTTAAAAAAAACTCTGAAACATGTGCTATCACAAAATGGCGTCTCGTAGGCAACGTATTCTAACAAATATACGCTTGAAAATAAAGCTTTAAAAAATACTTTAAAAGTTACTAAACACATTTAGTTACTTTATTTCTGTCACGTAGATAACCTGACTATGTTAATAAGGTTGGTTTTGGGTGTGAGAACATTTTCAAATGTGTTTTTATACTTCTTGTGGCAGCAAATAAATGCATTAAATTTCCTATCAGATAAACAGCAAAGGTATATTATATCTTTGATAACTTAATATACAAAGAATCTACGGCACATTAGTGCAAAGATAATGACATGTTTAATGAAGATAATTTGACGTTTCTACGTACAGAAAATCGAGAACAGTACAGTATAAATAGTGGAATTAAACTGCAAAGTTTATTAAACGTTAACACTCGAGAAATTAATTTGTTTAAAGTCGTCGTCTGGGTTTACTTTGTCAACCTCTGAGACTTAAAGTTCATCCTTTTACCATTAATCTTTTTTTTTTAATAATCCGCCTTTGAACCGTAAGACACCTTCATTTACCATGAAAGTTAAATGAAGACTGATACATTCAGCTATAGCAAGATCGTTACGGTCTTGGCTATGGTCGTCACTTCACTTTGAAGGTAAAGCGGGAAAGTTAGCGCGAAGCCGCCTCCTCAAAGAAATAACAAAATAAGGCGGAGAATTGCACTCCTTAGCTTAGACTTTTAAGCTAATCGATATATTTCATCACCTTATCATAGTGTTTCTTAATATTTTTGTTATAACTCATACTTTCTTTTAGCCCTCAAATTTTTGGGTGTTAAATAACTTTGAAAAGCTACCCGGTACAATGTGACATTTTTGCAAAATTATTCTTTTTAATGTATATATTTTAGTGCTATTTTCTAAAAGTGATGGATTAAGCAAGACCCCTCAAACTTTCCGCAGACCCAAGCAAAAGCCTATTGCATTCGTGCAACTCTTTTGAAAATGTTTATAACAAATGACAAAAAACTTTATTGACAAGTTTTGTCATCAAGTAACATTTGTTAAATGTTGATTTTTTTGTCTGCAATAAAATCATGTAAGTGCACAGCGTTGAGTAATAAATGTTTATATCATTTCCTGCAGCAACCAATTAGGGTTTTGTTTCTTTCATCCATAAACTGGCGGCAGGAAAAGTTGCAAGTCTTCATTGTGTCCTCTTCACACCTATTTTACTTTTAGAAGAAAATGAGGCAAATGGCGCCAAATAATCGCCAGTATCTTACAGTAATCTTATGATGTTACAAATCAAACAGAAGCCAATTAGCAAGTCGTGCCAAACAAGCAAAATTCGCCCTTTTGATATTAACTCAATATCTGGAGACGTTGAATCAACGCTAAAAAGAAGGGGTTTTGCTGGCTGGGTATTGATTTTGCGACCAAGGAGACATTGTCTAAACGAGCGTCAAGTCTTTTAGTCCACAGCTCAGAGTAATTAACATACATTAGTGTGGCTCCATTGGCAGTGCACGAGAGACATTAAATTTTATGGTGCAACAAATTGGCGACATGAATTAAAACATTCGTTTTTTCGACATTTTGTCCATAGTCACGCATCTTTATTAACAATATTATTATCTGGCAGTTGTTTATTTTTCCGTTTTTTAGCAATTAAACTACAATAAAACAAAAACGAAACTTCAATTACGCATTCGCCCACTTCAGTCACACTGCGAGTAGCTCGGATTTTCAGACTACACACCATAGTATCTACCAATGTCCTGTATACCGACCCCAGAATAGATCTGTGGACCTAACAACGCTCGATGAAGACAGGATCCATTGGCTGCTATGCCAGGATATAACAACGTGACCTGCAGCGGCCTCAAAAGCAAGATGAAGAAGAAGTTACACTTCAAAATGTTTATGCACTTAAAGCTATTTTATTTAAAATATTAACTTGATACATAGGATCATATTTATAGCAATCTCAGACAACAGTTTTGCTTTTATTAATTAGGTTTTGACTATATTCCAATTAAACGAATTTTATCTTTACAAAAAAATTGTGTGAAAATACTTTTTTGAATCTCGCTGAAAAAGCTCTAAAAAGTTTTGATTTTATAGCTAAGCAAGGCCGTTGAGAGGTTCATTTAGACCCAGTACCGATAAAATCCTTCGGCCCACAAATCAAGACACTTCTAAGAAAAATGCACTATATCCAAAGAATACGCGGTGGTTTCTTCAAGTTCCCCAGCCCTTTAGAAAGGATACGGGCCCCTAAAATCATATCGAATCCGGGTCCAAAAGTACATTCTGGATCCCTTTGTCAACGCTCCAGTAGGTTTATATGAAAACAAACGGCTGACATGAACAGCAAGTATAGTAGCCAATAAATTAAAAGTTTACACACCTAAGTAGCTCGGTGAAATAATAATAATGGTTTACAAAGATCAAGGTTTATTGTTGATTTTATTCGCTTTCTAATTCTACTATTCGCTTTCTAACGCAAGTCAACGGCGGATTGCCTTAATGCTTTCTTCAAAATTATTGATCAGTATATTGTTTTTAACATAGAAGAAAACAGCCTCTCAAAACAAATCGAAAAAATATATAGCAAGATTAACCTACTTACAACTTTCTGAGCCAAAGAAGCTCTCTCAGTGCGACTTAGATAAGCTCTCGAGGCAAACGCGTTTTCCAATTCCAAGATCTGAAATCCTGTGAATAATCTTCTTCCCACTCGGTTTCTGGAAGTTTTCTTTTTTGAAAGGTCGTGCTTTTGATTTGTGTCTGATAAAAAGCAATAAATGCAGTGTGGTCAATTGCTGTCAAAATCAAACCATTTGAACTTGCTTGCACAACTGTTTCATAGCTCTCCAAAAACCAGAGTTGGTGCACGACCAGCTTAGTGGCCGAGAGATTATCGCTTTCGGCTCTGATGCTGTGGTAGATCGAAGATCAATCCTAAGTCGGGTCAAACCGAAGACTTTAACAACGGTAGCCCACCAACTGTGTTGCAGTGAGAATAAGTTGGGTTGTAATATGATGACATCGTAAACCTGATACAAAATTAAAAATGAGCCCTTTCGCTAAAAGACCTTTGCAGTTGTAGAGCGACAATAAATGAAACCATAACAATATTATTGTTAGGGTGGGTGCATTGAGCATTGTAGTCTGGTAATAAAGTGCCTATTGATTTTACAGTATTGTTGTTCTATAAGCTAAAAAATGAATGCTATTCGACCAAAACAACGTAAGAGTCGGACACTTATAAATATAAAAATTTTGATCAGTTTTTGTCTTGCTCACCTAATTGATGAATTGACTTTGATGGACAATTTGGAGGTTTGGCAGGAGAATGTCTGTTAGATCTTGCGGCTTTCATCATCAGAGAAGAAAATGGTGTATAAGAGTATGATTTGGTATTGACATCACATGGTAGATGACTGGAAGAGTTTGCTGCTGAGTCGTTTTTCTCAAACGGAGTGTTGAAATAATTAAAACCTGTTGCGATATTTATTGTATTCGGAAAGAAATAGTTTATAGTTTTTGAATCTTGCTGGCGATAAATATTTGCCTGAAGATGACTAATTGAAGAAGAGGAAGGTGGGACAAGGTTTCCAAAGCTATTTTCCTCGTTTGAATGTTGATGAAGAGAAGGTAATCGACGAGGTTTCCATTTCACTGTAAAGCGTTGATCTGCACTGCTGTGTTGTGATTCCTCTTTCCTGCACGTTTTGTGAATACTGCACCTTTTTATTTCCTCTTGCTTTTTGTTGTTATTGCAACTCCCCAAAATGACGTCGATAGAAAAGCTTAATTGCATAGTTCATATGCTGTATCAATCTATTCTATGTCAAAATAACCTAGCTAAGACAACACTTTTTAGAGCATACTGTAATAAACATATGTAGGTATTCATTGCCGCTGAGAGGATAATTTGGGCCCGGCAGGCTACTAATGAGATCATCGGGTCCAAAATTAAGACATTTATAAGAAAAACGCGCTGCATCCAAAGAATACGCTGCGGTTTCTTTGTTTCCGGGCCCTTTGAAAAGTTCCGGGCCCCTAAAATTATCTCGAAATCGGGTCCAAAATTACGCCCTGAATTGTTAACCTTTGTTAACGCTACTGGATACCTCTAAATCTATAAAGTCATAAATTTAAGACAATACAAAGCTTCCGAGTAAAAGAAACAATGATTTCCTTGCAAAATAATCTCGATATCATGAGGTTTCAATAGGCTACTTTCACTTTAGACCTGTAATCAAAATGCTGAAAATGCAACCCACAATTCTAATAGCATTAGACTATAATAACTACAACTCTCTACCTGACAATGTCGGTTAATAAACTAAATACATTGTAATAAGTTTAATTTCCTGTGTTTTCTAACACAACATTTTCTTTTATTTTTGAGACAGTGCATTCAGAATCGAACACTCTTTATTCCTGGAGAGGCACCAAGCCAAGTGCCTGCAGTCTCCATTGCGCCTCACTACAAACACTTTTCAGTCTACAAACAAGCGACGCCGAAATGCAATAATTACGAGGCGACGTCTATGCGTGGGTGACAAAAGAATAAAGATAAAATGTCAACAAGAAGATTGTTTTAGCAATTAGTCTATTTGTTCCTTGTTTGTCCTACACTACAAGCAACTTAAATCTCAGTGTTCTTATTTCTACTAATAAGTTATAAGCTACGTGACTACGTCTTGAAATTTGTTTCACTAGGCTCAGTTGTTGATAGGCTACCTAGTTTTACAAGGAAACGTTTCTTTTCATGAAATCCAATTAAAATTCGTTTTAAATGCGTCCACAACTGCTGATTATGATACATTATCCCAAAGGAAAGTAACCTAGCTTACATCTACTCACATTTCATGTAATTAGAACTCTCCGTTTAAACCAGTGGTTCTCAACGGGGGCAGTACAGCCCCCCGGGGGGCGTTTTGATTTTTCAGGGGGGGGCGGTATGATTACCTCGGCTTAAGGGGGGCGTTTTGATTATTAGGGGGCATTCTGGTTTAACCCATCTACTAACCACTAACCAGCGTAACGATTTCGTCACATCATTTTTTGGATAATCTACTCTACATGCTCGCACGATAGCCAAACAAACTGAAACAATTGCTCTTACACCATCGTCGTATTTGATTGACCAACCGTTTTGTTTACAAACGCTATCTATTTAAAGTTTAAATTCAGTAATTTTTCAGTATATCAAAAAATATGGTGAGTTCCATTATGACGTTACCACAATGCTGTCTTCACGCTCGCAAATATATATTTGCTTTTCGTAATTATAATAATCGTTTTTGTTGGGGGGGCGGTAAAATTTCGCCAGTTTATAAAAGGGGCGTTGGGCCAAAAAAGGTTGAGAAACACTGGTTTAAACCCAAGGTTACAGATAGCGGAACCGTTATTAAAATGTCTACTTTTCTGTTTTTCATATTTCAAGACAGTTTTCTTTAGAAATAATGCAAGAACCGTTGCTTTTGAAAATTAAAAAAAAAGCAATTTGTCATAACTCATAACTTATAATATTCTTTACTTTTTATAGTATGACTTTTTGTGACAAAGCTAGTCCTCAAGTTTGCTTTCTTACTGCTAGAAAACCTTGCTTTGGAACTTCAGTCACATAGGCCTAACTGTAAAAAGAGTTAGCTCCAAGATCCGACGACGATCTTGCTATCAATGGTTCACTTAATATTTTATTCGCTCTGCTGTAGCCAAAATGGCGCTATCGAAACAAATAAATTTATTTGACTTTAGAGCAGTGGTTTTTAATGGTTTATACAAAAAGTAGTGACATCTGCTAAGACTTTGCTATTTACATATAGTAGGGTATCCCATTTTTGGGTTAATATTTCAATTTTTTGCTCCCACCTTTCTTGTGGTGCCTGTTGGTGAGAAAACTGCAGATGTAGGCTCCAATTTTAGCTTAACAGTTCAATTTTAAAGGATCCTCAATTGATCTAAAGTTTAGACATTTTTTACCAAAAAAGGACAGTTTTTGAGTTACTTGAGAACCCCTCTACATTTAATTTCTTACTTTTTTTACCAATTCCTCTACATTTAATTTTTTTACCAATATATTCTATTCTTCTTACCTTATAATTTTTTTATTGAGATCAGTCATTAAACTTTGTGAAAGACAACCATAACATGTTGTAGATAAGCATGTCAAGATAGCATGTGATACTAAAAGCAGTGTTGTCATTTGATTGTTTAGTTTAAGTTTTAAGCAGTTAGGCTACACCAAATTAATACCAAATATGAGTACTTTACAAACAATGAAAAACTGTACATTAAGCATAGGCTAAGTAGGCTAGGCTAAAAAAAGCCAGGTACAACAATAACATTCAACAGGAGAATGTTAAAGCAAAGTAATTGTAGAGTTATTGGGATGCAATGACCTGAAAATAATATTGTAGAACTTGTGTTTAATATCATCGCTTCAAACACTAGAAAAGAAAAAAGTATATTCAGCAGAATTAATGCTTATGCATAAACACCGTTACTTTATTCAGCATGTAGGCTAGACATAAATGACTTACAAGTTTATATCATGGGGATGCCATATCAAGAACATTGTAGATCTACAAGTGGACCTCCTCTTCGATAGCTCAGTTGGTTAGCGCGTGACTTCTTGAACGAAGCTTTAAGATCAAGCGACGACGCTCAGACTCTCGGGGTGTGCGCCTGAGCAACGCATGTTAAAGGACAGCTTGCCATCTAGCGACATCTATTGGCAACAACACTTCAACAATTAGAAACTTTACTCCATCAATCTCCACAGCCGGGCCTGCGTAATAGTTGTTCAAAGCCTCTGCAAGTATGCGAAACTGCCAGGATTTAGCTCTCAAAGAAGCTTTACCAGTTCGGGGATAGAGATTCAATCAAGCACAATCAATCAGTCATCTGCTATTTAAAAAAAACTACGTGACAAATAAACAGAATGTAAAATTGACAAAACAAAGTTAATAAGTTAACAAAAATTTATTAGCCTATGAGTCAAACACAACAAGGAATAACTCCAGTTGCCTTATGATCAGGGCCGTTGAGAGTGAGAGGATATTTTGGGCCCGGTACCAATGAGATCCTTGAGTTCCAAATCAAGACATGTATAAGAAAAACGCACTATATCCAAAAATACGATGTGGTTTCTTCATGCTTTCAGGTCCCTTGAAATGTTCCGGGGGCCTTAGATAATCCAGACCCCGGGTCCAAAAGTACCCCATTGGACCCCCCGTCAACGCTACTGCTAGTGATAGCTGCCACTAATTCGCTCCTATATATAATTTCATGATTAGACAAACACAACATGGAAAAGATCCAGTTGCCTTGCAATAGCTAACCATTAACTGGCTCTTTTAGCCTATATAATTTCATGATTTTGCACAAGCTTTTAGTTTGACGGAAGGCCAGTCTGCTATTTTTGACAACAGTCAAAAATGCCAGTATAAGTTGATGTTTTGAGTAGTAGTTGGTATAGTAATTTTTACAGTTTGAGTTGTTGCTGACATACAAATAATGAACTAGATCAGGGGTCGGGAACCTATGGCTCACGAGCAATATATGACTCTTTTGATGACGGCATCTGGCTCGTAAAAAATCCAATCTTCTAAAGTGCAAACCGCAAAAGTTTTATCTTAACTTTTCATTACAATTTAGAGCTGAAAATACGCTCAGAATGCACCAAATTAATTGTAATTTTTCATTTTTTTTTGGTGGTGTTTGTTTGTTTGTTTGTTTGTTTATCTTTATCCTGCATTGCGGGAAAGCGGACTTGAGCGCTATGCATCGGTGTACGCCTTCCGACGTACACCTGACCCACGCTGCAGCCGACGGCAATGTCTGTTTCCGGTTGTTTACTCTGCTTATGACTTAAATTTGGTACTACCCATTACTCGAAATCGATCACTGGGTAGAGGCAATTATCGTAAAGTTTCTTGCCTAGAGAAACAACAGCAATTGCGGGTGGCTGGAGTCGAACATGCAGGCTCTCGACTGCGAGCCCAACGCACTAACCACTCGGCCACTGCTGGTGGAGACCACCCAAACCCCCCGCTGTTTTTCTCCTCATGCGAAAACGCGTTCCCACTTTCAAAACTTCAACAATGCCACCACGCGTTAATTTTATTAAGTGTTCAAGCATTACAGCATATCCTATGGCTCCCACGGAAATGTATTTTCAAAAATGTAGCTTTAATGGCTCTCTTACTCAAAAAGGTTCCCGACCACTGAACTAGATGTTGTAACTTTTGTTGGAATCTCAAGTGCATCTGGCAACCAAGGATGCCAGGTTGGCCTTTTTTACTTTCACAAATTTGGCATTTTTTTATGTTGTTTGGCATGAAAAAATCCTGTTTGGCATTTTTTTTAAATTCTTTTTTCTGAAAAATACGGTACTCTCAAGAATGAAGATAGCTAGGTTGTGTAATAGCAACAAATGTAGGCTGAGCTTTGTTGCAGTTTTATCCATTTTTTACCGAATCTATTACTTATTAATGAAGAAACCTTCGATTTTGCAGCGTTTTGCCTATTTGGCAATTTTTTTAGGTCATTTGGCATTTTTTGACTAGTTGTTTGGCATTTTTTCCTTAAATGGACCTGGCAACCCTGCTGGCAACACTGAAATTAGATGAAGTTTTGTTGAGCTTTTAACTTGAAAATGGGTGTTTTGCAGCACTTGATGTGCGATTTATGATAGCCTTTTGGCTTCTCAAAACTATCATTTGCTAGTTTAGACTTTTTGTCAATCTCGATACATGTTTGCATTGGCAAAACTGTTTCTTCTAAAATAATTGAGTTGTGATGCATCATGAGGCACAGGTTGCATAACACTTTGTTAGTAGCCTACGGTACCAATTGTACAATACCCAATTATTATACCTGGCTGAGGGTTTACCTGTATGTTTAATTAGATGAATTGAGTACCTTTGGATAAAAATAGCTAGGGTACTACATACTTTTGTGTTGATTATGGGTAATGCAATTAAAGGGCACATTGAGCATGCAGAGAAAACTGGAGTTTGTCAACTGTCGTCAATGAACTTGACAGAGGTATGTGTTGTGGTTTTTCTTGCATAGCCTTATAAGAACTGCACTTGTACAAGCTTTGTAAATTTGCTAGTTTAAATAATTCAACTTAGACTCTTTCAAAATACAGTACAAGTACAAGCCTTAATCACATTGACATGGCTAATTGGCTGGATTTTGTGCAGCTAAAATAGCTTGCCAAAGCACCACTAAGTTTGCTGAAACCTTTTTTTTACTAAAGTTAAAAGCTGTGGCTATATTTACACTATATAGTGTAACAATAGTGTTTGAGAAAAAGTTTAAAGCTGTTGAAAATGAAAACTTGTATTTTGTAAAAAAATTTTAGTTCTGGTCAAAGATCAAAACCCTAATCTTTTTCCTAAATCTAACCCTTGTACCTTAACCCTTCCTAACTTTAATCCTAACTCTGGCAACACCTGATTGTAACCACGGCATTAAGTGTGGAAAAATAGCCACTTCCAAAGTTAAAATAAAAATGTTATGTTGTTGAATGTTGATAGGCTATAACACACAATGCTTAAATTTTTCATGGCTTGTTTTATTGTGACATTGAACCCTAATGAGTAAATTTATTTATTGGCAACCACAGTTGTTTTAAATTGTTTTATTTGTATGATTCAAGCTTATGGAATAATACTACCTAATCAGAGTTTATTTTGAAATTTTAAAAGTTAGATGTTAAGTGCTGCTATTTTATTGTTTTGTGTGTTGTACTTTTCAGTTTCCTCCACAATTGCTTAAGCTGGTTAAAAATTTAAGAACTTTGGATTTGTCTCAAAACAAACTGCAAGGTCTTCCTGAGGCTTTGGGAAATTTTTCTGTTTTAAAAAGTTTAAACTTGAACAGCAACCGATTAAGTAAGTGAATTATACATTTCACAGTTAATTTGTCTGTCATACCCCATCAAAAATACAGTCTTTCTTTTATCCTGTTCACAATGTTAGTGTGGCAATTGATATGGTGTATGTTACTTTCCGACAGTGCTCCTTTTTGAAACTAATTATTTATGCAAGGCTTTTGTGGTGGTGTATTTTATACGGTAGGCTAAATAGTTATTTCAAAAGTAATTAAACTGTAAAAAAAATTGATCTTGTTTTTTAATTTACTTGCTAATTAAACTTCAAATGCTGCTTCTTTTAGATATTCTGTGTGTTGGTATCTGCAAGTTAAAAAAACTGGAAACGCTTTCAGTATCTGACAATAGATTGGCATCATTACCACAAGAAATCAACCAATGCACTGCTTTAAAGACTATTGTTTTAAATGGAAATAAGTTAACGTCAATTCCGGATCAACTGTTGATGTTAAAACATTTAAATTCATTGGATTTGTCAAACAACTCCTTAAAGAAAATTCCAGAAAATATTCAAAGTCTTCAAGTTGTTGAGTTAAATTTAAACCAAAATCAGGTAAAACACAATGCTGTGATATATCGCAAAAGTAATTTTAAATATATAATATACATTTGATGATTAAAGATCAATCTCTTGTACAACTAAGCAATATTTTTAATTACGACAGGTAACAGAACTATGGCTACTCGAGCTTAGCTTCCATGTTGGTAACCCCGTCAATTAAATCATGTGAACTAACAAGATAGATCTTGCTAGAATTGCAAAGTTTATTTTACAACTAAGAAACAACTCCTCGCATGAAATCGCACCACTGTTTTTCTAAGGTACCAGTACAGGCATGTGCAACCTTTTTCACTGGAGGGCCAAATATAAACTTTTGAAGGATAACGCGGGCCACATGATTTTTTCGAAAAAAATTAGTATCATAAAACTACTTTTCTTTGACAGCAGTTTATGTAGTTAAGAAATAGATTTAATGCAATTCACGACACACTTGTGCAAAGTTTATTGAAAAACTGTGAATAATTGTCGATGGAAGATGAGAAAACTAAATTCAGTCAAGCGTATTTAATCACAGATTAATGTGATTTTTGCTTTTGCAGATCTTTGCAAACTTTTGAAATATTTGCTTTCACAGAACTACAAACAACTCGAAGTTGACTTTTCAAATGTTGGTCCGATAGTTGGCCTCTAATTTGCTTTCCTTTGCAATATTTCATCTTAGAGAAAAATTACTCGCAGCAATATGTGCTTCCAAAAAGCAAAATGGTGATTAAGACATAGTCGACAAGACTCTGATGCTTCCTCCTAACATAATTTTTTATAAAAGTTCACCAAATCGTTTTCAACAGTAGACTATCTATGTAGCGTAGCAGTAGCACCAACTACTCCATCAAGTATCAACTACGATACTGTATAGTGTACACTGCCACACAACTTTTTTTAACTCAGACAGCAAAGCATGTCATTTTTACATTGATTCAACGTTTACAGACGTTGAATCAATGTTGAATCAATGTAAAACTGATGTGTTTTAATGTCTGGTTCTGGGTAAGTGGTTATTTCGCATTGCGAAATGATGCAAGTAGCATTCTTGCATCACAAAATATAATATTTCTGTACAAAATTCCCATTGCTTTGATGAAAACTGCATCAAATAGTGAATAGTGATGGTGATGGCTAGTATGAACTTTTAACATTTTGCTGAGCACTACGCGGGCCGCGTAGAACAACCTGGCGGGCGCAATGCAACCCGCGGGCCACTGGTTGCACATGTCTGTACCACTGTACCAGTAGTTTATCACGGTAGTAAATCACTAACAATGAGGTAGCCGCATATGTACATAAGGTGCTTTGAAACCAACATGATTACTTGTGTTGCTTAAGAATTGAGTTATAGTTGCTGCTTTATGTTATAGATCAATGCACTTCCTGCGGCTTTGTCATCTTGCCCTCGATTAAAAGTACTTCGATTTGAAGAGAACTGCATTCCATTGGACGGCATCTCACCTCAAATTTTAATGAACTCCAGTATATCGTTGCTTGCTTATAATGGAAATCTTTTCAGCCAAAAAGACTTTCAGGGAGTCCAAGGATATGAGAAGGTTTGCAATTTGATTGTTTGGTGGTAATTTGGCATCTAGGTAGATATCTGGTACTTAGGTGTCTGGTGTAAGCGTACAGAAATACATTGAAATGACACACCTTGTTTGTTAATGTAAAATAAAGAGCAGTTGTTATACTTGGTTTTGTTATTGCTAGAACAAGGCTTCTTAACCAGGGGTTCGAGACTTGCTCCCAGGGGGGCAAGGATGCTGAATCATTAGGGTTAGTTATAAAATTACACAAGAAACCATTCCTGCATAACAAGCTTTTAACATAATATTTTAAAGTGTAAATGACTTATTTTTTTAGCCAATCCAGTAGGGGTGCCAGTGTGGTGAATTAGTTGGTGATTTCCAGTTGTTGGTGATTTTAAGGTGCTGCCAACTGCTTTTGTAATCCTATTGTTAAATTGCACTTTTTAATAATGAACTAATAATGTAACCCCCCAAAAATCCGACTGATTCATTTTATTTTTTAGTATATGGAACGGTACACAGCAACCAAGAAGAAATTTGATTGATGTAGCCGCATTTTTAGCGATTAGAAACTCAAGATGCAATGAAATCAAACTGCATTGAAGAACCTCTTCGCTGAAGCAGTTTTGCGATCTGTTAAGTAGAGCGATGTTAAGTAGAGCGATGTTAAAATAGCACTTCAAAACTTGCAATATGTTTGCTTGTAAAATCAAGATTACTATATTTTTGTATTACTTGAAACTTTACTGTCAAAAAGTAAAACCTCGGCTTACTAGAGCAAAATATTGATATCCCACCTTGCAAAATCTGTTATATTTACATCGTTTTATCGTTAGGCAAACGTATCAACGATGTAAAGATAGTACCGTTTGCCTGCTTAGTTTCTTAATCAGTGTTAGAATGAATTGTCCAAACTTCTACGTGTAGGATTAGGCTAGTTTGTGACTGCTTTTCGTTCCGTGTTTTGTGCATGCTGTGTTGTGCTGCCATTTGCTGTAATGAATTGAATTTATGTCTGTTATCGCAGTTTGATATACAAGGGTTGCTTGCAGTGGCGTACGCAGGATTTACTCAAGGGGGGGCCATTGAGAGTAGCGTAGCCAGGAATTTTAAAGGGAGGGTTTTGACGACCGGCGGGCGAAGCCCGACGGCGTTTTCGCTTAAGACGACACCCAGCGGCGGGGGGGTCTGGGGGGCCTCCCCCAGAAAATTTTGAAAAATTATTTTGAATTTGGTGCATTCTGAGAGCATTTTCAACAAAAATGTGGGTATGAATATTCCTGTAAAATGGTGCTGTCAGGTGGCATAGCAAAAGGATAAGATCATGTTTTCTTCGGCATTTTTCGAAAATAAAGCGAAGTCTCTATGTTTTCTTGTTGTTAATTTCTGGCTGAGATGTTTGAATGTTTGGTATTGGCAAAACTTGCTCTTTTAATGCAGTTTTGTTTAAAATTAGGCAAGTTTTTTTAGACTGAAACCATCATTCCCAAGCATAAAGAAACTGAAAGCATCATTCTCAATATCGTGACGTCACACGCGTGCCGAAGTGGGGTTGTAACCCCCAAGGCCCAACCCCCCCCCCCCCCCCCCCCTTTGGCTATGCCACTGGCCATTGATATCTCAGACGTCTTCATGATATCCCAGTATAGTTTTAGTTTAGACTTTATCCATTTCTCTCTCACTAATCACTATAATAGGCAAATAATTGGCCATGGCCCAATGCCCCCCCCCCTGCGTACGCCACTGGTTGCTTGTATCAGTAATTTTGCGTACCCTTTCGATGTTTTAGAGGTCGCTAACCACCTATCCACACAAAAAAAATAGCTATAACTATTTTAGAGAGTTGAATTATGTGAAATTGCCATGCAAGTAACATCTCTTGCTTTGCTTGTTATTTTATTGATCTTCACATAGCCGCAGGAGATGGCCAGATGGGGGTGCAGGGGGGCGGTCAAATTTAGCAAAAATGTCCAAAATTATTTGGGCAAATTGTAAAAAAATCGCACATTGATACGTTTTTAAAAATATATTCACAAAGACAAAATTTGGGCCAATTTTGTACGCAACTCCAAAATGTTGTATTCTCCTACGGCTATGCTACTGCACTTGAGGCTAATGACCAGTTCGTGGAAGCAACGCCGATTCATAGCAAACTATGTAGGTTTTGTTTCAATATAAGGCAACTTTGGCTACACACAATTAATATGAACGATTGTACTTTCTGCAACCTATCCGTTCAAAAAAACTATTTTACCACAAACTCATTTAAAGCTGAGTTGATGACTGAATCCTTATATCGTTCGCCCCCGATTGCTCTGTTCAGGGCCTATGAGAGGGGCGAACGAGTACGAAGGGTACGGCGTACCCTTGAGGGCCCAAGCCTGTGGTTGTTGGGGGGGCCCGAAATTGTGATTTTATACTTTACACGCAAAAATGTTGGTTAAAACCATCCTCAACAACTAAATTCAAGCATAAAAGTTGTTATTCTTTAGTTAGGCCTAGTCCTGGGGGGGGGCTATAATGTGGAAAAAGGGCCCGGAGACAGGCCCGTAACTAGCTTGGAGCAGCAGGGGGGGCAAAAAGTATTCTAGAGGGGGCCCAACTTTTACCTTCGGAATCATGACCCACATTGTGTACAAAACGACGTTTGTACACAATGTGGGTATATTCACGCAAGAACATAAATCGTAGGTTTAATACAACGTTTACATTAGACTAGTTTATCATAGAAACAGTCAGTCGCGTAGCCAGGAATTTAGAAAAAAGGGGGAGGGTTGACGGGCGGCGGGCAAAGCCCGACAGCGTCTTCGCCAAAGGCGACACCCAGCAGCGGGGGGTCTGGGGGGATCTCCCCCAGAAAATTTTGAAAAATTACTTTGAATTTGGTGCATTCTGAGAGCATTTTCAACAAACATATGGGTATAAATATTCCTGTAAAATGGTGCTGTCCGGTGGCATAGCAAAATGATAAGATCATGTTTTCTAGGGCATTTTTCGGTAATAAAGCTAAGTCTCTATGTTTTCTTGTTGCTAATTCCTGGCTGAGATGTTTGGTATTGGTAAAACTCGCTCTTTTAATGCAGTTTCGTTTAAAATTAGGCAAACTTTGTTTTAGAGACAACATTCTACCCAGTAGCGTAGCCAGAAATTTTGAAAGGGGGGGGGGGTTGACGACCAAGCGGCGGGGGGGCCTCCCCAAAAATTTTTTAAAAATTACTTTGAATTTGGTGCATTCTGAGAGCATTTTCAACAAAAATGTAGGTATGAATATTCCTGTAAAATGGTGCTGTCCGGTGGCATAACAAAAGGATAAGATCATGTTTTTTTCGGCATTTTTCGGAAATAAAGCTAAGTCTCTATGTTTTCTTGTTGCTAATTCCTGGCTGAGATGTTTGGTATTGGCAAAACTCGCTCTTTTAATACAGTTTTGTATAAAATTAGGCAATTTTTTTTTAGACTAAGCATTAATCTCAATATCGTGACGTCACACGTGTGACAAAGGGGGGGGGTTGCAACCCCCAACCCCCCCTGGCTACGCCACTGATTCTACCACACCCTTAAACACACAATGTTTACAATTAAACACAAGAAAATTGAGTGTAAAACTGAAAAGTCAGCGAACAGAGCTAATTTAACATAATTTTTTCCAGGGGGTGCCAACGTTTTTGCAGGGGGGGCTTCGCCCCCCCTGCGCCCCCCTAGTTACGGGCCTGCCCGGAGAAGTAATTGAGTGCATTGCACGCAAATTAAGGGCCCAAAATGATGATTTAATGCTTTACGTACAAAATGTTCAGTTAAAAGCACCCTAAATTAAATCTTAAAAGTTGGTTATTCTCCTGTTCGGGGGGGGGGGGGAAGCATAGGGTAGCACCTTAGCAAAAGCAGGGTTGAGAAAAACCCGGGCTTTTTTTCGTTTTTGGAACTCTTTGTGTGTTTTTTTTAATTATTTGAAAAAGATAGTTTCATGCCTATTTCACTTCAAAATGAATTTCGGAGTTGGAGCCGGAGTCAATACTTTCGGAGCAGGAGCGGCCAGTCAAAAAAAGTGACTTTGTTCACCTCTTCTAGGATGCAAAAGTGAATGGAAAAGTTAATGAAGAAAACTTATTGGTCAGACGATTAATTTGATGATGTTTTGACAAGATGTTATGTTTGAGCCTTGGTAGAGAGCTTGACTTGTACCAGATACATATAGCACTCAGTAACGTTAGGGAACGTTCAAATATTACGTAACGCCTTCGAGGGGGAGGGGGGGTTTATGCAAAGCGTTACGTTAGCGTCACATCGGGGGGGGAGGGGGTTCAAGCAAAACGTTACGTAACGCTTTACAGTACGGAATGGTAGTTTTTTGTGCTGAATTCGTAGTGAAAAAGCGTTACATGGGGGAGGGAGGGATTGAAAAAAGCGTTACGTTGGTGTTACATGGGGGAGGGGGGGGTCAAAAATTCGGAAAAAAAGCGTTACGTAATATTTGAACGTTCCCTTAGCGGATTTAACATTTTTTATTTAACACACAAAAAAAATAAGAAAAAACTACTAAATCCAACGTTTTCGGCACCACATAGTGTCCTCATCAGGAATAATTATAGACTACATCTAAGAGATAGGCTATAAATAAATGAATGAATTTGAAAATTTTACATTTTAATGCTGTAAGCTACAAGAGACACCTCTCAACAGCACCATCAACAACTGACACACGAATTCAATGCAGGATAGCCTAGACAAATTTGCGAGGGGCAGACCACATATGAACAACACTAAATAATAGTTGTAAGTTATTGCAGCCTGATGCTATTATTGCCCACAGATGTCCAATTCTGCAATAAAATGGTGTGCAATACGCCCAAGCAAACATCACGCGTTTTTCCAAAGACAAAGGGGGCCCGGAATGACTCTTCGTACCCCTAGTGAAAAGTTCTCTCAGAGGCCCTGGCTCTGTTGGATAGCGCGTGACTTCGTGAACGAAGAAGCTTCAAGTTCAAGCGGCGCTGGTTCGACTCTCAGGTTGTGCGCTTGCGCAACGTATTCTAAGGACTGCTCTTCATTCAGCGGCACCTAATGGATGGAATAATTCCTCGGCAACAGCATTTCAACAATCGGAAAACTTCACTCTGTCAAAGCCGGACCTGCGTCAAAAGCTTTCACAAGTATGCGAAACTGCCAGAAATAACCAATCAGGGCTTTATCACTCCAAGAATAGATTCAAAAACCAACTCAGCTATGTGTAACTTTCGTCAGATTATTTACAAATTGGTTTGGACATGTAGCCTAACTAGCCAGTAGCCTAGCCATTTTTTGCTACAATACTGAAATACCTAACTCCCATTTTGTTTCTAATAATGCGGTAATTTTTAACGTTCCTTTGTTTTATGCTATTTTTGACCAAGAACATATTTCCGTGTATTACTGTGTCATGGCGTATTGGTAGCCCACCTCGCAACATGTGAGGTAGGCTACTAGGCACAGGTAGTTTCAGCAAAGCAAAGATTTTATAGGCGCAAAGAATGTACACTAGGCCTACCAACAAATGGATGTCCGAAGAAGCAACATGTGAGGGGGAAATTGCCTTCAAATTTTTTTTACAGAATTCAACCGCAAGGAGATTTGAGACGCATGAGATTTACTTTTTTTTTATTAGCCTACATTTTTCCATTTGAGTTTTGTCAGTGAATCTGAAACTGTTCTTCATGCCGGTACGATACCTCAATGATATTGTCAACACAATGAGTAGGCTAAGTTACAATCTTTGCAATTTTCACGTTGCAGTGACACTTTGACAATTCTTCCAAAGTGCCGGCTTTGTCCAACAATGCATACCACACCTCACTGGATTAATTTAATTGTTATCAAGATGTTGAATCCGAATAGCCTAAGTGTTTTTCTTTTGCAAAATTGCATTTGTTTTCAGTGTTGAGGGGCATAAGACAAAATTCCTTCCCATTAAAATTTTACGCAAATCAAAGGCAAATCTCAATTTGACACCAAAATTCAGGAAGCAGTGTTAATCAAACGCTACTACCCAAATTTAAACAAACAATTTTGCTGGAGGCGTGTCCACTGTCCATTTTCCTCAACAGTTACGTGATGTATCACGTTCCCTGTGGTGCAAATTTTTTGTAGTTATTTATGTAGTTGCCTTTTCATAATGTGATTAACCTTCAAGAAGTTGAAATTTATTGCATTTTTATAAATATTTTCAGGTTCCTGATGAGGGATTAAGTTAAGCTGAAAACGTTCGACTGTTAAAACTATTTGAAAATATGTTGTTATAATGCTCAGCCCTGTTGTATTGTCAGTGATGTAGGCTACGGCTACGCGCATACAAAAATTATTGACGCCGTCAGCGTAAACGCAAACGTTCGAAAATCGATACGCCGTATGCGTCAAGGTAGGCCTATAACTTGTAAAAAAAGTTGGCTGCGCCAGCGCACACACTAGCGTAAACTCATTTTGTTTGCTAGGTGCCAAACATTCACACGGTATAAACCACTCGATCGAAACAAACAAGTTTCATTTTGAATTTCCACGAAAAAACACAAGCATCTGAAAGTGTTCATCTGACATTGTGCTGTGTTTTGATTCCAATATGTCTTTGCCCATTGAAAACATTCTTTCAACTACAGCGCTGGAAGGTGTTGGCGTGTTGTAGCGAAGAAAAGACATTAAAAAGTATACGTTGACGCTATCCTACGCTATAAAACCGCGAAAACTTTACGGCATAGTCTCAAGCGACAACTATCCAAAAAAATGTGGCCGTAAGCGTTAGCGTAAACAAAAAGTCTACGACGTATAATTTGTGGCGTATACATACATCTCTGTGTATTGTTGTGTTTTATTCATATCTAACTTGTAAACAAAAGGTATCAATGGAGAACATACAAAAACTTCATCTTTGGGGGAGGAGCTTGAGCCTCCTTAGCCCCTAGCTGGGTGCGCTACAGGTATGGTAGTTCACAGTTTGTTAACCACAAACTATTTTTGTTTCTGCGTTTAAAAATCGCCTGTGTTTTTGAAGTCAAAGAATAGCTTATTGAAAAACATCAGATCTTCGGAAACATAATTATTTCTATTGAGCACAGGTAGGGACGGTACATTACGGGACGCGCAACTCCGTTGTTCCTTCAACATTAAAAGGGTCAATTGCCAATTTGACATTTTTTTTACGCTTTACTGCTGGTTTGCTTTCAACTAAAAACCTTAAATTACAGTAGGCCTACTTTAGAACCAACTTCACTCTTCTTATATAGGCCTAACCCATAAAAAGTAAAATATTTTGTAATTTACAAAAGAACGTACCGTAACCCTTCTAGTGTTACGGATAAGCCAAAAGCGGATGAAGTTTCGCATCCCTATGATCTAAGTTACAATCCCTAGCACAGGTTTCCAACCTAAGGTTGGCGGGCCCCTTGCAGGACGTGAGATAGTGTAAAGGGGTCGTATTGAGTATCTTGTTATTGGCTGCATGTAGTCTACTTTAAATCTTGATTGTTTGCGTAACGAAAGGAAATAAATAATAAAAAAAATGAATCCCAACAAACTAACATCATAATTCTTCTGCGTTCTTAAGTAGTTGTTGGTTTAAGTGCGGCACACTGGACGAACCATATGTGGAACACGGAGTGGCAAAATCACACCTCCACGCTCCGTGACTTCATACCCAACGCCGATCCCCGTCCACCAGGGATGTCCCTCGCAAGGCTTGCGTGGGTCAGGCTTAACCGCCTGCGAACTGGCGTTGGCCGCTTTCGTTCGGAAATGCACAAGTGGGGCCTGGCTCCATCAGAATGCGAGTGTGGTGCCACTGAACAGACTGCAGACCATGTCATCCATCACTGCCTAATCCACCGGCCTCCACACGGTGCGCATGGTCTGAGGGTCCTGGACGACGAGACTGCTGAGTGGCTGAAGATTTCCTGCCCTCCAATCTAGCCTGGAAAGATCGCTCATACGCCATCATCATCATCAACATCATAATTGATAGAGCAAGAGTTTTTCTCAATTCTCGCAACAATGGATAATCAAGAGCACGTGTCAAGCAAATTTTTCTTCGCACTTGAACTTAGCCATAAGCTGCTCATTATTTTTTAATTCCACCAGTTCTATCCGAAGATTTAACGCAGCACTACGGCGATGGAACGATATGGCACAAGAAAAAACAGTGATTGAAATGTTGTCGACCTGTATTTCGCAGCTGTCGATAAGAGCCGTAAGTTGTGTAAAATAGACAAAATTATGCTGCTGAAAATGATTTTTAAAGCGAAGACACTTGTCACGAAAATCCAACACTTTTTCTGTGCATGATACATAGGTTGTTGCACCGGTCCTTGCAGGCTTCGGCTTAAATTGTTGACATGGGACAGAAAATCAACTAGAAACGCCAGAGATGTGAGGAAGCTCTTGTTTTGTAAAGGACAGTTTTTGTTATGGAATAGTATTCCAGTATTTCTTTGCTCAACTGCAGAACACGGCGAGATGTTTCTCCTTGAGACGACTAACGAACTTCGGTGTGATAAAGAATGTCTTCTGCAGACGTTTCGCTTAATTGCAGAAGTTCTCGAAATTGTCTATGATGAAGAGCATTGGCACGAATGTACAAAATGATGCGATTCTCGTCTTTTACGGCAACAGATTTGACGCTCAGGGCTCCTTAGTGGATAATACAGGACGTGAAGGTTTGTGAAATTGTGAGCTGCCTATTATTATCGTACTCTTTTGATACAAATTCTAAAAATCTTGCCACAAATCCGGTGCTTCATCTGTGCAAATACCACAAACATTTTTTAAATTGCGAATTAATCCATGCACATTGCGACATACAATTTATTTGAGAATCACTGTAATACACAAATAAAGCACAAACCAAGTTTTAAACGTCTTTATTTATCGATCATGGTGCAAACTCGGAAACATTCACGGACCCCCAGTTGAGAACCGGTGATTTATTAGGTAGGCCTACATTTAAAATTCATTGTCAGTGTTGCCGGGTGTTTTTAAGTGAAAATAGTATTTATTCTATTTAAAATCAATTCTAAACAATCGGAAATCAAAAATATCATGGTCTGCAACTCGCCAACTACTAAAAATTTTGCGCTACTGAGAAGCAAAACTGGCAACTCTTAAACATTTTCAGACATTTTAAAAGATTGTCGGACAACATAATCTTAACCCGTAATCTCCAACACTGGCAACTCTGACAAAAGATGGCAATGAGCATTCAGATGTACCAGACGTAGCCGCGACCCTCAAGTGCAGTTTAACAATTTAGCGTTCTGTGTTTCGTTACAAAAATTAAGATTCCATGTCTTTTGTTAGCAATCTTCTTTGTTCAATCTTAAAAGGTTGTTGCATGTGCCTAAATTAAGAAAATGATAATTTTTTATGGAAACGACTTATTTAGTCTATCGACATTTTAAAAAATAAACTGATTTGACGTTACCTGCAATCAAGGCTCATCTCTACAGCTACTTTCACATCTCTGACTTGAGATCTTTATTGAAATTTAAAAAAACTAATCTGGCAACACCTTACAATTCACTCACCTGGCAACACTGTATACAAATAATTTTTTTAAAACAAAATCATATTTGCAACACTAGATGTCGTTGAAGAGAGGTGACCCCTAACCCTTTCCTGGCAACAACATTTGATTTAACATAAGGGAGCGTTCAAATATTACGTAACGCTGTTTTTCCGAATTTTTGACCCCCTCCCCATGTAACGCCAACGTAACGTTTTTGTCAACGCGGGCCACATTTATGTAAAGACCGGAAATTGTCTGCGGGCCGCTCAAAATCCCGTCGCGGGCCGGATGTTGCCCGTCCCTGACTTGAACCTGTATGGAATTACGGGAATTAGCCTACAGTATCGTAGTTGATACTTGATAGAGATTTTGTTGGTTGGATATGATTTCAGCTTAATTTAGTACCCAAACGACGATACCAGCCAGCACAAATAAACTACCGTACCGTACTCGTAAGCGATACGTAACGTTTTGCTTGAACCCCTCGCGATGTGACGCTAACGTAACGCTTTTCATAAACCCTCCCTCCCCCTCGATAGCGTTACGTAATATTTGAACGGTCCTTAAAACAACATCAAAGAAATAAACAACAAGGTCCTTCAATTATCCGACCCTTGTGGACGATGACGTCATCGTAGTTAATCCTGATCTTCAACTTCTGTAAAAGACAAAAAGAATAATTAAATTAAAGAAAATGTTTTTTGGCCATACACATGTTAGCCTTCTCAAGTTAGCCCAAAAAATAACTGATTTTACATCTACATTGAAATGAAAGGGCAAAGCAGGGAAGAAAGGCTTTGCCGTTCATTCTTATGCATTTCGTTTTTCAATTCATTGTGTAAATCAGTGATTTATTTTCAATGTAGATGTAAAATCAGTTATTTATTATTACTTGAGAAGGACTGACATGTGTATGGCCGAAAACGTTCGTAGTTTATGTGTTGCTTGGTTTTATCTGCCTATGGTTGAAGTCATCTCTTTACCAAAATTGTAAACTAAAGCTTCTACAACGTTGATACAACGTAATGTACTCTACATGTTATGTCAGGTAACGTTAATACAATGTTATGTACTCTAGATGTTATGTTAGATAACATTGATAAAATGTAAAGTACTCTACAGGTTGTATTAGATAACGTTAAATGGAGTAAGATGGTATGGACATGTGATAAGGAGGGAGGAAGGAAGTTTTCTTAGAAAGGCATTAGATCTAAAGGTGGATGGGAAGAGGAAACGCGGTCGTCCAAGAAGAACGTAGAAACAACAAGTGAAGGATGAGTTTAAAAAAGTCGGACTGAAGGAGGAAGATGCAAGGGACAGGGTGAAATGGAGAAAAGGGATTAAGACAATTGCTGCGCGGAAACAATCGGCCACCCCCACTGGTGGGGAACAAACCGACGATGGATTATGATGATGATGAACGTAACGTACTCTAGATCAGTGGTTCTCAACCTTTTTGTTTCGGCGGACCCCTTTTGGTACTTTCAAAGCGGTCGCGGACCCCTAAAAAAATTTTATCTGAAATTTTGGTATATCGCTTCTTCTATAATGGAATCAAATGTTTCATAAGTTTCAAAGCGACACACATAGAAGAATTTAGTGAACTCGCGACGCACTTATGACGATTGATGACATTGACGAAATTATTTTATGAGCTTTATGTTGGCAAACAGCATCAAAAATCAGTATATAATGTACATGTTGATTCGATGTTTTTTTATAAATTTTATCAAAAATCAACAAAATTTTGCGACTGTTACAAACAATTTTTCCCATTTTTCATTTCTAATCAATATTAATTCTTTATAATCTTTGTCATTGCAAAACTGTGAGTGGTAATAGAAATACAAACGTTGGTCAGCAATCTAAGTTAAGCATTGATCAATGGACTGCTGTCTCAAAAGAATTAAGTTGAACATAGCCTTATTAAAAAAATTAATTTAATTATGTTTTTTCATTAACATTGATATAACATAATATACTCTAGCTAGATCAGGGGTCACCAACCTTTTTTGCATGCGGGCCACTTTGGCACTAAGGAGAGCTGTGGCGGGCCGCAATAATAAAATTTTAGGTAGATTGACTCTTATGCTAGAAAAGAACGCATTTTGTATCCAGTATCCAGCGTTACATGTTGTTAATACTTATCTTAGAATACCGCAGCAACAAATTTAGTCAAACAACGCTACTGCCATGCCAAGCTCCTTTAATAACACTTTTGACTTCTTTAACAATGTCTAACAAACGAGGCCACTTGTTTTGCGCACTTATAGTGAGGCGAGCGAATATTCATCGCCAAGCAAGATTGGTGTCATCACTTTGCTTCACAAAAGATATTTTGCAATTAACAATTGCAGTAAAGAAGGAAATGTTTGACACACCGCAATACAGGCAACAGTAGTGACCTGGAAATATATCAGTGAAAAATAGGCTCCAATAACAGGGAGAAACCAGGCTCCAAAAAAACGCTTGTGGAAATCACTGAAAAAAACGATTCTGTCGTAACTCATCAACATTGTATCCTATAAAAAAGCAATGAGTTGGTTTTGATCCTTTTTATGTGAGTCTATAATACCGCCTTTCTTTGATTATATTATTAGACAACTAAGTTATGGCAACTTTCGTAATGGCGTTTTACGTTGTAGCCTACTCTTTCTGTGTGATTACTTTGCATATTTGACAGGTTGCTGTACTTTTGTTAGAAACAAAAATGTAATTATTCGTCCAACTTTCATTAAAACTTCTGCCTTCTTTAGTTAATTTACGCTTCCCACTGTTAGACTGCAACATTTTACTGTGGGTCTGCGCAACAGTAGCCTACCTATTCAACTCAACAACACTCGCTCTACCTGTGCCCAACATTTCCAAAAATAATCAAAACAATTATACGCAACAAGGAGTTTTCGTCCATGTTTTTTCAACTGCCCGGAAGCATAATAATTCCAATTTGTACGCGTTTTAATCAACCACTGGGGCAGTGTGGCTGGACATCGCATTGGAATAACTTTAAGCGACCCCCACCTAGAACTACAATCTGATTGGTCGGTCGGTGGAATCGTATAGAAAGCGAAAATATGCTTTCCAGAAAGTGTTTTTTTACCTTCACTCTCTTTAACTCCTCAAGAAAAGTATTTTTAGTTATACTTGTATGCTGATACCTTCCGCGGGCGCACATAACAGCTTGGCGGGCCGCCAGTTGGTGACCCCCTGCTCTAGATGCTATTTTAGATATCGTTGATACAACGTAATGTACTCTACATGTTATGTTAGATAACATTGATACAACTTAATGAACTCTAAGAGTTGCTGCTGTAATCTTCAACCTTTTTTACAAAATCGCCCCTTTGTTGAAAGTGCGGGTCCAAATCGCCCCCTCAAACGAGGCCTCGAAATTAACGGCGGCCGTGGCCGCCGAAGGGTTCAGAAACGGCCACCGAAAGTAAGCTCTGCTCGGCCGCAGGTAACTCGAGAAGGATACAAGTAACTATCGAGGGCTTTGTATGCGTATTGCGAAAGCAAAACTCGTTTTCTTCTTATTACCATCGGAGATTCGGCTCGTTAACGCGAAGCGCTGAAGCAGAAAACTTACGTCAATCATAGACGTTTTTGTTGCTGGCCGCCGGAATCGCTTGCCGTTCGGCCATACTGGTTGCCGGGTGGAAAAGTTAAGTTCGAGGACTGCGAAACGATTGCCGTTGTACAAAAGTTCATGTCGTTAAAAATTTACATACAAAACTTCAAATATCCCAACAATATAAATAAGCAAAAGCAAGCACATTTTATTGAAATACAACAGCTCGTGGAAGCTAATTAATGCGACCCTTGCGCCTGGTGCTTATTTGAAAGACTAGTAATAGCTGGGTGCAAGCCAGTCAGCTTAAGTCGAATTGCATTTCCTCCAGTCTTGTTCATGTCAAGTTGGTTTCGGTATTTATTTCTCATGTGCAATACTTCACTAAAACCTTGTTCAACAATGTATGTCGAAGGAAAAGCCAATAAATACAACTTCACTTTTGCCCATAGTTCCGGAAATCGATCATTGCACTTGATCCAGAAATCTGCCTATCCATGTGCGAAAAAAATTGCTCGAGCTTCTTCGTTACAGTAAAATCGCCCCCCAATTTCAAAAATTGTACAAATTGCCCCCGCAATGGCCAAAATCGCCCCCGGGGGGCGATATCGCCCCCGTTGAAGAACACTGCTCTAGATGTTACGTTAGATAATGTTAATAGAACATAATGTTATCTAGTCTAGATGTTACAATAGATAACGTTAATACAATGTAATGCCAATTGTCACCTCTGTGAGGTAGGTGTGTGGTACAAGTAGCACCTTTGAACCCTGGGCAGTCACCATGGATTGTTACACCATGGGTCTCGGGAAACACTGGTCTTGATCACACACCAAACTAACAAGTGGGTCCACGTCCCACCTCATGGGCAACAACCTCGACTGGTTAGCTAAAACTTGTTAGAAATTCTGCTGCCTTGCAGGAAAATACTTTTTTAAGTAAAGGCTAGGCCCACCGCCAATAACTGTGGTTAGCGTCAGGAAGGGCATCCGGCTGGAAAATCTATGCTCCAAAATATTATTTAAATGCAGCAAAAGCTAAAAATGGCCCCTAGTCCCCAGCAGTCCTTAGATGGGCAAGGGGTGCGAAGAATCTCTGGGTTCCGAGAAAACAAAAAAACATTGAAAAAAGAAAAGATTATGGTGTTAGAATCGGATGCTGGAATGTGGGAAGTTTGTGTGGTAAAGGAACTGAAATATGTGAAGAACTAAGAAAAAGAAGGGTGGATATATGTTGCCTAGAGGAAGTAAGATGGAGGGGACAGTCAGCGCGGTTTTTAGGTGCCAATGGGAGGAGATATAAGTTATGGTGGTCAGGAAATAACACGGGAATCGGTGGTGTTGGTTTCTTGGTAAAAGAGGAATTATGTGAGAAAGTAATAGAAGTTAAAAGAAGGAGTGACAGAGTGATGACAATGGTACTTGCTTTTGAAGAGGAGGTAGTGAGGCTAATCTGTGCATATGCACCTCAAAGTGGTAGGGATTACTTAGAAAAGGAAAGTTTTTATGATGTTTTGGCTGAGGAATGGGATTTACGGAGTTCAAAAGAGTTGGTGTTTGGATTAGGAGATTTTAATGGACATGTTGGAAAACAAGCAAATGGGTTCGAGGGCATTCACGGAGGGTATGTTTTTGGGGAGAGAAACATGGAAGGAAGAATGCTACTTGAATTTTGTGATGAAAGGAAACTTTGTATTGCCAACACATGGTTTAAAAAGAAAGAGAAAAGGAAGGTGACTTACAGCTCAGGAGGACATGAGTCGGAAATTGATTTTATTGTGGTTGGGCAGGAACAGAGAAAGTACTTGAAGAATGTGAAAGTAATTCCGTGGGAGTTGCAGCATAGACTAGTAGTAGGAGACTTAAATATGAAAAAAGTGAAGAAAATTGTGAAGAAAGAACGAGTTTTTGTGAGAATTGTATGGAGAAATGTACGAAGAAGTGTGTGAGAAGTATACGAAGAAGTGTACGAAGAAGTATGTGAGAAATGTACGAGAAAGGAAACTGGAGGAAAAAGAAACGAGAATTAAGTTTGTGAAAAGAGCAAAAGAGCTGGTAAACATGAGCGCGCAGGACTTGTGGGCTACATTTCAGAAAGGTGTCCTACTCCTAGCAGCATGTGATGAAGTATGTGGGAAAAAGAAAGTGAGGAGGGATCGTGGAGACACATGGTGGTGGGATGAAGAGGTGAAGCATGCGATTTCACAGAAAAGAGATGCATACAAGCAGTGGCGCAAAAATGGGTCAGAAGAGAATAAAAAGAAGTATAAGAGTATGAAAAAGAAGGCAAAGAAGGTTGTTGCAAGAGCTATGAAGAATGGTGCTGAGGAGGAACTTAATAAAATGGGGGAAAGCCAAAACAAAGTATTCAGACTCATAAAGCAAATGAAAAAAGATGGGAAAGATATTGTAGGGGGAAGATGTATAAGGAGTGGAGATGGGAAGTTGCATTTCAGTCCGGAAAGCAGAGGAGAAGTGTGGAAGGAACATATGGAAAATGTTATGAATAAGGAGAATGTATGGGATCATATGACAGAGGTTGATCTGGTGGAGAGTCCAGTGGGAAAGGTTACTCGTGATGAAGTGGTGGAGGCAATGGGGCAAATGAAACTGCATAAAGCAGCCGGTCCATCAGAAGTGAGCGTAGAGATGATAAAAGCAAGTGGAGAGTTGGGAATTGAAGTAATGCTACAACTTAGCCAAAGGGTATTAGATGGAGAGGGAATGCCAGAGGAGTGGAAGCATAGTACTGTTGTTCCACTGTTCAAGAGAAAAGGGGATGTGAGAAGTTGCAGTGCATATAGAGGTGTAAAACTACTAGAGCATGGAATGAAAATTGTGGAGCGAATACTAGAAAAGAGGTTGAGAACATTGGTGAAATTAAATGATATGCAGTTTGGATTTATGCCAGGAAAAGGTACAGTGGATGCTCTGTTTATATTGAGAAGAATGCAGGAGGAATACCGAGAGAAGCAGAGAAAACTATATATGTGTTTCGTCGACTTAGAAAAGGCATTTAACAGAGTACCAAGGAAAGTGATGGAGTGGGCAATGAGGAAAAAAGGTATACCGGAGGTATTAGTGAGAGCTGTGATATCTATGTATGAGGATGCAAGAACAAAAGTGAGAGTTGGATCAAATTATTCAAACGAGTTTTTTGTGAAGGTTGGTGTACACCAAGGATCAGCTTTGTCACCTCTGATATTTGCTATTGTGGTTGATGTTGTAACTGAAGGAGTGAGGGAGGGCTTATTGAGTGAAATTTTGTATGCAGACGACCTGGTCTTGACAAGTAGTAGTATGGAGGGACTGGAGAGAAAGTTTGAGAAATGAAAAGAAGCATTTGAAACCAAGGGTATGAAGGTGAATCTTGAAAAAACAAAAGTGATGGTGAGTGGAGCAGAAGGAACAGTTGTTGAGAGCAAAGTAGATCCCTGTGGAATATGTGGCAAGAGAGTGATGAGAAATTCAATGCAATGCAAGGAATGTGGAAAGTGGGTACATGCAAGATGTGCTAATGTCAAGAGAGCCGCTAACAAGATTGGCGAAGTGTTTTGTTTGTGGGAAATGCAGTAAAGGAAGGAATGAAGTGGAAGGCCATGATGATGAGTTCTGCCATGGCATCGAAACAGTGACAGACTTCTGTTATCTGGGTGATCGGATAAATGGAAGTGGTGGATGTGAAGCAGCGGTGACAACAAGGGCAAGATTGGGCTGGGCAAAGTTTAGGGAATGTGGGGAAATGTTGTATGGCAGAAAATTTTCACTAAGGAT
The DNA here is from genome assembly GCF_918807975.1 of Aplidium turbinatum. NCBI lineage: Eukaryota > Metazoa > Chordata > Ascidiacea > Aplousobranchia > Polyclinidae > Aplidium > Aplidium turbinatum. Next base: position 55,025,568 of record NC_137472.1, read on the forward strand.
GAAAGGAAAAGTATATCGGAGCTGTGTGCGGCCTGCAATGCTATATGGTAGCGAGACATGGGTATTGAGAGAGAGTGAACTGGCAATCCTGAGAAGAACGGAAAAGTCAATGGTGAGAGCAATGTGTGGGGTGAAAACGAGAAAGGAAAAAAGGACTGAAGAATTGTTGGATATGCTTGAGATGAGAGAGACCATAGACCAAATGGCAAGGGCAAATAGAGTAAGATGGTATGGACATGTGATAAGGAGGGAGGAAGGAAGTTTTCTTAGAAAGGCACTAGATCTAAAGGTGGATGGGAAGAGGAAACGCGGTCGTCCAAGAAGAACGTGGAAACAACAAGTGAGGGATGAATTTAAAAAAGTCGGACTGAAGGAGGAAGATGCAAGGGACAGAGTGAAATGGAGAAAAGGGATTAAAACAATTGCTGCGCGGAAACAATCGGCCACCCCCACTAGTGGGGAACAAACCGACGATGGATTATGATGATGAATGCACTCTAGTCTAGATGTTTTGTTAGATCGCATTCATACAACGTAATGTACCCTACATGTCATGTTAGACAACATTGATACAACGTAATGTACTCTAGATGTTTCGTTGGATAACGTTGATACAACGTAACTCTCACCTTATTGTCCGACCCATCCAGAGCTTCCTTCAACATGGATCGTTCCATCGGGTTCGCATATCTCGCCCACCACCCATCACCGCACTCTTCACCATTATAGATGCAACGCAACATCAGAATTTCTTCCTTAACTTTGCTTATTACTTCGATGACGTCATGGACAGATAGGAGGTTGGCTTCGAGATTCATCCGAACAATCTAAACACAAATAATTATGATGCAACAACTAAAGAATGTAGTTGTTTGTGACGTTTTGTTTATTTGTGAAAATTTAATAAAACTTAAATATGTGAAATCAAAAATTGGAAAGTTATTTGGACGCGGACGATAAAACAATGTAAAGTAACGTTGAATCAACGTAACAGCTGATGTTAATGCAGCCATAGATCAATGTAATTAAACGTTAGTTAACTTAGTTGTAAAAGTTAAATGTGACTTACGAATCCAGGCATGGATTTGATCGGCTCTTTCAATGGACGGAATTGGTAGGAATTCGTATCGCATCTGGAAAGATCAATCTCTCCAATCTGCCCTGGCATCGATTTGAGGAATGACGCCACCGCAAGGAAATCATTCTGAGTGTCGGAGGCATCGATCTGTATCTTCCCTCCATCAAAATGACGTCTTGCGGCCACGGTCACATCCTCGTCGTTGCCTTCCCTCAGGATTCTGCTGATGGTGAAGATGGAGCGACCATCATATTGATCTAATAATGTACAAATAATAGCAATCAATATTAGCTCGACTAAAACCTGGGCAGTCTTAGGCTAGCTTTGCAGTCAGAAACTACCGGGACGACTCATTTACAAATTTGTTTGGTAAAATGGACAGCTGAAGGGTTACTAATTAAGAAATTCAAAAATTAGCAGAACTGCACAACGTTTTCTTTGATTTTAGGTAAATTCATTCTCATCAAATGAATTGCTATATTTGGTTAAAATTTTGGGTGCTAGAAAATCTGCAAAACCTTAATGCAGCAGTGTGAGGCTACCTACCATTACCGGTGTTGCGTGAAGTCAACCCCTGCATTATCATAACTTGAATACTATTAAATAAACATGATATCACATATTTCCTACATTTATTTTGGCGATACACACTTTGTACACACGTGGGCACTGGGCAGGTCATATAAACTACACCCGAGTATGCGACATATGGCAGTAGACCTCAAGCTGTAGTTGCATCAAATTTTGTCATAACATTGTGGCCCTCCACTTGTCCACCTTAATTTTGAGTGAGCAATTCCCTACTTCTACGGTTCTACCATCCCTATTCCAAACTAATTTTTTTTAAAACATCAAACTATTTAAAGCTTGCAAATTGAAATAAACTTTGTTTTCTTTTTCGATACAGTTTCGAAGCAACTTTATAACTTGATCAAGAAAATTTTCCAATCAGTCATTTCTTTCTTTCATGCTTCTTCTTCGACGAGTAAAAACAAAATGACTGTCGCTTGCTGATTTGCGCGGGAATTTTTGTGCAGAGTTGCCAAATAAATGTCATTTTTAAACGTTATTTAAAGCAACAAACTGTAGAATAAAATTAAAAAATCTAAACCACTTGGAAAAGATACAAAACAATTACATGTCAATAATACAACCAACTTGTAATTTTTGAAAAAAATACCCACATGTTTCATAAAAATACGAATTAAATCTGGCAGAAAACTGAAAGTTTGGCAACTTCGTTCACAACCAACACAAATTGTCGTCTGCAGCTGTGCGCGGGGGTAACGTCTAGAACATCACATAACTAAGGCGAAAGAGAAAATTGAATTGAGTCCTGTCTTTGTCATGAGTTACCAAGGGGGGGTGAGGGGGGACTTGTATACCTGGGATTGGTATAGCCTATAAGTCCCCCCCACCCCCCTTGGTAACTCATGACAAAGACAGGACTCAATGCAATTTTCTCTTTCGCCTTAGTTGTGTGATGTTCTAGGTTTTTCCGTGCGCGGGAGTCTTCTGCTTAGTGTTTCCCAGAAAAAATTGTAATCCACGAGAAATTTAGGCGAAAGTTTCTGCCATGTAAATTGATTGTTTGGATTTTCTATTGAAATTACTGTTACATTTACCAATTTTTAAATATCTATCAGAAACCTGGACAATTACCAAACCAATCAATAAAAGAATAAATGGGTTTGAAATGTGGTCATTCCGAAAAATGCAAAGGATTTTATGCAACCTACTTACAGTACAGAAAAACCAACCAAAATGTTTTAAATCAAGTCAAACAAACAAAGAATCTACTAAAAATATCAAAAAAAATCAACTTCAATTTTTAGAACACGTTCTGCGAAAAGGAAAATTAGATCATCTCTTTCTCACAGGTAAAATCGAAGGGAAGCGTGCCCAAGGCAGACAAAGATTAACCTACTTAAACCTACAAATTTACATAACCAACACACACCTAATACACAAAGCAAACAAGAGAGAATCTTGGAAACTTTTCAGGCAAGAGGCAGTCAAGTCGCTTGCTAAGTCGTTTGCCCATCTGTCTTGCACTCCAATTTTTTTCTCAATTGCTTCGTTGGTAATGTGTTTTTTATAAGATATTTTTAACATTCTTCTATAGCACCAGAGTTGAAAAACATTAATTTTTTTGTGAATTTCTTTGCTGTGGGTCCAACGTTCACTTCCATGTGACATGACTGGTTTCAACGTTTCCATGAAACATTAAAAAAGCAAAACAATAATTTGACAAAAAGATTCTTTTTACTTGAATAAAATGGTAACAAGCTGTAGTTATGTAAGCTATTCAATGCTGTGAATGTTGCTATTCGTAAAAATATAAGTCATATAAAATTTTCTACCCAAGACAACGTAACCCTCACACCATAATCTACGGCAGGAGCGTAGCCGGCTCAAAATTTATGAGAGAGAAGGCAAATAATAATTTTTGCACATAAAAGTTTGAAATTTCTCATTAAACTATTTCAGTGGGAACAATTTCCTCATCACCCCCTCCACCCGACTACGCCTCTGGTGCATGCTGAACATGTTAAATGCAACCCTGTTGCTTGAATGTGACCTAGGGACCAAGATTTTTCAACTTTTTCTTGTAAAGCTTACTTATTGTGCTTTTATGCTTTCCGTGCTTATATCTAAACTAATAATTGCTGCTAGAGCCGTTGTTTTTTAACTGGGCTGATTTTATTTACTTGGCAATTTTTCACTTTATGTTCGTTTTTAACTTGAAATTAGAACACTTTTTAAAAACAAAACTACTTAAAGGAAAACCAATGCAATGCTGGTTTTCAGTCCTCTAAATATAGGCCACCCCAAAATTGATAAAACATTCTTTGCAAAGAAAACTGTGTTGACAAGGTAAAAAAATTTACTTACCTGCAGCAACTTTCCGAGTTTTCTCATAAAGCTCTGAAATAAAGATTTCCCGTTTTTGATATTTTTCACCTGAAAGAAATCACACCCTCATGAAAACTAGGGCTTACGATTGTCACCGTTGTAGGCGTACACACTACACAGCCTACGGCCAGAGGTGGGCAGTAGCGCGCTACTTTTGTAGCGGCGCTACTAGCGGCGATACTTTTTTAGTGAAAGTAGCGGTAGCGGCGCTACTTTTTATTTGGAGTAGCGGCTGCAGTAGCGGCGCTATTTTTTTCCAAAGTAGCGGTAGCGGGAGAGGCGCTACTTTTTTCAGTCGCACTCCCGCTACCCGCTACTTTTTAATTTAAATTGAAAAAAATGCTTGTTTTTTTTGCAATACTGGCGTGGTCAAGCAGCTATATAATCGGCTTGGTTGCAAAGTTTCGGTCTTTTCTAGCTGACATCAACTTCTTCGGCGAATATCTCCGTGTGATGAAGCCTATCTGCCAGGCTTCAGACATTCTCCAGGGTGAGTCCAAGGCATATAACGGAGTCTTGCTTCCAACCATCACAATTCGCGGTAAAGAAGTTCACCGAGATCAGTGATCTTGTGACCTGTGACGAGTTGAAAGTGAAAGTCCTTGAAGGGGTGAAGAAACGATTCAACAAGTGCTTCAACAACATGAAGTGCGTTATGGCATCATGTCTTCATCCCTCGTTCAAGACGTCGTGGCTACAATTTCTGCAGTACGTTTCCACGGATGATGCTGCCGCACTGCGAGAAAAAGTCAAGACAGATGTAATTCGACTGTTGCGGGAGACATCAAGCCAGGTTGATACCGAGAAGAGTGACACCAACACCAGTCATGACTCCAAGGATGTATTTTTTGGAGTGTTTGCGCCATCCCGTGAAACGTCGGTGCAGAAGGAAGCAGCAATTGTGGACGCCTTTTTTTCGAACAAGAGCAAGTCCTTGAGTTTTTCGAATACCGAGTTAAAACATCTGTTCGTTAAATACAACACCCCCATTCCTTCCAGTGCTGCGGTGGAGAGACTTTTCTCTGTTGGAAAAGATGTGCTTAAGTGAAAGCGGGCAGGACTTATAGTGACTCTCATGTTGAAATGTTCGTGTTTTTGAAAGATGCGTAGCCTAACTATAAATTTCCCTTAGAATGTGTGTTCTATAACGACGTTAAAATGACAGCGTAAACGAATGATAACATTCGTTTTCAAGATCATTTTTGCGTCACTAGGGACTTGAGTGTTTCCTAATGTCATTTTAAACAAAAGTAGCGGAAGAAGTAGCGGTAGCGCGCGCTACTTTGGCCCGAGTAGCGGTAGCGGGTAGCGCGCTACTTTTGTAAATTGGTAGCGGGTAGCGGTAGCGCGCGCTACTTTGGCCCAAGTAGCGGTAGCGGGTAGCGCGCTACTTTAAAAGTAGCGGGTGCCCACCTCTGCCTACGGCTTATCGTCATCACAGTTCATGCTTTCACTCACCAGACTCATCGCGGGCGAATAGTCAGTCATGTAAAATCAGTTTATTTCTATACAATCAAGTCTATAGGATTGTCACTAAGATGGGAGGGAAAACAAAAACATTATTATACCGGTAACTATAGTGATTGTTTACATTACAATGTCAAATAGCACATCAACTTCATACAAATCTCTACAAACTCTAAAAATAATCTCTCAAGCCTACTGAATTGTTTAGTTTGCAATTTGTTGTAAATTTTAGACTAGCGGTAGCTTACAGATCTGTGCGTTGCCAACACGTCTACGAGATAAGACACAAAAAAATTGTTAGGATGCGCTTCCCCCTGCTACACTCTGGTTTCTCAGCTCAGCTAAATTAAACGAATAATTCTGTTAGAAAAATAAACTTTGTAATGTCCAAATCGCAGAATTAAAGTAGCCTGTGTTTGAAGGTTACTTTATATAGCCTTGTCAAAGTTCTAATTTAACGTACAAAGTGAAGTATATTTTACCTGGTGAAGACAATCGAGTTTGCAGGGAAAGTCGTTGGAGTGTTGAAACATCGGATTCCTCTGAAGGTGACTGGATACTTGTTGACCTTAAAGAATCTGCAAAGGTACAAACATGTTTGCAATAGGGGAGATGTTCCACCAACGGACAGGGTGCGACCAACGGACCGCCGTTCTATTTCTTAAAATAAAAGTTGGAAGCACGAAAAATGTTATTGTGGTATCGAGATTAACCTTTTGGGTTTTGGAAATCTTCCTTGCGGGGACCTGTGATTTTTTTTTCATATTGTTATGAAGGAAAGTGTGTTTTACAAGGTAGAAAGTAAATTTTGAATATTTTTCTTCTGCAATTTTTTTCACCCATCGGTTTATTTTTTCAAGACTATTTTTTGTTTGCTGATTGCTTATTCATTGATTAATGAAATTGCAATGAGTTAAATGTTTAAATTTTATCCATCATTAAACTAGGCCATAAAATCCAAGAACTATTATGTATCTGACCAACGGACCACCCACCTGTTTAACCAGTGGGTCACTAGCTAATTGTTTAACAATGTCTTCCTTTATGTATTCAGACTAAAGATGTTAGAAATTAAAACAACTAGCAATAAAACAGGGTTGTTTAGTTCTGAAAATCTTAACAAAGCTGTCGAAGATGTTTTGAAACTAAATATTTTTGTTCGAAACTCATCAAAAAATATGATATAGGCTACCACGAACAACGTTGGCTCGTTATGTTAAAGAATGAATCAATGGATAGTGAGAAAACTACTGCACCAACACCCGTGGCTTCTACAAAACACCTTTCTGATATCTTGAAGTTTTCTGCAACTTTAGAAAATATGAGATTTAAAAAAAAGTAAAATAAACACCAAAAACACTTGAATCTTATATTATGAAATTGAATTGAATAATTATGAAAATATGAAATGAAATTTCATAATAAAAGCATATTTCTAATGCTTGTTGCGTATGTTGTTGTGTTGTTTGTATGTTGTTTGTATATTAAATAGTCCAACATAAGCACCAGTGCATCAGCTTTTTGCCAAGTAGAAGTGACCCGTTGGTCGAATAGCAGTGGCCCGTTGGTCGTATAGGGGTTTGACCAACGGGGCACTTTTTATTATCATTTAAAAGTTATTTTTTGGCAGTTAGTAGTCGAAAATTAAAAAGCTTTTTTGGCTGAATATACCAGGGTATGTGACCTACTGTTGTGCCAAAAAAGGAGGATGCATGACCTTTGTATGGACAGAAAATAACAAATATGTGAAAAATGACCCATTGGTGACACATCTCCCCTACGCGCCTCAATTTCGTATAGCAGATTTTCAAAAAAGAACACTTCATTTTATAGATTAACTGTGAGTATAGTCCCAGGTTAAGTATTCACATAACAAATAACGTAATATTGACTTTTCTATAGTGAATGTTAGCGTTTCAAATGTTTAAAGTAGTAATTCATCAATATGTCATTTGAAAATGGTTTTGCAGCCTGATACCTCTGAATCAGGTTTCAATTAACAGCCACAAATTTCCAAAACTAACAATTTGAATTTGTTTCAGAAATAGCCTGCAAAATTATTTTCTGCATTGTTTGTAAAATAAAGAAAATATTCTTAAATAGTCACGTGCTTGCCTAGCTCAGATATCCACAAAAATGTTTCTTGAAAGCTCAACAAGAGCAACAAGGTTTTGAGAGCCTTGAAAGGAAGCTATAGTTAATTTGGTTGTGTTTGCGTCATGTGATCTTTGAACACTTTACATCAGTAATAAGTCTGCTAACAAATCATTGCTAACTTTATGGTTAAGTCACAACTCAGGGCGTATATTAAGGGTTTGGCTAAACAGTTAGATTATTTTAAGTAAATCTATGCGCATTTGCTTTGGCCTTGTAAACTTGTGTAGACCTAGTTTATAACTTAAACATTTTAAGCGGTATACATTCGCTTGCGGGCATGACCGGTGCAAGCCTTAAAGCAGCCGGCTGCCATCGCAGCCATGGCCGCTAAGTAGTGCTTGAATGACCGCCGGTGCTACCTTCTCAGTCGGCCAAATTTGGCCGCCGGTTTCTTCTAGTCAATTATTCAATTTTGCAATAAAATGAGCGTGGATTAACTGTCGAAAATATGTAGGATCAAAGAGTGACGCATAATTAGGTCAGCGCATTATAATCGCCACTGTTGTATTGTCCGGGAACATTTGCTATGGAATATATCCTGCTGCGATCACCAGCTGTACCCGCGCAATCGCAAATGCGTGAGCGCATTAGGCCAACGCGCGACGCGCATTCATCTATTGTGCGCGAATGCGCGAGTAATAGCGTTCAAGTCGCAGATTTACGAGTTTTTGCACGATTATAGAGCAGTACTAGACGAACAAAATTGAAATAAAATAAGACGAATTTTCCGCTTATTAAATGATCTAGAATAAAATTTTATAAAAACCTTTGCGCATTTGCCTGTTTGACTAAGTCTTGTTTGTAATTTCCGACGTTATTTTAACAAAGTGTAAATCCGAAGTGATAATTTACACCGGCTGGCAATATTGCCGTTTTTATGTCGATGCAATGTTGTCAGACATTGAATCGTTGTTAAAAAGGAGAACTAGGTTAGTTGACATCCGAGGGGAAAACACGTGTCTTCATAGTTGAGAAATGTTCCCGCTATGGGTTAGTGACTTCACACCCTAATGGTGACATCATAACGGTATAAATGGTCTGAATTTATGAAAGGCGGTATTCGGTAATGCAGTTGAAACAATTTACTGAGCAGCTGAAACAACTTAGTGTCGTTAGATGGTCCGGCAATACCAGATTACAATCCCGATAAAGCAGTTATTGAATTAAACTAGCATTGTTGCAAGTTTAATTCTATTTACTTGTGCTATCGTTATTTGTATTTTGGCCTCCAAGCGCACAGATTTGGCCGCCGAGAAGGAACTCCCGGTAGCAAGTTTCGAAAAGATACCATTAAAAAATCCCCTTCGAACTTTGCTTGGTAATTACAGAAGATAAAAGAGCATAGCAGTGGTGGGAATCAAACCCACGTCAGTGCAATGACTACCACCGCCCTAACCCTCCGCGCCACGTCAGCGAGTAGTAACTGATGAGTTAATTTAGCTATTATTTGCCTTTTTCCTCTGTGGCTCAAAGGAGATTTTTAATGGTAGGTACCTTTTAGAAAGTTGCTCCCCCGGTAGGCCACGATGGCTGCCGGAAAAAATACGAGTTTTAAGGCCTGCGGTGCACTCTAGGCAAGATTCAATTTCTGCGCCCCATTGCTCAACACTTTACTTTACTAGAACCCAAAAGCTTATTGAAAAGTCCAATATATTCTTTATAAACGTCCTTAAGTTTGCACTTTAATAACATTTCCCCAGAAAAACCTTTTCAAAAATGCCTTACTTTTTAAAGGTGCTTTACTTTTTTCAGAGACTGTCTAAAATTACGCTTGGACTTACCTTCATTCATGCACGAATCCAACATAAGTCCGGATAAGAATTGAACAACGACTGACCAGTGATCGACCAGTAAGTTAGTTTTTACAAATGATATGAAATTATCTAACGGCATTTGATGGACCATGTATAAAGCGCTAAAAAACTCCTGAAAGGTTTGATGTGAAAAATACAAACGTTGGTTACCCTCGAAAAGGCCACAATTTTTATTTGAAGCAAATAATGCCACGACAATATCTTGCACGTCTTTGGTTAAAAGATTCTCTTTTTGAAGATCTTCAGTTGTGATCACTACGGTTCCATTTTTTGTTGCATTGTACGCGATTTGTGACAGTTTAACGACAATTTTATTTGTTAAAGCAATTGTGTGTTCTGATGTTCTGAGGTTTCCTAGCACTCTTTGAAATATTCTGGTCAGATTCGAAATATTTGCAGTTTCATCTGATGAACCAAGTGAAGCTCGTAAGTATAACTGTAACATCAAAGGATTGTAGCACATGGATTCTAGATGAGGGGTTTCTACAGTTAATTTGTTCCAAATTTCATTCGATTTTTGTTCATTATTTATCAAAGCATCAAACAATTTTTTCGTGTTTTCAGACGTTAAGTCTCCAACAAAGTACGTATTTTTTGGTTGACATTTTTTAGGAATTGTAAGCATGGCGTGTGGTCGTGAGGTGAATACAATGTGGCAATTAGTTAAAAAAGTTCCTCGACACAGATTCGACACAAGCTCCTGGTAGGTGAGTAAAGTGTCAAAATTTGATTTTTTCACTTTATCCAATAAATTCCAGTTCACCTGGTCGAATCCGTCAAAGATTAAAAAACAGTTTTGCATGTGATTTTTTATCCAATTGAAAACAGAAGCTTTTTCTTCTATATTCAAGTCAAAATTTACATCTCCAAGCAAAAATTCCTTCAAAGTTAATTTCTCATCATCGCAATCATTCATGCTCATGAAAGGTATCCTCAGAACGAGAAAGTCTCTAGTTTCATCTAGACGCCTTGCCAAGCGCTTTGATAACGTTGTCTTTCCCGCCCCAGGGTAACCGACGATTGATATGAAACTTTGTGACTTAATACGTGAAATTAATTCATCAATCGAAACTTTTTTATCAGATTCTTTAAATTTGACTTGTTTGGTTTTGGGATCATACTGGTCGTCGCTGGGAATGAACCTTCCTTCGTAGATGTCCACCAACAGAAGCTCAGGGTGAACTTCTGGGAAATTCGATGCGGGATTATCAAACCTCGCCACATCCACATCAAATGCCGATTTGTAGAGTTGACCAGTTGTTTCCTTTAGTTTATCGAAGGCTCTGCTTGGATCTGAATTCGTACAACACGTATTAAACTAAATTAACACCTTTGAGAAAGTCAACAAATAGAAATATTTTTCTTTACATAATTCTATTAGTTACTTTCAACAATGAATTGAGATTGCATTTGTAAGATTAATCCAATCAGTACATTAGTAAGACAATCACTTAAAGCAAATTGACATTAAACACGAATGTGTAGGAAAACAAGTTGAACCCTTCGTGTTACTGGACTTTATGCGTTTGTTGCTCAGCAAGGCAAACGCTTTCTCAAAGCTCTAACATTTGTAAAATATTCTGAAGCTTTTGAACACTGTACATAAATTAACAGTTTTGAATAAGTTTAAAAAACAACAGTTTTTTGGATAATATCAGGAGGTACTCTCAGCAATGAATTGAGATTTAATCAAATCAGTTCATTTGTAAGAAAAGCATATTAGATAAGTAACATGTTATATGAACTTGTAATAAGCATGTTAAACCTCTAATGTTATGTTTGTTGCTCAGCAAGGCAAACATTCTCTCAAAGCTCTAACATTTGTAAAATATTTTGGAAGCAGAAAATTTAACTGAAATGTTAAGTGGAAAGGCGTAAAGCTGATGAAAAAGCTGAATGGGTACGTCACGATGACATAGCTCAAGAGCAGATGCAGATTGGTTAAAACTGCAACGTCTTGTAATAAACGTTGGGAATCACTGCTTTTTAAGATGATTCACATTATGATTAAACATTGTGTATGTGACATAATTTTGGTTGCTGTTGTGATGTGATATTTTAACTCTCCACTTTCTTTTGTGGTGTTTAAACAAAACTAATTTTTATTGAAATCACAGAAATCACTCAAACTTTGATGGCACAACGTAAAGACGTCAGCGCATAAGCCTCGTTTTTAATTTAACTTTATCTGAGGCTACCTGCAGCGACACGGGGTTTTGTGAGGACGCCCCACTCTTGTAGTGAAATATTTCACAAAAGGAAATATGCTAGAAATGTTAAATTTGTTGACTTTTAGTTTTTATTGTTTGCGAATTTTTTAAACCAACACTGGTCATTTTTCTACCTTCCTGCCCTTCACAATAAGCATTTCGTCTCAGGTGGCTAGACACTTTCATGCAGTTTTTTAGACATTTTTGCTGCTTGATATTTGAGCAAACAAATTATATGGTAGATTATAAATGCTAGTGCAACTTAATAACTTTGAAATGTAAAAACGCCCAAAAATACCTTATAATACATAGAAGACCTAAATTGATGTTTTGTTCAGTTCAGCATTGTTATAATTCGAAAATATGCGTTCGAAAGCCCAATTTTGAAGCTATTTTCGGGAAATGAAAACGTACGTACTTTCCGCGTATGAAAACAGTTTGTAGCCTACTAAGATAGGGTTAATCTCATTTGTCCTTATTGCTGAAATCCACTCATTTTTTATATAAACATGAACATTTCACAAACCTTCATGATCGCCAGATCGAACACTGGTTTGTTCGGGTTGATGAATGATGTTGATTATGTTTTGCCGCTGGTCAACCTGGACCACTTGTTGATACTGGCGCTGGTCAACATGGACCAATTGTTGATCAACATGTTGATGCTGATGGACATGATGCTGCCGGTTGTCCTGCTGAATTACTTGCTGTTGAAGAACAGCTATGTTGGTCGAGGTTTGTTCTGTAAGAAACAAAACAGTTTATTGTTCTGATGTCACATTTTAATTCTTTTTAGGGATGTCTAATACTAACGGTTTTTATTTAGCAACAAAACCACCAAAACAGCGATGTCAGAATATTGTAGCACTGGTTTCTTAAGCTAGTTTATTTTGTCATTATTGTTAAATTCCGTGGGCAAGAAAGCCAATATTTATGTCCACCTTCAGGCACGTCATTAAGTGTCTTGCGAAATAAACAGCAGCGTGCTCTTCAGCTGTGTCGAACAGGCGCCCTTTCAACTGTCGTACGAAAGTTCTCACCACTCGGGTGCAACCTAGTTCGTACCCTGAAAATATCGAGAGAAAAAAATAAAAAAACCAAAGTCGCTGATCGCAGTTTAATAACACAATGCCGAAGTCGCTGATCGGAGTTTCCGCAAACAACTCGAGAGTTAGGGTTAGCGGAAACTGCGATCAGTTAGGGTTAGAGAGCATAGATTACTCGATGGTTGGAGTTAAGGTAAGAGGAAACTGCGGAAAAATGTTTGCGGAAACTGCGAGGGTTAGGGTTAGAGCATAGATTACTCTATGGTTAGGGTAAGGGTTAGCGGAAACTACGGAAAAATGTTTGCGATCAGCGGGGGTTAGGGCTAGAGCATGAGGTACGAACTAGGTTGCATCCTCACCACTCGGCTATGCAGTCAACCATACAATGGTAGTACAAAAATTCTTACAAACACTAGACGGCGTCATAAGATATTTGAAGAATCGCGTAGACTAATTGTTTAAAATGAACCTACCAGAACTTCTTAGCAATGGTCTTTCAGTCTCTTCAGTTGAAGTTGTTCTGTTTTCTTCTTGATTTTGGGGGAAAGACATTTTTTTTGTTAACTGTTACTCAGCAAACCAAAATAAAAATTAACAAGTAGTTGATGCTACAAAACACAATTGTGCGTCATAATAAACATCTCTCTTCCTTATCAAAGTAAACAAGACAAATCAAGCAACATAAATTAATATGGGCCTGTCTCTTTAGTGCCTGATGCAAATAAATATTGAACAAACCAACACAAACGCATCATTTGAATAATATCATAGTATCGACAGCGGCTCATTGATCTCAATGTTTTGTGTCGACAAACCACCTTGTTTAGCATCAAATGGTACAAACTCATATGCGCGAAATTCATACGTTATTGTTCTAGAACTCTAACTTATCCTCACCACCGAAACAACACTGCAAGTTATATGTACTTTTACTGTTTCGAGTGTGACCAACACTAAATTCAAACCTAAACCAACCAACCAACTTGTTGACTGTGCAGAAGAGCTTGTGACAGAATGAGGGCATAGCCGTAGTTGAGGTGGTTCCCAACAAACTGTAAACACAAGGCAGCAGAAGGAAATTGACAGAGTGCAATCTTCTGATGGCTAACAACGGGGGATGGGGATGACAAAGTTAGAGGTCATCCTAACTATCTAAATACATTGATCAGACACTATGGTTGCTCTTCAAAAGGATTCTTTATTGATTATCATACTCTGTACACGTGGCGATGTACCCAGATTGCCAGGCCAACAAGACACACGTTACCAAGCAGGGATGCCAGCGACAAATTTCCAATAAACTTCAATAGTGTGTAAAAAACACCACCGGCACTCTGGCGGAATATTTTTTCCGCTTTCCGCCAAAAAAGTCATCCGTGAATAAGTGCGAGGCATAAAATGCGACCTGGCCTACTTTCGACAAATTTCAAATAAAACTATAATCCCGCAACACGTGCCACTCAGGCCAGTAACTAGGAGGGGCCAGTGGCGCCGGCAGAGGGAGGCAGGCGGGGCAGCTGCCTCCCAATGTTTTGGGCATCATCTTTTATTATATTATAATTTATAACATAATGTTATTTTTTTTAATATTTGGATCCCAACCTGAAGTCAACTCAAGTTACAATGGGGGGGGGGGTAAAAGCTTTCTCTTTTATTTTAAACTTGCTCTTCTTGCTGCTGTTATTACTACGATTTTGTGATTCTATTCACGTACATCGCCTGCTGCCTGTCACGTAACAATTGTTACCGGCTGTTCAGCAGATTGGCTCTTGCTTGGTTTTGAGTGGTGGCAGTGCATACAGCAGTGGGTCATTCAATTGTCAAGGATATAATTTAGAATTGTAGATTTAACTCAACGAAGTCTACTAAAGTAATACAGTAAGTAACCGGTGGTTTGATGACTATCTCTGACTGGAGTATTCAGAAGCTAAGGATGCCACATTTTGCTTTCCCTGTCGAGTTTTCAACAGCTTGGTATGTTATAGTCCTGTTAATATTAAGTTTATTAGTTAAAGTTTATTCTATTAAACTGCAAGTGTGATCCACCGGTGTTAAATGATTTTTTATTCTTAATGTTTCTTGATCCTATCCACGAAGATTTCATGCGCAATATAATGACGATAAAGTTTAAAACACAAACTGAGCGAACAATTATATGATATACGTATTAAGATGCAAAAAATGCAGTAACTTATGACGAAATAATGCAACTAAAGTCAACATGTTCCTACGTTTATTAAACGTTAAAATACGTTTCACTTGCAGTAAAATTGTTTTCTCATTCTTTTATTTCTGAGGATATTGCTTTGCTTTTTGCCTTTAAATTGGAAGACTTGCGCCCCCGCAAGCAAGATTGTGCATTTTTTACATCGATTCAACGCCCTACAACGTTGAATCGATGTAAAGTCAGCAGATTTAGCTGGCTGGGGTTTGGCGTTTTAATTGATTATTATTTTTACTTTCAGTGAAGCTTGCTTTTACGTCTAATAAACGTAGAAACATGTTGACTATAACTGTATTGTTCCGTCATACTGCATTTTTGGCATCTTAATATTAAATAAGAAATATAAAAAATTGTTCTCTAATGTTGTGTTTTAAAGTTATCATTTGATATTGTGCATTTTCCTTATGAAATCTTCGTGAATAGGAAGAAGAAATATTAAGAATAAAAAATCATGTAACACCGGCTGAGTATTTATTGCAGTTGAACTACGCCCGGTGGCCGTCACAGCACATTTTATTCCTTTAACTTTTATTAGCCTCAATTTTCACAATGTCATAGGGCTAGGCTACGCAATACGCATGTGACCGCCTCTGCGTTTGATATATCTACTACGTTTTGACATCTGTATTTTCCAAGCATGGCAAAACGTTTTCACAGCGTTTTAGTACAGACAGTGGCGTATTTAGAAATTTTGTTAGGGGGAGGCCAAGACATTGTGTCAGTCAGCCGCGCAGCGGCTGAATCGGCGGCTGGAGTCCAATGGGGGTCTGGGGGTAGTCAACGGTAGTACACAGAAAGCTCAAACTTGATGAAAATGGCAGTTAATTGGTTCAAATTTATTCTACTTGGGTTGAAATTAGACTTGTTTGAGCCTTTAAATAGGGGTGGAGTATATCAAAATGTCATATGATGCGTCAGAACGGGGGGAGGGGGTTAGCTGAAACTGTCAGATAAGGGAAGAGAGGGTCCAAAATCAAGAGCGAATCCGCAGAAGTAAGTTACTGTTCCGATCAATGAACCAACAAAAGATATGAAACACTTCAGAACATAAACAATAAGTTAGTCCTCCCGACCTCGAATACCTTTTGAACATTCTCTGCGATTCGCAATGACAATTTACAGTTTAATGCGATGGCTGTGCTTGGCAAATATATCAATGACTGCATCATGCTCGAGTACAATATCCTTATTTAAATACATCTGAGCTAGACCATCCAAACGTGGCTCGATCATGGTCGTGCGGTAATAATTTTTCAGGTACTTTAGTGAACTGAAACATCGCTCATTGGAGGCAGTTGTAACTGGAAGCGTAGCAAAGATTCGAAGTAATAATTTATGGATAATCGGATAAGTGCCGAGTTGTTCAGCCGCTTGATACGCATCCACAAGAGTCGCAGGTCGTTTATCCACAGAAACTGCAAGCCAATTCGCTCTCCATCTTCGCAATTCAATAGTAGCTGCAAAGCAATTGCTTGGTTCAACATCCAGCATTCCATGGTAGAAGTCGAAAATCTCGTCGATCGTGCAGTCCTCATCTTCATGAATCAATGAAGGCAGAAATGTGCTGACTTTAAAAGCTGAGCAGTGCTCATTGAATCTATCGTGAATTTGTGCCATGCAATTGTCAAGAAAAGGAAGAAAAACTGTTGATAAATTACATTGCAAAAAGTATACCCCGCCCCCCGCGCTAGGATGAATCATCCAAGCAATTATTGCGCTACAACTTTTTTTTTTTGCAAAATTTGGAGTTTTAACCTTTCAAATTGAATTTACGGATGTTAATACATTGTTTGCAAGAAAAGCTTTAGCCTATGATGTAATTTCACGTCAAACTGTGCAAAGATGCAAGCCATCTGTAACTGCTGAGATCGCTTGTTCAATCTAGATTTACGTCTAAACAGCTATTCGTTATACAAAACCGATATAGACATATATACCAAAACATAATATATCAGAAATAAAGTAACTTCATTGTCTCAAAGCTTTTTGTTTGACACTCATCAAGATGAATGACGCTACATTTTCTAAACTTTGGGTTGACTTAAAGCATAAAAGTTAATGACTTACCGGAATAAGATCGCTATTTGGATCAACCAAGGAAAACATTGATAAATAAAAAAAAACTGTAATAATCTCGCAAAAAAAAGCAATCAACCTATGTCTCTAAAACAAAGTTTGCCTAATTTTAAACGAAACTGCATTAAAAGAGCGAGTTTTGCCAATATCAAACAGTTAAATATCTCACTGAGATCTATTTGCATGGCTATATTGGCGAGGATATAAATACACTTTGATTGTGCAATTCGAAACTGTTTTTGTCAATTACAAAAGCACTTAGATATCAGAAATATCGTAGTAAGATGAGTTCATTTCTATTATTTTTGCATAATTGCTTTGAAAGTCATAATTTCTTTACAAGTTACGATTCTGCAGCTAATTTCTTGCCTCCATTTTTATGTGCTGGCAAGTGTCTTAAAATGACCTTGTCTGAACTCATCCGAAGAATGATAGATCAAGAAATGATTTGAAAATCAAAATTTTCAAAAGCTTCAATGCTAAATTTATTTGATATAGTGTTGTAGAATGTAGCGTCACAGAAGAGGGTCTAAAAACGTTTTTGAAAAAAAATGATAAAAAACGTCATTTTTGCGACAAAATAAGACAAACTATTAGTAGCCTACTATTTTATAGCAAGCATAGTGAATAACACGCTCTAACCGCTGGAAAATAATTCGAAATGATTTCTAAACGCGTGATTTGTGCTTAGCTTCATCACACCATTGAATAAGATAGGCGTCTCACAAATATACACTAGCATTGCGTAATCACGTCTTACAATTGACACAGATCAGTTCATCAACGTTCCTCTAACTAGAATAATAGAATTACAGGTGAACCATTCAAAACTTGGCTATACTAAACAAGCAAACTACTGGCTACTTCAACGTGGCTGACAGGGGCTCCGGACACTTCCTGGGAGTGGGGGGGGGGGGTAATGTAAGCAGGAGCGGGAACGATGTTCTGACATCGACAGGGGCTTATTGGATTATCGCATCACATATACTTCTGGAAGGTCGCTCCCCAGACCCCGTTCGCATTACTGAAAGCTTCAGTTTCTTGTACAGCGTCTTAGGCTGCATGTTTCGCGCCGAAGGCGCAAAATTTTTGCCTTTCAGCACGATTTAAAATCGAAAAATTCTTTCAACGAATCTGAAATCATGAGCAAAAGCTTTTTAACATTTGCCACATTTTTTTGAGGTTTTGAGACAATTTTGACTGGAAGAGGAGACGTACGCAAAATCCCTCTCTGTATTCTTCCTTGGCTCAAGTCCTCCAAATTTTGCACTTCAGACGCTAAAAGATTAGATTTAAAAGGCCAAAAGCGTTAAGGTCAAAGCCAGGGGTCAAAGCTATAATCTATAAAACTTAATTTACAATTACATGAATACAGCACGACAGCCTGTGCCATAACATCTACAGTGAAATGAAACGTTTCAGCATCTAGGGTTAAGCCTACATTCAACTCAGAAACAAAAAGCTAAAATGCATTAACTTTTACAAGAACTGAAAATAAGGAGACATCTTGATCGATACTACAGGAAGGCCTACCATCTGCGCCGCATAACACCCAGGTAATAGGCTACCTTGTGCCAAAATCTCACAAAAACTATAAAGAAATAACATTATAAACGAACACCTCAACTCAAACAAAACACTGCACTCTGCTTCTATTCTAAGCAGAAAAGTCAGACGATGCCAAAGACTTTAAATCTGTGTGCATTGTTGAAAAAAAAATTCTTTGCAGATTTCATCTACACTTAGTTCATCCAAATACACTTAATGGGCATGGCACATGGCAATGAAATTGAGTCTTGAAGCAGTCATTGTGCTTCGGAGCCATGTTTTTAAGCGGCGTAGCGAGCTAACGATCTTTCAGGTTCTGAAGAAGAAGGGCCATTGACCAATAGCACTTTTACAAGTTTCTCCACACTGGCATAAAACACTTTGACAATAATAGGCCTAAGTCCCATTAACATGTTTCGAACATCGCACACATACTTGATCGGCCCGAATTTCTGACGGAAGTGGCTTAAATCTTGGCCCAAAATTTTCACGTCGAAGCCATATCGTTCCAACGCTGTAACAGCACTGTCGTTGACTGTGCCAGATATTAAAACTTCTTCAAGCATTTGGTGAGTTTTAATTTCTTCGCCATTGAAGCGGTGGGTGAGGCCTTGGCTTGCACTTATCAATAGATGCATAGAACTGCCTTCTGTAATGAGAAGCGAGGTCATGGGTAGCACTTTGCTCACAGCGCTTTCTTGAAATTTGGACTTTAGCTGAGTCTAAGCTATCCACTTGCTGCTGAGATTCCTTGTATAACTGCATAAATTGTTCTTCATTTCTAAGACCCTGGTAATTAACTTTTGAGTTTTCAACCAGCTCCATCATGTCGCTGATGGTAGGCTATAGGCTAAGACTTGATCTGCAACAGGCCAGTTATCTTTTCAAGTGGTTTGAATAAAACTTGGCAAAACTGCAATGCAAAGTATGTCTTGCCTTGCAACAATTGGGAATAAAGGCCTATAATGATTTCGCATTGTTGAAATTTTGAAGTGTGTTTAGCAAGGCTTCGTAGTTTGACAACACTGAAGAAATGGCCGGTGCACGTGTCAGCCATCTTGTTTGGCACAAAGTGTGCAAGCCATGGTGGGATTCCTCCTGCAGGGCGATTTTGAACTTGCCAAACTGATTTTGCAAACTACTTAGCTCTTGAACAATTCCCATAGCATTGTGCAGGTCTATATTGCATATTTGCGTTGTCTTGCGAGTCTGAGTTTCCAAGCAAACAACTAAACAGTTGTGCAACAAAATAAAAAAATGAAAATAAAACACAAAAGTAGAAAAAATATAAAAATTAAATTTCTATCTCTACATTAGTGGGGGGGTAATTTTGCAGTAGTTACCCCCCACTCCAATTGGTGGGGGTAATCACCCCCGCGACCCTCCTCTAACGGAGCCCATGATGGCTGATATTTTTATCCTACGTAAATCTAGCGCTAAAGGTGATTGCTGTTTTCGTCACAGAAATCGGCCCACTCAATGAGAACTAAATTGATTTCTACAATATCTATAACAACACCGTTTCTAGCACTAGTTGCTACGTTCATCTGATGAAATTGAAAGTAAAATTAACAACTAACAAGATGGTTTATTGCTTCACTGACG
Organism: Aplidium turbinatum; assembly: GCF_918807975.1. Lineage (NCBI taxonomy): Eukaryota > Metazoa > Chordata > Ascidiacea > Aplousobranchia > Polyclinidae > Aplidium > Aplidium turbinatum. Next base: position 55,045,709 of record NC_137472.1, read on the forward strand.
TTTCGCGCACCATGACAATGCGCATCCTCAGAGCGAATAACATACAAAATAAAATTTCACCAGGTTATATACTGCAGTGCGATTGAAGGCAAGAAAAAATAAAACACGCAATATTTTAAAAAATTGGCCTATGAGGTGTGAGCGGTTACTTTCCACGTTAAAATTACGTAAAAACTTCTCAGTATTCAGTATAACAACACCATCGTCGCCTTTTTGTTCTATTCGTCGAGTGCTCTCGAAATAGAGCAAAAGCAACAACCACTCCACGCCATGACAAGACACTCAGAATGGCGCAGGCCTCGGGTATATTTATGAACCGGATTGTAATAGCTTTTTGAAAACATTTCGTACGATCACAATTTTGCAATTTTACGTTGAATTGATGTCAGATGGCGGAGCAATGAATCACTTCACCATAGTCAAGTTGAGCACAAGTTCGCTCTGTGTAATGGCAGCGGTTTACCGAACAAACTGACAATATTTAACCACTCTGCAGCTTTATTTCCTTTAAAACTGGCTAGCTAGCAAATACCTTGATAAACGGCGTGATAAAAAGACTTCAAGTTTGCTATGCTACAAAGCTATTTTGTTATCACTATCATCAAAATTTATGAGCACAAAACTTTCAACATCTGAAAAAAAAGTATTGTTTTCTCACATCTACGACAACGTTATTTTTTTATTTGGCCTAAATGAATTTGTAGCTCTTTTTCGTACCAGACGCATACTCAACATATTTAGTTAAAAGACTACCGGTACGCTATATTTTGTATTTTGCAAAACGTCTCCTAGCATGAAATTAATTTAGCACTTGAGTTTTAAGAAAGGAATGATAGAAAATTGGCAAATACGATTGACAATGGCAAAGAAGTAGGCTTTCCCAGCTACCACGAGGTCTCAAAACCAACCAAACAGCAACGCTCGACTGCTTTTCTAAAGAGGAAAAACGCGCCAAGAGCTAAGAGCTACCTCAGGCCCATTATTTATTCATCTCCGCATTCTAACATGAGCTCTTCTATTCAAGTGGCCTAAAACAGTGGTTCTTAACCTTTTAACAGTGGGGACCGGCAAAATTTTTAAAAAATGTTCGCGGACCGGCAACCAAAGATCGTAGTGAATAGAATGAATATTTGTAACGTTTTGTTAACCAAAGTTGTCGTCGCGCACCATAATGCAAGGTTTTGGCATATGATTTGTATTCAGGACGAAAATTAGAATAAAACGGCAATCAAATCAACTCAAACAGAAAAATGTCAATCCATTTCCATACAAAATCAATGTCAGTGGGAAATTTGCTACTGTTACGCTGCCAGTAGCCTATGTGAGGAAAACGAGATATCAAAGAAGTTTCTAAAACACGTAGCTCTGTTTCAGCATCCAGGCGATTTCTTTGCTTTGTAAAAGCCAGACATGAAAAAGAACTGTCGTTTCTAAATAGCTGGTTGAAACAATCACCATCAAGTCGATTGTTTTGAAAGTTAGGCACGAATTCGTTTGCAAGAGATAACCAGAAGTGTGACGATGATGTTTTTCGAATCTGGACTGCAAAGTAGAAGCATAACATATTGTAATTGGATATTGTAATTCATATTGTAATGGATATTGTAATTCAATCAGACTTTCTTTTTCATGAAGATTAAGGTCGCATGTGTTGACATCATCAATGCATGGATTGTTTATCCAAAAGTTTCCATGTCGAGGATCTTCATGTTACGCGAAATGAATCGTTAAAATTGTTAGCCAACTCTTTCAATTGTTGACTCACAACGCTCAGCACCTCTTTTTACTATTTTCACCACTCCATTTCACCAGCATTTTCCACAGCAAATCGAGTTGTCTTCATTCTATTCTTTGAAAAACAAGATCTTTGCTTTCTCAAACTCCGGTTCTGGCAAATTTCCATTGCAGGCCTGACTTTATCCCGGAACTTCAAACTTATCTAATTCCAAATTTTCGTCTCCAACGACTTTGAAATTTTTCAAAATCAAGGACAAAATTCCCCATTTGGTTATGTATTTCTGTGTTTCAAAACTTTTTGAAAACTATTATGTAATTTGTCACAAAAACATTATCAACGGCACAGAATTAGGTCATCAAAAAGTTCACCTTTATTATCAAACAATTTTACGTGGAGATATGTCAGTTTTACAGCTGTGCATGTTTCACAGTGCCATCACAATTTTACAATATGCTAATGACTCCACATTAAAATAAGCTTTGCAGAAAGTAAGATCTTTTGCGGACCGGCACCGGTCCGAGGACCGGCGGTTAAGAACCACTGGCCTAAAAGATTAGCCAGGTAGTCAGAGCACAGCGAAAACGCGCAACACAATCTGTTCATTCAAGCAGAACCAGGATCAGACGTCTGTAACATTTGTCTACGTCACAATTATTCAAATGCATGTTTACAAAAACATGCTAGAGGCCTACTAATTTTAAATTGCCATTACCAAGTGAAAGCCTATAAGGTCTAACTGGTATCAAATGTAGTAGGCTACTGGAGCTATTTGAAACAAACTCCTTGTTTCGTTTTGACGTAAGTTTTGTTGTTTTATGTCAACTCAAAAAGGTCTGTCCATTATTTACGGTTTGAGCACAAGCATATTTCGAAATATCCTGTTTCAATTTAGCACAAATGCAGTTAACTTAATTCATTTAAAGAATTTAGTTTCGAACACCTTGTAAGCCGCAATTAAAAGCTGATTTTAAGTTAATTTCTCACAGCTTACCCTTCAAGAAACATTACTACACCTCCGTAGACCAATGACCAGACTTTTCTTCCACATGGACCTGTTGCGCCGCCCACGCTAAATTTTAAATTCTGTTGACTGAGTACAAGAACTATGAGGCTGTCATAATAGCTTCTTCAGCTGAGATATCTTCACATACTAGGGCAGTGGTTCTTAACCTTTACTAACTTGCCGAACCCTTACGCTAATCTGCAAGCTTTCGTAGAACCCAAAATTTTTTGCTGAGTTCTTAGTTAGCCTAAAGTTAAACAACAGATGAACATATTATTATTATACATCATAAACAACATATTATGCCTGGCGCATGAAATGAATACTGTTAGAAATGTGCTGTCTTCGTGCTTACTTTTATCAATCGTTGTTAATAATATGTTACATTTAAAAAGGTGTGGCAACCATGAGCCTTTCTTTTTGCTTGCATAAACATCTGTGTCTTAATACAGTGAAGAAATATAATATAAGCCTACAGGTCCGGTACTGACTGGTGGCTGGCTAATGATCACTACCGCTGGTCAATACAAAACCTTGAGCAAACCTGCAAACAAAGCCTACAAAAAAGTACAAACACAGTAAAGTAAGCGTAGGCTAAATAATTCCTTTGATTTTCTCAAAAATTGAAAATAGAACTAAATTTTCTTAAACTAAGAGGAAATTTCCTTAAAAATGAGAGCCCTGCTTCTGCTTTTCCATGCAAACGTGAGGAAATTCATGTTTTAAGAAAATCAAGTTTTTTTACTGATTGTTTTTACAATACTTACCGATTATTTTTACAATGTTACATACCGTAATATTACATATTTTTGCATTGTATGTTACATACAGATGGCATCATTACATCACGCGTCAAACACACAGGTGTTTAAAAGTGTTTATTAACCATCACGTAAGCTGCAATCAAGTTTTGGCTGGACAATTTCTTCCAAAAATATTTGCTGATATCCCATTCAGTAGGCCGTGTGTCAATGTTTCAGAGGACGTTCGCGCCGAACCCCTAAAACAGCTTCGTCGACCCCAGGGGTTCGATCGAACCCTGGTTAGGAACCACTGTACTAGGTTGATGTGGGTAAATACAGCCAACGCACAGCCGCTTTCATGGGCTCTATCCAAGGGGGGTGAGGGGGGTGATCACCCCCCCACTCATTGGAGTTTTTGAAATTACTATGACGATTTTAGCCCACTGTCCAAAAATCACCCTCCCGAATTCCAAAAGTGGATAGAGCCCCTGGCCGCTTTAAAGAGATCATTCAACCGAATCTGCCTACTTGTTTAGCAAAAAATATTTTTGACCATTTTGAAGACAACCAAAAACCGAATCATCTGGAATTCCAGTCATTCATTCATTAAAAACAGTTGATATTATTATTATCTAAGTTAAACGGGTGATGATGTTATTGAAAACACTTTTTCCTTAAAATTTTAAAGCGATACATCTAAATAAATACATTGCACTGTACTGAAATCTTCAATATTTGCAGCTAATTGCGAGCAACAGTTAAAATTGTAGCCAAAATTATCAACCTTGTGGACTCGCTGCAGCCTGCTCCTGTTTTACATGATAAAACATGACACTGTTACTCAATTTTAGCATTTTTAAAAACTAATCTCATTAAAATTTTTGCTTCATTACACCAAGGCAAGTCTTGAAAACCTGCAAATCCTATAAACTTGGCGTCTTTTCAAGCCATGCATGTCTACTCACGATTTCGGGCTAAAGATCAAATGAAATTGTTTGACAATTCATTATTTCACAATCTCGTTTGCCGGCACGCAAGGCCACGTTTCTTCTGAAGCTTATTCAATGAATCAAAGCTCGTGCTCAAATTGTCTTTCTCACTTTCATTTCTTCCTTTGTCATCTGTAGCCTATCACTGCAAGATCAAGTAGTCTATCCACTGGCTTGTTGCAATCTGCACCTGAATAAAGTTGTATTGTCTCAACTTAATATTGCCTATAAAACGTTGAATGGTAGTTTTATTTAATACTTCTGGAAACTACCTTGGTTTCATATTATCTGAATTTTCTCAACTAGCTACTCTCTAAGGCGTATATGATCAATCAGAGTTGACTCTGTCAAGGAAACAATCAAAGATGGTCCTGTAACCGGTGGTGTAAATCTTCTAAAATAACTGAGACTTTTGATAAATTCTTATTTCTTTTCGAATTAACATGTGCTTTAAAAGGTCGTCGCTAATTAATTGGATACGCTACTATATTGCATTGTATTATAATCACTGAAATCATATTGAATTGATATTAACAACAATACCGTCTATTAATTTTCAGTGCTTATCTAAGTACTGTAAATTAGTATACTTCGGTAGATGTTCATTGTGTGTAGGCGTCAGTCCTACGTGATTCTATGAGAAGGTACCTACGCTCACTTCAAATGCTCTCTTCGACCCTTCTCCACAATGAACTAACGATTGCTGCCTTTTCGGTGACGTAACACTCCGCAAGTTTAGCAAGCAGTATATTCTTGTCACAAGCGCAGAAGCATCAGTTTCAAAGAGTAAGATATAGTAAGGAAAAGAGAGAGAGATTTAAAAACATTGATTGCGATACCCTTATTCAAATAGAAACACAATGAAGTTAATTTTGTAAACATAAAATAAGAAGTAATAGCTGTAATACAATCATTATTCAGAACCTTCACCTGCTCTACTTAGAACTTAACTTCGTCAAACTATGAAATATAAAGTACCATAAATTATGTTAACTTCAAACATTAGTAATGCAATAACTTCATGCATCTATTCTGATTACCAACTTTCTGATTTTCAAGGCAAAGCGACAAGTATATATATCGTTGCAGTTACAAAGGGAATTTATACAATGTGTTTGAAGTCTATTCCCAATGGAAGAAGTTTACCGCAACAACAAATTGTGACGTCAGAAGTCTGACTTGTGCACTTATTGTTCCAAGATAGGAGAAATAGTTTACAATAGGAAAGAAGGATAGTATACATCGCGTAATGGGCGATTTTGCACTTACATTTACAAAGCACACAAGTTTGGACGTCTACAGGAAATTTGCCTCACACCAGGCAAGATGCCATCCTTTGAAGGATTTAACAATGATGGATTCATGTAGCCAGTGCAGGATGACGAAAACAAATTAAGATTTCCTTTTCGTTACATAGCTTAGAGCAGGTGATTGATACAGGAGAAAATAATCGCACAAGCACACAATACTAAAACACAACAAATTGACGTCTACATTGTGATAGCTGTTTTTTGCTTTGAACATTAAGTCTGTCTTAACAATACTAATACTATTTTAAATGTCTTCATTAAGCAATAAAGTAATGATCGTATGCTCGAATGTTTGTGATTTACACGTAGAAGCGTCATTTACATACCTTTTTAAAATTCAATTTTGCAACGTGTAGGCTACGCAAGGTGACCTCCCTACAGTGGCGACACTCGAAACTCATTGCTATTCTAGAAGCCTACATTACAATTCATCCTAGACAACAAAATTCGTCTTTTTTACATTGCTGCAACGTCTGCAAACATTGCATCAACGTAAAAATTATGAATTTTGCTGTCTGGGATCAAATAAGAAAACTTTTCAAGAATCGGAACTTCACGTTCAAAACCATAATTAAAGTTTTTTTTTCTTGTTTACATACAGTAGAGGGGTAGGCTACTCCATTTGGTAAAAAAGTTGATTTGAAATCGTTTTGAAGCATTTACAAAAAAATTGGTTTCGTTTCGTAATTTCAATTTTTTTCGTTTTAAAGCAAAATTATTGGTTTTGGCTTCGTTTAACATTAAAATTCGTTGAGAGAAATTTCGTTTCATTTAGTTAGACCAAAAAGCAAGTTCGTTTCGAATGGTTATGTTTCTAATTTGCATCATTTAAATTCCACAATAGGCTAATTGTGTTTTGCTTGGCGTTTTTTGTCAAGATGATTGAAATGGTGTAGATCAGGGCTACTGAACTGGTGGACCGCGGTCCGAATCCGGACCTTCTGGGTGTTGATGGTGGACCTTGAGCTTTTGGAAGAATAACCTCATTGCCACATTTCAGGGCTTCTTTAAACAGATTTCTACTGGGAGGAAGCAATATTTACTGTGATTATCCTAGTTGCTGGGGAGCTTCGACCCTCGAACTCCTTAACACTTTCTCAAAAATCCAAGTCGAGTTGAGTTACATTATACCTAAAAAAGTGGTTTGGTACAGATAGTTTAACTTTCGTGGTTGCGTGTGAAATAACTTATTCACCGGACCGCTAAAATTATTTAATTTGTCAAACCGGACCTTTGTTAACATTAGTTGAGTAACTATGGCTCGGCTCATTAACGAAGAATTCAAATGCAGTTTTGCTGTCTGAAAACTTTCTCTCGGCTTATGACCCTAAATGAGTAAACAAAATCAGTCAAGTTGCGAAACTTGTATAATTTATTGATAAAGCTTTCGCCACCGTAAAGGCGGCTTCTTCAGTGTCTTATTCAAATAAAATCAAATAGAATGACCTTTACCCTACAATGTTTTTGTTGAACATTAATGTGACGTTTTTTAACAGTTGAATGTAGCACGAATAGCAGAATACGGATAAACAAAGTCAGATCTCGATTGTAAAATAAAGTTAACTTACAAGACAAAGATTCACTAATAAATCGGTTACAAACAACTGAATGCCAAAACCAAAAGGATCCAGTGCAGCAGAGTAGATGAAACCTCCCACTAAATCTTTCGTCGCTCACGGTACTGAAATAGAAATGTTGTAATGATGTGATAACAAGGTTGGCGCATACCAAGTTTATAGAAATATGGTTCTTCGTGTAGGTTATTGCATGAGCCTACCAACACAAAGTCTAACTTGGTCATCATGTTCTCTTCGGTTATTTAAACCAGGGGTTTCCAACCTGGGGGCCATGGCCCCCTAGTGGGCCATGAGCCTTTTTCAACGGGGCCATGGAAAAATTTGAAAAATAATCATATTTTTAATTTATTATCTCTAAATCCACTCCAACACTATATAACAAAAGAAATAAATTAAAATTTTATTAAAATACTACATTGTAGTACATTTTTCCCAATTCTTCATGAAATGGTCTTTAATTCCCGGTTGTTTCAAAAATAATATTTTTTTTAATTAAAATGACGTTTTTTAATTTTTTTAAAAGGTTGAAAAAATAGGGGGGCCATTGATTTTTCAAAATTTTTAAAGGGGGCCACGCTGTAAAAAAGGTTTGAAACTCCTGGTTTAAACAAAACTATTTCGTTTCATTTCGACACAAAATTCCTTGTCTTTCTTTTATTTTGAAACAAATTAGTATGATACAAAGTTGCGACTTGCAAGTGTTCATTGTTTAATACATAAAATATTTAAAAAGTATTTCTTCGCATTTCAATCAAAAGTCCATGTTGTGACGTAATTTTGTTTTGATAAAAAGCCGTTTTTGAGCAGAGTTCTCAATAGTGTGCTTTTATGACGACAAAATTTTTTGAAACTCACCCACAGAAAAAAACAGAGAAAGCGGAACAGGTTATGAATTTTTGTAACCTACGGTAGGTAAACAGGTTCCTCACAAACAAAAATAAGTGCCTGCTACGCAAACCACCAAACTGAAATCACCATCAGGTGAGATGTGAGAAGATCAAAAGAACACTGGTTAGACACCCACCAAAAGCACGTAGCTACGTCTGGGCAAGACAATTCCCGACGTGTTTGAAGTCGAACTCAAAGAATAATTTTCAGTTTGTTATAAATCTCAATCACCGAACACAATACTAGGATACGAGTTACAACAAACGTAAAGTTTTAAATACTTTGACAATGTTTACATTTACATGATCGTTGTCCAATAATAATTGAATCGCATTCACCATACCAAGACGTGGATTTTTCCCCAACCAGCAAATCACTCCTTTTTGACATTGATTCAACATTTGTGTATTGAGAAGACACTTAAAATGTGACATGCTTGAAAGTGGACGCAAGTCTTCCCTACCCGGCCATTTCATCTAAATTCTCAACTTCCAGTTGTGTAGCCTAACTTATCAGTGGCTTTACCTGGACAAGACAAGGTGCAAAACCGGTATTTCAAACACACAAGCTGCAAATTTTGTTGCAAACTAACTGCAGTATTGTCAAACTCAAAGGTACCAACAATTGAGAGGGAAAAATGAAACATCTTCAGACTGAGTTATCTTACTCAATGACTCTCTCGGTCTGATTATGCAAATAAGCCGGTAATCAATAAAAATCAAGTCAAAAAAATCACCCTGGAAAATATATCTCCAACCAAATAGTTCCAATTTTTTACTAGAGGGCATTTTCCAGAAAAATTTATCTGGGGTGTTATGTACCAGGGTGGGTTTTTACCTAAAGAAGCGAGTCATCATGCATTAAGTATCACTGAGATCGTTTTTTTTCGGGGAATATTTACCAGGGTAGATTTTTTCTGGAAATATATTTTCCGGAGGATTTCAAAGAGAACATTGCCTATATTCAGATAAATCTACTCATTTTTGATGCTGCTAAGCTGAAACACTGCTGTTACGGATCCCCTTCATATCTGAGCGTTCTTGCAACTGTTAAATTCTTTATCGATTGTCGATCAATTAATCTCGTGACGTCATCTCGCGGTCGCTTTGGAACTGTCTTTTAGATACTGACATCGCTAGAGTTAGGACGTATTTTTGCTGTCTCTTAATTACTAGACAGTGGTTGTTTCAATAATTGGTAATCCTTTCATCAACCTCATCACTCGAATTAAGTTGGTCATTGTTATTCCTTTAAGTGTTTACATCATAGGCTTGAGCCACAATTATACTGTGTTACCCATCTCCTTTGGTGATTTAACTGAGTGTGGTATTTTAGACAGTGTGGGTGTCAAGTCAGGAATAATTAGGTACAGGTTGACGACTGATCTACCAGACTATCCACTAAAATTAAGTAGTCGAGCAGCGGCGGTAACATCATTACCAATTATTGATTGATTAAAATTGTTTTGCGTAAGTTAAAGTACGCTAGTTAATTTTGGTTGTAGACTACTCCCTGGAAGTGAAGTGTTCTATTGGTGCGGTAAGTTGTTCATTGTTTCTTTTATTTGATTAATTTGTTTACTCTGTCATTAACTGTGTGATGTCTGAGCCTGAAAGGATTGCTCAGCAAGATGGTTTGCCTCCAAATGTGGAAACCAAGCCAGACGTGTATGCACAGCTGAACGACATGCGTGCAGAGCTGGCAAAGGCTACCGACCGCACAGAGGCGTTGCTGTCTTTAGTGCAGAATCAACTCAGCAATAAGGCTAATTCTAATGTTGAAGGTAAAACTGAACCGTCATGGTCATCTGGGGCAGCCAACCAGTTCGACCAGGATGAGACTTCTGGCAGTAGTGGTACTAGCAGGGAGCAATATCAAGTTATAGATGCGCTCTCAGGTCACGACCTCTCTCCAAGTCTGAAAAGCGAGGTTCAGTTTCATGGCAAAACCACAGTGCCGCCTGACTTTCGCGGTGAACCACAATTGACGCCCGGTTATGCAACTAGTTATGGATTCTCAAGAAGAGCAAGTGCGCCACCTGGCTTCCAGTCCAGGTCTGATGTGCCCAATATTTGGTCTGATAATCAGGGTCACATGCCCAAAGATTGGACTCCTAGACAGACTAGTTATTTACGCTCCGCACCCCAACCCAGTCGGCCTTATATGGCGCCTACATCACCGGCTGTGCAGCTTCCCCAGCTGCAGCTGAGGAAATTTAGTGGGGACATTGGGCAGTATCCATCCTTTGTCCAAGAGTTTAAGGCATTCGTTGAAGGCAGCTGCTATGATAGTCATAGACGGCTATTATACCTGCAGATGTATGTCACCGGAGAGCCAGCCAGGTTGATCCAAAATTGTAATGTCTACCCAGACAAGGGGGAAGGATACTATAAAGCATGGGAGCTTTTAAATAATCGGTATGGCAACAACCTCAGGATGCGGGTGAAAGTTAAGGAAGAACTGATAAAGGGTCCCAAAATCCGTTCATTAGACTCAGAGCGACTCAATGACATGGCTCTCCGGATGAACAATTGCAAATGCCTTTTTGAAGCAGGTGGCAACTTGGGAGAACTTAACGGTTCGGAAATATTAAGCCTCCTGTTAGCTCGCTTACCCCTAAAGCTTCAAGAAAGGTTTGCTGAGTTGGCATTTCACAAACAGCGTGTAGGGGAGCAGGCCACTTTTGTAGATCTTTTGGAGTTAGTTAACGATGCAGCTCGCTATGCCGAAATGGAGTGGGCTCAACAGGTATTTAAGGCACAGGCAAATAATGACTTCCATTTGAAAACACACCAGAAAGAACACAACGGAAGGACAGGATATTGGCAGTCTCCAACAACATGACGGGGAATGTTAAAACTTCTGTAAAAAAGGAATGTCCTGTTTGCAGTGAGGACCACCCCATCTGGCGTTGTAATACTTTCCTAGAGACATCCATATCCGACCGCCGCAATTTGGTGCGTGAGTGGGGACTTTGTTTCAACTGCTTAAAAGGGGGTCACCTTGCATCTAAATGCAACTTTAGGAAGCATTGCCAGAAATGCCATCAAAGACACAACACTCTACTTCATTACGACGGCGAGCAAACAACTGCACCTAACAAGTCCCTCTTTGCATCGACGCCGATAGAAGTACCTACCCACCCCGTTTTAAGCATTGTACCGGTAAAGGTTTGGGGGGGTGACCAGGAACAAGCTATTTGTACCTATGCTCTTATGGATACCGGCTCCACCACAAGCATTTGCACTCAACGCTTGGTGAAAAGATTGAGGTTAAAAGAATCCATTGGAGGTGCATCTCTCCAAGGCATTGGTAACTCGGCCACCTGCCATTCTAAAGTCAAAGCGCTGCACATCCAGGGAATGGCAGAAGATGAAGTCTTTGCAATTCCTTCGGTGATGGTACTACAAAAACTACCTAATCTGTCAGACAATATCCCCTCTAATAAGATTTCAGGAGAGTACAATCACTTAAGGGACATTCAATTTCCTAAACTGCCTTCACAACAAGTGGATTTACTGATAGGCATGGATGCCCATGAGGTCTTCCGTATTAAAGAGCAGCGCTGTGGTAAGGCTGGTGAACCATTTGGGTGGCATACAGCAATTGGATGGACATTGTTTGGAGCCGAATTTGAAGAAAATGTCAACTCGGATAGTGGTGGCACTGGCATCAGCCTTACGGCAGTGAAAACCTCGGAAGGGCTCCATGAACAAGTGCTGCAGTTCTTGGAACAAGATTTTAAGGATGCCGAAGAGGTCCAACAGGTGTCCATGTCCAGGGAGGATCAAAGGGCCTTATCAGTCATGGAAGACTCGGTTAAAAAGGTTGGTGGCCATTATCAAATGAGACTCCCCTGGCGAGATGAAAACGTACCCCTCCCAAATAACCGGATTGTGGCAGAGCGGCGCCTTCAGTCTCTTAAAAACAAACTTGTTTGTAACGAGGAGGTAAGAGGCTTATATGCTCAAAAAATTAATGAGTACATTGTAAACGAATATGCCAGTCAGGTGACTAATCCCACTCCTTCAGATCGTACATGGTACCTCCCTCACCACGCTACAGGGCCGAAGTTTCGAGTGGTTTTTGATTGTGCTGCCAAATACAAGGGAGTTTCCCTTAACAGCACACTGCTGCAGGGTCCAGACCTCTGCAACAATTTAACCGGTGTACTTCTTAGATTTCGTCAGGATCCAATCGCATTCATTGCAGACATCCGCAGTATGTTCCACCAGGTGCGAGTGGACCCTGCAGACAGAGATGCTCTCCGATTTCTTTGGTGGCCTGATGGTGACCTGGGTAAGACGCCGGCGGAATATCAAATGAATGCATTTCCCTTTGGTGCAACATGTTCGCCTAGTTGCACCTCTTATGCACTCCTGCAAACAGCAAAGGATAATGCCACCGGTGCATGCAAAGAGGTAAGAGACACAGTAGGTAACAGCTTTTATGTCGACGACCTCTTAAAATCATGTGGTAGTGCAGATGAAGCTACCAAACTAATAAGTGAGCTTCTTCCATTGCTGCACAGTGGTGGGTTCCATCTGACCAAGTTCGTCGCGAATTACCCAGATGTTTTGAGTTGTGTTTTAGACGATGACATCGCCAAGTCTGGACCGGATGTTTCACTGCATGACGAGACAGTTGAGAAGGCCTTGGGTGTTTTCTGGAGCACCTCGGCAGATTTTCTCAAGGTCCAAGTTGACGTGAAGGAGAAGCCAATGAGCAGGCGAGGACTTCTTTCCATGATTAATCAGGTGTATGATGTCTTAGGCATAGTTCAACCGTTTGTTTTGCCCATAAGGAAGCTTTTACAGGAATCGTGTCGAGATGGGAGCGGCTGGGATGACATCATTTCAGAAACTGCACGCCAGCAGTGGCAAACTTGGTTGCATGGACTACCACAACTGCGTAACGTCTCTATACCACGCAGCTTTAAATTGGCCGACAAGGTTTGCGTTAGCATCGAGTTACATGTTTTTTCTGATGCGAGCACTGTGGGGTATGGTGTGGCCAGTTACATTCGTATTGTGTATGCTGATAATTCGGTAAGTTGTGTCTTTTGTATGGGAAAATCTCGAGTAGCGCCTTCTAAACCTGTGACTGTACCCCGACTCGAGTTAACTGCAGCCACTATGGCCGTGAAACTAAGTACGTTTATTTGCAACATGCTTGAATTTGACTTTAACAACGTGTATTTTTGGACTGACGCTACCATTGTGCTCCAGTACATCCAGAATTGTGCCTCTCGCTTTCATACGTTTGTGGCTAATCGGCTTCAGGTCATTCATAACTACTCCACACCTGAACAATGGCGTTATGTTCCCACCAGTGTCAATCCGGCTGACATTGCCTCTCGTGGGTTAATGCCTAATCGGGTCGACACTGCTGGACTTTGGTTTAATGGTCCTGAATTTTTAAGTGAATGTGTAAGCAATTGGCCGCAGCAGCCAGACGTGATTACAGTGCCATTGAATGATGATGATGAAATGAAGAACGTTTGCATGGCTACTACCGCAGCTGCGGAAGACAATTTGCTGAAACTGCTCCTGATGCGTCACTCGAAGTACTGGAAAATCCAAAGATCAGTGGCATGGCTAAAGAGATTCAAAGCGTATATCTTGTGGAAACATTCCAGTTCACCACAGCCGAAGGTTGGTCCACTTACAGGCGCAGAGATGTTAGCAGCCACTACCGACCTCGTCAAACTTGTACAGTGGGATGATTTCCCTGAAGCAATGACAAGATTACAATCTCTACCCAACAATGAACTTTTACCTGACAGGGAGTTGTGCAACAATCCAGCACTCAAGCCACTACGGAAGCTTAGTCCCATTCTGTTGGACGGTGTATTACGAGTAGGTGGACGGCTGAGGAATGTGGATCTACCTTTAAACATCAAGCATCCCATGATTCTCCCACCCAACAATCCGTTAACACAAATGCTAATTTGCAACCGGCATGAAGAGTCTGGACATAGTGGAACTTTGCATGTTTTGAACTCTCTGATGTCAACCTTCTGGATCATTCGTGGTCGTGCGGCCGTACAAAAGGTTCTAAGCTCTTGCCTTCGTTGTCGGGTGTGGAACACTCGCGTTGGGACGCAACGTATGGGCGATCTCCCAGAATCAAGAACGGAAGCCGGAAAGAAACCCTTTCACTCCACTGGCGTCGATTTGATGGGCCCATTGCTTATTAAGCAGGGAAGGAGTACCGTCAAAAGGTACGTCGTTCTGTTTACTTGTATGGCGTCACGTGCCGTCCATTTAGAAGTCGCCGAATCGCTGGAAGCAGCTGCATTTATTCAAGCATTTCGAAGGTTCATTTGTCGGCGTGGCAAACCAGAGGTTGTTTTCAGTGACAACGCCACCAACTTTAAAGGCGCCGAGCGTGAGCTGAACGACGGCGTGAAGTCCTGGAAGAGTGCTAAGTTCCAACATGCAATGACTCAAAGCGAGATCGAGTGGAAATATAATCCCCCAGCCTGTTCACACTCAGGTGGTGTCTGGGAACGTTTAATCAGATCGGTTAGAAAGCACATGCGCCTCATGGTAGGGGAAACCAGCTTAGATGATTTCGAGCTGTCAACTTTGATCAGCGAAATAGAGCGAATCTTGAATGATCGGCCCATTACTGACGTTTCAACAGATCCAAAAGACTTTATGGCTTTAACACCAAGTATGTTGCTTACCGGGACGCTGGAAACGGTCTTGCCGAGTGAAGTGTCGACGAAGAGAGATCTGTATCGACGATCCTGGCGCAAAACCCAAGCTGTTGCGGACAAATTTTGGAGTCGCTGGCTGACCGATTATTTGCCAATGCTCCAGCCTAGAAACAAGTGGTATGGGACCTCACCAAACCTGGAGATTGGTGACCTGGTGTTAATAGCGGACGATAATGTCAAACGCGGCTGTTGGCCCAAGGCTATAGTGAGAGAATGCTACGCTGATTCGGATGGCCTGGTACGTCGGGTGCGCGTCCAAACTGCGGACAATGTATTGATTAGAGACGTGAGGAAAATCTGTTTGCTAGAAGGACATTTGGGCACTCAGCCCTCTGTGACATGAACTGTTTCTGCTGCGGCTTCGCTGATCGATAATTTTGTTTGTTATATGTATTAAGTTAGGCATTGCTATGTTTCACTAGGTGGGCTTAACCTGTCTTGGATTGCAGTGCCAATTACTCGTTTTGGTAGCACTGCTAATAGTGACACACGACTGCTACCTTTAGGTTTAGTCTGCTAATTTTATTTCTTGACTGCTCTTTGAATTTGATATCATTTTTGTTTTTAGTGTCTGTAACCAATGATCTAACTTTGGCGCTATATAGGGCGTACTGGATAATCTTGTCATAATTTTGTGTTGCCTTTATTATCCTCATTGTGTGTTGTAATTATGTAATAGATCAATGCGTTCAACCTTAGTTACACTGCTGTTTTCCGTTTGGTTACAATAACTACCTGCATGCTTGTGATTATTCGTTGTTAGTTACTTTCATACGTTAGGTTAGGAAACTCCCCACGCTGCCTCGCCTCTTGCATGATACCTTTCTCTAATTATGTCCTTGCCATTTCTAATTTAGGAACCGTGTGCCTTGATTGCACCGAGTAGTTTTGTCCATTTACTTGTTATAGTCGTAGTGTAACATCTTTACATCTACTAGGTAGCTATCTTGTTACCGCTCTTAACAGTCGTGCTTGACTAGGTAGCAATCTTGTTACAGCTCTTGACACTCGTGCTTGAATGTGTAGTATCGTCTTGTGCGTTTCATATTGTTTGAAGGATCCGTTGTTTTGTAAAAGGTCATGCCCTTTTAGGGGGCGGTATGTTACGGATCCCCTTCATATCTGAGCGTTCTTGCAACTGTTAAATTCTTTATCGATTGTCGATCAATTAATCTCGTGACGTCATCTCGCGGTCGCTTTGGAACTGTCTTTTAGATACTGACATCGCTAGAGTTAGGACGTATTTTTGCTGTCTCTTAATTACTAGACAGTGGTTGTTTCAATAATTGGTAATCCTTTCATCAACCTCATCCCTCGAATTAAGTTGGTCATTGTTATTCCTTTAAGTGTTTACATCATAGGCTTGAGCCACAATTATACTGTGTTACCCATCTCCTTTGGTGATTTAACTGAGTGTGGTATTTTAGACAGTGTGGGTGTCAAGTCAGGAATAATTAGGTATAGGTTGACGACTGATCTACCAGACTATCCACTAAAATTAAGTAGGCGAGCAGCGGCGGTAACAACTGCGTTTCCCACAACTTCGGATCGGCGTGAGTCACATGGTTCCCAACTATGACTTTGTTCTTTAGCGACATAATGCAGTTGGTATTGTTCTAGTGATCTAGTCTAACCACTGATATATACAGTAGCTTAATAGATATAAGCATTTTTAACATTACAAGTTCAAACATTGCATAGCAAAAAAAAACTTTGCATAGCAAGAAAAATGCAGTAACTAAAAATTAAAATTGATAATATAGCCTAAATAAGCTAGTTCTCAAATCGACCACGTTCTATGCGATCAATAAGCGTGTTTCCTTTACTTGGTCTGGGCCGGGCGCAGAGGGGGCGAAGCCATGACATAGAGGCTAACCCCCATGCCTAGGGTTAGTTGAAAAATACCAGTTTACTGCACACTAATTAACTGTATACCGTAGCTACTCTTTTTTCAACCAGCAAACATTTACATGGGGTTGTAAGCAATATAAGTTTATTTGCTTTGAAATCAAAATGCAATGAATTCTACACCTACTGTAATCACCGTAAAAACGTTTTTTTAATAAACTCGATGTTAAAACTTGTGATATCGTATATACTGCACTTTCCAAGTTATTCAAACTAAAATTTTACCAGTAGCCTATGTCTGCTTAAACAGCGGTTCTCAACCAGTGGGCCATGGCTCACTGGTGGGCCATGGGGACTTTTTGAGGTGGGCCACAGACCTATTTAAACAAATGCTGGTTTCATAAAAACATTTGTGTCACAATAATTAATTTTACACTTGTGTGTTTGTTTTGTAGTTTTTATTTTAGTTAGAACGAATAATGTCGCTGTTTTTTGCTACAGAGTGGTAATTTTCATTCTAATTATTGACATAATCGTTTTGGTGGCTTGATGCAATCAATCAACTCTACCTTTTATTGCGTCATATACTGACATTGATTTTAAGCTACTACAACGATATGGTTCTCAAAAAATACCACTTGGCTCCTTAAGCAGAAATTTGTAACTTGAAAGAAGGAATAATCGTTTTGGGAGAAATTTTTAAAACACTTTATAATGTACCGTACTTAATGGGCAACTTAAATCGTGATTTCACTCAAGCCATAACTGAAAGCGCAGCCTACGGTACTTGAACTTCTGCAGATCTGTTTTTAGTATTTTTTTTAATTAGTGGGGGACCAATTCATAGTAACTGAGGCTGTCAAAGGCGGAATACGGCATAAATTTTGAAAACCACTGCTACTACAAGGTGCATGTGCTGTGTGCTTCAGCTGCAGTTATACAACTGATAAGGAAAACCTCGTTTGCATAAAAAATAGTGGGCCACAGAAATATTTGCTTGATGAAAATAGGCTACAAAAGAAGAAAGGTTGAGAACCACTGGCTTAAAACAAGTAGGCTACATTTGAACTTATACTACTTACTATCACACCACGACGATATACTCGTATCATACTACATCGTCATACTGTTATCAAAACATTTTCCAATTAGCCCCATTAGCATATGACAAACTATTTTCCTGAAATTTTCAAGCATGGTGCATTTGACTAAAATTTGTTTATTTTTTAGTGTTGTAGAACACCTACAGCTGGCACTCACCAAAAAACTTCTGCCTATCTTTAACGACATCGACGCAAAAGATAACGCCAAAAATTTTACTTCAAAAGTATGAAAATACAAAATTGTCAGCCAAACAGGCAGAACAAACAAATAAACAAATCGAATCTAACATGGATTACGGTATGTGTTTTTATAAATTACATCACATGGTGGCAGTAAATATTTTAAAAAGTCATCGAGAGTTAAATTGTCTGCCATACGGTGTCGCAGGCAGCTGTAACATTTGAAAAGACAACACATTTCTTTTTTGCCTCAAAGCAATCCTCGCTGTTTTCGGTCAAGAGTGTGACATGATTTTGTTGGAATGTGAATGTGAAAAAAATTGTTTGATCAGATCACAGGAATATCTAGAACAACGGGATTGCTGACTTTGCAAATTTCGATAAAGCGATGGACACTAGAAGGGTCAGCGCTGTTAACGCCCGAAAATGAAAAAGTCGAAAGCGCGTGTCAATTACGCTGTTGAGAAGTCGCCTTTTCTAGATATCCCTGCTGCAAAGCTAAAATAAGGTCTTGAAAGTTGGCACTCATAGGCATCTTCCCTAGCAACGCCCATAGCAACAACTAATGGCTGGCCTTGTCTATAACTTAAGATCATCATTTTAAAGCAAACTTTTGCTGTTAGTCATCCAAGACTATTGAGTATTGAACACAGGATTAGTTTTCATATTTAATTGATTATTGCATCACTTTTGGGCAAGTTTTAGTCATCAAAAATAGGAAATAAAACAAACATGAAAAGAAGTAAGAGAATTCAATTTCGTGGTATATTGCTAAACAAAGAAAGTTGGATAAGGTTGGTTATAAGTTGGTCACAGCGGTAAACCATAATCTCTTCGTGGGAAAATTGTAACGTAAGATTCCCGAATCCGTTCGTCTGCATGTAATGACCGAAAAAGAAACACTCCTTCGAAACGTCTATTCAAATTTGTATTTCTGTAAAATTAGCCACCTGGCTGTCGAAATTGGATGTAACGCCGTACACCACTAAAACTTGTCATTACAGAACAGATTACTTAGACAAAAGACGGAAAATTTGTCCAGCTAGCAAGCACCAAGCAAACAGTTAAATATGCGACTGACTTCCAACAAACAATTTTACGAATGACTAGAATAATTAGCGATATCTCAAATGCACGTAGACAGTAACTGTGACGCAATAATGAAAGACATTGTCACGCAATTTAAACCGTTGTTCAAAGGTAGTGATGCAATATTTCATCAGGTCTTACTACCGATGGTGCAATATTTGGACATTTTCTAGCAATTTCCATGACGTAAGATGCCAGCTAGGTTAAGTAGACCATAACGGTTTTTATATGACGTTTGATTTGGTGAAAATTGTCGGGAACATAGCGGCCCCTAGTTATGACAGTCTGACATAGCATAACTAAAAAAGAATTGACGACAATTGTGAGCCAATGAATAAAAACACACGATACACAAATTGTTTGAATCACTCACGTTTATGTTAACACGTAAATACAAAGGGCATACAAAGAATGAACAACAATACGAATAATACACGACGATACATGAAATTGGTACCATAGGTACACGCTAAAATGACGCTATATACAATGGTTGCGATAATAACCGACTGTTCTGGGCTCAGACAAGTGTCGGCCACCGCAGACAAACCAGGCTCAAACCCTAACGCTTAGGTGTTCTTTACGGGGGCGAGGCACGAAATATCCCTCAACACGTAGTCTACTTTCACTTCCCCCGTACTCTCATCATAGTTGCAGACGGCAACTTTAGCTCTACGAACCACAGGCTTCCCTTTCCTAATTTGTGGAACTACCTCATGCACCCTCCCAAGTTGATACTTCCCACGTTTACCAATGTCTTGGATAGAACCCACCACTACAAGTTGACCAGGCTCCAAATTCTCGGCCATTTTTAGCCATTTTTTCCGGCCCTGAAGCCCTGGCAAGTAAAAATCGATCCATTTACTCCAAAACTGCTGAGAAAGTGACAAATTGAACCGATAGTCCCTCCTTAGTTGGTCACGATCATGTGGCTGCCCAACAGCACAGTATGGGTCTAAGTATGGGGTCAAAAGTGAGGCAGGGGTGATGACAGTAAAATCTCTAGGGTTGTCACTCAAAGGTACCAAAGGGCGTTCGTTCACGATCCGAACGGCACTGCCTGTGTACGTAAGCAGTTCAATAAAATTGGGCTTACGTACTGAAGAGTCCAAAATGTGAAAAAAGTACCTAATCACATCGGCCATAAAACCAAACCTACCAAGTCGCAATCTAGCCAAGACATCTGCCAGAGGGTTTAACAAATCAGGACACGAAAACATCACATCATTAACACAAGTTCCTCGAAATTCAGACTTGCCATCGTAAACAATACGCTTTTTTAATTGTGCCGTCACAAAGTATGGTAAATACCATTCAAATCCCTTTACATTTTCTGCTTCACCAGCACACTCAATATAGCCATTAGATTTAAGATCTTTCATGGTGTCAGTAAGGAAATCACGAAGTTCAGGTTGTTTTAAAGACTTCTTCCTTAAAGCAGCAGCTCTATCTGACGCCAACACAAAATTGTTAGGTAAATCAATATCTTCCTTCAACGGTACAGATATCTCAAATCGACCATCTTTCAACTCAATATTCGGTTCAACAAGTTCTCTAGCCAAAATATCATTGCGAGACAATTCACAGGTTTCATTTTGCAAGGTCAAATCCTGAATGACTTTATTCAGGTCTGCTATTTCCATATCACGAGACTCAATTTTACGCTGAAAGCTAGAGATGACATCCGACTCTGAAGACGTTTGCACTCTGCACACGTTAGCAACGCTTTCAGCTAAGGGTGACTTACCACCACAAGCCAACCAACCGAGAGGAGTGAGCAAAGCATGTGGTTCACTACGATTCTCACCAACACGCTCTTCTTTAGCACACATCAAATAAGCGTTGTCGTTTCCAATCAGTACATCTACAGTACTACAATCATTCAAATGAAACATATTCACGTCATGAAAATGACGAAAACCATTTAAATCCTGCTTATGTGGTAAAGTTTTAACATCGTCAATCCAAGCTGGGTTAACCACCGAAGTTATATCACAAAACAGTTCATTCGTCTCTAACGACTGAATGTTGAGTTTAACAAGGTCAGCACAAGTAGGTTTCTGACCAGCCAGAGTATCCATTTTAAACGACGCTTTGTCATACGGTTGAACGTCAAGTTCGCAGACCAAATCACTCGAAACAAAAGTCAACTGCGAACCAGGATCATGCTGACAATACACCAACTTCGATTTGCCAGTCATTGGATTCAAAACACGAGCAGCAGTAACGCGGTTAAAAGCTGCTTTAACATTTCCAATCTTAACATTACGCACTGGAACTCTGGCACCAGCATCATCTTTGCCAACCGAATCCAGAGAATCACAGGACGTCACATAAAAATCATGCAGAAGAAAATAGTGTTTCCTATCGTTGTTAGGGCCACACTTACGACAGTTGTTTGCATGAACGCAATCCCTAACCATATGCTGGCGCAAACAATTCAAGCATTTGCCAGCTTTCACAATAACATCTCTCCGATCTTTAGGTGTCAAGCGCAAAAATTCTTTACAATTAGACAAAAAATGATATTCAACTTGACCACGTGACGAACAATAAAAACATGCCGGTATGTCTCTACGTCTGGCCACACCACCGCGCGGTGCGCCAACAGCAGTCGAGTACTGCGAACTCCCTGAAATCACATTATCATGGGGTTTTACCGACGTCTGCCTAACCGGACATGAAGGCAATTTTCCTTTGCCAGACTTTTTAAAATGCTGCGACTCACCAGAATCGCCCATTAGCATAATCCTAAAATCAGTCGACTTGCGCGTTTCCTCCCGTACTACAAATTCAAACAAACTCTGAAAAGTAGGCTCATCAGTACCACCATACTGATCACCTAAAAAGTCAAGATAACGCTGCTTAGCGTCAAACGGGAGTCGCTTAGCCAAATCCAAAACAAAACGTCCTTCCAATTTGTCACGCTGACCATAAGCTTGCGCGTAAAGCAGACACTGCGACAATTCATCTTTAAACTCTTTCAGATCACTGGAAGAGGTCGATGTCAATTTTCTACCATAGCGATACTTTCTAATTTCCGGTTCGGCAAAAAGACCTCCACGAACCCCAAAACGCTGGGACAAAGCGAGCTAACGACATTTCTATCCTGTCTTCTTCTGACAAGCCAGGAGTGTCGGAAACCAAATTAGCAATCGTTTGCGCAGCTGTTCTAACAAAAGCTGCTTGTAACAAAGTCAAACGAGTTCCTTTAAGGGGTGAAGCTGCCATTAAGGCCGTAACACGATTTTTAAAGAAGATAAATGGCATATTATTACCATCGTAACCAATCAAGGCCGCCTTATCGAAAAACGTCCTACTATTTTGGTATTCAAAAAAGCAATCCTGTTGTTGAGAACTCGATTTAGCGGGAGAAGACAAACTATATCCCTTAAGGGGCTGGTGGGGCTCAGTCACATGCACAGCCCGATCACGATCCTCACAAACGTTAAAATCAGGAGACGCGTTACGCCTCTCTTAATCACGCAAATTACGTGTAGCTGGGCGATCAAAAACTACCGGCGCAGAAAACTGTGAAGGGGGCAAAGCATTAGGCCTACTGCTAATGGCGGCCCCGAGACCTCCTGAAACAGCTGGAAAACGTGTGGATTGCACTGGTCCACTTACAGATTGAACAGGCGTCTGGAAAAGGTTATGTAAATTAAACTGCGATTGATGTTCATTTCTGGAATGGCTAGAAGAGCCCTTCTTAGAACTACGCCGGGAGCCCAACTCTGAACGATATTCAGCTAAAACTACCTCTTTACGTTGTTCAGCCCTCAACTGAGCGTCTTTGAGTGCGAACTCAGCAGCTCTAGCTTCGGCTCTCGCGGCGGCCTCAGCAGCTCTCGCTTCGGCCTCAGCTCTCGCGATGGCCTCTGCTCGTACGGCTTCAGCTCTCGCGGCGGCCTCAGCAGCTCTCGCGTCGGCCTCAGCTCTCGCGGCAGCCTCAGCTCGTATGGCCTCAGCTCTCACGGCAGCCTCAGCTCGTATGGCCTCAGCTCTCGCCATGGCCTCTGCTCGTACGGCTTCAGCTCTCGCGACGGCCTCAGCAGCTCTCGCGTCGGCCTCAGCTCTCGCGGCAGCCTCAGCTCGTATGGCCTCAGCTCTCGCCATGGCCTCAGCAGCTCTTGCTTCAGCCTCAGCTTGTATCTGGAGCTCCTCTCGTTTTAGCTGTAGGTTAATTTGTGCAACTATCCGAGACGAACTCTTAGACATCCTAGTGCTTACATTTGAGGCGCTATCCTCAGGATGTATGTCAGCATTCAACATATCTGAGAACTCACTTTCTTTTTGTTCGAAGTTATTTTTTAACGAGTTATATTCGGGATCTACCCTATCACGAAGTTCTGCCAAAATTGCAGAGTTAAAAATTTTAGTCAAAAGAGCATGGAAATGCCGTAATTCCTCTTCCAAAGTAGAGAACTTAGATCTAAAAATTAACAGTTTCTGCTTATCACTCAAAGAACCTAGGGCTACAGAAAGTTCCCCAATTTGAGTCAAAATATCCCGTCTAAGATGCCGGGCCTCTCGAACTGACTTAGTCTCATCGTTACTGGGTCCCTCCCCAGAATGGCCTGCCCGACCGCAAAGAACACCATCAGGCTTAAACTCAGTCGAGTCGACGGCGTTCGAGTCCCTGTCGCCACCGAGTGTAGACATATTAAATGTTGGGGCTAAATTTAACAATTAAAAAAATTAAGTTACACAAACACACAAAATTAAGTTATAAAAAACTTAACTGCAAAGACCGTAAAAATACAAAAATAATTTAAATGCACGATACCGTAGTTGTACGGGTATATGAAGTCCTAGAGTTCCACAAAACTTGGTTGGGTTCGTTCACTTGAATCTTCAAGCACAGATCGATTGTCTTTAATCTTTTTTCTTCAAATGAATGTCAATGTTGTTTTTTCTTCAGAACCAACAAAGAAACGCCTTTAATTTTTAACTTGAAGTTCTTCAGTACCAATTGAGAAGAAATGTCTTTATTTTTTTTTGCTTCTGTAGACTACCAACCGACAAGATCTTCTTTTATTATTTTGCTTTAATTTCTTCTTGACCTACCAACCGACAAGAACTCGTCTTTTATTTTTTCTTTGTGCTTCTTGGCCTACCAGCTAACAACTTCGTCTTTTATTTTTTTGCTTCAATTTCTTCTTGACCTACCAACTGACAAGAACTCGTCTTTTATTATTTATGCCTTCAAGTGCTTCTTGGCCTACCAGCTAAGAAAAACGTCTTTTATTTTTTATGGTCACAGCGGTAAACCATAATCTCTTCGTGGGAAAACTGTACCGTAAGATTCCCGAATCCGTTCGTCTGCATGTAATGACCGAAAAAGAAACACTCCTTCGAAACGTCTATTCAAACTTGTATTTCTGTAAAATTAGCCACCTGGCTGTCGAAATTGGATGTAACGCCGTACACCACTAAAACTTGTCATTACAGAACAGATTACTTAGATAAAAGACGGAAAATTTGTCCAGCTAGCAAGCACCAAGCAAACAGTTAAATATGCGACTGACTTCCAACAAACAATTTTACGAATGACTAGAATAATTTGCGATATCTCAAATGCACGTAGACAGTAACTGTGACGCAATAATGAAAGACATTGTCACGCAATTCAAACCGTTGTTCAAAGGTTAACCGTTGTTACAAAAAAAAATTCCCAAATCAAATACAACATTTTCAACATATCTCGATTCTCCATGCTCTGAGACAATTTATATTTATCAAACTACTTTGAATGAAATTAACAATATTATTCATACTATGCCAGCAAAAACTAGCAGTGGCATCGATGAAATACCATCCATAGTTGTAAAGTCAACCCCAAACAATATACTGCATGCTTTAACTCATATATTTAACTTATCTTTAACGAGTGGAAAATTCATAAATACATTTAAGTTGGGGAAGGTGATACCTATCTTTAAAAAGGGTAGCTGCAAAGATTCAAACAACTACAGACCAGTCAGCCTACTACCTGTGTTTTCAAAGATATTAGAAAGAATCATGTACAACAGATTATACTCGTTTTTAATTAGACATAAATTTTTCTATAACAATCAATTTGGTTTCAGAATAAATCATTCCACAAGCCATGCTGCTTCAATGCTAATAGAAAGTATCACCAGTATACTAAACGACAACCATCTTGCATTAGGAATCTTTCTTCATTTATCTAAAGCATTTGACACCATCGACCATAAAATATTGCTAGCTAAATTATATCATTTCGGAATAAGAGGCGTGGCCTATGATTGGTTCATGAGTTACCTGAGTAATAGAAAACAAAGAGTTGTTTTCAATGGCACACTATCTTCTAACGTTAACAACATATCTTTGGGTGTCCCACAAGGGTCTATCTTAGGCCCTCTTCTATTCCTGATTTATGTAAATGACTTTCCTAACTGCCTTCAACACGGAACTGCAATTATGTTTGCAGATGACACCACCATTATGTATAAAAATAAAACCGTTTCTGCTGTATATGATATTGCAAATCAAGAGCTTGTATGCATAGATCAATGGCTATCAACAAATCGATTGTCTCTAAATGTCACCAAAACCAAACATATATTATTTTCAAGTCAAGGAAGCAAGACACTATCAAGCCACCCACCCTTAAATATTCGAAAAAACAACATAGAACAAGTTGCCTCAATAAAGTTTCTGGGAATAATTGTAAACGAGCGTTTGTCATGGAAATCTCATATGGAAATCTTGCTTCAAAAAATAAGATCAACACTCTGCGTGACAAAAAAAATTAAGCCTTTCCTAAACAAACAAGCACTTCTCTCCATTTACCATTCTCTAGTTGAGAGTCAGATATTATATTGTATCTCAACATGGTGTCATGAAAACAAAACTACATTGCAAAAGCTACAACGTACATGCAATAACTTTCTTCGTACTGTATTTAACATTGACCGCAGAGAAAGCGTAAAAGGTGTAATGGAACTCAACAATTTAAAATCAATTAACCACATGAAAACTACAGAGATTGTAACTTTCATGTTTAAATATTCAAAAAGGCTACTTCCCACAACATTCAATGATTTAATTATGTGTAAACAATCAAGTAGCCTAACAACAAGAAGTAATTCTCCTTATATTCCGATATATTGTAGAATTAACACTTGCAAACAATCAATACGGTACATGGGGCCAACAGTTTGGAACAAGCTTCCCCCTACTATAAGAAATGAATGCAAAACTGTAAAAGCCTTTAAATTAAAAATGAACAAGCTAAATCTTTCTTAAAATGATCCTATCTAAGTATCACATGCACCAAACATGCTAATATTATTTTTTTTGCCCAGAAATGATAGGCCAATGTGTGTAGATTCATTAGCAAAATAGTAAGGTTGTAAGTACTCCTACTGGCCTTCTGGTTCTTGTGTTTTTTGTCCACAGAAGTTCTACAGAGTCTTCAGAAGTTTCTCCATCCTCTTCGACCAATCGCCATCTTTCGGTGAAGCGGTGGCCATGTGCTCCAACCAGTTGTTTTTTATATCAATATCTTGGACTGGATCGTCATGCTATTGTCTGATTATTTATCTATTTTTCTAACATGCCAAATTGGATTTCTTTATCACTTTTGTTATGGTTTAACGTGTAAAACATATACACGGTAACCCAAATTTATCATATTACTGTGACATGCCACTACTACTTCCCAGCTAGCGATGCCTGTCGTTTTTGCATTAATTCAACGTTTGCTAACGTTGGATCAGTGTGGAAGTGACGAGTTTAGCTGACTGGGTTTTAAAATTATCGCTTTATCAACGCAACTTTTATCAAAGCACGCTTGATATCTTCAAGACATAACTTCCCTGGGTATAATTGAATTTCCGAAAGATGATGATGTTGTTTTTGCTAGTTTGTTTTAGTTGTTTTCGTCATTGTTTTCAGTGTCGTCAAGTTATAGCCTATCTACTGTATTTTGTGAGTCGTGCAAGGCCTATGGTGCGTTGCGCTTGAAATGGCTTTGCCCGTGGTAGGATTTCTTTGTGGGGTTTTCTTTGCCTGCCTTGCTCTTCTTGCTATGAGCTAAACGCATCAAGACGTGTTCCCCTTAAGACCATCAGCACTCTTGATAACGCACCATGGCCGATCTTCATAGCAACTGTCCATACAAATCTTAAATATATCAGCTAAAGCTATGTGGGCTAATAAAGCTATAGCCTAAATTTATTTGTTTTTTTTTTGTTTATTAACATTTTCTTTTTTTTTTTCTTATATCTTAAATTTTTCTGAAGGTGTTGCGACCGTGCCAAATTTTTTTTTTTCAACTCAATAACTTACTTCGGTCACAAGCACGTTTTTAACGTTCGCGTTTTGTCGCTTCTACCTTTTTCTCGACCTTTGCTATGTTGACGTGTATTGTTTTGATATGATGGTCAGAAATAAAAAACAACTGAACTGAACTGAACTGAAGGTAGTGATGCAATATTTCATCAGGTCTTACGACCGATGGTGCAATATTTGGACATTTTCTAGCAATTTCCATGACGTAAGATGCCAGCTAGGTTAAGTAGACCATAACGGTTTTTATATGACGTTTGATTTGGTGAAAATTGTCGGGAACATAAGTCTAACAATGATGGTAGACTTGATGAACTGTTACTGTAAGACAAGTGTAACCTTTCCTGTAACATCAGAAAGCCATCCAACAACAGAAGATCAAAGCCCTTTTTGCTAACCTTCTACTTCAGCAAAAAAAAAATTAGGAAAATAAGACAGTAGAAAAATCTCTGCATATTCAGAAATCTGCCAAATACTTGACAAGTTTTGACTTGACAAATCAAGAAAAAGAAGCTTTGACACATCTAAAGCCAGGAGAAAAACATTAAAAGCACTTATCCCAGATATCTCTTTCATTTATTTGCCAATCGCTTTCAAATTTTTAACACTATCACTCTATCAGACAGAGTAAACATGCAAAGCCTCTGGTTAAAGAATTTTGGAAATTTTGTCCATGACGCTGTCGGCACCCATTTGTTTCTTGTCCGAGGATCAAAAATTTTTGAAAAAATGCAACAATTTGAATAACTTTTTATCTTCTCAAAATATTTTCATTTCCTTCCATAGAGCTTCAGTCTTGATACTTATAAACATTCTGTTAAAATTTTATTCAAATCCAGTAAGTGGTATTAAAGATTTGTGTGTTTAAAGTTTGTGCATTTTTTACCACTTGGTGGCGGTTTGGGGAAAAACGGCCACATTTTCAAACTTTTTTTTTTGTTTTTTTTAAATTATTTCATCTTCAAGCATCATTTTTAAAACAAGAAATGGGTTGTATGTTGAGAAATCCACATTTTAGTTTGTGCAGTAATAATGCAGTAACCCTCCTATTGTCCACTTCAAAACAGAGCCAGCAATCCCGTTGTTCTAGATATCCCTGTCTGATCAGAATGCACCAAATTAACGACATTTTTCCAAAAATTTCGTGAAGAAGTCCTCCAGACTCCCCACTGTTTTCCAAATATTCAATAAACTCGTGGCCCCACTTTTGCAACTCATCACCTGCCAGTACATCACTATGATCACGACGGTAAACCATAATCTCTTCGTGGGAAAATTGTAACATAAGATTCCCGCATCCGTTCGTCTGTATGTGCCCAGCTAGAAATTTCACGTGTATTACACGTAGATTCTACGTACCTTGGGTCGTGTACTATACGTTAATTTTCACGTATAATACACGCATATGTGTCGACACTATTTCACGTGTATTACACGTATATTTGGTGGTGGATTTTACGTGTTTTACACCCGCATTACACCTAATTTCCTCGTATCTGACAACACTAATACACGTGTTTTCCACGTATATTTGGTGGTGGATTTTACGTGTTTTACACCCGCATTACACCTAATTTTCTCGTATCTGACACGTAGATTCTATGTACCTTGGGTCGTGTATTATACGTTAATGTTCACGTATTATACACGCATATGTGTCGACACTATTACACGTATATTTGGTGGTGGATTTTACGTGTTTTACACCCGCATTACACCTAATTTCCTCGTATCTGACACGTAGATTCTACGTTCCTTGGGTCGTGTATTATATGTTAATTTTCACGTATAATACACGTATAAGTGTCGACACTATTTCACGTATATTTGGTGGTGGATTTTACGTGTTTTACACCCGCATTACACCTAATCTCCTCGTATCTGACACATAGATTCTACGTTCCTTGGGTCGTGTATTATAGGTTAATTTTCACGTATAATACACGTATAAGTGTCGACACTATTTTACGTGTATTACACGTATATTTGGTGGTGGATTTTACGTGTTTTTACACCCACATTCTACCTAATTTCCGCGTACCGTATCTGAAATCAACAATTTAACACATTTGTATTTATTTAACACATTTGTATAACACATATTGTTATAAGAGGCTACTGTCCAATTGTGACCCTTCTAGCACGCATTCGGAGAGTTAATGCTTGTTTTGAACTTTATTTGGAATTAGAGAAGAAAATGAGAAATAGCAGTGGTGGGAATCGAACCCGCGTCAATGAAATGACTACTTTCTAGCCCTAACCTTAACCCCTAAGCCAACCAGCTGACAAAAAATCCATCACTTAATTTGCTTTCTATCATCTTCTTTTCGCCATTTTTACGTCACTTAAACCGGAGCTTATGATTGGTTGGCGGTTTCATTCTAGTCATTTTTAGTGGCAAAATTTCGACTTGTTAAAGTGGCTACCGTACCAAACCTTAGTAAGTAATTGTTTAATATCAGTAAGCGAGACCACTTAAATTTACACTAAGAACTTTCGTTAAAAGATCACATTAATTTGCGACTAAAAAATGTCATGAAGTTTCCTTTTTACATAACGTAATAAAAACGTGTAAAGACACCTACAAAAACACATAATCTAACTTATATCCTAAAAAATGCGGAGGAGCGTGGTTGACACCAATCCACTTGAGTGGAGAATTCTTTCTGTTTATACCGTCCTTGGGAGGTAGTTTTACCTAACACAGATTAAAAATTGCCCAAATGAACGAAAGAACTTCAACACGTTTAATATACGTGGAAAACACGTGTTACTTTTCAACAGATGGAAACGTGCAATACACGTGGAAACAACATATAATCAACATACAAAAAATTCCGGTAAAACATCCTTCTGCTGGGGTAAACATTTTTTCTCTTTTGTATGCCCTCTTCTGGGTGTGATTTTACCTTATATACCTTAAAAATTAGTCAAATAATCATAGGATTTTGAACACGTGTAATATACGTGGAAAACACGTGTTATTTTTGCAAGAGTTATATTCACAAAATAATTCCTGATAAAACTTCTAGAATCATATTTACACACTAGTCATACTAAATGATAGCTAAAATATGTCTCTTAAAAATATTTTTTAAACAAGTGAATTTTTGTTGGTGTACACAAACTCCTTAATAACACCTGAATTCTACCTAAAATACCATACTACCTAAAATCAACCAAAAATCAACGTGTAATATACGTAGCTTTCTAGCTGGGTAATGACCGAAAAAGAAACACTCCTTTGAAACGTCTATTCAAAAAGTGCATTTCTGTAAAATTAGCCCGCGGCTATCGAAAATGAGGTGCAACGCAATACACCACTAAAAACTTGTCACTACAATCCAAACTACTTAGATAAAAGACGGAAACTTTGTCCAGCTAGCAAGCAATAAGCAAACTGTTAAATTTGCGACCAACTTCCAAGTAACAATTTTACATATGACTAGAATAATTTGTTATATCTCAAACTCACGTAAGCAGTTATGTGACGCTATAATGAAAAGCATTGTCAAGCAATTCAAACAGGTGTTCAAAGGTGATGATGCAATGTTTCATCAGGTCTTACGAACGATGGTGCTATATTTGGACATTTTCTAGCAATTTCCATGACGTAAGATGCCAGCTAGGTTAAGTAGACCATAACGGTTTTTATATGACGTTTGATTTGGTGAACCATTGTCGGGAACACACTATATGTTAATTGTATTATGTGTTAAAGCATATTGCATGGTTCTTACAAAATTACTGTAGGTGTAGCCTACATTTCCAAAATATAGTTTTCATGGCTCCCTTACCTAAAAAGCTTCCTTATATCTGCATTAGACTATACACCACCTCGGAGATTGTGATGAATGTTGCATTTTTGAAAGTATATTTGAAGGGCAAAATTTGGGCACATTTTGTCCGCCCCCACAAAATCTTTTACTCTCTTACGGTTATGTTTGTATATTAAGAAGCTTGAAGATCAAGCGCCGCTGGTTCGACTCTCGGGGTGTGCGCTTGAGAAACGCACGTTAAGGACTTCTCTCCATTCAACGGCATCTAATGGATCATGGATGGAATAATTCCCAGGCAACAAGACTTCAACAATCGGAAACTTCACTCTGTCAATCTCGGTGACCAGGCTTGCGTCAGTGATTCAAACCTCTACAAGTATGTGAAACTGCCAAGATTAAGCTCTTCAAGAAGCTTTCCCAGTCCGAGGATAAAGATTCAATCAATCTCTCATAGGCTACTATTTGGTAGTCCTGACCTACTTCGTGTTGACTTGAAAATTTCCCGATCTTCTGGCTTTATTTCCACTTTAACTGGGGGTCGCAGATTGCAGTCCTCCACATCTCTCTGTCAGCAGCATCTTCCTCTTTCACTTCAACTATTTCCATATCTTCTGTCACAAAATCTCTTCATGTTATTTTTGGTTTTTCCTCTCTTTATTTTTTACAACTTCTTTTTTGATTGATTGATTGATTGATTGGTTTATTTTGTTGTGCAATATTATAACAGCAAAATCATTAAATGATGCAGCACGCTTAACGAACACAATTGAAAGAAAGAAAAATAACAAATGTACACTGCATCTTTGAAGTAAGTAAATCACAACGGGAAGCTGCGAAGTGATCATGACGGTCTTCGAGTCAAGCAGCCACCCTCAGCCAAGTCGATAATGAACATTTATTAAACATTACACTAAAATATATACACTTACAACAAAGAGTTAAGACAGAAACAAACTTGCATCCATGATATGTCAAAATTTCAAGTTCCAATATTACCGGTAGGTGTTTTATTTTTCTTTCGACATAATCTTCGTCTTTCCTTAGGCTACGACATGACCCAGCAACCATTTAAGGCGTGTCTCTCTCAGCTTGTTTTCCAGCTCCCCGACTTGCATTCGTTCTCTGATGATTTCATTTCTTACTCTGTCCTGCTTTATTTACTTCAGAAACCATCGCAACATCATTCTAAAATTTAATAATTAGGCGTTTCTGCCGCTTTTCCAAAAATAAACATTTTCTTGGCCAGTGTTGCCCGAAGCAAAATTCTGTCCACAATTCATTTACGACGTGAACCGAAGTTGAACGAAAAACTTCTTTCTGTATCAAAGCAATGCTGGCGCTGAAGTGGAAACGGATTGTACTCACCAGCAAACAGTGATGCTTAGTCATTAGTAGACAGAAATCTTGTGCAGCATACGTCCCATACACGTGTGATAGGCTATTCTTTCAGTTGTTTGTGTTCATATTCAGTTAGGTTATAGTTTGAAACCAGGGCTGGGGAGCCGGAGCTGGAGCCTTTTTAAACATTTCTTGTGGAGCTGGAGCTACAAAATATTTATCAGCTCCAGCTCCAGTATTGAATACAGACGAAATCGGTTAATGGTATACTGCTTAAACGTATCAATTGTTTATTTGAATCAAAACCTGAAATCCCAAACCAAATCCAATCTGATGTAAAGTAAAAACATCGGTTAAGCGCATACCGCTTAAAAGAATAAGTCGGATAAAGTATGGAGCCGGAGCCGCTGTTTAAAAATTTATAGCTCCGGAGCTGGAGCTAGTGGATGAATGTTTGATAGCTCCGGAGCTTATGCTTTTTTGCAGTGGCTCCCCAGCCCTGTTTGAAACAGTGCTTCATGCAGTACAGTATCGTGCAGTTCATTACATTTGTTTTGAGTAACAGTGTAATATTAATCGCACCAATTTCTTCAAGGTTAACAATTGTTACTGTACTTTTAAGTATTTTTCATGCATTCTTGCAAAATTGAAAAAAGGAAAAAATAAAATTGCGGGTGGCTTGAAAGTACCGTAACAAACTCTCAGTAGCCTACAGTATTAACCAGACTTATTATTATTACTTACTTGCATCAGACAAAGTTGTCCATATTGAAAACAACGAAATAATATACAAATTGCAAATGCACAAAAAACACTTTTGATGGTAGTTTAGAGCTCACTGAACATCCACAGTTTCAAATGCAATAAGCATTAGAAGAATTGAGAAGGTATTCAGAACGATAAAAACAGTCAAATGACATCAGGTCTGATGTAAAACGATTTAAGGAATGATACAATGATTGATAAACGAAAGCATGTTTTTCCTCAACTAAGCATCAAATGTTGTTACGGCATGTGATTCGTTACCGGTACTTGATATTCACAAGCACCGACAAATTGTGCAATATTCGAAGGGAATCGTTACAAGCAACATGCAATCACTTCATACTGGAAGATGTAAACTTGTTTCACAACTGGGACGACATACCATGAAAGCGGAATACAATATTCTTTACAGCGGGTGACAGTAGCCTACTGACACACTCAAGTCTTTTACAGAATCTCTGAGCACAATTTCAGATTTATCTAAATGTAGCAGTAGATCACAAAGGTACAACATAAAGGATACCGGGAGCTAAAGTGTTTACTGAACTTTTTTGTTATAAACAGCTTACAAGTTGAAGTAGCAAGTGTATAGGCATGACAGAAAAGGAGAAGAATAATGCTCATGTGAGAAATATAAAGCAACTAAAGTAGCCTACTTTACTACTCTGCTTTAGTTTTGTGTAGTACGGTAATAACGAAAATGATAAACTTGTTGCTGACTTCTGATCCAAAATCAGATTCTAAATTATGATTTTATTACACCTGAGTTGGCTTATATGCTGCCATGCTATGCTGGTTTATACCTTTGATTATGACAATAGTTTAGCCCAGTGTCCTAGGCACATCTTGCATTCTTTTTGTCAATTTGGTTGGTAACGGTACTGTACATGTCATTACTAAAACAGTGTTTAGTTTTTTTTCAATTCAATTTTTTAAGGATACAGTAAAACTAACTTCATTAACCTAAAGACCAGATTTTAATTGCTTATTCAGTTTACTTGTAAGCCAAATATTACAACACTAACGGCAGAAATCAAATGAACTCAAGAGAGATAGGACACGGAAACATAATGAGGCTAGGGCATAAGGCCAGGCCTGGTTCCCTACTTCCTTGCAGTCCCGTACGCCAGTGAACATTTTTTTGGTGTTCACTTTTTTCAGCAGGCCTTAAACACATGCTACGTTCGCATTTTTCTCAATAGCAATTCAGATTATATCAAAAGAAATTGGTGTGATATGACATGACAAGTTACTGTGCAAACCAAGCATGTGTTTTATAGCTTTTTAAAAATTGTAAACACCTTAAAAATGCTCACCTTACGTCACTGCTTCCTTGACCAATGAAAAGGCTGTGTAGCAAGTTTGATTCAATTTTGAAGCATTTCCATCAATAATTTCTTATTGCTGCTTCTAGCTATTTTCACCTCATTTGGATTGTAGTTTATGTTATCATGATTAGCGGCTAGCACAAACTAAAATCGTTATTATTTTCTTTCTTGTTTTGAATGATGATTGTTTTTTTAAGCTTTTTTTAGTTGTGAGTTTGTTATTCCAATTGTGTTAAAATTTCAAAATTTTGCTACCATATGATTTAGGTTTCCGAAAAGAGGATAAGACCATATTCGCCCAACGATATTGCATCCGATCTTCAATACACAACTGTTTTTCCTATTTTGTTCAAGTCAAATTTTGTTTTGGTATATTTTCCAGACTAGTTCAAGGGAATAACTGATTATTACGGTATATGGTTTGTTAGCCAGTATTCATATGTTGCGTTGCACGACTGCACTTACAAACTTGTGTTTTGTGTCAAGTTTTATCTTTTTTTGATGAGAAATTGCTCTATTTTTGTTATGAAGTATATTTTTTAATAAAACACTTTGTTGTCTCCAATATAATTACTTTGGTTTAAATACCCTTACTGCTCTAACCTGTGACATTAACTTTGCCGAAGAAATGTTTTTACAATCACTTTCATTTTAATCTTTTAATTCTTTTTCAATTTTTTGCAAATAAATTTTAATTTCAAGGGAACTACAATGTATATAATTATACTTTGTGGATTGTGGGCTTAAGTCACAAAATATAATTGTAAATGTATTAGTAAGCCAGTTTTAATCTGGTGATGTCTCTGTTACCGAGGGTCATGTGATATTTAAAGATGCTAAGTTGTGAACAATGTTTTACAACAAAATGTGTATGTTAGGCTCAAAGATTAAAGATTGAGAAATAGTTTTAAAATCTTGTTCAATCTTGGAAAATCAACTATTATACTTATACTGTACATAATATAGATATTGGTTAATGAGTTTTGAAGGGTGTTAAGCTTATTGATTCAGATCACTTACCCATATCGCATTGCACACTGCTGGGTGCTGGCTGCATTGCCGAGCGGTAACAGCCCTGCTTTGTCAATCAAAAAGGCAATGGTTCAACAAGACAACAACTCAAGAGCATGTATCTTTGACAAAACAATACTACCAGGCATGAGCCTAGATACAACACTAAAAACAATTTTGAACAAATGAATGTCAATATATTGCAACATGAATTTTCAGTCACCAACCATAATTCATATGGTTTTGTAACTTTTCAAACACACTTGGTATGGCACCTAGTATAAAAACTGCTATAAAATAGTATATCAGTATTATTTATATATTTGTTTCAATTCGTGACCATGTGACATGATATTTCCAAACCTAATGTTTAATGCGGAATTACATGGTAGTTGTAGTAGAAACAGATATCGAAGCAGTATGCCCAGAGGTTGCTGCTTCAATAGTCACTTTCACATTCTTGTTCTTTATAGAATATTACAGCTATCGTTTACAAGTAATGCCAAACCAACATAACTCAAAATAACAAAGAAAAATTGCTTAATAGACACCTGTGCAATGTTTGTAATCATATGCTTTAAAACTATCAGTGTTTGAAGTACCCCCAGTCAACTTCACTTATTTAGACAATCTGTGCTTTTATTTTAAACCACTTATCTAGAGACTAAACACTTGTATGTTGTAGTGCTTTTCTACTAGTGCAGCATTTATTCTGGTGTAAAGCCCTTCATTGTTTGATTTCTGTTAAATTTTTGAAGATTTCTGTTTTTTTGCATCAAGATTATTTGCAGGTATGTATGCATTTATGAATTAACTGTTGTTTTATCACTGAAATATTGGTTTGAAAACTGACAACAGTTCTATGTTAGTAATCATTACACTTACATGCTTGATGCTTCAAGTGTGTTCTCACTACATCATTGTATTCCACTTCAAAACTCCACCTCAACCATTGTTGGCCAATGATGTGTGGCATAGACAGTGGCTATGTTGTGCTAACAAACTATAATCTGAAGAATGGAAACTATTGCAATCTGATCAACTATGCATGGTTACTCAACTATGACATTTTTTCTTTTGAATTTGTGCAAATATCTCAAGGTTACTATGTATGATGGAACAGTTAGGGTGTTCTTGTGCCAGTCAGCTGGTTAAAAGTCAAAAGTATTTCTTGTATTACTATTAGTTTGCAATATGAGTGCTTTGACAGGATATGTAATGCTTATGGTAACAGATTTGAATGGAGTTGTTAAGTTATTTGGTAAGGCATTCAAGTTATCTGAAATGATTTAATTAATCTCATCTTCAGATACAGTATTTATACTTAAGCAATGTAAAAATGTGGATATCGTAAATTTGGATTTGTTGCTTAACAAAAGGATGAAATGATTCCAAATAGTATAAGAAACATACAAAACCCAAGAAGAAACTATTACTGTATACATATATTTTGATTTCAAACATGCATGCTTATCTTTAGATTCTGGGCAATGCTGTGGTATGCAGGCTTGGGTTGTAGGAATGGAGGTCGATGTTGTTGCTTGGGTGATTCAAAAAGCTTTTAGTGATGTTGATGCTTTTTTGCAGGTTCTCCAATTCGAAGTGAAGTTGACGATCTTGTTGCAATTGATGAAATCACTGAAGTAAATGGATTAGGCTTTTCCTCTTCATCTTTTTTTCGCATTTTGCAGCACACTGATCAGGTAGAAGTCACATTTTTTAGCTGCATCAATTCCATTAAACACGAATTGAATATACATATCAACTCTAGGTTTTTGACCTTTGGTTTAAAAAATAATGTTTTTTATTGTAAATGTCAAATGTTAGTTTTAATGTCAAATTGTTTTATTTTCATAAAAATTTCTGGTGTATTTGTCAAATTCATCATTATATTGTCATCCTGTTTGTAAAATGAATAATGTTTTTGCAGTCAATCAGATCCAAAAAGGTTTTAAAACTACACGTTAGAAGAGGACAGCATTCAACTGGTGAGATAATTTTCTAAAACGTGATACTGGACTCGTATTTTTCAGCTTAACCATGTCACACAGCTACACAGTTTTTACAAATAAGTAACTAAACATCCTATGCTATTTAATAAGACAATGATAAAATGTGATGAAAAAATCAACTCCCTAAAATGTAAATGTTAAACTCATGTTGAGCAAATGTTTCGAAAACTATGCTGTCTTCACCTTCAGTGCTATAAATGTACGTAATCCCTGGTGCCGCTTAGTTTTAAATCAAATTGCACTGAAGTCATAAGCACTAATCAACAAGCTACAGTATTATGAGTGAAAGACCTAAGCTGGTTGATTAGTCTTCATGATGTTAGCACAATTTTGTATCTACATTTTGGGCTCTTTAGTTTCAGATCAGATTAACCAGGCGTTCCGACCATTTTGTTCCTAAATGTGACCTCATTATTATTATTTTGATATACGCGGTCTTGACAATGGTATAGCTTATTAATCACAGCACTGATTTTCAGCTCACATTGACATTCCTAACAATAGACAAGCTGTTGCTTTTGGAATTGAAGAAACCGGACAGGAAAGACTTCAAAGACTTTACCATGATGGATTTATTGAAAAGATTCAGCACTATGATATGCCAAAAGATGTTAGGCAAATTTTAACAGATAGACCACTTTATGTCACAGATTTTGTAAAAGGAAATTTAAGCTCGTTTAGTAACAGTCAAAAGAAACTTTCTCGTGACATCAGTACTCTTAGCTTGTGCCACGTCACTGACTCCAAATACAAACCAAAAGACACACTTGCAAAGAAATTAAGTTCTAGTTTAACTAACAGTGGGAGATTTGATTGGAAAATCACAAGTTTGCTTGATAAGATGGCCACTGCAGCTCCAGTACCAAGACACCGCTACAAACTCAATGGCAACTATGGCACAGGAAGCATCCTGCCTCCTGATGAAAATACTCATGAAATGGCTGTAGATTGCCCTCCGTCATATGTCGCTGCTCATCCTCCAATGAGTGGGAGATCAACTCCTCAAGTGGAAGCACCACCGCCAACTCCTCTTGATTCCACAGTGGGTCAGAAGAGCAAAACTGCATCCAATTTACAGGTGAAAAAATTTGGTATTTATCTATTTGAAATATTAAAACATGCTTTTTAAAAAAAAAAGGCCTAAAACCCACTAGCCTATTTGAAATCTATGGCACTTAATGTACTTCTTTTTCTTATTAAATTCACTGCTTTTTCATTTTGTTGCTGACTTGTATTTGTATGCATACTTGTATAGAAGGTTCATATGTTGAGAGACTTGTAGACTGTAGTTAAGTTATGCATGAAGTCTCTTACCTTATTTTGAAATGTGGTAAAAATAAATAGGCTACGAAATTGGTAACCAAACTATTCAGCTAAACGTTATTCGCACTTTTAATGACTTTTAAATTTGACCCAATAAATTTTAAATTTGTTGGTTATTGCGATTGGAATGAGTTTTATGTTTGTGGATTATGCAATTTAAGTTTTAACTAACTAAAAATATTAGACATATGGATCAATCAAGGTAAGCATGTTGCATGGTGTTGTATCTTAAGTGCACAATTTTGTAATTTGATTTTTGTGTTGCAAAAACACTTGTTCAGTGTATTTCTACTCTGTTGCTCACCTCGATTAAAGGTGGAACCTTGTTTCAAACTGCTGCACAATGCACATATATAATATATATATGCGTTATATTGATCTCCAAGTTACGATTATTGGTGTGCAATACATCTAATTAGATTTTATTGTTCAATTGTGAGTGATTTTGTCCATGCTCTTAGTTTTGCTTCAGATTGTTGATATACATACCAGCACTCCTTAAGCCCCTTTCACTACATGCACAGACGATGACATTCTTCAGAAATTTTGTACCAAAAGTAACATAACAACTCTGGGAAAATTTTGCTTTTAGAATCAAGTATATAACATCACAGATTTATTAGGTTTTTAATTCAGCCCAAAAATACACTGTACATTTGTGGTTCAAAGCAAACCCTGTCTACACTCAATATTTTTATATATGTTTCATTGTTTTGGTATAAGTCATCATAATCCATCGTCGGTTTGTTCCCCACTAGTGGGGGTGGCCGATTATAAGTGTTTCATGATATTTCTGTAACAAGATTGTGCGTTTTTATGGGTGTTGTAGTAATATCGAGGAAAGCCTTAATTGGTTATGAACGATTGACAGTATAAAACAAGCAGATATGTTATTTAATTTTAGTCCACCCCGTTAGCTCAGTGGTTTGGTTAAGTGCTCTCCTCAAGATTAAGCGGTGCTGGTTTGGCTCTCGGGGTGTGCACTTGAGTAACACATTTCAGGACTGCTCACCATTCAGTGGCTCCTAGTAGATGGAATAATTCACTGGCAACAACATTTCAACAATTGGAAACTTCGCTTCGCCAATCTTAGTAACCTGCCCTGCGCTAAAACCCGCCACAAGTATGCAAAACTACCTGGAATATCCTATCAAAAGTTTTTTCAGTCAAAGGATAAAGATTCAAAATTGTCTATTCACCCAACAAAATATATATATATATACATATTATATAATCTAAAAGCTTTGGAGTCGGTTCGTTGTAATGTGTTTATGCTTTGTCTGTATATTTCACAATTTCTCAGCTTTTTGGACAGTAGTTCCCAATCAATGGTATTTTTAACTTTGTTCCAACGTCTAGCAACAATGTGGAAAAAATAGAATCATTTGCTGTCCAGGAACGTTTACAGCTAACATGGGATGCTGTGTTAAATAAACTACAACCTTGATGTTATTCAGGATGCTGCAGCAAAGGCTGCAACTCTTTCTCAACCTGAGATGAACTTTGTGAGGATACATCGCATGCGAGAATCTGCAAGTCGGAAGAAAGAGCAACGCAATAGGGATGAGAAAGTCCGACAGCAAATGACTCAAGAAGAAGGGGCAAAAAAATTACAAAGGTACACAACTACACAGTCTCTGGAGACGACAAGGCTCAACAACAATATTAAATATGTAATAATGTTTGCTGCATAGTCGAATAAGGAAAGCCTTAGTATGCCGGTTCGACACCACTCGAGAGCATGTGGCTGTGCCTTTAGCCGACTAGCGACTATCTAAAAATGAAGGTTGGTTTCCTTGCCTTCCTGTCATTTTACTGGTTAACTAGGCTAGTGGACATAAATCCTGGATACGACAAAAACGGGTCTGCTACTATTCGGTGAGTCCGATTCGGTGAGTCTGATTCGGTGAGTTCCTAACCTCTAACCCTAAAACGGCAATGATAATTAGGCTATGGTACCCAATAATTGAAAAAATCCCCCGTTAAGGGATCGGACTCACCGAAGCGGGCCATTCCGACAAAAACAGCGATAAAGTGTAACATTGTTATGAATACTTTCACAAAGGACCAGACTCTTCAAATGATCATTTAGTTTTACTTACACCTTCAATCCTTCATATCTGTTACTAAAAAGACAGGAAAAGGACTGTTTGCTTGTGACGAGAAACAGCTCTAAGGAACAGGCCATCGTGATTTAATGCTACCTAAAAAGGGAAATGACAAAAAACTCTATCTCATAATCGCTTTTTATCATTCAGCTTGCAACACTTAACACCTGAGGAACAGATCCAAAAGAGGAAGAAAGGAGTGGAGAACCCAACTTTTGTCAGGGATAGTTACATTGAAAATGGCACACAGGGAAGCAGAGCTCCGGTTTTGGGTAAGAAAAAACACAGTTTCATCGTATGTTATCTGTGCAGCAGCGTTTTTCCATGCTTATATGAACCCATATTATTGTTTTTGCTAAAACACAGTGCATATTGCTCATTACAAAGTTTTTCAAACTTACACGTTGCTGGTATTCCACGATGTAATATGCTAGCAAAACACATTTGTTACATCTTATTTTTTTATTGCTGACACTGAAACATTGTTACTTCCAGCCAGATAAAGTTGCCTTTGCATCGCTGCACTATTTAGTGATAAACTATAAGCAATTCCAAGTAACATCTTCTGCTAGCTAGGATAGGCATGGTTTTGCATTGGCTGACCATCCAACTGATAAAGCCATTTATTCCTAAGGCATCGAAGGAATGTTTTCCTCGCTCAGTGATATTAGCAGCAAGATTGAAGATGACGAACTATCCAACGATCTTTCCTTTTTAAAGAAACTCATTCAAGATGATAGTTTTCAAGTACGATTTTTGTTACATTTCAACTGAAGCATTTAAGTGATTTATGTCATACGTACCAATTCATATTGATGTCGTAAATTCATGGCTCTATTCTGGGTGCTAGATCAATGGGGGTGGCTACAGTTTCGGAGCTTTTTAGATATTTGCAATGTATGTCAAAAACAAAGAGCCCGAAATGTCCCCAGCCAGCAAATCAGTCTATTTTTACATTGATTCAATCGCTGCAGACGTTGAATCAATGTGAAAAGGACTGATTTGCTTGCTAGGTAAAAACTACAAATGCTCAACAAGCTTGCTTATTCTAACCGACGTTTGCTCAACCATGGCCACCTGGAGATGGGGTCTGATTTGTCACATTTTGCAGATTTTGATCACTGTCTGACTGAAATTTTCTAAGATGTTTTTAGTTTTTGCTAACTCATAATGATATAAAAGCATTTTATTGCATTGGAAAAGCAATAGAAAATGAGAAAAATGAAGTTGAAAAACGCTCAATCAGATTGTTTGAAAGCGACTAACAGTCTGACCGAAATTTTCGGAATCAAATTGTCTTTGTTTTTCAACGCCTGATGATGTTAAAACTCATTGTATCACTTGGTAAAGACAGAATAGAAGAAGGCGTTAAAATGTAATTTTTAGGAAGTTTCATCAGACAGTTGTCAACAAGGCTGTCAACCAAAAGTTGGCAAAATCTGGAAAATTCTGCAGAATGTGGCAAATCAGGCCGTGTCTCTAGGTAGCCGTGGCTCGTTCCAGATTGACCAGGCGATCCAACCCTTTTGGTCCAGGAACTAATATTTCTTGATGTTTTGGGATACTTTCAAGAACTTCATAATGCTACTTATTCATGTAATTTTTATCGAATGTTAAGCAAGATGATAATCCCAGCGATTGAATCCACCTTTTTGTTGAACTTGTGAAATTCTATATTTGTTTTATCGCAGGAAGCCTTGGACCTTCACAAAACGATTGTTAAAAGCACAACTCCACAATCTAGTGCAGCCCTTCAACCGGTCTTGAAAGTCATGCAGCATGTTGTCACAGATGTGAGTAGCCCTCATGATAATAATCTGTACCAAGTCTGCAAATCAGCCCCTTTTTACATTGATTCAACGTCTTTAGACGCTGGCAAAAGGGCTGATTTGCTGCCTGAGTAGTTTATCCCTACCACTTGTGCAATCAACACTTTGATCCAGATCATATACTTTATATGATTTATTGAGCTTTCAAAGGCGAAAGTATGCATCAAGAAGTTTTTTCTGTCACATCTGAAGCTAATGTGTTGTTGCTTCCATTGCGTTTTTCTCAACCTTTGTGAGTAACCGGTAGTTTAGTTTAATTCTTCGAGGTGATGTTATTTTGGGATTCTTTTTGGCTTTCATTCTCCAATTCTGTGCTGTATTAAGACTTGAATTGGATTAGTTCACTTTTGCCCACAATCTCTTTCATTGATGATCACTAAGCATTTACGGCATGCTTTTTGCTGCAAGCTATATTGAAATATCTTTGTACACTATTAGTTAACCTGGGTCAAACGAAGTGTGACATAGATTAGCTTGTTCTATCATTTATTCATGTTGATAATGTTTTGTTGCAATTTAGGTTCAAGAAGAATTGATATACAATCACCTTCCTCAGAGCAGCGAGCTCAGAAAGTTGTTATCCAAACCTCACTTCAAGGTATTGCTATTTTGTTGACTTTACAATAAATTGACATGCCTGGCAGTCTTTGTTATCTTGCGTGGACCAATTACGTAACACACATGTCAGATATTTGTTTTATCTGTATGTGGTATTTGTAGATTCCTTTTTAAAACTAGATTTTTTGGAGCAAGATTGTTAAACGGTTTGTTTAATGTGGTTGAAGTAAATGCATTCCGATTCACGAGCAACTCATGGTTCAGGAAATGTTTTAAAAAATTGTGCTGTTGTCGTTACATAATAAACTGGATAGCAAGTTTTCAACGGTTATATGTTAGCACTCGAAACAAAAATAGCATAATTTTTATGCGCTTGCCGAGCAATAAGTTAAATTTCTACATTTTAACTCCTGTGTTTTTTTGGAATGCGAACCCAGGCAGCAATTCGGTCGTTTTTACGTTAACGTCTGCATACGTTGAGTTAATGTAAAAAAACAGTTGATTTGCAGTCTGGGAGTTAGATGGTACCATGGTAGCAATTATCTGTGTTTCTGGTACGATACCAGATATTGAAATAGCTGGTAAAGGAACCTGCATGAAGCATAATTCCTAAGATTTAAATGAAATGTTGCCTGATGAGTGCATTGAAGTTCAAAATTTATGTTTCATTTCGTATGCAGTTCTTTCTTAGTAGCCTATTATATAGCATTTTTATATGCTGTGAAGATTAAAGGTCAATTTAAAAAAAATGTCAATTGATCACACTTTGTATCTGAAGCGTCGGTCTTTTCCGTTTTTATATATTTAACTGCACGATTCACATTAATTGGATGCATAAAGCAAATGCATTGCCGTACGGTGCAGGGCTTGACGGTCGCTCACGATGGGTCTGCAACTCTTCTTGAGCCGCCCAGTGTAAGTAATCCCTATGAAGACATCAACGTTCATATTGCTGAAGATGAAGAAATTATTCGTCGAGTTTCTCAGTACACAGACAAGGCTGTCAAAGTGGTTCGGATAGACAAATCCTCTGAAGCTTTGGTGAGGTTTATTTGAGTATTAAATTCTTATTGATTTAACGGCAAACGTTTGATTGATTTGTGTGCAAATTTTTGCAAAGTCTACGTATCTTGTGTATCAGAGCGTTAAGTTTCAGAAACCACGACATCATAGATTACATCAAGCATATATTCTAAAAAAAAAACGAAGCCGTCTTTACGGCGGCGAAAGCTGTACAAGTTTCCAAACCTGATTGAT
This sequence comes from Aplidium turbinatum, assembly GCF_918807975.1. Lineage (NCBI taxonomy): Eukaryota > Metazoa > Chordata > Ascidiacea > Aplousobranchia > Polyclinidae > Aplidium > Aplidium turbinatum. The sequence goes on from NC_137472.1 coordinate 55,090,525, forward strand.
TTTGTTTCCTTGTTATATTTTTATTCGCTACAATGTGGTAAGATCTTCAAATTTCTGAAATCTGTGGTATTTCTGTGACTGGTTTGTTGTGCTTTTTTATGATGAGTATTGACTGAGTGCAGTCTTGCGTGGTTTATGGCCCAACTTGGGATTTTATGATGTCATGAAATTGCACTGTGTGAGTTGACTAGTTGGTATATATTTTCTTTAGTCCACTCTACTTTCAATCTCGAGCTTTTTTCTTTTCACATCGCGTTTGTGAACAGCATTTCGAATTGGTAAATAGCAGTGTGCTGCTTTTTATATCTTGCCTCTGTTTGCAAGCAAGCTCTTATGTTTGTTCAATGTTCTTTGACGTTGCGTTGAGATACTAAAATGACTTCTCTTTGAAGCACTGCCCTTGTGATAAGACCATGACGTTTTTTCTGCTGTATTCATGCATGAATGAACACCACTCACATCACGTCATAAACGCCTATCATTCTTCGAGTTCACTCGCTACGCTTGGTTGGCTACCATTACTGTGTGATGGAAAAGTGAGCTTTTGACCCACCATTGTTGCTTAAAAGTTTAGTAAACGCAATTGTTTGTAATGAGTACACTTAAGGTGCAGGGCACACTCTCAATTCACATTGTTTCAATTGCTTTAGTGATCCATAGGTTTTTGACAATGTTGGTCATTCAATAGCAATCCACAAAACAACTCGGTTCAACAGCAAAAAGGTACATAGCACTCTTCAAGTAATGCAAACTGTCTCGTAGTTGTAAAGTTTATTGATTTTCGGTTCCACTTTTTGAAATCCTGATCACACGTTTGTGGTTGTTGCTTTATAACTTGAACTTCATCTGTCTTTAGCTCAGGTAGAGGCCTAGAGGGTGTATACTGTATTTTCCCACTATCCCAGAGCGTGTCTGCCCACGCTGCGAGAAGGGCATTGCTCAGGCAGAAAATCTGTTTTTGTTTTTCTGTCTTGAGTTCAAGCAACTTTACCATGTGTGTTACAAATCGAAACAAAAACGGAATAATATAAAACACATACACTCTTCTTGTTAATTGGAAAATTGCTACGAATGTTACCTGGCTGAACATTTTCTCTCGTTCGCTGCTTCTGGTTTTTAGCCCAACCAACAAAAGCCATCGCTTTTCATCTACTTTAAGTCAGCCGACGTTGGTTCAATGCAAAAAATGATGATTTGCTAACACTGAATGGTCGCCTGAGGGCATTTACGTCGCGTTTATAATTAGATTACATTGGTTTTATTTTGTATCATAATCTCCGTAGTATTGCATTGGTTTAATGCTGAAAAGGTGTAGTGGATTTCTTTTTCTTTCTGTTGGTGTAGTACTTTTTATCATTGCTTCAGCTTACCAAAACCACAGCAAAAAGGTACATAGCACTCTTCAAGTAATGCAAATTGTCTCGTAGTTGTAAAGTTTATTGCCTTCAATCGCACTGCAGTATATAACCTGGTGAGTGGTGAAATTTTATTTTGTATGTTATTCGCTCTGAGGATGCGCATTGTCATGGTGCGCGAAACGTCAGTGAAGCAATAAACTATCTTGTTTGTTGTTAATTTTACTTTCAATTTCATCAGATGAACGTAGCAACTAGTGCTAGAAACAAAAACCACGTTAGCCAGTCAAATTTCCCAAAGTTTAAACAAACGCAGACTTCTTGCTATAATTTTGATGCGTTGCTTGAACGATAACTTGGTATTCACTGTAGGATTTCTTTTTTTTTGTATTGACTGGTTGCCAATCAATTGATAAAAAGGGTTTCTGGGGTAAATCTTGAAAATAAATCTTGGTTAATGCTTTTGAAAGTGACCAAAAAGTAGATTTTCTTTACACTTTCCTATTGTCTTTGTAGATAGACCAACAGTACACCAAAGGCACTTTGACACAAGAATTTTTTTACTATATGCACTGTGTAGTGTGTATATTGTCTTGAAACAAAAATGTAGTTATAATCTCTTTGGCCATTTTTCGTTTTTATTCGATGTGCAATTGTTTCTATACGCCATCACTCTTCATTATACAGATATTCCATAACCAGACGTAGCCAATGATGTGATGCTGTTTCTAATGAGTGACTAGTGACTACCACCTTTCACTGCTGGCTAGGAGATTGTTTATGTCATTCAACTTGACTGAGCATCAATTTTATCCGCAAAGATTGCGCTGTTGCTGGTAGTTGGCAACACTGTTTGTCACAAGTCATGTGAAAAATGTAAATTAAGAGTTAAAATATTTTTATGTTAAGCAAGCAATTACACAGCGACGATTCCTTCCACAACTACCCAAATACTTCACCGAACACGCAACGCGGTTGCTGATAGAGTTAAACCACTAGGAGTGAACAGAAGGTTGTTTTATCATGTTCTTGTTGTCAGACATTTCTTCCAACCAAATCATTTGTTTGTGACATGACGTATCCGATCATGTGATCATATTCTCTCCACCTGTGTTGACTCACTCTCTGTATACTTGTCTGGTCACTACCTTGCCAGCAAATTATTCCCTTTTTACCATGATTCAACGTCTGCAGATGTTTGCTGGCCTACTCAGTTTTGTTTCTCACCCTTGTTTATACAAAGAGATCACATGTAAGAATTACAAGGGCCAATCCATCGTCGTTCAACTCACATCCTTCCTAGACGGCAAAATCTTGTCATTTTTACTTGAGCAAGTCTTCAACGACGTTATGTCGTAATTCGTCACAACAAACTTAATGACTCCTTGCGTTGTGTAGTTAGCATTATTTCGTTATTTTCTAAAGTTATGGTTGCCGACGATGCGTCATGCTATAGCTGCTATGGCGAACACTCAGTTTTCTGCTGATACTTGGGAGAAATGTTGCTGACACTGTGACATAACATTCTAATTTCACTTTTGACTCGCCTATATTGCCAAATGCCAGTTGGGTAGCCGGGTGGTGAAAGCCCTGGTACGACGTTCAATAGGACGTCGGTTCGTCACCGCTCAAGAGCATGTGGCTGTATCTTCGGCAAGGCACTTCAAGACATGCTGTCGATTGCGAAATAGCTCTTGATTTCTCGTAATTGCATTACGCTGCTCACAATTACAAGAGGCAAATGCCTACGGCCCATCTCAGGGCTATGGCCTGCTGAACAAATTGTTTCTATATAATCTTGCATGATTTGTTATCTGATTCCCTTCCCTTTCTCAAATGCTACAGTTTGGAATGATGTCGACGTCAGTTCGATACCCACGAAGAAGACGCTGTTGTGTCTTGGCAAATCACTTAATGACATGATTGATGAAGGATTCGAAAGTTAACCGTCTACTTAAACCAAATTCTTTCATTTTGCCTATGCCTAGACACGATTAAGAGTCAACTTACTTTCCTAGTTAGGTGATATTACCCCAATTTCCTATTTTTAGTTACAACGACCAGTAAACGCATTTTCTTTATTCTCAACTTCCAGGGAGCAACGGTGAGATGTGAGGAAGATGGGTCCGTCACCATCGGCCGTATCATCAGTGGAGGAGCAGTGGAGAGGAGTAACCTTCTTCGAGAGGGAGATGAAGTGGTGGAAGTCAATGGAAAATCCATGAGAGGATTAGATGTGAACGAAGTCGGTGATGCAATAGCGGCCATGCATGGTACGCTGGTGTTTGTTCTGGCAACTCCAAATAAACCAGTGAATGGAATAAGCGGAAGGAATACTGCTGAAGTTGTGGTGAGGAACAACTACCTAGTTTTGTTGTGATTTCAATCGTGTACTTCGTAAACGTCAAGAATCAAGTAATTTAAAAAAAAAAAGTGCCTCAAAAACGAGTGGAATGGTTATTGTCAATTTTTCCACACAAACATCAAAAGCAGATCAACTTGAGGGACTGCTATTGTCATTTTTTCAAAACAATACAGTTGTCGTTTCTAGCTACTTACAGAACAGCCATTCTACCTGTTTCATTGGCATAGGCCGCACAGCAGCTTTAGCACGTTATTTTAGTCTATACGTCAAAGTCAGCAATCTCCCTCGTGACACAGTTTGTTTTTAGATCCCAAGAAAGAAAGTTACTACAGTAATACCAAATTTACAAATATTTTTCCGTTTGACTCGACCTGGTGTCCAACTCAGGACTGTCGCTGCAAGGGCGAATGCTCTAACCACCAGGCCATTGCGTCAATAAATCACATTAAAAGTGATGGCTAGAGTTGGTTAGAAAAGACATCAGTTTAAGGAACCTGGATAGAATCTACTCCATCAACCAGGAAGCATGGCAAAAGGGCTGCAAAAACTGGCGGACCCTTCCAGCGGGGACACACGCCACGCCTCATTTACTAAAGACACAAATGGGTGATGATGGTGATGATTAAGTTTATACCTATCTTTGTTTCTCAGAAACATGTTCGTGCCTTATTCGATTACGACGCCATAGACGACCCTTACCTCCCATGCAGAGAACTAGGTTTGTCCTTTCAAAAAGGTGACGTGTTACGCATCATGTCAACCGACGATCCTGATTGGTGGCAAGCCTACCGTGACGAAGACGACGACACTCACTTAACGTTGGCCGGTCTAATCCCTTCACATGAATTTCAACATCAGTGAGTGCTGTACTTAACCTGTTTACAAATCACTTCTCAGCGAACTTAGCTTTGCTTACAAATAATATACTGTAGCTTGGCCAGCTTGCTAAAAAATAAAAACTAAAAAAAAAATTTTCTTTTAATGTTTACTTGCACAGAAAGTGAGCAGCGAGAATAAAATGATGATGATGATGTGTTAATAAAACAGTGGTGAAAAGTAAAACCTTTTTCTTGTAAAGGGATGACTTACGAGTCAGACCCACAATTCAAATAGACGTCATGGTATAGGTTGGAGCGACTAACTCCAAAGTGGACACGTTTCAACATCATTCATGTCGCTTTGCACTGGTCAATTACAAAGTGATTCCAATGTGTCTGCTGGTGTCACAGAAAGTAGTCTAGGATTTAAAAAGAGCACATCTTTGGAAGATTATGCTAAAACTACCAAATTATTTGTTTCAATACTTTTTATATAGCCTATTACATTATTTTTACCATCTATCAGTTTTCACTTGCTATCATTATGCTATTTTGTATAAGCGCCAGCACGCATGATGGTGATACGACGTATAATTACAATTTTGCAACGTTGTCTAGTATTTGCTGCCACCGTTTCTTGTTTTATGTTCAAACTTTTTTTTTTTCGGTTTAAGGCCGCATTTTCATTTCCATTATTTTCATGCTAAATGACTTGAACGCAGGCGGGAAGCTTTAAGAATCGCCATGACAAAGGAAAACGACGCACCTGAGAGTAAGAAGACGTTATTCTGCGGGAGGAAGAAAAAGGAAAAGAAGAAGGTTTCGGATTTATATGACGAAAATAATGGTAAGCTTGTTTTGACGATTGGACTTAAGATTAGTATAAAAACTTCATGGCCTTTAAGAGACTGCAACAATTTTACAATGCGGCTGTTTGGGATTGCAGTTGAACTACACAACTTAAAGAAAAGTTTAAGATGTTTTTAGTTCCGGAAAAGAAAGTTATGAAAATAACTGCGTGTCGAAGTTCGTAGAACTAGAAGGTACCTTTGTCTTCAAGCAATTTCACTTCCTTGCTTTTACCAAAACTTGTCTCCGATTTTATCAAACGTCTTGCTACCAGTAAAAAACGTATTGCGACTGTTTTCCCTACAGTACAGTTTGATGTTGTACAACATGCTTCATTATTAACCAGGAAAACTGTTACCTCATTTCGAGCAGTATGTTTTAGCTCACATTAATTTTGGTATATCCGTTTCTGTAAAGTACTGTCAGTATTCTCTAGATGAGATTGACCAACCTTTGGAGCATTGATGAGCTCATAAGAATACATTTCTGTCAAACGTTTTCGTTTCATTTGAAGTTGAATGTATGTGTGGCAGTGTGTGATGTCTTGCGTTGGTGACACTTACCCCACACACTGGGATATCGTGTCCATCAATCCACCAGACATATCTCTGCTGCTGAGAAAGCGCAATAGCAACATGTATGGTGTTATTTTTTGTGCAGACATTGATTTGTTTGTTTGTGTTGCGAATCGTAGCTTAAATTGCCCGCCCGTTATATTATCCATCGTTATTTTCGTTTTTGTTATTTTCCATCTTCCCCATCTTCTATTACGTCAGTTTCCCCCACTGGCGCGTGTGTTGGTCAGAAACCCACTCACATATTCCAATCGAGCATATTAGCATAATATTTTTTCACATCCCTTGCTCTCATCAACTGTGTTCGCTTCAAACGCCACAGCAGCTCAACTAAAGCCGAGCAATGATATGTCCACAGAAGAGGAACTGATCCAAACATACGAAGAAATGGCTCTTTATCACCAACCCGAAGGCAAGAAGCGACCGATCGTTCTGATTGGCCCTCCCAATGTAGGACGTCACGAATTACGTCAGAGGCTTGTGGACAACGACAGGGACCGCTTTGCTTCCCCGATATCATGTAAGTGTTAGTTGACTTTAATGTGTTTGGCGTTGACTTTAGTCACGCCAAGAGTCGAGGAGCTCTGCCTTTCTTCCACTCTTGACTTGAGTAGTGACGTTAACTCAGTGTACTGCTGCTGATCGCAGTTCAGCATGCAACACAACAAACAACTGGCACCAGCGAAGTCATATTGTCAGCGAGCCAGCTGCTTCCATTATTTTGGCATACCAGTATATATGTGCCTTGTTGAGACACAGTTGCATGCTCTAGAGTAGTGTCGAAGCGACATCTTTACGAGCGTAGTGCAGACGCTCTCACACTCGGCCACACATGGAAAAAATCTGCGAAACACTAGCAAGAGGGCTGCGCTTACACATAATTATTACATTTAACCCAGCAAATATACAGACTTTTGTAGTATATTTATTACGCCATTGTTCAGTATTTGAGCTTTGCCGTAATGACAAGTTGGTAGAACCCCGATCCCATACACTCAAACAATGAAGAAAGATGACAGTGAGGTCAACTAACACAGTATCTACCAGTTGAACAATTAGCAGCCTACAGTATTTGTTGTGTCAATCTACTGCAGTACGGTCACTGAAGAAAACTTGCACACTTTTTTCAAAATACTCCTTGTGGTTATTCTAGTGACAACTCGCCCGCCGAATGAAGGCGAAAGAGAGGGCATCGACTACCACTTCGTTTCCCACAACGCATTTCAAGCGATCATCGAACAGAATGGCTTCGTGGAATATGGATCCTTCCAGAAGACGCTGTACGGGACAACCATCGAAGCTGTACGACGTGTCATTGAAACAAAGAAGATATGTGTTCTCAACCTACATGCTGAGGTAAGCTTCCTAGCTTGTGTATCAATCGTTCTTTGCATTGATACAACATTTTCAGGCTACCAACGGTTAACGTCTTCAGGCATTCTGCGCCTTCAGACTGATTTGCTTCCTGGGTTTAGCTCGATGCTTTTCTATTGTGTCATAATTGGCTTTGAAAGCTTTTTTTCCAGTATGGCAACTGAGATTTTTTGCTCTACTTGGGAACCAATAGCTTTTCCATTGGAAGCCTTTCAAGAACAACAACGTTTCAAGAAAAACTATCAAATCTTGCAAGTGGTTCATGAATAACCACGATGTACGAGCTGTATTTATATGTTTGATAAAGTAAAATTTAAAAAAAATGGTATAACTTACTCGCTTTCTTAACTGGCAAACAACATCCAAAACTAGCAAGTATGGTCTGTGTGTCAAACTTAAAGCTAATCCCTGTCCAACCTAGATATGGAGAGATTTCTAAAATCTTTGATTGTGTCCGGTAAATTCAATGCTTAGAAACAGTCGCAGCTGCTTTCTTGAAAGTGATAATCTGTTTCACAACAAAACACTTTCATCCGTCTGCAAGATTTGAAGACATTTTCTATTCAGAATGATTAGAGTCGACCTAGTTTGGAAATGAGAGCGATTTATACCGCTTCAATAGAAGTTCGTTGTTTTTCCTTTATTTTAAGTGCTTACCATTGTTATTCATGAAAGCTATCATTCTCTTGCAAATCTTTATACGATGAAATCTCCACCACATTAAACCAAATTTAAACTAAAAGATACTTCAAAAAGACGTTGAATCAATGTATGAAGAACCGATTCTGTGAACTTAACGTGGATTGTTGTGCAGTCACTACGGTCCTTGTGCGCGTCAGACTTGAAGCCATACATTGTGTTTGTTGGGCCTCCCCCGCTCGACAGGTTGAGGCAAAACATGGGGAGAGAAGGAAAACAGTTGAAGGTAATGCAGCAATATGTCACTGTTGTGGTATGAAAATGCTTATTTTGTATCTTTGTAGTTTTGTGTTGCTCTTGTTCAACAATATGCGTCATTTTTCTTTAAAATATTTCAACTATACAGCACTATACATACTATATAACTTAGCATAACTATTTACATGGACCTTCCGATGTTTGTCGTATCCAGGCTTACACCTGGTGGTTGAAGATTTAGATTAAGTGGGCGGGAAGGCAAGGAAGCCAATCTTCGTGTCCACCTTCAGGCATGCCTTTAAGTGTCCTGCCAGACACAGCCGTATGCTCTTGAGCGGTGTCGAACCGGCGCCCTTTCGATTGCCGTTCCAATGTTCTCACCACTCGGCTATGCAGCCGGCATACCTTCTGATGATCCCCCTGTTATGGTGAAGCAGGCTGTAGAGGTTTTAGAAAGTAGTAACTATATTTGATGTAACTTACCTATTCATTTCATTATATTCAACTGATATGATTTGTTTGTATGTTACTATTTTCATAATATTAACAGCATCATCAATCCATAACTTACTGTAGGTTAAATAATGATTTGTTATGCAGAGTTAGTTGTACGCAAATACATTACAAAAAAATTATGGCAGCTAGCAAACCAAACCTTTTTACATTGATTCCACGTTTACATACGTTTAATCAATGTAAAAAGGACGGGTTTTGCTATGTAGGATATTATCGGTAAACCTGCCTGGCATGTTATGTGATCATACGCTTTGAATCCTCATTCATTGTGTCTATCATAGGAAGACGAATTGCGAAATATCATTGAAAATGCTCGTGACATCGAACGAAAGTACGCCCATTTCTTCGACGAGACCATCCGTAATGTGGACCTCAACCGCTCCTATGCGGAGCTGCTGAGACTGATCAACAAACTGGACAGCGAGCCGCAGTGGGTGCCTGCTTCCTGGCTTGATAACGGTGGACAGCTTTAAACTGGTTTCATCCAGTTTTTACGCGGGAACAGTTTGCCGAGCTAACGATCACTGCACGTTGGCTGCAGCAAAATCGTTTTTTTTTTCAAAAGGAACTTTTATCAACAAGTCCACATGAAAGCGAAGACACAGAGAGGTTATTGTTAATATTATTTTACGCAAACTTTGCATTTTCATGAAGCGAAAAGGTTTGCTTGTTTGATCAAAACACTGACCGTCTCCATGTGTACAGCAATTCGAACAACTAACTCATACAGCAAATCAGTCGTTTTTTAAATTGATTAAAAAACGACTGATTTGCCGTCTGGGAATGTCCTGTGATTAAACAACTAAAGTATGGCGTGCAACGGATTTACCGACCCCAAATTCCCTACAAAAGTTGCCTTTTTTGCGTTGTTGTAACGACTGAGCATATTCTGACTTATACTAGCGACACCAGAGCATGTGCTCTGTTTTGCAAGTTTGCTTTGTACAACTTTTTTATACGAACTACAGTATTCAGTATTCACGCTGTCTCAAGGTTGCAAATTGCAACAAACATATAAAGTTACGTTTTTATTACGTTGCTCATACTTCTAAATGAGTTTTTTTTTTGATAAATCAGAGGTTTGTTGGTTTTTACCAAATCGAGTGAGAGGCCCAGTCAGAAAATGAGTCATTTTTCCATCGATTTAACGTCCTGCGTTGAAAAGGATTTATTTTCTCACTAAGGGTGAGGTTACTTTTAATGGGGTCTGTGTTCTACATTTACTTACGGCAATTGTACTTATTCCCTAAGCAGCGAAATGCAGTATTGCTTTATTTCTGAGAGTGTATAAAAACATTCGCACTAATGAGGTCTGTGTAACGAGCTATTGTATCCCTGTAGCTGGCAGCCATGGAGTTGTATAAATTATCTCAATTCTGACGTTAACCACTTTCCCAGTTAGCAAAATTTGTCGTTTTTACGTTGATTCAACCTCGAAAGACGTTGGATCAATGTGAAAAGAACGAGCTGTACCAGCTGGGTGACTGCGTTGTTGATTGCTAACAAGAACAACATTTCAACATAAAAACAATGTTTCCATTCTATTTACATCAATCTACTATTCTCATAAACCGTGATAATAAAGGGTTGATGGAAAGAGATCGCTGCGCGAGTTTGTCAGCTTACGCACTGATGTACCGAAAATAGTAGGGCTGCTTGTACTGTGTGGTTTGATCTCACATAGGGCTACCGTGATTTTAAAGCGCTATTTTTCTATCCACGATTTTAAATTTGCTCATGTGTTTAGGTGGTTAGCTGTTTCATTGTGGTAACTCTCATATCACTTATGCATTTTTCGTCTTTAATTTCATCATTAGTGAAACAAAGTGCCTCAACACCTAAATTGATTTATTTTTAGAAACGTGCAAAATGCATTTTCTTGAATTTTTCATCTTAACATTGTGGCAAGATCTTTGTGATTCTCGGTATTGTCTTCGACCAAACCAGTCCGTCCCAACTGTAGAGGTTGCGCTTCGATCTCTTTAAACGTGGCATCTTTTTATTGGAATGGAATCTTCGTTGAACTGGGCTCATCATTGTGTGACCAGACTTTCCCATGCAGCAAAATCTGTCACTTTTTCATTGATTATATTTTAAAAATGGCGAATTTTGCTGTCTGGGTGGCCGCACTATTTTTTGATTTTTTTTTCGCACAACGCTCAGAGCTCAAGATGAATGCCGGGGTTGCGCCTTACAGGTTTACATTTTTTCAATACAAGATGGAATTTTTTACCTGACTCATGGTTTTGATTACACCACGTCACATAAGTTGTGTCATTGATATTGCAACTCCTTGAGCTTATATTGGGTGCTGAATTTCCATTTTTGTGATAGCTAATTGACACTTTTAACATCACTTTAACGTTAGTTGGTGCTGAAAAAATATTTTTCTCAATTTTACAATAAGTAGTATTATATGTGTTTCGCAATTCATATGATGTATCTATTTTCCACAGTGCTCAAGTTCATATGTATGTCACACTCGTCCTTGTATTGAAAACAGTGTAGAAAGCAGATGATTTTGCATTTTTTGAAGTTTAACTTTATTTTCTGCTTACCCAGCTTATAAAGTTTCATTCATTGCATTGTTTCGACGTGTGGCGATGATGAAACGATGTAAAAGTGATCACTTTACTAGACAGCGTTGGTGCTGATTTTTGTGTACAAGTGTTTATGTTGGTGCCCAGTGGAATTGTGTAGCATCTTTGCGTATAATAATGATAACTAATGTGGTTACAATAGCTTGGCTTATTGCGTTTGCTGGTATTTTCAAATTGGCGTATTATAAAGGACATTTGCTGATGTGCAGACTGAGCGATTACAAAGTTAAGAACGTTGCTTTGAAATTAGAACGCTCAAACTTTTACTGCGCATCCCGTGTAACGTTTGGACATTTTCACACAAAGCAAGGAAGCTTGGTTTATATTTTGCTTCAAGATCAAACCTTCTTGTGGTTAAATATTTTTAAAAGCCCTCACAGCCCAACATCATATTTTCCACTCACTCGTTTACATGTAACATTGACTATTGGAAGACGAACACACTACTTCCCTAGGAAACTTAACTCACAGCATAACGTTTCAGTGAAAACCGGGTTCTTCCCATCTTCCTTCCCTTCTTCCCATCCTCCCTACACAAATTACGAATTAGACCGTGAGAAAAATCATATTTGGAAAAATGTGTCAAACTTAGCTTAGAAGCCTCGCAATTTTCTCATCTCAACGTCTTGCGTCCACAACGTGCAGCAAATCAGTCATGTTTGCATTAATTCAACGTCTTCAGATGTTTAATGTATGTAAGAACAACGATTAAATTGCTAGTTGAAAATAAGTTTATAACGGGATTTTGATGCTTATTTTGATGTTTAAATACATACATTTAACGTAACTGGCAAACGCAATATGATCGTTTTCTTTTACATTTCAAAGTGCTTTTCAAAATTGCAACTGATCAAATTTTTATACATTATTTTTGTTGTTTTTTCTTACATTTGTATATAATATTGCCAACATGTATCTCATTGTTACCACTTGACAACAAGACTACATGTTTATTACGTACATTCGATTGTTACGATCTCTGAGACTCGCAGAGAAAGCTCATTACACAGCAACAAATTTGGAGACTTAATTTGCTAGATATCGTTGTAAAATATTAGAGCCGCCCAGTCAACAATTCAGTATCTTTTTATTGATTTGAATATGAAAAAGGAACTGCTTTGTTGGCAGGTTGTGTTCCGCAATGTTCGCCGTTTTTAAATCAGTAGTGTACCAGCCAAGGTTGGTTTATGAAGAATTATATCAGCCTAATTCTGTGAACTGGAATTCTTCTGGCATCGGATCTATACCCGTTCCGCTGTGCAACTTACAAGCGTGACTGCCCTCTAGAAAGATGTTTTTTTAATTTTAAAAAGCTTTGATGCTAATACATTCAACCGCTTGTGCTTGAATGTATGCTTGTGCTTTAAATTGCAAGATTAATTCTTTCAAATTTTCTTTCCGAGAGCATTGATTTCGTCTGCAACATTTTTGTTGCTTATTATCTGTCAATGACTTGTGTTTGAAAAATTGCGTAGAGCTCGCCAAGCAAGACCGTTCAAACCTTGTAGAAAATAAATATTCATAGCCGGTTCTATCATTTGGGAGCCCGGTTATGCCAATCCTTGACATAGGGTGTGACTATGTTGCAGCGTTGGTCGCAAAGCAGTTACGTTTCAGTTATTCAAAATGCTTCCTCGTGTGTTGTGCGTCCAGACTAAATGAATGCGTGCACGAATGGCGGCTTCAAGTTAACAAAACTAAAACATGCTTATTACGCTTCACCTGGCTGCCATGTCTTCCTCTAAGTTTTTCCCTGGATAGCGATAAAAAAAAAAAAAAAACTTGTAAAATTTAAAAGTGGTGATAAAATTGATTCAAACCATTTTATAAATATCACATACCAATGGCCGCCTGTGTGCCAGTGGTTTGTAGTATACTTGAAACACACAAAAATAATTTTTGATTCTGTCAACTGGCAAAAGCTACATCCGCGTCTGATGCGAGATGAAGTTGGAATATGACATCCCGGTTAAAAGTGTGCACCTCTCCAGCACATTATTACATTTTGTGCAGTGCTAACTGTTGAGAAATGGAGCATTTGTCTGCAACCTCGCATTGCTTTATATTTTAGCACTGCATGTGTTGAATTCCATCCTCATCGTTTAAGGTTGTAAATCGTTGGATAAGTTGCAAACTAGTATCTTGCAAGGCCGTCTGACTGGAATGAAACATATTTCGTTTGTCCTTGTTTTTAACAAGGCATATGTGACTTCAAACAGAATACGTGAATTGTATGAGCGAGAGTTTTTATACCGTCTTCATTTAAAGTTGCATAGTGCAAACATTTCTTTTGTTCATTGCTTTCGTTGCGAATATATTTAGTCCTCTCTTTTGTGTAATACAAATTATACATGAAATTGCTTGCTGCTTTACCAAGGTTGTCATCTAAGAAAATCTTGGCTTTCCCGCCTTCAATTTTCTATTCAGCTTGAGTGTTTCATGCACGTGATATTGTCAGCGTTCATCTCTAAGCAGTTCTGATAAAAACTCAATTAAGTGAGCATTTCGCCGTCGTTTTAATTACCAAACAAAGTTCAAAGCAAAAATCAACTCTCTGGCTGAACGCTAGAAGGATGACTGCAGTCAACTGATTCTTTGGGAAAATTGTCCTAGGTTCAAACTGTCTACCGGTCAAAACACCCCACCTGCTACAGCGACCTACAGATTACAAGTCCGCGTACGGAAGCCAGCCCCCACTGCTTAATACTTCGAATGAATATCCATAAGTAAAAGCAGTCAGGTTTTGTAACCAGTAAAGTTGTCTTAAATAAAGCTTTCGCCTCCGTAAAGGCATCTAATTCATGAGTCTTATTCAAATAGAATGAAACGTTTGACAAACGATTGTAGGCTATTCAACATAATTTATTCAACAGTGTTTGACAAATGCATTTTTTTTTGTTCCAGGTTTCCAAAACAGACTACGGTAGTTATCTGTTTGAAAACAATTTTCACGGTAAAAAAAACTACTGCTTTTTTTAGGCTGTGTTGCACAGTGATATCGAGGCTATGTCCGTTTTATCTCAAACAAGCTACAGTACCTATAAATAAAGTCTATAATTTTAAGCAAAACTAAAATATGTAGAAAGCTCATAGACTGTTTGGGAAGATGGTGATCCAATGTTCAAAACAAAAAGAGAAGCAGAAATTTTTAAAGAAGACCTAAAGTAGGCCTATTAAGTTATGACTTTTTAGAAGAAAAGTTTTTATAATAAAGTACAATACTGAGAAAGCTAAGTCGTCCTCGTTGCTGCCATGTGTGGCACGAAGACGTGCACGAAGATTTCAAGTTTTTGGTTGGTTGGCTTTGAATCTTTATCCTCGGACTGACAAAGCCTTGATAGGTTATTCCTGGTAGTTTTGCATACTTGTAGAGGCTCTTGACGCAGGGCCGGTTACCGAGATTGGCAGAGTGAAGTTTTTCCGATTGTTGAAGTGCTGTTACCGGGGAATTATGCCATTCACTAGTTGCCGCTAAATGGAGAGCAGTCCTGAAATGCGTTGCTCAAGCGCACACCCCAAGAGTCGAACCAGCGCCGCGTGATCTTGAGCCAGGCTTATTGAGCTAACGGAGCAGACGAATATTCATTCGTGTGGTGTGGAGTTTTTTGTGTGGAATATTCATTCAAGTGGCATCTATAACACTGCAGGTGAAAACAGTAACTTAGATAGTTTTCGAAACGTTTGTTTGCTGAACATGAGTTTAGTATTTACATTTTGGGCTCTTTATTTTATGATTAGCCTTAGCCTATAGGTAGGCTAATGTTCAGAGCAAAATGTGTTATTCTTATATGTAGTTTTTTCAAAAAATCAACTGTCCGCTTTGCCCCGCCTTCCTACTTTAAAATAAACATTTTTAGTTTTTATGATTTTGGATCAAGATTTTGGTCCAACCCTCGCCAGCGGAAGCAGATAGGCCTAGATTAACAGTGTCTGCAGCACCAACAAAGATCAGGTTTGGCAGTAGGCTATATATTCTTCCTCTTCAATAGCCTATTATTTAGGTTAGGCTATCCACTATTGACCACTTGACTATACCATAGCCTATACCATAGAGCTACTCAACTAATCTTAACAAAGGTCCAGTTTGACAAGTTGAATATTTTTTACGGGCCGATGAATAAGTTATTTCACACGCAACCACGAAAGTTAAACTATCTGGGAGTGACTATTGGGGAGTCAGGGAGTCGAAGCCCTCCAGCAACTAGGATAATCACAGTAAAAATTGCTTCCTCCCAGTAGAAATCTGTTTAAAGAAGCCCTGAAACGTGGCAATGAGGGTATTCTTCCAAAAGCTCAAGGTCAACCATCAACACCCAGAAGGTCCGGATTCGGACCGCGGTCAGCCAGTTGAGTAGCCCTGGCCTATAGCCTACCATCTATAGTTCTTGGCTACACTACAACATCCGACAAGTGCTGCGCGCATGTGCTGATGACCTGAACATTTTGCACTCTGTTAGAGCATGGCAATCAAAGGAGAGAACGTTGAACCAAGACGTGATGACCTCAGTACCGTAATATAGCCTACCGGTACCTTTATCAATGAAAGCTGAGCTCAGTAGAAGCAAACCTATGACGACAGCCTTTTAGGCCTATAGCTTATCAATAACAGGAAGACAGTGAAAGGAAAACTTATTTTAAGGAATAATAGATCACTACACAATCACCACCAACAGCAAGATATTGCTGTCTTGCCCGTAGCCTAGCCTATAGACTACATACGGTAGCCTACTGTAGACCTACCTCAACTTATAACAACCCTTGGCAGTTGCATAGCCTAGCTGCCTAGGCTGAAGGCCTATATTTTATCATAGAGCATTTATTCAGTGGTGTCTAATTGTTTTGGAGGCTTGGAAATGTTTTGGTGCCTGACCCAAATTTGGCTCTCAACGGGCCTGCAAAACGTTAAATCTGATGATGTCAAATCACATTTCTATATTTCTTTTGGACAAAATTCCGTCTTGTTTTGATGTCCAAACGAAACAGTTTGCCAATTTTTCTGGTTTTGGTCCTGTGTTTTTGCATTTCAACCTAATGTTGCACTTTCGCTGTAACAACAGTTATTTTTTACTAAGATTTGGAACACAGTCAGAGTCAGACTAGGCCACAGTTTCCCAGTCATGTGCAATGATGAGATTTGCTGGATTTGGAGTGTCGTTCTTTTATAGGCTCCTCTCTTTGGCTTAAGTCTGTTGCCTTGATTGTGTTGAGTTTGTGTGCTGTCAGACGTGATTACTGTAGGCTAAGTTGTGAAACCAGTTGATTAGTGGATTAGGCCTAAGTGTCGCAATTCTTGACTCTCGGCACGATTATTGATCTTCGATCTTTTTGGTTGTGAGGATGGACTCAGAAAAGTAACTTTTGGTGATAAAGTTTTTGTTAAAGCTAAAGTCTTAAGGTGTTCATTCAGGCGGGAGTAGAGTAAGTAGGCTATAGCCTAGGCCTAGATCGTGCTTCCAATACACTATAAGCTAGTGGTTCCCAATCGGGGTGCCATTTAGCCTATAATAGCCTACTCTGGGGTGCCCACTGCCCAGGCATGGAGGAACCATTTTAAAAGTGGATGGTCCCAGAGGTGCAGCAGTCAAAGTCAATCCAACTTCTGGTGGGCTTCGCACCTCAGACCTCCCATAATATTGTTGCGTTTATAATATTTGAAATCGTTTATAGCCTACATTGTGTTTTCATGATTGCTTTTTATTAATAATGCATCAACTGGTACTTTATCAGGATTGTTTCTGACAGTTTGTGGTGACACTCTCTATGACACGAACTTGCTTCATGATCTTTTAATCTTGGTTTTCAGTTATGGTAACCGTCGTCGACAAATGCTGGTTTAGCAGGCCTAGCCTACAATGGGAAAAAGTTATACCAAGTTTTCATGGTTACTATTGCACATGTCCTTCCTTAATATGGCAGTCTTATAGCCTACCTGGCAGGGTCCAGATCTCTGTTTTTTTCGACGGCATTCCGGAGGGTCTGTGGTTTGTTTGTTTGTTTTTCATATCTTTATCCTGCATTGCGGGAAAGCGGACCTGAGCGTTATGCATCGGTGTAGCCTACGCCTTCCGACGTAGGCCTACACCTGACCCACGCTGCAGCCGACTGCAATGTCTGTTTCCGGTTGTCTACTCTACTTATGACTTAAATTTGGTACTACCCATTACTCGAAATCGATCACTGGGTAGAAGCAATTATCGTAAAGTTTCTTGCCCAGAGAAACAACAGCAAGTGCGGGTGGCTGGAGTCGAACATGCAGGTGACCGTCGGAAGAGCCAAACTGACATGATTAGATCTTTGAAGACTTTTTGCAACTAAAAATCTTTCATTTAAAATATTTTTTGTGAAGAATTTCCTGAACCCATCGCAATCACGAAAAGAGGTACAGTAGCCCAGTGGCGTAACAACGCAATATGCCGCCTTTGGATTTTTGCACGAAACGCCGCCCCTACCTCCCCTTGACACCGTTGTAAAAGCTGATTAAAATTCCACACAATAGAAGAATTAAAGAAGTTTTGTTTAATTTTATTGAAAGTTTAAAATAAAACCACTTCTTACTCAGGCAGCTGAAGGATTCTTTGTCTTCTTTAATTACTGTAATCGCTGGCTTGAAATTTGAATGGCCCTTCTTTATTTTGAAACCTTTCGGGCCCTAATTTGATCATCTCAACTCTCATGTTATGAGTTAATGTTTCTGGCCAAGTAGCCACATCGTTATGAGAATAATAGATAGCATCTGTTTTATCTTTATCTGACAGTGTTTCATTCACAGGCTGACTTCTTTCAATGATCAGTTTGTTATTGTTTTGCTCGAGGTAGCCTACACTTCTTCTTCCGTCTCAACTTAAGGTAGAGATTTAATGTGCTAATCTCTTCTGTTTTTTTTAGCAGAGGCAATTTTTACGAACTTCAAAATGGCTCCTTCATTCTTTTTAGTTCCTCTTCTCTAGCTTTCTTTTTCTTTCTAAAAAATTTTTCGCTTTCTTTTAGTCTCTTCATAGGCAAAAATTAATTTAAAAAAATTGCAGCCTAAATCTTGTTCTGGAATCTGCAGCACATTAGTTAAAAACAATAACCACAATTGCAAATTTGCTGAGTTAAGCTAAGTGATCTATTTCAGACCTGAAACTTTAAACCTTTCACAAACCTAACCGATCTTCACACATGAAGATGGAGGAATCCCGTCTACCACAAACAGATGGTAAAGGTGGCCGTTGACTCGATGAACTCACGGTCCATTCCTGTCTCCTCCCGAAAGTGAAATAAACTTAAAACTAGTCTGAACTTAACTACCAAAGCTAAATTGACTGAACAATGCTATGGCTTACAAGTTACAACCGAAATTCTATCATTACTTTAACAGCATGAGTATCATTAAACCGTCACAAATACCACATGGTGAAGCACAACCTCAAAAAGTTGCAAATTAGTTTATAGACATAACTTGTTTAATTTTTTGGCTTCACTTAGATCAGTGTTAACTTAGGTCGTTTAAGTCTCTCCGAGAATAAATTAATGCGATTGTCTTTGTTCGTTTAAACTTTAAAACGTTATCATATTTTTCCGCCCTCTAGCAACGTGCCGCCCCTGGATTTATCCACAAGATCCAATGGGTAGTTACGCCACTGCAGTAGCCTATTGTTCAGTTCAGTTTGTTTTTATCTTTGACCATCTCATTTCACAACGAAAACAGTAGCCTACATGCCAAACATAGCAGAGGTTTGGTAAAAGGTATTTAGTTGACTGTTTTGTACTTTTGTTGGGATCTGTATTTCATAGCAATCACCCAAAACCTCACCTCAATATCTAAAAAGCAGCTCAAAATACAGCAACCATTTTTTTCTCGACGAAATTTACCACTGTATTTGCTGCAGTAATGCCAGGTTATTTTTTGAAAACAAGCAAGTGAATCAAAAAAAAGCCCAAAACAGGCAAATCAACACAAAATCAAGCTCAATAATTTGCAACCAATACCAATCAATATCAAGCACGCATTTTAACAGTTTAAAATTTTAAATACAACTTTTCTAGTCAACAGATTACGTTTATTTCAAGAATGACACTTAATTACTCAATAAGTATCTTGAAAAGAAAAGATGCAATCTTGAATAGTTCAGTTCAGTTCAGTTCAGTTGTTTTTATTTCTGACCATCATATCAAAACAATACACGTCAACATAGCAAAGGTCGAGAAAAAGGTAGAAGCGACAAAACGCGAACGTTAAAACGTGCTTGTGATCGAAGTAAGTTATTGAGTTGAAAAAAATTTGGCACAGTCGCAACACCTTCAGAAAAATTTAAGATATAAAGGGAAACTAAAAAAAAATGTTACAAAACAAATAAACATATTATAACTTTATTAGCCTACATAACTTTAGCTGATATATTGAAGATTTGTATGGACAGTTGCTATGAAGATCGGCCATGGTGCGTTATCAAGAGTGCTGATGGTCGTAAGGGGAACACGTCTTGATGCGTTTAGCTCATAACAAAGAGCAAGGCAGGCAAAGAAAACCCCACAAAGAAATCCTACCACGGGCAAAGCCATTTCAAGCGCAACGCACCATAGGCCTTGCACGATTCACAAAATAGATAGGCTATAACTTGACGACATGAAACAATGACAAAAAACGAATAAATCAAACTAGCAAAAAACAACATCATCATCTTGCGGAAATTCAATTATACCCAGGGAAGTTATGTCTTGAAGATATCAAGCGTGCTTTGATAAAAAGTTGCGTTGATAAAGCGATAATTTTAGACCCCAGTCAGCTAAACTCGTCACCTCCACATTGATCCAACGTTAACAAACGTTGAATTAATGCAAAAATGACAGGCATCGCCAGCTGGGATGTAGTAGTGGTAGCCTATGTCACAGTAATATGATTAATTTGAGTTACCGTATGTTTTACACGTTAATTCGGCATATTACGTTACAAAAATAGATAGATAAACAATCAGACAATAGCATGACGATCCAGTCCAAGATATTGAAATAAAACAACTGGTTGGAGCACATGGCCACCGCTTCACCGAAAGATGGCGATTGGTCAAAGAGGATGGAAAAACTTCCGCAGACTCTGTAGAACTTCTGTGGACAAAAAACACAAGAACCAGAAGGCCAGTAGGAGTATTTACAACCTTACTATTTTGCTAATAAATCTACACACATTAGCTTATCATTGCTGGGCAAAAAAAAATATATATATACCGGTATATTAAATCAAATATAGTTATTACTATCTGAAGCCTTTACAAATTGTTTCACCTAACGGATCATCAGAAGGTCTTATTCAAATAGAATATACCGGTATATTAGTATATTTGGTGCATGATATACTACTTAGATGGGATTATTTCAAGGAAGATTTAGCTTGTTTATTTTTGATTTAAAGCCTTTTACAGTTTTACATTCATTTCTTATAGTAGGGGGAAGCTTGTTCCAAACTGTTGGCCCCATGTACCGAATTGATTGTTTGCAAGTGTTAATTCTGCAATATATCGGAATATAAGGAGAATTACTTCTTGTTGTTAGGCTACTTGATTGTTTACACATAATTATATCATTGAATGTTGTGGGAAGCAGCTTTTTTGAATATTTAAACATGAAAGTTGCAATCTCTGTAGTTTTCATGTGGTTAATTGATTTTAAATTATTGAGTTCCATTACACCTTTTATGCTTTCTCTGTGGTCAATGTCAAATACAGTACAAAGAAAGTTATTGCAAGTACGTTGTAGCTTTTGCAATGTAGTTTTGTTTTCATGACACCACGTTGAGATACAATATAATATCTGACTCTCAACTAGAGAATGGTAGATGGAGAGAAGTGCTTGTTTGTTTAGGAAAGGCTTAATTTTTTTTGTCAATAAAAATATACCCTAATACAATAAAAAGCTCTTAATTTCAGTGTTAAAACAAGTTTAAAAAACGTTACACTGGCAAAACAACAAGTTCAATAAAAAGCAATCTGCAAATTCGAAAAAAAAAACAAGCCCGAATTTGTAGGAAAACCGCAAGGTTGACAAACAGGGTTGCCAGATTGGCCTTTTTACGGCCAAATGTCAGAAATTTGGCCTTTTTGAAAAATGTTTGGCTGGACAATTTTTGTTTGGCCGCTTGGCCTTTTTTTGGCCTTTTTTAGTTTCTCGATTGGCATTTGTTTGGCCTTTTTTTCTTTTGGTTTTCATAGTTCTTTTGGTTATCCCTAGCAACAGTGAAAAGTTTTGGTGTAGCGTTTTACATCATGCCCATTTCAAAGACCTTGCTAGCTATGTTTTAACATGTCTCTGCATCCCTGTCATGTCAGTAATGCAGTAGAAGAGAGGATTTTTCATTACTTACTGCAGTGAAAAAAAAACACGAAACAAAATGCAGACTGAGCTTTTGGAAACGATTTTGCGAATACAAATGGACAAGCTGCTGAATGGAAAATGTTGCACAAACTTTGATGCCAGTGCCATAATGATAAGGCGTTTCACATCTGATATTGTTTATGGTGAAACTAGCAGTAACGAAATGACAGAGGCGCTAGCATTCCTAGAATAGTAAGGAGTGTTCATTGTGGAAGGATGTTGGACATAAATGCAATTGATTTCTCTGATTTTGCAGTGTTGGGTGTTTAATGTAGCCTACAAGTAATTGTATTGGGTATAAATATTGTATACTATTTCATATTGCATTAAGTGATATGCCAATATTAACTCCTTCTCACTAGTCACCAGGGTCTCACTGGTGGACGTTAATGGCTTTTTAGTCTACAGGATGATGCTTAGCCTAATGTTGTATGCATATTTCAGTTGTATTGTAATTGTTTCCATACCTATCTGTTTGTATTTTATGGATTGCATTTTTTCAGGAATTTTACTAAGCGATTCTTCTTTAACAGATAACATGTAAAACAATAGAACCTGGGTAAATATTATATAATTTGTTGTTGAAAGTAAGTGCAAAAACACCACTGATTTCAACAAAGAGAATAAAACCTCAGGTTTGGCCTTTTTTTCTATAATTTGGCCTTTTTTGGGGATGCATTTGGCCTTTTTTGTTTTATCAATCTGGCAACCCTGTTGACAACACTGATTTTGCTGTGTGATTCATTCATTTTCTGTAGAATGTTCCAGAACTCGTTGTTGAATTTAAGTGTACCAGCTTTTTCCTGTAAATAAATCATTTAACAAGTTATTTATGAACAATATAAACATAAACAAAAACATATATACAAATTAAAAGTTCAAAGTTAGGTTCATGTAGGTTTTAATTTTTGTAATATTTCAGTTTTTTGAAAATTTTTATAAAACGGAAACAAGCGCGGTTGAATACAAAAGAGAGATTATTCTCGAACAGGCGTTAATTTCAAAAAAAGAAAAAAAGTAAGACGAGTTGCTCGAAACTTCTCCACGTGCTTTTAAACCATGTGCTCATTTACGTTTGGTTTGAATAGAGGGATGTTGGTGTTGTGGTCCTCAAGAGTATTGTACTGTGCAGTAGTGCAAGAGTTTCTGTATTTCGGACTGTTAAAAGTTGTGGTTTCTTGTACCGTATGAAACTTAATTAGCATACTTTTTTTTTCAGAGAATAATTATTTGCATTGCAATACAACCGGTTAAATTCACCTAAATTTTAATAATGGCTGATGAAGTTCATGATGATGCTCCAGAAACCTTTGCCTTTCAAGCTGAGATTGCTCAGTTGATGAGTTTAATTATCAACACATTCTACAGCAACAAGGAAATCTTTCTTCGAGAGTTGATTTCAAATGCCTCAGATGTGAGTATTGTTATTTATTATTAGGCAGTGGCTATTTGACCGGCTCCGGTCTTGTAATCTGAAACACTGTTTGATCGGTCATGACAAATTTTTTCTCCTTCAAAACAAAAGACGAGAGAAAAAAACATTGCCTATGTAGGTTGTAAATTCAACAATTTTATTCAACTGAGTCATTGGTGCGTACAATATTTCTCAGGCTAGTGTTTCCGAAGGAATAAGTTTGATACGGATGCAACCTAGATCGTACCCTAAAAAGATCGAGAAAAAATATTAAAAAATAGCTGAAATTGCTGATTGCAGTTTCCCTAACAAACAAAAACTCTTAGGATCATTACCAGAAATTTTAAAATGTTTGTGGAAACTCCGATCAACCGTAACCCTCTTAAAATGTTTGTGGAAACTGCGGAAAAACGGTTCTATTTTTTTCTTAATCTTACCAGTTTGTTTGCGGAAATTCCGATCAGCGACTTTGGGTCTTTCTGATTTTTTTCTCTCGATCGTTTCCCAACCCTAACTCCTTTAAAAATGTTTGCAGAAACTGCAATCAGCGACTTCGACAAACTCTTAAGATTGTTACCAGAAATTTTAAAATGTTTGTGGAAAAACTGAAACTGCGATCAATGACTTTGGTTTTGTGCTATTTTTTCTCAATCTTTTCAGGGAAAATTTTGAAATGTTTGCGGAAACTGTGATCAGCGACTTCGGCTTTTTTTTAATTTTTCTTGATCTTTTCAGAGCACGAACCTGAATTTTTTTTTCAGTCATTTATCGTTTTTTTAGTAAAATGTCCGAAAAAAATATCATTTCGGTCAAAATATCTGAAAAAATATATAGTCAATTGACTATGACTAAAAATGACCGAATTTTTTTTAAGTCATTTCAGACAAATGACCGAAAAGTCCAGCAAAAAAAAACCCTGGTACGAACTAGGTTGCACCCGTTCGATACTACCTGGAAGTGTTTTTTTTTAGGCATTGGCTATTTGACCGGCTCCGGTTTTTGAATCTGAAACACTATTTTACGGGTCATGATGTATTCTTTTTTTCTTTCAAAGTAGCCTAAAAGACGAGATGAAAAGAAAACAGTGCCTATATAAGTTCTAAAATCAACAACTTTATTCAACTGAGTACATGGCGCGTGCGATTTTTCTCGGGCTTGTGTGAGTTTGATGCTATCACTAAGTGCTTTTTTTTTTAAATATTTGACACAAAGTGAACTCAATCGTTAGCCTGCTGCATTTTTGTGGTCAATTTTTAATTCGAGTAGTTTTTTACGTCTTCAAATATAAGTAATAAAGTTAGAGTATTTTTAATTTGCTGGAATTTGAGAATTTTTCTGGGTAAGTTTCCGTTCGTCGTAAGAGAATGTGACCGTGTTTGCCGAACGATTCAGTAGAAAAAAAACTGTTAATTTAGAAGTTATGATGCACTTTTTTTCATTTGTTCTCTTGTCTTTTGGTTTGAGAGAGAAGGTGAAAGAGAAAAATATGTCATGCCGCCGCCGGCTGAGTTTTTTTCACTGAAACTTTTCGGTCATTCGTCCAAAATGACTTAAAAAAATCGGTTATTTTTTATTTATTTGAGTCATTTTTTCTGATGAAAATATTTCCTTTAAAGTAGCTGATACAAACCAAAGTTTGCACTTCCTGACTAGCTACAACATTAAGTTTCGCTGAGAAATGTTGTTTTTTTTCGGACATTTTGACTTAATTGACTATATATTTTTCGGACATTTTGCTTCTTCAAACTTCTTGATTACCCTTCAATTATAGCTTAAGTTTCAATAGTAAACCCTGGAATTTGATGTTTTCCAAAAAATAATCCTTGAAAGAATATCCACCCTGGCAGCATCAGTTAGGGAAATGTTTTTTGAGTGAATATTTCATACCGTAACAACCGCACTCATTTTTTTGTCCTTGTAAAGTTGTTGACAAGGTTGTGCACACAATTATGCTCTTGTGCAATGAAATCTCTATAGAAGCAAGAATAAATAACTGATCTACACAATGAATTGAAACATTTCAATGTAGATGTAAAATCAGTTATTTTTCGTTACTTGAAAAGGGCTAACATGTGTGTGGCCAAAAATGGTCGTAGTTTATGTTCACTGTAATGTACATACCAGTATTATTAATGCCCTGTGGTATCTTGGTTTTATCTGTCTATGGTTATAGAAAGTCACTTACACCAAAATGGTTTTACATATCTTTATGATTAAAATGCTGTCAGCGTTTGATTTACATTTCTCTTTGAATTTAGGCCTTGGACAAGATTCGTTATGAAAGTTTGACAGATCCCAGTAAATTAGACAGTGGGAAAGAATTAAAAATTGAAATTATTCCAAATGCTGAAGACAACACCTTGACACTTATAGACACTGGGTGTGGCATGACCAAGTCTGACTTAATCAACAACCTTGGAACAATTGCAAAGTCTGGGACCAAAGCTTTTATGGAAGCTCTTCAGGTAAACTGATACCCTACCTACTTAACATAAAATTAAGTCTTCTGTTATATTCCATTTAATCAATAGCAAAGTTATTACAAGTTAATCTTTTGATTGCTAAATGAAGGATCTCTGTATAGCATCCTCAATAACATTGAGAAACCAAAATAGAGTACATCGAGTACCGTACTTTATTAATAGAGTTTTTTTTTCAGTCTGGTGCAGATATTTCTATGATTGGTCAGTTTGGAGTGGGGTTCTACTCTGCATTTCTTGTGGCTGACAATGTGAGAGTCATTTCCAAGCATAATGATGATGAGGCTTATTCTTGGGAATCTTCTGCTGGAGGCTCTTTCACAGTTGTTCCTGACACCACAGATGCTGTTTCATGCCAACGTGGTACGAAAATTATTCTCCATTTGAAGGTAAGAGTTCACCGGTATGATTTGACTATACTGATATCTGCCAGGATGATGTATTCCCTATATTCGCAGTTTCCACCAGACCGAGGGACTACAGATGCACAAGTAACATTGTGCATATGGAGTTATTCTCATTAATGATGGTTTAACATGCTTTCCTTGGAAGTCTGAGCAGATTCCATTACTCAATTTTGCAATTTCTTTAATCATAATTCCTTTTATATATTACGCTTTTAACACCAGTACTTCTGTAGGAAGATCAACGTGAATATTTGGAGGAAAAGAAAATCAAGGAGATTGTGAAAAAGCACAGTCAATTTATTGGTTATCCCATCTCGCTCCATGTTGAAAAAGAACGTGAAAAGGAAATCAGTGATGATGAAGAAGAGGAAGAAAAAGAAGAGACAATGGAAGGTGACAAACCAGAGGATGAAGACAAACCAAAAGTGGAAGATTTAGAAGAAGACGAGTCGAAAACAGATGAGAAAAAAAAGAAAAAGATTAAGGTAAAAGTTGTTTTAGGTTTAAAATAAATATGTTAATGTGCAAGTAGTGTTATTCTTTTTATTAGTATATTACTCACTCTTACTTTACAGGAAAAATATATTGATCTTGAAGAGTTGAATAAAACCAAACCAATCTGGACTCGTAACCCTGATGATATTTCTCAAGATGAGTATGGTGAATTTTACAAGAGTCTTACCAATGACTGGGAGGATCATCTTGCTGTGAAGGTACATGTCCTTGTTTGTCACTTACAACTTATCTTGCTGCCATGATGATGTATTCCCTACATTCGCAGTTTCCACCAGACCGAGGGACTACAAATGCACATGTAACATTGTGCATATGGAGTTATTCTCATTAATGATGGTTTAACATGCTTTCCTTGGAAGTCTGAGCACTTGCGTGTTTTGTTTTTTAATTTTGTAGCAGTTCGTTTCAAATCTGTTAATGCACCTCAATTTTTGTTTCTAGCATTTTTCAGTAGAAGGACAGCTGGAGTTCAGAGCACTTCTGTTCGTTCCTAAACGAGCTCCCTTTGATCTTTTTGAAAACCGCAAGATGAAGAACAACATCAAACTTTACGTCCGACGTGTGTTCATCATGGACAATTGCGAGGATCTCATTCCTGAATACCTAAGTAAGTTACTGTACAGTGTATGTACAAATTACAACTCTTTCGTGGATTAACTTTATCAGACCATGATTTTTTTGTTTTCCTTGATGTTTTATTTTACAGATTTTGTCAAGGGTGTTGTGGACAGTGAGGATCTTCCATTAAATATCTCCAGAGAGACCTTGCAGCAAAGCAAAATTCTCAAAGTAATTCGCAAAAATATTTGCAAGAAATGTCTTGAGCTTTTCTCAGAAATTTGTGAGGACAAAGAACAATTCACCAAGTTCTATGAACAATTTGGAAAGAACCTAAAACTGGGCATTCATGAAGATTCTCAAAATCGCAAAAAGCTTGCAAACTTTTTAAGATACCATTCCTCTCAGTCAGGTAAGATAATCAACGTATTGCCGTATGGGTACAAATCTTGACTGCATAAATACAAAACTTAACTAACACTGCAGTGCCATCCAACGTTTAACCTTACATGGAATGTGTTTGATTTGCAGGTGATGAATTGACATCGCTCAGTGATTACGTGTCCAGGATGAAGGAGAACCAAAAAGATATTTACTACATCACTGGAGAATCCAAGGAACAAGTAGCGCATTCTGCTTTCGTCGAGCGAGTTACCAAACGCGGATTCGAAGTGCTTTACATGTTTGAGCCGATTGATGAATATTGCGTACAACAACTCAAGGTTGGTTTCAGTGTGCAATGTGCATGCAATAACGAGGCTTTGTGTCTAGCATACACTCACTGGGTTCATAACATTGACTTAAATTTTTAGGAGCACGATGGTAAAACCTTGGTTTCAGTGACGAAGGAAGGACTCGAGTTGCCTGAAGATGAAGACGAGAAAAAGAGATTGGAAGAAGCCAAGGCCAAGTTTGAGAATCTATGCAAAGTTGTTAAAGAAATTCTTGACAAGAAAGTGGAGAAGGTTTGCATTTATATTTTTTGCATTTAACCTTCATACGGTCGTTCAATTTTTCACGTAAACATTGTTTTTGATCAAATTTGACTCCACTGTATTCACATAAATCACTAGTTTGACAGTGATTTCAATAGTTAACAATTCAAAAAGCTAACATTGATATTCTTTTAAAGATCAGATTTGCTGGCAATAACTGTTAACGCCCACAGCTATCTAAACTTTTCTTCATGCAGGTTGTTGTCTCCAACCGTCTGGTCAGTTCACCTTGCTGCATTGTGACATCACAATACGGTTGGTCTGCCAACATGGAACGAATTATGAAGGCCCAAGCGCTTCGTGACACATCCACCATGGGCTACATGGCTGCCAAGAAACACCTTGAAATCAACCCAGATCACCCAATTGTCGAGCAATTGAGGCAGAAGGTCGAAGCCGATAAGAATGACAAGTGAGTGCCTTTCAGCTTATTCATTTACATGCTTCTGCCATGATGATGTATTCCCTACATTCGCAGTTTCCACCAGACCGAGGGACTACAGATGCACATGTAACATTGTGCATATGGAGTTATTCTCATTAATGATGGTTTAACATGCTTTCCTTGGAAGTCTGAGCAGAACTTCAACAAGTGCTTTTATGAAACTTGATCGCGACTACGTGCAACTGTTAAACCAATCTAAAAACATTTTTCTATTTAGATCGGTGAAAGATCTTGTCTATCTTTTGTACGAGACCTCCCTACTCGCATCTGGCTTTTCTTTGGAGGACCCATCCACCCACGCCACCAGAATCCATCGCATGATCAAGCTCGGACTTGGTGAGTGACATTTCGTATACTGCTTCATGCCTGCAGACAAAAGTCAAACCAAGGTGTACTGGCTTGAAGTCATGCTCGTACCTTACCTTGCTTCATTGGCTTCGGCCATGTGTTTCAGCAAAAAAAAATTAGACGTTCTTGCAACAATGTTCTAACAATAAAATTCACGCAAAGTATCCATCGTACATACAAACATCCTGTTACAGGAATTGATGAAACGGAAGAGGAGGAAAAGGCTGAAGATGCGGAAGATATGCCTCCATTGGAAGGTGATGCTGACGATGAAGACGCATCACGCATGGAAGAAGTTGATTAAATTGCACAGCAGCTGCGCCCACGTCCCACCTAATATTGTATCAGCTCTCGGTTTACAGCCGTTTCGGATTCCTTCACCGGGTTTTTCTACTGTAGCAAGTTTCGTTGTACTGTGTTGACGTAAATCATACCGTACCGATTTCCTGTTTTCTAATTTTTTCAAATACATATTGTACAGTGTACGGCAACAGCTGCGCTGGGCAGTGGCAGTTTACTTCCGTTAAATCTACGAGCCCAATAATGAGATGCAGTGTTAGACAAGATAATTTGCAGTTGTCGCTGTCAATGATATTTTCCTCAAGTGCGTTGTCGCGCATGGTAAATACTAGGGTAAGGGTAAACACTAGCATGAACAAGGAAAGTTTCAGTTCTAAGCCTACACTTTTTTTCTTGCAGCTCATGCTTTATTTTCATCCTTGTCTAATGTCTATGCTATAATCTGGTTCTAGTGTTCACTCTCTGCAGCAGTGGCCGTTTTTGAGTGACATGCAGATTCGGAGATGGTTTTAAGTGAAAGATTGAATCAGTGAATGGCTTTTGCTCAGATAGGTTTAGAGACAGTACATTGCGGGACGCGCAACTCCGTTTCGTCAACATTGGAAAGGGTCAGTTGCCAATTTGACATTTGTTTTTACGCTTTGCTGCTGGCTTTTAACTAAAAACCTTAAATTACTTCAAAACCAACTCCGCTCTTACATAATCCATAAAAAGTGGGGCGTGTTGTCACAATTTTTACAAATCAGCATATATCTCGTTCTGTACCAATGGTATCGAAATGCTAGATAGTGCAATTGAAAGAGGTATCATTCGGCTTTTTTTAGCTACAGTTAAAGTTTTTCTGGATTATTTCGTTTTTACATAAATGCATGTTTAATGCAAGTGAATGGACTGTGACAACACGCCCCACCCCGGGGCGTGTTGTCACAAAATTTCTGCACATGCTTTATGACAGAAACCAACAAAAATGGTTTTAATACAGGCTGAACGAATAAAAAAAATATGCAAAATGCAAAAAAATTTAATTTACAACATATTGGTAAAAATTTTTTGCCCATTGTCAAAAACAATAAAAATGTCATCTTGAGAATTATGTGTCACTATCGAATGTATGTGTGTATCATTATCTAATATTAATTTTTATTTCCTAAAAAAGCGTTGTATTTTAACAAATACGCATATTACCTCGTTGTATAAGCACAAATAATTTTTTATGTTTCTTAATATTAAACATGCACACCTCGGGGCGTGTAGTCACAGCTGTGACAACACGCCCCGTGGTATGAAATCAGGTGGTTTCAACAACCATGTGTACATCTCTACTTGCATGTCTTATCTGTTTGGTATGATGGAAAGAGCAGGCTTAAAGCTAACGAATGGTATTTTTCCTGATCAGTCATGATCAAACCTTAGTTTGCCAGACCATTTTTTAGTTTAGTTATAAAACCTGATTTTGCCCAAAATTCAATGGCACTCATAATTTCTGCTGTGGTGACAAATTTATTAAGCTTCACTGCTTGTAGGAAAGAGAACTGAAAACTATGCTTTCCATTGAAAACTCATGGTTATACGCTTGGGTTATCGCATGGAAATCGTGCTGTGACAGCACGCCCCACTTTGCCCTACAGTATGTTATTTAAATCAAAAAAAAGGGTAACCCTTCTAATGTTGCTGAAAAACGGATGTAGTTTCTACTGTAAGAGTAAGGTTTGGATGGATGTTACCGCCGCTGCTCGCCTACCGGTACTTAATTTAGTGGATAGTCTGGTAGATTAATCCTCAACCTGTACCTAATTATTCCTGACTTGACACCCACACTCAGATCACCAAAGGAGATGGGTATTACAGTATAATTGTGGCTCGAGGCTATGATGTAAAGTGTAGTAGGGTGTTTCATTTTTTCCACACTTTCGAAATTAAAAACGTTCTGGTTTGCGTATGATGGGATTTTGGACACTGATTTGAAAAAGGTAATTTTTATTCCATTTAGATGTGGCACCGCGTGGTCAAAATTCGTGTGGGGCTAAAAATATGGGATTTCCCGTAACTCGGTAACGGGACATGGTAGAGAGACGAAATTGCTATAAGTCAGTAGAGCTGTTGCTACAAATTTACCTTGCATTACTGCTACAAAGCTAAGAAAAGGAAAAATAATGAAAGCTGAGAGTGAGACCCATTTGGCTAACTTGGTAAGTTCCGACAAAACAAGGGCCGCTTTCCTATTCCTTCTCAAGAGACTTCATTGCCGTATCTTCGCCGCAAAACGAATTATATCGAAAAAAACGTTTTTTTACAACTTATGATGCACGGTACTGTACTTGTTTTGCTCCTAAATAAGTACTTTTTTCGTAATACTTCTTTAACGGTCTCGGGGTAATTGTTCTGTTGCAAACTTAGCAATTGTATTTGTAATGCAAAGCTGAGAATTTGCAGAGATAAATTGATACTGGTACGAAATCAATACTGTTAAACTTGCTAATGATGTCTACAGTTAATCTTGCAGTACTATATATCTGAACAGGCGCGGATTTATGGGGGGGGCCCGGGCCCCCCCCGAAATATTGTGAGGAATTATTGTTGAAATTCTATGTATCCGCATCAAATCGTTTGATGTACGTCTAAACAGCTGATATTTGTCCCAAGGCGGACTTAACTTATCTGGGGGGGGGGTAATTTTTTGTTATTATTATGGTTAAAATCATGCATCGATCAGACTCCTTTATTCCGTTATACAACTGTAAATGCATTTTAATAGCAACATTTGTTGGTGCTGACTCAGCTGAAACCAATGCTGAACCAAATGACGTCAGTTGAAACAATCTGAAACCTTGAATGGCTGTTTTATAGTTTTTAGCCTTCATTATAATTTCAATCAATTGCCGTCTATGCTTGCAAACATCCAATTGGTCATGGACACTGCATACAGGGTTTTAAACCAGATTTCAAGTTTACTTTGCATGCTTAGCAGTTTTTATTCAAGCAAAATGTATTTTTCAAACATTCACAATTGATGAAATGGCTGTTTCTTTTAATGTCTATTTTATTTTATGGCATATCGTATATGTCGTAGTATAGTGGTATAGTGGCTTAGCCAAGGGGAGGGGGGGGGTTACAACCCCCCCCCCCTTGGCACGCGTGTGACATCACGATATTGAGAATGAAGCTTTCAGTATCTATGTCTCTTAAACAAAGTTTTCCTAATTTTAAACGAAACTGCATTAAAAGAGCGAGTTTTGCCAATACTAAACATTCAAATATCTCAGCCAGGAATTAGCAACAAGAAAACATAGAGACTTAGGTTTATTACCGAAAAATCCGAAGAAAACATGATCTTATCCTTTTGCTATGCCACCAGACAGCACCATTTTATAAGAATATTTATAGGGGAGGATGAGGTAAGTTGAGCCACTTTTTACTTAAACGCTTCTGCTGAGAAAACCGCTTGGTTTACAATAAAAGTGAAAGTAGCAGCGTAATGGTTGATGATTTGGCCTCAATTTAAAAAAAAAATTTTTTTCATAACTCATAAGAATATTGAAAAAAAACATCATTCAAACACTATGTCATTTTGGCTCAACTTACCTACTCTACGAGGTAAGTTGAGCCGGTGTGTGAGGTAAGTTGAGCCACTCGTTTAAGTTTAATAACAAAAGCTGTAGCGATGGTATATATAAAATGCTATGCAATACATGTGTTCACGAAATTATTGCGCAGCTATTTGTCCCCGAATTGTAACATAGACTGTGACGCAATGGTGACATCATCATTTCGATGCACTGTCACGCTTGAGCGACAATCTCTCATTATTTTTTCTCTATTTACTAACTCGTGCTTTCGCTAGTTGGCGAAAAGGTTGTTCGGTCTTTTACGATGTGCGAATCTATCGGACGGACGTCCCGTATTAGAGTCTGCAGTGACTATTCCACATCACAATTGAACCCGTCTCTTGTTGACAATATGTAATCTTCACTCAACATATGTGAAACTTGAGTCAAACGTTAGGAAGAAGACAGGTTGTGTAGCAGTTAATACACAGCTGCTACCAGGAAGACAGAACAACATGTGAAAAGATACATTTATTTTGTTGTGACTGTTCGACTGTGAAATTGAGCACTTCCCAGCCGACAAATCCGCCACTTTTTCGTTGATTAAACGTCAACAGACGTTGAATCAATGTAGAACTAGCAGATTGTGTTAACTGAGCTGCTGAGCAGAAAATAAAACGATGAATTAATACAGCACAATCCTGATTAAAGAAACCTCCAAATGTGAATTTGCTAAATCAATGTCCATTGTCTGTCAGGTCTTAGTTATTCAATATGCCGCTGATCAAGAGAGCATGGAAACCGGAATTTCTGCTGACGGCGGAAAGTTCCTCCAATTGTTGTCGGGTGAGGAAGCTTCTTCACGACATCTTCTTTAAGAAAAGCACACTCATCGTCTTCTTTAAAGACAAAGGACAACTTTTCCTCGGACTTTCCAGGCACTTTTCTTAAAAACTTGGCCTCAATTTCTCCATCTTCATTGAAGCATTCGATTTGACCAATGTAATGCACAGGTCGAGTTTTCCCTACGAACTGGACAAGAACAAAATCTCCTTCGTTGTAAATTTCCTCGCCATCATTTTCAGCAGTGTTTTTGGTATTATGATTTGTAGGCTCATCGTCTGCCACGCTCAGAGACTCTTCTGAATCTTGAATTGAAAATGCAGTTTCTTCTTCAGTGTTTGTGAAATTCAATTTTTTTTCTAGGCTTCTTAGCAAGTCTCCCTTTCTCTTTGTTAGCTTGCGCTTTGGCAATTTTTTCTTGCCGTTCATTAAACTGCTGTTCTATGAGACGTTTTTCCGGGGTGTCAGTTAAAATGGTTGTTTTTCTTCGCTTTCGACTCCGCTTTTCCTTTCGAGGAGGTGCTTTGGGAAATGGAATTAAGACAACAGGAGGTGTATAATTAGTTGCGTTGGAAGAGTAACTTGGCGCCTGTGTTTGTAAAGCATGAGGCGAGTCACAGTTATGTGCAGCTGCAGCAAGAGAGTGGGTTTTCGAAGGGGCAGGTGAATTAATGTTGCTCGATTCAGGAGCACTCAAATCTGCGGCAGGCCTGGTAGCAGGAAAAGCATTAGCTTCCACATGTGAAGCAGCCGATGAAGATGCATGTGCTTCCTCCAAATTAGCAAGCATGGCGCGATTTGTCAGCTCACTGGGATCAAATTCGTCTTCAGCAAATATGTCTATGTTTAAAGGGCATATTCCTGTGCTCCTAAATCCTGACAAAATGTTGCTTGGGGACATTGCAGACAAATATGCCGAGTTGACCAAAGCTGGCAGGTTATGGTGCTTTAACCTCTGCGCTGGATGGTTTCGCATCCAGCAATCCATTGCCCTGCTGAAATAGGACTTAAATGGTCCGTAGACTGTCTTGTCCAATAGCTGCAGACGATGGGAAGTATGGGGAGGAATCGTTAACATCACAATTCCATGATCCCGAGCAATGGTGAGAGCTTGGAACGAAACATGGGACTCATGATTGTCCAAAATTAAAAGAACCTTTTTTTCCCTTGAACACCTAACATTCTCAACAAAATGCTGCAAATATATGGCAAACAAGTCCTCATTAATCCAACCAGATGGAGACGATAATCCTTTGGATCCCATGGGAGCTCCAGCGAGGAAGTAATCATGATAGTTTTTTCTGGGAAAAATAAAAACCGGTGGAACAGTATTTCCAGATGCACTAATAGTGCACACAACAGTCACAAGTTCACCGCGTTCAGCTGATGTGACAGAGCCTACTTGCTTATGCCCCGTTTCGCACAACACATTTCGTGGCACTTGGACCGTCGTCACGCCTGTTTCGTCGACATTGTAAATATCTGATGGACAAAATTGATACCTGAAAATATATGCAATGCCTTAGTTCAAATGTCATGTTTTTATTGAGTTTGTTAGTCATGAGCAAAAGACAAAATCAATGGATTGACCTACCTGTCTAGAACGCTGGTCAAATTTGTGAAAAACTCCGAAACGGTGTGCTTATTAAAAGCGGTTGCACGTGCCAATGAAGTTGCTTCTGGCCTTCTGTTGGAGAGGTGATGTCGTTTGCTGAAAGCCACCATCCATTCTCTTCCTAGATCAAAAATCAAGCAAATTATTAGAGTAATGTAGACTATAAAGATGAAAGTTGAGGCTTCTGATTAAGAAAATGGGAAATCACACTGTAGGCCTAGGTGTGTAGACCAGGTAGACCTATTAAATTCTTCAACATAACAGCACACAAAACTCACCGGCCTCTTTATTTTCTGTCCAGCTGCGAGGCATCTCCACATTATTTGCCACAGCGAAGTCATATGCCAGCTTTCGAAACTTCGCCGAGGATAAACCATGAAATCGTTTGGCTAAATCCTTTGCATGCTTGGCTAAATCTTCTTCATGGCTTTTCGAGAATACGCGTTGTGCATCGGAAACATTGCTATAACCATAACATGAACCAGCATTCTCCTTCCTTCTGGCAATGTAACGCTGAAGTGTCATTCTATTGATTCCAAATTCTTCTGCACTTGCACGTATAGACATTCCGTTATCTTGAACATGCTTTGCAGCATTTTCCATAATTTTTGGATCAGTTTGACCACGCTCTGTTGTACGCTTGCGGTTGCGAAGGCATGTTGCTAGTAGACTAGGCTACAGGTTATAAATAAATTCAAACTTCAATAGACCAATGGACAAATTATTTTTCCAAAGAGTTAGACTATTAAAGAGTAAAATACACTTTGTTAGCTATTTAATGACTACATATATCATCACTTAACACTGGCAGCTGAAGTGAGGTAAGTTGAGCCACCGGCTCAACTTACCTGTACATCACTGGCTCAACTTACCACAAGGTCGCCATTAAAAGTTAAACTGAAATTTCTCCAGACCTACATGAGCTAGCAACCTCACTTTAATAGTTTCTGAATAAGCTAACATTAGTGATTACTGTTATACATATCAACACTGGTGTATGCCACAGACATTTTGTACAACTCAAAAAAACTTTTTTATCAAAAAGTTCAAAAAACTACCCAAAATTACTCAAAACTGTTTTTCTGTCTTTCTACAAGACAAAGACCTATAATCTTTACAGAACAGCTCCAAAGAAGGTAAACGGTCAGGTAGGTGGCAGTAGAAAGTTGATGAGCTTTATATTTTTCGAGTTACAGGGGGTGGCTCAACTTACCCACTGGCACAACTTACCTCACCTTCCCCTACCCACATTTTTGTTGAAAATGCTCTCAGAATGCACCAAATTCAAAGTAATTTTTCAAAATTTTCTGGGGGCTGCCCCCCAGACCCCCCACCGGCCGTCAAAACCCCCCCTTTCAAAATTCCTGGCTACGCTACTGTCGTAGTATCATTGTTCATATCTGCTTTATCTTTTTCTTTCTGTTTAATTGCTTTTCAAATTTTCTGGCCCCCCCCGAAAAAAACTCCTAGATCCGCGCCTGTATCTGAACGATGTTTTGCAAAACCGGCTTACATTTCTGGACTTTCTCATTTCTTTCATTCTATTGCCTGTATTAACTGATCGTTCTAATAACCAGTGGCGCCGCCAGCAGACCTTCAACAATGGGGGGGCAAAATATTGACAGTGCAAGATAGTAGCGTAGTCAAAAATTTTGAAAGGGGGGTGTTGACCATAGCCGTACGAGCCAGGGGGCAGCTGCCCCCCCTGTTGTCTCAAAACATCGCAAATTCGGGCAAAATCTTGCAATCATTAGGGCAAAAATTGCTATATGAAAAGCTACAAAATTGCATGAATTAAGAAAAACTATAGATTAATATATTTTACCAATCAAACTAAGTACAGCCTCTCATTTGCGCAAGAAATGTGCTGCAAAATTTTCATTTGGCACGCCCGTATGGATGTATTGTATTGCATGGTGATCAAACTGTAGCACGAAATGCATTTAACCAACTGCATCATGCCAATTCGGGCAGTCACCAAAATATGTCTCTAATACTTTTGTGAAACTGCCCAAATCAAAACGCAAAATTTGCTATATAGCTAATTTTATTAATTTTCACAAATGCATCGTGTTGATTTGGGCAGCTGAAAACATGAAATTATCTGATGAAGCTGATTAGTCTGTTTATGCAACTGCCCATAAATTAGCATGAGGAAGTTTCCACAAAATGAACAAATTCATTAATTTTTCCCATTTACATAACTGTATCGTTTAGATTTAGGCAACAAAAAGTATGAAATTATCTGATCATAGTCTATTTATAAAACTGCCCAAATTGGCATGATGCAGTTGCCTCGGCATCAAAATTTACAAAGTCTTTAATTTTTTTCATAATATCCATAAATGCATCATCTTGATTTGGGCAACTACAAAATATGAATTTATATAAATGTGGTGAATACTTTTATAAAACAATTCGGGTGGAGAGGTTACAGTACTTTTTCAACCATAAACAGACATAGCTATAAGCAACACCACAACATTTAACAAAAAAATGTTATACCTGTTGAATGTAATGTTAATGTTGTGGTGTTGCTTAGCTTTGGTTACTTTTATAAAACTACCCAAATTAAAATGATGCAGTTGCGCCCCAAAATAACAAAAAAATATTTAGTTTGTTTATGCAACTGTGTCATGTTAATTTCACCAACATTTAAAATGCTACTGCTGAAATATATAATCTCAAACCAATCATAATATATTCATTTATTTCAAAGCTTTCCAAACTCAAAACCTGCCCTGCAAGCTGGAAAAATATTTGCTTTGCAAGATCTTGTGTGAAACATGGCAGCTCCACTTATTTTCATTAATATCTTGACTTCTGTTCTGTGGAGACAGATCCAGTTGTTTGCATTAACTTGACCTGCTTATTCTGGTTGCAAAAAACTGTTGGCAAGCAGCATGCGTATCTTTAAAGATGAATTCAGTTGTTCTATCTTGATTACTTTGGTAAGAAATTCTAGCTAGCTAGTGATCTTGTTATGTTAATTTTTCACTGTACCGCATAGGCTACATTATATTTGGGTAATTTCTATAAAAGCGTGCAGATTTGGGCAATTTTGCGTTCTGCCCCCCCCCCCCCCCAAAATGGTTTGGTCTCGTACGGCTATGGTGTTGACGGCCGGCGGGCGAAGCCCGATGGCGTATTTGCCGAAGGCGACACTTAGCGGTGGGGGGTCTGGGGCCCCCCCCAGAAATTTTTGAAAAATTACTTTCAGTTTGGTGCATTCTGAGAGCATTTTCAACAAAATTGTGGGTATGAATATTCCTGTAAAATGGTGCTGTCCGGTGGCATAGCAAAAAGATAAGATCATGTTTTCTTGGGTATTTTTCGGAAATAAAGCTAAGTCTCTATGTTTTCTTGTTGCTAATTCCAGACTGAGATATTTGAATGTTTTGTATTGGCAAAACTCGCTCTTTTAATGCAGTTTCGTTTAAAATTAGGCAAACGTTGTTTTAGAGACATAGGTTGATTGCTTTTTTTTGCGAGATTATTACAGTTTTATTATTTATCAATTTTCTCCTAGCTTGATTCAAAAAGCGATCTTATCTGGTAAGTCACTAACTTTTATGCTCTAAAGTCAACCCAAAGTTTAGAAAATGTAACGTCATAGAGATCATACATCTTCATGAGTGTCAAACAAAAAGCTTTGAGACAATGAAGTTAAGGCTATTTCTGATATATTCAAGTTTTGTATAACGAATAGCTGTTTAGATGTTACAGTAGCCTAATCTAGATCGAACAAGCGATCTCAGCAGTTGCAGATGGCTTGCATCCTTGCACAGTTTGACGAGAAATTAGATCATAGGCTACAGCTTTTCTTGTAAACAATGTATTAACAATTTACATCCGTAAATTCAATTTGAAAGGTTGAAACCCCGAACCCCCCTCCCTTGGCTACGCCACTGGTGCAAGACAGTGGTATATTATTTAATTTCTTTTGTTTTCTACCAGGGCTGGAAAAAATGTTTAGCTTCCCGGAAATCTGTTTTTTAGAGAAAAAATTTCCCGCGGCTTACAATCACGATGATGAGAACCTTATATTTTAGCCTACTGACCTCCGGAGCTGACGTAAACCTTAAAACAGGGGTGTGCAACCTTTATTACAGGAGGGCCAGATATAAATAACTGTGTGAAACCGCGGGCCGCACGTTTATTTAACATATGATTTCAATTAGTTGCAGGCACAAAAGAGTAGTTTTTTTTGTTATTTATATTATTTTTATATTAGGGGTTATCTCCTTCCAGAAATAATAAGTTAGGACGCGTAAATTTCTGAAGAAAACTGCTATTCAAATTTATTGTCACACCGTCTTTAAACGAGCTCAGTGAGAAGTTTGCTGCTGGCTTCTTTTCCCGACGGCTTTTTCCAAATTTACTTTAATGGAAGTGATCGCAATTCGAAGTCCATTTTCCAAGTGTTCATCTGTCAGAACCGATCAATAGGAAGATTTCATGACGCCGGTTTTAGAAAAAAATGTTTGCACAAATACGTTGAGCCAAACAGTGCCATTTTTGAAGCCATGGATTTTTCCAATGTGGAAAGTTATCTTAGTTGAAATGTTTTCGGTAAAAATCGCCAAGATTCATTTTTAAATACTTTGCTTTCAAATCCGTTTTCTCTTGAAGATCAATCAGTTCAAGTTATTACTTCTGGTGCATTGTTAATGTCTGTGTTGAATGGCGAAGAGAATATACCAAACAAATGTTCATGAGATTTGAAGTCCTTGAAACGAGCCAAAAATTCATGCAACAATTTTTCAAGTTGGTCAGCAAATTCAGTTTTCTTTTCAGGATTCATTCCATAGTCTCTTAAAGTTGGAAAGTGGAAAAGATTTCCTGTCTGTACGTGAGCTTTCCAAAGTCGTACTTTGTTCATAATGCCTTTTATGTGACCATACATTTTTACGTTCCAAATAATTAAATACAATGGATTAGCGGTGGCCGGTGGGAGACTTCTAAAATAGTTAACAGAAGGTGCGAAATCTACAATAATCCACTCCACAATGAATTGTTCACACGTACCAGACTAAACTAAATTATAAACACGTTTCGCGGGCCGCACACAATTCAAAATTGGCACATCTTCGCGGGCCACATAATTTTTCTTCGCGGGCCGCATTTGGTCCGCGGGCCGCACGTTGCACACCCCTGCCTTAAAAGTCATGTCTACATATTTTTGATGCCCTCCTTATCAAAAATTGTACTTTGTAATACCGCTTTGAAGGAGGATTACGACTATGAACAAATGCTATAATGCTAGTTTTCGGATCTGGATTGGATATCGCTTTTCCTATTATTTTTGGATCAGGATATTTCTAAAAAATTTCGGATTGGATTACCGTATCAAATTTCAATATCCGCACAACACTGGTTGATAAGTTTGCGAATGGAGTGAGGTGGTGTAGGCATGTTTTGAGAAGAGCGTTTGAGTTGCGAGTGGAAGGTCGTAGAAAACAAAAAGCCAGTTGAGAAGGAAAGCAGCAAGGCAGGCTTGACAAGAGGGGACGCGTTAGACAGATCGATGTGGAGGCAGGGTTTGAAAGTGATTGCGGCACTTTGAGGTGAATTCGGCCACCCTTGGTAGCCGGGACATCACCAGATTAAAATTGGACTTCAACTACTAAATACAAGCACTGGGCTATAGGGCATACTTGTATGCAAGTCTTAATGCTGCCACCTTCATACGTTTAATAAAGTATGCGTGACTTTATGTGTTGCACTTGGCACTGGTTACGCAAAAGAAACGAAGCCTACGTAATAACACGCCTCATTATGAATTTATGGCTATTCCGAAAAATAATTCTTTTCGTAGCAGCGCACGTTCATTAGTTACATTTTCCGTGACTAAACTTCTAGAACGATATAATAGAGCTACATCATGAAAGACATGCTTTGCATCACCATGTAAGCTCAGCTTGTGTGTCTTCCCTAGTCGCTTTTGTCAAGTTGGCAGACAGCCAGTGGCTCCGAGAGGGGGGGGAAGTCGGGCTACT
This sequence comes from Aplidium turbinatum, assembly GCF_918807975.1. Lineage (NCBI taxonomy): Eukaryota > Metazoa > Chordata > Ascidiacea > Aplousobranchia > Polyclinidae > Aplidium > Aplidium turbinatum. The sequence continues at coordinate 55,131,689 of NC_137472.1, forward strand.
TTCCCCCCTAGCATAACATTGTAAAGGAAAAACGAGTAGTTTTTCGTTTTGTCATTTTTGAGGGGGGCCCATTTTTACTACTAAAATAAAAATTTATCAACCTAAAAGTAAACAAACTTTTGAATGAAATGTGTAGTTACAACTTTACAAGTCAATGATTGTTATGTTGTTCTAACTTGAAAACTAGTGCTGCTTTGGCTAAGCGTGTATTATGTTTGCTTGACCAACTGTACCTTGACATGAAAAACTGCGTTTGCCAGGCATATGATAATGGATCCAACATATTTGGAAAAGTGTCCAAGCAAGATTGAAGAAAGTAAACCCTTCTTGCCTATTTTCTGCTTATGGATGTCATTGCTTAAATGCACTAGACTTGGAGTTCATGGTGTGCAGTGTTGTCCAAATATTATATCATTTTTGATCGACTAAGCTTATGTCATTTTCAATTGCAGCCAAGTCAGATAGAAAATTCTAAAGAAAGCTATAGCCTACCATTTCCAAGCAGCCTACTTGAGCAGTTTCAAACCTGTGCTTCTCTGCATTATGTAGATCACAGTCCTAAGCGAGATTCACTCTAACCTATTTATGCAGCGATAAAGAACTGTTCAATGTTTTTCGGGCCCAGAGGAGGCTCGCACGACGACGACGAATGGACAATAAGCTGATGAATTTAATGAAGTTAAAGGAAGATGTAATCAAAGTTACAGAAAGCTGAAAAGTAGGCTACTCGCAAGCTTAAGTTGTTATAGGAACTATGAATTTAAAAAAAAAAAAAATTTCTGGGGACGGAACGCTCCAACAACTCCGCTTCACCAGCTCAATCTTACAAACGAAATTTATTCTACTGTAGGCTACGCTATGTTGCAAAGGATTCGCTAGCTGTGGGTGGTTTATTCACAAATGTATCAACAAACTCAGATATCATCGATAAGTTTGAAGTCCTATGGAAATATCATTGTATATCTGATGTGTAGTTGTAGGCATGTGGAACAAATTAAACAACAAGTGGTACAACAATGACATTTTGGATGAGTTGGTAGGCTACTTTTGAAAGAAAGCTACCCAGCTAACTTGAGCTGCAAACCGGAACGCATCACCCCATGATATTATCTACTCAAGGAAATCATTGATTGCAACTTTCGAAACACTTTTCCAAATATTTTTGTTGCTTTGAAAATTTGTTACCTAAACCAGTAGCCTACCTCCAACGGTTGCGAGTTGAAAACGTTGTTTTAGCACACAGAAATTTGCAAGATTTGTTTACGCACCATCACGACTCAAAACCGAGTGAACAGTTTATGCATGCTGTGCATCAAATTAGACCTTGCAAAACCTTTATTATTTGATGCTGTGATCCGTAGCTTTGCATGGCAAAAGGTTCGGAATGGATCGAATGCTTTGTTGAGCTATTTTCATTGCCCGCATTGTGTGTTAACAATTTTTCCTTTATCTACTGTAGGTTATACTAAACTTACCACCTATAGCAATTTCGATTCACAACATGACTGGAACCAAGTACCAACGCGACGCAGACTTGTCAAGGAAGGAGACGTTATCACCGACCCAAACGCGGCTCTTGCAGGATTCCACACAACGAACAGACAAGAATTCATCAGAAAACACGCCCGCACTGCATTAACACTAGAGAGTTTGAACAAACTATACTGCATTCTTTGGATATGGTGCATTTTTCTTGGAAGTGTCTTTATTGGGGGCCGGAAAATCGTTTTGTCACTGGACCTAAATTCTCCTCTCAACGGTCGTGGCCAAAGGCACTATGTATGAGGTGTGCATGTGCACATCGTATAACTTTACTGCAATTCTTTCTTAGAGAAAATATTGAGCAACAATAGCAATTTTGCTGCAAGTGTAGTCGAGTGATTTTTGTTGATTTTCATAATTATTGAAAGAAGTTTTTTCATATAGACAATATATAGGTTACGTTGTTTAAAATCGAAACTTTAAAGGAATTCAACTTCACGATGAGGAAAGTAGCCAAGTTCGGCTTAAGACACATGATGCAATGCATGATACAAATTCGTTCTATTTGTATTTTTGCTGAAAATTGTTTTTTTTGGGGCCCACTTTTAGTATTGTTTCCCGACCAGTCATGATTTCTCTCGGAGGCCCTGCAGACAGCCCGGGGGTCCTACTTTCTGACCAACCATACTTTGCTTTCTTTTGTAGACTATCCATACGGAAAATACTTTGAAGGTTTGAAAATTATGGTGAGCCTCCAAAGTTCCTTTTACCATCCTGTAGTAGCCTACTCTATCTCGCTGAGATTGCTTTGCCAACTGAAAATAATCTTCAGCCAAGCATTTATTCTACATCGTTTCTACAAAATTATACAGGGCCCAGGTCAAAAAGTACCCTTTGTCAACGCTACTGGCCAGGAAAAACGTTCCCTTCTTCACAATCTCCTTTCCTTGGCGCTTGATGGTTTGGTTGTTTTCCTACGACACAGATAAGCTAAGCTTTCAATCAACCCGTAAGGGAACGTTCAAATATTACGTAACGCTTTTTTTCCGAATTTTTGACCCCCCCTCCCCCATGTAACGCCAACGTAACGCTTTTTTCAATCCCCCCCCTCCCCCATGTAACGCTTTTTCACTACGAATTCAGCACAAAAAACTACCATTCCGTACTCCAAAGCGTTACGTAACGTTTTGCTTGAACCCCCCCGATGTGACGCTAACGTAACGCTTTGCATAAACCCCCCTCCCCCTCGAAGGCGTTACGTAATATTTGAACGTTCCCTAAAGGCGGTGGTCGGAAGCTCTTGTGGTATGAATCAAGTAGTGCGATTAGTATAGCGTTGACAGGGGAGTCCAGGTGGTACTTTTGGACCCGAGATAATTTAAGAGGCCCGGAACCTTTTCAAGGGGCCCGACAACTTGAAGAAACCCACAGCGATAGCCTACTTTGGATTCAGTGCGATTCTTTTGATAAATGTCTTGATTTAGAGCCCAAGGATCTCATTGGTACCGGGCCCAAAATATCCTCTCAACGGCCCTGGGTGCGACACCGACGAGTACAGCCTCATGGACGAAGCACCAACAGGCTACGAAACAGTTTTCGCTATGAATTCATGCTACAATCAGCTGCCGAGAAACATTTAGTTGATTGGATAGTCTCAGTGGCTAGCGAATCCAGCCTTGAAAAATTATTCTATTCTTTGTTTGATAACTCTTATTTATTTTATACTGAAATTTTCTAAAGCTGTTGCGACGGTGCCAATTTTTTTTTAACTAAATAACTTATTTCGGTCACAAGCACGTTAGAACGTTCATGTTTTATCGCTTCTACTTCTTTCCTTTGTTGACATGTATTGTTTTCGCTGTGATGGTCAGAAATAAAAAAAACCTACCCAACAAAGAAAAGGCGAGATCAAAAAAACACGATTTAAATTTAGAGTGTACGCTTGAGCAATGCACTTAATGAGCAAGTTTATGCACTTTATAAACTAACTCGGCTAGATCTCGTGTTCAGCAAACGAAAACATTGACCAGCTTAATACAGAACTGTGCTGTTTAGTCCATTCATACTTTGAAAGCATTTATCAAATAAATCAACGTTGTTATTGTGAAAAGCAGTAACAAAAAGCTTGAAGTACAGTAATGCTTTTTCAAAACACAACCCAACAAAGTAACAAAATAACAAGCAAAGCAGAGGCAGTTTGTTCCTTTAACCAGGGCCGTGTGAGCACCATCTTGGGCCCCCTGAAATCCACTAGAGCCCCTGTGTTTAGTGATCACTCTTTAACAATAGGACCAGAAAGCGTTTAGGTCTGCAAGCTCTTTTAATGCGGGAAAAAATTTACGTTCATTATTTTAGCAGAAAGTAAACAACTCTTAAGATTTTCTAGAAAAAACAAGCTAATATGCTATGACGGCAATGCAGCGGCAAATCTTAAAAAAGTTGGGGAATGCCAGGAGTTTTAACAAACCAAAGTTTGTAACTTGAATGAATAATGCAAAACTGGAAGGGGAGGGCTTGCCCCCCAGAAAATTTTGACAAGTGTAATCTTGCTTTGGTCACTTGTAGGCATTTTACGAGCAAAAATGCTTTTTTATCATCAAGATGCACACTTTGTAAGTAAATCAAATTCATCAAAATAAAAATGGATTGGGTTAAAAGTTTTGGTTTCAAATTTAAGTTAGCCTACCATTTGAAAAAAAAATCATTTACGACCACAGAAGGATTTAAATAATTTATTTCTTGAAAGTTTGTAATGTACAGCCTTGGAAGTGTTGCAGCCTTTCAGCAGGCTAAAACTTCGAATATTTATCTGAGATGTTAGTGTGTAGGCTATATTGTATGTTTTATCCCACCTTCGCCGATAGCATTTTTACTTCATAATCTATCTCGATTAACACTGGCATTTATTAAATCAATTGTTAATTAACTAGGCTATTTGAGTGAGCGGTGTTTACTTTGGAATATTGCATCATTTTGTTGTTCTGTTTGGTACATTAAAAACTTTTCACTCCTTTAATCCCCAACTATGCTTGCTCAATATCACCGAGATGGACGAAATGTGGTTGAGGGAGCGAAGCGAAAAAGTTTTACAAAAATGGAAAAAAGGTACATAATAAATGTTACCGCTGCATGTGAAATTACAAACCGAAAAACGCCACACGAACTAAATACGAGTGGGCTTCTAAGCAGAGATAAGCCCCAGTCGGAGTTTGAAAGCAGTAAAGACGGCCTTGCATGATTTAAGCTATTGAATATCGAGCTTTTGTAGTAACTTTTTTATTATTTAAGCAGTCACAACATTAAACAAACTAAAATAAGTGGCCCCCCCTGCCGGGGGGTACGAGGAGCGGTTTACACGGCCCTGCTTTTAACTAACACCAAAAAACAAGTAAATCAAAATGTTCACTTTCCGAGAAAAAAGCTTGCTTTTAGTCTATTTTCTGGAGAAACACCCAGCTAGCAATTCAGTTATTTTTAACGTGGATTCAACATTTGCAAACAACGTAAAAAAAAAGGGCTTTGCTGACTAGGAATTTAAATCATTAAATATAAGCATTTAAGAGAAGTGTGGCAGCAAATGTTTTTGGCCCATGGTTTCAAAATACATCATTGGACAACAACTTTAACTATTTTGAGCACCTTCTAAGGTTTCCAACAGTTCTTCCGAACTCATTTCCTTGATAATGTCTAGGCCTCCCACAAGTTCGCTGTTCGCATACAACTGTGGATAAGTCGGCCAGTCGGAGTATTTCTTTAAGCCTTGCCGTATCTCGTCGTCGGTCAGAATGTCAAAATGCGAATATTCGACCCCAGTGTTGTTCAGAATATCGACGATTTGTCGACTGAATCCGCATCGAGGCGCCGAGGGTTCTCCTTTCATAAACAGGATCAGGCGGTTGTTTTCAAGAATTTCCTAAAATAAAAATAGAAACCCTGTATGGCATCGAGTCGATTTATTGTCACTTTAATGGCGCAAAGATACTATTGATATGTTTGAGGGCGAACTCTAACATTGGCCATTCCGCCATCAAACATATCATTAGTGTCTTTCCGAGATATATGTTTGGATAAAACGAGAGACAACGAAGCAATCGTCAATGATTCAAAGAGCATTTACAATCACGTTTATTTACCTGAAACTACCAGGACCACCTCTCGGAGAAGCCCAGACCAAAACTGCATGTTTCCACTAGCAATAGAGATGGAATCAAGTTTTAAAAAACGTTAACAATAACCTTAAGAAATGAAAATATTAAAGAAAATTGTGCTTTTCGTCAACCAACCTTTATACGATCGTTGATATCTACCACCTTCTCTTGTTGTGGTAAAGCATCTTTTAATTCTCCGTCTGTTGCCATGTCCCGCACTATGTCGAGACCTCCCATCAACTCACCTGAAATTAAATTCAGTTAGATGCAGACACAGATTCAATCGTAACCACAAAAGTTCATGCGAGTTTACAATTCTAGTTTCACCTTTTACGTATAACTGTGGATATGTAGGCCAATTCGAGTATTCTTTTAAGCCCTGTCGTACAGCTTCGTCTTGCAGAATGTCAAAAGTTGAATACTTGCAATTATTCTCGTTAAGAATCGCTATCATTTGTCGACTGAATCCACAACGAGGTTCGGTGGCTGTTCCCTGAAACGAAATATGTCGCAAAAGTGGTAACTGCATTCGAAAATTAATCCATAAAGCAAGAGCAACAAAATAAGTGAAAAAACATCGTATGTGGAAATGCAAGTAATGTGCCGAGCCGCATTCCAACAAACAGGCCAGCAATAGCCTTGCAAGAGCTTTCAAAAAAGCTTTTGAATCAGATTTTCAGCAGCAATCCTGGCACACACACAGCAACCAATTCAACGCTATGCAGTGCCTATAAAAGTATTACATACAAACCTATTCTCCAGTGTGCGGTACTGTATTTGGTAACGCGCAAGCTTAGATTAAAATCCTAAGATAATAACAGACAACATAAATCTTAAAAGCCACGTCAACTTGTCTGGTTGGGACATAGAATATGAATATGACATCCAATAAACTCAGTTTATAATGAAACTCTCCCATTATCAAAACTGATGAAAGGCAAACGAAATCAAGGAAGACCAGCAGAAACATTTATAGGAAGAGTTCGATCTCTTACCAAACACAGCCCGGAAGAACTGCGACAGTTGGTTGAAAATCGCCAGTTATGGAGACTTTTTATTGACGCTACTTTGCACCCAACTGGTGTAAAACAACATTACATTAATGCGGCTGCAAGCTTTCAGCATGGCAATACTTTGAGCAACACAAATAGCCCACCATTGGTCAGACTTTTGCCAATCCCTTTAAAATCGATTAGTTCACTAGTTTACCTATTCCTTGCTCTATTAAAACTCAATGAATGTTTGGCTTAGATTTTTAAGTCTTCGGTTTTGACTGCTGCTCTACTCCTTTAATGATAGCCTTCCAACACAGTGCAGCTTGTGGCTTCTGATACCCGTTAGTTATTGTCCGACGCAAGATTTTCCAGGCATTATGACTCGAATGAAGAGGCACAAAAAACTGTTGCAAAAAACCTACTTTCATGAACAGCACACACGGTGAGGATTCTATCAGAGATTTAATTCTTTGGTTTAAATCAGCTTTTGGGTCGGCAACAATTCTCGTAGGTGGAGCAACAGTGTCAATGTGTTGCTTTACCTGTAAAACATATTAATAAAATGTTAATTAGTGGAACTATCTACATTGGCAAGGGCGAAGTGATTCGAGAGAACGTAAAAATGACGGATTTTGCTTTCTGGGTACACATCTTGCAATCAAAGCACAAGTTTTTTCACAATTTGCCTTGGCTACAATTGCCACTAAAATAAATGTTCATAACAAGGTACGTAGCGACACAACATTTTGTTGCAACATTCCAAGATTCTGAGAAAGCATATCAGGCCTCAAGTTTTTTAGGTTTATGCTTCACACCATATTTTTCTATATAGTTTTTCCAAGATGTGTACGTCTTCTTATAGCTTTTAAATTAACATTTCAAGACATTAAGACACATATTCATTGACTTTCAGCATAAAAATGCTTTCAAGCACAATAAAAATAAGAACAGAAACATATGCAGATAAACATTTTTATACCATTTTTGTGAGCTCAGGAGCATGAGCCCCATCCAGTCGAGCAATTTTTTGTTTGTTTTTTAAAAATATGAATGTAGGCACAGCTTCAATCTCATATTTCTCTGAAACTTCAGGTATTTCTTCAGCCTCGAGTGACAGAAAGACAACCTGAAAAAGAAGCATTGCATAATTTGTCCAAAAATATAAATAGCAAGGTTGAGGAAATAAATTACAGTGCAGAATGTGATCTGAATTGTGATGCAGCTTTCTGCTGGGTTTTATCTGTATTTAATTTGCAGCGCATGCAATGGTACTGTGTGTTTTTGTAAAATAAAAGGATTGTTGATGTTGTGACAAAGTAAAATGTTTAAGAAAAACATTATTGATAAAATAGTTTTTGAACATTCGGTAAGAAATGGGTTTGGAGTACAACAAACAGCAGTAATACTTAATTTCCATGTAAAATGCAACAAAATATTCTATTGTATGTAAAAAAAATACATTATTTTTGATAGTTACATTTAAGTGTTGCTTGGCCAACTCATCTAAAACATCACTCATTTGCTTGCATTGTTGAGCCCAATCTGCCCAGAAATGAACAACTACAAGGGATTTCTTGGCTTGTTCCAACTTGACTTGAAAGTCCTGTAATAGATCACAAATTACAGAAAAATAAAATTATAGAAACACAAAAATGTCACTGACTTCTCTCACTAACCCTCTGAAGCTTTGCTTTATTTTAAAACCAAAACCTAATACACAAAGCATATTCTTTTTGCATGAAAAAATTAGTGTAAGCAATCAAACACAGTACAGTTAAAATTTAAATACACTTTTTAGTTCACAACGATTAAATTTAAAAAGCCAACATAACATGCAACAAATAATGAATTCAAATGTGCACCCAATCATATTTTAATATTCACAATTACATGTCAGTTATCAAACATAAGTTTCAATACATCCTTTATAAAAGGCCTACTTGAAATACAAACCAAGCGTAGGCATAATTAATTTAAAATAAAGACGACTGAATAATTGTGCTGGTCAAACATGTATGAAGCAACTTACCTCCAAATCTTTTACAGACTGTACAGTGTTCATCGCAGTTTTCTTACAACAATCTTAATGTGTAAAAAGTTAGAAAACTACTTTATTGCAAAAATAAACTTGACACAATGGTTCACGACTAAAGGTTATACCTTTAATGAAATAAAATCTTTTTGACATATTTACAGGTCTCATGCTAATAACTGCTGTACCAATGGGTATGTGTAGCGTGTGGCCTACAAAAATAAATGGCCTGGACATCGTGCACAAGATTTCAGAACTGAAGCCTGAAGTCGATTGCAGATAAAAGTGTACTTGGGTTTTACATTTGCCTAAAATGTTTCCATTGTTTTCAGTAGACCTATTCAATTTTTTCGATGTTTAGTACTTTTTTTTTCATTTAGCAATCTGAATTTAAATAGCAAATTGGTAGTTGATAAAGTAAAGTAATACTTACCGTATTACTTATTAATAAAAACTAATCTATATAGAGAATTCTATTCATTTTTTGAACTAAAGAATGGGTACCGTACCTCTAAATACCCAGTGTTTGGCATTGTCAGTGTTGCAAGATGTTTTTTACTAAAAAGAGCACATATTCTATTGAAGTATATTCAAAATAATACGGAAATAAATAAATTAACACTATCAAAACCTGCAACCGCCAAAAACTTCCCGCAACTGGGAAGCCATACTATCCTAGTTGGAGAGCAACAACCTGGCAATCCTTAAAATTACCAGGCATTGCTGAGCATTTCCAGGTATTGTTGGCAGACTTTTTAAATGGCTGTCGGACACTCTGTGGTCGGAAAATAATGTCAATTTTTACCTCAATTGTAACCCAAACAGTAATTTGCAAAACTGGTCCAATTTGAACTGGCGACCCTGACAAAGCCCAAAAATGCTTGACAATACCTAAAAAAAAAGCGACTATGCCTGACAATGGGTATTTAGAGGTATTGCTGAAGAATTGCTTGATAAAATGCTGATTTTTTTTTTAACACTATTGATAATTTTTTTCTTATGTTAAAGCTTCTTATGATAAACAAAATACAAAACCTTTGAAAAAACATTTTATACATAAATAGAGCCCAAGTAACATGCTAATCTGCAATCGACTTCAGCCGTCAGCTGTAAAGGCTTGTGCATGGTGTCTAGGCCATTTATTTTTGTAGGCCACAGTAGTAGGCTATAGTGCGTTTGACCAGGCGTAATTTGTGATGTTTCTAAATTAAACATCAGAAGACTTATTAAAACTTAGGTGCAAGAGAGACAACTGATGTTGCTTTCTAACCCAAACCTTTGCCTAGTTGAACTACTGTAGAAGTGAAGACATTGACTGTTTCAAATGATACGATTCTTTCTTAATTAAGCAAACCCAATTATTGACTCTGATGAAACCTTAAAGAACATTGCACCAAACTAAAGTTTTACACGTTTACAAGCATATAGAATTTCATGCATTGTAGTTTGGTTCTGGGCAACAGTAGATTAGCTTCGCTGCTACTTGCAGTGATTCTGGGGTCTTTTACTTTGTATCACATACCGGTACGTAATATGAATCATATTTTATTTTGATAACAGATAGTGACTGAAAAGGAGCGTTGCCAGATACTTTCAAAATATTTGATAAAACTACCATTTAACGTTTTATAGGCAGAGAAAACTTTTTCCTGAACCGTTGAAAATTTCATGATCAGATCACTACTTCAATGCGTGATGGAAATCTACAGGTAAACTTGCATCAGGCATTGCAGAGTAGAGATGCAGCGAACCCAAAATTTTTATCCGCACACCGCACCGCAACTGACTCATCTAACCGCGTACCGCACCGCACACCGCAATTTATCTGGAACTTTGACACTGCACCGCACCGCACACCGCAAATTACAAAATTTTTAAAAAATATTTTAATGCACTATTTTTTAGAAAGTCAATTGTAGCAAAAAGCACCCATGGCATATAACTGGTACGGTAACCTACCAGTACAGTTGTGCACTAATTGGCTAGGCTAACCACATCATATTCTCTTATCAGCAATGCATCTATGTTCTAAGACATATAATACAAACTAAAACAAACAGAATGTTCCTGGATCTAGTATCAGGACTTTTGAACACTTTTTGTAAGCAATAATGCAATTTTAATGTCAGTGGTTACCGGTATATAAACTACACACACAAGAGTAAAACTTATAGCCTGAACTAACTGGGCTAACTGTTATAGTAACTAATGCGGTAGTTGTGCTAGGCCTATAGCCTGGTAACTGAGCTTATCAGCTAGGCTATTAACCAAAAACATTCATACAGCTTCCCTGAAAAGCCAGCCAGCCCCGAAACCCTGTCCACTGCAAGCCATTTGCAATTTGCATAGCTTTTCAGACCACCGTCATTCTGGCAGAATAATTCTGCGCGATCCGCCTAAAAAAATGATCCGTAAAAATTTGCGCGATAAACAATGCGATGAAAGTAGCAACACTCGGAAGCTGATAAAATCACTTCTCGTTACCACATCAAAGCAAATCTTATATTTTTTTCATAGCCAAATGAACAGTGAACACAGAAATTTAAATAAAAAACTCGACTTGTCAAAGATAAAGCAACTGCAATTGCGAAAAGTTAGACAAAAAATCGTATCTATTAAGACTGCTATATGTGATATGGCAAGAAAAGTAAGCATCACAAAAACGACTATAAAAACACTTTCCCGAAATATTTTTCGGAATTTTATTTTTGAATCGTGTTCAAAATTAAATTTCCTTTCCAGGGATGGCAAGCTCGTGGTGGGGCAGACGAAGGAAACGCGAGCAGAATGGTTTAAAAATGGAAGAAATGTCTTGCGTATTTAAAAACAAATAGAGATTTTAACGTTGATAAACGCCTTCAATTAGGCGTCTATAAAAATATTTTCCCGAAATATTTTTCGGAATTTTATTTTTGAATCGTGTTCAGAATTAAATTTCCTTTCCAGGGGTGGCAAGCTCGTGGTGGGGCAGACGAAGGAAACGCGAGCAGAATGGTTTAAAAATGGGGTAAATGTCTTACGTATTTAAAAACAAATAGAGATTTCAACGTTAAAAGACGCCTTCAATTAGGCGTCTATAAAAATACTTTCCCGAAATATTTTTCGGAATTTTATTTTTGAATCGTGTTCAGAATTAAATTTCCTTTCCAGGGATGGCAAGCTCGTGGTGGGGCAGACGAAGGAAACGCGAGCAGAATGGTTTAAAAATGGGGGAAATGTCTTAAGTATTTAAAAATAAATAGAGTTTTTAACGTATATAGACGCCTTCAATTAGGCGCCTATAAAAATATTTTCCCGATATATTTTTCGGAATTTTATTTTTGAATCGTGTTCAGAATTAAATTTCCTTTCCAGGGGTGGCAAGCTCGTGGTGGGGCAGACGAAGGAAACGCGAGCAGAATGGTTTAAAAATGGGGGAAATGTCTTACGTATTTAAAAATAAATAGAGATTTTAACGTTTATAGACGCCTTCAATTAGGCGCCTATAAAAATATTTTCCCGAAATATTTTTCGGAATTTTATTTTTGAATCGTGTTCAGAATTAAATTTCCTTTCCAGGGGTGGCAAGCTCGTGGTGGGGCAGACGAAGGAAACGCGAGCAGAATGGTTTAAAAATGGAAGAAATGTCTTACGTATTTAAAAATAAATAGAGATTTTAACGTTTATAGACGCCTTCAATTGACCGTCTATAAAAATATTTTCCCGAAATATTTTTCGGAATTTTATTTTTGAATCGTGTTCAGAATTAAATTTCCTTTCCAGGGATGGCAAGCTCGTGGTGGGGCAGACGAAGGAAACGCGAGCAGAATGGTTTAAAAATGGGGGAAATGTCTTACGTATTTAAAAATAAATAGAGATTTTAACGTTGATAAACGCCTTCAATTAGGCGTCTATAAAAATATTTTCCCGAAATATTTTTCGGAATTTTATTTTTGAATCGTGTTCAGAATTAAATTTCCTTTCCAGGGGTGGCAAGCTCGTGGTGGGGCAGACGAAGGAAACGCGAGCAGAATGGTTTAAAAATGGAAGAAATGTCTTACGTATTTAAAAACAAATAGAGATTCTAACGTTTATAGACGCCTTCAATTGACCGTCTATAAAAATATTTTCCCGAAATATTTTTCGGAATTTTATTTTTGAATCGTGTTCAGAATTAAATTTCCTTTCCAGGGGTGGCAAGCTCGTGGTGGGGCAGACGAAGGAAACGCGAGCAGAATGGTTTAAAAATGGGGGAAATGTCTTACGTATTTAAAAATAAATAGAGATTTTAACGTTGATAAACGCCTTCAATTAGGCGCCTATAAAAATATTTTCCCGATATATTTTTCGGAATTTTATTTTTGAATCGTGTTCAGAATTAAATTTCCTTTCCAGGGGTGGCAAGCTCGTGGTGGGGCAGACGAAGGAAACGCGAGCAAAATGGTTTAAAAATGGGGGAAATGTCTTACGTATTTAAAAAAAAATAGAGATTTTAACGTTTATAGACGCCTTCAATCAAGCGCCTATAAAAATATTTTCCCGATATATTTTTCGGAATTTTATTTTTGAATCGTGTTCAGAATTAAATTTCCTTTCCAGGGGTGGCAAGCTCGTGGTGGGGCAGACGAAGGAAACGCGAGCAGAATGGTTTAAAAATGGGGGAAATGTCTTACGTATTTAAAAATAAATAGAGTTTTTAACGTATATGCACGCCTTCAATTAAGCGTCTATAAAAATATTTTCCCGATATATTTTTCGGAATTTTATTTTTGAATCGTGTTCAGAATTAAATTTCCTTTCCAGGGGTGGCAAGCTCGTGGTGGGGCAGACGAAGGAAACGCGAGCAGAATGGTTTAAAAATGGAAGAAATGTCTTACGTATTTAAAAACAAATAGAGATTTTAACGTTTATAGACGCCTTCAATCAAGCGCCTATAAAAATATTTTCCCGATATATTTTTCGGAATTTTATTTTTGAATCGTGTTCAGAATTAAATTTCCTTTCCAGGGGTGGCAAGCTCGTGGTGGGGCAGACGAAGAAAACGCGAGCAGAATGGTTTAAAAATGGGGGAAATGTCTTACGTGCTTAAAAATAAATAGAGTTTTTAACGTATATGCACGCCTTCAATTAAGCGTCTATAAAAATATTTTCCCGATATATTTTTCGGAATTTTATTTTTGAATCGTGTTCAGAATTAAATTTCCTTTCCAGGGGTGGCAAGCTCGTGGTGGGGCAGACGAAGAAAACGCGAGCAGAATGGTTTAAAAATGGAAGAAATGTCTTACGTATTTAAAAACAAATAGAGATTTTAACGTTTATAGACGCCTTCAATTGAGCGTCTATAAAAATATTTTCCCGATATATTTTTCGGAATTTTATTTTTGAATCGTGTTCAGAATTAAATTTCCTTTCCAGGGGTGGCAAGCTCGTGGTGGGGCAGACAAAGGAAACGCGAGCAGAATGGTTTAAAAATGGGGGAAATGTCTTATGTATTTAAAAATAAATAGAGTTTTTAACGTATATGCACGCCTTCAATTGAGCGTCTATAAAAATATTTTCCCGATATATTTTTCGGAATTTTATTTTTGAATCGTGTTCAGAATTAAATTTCCTTTCCAGGGGTGGCAAGCTCGTGGTGGGGCAGACGAAGGAAACGCGAGCAGAATGGTTTAAAAATGGAAGAAATGTCTTACGTATTTAAAAACAAATAGAGATTTTAACGTTTATAGACGCCTTCAATCAAGCGCCTATAAAAATATTTTCCCGATATATTTTTCGGAATTTTATTTTTGAATCGTGTTCAGAATTAAATTTCCTTTCCAGGGGTGGCAAGCTCGTGGTGGGGCAGACGAAGGAAACGCGAGCAGAATGGTTTAAAAATGGGGGAAATGTCTTACGTATTTAAAAATAAATAGAGATTTTAACGTTTATAGACGCCTTCAATTGACCGTCTATAAAAATATTTTCCCGAAATATTTTTCGGAATTTTATTTTTGAATCGTGTTCAGAATTAAATTTCCTTTCCAGGGATGGCAAGCTCGTGGTGGGGCAGACGAAGGAAACGCGAGCAGAATGGTTTAAAAATGGGGGAAATGTCTTACGTATTTAAAAATAAATAGAGATTTTAACGTTGATAAACGCCTTCAATTAGGCGTCTATAAAAATATTTTCCCGAAATATTTTTCGGAATTTTATTTTTGAATCGTGTTCAGAATTAAATTTCCTTTCCAGGGGTGGCAAGCTCGTGGTGGGGCAGACGAAGGAAACGCGAGCAGAATGGTTTAAAAATGGAAGAAATGTCTTACGTATTTAAAAACAAATAGAGATTCTAACGTTTATAGACGCCTTCAATTGACCGTCTATAAAAATATTTTCCCGAAATATTTTTCGGAATTTTATTTTTGAATCGTGTTCAGAATTAAATTTCCTTTCCAGGGATGGCAAGCTCGTGGTGGGGCAGACGAAGGAAACGCGAGCAGAATGGTTTAAAAATGGGGGAAATGTCTTACGTATTTAAAAATAAATAGAGATTTTAACGTTGATAAACGCCTTCAATTAGGCGCCTATAAAAATATTTTCCCGAAATATTTTTCGGAATTTTATTTTTGAATCGTGTTCAGAATTAAATTTCCTTTCCAGGGGTGGCAAGCTCGTGGTGGGGCAGACGAAGGAAACGCGAGCAAAATGGTTTAAAAATGGGGGAAATGTCTTACGTATTTAAAAAAAAATAGAGATTTTAACGTTTATAGACGCCTTCAATCAAGCGCCTATAAAAATATTTTCCCGATATATTTTTCGGAATTTTATTTTTGAATCGTGTTCAGAATTAAATTTCCTTTCCAGGGGTGGCAAGCTCGTGGTGGGGCAGACGAAGGAAACGCGAGCAGAATGGTTTAAAAATGGGGGAAATGTCTTACGTATTTAAAAATAAATAGAGTTTTTAACGTATATGCACGCCTTCAATTAAGCGTCTATAAAAATATTTTCCCGATATATTTTTCGGAATTTTATTTTTGAATCGTGTTCAGAATTAAATTTCCTTTCCAGGGGTGGCAAGCTCGTGGTGGGGCAGACGAAGGAAACGCGAGCAGAATGGTTTAAAAATGGGGGAAATGTCTTACGTATTTAAAAATAAATAGAGATTTTAACGTTAAAAGACGCCTTCAATTAGGCGTCTATAAAAATACTTTCCCGAAATATTTTTCGGAATTTTATTTTTGAATCGTGTTCAGAATTAAATTTCCTTTCCAGGGATGGCAAGCTCGTGGTGGGGCAGACGAAGGAAACGCGAGCAGAATGGTTTAAAAATGGGGGAAATGTCTTATGTATTTAAAAATAAATAGAGTTTTTAACGTATATAGACGCCTTCAATTAGGCGCCTATAAAAATATTTTCCCGATATATTTTTCCGAATTTTATTTTTGAATCGTGTTCAGAATTAAATTTCCTTTCCAGGGGTGGCAAGCTCGTGGTGGGGCAGACGAAGGAAACGCGAGCAGAATGGTTTAAAAATGGGGGAAATGTCTTACGTATTTAAAAATAAATAGAGATTTTAACGTTTATAGACGCCTTCAATTAGGCGCCTATAAAAATATTTTCCCGAAATATTTTTCGGAATTTTATTTTTGAATCGTGTTCAGAATTAAATTTCCTTTCCAGGGGTGGCAAGCTCGTGGTGGGGCAGACGAAGGAAACGCGAGCAGAATGGTTTAAAAATGGAAGAAATGTCTTACGTATTTAAAAATAAATAGAGATTTTAACGTTTATAGACGCCTTCAATTGACCGTCTATAAAAATATTTTCCCGAAATATTTTTCGGAATTTTATTTTTGAATCGTGTTCAGAATTAAATTTCCTTTCCAGGGATGGCAAGCTCGTGGTGGGGCAGACGAAGGAAACGCGAGCAGAATGGTTTAAAAATGGGGGAAATGTCTTACGTATTTAAAAATAAATAGAGATTTTAACGTTGATAAACGCCTTCAATTAGGCGTCTATAAAAATATTTTCCCGAAATATTTTTCGGAATTTTATTTTTGAATCGTGTTCAGAATTAAATTTCCTTTCCAGGGGTGGCAAGCTCGTGGTGGGGCAGACGAAGGAAACGCGAGCAGAATGGTTTAAAAATGGAAGAAATGTCTTACGTATTTAAAAACAAATAGAGATTCTAACGTTTATAGACGCCTTCAATTGACCGTCTATAAAAATATTTTCCCGAAATATTTTTCGGAATTTTATTTTTGAATCGTGTTCAGAATTAAATTTCCTTTCCAGGGATGGCAAGCTCGTGGTGGGGCAGACGAAGGAAACGCGAGCAGAATGGTTTAAAAATGGGGGAAATGTCTTACGTATTTAAAAATAAATAGAGATTTTAACGTTGATAAACGCCTTCAATTAGGCGCCTATAAAAATATTTTCCCGATATATTTTTCGGAATTTTATTTTTGAATCGTGTTCAGAATTAAATTTCCTTTCCAGGGGTGGCAAGCTCGTGGTGGGGCAGACGAAGGAAACGCGAGCAGAATGGTTTAAAAATGGGGGAAATGTCTTACGTATTTAAAAATAAATAGAGTTTTTAACGTATATGCACGCCTTCAATTAAGCGTCTATAAAAATATTTTCCCGATATATTTTTCGGAATTTTATTTTTGAATCGTGTTCAGAATTAAATTTCCTTTCCAGGGGTGGCAAGCTCGTGGTGGGGCAGACGAAGGAAACGCGAGCAGAATGGTTTAAAAATGGAAGAAATGTCTTACGTATTTAAAAACAAATAGAGATTTTAACGTTTATAGACGCCTTCAATCAAGCGCCTATAAAAATATTTTCCCGATATATTTTTCGGAATTTTATTTTTGAATCGTGTTCAGAATTAAATTTCCTTTCCAGGGGTGGCAAGCTCGTGGTGGGGCAGACGAAGAAAACGCGAGCAGAATGGTTTAAAAATGGGGGAAATGTCTTACGTGCTTAAAAATAAATAGAGTTTTTAACGTATATGCACGCCTTCAATTAAGCGTCTATAAAAATATTTTCCCGATATATTTTTCGGAATTTTATTTTTGAATCGTGTTCAGAATTAAATTTCCTTTCCAGGGGTGGCAAGCTCGTGGTGGGGCAGACGAAGAAAACGCGAGCAGAATGGTTTAAAAATGGAAGAAATGTCTTACGTATTTAAAAACAAATAGAGATTTTAACGTTTATAGACGCCTTCAATTGAGCGTCTATAAAAATATTTTCCCGATATATTTTTCGGAATTTTATTTTTGAATCGTGTTCAGAATTAAATTTCCTTTCCAGGGGTGGCAAGCTCGTGGTGGGGCAGACAAAGGAAACGCGAGCAGAATGGTTTAAAAATGGGGGAAATGTCTTATGTATTTAAAAATAAATAGAGTTTTTAACGTATATGCACGCCTTCAATTGAGCGTCTATAAAAATATTTTCCCGATATATTTTTCGGAATTTTATTTTTGAATCGTGTTCAGAATTAAATTTCCTTTCCAGGGGTGGCAAGCTCGTGGTGGGGCAGACGAAGGAAACGCGAGCAGAATGGTTTAAAAATGGAAGAAATGTCTTACGTATTTAAAAACAAATAGAGATTTTAACGTTTATAGACGCCTTCAATCAAGCGCCTATAAAAATATTTTCCCGATATATTTTTCGGAATTTTATTTTTGAATCGTGTTCAGAATTAAATTTCCTTTCCAGGGGTGGCAAGCTCGTGGTGAGGCAGACGAAGGAAACGCGAGCAGAATGGTTTAAAAATGGAAGAAATGTCTTACGTATTTAAAAACAAATAGAGATTTTAACGTTTATAGACGCCTTCAATTGACCGTCTATAAAAATATTTTCCCGAAATATTTTTCGGAATTTTATTTTTGAATCGTGTTCAGAATTAAATTTCCTTTCCAGGGATGGCAAGCTCGTGGTGGGGCAGACGAAGGAAACGCGAGCAGAATGGTTTAAAAATGGAAGAAATGTCTTGCGTATTTAAAAACAAATAGAGATTTTAACGTTGATAAACGCCTTCAATTAGGCGTCTATAAAAATATTTTCCCGAAATATTTTTCGGAATTTTATTTTTGAATCGTGTTCAGAATTAAATTTCCTTTCCAGGGGTGGCAAGCTCGTGGTGGGGCAGACGAAGGAAACGCGAGCAGAATGGTTTAAAAATGGGGTAAATGTCTTACGTATTTAAAAACAAATAGAGATTTCAACGTTAAAAGACGCCTTCAATTAGGCGTCTATAAAAATACTTTCCCGAAATATTTTTCGGAATTTTATTTTTGAATCGTGTTCAGAATTAAATTTCCTTTCCAGGGATGGCAAGCTCGTGGTGGGGCAGACGAAGGAAACGCGAGCAGAATGGTTTAAAAATGGGGGAAATGTCTTATGTATTTAAAAATAAATAGAGTTTTTAACGTATATAGACGCCTTCAATTAGGCGCCTATAAAAATATTTTCCCGATATATTTTTCGGAATTTTATTTTTGAATCGTGTTCAGAATTAAATTTCCTTTCCAGGGGTGGCAAGCTCGTGGTGGGGCAGACGAAGGAAACGCGAGCAGAATGGTTTAAAAATGGGGGAAATGTCTTACGTATTTAAAAATAAATAGAGATTTTAACGTTTATAGACGCCTTCAATTAGGCGCCTATAAAAATATTTTCCCGAAATATTTTTCGGAATTTTATTTTTGAATCGTGTTCAGAATTAAATTTCCTTTCCAGGGGTGGCAAGCTCGTGGTGGGGCAGACGAAGGAAACGCGAGCAGAATGGTTTAAAAATGGAAGAAATGTCTTACGTATTTAAAAATAAATAGAGATTTTAACGTTTATAGACGCCTTCAATTGACCGTCTATAAAAATATTTTCCCGAAATATTTTTCGGAATTTTATTTTTGAATCGTGTTCAGAATTAAATTTCCTTTCCAGGGATGGCAAGCTCGTGGTGGGGCAGACGAAGGAAACGCGAGCAGAATGGTTTAAAAATGGGGGAAATGTCTTACGTATTTAAAAATAAATAGAGATTTTAACGTTGATAAACGCCTTCAATTAGGCGTCTATAAAAATATTTTCCCGAAATATTTTTCGGAATTTTATTTTTGAATCGTGTTCAGAATTAAATTTCCTTTCCAGGGGTGGCAAGCTCGTGGTGGGGCAGACGAAGGAAACGCGAGCAGAATGGTTTAAAAATGGAAGAAATGTCTTACGTATTTAAAAATAAATAGAGATTCTAACGTTTATAGACGCCTTCAATTGACCGTCTATAAAAATATTTTCCCGAAATATTTTTCGGAATTTTATTTTTGAATCGTGTTCAGAATTAAATTTCCTTTCCAGGGATGGCAAGCTCGTGGTGGGGCAGACGAAGGAAACGCGAGCAGAATGGTTTAAAAATGGGGGAAATGTCTTACGTATTTAAAAATAAATAGAGATTTTAACGTTTATAGACGCCTTCAATTGACCGTCTATAAAAATATTTTCCCGAAATATTTTTCGGAATTTTATTTTTGAATCGTGTTCAGAATTAAATTTCCTTTCCAGGGATGGCAAGCTCGTGGTGGGGCAGACGAAGGAAACGCGAGCAGAATGGTTTAAAAATGGGGGAAATGTCTTACGTATTTAAAAATAAATAGAGATTTTAACGTTGATAAACGCCTTCAATTAGGCGTCTATAAAAATATTTTCCCGAAATATTTTTCGGAATTTTATTTTTGAATCGTGTTCAGAATTAAATTTCCTTTCCAGGGGTGGCAAGCTCGTGGTGGGGCAGACGAAGGAAACGCGAGCAGAATGGTTTAAAAATGGAAGAAATGTCTTACGTATTTAAAAACAAATAGAGATTCTAACGTTTATAGACGCCTTCAATTGACCGTCTATAAAAATATTTTCCCGAAATATTTTTCGGAATTTTATTTTTGAATCGTGTTCAGAATTAAATTTCCTTTCCAGGGATGGCAAGCTCGTGGTGGGGCAGACGAAGGAAACGCGAGCAGAATGGTTTAAAAATGGGGGAAATGTCTTACGTATTTAAAAATAAATAGAGATTTTAACGTTGATAAACGCCTTCAATTAGGCGCCTATAAAAATATTTTCCCGAAATATTTTTCGGAATTTTATTTTTGAATCGTGTTCAGAATTAAATTTCCTTTCCAGGGGTGGCAAGCTCGTGGTGGGGCAGACGAAGGAAACGCGAGCAAAATGGTTTAAAAATGGGGGAAATGTCTTACGTATTTAAAAAAAAATAGAGATTTTAACGTTTATAGACGCCTTCAATCAAGCGCCTATAAAAATATTTTCCCGATATATTTTTCGGAATTTTATTTTTGAATCGTGTTCAGAATTAAATTTCCTTTCCAGGGGTGGCAAGCTCGTGGTGGGGCAGACGAAGGAAACGCGAGCAGAATGGTTTAAAAATGGGGGAAATGTCTTACGTATTTAAAAATAAATAGAGTTTTTAACGTATATGCACGCCTTCAATTAAGCGTCTATAAAAATATTTTTCCGATATATTTTTCGGAATTTTATTTTTGAATCGTGTTCAGAATTAAATTTCCTTTCCAGGGGTGGCAAGCTCGTGGTGGGGCAGACGAAGGAAACGCGAGCAGAATGGTTTAAAAATGGAAGAAATGTCTTACGTATTTAAAAACAAATAGAGATTTTAACGTTTATAGACGCCTTCAATCAAGCGCCTATAAAAATATTTTCCCGATATATTTTTCGGAATTTTATTTTTGAATCGTGTTCAGAATTAAATTTCCTTTCCAGGGGTGGCAAGCTCGTGGTGGGGCAGACGAAGAAAACGCGAGCAGAATGGTTTAAAAATGGGGGAAATGTCTTACGTGCTTAAAAATAAATAGAGTTTTTAACGTATATGCACGCCTTCAATTAAGCGTCTATAAAAATATTTTCCCGATATATTTTTCGGAATTTTATTTTTGAATCGTGTTCAGAATTAAATTTCCTTTCCAGGGGTGGCAAGCTCGTGGTGGGGCAGACGAAGAAAACGCGAGCAGAATGGTTTAAAAATGGAAGAAATGTCTTACGTATTTAAAAACAAATAGAGATTTTAACGTTTATAGACGCCTTCAATTGAGCGTCTATAAAAATATTTTCCCGATATATTTTTCGGAATTTTATTTTTGAATCGTGTTCAGAATTAAATTTCCTTTCCAGGGGTGGCAAGCTCGTGGTGGGGCAGACAAAGGAAACGCGAGCAGAATGGTTTAAAAATGGGGGAAATGTCTTATGTATTTAAAAATAAATAGAGTTTTTAACGTATATGCACGCCTTCAATTGAGCGTCTATAAAAATATTTTCCCGATATATTTTTCGGAATTTTATTTTTGAATCGTGTTCAGAATTAAATTTCCTTTCCAGGGGTGGCAAGCTCGTGGTGGGGCAGACGAAGGAAACGCGAGCAGAATGGTTTAAAAATGGAAGAAATGTCTTACGTATTTAAAAACAAATAGAGATTTTAACGTTTATAGACGCCTTCAATCAAGCGCCTATAAAAATATTTTCCCGATATATTTTTCGGAATTTTATTTTTGAATCGTGTTCAGAATTAAATTTCCTTTCCAGGGGTGGCAAGCTCGTGGTGAGGCAGACGAAGGAAACGCGAGCAGAATGGTTTAAAAATGGAAGAAATGTCTTACGTATTTAAAAACAAATAGAGATTTTAACGTTTATAGACGCCTTCAATTGACCGTCTATAAAAATATTTTCCCGAAATATTTTTCGGAATTTTATTTTTGAATCGTGTTCAGAATTAAATTTCCTTTCCAGGGATGGCAAGCTCGTGGTGGGGCAGACGAAGGAAACGCGAGCAGAATGGTTTAAAAATGGAAGAAATGTCTTGCGTATTTAAAAACAAATAGAGATTTTAACGTTGATAAACGCCTTCAATTAGGCGTCTATAAAAATATTTTCCCGAAATATTTTTCGGAATTTTATTTTTGAATCGTGTTCAGAATTAAATTTCCTTTCCAGGGGTGGCAAGCTCGTGGTGGGGCAGACGAAGGAAACGCGAGCAGAATGGTTTAAAAATGGGGTAAATGTCTTACGTATTTAAAAACAAATAGAGATTTCAACGTTAAAAGACGCCTTCAATTAGGCGTCTATAAAAATACTTTCCCGAAATATTTTTCGGAATTTTATTTTTGAATCGTGTTCAGAATTAAATTTCCTTTCCAGGGATGGCAAGCTCGTGGTGGGGCAGACGAAGGAAACGCGAGCAGAATGGTTTAAAAATGGGGGAAATGTCTTATGTATTTAAAAATAAATAGAGTTTTTAACGTATATAGACGCCTTCAATTAGGCGCCTATAAAAATATTTTCCCGATATATTTTTCGGAATTTTATTTTTGAATCGTGTTCAGAATTAAATTTCCTTTCCAGGGGTGGCAAGCTCGTGGTGGGGCAGACGAAGGAAACGCGAGCAGAATGGTTTAAAAATGGGGGAAATGTCTTACGTATTTAAAAATAAATAGAGATTTTAACGTTTATAGACGCCTTCAATTAGGCGCCTATAAAAATATTTTCCCGAAATATTTTTCGGAATTTTATTTTTGAATCGTGTTCAGAATTAAATTTCCTTTCCAGGGGTGGCAAGCTCGTGGTGGGGCAGACGAAGGAAACGCGAGCAGAATGGTTTAAAAATGGAAGAAATGTCTTACGTATTTAAAAATAAATAGAGATTTTAACGTTTATAGACGCCTTCAATTGACCGTCTATAAAAATATTTTCCCGAAATATTTTTCGGAATTTTATTTTTGAATCGTGTTCAGAATTAAATTTCCTTTCCAGGGATGGCAAGCTCGTGGTGGGGCAGACGAAGGAAACGCGAGCAGAATGGTTTAAAAATGGGGGAAATGTCTTACGTATTTAAAAATAAATAGAGATTTTAACGTTGATAAACGCCTTCAATTAGGCGTCTATAAAAATATTTTCCCGAAATATTTTTCGGAATTTTATTTTTGAATCGTGTTCAGAATTAAATTTCCTTTCCAGGGGTGGCAAGCTCGTGGTGGGGCAGACGAAGGAAACGCGAGCAGAATGGTTTAAAAATGGAAGAAATGTCTTACGTATTTAAAAATAAATAGAGATTCTAACGTTTATAGACGCCTTCAATTGACCGTCTATAAAAATATTTTCCCGAAATATTTTTCGGAATTTTATTTTTGAATCGTGTTCAGAATTAAATTTCCTTTCCAGGGATGGCAAGCTCGTGGTGGGGCAGACGAAGGAAACGCGAGCAGAATGGTTTAAAAATGGGGGAAATGTCTTACGTATTTAAAAATAAATAGAGATTTTAACGTTGATAAACGCCTTCAATTAGGCGCCTATAAAAATATTTTCCCGAAATATTTTTCGGAATTTTATTTTTGAATCGTGTTCAGAATTAAATTTCCTTTCCAGGGGTGGCAAGCTCGTGGTGGGGCAGACGAAGGAAACGCGAGCAGAATGGTTTAAAAATGGAAGAAATGTCTTACGTATTTAAAAATAGAGATTTTAACGTTTATAGACGCCTTCAATCAAGCGCCTATAAAAATATTTTCCCGATATATTTTTCGGAATTTTATTTTTGAATCGTGTTCAGAATTAAATTTCCTTTCCAGGGGTGGCAAGCTCGTGGTGGGGCAGACGAAGAAAACGCGAGCAGAATGGTTTAAAAATGGGGGAAATGTCTTACGTGCTTAAAAATAAATAGAGTTTTTAACGTATATGCACGCCTTCAATTAAGCGTCTATAAAAATATTTTCCCGATATATTTTTCGGAATTTTATTTTTGAATCGTGTTCAGAATTAAATTTCCTTTCCAGGGGTGGCAAGCTCGTGGTGGGGCAGACGAAGAAAACGCGAGCAGAATGGTTTAAAAATGGAAGAAATGTCTTACGTATTTAAAAACAAATAGAGATTTTAACGTTTATAGACGCCTTCAATTGAGCGTCTATAAAAATATTTTCCCGATATATTTTTCGGAATTTTATTTTTGAATCGTGTTCAGAATTAAATTTCCTTTCCAGGGGTGGCAAGCTCGTGGTGGGGCAGACGAAGGAAACGCGAGCAGAATGGTTTAAAAATGGGGTAAATGTCTTACGTATTTAAAAACAAATAGAGATTTCAACGTTAAAAGACGCCTTCAATTAGGCGCCTATAAAAATACTTTCCCGAAATATTTTTCGGAATTTTATTTTTGAATCGTGTTCAGAATTAAATTTCCTTTCCAGGGATGGCAAGCTCGTGGTGGGGCAGACGAAGGAAACGCGAGCAGAATGGTTTAAAAATGGGGGAAATGTCTTATGTATTTAAAAATAAATAGAGTTTTTAACGTATATAGACGCCTTCAATTAGGCGCCTATAAAAATATTTTCCCGATATATTTTTCGGAATTTTATTTTTGAATCGTGTTCAGAATTAAATTTCCTTTCCAGGGGTGGCAAGCTCGTGGTGGGGCAGACGAAGGAAACGCGAGCAGAATGGTTTAAAAATGGGGGAAATGTCTTACGTATTTAAAAATAAATAGAGATTTTAACGTTTATAGGCGCCTTCAATTAGGCGCCTATAAAAATATTTTCCCGAAATATTTTTCGGAATTTTATTTTTGAATCGTGTTCAGAATTAAATTTCCTTTCCAGGGGTGGCAAGCTCGTGGTGGGGCAGACGAAGGAAACGCGAGCAGAATGGTTTAAAAATGGAAGAAATGTCTTACGTATTTAAAAATAAATAGAGATTTTAACGTTTATAGACGCCTTCAATTGACCGTCTATAAAAATATTTTCCCGAAATATTTTTCGGAATTTTATTTTTGAATCGTGTTCAGAATTAAATTTCCTTTCCAGGGATGGCAAGCTCGTGGTGGGGCAGACGAAGGAAACGCGAGCAGAATGGTTTAAAAATGGGGGAAATGTCTTACGTATTTAAAAATAAATAGAGATTTTAACGTTGATAAACGCCTTCAATTAGGCGTCTATAAAAATATTTTCCCGAAATATTTTTCGGAATTTTATTTTTGAATCGTGTTCAGAATTAAATTTCCTTTCCAGGGGTGGCAAGCTCGTGGTGGGGCAGACGAAGGAAACGCGAGCAGAATGGTTTAAAAATGGAAGAAATGTCTTACGTATTTAAAAATAAATAGAGATTCTAACGTTTATAGACGCCTTCAATTGACCGTCTATAAAAATATTTTCCCGAAATATTTTTCGGAATTTTATTTTTGAATCGTGTTCAGAATTAAATTTCCTTTCCAGGGATGGCAAGCTCGTGGTGGGGCAGACGAAGGAAACGCGAGCAGAATGGTTTAAAAATGGGGGAAATGTCTTACGTATTTAAAAATAAATAGAGATTTTAACGTTGATAAACGCCTTCAATTAGGCGCCTATAAAAATATTTTCCCGAAATATTTTTCGGAATTTTATTTTTGAATCGTGTTCAGAATTAAATTTCCTTTCCAGGGGTGGCAAGCTCGTGGTGGGGCAGACGAAGGAAACGCGAGCAGAATGGTTTAAAAATGGAAGAAATGTCTTACGTATTTAAAAATAGAGATTTTAACGTTTATAGACGCCTTCAATCAAGCGCCTATAAAAATATTTTCCCGATATATTTTTCGGAATTTTATTTTTGAATCGTGTTCAGAATTAAATTTCCTTTCCAGGGGTGGCAAGCTCGTGGTGGGGCAGACGAAGAAAACGCGAGCAGAATGGTTTAAAAATGGGGGAAATGTCTTACGTGCTTAAAAATAAATAGAGTTTTTAACGTATATGCACGCCTTCAATTAAGCGTCTATAAAAATATTTTCCCGATATATTTTTCGGAATTTTATTTTTGAATCGTGTTCAGAATTAAATTTCCTTTCCAGGGGTGGCAAGCTCGTGGTGGGGCAGACGAAGAAAACGCGAGCAGAATGGTTTAAAAATGGAAGAAATGTCTTACGTATTTAAAAACAAATAGAGATTTTAACGTTTATAGACGCCTTCAATTGAGCGTCTATAAAAATATTTTCCCGATATATTTTTCGGAATTTTATTTTTGAATCGTGTTCAGAATTAAATTTCCTTTCCAGGGGTGGCAAGCTCGTGGTGGGGCAGACAAAGGAAACGCGAGCAGAATGGTTTAAAAATGGGGGAAATGTCTTATGTATTTAAAAATAAATAGAGTTTTTAACGTATATGCACGCCTTCAATTGAGCGTCTATAAAAATATTTTCCCGATATATTTTTCGGAATTTTATTTTTGAATCGTGTTCAGAATTAAATTTCCTTTCCAGGGGTGGCAAACTCGTGGTGGGGCAGACGAAGGAAACGCGAGCAGAATGGTTTAAAAATGGAAGAAATGTCTTACGTATTTAAAAATAGAGATTTTAACGTTTATAGACGCCTTCAATCAAGCGCCTATAAAAATATTTTCCCGATATATTTTTCGGAATTTTATTTTTGAATCGTGTTCAGAATTAAATTTCCTTTCCAGGGGTGGCAAGCTCGTGGTGAGGCAGACGAAGGAAACGCGAGCAGAATGGTTTAAAAATGGAAGAAATGTCTTACGTATTTAAAAACAAATAGAGATTTTAACGTTTATAGACGCCTTCA
This sequence comes from Aplidium turbinatum, assembly GCF_918807975.1. NCBI lineage: Eukaryota > Metazoa > Chordata > Ascidiacea > Aplousobranchia > Polyclinidae > Aplidium > Aplidium turbinatum. The sequence goes on from NC_137472.1 coordinate 55,158,903, forward strand.
ATTGACCGTCTATAAAAATATTTTCCCGAAATATTTTTCGGAATTTTATTTTTGAATCGTGTTCAGAATTAAATTTCCTTTCCAGGGATGGCAAGCTCGTGGTGGGGCAGACGAAGGAAACGCGAGCAGAATGGTTTAAAAATGGGGGAAATGTCTTACGTATTTAAAAATAAATAGAGTTTTTAACGTATATGCACGCCTTCAATTAAGCGTCTATAAAAATATTTTCCCGATATATTTTTCGGAATTTTATTTTTGAATCGTGTTCAGAATTAAATTTCCTTTCCAGGGGTGGCAAGCTCGTGGTGGGGCAGACGAAGGAAACGCGAGCAGAATGGTTTAAAAATGGAAGAAATGTCTTACGTATTTAAAAATAGAGATTTTAACGTTTATAGACGCCTTCAATCAAGCGCCTATAAAAATATTTTCCCGATATATTTTTCGGAATTTTATTTTTGAATCGTGTTCAGAATTAAATTTACTTTCCAGGGGTGGCAAGCTCGTGGTGGGGCAGACGAAGGAAACGCGAGCAGAATGGTTTAAAAATGGGGGAAATGTCTTACGTATTTAAAAATAGAGATTTTAACGTTTATAGACGCCTTCAATCAAGCGCCTATAAAAATATTTTCCCGATATATTTTTCGGAATTTTATTTTTGAATCGTGTTCAGAATTAAATTTACTTTCCAGGGGTGGCAAGCTCGTGGTGGGGCAGACGAAGGAAACGCGAGCAGAATGGTTTAAAAATGGGGGAAATGTCTTACGTATTTAAAAATAAATAGAGTTTTTAACGTATATGCACGCCTTCAATTAAGCGTCTATAAAAATATTTTCCCGATATATTTTTCGGAATTTTATTTTTGAATCGTGTTCAGAATTAAATTTCCTTTCCAGGGGTGGCAAGCTCGTGGTGGGGCAGACGAAGGAAACGCGAGCAGAATGGTTTAAAAATGGAAGAAATGTCTTACGTATTTAAAAACAAATAGAGATTTTAACGTTTATAGACGCCTTCAATTGACCGTCTATAAAAATACTTTCCCGATATATTTTTCGGAATTTTATTTTTGAATCGTGTTCAGAATTAAATTTCCTTTCCAGGGATGGCAAGCTCGTGGTGGGGCAGACGAAGGAAACGCGAGCAGAATGGTTTAAAAATGGGGGAAATGTCTTACGTATTTAAAAATAAATAGAGTTTTTAACGTATATGCACGCCTTCAATTAAGCGTCTATAAAAATATTTTCCCGATATATTTTTCGGAATTTTATTTTTGAATCGTGTTCAGAATTAAATTTCCTTTCCAGGGGTGGCAAGCTCGTGGTGGGGCAGACGAAGGAAACGCGAGCAGAATGGTTTAAAAATGGAAGAAATGTCTTACGTATTTAAAAATAGAGATTTTAACGTTTATAGACGCCTTCAATCAAGCGCCTATAAAAATATTTTCCCGATATATTTTTCGGAATTTTATTTTTGAATCGTGTTCAGAATTAAATTTACTTTCCAGGGGTGGCAAGCTCGTGGTGGGGCAGACGAAGGAAACGCGAGCAGAATGGTTTAAAAATGGGGGAAATGTCTTACGTATTTAAAAATAGAGATTTTAACGTTTATAGACGCCTTCAATCAAGCGCCTATAAAAATATTTTCCCGATATATTTTTCGGAATTTTATTTTTGAATCGTGTTCAGAATTAAATTTACTTTCCAGGGGTGGCAAGCTCGTGGTGGGGCAGACGAAGGAAACGCGAGCAGAATGGTTTAAAAATGGGGGAAATGTCTTACGTATTTAAAAATAAATAGAGTTTTTAACGTATATGCACGCCTTCAATTAAGCGTCTATAAAAATATTTTCCCGATATATTTTTCGGAATTTTATTTTTGAATCGTGTTCAGAATTAAATTTCCTTTCCAGGGGTGGCAAGCTCGTGGTGGGGCAGACGAAGGAAACGCGAGCAGAATGGTTTAAAAATGGAAGAAATGTCTTACGTATTTAAAAACAAATAGAGATTTTAACGTTTATAGACGCCTTCAATTGACCGTCTATAAAAATACTTTCCCGATATATTTTTCGGAATTTTATTTTTGAATCGTGTTCAGAATTAAATTTCCTTTCCAGGGGTGGCAAGCTCGTGGTGGGGCAGACGAAGGAAACGCGAGCAGAATGGTTTAAAAATGGAAGAAATGTCTTACGTATTTAAAAACAAATAGAGATTTTAACGTTTATAGACGCCTTCAATTGACCGTCTATAAAAATATTTTCCCGAAATATTTTTCGGAATTTTATTTTTGAATCGTGTTCAGAATTAAATTTCCTTTCCAGGGATGGCAAGCTCGTGGTGGGGCAGACGAAGGAAACGCGAGCAGAATGGTTTAAAAATGGGGGAAATGTCTTACGTATTTAAAAATAAATAGAGTTTTTAACGTATATGCACGCCTTCAATTAAGCGTCTATAAAAATATTTTCCCGATATATTTTTCGGAATTTTATTTTTGAATCGTGTTCAGAATTAAATTTCCTTTCCAGGGGTGGCAAGCTCGTGGTGGGGCAGACGAAGGAAACGCGAGCAGAATGGTTTAAAAATGGAAGAAATGTCTTACGTATTTAAAAATAGAGATTTTAACGTTTATAGACGCCTTCAATCAAGCGCCTATAAAAATATTTTCCCGATATATTTTTCGGAATTTTATTTTTGAATCGTGTTCAGAATTAAATTTCCTTTCCAGGGGTGGCAAGCTCGTGGTGGGGCAGACGAAGGAAACGCGAGCAGAATGGTTTAAAAATGGGGGAAATGTCTTACGTATTTAAAAATAGAGATTTTAACGTTTATAGACGCCTTCAATCAAGCGCCTATAAAAATATTTTCCCGATATATTTTTCGGAATTTTATTTTTGAATCGTGTTCAGAATTAAATTTCCTTTCCAGGGGTGGCAAGCTCGTGGTGGGGCAGACGAAGGAAACGCGAGCAGAATGGTTTAAAAATGGGGGAAATGTCTTACGTGCTTAAAAATAAATAGAGTTTTTAACGTATATGCACGCCTTCAATTAAGCGTCTATAAAAATATTTTCCCGATATATTTTTCGGAATTTTATTTTTGAATCGTGTTCAGAATTAAATTTACTTTCCAGGGGTGGCAAGCTCGTGGTGGGGCAGACGAAGGAAACGCGAGCAGAATGGTTTAAAAATGGAAGAAATGTCTTACGTATTTAAAAATGAATAGAGATTTTAACGTTGATAAACGCCTTCAATTAGGCGCCTATCAAAATATTTTCTCGAAATATTTTTCGGAATTTTATTTTTGAATCGTGTTCAGAATTAAATTTCCTTTCCAGGGGTGGCAAGCTCGTGGTGGGGCAGACGAAGGAAACGCGAGCAGAATGGTTTAAAAATGGAAGAAATGTCTTACGTATTTAAAAATAGAGATTTTAACGTTTATAGACGCCTTCAATTGACCGTCTATAAAAATATTTTCCCGAAATATTTTTCGGAATTTTATTTTTGAATCGTGTTCAGAATTAAATTTCCTTTCCAGGGATGGCAAGCTCGTGGTGGGGCAGACGAAGGAAACGCGAGCAGAATGGTTTAAAAATGGGGGAAATGTCTTACGTATTTAAAAATAAATAGAGATTTTAACGTTGATAAACGCCTTCAATTAGGCGCCTATAAAAATATTTTCCCGAAATATTTTTCGGAATTTTATTTTTGAATCGTGTTCAGAATTAAATTTCCTTTCCAGGGGTGGCAAGCTCGTGGTGGGGCAGACGAAGGAAACGCGAGCAGAATGGTTTAAAAATGGGGGAAATGTCTTACGTATTTAAAAATAAATAGAGTTTTTAACGTATATGCACGCCTTCAATTAAGCGTCTATAAAAATATTTTCCCGATATATTTTTCGGAATTTTATTTTTGAATCGTGTTCAGAATTAAATTTCCTTTCCAGGGGTGGCAAGCTCGTGGTGGGGCAGACGAAGGAAACGCGAGCAGAATGGTTTAAAAATGGGGGAAATGTCTTATGTATTTAAAAATAGAGATTTTAACGTTTATAGACGCCTTCAATCAAGCGCCTATAAAAATATTTTCCCGATATATTTTTCGGAATTTTATTTTTGAATCGTGTTCAGAATTAAATTTCCTTTCCAGGGGTGGCAAGCTCGTGGTGGGGCAGACGAAGGAAACGCGAGCAGAATGGTTTAAAAATGGAAGAAATGTCTTACGTATTTAAAAATAGAGATTTTAACATTTAGAGTGTAGATCAAAGGTGTTCAACCGTGCCAAATTTCTTTCTACTCAATAACTTACTTTGGTCACAAGCACGTTTTAACGTTCGCGCTTTGTCGCTTCTACCCAGTTCTCTACCTTTGCTATGTTGACGTGTATTGTTTTGATATGATGATCAGAAATAAAAACAACTGAACTGAACGATTACTTAGCAAATTAAATCCAAACTTGTTACTGCAGGTGATAGTTTGCAGCATTTTACCGCAGTGGGGTGACTCTTCTTTGCGAGTTCCCATTGCCAACTCCATCTTAGATCATGTATCTCGCAATTTATCTCGTTCTCATTACCTATCAATGGAAATCGATGATGACGATGCCTGTTGGCATGACGATATCCATTTGTCGGATGTTGGTCTTGCGCAGTACATGTGCCGTTTGGAAGATGGCGTGAGAACATTCTTGGAGGGACCAACATTGACAGCGTCTCTATTTCCAACTCTTGGAAATCCCCGTAAGTAACACCTTGCGATTGAAAGCCTACGCCTATCCATTAGGGTGTACCATTTTTCAAAAAGTTTTTAGAAATTAGTGCGGTTATGTATTACGGGTTTCCACTTTTACTAAAAAGTATCTTTGTAGAGTTTCAGAATTTTCCCGCAAAAACTGTGCTTAAATGAGTTTGATTTCGAATAGACTCTTCAAAACTATCATGAAAATCTACAGCCTTAAACTAGCGTAATGTGATCATATAATAGGCCTATGTCGAATAAGGGGTTTTTGGGGTCGCAGAACACGGAGCTATCTATCTCTTTATTCTTCCACGAAAAGAGCACTCCACATTTAAAGTGAGCAAAAAATTTGATCTTTTATCAACACGAGCGAAATGCAGGCTCACCGAGACCTTCACTACAAGGAAGAACGTATGCAGATGTGGTTACCGAAGGTGCGATTGTACTTACACCACCGCGACAAGTCAGCAACGTGCCCACTGCGGAGAGTCATCAACGTGGAAACAAACATGTTGGTAAAAGAAAGCTTTCTTATCTTGTATGGGGCTCGGTCAGTAGTGCACTTTGCGGTCAGCGCGTGACCAGTGTCAGGACTGGTGCTGTGAGGTCTGGTACAGGGACGAGTGGTGCCTGTTCTGGTGCTATGAAATCTGACACATGTACGAGTGGTGCTGGTCCTGTTGTTGTGAGGTCTGCTAAAAGGACGAGTAGTGCCGGTCCTGTTGTTGTGAGGTCTGGTACAGGGTCGAGTGGTGCCTGTTCTGGTGCTGTGATGTCTGCTTCCGGTACGAGTGGTGCCTGCTCTGGTGCTATGAAGTCTAATACAGGCTCGAGTGGTGCCGGTCCTGTTGGTGTGAGGTCTGCTACCAAGACGAGTGATGTCGGTCCTGGTGCTGTGATGTCAGCTTCCGGTACGAGTGGTGCCTATTCTGGTGCTGTTTTGAAGTCTGACACACGTACGAGTGGTGCTGGTCCTGTTGTTGTGAGGTCTGCTAAAAGCATGAATAGTGCCGGTCCTGGTGTGAGGTCTGCTACAGGGACGCGTGATGCCAGTTGTAATCCTACTCGAAGCTTTGTTTCGCAAAATCGGTTTTCTCCACTTGAAACGTTATTTCATTTTGATGAACTTTGCCAAGAGAGCACCTTTCCGAAACGTAACAGCAAAGTGTTGACAATGAACTTTGGAGGTGCTTCTGATGACTTAGTAAGTCAAACAGCAAATGAAATTGGTAGGTATTTAGCGAAAAATAATTTGCATTCCCTGAGCAACAAATCAAACCGTGTAGAGTTTTTAACGTCTTCGAGTTTTCGTGCAAAGTGTGCTGCTTCTAAACGAGAGAAATATTTGTTGACGTTTTGTCGAAAAAATAAAAACTTAATAGATCATTTCAAAACAAATTCCGCTTCGGTATCACAAACTGTGCCCTCTCAGTTAGATATTGAATTAGCAAATTCCATCAGCAAGCATATGGACGACTTCCCTCGCGATGACTACCTTCCTGGTTCATGTGTCGCAGCAATGCTAAAGGAAAATCATTGGCCTGCTTCCTTTTTTCGCTCTGAAGTGAGAACAATTAAATCTAGATGGCGTCGTGATTCTTCTTTTAGGGAATCGGTAAAACTACTATATGTTTCTTCTAAACAAAAAGATATAGCGAAAGGCGTGACATCTCAACATATCTCCTCAACGCTAGGTGCGCAAAAGTTTTGCGATGTTGGTCAACAGAATAACCCAGATCAAAACGAAACAATTGTTTCTGTTGCCTATCGAAGTGACATTTCTTTACAAAATCATGAAGACAATCCTCTCTACTGCATATGTAACAAGCCTAATGACGGATCCCTATATGTGTGCTGCGGAACTTGCTTGAAATGGTTTCACCCTCGCTGCATATTCTCACCAAATAGTCCGGCATTAGCTATAACAGAAAAACAATGGAATTGTGCTAATAGTCATCTTGTATGCGAAGGTGAACAGATAGTGTTGCATTCTTCAAATTCCGTGTTTTGTCATAAACTTGTTGGTGTAAGCAACAAACCCATTCAACATTTAAATGTCTTACCTCCAGTTTTCCAGCAGAAATCTGATTTGCTTTGTAACGTTAGTAAATCTGCCTCTCCAACTAATTCTGATGATTTACAATTGTCTGATAATAGATCAAACTTACTTCTATCTAACTGCGACAACAATTTCGTAAAGACCGAAACTAATCACCTAAAAACCGAAACTGACAAAATAATCGAAATTGATGATCTAAAAGCAAAAGTTAATAATAGTAAAAAAAAATTTATTGATGTAAAAGTCAAAGTTGATGAAACCTTAAATGAAATAGATAATCTAAAACCTGATGGCAAAGCTGAAGATGATGTAGGCCTAAAAGTTGATCGCCAAAAAATATTTACTGATGTAAAAAACAAAAATAATGACCCAAACGGAGTAAATGATAATGAAGGTAGCATTTTTGGATACTCCCAAAATCAGAAACCTTGGATTTCTGATGAAACATTGAAGGAGTTAGGGGATTTTAAAGAGCCAGTATCGCAAAAGCGTGAACGACGTTGTGAATTGGTTAACATAGATAGTAAGTCGTTATTCCTCACGTTAGATGAATGGAAAGAAATGACTCCCAGTCGCACTGCGCATAGATTTTCATCTGGTTTATATCGCGATATTATATGCAAAAAAAGTTAGAAAAATTTATGACAGATGTGTTTTTTGTTTCAGAAATCATTATTTGGTAGAACCAGCAGCAGTTGAATCTCTAAGTAGCGGCGATACAAAATTTTACAATGGCCATGCTAACATGTATTGCAAGCACTCGCGTTGTTGTGAATGCTCAGTAAAGGGGACCATTCGTATATTTTCGTACGTTGATAAAGTTGAAATAGTCGTAAGTGTGAAGGGGAAGCGTAGCCATGAATCGCATTGCGTTAAACGAAGGCCGGTCGCAGGAGAACAACGTAAATTACTTATGGAACAATTACAATGTAAACATCCTAGCGAAGTTGGCCGAAAGTTGGTAGATGACTTAACTGAAGATGAACTATTTTACGGAGCGTATAACTTTGCTCCTGCCTCGTCTGTTTTGAGAAATATAAAAAGTGAAGGTAAGCTTTGCAATAGATACTCAAAAAATTGGATGTATAACATCAATCGCCTGAGATACGAGTTTGAAAAGAAAAATCGAACCTTTATAAGACAAATAACTACACATCCACCAGGCGTTATAATGTATTCAAATGCACAAGTGAAACTTTATCGGGATTTATGCCCCATTGATGTAGTTTATTTCGACGCAACTGGAAGTATAGTCAGAAAACAAGAAGGTGAAAAAGACTTTCAAATTTATTCGCTTTTAGTGAGAAGCCCATACGCCGGGGGTCCAGCGCTCCCGGTGGCAACAAACATCGCAACAACTCATAATTCTGAGAGTATACGGAGTTTTCTGGGAAAATTTTTAATGGACACTGTAAAAATTTGCGGGAAAGTAAAAAAGCCGGCATTGATGATGATTGACGGTTCCATGGCTATGTGGAATGCTGTATTAAGTGCTATGTGCAATGAGACAAGGTTAGATTATTACAACAGATGCTGGAGAGTAGTTACAGGCGAGGCAATAACGTACGACTTAGAAAAAACGTTCGTTCACAATTGCTTGAGTCATGCCATGCGTGCAGCTAAAGTTATGGCAAAAAAACATTACAAACATAAACAACACAGATTGACTGCAATGCATTGGATTTCGTTGTTATTTGCATGTACAACCCTGCGTGAACTGGACGAAATAATGGAAAGCATTATTTGGGTAACCAATTGCGAACGAACGTCTTTTCAAGTGGACTATCATTTTAACAGACTGCATCAAGGCGTTAAACCTTACGAAACTAAATCAAAAGTAACAAATGAAATTGAAGAAACCGATGTAAACGACCTGACTGACAATTTTCATACCAGCATGCGTGAGGATCAAAAACAAGAATTGAAATCTCCATTTTACTTACGCTACCATAACCGACTTGTCGCTTTTTTAGATTCTAATAACTTTTCGTATCACCTTAACCATTGCAATTCAAAGCTAAAGCACGAAAATGTTTATATGGACAAAACCTTTTGTTCCCTTTTGTTCCCAACATAAAATTCCGAAAAATATATCGGGAAAATATTTTTATAGGCGCTTGATTGAAGGCGTCTATAAACGTTAAAATCTCTATTTTTAAATACGTAAGACATTTCCCCCATTTTTAAACCATTCTGCTCGCGTTTCCTTCGTCTGCCCCACCACGAGCTTGCCACCCCTGGAAAGTAAATTTAATTCTGAACACGATTCAAAAATAAAATTCCGAAAAATATTTCGGGAAAATATTTTTATAGACGGTCAATTGAAGGCGTCTATAAACGTTAAAATCTCTATTTTTAAATACGTAAGACATTTCCCCCATTTTTAAACCATTCTGCTCGCGTTTCCTTCGTCTGCCCCACCACGAGCTTGCCACCCCCGGAAAGGAAATTTAATTCTGAACACGATTCAAAAATAAAATTCCGAAAAATATATCGGGAAAATATTTTTATAGGCGCTTGATTGAAGGCGTCTATAAACGTTAAAATCTCTATTTTTAAATACATAAGACATTTCCCCCATTTTTAAACCATTCTGCTCGCGTTTCCTTCGTCTGCCCCACCACGAGCTTGCCACCCCTGGAAAGGAAATTTAATTCTGAACACGATTCAAAAATAAAATTCCGAAAAATATTTCGGGAAAATATTTTTATAGGCGCCTAATTGAAGGCGTTTATCAACGTTAAAATCTCTATTTATTTTTAAATACGTAAGACATTTCTTCCATTTTTAAACCATTCTGCTCGCGTTTCCTTCGTCTGCCCCACCACGAGCTTGCCATCCCTGGAAAGAAAAATTTAATTCTGAACACGATTCAAAAATAAAATTCCGAAAAATATTTCGGGAAAATATTTTTATAGACGGTCAATTGAAGGCGTCTATAAACGTTAAAATCTCTATTTGTTTTTAAATACGTAAGACATTTCTTCCATTTTTAAACCATTTTGCTCGCGTTTCCTTCGTCTGCCCCACCACGAGCTTGCCACCCCTGGAAAGGAAATTTAATTCTGAACACGATTCAAAAATAAAATTCCGAAAAATATATCGGGAAAATATTTTTATAGGCGCTTGATTGAAGGCGTCTATAAACGTTAAAATCTCTATTTTTAAATACGTAAGACATTTACCCCATTTTTAAACCATTCTGCTCGCGTTTCCTTCGTCTGCCCCACCACGAGCTTGCCACTCCTGGAAAGGAAATTTAATTCTGAACACGATTCAAAAATAAAATTCCGAAAAATATATCGGAAAAATATTTTTATAGGCGCTTGATTGAAGGCGTCTATAAACGTTAAAATCTCTATTTTTAAATACATAAGACATTTCCCCCATTTTTAAACCATTCTGCTCGCGTTTCCTTCGTCTGCCCCACCACGAGCTTGCCATCCCTGGAAAGGAAATTTAATTCTGAACACGATTCAAAAATAAAATTCCGAAAAATATTTCGGGAAAATATTTTTATAGACGCCTAATTGAAGGCGTTTATCAACGTTAAAATCTCTATTTGTTTTTAAATACGCAAGACATTTCTTCCATTTTTAAACCATTCTGCTCGCGTTTCCTTTGTCTGCCCCACCACGAGCTTGCCATCCCTGGAAAGGAAATTTAATTCTGAACACGATTCAAAAATAAAATTCCGAAAAGTATTTCGGGAAAGTATTTTTATAGTCGTTTTTGTGATGCTTACTTTCTTGCCATATCACATATAGCAGTCTTAATAGATACGATTTTTTGTCTAACTTTTCGCAATTGCAGTTGCTTTATCTTTGACAAGTCGAGTTTTTTATTTAAATTTCTGTGTTCACTGTTCATTTGGCTATGGAAAAAATATAAGATTTGCTTTGATGTGGTAACGAGAAGTGATTTTATCAGCTTCCGAGTGTTGCTACTTTCATCGCATTGTTTATCGCGCAAATTTTTACGGATTATTTTTTTAGGCGGATCGCGCAGAATTATTCTGCCAGAATGACGGTGGTGCTTTTCAGCTTAGGTTTCCGAAGGAAAAAAAACTGATCCGTGTTTCCAATTTAAATTTGAAGTTTCATAACTGATTTTCTTGAAAAGTTGAAAGTTTACGTTTACGAAAGTTTAATTTCTTGAAAGTATACGCTTACAAAAGTTTAATTTCTTGAAAGTTTACGCGGCAAGCGGCGCGGCGCGGCTTTGTCATTTCAACCTTCCACGCGGCGCGGCGCGGCACGCTGCGAAAAATTCAAAAGCAGCCGCGTACGGGGCGGCACGGCGCGGCACGGCGCGGTTTGCATCACTATTGCAGAGTGCAAAAACAGTGTTGCAGAACGCGTTTTCGAATATTAAATTCTCATCAGTGCAACTACGTTTATGAACGCAATAACAACGGTTAAATTTACTGCCTATATTAAATTACTGCCTATGAAACGTCGAATGGTAGTATTATCAAATATTTTTGGAAACTTCCTTGGTTTCGTATTATCTGAACTTTCAAAATAAATTTCCACAACCTTCTTCGCAAAAATTATGAATTTTAATTTTATCAATATTTAGCCTACGTACTATGTTTTTATCACAATGTTATTTTAGTTTTTTTCTTTCTATTTACAGTAATCTATTTAAAAATCATCAAATTGTGTTCAATTACACATTTTTGTTGCTAACAACACCAAAATTTCCTTTATTTGGGAAAACAATTTTGGAGGGATTTTTACCTGGCAACACGGCGTGACAAATGATAATCTGCTCAGAGGTTTGCCAGATATTTTTTTTAATTTTTCTATTGTGCAAGACAATTATTACAAAGTCGCAACTATTTGGCGTTAAAAATGCCAAATTGTCTCTCCTTGTAAAACTTACCCAAAGCCAAAATTTCAAATTAACAACAAACAATAAACTATGACAATTATCTGAATGCATTGATATTTCAGCAGGATATTTGGTTATATATTCTAAAATGTCATGCACGTAGGCCTACGTCGTACGTAGGAGGCTACAGTAATCCCAGATAGCAAATCACCCGTTTTTTACATTTACATTGTAATGGTTCAACGTCTGCAGACGTTGAATCCCGCAGACCGCAGACTGCAGACGCAGACTAACCAATGTCTTCAACCTTTTTTGAGCCAGGAACACTTTATGCATTAAAATAATTAAATCACCTTGCGAAACACCAAACAAAACTTTATAATGGTGCAATAAAATAAACACACAACAACAATTTGTTCACTTTCAGTTTTTCTCCGTCCGATATATGGGCCTGTAGGCTGTTTGGATGAGTAAAAAATTGATATTTGGGAAGGAATTACAAAAAGACGAACGCAAAGCTTTTGTGGGTTTGATTTTGGATCGATGTTCCTTGAAACAAGAGGTAGGCCACACGCTACACTAACAAATTCCCCGGCAACAACACTTCAATAATCGGAAACTTCGCTCTGTCACTCGGTGACCGGGCCTGCGTCAGTGCTTCAAAGCCTCTACAAGTATGTGGAACTGCCTGGCTTAAGCTCTGCAAGAAGCTTTTCCAGTCCAAGGATAAAAAGTCAATTAATCAATCAAAATGTCTTGCGGAACACCTGGCGATCATTTACAGAATAGCCTACTAGTGTTCCAGGGATTCGAAACATCGGTTGAAAATCATTGACCTAGACTACATCAGCCTAAAGGAAAAAGTGGGACCACCGTGGAAATTTTACTGAAATACTAGCCTACAATCTGCAACACTACACAAACATTCAATCAATATCTTGTTGAAATCCTTGTGCGGTTGTGAAAGAAAACTAGCCTAACTTATATAAAAAGTAGGCTACCTAACTTCAAGTTTAAATCTAAACCTATAGGCTATTGTAACTCAAACTTTTATTAAAGTTCAATTTAGATAAATTTCGTCAAATACAAAGTGCAATCCTGTTTTGATAAAAAAAAAAACATAATCGGACGTCTGAGTGTAAAAATAGCCTTCAGAAAAAGCCATCAAAACATAACTTAGGCAAATTTGTTAATTTTTTTTGGAGGGCAAACTATAGCCTACCTTAGAGTTAGACCTCTTACAACATTGTTTTGTTTATCAGATCCAAGGAGATAGATATCCCTGATCAGATCGAAACATTTACACTGCCCATTTGTCTTAAGCTACTAATTTTCGTTGAAATTTTGCCTATTGTTTGTTTTCAATGCAGAATCTACCTAAATGAGTCTCTTAGCTGTTGCAAACTAAAAAATGTTGTTAATTTTTCCTTTTCTTTGATACGACAAGCATTCTGAATGCATTATAAATCATGTTCCGTAAATTAGTGGTGTGATACTAATGAGCCTGAACATTAATTGGCGGTTTTTTTGATGTTGATTATCTCTCAAAATAAGATTTGGCAGGTTTTTTCAGTTTTTGAAATTTAGGTCTGGCAACCCTTATCACGTGTTTTGACATGTTAGACAAACTATGTTGAGGTATATTTACTGATAAGCTTAATTATCTTCATTTCACCCGAAGATTGTGTTGAAAAATAGAAATGTATATGTTGCTTAAATTTTAATGATGTTTCATTTCAAACCACAAATATAAAAAAAATTTAAATGTATATTAATTTTTTTGGAGTATTGGAGGTTGTGTGTTTGAGCAAAGCACTTAAAGGACTCTTTGAAACTGCTCTTTGGTTAGCAGTGCATTTTTTATCGCTTTCGATAGCCCAGGCCTTCAAGATGCTGACGTCTCCTGACGACCGTGTCTCTGCCATCGCTTTCGGGCAGCTTAGGCGTTGTGCCAGTCTGAGGTTCGGCACTCCAGATCCTACCCCGTGCCAGCTAGCCAGTTACTTGAATAAGGACCCCCCACCTGAAGGTGCCCGTTCTCGACCGTGCCCAACAGGCGAAAGCTTGTGGGGCCGCGTCCCGTCGTCTAAATGTACGTTGGTCCGCACGCCCGGATGGCGGTCTCGAGTTGACCGCGGGGAGCTCCAAAATCACCCCTCCCCTAAGAAAAAAAGTGGTTCCGACCCTCCACCAACACAATGACTTGTGGTGGAGGAGACAGTGGGAATCCAAACCTGACCAAGGCAAGACGGTCAGTGCCCACTGTCTGTCCGGATTTTCGAATTCTTGGACTCGGCGACCGGAGCTCCTGGATCACGCGAAACGTGCATTTGCTTATAAAGCCCGCCTAAACCTACTTCCCTTGAAATCAAAACCAAGCCATGGCCACCCATATAAACCTGCCATATGTCGCGCGTGTGGGAAAGCGGAAGAGGCTCTCCCTCATATATTGAATCACTGCCCTACCGTGATGCCTGTTGTCACGGAACGACACAATTCAGTATTGTGGGAGATCGTGAAGCATGTACCTGCCGAATGGCAACCCTTGCTTACCATAGATAGTACGGTTCCACAACACGTGGAAGCGGGCGGTGCTGATCTGCGCCCTGACATTGTCCTGCAACGCCCTGACGGTGTCACGGTTGTATGTGACGTCACTTGCCCGTTCGACTACGGCGCGGATTCCCTTCGAAAAGCCGCCGACAGGAAACACGACAAGTACGGCGAGTTATGTGTAAACATATTGGAAGACAGGAAGCGCCCTTGCAGGGACGTCCTGTCACTTCCGTTCGTCGTAGGCTCCCTCGGGAGCTATGCTCCGTTGAGCTCTCGGGCTTTGGCGGCCTTGGGTGTTCCTGCTCGTGGGGTAGCAGAGGTGGCTAGAAAAGTGGCCTCCCTCTCAATCGAAGGTTCCCTCCGTGTCTGGAAAGCTTGGAACGCCGGGCTCACTCGTGGAGGGGCTACGTCATAGAAAAGACGATTCCAGCGATCACAAGCTCAATTCCCCAACAGCAGAAGCTCTGCAGTAAGCATCCGAGCGCGCAAGACAGCAAACCTCAAAACCCGCCAGTAATTGTGTGACGTCATAGTATGTTAAATCCATTGTTTCATTATCAATTTACCTGTAAACAATTGTCGTTTCATCAGCATGCTGCAGCTCAATGAAGAATACAATCATCATCAATAAAATAAAATAGCAATATATGAATTAAGTATATATTGCATATCGTGAATGGACTCATATCATCATCAATGACGTAATATCATTAACAACACTGGATCTGTATTTTCATATTTCAATATTTTAGATTATCACACACTACCTTCTCCCGATATGCTGCTCTTTCCCGCTCGGATCAACCTCGCGTTGCTTTTAACTCATCGATAATCATGATTTCCCGATCAAGTCGATGCAACCTCCAAAGTTTCATCCCACTATTCTATATTTTTCCTGGTAACGTAGCCTAGTCATATCTACGCTTCGATCGCTAGTCCCCCCGACCCATCTGGGCGAACCTGCCTCAACGTCTGGCCAGTGCACATCCGTGCTCGTTGGTTCAACGTCAACACTTTTTCGGTAGGTAAAGCATACAATATATTCCCACTTACCATCTTTTTTTTTACACCAATTAATTGAGCCTTTGCTCCAGATTTTATATAATTTTCGTCTCCCACGAGTATTCAAATCGTCCTTGTAGCTAAGCTTCTCTTCCTCGTGGGAGACCCCAAAGTTTATCCGCTCTGCCTACGGGCAGACCGGGTATAGGAGTCAAACGTACCTGTGTTACGGTCACGTGATGGAGACGTGGGCGCTGCCTGGCTTTATAAAACTTCTGTCGCCCGGCCCGTCGTGAGCTGACCTTTTTGCGTTTGCAGAAAGCAAATCCCGTCTCCCTGGCCCGTTCCGCCATTCTAACTTTTGCGGACGAGTCGCACAAAAATCTCGATCCACACTTTCCTTCCACAGGTACCTAGACTCCCCAGCCTGGCCCCCGCGACCTAAGCTGGTGGACTTCCCTTCCGGGTGCATCGCCACCCCATAATCACGCCGCTCCCCGCCTCCACGGGGCGTGGCAGGCCGGTTCTTTAAAGTCTCTGACCTGGCTATGTTTATTGTGTTCTTCTCGCCGTGTCAATTATTTTGTACTCGTGCGTCGTTGACCAAAATAAAACAGTTCATCATCGTGGCAAGTTGACTTGGAGGTACTTTCCCTGAGGAAGCTTACAGGGGAGTACTTTTCCTGGGGATGAGATGACTTTAGGGACATTTATTCTATGTATAAAGTGCGTTTTTTTAAAAAGTGTCTTGATTTTTAGACCCGAGAATCTCATTGGTAACAAGCTCTCTGTGTGGTGCGTTTGTGCAGAAGTGCACATGCTAAGTGGTGATCGGCCAGTAGGCTCTGGTGGAGCAACCACTAAATCACCATACTCCGTTTATGCAGGCAGGCAGTAGGTCACTTATCTAAAATGTTTACCAAGCTGTTTGGTTTATTATTTGGGCTTCGCCCCCCTTAGCATTGCTGCATTCCAAATACTTTATATCATTTATACATTGAGTTTTCATCATTGCCTTTCGTATAAACAAGCGAAAAGTTCCATTCTTGGGACTAATTTGACCAAAACATTTACAAAATTGTTAAATTGCTTTATAGTGATAAAGCTTTGGTAGAGAGTTTGCTTTTTTGAACGATAGATAAATAATCTGCAGCATTATACGGTAGGCTGTGCGCATATGTAACAGCGCAGCACCAATATGCAAATATAATACTGGCATCAACAATGCACAGCTAATTACCACAAAGTTTCAATACCAGGAGTACCGATACTGGTATATACACATATTTAACAGTTAGCAAAGTTATCCGGGAGTAACAGTCTGCAGTATTATGTGCATACACAACAGCGGCACCACCAATATACAAATACAGTATAATAGGCCAACTGGTATCAAACAACAAGGTTCCTTCGACTGTCACTATATAGGTGACTGCTACTGTATTACACTTGAAATTTTTTCCTAAAAAAGTTAATAATACGATCATTGAAAGCAATAAACTCTTGGCAAATTGAGGTGAAATCAACCTGATCGATCAAGTTTTTGTGAATGTGTTCAACTGTTCATCCTATGGCTCAAGTGCTCTTGGGTTAATCTGCTTTTTAAGTAATTTTTCACCAGTCTGTGGCACGAAAACGACCTTTTTGCAGTAGCATTAAACATAGGGATTTTCAAGTAAAACTGTATCAGTTTTGATAGATTTATGTAGACTAAATGTTTTATCTATTTTAACAGCTTGAGTTCGTTTTCGAGAGAATTAACATCAATATACAATTATACATACCCATCTAGTCTGGTTTAAGTGCCTTCTTTTAGAGACAAAGTTGCTGCATCCTCTACCCTTGCTGCAGCTAAAATTACTTTCTCTATATCACAAAAAACGACAGGTGATCATGGTCAAATCTTTCGCTACCTTTTCAAAAATATTTGGCTTTGAAAAGTGGGTGGGCCGGGCCCACCCACAAAATAAAGTAGGTGGGCCCAGGCCCACGAGGCCCACGTGGTTCCTCCACCACTGCTAAATGATGTGCGTGGTCTGCGTAAACTGGATGACGAATCTATTCAGTGGCTGCTCGACACCTGCCCGAAGATCTAGACCAGTGGTTCCCAACCTGGGGTTCGCGGACCCCTTGGGGGTCCGTGAGAAAGCATTCTTGGGTCCGTGATTACCTTGATGAATTTTAGATAAAAAACGAAAAGTGATCTTTTTACTTCCATTTCTCTCTTCAAATGCAAATGTGTCAAGCTCAAGCCCGCGAGAATAAACTGTAGCCTAACGGTATGCATTAAAATAAATCTATGCTGCTGCCTACAGTGTGTACATTGCATTAAACTACATCTACCACAACGCATGTCGATTACAAATGGCCTGGACGTTGAAGATGACATAGGTGTTGCATTGCCAAAAACTCAACTACAGTTCAGTCATTTAGTTTAGGAAAGGCAACAACAGCCCTCTCAGTAAATTTCCTTACGTTGAAAAAGTTTCGGCATGGCACTTTGGGTCACCTTAAAATTTTTTGCACGGGGGCCCCCCGATCTAAAAGTGCCCCGGGGCCCCCATCAGCTAAATCCGGCCCTGAATAGCATAAATATTACAATAGTCAATAGTATGTTAATTGAGTTTCAGGCAAAATTTAGGTAGGGGTCGGCAGAATCAATAATTTGTCTAAAGGGGTCCGTGACAACAAAAAGGTTGGGAACCACTGATCTACCCCAAGTCGTCGCCACTGCCCATGGGCAGGGCCTCTGAGAGAAATTTACACTAGGGGTACGAAGAGTCATTCCGGCCCCCCTCTCACTCCAGGCCCCGATTGTCTTGGGCAAAACGCATGATGTCCCCGTGAATTACAATATGCCCCCCCCCCCCCCCCGGACAGGAGAATAACAAACTTTTATGATTTAATTTAGGGTGATTTTAACAAAACATGTTTGCATGTAATGCATTAAGTCACCAATTTGGACACCTAATTTCTTTCCCGGCCCTTTTGCTACATTACGGGCCCCCAAGGACTAACGAATAACAACTTTTATGCTTGAATTTAGTCGTTTAAGATGGTTTTAACAAAACATTTTTGCTCGTAAACTATAAAATCACAATTTCGGGCCCCCCAACAATCACAGGCCTGGGCCCTCAAGGGTACGCCGTACCCTCGGTACCCCCCTCTCGTAGGCCTTGCCCAAGGGTGGTAAAAGGCAAAGCTCCTCTACCCCTGGAGTAGCGAAGAAGATTCCAACAAAGAAGAAGAGAGAATAAAATTTTTATCTTTGAACTTCGTGTTCTCTTTTAAGAATAACATTTTCATTCAAAAATCTGCAAAGGCCAAGCTTGATGACAAAATTTAGTTTAAATTGTGACTAAGGAAAATCGTGTCCTCCCCATAATTTGTTTCTTTGAAGGCATTTTATTAGGTTACAATTTTCTTTAGTCTTTTCTATGTCAATTTTCAATGTCAATTTTCAATTTTCAATGTCTTGAAGTGCAATTTGACCTTTTATGTGTCCAGATTGCAAACAAGATAGCTAATAGGTATGAAGTTTTAAATAAAAATCAACTGCTGTTTCTTTATCAGATGTCATTTTTAAAAATAGGATAGGCTGCTGTCAAAGCAATGATTTCAAAGATGTCTATATTTGTTCAGACAATTTCACGTATTGTTAAAATAGTGCTAATCGGTCTGCCAAGCTGTGCCACATACCATTTTGCTGAGAGCTTCTGAGAACTTTCGTAATACTTAATTAACAATACTTTTCTGTGAAAATTCGCTAATGAGGCGATGTTGTAATTGCAATATACACCGTCACAATACCAGGTCAACATTTAGCTCGAAGTTATTACCAATTTGTGCGATCATGTCCCCAACCTTTTTTCAAAGCGACCCAAATTTTCTAAAAATGAAGCTTAGAAAATTTTGCGACCCAAGCATAACCTGATATCTTATTTTGAAGGCATCCAGAAAAAATATGATGGCAACATCACGCGTTGATAGCGCTTCAGGTCGGCCAAAAACAACCACAAGTGAGAATGAAAGGAGGTAGCCTACTTGCAAACCAAGAACGATCGATAAACGCAGCTTCACGTGCAGGATTTTGCTTTGTTGCAATGTATTATGCAAAAATCTATACTCTCCGTTGTATAGGCTACCAAACATTTTTCTTGTTTGAAAAAAAAACAAGCGACCCAAACCAGTTTGAAAGGAGGGGGTTTTGACGACCCAGCGGCGGGGCTCTGGGGGCCTCCCCCAGGAAATTTTGAAAAATTACTTTGAATTTGGTGCATTCTCAGAGCATTTTTAACAAAAATGTGGGTATGAATATTCCTGTAAAATGGTGCTGTCCGGTGGCATAGCAAAAGGATAAGATCATGTTTTCTTCTGCATTTTTCTGAAATAAAGCTAAGTCTCTATGTTTTCTTGTTGCTAATTCCTGGCTGAGATGTTTGATATAGGCAAAACTCGCTCTTTTAATGCAGTTTTGTTTAAAATTAGGCAATTTTTTTTTTTAGACTGAAAGCATCATTCTCAATATCGTGACGTCACACTCGTGTCAAAGGGGGGGGTTGTAACCCCCAATCCCCCCTTGGCAACGCCACTGACCCAAACACTCTTTGTGGCGAACCAATTTTGGGTCGCGAACAATGCGTTGGAAACCATTGCTTTACAGTGCCAATTTATGTACGTTAATCAAAATAAACAAAAAAATCTTTCATGCATTTGACTATGTTCTCAGACACTAAAAAAATTAAAAAGTTTATTTGTCTATTGCTCCAAAGCTTGTTTAGAAAAACTAAGCTAGCCTACTGCATTTTTAAGCAATATTCAATTTCGAAAAATCCAGAATTTGCAAAGAATTTAAGTAGCCTAAGTTGAAGGAAACTTGTAAAGTTTCCAGAAAGTTGCAAAGGTAATTTATTAAAATGCAAAATGAATACATGCACATTGCACACTCTCTGGTTTAATGCAGAGCCAATGCGATAGATGCAAATCACTGGTGTTATTCATTTTCAAGGGTGATAGAAGCGCAGACTTAATCCTTAATAAGGTACCTCTTGATCGGAAATCTGTGTCCCGAACTTGAAACTTGGTTTCGTCAGTTATTGCAGTCAAAGGTGTTGCAATTGTATCGGAAAAAAAGTTTAGCTACTTGGGCTTTTGGTACTTTTGACTGAAGATTGTTGTAAGTTGCAGAGATAAACCTTGGTAAAACACATCAAGTCGGCCATAAACTAGCGGACTAAAAATTATTCGGAAACAGCCTACCAACTGCAATCTGGAAAACTTGAATACTTTGGGAAAAGATGAAAATTATTAAAGGACTCTACAAATATGTTGGTTTTTCGCAATTAGTATCAACAAATTAAGCGCTGCAAATCATAAACCGGTATTTAAGAGTAATTTTGCAAACTTTTTCATTCAAGATCTTACTATTAAAAGTTTAAGGTTTCGTAGGCTTGCTAAAGCTTTGAAAAAGGTCACTGATACAAAAAATTTAGAAACCACTAAGTTATAGGCTACATTTAACACTTAGCACTGAGTATTAGGACAATCTCTATTAAGAAAGTATATCCTTACATAAGTATTGTATTTTATTTCTGGTCCCGTTACTGCAGCGAGCGGTGGGATGGCTCAGGGGATAGGGCGTTCGCTTTCCAACCATGCAATCCTGGTTCGACTCCCGGCAAGTTGGTTGCTGAAATACACCGCTCACCTCTACTCAGAGTGTAATAAATTGGGTGGGCGTAGTTGCTGAAGAAAGGCGGCGAGAGAAAGGAACTGGCCACTCTACTCTTGTTAGTGCCGATGGCTTAGTACAATGAGAACCTTATCTTCTCATCCCCGACACTTGGATCAAGTATTGGATTCATCTTTACCTTTACTGCAACTAAAGTATTTTATTCAATGACTAGCCATGTAGTTTACTTTCGGAATAGACTGAAATCTGAAAGTAGATAGACATAGACTAACTTAATCTTACAATCGTTTTTTCACTCTCAAAGAACGAAAAATGCTGTCGATTTTAGCTTGACAATATGTTCACCTGGCGAGATGTTGACCTGGACACAAGCGTTGCTCTCCCAGAAACAATGTATTGGACCTCAGCTATTCAACTACTTAAGTTGTTGGACATTTTTGAACAAACATACATAGAATGACAAAAACTCTTCAAAACCGCGTTGTCGTTTGATTGTTTGAATACCAACTCGATATGGCTCAGTAAAAACTTCGTTCTGTGACCTGACAATCTAAGCCGAATAGTTAACTTTGTTCAGGCGTCTGTCTATGATGCCAATTTCCTCACATTCGCAACAAATCAAGCAATAATTTTATTTTTGCACCACAAATACCATAAATACAAATAAAAATTGCAGCGTCAGTGCTTCGCCTGTAGCCTACCACTTCAAGGTGAACTAAACTTGATTATTCACTGAAACACCTCGCAGTAGCTACTATGGTATCATGCATGGACTTCTAAATAGTAGCACCTGGACTGGACACGCAGTGGCCAACATGTGGCCAAACAGTTGGTACAACAGTTGGCCAACAGTGGGCCAACAGGGTTAGTTACTTGGCTGTTGGCCCACTGTTGGTCAACCGTTGTACCAACTGTTTGGCCTCATGTTGGTCACTGCGTGTCCAGTCCAGGTGCTACTATTTAGAAGTCCATGTATCATGCAAGAACATTTGCAATGCAAAGTGTCTGTAATATAAATGCGTATTCCGTAATTACTGCAGATTAAACGTTAAGCTTGTGAAAACGAAAAGCAATTTAATTATTATTCCAGTCTGTGTTCATTTAAACAATATTTTTATCTCCGTTTAAACTCATAGCAAATAGGCCTACTTTAGAAATTAAAGAACATTTTTACGTGCCACTGGAAAGGGTAAAAGACTTGTATTTTTTTGCTTTTTTGCAGAGCTACCAGACGTGCAAAAACAAGCATAAAATGTTTCAAAGATAGCAGTAAAGTCGCAACAAAATAGCACATTAAACAACAACAAGAATAACACTGAATAAAATAATTTTTAGCCAAACTGTTTTGAGACAGTTTTTAATTTGGCCGTTTGATCTCACAGGCTTATTAATGCTTTTTTTTTTTTAAGCAAAAGCAAATAAATTAAATCCTGAATTTTTTGAACAAGGTATAGAATCATGTTTTTAAATGCCTATTTCAAAGGCCGTGTTTAAATTGAAACCTACATAAGTTACTCAACTTCAAACGTGTCATTGAATTGCTCAAATAGATTGAACAGTTTGAGCACCAGAAAATCACAAAGATGGTGCAACCTTCAAGAAACGTATTGTCGAAAAGCTTTTACTCCGAATCGCTTTTCTCATTTTCCCCCTGAACTTGCTGTTCGAGAGAAGTAAGTCCATTCGCTGCAGTGGTGTTACTGTTTTTCCATTGATTCGTGCTGCAAAGAGATCAATTTTAATAAACTCTCATGGGTCGATTTAAATCTTTTGACCTACTTTGAAAATTTAACACTTGACTTTTTGAATAGAATAATGGGCCTACCTTCAAATTGTCTTGAATTTGGTTAAAATGTTAAAAATTATCGAAAACCCTGCTTTTGGTAGTTGTTCAACTTTATCGCTGTATGGCCTATAGACTACAGTGTACCGGCTGAAAGCTTTTGATTTAAAATTAGAATTCAATTGAAGACATTTACTACTTTCATGGTTAATGGGGCAAACTTGATTGTCTTATGCAAGCTATAATGACTTGGCTTGCAATACGCCTAAGCATTCTCAAGGATAAATAGCCTACTTATCATTCTGTTTTTGTTTTGACAAGAAAATTTTGAGCACAGTGTGAATGTTTATTGTGTCACAAAATTACTTATCTAAGATGGAGAAATGAGATGTTTCAAAGTTACTGTTGTTGTGTAGGCTTGTAAAACACACAAACAATATTTTGACGCCATTTTATTATAATTTATAAGCTATAATCAAATTGTTTATATCTTTACCTTCACTGCATTGCAACAAATCACTTGTGACTTCAATTACGGTCCCGGGACTCTCAATCGCTTGCTGCCATGGGTTCGTTTCATCTTCTGTGGGGCCGCGAAGATATTCTGAGCCAGCAACAGCGATGGTAGCTAAAAAAAAACTTTTTATTTGGTAACATTATGCACATTTAGGAGCAAAATGGTCAGAACGCCTGGTCAATTTGATTAAATAACAAACAACCGAAAATTAAGAAACTAAACTCATATTCAGCAAACGTTTTGAAAACTAAACAGTTTTTTTTTATTTCATTGCCTATTGTTTTCATTCAGTAACGAAGTGGGCTACAGCGATTCGAATCCTTAGCAGTTATGAAAACCTGCTGCAGTTAAGTATGACAAACAATATTCCTTCTTTAAATTTGTATGTTACAGTAGCCTATTACTGTTTTTAGAACTAATGGGTACATGTTAGGTCTTGGTAACTTTGGCAAATGTACCAGTTCAGTGGTAGCTATAATAGTATAATTGATAGAATGCCCTCCTCTAAGGATAGACGATAATTTGATACCATATCGAGTCATACCATATCACCAAAGACCTTCCAAAAATAGCACTCAATATCTTTCCTTATTTGCATTCAGCTTGAGAAAATATTAATTTAGGGCCAATAGTATTCATAGGCTACGACTGCGCTAACATTCTGCCTTCAAAACCGTCCAGAGCAACGTATGGATACAGCACAGGGTTATATAAAAAAGCAGTAGGCTACTATTATAATTATTATTTTAAATTTTATTATTATATGTTGCAGAAATGTATAAAATTAAGCTTTACATACAGTTTCTCGAATAGCCTAACCGGACAGGTGATTTGTTGTATTCAATAAAAAAATTGAATGCATTATGTCCAGTTTGACGAAATGACTTAGCTTGAAAATTAATAGCACTTGTTTCTCTATTTCGTATGTTTTTACCTTCACTCCCTGCCACCACTGTTTCCCCGATGATATCCTGCGTCTCGCCGTTTTTTCCGACCACGTTTAATACAACATGACACTTTTTTAACTGCTCTTCTGAAAATCCTTGCAAGACAAAATTATGGTTCCATCTGTAAAAATGGAAGCCAAGATTAAGACGTGTTCTCCACGTTGTACTCAGGCCCGTAACTAGCTTGGAGCAGCAGGGGGGGCAAAAAGTATTCTAGAGGGGGCCCAACTTTTACCTTCCGTATCATTTTACCAAAAACGACGTTTGTACACAATGTGGGTATATTTACACAAGAACTTTAATCGTAGGCTTAGTACAACGTTTACATTAGAATAGTTTATCATAGAAACAGTCAGTGGCGTAGCCAGGAATTGAAAGTGGGGGGGGGGCGACGGCGTCTTCGCCAAAGGCACCACCCAGCAGCGGGGGGTCTGGGGGGCCTCCCCGAGAAAATTTTGAAAAATTACTTTGAATTTGGTGCATTCTGAGAGCATTTTCAACAAAAATGTGGATATAAATATTCCTGCGACATGGTGCTGTCCGGTGGTATAGCGAAAGGATACGATCATGTTTACTAGGGCATTTTTCGGTAAAAAAACAAAGTCTCTATGTTTTCTTGTTGCTAATTCCTGGCTGAGATATTTGAATGTTTAGTATTGGCAAAACTCGCTCTTTTAATGCAGTTTCGTTTAAAATTAGGCAAACTATGAATTAGAGACAACACCATTCTACCACACCATTAAACACACAATGTTTACAATTAAACAACACAAGAAAATTGAGTATAAAACTGAAAAGTCTGTGAACAGAGCAAATTATCATAATTTTTTCCAGGGGGTGCCAACATTTTTGCAGGGGGGGCTTCGTCCCCCCTGCGCCCCCCCTAGTTACGGGCCTGGTTGTACTACAAAATGCAATTAGCCTAGCAA
Source organism: Aplidium turbinatum (assembly GCF_918807975.1). Lineage (NCBI taxonomy): Eukaryota > Metazoa > Chordata > Ascidiacea > Aplousobranchia > Polyclinidae > Aplidium > Aplidium turbinatum. The sequence goes on from NC_137472.1 coordinate 55,183,944, forward strand.
CATGGTACTGCTATTTTGCATTCATCAAATGCTGGCATTTGCACAACAATCTGACCTCTTAGTGTAATTTATTAAGAATCGATTTCGGTCTTTCATGACAGTTTTGCAAATGCTACTAGCGTAAAACTAAACCTATGAAGTTCAAGCTATAGAAGTAATTTTGTACATTTATAGTAAGCTGACTCTAAATTTGTGCACAAAATTGGTTTCAAGAATTTCAAAGATTGTATCTAACATAAAAAATTATTATAAACAGCACAATGTGAATGCTGACCTAATAAAGCACGTAAATCGGGCAATTAAATCATCTCAGAAGTGCATCTCGGTTGTAGCCATCAATCTTATTTCTCTTTATTGTTTTATTTTACTTTCAGATAAGCGTTGTAATAAAAGTTAAAAATCTGGTTTCAGGCGTCATGTATCACCTTGATTTTCCCTTTCTATTCACATAAACATCTTCGCTCTTGCGCTTTTGCTTGTAAATGGAACCACCAGCAACAAATTTGCATTTTGCTTTTGTGGTGTCATATTTGTCTTGATCAAAACGCAACTTGTTCAAAAGGTATTTTCCTTTTACAACAGTGATGATGAGTTCGGGAAAGTTTTCTTTCTCAATTCCATAAACATCTTTTTCGTGCACGTCAAAATCTGTTTCTTCTGGACTTATTATGGACGAGGTTCTGTATAGTAATGTGAATAAATTCAGATAATATGAATTATGAAACCAAGGAAGTTTTCAGAAATATTTAATAAAACTACCATTTAACGTTTTATAGGCAGAGAATGTTTTATAGTCTCTGCCTATAAAACGTTAAATGGTAGTTTTATTAAATAATGTGAATAAGGTTTTTAAGAAAATTTGGTAAAAAATTAATTAAAATAAGACAGTTTTTAGGTATAGGCTAGTGCATACACTTTTATTAGAGACAGTGGAACTACTTTGACCATCCCCAACTTATATATTGCGGTATGTGGTCAATATGCAGTATTCATAGGACGGTAGGCTATGCCTATTGCTGTGACATGGCAATGGCATTTAGGTTTTCACAAAACTTTCCTCAATTCATATTTTTAAATTTCATTAAAATTAAAATTAAATAGCTTTATATTACCTTGCAGAATTCACGTTGGTAAAAGATTCCTTTCTCGAGTTCCGCGCTGGTAAGTGGTAGACCAGCCTTAAAACTACTTTGGGATTCTGCAAAAGAATCAAGATAAAATCTTCGAGCAAAAACTCACATTCAATATTCTTCTATAGTGATTCTTTTCTTACTATTCTCAATGTTTTACTCTTGGCCTTGGTCTGGCGGTTTTGTAACTTTAACGATAAAATACTCTACCATCTATTTGGTTGGTTTTTGAATCTTTATCCTCGGACTGACAAAGCCTTGATAGGTTATTCCTGGTAGTTTCGCATACTTGTAGACTGTAGAGGCTCTTGACGCAGGACCGGTTACCGAGATTGGCAGAGTGAAGTTTTCCGATTGACCAATAGTGCTGGATACGTTAAGTCGCATTTCTTATGAGAATGGATTTTAAAAACTTTGAACTACAGTTCTTTTACAAAATATTATCTATTTTGTGATTTGTAATACCCCATTTCAAAACCAATAAAAAAAATACATGCTTATTATTGTTTTACAAAAGCATTTTTTCTCTTTTTTAGTTTCTCATATTCTTCACCACGTCTCACAACTGCTGTGGGAACTTTCACGAACTTATGCACCTGCAGCTTAGTTCTCACAATTTCCTCGTAAAAACATTTAAGGTATTTTAAACTGGTGAATTTTACTAGTTGTGTGGCTCCTATGTGATGCCAGGAACCTATGCTACAAAAACGACCGTATCTTGTAGAATAGCAAATTTAAAAGAAATAAAACAAAGCAGAATGACCTATTACATGATGGAAATCTGACTTACCTCATATCTTCTTTGTTCTTCTATTTTGTGCCTTTCTTCAATTATCTCATCAAGCCTTTTGTAGTAAGAATCTAAAAATGGATCTTCGTCATAAATTCCAACCGATTCTTTTCGATTTTTTTCACTTTCTTGCTGTTTTTCCTCCCACAAATCTGGGTTTTCTTCTCGATAACTCAAAGCTTTTTCAAGTAAGGTTGCTCCGTTGGGATGAAAAGAATTGTTGCCATAAATTGCAGTTGCTTCAGTTTTTGAAGGCAGTCCAATGTCGAAGGAGTTTACGGATTCAAAACTGGTTAAGGTTTTTCTTCTTTTGCCTTTTTTTGGTGATGGTTTTGGTGAACTAGTTATGGCCAAAGCAAGACTCAACTTTCTCAATGTTCCTGCCATTTCAGTACATGAACCAACTTTATCAGCAACTAACGCTCGTGCAACTAAACGGCATTTGTCAATTACTTTTTCTTTTATACGCTCTTGATTGTCCAGACGTTTGATTGATGACGAAACTGATTGACGTAAGTTGCAAAGTATCAACAAACCATGTTTGGACAAAATTGTGATGAAGCCCTTGTGTTGTGACTTATCAATTTCTTTTGTTTTAGCAAAAACTTGTGACAATTTTAAAGTTTTTTTTTCAGTTTCATGTGCTATCGAACAATACGTTCTTTCGAATAGCCAATCTACATTTTCTTCATTTTTAAAGACAAACTCACACCTTTTTTAACTGTGTGGTTTTGAAGCCGATTGTGTAGATTAAACTTAGTGAAGAAAAGAGAAAAACGCTGGTCAGGCTACTTTGGAAAGTTCCAAACATCTAATAAGAAAACTATTTGGATAGATTAAATAAACAAGTTTTGTTGTCTTTGAAAGATTTAGTTATGGTTTTTCAACCGGTTTTGTTTTTAAGGATGGACAAGAGGATATGTGCTACGCAGAGTAAAGTTGTCTAGCTTAACATAGACTACATAGCAAGATTTCTTCAATAGTCATTTCTCTGTATTTGGCGCGACTATTTTCTGGAACTGTACTGTACTTTTACATATTTTCAGAATTTAAAATTTATGGCATGGTGATAACAATAATAGATTAGCTGAATCATAGTGGAATCCAGTGCTTCTCAACCGGGGGTCCGCCAAGTGATTTCAGGGGGTCCGTAAAAGTCAGCGTGTAGATTATTGGTTTTTGATCCTGTGTGCCAACATATAGCACATAACATAACTTCGTCAATGTCAACAATCGTCATAAGTGCGTCGTGAGTTCAACAAATTTAGTGTCGCTTCGAAACTTATAAAACATTTGATTCCATTGGGGGACGCGATATATCAAAATTTCAGATAAAATTGTTTTAGGGATCCGTGTCCGCTTCGAAGGCAACAAAAAGGGTCCGCCATGACAAAAGGTTAAGAGCCACTGGACAGTAATCTTTAAAATGATTTATCTTGACTGCTACATATAAAAAATGGGTCTAATGTAGGATGTATTAGGGGAAGACGGGGCAAAGCGGGACACTTTTCGTAAAAACATAGTTTCAGCAACAGTGATTAGATTTAGTTAATTTATTTTTTAATCGAAACCCTTAGTTGGTCAGCATATTTGGTTGGAAGATCAAGCGGAATCTTTCCACTGTTATAGTACAAATGAAAAAAGTTTTTTTTTTAAACGTCCCACTTTGCCCCAAAGTATAGCCTTTAGAAAATAACATCTCTGCTGAAACCTGTAAAGTTATAGGTAAAAGTTGCTTTTGTTACCAACAAATACTGTCTCAATGTCTAAGATAAAAACAAGCTACCAACAAATTCGCTTATGCTAATGCAGTGGTTCTCAAACTTTTTTTTGTTGCGACGCCTCTGGAAAAGTTTTCTTGACTTGCGACGCACCAGCAAATAAAAGTAAATGAAGAAACTTATTATTAAAGTTTTGTTTATTGATACAACAACAAAAAACAATGCATATTATATTATGTGACGTGTGGGCTTGTTTGTTTTCACAAAGTTCATTGAATCTAGGGAGAATTTTTGAAATTGCCACACGCATTTTTCTTTCACTGTTTATTCGTGATCGATATTTCGTTTTATCACCGCCAAGGCAGAAAATCCTGCTTCACATAAATACGACGTGGCGAATGGGATAATAATTTGCAGTGCTTTCTTGCACCAAACCTGGATAATCGTCATTCATTGAATCCAAAAATTTGCCGGATTTTCTACCACGAAAGGATCACGAATCCATTCGTAGTTTAAAAAATTTTCCGGGAAGTATTTTGCAAATTTCGACTCGAGCTTGGACAAATGTAATAAATATGCTTCGCAAATTTGAAGCAAAAAAAACGCACTTGTAACCTCAACTCTTCACTGTTTTCAAACTGAAATAACACGAAGAAAAATGATTCAGAGTTAGCATTTTTTTTTGAAGGATAGACATCCAATACTGCGTTAGGGTATCAGCAGTGGCAAATTTTTTAGTTAATTGCGGTGTAATAGCTAAGTGCATGGGACACATGTGTCCCAGCAATCATCAAAGGGTTAACCTCATTTTTATAAATCTTAAACTGAGTTCAGCCTAGAAACGAAACTATTCTGCGACGCCCTTGGAAAAGTGAAACGACGCACCAGGGCGTCGCGACGCACAGTTTGAGAACTACTGTGCTAATGAATGTGGTAGCTACTTTTCCATATCTTATAACAAACCATGCAAAACACGTTTTACTTCTTTACGTTTTTTTTCTCTTTCGCTCAACGCTCAGAGTTCAAGATAGATACCACTACATCTTGCAGGTTTACAATTTTCCATATGAAATGGATTTGTTTCCTGTCTCATCATTAGTGCGTCCGCTCCGGGAGCCGTCCACACACTCAAACACTCAGCAGGCACACCATACTTACATGGAAGATACCTACCAGGGAGGCGAGGGACTCACTACGACCTAAGGGACCCACCGCGGTAGATGGTGATCTGTGGATGTAAAAGTTTGCTTCCTCACGAGTCACGACACGCGTTGTGCTCTGCCAGTCGTCATTTTTCCACAGCAAATACAGTTTATAGTTGCCTAACTAGTGCTTCCAGTTAGAGAGAGCCAAAGAGTACAAAACATGAAAAATCGAGATGTCCCGCTTTGCCCGGTCTTCCCCTAACTGGTTTGGTTCTCTAACTTTGTTTCTAACTAATTCTTCTATGTGTTCTAACTTAGGCTTAGTTATTTTAATAGGTCTCTAAAACATGGGATAGGTTATTTTTCGCTTTTGAAAGTTTCGATTATATTGTGAATGGCCACAGGCTAAACGCTAAATAAACAACTCCCATCAAGTCTCCGCCACGTTATTGTGACGTGATAAAGCAACCAAAGGTTATGCTGCCCAAAACAATTTGATTGCTGGTATTTTTATTCTTAATAGGAAACAAAAGAAATGTAAATTATGGCTTGTCTGTGAGCTAGAGGTCCTATGAAAGGCCAGTTATTTAAAATTGCAACCATCAAAAATCGTCCTTTTCAAATTGATACAACGTTTACAGACTTTGAATCAAGGTAAAAAGGGATCATTTTGTTGGCTGAGATGAAATACTGATCATTAATTTAAGCTCTGACGTCAAAACAGCATTTCGCAATGAAGCCGAGGTGAAGTAGTTTGTGACGTCACATTGACAGGGACACCTAAAATAACTGGGGAAGCAAATGAAATAGATGAAGATCTCACAAAAGAAATTTTCACATGGTGTAAAAGTCATTTATAAATCAGATTACGTGCAATTAGGCGCCTAAGCTAAATTAGATGAAACATACAAATCATTGATAGCCCACGCTTAATTAATTATTGTTTTGTAGCAATCATCATTTATATCAGGATTAAGTGAAAGTGAAAGGTAGTGGCCCATTGTATTCACATCTAGTTAAAAAAGGTGGCAGTGATATGTTTTGCATTCACAATGTTGATACTGTTAAGCCAGGGATATAGATATCCCTGTTTTAATTGGAATTTCACGAAATACGTAATTGTATAAAACACGTATGGGTAAGCGTTGCAGTACATTTGAGCTTATTTCAAAACACACAAAGCCCTCATAAGAGAGGAGAAAATAAACTACATAAACATCCTATACCAAACTATGTGAGCAGGGCCGTTGAGAGGATAGTTGAGGCCCAGTATCAACGAGAGGTCCACACCCCAATATAACTCTGAAGAATGTGCTGCGTCTTCTTTGTTAAAACCTCCGAGGAAAGATTCTGGGTCCCTAAAATGAAAGCAGTTCTTCTTCTTCTTGCTTATTAGGCAGCAATTTAGGCAACATCTCCCAATTGTTGCAGTTGAAAAGCAGTTGAAAAACTGCGGACAAAACAGATTCATTGCGAAAGTGGGATATTCATTTAACATGAATGTGAATTCTATTTATATGTTGGCTCAAAACTTTAATGAAAAGTATTCCAAACTTTTAATGCTCACATAATGTAGTCCTGCTAATTTGCATTCATCCACTGCTGGCATCTGCACAACAATTTAATCTCTCAACAACATTCATCAAAGAATCGATTTCACAATAGTCTTCAGCTAGCACATGTAAAAACGCCAAACGGAAAACAATGTTGTTAGAATAAAAAGAAAGTGAAAAATACGTAAAACAAACAAACGAAGCGAATTCTGATGGCAAATTGTTGTGTACGCGTGTGTACTGTGTACGCACAATATACCATTTGTTACGTAGGCTATAGGCTATTACTTGGCAACATAAATTTGAAACCAAATGCTGCAACAGTAAATCTTAACCTGCTGTTCTGTCTCGATTTATAACAGAACAATACAGTGGTACAAAAGTCAAGAAATACATGGACACTGGACAGGTCATCCATCAACTAAATCTCATAAATCATGACGTAAGCAATACATCAAGCTTTCCACTGTCGCCATTGGATGGACTTACGTTTCAACACCCCATCAACATTTCATGTTTTACATGAGACTTCAAGTTTTTTCACTTTGTTTTTCACACCAACAGACAGGCCTTTACTAGACCTATACCTCGATTTAATCACAATGAATTTACATTTAAAACCAGCAACAGAATGTCGGATATTACAATCGGATGTCGTGCATCCTTCGCATCACAATTGCAGAGTCATCCTTCGTGTAAAACATCTTGCGCAGAGTGCACAATACAGTGCTGTGTGAAAGAGACACCGATGAAATCGAAAAAGTTTTTCAATTTTTTTTTTAAATTTTATTATGTGATCTGAACTGAGGTCAATTGAAGAATTATGTAATCCAGTTTATTTATTGTACATGCACAACAAACAAGCAATAATTGCTTTCTGAGCAACTCGTCATGGACGAAATTCCCTTAATTGTTACGAGTGAGATAACTGGTGGTAGCATTTCTCTTTACAAGCGGTCGTTTTTGCATTATTTTTTATTGACCAGTGTAGCCCGTCCAGACAACAAGCCAATAGTCCGCAGACGTTGAATCAATGTAAAAAGTGGCTGATTTGTTGTCTGGAATTGTCACTTGCTTAAAATATATTTGATACAATGAATGTACGGTACCAAACGTACCAACAATTCTCCTGCCCTTTTGTAAACCTGTCTGTAAGATGCAATGACAGCAACTTGATACGTGATTAAGAAAATGAAATATCCTCTGACAGGTGTCAAACCCACAACAATGCTTGATATGAACGACTCGGATACATGTCTTGTGATACAAAGGAATTTATTCTCACACGAGTCAGTTCAATCATGAATAGCTAAAAATCGATTTCGATCAACTAGTAGCTAGATCATCTTCAGTTAAGCTTATTCAGATAGATTTCTATTTGAATAAGCTTAACTGAAGATGATCTAGCTACTAGCTGATCGAAATCGATTTTTAGCTATTTATGATTGAACTGACTCGTGTGAGAATAAATTCCTTTGCAACTTGATACGTGTGATCACTAGGGCCGCAAAAGTCAATAAAGTCAAATTTTTTTAAGGACCTCGTCTATCTACGAATCAAAGCATAAAGTTGTTTTCAGCACCTAGGGGACTGTTTCTAAGAAGTTTATAAGTCAAAATAAAGTCAAAATTGACAATAAAGTCAAAATTTGTCAAATTATGGCTTTTGACAAACTTTTTGTGTTTTTTTAGTGTAATTTTTGTCAAAATCCTCGTGAAGCATTGTAAATCAGGAACTGCGACACAATTAAACCATATTAATCCATAAAAGCAGGAAATATGGCACAATGCCCACTTGGATCACCAGTAACTTTTAACGCAAATTGTCCATTGTTTATTCATTGTTACGTATTTGGATAATTTTTATATAACACCCCCTCTTTACAAACGGTACCCTGTCATTTGGTCGACAGGACGTTTGGTCGACAGACATTTAGTCGACAAGACATTTGGTCGACAGGACGTTAGGTCGACAGAACAATTCATTTTAGGGTTAGTTAACTAACCTTAACCCTAACCTAACCTAACCCTAACTCTAACCCTAACCCTAACTCTAGCTCTAACCCTAACCTAACTCTAACCCAAATGTCCTGTCAACCAAATGTCTTGTCGACCAAATGTCCTGTCGACCAAACGACCGGCTACGTTGCAAACGTGGTCTTTTCGAAGATCAACAGATTGGATTAGGAATAGCCTACTGACATTCTGTAATAGCCTACTAAAATGCCTAACCAAGCTAAATCGTCTTCAGCAGAAGTTAGACAGATTTGTGGAGATTTTCCTACCGCCAAAAAACACGACACACTTTTTATAACCCATAAAACACCTTGACTTTTCAACAAAATATCACGTTTGGGTCTGAAATCGACATAATATTATGTTTGAGTAACTGGTATCAATTCAAGGAAGAACTGTGCCCTCTACAAATAAGCAATTTCGTTAGGTCAAAATAAAGTCAAAATTTGATAAAAATAAAGGCAAAAAATGCAAGATCACAAAAGATCATTTCCAGCCTGCAAATCAGTTCTTTTTTTGTTGGTTTGCCGTCTGCAAACGTTACAGGCATAGAATAATGTAAAAAAGAGCTATCTGCTATTTGGGACAACTTTCTAGACAAACATCAGTTTAAGTTTTATTTTCCACCAACATCCAAAAACGTTAAATTCAAGCAAAGGAATGGGTTTTGATTGCTGGGTTTTGTTTTCGGCGATTCCTTAGTTCCATCTTGGTTGACAGTATTGTCCTATCCTAGTAACAAATTCTTACCTTTTCTGCATTTTTTGTATTTTCAACATATTCAAATCATCTCTTAGCACAATTTTTGTAAAAGTCCAACCCTACTTTTAGCAAAAAATTATATTTCGCAGGTGTTTGAATTTCTAAATTAAAAAAAACTCAAACAATCAAAATCAAAAATCAACTTTTTTCGCCGTACTGAAGAGATCACTAAAATCGAAACAGTTGGTTTCTGTTTGCAGTTAGTACTTAGTAACGCCTTAATTGGCATTTTCTTTGAAATCATAAAAAAGAGTATTAAAAGTTATCTACTTTTAAATTTGCGTGAAGCCACATGTGCTTGATAGATTGCTGATTGCTCTGTTTTAATTAACTTGATAAACCAATTTGAATCAGTTTGTATGCTTTGCGGATCCTTCTCTTGTTTCATGGCTCAATCTGAAAGATGTTTGTAGGTGCAACCTCATCTTTTTCTTAAAAAAACAATTTATTGTTGTAATGAATTCAAGTTATTATAACGTCACACACGTCTCGAAGGGGGATTTTGGATATCACAACTTCAATCTGGCAAAACTAGTGACCCACGGACACGTTTTATGAGCATGCATTAAGTTTGTACTTCCTTGACCTAGATTAGATTAAAGCAATTATTTTTAACTGATGAAGTAACATTAGCATTGCCAAGTTTTTGAAATGTTCATTTTTCTTTTAATTAATTGTCACTGGTTTGGTGAATCAGATATCCAAAAGTCCTGGGAAAAAAGAGATGCAATAACATGTCGATTTGTCTCTCTCTATAAAAGTTAATAAAATCACCATGACTTGTGAATATACAGTAAGAACAAAATACAATATACTGTTGTAAAACATGATTGTGTATTACGAGCAAGGTTACACCTAAAAGCGGTGAGACATCGCAGCAGATAAGATGTTGGCATTCCAATAGTGCAATCCTGGTTCGATTCCCTGCTAAAGCGGATTGTTGAAAAACACTGCTCGCCTAACCAGATTGTAATACATTAGGTGGGCATAATTGCTGCAGGCCGAGAGAAAGAAACTGGCCACCCTACTCTCCTTAGTGCCGAAGGCTTAGTACAATGAGAATCTTATCTTCTCATACCCAACACTTGAATCAAGTATGGGATCACCTTAACCTTTTTAATACATTGGGTGGACATAGTTGTTAAAGGAAAGGCAGAGGAAAGCAGCTGGTCACCCTACTCTCGTTGTGCCGATGGCTGAACAGTATAAATGGAACCTTATCTTCTCACTTCCGAGTAACTGAGGCTCAGTAACTTACCTTCAAGTTTTAGCTACAGCTAAAAATTTATTTAATTTCTGGAAAATTAGGCTGATTGCAGCATGAAAGACTTTCATTGAAAGCACAGAAGCGAAAAATTAAATTCGCTAATTTTCATTATTTTTTAATCAATCAATAAATCGGATATAGGATGCATTTGGCTTCAAGGCTTGACAATAAATTGAATTATAGGCTACCTCTTTTTTCCAAAAAATTTTAGCTAAAAATTTGTCATTTACAAACTCGTTAGCACGTTTTGAATCAGTGAAATATTTCATATTATAGTTTCGGGAGAGAGTTTGCTTTTTTATACCAAAGACAGGCAAGACACAACAATAACACAGGGTTGAGCATTACAACAGTATATTACATATTTAATATTGAATGTTGAACTATTTGTAAATATGTAATATACTGTTGTAATGCTCAACCCTGTGTTATTGTTGTGTTTTGCCTGTCTTTGATATTTCATATTGTTCATAATATATCAGGCAGCCAGAGTACGTGATGCGACTTTTTGGATACAAATGCGCTTGTAGAAAAATACAAAACCAATTTACTCGGTTCGCTTTCTTCTACTAGTTTTAGAAAGTTTAAAAAAGACTTCAATTTGTTAGGAAAGTCGGCAGTTTTTTTTCCTTTTTGACTATTTTTAATCGACTGTGCTTGTTTGTTCTCAGCGTTTTGCCTCAAACTTTTAGCACTTTTAAAAAACGGCAAAGCTCAGTGAGCAAGTTGGTTAGATTGGTAAAACCCAGAGATGTTTTCCGTAACTCGAGATGTATCCTGCCAGCAAAAGTTTTTTACACTGTTTCTTGAATGTTAAAACGTCGTGACAGTCAAGGACTGCGACTTTTGCTGGCTGGAGGCTAGGAATGCATTGTTTGCCAAAACATAAGCCGGCATCATAGCCGTACGAGAACAAAGCATTTTGGGGGGGCAGAAAGTAAATTTGCCCAAATGTGCACGCTTTTATAGAAATTGCCCAAATATAATGTATGCGGTGTATGATAACTATCCCTGATGATAACAGTGAAAAAGTAACATAACAAGATCACCAGCAGTGGCGTAGCCAGTAATTTTGAAAGGGTGGGGGTTGAGGGCGTGTTTCGCTTATGACGACACCCAGCAGTGGGAGGGTCTGGGGGGCCTCCCCCAGAAAATTTTGAAAAATTACTTTGAATTTGGTGCATTCTGAGAGCATTTTCAACAAAAATGTGGTTATGAATATTCCTGTAAAATGATGCTGTCCGGTGGCATAGCAAAAGGATAAGATCATGTTTTCTTCGGTATTTTTCAGAAATAAAGCTACAATTCTCTATGTTTTCTTGTTGCTAATTCCTGGCTGAGATATTTGAATGCTTGGTAATGGCAAAACTCGCTCTTTGCAATACCCCCCCCCCCCCCCCCCTTGGCTACGCCACTGATCACCAGCTAGCTAGAACTTCTTACCAAAGTATTCAAGATAGAACAAATGAATTCATCTTTGAAGAGCATGGTAAGTAGGAGTAACAAATATTGTTTTACACACCACAAATAATAAACAAGGCCACTTAAATATTCAGTTGTGATGTCATAAAAGACTCAGAAAAATAAACATTGCAGGAAACCGGCTCAGGGTGATCATGAGGATTCAGAAAAAAGTACATAACAATAGAGAAATTATAATTAAATGTAATAAAACACAGACATACTACTTCTGTTCAAATAAACTTTGTTCAATCAATTAAAGTAGTTTTGATGATACGAATTTTAGTACAAAAATAAAAAGGTCTGGCAGCACTACTTCTAAAAATATAGTTATGCTAGGTAATTTGATGACAAAAATAACTAAGTTTAATATATTCTAAGTTTGCATACAGACAGTGACGTAGGATTCAAAGAACCCAATTAGCCTAACAGTTCGTATTTACATTGATTCAATGTCTGAATATTGAATAATATTCAATCATCGGATTTGCAGAAGGCGTCGTTGGATTTTCAAAAAATCGCCGAATAGGAAACTCGCCGAAAAAGGCTCTGGCCGAATAGGGAACTCGCCGAATAGTAGCAGAACCTTTTTATAAAAGTAACCAAACAAAGCTAAGCAACACCTTAACATTACAGTACTTTTAACAGGTATATATAACATGTTTTTGTTAAATGTTGTGGTGGTGTTGCTTAGCTATGTCCATTTATGGTTGAAAAAGTACTGTGACCTCCTCACCCGAATTGTTTTGTAAAAGTACCGGTAGGCTATTCACCAGATTTATATAAATTCATATTTTGTAGTTGCCCAAATCAAGATGATGCATTTATGGATATTATGAAAAAAATTAAAGACTTTGTACATTTTGATGCGAGGCAACTGCATCATGCCAATTTGGGCAGTTTTATAAATAGACTATGATCAGATAATTTCATATTTTTTGTTGCCTTAATCTAAACGATACAGTTATGTAAATGGGAAAAATTAATGAATTTGTTCATTTTGGGTAAACTGCCTCACACTAATTTGGGCAGTTGCATAAACAGACAGACTAATCAGCTTCATCAAATAATTTCATGTTTTTAGCTGCCCAAATCAACACGATGCATTTGTGAAAATTAATAAAATTAGCTATATAGCAAATTTTGTGTTTTGATTTGGGCAGTTTCACAAAAGTATTAGAGACATATTTTGGTGGCTGCCCAAATTGGCATGATGCAGTTGGTTAAATGCATTTCATACTATAGTTTGATCACCATGCAATACAATACATCAGTACGGGTGTGCCAAATGAAAATTTTGCGGCACATTTCTTGTGCAAATAAGAGGCTGTACTTAGTTTGATAGGTAAAAGATATTAATTTATAGTTTTTCTTAATTCATGCAATTTTGTAGCTTTTTATATAGCAATTTTTGCCCTAATAATTTTAAGATTTTGCCCGGATTCGCGACGTTTTAAAACAACAGGGGGGGCGGCTGCCCTCCCTGCCCCCCTGGCTCGTACGGCTATGGCCGGCATTGAACGAGGTGGTCAACAACATTTGGAAAAGGTGTGATACAGCAGGAAACGTTTCTCTAAATATTCTTTTCTTGAAAAACTTAAGCATGCGCAAAGTCATGTAGTTAAGTACACTAAATAAAAAAAAACAATTTTTCCACTGCAAAATTTCCGAATGCGGAGATACTGCATCCTAGACAGTCAACATAAAACAACCTCATTTAAAAACGGTTCAATATAGTACACATATACCTACTCATCAAAACAATACGTCTACAATAGCACCTTCTTTTATTACGTCATGGCAAAATAACCAAACACTATGGCCGGCTCTATGGTATCATATGTTACCTATGGCTACTTTTTAACGGGGTTGTTTTTAGGTTCTTTCAACAAGTAAATCGATATTTGTTGCGTATATTTCACGAATGTTAAATCAACATAAAATAAGGAATATGATTTGACCGGTACCAATTGGCTGGTTCCTGGATCGTATATGCTCGGTGCTTTTGTGAGTTCAATACAAAGTAGCTCCACTTTTCGTTAGAACCAGGCTTACGCCGGTGGTTGAAGACTTAGATTAGGTAAACGAAAAGGCGAGGAAGCCAATCTTCGAAGACTATATGGACAAGGATATCTAAAGAAGGGGATACGAAAGGTTTTATTACGTCTGACAATAGAAAGGCTTCTGCTTATCGTAAATAATTATAATCTCTGTTTGTCGTAAAATGACAATTGGCACAGATAGTATTTTAATAAAGGTTGCTATGATAACCTGCATTACACCATTAGTATCAAGACTGGATACTCACTGCATGCTCATAGGCTACTGTTAATTCAACTACCTGCGTACTTGCTTTACACCTAGCCCACTGCAAAGGTTTTAAGAAAAACCCTTTAGGCTACAGGTAACCTTTCAAGTATGTTTCTAAACAAGTATTATTTAACTATGCGGTGCATAACATTTGCTAACTGTGTTTTGTGGCTGACTGTATCAGCGACACTACAAAACTTTCTGCAATTTTGAAAAGAACGGTACGTTCATTCCACACAGTACCAAATACCGCCCTTCTAGTGTCGCGAGAATAAGGCAATCGCTGTGAGCCTTCGTATCCTCTCCTTTAGATATCCTTGGCTATGCACTTTCAAACATACCACTAAGCGTGTTTCTAATAACATAGTAGAGTTGTCCTTAGAGCGGTGTTGAACCGATACCCATTCGAGAATAGTACAAAGGCTTTCACCACTTCGCTATGTTGCTATGCGAGTCTCCGACAAGTCAGCAGTTGGGGACTGAGCAAATGGCAGTTGAGCAAGTGACAACTGAGCTAACAACATTTCAACAAGTGGCTGAAGTTGGCGAATGGTGAAACTGAGCAAGTAACAACTGAGCAAGCCGAAACTTGGCATGTCACATGATGTCAGTAAATTCAGTTTATAGCAAGCGATGACCAAGCAAGTCCAATGTAAGCACGTAAATCTCATTTGCTGACTTGACAGTAGCTGAAATGTGCTTGCTGAGTTGTCGCATGCCAAGAGGTCTGCCGACCGTAGCTATGCAGGTGGTGGAAATTTTTGATGTAACCTACAGGGTTAAGCATATTAAAAATTGTAACATAGCACAAAAAAGCGACAAAATATGACAGTAAAAAAGACAAAAAAGAAAATTGATATAACTTTTTATGATGCTTATAAATTCATGCTACTTATTCAAAAATAGTCATTCAAACTTAAGTGTATGCTAGTTGGTAACTATACTGTACGGTTGTTCCAACAGCAGGGTATAAAAAAAGAATAGCCTATACGGTATTCACAATTAGAGGCATACTAAAGGAAATTTTCAAACGGGAATTAAGCATTAAAATGCGTAAACTGAACATTCAAGAATACATTTCAAAAAAAATTATCGAAAAAGAATTGTTTTCAACGGCACCGGCAAGATCCAAAGTCCAATGTCTCATTTATTTTTAATTTTTTCAAAATGACCAAAAAGTGGAAACGCTGCGAGAGAATACGTCACCATCGACAGCAATAACAAAACCCACGTTACCACATCTGATGCTTTAACATCATATCTGATATTTTGAGCAAACGGACTGATGTTTTGATGTTGAAATCTGATGCTTTGATATACATACATAGCCTACAGTTAAATCGCCCGCAGTAGAAACTATTGCCCGATCAGCTGATTGCTAGTCGATACGTCGCACGCTTCGTTGCTCACGCACATTCCCGTTTTGAAATTTCTGACAAAAGCACGCGCGGAATGCTGATCAGACCGCAATTGGGCAAAATTTTATTGAAAATCGTTTTATGGTAGCATGTTAAACACAAAGAACGTGTACAATCGCCAAGTCAGGTTTTTCCTTTAGTATCCCTTTAAAAAAAAAACTTCGTCCTTGTTAAGTTTCATCCAAGGATCTTATCTTTATCCTAACCAGCCACTAAAGAATGAAATGAAAATTTTGTTCCATGCTGTTGCAAAGTCTTGTGTCCTATAACATGTCTTCTCATGCACATAATCTCTAAAATGATGAAGTTATTTAGGTGACTTTACAATTTCTTGTTTCATTAGTTTTGATAACGTTTGTTTTTCTTCTTTTGTTTCATTTGGAGGAGCCACGAAAGATGGAAGAGACAGCTCCACCGTAGCGTTGATGTTAATTCCAGGTATGTGGATAGCGTTGTGCCAGTACACAGTCTCAGAATCCGTTGGCTCACGATAAAAATTTGGATCATCGAGCAAGACTTTTGCTGAAATTATAAAAAGTTGAAATTTCAAAAAAAAAAAATATTTTTCACTGTGTACTATTGCTCCAAACAATCTCAGATAATTTAATTGATCTTTTTTACTATGATTTTAGATCTGCAAGCGTTGCATCCATGAAAAAAGGCCATTTTTGCTATTTCGATTAGCACTTGATGATGTAGCCTATACATTACACAATGATGCTCTTCTTAACAATCCGTCGCAAACAAATCTCAAAATAAATAATAATTTAACTTTTTTTGTTTATTTATAACTTTTTAACCAGTTTAAAACAATGTTGGCTTATTATTATGCAATTGCCAAGGAAGGCCTGTGTGTGGCTCAACCGCCTGCATACTGGCATCGGACTATTCCACTCCAACGTGCACAAATGGGGGATGGCTGCATCCGCGATCTGTGAGTGTGGCAAGGAGGAACAAACCGCAGACAACACCATCTGTAACTGCGCCATCTACCATGCGCCAAATGGTGTGCGTGGTCTGCGTGAACTGGATGACGAATCAATGTAATGGCTGCTCGACACCTGCCCAAAAATCTAAACCGCGTCACCGCCATTGCCCAAGTGTGGTAAAAGGCAAAGCCCCTCGACTCCTGGAGTGGCTAAGATAGTTCAAACGAAGAAGAAAATTATACAAACATCTCAAACAAGCCAACAGTGAAAGCAATAAGATGAAATTTTTAATGTAATTTTCAGGATATCACCTATTGAAAGACATTACGTCCGTGATATTAACTGGAATAAAGTGACACTATAGTGTGATTACATTATTACCGTAGCCTACTGTTAGTTTTACGAAGCGCTGTTAGCGTAACAGCGGCTCTAGAATATCAATGCCTTATATGCATTGCTTTTAGCGCTAAACAAAGCAATTAGTTTTATGAGCAAGTTTTCATAACAAAAATTTTTGAGTATTACTTCTTCATTTTGGGCTAATGACTTTTAATCATGGATCCAGAGAGCGTGACTTCTGAGCTCTATTTTGGTTTACACTTTAGTTTCACTTTTAAACAGAATGTAATGAATATTGCAATAAATCATGACAAAGAGATTTTATGCAACCCTTGCTTTAAAAAAACAAAAAACAAAATGAAACTACCATTCATTCCAGACAGAATAACTTCTCCAACATCATCCTTTTGATGTCTGCCGTTTGCTCTAACGTGTAACGTGAGGTAAGAACAAGCCAGTTCCTCTCTAGTGTATCCTTTTATAATGAACACATGTTTCCATCTGCAAATTTTTAAAACAAGAAACATAAGGAAAACATTTACTCAAATTACTTCAGCAAGGTCACTGACAAGTTTTATGTTTTCCGTCTATGGCACTTCCAGTCATCATTCTATATAAACTACTTAATGTCTAAACTCGGTTTAACAGCTTAAAATACTTTTTTAAATTAGCATTAACCGCAAAAATGTACACTTGAACAGCTACATTATTTTGACTATTAGCGTTGAATACAGATGTTACAAATTACTAAATTAGTTACGAATACTAAGGCCTACTCTCATTTTAACTGAAATGTGTCTTCTATTAAGATTCTATTAAACTTAACATGTCGATAATTTAAATACAATAAATTTGGATTCTATTTAAAAAAAGAAACTCAACAGACAGCAGCTTCAAGCTAAATTAAAGAGCCGCATTAAACAACGACTTACTGACTTCAACACCATTCGTCATAGCACATGACTATAGGGAACTGTGTTCCGAAAGCTGGGGCAATTCGCTATTACCACAGCGAACTCGCAGCATCAGGCTAAAACAAGTCGTTAATATCTACATTGTGAAGTAAGGAACGATCATGCTGCTAAAAGCGAAACTCAATCTATTACAGTGTTGTAATTCATCCGTAAATTTAACCCCATCTAACTTCATTGAAATATAATAAGAACCATTTATCAAACCTTGTCTTGCCCAGCTTGTCAACAGAAAGGTATTTTGTGCGGTGAGTTTGGATTGACTTGTTGCCGCTGGGGTGGAATGTGCATTTTAATTTGCAGTTGTCATACTTGTGGTGTTCTTTGAAACGATTGAGGAGATAATTTCCTTTGTTTACTGTTATAAAAAGTTCTGGCTCTTCCTCTGCCGATTTGAAATGCGAAAGCACATCTTGTAATAGGTCTTTATGAAAAATGTTGAAATCTTCAAACAAGCTAAACAAAGAAAAATTGAAAATGACTAAATTTAAGACAAATTTTAAACCTTTTTAATCAAGGTCACTTTTAATGCTTTTAAAGGTTGAATGTACCAACGAAAAAGCTTTCACAAAATAAAAAAATTGACCAATTAAAAAGTCTAATTTGGAGATTATGTTTTCGTGTTATGTTCTAACCGCAAGCCGTTGATTAGAATTGCAGATTATTGATCTGCGGATTAACTACGCAGAATGTCATTCTTCATCGACTATTCAGAAGATTAGCTTAATCAACTGCTAAGAAGATCCGCTGTTGATGCATTTAAACCTTAATATGAGAAAGCTTGATAGATCTTTGAAAGGGACGTGACTACAAACTTGCTGAAAACCACTGATTTTAATTTTTTCATATCTGAATGCTCAATATCAAAACATAGCATTATGTAGTTAAAGTTCCGATTGCTACTTCCGGTAACCGGGACTTGATTCCAGGTCAGGTGATCTTATACCAAAAATTAAGAACTGTCATGTTTTATTGTGCAAAAACAACAAGTAGGCTAGATCAGGATAACTGATGATGACCGATTTACGCTCACAATCAGGGCCCGATTAACCATGAGGCACACGAGGCACAGGCCTCAGGCCCCCTGGTTTTGGGGGCCCCCATTTTTTTTTACTTTAGTACCGTAGGCGTAGGTAGTGAAAGTTGTTGTGTCAGTGTGAGCACAGTTGTTATTGCAGTGAGCAAAGTTCTTGTGCCTGGTTCGACTCTCGGGGTGTGCGCTTGAGCAACGCATTTCTGGACTGCTCTCCATTCAGCGGCACCTAGTGAATGGAATAATTCCTCGTCAACAACACTTCAACAATCAGAAAATTTCACTCTGCCAATCTCGGTAACCGGCCCTGCGTCAAAAGCCTCTACAGTGAGTCTACACGTATGCGAAACTACCAGGAATAACCTATCAAGGCTTTGTCAGTCCGAGAATAAAGATTCAAAACCAAACCAAACCAGTTGTTATTTTTGAGAAACGATTTCAAATTTTGTAACGATTGCTAAATGGAATAACGATTCCGAATCGTCACACTTTGGCGAAGTTACTGGCAATGCTAGGCAAAAGTTGAACACTGCCACTTTGCATCGAAAATGATTGCCAATAGGGGCCGCTAAAATTAGCTGTGCCTCGGGCCCCCGTGAGCCTTAATCAGACCCTGCTCACAATGGATATAAAAAATACTGTTATATCATTTGGAGACAAGAAAGTGATAATGTGGTGTTCTGCCGTATCTTATACTTTGAACTAACCTGCTCCTTTAAACAAATTAAAGAAACTGTTTGGAGAATATTTCGAGCATTTTATATTTTAAAAAAAAATCTAAATTATTAATTATATTCATTAAAATATTCAGTTTACACACAAGCCATGCAGAGTTTCAGATTCGTATCGTTGCTTTTCCTGTAGTGAACTAGCAAACGCTTTGTCATTTTCTAACCTTTCATAGGCGTCCGACTGAGGTAAACTTTCTTTTATTTCTACAGGAAGGTTGAACATTAAACTGATTGCAAGGTTTGGAATCTGTAAAGCAAAAAAGTGGCTTGACACTGCCAGTAGACTGTATTAAAGCTATGTTTCTGTATTTGTGAGTCTGCTATTTTCTTTAACTTTATAGGCTAGAACAAAATGGGGAGAGTTTATAAGGGAGCTTACAGCTGATCAAGCAAGATCAGTCTGTTACAGAAGAAAAATATAGGCTACGTTAATGTCTGATTCTGCTTTCTCTGCTCAAGAGCATGCGGCTGTGTCTTTGGCAGGACACTTAGAGGCATGACTGAAAGTGTACACGAAAATTGGCTTCCTTGCCTTCCCGTTCACTTAATCTAAATCTTCAACCACCAGGTATAAGCCTGGATACAACAAACTAAAAAATAACACAAATGTCAGTATTTAGAACCAAAATAATAATGAAAATTAACAAAATAACCAAAAATGAGTAGTGTGCTTCTACAGCAGATCCAACAAATACAAAAATCAAATTTTAAAGAGATTTAAAAGACAGCACAAAAATTATCCAACCAACTCTGCATTGTTTTTTTTTTGGTCCTACGGAAGGCTACTATTTTGCTTATTCCTGATGATTGAAGATTTAACTTATGTGCACGAAAAGGTAAAAAGTCAATCTTCTTGTCTCCAGTCAAGCTGGTTATTATTTCGTATTTTGATAAAGACACAGCCACTGTTGAACCGGCGCTTTTTCGAGCGTCATACCGACACATGAGTTCTATCTAGTCGGCGGCATAACTTATGTGACTATAGTAGGCCTATAACTTATAGGCCTACTATAGTCACGACTGTGACAAACAACTTCATTGTTGAACATTTGAAGATGCTTCATCAGAACAACCCAATCACAGACTACCATTGCAACCTTTTTGATATTATAGATGAAGGTGAACGTACCTGAAATTTTCTATTCTGTTCTCGTATTCTTTTTTCCTCAACAAGTTTGTCTCGTTCTGCATAGTAAGCAGTTAAAAACTGGGCATCTTTATCGTTTGTAAATGCACCGAGTTCAGAACTTCTACTTCTTTCTTTTTCTCGCTTTTTCCATTTTTCGGGATTTTTTTCTCGAAAGCGTGATGCCTTTTCAAGCAATGTCCCTTCGTTTCTAATCGTAAATAGATTTGTTGTGAAACTTTCTATCAGGCTCTCTTCAACTTCTTCTGCTTTTTCAGATTCAACCAAAAAATCTTCTTCTTCTGAATGGGCCATTATTGTTTAACTTTAGAAACTGAGGCTTTGCACTTACAAAAAGGTTTTTAGAAATGCTTTTAGAAAATTGTATGATTTTGAAAGTTAGTTTGCAATGTGCTTTAATTGAACAGCTCCTGCAATACAATAATTCAGTTCTTTTCAAACAAAAGCACTTCGAAAATTCCTAACTGTATTCCATTATCTGTATTTCATAACTGTATTCCATACAAAACCCATCTGTGTCTGCTTGCCCTTAAAACTATAATAATGTCAGTTTCCAAGGGCAAGACATTTAGAAAACTTTTTCGACTAAAAGGTACTTGCATAGCCAACGTTGCGGAAACAAACAAAAGACTTTGACGTTTGTACAAGAGTAAAGTAGCTCAGTGTTCATTATGGAAGGCTATGTGAAGCAAACAAGAAAACTGTGCTAGCGCACTCTGCAAACATTTGGTTTTACTAACAAATCAAATTTTCAAACGGGTGTGGCGAAATTAAAGTAAACTCAAAGTATATCAAGACAAAGCTTTTGTTTGTCACGACGATTTAATGCTCAAATAAAGATGGAAACCTTTTCCGCTTGTAGGCAGTGTTGCGTTAGATCAATCAAGCATGTGTGATCTCGTTTTTTGTTTTGTTATGAAATCTGCTACAAAATAAAATATTTATCACATAGTTTTGATGATAACGAAGTAATAATAAATTCAATCCCGTTAAAATTCAACATTTCTAGTTAAACTTGAGTATAATGCAGCTGTTCGTGAATTTACTTTGTTGGATAAATTTTAAACTTTTGCTTAATTGACGATTGATTAAATATTAGCCAAGCCTACATGACCAACTGATATTTTTTCGAATTTTTTCAAAACCATTTCAATTCAAATATCGTAGGGGAAAGCCGTGTAATATGGACCAGCGTGTAATATGGAACAGCACGTTTTAGCCCTTTTAAAAATTTGAAAACTACATGCTTCGTAAACATCTTGAAATAAGAGTTGAACTAAAGGATAATGGCGGAAAATTTATTTCTTAGTGCAGCTTTCAGAAGGCATGGCAAGGGAAAACTTGAAAGGGGTCTGTGCTATCTTATTTACAGTGTTTATGTGATTAAGGTTTGTGTAAGTTCAAAGATACTTAGGACTAAGGAAGGGTTATTGTCGTATAGTGACGTTATTGCTAGTTAATGTATGGAAGAAATTTTAGTGTTTGTTCTTTTGATTATTTCATGAGGTTGTTAAGATTTTTTTGTTTAGTGAAGTGTAATATGGAACAGGTGGTGGTGTGTAATATGGACCACTGTTCCATATAGCAACATTGTAAACAACTGATTTAGACCATGTGTTACAGCTGGTGTTATAGTGTTCTTTCTAGTTCTTGTTTACTTGTGATCTACACTGCTTAGTTCTTGGACCTGCTTCACTAGGTAGGCTATAATAGTCACTGATATGAAAACGTTAATTAAAAAGCAAATGACATTCCATATCACCCGGAGAATAACGCATTTTTTGTCTGAAATATCTTTGCATTGTTTAGGTTTACCTCTGTGTAATTTATTTGAAGTTTAAATTACTCATGCTTGTGGTCCATATTACACATGTGGTTGGTCCATATTACACATGTGGTGTGTAATATGGACCATCATGGCGCATAATTTTAAATTTGGATTGTATGTTTGGTGGTGATTGTGTTGATATGATTTTCGTGATGAAAGACCTTCACGGCAGTGGTGAATAAACCTGACCAAGAACTCTCAGTTTGTGCGTCAACCTCATGCGTAATTGCAATATGTTTTTAAGTGGTCCATATTACACGACTTTCCTCTACCTGAAGAGTCTAAAACACCATACACGCTTAATAGCCTACTATGAATAAAATCATTATGGTCTACACTCTACAGGTTTTAGTCGAAAATACTAACATCTGACAATGATAGAGAGGTTTGATATATAGTCTATCAGAGTTACTCAACAAATGTTAACAAAGATCCAGTTTGACAAGTTGAATATTTTTAGCGATCCGGTAAATAACTTACTTCACACGTAACCACGAAAGTTAAACTATCTGTACCAAACCACTTTTTTAGGTAAAATGTAACTCGACTTGAATTTCTGAGAGAGTGTTGGGGAGTCTGGGAATCGAAGCCCCCCAGCAACTAGGATAATCACAGTACAAATTGCTTCCTCCCAGTAGAAATCTGTTAAAAGAAGCCCTGAAACGTGGCAATGAGGTTATTCTTCCAAAAGCTCAAGGTCCACCATCAACACCCAGAAGGTCCGGATTCGGACCGAGTTCCGCCAGTTGAGTAGCCTTGGTCTAACTGTAACGCCTCACTAACTACAAACGATACAATAACTACAATAGCGTATAGTAAAACTTGAAATTCTAATTGTCATGCTTTTTTTAATTTTTGCAGAAGTAATCATTATTAGGCTAGTTCTGATGAGTACACAACGATGTGTTGAAAATGTTTGAAAATAATTTTACTCGTTTATTTGTCTATATTTTTTTCCTTAAATGATGTATGACAATACCATTGATGTTACTAAGTTTTGTAGGCTATGTCGGTGGCACAAAGAGTGGACTTCCTACTAGAGCTCTATAATCTACTTTCTACAGTATACCATGTCTGTCTATGCGTTGAAGACTTTATAAAAGAATGTTAATAATTGTAATTGTTATAGTTAACAGTTACTTTGGCGCACCGAACCCAATTTAGTTCCAGTTATTATACATTAATAATCACACAATTTCGTAACAGTAGCCTATAATTAACTTTTTTGGAATGTTACTGGATCCGTTTATCGCTTGATATTCAATCAAATCTTATTGAGCAGCCCAGCTGTTCCACATAAAAAGATAAATTGCTTTGGCTCATGGGCCATGAGTTGTCTAAAGGTTTGGACAAGGATGCGTAGCTAATTGGGCCAAGTGGCGACAATTTCCCGGCAACGCTAAGTTTTTGATAAAATGAGCAAAATATGCCAGAATTGTCACATATCGGTTTCGAGACGATTGCTTGGCTTAGTGTGTTCTGATGGGAGAGCTGAGCCTGATGAAAGCAATATGACTTTGGTTTTCATGAGCAGTTAGTGACCAGACTACGTTCTGCGATCACATGCGTGTTTGTTAGCTTTCTTCGTTTGGGCTTCAGGACCCTGGCCTTTAAATCTTTTATGAAGACGACGAATTACTTCTGCAGAATTTAAAATTGAAAGTTTTTTATGTAAACAACACAGAGCAGGATAACAAGTAGCATTTATAATGGTTCAGAAAGTCACACAAACAAAAACAATATTTTTTACAAATAAATGTCATAACTTAAAATTCAAACAAATTTTAGTTTTATTTAAAAATTTTGACTTTAATTTCACTTACGAAACTCGTTGAAATAAAAAAAAACAAAAACAAAAAAATAAATAAATCAAGCGTTTCTATAGATTCCATGTATCTCTAACAAATATTTGACTTAATTGCACTTTGCCATGGCCTCTAACTACAATTTATTTTGCTTTTTCATGAGTCATGGTCCTTTGTAGACAGTGTAGCTTTCTGCTATTTCAATTAGCAAAATTTCCCTTTTTCAATCATTGCAACGTCGCTAGACGTTGAAACTGTGTATAAGCAACAAATTTTCCTGGCAGGGATTATACCTTATTACGTTGCTACTGGTTATTTTCCTGGCGAGGATTATACCTTATTACGTTGCTACTGGTTATTCTCCATAGAGCTATTAATTTTATCAGAAAAAAACACCAAAAAACACTCGAGACGCAGCCCTTGCTTAAAAACGAAGAATTTCTCAACGAGAATGAACAAGATTTGATTTGTGTCGGCATTTCAGTCGAAGATAATAACTATTCACAAAAGCTTTTTCATCAGGTCAAGTTGTATTTGAATTGCTTTAGGAAAAGACCTTCTGCTAACAACAGAAACTTATTTCAATGATATGCAATCTTCAGCAGAGGGCACCGATTAACTGCAGTCTACCACGCGATCTGTCTTAGCATAATTTCGTTTCAGATAAACGAACTTTGTGGGCTTGCTTTTCATACAACTTGTCGTTTTAACTTTGATTGATTGAATCTTTATCCTCGGACTGGGAAAGCTTCTTGCAGAGCTTAATCCTGGCAGTTTCGCATACTTGTAGAGGCTTTGAATCACTGACGCAGGCCCGGTCACCGAGATTGACAGAGTGAAGTTTCCGATTGTTGAAGTCTTGTTGCTGAGGAACTATTCCATCCATTAGGTGCCGCTGAATGGAGAGCAGTCCTTAACGTGCGTTGCTCAAGCGCACACCCCGAGAGTCGAACCAGCGCCGCTTGATCTTGAAGCTTCTTCGTTCCAGAAGTGACGCTGTATGCAGGTGGCTGATTTATTGGTCAATGAAGTTTATCAAGAGATCCGGTTATGTCAAAGCGGATTGAGTGTGGTCGATCTGTAATGCAGTGGAGCCGATTTTTTTTTGCTGTACATACTTTGATGTGAACGGTTTGATCATCTCTCAACTATTTTTCTGCTGTTAAACAGAACGCACAAAGCTCTATGCTCGCTTGTTGCTTTCATGATGTAAACGAAATGATCTTACGTAGAAAAGCAAGTTCATAAGTATGTTAACTATGTTTCATACGAGGATCTGTGTATCATAAATGGAATTGGCTGCACAAAGGCCACAAACCGCACCTTAAGATTAATGTTGAAATATAAGTCTCAATAATCTTCTTACAGGGTGTAATGTCCGTTTTAATCACATACCTGTGCATAACGTTGAAAATCTTCTGTACGTTATACAAACGCATTTTGATAACTGCAGCGTAGGCTTTGCAACAGGTACAACCAAAGGCAAAATAGCATGCTACGTTTAGCAGGTGATAGCTTTAGCAGATGTCAAGGTGGTAGACTAAGCCTAATTCTGTGAGGTGGTTTCATCATATGTCTTGGCCGGTAGCTATACTTAAGTCATTTGCAAACCGCAAATATCCAGTTGATACACTGCATTTATTTTAACAACATGTAACACACAGTAAACATTACAAAAAGCAACGGTACGAGGCTAAAAGTATCGCAAGGTTTTTGTTTAAAATACAGAAAAGAAATGCTTGTAGTTTAACCAAAATTTACAAGGAAGAAGAAGCAAAACGGTCACATAAACAAGAAGGCTGAATAAATCATAAGTTTTTTATGAATGAAAATTTAAAACAAAAATCCTTAACAACCAAACCAAGCATGTAAGCTATAGCAACTACCCTAAGTGACACGAAATTCAGTTACCGTAGTTATGTTTGTAAAAGCATTTCGCCCAGGGATATCTAACACAGATATAAGACGTTATAGATAGGCACACAAAAACGTGAACAATTGCAAGCCAATGTTATGCGGCGGTACAATGCAAACAGTAAGCTAAGCTGTTTACAGATAAAAGATATCTTAGCCTTCAACTAAAGCTAAACAATAAACATAATAAGCAGATAAAGAACATTGTATTGCACTTATGAAACATTGAAGTGAGATGCATTGGTACCAAATTGAAGGAACTACAAGAATAATTGAATATGATGAGTTAAAATAAAAAACATGGAGATTCCCATAGTTAAAGTTATCTCAATTGTCCAATTAGGTCAACGCAAATTACGCAAATTCAAAATTACATGTAAACCAATGTTTTATCACGGTTTTTTTTAAAAACAATTTTTTATGACACTCATTAAAAGTGTAAACTTTTCTCTATGCAAAGAATTAAGCATTAGGCTAAGTATTTACCAATTATGAAACACATAGTTTTGTGGCATTTTCTAAACAACCATCAACTTCATATAGCCTACACTGTATTTTTTAGAGCTAACTTGCAACTTTTTATGGAAGTTCAACAAATAAATTGCAGCAAAACTTATATTATGATTGAGAATCCACATTTGCAACAGAATTTACATACAGAATAACAAGATTTGTCAAGAGATTTCTCGATATTACTTGTGATTGTTTCTATGATTTTCTTTTTTTGTTTCGCTTGGAAGCAAAGTTTAGAATGCACATTTTGTAACATCAAGCAGAAGATATAGACTGTTGAAACGTGTTCGAAATTGCATCTAGAATACCGAACGCATGTAGCTAAAGCCTGCACGTACAAAGGGCTGAACTCTTTAGGTTTGGTGGCCGTGCTT
This sequence comes from Aplidium turbinatum, assembly GCF_918807975.1. Lineage (NCBI taxonomy): Eukaryota > Metazoa > Chordata > Ascidiacea > Aplousobranchia > Polyclinidae > Aplidium > Aplidium turbinatum. Next base: position 55,211,100 of record NC_137472.1, read on the forward strand.
AATTTACTTTCGTGTACGTAACCTTTAAATTTGCATCGCATGCACGTTTTAAACTTTTGTAGTTTTGCCACCTTTTCCTTTTGTTGGTTTTGTTCCCGTTCACTATTTGTAACTTTATCATTACTGTTGTTTTCCGACAAAGAAAAATAAATTGAATTGAATTGAACATGCAGTTCAGTGATATCAAAGAGTTCTAATACAAAACAATAACAGCTCTAGAGGTAGAGTCCGAAGTTATTTTTTAGCGATATTACACTTTAAGTTTCTTAACACTTAATATTTCAAGCAAAATCAAAAATCCAAATCTTTGTTTGCAGCCTATAGTAGCTGGTATACACTGTACTGTAGCTCAAGTTCATAGTAGGTTACACTGCAATGAGTTGATACACAAACCCAAGGTTACTATACACACATCTCAAATAACTGTAAAACTATACAAAAAAAGTTTGTACAACAGTTTGCTATAATCGGAATAAAATTGGAATAGAACAAATTTCAAAAGTCTTTTGCAGAAAATGTGATCAAAAGCAGCTTGCAAGTCAAAGCGAATGTTCTCTTGTATTTGAAACAACAGACCTAACTTTCACTCGATGATTATTTTTTTCAAGGGGTTCTTCTTATCTGGTATGTTTTTAGACGTTTCGTTCATTTCGTTTGAAAACAACGACATCACGCTGGGACCCTTCAAAACTGAAATAAAAACGTCAATCAATTAAAACAACTAACTATAATCACGCCAAGCTGTAGGTCTATGAAGAAAAATAAAATAGTTGAAATGACAGTTTTAAGTTAGCAATACGTTCTGTAGTCTTAAGCAAGTATAGTCTTGTAGTCTTAAGCAAGTATAAGGGGGCGATTTCAACAAGACACAATAATGTGTAGGTCTACATTAGTCCGGCCTTACGACTATACTGTGAATAAAATTACTTTTCTATGTTTTAGAGAGGGGGGGATCGCTCCAATATCCCCTCTCTGAATCCGCCACTGCTCTGTAGCACTTGACATAGCTGCTAATAGCAATCAGGGCCTATGAGAGGGGGGTACGGAGGGTACGGCGTACCCTTGAGGGCCCAGGCCTGTGTTTGTTGGGGGGCCTGAAATTGTGGTTTTATAGTTTACGCGCAAAAATGTTTGGCTAAAACCATCCTAAACGACTGATTTCAAGCATAAAAGTTGTTATTCTTTATAGTCCTGGGGGGCCCGTAATCTAGCAAAAGGGCCCAGAAAGGTAATCGAGTGCTTTGCGAGCAAATTAGGGGCCCAAAGTGGTAATTTAATGCTTTACGTGCAAAAATGTTCTGTTAAAAGCACCCTAAATTAAATCATACAAGTTAGTTATTCTCCTGTCCTATGGGGGGGAGGGGCATAGTGTAGTAAAAGCAGGTTTGAGAAAAACCCAGGTAAAAAGCCCGGGTGTTTTTTTGTTTTTTTTGAAAACTAACTTATTTGACAATAGTAGTTTCACGCTTATTTCACTTCAAAATGATTTTGGAGTTAGAGCAGGAGCCGGAGAATACTTTCGGAGCAGGACCGGAGCCGGAGTTAAAAAAAGTGACTTCTCTCGTTCAGCTCTGCTAGTGCTGGGCATGTGGTGAATGCAAAAGTTAATGAAGAAAGGTTTGGATTGGTCAGATCATTCAGATGATTAACTTGATTATGTTTTAACAAGATGTTATGTTTGAGCCTTGGTAGAGAGCTTGGCTTGTACCAGATAGCCTACATATAACACTCAGTAACGTCAACGGATTTAACATTAAACACACAAAAAAAAACATCAAAAAACTACTAAATCCAACGTTTTCGACATCACATAATGTCCTCTTCAGAAATAATTATAAGCTACATCAAAGAGAAATAAAAAAATGAATTTAAAAATTTAACATTAAAGATGTAGCCTACAATAAGCGACACCTCTCAACAGCAGTACAGCACCATCAACAACTGACACACGAATTCAATGCAGGATACACAAATTGGCGAGGGTCAGATCACATGATATGCACAACACAAAATAATAGTTTTATTGCAGCCTGATGCTATTATTGCGCACAGATGTCCAATTGTCCAGTAAAATGTTGTGTGGTGTGCAATACGCCTAAGCAAACATCACACTTTTTGCCCAAGACAAAGGGGGCCCGGAGTGAGAGGGGGGCCCGGAATGACTCTTCGTACCCCTAGTGAAAATTTCTCTCAGAGGCCCTGATAGCAATTCTCGGTGAAGGTCTTTAAAGTTATTCTTTTACAATATCATATTCCAATATGTTAACATGCAAATCATCTATATCTTACATTTCTTTTTAACGGGCGTCAAATTCATATTAACAGTGACTGATGTGCCAGGTTTGTCCAACGCTTGGTGCCATTTCGAGCGTTGTTCTTCTGTGAGCGCCAATTTGTGGTCAGTGGCGTGTTCCTCGCTTACAATGGCTGCAGAAGAACCATGTGAGTGGAAATTAAATCATGTTCCAGTTAGCAAATTAAACACGTTTTGCATTGATTGATTTACTGACTGGGATTATTTCGAAGAAGAAAAAGCATTTAAAGCATTATAGAAAATCACAAGACCAATAAAAACAATATTGAAAGCCGTTGAAACATGACGATTGCTTTCGGGTAAGAATGTAGGCTGTGTTGGCTATACAGCACAAGTACGTAAGGAGAGTGTAGGCTATTCTAAACTCCAGAAGCCAAGTAACCAACATAGCAAAAATACTAATTAGAGATCTTATGTTAATCTGATTGTGGTTTGAGATTTGTTGCTTAATAACTTAAATTAATCATATGTGTTTCTCAAATCTATTTAACGATTAATTTATGTCCTGTATAATCAAAATTAGTTGATGATAATGAAGATTAATACTTCGACGACTTTCTTATTTTAGTGGACACAAGCCTAGATAAATCAAACACAAAAATAAGCTAGCTTACTAGCAGTGTCAGTCTTTGGGGTGTGCAAACCGTGCGATCGCACAGGACCCGCAAATTAGGAGGCCCGCAATTTACTCAGAAAATGCAGTAATTTTGTCATTTCCAATGGAAAAATTCAACAAAGGAATTAGCAACAAGAAAACATAAAGACTCAACGGGTGCAACCTATTTCGTTCGCTGAACATTTTGTACCCTGAAAAGATCGAGAAAAAAAACAACAGAGCCGAAGTCGATGATCGGAGTTGCCGCAAATATTTCAAAATTTCTCTCGATCTTTTCAGGGGACGAAATTGGTCGAAATTTGATTTTGTAACTCCGATTTCAGGGTACGAAATCGGGGTACGAATTTTTCAGGGGACGAAATAGGTTGCATCCAGACTCAACATAGAGACATAGCTTTATTTCCGAAAAATGCCAAAGAAAGCATGATGTTATCCTTTTGCTATGCCACCGGACAGCACTATTTTACAGTAATATTCATACCCAAATTTTTGTTGAACATGCTTTCAGAATGCCCCAAATTCAAAGTAATGTTTCAAAAATTTCTGGGGGAGGCCCCCAGACCCCCCCGCCTCTGGGTGCTGCCTTCGGCGATCACGTCGTCAGGCTTCGCCCACCGACCATCAAACCTCCTCCCCTTTCAGAATACCCAGCTACGCTACTGAATTGGATCATTGTCATTGGGGCCCGCAAAAGCATATTCTGCACAGCGCCCGAAATACCCTAAGACCGGCACTGCTTACTAACAACTCAGAAAAACCAAATGCTGACGAACTACTAACAATAAATCCACAAACTTGGTTATTAATTTCTTCGCACTATCAATCTGTTGTTAAATCTCTCCATTTTAGGTATAAAATATCAAGAAAAAATCTATTGCAGGTTACCTTTCTTTCCTGCAAGGATTGTTCGTCCAAGTACAAATTTTCCGTCGTTTGTTTTTCCAACAGCCTCCAGAAGAACATATTTCTCAGCTAACTCTTCAGCTGAAAACCTTTTCAACACAAACACGTGATTCCATCTACAAGAAAAAAAAGATTCATTTTTTTCTATACATTACCATGAACTCTTCTGTTATTCTGCAAATTGATAAACAATTGATGCAAACATTGCTGTTTTAGAATGAGTTGGGTTCAATAAGCATCAAATTTGTTTTAGAGCAATTTGTTTATTCTCGAGGTAACATCACTAGGAGTCTAGGACAAGCCTACATGAGATGACACAGAAAATTAAATTGTTTCACTAATGTAGACTATAGTTTGCCAAAATATAGAGACAATTTAACAGAAAAGCGGAAGTTATCATGCTTCCGTTTAGTTTCAGCTTATGGGCGTTATATGCTAGCACACTGCAGAGTAGCTTCTCTCATCTTTTATGAGTTGTAACAAGCAAAATTAAACAATTATTACTTTCTCACTAAAACTTCTGAAAGACGATGCCTTCTACAGCAAGCCGTCAGCAAACTTTTAAAGTGCACGTATAACTATTTAAGAAAAATGTTTTTTAAGGTACACTTCTATTAAAAAGCTTCCATAAAATGAAAAGTTTTTCATAAAACAATCTCTTTGCTGAAATGCAATCGGTTTCATCGACATGTTGGCTCAAGTTGTTTTTTATTGATCTCAGGCTATCGCTTTCGAGCAAGTGTAGGCATCCGCATGTTATACTGTAGTGCAGTGTTTTTTAACCTTTTTCACCTCAGGGTGCATCACTGCACCTGCAGACCTATAGAAATGTGGTAGCGCATCAGGAGAGTGAAGCGTGCGCGAATTTGTTTTAAATGTGCCGGAATTTCTCTTGAATTGCTTGCAAATGTTTATTGCCACGGGCAGGCGCGGATTTATGGGGGGTGCCCAGGGGGCCCGGGCCCCCCCGAAATTTTGTGAAAAATTGTATGTTTCCGCATCAAATGGTTTGATATGCTTCTAAACAGCTGATATTAGTCCCTCGGCATCACAATTGATGAAAATGGTTGTTTTAATGTCTATTTTACAGCATATCGTACAGTCGTAGTATCATTGTTCACATTTGTTTAGCTTTTTCTTTCCTTTCAATTGATTTTCAAATTTTCTGGCCCCCCCCCAGAAAAAAACTCTTAGATTCGCGCCTGGCCACGGGCCTCTTAACTGCATTATCTTCAAAATACTGCTGGCCTATGTTCAATAATATAAGCCGAAAAAACAGAAAAATTATAGGAAATTAGCCTTTAATCTTGTAACATAAATCATTTCAAATTATAAAAACATACAGCAAAACCTTTGTTTGAAAAAAAAGCTTCTAAAACACAAAGTGTAAGTATAAAGTTCACATAAGATCCTTTCCATGTCGACCTATAGGCTATGCACAGGCCATGCCAACATACAAGGTTCAAATTTGACTGCAGGCCGATCTGCTACGCTTGATAGCAGTCAGAACCGCAAGGATAGATTGATAGTCTGAGTAGTAGTTGATAAATTTAGTCTTTGTGTGTATTTTGTGTAATTTCAACTTACTTTTGTGCTAATTTGATGATACAAAAATTGGAGAAGATATTATATTGGCACTTGTGTTGGAAATCGAAAAGCGTTTGGCAACACTGGTAACATAAACATGTCATTCTATTGACATGAGGCTAGTTTTACAGTGATTTGAGATTCAGTGACCAAACTTTGGCGATTTTGATTTTTTAAATCTATCATTGCAAAGCGATATAAAAGCACATTTAGTGTGAAGTTAAAAATCAAAATCTCATCTGTCTCGTCATGATTATAGGTTCGCAAGTTGAGAAGGCCTGTGTGTATAAAACATAGGTCGTTCCCTGTAGTCTTATCGTAATCGAAAGCTGGTTTGGTTTTTTGAATCTTTATTTTTGGACTGACAAAGTTTTGATAGGTTATTCCTGGTAGTTTCGCATACTGGTAGAAGCTCATGACACAGTGCCGGCTTTGAGGTAGGCAGTGAAGTTTTCCGATTCTTGAAGAGAATTATTCCATCCATTAGATGATGATGATGATGATGTTCGCCCTTCGTTTCCGAAGATGGCCAATGAGACTGAGATCAAGTTTCTTTTAGATAGGCTTTAGATATCCATTAGATAGGCTACCGCTGAATGGAGAGCAGTCGTTGAGATGTGTTGCTCAAGCGCACACCCCAAGAATCATACCAGCACGGCTTAATAGCTCAGTTGGTTAGCGCGTGACTTCTGGAACGAAGCTTCAAGATCAAGTGGCGCTGGTTCGACTCTCGGGGTGTGCGATTGAGCAACGCACGTTAAGGACTGCTCTCCATTCAGCGGCATCTAATGCATGGAATAGTTCCGCGCCAAAAAGACTTCAACAATCGGAAACTTCACTCTGTCAATCTCGGTGACCGGGCCTGCGTCAGTGATTCAAAGCCTCTACAAGTACGCGAAACTGCCAGGATTAAGCTCTGCAAGAAGCTTTCCCAGTCCGAGGATAAAGATTCAATCAAGCAATCAATCTTCAGTCTGGCACGTAACCACTGTGCTAACGGGGCGGATAAAGCCTCAACAATTCGACTTTGCTTTCGACTTAGTCTATCATGTGTTGCTTCGGTAAACGCTTTTCCAGGTCAATTGTTCATTCTGTTAATCTTTCATAACTACCTGACTTTTCGTGCGTATGAAGATAGTTGTTACAATATAAAAAAAAACAAAAAAAAACAGTTATAATATTGAGGCTCACTCACTTGGTGGTTCCTTTAGTGTTGCAGTACACATAATCAGTTTTTGACACCGGTCCTTTTTTTCTTTTTAAACAGTCTGGAAAAATCTGGCATTTGAGACGGCATTCTTTGAGTCTGGATTCGTTTTCTCCTATGACATTATTAAAGTTCTTTCCTTTGGTGACTGTAATCAACATTTCAGTCTCTCTCCCTCTTGATTCACTGCTCTGCTTTTTGAAGATGTCCAAAAAATTCTCATCTTTGTCAAACACACTCACACCATTTGCTGACATGCTGCAAATCAACAAAATTATTATTAGTTTTTAGTCAAACATAATGAAAAAGATAATGTAATGAATTATTGCTCACACTTTTTCAATGCAGGGCATTAAAATCGGGTGACACTTTTTCAAATTTCATCATGTGTAATCACGAGTGTGCGAGAGTCTCTACAGGAAAGTTTGATTTTCTGTTTTTTTGGGCAGTAGGCTATTTTAATGTTTTATTCAACTCTCATGAAGCAGGGCCTAGTTAGACTCAAGATTAATTCGCAGGTTGAGTTGTTGAGTATAGAAATGTATGATATGTTTTATGTTGTGAAAACGTTAGCATTAGCATAAACAAAGCGTACTTTCTTACCAAGAAAGCGGAGAAATCAAGCAAAAACAACAACAGTGTCTTGAAGTAAAGCGCTGTAGCCTGCTGTATCCATCGCAGATGTGAGTTGCTCTCAACCCATGTCAAGGTAGGCTATTCACTTTCGAATCATTTAATCAATTAGGATTTAGGAAGCTATAGCATTGAAGTAGGGTAATGTTTTTTTTTTTTGTCGAAATGAAATAAATGTATGTTTTATTTCAGTAGTAATTAGAAATGATGCGAAACAAAGTTTTGCTTTCGAAACAAACAGCCTTGATAAACTGTACAGTAGGCTATTTGACTATTGTACAAACCTGGCATATGTTTCCACTGAACTAGATTTTCTTGCCGATGAAACTCTGGGTAAGTTAAATTCTAACAGAAGTAATAGTTTAGGAGGCTGAAATTTAATTTTTTTTATTAGAAGTAAATTGGCTTCAATAACTTGAGTTATTAATATATCAAAGACGTTTATTCACAAGATAGGCTTCTAAATTCTTTTGATAAATGCGAATTGGAACTGAAAACACAGCATGCATGCATTGTATTTGCGAAATAAAACATGCATGAGCGTTTGTTACAAACAAAGCGATTTCCTCATCATCATTGTGTGAAACTGCAGACGGCAAAATCGAAATACCATTAGGCTTACAATATTATACATAAACTCATGCAATTGTAACCAAAATCTATACACAAGCAAGCTTAAAAAACGTTTAGTTTTTACGTTCAATACAAAGTAAAATAATTTTTTACATCAAAGTAAAATGGCCCTAACCCCTAACAGTTTAAAGGCTCAGCGATTAGTGAATCGGTGAAGTTTTTAAAGCATACTGTATGTTGATCCTTTATAAAAATTAAATATAAAGGTCTTTATAAAGATATGTCACCTCACGTCGTCTTTGTTCTTCCATTTTTTCTCCTGCTTCTTGAATTTCATCCAATCTTTTATAATAATTTGTAAGAAACGGGTCGTCTGGGTAAATGCCGTAAGATTCTTGCAGTTTCAACTCGTCTTCTATTTGCCGCTCTCTCCATTTCTGAGGGTTTTGTTGTCGGTACAACAGCGCTTTGTCCAATAAGGTCATGTTTTCTTCTTGGTTATCTTGGTCTCCTTGAGCTGCCTTTACCGCATTGATATTTATATGAGACGGAGATTCTTCTTCTGAATCGTCGCTTTTTTCTCCGCCTTGCCCCGGGGAAATAACCACTACCTGATTAACAGTTACTGGCTTTTTTCCACCAATTTCAACGTTGACTTCTTGTAAACCTTTTTGCTTACTACTTTCTCCTTCATTTTTATCATTATCAAGTAGCCGTTCTTTGGACTGACTTTTCGTTGTCATTTCTACTTAGTTGCTGGAAGTGTTGAAATATTACACAAGACCAGTAACTAGTGCCTAGTTGTGAAGAAAAAACTGAAAAACAAGTATAGCCTATCTTGCAGTCACTTTTTAGACAAGCATCTGTTATCAATGCACAGTTCATGCGATGAATCAACAGCAACGTCACAAAGCGCACTGCTATCCTCTGTTTTACCAGCATCAAAGCAGGCACTTTTGTTTGTTGTTTATTTTGCAATATGCACGCTGTTTTTTCGCAATATACAGCCCTTATAGGTCATAACAGTGGCGTATGCAATGGAGGGTTGGGGGCCACTATCTTTTCCATTGAGATTGATATCTGTTTTGTTTATTCTTTATTATGGCTTTATTTGATACGTTATCTTCTATTTTTCTTCAACGCAACTTATGTATGATCGAGCTAAACGAACGTCTTTTTGCAGTGATAGATCATTCATCTGCTACAATTGATTTATGTTGGACTAAAATGTATAAAATTAAGCAGCTGGTATCGAAATTTCTAAGTTTTTCGCTTGATTGAGGTATGCTTTTGTTGCTTGTAAGCCTTGTAGCAAGGCCACTTAAAAACTAGGCTATTGTGACCGTTGACAAGGAGGTTCAGAAGGTACCTTTGGACCAGGAATGATTTTAAGAAACCATTGAATATTCTCTTAATGTAAGACACATTTTTAAGTGCCAGAGGATGATACTGATACCGGACCCAGATTATCCTTTTAATGGCCCTGCTGTAGACCCAGGCCACTACCTACTCAAATAACCAGTCTGTTTTGCGCTGCTGGCTAGCCTGACTTCAATAGGCAACAACTTCTGTTGATTGGGATTAACCGTTTTACGTAGAAACGTCCGAAATAAATTATTGTTTCATTTGAAATTTTTGTCTTCACTCATTTCGAGATCGCAGCAATTTGATTTCGCGATGAGGTTAAAATAAATGAAATGCTGAAGCATAATTACATTAGGCTACAAAACCCGATTACGAGGCGTATGAAAGTTTTAGAACTGGGCTAAGAAACTCACCCTATCGTAAACGAATACAGCAAGGTCAAAATGCAGTGCTAGGAATGTATTAACAAAAAACAGGTCATTATGCCTTCCATGAGATGAGGTTGCGGGACAGACAGAAAAAAAAACGAACAAAATTTTCTTATTACCATGTTAACAGTCAGATACACAAGTGGTGAGAAAACAATACCACCAAACCGAAACATGCTCGAACAACCAAGCGTAGCGCCCCAGACATAAAATCAGCCATTTTTAACAACGTTTGCAGATGTCGAATCAATGTACAAAAACGACGTATTTGATGTCGGTGGCATTAAATAGAACAAAATACAGTACAACAGTCACAGTTCTACAAATACACCATTTCAAGCCAAGAAAACAATTTGACCTAAAATGGTGGCATTAGATACCGGGCAAAACAATTACTGGTGTGAGTGCAGAAATCGAGTGATAACGGAAGTTCGTACAAAGAGATTACGTGTTTAATTGGGCAAAAGTTAATCTCCCAAGATCCAATTTTGGCTCCAACGAGCGCAGCGACAAAGTGCTTGGAACTTTTCAAAACCAAGATGTTTTGACAGCGAAACAAACTTTAACATTAACCCAACGCCAAGCAATGTTGGTATAATGTAAGTAGCTCGTTTTGGCCAAACACAGGCGCTTGAAGTTCGTACTACAAGCAATATTTCGCTGTAAATACGAAAGTGTAAAATTTTAACTATAGCTTTTTTAAAACAAGTCTGATTAAAACAAGAGACAGAACATAAATTTCTTGTTAAAAACAATGAATTCAACAATGAAGTTCCCACTACCCACCGATGCTGTGAAAGCTTTTAAAATGAGACATTCCCGTCGGGGCGCAAAGATTTCCACAAATTTGTAAAGGAAATCATAAAATCACGTGGTGACATGTCAACCTGAAAGTTTCATAAAAAAAAAACATCGCAAAGCAGCAAGCAACAAGTTACTAAAACTTCCGAGTAAAACAGAAGCAGAAAGTTTTAGTTTGAGACAATCATGCAAATTAACATAACTGTGGAAGAAATGCTAATGGTGGATACGTTTAAAACATACAGAAGACTGCGAGCGAAAAAAAATGCACCTTGTCAAAAGCATTAATATGTAATTACAACAAATATAAAGAAGCTCTTTAAGAGTTCATTTTCTAAGACCGAAAAAAGTTTACTTCATCCTGGAGGAATAAAACCGCAAACACGAAAACCAAGAAATCCAAATGGAAGTTAATTTAAAAATTCGGCACCGCAACAAGGCGCCACAGAATACAATGTCGGTCCCAGCTAGCAAAATCCGATTTTTAAGGATTAATTTAACGTCTGGAGACATTTAAACCCCAGATGTTAAACCAATAAGTTAGAAGAACGGAGTTTGCTACCTAGGTCCACGCGACTTTACCAAGTTATGATACATGAAAGATTTTAAAGAACTGGGCTCGTTGGAGCCAAAACAGAACAGAGACTTTGCTACAACAAAAGGCTGTGCGACTTGCGGCTACTGTCAAGTTCTGCTTGGAACTTACCTGAGCAGTGGAATAAACACTGAAATTGTTAACGTAGCTTCTGTTGTCAGAAAGTCAAACAAAAAGACACAAAAATTAGGGCATCCGGCTGATAACTAGACCAGATAAAAAAAAAGAGATTAAAATACGTTTCGTCAGTACAGCAGCTAGCAAGGCCTACATTTATGTTCAATTATACAGTATTTCTGAAATATAAATAAACTTAGCGGGTGCCCCAGCGTAAAAGTTTGGCCAAGGGGTTCTGCAGACAGCCTTAGTGGCCGTCCATGAAAAGCATTTGTGATTGATTAGCAAAGGCTTTGCTCAACAAAACGTACTTACGATGTGACAAACATATGATTCATTCAATTTCAAACTATGAAACAGAAAGATTTAAGAAAAACTAGGTGCAATTGAAAAAAAGAATGTTCTTCAAAGCAAAAAAAAACAACCGCTTCACGGCTGTTCAATCCAGTCTAAGGCAGTTTTCTAAAATCGTCTTCGTTGGTTTCGCATCAGTGGACGATGATTGCGAAAGTCTCCAATAGAATGTTGCCATTCCCAGCATTGGCGACAAAAATATTTGAAGCAATCCTGAACAATGTAAAAAACAGCTGTTATTTAATGAAGTGCAAGTGGGCCATGTGAGAGCAAGAAAAAGGCTTGTCAAGCTTAGAACAGATGATCAAGTTGACACTAGAGTGGAGAAAATTAGCGAGCAAATTCAAGTGACGTAGAAAACGAAGCCAAACAACGTGGCAAATAACGCGAACAGTTCAGTGGCGTTTTACCGTAGACCTTGGCTGGAGAACAGAATTAAAGCAGATCCACTCGCCATATTTTGGCAGAATTACAAAAGGGACGAAATTGTTATAAGCGTCAGGGCTGTGAGAAGGTTTACACTCAGAGTCACACTTAAGAACTAACATCTATTTTAGATCACGAGGGAAAAGAATATTGGACAAAAAAAATCGACCATATGGTGCAGTCGTTATCGACGAGCCAACGCTGCCCCTCCCAGGTATCTTGACATGCAACAGAAAGGAATGGATCAGTTATAATAAAATTTTATTCAGTCATGCCCAAACAGCTACCAATCTGCATCGATGAAGCCAACACAATTTGTCCAACTTGTCAAAGCAGGCAAACTTTAGACTTTCCATGGACTGTACTACCCGATGGTTCCAACACAGTTCAGTAACGCGGAAATATATTTAAACTGTCTAAGACACCGAGCTTTCAAGTGTGAAAACGCCACACGAGACTACTATGGGGTTGTCTCCCCTCCATAAGTTCGCCCAATTCACTTACCGGCAGTTCGCGACAGAAATACGGGCCCTGTTGTAGCTGACACATGTTGCACACAGCAGAATCCTCCAGGTAAGGATCAATTTGCACTTTCTTCGAAAACTTCAAGGTTCGAATCTCGACAAAGGCGGCCTTGACAGCCCTGATGTAGCTGGAATGAGTGCTGAAGGTGACACGACCGGAACCTAACCAAAAAAATGAAATAGTCCATGTAACGAAGTTCGTCCTCTTTTTACATTGATGTAATATCTGAACACGTTGTTGAATCAATGCAAAAGACGGATTTTGCTAGCTGGGGTAGTAAACTCGGCCATTAAAGCGGTCATTATTACATCACTGCAACGTCGCCACATGTCAGCATTGCAGAAACAGCAACTTTTGCTGACTGGGAAGCCAGGCGCAAAAACGTAAAAACGATAAATTTTTCTACAGGGAAACGCCTGAAAAAGTGAACAAAACCCAGAAATGGCAAAGCTGTAAACCAGAACTGTCTTTGTCACTAGGTGAATGACTAAAACTGGTATCAGACGTTTGCACACCAGAGGAAATAATCAATACGGCATGAAAATGACAATGCTTACCAATTGGATATTTGTACTTGTCCGTGTCAATGCCCGAATATACAACATTGTCGAAAAGATCGTTCATGACCTTAGCGAGTCCTTCAGCAGATAACATTCCGTGCAGGGCGCCAACGAATATCGTCTTATTGGAGTCCAGTCTAGCAGATGGCACTCTGGTGTAGTTGCTGTCCGATAGAACCCAAGGGATTATCTGAAGAAGTGAAAGTAAAGAAACAAAATTACCTGGCGGTAGCGACAGGTATTTATCAGCGAGCGGAGGTTTATTATGTGACAATGTAGGCGCGCACACGATGTATCGGTGTTGGCGTTGAAGAATCGTGAACTACGTCCAAAAATGAGCGACACACCTCTAATCTCGTCGGTGCTGCGTTTGTCAAGCCAGCAAACTAGCTCGATGTTACATCGATTCAAACTTGGGAAACGTTTCATTAACGTCAAAAAAGTGATAAGACGAGTTGGAGATTACGAGTGAAACCGTAGGCCCGCAATTGTTACACCCGATTGCTACCTACCTGAACTTCTTTGCTGCGCATGCGCCGGCTGGAGAGGCGAAAGAAACATTCGTTGGTGGTGACGTCATGGGTGCAGTTGAGCAGCAAACTCTTGATTGACTTGTCACTTTCAAACAGAAGGTAGACATAGCCAGCTGGAAAAATAACAGATGAACGGCGTTACGAAACGGCAAATCAAAAGAACGTTAATTTTGACGTTGAAAAGATGTGAAGTGACAAAATGACCCTGTGGAAACATCAGGGCAAGCTTGTCCAATGATGTAAAGCAGGAGTGACCGTGCCTCGATTCGAGGCTATTCAAGGTTGCTGATGGAGGCTATTCAAGCTGCGGTGGAGTGTAGCTGTTGTTTCAAGCTCTAAAGCAACTAGGACTTTCAGGAGAGCGGTAGGAAATGAATATTTGTTGTTTGTGTTATTTTAACTTTAAAAATTATACCGACATGGAGTTACAAAATTGAGTTAAATATACTGCGATGGAGGCATCGTGAAATACAATTTATTAACGCTTTGGGTCATATGTAATGAATATGCACCAGATTATAAGTTTGTTTAGAAAATGTTGAATAATTGCAAATAACTACCTATCTATTGAATTAGATTTGCTTGACTGAGTTCACAAAATTAATTTGAAAATGAACATCAAAGGCAAGTTACACCGACCCTGATAAAGTTCAAACATCCAAGAAAACTTGTCGAAACAGTTTTGAAATTTCAATTCATATTTAGGAAATCGTGATTATTGGCGTGGCTTGCACAACAACGCGCCAGCCGACTACACTTCCTTGTTCCTTGTCGCCCTTATCTGTAGCTTGTTCGTCAAAGTGGTAAGTTCAATACCAGGACTTGAGGTAAAGTGGCTCATCTGAGCATTTATGCAGGGAGCACAAATAACCTATAGTAGATCAGGGGTATGCCAAACCATCATTGTTCAGCAAAAAAAAATCGGCCTTAAAATAAAAACTAGAAACAAAAATGAAATAAAGCGGTTTAGCGCTAAAACGAAATAACGACTTTTAAGGTTGTTTCGTTTCCAAAGCCATAATCTAGCTTCAGCCGCTCGCCTTACGACTAAATCGGCAATTTTGAAAAGGCGAGCCAGACTCGCCTGTTGACCGCAAAGGGTTAAGGTTGTTTCGTTTCCAAAGCCATAATCTAGCTTCAGCCGTGCAGTAAAACACCAACAAACCTCTCAGTGGATATCTTGGGCCCTTCATGTCCTTTCCTGGCCACTCGACTCGTACCAGACCGTAAGGCTTAAACGTCATATGCAAAGCCGCTGAAAAACATGACCAGCACATGATTAATATAGAGCAGATTAATTTAGCAACCGCGGAAATCGATTCTCATCCCTAACAGAACGGAAAATCGTTAGATTAGTATGAGAAAGCGTTCGTCGTACGAGATGATCTCCTAATCTAGGTCAACGCATGCAAGTACAAATTAAAAAGTCCATTCAGCGGGTTAAAACTATGACGAAAAATAATTGCATGCTTTGAAACCTGCTCAATGGCAGGCCTTCCAAACAAAAGCAGCACTACATTGTACATTGCCCAAACGTGAAATGCAGCCATTAAATTGAAACAAGCCAAACTCGCCCCGTAGAAAGGACAACGCATCACCTATTGTGTAGCCTATATTGCTTGTATATTTCAAGATTGTAGCCTACTATGTTCTTTCTTCTGACAAATCAGTCTTGTTACTCAACGCAACAAACAGTTTACCAGCCTCATTTTTGCAATCACAAATCGATTTCGCTAATATAGCATCCTCAGTATGATCTTTTTCAAATAGAATCTTCTGACAAATAAACCATTGGTTGATTGATTTTACACTGATGGAATGTTACCATACGTGATACATATGGTTGAGATGGACTATGTTGGTTGAGTTGTCTGTTTGAGATGACGAAAGTGTGTTTTCATGAAGCTTAGACAGTGGAAGAGAAACACAAAAGACTCACCCTCTGTGATGTCCCAAGGCACGCCACCGACGAACACTTTAGGAGAATACGTTGGGTTGGCATAATGACGGAAGGGGAGCTGTCCACTCCACGCGCATGTGGCTTCACATGTTGCTGTGAGGAATAGACTTGTTACAAAAGCAAACAAACACTGTAGTGACAGTTTACTGCACTGTTTAACCATCTGGAGACGTCGATACGACAACAAAGTGGCATTTGTTTCCAAAAACAACGGCCATGAAGACAACGGTGAGTACCGGAACTGAGCGGATAGTACAATTATTGAAGTCTTAAAAACGATCAAGTGAGCCAGATAAGTTTATAAAATTTCAACTAGTTCAAGTTTAAGTTTTTACTTACACAAACAGGTAATTCGCTTAAATGCGATGTCGTTACAAAGTTAGGTTACGTTTCTAGTGCAAAAACTGTCGCGGTTGAAACAATGCAAAAATGAAATCCTTGCAAGCTGTAGAACTAGTTACCTGCAGCTGACCGATGCAGTCGGGCGTCGTACTCCATTTTATCTGAAACTCCATAAAGTGTCGCCACGTCGAGTAATTGATCAGAGTAAGGGTTCAATGGAGGATTGATCGAGTGTGCGGCTGCGGAGGCAACGCCGTTGCTGCTGAAGTGTAAACGTGGCGTAGAAGAATCGACTACATCCGCCGCGTTTCGTGGCATCGCCAGTCCATTATTAGAAGACAACACGTCAGGATTAGAGCTCAATCGCAGAACTTGCAATCCGTTCTGGTGACAAAAAAACGCAATAAAATGACATGCAATCGTGGATGAAGCAGCAGTGTTATGCCACAGTAAGCCATCCCATGTTAAGTGCTAGACATAGACCTACATAAACAAATTATTGTGAAAATTGAATAACCCTGGCAAATTAGTAACAGCAGATGCTGCATCGAGTACAAATCGCATTGAGCCAACTTGTTTCATTTCCATTATGAAAAACCCACCCGCAAAAAAACTCCAAGGTGAAAGGCCTGCCAGGATTGGTGGCATTTATACCATGGGGTTTTTGCTATTGGAAAAATTATGATTGTAAAAAATAGTAACAGTTCGCAATTCCTACCAGTCTGTACCGTTTTTAGGACAATTGCAAATGCTTTGTCTAAAACACCAATTATTTAGTCAGACTGAATGTAACAGGTGTGTCAGTCAAGCCCAATCTTTGGAGAACTCAAAAATCAATACCTACAACTTGGCTTTACTGCAAGGGAACAATTGTTCCGTTGGACTAATGTTGATACTTACCAACAAATCCGTGATAGAAGTGGGGTCGGAGATTGATGACAGCTCCGTCGCATCCGGGGAAGACTGACTGCTTCTTCCATCACTGCGTCCAGAACCAATGCTGGAATCATACGAACGCCCTGAAAGCAATTATAAATATTTTGTTGAATGCAACGCACAGGTCTTCACATTAATTTTTATCGATTGTGCAGGTCCTGCCACATGTTAAAAATCGGTAAACAAAAAGATTTAAAGGACCATGACGAAAATGCTATCACAGCGTAAGTAAAACAACCTTATCCTGACCTAACGTGTTGCAACCGTGCTATGTTTTCACTAAATTTTATAACTCATTCCGGTCTCAAGCACGTTTTAACGTTGGCGTTTTGTCACTTCTACCTATGCTATGCGACAGGTAGTGTTCTCACTGTGATGGTCAGAAATTAAAGCAATTGTACAGAAGAAATTCATTACCTCGCATATGGTCGCCATAGCGAAGCATTGAATGACCATCGGATGAGGAAGTGCTGTAACGTGGGGCCGCTTTTAATTGTTCGAGATACGTGCCAAAATCTGAAATAAAACAGAACTGGAAATAATGTTTAGTATGTAAGCTAACAATTGTGATTGGGTCTGATTATTTTAACGCGAAAGTAGGAGGACATTGTATGATACTGTCGTCAACACAAAGCAGTGGGGGTGTTCACATAGTTATAGGAACGAGTCAATGAATAGTAGGCTACGTGCTTTGAAAATATTCGAGTAGACATTGCAATAGGTGTGTGAATAAAGCAATTAGAAATTGCCTTATATTCCATAAGGTCTGGTCCAATCAAGCTAAAGCAAAAACCTGTCTAAATACCACACAGTCTACCTTTGCGAATATTGTTGAACATTTTCGCAAGAGCACCGATCTGCAGAACCGGAAAACGGCGTGATATTGAGCAGTTCACAGAAGGTTGTGTAAAAAAAATCTTACATCGTCCTAAAGGTACACATATGCGTGGGCAAAAACACTGAGTTGCCCTTCCACATAAGTTCTAACCAGGCGCATGAACCAATGCAATTGTGAGCACAAAACCACTGAACACTGTGAACCACTGTAGACGTCTAACCACTGGTAAAAGGATAGACCCTCGGCCCCAGACGCTCACACGACGACGACGACGTCTGCAGACATTGAATCAATGCAAAAAAACGACAGATTGTTGTCTGGATAAAGTTCAAAAGTGTAAGAAGGGTTGCCAAGTAGAAGCACGATTTCTTACAAAACAATGTCTAAAATTTAGCAAAACCAGCAACGCCAGACAGTATTTTCAGCTCTCGAAATTTTGTTAAGTTGATTGATTATTGATTGATTGATAGTTGATTAAAACCGAGGTCGAATCCGCCCATTTGCAAGACGCTTTAACCCGTAAACAATTACTCTTAAGATACCGCCAACCGCCATACATCTGAAAAGTTTACCACGTCGTTTTTCAAGACTTTCCAAACTGCTTTTAGCCAGCCAAACGAAATAATTGCTGCCAGATTGCCCTGGTTTGCAGGAAAACTGCTAAACTGGCAACACAGCATGCTTTTCAGTAGGCTAATAAAAATCGAGTTTCCGAGACGGCTTTAAAAATCGCGATGCACTGATATTCGAAGTGGCTATTTTTACGACGCTGATCGCCATGATTGTGATCGAAAAGCTTTGTTTCGCCACAGGTGTTGCCAGGGTCAGGATGAAGTTAGAAAACGCTCTGCCCATTGCCCAGGAATGCAAAACTTTCCAAATTATATACAACTTTTTGTTTTGAATGGCTTTGACGATCCCAAACTAGGTCAGAATTGCTTATCTAAAGTAGCCACGTCCTTTAATCTTTGCAGATCAGTGAAATAAACCAAATAAGCCCAAAAACAATGCATGAAAATTTATAGACTGGAATCCGATTAAGTGAGAGTCACATTACGACGCTATTGGCAGTTACACAACAAAGTTACCGTTACATTGGCAATACAAGTCATTAAGTTACAACTTCCGTCCAAAAACAAACGCATGAAATTAAAATAATGGCTTTGAATCAGCTTTTTCAAGTCGAAACCACACCTTGTATAACTGGCTGATTTTAGGCCTGCTGGCCAACCTACCGCTTCGTCATGTCGCGGAAAATATCAAAGCCTAGGCCTGTCTAAATCAAACACTTCGTTTTGTAGTTCAATCATCAATCATTTTGTAACTACAAACGTTCATTTCGACTCAACATCTTAGTCTAGGTTACTTGTTCTTTTAAAACAAGGATTGCGCAATGCTTTTTGAAGGAGTAGCTAACTAATTTGGTTGTGGAGCAAAATTTCAGTCTCAATTCGGTTCGAATTAAGCCTCTTCTAAAACATGCGTGTTTCGTTTATGAATAAGTTTAAATCCATTTTATTTTATGAACTGTCTCTCAAATAAAATGCTTTCCAGAGTCATGTCGAACAGCTATGCTAGTAGGCTAAAAAACACTCTGCAAAGAACCGCATCTCAGAAAATTATCCAGCTAGCCTATGTTATCTTTACGATGTGAAAACGTAATAAATCAAAACACATACCTGTCCTGCCAGTCTGGTTATTGACTAGTTGCAGAAACTTGGAATCCAAATCCAACTTCGCTTGATCGGCGTAATATTCATTCAATGCTTGAAGATCAGAAGCAGAGTAGTCTTGCTGTTGCTGCATAATGCTTTCAGACAACGCGTGTCGTGCAGAAGAAACTGGCTTCTGTAAATCCTTCAAACGCTGCTGCACTTCGGTGTTTGCTTTTCGACAGCTAGTTGAGCCTGAAGATTCAGCGCTTTGCTTTTGTAGCAACTTGGAAAATGAACTTTGATTGTTTTCTTTCGAAATATTCAATTCACTAAACTTGTGAAGGAAGCCAGTGATTTCTTTGGAAGTTTCTACAAAAAGTAACAAGTATAATATTTTCAACCGCCTCTCACGTGGCAAACCTTTCGTGTGCAACGCTACTTCTCAACTGAGACAACTTGTACAACTGGAAGACTTTATAAGCCCACAACGAAAAAAAACAAAAAAAAGAACTCAACGTCGAAAACAGCATCCAATTAAAACGCTCTAATTCATTCCATCAAAATAAGGTCAAGAATTGACAAGGCTTTTGTCCGTTTGTGAGAACGCTCACAGCAAAGTAGGCTAACCAACGCTAATATTGGCCTACTTCTCACCTGAACCTGAAGTCGTAATAACCGGAGAATCAGCTTGAGCAGACCATGCAGTGTACGGAGTGGCAAACTGCAAGACTTCTAAAAATATAATCACAAAACAAATTAAACCCACAGCTTGAGTGTTCAACGAATGTAATTCGTGTAACTTAACAAGCGATTAACATATTTTAATGATTTAAAAAGTTTTTTGTACTGATCTAGCTACGTTTTTTCAAGAATTTTACGAGTTCTATTACCAGTGGCGTTTGATGGTGTGACAGAACTGTCAATTCCACGTAGATCCAAAGTGTTTCCCAGCAAGCTGTTCATATTGCGAAACAAATCCTCGTTTGAGCAGCTGGTGGCAGAGCTCATGATCATTGGAAACCAAATTAGCAAAGACGTAGAAAAGACTGCTGCACCACGTGAGCGCAAAATTGTATACCAACAGCTGATTGAAGACAAAAGGATTTTTTCTTGTCCTTTTAAACAGCTGAAAAATACTTTTATGATTTGCAGCAGAAAACGTATTCTGAATAGGCAGCCGCTGCAAGCAGTTAGTGGTAGATTGGAGCAACCCAGTTTGACAAGAAACAATTGTTTTGCAATTTCTGCATCAGTTCGAGTCCAACGAACGTGGTACTCTGGTATAAATGTATCAACAATTTTTATGAACCAGTGCGAACAATAAGCCTTACGTCATAAGCCAAAGGTGAAAATATTTTCAAAACAACAACAACTTTAAATTCGACGTTTCAATAGAACTACTAGGTAACAAACAAGATTGCTAAAAAACGTGAAAATGTTTGTAACGTAAATCTAGAAAGCCTTTGCTTATCTTTCATGTGCAGTTCTTTCAAGTACGTAGGTAAAACCTTGAGGTATTCCAAAGCAAAAATACTGAAGGCCTATGTTGAACAAGTGGCAAAGTATTACAAACTGTATATTCGCTTCTCACGTTTCGTTTTCACGCGACATTTTTTGCCTTCACTTTGTCTTCAAATCTAAAGATTTTCATTTCATTGCGCTCTTAAAATAAAAAACCTAAGATTAAGTCAGGGGTGCCCAATTTTTTCCCTAAACAGGTCGAATTTGATAATGCGAAAGTGTCCTCGGGCCAACAATCTTTCATAATCTTCTTTTACTCGAAGAATGCTGCTTTACATAGTAAGATTATAATAATCAGCTTCTCATAGGGATTGAAACATCCACAAACTTTGGAGGAGTTTCCTACAAGTCAGCAGTTGTGAACTGAGCACATGACAGTTGAGCAAGTGACAACTAATCAGAAGGGGCATTTTTTTGACCTGAAAAATTTTTTTGATTTTTTTTTTTATCAAATTTTGACTTTATTTTGACCAAACGATATTGCTTATTTGTAGAGGGCACAGTTCTTTCTTGAATTGATACCAGTTACCCAAACATAATATTTTGTCGATTTCAGACCCAAACGTAATATTTTGTTGAAAGTCAAAGTGTTTTATGGATTATAAAAAGTGCGTCGCGTTTTTTGTCGATAGGAAAATCTCGACAAATCTGTCTAACTTTTGCTAAAGACGATTTGGCTTGCTAAGGCATTTTTTTCTAAGACATTTTTTTAAGGCATTTTTTGTATTACAGAATGTCAGTCAGCAGGCTATTCCTAAAATCCAAACTGTTGATCCTCGAAAAGACTACGTTTGTGAAGAGGGAGTGTTTTATAAAAATTATTTAAGTACGTAACAATGAATAAACAAGGGACATCGACACCACAACATCGACACTGCCATAAACAGCGCCCTGCGCACAGTGACCGGATGCCTGCGTCCCACACCATTGGACAATCTCCCCATTCTCGCTGGCATCCAACCTGCTGAGCTTCGTCGCGAAGAAGCCACTCTGTCCCTCGGTCGACGGGCACTGGAGCCTAACCATCTTCTCCACCACAAGATCTCTGCCTTCCCAAACGGGCACCCCCGCCGACTGAAATCAAGACACCCATTCGTGCCAGCCGCTCGGCTTCTGATCAACGAAGCTGATGAACAAGACATCTCTGCGGCTACTTGGGCGGACCATAAATGGAATTCTGAATGGAAGTCAAGCACCACCAGACTCCATTCATTCATCCCCGACGCCGACACACGCCCCATCGGCCTGACACTACAGAGACAGGCATGGGTGCGCCTCAACCGTCTCCGTACGGGCGTCGGGCTTTTCCACTCAACCATGCACCAATGGGGAATGGCTTCTTCCTCCTCCTGTGAATGTGGTGCCGAGGAACAGACCGCAGACCACATCATCAATGACTGTACCATCTTCAAACCACCTAACGGAGTGGAAGGTCTGCGCGTCATGGATGATGAAACTAAAGACTGGCTGCTCTCTAGCAGCCTTCCAGTGTAGTCCGGGAACATCGTGAATCTGGGGTGGTAAAAGGATAGACCCTCGGCCCCAGAAGCTCAGACGACGACGACGAACAAGGGACAATTCGCGATAAAAGTTGCTGCTGATCTAACTGGGCATTGTGACGGATTTCCTGCTTTTATAGGTTAATATGGTTTAATTGTGTCGCAGTTCCTGATTTACAATGCTTACACGAGGATTTTGACAAAAATTACTCTAAAGAAATACAAAAAGTTTGTCAATAGACACAATTTGACAAATTTTGACTTTATTTTGACCTATAAACTTCTTAGAAACAGTCCCCTAGGTGCTAAAAACAACTTTATTCTTTGATTCGTGGATAAACGAGGTCCTTAAAAAATGTTGACTTTATTGACTTTTGAGGCCCTACTGATCAGTGATCACGCAACATTTCAGCAAGTGGGTAATTGGTAAATGATGAAACTGAGAAAGTAACAATTGAGCAAGCCGAAGCTTAGCATCTCACATGTCAGCAAAATCAGTTCAACAAGCAGCAATGACCAAGCAAGTCCGAGCTGAGCAAGTAAATCTTATTTGCTGACTTGGCAGTATAGGCTAGCTGAAATGTACTTGCTGAGCTGTCGCTTGCCGAGTGGTCTGACGACCGAAATTTTGCATTACAGCTGTGTTGATGTGAATAAAAGTGACGTCTTGATTTTAATGCACAGGTCAAACACAAACTTGGCTCGAGGTTAGTGGTAGTCTGGTAGACAAGCATAAAACATCACGTAGCATCACTATGCAAGAGTCGCTCAGTTTTGATCTCAAGCGGTTCTTATTTAAGTTCATAACCGAGAACGTTTGCTCCTACAAATATCTTGAGCCGAACAAGCTCAATGTTTTCTTTGCAAAGCTTTCTCATCTCTGGAATTTTTGTTATCCAGCTGCTGGTAAACAAGCACAAAGAAAAGGTGTTGCTGTTGACTTCGGCACTTGGCGCCGCAGTGATGCACAATTAGCTGTGGGTGAGCCGAGGTTCTATCCTTTTACTACCCTAGATTCACGATGTTTCCAGACAATGCTGGAAGGCTACAAGAGAGCAGTCAGTCTTTGGTATCATCATCCAAGATACGCAAACTTTCCGCTCCATTAGGTGGCTTGAAGGTGGAACAATCGTTGATGATGTGGTCTGCGGTCTGTTCCTCAGCACCACATTCTCAAGAGGCCATTCCCCATTGGTGCATGATTGAGCGGAAAAGCCCGACGGCCGTACGAAATGTTAAGGAAACAATTGAGGCGTACCCACACTTGTGTTTGTAGTGTCAGACCGATGGGACGGGTGTCGGCGATAAACGAATGGAGTCTGGTGGTGCTTGACTTCCATTTAATTAGCCGCAGAGATGTCTTGTTTATCAGGAGTTGACCGGCTGACACGAATGGGTGTCTTAATTTCAGTCGACGGGGCGCTCGTTTGGGGGAGCAGAAATCTTGGAGTGGAGAAGATGGTTGGCGCCAATCCAACTCAAGGGGGGCATTTTCCGCCATTCCATAGTTTTTGGCTCTTCAATTTAAGAAAGTGAAAACGCTGCTAGAAAAACTCGATGTTAAATAGCTTACATCAACTGAGTGTTTAAGTTATTATTGGTCATCATTTGGTGGTTTGAAGTGACTATTTCAAATGAACAAATCTATGCTATTTTGTTATCAAAGTCTACAAAAAAAAATAGGCTACTATACTCTCGCTTTCTTGGAAAATTTACTTCAATAATTGTTAGTAGAGGCTTTTCCCAGCATTCAGCGCTCATGAATTGGAAGATGTTAGATATTGCCAGCTGTAAGTTAGTAATGTTGACAAGGGTGGTCCATGGTGTACTTTTTGACCTGAGATGACTTTAAGGGTCTAATTTTTCTAAGGAGCCTGAAACCGGAAAGTAACTCTATAAACACTGCATTTTTTGAGTAGTGGTTTAGCATCCGTTTTATATGCGAAAGTTGGTTTGGTGTTGTTAAGGCACTGACAAGTGAATATGAGCTGTAACCCTGTGCAGAATGAAGATTTCGAAAATTCTGCTTCAAGCCGAGCAGAAACGCCTACAGAAAATAGTGAAAGGATATGACAACTAGGTAAAAATTTTTATCGAGAATACACGGCTGCGTCTTTGAAAAATAAAAAAAACACTTTATCACATGCTGGAACACAGGCATGAGGAACAGCTTCCTTGCTTCAGTTACTCTGGATACGAAACGCTGCAAGTCTTCTTCGTTTACAAATTCTAACAAATCTTCTGTTGATAAGAGGCTTACATCGGCTTTAATGCATTATCTCGTTCCGGTGCCTTGGACCAACAGCAACATATGAACACGATTCATTTACGCGGCTCCTCGAAATATTTATTACATGAAAAAACACGTCTTTCTGTTTTCGACATTGGTAAAATACATACACAGCACTGTAGCAAGATAAATTCCAACAACAGCTAATATGTTGGCCGAAAGAGCGGGCAATAATAAACAAGATAAACTTTACAGATACGTAAGACTACATCTGTTGTTGTAGCATTCAGGGTTGCTAGGTAAGTCTGGAGGAAGTCACACAGTATTAGTCTAAAATCTGGACGTTTTAAGACAAATAATCATGTGCTTTGTCATAAAACAGAACACGTTTAAATAAAACACAGCAAGTAACAGGCCGATCTGTCTTCTGCTGTGCAATTTCTTCACATAACGGATTTAGAAAAACGCCTAAGTTACCATTAAACCTTTAACCAAACGCATCAGATAGTCCGAAGCAGTAGCGTAGCCAGGGATGGAGGATCCACGTGGGCCTGGGCCCACCCACTTTTGAAAGCCAAATTTCTTTGAAAAGGTAGCGAAAACGGCAAATTAGAGAAGGAGTTCCAAAGAAGCTCTTCACTCATTTGATACACACTAGTTTGATTACACAGGCCAACAAAAAAATTTTGGGACAAAAGGTGAGAGTCATTTTAGAGTATTTCAGGACCCCTGATTCCAAAAATGCACTTAGTTTTTTCGAATTTTCGAAGCTACCGTCTACCAGGAGTTGAATTTCGAACCAAGATTACGTTCTTCTGTAACAAAGATAAAATTTTAAGCAGCTACCTTATTGAAGAACGCAGCTTTGTATTCTGTAATTATATAAATGGCCATCGTAGGTACCTTGATGGGTGTTGCTCAGTATAGTAAGCCTACCATAATAAAGAATTGCGTTTGTTCATCGATGGCTTTGTTTTGCTTATTCGTCTAGTTTGTTGAAGAAAAACAATGTACCATATGTATGTTGTTTGTACTTAGTAGCTTAGTTAGTAAGTCTGATATTGTTGAAGTCAACAAATATATTAAGGCAAAGCACAAGTTGTTTATTTTACATCTTGTATCCTAAGGCTTGCTTCACGTCGTATTTTGATTGTTACTGGGCCAGTAAACGTTAAATAGCCGTTTGTTTGGGTTGCAATCAACGTGATTGGTTCCAAATAGCGTTTATACAACTCAGAAATGTGTCTGCTGGGATTAATTTCAGTTTTGTCTATGTAATAAACGACACGACCTTAAATTTATAGGGGCTCAAAATTGCAAAAAAATGTTTTTTGGTAGGCTATCTCAAAAACTAGAGCCAATTCAAAAAAACAAGTGCATTTTCGGAATCAGGGGCCTCGAAATACCCTAAAATGACGCTTACATGCCGTGCCGTTTAAAAAAAAAATGTTGTTTGCCTATTATCTTTGATAGCTCAATGATGAAATCTAATCTTCAAAATTTTCTGTTGAGTCCACTGTTGATGGGCAGCACGTGTGGGTGTGGTTGCGTGTGATTGGTGGAGTAGGCTAATCTATAAATCAATATAATTGCTCTCTAATGTTAAAACAATGATATCATTACATTATGCAGTGCATGCACGATTGCATGTAGGCCTACTGTATAATGCTGCAGATTATTTCTCCCAAGTTGGTAGCCTATTATAACTGTGTGTGTATTTTTGCCTTTTTATTTGTGTGTAAATCGCCATATTTTGTACAACGCTATAGAGCAATTTAACAGTTTTGTAATTTGTTTGGCCAAATCGGGCCCAAAAACGGAGAATTTTCGCTGGTTGGCACAAAAGGCAATCATGAAAAAAATGTATAAACGATTTGAAGTATTAGGTATGCAGCAATGTTATGGGGGGTCTGGGGACGCGGCCGCCCAGAAATTTGATTAACTTTGACTGCTACTCCTTTGGGCCATCGCTGAGCGTAGCCAGGAATTTTGTAAGGGGGGGTTGACGCCGCAGCGGCGGGGGGTCTTGTGACTAAAAATTAACCCTAAAAGAAAAAGGAGGCATTTTGCAGAAACTTCAAAGGCTGAGAGAAAATAATCACATTACACACAAATCACATTTTTCCACGTCGGGGGCCCTTCAAAAGGCGGGGGGGGGGCGGGCAACTGCACCCTCTGCCCCTCCTCCTAAATCCGGGCCTGCTAATGTTCACGCATGCAAATTATAAGTTGAAACACACGTAAACACACATTACACACAAATCACATTTTTCCACGTCGGGGGCCCTTCAAAAGACGGGGGGGGGGGGGGCGGGCAACTGCACCCCCCTCCTAAATCCGGGCCTGCTAATGTTCACGCATGCAAATTATAAGTTGAAACACACGTAAACAGTAAACACACTTCGAAATTTAGCGACAAAACGTAGACGATATTCACAAAAAAATCAACATTGGACGTTGTCTAACCGAAACACTTCATTGCACAAGGTTCTTCAAGACCACTATCATATTTTTCGGTGAAACAGCTGGCGCTATTTATCAATTGAACTTGGATCTTGCAATAAAAGGTCAAGAGCGAGAGTGCGTCATACTTCTACGTGATAAAATAGTCACAAAAGGTCATGAGAGAAAGGAAGTTTACTCATGGTGTACGCAGAGGTAAGGTGAGAACAACCACACTGTGTGTTCAGTGTGTGATGCATGGGCTATCATTTTCCACTTTGATGAACAAATAAATGCTGAGAAATCAAGGCAGGTTGGCTATACAAAGATATGAACGAAATTTCTTTGTTGGTCCAATGCCAGCAGATAACACCAGGTTAATTTTTTGACAATGACAAGAATTTTTATCCATTGCCAAGGACAGGTTTTATCGCCTGCACAGGATCAGCGACATCGTCTGTATCTTCGAAAGCAGGGACAGCAACCGCTTGGTGGCGCGCAACATGAATGTTCGGGTTCAACATGGGGTCAAAGTTTGGGTCATCTTTGCCAGGACGCCCTCCAACTTTGGTAGCAAAAACTATGAAGGTCAAAAGAGCAATGAGCCCGATGAGGAGAAGCACCGCAGTTCGACGTGGTAGAGCTCTGTTGTCATGGTAACTGCGTCCGCGGAGTAATCTCGATCTGAAATCAGGTTGGAGTTAATTGTTAAAAAATCGAGTTTGATGCAGTTAAGTTTTCAATTTTGATTAAAAAAGTGGTTTGGGTTGATCTTGGTCTTATACAACAGATATGAGTAGGTTATAAAGAGCAAAAAAGAACAAGCGCTGCCACAAATACCTTCTAGTTTTGGCTGGAATAACATACCTAGGTAGAAAACAGATTTTTTTACATTGCTTCAACGTATACAATCTTATGCATGTTATTACATAATAACAATATAATATGCACAATTTACTTCATAAAATTATTCTCTTTTGCATTGACAACGTCTACACAATGTGTTGAATCAATGTAAAAAATGACTGATTTTCTGGCTGGGTGCTTGCGATATAAGTTATTAAAGTTACATACATTACCGGTTAATCAAAATGCTTTATTGGAAAAAACACTAATACGGCCTAATGAATGGCATAGTTGCTGTTTGGTGAATGTGAAATAATAAACTCACTTAAGCCAACGCCTGAGCCACGACAAAGCTGAGCGCCGCTTGTATTTGTTGACGCCATCCGGATCATCTCCTTGGGTGAATCCCCCAATTGTTGCCGACAAAGGCTTCCCGATTATTTTACGTGGGACAGCCGACATGTTCTCGTCGAGACTTGGGCCAACGTCGTCCATTGACAGCACCGTGGAGCGATTGGTCTCTGTGTGCCGATGCTGCGATCTTGCAGTGGTCTAAGAATGTGACTACAATTTATATCTGCGGAGTTTTTTACGGAAGTGGCACCAGTAGCGAAAGATTACAAACGAGGTTAAAAATGATCCAAAAAGTAAAATTACTAATTGCAATCCTCAAAAGGGCCACTGAATGCCCGAACACCCAGTTTTTACAAATACTACAACTCTACGGGAACTATAAAATGTACTGATGAACAAAATAATAAACTAACTATGTTGAAAACAATAACTTTATGTGGGCCTTATTTGTAAGATAATGATATCTGATAAACAAGACCAAACTATCAATGTAGCCTAATCAATGAAAATTGAATGAGGCTGTTCACCAGGCATTAAATTAAATGATGTGAGATGTTCTACTGGTGCAAATTAAGCTAAACTATCACAAGATGTATACAGTGACAATCTGTTTTTATTCCGACGTTTCGTCAATCAGACACGACTGACTTCTTCAGGGGGCTAGACCAGGTAGTGACCACCTGTCTAGCATGGCAAAACACAGAACATATTGCTGAAAACAACTAAACATGCAAAATGATTGACGAAACGTCGTGTCTGATTGACGAAACGTCGGAATGAAAGCAGATTGTCACTGTATACATCTTGTGATAGTTTAGCTTAAT
This sequence comes from Aplidium turbinatum, assembly GCF_918807975.1. Classification (NCBI taxonomy): domain Eukaryota; kingdom Metazoa; phylum Chordata; class Ascidiacea; order Aplousobranchia; family Polyclinidae; genus Aplidium; species Aplidium turbinatum. The sequence continues at coordinate 55,240,084 of NC_137472.1, forward strand.
TTGCACCAGCAGAACATCTCATATCATTTAGCCTAATCAATATTGAGATTATCCATATTAGACATATGTTATATGATAGTTTGGTCTATTACACACATATATATGTTATTTGATAGTACTAACATTGGGTGGATCCCAAAAGTTTGACTTTGGAGAATATAGATTGCCAGTGCTTGTGTCCTCTGGAGGATTGGACTCTATTCTAGAAATGAAAGATTCGTTTGGTTGCAAGTTGGGCGTGATGGTTGACCCATGGAGGCTGTCATTGTCCTGATCTTCAATAAAATCTGATCGCTCATCTTCCAGTTTTGTCAATTCAGGTTCATCGATCTGAGAAAATATATCCATGAAGCCAATCTGTTGCTATTGTCAAATGTCATATATTTGTATAAATTTTGGATCACTTTCTTACTAAATTGGAAAATAAGGAGATGGTAGTTTAATGCTTGAAGTTCTTCAAGCAATCAACTAGCGTACTTCATCATCTTTTAATTTTGTATCACCATTATCAATCAACTCTTTAAATACGAAAACCGGTTGCTGTTCTAGGATAAAAACTCTCTTACCAAGGGGAGGCATAATCCAACTCTTGCCCAATTGTATGTCGAAAGAACTTCACGGAGGTGCTCAGTTACATATCCGGCTTGATTGGGCTGAGGAAACACTGGAGAGTCGCATGAGTAACAACGATAGCCAGCTGGAGCGGTGTTAGATGGGAGAGAACGATAATGTTTTTCTAAGCAACTGACATGAAATACATCTGCAAATGAATTGTGATAGTTACAAAGACATTTATATACCATTGCTTTTTGTGTAAGAATGTTTGAAACAGGCTTCATACTACTTGAAAGATCATGCGGTAATTCAAACATTACTTGTGGGGTAAAACAGTCAAGAGAATGGCAGTAGCATTGTATTTTGTGCATAAATAGTAGGGTGCGGCTGGTGCCCCTTGTTGCCTTGTATGGATGTTTCACCCTTACTTTTTTTTTGGTGGGGAGGTTAGGGGTATAAAACAATCTGTTAAAATTTCAGAAAAAATAAAGAATGTTTAGGGGTAGCAGGTCACCCCCAAACTTTTGAACCCCCTTGCTCACCCCGATAATCACGATTTTACAGTATCTACAGTTACACTTGGGCTAGAGAGTTGATTTATAGCTCAAAATGACCAGAAACCTCATATTTATATTAGTCTTTCTAACATTATATAATATATAGGTCTATTTCCGTTAGAAAAAGAGATATTGCCAAAAATGGTGTTTTAGGGTTTTATATTTATGTACATGCGACATCATAATAATCATACCCACAGATTAATCCAACCATAACATCGAATGGTTAGCCAAGAGATAATAGAACATCTTTGTAAAAACTTACATCTTTGTAGTCATTACTTGATTGTTATTGTATTATACATACTGTATTTTTTCAGATTTATTGCTTTAGGCCAATATTATGTTTAAAATGACTAGCACTAGACAAACTGCAGACCCACGCTTTTTCATTCTGGAGACAATCCCATGTGCTGATGATAAGCAAATAAAAGGTAGTCGTCTACCTACCGCAAAGCAGGTCCTGCTCTGCTTTTTAGCTAATCACAAAGAAACAGGGACAAATGCCAGAGATGCAGCAAATTTAACAGTTCAAGAGATTCTTCCATTCTATGCGAGAGCACGCATACCAAATTTATCTCCAAATAAGATGTCAGATGAGGTATTAAAACTATTTTCAGGCATGATAAACATACTCAAGATTGAAGTAAAATGATGGTGATAAGATTACCTATACGAGTCAGTCAGGTATAGATTTGCAAAAGTTGGACAGATTTGCAGTCTTTGTTACATATAGTTATGTGTTCCATTTAGTGATTTTTCAGTTATGAAACATTTTTCTAAATTTTTGGAAATGGTTTGGTACGGTACTGTATACAAATTGTATTTACCAAAGTGAATGCATGATATATTATTTACCAGATTCAAAGAAAACTATGATTCTTTGACCCATGGAGATGTTGGTAATTTGGATATTCCAATCACACCAACTCATCTCCAGGATCGAAGGCATAGCATTATTGATCTATGTAACAATGCATTGACACAATCGTTTGTACGGGGTGATTATAAAGAATTGGTGCATTTGACGCTGGTTTATCTTGGTGATAGTGAGATAGTCAAGAACTTTGCATTTCGTAAACCAGGTGTCATGCATAAAGCACGTTGGATGTCGAAGTTGTTGTATTGCTTGAAGATGGACTTAATGAGTTCTAAAATTGTGACGGAATTGCCCAAAGCAAAAGTGGTTACACCATTGCAACAGACCAAAATCCACCAATTTGTCCAGTTTGTAGTTTATTGTGGTTGACAAATGACAACCACTGATCCTGCCACTGCACCTAAGAATGATCTTGGTTTAATTAACTCGTTATTGCATTATGTTCGTATTGACCAAACGCTTGCTCCTTCTGCCCTCAGAGGCTTTGCAAACCATCTTTGGTATCTCACAGAAGAACTGGTGCCATTGGCTCTTTTCAGTCAACATGTCCCTCCCAAAGAGAAGCTGAAAATGGCTGATTGTTTGCTCTCGGTAAGATCCACAACTGCTTCCAACCGATATGGAACAGGTTTTGGCAGACCGTGTTTTCCCAGAATGCCTACTGAAGAATCCATGGATTTGATACAATATTTTGAAAGTGGTTCGTGAATATTTTTCGAGTCATTAAAGATTGGGCATACCTTCCTCTTGCGACCAATTAAAGAATGGTCAGAAGATAAGCAGTACAAAAAAGCTAATACTATTGTACAAAGTCTTCATGTGGTCAACGATGCCGCCGAGAGAGGGGTAAAGCTATGCCATGATTTTTTGGGGGCAGCAGAGAAGATCGTCATCAAGATATCCTGCAAGTGGTTGAGAATGCCAGACATCAGCTAGGCCTACCAAATCAAAGAAAGAAATATCTGAAATCAGCATCGTGGTTTCTAGCATTATAAATTAATGCAATACTACCTTACTGCTTTACCTTGCAATGTGTTGAATGTTTGTTTCTGCTGAAATTAAATATGCAAATTACAATAGTTAGCAATTATTTTAAAAGTAGGTATTACTTATTAGTTACACACTTACACGGTTATAGAACAAGTTTTTTAAATAAATTTTATATATGTAATTATGTATGTTATATACCATTAATGCCAAATAATTCTTGTCGTACAAGCGAAAAATAGTTTTTTCTCATTATTTTTATTTTTCAAGGATAAGACCTATATAATGTTAGAAATACTAATATAAATATGAGGTTTCTGGTCATTTTGAGCTATAAATCAACTCTCTAGCCCAAGTATAACTGTAGATACTGTAAAATCGTGATTATTGGCGCAAGCGAGGGGGTTCAAAAGTTTGGGGGTGACCTGCTACCCCTAAACATTCTTTATTTTTCCTGAAATTTTAACAGATTGTTTTATACCCCTAACCTCCCCACCAAAAAAAGTAAGGGTCAATCAATTCCAGTTTTGAAAATCATGGGGCACCAGCCGCACCCTAATAAATAGTGTAGTAAACACCCTTTTAATTCCGACTGACATAATGGTGTCTCAGACTACCATTGTAATCCAACCTTAACAAGTAAATATTCAGGCACAACTTGTTTAGACTTGTCATATTTTTGACCGCAAAAGGTTATTTATTATGTTTTAAAAACCACAAAGATGATAGCATCTTTGTTTTAATTTAAGCACTGTAATTTAAAAAAAAATTACACAAAGTGATGGCAAATTTTATTGAACATTTTTACAAGAGAAAAACCATACCATAGCACAAAAGTCTGATTACTTCTCCTTCTGTCAAACTAAAGTTGCACAATGCACAGTTGGGAATATAGTCGCTGTCTTTCAGCCAGTTAAGGTAAGACTGGACAATGCACTACAAGTCAGATAAATGAAATTTAGTTAAACAAGACATAATCACCCATAAACTCAACAGCACAACTCAATGCAATACTACTACTACTAAGTAATAAAATTTTCGGAGCTGGTGTACAAGTCTCCACCCTGGTCATAAATGCTATTACACAGCCATATGTTAAAAATTAGAATCGACCAAAACATATGACGTGTAAGAACAGTAAAGCAAAGTAAAAGTTTCATTTTATATTTTTAGTCGATTTCAATGTATGAGGTTGTGGTATTTTTAACCTGGGTGGAGACCAGTTCCAAATTTTCTATTCCAAACCATTTTACCCAACCTCACTAGTAGGCTGGCGCAAAATCTCGAAAAAAAAAATTTTTTCTTTTAAATTTTTCGTCAGTTTGGAATATTGTTCCTTTTGGTAAATGTATCTCCTACACCAAATTTCACAAAAAAATATTAACGTTTGACCCTGGTTCACCTGGTTTGAATTTTTTCAAAATATTGAGTTTTCGCTTATTCCTGAAACTGCTCACTCGCTATCTTCTAATGCACTCTAGCATCTTAATGGACACAATAAGAGGCAGTAACACAAACTTGTAGCAAGCAAAGTGGTTTAATTAGTAACTTCATGAACACAGACACGTGTATTACTCTCAAAATGTCGAATTCTACCACATTTCAGACATGATTTTCTTTGTGCACCCTTCACGTAGTAAATATCTACTGCTTTCAGTTTCTTGAATCATTTCACGATGTTTATCGATTTTCATAGGCCAACAAAACTTTTTTTTATATAAAGGCAGGACATGTGAGAGTCATTTTAAGATATTTCGAGGCCCCTGATTCTGAAAATGCACTAATTTTTCTCGAATTGGCTTTAGTTTTTGAGTTACAGCAAAAATATTTTTTTCGCAATTTTGAGCCCCTCTCGATTTAACGTCGTGTCGTTTACTACATAGACAAAACTGGAAGTAATCCCAGGCACATTTCTGAGTTGTATAAACGCTATTTGGAACCAATCACTTTGATTACAACCCAAACAAACAGCTATTTAACGTTTACTGGCCTAGTAACAGTCAAAATATGATGTGAAGTAAGCCTGAGGATACAAGATGTAGAATATATAACTTGTGTTTTGCCTTAATATATTTGTTGACTTTAACAGTCTCAGACTTACTAAGTAAGCTACTAAGTACAAACAAAATGCATACATTGTTTTGCTTACCGTAACAAACTAGACAAATAAGCAAAACAAAGCTATCGATGAACAAACGCAACTCTTGGCCTACTGAGCAACACCCATCAAGGTACGAAGGCCATTTATATAATTACATAATACAAAGTTATGTTCTTCAGTAAAGTAGCTGCTTAGAATTTTATCCTTGCTGCGGAAGAACGTAATCTTGGCCTTGGAGTCAAGAATGCCATGTTGATCGAGATGAGGAGCCAAGATTGCAGCTACTACTTTTGATAACTAAATCTTTAACTACTAAGTTACAGTAGGTGGTAGTAATGGTTTTGAGAAAAAAACTTGACCTTGCTCCAAAACATTACTAAAGGTATTGAGGTTACTCTCAGTCATGCCCGTTTTCCTATTGTTTCAAGAAAATCACCACTTGAAACTAGAAAGGGCAAACAAAAAACAGAAACAGCAACGTCCAATCGTCCATGCAATGACTGCCTTGCACACTCCATGTAAACGTGATGTTCCAATTTCCTTCGAACATCCTCACCGTGCAGAAGTATAAATTTTCATGGTGATTCCACGGCTCTCTTTATGCCATGGCACTCTGAACTTCTTAGCCTTGAGCCCAGAAACGGGTTAGAGTGCAATGTTTGCATACTTTAGGAGGAACCCAGGACTTATCTTGATCACCCAGCTTCATGTCAAAGTAATAATAATAATGCTTGTTTTTATGTAGCGCTGTATCTATCGCAGAATGCGTTGGTCCTCTGCGTTGCCTCATGCAGCAAAATATATCTGGGTTGTTTGTACAGCATCCTACTTGTCAAAGGCATATTTTATTAGCCTATATGCAATTTATTTAGCCTATAGACCAGAAAAAAAACTTCTTGCAGCAAAGACTTGGCCTTAGCAAAGGCTTAGAATAAAACTTCATTTGTACAAGTATCCAGTTCAGTAGGACTACCTTTTCAATATAAAGCTGCATTCATAAGCACATGACTTTCGGGATATTTTTCTTGTGATGTAGGCCTACTGATTCACAACTGTTTTCATTGTGTATTTATGTCTCCCTTACGTTAAACACAGTTCATTTCAACCTTTGCTTGCGTTTTGAACTTTCGTGCAATATGAACTAATTGAACTAGACAAGTGCAATTATGACATCATAATGGTAAACAGGGCTGAAAATAAGTAATTTGCTAATTGAAAGCTTTTGAGAAACGATTTTAAAAATATTTTCATTGTCGAATATCTCAAAAACTAGAGCCAATTCGAAAAAACTAAGTGCATTTTCGGAATCAGGGGCCCTGAAATACTCTAAAATGACTCTCATGTTTTGTGCCAAAATTTTTTTGTTGGTCTATGTTATAGATTCACTGATTGCGAAAAGACTGTAAAATCAACCAAAATGACACTAAAAGCATGCACTATTAGTGACTCTCAGACTTGGAGTAGGGTGAAGATGTTCCACGTGGAAGTTAACAGAGGAACTGACGTCAAAATCACGTGATCAAATTTTGAGAAATCCTCTCTTCAGATACTGCTAAACCACTTCGAAATTTACTAATTTTTCAGAAAAAATCAGAATTTCTCCTTGGGTGAACCAGGGTCAAAGGTCAAAACCCAACAAAAATTTTTGGTTTACAAATATCAGTGAGCAAAATGGAACATTATTCCAAACTGACAAAAATTTTAAAGAATATCAAGGAAAATGAGCCACCTTACTCACTAGTCTACAAAAGTTATGATGTGTAAAAGTAGATGTTTAACGATTATACAACCTAATGTTATTTTTATCATTATCAAAACTTCAAAAAATAATTAAACAAATATTGAATTAATTTAACAAAGTGGCTATTTTTACCCACTTGTTGCCATGGTTACAATCAGGTATTGCCAGAGTTAGGATTAAAGTTAGGAAGGGTTAAGGTAAGAGTTAGGAATAAGGTTAGGGTTTTGATCTCTGGCCAGAACTAAAAAAAAATTCCAAAATACAAGTTTTTGTTTTCAACAGCTTTAAACTTTTCTCAAATTAGGACAGAATTCCTTATCTGGCAACGCTATTGAGGCTATATTCACAGTCTTTATTTAAAGCTTACCTTGGGGTGGTTTTCAATCAAACAGTGTTCACAAACATTTACACGATGCTCGAAGCAAAACAAATTTGTCACTTTTCGCTTTGGACATTTACAGAGACCCATTTTAATCCAAAGCCTACGGTACTAATTTATCAATATTTTATTATGACACATCCCAAATTGTCACTTCTCAAAAACTATAACAAGTTAGTGTTACACTGTAGTTTGACACTGAAAAAATATGTGTTAAATGTCATTACTTCAAAACAATTAACAATTGCGATACAGTTAGCCTAATTATGCTGCCCCCTTTTTGTGTGCAAGTACTATCATCATCATCATTTTCAGCCTGTAAGAGCCCACTGCAATGTACTATAATAAATACAAAAAAACAGTGAAATAATAACAAACTTCACAACAGACAAGATGTAGCTGTAGACAATCCTATATCAGTCATCGATTCAGTTGCTTCTCCCATCTTCAGTATGATAAATTGTCAACTTGTCAAGCAGTAGCAAATTATGTATACACATAGGCTAAACTAAACGGTTAATGTCTAATGAAAGTTGAAAGAAAAATCGCTTGCTGAAATCTGAAGTACATAATTTGCTAGCCTACATGGTTTACTATAACCACTGATTAATTGGTTCAGATGAGAAAACTAACAAAACTATTTTTTGTATCATACATTTAACTTTGAAGTGATTTCAATTCATTGTAATGTTGCTAAAATTTTTATCAGGGATATCTAGAGAAGGGGATATGAAGGCTCGCAGCGATTGCCTTATTCTCATGACACTACCAGGGCAGTGGTTTGTAGTGCTTTAAACATGTAGTTCTTTTTAAAATCGTAGAAAGTTTTGTAGTGCAGCTGGTGCAATGAGCTACAGAAGACAGTTAGCAAATGTTACGTAGAGCATATTTAAAGAATACTGGTTTAAAAGACAGTTGAAAAGTTACCAGTAAGCTGTTTTTTTTAACAAAGCCTTTGCAGTAGGCTAGATGTAAAGCAAGTATATGGGTAGTTGAATTAACGGGTGCAACCTAGTTCGTACCCTCAGTTCGTACCCTGAAAAGATTGAGAGAAAAAATAAAAAAAAGCCGAAGCCGCTGATCACAGTTTAATAGCATAAAGTCGAAGTCGCTGATTGGAGTTTCCGCAAACAAACTCGAGAGTTAGCGTTAGCGGAAACTGAGGAAAAATATTTGCAGAAACTGCAATCAGCGAGGGTAAGGGTTAGAGAGCATAGATTACTCGATGGTTAGAGTTAGGGTTAAGCAGAAACTGCGAAAAAATGTTTGTGGAAACTGCAATCAGCGAGGGTTAGAGCATAGATTACTCTATGTTTGAGTTAGGGTAAAGGTTAGCGGAAACTACGGTTAGCAAAAACTGCGGAAAAATGTTTGCAGAAACTGCGATCAGCGAGGGTTAGAGCATAGATTAGTCTATGATTAGAGTAATTGTTAGTGGAAACTGTGGTTAGCGGAAACTATGGGAAAATGTTTGCAAAAACTGCGATCAGCGAGGGTTAGAGCATAGATTAGTCTATGGTTAGAGTTAAGATTAGCGGAAATGCCGAAAAATGTTTGCGGAAACTGCGATGAGCGACTTCTGCTTTGTGCTATATTTCTCTCGATCTTTTCAGGGGAAAAATTTTAAAATGTTTGCGGAAACTGCGATCAGCGACTTCCGCTTTTTTTAATTTTTTCTCTCGACCTTTTCAGGGTACGAACTGAGGATACGAACTCAGGGATATCTATAACTACGGGATTGGAAACTATGTGGAACTCAAAACCATTTTATACACCAGTAGGGTCACTTTTCTTTGGACGCTGCTTTGATAAATAATCACATAAATTGATCACCTCAAAGGGCAGCAAGTAGTAGGTTAACGAACAACCAAAAGTGTAACAATCAATTCACCTGCTGTAAATTGTAAGGACTACGCTTGCCTGGTTTGTTCATTTGTTTGTATTCCATTAGTGCAGTCATGATGTATTTTGTTTGGTGCTTAAAAAATTTCCAGAATGGCTATTGGTTTAAGTTCTGATGACATCGTAAACGAATTGGTTTCGTACTGGATTGGTCTGTGAACAAGTTGATGATACAACAGCATATTTCACTGATTGTTGAACACTCCTCATTTACTTCTGATCCGATTTGCAGTAACCAAAATGCTAAAGAACAACAGTAGGCGGTTTTTGGACTCGTTGCATTCTTTCATTTTTTGGATTCATCATTTTTTTTTCTAGCAGACTAAATGTACTTTTACAATCAATTAAGTTTTAATGTGAGTGTACATTTTGTATTATTATTGTAAAATCGAATTTTGTATATCTTTTAGTCAGTATTTTATTTTGTTAATCTTTCTGTAATCGTAGTAATGTGATGACCCTACTGATGTATAGCACTGGATAGAGTTTCCAATCCCGTAGTTATAGATATCCCTGTACGAACTGTTCAGGATATGAACTACGGTAGGTTGCATCCGAATTAACAAGCAACCTGAGCATACTGTGAATATCCAGGCCTGATTCTAATAACGTAATGCAAGTTATCATAACAAGATTTATTAAACCACTATCGGTGCCAATTGTCATTTTACGATAAAATTAAACACAGATTATTATTTACGATAAACAAAAGCCATTTGTCAGACGTAATAAAAGCCTTCGTATCCCCTTCTATAGATATCCCTGATTTTTATGTTGGTTTAGAATATTCCCAATTAACCTTTTTATATTGTACTTTGCGGTAGTTGCTGACTAGTTGACAAACTAGCCTAATGTTTTTGCTGTCTGCCCACCTTCTAGCATTGATTTGAATCTTTATCCTCGAACTGAGAAAGATTCTTTGATAGCTTTATCCTTCAAACTTCACATACCTGGAGAGGCCTTAACCACTGACGCTGATCCAGTCACCAAGTGAAGTTTCGATTGTTGAAGTGTGATTGTGTATTATTTCATCTACCTACTTGGTGCTGCTGAACGCAGAGCAGTTCTTAAAATGTGCCACAACGGTCTTCCGTATATAATTGTTTGGATGGAGAATAAATTGAATTGAACTATTCCAGCATGACAGCTCTTTTGTGATAAACCAAGGTGTTCCAAATTCAAATTCCGAGGAGTTGAAAGAGTGAAACTTGAAAACTGACTGGTTTGAAACGACAAACTTTTTTCACATAAAGATTGATGACGAGACAAAGGGACGGTTTACTCAAAGCGGACAAAACTATTCTCTTATACGGAAAAATCCTTGCAACTTTTGTTTCACTCACTGTAGTCCCTAGAATTCAGCTTGGTTTGTTTTTATTTCTGACTATCACAACGAAAAACTATATATGCCAAACATAGCAGAGGTTTTGAAAAAGGTAGAAGCGACAAAAAACGGACGTTACAGTGTGCATAATACCAAAACAGGGCAATCAGTTTAAATAATGGCACGGTCTGCCGGTCGCAACACGTTTTTAGAACTTTAAAAATAAAAAAAGAAAGCGACTTCAATCAAATAAAATTATTTGTTGGGAAAAAAAGTGTCGCTTCCAATAGATTAATTTTTCTTTGGCAAAACGTGTCTGAATAACATATAGTTTTCAGGGATTTCATGTTTTTATTTTATTTAAATGTTGATTTATCCCCTGATGACAGCAGAAAGGCTGCTGACGTAACAAAGCTTCTTAATTTTTTACAATTTGTATTTTTATTGTACATATATAAATCTGAACATGAATCCGGGACATGAGTATTTTAATTTTATTTTATTAATCAAACGATGTTTTTTGCATAAGGCAATCAAATTATTGAACAGGTGTTCTTCGAGCTTTTGGAATGTTTCATTGGGTTCCGTTCCACCAAAAAGGTTGAAAACCACTGCTATAGAGGCACCAAAAAAAAAAACATGAGGTCAAGGTGCTCCAACGTGGAATATTTTACTGTGTACAATAAATACGGAAAAAAGTAGGCTACAACAGGGAGGCTACGGAAAAACAAACCGATAATGCAAAGCAAATATTGAATACGGTATTATTGATTCGGTGTTTTTGAATTTCGTAGATTTCTCTTCCACTCTTCTTACATTTCCACCCGATTTCCACACACGCCTTCTTACATTTGCGGTACATTGCATAGGCGTAGCCAGGGAGGGGCGAAAGGGGCCATGGCCCCCCCAAATTTTCAAAGTTTGGTTTCCGAAGTTGAACCCTTTGTTAAAAATGCAATATAATTTGTATAAATTTATATCGTTTTCCAAGACATTTGGCTATTAACACCCCCCAGGACTTGTTTTAGACACACAGAAAGACACCAATAAATTTTGCAAATCGTAAGTCGCGCAAAGTTTACGCGATTTACGCTTCTTTAAACTAATCTGTGGAAGCAATCTCAGAATCGCCTACTCTGTTGGGTTTTTGTGTAGCTGAGTTTTTCGTAAAATACTGACTTCTGTTACGCATCATTTCATGAAAAAAACCTGACTTCTATTACGTCTTTCGCTCTCATAATAGCTTGTTGGTGAGTCATTGTGACGTCAGCCGCAATTTAATTTAAATCTAAGGGGCATCAAGTATTGTTTACATTTATAACACTGAAGATGAAGACAGTATAGTTTTCGAAACGTTTGCTTGCTGAACAAAGAGTTTGCTATCTACATTTTGGGCTCTTTATTTTTTGATGACTTTTTTGTGTTCTCTAATTTTAGCCGCAGTTTTTGCCCGTTTTGTGTGTCACAGTTACCTTTAATAAGTTATTAGCTGTTGATCTGCTAATAAATTTCATACAAATATTACCCTGAAAGTGTTTCCAGAAAGCTCTATAATCCATTATTTGAGTGTAATTTTGCAAAAATTTTTCGGGGAGGCATGCCCCCGTGGTCACAGCGGTAAACCATAATCTCTTCGTGGGAAAATTTTAACATAAAGTTCCCGAATCCGTTCGTCTGTATATAATGACCGAAGAAACACACACTTGAACTTCTTTTCAAACAGTGTATTTCTGTAAAATTAGCCCGAGGCTATCGAAATGGAGATGCAATGCCTACACCTCAAAACTGTCACTACGATACAGATTACTTGGATAAAAGACGGAGAGTTTGTCCAGCTAGCAAGCACCAAATAAACCAGTTAAATGTGCGACCGACTTCCAACAAACAACTTCAAGAATGAATCAGAAAAATTTGTGATAACTCAAAGGCACGCCAGCAGTAGCGCGACGCAACAACATGTCCAAACAGGTTTAAACCGGTCTGAACAGGATTGACACGAGTCTTACGGACGATGGTGCAATCTTGGCTCATGTTTTAGGAATTTCCATGACGTAATATTCAGTAGACCCGAACGGTTTCTACATGACGTTTGACCAGGCGAACAACCGTCTGTAACACCCCGGACCCCCTAGAGTACGCGTGCCTTTGGCACGCTCTAACCCCCCACCACCTTTATTGCTTCCCTTGCTTAACCCACCAGGATACGCCACTGTACATCAGGTGGCGATGTCTTAAATCAAACATTTTGTTGTTCTCTTCAATTCATCAAATATTTGGCCCCCCCCAAAAATTTTTTCTTGCTACGCCACTGGGTATATATACATAGTTTTGCGTCCGTCTACGTTGTTAGTTTGTTACGTGCCGCCTATAATCAGTGTGTCATAGCCACACGACAGTAATCATGACGAGTTTCTTAAGCTGGAGTGTCCAGCGTTTAGTTTAAGATAGGCTATACATCAGCGTACCTAGATGGCAGTATGACTGTTTTACAGTAAGTTATGGCGTATCGAGTATTTACTAGCATGCTTTTTTGTGGATATCAGTTTAAGTTTGATTTCTATCAGCATTCTGCATCTCTGTTTTATACATTCTATTAATGATTTAATCGTTAATATAAAAAGTGACATTTCATTTTGGTTCAGATGGTCTCATGTTATTTTTTACTGCAATAAACAATAAATTTATAGCAGTAAGATTATTACGTACTGTATCGCTACAAACATATAAAATAGTCTTTTTCTGCAAAAAAAGCTATTCTTATCAAGTTCAATACTTTTACTAAGAATAGTTCATGCAAGCTGTCTGTAAAAAAATTAACTTATCGCAAAAAAATTGCCCTTTTTTCTTGACAAATTCTATTTGTTTTCTATCCAAAAAAATTTTTGCTGGGGAATACCCAAGGCCGGGCAATCAGTTTTGATCAATCTTCTTCAATTAGAAATTAGAATCAAAAGTAACTTTCCTCTCCACAAAGTTTAACGCAATCATAAAATAAATCGAACTTTAGTGCTGCATGCTTTTCATACACCTTATTTACAACTTGAAAGTGATGTGTGCTCAACAGAGATGAATTTGGATTTAGATCCTACCGGACTGTCCACCCCTTTAGCTCAGTGGTTACGCGCCCGGCTCAAAATCACGCGGCCCTGGTTCGACTCTCGGGGTGTGCGCTTGAGCAACGCACTTTCAGGACTGCTCTCCATTCAGTGGCACCTAGTGAATGGAATAATTCCCCGGCAACAATCAGAAAACTTCACTCTTGTCAGTCTCGCTAACTGGCCCTGCGTAAAGAGCCTCTACAAGTATGCAAAACTACCAGGAATTCCCTATCAGGGTTTTGTCAGTCCGAGGATAAAGATTCGAAACCAACCAACCAAGCTATTTTAGCAATCGGATTTAGACCTGGATTTGTTAAATTAGCAGGTTTTAGGACTGTTAGGGTACCTGTTTCCAGTGCTGCAAGTGAAGTTGTAGGCTATTTATTCTTTCCAGTGGCGTGTGTTCACCATTTTTTTTGGGTGTTTATGTTTTTTAGAAAGTTTAAACACATGTTTGATTTGTCCCTTTATATCAAATCGCATCATTTTATTTTGATATGATTTGAACTCCCATTGAGCAAACTTATTGTGCATTAAAGTTTAAAATGTAAATTCCTAAAAAAAGGTCACCGTAGCCACTGTTTAGTACAGCAGGCAATACACTTTGTAAGAAGCAAACACAATCTATTAACATCAATAGCTGTAGAAGCAACTCTTGTGTTCTTGTGCATTTAAACTCACAGACACATGTCAAGTGAAGTTACGTAACCTAGAAACGTTAAAGCTTGTCTTATGGGATATCACGATTGATCAGTCTTATAAGACTGATCATTTCCTCTGACTGAACTTCAAACACCAATGGCCTTCTAACCCTTCACACCCTAACTCATAGTTCAATGAATGACATGACTGATCAACAAATTTTGTAGATTGATCAAATACGTGTTACATATCGGCTACCTGCACACATATTTTGTAAGTATGTATACATACAAAATCGGTTAAGCGCATACCGTTTAAACATATAGCCTATCAATTGTTTATTGGGATCGAAATCTAAAATTCCAAACTAATTCCAGGCCTCTAAGCTCCTGGCTGCCATGGTCACTGAAAAGCCATTAAATGACTTCCAAAACTACTGCACCGGTAGACCATGTTTGGTCACCGGATTCATCCTTCAGATCATCAGCAATTGCTGAGGTAAATGGCTACCGTATACACGGGAGAATAAAATATCGCCAATTTTCAGCTCAAAAGTAGGGGTTTGACTTATACACGTGATCGACCTATACTCGAGTGTATACGGTAGATGATACTATTAACCGATTTCGTCTGTATTTGTAAAATGGTCTTTCTAATTGCCATTGGTCAAATTGTGCCTGTTTGATTAGGGCATAGCAGGGTAATTCCGGACAGAATTTCCGTTTTCGGATTATCATTGCTCACGTGTTGCTTTTAAATCGACCCCAATGCAAATTTAAGACATTCACGCATATGTTAATAGTATGCTACAGCAATTTTCTAAAATTATTTTAACTTGGCCACAAGATGAGGCCTACATTTCCAGTGCCTAACTGTCCGGAATTACCCCGTCTGTGGGGTAATTCCGGACATGCACACTTTTAATGCAAAAAACAGAATTTCCTCGTAGCCTTATTGTTACAGGTAATTTCGGACAGCACAGAAACTTTATTTTTTCAGTATTTCACCACATTTGACATTTGGCGCTCGAAAGCTAAATTACATGTATATAAAAAAGGAACATTTTGCTCACTCTGAAAAAGATTGTGTTTGAATGTTTTTTTATCCTCGGATTGGGGAAGTCACTTTATGAACGCATTAATGTATTTTGTTTACGTTGTGTTGTTTACTTACTTTGTTATTTTGTATTTACGTGTGTATTTATTCTTTATACTTCTGTTTTGAAACAAAATAGACTGATAATACGATTAGAACAGGAATTACCCCAGGCTGTCCGGAATTACCTCATGTCCGGAATTACCCCATAAATACCCTATACAATTTCAAACAATATCATTCATAACGTTTTCAAACAAGCTTCTGTTAACAAGGTTGGATACTATAAGTTTCTTACTTATATATGTACTTGGGTTATGATGTTAGTTTATTGTCAGATTTAACCAGATTTGGATTTTACATCGCTTATATATACTCTGAATTTATACTTGGATTTTAAGTTGAAATCCGAAAGTGGATTTTAAATTTTTGAAATAATATTCATCTTTGCTTTATTTGATGTACCGTAATCAGAGGTGGGCAGTAGCGCGCTACTTTTTTGGTAAAAGTAGCGGTAGCGGCGCAACTTTTTAGCTGGAGTAGCGGCGCTATTTTTTTTCCAAAGTAGCGGTAGCTGGAGAGGCGCTACTTTTTTTCAGTCGCACTCCCGTTACCCGCTACTTTTTAATTTAAATTGAAAAAAATTCTTGTTTTTTTTGCAATACTGGCGTGGTCAAACAGCTATATAATCGGCTTGGTTGCAAAGTTTCGGTCTTTTCTAGCTGACGTCAACTTCTTCGGCGAATATCTTCGTGTGATGAAGCCTATCTGCCAGGCTTTAGACATTCTTCAGGGCAAGTCCAAGGCACATTATGAGTCTTGCTTCCAACCATCACAATTTGCGAGAAGAAGTTAACCGAGATCAGCTGATCTTGTGACCTGTGAGGAGTTGAAAATGAAAGTCCTTGAAGGCGCGAAGAAACAATTCAACAAATGCTTCAACAACATGAAATGCGTTATGGCATCATGTCTTCATCCCTCCTTCAAGACGTCGTGGCTACAATTTCTGCACTACGTTTCCACGGATGATGCTGACGCACTGCGAGAAAAAGTCAAGACAGATGTAATTCGACTGTTGCGGGCAGGGTTGTTGGTATTTTACCCGACCCAAAAAAACCCGGGTGTTTTTTTGTCCAGTTTTTATTGCAAATTAAAAATTTTTACAAAAACACTACAAGGCACTTACAACAAACTTTAAATTAGGACTTAAGGATGTGATTGTGAAGTAATTTCCAAGAATAAACTGAAAACGCAGTGGATATTGCACAGTACACAAAAATCAAGTAATGTCACTTTGTGTATACTACACTAAAACTCATTTATGCAATAAGGCCTTATAGTTAAATTGGTGAAAGTACTACGGTACTCTACTGTAGTCTGTATATATGATGTGAAATGCAATTTAGGAGGCTATTTACCAATTACAGATTCTGGATTCTAACGCATGGCTGTTTCAGAGCATTTGCCTAATTGGCCACGCAATTGCTCATCCATTACTATATATATATAATATATATATAAATGATAAAAAATATTTAAACATGATGGCATAAATGCTTCTTGCCTTCAAATCTAAACAAATGATGCAATAATGTGATTTCTACCACAGTAGCATCAACTTGCTATAGAAATCAGTGGATGATGCAACATTCAAGCAACAACAGCCCTAGTGCATTATTTTATTGAGTTATGCAAGCATGTACTGTGAGTGAAAGGCACTTCACTCGTAAAAAGTAGTTTTGAGGTGAAATATGCATGAATCTACCTTTTTTTGCATCTTTTTTAAAAAAACCCAATAAAACCCAAAAACAGCCGGGTTTTTTTAAAAAAACCCGGGCGGGTTGGGCTTTTTTAAAAAAACCCGGGTTTTTCTCAACCCTGGTTGCGGGAGACATCAAGCCAGGTTGATACCGAGAAGAGTGACACCAACACCAGTCATGACCCCGAGGATGTATTTTTTGGAGTGTTTGCGCCATCCCGTGAAACGTCGGTGCACAAGGAAGCAGCAATTATGGACGCCTTTTTTTCGGACAAGAGCAAGTCCTTGAGCTTTTCAAATACCGAGTTAAAACATAAGTTATCTGTTCAATACAACACCCCCATTTCTTCCAGTGCTGCGGTGGAGAGACTTTTCTCTGTTGGAAAAGATGTGCTTAAGCGAAAGCGGGCAGGACTTAGTGACTCTCATTTTGAAATGCTTGTGTTTTTGAAAGATGCGTAACAATAAATTTCCCTTAGAATGTGTTTTCTATAACGACAATAAAATGACAATGTAAACGAATGATAACATTCGTTTTCAAGGTCATTTTTGCGTCACTGGGGACTTGAGTGTTTCCTAGTGTCATTTTGGACAAAAGTAGCGGAAGAAGTAGCGGTAGCGCGCGCTACTTTGGCCCGAGTAGCGGTAGCGGGTAGCGCGCTACTTTTGTAAATTGGGAGCGGTAGCGCGCGCTACTTTGGCCCAAGTAGCGGTAGCGGGTAGCGCGCTACTTTAAAAGTAGCGGGTGCCCACCTCTGACCGTAATGAATGTTTTTATAGCTCAGTTGGTTAAGCGCACTGCTTTATGAATGAAGCAGCTTCAAGATGAAGTGGCATTGGCTCGACTGTTGATGTGTCGACTTGAGCAACGCATTTCAAGGACTGCTCTCCAATCTCCATTCAATGTCACCGAATAGACAGAATATATATTTTACAGACAACAACACTTCAATAACAAATGGAAACTTAACTCTGTCAAACTTGGTTACCGGGTGACACACACAGACAATAACTAAACATACAATGCCAAGAAAAGTAAACTAGGAAGTGTGTGTTAATACGATGCAACCAATTCCGTCCCTTAAACACTTTGTCCCCTGAAAAGATCGAGAAAAAAAATAGCACAAAGCCGATGTCGCTGATCGGACTTTCCGCAAATATTTTACAATTTTAATTAATCATTGAATTTTTATGGGCCACCACAAAATAAGTGTGACTAACCCAAACTCTAACCCTAATCTTAATTCAATAAGCCTAACCCGAAAGTGAGGTTCGGTTTATCAACTATTATTTCAAAATACTTAGGGGGTCAACTGTTGCGGCAACTCCAATCAGCGACTTTGGCGCTTCTGTATTTTTTCTCTCGATCTTTTGAAAGAAAAAAATTGAAATGTTTACGTCAACTCCGATCAGCTACTTCAGCTCTGTTGTATTTTTTTTTCTCCTTCTTTGCAAAGGAAAAATTTTGAAATGTTTGGAGCAACTCTGATCAGCCACTTCGGCTCTGTTGTATTTTTTTCTTGACCTCTGCAAAGGAAAATTGTGAAGTGTCAGCGACTTCAGCTTTGTTGTATTTTTTTTTCTCAATCTTTCCAAAGGAAAAATTTTGAAACGTTTGCGGCAACCCCAATCAGTGACTTTGGCTCTGTTGTATATTTTTTCTCCATCTTTTCAGGAAACAAAACCGCGGGACGAAGTAATCAGGGGACGGAATAGGTTGCACTCGTGTTAATAGGTAAATATAAAACTTCACATATGAGCTTTGGGATTTTAGTAAGCCAAACAGGTAAGGTAAGTCATTTACAACTTATAGGTGTGGTTTTTCTAATTGTAAAGTTTGAATAACCACAGATACTTCAGAATTAAAATATGCATGACAAACAAAATTGCCTGACTGATAATTTAATAAAAACTTTTAAACCAAAATTTTTTTTTGCAATTTACACATATACATCAAGAGTTTTTGTTGTTTTCTGTACAAGCAATTCTAGGTGTTGTCTTGTTTCCTGCCATTTGGGAGTTAGCATTTTATAAAGAACAAAGGAGCATTACTCAGATCTATCTGCAAAACAAATAATACAGAGTATCATCACTGGTTTGATTATATTTTTATTGATTAAAATTTACAGAATGCTTTAACAGGTTATCAAGTTTATTACTTATTAAGAAATAAATACTGAAAATGGGAAAGCACAAAAAGAAAAAACACTGCAAACCTAAACAGGTAAAAGTTGTAACAGATGTGAAGATTAATGATGAATATTTGCTGTATTCAAATTGAAATATTTTTATTTTACAATCATTGCTATAAAATTAACTTTATAATAATTGCATTCAACAATGCATTGTCATGTTGAATACATGATGTTTATGTACTGTAATATGTGTGCTAATATTATAAGCAAATATTTCAGGAAAAAGACTATTATCAAAACTATAATAAAGATAACCACAAATCAACAAACAAAGGATCCCATGAAGATCACCAACATCATTCCTCCCATGGTTATTCTCGTAGAGATTCTCGTAACGAGAGACAGCAGAATGCTGCCAATTATTCTACTTACCAGGACCAGACAAATTATGAACACCAACAAATGTACCCAGAATGGGAAGGAAACGATTCAGAACAGTCAGATCATTTTCATAGAAATGTAACTCATTGCAAACGTGGTGGCCACAGAGATAATTCGCAGAGTCATTCCGTACAATCAACTTACCACGCACGTGGTGGCCACAGAGGTAATCCGCAGAGTCATTCCGTGCAATCATCTTACCACGCACGTGGTGGCTACAGAGGTAATCCGCAGAGTCATTCCATGCAATCAGCTCACCACGCACGTGGTGGCTACAGAGGTATTCCGCAGAGTCATTCCATGCAATCAGCTCACCACACACATGGTGGCTACAGAGGTTATCCACAGTATCAAATGTCATCAGCCAATAGGGGAAGAAGAGGTTCTTTATTGAACTCCTCCTATCATGATGATGACTATGAAGATGAGAATTGGATCGATGATGTGGAATTATCTAAAGAAATTGTCAGAATTGTTCGTCATGGAAAATATAAATTGATAAAAATGGATTCAGGTATGCGTGTTTGCATTCAACTTTTTAATTTTTTTGTTGTTTATATATTTGTAACCAAACCTGTAACGAATCTACCACTAACTTTTAGTTGAAAAAAGATTGTCTTGTACAACTACTACTAATATAAAACAAAGCAATATAACCGATTCCTGTGCTCGCTGTTACTCCTTTTGTGGTGTATGCTTAAATAGAGACAAATGATTTATTAAATATTTTTACAGAGGGCTATGTCAATGTTGGTCATATTATCCATGATAAGAAATTTATAAACACTTGTGGGGACATTTCTTTTGATCGCATTTGGAAGATTGTTCACACTAATGACAAGAAACGTTTTGAACTTAAGCATGTGGGTCCAGATTGGTTCATAAAAGCTACACAAGGACATACAGTTCAGGTTTGTTTGTCTGTTTTTCTTCACTTTGTTACATTTTGATGCATCCAATTTCATGCCAGATGGCTAGTCGACAAATTAGCATCAGGCAATTTGATACAGCTTGAAATCCCGGATGTTGTTGTCAGGGATCATTGTCATTGTCTAGGGATCATTAATGTCACTAAACGTTTACCAAAGTATACTATACTAACATATATATACCTACGTTTGTTTTGCTTGGCCAGAATTCTTTTTGACGCTACCGTATATAATTGTTCAAAGTACAGTCAATTTTTTTGAATAAACTCAGCTTTTTTTCATGAAAGTTTACTTACTAAAAGGACCAATGTTTTCTGTAATTGGATGATCTTTTGATGCAGTTAGTATGTTTTGATAACTGCGTTTTATAAATTTTTTGAAAAGTCTTCCCCTTCTAAATTCGATAAAAGTAGTACTGTAGTATAATAAAGCTTTACATGGTAGTTTTATACATTCAGCTTCAGTAAACCATTTTATACATTCAGCTTCAGTAAAGTATTGTTGATGCATGATATTTTAAGATTTAAGTGAAATTTTTATCGAACTGTTATGATGAAATGTGTGGAAGAACATCGTTGAACTTTTGTTATTGAATTTTTGTGGCAATTTCTTCCAAATTTGTGCATCATGACTTCAAAGAATGCAAAACAATCATTGCATTAACACAAAGTGTTTTTTAGGTCAAAAATGAATCTCCTTAGTTATTTTACTGTTGAAGTCACCTTACGTTCATTTTACTAGCATGCTTTGTTAAACGCTTTATTTTTTCACAAACAACATTTCCAAACATCTGTTTTATGCTCATCAGCATGTTTTTAAATGTTTTACACATAGTTTTTTCAAAAAAGGAGTACCGATAGTAACATGCTGGAAATGAGTTCATGCGACTAAACTTATAAGCTAAACGAATGACAGCATGATATTTTTCACTTTCAAACTAGACTATGTGATCTATGTAACACGACGTTCAGGAAATTTAACTCAATGTAAAATAGCTAGTGTCACACCTGAGTTTTTTGAGCTGTTACCTCGTTGCAAATTGTCTTCTCGGAGAAACGTCAAAGGCTTTTGGCATCCAGTTAAATGTGTCAAAGTGTCTTCTTTTTTTTGTATAAAATTGGTGGTAATTGTTATTGAATCTTAACTTCAATTTCAACTTTGCAAGTGATAAATAGTACAAATATAGTGATATTTATGAGGTTGTACCTGGCTGATTTTATTATTTATCATTGTTAAGTCATTCAGTGCCATTCTAAACGAAAGGTCTTTGCGTGGACTATGGCGTTGCAAACCGGAACAGTTAACAAGTAAATAAAATCAGCAAGGTTCGGAACTTATATGATTTATTGATAAAGCTTCGGCCACCTTAAAGGTGGCTTCTTCAGTGTCTTATTTAATATTCATATAGAAACTGTTTGAGACATTTTAAGATCACAACGATCTTCCTGCGTTTGGTATATTACAGTAGGAGTATATTTGTAGCAGTTGAAAGTTTGTGATCTTATAGGAAACTAGAGATTTCGTAATGTACCGTGCATTGTTAATGTGATACTGTTGTTATTTTGTTCTAGGTCGACAATTTAAACCTCACTCCAATAACCAACCCACAAGATTATCCAAGTATCTTTCATGGGACATACTTTGAAGCGTGGGAGTTCATCAAAGAAGAAGGGCTCAACAGAATGAAGGTAGGCTACTCTTTTGACATATCTCTTGCAACTGCAGCCGGTTCCTACAAGGAAACTTCATTCAACATGGGTGTGAACCTTGAGTCTTGTCATTTGCTTCGTTTCTATATGGTTTCACGAAGCTTTTTCTGTGAAAAATGGTGATGTCTTTGAAAAAAGGGTAAAAAGCTGCTAGACTACTCCAAATCTATAAAGTAAGATGCACTTGCCAATGAAAAGCATTAATTTGTTGTAGAAAGCTAAAACAGATTGTTTTACCTACACTTGTCGAAAAAGGCCACTTTTTTAATAAATATAAAAAGTAATCCTAATGTATATATTTGAAAGAAAAACATTTCAAAATAAAAACTAATTTCAGAAATTGGCATAGGGTATTGCAATAATGACTATATCTCACGAGCAATCGAGCATGTGTGCATTTTAACACCAAAGCGAATTGAGTAAAGCTGCAAAATTTCTGGTAAAAGTTAAAAATCCTTATACGTTCAACTTATGAAACTCCTTTTGAAAGGTTGGACTCGTGCATCTTGTAACAAATACATAATTATTAGAGAAATCATATCCACTTTGCAATCGGATTTCCAAATGATCGCCGAGTTGTCAGTGGGATGAGGAAGAGCTCAGAACTAGTCATCGTGTTGGACTTGGATAAAGCGATGCAAGGTGGGAAGTGTTTGAATTAAACCAATTTATGTTGATAGTTTTATTTTGACATGTTTTTAGTAAACTGAAGATGTAGCAGCATCTGTGTTCGGTGCAGCCTAATTTTTCAGTTATCATTAAGGTAAAGCTGGCCCCATATTCAGTTAATGAGCTTTGGGGAATAAGAAGATAAGGTGCTCATTCAAAGTAGGCTTTCGGCACTAATGAGAGTAGGGTGACTTCTTGACCGTCTTCCATTCAGCAACTACGCTCACACAGTTTATTACACCATGGGTAGAAGTGAGCGGTGTTTATCAACAGCGAGCTTAAACCGGGTGTCGAACCAGGTTTGCGTTATTTGAAATTCAACGTCTTATTTCCGCTGTGCCTTCCTACTGCCAATTATGGTAACATTCTTCACCTTTCTAATCTCTTGTGAGCAGGTCATGGCTTCAACGCAACAAAACCTAAAATTATAGATAAAAGCATTGCCATACGTTGTCCTGTAGTGAGTGCCTTTGGAGAAATGTGGTCTTCTTCACTACACTTTTTCATAAGCTAAATTGCCTTTAATTTGGACATCGAGAATTGCTAAATGTATAAAGCTTTTAAGAAATGTTTTAAGTAATGTAAAAAAAATGTTCATGTAAAAAAAATATGTAATATGTAAAATAGTAAAATGTAAAATAATATGTAAAAATATGTAAAAAAAATAGTTTATGTAAAAAAAATGTTTTAAGAATAGCACATGGCCATGAACAATGGCGCCTTGTGTCCAAGCTTCAGTACAAGGAAGGAACTTCGTGATAATGATGACGTAGTTCTTCAACAACCATCTGTTGAACAATATAACTTCCGAAAACCGCAGTAATATTATTACTATTTCTCAACTAGTAGGCTATCATTTTGTAAACAACTTCGGCAGTTGTTTGGAAAATCTTAAAACCTAGTTGTATCTATATGACGTACAGCGTTTGTTAAATATTTGTGATGGATGACAGCCTAAACAGCGCACTGATTGTGACGGTTTTGCTCAGAGGATCCTTAGTTTTACAACACACCTCTGTTGGTTTTTCAGCGGGCTTGAAGTTCTTCGTGTCAAGTAATGGCGTCGTCTTGACTGCAGGAGATGAAGATGGAAGAATTCATCCAAAGTTTTTCAGACAAGTTTTTCAACTAAAACCATGTATGGGAGTAGTCTATTCATATCACTTGTGTTTACTTTTGAAGTGCCAATTCAACTAAGAGTAATGTTACAATTATTTGCAAAGACCAATTTTTGAGTTATACTGATGGTCCGTTTTTCTGTTGTTATGAAGATAACAAAGTGTGTTGATAATTTATATTTATCGATCACTATTAATGATTAATGATTAAATCAAAGTTGACCGCGTTTTCAAACGGCTTAGGGTGTAGTTGCTTTTTAACCCAAACTACGGTACTAAATACATTAAACAAGTTATGTTGGATTAAGGCAATTCGTAACAAACGGTTTGTTGTTGTCGAAATAACTTTCTAACTAACTTCACGAGCGAGTATTTCTTAACCATTTAAATTCTGTCGTAGACAGAAGTGGGCAGCAGTCGCGCGCTATTTTTATAGCGCCGCTACTAGCGCGCTTCATTTTGTTGGAATAGCAGCTGAAATGAGTTTTTCCAACGTAATGGTAGCCAAGAGGCGCTACATTTGCTTCAGTAGTACTTCCGCTACTTGCCAATTTAAAGTTGAAGAAACAAATCGTTTTTAGAGATTTTTGATGGAAACACAAAAAAAAAATATAGTAATAAAAGTAAAAAAACATAGTAACAAAAAAAAAAATTCACCAAGAATTTGTTTTCCAACACGTTGAAATGGCAGTACAAACGAATATGGCACTGAAAGGTCATATTATTCATTTTCAAGATCATTTTGACTTCACAAGGCACTTGAATAGAGCTATCCCTTGTTAGTTTGACAAAAGTAGCGGTAGCACGCGTAACGTTTGGTATGGCGTTACTTTTCATTGTCGTCGCCACTTCGCCGCACTTTTGGCATATTGTAGCGATAGCGTCCTACTTTGAAAGTAGCGTATGCCCACCTCTGGTGGGAGATTACACGTATAACTTACAGGCTAGCTCAAGAATAGTTGCAGTTATGGTAATGCATTTCGTATTATTTGATTTAGATAAAGCAGAAATTCCATTCGAAGTTCCTCCAGACTTCGACCCAATCTCGGATTCGTCGAGAGTCTCCGACACCGTCAGTGGACCATCTAGCTGTGGAGATTCACAAACTGACAGAAGTTCAGTTGATTACCACAAACCGCTCGCACATGAAAAGCGCCTCATAAATCGCCGGACAGCTGAAGCTACAACAAACACTAAAGCAACCAAGAGAAAAGCACAAGACGATTACCAACCTATTGGGCCAAACAAGTTCGGGAAATTTGATTGGTCAAAGGTCGATGGCCGTTGAATTGCAGAAAGATTATTTCACAAAAATTATAGGAAGTGAAACGCAAAGTGTACTTCAAGTTTTGGCTATATTCTAACTTTTGTCGTACTTTGGAAAACAAACTATGCAAACAACACATAGGCTACCACTACTAGCCTAAGTAATGTGTAGGCTATTGTAGAAGCTTTATTCACGTTGTATATACTGTATATTCATTTCGATGCAGGTCTCTTGGCAACACTGCAGTGGCGCTGGTTTAACTTTTGCGTCTCATCATATCAATTCGATGGGCAGGCACAAGATGTAGACAATAGACATACTTGAGCTTGTTAACCTGCAGGTTATGTCTGAAAATCCCGCTAAGGGTAACATAGGCTCATGTAGCCTAGGAGCATAGTTTGCACTGTGGACCTGGTGCTATATAAGTTAAATGTTGTTATTATTATTATTACTTTGCTAATAGTGATTTCTTTTGAGTAATGATTTTCTAGTCATATAGCCCACATTAAAATTTTAGTAGCCAATGTCTTATGGGGAGTGGGGACCTCTTTTAGCCTACTGCTTAACAGAACATTTGCAACAGACTACCCTTGTACATAGGCAACTTAATTTAATACCACCATGGTTCCGGGTCGAGGGGTTGCTATTAGAACGTAACTGATCTCTTTTATCGATTTATAATACTGCCTTGACTGATTTTGTGTAAAATTAGCTACCGTACCAAGAAATGTTAGAACCTTTCACTTCCAGACAAGAATAATTCAGCCACAAGTTGTCAACTTTTTCGCAGTGAAGGAACTTGGAGGTGATGTCATCAGGTGTAGGTTATACGTGTACCAACAATCCAGCATACCTACCCAGTAAAGTTGACATGGGGGTCCATCAGTAATGGGCTAGCCTCATCACGTTTTCTTGCTCCCATTGCGACAATATATAGAGTAGCCTACGTAGCTTTTACTGCAAATGCAACACAACAGGAAGCAGCAAAGAGATATATAGCTTAGTCTTCGAGCAGTGTCGGTCTTTGGGGTGTGTAAACCGTGCGATCGCACAGGGCCCGCAAATTAATTAGGGGGCCCGCAATTTACTCAGAAAAATCAGTAATTTTGTCATTTTCAATGGAAAAACTCAACATGTGAATTCAACAAAGGAATTAGCAACAAGAAAACATAGAGACTCAACGGTTGCAACCTATTTCGTACCCTGAAAAGATCGAGAAAAAAAAAACATAGCCGAAGTTGCTGATCGGAGTTGCCGCAAACATTTTAAATTTCTCTCGATCTTTTCAGGGGACGAAATTGGTCGAAATGTGATTTTGTTACTCCGATTTCAGGGTACGAAATCGGGGTACGAATTTTTCAAGGGACGAAATAGGTTGCATCCAGACTCAACATAGCTTTATTTTCGAAAAATGCCAAAGAATGCATTTTCTTATCCTTTTGCTATGCCACCGGACAGCACCATTTTACAGTAATATTCATACCCAAATTTTTAACATGCTCTCAGAATGCCCCAAATTCAAAGTGATTTTTTTTAATTTTCTGGGGGAGGTCCCCCAGGCCCCCTGCCGCTGGGTGTCGCCTTCGGCGATCACGCCATCAAGCTTCGTCTGCCGACGGTCAAACCACCCCCTCCCATTTCAAAATACCTAGCTACGCTACTGAATTGGATCATTGTCATTGGGGCCCGCAAAGCATATTCTGCACAGGACCCGAAATACCCTAAGACCGGCACTGCTTCGAGTCGGTTGCTATCCTATTTTAGCGTCCCATTAAATGTCTTTGCCGAGACACAGCCGCAAACTGTGGAGCGGTGTCGAACCAACTTCTTTGCGAACGTCGCGCAAACCTTCTCACCAGTCACCACTCAACCATGCAGCCGCTACATTACTATAAATTCTTTGTAATACTGTAATTTTAATTGGAGTTTTATAGCCTAATGTTAAAAAGTTTACTAAAAATTTAGACAACAGTTAATCATAATTTGTAGGTTAATAAAATTGTAGCTTAGTAGCCTAACCAAAAGGTATGATATGGGGTGATTCCAAATGCGCTGTGTTCCAATTCAAAATGAAAGCGTGTGTAGGCCTATATTCCAAATTTGTGATGTGACTGTTCTTATTTCAACAGAAAGTAATACTGTAATTGCAAAAAAATACAAACGCTTTTTAAATCAATGTAGCCTATTAGTTTCATAAGAGCAAACGAGGCCAAACCAAACATTAGGCCTAAGTGGCTAGAAACCTGGAGTGACACTTAACATGTGCCAAAGTAGGACAAAAACATCACGTAATGAAAGAAAATGCTACGGTACACGAAAAGATTATAGCCTAAGTGTAGATTCTGAATTACATAGCAGTGTAGGGACCCGTGATGAATTTCTATTGTTTTTAACTTTCAACAAAATCTAATTCTCCCATTGTATTTGTGTTTCTTAAAAAACTGACTTGTGAACAAAAAATAAGTGACAAAGTGTTTTCTACGCAACAACACCACCGCAGCTTTCAACGGTGATCCTGTTTAATAGCGATTGATGGCTCAATTTTCTCCGTTGTAGCAAAGCGTTGCATTATGACGTAAATTCGTGTGATTTCATCAACAATAACTTTTAAAGAAATAGCTTTTCAGTTTCAAGTTGTTGCTGTGAAATAACAACCATTTAATATCTCCGCAATTCACCTCCATGACGAGATCTTAACATGATTTCACCTTTGCTGTTCTACAATCGCAAACATATTGTTGCAATTTGCCAATTTTAAATTACGTAATTGCTTGCTTTTTCTTTTATTTTGAAAGTGCTTTATATACCTCCGCACAAACAAGTTTCACTCACGAATAAAAAGAAATTCCTTGAGACTCATTGCATTACCTCTGTGCCATCGAAGCTTTGTGACGCCAGCAGCGTAGCCTATCTACTGTCATTCAGGGGAATAAATTTTAAATTTCAACAAAAAAGCGAGAACCCCTGCAGCAGCCTAACAAATTTAGGCTATAAAATAAAATTTATCAATGCGAGGTCTTTTCTGTGGTCACGTGCAGTAGGCTAAAGCGCTGTTCCGGCAGTAGTTAGGCCCATGGCTACGGCCGTGCAGTAGGCTATATTTAATTTGTTTTTCTTTTGAAAATATATAACTTAATTGTAATAGCTTACTCAGTCAAAAAAGTAAGCTACTTTTAGTACGAAATTTAGACTACCGGTACTAAAATGAGCGATTGTTCAATCAAAACAACCAAACCGTTCAAAAACTGTGCTTTGCTGCTACGATTTTAGTTCGTGATGTGGTTTGTTTTCCACGCCACGCTTCATTGGTTGGCTGCGAGGAAAGGTCTAGTGATACCATGATCTTGCTACAACCACAATTGCACTGTGTTTGTTGGTATTTGACAAATTAAGTGTTATTAATTTTCTTAGCATTACGTTGCCTACCATCGTAGTATAGTTGCGCCAGCAGCGGTTCTGTTGTTATCAGGGTATTATCCCTGGGTATTACTAGCCACCTTAAAAAAAACTTACAACCCAGAATTGGGTTATAAGCTCTCTTGTAAAACTAGAAACCCTGCACTTGTTTCATTTTACCGATTTTACTAGCAAAATAGCTCGACCCGATAGCTCAGTTGGTTACGCGTCCGGCTCAAGATCACACGACGCAAGTTCGACTCTCGGGGTGTGTGCTTGAGCAACGCATTCTAAGGACTGCCCTCCATTCAGTGGCACCTAATGGATGGAATAATTCCCCGGCAACAACACTTCAACAATCAGAAAACTTCACTCTGCCAATCTCGGTAACCGGACCTGTGTCAAGAGGCACAAGAGCCTCTACAAGTAGGCTATGCAAAACTATCAGGAATAACCTATCAAGGCTCATCATGTCAGTCCGAGGATAAAGATTCCAAACCAACCATTTTTTGTTTTCAATGCAAAGTTTTTTTCGATGTACTGAAGGCTAGACCTGGTTCAAAGGTATGTAGTCTTTATGCTCATCGTAAGAAATTCCAGTTTTATGAGCAACGTTTAGGTTCAGTGGACAGATTATTTTAAACTGCCTCCGAGCTACGAAAATGATGCTATCCTCAAAAACAAGATATAATAAACCTGGAAATAAGCCCATATGCTAGTAAGCAAGACTGCAAATAATTTTTACTTTGCCAGTGCTTCAAATTGGTAAACATATTTTGTTTTTGTGGCGCTATTGAAACAAAATAAATTGACTTAAATTCTGCCACTTTTTTGAAACTTGCCATCAAAATTTACGTTTGGACTGGAAAGTCGCTTTCTCGTACTGTTATTCCTAAACTTTCTCAGGGTATTCCCCGTGGTGAAAAGACTGGCTTTGGAAAGACTAGTTTTCCAAAATCGATGATCATTGATCATCATTAATTCAATTTTTTTTTCATTGCTTGCGCGCACATGTATTGTAGAGAACGATAAAGTGAACACACAAATTTGGCACCAACATAAGGAAAAGATCAATCATTAGTTTATTTAGGAGAAATTCATTCATAGCTTGTCACCCCAGTGTCGGAGCCAGGTAAGAGCATTGTTTGTGATGTTTTTGAGGTCGTTGTCATCACATGAAGGGCTAAGGGGGCAGTTGGTGAGGATGTGCTTCATCGTCTGATTGTCTAGGCCGCAGTCACACGTAGGGTCAGGAGTCATCTTCCATCGGAAAAGGTTGCTTTTATTTCTTCTGACTCCGCAGCGGCTCTATTTAGGCAGCACCACTCTCTTCTTTCAAGGGTGAGAGTTTGTTGAAGACTTTCGGAAGGACTTGGGATGGCAGGATGTTGTGTCCTATCGGGCTCAGAGGTCCACATTTCTAATCGTGCAGCTGCCGCGCTTGTGTGTTCCAATGGGCCGACTTTGATGAAGCTCTTGCGTGACTTGAGTCTTGTTGGAATGCGTTTGTGTTCATAGAGAGGGTGGCGTTGGTCGGATATTTGTTTTACTCTTTCCTTTTTTGTAGCGACTTCTCTTCGGATATGAGGTGGAGCTATAGTTGCTAAGTTATAGAGGTCGGAGATTGGTGTTGGACGGAGTGTGCCAGATTATGATTCTGCATGCTTGGTTTAATTCGGAGTCAATTACTTTAGTGTGGCTTGACCTAGCCCATACTGGAGCGCAGTATTCAGCGGTCGAATAACAAAGAGCCAGTGCTGTTTGCTTCAGTGTGTGCTCATCTGCTCCCCAGTTTGAGTTTCCCAGCTTTTGCAAAAGGTTATTGCGAGCAGATAATTTTTTCTTGAGTTTCATTAGGTGTGTCTTATAGGATAGGGTCCTGTCCAGTATTATGCCAAGATATACAGGAAAGGAGGTGTATTGTAATGCAGTGTTTTCCCAATTGATGATAAGTTTTTGGCTAGCCTTATGATTGTTCAAGTGAAAGCATGTTACTTGGGTTTTGGAAGGGTTTGCATTTAAGCTCCAGTACTTGTAGTTGGTGGAATACTCGGAGAGTGCTCCTGTTAAAGTCTTTTCTATCACCGAGAAGTTTTTTGATTGGGTAGCTAGGCAGAGGTCGTCGGCATAAATGAAACGACGTACATTGGGGGGTTTTGGTTGATCATTGGTGTATATGTTAAATAAGATAGGTGCAAGCACAGAGCCTTGCAGTACATGGTCAAAATGTGCGGCAAGGAGAAATAGGAACAGTACATGGTCAAAATGTGCGGCAAGTTTTATTTAGGCTACACTGCAAAAGTGGCTCAAGTTCCCATACTGACAAAGACAACAAAATGACCATGCGAACTACTAGTCTATTGCCACCCTACAGAAATGATCATTTTGTCATTTCAGACACAGAAATTGTAACAGAAAAATATAACGTTCCTGAGCTTCAAAATACACACCAAAAAGAAATCTTGGCGGGTCAATTCAATGCAGTTTGGCTTTATCCCTGGCTCACTGTGAATAGTGTTGGTAATTTGTGTATCAAGGAAAGGATTGTATCACCACAAATCAGGTAGCTAATACATATTTTGAGTATGCAGTCTACATCAGTTCAGTTTATTTTTTGTTTTGTTGGCGAAAAAGAAAGAAACAAAAAGCAAAAATATACAAACACAAATAATTCGCACAACAAGGATGGCAGCAAAAAAACAAAAGGTCACCAAAGTCAGCTGCCACCCAAACATTTAAACAAAAGACCCAAAATTAAGAACATTAACACATATAGCACAATACCAGCACTTTACATACCGGTAATACATTAACAGTGAAATAACACAGGGCAATGTTGCAAAATATATGTGAGGTTTTGAAAAAAAAAACTACAGAAAGCCGAGAAATAAGCTAGATGATATGTTTCAGGAGTGATCATTGTACAAATTCTTTAATAAACATTTATATTTAAATTTAAAAGCATTATGAGATTTTTCTTGTATTTCTTTTGGTACCGGTACTTGATTCCACAGTTTCATTCCATTAAAACATGGCATCTTCTTACCAGAGTTTGACGTTGCAGAAAGCAAATATAAATCATTCTTTTGGTTCTGAGAGGTTTTATGATGGTGAATTTCGTTTACAAAAATAAAGCAGCCAGCAAAGGCCCGGGGCAGCATTTTGTGCACATATTTGTACATAAATTTTGCAGTCTCTAATTTAATAATATCGTCAATTCTGAGCACATTAAATTGGTGACAAAGAACAGTTGTATTTGTTGACCTCGACAAAAATAAGCAGGATCGGATGAACTTGTTTTGTAACACTTGTAGTGGAGCAAGCAATGTAGAGTTTGCTCTTCCCCAATTTATAATCGAGTACTGCATTATAAATTCCAGTACTAAATTACAGTAATAAATTAGGTTGCATCACATAAACAAAACATGGTTGCCTAACTAACATTGAAGGCCTTTTTTGTAAGTCAAATCTTTATCTGTACCCAAGCACATAGATTAGTTTCCTAAGGTATTTTTGTAGGTTACCATTGAGTGATGATCAACTTTTATCCCAGGATATCAGTGCAATTGAAGAAAGGTACCGTACCACAAAAGGTGCAATGTCACAATAGTGGCTGATTACTGTTAAAGCAGCAAAGAAATTGCCCTGATTCTATGTCCTTGAAGAAGTCCTGCGACCTGCAAATGTCAATTTTTATGTTGTGTAGACCTAAATAAAGTATATAGCACTTTTGCATTTTTTTTTGCATTTCTGGTGTTTGAGTGGTTTGTTTGAAGTACTTCTAGCACCAACTATTTAACATACTCAAGCTTAATTAACATACTCAAGCTTAAAGATTTGTACGAACACAAAATTGCTAAATTCATGTTTAAATTTGATACGGATGTATTGCCTCTGCCTTTCGCACACTACTTTGAAAAAACCAAACTCATGTATAATGCACGTCTTACTAGACACTCTTCCAATGATTGTTATTTTGTCACACGTTACACCTCATCCCGACTCCAGCGCAGCATTAAATATGCCGGAGTGAAAGTCTGGAACTCCTTACCTTATTTCAGCTTGCGTAAATTGTCATTTTATTCTTTTAAAAAACAACACAAATATTTACTCATCGCCAAATATTAGCACGATTAATTTTGTATTACCTTTATGCCACCGATAGACTACTAAATATATTTCTCTGTGACCATCTTCTAACACCTTGTCTCAATTTTCGTTATTGAATTATACTTATTGCAATTTTAGAACTTCTATTAGAATCTGGGGTATGTGCTTGACTCGAAGACCCATGGTCTCTTCGCAGATTCCCGTTGCTGGAAATTCCTTTTTTATTGTTGTATTTATTGTATTATATTTACCTACAACGAAATAAAATCAATCAATCAACTACTTTGGTTTTTTGTTAATTTAACGCACCTTTAAAAAGTCAGTTAAAATTTTGGTCTTGTAAAGGCATTTGAAAACTTGGCAAAATCTACCTCCACTTCGGGTACGGTATATCCAGTTGCCTACACTCAGACAGTGACCGTATTTTTAGGTGTCCAAATTTTCTAGAAAGCTTCATGCATGCTTAATTTGCACAGTGACTCTTTATATCATGTCACATCAGTTTATTTTGATATGATCTGAACAGCTAGCAAACTGTTTGTGTTCAAAGCCTGTTGAAAAAAGTGAACACCCAAAAATTGTCACCGTACGCCACTGGGTAGGCTATATTGCCATGAAAACTAGAGCTGATGGAAAAAAATTTGCCTACCTCAAAACAGTTCTAACTTTCCCAGCATCAAATTTTGTGTTTTCAGTGCTATCAGTGATCTATTTCCTAGCTGTTGTACAACAATTGGATGTAGTATGTGTATAATCTAGATTCTAGATCGACCAGTATAAAGGTGGATTTATTTAAGTACAGTTTCCTGTCTTACAATGTGAATTTTCAGAAAATCTACTGTTTAAATTAATTGTAATTTTTTAATCAAAATGTGGAGCAGTGGAAATCATAACAATGTTGCTTTGTCAAAGGAACTCGTTCGTATCACACGGCATGGAAAATATGGCCTGATTATGGATAAAAGTGATTAACACTTTATTTATATTTTGTATCAGGATTCAACATAGTTTATGTTACAATTAGTATAAGAAATAAAACTAAGGAGTCACCTCTGATGAGGTGTGACACAATTTGCTAATACAAAGATTGGTAATAACAGTTCGTTTACGTTACTTGATAGATTAATTCATCATAGGAATTTCAGTGTATAGGATTGAATCAATTGATTGTGAAAATATTTAGACTACTTCTAGAAGCTATGGATTGTAGAATAGGGATTGGTCACTGAAAATAAAGATGGACGACTGGAGGGTCATGTCATTGTAACGTTTTGTGTATGTTCGTTTGAATAGCCAGCAGACCAATTCTTTTTGCATTGATTCAACAATGTAGCTGAGCTAGCCATGTCTAGTCTAGTCACAAAAGCTGTTCTCAACCAGTCACACTATCATAGCTGTTAAAAGTTTTCATTTCTTTATGACTTGGACAATGAGTTTTTCTTGTAGTTACGGTAGCCTACTGATGATATGTGTTAATATGTTCAAATACAGTGCTTGCATAACCTGATTACAACGCATTGTTTATATTTCCAGATGGCTTTGTTCGAGTGGATTCGATCATACCCGTTTTGAGTTCATCGTTTCCTGGCATATCAGTTGATGTTATAGAGCGGATAGTCAATGGCAATGACAAAAAACGATTTGAGCTGAAACTTATTAACTCAGTATGGATGTTGAAGGCAACCCAAGGGCACACTGTTCAGGTTGCTTGTTAGCGTAGTTAGCATGAGTAAAGCATGCTTTATGACTACGGTTAAGTTGGATAATGGATATGCATTTTTTTTAATCCAGTCCAGACTTCATCATCAGTCCTCATCTCCGCCTGCGGCAGATTGCGCATCAACATGGCTGATTTGCTTCCAAGAGTGGCGATTTTGAGCCAACTCGCTCAGTGTCGTCAAGTTGAGTCCGGTCCATGATGGAATGTTGTCTTGCCATCGTTTTGGTTGTCTGCCACGTTTTCTTTTTCCTTCTACTTTGTCTTCTGTGCAAACTTTGCTGATTCCGAATTGTGATCTTTTAGTGTGTGGTCACAGCGGTAAACCATAGTCTCTTCGTGGGAAAATTGTAACATAAAGTTCCCGGATCCGTTTGTCTGCATGTAGTGACCGAAAAAGAAACACTCCTTGAAACGTCTATTCAATAAGTGTATTCCTGTAAAATTAGCCCGCGGCTATCGAAATCGAGATGCAACGCCTTCAGGGGCGGCGCCAGCCAAAAATAAGTGGGGTGGAAAAAATATTTCGAGGTAATATACTAGTACCGTAAAGTATGGTCACTAATATTACCGATTACGATGTGATTTATTGCAGCTCGGTTGTGAAATTTATTGAAAAATAAACAAAAGATATTGCAAGGGGGCAAAAGCTCATTTTCCATTGAAAGCACTCTGAATTATGAACAATAGAATAGATAAAACGGAAGTGATCAGTTTCATAAAGTACGAAGGTATCAAAAATTACCAAAATCTTGGTGACATATCAAAATTCAGTTTTCGCTGGTTATAACCAGTGTTTTAAGGCGTTTTATGGTGCCAAACGCTCCCATACATTTCCTCTGCGGTCCATAGAATTGCCGACTATACGATCTTGATGTTAGCAAGCATGTCGTTATTTCATGTGATAGAGCTGCTGCAATGATAGGCGGCCTTATAAAAAATTATTGGGTGGCCCCTTAAACAGAATTTCAAAAAGCCTCGCTATTACCCAATAATACCTATAGCCATAGGTTAAGAATCACTTCATTAGAGTTTTATTTTGGGCTCGCAGGTCAGCTTAAAAGCTTCCACCAATTTTTGAAGATCAGTGTTATCGGCAATGTCTCGCTCACTGCTGATCTGCACCAGATGTTCAAGTCTTTGTGATGACATGGAAGCTCGCAGATAATTGTTTATTATCTTAACTTTGCTGTGGATACGTTCACAAGATGCCACAGTCACGGGCAAAGTAGCAACAATAGCAATAATTTGAAACAAATCGCTGTACAAATGATTGAGATCGTTTTGTTTAAACAATTTCAAAAGTGAAGGCAAACACAACCACGGGGTCTTGGTCAATCCATTTTGGTGCTTTTCAAATTCTAGTTTCCACTTTTGACAATTAGCTGACCTCAAAAAGAGAAGATATTGCTGTCCAACTTGATTTTCATCGAAATTATAGAATTTGGCTAAATATTCAACTTTAGGCGAATTTGATGGAGACATGTGCGTGGGATAAAATGCAGCTGCATTTGACATTAATTCACAGGCTTGATCTGAGTAACGCTTTTTAAGTTCAGTTTGCATTCTGTCAAGAAAGGGATAAAAAAAATCTCTTCTTTACTTTTCTGTAATGGATTCAGATTCACTCCATGGAAGACTGTTGCAACCTGTCAATAATGTTTGACCATCTCGGAAATGGCTTGGTAGGTAGCGGCATCGCTTAGCCGGCGTGGTGGTTTCACTGGTAATTTGATTTCTATCCGCAAACAGCGATGAGTTGAAAACCAACTTGTTAAATACTTCCTTTGAACGTAGTGAGTCAAATGGTCTTGTCAAGTCGTTGATAGCAGCGACTCCAGTGGTGAGATCCATTTCTTCACTTTGTAAATAATCTGAAGCATGTTTACTTAACGAAAAGCATTTATGAAGAATAAGACTAGCAGTAACAAATTCAATCTGCTTAATGCGGAACAACAAACCAGTAGCTACACCATTACCTTCGTTTGACATTTGTTGGAACATTGACAGCAGTGCTGGATATACATTAATAATAACATCCAGATTATCTGAACGTGCAGACCATCTAGTATCAGATAGCGAGTGCAATGCAATTTTTCCAGACGTTATTCCCTCCTTTTTCAAATGCTCTTTATACAAAAAATGTCTCTTGGGAGAACAGTCCATAAAGCGGTAGATGTCACCAATTGTTTCAAAAATTGTTTTGACTGTCGCCACGTTTTCAACACTGTGCTCAAGCACAAGATTTAATCGGTGTGCAAAACAATGAAAATATACCGACAGTGTGGCACCCGCTGCAACTAGGTGTTGCTGTACACCTTCATCCTTGCCTGACATGTTGGCAGCCCCATCAAAACCTTTGCTTATTAGGTCTTTTAAAGGAAGTTTAACATCACTCAAACTTTTACAATGACATCCGCTAAAGATTTTCCAGTCAAACTGGATATCTGTACAAGCTTCAAACATCGTTCTTGTATTTGAAAATCTGCCACATAACGTATTATGATAGACATGTAGGCATTTTTATGTGATGTCACCTCATCGCATTCAATTGAGAAGTACTTGGCAGCACGCACTTGATTGCAGATAACATCAGTTACAATATTGCTACAAATACTGAGCATGTCATTTTGGCTGACATGAGAAAAGTATGACACATTTTGAGGGTGCTTTTCTATCCATTCTTTAAGAGGCATGTGGTATTTCGACAGAAACTGAAGTTCTTCAAGAAAGTTTCCCTTGTTTTTAGATGAGTTTGATTCGTCATGTCCACGAAAGGCGACATTCTGCTTCGCTAGATGGCGTATAACGTCGAATATTACCTCCACGATATGACGATTTTCGTACCTTTCTCGTTCTTGTCTCCCCCTCAATTCGCGAGCTGCTTCATTTAACTGGATATCAACAGGCGTCACTGACTTAAAGTTTTGCATTCGTTCCAAAGATAGCAAATGCATTCGTGATTTCGCATGTTTTGCAAATTTTCCAGTTCCACCGGAGGCATTTTTCCAGTTTTTGAAACCCGTCTTTGTAAACGTGTCTTCTGAGCAGCCAACTGCCAACACAAGAGTGTTAGCTTTGCTTAACTGATGGCAATCCAGGATTTTATGCTTAACTAATGGCAAATTGTTTTTAACTTCTTGTTTTTTTACTTGGGAATTCGCACATATAGGTCTACTAATACTTTATATGTGAATAATAACAGCAATATTAAACCATTTAAATTAGGCTAACATGTGCATTGTGCAAGGTTTAAATTTCTTCGACGATTAAAATAAAACTTTTCAGCTTCGCTTTCATGACTTTTAAAATGTTAAATGCATTTATACGCTATTCCGATATTATAATGCTTTACAGTTTCCTATCATTAGTTTGTTCTATTAAATTTCAGGTAGGGAGGTTGACCTACCGATAAATTGAAACTCAAGCAAAAGAATGCTGCTACATAAACTGTAACATTACTGTAAGTGTAGCCTATAACTGGGATAACTCAATGCCATAGCGATCAGAAAGCGATAAACTTACCAAGCGTGCCAAAACATCGGCAAATAAAACAGAATGCAGCATCTTTCGAAGTCGAGTACTCCATGCACCCACCCAAACTCTGAATACCATTTCTTTTGAAATCGGTAATTCTTTTTGCACTGCTCCGACTGCGGAAAAACTATCAGTGGCTGAATCGGGCCAGATTTAACAACAAATTCGCGATTATCGCTGTGTATCACTTCAGACGCTGGATCCCTTTCAGACATTTCGATAAATAGCAAGACAGCGATATCCCAATTAGGCTACCTCTTCGAGCCAAATAAAATCGACCTTCACTTAAACTTAACTCATGAATGATTACTGATTTAAGATTTTGACTTCTGAGGGTGGCCATCGACTCTTTCCATTAATTCTATATTTTGATTGTTACGTCACAATTACGGAACAAACAAAAACGTGGTGAACTAGCAAACACCACAAAAGCTTGTGTCTCAGCTGTGACGTGACAAAAGCCATCACCTCAAAATGGTAAAATTAAACTACAATCATCAATCAATACAACAGAGCGATAACAATAAAGATTCTTCATTTCTTTGTATAAGTCAATGCTGCAAAACTAATAGTAATTCATACGTAAGAAGTTGAAATTGATTTATGACGCTGTCACTAGGCTCCCCTAACCCCCCGCATACACCCCCCCATGTTTTCTCATCGGATCTCGACGAATTACAAAATCGACTCTAAATAGGAGTGGGGTGGACATGTCCACCCCAGTCCACCCCGTGGCGCCGCTACTGAACGCCTTACACCTCTAAAAACTGTCACTACGATACAGATTACTTGGATAAAAGACGGAGGATTTGTCCAGCTAGCAAGCACCAAATAAACCAGTTAAATGTGCGACCGACTTCCAACAAACAACTTCAAGAATGAATCAGAAAAATTTGTGATAACTCAAAGGCACGTCAGCAGTAGAGTGACGCAATATTTCATGTTTAAACAGGTTTCAAACCGAAACAGGTTTGACACAAGTCTTACGAACGATGGTGCAATTTTGGCTCATGTTTTAGGAATTTCCATGACGTAATATTCAGTAGACTTGAACGGTTTTTTATGACGTTTGATTAGGTGAACAATTGTCTGGAACAGTGTGGCCAAACAGTTTTAAAACTTTTGATTTTATTATTGCTGCAATTGGATGTAGTTTTGTCATAGTTAGAAGATCTTCTATTTTCGTGTGATACTGATCAAGTAACCTTTTTTTGGTCATGCTTCTCATGATGTGATTTTGGAAGGTAGTGGGTTTTTTCATTGTTGATGATGTCCAATTTACGCATTCTAGACTGTACAGCACGACTGGTAAAACGTAGGTGTTGAAAATTTTTGCTTTCAGTTTGATTGGGAGTCTATTGGATGTTAGAATCTTTTTGTTCTTTTCAAATGCTGCCCAGCCTAAGCCAATTCGATCCAGTCCAGACTTATGTCTTGCTATATCCAGACTTATTCAAACTCAGGTGGTTGAATATTGAGATTAAGTGGACTGGCGGTCAAGGGAACCAGTTTTTATATCCACCTTTAGCCATACCATAAATTGTTTTTTTTTAAGTCACGGCTACATACTCAATGCAGTGCCGAAGGCTTAGTCTAATGAGAACCTTATCTTCTCGTTCCCCGAGGCTTGAATCAAGTATGGGACTCACCTTTACCTTTACATACTCTTAAGTTGTGTCGAGCCTGTGGTCTTTGAAGCATCATACCAAGGCTTTCACCACTTGACTATGCAGCGGACAAAAATGTATGTTCATTGATGCTAGATGATTTAAACCGGGTTCTTAAATAACAATCTTCTGATAAGCAGCACTGCACTGATGCATTATTTCTGTGTCAATAGAAACTTTGTAAATGGACAGTAGGCTGTATATAATTCAGCATACATGTCAGGTTACATGTCTATACATGTCATGTACATGTCAGGCCCCGATAGCTCAATTGGTTAGTGCGTCACTTCTGGAACAAAGAAGCTTCAAGATCAAGCGGCGCTGGTTCGACTCTCGGGGTGTGTGCTTGAGAAACGCACGTTAAGGACTGCTCTCCATTTAGCAGCATCTAGTGGATGGGATAAATCCCCAGCAACAAGACTTCAACAATCGGAAACTTCACTCTGTCAATCTCGGTGACCGGGCCTGCGTCAGTGATTCAAAGCCTCTACGGTACATCTACAAGTATACGAAACATAGGCGCCGACTCCGGGGAGGCGGAGGGGCGGCGCCCCTCCGTGAATTTAGCTCGGGGTGGCTGCCCCCCCGCAAATTATTAAAAAAAAATCCTAAATCAAATGTTTCTAAGTTCAGATTTGCGTTAGTTTGACCTTCATTGCGGATCGATCTCAATTAAAAGATCTACTTGTTGCAACAAGAGCGCTGCTCCTAAGATAACAAAAGAAACAGAAGTACGGTAGCTGATAAACGCCAGCATGGTGCCGTTGAAGCAAACAATGATTGAAAAACGTTTTTCTTGATTTCTTCCGCTTTTTTTTGTCTTGGAGTGTCAATAACGAGGTGCAGTTTGCTCAGTTTAGTATCTACCCGTATTAAGAGCTAAAGTTCAAAGTGACCAGCATATAATTCGAAGTAGCCTCTTCTTCTTCAACAGATTGATCATGTTTGATCAGCTGTGATCTCCCTTATAAACTGCCTCCATTTTGTTCTGTCTTTTGTTTTTATTAGTGCTTCCGGCATGCTTTTTATTCCTGTAATTTGCTTGATATTGTCAAAATATTTCATTTTTTGTCGTCCTTTTGTTCGTTTGCCTTGCACCATCCCAGTTAACATTGAATTTTCCAACGAGTTGCTTCTTGCAATGTGTCCGAAATATCTCAATTTTCTAAGGTTAATGTTGTTTATCAGACTCCATTTATCGTTTATTTGTTGGGAAACAAATTCATTTGTTTTTCTTTCCATCCAGCTGATACGTAATAGCCTCCTGTGACACCACATTTCAAAACTTTTTAACTTTTTAATGTCACGTTTTTTGCATGTCCAAATTTCACATCCATATGTGGCAATTGGGAAAACGAGAGTTCGCAGCAATCTTAATTTTGTGTTTTTACCAATTGATCTCTGTTTCCACACCACACAAGTAGCCTACAGGCCTCGAAATTCGTTTTTGTTGACGGCGGACAAACGTGTCCGGTCTGAGCAGTTATCTCAGCGGACAAATTCAGTCTCATGGCGGACACACCAGTTTTAGCCGTCGATCGTCATGCTTAATCACTTTATCTTGATAATAATTTTTCGCCATTTCAGAACTCTAACTACGGTTTTAGAAGGCTTTTTAAAAAATCAGTAAAGTCACTCTGAAAGGCTTTCATCAAACCAACTACTTGCGCTTGAAGAGTCAAAGCGCCGTGTAGCTGGTCAATACGTCACGTAACTGATTAACTTCCACCGAACGAGGTCGTGTTGCTTATTGCGTCACAATGCTCTGGGCAGGAGTCGGAAAATTTCTACGCTACTACACCAACGCTACTATTTTCTGCTGTGCAAAGTTTTACAGGCTTTTTTCTTTAAGTTTATTTTTGCGTGTCATGTGAGCGAAAGTGAATTTTCCTTGGGTCTTTTCTTTTTTACTGTAATACCAAAACTTAATAAGTTTTGTTGCATCTTGCTGTAATAGCCTACTCGTATAATCTAATTTAGCAACCAACCTTGCCGTATCATTATTACTTGGAGACAGGGCCGGATTTAGACCATGAGAGGCCCTAGGCTATTCCATTTGTGAGGCCCCTTCCTATTTTTGAGCTCAGAATTTCTCTCTAAACAACATCACATGTCATCGCTTAATGTTAAAAATATGAGTGCATTAAACTCTTCGTTCTTTTCATTTTCCGCATTCATGGGTGCAAATTTGTAGGCTAATTAAAAGAATAAAAATTTAGTTAAGGCAGTTTTGCTTTTAATTTTATTTCTTTAATCAAACAACCGTTACAATAATTGTAAAGTTTATTTACGAGGACATAAGAAATAGTTACAGCCATCAAATAGAGTAAGACTAGCCTACCACATTTTTTTTCTAGCTTTCGTCAAAGCAAAATCATGCAAAAGTTCATCAAAATTTATCTGTTTAAGTT
The DNA here is from genome assembly GCF_918807975.1 of Aplidium turbinatum. Lineage (NCBI taxonomy): Eukaryota > Metazoa > Chordata > Ascidiacea > Aplousobranchia > Polyclinidae > Aplidium > Aplidium turbinatum. The sequence continues at coordinate 55,282,210 of NC_137472.1, forward strand.
TGTCACTCTCAATGCACAAAATGGTCAGTGCGGACAACCTTTCTTGAGACATTGTCGATCTCAGTTTATTTTTGATGCTTTTGACTTTTAAGCCTTGAGAAAGACCTCTCTCCTGAGCAGTTAGTGACCATTAAGCTTAGAGACAGTCTTAATATTGCTTCCACATTAGAAAAGGCAGTGTTAATTTTTTCCTTGCACATAATTTCATAAAGGTCTCCATGAGACAAGGAAATAGATTGCTCTTCTGTGCCGGTAAGCCCTTGGTTTTGTGTTTGTCTCACGTACAAATGAAAATGTAGAAGTTCATCAGTAAGTTTCGGTTCAACATCTTCCGGATACGCTTCCTTAAAAGTTCTACGCCTCGTACAATTTCTACCTTAGTTGCTTTTTGATTACCGGTACCAAGAAAGAGGAACATTTCTGCAATATAGAGTAAGACTAGCCTACCACATTTTTTTTCTAGCTTTCGTCAAAGCAAAATCATGCAAAAGTTCATCAAAATTTATCTGTTTAAGTTTGTCACTCTCAATGCACAAAATGGTCAGTGCGGACAACCTTTCTTGAGACATTGTCGATCTCAGTTTATTTTTGATGCTTTTGACTTTTAAGCCTTGAGAAAGACCTCTCTCCTGAGCAGTTAGTGACCATTAAGCTTAGAGACAGTCTTAATATTGCTTCCACATTAGAAAAGGCAGTGTTAATTTTTTCCTTGCACATAATTTCATAAAGGTCTCCATGAGACAAGGAAATAGATTGCTCTTCTGTGCCGGTAAGCCCTTGGTTTTGTGTTTGTCTCACGTACAAATGAAAATGTAGAAGTTCATCAGTAAGTTTCGGTTCAACATCTTCCGGATACGCTTCCTTAAAAGTTCTACGCCTCGTACAATTTCTACCTTAGTTGCTTTTTGATTACCGGTACCAAGAAAGAGGAACATTTCTGCAATGTCACCAGGGCCGTAGCCAGACCGCAGAGCAAGAGGGGGCCAAAAAAATTTAAATGATTTTAGCATTTTAAACTCTTGAATACCGGTATCCACAAAAATTGCAATATATCAGATTAGTGTTAAGGCCAACACTGGTCTCTTATTTTATCTGCTGGTTAAATGACGGCAACCATATTACAATGACCAACGTAACTTGTTGTATAAAGAGTGGTAGGCTATGCTTGTTATGAGCAAAAACTTTAACTGGCTCGAAGAAGCTAGTGCCGAGGATTTTGATATATATGATTACATTCCGCCTATACACCCGTGAGCTCAGTAGCGTAGCCTGGAATTTTGAAAGGTGGGGGTTTTAACGGCCAGCGGGCGAAGCCCGACGTCGACACCCAGCGGTGGGGGGTCTGGGGGGCCCCCTCAGAAAATTTTGAAAAATTACTTTGAATTTGATGCATTCTGAGAGCATTTTCAACAAAAATTTGGGTATGAATATTACTGTAAAATGGTTCTGTCCGGTGCCATAGCAAAAGGATAAGATAATGTTTTCTTGGGCATTTTTCGGTAATAAAGCTAAGTCTCTGTGTTTTCTTGTTGCTAATTCTTGGCTGAGATATTTGATATTGGCAAAACTCGCTCTTTTAGTGCAGTTTCGTTTAAAATTAGGCAAACTTTGTTTTACAGACATAGAGACTGAAAGCATCATTTTAAATATCGTGACGTCACACGCTTGCCAAAGGGGGAGCGTTGTAACCCCCCCCTCCCCCCCTTGGCTACGCCACTGCGTGAGCTAGTCTACTGCAATCGCGGATGTTTGGATCCAAACCGTCTCACAAACAAGTCTAAATCGATAGATTTCGATACAGAATGTTCAAAGGCCATAAGCACCAAGTTTGCCTGTCTTGGTTGTAACATGCTCCGTCTAGTCGCTGGTGGGAGCGTCAACCCTTGTTAATACTGAGAATCCACACTCACAAACGGCAGTGCTAGATCCAAATGTAGCAATATCTGCTAATCATTATAATTGTAGCTGTTGCTCGAGAATGTTGGGATTTTGCCATGGGGGGCGAAATTTTTTTCAGGGGGGGGGGCGAGGCCCCCCTGGCCCCCGGCTGGCTACGGGCCTGAATGTCACTGTACACATTAGCTCTTCTTCTTAAATTGGCTTCAAGTGCGTCGAGCATAGGGATAAAGGAATTTATTTTAAATCTTTTCTTTGAAGAGAGTTCGCTTAAAGTGTCAGGTGCATTTCTTTGTCTCCTAGTGACAGCTCTGTAGTTAATATTCGGCAAGGTTGCTTTTGCTTGCTGATCAAACTCGTCAAACTCATCTCTAATTTCGCTTAGAAAGTCTGTCAAACCAGTTGTGTATAGAATTTTCTACTCTAAAAAGCTTGATATAGCCTATATGGTAGGGTTTAAACTTGTCAAGTTTTTAAAAGAATTACAAACTTCGAAACCGAATTTTGAGGCCCCTGGACGTTGAGGCCCTAGGCTTCAGCCTGCCTAGCCTATTGGTAAATCCGGCCCTGCTTGGAGATCAAAGCCAGACATTGTGACGTAAAACGTGAACTAAATTGCGCGTGATTAGTGTAGAAGTACCTGTACTCCTATCGATTCTTAGCGAAGAATTTACCTTTGTTACGCTGATTCAATGTCATCAATCGTTGAAGCAACGTAAGAATCCAAAGTTTTCCTCCTTGAATGGAAGCTAAGGGATACAGGATTCACATTTTCTAGATGCGCGCTAGAATGCGCTGGAAAATATATTATCGCAACAATTGTTCGTGCTATGCAATGACGATTTGTATCGCTAGTTCCTGTGCTATTTCTCGGCTGACAAATATGACCGATCTAGATGTTACTTCCCGCGGACATCACATGCTGGGACGGCGGACATGTCCGCCGTGAATTTCGAGGCCTGAGCCTACTTTATAAAGCTTGGCGATATACAATGGCAGATAGACGCTAACAAACATCAATGCTGACAAACAAACATCAGGATTTTGAATGTAAGCAATGGTCGGCTAGAAAGTTTGCCCCCCCCCGGCAATTTTCAAAACCCGGCGCCTATTACGAAACTGCCAGGATTAAGCTCTGCAAGAAGCTTTCCCAGTCCGAGGATAAAGATTCAATTAATCAGGTGCAGGAATCAATGACTTCACACGATTGCATTTGTCTTTAGGATTTTGGTAAAAACTTTGCTGCAGCGTTTGATAGAATATTGTGTCGGAGCATTTGAAATTATCTGTTTGCAGGTTTCTGATCTCAGCTTAAACAACATAACCGATCCGTACAAATATGAAACTGTACTTCATGGTACTTACATGAAAAATTGGCCGAGTATTAAGGAGGGTGGATTGAATCGCATGAAGGTATTGCCTTTCTCATTGACAAAAATAATATATACTGCTTTTTGACAGATTGAAGTAAAACGAGTGATTTTTGTTATTCGGCAGCCGATTTCGGCAAGGAGTGACAGCTATAAACAGCTGTTCTAGTAAGTAGCTACTCAGCCTTGTGCTGACAGCCCTGAAGAACGCTCCTTTCTAGTTTCTACACAACGAGTGTTATTTATTGCTGGTTTGCATGCTGAAAGCAATTTTACATTATTTTAAAGTTAACAAGACAAGAAAGGCAATGTTTGTGTCTACCTCTAAGAATGCCATTTAGTGTCCTGCAAAAAAACAGATGCATGCTTTTGGTAGGTGTTGAACTTATATCTTTTTGGGTACGGCACTGAAATTGCCAATAAATTTCCTTACTTCTCAGCCAATAAATTTCTTTACTTTACCACCATTTACTTTTGCCAAAGTTTAAATTAAATTGCACAACATGAAGGATGATGTCTGAATGAAGAATTTTGTTCAGAGAACTCACATACACTTTGCCATTGGTTTACCCGGAGACAGCAATGTCATCAGTGGCATGCCAACTTCTTGTGATGTGGTCATTTACATCAACATGCAAAAAGCTATGAATGGTGCGTATGCTACGTATTTCAGCTTCATCAGAACGTGAGACTTGTTTTAACATAATTTCTTTTGAAAGGTTGAAACTTTGAACTTGATGTTTTTGGGTTCATGCCAGGGCGAAATTGACTTTTTTTTTTATGCTCAATACATTCCACCAGAATTTAGTTTCACATTCAATATTGTTTCGCTTCCCAGTTCCCACACAGACGACTGAATTCCCATTTATTTTTCTTGTATGGAGGCATGATAGTAGTGATGAAATTGAAATAAATTTCTGACAAAGCAAACTCATGAGCGTAGGGTCGGAGAAATCAGAAAGAGAATCCACACACCAGTTCTGAGGGGAAGTGTTTCTTGTTTGTTTTACATTAAGGTTTGAATAGTGCTCCAGCACACTGGATTATCATTTTGTTTTGAAAAATGCTTTCTAAATTTACAAATTTGTTTTCGACGCGCAAAAATTAGTTTAGACCACATAACGGTGTATGTGATTTATGCATCTTTTTATATTGATTTTATAACTTCAATATTAATTCACTCTAGGTCTCGTTTGTTATAAAATTAACATTTTCGACCTTGATTGAAACATCGCTAACGTTGAGTTAGGGTTTCTGTCAGCTTCTTCTGTCAATATCTTCTTACAGGAGGGATTCGTTTCTATGAATCGACAAATAAGGTAATCTTAAGTGAAGGCGACAGCCAGGGAAGAATACGTACAAGCTTCTTCAGCAAAGTGGTCCAACTTCGGCCAATAAGTACGTATTTATATCACGCTCTAGGCCTACTATGTGCATTGGTCACACAAACGGCTGCTTTTCCTCCGAGCAGGCCACAATCGGATGAGGCCTATTCTCGTGACTTCATGGAACTGCCATGGATTTCTGCGGGTATTTTTAATGCGCACGATTCCATAATAATTAGCGTTCACATATCTCGTATTTTACATGCCAGGGGCAAGAAGAGAATTTTTTTTTTGAAATGATTGCCATTATGATTATTTATTTGCGTCAGACAAAGATGTCCAGTGAGCAAATGCACAGTGAGCCACTTTGGATGTCTTCAGTTTAAAAGCTCACTAAATAGGCTGTCTACTGTTACAAATTTACATACAATGAGCGTTGGAAGAGTTCAAGTATTCGGAACGATAACAACAATCAGATGACATAAGGTCTGATATAAAGCGATTTGTGGAGTGTATGCAACGGTTGATAAACGAAAACATGTTTCTCCTCAATAAAGCATCAAACGTTGTTATATTTATTAAATTTAAAGTGTACAGTACACTTGTGACTAAAGTTAGGCTATACAATGACTTTTAAATCCTATCTTTCACCACAATCGGAAAGAGCACAGGAATGTGATTTGGGGCAATTTATGACATTCAGTTTCATGTTTGATTTCCGACATCAAAGTGAAAAATATCACTTGCTATCAGAGCTGTGGAGTTGAAGGGATTTTGGCGTGTCAGGATTACGCCAAATAAAAACGGAGGGGTCGGAGTCATGTATTTTTCGCCTGATCACAACTCTGCTTGCCACTATAGTTTAATAGGGGGTCTTGTAGAAGCGACATGCCAATTCTAACTATACGCGTACATTGCAGTAGTTTTATATATATATATATTTTTTTTTTTTAATTGATTTTAAATTTTGTTGCTTTAACTCAGTGGAAAAGTGACAAAAATTGTCATAAATTGTTATTTTGGGCTCAAACTTTGTAATGATACGTCGCCTGGATTTGATTTGTTAAATTTCGTCTGAAGAAAACATTATTGACCTATTGTGTTGTTCGGTTACACTCAAATATTTCTCATTTACTAGTTTCAGGATTGTTCGCTAGTTTCATGCAGCCTAACAGGTCACACTGAGAGTCACTCAGCCATTTCTTTTATGACAGAACAATAGGCCTATACCTTTTTTTAAATTTTGATTATTTTTGTATTGTAATACTGTTACTAAAAATGTTTTTACTCGTATAGTCTTGTACTATTTATTGGCTTGAACTTTTCTCTGTTGCACTGAAGTTTAAACGCCCTTGCTACAAGAGTTTATTGATTTTAAAAGTTTTTCCTATTTTTAATCACCCGGAATAAAGTTTATATTTGAATAAAAAACCACAGGACTTCACTTGAGGATCGCAGCAGCACATGATTTTTTTTTTCTTTCATTAATATTACTCAACATCAGCCTATCTTGTTTCAACGTAATTTGCCGATGCTTGACATTTGTCACATTAAGAACTGGGAAGCAGCTGACTCGATGACTGATATAGTCTTTCGCTGCTTCCTGTCTGTTGTGGTAGCCTATTTAGATAGCTATTTTATTCGTATTGTCACAACAGACAAAAGAAAAGGTTTCCCTCTCTTCTCTCTCTCTCTTGTAAGCTTAGTTTAAATGGCAAAATCGTCATTTCCGTAGGGTGGCAATTGACTTGTAGACCGTATGGTCGTTTCGTTGTCTCCCAGTCGGTATGGGAACTTGTGTAACTTTGCATTGTGTACATTAATTGCATATTTCAAACATGGAGACCTATGTTCCTGTTACTGACAAATAAAACATTGATTGATTGATATCCTCCCTCCAGAGTTTTGAGATTCAAAACAGTGATAGGCGCATCTAACAGCTTATTGCAATAGATGTCTTCAAGAAATTTATGCTATTGTTTGCTTTCACAGGACAAGAATTACTCTTCCCGTCAACATAGGACCGAAAAAGTTAACTGTCATTCAACACCTGCACGTTTATATTTCACTCTATTGTTGTATTTTAATGTATTTGTTGTACCTATTCTTCGCTTTTATTTGCAATATTATCATTATTTGTTCGACTTAAACGGTTTTTATTGTTCCGCTTATGACTAGTATTCCTGTGCCATTTCTAGTCACCAAATCAGTTTGCATACGTTGAATCAATGTAAAAAGGATTAAATGGTTGGCTGCGTCGTTATCATTGACATTACATTGAAGATTTTTGAGTGGTAGCTATATGATATTTTACAAGAATTGAACCCCGGTTTTGTGTAGATTTAGCATGGTTTTTGAGTTGAGTTTATGCCTTAGATTAAATTTACTGGTGATTGGAAGCCTAGTAAGTTGGTCTAGACCAGAGCGTGTTTAAATCATTTTTGAATTGACATGTTTTCACATACCAACTAAACTTTTGCGACTTCATATCTCTTACTCAAAATTTGAGAGCATCAATACTAGATCATTATTCTCTCCAGGTCCACTTTTAGAAAATAGACTAATGAAAAGTCAAGGCTAGAGACACGTCAAGTTGGAAAAATAGAATTTGTTGGTGGTTACTGCAAAGAAAAAAATTTCAAAATTGTTTAGTAACTATTAAAGAAAATGCGATTTAAAGAAATGTTAGAAATTTGCTGAACCAACAAGTGGAAAGAGAAATGAAGTACAAATTGACTCTTATAAAAAGTAAACTGTTCTGGACTAATTTGCAATTGATTGTTATTAAAATAGAACTTTAAATCGTATTAAATTTTTATCATTAAATTGTCCCTAAACTTAAAGGTTGACTGTTAGCCTCAGTTATGCGTCAATTCAAAGCCGATAGTTTTTTTACAATAAAGACAATAACACTAACCTTCGTGTTTGAATCATCGGCTTTGAATTGTCGTGATACCGTTAACCTCACTGTTTTTTTTTAAAGTAATGTTGTTAGACGTACTTACATCAATTATAATGTAGGCTACTGAAATTGATATCATCGATACTGCTTTTTTGTAACCTTAACTTTTTGTGGAAACTGTTACAATAATAATCTTCTGGATTTGCTTTTTAATACTGTACTTGTTTTTAACTTTTTATAATCTACATAGGCCACTTAATATCGTTGCTGCAAACACTTTATTTCTCTATGAAATCTGTAAATAGTCCTTTACCTTATTTCAATAAATGTGTGTGTATTAGTTGTTTTTGTGATGTTGTTGGGTTCAGTCGTGTTCTCATTGCTTTAAGAATTGGCGCTCCAGTTGTTTCAGGAACGAGGAGGCGACTGATTCTTAACTAATTCATCTACTTGTTAAAAGTATCAGGTTTGGTGGCCGTGCTTAACTATATTTATCGATGCATATACCGCAATATTAGATCTTTTCATGCACGTCTTAAACCATTATGGTTTTGCCACCTTTTCCTTTTGTTGGTTTTGTTACTGTATTTCTTTTTCACAATATCATTTCTTTTGCATTCTGACAAACAAAAATAAATTGTGGTGACATTGCAAATCCATTTAAAATACTAAAACTTGTTTTATTTGTGATTCTCATAAAGCTTTTGAATAATCAAACTTTATCTAAAAAAGTAAATAGCACCTATGTTTTTTTTATTACCGTACACTTAATTATATCTCAATTTTTATTATTTTTCTGAATTCCTATGGTCACACTGAGCCGGTGTTATGTAACTTTTTGCCTCGCCGAGTCATTTCTTTGACATCAAAATTTCATTTTGTTGTCTGAAAGACTTCTTAATTTAACATGAAGCAGAAGACTGAAACGAGAAGCAACTCGTTGTTTGGTCTTCCTTTCGAGAAAAGCAATAGTTTGTGTGAACTCCTTATTAGCTCAGTTGGTTGAGTGCTCGACTTGTACACGAAGAAACCACAAGATCAAGCGGTGCTGGTTCGGTTTCCGGGGTGTGCGCTTTGAGCAACGCATTTCAGACTGCTGGATTAATTCACATACAATGCATTTCAACAATCGGAAAACTTCACTTTGTCAATCTCAGTAACCGGACCTACGTCAAGAGCCTCTACAAGTATGCGAAACTACCAGGAATAACCAATCAAGGCTTTGTCAGTCCGAGGATAAAGATTCAAAACCAGCCAACCCGTACAACGTGAAGGAATTTGGCGCTTTTATTTAAGAAAATATTCCGTGAACAAAGTGCATGGAGAATCAGCGCAAACTTTCTTCGTAAGGACTGCCCTACAGCTGATTTTATTGTTTTTTGTCACCACATCTGAGCTATGTGACGTTTTTTGACGCAATCCCAGCCAGCACGTCAATTTTTGTCTACGTGGATTCACGACATCCGCTGACGTTGAAGCACTGTAAAAAACGATACATTTGCAGACTGGGATATGGCGACTCCCCGAGGCCGTTACATAATATTTGAAGAACTCAAACATTTTGATGACGTCACCGCTCTAGAGGAGTCATCTGAATATCAAAAGGTTTCCTAAAAAACTTGAACAAGTTTTCCGCCGCGGCAACACTTAGAAAAGCCTTGGTCACAAGATCATCCGGGGAACTGAAACACAAAAATATAACTTAAAAGGAACGTAAATATACTATATAGCCTAACAATGAAAACTATTAATATTACAAAAAGTGCTCAATGCCAAGCAAAGCAGAGTGAATTAAATCAAATACTGTAAGTTATAAGTTAGTTATTACTATCTAAACCCTTGACAGCCTGTTTCACCTAAAAGGAGGATCATCAGAAAGTCCTTAAAGGGCGGGAAACCCAAATTCACTTTTTGCGAGTTTTTTGTTTCAGCGTGATGTCATTGTGTACAACATGCGTTTTAGCAAAAAAAAAATCCAAATTTTGTTTCCCTCGTCTCGCTAAGGCCGCTTTTGTTTGATACCCGTTTGCGAGGTCTCGCGCGCATCAAGCTGTGATTCTGTTCGCTGTGACGTCACAAGGTACATATAGTTGTGGCCAAAACTTTAAGACCAGACTTGCAAAAGCATATGGTATGAGGTGGTGACAATGATTGACACTTGGATAAAAACTACAAACCAGTGATTGTTTACAAAGATCCATTTACTTGGTGATTGCACTGCTAGCGCTACTTGTCTAAGTGGCTCCACAATCGTATATTTCTTCTGAGCGATTGAGCCAAGAACAAATTCTTCGTTGTATTTATAATCTAAGATACCTCCTATTCAATGTCATAGTACAACTTTACAAATGGCAACTTACAAAAATAAAAAAAAATGTCTAGGGCGGTGACCATAGGCGTAGCCAGGGGGGGGGCGAAAGGGGCCATGGCCCCCCCCAAATTTTCGAAGTTTGGATTCCGAAGTTGAGCCCTTTGTTGAAAATATAATCAAATTTGTAGAAATTTATAACGTTTTCCAAGACATCTGGCTATTAACACCCCAAGGACTTGTTTTAGACACACAGAAAGACACCAATAAATTTTGCAAATCGTAAATCGCGCAAAATTTACTGGATTTACGTTTCTTTTAACTAATTTGTGGAAGCAATTTCAGAATGGCTTACTCTGTTAGGTTTTTCTGTAGCTGAGTTTTTGGTGTTCTCTAATTTTAGCCGCAGATGTTGCCCGTTCGTGTGTAAGAGCTACCTTTAATAAGTTAATAGCTGTTTATCTGCTAATAAATTTCATACAAATATTACCCTAAAAGTGTTTCCAGAAAGCGCTATAATCCAATATTCAAGTGTAATTTTGCAAAAAATTTTCCGGGGGGGCACGCCCCCGGACCCCCCTAGAAAACGCGTGCCTTCGGCACGCTTTAACTCCCACCAGTTTCATTGCTTCCCCTTGCTCAAGCCACCAGGATACGCTACTGCACATCAGGTGCACATACGTGCATACGCCACTGCACATAAATCAAACACTTTGTCGTTCTCTTCAATTCATCAAATATTTGGCCCCCCCCCCAAATTTTTTTCCTGGCTACGCCACTGGCGGTGACAAAAAAGAGGCAGATGGGATTCTTCCGTGTTAACATCAGGAATGCAAAAGGTTTTTCGCATTCAATCACAAACAAAACAATTAACATCTAATATCAAGGTGTTGATTGGGGTGCATGGTGATACTAATACATTACAAACAAACATTGATGTTACTTCATTAATGATCAGATCTGATGGGATATGTTTGACTTGTTTATCCTTTACTGGAAAAATTGATTTTAGGATACTCCCAAATAGGATATTATGTTTCAAAGTAAACCACAGCACAGAATGTCTCACCTTTTCAAGATTTCTTTGATCGACTTAAAGTAATGGCACAAGTACAACGCACTGACGTAGGAGACCCCAGGGAGGCAACGATAGAAGCCGAACAAGGTCGTCCATCTCGGATCGCTTGAATATTTCAAAACCTTCGAATCGATACGTTCGCCAGCTTTGCTCTTTTTGCTCGCTAATGTGTGTAGAAGTTTTGCAGATTCTTCCTGGGTTGAACCAAATATTGATTTGAGTTAAAGTAACACCGCTTTTTTTCCAGTCATCACTATTTTGTTTTTATCTATCTGTAATCTGTATATACAGCACCGTAGATGAACTGCATAGCCAGCTCGTCTAAATCTCAGTTGCTTTCCATCGAATCAACGCCAGAAGGAGTAGAATCAGTCCAAAAAAGGATAAATATAGGTACTTTACTAGACAAAAATACGATGCCACGCATTCACCTGGTTGTTGCTATAAAGTATTTTTATTCCGGCGTGAGCCAAGGAAACGATGGCGGATACATAGTTGGACGATTGGGCGGCAGATGACTTGGCCCCGATTAATCCTGTAGGTAAAAGATGTTGTAAACGAAATATAACAGACTCAAAAATCCAACGAAAGTATTTTTGCAAGCATGATGTATAGCGAAATTACAAGCAAGGCATACAGGTTTTAATCACACGTCGCTGCCACAGTATATTAAGCAGTAGAATTTTAAATTTACAAATAGTTTCGATATTATTTGATTGAATCTTTGTACTCGGACTAGGATAGCTTAATCTTGGCAGTTTCGCATACTTGTAGAGGCTTTGAATCACTGACGCAGGTCCGGTCACCGAGATTGACAGAGTGAAGCTTCCGATTGTTGAGGTGTTGCCGGGGAATTATTCCATCCATTAGATGACGCTGAATGGAGAGCAGTCCTTAACATGCGTTGCTCAAGCGCACGCCACGAGAGAGTCGAACCAGCGCCTCTTGATCTTGAAGCTTCTTCGCTCCAGAAGTCACGCGCTAACTAACTGAGCTATTTAAAGACCTCCATGAGCTTACGACACTTAGTCTGCACTGAACCTTTATGAAAACAGGTTCGCTTGTCTATCTGTTGGAAGATTGACCAATGAGTACACATCAGATGCAGGGATATCTTAAGAAGGGGATATGAAGGCTTTTATTACGTCTGACAATAGAAGGGCTTTTGTTTATCGTAAATAATCTGTGTTTATCGTAAAATGCCAATTGGCACCAATATTAGTTTAATAAATCTTGTTATGATAACTTGTATTGCGCTATTAGCATCAGACCTGGATAATCACAGCAGGCTCATGGTTGCTTGTTAATTCAACTACCCATATACTTGCTTTACATCTAGCCTACCGCAAAGGCTTTGTTAAAAAACAGCTTACTGGTAACTTTTCTACTGTCTTTGTAAACAAGTATTCTTTAAATATGCTCTACGTAACATTTGCTGACTGTCTTCTGTAGCTCATTGTACCAGCTGCTCTACAAAACTCTCTACGGTTTTAAAAAGAACCACATGTTTAAAGCACTACAAACTACCACCCTGGTAGTGTCATGAGAATAAGGCAATCGCTGCGAGCCTTCGTATCCCCTTCTCTAGATATCCCTGATCAGATGCCATGATTGCCACACGTGAAAGCGTATGTGAAAGCATACGTGAAAGCGTTTTATCCCATTCAGCAACTCAATCTATATTTACATTGATTCAATGTAAAAAAGACTGATTTGCTGGCTGGGTGGACGCTCAAGGCGAAGCAGATAAATAGGCTTTGTTCATATTCTCACTGGTAGCGATGACGTCACACACACTGACAGGGATGACATGACGTCACAAAAAGTAACTGACAACCCAGGTTGATAGAACGTGACTGGCTTGTATCACATTAACAGTAAGTTTTAGCTGTGAATACACATGTATTATTGAAAAAAATATTACTTTAATAGTTTATCATTAAATAGCAAGTTATTTTACAGCACCTCAAAACCATGTAGAACTGTAAAGCTAACATCTATTTAATGTCTTCTGCTCAAATTGCATCTTACCTTTCTTCACCCTATTCTTCTCAACGATGAGATACAAACCTCCGTAACATAAATTTGTTTGTTTTATAAGTGCAGCCAGTTTCTGCTTTTTAGAAATAGTTGCGATGTCTTCAACTGTCCTCCGTATCACAGCGCATCTGTCAAATATGTGGGTGGTGAAATATCGAGGAAATTCTATTCACAAATGTATAGCACTTACAACACCCATCGCCTGCCTACTTCACCTCAGAGCAATAGTGTTATCTACGTATGATAATGATGATGTAAAACTGAGAAAGACGATTGGTGAAGGACATGCTGCAGTGAACTCTTCACTAAAAAGTTTTGACCTTTTGTTTATGTCTGTTCTGTCGTTTTTCAGACAAAATTCAAAGTATCAAAGTTGCTTGAAAGTTGACACCTGCTCAGAGATGCACTACTCGTCTGCACACGTTGAATCAGTGTAAAAATGACGGATATTATTGCCAGGGCTAAACATTTATTCCACGGAATCCAAACCTGCTGCTAACAACGTAGGAACAACATTGCAATGACGCAATTTCAGTGTTGACATTGTGGCATGTTCTTAACTCCTGCACCAGTCGGGTAGCGCCTGCGTTGATTTCCCTGCTGTCCAATATGATGGTCAGCTTCTCTGCAACCAAAAAGGCAAAATGAATACGTGTTGCATAAAGTGGTGAAGTTTTGTAGTTAATCATTGTCAATGAGAATGCGGGTTGGCATACAAAAGGATATACCACACATACTTGTAAGATTGTTCACATTGTCAAAGAGATGAATTTTATCTTTTCAGTTAAACTATTTAAACTTGACAAAGCAAAGTTAAGTCAAAATACACAAGAAAAGTAACAGAGTAAAAGTATCTTTGGTTTTAGAGAAAAAAAACTGAGACTGGTAGAGATCTCACCAATCTTGTGATCTGTTTCACACAATTTGCATCTCAACACATAGCTTCAGGTTAATCGACATAAAACCACGTTAAATCAGAAATGTCGTTACAACGCCAGGTCAAGATGCGATAAAATAGAAACACAAACCTTGCTGGTCTTCAAGTGTGGTGGCAAGGTCAGGAGTTGGTCTGGTAAGTGATACATCTTGGAAGGAAAGTCTAACACATAAATCATGTATCACGCACAGAGCATTTTATGAAGATATGTAGTAAGTGTCTTGTAAAAACGAAACGATTTTCTAATTTTTCTGAGCAATGCTGGGCTCGAAACAGGAACAGAAATGAGATTAAGCAGCAACATGACAAAAATTATTGCCAACACTGGCAAACGCTAACGACATAGATGATGGTTGCTGTACAAGGCAAGCACATGTCCTGTAGTCAAGGTAGATCTATCATGAGATTTTGAGACGAGAGATCATTCTACTTTTGCCTTCCCTATAAATAAAGATGGTAGTACCACAGCGGTTTAGTCATACAAAAAAATAGGTGTAGTGAAAGTAACCAACCACACAGCACCAAGCAACATTCTTCCTAGGTACTAACACAAGGCTGAGTACAATCTAGCACTATGCACTGTATAGTGTATAGGCATTGGCAACCATGCTGGTGTAGCAGCCACAATGCCGCAACACACATATGGCATCACATTTAAAGAACATGAAGATACGATCTTCTTTTACCTTTTATTAATTATTTGCTGAGGTGTCGGCTTGACAGGGGATGGAGCTGTGTGTGATGACGTGAACTTCGCTGTAAGCATGAAACGAAATATTGACTGAATGAATTAAGTCTGATAGTGCTGCGTCACCATAGGAAGCAATATAGCAGTATTGCAAAATACGTTCGTGTCATTTCTATCGAAAGATAGTTTCCAAAAATGACACATTTGCAGCATTTTTCACAACTCAAAATAATACAAGCTAAGCTTTGAAAGCGCTTTTCAAGCAGAAAAGACTCAACAAATTTTGCAAAAAAAATGCAACATAATCAGCATTAGAATCGAAAGAGTCTAATAATGGACGATGGACAGTGGAGAGAAGAAACAACTGTTTGCGATTTGCTATTAGAGACAACAGTTAGAGACAACGACAAATTAGAGACAACTGTTGCAACCAAAAGTACAGCACAACATCTTGAATCGACAGCCAGGAAATGAGAAATTAGTTTATGCTTCTACGCTGAGTCGATGCTGCGAGTAAGCACTAGACACAGGAATGAAACAACATACCGTGATTTTCAGCAGAAACATTCAAGGAAGTGCTTCTCCGCAATTTCTAAACAAAAAATGCTGAATTAATGTTGATTAAAATACAAAATGTTCGACTAACTTAATACCTGAGAAAGCAAATAAATTTCCCAGTTCAACAAATTACAAAACTTCACAAAACTCGCTGAATGTTTCAAAATAGAGAGAATACTTCACAAATTGAGAAAAAAAGAAGAAAATTACTTTAATAACCTTCACTCAAGTCTGGAGAATGTTAATGAAACGGTCAATCAAAGTCGTACTTGACCAATCAGCAAAGTTGCAATATTTGCAGCGTTATAACGTTACCAGACGTTCTACAAAATTTATCTCTTTCAAAGCGCATTTAACGAGTATCGTGTTTATCTTTCAGGTCTAGCAGTGAGTCAGAAAAACGTTATATTAAACAATATATTCAATTATTCATAGACAAGTTACAGCCTGCACAACTGGACCGGTCATACATTTATAAACAGAACACGCCACTGACCAGTCTATCCCGTAGCTCCTGCTGTCTGATCTTCGATTTTCTTAATCTTTCCATCCTTGCCACGGAAGCTGCAGACGGAGAGGTTGACGTGGTTGCTGATGAATCTACAATTTAAAAGTTGCTTAGTCATCATCCTTACCTTTGCTGAGTCATCAAGCTTGATAAACTATACACTGTCGTCTGAGCATAGAAAATCCAGGCCTTAAAACTCGTGTTTTTTTCCGGCAGCCATCGTGGCCTACCGAGAGCTCCTTCTCGGCGGACAAATCTGCGCGCCTGGAGGCCAAAATACAATAACGATAGCACAAGTAAATAGAATTAAACTTGCAACAGTGTTACAATGATCACTTAGTGTTGTTGAAGTCGGGGCGACGTCCTGCTATAGAATCGTTGTACCACGCAATAACTGCTTTATCGGGATTGTAATCCGGTATTGCAGGACCATCTGACGACATTACATTGTTGCAACTACTCGCAGCTCAGAAGATTGTTTCAACTGCATTAAACCGCCTTTCATAAAACCTGACCATTTATTCCGTTATGATGCTGGCTTTTTTTTGCTGAGACTTTTCGGTCATTTGTCTGAAATGACTTTTTTTATTTATTTCGGTCATTTTTTCTGATGAAAATAGTCCTTTAAAGTATAGCTGATACAAACCAAAATTTGCACTTCCTGACTAGCTACAACATTAAGTTTCGCTGAGAAACGTTGTCGTGTTTTATCTGAGAAAAGTTTGAACAGACAAACGTTTCTTCAACGTTCATCAGCGAAACTCAACCTTGCAACACCCGGCCGCAGACATCTTTTATTGCACCGAATTGACTATATATTTTTTCGGACATTTTGACCGAATTGACTGCATTTTTTCGGACATTTTGCTAAAAAATCGGTCAATGACCGATAAATGACCGAAAAAAACAGTTATGATGTCACCATTGAAGGTGTGAAGTCACTAACCCACAGCGGAACATTTCTCAACTATGAAGACACGTGTTTTCCCCTCCGATTTCAACTAACCTAGTTCTCCTTTTTAACAACGATTCAATGTCCGACAACATTGAATCGATATAAAAACAACAACATTGCCAGCCTATGTAAATTATCACTTCGGATTAACACTTTGTTAAAATAAACGTCGGGAATTGCAAACAAGACTTACAGCGCTGGTGATCGCAGCTGGATGTATTCCATTTACAATATATAGGCCTACAATAGCAAATGTTCCCGCGCAATACAATAATGGTGATTATGAGGCGCTGACCTAATTCTGCGTCACTCTTTGATACTACATATTTTCGACATTTAATCCACGATCATTCTAATGCGAAATTAAATAATTGGCTAGAAGAAACCGGCGGCCAAACTTGGCCGACTGAGGAGGTAGCACCGGCGGTCATTTAAGCACTACTTAGCGGCCATGGCCGCGGGTTGCTTTAAGGCTTGAAATCTTTGGTAAAATAAAGACTGAGTTTTATTTCTTACGTGTTTCAGACTCTTGGAGCGTCTTTGCAACATTTATTGATGATGATTGAGGAGTTTTCGAAGTAGAAGGTTTTGCACGTTCACAATCCTCGCTCATTTGCACCACAGCGATGCAATCTTTGCACATCCAACCCTTCGTTGTAAGCACACCTCCGCAGAGCTCACACAAGCGTGCAGGAGACGGGGGTGCATCCGACTTCTCAGGAGCAGGAGGATGCTGATCCCCACAGGCTCGACAGGATCCCTCTGAAGGTGAATTCATCAAAGTACAACGTTGACAACGCCATTCAAGATTTGAGGCAGCTGAGGAAAGCAAAGTTTGTCTTAGACTTGTCTTTTTTTTTATTGTATCCTGGCTTACGTCCGGTGGTTGAAGATTTAGAATAGATCAAGTGGACGAGAAGGTAAGAATATCAATATTTGTGTCAACCTTCAAGCATGCCTTTTGGTGTCTTGCAAAAGACACATTCACATCCACATGCTCATGAGCGGTGTCGAACCGCTGCTCTTTTGAGTACCTTGCCAGGGCTCTTATAACCTTTGTAGAGACTTGTTATAAAAATCAATGACAAAAAACAATCCAACACCAACACGAAACTAAGCGTTTCAACTGCATGATGGAAGAGCTTCATCCAGGCTCTAGAATAGAGGTTGCGTGGTCCAGTGGTGAAAGCGTTGGTAGGACGTCCAAAAGGACGCCGGTTTGACACCATTGAATGGCATGTGCATGTATCTTGGCTAAACGTTTAATGACATGTTGGAAGGTGGATTCCATGCTTGGCGTCATGGTTTCCTCGTCCACTTTAATAATCTAAGTCTTCAACTGGGCATTAGCTTAGATACGACATAAACAAAGGTTAATTGGTGATATTCAGCCAACTGTCGCAGTTCTTCCAGGCTGTGCTCTGTGAGGGATCGAACCCGTCGCATGACAGTTTGCGTTGGTCTTCCTTTGTTGCGTTTGCCTTTGATCAGTTTTTGAGTTACAACTTTATTCAGTGTATTGAGTAATACTGGACTTTTTAACGATGTAGTCAAGTCTAGAGTACCTGTTTCGGCGTCGGTGTCAAAGGATTCTTCGCACATTATTATTCGCTTCCTGCCAGTTTTCTTCTTTTTGTTTTGAGCGTCAAACTTTCTTGACGCAGGAACTTGGTATTTCCTCTGAAAATGAACAAAGCAATCGTTGTGGTATATAAATCCTTAACAAACCCTTTAGATGGAATGGTTCAGCATCACGCTAAACTCATTCAGTCAACTGAATTCTGTTCAGTTCTAGCAAGGTAGTATGTGGTCTACATACGGATTTCTTGGGAGTCTTAAAAACCTGTCCATATAAGAAATAAGCATAGTGTGCAATAAATTTCTCACTTGTTTGTGTACTTATTTGTTTGACGTTTCTCGGCAGTCGACTGTAGCAAGAATAGACAGCGATAGACACGAGTTTCCCCCATGAGGTTGGAGTCATCAGTATCGCACCACTAATTCATGCCACAAAGCTTCATAGTTTGCCATAATTTGAAAGAAAAATCGCTGCCTTACTATTTCCTTGGCTATGGATTGGACATAAACACCAAATCCCTTTTTCAGTGATAAAAACTAATCAGTTTGCTTTCTTCGGCCACCGCATTGCTCCTCTACCTGACCGCGTGTCTTTGGCCTCCTTAACTCATCGTCAGCATCCGCATCTTCCAGAAGAGTGATTTCTCCAAGATCAGGGACTTCATCACATTCATCGCTACCCACACAGAAGCTGTCCTCGAGATAGTCGGACACATCCTTATCTGGAACCTGTTGAAATGACAATTTCAGTTTGTTTTTTTTTATCTAGCTTTACGCCCGGTGGTTAAAGATTGAGATTAAGTGGACGAGAAGGCAAGAAAGCCAATTTTCGAGTCAACTTTCAGACATGCTGTTAAGGGTCCTGCCAAATACATAACCACATGCTCTTGAGCGGTGTCGAACCGGTATCCTTTCGAATGTCGCACCAGGGTTCTCACCACTAAGCTATGCAGCCGACAACAATTGGCCGGGTCTGTTTGAACTAATGAAAGTCATGAAAAAAATTAATGAAAGTCATGACGATTTATATCACGCTGGTTGATTTTATGCATGGCAATCTTTCCCCGTCGTTTGAGCCTCTGTGACTTTCTTTACCACTCCAGGGTAATACAAATTCCCATACAAACTCATTGTAAGCACACTCAACGAAACAAGCAAGTGAAAGAAAACATGCAACAGCGAAGCATGCATTCAAAGGAAACTATTTTCTTCGAACCTGCGAGAAAACGTCCAAATCATTCGCAGCGTTGTAGACGAGTTTGTAACGGCCCGCCAAGGCTTTTGACGAGGGCCGATGATGGTGGTCAACGTGTGGACTTTGTACTGACCGGAGATACATCGCATGCTCGTCTGGTAACTTTCCTGGTCAAGTAAAGTAAAAAAAATCATAATTAATCAAATAAAATTGACTTTAAAAAGACAAACAGCAATCAACAGAAGCGTGAAATATAAAACAACACGAATTAATTTTAATGTCACTTGATTGGTCATGGTCGGTATTATTGAAATCGATCAAGCAACCATAAATAATGGGTCCATGATCTCACATTAGGGGATGCGAAGCTACATATCTCAAGCGCCGATTCGACACCGCTCATGTGCATACGACCGTGTCTTTGGCAGGACGCCTACTGACATGCCTGTCAGTGTGAGTGGACACGGAGATTGGCATGTTTGAATTCCCGTCCACTCAATCTAAATTTTCAACTACTAGGCCTAAAGACGGATACTCAAAAACTGATAATAAACAACGTAAAACGAACATCAATAAACGTTTATACCGTCATGATTATGAAGCTGAGTCAATTGTGTTGCATCATTCATGAAGTCCATCATCTCTTCATCCATAACATCATCCGCTGTATCTTCATCCGAAGACACTTTTTCATCCAAACTCACTTCGGCTTCATCACAAATAAACATTTTCTTCCCATCTTTTGGCGGCGGAGGTCTTGATCTCTGAAAGATACAGTTTACTTAAAAACTGTGAAGATACAAGCAGATAGAAAGCATTTTGTGTTTTTACTTTGATATTATCATTCATCGTACCTTGTCAACAACTGCCTGCGAACAACATTCAATCAACAACTGCCTGCGAACTGTCACAGGTTGCCTCCGCCCAACTCCAACTGACTGTTTGCCTGTCCTTGCAAGCATTGAGCCAGCTGCACTACGGCGCCAACGTGCTGTTCTTTCCCTGAGCCGTAAAGCCCTAAACCCTGGCCATCCGCTACACACAACCACGCTGAGATATCCACCAAAGCAGCGGCTAAAATCAAGAAAGCCATTTGTACGCGCTGCACAAGACCTTCTGGCAGCCTCTGGTGGAAGCCCTAGCAAACAGTGGTGCCACGCGGCATGGTGTGAACAATGGTCAAGCAGCACGTCCCCACTTCGCCAAGTATTCAGATCCCCGTCCGAAAACCAGCTGGGACATGGCCTCTCTAGACTTGCCTCATCAAGGCGTAACCGTTTGCTCACTGGTGTTGGACGCTATGGTGCAGACATGTTACGCTGGGGCTTGGCAGGGAGTGCTGCTTGTGAGTGTGGCGAAATGCAGACGGCAGCCCACATTATCAAGGATTGCCGGCTATACAGACCACCCCATGGTATGGAAGGCCTAATTTCCATCGATGACGACACCAGGCAGTGGCTACTGGCTAACCAACGGATGCCCTGACATATAGCGACAACACGAGAGAAGAGAAGAGGATCGTACCTTGTAAGTTAATTTCTTTGCTGACTTGGGAGCAACGATTAAGTCATCGGATTGGAATTGATCTGAGGTGGTATCATCGGCGAGAAGTAACTGCTTGGGTGTGCTATGACTTGCTGCGTCACCGAAACGAACTTGATCAACAGACATCGAATCCGACGTGGGTTGTCGGGATTTTGAAATCTTCTTTGAGCGTTTGGATTGCAGAGTCAGAACCGGACTTTTGTCATCATCAAGACTGTAGCTTGGTGATGAAGAGGACGTTTCATTCTTCTTCTTTTTAAATGGAGTTGGGATACAAGGATCGGAATCATCATCGGATGAGGCAATTGCAAGTTTTCGAGAACGTTTTTGAAAAATTAACTGAGAAGAAGTTTCATCGCTTTCAGAAAGAGCTGAAAGTTTCATACAAAACAGTTCGTTACAATAATAGTACACAAGTGTTACGATTGTTATGTTACGATTGCACTTATAAGCCCAGAATAAACACATTACTAAACGATATATGTGGTCAGTGGTCTTTCAGGCTTATTTCGCATGATATTGATAGGGGATTTTGAATAAAATTAAAAGAAACTCTTCTTTTAAAGAAACAAAACGTGCAAAAACGATTTATTTATTTAAGATCTTTTGTACTTACGATTCTGATTACTGTATGTAGTAAAGCGGAGTAGCAGCCAAGTTATAAACTACATTTTCATAATTAGCTTTAAATTCGACACAAATATGGTCAAACCTGGAGAGCAACCTACTGCAGGTAATTCATTACCTAAGCCTGACTGTGCTACTCCATTCACTAAATCAGTGCTTCTTTACATTGATTCCACGTCTTCAGACGATACATGAATGTAAAAAAGACTGTCCCAGTAGCTGGAATATTACAGATGCGTAGTTAAGTCTAGTAATACCTTTAATATCTTTTATACATGACTTCCTCCTCTTCATGAATGGATCCACAATTTGGAAATCATCCTCGTCATCATCAGAGATCTTTGACGGAGAATGTTCAGTCTTTGTTGGCACTTTCAAACATTTCAAGCTTTCCGATTTCAATTTGAATTCCATTTTCGGAGCTGCTTCCTCATCAACAAGAGGAGACACAGGGACGGTGATTCCTCGTCGGTTGGTCTTTGTGGAGTGATATAATTTTATCTGAGGCACCACTTTGGCACAAGGCACACTGTGCTCGTTGGCAGAAGTCAAGTCGGCAAATAATTTACGATTTTCACTTCTTTTTGTTTGACTCAAACCAAAACTGGTCAGTGATGAGGGGCTGAGCGCGGCAAACGTACGGGAAACACTTAATGGAGCAGCGTCTGTATCTTTATGTAGAGATTTTTCCATCATCACCTCCTTAGAATAGAAATTTGAATATTTTTTGGTGGAATAAGTGTTTTCAGATGGGGAATGAGTCATATGGGAAGTTGAAGACTTTTTCTTAGAGGATAATTTTTCAGGAGTTGAAAGAACATGAGCAGTGATGCCAGCAGCCACTTTAACTTCATTTTCTTTGGGCAACTTTCTGTCAATGTTACCCTGTTCACTAAAACCTAAATCAAAATCTAAGTCAAATTGTGGTGCGAACATGTCGGCCGAGACATCAAAAGAGTCCTCGAATGGTTCGTCAAAGCATGTTATGCTTTTGTTCGTAATCTGTCTTGTGCTGCCAATTTTCCTTATGTTATCTCCACCGTGGTGTTCACTGGCAAGATGTACATCAGGATCTGACAACACAGGCTTGTTAGGCAAAGTGTTGAAAGGCTGGTTGCTCAAACCACATTCTTGCCTAGGCGACATTTCACCTTTCTTTCGACTTTCAAAGGCGCTTTCATTATTTTTAGGGTCTTTATTTTCTTTCGATTGGTCAGGGGAATTAGAGAAAACTGAGGTTTCAAACACGTTTGATTTGTTTAAAAATGCGGCAGTGCCATTGGAATGCATGTCGTCTACGTCGGATATATTGCACTTAGTCTGCACTTCTTCGTCAGAGTCCCACAATTTGAAGCATGTCCGTTTGGCGCGATTTTCTTCAACAACTGAAGTGCGGCCATCTTCAAACAAGTCAAAAGCAAACGAATCAACGCCTGCGGATGTCACAACAGCTTGATTTAACCTGACGTCACACATACTTTTGCTAACTTTCGAGCCTTTGTAACTTTCCTCAGAAGTGCTTGGTGAAAGGGCAGAAATGTTGGCAGCAATCGATAAAGAATTGTCAGCTAAAAACTTCAAAGAAAAAGATTTCTTTAACATGTCCCTCCCTTCAGAACGTTTCTTGTGATCATCATCTATCGACAACGCCTCAGTACATTTATCATCTGGCCCAATACTTCCTTCATATGAAGTGTGCTTCGTATAGGTATCAGGAGGAATGGCACTGAATACTGAATCTTCATTCTTACGAGTTGAATTAAAATCAACTTTCACCTCTTTTTCATGTGCTTGCAGAGGCTTTGAGGCAGTGTTATGCATTACGGTGTTATATGATGGAAGATACGAGTTATCTGTCATCACAAAATCATCATCATCTGAAAAAACAACAATCTCTTTCTTTTTTGCATTTTTAGAAATTTTTCCTTTCTTGTCAGAGTTGCCATCTATTTTATCAAAAATCCTATCAGTCTTGAGTAACTTATTCGACTGACAAGTTCCACTGGTGGTTGCAATATTGTTACTTGTGCCAGTTGGGATCGCGTTCTCGCAGTGGAAAGAATATTCATTGGTTTCTTTAGCCATTTCGTTTAGCTGCAATATCTGAAGAAAGAATTTGTGAAGAAAGTAAATTTGAAGTTCCCACTATACACGGTGGTTACTATCCCGTACGATAAAATGCATCTTCTGATTAATTCGAGCCGAGCATCATTTTAAAGTGATGCTCGTTAAAATGTCACAAAAAGTTTCCTTATAACGTTTAGTAAAATGTTTTCTAACAGAATATCTATAAATTTTAGATCGCTTTTAAACACGTATCGCTAGATGAAGAATATTAAGGCCGTCATGGGCCGTCGGAAACAAAAATTGAAATTGAGAAAATTCACAGCACTGCCCTCAATGCGAAGGGATTATATTCAGGAAATCGCATCGGGAAACACAAAATGGTGAAGACTAAAATGCATTTTTGTTATTAGCAAAGTTGGACATGAACCTCGGTCAACATCTTGCTTCTTGTTGAGTGACCGACGTATTTCGTACGCTGTGATCTGGATTGCCATGGTAACCACTCAGATAACGACAGCGAAGATGACGATCTCTCGAACACTGTACCCCACAACTGAAAAAAGCATAAAAAATCATGTGAGGGGTCATTGCTATGGGACTCGTGTTGCCAAACTTCCTTATAGTGGGTATTGAAAATCTGAACTTGGAAAAGTTGACAATCAATAAAAACAGAGTACAGTAAATTTATGCCCGTTAAAAATGGAGTGATAATAACAGCAGGATATGAATCGCCAGCTCAATATAGCTGTTCACCTCTTTTTCCAGAAACAAACAGCGACCGCTTCTGATTGGACGAACCGACTTCAGTTTCTTAGTTTCTTCATTGGAAAGCATCAAGTTACTTTTCCATTTTCCTTTTTCCTCCGGATTCAAAAACACTGATTTGGCGCCTAAACAATGATGAAGATGCATAAAAATGTTTTAAACTTGTATTGCTCAACAACTTAGCGACGATTCACGTTTCAAAATGCAGTGATTGAACTTCAAAAGTTTTGAAATAAAATTGTTCTCTTCTTCTGCGCTGAAGTCCAATTGTAGTGAAACTGTCCAGTGTTTCAACCATTCTGCTGCTAAATTGACGCTTCTCTTGAAATTCAGTCATATATGGTATTGAACTACACTAATTCACCAGCTATTTGCTCAATATCGCACAGAAAACAGGCATCATAGGAAGTCCATATGCAAAAATAGTCCGGCATCTATTGAACATCAAATAAATAGAAATGTAAAAACGTCACTCACACTTTCGTAACATGTCTGATACGTCGACTGTTGATACTTTGCGTTGTTTCGGGTTTGGTTTTGCCTTTTTCTTTTCACAGCTGGTCTTTTCTGGCACGGTGATGAACATCTTGTGGCATTGGGGTTTCAATCCACTGGGAACCATGCTTGGGTTGTGAGGATAATATTGCAATGTCCTTCCTGCACCAGCTATAGCTTTGTGGATGCTGCGTCGGCTAGCGAGGCTGGAATTGTAATCCTGACACAAAACAGCGTAATTAAAAAGGAGTAGCAAAACCATAAAAAAATATCGTTAAAATCCATCGATAATAATTGAAATGCTTTTACTTTTTTGATGCCATAGTCCGTAAAATGTGATTCTATTGCTTTTCGACAGGTGTTTTTATATTTATATTATAAGGTATTCGTTAATTTTACACCATAAATGTTAGGATAACATCGTCTGCCTACCCTCTCTTCTTTTCCTTCGGTAACCAGCATCACGATTCTTCCATTCCTCTTCCTTCCAGTTCTCCCCATCCTTTGCACGAGCCGGATCGGACTTTTGTGGGAGTCAAAGCAAATGATAAGATCAACATCACCAATGTCCAGGCCCTCTTCACCAACGCAAGTGGACACAAGTGTATTGTAGTCGCCACTCCGAAACTTCTCAACAACCTACAAGCATCCCAATCAGCAAATCAGTCGTTTTTACAAAAATGATTCAACATCTGTCAAAAACGTTAAATCAATGTAAAAAACGACTGATTTGCTGTTTGGGATTGGAAGTGTAACGATGAAACCCCTAATTCTACATCGTATCAACATCATTGCACATTTGTTAGCAGTTGATGATTCATATCTTTTTCCTTATACAGTCTGTAAGTAGTTACTTTTGTAAGAATAACAGGTGAGGTTAAGATAGTTAACATTGCTAGAATTTGATACTTTTGTGAAGGAATGCTCGTCCAGCAGATGAGGACGCACACAGGAGACATGAGTTCAAATCTCCAACATTGGGTTGGATACAATCCAACAGTGTTCTCGACCATGAACTGTTCGTACTGCATTTTCATAACTTAATTTTGTCCATTTAGTATTGCGTATAGCTACTTCAATTTACATTTTGATTTTATCATTTTATACATTACAAATAACATTTTGAATGCGTAATTATTACCGCTTCAGTCTCAACTCAATATCTTACCATCAATTGGTCTTTCTGAGTAAATCTTCGGTTGTTTTTCGAGCCGGCTTTTTCTTCGTCGTTCGGGTTAGTCGATGGAGCGTGACCAACAAATTGCATGGGCCTCACTAGAGGGCGATGGTTCTGAAGGAGTTCAGTGATCTCCCGAACAATATCGCGATATTGACAGAATATCATAACCCGCGTTTCATTGTGCTTGCTACCTAATGACAAGAAACGTAAGTTGCCTTTAAATGGATCCTTGCGGAATACCACGATCTTTTAGCAACGCAAACAATACTAATAGCGAACTTTTTAGCCATTCTGATATTAAATTCGATAAGAACACTAAATGTACAAGCTTACTAAACTGGCTGTTCATTTCTTAAAAGGTCAGAGCAATCGTTGTAGGAAATTGTTACAAGTTTGTGAATTCGAATACTTTTGTTAGTAACTAATGATTTTCTTCTATTTTATATTTTTGCGTGATATTTCAAAAAGATACACATTGATCGACTTTGAAAGAAACCCATTGATGTAAGCGATATATTTCTTGATGATCTTCTGTTGAGATACAAGTGTTTGAAATGTGGACGGGAAGGCAAGGAAGCTAATTTTTGTGTCAACCCTGAGACATGGCTTTAAGTGTCCTGCCAAACAAGCCACATGCTCTGGAAAGATGCCAAACTGGCGCCTTAGGAGCGTCACCCAAGGGCTCTAACTACTCGACTATGCAGCCGATACCACGTTGAGTATCCATTTGTGCACTTTCAACACTCTTTGTAGATAATAATGTAAGGAATCTTTGAAATATTACAGAAGTCTCTGTAAGATTAAAGGAATAAGTTTGTGTAGGTGTGAAGTGCTAAAAAACGCATTGGCGCTTTAGCTGGAAATAGTTGTGAGCAATAACACTAACAAACCTCCAGGGGTATTTTGGAAGTGCTGCAAAACAATGTCTTCTAATCTTTTCATCTTCGGGTGGCTGTAAACGTACGCTCTTTCCAGGTCTCCTTTCTGTGAAAAATTGAGAATTGCGTCATGTTCTAGAACTGTGTGTTGCGAAATAATCATGTGACTGCTTACTTGTCAATGATTGGTTAAATCAAACGTACCAAACTGGAGCGTAAGCTGCCTCGTTTTAAAATACGGATGTCATAAATTTACATACATCTTTCTGCCAAAGCGTAGAGATGGCAGAAAAATCTGCCAAAGTTTATTCTGGACTATTTTTTTTTTAAATGCCTCTTCTATCAAAAAAATTATGAATATGCCCACTGCAACCACAACATCTTTTGATGAGTTACGGTGAAATAGTCAAGCTAATGTATTGCAATAAATCTATAACCAATTTTGAAAGTGTGTTGTTTTGAGCTTATTACACTTACAGGATCATTGTGTTGTGAACCTCTTAAAGCAATAAGCCACTGGGGTACACTAAATAAATGTTAAGAAAATGGAAACCAAATATGAGAAATCAATATGCATCCTCGGTCACTGTAATAACGTCATAATGTGGAACAGGAGTAAAAAAACAATTTGGACCAAAACTTAGTAGTTTCTACTGATCGAGGTCCGCTTGTTCATTATTTCAACTAAACTAATGAAATGTGGCCAATCTGCACCCTTACTTGGTTTGGCTGCTTCGTGGACTGCTGGGTGCCATGACGCTGAGTGACGTGAATGACCGAATCGGGGGCTTCCCCGAAATAACCGGTCAACTCGGAGTAGATGGACTGGAACTGAGGATTGGCATGCAATACCGCTTTGGAACGCATATTACCTGAAAGAAAGCGAGAGAACTTAAAAGTGACCATACATATCCTTTACCGAAGTTCTAGCCTTTAATTTAAAAGCGGAGTTCATTTTAAATATTCACAATGAAAATTACTCGGACGTATGTGTGACGAAAACCTTTCCAATAAACGAAGGTGTTTGATTTTGATCACACACGCGACGATGTCATCTTGGACTAAAATAATTATTTAACACTAGCCTTTAGCGTTGGAAAACCTGAAAATGCTTGAACGATGATGAGTTGTTCATACAGTATGTTTTTTCACATTACCAAACGGAAACAAATACAGGAGCTATACAATGTGCTGAATAGAGTTTAAACGAAAGACACAAGTATAATCGATTGATAGTTGAGTTGTAGCCACAGCATTGAAAGCTGCACCAGAGAACAGTCAGCAAAATCCTAGCGGGTAGAAGGCTTTTGACAACTCGAACCTGCAGTTGTTTTCGTTTGACTCTCTGCACCCGAGAGCCAAACCAAAACAACTGTAGACTGGAGCTAAGAAAAACTTTTTCCTCGCAATATTTAAGTTTTGCACTACAAATCAACTCTTCACGAATCTAGGAAAGTTAAAACGATAAAGAACGTAAAATTTTACTGGATGAAAGATGAAGAAAATATTTCATACAACCTTTCCAAAGCAAAGCAACTCGGCTACCTTTTCCTCCCTTCATTATTCCTTTCAAAAATATGAAGAACGACTTCATCCCGTGCTGCAGGAGGAGCTCCAATCCATGGTAGAGACTGATAGAGATCGCAAATGTTCCTTCAAGTGTCCCCATGGCGTTTTTCTTAAAAGCAACGACGGGGACAAATATAATTTTGAGTTACGATTTCTATCGTATTGTACCGTTGGTTGAAGATTTAGTTTTTCAATTTTAAAAGTGTGCTAGTAGGCAACTCAATAGACACCGAAGGCGGCAAATAAGAACGACAACGTATTAGAGTAAAACTATTCAATGCTTAGAAAAAAAACTGACGTCGAGTGGCAATACTTCAGTTCGGAATGGCCCGTTTCGGTGAGTCCAATTGGGTGAGTCCGATCCCTTAACGGGGGATTTTTTCAATTTTTTTTTTAAATTATCGGATACCGTAGCCTAATTATTATTGCCGTTTTAGGGTTAGGGGTTAGGAACTCACCGAATCGGACTCACCGAATAGTAGCAGACCCACTTCAGTTAGTAGCAAAATATCAGAAATTGTAAAAGAAATAGTTTTTTCAACTTACCGGCAACCCAGATGGAGGGTCTTTTCGAAACTGATCTCTTGCCATTAACAGAGCATACTTTGATAGAAATGCAACATCTTTATTGTAAATGACCTTGTTGCTGACAAGCGTATTGATGAATATCCGAATCACCTGAAACGAACAATAGACATAACGTTGGCAACCTTGTATAGCGCCTGTGTATGGTGCAATCAGTAAAATAGCTGCTACAGAAACCAAACCTGATGAATTTAAAGTGAATCGGAATTCGAGAATGCCACAGAACCATGAAAATCACTACAGATGCTACATTAAAGTTTTCATACGATCATTCATGTAAGTACCATTGTACAATGAAAATGACTGGTTCTTGAATCTTGATACTTTTCAACCCACTAAATAGTGGACACATGGTCTTCAAAAAAATGCTATTATTTTTCAATGGCGTTGAATCATCTTCTGATACTTGTCACGTCGGATAAGATAGCACCACACAGATATAGATAACACAAAATAACCACACAGTGCACTATACTACTATGTATTCACTGTGCTACTTACATCAAAGTATCTTTGCCTTATTTGAACAATTTGGTCACTCAGCTTGACCACAACTTTGTCCACACTTCGCGAATGCTTGTACTGACGTATGTCAATCGCCTCTTCCGAACGAAGTTCAATCGTTGAAATCAACAAGTTTTTTATTACCTATAATAGAAAGCAAATGATTAAGCGAAACAAAAGATGAAATCTGCGGGATATATTTTGAGAAAATCGACAGGCCAGCTACATCAATTGGTCGTTGAAGGTTTGGTGGAAGAGAAAAGTGCAGAGGCCCCAGAGAAAGGAGACGAACTTGGGGAAATGATGTAATACAGCGGGCTGACTTGTCATGCATTGATAGCGGAGAAACGCGACGTGCGAAACCAAATGACAGGCACATGGCTCGGAGACGACACATGATGATGATGAGAAAAGAAGAATATTCGCATATACTGTACTACCAACTTTTTGAATGCGAAAATGTATTACAATTGACGACAGCTACATAAATTTGCTACTGTTCAACTTCTTATAAAATCAAACACTTTGCAATGCAGCTCATTATAATTTAAATAAAGTCTTTTCATTATAATACAAGCAGTGTTTAAAGTAATTAAAAAGTCACTTGAGCAAATACTGTACATACTTCTTTGCTGGATATGATGTGATCCATAATGTTTTGATAAAGACTGCAAAAAGCAGTTTATCGTGTTCAAGACAACTTTGTTTGTTTCAAAACTAAGTTAGAATTTGTTTTGTAATGATGTAATGATGAATACCTGTTGTACGCCTTTCAGATCACTGCCTGGGGTAGCACTTAAAGCTAATACTCTGAAGTTACGACTGTACGACAACAATTGTTGAATGACCTAAATGAAAAAAGTTAAGCTGCAAAGCGATTTAATTTCACATAAAAATATTGATAATCAAAATTCAAAATCAATAAATATAAAAAGTATTTGTCACAGAAAGTCAAACACATGCAGAGTGGTTGAAGCTTTAGCTTAACTATGTTGCAAAAATCATTCCAAACAGCCAATTAAAACTCTTGAACCTGAAGTAAGTCACCAGATCAATTTGTTAATACAGCACCGTAATTGGTTTTCAATGTGATAGTGAATATCTCAATTCGAGAGAACTTTTTAATTAGCTATTCTGTGTTTGTTGAAAACATACACTGGTCAGATCTCAGAGAAAGAGAATAGTACCGACCCCACCTACCTGACAATATGCATGATTTCCCATAGCTTTGTGAGCTTCATCGATCACAACACACTTTATCAAAGACGCGGGGCAAACGCCCTTAGCCAAATCATTGTTTATAACTTGAGGGGTAAGAAAAAATACCCTTTTCGATGTCCACAGTTCTGCTCGGCGGTTAGATAGCATCGTAGCACCTGTTAAAAGATTCGTTCCAAGTACTATTTATAAAAAGCATGCAGTCAGTTGCCTGAATTGCATCAGTAATTTTGTGGCTTCTCAAGTGCATAAATGGTATGTTTTGTATTTAGCAACAACTGCAAGAATAAAGTTAATGACGATGCCCGAACGCGAACGGATGATGACGAACTACAAGAATAAAGTTTTATTAAATAACTATATATATTTCTATTTAGACTAAAGTACAACAATTTCACCAAAATATCATGAGTAGCCTTGATACAGTTGTATTAGAACAACATATTAACTAGTTTTGTAGAATTTATGCAATCGTAGACTTTCAAAACAATAGTAAAGAAGATAGAATAAAAAAACAAAACAAATGACAGCATGACCAATAGAAACCTGTTATTTGAACTTGATCTTCCATTGGGATCCCCATGATTTTGTAACAAGCTTCAATTTGCTGTGAAACAAGAGGTTTTGTCGGAGCCATGAACACAACTTTGCCTTGAGGATACCAGCGATAAAAATTGTATAAAACTACTGCTGCAATGAACGTTTTTCCCAACCCAGTAGGCAAAGCAACTAAAGTGTTTTTGAACAGAGCAGTTTGTGTAATAGAGAGTTGGTAATCTCGAACAGGGTAGTTTGTGGGATAAATCCATAAATTTCCAGAAGAAATGTCAAATCCAGGCAAGTGTTCATAATCTAAAACATTTATAAATTAACCTTATTAGTACTAATTTTTAAATGTACGATATATGATCCGGTAGTCTTATATGCATATTTGCGACTACTTTTTCCAAGGACCTTTCAAAATCATATTTGTTAACTTAAACTGTTACACTTTTTTTATTAGAAAGACATTTTCATACTCTTAAGTGTGAAATAATTTGGTGCGGAATGGCCCGATTTGGTGAGTCCGATTCGGTGAGTTCCCTATTCGGTGAGAGCCTTTTTCGGTGAGAGCCCTATTCGGTGAGTTTTTTTTTTTAATTATTGCGCGCCGTAGCCTAATTATCATTGCCGTTATAGGGGTTAGGGGGTTTTGGGGTTTTTGGGATTGGGGTTTTTGGGGTTTGAGGTTTTGGGTTTTTTGGGGTTTTTGGGGGTTTGGGTTTTTTTGGGGGTTTTGGGTTTTTTGGGAGTTTTGGGGTTTTTTGGGGGTTTGGGTTTTTGGGGTTTTGGTTTTTGGGTTTGAGGTTAGGGGGTTTTGGGGGTTTTTGGGGTTGGGGTTTTTGGGGTTTGAGGTTTTGGGTTTTTTGGGGTTTGGGTTTTTGGGGGTTTGGGTTT
This sequence comes from Aplidium turbinatum, assembly GCF_918807975.1. Taxonomy (NCBI): domain Eukaryota; kingdom Metazoa; phylum Chordata; class Ascidiacea; order Aplousobranchia; family Polyclinidae; genus Aplidium; species Aplidium turbinatum. Next base: position 55,314,418 of record NC_137472.1, read on the forward strand.
TTGGGGGTTTGGGTTTTTGGGTTTGAGGTTAGGGGGTTTGGGGTTAGGGGTTTTAATTAGGCTACGGTACCCAATAATTTTCAAAAAAAAATTCAAAAAAATCACCGAATAGGGCTCTCACCGAACAAGGCTCTCACCGAATCGGACTCACCGAATCGGACTCACCGAATAGTAGCAGACCCAATTTGGTGGTATTGTTGTGGGTACTAAAAGTACAATAGCGCATTTTGTGATTATAATACTGTTGTAATTCCAAAACGCGTCCAAATAGCCTACACCGTCCTTTCTGGCAGAAGCATTCTGCGCGATCTGCTTAATAAAACAATCCGTACAAAATGCATGGTAAATAATGTGATGACAGCAACACGCAGACGCTGATAAAAGCACTTCTCATTGACATATTATACAGTATATATGTGTATTTTTATGCCGTAAAGCAGTGGTTCCCAACTCATGGGTTGCGACCCAAAGTTGGGTCGCCTGATAATTTTTTTGGGTCACTTACGGTACTTTTCAGGCATATTGTATCTCGGGCAAAAAAAATAACAATAAACAAAATTTAAAACGTGAAGAGATCGATCACAAAACTGGAAAATATAAACACAAGTCATGAAGCGTTTCATGTCGAGACATCAAAAAGCTTTGTAGCACAATCGTAGTGCAAGAAGTTTTAACAATTTTTGCTTTTATTATTGTTATTATTAATATCAAATGTAAACCCAACAAAAATTTCAGTCTCAAACATAAATTAGCTTGACAAAGTTACGGGATATATATTGTAACGTGCACTATATGACAAAGTTTTCCACACGTTGGACCACGCATAGTCTGGTGTGGTAAAACGCATCAAAGACAAAGCCCCAAGTGCTATATGGACTTATTGCTTTCTCCACAGAGAGGCCTTTGCCGCAAAAAAGCTGTCTCAAGAGCTGCACGAAGTGTTGAATGATGTGAAGTGTGTAAACTTCATCAAAATAAGTCCACTAAATCGGCATTTGTTTTCGTTTTTGTGGATTCTGATTGTTATCAAGCATTGCTGTTGCACACAGAAGTGCGATAGTTGTCACGAGGTCGTGTCCTGAAGCAAGTTTGTAATTTGCGAGAGGAGATTGCTATCTTCCTGAGGCAACAGAACTGTGTGAGATTAGCCGAGAAGTTTTTGCAAGAAGATGTCAAGGCAAAAGTTGCTTACCTTGCCGATATACTTGACTCTCTGAATTCTCTAAATTTACATATGCAAGGCAACGGTTTTACGGTGATTGATCGCGCCGCAAAAGTTTCTGCTTAACACAAAAAACTCATATTCTGGAAAAGTTATGTCACCAGAGATGAGTATGATATATTTCCTCAGCTAACGCAATATATCTGTGGCAATGAAGTTGATATTAAGCAAACGATATAATCATATAATTAGACACCTGGAACAGTTTGCCAAAAAGTTTGTGCACTGCTTATGGAGAATCTCTAACACTTAATAACCATAATGATTGGATAATTGATCTATTTGTTGGAAAAGATCGGCCTTAATTTTCCATCCATGTTGCAGAACAGTTTATGGACATAACGACAGAAGTAGCAAACTGTATTTCTTTTGCGTCCTTCAAAGACAAATACCCCAAAGATTCTGCAAACATCCACTTTTGGGCTTCCATGTACAAAGTGTATCCCACAGTTTCACAATTAGGGATTCAAAAACAGATTTCATTTGCAACAACTTGGCTTTTTAAGATTGAATTTAGCGCCACGTGTGTATTGAAAACTGAACACAGTGAACAGCGAAACCGGCTGAAAGTTAAAGCCGACATGCAGTTTGCGGCTATGCCTAAGCAAAATAACGCCTCGATTTCAAAAACTGACTGACAGCAAGCCAGCACAGCTACCGTATCTCATTAGTGATTTGATAAACATATTATTTTCAGAAAAAGTTACTGCTTTTGTAGTGTTGTTTGTTTGAAACACAATCTTGTATGGCTTTTAAAATATTACGACAATTTGCTTGGGTTGCAAGATTTAACCGAACTGAATTTTTTTTTAAAATGGGTCGCCTTAAAAACGAGTTGGAAACCACTGCCGTAAAGCACCGTAAGCATTGTCATAAAGCACCTTCTTTAAGAGTGCCTGGTTATCGCTTCAATACTGATAAGACTAAGAGTGATGTACCAACAACCTGGGCCGATACCGATAAGACTCTCACATCCTAAATTCCAACACTTCTAAGAAAACCGCACTATATCCACCGAATACAAGATGGTTTCTTTAAGTTTCCGGGAACCCTTGAAATGGTTACAAGCCCTTGAAATGATCCCGGATCCAGAAGTACCTTCTGGACCTTCCTGTCAATGCTACTGTCAACATCCGCTAGGTTAAAACATTGATTATAGTCAATTGGGGTAATGCACAGCCAATTTTAACAAACTTTGCTCTCATTTGGTCAAATTACACTTTAGACAAGCCAGTTTTAACTTTTTAAGTACCTTGCTACTTGTAGATCAATTGTACTAAGAAGTAGGTCAAGTGCGCCTTTTGTTTGTTTTCGAGCGAATTTTCGGCATCGCTTGCGCAATAATCGCTTGATAACGAATGCGCAGTGCGCGTTGGGCTAAAGCGCACCGCGCAATCGAATGCGCATTTAGCCTGCATTATAACAGCTTTGTGCCCTTGCAGTGTACCACCAGGCAAAATCGGAAAAGGGAAATTTATCAGTGTTTAGTACACTACAGTACAAGCTTTACATGACAAGCACAGACCTCATTTATAGCACAAAAAGAGAAATGATTCCTCATACACACAAAGGTACAAGCTGCCTTTGCCGGCGCAAGCTTCTAACTACGTTGATTCAATGTCAAGAAACACAGAGTCAACAAAATGTAAGATTTTGCTGACGCATAAAATAAACGACTAAACGAAGTGGCGTTCACAAATAACAACACAATGGGCATTACGTAGCTACTTTAGCATCAAAACAAATCAGTCAGTTGCCTAAAAAACTCTGTTTATGGCACAAATTATCATTATCAAAATAGCAGATAAAAATTATGGCTGTTTATGGCACAAATTATCAACAGGGGTTATTGTAACGTCCGCTTTGTCTGTTTTATTGCAACGCTACAGTAATGTATTTTGTTTATCGTTGTTGATTTTTGCTCTATTTGAACTGTCTGGATTGCTAACAACAACACAACATATAAGTTTTAATTGAGTTTCACGTGTTCTTATTGTGCGTTTTTAGACAATCTTTTAAACACAGGTAACTTTGAGATTTCTTAAATTTGCGACTGTCTAGTAAGAGAAAAGCAATTTTGTCGAATGAAACAAAACGATTTACAGTACAATTACGAATTCCCTTTCTCAAGGATTGGCAATTATTGAAAAACGAATAGGTCATAATGGTTGTATAATTCGATGTAAACTGACGTTATATCGTTGACTAATAAGTTATTGATTTAACGAAAACAAACCACAGGTGCAAACACAAATGCGACAGAGGCCAAAACATTATAAAAGAAAAAAGAAAAACAGGTGGCTTTTTTAGTACAGTAGACTTGCAAAGGAGAAAAAAGCCAAATAATTAACAAACGAGTCACAAATGAATGCAGAGGGCTTAACTAAGAAATTTGGCAGTAACAGTTATCAATCAGTGGGGACATTCTCTTTAAATGCTCGAAACAGGAAATAATTTGTTTTCCTTGCTATGACTCGAACAGTGAACGTAACACAAACAATGTGATATTGTAGGAAGATTTAGATAGCCTGGAAAATATGAAGTTATACCTTCCGTAGTTCATCTTAACGCTGAATACCATACTAAACTGTTTTTTGTTTTCTTTAACATTTTTATCCTCTGGAGTGGGAAAGCGAAATGTATCGCCATACTTCGCATTAAGCTGCACCCCCGTGGAGCCGCTGGGATCACTGCTTCCAGTTGATTTACGACTAATTTTTGCTGTAGTTGTTGTTGTCTAAAACTTCAACATCTTAATAACACCGGTGAATTTTTAATTCTGTGCTGTAACCGAGCCGCCATTTTGTATCACCGTCTGGCTCTCAATTTCAAAGCCTCACGTGGTTGCCACGCATTCACCGCGTGACTGTTGTTGCGGCCAAATGCGTATTTTTCAATTTTCTTAAAGAAACAAAATTACTTCTCTATTATCTTTTAGTTTAAATAAAGGCTTGTGTGTGCATGATCGCTACACGTTGGAGCCGTTTGGATACAAGCGCTCTTCTCTTTGCAGCAGCAAAGTTAGAAATCCGACTTTCAAAGTTAAAATGAAGAGAAAATAGGTGACGTATGAAAAGAAAGATTTTAGCCTGGATGCCGTCCAATCCTTCTTTTGACTTGGTTTCCACTAAACAGCTGGGTAGTTTAGCTGTAAATAACCAACTTTTAAATATTAAATTTCTTTGTTTCTTATAAAGCGCACCGCTGCGCATTATCGCTATTTCTCCTGCGCTGCGCATTACCCAGATTGACTATAATTATCTGAAGTAGATATTAACAAAGGCCAGAAGCTCCGGCCCAAGTTGACATTCTATAGCCAGAACATCCTGCCTCTAGCCAAAATCTTGCCTCCGGTGCATCACTAGGTAGTTAACATTAATAAACATTGAAAGATTTTGACAATCGAGATCTGTTTGTTTTTGTTTGTTTATCTTTATCCTGCATTGCGAGAAAGTGGACTTGAGCGCTATGCATCGGTGTACGCCTTCCGACGTACACCTGACCCACGCTGCAGCCGACTGCAATGTCTGTTTCCGGTTGTCTACTCTACTTATGACTTAAATTTGGTACTACCCATTACTCGAAATCGATCACTGGGTAGAGGCAATTATTGTAAAGTTTCTTGCCCAAAGAAACAACAGCAAGTGCGGGTGGCTGATTAGTATTTTTAAAACTTTAACACAAGCTTATAAAAAATATTTTAAATGTAAGCTTACCTTTAGCCTTGGGCAATAACAGACTTTCATCATTGGACATTGCCTGCTCAAATGCAGCTGCTGCACATAAAAGATCATCATCAGCAACATCATTGTCAGTTAAGTTTATAACTTCCGAAGTACTATTGGCTGGCTGGTGTTCATTGATACTTTTCAATTCATTTTTCTTCGCTTTCCTATCTTTGCCAGAAGTTGGCTCACAATTCCATGTTTGAAATAATGTTTTTTGTGTAGTGTTATTAGACATTTTGCATTCAATAGTGATATTAACATATATGATATACCGGTAGCTTACATTTTCAATCATCGACACATTGTAGCACCTTATAATCAAAAAGTACAGTTAGTAAAGATCTTTTCAGGCTTTTGCAGATGAATTGCGAGCCAAATCCATAAGGCTAATTTCATGTGTGATATGGGAGGAAAAAAGCTACTATTACACTGAAGATGGATACAATGGTATTGGAGCATTTGTTGAGGGAGCAAAGAACTGAAGCTAAAGAACTATATACTTTGCATTTAGAGAGCTGATGTGTGCTTATTTGTTTAGGATAGACATCAGATCATCATCAACACATACCGTACCCTACAACCTTGCTTGTGTTTAGTTCACTTCGGAATCAATTTAAACAATAAATGCTATTAATACTACAAAAAGTGCTCAATGCGATGCAAAAAAGCCAAGCAGAGCAAATTACATCAAATTCAGTCAGGCTACTATTCTCTAAAAACCTCTGCAGATTGTTTCACTCTAACTTGGGACATCAGAAAAGGTCGCTTCTGCTTTTTTCTAGAACTCTGCTATGTTAGTCATATATTGTTTTTTCAATGTGATGGTCAGCCATAAAAACGAACTCAACTGAACTGAAAAGGTCCTTATTCACATCAATCAAAATCAATTTATTGATAAAAACCTAAAGCATAAAGCAGATTAAGCAGCAAAGGGCATTCCCCTAATAAAAGATAAGTTTCAATCAAACATTCTACAAACATTGATGAAAATGAAGGGATCAACATAAAATTATAATCTATAAAAAATTTAAGTATAATTTTTCCTAAAATATAAAATAGATTGGTGTAATCTTTGTGCTTTTACAGTTTATGTATTATTTCATTGTGTTAGATAATGGACAGACAGCTTTGTCGGATGCAAGTAAATAAATTAATGTGACATCAAACAACCCACTTGAAGTTTGAGATAAAATGCATGACATTTTGTTTTCAACTTATGACCCGATTTTTGTGGAAATTGTTCAGCAAAATATTTCTTACACTGACTTTTCAAAAAGGTGTCAATAAATTGATTTATGTCCACAATGATTACCATTTGTTAAAATTTCCGCTGTTTGCAAACGTAGATTGACTTACACGTGATTTTGTTTTTGCGCATAGAAATTTATGCTACACTGAATAACTGAATAATTCGTATTGTCAGGCATCTTTTTTGAGAAGATGTAGCCTAGGTGAATTTTCTGAAGAAAACCCTGCTAAAATATTACTCAAGTTATGATAATCATTTTTATTGCTGACACCGAGTGTGCGTTTAATATTGTTCAGTGACCACAGTCTCTATAATATAGAGACTGTGCAGTGACGATCGGCGAGGGAAAGCAAGGAAAACAGTGATTACTTGAGCGAAAACTATGCAAACTATAATGACTGAATTTTATGTTTAACTTCTTATTATTTTTATTACGTCTATTTTCACTTTAAAATTACTGTGTTCGTGACTAGAATTAGGCTACTCGTAACGCTTGTGAGTAGTTTAAGTCCTCACCAAACCTCATGTCTAGCCTATAAATGTCAATTAACGCAAACGCTCCTGTCAGAAACAACCACCGAGGCTTCAGGGAAATCAACTTGCAAAGTTGCTTTCCCCACGTCCAAAAACGTCAAAAAACGCCTTTGTTTTATCCAATTCTCGCACTCGTTTTGCAAAACGTCACCAGCTGCTTAGCCAATCAGATGTGCTATGGTTAGAGTTGCTTTCCCAGTGACGTCAATGCGTTCAATCGCTAGACTAACTGGTCATACTAGGGTCGGTACATTACAGGACGCGCAACTCCGTTGTTCCGCCAACATTAGAAGGGTCAATTGCCAATTTGACATTTTTTACGCTTTGCTGCTGGCTTGCTTTTAACTTAAACCTTAAATTATCTTAAAACCAACTTCACTCTTTTTATGTAAGCCATAAAAAGTACAATATTTTGTAAATTAGAAAAAAACGTAACCCTTCTAGAGCTGCGGATAAGTCAAAAGCGGATATAGCTTCGCATCCCTATGATCTACAATCCCCAGGTCATACGCACAGAATGGTCTCTCGTCACGGTACACAGCACAGCATTATAAAGACAAAAAGATTGTTGCTGTTTTTTGATGTCTCCTCGCCATGTACTTTGGCCTACTAGCTTTCATAGTCATGCCTTTGCCCTTTTTACAGCGTAGATATAACGTTACTTCGCCAATGAACGTTCAGATGCGGATGCAATATTTAGTTCGTTAAACTTCTATACGCAGGAGGCAAACTTATCCAGCTTTTTGTACAAATTGCTTGCGGTTGTAATGTTTAGGTCTAAGTGTTAGTTTTTGTAGTGTAGGCGTAACTGAATATCTGAGAATGAACATTCATGACGAATTAAATATTTAGACAACTTATATTATTCCATGTCTAACACTGAATTTTGGTCCTGCAACGTTAAAATTAAGATTGTTCATGACTTCTAAACATTAAATGGATGTATGATCACGACATAGGCGCAGCACAATTTGACAGATTTTGATTTGTTTTGGAAATGCTCTCAGAGCTCACCAAATTGGAAGTGTTTTTTAAAAACTTCTGGGGGAGGCCCCCCAGACCCCCCGTTGGAAATGTTGCCTTCGGGCTTTACCCGACGGTTACGCCCTTCGTGCCTACTACCTTGCTGCAGAATATTTCCAAGTTGCTTTCCCAAACGGTTTAAGCCACCGAACGTCACTGATATTGTTTAATATATACCGTAGCCTAAAGTAGGCCTACAGAAAATACGCACTGCACAATGAACCAACGGTAGTTTTAACTATTCATGTCTTTGATTTCACTTGAAGAAATATTTTTATAGTAGGCCTACCGGTAGTTAATTCCTATGATAGTTATTTTCTTTTTTGGAAACGTCATTTGGGCTACAAACAAGGTAATAGGCTATGTAGGCCGTTCTCTCATTGTTTAATTAAGTGTCGTGGATTTCACGACCCCAGCTGGACGTTGTTTTCTCGAACCACAGTGAAAGGATATTGGCCAAAAGATGACTGCAAAGGCCAAACAGCTTTTGCAGTCATCAGTTTGAGCACGAGAACCCTTTTGTTTATTGAAAACATTCTTTCAACTTATCCAAAATTTGGAAAATTTGATAAACAAAATTGCAACCAACAGCTGAGACAAAAGTATACGTTGACGCTGTACGCTAAAAACCACGAAAACTTTACAGCGTAGCTTCAAACGACAACTATCCAAAAAAATGTGGCCGTAAGCGTTAGCGTAAACAAAAAGTTTACGCCGCAAGTAGGCTATACGGCGTAGAATTTGCGGCGTATACGTACATTTCTGCACGAAAGGCTACGGCATCAAAATCGACTGGTTTTTATTTTCTGGTTTTCATTCAGTGAAAAATAGTTCATGCAAAATACAGAGCAACAAAAAGCAAACTAAGAACATTTTGTATCGATATCAGCTTCCGGATAGTTTGCCACTGCAGTCTTCAAGAAAAATCCCATGGTTCCCAATGTAAAAGTGGCAAGATAGATCCACAGAAGAGCTCGATCCAGGATCAATGCGACGTAGCCCCAATCATCCTGAGACTATTAAGAACAATTACAATTTTTTCAAATCCCAGGATTTAAATTCACAATTTGTTAACGAATTCATATACGCAACTCAGCATATATTTATACTAAGTTATAGCCTATTGTCAAATAACTTGTAGACCAGTCACTAGGCTGTGCCTCCATAGATGTTTGCTATAATGGTGGAAATTTAAGTTATGGTTTTTAGGATGTGTATCACAAAGTCCAAACAAAATAGCAAAGGTTAACCAAATAAAAAAGACATAAATAGAACGTCAATGAAACACGTAGGCCAATGTGTATTGTGTAATAAGTATTAGCCTAAGTAAACTAGGCCTATAGAGGCCTACATGGAAAAGTAGATTGAAAAAATGTTTCTAGCATATATTTCTTAGGCTAATGTTTTATCTTTTTTCTGTGAGTTGGGGTAGTTTTGCAATTTACACTCCATGACTCCAGCCTCCGCATTAGGCCTACCACTATAGTAGGTTACTTCATTAGGCCAGCTCATGCAAAAAGGTTGCCCACCCCGGTCTACTGGTACGCTTAGAGCGACAAATAGGCTACAATGTCAAACAACCACTGTATCTGGTCCAGATCTTTATCAGATCAAGTATGAGCCTGACCAGATCTGGACCAGATAGAGTGTCTCTCTGGGAGACTACGGTACTGTACATTAGGGAGGGTCGATTTTCACATAAAATTGTCGGATTGTCGCATAAATCGGTATTTAGGTGAGGCTTGCCATACTAAATAAAGTGTTAAAATTTCAATGTGATGGTATGCTCCTAACCACTTACCCCAGGTGGTATGGAAAAATACAATTTTCTACATCACGGTAAATTATATTCAATAAGTAGGCTACAGTGAAAACGAAACACAATTGAAATGTAATGAGTTAAAGCCACACGCACCTGGATGTTAAACTAAACAACACAGTCTTTCTTTGTTTCAAATATAGGCCTCTGCTTCCTTGAATCTAAAATAGAATAAATCATAGAGTACCTTTTCTCCTTTCCGACAGTTTTGAGGCTGACCTCAGCGACTACACGAATCATTCTATCAACGGCTTGAGTCTGTAGTGTGTATGACGACTTTACTGGGACTGACTTTATTGCATCCCAAAGTTCATCTTCACTCTTAGCTCTTAGATGATAATAATGGAGGTTCAGTAACGTCAATCTGTGTCCAGTCGATCATATCAATATAATCCATTGCATTAAGATTAACTTGATCAGCAGGGCGATGGAATCTTCATATTATTGTAGATGAAAGCTTTCGTGCTTTCAGAATTCGCCTAAAAGCTACATCACGAATGGCAGGTCTATTGTCATGAAACATGGCATATAGCAAGTTTTCGGGGTGAGCTGCATAACAATTTTGCTTGATCGATTTGTCGATGACAGACTGCACTTCTACTGGCTCAAGTCCACGACTGAGCTGTATCATAAGGAAAAGTAGCCTACTGCTGGAGTATCGCTGATATCTGTGGCCATCTTAGTGAGAACCATACAGGCCCATATACAGTTGCAGTGAATCGTGTCAATGTCTTAACAGCTTCTGATGGATGGGTTTAACTAATATAATAGCGGCACATTCGATTTGCTCCTGTGAATGATTATACTGTATTTCCCAGGATCTCTGTGTAAGAGTGTTTCAGAGCATTCCTCAGAACTGATTGCATGGCAGATTTCCAAAAGGTACATCTGGTCTGTGTTTAGATCTTTGAATTGTCCAATTTTGGCAAATGGGGAGTTTCAATTTTATCAAACAATGCGATCTCCAAGGCTATAAGGTTTGACTACAGAATATCGCCAATTTCACCAATGAATGTTTCTGGACCAGATGTCTTTCCAAATAATCCAAATAGATGCTGCAATGGTAACTCATTGATGGGCAGCATAGGCCTACATATATTCCACTGAACTTCATACTGGATAATGGATATGATCTTCTATTCTAGCAACTACTCCATTACGATGCCCAGTGTTCACTGCTGTCCCGCCACAACCTGTTATTCGAATTCCATCCATGTTCATATTCTCATCGATCATACATTTTAAAATGTCAACTGAACGACCACTTGGTGTTGTGACATGAGAGATGTAGATGTCACCAGGTTGTGTCAGTAAAACGTAATGGTATTCTTTTTTTTCTCCTGTGGTGGTAGTCATCAAAGATATATGATTCATCCTTTCTCCCATCGAAATAGAGCAATATAAAAGTATTGACGACATGTTGGGTTGGTTTCAATCCAGTACGCCTCTTGACTCGGCTATGTCTCACTTTCCATGGGTCAATAATGATGTCTGTGGAGAAGTCTTTTCCTAACACATCCTGCAAAGTAGCAGTGGCAATAGCAGCAACTGTTTCGTCAGAAACCATCTTTTGATGGGCTTCCCTTGCAACACAAGGGATTGGGATGGTATTGTAGGCACTACTTGTTGAGACACTCTCCATGAAACTCGGATCATTATCGGATGAATAAGATAAAGAGTCAGTTTCACAAAGTTTTTTTGTGGCGTGTTAAACCGCACAACTATTAGAAGTTCGCTCACTGCGCAGGATTGCCGGATTGCGCGAAAAAATGAGATAAAATGACAATAATTTCCGCAACTTTTCGCCCAATCTGGCAACCCTGTTACAGAAACAGGGGGTCATTGGGGTAATGGGTTGCTGTGCACAAAACGATTTTAAACTTTGAGGAAATGTTTAGAAGGTAAAGTCGCACCTATGTTCAAATTTATATGATAAATGGAGAAATCGACCCACCCTACTGTACATAAGCCAGCTACCAATAGGCTTACCTGTGATTGCTTGTCTTCAATTTTCTTCTGTTTGGCTATGTAACAAATGGATTCAACGACAGACTTCAAAGATTTAGGGAGGGTATGAACCGTTGGCATTGCAAACAAATCGCCATTGTCTTCTCGATTGTTGGTCTTTACTTCGGAAAGCCCAAACATACCTTCAACATGCCTCGGTCGAAAACCCATTCGTGTAGCCTGGGGAACATAAAATTTCTTTTTAAGTGACTGAACCGAAACTTGCAGGGAAGGTAGGTTAATAGGTTACGGTACTTTAACAGTAGGTTGCCTAGTCCATTAGCCTATTGTTTGGAAAAATAAGTGGTACAAGGACTACAAGGTAAGATATTGTAAAAAAACAAAAAAAACATGTTGTACCGTAAGTTAATATTGCACCAAAATTTTAAAGCTACGATGTTCTAGTTAACTTCTAGTTTCAATATAGTTCTTGTTTCTTTCTTGAGAATCTTATTTACTGGGCAGGTAAAGCACAAGAGTCAGTGTCAGCGAAAATAACAAGATGTTTGTGCTGAAGTGAGGTAGTTGATGATGTTAGCACCTGGTGGTCGAATAATATTTCACTTGGCGCTTTTCTTGCCGATCTCTCGCGTACAGCTCGACGTGCAGACAGAGAGCTGGCTCTTCTAGGTCGCATTTCTGTAGAAAGTTTCAGCAGAGTTTTGTGCTTTGTAACTAAATTTAAAAGTATGAATGTCTTTTTGACTAGATTTCTAAAATTTAAAATAAAGCAAATAATAACACCAGCTCTAACCAATGTGAAAGTTAGTCTACACCTCGTTGGCTAAGTCAAATCGTATGTTTACTGATATTTTGCATAGCTTATAACTTAGTCTAAGCCACAGTTTCTAAACGGTGTTTCAGTTTCAAACAGAACTACCTCCGTGCTGGAGGAGCTGTATGAGTGTATGATGCTCAAACTTATATCTACCTCCATCGTTATCCTTTTCCTCTTCTTCACCTCCTGGCCTCTCCACCTTCAACCAAGGTGCTAGGACATCCATGAAAAGCCACACCACCCATTCCGGCATATGATGGGTTGTGTTGGATCGATAATGGACGTTACACACGATGACACTGTCAATAAAAATCAAAAAAAATTGTTAAAAATTTATTACAGAAAAGCGTTAACACATACGACGTATGGCCTATAATACAAGATCCCGGTTTGAAGTGAGACAGGCTCTTAGAAAATTACTTTGAAAAATACTGCCTTTAGCTAAGTTACTTACATCAATTTTTTTGTTTAGTATTATTTTTAGATCATATTTGTTTCCGAGAATCAAAAACAAAATTATTTAAGCGGCAAAACGCAAACGTTAAAGCGTGCTCGGGACAGTCGTAGCCTATTGTAGGCCTAGCCTACTAAATACAAGGCACTTCTTCGTTGTATGAGCTGTCTTCTTCTGGACTATATGTTTGGCCATGAGGTCATCAGCCACTCGACAGTCTCGTCGTCCAGGGCCTTCAGTCCAAGCGTTCCATGTGGTGGTTGATGGATTGGGCAGTCATGGACGACATGGTCTACTGTCTGGTCTGTGGCACCACACTCGCATCCCGGTGAGGAAGCCAGGCCCCATCTGCACATGTCTGAACGAAAGCGACCTATGCCGGTTCGTAGGCGGTTAGCCGGACCCACGCAATTCTTGCGAGGGACATTCCCGGAGGGTGGGGATCGACGTCGGGTAGGAAATCACGGAGTCGGGAGGTGTTGTTTTGCCACTCCGTGTTCCATGTGTAGTTCGTCCAGTGTGCCGCACTTATTCCAAGATGTTCAACGTTGTTCAGAAGCTGTCGTGCGGCGGGCGCAAATGGGCGTCTTGATTTCAGTCGCTGCTGTTCTCCATGTAGGCGCTGGAATGTAGGCTACTGTGGAGGAGGTGGTCGGGGTCCAGTGCGCGACGAGCAAGGGAAATCATAGCTCCTTTACGGCGAAGCTCAGCAGGTTGGATGCCTGCAAGGATGGGAAGGCATTCCATTGGAGTGGGACGCAGGCATCCAGTCACAGTGCGTAGTGCGTCGTTGATGGCGGTGTCAACGTGACGGGTGTGAGAGCTGCGGCACCACACCGGTGCGTAGTACTCAGCGATAGAATGGACGAGGGCCAAGGTAGCTGTGCGAAGGGTTTTTTGCGCAGTATCTCCAGGTGTCGCCGGTACGTGAGTGACCTGTCCAGGGTTACGCCGAGATAGGTGGGTTCGGCGCAGTATGGCAGGCGTTCGTCATCGGTGGTAATGTTGATCTCACGTTTTGCTTCCTTGTTGTTTAGATGGAAGGTACTGTAGGCACAAGGAAGGCACAAGGCAAGGATGGAAGGCACAAGGCACAGTATAGCAACATGAAAATTGAACGAAAAATGAATGATCTAATGAAATTAAATATAATAAAATATGAACGATAAAATTGATATTGAACTGTAGCAACATCTTGAGAATTTAAAAAGTAAAAAAAAAGGAAATAAATGTGGACAACACATGTTTGGGATTAAAAATCATCATAAAACAAAAACGAGAAACACAGCCTACAGTATTTCTATGACGGTTATTGGTGCGTTATCAAAAGTGCTGATGGTCGATTTGGGATACGTCATCTTTGATAGGCATCGTTTAGCTCACATATAATAATATTATATGTGATAATAATATTAGCTCACATATAATAATACATATTATAATAATATTAATATGATAATCTTATTATCATATAATTGAAAACTAGCTACTGTCTTGAAAGTCACACCGATATGATTGATATCTACCGTAAGTACTTTCTTTATTAATGAGATTTAACTTTAAAGCCATTTTACAAGGCTACATTTGCTGAATCGCTTGAGGAATTTATCTTTACTCTTGATAAAAATCAACTTTTCTTTACTAATGGTTAGTTTTGTATTCACAAGTTTTTCAGAAAGTTTATGATCAGCATGTGTTAACCCAGAGAAATTAGATATGAAACTCTGTGTTATGCTGCGCATTTGTGCAACCTCATTAAACTTTTCTCAAAAAAACAAAACAAGTCGGCGCTATTTTTAAACTTAAACCTCTCCAGAGCAACATTGTTTTTCAGTAATTTCTAACCTTGCAAATGAAAAGAAAGTCAATAGTTTTGTCGTCTGGAAGTACTTCGTAATTTCAACTTGTAGGGCCATTGATTTGAAAGTGAATATTTCAACCAGAATGCTTACCTGCAGACAACACTTATGATGACGAGGGTCATGCAGAAAAGTAAGTAGCCAGCTATAAGAGGGACAGCCAAGGAGGTTTCTGGCATTCTTTGGGCAATTAGAAACAGAAAAACAGTTTCACCAAGCAAGATGGATATGGATAACGTCATTTTTTCACCTGCAAAATCGAAAACTTTTTTTATGAAAGTTAGTAGTCAATCTTGAAAAAAGAATGGTAATTTTATAGGTTTGACTTGATAAAAATAAAAAAGCAAACGTTTTCGGCTAGTTATATAGCCCTTTTCAAGTCTATAAAAGAAGTACTTTAAAAGAAATAGCCTACTAAAGAATCATACAGTAGTCCTATTGCAAAATACGGTCAAATCCAAACAGTGTGAGCAAGTTAATCAGTTTCTCACTGTTTTTTGTTTTTATAATGTTAAATGTAGTGTCGTTGCTTAGTTATGTGTGTTTGGGAATTAAAAAATTAACCTCTCTACCCAAATTGCTTTATAAGTTTGTTCTATGAAAGCACTACAAAAACAAAAAATATAATGAAGAGTGAGATTCAATCAAATTAAGCTTGATTTCATGGCCCCATAACATTTTGACAATTTTGTTTTGATTTGTCGCAAAAGAACTTTCTTTTCAAGTTTGGGCCTAGGGTAATAAAATCTTTCCAGATCCGCTTCTGATGTCTTTTAATTTAGTTTTTTAGTATTTTCCAATTCTAAAACTAATCGGATATGTAAACAGACTTAATTCTAGGCAGTGGTTAACTAGTTATTAATGAGTACCGTAACTTTTCTTGACGTCTTTAAAATTATCAAAACCAAACAGAAAGTTACCATCTTGGACTTACACGATATGGATGGAAGATAAAATACGAAACAGGAGAGTGATGACATAAGGATGCACGGGATTATCAAATTCATGATGTAGAACTGTGGTCGTCTTCTAATAACGAAGTAAAACGTGACATCCTGATAAAGAGGGTCAGTGGATGAGTTGTGGATTTTGATTGGCCTTTGGATCAAGTCCCATTCCCCATTTGGTTGAAAAGCTAAACATGGCAATGTGAATTAATGTGACTCCAGTAGTAGACTAGGTTGCAGCCATGACTTAATTCTAAATACATCAGGACTGTTTTCTAACAAAAGACTTTCCCAAATAAAAATTTGCGCTTTTTACGTCGTATTAACGTTACTGCAGGTTAACACAATGTAAAATTGACAGCTTCTGTTGGCTAGGTTACCAGTTAAGCATCGGTTTGTATCACTTTAAATTTGTGTCTTTTATTTGATGTGTAGAGCTACCCTACCATGACCTAACACAGCTTGATCACAAAAGAAATGCTTTAAAGATTCCATCTATTCAACTTTCGAATCCTAGTTGTCTGCTGTGAAACTAACAACGTCAATTAAATTGCAGGCCTACTATATGGATGCAGCATAATTTGTGTTAACAAAGCATTAGAAACACACATTACAGTAACAAGCAACCGAAACATTTTTTTAAATACATTGAAACAGTGTCTGCAGACTTCAAATCAACGTACAAAATGACGGGTTGCGCTACAAAATAATGGATGGAATAATTTCCGGGCAATAACACTTCCATAATCGGAAACTTCATTCTGCCAATCTCGGTAACCGGCCCTGTGTCTTTGGCAGGACACTTAAAGGCATCCCTGAAGGTGGACACGATGATTGGCTTCCTTGACTTCCCGTCCACTTAATCTAAATCTTCAACCACCGGGTGTAAGCCTGGATACGACAAACAAACCGGCCCTGTGTCAATATAGCCTCCACAAGTATGCGAAACTACCAGGATATCAAGGCTTTGTCAGTCCGAGGATAACGATTCAAAACCAACCAACCATGGCTTACACTTTTATTTCTATTTCCTACATTTCATACCATTGCAATCAATAAATATTTCCGGACCATAAACCAAATCGAATTCCATCTCGGAACGATCATACGTAGCGGATCTAAACACCATGGAGCAATTTTGCCAATCAAAAGGAAACAGAGAAACCTGCATTGCATGAAACACTCATTCTTGAAAAGTTAATGCAAAAGCCAAATGTTGTACGGTGCTGTGTACGTCTCAAATGTCCTTTCGTGAATCTGCCATTCGGACACTATTAAAAAACAAAACATTTAAAGCGTGTAAGTATAGCTTACAACCTATCACAGCTAATTATTACCATGTATTCACGGATAAAAAGCAAGATTGTAAAGCCATTTTCTAGCCTTTGTTTTCTAGAAGATATTCGATAAGTTATCGGGATACAAGAGGCTAGAATGCAAGAAAATAACGCAACAATACAAACTTTTGGAAACCTAAAATGCCACCTCAATCATGCAAGAACTTTTATAAAGAGCCGGAGGCAGCCATTCCACTGTTCCTACGTTGTCAATCAATACGTTTGTCTTCAGGGACACGTCAAAAGAGCCATCTATGCTGCAACAAAGTGGTTGTGTTTACTTGCATGTAGTTTAGTGATGGAACGGCTGATAGTCAAGGCCAACTAAACGGATAGAAGTAGAATTTATTGAAAGTTAAACAAGTACCAGGTCAATAAACTACCATGACCAGTGTCCCAATTACTGTGAAAGTCGTGTCCTCTATCAAGCATGTCAAGCCTTTTGAGGCATAGGCTACAGCCGTGTGCTTTCAACAATTTATTGTTGAACAGACATGTCGTTTCGATCGTCGTGCAGGCGATGTCACCAAGCAGCCATGCGGTAGACAGATTTATTTGGGGATATTCAGTGGTGTTGACAGGGTTTCAATGGATATTTTTAGGCTGGCAATGATTTCAGAGGCCCGTAATCTTTCTAAGCCAGGAAAATTGAAGAAGCCACCGCGTGTTCTTTGGATATATTGTGTTTTTTTCTTATTAAAAGTGTTTTGATTGGGGGTCTGAGGATCTCATTGGTACCGGGGCCAAATAACCTCTGAACGGCCCTGGGCATATTTCAGGTTGGGACAAAGCTAAAACTTAAAGTGCAACTGCACGATGACTTTGACCACACTTTATCTGAAAGAGCATGTTTCAATCTATAAATACCAACCTCGCCCTTACTTTTTAAGGCTATATTTATCTCAATAAAAATTATCAGAACCATGGTTTTCCACGCGCTTGTATTTTTGGCCACGTTCCTGCAATGGCGGATTGCATTGCGCAACACACGGATTATGACGTCAGTTGGAGTCAGACAAAGCGACAATCGCTTTTGCAAGTCCTTTAGTTGTATTTGTACTAGAGACCTAAAGAAAGGAGGTTTTCTTTTCGCTGCTTCGATCTTGTTGCACGTGCTTTTTATATGAAGGCAGGTAGTAGCCTATAAGCTCTTTGCAATCTCGAGTTTGAAAAAAATAAGCTAGGTTTGTTGATTTAGCCATTGAAATTATTGGTTAAGGGACAGATCAAAGCTGTCATAGGCCCATGCGAGGTAAGGTAAGGTACGTCTTAACCAATGTTATGTGACATTCGAACCACGAAATCGAGCAGTGTGTAAGCTGTAAGGGTGCTTAACGGCATAACGGCATGGCATTTCCTTTTGTTAGTTTTGTTACTGTATTTCTTTTTCTCAATATCATTTCTTTTGCATTCTGACAAAGAAAAATAAATTGAATAAAATTGAATTGAATTCTTGCATCACTGTGTTGGACGACTTTCATGCAATGGTCAATCCAGCAGTCCTACAAACCTTCTTCAGGGTTGACAGGAAGAATTGGGAAGAAGATGGCAAGTCCAGAGGACGCAATGGAAAGTTGTCAAATGAGTGAGTTTACTTGAGCTTGTTTACTGTTCCAACAGCCTTTCAAGAGGTGGTTGCTTAATTTTTCCATTCATATTTAAACGAAGCTGTTATATCTTTCAGGCAATTCAGGCTGGTCACTTATAGGCACGTGCTGAGTGGCTGTTGGATGGAGAAGTTCTGGGCAAGCCGAACAGAGTCGTGCTGCCATCGTGCTGCCATTGTCTCTTTCATCCGCAGAAAGTACCCCAGCGACGATGGAGTTTATGCTGGGTTCCGAAGACCAGTGTTACCATTTTAGTCTTTATAAAACCAAATCTGGTTTATTTACAACCGTTTGGGTAATTTTTTTTCGATTTGGAGTGTTTTTTTGGTTTGGTTTGTTTTCGATTTGTGTGTCGTAATGCGATTTGTCATCAGTATGGTATGTTGGTTTATTTTTTAGTTTAGCCTATTTCTGCTTCAATTTGGTTTATTCTGGTCTTTTTTTTAGCTTCATCAACATTATTAAAAAAACCTAGATGTCAACACTGCCGAAGACAGTCCCAATGAATGCTAAAACGTTATCGCTTGATAGTCGACTGTATTATGTCCTACAATACAATACAAAATGTTTTCGATATAACCAAGTTTGGCTGCTGTAATCTACGAAACTAGCCTTCGGCGATGGGCTTTGCAAACCACTCCTGGCACACAGGCATGAACAACTAAATTTGTAGCCTATAAGCTAATGCTGGCTGAAAGATGCGTCTTCATTATGCATGCCTTATAAATTTGCGCATTCACTAGCAACCAAGCCTATCTCGGCTAGTTTGGTCTCCACTAAGCTCGACTCCAACTGACGTCATATCATAAGGTGGCGTTGACGAGTTTGTCACTTCCAGGTAGCGTGAGAGAGAAGCGCTAGAGAGCGTAGGAAAAGGGTCGGTTTCTCGGCTGTGGGCCTCAATTGTAAGGAAGTGAGTTTTTCAACAGGTACCGGATGTCTTGGCAATGGATTCTAGCTAATGTTAATTCGATCGTGCAGTTGCACTTATAAACAATGCCGATTGTGTTCTCTCGATGATGGGTGCTGTACCGGCTAGCTCAACGCTTCGCTATGCAGCCGCCTTCGAAGCCTAAAACGCAACAAAGAAATACTCTCAGAAATACACTTTGGACTAATTGCTCATTTCAATGCTTTTTTGTTTGTGTTAACAATTAGGTTTTTCGTTTGTTTAGTAAGCCGATAGCCAGTATGGTGAAGAGACAGTGAGCAAACTTCACATAAAAGTATGAGTTCAAAAGAGTTTGATACAACAAAACTTAAAATACTGACGAAAAAGCGTACTTGTTTTCCAATACCACTCGAGGTGTCCATATGTGCCAAGGAGGCATTCGCACTTTCTTGATGTTTTCGTATCGTTTCGGATCCCATGAAAACCTCTCATCATTCCATTTGATTGTGATGTAAACGGACGTTGTCATTTCTTGTGTTTTTTCTTTCTGTGATTACACAATAAACTACGAGCATGAAAAAAAAATACAAAAGAAATGCATCAAAACAATAGTTTTAGTTACGTATGAAACATAACCGAACTCCGGGATCAACAAAAACGGTTTTTCGTCTCCAAGTTTTATCGACGAGTCTCCGCAAAAAAGTAAATATTTTTTTGAAATTTCGAACTTAAACATGTTTATATAATTCTTCATTAAGTATTTTGTGTATTTTCATAAATTACTGCCAACTACGACTTTTAAAAACAAAGTTGTATTGTATGAGGTTTGCCGCAATTAGCGTTTCCTGGCTTTTCTTTTTGCTATAGTTATCTACTTCTACTGTATGCTTTGATGATTTATCACTGTAAGTAAGGCCTGCCTTGAACCAGCCCTTAGTGTAAAAAGTTTACTGACCCTTGATCTGACTCACCACGCTAATGATCTGAGAAAGGGTCATTCCAATCTGTACCACAGTTTTGTTTCCATACAATTTGTTGAATGGTCGAATCTGAAACAACATGTTTTTCATCACGTTCCATTACGATCGGCACGGCTTTTGTTTTCCTGACAACACAAAAGTAAATTTCATCCAATATTTTAGTTATGAGGTAATCTGAAATTAGTTCTAAAAATCAAACCAAAATTTTCATGTGATAATAATTAATCAATATTTTCAATCCTGAAACCTTTTCTTCGATTTTCTTCTACCTAAATTTATGGGTTTTAAGATCTGCAAACAAATAAGAAAATAGAAATGTTTGGCCACATAATTTACCATAATTCTATTCAACACAACTACTGTTAAAAGAAAAATAAATAAATGAAAGACGAAATAGGGGCAGACAACCAAGAATTCGGACTGATGATATGGAAGTCTGACCATGACTTGATTACAAAACCGCAACAGAAAAATCTCACAACAGAAAAACTTGGCGCTTCATTCAGGGGCGCCGGAACGATTTTTGACTGGGGGGGCAAGATTACAAAAAAAGGGCACTTTTGTTTACTAAAGGGCCAATTTTTTTCAAGTTTTAAGTTAAGATATAGCGATAATTATAATCCTTCAGCTCACTATGTAGGCTATTGAGTACTGATAGCCTACAAGTGTCCGGTACACAAAGAACGGCACCATGCTATGTTATAATGATGTAACCTACTGTTAAGCCTTAAAGCAGCCGGCGGCCATGGCCGCTTAGTAGTGCTTGAATGACCGCCGGTGCTACTTCCTCAGTCGGCCAAGTTTTGCCGCCGGTCTAGCCAATTATTTAATTTCGCAATAGAATGATCGTGGATTAAATGTCGAAAATATGTAGTATCAAAGAGTGACGCAGAATTAGGTCAGCGCGTCATAATCGCCACTGTTGCATTGTGCGGGAATATTTGTTATTGATGGAATATATCCATCTGAGATCACCAGCGCTGTAAGTCTTGTTTGTAATTCACGACGCTTATTTTAACAAAATCTTAATCCGAAGTGCTAATTTACCTCGGCTGGCAATATTGTCGTTTTTATGTCGATTCGATGTTGTCGGACATTGAATCGTTGTTAAAAAGGAAAACTAGGTTAGTTGACATCCGAAGGGAAAACATTTTTTGATCATAAGTTAGGCCAGAGTTTCCCAAACTGTGGTCCGCGGACCACTGGTGGTCCGCAACGACTGCACAGGTGGTCCGTGGCGATATGATTAGAAATTAGAAAGTCATACATATACGTTGTACAGTACGTACCCTGGTCAAAGATAATTGCCGCAGTTCTTTACAACTTAAATGATTTCGAAAGCTTTTGCTATCCAGTATCGTAAATCTTACTTGTTTAGTTGTTGCACCTTCGTTGCAGTTTAAAAGTTGTTTACGAAAAATTTTCCTATTCAACATTCTCATTTAACTTGTTGGTGTGGGGTGGTATGGGCATTGGGCATGTTTTTGAGAAGGGATGAAGATGATGTTTTGAGAAGAGCGCTGGAGTTGCAAGTGGAGGGTCGTAGAAAACAAGGAGACCCAAGAAAACGTGGAAAAGGCAAGTTGAGGAAGAAAGCAGCAAGGTGGGCTTGACAAGAGAGGACGCGTTAGACAGATTGATGTGGAGGTAGGGTGTGAAGGCGATTGCGACACTTGGAGGTGAATCCGGCCACCTTCGGCAACGGGGACATCACCGGATTAAAACTGGACTACTTGTAGAACGCGTATTGGAACTGCGAGAGGAGCTTTCAGTTTTCCTGCAAGCGCACAATGCTGATTTGGCTTCACTAGTAGCCGATGAGATTTGGCTTGGGAAACTTGCATAGCCTACATGGCAGGCATTTTTAACCTTCTAAAGTCTAAACCAATTGAACTTGTCACTTCAGGGAAGAGATGCGAACATTTTCCTTACTCAAAACAAAATAACAGCATTCATAAAGTAACTCTACAAATGGAAAACAAGAATAAATGATAATGTTGTGGATATGTTTCCTGTTCTGTGTGACTACATTAGTCTACCAACAAATCCTTAATTAATACAGATTTGATTTTCTCTGACGTTACACAACATTTGGAATTGCTTTCTGCACATTTCAAGAAGTACTTTTTAAAAGAGACATATGAGAATTTTGACTGGATTTTAAACCCTTTTGTTGTTACAAAGACTGATCTGTCAAGACGCGAAAAAGAAGAATTAGCCGAATTATCATCTGATCGAAATTTAATGCTTAGTTTCAATCAAACAGCTATTGCATCTTTCTGGTTGAGTGTTGTGGAGGAATACCCATTGCTATCTCAAAAGGCCACTAAAATTTTATTGCCTTTTTCCACGACCTACATGTGTGAGACAGCATTTTCAGCTCTTACCAACATGAAGACAAAATACAGGTCCAGACTTTCCGTGGACCCTGACTTACGAGTTTGCCCTTCACAAATAACTCCGAGAATTGATCACTTATACAAATAAGAAGCAATCCCATCCGTCCCATTGATGTTGTCAGTTTTTTAAATAAACAAAATTCGGTTTTATTCATTTTTACCTTTGTATTGGGGGTCCGCGAATAAACAGATTCACGAATAGTGGTCCGTGGCCCAAAAAAGTTTGGGAAACCCTGAGTTAGGCTATTTTGCAAAAATTATGCTTCTTTTAGTAATGTCCTTCACATCATTGAAATACTTATTTTATTACCTTGCCGTCATCATCAACACAACATTTCGAACGTTGTTTTTCGTTGCTAAAAAGAATTCTAGGGGAGTGGCGAACTTCTTTAACATAAGCCACATTGGAGACACCCGTGCGAGTGTCGTTAGATGGTCCTGCAGTACTGGATTACAATCCCGATAAAGCAGTTACTGCGTGGTGCAACGATTCTATTGTAGGACGTCGCCCAGGCCCAGATTTCAACAACGCTAAGTGATCATTTTAGCATTGTTGCAAGTTTAATTGTATTTACTTGTGCTATCGTTTTTTTTATTTTGGCCTCCAAGCACGCAGATTTGGCCGCCGAGAAGGAGCTTCCGGTAGGCCACGATGGCTGCCGAAACAAAAAACGAGTTTTAAGGCCTGTACTGTGTTGCAGTTGCAAAACTTTGTGCCGTAGATATTATTTTGAGGCAAAAATGAAAGATAATAAATAGGCTAAAAGCGAATAGCAGAAATTGTTATACTGCAAAATGTGCAGTAGCTTACATAACTTTAAAAAGGCACCATTGCCCCCCCTGCCCCTCCATCTGCACAAAAATTGAGGGCAGGGGGGCATCCGCCCCCCCTGTCCCCCCGCTTCCGGCGCCTCTGGCTTCATTCCCTCCAAACCTCGACGAGAGAAAGGAACTTATAATCATGATAATAAACTAGGCTACATTTTTTATGCTTGTGTTTGATGCTTAAATTAAAAAGAACAACACAATATAAACCTCTGGGTTATAATTCTTTAAGAGCTTGGTAGCCAGTAGAGATTCATTTGATTGAAAAACAGTGACTCCAAATGAAGCAATGTTGACCAGCAAAATTATTTGGAGGAGAACTGTGGTAGAAACAAAAGAAGACACGTTACACTTGTCATAAGTAACAGATATGCAATGGAAGTATGATGATTGGTCTAACATAGCGTACTAACTTTCTAAGTTTATTCAAAAGTGAGAAAAACTAATGGAAAAAGCGATCTAGTACTAAGACACTTCCTCAAGTGGGCGATCTATGTAATACAGAAGCAAACACTAAGAAAACAAACCAACAGTTTTTTTGTTTTTTTTCGACCTTAGAAAAATAACTATATTGATTTGTTGTCTGTTTTTAAGATAACATACGATTTATTTTGCAGTTAGCTTTACAGAAAATTTTATAGTTTGCAGCTGTATTGTCTCGTCGATAGGCTACGACTTTTAGGGGTTGCACTAACAATGTTTGTTTATAGACTCGTATATAGGCTACTATTTAATCATTATTTCATCTCTACATTTGAAAATACTGTGGACATCGGTCTTGCACACAGATACTCGTTGATCCCCAAACAGTGGAAATGATAGTGCAACCCCAAAAATGACTACCACTGGTTGATAGAAAATAACCTTATTGGCAATTTGTTGAAAAGGTGCAAACGATATAAGAGGTTGAACTGTTTTTAAACCAAATTTATACCATTTTTTCAGCAGATACTAAACTAAGAGTTTATCTACGTAATACTGGAGTAGCCTATATTTTTTACTACTTTGGTTCTCAACTTTTTGTCTTGACGGACCTTTTTAGTATCCTCAAAGCGGTCTAGGACCCCTAAAAAATATTTTCTTTGAAGTTTTTGTAGATCGCGTCTCCAAACGGAAACAAATGTTTTATAAGTTTTGAAGCGACACACTTCGAAGAATTTGTTGAACTCGCGAGTGGCGACACACTCATGACGATTGATGACGTTGATAAAGTTATGCTATAAGCTGCATGTTGGCAGACATGATCCAAAATCAGTAATCCTAATCTACATCCTGATTTACAGTAATGTTTTTAAACAATTTTTTTGAAAATTGCTAGGCCTATAATTTTTGCGACCTTTATAAAAAATTTCTCCCCCTCTTCACTTGTAATCAATATTTTGTTGTAGTCACAGCCACGTGGTTAAACTGTGAGTGCTAGTAGGAGTGCTAGTAGCCTACTAATGTTTGCATTTCTGAATTAAGCATTATCTGCTGTCTCAAAAGAATTAGAAGCGAACATAACAGCCTTATAAAAAAAAAATTGTATAATTTTTTTTTCGTCAGGAAATTAACCTTTGTGCTACGCCTTTTGAAATTTTAAGCTATGCACCAGCGCATCAAAACGCACTTTTTGATAATCACTGTAATACTGTACTAATAAACGACCAAAGTACAACCAATTGTTAAATCTTATAATTTATCAATCATGCTTTAAATTTGGAAACTTTCACGGACCCTCTAAAAACGCTTTGAGGGCCTTTTGGAGTCCACGAAACTCCGGTTGAAAACCGCTGCAACATTTTTTACTTGAACATCTTAATCAGTTTTAAAAAATTCTTGATAAGGGCTAGATGTATAGCTGAAAACGTTCGCAATTTTGTTTTTCACTTTTTTTGGCATCATGCTGAATGCTGCCTTGTTGGCTAGTTATGTTTGCTTATGGTTTAAAAATGTAACTTCTCTACCAAAATTGTAATAAACTATGTATACTTTGTATGCACGATATTAATACTTGTAGTTTACTGTAGGCTCAACAATAAAATTCAATTAACTTTATCATCAAGCATATGAATAATAGACTACAAAGGATAAACGCTTGAAAGAGGTTTGTTTGGGAAATTCTTCAGTTGAACCATTGAAACAACTGACTGCTCTTTAAATTTGTTTTCAAAGAAGATTATCTCACCTTTCATAATGCAAGCAACCGAACGATTTCTTTTACTTCTGCATCATAAAAACTTGTTGGGAACTCAATTCTTTTCTAAACAAAACTCTGATCAAGCTGCTTTCAATTTAACAAATAAAAGCTGGCATTGGCAGGCAGAGATGTTTTATCAACTAAGGTATATTTAGCGTATATAATTTAGAGTGACATATTCCCAGGCAGCAAAACCAATCATTTTTACATTGATTCAGCATCTGCAGACGTTGAATCAATGTAAAAATGATGTATTTTTCTGTCCGGGTTAGCTGTCCTCACGGAATAGCAGCTGCCATAAAACAATCAACGCCGTATTGAAGAAGAAGGGTTTGTTGACGTACTATAAGTAAAACCTTTTGAAGGTGTTCATGTCTGGTATTGTTTTCTCACTAGCTTCCACTAATAATGAATGTTGGTCTTTTTCTTTCGCATGAGACATGATCCCAAACGATGATACCGATCTAACTAGATCTGGACCAGATAAAGTGGTTGTCTGAAATTTTTCAGATTTCAAGGCCGGTGATGGAAAGTCATGTAAGAAGTGTAGAAGATAAAGCTTTGGTAGAGAGTTTGCTTTTTTAGACCACAGACAAACAAAACAAAGTAACCTTAGCGGGTTTAACATAATGTATTACACAGTAATAAGTTAATAACAACATAATTAAAAATCAACTCAAACGTTTCCGACACGTAGCCTACGTGTGTCCTCATCAGGAATTACTTAAATCTGCAATATATATAAAATGAAAAAAATATAGTGCAGAAGCAAATATGGAAAAACTGTTCATAGTTATTTCGTACGAAGTACATTAGTATCGATGGTAGAAAAATGGTTAAGAAACGGATTCCATACATGAAATAATTGTTTGTTTGTTTGTTTGTTTATCTTTATCCTGCATTGCGGGAAAGCGGACTTGAGCGCTATGCATCGGTGTACGCCTTCCGACATACACCTGACCCACGCTGCAGCCGACGGCAATGTCTGTTTTCCGGTTGTCTACTTTACTTATGACTTAAATTTGGTACTACCCATTACTCGAAATCGATCACTAGGTAGAGGCAATTATCGTTAAGTTTCTTGCCCAGAGAAACAACAGCAAGTGCGGATGGCTGGAGTCGAACATGCAGGCTCTCGACTGCGAGCCCAACGCGCTAACCACTCGGCCCAATTCCAAACAAAAAATAGAAAATAGGTAACCAATAAACAAAATTGGTAAAACCAGTTGTGTTTTGTATATCTTGTCTCACGTGCCATTGCCGGTTGAGGATAAAAGTGATTGTAAACATGCTAGTGCAATATGTCAGATATTTTGAAAGAACATATTTAACGGTATAGGTCTACTATGTTGATCATGGCATAAACTAATGCTAATGTAGCAGCCAGATGATGATTATTGCTTGGCGGATCTGATCCGGCCTTCGGCTGCCAAACCTATATGCAGACAGTATTTCATTTTGTAAATGAACAACTCTTAGGAGCAAAATGGTTGGAACGTCTGGTCAATCTAGTAAAAAACAAAGAGTCTAAATTGTAGATACTAAACTCAGGTCGTCCAAACGCTTCTAATACTAAACCGTTTCATCTTCAGTGCTATACGGAATGGTGTTCTTCGAAATGCTTTCTGAACAAACTTCCTTTGTTAATGAACAGTGGTTACGTGTTCCACTTAATAATCTTATGTGTTCTGTTTAATCTACGAAAGAGATGTAGTCTAATCTCTGTTGATGAAGATTTCATTTTTTCAGAGGTTATTTTATAGAGGACTATTGTATTTGAGAAAATATAAGTCGGTTCAGGTACAACCAAACGTCCGTTGTTTAATTAATTGATAGCCATGACATTTCAGCTTTGACTGGCTTGAAGACACAAATGAGGCAATGCGTTACTTGATTTTAATTTAAGTTTTTAATCTCACTTTGAAACAGTTCTTGAAAATAACAAACTTCAATAACAATACGGCACAACAAAACAATAAATAAAAGAACATGAAAAACAGTGTCCAATTTAGTCCATACAAAAATACTGATAGAAAAATTCTGATAGATAAGACCAATGTGAACTTCACAATATGAAGAAATAAGAAAGTTTAACTGCTCCATCAATCGTGTTTGGAACATCGCTAAGGAGCATGATTATTTAATGTCATTTTGTCTTCTGCCATGCATAAAGGAAACTGTGGGGGAAAATATCCCCACTAAAGCTTATCTTGCACCTATGACGAATAAGATTCATCAACCTTTTTCGGTAGTTTATCTTTGGCCACCCAAACTATATTTCACAAAAAAAAAACTGTTTTTACCTTTTTTAATTTTTCTGACTGATTGCCCACTTTTAGTCCAATCACGATGAGAAATGTTTTGAAGTCACGCAACACAACAAAAACTCTTATAACGACACCGCTCAGCTACATACACTGTAGCCTATGAAATTTTAAAGAATTAAAACACAATTCCACCTTCAACAATAAAGCAATAAAGAAACTTCTTAAGCTTTTCTTTTTTTTTTTTTTTTTTTTTTTTAAAGCTGTAGAAACAGTTGAACTGCATTGATAAAGTATTACAACAGAAATTTTCCCACAAAATTTAACCTCCCAAACCTAACAACATAAAACATTTTTATGCGCAACAATATATTATAACTGTTGGTCTTTGACTTTAGCTTTGAAACAGCTTTTCCGGCATAGTTCATTTTCCCATGCTTCTTTGTCTGCGCTTCTGTAGAGTGCTGTCCGTTACGTGATGATTGACGGATATCACGTGCAACCAAAAAACAGAGGAAGTCATTTCTTTACCAAAATAGATTTCATTTTGATGTAAGTCATCTTTCTGTCAATTTTTTTTGTCGAAGAAGTTTTCTTTGTTGGTGATTCAATCTTGGGTACAGGAGCCGGTTCATTTGGAACTAAATAGCTGATTTCCTTCTGAGTTCGTTTTTCATTTATCAAAACCTGTCGGAGATAAGATAAATCTTAGCGTTTTAATCTGCTATTGGCAGTATCATAGCTAAAGTAGTCTACTGTAGATATTTTCACAATGGGATAAAGCCTAGTAAATGAACTACTTGGAAGCAATTTTGATTCCAATTTTGTACTAAGACACAAAATTGAAGAACAGAACCTACAGTATTATTGTTCACATTTGGACTGCCATAAGTGGTGGTTTGCCCATTTCTCCCTAGTGACTCTCTCCTATCATCGCATGTTATCCTAGAGACCTAGAAGCTGGGGATTGTAATGATTTTTAAATGAAACTCCAATAACTTAAAAATACATTTCCTGCAAATATTCTGTGCGATTGCATAGGTAAGTCTAACTCTAAAAGCAATTTTTCCCTAAACAATCAAGTTGCAACTTGACTAAAGCAGCAAGCAAAGAGAAATCTGGTTTCAGTTGGAAACATTTACAACATCGGATGAAGGCACACCTGAATCAGATCCAAAGGCGGTCTTTCCATTGGATGAGGATTCCAACATTCCAACATCAGGTTATATATCTCGACAGGTATCGTTGGAGGTTTCGGGGAACGGTACCCGGCTTTCAGTTTTGAAAGGATATTGGGTGTAAGAATGCCTAAGCAAGTTGTATGGAAAGTTATAAAGTAGGTACACAAATACAACTATGTCGCTTCGATGAAGAAAAGCAAGCTATCCCTAAATTGCTATTGGAATACATTACCCTGTTTGAAGTGTGAGACAATCCTTTTTATATAAAAAGTGTAATAATGATATAAAAATGATGATAATATTTCATATAAACTATAATATAAACAAAAACTACTTCAACAAAAAAGCAATCCCATCACACCATAGTTTAAAACATTATTTCTCAAATTATTTCTTAAGCATTGTTTTATAATGGACTTAGTTTGAATGTTGGATGCAATGAGATATTAAAATATAGTAATAAGTCGTGTGTTTGATGCACAGAAAGTCACAACATCAACGGTGTGGTCTTCATTGGAAAGCCAGTAAAGCCGGAAAATATTAATAATGGAAAATACAGTTCAAAGTTTGGCGACAAACGGTTTAAAACAGGTAGGCCCAATTTTTGTTAGCTGGTCAGTGAGACTATTATGACAAATGAATGGAACAGACGCACAGCAATGTACCTGAAAAAGGGGCTTCCCCATCAGTGAATATCTCATGAAATAAGCAGCCAAGCGCCCAAACGTCTGAAGATGCAGAAAACTGTTCATATTCCGCGGCCTCTAGCGCCATCCAACGGATCGCTTTTGGACCAAATGGCTTGTCAACTGAGCAAAAACAAAAGGTCATACCAGTTCCAGAAATAGCTTATGTTTAAAAAAGGTTCTACAATCTACATGTTGATTATTAAAGATACAGAAAAAGAGCATTTGCTTCAAAGTTAACGAACAATGAACATCCACTACTTTAAGTTATTTACATTTTGTGACTTTTTGTTAAACTACTATCAACTTACATCAGGTTAATCAAAATCGGTAAAAATCAAGAGTTTATTAAGATATTAGCTAACAAGGAATTGTGTTAAAAGATCAACTTTGGGTTATATTAATAGGAAACATTTCAAACTTACTGTTTGTTCCTACATAAACACCATTCGAGCCAAGTTTCTTTGCAAAACCAAAGCCCGATAACTTGCAGGTGGAGTTACTGGTCAAAAGGACATTTGAAGCTTTTACATTTCTGTGCACATAACCAGAGTTGGAAATATGCTGCAATGCTGATGCAATCTAAATGCAGACGGTCAGGTTAGGATTTTGCTGCAACATTACAAACAACTAGAATTTATGAGCTAAGTTTTAAAGGTCGTCCGCCCTAATAGCTCAGTTGGTTAGCGTGTGACTTCGTGAACGAAGAAGCTTCAAGATCAAGCGGCGCAGGTTCAACTGTCGGGGTGTGCGCTTGCGCAACGCATTCTAAGAACTGCTCTCCATTCAGCGGCACCTAATGGATGGAATAATTGCCCGGCAACAACACTTCAACAATCGGAAAACTTCACTCTGCCAGTCTCGGTAACCGGCACTGCGTCAAGAGCCTATACAAGTATGTGAAACTACCAGAAATAACCTATCAAGGCTTTGTCAGTCCGAGGATAAAAATTCAAAAATAACCAAGCCAACCAACTGTTTGTCACGAGATGAATACAGAATTCTTATGAACGAAACTTAGTTATTAAAGATACGCTTATGAAGGAAACTGTTAATTTGAAACTAGACACTTTCTTTGCAAAAATTTATATAAAAAATGAATAATGACACTCTGTTTGGTCTGCAACATTCATTCAAACCGTCACGCCAGTGTGGCCACCAAATAAGAGCATTGTTCGTAATGTTTGTTACGCCTTTGTGGTCACAGGAAGGGCCAAGGAGGAAATAGGGAGTGCCAAGGCTTGAGAGGGCAACGAATTACGTTATAAGGACAAATTAAAAACTGAATATTTTTATCTTATTTTCTTTTTTTTATTAAGGGTTGTCCTTTTCTAAAAAAAGGATTTGCTGTGCTGTGACGTAGCCTACCTCTTGTACGAAGCGTAATCTTTCCGCATTAGAAATTTCGTAGACATCATTACGTAAGAGGTAATCTAATAAATCTTTGTTGTAGCAGAATTCCAGCACTACCATGCACGCACCATCGGTAGTCTGCAACAAGACGTAATTACAACGTAAATCTAATGTAAAATGTCAACACGTTTGGGACATTTCGTTGTCAACAAAAAGTTTCAAATTCAACCTGAAATACAGTACAAAACTGTGAGAATGTTTTGCTTCTTTCTTAGTAAGCAGCAAACTTACGGGTCATACTCACGCATACGGTAGAACACGAAATGATTTTTGTTACTGCAGCAGACAATTTTAAATTGAGTTGCAACACAGCCAACGCATGATGAGGAACACAGACATTTTGTGACAAACGATCTCTAACAAAAGAATTGCAGCCTACACTAGTACTTTCTAAACTGTAAAAAACAATGGATCAAACGAGAATAGGAATTTCATGACTGTTTAGGCAACAAGGAAGTCAAAGTTGTCTTTGCAGTCCATGGGCTGAGCCCTCTTTTTTGTAAAACTTATTGAGTTTATAAATATTATTCAATTTTTTGGCAATTATTCACGTGAAATCAAACTGGACCTCGGATTTGTGAAAAACAATTGACGTTTTTTCAATCTGGAAGCATTAAAATAAGCACATGGTTGAGCATTTTCTATGTCTAAATATAGGATAAATGCAAACATTCAAATAAAAAAGGAGAATATACTCAAAATTTTAAGGGCGAGTAATAAAACGTCACCATGTCACCAAATCATACAGTACATCGAACTCCAGCAAGTGCAAACAAGTGTATAGCATGAGAAGGTACTCAATACGAAAAATCGACACATTTTTGTGTTTTTTTTTAGCAGTTGTTATGAGTCCAATACCTTGCAAGAAGCTAACGCGCTGTTGTTATAATAAGTTCCAACTATCAAGCAGAGAAAAAAGATCGAATAAGGTGCTGTAAAAATTGAAGTCATCTTCTCACAGTTACCATCTACCCAACTGCATGATTCGTTTCGAAACAAGCTGAGTTTTTACGGCGACATAATGGCCATGCTATCTTTGGTAAGTCCTCCTCTTGACCGCCAAGTAGGGAAATGTGAAGTAAACTTTGACTGAAAGTTGTTTTGCAAATTTTGACACTGTCTCCGATTAAAAATGTTATTATTTTTCACATACAAATATTTGCCAAGCTTTTCGTAACGTATAAAAAGTCATTCTTTCAAAGTGAAAAGAACCTGAAATGTGAGATACCCAGATAGCAAAGTCAATCATTTTTACATTGATTCAACGTTTGCACACTGCAGTCTGTAAATATTGAATCAATGTAAAAATGACGGCTTTTGCTGTCTAGGTAGGTCATAAGCTACAATACTACACAATGAGATTGATGACACTGAACAAAATAGCTCAAGATTAACATTTTGGTGTAGTAGCCAAGAACACAGTGTACTTAATGAAAAACTATTTGTTGGTTTTCAAAACGTGAAATATTTATCCAAAGTTGTCAACAAAAGACAAACAAAAATATCTTAAAAACGGCAAAAACTTGAGTTTCACACCACATTTGGTCACTGGCGATAGTTCAATTTGTAAACGATTGTGAATGCTGTTGTGAGATTCATGTTAGCTTATATTGTCGGATAAGACTATGTAAAATTTTACATCGCAACTAAAAACCACATCTCTAGCTTGCAGTTTTAATATCGTGTTGTGTGTCACTATTTTTCATCATCGAAACGCAACAATATCGTTTCTGCTCGCTTGACAAAACTTACCACTCCAAGCAAGCTGATGACGTGTTTGTGGCTGACGTCACTGATTGCACGGGCCTCCTCCAAAAGATACTTTCGAGAATTCATCTCTTCGCTCTGCACTTTTACTACAATTTCCTCATTGGATGTGTTCAAATACCCTTTGAAGAAGTAACATCAATCGTGTAATCGGAAATACTCAATTCAAAATTTTTTTTGTCATTATCTCCATGACCCATAGCCGTAGGAGATGGGGGGGCAGGGGGGGCGGTCGCTCCCCCGTTGAAAAAAAAATGTCGCGAATTTGGGCAAAAATGTCAAGTTATTTGGGCAAATCAATCTTACCATGATGTTTCGAAGTCTCACCAGTTTATAGACTTTATATAATTATTATAATTTATGAGATGCATTGATATTTTTCAATGAATGTAAAATGCATTATCATCGATTTTGGAAACAACTGCATGTGGTATTGCAATCTGGGCATTTAAATGATAAATTTCGATTCTAAAACTGCAAAAAGTAACTGTAAAAGAGCACAGTTAGCAAACAAATGTAACTTTATCACTGATTTTCACTAAAACATAGGCTGCACCTGCATTAGATATATAAGATTTAAAGGCTTGCTGGGTAGCCTACTGGTAACTTTATGAGAGTTTTTTGGGTTTTTTCCTCAATATCTTACTACTGTGATGTAGTTGTTTGTAAAAATCATTTGGGCAAAAATATCTAGTTATTTGAATAAATTAATTCTTCGCTGTGGTTATATTTACACTATAATAGTGTAATTATAGCCGTAATAGCGTTGCCAGATAAGGAATTCTGCCCTAATTTGAGAAAAGTTAATCCTAACTCTGGCAACACCTTTCACAAGCAACCATGGCAACAAGTGTGTAAAAATAGCCACTTCGTTAATTCTTACCATGAGTTTTCAACATTTTACCAGTTTAGTGACTTTATTGTGTTGCACTTTGTATGAAATACATTAACATTTTTCTTTGAATGTAAATGTAGCATCGACAATTTTGAAAACTTTTGTATATGGTATAGAAATTTGGGCAGAATGTAACTTTCGATTCACTATCTGAAGAAAGTAAATGTAAAATAATGCATTTGGCGAGCTGAGGTAAGCTTATTACAGATATTTATTAGGATATACACTATACAGTATGAGTATACACACTAGCTTACATTTCTTCATTAGTAGAATTTTGAAACCCTACTGGATTCTTGTACTAATGTAGTTGTTAGTAAAATGTTTGAGCAAAATTATCTAGTTATTGGATAAATTAATCTTATCATGAGTTATGCTATGCTCACAAAACTTGACTTAAATACTACAAAAATAGCTTATCATTTTTAGATATGGCCAAACAAGTTAAGTATTTGTTATAAACTCTAAAAATCAACAGTTGTGAGGCCACATATACACCACTTTTGTGAGCATTTGATCTTGGCAACGAACTACCGCATAGGCCTGCACAAAGTGAAAAAGTATATTAAATGAAAACAATTTGTAAATTTTCCAGCATTTAGTTTCATGTAATTTGTGGGCTACGGTTTAACTGTTTTCTATATGTAAAGAAGTTTTTTGTTTAAACTGCTGTTTGTCTTTGCTAGTCCAGGGGTTGATATGCTCAGCTATTTAGCCTACTATCTATGATCAGTATTAGAGCAACAACAATCAAATATAAAAACACATGTTATGTTGTTCATGTTTTGTCATCCAATTCATGCAGTTGATGCATCAGGCAATGTAAATAGTGCTGTTGGTAATGTGGTCTGTAATATTTTGTGGCAAGGATTAAGCTTGAAGTTACTACCTGGGAATCGCTTTTCTTCAGTGCTTGCAATTTGAGTAGCTGCTTCATTATGAAGTAAGAATATCATTCTAATGATGTTCTGTAAGAACATTGAGTATGATTTCATTGTAATATGATATCAATATTTGTGATATTAAAAGTAGTTTTGTTCAAAGGTGCAAGTTTGATGTGCATAGCATCATAAACTGTCAAATTCTTTTTAGGCTATAGTGTTTGAAGTAGAATGGATTAAGTAACTTAATGTTATTGGTTTGATAAGTAAATAGGTTGTCATTCTAGATTTTTTTCAATGCAAATTTACAAATACACTACTGAGTCTTTGGACTATCTTTATATTGAAAAGATTGAGCTACTTTTTGTCTGGCCTTTAGTTTTAGTGAAGTTAGGCTGGAGATTTTCAAATAATCTGACGACAAGGATATTCATCAATTGTTACCCGGTTATTGCTGTAAGTCAGTTTAAATTGTTGTTGAATCCAGCTAGGCTTAATATATATTTTTGTGCCACATAAGAGTGCTTCAATTTGATCGTTTATTTAATTGGGACACAGACAGGTCTATGAATGCACGTTAAAGTTAAGTTAGCCTTGTTTTGCTGTTGTAGCCTATGTTATGTTGCCTGTGTTCTCGTACACGGCCAAGTTGATGCCTGTAGAGTTATTAAATGCACTACCTCAGAGATTGTGAGTAATTTTGTGCTTTTGAAATATATACGCAAAGATAAAATTTGGGCAAACTTTGAAAAATTTGGGCAAATTTTGTTCGCCCCCCCAAAATGTTTTACTCTCCTACGGCTATGCCATGACCTCTTGCATTTGAATGATAGGCCTACGTCTCTACAGTGTTACCATTTGTATAAGTGAATAATGTCATTGGAAATTTAATAAGTTAATGTAAATGTTAATAATGTTGGGTTGTCTATCATCATTAAAATAGTTTTTGCTTTGTTGGCCTAGTAATTTAGTTTTCTTTGCATTTTTGTGTTGTAGTTGGAATAGCTAACATTAAAATAAGAAACTAGCAAGCATTGAAAATAATAGCCTTTTTTATAATAACAAGGTTAAAGTTATTGAAAATTACAAAGAAAATAATTTGCAACGAGTTTTTCTGCACTCCGATGTAGTTCTCAACCCGAGGTAAATTTCATTTATAAAAAATAAAAAAGCTATAGGTCTCCATGATAAATCACAAGAATATGATCTAAAAACTCTATCAGCTGTAGCCTAAATTTATCTTTATACGTTTGAGAGAAAAAAGGTGATAAGGTCTGGTATAGAGTGTAGACCAAGTTTAGTCAAAGAGGCAAGTAGCCTAAACTTATTTTACAAAAGTAGAGAAATACCAAAATTCACCTTTCCAAACTTCTCCAAACTTTCCTGAAGCGATTTGTGTTTTTAAGGTAATTGATTCTTTCACTACTGACGTGAAATCAGATGTGTCCGCGTTGCAATAGTAACGCTCAGGATTGCCTTCAGTTGGGGCAATGTCAGTTTTGGGACATGGATCTGTCAACGGTTGCGGCATGTTTGTGTGTTTTCCTGTGGTAATCAAACAGTTATTAACTCGCAACTTGCATACCCTTCAACTAAAATTACGGTAAATTATTGTCTGGCAAATGGCAAATTTTGTCCCATCGTTTATTTTCCGTGCAAGGGGAAACTACTGAAATATAGTGAATGGAATAATTCCCCGGCAACAACACTTCAACAATCGGAAAACTTTACTCTGTCAATCTCGGTAACCGACCCTGCGTCAACAGCCTCTGCGTCTACAAGTATGCGAAACTACCAGGAATAACCAATCAAGGCTTTGTCAGTCCGAGGATAAAGATTCAAAACCAACTAAACCGACCAACCATGTAAGTGTGGTTGTTTTTTTTTTTGGTCTCAGTAATGTGCACGACACGTAGTTATTTGTGGAATAAGATAAAGCATGATTTTTGAAACCTGAAATCGTTCTGAGGAGCCAGAAAATTTAAAGAAAACACAGCGTCTTTTTAGGCCTATTGTTATTTAATGCGTTTGCACCTAAAACCGGATTCGTTTTTTCAAAGGCAAGTGTTTTTACGGAAAAATATCTCTTTTCTTGAGAAAGCAATATCTAGTGATTTATTCCATTTTCTTTTTGAGGTGTGGTCTGGAAGGCCCTCACCTCCTATTATCTATCTAAGGGCTTTAAATGCATGTAGATTCACTCTCTTACAGATTACAACACGTCGTAAAGCTGAAACCGAGTTATTGTGTGCAAGCATGACCTTTGAGGCGCTGTGAGCAAATTCATGGGCGACATCGACCGGATGGTGAAAGACAAACAAATGGAGACCATGACATCGATTGAGATCTTTCTATTTTCTTCATTGCGTGTTTGTTTTGTAAATATTTTGACATTTGACGGAATGAATTTTCAGTTTACTTTGATAATAACAAATTACTTTAGGCTACTACTACTACTATAACATGTGTGTTTAATGTACTGTATTTACAATTTAGCACTGTAGGCTATATGCTTATCTTACTTTTGTAAAAATCAACTAGGGCTACAACCGTTGCAAAGCTGTATCGTGAATCAATAAAGTAGGTTTTGT
The DNA here is from genome assembly GCF_918807975.1 of Aplidium turbinatum. Lineage (NCBI taxonomy): Eukaryota > Metazoa > Chordata > Ascidiacea > Aplousobranchia > Polyclinidae > Aplidium > Aplidium turbinatum. Next base: position 55,351,935 of record NC_137472.1, read on the forward strand.
TTGACAATCGATCTATCTTGTAGTGAAGCACAGAGCATTCTCCTTCTGAGAAGATCAACACAGATAGTCTGAAGCCGTCGTTGCCTGCGTGAAAACATACGTTCTTGTTATAAACGAAAAAAATTAAGTATTTTAATGAGCCAATAAGAAAGCATTGAAATTAAACTGTACACACTTACGAAGCTATGCGCAGGAGCAGTAAATTGCCATTTAGAACAAGTTATCACGTTCGGCTTGGTATGAAATGTGCAGTATTATTTATTATAAATTAAAACAACAACTCTTTTTTGGCCTATTTAATCAACGTAGTATTATACTTCTTTTCCGAGTCTTTAATAAACAACTTTGTTAACTTTTATAGATTTTGATTTAAATTTAGGGTGAATCATTTTAGCAGACATATTTTGATGTGTTTGTGAGCTGCAAAGAACAGTTGATTAGGAAGAGACTTGAGACGTAAAATACAAAATCAATTGAAACAGCCCGTTGGTGAAATCATTTACAACAATACAATGGGAACTATTCTATTATTTTGTTACGACGTTGCGTCGTTGCTATTACGCCAGGTTTCAAATGCATCAGGTGATTTGACAATTTCACCATCCCATGACGTAATTGGTAGTGAGAATCGAAAGAATTTACTTTTTATGTAGGTGTGTACTACGTCACGAAGTTTCGTGTACGTATAAAGAGAAAGTACTTTAAACAACGTGGCAGAGGAAGCTATGACCGCCAACGACATTTTGTAGCAAAAAAAGACGACACTACTCTAATCAAGGTACGGTAGGTCTCACCAGGACCGGTGAGAGGATAATTTGGGCCCAGTGCTAATCACATCATCGGTCCCCAAACCAAAACACTTCTAAGAAAAACGCGCTATCTCCAAAGCATATGGGGGGGCTTCTTCAAACTTTCGGGCCCCTTGGAAAGGTTACGGGAGCCCAAAAACCATGCCGGGTCCGGGTCTAAAAGTTGATAAAATGCGTGAGGTAGAAAAAACCACATAGAAATAAAAATTCCAAGTACCCTAACTAATAAACTCACAGTGAGACCAAGTGGATATCAATTTTTGCGTGTGGTTAACGTTCTTTCTACGTAAATGAGTCACTCCAAAGCAGAGTTGATTGATTGATTAAATCTTTATCCTCGGACTGGGAAAGCTTCTTGCAGAGCTTAATCCTGGCAGTTTCGCATACTTGTAGAGGCTTTGAATCACTGACGCAGGCCCGGTCACCGAGATTGACAGAGTGAAGTTTCGGATTGTTGAAGTTTTGTTGCCGGGGAATTATTCCATCCATTGGATGCCGCTGAATGGAAAGCAGTCCTTAGAATGCGTTGCTCAAGCGCACACCCCGAGAGTCAAACCAGCGCGGCTTGATCTTGAAGCTTCTTCGTTCCAGAAGTCACGCGCTAATCAATTGAGCTTTCTCGAAAAAGGCCAGGTGACTTCAAGAAAACATACTCTCAGGCGAGATAACCATTTTGTTTAGTACAGTCTGCAACCTGTGGTGGTGATTCAACAGAGTGGGTGCGGTTTATTCAGCTGCATGCAACAATTGAGACGTTCGGTCGTTGCAGGCGACAGCAGCGTTGGGGCAGGGGGGGCCATGGGATACTTCTGAACCCGGGCCTGGAATAATTATAGGGGCCCGGAACTTGTTAAAGGGGCTGGAAATAAAAAACACAACGTATTCTTTGGGTGTAGTGCGTTTTTCTCATAAATGTATTGATTAATGGCGCAAGAATCTCATTGGTACAGGTCCCAAAATATTTCTACAGCCCTGGCAGGCCAACGGGTTGTAGAGAAAAAGCATTATTTTACCACAAACTCCCAAAGTCACACGTAAAAAAATCGTTCTTTTTTTTGTCGTAGGCTATCCAGGCTTACACCCGGTGGTTGAAAGGACGAGAAGGCAAGGAAGCTAATCTTCGTGTCCACCTCCAAGCATGCTTTAAGTGTCTTACCGAAGACACAGCCGCATGCTCTTGAGCGGTGTCGTACCGGCGCCCTTTCGATTGCCGTTCCAAGGCTCAGAGCCTTGGAAAATCGTTCAGAAACAGCTATTAAAAAAACACCAAAAAAACATAGAATATAAGGACGGAAAACGATAAATGAAATACTTCAACACTTCACATAGCGTTATTTTTTGATGAGGTTTTTATTCAGTGTTTTTATTCAGTATTCAGTGTTAATGAGGTTTTTATTCAGTGTAGGCTATATATCACATTCTTTACACAGTTCGGCGGGCCTGGTGGACAAACCTCGCTTACGTATCTGGCCCGCGGGCCTTAGTTTGGTGACCCCTGCTTTGAAAAAACCAGCATTGACATTATTCTGCCACGTATGTTTTAAAGGGTGGCAATTTTGCTTTCGTTTAACCTTGAAACACAAATAACGTAGTGATAGAAGTGACAGTATAGTTGATAACGTAGTGAACAGGCTAGGTTTGCCGGGATGGCTTTTTATGGTCAGAAAGGTTGCTGTTGATATTTCCTTTCAAACAGTTTTATTTTTAGAATTTTCACGTTTCTTTGGCTCTTTTAGGCTACTTTTTTGGCACTTTGCACTATTCTTCCCCGTTAGCAAAATTCTCATTTTTACATTGATGCTACGTTTACAGAGGTTGCATCAATGTAAAAATGACAGATTTTCCTGCGTGGATAATGGTCCTTGTGTTGAAATACGTCACACAACGAAAGGAACATTATACATAGGCGCTGGCAATTCGCACAATACATAACGCTACATCATTGCCTCGTGATATGTGGCTCTTGCGCAAAACTTGGCACCAAAAAAGCAAATACCAGTTACATGTAACATATATACCAGCAACACATATGCCAACCACAGTAAACACAATCATCTTCCAAAACACTTTCAACCATGTAAGAATTAGCTTTTTCCAATGAGCACGTTAATTACATAGAACCAAAAGAAACGGAGTAAAAATCTGTCTTCGGTTGTCTACATGTGCTGAGGCATGTTTGTACCCAGACAGAAATCCGTTATTTTTACATTGGTTCAACGTTTGCAGACGTCTGCGTAAGTTGACCGGTTTAATACATTTTCTTTGAACGCATGATGAAATTACATACATTTAAGTAAATTTTGCAGTATAAAAATACAATACATGTGTATAAATTTTCAGCATGCAGTTGCAGTAATAAATAGTTACATTTGCAGTATAAAAATACAAGGCTATGAAATCGAGCAAAAAATATACGACGCCTAGACCCGACTAATCAAATTTAACCTTTCGACTCTGGGTCCAGGGTTGCCAGTTTTTCAAGATGGTCAGATTTTTTTAACTTTTCAGTTATGGAAAAAAATTAATTTTATGACATAAATTTGATATATTTTAATTTTATAAGTAATGACAATTTTGCAAAAAAAACAAATTTTCAGGTATTTTCATTGTGATCCTTTTGGTGACGAAATATGTATCGACATTACCATGGTTTGGTTTAAAATATTAAAATATATGAACTTTTACCTTCTCTAACAAGAAAAGTTCCTTCAGTTGTAGCTCGGTTTTTCAAGTACTTTTCCGCTAATTCCCGTGATATTCGGCCGAAATAACATCTAAATAGAAAAGGAATGTACTGTATAAATGAAACAGGCTTTGGCGTGTTGAAATTGTGTGAAAGTATAGGCTACTCTCTTTTAATGGAGAAAGTATTCAATAGCATTGTATAGTTACTTGTTCAATATACGATCTTGAGTTTGTTTCACTCAGTATGCGCTTTTTTGATACAAAGAAAATTGAATAGATGCAAGCAGTGCTCAATTACAAATTTTTTTTAAGAGATTGTGCTGTAGTTTGTTGCACGCTACATCACACACTATCAAACCAAGACGAATCACACACTACAGAACTTGTTTTCGATGAAAGAATAACAAGAAATTAAAAGACTGCTTTAAATCAGGGCTTCTCAAACTTTTTTATTCTTCCATCGCCATTTCAGAAAACAATTTTCTATGCGACCCCTTAGTGGGCAGTGGGCAGTTTTGCAGCATGCAAAAATTAAAAGTGAGTCTACAATAGGAAGTTTACACTGTAAACTGCCCGCTGTAGGCCCACTTTCAATTTTTTGGAGACCCTAAAATTACGATTTGCAACCCCGTTCAAGGTCGGGACCCATAAAGTAGTTTAGGCTGGGTTCTTCAAAACCAGGTGCTTGGTCGACATGAAAATTCTTCATCAATAATCACGTCCAAGACGAAATTAAGCAAAAGAATTTCGTGTGCTACGAATGGTAGCCTAATACTTTTGCTCTGCTCATACAAGCTAAACTAACTGACAAACTACTAGATTACACCGTTTTTCTTCCTGCAAATGCATCAAAAGGTCTCCATGTCTTCGATGACAAAACCGAAAACTGGCTTTTTCTCGTCATCTTTAAGTGCAGTCAAGCGGAAACATAGACACCCTGGGTGATAAAAGAACAAACCTTTGGTCGCAACGGCTCAAAAGGGTGAGGAAGGCGACGACAAGGGAATTGTTTCGTTTCGAATATACAACGAAACAAACTCAAGAAAAAAATGCGTCAAGACGAAATTTCAAAATATTTATGTTTCAAACTTTTTTTCAACAGGTTGACCATATTTGATTACTTGTGACCTTCTGTATACACTTTCTCCATTTTGTTTTGTTTTTATTAGTAATTCTGAAATGTTGTTCAGTCCTATAATTTGCTTGATATTGTCAAAATACTTCATTTTTTGCCGTCCTTTTGTTTGTGTACCTTGTACCATCCTAGTCAATATTACACTTTCCGATGAGTTGCTTCATCCAACGTGTCCGAAATATTGTAGTTTTGTGAGGTTGTCGTTAGATTCTAATTATCATCTATTTGTTGAGTAACGAATTTAGTAGTTTTTTTTTTTCATCCAGCTGATGAGTTATCATGTGATGTCAGCAGCCTACATCACATTTTAAAACTTTTAAACTGTTTAATGTCACGTTTTTTTGCATGTCCAATGTCTATTGCCTCGAGCAGCCTTCATGAATGGACAAGTTTCAAATCGTGTGATGACTGTACGCACTACGCAGTACGCTGCTGAGAGTAACTTCACTTGACAACTCTATGCAAACTTTAGCAAAAAAACAAAAATCTTTGAGCACAAACCAAACATGCGTCACATTGCAATGCTACTTACGGATGGTTTTTGATAGCATCTAGTTTTAATGGTGAGCCCAGCGTTTCGTATGCCATCTTTGCCCGCTTCAGAAATGTTCAAAACCACGTTGTGTTGATGACTAATTTATGATTTTATTCATATAGTATAGATCCTAAACCTACGACAAACAAAACTTAATCAGCAGTTAGAACTCTATGTGCTATTTATTTCAAAGATTGCTTGCATGGAACAATAATAATTTATTTCACACTAGTTGCTTGCAAAATAACGTCAATGGACGTGTTTCGTTTGACGTTTCATAATCAGCGGTTTGCCACTAGCGGATGATTGGCCCTACCAGCTTCATTGGAGCCTCTTTACCTTACTAGAACATGTTTCAGCGTTTTCACGTCTGCACCGCGTTGAAGTGAGGTTGTTGTTTTACAAGCGTTGCTTGCATGCAAGAGCATGACATAAGTATGATAATTCGAGTTTAACTAAAGTACTAAGTGCTTAAACTGAGTTCATACGAAGGCCGAAATGTCGTAGAGAAAAGAAAAAGAAAATAAGCAGACTGTCGTTTTTTTAATGCATTATTACTACACCATAATTACAATGGTGCCGTGGTATGGAAAAACCTAGTAACTACAAATTTGAAAAAAATCATTTTAGTTTAATTTTGGAGTTACTAGGTTTTTCCGCGTCTTTTGACAGTATTTGATTTCAAAATTTTGCTGAACTCACTGAGATAAAATGGTATGGGAAAACCTAGTAACTCGCATTGACAAAGGCTAGAGATGTTCAGTTTTTTGCGTTTTTCTCGAAAAGTTGAACATGTGAGTTACTAGGTTTTTCCATACCACGGCAGAATGCTTTTCGTGTTGTTTTGCAAAATTTTTTATACAAAATGTTTTTATCAAACTGCTTACTGATTTTCAGCCCTGGAATTTATTAATAAATCACGCAGCGACGTCACAAATGCATTGTCTTACGTAAACAGAGCGTCAACATCTGTTATTCATATATCCCTCGTACCTTGTTCTGAACTGGTTCTGACCCTGCAAAAAATCTTTCTATCTGCTGCATTGGTGCAGTAGGCCAGGGCTTCCCAAACTGGGGGTCGCGACCGCGCAAGGGGTCGCGTAATGAACTTCAGGGGTCGCAGAGAGTAGGCTATACCTATTTTATGTAAAGTACTGCATATTAGCCTATTCTATAGTACTTTTCAAACGTTTATTTCAAAACGCAGTTGTTGAAACAAATGTAACTGTTCAAAACATTATTCTTAACTGAACTGTAGACTCTGAGTAAATAGGCCTAGCCCTGGTAGTGGGCTAGCTTGAAGACTGCACGCTAGTATAAGCTATATATTGAAAAAGCAAAACTAATCGAATCAATGGATAGCTGCGGGAAACATCGAACTGCAAAGCAGCTGCTGCAATGACAGGACATACAGCTGGGTACCTGGGTTTCATGCAAAAGTGCGATTTGTATGTGGTACACATAGGCTATTGCATTTACACATTGTAGGCTATGATTCATTGCGAGACCCTAATAATAAATAGCTAAAAAATACCTCCTCATCGAAATGCTGTTGTGCAAGATACTGTAAAATTATTAACTTTATTAAAAGTCACGCACTCAATAGGCTACCCATATTTACAAGTTTATATGATGAAATGTAATTAGAGTTCAGAGAGTGTAAATCCCTTCTACTGCATTGTGAAGTAAGGTGGCTCACAAAATCAAAGCTAAAAAGGCTACAACGTGGAAACATGAAATGTGGTTTTTCCAACGGAATAAAAATTAGACTTGGTTTGTTCACTTCTCGGTCCATCATTTCTGCAATGACATCTGGCTTTTGAAATTATACTATTTTTGAGATTTTAACTGAACTTTAGCCTGTTTTTGAGATTTGTTTGAAAAACCGAACTTAATTTATCCATCCAAAGAAAAGCGTCAATGTTTTTACATTGAAATCAAAAATTAAAGAGTTTGTCAAAAATTAAACATCTGGAAAGAAGGGGTTGAAAATATCTGAAAAGTTTTTGACTAATGATGATGTGGAACCAAATGTTATTAAGCCTGTGGTTATCGACCATTCGTCAAATCTGTTGAAACAGTTTTAGAAGTAGCCTATTTTCTTCCAGAATTAGACAATGCCAAATTAGATTTGGTCTAAAACCATGGCTTACTATATTACAGGCCTCCCAGACGCGCAGTGCCACCTAAAAACTGGAGGCGAGTGTTTTAAAATCACGTTTAACGTGTAATTGGTACAGACCAATCATTTTATCATTTGCAACCATTTTTACATTTCTGACTGTCGAACCTACTACTTCTACACAGAATAAATGTTGCTAGATATTGAAACAACATAAAACAACTGATTTTGCTATAGGTTGTGTAATGCTTAGAAAGCATGCAAAATTGCAATTTAACCAAATGTCAACAAAAGAAACTTAAAGTTTATCAACATGAAAATGTATGCATTACACTCAATTCAACAATATTCATAAACAAATATGCAGTTATATGCTGTGAGCTTTGAGTTTTCAATTGAGTTTTACATTGCCAATTAATAAATTGTCACTTCTGGCAATATACGAAAGCCACATGCTAGCACAGTGATACTCAACCTGTTTTCTTTTGTGGCCCATTTTTACCAAGCAGAAGTTTCTGTGACCCACTATCCTGTTCACACTGTTGTAGTAGCTTAAAATCAAGGTTCGTATATGGTGCAATACAAGGCATTGATTGCATATCAAAACTACTAAACTAACGCACAAGTGTAAAATTAACTGCACTGAAACAAATGAAACTAAAATTTTCAATGAATCTAGCATTTTTTAAACAGTTCTGCGGCCCATCTCAAAATGTTTCCATGGCTGAGAACCGCTGTGCTAGCACAATCAAAACAATAAAACATATGAGGCCCTACATTGTGGAAGTCAGACAAATTAGCATCAATTGTGTAGTTTCAAAACTTTTAGCTTTGCCTCCTTGTTGCTACGAGGTGTGTACAAGCGCGAATGATTGTTAAACAAAATATTGCACAAGGTTGCAGCATGCTGTTTACCTGCACACAAGCATAAAAATCTGAGATTTTCAGCAAAAGTTTTCTACCGATGCACTTCAGAAAAAGTTTGGCAAACTGCGCCAGGGCTCAGGTGGTGCATATTTTATTACTGCACAGCAAGTGCTTGAACAAGATGATATTTACAAAACCAAACTTCTTCTTGGCATAAACAAAAACCTGTTAAAAAGTGCTAATGCTGGTGGTCACTCTTGCTTGAAATGTGATTTTTCTATGTCAGAAAACGTTTGCACAGTCTTTGAACATTTGAACAAATTAGAGGGCTCACTGCCTACAGATGTAAGATGACATTGTTGTATATTGCTGGTTATGTTGTGCGAAACAGTAATTTTGATGTTGATGACACCGGTTTTTATTACAAAAAGTACGGTGAATGCATGAAAAAAATAAATCGTGGGGGATTGACAATTCCTGGCGATAACGTCTGCCAGTGGGTGTTTTACAGCTATATACTTTTTCGAGAAGTGGCAAATGTAACTTGCCGTAAATCTCTATGTGTTCTTTTGCTTTGTGCAAGTAAACAGCATGCTGCAACCCTGTGCAATATTTTGTTTAACAATCATTCGCGCTTGTACACACCTCGTAGCAACAAGGAGGCAAAGCTAAAAGTTTTGAAACTACAGAACTGATGCTAATTTGTCTGACTTTCACAATGTAGAGCCCCATATGTTTTATTGTTTTGATTGTGCTAGCACAGCGGTTCTCAGCCATGGAAACATTTTGAGATGGGCCGCAGAACTATTTAAAAAATGCTAGATTCATTGAAAATTTTAGTTTCATTTGTTTCACTGTAGTTAATTTTGCACTTGTGCGTTAGTTTAGTAGTTTTGATAGTGGTAACAATGAATGATGCTGCTGTTTTTTACTACAAAGTGGCAATTTTTGTTCTAATTATAAACTCGGTGGCATGTTGCAATCAATGCCTTGTATTGCACCATATACGAACCTTGATTTTAAGCTACTACAACAGTGTGAACAGGATAGTGGGTCACAGAAACTTCTGCTTGGTAAAAATGGGCCACAAAAGAAAACAGGTTGAGTATCACTGTGCTAGCATGTGGCTTTCGTATATTGCCAGAAGTGACAATTTATTAATTGGCAATGTAAAACTCAATTGAAAACTCAAAGCTCACAGCATATAACTGCATATTTGTTTATGAATATTGTTGAATTGAGTGTAATGCATACATTTTCATGTTGATAAACTTTAAGTTTCTTTTGTTGACATTTGGTTAAATTGCAATTTTGCATGCTTTCTAAGCATTACACAACCTATAGCAAAACCAGTTGTTTTATGTTGTTTCAATATCTAGCAACATTTATTCTGTGTAGAAGTAGTAGGTTCTAGTGATGCAAGCCGCGCCGCGCCGCGCCGCGTACGCGGCCGCTTTTGACTTTTTCGCCGCGTGCCGCGCCGCGTGGAAGGTTGAAATGACAAAGCCGCGCCGCGCCGCTTGCCGCGTAAACTTTCAAGAAATTAATTTTTCGTAAACGTAAACTTTCAAGAAATTAAACTTTCGTAAACGTAAACTTTCAACTTTTCAAGAATCAGCTATGAAACTTCAAATTTAAATTGGAAACACGGATCAGTTATTTTTCCCTTCGGAAACCCTAAGATGGAAAGCTATGCAAATGCAAATTGCAAATGGCTTGCAGTTGACAGGGTTTTAGGGCTTGCTTGTCAGGGAAGCTGTACGAATGTTTTTGGTTAGTAGCCTAGCTGATAAGCTCAGTTACCAGGCTATAGGCCTAGCGCAACTACCGCATTATTTACTATATCAGTTAGCCCAGTGAGTTCAGGCTATAAGTTTTACTCTTGTGTGTGTACGGTAGTTCATATAGCCACTGGCATTATAATTGCATTATTGCTTACAAAAAGTGTTCAAAAGTCCTGATACTGGATCCAGGAACATTCTATTTGTCTTAGTTTGTATTATGTCTTAGAACTTAGATGCATTGCTGATAAGAGAATATGATCTGGTTAGCCTGGCCAATTAGTGCACAACTGTATTGGTACTAGGTTACCAGTTATATGCCATGGATGCTTTTTCCTACAATTGACTTTCTAAACAATAACTCGTTAAAATATTTTTTTTTAATTTTGTAATTTGCGGTGTGCGGTGCGGTGCAGTGTCAAAGTTCCAGATAAATTGCGGTGTGCGGTGCGGTGCGCGGATAGATGAGTCAGTTGCGGTGCGGTGTGCGGATAAAAATTTTGGGTTCGCTGCATCTCTAGTAGGTTCGACAGTCAGAAATGTAAAAATGGTTGCAAATGATAAAATGATTGGTCTGTACCAATTACACGTTAAACGTGATTTTAAAACACTCGCCTCCAGTTTTTAGGTGGCACTGCGCGTCTGGGAGGCCTGTAATATAGTAAGCCATGTCTAAAACCCATTTTCAATACAAAAGCAAAGTACCGAGCACCTCTTTTCCAAATCTCAAGAATAACTTGCTGATCTATTTTCTGACTCTAAGTTGCGGCTTGAATTTTTTTGAAAAAAAATTCGCATTTTTGGCTCGTTATAGAGCGAAATATCTATATTATCTCAATTTGCAGTAACCGCACTTCTGTCCTGCCGTTTGTCTCCCCGTATCAGTGCGAGTCAAAGTTTTCGAAGTTGACAGCAATCGCAAGAAAATACCGTTCCAGACCAGCAACAAACATTGAGCAACTGCAGCTGGACGTGCAGAGCAGCAGTCGTAGAGTAGCAGAAAGCTTTTCGGTTTTGTTTTCAATAGGCCACGTGTGAAGTAGCACGTTTCGAGTGCCGATAGCTTATTTTTACTTTGTTTTGTTCGAATTAAGCCATTAAACATTAAAAATATAATTTTGCACTGTTTATCATTTCAACTGCAAAGCGTCGCGGGAAATTTTAAGAGATTAAAATGGGTCGCGAGCAGAAAAGTCTGGGAAGCCCTGCAGTAGACTACAGCGTAGACAAAGTTGCTGTGTAATCCTTTAACAGTTACAAAAAAATTACTTCCGTTACGCTGTGTAATGGCATTTGATTAACTTTTGTAGTTTGATGCTAATTTTCTTCTGTTGTGCATTTGTTATTGTCTGCACTTTTCAGCATGTGCAAAGTATTTGGCTTGTAGTTTGCAGCAGGGCTCTGCAATTAGGTTACTCTAAAGAAGGTGGTGGTAAAAAAGAAATACAATGCTGTATTTTAGGGGTGGCCAACTTCTTATCGAATGGGATCGACTAGAAAATTTCTTAATTACTAGCGATCGACCGGTCGGTCATGAAGTCACTGAGTAACTTTTCTTCCTGTGACACCATAAGCTGTGTGGAAAAAAAAGTGTGTTTTTTTCTTGCTGCATGTCGTTAGATACGCTCCGCACAACCGTCTTCGTATGGGCGCATGGATTTTCCGCTCAAACATGCACCAATGAGGAATGGCCTCTTTTTGTGAATGTGGTACTGAGAAACAGACCGCACTCCACATCATCAACGATTGCACGATTTGCATCAACGTAGTTCATCTTCAAGCCACCTGATGGTGGAAGGTCTGCGCATCTTGGATGATTGGTTGATGGTTTTTGAATCTTTATCCTCGGACTGACAAAGCCTTGATTGGTTATTCCTGGCAATTTTGCATACTTGTAGAATGTAGAGGCTCTTGTCGCAGGGCTGGTTACCGAGATTGACAGAGTGAAGTTTTCCGATTGTTGAAGTGTTGCTGGGGAATTATTCCATTCATTAGGTACCGCTGAATGGAGAGCAATCCTGAAATGCGTTGCTCAAGCGCACACCCCGAGAGTCGAACCAGCCCCGCTTGATTGTGATCTTGACTAAAGACCGGCTGCTTTCTAGTAGTCTTCCAGTGTAGTTCGGGAACATTGTGAATCTGGAATGGTAAAATAAGGATAGACCCTCGGCTCCAGAAGCTCACACGACAACGACGGTTATTCTCTTTTAAAAATGTTAGTTCTGCGTTTCATTTTCTCGTTTTCGCAAACCACCTCTGTTTTTCATGACAGCTTATGCTTCTTTTTTTGTTAAAGTTATGGTCAATTGGTGATGTCTCAACCTTTATCGTTTGGCCAAGGCACCTGTTTTGGTCTACTTCGATTTTTATGTTCGTACCTGTTACATCACAATGTGCTTCAATGAGCGTGTACGGCTGACAGGTAGGTTTTCATACTTACAAAAACTCTAATTGAATTTTGTCTTGAGTTGATCGACAATATTTCTCACTTTGATTGAAAAACTCGCTTTTTAGTAAGTTAATCTTGTAATGTCAACACTAAATCCGACTCGAGCGACCAGTTGAGACTTAGCGATCGACCATTCGATTGCGATCGACGTGTGGTGTTGACCACCCCTGACTGTTTTGCATTATAACGGCATGAAACAAATGTCAGTATTTACAATACTGTCCAAAAATGAGTAAAGCAGGTGTCCATACACTGTGTCCATACACTGTAGCCTACTGTTCCTTGCGCGCGCAATCAACTGCTGCTGACAACTGACAACGTGATTCTTGTATCATACCGAATAATGTCACGAGATAATAAGTATGTATAGCCTACAAAGTGTTGAATTGCTTTACGAGCGTATTCTGGAAAATTTTATCAGAAAACTTATTACAAGCGGTTGTGTTGCTTTTTACGTTTTTCTAACACTGCCAACCACGTTGTTCCTTTGACACTGCTCAATCTACTGACAACCTATAAAAGACGAATTATTACGGCGATTTCTTCTTCATAAACAACACATCGATTAGGCTATAAATTCGTAGACTACAAGCGGTTGTTTTTCAATTTGAACATTTGTGTAGCTTGGAAGACTATTTTCTGAATATAACCTCAATATCTTTTTTTAGAAAAACAACTATTTTTTACATTTTTTTTATCAACATCTTTCTAATTTTCTTCTTTTGCTATCAGTTTCGATTACTCGTTGGTCAATTGTGAGAAAACACTCCTTTCCGACTGCTGACTCTTTGTATTAAAAAGAAACGTCATTCGAGGAAGTAATACAGCAGGTTGAATGACACTACACCTACTACACTACATGGTGATGCATCTTTAACACTCAGAACAATTCTGCCACATAGTGACTAACTTCTTGAAGTAGCCTAGCCTACAGTGTTTGCCTGAGCACTTCGAGAAGTAGAGCTTATAAAATTGTTTGCCTGCAAAACACTCTTGATAAAAAGATTCAAAAAAGAAAAAGGAGTTTGACCTAAAACCAACAAACAAAATGATGCAAAAATACGTCTTATTTAAAACAATTCGAAATGCAATTCTGATCCACAAACCAAGCAAATTAAAATGTATCAAGTAAACTAGGTGATTTGACATTGGCTAAAAATTAGCCATCTTCTAAAATCTAAATATTGACATTAACTATTAGACGAGTCAATATAAGGTTGAACCCCAAAAAAATTGATACAAAAGGTTTTTCAACGGATTCTGTTACCTAAGGGCCTACTAAATAACATACTAAAAGTCTACCAAAATCGGACCTCCAGAAAGGGGTAATTTTCAAGATGGCGTCCAAGATGGCCGCCGAGATGTTATATTGCCTATATCTCAATTGTTATTTAAGCTAGAAAGGCGGTTTAGGTGTCTATCCCTAGGTTTTCGGGGTCAATCAATCGAATTAAGTAGGTTAAATTACGATAGACTGATTATCTACTGAGATACGTATGATTTGTATATAATATACGACCTGGAGGCAGTGGCGTAGCCAGGAAAAAATTTTGGGGGGGGGCCAGATATTTGATGAATTGAAGAGAACGACAAAGTGTTTAATTTGAGCCATCGCCACCTGATGTGCAGTGGTGTATCCTGGTGGGTTGAGCAAGGAAAGCAATAAAGCTGGTGGGGGTTAGAGCGTGCCGTAAGAGGTTAGAGGTTAAATTTTTGCAAAATTACACTCAAATAATGGATTAATAGCGCTTTCTGAAAACACGTTTAAGGTAATATTTGTATGAAATTTATTAGCAGATAAACAGCTATTAACTTATTAAAGGTAGAAACTTACACACGAACGGGCAAAAACTTGTTAACTTACACACAAACGGGCAAAAACTGCGGCTAAAATTAGAGAACACCAAAAACTCAGCTACACAAAAACTCAATAACTACAAAAAACCCAACAGAGTAAGCCATTCTGAAATTGCTTTTACAAATTAGTTAAAAGAAACGTAAATCGCGTAAATTTTGCGCGATTTACGATTTGCAAAATTTATTGGTGTCTTTCTGTGTGTCTAAAACAAGTCGTTGGGGGTGTTAATAGCCAGATGTCTTGGAAAACGTTATAAATTTCTACAAATTTTATTATATTTTCAACAAAGGAATCAACTTTGGAATCTAAACTTGGAAAATTTGGGGGGGGCCATGGCCCCTTTCGCCCCCCCCCCCTGGCTACGCCTATGCCTGGAGGAGCCCGGGGACATTTCGGACGCAGCGATAGGCCAACATCAGACAGAGCAGAGCACGATATTAGCAAATTCACTTGAGGCTTGAGATAAACCGCAAACAAAATCATCTTGACTTCCATTATGTAACACAAGCTTGAGAAAAGTGGTTTTCCAACATTCCAGTTTCTATACTTTTGGCAGCTTGATAAGCCGAATAGTGGTAAAATTTTCAGAGACAACTCCTCACTTTTCATCTGAATAAATTCCATATGTATTGGTGCAAAACGGTTTCCAGTAAACTTTAAAATAAAACGTTTTTTCGAAAACAAAACACTCGAAAATCCGTCCGTAGTATCCCCAATCTCCCCTAATAAGATGGAATTATCATAACAGCATATTACATGCGGCATAACAGGTACTATCAATACAGGCATCTAAGAAAAACTGCAACCAACAGGAGGCTCATACTTGGCCTCCTACAGCAGATGAATACAGGGGATTAATCTGTTCTAAAGAATGGCGTACCATTAAAGTCTGGACACAGACACATTCAGAAAATTATCGGAATTACAACAGTAGGCTACAAAGGTAAATCGTAAACCAGGGTGATCTACCGGTTTGTTGTCTTATTGCCTACGGCTGTCTCTATTCATCATCTTCCGACTCGTCTAGAAGAAACTTGTTATGTGGATTGTCACATTCTTGCAGTTTGCATGGTCCACATGCAGCGGTACATGGTAATCCGTATCCTCTACAGGAGCAGCGGAGTGTCTTACAGGCAGTGGAGCAGTTGCAATGAATGACCTTCAAGAGACTGTCTGGAGCAGCCTTCAGTTTTGACATAAGTGGGATGAGCCGATTCTTTTGCAGGTTCCACCCCCAATTCATGACATCCATACTCTCTGCTTTTCCCATGCAGACCATTATCTGGTAGTAAACTCGACGACAGTGAAATTGGGTAGCAGATTCAGTTGGTGGCAGACTCTCGGGCGTTACAAATGATGAAGCAGAGACAACTTTCTTGCTGAAGGTGTTGTATCGCATTGTCGCAAGGGAATCTGTGCTCTGGCCATCAAAGAAGACAGCCATTACTTATTGAAACTTGAAACTTGGCACCCAAGGTCATCGATTATCTCTGTGGTCTGGTTTGGGGCAGTGAATGCTTTAGCACAAGACCGAAGAACAGGATCTCCATGCACAAGTTTCCGAAAAGCAGTCTTTTTGCAAACACCGAATATCCGAGACGTAGTGTCACAACCAGTCATGGCATGGATAAATATCAACTCAGAACACATGTCATGTCCAAAGATTTTTTTCAAACGGTTGATGTTGTATACTTTGGTACTGCCATCAGCTTTGGACTTGTCTGACCTGAAATAAAGGCCCTTATACTGTCTTGTCCCCGGAGTACATGTCTATCATTAGCAGATACCTTACTAAAGACTGGCCTGGGTGTTCCTTTCCCTGATAAATAGTGTGAATCATCCCCTGCCAGCCTGGCGTGGCCTGCTTGAAGTTGAATGACAACTCCCAAAGCAGATCAACCATGTTGGCACATGCAGTGAGAATCGGAAGTTCTCTGAATGTGATGTCTTGTCGAATATGTTTTGCAAAACGATGCTCAATTATCGCAACCTTGGACGTCTCTACAATGTTCAGTTTTAACGTTTCGTGCCTTGGGATAATCTGGCCTGTTTCCTGTCCTGGAGTCAAGGCGGCTATCATGCCCATCCCGTGAAACGTTCCTTTCCCATCAATTGTGAGAATGTTATGATCTACATTGTCTGCTGCGAATAGCAAGTTGTTGTCCAACACATCAATATCCTTACCAAGCATGTTTGGTGCAGAACAATTTGCGGCATTCATTTCAAACCTCTGCATTTCGCTATACGAAGAGCAGAACCCCATCTGACACAAGCTATCCAAAAGAAACCGCGATCGATTTAGATGGTGCAGTTGCACTGAAAGGCCAATTTGCAAAGGGGCAATAACAGCTCGTGGTCGGACTGCCTGTATGATTGCATGACCAATAATAGCAACTTTTCTCTGTGTGCCTTTACCTACAAACAAGGCATTGAACACAACGTAGAGTGATTTTGGAATATAATCAAGAGCCGCCTGGATTTTAAGTGTCTCTGTAGTCGGGTACTGGTCGTTAACGGATGGCACATTTGTCTTGATGTCACTCTTTATGAGCCTGGCAGCTGCTTCAAGTAATGCTCTCTTCTGTGACTCTTCATCACCTTCTTGGTTTGTGCTTGCGAAGTATGACCTGAGGATGCTTCCCGTTTTCTCTCTCAGCGTCACTATGTCCTCTAAACCTTTTCCTTCTGCAATAATTATGGAGTTTCCATACCGTTTCTTCAGGTGACTTTTTAGGTATTGATTGCCATAAGGGAGGGAACCGTCCTCAGATAAATACTCTGTCATTTTACACCTTAGATCAGAAACAGTCAGCTGTTCTTCATCATTCATGGCTAGGTACGCACACATCTTTGTGAAGGCTTGCTCTTGATCCTCATTCTTTGGCCTTCCAGCTTTCCTACGCTTTGAATCGCGATCAGTCTGAAACTGCAAGGGGACATCACGGCTACACCTGAAATGGCGGCTACATATTTTGTGATATACGCAGTCTGCAGCATGTAGATCACCACAATAGTATTCAATTCTACCTTTGACTTTCAAAGACCACTCATCATGGCGGTTTTCACTGCAATCCAATATTGCCTTTGCGAAGATATCAGTTTTCACATAACTATAGTCTTCACTTCCATCATGAACATTATTTCCGCAGAAAAGGCAATCAGTCTTGGTATTGAACAGACCCTCAGAGTCCCTAGTACCGGTACTTCTTTTATAAGTGCTGGTGGAATAAATCTTTTCGACTTTAACAACGATAACTTTGCTTGCATTGTGATGCGACTATGCACGCATTCATGTGATTATGATGTCACAAACACAAGAACAATAAAAACTTGAATACCACCATCTACCCAATACGCAAAATTATTTAGAAATATGCCGTACATTTCCTTGAAAATGACCCCTTTCTGGGGGTCCGATTTTGGTAGACTTTTAGTATGTTATTTAGTATGCCCATTGGTAACAGAATCCGTTGAAAAACCTTTTGTATCAATTTTTTTGGGGTTAGGTGCCTTTTTTCCGTATATTGACTCGTCTATATTGATCCTGGACAACGACATGGTGTCAACCAAGGCTGATTTTATTTACCTTTATTGATTCACAGAGCATTTGGTGCCGTCTTATTATATAAATAAAACCATTAGTGCATCATTTACTATAAGTATATTTATAGAGAATGATTCATCAAAAATCGCTAGCGTCTTGACTGAATAAAACTTTGTACCAGAAGACAACAATAAGTTGAACTTTACTTCTGTGTAACGTCGTTTCTTTGACATAAGCAAAAAGAAAAGCTTTTAGCATCGAATTTATCTTACAGGCTTACCATAGTAGCTTTAATCTTCATGAAAATTGCTTATTTGCTCGGAAACTTTAATTAAAATTTCTTTTCTTTCCATTTACTGTAAATTTGCAGCAAGTTAAGTTCTCAGTGGTTTATATCGGCATGGGATGCTGTAATGTGCTGCCCCCAACAAACGCTTTACTTTTTGATTTCTGGACAAATTAGTATTTTGCACACACAACGATTAGGACCGGAGCAGTGTCGACGGAACGGATCATTTATGAATGGAACAATTTGATTAAAGATCAGACCAGTTCTATGCATAGAGAATTTTTTGAGCTGTTGTTTATGAATATGTAGACAATGTCTAGTATTTTATGGCAGAGGGACTCTTTGTGCATTTATAGAAGTTAACCACTTTGCCGCTGTGTTTCAACAATCAACATTCAAGAAACTTAATTTAACCAGCACAACTAACATTTTGAAATAAGGAATTTTGAACAAATGCATAGAAATGTATTTTCTCCACTAACCAAATTGTATTGTAAGTATACCTATTCAGTGATTCAACTGTGATAAAACGATCTTGCAGATTGAATATGATGAAGACACAGAGCCCTCTGTACAGGCCCGTAACTAGGGGGGGCGCAGGGGGGGCGAAGCCCCCCCTGCAAAAATGTTGGCACCCCCTAGAAAAAATTATGTTAATTAGCTCTGTTCGCTGACTTTTCAGTTTTATACTCAATTTTCTTGTGTTATTTAATTGTAAACATTGTGTGTTTAAGGGTGTGGTAGAATGTTGTCTCTAAAACAAAGTTTGCCTAATTTTAAACGAAACTGGATTAAAAGAGCGAGTTTTGCCAATACCAAACATTCAAATATCTCAGTCTGGAATTAGCAACAAGAAAACATAGAGACTTAGCTTTATTACCGAAAAATGCCCTAGAAAACATGATCTTATCCTTTTGCTATGCCACCGGACAGCACCATTTTATAGGAATATTTATACCCACATGTTTGTTGAAAATGCTTTCAGAATGCACCAAATTCAAAGTAATTTTTCAAATTTTTCTGGGGGAGGCCCCCCAGACCCCCCGCTGCTGGGTGTCGCCTGTGGCGAAGACACCGTCGGTCTTTGCCCGTCGGCCGTCAACCCCCACCCCCTTTCAGAATTCCTGGCTACGCCACTGACTGGTTTCATGATAAACTAGCCTAATGTAAACGTTGTAATAGGCCTACGATTAATGTTCTTGCGTAAATATACCCACAATCCCACATTGTGTACAAACGTCGTTTTCGTACATGATACGGAAAGTAAAAGTTGGGCCCCCTCTAGAATACTTTTTGCCCCCCCTGCTGCTCCAAGCTAGTTACGGGCCTGCCTCTGTAGCCTACTCGAAAGCAACTTACCCCCGTTAAAGTATACCTTCTGACTGTAAATATAATAATCTTCAATATGTTAAACTTGATCACATTGCTCGGCTTCGTATGCCTATGGTTGAACAAGACAAAGTCTCTACCGAAGCTCTATTAGTCAAAAACTATAGATCTTAGAGGAAAATTCCTTCTTAAAGCTGATAGGAATAGGATATTTCTGAATCCATAGAGCCAAAACTCAGGTTTCTATCACCTACGGTTCACAAATTATACCAATTCCATGGGTTTGCTCCCCTTTTGATTTACACTCCCCCCGGTTGCACAGTCGGAGGCAACTGCCAAAAAATATAATAGGACATGTTTTTTAGGTCTACTCCACCATTTTAAAACTAGCCTACTTTTTTTGAAATTCAAATTTTTTTTATTTTTCTCCAAACCCTAGTGGAAATCGAACACACGTCACCGAAACGACTACCACTGTCCTACCTCCCTACGCCAAGCTATGAACGGCAAAGCGTTGACTTGATTTACTTTAGATTATATCAGAAATGTTTGCATTTTTTTCTCTGTTTTTCCTGCAACTTCAGATTGGTTGAAACGCTGTTCGTGTAACTTCTGATTGGTTCGATGTTCTATTGGTTTTGCAAATCTTTTTATGTTTAAGTACTGTACTTACCCTACTGTTCCTCGCTCTTAGTAATGTAATGTCATATTTTCCTAATGTGCACTGCATATTTGTTCATAAATCAAACATCACTTGCAATCCTTGTTTTCCAACCATAACTTGCAGTAACCATAACTTTCAACATAAGCAAATGTTAACTAAAACATGGAAATGGGAACGCAATGATTGTGTGTCTAACGCTCTCTAAAGACGAGCCAGTGTAACGCACGACAAAAGTGACGAAGTGCAATAAATAAAATTCAATTGAAGCTTAATTGCAAAAGCAAAACAATTTATGGTTAACAAATTCAAATGCTTGATGTGCTTAGCAGTTCAAGTGCTAAAATCACGGACATTTAAGCAAATTTTAACATTTCTTCCTGACGCAGACACTAAATTCCCTAACATGTCTGGAAAAATCCTGACTTGGTAACCCTAGGCTAGCCTATGGAAAACTGCTAAGAGCACCCTTTAAAGTTTTTCTCAGTTTGTGGATAAAGATTCAACTAACCAACCAACATGTCGTCATGACCAGAACGATCACACAAGTCATTCGATCGGTAAAGGAAATCATTATTAGCTGATGTCTGCGAGCCAATTATTATCTTATTTATGATTAAAAACCAAAGCGATATCAGCATGTTATGTCGTATTAGAAAAGCGCAGCATTGGCGTTTTCTCGTTCTGCGAACATGAATAGACCGCCAGAATCGGTGTTAGTTAAACTTGCAAGTTGACAAAGTTCCAGCACTTTTAACCCATAAAGAATTTTTAACCTTTTAACCCTTTTTACAATGCCAAACACACAAACAATGCACATTTGCTTTCTGTTGTGTTTTTAACTCATTCAACAATAGCCATACAACAGTTTTCTACTTGCATTCAAAACCGCAAGAATGAAGGCGTGCACTCAAAATATATGGTGAAACAAAACGAGAAGCGCTGATTAACAAAAACGCAAAAGAGAAGACCATTGATTCAAAAACGATTTGTACCACTGCATAATACCTCGCCTATCACTAAAGATAGTGTGCACACTGCACACTAAAGATAGTGGTCGGATGATTCCTAGGAAATTCGTGTGTGCAGTTCTAATATAATTCAATTTAAAGTTTACGATTATATAGGCTAGGTAGTTGTTGAGTATCGCAAACAAATAAAACGATAAAGCTTAACCGCAAAAACGCACAAGCAACACCTGGTATATGTGCAATGTACATAGTCGTAAATTCCGCTAAGACCAAGCTATGGAAACGGGTGGTCAGTGAACAAAGGCACCTTCCTTTACAACAATAGTAGCAGATTTACAGGAGATGATTTTCGGAATAATTTCTCATTTCGTGCGAGTTCCACCGCAGGATTGAAACATACTGTACGGCAGTGGTTTCCGAATTCCGGACCGCGGGCCAAATCCGGCCCGCGATGCATTTCTGTATGGCCGCGCCTATTGTTGAACAAAGTGTTATTTTTGGCCTGCAGACACACAGAAATCATACAAGCTCAACTTGCATTTTTGAAAAAAAATTAATGAAGACAGTATTTTCACAGACAAATTCAGGTGAAAAAGTTAGAGTCATTGTTGCGTCATCATAGCAAAATCAATTATTATTATGATTGCCTGAGAGAGTGGTAATGGTTTGTGACACCGATTTTAAACCTTTGGGTTATGCTATTTTTCCCTTTTGTTGGTGTCAAATTTCTATGTTTACTATGCCGTTCTGTACATGTTTACGCCAGCAGAAAATTAAATTGAATTGAATTTAAAATTGAATTGGCACTAGTCAGTAGTCACACATGAAATACGTAAAAAAACGCTGTATTGTGAGGTGCTTACGGCACAAACAAGTAGTATCCTACCAACTTGACTCCACACAAATTAATCCTTTAATTTGCACAGCCACAAAAACCTAATTGAAATTGCTTTGATAATCGATTTGTGATGAAAGCAATAGAGATGTTCAAAGCACTGAAATAATGGCTAAACTCTATTTTGACATCGTTTCAACAACGATAGACGTTGCAACGATATGGAATAATATTTGCAGAAGAGAGTAAACGCAAACTAATGTAACATGCAAGAGAAATCGGGAGAAGAAAATTTGCTCTGTAGTGTCTAGCCGCCTACAATTTACAAATTTGTCTACCGTTAACTTCGCACCAGACTTAACCTAGGTATAGAAATCAAGACGCCGTCGTCGTTGTGTAAGCCTTAGTACGGTATGGAACTTGTGTTTTAGAAAAATTCTAGATGTGTTAATTTCTGATGGAAAAGCAGATTACATAAATGACAGTTAGGCTCTTGAAGTTTATAACGAAATACTTAAACTTTGATTTTGCTTTGTTGTATAAAAATGACATCAAAATAATACAACCTTGCTACATATACAACTTTCTTTTCAAAAAATAAGGTTGTCAGAGACTGTTGGCCAGCGGGCACTTCCGTATTATCAAATTTGGCCCCCCTGGCAAACAGATTGAACACCTCCCGCCGTAAGCGAAACCATCTGCATTCGTGTAATTTATTAAGTCACTGACAGTCGCAAACCTCAATAAACATTTTTTGCCAGTCATCATGCTTTCTTTTCAAACAATGATTGAAAATGATACAAAGAGAAAACACACAGTGAACAAGATACTAAAGAAGCCGCCTTCATCGGGGGCGAAAGCTTTACCAATAAACCACACACGTTTCCGGACCTGGCTGATCTTATTTACTTGTTATGTTTCGTCATCAATAACATCGGGAAACCGGAACAGAGATTAAGAGACATCAGCGTCTACATCATCACAAAGAAACTTAGTCTGGACTAAGTTGCTCAGCGGAGTTAACAACGTCTGCCCGATACTCATTAGAACGTCGGTTCGACACCGTTCCAGAGCACACAACTTGGCAAGACACTTAATGGTATGACAAGCCGCAAGCATAACTTATGATTGTTTGTTTAACGGTGGATGTTGCGTTTTATGAGCAGAGGTTTTAAGATCTTAGTTTGGTACTCAGACCTATTTTTGTATTTATTTGTTCATCAGATATAGATAAAATTGCTATATAATTGTTATCGCTGTCAAGGACAATATGTGGCGTAAAAAAGGTTCGACATAAAATTTGTTTTGATGTGTTATTGTTTTCTGTGAGTGTTAAAATAAACGAAAATATGTTAAACCTGGTGGCACGACTCGGCTTTGTGTGCTGATGGTACATGACAAACTCTCTATGAAGCTCTATCGCGTACAATAGATCCAAACCAACCAAAAAATTGTCTGCACAAGAAACAAATGGCACCATATTTTCTGATCATAGTCATGCCAGCACTGACAAACAAGCTTGTCAATATTGTTATCATTATGTTTCTTGGCAGCCGATTTGTAGCAAGAATTGACAGCGATAAGTGCAAACTTGCAGAGGGGAGTGCAAACTTGCAGGCTGCAGCACTGCCGGGCCAAGTACACATAACCAGCTTGGTCTGCGGGCCACAACGGGACACATCTGTTGTTCACCATATTATAACGAATGGACACGCAATACTGTAAATGACCACGCAGCCCCCTCACGCCTATCCCAAAGGCGTGTCCAGGCAGAGCGCGGATAGCGAGAACCGCAGCTGGATGCTCCAGCGGATGGATGTTAACTTGCTGTTCATACACAGCACGCGAGTGGGCTATTCAATCGCAAACCAGCGGATTTTTGTCTGGTTTTTCGGCTTGCGGACGACCTGCAAATTAAAATTAGTTTACGTTTTGCCCTGCGTGGGAGCAACTAGAACAAGGCTACCAATCTACCACAGATAAAATGTGACTGCAATCAAAAGGTTTAACTACAAGTCTACAAGGAATGCAGGTAAAAAATTTTTTTGATTTTACACTGGTTGAACTTGTCGGGTTGCCAAACAAAAAATAATGCTTACTAAACGTTGCAAACTTGAGAAATACATGAAAATTGTCTAGCTAGCCATACATTGTTTAAAATGTAGACCTTTCCTCAGCCTAAAATGTTAAGCTTGTATGCCACATTTGGCTTGCAGGCCACGGTTTGTACACCCCTGGCCTAAGTCTATCTATTTTATGCAGACTATGGAAACCTCATAGTTATCAATTGCAGAAGGCTTTCTCAATCTTTGCGAGATGTGCTACAGATAGCAAAATCCGTCATTTTTACATTGATTCAACTTTTAAAAACTGTCTGGGTAGGATTTGCGTGGTATGCCGAGTTTGCAAAGTTTGCGAGATTTACAAACGCCCGAATCCTTTCCGAATATCAACTTTGTGTTCATTCAAGCAGGCCCAGATATACTGCACTTAGAAAAACTGAAAGTGAATAAATAGTTGTTGTGTTGTTTAGTTTATTACATTACTATAAAGTTTAGTTTAGCCTGGTGTTTCGCAAGATTATTTTAATACATGAAGTGTTCCGTGGCTCAAAAAGCTTGAAGCACGCTACAATAAGCAACCATAATCAGGCTCAAAACTTATTCAAATAAAATAATCTGCTTGTGCGTGATATTAATCAGACAACCCGTTATCCTCAATTTAATCTAATAAAAATAGTAGTAGCACTATCATCACTATGTAGGTCTACTGTTTATGCCAGTTTTAAATTTTTCATCCAATGATCTAGATTTAAACTGTACATCTATTGCAAAATAAAGTAATAAATTAAACTACAATTAGGTAATATCTTAAATTCAACCCGTTCGGTGACTGATCTTATCAGTTTAATTACATAAACAATTTAATTATTGACTTCTCGAAGGTACAAACGAAGATCTGAGTTGAAGAACCAGCCAAAGTGAGTCCCAAATACAACTTTTGAGATAAAGCAAGTTAAATTTCTTTCAACGTTGTTTGATCCTTTATTTGTATGCAAATACCAGCGTGTGTTACAGTGAGTTTAAGCCACTTTGTAACCAAATTTTGCACAGGGACATGCATTGACCATTATACATTATACAACATATTTTTGGTGGTCAGTTTTCACAAAATACGGCGTAAATACTTCTACAACTAAGATGTTTAAAAGATCTTTTTGTTGCTATCTACAATATGGCACTGAATGCAATTACATAAGCTGAACTTTTACCAAAGGGTGAACTCAATTGGATTTGGGCTGGTTGACAAAAAAATAACGACTAAAAAAGATATATTTCTAACACTTGATGGAACTAGTGAGCTTTAAAGTTAAAATTTTCGAGCTTTTTCGATTTCGCTTACCGCGCAAGTCAGATAGCAAAAAATTGAAACATCAGAACAGGTGCTTGTGGTTGTGCCAAATGTAATTGCACCATGTCGTAAAGAATCAAGAGAATCTTTTATTGTTAAAATAAATATTTAATTTGGCATGTCTTAGTAGTCTTATTGTGTGGGATATTGAACAAAAAGCTATCATTGTACTTGCGGGTTGCTTCAACAAATCATGTTTTCTTCTTGTTCTTTTTCTTCTTCTTCTTTGTTTGAGTTTTTAGAGCCGATGGACTATCTTTTAACCACCCCCCGGTTCACAATGCTACCGGACTGTAACGGAAGGCTACTAGAGTAGAGTCACGTCAATAAAATGCAAGAATTTGATAAAAAGTAATTTTGAAATAAAAGAAAAGTATTGAAAATTGTATTTTAAAAAATGTTGTGCTTTTTGTTAAAAAAAAGCTAAAGGTTTTGGAGACATTCACTTTTGTCATTTGTCTTGATGAGTGCTATTAGCTTGTTAATTTATTAAATTCGTTATTGAATTATTTAGTTACCCTAATTAATTTTTATTTCTAAACCCCACAGGAGATCAATTGTCTGAGGCTACAATTTTGCCAAAGAACAAAGTCGCAAACATGTATTCTGATAGTGTGGTTTCATTTGGTGGTTACACTAAACTTAAAAATCGCTTTTACTTATCAAGCAGAGATACGCCACAAGCTGTCAGTTTCTCATAAATTATTCATCGTCTTTTTATATCAGAAGGTCATAATTAGCGGTTCCTTTGGGAAAATGGGTCAATTTTTTGATGATAACAAAAGATTTCCTTAGTTGTAGTTTGCTACAACAACAAGTTATTCTATGCATACTTTGAATACCCCAGCAATCAAATACAGCCGGCTTTGGACGTTGAAACGATGTAGAAAGCAAACTTTGCTTTGAAAACAGCGAGAAGTCTCATCATCACTCCCTTGATTCTTATCTGGATTATCAAAATCGATCAATCTTTTGCAAGGATTGGTCACACTTTCCTTCTTTGTAATAAGTGCAATTCTCTCATTTGGTAACAACAAATTTGACGGACCGACACTATGACCAATTTGTCAGTTTGTAGTAAGCCAAGTTTCGATCGATGGTATCTTGAGCTGAAGCGTTCGCATTGTTTCTATTCCAACAACATACCTATACAAGCAAACTGAGATTTTCCACTGAATCCCTTTTTGCTTGAAAACCAATGTACGGTACAAGGCTTTGTGGATAAAAATGTCTAAAGCAACAAAGTGGGTGTTGAGGTAATCAAAATGCACTGCGCACTTCAACTCAAAACCTAGAGACACATTACCTAATACAAGACAAAAGTTGCGTTGCATTGGTTTTATGCAGCAAATAGCACAAAACGTTTACAGCGGAAGCTGTTTGTGAAAAATCTTCTGCAGTTTAATCCTCTTGCATAACCCATTCTGTAATATTACCAAACAGCGCTCGAGATTGCCCACAGCTCTTGATATGAAACAGAAACAACATTGAAAAATAAATTCTAGCTTGTGAATTATGATTATCATATCAAAGATCTTGATAAATACCAAAATATTATTTTGGCAAAGAAAATTAAAACATTTATGGTTAATATCCGTCAGTATATTAAAACCTTAGAAGTTGTACAATGTACGTAACACATATTTACAGTACTTACTGTATATAATATATTGGTTTTCAGTTGCTATTTTTTACAAATGTAGATAGGCTACTAACGGTATCAAAACGTCGTAATAGTACTGAAGCATATTTTTTGGAGGCAAAAAAATTTTGAGGAGACGGTTGCCTCCCCCAAGCTTTCCCTTCGTGGCTATGTCCCTGTATCTACATTTGTGACGATGCTTTTACTACATTATGGTTACTTACTACTTTCTAAATTGTCGATTAAGTTCAAAAGAACAAAAAGCGTATTGTCATCAAAAGCATTAAATCAAAATTCACCCTCTTCTGTTTTGAAGGATGCATTGGCAGTGCAGTGTAATTGAGTGCAAAAACCAGCCAAGGTTTGGCTTTTTTCTAGTGTCAACAAACCAAAAAGCTGCATCGACAATTGAAAACTGTTATTTGTGAAAAGACTAATTCAATGAAGCACCAGTAAGCACATTTGTTTTATTTAGCTTAGTTAAAACGTTAAAGCGGAAGGTTCATACATTTGCATTGTTCGCTTGAGAAAGTGTTTGATGTTTTTTTCAACGATTAATTAGTTTGTATCTCAACATTCTTTCATTCACGTCATCTATACGTCACAATATAACAAACGTAAAGTTCAGGATCTTTCCTTGGCTTTGTAAAAAAATAAATATTTCTAGTAGTTAGATTATAGATTTTATCGGTAAAGTATGAGTTACAAAACACACAGTTAAAAGGATAAAACGATTAGTGATTTTTCGGCCTTCCAAACTATGATGGTCTGCTGCTTCAGACGAAGGTAACTTGAGTTAGGACACTCCACAATGGAAATGAGACCCGCTACTGTAGAATCTGTTTTGCTTCGTATGCTTTTCTGTATTTAGTCAATGTCTGTACATTGGCTCAACAAGTAAGCAAAGAGTTGCCTTGAGATTAAACTTTTTTGTCAGAAATCATTTGACGCTGCGAGAACATAATTAGTGATCTAAATAATTGACCATGGGATGTAATTACGTAAGCTTGTTTGATAGTGTTAACCACTTCTGTCAACCACTGCTGAAATCATTTATTTAAAAAACGTGCGCAAAGATATTTTTCAAAAAATGTTACCAACTGATAGTTTGCTGTTCAATGGCATTGATAGTTCTATTTGAAGTTAGTTTCTTTAGTTTATCAATGAAACGAATTCACAAAGTTACAAATTAGTTAGTCGGAAATTTGAGTATTTGGAGCCAGCGAAGGAGCCGTTTTGAACCATAGTTCAACTTCTGCCAATGTTAAATCAATATCAATTTTCCGGATGATTTGTAAAAGACTTCAAACCACATAATAAAAGTTTTAACTTTTAAAACAAAAATCTTGCAACACAATAAAATAATGAAACAATTACTACCACACTAAAGTAATAGCACATGCACAAAAAACGCCCCTTTGTAAGTCCGCAAGTCAGGTAACAAGCAATGAACGTTGACTTGAGTTATATGAGCGATGTTAACTTACAGTAGATGCTAGCTCAACGTGTAATGAATAAACACAATTTGAAAACGTTTTTGCTACTTTCCATTCTGCAGCACTACGTCGGAAAGCAAGCAGCCTAACAAAACAACAGCATGCTGTCATCCACTAAATTGCTACGCTCACACAGTCACACATAGGCTCTACCAGCGCGTGTAGTTCCAGCATGAAAAGCAAACATATTGGTTGAGAAACGGCACTTAATTGCTTCATTAAGTAACTAACTTAGGTGGACGACTGGACGACTGGTCAGTTTCAAAGAATTCAGATACTGATGTTGTTTTTCTTAGACAAATGTAACAGAAAACCTTGAAGAGAAAAACAAAAAACAAGGACATGCGACCAGCGCTGTTGTTTTGTATGAATTGGCCCACTGAGTCTCATACATCCATCACCAAATCGTCTGCATACGTTGAATCAATGTAAAAAGGGATTGATTTGCTGACTGGGTTATGGTTTTTGCTGTGCCCAATCTCACTTTAAATGATTCCCTGCGCAAAAATGTCGTTCCCGTTGTGATAAATTGAATGTTAGAAAAATGTCAACGTCATGCAACATCATATCAATTTCAATGGTCATAAAACAATTCCAGCAATAATCTTTTAGGCGAGGCTACGAAAAGTGATTTGTTTTTGTCAAAATCATTGTTTACAAGCTTGCTTTTCATTAAAATTAAATAAAAATCAGTGATCATGTGATAGTAACTTGCCTGTAGGCGAAAACAGGTTTGTGGATACTTTCAACAGCTAAGCTTGTACTCGGGCAACATTAAAAACAAACTTTAGTTACTTGGACATCAGTCGATAAACTCAATCTTTAATATAACGTATGACAGGCAAAGGGTCACAGGGGGTCGAGGAGTCAAATTCACCCTGTTGAGCTACCGTCAAAATCCCTTTTCGACAGAAGGCCGAAAAAAAGGGTGTGGCATGTTGTTGTTGTTGAATGATAAGGATGAACACAGACATGTACAACATTACTTAAATTTTCCAAACATGTTTTCACCTCTTCTCTCAACAGTGCATATCCTTGGCAACAGTTAGTTTAGTTGTTTTCTTTCCACAAAAGCAAAGATTCAAACGACTGAGAAAAGCAGCGGTTGAGAACTATATGGCATGAATTAGTGGTGCGATACTGATGAGCCCAGCCTCGTGGGCGAAACACGTGTCTATCGCTGTGAATTCTTGCTACACTCGACAGCCGAGAAATACATGTTTTTTATTAGGTTACTGTTAGTGTATGTGGTAGGTATTGATGCTGTTCCCATCAAATCCTGACATTCATCTAAATTTTGCAGCATGTTGCATTCCCGTCATCCTAAAATAACCAGGTCACACAAAGCTATTTTAGAAATTTGCTAAATGATCTAGAAATGTTTGCGGAGAAAACAAATTTGACATTTTCTGCAGCTCGTTCTGCGAAAAGGAAGTCTACTGTTCATCTCGCAAATACAAGACGTCAGAATAAAAAGCAAAAACAGGTCAAGTAACACATAATGCCTTTCCTTGAATTATAAAAATAAATCTAAGTTCAGAATTGCATCAAAGTGACTCATTTGATCGTTAAGATGAAACAAAGAAAAATAGCAAATCATATGAATGGTAGACTATCAAGAAGAAACGCAGAAATATTTCTTTGAACTCTTGACAATACTTTTTGTTAATTTTTTTTACTGCAAAACTAACAAAACAACCACGCGAGTACTCCAACACATTTGTTTTGGTTTTAGTCAAACTCCATAAATATTCAATTTAAAAAAAGACTTTGGACAGTAGAACTGTTCCACGACAGCATTTTAAAGCAATAGTCTTAAGCACGCGGCCAGCGAGGACGTTTTGGTGCGATCAGTGATGCACTTTAAAAATTTTAAATATTTAACAATTAAAATTCACTCTTGTTTACTATTGGTTGGTTGGTTTTAAATCTTTATCCTCGGACTGACGAAGCCTTGATTAGTTATTCCTGGCAGTTTCGCATACTTGTGGAGGCTTTTGACGCAGGCCCCGTCACCGAGATTGACAGAATGAAGTTTTCGATTGTTAAAGTGTTATTGCCGGGATATTATTCCATCCATTAGATGCCGCTGAATGAAGAGCAGTGCTCAAGCGCACACCTCGAGAGTCGAACCAGTGCCGCGTGATCTTGAGCCGGGCGCGTAACCACTGAGCTAATGGGGCGGAGGAATATTCACTTAACAAGATAAAATTCACTTTAAAGTTGCTCAAAAAATTTGAAAATGCCCATCAATAGCGCGAACAGCAGCGTAGCCAGAAATTTTGAAAGGGAGGGGTTTTGACCAGCCAGCGGCGGGGGGTCTGGGGGACCTCCCCCAGAAAATTTTGAAAAATTACTTTGAATTTGGTGCATTCTGAGAGCATTTTCAACAAAAATGTGGGTACGAATATTCCTGTAAAATGGTGCTGTCCGGTGGCATAGTAAAAGGATAAGATCATGTTTTCTTGGGCATTTTTCGGAAATAAAGCTAAGTCTCTATGTTTTCTTGTTGCTAGTTCCTGGCTGAGATGTTTGAATGTTTGGTATTGGCAAAACTCGCTTTTTTAATGCAATTTTGTTTAAAAGTAGGCAATCTTTTTTAGACTGAAAGCTTCATTCTCAATATCGTGACGTCACACGCGTGCCAAAGGGGGGGGGATTGTAACCCCCAAAACACCCACCTTGGCTACGCCACTGAGCGCGAATATAAATGAGAATGCTTGATCGAGGTTGAATGCATAAGTCTTGATTTTGAGTAAGAACATCCTTTCTGAAAAGGTTGGATCCATTTCGTTTTTCATTCATTTTTCCTTCTAGTTACCTTGTCTTGAATAGAACTATTGCAAATCATGTAGCCAAAATATTTCAATTTTTTTGATTGGATTTTTTGTAGAATTTCCATGTTGGTTTACATTCTAAGAAAGCTAGTAATTTTTCTAAAACGTGTAATAGCTCACTGAAATTACAAAAGTTGTAGCTTGCAATTTAAAATGACGCAAAAAAGCTTTTTGGAGCTACTTACATCTTTTCCGAGAAAATGAAAGCTTTTTACATCTTTTCCGAGAAGATGAAATAATTTCTGAAAAGCATTGCAAAACTGCACATCAGCTCAGCCAAGGTGCAAAGTTCATCATCAATAATGAATGTTCAAAGTACACCTTTTGCATTACAATTCTTCCTTTTGTAATAGAAAAGAAGTTAGATGTTACAAATTTTCTTGTTAGTTTTCTTTAAAGTTTTTCTTGAGTAAAAATTAGCAGTTATACTTAATTGTTTGAATGTTTATCCTCGGACTGGGAATGCTTCTTGCAGAGCTTAATCCTGGTCGTTTCGCAAACTGGTAGAGACTTTGACGAATAACGAAACACACTCGTTTACAAGAAAAGAGCAAAAGTTTATTCTTTTCTAAAGCGGTTTTGTACGGTTTGTACTCGACTTCAAATAAACTGCATCTCGGTCTAACCTGTTTGATCAAAGGACGAAGTGTAAACGCAGCGTTTCAAAACTTTGTTATTGATTGTTGCACTATTATTTTGGGCGAGCTGGCATCATGATCCTTAACTACTTAATAAAGGTTCTATGCATACCTTTAACACGATAATGCGAATTCAATGATACTAAAATGTCTTCTTGACCCATATACATTTATATGCAGTGTATGTTTTCATGTAGTCTGGCACAAACATGAAGACAAAATGTGATAAATCTGATCGTTTCCTTAGGTCATTTAAAAGATCGAAACATTTTCAAGATGTTAAAAAACGTTTAAAGGACAAGAAATACCTTGCAGGAGGCTTTTTTAAACGTTGGACCATAAAGGCGCGACGTTCACTTAATGTTTCTTTAAGTGGAGTCGGTGAGTTGAAATTAATATTTCACCAGAATAAAGTCTGCAGCAGGCAATCACCTTGGTAACTAGAAGGTCACTCAAAGTTTAATGTCTTTCTACGCAGTTCTTAAAACTTTTTTTTATAATTTTGTGCAGTTCGGTCGATTTTTATCGGAAAAAACTGTCACTTGTGCCGAAAGGGTCATCAATCTTACTGCGTCTTACCACTATTATTTCATTCTTAAGCGAAATTCGAAGAATCGGGTCATTTATTACAACCGCTAAACTTTATGGCAATTTTATAAAGAGAAACATGAAACACAGTTTGTTTTTTGATGTAGATTTAATCATTTTAATGTCGAAATTACAAGTATTCTTTGTTTTTGCGCGGTATCCAAGCTAACACACGATGGTTCAGGATTTAGATTAAGTGAACGGAAAGGCAAGGAAGTCAATCTTCGTGTCCACCTTCAGGCATTCCTTTAAATGTCCTGCTAAAACACGGCTGCATGCTCTTGAGCAGCGTCGCGGACTGGTGTCGTACCAGAGCTCTCGCCACCCGACATAGCCTATACGTATTACTGATAACTGATATAGCTTATTTTCCAGAAACAGGAACAATAAGCTGCATGGTCGAAATATACAAGTATTTGTTTTCATATTGCTCTTAATCATTTTCACAATGAAGCTAAACGCATCAACTAGTGTTCACTTTCCGATCTAACAACACTTGACACAACCATCAATGCTGATAATTTATATTTGTTGATTGACTGTTACATGCAATTTGGACTTTGGAGCATAACGTTGCTCATGCAGTCTTTTCTGTAATTCAAAATTTGCCTATGCTATAGTGTTCACTTTATCAAGTGTTAGTTAAAGACCGTGTTATTTTGTTAGTGACTCAATGACATGTCATTAGTAAGACGATCGTAAGACGTGTTTTTTTGCCTGGTTGAATGACTCGGGCGATTTCAGGTCAATAAAGTTACTTTTTTGGTTGAAAAGAATGACAAAAACTAATTTGGAAACAATACTTTACCGTCATCCAATCGATATTAACAAAGTTACAAAAAGATAGCCTACTTTTTAATGTTTTCAAAGTCAACTTCATTTCGTTATGTTTTTGAACATAGAGTTGACTAGTTTGAGATTGTTTAAAATTACGCGACCCTTTCTAGTCCTGTTTTCACTATTAACGTTTCTGCTTTGTAAACCTGTGAAACACAGTGTGATAGTTTGGGAGCCCCAAGCACGTAAGTGACATTCAAACAGTTCTTTCGATAAAAAATTTGAATTAGGCTATTCGGGCTCGCCAAGCAATTGCTTCAACTGTGTTGATGGGTACCGACATCCTGCAGCATCACCAAACAATCCAAGCACCGGTTAAGCGTATTTTATCAATGCTGTCTAAACAACTGATCATAGACCGACATTTCCTGCTAGTAATAACGAATAAGGATGATCAGAGATCGAATAAGAGTGTCCACACTCAAATATTCTTAGAGCGAATAAGGATGCACATTGTCATGGTGCGCAAAACGTCAGTGAAGCAATAAATCAACTTGTTTGCCTTTGCTTTTACGTTCACTTTTACCAGATGAAAGTTGCAACTTGTGCTGAAAACAATAATTTTCCCGATGCAAACGTTTCAGTATGAAGTCATTTTTTGCAAATGTTTTTGCAAGTTTTTCAGGTTACGCAAAACTGCTTTGATAACAATACTACTCTGTGAGATTTGTGATTGTATTTTAAACTACTAAAATTAGCATCACTTTGTCGTTGACGCTTGGCGAGCGAATTGTTGCTCGCTTCTGTAACAAATCAGTCTTTTTTGCATTGATTCAAAGTCTGCAAACGTTGATTCAATGTAAAGTGGGTTGATCTGTAGACTGGGTAGTGATAGACTGATAGTCGTACAGCACACCATTGTGCAGTTTTTCGAGCTCTAAGGGAATGTTCAAATATTACGTAATTCCTTCGAGGGGGAGGGGGGTTTATGCAAAGCGTTACGTAACGCTTTCTAGTACGGAATGACAGTTTTTGTGCTGAATTCGTAGTGAAAAAAAAAACACGTTACGTTGGCGTTACATAGGGGAGGGGGAGGTCAAAAATTCGGAAAAAAAGCGTTACATAATATTCGAACGTTCCCTAAGTCTAAAACATGTTGACCTCTTAGCAGGCGCGGATCTAGGAGTTTTTTTCGGGGGGGGGCAGAAAATTTGAAAATCAATTAAACAGAAAGAAAAAGATAAAACAGATATTAACAATGATACTACGACAGTAGCGTAGCCAGGAATTTTGAAAGGGGGGGTTTTTACGGCCGGCGGGCGAAGCCCGTCGGCGTCTTCGCCAAATGCGACACCCAGCGGCGGGGGTCTGGGGGGCAGCCCCCAGAAAATTTTGAAAAATTGCTTTGAATTTGGTGCATTCTGGGAGCATTTTCAACAAAAATGTGGGTATAAATATTCCTGTAAAATGGTGATAAGATCATGTTTTCTTCGGATTTTTCGGTAATAAACCTAAGTCTCTATGTTTTCTTGTTGCTAATTCCTGGCTGAGATATTTAAATGTTTGGTATTGGCAAAACTCGCTCTTTTAATGCAGTTTCGTTTAAAATTAGGAAAACTTTATTTTAGAGAAACAGAGACTGAAAGCATTATTCTCAATATCGTGATGTCACACGCGTGCCAAAGGGGGAGGGGGTTGTAACCCCCCCCCTCCCCTTGGCTACGCCACTATACTACGACATATACGATATGCCATAAAATAAAATATACATTAAAAGAAACAGCCATTTCATCAATTGTGAATGTTTGAAAAATACATTTTGCTTGAATAAAAATTGC
Source organism: Aplidium turbinatum (assembly GCF_918807975.1). Classification (NCBI taxonomy): domain Eukaryota; kingdom Metazoa; phylum Chordata; class Ascidiacea; order Aplousobranchia; family Polyclinidae; genus Aplidium; species Aplidium turbinatum. The sequence continues at coordinate 55,387,032 of NC_137472.1, forward strand.
TAAGCATGCAAAGTAAACTTGAAATCTGGTTTAAAACCCTGTATGCAGTGTCCATGACCAATTGGATGTTTGTATGTTTGCAAGCATAGACGGCAATTGATTGAAATTATAATGAAGGCTAAAAACTATAAAACAGCCATTCAAGGTTTCAGATTGTTTCAACTGACGTCATTTGGTTCAGCATTGGTTTCAGCTGAGTCAGCTCCAACAAATGTTGCTATTAAAATGCATTTACAGTTGTATAACGGAATAAAGGAGTCTGATCGATGGATGATTTTAACCATAATAATAACAAAAAATTACCCCCTCCCCTCCCAGATAAGTGAAGTCTGCCGTGGGACTAATATCAGTTGTGTAGACGCATATCAAACGATTTGATGCGGATACATAGAATTTCAACAATAATTCCTCGCAACATTTCGGGGGGGGCCCGGGCCCCCTGGGCCCCCCCCATAAATCCGCGCCTGCCTCTTAGACCCTAACACTGAAGCAGTGCACTGGTTGCAGCAGTTGAGATATGTTGCCTGAATTGCTGCCGCATTAACAAAAAAATAAACCTGTCTTGGCTTGAACATATGAGCTTGAAACATACGACAACAGTTTACCACCATCCAACACACATTTATTACAAAAGATACCAATGCTGAAAAATTTCATATTCTTTTCATCCAAAAGCTTTGCAATATCGTGTGCTCAGGGCCGGATTTAGCTGATGGGGGGCCCGGGGCACTTTTAGATCGGGGGGCCCCCCTGCAAAAAAAACCACCTCTGCGTCTACAGTAGCATCTATCCAGCACTGCACAGAATTTTGCAGAAACTTCAAAGGCAGAAAGGAAGAAAAAGTAACACAAAATCACATTTTTTCCCACGTAAGGGGCCCTTCAAAAGTCGGGGGGCCCGGGGCACCTGCCCCCCCCTAAATCCGGGCCTGCGTGTGCTGTGACTGTTACAGATCAACAGCAGTAGGCAAAGTTCGATTGTTTCCACTTTCGCGGCGTTTTAACGTTTTGCGACATTGCAGCGATGTAAAGGTAGAACTTTTGTCAGTTATGGCCTTTTACCACTGTAAGCTACAAACGACCACAACCAGAAAATCAATCGTTTTTTTCATTCTTTCTCTGCAGACGTTAAATCAATGCAAAACAACCGATTTGCTAGCTGGGGCAAACATATTGAAAAGCAGAATAGAGAAAAAATAATGAAATTTAGTTCTGCAAGAAAAACCTCAATAATTGACACTTTCATACAGATAAAAATATACAAAGATTCCATCGCAAATATCTAGCTGGATGAAAGGGCAGTTTCATGTCCTGTCAACATATAGCGACATTAAAATGATGTCATTTTTTTTTGGTTTGCTCAATTTAATCAAGTTTAAAATTCCAGAATACTGAACGAGGGTTTTCGTTTTAGTCATCGCTTCTCAGCATATCTCTGTCATTTGACGTTTTTTCAATATAACAATGACATCAGGATTACATTAAACACAAAACCTTGAACCATATCAAAATTACCTCGGGATACATCAAAACAAATTATTCTGTTGCTGTGAATGTTTGCTTCGCTAGGGTGAGCAGCGACATTAGCAGTTATGACAGGATTCTACAGTAAGTTGGAAAATATGTACATGTTTAAAAATATACAAAAACTGTACAAACAAAATGCGGCTGCCGAACGCAGCAGACTGTAGCCCAATTTATGGGACGTTTAGCCAACAAACCAATCCTTTCTCAAATTGATTTAATGTCTTCGGACATCGAACCAACGTCAACAAGGACTAATTTGATGGCTAAGGCTTGAAATGTTTTATGATGGCTAACTTGCCATGGATACGATCAAGAACTCAAGACGTAATAATATCACTTACTTTTTCATTTTTACAAAATCGTATGGAATGTGCGCTGACGTTGAATCAACGTAAAAAAGGATGATTTTTTGATTCTTACACCGCACAAAACGCAATATTTATCTCTTTGTACACTAATTATATAGCCTATATTTTGTGATTTATTTTTTTTATCTTTTTATGGATATTTAAGGAAAAGCACGTCACGACAAAGCCGCACGATGACAACGAAAGCACTTGATACGTCACATCTCTAGAACTCGTGCTGATAAAATTACAAAATGGTGCGAAATACAGTCGAGTGCTATACAGCAAAACTATCTCCATGGGCAAGTGACAGTTGTAAAGTTTCGGCCAAGAAATAAAAACAGCAAAGAAGACAAAATCAATCACAACCCGATACGGGTAACAGATAAAGAACGGTTGAAAAACTCTATGTAGTTGAGTCTGTTAACCATTTGTTTTCCTCCTAAAACAGAGAAAACCTTTGCACTACATGATGAACAAACTGTTGCAAGCGTGCGAGGATACCATGAAGACATCAGTCGTGACAAAACAGTCCCTTTTCAATTTTGAAAAACAATGAAATCTCAATTGGTGGTAATGGAACCATTTAATTGCTGCTAGATATCATATTGATGTTAGAATGCTACAATTGGTGGAAAGAGGTCCAAGAAAAAAGTAACCCTTTTTACAGCGCTTTAATGTTAACAGATGTAATCGAAATACGTTTCCGTTACTGAGAAGAAGGTCTTGCACGCTTACAACATTTCATCGTCCATCATATACTATTAGTTCTCTATATCTGCACAGCAGAAATCATTTAAGGAATGAATCCTCTGGTCCACATGGTCATTCCCCACTGTAGCTCCAATAGAAGAGTCAACGGTCGAAGTCCATGATGGGAAGGTTGGAATAAAAGAATCCGATGATGACTCCAAACTTCCATCAGTGACATTTGGAGACACGTTGCCCAGCAGAGAGTATAGTTCGCGAGACTGCACAATTATAAGAAACTTGATAATTGATCGATAAAAATACATGCTCAGCTTTTTACGTTTGTTAATGATAAATAGATAAGGTCTGTGGCTTTCATTAAAGTTCCCGACCTAATCGAGTAAACGTTTAACGTTTATTAGGAAAAGCAATCAGGCGAAATCTTTTTCACACGAATTGTCTTCGTGTATAGGTCAGCCCAGACAGAAAAATCCGTAATTTTTTCGTCTGCAGACGTTCTCGATGTAAAAATGACGGATTTTGCTGTCTAGGAACAATTTCCCACAGTGGATACACGTTGTGACAAGAGTGTCTTACCCGAGGAAAAGAGCCAATTGCTGGAAGCAGTTGAGAAGGGGTCTTATACTCCGCATTCAACGCTGATGGATCGGCGCCATTATCGAGCAAGTAACAAACGAGGTTTTCTTGCAGCTGAACAATCAATCCATCGCATCCATGAGTTCTTTGAAGGTCTGAAAATAACGGAAATGACTTTCCATAGACAAGCATTCGGAAATTGTTTCAGATGTTAGACTTTTATTTAACAAAACGTTTATTAAACTAAATGACACTCTGCAAAGAAAAAAAATATCGATCCATCTAAAATCTAAATGGCAAAATTTTATACTCATTTAAGTCCTATACCACCAAGACGTTGCTTTAAATACTACAGCACAAAGCCGCGTTTTGATCATACGTGTGTGGTTGAGTATACACAACTTTCAAACCGATTTACGTCAGTTCACGATTAGCTAAAGTGAACTGAGAGCAGTGAGTTCAAACAGTGATGTCATCCGAGTGTACAGTATAGCAACGTGTCAGTTTCGTTTTCGAGCAAGGATTAGAAAAAAAATTAAAAGAAAATAAAGATAAAACTTTCTTGACAGCAAATCAGTCGTTTTTTAGAGTGATTCAACGTCTGCAAAAGTTGAATCAATGTAAAAATACGACTGATTTAGTGTCTAGGTTAGTACATTGTAACATTGCAACGTGGCTGATTGGGTTTAAACCTCGTCTAACTGCAAAAGCTGAATGGTTAACTTGCTCATGCTTGAACATCACAGAGAAGCTGCTAAGCCGTCGATTGTTCAGACATTTTTGAATATTTTATGATCTGACAAACAACGTAATCACCTTTTCCATTTCCAACTATTCTTAACACAGACAACGTTAATAAACGTTAAAAATATATTGATTGAACCCTGCGCTCATTGCAAGTTACGAGAGCAAACAAAATATTAAATCACCTGTGACCAAATGCAGAGGAGAGTTTCCGTTTCTATCCTTCTGGCAAATTATCAACGGCATCGGTTTCTCTTTAATGGTCGCTTTTTTCTCTTGTTTTGCCATTGCCAAGTCTATATCAAACTTTCTATGTCCAATTTTTGAAAATTCGACCAGAGCCCGAACAGCAGCACAATCGGCGTTTTTTGCGGCGATGTGCAACGAAGACATCCAGCTTTGATCCGTCTGTGGATACGTTGGCTCAGATTGAGTAAATTTGTTGCCAAAGCTTCAACAAAAACACTTGCAATGCTTTCAAAAACGTATGGCATTGCTCCATATCAAGACCCTACTGCATCGTCGGCTACATTGCCGAGTGGTGAGAGCCCTGAAACAACGTTCGAAAGGGCGCCGGTTCGACACCGCTCAAGAGCATGAGGCTGTGTCTTTGGCAGGACACTTAAAGGCATGCCTGAAGGTGGTCACGAAGATTGGCTTCCTTGTCTTCCCGTCCACTTAATTTAAATCTTCAACCACCGGGTGTAAGCCTGGATACGACAAACAACAACAAGACCCTACTGTGATGGAAATACCCGGTTTCTTAACAATTGTGAGTGACTAGAATGAGATGTCTGCTTCGTATTTTACGAAGATGACGCGGCATCAGCAGTATATACGATGGGTCTCAAGGTATACTAAGTTTTGACTACACCTGCCAATACTGTTGCATAAGTTTTTCACTCTGCTGAACTTTGACAACTAAGTTATGTAGTTGTAAAATTACCTGCTAGGTAAACAGCAGATTTGCTCAGGTATCAGGCTTAAAAAATTATATCCAGGCCTGCCTTGGTTAAACAAAAAAAAATTATGGTTTAACTTGTGGAAATCACAAAGAAAGCAGCTGCATCGTAGAAAAGGCTAAAACCACAATCGTTTTATCGATTAAACTATTTGTGATTCAACCATTTGTTCAATAGAAAACACCAGCCTTTACCTGGACTGATATATCTGCCCCGTGTTTCAGCAAAAGACCCATATTTTCAACGCTTCCCGATTCGGTGGCTACATGCAGTGGAGTGAGCCCTGAAAAAATGTTATTGATGTTGTCAGATGGATGCTCATATGTAAATGTATAACCGGTATGCAAAAAACACAAAGAAAACGATTCGTTGTTTGAAATAAAACGTATAGATTTTATGCATATGATATAAATAAAGTATAAAGTAAAGGAAAGAATTAAAAATTTTAATTTGTAAATTTTGCATCCAGGTATTGATATCTATATTTTAAAAATGGAAAATTACTTCAAAGGAAAATTAAATAACCAAATTTCTTGCCATATGTAAATAAAAAAGAAAGAACAATATCCACTGCAGCCAACTAATTTCAATAACCTGAAACAAAAGGCACTAAAATAAAAAAGCGCTCTTCACCTCCAAAAGCTATAGTTTTCCTGTTAATAAGTTTCTGTTTGTTCCATTCACTTAAAGAACTCAACAGGAACTCCTGAGTACAAAAGCAAAAAATAATAACAATAGAGATTAGGCTGTAGGCTAAATTGGCCTTAAAAGGTTACCAAGAGTGCAAAGCGATTATTGCTCACTGTGATCTCGTCCATAAATTAAAACTCAAATTACAAAAACACACTTTGGTAGTTGGCATGCCAAGAGCTGCTAAGCAAATTTTTCTCAAAGCAACTAAGTGGGGCTACAGAACGGAAGTATCAAGTTGCCGCCATCAAAAAAAGTTAAAGCCTTCGGCCACAAATCGTATCATCTTTTGATCGAAATAAAGCGTTGAATTTACATAAGAACCATACTGAACCAAAGTGTTTTTCAACCGCGCTTTGATTGAAGGCAAAACTTTGTCATAGTTAGAAAGAGCATGAACTCACGAGAACATATGGATTGGGAAGACGAGCTGCCTCGTGTAGCACGGTCATGCCATCTGGACAGATGAACGTGGGAGAGCTTTCGTTCAGCAGGATTTTCACAGCATCCACTTGGTTGTTTCTTATAGCGTAGAATATAGGAAGCTGCAAAAAACGTTGCGTGAAACGTTTTATGGTCACGACCTTTATACAGAAAGAAACCAAACGCATGCACAACGTTGTGAGGTAGGCAACATGTCATACTTGTAATGCGAGAAGAGAAATTCTTGGAACGTGTTTGTCTTAAATTGCAAAATATTTTAGCCCGCATGCTATAAATTTTCGAGTTATGTAACCTGCATATGGTGATATCCTTGTGCCGCTAAAAAAAAAAAAATTGTGAAAAAGTGCAGCCAACTCCAGAGTGACAAAAATAGAGTTAACAAAAACTTTGCCCTGTATCAGATCACTTTAACGTCAGCAATGAACAAACTATGTAAAGAAAGACAATTTCTGTCACTTATTCTAATCCTGGATAAAGGGTAAATGCAGCAACAGTGAATTATTCACTGATTAAGAAACTCTTTTGATTCTTATTTCGCGGATTAGTTTTGTTCGTACGTTCCAACTGTATTTCGCTGATCAAAATCGCCGACAACCGATTCACCGATTAACTTTGCAAAAACTTTTTCTTGATTATCTAATCCGCCGATTTTTGAAATCGGTTACTTAAAACCCTTTGACCGCCAGCACTCATATTTGAGTGCAAGTCTAAAAACCACAACATCTTGCAAACGGTGGCATCGTTGATGCTCGTTGACCTTTTAAATCAAAGATAAAGCAATGGAGAAGTACAATATATATTAAAAAAATATGGTTTGTATTTAGACTTTTTGAGATTTTTACTGCCAAACTTGGACAAAAATTTTTGCTTGGATTTTCCGCGCTCGCTTCAAACGAGAGAGCGTTACCGACGAGCTAGAAACTGTTTTTTCAGTGTTGCCGATAATATTTCAAACATTTTATTAAATTTCGACACCAAAAGAGCTGAAAATTTAGCTTTTATTTGGGGTTGAAGTGAGAAAAGTATGAAAAAGATGCAGATAACTTTGCGAGGTCAAAAATTAATTAATATAACTGTATAAAATAATCTTTTTACATTTTTGAAAAGAGAAAGAATTGCTCTTCGACATTCATGTGAAGGTTATTGAGGGGGGATTCATACATGAGGTATTTAAGGCCAACAAACTCGTGATCACTCATGCGTGACGGTAGGGTAAATTTTTGGTGGCGGTCAAAGGGTTAAAAGATGTGCTGTTTAATCCTAAGAGTACACACTGTACAATGTGTACATCTGTACAAAACATGTATTTGTAGTTCAGACAGATTGCAAAATGTAGGCCTAATCTGGCAAGCAGACTTTTCAATACAGTTGTATCAAAGACAAATCAATAAAAACACAGTCAGATTATATCGACAGCTAAAACAAGTCAGTCACCACCCGGCTGGCAAATCAGTCTTTTTTAATATTTGATCAAAGCATGCAGACGTTGAACAACTTGCGTAGTGCGAGTTATGCAAGCTTTGTAGGAAGGAATATGAAAACATCTCCCTGGCATGCATAAACTTTTTTCAATAAGTTTCGGTATGCCGTTAGTTAGTCCATGGCCACCTGGAGATGCGGCCTGATTTGTCACATTTTGCAGATTTTGATTACAGCTACTGCTAGTGCTTGACTGACATTTTTTGAGATGTTTTTACTTTTTGCGGTTTCCTAATGACATAAAACTTTTTTGTTGCCTTGGGGAAGCAGTAGCAAATGAGAAAAAGTAAGTTGAAAAACGCAAAATCAGACTGTTATTGAAAATTAACAGTCTGACTAAAATCTTCGAAATCAAATTTTCTTTGTTTTTCAACATGTGAGGATGTTAAAACCTATTGTGTCATCTGGGGAAAAGAATAAAGAAAGCGTAAAAATCTAATTTTTAGAAAAATTTATTTAAACGTTCGCCCAAAGTTAGAAAAACCTGGAAATTTCTGCAAAATGTGACAAATCAGGCCGTATCTTTAGGTGGCCATGGTTAGTCTTACATAACCTTCGTGAGGCGTATCAGACTTTTGTGTGTAAAAGCAGCGAGTCCCCTGTCGTTCGCACAAATAGGCTACTCACTATAGACTATAGCAGCCATTGTAGCGCGATGCTTTGACATGAGCCTAACCTCATGGGCAAAGCACGTTGATTTTGCTGTCTATTTTGGCTGCACTTGATTGCCGTGAAACAAATTTTTTGTGTTCAAGTTCAATTAAAAAGAAGTTGGTGAGTTTTAATGAAAACCACAATCATCCGGTGCTTTGAATAACAAAACTTGAAACGAATAAGCCTCAAATCACGAATCAGGTAACTTCACAGTTTTAAGTAACTAAAAAAGTTTAAAATAAGTAACTAAATGTTCTAAACTTTAAATCCAACAGTATTTTTGTGTTGAATAAAAAGCTAAAGCAGGACTAGAAACTTGATATGCACTAACCAGAATAACACAATGCATCCCTTCATCACGTTCGGCATAGATGCTAAAAATTACAGGAAGAAATAAAAAAAATTCTTTAAAAAACCTTCAATAAATAGGCGTGTTAAATTTCATAGTAGTAAAGTATCCCGTTGAAAGTTGGGAAACGTTCTTAAAGTGCAACATTAAAGTACATTGGGTATTTAAAAAAAATTAAAAGGCTTTCGAAGCTATCTCACTATTGTGCTTTTAATATTTATGCAAAATAATGGAAGAATCCTATAAGGTTGGTAAATCTTTCAACATTGACCGAATAATGCGGCAAGGGGAAGAGCAAACCCCGAAAATAATGACTACAATATTTCTTATCATGGTTCAAAAAGAATTCAATATAAGCTTATTGTCAATATAAGCTTTCCTTAGATATTGTAAAATTTAAATCCCCTATCCTTAATTTCCATCGAAGAAAACAAATTCGCACAGCACAACGTTCATTCTTCCAGTTTAAACCCAAAGATTTAAGCCCGAAAGTGACAGGAGATGCTGAATACTGAGATAATATTTGACAACTTCGGTACAAAGTTTAAGATTTCATTAGCTTCATGACAAAATAATATTGGACTTCAAAATTGTAAATATTTCTCATCTGACGAAAAGCGTCTGACGGCGTCAATATTAGCTACTCTCTGTGTTTTTGATTCGGATTTTCTTTTCCTTTCGATAATAGCGGGTAAATGTTAATCAGTGCAATATTTAATTCATAAGAAGATGGGTTGTTTGGAATTTTTTAGGTTCTAAGATCTAAACAAAGCGATAGCAATCAAACAAAGGCCGATTTCTTAGAACAACTTGGCACTGTGACACAAAATCACTGTGATACGACATAAAGTGCTACGACACCAATTGAACCAAGCAACACAGCACATTAATCACGTCCGCTGAAAAAAAGCATAAATGCTAAAAAAATGTGAAGTTGTTCTGAACATGGTTAGACAAAGGATAGCAGAATAGTAACTTTTATCAGTGTTTCTCAAAGAAATATTAACATTACTGATTCGGCATACAGTGAAGTAATGGCAACCTCAATTTCAAAGTAAAACCAAAGATAAAAATTAATCTTATTTAAATATTCATTAATAAATGCCTTTTTTTAGTTAAGTTCTCACTATTAGGCTGCTTAGCGAAGCTAGCCAACTGGCCCAACAACAATAGTCTGAGAGCTGGAAACACAAGTTTTTCACTCCAAAACATGAAGTGTTTTAACTAACTTGTTACCAGAAAAATTCAGTATCACTGTATGTGTTCAACTGTTCATTCATTTGAGCAATGGTTGAAATTACAATGCAAATCAAGGAAGATAAAGTACCTAAGAAGTAAATCTATGTTGATCGAACGCTTTGCGACGTAAGATTTGTATAAAAAAATTCAAGACACTCAAAAAGTATTTAAACATGTATCATTGAAGTGGTTTTTAATTCGAACTTAGTTGTTTAATCATCATTTGACATTTGAAGCTTTTAGTTTTTGATGCAAAAGTAACGTGTTTTTTCAATCATGTTTTATTCCGAAGCAAATATGATTCTATTTATGAGAAGTTTCCTAAATTAACCAGGCCAAAATATTGTTTTGTTTTCTTAGAAGAGTAGAAGTAAAAGAGGTCGGCTACACTTCAAACAAAAGTAAAATTTGGCATCAAAAACATTTGAGTGTAAAGGAAAGGCTTCCAATTGAGTTTAGCCTGGCACAGAGCAGAATAAGATGTACCATGGCAAATGCAACCTAATTTAGACATGGTTTCTCCTCTTCAGCTTAAAGATTTTTGTTATGTTGTTATGTTGAACTCACATGAACGACCGCAGCATCTATCGTCCATTAAATGAAATGGAAATTCTGCTTGTTTGAATCATTAGTCAAAGACTGATTGCTCTCTGTTGTTGGCCTTTCAGTGCATGTATAGTTAAAGAAACATCGCTAATCTGGGGTGTGAAAACGATTGACCCTCTGCCAAAGAAGGTCTAACAAAAAAGAAGCATAAAATTATGTTACAGTTTTGCCTTTGGAGATAAAAATCGAACATATTAAAGCAATATTTGCATCTTGTGCAGTTCTCTGTATTCGAAAAAGGATTTTTGGCAGCTTATGTACATTGAACACACGGGTCTTTTTCCAGTTGTTGCTTCCGGAAGGAAATCAAAGGGTGTGCAACAATTCTGGTCGGTGGTCCAGTAGTAAAATTGCAGCTGCAGTAAACTACGACCACTTGGCTTTCTCTAGACATGCCAAACATCTGTAGCTGCTGCTCTACAAGTAGATAAAAAACCAAAAAAACAATTGAAAGCATTCTTGCAATCATATGACATTACACAGCTTAAGAAAATTTTGCATAAATTTACCCAAAGAAAATTAATTCATCGATAATTTGGTGTAGAACTGTCATGTGTGTTACTCTTGCTATGCATGTAACAGTCTAAAATCGCTGTAAATTATTGGTATTCAGTTTATTGTTCAATCCAATCCATTACCTTTTGAAGAATAACGAGCTCAACTTTGGCTCAACCCAACGCAAATTCAAAACGAATGTGATGAAAGCGACAATATTGTACTTGTACTTTCAAAAACAGTAGGCCTACGTGGAAGTTATTCAACATAGGAAAAATGTGATTGACTGAAAACTTTCAGATTTTATTTCTAGAAAATGTCTGTGAGAAATAGGTAAAAGGACTTGAACCGCAAATCTCTTACAAAACATTTTCTTTTGCAAATATCCCATTGCTAGCTAAACATCACTATCTCGATAAGGTATTGGACGTGGACAAAGTAAACTAAGTGTAAAGTAAATTGACGCTACTTGCTGTGCAAGCATCTGAACCAGTATTATTATGTCGACGCTAACGTTGTGTGATGGTTTTTAGTTTAATTACATTTGATACCCTGGCGAGCTATGTCGTCATCAATCTTGCCAGGGGCGGATCCGGCAAGTAGCCTCAGGGGGACGATTTTAACAAAACACAATGATATTTAGATCTACATCCGATCGTGCAAAAAGATCCTGAATAAACTTATTTTTCTGTGTTTTAAGGGGAAATGTCGCCCCAATTACTCCCCCTTCGGATCTGGCACTAATTCTTACCACCTTTAAGCTATGTTCGCTTCCCACTCCACTTTGTATAAGCAAATATAAATCAACTGTTGTTGGAATGTCAAATAGTATCAAAGGTCTGGTCAGCCTTCTATGAACCGATAAACACGGCTTAAGCGCGAGTCAACAAGCTTCTGTAACAAATGACCAACAGCATTTTGTACAAGCATTGGTACATACCAGTATTGGTACAACGCTTTTGCTTAGGCCTACTAAAAGTTTCGTAACGTTAATGGTCGTTACAAACTTAAATCAAATGAATATCTGGCTTTGGCTTTAAGTTTATTATTACAAGTGGCAGGCGTTCCCTTGGGCTGTTTTTTGTTTTATTTCGTAAACTTAACTGATTTAACAAAGCATAGCTCACACATACTTGTGTTGAGAACGCTTTACTGCCCCCGGCTTACGAAAGCAAGCTAGCGCATTAAACTGGCGAGTTTCATAACTAATCGTTGAGCAAGCTGAATAGTAAATCCGCTTTCATGCAGAATAAGCCACATTACTACAGTAGCTGAACAAATGCAAAATGATGATGATCATGATTCTGTCTATTGGAATTGTGATAACCCACCTAGAAAATAAGTGATTTCTGACATTGATTCAACGTCTTCAAATGTGACTGCAACCTTGGATGGCATATATTTCCATCGGAATGGCAATGATAATGCTCAATGATCATCTTCATTACCCATCATGATAATGGTCTTTTAGCCATGACAATTGACATAGCTTATAGCGCAAGCGTATACAGTGAGCTGCAATCATGAGCAATTTTCCTATCGCCATGCTTATCCCTATTATAGAAATAGCTTCGTTTTCGTGTGAACTCAAAGAAAATCCCTAACTTGCATGAAAGATACAATTAACTGGACGAAAATGGCAATGACGTGAGATGGGAATGGTTAGATTAACTATAAAATAACTGAACATCAGCCCCAAAAAGTACAAAAATAATATTTTTGAAGCAAAATGATGAAAACACAGGCCAATCTTAATACAGGACAAGGTGCCCAAAATGTAAAAGCTGGACTATGGCGGATCAGCAAATGTTTGGAAAACAAATCTGGTTCAATTTTCAATGCTAAAATTGAACAAACCTTCTTACCAACCACTATTCACTTAGAATAGCCACTTTTTAATTTTAACAATGAAGATTAAAACAGCTAGTTTTTGAAACATTGTTAATCGATGAGTTTGATTTCTAGATTTTTAGCCGTGTGCTTTTAATTTAAGTTTACCTAACGCTCCACACATTCGCTATGGGTAACCAATTTTGGACCATTTAGCTACAAATACTCATTTTCAATTTCAATGAATCAAGCTATTTAAGGTAACTCACTTTTAACCTCTTCAGTAAGAAAGGAACGATTGAAATTAAGGAAAGTTATAGTCTTATTTGTGCATGTGGCTGTGGAAATGATTGTGTTGATTGAATGGGTGAAGCAATACCACATTACTGGGTTCGTGCCAGCATATCACTTGACAACTTTTTGTGTTGTATCCAGACTTTTGTGCTCGGTAGTTGAAGATTTAGAGTGGACAAAAGGCAAGAAAGCCAATCTTTGTGTCTACCCTTCCGGCATACCTTCAAGTGTCTTGCTAAAGACACGGCCACATGCTTAGCCTCTTGTGCGGTGTCGAACCGGCGCCTATTCGAGCGTCGTACCAGGGCTTTCATCCCTTGCACTTGGCTGTCCAGTCAACACTTGGCTTGACAACCATAATTGTCAACAAGAAAAAAAAAAAAAAAACGCATAAAAGATAGAAATTTGATTCAAAGGTCAGCACAATAGGAAGCGGTGCAATCCACTTGCAGTGGTCACTGGTCGGAATCTTGTTGTGCGCAAGGTATTGCAGAGGGCTGAACGGATGAAACAGCTTCCAGCGCTTACCGCAGTCAAACGTAAGACCTTTTCGAGGATTGACAAACAAAACTGGTTGTAATTTCGTAGCGTAAAATGACTAACTGATGCACATTCTATGGGTGGCTAAAAGGTTGAGAGAAAGGTGTTAGACATAACACATAACAGCAAATAGGTTTTAGCTGTAGTTTTCACTGAGGAAGCTATGCGATTGCGACCGCAAATACGACAAGGCGAAGCCGCGCCAGTAAACAACGAAGCGACCAGGTAATCAATAAATCATGCACACCCCACAGTCAACAAACAATATCTCGGAAGTACGAGGCACCATAGGCTTATGTGCCAGTCAAGTGTAAGATATTATCATTTACTTTCAAAAAGAAGAAACATTTTGGATACCAACATCGTTTCATATGGCCATTTGTGAAAGTTAAGAATATTGTAGCTGCTACCAAATCAAGGAAAATTTGGGAATCCTGTTTACTGAAGTAAAGGTATAAGTTGCTATAAAAACTAAAGAATTTGACTAAATGACAATAACGTTGAAAGCAAAATTCAAGCCAAAAAGTCATCTTTACGGCAGAACTGTTATGCTGTTATGCCGGAAACGTAGAAATGGCCCTTTTTTGTTTGGTTAAACCAATGCTACCGCTGGGCTGAACAAGCAGTGAACGTTTGGCTCCAATGTTGTTGAGAATTTATAGTGCAGTTGTGAGCGGTCGAATTTCTTCAACCTACGTAATTCTTGTGACACTCAGCTTAGCCTAAACAACAGTTCGTACTACGCGGAACATACATCCGCGCAACGAAACAAATGCAGCAGCAAATTGCACAGACTGCAACCAGCACATGACAAGCAGATCAACTGAACTTTGCAAAATGCTTGGAGCAGGCTGCCTTTGTTCCTCCCATAATATGCGCTAACAACGATTCTTGTTACAAAATAATTATTGAATTATGTTAATCAACGAAGTTATTCTGTAAAGTTGTGTCCAAATATTTACACATAAATCAAACATCTAATCAAAAATAAAGAGCCTAAAATGTAGAAACTGAGCTGAGCATACGTTGAGAGTTTAGTACACTACTGTATATTTGTTGAATGAGAGAGTGCATACTCGACGACCTCCAACGGCCTAAGCCTTCTTAGGGCTAAGGTTTTTTGCATTCTCTCATTGGATGCACACTGGACTGTATATAGATATTTTTGTGTGCGTTTTGTTTCGCATCCAAACAAAAATATATGACCTGACGATCTAGTATCTACATTTTGGGCTCTTTATTTTTTTCAATAGATTGATCAGGGGTTCCACTCATTTTGTTCTGGAATTAAACATGTTTTACTATAGAATAATTCTAAATGTTCTCACCAATCCAGAGGTGTCTTTGCTGCGGCTTGAGTCCCGTGTCATTACCAAACGATCTTGTGAGGTTCTTGTATCACTAGCGGCAGCAATCAAATGGATTTGTGGATATTCTTGATCTACACGAAGGTGTCACATGTGAACAGCACTGGTCGAGTAAAAACCACACAGAAAGGGAGTTTGTTAAACTGCAAACGAGTTCTACTTACCATATCCTTGAGTTTGTACTGATGATGTTGTAGCCTGGTATACTGGGTGAGAGTGGTCGGATTGAGTTGGAACTGGAATTAAAAAACATTGGCAAACGTTATTTTTAGAAAAAGAACAAAATTTTTATAGTCATATATACATTTAAATTGTCAAAAATGTAACACGTTACCAAGCAATTCGACATATTCTAACTCTAAAGTGATTAAAGATTTTCATTACACATTACTACAAGATGGCTTCATTTTCTTTATGCATACCTAATATTTTAAAGAGTTAGCATAGGCTATACATTATACAAAGTACAGTATATATATACCATATACTTCGTTTGTCACATCGAAACTTATGTTTTGAAGAATCCAATCAATTAAAACAAATGAAATTTTTTAATCTTTTAATCACGTCTAAGTTACTGGTGAAAACATGTAAGTCTACTGCATGCTCGTTGTAAGATTCGCACTGACCGGGATTAGCCAAACACTTTTGGCACAGTATTGTTTGATTGCATGGAATCGCATGTTTGTTTACATTAACTGAAATCACAAACAGCTTATGATGATGACGATGTGACATTATTTTATGTTGTATACAAAAAATATACGTAAAAAAGCAATAAACCAGCAAAATGTAAACAAACATTGATTCTAAGCAATCAAACAAACAAATGATTTTGGTAGAAGGTAATACATGATTTTTTTGTCACGTGCAAAGTTACTACAATCAGCTGCTGAGAAACTTTTCTGTCACTTCTTACTGTTAAAACCGATATTAGTTACCTCGATAGTTTCCAACAAATGAATGATCACAGGACAGTAGATTTTGATAAGAGGAGCCTGGCATGGCTTTCAATGCACAACTTGGCTCCAACTGGCTCTGATCTGAAACAGTACAACAAATCAAGTTTATACACAAAAAACGGAAAATTCTACGTCCTCTAAGAAACTACAAATACAAAAATGGCATTTATTTATGGCAAAGACATGAAATTCAAAGCTTTTGATAACTGCACATAGATGTGATTTGTCATTGAACATACAGCACACTTACTCAAGTATGTTGTTGACATTGACGGCTGGTTGTTTAGATACACGTTCGATTGTTGAGTGACAAAGCAGGAACTTTGACTTGGCAATGAAGTTTCCATAGTACAATTAGAATCTGGAGCAACTTGTAGTTGTTGCATGGAAGTAGAGAGAGTGATATTTGGAGGGGACATTACATTGCCAAAAGAGCTGCAAGCATTTGAAATGTGCGTTTCAGAACTTGAATGCACAGAAGATGCAAGTGAAATTTGATGCAGGGTGGCTTCAGGGGCATTCGTCAAATTAGCAGAGTCATTCCTGCCATCTGGAAGCACGTTTGGTGATGGAAAACAGGGATTTGCCATTCTTGGACCACGAAAGTCTCCCAAGTTCGGTGGCAGCGACAATTGAGGTCCACAATAAGGGGAATGCCGATGTTGATTAACCTTGGGAGAGATGTTCTCCTGCATTGATCTGTCCTCACCACGTAAGTCGTGCAACATTTCACGGACAGTTTTGTTGACTCTGACTCCTGGGTTTGCTAAAATACAAACAGAACTGACGATGAACGCTAGGCGACATATAGCTGAAGCGTTCATATGTTTTATGAAACATGATAAATGTCCGGATTTTGCGAGGTTTCGTATGAAAGAAATCTGTTTCTGCATCATTAACCTTTTTTATTGTAGCAAATGCAACCTATGTGCATCAACTAGGCTATTTATACCAATACAAAAAAAATTATTTCAGCATATGCATTGTTTCACCATAAAAATAAAGACCAACGAACAAAGTTAAGAAAGATCAAAAGGTAAAAAGGTCAATTCCTGATGAGATACCGCTTGGCGGAATAAACAGAGCAGTGACCAAAAAACAACAGTGAACATGAAAAGTACTCAAAATAAAGATGCTGAAAATTGAATGAAGCTGTTCACCAGGCATTTAAATAAATAACGTGATGCGTTCTACTGGTGCAAATTAAGCTAAACTATCACACGATGTATACAGTGACAATCTGCTTTTATTCCGACGTTTCGTCAATCAGACACGACTGACTTCTTAAGGGAGCTAGACCAGGTAGTAACTACCTATCTAGCATGGTAAAACACAGGACCATGTTGCTGAAATCAATTAAACATGCAAAATGAAATCTTGTGTCTTGTGATAGTTTAGCTTAATTTGATCCAGTAGAACGCATCATGTTATTTAAAATGAAGACGCTTTGAACTTTTTGTGCAAAATAACACAAAAATGAAGACCGAAGTTAAAAACCACATGAAACTATTCGCAGGAAGCTTGCCAGTTAAACTTCGGAAATTACTCATGGGGTAAAAAGGACGCGCAAACAAGCTAAACAAAAACTCAAAATTTTTTTTTTAAAAACTTTTATAACTTCGTATAGCGCAAAACTGATTTTTTAGAAAAGTCAACTAACTCAAGTTGAAATTTTACAAAATTGATGCAAAAATAAACGATATTGGCTCCGCTGTGCTTTCGCGCGCACAAGTCAAAAAGTGATTAATTTTGAGCTGGAAATATTGAAGAAAAATAAGTTCGCGAAAGGGCTGTATTAAAAACACATAGGCCTACGACTTACGCAGTGTTTTCTTCAAAACTACGAAGAAATCATTCCGGTGTGGTATGGTGAATAAAATTTTGTTAAAAAAAATCAAAATTTTCAGTGCCACATAATTTGATATTTCTACACTACAACATATTTATGGTGATGGATAAGTTTACAAATGTAATTGTTATCGATCCCTTCAGTAACTGAAATTTGGTAGAGAAAAAGAAAAAACCTAAAATTAGATTGAGGGGTTCTTGGGGACCATGAGTTTGCAAAAAGAAACCTTTTAACACCGTTGGTTCAGACAGTTCTGGATCCGTTCTAACTACTCTGCATGTAAAAGTGGAGACAGACAAAATATGAAAATGCACTTCATCGCTCCCGTAAGTTGTTTCAACCGAATTTATTCAAATTTCAAACACTCACATTTTGTTCCATTCAACTTTTGACTCATTTTTTTCTTTGTTGATGTTTGCCTTGGTTTACCGTTGCCGGTTTTGGGCTGCAAGCAACGATCAAGTTTGGAGCTAAAAATAAAAAAATAGTGATGAGCAAATGCTGCACCTTTGTGTTGCGTACTGCATAGAATCAAGTTAGAGTCCAGTAAGTTATTTCTCTTCTTTGTTGGGAAATTTTAAAAGTAGGCTATACTGTAGTAATTTCTTTGGCGATGAAACGTTGTAGGATTGTTGCAAGCGATACACCAAGCACTATGCCTGTGAAAAAGTCAGATGTCAGCACAGTTATCGGTTTTGCAAATTTTCCACTCATTATTCTGCTATATCACAACAGAGAAACTTGGCGCTTCATTGCTTCCAACCTTCGACGAGAGAAAAGAACTTAACGATGATGATAACACTGCTATCCTAAGCCTACCGCTTCATTTTTTTTATTATAGTAACTTAAAAAAATATTTATTTTGGTTAATCAACTAACCTTGCTAAATTCTCTGTAACAGTAGAAGTTTTCTTTCTAATTTTTGGTTTGGACCAAGACTTTTTTTGCTGAATATTTGAAAATGTCTTAATTGGTTCCCCGATGTATTTTCGTTGTATGTCAGGTAGAAAAGACTTTGGCTGATCAAAAAGCTGACGATCGACTTCGATGTTGCTCTTAATATCAGATGATTTCAACTGACTGAAGTAACATTTAGTTTCATCATAGTTATAAGCAGGTGTGCTGGCGTCTTCCGCAAAACCTTCAACAAAACCTTTGACCACGTAATGTCTTCCGGGACTATCTAAATGAAAGTGTCGGTCACTGTTCGTTGGGCTGGGAGACGAGCCAATCCCCGAATCATCACTGCCAGAAGGACTAGGTACTTTATTGAGCCAGGGTGGCAAAAATGTTGCTTTCATTTCTTGACGAAAAGGCAGACAAGCCATAACAATCTGAGCTGTTTGTTTCGGCCGACTGAATTGATCTTTGTAAGCAAAATCTTTCTAACCAAAATGCACACTCTCTGAAATTAAAAAAAACAAAGGAAATCAATCCTTGTAAACCCTTTCAAAGTCTAAAAGTGTTGCTGCAAAGAGATATAGCAGTTGCTTAGTCTTAAAAATCCAATGTAAGCGAAAAACAACAGCTGGTTAAATTTCATTTAACATTTGCCGCAGCACGACCTATCAAACCGCGGCAGCACGTTGCAGAGCGAACAACTGACTTGTGTAATTTCCTACAAAATGTTGTAGCATTGTTCCTTCTTTTTTCTTTCAAAACGCTCTCAACCATGACACTAATAGGAGAGAAGTTCTGCAAACGTCAAACGATCGGTCATGCCATTCTGGTGATTCAACGTCTGCAAACGACAACGAGTGAATTGTTTTCTCACAACTCGACCTCACTGCTTCTTGAAATATTCCAAACAGCAAAATCCGTCATTTTTACATTTGTAGACGTTGAATCGATGCAAAAGTGACGGATTTTGCCAAGGATACTACTGCACTATCTAAATGTGACATGGAGAATCCAAGTAACGAAAGAGCGTTCCTACTGTATTTTCATTAAACGAGCTATCATTTTTCCGTTTCTGACTATTTTCAGCAGAGTGCTGCCAACAGTGCTTGTTTCAGAAGATGATTTTGGTCTGGTACATAGCCATTTTCTGTTTAAGAAGGTCATGGTCTGGTACTAATTAAACAGAATGGTTATGGTTTTTTCTTTTCCGAATAGCTAAAAACGATAACAGACTAAAAAGGAGAACTCCAAAACGGCGTGAGCCTCAACTGTACAATCATGGGTACCAACCAGGCGATACTTTGCTGTCTTATATACTTTCTACGAAAGTAGGGATTGCGTATCACTGTCTTCGCCAGTCAACACAACGCAATATAAACATCACTAAACAAGTAAAGCAGTGCCGGTCTTTGGGGTGTGCAAACCGTGCTATCGCACAGGCCCGCAAATTAGAGGGGCCGCAATTTACTCAGAAAATGCAGTAATTTTGTCATTTTCAATGAAAAAATTAAAGAAGTGAATCAAACAAAGGAATTAGCAACAAGAAAACATAGAGACTCAACGGGTGCAACCTATTTTTCCCCTTGAACATTTCGTACCCTGAAAAGATGGAGAAAAAAAAAACAACAGAGCCGAAGTCGTTGATCGGAGTTGCCACAAACATTTCAAAATTTTTCTCGATCTTTTCAGGGGACGAAATAGGTCGAAATTTGATTTTGTTACTCCGATTTCAGGGTACGAAATAGGTTGCATCCAGACTTAACATAGAGACATAGTTTTATTTCCGAAAAATGCTGAAGAAAGCATGATCTTATCCTTTTGCTATGCTACCGGACAGCACCATTTTACAGTAATATTCATGCACAAATTTTTGTTGAACATACTCTCAGAATGCCCCAAATTCAAAGTAATTTTTCAAAATTTTCTGGGGGAGGACCCCCAGACCCCCCACCACTGGGTGTCACCTGCCGACCGTCAAAACACCCCCATCCCCTTTCAAAATACCTACCTACGCTACTGAATTGGATCATTGTCATTGGGGCTCGCAAAGCATATTCCGCACAGAGCCCGAAATACCCTAAGACCGGCACTGGGTAAAGGTATACGGTAGTTACCGGTTGTAACAACTGCTATTCAATTGGTAACATTATAATTGGGTAGAGAGGTTACTTTGTTTAACCACAAACAGACGTAGCTGAGTAATACCACAGCATTTAAAATTATAACAAGCAAAAATAAAATAAAGCAAACGTTTTCGGCTACATATAGGCCTCGCCCTTATTAAACCTAAAACTGGTAACAGACTGCAAAGTGTGGCAAATAAGTCAACCCTGATAGCTCAGTGGTTGAGCGCCCCAGTCAAGATCACGCGACGCCGGTTCGACTCTGGGGATGTGCGCGTGAGCAACGCATTTTAGGACTGCTCTCCATTTTACGGCATCTACTGGAAGAAAGAATTCCCCGGAAACAACGTTTTAGTAATCGGAAACTTCACTCTGCCAACCTTGGTAATCGACCCTGCGTCAAAAGCCTCTACAAGTATGCGAAACTACCTGGAATAACTCAATAAGGCTTTGTCAGTCCAAGGATAAAGATTCAAAACCAACCAACCAAATAAGAACGCATCTCAAGACAGTCATGTTCTACAACCTAAGTTCTATGATAAAACACAATACACAAAGTAGCCTACATACCGTACGGAAGCCTGCGTATTACGCAGCCCACTACGGAGTTTTGTTGGTCGAGTGAGAAAACAAACGTGTCATCTTGCTCTACCCCACCACTTAGCGGAAAATATTTTATCACCAGAGAAGCCACGGGAAAAAAAAACAATTATTTTGTGGTTTTTGGAACAGCAGCGAATATGATTCGAATGTACCAGATTGGTTTGGTTTTGGTTTGGTTATTGGTTTGGTTTTGAATGTTCATCCTCGGACTTACAAAGCCTTGATAAGTTATTCCTGGTAGTCCAGATAAATCGATGAAATGGTCTATGGTAATTCCATGAAGTTAAATAACAAGTCGGCTCTCGGCACTTCGGAAATTATTGCCACATTTTCCGGTTGTGCCGATGAACGGATCATCGCAGTCCTGATCTTATTTTACTGGAAGTTGGTAAGAAACGAAAAGTCTCTTGAACCTTGAACTTGAACTCCGAATCTTGATAAAAAAAATTTGACTTGAAAAAAGATTTACCAAAGAAACGATTTGGCAAAAATGTTTAATCTGACACTTTAACAACAACTATTTAGACAAGCATTAATTATTAACAAAGTCGCAATGATTTATATCATCCACTAAAACACTTCTGGTTAGGTTTGTAGCCTACGATAATTTGGTAGCCTACTTTTTTCCAAATCTGATTTCAATACGCTACATTTGAGGTATGATTAACTTTTCAAATGACGACTTTTTGTTGTCCCAATATCCACCCCGATAGCTCAGTTGGTTAATAAGCACCCGATTTTACAAACAAAGTATCTTCTAGGTTAGACGACGCTGGTTCGACTCTCGGGGTTTGTGCCTGAGCAAGACAATTTCAAGACTGCTCTGCATTCAGCGGCTCCTATTCTATGGAATTATTCAGAGACAACCACTCTTTAATAGCAAACAGAAAGATCATGTTCTTTAAAATAAGCGAATTTTAGATGACACAAGCGCAAAGAAAATTCAGTAGTCTAAGTCAAGTCCTCAGAAACAAAACCATTCAAACCAAAACCAAACAAAACAGAAGTAAAAGTTTTCTCTTTCTCTAGAGCTCTCATTGACAATCATTGCACAAGATGTTTCGGCCCTTCCCTAATTCCAATAAAATGTCGTTTCGGTCATGGTGCTTTGCCACTCGCGCTTTCCAAAGGACAGTAGGCACCATAGACATCTTATTATAACTAGACCGCGCATCGTCACTTCTCTCGTTTACGGTTTTTGAAGAAAGCAGGTTCAGACGTCAGCCATTATTAGTGTACCTATTCCGCGCGTTTGCCAATGCTTTTGTAGGGACCCGTAATGAATTTTCATTGTTTTTAATTCAATTCAATTTATTTTTCCTTGTCAGAATGCAAAATAAATGATATTGTGAAAAAGAAATACAGGAACAAAACCAACAAAAGGAAAAGGTGGCAAAACTATAATGGTTTAAGACGTGCATGAAAGGATCTAATATTGCGGTATATGAATCGATAAATATACAGTATAGTTAAGCACGGCCACCAAACCTGATACTTTAAAACAAGTAGAAGTAGATGAATTAATTAGTTAAGAATCAGTCGCCTCCTCGTTCCTGAAACAACTGGAGCGCCAATTCAGCAATGAGAACACGACTGAACACAACTTAACTTTTTACAAAATGTAATTCTCCTATAATATTTGCGTTTCTTAAAAAACTCAGTTGTTGTGAACAAATAATTGACAAAACAAATAGTTTTCTATGCAACAACACAACCGCAGCTTTTTACCAGGATTCTGTTCAATAGAGATTGATGGCTTTCGATTTTCTCCGTTGTAGCAAAACGTTGCATTATGACGTAAATTCGTGTGATTTCATCAACAATAACTTTTAAAGAAATAGCTTCAGTTTCAAGTTGCTGTGAGATAACAACTAATAAATATCTCCGCAATTCACCTAGTATGACGAAATCTTTATATGATTTCACCTTTGCTGTTCTACAATCGCAAACATATTGTTGGAATTTGTTAATTTTAAATTACCGTACGTAATTGCTTGCTTTTTCTTTTATTTTGAAAGTGCTTTATATACCTCCGCACAAACAAGTTTTACATATAATATAGTAGGCTAGGCCTATAGTATAGTATGACAATTGCGAAGAGAACATTTCCGCGTTCATTTCACAGGTATGGAAATATTGTGATACTTTTAGCGAGCTATGAGAAAATAGAAAATACTACTATTGTGACGATAACACTGGTTGGTTGGTTTTGAATTTTTATCCTCGGACTGACACTGACTAATTTCTTTTCCTTCTAGGCGGATATTTTTGTAATTTTTTTTGTTATATTTTGGACAAAAATTGTGGCGCTTTTCTTATAAAAAAACAAAACAAATGTGAAATCGGGCTTTCAATATATAGCCTAGCTACTACATTAGCCTATAACGTATCATGCTATTTTACGTTGCTTAGATTTCCAACCAATGAAGAACGAAGAAAATTATGGATTGCGAACGTCAAGCGTGCCAATTGGACACCTTCTAAACACACATTTATTTGTTCTGATCATTTCAAGGAAGAGTTCATGTATCGCTGTGGTGAGCGAGTGACTTTACGAGACAACGCTGTCCCCACTCGTTTTAAGGCATTTCCAAAGCATTTGAACAAGGTAATCATTTGAAAAACATACGAAAAGTTAACTGCCGCATGGGCTTAAATAAAAACACGACTAGCCTATTATTATTATGATTATGCGCACTGTTGGCCAATGATAGGCTATTTTTGAATTTAGTTCCAGTTTTCAAACAGCCTATAGCCTACCTTGTAGCCTATTTTGTATCTGCTTAATGAAGACAGACGCTTAGGCCTATGTGCATTGCGACTTGTAGGCTATGCAAGACGCATAAACATAACTCCAAATAAATAAAATTATTTGTAGAGTGACATATTGTGAATTTTAATTGGGTATATACTATAGGCTACTATGAGATCGCATAAGCTCTGTCGAGTAGAGGGGTTCAAGCAGACATAATCCTAATCTGCCACCATTGAAACATGGAACATTGGTGGGCCGAGTAGTTAAAATATCAGACTTGTCTGGCTGTAGACACCAGGAGGTCTAGGTTCGAAACCTGAGTCTGTCTGATGTGCTCTAAGAAGAGCGAAACCGGTCACGGAATCCTTGTTCACTTGAAATAATGTGATTTGAAAACTGGGATGCTTAGACATGATAATATTTTCATAAAAAATTACGATTGGTATGCTTGTAAATTTTATGCTTATAAAATTAAAACGATGTAACTTCAAAACTTTTTTTGAAAAATGAGACTTGGTTTTAATAAACGTTATGCTTATACAACTTTAAAATCAATGCAAGCTACTGTGCAATTTAATACATGCTTTTATTCATTTCATAGATGACTAAAACCTCTATTACACCAAAGTTCTAAATTATAGTTAACAAGTTAGTTTTCTGCAGAAGCGCAACCAGCTCAGAAATGTTATCGTTAACAGCGCAGCTTTCACGCGAGTTTGAGACACTAACAATGGCCGCCGCCTTTTTTCAATTTCTTCAATCGAAATACGAGAAGCGCAGTCTAGTTATAATAAGATGTCTGTGGTAGGCACTCACTCCCAGCGTTACCACATCTGATCTGATGTTTTGAGCAAACTGTCTGATGTCTGATGTTTTAATGTTGAAATCTGATGTTTTGATGTGTGATTTTTATTCTGGGGCAGAGTAGGCTACTTCTATTAGGGTGAAGGCGGTTTTTATTAGGGCAGAGTACTTCTATATAGGTACCGGTAGGCTATATTATGAATACTGTAGGTTTGTGTTCTAATTAATCTATTTAGTATAACATAACTAGCTTTAGGCTTTAGCCTATGTGTCCACACTCCACAGGCTATTTCTAAGGAACTATTCAGATGTCTAGTCTCTGCACATCAGTTAATTTCATGATCCAATGGAGGGTGCACAAGGTGGAAGCCCTCAACAAGTTTAATTCAGGATATGAAAATTGGAGGACCATCTCGATGATATAGAGTGTACACCAGGGGTCACCAACCTTTTTTGCATGCGGGCCACTTTGGCACTAAGGAGAGCTGTGGCGGGCCGCACTAATAAAATTTTAGGTAGGTTGACTCTTATGCTAGAAAAGAACGAATTTCGTACCCAGTATCCAGCGTTACATGTTGTTAATATTTGTCTTAGAATACCGCAGCAACACAATTAGTCGAACAACGCTACTGCCAGGCCAAGCTCCTGTAACAACACTTTTGACTTCTTTAACAATGTTTAATAAACGAGGCCTGTTTTGCGCACTTATAGCGAGGCGAGTGGTTTCATCAGAATATTCATCGCCAAGTAAAAAGTGGTGTTGTCACTTCGCTTCACAAATGATATCTTGCAATTAACAATTTCAGCAAACAAGGAAATGTTTGACACATCGCAATACAGGCAACAATAGTGACCTGCAAACATATCAGCGAAAAATAGGTTCCAATAACAGGGAAAAAGACACCAGGCATCATGAAACAAACGTTTGCGGAAATCACCGAAAAATCGTAATTCTATCGTAATTCATGAACAGTCTTCCCTCTAAAAAAGCAATGAGTTGGTTTTTCATCCTTTTTGGGAAAGTCTATAAAACCGTCTTTCTTTTATTATAGACAACTGTTACATGCGGTGTTTATTAGCGTGGCAAGAATTTGTTGATTAACAACATTTTGCAGTACTTGCTTCGGCAGTAGGCTACATATACTGTACTAAAATTGGAACGATACAGAGAAGATTAGCATGGTCCCTACGCAAGGATGACACGCAAAATCGTGAAGCGTTCCATATTTTCCCAATTTATTATAAATTGAGTTGGCACACCGACCTATTTTGCCAACAAAAACTTGCATAAAGAGAATACTGCTCGTGAAACACAATAACGGTGAAACGCACACTAGTGTTCACATGATATTTGCAAACTTAAAATAAGCAACCCTATGCTCACAGAAATTCGAAAACAGACGTTTTAATCAACCACTGGGACAATGTGGCTGGACATCGCATTGGAATAACTTTAAGCAACCCCCATCTAGAACTATAATCTGATTGGTCGGTCGGTGGAATCGTATGCAAAGCGAAAATATGCTTCCCGGAAAGTATTTTTTGCCTTCGTGCTCTTTAACTCCTCAAGAAAAGTATTTTTGGTTATACTTGTACGCTGATACTTTCCGCGGGCCGCAGCGATACAGCGTGGCGGGCCGCATGCGGCCCGCGGGCCGCCAGTTGGTGACCCCTGGTGTACACTACAGTGAAGACTGAGAATGAATGCTGGTTTTGTAAATTTCTTATAGGGGTTTCCAAAATATTTGTATTTGCACACCCCTTGGACATTGCAATTGAAAGACATTGACAATGACATTGCAATTGATACCGGTACTGTAGTACAACCACTCGTTATCAAGTATTCGTAATGCTATCACTGCAGAATAATACACAATCACTGTGTATTATTCTGCAGTAATAACATTACGAATAAAGTACTTGATGTTTAAATGCACAAATTACACAGAATTCGACTGCTTGTGTTTGTGCATTTTATTCATACTGTTAGGTAAGGTGGCAGAAACTTTTGGATTATTATTGAAATCAATAAGATTTTGAGTCTGATGTTGGTTTGGAACTTTTCGAAAAAAATCTGATGTTTTGGAGACTCAAGTCAATGGGAACACTGCTCACTCCACTCAGCACTCTGGGCACTCAGCACTCTGGGCAGTAGCGATGTTTTGTAGAGCCGAAAAGTGGAGACAAAAGATCTCAGGGGCGAAACATCTGGAAAATCTTAGGGTCATTGTGACCTAGTAAATGAGTTTAGTTTTCTTTTTTGACTATTACATGACAAGGAAAAACATAAATACAGTACAAGCGCCGGAGCTGGTATACAAGTCCCCCCCAACCCTTGGCAACTCATGACAAAGAGGAATTAACTAAAACAAGTGGATTGAAGTGTGTGAACAGTAAAGCAAAAGTAAAGTAGTTTCACCCTATACGTTTGGTTGAGTCCTGTCTTTGTCATGAGTTACCAAGGGGGGGGGGGGGAGGGGGGGGACTTACCAGTAGTACGGTACCAGCTCCCAAGCGCCTAAATGTGAATTCTTAAGGTGTGGTTAAAAAGTGAAGTTTCCAATGGTATACACATTAGATATTGGCAACAATAAACAGTATAATATATCAAGAAAATTTGTTAAAAATATTGGAAACAAATCTTACGGTACTGTGGTGAGCTTACACGTAACATGAAAATCTCGACGCCCGTATGAACACGGTTGAGGTGCACCCATGCCTGTCTTTGTAGTGTCAGGTGTCGGCATCGGAGATGAACAAATGTAGTCTGGTGGTGCTTGACTTCCATTCAGAATTCCATTTATGGTCCGCATAAGTAACAATCTACCATACATCTCTTTATATAACTTGCATTTGTTGTTCAGGCTGTTTATCACTCAATTCAGTTTAGTCATTGACGTACTCGTAAACGATTGTAATAATTGATATATATACTCATATTAATAAACAAGATGGATGTTCCACATGCTACTGAAGGCCCTGGGTTTGTTGGAATCAAGTTTTGTCAAGAATGGTAATTCTGTGTGCTGTTAGACGAGTAGATGTCCATGTTTTTTGTGTAGAGTAAAACTGAATGTAAAATTCATTTTTATGCTATCAAACTCTTCTATCTTCTTTTATTGTCGTGCTTGATTTCAAGCATTGACTGCTTTTTTTTATAAAAATTTTTCAAGATTGTTGGTTATTTGCTGTGTGTATTAGGTGTATGTTGGTGTTGGGTTTGTTGGTTTAAGTAGGTTAAGCTTTGCCTTGGGCACGTTTCTCTTCAATTTTGCCTGTGAGAGAAAGATGCTGTAATTTTCCTTTTCGCAGCACATGTCCCAGAAATTGAAGTTGTTTTTTTGATATTTTTTAGTAGATTCTAAGTTTGCTTAACTTGATTTAAAACACTTTGGTTGGTTTTTCTAGCAGTCCAGGAAATCCTTTGCATTTTTTGAAATGCCCACATTTCAAATCCGTTTGTTCTATTAGTCATTCTTTAGTTGATTGTCCAGGTTTCTGAATTATATTTAAAAATTGGATTAATTCACTTCAATACTCTGTATTATATCTATTTGAGAAAGATATGTATATATATAGTAACATGTTGCATAATATTGATTTCATTTGCTGAAAACCGGCTTTTGTTTTGGCAATACGTATATCGTATAATATACGATATAAATATAATAAAAATATATACTATATATATATTATTGAATTTCTTATCTTTTGCGTTCTAGTTGATTGTTGTCCCAAGATATTGAAAACTTTTTGCTTGCGCTTTATAGTTATTCCATTCATTTTAATTTAACAAATTGGAATTTCGGTTTCTTGTTTTTTTGGGAGCAAGTCTTTTAGGCGCTGACAGTTAGGCACTGGTCTAATAGGCGCGCACACTGTGGCGTCTGGATATTTAGGTGCGGAGCACTGTGGCGCCCGGTCATTTAGGTGCTATTCCTAGTAAAGTATGTAGATTGTATCAGCATGGCAGCTTGCCAGAAAATTATATCATGGCTTCCGTGAGTGAAGCTGCTTAAACCGGCAATGCTTTTCACACAAAATGTTTCTCGATCAAAAAGACTGTAGGCTAAATTACGTAAACTTTTTGCTTAAAATTTTCCAAATTTTCTCCATAATCATTCTGCTGTACCTCCTAAAGCATTGCGCGCAGAAACGAAGTAAAATTTTTCTCATGTGCAGAATTGTTTTGGCATTCGATTAAACTACATATATTTTCAAATTATTTTATCATGCTTGGGTAGTAAAGATTATAATGAAGTACACTTTTCTGCCAATTTTTAATTTTTTTAGAAATTAGAAAAAACACCGTATGGAAAGTTGCTAGTCGTACATTGAATGTTTTAAATTTTATTGCAAAGCTTTGCATCTTCGGATAGCTGAAGAATGAAGATGTATGCTTTCATTTGATGTCAAGATTGTGCGTCTACGTCGATCACATGAGATGTTTTTACGGCGTAAATACAACAGATTTGTGTGAAAAATGTCTGGTTATTTAGATTAAACGGCTTGACCTCGGTGGTTGCGAAAGAGTTAAGTCAAATAATAACTACACTAAACATCAGTAAAAAAATCATACCTTAGTCTATATTGAAGCGGGTGGTTAAAATTTTAGTGTGCAGTGCCTGACTTTGCAAGTAGCCTAGGCTACAGCAAAGAAGCCACAGCAAGCTCTTTTGTTTGAGAAGGTAGGCTACACGAGGTGGAAGGATGAAGATTTTTATTAAACAATTAATAAATACGAAAAATGCGCAATCAAACACTGCAACGTATACATGAAGCCATCAGCAGCAATTTTTTCACGATTACGTGAAGTTGAATAGTCGAAGCTGCCATATCAATCTTTGCTTTATGATGTGGCAAACTTACCAAACTTTTCGGTGCAAATGAAGTGCTCAGATCCAACATCGGCTTGTATGCAGGGCAATTAGACCACCTGATCTCCACAGGACACGTACTTCTGGAGTAGAAGTTGCCGGTTTAAAGGCGCAGCTTTGTGCAATCTGTTACCTTTAATAATTACTTCTACTTGAGACGGATAGATCGTGTGGAGTTGAGGTGCGTGAAAACGCTCTACTACTCTTGATATTAGCACATTTCTACAGGACATTTGCAATGCATCCTGAACACAAGTTGCAGCCAGATGGAACTTTACTTAATCTGTTATCTTTCGCAATTAGGCTACTTTTGTTCGGGATGGATTGGCCATGTGACGAGAACGCGTAAGACGCTCTACTACTGTTCACATGAATACATTTCTACAGGGCATATAGGCTACACCTTGGCTACAAGTTGCAAGCATAATGGTGAGACTTCGCTCGTTATTAAACCTAGTCGGAGTTTTGACGGAAAACTAAATTACTCTTCACTTAAGCCTACCGCCCAGTTGAATACAGGCTACGGTACATTTTTTACTGATGTTTAGTGTAGTTATTATTTGACCTAACTAAAAGTGAACTCATACATGTTCGGAAACTTGAATAATTTATTGATAAAGCTTTCGCCGGCGCAAACCTGGACTAACAAGAAATAAATGCTGAACACGCGCATTAAAAAAACAACATATTTTTCTGAAGAAAGGGGCGTTCTTCCCAATGTCCTCTGCCCTGGCGCCTGCTGGTTTTGTTGGCTCTTTCTTTGTTTCCACAAAGATAAGAGTTAAACTGACTGGTAAAGCGGTGGTCGAATAAATTTGTGGCAGAATACGGTGCGATACTGATGAGCCCAGCCTCATGGGCGAAACACGTGTCTATCGCTGTCAATTCTTGCTACAAATCGGCTGCCGAGAAACATATTTTTCTGTTCAATATAACATTTTGTGTGAAAATCATTGCCGGTTTAAGCAGCTTCACTCACTGAAGCCATGACATATTTTTCTCTTCAATATAACAATTTGTGTGAAAATTATTCCCGGTTTAAGCAGCTTCACCCATATATTTTTTCTGTTGAATATAACCTTTTGTGTGAAAAAGCATTGGCGGTTTAAGCAACTTCACTCACTGAAGCCATGACCAACAACGCACACGCATTAACAAAAGTCAAAACAATATATTTTCCTGTTCAATATAATATTTTGCGTGAAAAGCATTGCCCTACGCCCCTACCTGCTAAGCTGATACAATCTACAGACTTTACTAGGAATAGCACCTAAATGAACGGGCGCCACAGTGCTCTGCACCTAAATATCCAGACGCCACAGTGTGCGCGCCTATTAGACCAGCGCCTAACTGTCAGCGCCTAAAAGACGTGGACCCGTTTTTTTTGATTACCATTGTTTCTGTTTTCTTTTCATTTATTTCCATTCCAAATTCTTTACTTCTTTCATTAACTTCTATAACAAATTTTGCAGTTTTGCTTCCAAACTCTACTTTAACATAACTCTAACTATCACAAAAGCTGCAGTTTGGTAGTGAATGTTGTTGCTTAACTTTGTTTATTGAGTTACAGATTTTACATAAAACATTTCGAAGTATATTGAAATGGACATAGTATATATTCATTATATTTTAATACTTGGGCCTGGTACAAGAAGTAATTACTATTACTAATATTAGCAGGGCTGTGGAGTCATAGAGTCGGAAAGATTTTGGCTTGTCCGGAATTAAAGTCATTATAAAAAAGGTCGACTTTGACATGATACAAAACAATAAACAATAAAATTTTGTTTGCAATCTATTTTCAAAATATTGTTTCTTGTTTTTCGTATTGAACTCCACAATTTAACCAGAAAATAGAAGTGTTTGTTCTTGTTAGATTTTGTGAAAGTTATCATACCATTTCAATTTCGATCACAATTTACAGTGAAGTTAAATTTAAAAAAATGAAACAGGACAAAAATTAAAAAAATCCATCAACCCTTCAAAATATAGCAACGCTGAAGTCGGAGTTGGCCAGTGATAAATCGATGGGTCGTAGTGGTGCATTTTTGCCGTACTCCACAGCACTGCTAATTAGCTATAGTTCATGAAGTTTTTCTGTTTCAAGGAATAAAAAAGGATTAATTTGTTTTTGATTTTCTTTCAGCAACAACATGCTGTATCCTAAAGAAGATAAGCAAAACAAACGCTTGCTTTACTCGGTGATATATTTTTATGTGATTTTGATATAGTCATCATTATAATTAACTATTCAGCATGGGTAATTTTCTACAGGAAGATTTGGGGTAGAGCAGCTGCATCTTACCATTTTTACTTTTCATTGCAAATATTTCACTTTGTGAACAACTGAACATATTATGTTTATATGCCGATGTTTAATTCCTATAGCGTTTTAGTTAACTTGAGCAATGAGCACTACTGCAATTCACAACATTTTACAGTTTTATTGAAATGGTTTTGTGGTAACATCCCAATCTACCATTTATTGCAAAGCATAGTTACCTGCGTCAATATGTTGTTGACCCATTTTTGTCATAACTTGAGATTTACTTTTAGAACACATTTATTCAATATTTTGTAACTCTCATTGTAGTATATTCCAACATAAAATGTGTTAATTGTAAGTAATTAAATTACTAACTGCCATACTGGCATTTGGCATACAGAAAAGCACATATTGCTAGAGCCACTGCAGTAATAGATAAGAGCAAATAGAACGACCAGAAATCAGTTGTGATCTAATTGTTAATATATACTGCATGTATGGTTTTGTTAGATATTGTACATAAGGGTCATTCCATGTCAAAACACCGAAATTTCAAAAAAGTTCCCACCCGACCCTCCCAGATTTTGCTCAAACTTTATCAGAATGTTGGTAAACATAATTAAGCAACATATGCAAAATTTTAGCTCTTTATCACTTTTCGTTTAAAAGTTATGCCCCCTCGAACTTTTGCATCCCCCCAAATCACTCTTTTTCGTCTCATTTTATAGCGTTTTTGAAGGATCATATCTTCGGATTAAAGTGAGCTACAGTGCTGAAACTGGGAATTATGGTAGACATTTTTCCATTGATTTCAGACATGTATTAGATAAAAACGTAGTGTGTTGCAAATTTGAGTTATATTTCTTTGAAAATGGCCCTTTCTACACATGCGGACGTATTTTTTGCAAACTTTGGAGACCTGTATCTCCCGCAACAAGTATGACAATGCAACGAAACTGCTGTTGGTTTTCACTCATATATGTAAGATTACTCTGATAAAGTTTGAGGCTTCTAACTGCAGTGACTTTGCAGTAATGAACTTGAACACACCAGACATTTTGCGAAAATGGTGAAATTGCGCCATCTTGTGTGGACCATTTCATAATGTGGGCAACATTTCAGAAATTTGAAAATTTCACAAGAGTGTGTCTTTGACCTAAGCTTCAGCATATATTATACAAACTTTAAGAATGTGTCTCAACTATAAAGTTATTTTTTGAGGTGATGAAAGTCCACCTATATTGCAGAATTCGCTTGCAAATTTTCCCTAGCAACGACCATAGCAACGACACTCTGCTTGCTGTAAACCCCCACTATCGTTACATTTTTGGAATTTATATTGAAAATTCAGCAACTTGCACCTGCTATGAAGCAAATTCTCATCAAAATGAACAACATGTATGTACTGATTGTTTTCCTATACCCCAAACATAACCTGGAGGCTTGCACACTATGTTATGCAGGATCAAAACTGGCATTCCAGTTTGTGTTGTATGTAAACATTAAACTCAAGCATTGCAGCATCACATTCATATTAATTGAAAACAACTGTGTATATATATATATATATATATATATAATACCTTCATGGCCATTCCAGTGTAAACACTGCACTGACGAGACCGGAAGGTCGAAACGGTGTGCACTGTCTGCAGTTATATATATATGCAAAAATTAATCCCTTCAATGCCAGTGCCCAGTATGCATTAAACTCAGCCCCTCATTATATTGCCAGCCTAATAAAATACGGATTAGCAATTCTTGCTACATTATTTTAATCATCATGTGTCAACCCATTCTTACTCTTGCATAGTCTCTGAATTGCAGCTCAGGTAATAGCCTACAGGAAACACAACATTCAGTTCTGTATAACATTAACATTGAACAATAAATAAAAGTCTGGCGGTTTCTGTGATCAATCATGGCGTTTTTCAATCTTCCAACTGGTAGGAAAAAAACAGTCAGATCTAAATAATCAAATTATTCGGCTTTGATCTGCGCTGCTCAGCTTGTAGCATTGACCACTTTGATGTTGAAGTACGAGGCATCCACAATGCATAATATTCTTGAAACGGTATCCAGCATTCATTTCTTGCATGTTGGGACCATGCTAACATGTTGTTTTGGTCAAGATGCATAAATTTAATGTATACATCATTTTGTTCTTCACACCGCTCTGTAATAATTCCGACATGCCATTCTTGATCATATGTGCATGCTACATACTGTAAAGGTTGGAATTTGATATTATTTTGAGTTGATCTTATGCCAGAAGAGCATGCTGCTGCGTTTTCAACTTCTCCAAGTAAAACTTTGGTACCAGCAGTGTCAGAAGAAAGTCTCTTCATTTCCATGACAGACTCAGAAACAGAGATAAAACTGTGATGTGAACGAGTTCCAGGGATGATGTTACATAAATTTACAATAATGCTCTTATAGGTCAAAGTCCCGGGAATTGCTTGTGATTTTACTTCCACTGACATATAAATATGTATTTTATGCCAGTAATATGCTGACCAACCCATGTAAACATTTGAAAGGGCGTCAAAATTTGGTTTAATTCTATTGCCTGAAAGCTTGCTCTTTTTGCCACAAGCCGTTTGTTTGTACCAACCAAACTATCGCATGGTGACTTATTATTATTGTAACTGTCTCCGCCGCCAGTGTAGCCAAATCGTTTGGCAGCCGCTGGCTTCGATCAATCTTTCAACAAGGTTGATAGGATCTCCATTCTGTTTTGTCCTTTGCGATGTTTTGCAATCGATGGAGATGTGATTTGCTGAGTAGAGATCCCAGGCCAGCTTTTCTGATGTCAGATCTCAGCAGTTGTAATAAGTTGGTACGGTGACGTCCGGTTTGGCCTTGGTACTTTTTGCTGCCAATTATCGCAAATTCAAGGGCTTTCTGGGGAAGTGAGTCCTGGTGAAGTCTCGGAATATGTCCAAACATGTTCCATCTCATGGTGGAGATCTTGCAAGATAATGGTTCACTGTTGCATATTTTGTAATGGTGACTTACCATGGCTGGTAGCAAAAAAATGCCACTCAGCTTCAAGATGATGATCATGTTTATGGTGACACATATTTAGCAGATTCTTGAAGTTTTTAAATTGACTTGCAATACCATCACTAAAATAAATCAGTTTCGACGTTAAACAAAGTTCTTCGATAATGTATTGAAGTGCTGTATGGCTATTTGGACAAAAGCATGAACTGCATTGTTGTCATGCTTCATGCTGTTCAATATGATGCAAACATTTAAACCAGGAGTGGGCAAAGTTGCTCAAAGAAAGACCCGCTTGCGGATAAACAATAAACACTGGCGAGCCGCAAATCACTTTGACACCAAATAACATAAAGATTGTTTATTCATATTAGTTTTCTACTTGACTCGCAAATCTCTGAAAATTTGGACGATAAATTGTTAATGTTGTGCGACTTAATTCTTCCAAGCGTTTATTTGTCAAGGTTGCACGATGTTTTGATTTTACAAAGTTATAAATTCTTATAAAAATGAGTAAGAAAAGTCTGGTGCTACTTGTAAGCTTCAACTAATCGCTGCTTAGCGACTTTATGAAACTTCCAATTGTTGCTGACTGAACACAAAATGAGCCAGGGGAGGCATAATGTTGCGTTTGCAACATCACAACTCCATTGTTTAACAATAGCTACCAGTAAAAGAGAGACTCCTTTTTGATCTTTGTATTGTATTGGGTGCAAATTAGATTTTAAAGAAAGTGTAGGTAACAAATATTAATTTTTACCAACCGATTTTTGCGCCCTTATCAATGCGAGCCATGCCTACCATACCCTAGGTATGCCATTGCTCAGTTGACAGCGCGAGATAACATATTTATAATGTATAATCTTAATTTTTTGTAATATTACGATTCAATACAAGAGCTATAAAATTTATGTTGACGAGCCGCATGTGGCTCGCGAGCTGCAGTTTGCCCACTGTTGGTTTAAACAGTTAACTTTCTCCCCTTGTTGTACTTGTACATGCATGTTGTTCATTTTGATGAGAATTTGCTTCATAGCAGGTGCAAGTTGCTGAATTTTCAATATAAATTCCAAAAATGTAACGATAGTGGGGGTTTAAAGCAAGCAGAGTGTCGTTGCTATGGTCGTTGCTAGGGAAAATTTGCAAGCGAATTCTGCAAAATAGGTGGACTTTCATGACCTCAAAAAACAACTTTATAGTTGAGACACATTCTTAAAATTTGTATATGTTGAAGCTTGGGTCAAAGATACACTCTTGTAAAATTTTCAAATTTCTGAAATGTTGCCCACATTATGAAATGGTCCACACAAGATGGCGCAATTTCACCATTTTCGCAAAATGTCTGGTTTGTTCAAGTTCATTACTGCAAAGTCACTGCAGTTAGAAGCCTCAAACTTTATCAGAGTAATCTTACATATATGAGTGAAAACCAACAGCAGTTTCGTTGCATTGTCATACTTGTTGCGGGAGATACAGGTCTCCAAAGTTTGCAAAAAATACGTCCGCATGTGTAGAAAGGACCATTTTCAAAGAAATGTAACTCAAATTTGCAACACACTACGTTTTACGTAATACGTGTCTGAAATCAATGGAAAAATGTCTACCATAATTCCCAGTTTCAGCACTGTAGCTCACTTTAATCCGAAGATATGATCCTTCAAAAACGCTATAAAATGAGACGAAAAGGAGTGATTTGGGGGGATGCAAAAGTTTGAAGGGGCATAACTTTTAAACGAAAAGTGATGAAGAGCTAAAATTTTGCATATGTTGCATAATTATGTTTACCAACATTCTGATAAAGTTTGAGCAAAATCTGGGAGGGTTGGGTGGGAGGCCCTTGGTGTTTTGACGCGGAATGACCCATAAGGTTTATTTCAAATCCAATTGTCTTTTCTTATTTTTAAAATCCGAAGTTTTTAAAAATTGTTGTACTAACTTTCACTTGATATTTGAATTATTTTTCAGTGTCGTAACTGTGACTTTCAAATGGAAGCAGACAACATGTGTATTTATGTGAATAAAATCGTCCACGAAGTTGATGAGTTGACCCAAATTATTGCTGATGTTGCTCAAGACCCTACACTTCCACGCACAAAAGACCATTCATGCCCCAAGTAAGTTAACTTGATGTGGTTTGGTGAAATTAACTTAACTTGTTGTTAAGCTAATTCCTTACTATTTTTCAGGGTTGTAGTTTCATCTAATAATTAATCAGGTTTTGGTTGGTTGGTTTTGAATCTTTATTCTCGGACTGACTAAGCCTTGATAGGTTATTCCTGGTAGTTTCGCATACTTGTAGAGGCTTTTGACGCAGGACCGGTTACCGACATTGACAGAGTGAAATTTTCGATTGTTGAAGTCTTTTTGTCTGGGAATTATTCCATCCATCGAATAGGAGCCGCTGAATGGAGAGCAGTCCTGAGAATGCGTTGCTCAATCGCACACCCCGAGAGTCGAACCAGCGCCGCTTGATCTTGAAGCTTCTTCGTTCATGAAGTCACGCGCTAACCAACTGAGCTATCGGGTCATTGTTATTGTCAGATTTTTAAGAGATTAAAAGTATCTTTGTTGCAGTTTGTCACTTAGCTTAACACTAACACATCAGCTTGCATTTGTATGAAAATTTTTTAATAATGTGGTGGGATATCAAAGTTGTAACTGCCTTGTTTTTCTATTTTAAGGTGCCACCATAAAGAAGCAGTTTTCTTCCAATCGCAATCTACAAGAGACGAAGAAGGGATGAGGTTGTATTTTGTGTGCACAAACCCTCAGTGCGGACATCGCTGGACCCAACTGTGATTGATGGTTGTCCTGATAGCTTATGTCATCCATATTGCTGCAAGATTTTCGCATCACAACGTGACCTGCAAGCGAAGAGAGCAAACGTTGACGTTGGTCTTGTGTTAATCTTTGATGAACTACGTGAGAATTATACAACTGTGTCAGAGTACCAGCTGATGTTTTATTCGATTATTTATATTTTGTTTGTGATTTATACTAAATCGCAACGCGATGTGTGTGTTATGTTTGAAGACTCTGGTTTGACTTTGAATCTTTATCTTCGGACTGACAAAGCCTTGATAGGTTATTCCTGGTTGTTTCGCATACTTGTAGAGGCTTTTGGCGCAGAACCGGTTACTGAAATAAGTAAGTATACTCAGCACCTGCATAAACGACTGTAATTTAGAAGTGCTTTACATTAAAACATATAGTTACAGTAAGCTTCATGTTCGTCAACTTTAAGCACATTTTAAACAATAATCTTCATTGTACAAATTCGGTGTTTCCATTATAAAAATAAAAAATCAACCAATACAATTGAGCTGATAGCGATGCAACCAGAGCAACAGTGTGCAAAAGTCGTGAGGCACGAGTCTGCTACTATTCGGTGAGTCCGATTTGGTGAGAGCCCTATTCGGTGATTTTTTTGAAAATTATCAGGTACCGTAGCCTAATTATCATTAATACCGCTCTTACACCGTTTTAACGTCGCTAAACGTTGAAATATGACCATAACCCTAAATCCCTACCCTTAACCCCAAACCCCTAACCCTTTAACGGCAATGATAATAATTAGGCTACGGTACCCAATAATATAAAAAAAAATATCACCGAATAGGGAACTCACCGAAATGGGCCATTCCGGTGAGGCACATGGGTGGAACAAGAGCGCCTCTGTATTGCTGTTATTAGCAACAGCTTTTATCTTTTTGTTGTTTTGTATGATAGGCTGGGCTAATAAAATGTTATCACATTGTCAAACAAAAATACAGAGCGAGTGACAAATCGGATAGCACCGATATCTAAAGTAATAATTTGGTGCTTTCTTGAGGATTTTGTCAATGAAATTTTCGAAAGTGTTTTCACTTAAAAGAATTACCGGTAGGCTACATACGACAAGGAAAACGGTTGATAGCATATTTTTGACATAGCTTGAATTTTCTACTGCTTAGTGCGAAGGCGGTTTCATTGTGAGGTAGAAGGGGCAAAACTGTTACCATAGCATATTTTGATTTCGTTTAGGGCCTGCGTCTTATTTACAAAACATTAACTTGTGTAGCCATCTAGTAGTGCTTGATTTGTAAAAGCATAAGCTTATAATCAATAGAAGTCGGCTTCGCAGCATTGTTTCCTTTGACCGTTCTACAAAGTTAAAAAACTGCATTGGTCTACATTTTTACAAGTACTGATTCAAAGGCTCGTTCGAGCCAACTGAGCTATCGGGGCGGTGTTTCATTACCGCAACGCCTTGGTATTAAAGATTACGGCAGGCTACCATAAACAGTTCGTGTAACGATTGTCCCAGAAACTAGCCTTATTGAAACAAATTAAAAAAATCCTCACTAATATTTCCATTTATAGGCTACTCTGTTTGTCAAAGTAATTTATAAAAACCTGTAAAAAAAATCGGATGTTATAAGCTGGACCAGGGTGGTACAAAAGTGAAAGCATAAAGGGCCGCATTAAGGTTTGGGGGCATTTTAGGAGCCGCAAAGAGTAAAACCTTTTAAAATAGGCTAAAAGGACTCGGTTTTCTGTTTTAATGCAATGCATTTGAATGCTTTCCGATTTTGCATACAAAAATTGTTCACGGGCCGCACAAAATCTACACCGGGTCTAGTGCCAGAGTTTGGACCATAGGTTTACTGGGCTAGACAAAAATGACAAGCAAAATTCTGTCAAGCCACGATCTGTCAACCAAAGGACTACATACTAAAAATTATAACAAGTTTATCTATAGTTGGTGTTTATTTGCTTGCTGCGAAAGGTTTCAGAATAAAGAAAGGCCATTCAAGACAGCGATTAGAGTACCTTAATTAGCCCGAAGTCCACTTTCAACACCCAGAAGGTCCGGATTCGGACCGCGGTCCGCCAGTTGAGTAGCCCTGGGCTACGGTAACCTACTTATGTTTTGAAGAAAATTTGGCTTTAGGCTAGTCATCAAAGATATTTTTCCCCCTCAAGACTTTGTTCCCCGTCCGCCCCATTAGCTCAGTGGTTACGCACCCGGCTCAAGATCACGCGGCGCTGGTTCGACTCTCGCTGTGTGCGCTTGAGCAATGCATTCCAAGCACTGCTCTCCATTCGGCGGCACCCAGTGAATGGAATAATTTTCCGGCAGCAACACTTCAACAATCTGTAAACTTCACTCTGTCAATCTCAGTAACCGGCCCTGCATCAAGAGCCTTTACAAGTATGCGAAACTACCAGGAATAATCACTTTGTCAGTCCAAGGATAAAGATTCAAAACCAACCCCTACCATTTTCATTCTTCCGACACTGTCACTGAGTTCCAAATCTGAAAACAAAGTTAGAAACATTTTTTATTTTGTTGGCATTACAAAATGAAATTATGAAAATACAATTTAAAAGACTGAAGCCTCTGAAACGAAAGCGATAGCTCAGTTTATGGCTGCATAATTACAAATGAACTCATAAATTGGTTTGCTGGCAGAAAGGGGGGGAAAACTCATATGACTATTTCATATAGCTACTGTTGTGATGTCGAGCATCGAACACCAAAATATAGGTACAAGGCCTGTAAGAAGCTGGTCCTGGTGGATTGTTGAGAATGGAGGCGGACACTTTTATGTACTACCGTAATTCACTATCAATAAATATTAAGATGTTTGAGATGGTTAATGACCAGTCATAGAGATGTGATGTTCTGTAAGTTTTCCAGGTTGTATTTTTCTTTATGCATGACTACAAACTTTTTTTTACATTGACCAATTATAACTTATTTCAGTCTATCTGCTTCAATGTAACTTTGTTTTCTCCATATTTACAAAAAACATCTAGTAACTGTGCAATTGGACAACATCTGCTTGACAAAGAATGTGCGTTAACTTTAGACTAGAAATGTTTCCTATTGCTGCATCATTAAAAGTAATCATTCATTAAAGCTCTTGATCCAGACTTACCATATGCTGCCATAAAGAATGTTCTCTCTGCCTTGACCATGACGTTTGCCCTTTGTTTCTAAAAATAAGCAGGGAGTCTGTGAACATTCTTCTATTTTATTTTTTCTATTTATAAATAGATAGGTCAACACATTTAGCTTAACTTTATTCTGAAGACAAGCTCCTGAAGAGAGTCGGAATGAAAAGAACTGCAGCTTCGGACTGTGACAAACCTCGCCATATTCACATTTTGTACCTACCACAAATCAACTCTCCTAAGTTTATATATCAACAAAATATGTCAAAATAATAAAGGGGAGATTGTAATTTGCTATAAAAGTGTAAACATTTTCAAGTTAAGAAAGTGCAGGTATTATATGCCATATAGGGCTAGTTAAAGTAACGAAATCAGTACGCTGATTTTTGCATGCATCATGTTTCTAATCTTTATAAGTCAATAGACTCTGTATATATTTCTTTGGTGTATATATTGCATATATTTATAATTTTTCAGTATATATACAATTTTGAGTACTGATGCTAGTAAAAAAGTGAGTTTTAATCTTTTGTTGTGCTTTAGGACTTTGCTTTCTAGTGATCAAATTTACCTGCAAAGTAGTTTGTTAAAAAAGTTTGGTCTCTGTTTTTGTAGATTAATTTTCTTCAAGTTATTTGTTTTGTCACTGATTCCTAAAACCTATTTATAATGGAAGCTTTAAAGGCTCGTGTTAGAGAACTTGAACAAGAGGTTGCATTACTGAAGAACCAAGATAAACCTACTCAGCATCGTTTAAAAGTTGAAAAAATGAGTGCTGAAGTTGTAGACTCAAACCCATATAGCAGGTTGATGGCATTGAAACGAATGGGAATAGTTGACAACTATGAGACAATTAGAGATTTTTCTGTGGCAGTTGTGGGAGTGGGTGGAGTTGGAAGTGTGACTGCTGAGATGCTGACCAGATGTGGCATTGGCAAGCTGATGCTGTTTGACTATGACAAAGTGGAGATAGCCAATATGAATCGTCTCTTTTTTCAACCACACCAAGCTGGACTGAGCAAAGTAGAAGCAGCCCAAGCCACTCTTGAAAACATCAATCCAGATGTTGAATTTGAAGTGCACAATTATAACATTACGACAATGGAAAATTTTGATCATTTTATGAACAAAATTAAAACCGGAGGAAAGATAAGTGGAAAACCTGTAGATTTAGTCCTAAGCTGTGTGGACAACTTTGAAGCGCGAATGGCCATTAATACTGCTTGTAATGAGTTGGTACAGGTTTGGTTTGAATCAGGTGTAAGTGAAAATGCTGTATCTGGTCATATTCAATTAATTAAGCCGGGTGAAACTGCTTGCTTTGCATGTGCACCACCTTTAGTTGTAGCCACTCATACAGATGAAAAAACTTTAAAAAGAGAAGGTGTCTGTGCTGCCAGCCTGCCAACCACAATGGGTGTTGTTGCTGGACTTCTTGTTCAAAATGCTCTTAAATATCTGTTAAAGTTTGGAAGTGTGTCTCATTATCTCGGGTACAATGCTTTGCTTGATTTTTTTCCAACGATGCAAATGAAGCCAAATGCTGAGTGTGATGATAGCTGGTGCCGGAAGTGCCAAGAACGATTTCAAATGCAAGAAAAAGTGAGAGTGAAGCCCAAAATTGAACTTAAAAAAGAAGAACCTGAAGTTACTACTGTCAACGAATGGGGAATCGAAATTGTTGATGATCTATCTGCCAACAATGAAGAGTTAAACAATGAAGAAACGTTGTCATTAGCCGAAGGCATCACAGTGGCATACACTTTACCATCTAAATCTAATAAAGGGGATTGTCCTAACACAACTAAAGAAGATGTTTCATTGGAAGATCTAATGGCTAAAATGAAGTCTATGTAATGTAGTCATTCAAACATATCATGGTTTTAATATTTTATGTGAGTGTGTTCTTGCATTTGTGATATGGTGTTTTAGTAGTGCGGGTGTTGTTATTTTGGTTATTCATGCTGGTGGTATATCGACCAATTACCAAACAATATCAAAACAACCTTGATTTAATTTTAGGTCTTTTTTGACGTATGTTCCAGATCTCAAGACATCTGTGATTTTAACTGAGGTCATTTGTGTCAAGCACGTGATGTGTACCACGTAAAATGAATTTATGCAACATTGTCAGGCATGAACATTTAACAGAGCAAAACTGTGGTTGTAAAATTAATTTTGAACAAAAAAAAACTGTAGTCACCTGCTCCCACTACCTAAGATGAGCTTGTTATTTGTAACTTTTCAATGTTGTGCACAGGGCTGCGATTTTTTCTTTCTTGTCGAACGACCAAAAATTCTGCGTTTGTTTGTCGAATAGTAATATGATGTCACAAGAGTCAGATTATAAGCGTTTGGCCGCGAGTTACCGCACAGGTTGTGTGGTATCAGAGTAGGGATGGGCAAAATAGAATACCGAATATAGAATAACCGGTTGTAGAGTCTAACCGGTTTCAAAATGCGTATGAAATCGGATAATTGAAACCGCTTTAACGATTTACTTCGTACTAGTCCGTTTGATCGCAACGAATTCGCTGCAGCGAAAGTAGAATTGTTTATCGATTCAGTGCGATGCGGCGTCGGAAAAACGCACGAGTTTCATTGTTCGCATTAAAGAGATCTTTCTTGTCAAGCGCTTTGTAGTCCTCACAGTCTTGCGGAAGTGTGACACGAAACAGGTTAATCCGCTTTCAGGATTTTTCTCTATTTCGGTACCACAAACCTAAGTTGTTTCTGGTAGAATACAAGGGTCGACTTGCCATCGCTAAGCCACCCACTCTCGTATGCAGGGCAACGTCAACCACAGGGTGTGCGAATTAGCGACCCTCCCCGCAGAACGCCGCTGCCTTCGACCTGGCTATGTTTGTTTGTGCTCTCTCGCCGTGTCAATCTTTTGTACCCGTGCGCTGTTGATGCAAATAAAACAGTTGAACACTACGTACGGGTAGTTGGCTTTGTCTTAGCTTTCACTGTGCTACCGCAGAGCAAGGGGGGGGGGGGGGGGGAGCAAAAAATTTAAATGGGCAAAATCATTATAATTATAGCTGTTGCTCAAGAATGTTGGGATTTTGCCAGGGGGGCAAATTTTTTTAGGGGGGGGCGAGGCCCCCCTGGCCCCCAGCTGGCTACGGGCCTGTACTACCGGTATGCCAGTACAGTGACATGGACGACTTGTTGAGCTGTGGGATTGAAGATGCTGCTTGCAGTAGT
Source organism: Aplidium turbinatum (assembly GCF_918807975.1). Lineage (NCBI taxonomy): Eukaryota > Metazoa > Chordata > Ascidiacea > Aplousobranchia > Polyclinidae > Aplidium > Aplidium turbinatum. The sequence goes on from NC_137472.1 coordinate 55,431,177, forward strand.
GAAGATGAATCAGCAAATTTGGCTTCCCCTGCTTCAAAAATAGATAGGCCTACCTATCTCACGTTGTTGAAAGCATAGGCGCCGACTTTTATTTTTGCACGGGGTGGCGGATAGCACAATATGGCAACCTAAAAACTTTCAAACTGCATGTTTTTGTTTGATTTTTATTAAGCGTGTTTCGTAGATGCAATTGTTTTTTCACACCTGATTTGTAGCTCGATAATTTACAAAGCAACTTTAAAACAAAGCACAGGAAGTATGTCGTGAATTTTATTGTTACGTTGCTGCTCTGACACTTAACATTTGGCAAACAATTTGCTGACACTTAACATTTGCTGCTCTGACACTTAACATTTGACACTTAACATTTGGCATTAAATAATGTAACCTAAACGGGGTGGCTGCCACCCCGCCACACACGTAACCCCGTAAGTCGGCGCCAGTGGTTTAAAGCATCCACTACATCTCTTCAAAACGCCCTTGTTTGATGGAAAGCAAAACAAAAACCAATTTTATTGTTTCTATCAGTTAGTTTCAAAATATTTTTGTGTACCTGCTACATCTGCTTCTTCAGAGAGATGTTTTTCAAGTGCAGGTTTAACTGCCACCAACTTGAGATCTCGTTTGGTGAAAACTGGTGAACTGGTGAAAACTGGTGAAAACTGGTGAACTGGTGAAAACTGGTGAACTGGTGAAAATTTAGAAAGCCTAAATTTGTTACACTGCAATAAGCAATTTTTGTGATGTTCATTGTTTTTGTAAAGTCATAAAAATCATTAAAATGTGTCGATGGTAAAAACTGTCAATTATTCTAGAATAGATATCTGTATTCTATATTCGGTTTCAGTATTCTAGAATATTCTAGAATAGCTAATTGTTCTATTTTGCCCATCCCTATATCAGAGTCACTTACTTAAGCTTTTAATCGCACGCTGGTTGAGTGATTGCAAAGGAGTATCAAGCGCTAAGTTATGTACCTACCGGACATGTATATAGCCCTCGAAATTAGCTTGTATCTACGACGGCAAAAACATTGCCGTCGCCAAATCAACAAACCTTGGATTACGGCGGCAATTGCCGTATGCTTTAATGTTTAATCAAACGAAATTTTATGGGTTTCTTCATCGCGTGTCACACGGCGGTAGCCCAGAGCATCACGCAAGCTATTTTATGCCCTGACAATACTCTTGTGAACTGTAAAAAGTTTGCAACCTTATAAATACCGGCTTATTGTTACGCAAAAGTTATTTTATCATCGAATGCTTATTGTTTACCGATGTCGTTGCGAATATAAATTATGGTGAAAGAAGATGCAGTTAAAAAGTAGAATTTACCTGCATAGATTATTATCAAACAGAAGGAAAAGTTAGTGTGGTATTTTGCAAAATTTGTAAAGAATTTTATGATGGAAACAAATTGGAATTAGAAAAGCTACGGGGTCAAGTTAAAAAAGTAGTACGAAATTCGATAAATGGTTTTTTGGCAGTAAAGTAATGCTTCCAATCATATGGCATCGCACGTTCATGAACAGGCAGTTTTGCGTCTTTAAGTTTGCGTCTAAGTATTCTAGTGACGACGCGACAACCTCATCCTCCGATACAGCATCTGATAATTCCGATTCTGACAGCTAGTTCTTTATCAAACAGACTCGTGTTTGCTCGCAGTGTCCCAATTGTGCCGAAATTATGTTAGTGTAAACGTAAATCGAGGCAATCATCTCGCAGTGAGCTATTAATTTGTTACCGGTACCTGGTTGAACAATTAACGTTATTTTATGATAATTCAACGTCGCTAGATGTCGAATTAACGTAAAACAAACGTAAATTTTTTCTTGGGCATTGATACGTAGGCATCAAAATTCGTTATTTTTGCATTGACTTTACGTCTGTAGACGTTAAATCAATGTAAAATGATGATTTTTTGCTGTCTGGGTAGCCTACACAATATAACCCTCCAGGAAATTTGAATCGATTTGTGCTGTTAACTTACTAGGTAACCCAAAATTAACTTACTTTCCCCCTTGCGTTATTTAAGGTGAATTAACGTAACAGCGTGCGTATCGCTACTTTTGGTATTACATCACAACAAATCAAACAGTGCGGTCGTGATAGACTACTCTAGTATATTTTTCGCTTCTCGTTTTTTCGATTCAAGGTCTGCAGACGTTGAATCAATGTAAAAACGACGGGTTTTGCTAACTGGGTTGTGTGCTTTTGTGAATGCAAGTGCAAAATCGCCCATTACGTAATCACTAATTACAGAAACACTTTTAGTGGAAGAAAGTCGAGTTGCAACCGTGTTTATCTGTCTACTATTCTTTATTCACATTGCAAAAAAATTCTCCATTCTTGGAACAACAAGTGCATAAGTCAGACATAAATACAAACTTGCATAGACGAGACGTTGACAAGTAAAAGTAGCCTACTCAACGTAGCCTAGGTTATTTCATCTATAAAAGAAACCCGTTGTGTCGAATAGCACGAAACGTGTGTTGCGAAATGTTTGATGCCAGGCGTTGGAACTTCGATCAAAGCATTCTCCTGCAGTGTTCAAAATGGCGGCACTGACGCCTTGGGAGTTTCTCGTGTGAAGCAACGCTTTTAGACCTTGCTTTGAAGTACCTGGCGAAGGAAAGTTTACGTAAGTCAGCACCCTTATGATTGAATCACGTGATGCCGCCCCCCCCTCCGATTGTTCCTGGACCTGACGATGTTTAGTCCTCTCTCAGTTTTTTTTTCCTTTTAATTTTTCTCTTTTTTTTTTCGTTTTTTTTTTTTCCGTAAGGCGCGGCGTTTGTCGAATAGTGATGGCGCGTGTCGAGTAACCTCGTCACCGAAAAAGGCAAAAATCGCAGCCCTGGTTGTGCATTACAACAAATAGTTCAGAAGAGGTCATTGTTGAGTATATATAACTACATTTGCAGATGCTTACTGGTAGATGAGCGTTCAAGATAGAACTATTCTAGAATAGCATTCAAAACTAATCTTTTGAAATATTTTACTTTGTTCTTGCATAATGCGTATTGTATTCTTTTGAATTATACACTTAAACGGAAAATACAGAATTTGTTGATTAGTGAAAACAAGTTGGTCATACCTGCGCTGACGCTAAATGTTCTACTTTTACAAGAAATTATGTTATTTTATGTATTTCATGATTATTGAATATCATACTGGTTAAGATACTTTTGCTTGCAAACTTATTTGTGTTTCAGTTCCTGGTATACTGTAGCAAGTTTGTTGCTAAATATATTGGCTGAAAAATTAATACAAACAGTTAGTGTGGTTATTTGTATGCAATAATTCAAATTGAATCTAGTACGGTAGCTGGATAGAGAAATGACTTTTAATGAACTAGCCTACTTCATGATCACTGATGACTCATAATTTCACTGTTTATAACTCTGCATCATCAATTGCAGTGATGAGAATGATGAGATGCACAGTGTGCCATTGTCTGCAGTGAAAACAGATTATATATATATATATAATATATAATACTTTACAATGTTTTTGTATAATTGTTGTAGTGTTATACAAACATCTCAAATTATGATCTTCCTTTGTCACTCATATTGAAATCAAAGATCTCTAATTTGATAAATGTTTTCTTTTTTCTTAGATTTAAATTTTAATCCATGTATATTATTATATAGTGTATACATCGTTTTTTTTTAAATTTTATGTTGGCTATGTGTTGGGTTGGTGCAATAGGTTGTTCAAGATTTGGCATGGTAATTGTTGCGATGTTTTTGTGTGAGTTGTTGGAGGTATATACAATTATTATCAGATGTAGGATTTCTCAAATGTTTTGCTGGCATATTTTCCAATTTTCACCTGTATGATATATACAATTTTAATATCAGCTAAAAAAGCCATCACCTTTCTTTTAAAGCATGTCAAACATTTAGTAAGGTAACTTGCTTTGTCAGATGTTCAATGTTAATTGTTCATCAGATGTTTAGTAAAAATGTAGTTCAAAGTTTTATCATATACATATTGTAACACAATAAGAGATATCCATTATCCTGCCACAATCATTTATTCATTGTTTGTATAACTATATAATAATGTATATATATGTACAACTTTGTTAATTTCATGAAAAACATAGATATTTTAAGTGATTTTTACTGCAAAAAAATGGAAATTGGTTCACTATGTTTTGCCTGAATTTATTTTATTGCCCTTTGAATGTGTTAGTCCAGTGTTTCTCGACCTTTTTTGGCCCAACGCCCCCTTCATGAACTGGCAAAATTTTACCGTCCCCCAACAAAAATGATTAATTATGAAAAGCGAAAATAAAACAAAAAGTGCTATTAATACTACAAAAAGTGCTCTATGCCAAGCAAAAAGCCAAGCAGAGCAAATTACATCAAATATAGGCTAGTTACCAGTCTCTAAAACCCTTACAGCCTGTTTTACCCTAAAAAGGGGAATATCAGAAGGTCCTTATTCAGATAGAATTCTATTTCTATTAGAATAAGGGCCTTTTGATGATTCCCTTTTAGGGTGAAACAGGCTGTAAGGGTTTTAGAGACTAGTATATATTTGATGAAAAGCAAATATATATTTGCGAGCATGAAAACAGTAGGCCTAGTGGCCCTTGGGTTTGGTGAGAAAGTGCCAGTTTCTCCACATCCGGTGTAAAACCAGTGAGAAACGTTCGAAGATCACCTCTTATGGATATGTCAAGTGGGTTAGTATGTAGCAGAACAACACAGCTGAATCCCTTTTCCACCAGGTATGAGGTAGGAAATGCTACCACGACGATACGAGCTCTTTGACGAAATCGTGACGCTGGGTTATAGATAGGTTAAACCAGAATGCACCCTAATAATCAAAACGCCCCCCTTAATCCGAAGTAATCATACCGCCCCCCTGAAAAACCAAAACGCCCCCCAGGGGGCGGTACCGCCCCCGTTGAGAACCACTGTTAGTCCAACAATTTTTATATGGGTCATTTTTTTGTTGCAAATGTTTTTTAAAGCATCATTTTCTGCCTTAAATTTCAGTGTGTACGTAAATTTTCTGCAGAAAACATCTTAGTGGCTAGTCACTACTGACTGTTATAGATGGGAACATCCACATTTCATGTTAAAATGCTATTGCCATATGCTGACCATTTTTGCCAAATTTGTCATAAATTCTTTGTTTAGTTCCATTTTGGGTTTACTAATACCTGTTGTGGGAACATAGGTACCACAATTTTTATTTATGATGTAGCGTTGTTGTACTGAAAATTGTTTTGTCTGTTTCAGGAGTCTATATGTATGTTTACAAATGCATCTCTTGCTTAGCTACCTAGCATAATGAAGTTTAGTGTTTTAAATGTGTATTTCATGACAATATGTGTCACGATATTTAATTTTCAAACACTCAATGGACAACTAGGTAAGTTGTAGTTTTTATTTTGTTGTTTCAAACTGTAATGTCAGCATAAATTGTTTGAATTAAATTCTGATTTGCAAGAAGGTGTGACACAATCCACACTCATACTCTTCACCAATTTTTTAAAGAAGCAGCAAACCACACAGTTGCAGCACCAATAGTGAACCATAGTGAACGGAGCACGTTTTTTGGTGCAGACAGTTTAGGGGCCCTCCAAATAGGTGCGCACACTGTGATGGCAGGATATTTATGTGTGGTGCCGGGTCATTTAGAAGCTATTTGGTGTGTCAAAATTATCAGAAATGCTGTATTACGCGACAGTTCTTCCGGCTGTGTTACAAAGTGAATTTCACTTTGTAACATATTAGTGTGCACTGTGCAGTGCCGGACTATGCAAGTAGCTTACCTTCATATCATTAATCACATCCAACCTGTTTCGAGCTATTGTTTTGATAGCAAGTAATGTTGGAAATGCTGTTTCACATTCGTAAGTTGTTGGAAATGAAATCAGTAGTTTTAGTGCCATCTTTGCGGTATCATGATAAGACATGATAAGACTGTGCCCTTTCAATCAAAAAGTCGCAACTCAACCCCAGAAGATAGGTTTTGCATTCACTAAACCACAACAAACAGTTTTTAACTTAAGCAATCTTTCGAGGGAAGATTGCGAACATTAGTTCCAAACCGATTGTTGAAACTAGTTTTGAAGATCCTGTTGGTTGGGAAATTAAAGGCAAATTTCATGAATGGAAACTTATAGTGGCTTTTCTCCAAGACTGGTAAAGCAGATTTCTATTAGGCCTATGTCATCAGCAAAAAAGGCTGTCCACCGCTCAATCTGTAGTAATGAATAGCCTAGGACATGAAGAGGCGGCTGTCTGGCGCAAGAGAAAGAGACGATGGGGTTTGCAAGCTTGGATTTTACAACCACATCCAAAAGTTTGTTTAACAAAACTTACAGCTTTTTTTTCGAAAGTGCTTCGCGGCCCCAGGTTATTGCTTCGTGGACCCCTACATGACTGCGGACCCCACTTTGAGAACCACTGCGTTAGTAGACTGTCATCGTGTATCGATAGTAATTGTTTTGAATTGTCATAATTTTCTTTGCAGTTTTAACTCCATCTGATCTCAATGTAAGGCTCGGATATTTTGAATTGCTTGTGTCATCGGGCTCACTAAGTGGTACATCGGTAACGTGCGCTCTTAATGAGGCTATATCAGCAGGTAGTTATATTATTTATTACTTGTATGAGAGTGCCATATTTTGCTTTTGTGTAAATTTAATTTCTTATTTTTTTTTTGCTTGTTGCTTTAATATCAGGGCTGTAGAGTCGGGCAAAAAACATACGATTTCGAATCCTCGGTTTATAACTGGCCGACTCAGGCTTTAGTGTTACCTGATTTTTTTAGGGTTGCCAGATTTAAAATTTTTTTTTTTGTTTTTTCATTTTTGAAAACTTAATTTCACTTAATGTGTGATCGAAATTGAAACAGCGACTTTCACAAAAACTGACAATGAACAAGAAACAATACTTTGAAAAAACGTTGCATACAAAAGTATTTTTATTCAATGTTTTGCATCAAGTCGGAGTCAGCCTTTTTAAAAGAATCCAGACACGCCAAAATCCCCCCGACTTCACAGCCATGTTTAATATCAGCACACGCATATAAAGTCCGTGATTACTCAACTCTGATCATTAAATTGATATATATATAAATTTCTTAACGTTTTACAACTCATAGTTCTGAATTATCGTATAATCCATCAAAACCATATCATGCATACTATACTTTTCACTGTTCTTTTTTTGTTTTCTAATGTGATGTGCTCATTTTTTTGCAGTTAACAAAGTGAATCGATTTATGCTAGTAATGTTGAGTTTTTTGTTGGAAACCAAAATGAGTTAGTTTGTGTGTATCACATCTTTTCACATCTTTGTCAATGTCCTTTGCAGCTAATGCGACCGCTATTGAAGCCAATCCACCTTGCCTTTTAAGTAAGTAGTGTAGTAGTGGCTAGTGAAGCATTTTCGTTTTTTTGCATGCACTGATATTTTCAGTCGTTCATTAAGGGGGCAGTTCTACTTAGAATCGCATTTTTCGTACTTGTCATAAATAACAATCTACAGACAAAAGTTCACCCACAAACCCCAACAAACCATATATTGCTGGAAAAAGGAGGAAACAAGCTATCCAAAAATATTTACTTTGCTAGGCTGGGGAAATCCATTAAGGGTTTATACCATTTTGAATTTGTACATAAAATCAACCGATTGTCTCCATTGCAGCCCTAAAAACTCGAAAATGGCTAGAGGTAGGGACTTCAAACTGCATGGTGATCTAGTAGGGTATCCTAGCCATAAATTGACTGAGGGGATTTCTTTTAACTCTTTTATTTTTTTAAATATAAAAAATTTCATAATTTCTATGCATCGAGAGCAAATTTGACTTCAAGATTTGGTAATAAAATATTTATTACTCTGAATATTGAAACAAAACTCAATCATTATGTCCGTAAGGGCCTACTGTACATCTGTTAAAATTTTTAGCCAATTCTGACAAGTAGTTTTCTAGAAGAAACATTTTTAGTGCACAAAAACATGATTTTGAGTAAATCGCATTTGAAAAATAGAATTAGGTAAATTTATGCCTTTGACTTTAAATGTGATTTTCTTTCTTCTATGTCCATTCACAACAACTAAAATATACATCATGAACAAAATATTTAGCTTATTCATTATTAGATTTTGTAAGGGAAAATACAAAACATCTTGCAAATAACATTCTCACAAAAATGCAAATTTTTATTCACATTTTAAACTGAGGTGCGTTCAGAATACCTTCCGTTTGAAGCCTAATTAGGGCAAATAGGTAAAAACTGACTGCATATTCGGAATCTACGATAAATTTCCAATATATATCAATAAAATAAAATAAATTTGAATTTTTTTTCTAAGTAGAACTACCCCCTTAGGCCCAGTGTGTCCAAGCTGTGAATATGTTTATAATCCAGATTGTGCTTTTTAAGGAGTGATAACGATTTCCTGAATATTTTGGTCTTGTGGTTCATATTTAAATTTTTATTAAAGTTTATATAATTTATACTTTAGTTGTAACAAACTCTTAAATAGAGGGACAGATTGATGCGAGAGCAGCATATATACTTGTATTTTGCATGTGCTCTTAAAACGCTTTATCACTTTGGAAATTATAGGCTATTCTTCATAATTAGTCTTGAAGTGGTGATAACTTGTTACCAAGATAACGTTTTTAAAAGCTTTGATTTTCTGTGAGTGATATATCATTATTTTGCTAATTATTAATGTAGCGCTGTTGTGTCTCAAAACACAATATCAATTTGTTAGTAGTTATAGCAGAGTACGGTCGGTTTTCAATTGTTCAGTCGTTTTTTTTTAATTGACATCAGTGATCGCATCGTTAGCAGCTTTAATGCTTACATATTGGAAAATCTTCATCTTTGGCTGTCGGCTTTGTGTACTTGCATACACTACGAACCTTTGTTGTCTACTTGTTCACAAGTAGACATGACATATGTATGAAAAAAAATCCATTTATAATATCTTTTGAATTTCCAGATGTAATTCCTGTTTCTCCTGCATGGACCTACACAAATGACGCAAGAGTGAGGCTTTTGTTTGTTCTAAAATATGTATAACTACGTTATTAAGGTCACAAGACACTTACCGTACGTTGTCAATATCGTTTTTTGTCAATTCCTGTATTTCAAAATAGTTTTCACTGATTTCTATATTCTTCCCGACAGCATTGTGTCGGCTTTTTTTTTAAACATCATTCGCATGCATCTGTTTTAAATTTTTATCTGATGGATCGATATGTGCAATATTGTGAATAATTAAACAATATATATTTAAGACCCATCGGCGACTGGCGTGCGTCTTTAATTGTTTCGTGGTTGAAAAGCTTACGACGGTTTTGTTTGCAGGTGTTTAATGCCAGTTTAAAGGCTCCCACTGAGACTCGTTTGGTTCAGCTCCTTGTGATTTCCTGTTGTTCCGGCACGTCTTCTGCAACATCTCGTGTGTCCGTGGATGTTGCTCCCAATGTCATCACCAACTCCTCCACAACGGCAACTGGTTAGTACTTTACTTTGTATAGAAGAAATGGTAACAATTTCTTCTGATATAATCTAATGAGATGGATGCACACTCCACAGGTACTGTGTTATAGAAGAACTTACGAAACGTTCAAGCCTCGTTACCCGTGGTCCCAATCTACGCAAGTTAAATAGTGGGTTGAAGACTCTTTGAAGTGAGACGCTGAAAGAAACATTCAATAGCTGTTTGAATCCTTTCGGTGGCATTTAGATAAACACTTTACGTTGCTGTTCTATGCCATTCATTGTCCAACAAATGCCATTATTAATCCCATATTTTTTCTTGCAGAAACGGTGTACCCAAACCCAGCATACGTCAACATCGCCCCCTGTCCTTGTAATCTGACTGACGGTCTGTGCGATATCAACTGCTGCTGTGATTCAGTGCGTTATCTAACAATTGTTGTCAACTTGTCTTGATCAGACTTCGACAACTCTGTCGTTTTCATATTTTCCACACAAAACAGTAAATTTAAAGCCACTCAATTATTGCATTACATGGATCGCTTAACTTCTGAAAACTAAAATTCAACGTAATTTACATTTTGTTGAATTCCGATTAGTTTATTTTCTACCAAATTTAATTTTCACAGTTGAGCATGACAGCAAAGACCCACATCGTGGCTTAATGTATTTGCAAAGTATCTTAAAATTATAAATAGCTCCATTAAATATTTTAAATTGAAGTAGTAGGCTACATGTGTAGCACTTCAAGTCTGCATTCATGATGACAGATGTTGTAGTTCATATTTAGAATGCTTTTGTTGGTCTTGAAATTATTTGTTTTTCCAACGTTATAAAAGTGTGCAATAAAAAAATTATTCTACAAAGTATAGTAAGTGACCTGTAGCACCAGGTTCATTCGGTAGCAAGTAGTTGATTGTTGGTTTTGACATCACATGAGTTTGTTATCCGTAGAATTTGATCCAGGCACTGTTTGATATCAACAATAGCCTTTGAAAAAGACATTGAAGATTTCTTAAAAACTTAAACCTTGCTGTTTCAAACTTAGGAATGTTCAACAAACGAGATAGCACTGTTCACCTGCTTACCCGGTACGTTTGGTGGTAACTTTACAACCGATCCATTTGAAACATGTGGAAGTCTACGCTATATGATTCCCGACTGGCACCAGTTCTTGTGTTTTCAATATCTCAATACTCCGGCGCTTGGTTTGTTTTATGGAATTGATGTTAATGTTGCCAACACTGAACCTTTATTCAGGTTAGTTGTAGGATTATTGACCGTTTTAATATGAAATTTGTTGCATTTATTTAGGGGGTCTTGATTCTCAAACTGAGGAAGCTACTTACAAGCATAGTTCTGGCAGTTTCATATAATTTTAAAAGTTTTGAACCACTGATGTAGGGCAGTCACCGACATCTACAACGTGAAGTGTTGTTGCCTGTAAATTATTCCATCCATAAACTGCCGTTGAATGAAGAATTGATTTTAATTTTTACAAACAGAACGGCAATTTATTGAACTGGATTGCACACTATTCATAAAATCATAAAACGCCAAGGCAATACTTCGCTTAATTCTGTACGTGTCCAACTTCCACACCAATTACTTTTGCATCAACACCAAGAGAAGATATATACAGTAGTAGCATCTGTGTTAGTTATTTGCAATGTTGCGATTATGCTTTAGTTTGCAATGCGGTAATGGCAGCTAAATTTAAACTACCAATGACTTTTTCTTTTTCTCAGCAGTCGAGTGTAGCAAGAATTGACAGCGATAGATATGCGTTTCGTCCATGGCTCATCAATATCGCATCATTAGTTCATGCCACATAGTTCTCAACCGCTGCTTTTGTCAATCAACTGAATCCTTACCTTTGTGGAAAAAAACCAAACTAACTGTCTCCAAGGATATGCACTGTTGAGAAGGAGCGATACACTCGACTGCGGAGAAACACATGTTTTTGGAAAAGTCTTGATGGCTAGTGTGGAGGCTACACTGGTATGGTTAGCGAAACACAATGCTCGCTGTTCTATAGTGAGTAGTCAGGTAGTGCTGACGCCAGGAAGATCGCTCCTTCTCAACAGTGACTTTTTCTGTTATCCAGGTGTTTACATGATGTTATGTCGTTGAAACGCTGTAATGTCGTTGAAACCACCGACAGAGTGATTGAATTCATATCTCTGTTTAGTTTACGCCTATCTGAAAACCCCAACACTTTCACTTTTGCCGACGATACCGTGCCAGTTCAACTGTCTCCTGCTGTGTCGTACCAGAATGGTGATCCTGTTCAAATCCAATATACGCCTAACGGAACTGATGTGGGATACTTGACTTTACCTCAGGTGACACTGTAAACAACTTTTTTATTTTAATATCGTTGTGAATATTCAAACGTCAAGGCTACCGGAATAATCGCTGGAGTTTATTGGTCAACGATTTTGCCGCTGTTTTCAAACAGTGAAGCGTAGCTGAAATCGAATATACTTAAATCAGAGTGAAAGAAGTCACACAGTGGCAAATGTCAACAGAGATTTACTCTTTTTCGTATGAACTTTTTTCTTCTTTACCACTTCAAATGTCGAGGGGCTCTGCCTTTTACCACCCTTGTTTACATGTTTGGGCATGTGTTGAGCAGCCACTGAATTGATTCGTCATCCAATTTACACAGACCACACACAGCATTTGGCTCATAATACACAGCCCAATTGCACATGGTGAAGCATATGTGCAAGAAAGTGAGCTAACGCTTTCAAACTGCACTAAATTTGATACCCACTTCCACAACCACATGCGTTGTATATTTTGTAGTAACACGATTTTTGAAAGTTCTTTTTTTACAGGTGACCTTGTCTGGCCAATGCCTCCCCAGTGCGAACGTGGCTTTTCAGATCGATTCCAACGCGAATTGTGACGTCACCGTGACGTCATCGCTATGCGCAAACAACACCATTCTCGATGTGGGATATTACTTGACCAACACTATTGACGTCATAGGAGGACCTGTCGGGATCATCCAACCAAATCCAGTAATCAATTTCTTTGAATTTTTTCGTTTTTCTGCCGCGTTTGTCAATTTGTTCATTAAAGTGAGCCGTATAGAAAAGGTTATGTTTGCATGCGTGTTGACTCCAATTGAGAAGTATTCCACAAGATTTCGGCCAACCAACAGTCGTCCCAGTCATTTAGCGGATAGAGCTTTCTTTTATTAACGTATGGTTCGTCAGCTCGTCATTTCATACTCGAAGGCCTGGAAGAGATGCAGTTGTTCTCTAATTAGTTATATATTCTACTTCATTATTTTGCCTGGAAGAGAGACTGAATTTTGTTCCTGTGCAAATATCATACGACTCCAAGTGACGTTTTGGAGCCAGGCTATAGTGTAACTTCACATGATGTCTGCACGAATTCCTATTGTTGGGTTGCATCATGGTGGGGATACTATGCTTGTCCGAGACATTACCTCGGGTTTCAATTTCCCTTTGCAGTTGTGCTGCCCGGTTGGAAGTTCTGTATTCAAAAACCGTCTGGTTCCATCCGAAAGGGATGTTTGGCTGAAGCGATTCAAAAAGCTGAGACTTTAAATTGTAATGTTGGTTGAACCAAAGTAGGCTGCTGCGTTGGAAGCTAACTGATCACGAGATGTCGTCAGCGCAAGTGTCCGACATGAACATTTAGTGCAGTACATGCGTTTAAGACAATTTGTTCAAATCTGTTAGCTCAGTGGTTACGCGCCCGACTCGACTTCCAAGCAGCGCTATTTTGGCTCTCGAGGTGTGCGCTTGAGCAACGCATTTCAGGACTGCTCCCCATTCAGCCGCATCTAGTGAATGGAATAATTTTTCAGCAACAACATTTTAACACCTAGCGGAAACTTCGTCAATCGCGGCAACCGGGCCTGCGTCAGTGGTTCAAAGCCTCTACAAGTATGCGAAACTGCCAGGATTAAGCTCTTAAAGAAGCTTTTCCAACTCGACAAAGATTCAATGCATCAAACCCATTTAGGTGTTCTTGGCATGAGTCGAAAGACAAGAGGTCATGAGTACAGTGTAACAGAGTAATCGCTAATCAGTTTCTTCCTCGTGGAGTTCTTGGGGTTCGTGACAACCAAACGCATTTTATTCTCATCTTACACTTGCATTAAATTTTCTTTGCAGGTCACCTACTTCTGCGAGAATGCCTCTGATTTCGTTAAAACGAACCAAGGTCCTACTCCGGCCGAAAGAAGCTTCTTTAACGATGGAACAACAGCACCAGGTTGTCAAACAAAGGTTTATTACGACAAAGCGGCAGCATGCAGCGAATAAAACATAAACGAAACGTATTAAAAACTGAACAAGATGCGATATATTATTTAGTTAAAGTATCGGTACATATTTAACGAATGCAGTAAAAATCTCACTGATGGTAGGCGTGCTTGAGAAATTGGTTAAAATTCTGAAAGTTGAATAGGTAGGAAGTAATTCTAAAGTAACGAAAGTGCGAAAACAACAGAGCACAACACTAAAAAATGCTCAAGTTGCGACAAAGCGACTTCTCAGTTGACTGGCAATGGCTCACTTTCTCTTTGTGTATGTTGAGGTTCGGCGATGGGAATGGTCATATTCTCGTGGTATGAATGGCAACCCTGCTCTTTCATTCTGAGCGTCTTCCATTTTCTTTTCGTAAACTCTTTTAGCGTTTCTGGTCATTCCCACCACCATGTTGCGAACCTGTAGTAAATTTTATATCATATGTTTTGTCCAATGTAACCTGATCAATGTGAGACTAAGATGCAAGCTTCCAGCGTAGGCCTTTTTTTGTTTTATTCAGGGATATCTATAACTACGGGATTGGAAACTCTGTGGAACTGAAAACCATTTTATACACCAGTAGGGTCACTTTTCTTTGTGCGCTGCTGTGATAAATAATCACATAAATTGACCTCAAAGGGCAGCACGTAGTAGACTAAACGAACAACCAAAAGTGTAACAATCAATTCCCCTGCTGTAAATTGTAAGGTCTACGCTTGCCTGGTTTGTTTATTTGTTTGTATTCCATTAGTGCAGTCATGTTGTATTTTGTTTGCTGCTTAAAAAAATTCCAGAATGACTATTGGTTTTAGTTCTGATGACATCGTAAACGAATTGGTTTCGTACTGGATTGGTCTGTGAACAAGTTGATGATACAACAGCATATTTCACTGATTGCTGAACACTCCTCATTTACTTCTGATCCGATTTGCAGTACGCAAAATGCTAAAGAACAATAGTAGGAGGTTTTTGGACTCGTTGCATTCATTTATTTTTTGGATTCATTGTTTTTTTCTAGCAGCGTAAATGTACTCTTATACATCAATTAAGTGTCAATGGGAGTGTATTTTGTATTATTATTGTAAAATCGAATTTTGTATATCTTTTAGTCGGTATTTTATTTTGTTAATCTTTCTGTAGTCGTAGTAATGTGATGACCCTACTGATGTATAGCACTGAATAGAGTTTCCAATCCCGTAGTTATAGATATCCCTGGTTTTATTGTGTAAAACTGTCACTCTGCAATTGCTACCTAATGGCAGTCAACGGCGTGTCTTGAATGCCAAGGCATCGTGGTCTTGGTCAGCTCCGTTAGACTTAATATCTCGCAACAAGCTACAATAACCAAATTCTACAAGAGGTGGATTTATTCCAAGGTCTATTGCAAGAAAACATGCAAGCAAGCCTACTTGCTAAATATTACCGGTATAGTACAACCGTACTAAAATTTGCATAAGTTACATCAAAGCGGTGTGAAACAAGTGGCTGAACAAACTTACCTTCTTGTACATGTCAACAATATCAGGGGCTGGGTGTTTCTTCATCCTTTTGTACAATCTGTCGCGAACTGCAATCATCTCCAATATCTCTTCGGTTATCCACTTTTTGTGCTTCTGAAACACCTCTCTGCCATCTGTACCAGATCTTTGGATGGAAGGCCGTTCTAAGCTGGTACAAGACTTCTGAGGGGAACTGCTCGATACCCGGCTTGCTCTTGGTGCCCGGGCAGTGTTCAACCAAGGGGCGGCCAAAATTGAACTCACGTAGGGGTCTACTTTGGTGGGGGACACAACACCGAACTCTCTCACATTGTGTTGGTACCGCACACTCGAAGGAGATGCTGACCTTGAAGATCCCAGGCTGACGTCATCCGAGTCCATTCCTGTGGTTGACGATTGGCTACCTGTATGAGGGTGTTATTTTGGTTAAGCTATCGCATAATTACAAACTCCTTAAATGTTCTTGATGCCCTTGGAAGGCTGGCTGCAGAGTACAGGTAGATGTTGAGGAAACATTACCAAGACTTGTGCAATTTTCCACATGTTAGAACTTTGTTAATTCCTCGCTTCGTGTATTTTTTATTGTTTTTTTTTTGTTCAAGATCCACTTTAAAATGAGAAAGTGTAGTGCGCTCTTAGAGGAAGAGATGACGACTAATTAGAATTCATTCTCACGATGAAAATGCGACGAAGATTACATACTTACCAGTGCCTACTGCTCAATGCTATTACTGCAGCAATATGAAGAAAGGTGGAATAATACGATAATGCATTCTAAAACCAATATTGCAATGTATAATAGAACGTTATAAATAGTGATTTTAGACGCAACAAAGGGCCGTGTACGAACCACGGCGTCTTGAGACAACGTTCCCTCCATCTGTAGAGGAGGACATGTAACCACTCTCCGGGTAACGCAAGCTCCTGTTTGAATCTGAATCATAGGAGAACCGCTTCAGACGGTGACCGATTGTTCCTCTTGGATTTTGATAAAAATCCGATGTAGTTGTAGTGTTGGCACTGAAAGTATGGAAGTGTAACAGATCAGAAGTAAATTTGACGTTTGTTGCAACAGTTTTAGACAAGGGGATAATCCTAAAAAGAATCATCGTCGAGGGCATTGGCACCGAGACGGCAAACGTTTAAATGACAAAAGCTCGTATGTTTTGAATGCATCACAACTCTAGGCTTGAATCGTATAACACAGTAAATGAATGCTGTCTGACGCAACCTACGCAAAATCACGTCATTACGTTCTAATTTACGTCGTTTTACTTGCCTGTTGCTGGTTGACGTAGCCTCATCATCAGCGTCTTCATCACTACTGCCAGGACTTCCAGCTGAAGAGAGCTTAGATGATCCGGGGCTTCCTCCCGGATATGGTGATGGCTTCATCTTTAAAATGTGCTGTTGGATGTTGTCGGAAGATCTGGTGGATGGACTTTCTTCTGATGAATCAGCAGTGAATGTGTCATCATGAGTAGGAATTGTGGAGCCTTCTGGACCAATTTGATTTTTCTTTAGTTTTGGCTCTGGCCAATAGCTTGATTTTCTGTGGAATTAAACCGTTAAAACTCTCGTGCAATAGCAACTGCAAGTTAATTGAAGCGTAGTTGGATAAATGTCTCAGATTAAAACTCCGTCAAGATAGATGAACGGTTTAGGTTCACGGCGTACAGTTGTATGGCTACCAAGTTGAAATTGCTACTTACGATGCTTCTGGCTGTTGACCGAAACTTGCTATTTCGTCCAATAGCGCTTGTGCTTCCTTTCCCCAATCGTCGTCTTGGTTCTTGCCTTCAAAGCAAGCCGTTGGCTCGTAAGAGTTCATAAAGGACTTCATAGCTGCCACGAAGCTGTCCGGTGGCGTTAAAGAGTCGCACCTTGAAGTCTGACTCGAGATATGCGATGGCTGGTACCTTCCCGATGAGCTGCTAAAGATTGCTTGTGATTGTGGAGGCACTGAATGGCCGTGCTGCAAAGCAAATTATGCTATGATAGTAAATTAAATTGGGTTAGACAAAAAGGCTGCGTTTCCTGCCCATGTACGGTTGGAAGTGAAGCACGTGTTTTCTACCCAATACAATTTGCAGTCGTTGAAATTCTCCGGACCTGCGTCGCTTAATAGCGTCCCTGGTAAAAATTATGTCTCCAGAAGCATTGTCTTGCACCTTTTTAGAATTAAGTCCAAACGTGGAGTTCCTAATCAAACATCTTTCAAGCCAGTCTCATTTATGTATAGTTTTTAAGATTCAAATTTCGTTGCGGCGTTTCCCATCCACTTTAAGACTAGCGAAGGAAATACGATATGAAAGTGCGAAGACTAAGTAGTTTATTTGCTCTCTAAATCGTTTTGACTAGGGAAAAACTGACCTTTTTTTTCTCGAACTCTTGGTAAAAACTGTTAAATTGTGGCAGTTTTGAGTTGGCGCTGAGTGCAGATGGCAACACTGCCGGCAGTGGACCAATCGGAGCCAGATTGTAATGCGAGTTTGGCAGGTTGGTCTGGAACCAGATGAAATATAACAGAGCCCATCGTGATAATCAAGTTCAAAAGTCAAATAGTTGTTGAACTTGCATTGATTTTCACGATTGATCATTACGTCTGATGACCATGTAGACAAAAATGAGCAAAAGGTCTCGTTCTTCATATATTCACAAAATAAAACGCCATGTAGATCTTGGATTGCAAGTAGCCTAGTTCTTAATGTAAAAAACGTTTTACACTCAATTTCTATGAAAGCAAGCCAAAGGAAGAGTACGAACAAAGCACGCACGGCTAGTTCTTTGGCACCTGAAACACGTTTGGAAGCACTTGTCCATCAGTGTGTGGTATCACGATTGAATTGTGATGCAATCGTCCATTTGGTACCGCTATGTACGTGTGGCCTGGAAATCCATGGCTCGCACCAGACAGAACAGAATGCTGGTACATTGGAATGTTTTGTGGAGGCTGCACGTAGCAGGTTGGCAAGGTTGAAGATGCTCCCCATTGTTTGTAGGTTGTCTCATTGTTCATCTCGAAGTGAAGTGTTTCCTGGATTCCAATAAGTGATTAAATGTCTGCTGCTCGGGGTTTTAAGTTTAAATTTCCTGGATTCCAATAAGTGATTAAATAACTGTTCGACGGGGTTCTAAGTTTAATTTGCGTTCTTTGGCTTTAAGTTATTAATAGTCAAGTCACTTTGACTGACAAAACGTCGAAAATAAAGTAGCTCTTTGCTTTAATATCTTGTAATCTATTCTAAAGCAATCAGAACAACGCAAGAAATGATAAGGTGATACCCACTGTCCTTAATTTACACCCACTGCCTTCTGATGTTAGTGCAGGTTTTCGAACTTGTTTTAGTCGTTTTTTTTCGCCACTTACCGTTTCGGTATGAATTGAAAACTGAACGATTTCTAACCGGAGGCCGATGGTCTGTCGTTTTATTACTTACAGGTTGGCTATTTGTACTTACTCAAAGCTCAAAGCATTTCGCACATTAAGAGTTTGTTTGGATCATACATGAAAAGCCTGCAAGTAGCACTATACCAGTTTGTTTGTTTAACATCTTCGATAATCTTTTTACCGTAGTGTTAGCGTATCTTACCTGTGATACCACTCTGTAAGTTCCGCAATATTCACAATTTTTCTTCTAAAACAGGTAAAAACTGTACGCACTTCACACCTTCCTAAAAAATCTAAAATTTTCTGCGTAAACCTTTGAAACAAAACTTAAGATCTGAATCACTCTCTTGCAATGTTTCAAGTTTCATTCGTGAAAAGAGGAATTTTCACTGATTGTTTGGTGAACGCTTTGCGATGAACGGGGAACTGCTTCAAGCATTCTTTTCTATTTGATCACAATGTATGAGCGTTTTATCAACGATTACTTGCGTTGACTTTACGTTTTATTAGGCTTTCAAAAAAGTTGTGGATTTGTGAATTTTGATAGCGTTTTTCAGACTTCAGAAGCCTTGCCCAGTTAGAAAAGTTGAACTTTTTTTATGTTGATTCATCATCTGCGAAAGTTAAATGTATGTGAAAAGGACCAATTTTGCTACTGGGTGCTATGGGATGTGTGAGAATCGTGTAGAAATCTGATGCAATAACTTTAACATTAAGGATAGGTCACTAATAATGTGGTAGAGATCTGGTTAGAGTCTCCCCTGTGTTTTTGGTTAGAGTCTCCCTGCCTTGATTTGTTTCAGATTAGCCTCACCGGGATTGCTCATCTTGGTGCCCAGCTACAGCGCATCTATTTTCAAACTTGTTTTAGCCTAAATAATTTGTAGTGAAAAAATATCGATTTTTTTCTGTTTATTTTAATGTTGAGTTCCATGCTCTGTGACCATAGGAGGAGCCCTACTACTCTGCATAATTGTATCTACTCTATTTAAGTACGATTAAAACTGCAATGACCGGGGTATCATTGCATGTCAGCTGCAGTTAATATTTCCCTTTTGGATTTGCTCGATTTTGAATTACTGTACTACTTGCGTTTTCCAGGAGTGTCTAGAGCTAGTGTCTAGTGGTTCCTAACCTGGGGTCTGCGAACCCCTTGGGGTCCATGAGAAAACATTTGGGGGTCCGTGATTACCTGGATGAATTTTGGAAAAAAACGAAAAGCGATCTTTTTACTTTCATTTCTCTCTTTAAATGCAAATGTGTCATGCTCAAGCCCGCGAGAATAAACTGTACCGGTATGCATTAAAATAAATCTATGCTCCTGCCTACAGTGTGTACAATACATTGACCTTAAACTACATCTACCACAACGCATGTCGATTACAGTCAAATCAGGATTGACTCGTCTGTTACGTAATAGAAAGCATGCTGTGCAACCAAAGTTTACCTCATAGTGGCGGGAACGACACCACTTCTTGCAGTTGGAGACTGGGTCACCTTAATATTCAAATACTGCTGTCATTTCTTGAACAATTCATTCATTTTCTTATTTGAACAACTGTTTAACTTGATATTTGCCGCAGGAGTCATAGCGGCAATGCAATATGACACAGTACAGTAGTTGAGTAGCATAATTATTACAATAGTCAATACCGTAGTATGTTAATTGAGTTTCAGGCAAAATTTAGGTAGGGTTCCGCAGAATTAATAATTTGTTTAAAGGGGTCCATGACAACTAAAAGGTTGGGAACCACTGGCCTAGACTCTAGACGTTGCGTGCATAAACAAATTACAAGAACATTTCTAACATTTAGTTTTATTTTTTCAGCTCCGGTTGCCTGTCCTCTTCCCAATGCTCCTGTGTTGGTTGGATCCATTTGCAATAATGCTGTCGTGAAAGTGTCGTATGTGTTGCTATGGAATCAATCGTCAATCACTGATGTACAAGTCGAGATTACTGTGGCAGATGTTCCTCTGACAGACATAAGTTCCACTTTTGGTAAAAAGTTAACTTTTTCTCTTTGATTTGTTTGTTTTTTTGTGTGGTCTCTTTTTCTCTTTTCCTCTTTTTTTTTTTATCTTTGAGTAGTTGGCAAGGTTGTTGTTAATCTCTTTACAGTTGTTGGTATTCTTATTGTTTCTTTTAATTTATTTATTTTTGATTTACTGATCAAAGTTAACTCTTTATGATGATTGTTAAGTACGTTTCTCGTTTTGTTGCGTTCCGGGATGCTCTATTTGCAAATTGTTTATTTCTTGTTTGAAACGCTTTCCCGAATACTAGTTGTGCCCATTAACAATGAAATACTAATTGTTGTAGTGCCCATTAACAATGAAATACTAATTGTTGTAGTGCCCATTAACAATGAAATACTAATTGTTGTCGTGCTCATTAGCAATGAAATACTAGTTGTTGTAGCTTGCCCATTAACAATGAAATACTAATTGTTGTAGTGCCCATTAACAATGAAATACTAATTGTTGTAGTGCCCATTAACAATGAAATACTAATTGTTGTAGTGCTCATTAGCAATGAAATACTAGTTGTTGTAGTGCCCATTAGCAATGAAATACTAGTTGTTGTAGCTTGCTCATTAGCAATGAAATACTAGTTGTTGTAGTGCTCATTAACAGCGGTGGTCGAATACCTTTGTGGCAGAATTAGTGGTGCGATACTGACGAGCCCAGCCTCATGGGCGAAACGCGGTGTCTATCGCTGTCAATTCTTGCTACAAATCGGCTGCCGAGAAACATAATGAAATACTAGTTGTTGTAGCTTGCCCATTAGCAATGAAATACTAATTGTTGTCGTGCTCATTAGCAATGAAATACTAGTTGTTGTCGTGCTCATTAGCAATGAAATACTAGTTGTTGTAGTGCCCATTGACAATGAAATACTAGTTGTTGTAGTGCCCATTAGCAATGAAATACTAGTTGTTGTAGCTTGCCCATTAGCAATGAAATACTAGTTGTTGTAGTGCTCATTAACAGCGGTGGTCGAATACCTTTGTGGCAAAATTAGTGGTGCGATACTGACGAGCCCAGCCTCATGGGCGAAACACGGTGTCTATCGCTGTCAATTCTTGCTACAAATCGGCTGCCGAGAAACATAATGAAATACTAGTTGTTGTAGCTTGCCCATTAGCAATGAAATACTAATTGTTGTCGTGCTCATTAGCAATGAAATACTAGTTGTTGTAGTGCCCATTAACAATGAAATACTAGTTGTTGTAGTGCCCATTAGCAAGATCAGTTAATAAGGTTTTCAATTCAAGTTCGCCAAAAAACGATCGACTTTAACTGAAACTAAAGTTACAAATGTCCAAACTTCGACTCTGCACACGACACCTCATCATGACGTCATTTTGTTTCAGGAACACAACCGAACAACGTTTTGACTCAATCATTTGCTGTCACATTCCGACATGTCACTACTCCAGGAGCAGCACTAACTATTCGATCTGGTAACCCAGGATATAACTTTGGCTACCCCGTCATCAGTGGAGTCATGGGCATCAATGGATCAATAGACACGAGTTCGACACTGCAGTTGAGCATTTGGCAACCTGGTGAGTTAAGCGTTGCATTGTGGGAGTGGGTTGTCTTGTTTATCCAAAACTATAGAGCCCAAGCAGCGGTTGGATGGCGCAACGGATAAGATGTTGGTCTTCCAATAATGCAAACCTAGCTTAAGCACTGCTCACTGTTCACCGCTTACCGCTTATTGTTGATAAGCACCGCTCACCTCTACCCAGAGTGTAATAAATAATAATTTGAGTGGCACAATTGCTGCAGGAAAGGCGGCCAAGAGAAAGGAACTGGCCAACCTACTCTCCTTAGTGCCGAAGGCTTGGTACAATAAGAACCTTATTTTATCGTACGCGACACTTGAATCAAGTATGGAACCAACTTTTACCGAGCCCAAAATGTAGATACTAAACAAGTTCAATAAACATTTCAAAAACTACTGTAGGCTGTGTCATCTTCAGTGCTGTCGTCTTTCCTCCTCGCTTCTGGTGGATAGATAGGGTGGATTTATAAATATCACTATTGTGCATGAAGTTACAAAAAGAAAATTGTCAAGACTCGCAATCATGTTTCAATCGCAAAAGTATCCTGCATTGGTTTCAAACTCCTATTTTCAAACTTTTATCGGGTCCCGAATAAGAGACACGGTTGTATTGATGACTCCTTTTAAAGAACTACATAGCAATCGTTTGAACAGTACAATGTTACATCATTTGTGCAGATAGGGTAAAATAAAACACTTGTATTTGAATTTTTCACAAAAAAAAAAACATCAACACGTGTTACATAATAAAACTGCAATACTGTATTCAAATACTGCAGCAAACGCGTTGACTTCAATTGTCCACACTATTGTGTTGTCGAGGTGAACTGCTAAATAAATAAATAAAATAAAACCTATGCCACACCGATTTTCAATTGTTATCTTCCCAGATACCAAATCAACTGTTTTTTTTTACATGGATTTAACGTCTGCAGACGTTGAATCAATGTAAAAAACGGTTGATTTGTTGTCTGGGGTGGACATTTCGGTGGGTATCAAGCCTCGAACTACTACCAATAAAAAAGCTGTTCGAAAGTCATTGCCCTATTTGAATTGTCTCTTTTGTGTTGACGCTGAGTGCACTGCCCTTTTTATCGTACCGATGAAAATTTTGTCTTTTCATTGTCTTTGCTCTTTGTTTTAAAGGGGTAGTATTGATCTGAGTTTATCTGAGTTGCCAGTCGTCAGCACATCAGTTGGGCATGGTTTGCTTTTGTACGCGTTGGCGTTGCCTTTGTCTGGGTTCGCAACGTTCTCTTCGATGATCTCATTGAAGTGTCGACAGGGAACAATGTGATTCAAGCTTGAATGGCCTGAACTTCACTGAAAACCTTTCACCATCGTTAAATGCAAATTCACCCTGAAAAAGAAACATAAGATAAAATCGCGTTGCCATTAATGGTAAATTACGCCTGTTTTGAAGACCGGGTATATGCGGTCTGAAGGCGACGCATGGGGTCCGATCAGAAGCTCCCTGTTTTTTTACGGAATTTAAATAAAATACACGGCAATCGCGGTAAATTCTTGGCTGATATAACTACTGGACCGCCACAGCGGTATCTGAAAACATTTGAAAGCTAAGAATTTTCCAACAACCACTTGATTGGGTGTTGTTTATATTTCGGATGAATATTTATGCCCATCCATAAATGAATCGCAAAACCCCTTAGTCTGAGTGGCATTTTCTATAAAGTAGCCTACCTTGGGAATGAGAAACAAAGTGTTTATAATCACTGATCATTATTATCATCTTGATCTAGAACTACCACCAAGGTCGTATAGATGATAATCATAATTGTATTTTATATAGCGCTGCATCCATTGCAAATATGCGTTGCTCTCAGCGCTTCATAAAGCCAACAGTTTCAGGCAGTTTAGTACAACCGTTTGGTGGCGCACTCGAGTACATCTTATTCTCAGTTCATTCCTTCAATGCCGAATGTTAAAAAGCAAGAGCAAAGTTGAGCAAGTTCAGTGTCGTTTTATAAGGTGTTTGATATAGCGAGGCATGGTATCGAACCCGTGTCTACCAACCCAGTGACAAAGTTTTGTTGTCGTGTCGTAGCAATTTAATTACCTCTGGATCTTGTTGGATCAGTAGTCCGTATCTTCGGAGGTAGCCTTGCTTGCAGACAGCAAGTTGCCCTGTTCGTGCTTGCGTCACTTGCTCCTGGGCTTGGTACAATGCGTTGGAGAATAAAGATCTTCCAGCACATCGCCTTCGAAGAAATTGCTGAAACAAAAATGAAACTGTCAAAAAACTTTTTTTAGAGCTTTTGATATATAGATCAGATCTGTAAGTTCAATTTATAAAGAACGTCAGTCTGTTGGTTACTTGAAAAGGGCTAACATGAGTACTGAGTATGGCCGAAAACGTTTATGGTTTGTTTTCATGCTATTATGCTAAATGCCGCCTGGTTGTTAGGTTTTATCAGGGATATGGGTTTTATTTGTCTATGGTTTTAAAAAATCACCTCTCTGCCAAAAGTTGGTTTATATTGTGTTTAACAAAGGCTATTTATGTTTGTACCTACTAAACACCAAGCAGCGTGGCCCAAAGATATGATTGTTATATGGGACTAATTTTTTGCATTTTTAAAGAACATATTTTTTATACTAAACCACAACTGCACATCGATCTTTAGCTAAAAGCAATAACATTTGTTAACAGTTAACAAAGCAGTTGTTATTGTTATTTTTAATGTTTTAGTAAAAAGCATAGTATCAGAGTTAAGACGTATCGAACATTGAACATTGATCATTGAACATTGAACATCATTGATCATTGAACATTGATCATTGAACCTTCCATTGTATTAGTAGTTGTTTTTAGGTATATACTTTGTAGTTTTTTACCTGTTGTCTTCCTTCATAAAAAAAGAGTTCGCTCTCCGTATCATCCAAGGTCAACACTCTTGGGCTGCGCGATAGTTCTTCTCGTTCAAAACAAGGAGATCTGTATCTGTTTGGTCGAGGAAAACGGATTTGTCTTTTCTCTCTTAAATGTTCGTTGCTGGAATTAGACCCGTTGGTCGAATTTGTTGGCACCACGGTATCACCATTGTTGCCGGTGTTGGTCATGTTTAATGTAGGTGGTTTTGTTGCGAGTGATTTTTTATATACCGGTTCCTCCAGCTTCGCAACCACATAGTTTTGTCTGTTAACTTGTGGCGTATTGTTAGGAAATCTCATTGCAAGCATTGCTTGCTCCTCCTCTGATCCACCATCATCCTCTTTTGACAAATTAGCGTTGGCTATGTCCTGCGTTAAAAGTCTCTCTGCCAATGATCCTGCTGGGATATTTAAGGTACGAGAGCTACCTCTTCGTGTCGCCTTTTCATTTTTCCTCCAGATTAACTCCCATATATGACTGGGAATGCTTCTCTTTTTCCTTTGAGCACCAGTACCCTGTCCCTGATTAGATAAGACGACTTCAAGATCAGGGTTTTGAAGTGCTCTATCCTGGCCATTATTAAGCTGGTTTAGTCGCAGTGCTCCGTAGGTAGGCCCAGTTATTCTAAAAGTTAAAGAAAAATTGTTAAAGAAAATGTATTTTTTTATGAGCAATGCTTTTTTCCAAGTACATTGCCTTCAGTTTCTGTTAGCAGTGGAATCGAATAGCCATAGCAGTTAAGGGAAACGCAACATTTTTGCAACGTATCAATACACTATAGATTGGTCATATTTTACGATATGGTAACTAGTTTCTATCCAGAAACCCATTGACGTGAAATTTGAACGCTAGTCTTCATCACAGAAAGCGCACATTTGACATCTCACAGAAAGCGCACATTCTACGTTCGACATCTCACAACTATGCAATAGATAGAGTTTCGCTTGTAGCAGCATGATCGTTGCTTACTTCACAATGTAGATACTAACGATCTGTTTTGGCCTGATGCTGTGCGTTCGCTGTGGTAATAACGGTTTGCGCTAGCTTTAGGAACACAGTTCCCTAGTCAAATGCTATGGCGAAGTACCAAATCATGCACTGTGACTATTCGTCATAGCACATGACTAGGGAGCTGTGTTCCGAAAGCTAGCGCAAACCGCTATTACCACAGCGAACTCGCAGCATCAGGCTAAAACAGATCGTTTGTATCTACATTGTGAAATTTCACAGTTATTTTTTCCTGTGCTCCATTACAAAGATAGGATTACACCAACAAAAATTCATACCCGCAAGCGGAAAGACAAGAGCTGTATTCATTTGAAATTGCTCCTCGGTTGTCGCGGAATATAGGGTTTGAGGAAAGCAACTGTAGTATACCGGATACCGTTGTGGGGACATTTGATCCGAAACGTGAAATTCCTGTGGCTTGAAGAATAACCGCTTCGCACGCACCTGGTATTTGAGATAGTATTGTATAGTTGACCGCTTACAATTGCTTCATAATAGTTGTAAATTTGAAATTTTAATTCTGATAATTTTTTTCTGGTAACATAAAAAGTGCAAACAAATATATAGTAATAACGATTTTTGGTGCTATTATAGCGTAAGGTCTATCTTCCTTTACCGCTGTGACGTGCGATCTATCGCTGCATTGCTCATATCATATCATAGCCATTCAATCATAACATAAAAATAAATATTTTAGGCCTATCACAACTCTATCATGTTATCACTAACCGCTACTTTTCATTTGCTTTTCTATGCATCGGCAGATTACACCACATATAGCGGTAGACCTCACTCAAAAAGAGCACCGCTATTTTTTCCTCACCGAGTATCGCGTATGATATTCGCTTTATACTGTATATTAAGCAGTTAAGCACCAGTCAAAATCATATTCCTGACCAGACTTACAGTTATTGTTGATTCTTACTTGTGCATAATTGAGAGGTTAAAAGAGCACTAGCCACCACTGATGCAGCAGATTGGGGGGCTCGTGGTGTGATCCCTTCATCGGAGAACCGCCCGGACGATAATGGAGCGGTGTCCAACTGGGTTTGAAAGGCCAACCCGATTTCTCCCGCTCTCGTATCAGGGGATCGCCCGAATACAAGATCGTTTTGGGTTTCTTGTTGGGAGTCGTCTGACTCTTGACTCTGGGCATCAGCAAGGCTAAAGAGGCAGCTGCAAATAAACGAATACAAGAAAATTAGGTTAGCATACGATGTTTCCCTGTTCTCTTCCAAATAGGAATCTTGCAACATTTCATTGCGACATTTGCGTTTTTATTGTTAAGTATAGTGGCAGCCATATTTACACTACTTGAAAGTACAGTCAAGTTGCTCACGTATTCGGAAGTCATGCAATGGTCTAAATTTGTCTCATTTTAAGCAATGTTTGAAATCGTAAGAAACCGGATTTAATTTACCTTGGCTACTCAAATAAAATGTCCTTTTTTTAAAGCAAAGATGAGAAATACACTTTTCAAGAAGTTTTTCAGAAAATGTTACAAAATTGGTCGTACGTTTAAGAATGTGTATAATGGTGTACGTCTGCCTTTTGGAAAGTTGACATATTTGACCATAACATGCATCCATTGCTATATATATGCGCTCTAGCGCTATGCAAGACAGTTTATTTCAGTACAGTGATGTAGAGGCGCTGCTCAGCACATTTTTACTTACCCAGAGCTTTGAAATATGTCGTAAGCCATAGAAGGGTTTTCCCTGTATAACCTGCACGAGAGGGTATTCCGCATGTTATCGTCGTTATTGCACTTTTGTAAAAACTCAGAATTTTGATTCTGAGAATTCCCTTCTGAAAAATAAAAACGTAAAATTTTATCAAAGAGATGACTATTTAACTTGGAACAAAATTTTGCAAAAGCACAACTACAGTATTTACTCACAAATCACAATGATCTAATTATGAATGAATATGGTGAAAGTTTGCAAAGGTTAGTTGTAAAGCAGTAAACTGTTCGTGCGGATGAATATTGACCGTATCAAGACATTAAACTGAAGCTGCGTTAAAATTTTTAGTTAAGTTTTATTTTTTCTATGAAAATTATTTATTTTAGAACAGGATGAGGTAAGCCTAGATTTTTGACTGGCAAACACTGTGTAGATTTTTGTATTAATAATATTACGTATTA
This sequence comes from Aplidium turbinatum, assembly GCF_918807975.1. Taxonomy (NCBI): domain Eukaryota; kingdom Metazoa; phylum Chordata; class Ascidiacea; order Aplousobranchia; family Polyclinidae; genus Aplidium; species Aplidium turbinatum. Next base: position 55,459,466 of record NC_137472.1, read on the forward strand.
ATATAATAAACATTATCAGAGATGTTGTAGCATAAAATTATTTGTACGTTACATCAAATGAAATAATAGTGTAATGGGAATATCACAAATAATATAAGAAATATAAATTCATGTCAAAAATATGTATAAATGTAACAATTGCAAAAACTATTCACATGTTCTACTGTATAATAGTAAGATATAAATTGTAAAAAGTGTGATTTTAATGGTATATACTGTGACATTTTGTTTGTCAGAATTCAATCCAATTTATTTACACAAATTATTACAAAACCATCATCACTGATTTTATCGGTTTCATGGTGCAGTGGGACGACGTTCGGAAGAGCTTCAGTTCGAAACCTAACCCCAGAATGCGGCTGTATATTTGACTACGCCCTTAAAAGGGCACGCTTGAACTAGTCAAAAAGTATGACCAGTTTAAGTTGTCATCCCGTCCGCTTAATCTAAATCTTTAACCACTGGGCAATGGCATTAGCCTGGATACGAGCGTACCAATTTGGAGCCATTGTGCGCTTGCTGATGTCGAATCGATTTCTCACCTTTACGATTGCATTGCTCCAACTGATAATTATCTCCAGGCAGCCTTTCACAAGAGGTCCCTTGGCACGGTCGACTTCTTGCGCGCACTCCCATTCCAACTGTACTTGTGCAAGTGCTCCATTGTCCCCAGTTACCCCACTGGGGTCTTTGTCTCGCATTTCCTGTCGTTTGTGGCCGAGCGTTGGCTTGTTGCCTCAAAAGTAGGAGAGCTGTAAATCAAGCAAATAGTTTGTATGGTAACTTGAATATTATTTTCTTATTTTATTTGGCTCAAAAAAGATGTCAAACAGAAGTATCTGCACTGTGGGTTTGTAGTTTTGGCTTTTTAATGACTGATAGCGATGGGCAGTTTCAATAATCGTTGCTCTGGCCAGAAAAATCCGTCTCTTTTGCTCTAATACTCTGCATACGTTGAATCAATGTAAAGAGGACGGATTTTGCTGGCTGGGACTACCACAAAGGCCAAATCCATTTTTCTTTGTTGCACGAGTTAATGCCTTCGTGGTCAGGGCATTTATTATCCAGTACATTTATTATTATTATTTTTTATTAGAAATATTTTTATTGGATAAAACATAAATTGAAAATTTTAATACGGTAAAGGTTTTTGGAAATGAAACTTACACACTGCATGTTTATGATAATTTTATTTATTTTTATTCCCATGATATGTGTCGTTATTGCTAAATTTTGATAAAAAACGTTTGAAATGGTCAAACCACATTTTAATATTTTGGCACTGATCGAATCTCCCACATTCCTACACAAAGATGTTGCAGTGATATTATACTTAGTACTTACCACAGACCGTAAACACAACTTCGTGCAATGACTTCATAACAACAATTTACAAACGGTGCGGGTTTCTTAAAATTTCTTGAAAAAATATTACAAGGTTGCTGGAAATGAATCAATGTGTATCGGATTATGAAAAGTGATTTGTTTTAGTCATAAGGTAATGCACAGCGTATGATATTTGCAATAATAGCGATTAATAGCTGATCTGTTGATGAATATTTATAACACTTTTATAGATAGATGAGACAACAGTAAATCACATTCGAGCTACAAATCTTAACACAAACGTCACAAAAACAGATTGTTTCAATTGTTGGTTAAAACTTTCTCAGGACTTCGACGCTCTGCTATATTTTCTTGGAAGATCGCTGGGACCAGAACCGTTTTTTACACTTCAGTTTTTTTTATAACAAAAGATGTGTTGCAAAGTAGTGTAATAATTTTAACAACTTTGTTGAAAGGTTATTCAACAAACTCGATTAATGCATCAAGATCAATGTACAAATGAAAGCTTGTCGCTTGCTTATGAATTCACAACTCCTCACTTTTCTACTTGTACCTTGCTAAAACAGCTATTTGTAATATTTTACACTTTCTTGGCTTTTTTAGCAAGGTTTCTTTTTTCTGGCCTCGGTGTAACTGCAACTGTTTTTCGGGCGTTGGGCTTTTTTTTAGCATCAAGCAGGGAAATTATTTCCTTGTTTTGAGCTCGCTGAATGCAGAAATGTTACGGCTACGCTGCAGTCCGTATCTTTTATAATCTGGCACTGAAAATGAAATACGAAAAACGTGCGTATCACTGAGACAGAACAGCTTGCGTAAATTTACATTTTTGAGACTTTTTAACGTATGTATGTGTTGTAACTGTGGCGCACAATCTATTTTATTAAATTAGTTGGATTACCCTATTTTGCCAGGACTGGTTTATGATATTGTCTTATAAACTTATTTTTTTGTTATTTATTTAGGTGTTTAGTTTGACTTTCGTTTAGCTTTGCCTTTAACCGAGGTTAAAATAAAAAGTAGCTCCAGGTAATCGAAAATTGGCCATTTACAGCCTTTTTCATTTTAAATCAACATGATTTCTATTTTTGACACCGCTGTTCATTTTCCAAATTGTACCAAAGTTTGCAGCAGCTAGGTGGCGTTCGTAGTTCTATTCTACATCAACAAACAGTAAGATAAAGTGATCAACTAAAAGTGACAACCGTTGCATTGGAGAAAACTAATACTATTAGCGTTAAATACTAAGTTAATAAAGTGTAATGACTTCCTATCCTTCAAAGTCTGTGATATGTCGTATTTGTATTATGAAATACATTGCAATTCCTTCATTTTTTACTGTTGTTTTTGCAGTTTCATTTCGGACAACGATTTACAGAACTGTTACTTCAAAAAAGATTAATTTGGTGCAAGCGTTATTGCATTTTCCCAACAAGTGTATTTCTATGCAGTCTATATTCTACTATCTACACACAGCGGACACTACACACATTGTTTGGACGCACATTCAATTTCATTATTAATTGATTGAGTTTCGCTTTTAGCAGCATGATCGTTGCTTACTTCACAGTGTAGATTCTAACGATCTGTTTTAACCTGATGCTGCGAGTACGCATGGACTTCTAAATAGTAGCACCTGGACTGGACACGCAGTGGCCAACATGTGGCCTAACAGTTGGTACAAGAGTTGGCCAACAGTGGGCCAACAGGGTTAGTTACTTGGCTGTTGGTCCACTGTTGGTCAACCGTTGTACCAACTGTTTGGCCTCATGTTGGTCACTGCGTGTCCAGTCCAGGTGCTACTATTTAGAAGTCCATGGAGTACGTTATGACGAATGGTGTTGCATACAGTGAGTGGTTCTTTAATGTGAGTGGTTCTTTGGTTTAGCTTGAGGCTGCCGGCTGTTGAGTTTCTGTGCTGTTAGGCGCTAGTGCTGTGAAATTTTGTTGAATCAGTTGTTAGTAGATTAGGTGACGTAGTTCTTCCCTTTCGGCACGATTGTGAATTTTTGGATTTTGTGTGCCTTCATTGTTAATGTCAACTGGCTGGCAGTTGTAACGCGAATTTGGATTTTTAAACTGTTTTTATCGTTGATTATGATAATCTTCGTTCTCCGGTTGAGTGAGCCTCTTTTGAGCTTTTAATTCAATAATTTAAATTTTAATTTATTACATTCAATTTACCTACGTAAGTAATTTAAAGATTTCATTGTTCTATCAACAAACTTCTGCGCTATGTTGTATGTGGGTCTGCTACTATTCGGTGAGTCCGATTCGGTGAGTCCGATTCGGTGAGAGCCTTTTTCGGTGATTTTTTTGAATTTTTTTTTGAAAATTATCGGGTACCGTAGCCTAATTAAAACCCCAAAACCTCAAACCCCCTAACCCCAAACCCCCTAACCTCAAACCCAAAAAACCCCCAAAACCCCCAAAAAAAACCAAAACCCCCAAAAAAACCCAAAACCCCCAAACCCCCAAAAAACCCCAAACCCCCAAAAAAACCCAAACCCCCAAAAAACCCTAAACCCCAAACCCCCAAAAAAAACCAAAATCCCCAAACCTCCCCAAAACCCCCAACCCCTATCCCCTAACCCCTATCCCCTATAACGGCAATAATAATTAGGCTACGGCGCGCAATAATTTAAAAAAAAAATCACCGAATAGGGCTCTCACCGAAAAAGGCTCTCACCGAATAGGGAACTCACCGAATCGGACTCACCGAATCGGGCCATTCCGGTTGTATGTAGCCTATGTTTTGAAAATGTCGGTTCTAGCGTTTTGGGATATTTTATATTTAACCAGTTGAAAGCATTCTTGTGTGTATTTACATGTGAGGCAATTTGAGTAAATTGAATCACTATTATTAAGGGTCTGCTACTATTCGGTGAGTCCGATTCGGTGAGTTCCTAACCTCTAACCCCTAACCCTAACCTTAAAACGGCAATGATAATTAGGCTACGGTACCCAATAATTAAAAAAAAAAATTGAAAAAATCACCGAATAGGGATCGGACTTACCGAATCGGACTCACCGAATCGGACTCATCGAAACGGGCCATTCCGATTATTAAAGTAGCCTTTACAGCCTGTTTCCCCCTTTGCGGGAGCGTCAAAAGTTGCCGATATCTCGGTCATTACAAGTAATCGAGTGATTCTGATGTCTGTAAACCTCCATTCTGACTTCTCGATGTTAGAAGAGTTGCAGATCCTAAATTTACTGAGATCTATGTATTGCAGGATGCAACCAAACGAATAAAATTAGTAAAAAATAATCGGGTTTGGCAGCAAAAAATGATTTGGTTACCAAACCTGATTGTTTTTATTTGCTGATCTTGGTCATTATCTGAAGTTTCATGGTAAATATTTTGATTCTTTTCATTCGTAGAACAATTTGGACTTTGGGTTTTTATCTCCAAGCATGGCCATTTTTCTAAGTTTAAAAGGATTGATTTTTCATTTTTAAGCCTCAGTATAAACATTACATCTTGTCTCATGTATAAGATTTAAATCTTGAAACCTGTTTTGGTTGCTATAAACCGATAGGAGCATCACGTCCTTGCACATGCATTTCAACTAGAATAAATGCTCTTTTTACAACGCTTCAAGGTCTGACAACGTTGAAACAACGTAAAAAGGGCAATTTTTGCTTGTTGAGATTTGTGATTTTTGGCGAACCCGTTGTTTGTTCATTCAGCAACAAGTGACGCAAGAAGGACTAGAATTAACCTTCGACCATTTGCGGTCTCAGTCGAACTTTGTTCATCTTCAGATTGGCACGAATGTAATTCGACGACGGCTTTGCTTAATCACATCTTATCACATCTTCCGAAGAAGATTTACTCAATTTTTACTAAGCTTGACTAATTTTATTAAGTTTGTTGCTGAAATGTTTTAAACTTTTGTGTAGTGCTTCTAGCCCTGCAAAGTGGAGTGCTGATTTTGTGACCTCTAAAGGTATTTGATTTCCTGTTTTTTGTTTCAATAAGTAAAATTTTTGGTGTGTTATTGTAAAACTTTGAAAAAAAACAAACCATTAATTGACTACGGATAGTTCTATTGCATCTGCTTACTAATGTCATTTATACGCTAATTTCGCAGAGCACATGTGGTGTGCAAGACTTTCGGAGTCGCAAAATATTGACTTTTTTTAATAGACAGCAAATTATGAGTGATACAAAGCACCGGTGTGAATACAGTATACTGTATCAATATATTTATATCCAGTTGTGCACGAATTTTGTTTTACCTTAATCACTTTCCCACGAAAGCCTCAACTAACGAGGGGAGATATAATTCATGTTTTACTTTGTTCAAATGAGCTGACTTGTGCGTGGTTTCTCTACGATTTGAATTTTTTGGTCTGTGTGTTGGCTAATTCCACCGTGGAAACTCTTTGCAACGGAATAGTTGAATATATGATGCAGCAGCTGGGAAATTTTACAAGCCGAATAAAACATTGTATACATAAAAGGTCAAATATTTATCAGGCATTGTGACCTCTTGTGATCTGGTTAGAGATAGGTAAAATTTTCTTATTAATTAGTAAACTCGTGTGTATATAGATATGCGGTCTATGTAAACTATTTCTACACACGGTAGACGTTTATTAATAGTTGGTTGTTTTTCAAACGCTTTTTTGAATGGACGTAGTTTGATGAAAGTATTTAAACTTGCAGCCAATATCTGTAATTTCCTCTTTACCAACAGCATCTTGACTTGTTTTGGTAACTGTCCACCAAGGGACCACGAAATAGTTAACGATATGCTTCTTTTTTTCTACAGACTAACGACGCGCGTATGGTCTTAAGTCACATTTGAACAAAGAATATGTTCAATAATTGATTGATTTACGATAACTGCAAATAATAGAATAGATACAAAAAAATGTTTTACAGTAACTTAAGCAATAACAACATAAACCAATTATCTCTTGTCATGACAACAGAGAATACGACTGAGTGTTGCGATAAAAGCGCATTGTTCATTTTCTTACTGACCTTTTATCTCATAAACTAAAAAATGCCAAAGTATGCGGAGTGGACGATAATGAAAGTAGACAACTCGCAGCTTAACTTGCCAAACTTGTTTGTACCTGTTTATTCAAGTTTTTTTGGTGTAGTGGAATACGCATTTTCATTAAACTCTTTTACTTAGTCATCTGTGCTTTATCTTACAGTGTAAGCCCATTCGGTGGCTTAGTGGTGAGAGTGTCTGCCATTGAATCGCTATGCATGGGTTCGATGCCCTGTTGAGTCATACAAAAGACTTTAAAATTGGCATGAAATCTTGTTCCTGCTTGGCACTCAGCAAAGGTGTGAGTCCCAGATAATTGCGCCTCAGTACGGCTGCGCTGACGCGGTCTGCTTTGCAAAACGCTGAGATCAACGCATATCTGCGATACGGCGCAAATTAGCCCATTATAATTTATACGTAACCTGATGGGACTACAATTAATATTTATTACCGTATTTTAGCTGTCGACGAAAGAAGTTGGTAGTTTTAACAAACGCAACTTATATTACTCGGCTTAGGCCGCAATTTCTATGTTGATATTTTAGTTTACATTCTCCCGAATAACGTGTGTTGGAGTCTTAGAGACTTGAGAACAGTCTCACTCAATTTTTATGCTCCAGCCTCCACTTACTGAGATTGCGTCGTCACATCAGGTCTTGTCAATTTAGAAAATCAGTTTACTAATATTTTGACAGCTGGACTGAACTGATTACTTATATGCAAAGTGAACTGAATCAAAATCGTAATTGTGTAGCTCTTATTGATTTTAGAGTTTTCTTTACATTTTGAACGAAACTCGGTATGTATTGGCCACGTTAACACCGCAATACGAAACTTTTCCTTTTACTTCACATTCTTATTCTTCTCGGTAGAAAAATATTTATAGCTTACTAAGATTGTTGTAAACTAAAGCATTGGTTTACCAAACTACAGCCAAGTTCGGTAACTTTATAATTTTACAGTATTCGAAATAATTTTTACAAACATAATTAAACAACTTAAGCGGTAAAGTTGTATATTTCCAACCACAGTTGTGTTTTTTCATCGTTTCAACTTTCTAAACTTTGAAGCGACTTTGCTTGGAAATGCGCATGATTCTGCGCCGCAAAAATTTATTTAAAGAAAAAAAAGTTTGACTTCGACGGGCGTCGAACCCTCGTTCTCACGATCACTAGGCAGAGGATGAAACCACTGAACCAACCGTGTTAACGAGAAAATGTTCCATTCACACGGTTTTCATACAAACCTTTACCAAAATATGTAAATGAGACAGAAATCTCGTGGGAAAAAAAATTTCGCTTCCCGGACAGCAAAGCAGCCGTTTTTTTTACATTGATTCAACGTCTAGGTTATTGCATTCCATGACAATTGCGTCAGCAGAGAATTGACGTAAAATAACCGCATCTTAATATTTTGTTTTTTAGCAACATAGTCGTGATATAACGGAATGTTTCTTGACATTAATAATTGTGTGGTGCCAACAAGGTCAAAAAGAGTGAAGCTTTTTTGTTGAAAAGCGGCAATTTTTCCAAGAAATTGACAAAGCAAATTAGAATATTCAGTGATTTAATCCTCTTTTGATTTGCTGTAGTGGTCAACATTGTATAATCACCGGTTGCAAATGTAGATACGAGCACGCCCCCTCATCAAGGTCTGCACTACTTATCTGTTCATTGTTTTTTCACGTCGGTTTCCCATTTTCTGGTATTGTCTGATAACTTTTTGTGTGACATGAATTTGAGTTGTAGAAGACGCAATCTTGTGTTGCCAAAGATAATTTTGATTGTTGAAGTTTTACATGCATTATAAAAAGCTCTGGTCTTGGTGGAAAGTTGTTCTAGTTTAGAGCCCATAGCGAAATGCGTTAAGGTGCGTCTACACGAGAAAGTGTTCTTGCTTAGAAATTCTTGCTTAAGCTAGTGATTAAGCTCGTTTCGTCTACACTGGCAACCTCGACGAAGATTTTGCTCGCTTGAATCGCGGTCACGTGAGTATCTAATCTCCAATGACGTCACGTTTTAAAAAGTTTGCGCCAAAGCATAGCAGTTCGCGCAGCAGAGTAGACCAAGCAACTGACTGTTCTTTAACCATTTGAAGTTGTTGCAGTCTTTCAGTCATGGCTTCCTAGAAGTTGTGTAAAAAATGCTGCAAAAAGCGAAGGATGCAAACCAGCAATTTACTGCTTATTGAAGCATTCAGACACCTCAGTGAGGTTGAAATGTTGGAAACAGAATTTCGTGTCAGTGTGGGTGACTGGTAACAACCAGCAAGATCATTCCTCCGCTATTTTTATTACCCAGTGTACAATGGCAATGGTTTTCTGCTGAGATCCTGTTTTGGATTTGAAATTGGAAAATATTGTGCTTTCTATGGGCTATTTCGAGTACGGTCACCGCCAGTTCAGCCCGCAACATTAATAAGAACGGGTTCTTGGGATCAAAACTTAACGAAATCCTTAACGATACCGCCCTGCCCTGTCTGGATACTGAGCTGAGAGGAGACCTGAGATTTTGGCGGGAAAAACATTTCTAAGCAAGAGAACTCACTTAAGCGCCCAGTTTTTCGCTCTGGAGCGTATTTTTTCTCGACGGCTCGCTTACTCGCCCATTTTCTTAAAAGTAAGCGGCACAAACTGCGATTAACTTAAAGAAACAAGAAGTTTGGCTAGCTTAAGCAAGAAAACAGTCGTCGTGTAGACGCACCTTTAGGAAGCTGGTTATTAAACGAGCCACTACACGATGGTTTCACGTTGCAATTTGGCGTACACATTCTTTATGGCAGTCCGATTCGCCACTGACCTGGTGGTGTTTACTCTACTTATTTTAGGATGTATAGTTTGGTCCACTACGCAATTTCTATGCTCTTTTAGGCTGAATGTTTAGAGCTGCACGCTCGTTTGTTTCTGACATTCTTTACTTTGCATATCTTTACAAATCTGTTAGTGGTTTGATCTGATCTGATGTCATTAAACTTGCATGAGTTCAGACAAAACTATGTTTGTTGTTTAGACTTTTAAAGGATTAGTTACGCCTTGTAACGCCCAAGGACAATACTCAACACCAGTGCTTAACTTTTTAATTCTGTTTTGTGAAAACACAAGCGTTCTAGGTTGTTTGTCAACTCAAACCAGTCTTCTCGGGTTCTCATATAAGGCTGGCTATCAGAAAAGTTCAAAATCCGTATCAAACCGTGTGATTGTGAATACATGTTGAATTGCGAAGCATCTGGGCCACTCCAATTTTTACTGCGTCAAACTAGGAACGCGCAGCTCCACTTTTCCTGAGCATTGGAAGGGTCAATTCCCAATTTGACAATTTTTTACGCTTAGCTACTAGCTTTTCAACAGATTCTTCGTTCTTTATTTTTTCTTTCGTGCTCAAACGATTCTCATTGTGTGTCCAACCTATCTTGAAGTTATGAAAACTAAATTAGACTCTTCATAGCAAACTATCATAATGCACAACATGTGTTCAAGGATTAATTACGCATGAGCAAAACTATATGACTAAAGATAAACGTTTTTTCTAATAAAACTGCAGTAAGTTTGACTGACATATGCTAGTACATGCTAATCAATGTTCCACTATCAAGTTGTTGCATGTACAATGCGATAACGTAATTCCGTCAACACAACACATCATTTAATGAGCCACAACATGTTATTATTAGTTTTAACAATTTTGATATCACAAAAATACTTTACATTAATGAAACATTCACATTAAATAGATTTTTTTACCATTTTTTATAGAAAATAATAATGTCAGTGGCCATGTCTAAAATTGATTCAAACTTATTAAAACTGGAAAAATATGTTAAACTCATCAACGTGCATGCTATCAGGACCTTAGATTTACTAAGCGTGTTGTCTCAGTCGGTTATAAACAAGAAAGGGGTTTGTGACGACAGATGCTTCGTTGAATTTTCAATCATATTTAAGTTATATAAGACTAAAAATCGATTGCTTTTTTGCGAACGAACGTCATTTTTACATTGCAACTTGTGCGTGTCCTGTGCGTTGCAGACTAGCAAAAGCTATTAGTTCATCAATAACACGAATAAATCATTTCATTGGTTATTTAATCATAAAAAGTTTTGTGGGAACGATAAGTTGCAGAAAATATATTGGACATGTTATACCTTCCGCTTGTTGCTATTAATGCGCGTAGCTTGACCAGTGATGCATTAATTTTTCATATAGTGCCCGCAGTTAATAAACAACAACCTTTAGCAAAGACAAGAAGACTCACTCACTGTATATTGAAATTCCATCCGTGCTTGGTACAAACCATCCTGAGATGAGTGCTAATAAAACTGGTACCAGCACTTTCTTCGTCATAGCACTTGAACGGTGTAGGCTACGTTCGATTAAATATCACTGATCTTTACAAAATCTTTTTGCTATGATAACGTACGTTTTGTTGCAAATCGCTAGCTTATATACGCTGAAAGCTAAAATAAAAAAATATTGGGCACATTTTGATTTTCAGGTGATAACCTAATCCGTACTTAAGAATGACTAAACACTTCAGACTAAAATACGCTCTTTTTCACAATGACACTGTTTTGTGACAAGTACTTTTTTCTGGCACAACGCCCTTTTTGTTGTATCTCGTTGTCTTTGAATTTTTGTTGGAAGATCTTTCCATTTTTACTGAGTTTTAAACAGTATGAGTATTCTTCTCGGTTTTAAAAGTTTCCAATTACTCTCTAAACAGCAGCTAGACGTGCTGTCATTTTTATGTTTTAAGAATTACCAAATAGTTACACCCTTCTCCGTTGTCACAGATATCATCATCGAAAGGCGAGTTCAAAAGCGAAAGTTATTGCCGCTAACTGAATTACACCCAACACCAAATATAATGTCAGTTATCACAGTCGTCTTTTATTATCATGCACAACACTGTCATAGCCCGAAGGTTACTGAACTCTCAAATCCAGCATTAAAAGCAATTGACTGCAATTTTAGAGCTTTCGTCTGCGGTCAAGTCGGTAATTTAAGTATATTGAAATTGACTTTTTTGATAGAAAAGCAAATGTGGTATCATAATCATTTTTTAATTAACAAAATCATAATAAATCTTTTCCGCAAATGGCCGACCTGTTTTAATAGCAGTGTCGCCGCTTCTCCTAACTTCTGATTGACAGACCTTAAAATGGAAAAGCGTAAATTTGCGACTATTTAGAATTTTAGATGTTTATTAAAATCTGCTGTATCAAAAGTGTCATTTTTAATGGATAAAGATTTTAATTATGATTGGTCACAGTGAAGGTGTTGGCTCTCAGGTGTGCCTGTGTTTGTGTACACGTTGCTGCATGTATTGAGGTGAGGCTTATCAGAGCGCAACGTTTAGATGAAACGCCAGTTTATGGTTACATGATATTGCCAGTTCTCGCAGTCATCACCGTTCCATCCCAAATGTACGTTAACGTCCAAGTCACTCCGATATAACCTGAAATGGGAGAGCTCTCCGACTGTATTCACATCACACGTGCAAAGATAGAAAATGTATGTTAGTGTTTGTTATGCCAGCATTTTCTGGAGATTTTAATTGCAAATTTTTACTTAGTAATAAGGAATTTTATTTTGTCATGTTTAGGAAACAAAAACTTACGTAGAGTTTGGAAAAAGATCATTGTTAATCCATGGATAGAGTGATAAATTTATTGTTTTGATTAATTTTTTGATGATTAGCCTACATAAGTTGTTAGTTTATTTTGCAAAAACAATTTAGGTAGAGAGATAACTTTTTTAAATCATATACAGACATAACTCAGCAACAACATTACATTTAACATTATAAAAATAAAAAAACAATAAGCGAACGTTTTCGGCTAGCCATACAGCCCTTTTCAAGCCTATAAGAAAGACGTTGTATTTAAAAGAAATACTAAAGAATCATACAGTATCACATCAAAAATATGGTCAAATCTAAACATTTGAGAAACTACTTAACTAGTTCACACAAAATGATAACTGAAAAATTACGCAACACAACGGGTCAAGTATTTGAGAGGTGTTTCTGAACAATTAATTAATTTTTCCTCTCAAATACTTGACCCGTTGTGTTGCGTAATTTTTCAGTTATCATTTTGTGTGAGCTAGTTAAGCAGTTTCTCAAATGTTTAGATTTGACCATATTTTTGCTGTGATACTGTATGATTCTTTAGTATTTCTTTTAAATAAAACAGATTTCTTATAGGCTTGAAAAGGGCTGTATCACTAGCCGAAAACGTTCGCTTTTTGTTTTTTGTTTTATAATGTTAAATGTAGTGTCGTTGCCGAGAGTTATGTCTGTTTATGGTTATTTTGAAAAGCTGTTGATCATCCTATGAGAGAAGCCCTGATGTGTAGTGGATACTTGATATATTGGATTCCCTTTCTCGGGATTTACTTGGTTCTAGACATAAACAAACTGTTTGAAGTGCCGAGACGTGTAAATTCTATGCGCTGCACACCATCAGGGGATTCCAAAAAAATAGCACCATTTTGAAATGTTGAATTTCAGAACTTGGGCCAAATTTTGAAGATTTTTTCTTCATAGTTCAGCTTGTTTATTTATGTTCATTAAATACTAGTCTGTAGTGTTCTAAATATGCGATAAAAAGACTTCTCAATAACTCTACAAGTCTACAAAGACTATCCTTTGTGAAGTGGACACTCAATTGTTTTGATTTTTTTAGGCTACTCGTCTTTCACCAGTACTTTCCTACTGTTTAGAAATGACATTTGCTGTGTCATGCATTCTTTAGCAGTGAGAGCAACGTACTGCTCAGTGAACACTAAATACTTATATCACGGCTACTGGTACTTCTATTAAAATCTTTTTGCTTGTTTTGGGACAGCAAGGAACTACCTGTTGGGTATGCTACCGAACAGTTAGTTTTGTTGGGATGCCCGCTGTCATTTTTATATGCGTTTTTTTGCCATTAGTTTTTAGAAAACATCTGACAACTATGAAAACACACACTCTCATACATTACGTGACTTTAAAGAGTGAATTATCCTTTAGACGAAGATACATTGCCATTTAGAAATAGTGTAAGGTGTTAAACGTTATTTATTCAATACTCAATAGCATATGTTTGTTTATTGCTCACTTGCTTGGCATTATTTATCATTTCACGTTTAATATGTTGAATAGGCTATAGGGGGCTTTGTTACATTATTTTAGTTCATAAAGCTTTGGTAGAGAGTTTGCTTTGTTGAACCATAGAGAAATAAAACAAAGTAACTTCAGCGGGTTTAACATGATGTATTACATACACAAATATAACATAATTAAAAACAAACTCTAACGTTTTCGACACGTACGTGTGTTCTCATCAGGAATTACATATCTGCAATAGGCTATACATAAAATGAAAATTGTAAGGTAAATTTGACTTTGCACGTAACTGTATACTAACGACACTCCAGACTGAAAAGCACAAAGTTTGTGTAAAAATATCATTGTAATATCAAAGCAAGTGTTGCATAATCGTAATATATTTGTGTAAGTAATCGTAATCTAAGTACATTGAGGGTTTTCGTGGTCGACCGAATACCGAGACCCTTAGAGGCTACAATACGTATCCCCTACTTAAGGTCCCTGTTCCAGGTGTCTACTGTTTATTTGTTAGCCTAGTCAAGTTTATTCCATCAAAAAATATAAGTTCTTTTTAACACTAGACGCCTTGAGACGTTGAACCAGCGTGCAGAGAACTGATTTTCTGGCTCAGAAGTTTGTCCTGTGCTAGCGTGATGGTATGACGTAGCAGAATTATATAATCGTTTTTTGGAAATGCATCAGCTATTTGGCAACACCGGCTGTCGTCACCATTTTTTAAACATTTGTTGACTTTTTGTGGCTATGTGAAGACGTCTAAATTTACACCTCTGTTGACATGCAAGAGCAGGCTAAATGGAACTCACTTTGCGTGCGTGATTATTTCGTGCTGAAGGACTAGTTTGGTACTGACCCTACAATGTCTGTTTACATGCTGACGCATTTTTCGAGAGTTTTTTTTAAAGAATTTTTTAAATTTCCATCATATATTAAGATTTAAAAAGTTTTATTTGAGTTGTTTATGTAGATTTGTATTTAAGTGTATCTGTGTAAATCTGCGTAACGTGATGCAAAATAAAACATCTTTCCACTTGCTTGCGTTGCATTGAGACATCACTTGATGTGTACAATCCGATGTGTGCTTCCTGACGATTCTCCCAGTAAAATTCCTTCTTGTCACACCGATTCAACGTCTGCAGACGTTAAACTAGCGTAAAAAGACAGATTTTGCAACCTGGATAGTACCTTAGCAAGCATGTGTTGCTCCTCAGCCTTGGCGTATCCAGATTTAATCCACTTACTTGCATCGGCAAGTACGCCACTCGAAACGACGTCAGTTCGACACCGCTCAAGAGCATGCATTCCCGTCCGCACCTTCAACTACCGAGCGTAAAGCTTGGATGTGCGACAACCTTACTTGCAACTGTGCATAGTGTGCAATACTTAGCTTGTGTCTGCTGCTGTGCAAACCCAGGACAGTTCCTTATTTCGTAATATGTGGGATCAGTGCAATGGTGACAAAGTTTTCGTGGCTGATATTGTCTTTTATGGCTATTCTATAGCCTACTGTTGTACAATGTATAATCCATTCCTCTTTATTTGATTTCAATCAGTCTATTTGACTCGTCGGTTGTACTTCTACAGAAAACGAAAGCTAGTTTATGTGTGAAACGCCATGCTGTGTTTTTCCCAATATTTCTTGTTCCGTTGTTGAGATTCCAATATTGGGAGGATTGGACCATTTTTTAAAATGCCACTAAACGAAACAGAAAGTCTGCTTGTCAAAAATGACATTAGGGTTGCTGCTTTTCAGCCACTGATACATACTACAAGAACCTTCTGATGATCTTAATTAGGGTAAAACAAGCTGTGTAAAGGTTTTTAGCTGACTAGCAACTATATTTGATATATATATTTATCTATTAATATATTATAATTATATATTATGTGTTATATATACTATATATTCGATAACATTACCATTTATGGTGTGGTAAGGTAAACCTTCGACCCCAAATGCTAAAGAATACGATAAGACGACGACAACGACGAATAACAATCGTTGGATAAATATAACGTCACACGAAGATGACGAATCATGCTCCTGCGCGCTTAAAATAAAAGCAGCCAATAAAACAAGTCATATGATAAAGTAACTGTGTTCGGTGAAATAGAATGTATTGGGACCGTTTCAAATACAATAATAAGCTTGTCATAATTAATTTGAAGCAAAAATGTTTTGCGACGTCTATTTTTCTGTCTATCCCGTCCATTTGTTTTCAGAGTTTAATAGTCCGTATTTGAGATGTCTCTTATTGCACATGGCATCACTTTTCGTCTCAATTGTTGGGTCGCATATTTCTTTAAATCGCATTATTTGCTCTTGGCCAAAAACGATTTCATCGCTACGTTTGTCTACGTGTCTTCATTCGCCTGTGTTTGTCCATGCAATCTGTCGCTTTCAGTACAATTTCACCACATTTCGTGAGAGCATTACGCAAGTAAAACTTCCGGACGATTCACCCACATTGTACAGGCTTGGTTTGTCGTTTTTTCTTGTAAGACATATTTCTGTTTTAATTTTTGGTTACCAGTTATTGATATCATGTATCATTGAAGTTTTAGCATTCATTATGTTTCTCATAAGATTAAAAACTAAAGAAGTAGCCTACACAACACTAATATGTGAGAGCCTATCACAGAAAGTTTCTTCTTTGCAATGCCCATTGCCCATCAAACGTTATTCACAAAAGGTTATTGCCCATGACATATGAGGGAGGCTAGTAGAGATGTAAATGCAAAAAAAACGAACGTTTTTTTTTTAAAAAAAACGTGTTTTTTTAAAAAAAAACTTGGGCCAAAAAAAACACTCGTTTTTTGTTTTTTTTTGTTTTTTTTCATATTTTTCTGGAAAAGTTGCAAATTTTTTACAATTTTCAGCTTAGTTTCATTATAGTGCTCTTGAAAAACATTAAACTGGTAAAAATGGTTTTATGGTTGTGCTGAAATTACTAAGTGTTTGTGCAATGTGCATGGCAGCAGCATATGTTTTTTGCATAGTACTACGTTGTTTCGCTTTCTTCTTCATTTTCAGGCATGTTTGTGGCAGTAGACCTGACAAATATTGGATTAATGCAATTTGATACATGACATAGCCTAATGTAGATGAGTTAATCTCTTTTTCCTTTTTTGGAAGTTTGCCTACGATGTTAGTATACCAGTAGGCTACTGGTTATTCTTGTACACACTCAATGGGTTGACGAAATTTTGGAAAAAACAAGACGGCAGTATTCAGAACACACATTACCTTGTTTGTGGTAATTTACTAATGCAAGCTATTGAAAATGGCATGTTTAAACATGTTTTTTAACTGATAGCTTAAAAACGATGTACTGTATATGCTTTATAAATGTTGAAACATAAGTATTCTTTTCGTGTGTTGTAACTTGTAACGTCTTAGACACTTTGTCATTGATGCCTCTTGCAGATCATTTGTGACATAATGCAAGAGATCTTATCACTGATATTTTTAGCTGTCAAAAGTAAGTGTATTTGTCAGAAAAGGTTTAGGGTAATGTTCCTTTCAAATGCCCACCACCCATGTTGACTATATATTGCTAGTAACTACCAACCCTGAATAAAGAAATTTTCACTTTAAAGTGGAGTTTTTCAGCACTGCTCAGTGTTCACATAGCATAGTGAATAAATGCTTCATAATACTTTTCCTGACAAGTATAAAGTTTTACCCATTTTCCCGCAGTGCAGGATATTATAAAACAAACATCAAAGATGAAAACTTGTTTTATTTGGGAACTAGGCCAACTACTTTTTGAGATAAAAAGAAATTGACCTCTTGTCGTTACGCACCAATAAAACCATGATGCGCAACTTTAAAAAAGATTTTTTTTGGTAGAGGAAAGATTGACAAAAAGTTTGGCAAAAACAGAAAAGTGCGAAAGTCTCAAAGTCCTGCAAACTACAGTACAGTAGTTTAAATTGGATGGATTAAGTGCAACATACTTCTTTTAAACATGTCTATGACAGCACAATGGTGTGATTAAGGGAAAACAAACATGACTATGACATCACAAAGGAGTATTGAACCTCTTCAGGAAAAATAAAAAACATCAAAATGTTTCCGTCTTTCACTGCATTTAAATGTGATTTGGGCTAAAAGTTGGGACTTTAGCACTACACTGCTTTTGCCAAACTTTTCATCAATCTTTCTCTACCCAAATAAAAAAAAAAATTTTAAAGTTACGCATCATGATTTTATCGGTGCGTAACGACAAGAGGTTAATTTCTTTTTATCTCAAAAAGTAGTAGCCAAAGTTTTAATGTTCATAAACAGATAGCCCACCCAGAAAACATGGGGGTAGAACTAAAAATTATCCAAATATGTGGAGCGGTTCTTGAGATATTGCCGTTTTCTATTGCTCCTTGTTTATGAAGCCACCTAGTGGCTAAGATTATTTCTCATATAACTCGAGAACCGCTTGTGTGGTTTTCATCAAGTTTGTACCAAATGCACATCAACTGGAACCACCTCTTGATGTTGTACTGGAAAAGGTGTGGTGTGCTGGTCAAAAGTGCCTTTGTGAAGCAGAGAAACAAAACACTGATCACCTGGTCCTAACATGCCCATTAACCAAAATCCCAGGTGGCTTCGAAACTGTACACGAGTGTGGTGCTGCATTTAACAACTGGCTGGACCAAATTACAGACAATACTTGGGATGTGCCAACCATAGGACATTGTTACTACTATTTGAGACAATGAGAAATCTTTATGGCTCGTGTGTTGAGAGACTTGAGATCTACAAAATTGCAATGAAACAATACACCAGACATAATAGTCTGATTTGAAATAAGTTATACGAGTTATGAGACTGTTTGTTTGTTGAAAGAGACGTTATTGCAA
Organism: Aplidium turbinatum; assembly: GCF_918807975.1. Classification (NCBI taxonomy): domain Eukaryota; kingdom Metazoa; phylum Chordata; class Ascidiacea; order Aplousobranchia; family Polyclinidae; genus Aplidium; species Aplidium turbinatum. The sequence goes on from NC_137472.1 coordinate 55,477,791, forward strand.
TGAGTTTACCCTAATTGCTGCATATTGTGACATTTAATGTCAAAATAGGTAAAAAAACAAAAAAAAAACGAATAAAAAACAAGCTCGTTTTTTTTAAAACAAAAAAAACCGTTTTTTTACATCTCTAGAGGCTACATGTGAACAGACATATGAATTTTCTTCAGCAAGATTTGTGTTTTTTTTCCGAAAGTCAAAAGATTATCAGCGTCAAGCGCTGTTCTCTGTGGTGTTATTTCTGTTGGTTTTGCGGTAAAAAGTGACCCTTGCTTACAAGTGCGGTTTGGCTTCTGTTGCGCACAAGTGAGCGGTGAGCCTTGCTTTTAAAAGTTCAGTACACTTACAAACGTACGTTGTCTTTTGTTGGCGTTGTACCAATAGGAGGGCACGTTTGTAGGCGCGGCTGCCGTGAGCGAGACACCCAATAATGCAACAACCATTTCCGAAATTTTATTTTATTCGAGACGGAAAAACGTAAAAGTAGAAGTAAGAAAAATTAATTAAGTTACTTTTTATCAAGTGTTTGCTACGCTATCAATTGTGCGTTATCTACCTTTGTAGCTTGCGTCACTCTGAAAGTTAATCAGTTTCCGCCACTGTTAAGAAATGTTAAATGAAACTGGGTTTTTTTTCGGTCATTGACCGATTTTTTAGCAAAATGTCCGAAAAATATATAGTCAATTCGGTCAAAATGTCCGAAAAAATATATAGTCAATTCTGTCAAAATGTCCGAAAAAATATATAGTCAATTCGGTCAAAATGTCCGCGTCAGCTACTCCCATCACATCAATACTTGAAGCTACAACTACTATCAGCTACTTGAAAGGAAATATTTTCATCAGAAAAAATGACCAAATTTTTTCAAGTCATTTCGGACAAATGACCGAAAAGTCTCAGCGAAAAAAAAACAACCCAGAAGTGAAGTACAGTATTTGGAGAAAAGTTATAAATTTTGAACTGCAGAATATTACGAACTATTCGTGTTGTTATGCAATAAAAGAGTCACAAGTAATTTCACGGTGATTTCTAGTTAGAACATAATGCTGTTTCTATGCATTGCTTGAAAAACTTTCCATCGGAGAACGTGTTTTGGCTTTCGTTAGAGTATTTTGTCAAATCAGGAATTTTTGCCAATCTTTGGGCAGTAGCCTCTCGTTGTTGACCTGTCCAGCTGTTGCTAATTAGCACTCCTTGAGTGCTGATATTTGCACAGCGATTTAATTTCTTTGCATAATTTATAAAAGAACTGATTTTGCTATATAATTAGGTGGATTTACGTCAAAATGGCGGTGGATACTGTGTTCTTTTAAAACTGCAATGTTTTTTTTGCAAATAAGGCATGCAGCAGTTGATACGACTTTAATTTAAAAAATATTTGTGCAGTCCGCTTTGAGCTCTCTGCCCTTCTGTCGTATATTCAGTTGTTTGATGCACTCATTTCGAAAGAAATTATTTCTAAAGAAATCGGGATGGAATGTTCAAAGCAGTTGTGGCGGGTCTAATTAGAAAACTCAACCTGCCGACTTAACCCCGCGGGTCGTAGTTTGCCTATGTTTGCTATAAAACAATAATAAGCAAAGGAAACAGGATTATTGCTGGTCGCTGGATGTGTCTAAATGGAAAGACAGTGTGGTAGAAGATCCTGAAACCATAGTAGTAAATGAAGAGTGCTGATAGAGTGGTGTGGAGAACTGCAACTTGCACCGGTTACCCACTTGAAGTGGGAATAAAGGCTGGAGGATGATAGAAATGTTTTTTTCGGACTACAACTGGAGGATGCCGGAGAGCAGCCAATGTTAAATCTTATCATCCAAGACACGCAGACTTTCTGATTCATGAAGTGGATGTCAACACGTTGAGGTTTGCTAAAACGATTCATGGTCGTGCTATTAGCTGTGGCGTTAACTTTAGTCCCGCCATTGACCGTACATCGATTTTATTCTGTAAAAGATTAACTTGGAAAAAGATAACATCAAAAAGACCGCTGGGAGTGGAATTTATTGGAATCCGACCTTTGTGACCGTGAGAAGTGGAGATCCGATTCAAAATCTGCCATGCGTGCAGCTATCCGCCAGTCATCCAGAGTGGGGCCTACGAGTGTAAAAACACCCGTAAGCTGCACGTTAAAAGCAATACTCAATGATGATTTTGATCTTTATTATCATCATCATCGACCAGTCTTGCCGCTGCTGGCAGATAGCCTCCACTTATGTTTGGAAACTTTTGAAATATTGTGGAAACATTTGCGGAGGCCATCTGCGATATATTGTTAATTAAAAACTGTTTTAAATATTTGGCTTCGTATAGTTTCTGTCTAGTTTCACGTCGCGTAGCAACGTCTGGCTGATTGTAAATGATTTCTTCGAAAACTTGAACGATGGAAATTTTTTCCAAAAGAATTATAATACAAGTTTCTCCCGATTTTTATTACTGCGGAACCAGTGCAGCGATGACTTTTATATTGAAGCGGCTCATTAAATTCATGACCAAACTAAATGGTCTTGTTGCGATATACCTTAACTACAATCTGCCACTCGGTTTGATAGCCTTTGATATAATTAACCGATAACAAATTTTTAGGCAAATTTTAGCTAATTTTGTTGTTTGCCATCCGCAGCATTTGCTGCCCACGTGTAGCCTACGTCCATACGCAAACACATTTGATTCGCTTTTTATTTTCACTTTACAAAATGTCATCTTGTTCTTGGGCTTTTAACCTAAGTTTTATGATGATGTGCCGTGTACCAATCGCGTAGCTGCATCACACATTGTGTAAAAGAGTTTCAGTATTGACACTGCTTATCAATCTTATGCCATCAGAGTTATCCACTTGTCAATATATTTTAGATTTCTTTTATGTGTATTGTTCTTTTTTCAGTACCTTTTCTTTAATGAAATGCACGAAATTGTCACCGTGTACTATTTCTTTGAAGAAACCAACTTATTCTTATTCGAAAAAACAAAGACTAAGTTACCCCAATTAGCTAAATTTTAGTTATTGCTTTTCATAAGTACCTCAATAAAATCTCAAGAGAAAGCGTCTATTTTGCTCATTGATTTAGTTATACCAGGAAATCAATACTATAATATGTAGTGGTTTTATTGTTATTACTTCTTGTTTTATATATATTTTTTAAACCTTGTCTCGCTTTATTCACTTGTTAATTAGCCATATCAACCAATTTCCTATTTTCTCATTCCACTTAACGATCATAACACAATCGGTTATTAATTACCTCGTTAGCGGGCTATTTGTTACGACTAAAACGTGCAGAATTCATCTACTGAGTATAAATTTCCACGGACTATATTTGAAATGGTGTAGTTGCAGTCAGGTAGAAATTAATAAACCATCTAATTTCGTACTAAATGAATTGCAAGAAGTATCTTTTGACAAGTGGTCAATTGACGAATTTGTCTGTAAATACCTAGTTACAAAAGGTTTTCACTGCAGTCAGTTCCATCACGTTTAGTTAGAAAACGAGTTGGACGTGTGACGTCATCGTAAGTGTATTCAAATAAGATACATATCCACCATTCAGACGACGCTTTACTTTCGGTTCAAATGAGTGTTACTTGTTTTCTGATTCTTAAATACTTCATTCAACTTCTTGGCCTGCAAGCTTTTCAAAACGTGATCAGTATAATGAAATCGAGCATACCTATTTAGTTTAATCAATTTTTACACGAGTTTTAAAGAGTTATTTTCATACGTTTGTCAGACCGCTTCATTTGTGACTGTACGTACTTCTTCCTATTTGCAAATCAAGTACTTTGTGATGTCATTAATGAAGTCATCGGACTGCGACTGCCAACGACATCAAACGTTAAAATTTCTGTCGTTCCGTCTATTTTATTTTTAAGTTCCAAGTTACTCGTGGTTTGTGGATCATATTTGTTAAAAATCTCTTTTGGTTTTTAGTATGCAGTTGAATTTTGGGTTTCAAATTTCAATATTATCCAGGCGCAGGGTAGAACCAGTAACCAGAGTTCACTTGCAACCAGTATAACGTTTTTGTCCTGTCCACTCTTACTCTCGGTGGTTAAAGGTTTACATCAGGGGCGTCCAACCCGTGGCCCGCGAGAAGGTTCTGAGTGGCCCGCGTGATATTTTTCGAAATGACATATCAACTCAATCGCCAACGTGATTTATGGCGAACTTACATTCCGATAAATTGGCATTTATTGTTTGCTTTCTTTCTCTATTACTCTATAATCCCTAGTGCATGGGGTGCGCAACTGTTCAAGTTAATTTTATTGTATCACAATGCACATTGTTACGCATCACATTTTCCACATTGTTACGTCCACCCTTTTCCACACAATAGTGCTGGTGCTTCAAGAGTCAGTCAATCAGCAATATTTCTTGCTTTTAGCGAGAGAAGTTCAAAACTTTCTATTGCTAGAATTTTACAAAAAAAATTGTTTCTTAAGAAAAAGATCAGAGGATTCATAGATTGGCAGTTTTCGTGACATCATTATTCGGCAGCACTTACTTGTGCGAGCAAGTTTTTCGTGGATGAACCTAGGGACAGCTGGACAATACATTACGGGACGCGCAACTCCGCTGTTCCGGCAACATCAGAAGGGTCAATTGCCAATTTGACATTTTTTACGCTTTGCTGCTGGCTTGCTTTCAACTAAACACCTTAAACCACTTTAAAACTAACTTCACTCTTCTTATACAACCCATAAAATGTACAAACACATTTCTAAGATTAGAATTTGGGTGTGAGGGTTTTAATTAGAAATTATCAGACAGTCACTTTTAAGATTACAAATTAGCAGTAAATACTCAAGTGGCCCGCGCAACCATTCGTAAACTACATGTGGCCCTTTGGCCAAAAAGGTTAGACAGATAGACACCCCTGGTTTAGATTAAGTAGACAGAAAGGCAAAAAGCCAATCTTTAATGTACCTTCAGCGTACCATCAACTGTTCTCAGTGTTCTGCTATGGACCCCGCCGCATGCTCTTAAGGGGTGCCAAACTGGCGCCCTTTGAAGAGTCGTGCTGAGGCTCTCAACAGTGGGGTCTAATATTGTGGCTGAATTTCACTGCACCTTTTCCTGCAAATCTGTGAAGCAGTGTAATAGCAGGATAACTTGTTCATTAGGCTAGATCTTGTGTACTTAAAGTTATAAAAACTCAGCAATATAAAATCACCATGTCGAGTTGTCTTTTTATTTCATACGCGCTGTTTGTCGTAAAACATTTCCGAACACCTGCCATTTTTTAGACGCACTGAATGTTTGTTTCTTGTTGGCATGCTATGTACTGTAGTTGTTAGCTGAAATAGACAAATTATATAATAAGTTTTTCTTTTGAGTAAACAGCAAACTTTTACTAATTCAGATCAAGCTATTTTTGAGCAATATTCTGATGTTTGACATATTGGGAACACAATTTATTGCTTAATATCTTGTTTTAGAGAGGGCTCTTGATTTGAAAAAAGTTGTTAAGATTTTTTGAAATGTTAGTTCTTTTACATGCAGAGTACACTTTACGGTAGTTGTTTTTTTCATGTATACACTCAAATTTTTGTTTTTTTTTAACGGACATATCAGGTAATCGATAAAAAATCCCCTAGGAAATATTCCCCTCGTGAAGTAGCCTATATCCCGGAAAATACCCCCCCCCCCCCTAAAAAAACAACACCTTGACAATGCCCATTGCCCATCCTAAGAATGTTTTCTCATAAAGTGCATTTGCCTAAGTGGATTTTTTTTTGAGGAGATGTTCATTCACTGTACATTCGACATATACTGTTCTCTTCTTAGGCCGAATAGGGTTAAATGTTAAAAAAGTTTTTTCTAGTTTTAAGCCATTAATTTTACAAAAAAATCTGGCAGTATTGTGCTAGAGATTGAACATTATTTTGTGTTTCTTTATGTTAATTGATCGAAACTATGTTTAAGTGCAAAAGCACCGTTTTTTTTTCTCTTTTCAGATTCTTTGTAACTGAATTCTCGTAACTAGGTCATATCTAACTCGAGCGTCCATAACTCTACTGTAGTCAGTTTTTGCCATATTTCGTTCAACATGTCAAGTGTTTACTTATTTACTATCTTTATGATATCTTCTTCAACAAACTCTTTTCGAAACAGGAATTGCACAATCTAAGCATTTAATTACAATTTATTAATTTTGATTTCTTATTTAAACAGTTTGTGCGACAAAAATGATTGACATAAATGACAAAACTTAAGTTTGCGTGGAAACAGTACTAGAAGTTTTGAAATCGTGTCGTGGTAATGGATATTATTACACTCAGTTTAAGAGTGACCTATCACCGATCTACCCTGGCTTGCTTTCAACCTCTCTTCATATCCTCTGTGTCTGCCAAATACTTTCCTCTTGATTGTTCTGTGACTTGAGATTCATTGTTCTTGTTTTTGTAATTTGGGTAGATTTGTAATCTGTTGGCTTTTGGACAAATCCACAACAAGGGTCGATTTTTTGCTGCAGTGGTTTGTGACCCCGACGATTTGCATTATTAATGATCTCATGTTGCCTGTAGACTGCTAAATTGGATTTCATTTAATTTTTTCCCTCCTATCTCGCCATCACATGTTTGTTGTGTAAGAAAGCTAATTACTCAACAATCCATTATACAGAATTAGGACCCAATCGATTTTGCCCTGAGACGGTGACTTCATGAGAATAGGCAAATAACTTCGATAAAGTTCATTACATGTCGGCAGCTGAAACAACGTCTTGCTCCGTTAAACTTTATTATTTTTTTATTTCGTTACTTTGGTTATTCTTCTAATTTCTTAAAAATAACGTTGTCAACTGGTACGTTCGCACCACTGCCACCATTTGAAACTTTTCGTGGTGGAACTTTTCATGATTTGCTTGTAGTGCAAACGATCCTTAATTCAACCATGCTGGATGAAAGATTTTTTTCACAAAATTAAAGAAAAGAAAAAACTTTGCGTTCAAGGAACAGATTCTTTGGTCCAGGTCAACTTTTGTAATTTAAAATCTTTTTCACACACGTCATAAAAACAACCCGTAATTTTGTGCTTTTGTGGTTTACTATTACGATGAAACAGGGTCTGTAATTTTTTATTTTACGTCACAATGGATTAGTGTTCGTCATTGGTGAGCACTTGAGTTTTCTTTAAGTCGAATTTATTTTTTGTCATGGCATTACCTCATCAATGGCATTCGTTGGATGAAGTGTGTGGCGTTTACATTTCTAGGAAAAAAGAGACTTTTGTTTATGAATTAAATTTTCATACCAGTTCTCCAACAACTGAACTGGTATTTGGCCTTGTTGAAATTGCAGGTGAACGGATCTTTTTGGCCAGTATTTGGGCTTAAGTTTAAAGAAGCCTCTACTACTACAAGTATGCGAAACTGCCAGGATTAAGCTCTGCAAGAAGCTTTCCCAGTCCGAGGATAAAAATTCAATCAATCAACATCTTACCTGATTCGGACTTCAATTGCATAGACCTTTAAACTTATAAACACCACTTGCAAATCAATTTTATGTTGCCGAATCGATTTATTCAGAGCATTCAACTTGTGACCTTTTTCCTGATTTTGATGCTGGCTCATACCAACCTTTATACTGTATAGGGTTTTGCCTAAAATATAGAGCATGTTTATTGTCTATAAATCTAAATTGATTTCAACTTTCTTGAGCTTCTGACCCGTTCCACAGTTGTATTTCCACCACTCTAAAATTTTGTTTTAACTTTTTGGATCTGGATTGCACCCTTTGTCTTTGTTTATTTATTTTTATCAATTTCAAGAATTCAGAGCCAATCTTCCTATCCAACAAGCTGCATTTATAGTTATTGTTTTCATGCACACCAGCATGATTCCAGCCAAAATAGAATGTAGATAGAATACGTTGTTATATTTGATAGATTTGTAAGAAAAAATTTGAAGGTCATGGTGTTAAATTTTAGAAAACATTCAAATTTTCCCCAGATAAATTTAAAAAAAAGGAATGCTTTCATGTAGGAATATTAGATTTACAGTGATTACACAAAAGCTATCTCTTAAGTGAGTGTGAAAAAAAACTTCGAACAAAAATCATTGCGCACAAAAAAAGGATTTGTTTCCGGTAACACATCACACGGCAATGTTGCTGTATATTTTCTGAAGTATCGTGAAACTATTTTCAATTTCGACTCTTTCTGTCATGACATCTCACAGTTGCTTATTTGTGTTTAGTGAAAATTATCTAGAGTTTGTAAGATAGTTTTTATTTGGATATTTTGAAAAGTTTCATCGTGACGCATTTTTTACCATGATGGTTCATCATCAAGCGTTATCGTCAAAGGTGCGCTTGCTACTGTCACGTTCATTCACTAAACGATTTTATCTTTTGATTCTCTTGATTGACAAGTTTACAGCGAAAAATTTCTGAAAGTGTATCTTCTCTTCATCGACTGGGTTGTGAACTTAGAAGTTTATTTCACATGCAAATCAGGGTTGCCAGAGTCAAATTTCAAAAAATGCCAAATGTACCTAAACAACTACCAAATCACGAAAAAATGCCCAATATTTAAAATTTCCAGCCCTGAGAAGTAGCCCAATGGTCACAAGCGATTAAACAAGCCCGAAATGTGACAAAGTCGCGTAAAATATAACGAAACCAAACAAAAAAACATTTGACTGCTAAAATTTCCCACGACTCTAAACAAAACTAGCCCAATTCCACGGAAAAATTTTCGGAACTGGCAACTCTGATGGAAAGCATTGTCAGGGTAAGGAAAAATGGATTGTCATTTCGTTTTGATTTTTTATAAATATCGTATAAAGATAAAACAGAGTTTTTTTAAACTTAAATTTAAAAAAAAAACATCTAAAACATACCAAACCAGAAATAGTCAGCAAAACGCATTAAAAAAAGCTAATTTTCTCGCCATTTGGCATGAAAAACTCCAATATGGCAACCCTGGTGAGAATGTCATTAGAGAATAAAAAAAAGGTCCAAGGTTAGGGTTTTATATTTTTAACTTATATAATGAAAGTGTTAAAAGGTAATGAGCTGATTTTTTCTTGTTCTTATTTTGCTTTGCCACACATGGTGTTATTTTTTTTTACTATTTGTCATAATGATTTCAGTGACATAAAAGTGAGAGTTGAATTTGTTGACATGAAAAAAAATTAGTGACGAAGTTCAAGTAAAAAAATGTTTCAAAAGATTAAACAGAAGTGATCAAAATGCACCTTGGTTTCTGGAAAGCGTTAACCTAGATGTTGGTCATTTTCTCATGGTAGTTACCATGTAATTTTCTCATCACATGCCGCGCTGATTGCTAAAACGGTAAAGAACTCGTAGATTATTATTATGTTATTGAAAATCTGTAAAGTCACTTTTCTAACCAGCAATTATACTTAGAGCATTTCATCTTAATTACGCCACCGTTGATGAAAACAGTAGCATATTGTCAGAAAAACGGGAGTTTTTGTTTTAATCAAGCGACTTCTGCTTCTATGCTGGTAATTTCCAACGCTCACGTTTTTAGCTCATTGTCATCCAGTCGCCATTTTGTAGCAGCGTGGTATGCTTGTGTGACTGCACCATAGACGTTTTTGGCCATCGTTGAATCTCACCTGAAGAGACCTTTCATACGAACGACCTGAAGAGATAGCTCTTAAAATCTGTAAATTAACTTGGCACATAAAACTGTTAAAAAACAACAAGTGATCTTCTTTCATGAATAAAAATTATTGATGTCTTGTGGCTTTCATCCACGACGAGAGGCAGCCGGTGTAAATTTTCGCTTTCTAAAGTGGTCTATTGTATTTATCATTGTCGTATCCCGTGTATAGTTGTCGAGCCACTTACCGCAGAGAACTTTTAAAACTTGCAAAGTCATTACTCATTCTGGTTTTACCCTTTTGGCTGCGTGATGGAAAACCTATATCTTTTTTTTATGTCATTCACTGCGTCATCGTTTGATGCCAAGAAATCCAGTTGACAACAGTAACAGCTTTAATGTGGTATTTTTTCCAACTTACTGAAAAATAATGCCGTGGTAGCTACTTTGTTACTAAGCGTTTGACATAACATGATGATATGTTTGTAGAAAGGGTACCGGTAGCTTCTAGTTTGATGATAGGTCAGTTGGTATTCAGGAATGACTTATATGTTGTTGTACACACATAACATGGTGAACTTTCCACTTCACACGTACAGTTTAATATCCGTTTGTTTAGCTTTTGAAGAAGGTATCTTAATTTAACTGAACTTGTAGAACTTGAGGTAATGCAGTAAATGGTATTGCAATGCAGCTATAGAACCTGCATCTCTAAGGTGACTTTGGTTAAAGCTGCACGTGAAGTCGGATGGAAGAGGTTGCTGTAATCATCACTTTGTATAATTTGCTGCATAGAAAACGAAAAGTTTTGATTATTTTGTGACTTGGCATTGCTGTTCTATATCCGTGCCAATTTCAATTTGATTCAATTGAGAAACTTATTTTTGTGATGAAAATTTACTTTTCAAACATTAAGACTGTTTTAAAGCTTATCAATATCGCTTGAATTATTCAATGAAAGTTCGCCATAAATGGTTTTTCGTGTTAATATGCTTTCCCCTTTCTTAAACATGACGTTATTTCTGAATATAAGTCATTTGTTTTAATAGTTTTACAGTCTAGACTTCATTTGACATTTTACACATTGCCACTGATTTTTAAACCACCGTCTCTATTTCACAAACTCTGGTACTTGTTGGCTTCTCAAATATAGACGAGCGTATCCATTTTTCGCAGAAACTGCACTAATAAAAAATTTGTTTGATGAGATCTCAACGTACATCATTTATCTTTCAAGTGTTTCCATCGTTTGAAGTTTAAAATAATGTGTAATTTTAGTTTTAAACTTTTTTCAGTCGTTAAGTGAACACGCCACATAAAGCTAACTCTAGTTGACAATTGTTGTTCCCCTGGTGTAACTAATTAAACTTTATTTTACAATTGTTGTTCCCGTGGTGTAACTAATTAAACTTTATTTTACAATTGTTGTTCCCGTGGTGTAACTAAGTAAACTTTATTTTACAATTGTTGTTCCCGTGGTGTAACTAATTAAACTTTATTTTGGAATTAGTAAGTGGTTTGCGGAAGGGTTGAGATTTCGGCACTAACTCTGTGATTAATTCCGAATTGAGATTTCCCAGAATTTTTATCTCATGATCACAGATTTTCGAAAATTAGTTAAATAACGAAAAGTATAGACAAATATTTAAAGTAGGCTTTATCTCATGATCACAGATTTTCGAAAATTAGTTAAATAACGAAAAGTATAGACAAATATTTAAAGTAGGCTTATCTTTTGCAAGCTTTTCTGTATTTTCAACCAACAATTTCACAATCGGAATTAAAAAAATAGTTGCTATGTAATGTAAATCCTAGGAAGCTAGGAAGCCGTCTTTAATCGAACACATACACTTTTAAGCACTCTCAGCACAAAGGAGACATCTTCGACTGAAAAAGCTTTACAAAAGCTGCGATCTGTGTTGATTTCTTTACTGATCTTATTTCCAATGTTTTCTTATTCTGTTTGCAAGATCAAATGGCGCTAGCTGAATGACTGGATTCCAATCTTGAATGTGAAAACGATAAAAAACGGCAAATTTTGCCGACTAGAAATTTCCTCCACTCTTTTTGTTTCGTAAGAACGAATGTGCTTTGAAGAAGCAGTTTGGAGAAAACTTCAGAGAAAACTATTGATTTACCAAAACAGTTTTTTGTAGATGTGAATATTTTTACATTAGTTTATGACAGATGCTCGATGGCACACTTGAATTTGGACACGAAAATTGGCTTCTTTGCCTTCTCCACTTCGTCTAAGTCTTCAAAATCCGGATATTAGCTTATATACAACAAAAATTAAATTCATTAAATTGTCATCCGTGTGTGTTTCAGGAAGCACTGGTTTGTGCGCGGATAGCAGCACGGTGGCCCCTTCATTCGGACAAGACGCCATTTCTGGTTGCCACCTTCGACTCGCTCTCACCGATTTCCTTAATAGCACTAGTTGCGACACCTTGCGGCAGTTGGTGGAGAACAAACAGCGCGAGTTGATTGCTGCTGCCACTCTAGTTTCTCGTTTTGGAGCTCCAAGTAACTCAACAGATTCAGGGGACTGGTTGTCTTTGAATGCAAGGTTAGTTGAACCAATTTGGGTGTTTGGTAATGTTTCTGTTGAAGGATTTTACCTAAATTTACACATAGTTTATCTCGCGTTTTCGGCTTAACTTAAGCCCTCATCAGGAATCTGAAAAAAAAATTCAGAAATACAATACATTTCAACTTTTTTGAAAGTAATTACTGTAGCTAACTGACTACTGAGTAACAACGAGACACGCGAAGCGATGAAAAACCAACATGGGTTGGGAAAATCATATTGGTTTAGGTTCTGTTTGTGTAAGTTAGATTTTCATGGGTCTAGTTCAGGTTTTGCTTATTGGAGACTAGTTTAAGTTTTATTTTAATTGGTTTCTGTTTGAATCTGGACAATTTTTTTAAGTTAATTTAAGCTTTACTTAAACTAACATAAGTTTTGATCCACGAGCTTTAGGTTTAAAGTGGGTTGATTTAGGTTTTACCTGAATGGATTAGGCGTTATTGGGTTGGTTCAGGCTTTACTAAGTTGCTGATATATTCTTATTCTGTGCTCTTTAGAAAATATTTCTTTTTCATCGCCTGTCGTTCTTTTTAAGCACAACGTTTCTATGTTTCTTGTCAGTGAATCTTTATCAGACGCCGGCAACAATCTATCCGACATCCCTGGACGCTGTGATGACATTCCAGCTCATGCTGAAATTGTGTTTCTCACTTCTTTGACTGGACGGATCCTTGGTTTCCCAATCATGGAAATTGTAGGAGTCAACGTGAGGTAAGATCATTCATCCTGAGGTAAGATCATTCATCGTGAGGTAAGATCATTCATCGATCTTTTTATTTTGCTTCCAAGATGCCTGGTCTTTATCTTTAAACGAGTTGTCTGTCGTGGCTCCTTCATTAATTAAAACCATGACCTTAATTAAATTGGAGAGTTAGATAAGTAAATTAAAAACTTTTTGTAGCTGGACACGCTCGACTTGGCAAATGAAGTGTGCAGGCGGTCAAGCGTGCAGCGTAAACGATCCGTCATTCGTTGAAAATTTCCCGGTGATGAGCAGCGTTAGCTTCGTCAATATTCCTGCCGTGCCACAAGCTGCTCCTACTTTGTAAGTTCCGAAACTTATCGCTTTTTTTGTGTTTTTTTTTTTTAACTTATGGCAACAGCTGTGACGAGAAAAAGCCTTTTCTAAAAAATTTCAAAAGTGGTATTTTCAACAACTAATCAAATGAAAACTGCAAAGTTTGGGTGATCATCGGGATTGTAATCTTTTCTAGCATTAGTTTTGCTGCTACGAATGCTAAATTATTCAAATTCGTGTTACATCTAGCAGGCTTAGCATCATCATCATAATCCATCGTCAGTTTGTTCCCCACTAGTGGGGGTGGCCGATTGTTTCCGCGCAGCAATTGTTTTAATCCCTTTTCTCCATTTCACTCTGTCCCTTGCATCTTCCTCCTTCAGTCCGACTTTTTTAAATTCATCCTTCACTTGTTGTTTCCACGTTCTTCTTGGACGACCGTGTTTCCTCTTCCCATCCACCTTTAGATCTAGTGCCTTTCTAAGAAAACTTCCTTCCTCCCATCCATTAGCATCCAGCAACTTATTGACTGGGAGCATGATTTTTAACATGAATATGTATTGCATAAATAATAGTCAAATTATTCTTAAACCAATGAAAAAAAATCCGCAAAAAAACTTTTTCGTCTATTTTTACATGATAAATTCCATTTTTGCCCATAAAAACTTGGGTGGGCTGGGTTTTATTTAAAAAAAAAAACGGGTTATTTACGACCCTGCGCTTTACCAAACTAAATTTTTAAGTAATTTCGGGTCGAGAACTGCAACTTTTTTCTGCAAAATCTTGTTATTTAACGGCACTATTTAAATGCAAAATTTGGCAACCTTTTGCTGGTCTCGAGGCGACATGTATGGCTTTTCAGGGCTAAGAAACGCGTGAAGTACTTTGTTGTGAGCAAATAACCAAGCCAAGATTCTGGCTCAAATGGGGTTGGAATTCTAAAGTATGACGTATTGTATATCTTTTTCCAAGCAACAGATATCGAGTGAGAAAAGCTGCTGTTTTTACATTTTTGATAGCTGGAAAGTCAAGATGGTTTCCCTTCTTGTTCTTTTTGTTGCTAATTGAAGTTTATTTACAGAGCCGAAATAAGAGACAATACAACCTGCGAGAAAGACGCTACCTGTTGGCCAGAGTTGCCTTTACTTCTCACCTCTGCTTATTACAATACATGGCCCTCAAGTATGGCTCAATTGGAAATAGAATACAATCTTGCTTGGACTTTGCTTCTCGTATTCTTCACTGCAGGTTTGAGAGAGAGTTCTTTGAGTTTGACTGTTTTTAATCTGCTAATTTGCACACATGACTGTGGTTCTAACCGTTTTTGTTTTTTTTTAAGATAAAATAAGCACTGATTTTGCTTTCGTAATAGTATCTTCAACTTCTTGATACAGAAATCCTTACGAGCGTTAATTTTTTCACAAACTGTTCCTTTGCGAGTTCTTTTGCCGTTCCTGCACTAATAACATGATGTTATCTTGATGTTTATTTTCTTAAAATGCTGTGACTTTGACAATAGATAATTTGACAATTACCCGTTTAAGTCCCTCGATTATGGCCGGCTGTGATCTAAGACAAACGTCGACAGAGACACAACTTGCCTTTCACTTTCAAATGTTTATGATTTCTTAAAAAGTTTGCTGACCTATGCGGCAACACCTAGTGGTGCCGTACTGATGAGCCCAGCCTCATGGGCGAAACACTTGTCTATCGCTGAGTTCTTGCTACACTCGGCTGCCGAGAAAAACAATATTTTATTTATCGTCTTTCTCAGGCGCCACCTTGTTGCCGCTCAACTGGAGAAAAATCGGCCGCTATGTGAAAGACAACGTTCCACTGTAATTGAAGACCATCGACTGTGACTTAGTGCTTCTTGTGCTGCTTTGCTTTCTGGAGTTGCTGATTATCTGTTTCGCTCTCAACCATTTTTTATTTATATTGAGACTTTAACAAAAAAGAGCTTTTCTTAGGGATTAAAATAAGTAATTTCATACAAACCAGTTTTGACTGTGTTCTTGTTCTGACGTCATGAATAATTGCAAATGCATTGCTGTACCAATATATACACTACAGCGTTGTTCTCATGTAAAATAGTTGCAAATGTAGCTCTTGAACTTTTGCTTAAAATATTGTTTTAGTAACAGTGATATTTAAACAGCTTGTCTGATACTAAAACAACTCTGTTAATTTTAAAAGTGTCACAATGTTTATAAAGATGCTCACTCAGAAGTGATTAGCCTAGCTACTAGCTGGGTTAATATAATAGACTTTATAATTTTCTATTTTTTTCCTTTCGTCCAAAAATATTTAACTGTTGGTGAACGATTTTCAAGATGAATTACAAATGCACAGATTAGCGCAGTGATAACCTATTAATTTCTATAGCTACTTTTGTTGTAAATTTTGTCATAATGCTACTTCTAGGTGGTTGATGAGGATTTAAAGCTTTCTTATCATTTATTTATGTTGGTGCGTAATGTAGAGCATTTGTAAGATGACTTTATGGGTTAGAATTAGTATCAGTTCCTGAATGCGAATGTTCTTTCAATCGATGATTTACTTTAGCTCAACCATAGCATCTGTTTGTTACGATGCCAATGTTAGGTTTTTCTTTTTATCATGTGTTCTGTAAGAGTGTAGCGTGCTGTATTGTGTAAAATACTGTGCTGGTACAATTCACACATTTATTTCATATTTTTGTACTAATGATAAATATGCTTTGTGATTTTGCTTTGTATGGTATTTTTATATTTCTTTAAATTACTTCGGCGAAAAAATATTTACTTGATGGCAAAATGCAGTTATAGCGATTTTTGGAAATTTAGGATCATTTTTCTTTTGATATTTTATAAGAAAATTGATCCTAAATTTTCAAAAATTGCTATAGCTGTATTTTGCCATCAAGTAACCACAATGTAGAAACGTTGGTAGTTTTTATCCGACAAATGTTTGATCCCGTTTTGCTCAGTTTGTTTCAACTTGGTATTTTATGCAAATAAAGTATTTTTGTACTAAATTAGCATCGTGATTCATTGTGTGAGTTACTCGTTAGCCAGCTTCTCTAGTGCCAGCGATGACATAAACAAAATATTCGATGCAAAAATGTTACTCTCTCAAATCGTATCGTTACTTTGTAAGCAACAAAAGGTGCAGCCTTAGGTGCACTCCTTAAGTGCAGCCATCCTCAGTTGACATAAGGGGTTGAAAGTTGACATAAGGCCCAGAAAGTTGAAGAAAGGGGCATTAGTTAAGAAGCTATTTTTGCTTGAATTGCGCAAACGCACTCTTTGATGGAATGTAGCAGTCGGAACAAAGCTTCAACCGATCATGACACAGTAGAACTCGCCGAAAGTAACACCTGAAGAAACCTTTGAAAAAGTGTCACTATCATCGATAGTTTAAATACGGGCCTTCGTAACACATGCCACAAAAGATAATTACCATTATAGCCGATTTGTACTGTATATTGAGTCACATTCAAAGCAATTTGTGATGAATCCGATGGCACCCGTTGAGGATTCCCTTGCTTATTTGACACAGATATATTCGTATTTAGGCTACATATTCTGCCTTCGGAGTTGTTTAAAACCATTCCCAGCCCTGTTATGAACAAGTTGCAAAATTGAAGTCATGTTGTAGAGTTGAAGTCGTCAAGGCATTAGAGCTACAGAGTTAGTTTTCAAGAAAGCCAAAGTTGGTTGCATGTTTTTTGTTTCGACTCTGCTGTCTTGATTGGAATATATTTGCGATGAGAACCGACACTAGGAAGCGGTGTGGCAACGATTTAAATTCTAAGTGTTTGTCGACGTTGAGATAATGCGCTATGACATAAGAGACGGTAGAGCAACGTATTGCGACATCATTAAATTGTTGTCAAACAATGCATAGATTTCCGTGCATGAGCGTTTGTGTGACGCGACCGCTGCTAAAGAAACTTATTCTTTCACCATCACAAATTGGCGCAGTTTCCTCGAACTACACAGAAAAAGCTACTGGAGAGCAGCCAGTCTTTCGACTTGTCGTGTGGAGCAGTCAGAGTCGGTCACACTCGGAATAATAACGATGATATAAGTCGTTTTTTCGTTATGCAACTCAACCTTAGAAAAGATAGGCTTCTATTTTTTACATTATTTTAATGACTTTAATATGTAAAGAATATGCTACAATGAAAATAAAATGCTATCTAGATTTCATGTTTCTGTAATTTATAAAAATATATTAAAAAGCATGCTTTTGTTACACTGTAAAGACCGGAGATAGGAGGACCTACTGCACTGAGGAGACCGGAAGGTCGAAACGGTAGGTATAGATATCTCCTATAACTATAGCAAAGTGAAAATAATGAGGTTATCCGTGTGGAGATCCTCTTCAGTTGTTCTAAGCCTATTGACAAGAATCTTTCTTTTTCTTTTCATATTGATGCTCTATCTTCAAAACTCTACAAATCTGTTGGTATACTCTCTGAATTGAAACATTGTTAATCAACCAAAGCTATGCATGCTTCAGCTGTACCAATTCCTACCTTATATTCGAATTGACAATTTGGGGGCCGTCGTACAAAATACATATAGGAAAGCTTCGTGCTTTGCAAAATAAGGCAGTCAATGCTGCTGCGAAAGGCAAATGGGCTGACCATGTCACACCGTTTTATAAACAACTCGATATCCTAAATTTAAAAGAACTGTACAACTTTGAAATTGCTAAATTTATGCACCAGTTTAGTTTTAATTCATTACCCGGCACTTTTCAAAACTACTTTAAAAAATCATTAGTTAATGCAACGAAATTAATAACCTGATTACGGTACTCGAAACTCGACTAACCTAGATTGCTATTGTTATCGATACACAACCACTAAACTGCAACGCTCTATCAAATTAGTCTGGCGCAAAAATTGAAATAATATACCAGTTGAAATTCGCAAATCCTCCACAACTTTTAAAAGAATGTATAAAAAGAAAATTATTGACACATATTAGGCAAATGCTAAATTACTAATCACACTTGCAATTATAACATAGGCTAAGTTGGCTTACCTAAATTTTTAGTTTCTTATCATCTTTGACAGCTTCGCTGTTATTTATTAATTTTATTTGCTTGTCTCAATTAGCCAATTGTACAGTAATTATTATTGATGAGTTTAAGGGCGGTTGCTTGACTTGAAGACCTTGAATGGTCACTTCGCAGCCTCCTGTTGCTGTAATGCTATTATCATTTTCTTATCTTTTTTAATTTCAATCTTTTCAACAGTCTTACTGTATATTGTGTTTTGATTTATCGCGGCCTACATATTTTTTTTGCAGCAGTCAATAAACATCTCTCTTATCTTATTGAAAATAGTTTAACAATGAGGTAATTTCTATCATACAACAACTGTCTGTTTGTCTCGTAATTTGATTTCTTGATTGGACTGCATTTAATCAAATTTTTAAAGCCTAGCCTAAGGCAATTTATCTCTTACGTGCAGAACCTGCGTAGGCCTAGGCATAATCTGTAAAAAAGCAATCGCATAACCAGAATTGTAGCCTATCCAGCAGACAGTATCATTGCTTGTACAAGGAAAACATCACCACTTTGCAAAAAAATCAAATTTTTGTGTTAAATGTAATAATGCAACAAAACAATTCAAGAGTTCAGTAGCCTAAGCCAAGCACTTGGTAAGCCATAGCTACTTTTTATCACAACTCGTTGGAGAATTGCCTGCAGAAGATGAAACAACGTCAAATAGGATCAGGAGTTACAATCTTATTGATCTTGCTGTTTAGACTCCCATTTGGAGTGTCAGGTGAGTATTGATGAATGTGGTGTGCATAGATTACTGCGAGCTGAAACTAACCACTTCGCTCGTAGCGTATACACTTAGCTTTAAGCTACATCCCTATCAGCCATTGTTGCAGAATTAGGTGGTCGTGTTTAACTATATTGATCGATGCGTATACCCTAGAATTAGATCTTTTCATGCACGTCTTAAACCATTATGGTTTTGCCACCTTTTCCTTTTGTTGGTTTTGTTACTGTATTTATTTTTCACAATATCATTTCTTCTGCATTCTGACAAAGAAAAATAAATTCAATCGAATTAGTGGACCAATTTATGTAGAAATTAGCTTACTGCGAAAGCCTCTGTACATTCACTTCAAGTTATTGAACTAGAAATAAAAACAATTACCATCATTTAAACATTTGTTTTTTGTGTGAATCATCGGCTTTGTATTTTTCAGAAGCTTTGCCAAAAAATTCCCCACACTGTACAGGACCAATAGTATTGGACAAACCATCAGGAACTTTTACTTCTCCAACGGTCTCAAACGGCTACGTCAATAACTTAAACTGTGTTTGGAGACATGTTGCTGGGGATGGGGAAAGAATCGACCTCTCATTTGAACCGTGGGATTTGGAAGAAGGCTTTGATTTTGTTGAAGTAGGCTAAGTTATTTTTTACTCTGATGCTCTAAAGCAACATATAGCCCACTTACCTGCGATTAAAATAACACCACATAGAAACGCACATTCCTAGCTTACGTATAATTAATAGTGTCTACAACAGTGTCAAGAAACAGAAGCCTAATCCAAAGTGTTGGTCTTAATTGCTTGAAAGCAGATTCCTTAAGGAATTGACCGTTTTGGCCATAAGTGGCTGCTATTTTAAACATCGCTGGTATGACCTGACCTGTATTCGAACTCAAGTCTCTCAAAGGTAATTGCCCACTTAGCTGTAATTTTTATCTTTTCTGTGTGTGCTAGAATTAAACTAACCATAAGCTACATTTGTGCAATAGACTAAGCTGCTTAATTTAGGTGTTTCAAAATGGGATTCCTCTGGGAATGCTCGAAGGACACAGCACATTCGAAAGGAGGTATGTTGTCACTGGCACCATGGAAGTTCGGTTCACAACAGATGGAAGTGTAGTACGACGAGGATTTACCGCAAAATATGCTAAAGGTAGGTATTGCTCTAGCGGTAACATGGGCAAAGCGAAACAGGAATATAGGCTCCTCTATTTAAAAAAGGACCTACAAATATCGTGTTTGTTTTCAAATGCTACATTTTTAAAATTATTATCACATGACACGACTTATCCTACTTGCATCTTATTGATTTCTATAGCCTACCTTGAAGGACTATAAAAGCACAAGAACTCACACAGCATGCGTACCCTAATAGTTGATTAACAAAATTGTTGTTGTTTCAGCTAACTGTGGAAGTAGCGTTCTATTCACCAATTACAATGGAGACAATTATGTTCCAAAACCATTGACATCTCCTGGTTGGCCTGGACCTTATAGTAATAATTTAAACTGTTTCTTCACCGTCGAAGTCCCGTATGGAAGTCAAGTACAACTTAGCATAGCTACAGTAGACACCGAACGGTGCTGTGATTACTTGGAAGTAAGAATTGCTTATGCATATAATAGCACTACAATTATAAGCCCTTTTTATCATGTTATGCCATATCCTATTAGTGACTTACAGAATATGTCTTTTATTTGTCCTACATTATCGGTCATGAACAAATCTATACCTCGTCTTCGAAAATGATGTTTTTGCATTATTCCTTTTTGCATTGTTCCTTTGTAGTTGGTTGGTTCCTGACTTGCAGTTGCGTAATGCATGTAGCTGTAGTAGCGTAATGCATGTAGCTGTAGGCTATGTCTATGTGACACATTCTAGAACACAATAATTAATGTTACATTTGTTTTGACATTGCAAGACAAAAACTTTTTAGAATATAATACATAGAATCAACATTACATCAAACTAACAGATACACCTTAACCCAGTTAGACTTTTTTTTAATTGAAAGCACTTTTGATATTCTCGTTAGTTAGGAGTGTTTAAAGTTCTTGTAGCCTAATGGTTGTCTATATCTTCGTTTTCGCTGTTTTAAAGATTTCTGAAGATGATGTGGATGGTATAAAGCTGCGTGGAGTAACGAATTATCTTCATATCAGCGTTTCAAATCGCGTGCAACTTCGTTTCTTCAGCGATCATAGCGTTGTTCAAAATGGATTTAACGCTTCATACAGACAAGGTAATTGCCTAATCCAAGGGTATCCAAAAATTTACCCAGGCGGGCCAGATTTGGTAATGCGAAAGTGTTCGCGGGCCAACAGCCCTTGACAATCTTGCTTTAAGTTAAAGAGAATGCATAATTATATAGCAATATTGTATTATACGTCCAAGCAATTTTCATTTAGCCAAACTATGCGGAAGTTGTTGCATTGGTGGGCCGTGAGGTATTCTTCTTGAAGCTTGGTTATTGGGCACTCAAATTTGTGGACTGATTTGGAGCGTTGGATTTTGGGCAGTTTGGTTTAATTGTCATCCCCGACCCGGCAACGAGTCACTGAAAGCGGAGCACCCACAAGGGAGTATGGGAGGGCTTCCCGAGAAATTTTTGAAAAAATATCTTAAAATCGCGCATTCTGAGACTACTTTCAGCCTTAATCAACAATAAAATTTTTGTCAAATGATGCTATAACAGAGCGTGAAATTTTCATTTAAAATATTTTGGGAAGTGGGGAGGGAATTGATCAAGGTTTATCGTTCAGGGTTCAAACAAAAAGAAGTAAATAGCAGTAAGTCTTTTACACTGGCGACAAAATCTTGAAAGCGATCGTTGAATTTGCTGGCAAGAAATTCGAAAATGAATGTACGTCGACTCTTATCACTCATTAATAGTTGATTTCGCAAATTACGCAAAAATGATTCTAATTTTTTCTCGCCTCACATTTTTCTTGTCTGTGAGAAAATACTGTCTGGATGAATTTTCTAAAAAAGGCAAGTTGAATTAGTATGATTTCTTTGTGTCTGCGTGCCAAAAATAACACCTTGTACAACGATAAGCACGACTGTGCAAAAACGTCTCGCGAGCCGAATTTGGCCCATAGGCCGGACTTTGGACACCCCTGGCCATATCTATGCAACTAGCTTACAAAACTTGATGCTGCAAAATGAAAGTGGGCTATAGTCTTCCGTCAGTTATTTTTGACTTTCAAAAATATTTAGGGTTTATCCTGGTACGCTTGACAAATATGCCGGAACCTTTTGTAATCATTTGTTTGAAACTGTCTGTGACAGCAGGATTGGCTGAAATGATTGTTTACAAAGCTATAAGGTTTTCAAAAAAGTTAGTTGAATTGTAGTCTTTGTCGAATAACTTTAGTGATATAATTAGGTAGGCCATGGCCACCTGGAGATGTGGCCTGATTTGTCACATTTTGCAGATTTTGATTACAGCTACTGCTAGTGCTTGACTGACATTTTTTGAGATGTTTTTACTTTTTGCGGTTTTCTAATGACATAAAACTTTTTTGTTGCCTTGGGGAAGCAGTAGCAAATGAGAAAAAGTAAGTTAAAAACGCAAAATCAGACTGTTATTGAAAATTAACAGTCTGACTAAAATCTTCGAAATCAAATTTTCTTTGTTTTTCAACATGTGAGAATGTTAAAACCTATTGTGGCGTCTGGAGAATAGAATAAAGAAAGCGTAAAAATCTAATTTTTAGAAAAATTTATTTAAACGTTCGCCCAAAGTTAGAAAAACCGGGAAATTTCTGCAAAATGTGACAAATCAGGCCGTATCTTTAGGTGGCCTTGGGTAGGCTAATATGAACTGACTATGCTTACGCTACATGTAAACATTTTAGATTTGGAGACTTATTTGTTTATAACTTGTTCTCTTTTACAACATTTACTTTGACAAAACTTTGGGACCTCTCAAGAGTTTCATAGATTCGCTACTGGTAACAATTAGGCCCAGTTAAGTATTCTCTATCAAGGATGAGAATGATAACAAATTTATTGCCTAGATTTATATTTGTTGCAGATACACAATGTCCTCCTGGAAAGTGGACACCTTTCTTCAACCGAGATTCACCTGGTGGAGGAGCAGATGCTGAATCACTAGAATCATTGCATAGAGAGTTTCCAGGCCAGATATGCGATAGACCAAGCCGGATAGATGCAAGGCTGGACAATTTTCTAGACTACAGAAGCGCACATAGATTGGTCAAAATTGGTCCATCTTTTGGTCTAACTTGCGATCACAGTCGTCAAGGAAGCAGAGGAAGATGTCCAGATTTTCAAGTCCGATTTTGTTGTCCTCCAAGTAAGCTGCAGCGAGCGAGGCGGCAAAATGATATAACTCTTGTAGTGCGGTCGATTGTAATTGAACAACTAGATTTTCAATGGAATTTCGTTTTGAAAATGATGACATTACAAAGTTTGTACCTTACAAAGAAAAGATAGTCTAGAAAAAATCAATGTGTCACATGCTCTGCTGTTTTATCTTTCTCTGAGTATAATTCATTAGCTTCCTTTATCGAAAATGGGGTGATGTTTTTACTTATCCACACGTGGCAGTAGAAACCCACAATACGCCATATTTTTTCTTTAGAAAAAAGCAATTACTATTTGACCTATGCTCATTATACTATGCAGTATTTACTGTAGGCTACAGTATATCACTACTACTATAATTGTTTTCTTTGAGCTAAGCTAACGTTAATGAGGCGCTGATAATTAAGCACGTAAATTTTGCAATAGATCTGCAAAGGGAATTTATCATCATACATGTAGTGTTCTATGTTGGGGCAGGTGTAGTATGATTACAATTTCAAAATGTAAGGCATTTGCTTTAGCTTCAAAAAACTTTCTTTACTGCATTTGCTACTTCGAAAAAGCCAGTTTCTGAGATGCGCCAGATAAGCATTTGATCCCAACAGGTAGGCTAAAAATCTATCACGACTCAAATTCCATCGGTTATAGCCTACGGCCTTGCCCTAAGTTTTTTAAAACTATTTTACTAATAGTAGTTGGATGTTAGACGTATGATCACTAGCGTTGGCTGAGGGGCCCAGGAAGTGCTTTTGGACCCGGTCCCGTAGCCTTTCCTAGAGGTTCCGGAGTTAAAAAAACTACACCGTATTCTTTGGATATTGAGCGTTTTGCTTAAAAGTGTCTTAATTTTGAGCCCAATAATTTCATTGATACTGGGCCCAAATTCTCCTCTCAACCGCGGTCTCAGCGAATGATATAGATTATAGACTATTTGGTTCATTATTAACTAACTTATAACTTATTCATTTAATTTTAGAGCCAAGGTGTGGTGGACGTCATGGATGGACGCGATTTTACGATCGCGACAATCCAAGTGGAGATGGAGATCATGAGGGTTTGGTCACTTTGAGATCTGAAAACGTTGGGGAGATTTGCTCAAGTCCATCGAGTATAGATGTGCGTACCACAGATGGAAAGGGCTACAGACGATCTGGGATGAATGTACGATACAGTCATCTGTGGGGATTTGATTGCCTCAATGCGGAGCAAGTTGGCGAAGCGTGTCCTGATTTTCAAATACGATTTTGCTGTCCAATGGCAAAGTGATGATGCGGTTGAGATTAATATTCAATATGAAAACACTTCCATGTCCAGCAAACTACTCGACGAATCTGGCCGGTATCTATTCTCATAGTCGTAGGAGTTGGGGGTGAAAAGGGAGGGGACGGTCGCACCCCCGCTACAAAAAAAACATCGCGAATCTTGGCAGAAATGTCTAGTTATTTGAGAAAATTGTAAAAAACCGTAAATTGCTCCGTTAGTAAAAATGTATATGCACAGAAAAAAAATTGGACAAATTTTATTTGCACCCCCAAAATGTTTCATTACTTATGGCTATGTCTATTCCTGTTCTTGTAAAACAGACTGGACATTTTTCTCCGCCACGATGGTTAGTTCAGTTGGTTAAGTGTTTGACCATACGAACAATGCTACTTTAAGCCTTAAGGTCAAGCGGCGCTGGTTCTCAGTGTATGTTGTTGAACTGTTTTATTCGCATCAGTAACTCACGGTACAAAAGATTGACACGGCGAGAGAGTACAAACAAACATAGCCAGGTCGAAGACTTTAAGAAACCGGCCTGCCACACCCCGCGGAGGCGGGGAGCGGCGTGATTTATGGGGTGACGATGCACCCGGATGGTTAAGTCCACCAGCTTAGGTCGCGAGGGCCAGGCTGGGGAGTCGAGGTACCTGTGGAGGGAGAGTGTGGATCGAAACATTATATGGCCCGTCCGCAAATTTAGAATGGCGGAGCGGGCCAGGGAGACAGGTTCTTTCTGCATAGTCCAGAAAGGAGCCCTGCGACGAGTCGGGCGACCCGTCGCGTGTGGACGCTGGAACCGGCAGTAATTGACCGCCGGGTGGCGCCCACGTCTCCTTCACGCGTCCTCGCGCAGGTACTTTGACTCTTATACCCGGTCTGCCAGCAGGCAGAGCGGATAAAATTGGGGTCTCCCACGAGGAAGAGAGTAGAACCATTTAGGGATAATTTGGCTCTCGTGGCAGACGAAATATTCAATAAAATTGTGGAGCAGAGGCTCGATTAATCAATAAAACAAAAAACAAAAATATAGGTGGGAGTGTAATTAATACTCACTGGAGAAGAGTAAGCCTTCATTCGGCGAGCACGGATGTGCACTGACCAGACGTTGAGGCAGGTTCGCCCAGCTGGGTCGGGGAGGCTAGCGATCGAAACCAGAGGCACTGATAGGCTACATTACCGGTAAAAAATATAAATTTGAGGTAGAAATTTTGAGGCTGCATCGAGTTGATCAGGGGATCGTGTTGATCGATGCGTTGAAAGCGGAGCGAGGTTGATCCGAGCGGGCAAGAACAGCGTTACAAGGCAAAAACAGCGTATGACAGTTCGAAACAGTTGATTGATTAATACATAGAGAATCTAGTGGTGATTGAAATTGCTTAATTACTATTAAACCAGTCTCAAGTCACAATGTACAAGAGGTATTTTATTTCCTTCCTTTTTACTTTAGAATGTTTGTTTTTGATGAGACTGGAGTATCATATAAAAGAAATGGCGCTAGTTTATAGAAATAAGGTGGTGATATGGGGTGATCAATTTTAACACAATATTGTTATAAAGTTATAACGTCCAAACGGTTTGCTGTCTTGCGCGCTCGGATACTTACTGCAACGTTATTAGGGAATAAGTTTCTGATCGCTGATGTCGTCTTTTCTATGACGTAGCCCCTCCACGAGTGAGCCCGGCGTTCCAAGCTTTCCAGACGCGGAAGGATCCTTCGATTGAGAGGGAGGCCACTTTTCTAGCCACCTCTGCTACCCCACGAGCAGGAACGCCCAAGGCCGTCAGAGCTCGTCGGGGCATAGCTCCCGAGGGAGCCTACGACGAACGGAAGTGACAGGACGTCCCTGCAAGGGCGCTTCCTGTCTTCCTTTATGTTGACACATAACTCGCCGTACTTGTCGTGTTTCCTGTCGGCGGCTTTTCGAAGAGAATCCGCGCCGTAGTCGAACGGGCATGTGACGTCACATACGACCGTGACACCGTCAGGGCGTTGCAAGACGATGTCAGGACGCAGATCGGCACCGCCCGCTTCCACGTGCTGTGGAACCGTACTATCTATGGCAAGCCCGGGTTGCCATTCGGCAGGCACGTGCCCCGCGATCTCCCTCAATATTGAATTGTGACGTTCCGTGACGACAGTCATCACGGTAGGGCAGTGATTCAATATGTGAGGGAGAGTCTCTTCCGCTTTCCCACACGCACGACACATGGCAGGTAGGTAAGGACGGCCATGGCTTGGTTTGGATTTGAGTGGCAATAGGTTCAATCTGGCCTTGTACGCAAATACTCGGTCCGCGTGATCCAGGAGCTCCGGGTCCAGGAATTTGAGAACCCGGACAGGCAGTGGGCACTGACCGTCTTGCCTTGGTCAGGTTTGGATTCCCACTGTCTCCTCCACCACAAGTCATTGTGTTGATGGAGGGTCGGCACCACTTTTTTCCTTAAGGGAGGGGTGATTGTGGAGCTCCCCGCGGCCAACTCAAGGCCGCCATCCGGGCGGGCGGACCAGCGTACGTTCAGACGACGGGTGGCCGCCGGGACACGGCCCCACAGGCTCTCGCCTGTAGGGCACGGTCTAGAGCGGGCGCCGTCGGGAGGAGGTTCACTGTTTAGATAACTGGCCAGGTGACCAGGCGTGGGATCCGGAGTGCCGAGCCTCAGACAGGCATGACGCCTAAGCTGCCCGAGAGCGGCGGCAGAGACAATGTTGTCAGGTGACGTCAGCATCTTGAAAGCATGAGCTACCGAAAGCGTGTCACTTTCGCGACACAAGTTCAGAATGCCCAAACCTCCTAATGCAGGCTTACAGTAGAAGAACGCGCTGCACGCCCACTTGGGAAGACGCCACGCCACCTTCAAACACCGCAATACCAGTCGGTCAAGCTTCAGAAGCTCATACTGTCTGAAGCGCCGCACTCGCAGATGGTATGACGCGGACGGGAGAATGATAGAGGTGAGTGCCAGGAGTTTCTGGCTTGGGGTAAGAAAGGATTTCATTAATAAAGAAATGTGCTTCTCCAGAGTGGAGATGAAGGGTTGGGTTAGGGATGCGTCCGAGGCGTAGCCGGTTCGAGCGCCGAGGTATTTGTACGTCTCGCCTTTGGGGATGACCCGAATTTCCTCCCCAGCAAGGGAGAAAGGTTTCGGGTCGACCCGCAGACGGGACGCCGACACTTTCCCATAGGATAGGGTGCCACACTTGCGTGGGTTGAACCGTAGCCCGGACCAGGAAGAGAAGGGATCGGTAGAAGATAGGAGAGAGATCATCTGCTCGCGATCGGAAGAAACGAGACAGATGTCGTCCGCATAAGCCATACAACGCACTTTAATGTCGTCTTCTTTGGCAGGAAGGTTGTAGCCGCAATCCGTTTTGTCACGGACGCCCCTGAGGAGCACCTCGATGACCAAATTGAATAGCAGCCCAGACAACGGGCAGCCCTGACGCACTCCCCGCCCCACAGGGATACGGTCGGTTTCACCATTGCCGCAGCGGACGGTGCAGGTGTTAGCGACGTATATGTCGGAGATGCATTCAATAAGGTCTGTGGGGGCGTCGAAATGACGCAGGACCTCGGCTATGCACTCGTGCCGGACACTGCCAAAGGCGTTTCGGATGTCCAGAAACGCAACCGACACAGGCCTTTTGCGTGACTGTGCATCCGAGAGGATGGTGTCGAGCATGAACACATGCTCATAGACGCCTTCCGTGGGCATGAATCCCTTTTGCTCTCGGCTGATAACATTCCCCTCCACCGCCCATCGCTGCAGGCGCCGGGCCAATACGGCGGCGTAAATCTTGTATATGTTTCGGCAGATGGAGATGGGCCGCCAGTTGCTGACGTCGTGCAGGTCACCCTCAGGGTCTTTACATATGAGAGTGATCCTGCTGGTTCTCCACTGGTCCGGTACACGACGGTTGATCCGGCAGGTCTCGAAAAGGCTGGCCAAGAGTCCCCCTCTTGGGTCCAGGATCTTCCAGAAACCGTAGGACAATCCGTCAGAACCAGGGGCGGAACCGACATCTAGCGACTGGAGGACCGCCTCCACCTCCCGGGCCGTAATGGGACCTTCACCGTCATCGACGGGGGAGAGGTTTACATTATCATGCTCGTAGCGGTGGGCGTTCATCCACTCGGGCATCTGCGAGCAACTCCCAGCTTCAGGAGCGGTCATGTCGCGTCGAAATCTCTCTTCAATTTCTTGAGGTGGGATTTCGCAACGACGGTCACAGTTTTTTCCTTCAACGATCCGGCGGACCGTTCCCTTCGCGTCCCGCGAGAAGGCGGCTCGCAACCCCACGCCGCTACGATATCGGGCTCCGTTCCCGCGCGAACCCCCACCGTCCGACCGAGGAGAACCCCCGTTCGAACGACGGCGAGCCGCGCGAGCCCGGGCGCCACGATTGAAGCGTGGTTTGCGAGGACGTGTCCTCTTGGGCGGCGAAGTGCCAGCGGTCCACTCTTCCAATTCGATGCAGAACTGGTCGAAATTTATGCCACCCGCTAAAGTAAGGTTCACTAAACTGCGAAGAGCCCGCCTGGAGCTCTTCGTCTTACTTTCCCTGACCGGTTCAACAGGGTGTTGGATGGATCGTTGATTGTTGGGTGTGATGGACATCCCTGGGGTAGTCTGTGGGAGTCCGGGGTCAATCGTGGCTTGGTTGCATGTCATGGTGTCACTTCGGGGTCGAGTCAAGGTTTGGGAAGAGATAGTTGGCAGGAATTTAGAGTGGGTGGTTTGGGTAGGTGGGGTAAAAGGTTGGGCTTCAGCAGACAGCGTCGAGGAACAAGGTTGTATAGGACAGATGGAAACAGGATTAAAGGATAAAGAGGAGTGAGATGGATGTTGAAGAGACTTAGATGAAAAGGTTTGCATGGGCGGCTTGGAAGAGCTGATTAAGTCTCTAGTTTCAGCTCCGGTGGTGGCCGTCAGTGGCAGAGAAGGAAAAGAAAAAGGGCGCGAAGCCGGCTTGGATAAACCGAGCGAGTCCACTGCCACGGATCCGGTGGAGGTCGGCTTGCGCAGGGGTACATGTAGAAGAGGATTCGCTCTGACAGTAGGGCCGTAACCGTCCGTGGTTGAGCTATCAGGCGAGGAAGTGGAAGAAGAGGAAAGAGATTCGCTGTTCGACGAGTCAGACGAGTCGGAAGAGTCCTCACTTTCCGACCCAGGTCCGGCCGAAGACAGACGAGGAAGAAACAACACATCTAAATCAGGCAAGCTGTCAGTATCAGCAGGGCTGAGTGAAGTTTTGCCTGGATGAGTTAGAATAGAATGGAAAAGTTCAGGTGGGGGGGGCGAAGTGGAAGTGCTGTCTATGCCTTGGCGCCAAAAGACTTGAGAACGGATGACAGAGGAAGGGAGAAGAGGGGATGACCCCTCGACCGATGCGCCTGCAGTCGAGGGCCGGCGCCTTCCACGCCTGACAACAGGGGCGTAGGAAAGCCCAGGCTTGGTCATCATAGGGGGTCTGGTTTGGCTCTCCGAGGGTGTCGGGTCATTGCTCGGCCAGGGAAGGCAGGTTGGCAATTGAAGGCCCTCGGGGCAGGATCGCCAGTGCTCTTGGGCCCCATCCAGCTTGTAAGCTCGAGGGAGAACACGGCAGCACCTGCTGCAGGTGATCAGGAACTCGGCGCGCGAACCATGAAATGCTCGCATATGGTCCTGATTAGAGATGCAGCGAACCCAAAATTTTTATCCGCACACCGCACCGCAACTGACTCATCTATCCGCGCACCGCACCGCACACCGCAATTTATCTGGAACTTTGACACTGCACCGCACCGCACACCGCAAATTACAAAATTAAAAAAAAATATTTTAACGAGTTATTGTTTAGAAAGTCAATTGTAGGAAAAAGCATCCATGGCATATAACTGGTAACCTAGTACCAATACAGTTGTGCACTAATTGGCCAGGCTAACCAGATCATATTCTCTTATCAGCAATGCATCTAAGTTCTAAGACATAATACAAACTAAGACAAATAGAATGTTCCTGGATCCAGTATCAGGACTTCTGAACACTTTTTGTAAGCAATAATGCAATTATAATGCCAGTGGCTATATGAACTACACACACAAGAGTAAAACGTATAGCCTGAACTCACTGGGCTAACTGATATAGTAAATAATGCGGTAGTTGCGCTAGGCCTATAGCCTGGTAACTGAGCTTATCAGCTAGGCTACTAACCAAAAACATTCGTACAGCTTCCCTGACAAGCAAGCCCTAAAACCCTGTCAACTGCAAGCCATTTGCAATTTGCATAGCTTTCCATCTTAGGGTTTCCGAAGGGAAAAATAACTGATCCGTGTTTCCAATTTAAATTTGAAGTTTCATAGCTGATTCTTGAAAAGTTGAAAGTTTACGTTTACGAAAGTTTAATTTCTTGAAAGTTTACGTTTACGAAAAATTAATTTCTTGAAAGTTTACGCGGCAAGCGGCGCGGCGCGGCTTTGTCATTTCAACCTTCCACGCGGCGCGGCGCGGCACGCGGCGAAAAAGTCAAAAGCGGCCGCGTACGCGGCGCGGCGCGGCTTGCATCACTAGTCCTGATACGCCTGCACATCTCGGTAAGGTTGAGATGCCCTCCTGCAAGTGGAGAAAGGACAGAGAAGGGGGAATAGATTTGGGAGGGTGAGGCGAATAGGGCAGACGGACTGCAGTCTATTCGACCTCTGGAAGGGTGACTCGAAATGGGTGGGGTGGCCACGATGTGGTGTGGAATTGCGGATCGGACCCTCGTCACCGTGACGAAGTGACGAGTTCGCAAAAAGCAGTGAGTCTACCGGGGAGGCTTCACCATCTGGGTTGAGTGAGTGACCACTCACAGGAACCTGCTTCCTCGTCGGCCAGCCTAAGCCAGTGGACTGAGAAGGTGGGAAGGAGAAACCAACACCGGCCAGGTTACCTCTAGAAGTCTTCAAACCTGTACGACTTGAAAAGCGAGACATGGTTTAAATAAAATAGTTCTAAAAAGCTGGTTATTACAAATTGTTTAAAGTTTAAAGCGACGTTTCTATGTTTTGGAGAGTTAGCTAACAATTTAAATAACAAGTGACAGATTGCAATCAAATTAATTGTTTAAAGTTTAAAGCGACGTTTCTATGTTTTGGAGAGTTAACTAACAATTTAAATAACAAGTGGCAGATTGCAATCAAATTGAGGGTTGAATCAGAGATTTGCTAAAGAATTGACAAATAAAATAAAACAATTTACGTTGATTCTACGTTAATGAGTAATACTACAATGGAAATGTCGGTTAAAGTTGAAAAGAAAACAAAGTTTGATTACAAATTAGTGCGACAGATTGAAAAAGGTGTTTGAATTTTCGATTGTGATGTCACCATTAAACTTTATGCCAGCTGGCAGAGTGACCATGCGAGATACTTTACGGCTAAAATACAGGACAACAATAAAATAGACAAGTCAAAGGGTTGCAAAACTAGTAGAAAACAATCGGTTCAGTTCAAGGATGAGAGATTCCAAGTGAAAAGAAAATATGAACAACGTCTAATGTAAGATTAAGAAGAAAGAAATAAAATTATATTGAAAGATCACTGGCAACACTAGGATTTTCGCACAATTAAAGCTAAAAGGCTATGATAAAAAAAAATGGTCGAAATGGGTGATAATTTGGGTAAAATAGATGGGTCAATTAGCTTATTTTTACAAAAATTTAGAAAGCACACAAGTTGGTTACACAATATAACTAAAATTATTCGAATTGATAACAACTGAGTGGCAATATTTGTGCAAAGATGTTCAAAAATTAGGCTAGGATTTTTTGGTTTTTAAGTGTTGCAACTGGAATTGAATTTATTTATGAAAATTACTATAAAACAACAAAACACAAATAATTACAGTTTTTAAAGTCTTTTTTTTGATCTTCTTTCTTCTTAAACCAAAAATTAGTGTGATCTTCAGGGTAAAGATGGGGGTAACAAGCCCGGGCTGGAATTGCGAATCCCGGTGCTTGATGAGGGTTAGCTAGGTGGGAAAGGTTAGCTAGGGTAAGGATTGGGTATTAAAGTATTCCGTGTTGATTGGGTAGGGTACTAAAGACTTGAGGTTGACGAATTTCCTTTCTTTAAACTTCCGAATGGTTCGAGACTGAGTAGGTTACCGTATTTTTCACTGGCAGCTAGGAAATTTACTGTTTCTAAAACTGACAATTTTCTTTTTGCTGAGAATTTTTATTTTCAACTTTCCTGACCAAGTTTTGATTTCGTTTCACTGCAGAACAACAAACTGAGCAATAAACTGACTGATTTTCCTTAATTGAGAGCCAAGAATTCTTCTTGATCGCCTTTGAAATCGCGGCGGCGCTTTCGGTACGCCGGCCGGCAGTCCTGGTCGCATCTCGGTAATCGGCCTTGCGTGAGTGATTCAAAGCCTCTACAAGTAGCATATTCGAAGCTGCCAGGATTAAGCTCTCAAAGAAAATTTCTAGTTTGAGGATAAAGATTCCAACAATCAATCAACAGGCCACAACCACATAGCTATATAATATTCTGCATTCTTTGGTTCTTCTCCGTTGAAACTTAGTCCACGGTGTAACTGGCTTATTTTGCTGCTAAACAGGTACCTTAGTGTTTACTTGTTTCAGCCTTTCTGATGAAGTCAGTCGTGCTGACTGACAAAACGTTGGAAATAAAAGCTGGGTATCAGTACTAACAACAGGTGGTATAAAGTCACCAGCTCATATATAGTCACCAGAAAA
Source organism: Aplidium turbinatum (assembly GCF_918807975.1). Taxonomy (NCBI): domain Eukaryota; kingdom Metazoa; phylum Chordata; class Ascidiacea; order Aplousobranchia; family Polyclinidae; genus Aplidium; species Aplidium turbinatum. Next base: position 55,511,069 of record NC_137472.1, read on the forward strand.
ACGCAGGTCATTTTATTTATTATTATTATGTTCAAACTGACAACATCAAAATCGGTTCTTTGTGACCTTTGTGCATTTGCAGTTTGTGTATTATTTTGTTGCTTTGGATATGAGCAGCTTTGTCTGATGCAGATAAATAATACAGTAATAATTTAATAATAATATCTATGAATTAATATAGCTTGTTATGTAACAGCCTACTATGCCACAAGAAATATGACATTTCGAGTACTGAGATATGAATATCCATTCCGGATGTAATTTAAAATGCTGATTCCGCATCTGAACTCGGTTTTGCTGTATCACGTCAGAGTTATTTAATTTTTTAAAAATATTAAACACTTACCATTATTGAAAACTTTACCATTTTTACTATAGTTTAAAATTCGTTTGTTGTAGAATAAACTGAGTTTCGGTTGGAGCAGAAATTTTGTGATGGTTTAACATAGCCTTGTTTGAATCCAAGTAGGCCTAAGTTCACATAGCTTTTTTGTTAATGCCAACCAAATAATCATTACAATATCATAAATACCTACAACCGTATTAAGGGACCTAAGTTTAGGTATATTTGCATAAATCCAGGGGCGTTGACAGGGGGGTCTAGGTGGTACTTTTGGACCCGGGCCCGGAATATTTGAGGGGCCCGGATTTTAAAAATTCCCCGCGACTTCAAACATAATCAAGATCTTAATATAATCAGATCTGAAGGAATTGCCATCAGAGGTTAAAACTGCTATTTTAGCCGTCAGATGGTAAAGTACTGGGCCCCCTTCTGGGTACTGGGCCCACCATCTCAGGGGGCCTACTAGTAATTGACTTTTGCGTGTCAGTGACAACATGTTTTTTAGCTGCTAAAGTTTACTGTGTGTACTTCCATTGAGAAGATAATTTAGGTCCGGTACCAATGAGATGCTGGGCCTGGGCCCTTATATCAAAATATCTCTAAAATCACCACATTATCTTGGTCGTTATTTTGTGATAGAATTTCAGGGGGCCCACAGGTAATTGACTTTTGCGTTTCAGTAACAATCTGTTTTTTAGTTGTTAAAGTTTACTGCGTGTAGCCTACTTGTTCATTGACAAGATAATTTAGGCCCGGTACCGGTACCAATGAGATGCTGGGCCCTTATACCAAAACATCTCTAAAAACCACATTATCTTAAGTTAAAATGTGACAACATTAGTAAAATTACCTGCATTTGAAATAAAACAGGTTGGTTGCAATTGAATACTTGAAATCAAGACAGGCCCAATTCCTACAAAGGTGTGTTTAAGATAAATGTGTTTTAATTATTTTGGTTGTTTATTTTTTCGTATTTTGTGGTAAAACTTTGGAATTGGCAACTGTTGAACTGAAACCGCTTTATACACTGGTAGTGGTAGGGTCACCATACTTTGTGTACTACTGTTATAGGTTAAACCACGAAGTAGACAGCTCATTTTAAAATGATTGTCATAAATGGGCAAATTATATAAGACATTTGCATAACTTAATTGCAATGCCTTGTCTAAATTTTGCAAAAGCATAGATTGAAACCTTTCTTTAGCATAAGGTGAAAGCGTTCATGTTTTGTAGGTTAGCTTCTCGTTAGCATAAACTTTAAGAGTCAGGTACGATTGATTTTGAAGTCTGCCAATAAGTAAACAAGACACATGAAATACTTTTTGTAATACTGGACTAGCTTAAAGTATGGTTGGTCTATTGATATCCCATTTAACAATAAAATATTTTTTCTACATCTACCGGTATAACTTGCAAGGTAAAAGTATTTTTTGAAGTGTCAGAAGCTGCATTAAGGCTGTTGCACTTTTAGCTTAACGTTTTGGTTTTACAGGGTGTTTTGTTTTCTTAAGCTTTACTTCAAAGTGAATAATACTGGTTTACAACCGGTAATCTAGTTCTAGAATGGTGTAACCTTGCTATGTACCAAGATTTCATTCAGCATTTCATAAAGAAGATGTCTTGTTTGAACTAGCGACATTCTTGCTTTGAACATTTCAGATAAACAAAACTCTCAAAGAGGAATTCTTTAAAATGGCTGACCATGGAGGTTTGTCAGAACCAAGCAAACTTTGCTTTGCCGTTATTGCAATTGGAATACATTCGTTTACTATGATTAGCAATGGTGCAGACGTGCTGTAAAAGTTTTGCAGATGTTCCAAACAAGGGAATGTTTTTCTCCAAGGTCTTTGCATAGTTTTTTTTTTTAAAAGTTATGTTGAGCCAAATGTTAAACCTTGAATGTACCAGAAACCATGAAGCATTTAATGCCATCTTTACCCATGTCTTTAATTGCTGTGGTAAGAACCAGATAAAGTGATCAGCAGGCCACAAGCTTAAGAACGACCACCAAAAGTAAGACAAACAATTCAAAAACTGACCTCAAAGTCAAAGGTCAGCAAGTAATTAGCGAACATTGAGTAGTGTAATAGGTATATAATCAATTAACCTGCCTTTAACTGTAGGCCATAAAAATGTTTGTCTTAATTGTAGCCTATTCCATTTGTGCAGTCATATTTTGTTTATTGCTAAAACATTGTGAACAGTAAACAAAATAGCATTTCTCATAGATTAATTAGCATTTCATTTTTAGCATTTACAATCCCGCAATTATAAATATCCCTGACTTTACAGAGGTAGCTATCAGCAAGTGTAACCAGCATACGTATTACATTTAGATACCAGTATAATAAGTATTTTATGACAGTTGCCAGTATTTTGTTTGTGATTTCAAATCGTTGCTGCTTTATGTTTCATTTCTTTCATTCCAAGCAAAGATGAAGCTATAACTTGATAGACCTGTGTTTACTATTAGTTATATTTCTGCTGTGTTCTGTACACTGCTGGGTTGATGATTGTTTATGAAGTTATAAAAGTTTAACTAGGTTGTAGTTAGCCGGTATTGTGCAGTAAGCATTATAACATTTCATTAAGCACCAGTAACCTATGAAGGCTTTCTGAGTACTGCAAAGTTGTCAGTGAGTGATGAAGCTGTTAGACCGTACCTAGAAACCTATTAACTAGTGTTACACTGTAAATATTGCTCCGTTTTGTTAAAGATCATAGTAATTTTCTTATGTATGCTGTGATTCCTGTGAAGTAGTTGCAACATGTGATGAAGTTATTAAACTTCATCTACATAAGTCAGCACTTATGCACCATTTCAATAACAACTGTTTTTAGCATGACCAATGGTGTTTGTATATGAAAAAATAATGACATGTAGAAAAGTTAATTCAACAGTTAGATTACAGCAACCGCTGCTCATAATAATTGTGCTTCTTAAATTCAACAACCACAATGTTCCAAAAATAAAGCAATTAATAAAAAAAATGTTTTAGTGAAATATAGCATGATTAACAACAGGTTTCTAATAATAGTGTATCTTGTGTGAGTAGGCCTAGTTAATAAACCATGTACGGTACGCCATTCTGTGCTGTTATGGATTAACACTGTTCTGTTGTGAATTGAAAGTATATCACTAGATTGGTAAACTATTGTTTTTATCGTACTTAAGTTCCTGATTATGCACATTTGAGTACACTTGAGTTTTCATGTTAGCATTTTGATTGGGTACTTGTTAGCTTTTTGAAAGTATTGTATAGGTGAGTGCACTGAGTGGTTTAATCAATCAATCACTGGTTTATTTTTTTTTTCACAAAATATCACATCAAATGCACTGGTACATTACATAAAAGTGAGATAGGAAAGAAGCGAAAGACCTTATGAGGTCACCAAGTCAGCCTCCACCTCGGCGATCCTATAAGGCAAAACATAATTACCACTTGGTGAAAGTGTTAAAATGTTGTTTGTTAAAGCATTTGTGAATTCACTTTTTTTTGCACTTCTAAACTGTTTTGCTATGTTATGGCTATATATACATTTAAAAATAATAGGTTAGTGAAATTTCAAATGCCAATTGTAATTTTTGGAAAAAATTGCTTCTAAATGTAGGTAACCAATTTGAAATTCTCATAATTTTGTCAAGTCTTGTCCGATGTAAAAAATTGTATGAACTCAATGTGATAAGCATGTCAAATTTTGATACCAGCTTCTACTGTGTGATATAATATAAGATCTGGGTTGAATGACCCATACGCTTCATGACCGTTGCCAGTATGTTTGGAAATCGTTAACACTTTTGGCTTTCATTGCAAGCAAAGGTGTAGCTATGACTTGATAGACCTGTGTTTGCTCTTATTTACATTTGTATTGTTTTCTCAACTGGTGAGAAAGTCTAGTGAAGTGAACCACCTTTCCATATCAGTGCAGTTAACATACACACTACATTATCATAAGTCTGCTTGCCAATAAGGGGCTCAAAATTATTTTGGCCCTGGGGGCCCACAAAGGGCTTAACACAGCACTTTACTTCAGCTTTCTGGTGGTCAAATAGCCACTTCAGCCACCAAACAGTAAAGTAAGAATTTAGTTTAGTCTAGTATAGTGATTTCCCTAACCATGAATATTACCCGAAACACGAATTTCAACATAAACAGTTTACCGGTAATATTTGTTTAAACTCAAACTGAAATGGCACAGGTAAGAAGATTGCTATCCCTGTTTCTGCACTAAAAATTGCATTGCACTGCACTAAAAACTGCACAAAACCGCTTTTCAGATTGCAGCAATCAGCAAATGTTTGATCGAGGCCCAAACACCTTTCCCAAATCAAATTGGAAACTTTCTGACTGTCTGCACTACCTTTGCTGTAAATTCTCTTCTGGTGAGCCTAGAATACTCTAGCGCCATGTGACAAATAAAAGTTCAAAAAAGCAGCCGCTAGATAGAGATAGTAAGTTTTGCGGTTCAAGAAATTTTAAGATTGCGCAAGATTTGTTAAATGACCATGCTTAAACGACATCAATAAAAGTTTGTAAACAACCTTTATTTTCATAACATAGTCGATGAAGGCCGAAGGGGGCCCGAAAATAAATTGGTACCGGGCCCGAGAAATCCTGTCAACGGCCCTGCATAAATCTCAGCCATTTTCAGAGTTCAGTTTGCCGAGATGTCAACAAATAAATTGAAGAGAACAGTTTAAAAGATCTGTTGACATCTTCGCTTCCTGTGATGGTCTTCGTAAGTGTTTCTTCGAAGAGACCAAGAAAAGTTAGCCATCATAGCTCAAAAGCGGCGTTTCCTTGGCCACATTCTTTTATCTTTTGCTGTTCTGATGAAATCATTTTTCTTGTTCGTCGCTGACACCTGCATTGCTTTTTGGAAAAAAATGGAAATGCAAAAAATATATTTTTAGTGACATTCGAGCCTCCATCACTTCACAGGTAGCCTGTGTCTTAACATTTGGCTAACATTTTATGTATAATTATAGTTAGGTGCTCTGTATTTCCCAAAAAAGTTTGTACATCCATTATAAACACATTCCAGGCCTCAAGTTCTGTTGACGTTAATCTGGTTTTAAAGATTTCATTTCTTAATAACTTTTTTATTTCGTGTCCAACAAATGTTCCCTACTTCAATCTTGCACCTGATTGGTTAGCAAACAACTCGCAAATATATTTAAAGTCATCACCCTGTTTATCCATGGCTTTCACAAAATTTTAAACAAACCAAGTTTTATGTGGAGCGGAAAGTAAGCAATTTTTGCTTGCATCAACTAAGGGCTCATGTTCAGGGTCTCCGAGAGAAATCAGGACTTGTCGGAAAATAATACGAAAAATGGGCCCAAAACATTTTTCAGCAAAAGTAAAAGCAACAAATTTGTAAGCCTATGATGCGTTGCATTTTCGTCTTAAGTTTTAGTCTGAATTTAATCTACTTTTCTCAGCGTGAAATTGAAGTCTTTTAAAAGCTCCGATTTTAACAACTTATCGATATCAAAAAGCCTTCTATCGACACGAATATCTGCAAAAATTACTCGGCCTACTTTCCGAAAAATGCAATTGTTACTAACTATTTCGTCTAGAAAAAATTGAAAACACACAACACAGGCAAAGAAAGTAGCTTAACAAAGCATCCAATTCTTTCCGGATCTTGTGCAATGCAAAGATACGGATCACAACATTAAATGATAAAGATTTTTCAACGCCTGAATTGATGCACAGCATGCCGAGGTTGTTCAATCGGTTTGGAATCATGGTAGAGCGTAAAAAATTCTTTAGAAATTTCAGCGTGCTAAAACTATCTTCTCCACTAACATCTGTTGAAAGTTTGTAGTTAGGTAGACCGGTACATAAAAAATCCTCAAAGCAACAAAAATATTTGGAAAAACGTTTCGCAAGTTGCAATCAATGATTTCCTTGCGTAAAAATCGTAGGGTGGCGCATTCAGCTTTGCAGTTGAAGTTTGCTGTGTCGCTTTCCTTCAAAAGTACCAACTCATCCAAAATGTCAAGAGAAATGTCATTGTCGTGCAGCCTGTAACTGCACATCAGACATACGATGGAATTTCCATAGAGCTTCAAACTTATCAAGGATATGTTTGAGTATGTTGAAACATTTGTCAGTACCAACAACAACTAGCGAATCCATTGCAATCCATTGCCTACGGTAGAATAGCCTACATTTCATTTGAATGATTCAGCTGGTAAAGCAGAGTTATTAAAGCATTCCGTCCCCAGAAAAGGAAAATCTTCTTTATCTTTTAATTTCACAGTTGCTACAACTTTAGCGTGCAATTATTAAGCCTACTCTTCCCAGCTTTCTCTTATTTTGATTAGCCTACTTCTTTGTTTAATTTCATTTAATTTATCAGCTGATTGTCTATTGAACAGTCCTTTCGCTGTATAAATAGGTTAGTGGACTACTGGTGTAAATCCCTTTTAGAACTGTATCTACTACTCCTCACAATGCAGAGAAGCACCAATTTGAAACTGCTGAAGTACTCAAGTAGCTACTCAGAGGCGTAGAAACCGCCCTCCGATCGGAAGGGGCCCCGCAAGGAATGAGGGCCCCTCCGCCGAAGTTTTTGGAAGACTATCGAAATACAGGATATAACCACGTGGTCACAAATGCACGCGAAATAGCAGAGCTTATTGGTATTGAGCAGGTGTTTTCAAAAAATACGGTGTGACGTAGGAAGAGAATGTTTGGTTACGAATGTGCTGATGATTCGAGTCGGCTTTCTGCTGAAGAAAAATTCAAATCGCAATTTTTTTATTGTTCTTACTGATCAGGCCGTGTCTTCTGTTTCTTCGCGCTTTGACGAACTCGTGGAGTGGTACAAGTTGTTTGAATTTCTGTACAACGCTGGCAGCCTGAAGAAGTGTCTCAGAGAAAATGGTTGGGTTGGTTGGTTTTGAATCTTTATCCTCGGACTGACAAAGCCTTGATTGATTACTCCTGGTAGTTTCGCATACTTGTGGAGGCTCTTGACGCAGGGCCGGTTACCGAGATTGGCAAAGTGAAGCTTCCGTTTATTGAAGTGTTGTTGCCAGAAAAATATTCCATTCACTAAGTGCCGCTGAATGGAGAGCAGTCCTGAAATGGGTTGTTCAAGCGCACACCCCGAGAGTCGAACTTGCGCCGCGTAGTCTTGAGCGGGCACGTAACCACTGAGCTAACATGGAGGACAATAGAACTGGACAGTGGACAATCACTGCAAAAAATTTAAGAGAAAAATGAGAGACATTGATGCCAACGAACTAATACTGGAATTGAATCGTTTTATTTATGTCATCGAGAAAGAGAGAGGTCTTGTCACGGCAAGCATTTTTTTAACGTAACAAGCCTTTAGAACAGCCTTTAGTAGATATATCCGAATCTTTGCATTTGCACCAAAATTCTTCTGACCGACCACACCAGTTACTGTCGCCAGTGTTGAAAGGACCTTCAGCAGAATGAAACTGATCAAGAATATCCTGCGCTCAACCATGACAGATGACAGGCTTTCTACTCTTGCAATTAGCCTACCATCGAAAACAAGATTGCCAGATCCCTGGACTATGACCCATTACAATTTGCGCAGAACAAGGCTCGAAAGAAGCGCTTTGCGTAATTATGGAATATATGTCCACACTGTCACTGTAGACCTATGTGTACACATTTGTGGGCGCAGCTAATGTAAAAGTTAGCTTTCAACAAAGAAATCAGCGGATTTCCAATAAATTTACTTTCGCTAACGAGTCCGCTAAAATTTCTAAATATTAGCGAAAATGCTAATCCGCTAACCAAAGCGTTAGCTTCGCTAATTAGCGGTTAGCGGAACTATGCCCTCTACTGTGTACACATAATATGAACCCTACATGTTGTGTAAAATGAATACTACATTCCAGTTTCTGTGTTAGATGGAGCCCCGGACTTATGTTCGGAGGGGGCCACGTTCTTTGTTGCTACGGCCCTGTAGGTACTACGAGAGTTTATCGAACGACAGCTTATCGAACGACAGTTTATCGAACGACAGTTTATCGAAACGACAGTTTATCGAACGACAATAAATTCATCGAACGACAATTTATCGAAACGACAGTTTATCGAAACGACAGTTTATCGAACGACAATTTATCGAACGACACAGGGCCGTAGCCAGACCGCAGAGCAAGGGGGGGGGCAACTTTTTTTTAGGGGGGGCCGAAAAAATTTAAATGGGCAAAATTATTATAATTGTAGCTGTTGCTCTTGAATGTTGGGATTTTGCCAGGGGGGGCAAAACTTTTTTCAGGGGGGGCGAGGCTCCCCTGGCCCCCGGCTGGCTACGGGCCTGGAACGACAGTTAATCGAAAACCTAACCCCTAACCCCCAACCCCTAACCCCTAACCACTAACCACTAACCCCTAACCACTAACCCCTAACCCCTAACCGTAACCCTACCCCTAACCCTTAACCCCCAACCCCTAACCACTAACCACTAACTCCTAACCACTAACCCCTAACCCTTACCCTACCCTACCCTTAACCTTACCTCTTAACCCCCAACCCCTTAACCCCCAACCCCTAACCCTAACCCTACCCCTAACCTCCAACCCCTAACCCCTACTCCTAACCCCTACTCCTAACCCCTACTCCTAACCCCTACTCCTAACCCCTACTCCTAACCCTTAACCCCCAACCCCTAATTCTAACCCTAACCCTAACCCCTAGCCCCTATAGCCCCTAACCCTTAGCCTCTAGCCCCTAGCCCCTTCGATGAATTGTCGTTCGATGAACTGTCGTTTCGATAAACTGTCGTTCGATGAACTGTCGTTTCGATGAACTGTCGTTTCGATAAACTGTCGTTTCGATGAATTGTCGTTCGATAAACTGTCTTTCGATAAACTGTCGTTCGATGAACTGTCGTTCGATAAATTGTCTTTCGATAAATTGTCGCGTCACAGGCCCTGTAGCTACTTTAGCATTGACTCAGCCTCCGATCTAGCTCTTGGTTTTTAAAGCGTCAAGTACAAAGGGTAATGAAAAGCCATGGGTAATTGGGTATGACTGCGCCATGCGTTATCTGTTCAAACGGATAAGAAATCTGTTTTTGCCAAAAGATATTGAAAACAACCAATTTTAGTAGGGTAAGTTGAAATAGCCTATTTTACAAGTATATAGCCTACATTAAATTACCCTATATTAGGGAAATTGACAGAGCACTTGATCCTTTTGAACTACCGTCATTGTTAGTTTGAATCATCTTAAGTTTTGTTGATAAAAATGAGCCCCGGCAAAAGTGAAAAACTACTCGTTTTTACTTTACAATGTTATGCTAGGAGGTAGCCTAAGTTGCCCGACTTCCTCCTCTCTCGGACAGGGCCTCCGAGAGAAGTCAGCTCTGGTCGGGAAGCAATACGTAAAATGGGCCCCATAATATTTTTTAGCAAATATACAACTAATTTGTATCTTGTGTTGCATGTTCGTGTTAAGCTGAAATTAGCCTACTTTCCTCAGCATGAAAAGAACTTCCTTCAATGTAAAAATCATCAATATATAATCACTGGATTACACTTGCAGCAAAAATGCCATTGAGGCAAACTATTTTGTCTAGAAAGCTTTGTAAACATACAATAGGCCTACAGGCAACGAAAATAGTTCAACCAAACATTTAATTCAGGAGTGTCCAAACTTTTTTCCACGCGAGCCAGATTTGATAATAAGTGTTCGCGGCCAACAGCCACAATAATTTTTCTGAAAACTGCAAGTTGAATTTATATGATTTTTGTGTGTCTGCAGGCCAAAGTAACACATTGTACAACAACAGGCGCGGGCCATACAAAAACGTCTCGTGGACCGGAGTTGGCCCGTGGGCCGGACTTTGGACATCCCTGATTTAATTCAACCCTTTCTGGACTTTTTGCAATGCAAAGTTACGGATCACAGCATCAAATGATAAAATTTTGCGACGTCTGAATTGATGCACAACATGTATAGTTAGGCTTTTCAATCGGTTTTGAGTCATAGGCCTATACTGGAGCGCAAACAATTCTTTAAAAATTTCAGTAATTGCTAAAACCACGTTCTCAAAGCGCAACCGTTGGAGCTAGCTACCGGAACACAAAAAAAATCATAACAAAAGTATTTGGAAAAACCATTCGAAATTTGCAATTAATAATTCCTTGTGTAGAGATTATGGGGTGGTTCTTTCTGGTTTGCAGCTGAAGTTTGCTGTGTGGCTTTCTGTCAAAAGTACCAACTCATCCAAAATGTCTTGAAAAATGTCGTTGTTGTAGCCTACAAATGGTTTAAATTTGTCCTACATGCCCGCAACTGCACAACAGACATACGATGAAAGTTTCATGGAACTTCAAACTCATCGACGATATGGTTGAGTTTGTTGATACATTTGTCAATTACAACAACTATCGAATCCTTTGCAATGTACGGTAGAATACATTTCCTTCGAATGATTCAGCTAGTTAAGTGGAGTTATAAAAGCGTTCTGTCCTCATGAAAAGAAAATCATTTTCTTTTAACTTTATAATCGCCACTGCAACTTTAGCTTGCGAGTAGTAGCCTACTCTTCTCATCTTTCTCTTACTTATGCGGGGTTCACACTGAGCTTGTCTAGCATTTAGCATATAGCGGGTGGGCGTGTTTTCATGTCTGGCGTGTTTCGGCTTTATGATTTGCGCTGACATGTTCACATTGGTTTCCATAGAAATAAGACGTTAAGCGTGTGGAAGCCATTGAGTGAGTAAGCTTGTTCATATATCCGTTGACAAACTTTCAAAGTTATAACAAAGCCCGACATTGCATTTAAATCCGCTCGGATGCTTCGTCAACAAGAAAATTTGGTATTTTTTTTTTGAAAAGTAGCCTATGCAAGACTACTTGCAAATAACAATGAAGTTTTTCTTCTGGCATAGACCTGGGCTACTTTAAAAAAAGTTTGTTTATTGTTCTTTACAAGTAGGCCTACTTCACTTCCTGGCTGATTAACCAACAAAACAAACTGAAGACGGTAGCCTACGGTATTTTTAATAAATTTTTCACAAAACATTTAGATGGTTGGTGCACCCATATTTCAAAGAAGGGATGACCTGGGTCCTGGGAGAACAAAATTTTGTGACATAATGGAGGAATGCTTCCATCGTTACCGTAGTTTAGAATGAGTAGTAGTAGGTACCTTAGATGATCTGCTTTCTTGACAAAACGTGTCAGCTCCGCTTTGTCGCTTCTACCCTTTTTTGGACCTCTGCTATGTTTGCCATATATTAACTTATGTGGTCAGAATAAAAACAAATTGCAAGCGCAGGTTACTTTTATTTCAGCGATGTTAGAAAATACAATTGGTGGACCAAGTGGACCATTTGTGAAATTTCATTTGGAATCTTGTGTTAACTTCCCCGCTTCTCTTACAACTTTTATGGTTTGCCCTTAACCAAGACGGTCTTGCCTTAACATATCTCCGCATCACAACTTTCCAAAAAGTACAGGCTGTGGCTGACATCAGATGCTCTGCAAACATCAACAGTCATGTAAGACTGGCAATATAGGCTACAGCTACACGCGTCGGGCTCTTAATTCTTTGCTCTAAAAACTACCAAACCAAGCACGGATGTACCAAAGCAAGCAACTACGGTGTACCAGTATATTGTATTATTGTAATAAGGCTTCGAAGTTGAGGAAAACGAAAATTGACGATAACTACAACGTAAAAAAAAGAAAAATCAAGCCGCAGATAGTGTAGCTACATTCGTATCTACAATGGGCAAATAGGCCTAGCATAAGGCTTAGGCATATGATGAAACCAAGACTTGAACATACACTGCAATATTGAATCCTTTGAAAAAGAACCTACACCAATCATCTTAAACTTACTCTACTCTAACGACTAGAAATATTCATAATAATGATAAGTGATATCAATCATACCAGTGGCAGTAAACGTTCTAAGTCTAAACACTGATTGAACCAAGTAACACAACGAACGATTACTATAGCAAGAAATAATCTAATCTGGTATAAGCATGAAAATGACGGTACAGTGCATATATGTAAGTCCACACATCATTGTGAATGCACAGTCCACACATTTGCAGACAATAAGCACTTTATCAGCCACACATATCAAAGTAAACTAGATATACAAATTCAAATAATTGCAAACAATATACAGAACAACATATGTAATGTAACCAGGGCTGTGGAATCGGAGGAATTTTGGCGTGTCCGGAATGGAGTAATTTAAAAGGCTCACTCCGACTTGATACAAAATAACGAAAAACAAAATTTTTGTTTAGACTCTTTTTAAAAGAATATAACTTCTTGTCAGGGATATCTATAACTACGGGATTGGAAACTCTATCCAGTGCTATACATCAGTAGGGTCATCACATTACTACGACTACAGAAAGATTAACAAAATACAATACTGACTGAAAGATATACAAAATTCGATTTTACAATAATAATACGAAATGTACACTCACATTAAAATTTAATTGATTTATAAAAGTGCATTTACGCTGCTAGAAAAAAAAACGATGAATCCAAAAAATGAATAAATGCAATGAGTCCAAAAACCGCCTACTGTTGTTCTTTAGCATTTTGCGTACTGCAAATCGGATCAGAAGTAAATGAGGAGTGTTCAGCAATCAGTGAAATGTGCTATTGTATCATCAACTTGTTCACAGACCAATCCAATACGAAACCAATACGTTTACGATGTTATCAGAACTAAAACCAATAGCTAGTCATTCTGGAAAGTTTTTAAGCATCAAACAAAATACAACATGACTGCACTAATGGAACACAAACAAATAAACAAACCATGCAGGCAAGTGTATAATTCTTACAATTTACAGCAGGTGAATTGATTGTTACACTTTTAGTTGTTCGTTTAGCCTACCACTTGCTGCCCTTTGAGGTCAATTTATGTGATTATTTATCACAGCAGCGCACAAAGAAAAGTGACCCTACTGGTGTATAAAATGGTTTTCAGTTCCACAGAGTTTCAAATCCCGTAGTTATAGATATCCCTGTTTCTTGTTCGCCGTATTTGGGTCTAAAACTTCACCCGAAAATAGAAGTGCTTGTTTTTGTTAAATTTGTAAAAGTCGCTGTATCAATTTCGATCATAACTTTGATGAAATTAAATTTTACAAAAATGGAAAACGATAAAAATTATAAAAAAAATGGAAACTCTGAAGCCGGAGTTGGCTAGTTATAAAACGAGGAGTCGCATATTTTTCGCAAGACTCCACAGCCCTCCCAGACAGCCACTTTATCTGGTCCAAATCTTTACCAATTTGGGTACGATTTCGGTCAAATAGAGCGGCTGTCTGGGTTGCATATAATAGCTTCTTTACGATGTTCAAATAATCTCAAATGAACTGAATAACGTCAGTGCAAACCATATTGTCTAAGCCAAGGCTTACTTCAAATTACTACAATACATACAATACAATTTTAGTGCCAAACTCCCCTCCAATCTTTTATCACTTTTCAAACCAGTCACATTGCAATTTGCAACAAACTGATGGCAAGCAGGGTGATCATTTGATCAAGAAGAAAAACACAATTAATTTGATTTTCACGTGCGCTCACATATCGTGACAGATTATGTAGCGTTCTAAACTAATCATTATAAGTTACTCGTAAACGATTAAAACAAAAAAGACGATATTTATGCAACAGTTACAAAGCATAAAAAGACGTACAGTATGAGTAAAACAGAGTATGGTTAACAGTCGTTGAACATTTATAAAATAGCGATTTTCATTTGTTGGCAATGCAGCAAAGTGAGCGCATTTGCCGCAAAATATCCAGTTCATTAGACAAACAGTTACATGTATATTGTATACACACCTAAACACTTAACCGACCCAACAAAGAGAAATTTCTCAGGCTCAAGCGAGTGTGATTCAAGAAAGTTTGAAATGTTGAGAAAATAACACCCAAAAGATTTTTTACAATTACAAACAATGCCATGTCTGGAGGCATAACCGATTAACCGACACAGTAGTTTAGAAGATATTTGTTTGGGACCATGTAAACTGGGGGAAGAGTAACAAATATCACCTGCAAACTTTATGTGATTAACACAAATATTAAAAAATCCGACAAGACAAGTTAAATCACACTTATGTGCTTTTCTGTTGAATGGTGCATACATACTAAACACTGTGTTACATGCACATATCAGAGGCGTGTTTGTCAAATTCAAAGTTTGGCGTGGTTAATCAATTGACCAAACAATGCTTCTTCATCTGTATTGTATGTAGCAGTAGACAGTGCTGTCCCTATTGCTGACGCGTTTTCTTTTAACATGGAGAGCAAACATTCCTGAAAAAAAAATATAAGTTATGATGCAGGCCGCATAAAAAAGAACCACAAAAAAGTACTGAAGTTCCTTGATTTATGTCAAAAACCTTCAACACTTAAATAACAATATATAAATAACACGCTTGGTCGACCTTGGATGTAAACGTTTGTACAGTATATATGTATACCTAATTATGTATACCTAATACAATTAATTTTATGTATATTATGTATACCTGTATACCTAATACAGTATATATGTATTTGTATACCTACCTAAGTAACCTAACAGTATACCTAATTTGAAGATATTTAATATTTTTAATATCAAGGACAAGAGACACAATTAGCTCGACATCTGTTATAGTTCTTACAATGCAATGCTTTTTCATGTCCTGATGTTACTTGCATTATCCGCTTATCAGACAAGACAAAAATTTTCTTTTTCTTACTTGTATTTTATTTTTGTGTGAACTTTTTGGTCTTTCTTAAATACCCCCAGCAGGACTCTCACATCATCACCTTGCATTTTCTGATTCTAGGTAATAATTACCCCTCAGTGAAGTCTTCAAAGGAATTTATGCTTTAAGACAGAAAGTCATTACAAATTTATGCTTTCACAGTCTCACTGAACTTGTCATCCAGGTCTTTCAGTTCTACAGCTGCAAATAAAATAAGCATTTGTAATTAACTTTTACTAATTTTAAGCATGAAATTTCTTAATTTTAGCAGATGAATCTCCACAATAATTAATATATTTAGTAACAAGAAGAGATTCTATTTGAATAAGGACATTCTGATGATCCTCCTTTAGGTAAAACAGGCTGTCAAGGGTTTAGATAGTAATAACTATATTTGATTTATATTTGGTAACATAACATGTATATATAAAGGAAAAGTTTTGTTTTGAAGGTAACCAACAGCTCGACCACAATCAGATTTTGCATTCATATAGCTCATGCGCTTGCACTTAAGAGTAATTGTCATTGCATATATTCAGCTTCACAGTGACATTGTTGAAACAATACTATAAAGTCACTCACTAAGTATAACCACACTCTCTACTTCATACTTTGTGAAGATTCTTCCATTAAAAGCAAGAAATTGAAAGCATTTCCAACAAAGCTGTTGTGATCTTTCTTGTGCAAGTTTTGTGAAAAATATCAATTTAAAAGACTTATCTGCACAGGACTTACACAAACAACTTTTCAATTTCTGTAATTTTAGGTATGGTATTAATTATTTTCTCCCATATCATCATTTTAGAAACTAAAATCCTCACTCACAACATAGTTGTAGTATCTGTGAGCTTACAGTAACAGTACTTATTCGAAGTGATTATATTTACAGTACTAGTGTTACCAGATAAGAAATTTTTCCATAATTTAGTAAAGTTTAAAGTGGTTGAAGACAAAACCATGGATTACCATGGTTGCAATCAAAAAGCATTGTTTTGTAAAAAGTGTTGCCAAGGATAGGTTTAAGCTAAGAGTTTTGCCCAAGATTTCAAAATCTCATAAATCACAAGTTTTTGTCTTCAGCTACTTTAAACTTTACTAAATTATGGAAAAATTTCTTATCTGGTAACACTAGTGCTGTAAATATAGCCACGCCTTTACTTCGTATTGCTAATTTCAATCCATGTGTTTATTCATCATCAACATCCCTGATCATCAAATACATAAATAAAACAACACAAAGTTTGTTTAGATAGCTCAGTTGCTACCCTGTAAATAAGCATTACGTACAGTCGTACACCTGAGATTAGTATGATGACACAAAAGTAGTAAAACACACAGTGAAAAACCAAAACATTACAGTTTACAAAAATATGAACAACACATGTTTTCACACTAGAACTAGATTTCTCTTCAGCTCACTGACATCAGCAACAGCAGAAACGTTTTTTTACCATGTCAGCAACGTTTTCTACCTACCGTAAGTTGTTTTGTTATCAATCATTATTTAATATTTTTTAAGTCAGAATATAAATTAATAATTACCCGGATGGCCTATATCTTTTTTCATTTCTTTCCGTAGCTTTTTCTTCAACTTCCTACCGGTAGCTCCTATCTTTGTATCTATTATGCTTTTCATCGTACAGGGCAGCAACATTTTAAGTTCTACCAGTTTTTTATTTAATTGTATATGTTTTATTTTTTAATTGAAGCAATATTAACTGCAATATAAAAAAATTAATACCACTTGATCATGTACCATTGACATAGCCTAGTCTATGTCATGACTTAGGTTTGTTTGTTAAAGTAGGTACCATACTAAATTTTACTTTTAAATCATAGACCTAGCCTATATCGAATACCGGTACATTGTGTTATACCGGTACGGTACTGCCCTGTATTGTAGCAGGCCAAGTCAAATATAACCACTCGGCCTTCATAGATTTAGGGCTAATAAAACAGCATAGCCTACGTACAATACTGTAGCCTACATATTCTAATTCAGTATAATGCATCTAAACCTGAACTACGCTTTCATTTATTTGCCAATTATATACCGTATAAAGTTGTAAACTGTATTAGCCTTATTGATCTTTTTGCAATGAGGTTGTTTGGAAAAAAAAGGTTAACTTACGGTATCTTTGATTAGTTTTAAAACAAAAACAATCTGGTTTTTCTGTAAATTTGGAATTATTTGTCAACTATTTAGTCTCACTCTCACTTAAGTATTCTAGTGAGATCTGACCCTGGTTTATGTTACAGCAATATTATAGGCCTAGTATTTTTTCCTAGGCTTTGATCTTTAAATGCCAGTATGTTAAATCAATTACATCTTGCTGCTGGCTAGAATTTGAACTGACTGCTGATAATAATGTGTTACAAAATATCTACAGAGCCAAAACTGCTGACAAACTATAGCCTAGCCCTAAGCGAGTACAATCAGCCGACCTCTTCCAAACCTCGACTCGAAAGTCGAACAGATCGAGTTCTCAACTTCTCATGTCAAGCGCGAAAGGGAAAAGTTGAAATAATTCAACTTCTGTTTTCACGCTTGAAATCGAGATCTCCAAACCGGTGGCGCGATTCGGTCACGCTTCACGCTCTCAGTGTGAACACTTTTTTTTCAGTGTGAACCATCGTTTTTTTGACACGCTTTATGATTTGCGCTTATGCTTGTCAGTGTGAACCCCGCATTAGATTACATCTTCCTTTAATGTCATTAAATTCATCAGTGAATCTTGCTTAGGACCGTAATTCACATAATGCAAAGCAGTCACAAATTTAAAACTGCTAGTTGTAGACTACCTTAGCATTGACTCAGCTTCGAGCAAGCTCTTGTTGGTTCCAACTTGATGCATTTAGCCGAAGTACAATGTTTGCTGGGAAGAAACGTCTTTTAGAGCTTCAATTGCAAAAGGGTAATGTAAAGCATTGGGTTTGACTGCTCCACGCCTTGATTAATGATTATCCTCTCGAAGTCAATTTTCTTTGCAAGATGATAGAACAGCTTACTTTAGACTTTTCAGATTTTTTCCTCTGACTGGGCTATAACTTTAAAGATGCCACAAGCTTACACATAATATGTGGCTATAACTTTAAGCTATAACTGGGCTATAACTTTAAAGATGCCACTAAGCTTACACATACACACAATCAATTACTCCAAAATGATAACCCATTTGAACAAAGCTGTCTGTAGGCAACATTATGAATTCCAACTAAATTCAGTCTAAGCAACAACATCCATAAACAAAACACTCAAAAAGAAAAAACTCACTACCTTCCAACATCACATCATGAGAAGCATGACCAATAAAAGGCTACTTGACCACACGACAACAGCAAATCTTTTAACTATGACAAAATTACATCCAAGTGCAGCAATAATAAAATCAAAAGTTTTAAAACTGTTCGGCCACACTAAAAGATTACAATTCGGAATCAGCAAAGTTTGCACAGAAGGCAAAGTAGAAGGAAAAAGAAAACGTGGCAGACAACCAAAACGATGGCAAGACAACATCCAATCATGGACCGGACTCAACTTGGCGACACTGGGCGAGCTGGCTCAAAATCGCCACTCTTGGAAGCAAATAACTCATGTTGATGCGCAATCTGCTGCAGGCGGAGATGATGACTGATGATGAAGATGATTTATAAACAAAAAATATACGGGATTTACTTTCTTTAATCGTGCTTGGACTGATACCTTTAATTATCCCAGATAACTTATGTTTGATACAACATCCTATGCCTGGTCAACGCAGATTTTGAAGTTAAGGTTCAGTTGTCAAGCAAAAATAGTTCCCGCTTAGCTAAAACAGCACCAGTTTTCAAATTGAAACTATCAATACAATCGAAACTGTTCAGTGATACAGAAATCATTTCAGCTTCAGATTTTACGTCTTGAAGCTGTTCAACATCGCATACCTTAACTCAAAAATGATTTGTTCTTGATGAGAAGCATCGAGAGTGACATTTACAATGATTGAGAAATACTTGGAACTACGCACTTCATTTAAGAATTTGTTGGTTATTTAGTTGGTACATTTTTACTTAAGTACTAAAAATGGGCCCCCTTCAAAAGTGCAAAAACAAAAAACTACTCGTTTTTCCTTTACAATGTTTTGCTAGGGGGGAAACTGGCCCGACTTCCCCCCCTCTCGGAGCCACTGCTCTCGGAACCCCTGCTCATGCTGCACATTAAAATCGCTTGGGTTAAAATTTGCATGGCTGGCGATACAATTTTATTGTAAGCTATAGTGTTGTTTGTTCGCTCGTCTGTTTCACAAAGAAAACCTAACTGCAAACCAAGTAACAGCCCAACAACTTTTTGGTCACCGCAGATGTGCCATTTATAGTTTTTGTAACCAATGCACCAAAGCAAATGCTTCATTGGTTCGTACCATGGCGTACTTAACAGAGGCCAAACCAACGTGCGTGCTGGAGTCTAAACTGGAGGCGAACATTTTCATTGCCATATTGCATTGCAAACACAGTATATTTAAACCTAAAACGATTATAATGACAATTTTGCTTTCAAATTTCAAAATGTAAAATACATTTTCATCCATGGCATTTCATATGCTTGACATAGTCTATTCCAATGAATAGTTGTTCCCGTGTGTGTTACAATAATAAAAACAATTACAATAGATGTGTAAGGTTTTAACTTTGAAGTTATTATTTTGTATAGAGCTGATTCACAAAAATACAATGTACCTACATGGTCAAAACTACTACATGAAAGGACTGTGGCCAGTAGCGCAACCAGAATTCTAGTAAAGTGGGGGGGGGCTAAACCAAGCCCCCCTGGTTGCGCAACTAATGTGGTGCTACTTTAGCTCAGATAATGAACGAAAAAATTATCTGTTACGACAACTTTAAATAATATCAGTGCAAGGACTTCTCAGGAATGAAAATGGACATTTAAAGAAGTTCTATAACAGTCCTTACAGAAGTCTCAACAACAAAGAAAAACAAACAAAAACAAGTTTTTAATGCATAAGTTTTAAAATCTTTTGTTTTACTTCCTTTTCTGATACAGGTGAAAATAGACAACAATAATTTTTAAACATAATATTGGCCAATGTAGCTGCATACTTTTTGTTCACAGATAACTGGTATTGATCTGATATAAAGTGAAAAACACGACATAACGAGGTTCTGCAACAGTGGTTAACAACTTCATGAAACATGATATAACCATAAAGTACCCATTGGCAAACTGTGTCACCTGGTATATGCATATATATGGTATATTTCTCTTCAGGATTTCGAGGTAAACGAAAAGTTGTTTCTTTGTTTGCCTCATCATAATTTCCATGGCAATTAGTCACACATATATATGGTATATTTCTCTTCAGGATTTCGAGGTAAACGAAAAGTTGTTTCTTTGTTTGCCTCATCATAATTTCCATGGCAATTAGTCACACAACATTTTCTACCCATCTTAATTAAATATCAAATAACCTCTTAACATACTGTGAAATATACATGAAGATGTAATGAAAACTATGCCTGCACTAACTATCGGAATGGCCCGTTTCAGTGAGTCCGATTCGGTGAGTCCGATTCGGTTAGTCCGATTCGGTGAGTCCGATCCCTTAACGGGGGATTTTTTCAATTTTTTTTTTAAATTATCGGGTACCGTAGCCTAATTATCATTGCCGTTTTAGGGTTAGGGTTTAGGGCTTAAGGTTAGGGGTTAGAAGTTAGGAACTCACCGAATCAGACAAACCGAATCGGACTCACCGAATCAGACTCACCGAATAGTAGCAGACCCCTAACTATAGGCTACACTTTGCAATGGCACAAGTTTGACAAAATTAAGGTCACAAATGATGCTTTGAGACCGCATGAACTGACCAAATTCAACTTATCAAACTTTAAGCAGCACAATTTAAATGCATAGTTTTTATAAGAACAATCTAAACATGTTAACGTTTTGCTTTTTTTTAAAAAACTTTGCTGGTCTCAAAATTGGAGACTAAATTTTTATTAATGCACACAAACTTAAAAGCGTTTGTTAGACTATTCCTTCTTATACCACATTAGACCATTCCTATTTATACTACATGCACAGTATAGAACAATCGGGTATTTTAGACGGCAACAAAATTTTAAAACCAGGTTCGAAAATAAGAGTGTCTCTTAATTCCTGGGTGCCTTCATGCCACATTTTTGCTGTACTGTTCTACAGTGTAGCAAAGTATTAGCCTGCACAAGTCTAGCCAGACTAAGCAATTATTTTTTTAAAGTAGAATTTCAAAATGCTGCATAGGATTTCTAGATTTGTCTGAGCCATGGCGACCTTGAAATACTGACCATGCAAGCAATTTTAGGCTCAAGAGCTGAAGGCTGACCCTGCAATCATGCGTTTAATATACTACAACTCTACTAAAAATAAAAACAGCTACACCAATTTGGAAAAAAAAACAAAGCTAGCCTCAACAATTCCCATCATTCTCAAAGGTACCGTACAGTAAGTTACTTTTCACACAATTTCATAACACTTCTGGGTGTGCCCTCAAGTAGCCTAACATTATTTTACCAAAACCGACGCGGCTACCGGCATTCGCTAGCTAGCCTTCAGCCTCGGTACTCAATATTTGTTTGCATGGCCAGTATTTCAATAAATCAACATTTCATTTATCCAAATATCCTACCCTAAATAACATTTCAACAGCAAGCACCTTAAAAACCACCGCAAAACCTAATTCAATTATTGAACACAATATCAGTGTTGCCAGAAGTTTAAAACAATTAACTTTTTAAAGGAAATGCCATGAAAAGGAGTGCAATTTTCAAAACAAAGCTGAGTAAAATTAAAAAAATTGTTCAATATATAAATTATAAAAACCGCAGATAAAGCTGCTAAATGAAACGTTTAGTAAAGTTTCATCACATAGGAATTACTTTAAAATTGAAAGAAAAAAAAAGTATTTTAAAAACTAAGACTTTTCTGCGCTTTTGAAAAGTAAAGATAGTTCTTGTAGATTTTTCCTGTTCAAAGAAGGGTATGTTAAAACAATTCTGCAAATTCAATAACAGAACAACGGGACAGTACCGATTAAAGCACACAGATATCTGTTGGGGTTTTCACACCTGGCAACTCTGCATCGTTTTAGTATGCTTGCGCAAATGGCGAATGAATATACAATTAAAAATTGATTTTCTAGCAAACTTTTTCATATAAGACAAATATTTAAGGTGAAAAACGTTCACTTCAACTTTTTATACATATCTTTTCAATATGGTATGTCAAAGTCATGAAAACATGTTCGCCTCCAGTTTAGACTCCAGCACGCACGATGACATGGCCTCTGTTGAGTACCTACGTCATGGTTCGTACGTTTTTTTGGTTTTGGTGTTGTAGGCTGTTGGTTTTTGAGTATAGGAAGGCTTATAAATTTGTTTCACTGGAGTCTAAACAATATCAAGGCCTAATAAGCCCCAGCTCTAATAAATGTCAATAAGCTATGCATTAGGCCACTATAGTTGATAGCAGGTCTGGTGTTGCTGCCTAAATGATACCGTAGCTTGCCCAGTCTAAAAAAGCAGTTTTATACGATTAGTTTTGTTTACTCTTTCTTGTACCACCATTGGATCTAAAAATACCTTTCCCATTAAGAAATTGCAGTTCCACAACAATTATATCATCCAAGTTCAAATCTAGCAATCTACGTTATGTCAGTATCTCCGTACGTTACCTGGACGACCTTCCCTGACTTTTGAGCAAGTTTTACTTTCAGAAAACATGTAAGTTATTTTTGTTGATAGGCTATAAATTTGTCTCTAAGAAACAAAATATAAATTGGATTCCTGGTGTGTAGCCTATTGTAAAAGAAAGAAAAAGTGCCCTATTTTTCGTGTGACGTTTTTGTATGCTGTAGACTTGTAGAGTGTAGACAGTATTGTTACTTATTGTAGACAGCTTGTTTACTAGTTACTTTCCGAATTAGGCTGCTGCCATAGGCTATAGCTATTCTATATGTATAGACAGTTTTGTATGCTTGGTGTAAACCCCGCCTAAGGCACTTTATCTCTTACTCGCATAAGCTGCGCAAGTTTAATCCTGCAAAAAAGCACACAAATAACTACAATTGTTTCCAGCAGATAGCAGGCTACCATTGCCTGTATGAGAAAAAACATCACTATTTTGTAAAGATCAAGTTTTTATGCTCATGATAATGTCGAAAAACAGTTTAAAAGTTCAGTAAGCCAAATACTATAGGTAAACCATAGCTACTTTGGAGGCTATCATTACTCGCTAGGGAATTGCCTGCAGAAGATGGAAAAACGCCTTATAGGATCAGCAGCTACAATCTTGTTGATATTAATCTTCAGACACCCATGTGGAGTGTCTGGTGAGTATTGATAAATATGGTGATGCATAGACTACTACCACCCAAAACTAACCAGCTATGATAGATCTGTAGCGTTTACAACTGTACATCTGTATCAGCAATCTTTGGAACTTTAACCGCGTTAGGCAGCCCACAAATTATCTTGCAGCGAAGGCGTCAGCAGCTTCTCGGTTTATTAAACAAAAATGCACAATCAAGAGATGATGTCACGGATCCTTTTTGCCAGGGGTGTGCAACCTTTATTACAGGAGGGCCAGATATAAATAACTGGGTGAAACCGCGGGCCGCACGTTTATTTAACATATGATTTCCAGTAGTTGCAGGCTCAAAAAAGTAGTTTTTTTGTTATTCATGTTATTCTTATGGCATTATTAGGGGTTATCTCCTTGCAGAAATAATAAGTTAAGACGCATAAATTTCTGAAGAAAACTGCTATTCAAGTTTATTGTCACACCGTCCTTTTAAACGAGTTCATTGAGAAGTTTGCAGCTGGCTTCTTTTCCCGACGGCTTTTTCCAAATTTACTTTAATGGAAGTGTTCGCAATTCGAAGTCCATTTTCCAAGTGTTCGTCTCTCAGAACCGATCGATAGAGAGATTTCATGACGCCCATTTTAGAAAAATATTGTTCGCACAAATACGTTGAGCCAAAAAGAGCCATTTTTGAAGCCATGGATTTTTTCCAATGTGGAAAGTCATCTTGGTTGAGATGTTTTCGGTAAAAATCGCCAAGATTCATTTCTAAATACTTTGCTTTCAAATCCGTTTTCTCTTGAAGATCAATCAGTTCAAGTTGGATATCAGCAGATGCTTTGTCAATGACTGTGTCGAATGGCGAAAAGAATATAGCCTACCAAACAAATATTCATGAGATTTGAAGTCCTTGAAACGAGCCAAAAATTCGTACAACAATTTTTCAAATTTAGTTTTATTCTCAGGATGCATTCCATACTCTCTCAAAGTTGGAAAGTGGAAAAGATTTCCTTTGTGTATGTGAGCTTTCCAAAGTCGTAATTTGTTCATAAAGCCTTTTATGTGACCATACATTTTTAAGTTCCAAATAATTAAACACAATGGATTAGCGGTGGCCGGTGGGAGATTTCTAAAATGGTTAACAGAAGATGCGAAATCTATAATAATCTACTCCACAACGAATTGTTCACATGTACTAGACTTAACTAAATCATAAACACGTTTCGCGGGCCCCACACAATTCAAAATTGGCACATCTTTGCGGGCCGCACAATTTTTCTTCGCGGGCCGCATTTGGCCCGCGGCCGCACGTTGCACACACCTGCTTTTTGCATTATACAAAAGCAGATTGTCACTTTACACATCGTGTGATAGTTTAGCTTAATTTGCACCATGTTATTTAACTAAATGCCTGGTGAACACTGAACAGCCTCATTAAATTTTCAATACAAACTTTATATTCCCTTTCTTGTTAAGTAGTATACTCCAGGTTTTGATCATTCCAGAGCATTAATCAATGTTAGCATTTTCTGTACTTCTGCTGCCATGTTTGGCAAGTGTTGTTTTTGTTATGATAGCCAAAAATAAAAACAAATCAAATTAATTAAGACCTCAGATCAAAACACTTCAACTTTTTTCGAAAATAGGTTGTAAACACTCATTATTGTCATTGAGCCAACCTTCAGGAACTTTTACTCTTCCAACGGTCTCAAACGTTTACGCCAATGACGTAGTCTATAATTGGACCCATGTTGCTAGAAATGGCGGAAGAATAGACCTCTCGTTTGGACCGTGGGACTTAGAGGAAGGCTTCGATTATGTTGAAGTAAGTTATTTTTTACTCTGATGCTCTTGAGCAACATATCCTTCCAATTGAAACAACGCTATATAGAAACACACTTTATCAAGTGTAAACAAACATTGTCTAAAAAAAGTATCTTTTTTATCACTATTTTATTTCATTTCTTTTATATGAAGCAAACAACATAAAGTTATTTATGAAGACTGAAATATCTACTTACAGCCTTGCAGGCATAACTTACTCATTCGGCTATTCCTCGGAAAACAGTTCATTGATTTTTTTTCAAGGTTAGAAAAGGATATAGGTTACAACATGGACCGAAATTATCGGATTTTTGATGAATCGATTTTTTACCAATTGGAAAATGAGCCTAGATTACAATAATTGCAAAGATGAATTATTAATTATTCTACAACAAGCAGTACCACTTTGTTCATAAGCCATCTTGTGCATATAATTATTAGTATAGGCTACCGTTCTATTAAAAATATCAAGAAAATGAAATCCTTTGCATCTATAAAAAATACCTTCTACAAAATACAATTAAAACTATTAAATACGTTCTATTTCCATCTGTGTAAGCTAAGTATCCATGCCACGATTTCGTTTTGCAGTAGGCTATGTTATGCACATTGCACTTTTGGACATTCTTTCCGATTTGCTTCAAACAAGAAACGAGTCAAACTCAAGTTAGTAATCAGTAATCAGCAACGTCTATAAGCGTTGAATCAATATGAAATAGATCGTACCTTTAAACTAGTTCTCGAGCTTTACCCGCCACCTCCTAGACTGCTCCAAGATCAGCAAGAGGAAAGTCAAGACAGGCAGATCAGCTTGAGGCAGCCAAGAACCAAACTTCTATATCCACAAAAAAAAAATTTTTTTTCGTGTTGAAGTCATATGTTTAATATCTTTTTTAATCGTTTTTGATTTGCTCAATTCTAATTTCGTCACAACTTTCCATTTTACAAGAATTTGATGCACAAGTGGACTTGCTGCTCTGCTCTCATTTACCGCTGACCGCCATTACTTACGATAACCGCAAAACAATGGCACTTAATATGTTGCAATGCACGTCTAAGACTGTTTACACCAGTGGTCGACAACCTTTTTCTAATTGCGGGCCAAAACCAAACTACAAGGTTTTGGCGAACCATAGCCTACTAACACCAGCTTTGATTTATGATTTCAAGGGGTTGACGTAGTGCCTTCAAAATATGGGCTCATATGGTTCATGTATGGTTCCTATCAGCAGAACAAGTTTTTCAACATTAAAATGTTTACTCGACACACAAATGTTGCCAGCTAAGCTGCATCTGTCGTGTCTGTGCTCTCATCTATCGCCACTGAGAAGAATTTTATGGAATTAAATTTTATGCTCTCATACTTGTTTTCTATTCATCGGGTTACGGTTTTTGGTGAAGTCCTTGATTCGTTGGTGTTGGTGTTGAATCTATAAATCAACATGGTAGGCCTACTAATAGTAGGCCTGCAGAAAATTTTTGGAAATCAAACACAAGCCGTCGGTGAAAAGTCACAAAACATGAAAATCCTGTTGAAAATATAAGCAAGAAAACTCAATATGCCAAAAAAGAAAATATTTGAGCATTTTTGAGTGTCCTCGGAGGACCATTCATTTTTCTTGAAAAAAGTGGACGAATTCTCTTATAAGAGGACATATGGTAGCCCTAACTTAATTACAGTAACGTCAGGGTATTATTCTGGTCGTCTTGCAACAACCAACACTTTTCAGCAACTGCTGTAGGCTACTTTATACTTTTGTGTCATGTTCAGAATGTGATTGCATATCTAATTTTTCCTCACTACTTTACAGTAACCTCTAACCGATACAAAACTGAACACCATTGGTAGTCTACTATCGCTGGTATGATCCGACCCTGTAAGTGTAATCGAACTCGTCTTTCAGAAGTAGTTTCTCACTTAGCTAAAATTTTAAACTTTACTCTTTCTACTAGAACTAAACCAACTACAAGTTACATTTGTGCTACACTTGATTCAGGTTTATCAAAACGGAACACTTCTGCTAGGAAGGCTTGAAGGACATTCCACATTCGGAAGGAGATATGTTATTACTGCAACTGTGAATGTTCTGTTCGTTAGTGATGGAAATGTTGGACGACGAGGATTTACGGCACATTACGCTGAAGGTGATATTGCTGAAGCAGTATCATGGATGGGTTGTGTTACTTAGGTTTTTGTTACATTTGAAAAAAAACACTTACAAATTTCATGGTAGGCTAGTTTCGAATAATGCATTTTAAAAATTATTGTCACAAGTGTGGTGTGCTTGCCACGTCTCTTCTCTTTAAAGTAAAATGGCTCCGGTGAGCGGCCGAGTTCCGCATCGCAACGCGCGTGGTTGTTGAAGGCAATGTGTGCGGTGTCTGGAGGCAAGTGGTGTGGAATGCCAGAGCCGCACACACTCTGTCTGAGAACGAAGTCTTCCTTTCAACATCTCGCTATCTATTTGGTTGGTAAAGTCCATATTCCGGGCTACAGGTCACGTTTTACAAGTTCTTCCCAAGTCAGTTTTGGTCTACCTTGACTTCGCTATGCTGCAATGTTGACGCATCCGACCTGTGAGATCCAGCTGGAGCTGCGTTTAACTTGTTCAAGCCATCTCAGTCTGCCAAATTGGAAAACTTCACCAATTTGTGTTGTTGTGAGCCTGGAAAGAAGATTCTTAAACTGGATGTTGTCTTCAGGTTTGACCAAGCAGGTCCATCTTACCATCGCGCTGTCGTTATGCTGTAGACGCTTGTTGCCCACGTACATCCTTGGACGTCACTTACCTGCACCTGCCAAGAGTGTCAGCTTGGATTAGTACCGTAGGTCTTCATTGTACTGCCGCTTGCCGCTGTCAAAGATGGTTTTGCTGTTCCGTTACGTTGATCTTTTCATGTAGCTGGCAGAACGCTGATTTCTGCTCCTGTGTCGACTAAAAACTTTTAATTTGAAGTACAATCTTCAACAAAAAATAAGCTGCTTCTACATTCGGTAGTCAGGGCCTCTGAGAGAAGTTTTCACCAAGGGTACGAAGAGTCATTCCGGGCCCCCCCCTCACTCCGGGCCCCCTTCGGCAAAGCGCGTGATGTTTGCTTAGACGTATTGCACACCGTACAACATTTTACTGCAAAATTAGACATCTGTGCGATATAATAGTATCAGGCTGCAATAAAACTATTACGGTATTTAATTTTAATAGGCTATGCACAATAATATTGAATATGAAAGATAAATATGTCACTTACCTCATATGATATAGGCCTACCCTGCCCTGCTGCCAGATAAGATAAGACTGAGCATCATAAAATACAAGTTTATAGGAACAGAGTATGAGATTGGCCTATTCTAAATTAAATTTTATTCCTTTGCATCTGAATAATGACGTAATGTAAGGTTTAGGTTAACTTGAAATTGTCCTTACACTATAGAAATGCCAAGCATGAAAAAGAAAGAATATCATAGGTTGTGAATACACACTACACAGTAAGTAACACAGTGCTGATAAAAATGAGTAAAAATACCAAAAACTTGAATCAAGTGTGAAACTAGGACAACATTGCTGTGCTACACCAACTGAGAAAATTGACCTGATGTGAATTATGTCTCCTCTTACTTTTAAAAAAAGAAGATGCACATGTTGAAGACAAAAGCAGAAAAATGCACTTGTATGTTACATAAAATAGCAAAAGATGAAGACCAAAACACAATATATACATACCAGACATTCTGCAAGTACAGCTAAACAGTGTAGAATACAGCACTAAGCTGATAAGCAGGCAATAACAGTTCACTGCAGCATACAAACCCTAATAGTGAAGGTGTAAACAGTTGGAAATATGATACAACGGTTAGGAATGTAATAAACAAAATCAAAAAAGTTAGGGTAGTTACAAGAAAAACATTTACACTGCACACAATGTAGGTAAGACTTAAGAATGAGTATTGGACAGTACAGTAATTACTGTACCACATAATGTAACTTAAAGCAAAGGTTCTTGAACACAATAATACTATATATGATACTGAATATTGTGATGTTACAACTAACTTCAACACTGGATGGTGATTGGTCAATCTTGAGTGGGACGGGTGGCAAGCAAGTAGAAAAGTTTCTTTGGCCTCTAATCTCTGCATACAGGGGAGCATGTATTTTAGATGCGGACAGTTAAGAGCCGGTCAAATAGGCACGCACACTGTGACGTCACAATATTTACGTGCGGAGCAGTGTGGCGCCCGGTCATATAGGTGCTTTCTTAGTAAAGTCTTCAGGTTATATTATATCAGTTTGGTAGGTAGGGCAATGCTTTTCACACAAAATGTTACATTGAACAGAAAAAATATAGCCTACTGTTTTTTGCGAGTTCGGCATTTATGTGTTGTTAGTCCAGGTTGCGCCGGCGAAAGCTTTATCAATAAATTATATTCAAGTTTCCGAACATGACTGAGTTCACTTTTAGTTAAGTCAAATAATAACTACACCAAAAATATATAAAAAAACATACCGTAGCCTATATTCAAGCGGGTGGTAAAAATTTTGGTGTGCAGTGCCTGACTATACTGACTATGCAATAATGCAAGTACAGCAAAGAACCCACTTAGCAAGCCCTTTTGTTTGAAAAGGTACATGAGGTGTAAGGATGAAGATTTTATTCAACAATTAATAAATATGGAAAATGCGCAATTAAACACTGCGAATAATGAAATAACCCACCTAAAAAACACAATGTAGATTGTAGACTTTACTAAGAATAGCACCTAAATGACCGGGCGCCACAATGCTCCGCACCTAAATATCCTGACACCACAGTGTGCGCGCCTATTTGACCGGCGCCTAATTGTCTGCACCTAAAAGACGTGGACCCACATACAGCCAGTTTAACAACTACATAACAGTATAATGTGCTATTACTGTTATAACTCTGATGTAATGGACCAACACTCTGGTCAGTTTTTTTTTCTCCAAGGCATTTGGATGTAACAGAGTCTTAAATTCATTTTGAAGTAAAATAAGCGTGAAACTACCTTTTTCAAATAGTTTTTAAAAAACACAAAAAGCCCAAAAACACCCAGGCTTTTAAAAAAAAAACTGGCGGGTTAGGCAATCTCAACCTTGCTTTTGCTATGCTGCCCCCCGGACAGGAGAATAACCAACTTTTATGATTTAATTTAGGGTGCTTTTAACAGAACATTTTTAAAGTTAAGCATTAAATCACCACTTTGGGCTCCTACTTTGCGCACAATGCACTTAGTTACCTTTCCGGGCCCTCTTGCTACATTACGGCCCCCCCCCCCCCCAGGACTAAAGAATAACAACTTTTATGCTTGAATTTAGTCATTTAGGGTGGTTTTAACCAAACATTTTTGGGCGTAAACTATAAAATCACAATTCCGGGCCCCCCAACAATCACAGGCCTGGGCCCTCAAGGGTACGCCGTACCTTCCGTACCCCCCTCTCATAGGCCCTGTCGGTAGTTGCAGCCACTAACGGCAACTGACTTTTCCGTTTCCCTGGAAGCTACATGGTGGCTGACAAAATGAACTCGTGTTTTGCATGCTTTGCTCAATTCGGAGATGTGAACGTTGCAATCTAAAAACGCTAGATTGCTTTAAGCGCTAGCCAACCAGAAGGCGTCTACTTTCTAGCCTAGCTCCGTAGGTTTATTAATTCTAAAGCAGGGTTACTCAACTAATTTTGATTGATTGAGTGACATTTACTTTTTTGTTGCGAGTATAAATACGCACATTCAGCAAAGTCAGATAAAACAAACGATACGTAGAACGTGTGGATACTGCAACGAGTGGCTGCGAAGTGACCTGGAAAGTCTTCTAGTCGAGCAGCCACCCTCAACAAAAGAAAAGGTAACAAATTAAATATAAAAGAAGCAATCAAAGAAGCGAGGCAAAAGAATTTAAAACACAAGTTTACGGTATACTGTAGTTGCTTGAATGAACACAATATGCATCATCTAATAAGAGATTTAACAAAGGTCCAGTTTGACAAGTTGGGTATTCTTAGCGGTCCAGTGAATAAGTTATTTCCCACGCAACTACGAAAGTTAAACTATCTGTACCAAACCATTTTTTTTAGGTAAAATAAAACTCGAATTGGATTTCTGAGAAAGTGTTGGAGAGGCTGGAATTCGAAGCCCCCCAAAAACTAGGATAATCACAGCAAAAATTGCTTCCTCCCAGTAGAAATCTGTTTAAAGAAGCCCTGAAACGTGGCAATGAGGTTATTCTTCGAAACGCTCAAGGTCCACCATCAACACCCAGAAGGTCCGGATTCGGACCGCGGTCCGCCAGTTGAGTAGCCCTGCCCTAAAGTATCATGAAAGCGCTAGAACTCACACAAACATTGCGTACCGTACCCTAATTTTTAATTAAATTAATTGTTGTTGTTTCAGCTAACTGTGGAAGTAGCGTTCTATTCACCAACTACAATGAAGACAATTATGTTCCAAAACCATTGACATCTCCTGGTTGGCCTGGACCTTATAGTAATAATTTAAATTGTTACTTCACTGTCGAAGTCCCGTATGGAAGTCAAATACTACTCAGCATAGCTACAGTAGACACCGAACGATGCTGTGATTACTTGGAAGTAAGAATTGCTTATGCATATAATAGCACTGCGATTCTAAAGCCTTTTTATTACGTTTAACCATTTTTTTGACATGTGGATGTCCTGTTAGACCTATAACAATTAATGATAAACCAATCTATTCATCGTGTTAGAGAATAATATATTCGCATTGTTTTTTTCTTCATGACTGGTTATGGGTTTACGCATCATAAGGAAAGGCGAACTTGAAGATTTATCTTTAAGCGGAAAAATACTAGGAAAACGGTCAAGAGGAGCTCAAAGATTCACATTTTTGCACAATTTTCAATCACATATCAAAAACCCTACTAAAATTTGGCAAGACGCACGAGATCGATCAAACTGGAACATCATTGTACATCGAGGGCTGTATCAGCCATGATACCTACAGAGAGAGATAGGTTTACGATAGGGCACCAAGTTGCTGCATGTATTTCACATATTCTACAAGAGCACAAAATGTTACACTTGTTTTGACTAAGGTTGTGGTTAGGCAAAAAATATAGGATTCCGACTCCTCGGTCTATAATAAATCGGCCGACTCCAATTCCGACTTCGGACACGCCAAAATCCCTCTACTCCGACTCCACAGGCCCTGGTTTTGACATCATAACACAAAAGCATTTATAACATGATACCGTACATAAAATCATGGTAACACAAAGCTATCAGATAGGATACGCTATTCTGTTATACTTTCAATTGAAAGCACGTTTGACACTCTCTTTGGGAATGTTAGACTAAAGTTAAACTTCTATGTTATTTACATCTTCGCTTTCACTCTTTTAAAGATTTCTGAAGATAATATAGATGGTATAAGACTGCACGAAGCGACCAATCGTCTTTATATCAGCATTTCAAATCGCATACAACTTCGATTTTTTAGCGGTATTAGTGTTGTTCGAAATGGATTTCAAGCTTCATATAGACAAGGTAATAATCTAGCTCAGTAGCTTAATGAATATCTAAAATGAATGTGAGGTAGACTATACGCCTAGTTCTATGCCACATAACCTTTTTTAACATATCGGCTTAATTTAGCCTACGCTTGACAAATAAAATGCAGAATGTGCTGAAATGATTGTTTACAAATGAAAGCGAAAAAGTTTGTTGAATTGTGGTTTTTGTCGAATAACTTTAGTGATATAATTAAGTAATACAAATTGACAATGCTTAGGCTACATCTAAACATTTTAGATTTGGAGACTTATTTGTTCATCACTTGTTCTCTTTTACAACAGTTACTTCGACAAAACTTTGGGATCTCTCAAGAGTTTCATAGATCCGCTGCTGGTAACAATTAAGCCCAGTTAAGTAGCCTATTTTCTATCAAGGATGAGAATGATAACAAATTTATTGCCCAGATTCATGATTTGTTGCAGATACACAATGTCCTCCTGGAAAGTGGACACCTTTCTTCAACCGAGATTCACCCAGTGGAGGAGGAGATGCTGAACCACTAGCATCATTGCATAGAGAGTTCCCAAGCCAGATATGCGATAGACCAAGCCGGATAGATGCAAGGCTGGACAATTTTCTAGACTTTAGAAGCGCATATAGATTGGTCAAAATTGGTCCATCCTTTGGTCTAACTTGCGATCACAGTCGTCAAGGAAGCAGAGGAAGATGTCCAGATTTTCAAGTCCGATTTTGTTGTCCTCCAGGTAAGCTGTAGCGAGCGAGGAGGCTAAATGATATAACTCTTATAGTGCGGTCGATTGTGATTGAACAAGTAGATTTTCAGTGGAATTACATTTTTAAAATGATGACATTACAAAGTTTGTACCTTACAAAGAAAAGCTAGTCTAGAAAAAATCAATGTGTCACATGCTCTGCTGTTTTATCTTTCTCTTAGTATAATTCATTAGTTTCCTTCAAAAAACTTTCTTTACTGCATTTGCTATGTTAAAAAAGGCAATATTTTGAGATGCGCCAGATAAGTATTTGATCCCAACAGGTAGGCTAAGTCTGCCACGACGCAAATTCCATCGATTACTGGCTTGCCTTAAGTTTTTTAAAACTATTTTACTAATAGTAATTGGATATTAGACGTATGATCACTGGCGTTGACTGAGGGGTCCAGGAGTTTATTTAATTTGGACATTTTGGACCCGGTCCGTGGCCTTTCCAAGAGGTTCCAGAGTTTAAAGAAACTACACCGAATTCTTTGGATGAACAACGTTTTTCTTGAAAGTATCTTGATTTTGGGTCCAAGAATCTCATTGATACCGGGCCCAACATTTCCTCTTAATGGCAGTCCCGATAGCTCAGTTGGTTAGCGCGTGACTTCTGGAACGAAGAAGCTTCAAGATCAAGCGGCGCTGGTTCGACTCTCGGGGTGTGCGCTTGAACAACTCACGTGAAGGACTGCTTTCCATTCAGCGGCATCTAATGGATGGAATAATTCCCTGGCAACAAAGACTTCAGCAATCCATAACTTCACTCTGTAAATCTCGGTGACCAGGCCTACGTCAGTGATTCAAAGCCTCTAAAAGCATGATAAACTGCCAGGATTAAGCTCTGCAAGAAGCTTTCCCAGTCCGAGGATAAAGATTCAATCAATCAATCAGTCTCTGCGTATGATAGACTATTTGGTTCATTATTTCCTAACTTTTAACTTGTTCATTTAGAACCAAGGTGTGGTGGGCGAAATAGATGGACGCGATTTTACAATCGTGACAATCCAAATGGAGATGGAGATCATGAGGGTTTGGTCACTTTGAGATCTGAAAACGTTGGGGAGATTTGCTCAAGTCCATCGAGTATAGATGTGCGTACCACAGATGGAAAGGACTACAGACGGTCTGGGATGAACGTACGATACAGTCATCTGTGGGGATTTGATTGCCTCAATGCAGAGCAAGTTGGCGGAGAGTGTCCTGATTTTCAAATACGATTTTGCTGTCCTATGGCAAAGTAACAATTTGGTGACATTTGTGATGATGCGATTGGGCTCAATCACATTAAAGAACATCGTGAACCTTGGCAAAAATGTCTACTGTAGCTATTCGGGAAAATTGTAAAGAATCGTAAATTGTTGCGTCAATAAAAATATGTTTGCAAACAAAAATTCGGAAAATTTTTATTTGCACCCCAAAATGTTTCATACTCTTACAGCAATGTCTACTCCTGTTCTTGCATCATGTGTTCGCTTTACATAAATCCGACTGCTAATTTTACTCACCCTGATTGCTCAGTTGGTTAAGCACCTGACGATACTAACAATGATAGGCTACCTTAAGGCAGTGGTTGTTAACCGTTTTTCTTGTTGGCACCACTTTGAAACCAACAACCAGTTCTCGGTTGGTGGCCAACAATCTTCTATTCTGCTTTATAACATTTCTTCTTGTCATCGGTCCTGAGGGTCCATCGGGATAAGAGATCTCACAATGCTTTATTGGAAGTCCTCGAGGGTTATTCCCAATGACGTCAAGCGACTGAATTTTCTTTGGCCACACGACTTCTTCCACGCGTTGCACGTGTCCGTACCAACGCAGCCTTCTCCATCTCAAGACATCTTCAAGCTGATGGATGCCATACCTGGATCTCAGTTCTTCTATCGTCACTTGGTCAGAAAGGCATTTGGAACAGATCCATCGTACCATTGCATTACCGTTGCAATGTAGCCGATTTCGTTCTTCAACAGTGATGGGCCAGGTTTCACTTGCATGCAGTGGAATACTCCTCACATTCATAATATACACCCGCCCACAGATCTTCCTTTTCGTCTAACATACAGTACTTGTTCCAGGCTTAGGCGTTCATGACTATTTCTTTCAATTTATCTCGGTATTTGACTGTATTAAAAATTGTTGTGGTTGTAAGGTAAGATGATCCTTGAGGTTATTGAGGATTGTGAAACGCTTCTTTCCATGAAATCGTTTTCCTTTGATCTTTCCACAACCGCGGTTATCGAAGAAAATATTCTTGTCCATAAGGAAAGGGATGAGTTCACGAAAACTCTTCCAGGCCAATTGCACCCATATTGCGATGGCATACACACAGCCTCCCGATTGCCTTATCATGTCACAAAGATAGCAAAAGACAGGCACGACGTCAAATTCTGCATTACCAATTGTCAGTATCAGTTGGCTCAGAATCTACATTTATTTCGTTAGATATGTGAAACATGCAAAAGAATTTCCTTATTTTGTGGTTAAGCAACAAGCTCAGTGACTTTTTAGCTGTTGTTTCTTGTTGATGATGGCACCAAATCGTGGTAGGTTGTGCGCGTATGTCAAGAATCCAGTCAATTTTTGTTTTGATGTGAAAAAGGCAGAAAAATCTTAATTCCTTGATTATTCTTTTGTAATTAAATTTAATAATTTAGCATCCCCGCCCTCTAGGAACAGCTCTTGCTCCCTTAAGGGGTGCGAGCACTTCCGGTTAAGAACCCCTGCTTTTAGGCCAAACTGTGCTGGTTCGACTCTCGATATGTAGGCTTGAGCAACGCACTTCAAGGACTGCTCTTCATTCAGGAGAACCGAGCGAATGGATTAATTCACAGATAACAGAAACTTCTCTCTGTCAAACTCGCTGATCTGTCTTGCGTTAGTGAACTGTTACATGAACTACCATCGCTGTTTGAGTAATTTATACCGGTACGCTTATTGATTTATTTTATTGCCTTTGACAATTTGGTATGTTTGCAAAAAAATTTACTTGACAAGCAATTACACTTGTATTTTGAAGTTGCATTGTTTCACCCTTAGTGAGAGTCACAGAAGCTTCCGGAAAACATACAGAAAGACTAACTAGTAATATTGACCAGACGCACATAGGAATTACCTTGGCTCTGTCCCCAACAATACTCACAGATTCAATTTAACATAATCCATTTTTAAGTGTTTCATCACAATAAACAACAATTAACGTTCCTTTAATAGCTCAATGGCGACTGCTTAATTAAAAAAAAAAAATAATAACATTAAAACTGAAACATCGCTTCTACTTTTTTCTCGACCTTTGCTATGTTGACATGTATTGTTTTTGCTGTGATGGTCAGAAATAAGAACAACTGAACTGAACATTCTTTGCAGCAATTATCCTAGTAGATACGTTTACGTAAACATTTGTGATCCCAAAGAAGGTTTTTGCATCTACAGTATTTATCAGTTCGGTTCAGCAGGCCATAGCCCTAAAAAGGGCCGTAGGCATTTCTATCTAGAAAGGCGTATGCTAGCCTACTGTTCACAGTCATGAGAGAAATCAAGGGCTATAGTAGAGGGGGTGCCACTCCGCCATTCATCTATTAATTGTAGTTTGCATAATAATTGATGCATAATAAAGAATTCAACAAAACCATTTTGTTGTCACTGTCACATTACTCAAGCAATTTATCGATGATTCTATGCTGATCAAACCTTCTAACTACATGGACTATAGCCAACTACACAATCGTGAAGAGCTGAGTTGGCTGGTATTACAAATAGGCTACAAACATTGACGCAAAGGTGGCTAATAAGAAAGCCCATAAAGAGAAATCCCATACAGCCCATAAAGAGAAATCCCATGCGCTTGAGCAACGCATTCTAAGGACTGCTCTCCATTCAGCGGGACCTAATGGATGGAATAATTCCTCAGCAATAACACTTCAACAATCGGAAACTTCACTCTGTCAATCTCAGTAACCCGCCCTCAAGAGTCAGGAGCCTCTACAAGTATGC
The DNA here is from genome assembly GCF_918807975.1 of Aplidium turbinatum. Taxonomy (NCBI): domain Eukaryota; kingdom Metazoa; phylum Chordata; class Ascidiacea; order Aplousobranchia; family Polyclinidae; genus Aplidium; species Aplidium turbinatum. Next base: position 55,548,600 of record NC_137472.1, read on the forward strand.
GAAACTACCAGGAATAACCAATCAAGGCTTTGTCAGTCCGAGGATCAAGATTTAAAACCAACCAACCCATGCAACCAGCATCAATGAGAAGAATTGACTTTTAACATTATTGACATTTTAAATAATTGAAACCACTTGGCGCCATCTACCAACAAATAGTTAAAAAGCTTTTTTGCCTCCGGCTAAAAAGTATTGGCGAATACAGTTTAATTCATATTATAGCTTACCTGCTCAGTTTGAGATAATTGGTACAGATAGGTGAAATAGAATAGAAAACTGGTGTTAAAATGCTATCTTTCCGTCACGCAGATATAAGCAGGTACGTTATTGTGCAACTTTATTGTTTTCATGCTTTGTTGGTTACATTGTAGGCTATGGTTACAAAAATTTCACTTTCAGTGAGAATGCATTCAGTTAGAAGCACTGGTTTGTGGTTAATAAAACGTTGTAGGCCTTCAATACGTATCAAATATCTTCAGCATATTTTCGGTAGCAATACGTTATCAAGTCCAATGATTCTTATTATCTAGCCATATTGCGCTTCATTACCTAGCCTGCTGCCGCTGAAAAGAAATAAATATAAATGTGATGTTCATATGGAAATATTTCCTTCAGGTTTGTACATAAGGTAGTATTCTAAAGTAAACAAATGTATAGTCTGTATAGCCTATTGTGCACCATTGAGTTCAAACTAAAATAGGTTAACCGGTTGTAAGGGTAGAATAAGTTGCTATGCAGCTCAATGGCGGATCCAGGGGAGAGAGGACGGTCAATTGAAGCAATTGCCCCCCTAAAACACAAAAAGTACTTTTATTCAGGGTGTATTTGCAAGGCCAGATTACTGTAGACGTACACTTCATTGTGTTTTGTTGCAATTACCCCCTCCTCTTAAGGCTTTTTGTTTGATCCGCCCTGATGTAGCTTAAGCTATACCAGGGATGTCCAAAGATCGGCCCGCGATACGTTTTTATAAGGTCCGCACCTGTTGTTGAACAATATGTAATGTTTGGCACGCAGACACAGAAATCATGCAAATTCAACTTGCATTTTTTTTTTAAATTAATCAAGACAGCATTTTTCTCTCCGACAAAAGCCGGGGAGAAATATTAAAATCAATGTTGTCTCATTATGCGAAATAAACTAATTGCCTGGAGGTTACTAAAGTGGAGCATGGAGTGGAGTCGGAGTAGGGCTGGAGTATGCCCGATTTTCAGAAAATGGAGTGGATTTGAAGTTTTATTTTTCACAAACGTTTCGGAGTGGATTCAGAGTTTGGTTCCGCAACTTTGCATTTTAGTTAAATCAAATAAGTCCCGTAGTCAGTGGCGTACGCAGAATTTTATCAAGGTGGGGAGGGCATTCGAAATTTTTTTGAAACGAATTGAAAAAGCGTTCATTTGCTAATAGAAACCAGTAAATCATACTGTGTAAGACTAGCCTGCCATAATTAACTGGCATTGATGATATTTTTTTTATTTGCAGCAACTAGTTTACTCTTTTGGATAGATTTTGTATTGAAAACAAAAAAACTGTGATATAACACTCAAGGTCGCATATAATGTTTTACGTAGACGACGTTTAGCTTACTCAACCCAATAAACTACGCGTATTGAGGGTACGTTCAGAGGCGTCTTCAAGATTTTCTTATTGGGAGAGGGAGCGTTCGATAACTTGACATGTTTTTTATCAAGAGTAGCCTACTAGCCTAATGCAATTTATGGTCTGACCAGGCAGTGGCGCGGGAACTATTTTTCTCTAGGGGGGGGCTGAAGCTGCCGTAGTGTTGACAGGTTCGGGGGGGCTTCGCCCCTTATGTGGGAGAACATTTGCAATTGGTCGTGGGCATTCAATCACCTCATGTGTAAAAAAACACGGCACCATAAACACACACATTGTAAATTGTAACAAATGAAGAACGACAAATAACAAACCAGCTGTTCAAGAAATTAAAACTAACATATTAATTAGAAAGTGGTATGAAAACGACAGTTTGTGGAAATGAGCTCTCACACGTTTTTTCCGAATATTCATTTTCGCTCAGGTGTTTTCTCTATGAACTGTGTCATGAGTTTTTTAATATCGACAGTGTCCAAAATGTTTTGGTGGACATACACCAACGCAAGATGAGTAAGTCTTTTTTGTGTCATTGAGCTTCTTAACCACATGTTCAGGCGTCTTAGAGCAGCAAAAAAACGTTTTGATGATGCAGCTGAAACCGAGAGGCAAAGGCAGAGCTTCACGAATTTTCGCGTTTCTTTGAAAAGATCTAGTGTTTGAGCTTGAGGGTTTAGTTGCGATTATATCTCAGCAACCTTTTGAACGGAGTTTGTGGTTTTTCCACTTACAACATCGCTGAGCAATGTAAGTTCCGTTTTTAGGCGATCTTTTCTGATGGCATCGGGTAAGCTGATCTCAGTATCAGATCCTTCCTCACCGTTTGCACAGCTCAAAAGGGTCTTCTCTGTGTTGGCTGCTGTAAGCAGATTCGCCTGGTCGAAACTTCGATCAAGCTCAGCTTGAACCAAATCAAAGGCTTCGATGCATTGCTGTTTCCACGCTCCTTCTCCCACAGACGACAAAGCATCCGATTCCTCTGTGTTTCGAAATCTTGCTGGAGTTTTGCTCACTCGGGGATCCTTTGGCGTCTTCAGGTTATTGACAGACGCAAAGACGTTCGCTACTTCCATAAGCTTGGAAAGGGATTCATCTTTTCTGACATTTTTGATCCATTCGTTGATAATGGTGATTGATTCTAAAGCTGAAGAAGCAAAGATCTTCTTATTTTGGAGTTTTCTTGCGACGGCTTCTGCAGGCTGAAAAACTTCACCGCTGCAGGTAATCGCAAAATAAAGCCGCATCGTGCTTGCTTGTTTTACCAAGATGAATATCTTTGCACGTGCGTCTCCTTTCATTGCACTATCTTCTGTCATGTCGGTCAGATATGACAAAGCAATATCATGCATTATTGTAATGTTCAGAAGTACGTTTGAAATGTAAATATTGCAGAATGATGTCCAATAAACGATGGACCGCCGTGTTAGTACGGAGGGTGGCTAGCACCACTACTGCGAGGTATAGTTTCCTGTGATTGACCACTCTTTATTGCGAATGATGAGCGCGACCACACGTAGGCCTAACAGCAACTTGGTTCGTTGTAACAATTATTGTTCGAACAATTTTCTGAACCATAAATTGTCAGAATTTTGTAGGGGGGCTGAAAAAATTATTGAAAATTCCAGGGGGGGCTGAATTTGCTTTAGGGGGGCTGCAGCCCCTTTAGCACCCCTACTTCCCGCGCCCCTGTGACCAGGGCTATCTGTTGGAGCTGATATAGATCTGCACTTCGCTTTGTTGCATGAAAATGTCATTAAATGATACAATGTTCCAATATATGCATCTTTATTTAGCCTACTCAAAGCAAAATTGTCAGATGCTGTTGGCTGCGGGAACTTCCGCATTATCAAACCTGGATCGCCTCGAAAAAAGTTTGGACACCTCTGAGCTATGCTAAACCGACTAAGCACATAAATATCTCTACGTTGATGAACTTATTTGTAAAAATTCTCACTCTTAGCCTACACTAACAGAAAGTAATCAAGGTGGCAATCGATGTAGGGGGCCATAGCTGACAACTGAAATGTAAACCAAAGTAACCTTTTCATTTTACGTCAAAAGTGAGACTAAACTTTGTGACATTATACCCAGTGGACCGCCTTTGGCTATGTTTGTCCCACTTGAGACACATTTTGTTGGGCCACAAGGCTCTTGGGTCACACGGAAACCGGTTTAAAAATTTGCCAAGTGACAATGAAGCTTATAAAGCTGCTTTTACCTTTTTCAGACCTATGTTATGTTATGGTAAGTAATATTTTTCGCTTTGTCGGTCGGAAATAAAACATAAAAACTGAAAGAAAATCTATGCCAATTCATACTATTTGTGCTCTTCAGAAAAAGTTGCAAGCTTGACTTGTGTGACTATTAAATAAAAATAGTTACTTACATATGTAGGCTAGGCTAACTAAAAATATTGCAAGATCTTTAGATGAATGCGAGCTTTAGTTTGATCTTATCAAAAATATATAGGGACCGCATTGATAGCTCAGTTGGTTAGCGCGTCACTTCTGAAACAAAGAAGCTTCAAGATCAAGCGGCGCTGGTTCGACTCTCGGGGTGTGCGCTTGAGCAACGCACGTTAAGGACTGATCTCCATTCAGGGGCATCTAATGGATGGAATAATTCCCCAGCAACATGACTTCAACAATCGGAAACTTTACCCTTTCAATCTCGGTGACCGGGACTGCGTCAGTGATTTAAAGCCTATACAAGTATGCGAAACTGCCAGGATTAGGCTAAGCTCTGCAAGAAGCTTTCCTAGTCCGAGGATAAAGATTCAATCAATCAAATAAATCTGCTCAGAGTTGAAAAAGCACTTGCATTAAACTCTGTATTATTTTTTTTACAGATGTCGAAAGCCAACAAAGTTGGTCTAATCATCTTGTTCCTTGTTGCGTCACAAGTAATCCGTATCTATTTAGAAGGAGTGTATCTGTGGAATCCCACCGTAAACACTAACGCTGGCATGCCCAGAACTGATCGTGTAATGGCTGGTGAAGCTGGGGAGTTGATTCAAGATCGGTTTGCAGTACACAGATTCTACAAGTCTGAAGGGTTTGGTATACATGACGTTAATCCATACGACGTAACATTGGTGTTACATGGTAGTGTGGACAAGCTGTATCATCTCTTTGAAATAGCTGACGTATGGACTGGCCCAATCTCAATGTCCGTTTTTGCTCCTGGCTTAGATGCCAGTTTCGTCGATGACGCGGTGGATGGGATCAGACTTTGTTGGTCTGTGTTGAGAAGTAGCGTTACATTCCATGTCGTTTATCCCAAAACAAATCCAGCAAACGTTTCAAACGTGGGATCGTTTGTGTATTTGTCATGCAAAGACATTATCAGACGAATGAGGCGACAAAAACCAAGCAGAGGCTCAAACACAGCAACAACTTACCCACACAACGTAATGCGTAACGTTGCAAGGAGTGGCGTTTTGACGCATTACGTACTTCACGTGGACTCCAACTTGATACCAACGTCACATTTGCGTGACCGTTTCAATACATTTATAAAGAAATTGGGAAAACACACCTTGGAAAAAGCGAGGTAAGCACAGAAATTGATTACCTGACACTTTTTTTCATGTAGGCTATCGTGAAATGGTTTATTTATTCCAAACACAATAGCTAAATTGGTCACTTTCATGAAGGTTTGGAACAAATTTTGTTGGGAAGAGAAAATGTTTAAAATAAAACCAAATCAAGACATAAAGAATTCGCTTCAAAATTTTCGTTAGTTTCAAGATATTTTCGAAGTGATTCTATTTCAAACAGGTCTAATCATTTCGTAATTCAAAAATATTCACAAATTAATTCAAGCGAAATAGGACAAGATAGTTTGATCTGCAAACGCACTTTCAGATTATGAGAAAAATTAGATTTTACTGCCAATGTTTTTCAGAGATTCAAGGGCTCTCTTTGTGCTCCCTGTGTTTGAGGTACGACAAGATAGTTCATTATTAAGCAACACTAGTGAATTAATCAAAGCTGTAGATGAAAAAATTGCAAGGCCATTTCTTCAGGTAAGTTTGTAGTTTATCGCAAAATTTAACTTCAGTCTTCAATAGGATATCTGTAATTAATAGTATTCGGTGTGATGACGTCATTTTATGTATTCATCATTCAATGAAAACGCCTAGAGTTTCTAACATGTTTTTTTTTTCTCCTGAATTTGTGCTTTAGACTTGTAGGGTTAGAATCAATTAGTTTTCCCATAATGTATAAAGTAAGCCTCCATAGTCTATATTGTATAGAATAGACTATAGAGCCTCATTATAGCACCACACATATAAAATCGTCTTCTCACACAAACCTACAAATGAAAGACTCTACTTTATGGTGTTTCTTTACCTTGTTTGTTTCTCTTGTATAAATACTTTTTTGGTGGCTGTCTACTTTGTCAGTGTGCATTTGTGGTGAACCTCAAAAACACATTTTCGCACCTGATGCAAGTGCACAGCGGAGCTCGCAGACTCTTCTACTGAGACACTGCACTGGCTGCAATAGGCTAAGTGGAGGAAAGCCTACCACATTGATTGCTGCTTCACAAGAAAGACAAAAATAACAACTAAGAAGTCATAGTAGCTTAACTTAAAACACAATGGAGCTACTCGATTTGCTTTCTTACGAGTTTGTAGCTCACACTCAAAAGCAGATTATGTCATGTGCAATTAACAATATTTTTAATCTAAATTTTTTCATACATTAGAAAAAATGTAGACTCATCATCACGTGGGGTTGTTCATGCCCAACAATTTTCGAATTTCAGGAGACAACTAACCTATAGGCTATAGCCTACAGTATAGTAAGATAAGTTGTTAACCATGCTGCAAACTGTGGCAGGAAACATGCCCAAGATGTCACAGGGCCATTGACTACGAGAATTGGATCACTAGTGCTTCAACTAACCCAGGCGATGTGTTAAGTGTGTCTTATACCGTTGATTATGCAAAAGACTGGGAACCATTTTTTATCGCGTCGCGGTACTCTCCTATTTATGACGAAAGAGTGACGACATTTGGCATGGATCGTCTTGCACACGTGAGTAACTTTTTTTTCAATAAAGCCTAGCTCGTAGTGTTGACAGAGAGGTTCCAGGGAATACTATTGTAGCCTACCCGGGGTTATAGTATAGGCCCATCCATAATCTTTCAATGGGCCTGAGAACTTGACAATATCACAGTGTATTTTTTGGATGTAAATGTATTTGAATTTTTTCACGGCATGCATGCGTGCAGTATCAACTTAGTCTATTGCTACTTTTTATATGGATATAGCTATGTGGTTCGCTCTAGTTTTTTTTTTAATGTAGCCTTGCTTAAGCCTAGGCATTATATTGGACAAATAGACTGATTGGTTATTGCAGCTTATTCTGAGACTGTACGATTTCCTTTTTAAAATTAATGTCTGACTTTTATACACAAAATGCTTAGCTACAGAGCATAAAATTTGTTCTTGACTTTTTGTATCGAGTAGGCTAAATCTGAAAGACAAAAACCAATAGCCTACTGCACGTGTTGATTATTATGATCCAAGAAGAGAAATGACTCCGCTCCGTTAGCTCAGTGGTTTAAGCGCCCGACTCAAGATCAAGGGGCGCTAGTACGGCTCTCTGGGTGTGCGCTTGAGCAACGCTTTTCAGGACTGCTCTCTATTCAACGGCACGTAGTGGTTGGAATAACTCACATACAACAACACTTCAACAGCTATGGAATCTTCACTCTGTCAATCTCGATAACCCGTTCTGCGTCATAGGTTCAAAGCTTCTACAAGTAGGTAAAACTGTGAGGAATAACCTATCAAAGGCTTTGTCAGTCCGAGGATAAAGATTCCAAACCAAAGCAAGTAAATTATTGCATCCACTTGATGCCGCTGCATCAACAGCCGACGTAAAAATCTGCTGGTTTTAACGCAACTAAAAGAGTCCTAACTTTGCCGTTTCATGGTTTTGACAAGCCTTGTTGTTGATGGTGCTATAGGCCTAAGGGTAAACCCATTTTATATGTTTTTTTGAAACCGTTACTATGTAAGATACTTATTTATTTGCAACCTATTTATATTTCAGATGTGCGTTTTGCAAGCCAAAGGATTCAAGTTTCACATTTTGAAAGATGAATTTTTACTCCATCGAGGGTACCGAACAAAGATGAGAATGTCAGAAGCAGCAAAAAGAAGAAAACTCAACCAAGCAAAATTCCATAAAACTTTTGTTTCTCTACTTAAAAGATTAGGTTATTTAGACTCAACATTTTACAAATGTTTTAATTGAACCTTTTGAAAATTTTGCAAAAGAAATCCGTTTTTGCGTAATTGATATAGCAGGCTGTAGCCTAGGCCTAGTCGAGAACAGCTCATGGTCGAGAACAATGGCGCATTGTATCCAACCCTCAATACGAGGAAACCACATAATGATGTTGATGAGGCCTAGTAGTAGAATATATTAATATTTGCAAATCCAGACAATAGAATTGGTCGTGCTCGTGGCCAGTGGCTCCGAGAGGGGGGGAAGTCGGGCCAGTTTCCCCCCTAGCAAAACATTGTAAAGGTAAAACGAGTAGTTTTTTGTTTTTGCACTTTTGAAGGGGGCCCATTTTTAGTACTAAAGTAAAAATGTACCAACTAAATAATCAAAAAATTCTTAAATGAAGTACGTAGTTCCAAGTATTTCTCAATCATTGTAAATGTCACTCTCAATGCTTCTCATCAAGAACAAATCATTTTCGTGTTAAGGTAGGCAATGTTGAACAGCTTCAAGACGTAAAATCTGAAGCTGAAATGATTTCTGTATCACTGAACGGTTTCGATTGTACTAATAGTTTCAACTTGAAAACTGGTGCTGTTTTAGCTAAGCGGGCACTATTTTTGCTTGACAGCTGAATCTTAACTTCAAAATCTGCGTTGGCCAGGCATAGGATGTTGTATCCAACATAAGTTATCTGGGAAAGTTAAAGGTATCAGTCCAAGCACGATTAAAGAAAGTAAATCCTGTATAGTTTTTGTTTATAGATCATCATCAGTCATCATCTCCGCCTGCAGCAGATTGCTCATCAACATGAGTTATTTGCTTTCAAGAGTGGCGATTTTGAGACAGCTCGCTCAGTGTCGCCAAGTTGAGTCCGGTCCATGATTGGATGTTGTCTTGCCATCGTTTTGGTTGTCTGCCACGTTTTCTTTTTCCTTCTATGCAAACTTTGCTGATTCCGAATTGTGATCTTTTAGTGTGGCCCAACAGTTTTAAAACTTTTGATTTTATTAACTTATTGCTGCAATTGGATGTAATTTTGTCATAGTTAAAAGATCTTCTGTTTTCGTATGGTCAAGTAGCTTTTTGTTGGTCATGCTTCTCATGATGTGATTTTGGAAGGTAGTGAGTTTTTTCTTTATTTGAGTTTTTTGTTTATGGATGTTGTTGCTTAGGCTAAATCTAGTTGGAATGCATAATGTTGCCTACAGACAGCGTTGTTCAAATATCTTATCATTTTGGAGTAATTGATTATCTGTAGGCCCCTAAGCTTGTGGCATCTTTAAAGTTATAGCCCAGTCAGAGAACAAATTCTGAAAAATGTAAAGTATGCTGTCCAATCATCTTGCAAAGAAAGTTGACTTCGAGAGGGTAATCAAGGCGTGGTGCAGTCAAACCCAATGCTTTACATTACCCTTTTGCAATTGAAGCTCTAAAGACGTTTCTTACATGCATCAAGTTGGAACTAACAAGAGCTTGATCGGAAGCTGAGTCAATGCTAAAGTAGCCTACGACTAGCAGTTTTAAGTTTGTGGCTGCTTTGCATTATGTGGATTATGGTCCTAAACAAGATTCACTGATGAATTTAATGAAATTAAAGAAAGATGTAATCTAAGTAAGAGAAAGCTGAGAAGAGTAGGCTATTACTCCCAAGCTAAAGTTGCAGTGGCAATTACTGTATAAATTTAAAAGAAAATGATTTTCTTTTCCTGAGGACAGAACGCTTTTATAACTCCACCTAGCTGAATCATTCGAAGGAAATGTATTCTACCGTACATTGTAAAGGATTCGATAATTGTTGGAATTGACAAATGTATCAACAAACTCAAACATATCGTCGATGAGTTTGAAGTTCCATGAAAAATTTCATCGTAGGCCTATGTCTGTTGTGCAGTTGCGGGCATGTGGGACAAATTTAAACCATTTGTAGGCTACAACAATGACATTTTTCAAGACATTTTGGATGAGTTGGTAGGCTACTTTTGACAGAAAGCCACACAGCAAACTTCAGCTGCAAACCAAAACGAACCACCACATAATCTCTACACAATAGGAATCACTGATTGCAACTTTCGAAAGGTTTTTCCAAATACTTTTGTTATGATTTTTTTTTTGTGTTCCGGTAGCTACCTCCAACGGTTGCGCTTTGAAAACGTGGTTTTAGCAATTAGGCTACTGCAATTTGTAAAGAATTGTTTGCGCTCCAGTAGGCCTATGACTCAAAACCGATTGAAAAGCCTAACTATACATGTTGTGCATCAATTCAGACGTCGCAAAATTTTATCATTTGATGCTATGATCCGTAACTTTGCATTGCAAAAAGTCCAGAAAGGGTTGAATTAAATTAGGGATGTCCAAAGTCCGGCCCGCAGGCCAACTCCGGCCCACGAGACGTTTTTGTATGGCCCGCGCCTGTTGTAGTACCATGTGTTATTTTTGGCCTGCAAACACACAAAAATCATATGAATTCAACTTGCAGTTTTGAGAAAAATTATTGTGGCTGTTGGCCGCGAACTCTTATGAAATCTGGCTCGCGTGGGAAAAAGTTTGGACACTCCTGAATTAAATGCTTGGTTGAACTATTTTCGTTGCCTGTAGGCCTATTGTGTGTTTGCAAAGCTTTCTAGACAAAATAGTTTGCCTAAATGGCATTTTTGCTGCAAGTGTAATCCAGTTTGATGATTTTTACATTGAACGAAGTTCTTTTCATGCTGAGGAAAGTAGGCTAATTTCAGTTTAACACGAACATGCAACACAAGATACAAATTAGTTGTATACATTTGCTAAAAAACCATTATGGGGCCCATTTTTCGTATTGTTTCCCGACCAGTGCTGATTTCTCTCGGAGGCCCTGCTCGTGGCAATAATGGCCTAAATCGAGATTTGTGGATATCCAGTAGAAGTTATCAAAAGCAGAGTCATTGTCTACGTCAAGAAATCATGTTATTGACGCAAAGCACGATATCAGAGTGGTTTTTCACATTGGGCTTGTTGAGAATGCAGCTTGATCTTGAATTTTCTTCGTTCCAGAAGTCATGCGCTCACCAACTGAGCTATAGGGGCGGAATTGTGTGAAGTGTGGCGAAAAGTAGGCAAGTTCACTTGTGGTGCGTAGCCTATAGGCTACCATTGGGAAATGCAATTAATAGTAACACCTTCAGAAATGAAAATAATGTGGGCTGGGCTAATAACTAACTTGAAGACCGAACGCCACTTTGAAGCGGCATTTTAACAAACACAAAATAACAAAGCTTACTTATTAGTTCAGTTCAGTTTGTTTTTATTTCTTTCGAAGTCTGTATGAAAACTAATAACTTATAACCTACTGGTCTTTCCTCAGCATAATGCATAAATCCTCAGCATAAATCAGACAAAATGAATAAAAACCTTTCCATGCGTAACCTTCACCTAATATGTAGGCTGCTGAACCATGGTTGGTAATAATGAGCATAACTGGTAGGCTATACAGATGTTAACATCACATAGCCATAACCAGGGCCGTTGAGAGGATATTTTAGGCCCGGTACCAATCAGACCCTCATCGGGCCCCAAATCAACACTTCTAAGAAAAACACATTAGCCTATATCAAATCAAACGTGGTGACTTTTCAAATTTTTGCGCGCTTTGGAATTCCCCTGGGCCCCTAAAATCATCCCCAGCCCGGGTCCAAAAATGACCTCTTGAATCCCCCTGTGAACGCTACTGGCCACAACACAATAGAAGAGTGCCACCCTAGGAAGTTATGACCACGAAATTTCAAATACGGTATGACAAAAAATAAGTGCCATTAAATCAATAATTTTCAAGACGTGTTCGCGGAACCTTAGTGTTACGTGAAAGGTCGTCAAGTGTTCCGCAAGAAATTTATTAGTTTGGCTGGTTTTCCATGGAACACCGATTGAAAATCAAAACCACAAGAGTTTTGTGTTTTTTTTTTCAATTCCTGCCCGCCTACGTTTATCTCCTGACTGTAAATTCATCGTCTATCAACAATCCGAACTCACAAAAATCAAAAGAATTGAGATTCATGAGCTTTCTCTCGTCATTGAAGTAATCGTTTCGCTCAGCAGTGGTCTGCTGTTGTCAGGGTTGTGCATTAATTTCTCATCACAGAATTTTTTTCTCTTATCAAATAGCAACTAACACCCAGCAAGTCTTTGTGTAGCCCAGTGGTTCTCAAACATTTAAAAAAAAATTGTGTAAAGGTCCTCTTGCGATTGTTTAATGACTTGCGGTCCACCAAAAAATTAGTCAAATTTGCAGAAAAACGGTTAATCATTCGTTTGTTAGATGCAATTAGAAATTTACACGCCAATGAGATTTGTGCACTTGCTTAGCTGTTATCACTCTTTCTATGTTAGATTCCGTTTTGTAGGCCTAGCCTATAGGCTACGGTACTGCCATTTTTATATCATGCATCACATTTAACCTGTTTCAAGTTTTTGTTTTGATAGCAAGTAGGCCTACTGTTAAAAATGCTGTTTCACATTCATAAGTAGTTGGAAATGGAATCAGCAGTTTTAGTGGGTAGGCACTTTAACAGTACCCACTCGTCGAAAAGGTACGCAATCATGCGTGACATGTTCATTCGCGATTCAGCTGATTTCAGTCATGTGACTCGACACGTGATATTCTGATCGAAAAATTTTGATACAAAGAAATTTAACTGAATGCTTCACCACAACCACCGTTGCCTAATGGTTAGGGCAGAGGAGTAGTAATTTCGATTTCGTGGGTTCGATTCCCACCCTCTGCTAATACTATTTTTTCTTCTGCAACTGAACTGAGTGCAAGTCGAAATTGTGACTAAAACACAAAGCAATTTCACATTGAAAAGCAGGCACTCTTCGACGAGTGGGTGATGGAAAAGTGCCTACCGTTTTAGTGTCATATTTGCGATATCAGGTTAGGACTGCGCCATTTCAACCCAAACGTCATTGCAGCACACCTCACAGAAAATACGTTTTGCTCCCCAATCATTCACCAAATCAATAAACTGTTCTTTGCAGTAGGCTAAGTTATCTGGCCGATTGCTAACATTAGTTCCAAACGGGTTAAGGAAACAATGTAGGCCTTGGCTACCTACTTTTAAACATAGGCGTAGGAGAATAAAACATTTTGGAGGTGCGAAAAAACTTTGCCCAAATCGTGTCTTTACAAATATAGGCTACTTCTAAAAACGCAACATTTTTTCAATTTCCTGCAGATGCTGAAGAAAAGCTTTACATTCTGCCCAGATTTCAATACCATATGCAACATTGTCCAAATTCGATGACAATGCATTTTACATTTATTTTTTCAAGCAACTGGATATATTTGCCTAAATTAGTGACTCTTTTGTGTAACAGTGGAGCAGCCATGGCTGCTCCAACCTACATGATCTTCAAACGCATTGTCGTAGCAGAAGGAGGTGCAGAAAAATGCATTTGTTGTCGTATCTAAATTTGTATGGTGCTATTTTATTCGTATTGTGTATAATTGAAGGCCTGCCGTCAGGGGTGGAGGAACCATTTTAAAAGTAGGTGGGCCCAAAGGCGTAGGAGTCAAAGTTAATCAAACTTCTGGGGGGCTTCGCCCCCCAGACCCCCCATAATATTGCTGCATTAACCTAATACTTCAAATCGTTTATGCATTGTGTTTTCATGATTGCCTTTTGTGTCAACCAGCAAAAAATTTCCGTTTTAGCCAAACAAATTACAAAATTGTTAAATTGCTCTATAGCACTGTACAAAATATGGCGATGTGCACACAAATAAAATAGCAAAATACACGCACAGTTATAATACCAATCTGGGAGATATAATCTGCAGCATTATATAGTAGGCCTACGTGCATGCACTGCATAATATGTAATGTTATCATTGTTTTAACCTTAGAGAAGAATTAGATTGATTTATAGATTACTCCACCAATCACAGGCAACCACACCCACATGTGCTGCCCATCAACAGTTGGGCTCAACAGAAAAGTTTGAAGATTAGATTTCATCATTCACAGGCCAACAAATTTTTTTTTTTTAAAGGCACGGCATGTCATTTTAGGGTATTTCGGGCCCCTGATTCCGAAAATGCACTTGTTTTTTTTTCGAATTGGTTCTAGTTTTTGAGATAGCCTACAGCAAAAACATTTTTTTTTTGCAATTTTGATCCCCTATAGATTTAACGTCGTGTCGTTTATTACATAGACAAAACTGGAAGTAATCCCATGCACATTTCTGAGTTTTATAAACGCTATTTGGAATCAATCACGTTGATTACAACCCAAGCAAACGGCTATTTAACGTTTAGCCTACTGGCCTAGTAACAATCAAAAGACGACGTGAAGCAAGCCTTAGGATACAATTAAGATGTAGAATATATAACTTGTGCTTTGCGTTAATATATTGGTTGACTTCAACAATCAACAGTATCAGACTTACTAACTAAGCTATTAGGGGAGGGTGGGGTAAGATGAGCACCTTTTTGCTTAAGTCGCTTTTACAAAAGAACGGTTTGTTTTGGAAAATTTTAATTGGGTGAACTTAAAGCACTAGTGAATCAGCTACATTTTAGATTGAGTTTTATCACCTTGCGATTTTTATATTTTTTTATATTGATACTTATTCGCGTGTTGCTCAACTTACCCCGGCATGAATTGTATGGGGTAAATTGAGCAATGACCTGGGGTAAGTTGAGCAATTCGATTAAGTTGAAGCATTCCCCTGTCAGTTTGTTTGTATAATTGCGAGGCATTATGCTTCACAACACAACACTGTTTTTTTTATCCAATACGAACCTAAAAAGACACAAATTCAACAGTTCAAACATTAAATAAGGTAAGGCTATTTCTTTTGGGGTAAGTTGAGCAACTGCTCCAACATACAGTAGGGGAGATGTGGGACCAATGAAACAAAATGGGTATTTTTTCCGTTGTCGCGCGTGATTTTCGCAGTACAGGGCTACTTAAGCGTTTGAGGGAAGCACATCTTCTTACTGTATTTATGCATAGCTAAGGCTTTGGATTGGACCACAGATTAAAAAATTATTTCACTTTTTAAAAGTTCACTTTTTTGTATCATTGGTCCCACCTGGGTGGGACCTTTGCAACACACCAATGGGACCAATGAGACAGGTTTACTACTTACACGAAAACTGTACTTTTTCTGAAGAAAGATTGCATTTCGTGTAAAAGCAAAGAACAAGAAGTTTCTAGAACGAACATGGACAGATGGAAGAAAGAACAAGCTGATTCAATACAAAATTGTTTAAACAGTAACAGTTGGCTGGGGAGGGGTCGTCACAGACAGCAATGTGATATTGTGACAAGTTTATTGCAAATTTCAAAACACCAGACAAGCGTTTCGTTTTGGCAACCGAGGTTGGGTCTGGCAGAAGACATACAATATCACAATGAGACACATAAGCCACATTTTCATTTCCTGGGAACACAAAACAGTCCTTCATTTTGTCCGATGTTTTCTCAATTTAGTTTTAAAAACTCCATTTCATAGACATTATCTTGATCAGGTCCATGTGCAAGCTGGCCGATAAAATGTTTAAATTTAACATCTGCATTTGCATGAACTTTGGCCACTACATAGGTTCCAGTAGAAAGACAATCAGGAATTATGTTTTGCAATGCATTTTCTTCACATGAAACATCACTGGTATCGGTGCAAACACTCTCAACGTCAGTTTCTAGATGAACTTCCACAACACTGCTTGTGTTAGATTCTGAAGATTTTCACAACTGATTTACGTTTTCGTGATTTTCTCTTTCTTCCCTTTGCAACTGCTTTTGGATATGGCCGTATTGAAGATAACAAAATCGAATCATTTTTTTGTAAGGAAGCTGAGGTACAAGGCTCAGTTTCTCCTGTTTGGTGATGCTCATCAGAAGTTACAGAATTCTCACATTGTAGGCTACGTTTCCAGAAATACCTAGATTGATTTGGAGAAATTCATAAATTTAATGAAGTGTGACAACACTTCAGAAAATGGCTCATTTTTCATCCATCCTTCAAGAATCTGCCAAGAGTGGTATGATCAAATTTATGTTTTTTGGCAGCTTTTCTCACAGATAAGTTATATTAAACAATGTCATGCAAAGCATTATTTGAAGCTTCATTTGAAAAATTCCTTTTTAAGCCTTCGGATGGCTTCAACATAGGCATTTTCTGCAAAAAATACTTTCAAATTCAGACAGGGACCTTTGAGACATGGTCTCAATTAACAGTGTCTCAAAGCTCCCCCATCTCAAAAACTTTGAATTAAACGATGGTTTCACAAAACTCGACTTATTATTTCTCATAAAGCCTACCAATCTTGTAAAATACCTTCCTACCTAGTACATGAAAAACTTAGCATTTGCTATAATAAACACTTGAACATAATATTGAAAGTTTTCCAGAAGTACTACATTTTACTTTTGCCTGCGTGTAACAATGCCTTTTGCCTTTTGCCTTTTGCCATAGTGTACTTTTGCCTTTTGCCATAGTGTAACAATAAAGTTATTCAGTTTTTGGCAAAAAAATAAAAATTTCGAATTTTCGACATACCGTAAGCAATATAATCTGATATAATTGCGTGCCATTGTAAAATGCAATTCTCAGTGGACATAACAAATACATTGAATGAAGTGGCATTATGAGTGATACATCCAGAATAAAAATAAAAAAATTCTGCCGACTCGTTTTTCCAAAAACAGGGGTTGCTCATCTTACCCCATTGCACACTTTACCTCAGTCTCCCCTAAGTACAAACAACAAAATACATAGCCTACATTGTTTTGCTTAACAAACTAGACGAATAAGCAAAACAAAGCCATCGATGAACAAACGCAATTCTTTATTATGGTAGGCCTACTATCCCGAGCAACACCCATCAAGGTACGATAAGGCCATTTATATAATTACAGAATACAAAGTTGTGTTCTTCAATAAAGTAGCTGCTTAAAATTTTATCCTTGTTACGGAAGAACGTAATCTTGATTCGAAATTCAATTCCTGGTAGTTTCGAAAATTCGAAAAAACTAAGCGCATGTTCGGAATCAGGGGCCCTAAAACACTTTAAATTGACTCTCACCTTTTGTGCCAAAATGTTTTTGTTGGCCTGTGTAATCAAACTAGTGTGTATAAAATGAGTGAAGAGCGTTTTTTGGAACTCCTTCTCTAATTTGCCGTTTTCGCTACCTTTTCAAAAAAAAAATGGCTTTCAAAAGTGGGTGGGCCAGGCCATAGGCGTAGCCAGGGGGGGGGGCGAAAGGGGCCATGGCCCCCCCCAAATTTTCGAAGTTTGGATTCCGAAGTTGAGCCCTTTGTTGAAAATATAATCAAATTTGTAGAAATTTATAACGTTTTCCAAGACATCTGGCTATTAACACCCCAAGGACTTGTTTTAGACACACAGAAAGACACCAATAAATTTTGCAAATCGTAAATCGCGCAAAATTTACTGGATTTACGTTTCTTTTAACTAATTTGTGGAAGCAATTTCAGAATGGCTTACTCTGTTAGGTTTTTCTGTAGCTGAGTTTTTGGTGTTCTCTAATTTTAGCCGCAGATGTTGCCCGTTCGTGTGTAAGAGCTACCTTTAATAAGTTAATAGCTGTTTATCTGCTAATAAATTTCATACAAATATTACCCTAAAAGTGTTTCCAGAAAGCGCTATAATCCAATATTCAAGTGTAATTTTGCAAAAAATTTTCCGGGGGGGCATGCCCCCGGACCCCCCTATAAAACGCGTGCCTTCGGCACGCTTTAACTCCCACCAGTTTCATTGCTTCCCCTTGCTCAAGCCACCAGGATACGCTACTGCACATCAGGTGCACATACGTGCATACGCCACTGCACATAAATCAAACACTTTGTCGTTCTCTTCAATTCATCAAATATTTGGCCCCCCCCAAATTTTTTTCCTGGCTACGCCACTGGGCCAGGCCCACCCAGAAAATAAAGTAGGTGGGCCCAGACCCACGAGGCCCACGTGGTTCCTCCATCCCTGCCTGCCGTAGGTCACTACTTTCACAACAGACAAATAAAAGTTTCTCTTTTCTCTCTTTGCCCTCGGAAAGCAGCTGACTCGATGACTAATATAGTCTTTTGCTGCTTCCTGTATGTTGTTGAATATATATGTACCGGTTTATATTTGTACCGTATACTATTTTTCGCAGCAGACAAAATAAAAGGTTTCTCTTTCTTGTGCTAAACATCCAAAGTGGATGTGGCAACTCTGGTAGAAGTTAACAACAGTGTTGCCAAATAAGACTTTCTGTGATTGATTCTGTCTGCTTTAGTGTCCACTGTCCAGCTGAGATATTAGAAGTCCACTTTGGAAGTATAGAAACACCGGCGTTAAGGAGGGTAAAATCATTTTTTGAAGCCATGTCAGCAGTGTCAAAAGCACCACTGTAAACGTGTGTTTTGAAAACAACAAAACGTGTATTTTTGTTGGCAAAGCTGGGATGTTGGCAATGTACAAAGCAAGTTCTGTCTATTTTTAGTAAAATTTGGGAAAAAATGAACATTAAAGCATATTTTGGACTAAGGCGATATATCAAGTATGAAGGATTTGGCATAGCATCATAGGTTTGCACATGTATTGACATGTGACAGCTTAGTATAGGCTATTTCTAGAAAAAGACAAATCCTGTCCGGCCCATTAGCGCAGTGGTTACTCGCCCGGCTCAAGATCACGCGGCACTGGTTCGACTCTCGAGGTGTGCCCTTGAGCAACGTATTTCAGGACTGCTCTCCATTCAGCAGCACCTAATGGATGGAATAATTCCCCTGCAACAACATTTCAACAATCGGAAAACTTCACTAGAGCTACCAATCCGGTAACCAACTCTGGGTCAAGAGCCTCTACAGTCTACAAGTAAGCGAAACTACCAGGAATACCCTATCAAAGCTTTGTCAGTCCAAGGATAAAAGTTTAAAACCAAACCCAACCAACCTATTATGATATTATCTTGATTCTATTCCTTTTGCTGAGCATCAAGCAGAAACAAGATTCAGTACGGTACCGGTACCACTTTTAAAAGTGGTATTTTCTAACAGGGCATCGAATCCATGCCTATATAAAGAATATATACATAATATTATATTTTGCGCCTACTATGACAACATACAGTTGTTGCGATGACAGATGTAACACAACAGATAGATGGAATCAGCGACGGGACATTCAGTTCAGTTTGTTTTTATTGCTGACCATCACAATGAAAAACAATATATATATATATATGCTAAACATGGCAAAGGTCTAGAAAAAAGTAGAAACAACAGTATGCAGATGTTATGACATACGGTACGTTGTACAGTATATGTATGATACCAAAGCAATACAATCAGTTTAAAATGTTTGTACTGTACTGCAATCATTGATCCTACTGCTCCCTTTAGTTTGGCATGCGATTGAATGTCATGCCAAGACACAGCCACATGTTCTTGAGAGATGCTGAACTGATGTTTTTTCGATTGTCATGCAGATGTTCTCACAACTCGGCTGACTAATAGGCCCAACTCTTTTAACAAAAACCGGGTTATTTTAGGTCTATGCTAGATTTAAGTGTATATTTTGTATAACTGATAGAGCTTATTAACAACATTCCATGCATTTCATCAAGGAAACATTTTGTCACAGCAAAAAATTACAATAACACATTAAATTTGTTGCAAAATACATATTTTTTCGAGTTGGACATGGAGCTGGCTCATGGGCTACTTCTCAATGAAGAAGCTCTGAAAACAATTCCGCCAAACAAAAAGGACATATTTGTTTATGAGTGGTTAAGATTTTTACATAAAGTTTTAAAAGCATCTCAAAAGGTATGTATACATTACTTTTGTGCTTATTATTTCATTATTCTTTTAGACTTAATAACAGCGGTGGTTTGTTGTTGCTGTTTTAGAATTGTTCCAATATCGATTTTATGTGCTTGAAAACCTGTTTTCTTTATGCACAACTTTTCAATGTTAATTACAGGCGACTTCAGCACTGGAAGTTTTGCTTCGAGGGCCCATACCCATATCTTTAACACACAAAAGATTTGTTAAACTAGTTTAGAATTGATGGTAATAAACCAACCTACATCTATGATTGCATCTTGTTTTGTAGTAAAAATTACCGTTATTCCAAGCTTAACACATTTTTGTGTTTAACTTCATGGTTCCTAAAATTTCATGAGTACTTCTGTATCAGTGTAAAACTTTAATGGTAAAGCTGAATAGATACGTCAATTGTTTTCAAGTGCTTTGTAGCAATGATTTATTTTTTAGTTTAAGTGTTAAACTGGACTACATTGGCCAGTATATATTTATTGTATCTACTCATGCACGACTGCACGTTGTAGTTGTTATCAATCTTTGTTTTCTAGTCTGATATCAAAGAAAAACAAAAACAACTGGTGGAACAACTAAGCGCCCAAATTCTGGCTGGTCCTGGACCACCTACAAGATCACTGATTGGTCATTGCTTGTCTACACTCTACCAAGTTGGAGACAGCTATACCATTTATGAAATTGTGGGAAAATGTAATGAGATTGTTAAGAATAAAGATGATTCACCGAGTTACCTCTCCATTAGACTGTAAGCACATGTGTTGCATTCTTAAAAACAATGAAAACTATTAGTACTACAAAAAAGTGCTCAATGCTAAGCAAAAAGGCAAAGCAGAGCGAATTAAATCAAATATAGTTATTACTATCTGAAGCCTTTACAAATTGTTTCTCAGTTCTCATGTTTTTCAGACCTTGTGTTGCATTCTTGATATTTAAAACAGTATATATATATATATATATAAATCAAATGTAGTTATTACTATCTGAAGCCTTTACAAATTGTTTCACCTAACGGATCATCAGAAGGTCTTATTCAAATAATTCGCTCTGCTTTGCCTTTTTGCTTGGCATTGAGCACTTTTTGTAGTATTAATAGTTTTCATTGTTTTTTGTATATATATATATATATATATATAATTATACATAGCCTACTAAGGAAGGCAAGACAATAAGTTAATTGGTTTTTGTTTAGCACATCATAATCGTACATTACACCGAAATGTTACTTGAAAAATACAATGCAAGACAATGTTTAATTGTTTATAACAAAAATGTGAAATTGCATGGGTAATTCCAAAATACATTAAATTTTACATTTGCATTGCGTACATATAATGTAATTATGTTAACGTGGTAATGTTATGTAGTGGTTTATTTTTTTGCGACGCAGTGTGGTCTGTGTATGTATGTATAATTATTTATTTGCATAAGACATCATCATCATCATCATTTTCAGCCTGTGAGAGCCCACTGCAGAGCGTAAGCCTTCCCCTTTTCATGCCAATTTACATGATCATGTGCTAGTTGGTACCAATTGGTTGTATTGCATTGTTTGTCAATGTCGTCCCATAAGACAAGATTGTACATATATATTCAAACCAAAAAGAAATATGCAAAAATATGCTACATTGCTACAGTACAAGAACATGTATGCCTCTGACAAAGTTTAAGTGTATGAACATTTATGTCAAAGTCTATTTTTTATCTTACTATTTAATATAAATTGGTATTTATAAAATTAGTATTTCACACAATAGCCTATTATGCCATAAGGTAATTAACAGGAAAAATTGACTTAAAAAGTCATCTGCCACCTAAAGTTTCATGTTAAGCATTGTTTGCCAAAACTGAAATACAACTTGGCACAAAAGATTAAAAAGCATAGCCTAGTAATTGTAACATAATTTTTTTGTGTTTAGAGCTGCAATAGTTGCAATTGGAATTTTATATGAAAACAATGGGAGGATGGTATGTTGTGTTACCACTGGTGTAAATGTGCCTGTAGACTTTTGTTAAAAAAATTTATAACTATGTATGTACCCCAATTTGATGGTTTCTGTGTAGAAACTATTTGCTGTCTGTAACTAATAAAGTTGTTTTATACTTATTTTTTATGCTGACTTTAGCATGATATTGTTTTTGACCGCAGCTGTTACATAAAATCTACTCTTTTGTGCTCTAACGAAACATACTAACACTTATATACTTACTGGGTTTAATGCAACTGCTGCTTTGTGATTTGAATTACATTTGTCACTGCTAGTTGTTTTGAAAACAAACATATGTCAAAACTCAAAACATGTTTTGACAAGCTCATATATGTAATAATGTATGACAAGTTTTACGGCTCGAGTGCCCCGGAACGGGGCTCGATGCGTCGGAGGCCGACCGCTCGACCGGCGACATCAATTTGTTCATTAAAATACAAGGTATTTTATACATTAATTTTGAAAAGATTATCAACTCTTATTACACCAGTTGTTGTTGCACAGCTTGGCGGACTTTTTCCTGAAACTGTCCAGGTGCTTGTGAAAGGCCTGAAGAATGCCGAGTCACAGACTCGATCGGAAACAATGAATGCTTTGCGCTGTGTTTTGGTGGGCTTGGGAACTTCTGCAACAATGTGCCATCGGGACATTTACAAATCTGCAAAAGCTTTTCTTCTTGATCGTTCCATGTTTGTACGAACATCTGCTGCACAAGTAAATTATTGTAGTTTTAGATTTGTTTGCTGGTTCAAGAATATCTCGCCAATGCTTTGTGTAGTCGATCTTTTCGTGCATTTTGACCTATTGTCAATGTAAATTTTGAACTGTTGTATTTAAACCCTCTGCTTAGAACAGCTGCAGCAGTTGAGGACATAACTGGTGCAGAGAATGAAGACATACAAGAGGCTTTAGTTTGAGTAGTACTTTACTGCTAAACAAAGTACAGCTAGTGTCGACAATGCAATACAAATTTGACAGAAAATACCTGAATAAACATTAAAACAATGAAAACTATTAATACTACAAAAAGTGCTCAATGCCAAGCAAAAAGGCAAAGCAGAGCGAATTAAATCAAATGTAGTTATTACTATCTGAAGCCTTTACAAATTGTTTCACCTAACGGATCATCAGAAGGTCTGAAAAAACATGTAAACAGTAAAGAATCGATAATTCTGAAAAGATATTAAATATTACAACTGTAATTTAATCTGCCAAAAAAAATCTCTAAACCTGTACTTCCTGAGAAGATATTAAATATTACAACTGTAATTTAATCTGCAAAAAAAACCTCTAAACCTGAATTCCTGAAAAGATATTAAATATTATAACCGTAATCCAATCTGCAGAAAAAAAACTCCAGAATTACTAAGGACAGCCTCCATCCGCCACGATAAAGTTTCAATCAATTTGTCCCAATGGAAACCAAGCAACATGATGGCAACATCTATGACATCACAAAGAAGCAAAATGCTTGTTATGATCGGCGCAACCTGTAGTAATCTGAACAGAATGAATAAAAATTGTTTTTGAACCTGTAAAAATTAAATGAGATTTATAACCTGTAAAAATCAAATGAAATTTAATTTTTTTCAAAATTATAACCTGTAAAAAACCAAGGAATTGTGATGATGTAACCTGTAGTGTCCTGAACAAATGAAATAAAATCTGTTTATAAACCTGTAAAAATTAAATGAGATTTATAGCCTGTAAAAATCAAATGAAATTTTAAAAACCTGTGAAAATGAAAAGGAATTTATTTTATTTTGAAGTACTTGAGTTTAAATTTGTTTTTATGACGACATTTGCCGACCAGTTCCGAACGCTTGTTCAAAAGGTGGCCACTATCAGCCTTCACAATGGCCAGCTTTTCAGCCAAACATAGGCCACAATTGTTACGACCACCACCACTATAAGGCCGAGCACAGCTGTGGATGGACCAAGTTATTTTAGGATCAACACCCTTGTCCTTAAGGTACCAAACTGCATTAGATAGTTCGGTGCTGTTTCGTTTAGACCTATCCATGAAGGTACATTTATGGTTGGAAAAACGTTTTTTAAAAGTAGTTTCGCAACAACCAATGTAATTAAGAACCTTCGGGCTGTTATCAATGGTAGCTTTGTAAACAATGGCCTTCTGCAAGCATTGCCCATTCAAAGGACAATCTGGCCTCACCCTACAATTGCAACCAGGCTGCGATGGTATATTATCAGCCTGCAATATTGCTTTATTGTGGGAGGATATGACGCTTGCAACATTCGGAGTACAACTGTAGCTCAGCTTAATAGTATTACGGAATCAAGTTAATACGAATAAATAATATAATAAATAAATAATAATTAAATAAATAATAAATAAATAATTAGAAATAATATAATTATAAATAATAAATAAAATAAATAATAATTAAATAAATAAAAAAAAATAAAAAAAAATAATAATAAAATAATAATAAAATAAATAAATAATAATAATGAAATAAATAATTATAAATAATTATAATTGAATAAATAAATAATAGAATAAGTTAATAAGGAATCAAGTTAATAATAATTACGGAATCAGCTTAATAGTATTTACAGAATGAAAACGAGGTTGGCACTATCTATGATGGGGTGGAAAGTGTATGGAAACAAGTTTGAAAAATTCCTTACCAATATTGCTATCAACCTGCAAGCTGAAAGCATCTGTTTATAACGATGCCCTTTTGAAAAGTGGTTTTGCGGAGAGAGTTTGCTACAACCCTGCTAATAACTTACGAACATCTAGGAAAAGGAGCCGGAAAATTTTATGGTTTAACCCTCCTTTCAGCTTGCAGGTTGATGGCAATATTGGTAAGGAATTTTTCAAACTTGTTTCCATACACTTTCCACCCCATCATAGATTGCACAAAATATTCATCCGTAATACTATTAAGCTGAGCTACAGTTGTACTCCGAATGTTGCAAGCGTCATATCCTCCCACAATAAAGCAATATTGCAGGCTGATAATATACCATCGCAGCCTGGTTGCAATTGTAGGGTGAGGCCAGATTGTCCTTTGAATGGGCGATGCTTGCAGAAGGCCATTGTTTACAAAGCTACCATTGATAACAGCCCGAAGGTTCTTAATTACATTGGTTGTTGCGAAACTACTTTTAAAAAACGTTTTTCCAACCATAAATGTACCTTCATGGATAGGTCTAAACGAAACAGCACCGAACTATCTAAGGCAGTTTGGTACCTTAAGGATAAGGGTGTTGATCCTAAAATAACTTGGTCCATCCACAGCTGTGCTTGGCCTTATAGTGGTGGTGGTCGTAACAATTGTGGCCTATGTTTGGCTGAAAAGCTGGCCATTCTGAAAGCTGATAGTGGCCACCTTTTGAACAAGCGTTCGGAACTGGTCGGCAAATGTCGTCATAGAAACAAATTTAAACTCAAGTACTTCAAAATAAAATAAATTCCTTTTCATTTTCACAGGTTTTTAAAATTTCATTTGATTTTTACAGGCTATAAATCTCATTTAATTTTTACAGGTTTATAAACAGATTTTATTTCATTTGTTCAGGACACTACAGGTTACATCATCACAATTCCTTGGTTTTTTACAGGTTATAATTTTGAAAAAAATTAAATTTCATTTGATTTTTACAGGTTATAAATCTCATTTAATTTCTACAGGTTCAAAAACAATTTTTATTCATTCTGTTCAGATTACTACAGGTTGCGCCGATCATAACAAGCATTTTGCTTCTTTGTGATGTCATAGATGTTGCCATCAATGTTGCTTGGTTTCCATTGGGACAAATTGATTGAAACTTTATCGTGGCGGATGGAGGCTGTCCTTAGTAATTCTGGAGTTTTTTTTCTGCAGATTGGATTACGGTTATAATATTTAATATCTTTTCAGGAATTCAGGTTTAGAGGTTTTTTTTGCAGATTAA
This sequence comes from Aplidium turbinatum, assembly GCF_918807975.1. Lineage (NCBI taxonomy): Eukaryota > Metazoa > Chordata > Ascidiacea > Aplousobranchia > Polyclinidae > Aplidium > Aplidium turbinatum. The sequence goes on from NC_137472.1 coordinate 55,574,191, forward strand.
ATTACAGTTGTAATATTTAATATCTTCTCAGGAAGTACAGGTTTAGAGATTTTTTTTGGCAGATTAAATTACAGTTGTAATATTTAATATCTTTTCAGAATTATCGATTCTTTACTGTTTACATGTTTTTTCAGACCTTCTGATGATCCGTTAGGTGAAACAATTTGTAAAGGCTTCAGATAGTAATAACTACATTTGATTGAATAAACATTATATATATAATATATATAATTCATTTATCTGCAGTGTCTTGAAGAACTGATAAAGGAATCAAACTTCGTTTTTATGAATGAATTTGAACCACTCATTCAACAAGCCATTCGAGCATTGGATGGAAGTACATATGAAGTTCGTTGTGCTGTAGCCAGGATGATTGGTTGTCTAGTGGCGGGTATACCACGTTTAAAGTCATCAGGTATTTGTGTTGTACCATTTCATTGAAATTAAACATTTTTTTATTTATATTTGTTTAATATTGTGAATAAACTGAAAGATTTAGATTGAGTGAACGGGGAATGCTAAGAAGCCAACCTTTGTGTTCACCTGTATTTGTCCATGGCATTAAGTGTCTTACCACGGCAACATGCTCTTAAGCTTGCGTCGTACCTGTTATTGCACAAATAATAATGATGAATCTTTTTGCTGATATATTTTAAGAAAAAATTGATTTCTACACATCGCTTTCAGAGTAGTTAAAAATACGTTAGGTGAACGTGATATACTTTAATTTACATATCATTTTCACATATTTTTAGCGACGAAAGGAAAGAAGCCAACAATTGATGATGCGATGACACTGCTAGCTAATGGTTTTCTACAAGCTGGTTCCACTGGTGGAGCTAGAGATTTGTTGAAAGGAAATTCCGGTGGTAAGAAGAAATGCAACTTTGCTCATTAAAAGTGTTTCTTGTTGAGGTTCTTTCAGATTTTTATCATGTTTCTGAAGTTTTTCCCTGTCAAAATATTTAATTTATAGAACTGGAAAAAGTTCCGTTATTACCATAATAAAGAAAACTATGCAAAATCAAGTACATTTTCAAGTTGAACAGTTATTGTATCTGGGCTAAGTTGCGTAAATGCTCATCGTCATTTTTTCAAAAATGTTGTTGCTTTTTCTCTTAATCAATGTGCACTTCTGAGTGTAGAAAATATATTAAGTTGGGTCGCTTCTCGGTTGTCACTGTCCAAGGCTCATGTAGGGCTGTAGTGTAGGCACTAGGCAGTGCTGCAAGTTGAAAGCTTTGAGATAATTCTTCAAGTTTTTGCCGGTGTTTTCGTTTTTTTAGCACTCATCTTTCAAAATTTGTTTTTCTATTGAATAGACGAAGGTCACGCGTTGTACAAATTGAGCAATTATTATGCTTTGCAGGTAGTTCTATTCGCAACATTCGGATTGGTATCACCGAAGCTTATGTAGAGATTGTGCGCGAGCTCGGCACAGAATGGCTTGAAAAGAATCTTTTCATGTTCCTCAACAAAGTCTTAGATATTGTCGCGCAACCGAAGGTGACCAGACTTGACCCACACAACAAATTAACCGCTTTTGACATTGTTTTAACGTCTGAAGACGTTGATCAATGTCAAAAACGGTTAATTGGTTGTCTGGGGGAGTTTACCTCATTGAAGGTGTATGATACAGTTTAATTGTAAGGTTGCCACTGAAAGTTAAATGTTGACATTTTAAAACCGAGAAAAGTCTTTAGTCATGAATGCAAGACATGGTCACAGCAGCTCACAGTTTGAATTTTGTAAAAGGGTTGATCCGTAGTTGTTCATGTGGTTCTGCTCATTGCCAAGCTAAGCTGCAAGCAACTGTAAACATTAAATTTGGCAACCCCATTTCATGTTTGAAAAACAACCTGAGTGTGCTATCTTTACAAGTGGTATTGTATTAGGTACCGATATTTACCATTTTTCTTACGTCGTAATTGAAAATAAATTAAATGTAGTATTGAAATTAAATGACTTGGTGTATTGAATTATTGATGGTGTTGGGACGCATTGCCAATTGCCATCTTGCCAATGTTGTTCTATTCAATTTGTAACACAACTATTTTTAAAGCACGATAAATGCAGTAACAGATACGAATATTCAATACTGTTGTAGACTGTAGTTATCTTTTGTCAAGAACCATGATTTTACTAACATTTTAATACAATGCTTTGTCCACTGGTTAAGTTATCTTTCATGTCGCATGAAAAACTATCAGGCTAGCACCTTGAAAGAGAAGATTACACATTGGAACATATTTGTTCTAGGACTGAAGATCGATTGCATTATGAAGTTATGATCCATGCAATTTGTTTGACAATCCATCAACATTTGTATTTTCATTATTTCGCAGGCCTCTCCCAATCACGTGGAAGCAGTCTATTCTAGAAGGTGCGTTTCGTTCATACTCCGATCCACTGTTGGTGTCACTTTAGGGGAATCCCAACAACAAGCGGCTGTTCGTGAACTTTGCCGCGTCATCACCAAGCACACAGCTGTTGCTGGTAAGGTTTGAATTCAAAACCGTGCTAGTCGCATACGCATGACTGCTTATTTGTACTGGTATGAAACAATTCTTGTGAATTTTTATTTTTTAACATAATGAAGAACCGATTAAGCAAACGATGAAAATGGCTTGGTTTTTGCACCAGACTTTATTGCTTGGATATTCTGTGTTGCCGTTCGCATATACTGTAAATGAAAGCTGTAATTGAAAGCATGAATTGAGCGGACTTTTCATATCTTTTTAACAAATACGACATCGAGGGTGGTTTCCATCGCCATCGCTTCTTCCAGTAAGTGCGTAGAAACTGAGGTCGCCTGACTATCTAAGGCAGTGGTCGGCAAAATTATTTTGTCGCTGCCCAAAATACTGTTTCAAGAGCTATTGAAGACGCACTTCGTTAAACCACTTCAACAAAACGAATAATTGTTAAACAAAAACATCAATTAACAAACATCAAACACCAAGTTAATCGGTTAACCGAGTGCGTCTACTAATCGCAACGTTTTGCAAAGTCAAACTGCAGTGGCTCGCCTTATCCTTTCTCAGGCTCTAAAACAACTCGCATTGAAACTCCATTAAATAAAGATGGCCGTCTTAAAAGTAGCCCAAATGATAGGAATACTAGACTTAACAATGAAGCTGCTATTCAATAATGAGCCGAAAAACAAACTCTTAGCTACATAACTTTTAAAATACATTAAAATGAATGTACGGCCATCACGCAACCCACAGCTACATGATAAAACTGAAATAATAGTAAATGGCTCTTGACCCACTAAAAATTGCTAAAAGGCCCACATTTGGGTCTCGGCCCACAGTTTGCCGACCACTAACCTAACCTACGATGTCTCCTGACTTTTCCTAATTTTTGTTGTGGTTTCTCAATTGTGTTTAGAACAACCAACTGTATAAGCACGGATCCATGCATGGAAAGGGTATTGAGCCATTTAAATATTTTATATTTATATGTAAGGTTTAGTTACTTAAACTGTAAGTCAAATTATTGATCTGCATAGCTTTTGCCACCTTGAAAACAGCTTTTTTGCTAAGGTTTGTTTAATGGAATTTCATGTTTGGTTTTATCTATTTGCACATTGTGCTTCTTGCTTCAACTTGCAAAGTTTGTTCCTTTTGCTTTGATTCAACGTTTTCTTATGAAGGGTCAATGTAAAGGCGAGCAATTTTGCCAATTGGAGATAAAAATGGAAAAAGATTTTTACATTCCTGAACTGTTCATTGTTGCAGACACCGCCATATTGGAAGGCAACAACTCCAGTAATAGTGCCACGTCATTGGATGTGGCAATGAGTCAGCATGTTTTGGTATGTGCCACTCAGGAAATCGGCAGCCTCATGAGATCTCTTGGCACCTCAGCAACACCTTTGGTTGCTGAAAAGCAGAGCAGTGAGTAGTGTCACGATTTGTTGCTTCATAAACTTTGCTGAGTCTCTAGTGCTTCTGATCAGTTCACGACGGAAGTTAGACCACCTACGTAACTCTCTACTTTTTGTTTATATTGAAAATAAAGCATGGAGGTTATAATGATTTCTGAGGTGCTTTTCATGTTGACGTAGGATGCAGTGCAATCAACTGTGGCTTACTACTAAGCATTCAAAGTAAAATCACATTTATTTATTAATTTAAAGGGAGATCTATATTTCTGTAACCTTTCTCATACAAAGTAACCTCATCATTTCGACTAAATTGGTACTAGTTCAATAACATGTCATGGCTAAATAAAGAAGCAATTTGTTCAAACATTTGCAAACGAAACCAAGCAACAATGCGGCATTCATCTTAATGGGGATACAGAATAAAACACAAACATGTCAACATTTTTTTTGCTTTCCATTTAGCTCAGTGCTTCTTTTTCCTTGTTAGCACCACCTTAAAATCACCAACCAGTTCTCACACCCCCTTAAAACGACTCATAAACAATAGCCAGTTAGCCACAGCCACAATTGAGAATTTGGGTTAAAAGTCCAGTAAACAAACATGGCTTCTTGCATCACTGTATGATTCATCCTAATGATTCAGCATCTACGCACCTCGTATGAAGAGGTCTTGTACCTCTCAGTGGTGCGTACATCCCTGGTTATGCACCCTTTAAGCTAGCTAGTCCTTTTCTGCTAACTGCTTTAAAGCGGTAATAAACAACTTGATTGTTTTTTTTGTGTTATGATAGATACAGTGCTGTTGCTTGATTTCTCCGCTGCACGTGATTTTGGAAAGCATTTTCTCCATCAAAATATTGTGCTGTACTTTGAGACATTGTTTATCACTAAGAAATATTAATTTAACGTTGAGAAAACGAGATTTTGTCTTAAAGCCCTAAGTAAGAAAATAATCGTCTTTTATTGACCTTCCAGGCATCATTGATCCAGTAATCGGAGTGCTTCTATTTCCATCCCAGTCAGCTCGTTTGTCCGCTGCTTGGTGTCTCCGATGCATCGCGGTGGCTCTTCCCTCGCAACTGACACCACTCATCGACCGATGTGCTGAGAGGTGAGGTTTGGAAAGTTCCTTTCGTGTGGCTGACGCTTTGGCCTGTGTGACGCAAAGTTCAGCTGTTTGCCGATTTTTATGTTGCGTTCATTTACTAGGATGTCAGAGTTGCCGTAAAAATCAAATTGCAACGTCATAACCAACTCCGACTTTTGCTAAATATTTTCACATCAATCAAGCCTGTCTTAGATTATAATGTCAGAACTTATTGCTCAAAATGTTTCGGAATTTAAATAAATAGCTATTAATCTGTAAAACTAGTCGATACCTTGTGGATGTATCGATAAAACTTGTAGGCGTGGCCATTTGTTACTTGTTAGCATGACGCAACAATTTATCGAAAGACAATTTATCGAACGACAGTTTATCGAACGACAGTTAATCGAACGACAGTTAATCGAACCGACTGTTTATCGAAACTTCAGTTCATCGACCCACTGTTTATCGAAACGACAGTTTATCGGACGACGAATCTCCCGAAACAAATTTTATCTAGAGTTAGGGTTAGTCGTTCGATGAACAGTCGTTTCGATAAACAGTTGTTTCGATTAACCGTCGTTCGATTAATTGTCGTTAGATAAACTGTCGTTTCGATTAACTGTCGTTCGATCAATAGTCGTTCGATAAACTGTCGTAGTACCGTTTGTTAGTGCCATTGCTATTAACTTACTACAAATAAATACTTATTAGTTTGAGAGTGATATTTTTTTTGATATTTGATGTTCATTCACCGCTAACACATACTTTTTTATGCAAGGCCTTATCAATATTGTTTACGCTATTCTGTTTCACCTAGTTACGATATCAATACACTTCATACAAAAATGGTCTATTTCATTGACTCCATGTTTTGTTAAGTTCCTATCTTTTCGTACAGGATGCAAAGCTTCAAATCATCCAGCGAAGCGTTGCTAGGATACAGTGCTGCTTTGTCTGCGTTGTTAGGGGCTGTTAAGGAATGTCCGATGGGTATACCCCACTTGAAAGGAAAGGTAAGGTTGGCGAAACAGTTTTAGAAAAATCAATGTCAGTTTCCGACTTGACTTAAAAGAAACACGTTTTCATTTTAAAAACTTAATGTTTGGTAAATCATCTCTTAGAATGGAAGTACTTCAGTAAGAGGAGATGATAGCGGTTACGGTTTTAAGTCAATCAAAAGTTCTTTCAAACAATTGGCTTCTTATAGCAGCAAACCAAACGAATTTTGTTTCCAGATGTCTTAAGTAACGAATTCCAATTACCTTATATGAATTAAAATCGATTGCATTTGCCAGATGGAAGATTACAATTCGGTTTGTTGTCTTTATTTTGGGGATTGTAGCCTAACGTGTGTTCTTACGTTGCCTCTTCATTTTGATTCAAAGACGTTGCTTTTCTCTCCATTTTGAATCTTCGAAACATCAACGTCGACCAGTTGTCTGCAGTGACTCTTGCATCGTCAATTTTCAAGTTTATTTTTGTCAGGTCATTCTTTTACGGTATCTTGTGTTTTCTTTGGTCTTTTCTCTCATTTTTTTCGCCACCACCTTATTCCAAACTCGCTTCATTTATAAATTCCACAGATGGTCTTCGGCATCGCTGAAGGACTTCTTCGGTCGGTGGGGCAGAACAGTAAGCTGGCAATCTGTCGCACCCAGGGAGGATGGCTGCTAGTGGGGGCCCTCATGACCATGGGTATGTTGGTGACTTCCCAGACAGCAAAATATTTCATTTTTACATCGATTCAACGTCTGCACACGTTAAATCAACGTAAAAATGACTGATTCAGGTGGAGTAACAGACTAGTGGTTAATATTTTCAAGATGATTTTTGAGTTTCTGTCGCAGTCTTTACAAACTTTGAACTTGCGAAAGTTTTTGATTGACATGTTATGTCCAAGCGGTACCGACTCAGTTCAGTGGAAACTGCGCTATCGATATTGTGACAGTTTTTCACCGTTTGTACTGTAGGTAAGCGTGTCTGAATGGTTACCTGACATAAGTTTAAAGCATTACAATTTAACAGTAGAGTTAGGATGCGTGTTTTGTGCGAAGATGTGTGTAAATGCTACAATTACACAAATTATCGTCATTGATAAAGAAATCTTTTTACATCATAAATATTTGATGCTTTTGTATCTGCTTTACGCGGATCCCCGATTGACTTTACGTTGATACGGGTTTAAAGTAATCGCCCCCTTTTTTTAAATAATAAATATTTGAAACTTAAAAAGTTTATCAATCGTTATTGAATCGGAAACTTTTTTAACATTTACCCCCCTGCCTGTTGCATAAGCATTGCATGAGTCTGCTGAGATGTGCATGCACCGATATACAAAGTTTCAGCACCGAATGATGTGATGTCATAGTACGTCATTATTATGGTTACGTCATATCACGTCATTTTTTGTAGTGACGTCATATCACTATTGTGATAATGTCACAGTGCTCAGTACTAAAGTCTGGAACAAATTGACACAAATAATTCTTTTCTTAAACAGTGTTTTAGAATACTTTCCGTAATTGACCGTTATTCTGCTCTAGGGTTTTGCTACCTTCCACACAAATCCGTTTTCATTGCCAAACTTTTACGTTTTAACCAAAATCTTCTATCAGGTCCGTCTTTGGCAAGCCATCTTCTTCCTAAGCTCCTCCAGATGTGGAAGACCTCCTTTCCAAGGTCGATGAGGGAGCTGGAACAAGAGAAGCAACGAGGAGATGCTTTCACTTGGCAACTAACATTGGAAGCCCGCTCTGGAGCTCTCTGTGGTTAGTGGTAGATCTTCCATGTGGTTCAACTGAATTGATGCACTTTATTGCATTTTTCATTGTGCCTGCCAATATGTGATGATTTTGTTGCTAGACTTCTTGAATTGCCAAGTTAGGTTCTTCTTTCTGGCTTGTAAGCACACTTCATTCTGATGATTTTCCGATCTCTTGTATTTCAGCGATGCGAAGTTTCGTCGCTCACTGCTCTGAACTTCTAACTGAAGAAACAACTCGTAAGATCATGGTGCCGCTAGAAAGCGCTATGGCGATGATGGGGATGTGAGTTGCATCGTTTTTGAATTTGAGCTTCCACGTTTTTGTCTTTTGATGAGTCATGAAAACGTTTTTATGAGTCATCAAGACTGATAAGCTTGCTGTATAAGCCAGTCTGTCGGTTTTCGGGAACATTCACGTACAGCATTGAAAAAATAGTGGTGATGTAAAGAAAATAGCTATTTTTAATGGGCAAAACACGGTGTCTATCGCTGTCAATTCTTGCTACAATCGGCTGCCGAGAAACATATAGCTACCGGTATTTCTAACTTGCAAAAACTTTGATTCTAGTTTATTCTGGCATGCATCTTTGTATCAAGAAATGCTCGAAAATTTGATGTTTTTATAAATCTTTAATGCATGATGCGACGCAAACAAGTTTTGTTTAAAGAACCAAATGAACTCCCGCAACAAGCGGAGTGTTTGCACGAAAATGAAACATAATTTAGCATGACCATTGAACATTATAATCTGTCAAGCTCTTTGTGTTACCGGTACTAAAGTAAAATGCTAAACCATTGAGACAACATTTGTGATTATTGCAACATTGTGACATCAGACTTCCTGACGTCATAGCCACCCACGGCGCCCACTTGAAGGCAAGCGGTGCCATGGTGAGGCTCCGTCTGTACGACATACTCGCCCTGCTCCCTCCTGGAACTTACGAAGGTGTGTTGAGATTGAGTGAGATAGCGCAGTTGGTGAAGTGTTTTTATATTGCTGTCATGCAGCAAGAAACTTTATTTCTGTCACTTTTGTAGCTCCGCAATGCTATTTTTCTTGAAAAAACGTTATTTGAAAGTGAATATTGTTTTCTAGTGGATACAGATAACTCATGTTGATGTGCAATCTGCTTCAAGCCGAGGTGGCGATTGAATATATATTGTTTTCTATGAAATTATAACTTCAATCTTAACGTTTATAGTTTTGCAATAATCTACATCATGAAAGTAACCTATAAAAACATCACTTTTTTGTTCTTCAGGTAGTTTCAACGCTTTGCTTCGCGAGCTTGTGGCCGAGTTCACATTGACAGACAATCCGGCCCACACCACCACCTCATTGTTGCATTCGCTTTGTCACCACGATGACAGTGTGCTGCTCGAATCCTGGATAAAGGTAACAAGTTTGTTTTTAACGGTAACTTCGTGTGGTGTGATCCTACCACGGCGCAGAGTGTTGTTTTTTTGTCTGTGAGTCATAATGAGTAATTGTTGCTCACAGTGCTCAATTGGGTCGTGATTTGCTCTCAGCGCTTTACAAAAGAGTCAGCTTTTGAGAAACCGCATGGAAGCGCAAATGAGCATCCATTTATCCGGGATCCATTCCAAACAAGAATAAGATTCATTACCGCCAGTAGCTATAACAACAGAAAAATTATCACATCAATGACGAACGCAAGTCCAAACACTGCAGTAGATGCTTGATAACTGGCTCAACGTCAATGGTCGATCGAATGTGACTGAGAAAGATGCCTTTGTTGCTACAAAATATCTCAAACGCTACCAATAACAAATTATCATTACCAACTAAGTGACAGCTTATATCGGTAGCCACTTTAACAAGTCGAAATTCTGCCACTGAAATTGACTAGAATGCAACCGCCAACCAATCAGAACATGTTATAAGAGGCTGCCGTCCAATTGTGATCCTTCTTGCACTCATCCAGAGAGTTAATGCTTGTTTTGAACTTTATTTGGTAATTAAAGAAGAAAAAGAGCAATAGCAGTAGTGGGAATCGAACCCGCGTCAATGAAATGACTACTTTCTAGCCTTAACCCTAACCCTTAAGCCAACCAGCTGACAAAAAATCCATCACTTAATTTGCTTTCTAGCATCTTCCTTTCGCCATTTTTTACGTCACTTAAACCGTAGCTTCTGATTGGTTGGCGGTTTCATTCTAATCAATTTCAGTGGCAGAATTTCGACTTGTTAAAGTGGCTACCGCTTATATCAAAACGCACTTTGTGTAGTGTTGCGTAACGTACCGGTTGTTACGTTATGCGCTCCTGCGTGTTGCGTAACACTTGGTACGCACCTGCAGTCCTGCACGTAATATTGCGTCGTACGTACAATGTTGCAGGAAACAGACCAAAGTCTCATTGAAGATCAACTGCAAGACAGCAGCGGTTCCGGTTCACTGGAGCATGACCCTACTTCTGTTTATCTACAATCCCCGCAGGTTTGATCAAGAATTTTTCTCATTGATGAAATCATTTGCTTGAGTCTCAAAACTTACATTTTTTTTAATTAAAGTTTTAACTTTTTATAACTTAACGTTTCTTTTGCATCTTTTGTTATCATCTTTAGGAGAACGTTGCTCCTGGACCCCTTCCTCTTGGTGTAAGCGTCATAGATGCTGCCATTGCTTTGTTCGGTCTGGCCTTCCCTCACGTCGCCATGAAACACCGGCTGCAAATGCTCAAGCATTTCGATGACTGCGCCAAGCAAGCTTCCAAGAACGTCCAGCGGCAACGGGCCATTCAAACCAATGTCTTTACTGCGCTCATATGCGCTTTGAAAGGTAAGTCTCTATTCGCATAATCAATGTAATGTGAGCTTTGCTTTACCAAACTTTTTGTGCTTCAAATATTTTGTTAGATCCCAAGTTTTAAAGTTGTTTGTTGCTTTGTCAACGGAACAAAAGGAAAAGCATACAAGACCTACAGCAACGACAGGCAAAGCCCTTCAAGAATATTTCTCCATTTAGCAGATCCCTATGGAAGGAATTACAACACAGTCATTCAACTGTCAACATTGAAGACAGTGATGATACACGCAGAAGTCTAGCAATTGTTCCACAATCCAGTTTCAAAATAGATTTTGCGTCTGAGTTGCAAGATTCTCATAATCAACTATGGTCAAGTTGTGCTTATCGTTTTGTAATTTGCTCGAAAACATTGCAGACGTTGAATCAATGTAAAAATGACGGATTTTGTTGTCTGTGTAGGTCTTGGAGAAAGCAAACGACATCTTGGAGGAGCTGACGTCCGTGGTGCCGCTACAGAGCTGATCATGGGGGCTCTCACATCCACCGATCCTGCTTTGCGTTGTGCTGCTGGGGAGGCGATTGGTAGAATGGCTCAAGTTGGTAACGACCCGACTTTTGTAGCTAAAACGGCTCAACTCTGCTTCGAAAAGTAAGGTTTAGTTTTAATTAATACGTATTAATTAATAATACAAAATACGTATGCGAAACGAAGCTTGTCAAACAAGAGCTAATGAGACTGTTCAGCGCAGGGTGGGTAGGAAAATGCCCTTTTCAGGGCACGGCAGTGCTCGCACTGTCGAAAAGTACCGACGACCCACCGTACTGCAGCTGAACACCGAGGGCATCACGGCCAGCAAGCTCAACATCATCGAGCACCTGGCCACCAAGCATCAAGCCCTCATCATCCTCCTCCAGGAGACTCACTGTACATCTGTGGATAAGTTGGTAATAACCAACTTCACACTCGCAGGCGCAACCTGCAGCAGGAAACACGGCCTCGCCACGTTTGTCCATGACCGGCTGAGCTGGTCCTTGGTTGACCAATCCCAAGCTCAATCGGAGATCGAGTGGCTTTGTGTAGATGTAGCAGGCTACAACATCGTCAATGTCTACAAGCCCCCACCTTCGCGGATAACATCAACAGCCATCCCAGTGTTCCCCCACCCCAGCCTCTATGCTGGCGATTTTAACTGCCACCACACTGACTGGGGATACAACTCCATCAACAACGACGGAGATAGTCTGGCCGCTTGGGCAACCAACAACAACCTCGCCCTCTTACACGATCCTAAGGGCGCACCGAGCTTCCACTCCGGTCGTTGGAACACTGGCACGAACCCAGACCTGGCTTTCGCAAGTGATGACCCCGATGATCGCCAGCCGGACAGACGTGTGTTAGAGAAGTTCCCAAGGTCTCAACACCGACCCTCGCTAATCACGGCCCCCTTGCTTGCCACACCTATTCCGAGCAAGCCTGTCAAGCGATGGAACTTCAGAAAGGCCGACTGGGAATACTACAGCTTCCTCACAAACGAAGCTACGCAGTACCTCCCATCCCCACACACCATCAAAGTGGATGAAGCCTACCAGGACTTCTGTGATGCAATCATATCTGCGGCAAAAGACTCCATCCCGCGAGGTCGACGGAAAAACTACATACCTTGCTGGGATGTGGAGTGCGACAGGCTTTACCGCGACTTCCTCCGTTCCCCCCAGGGTACCGCCACCACCAACTCAGCAACAGCCCTGCTGGCAAGATTGGATTCAAAGAGGAAGAAGCGCTGGACAGAAGCCATAGACTCAATCGACTTCACGCACTCCAGCCGCACAGCTTGGAGTACACTCAACAACCTCACTGGCAGATCACGTGCCTCTCGTCGCCAATGCCCCATTTCAGCAAATGCCATCGCCTCACAACTTGTGAAAAATGGAGTGCACAGAACGAGAGACCGTGAATCAGACAAGTCCGTCCTCAAGGAAATGACGGACCTCTGGAAGGTCCCAACACCTGTCGAGGGCAACATCTCTGGTGAGTTTACCCCAGAAGAATTTGCCTCCGCCCTCCAGCACCTAAAGCCAGGCAAATCCCCGGGCCTTGACCACCTATGCCCGGAACTAATACTCCAAGCTGCCCCCTCTATGAGGTCCTGGTTAAAAGAATTCCTTTCCTGCTGCTTGCGTCACCTGCGCATCCCAAGAATCTGGAGAAGAGCCCTAGTGGTTGCAGTCCCAAAGCCGAAGAAGCCCCCAGGGGATCCGAAGAGCTACCGCCCCATCTCTCTGCTCTGTATCCCCTTCAAGATACTCGAAAGACTTATCTACGCCCGTGTCGAACCGATAATAGACCCTCAGCTCCCTCGGGAACAAGCCGGCTTTCGCCACGGAAGATCAACTGTAGACCAGGTCACCCTGATGACCCAAGACATCGAGGACAGCTTCTCGGCAAAAAAGAAGGCTGGCGCCGTGTTTGTCGATCTCACGGCTGCCTACGACACTGTATGGCACAGCGGCCTTACCTGCAAACTACTCCGTCTCCTTCCTGACAGGCACATGGTCCATATGATTATGGAACTTGTGCAAAACCGCAGCTTTACCCTTTCCACCGGTAGCGGCCGACGAAGTAGACTACGTCGACTCAGGAACGGCGTCCCACAGGGCTCTGTCCTGGCTCCCCTCCTCTTTAACACTTACATCTATGACCTGCCTGACACCATCTCCAGGAAGTATGCTTATGCAGACGATCTGGCTCTCCTGCATCCAGCCGGAGATTGGCAGTCAATGGAGAGGAACCTAAGCCAGGACATGTCAACTATATCAACATATCTCCAGAAATGGAAGCTACAGCTCAGCAAGGCAAAGACAGTGTCGGCGGCCTTCCACCTAAACAACAAGGAAGCAAAACGTGAGATCAACATTACCACCGATGACGAACACCTCCCCTACTGCGCCGAACCCACCTACCTCGGCGTAACCCTGGACAGGTCACTCACGTACCGACGACACCTGGAGTCACTGCGCAAAAAACTATCTGCGCGCGTTGCACTTTTGAGGCGGCTGGCGGGTTCCGGCTGGGGAGCTGATGCGAAAACCCTTCGCACAGCTACCTTGGCCCTTGTCCATTCTACCGCTGAGTACTGCGCACCAGTGTGGTGCCGCAGCTCTCACACCCGCCACATTGACACCGCCATCAATGACGCACTACGCACTGTGACTGGATGCCTGCGTCCCACTCCAACGGACTGCCTTCCCATCCTTGCAGGCATCCAACCTGCTGAGCTTCGCCGTAAAGGAGCCATAATTTCCCTTGCTCGTCGCGCACTGGACCCCGACCACCTCCTCCACAGTACATTCCAGCGCCTACCTGGAGGACAGCAGCGACTGAAATCAAGACGCCCATTTGTGCCCGCCGCACGACAGCTTCTGAACAACGTTGAAGATCTTGGAATAAGTGCGGCACACTGGACGAACTACACATGGAACATGGAGTGGCAAAACAACACCTCCCGACTCCGTGATTTCCTACCCGACGTCGATCCCCACCCTCCGGGAATGTCCCTCGCAAGACTTGCGTGGGTCCGGCTTAACCGCCTACGAACCGGCGTCGGTCGCTTTCGTTCAGACATGTGCAAATGGGGCCTGGCTCCCTCACCGGGATGCGAGTGTGGCGCCACAGACCAGACAGTAGATCATGTCGTCCATGACTGCCCAATCCATCAACCACCACATGGAGCGCTTGGACTGAAGGCCCTGGATGACGAAACTGTCGAGTGGCTGATGACATCATGCCCAAACATATAGTCCAGAAGAACAGCTCATACGACGAAGAAGAAGTTTTAATTCAGCCGCAAGTTCAAAAAATTTGAAACATTCTGAATCCGCTACTAACATCGATTTAATCTGCCAGTTTTGACCTATCAGTCAAGCTCAGTAGCAGAGTGTTGATGAAATCTCTAACAAACCTGTAATTGAACGGAATTCATATAATTCGTTTTGAATGATTCTAACTGATATTAGCTAAAAAATGGAATCGCTGTTGAATGGACCAGTGAAGTCACCTACAGCTACTGTAATGCGCAAGGCAACGCCTCGCGAGTGTTCTTGACACAATGGAACTTTATTGTTGAGCTGACTTTTTAACGTCAGATTCTACCTTTTTCTCTGTTTGAGAACACTTGCTTATTGACGTCATACTTTAGGTTGAAAACTGCTCGTGACGTAATTTCCCGTACCGGCCACTCCTTAGCGTTGGGTTGCCTGCATCGGTACGTAGGGGGGATGGGGTCGGGACAGCACTTGAGGATGAGTGTTGGCATATTGCTTGCTCTTTCGCAAGACAGCAACTCTCCCGAAGTCCAAGTAAGCGCACTGTGTTCCCACATGTTTCACATCTAAAAATTGGTGATTTATATTTTTAATGTTAGTAGTGAAAACACAAGAGGTCTGTATGCGCTGTTGTGCGTGAAAATTTATTTTATTTACTAGTCTCAAAAAGCTTTGGCATGGAAAAGAGTAAATGAAATGAAAAGCTCCATTTTTGTTTTTTAGTCATGGTATCCAATCAACAATTTTTTTGCTCAGTCCGTTTCACGTTGATTCAGCATTTGCTGACGTTGAATCATTGTTAGAAGGACTAATTTCTCCAGCAAGGAAACAGCAGGCGTCATTTTGCTGCAATCAAATACTTCAATAAAAATAAAAGGAATCAAACGAAGCGTGTTATATTTTCTCACCCTTATTGACGCCCCACACCAGGTTTGGGCTCTACACGCCCTATCGCTACTCGTGGACGCGTTCGGCCCCACTTTTCGATCCTACGTCGACTCCGCCCTTCACGTCGTCCTGACCCTCTTTCTCCAAGTGGCTCCTCATCATGTCCAGGTCCACCGCTGCTTGGGAAGATGCTTGTCCGCCCTCATCACCACGCTCGGTCCAGAGCTGCAAGGTGGTGTTGCAACGTATTATTAATGTTATACAACGTATTTTTAACGTTTATTGTGCTTCGTTTTATTAACAAAAAAATTTTGGATCTATGAATATACATTTAAGAAATTTTGTTCTTTGTTTTGAAATGTTTATGGAGTCTTCATTTGTGACATACTTCATTGATACACCAGAATCCTATAGGCCGTAGCATGCAGAGTGCAGACTACAGTGGCAAATGTGCTGGATATTTGATGAACTGAAATATAACTAAAAACAAATATACTGCAGTGACTTCCTTTTTCAGAAAGTATTATTTTATAATAATTTAAATATAAATAAATGTGGAAGAGCTTGATGTTTTCTCAGGCAACGCCACTACCATTTCCACAGCCCGGTCTTCGTGTCTGACGTCATGTGCAGTCATGTCTCATCATATCGATGCCCAGGTATTGCAAGGTCGATGTGTACTTTGCGCTTATTTTAGCAAACACCAATGATGTAGGTTCGTATCATCACCAACCCAGACTGCAAAATCTGTCATTTTTACATTGATTTAACGTCTGAAGACGTTAAATCAATGTAAAAACGACAGGTTTTGCTGTTTGGGAAGAAGGACCAAGTTCAAGTGATGATTTTATGAGTTCATATCCAATTTACCATCTCACCACTGTGACGTGTCGGTAAAAAGAGCTGTCTTGTATTTGAAGGGGAGAAGAATTGTTTCTTGTTTCATTCTTTAGCTCTCCCCAAGACTTCTAACTCTACCACACAGCCTTCTCTCCAAGACTTTTTTCTCTCTCCCACACAAGTTTCTTATTATTCATTAGTTGAAATTTTCTGCTTCACATGTGTTACCTTAACATTATCATCATCGTCCAAACTATATTTTTGTCCCCATTTGGGGAGATTTTCAATTTCTTTCTTGTTATTGTCTTTACTCTACCACCTTCTTATGATTAATAAATGGAATTTTGTTATCTCTCACTGTTATTACTGTTATCAATTTTGTTATCACTAAGCCTTGGAATGAAACACTTGCATGGGCAATTCACTTTATTACGTCACAATCTGAGATGGACGTTTCGTTTCTATCCAGGTCCGTTCCGAGTCTGTATCGTGTCTTCAACAACTCCACATGTTCGCCCCGCGCCACGTCGAGCTGATCAGTCTGATACCGAGGCTTTGCGTAAGTATTGTAGTGATATCCTGTTCATATTTCAAAGATGAACGTTCATTCTAGTCTCTTTGAAACATTATGTAGGAGCCCTTTGAATACAAAAAATAAAGAGCCCAGACAGTAGCCTTGATACTAAATTCATGTTCAGCAAACGTTTTGAAAACTGAACTGTTCATCCTCAGTATTATTGAATGAAAAGATGAAACAGTTTAGAACGTGTGGTGGACTTCCGATAAGCATCTACATTTGTGGGTTCTTTATTTCTGATTAGATTGAATGGAAATTGCTGCAAGTTTAACATTCAACTCTTTACCCTCACGGCCACTCAAGTAAATACAGCTCGATTGTGAGAACGTATTAAGTTCTTGCCGTTACTTACCAGAACACGACATCCCTCGCCACACTCAATAGGATTTTTTGCCTTTGTCTTCCCAGCAAAACTAGGCTTAGTATATTTTTACTTCTCTTCAAGTATCACTCACATGACAGACGTTACGGACAGACGTCACGTCACTCACGCAACGACGTAGCAAGACGTCACGGTACAGAAGTTCACAGTTGTCTTTTTTTCTGACCACCACAGCGAAAACAATACAATGTCAACAAAGCAAAAGTCTAGGAAAAGGTAGAAGCGTCAAAACTCAAATGCTAAGACGTGCTTGAGGCCGAAATAAGATTAAGTAAAGGTGGATCCCATACTTGAATCCAAGCATCGGGAATGAGAAGATAATGTTCTCATTATACTAAGCCTTCGGCACTAACGAGAGTAGGGGGGCCAGTTCCTCTCTCGAGGGCCTTTTCTTCAGCAACTATACGCTCACCCAATTTATTACACCCTGGGTAGAGGTGAGCGGTGTTTTGTCAACAACCAGCATAAGCGGGGAGTCGAACCAGGATTGCATGATTGGAAAACGAGCGCCTTATCCGACGCGCTATGCTATCCCACTCGCCATCCCACTCGAAATAAGAGTCATTAAGTTAAAAAAGCTGACACGTTTGCAACACCTTCAGAAAAGTTTAAGATGAAAAATAATGAACGGAATTTCAACGTTATCTCGCCATCCTTGCACATTATTTGATTGTCATTTCAGCGGTACCTCTCGAGTTGGCACCTGATCTTGCGCCAATCTGCTGTCTCATGTCTGCGGCAACTGGCTCAGAAGGAAGCGGCGGAAGTGTGTACCATTGCCGGAAAGAATGTACAACCATCTTCCAATGTCAAACGGGGTGTTGAGATCGGGGAAACAGGTGAAAGGGTTTTGGATATGTTTCAAATCGTGGTAGTTTTCAAAATTAGTTCATGTTGCAATAGTCATTGCTGTGTTGTGCCATTTCTTGATTGGTTAATATTCAAACTTACGATGCGTCTGGTGACAAAAAATACAAACGTTTCCAATTCACAAGACTTTTGATATCAATTCTTAAGACTGTTAAATGTTTTGAATAAATTGAAGTGTAAGAGTGGAATTTATTGGGATCCGAGTCGGATCACCCGGCCCTTCTGACCATGAGAAGTAGAGATCTCCTATGTGAATCTACCATTCATGCAGCTAGCCGGTTATAGGTGAATTGTTCGTAAACAGTTTTTCGTAAAACAATTGTTCGTAAACAATTGTTCGTCAAAGCAATTCTTCGTAAAGCAATTCTTCGTATACATCAATTCTTCGTATAGGTGAATTGTTCGTAAACAGGTGATAGGTCAATTGTTCGTGAACAATTTTTCGCAACAGCAAGGTTTGTCTTGCAATTTCCGATGAAGGTGCATAATGCAAGTTTTCCTGAATAACCAAGTTACGAGACATAAACAAATAAGCACAATGAAAAAGCGCATTTTTTGTTATTTATTGGAATACAACAATTGTCTGTGTTTAGCAATTCTTTGCTTACACTACCAATACTACTTTAAGTAACTTCGTACAAATTGTCCACAAGCCAAGTTTAGTATGAAGTATTGTGTGCAATTCCACGCAAGTAGGCTAATCACAAATTTCATCATCTTGAAAGTCTTGACGCCAGGTTCGGACGACTCTAGTTAGTCTTTCTGCACTGTCCTTGTACTTCTTCTTTGGAGGGGGTCCTGCCTGGCCACTGACATACTGTTCAATGCGAACCTCATTTAGGTTTTGCTCTCGCTTGATTGCAGATATGAACTTCCAAATATCTGGATGGTTTGCAGATACCTGGAACATGAACCCTCTGTGCCATCCTTCAATGCTATTATTAGTTTTGGGAAGGCCACTGAGGACGCCATCATAGCAGTTCCACATTTGAATTGCAAACATTGGAGGACGGCGCCCTTGACGACGATCTGGGCGCCCAACCCAAGTGTCTTCAAAGTAGTCAATTACTGGCTGAGCAACATCTGGTAATACATTCCCATCGTTTTTCTCCAAATGCACTGGCACAAATGGAAGAACCAGCCACGGTGAGTTGAAAGTGGGTACTCTCTGCTTACTGCATTGACCATGGCCATCTCAAAGTCAGTCATGATTGTCTCTGGAACAGCAACAGCAGGTAACAACTCCATGAATGTATGTCCATCTCCTTTTGTCCCCCAGCAGGGCATACACCAGAGGCACTGAAGTGTTTTCCGTCAGTCCGTGTATTGTGTAAAGCTGTTCAAACAGTGAAGGCACTGTCTTGAAGGTGCCGTCAGCATACCAGTGCTTTGAACGGGCAAGGAGCTGCAGATTTCTTTCAGTGGCACAATTATGTGTTTAAGCACAATTAGCACATCTCTAGCATATAGGCTACCCTAATTGATTGTTCGTAAACAATTGTAACTGTTTTTAAAAAAAAAAGCTGTAGCCTAACTTTTATGAACATTTGTTTACGAACAATTAGTATTACGGTCAATTGCATGCCCGAAGAATTGCTTTACGAACAATTGTTTTACGAAAAACTGTTTACGAAGAAAACGTCTGACACCCAGCTAGCCAGTTCTCCGGAGCGAGACCTACGAGTGAACTGCCCCGCAAATCCTGCACGTTGAAAAAACAAATTCGATGATAATGATGAATTCTTAATGTTTGTTTCATCTTTTTATCCACAGGATTGGAAGGAGCCATTTTCAGTCTCCTGGACAGAGAGGTGAACAGGAAGTTGATCTCTGATGCTCGTGACACTCTGAGCCACATCTTGCAGGCAGTTGCGCTTGAAAAGCTCGGCTTCTGGATCCCTCTGTGCAAGTCTGTGCTGGCAGCTTCTACTGGTGAGCTCAATCAATTCGTTTGAAATCGTGCTTCTGTGTGGGCGACATTATGATACCGGGAAGATGTTAAAGTTTTGTTTCTTTGAAGTATTTTTTGGTAATTAATTAAATGCCGTACAGTACTGCTTGCTAACTTACTGACATTGTTTCACAACTCATTCAGCAAAAGTTGACGGTTTTTATCTTCGTTATTTGTTGAAATGATGTCAACAGGACGTACTCGACAGAGTTTAGCATATTATTATTTAGCACATTCTACTTCGCTGATCAATATGCCGAGTTTTGCTCAATCAGCTACAATTTCAATTCAGTACCAAACTGCAAACCTTCCAACAAGTTCCTCAGTCAGCTATCCCAGCTAGCATATCAGATTTGCTGACTGGGATGCTTATGGAAAGAAAATGAAAGGAGACCGGCTCGGTGGCTTAGTGATTAGTGCGTCCGCCTCTGAATCGGTAGGCATGGTTTCGATACTCTGTCGGGTCATAGCAACGACTTTGTAAAAATGGTACTGGATTTAATTCCTGCTTGGCATTGAGCAATCGAATAGATTCGGGTAACAATGTACTCTGTTGCGCCTTTATACGGCTGCATTGACACTGTCTGCTTTGTAAAGCGCTGAGGAGCAACGCATTCTGCGATGGATACAGCGCTATATAAAAACAAACATTATTATTATTATAAATGCTTAACCGAGTAACTTGCATCTTTCAGACACAGCTTCTATCAAAGGAGTGGATACGGAGCAACAGGAGGCAGGTGACGAAACCAATGATGACGACACTTTTAAAATTGGCACCGGCAAAAAAGCTGAAAAGAAAGTACGTGAAATATAAGGTTGCCAGACTAACCACTTTAAATTTTTGATTTTGCTCTTCTGTGGCGGAAGAATAAGAAGCTTGTTTTAACTGGTGGAACATTGCAGTTTATTTACAACAACAGACCTCTAGGGAGTGACACTAGCATGATATGGCGTTGTGTTGACAAACTCTTTGAAGTGTGTATTCTTTCAAGGATACATCGTTGTGGTCTCTTCAAAGTTACGACATTCTCTTTACTTACTTTCAGTTGTGTCTTGCAGAACCTCATCCCACCCCGTTGGCCAACCCGGGTCTTTGCCATTGAATTGATCCGACGAATCATATCCATGTGCCGACAAAGTGGAAGTAATCCCGCCCACTTTGATCTCGCTGCAGCGAGAAATATCGTCAGGAGCGGAAAGAAAGGTGTCGTTTACCCGTTTTTTGTTATTGTGTTTTTACGTTCCAGAAATCCACACCTAATTACTTTTTTAAAATTGGGTACCGAGCAACGATGAACAACTTGACATGTTTGCAAATAGATGTACCACGTTAGCTACATTATCATAACTTTCGTGTAGCTCTTGTAGCCAGTACAATCTTCACGTGTAGTTTTCTTGTTTTGCATCCTGCCTAGATTAGTTCTGTTTAAAGTTGTTTGATTTTCACTCTCGTTTGTGCTGTCCAGGTGAGTTTCTTGTGCTTCATTTGAGCGACCTCGTGAAAATGGCCTTCATGGCATCGACGGACAACAGCGTCCCATTACGGATGGCCGGACTGGAAGCTTTACAGGTTGGTGGTGATATAGAGCCATCATTTTGCCCAATGTCGTAGTTTGATGCCTGAGATCTCAGCGATCGTACTGTTTAGAAGACAATCAAATGTTCTTGTTTCGATTCCTGTCCGCAGTGCATGCTGAGTGGTCGTGAGCTGGGCATCTATAGACCTACGTCCCACGCACATTCAGACAAAAGTTATGTTTGTTCAACACGTGGTTACGTTTGTACACGAAACAAGGTGGTAGAGGCGTACTTTTATTGTGAAGTTTAAATCTTCAACAAAACGTCATCTATCGGTGCCGCCTGATTATCATTTTGTTCCACAGGACGTGATCAGGTACTTTAAAGATGTACCGGAACCGGAATTTTGCGGCTCAGTCATCCTTGAACAATACCAAGCCAATGTGAGTACCGCATGACATTCTTTAGGTTTGGACGGTCTTGCAATACTTCTTAAGACCTTGGGTTGTCCAATAAATTGTCATACCCATAGTGCTTTTCTACATATAAAGGGACTGAGAGAGAAGGCGAGTTCTATTCTCACTACAACCTAATTTGTACATTTTACAAATTTAAACTTTATTGATGGTCTTGTGGTATTGGAAATTCGACTTCCTCTTATCGAATATGATGAAATTGGAATTTTAAAGATATTCTTACTAGTTTCATATCACCCGAAGTATTTTTCGAAACTGTTTTTAGTTACATGTGTAACACAGTGTTATTTGACATGTACTTGGAAACGTTTTAAACGCCAATTTTTCTTTATCTTGAGAGAATGAGAGATGTCTCTTCTTTTTTTTTTAGTGACGCTTTCTCTTCCGCAGGTTGGAGCCGCATTGCGACCCGCCTTTTCTGCGGTGGATGCCTCTCATGAGGTCACAGTGCGGGCGTGCGAGGTCTGCAGCGCTTGGATAGGTAGCGGGGTCGTCAGCGATCTGTCCGATTTAAAGAGGGTGCACGCACTTCTAGTGTCAAGTTTGGGAAAGGTTACAGAGGTAAGAGTTACCTGCCTTGGTAAGTTACCTGATAAGAGTTACCTGTCAGTTGATTTTATTTTCTCAATTGCAAATCACATGCTTGTGCTTGGGTCACGCATATAGAAGAAAACAATCGAATTGTAAAACAATTTGTACAGTGTTTGTGACGCGAGTTTGCGTCCATTCTCCGCCCCAACCGTGGCCACACTGCCTGAGGAGTGAGGAGTTACGTTTGTGTTTTTTTTTTAGCTATTCTGGAGTACCTACAAGCGTAACAGTTTGAAAGATACATTGACGTAATATGGTTAGCATGACCTATTAACATGACGCATTATCGAACTGCGTGGCAAAGCGAGCTTTATTAAAGCTGTGTGTTTAAAGTTATCAGAATAAAAATCATCTGCTTTTAAATCCCAAGATATATTTTTATAAATAATTACAATAATAATAACCATCATCTTCGAGTTTTGTTTTTTAACGTACAAGTTTTGCAGGTCAGTTGTACACTCGTAGTCTCAATAATGTTTTTGTATGTTCCTTAAGATTATTGTTGAAATTTTGTTCCCAGTTTTAAAATTGATATTGTAAGTCTGATTGAGTGATTGTGTACAGTTGTGATTATAATCCAACAGTCTACGACTTCTTGCCTTTCAAGAAGATAGAATTTCGTCAATGACTTTTTGTATTTAGGCGAACAGCCAAGACAGTCGAAATTCGAAACACGTGTATAGTGAAAGTGCTGCCACTATGGAAAAGTTGGCCATTCTCAAAGCCTGGGCGGAGGTACCAATCGTAATAATTACTTGTTATAACGTTATAATATTACTTGTTATAACGTAACAATTACTTGTTCTAGTTTTGTACTAGTATTCGTGTATTTGTTTTTTGGCTTCTTTTTGATCATCAGTTGTGGTGCAGATTCGTACCCGATGAATTGCTGTTTAAAAATATCATATATCGTTGAGGTTAAAGGTAATCCTGTCTACATGGTGATGATGTTACGTTTGTTGAACCTAAAACAAGCTTGGCTTGATTTGAACATCGCTGGGTTTCACCGCTTTGTTGGTATGCTGCTTTTGTATTAGTCACGTTTTAATTGTGTCCAACCACTATCTCTCCATTTTACTTCAAAGAAACCTGGTCTTCATCCCGAAGCGTCAGGGTCGACCAGTTGTCTGCAGCGAAGCCTCCGTTTCTCTCAACTGTTAGCATCTTCAATTTTCAAGTTCCCTTTTTTGTCAGGTCATCCAACCACTCTGATGGCACAAAAAACGTGTTTAAATTGTAGTTTTCTGTTTGGTCAGGTCTATATTAGCTCGGTGGAGAAAGGCGAAGACAAGAAAAGCAAAGGATCACTGGAAGGGAGTTTATTGAGCCTCGTGGAGCCCCAGTTGAAAGTTCTGGCCGACTTCTGGTTGAAGGCGCTCAAAGATCAAGCTATTCTCAAACTGCCGCCTGAAGTTGCAAGTCATCTACAATCACAAAGTATGCATTGAAATAATTCAAGGGTCGGTGTGAAGGCTGTATGTTGCCCCTTGTACGGTAGCCTATATGGATTGTGTCTATTGACAAACAGTGGTTGAAAGTGATTTGAGGTTCAAGTTAACGTCGTTAAATTAGAAAAATCTTTCCCCTTGTGTGCTTGTTTTGCTGGTTAAAGTTGACTGCGATTGTTCTTACTTGAATCTGCTGCTGTCTTTTGTTTTTAAAAGACTTTGTGGTTGCTGTTTGCATAAGTTTCCTGCTGATCATATTTTAACCTATCTTGTTTACAGAGCGTTTTCCGTAAAATATTTCAATATTAGTTTATCCATGGCTTGGGTTTATCTGTGTAAACTTTTTATTTTATTTTCATTAGTTAATCCGAGGCTATCGTCATACTTATCGTTTACCGTAACTTTAATATTTACCTTTTTAAAATTCAAGATCAAGGTTTATTTTATGAACATGAGTTTTTTCGTTGCTGATCTTAAATCTGATGTTCTTTCAAACAGGCGGCGCATTCTTTACTGCAGAATCTGTGACGTCAGTACGTCCTCATTACGACTATGCCTGGCCTAAGATTGTGCATGCGCTTTCTCTTTGGCTCTCCTTGGTTGGTTTCAGTGAGGAAAGCATCGAAGAGAAAGAGAGAGAATTAAAAGAGAAACAACGAGAGAACAATCTTCATCTTGTCATGGGTGAGAGTGATTTTTGAACTCGAAGTATCATCATCATCCAAATTGGGTTTTATCCCCACTGGTAAGGGTGGTCGATTCTTTCCTTGTAGCAATTGCCTTAACCCCTATTCTCTATCTAATTTTATCCACTGCTTCTTCTTTCAGTCCGACTTTGTCTGCCTCATTCTTTACCTGTTATTTTTAGTCTTCTAGTTCAAACGGCGCTGATTCGAGTCTCGGGGTATGCGCTTGAACAACGCATTCTAAGGACTGCTCTCCATTCAGCGGCATCTAATGAATGGAATAATTCCCCGGCAACAACACTTTAACAATCGGAAACTTCACTCTGTCAATCTAGGTAACCGGCCCGGCGTCAAAAGCCTCTACAAGTATGCGAAACTACCAGGAATAACCTATCAAGGCTTTGTCAGTCCGAGGATAAAGATTCAAAACCAACCAACCGACCTAGTCGTCTCCGTTTCGTTTTATTCATCTTTCAAGTCAATGCCTTTCGCAGAAAACTTCCTCCCTCCTTAGTACATGCTCATTGCTCATACCATCTTACTCCATTTTCCCTTGAAAGTTGGTCTGTAGTCTTCTTCATCTCTAGCGCATCCATTAGTTCTTCAGTCTTTTTCATCCTTCTCGTGTATTCACTGTCTGAGTGATCAGTGAAGATAAAACGCTCAGTACTCAATGTTCAAACATGACTTATCTTCACAGGTGTCTGTGTCGAGGCGTTGTGTTCTCCAAGAACATCTGAATCAATAGGTGTCACTGTATCGTGTCTGTCGTCCCTCGATGCGTTGTTGTCTTCAAGATGGGCCAGGACAAAACTGGGCAATGACCAGGTGAGATGATTTGTAGCTAAAAGATTTCACAGCTTTGAAGCAAGATGTAACTATTTTATTTTTTGACCACATCTTTGAATGTTTCCAAATTCTTTTCCTTGTTTATTTATCTATATATTTTTCGCGTGAGAGAAAAGAAGGAAGTAAAAACCATTGGTTGTGAATGAATGTGTTTCTCAGGTGCTTGGCATTGAAATACTGAACGTTCTTCATCGTCTTTTGTTGACGAGGGATTCTTATTCAAGTCAGAAGATTGTGCTCAGTGTTGTCAAGAAAGTGCTGCGAGCGGCCAAAGAACATCTATTTGGAGGAGGAGGAGGTAGGCTACGCAATGTTCAAGCATTTTTTTTCTTACTTGCGATAACATGATACGCTTTTCTGGTCTCAAATAAACCAAACCATCACAAGATGTTCCAGGTGATAGTCCGCATTTATTTCGACTTTGGATTGACGGGGGTCCGTACGCAGACAGCAAAATCTGTCATTTTTATATTGATTCAACGTCTTCAGACGGTGATTCTGCAGACGTTGAATCAATGTAAAAATGACGGATTTGCTTTCTAGGTAGTGGCTGATTGACAAAACGTCGGAATGACGCGAACCATCACTTTTACTCATTGTGACGGTTCAGCATCATGTCATTCAATCAAAAGCCTAGTGAACAGTGTTATTTTTATTATTATTTTTTAAACGAAGTGGATGGGCCAGCATGTACTTCAATTGTTGCACTGTTGCCTATCTATTGATTCTATAAAGAATTAGAAATTAGAATTAAAGAATTCATTGTCAACCCATATTGGAAATGAAATGGAGTTTAAAATTGCGCCGCATATCTTTAACCTTCTGTTGTTGCGACTTGATTTTCTTAGTGCTGTTAGGAAAAGCTTTACAGCTTTACAAGCTGTTACAAGTTACGCAGTGAAAAAATATCAACAAGTGTCTTGAGTTTTTAACCTTGGAGGTTGAAGTGTCTGGTTGTGAGGCAATGGATCTAAGTTCTATACCCGCCCGGTATCGACATAGTTTTATAAACTAGCCTCAACACTGGTCCCGTGTATTGGAATTTTTCTCTTTCTATTCAAATTTTAACACTGCGCATTTGGTTCTGCCTGTTGTGTTGCATGTGGTAGAGGTTTACGAGGTGCTTTACTTTCAAAGACCGTTTGTGTTTATATCATAAATTCACTGATAATTAACTTTGTATTTGTTACCCACTTTCTGAGTCTTAAACTTCACAATCTTGATAGAATTCACCGAGGTACAAGACAGTGGAGAGGGTGGGGAGTCTGGCGAGTTTGTGACTGGCCAATCAACCGTGTTTGCAGTGTTGGAAGTATGCATGTGTGTACTGGTCAGGCACATCCCTTCCATCAATCCTACCTTCAGGTACGTAATTGCATCCCTAACAACAAAATCCGTCATTTTTACATCGATTCAACGTCTGCAGACGTTGAATCGATGTAAAAATAACGGATTTTGCTGCCTGGGATGTTACGTTGACATCACATTAATTTAAGGTTGTTTGATGTCGTAAAATAGTATAAAATGGTTTTCTTGGAGTTAAAACTTGTTTGTTGTAAAGTTGTATAGAATACTCCATGAAAGCATTTTTAATGTTTGCTGGTACTTTTTTTTTCTTCACCTCATTGCTTCTGTTTTATGCCAAAACATCGTAAGCGTGCTGTCAGCGAGTATCGAACCGACAACTGTCGACCGGTCAGATCAAACGTCCGACCTCATTGTTTACTACAAGGGACGTTAATATTATTGTTGCTGTCAACTGTGTAGTGTGTATGACTTTACACTAATGATCTGTTTCGTCACAGATCTGTCAATCAAGAGCAGGTGGTAACCAATAAGAAGCTATCCCCGGAAGGGGCGGAGTTAGTCGTGATCGCCATCAATTTGTTAAGCGACGTCTTATGCCTCTGCTCCGCGCGAGGTAAATATGATCAAAAATAAATAAATTTTCCATTTATATTGCTAGAGATTAGCGCCGTATTTTTGTTCCTTCATTGCTTTTGGTCGCATCACATGATCCTCACAATCACGTCATTTTACAAGGTCATCTTAGCCCAGACACTAATTCAGTCGTTTTTAAATTGATTCAACGTCTGCGAATGTTAATCAATGTAGAAAACGAACGATTTTCTGTCTGGGGAAGGACGGTGAACACCATGCAACCTAATATACTGTAAATCATCTGCAGCTGCTGTTGTTGCTTGTTATAATCTTAAATATATGTCAGTGGAGAGCAGCACCTTCCCAGACAACAAATCAACATTTTTTTACGTCTGCAGACGTTGAATCAATCTAAAAACGGCTGATTTGGTATCTGGGTTTGTGACTTAAATCGGTGATACTGACGAGGCTGAAACACGTATCTGTCACTGTCAATTCTTGCAATACTCGGTTGTCAAGCGGATTATTTCATCTTGTCATTGCTTATAGGAAGCCTAACCATTCTTCCTACTGTCCTCTTCCTTCTTGTTGGCATTCTGCGTGAAGGGATGTCACGCTCCGGTGATCTCAAAACGTCATCCGTTGTCGTGACAACCACCGCACTGCAGGTGCTTATTGATAAGTGAATTTTAAGCTTAAGTGGTTTCCAGCAAGATCCCCTGTTTTTGGTTGTTCGTTTTATTCGGAAGAAGTTTATTTGCTCGAGGTTATTCTAAATTTCTCTAAAATAGTCATCAAACACTTGGACAAGTCACTTAAATAGTGAGCGCTGAGGTTAACGTAGTTTTAAAAACTTGTAATTTTGTTATTTTTGTCATTCAGATTACGAGTTTTCTTAATTCAAAGTACTTGTATGTTAACCCTTTGAAGGTTGGGGAGGGGGGCTGTCAATTCAACTTTTTTGTATCCACAGTTGTATCTCTAAAACCACTGAGACTGCGACTACGAGATTTCTTGACTTTTCCTAACTTTTATTCACCTCTATCTAGCTGAAATTTTGAGCGAATAAAGGTTATAAATTGAGAGATATAAGGCATTTCTCAGCACATCCTCTGAAATATTTCATATTCTATTGTTCAAAATTTTCCCACCAGCTGGATGAAAGTAATTAATTTGGCCCATGTCTCGTTAATCCTAACTGTTTATGCAAAATTATGTAAAAAATTTTTAATCACAACATTGCAATGCATGTTCTTCATTACGCTACCAAAAAATAATGTGTAAACTCTCAAAGCCTTAAAAAATAACAGAGATATCACTCCTAAAGTATAAGAAGAATCGACAGCCCCCCCCCCAAACTGAGAAAGACTCCAGGAACCCAACCTAAGGGTTAAGATCATACCACCACTCTGTGTAGAGAAGAAAAAACGACTCCAGAATATAACTTTTTATATTTCCTTCCCAGTCTCTTCGAGCTGTTCTCACCTCCCCCTTTGTCAAGGAGAACACCTACCGGAAGGAATGGATCCAGCTTCTACAAAGTGGTCTTGCCTCCGTGCTGGAATTCACAAAAGAAGGTAGACGTTTTCTTTGCAATTGTCAATCGTCTGTAACTGTACGCTATCCAATTGTTGGTGTTTGACTCGAGTAACTTATCCCCCAAACCAACGTTTATATTTTTTTTGCGTGCTAAAATTTTCCCAACAACAAAGGCAACCTCCTCTGAAAAGGCAAGTCGAGCTGGAAGCAGGGGTCGCGGTTTCACTTGAAGTACACACTGTGATGTGTACGTCTTGTGTAACACTATCGAGAGAAAAAAACACTAATAAAAGAGATGTGGAAGTAACTTTTACTTCTGGCACTATAGATAAACAACATTCCAACCGTTGAACTTCCAACGTCGGTAATGTGGTGCGGGTTAAGAGATCTATCCGCTACAAGTAAATCCGCCACGATTTTTCCCCACTGTTTTTTCCTCGACCTTGGCCGCAGTGTTCTTTCTAGAGTAAAAGAATTGATGCTTACGCAAATTAGTATATTTTTGGTAGCACGTCAGGTCAAGAGGAAGAAGTGTTTCTTTGTCTATTAGTCCGTCTGGAGAGATATGGGTAGACGACATTTAGCGACAATAGTAGCCTACTTTGTTCATGTTACGTATTTCTTTCGATAGATATTAACTTGGTCATTGCTCAATGGAGCTCACTTTTCAATTTTAGAAGTATCGACTTTCGACTGCACATCCCTTCTCACTTGCATCTCTCTCTTCCTCCTGCAAGCTCCCACTGGCGTCTGCGCAAGTCCGAAGCTGCTCGTGCAAATATTAGATTATTTCGAAAAATGCCTCACAACTGGCGACAGCAAGGTTCGTCAACGTGGTCACATGTTTGTTTCGTGGCTTTTTTCTACCAATATCTTGAAGTAGTTTTTCATTTTTTATTCTGTAACAATTGACTAGTTTGCTAAATTTACATTGTTTTACCATAAACAGTTAAACACCGGTGGACTAAAGTTACTGAATTGTAGGCTACACACTGTTTTAGGACACTTGATGTACTGTACTCTTCAACCAACCGGTGGTTTAAATGGTTTACTATTTTTATCAACTACTGTTTATCAACTAAATCAACTTTTAATTAACTTTTTATCAACTTCTTTTAATCAACTAAATCAACTTTTAATTAACTTTTTACCAACTACTTTTAATAAAGTACAAATCCTTGTCGAGTCGAGCGTTATTTATTTGGTACAAGTTAAAATTAAATTGTTTTTATTTAACTCTTTCAGACGCAAGTAAAGTGCTTGGCATTTCTCTCTCCTGTGTTTCGTCACTCGGAACGTTTATTATCCTTTTCATTTATCCATCGGATGGCGCCACTGATCGTTCAACGACTGGCGGAAATCAAAAGGGACTGCACGACAGACGAAGTCTCTGTCGCCACGGAGTGTTTCAATCTACTTGAACTGCTTGTCACTTTAACGGAGAATGAGCACAGTCAGTTGGTTTGTTGTTAACTTCTCAAAAACTTACTTGACTGATGTCAGATATAGGCATACCACTTGTTCAGTCAAAGTATAAATGGTGAAATCTTCTTCAACAGATTAATCATGTTTGATCAGCTGTAGCCTCCCATATGAACTCCCTCCATTTTGTTCTGTCTTTTGTTTTTAGTAGTAATTCCGGCATGCTTTTCGTTCCCATAATTTGCTTGATATTGTCAAAATATTTTATTTTTTGTCGCCCTTTAGTTCGTTTGCCTTACACCATCCCAGTCAACATTGCATTTTTTTTCAATGAGAGGCTTGTTGAAATAGCTCTTGCTAAGACAATGTTTCATTTTAGTTGTTTTAAAGATTGCAATATAGTCCGTGTTTGTTAAATAGTTGTGACAAATATTATTTTAACCCCAACAACTCGGTTGCGTGGAGAAAAGGCTGCTAGAACTGGCAAACCCTTTCTAGCGGGGACAAATACTGGTTCTCACCTGCTAAAGATATCACCAACAACTGGTGGTGATGGATAGTCATGAGCGTCAAAACTCATGAACGTTTATAGATGCAATGTCGGACACTTTTTTGGCACGAAGTCTAATTTTCCGACAGCAAAACATACTAGTATACCTTCTCTCCTCTCTCCATTTTACTTCAAAGAAGCCTGGTCTTTCAACATCAGAGGTCGGACAGTTATTTGAAACGACTTTACCACTTTTCTCTATCGTTGGCACCTTCAATTTTTAAGTTCCTTTTGGGCAGGTCATCCTTCACGGAGTCTTCCTTTGTTTTCTTCTGTCTTTCCTTAGTTCCCCCATCACTACCTTATACCAAGTGAACCTTGCATTAGTTGAAAAGTATTTATAAATTGTTTGAGTGCCATTCCTCGCACAACGACGACACTACCTCATCCCATTCTTTTTGTTCCTTCAGGAGACGACATGATACAAATGTTAGTTCCTATTCTCATGTCACGGTTGAGTGAACACCCTGAGAAAGTCGATTTGAACGGAAACTCATCTTCTGCTGAACTTCTACTCCACAACGACGCGCTACAACGGCTGATGCAAATCGGTCCAAAATACCCGGTTGGTTTCAAGGTAACTCGTGGTTTCTTTAGTGGTTAGCTTCATTTATAAAGTGACTTTAGCTCCGCGACTTCGTTTTGCAAAAGTTTGTCAAAAATAAAGCAAGAAAGGTTATTTTATTTTTGACATACCAACAATAACAGTAAGAGGTATTACCTTATCCCTGGTAGTTTCAGGTTCTTGTGTGGTTAATCATTGCACATGAAAAAAAGGGGATATCAGTTTTTGTTGATTAGTTGCAGTTGAATATTACAAAATCGCCGGTTTAGGTTGATGTGTCAATTTTTCGTACTTTTTAAATAACATGATGCGTTCTACTGGTGCAAATTAAGCTAAACTATCACACGATGTATAAAGTGACAATCTGCCATTATTCTGACGTTTCGTCAATCAGACACGACTGACTTTTTCAGGGAGCTAGACCAAGACAATAAAAGCAGACTGTCACTTTATACATCGTGTGATAGTTTAGCTTAATTTGCACCAGAAGAACGCACATCATGTTATTTAACTAAATGCCTGGTGAACAGCCTCATTCAATTTTCGTATTTGTGTTACAAGAACAGTGTAATTAAACTCTTCCTACTGAATTCAATATGAGAAACGTTTTTGCATTTTCGTTAACATTAGTTTTATTTGCATAGGCTGCTGTGGCAAGTAACCCAAGGTACAAGGCGACCTTAGAAAAAGCCCTTCGTCAAAATCAAGCCCAGGTTGAGCGCACTGCTCAGCAAAGAGCTGCCCATTTGTCAGCTCTACAGAAGACAAACGCGCAGCCTAGCATCAAGCTTAAAATGGATTTCTCAAATTTTGGTAAAAAGTGATTTCTAACAATGCTATATGCCGCGTTATGTTCGTTTATCAACCATTGGAAAGCAAGGCATATATTGACATTTGACAACGCTTGCAATATTAGTATAACTTCATATATCCTTTTCTTGTAGATTTTATGTATTTGTTGCTCACATCACTTTAGATTTTTGAAATGTTTGCAAACTTTATTCACTTGCTTCTACCCACAGAAAATCCGTCCTTCTTACATTGATTTAACGTCTGCAGACGTTGAATCAATGCAGAAATGATGGATTTTTCTGTCTGGGTACGGTTTGTATTAATTCAATCATGAAGTTTCAAATAAAAACCAGCTGCGAACAAAGATGTTTCACACCACCAATTCCTGAAAATTTTGTTCGAAACGGAAGGACGTCGGTTCGACGCCCAGCAAGAGCGCTTGACATTTGTCTTTGGCCGGACTCTCGGAGATGCTGTTACTTTGAAAGTAGCGCGCTCTCTCTACTGCTACAATATGTCAATAAGAGCGACGCTCCCGCTACTCCTGCTAAACGTGGCGAGCGTAAACTCTATTAGGGTCCACAGGATCCAGATAGCCTACTGATTGTGCAAAATCTTGGTTACTGCGGAAAATTAGGGTAAGGTTATAAAGTTTTTGCAACAGATCAAAGGCTGAAAACAGATACAATTGTGCGAAAACTTACCACATTTTTTTTCCTTTTCAAAAAAAGTTATCCTGTAGTTGTAGGTTAGTGCACCTGACTTCAAAATGACATGGTATGGACATTGACATGTCATTTAGAAATGCAGTCACGTTTTTCAAAGAATTAAAGGGCTGTGTAATGTATTAGGGTTGCCTGGAAGCAGACATATTCACGGAATCATTGAAAACTGACAGGATCTTTTAAATTTCCAAAACCATCGAATCAGGACTTGCAGCCTACGCGTCGGATCAAGAGAGGACTTTGAAAAAGATAGATCCAAACATTCTGGTTAGGGACATTAGGCGACGCGCAGCGCTTTTTCGGCTATATTAGAAAGTTCAATTTGGCAATATTTTTATGCCTTGCTATACAAGCTTGCTTTCAACAAAACTTTAACCGAGAAGACGCTATATAATGCAGAAAAGTATGCTATGCAAACTAACTTATTTTCTTAAATAACTCATAAAAAGTACAATATTTTGTAAATCAGAAATAAACGTAACTCTTCTGCGGATGTAGTTTCACATCTCCATTATCTAAAAGTAGATTGCAAGATGAGGCTTCTGAAGAGGCTTTCTTTGTCCAAGCTTGAAGATTCACAATCATTTAATCAAGTGCAACGAGAGAGGTTGATGTGGTGCGAGCGATACACAAGCACTTCTTTCCCTTTTCTTACAAACTTTCAATTTTCAGAGATATTCTACTTTTTTAAGGTCGTTCATTTTTACTTATTTAATATTGTTCCAAAATGTTGGATGATTTACAACATCACAGACAGCGTCATGTCGAATCTGGTTTTGACAATCAAACTTTTTATTTGCATTTTGTTGTTGGCTTCACATGAATGATATTTGAGTTCGTTTAATTTAACCATCAAGTATAAAAGTTGTGTGTGATCATAAATCATCATACGTCACAAAACAAACTAATCAAGTAAAATTTGAACTTTAAATTTCATGAGTGTGATAACTTACTTTTGTTTACATTAATAAGTTGACAAAGATTTATGGATTTATTATAGGCTATGCAATGTAATATAAAGTTCAGTTCAGTAGGCGATCAGCCCTAAGAAGGGCCGTAAGCGTTTCTCTCTAGACCAGTTTATAATCATGAGAGAAATCAAGGGCTAATGTAGAAGAGGCGCTACTACGTAATTGACGGCATGCCTTCAAGTGTCTAGCCAAATACATAGCCTACCACCCACATGCTCTTGAGCGGTGTCAAACCGTATCCTATTGAACGCCGAACCAAGGCTCTTACCACTCGGCGATGTAGTCGACCATAAATACGGCAGCCTACAGTTTTCGGTAAAATGGCGCAGCGGATAAGGCCTTCGCTTTCCAATCTTGCAATCCTGGTTCGACTCCCGCATAAGCCTGTTGTTGAAAAACACTGCTCACTTCTACCCAGGGTGTAATAAGTTGGATGGGCGCAGTTGCTGAAGGAAAGGCGGCCGAAAGAAAGGAACCGAGTCGGCAGCAGTGGCCGAGTGGTTAGCGCGTTGGGCTCGCAGTCGAGAGCCTGCATGTTCGACTCCAGCCACCCGCACTTGCTGTTGTTTCTCTGGGCAAGAAACTTTACGATAATTGCCTCTACCCAGTGATCGATTTCGAGTAATGGGTAGTACCAAATTTAAGTCATAAGTAGAGTAGACAACCGGAAACAGACATTGCCGTCGGCTGCAGCGTGGGTCAGGTGTAGGTCGGAAGGCGTACACCGATGCATAGCGCTCAAGTCCGCTTTCCCGCAATGCAGGATAAAGATAAACAAACAAACAAACAAACTGACCACTCTACTCTTGTTAGTGCCGAGCCTTAGTATAACGAGAATCTTATCTTCTCATCTCCTCTTGCTTGGATTCAAGTATGGGATACATCTTTACCTTTTACAGTTTTAGACGAAACGGTTTTATTCCTTGTAGAAATAGCCTATCACAGATGAGAGACGAGGTTTATAGTTTTTTACCCACGAAAGTCAACGCTCAGTCAGATGTCTACTTATATTGCGACTAAACTGATCTGGCAAAAATGATAGAAGTGTGTTATTGATTAAGTAAGCAATTTTAAACTTGTGTGTTTTCATTTTTTTTAGTGAATGACGTTTTCAATGAAAATTTAGTTGAAGTTCAGTGTGAGTTAGTTATGATGATTGGCGCCTTCGGTGCGTAATTATCCCTCGCCCACTCCGTACGTTTCTTTTGCAAATGAAAAACGAATTTTAGCAAAACTTAAAGTAGAATCGTGAAATATTGGGTCAGACGGAAATTGCACCATGGCCAAATGGGCAACAAAGAAAAAAGTAAGGAATATGTTTCTTGTAGGCCTATTTAAGCTTATTTTCAAAGTTTGTAGGCCTACAAGTGATTTTCACGCGATTGATAGTTTGCATTGTAGACTATGTTACAAATCACATTATCAAGCAATTCAAAGTGTTGTAACCTGCATTTAAAGCAGGCATAAATTTGCTTGGGCTACTGCAATTTGCAGATATTCTGTTGATCACAGAATATGCTGCTTTGCTGATCAAGCGCTGGGTCCTGCAGCGAAAAATGCTCTTGGGCGCTGTAGATCTCCATAGCACAGATGTAACACAACCCACAGGAAGTAGCAAAGGGACATGTAATCATAAAGTGAGACCTTTCCACTACGTTGCTATAAAGTACGTGTCTCTTATCGAGGCACAATCCCGTGCTCTGGAGCGGTGTCGAAACAAAGTCCTGTTTTAAGCGCGGCGCAGACGTTCTCGCCAGTCGGTTAATTTTGTTTTCGAAAGCATAACAGTAGGCCTATAGACAAAATTTTATTTAATGGACTTGAATGCCACCTGAAAATAAAATTGCATTTGTTCATTTCCTGCAAAAATGACCTGTTTTGAGTATCAGCTTCACTTTCAATCAACGTAGGCTAAACTGAATAAAAATGTCCTAAGAAATTGTCAAGCTGAGAATATTCAGGAAACAAGAGCAGTCGATGGATGCTTTGTTCTTTAATTTAATTTCAACTGTATTTGATTCCGAACGGTTTTATTTGAAAAAATAATGGAAGTTTGGTGCTTTTGAAAAAAACAACTAGTTACGTTGTTTGCAATAATTTTACATTTTTATTCTTTTTTCAACATGATAACCGATCAGGACTTTGATATCAAGCGCTGTTGAAAGTAAAGTGTTTATTGATTTTGACTTGGTAGTTTAACGCATTTCTAGAGAAATCAAAACAATTCTGAATGCTTTTGTTTCAGTGTTTTAATGATCCTATTCACAAATACATTGAACTCCATCCTCTGCTGGTAAAAGTCATCAACACTCCTCAATTTCAAAGACTTAAGAACATTAAACAACTTGGGGGGAACTACTTTCTTTATCCTGGAGCCTCTCACAACAGATTTGAGCATTCAATTGGGTACATAGCTTTTTTATCTTCTATAAAACAGCACAGAGCTTTTCTATCGACAATAAACTTACTTCTTCAGCTAAACATTTATATAAATTGCAAAGATGCCTGCATGGTCACTTTGGTCAGGCTATTTTTGTCATCTAAGACTTAAATCGAAAGTTGACATAAAATTTAAGTTATGCATAACTTGAGTGTGTTGTGAAAACTTTAGGAAAACACACTCTGTGAAGAAAACTTTCACATGTGCATAGGAGCTTACCAATAGCCTGCTTAGGAAATAGGAATTAATATTTCCAAAAAGACAAAAAATAAACAAATGTTTTAAAGTACCGTATCCCTACTTTCCTGATTTCCTGTTTTGAAATACAAACCCTGATTTAACCTAATAAATCCAAAAAGCCCCAGAGCCTCAAAGTAAAGTAATATGTTTTAGAAATGCTGAAGATAAAATGATAGAGATCATTTTTTTCCATTACCAGACCTTTTTCCTAACGTCTGTATCTTGTACGTTGTCACAGAATCATGGGAAATTTGACATAATTTTACACTACTTCATGTATTTGACAAGATTTTTATTTAACGGAAAATTTAACCCATGTATCATTTATTATTTCAAAGCACCTGTCATTTAGCTGGGGAGCTCATCCGCCACTTACAATTGAACCAACCAAACTTGGAAATTGACGAAAAGGACGTTTTGTGTGTGGAGTTGGCTGGGCTTTGCCATGATCTCGGTTTGTTATTACGATTTTCAAACATTTATTGTTGAGCAGTGGGGACGTATCATGGACGGGGTTGCGGGAGTAATTGCTTCACTCTGAAACATGTTTTTAATACCATTGCAACGTTTTAATGACATTGTATTATTTTTTGAATGAGTTTCATAAATGTATGGCTGCATTTAGTTACCATATTTATAAACAAACTCTTTACCGTATTTCAAATATTAATATATTCCTTCCCTGAACACTTGCTTTTGCCCACGTAAAATATTCTTTCTAACTACTTCTTTGCTACGCAGGTCATGGTCCATTTTCACACATGTTTGATCATCTATTTCTGGACAAAGTTGGAAACGAAAAGCAGAAAACTTATTGGAAAGTTCGTTTTTACATTTTATTTTTACTGCTTGGCAAGTTATGTCCAAACACCATACAATTAGCTGGTGCCCCTTTTCTAAATTATATTATAGCCTATATTACACCGTTTTGTCTTTTGCTATTCTTGTCAAAATATCATTAACTTGTTTTACAATGATGTAATTTATAATCATTCTCTCCTTGGGCGTCTAACTCCTTTCCCGTCTCTTGAAGCCAATCACGTGGTTCTTGTGGTCCATTGGTTGCTTCTTGATTCTGCTGCAATTGCATAACCAGCTCATATATTTAGATCTTCTTCTATCGAGTCTTCTAAAGTTCGTTGATACACCACAGATTGACACACTCCTCCGCAACTGAGCCACACACTGCCAGGTCCCACCTACTGCACCGGGTGGCAAGCCGAGGGCAAACAAGAAGGCGGTCCGCTGCCCGGGGCCCGGCGCCACAGACACATGCAACCGGGCCCGCGCCGCAGCCCCATCCCACCACCGTAGACTCAGTGCGCCCAACACTGGCTCGGAGTCGGTTCAATGTTCTCCACCCTGCCTAAGGAGCGTTTGCCCCTGGGGGGAGGGACTCCGATGGCGGGACCTTCATTTCAGTGTACGATGGGCCACCCTCGAACCGCCGCCCCCATTGCCCAAGTCCTGTTTCCTCTTCCGTTGAGGCCAGTGGCTGAACGTGTGTTAGGAAGGTTTTTCTTGATTTCAACCGGGTTTGTGCAGCAGTTTGTCCATATAGAGGATGTCTTTCACCACATGCCCGCCTCAGCCCTTCAGCTTGACCGCCAACGTCTCCCCCCATGTGTGGCGGCGCAACACCAGCAAGCAGACAAAGCCCGTTGGTATCCGTGGGCCCCAGACATCCAGCAACAATACGACAAGAATGATTGAGCACCGAGTCAAGCTTCGACGAGCGACAGGACCCGCTCCAAACAGGGCATGCACACTCCGCTGTGGAGCAGCACAAAGCCAATGCGGCCACTCCGAGGGTCCGTAGATCAGTGCCCCACCCAGAGTTGGCAAGCTTCCCAGGATATTGCCTCCGGTGTCAACCCCAGCCCCTGTGCCTTCAATGTGCTTTCCGCAGCTGAGATCACGGTCCAGCGCTACCCCAAGGCAGACAGGGCCAGGGCAATGCCCCAGCTCCGCCCCCGACCAGGAGACCCCAAAGGTCCCGCAGCCTCTCCGCCCTTCAGGTGGAAAAAACATACCCGTGTCCCCGAAGGGCCAGCTTTGAGGTGACCGTTGGTGCGATACCTCACCAACTCCTCGAGCGACCCCGTGAGGCCCTGCTCTATAGCAACAAAGGTCTTCTCATGTGATGCCATGCAAAGATCATCGGCGTACACAAACCGCTCAGTGTGTTGATCCATCGGCTGATCGCTGGTGTACATACCACACAACAACGGTGCCAGAACACCCCCTTGAGGAAGTCCACTCCGCCGATGATGCCAGCGGCCCGTCCCTGAATTCAGAACAACCCGGAATCGTCCACCGTGGAGAAACGCTGCCACAAGCTTCGCCACTTCAGCATCCCCGGACATTCGCAAGATCCCTCCCAGCAGGAGACGATGGCCAACCGCGTCAGAAGCCGAAGACAGGCCAACAAGTGCAGCACCAGCAATCACACCCCTCTGGAATCCGTCCCCAACACGTTGCGCCAGACACAGCAACTGACCCGCCGCTGACCCCCCAGGTCGAAAGCCAGCTTGCCGAGGAACCAGGCGTGGCCCAACAGAAGGCGACAGTCGGCCAAGAATCAACCCCCCGAACAACCTGCAAAGGTGACACAGTAAAGAAATTGGTCTGAAGCCCTTCGCCAGAGATGGATCCCCTTCAGGCCCCAGAAGAGCAATGATCCGCGCTCCCAACCAGATCCCCGGGATGTGCCTCTCCGCCACGCAACAATCGAACAGTTCCAGAAGCCACCCCCCAGCCAAAGGACCAAAATGTTCCATTTCTTCAGTGAAAATGCCTTCCAGTCCAACAGCCCCGCCATTCCCGAGAGCACCAACACCCGCCCCAAGTTCGTCCGGTAAGAAGGGTGCCTCCAAACCAGCACCGTCAGTACACTCCACATTCCCGACCCTCGGCCTGGGAACCCTCTCCGCTGACCCACCACCTTCCAGCAGCCGGCGGGCAACTCCACCAGCCGTGACAGGACAGTGTCGCTGCCCCGGCCCCGATGGGCCATCACTCAATCCTCGCACAAGACTCCATGCCCCCCGACATATCCGTTGCTTCGATGGTGTTTTGCCATTTTCGTTGCCGTTCTTCAGAGATGAAGATCATCAGGAGTTCGCCGGTAAGGATGGTAGCTTCCGCAAAAGGGTCTTCTTCAAACAGTTGTTGGTACTTTTGCAACAGCTTGGCACTTTCACAGTTTAGACCGGGAATATATTTTGAGCTGCATCCGCGTGGGATGTTTCTCTTGGCTATCTGGTGCACAAGATTGGCAAAAGATTCATAATTTCCTGGTACTGGGTCAACTGATTTTATTTTGTTTTCAAGCTCTTCTGTGAAGCATGCCCAGTTTGCCTTTTGAAAGTTGAAACGTCGTTGAAAAGGAACACTTGATGATGAAATTGCGGCGGAGATGCTTATGCTGATTGGACGGTGTTGTGTTCTTGGGATAGCATTCAAGATTGTTTTCTTACACATTTCTGTAATTCTATGACTTGAAAATGCAATATCGGGGTTGTAACCAGATTTCCATCTTCTGCTATTGAAGGAGTGGGGCTGTTTAGCGTCATGTATTGGGCTGAGTTGGTAATTTTCAGCCCATAATTCAACAGCTTCACCATCAAGGTTTATTTCACTGTATCCCCACTGGGTGCTTTGGCTGTTAAAATCACCAATCACAACTTGTGGTTTCTCTGTAGTTAAGAAAGGAGGAAGTTCAAATTGAGTAGGTGGCGAAATGGAGGTGATGTTGACATGAGTGAGCTCGACAGACAGCGCTTCGATGTCCTTCAGGTTGAGCTTTGATGTTGATTGCACAACCAGTCCTTCTCTGACAAACATGGCGCTGCCATGTTTTTCATGCGGCCTTTCAATAACATTTTTCATGCCTTCCACCTGAGGTCTTGGATCGTTTTCCTCTCGGTGAGTTTCTTGAAGGCAGAGAACATCACAGTGGTGGTATCTGCCCAACATGGAAATCAGAGCTTGCTTGGGTGCGGATACCCCTTCAGCGTTGAGAGATATTATGGTCAACGCCGGCTTTGATAAAAGCCGATCGTCGTGACGTTGGCCTCTCCTCTTGCATCTAGGGGTCTTCATATCAGTAGATAGTATAATCTCTCTTTAAAAATTTTTGTAGAATTCGCAGCTACTACTGTGTAGTGTGCTGACAGGGATCGCGACGTGAACGCTTCTACTATGATGTATTTAGATGTTTTAATGTTTACATCGACGCCTTTTTTTCTCCAACCTCACATGTTAGCTTTTTTGTTTATTTCTCCTTTAATGTCGATTTAGTTTGATTTGGCATTTTCTTACCAATTGATTCATCAACTTTGTTATTTTTTGTCGATTGAAAATCAATTCTTATTTCATTTCGTACTTTTCCATTCCACAAGGTGACTATAGCCTATTATAACAACTACGTTGATATGAACGTAAAATTCGAAATTTGAACCGATATTAAGTGTTAGCTATCCAGATTGCTAGTGTTT
Organism: Aplidium turbinatum; assembly: GCF_918807975.1. Lineage (NCBI taxonomy): Eukaryota > Metazoa > Chordata > Ascidiacea > Aplousobranchia > Polyclinidae > Aplidium > Aplidium turbinatum. The sequence continues at coordinate 55,615,230 of NC_137472.1, forward strand.
TATGAAATTAGGTTTACTCTGTCTATCGCCATTTTTTTTCGTTCATTTTATGTTTTATTTTCTGGAAGCACGAAGAACGATCTTGCCTGATGTTTGATCGAATTCTAACGGATAACGCCGGCATCGCCTCGGATTTTGAGGAGCTTTTGCAAACGGAAGATGACAAAGAAAAAAGAGAGAAAATAAAAGAACAAGAAGGGCGTCAAGAAGAGGAAAAGAAATCTTACATCACCGAGTTTCAGAATGCTATTTTTATCAAAGAAATGATTAACGGACCAAGACCCAACGCCAAAGTTGCAATGCACAAACCTCAAGACGCGGTAAATCGATTAAAACAGTTAGACTACCGTATGTTTACATTGTGTGACGTGGGATATATTTGCATAAATTTTTTCGAAAGTATTTTTGAAGGATTTATGACGTTTTAGACATGATCAAGAATGATGCTGTGTATTTTTTTGATCAAAATTTGTGATTTAAATGCATAAAACATGCGTTTAAATTGCGAACACCATTTCACGGTTATAGAAAAGAACAGGTTAATTCATTCATTCATAGCTTGTTACGCCAGTGTCGGAGCCAGGTAAGAGCATAGTTTGTGATGTTTTTGAAGTCGTTGTCATCACATGAAGGGCTAAGGGGGCAGTTGGTGAGGATGTGCTTCACTTCGATTGTGCTTCACTTCGATTCATAAAGAATAAACTGTATTTTGGAAGTTTTAAATTTTATTGACAGGTCTCAAGATTCAGAATTAAAAAGGATTAGTTGTAAAGCTAAATTATTTTCAAAAGCTGGTAAATAATATTCTTTCGAAATTACAGTATTCTTCCGCATCAATTCGGAGCTAGATTCACAAAAAAAAATCAGACAGTACAGCATCTCCATTAAAAAAGCTCATTTTAATAATGTTAATTGTTTTATATAATCTTGTAAGAATTTCTACAAGTTGACAGTTTTTCTTTATAAATTTGTATGTCAGTAGATCTTACAGTAAATCACATGAAACCCTGTCAAGTAACCCATGTTGATGCGCAATCTGCTGCAAGCGGAGATAGCGAATGATTATTATTATCATTATGCAGATCTTACACACAAAAATTCCCATCATATTTTTCAAAGGTTTTCTTTTACAATCCAATATTTTTAACCTTTAACTCTTCAAGGTTTACCAAAGACTTAACATACTGACATGGCATTATTTCCATCTTGCTTGATCTCACGAGTTATTTTTACCTCCAGTAGACTTTTAGTGACCTATGATTGTAAGAAAGCAAAACATGTGTTTCTTAAATGACATGCGGTATATTGTCTATATTTCTCATGTTAATATTTCATTCAGAATTGGCAGTATGAAGGCAGACCAAGAAAAAAACGATTTCTGTATGAGGTACGGTTATGTTTAAAATAAATTATAGTGGGCATTAGGCCTATTGAAATGTTCCCACATGTGCAACAACGAATCACAATAGGTTATATCTTATTTCAAACCTTTGTTAAAAGGATTGGTTCTGAGGCGAAAGTTCGGGCCACCTTCCGTTTCGTGCTTTACAATAAGTTAGCCTAATTGTAAGTTGTTTTGCAAGCTTCATACTTTGTTTGCTTGCTGTGTGCAACCCTAAAAAGTTAAAGGAAGAGATTTAAACTGTTCTAGATCGTCGCAAATCAACGCAATGGTGTGGATGTTGACAAGTGGGATTACTTTGCTCGCGACTGCCACCAGCTGGGCGTAGCTAACAGCTTTGATCACATTCGATTCATGAAGAATATGAGAGTTCTCGACTACGCAAAAATAAAGAAAAACGCAGCCCAAGGTCAAGATGGTGGTATCGGTCAGGCTGATTCGTCTTCTTTTCCTGATTTCGGGATTTGTGCAAGAGATAAGGTTTGGCGTTATAGGTTATTTGAAAACTTGAAATCTCTGGGATGTAATTCAAGTTTGTCGCAGCCTCTTAAAACATAGTAGCATAGCACAAAAACGTTTGTAAAACGATCATCTTAATCCTCATACAAAATGCAGCAAAGGTAACCTGCAGTAATAAAAATAGCGACAGTAAGTGGATGAATCCTAAATCAATCATAAATTTAGATAGGATAAAAAAATATTTGATAACCTACTTGGAATAATCTAAACAGAAAATCCTGTGGAAGCAATAAACCTTAAAAGGTTCACTGAAGTTATAACATACGTACTGTACATTGTGTTGGGTTATATTTTAAACCACTAAAGTAGGTTATATATTGAAATAGTTTATTTTAGATTGGGTTCTAGTGAATCCAATTTGCTTTTCACGGTTCCATTGTCTCAATGTAGGTAGCTTATAGCCTACTAAGCAAGTACAGAGCATAAAGGTGTAAAAGTCAATATTGAGATAGTAATATTACCAAATATTTTTAATAATCCTAATATATATCAACCGATTATAGCTTATTGGTTGTTGTGATAATGCTTCTTTTCATTCCTTTTTGTACAAGCTAGGTTGTTGCAATGTTAGATCAGAGATAAGATATCCTTGTGTTAGATAAATATAAAACAATAAACGGATTTATGCTGTTTCTCAATTGCAGGAGTGCAAAAATCTATATGAAATGTTCCACACTAGAGTTTCCTTGTATCATCGGGCATACCAACACAGAATAAGTACAGCTGTAGAAGCTATGTAAGTTATGTAACGCTACTTGATTAGGTTGTTCTACTTAAACTTAACAATTGTTTTACAGAAAAAGCATCTGAAATCGGAGTCATCCGGCATTGCAGTATTTTTTTGTATTAATGGTGCTTGTGAATGTCGTAAGATCCCCTTAATTATGCAACACGTAGTCTTATAGTTCTCTTTGCGTAACTGATGCATAAGTTTCTCGGCAGCCGATTGTAGCAATGAATTGACCGCGATAGACACCGTGTTTCGTCCATGATGCTGGGCTCGTCAGTATCGCAACGCTAATTGTTTAGCAACCGATTTTGTAAGCTATGTGATGAGTTGCAGTATATAATATACATAATGTTATTGACCTGCGTCGTATAGCCTAATACTTGTTTTACGTTCTTCGTCGTGCCTTATGGTTTTCCGCAGTAAAAGTATTTAATTGACTGGATTGAATTTCAGAAGTCGTTATCTCAGTCCGTGGTTAGATATTCCTATTACCATCAATTGAGCAGAAATGATTTATTGCAATTTGCAGATAACATTCAGCATGCTCTGAATTACAAATAGGTGATAGTAGGTTTCTACCTATTTCTAGTACTCTGCCATGTATGGAATGTATTGTCTTTCATTGTGATGTTCAAAAATAAAAATAAACTATAATGTATTTGATCAAAGTTATTTGATGTGTTTAGTTTGCCTGATCATCATTGTCCGCTATATCTTCATTTACTGTCACAAAAAACTATTCAATTTGCTTCATTGCAGGATATGTGATGCCATGGTGTTGGCAAACGACTACATCAAATTTAAGGGAAGCGAAGGAGAAGACACAACAATGGCTCAGTCTGTTGTTGACATGGTTGCCTTTGAACAAATCACTGACAATGTAATGCTGCCACAATGTTATGTGTCCAGTACTTATATAGATTCAAACAGGCTTTAATACACAGACGTAGCCCTCAAAAAATATGTTTCTATCCTATTACAACGTTTCAATATCATTGTGATAAGTGTTGAGTTATGTTACCTTCCCCCCTCAAACAGCTACGTTTGCCCCCTAAAAGTTTCTTTCTAGCTGCGTCACTACTTTGATGAATTGTTTGACAGCGTGCTGGCCTACGTAAGCCACGTGGAGAGTGGCAAAAAATAAAAAGCAGGGAAAAATAGCAGCCTTTTAGGCTATTGATAAAGAACACAGTAATCAAACTTAACAAAACTAGGATTGTTCGAAATATGAGAATGCTGCTATTCATTTTTTCAAAACTACCTCATTCAATTTAAAACAATTTTTAGCATATTTATTTAAAACCCTATATGGACATTTGTGACAGATCTGTTACGTTTCAAATTATCGCTATTTATTTTACTGTAAAAGCAGTCATCAGTTTCAATTTTGAAGAATTTGATTCTGTGTCATCTGACAATAGTGCTATTTCATTTTGGAAACACTACGGTCTCGCTTCACTAATTTTTTTGAACACAAAGTTTTTGAGTCAGGTTCATGGCAACAGCAGCTTAGCCTAGATGTTCTCTCGTAAAGTTTTGGATTTTCAGAACACCCAGGTGCGTTGAATTTTTTGTTGTATTTGAAAATAAGACTGTTGGAGTAGTTGATAACAAAATATTTCATAAATAATGTTTATATATGCTACAGTCATCATAAGTTCAAACGTAACAAATCTGTTGACTTCGTCCATCATGCAACTGTTTTTTTGATCTCAAAACTTTTGTTTTGTTAGATTTGTCAACAGTAAAGTTTTATTTTCATAGGTGCAAAATGAATGCATGATGTTTTTATGGAAAAAGTTGGTGTACAAGACCATTTGGTGGAAAAAGAGAAGGTGAATGTTTTGATACATTGGAGTCTGACGCTAAGTATGTTGCAGTAGAGTACCCTTCTACCTTTGTTGATGTGCCAGATGACAGCTTTAGTGATTCAAGTAAGTTTTATGCCAATAAACACTATCAGTGAACACGTATAACGGCTGACTTTTCATATAACCAAGCATTGACTCAGCTTGAGTGGATTTTGTCACAAAAGAAACTTATATGTACTGCAAAAACATCCATTCCATGTTATAATGATAACCAGAGGCTCACATGGCAACGGCAACTAAAAATCTAAATCACACCTCTCTACTATCAAACATTATTTGTCTTATAGATGTGTGCGGTATATACTCTGATGGTAAAAAGGACTCTCCACCATGCTCTCTTGAGCCACATTGAGTTTTGTATTTGTTGGAGAATGTCTCACTTATTTCTCAATCCCACAATAGGTAATGTTTGTACTATGCATAATATGTATGCCAAAATCATAAATGAAAATAATGGTGATTCTTATTTACTTTTATACTACAGCTTTGTAGTATTTTTCCTTACTCTTTTACAACTCGTTGTTTTTAGATGAAGGCATAATGAAATCTATCAATCCACCAACAAGGCCAACCAAGCCACCCTGTTCAATTTAGAGCTGTGTAAGAAAAAGTCCTTCCATGAGAAACACTCCTTCGATGACCACTGTGCGTAAACAAGCTGACCCACATTTCATCACCAGCCCATTACTTCAAACTGTTATATGATGAAGCTATTGTGGAGCAGTCCTATTTGTATTTGGTCCAGTTGGACCCTTCCAAACGTCTTGGCAAAACACCTAAGAAGTTTGCATATATATATATTTACAAAGAAAGGGGGTTATGCAAAATGTCTGGCTGCACAAGCTGCCTATACTTTTGTAAGAAGTGTGAAGAACACCCTTGCATCTAGACAAAACGAAACACTGTCTTGAAATTCCACAAAGAATGAACAATTTTGTGCTATTTTGAGTGAAAATAAACTAGTTGCTTGTTACTGCTTATTGTGTGCTTTTGTTGCTAAAGCGCCTAGCGTTACAGATCTGCTACGTTTCAAAATTCTGTAGGTAGTGCGAATGTGCCTGACGTAACAGATTTGCTACGTTTGAAAAAAAATTAAAATACTCGAAAAAAAAATTTTTAAACATAAAACATATGTTGACTAAACTAAAATATTTTGAAAAAATAGAAAAAAATTTTTTTTTTCAACTAAACGATAATCTTGTCCATATAGGGTTAAAAAAAAAGTTTACCAGGAGGTTATCTGTGTCAGTTTTTGTAAGCTTTTCAACACTTTGCAGTGAAATGATATTAAAATTTCACTGTTCTATGATTACTTACTGATGAGTGATGATTGAATTAGCTATTTTTGTTTTTACTGCACACAAATACCTATGCAACTGTAATATAAAAGTATAGAAGAAAACAATTAATTTTGAATCGTAACAATGTTAAGCTTTTGAAAATGTACTCTAGGTGATGCAACAAATCTATTATTCAAGTGATTCGTCGTTTGCAATGGAACAAGCCCGACAGATATTGAAAAGAGTCTTCACACATGACTACTACCACTATTTGGGAATAAAAAAGGTTCCTAAAATCATATATGATGTTGACCCAGCTGAACTTCAAAACAGGATCGATGATTGGAAGGTGAGATCGAATATTGCTTCTAATAAAATAAAATGCTGCTCGCTGTACTAGTGAGTGATCAGCCTTGTGCTGATGGCTGGGAAGAACGTCCCTTCTTCACAAAAAATAAAATCTTATAAATAATTTCTTACTATTTTTTGCTTTCAAGTTGCCGTTTTAAAGGCCCTCAACCTCAACTCAAACTAAAACCTTCAATTCACACGTTTGTTGATTTGGATATAGCGGCAGGAAGAAAACTTTTATGGAATGCTAAATGTGATTTCAAATTTTAAGCTAGGAAAAATTAACCCATAAGCCTTGTCACTTTTCACTACCATATGTTTTATGACAACCTTAAATTCGGTTGTAAACAAAATCTTTGAAGTTTTTTTCCAAAATCACCACTTTTAGATTTTAGGATTTAGGGCAAGAAACTAGGATTTAGGGATTTAGGGCAAGAAACTTTACGATAATTGCCTCTACCCAGTGATCGATTTCGAATAATGGGTAGTACCAAATTTAAGTCATAAGTAGAGTAGACAACCGGAAACAGACGTTGCAGTCGGCTGCAGCGTGGGTCAGGTGTACGTCGGAAGGCGTACACCGATGCATAGCGCTCAAGTCCGCTTTCCAGCAATGCAGGATAAAGATATGAAAACGATAGATTAATAATAACATTTTGAGTTACATTTAAGTTTGCACTCAACAAGTACTTATGTAGTTCTATAATGCTGTTGCAAAATGTCTGACTGGAATTGTTGAAACATAAGTTTTCATTCTTCACTGCCTTTTCCAGGTGATTCAATGGGATATAACTTCATCACGCACCGATGATACACTGAAAATGCGTTTTTTTTAACATTTAAAAAAAAATGTAATCAGACGATTAACAACATTCGGCAAAGTCTGTAAATGTGACAAATCAAGTCGCATTTACAACTCGTCGTGGTAATTTGTGTAGTTGGCTACTTGCACATAAAATATGGTTTTAAATTATTCAGGAAGAGCAAAAGAGAAATTTTGACGAGGAATTCAAAGGCTTGGAGAAACATGTAGTTTATCGTGTAAGTACAGTACAAAGCAATGAAAGCATATGAGTTACATTAATCCACAGTTGATGTTGTTGTCATTGGAGTTCTACGACTTTTGGCAACGTATGTAAAAAAAATAAATGAAATTACTTCTTTTCTGTAAGAATTATACTTTATTGATGAACCTAAAGTATCTTTATTACTTAAGAACAAAAAATGCCTTGCTCAGAGTCCAGTGGTTTTCAACTTTTATCCTTGTTGGCACTACATTGCCATCAACAATCAGTGTTTGCACATCTCCTAAGAATAGTTGAAAAGTAATTATCCCTACAATTCAAAGTGCTGAGTCCCGGTAAATAAGTTCCATAAAGCTTCTTACGCTATTTTAGAACTACGCCAAACAATTCATTATCCACGCACCCCTGGAGCAGGTCTCGCACCTCTAAGTGGTGCGTGCACCCATGGTTAAGAACCCCTGGCCTAGACCTAGCTATTTGCGACACTACAACATGGAAAATACCGTCAAAAGCTACAAATGATCCGACTTTTAAAATACAAAAATTATTAAACAATAACTTTAAGTTTTAAGATTTTGAAACTGATCTTAGACTCTAAAACTGATCTTCGACTTCTGAAAATGTCCTTGAAATGTGTAGTATTCTGACTTTTTTCCATGATTGTATTGATTTGATTGGTTGAGTATTGATTTTATTTCATTTGCTTAAACAAGTGAACCATGGTGTTACAAAAGGTTTTATGTTTTCAAATGTTTATCCTTTTGCATATAAATGCATCAAAACTGTAAACGTTTTATGGATAAAAAAACATATTTTTTCTGTTTGCATATCAACCATTAAAAAAATAACTTTCACCCGTTAGATTGCGCTAGCGATCAATATACAAATCGGGTGAAACAAAATATTCTAAAAAAATTTTGTGCAGGAGAAAAAGTACGACTACGGAAGAAAGGCTCAGAATCCTGTTGATTTGTTTGGATTTTATTCAAAGAATGAACCGGATATTCCTATAAGCATGAATAGGGAGGAAGCATCTCATTTACTCCCACAGCAATTTCTGGTTTGTTGAACTAAATAATAATTTAATTCAAATTTTGTTCAACCGACATACTTTATCTGTGACTCATCAGATAAGATTGCTTAGTTTCTGTAAGTATTGATGAATATAATGGATAAAAGCGGTAAAACAATAGAAATAAAACCAATTAATAATTTTTCTTTTATTATTTCTTATGTTAAAACTTTGGTAGAGAGATTGATTGGTTGACATTTTATTTGTTGCGAGTATAAACACACATATTCAACAAAGTCGGATAAAACAAACGATAACGTAGAATGTATTATGTGTGGATACTGCAACGGGTGGCTGCGAAGTGACCTTTGTTAACCATAGACAAGCAAAACAAAGTAACTTTAGCGGGTTTAACATGTTTTATTACAAAGAGATATAATATAATTAAAACTCAGATCGTCAGATTCAAAGTTAGCTTATGATTTTTCATATTATGTATATTGCAGATTTATGTAATTCCTGATGAGGACTCACGTATGTGTCGAAAACGTCGGAGTTGATTTTTTAATTATATTATATCTCTTTGTAATAAAACATGTTAAACTCGCTAGAGTTACTTTATTTTGTTTGTCTATTTCTTACGTATTTTCTAAAAATATTTTTGTCATGTAAACTTTATATCAGTTTCCATAATTAAGAAAAGTAGCTTTAATTGACTGTGAACTTTCAAAATATAAATGTTTGATTTGTTGCGGTGATATTTCTGCAGAGTGTCTTTCAAGTTAAACATCACAGGTTAACTAAATTTTTGTTGCATTTCCACCAACACGTGTTCATACATAATTTGAGGGCGCTGATTCGTTATTGGCTTATGGGGTTAGAGTATAGCAATTGTTGCCATTTACAGAGCCTTATAACTTCTATTATTGTGGTAAAGGGCTAAAAATATTTCTGCACGAGTTCATTATACACTCTACTACATAATTCAACAACAAAAAACATCTCTTAATGAGTAGGTGTAAGGTGTGCCATCAAAATCCTATGTTTTTTCAATTTTTAAATACTTCCCACACCTAACCTAAACCAATCAAAATAATTGTTTACAACATAGTTATTTGTAATATTTGTTTAGCTTGTTTTCTACCGATTTAAATTTGACAGTTGTGGTGTCATTAAAAAAGATCTTATGAGGGTCTGAAAACCCTATCAGGCAAAAATAGCCCATTTTTACCCAGATGTTTAGAGTCCCAAATGACTGTGTAGGTAGGTGTTTCATCAAATAAAATGTTAGACTTTGAAATTCTTTCAGTGTAAATTTGTTGTCTTTACACTGTGACGTTTCTGTCATTTTTGCCGAATAATTTCAAGTCCAAAATGTAAATATTGCTATTTTGCATTCATCAAATGCAGGCATTTGCAAATAATATTCTAACCTCTTAGTGTAATTTATTAAGAATCGATTTGCTATAGTAATAGCATCTTCAGCTAGCACACGTAAAAAAGAAAATTTAAAAAATACGTAAAACAAACAAATCAAGCAAACTCCGGTATTATCAACACCGATAAAAATTCTATTTTAAATAGATGGTTACATAATATTAAAATGAAAAGCGGCAAGCCTAAGTCTTAAGTCAGAAAAAATTCAATAATGTCGTATCCGAAAAATAGTGAAAATAAGTGTTGTGCTTAGTGATCATAGACACTTCAATGCTGACACTGTTGGCTGTTAATATATGTTTAAAATGATAATTTCATCCCTTCTCCACCATGAAAAACTACCCACTGCAATCAAGAAGCTATTATGCGAAGATAATAGGCTATTGTATGAAAATCATTAAACTGCTTTCAAAATCAATAAAACATAATATCCGTTTTCACGAAAATTCTGCATTATGTAAAAGTTCTGCTTGACTTTTAATTAGTGATGCACTTGAGGCAACAATTTGGGTCATGAAGCCTTGCACTTCATAACTGGCCAAGTTTATTAAATCAAAACTGGATTTCCGTAGAAAGCTGAGTGATAAGTTTTAGCTAAAATTGAAGTTATGTTTTGAATATTTTTTTATGACCACAGAAAGATTTCAATAATTTATCTTTTCAAGGTTTGTTTAGTGTTGTGTAGTCTTTTAGTAAAATTTCAAAACGCATTTCACCTCATATTTTTACAAACAGTGAAATGACTCAATTTAATAATTGATTGTTAACTAGTTGAATGAGCAATGGTTTTATTTCGGAATAGCCTATTGCAATATTTTTATAGGTTTTGAGTTCAGAAATCATTTCTACCCTTAAGTCCATTACTCCTGAAACCCTGCGCACCTAATGCCTCGGTTAAGTTAAAATGAGCTTGATCGAGCAAAGAAAGCGACAATTTTTTTGGAAAAGCAGGAGAAAATTTGCAAATGTTTATTTATTTTTTCTATTTGGAAGGAGGGAGGCACATAAACAAGTGCAACCCTGGATCCAGTATCAAACTCCACCATGTGCAAGTTAATGATCCATGAGTAGCTAATGTTCACAATAGCTGGAAATGAAGCACACAAAAAAGGCCCGGAAAAATACAAATTATTCGGTGCAAATCAAATTTAAACAATAAATAGGGTAAAGGTGAATCCCGTGCTTGATCCAAGCATACTGGAATGAGAAGATAAGACTCTCATTATACTAAACTTTCGACACTAACGAGTAGGGTTGCCAGTTCTTTTCTTTCGGCCGCCTTTCCTTCAGCAATTACGTTTATTACACCATGGTAGAGGTGAGCGGTGTATTTCAACAACCAGAATAAGGCGGGAGTCGAACCAGGATTACATGATTGGAAAGCGAACGTCTTATCCGCTGCGCCATCCCACCGCTCAAGCACCAAATATAATATGCCACAAATAGAAAACAATTGCATTGTTGATTGCATGAAAACAAGAACATGCAAAAGGAAACTGAATGCAGAGTTGAAATCAGCATTCCTGCATAAATTTAAATTTGTTGACATGTTATTGTTACCTTTTTAAGACTTTCTGTTATACAGCAACGAATTCGCTGTATGGATTGTGGTAATGGATAAAAAATAAACTATTCTGTTGTAACTTATAACAACTGAATCATTCATTCAATTTCCTGATTGTTTGACACAGGAATATGAGTTGGAGGTTTACTACAAAGGAAAGGTTTTCAAGAACGATGAACGCTCCGAAACGACGGAACTGTACAATGAAATTGATAAAAAGTTCAAAAATTGGATGAAGCAGGAATGATGCGTATATTCTTCATCTTTGAAAACCAAAAGAATAGACATTGTTTTGGTTTTTATCAGCTTTGGTTGCAGGGGATATGTATGGACAAACAACGTTATAGTCTTTTGCTTTTACCATAATTGTTCTAGAAGGCTTTGCTAACACACACGCTCGCAGGCTTTTTTAGATAAAATTTTTCTGCAACAAAAGCTAGCTCTATGTATGACATTATACGCTGCACACAAAAGTAATGACTGTGACTGTAACTGACTTTATTTTTTTATGTTTGTTATTATAACTACATCCGCTAAGTCAAGCAGAAAGTCAAAGTAATGCATGGCATCATGTGTAATTTGTTGAAAACTTGAGAAATTTGGGCAAAAAATATCCAGATGTTTACAAATTGGTAGGCACTTTTACATCACCCACTCGTCGAAGAGTGCCTGCTTTTCAATGTGAAATTGCTTTGTGTTTTAGTCACAATTTCGACTTGTTAGTTCAGTTGCAGAAGAAAAAATAGTATTAGCAGAGTGTGGGAATCGAACCCACGAAATCGAAATTACTACTCCTCTGCCCTAACCATTAGGCAACGGTGGTTGTGGTGAAGCATTCAGTTAAATTTCTTTGTATCAAAATTTTTCGATCAGAATATCACGTGTCGAGTCACATGACTGAAATCAGCTGAATCGCGAATGAACATGTCACGCATGATTGCGTACCTTTTCGACGAGTGGGTAATGTTAAAGCGCCTACCTTACAAATTATATGAAAAGTATATCCTAATCGAAGTGTTCCCAATATTGAATTTGAAATGGATGATTCAAACGTATAACTTACAATATCAACATGCTCTACTGAAATTGTATCCTGCAAGTTTAGCTCTTAAGATTTGAAACAACTTTTCAAGTTATTTTCAACATCTAAAAATATCCAGATGCTTGCAAATTTTAGGAAAAATATTTCTTAATCGAAATGTGCCCCAATATTGAATTTGAAAGTGATGCTTTGAACACATAACTTGCAATATCAAAATACTCAACTGAAAATATAGTCTACAAGTTTAGTTTATAAAATTTTAGAAATAACTTTTTAGCTTGTTAAGATTTTAGATCATTATGACAATTTGTATTTTGAAGTAGATGTAAGCTTATTATTATCTTATAGATGTGAAATGTTTTCCTTGATTGAGTTATTAGTATTGTTATACTGATTTTCATTGTTTGGGCGATACTGGTAGTTCACTAATTACATTTACAGTATTTACCAGACTATCGGTAGCAGTTTAGAATTTTTAATCAGGTGGTCTATGCTTTGTTGCTAAAATATTTGGGGGCAATTAATTAGGCTGTATTTGGGCAAGGATTTTTTTGCACCCCAAAAAACTAAACTTTCCCTACTCCTATAAATGAAATAATAGCAGTCCAACATAACATGCACAAAGGCATAATGCAATTTCCCTTTGGATTTACCGAGGCCAAACCACATCATTGCAGCCCTCTATTTTTCGTTTTAACCTGTTAAGTGCGCATTGCGGTCATTGGTGTTCGATGTGCTTGACTCAATCGCTTTCACTGTAAGCAAAGAATAGTCCAATATTGAATTATCAGAAACAGTCAAAAACACAAAAGGAAGCAAACAGAATTAAAAGAAAAGCTTGTTGCGCTGCGGACTCCACAACACTCTACAAAGTAATAATGCGAGGAAAAATACTGAGAATTGTCAAATGAGCACAGTAACGCGAGTTGCAAATATTAATTGCGCACTTAACGGGCTATTACTCATATAAACGTTAAAAGTTTCACTTTATTACTCTATTTTTCTTGGGTTTTTTGTTGTTGTTTTTCTTTAATTTTTAAATGTTCATAAAGTGTTAAGACTGTGTATCATGAAAAACGATTTTTTTGTCTTTGATTTTTTAATCGTTATTTTAACGTTCTTTTACGTTTCCTTTTTTATTGGTTTTTATACTGTTTCTATTCGTTTCATACATTTTTTCAATAAACAAATGTTTTCATTTATCACAACAAAGAATTGCAAAGAAACTGCAAAATGGAGCTGCTGAAGAACTTATTATAAATTGGTTTACTCGATAGTTTTGACTAAGCTCTATTAGTGACAAGTGTAGCCGCATGCTCAACAAGTGGCACCAATGAGCCACCCAACTTCAAGTGCTGCAATGATGAGGATGAAGACTGTTTAGACGGTAAATCCAAGGGAAACGATCCCAATAGTGACCCTGTTAACAGTCAACCTCCTTTGTTACTTGTCTTAACTTCTCTTATTAGCTTGTTTATTTCTTTCATTGTGTATAGCTTATTTTGATGAATAAACGCTCTTTAATCTAATTGGTGAATCTGCAGTCTAGTCGACTGATATAGGACTTATTATATCGATATAGAAGTGGAGATTACCACACTTAATTGGAAAATTCAAGTTACTTCAATTCAAATTTATTAAACTTAAATTTGCCGATTAAGTGTGGTACTCTCTACTTTTTTTATTATTCTTGTCTGAGATGCTCCCACATCCCTACTAATTCATCGGATGTGATGCGGATGAACCTTGTGGACAAAATGCGTGTCAATCGCTGTCAATTCTTGCAAAACTCGGCTGCCGAGAAACATTTGTTTTTGAAAAAGTTTTGATGCCTAACGTGGAGACTACACCGCATGGTTTGCAAAGCGCAGTGCGGGCTGTTCTATCATAAGCCTTGTTGTGACATCAGGAGTGCAATTTCATACTGTTGGCAAAATGTTGGACAAATTTGCCAACCTTGTGCCGACACACACCGCAAATGGCTAATGTTGGCCCAATAATCAATGTTTGCTGAGTTGTTGTGACACCAGGAAGGCCGTTTCTTCTCAACAACTTTAAATCACTTTGACTAAACGCGGTGGGTTTAAAGCTGTATATAGGCCAGCAGCGTTCTTCTTCGTGAGTAGCAAGAAACAAATCTATAAAGTGAACTATAATAATCAACACAATGTCTATGAACATGTTATCATCAAATCATTTGTGAATTTTATTAGATTAGAGTTTTTAATAGTCAATCAATCATAACTAGCCTACCCCTACAACCATGACAATAATTATCATAAATAAATGCTAATGTTGGTAAATAAAAAAACAAGTTCAACAAAACAACATCCTTTACATATCGATTCTATAACTCAACAGTCAAACAAAATGAAAATTACATTACTACAAAAATTGTTTAAAGAAATTTAAGTGTGTTTGGTCCTTATAGTGCAATGAGCATCTATATCTTTTTCGTTAATACTGAAATAAATCTTGATGAAAATTCAGAAGTGAGTACAATATAAAGTAAGAGTTTTCGCGTAAGAATATGCTAGCTTTTATATTTGACACAGAATTAAAAATTTATTCATATGCAATTAAAGTACACAAAAACTAAATACAAAAATTTTACATATTAGTAAAAGTGTAATAATAAACTAATAACACATATTGAAACTTAAAAAGCGTCAAGCAATAGCAATGTTGCACAAATCTATTGACCCACAGAAAAATAGATTCAATCACTTAAATTAGATGGTTGATTTTATTCACGCTTTTGATTTCCATCAGCATAAAACCAAAAAGATTCAAATTTTTTTAATTTTTACGATGAAAATCATTAAAGCAGTTGCTACTTTATTGTCTAACTAAACACAACAAAATAATAACAGTTACTTAGAATAACAACAAACTAAAAGTCTAGGCTACTATGCTGTCAGTGTGTAACTGATTACAAATAATTTAGTATAATTAAGTGTTGGTATAATAGCAATTATTAATGGAATTTTACTTCTAGTATTAATTTATGTTATTAATTAATAGGATAATAGATATAGTAGGATAATATAGATAGTGTAGAATAATAGATATATTTTAGAAAGTTGATATTGGTCAATGTATTAGTTCCTTCCACTCTTTGAACTTCGCCTCGCACTCAACTTTTAACTCCTTTTTCTTGCAGTAAACCTCCAGCACTACATCCTGTGATCATAAATTACATAATTTAGTCTTAAAATAAAAAAGTAACAGAAAGCAATAACAATGGAATAAACAAATTTTGCTTTGCATAACACACCACAACTTTCGTCCAAACTACGTTGCATAAGTATGTGTGTGTGTGTGTGTGTGTGTGTGTGTGTGTGTGTGATAACGTCTGCGCGATGTTCGAAAGGACGTGGGTTCGACACCGCTCAAGAGCACGCGACTGTGTCTCGGCAAAGACACTTGATGGCAAGCCAAACTAAGGGGAGCAGCTGACTCGAAGACTATATGTCACTTCGCTGCTTCCTGTCGTCTGTTCGCTGCTTCCTGTCGTCTGTTGTATCGCATCTGTGATCGCAGTGTACTGTGTGTTATCGCAATGGGCGCAAATAAAAGCATGATTATTATTATTATTAAAGTAGCCCAATCTGACTTGAATAAGATCGTTAATACGATAATGAAATACTTTCATTTCCTACATTCATGATGATGAAATAATTTGATTAGATACATATCGTCGTTAATAAGCTGAACTATCGTAAGTCCAAATTTTTCAAAATTGCGTTTTTGATTGATTTGGAATCTTATAGACAACAGTTTATTTTGTTAAAGAATCATAACTCAATCTATTTTAGTTTTGATGATACAGAACGATGAACTATAGAGTTACGATAGTCCAGCTTATTAGCGACGATTTACATACCATAAACAGCCTAGGGAGCATATGAAATCTTTCCTCTTGATTCATCGGCCTAGCACAACTTGGTTGTTCTTTGGAATAAAATAAGAACTTGTCAACTGGATCCTCGTCTTTTTTTCCGTAGTCGAATTTCTTTTCCTATGAACGTAAATACATTACAATTGTCTGAAGTAAATACAAAGTTGACTGCTTTTATCAACTAATGGCCTTATCAAGTATTTGGAAATACAACTGTTCAGAGTTATCAGTTGTGTTTTTCGTCACCGTCATCATTACTAATATTTACCATCATTACTAATATTACCTTCAAAATTTGACTGATCGCATTGACTAGTCTTTTTGAATGAATTGAGTCACGGAAAAAAACCTATTGAATGGGCTATTGAACCTACTTCAATCCGATTTAAACTTAGCGATGTGTTTTATGAGTTTATTTATTTGTTAGGAAATGTCTATAGCGAGAAGATAGATTTGATACAGCCAGGGTCGAATCCTATCAGCAACATCAGGGCGGAGAGTGTAGAGAAGCAAAAGTAATGTAGCAAAGACAACTTTAACCATCTTATACATCACATCAGGCCACATCACACAACTAAATATGACAGCATTAAATAAAGTGATTTTTTTATGTTTTTGCCGGATGGAGGCCCAATCTCCTCTAATCACGAGATAGCCTATACCCAGAGATGTACGTACACGCCGCAAACTCTACGCCGCATACTTGCGGCGTGGACTTTTTGTTTGCGCTAACGCTTGCGGCCATATTTTTTTGGATAGTTTGCGCTTGAGGCTACGCCGTAAAGTTTTCGCGGTTTTTTAGCGCATAGCGTCAACGCATACTTTTTAATGTCTTTTTTTCTCTACAACACGCCAATACCTTCCAGCGCTGCAGTTGAAAGAATGTTTTCAATGGGCAAAAGAAACTTTTGTGGGTCAAATGTCATTCAACATGAATTGCAATGGGATTAAAAAATATTAAAATTTATTTTTTGAAGAGGAGATTTCTTTCCCACACTCCTCCAATGGCTACATCCCCAGCTGAAAGACATATTTCAATTCCAACCAGAACATCGATATGTAAGCCTTATGTGGCAAAACATAAATCGTTGGTTTGACAAATGAAAGTTTTTTTTATGACAATGCGTACTCTCATGTGCTGGTTGTTCATCGCTAACAAACGCATTATCGTAATCACAATTTTGTTTAATCCAATGTTAGAACTGCAGATCAACCGACTTTTTAAAAGTTTAATCCAACAGGCCATAGTCCTAAGAAGGATCGTAAATGTTTCTCTTTAGAGCAGGGTTAGCCTGTTTATAATCAAAAGAGAAAACAAGGACAATTTAGTCAAAGGGGCTCCACTCCACGCCTTTCAGTGCCTCGCGAAAGACTCACCCACATGCTCTATAGCGGTGTCGAACCTGCGCTCTGTTGAACGTCGACCCAGGGCTCTCACCACTTGGCTATGTAGCCGTTAAGTTAGTTTGTGCTACTTTTTAAATTACGTACTCGCAAAATGCAATTGTCTTGAGCCAATTGTCCAAAAATCTCTTCAAAGCTCTTTCTTTCTTCATCCTAAGTATATCCAAGTAACAACGATTAACATTAAAGCAATTAAAGACATCGAAGAAAGATTAGCATTGTTTTGTGATTAGCCTAGATAGCAATAACTTACATATCGTATTTAAACCCATTTTTAGTTTTTTTCAGTCACTTATCTCGCATTAGCTACTTAGTTTTACTGTAATGAACCGCATGCAGATAATATGCATAAACTCAAGCTATTATTTTAATGATTCAGAAAAGTTGAGATTGCCATGTAATGTAATAATATTCTTATTTGGTCTAAAAATGCGATGTGCGTTCATCATCAGCGAATATTTACAAACTAAAATAGTTGCCTTAAACATAACTTTTTGATTTCGATACGGTATTCAACGATATGATAATCGGCTTTGGTTTTAGACTTGGCTAGGCTTTTTAGATTGAATAAAGTTTTTCACAAACGGTGTTATATTGTACAGTAGCCTACCTACAAATATACTTTTCAAATATATTGTAGCATACAATCTAAATTCATTTCAGCAAAAGCATTTTTAAAACTAACTGTGATTATTGTTTCACCATCTTTTTAACTGAAATTAATTGAAAATCTGAACTTTTACGCCCAATCGAAAATCGATCTGTTTGCTAATTAGAGTGCTCGTATTTTTTCATTTGTAACAACTCCTTTAATCAACGCGACAAACAACGAGTTGACAAAAAAAATTGTATTTTTCAAAATATTATCATAGAAAAATATAAAATCGAGTAACGTAGTTGGGATTATTGTTGACAACTAGATCGTTATGAGAGTAGATGTGTAGCCTAACTGTAGCGCGCTGTAGATGTGAAGAAATTAATTCAAAAATTGCTCGTTGCGTTAGACGACTAATTTTGCATGTTGTCAGCAACTAATGCCGTTCAACAATCTCCGAATAAGATAATCATCTTTGACAGCCAATCGCCATTTACAGTTGAGAACGCAAGAAGAGTTTTGATGGCATTGCTCAATCCAGGTAAACAGTCCTGTTACTTCATAATAGTCGAAGCCACTAACTTACAATGCTTGAATTACACACTGTACATTATAAACCCGTTGTTTTAGGCTATAATATAATAAAAATAATGTTTGTGTTTATGTAGCGCTGTATCCATCGCAGAATGTGTTGCCCCTCAGCTCTTAGAAAAGCAGACAGTGTCAATGCAGCCGTATGGAAGCGCAACTGAGTACATTATTACCCGAATCCATTCCGTTGCTCAGAGCCAAACAGGAATTAGATTCAGTACCATTTTTAAAAAGTTATTAGTATGAACCGACAGGGTATCGAATCCATGCCTACCGATTCAGAGGCGAAGGCACTAACCATTAAGCCACTGAGCCGGCTTAGAAAAGCAAGAAAATTTAAACTTACTTTCCATTTTTTTATTTTTTCTTTTACAGTTTTAGCTTTGGGAATTTTTTTGCCGGCGTATTTAATTTCAACACTTCTGTGCAAAGTAGCCACGTCTTGTGGAACAATTTTGTTTCCAAGGTAGATGTAGTAGTCGTGCTTGGAAACTCGATTCAAGATTTCTCGAGCCTTTTTCATGTTTCCCCTTTCTCTTTCACTCGCATT
Source organism: Aplidium turbinatum (assembly GCF_918807975.1). Classification (NCBI taxonomy): domain Eukaryota; kingdom Metazoa; phylum Chordata; class Ascidiacea; order Aplousobranchia; family Polyclinidae; genus Aplidium; species Aplidium turbinatum. The sequence goes on from NC_137472.1 coordinate 55,634,504, forward strand.
GTCAGAGTCATTTGAATGACGAATCTGTTCAATTATCTATAATAATAATAAAATGATGATAATCATGATAATAATCATAGAAGTAATAATACTAATAATAAAATAAATTACTGATACAAGAGATTTAAAGCTAACCTCACTTTATCTTTCCATTGTTTATCAGATTCCGCCATCAAATTCAATAATAACCAAAAAATAATTTTAAACAACTTCTGTTTTTTTCGCGTCTTTTGTTTTTAGGCAAAAATCAAAAAACGTTAATTGATAATCATCAGAAAAAGTTGCTCAAGGTAATACTTTGCGTAAAGTTACAAAAATTTGCTTCACAGAAAGCACTTTTGAAAAGGAAACTTGTTTTTTATCACATTTGTCTTTGTGAAAAACACTTTGCAGTACAATGTGATTTTTTCCGATTTCAATATATTGTAAAAATCAAAATTCAATACCACGCTTGATTTACAATATTAACGAAAAAGCATAAGCAGTAGGCTATGACATACAGGTGTATTATTTCTTCTCTAAGGATGATTAAAATTAACATCATTTCATAGACAAAATAATAAACATTTTCACTTTGCATGTTTGATTCTTGGCATTAAAGAAAAATGATTGTTATACAAACATCTGCTATTACTAATTTAATTTATAGATTCAAGCAATGCATCCGGTTAGTTTGTATAAGCTCGCACGCAGGCTATCGCATACAAACGTTAGTCTAAGTCTCTAAGATTACATTGTCAGTGATCTTTTCAAAGGCCTCCATGTGATCAATAGACTTAGCCATTGTTTTGTCTTGTCCATCCCTTCCCTTAAATGTGATGTAGTCGTTTGCCAACACCATTGCATCACATATCCTGTAATGGAATAAATCAAATATTTTTGATGATAATAAACGAAACTATAGAAAGGACTTTCAGAGTTGGCTGAAAACTTAAATTCTTTTTGCAACACGTGTGACCTCAAGATAATTACAATAATTATAACAAAAGCAGCCAATATTATCATCACTATTATTGACCTAATAATCGTGAAAGCTCAGCAGCTTTTGGGTTGCCATTTTAGTTTTGCTGAAATTGTTAGATTATAACAAGTTGTTTGTTTTAAAAACAAGTCTGCACAAGAAAATTCTTTTTTAAGGATCCTTGTGTAACTTTGCATCTTCAATAATATGAAGCAACCAGACAAAGATTGAAGAGCAACAAGGTCCATTACTTTTGTTTTAGAGTTTTAATACCAACTCATCATCATCATTAAGTTCATTACTCTCGTCGAGGGTTGGAGGCAATGAGGCGCCAAGTTTCTCTGTTGTAAGATTTTTCTACTGCAGTTTCGTAATTAAGTCCTGACCAGTCTTCAATATCATTAGTCCAAATTCTTGGTGGTCTTCTCTTATTTCGTTTGCCGTTCATTTTTCCTTCTTGTAGTTGTCTTACCAACTAGTCTTAATACCAACTAATGAGTGAATATATCCGACAAATAAAAGTGCAAAATTACATTCTTAAAACTAAGCTATAAACATAATTTCAATTCATGAAAATGTATTTTATGGCAAATATTTTGATTACAGATTATAACACCAATGTCAACGCGCAACGCTAAAAAATGCTGCTGAAAATTATCACAAAGATGTTGGCACCATGACGATCATCCATAGCCAAAAAAGAGCCATAGGCATGTTTCTATACAGCAGCGTACTAATCATAATTTTGACAGAAATCAAGGCCGATTGTCGAAGAGACGCCACTCCGCAATCGACGCGTGCCCTTAAGTGTCTTGCCAAATAGACAATCACATGCTCTTGAGCGGTGTTGAACCGGCACCCTATCAAACGTCGAACGAGGGCTCTCACCACGCGGCCATGCAGCTTTTAAATGTCAAATGTTGGTAAATTGTTGTTTTGACTGGAGATTCATAAAATTACGAGATGACCAACTGGGCTACATTATCTGACAGGTGGAGGGTAAAGTACTGCCAGATATTTTTTAAACTTTTTGGAAAAGTTTAAAAAATGTTGTTTTTTTGACATATTTAAAGCAGTGGTCACACAAAGCTTGCTTGTGTCAAACAAACCCGAAAAGAAAATTAAAATTGCACAAAATTGGGATAAAGTATTTTTTAGTTGTGTTGCCTTGCATTTCGTGCAAAACTTAAATCAAATAAAATTTGCACGTTTATAAAATATATTACGAAGCATTTAAAGACAAAAACACTAAATAAACTTAAAATACATCTATGTTGTGCAAATACTTCGGGTTAGTTTTAATCAGGCAAGCTTTGGGTGACCATTGCTTTAAAAATAGAAAAATAAAACAAAGTAACTTTAGCGGGTTTAACAGGATGTATTACATACACAAATATAACATAATTAAAAGTAAACTCTGAGGTTTTCGACACGTAGGTGTGTCCTCATCAGGAATTACATATCTGCAATATACATAAAATGAAAATTGTAAGGTAAATTTGACTTTGCACTACAACTGTAACTGTATACTAACGAGTAACCAGAGTCTAGACTGACAAGCACAAAGTGAACAAGTTATACAAGAATAATTACAAGTAAATTATACGGTGGGAAAAAGATCACATGAGGTGTAAACTACAGGCATTTGACAAACAATTAGAACACACACATAAGAAATGATGAGCCACAGGCGAATAACTGCCGGTTGAGAGCGGATTATTACGTTTGATTCTTCACACTTCCATGATCTCAGTCTGAAATTCAGATCTGCCACGAGAGATGATTTTAAATTGGTCGATTGAGACATTGTCAGTGCACGTTTATATTTTATTTCTCTATATGCAGTGGCGTCGCCAAGGGGGGGGGGGGGGGGGTTGGGGGTTACAACCCTCCCCTTTGGCACGCGTGTGACGTCACAATATTGAGAATTATGCTTTCAGCCTAAACAAAATTGCCCAATTTTAAAGAAAACTGCATTAAAAGAGTGAGTTTTGCCAATACCAAGCATTCAAACATCTCAGCCAGGAATTAGCAACAAGAAAACCTAGAGACTTAGCTTTATTTCCGAAAAATGCCGAAGAAAACATGCTCTTATCCTTTTTCTATGCCACCGGACAGCATCATTTCACAGGAATATTCATACCCACATTTTTGTTGAAAATGCTCTCAGAATGCACCAAATTCAAAGTAATTTTTCAAATTTTTTTGGGGTAGGCCTCCCAGCCCCCCGCCGCTGGGTCGTCAAAACCCCCCCTTCCAAAATTCCTGGCTACGCTACTGTTTCTATAGTTCAACTAAAAAAACTTTCTACCAATGCTTTAAAAATGTCAAAAAAATGTTTTTTTAATTCTTTCTAAAACTTAAAAGATATCTAGCAATACTTTATCCTCCACTTGTTTGATAACGTATTGTTGTTGTTATAAAAATTACATAACCGCTATACACAAAACTTTTATTCATCAACACCAAAACTTATTGTCACTTAAAGATTTGTTTTTGCAGCTCTTTTTGTTGTAAAGTTTTTCTCTGCATAACTAAAATGATTTTTTGTGTGTATACTTACATAGCCTCTACTGCAGTGCTGATTGTATGTTGGTATGCTCGTCGGTGCAACGCATCTCTGGTGTGAAACATCTCGTACAGGTTTTTACATTCCTGTACAACATCGTTTAACGTAACAACAATGAAACTGCTTTAGGAAAGATTACACTGTGCTGCGTTTGAAAATTATTTCGCAAAGGTCAAAGATGTTTTAACTGTTTCTGAATCAATTTTTTGCGCTGAATTTAAAAATGCAACCAGTTTTTTTCAATCAGGTCAAGTTTTTTTTTCATCACATATTTAATTATGCTAGCTTTGGTCATTATTGTGCACAAAGAAACTAATTTCTGTGGTAGCTTAATTGGTCATGCATGTTGTCAATTTTCGCAAGATGGTATTTTTATTTGAATGCAAGGTTTTTGCTATGACAGCCATTATAAATACTACAAAAATATAATGACACAGTTGAAATAAAGGCACTTACAACCAGTGCCGGTCTTTGGGGTGTGCGAACCGTGCGATCGCACAGGGCCCGCAAATTAGGGGGCCCGCAATTTACTCAGAAAATGCAGTAATTTTTGTCATTTCCTATGAAAAAATTCAACGAAGGAATTAGCAAACAAGAAAATACAGAAAAACAACCTATTTCGTCACCTGAACATTTCGTACCCTGAAAAGATCGAGAAAAAAACAACTTTTTGCCGAAGTTGCCGCAAACATTTCAAAAATTCTTTCGATCTTTTCAGGGGATGAAATAGGTCGAAATTCGATTTTGTTGACAGCGGACAAACGTGTCCAGTCTGAGCAGCTATCTCGGCGGACACACGAGATTTAACTTTGATCGTCATGCTTAATCACTTTATGTTGATAATTCTTCACTCTGAAAGGCCTTCATCAGACCAGACCATTGAAGAGTCAAACCACCCTGTAACTGCCCAATGCACAACATAACTGATTAACTTACACCGAATGAGGTCGTGTGGTTTCTTGCGTCACAATGCTCTGGGCAGGAGTCGGAAAACTTCTGCACTAAGGTTACTGTTTTCTGCTGTGCAAAGTTTCACTAGGCTTTTATCCTTAGGTTTATTTTTGCTTGTCATGTGAGCGAAAGTGATGGAGAGCAAGTACTGTAGGTTCATCGTATTTATTCTCACTTATAAAATTTTTCCTGGGCCTTTTCTTTCTTACTGTAATACCAAAACTTAGCCTAGTCATATGATTTAATTTTGTAACCAACCTTGCCTTATCAATATTACTCTGACATCAAAGCCAGACATTGTGATGTAACACATGAACTAAATTGCGCTGATTAGTGTAGAAGTAGGTAGCCTACTCCCATCCATTCTTAGCAAAGAATTCACCATTATTATGCTGATCCAATGTCATCAAACGTTGAAGCAACCTAAAAATCCAAAGCTATTCTGCTTAAATTGAAGCTAAGGGATACAGTATTAATATTTTCTAGATGCGCCCTAGAATGTGCTGGAAACTATATTCTCTCAACAATTGTTCGTGCTATGCAATCACGTCAGGGTTAGAAATGTTTAAGGATTCAACCTATTTCGTACCAGGGTTAGGGTACGAAATCGGGGTGCGAATTGTTCAGGGGACGAAATAGGTTGCATCCAAACTCAACATAGCTTTATTTCCGAAAAATGCCAAAAAAAAAATGATCTGATCCTTTTGCTATGCCACCGGACAGCACCATTTAACAGTAATTTCATACCCAAATTTTTGTTAAACATGCTCTCAGAATGCCCCAAATTCAAAGTAATTTTTCAAAATTTTCTGGAGGAGGCCCCCAGATACTCTGCTGCTAGGTGTCGCCTTCGGCAAACACACCGCCAGGCTTCGCCCACCGACCATCAAACCACCGCCCTTTTTCCTTTCTAAATACCTAGCTACGCTACTGAATTGGATCATTGTCATTCGGGCCCGCAAAGCATTTTCTGCACAGGGCCCGAAATATCCTAAGACCGGCACTGCTAGCGTAAACTCATTTTGTTTGCTAGATGCCAAACATTCACACGGTATAAACCACTCGAAACAAACAAGTTTTATTTTGAATTTCCACGAAGAAACACAAGCATCTGAAAGTGTTCATCTGATATTTTGCTGTGTTTTTGTTCCAATATGTCTTTGCCCATTGAAACATTCTTTCAACTGCAGAGCTGGAAGGTATTGGCATGTTGTAGCGAAAAAAATACATTAAAAAGTATGCATTGACGCTATGCGCTAAAAAACCGCGAAAAACTTTACGGCGTAGCCTCAAGCGCAAACTATCCAAAAAAAAATGTGGCCGCAAGCGTTAGCGTAAACAAAAAGTCTACGCCGCAAGTTTGCAGCGTAGAATTTGCGGCGTATACGTACATCTCTGTCAACAGGTTATAGGAAGTGCGAGGGCATCTCAAAATCACTTGAACCTTGTGTGCAACGGCTAGGCTAGTCAAGACTAAGCTCAATACTAGTAAAGTTTGTCTCCATAAGCAATGATGTTATTTTTTTTTAAATACAGCTTAGGAATACATCAACTTTTCAACAAAGTTTGAATGCATTTTTTCAAAATTTGGGGCAAAAACATGCTCATAACGCACCTAATTCAATGCGATTTTTCTGGGGGGAAACCCCAGGACCCCCCGCGAAATCGTTTGCAGCCCCACTACTCACAAATAGCACCAGCCGCCATTGGTTATTATCACTCCCTGCTAGTGGCTACATGGTCCTAGTTACCCTATGTTCATAAAAGTTTTACTTTTTATGAAGGCTTCTGTGCGCCCACGACAATATTATTATTTTTTAATGCAAAATTTATTCGTTTTGATTTCATTTTTTTGTTTACTTTATCAAGTAGTAGTTCGCTTTGTTTAAAGAACATTTAGATACATTGAAACCTCAGCATCTGCAAATTATAAGCGCATGAACAAAGCACAGCAATTTGTTATCTCCATGAATGGGGCTACTTACTTTAACAACTGCTTTCAAAGGTGTGATAGTTGATGCTATGCTTGTCTGCTAACTGAGTGCTTCTTTCTTCTAACAGGCGCAAATTATGGTTCTTTAGCTTTTAGGGCTGATTTGGAATAAATACGAGTCCCTTGTTTCTAGCTGCAATCTAGTTTCTTTCATCAGGTAAACTTCTTCAGTTTTTCAAAATTTTCTACACTCTTGTTAAGGCCTTAACTTATGACTTAAATCTGCTCTTGAACTTTTTTGTGACATAACAACTTACAAGTGTGTTGAACTAAATGATACTGTCAGCGTGGGCTATATATAAGTACCAATTGCTTGTTTGTGACATCATAAATGCATTTATGAACAAGCAAGGCTCAGTCCACTCGTTTTTCTCACAATTGCAAAATCATCCATGCCAAATATAATAGGCCTACTGGTCTAAAAAAAGGTAGCAGCTGCAAGAAGGTAACTTCAAAACAATGGTTTACAAACTTTTTAGTCACAGACCGCTTTTGACCGACTGTCAAGCCTCCGGACCATTACTAAAAACTTTCCAGAATGCATTCACAAAATGTTTCATCCAGACCATAACCTCCCTCTCGCTTAGCCTACTTAGTTATCGTAATACCTAGAGATAGTTATCGTAATACCTATCGGAAAAGCCTATACACAGTGGTCTGGAGCAGTGCCGGTCTTTGGGGTGTGCAAACCGTGCGATCGCACAGGGCCCGCAAATTAGGGGGCCCGCAATTTACTCAGAAAATGCAGTAATTTTGTCATTTCCAATGGAAAAATTCAACAAGTGAATTCAACAAAGGAATTAGCAACAAAGAAAGACTCAACGGGTGCAACCTATTTCGTTCCCTAAAAAGATCGAGAAAAAAAAACAACATAGCCGATGTTGCTGATCGGAGTTGCCGCAAACATTTCAAATTTCTTTCGATCCTTTCAGGGGACGAAATTTGATTTTGTTACTCAGATTTCAGGGTACGAAATCGAGGTACGAATTTTGCAGGGGACGAAATAGGTTGCATCTAGACTCAACATAGCTTTATTTCCGAAAAATGCCCAAGAATGCATGATCTTATCCTTTTGCCATGCCACCGGACAGCACCATTTTACAGTAATATTCATACCCAAATTTTGAACATGCTCTCAGAATGCCCCAAATTCAAAGTAATTTTTCAAAATTTTCTGGGAGAGGCCCCCCAGACCCCCCGCCGCTGGGTGCCGTCTTCGGCGATATCGCCGTCAGGCTTCGCCGCCGACCGTGAAACCACTCCCCCTCCCCTTTCAAAATCCCTAGCTACGCTACTGAATTGGATCATTGTCATTGGGGCCCGCAAATCATATTCCGCACAGGGCCCGAAATTCCCTAAGACCGGCACTGCTTACAACTAACCAAGAAAGCTTATAAATACAAATGATTAATGCTGACAAAAAGTGTCGCTTCAAATATTTTCTTCTATGTGTGGAATTGGGAAGATCTCTTTTTAAGCACCAACAGTAATCTGCAAGCATGTTTACGTCCCAGTATCCTTGGTACCTTTCTTCCATCTAGCGAAGGTCTTGGTGGAATCTCTCTCCCTGTTCTTCGCTGTAGTCACCACAGTTGTCAGGAAAGTAATCCAAATGCGAACTCAGAAAGTGCATTTTTACAGACATCCGGGCTTCAAGGGATTGAAAGCTTTCAACCAGCTCTTTAACATCTGTGCTTCGCAATTAGGGCTTCTATGCTTTCCAAGGATGTTTGCAATTACTACTCGAAAAACTGTCCATGCTCTTTTTTCTACTGCACTCATGTGTGCAGTAAAACCTTCGTCTTTGATCAGCTCACGGATCTGTGGCCCATCAACGACTCCAAAATACGCATAATATGCTTTCTTGACAAACTGCGTAATTTTTGCTGGGCGAGTGTGCAGGGTGACCTTGCCACATTATATAACACTAACAGAACCTGTCTGGATCATTTTTGCACTTTCTCATTGTACTGTAAAAACAAAACTTATCATTATCACACAAACGTGTCAAATATACTGATGTGGTAAAGTATTGAGTGCACATAGGCTAAGTCTTTACATAGCTAATTTCCAAATAAAATACAATATAATAACCTAGCCTGTAAAAACCAGTTCAGATGTTTAACTTTTCAAGCATCAGGTGCATTCGTTATGTTCTTCTCATTGTGATGTCACTGAAGTTTCATCAAAACTTAATTCAATTGCTAAATCATGTTTATGACATCACAAATCTCAATCGCAAGACGCTGAAAGCTGAAGTAGTCGAAATTTCAAATGCAATTTGCCAAAAAACTAGACCTGATAGAAAAAAACGGATGACAGTTTTGGATTCAGCATCAAAAAGCACACTAGAAACCGTCGATACTTTAGTAACCTCAAAATTAACGCAGCACAGTGTTATCAATTCTGACATGCGTAAAAACATAGAGACATAATTAATTCTGAATTAATACATATTAAAACGTATGTAGGTTTGCGCTTTGCAATGTAAGAGAAATGCTTGTTTGTTTCTTTTTAACAATAAAAATAAAGTTTCTTTTTAATAATGATACAAGAGTTAACTTTTCCGCCCTGCAAAGGCAACGTAGTCGCCACAGGTTTCATCAATTGTGAATATAGAAACATAAAGTAGGTGATAGAATAGTACAAAATAATTTGTCTTACCTTGTCCCTCGCGCAAATCTGCAGGTCTATGTCATTTTCATCACCTGCATCGTTGTTATTGCTTTCATTACTGCCGCTGTCACATTGCTGTTGTCGTGTACATCTTTTGAGCACTTTCATGTTCTTCATGAATCGAACATGATCGAAGCTGTTTGATATGCCCAGCTGGTGGCAGTCACGGGCAAAGTAATCCCACTTGTCAACATCCACTCCATTCCGTTTGTTTGCAACGATCTGTTATAGTTCAGTTTAGTTTTTTTTTTCTGTTGACAAATAAACAAAAATATACAAAACACAATCAACACAAATAATTCGCACAACAAGGATGGCAGTGTAAGACCAAAAGTCACCAAAGTCACTATTATTGTTGCATGACACATTGATTGACGTGTTGAATAAATGTTAAGTTGTTTGAAAACCTGGTACCAGTTAAAATAACATTAAGAATAATCATGATCATGTGCCTGGTGTGGTACAAAGGTTGGTTCATAATGGTCTTTGAAGCCGTGTTTGGTCATTTAGGATCTTGAAAGACCATGATTGCAAAGGCATTTGAGACATTCAAAATGAAACAGTTTAAAGGCCAACTTTTGAAAAATTTATATGACATAAAATTCAACAGTGCTATTAAAATAATTGACAGTATTAACAATTTGATCACAATTGTTCGAATTTAGACACTTGCGTATGTAAGAACAATTTCCATCTAGTTTACATTGCATGTGCAAAACTTTTTACTATATTTTCAATGACCACTAAACTAATCATAAAAGTGACTAAACTATGTGTCAGAATAAGCTTACATTAGCCTACATTTTTCGATTTCTATCAACTAGTATTATACCTCATATAAAAAACTTTTATCTCTTGATCTTCCCTTGTACTTCCAAATCTAGAAATAACATAGCTCTATGAAGTTTGTAAGTTGTTTATGGGAGTAGCCTATTTCAATTTGTTGTAAACAAACTCTGCTGACCAATAAAAGTAAATAAAAGTAGTAGAACTGAAAACTGTAATGACTTTGAAGGACAAACTGGATGAAATTTATACTTATAGCTTCACAGGAAAACCAGTTTTAAATAGACAAAAAGTCAGTTGTGAGAGAAGGTTAGACATAAAATTGTTAACAATTGAGCAGTAATAGGTTTGGAAGATGTATTTTGGCTGACACTGGAAAAAGTTTAATGAATTCAACTCACTGTCCACCACGCATTAAATTTAAAAACATAGCAAGCTTTTGTTGTAAAAATAAGTTAAAGTATTACAAAATGATGCAAGTGAAAACCCACATTTATTCTGACGACAACCGACTTATTCAGCAGACTGCAACAATCAATGACAACCTGTCTAATATTGCAGAACACGAAACCATTGCGTTGTGATATAACTAAACGGTGAAAATGAAATTTAAATGCCAAAAAAACTTGGCAACAAAGTGGAAGCTACTGTATAAAATTTTTTTTTATCAATCAATTATCACAAAGACACTTCACAAGAAAGCAAGAGAAAAATGACCAGTATGAGTTTTGATGAATCAAATTTTATCCGTACCACTTCACAGTTTACAATCAGCATGAAGCTATACTTTGAATTTGTCATAAGCGATTTTATGTTATAATGTCTGGCCAAGACCAAAAATAAAATACCATTATTTCAGTTCATCACATGAAGTTTTTGATTAATAAGTCAACTTTCAGAAAATATTCGTTTGCTGTATAGTCAATTGAATAGTTTTGCAAACCTGATTCTCCAAAGCTAAACCCTATTAATAAAAACGACTCACTTCAGGACTCGGTTCTTGGTTTGCATTGATCATTTCTTTTATGAAAACTACATTGCGCCATTCTCTGAAGTAAGATCCGTCTTGATCGCACCCCAAACGTCTCCTGAATTCCTTTTTAACATCATCGTTTCTTTCGTCTTGGAGAATGCGTTCAAACATAAGATAAGATCTTTCCTCATGATTATTTATCTATACATTGTAAACGAAATTTTTTTGAAGAAATTATAATAGCAAACGTATACAGAAACAAAGTAGTCTATTACTACTAAGGCCTAAACATGACCCGATTTATTTTTAAAGTTAAGGTCAATTCTGGCCTAGAACCTGAACACAACGGTCCAAACGTAATTTGTTGACATGAGGCAAATGGCTGTTCAAGTTAATGCTGGGAACTTTGCAAAATTGTAAACATAGCCTGAACTTTTGAGTTGCAAAGTAATTGTTAACTACTGAATGTCAATCTATCAATATAAAGCCATTCATCGTACTTACCTCCCAGTATTCGTCCTGGTTTGTTTCTTCTATCTCTTTCAAGAAATGGTGGTCAAACATGTGAGAAAAAGGTCCGTGTCCTGAAAACAAATTTTGACATTAAAATTTAGTAAAGTTTATAAGGTAATTCAAAAGTCACTTTGCTCTCAACGTTTTCAATTTGATCTTTTGTAGTTATCTAGTCTAAGACATTTCTTACTGTTTTTGGATGTTGTCAAAACAACTATAGTTGAAAATTCCCTTGAAATACAAGCAAACCTAAATCATGTTACAACAAACCTAAATCTTGTTACAACAAACCTAAATCATGTTACAACAAACCTAAATCATGACACAGTCCAGCTAACTCAACGCATAAAACATCTTTTTCATCGATATTCAACTCTGGCTGTGTGGACTGCAAGTGTCGAACGAGCTCTCCAGCTAGATGACAAACCCTTTAAAAGAAAATTAGAACAATTTCGAAGCATTTTAGCTTTTAACGTTTAAAGGTACAAAAACACGATGCTTTACAACCTAAGTTGCAGAGTTTAGATTGACCAATATTTTTGCTGAAACTACTGTACAGTGTACAGGATTATGAAAATCTTCCTAGTATAGGCTATATAGGCTTTACATGAAAATTTATTGTAACGATTCAAGGTAATGCATCCTTAATAATATAAAAAAAACACTGCATTGATGTAACCAATAAAACTTAAAACCGACGAAGGCTCTCATCATGGTGTGATATCCACTCTAAGATGTGTGATTGCAAAAACTACTTTTTTAATGGCAAAAAACAATTGGCCTATACCACAGAGCAAAAATTTCACAGTAAACTAGTTACCCAATGGAATGTTCAAATCTGTTATGAGAGGCTCCTGGGTAAAGATAGTAATTCCCCCCAAGTTGTTTGATGTTTTTGAGTCTTTGAAATTGAGGAGTGTTAATGAACTGCACCAACAAAGTATGGAGATCTATGTGTTTATGAATCGGATCGTTGAAGCACTGGAGCAAAAGTAACATTATTTTTCATGTATTTCATGTCACATTATATTTCACATTATGCTTCATATCAAAGTAATTTAGATAATAATTCAATGTTTTTAAGTTCAAGTTTGGTGTAGTAATTATAGTTAACAGCTACCATGAACCAATGTCTATGAAAACAAGTCTGATAAAGTTTGCTTATCTCACTAACAAATAATCCGTCTTACTTTTTTCTTTGCTGGAGGTTCTCCCATTGCATTAATTTCCAATCGTCTGTTTTCAGGCTTGTTGTAGAAACGAAAAAATTTGCAATTGCAGAACGAACAGAAAACAATTAGCCCTAGATAACTTTTTTCTTCTGGAAAATATATATTTTGGTTATAGTGTGACATGACAAAATGTTTCAATGTGTTTATCACAAGGACTTCTAGTTTATGAGCCGATAGTCCTTACGTACTGTCCTAATTTTATTGTACCGTATGGTAATTGATGCATACAGCTAGTGGCGTAACCGGGGCGGTTCACTGCCCCCCTTAAACTTCCATCAGAATAATTATTTCCGTAATAAACCAATTTGAGGGTGATTTTTTTAAACCTTGCGAAAGCGTTTCTGAAAAGTAAAAGCACCTTCGTGCAAAGTTTCCTATTCAATGATTCTCACTGTTTTCAGTAGTATAAATTTCTGTTCGTTCAGTGTTCACTGTTATTTCACTTTAAGTCACAATACACAGTTTAGACATTTTTTATTTTTTAGTTGCAATATGTTCAAGAGAGTTTATTGTGTTTGATGCAGATTGAGCTGTCTTTTGGGATATCTTTTGGAAGTGAAATAATGGTGGTTCAACCGTGAAGTTTAGGGTATCATTTGAGCCGGGTGAATATCAATTTCAAAATGCCGATAAATGTTATGAATCGGTGTCAGTCGCAAACACAAACATGCTCACAAGAACCGTAGAAGTCTGAAATTTATCATGATGGTTTCGGATTTTTGGTAAAGTTTGTCGTTAAATTTTTATTGCAAGAATATCGATTTCTGGCTCAACTAACTAGACCTTCCCCTATTATATTACGGAATCAAAAACAAAACAACGCTAGTAATGCGTTAGAAAGGGAGACTTTTGTTTAGTTATTGTATCTGATCAGCAAGTAATCAAAAGATTAAAAATCCATCCACTTCTTACCACGCTTCACTTTCTATCATGGCTGTTCCTATGTAACTTACAAATTATTTATCATATTCATGTTTATTAATCGTACCAATTATAAATATTCATACTCGCTCCAATATAGTTTAGTTGGTGAAACAATTTGTAAACAAAGAAACGGCAAGATCAATCGGCAATGGTTCGACTCTCGGATAATGCGCTTGAGCAACGCATATCAAGGACTGCTCTATATTCAGCAGCACCTAATGAATAGAAGATAGAATAGTTGACAGACAATAAAATTTCTACAATGGGAAACTTCACTATGTCAATCTCGATGATCGGGTGTGCGTCAGTGGTTCAAAGCCTCTACAAGTATGTGAAACTACCAGCATTAGGCTCTCAAAGAAGCTTTTCTCAGTCCGACGATAAAAATTCTCAAACCAAATACAATATTATGGTTTTTTTAACTTTCATCGCACAGCGACTTCGTTGCGATAGTGACAACTTTACAAGTTTTATTTCATGTTTGTGTTGGTAGTTGCATCAACGATTTAGTAATCAGATGGGCTTTTAATCTTTCTTAGTTAAAAATACATCTGTGATATTTTGAAGTATTTTTGAATCAAACTGATTTTTGACTGACCTTGGTCTAATTGTTGCAAAGTTTTATTGAATGATGGACATACAAAACACAGTAACTTTAGCGAGTTTAACATGTTTTATTGCAAAAATAACATAATTAAAAAATCAACTCAAACGTTTTGGACACGTACGTCGTACATGTGTCCTCATCAGGAATTACTTAAATTTGCAATATACAAAACATGAAAATTATTAGATAAATCTGACTATGCACTATAACTGTAACGACACTCCGGACTGAAAAGCACAAACTGAACAAGTGATACAAGAATGATAACGAGTAAATTATACGGCGGAAACAGACCACATGAGGTGTAGGCTACAGGCATGTGACAAACAGTTAGAACACACACAAAAGAACGATGAGCCAAAACAGCCGAATACCTGCCTGTTGCTTTATTGAAAGACAAATCAACGCGTCAAGGCATTTGGAGTGAAGTATTTATTGAGAGTTCTTTATTCATACCGTTTTTTTGTTTGTTTTTACTGTGACGAAATGAAAAAAATGTGCATTTTTATCATGGAGCAAACTTTCTTCAGTTTTGCTACAGTCTTTAGTAGCCTGAATGAAAAAGTTAAACACTAGCAGCAATCCCTGTATTACACATCTCACATTTTTTCTTGCAACCCTCCACGTGTGCACTCAGAACATACTCAGTGTTTTAATTTAGAAAATATTGACGTTTTCACGTCATTGATTGCTTGAATCAAACTTGATTGCGTGAACCTTACTGATTGCGTAAACCTACTGTATATTTGAAACAAAATGTCGATGAAAAAAACTTTGCTTCAACCAAATTTAAATCTTCGCTACTTAAAAAAACATGTCCAAACGCAACTGGCATTTGCTAGTTCAAGCTATTAGTTGCGCCCTGCAAGCAGTGCCGGTCTTTGAGGTGTGCGAACCGTGCGATCGCACAGGGCCCGCAATTTAGGGGGCCCGCAATTTACTCAGAAAATGCAGTAATTTTTGTCATTTCCAATGGAAAAATTCAACAAGTGAATTCAACGAAGGAATTAGCAACAAGAAAACATAGAAAAACAGCTTATTTCGTCCATTGAACATTTCGTACCCTGAAAAGATCAAGAAAAAAAATAACTTTTAGCTGAAGTCGCTGATCGGAGTTGCCGCAAACATTTCAAAATTTCTCTTGATCTTTTCGGGGGACGAAATAGGTCAAAATTCGATTTTGTTGACAGCGGACAAACGTGTCCGGTCTAAGCAGCTATCTTGGCGGACAAATTAAGTCTCACAGTAGACACACCAGATTTAACTTCGATCGTCATTTTAGAGCATTTTAAATTTTTTAAAGCAAAGCTCTTAGAGCATGTTTATTAGGGTGGTCCCCAAAATCGAATTTTTGAAATTGCTATGTCTTACCCTCTGAAAAGTCTCTAAATGACTTAAAACTAAACCTATAAAAAATTGAGACCCATTGGACTACGTTTAGGGGTGCCACAATGAACTTGAAAATCGAGCTGGGGGGTCGCGGGGAATTTTTGCTCAAATTTACATAGCTCCAGAACCAGATGAGATAGAGAACTGTGCTTGGTGTCAAAAAATGCAAAGCAACCATATTCCTATTTGTGCTCAAGAGGAAAGTATGCTCTAACTGCTTTAATTTTTGAGAAAATGCAAATAAACTGAAAATAGGGTTAAAATCAAACTTTTTCGCCCTATGTTGCTTCAGTGAATTATCTATGCTTTACTGCAGGCAGCCTGGATGTGTCTGCCTGTTGCTGTAATTGTACTGATTTATTTAATTGCACCAATGCACCTATTAAAGAAGTGGTTTCCTATATACGGGTTAATCTTCCAATCACAGTATGACACAACCATGTGGCTTCTATTCCTCAGCTTTCCATGACTTTATTTAGTATCAATACAAGACATAGCAGTGGCACTTGTTCACTATTTGGCTAAGAAAGTTGGTGTTTTTGTTACCAAGCAGATATGTTGAGTTCAATGGGCAGTAGAAATTAGAAAGGGTGTTTCAGAAATGGAAATCATTGCTGAAACAGCCTTTCTAATTTCTACTGCCCATTGTTCACTGGAATGGAAAACTCCTTCCAGATATAACTGGTAACAAAAAAAGTTGAACGGTTACCACTAATTGTCACTGGAATGACTACTAACAAATTGCTTGGAGTGCCAAAGTTGCAGTCTTCATCAGGAAGTGCGCAAGCTACTGGACTAATGGTAGGCCTATGTGTTAAAGATTTAGGTGTTGTTGACAATGTAAGAGCAATGTGTTTTGACACGACATCCAGCAACACTGGTGTTTGGTCTGGTGCCTGTATTTGATCGCAAAAGAATTAAACAAGGACTTGCTCCATTTGGCTTGCTGTCACCATATTCTAGAACTTGTGTTGCAAAGAGCGTTCTCAACATTGGGCCATCATCTGGACAGGATATTCTTGTTTTCAGGTGATTTAAAGCAAAGTGGGATAGCCTAGTTTTGACAAAGATCATTATGTCACCTTAGAAAATGATGACTTCTGCTGTGCTGATGAGATCATTAGTTTTTGCAAAGACCAGTTGGAAAAAACTCAATTAAGAGATGACCAAGAGTTCCTTGAATTATCTATCATAATTCTTAATCGAGCACCACCACATGGCATTCGGTTTTGTTATTCCGGCGCCCTTCACCAGACAAGATGGATAGCCACTGCTAGTATATGTGCATTGAAGATTTGGCTGTTCAGAATGCAGTTTGATTTGACCAATAAGGAGCAATATAGTTTCAAAAAATTTATCATTTTTGTGTTAAAAGTATACTTCTTTATTGTATTGCAATGTGCAGACGCATTGCTTATACTTCTAATCTTGGTTTACTGCTTCTCTAACAACGTGCGACCCACGGAATGATCTGCAACCCCAGATAAAAACACTAAAGGAATATCAGCAACATGATTCAGCGGTAGCCAAAGAAGCAATGAAAACATTCTCAATGAACTGATGGTACATAAGTGAGGATGCAACCTAATTCGTACCCTGAACCATTCGTATCCTCATTTGGTACCCTGAAAAAAATCGAGAAAAAAATTAAAAAAAGCCAAAATAGCACATGGATTGGAGTTTCCGCTTAACCCTAACTTTATGTGAAGAACTCATTGGCCTTGTATTTTTTGATGATGGTGTTTCAAGTATTGAAAAAGAAGCTATGGTTTTTGCCTTGACCCATAAAAGTATGAGTAGTCCACCATTGAAGCGTATTTCTTCATTGCCAGATGATGTCTTTTCAAAAGATCTATCAGACTTTGTCACATCCAACACCATGCGATTGTTCCAGATTCTGGATTTGCCATCTGACTTTCTAAAGCTGGAAGTTGTAGCATGGGATTTGGATGAAAGTAATGAAAAGTTTATGAAAGTAATAAGAGAACAAAAAGCGTTGTTAGTTAGTCTTCATGTGATCACCGATTTTGCTGAAAGAGATGTTGCATTGATGCAAAATTTTAACAATTTGCTGACAAAAGATGAAAATCAAATGCAGTATATTCTGCGTCATCTTCGAAATTGCAATAATAAGAATATTGAGAACCACTTAAAGTCCACAGACTGAATCATATTTGATATATGAGACCTGTAAATGTGTCCACTCTAGGTGGGTGCGCTTATAAACAACTTATAAACATATTCAGCATATCATTACAGTATATTTTATAGCCCATTACAGACTGGAGTAGTTGCTACTGCCGGATTTGGCAAGATTGTTGCCTATTTTTCTTCATTTGTGTCTGCACTCTGCAGTGCATTGTATATTGCTGAGGTTTTGTTTTTAAGACATAAAATTTTCGTATTTTTGTCATTTTTCACTGGTCATGTGGCACCTCTAAACCTTTATCAAAATACTTCAAACTTTTAGTGAACTGTTTTTTAGTGAAATGGAACCAAATGAGAGGGTAAGAACCAAACTTTTCCAACTTTAAAATTTTACCATACATTTGAGGACCACCCTAATGTTTATTTTACCCCAGACATACCCCAGTAAATTTATTATATGTCAAATTTGATGTTCCCTGATCTGTTCTGATCAGAACTGACGATGCACTAGCAAGTGCGAAATATATTTTCTGTTACATCTACTGATCCCTGTTACCTTAGCAATTGGGGTTTTAGCTTAATCACTTTATGTTGATATAATTCTTAACTCTGAAAGGCCTTCATCAGACCAGACCATTGAAGAGTCAAAGCGCCATGTAGCTGCCCAATAGCCTACACAACATAACTGATTAACTTCCATCGAACAAGGTCCTGTGGCTTCTTGCGTCACAATGCTCTGGGCAGGAGTCGGAAAACTTCTGCACTAACGTTACTATTTTCTGCTGTGCAAAGTTTCACTACGCTTTTATTCTTATCTTTATTTTTGCGTATCATGTGAGCGAAAGTGATAGAGAGCAAGTACTGCAGGTTCATCGTATTCATTCTCACTTATGGAACTTTTCTTGGGCCTTTTCTTTCTTACTGTAATACCAAAACTTAGCCTACTCGTATAATTCAATTTTGTAACCAACTTTGCCTTATCAATATTACTCGGAGATCAAAGCAAGACAGTGTGATGTAACACTTGAACTAAATTGCGCTGATTAGTGTAGAAGTAGGTAGGCTAGTTAGGCTACTCCCATCCATTCTTAGCAAAGAATTCGCCGTTATAATGCTGATTCAATGTCATCAAACGTTGAAGCAACCTAAAAGTCCAAAGCTTTTCTGCTTGAATGGAAGCTAAGGGATGCAGTATTAACATTTTCTAGATGCGCTCTAAAATGTGCTAGAAATTATATTCTCTCAACAATTGTTCGTGCTATGCAATCACGTCAGGGTTAGAAATGTTTAAGGATTCAACCTATTTCGTACCAGGGTGAGGGTAAGAAATCGGGGTGCGAATTGTTCAGGGGACGAAATAGGTTGCATCCAGACTCAACACAGACATATAATAGCTTTATTTCCGAAAAATGCCAAAGAAAATAAGATCTTATCCTTTTGCTATGCTACCGAACAGCACCATTTTACAGTAATATTCATACCCAAATTTTTGTTGAACATGCTCTCAGAATACCCCAAATTCAAAGTAATTTTTCAAATTTTTCTGGGGGGCCCCCCAGACCCTCCGCCGCTAGGTGTCGCCGTCGGCAAACACACCGCCAGGCTTCACCCGCCGACCGTCAAACCACCAACCTTTCCCCTTTGAAAATACCTAGCTACTCTACTGAATTGGATCATTGTCATTGGGGCCCGCAAAGCATATTCTGCACAGGGCCCGAAATACCCTAAGACCGGCACTGCCTGCAAGTAGCCTATAATGTTATGACAGCAAATCATATCTGCCTATACTGTAGTGTTGGACAGTTTTAAAATATTTCCAAATTTAGCTTATTGGGTTTAGACACTAGTAACCTACAGTGCTCACAATAGGTCGCCTGCATACATTATTTGTCATCCAACAATAAGTCTCTGTGTCAGCTCATGAAATCAATTTGCTTATTTATTTCCTTCTGCTATTTTAACTTAATTAGATAAAAAAAAAAGGTAACTTAAGTTTAACTTATGTTATTACACAAAGGAATATAACATAATTAAAATAAATTTAAACATTTTTGCTACATGCCGAAAGGTTTGAGTTTATTTAATTTATTTTAATTATGTTACATTCCTTTGAGTGATAAAATATGTTAAACCCTTTGAAGTTACTTTGTTTGTCTATTATGGTTCAACAAAGCCAACTCTCTTCCAAAGCTTTATTATAACTTGCTTACTGTTATTAACCTTATCTGAATTACAGGATACTACACGGAACTTAAGAGAGACACCATGCTGAGTGTGAACACTACTGCAAAGGCAAACGTTTTCACTACTTTAATGGAAATTCTAAAGTTATTAAAAACATTACCAAATTGCCAATGGTGTTGTGAGGTTACAAGGCAGATTCAATTGCATGCTTTTGTGGCAACAAGCCCCAAACAGTATACTATCTTCTTATGCAACAAGTGGGATCTTTCAGCATACAGCACAACTATGCCACAAAAGATGCTTCAATTTGAGAAGTATCAACAAAATTTCAACATTTCAATAAAAGAAGGCGCGTGCATTAACGCTTACATAATTTACCAGGAGTGATAATTCAGCAACAAATTTTCTTGTCCAAAATTTTAACACCCGCAATTACAAGCAACAGTGACTCCAACGCGTCTTCGTAGCTAACCGATTTTCGTTTTTTAAAAACAACATATGTCATGATGGTTTGTCTGACTTATCAGCAGTGATGGGCATTATCGGCGATAATTTATCGGCGATAATTATCGGCGATAAATTTTTATCGCTTATCGTTATCGCTTAATTATTTTTTCAGTTATCGTTTATCGTTATCGCCAAAGGCAATATTTGATTATCGCCGATAATTAATCGCCGATAAATGTTATTTCGGATCAACACACAAGTGGAAGGACCATGAAAAGTAATATTTTTACTAGCCACCTAGTTCATGAAACTAAAATTAAAACCAGTTTTTCTTCAGTGCCTGAAGTGTGTGTGCACAGGTCGTTGTCATGGTAGGGGCACGCCCCCTGCAGCGACGGCCCTGACAGCACAATAAATCTTAGAGTTGCAAATTGCAATGCAACAAGTCTCTTGTTGTTTTGCTGCAATCGTCAATCGCGAGTGAATTTTACAATTAAAATGTAAGCGCACAGGCGGTACAAATTCCTTTGAAGCGAAGCGAAAGAAATTGGCAAGTGGTTTATGAAAGTGTCGCAATACGAGGCCGTTTTTACATCGGAAACATGGTCTTTCGCGCCACCATCACTGAAACAAGTCATTGCAGAATATGATATTGCTTGAAGCATTTGACATGCAGACCGATATCACACTTTTTGCATCTTGTAGTAGTTTTTGCATGACAATAGGCGCATCGAGTTGCGTGGTAAAATTATGCTAAATACAGTATAACCTTTCTCATTTACCTATGCTGCATAGCCGAGTGATGAGAGCGCTGGAACGGCAATCGAAAGGGCGCCGGTTCGACACCGCTCATGAGCATACAGTTGCGCATCGAGTTGCGTGGTAAAATTATGCTAAATACAGTATAACTTTTCTCATTTATCTATGATGCATAGCCGAGTGGTGAGAGCTCTGGAACGGCAATCGAAAGGGCAGGACACTTAAAGGCATGGCTGAAGGTGGACATGAAGATTGGCTTCCTTGCCTTCCCGTCCACTTAATCTAAATCTTCAACCATCAGGCGTAAGCCTGGATACGACGACGATTTACCTATGCGACATAGCCAATGCTCAATCAAACATTTTTATTCCCACTATAATAATACGGTGCCTATATTGTAATTTTTATCCCAACAACTCAGCGTTCTGCCATTGCTTTAATGATGGTGTTCACAAAGAAAACAGAAAAATTTATCTGAAATTATCAGTAAATTACGATAATTATGTTATTTTTCTTGAACAAACACGACTAATTTGACAAGCTTGATGTATTTCACAGTATGCACATTTTTACTACCAATAACGCTTAAGATTACTGATAAATTTTCAAGCATTTTGCGTTTTTTAGAATTTTTTTAATTATTGCTGACTTTGCTGTAAACAGCCCTTTAAGTAGAAAGCAAAATACAAAGTTTGGAATTTTTTATGGTATTTTCATTTGATTTAATTATTTTGCCTACCAGCGGCAGTGTAACTCAATTGATAAAAGCATCCAACTGGTATCTGAAGGTATAGTTATAAGCACGGCGGTTACCTCAGTGGTTTGATTCTGGATCAAGAGGTTGAAGATTCGATACCTACTGTCGCTGTTGCGATTCTATTCATGCAAAACTTACAAAAAGTTTTGTCCCTTTACAGTATATTATGTTCGATTTTTCGTCATTTTGATGAAAACAGTTCGTGCTGCATGGGATGGGGCAGCGCTAATCAAGACAAAAAAATTATCGTTATCGGACATTATCGGCGATAATTTATCGTTTATCGTTATCGCTTAACTTTTTTTTGATTTATCGTTTATCGTTATCGCTTTAGGCATTTTTCGTTTATCGATTATCGTTATCGCTTAACTGAAAAATGAGTTATCGCGCCCAACACTGCTTATCAGTCAGCATATATGGGAAATTTGAAACGACAGAGTAAAGTATCTATCATTGCAATGTTTTCTAACCTGCACACAATAGCGGTTCCAAAGAGGGTACGCCACAAAACCGAAAAACATCATGTAAATTTTATTTCGTTTGTTTCATAATTTTTTTTGTTTGCATCCCTCGTTGAATTATATTTCATGATGTTCGGTCCCTAAATCTAGACATTTCTAAAAAAAATGCACTATATTATTCAAAGCATACGCGATAGCATTATCTTTAAGTGTCGGACTCCTTGTTCAGGTTACTGGCTTTTTCATTTTGATTCAAATGGTTTTGATAGGTCAAAGATTTCAATGGTTAATTTAGGTGGTAGCGCTAGATTTGGGTCTGCTATTATGCGTACAAACACACTACGCAAGTAGCGCAGCCTACGTATACAAAAAAAAAACGTTTTTTCCTTGAAAAGTTTTTAAGCGGTTTGTTTCGGCGGGTCAATTGCCCTCTAGATTATAATTGTGATTAATTTATAAACGTTGAATTGGCGTTGTTCCTGTGTTCTACGTGACGTGGCTTGTCTGACCACCAAGACATTCCACATCTGATTGTCGCTTGTCGCGTGCCGGAGCCGTTGTTTCTGCACACCATTTGCCTTTGTGTTGGGATTCAGCATCGGTAAACCAAGCTGGAGGAATGTGTGATTTCAGATTTAAGTTAAATCGTTAAGAATTACACCTGTGTACAAAAACTCAGCTTTTATCTCAACTCACTAAATCAAGTCATACGCAATAAATAAAAATACAAGAAATGATTGCAAGCATGGTTGAGGCAGGAAGAGGAGGGATAGTAGGAAAGCATTGAGCCCCAACTCTTGTAACCACGGTTTAAAAAAATAAGCGGTTTAGATAATAATTTCTTGTATGGCTTCGGGTTGTAGTAAGCAGAGAATCGTCAAAGAGGTATAGTCAGTTAGTTAGTTACCTTCAAGAAGTTGAAATTTACTGCATTTTTATAAATGTTTTCAGATTCCTGATGAGGGCTTAAGTTAAGCCGAAAATGTTTGACTGTTAAACTATTTGTGAATATGTAAAATATACTGTTGTAATGCTTAACCCTGTGGTATTGTTGTGTCTTGCCTGTGTTTGGTACAAAAAATTCAAAGACTCACTTATTAACAAGCACTGCCGTGTGTGCAGCGATCATTTTCTGTCAAGCGATTACAAATGTGATCTAAGAGCAAAGCTACAAAGTTGGCTACCAAACCCAAACACTTTCCCACCCCTGAAGCTGTACCTTCTATCTTTCATTTTTTAACTTTGTAAAAGCCACTGCGAACGCAGTGCCCACAAAACTTGACCGACCTTAGTCTGCATGTGTAAGTACGAACGGGCGTTTGAATAGCAAAGCAAGAAATGAATAAGACGTTGAAACAGGTCAGTGAAACATCGATAGGGTATAAGCAACTCGGAACACATACTTTTGATATATATAAACCACTTGGTTCAAGCCAATTCTTTTCCTGCATTTTTTTCCTATTTTACCAGGCAGTGGATCAACAACTGAAATCTAAGCCAACTCCTCATTCTATAAACCACCTACCCCAGCAGAACCTACACTTTCCAGCGGTGTGAAAGTTCCATAAAACATAAAGCTGTTGTCCACTTTATTACTAAATAATCACTAAAAAAATTGCACTTCAGGTCCCTTTTAAGGTATTTTTTTAATGGTTTGAAAACACTAGCCTACATCATACAGTCTTTTAAACGTGCGTACATGGTGCGTATACTTGCTGTATGTGTCCAATGTCCATACTAGGTACTGCACGTATAATTTTGTTGATTCTAGCCCTTTCAAAAAAATCACGTGACCCCCGAGACACTAAAACAGGAAGTATATTGTGACGCGTTTCACGGGGATTTCCAAAATCGTGTCAGACAACGATTTGTTTAGGCCTACATTCCTTCAGAGCACTGATTTGTTTCTCATATGTTTTTTTCGAAACCAAATGTTAATATTTATATTCAAATAAGATCTATTATTAGGCTATCACAGATTTCACAAGCAAACGATTTTCCCGTATTGTATGTTTGTATTGCAGCATTGAATCGTTCTCTTTTATTATCATACATTGTATATTTGATTGGTCGAACGCTAGTCATTTCTTTTTATTTATACGTTTGATCTCCTTTAAAGTTTGATCTCCTTTAAAGTTTAATCTCCTTTTTTTAAAGACCTATGTTAATAAAACAAAAAACGATGTCCATTTTTTACTCTTTTTTTTCGGAATAAAACCTTTTTCTATTTTAATTTGTCAGTGGAATCCAACTGTTAATTTTTTCTGGATATCCTTTCCACTTTACTAAGGCAAGTTTCTTTTTATTCTTACGAATGATTCTTTCTATTCTGAAAGTGTCATCAAGGGTTTGATTAGTTTTTAATCATTCTTGTTCATAAAACGATCCTGGAATTAACTCTCCACTCAAGTCTTCAATCACAAACGTGTATTTTTAATTTCAACAAATTTTTAAATTTCTTCAGTCCAATTAGGTGTAGGCTATAACCTTTGTCGAAAACCTTTCTTTTGTATTTTCTAATTCGAACAAAGTCACCTACGTTTAATTTTGATTTTCCAAGTGGTGATTGGTCCCTGTATCAATTGTAAGCAACACGACCAGAGTTCGTTTTCAAACTTGCTTCTGCCGGTGTCATTTTTATGGAAGAATGCTTTGTGTTGTATTTTTCTTACAATTCAGGAAGCCAATCTACAAATCGTGTTGAGCTTGTTTCCATAAATCGTTTCCACATTTTTTCCTTTATTGTTCGATTCCATCTTTCAACCAAACTTGATTTTTCTTCATTTTCTGTTGTGTACAAATCGATCTTTGCTTTTGCATGTTGATTAAAAAATTCTTTCCCTTTAGCAACCCAAAGCATTTTTGGTATTCTCCCAGATTGTTTAAAAATATTCTGAAAAGCTTTTGCGACTGTTTCACTTTTTTTGTCCTTTATCATTCCAATAAAATAAAATTTAGAAAACACATCAATTACCATCAACAAGTACCTCACACCATTATTCCACTTGAAAAATTTTTGCATTTCAACTAAATCTGCAGCCCATTTTTCATCAACTTGTTTTGAAAATACTTGACGTCTATTAAATTTTCTCCTTATTAGTTTATGCAACTCTTCAGTTAAACCCTCCTTTTTTATTGTCCTCAAACCTAATTTGTATTTTGTTTCAATTGCTCCTTGAACTAGTTTCTTGTCGAATGACTCTCTGATTCTTTTTGTTTTCGTCTTGGACAAGCTATCTAACATGGATTTATCACATTTTAATTTTCTTGCTTTGTTGTTATTATCCCGATAGCATATGTCATGTTTTAAAGCGATAGCATCAACTTGATCGTAGGGTTCTTGACCTGGCATTGGATTGTCGTTTGCATCTAGTTGTTGATCTAAAGGATTGAACGGACCTGTGTATTTGTGCCTTGGTAGAGTGAAACCACCTTTTGGTCTTGATAATTTTCCGATTGGTGAATGAATATCAATATTTTTACCAACAGAAACAAAACTTGTTTTCGTAGTTCCACAGTTAGCACAAACACATTTTGAAATTAGGTTATATTTTATTTTTTCAATACGCAGGGAAACAGTTTCATCAACAAGTACTCATCAACAAGTCAGATTCATCAACAAGTCAGTTATCATCAACAAGTACAACTATCACAAGATGTATACAGTGACAATCTGCTTTTATTCCGACGTTTCGTCAATCAGACACGACTGACTTCTTGCTTGCACTCAAGTTCAAGAAGTTGAAATTTACTGCATTTTTATGAATATTTTCAGATTCCTGATGAGGGCTTAAGTTAAGCCGAAAATGTTTGACTGTTAAACTATTTGTAAATATGTAAAATATATTGTTGTAATGCTTAACCCTGTGGTATTGTTGTGTCTTATGCCTGTCTTTGATACAAAAAATTCAAAGACTCACTTATTAACAAGCACTGCCGTGTGTGCAGCGATCATTTTCTGTCCAGCGATTACAAATGTGATCTAAGAGCAAAGCTACAAAGTTGGCTACCAAACCCAAACACTTTCCCACCCCTGAAGCTGTACCTTCTATCTTTCATTTTTTAACTTTGTAAAAGCCACTGCGAACGCAGTGCCCACAAAACTTGATCGACCTTAGTCTGCATGTGTAGGCTAAGTACGAACGGGCGTTTGAATAGCAAAGCAAGAAATGAATAAGACGTTGAAACAGGTCAGTAAAACATCGATAGGGTATAGGCAACTCGGAACACATAATTTTGATATATATAAACCACTTGGTTCAAGCCAATTCTTTTCCTGCATTTTTTTCCTATTTCACCAGGCAGTGGATCAACAACTGAAATCTAAGCCAACTCCTCATTCTATAAACCACCTACCCCAGCAGAACCTACACTTTCCAGCGGTGTAAAAGTTCCAAAAAACATAAAGCTGTTGTCCACTTTATTACTAAATAATCACTAAAAAAATTGCACTTCAGGTCCCTTTTAAGGTATTTTTTTAATGGTTTGAAAACACTAGCCTACATCATACAGTCTTTTAAACGTGCGTACATGGTGCGTATACTTGCTGTATGTGTCCAATGTCCATACTAGGTACTGCACGTATAATTTTGTTGATTCTAGCCCTTTCAAAAAAATCACGTGACCCCCGAGACACCAAAACAGGAAGTATATTGTGACGCGTTTCACGGGGATTTCCAAAACCGTGTCAGACAACGATTTGTTTAGGCCTACATTTCTTCAGAGCACTGATTTGTTTCTCATATGTTTTTTTCGAAACCAAATGTTAATATTTATATTCAAATAAGATCTATTATTAGGCTATCACAGATTTCACAAGCAAACGATTTTCCCGTATTGTATGTTTGTATTGCAGCATTGAATCGTTCTCTTTTATTATCATACATTGTATATTTGATTGGTCGAACGCTAGTCATTTCTTTTTATTTATACGTTTGATCTCCTTTAAAGTTTGATCTCCTTTAAAGTTTAATCTCCTTTTTTTAAAGACCTATGTTAATAAAACAAAAAACGATGTCCATTTTTTACTCTTTTTTTTCGGAATAAAACCTTTTTCTATTTTAATTTGTCAGTGGAATCCAACTGTTAATTATTTCTGGATATCCTTTCCACTTTACTAAGGCAAGTTTCTTTTTATTCTTACGAATGATTCTTTCTATTCTGAAAGTGTCATCAAGGGTTTGATTAGTTTTTAATCATTCTTGTTCATAAAACGATCCTGGAATTAACTCTCCACTCAAGTCTTCAATCACAAACGTGTATTTTTAATTTCAACAAATTTTTAAATTTCTTCAGTCCAATTAGGTGTAGGCTATAACCTTTGTCGAAAACCTTTCTTTTGTATTTGCTAATTCGAACAAAGTCACCTACGTTTAATTTTGATTTTCCAAGTGGTGGTTGGTCCCTGTATCAATTGTAAGCAACACGACCAGAGTTCGTTTTCAAACTTGCTTCTGCCGGTGTCATTTTTATGGAAGAATGCTTTGTGTTGTATTTTTCTTACAATTCAGGAAGCCAATCTACAAATCGTGTTGAGCTTGTTTCCATAAATCGTTTCCATATTTTTTCCTTTATTGTTCGATTCCATCTTTCAACCAAACTTGATTTTTCTTCATTTTCTGTTGTGTACAAATCGATCTTTGCTTTTGCATGTTGATTAAAAAATTCTTTCCCTTTAGCAACCCAAAGCATTTTTGGTATTCTTCCAGATTGTTTAGAAATATTCTGAAAAGCTTTTGCGACTGTTTCACTTTTTTTGTCCTTTATCATTCCAATAAAATAAAATTTAGAAAACACATCAATTACCATCAACAAGTGCCTCACACCATTATTCCACTTGGAAAATTTTTGCATTTCAACTAAATCTGCAGCCCATTTTTCATCAACTTGTTTTGAAAATACTTGACGTCTATTAAATTTTCTCCTTATTAGTTTATGCAACTCTTCAGTTAAACCCTCCTTTTTTATTGTCCTCAAACCTAATTTGTATTTTGTTTCAATTGCTCCTTGAACTAGTTTCTTGTCGAATGACTCTCTGATTCTTTTTGTTTTCGTCTTGGACAAGCTATCTAACATGGATTTATCACATTTTAATTTTCTTGCTTTGTTGTTATTATCCCGATAGCATATGTCATGTTTTAAAGCGATAGCATCAACTTGATCGTAGGGTTCTTGACCTGGCATTGGATTGTCGTTTGCATCTAGTTGTTGATCTAAAGGATTGAACGGACCTGTGTATTTGTGACTTGGTAGAGTGAAACCACCTTTTGGTCTTGATAATTTTCCGATTGGTGAATGAATATCAATATTTTCACCAACAGAAACAAAACTTGTTTTCGTAGTTCCACAGTTAGCACAAACACATTTTGAAATTAGGCTATATTTTTTTTTTTGAATACGCTCACTTCCTGTAACACATTTAGTCTTCTTTCGTCCTTTAACGCAATAAGTTCCATATCAGTTTGTTTAATAATAAAATGAAAAAAAAAACATTTTCTATCACATCAGCTCTTCTTCCTTAAAATATTGAATAAACATTTCATTAACTTCACTTGGGTTGTCATGAAAATCTTTTAACATTTCACCCGGCCAGAATTCTTCCTTTATTCCGTTCTGATATATAATAGATACAATATGTCCGTCCGAAAACCAGCTGGGACATGGCCTCTCTAGACTTGCCTCATCAAGGCGTAACCGTTTGCTCACTGGTGTTGGACGCTATGGTGCAGACATGTTGCGCTGGGGCTTGGCAGAGAGTGCTGCTTGTGAGTGGGACGAAATGCAGACGGCAGCCCACATTATCAAGGATTGCCGGCTATACAGACCACCCCATGGTATGGAAGGCCTAATTTCCATCGATGACGACACCAGGCAGTGGCTAACCAACGGATGCCCTGACATATAGCGACAACACGAGAGAAGAAGAAGATAGATACAACAATACCCACACACAATTGAACTCATGTTTTGAATTTGTGAGTCATTGAAAATCGGAATTTCAATCGCGGGAACAAGTTCAAATGAATCAAAGTATTCAACACAATCTGACCCCGGATCGTTAAATACAGAAACCCAATGAGTTCCTATGGTCCTGCAAAGTAATCTTGCGATTTAATAATCATCGATTCGTCATTTTTATGTTTTTTCTGGAAGCATGTCTTTAGAAAACACACCTCTAAAATATACAGTAGAATTCGCCTATAACGGCTTCGTTTATAACGTCAATTCGCCTATTACGTCACATTTCGCTCGGTCCCGGCAGAATTCCTATCTTTTACATACATTGTAGTTCGGCTACAACAGCATCGCCTATAGCGTCAATTCGCATGTAACAGCACCCTTTATTGGTCCCTAGACGTCTTTTGTTCGTTTATAACGTCACTTTAAGCCATCACCTTCACCACGAACGGTCAGTCTTTTAATCCAGTTGGCGCTGCTGCTTGCAAAATGTCTTCCCTTTATTTCGCTACGTCGTTCTCAGCAGGGACTTTAACTAAATTAAGTTCTTTCCCGCGTGAAAAACTATCACGTGTAAAAAGCAGCTCTACAGCTGACCTTTAAACAACTCAAAGCAACAGTTGTACAATGTACGTGCAGTACCGGTACTGTATAAACTAATTAACTTCTTTTTCCCGCGTGAAAAACTATCACGTGTAAAAAGCAGCTCTACAGCTGTGTCAAATCCGTGTCAAAACCGAAACAGCTCAAGATCAATGCCTTTTTTGCTAATAAACAAAGAACTTTTCTACTACTGTATGTAATTGTAACGAGCTGTATTGCGCAAATTTCCTGTACCTGTTACTGTAGGTTATTTTTTTTTAGCAATTTCTTTGTTTATTATATTTTCTGCGTGCCTTTTGTCAGTTTGGTGGTACACAGTAACCCTGATTGGATTATACACCTCTTTCTTTAATCAAAAGACAGTTGTGGAATAGTTTGTGGTAGTTCGTCTATAACGTCAATTCGGCTATAATGTCAGTTTTTGCAAATCCCCTAGAGGTGCCGTTATAAGCGAATTCTACTGTAGTTGCTTTTTTATCATTCTTTCAATATCAATATTGGAAAGTGGTTTCATCATCATTTTCAATTTTTTGAACAGCTTTGCTGGTTGCTCCATGAATTGCACCCGTTGCAGCAGCCAAACCCAAAGTTGGTAAGACTTTTTTTAAACAGAGCACTGAAAATCCCATCTCCAAGCTTTTCCATCTGAGTTTTCGACATCTTCAAGTCCACACCTTGGTTTTGTATTCTTGCTTTCTCAATTTTTATGATCTGCCTCTCTGTTAGCAAAAGTGATGCATTTCTTATTCCACGCAGTCTTGTAGAAGACAAATGAATTGTATACTCCTTGTTTCTTTTGCCCAGCAGAGACAATTTTTATTTTCTGATTTTCTGACAAATTCAAATCAAATTTTAAATTACACATCTATTACACACGAGAAAATTATTAATCATCATCATAAAATCAAACCAAGAATCGGTATGTTCTTGAATGGAGAGTTTTCCCTAAGAGAAACCTGATCCATGAATTGGTTGTGGAAAGTAATGTGGAGTCCCAGACCTGGTTCCGTGTAGTTTCAATCCGTTCCATAGAAGATTTGGTAAAATTGCTCCAGCGAGACTTGCCAAAAGAGTCCCAAGAAATCCTCCTTATTTTAGAAGCTATATTTGAATAATTTAATTGTTACTGCGGTTCTTTTCTTTTTCGCGGTGTTTATCTGTTTTACCTGTGTTTTTACAGAGTAGACGTTGATAAGGAGAATCAGCGTTGTTTGCTTGGTTTCTGAAATTACCACCGAGAGTGAATTTTAACTCAATGTCTGCTGGGGAGTTCTTCAACCGATCATTGCGTTTGGAGACGTCAAAATGATGAATTGGATACAAACCTGCCCAGTCTTCCACACTTAACCCTATTTCCTGTGACCCTTTTTCGCAAACTGACTTGCGGAGGGGGGGGTCGGTCCGACACAGGCACTTTAAACGCAAATAACTCATAAACGGCTTGACATAATTCAATCAAACTTTCACACAATACAGAAAAATTATCTAGGAATACATAACCATTAACATTTTTTGCTTAATGCTGATAGGTTGTTACCAATAGGTATTTATTTGAAGGTTGATCATATTTTATATTTTGACTTTTGAAATAGTGTCTTAATCACCGCTTAATTAAGTGTGACAGGCTCGATCTTTTGTATTGGGACTAATCCTCCGCAATAATTATGACGCTCTTTGCGTGCTACTTGCGTAGTATCGTTTGCTTGTTGATTTGCCTGAGGCGTTGCAATTTCTTTTGTCTAGTTGATACTTTGTAGAACCATAGAGAAATAAAACAAAGTAACTGATACTTTGTTTTTGATAATCTTATAGCTTCGTTATATGGCTATTTGAAATTTTGAATGAAATGTGGGCTACTGCATGTAGTGTTGAAAAACGCCAGTGCCATCGAAAAACATTCTTGTTTTAGGTTTTTGTCAACATTATGGTGAAAACTTTTTGCAGGCTATTCCTAATTTTGAAAATTACCTTTCTTTTCATCTTTGTTTGAATAATAAAATTATTGCGGCAATAAAAACCTTTTTTTATTGTAGGAATGCAGCACTTCTTTCATCGATGATAAAGTATTTCCAATATAAAATATTTTAGTAAACATTTTCATTTGCGTATTATATAGCCTAAATAACTTTCGCAGTAGATGCTATCTTCATAAATTTTTGTTGTTACCTTCTACATGACAGTACAATAAGAGTATGCAAAATATAGTTGTTCTTGTATTCAACAAAGACACATTCAAAGCAAAAGCTAAAAAAGAAATTGCTAAATTGTTTGTATATACTGTACTTGTAGCTTGTTTTTAGTTTTGACAGTTTGGACACTGTTGCAGAGCATGTTCGGAACACACAGCCTTGCCACAAGTTTCACATTGATTTTTGGGTTTGTTTGCGTTATCCTTTCGACTCTTTTGGCCCGGTCCAGAAGCTTCACTACAGCAAAACCCGCAACGTCTGCGAGTTTGTGATTTGTTTGGAAAAAGTTTTCGCTCCGTTGCCGAGGTTGTTGCAGTCACAGAACGATCAGTTTCCCCCAAAACAATGCGCATTTTACTTGCAATTACAGTGCGCAAACCTATCGTTGGTCTGCGCTGCACTTGAGGCAATATCAATTGCATGGCTAAATCCCATCCACAGTCGAACGAATTAACTTTTCTCGGATCGCTGTGGGTGTTCAAGCAAAGCAAACTGCTTGCATTTACGCGGCATGTATCAAGTACATAGGAGAATGCTGGGATTGTCCAACGTTTTGATTTGGTTTTTGTGGAGTATTTGGCCATTCGTTGATCTACAATATCAGTTCCACCTTTTGTGAAATCATAAAGTTTGTATATTGCTGGTTTTTTTTTGATGTCACCTTTGACGGTACCTACAAGTGGTTGAAGAGTAGATAACATCAACACATTTCGTAAACCCGTGCTTTTTGTTTTTACGACGTATGAGTGCAGAACTAATTTCTTTTTTTCTGCTTCCCAAAAGCATTTATACGAATAAATGGCACGTCCAGCGGTTTGTTTTACTTGTGATGGAATACCTTTTCTATTAGCTTGGAGTGTTCCAACACAAGTAACATTGTGTGATAGAAGCCATTGGGCTAGTGGAATGCTTGTGTAGAGGCGATCAAACGATATGTTCCTTCCTTGCAGGTCCACTTGATGTTGAAGTTTTGTTACCAAATGCTTTGTGACGTTTTCTGTTCCATATATATAAAATTCGCTTGAGTCGTCTTCTGGTTTTCCACAATATGGCAGTGAAGCGAATGTGAAACTATACCGTACCGCGTTGACTGATTTGAATAGCAACCCGTATTTAGCCGGCTTGTTCGGATTGTATTGTTTGAAACCAATTTGATTTCGCATTGGATATAAAGTTTCGTCTATTGACAACCATTCATCTGGTATCACATGTTTACCACAGTTTTCGTTAAAAATTTCAAAAAAGTCACGAAAGGCAGCAAATCTGTCTTTTATCCATTTTTCTCGTCTTTTAGATGCGTCGTCAAATGTTACGCAGGCATGCAGAAAATCAAAACGTTTTTGGCCCATTGTAGCGCCAAAAACCGGATGGCCTGTAATCGAGGAAAACAAAATTCTTGTGTCGTGATGGTTGAGTCCCAGGAGGCCACGCATATAGACTAAGCCTATAAAACTTAACATTTCAGTTTCGTCGGTATTGTGAAAATGAGTGTACCTGCAGTCCTGTAAAACAGAAGGAGGCAATGCTCTCCGTACTGCCTGAATTCTTTCATTGGTACGTTCGATAATCATTTTCAGCATAGACAAACTAAAGAAAAGCTCCCACGCTGTCTTGATGTTGTTAGCTGACTTGGCACTGTCCCGAACACCTGGCGTATCAGTAATAACGGCAGATCTTGGCTGACGACCAATATTCCTAGGTGGTACAGTTGACCATACGATTTCTTTTTGTGGACCATTTTTACGAGAACCCTTTTCAAGCACTCCGACACACGATTCGTGCTGTGTCGTCGAATGCGGATCGTAGTTGTTCATGTCAAGGGCTGATTCAATGTCATAAATAGGTTTTTTGTTGGTCGAAGTTGGTTCACTATTTTCATTTGCAGTTTCTTCATCATCTTGGAAAATTGCTGTGGAATCATGAGCAGCGGTTTCATCCTCGTTGTCTTCACCACTGTCGTTTTCCAAGTTGCCGATATCTCCCAAATCCTCATCCAAAATTTGATTCAAGGCTTCGTCAATATTGTAATAGTGCGTTGCCATGACAATAACAATTTAATTTCGTGCTAAAATAGGGTTGCGGGTAGATGACAATACTATAGATCTGACAAAAAGCAACAATGAAATTATTCATGTAGCCTACTTATGGTATTGTTCTAAACAACAAATAATTAAAAACAAATTTACTAATAGGCTGCATTTTTTAGGCTGTGACCGATTTTTTCTTTTTCTAAATTCTACCTGAAAATCCTTAGAATGATAACATGTCCTGACTAAATTGAAGCTTACAATATTCTTTGAAAAAATGCCTCAGAGAAGGATGAGAGGCTAGTTTAGCTGTAAATATATCTTATAACATTTTTTCTAATAACTACTGTAAGGTTACATTATTGTGAAACAACTTTCTATAGACTTACATTGAAATACAAACTTTCTATCGGTTTATATATTCTCAATCGATTAAAATATATACTCAATTGATCAATGCATAATATATCTAAGCAACATATTTCTGAAATATGTATGACATTCATTTTGCAGAACGAGGCAAAAAATTCCTAATACTATAGGTTATAACAACGAAACGTAGTTACTCTCAACTCTAGTATCTACGTACACGTTTTATCAGAGCATGCAGAGCAAATGCACTTTATTTGCTTGTTTCAAAATAAATTAGCCAAAAAGATTGAACAGCTTGCTGGTTCAATTTTTTGCTTCTCACAAATTTGGGTAGGTTTTATAGTAAATGGATTACATCTTTTTATGTATGGAAATCACAGCTGGAAAGCGATTACGGTACTCTTACGACTTGTTTCCCAATCAATTAAAATTTCAGCTAAACTGAGAAGAACCGAAGCTTCAAAAACCATTGTACGTTTGTTAGGTTAATTAGCAGCCTATTGTCATGAAAGAATAAATTATAGCAAAATTCACAGTAAGAAACCTTTGTCATACAGGATTGTAGACCAAAATTAATTGAAAATAAACTAGTTTTTGTTTTTAATTCAAATAGGTTAAAAAATTTCATTATTTGTCTTTTAGGATGATTAAATGTTTGACCTACTTTGAAAGACAAATTGAATGAGATATTAGTGATTTTTTGTGTGAGAATTCTATTTCAAGTCGATTGTCCTACATTTCAAGGATTGTTTCAACAATTATTTCAGGTGCCATAAAAACAATGACAGCAACCAAGCCGCCCTTATCTACTGCGTGACAAACTCAAAGTCGTGGCATAACGATACGAAAAAGAAACATTTAGCAAGATATCAAATCTTGCAAAAAAATCTTTTTTAGGCTGATTGCCATTGTCGTACAAAAACAAAAAATCTCTAAAGTTTTGACTTTTTTCTTCGGCAAAATTGAAGGTTATTGATATTTTAAAAATGCACGTTTGTGTCTAAACGATTGAAGTACCTTTTTTCATGTTGTCAACTAGATTTGCAAGATATCGCTTTCTACATTTTTTCTATATTATTGGACACGCATTTTCTGTCAAGCTATTTCTTACGCATTAGAAGATTTCTTTCTCTTCAAATTTTGAAATATCATTTTAGATGCAGTTTGCGGTTGACGGAGTTACTGCAAAAGCCTTCTTCCGTAATATTGATACACACCCAAAAAGGCGCATAAACGACTGCTGGCTGATAGATCACGTCACAATACGTCATAACGATGTTTTTCCGAACCAAAGACCCAGAAAAACAATTTTTGTTGTATATTAGTTCAGACGTCTGCAGACGTTGAATCAATGAAAAAAAGTTATTTGCTAATTGGAAACGAAGTGATTGCTGTTCCCTATGTGCAAACATTTTGATAAAAAGTAATCAAGTTTTGGCCACAGCTTTCTGGTCCACTTAGGCTACTCTGGTCAATCGACTCACGGGCAAATAGCTTATACACTGAAGTTGTTTTGTGTAAAGTCTTGCTTGTGAAAAATTCAAAGTAAAAGCGCATAAAAACTATAATTGGTATCATCGCGAAGTATCAAATAGCTGTGAAAATCACTTCGAGCAGTTGTTTGTTATGATTTTCATTTTTCATTATGCAAACCAAGGTGAACCTCAATATACATATTTTATGCCAAACCATAAAAATCGTTTTTATTTTTTTTGTAATTAGTTGCATAAGACAAGGAAAACAATCCGTATAAAAAATAATTCAATTCAACATATTTTCCTTACTTTGTCAGATATGCATTTTGTGTAACAATGCTTTAGAAAAATTGCTGAGTATGGTATAGCGTTTGAGATGCCGTCATAGAATGCAACTTTACCATTGATGGTGTTATTACAAAAGCCAATCTTTTGTCATGGAAATGCATTCGAAAACAAAAAGGCACAAAAGCGACTGACTGATAGATTACGTTACAACAACGAGGCATTGATTTCAGATTCTTTCAACACAACAAAAAACTTTGCTCTAAATGACATACACGTTCAAATTTATTGAGAAAAATGTATAGGCTTATACGGTTTTGAAGTAAGCATTGGTGAAAATAAGCTTTTGAAGACCAACAAAAAGTTTGAAATGATTGAGTTGGTCCTAATAGTGTTTCTGATAAGATATATCAAAACTTTTGAAGCCTTGTAGACAAAAAATAATTGTGTAATGTCTCAAGCACCTGCAAAATTACCATTTAGGTAAAGATTCAATGTTCATACAATATGTGAAATGTTAGTCAAAGCACAATAACGTAGCTGCGCATGTTTTTTTCACAAAAGCCAAGCAGTTTAGATAGCCGATATCAAGTATTCTTCAATCTTTGGTTTTTATAAAAAATTTAACAACATCTATAAATATTTATGTGAATATAAGTGTACCGGTACATACGGAAGTTTATTTGCGGATCAAGAACTCACTTCTCGTTGCTTTCCGAAAAGAAACTGTAATATCTGTGCATATAACACTTTTATTAGCACCAAGCCGTTCGCACAGTCATTCACTTACATGAGACAAACTGCTGGTCAGGTGACCTCAAGTTCAATGAATACACGTGGAAGGCATTCAACCGTAATAAAATAATAAAGCAGTGTTGCAGGGGTTGGCTATATATAGAACAGAAACCAACCAGAAATTTGCTACATCAGTCGGTTTGTTTTATGAGATGAACTGAGTTTTGTCAAGAAATTTTCCTAAGGCTTCTTTCTATAAGTTAGAAACAAAATGCATTAGCCATAGAAAACAATGTAAAATGACATCTTTTTCAGCATGGCCAATCTTATGCTCTGATAATTTCAAAGAAACTCAGATGTAATTAAAAGATCAGTCAAAGCAACTCAAAACTCGAGTTTGCAAACAAAAGGCGGAATCATTACGGTTGAGTGCTTTACAACAAAGCCAACTCATGAGATATCTGCGTCGCAGACCACGCACTGCGGCGCTCAGTAATCCTATTAATCCGTATAATTTGAAAACAAAAGGGCTAGCTAGTAGCTAGCTAAAATATCAGAGTATGTTATGAAAATCATGCCATATCTCTAAAACTATAGACAATAGCAACGTCATTTAAATCGGAACAAATACTTGAATAATTTTTAGGAAAAGTCAAGAAATTTCAAAGGTGTGGATTGCGTAGTTCTTTAGTGATATTGCTTTGAAAAGCGCCAAGTCCCACCCGACCCCCCCCCCCCCACAGGACAAAGGGTTAAAGTGCCTCTGACAGGTAAATAAATTTGCGAAATTTACCTAAGATACCAAAAAGGTGACACTAAAAAACTTCCCTGACCAGAAAATTGTAAAAAATATCAACAGGCTACTAAGTTACACGCTTGCAAACTTTCGTTGACATCGGCGATTCTGACACTCATTTTTTTGCGAAAATAAAAACGGCAACATCTCTGTGACGTCACCGTAAGCTGGAAGGATACATCTGTGGTGACTGGTGACTTGGTTAGGTATAGTACGGCTACTGCAAAACGTGAATGTGTTGGGCTCTGTTGGTCTAAAGCATGTGCAAATTAAGAATTACCGAAATAGAAAAGTGAGCTTACTATTACTACCAGGTTTTGATCAAAAAGGTTGAGTTTATTTTTTTATCAAGTAACAGCATCTCAATTCAATTGAAATTGCAGTTTCATAGGGCTACAATTTTGATACTTTTTTATTTGTTCTAATCTGGCTATAGCCATTTGCAGTGTAACAACAGTATCTCACAAACAGTAGGCTACCTTTAATTTATGGTTGAGGCAATGCCTAAAAATTGTTGTTCATGTGTATTGCTGTATTTAAAAATATCTATCCAGAATTTCCTTGCCAACTGAAAGTATTAAATGCAATAATTCTCATTGTTCAGATGCTTCTCATGTTGCCTCAATAGACTCTTTCTATAATATATATTATAACTGATGGTCTCAAAGCAGCTTCTGATAAAATCTTTGTTGATGTAAAGAAGAAATGTAACATATTTTCTGTTCCTGGTTGGAATAATCGTGTTAAGCAAGCTCATGCTACTGCCAGAGAAAGTTACATCATGTAGGTAAAAAATGGGAAACAGTGAAATGGTTACCTATATAAGTTGGTGCAGAGCAAACAAAAGGAGTTTAAAAAAGCCTTTCACCGTTGTTTGTAATCATGCCTCTGAACAACATAGAGCAAATGTGCTTGCCTCAGCACTCAACTTGGACAGCTCACATAAGTCATTTTGGCAGAAAGTAAAAAAGTCTACTTGCAAAAAGAGTTCTCTTCCTGTAAATGTTGGTGGAGCAAAAAGTCCTGAAGCAATTACTGAGATGTGAAAACATCATTACAGCTCCTTGCTAAATTCTAGCAAAACCAACACTGAAAAAGAATTTGTTAACTCATGTATATATTTCTTCTAGGGATAAATATTACAACTTTTGTTGCAACATGGACACAATTGGTTCCTTGCTTGTCAAACTGACATTAAACCGCGCTGCTGGTGCTGACAAAATTTCAGCTGAACATATTGTTTATGCTGATTATTCGTTTTTATATTAGTGTACCTTGCTTTTTAATATGTGTCTTAGTCATGGCACTGTACCAAATTCTTGCTTGATAACTGTCTTAGTCCCAATTGTAAAGAATTTGAATGGCGACATTCAAGATTAAGGTAACTATAGACTTATTGCTCTAGCCACAGTAATCTCAAAACTGTTTGAATGTTTTATTTGAATCATCTATTGCCTTTCTTGAATACCAGTGACAATCAATTTGGGTTTAAGTCTGGTCATAGTACTGACATGAGTGTTTTTTATTAAAACAACCAGTGTCCTCTTATATCAGTCATGACACTCACTGTATATTCTGTCTTTTTGGATGCTTCAAAAGCCTTCGACAAAGTCAATCATCATTTATTGTTTAAAACGCTTATCACACGTAACGTGCCTACTGCCTATCTGGTTTGTTCGCTTATTGGAATACTGGTGACCTTTGTGCCTTTATAATAAAAAAACCATGCAAGTGAGGTGGGAAGGTCACCTGTGCCAATCATTTAGGCTACTGTGTCCAACGGAGTCTGACAAGGTGGGGTGTTCAGCCCCTATCCTTTTGCCGTATATATTAATCAGCTTTCTTATGTCAATAAAACAAAAGTTGGTTGCTATGTTGGCAACTCTTGTCTAAATCATATTATGTTTCCTGATGACATTTGCTGCATCTCGCCTAGTTTGTGTGGCTTTAAAAATTTGTTAGATGTTTGCCACAAGTATGCCGTTGAACATGAAATTACTTTCAATTCTAAAAAGTCATTTGGTATGTTATTCTCCCCAAAAAACGTTTATCTTTTACGTGCTCCTCTGCTACATCTAGGTAAATCTGAAATTGTGTTCACAGACTCTATAAAATACCTGGGTGTATTTATTGATAGTTCTCAGATGAAAATTATGTTTCAAGGCAAGTACGCTCTCAGTATTGTGCTGCAAATAATGCAAAATCTCAATTTTTCTAAATGCTCACCCACTGTAAAAAACAGTTTATTTCGTTCTTATTGTATGTTGTTTTACTTATCCAAGTTGTGGAACAAGTTTAGATCTTCTAGTATAAAACAATTACGTGTTGCTTACAATGACTCTTTCAGAATATTGCACAATTTGCCTCGTTAGGTCAGTGCCCGTGAATATCAAGTAATGAATAATGTAACTACGTTTGATGCTTTATTGAGGAAAAAACATGTTTTCGTTTATTAACCGATTGCATACACTCCTCAAATCGCTTTATATCAGACATGATGTCATCTGATTGTTTTTATCGTTCTGAATGCTTTCAATTCTTCCAACGCTCATTGTATGTAAATTTGTAACAGTAGATAGCCTATTTAGTGAGCTTTTAAACCGACGGCATCCAAGGTGGCTCTCTGTGATCTTTGTGCATTTTCAGCTTGTGTATTACAGTATTTCGTTGTTTTGTTTTCGATGTGGACAGCTTTGTCTGACGCAAATAAATAAATATGTGACAGTGTCAGTGACAAAGATCGTGTGTTTTCTTTTCACGCTTTCCCACAAAACAAGGTGCTGAGAAGAAAATGGTCGAAGTTTTCTTCAAGTGTTCGAAAGTAGGATGGGCCATACAAAACTAGTCATATATGTTCTCTTCACTTCACTAAAGATGATTTTGTTAATACCACTAAAGTAAAAATGGGCTTGAGCAAACTTTACATTTTGAAGAAATCTGCCATAGGCTACCATCTATAAAAGCAAAGATGCAACCTGTTGCTGATGATGATTTCAGCACTTCTAAACAACAACTTTTACAAAAACGTACCCTTGTACAGGTAAACTAGGCTTTTACATGTATAGACTCTGCTATGTACGTACTGAGGGCACATCATGAGAGAGAGAGAACTTTTATTTATTTTTGAATAGTGATGATGAATTTAATATGAATGATGATTCGTACAATTTCTTCATTTTTCACTTCAAGTATATTTTAGGTTTTGTAGGAACGTATCCAGTACAGTTTTATTAAACTGTAAAAAACAACAGATCTTTGAAAAAAGCAACCGCTTGTATGATACCAACTCCGACTAAACTGTGATCCAGCAATTACATCTAGGAAACGTATGTTTCATCCGTCGCTAAGAACGCCGACTTAGGATGACGTAATACCACCAAAGTCATCCCAGAGCAGTGAAATATGGAGTTTCGCCTGTGGTGGCGCTGCGGAGCCGTCGTTTGATGTAAATTACGCCCTAACCAGTCGAGCTACGAGGTTAAGGTTAAAAAGTTCGCTAAATATGATTCTGCGCAAGGAAATGCTTTAAAAAGTTACTATACTTGGATCCAACCTGTCAGGGGCACTTTAACTGCGAGTCTGTGTCCGAGTCCTGGTATTTGTTCGCAGCATCCATGAAACTCATATACGATCTTGTGTAGCTTCTGTTCCCTGGATTGAAATTACACTCAAATTCACGTTCAGGATATTGTTGAGAATTGATCATACAACTGATTCTTCACAAGTTTGCTTTGTCGAAAACCATATTGTTCATGTTTTGATTCATCTCGTTCTGCTGATTGAAAGGCAACAAAAATGTGTCGAGCAAGTTCAGACCCTGACTGAGTTGTGATTCTCCATGTTGTGTTTACATGAGTTGCTTGAAATTGTTTTTGATACACTTTGATTTGTTTAAAATATAAGTTTTTTAGATGACCTTGTCGAGTTCAGTTTGCATTTCTAGATTTGGAACCACTTTTGGCACCCAAAGACTCATGTGACTGATGTTAAACTTCCCATCTGTGACTCCTACTGCTTTCATGATTGCATTCGAAGCCAGATTTTTTCTTAAATTTAATGTGTGTTTGACCCCTCGAAAAACTTTGTCAATATCTCTGCAAAATCCGAAAATCTGTGACAGCGGGTGGAGTACTTGGACTTGTTTGTTTCCCGTTGTGATTTTTTGTCTAGCTGTAAATCATCGGTTTGCAACTGCATTCTTGTTGATTCTTTCAATTATCGCTTTAACACCATCTCTTATAGCAGCTGGGTTTGCATCGTCTGCGACAACACCAACTAAATTTGAACAATAGGACTTGCTCCAGCGTTTCCAGTGTCCCGAAACCAAAAGAAATTTGAGGCTGTTGATCTACTGTAATCATCTCTCTCTTGGACTACTACCTTAACGCGGTGAGAGAGTTTCAGTGCCTCGATGACCTCTAGAGCAGTACTAGCAGGAGCATCTGCTCCTGGTAAGGTCACCCATGCCAGGTTGGTCGAAAGGTAGAGGCCAGACAAAACGTAGTCCCTCGACCAGGGCAGGAGAGCTCTCTAGTCCAGTAAGACTATCTCCTAGTGATGGTGTCACAAAATCAAACCACTCTCTTCCAACCTGCCATGAGTCAGCATGGAAGCAGTACGGCTCGTGAAATCACATGGGTAAAAACAAATGAAATCAACACAGCACCGAAACCCGAATCTCTCAGATTTTAGTGAAAATTACATGATTTGAAGCCCTGTAACAAAAAATCATTTTCCCAAAATTTTGTCTTTCTACGTCAAGTACTTTTCGAGATAGAGTGATTTGAAATTTTAGTCATTTTCACCACTTGATGGCGCCATTTTTCACATTTTAACCCATATCTCGGCCAATTTTCATTGTAGACACATGGTTGATAGCTCATTTAAAAGGTAATTTTAAGCTCTACCAATCTATCTAAAAATAATGAAACTTTATTTAATAATGAAAGAGGAATGTTGTGTTCTTGGTTGTAAACTTCCGACAAGCATAGCAAAAATATATATTTTCAAAATCAAAATTTTTTTTATTTTTTTTTAAATTTGATTCTTCTTCTACAGCCATGCAAAATATTGTGTTGTGTTTTGACCATTCTGTGTGTTTTTCAATCAATTCATTTTCCTTGCTCTAACAATTCACCATAGTTTGCTCTGCATGACATTGTATATAGCCTATTAGGATGCATTGTATAGCCTATCTTGTCTGTACTGTAGCTATCTTGAAAGGACACTAGGCAAGGGGCATGCATGGTATGTGGATTTCAGGTTGTCATATACAATGCAGTGTGCCTTCTAGATTCTAGAATCTTGATCTACTGAAACAATGTTTGCTTTCTACTACAAAACTATCAGTCAGATGTAAAAATATATTACCTATTGGCTATTGCATAGTTTGCGCTGGTTAAGCCAGCATAAAATCGATAGCCATGATGTTTGGCAACGCATTAAATACGGTTGTGTTCTTTCCATCGTGCAAACAGTGCTTCAAAAGTTAATTTGAATCATTTCTTTACAATAGTTAGCTACAAACACCTACTTGCCCGCCTAGCTTGCAACCCTGCTCAGTGCTCAACCAAAATGTTTTCTTGGACTAGCCTATGCGATAAATGTAGTCATATCAATGACCTTAAACGTATGATCACGGAAATATTTGAAGAAAACCTGCTCGTTGATTCAATCACATACAAAGCATGGTTGTCTGTTGAAATAAATAAATAAAACAACTGAACTGTTGACCGCACACATTTGGAAACCTTAATAGACCCCTAGACAAATTTGTAGAGAGCCTGTTGGAAAAACTATGGATCCTTCAAAGACATGATTTTATAGCTAAGCAACAATCTGCAAGTTTGAAGCAAATGAAACAACAAATTGATGGCTCTGTTATAATTTTGGATGTTTTTGCTGAAAATTACTCTTTTTTTGTACAAGATGCTGCTCAAAGTTATCATTGGACATGAACAAATATGCAGGCTACCGTTCACCCATTGTAATTTACCACAATTTCCCTACTGCTGAAGATCCATCTACAGTACCTCTCTGAAACACATTTGTTTGGCCCTAATTTCTGATACTCTTCAACACAATGCACTGTTCACACCTTTCAACGTCATCTATTCAAATATTTGCAATCTTTTAAGTTTCTTGTAAAACAGGCAATCTATTTTACCATCACATGGAAAAGGCCGCTGTGATGGAGTAGGAGGTACCATAAAACACTTGGCTGCCAAAGCCAGCCTACAAAGAGTATCTGATGACCACATTCAAACACCAACGCAACTTTTTGTTTGGGCAGAAAAGAGCTTAACAATTATAATAAGTGAAATGTTTGTATGTTGAAGATGAAGAAATTAAACGACATGCATCGGACCTTGAAGAAAAGTTTTCCTATGCAAACCCGATTCCAGGTACACAAAAATTACATTTCTTTGAACCACTGACGAAATCTACTGAGAAGCTGATAGTCAAAGAATATTCATCGTCATCCAATTTTTCCACCGTAACAATCAACAACAAACACAGTTCAAAAATTTTACAATGGGAAGAAATTACCTCATATATATGTTACTATGGGTATTGTGTGTATGAGAAGAATTGGTGGCTAGCATATGTTTAGAAGAAGTTCATGAGTAATGACGAGCTTGAACTAAAATTTCTGCATCTACATTCCACATGGTACTGTATCATCATATTCATTGCCAAGAAAAGATGGTGTTCTGATAGTGCCACGCAATTCTCTATTTTCATCAGTGGATCCTTAAACTACTGCAAGCTCTGGAAGGACATATTCCCTCACCAACAACGAGTTGTTGCATGCCAAACAGATGCTAGCTTTAAAAATTCAATTGCAACTTGAACAGTGAACTAACGTGTAATGCAGTGTTCCCACCAAAGTCAGTTATTTAGGTAAAATATGTATTTTAAGCAATATTCTAGGACTAAATCTAAAAGTTTTAAAGGTTTTGTGCAACTTAGAACTTTCATTTGAAATCAATCACCAAATCAATTCTGTTGATTAGGAGGTGTGTCTACGTCATTTGGTGGGCATAGCCCTATACAGTCCCGGTACTTTCTACTTTGCATGCAAATTAACAGTACGATCACGATAACAAAGATTCAGTGTTCGTACTTTTGGCATACTGGTACTCGATTTTCGTGGTTTAAAATGAAAGTTAATGCATTGCTATGAAATAGCTGCTGCTTGGAATTTGTGCCAGAACTTTTGTT
The DNA here is from genome assembly GCF_918807975.1 of Aplidium turbinatum. NCBI lineage: Eukaryota > Metazoa > Chordata > Ascidiacea > Aplousobranchia > Polyclinidae > Aplidium > Aplidium turbinatum. The sequence goes on from NC_137472.1 coordinate 55,679,497, forward strand.
TTCGCGATAATGTTACAATTTTGCATGCAAAGTATAGAGCCATGCCCACCCAATGACGTAAGCACACCTCCTAATCGCCAAAATTGATTTGATGATTGCTTCCAATCAAATAAAGTTGCATAAGTTTCATTGGCATGTTTGTAAAGTGTGGATTTTTTGGTATTTTATAAACTACAGTTAGCTTTGAGTGGATTTCCCCTGTAACAGAAATTAATATTATTAAAACCTTGGAGGGAACACTGATGTAATGTATGTATATTGCACATTTTTGACTTGTTCAAATAAAGTGACCAGCTTTTACTGTTTGGATATTTTTTTAGTAGTCTAGTAGCGAGTTATGTCCACTAAAATTATTTATATTTGCTTATAGTTAACCTCTGAAGGTAACGGTGGACAATGTCATTGCTTAATCATGAATTTTTATCATTATATCTTGGCTATTGGATTTCATCTTTAGAACCTACAAAAAGCTATGTTGTATAATATTATTTAAAGATTTCCTGACACACGCAATACAAACTGCTACAGTAGCCAACTTCATTCCTCAAGCTGAATTTGAATTTTTCAAAATGTTGCAGCATTGCAAAAATATAGAAATAATTTAAATCATCTGCCTCTGTATAACTCCCAGTCTCTTCTTGCTTAATTATATCAAAGACACACTGTATGAAGAGTTGAAGACCTCCTCTTCATCGACGTTGTACTTATTTATAATTAAGATATCTCAGCATTTAGCTTGTTACTAATTCCCATGTAAGTTATCCTGCAGATACGTATAAAAAAATTAGTAAGGATAAACAAAACAAAAAAAATTGACTAAGGAAAATAAAATTATTAAAAAACACACAGAATGGTCAAAACACAACGCAATATTTTGCATGGCTGTAGAAGAAGAATCAAATTTTTAAAAAAATAAAAAAAAATTTGATTTTGAAAATATATATTTTTGCTGTGCTCGTCGGAAGTTTACAACCAAGAACACAACATTCCTCTTTCATTATTAAATAAAGTTTCATTATTTTTAGATAGATTGATAGAGCTTAAAATTACCTTTCAAATGAGCTATCAACCATGTCTCTACAATAAAAATTGGCCGAGATATGGGTTAAAATGTGAAAAATGGCGCCATCAAGTGGTGAAAATGACTAAAATTTCAAATCACTCTATCTCGAAAAGTACTCGATGTAGAAAGACAAAATTTTGGGAAAATGATTTTTTCATACATTTTTACTAATGATGTGATTTTCATCACAATCGGTGTCGTCGAGGTTTTAAAATGCAAAATTTTGTGTTGATTTCATTTGTTTTCACCCACATGGAATAATATGTCAACCAATAGTATCGCAACAAACTGAAAGCAAAAATTTTCAACACCTACGTTTTACCAGTCGTGCTGTACGGTCTTGAATGCGTAAATTGGACCTCATCAACAATGAAAAAACTCACTACCTTCCAAAATCACATCATGAAAAGCATGACCAACAAAAGGTTACTTGATCACACAAAAATAGAAGATCTTCTAACTATGACAAAACTACATCCAATTGCAGCAATTATAAAATCAAAAGTTTTAAAACTGTTCGGCCACACTAAAAGATCACAATTCGGAATCAGCAAAGTTTGCACAGAAGGCAAAGTAGAAGGAAAAAGAAAACGTGGCAGACAACCAAAACGATGGCAAAACAACATTCAATCATGGACCGGACTCCACTTGACGACACTGGGCGAGTTGGCCCAAAATCGCCCCTCTTGGAAGCAAATAAGCCATGTTGATGCGCAATCTGCCGCAGGCGGAGATAACGACTGATGAATCATCTGAAAACATATTGTATTAAGAATTTGTACTTGCTTGCAGGAGATTATTATTAACCTCGTCAATGATTTGATTGTTGACAAGATATTGAGCAGACTGAAACAGAGACCATCCGTTATTAACCATGGACACCACATCGTTTTCAGCGTAATTAGTATCAGCGTTTGTTTGGAGTCTTCCACAAATTTCCAACACAGCTTTGTGAGGTAATAAAAACACATAATTATCTTTAGTTTCAAACATATGATTGTCTTTGTTTACATCAACGTCGCGTGGAAGGTATTCAATGTATTCGTATTCCTGAATTGAATCATCTTCCAGATTTTATTCTGAAATTTTAAGTATGTCGTTTACTATTTTCATTGTCCTTTATTATAATTGACCAGATTTTTGATTCCTGGGTGTAATAATAAACTTTTTAATCTCGGAAATTGCCAAAGGAGCAGTGAGTTTTTTTTAAGTCAGATAGATTTCTGTTGATTATTTTACTTCCAAAACTGATGACCTTCTTGACCTTATCATAAACATTTTTAAGCAAATTTCCACCAATGATTTTTCTTTTTTCAAATCTTTTGTTTCAGTAATTTTTTATGAAATGTATTCTTGAGTGTTCAGTTTACGCATTTTAATGCTTAATTCCCGTTTGAAAATTTCATTTAGTATGCCTTTAAGCATCCAGTAATAATGCGCATTGTCTCGTTCAGGCAGGCGTCTAATTTTTTGGTATGCTTGCTGCGACACCATGCCGGAGCTGCGTATTCCTCTGCACTGTAGGCGAGCGCCTTCAATGAACACATTCAATAAAACATTGCACTTTCAGGACGAAAACAAAAGTAAACTGCTATTTGCTACGTCAGCGATATTGGCCAGTGAGCTAATGAAGAAAATAGCTTTTGTACTTTGAACGCAGTTACTTTGTTTCACAATCGTCAATGCTGTCAAAAGAACGATATGGATTCCTATAGACAAATTATGGAGGTACTTATCTTCTGTTTCAGGCTACATATTAGGCTAATCAACCTTTTCCTTTAACTATTGTATTCATGTCGGATAGGGCAACTTATGCAACGAGGATTGGATGAAACTTGTGGTGTGTTATACAAAGCAAAAATTTTATGCCATTTTTATTGCTTCCTGTTACTTTTTCATTTTAAGACTAAAGGATGTACTTTATGATCACAGGAAGTAGTGTTAGAGGTTTACTGCAAGAAAAGGAGTTAAAAGATGATTGTGAGGCGAAGTTCAAAGAGTGGAAGAAACTAATACATTGATCAATGTCAACTTTCGAAAATATATCTATTATCCTAAATCAAATATAGTTACTACTATCTGAATCCTTAACAGCGTGTTTTACCCAAAAGAATGGACGACGGGATGGACGACAAATGGCTCCTCGTGCCCCATCCTGTGAGTACCATCTGCTTTCAACCAGATGAGAAACGAAATTTGTCAACAAGGAGCCTCCACCCGAACGGCACAGCTGCAAGGGGCAATTGATAAGTTCAGACGCCCCACTATTCTGCAGCTCAACATAGAAGGCTACACAACAAGCAAGACCAAATTTGTGGAGCAGCTTGCCCATACCAACCGGGCACTCGTCATCCTCCTCCAGGAGACCCACTGCACTTCTGCAGATAGGCTAGCTATTCCCAACTACACGCTAGCCGGGTCGCGAAATTTTTTTTCCCACGAGATTTCTGTCTCATTGATTTTAGTCACTCTAAAAGTAAGATTTTCCGAAAGTGTTTTGAGAGATTGGTTGATTCAGATTGCGAAATAAATATTTGCTAATGAAATTGTGCAATGATAATAAAATATAAGCTTTCCCTAACCCTACTTTTTTTGAAAAGCTCTTGTGCACCGCAAAAATTAATTTAAAGAAAAAAAAAGTTTGACTTCGACGGGCGTTGAACCCTCGTTCTCACGATCACTAGGCAGAGGATGAAACCACTGAACCAACCGTGCCAACGAGAAAATGTTGCATTCACACGGTTTTAATACAAACTTTTACCAAAATATGTAAATGAGACAGAAATCTCGTGGGAAAAAATTTTTCGCAGCCGGGTCTACCTTAAGCAGGAAGCACGGCATTGTCACGTTTGTGCATGAGAGCCTGAAGTGGACGTTTGTCGACCAATCTCCAACTGATGCCGAGATTGAGTGGGTGTGCATATGTATCTCAGACTACAACATCGTCAACATCTACAAGCCCCCACCCTCGCGAATGTTGCCATCATCCCTTCCAACGTTCCCCTCCCCCAGTCTCTACGCTGGCGACTTCAACTGCCAGCACATCGACTGGGGCTACAACAACACAAGCAGCGACGGAGAATTGCTGGCTGACTGGGCCTCTACAAACCATCTTGCCCTCCTATTCAGTCCAAAGGAACCAGCCAGTTTCCACTCCGGCTGCTGGGGAACAGGGACAAACCCTGACTTGGCCTTCGCGAGTGTCGACAGCTCTCTTCCAGACAGACGTGTGCTTGAGAAGTTCCCGCGGTCCCAACACCGGCCGTCCCTCATCATCGCCCCAAAACATGTGGCTCCTGTCCTGAGTTCACCGGTGAAGCGATGGAACTTCAAAAAAGCCGACTGGAATCAATACAGCCTCCTGACCAATGAGTCTGCTGCAAAGTTAGGCTACCACCACCTGAAACATGCAACGCAGACGAGGCATATCAGGACTTCTGCAATGCTATAATAATTGCGGCAAAGGCCACAATACCACGTGGCCATCGAACCAGCTATACACCATGCTGGGACTCTGAGTGTGAAGCTCTCTATCGCTCCTACCTAAACTCCACCCCGGGTACTGCTTCTAACACCGCCGCCACCAGATTACTTGAGCGACTGGACGCAAAGAAGCTTGAGCGATGGAATGAAGCCGTCCAAACCATTGACTTCTCACACTCAAGCCGCAAAGCATGGAGCATCATCAACAACCTCACTGGGTGCTCAGCAAACTCCCCTCGCCAGTGCCCCGTTTCTGCAAATGCCATCGCTTCCCAGCTAGTGCAGAACGGGGTCTACAAGACAAAGGACCGCGAGACATCCCGCCTTGTCGCCAAGGAAGTGTCTGCCCTATGGCGAGTGGTAACACCACAAGAAGAAACAATCTCTGGAGACTTCACCCCAGAGGAATTCGCCACCGCCCTCCGCCTAGTGAAACCACACAAGTCTCCAGGGCCGGATAAGATCTGCCCTGAGCTTGTGCTCCATGCTGGCCCTGCCCTCAAGTCCTGGTTACGTAGATTCCTCTCTTCCTGCCTGCACCACCTCACAATTCCAAAAATATGGAGAAGAGCTCTAGTAGTTGCGATCCCTAAGCCTCACAAGCCACCAGAGGACCCAAGGAGCTATCGTCCGGTATCCCTCCTCTGCGTTCCTTTCAAAATTCTTGAAAGGCTGATCTATGCCCGCGTCAACCCAATCATCGACCCGCTCCTTCCAAAAGAGCAAGCTGGGTTTCGGCGCGGCAAATCCACCGTAGATCAGGTCACACTGTTGACCCAAGACATCGAGGACTGATTTGAGGCAAAAAAGAAGGCCGGCGCTGTCTTTCTAAATCTCACAGCTGCCTACGATACTGTATGGCATCGCGGCCTTACTTACAAGCTGCTTCGCCTGCTTCCTGACTGACATATGGTCCACATGATTATGGAACTTGTCAGGAATCGAAGCTTCACCCTCACCACCGGCAATCCACGCGAAGCAGACTGAGACGCCTGAAAAACGGCGTCCCACAGGGATCGGTCCTGGCTCCACTTCTTTTCAACATCTACACCCACGACCTCCCAAACACGGTCTCCGCAAAATACGCTTATGCGGACGATCTGGCAATTCTCCACTCCACAAACTCGTGGGAAAATCTAGAAGACACCTTGAGCCAGGACATGCAAACCATCTCAGCTTATCTCCAGAACTGGCGACTGAAACTCAGCGAAACCAAAACTGTGGCGGCAGCTTTCCACCTACACAATCGGGAAGCTGATCGTGAGCTACACGTCCACAACAACGGAAAACCTTTGTCCTTCTGCCCCGAACCAAGGTATCTTGGGGTGACACTAGACAGATCGCTCACATACCGCCACCATTTGGTGTCACTGCGCAAGAAACTGAGATCCCGAGCTGCACTACTGAAGCGCCTGGCAGGCTCTAGCTGGGGGGCGAGGGCTGACACTTTGCGAATAGCAGCCTTAGCCCTTGTCTACTCTTCTGCAGAGTACTGTGCACCTATCTGGTGCCGCAGTGCTCACTGCCACAACATCGACACTGCCATGAACAGCGCCCTGCGCACAGTGACCGGATGCCTGCGTCCCACACCATTGGACAATCTCCCCATTCTCGCTGGCATCCAACCTGCTGAGCTTCGTCGCGAAGAAGCCACTCTGTCCCTCGGTCGACGGGCACTGGAGCCTAACCATCTTCTTTACAACAAGATCTCTGCCTTCCCAAACGGGCACCCCCGCCGACTGAAATCAAGACACCCATTCGTGCCAGCCGCTCGGCTTCTGATCAACGAAGCTGATGAACAAGACATCTCTGCGGCTACTTGGGCGGACCATAAATGGAATTCTGAATGGAGGTCAAGCACCACCAGACTCCATTCATTCATCCCCGACGCCGACACACGCCCCATCGGCCTGACACTACAGAGACAGGCATGGGTGCGCCTCAACCGTCTCCGTACGGGCGTCGGGCTTTTCCGCTCAACCATGCACCAATGGGGAATGGCTTCTTCCTCCTCCTGTGAATGTGGTGCCGAGGAACAGACCGCAGACCACATCATCAATTACTGTACCATCTTCAAGCCACCTAATGGAGTGGAAGGTCTGCGCGTCATGGATGATGAAACTAAAGACTGGCTGCTCTCTAGCAGCCTTCCAGTGTAGTCCGGGAACATCGTGAATCTGGGGTGGTAAAAGGATAGACCCTCGGCCCCAGAAGCTCAGACGACGACGACGACGACGACCCAAAAAAGGATCATCAGAAGGTCTTTATTCAAATAGAATTATATTAGATGCTATTTGAATAAGGACATTCTGATGATCCTCTTTTAGGTGAAACAGGCTGTTAAGGATTCAGATAGTAGTAACTATATTTGATTTAATTCGCTCTGCTTTGCTTTTTTTGCTTAGCATTGAGCACTTTTTGTAGTATTAATAGTTTTCATTGTTTTTTATCTATTATCCTATTGGTTAATAACATAAATCAACACTAGTAGTAAAATTCCATTAATAATTCAAATTTTACAAACACTTAATACTAGATTATTTGTAATCAGTTACACAATTTAGTAGCCTAGACTTTTAGTTTGGTGTTAGTTAGGTGTCTATAAGTAACTGTCACTGTTTTGATGTGTTTAGTTAGACAATAAAGTATCAACTGCATTAATGGTTCTCATCGTAAACTTTAAAAAAAATTTCAAACATTTTATTTTATGCTTATGGAAATCAAAAGCGTGAATAAAATCAACCATCTAATTAAAGTGATTGAATTTATTTGCTTGTGGATCAATAGATTTGTGCAACATTGCTATTGCTTGGCGCTTTTTAAGTTTCAATATATGTTATTAGGCCTACTACCCTTTTAACAATATGTAAAATTTTGTATTTAGTTTTTGTGTACTTTAATTGTGTATGAATAGGTTTTTAATTCTGTGTAAAATATCAAAGCTAGCATATTCTTACGCGAAATATCTTACTATGTATTGTACTCACTCCTGAATTGTCATGAAAATTTATATCAGTATTATTGAAAGAGATGTTGATGCTCATTGCACTATAAGGACCAAACACCCTTAAAATTCTTTAAACAATATTTGTGATGATGTAATTTTCATTTTGCTTGACTGTTAAATTATAGAATCGATATGTGAAGGATATTTTAATAAAGTTTTTTTTTTATTTACCAACATTGCCATTTATTTAAGATAATTGTTGTCATAGTTGTAGTTATGATTGATCAACTATTAAAACTATAATTCAAAACAATTCACAAATGATTTGATAATAACATGTTCATAGACATTGTGTTGATTATTATAGTTCACTTTATAGATTTGTTTCTTGCTACACACGAAGAAGAACGCTGCTGGCCTATATACAGCTTTAAACCCTCCGCATTCAATCAAAGCGATCTAAAGTCGTGTAGAAGGAACGATCTTCCTGGTGTCACAACAACTCAGCAAACATTCATTGTTGGGCCAACATTGGCCATTTGCGGTGTGTGTTGGCACAAGGCTGGCAAATTTGTCCAACATTGCCAACAATATGAAGTTACCTTCCTGATGTCACAACAAGGCTTATGATAGAACAACACGCACTACGCTTTGCAAACCATACGGTAGCCTCCACGTTAGGCATCAAAACGTTTCTAAAAACCAATGTTTCTCGGCAGCCGAGTGTTGCAAGAATTGACAGCGATAGACACGTATTTTGTCCACAAGGTTCATCCGCACCACACTCGATGAATTAGTGGGGATGTGGGAGCATCTCAGACAGCAATAATCAAAAAAGTAGAGAGTACCACACCTAATCGGCAAATTCAAGTTTAATAAATTTGAATTAAAAGAACTTGAATTTGCCAATTAAGTGTGGTAATCTCCAATTTTTTATCGATATAATAAGTCCTGCATCAGTCGACTAGATTGCAGATTCACCAGTTAGATTAAAAAGCGTTTATTCACCAAAATAGGCTATACACAATCAAAGAAATAAACAATCTGATAAAAGAAGTTAAGACAAGCAACAAAGGAGGTTGACTGTAAACAGAGTCACTAGTGGGATCATTTCCCTGGATTCTGAACAGTCTTCATCCTCATCATTGCAGCACTTGAAGTTGGGTGGCTCATTGGTGCCACTTGCTGACCATGCGGCTACACTTGTCCCTTATAGAACATAGTCAAAACTATAGAGTAAACTAATTTATAATAAGTTGGTCAGCAGCTATAATTTTGCAGTTTCTTTACAATTCTTTGTTGTGATAAATGAAAACATTAAATATTTGTCTTAGTTTTCAACAACGAATTGCATTTTTTCAATAAACAAATTTTGTTTATTGAAAAAATGTATGAAACATATAGAAACAGTGTAAAAACAAAAAAACGTAAAAGAACGTTAAAATAATCATTAAAAAAAACAAAGACTAAAGTAAATCGTTTTATGATCCCCAGTTTTAATACTTTATAACCATTTAAAAGTTAAAAAAAACACAAAAAAAAGACACACAAAAATTGAGTAATAAAGTGAAACTTTTACTATTTATATGAGTAACAACGCGTTAAGTGCGCAATCAATATTTGCAACTCGAGTTATTGTGCGCATTTGACAATTCTCAGTATTTTTCCTCGCATTATTACTTCGTAGAGTGTTGTGGAGTCCGCAGCGCAACAAGCTTTTCTTTTAATTCTGTTTGCTTCCTTTTGTGGTTTTGACTGTTTCTGATAATTCAATATTGGACTATTCTTTACTTGCAGTGAAAGTGATTCCGTCGAACACCACTGGCCGTAATACGCACTTAACAGGTTAAAACGACAAATAGACAGTTGCAATGATGTGGTTTGGCCTCGGTAAATCCAAAAGTAAATTGCATTATGCCTTTGTGCATATTATGTTGGACTGCTATTATTTCATTTATAGGAGTAGGGAAAGTTTAGTTTTCCGGGGGTGCAAAAAATCCTTGCCCAAATATAACCTAATTAATTGCCCCAAATATTTTCAGCAACAAAGCATAGACCACCTGATTAAAAAATTCTAAACTGCTACCGATAGTCTGGTAAATACTGTAGCCTAAATGTAATTAATCAACTACCAGTATCGCCCAAACAATGAAAATCATTATAACAATAGCCAATAGGCTAATAATAACTCAATCAAGGAAAACATTTCACATCAATAAGATAATAATAAGCTTACGTCTACTTCTAAATACAAATTGTCATAATGATCTAAAATCTTAACAAGCTAAAAAGTTCTTTCTAAAATTCTATAAACTAAACTTGTAGACTACATATTCAGTTGAGTATTTTGATATTGCAAGTCATGTGTTCAAAGCATCACTTTCAAATTAAATTTTGGAACATTTCGATTCATAAAATTTACAACCATCTGGATATTTTTAGATGATGAAAAGAAGTTGAAAAGTTGTTTCAAATTTTAAGAACTAAACTTGCAGGCTACAACTTCAGCGGAGCATGTTAATATTGTAAGTTATGCGTTGGAAACATAACTTTCAAATTCAATATTGGGGCACACTTCGATTACAATATACTGTCATATAATCTATAAACATCTGGATATTTTTTGCCCAACTTTTTCAAGTTTTCAACAAATTCCACACGATGTCATGCATAACTTTGATTTTCTACTTGACTTAGCGGATGTAGTGGTAATAAAAAACACAAAAACGTAAATTCAGTCACATTCATTACTTTTGTGTGCAGTGTAATGCAATGCATAGAGCTAGCAGTATTGCAGAAAAATTTTATCTTAAAGCGCCTGCGAGCGTGTGTGTTTGCAAATCCTTCTGGAAACAATTATGACAAAAGCAAAAGAATATAACGTTGTTTATCCATACATATCCTTTGCAACCAAAGCTGATAAAAACCAAAACAATGTCTATTCTTTTGGTTTTCAAAGATGAAGAATATACGCATCATTCCTGCTCCATCCAATTTCTGAACTTTTCATCAACGTCATTGTAGTGTTTGTCATCGACCTTTCCTTTGTAGTAAACCTCCAACTCGTATTCCTGTGTCAATCAGGAAATTAGATGAATGATTCAGTTGTTATACAACAGAACAGTTTTTTTATTCATTACCACAATCCATACAGCGAATTCGTTGCTGGATAACATAAAGTCGTAAAAAGGAAACAATAACACAGGTCAACATTTTTTTTGTATAGCCTTATATGGAAAATTGTAAACCTGCTAGGTGTAGTGGTATCCAGTGGCGTAGCAGCCACCTGGTGGTTCTGGTTCTGCGCCAGGGGCGGCAGGCTGCAAGGGGGCGGCAAAATGAGGCTGCACAGTGCACACAGCACGTGAAATGAAGTAATACAAAAATAAATAAAAAGTGAAACAAGAAAATGATTTACAAAGAGACAGCTAGCACACCTTAAAAAATTTAAGGATAGAACAACAGCTCAAAAGCTCGAGTTGCTTCTTGCGTGATGTTGGATAGCTGGTAGCCTGTACTCCGTCTGTTGTTCAATTCTTAGTAACATTTATTACGTCATAAATCTAGAGGAGTTTCTCCAAGCTCAAAATGATAAAGTCGTATTTACGTTCTACCATGAATGATGATCGGCTATCAGCTCTATCGATTCTTTCTATAGAAAGAGACTATACGTTCAGAAACTTGATTTTGAAGATATTATCGCTGATTTTGCTTCGGCGAAAGCTCGAAAAGTTCAATTTTGAAGCGACTATTGATCTTTTATTTGCCTAATACATTTGTTGTCTATTTTTTGTCTTTTATTTTTGGCCTTAAAGCTGAGACAGTGAGGCTTCTTTCTCAAGCCAGTGCCGGTCTTTGGGGTGTGCAAACCGTGCGATTGCACAGGGCCCGCAAATTAGGGGGCCCGCAATTTACTCAAGAAATGCAGTAATTTTTGTCATTTCCAATGGAAAAAATTCAATTCGATTCACAAGCAAGTAGCCTACCGTTATCCTTGAAGTCAGTTGCGGCTTTAGGAATTAGCAACAAGAAAACATGGAGACTCAGCTTTATTTCCGAAAAATGCCAGAGAAAACATGATCTTATCCTTTTACTATGCCACCGGACAGCACCATTTACAGTTAATATTCAAACTCAAATTTTTGTTGAACATGCGCTCAGAATGCACCAAATTCAAAGTAATTTTTCAAATCTTTCTGGGAGAGGCTCGCCTGACCCCACACCGTCAGGCTTTGCCCGCCGGCCGTCAAACCCCCCTCCCCTTTCAAAATACTTAGTTACGCTACTGAATTGGATCATTGTCATTAGGGCCCGCAAAGCACATTCCGCACAGGGCCCGAAATACCCTAAGACCGGCACTGCTCAAGCAATATAGAACTTCTGAGACGCGGTACATTATTTGTAATTATCTTTATTGAAAAGATTGCTTGAACATGAAACTATTTCAAAATTTGCTGCAGTCTACTTAGGGCTGCATTTTCAAAGAAAGCCAGGGGCGGCAGCATATGCTCCTACGCCACTGGTGGTATCTTTCTTAAACTCTGAGCATTGCGCAAAAAATATTACGTTCGTTGCATACGATTTTTTAACGGATTTTGTATGAGTTTGGAATTGTTTTCTGTTTGTGGCATATACAGTATGTTGTGCTTGAGCGGTAGGATGGCGAAGCGGATAAGGCGTTCACTTTCCAATCCTGCAATACTCGTTCGACTCCCGGCTTAAGCTGGTTGTTGAAAAACACTGCTCACCTCTACCAAGGGTGTAATGAATTAAGTGGGCGTAGTTGCTGAAGGAAAAGTGGCCGAAAGAAAGGAACTGGCCACCCTACCCTCGTTAGTGTCGAGGGATTATTATAATGAGAACTTTATCTTCTTATCCCTGAATGCTTGGATCAAGCATGGGACTCACCTTTACCTTACTTAGTGTTTAAATCTAATTTGCACTGAATAATATTTATTTATACGGCTTTTTTCTTATGTGTGCATCATTTTCAGCTATTGTGAACATAAGCTTACTCATGGCTGATTAACTTGCACGTGGTGGAGTATATCAATGGATCCTGTGGAGCCCCTGTTGTTTTTGTATCCCCTCCTTCCAAACAGAAACAGAAAAAACATGTGTAATTTTCCTCCCGTTTCTCAAAAAATTGTGGCTTGCTTCGCTCGCTCAAGCTCATTTAATTAACTTAACCGAGATATTAGGTGCGCACAGGGTTTCAAGAGCAATTGATTTAAGGGTAGAAATGATTTCTGAACTCAAAACCTATAAAAATATTGCAATAGGCTATTCCGAAATAAAACTATTGCTCATTCAACTAGTTAACAATTAAATGGAGTCATTTCACTGTTTATAAAGATATGAGGTGAAATATGTTTCGAAACTTTACTAAAAAACTACACAACACTAAACAAACCTTGAAAAGATAAATTATTGAAATCTTTTTGTGGTCATAAAAAATATTTAAAACATAATTTCAGTTTTAAAACAAAACTTGTCACTCAGCCTTCTACGGAAATTCAGTTTTGATTTGATAAACTAGGGCAGATACGAAGTGCAAGGCTTCATGACCCAAATTGTTGCCTCAAGTGCATCACTAATTATAAGTCAAGCGGAATGTTTACATAATGCAGAATTTTCGTGAGAACTGATAACAACTTCTTTTTTTAAAGCAGTTTAATAACTTTCATACAATATTATCTTCGCATAATATCTTCTTGATTGCAATGGAGACTTTTTCCCTGGTGAGAAGGGGTGAAAGTATCATTTAAACATATATTAGCAGCCAACAGTGTCAGCATTGAGCTGTCTATGATCACTAAGAATAGTAATTATTTTCAATATTTACCTGTTGTCATTATTGAATTTTTTCTGACTAAAGACTTAGGCTTGCCGCTTTTGGTTTTAATATTATGTAACCATCTATTTAAAATAGAATTTTTTATCGGTGTTGATAATATCGGATTTGCTTGATTTGTTTGTTTTACGTATTTCGCAATTTGTCTTTTTTACATGTGCTAGCTAGCTGAAGATGCTGTTACTATAAATTACACTAATAGGTTAGATTGTTGTGCAAATGCCAGCATTTGATGAATGCGAAATAGCAGTACCTACATTTTGGACTTGAAATTATTGGGCAAAAATGACCGAAACGTCATAGTGTAGGCTAAGCCTAAGGACATAAGATTTACATTGAAAGAATTTCATTGTCAAATATTTTATTAGATAAAAAGAAAGATTGAATGTATGTATTTGTCTGGTATTAATTCCATAACGACGATGAAATATCTATACAGTCATTTGGGGCTCTAAATATTGGGGTAAAAATGGGCTGTTTTTACTTGATAGGGTTTTCAGATCCCCATAAGATCTTTTTTAATGACACCACAACTGTCAAATTCAAATCGGTAGAATACAAGCTTCGAAATATTACAAATATTATGTTGTAAACAATTATTTTGATTGGTTTAGATTGAGTGTTAAAAGCATTTAAAAATTGAAAAAACATAAGATTTTGATGACACACCTTATACCTATACATAGCCGAGTGGTTACTGGTTAGAGCCTTGGAACGGCAATCGAAAGGGCGTTGGTTCGACACCGCTCAAGAGCAATGCGGCTGTGTCTTTGGCAGGACACTTTAAGGCATGCCTGAAGGTAGAAACAAAGATTGGCTTCCTCGCCTTCCCGCCCACTTAATCTAAATCTTCAATCACCAGGTGTAAGCCTGGATACGACAAACTAACAACTATGCATTTAGAGATGTTGTTTTTTTTTTCTTGAATTGTGTAGTACAGTGTGTAATGAACTCATACAGAAATTTTTAGTCCTCCGTCACATTTACAATAGAAGTTATAAGGCTGGTTATAAAGGCTAAGGCTTGTAAATGACAAACATTCCTATACTAAACCCCCACAAGCCAAAAACGAGGGTAGAGCCGGATATGGAAATGGTCGTCTTGAGAAAACCGTTTAAGATATTGATCTAAAACTTGGAATTCGGAAGTTTAGAAGCCTAAGGAATAATATAACAATTTTCAGCAAAATCTGACAGCCTCTAGGTACTTATATGGGTGTATGAGTTAGTATGGAATGACCCATATAGTAAAATTAAATAGGCTATACTAGCCTACATTTTAATTTACTGTACAAACAATGTAGAACTTGTAGAAAAGAGCTGAGGTCAAATTCCGAATCAGCGCCCTCAAATTATGTCAGAACAAGCATTGGTAGAAATACAACAACAACTTTGTTAACCTGTGATATTTTCCGTTTAACTTGAAAGACACTCTGCAAAAATATGACCGCAACAAATCAAACATCTATATTTTGAAAGTTCAAGCTACTTTTCTTAATTATGGAAAGTGATATAAAGTTTACATGACAAAAATATTATTAGGAAATACATAAGAAATAAACAAACAAAACAAAGTAACCTTACCGGTTTTAACATTTTTTATTACAAAGAGATATAACGTAATTAAAACATCAACTCAAACGTTTTCGACACGAACGTCGAACGTGTGTCCTTATCAGCAATTACTTAAATCTGCATTACACATAAAATGAAAAATTATTAGATAAATCTGAATCTTGACTATCTATCTGATTTAAATAATGTCTGATGAGGACACACGTTCGTGTCGAAAACGTTTGAGTTGATTTTTTAATTATGTTATATCTCTTTGTAATAAAACATGTTAAACCGCTAAAGGTACTTTGTTTGGCTTGTCTATGATTCATCAAAGCAAACTCTCTACCAAAGCTTTAACATAAGAAATAATAAAAGCAAATTAATGATTTGGTTTTATCTATTGTTTTACCGCTTTTATCCATTATATTCATCAATACTTACAGAAATTAAGCAATCTTATCTGATGAGTCACAAATAAAGTTTACTGGCTGAACAAATTTTAAATAAATTAATTATTAATCAGTTCAACAAACCAGAAATTGCTGTGGAAGCAAATGGGATACTTCCTCCCTCTTCATGGTT
This sequence comes from Aplidium turbinatum, assembly GCF_918807975.1. Taxonomy (NCBI): domain Eukaryota; kingdom Metazoa; phylum Chordata; class Ascidiacea; order Aplousobranchia; family Polyclinidae; genus Aplidium; species Aplidium turbinatum. The sequence goes on from NC_137472.1 coordinate 55,694,982, forward strand.
ATAGGAATATCTGGTTCATTCTTTGCATAAAACCCAAACAAATCAACAGGGTTCTGAGCCTTTCTTCCGTAGTCGTACTTTTTCTCCTGCACAAAATTGTTTTAGAATATTTTGTTTCACCCGATTTGTATATTGATCGCTAGCACAGTCTAACGGGTAAAAAATATTTTATTTTGTGGTTGATGTTTGAAACAGAAAAACTTATGTTTTTTTATCTATAAAACGTAGGTTTTAATGCATTCGTATGTAAAAGGATAAACATTTGAAAATATAAAACCTTTTGTAACACCATGGCTCACTTGTTCAAACAAATGAAATAAAATCAATACTCAACCAATCAAATCAATACAATCATGGAAAAAAGTTAGAATACTACACATTTTAAGGATATTTTCAAAAGTCTAAGATAAATTTAAAATTTTTAAAACTTAAAGTCATTGTTTAATAATTTTTGTATTTTAAAAGTACGATCATTCATCGCTTTTGGCGGCATTTTCCATGCTGTAGTGTTGGAAATAGCTAAGTCTAAGCCAGGGGTTCTTAACCATGGGTGCACGCACCACTAAGAGATGCGAGACCTACCTCCTCCAGGGATGCGTGGATACTGAATTGTTTGGCGTAGTTATAAAATACCGTAAGAAGTTATATTGCATTTATTTACCGGGACTCAGCACTTTGAATTGTAGGGATAATTACATTTCAACTATTCTTAGGAGATGTGCAAATACTGATTGTCGATGTCAATGTAGTGCCAACAAGGATAAAGGTTGAAAACCAGTGGACTCTAAGCAAGGCATTTTTTGTTCTTAAGTAATAAAAATACTTTAGGATTAGGTCAGTCAAGAAGGTCTAATTCAGAAAAAATGTAATTTCTTTGATTCTTTTATAAACGTCGCCAAAAGTCGTAGAAATCTAATGACAACAACATCAACTGTGGATTAATGTAACTCATATGCTTTCATTGCTTTGTACTGTACTTACACGATAAACTACATGTTTCTCCAAGCCTTTGAATTTCTCCTTAAAACTTGTTTTTTGCTTGTCCTGAATAATTTAAAACCATGTTTCATGTATAACTAGCTAATTACACAAATTACCACGTCGAGTTGAAAATGCGACTTGATTTGTCACATTTACAGACTTTGCCGACTGTTGTTAACCGTCTGATTAATTTTTTTTTAAATGTTAAAAAAAAACGCATTTTCAGTGTATCATCAGTGTGTGATGAAGTTATATCCCATTGAATCAAATGGAAGAGACAGTAAAAAATGATAACTTATGTTTCAACAATTCCAGTCAGACATTTTGCAACAGCATGTAAACTACAAGTAATTGTTGAGTGCAAACTTAAATGTGCCTCAACAACAAAATGGTAATTTTGGAAAAAACAAACTTCAAAGATTTAATTTACAGTACAACTGAATTTAAGGTTGTCGTAAAATATATGGTACTGAATAGTGGCAAGGCTTGTTGGTTAATTTTTTCCAGCTTCAAATTTGAAATAACATTTAACATTCTATAAAAGTTCTCTTCCTGCAACTGCATCCAAATCAACAAACATGGGAGTTGGGGGCTTTCAAAACGACAACTTGAAAGCAAAAGATAGTAAGAAATTATTTATAAGATTTTATTTTATTAGAAGCAAAATTGTGTCTCACCTTCCAACCATCGATCTCTTTTTGAAGGTCGGCTGGGACAACACCATATATACTTTTAGGAACCTTTTTTATTCCCAAATAGTGGTAGTAGTCGTGTGTGAAGACTCTTTTCAATATCTGTCGGGCTTGTATCATTTCAAGAGACGAATCACTTGAATAATAGATTTGTTGCATCACCTAGAGTACATTTTGAAAAACTTAACATTTTTACGGTTCAAAATTAATTGTTTTCTTTTATACGTTCATATTACAGTTGCATAGGTATTTGTGTGCAGTAAAAACGAAACAGTTAATTCAATCACCACTCATCAGTAAGTAATCATAGAACAGTGAAATTTTAATATCAGCTAAACATTACCACACTGGATTAGACACTGCAAAGTGTTGAAAAGCTTACAAAAACTGACACAGATAATCTCCAGGTAAACAGTTGTTTAAGAAATATGCAAAAAAACAATTTAAATTGAATAAGGTAGGCAAGTTTTGAAAAAATTAATAGCAGCATTTCTCATAAGCTTATTTCGAACAATCCTAATTTTGTTAAATTTGATTACTGTGTTCTTTATCTTGCTAGAAATATAAATTTATCATAACGTTAGCAATAGCCTATACAGGGCTGCTATTTTTTTCCTGTTTATTTTTTTATTTGCTACTCTCAACGTGGCCTACGTAGGCCAACACGTTCTCAAACAATGCATCAAAGCAGTGACGTAGCTAGAAAGAAACTTTTCAGGCGCAAAAATAGCTGTTGGGAGAGGAGGGTAAACGTAATTCAACACTTATTACAATGATATTTAAACGTTGCAATAGTATAGAAACATATTTTGAGGGCTACGTCTGTAGCCTGCTTGAATCTATATAAGTACTGGACACATAACATTGTGGCAGCATTACATTGTCAGTGATTTGTTCAAAGGCAACCATGTCATCTACAGACTGAGCCATCTTTTTGTTTTCTTCATTTCCCTTAAATTTGATGCAGTTGTTTGCCAACACCATTGCATCACATATCCTGCAATGAAGTAAATTGAATATTTTTGAGACAGTAAATGAAGATATAGCGGACAGTACGATCAGGAAAACTAAACACATGAAATAACTGTGTTCAAATACAATATACAATTTGGGTAGAGAGGTAACTCTTTTAAACCATAAACAGACATAGCTCAGCAACAACACTACATTTAACATTTTAAAAACAAAAAACAAAAAGCGAACGTTTTCGGCTAGTCATATAGACCTTTTCAAGCCTATAGGAAAAAATACATTATTAAAAGAAATGTTAAAGAATCATATAGTATCACAGAAAAAATATGGTCAAATCTAAACATTTGAGAAACTGCCTCGCTCACACAAAGTGATAACTGAAAATTACACAGCACAACGGGTCAAGTATTTCAGAGGTAAAATTAATTGATTGTTCAAACAAGGACTCAGGCAGATTACGCAAGAAAGACAGAAGCACAAGAGATAGTGGCACAAAACAAAGTAATGCGAAAAGCACAAGACGTGATAATTCAACCAAAAACTGTTAAAAGGTAAGAAGCTCCGCAAGCAAATAATTGCCTGTTGAGCCCTGGGTTTAAAGATTTGATGATCAATGCCTCGTGAATCTTGGTGTCGAACTCGGACAAACACTTACGAACAATTTTGAAGGACTGCAATGACGGTTTATTGTTTGAGCACGATTGGCAGTTTCTAATATGGTCTTTAATTGCACTGTTTTTATTAAAATTAGCTAAATTCAAATGCTCTCCCGCTCTCGTCACCAAATGTCGCGTGGTCATACCAATGTATGACGATCTCGCATCATGCGAGCAAGTGAACTTATACACGACGTTAGAACATAAGCGGAAAGGAGTTTTGGACTTCAACTGAAAATAATAACCAGCTTTAAATGTTTTATAAACGGGAAAAATCTTAACGTTAAACTTCAATGCAATAAATCTGGACAAACTTGTGGCAAAACGTTTGGATTCCTTGCCAACAAACGGGATTGTTAGAAAGTTTTTGAAATCAATCTAAGAACCTTTTTTAAATAAGGTTCTTAGAGGGTTTTTGAATTCGGTTTCCACTACGTCTCCAGTTGAGGAGCCTGATTTCAAAAACTTTCTAACAATCCCGTTTGTTGGCAAGGAATCCAAACGTTTTGCCACAAGTTTGTCCAGATTTATTGCATTGAAGTTTAACGTTAAGATTTTTCCCGTTTATAAAACATTTAAAGCTGGTTATTATTTTCAGTTAAAGTCCAAAACTCCTTTCCGCTTATGTTCTAACGTCGTGTATAAGTTCACTTGCTCGCATGATGCGAGATCGTCATACATTGGTATGACCACGCGACATTTGGTGACGAGAGTGGGAGAGCATTTGAATTTAGCTAATTTTAATAAAAACAGTGCAATTAAAGACCATATTAGAAACTGCCAATCGTGCTCAAACAATAAACCGTCATTGCAGTCCTTCAAAATTGTTCGTAAGTGTTTGTCCGAGTTCGACACCAAGATTCACGAGGCATTGATCATCAAATCTTTAAACCCAGGGCTCAACAGGCAATTATTTGCTGGCGGAGCTTCTTACCTTTTAACAGTTTCTGGTTGAATTATCACGTCTTGTGCTTTTCGCATTACTTTGTTTTGTGCCACTATCTCTTGTGCTTCTGTCTTTCTTGCGTAATCTGCCTGAGTCCTTGTTTGAACAATCAATTAATTTTACCTCTGAAATGCTTGACCCGTTGTGCTGTGTAATTTTCAGTTATCACTTTGTGTGAGCGAGGCAGTTTCTCAAATGTTTAGATTTGACCATATTTTTTCTGTGATACTATATGATTCTTTAACATTTCTTTTAATAATGTATTTTTTCTTATAGGCTTGAAAAGGGCTAGCCTATATGACTAGCCGAAAATGTTCGCTTTTTGTTTTTTGTTTTTATAATGTTAAATGTAGTGTTGTTGCTGAGCTATGTCTGTTTATGGTTTAAAATGCATTATAGTTCAATTCAGTTTTTTTTTTTCTGAACATCACAATGAAAGACAATTATGTCAAACATAGCAGAGGACTAGAAATAGGTAGAAACCTATTATAACCTTCTTGTTATTCAGTGCATGCTGAATGTTATCTGCAAATTGCAATAAATCATTTTTGCTTAATTGATGGTAATAGGAATATCTATTGTAACCACAGACTAAGATAACGACTTCTGAAATTTAATCTAGACAATTAGATACTTTTACTGCGGGAAACCCTAAGGCACGACGAAGGACGTAAAACAAGTATTAGGTTATACAAGTACGATGCAGGTCAATAACATTGTACAGTATACTGCAACTCATCATGCAACTTACAAAAGCGGTTGCTAAACAATTAGTGTTGCGATACTGACGAACCTAGCCTCATATTTGAAACACGGTGTCTATCGCTGTCAATTCATTGCTACAATCGGCTGCCGAGAAACCTATCTATCAGTTACGCAAAGCGAACTATAGGACTACGTGTTGCATAATTAAGGGGATCTTACGATATTCACAAGCATCCATACAATTAACTACTACAATGCAGGATGACTTCGCTTTCAAATGCTTTTTCTGCAAAAAAAGTTTTAGTAAAACAACATATAACCAAGTAGCGTTACGCGACTTACATAGCTTCTACAGCTGTGCTTATTCTGTGTTGGTATGCCCGATGATACAGGGAAACTCTAGTGTGGAACATTTCATATAGATTTTTGCACTCCTGTAATTGAGAAACAGTATAAATTTGTTTACTGCTTGATATTGACTTAACATTGCAACAACCTTGTCCAAAAAGGAATGAAAAGAAGCATTGTCACAACAACCAATAAGCTATAATAGGTTGATATATTAGGATCAGGGATACCTGATTCGGATTATTAAAGATATATTCTAACTTAATATTACCATCTCAATATTGACTTTTAAACCATTCTGCTTTGTGCCTGCTTGATATAGGCTACCTACACTGAGACGATGGAAGTTAAAAGCAAATTGGAATCACTGTGCCCAGTCTAACATAAAGTATCTTCAATATATAACCCACTTTAGTGGTTTAAAATATAACCCAACACAATGTGCAGTACGTATGTTATAACTTCAGTGAGCTATTTCAGGTTTATTGCTTTCACAGGATTTTCTGTTTAGATTACTTCAAGTAGGCTATCAAATATTTTTTATCCTATGTAGATTTATGATTGATTTAGGATTTATCTACTTAACGTCCCAATTTTTATTACTGCGTGTTACCTATGCTTTATTTTGTATGAGTATTGAGATGATCTTATGAGGCATAATAATTTGCTGAAAACACGACAGTAGGCTGCAGTGAAAACTTTTAAGCAACTCTACAAAAAAAGAAAGATACTTTCATGACAATTAAGATTAGCCTATATGAAAACCTAAGACGTTTTATAAACGTTTTTGTGCCATGCTATATATTTTAAGAGGCTGCGGCGAACTTGAATTACATCACAGAGATTTCAAGTTTTCAAGTAACCTATAATGCCAAACCTTATCTCTTGCACAAATCCCCAAATCAGGAAGAGAAGTGGATTTAGCCTGGCCGTTACCCCCATCTTGACCTTGGGCTGCGGTTATTTTTGCGTAGTCGAGAACTCTCGTATTCTTCATGAATCGAATGTGGTCAAAGCTGTTAGCTATGCCCAGCTGGTGGCAGTCGCGAGCAAAGTAATCCCACTTGTCAACATCCACTCCATTCCGTTTGTTTGCTACAATCTACAACAGTTTCAATCTATTCCTTTAACTTTTCTTGGTTGTGCAGTGCAAGTAAACAAAGTATGAAGCTTGCAAAACAACTTACAACTAATTTATTGTAAAGCACGGCACGGAAGGTGGTCCGAACCTTCGGCGCCTCAGAAGCAATCCTTTTGAACGAAGGTTTGAAATAAGATATAACCTATGGTGATTCGTTGTTGCACATGTGGGAACATTTCATAAGGCCTAACGCCCACTATAATTTATTTTAGCCATAACCGTACCTCATACAGAAATCCTTTTTCTCTTGGTCTGCCTTCGTACTGCCACTCCTGAATGAAATATTAACATGAGAAATGTAGACAATATATTGTATGTCATCCAAAAAGCACATGTTTTGCTTTCTAGCAATCATAGGTCACTAAAAGTCTACTGGAGGTAAAAATAACTCGTGAGATCAAGCTGAAAAGATGGAAATAATGCGATGTCAGTATGTTAAGTCTTTGGTAAACCCTAAAGAGTTAAATGTTAAAAATATTGGATTGTAAAAGAAAACCTTTAAAAATATGATGGCAATTTTTGTGTGTAAGATCTACTGATATTCTAATTTGCAAGAAAACTGTCAACTTGTAAAAATACTTACAAAATTATATAAAATAAATAACATCATGAAAATGAGCTGTTTTAATGGAGATGTACTGTCTGATACATTGCTTTATGAATCCAGCTCTGAATTAATGCGGAAGAATTATTTCGAAAGAAAATTATTCTCCAGCTTTGGAAAAATAATTTGGTTTTACAATTAATCATTCTTACTTCTGACTCTTCAGACTTGTCAATAAAATTAAAAAGTGCCAGAATACAGTTCATTCTTTATGAATCGAAGTGCTTTGAACTTTTGATTAACCTGTTCTTTTCTATACCCCTGAAATGGTGATCGCAATTTAAATACAGTTTTTATGCATTTAAATCACAAATTTTGATCAAGAAAATACACAACATCATTGTTGATCATTAGTCTAACTCTAAAACGTCATAAATCATTCAAAAATACTTTCCAAGAAATTTATACAAATATATCCCACCTCACGCAATGTAAACATACGGTATAGAGTATAGACTATTGTTTTAATCGATTTACCGGGGGTTGAGGTTTGTACTCTACAAGTTTGTCGTCGGGTCTTGGTCCGTTAATCATTTCTTTGATAAAAATTGCGTTCTGACACTTGGTGATTTCAGCTTTCTTTTTTTTATCATCTTCCGTTTGCAGAAGCTCCTTAAAGTCTGAGGCGATGTCAGGGTTATCCGTTAGAATTTGATTAAACATCCGGCAAGATCGTTCTTCGTGCTGAACAAGAGAAAATAACAAAACATAAAAAGAAGGAAAAAATGGCGATAGACAGAGTAGACCTAATTTCATAAAACACTGGCAATCTGGATAGCCAACACATAACATCGGTCCAAATTTCGAATTTTACGTCCATATCAACGTAGTTGTTATAATAGGCTATAATCATCTACGTGGAACGAAAGAGTACGAAATGAAATAAGAACTGATTTTCAATCGATAAAAAATGGCAAAATTTGATGAATCAACTGGCAACAAAATACCAAATTAAACAAAATTGACATTAAAGGAGAAATAAACACAAATCTAACATGTGAGGTTGGAGAAAAAAAGTGTCCATGAAAACAAAAGCATCTAAATATATACATGACCTGATGGTTAGTGGTTATGCGATTACAGTAGAATGAAGAAGTAACGGAAAGGAGCTAGACGCCCGAGGAGAGAATGATTATACGCCATTGAAAAACAACTTAATGATATATCGACAAGAACAGCAAAAGGTAGAACGGTGTACTATAATATAATTTAGGAAAGGGGCACTAGTTGATTGTATGATGTGGACATAAGTCATAACTTGCCAAGCATTAAAAATAATATGTAAAAACGAACTTTCCAACAAGGTTTCTGAGTTTCGTTTCCAATTTTTTCCAGAAATAGATGATCGAACATGTGTGAAAATGGACCATGACCTGCGTAGCAAAGAAGTAGCTATAAAGAAAACTTTAGGGGGAAAAAGCAAGTGTTGAGGGGAGGAATATTTTAATATTTAAAATAAAGAGTTTGTTTAAAAATATAGTTACTAAATGCAGAGGAACATTTATGAAACTCATTCAAAAAATAATACAATGTCATAAAAACGTTGTATTGGTATTAAAACTATATTAGGGTGAGGCAATTGCTCACCAAACTCCCCTCCATGATACGTCCCTGAAGCAATACTCCTATTAATATCAATTGAGTTTACAATATTCATGGAAACTAAAAGGCGCGTCTTTGCTCAAGCAAGCTCCTTTTGTTTAAGAAAATCGCACTTTGTGCCGCTTACTGAAACTTAAGCGTGAGTCCGCGAGGAAAAATACGCTCCAGTGCAAACAACTCCTCCAGAACACACAATCAAGCGAGTTCTCTTGCTTGGAAATATTTTTGCGCCAAAATCTCAGGTTTACTCTCAGTAGTCTGGCTGCTGGGCAAGCAACTAGAAAACTTGTAGTCGTTGTTTTGTATTTGATGCAGCCAGTGTTCTCTGACCACACTTGTTTCTAACTTTTTAAGCTCACTAAAGTGTCAGAATACTCGTCGGCGTTTTGTCGCTTCTACCTTTTCTAGACCTCTGCTGTGTTTGGCATATATTGTTTTTTCGTTGTGATGGTCAGAAATAAAAAAACAAACTGAAACTAAACTACTTCTTTCAGAAGTAAATTGCTTGTTTGCAACCTTAGCTTTTATCAGCATTTTTTACACTAGTTCAGTTATTTTTATTTCTGACCTTGACCATCACCAGGGGCGCCGGAAGCGGGGGGGGCAGGGGGGGTGGATGCCCCCCCTGCCCTCAATTTTTATGCAGACGGAGGGGCAGGGGGGCAATGGTGCCCTTTTAAAGTCATGTAAGCTACTGCACATTTTGCAATATAACAATTTCTGATATTCGCTTTTAGCCTAAGTAGGCCTATAATCTTTCATTTTTGCCTCAAAATAATACAGTATATACGGCACAAAATTTTGCAACACAGTACAGGCCTTAAAACTCGTTTTTTTTTTCGGCAGCCATCGTGGCCTACCGGGAGCTCTTTCTCGGCGGCCAAATCTGCGTGCTTGGAGGCCAATACAAAATAAAAATAACGATAGCACAAGTGAATAAAATTAAACTTGCAACAATGCTAAAATGATCACTTAGCGTTGTTGAAGTCTGGGCCTGGGCGACGTCCTACAATAGAATCGTTGCACCACGCAGTAACTGCTTTATCGGGATTGTAATCCAGTAGTGAGGGACCATCTAACGACACTCGCACAAGTGTCTCCAATGTGACTGATTTTAAAGAAGTTCGCCACTCCCCTAGAATTCTGTTTAGCAACGAAAAACAGCGTTCGACATGTGTTGACAATGACGGCAAGGTAATAAAATAAGTATTTCAATGATGTGAAGGACATTACTAAAAAAACATAATTTTTGCAAAATATGATAAAAAATGTTTTCCCCTCGGATGTCAACTAACCTAGTTCTTCTTTTTAACAACGATTCAATGTCCGACAACATCGAATCGACATAAAAACGACAATATTGCCAGCCGATGTAAATTAGCACTTCGGATTAACACTTTGTTAAAATAAACGTCGAAAATTACAAACAAGACTTACAGCGCTGGTGATCGCAGCTGGATATATTCCATCAATAACAAATATTCTCGCACAATGCAACAGTGGCAACTATGACGCGCTGATCTAATTTTGCGTCACTCTTTGATACTACATATTTTCGACAGTTAATCCACGATCATTCTATTGCGAAATTAAATAATTGGCCAGAAGAGACCGGCGGCCAAACTTGGCCGATTGAGGAGGTAGCACCGGCGGTCATTCAAGCACTACTTAGCGGCCATGGCCGAAGGCTGCTTTGAGGCTTGACAATAGGTTACATCATTATAACATAGCATGATGCCCTTCTTTGTATACCGGACACTTGTAGGCTATCATTACTCAATACATAGTGAGCTGATAGATTAGCAATGTCGCTATATCTTATCTTAAAACTTGAAAAAAATTGGCCTTTTAGTAAACAAAAGTGCCCTTTTTTCGTAATCTTGCTCCCCCAGTCAAAAATCGTTCCGGCGCCCCTGACCATCACAACAAAAATAATACACGTCAACGTTTGGAAGCGATTATTATTGAATGACTGCAACAACTCAAAATGCCAGCACGCTCTGAGTACGTGATAAACCAGCAGTGGTGAACACTAGTTACTTCCAAAGTAACTGAGTTACAGTTAGGCTATACTTTGCTCAAAAAGTAACTAGTTTCAGTTACAGTTATCATTTTTTTTAAAGTAACTAGTTACAGTTGCAGTTACTTTTCAAAGAAAAAGGATGTGTATTGACCTACTACTACTCTTCTTTGCATGAAGTACAAGTTGAAAAATACATGATAATGGGCAAGATTATACTTTGTTCGTAGCTGTTGCCTAACTACAAAACAGCGACCACTCTGCTAGCTGTCGATTGCCCACATACTATAATTCTTCTAAAAATCCATATAATCTAAGCCCAAAACGTTCGCCTACCGAATATAAAAAATAAAAAAAACGACATGCACACTGCACAGGGCATAACTATACAAGCAGTGGGGCGTATCAATTTTTTTTATACGGATATCTAAAATGAGCGAAGAGACACAACATCAATTTCATTTCAGATATCAGCGTTTTAAAATGTTGATTGCCTAGTATAGCTCGCTTTGGCTTCAAATTGTCCTTTCCAAGGGAGAACAGTCTTTCAACAGCAGCACTAGAGGGGTAGGGGTAATATATTGCAAGAACAAACGCCTCATGACGTCATTGGAGAATGCATCAGACGTAACCGTCTATGATGGGTTACGTTCGAGAAATTTATTTAAAAATTGTGCGGCACTCGCTTCCTTTTTTTGTGTTTTCAAGTAACGGAGCAAAAAGCCACCTGTTTCATGCCTGTCAACATCAATGTCGCTGCTTCTCGCTGCATCGTCGATGTTGAAATTGCTGTGGTTCTGTGATAGGTTAACCATTTTGAGATATAGAGCCGTCTTAATTTCTTCACCCCTTCTAAAGCCCAGAAATTCTGAATTGTGGGTGAAATGCATCCAGCTAGCTGGCAGTCACTATCATCAAAAACATGACCAAATCTGTTTTCCAAAGATTTCAACAATAGGGTAAGTAATGGCAGGCAGACAGCCACCTTGTTGCGGTTCGAAGTTCTTGCAGTCTTTTCCGCGTCATGCCCAAGGTTGGTAGTAGTATACCTGTGTATGCTATCTCTTCTGATTGCAAAATGTCCAGAGATTGGAATATTGGTCGCATTACCAGTGGGGTTTGTTTCAGTCTCAGATACTTTAGACCAGTGGTTCCCACAGTGGGCACCAGCGCTCCCCTGGGGGCGTTTGCGACCATAAAGGGGGCGCTGGCTATAAAATGGGCGATTGGGGGGCGCTGAGAGTAAATCGGGGCAGTTACAAGAAGAGGATTGCAAAGCATTTTTTGTCATGCAATTATGTTGGCAACGTCGCGTCGCAGTGCCTTACAAGTTTGTTGAGGTTGTAACGCATGACTTCCTTTGAAGCACTGCGAATACGCAAATCCGATCTTTTGAGCGCTTACTACTCCACACCGAAGTACGATGGCTTTCCAAGGGAAATTGCCTCGCACAATTTTATTTGCTATTTGAAACTGTGGTGGAATTTCTAGAGAGTTGTGACCCTGGCCTTGCGAATGACCTCATGGTTGTGAGAAATGATATCGCCTACTTGTCTATATTTTCCAAATTTAATTCCACGATGTATTCCAGTTAGAAATCCCTAATTGGATAATCGACCCATTCTGTGATATTTCCGAACATGGAATCTTTGAGAAGGAACTGATAACATTGCAAATTTGCACTCAAACCGAAGTTCAATATCTTGCATCAATCATTCTGGCTACAGAACCAAATCAAAGAGAAATACCCTCACGTGTGGAATCGGGTCAAAGTTTTTATTATAGCATTTCCCAGCTCATACTTGGTGGAGCGTGCTCTCAGTGCCGTGGCAACGCTTTTGGATAATAAAAGAAACTGTCTTGACATAAGCTTAGTTAGACGGAGACAAGAATGTTCCTATCCAAACTGGAACACGATATCAAGAGGCTGATGACATTGCATCAACCTCATCTGTCTCATTAGAGTTGGACTTTAAGTGGGAATGAATGAAAAATAACTTTGGTTTTAATTTTTTTGTCGAGGGGGGTTTGATACTCTGTTCGTTGTCTAGGGGGGCGCTATTAAAAAAAAGTTTGGGAAACACTGCTTTAGACAGAAACTTATCCACTTCGACTTTCAAATTTTCGACTACTGAGTACTGACTACCTCGTCTACCTGTGTTCAAAGCTATGTAACCACAATCTACAAAAAAGAATCCCTTTACAAAAAAGGAGAACGTGAAATTTCTTAAAACAGACAGCTTAGTAAGCGAACAAACAAAGGATTGTGGCGTCACTGACATCAATCATTGTAGAACACTGCGAAATCCTACCTCGCAGTTTACACAGCTCCTTTCTGTCGCTGGTACACCGCAAAATCCTACCGCGTGGTTTACACAGTTTCTTTCTGTACATAACCTTGCTTCTTGTCGCCGAACCCGTATAATCTCTTCCAAACAAATACTTTGACCACTACGAAAAAACTGTCATAAATTGAAAACAATCGACCAATTTTTGTTTGGAAAATGAAGTAACTGTAACTAGTAACTGGTGAAAAACGCTAAGATAGTAGCTAGTTACTGCCTATCGTTATTTTTTTTTAAAGTAACGAAGTTACAGTTACTCAAAAAGTAGCGAGTTATGTAACTAGTTACTTTTTTAATTAGTTACTGCCAACCTTTGTAAACCAGCTTAAGCAAGAACGCTTTCTCGTGTAGACGCACCTTACGGTCCGAGGATTTTGAATTGAATGCTTAATCTACACCGGTGTCAGTTCTAAATGAGAGTGGCTTCTTTGTAATGCGTCTTATATTAATTATAAGATGAAAGCGTCCACTTTACATGATTTAGCAACTGAACAACAAAGTAACTACGATTTGGATATTGAAATATAGATCACTGCTCAATAACATACCGAGATCATGGCAAAGCCCAGCCAACTCCACACACAAAACGTCCTTGTCGTCAATGTCTAACTTTGGTTGGTTCAATTGTAAGTGGCGGATGAGCTCCCCAGCTAAATGACAGGTGCTTTGAAATAATAAATGATACGTGGATTAAATTTTCCGTTAAGTAACAATCTTATCAAACACATGAAGTAGCGTAAAACTATGTCAAATATCCCACGATTCTGTGACAATGTAATAATAATAATAATAACAATATTTATATAGCGCCACATCCACAGTCAAACTATACTCCTGGGCGCTGTACATGACAATGGTGATAATTAATACAGTAATTAATAATGCACAAGATATAGACGTTGGGAAAAGATCTGCTAATAGGCTAGAGAAAAATTATCGCTATAATTTTATCTGCAGCATTTCTAAAGCATATAAACTTTTTTTAAGGGTCTGGAGCTTGTTGGATTTATTAGATTTAATCAGGGTTTGTATCTCAGAACAGGAAATCAGGAAAGTAGGCCGACGGTACTTTAAAACATTTGTTCATGTTTTGTCTCTTTGGAAATCTTAATTCCTAAGCAGGCTATTGGTAAGCTCCTATGCCCATGTCAAAGTTTTCTTCCCAGAGTGTTTTTTCCCAAAGTTTTCACAACACACTCAAGTAATGAATAACTTAAATTTTATGTCAACTTTCGATTTAAGTCTTACATGACAAAAATAGCTTGACCAATGACCATGCTAACATCTTTGCAATTTATATAAATGCTTAGTTAAAGAAGTAAGTTTATTGTAGGCAAAAAAGCTCTGTGCTGTTTTATAGAAGAAGAAAAAAGCTTTTTACCCAATTGAATGCTCGAATCTGTTGTGGGAGGCTCCAGGATAAAGAAAGTAGTTCCCCCCAAGTTGTTTAATGTTTCTGAGTCTTTGAAATTGAGGAGTGTTAATGACTTTCACCAGTAGAGATTGGAGTTCAATGTGTTTGTGGATAGGATCATTAAAACACTGCAACAAAAGCATTCAGAATTGTTTTGATTTCTCTAGAAATGCGTTGAACTACCAAGTCAAAATCGACAAGCACTTTACTTTCAACAGCGTTTGATATCAAAGTCCTAATCGGTTATCACGTTGAAAAAAGAATGAAAATGTAAAATTATTGTAAACAACGTAACTAGTTGTTTTTTTCAAATGCACTAAACTTCCATTAATTTTTCAAATGAAACCGCTCAGAATCAAATACAGTTGAAATTGAATTAAAGAACAAAGCATCCATCGACTGCTTTTGTTTCCCGAATATTCTCAGCTTGACAATTTCTTAGGACCTTTTTTGTTATTCAGTTACATTGATTGAAAGTGAAGCTGATACTCAATAAAGGTCATTTTTACAGGAAAGGAACAAATGCAATTTTATTTTTAGGTGGCATTCAAGTCTATTAAATAAAATTTTTCTCTATACTTTTATGCTTTCGAAAACAAAATTAACCGACTGGTGAGAACGTCTGCGCAGTGCTTAACAGGACTTTGTTTCGACACCGCTCCAGAGCACGGGATTGTGTCTCGATAAGATACTTTATAGCAAAGTAGTGGAAGCGTCTGACTAAAGTCCAGTGGTTCTTAACCTGGGCGCTACCGCCCCCTAGTGGGCGCTGTTAACTTTTAGAGGGGCGGAAATATTCAGGGGGCGTTATAGGGGGCGCTACATTCAGAAGGTGTAACGATATTTTCCTCACTGCAAATTTGCTTTAGTAGTTCTGCTGGGGGTACGAGAATCCACCGAGGATGAGGAGCTATATACAGTATAGAGATTGTGTTTAACAAGGGAAGTAGTGATTCTCTCTCAGAGCATTCTATGTTGGCCTATACAGCACAATGCACAACACCATCCGACAAGCGTGGACGTCGGATGGTGTTGTGCATGGCCTTTGTTGTTGATAATGGGCATTGTTTCCCTTTCCTTGTAGTAAGTAAATGGCATTTTGTGGTCAGCTTTTGGCAGGGACAGCGGGCAGGCAGTGCAAGCAAACCATAAGGACTGGTCATAATAATAGTCAGTCAATAATGGTTATTAGTGTAACTCTTACTAACTACTAAAAAATCAGCAGAGATGTGCCTTAAGACTTTTAAGTTAAGAGCCTTAAGGCACATCTGTGCTGATTTTTTAGTATTAAAACTAACATCGGCTTAAACTAGTTTTTTCTTACTAACTAATAACTAATTACTACTGGCTGTAGGCTAGCCTTATAGTCTTGGAAGAAAATGTCATTAGTAGGCTACAGCCCTTATATTATGGTGGGCGCCAGACTATGGAAATCTCTGAAAAGGGGCGCTGGGGAAAAAAAGGTTAAGAACCACTGGACTAAACGATTACATATCCCTTCACCACTTCCTGTAGCCGTAGGTTGTGTTACATCTGTGATTCGCAGTATACTATCTTCGTGATTCTCGTGCTCTTGCCTTCATTCGACAATAGCCTGCTTGATGCTATGTAGACCGACAGCGCTCAAGAGCAATTTTCGCCCCAAGACCCAGCGCTTGATTAGCAAAGCAGCATATTCAGTGATCAACAGAATATCTGTAAACTGTAGAAGACCATGCAAATTTTTGTCTGTTTTAAATGCAGGTCACAACATTTTAGATTGCTTGGTAGAGTGATTTGTAACATACAACGCAAACTACCAATCGCGTAAAAATCACTTGTAGGCCTACAAACATTGAAAATAAGCTTATATAGGCCTACAAGAAACATATTCCTTACTTTCTTCTTTGTTTCCGATGTGGCCATGGTGCAATTGCCGTCTGATCCAATATTTCACGATTCTACTTTAAGTTTTGCTAAATTTCGTTTTTCTTTTGCAAAAAAAACTTACGGAGTGGGCGAGGGACAATTACGAACTTAAGATGCCAATCATCATAAGTAACTCACACTGAACTTCAACTAAATTTTCATTGAAAACTTTATTTAAAAGACAAAAAGGAAAACACACAAGTTTAAAATTGCCTACTTAATCAATAACACACTTCTATCATTTTTGCCAGATCAGTTTAGTCGCAATATAAGTAGACATCTGACTGGCTATTTCTGCAAGGAATAAACCGTTTCACCTAAAACTGTAAAAAGTAAAGGTAAATCCCATTATACTAACCCCTCGGCACTAACAAGAGTAGAGTGGTCAGTTCCTTTCTTTTGGCCTCCTTTTCTTCAGCAACTACGCCCAAAGCACCCAATTTAGGCTATTACACCTTGGGTAGATTAAGTGAGAGTTGTTTTTCAACAACCGGCTTAAGCTGGGAGTCGAACCAGGATTGCATGGTTGGAACGCAAAGGCCTTATCCGCTGCGCCATCCTACCAAAACTGTAGGCCACCTTACTTAGTCGACTGCATAGTCGAGTGGTAAGAGTCTTGGTTCGGCGTTCAATAGGATGCGGTTCGACACCGCTTAAGCGCATGTGGCTATGTATTTGGCTAGACACTTGAACGCATGCCGTCGATTGTGAAGTAGCGCCTCTTCGACAATAGCCCTTGATTTCTCTCATGATTATAGACTGGTCTAGAGAGAAACGCCTACGGCCCTTCTTAGGGCTGATGGCCTGCTGAACTTTATATTACCTACATAACCTACAATAAATCCATAAATCTTTGTCAACTTATTAATGTAAACAAAAGTAAGTTATCACATTCATGAAATTTAAAGTTCAAATGTTACTTGATTAGTTTGTTTTGTGACGTATGATGATTTATGATCACACACAACTCTTCAACTTGATGGTTAAATGAAAGGAGCTCAAATATCATTCATGTGAAGCCAACAACAAAATGCAAATAAAAAGTTTGATTGTCAAAACCAGATTCCATATTACACTGTCTGTGATGTTGTAAACCATCCAACATTTTACAACAATATTAAGTTAGTGAGAAACAAACATTTAAATATCAGCTCTAATCAGTGGCGCGGGAACTATTGTTCTCAAGGAGGGGGGGGGGGGACTGAAGCTGCCGTAGTGTTGTAAGCATCTGGGAAGCCTCGCCCCCCAGACCCCCTCATGTAGGAGAACATTTAAAACTGGTAGTAGGTATTATCGGTCCCCTCCTGTGTGTAATAAGACGCCAAAAGCACACACATTGTAAGTTGTAAGAAACGAAGAACGGCAACAACAAAAGCAGCTGTTCAGGAAATTAAAATGAAAACGAACAAATTAGAAAGTGATATGAAAACGACAGTTTGTGGAAATGAGTTCTCACAAGCTTCCGAAGATTGCTTTTTGCTCAGGTTTTTCTCTGTATGAATTGTGTCATGAGTTTTTTGACATCGACAGTGTTCAAAATGTTTTGGTGGACATGCATCAACGCAAGACGAGTAAGTCTTTTTTGTGTCATTGAGCTTCTCAACTACGTTTTCAGGCGCCATAGAGCAGAAAAAGAACGTTCTGATGATGCAGCTGAAACCGGGAGGCAAAGGCAGAGCTCTACCAATTTTCGCGTTTCTTTAAAAAGATCTAGTGCATATCTTGCGATAGTATCTCAGCAACCTTTTTAACGGAGTTTGCGGTTTTTTCACTTGCAACATCGCTGAGCAAGGTAAGTTCCGTTTTATGGCGATCTTTTCTGATGGCATCGGGTAAGCTGATCTCAATATCAGATCCTTCCTCACCGTTTGCACAGCTCAGAACGGCCTTCTCTCTGTTGGCTGCTGTAAGCAGATCTACTTGGTTGAATCTTCGATCAAGCTCAGCTTGAACAAAATCAAGAGTTTCGATGTATTGCCGTTTCCACACTCCTTCTCCCGCAGACGACAAAGCATCCGATTCCTCTGTGCTTCGAAATCTTGCTAGCGTTTTGCTCACTTGGGGATTCTTTGGCGTCTTTAGATTATTGACAGACGTAAAGACGTTTGCTGCTTCCACAAGCATGGAAACGGATTAATCTTTTCTGAGATTTTTGATCCGTTTGCGGAAAATGGTGATGATCCAAAGATGAAGAAGCAGAGATCTTCTTGTTTTGGAGCTGTCTTGCGACGGCTTCTGCAAACTGAAAAACTTCACCGCTGCAGGTAATCGCAAAATAAAGCCACATCACGCGTGCTTATTTTACCAAGCTGAATAGGCCTATCTTTGCACATGCGTTTCCTTTCATTGCACTATCTTCTGTCATATGGGTCAGATATTGCAGCAGCCAAACATGGTAGGGTAGCACAACATGAGCGAAGGCAGAAGCACGAACGCACCAACGAGTAGGAAACAAACCCAGCAAATTGTGGGCAACTTCATCGGAACCAAAAAGCGGCATGAATAAACATTTACGTTTAGACGATCGATTCACGAATTACAACTGCAACACCGTGAACGAAGTTTAAGGCATCTGCAAGAAGCCTCACCTCCTTAACAACGTCTTGTACTGTAAAATCAAATCGAGAGCATGCTTACTGCAGTGAATGTGTATAACGATCCAGGGCAGAATGCTTTAAGTTTGGCCCCCACTCCGTTATAACAACCAGATTTCTTGCTGTTTTATGCTGCAAAGTGGATATTGCAGAATGATGTCCAATAAGCGATGGACCACCGTGTTAGTAAGGAAGGTGGCTGGTACCGCTACTGCAAGGTAATATAGCTCCCTGTGATTGACGACTCGTATTGCGAATAATGAGCGCGACCACACGTAACAGGAACTCGATTCATCGTAGCAATTATTGCTCGAATAATTTTCTGAAAATATGTTATGTACCGGTACCTCAAACTTTCAGAATTTTCTAGGGTGGGCTGAGGCAATTTTAGAAAATTCCAGGGGAGCTGAATTAGCTCTAGGGAGGCTGAAGCCCCTTGAGCACCTCTACTTCCCGCGCCCTTTGCTCTAACTATTAGGAATCCATAATTCCCATAGACTTGAAGCCAACATGTCAGGATTAAATTGAGTCAAAGCAAAGCTTTCTGTTCCAACTTTACAAGGGTAGCTTTTCTTAAACAATGTTGTTTCACGAAGTTCCATCATTTTAAACACAATGAGGAAAGTTCGAATAACCAAAGACCCAGAGAAACCAAGCTATTCTATCGAATTGACAACAACGAGTTTGTTTTTGTAATGTAAGCGTCGTCGACTCACAAGGGAGTTGTCATAGTGATCTGTTGTCGGTGGTAACGAAAAAGCTTAAATATCCATTCTCGTAAATGCCAAAATGTTAGACATTTCAATGGCGAAAACTGTAAGAATATTTTTATGTTTTTATAAAGTTAAGACAAAAAATTGTTTCGTCTTGAAATGCACTTCTGTAGTTTTTCTTGTTAAGCTGACAGTGGTCTAAATCAGTACTTCTCAAACTATTTGTTTTGGCGAACCTCGTTTGAAAGCCTCAAAACAGCCACGATCCTTCAAAACGGTCACAACCCTTTACAAATTTTATCATCTGAGATTTTATTTCATCGTATCACCAAACGGAAATAAATGCGTCATGCAGTAGAATATAATTTATAATCCAGCCCTTTATTATCACAATACCTAGCTGCAGGGGCTCCGAGAGGGGGGGGAGTCGGGCAACTTCCTCCCTAGCATAGCATTGTAAACGAAAAACGAGTAGTTTTTTGTTTTCACTTTTGAGGGGGGCCCATTTTTAATACTAAAATAAAAATGTACCAACTTTATAATAATATAAATAAATGAAGCAAGTGCTCTTTCATTTTCTCCTAATATACAGTAGCTGTACATGAATATGATATATTTTAACTTACCCTATTGTAGGCTAAATAACCTAGTTGTTGCCAACAATTAGTGGAGAATGTGGTTTTAGCACACTAAAACTTGTAAAAATTGTTTGTCCATGACTCAAAACCTTTTATTTCGTCTGTTGCGAGAATACAGTTTACGGTACAATTATAAACAATGCGAATAGAATAGAACCATAACAATCTAGATTCCACAACAGACAGGAAACAGCGAAAAAATCTGATCAACAAATCAGTGGCGTAGCCAAGGGGGGGGGGGGGGGGTTGGGGGTTGCAACTCCCCCACACCCCTTTGGCACGCGTGTGACGTTATGATATTGAGAATGATGCTTTCACTCTAAAAAAAAATTGCCTAATTTTATACAAAACTGCATGAAAAGAGCGAGTTTTGTCAATACCAAACATTCAAACATCTCAGCCAGGAATTAGCAACAAGAAAACATAGAGACTGAGCTTTATTTCCGAAAAATGCCGAAGAAAACATGATCTTATCCTTTTGCTATGCCACCGGACAGCACCATTTTACAGGAATATTCATACCCACATTTTTGTTGAAAATGCTCTCAGAGTGCACCAAATTCAAAACAATTTTTCAAAAGTTTCTGAGAGGGCTCCCAGACCTCCCGCCGTTGGGTCGTCAAAACCCTCCTTTCAAAATTCCTGGCTACGCTACTGCAACAAATAATAAAACCATGAAAAGTTATTCACCTCTAACCACGCTTGACTTTCTATATACAAATTACTAAACAAATCAAATATAGTCATTACTATCTAAACCCTTGATAGCCTGTTTCACTTAAAGGAGGATCATCAGAAGGTCCTTATTCAAATAGAATCAATAATTTTAATTTCAATAATTCAATCAATATACAAATTTCTAATCATGAAATAGTTGCTTTGATTTTCACAGCAGAGCAGTTCTGAGATGTTGCGATGGTAAACGACTTAACATTTTCCCTTTCAGATTTATGTTTGTAATCCCATCAACAATTAGTAATCAGAAAAACTTTTTTAATTTTCGTTAGTTCAAAGAATAAAAAATGCTCATGCGGTGTTCTTAAGCTTTTTTTGCATCACATAATTTTTGATGAACATTGTCAAAATATTGCAAATTAAATGCTTCTAGACATTTTGAATGACACATCAGTGTGTCAAGACACACTTATCTATCATGCGTTTTGTATCATTGTTTTGTATTGTATATTGTCTACGGCAGGGGTTCTTAAACTTTTTTTTAACGCGAACCCCTTAAAAACAATTTTGATTTGCGTGGACCCCCTTTGTGGCCTAATCCGAAAAACTTTTTTGATCAGCATGAATTGGACATAACGCAATAAAATTAATATGAATTGGTAACAAAATTTATGTTTTATTAAATTTAAAAAATAGCAAATGCAGATTGTTTTTCAATATCTTCGATTTAATTTCATTAATGTGAAGGATGCTGCTGTTTGTTTTCAACAAGAACATGAAATTGTGGCTTCGTATTTGATAGAGCAACACGCATGTCATTATTTGCATCCCACCGGTTTCGACTCTTTGTTTTGATAGTTACCAATGATGAAAATCCTGACTCACATAAATAGGCTATGTAATAGCAAAGGGCATTAAAGCAGCCATATAGGCTATGCTTAAACTTCATATCAACGAACTTCACAAATCGCCAATGCTTTTCGAATTAAAGGACATTCTTAATGGTTTCATTGCCCTTAGTTCAATCAACTCATCTTTTGCAAGGTCCTCATCACTGATATATTCCAGTTCAACGAGGAAAGGGTAACGTATCCATGCTGTATTTTTAATATCCTCTGGGCTAAGCAATAACCTCTGAAAGAGTTTTGCAATGCATCCAAATGTATGCACATGTCTGTGTGTCTCCAATTTCTTTTTCCACAGAGATAACGGCAGGGCCTTGAGTAGAACGATTTACCTCATATGAGGTGAATCGTTCTATATGTCACCTTCATATGAGTAAAAACATCCGCCAAGTAAGCTAACACTTGAATAAACTCTTCACTGTTTAACTGCTTTCAGAGTTCAATACTTTTGTCTCTTAGAAAAAAAGAAAAAGCGCTTCAAAACTTGTCTCTTTGACAGCCAGCAAACTTCTTTATGATAGAGGAGAACTTCATGTTCCGCTCCCATTTCTTGACATAACTTTTCACACTACCAGACAAAATTTATTTCAACTTTGTTGGGAGAGTTTTTGATACTAATGCATGGCGATGTAAAAGCAATGAGTAACGATAACCTGAGGAAAATCATCAGCGTTGTTTGAACTTAATCTCTTTTCTTTAGAAAAATTCATCCCATTTTTAGAATTGTACACTAAGATTTCCATTGGGCCTTCATGGACCCCCTAAAACTAGTCCGCGGACCCCTTGGGGGTCCACGGACCCCAGTTTAAGAACCCCTGGTCTACGGTATGTCTATATTTAAATTTTTTAACAGGAAATCGATGAAAGAATTTCATTTACATTGAAATAATCATTTATTCGCATAACTTTCATTATCTTTTCACATTTTAATACGAAGCGTGACCACCTTTATTGTCTATCACCTGTAAAAGTCGCTTAGGCATGGAGTCGATTAAATTTTCACAGTTTTCCTGGATTTGTTCGTCGTGGCACCAGGTCTAAATTATGGCTTTTATCAGCTTGGTTTTGATAGTACAATCGTTTTTGCGGAGCGGGTATTTACGATTGACCACAAATTTTCGATACAATTTAAATCTGGTGAGTTTCCAGGCCAGTCCAACACTATAGTTGGTCACAATTTTTGACGTATGGCAAGGAGCAATGTCCTGCTGAAACAC
Source organism: Aplidium turbinatum (assembly GCF_918807975.1). Taxonomy (NCBI): domain Eukaryota; kingdom Metazoa; phylum Chordata; class Ascidiacea; order Aplousobranchia; family Polyclinidae; genus Aplidium; species Aplidium turbinatum. The sequence goes on from NC_137472.1 coordinate 55,718,058, forward strand.
CCCTGAACCATCTGGAATCGCTTAATGTGACGAGTAATGTGACGCAATAATGTGTAATCCCCTTAAAATGCTCTTAATTGTGAAAGCCTGTGAACTAACATTATCAAACAACAGGAATACCATAATAGAAATCGGTTTAGGATTGAATGATAAAACATTATCTTGGAAAAACGTGAAAAAACTCTCTTGAGTCAATAAATATGCATAAGGGTGTACAATAAGTTACTGTGTCATTTTATTTTATATCCACCCATAAGCCTCGGTTATCAGCTGTTGAAATAAAATCGCTTTTTCATTTCCGTCTGCTATGTTAAAACTGGCACTACGTACCAACACTACAGGGAATGGGATGGAATGGAATGGAATGGAAGACAGATTTTGGGATGGAAGATGGAAAATGTCAAGGATAGAAAGGAATGGAAGATCTTGATGATGGGATGGAAGACAATCTTCCATCATTCCATTCCAATTCTATCATTAACTTTCTGACGCATTATCATTACATGCAAAATATTACGTTGCTTGCTGAAATAATTCGATTTTCGGTTCGTATTAAACCAACGCCTAGCACTAAACGGTACGTAATCATTAGGAAAATACTGCTGTTAAATTTTTAGCTTAAATTTAGCCTATGGTGTTTAGGTTTATTTGTGGCATATTCAATGCGGAGATCACAAAATGTGAAGAAGGAAGAGATTTTTGAAATGGAATGGAAGATAGAATGGAAGATTTCTAAAATGGACTGGAGATGGAATGAAAGAAAATCTCAGGATGGAAGATGGAAAAAACGTCTTCCATTCCATCCCATACCCTGCCAACACATTCTTATGTGTACTTTGAATGCTTTGAAGGTGATTATCTTTGACTTTAGTTAAGTTATTGGCAAGGGAAAACAATGGTTGAGATTCCCTCTCTAGGATTTGTTTTGTTTTGTTTGTTTATCTTTATCCTGCATTGCGGGAATGCGGACTTGAGCGCTATGCATCGGTGTACGCCTTCCGACATACACCTGACCCACGCTGCAGCCGACGGCAATGTCTGTTTTCCGGTTGTCTACTTTACTTATGACTTAAATTTGGTACTACCCATTACTCGAAATCGATCACTAGGTAGATGCAATTATCGTTAAGTTTCTTGCCCAGAGAAACAACAGCAAGTGCGGGTGGCTGGAGTCGAACATGCAGGCTCTCGAGTGCGAGCCCAACGCGCTAACCACTCGGCTACGGCTGCTTTGAAGGTGATTATCTTTGGCTTTAGTTGCGTTATTGCCAAGGGAAAACAATGGTTGAGATTCCCTCTATTGAATGTATTGCTTTTATTCTTTATATAAGACTTGTTACAACTAGTAGCGTTTGTTTTGGTTAGTGATGTTTCGTGTGTTGCTATGGCGCCATAGTTAATCAAAACCCAGATCTGTCTTATTTTGTTCCCATCAAACTGTTTGGTGTTCTTAATCAAATCGATTTGAAAACAAAGTTAACTGCAATAAATGTAAAGAAATAAATAGTTGCTGTAACATAATCATTGCACCTCTTCATAATTATACAATGAAGCTTAATCTTGTTTAAATTTGGGGGTTTGAACCAGGTTTGCGTTTTCATTAAAGATATTAATAATGTATTTACTTGATTCGGTTAAGCCATATTATTGTACATATTCTTCTTGTGGCAGTGAGCACTGTCGCACGAAACAAGTGTATGGCATTCCATCTGAGAATAAACAAGGGACTAGGGCTGCTGTGCCACAAGTGTTAGTCCTCGCTCTCCAGCTGCCATCTAAAGAGCGCCATGGCCGCCTAGATAAAACTATAAAAGTACTTCAGGTCCCTCTTACTGCCTACCTATTCATTGCAAGTTTGATGAAATCTAATTAAGAGAAAATTCAATGCTCTTTGTTGGGACTCTGGGTGGACAATCATGAAGGATGTACTCTTTCTAAGCTAGCTGGTCATTAAGATGATGTACAACCGTATTAAGCTAGTAAGACCGACCGCTGCAATCAGTCGTCCCAACCCCCAGGGTGGCTGAGAGAAATGGTTAGAGAGGGACTCGACTGAATCTTTTTTCTTCTGGCCATAGGCAAGGGTTTAGAGGGAAGGAAAATGTCAGATTACAGAGGAATGTTATGTCTTGTACCATGTCTTTAGTTTTCGTCATTATTACCCATAAGGCTTGAGTTGTGAGCCTTTTTGTGCTCCACATGTATGTGCTGTCAATGTCGAGCGATATTTTGACTCAACGTTGGTCCAACAATCAATGTTTGTAGAGTTGTTGTGACACCAGAAAGATCGTTCTTTCTAACCAACTTTAGATCACTTTGAATAAACGCGGAGGGTTTAAAGCTGTATATAGGCCAGCAGCGTTCTTCTTCGTGCGCAGCAAGAAACAAATCTATAAAGTGAACAATAATCAACCCAAATTTTTCAACTTATTTCGGTCTCAAGCAAGTTTTAACTTTTGCGTTTTGTCGCTTTTACCTTTCTCTAGACCTTTACTATGTTGACGTGTTGTTTTCGCTGTGATAGTCAGAAAAACAAAACAAAAAAATGAACTAATTATTTTGCTATGGCAGGACGAAGGAAAAGCCATAAGTCTTAAATGACCACTTCCTTTCTTCTGGAAAATATATTTTGGTTGTTTAAAGAAGAAAAGAAGATAAAGCAACTGAAAGGAAAAGAACGTTAGTATGCCTAATACGTTAGTAAGGAAGACTTTTATTTGGCAGTTCTATCTAAAAGAGAGAAATAAAAACCTTTTATTTCGTCTGTTGGGAGAATAGTAGGCTATGCGGTACTATTATAAACAATGCGAATAGAAAAGCACCAAAACAATCTGGATACCACAACAGACAGGATGCAGCGAAAAAATCTCATCAACAAATAATAAAACCATGAAAAGTTATTCACCACTTGACTTCCCATATACAAATTACTAATCATGTAATAGTTGCTACGATTTTCACCGCAAAGCAGTTCAGAGATATTGCGATGGTAAACGACTTAACATTTTCCCTTTCAGGTTTATGTTTGCAATCCCATCAACAATTAGTAATCAGAAAAACTTTTTTTAAATTTTCATTAGTTCAATGAATAAAAAATACTCCTATGCGGTGTTCTTAAGCTTTTTTTACATCACATAATTTTTGTTGAACATTGTCAAAATATTGAATCGCAAAATCGACGCTTAACGCCGACTTTTGTCCAGACAGACTTAAGCCGCCTTAAGTCTGGTTTCTGAATTCCGCCCTAAATGCTTCTAGACATTTTGAATGACACACCAGGGTGTCAAGACGCACTTATCTATCATGCGTTTTGTATCATTGTTTTGTATGTATTGTCTATGTCTATATTTAAATTTTCTAACAGGAATTCGATGAAAGAATTTCATTTACATCGACATAATCATTTATTCGCATAACTTTCATTATCTTTTCACATTTGAATGCGAAGCGTGACCACTTTTATTATCTATCACCTGTAAAACTCGCTTAGGCATGGATTCGATTAAATTTTCACAGTTTTCCTGCATTTGTTCGTCGTGGTACCAGACCTGAATTGTTGCCTCTATCAGCTTGGTTTTGGTTGTACAATCGTTTTTGTGAAGACGAGTCTCTACGATTGACCACAAATTTTTGATAGAATTTAAATCTGGTGGGTTTCCAGGTCAGTCCATCACTTTTATGTTGCTTCATTTGAAAAAAAATTGGTCACATTTTCGACGCATAGCCAGGAGCAAGGTCCTATTAATACACCCTTGAACCATCTGGAATCGCCTAATGTGACGTGTAATGTGACGCAATAATGTGTAATCTCCTTAAAATGCTCTTGTTAAAGCCTATGAACTAACATTATCAAACAACAGGAATACCATAATAGAAATCGGTTTAGGATTGAATGATAAAACAAAATCTTGAAAAACGTGAAAAAACTGTCCTGAGTCAATAAATATGCACAAGGGTGTACAATAAGTTACTGTGTCATTTTATTTTATATATCCACCCACAAGCCTCGGTTATCAGCTAGTGAAATAAAATCGCTTTTTCATTTCGGTCTGCTATGCTAACTCACTAATTCTTTCCTGCCAATATTAAGCCAACGTAAATTCCCACACGGAAATTGAATAAAGCACCAAACTGCACCATGCAGAGTGCAAGCTTTACCACTGTTGCTGCAATAAAAATAGTTCTAACCCTAACTAAATATGATGAAAATTTAGCCCTGAATGATTAAAATTGGCACTACACATTCTTATTTGTACTTTGAATGCTTTGAAGGTAAATATTATCTTTGGCTTTAGTTGCTTTATTGCGAAGTGAAAACAATGGTTGAGATTGTATTGTTTCTATTCTTTGTATAAGACTTGTTACAACTAGTAGCATTTGCTTTAGTTAGTGATGTTTCATGTGTTGCTATGGCGCCATAGTTTATCCAGAACCCAGATCTGTCTATTTTTGTTCGCATCTAACTGTTTGGTGTCCTTCATTAAATCGACTTGAAAACAAAGTTAAGTGCAATAAATGTAAAGAAATGAATGCTTGCAGTAACATAATGAATTTTGAACTTTCAATATAATTAAACAAACACTGCTTTAATTCTTCTGTTGTGTGGAATGTTAATTAGCTTTCACGACGGTGATAAAGGAGGTGGTATATCGTGCAAAAATCCAAGGGCGCTATAATGCGTTGCTACGCCAATGTGTTAACTCAGTAATTATTTCCTGCCAATGTTAAGCCAACGTAAATTACCACACGGAAATTGAATAAAACACCAAACTGCACCATGTAGAGTGCAAACTTTATCATTGTTGCTGAAATAAAAATAGTTCTAACTCTAACTACTCTAAATATGATGAAAAGTTAGCCCTGAATGTTTAAATCTGGCACTACGTACCAACACTACAGGAAATGGGATGGGATGGAATGGAATGGAAGATGGAGTGGAAGACAGATTTTGGGATGGAAGATGGAAAATGTCAAGGATGGAAAGGAATGGAAGGATCTTGATGATGGGGTGGAAGACAATCTTCCATCATTCCATCCCAATTCCATCATTAACTTTCTAACGCATTATCAAGACATGCAAAATATTACGTTGCTTGCTGAAATAATTCGATTTTCGGTTCGTATTAAACCAAAGGGACTGTTGCCTGACGAGTATTTGGAATGGAATGGAAGATTTCTAAAATGGAATGGAAGAAAATCTCAGGATGGGAGATGGAAAAAACGTCTTCCATTCCATCCCATACCCTGCCAACACATTCTTATGTGTACTTTGAATGCTTTGAAGGTGATTACCTTTGGCTTTAGTTAAGTTATTGTCAAGGGAAAACAATGGTTGAGATTCCATCTCTGGGATGTAGGCTATTGTTTCTATTCTTTGTATAAGACTTGTTACAACTAGTAGCGTTTGATTTGGTTAGTGATGTTTCATGTGTTGCTATGACGCCATAGTTTATCCAGAACCCAGATCTGTCTCTTTTGTTCGCATCTAACTGTTTGGTGTTCTTAATTAAATCGATTTGAAAACAAAGTTAAGTGCAATAAATGCTAAGAAACGAATGCTTGCAGTAATATAATCATTGCACCTCCTCAAAACTATACAATGAAGCTTCATCTTGTTTAAATTTGGCGGTTTGAACCCGGTTTGCGTTTTCATTGAAGATTTTGATAATGCATTTACTTGATTCGGTTAAGTTGTTAAGCTAATGAGACCCACCGCTGCAATCAGTTGCCCCAACCACTAGGGTGGTTGAGATGAACGGTTAGAACGGTGAGAGAGGGACTCGGCTGGATCTTTTTTCTTCTGGCCATAGAAAAGGGTTTAGAGCAGTGGTTCCCAACCTTTTTGTTGCCACGGACCCCTTTAGAAAAATTATTAATTCTGCGGACCCCTATCTAAATTTTGTCTGAAACTCAATTAACATACTATTGACTATTGTAATAATGCTACTCAACTACTGTACTGTGTCATATTGCATTGCATTGCATACTCCTGCGGCAAATATCAGATTAAACAATTGCTCAAATAAGAAAATGAATGAATTGTTCAAGAAATGTCAGCAGTATTTGAATATTAAGGTGACCCAAAGCGCCACGCCGAAATTTTTTTAACGTGAGCGGATTTAATGAAAGGGCTGTTGTTGCCTTTCCTGAACTAAACGACTGAACTGTGGTTGAGTTTTTGACAATCCAACACGCTGTCATCTTCAACGTCCAGGCGATTTCGATGCTTAGTTTTTATTGTAACAAGAGCTGAGAATCCTGCCTCGAAAAGGTAAGGGCTTATGAATGGTAACAAACCAATAATCGCTTGCTTTGCCAAGAATGGGTAGGTTTGTAGTTGTGAGCACCAAAATTCTTCCATAGTTTTTGAATGACATTCAACGCGTAATAACTCTTTTGATCTGAAATCAACTAAATCATCTTTACTGAGATCGTCATTGCCAATGTTGTTCAAGTCATAAAGAAAAAGATTTCGAATCCATGTTTCAACTTCGTTCGGCAGGTATTCTAAATAAAAATAGCGTTGAAATGACATTTGCAGGGTTTCCAAGTGTGTCCAAAATTTTTCTCTCATAAGATCAAAAGAATACATTCTCTTGGAGCTTCATCCATCAAGATATGATCTTCTAACATTGAAAAGTTAGCGTAATTACCTGCTTCCATTCTGCGCTTCCAAACCGGCAACTTGGCTAAAAACGCTTTCAGTTTTTCAGCTGCATCAATTATGGTCACACCTGGTCCTTGAATGCCACGGATTAACATTGTTAATATGACCGAAAATATCGGCTAAGTAGGCCATGCCGTATAGAAACTTTTACTTTCAAACAATTTTGAGAGGGGACTTCCTTTTGCTTTCAAAAGAGTTGATACCTCATTTTTTTAGCTGCTGCAGTCGTTTTAAAACTTCTCCTCTAGATAACCAACAAACCTCAGAATGACACAAAAGTACTTCATATAATCTGACCCTACTTCTTGACAGAGCGCTTTAAAAGTACGGTGGTGTACAGCTCTGCTTTTGATGAAATTAACGACTTTTACGCAATTCGTCAGAATTTCTTTGAGACTTGCTGCTAAAGTTTTTACTGCTTAGGCGTACCTGTGCAAGAAGCAATGGGTAACAACCACGAGAGGAGCTTCGTTTTTTACTAAAGCTTGACAAATTTGCATTTAAAGAAAGATATGAAAGTAAAAAGATCGCTTTTCTTTTTTTCTCCAAAATTCATCAAGCTAATCACGGACCCCAAATGCTTTCTCACGGACCCCCAAGGGGTCCGCGAAACCCAGGTTGGGAACCACTGGTTTAGAGGGAAGGAAATGTCTGATTATAGAGGAATATGTCTTGTACCATGTCTTTAGTTTTCGTCATTATTACCCATAAGGCTTGAGTTGTGGGCCTTTTTGTGCTCCACACGTATGTGCTGTCAATGGCGAGCGATATTTTGCCTCAACGTTGGCCCAACAATCAATATTTGTTGAGGTGTTCTCACACCAGAAAGATCGTTCCTTCTAAACAACTTTAGATCACTTTGACTAAACGCGGTGGGTTTAAAGTGCAACTGCAAGATGACTTTGACCACACTTTATTTGAAAGAGCATGTTTCAATCTATAAATACCAACCTCGCCCTTACATTTTAAGGCTATATTTATCTCAATAAAAATTATCAAAACTATGGTTTTCCACGCGCTTGTATTTTTGGCCACGTTCCTACAATGGCGGATTGCATTGCACAACACACGGATTATGACGTCAGTTGGAGTCAGACAGAAGCGATAATCGCTTTTGCAAGTCCTTTAGTTGTATTTGTTCTAGAGCAGTGGTCAGCAACCTTTTTTTAACAAAAGAGCGATTCTGTTACATATTTTGGCAGAAATGACCAGCTGAGAGCCACAAAACGTAATATATGTGTTTCAAGTAGATCAGACCACAGTTTCTTTGCTACCGAACAATTCTTTTTTATGCCGTCATCTCTATTTGTGTAGCCTACGGCTTTCCTCGCTTACAATCCATTGAACTGCCACACAGCCAGCAGCATTGGTGTGGCATGGGGCTGTTTTTCATTTATTGAAAGCTTCCTTACTCTGCTCCGATCTTTGCATAACTTCCAATAGCCTACTGCCTAATTTATCTAATCTCCAAAAGGGGATAATGTGCAGCAAAATTAATGCTCTATAGCTGTTCTGACAGTGCCTTTTGAAGTCATTTATTTTGGGATTTTTCCCCACATTGGCTATTAAGCATGCAGAAATGCCAACATCATTTGCATTGAATGCAAAGTTCATGTTTATGTCCAATTGTCCATGCTGAGTAACATCTCTGTTTTCGCCTAAAACTTTTCTATTTTTATTTGTGCATGGCTACTGATAAAAAGGGTATGCTGTTCAGTGTTCACGCCAAAAGCTGTAAACTGACCTGATAAAGTCAAAACTTGAATAACAAAACTTGTAAAAAAAGTCTATTATTTTCTGATAGAGTAGCCTATCACTCGATCAGAGTTAGCTCATTGCTGCATCATCTTGCACAACTAGTAAACAACGTTTTGATGCCGTTTTTTTGTTTCATTATCACAGTCGAACGCATAGGCTATACCAAATCATGTCAAATCTAGAGGGAGCCGCTTCAGAGGAGCTAAAGAGCCGCATGCGGCTCCGGAGCCGCAGGTTGCCGTCTACTGTCCCAGAGGAAGGAGGTTTTCTTTTCACTGCTTCGATCTTGTTGCACGTGCTTTTTATGTGAAGGCAGGTGGTAGCCTATAGGCTATTTGCAATCTCGAGTTTGAAAAAAATAAGCCAGGTCTGCTGATTTATCCATTGAAATTGTTGGTTAAGGGACAGACCAAAGCTGTCATAGGCCCATGCGAGGTAAGGTACGGTACGTCTTAACTAATGTTATGTGACATTCAAACCACGAAATCGAGCGGTGTGTAAGCTGTAAGGGTGCTTAACGGCATGGCGGAGAGCACCTCTTGCATCACTGTGTTGGACGACTTCCATGAATTGGTCAATCCAGCAGTCCTACAAACCTTCTTCAGGGTTGATAGAAAGAATTGGGAAGAAGATGGCAAGCCCAGAGGACGCGAGGGAAAGTTGTCAAATGAGTGAGTTTACTTGAGCTTGTTTACTGTTCAACAGCCTTTCAAGAGGGTGCAACCTAATTCGTACCATGAACATTGAACAATTCGTACCGTCAGTTCGTAGGCTACCTTGAAAAGATCAAGAGAAAAAATTAAGCTACTAAAAAGGCGAAGTCGCTGATCGCAGCTTTCGCAAACAAACAAACTGAAAATTGAAACGGGGATTCCGTTTTTCTGCAGTTTCCTCAAACAGTTTGGAATTTCCGGTAATGATCCTAAGAGTTTGCCGAAGTCGCTGATCGCAGTTTCCGCAAACATTTTTTCCGGTAATGATCCTAAGAGTTTGCCGAAGTCGCTGATGGCAGTTTCCGCAAACATTTTAAAAGGGTTAGGGTTAGATCGGGGTTAGGGTTAGATAGGATTAGGTTAGGTTGTGATCAGAGTTTCTTCAAACAAACAAACTGAAAAAGATCGAGAGAAAAAAATAGAACGAAGCGAAGTCGCTGATCGCAGTTTCCGTTTTTTCGCAGTTTCCGCAAACATTTTAAAATTTCCAGTAATGATCCAAAGATTTTTGAATGATCCTAAGAGTTTGCTGAAGTCGCTGATCGCAGTTTCCGTTTTTCCGCAAATATTTTAAAATTTCTGGTAATGATTCTAAGACTAAGAGTTTGCCGAAGTTGCTGATCGCAGTTTCCGCAAACATTTTAAAAGGGTTAGGGTTAATCGGAGTTTTCGCAAACATTTTAAAATTTCCGGTAATGATCCTAAGAGTTTTTGTTTAATAAAATTAATTTGCGTTCTTCTGGTGAATATTTACTAGGTTACCTCCTGATGTTAAAGATGATAACTAGCTTTTTTATTTCCGACGTTTCGTCAATCAGCACGACTGACTTTTTCAAGGTGGCTAAGACAGGTTAACACAACCTGTTCAGCAACGATGGCACAACACAAAAACATACTGATAAAATGTCTTTTTGTTTGTTTGCGGAAACTCCGATCAGCGACTTCGGCTTTTTTTAATTGTTTCTCTCGATCTTTTCAAGGTACGATCTGACGGTACGTATTGTTCATGGTACGAATTAGGTTGCATCCCTTTCAAGAGCTGGTTGCTTAATTGTTCCATTCATATTTAAACGAAGCTGTTATATCTCTCAGGCAATTCAGGCTGGTCGCTTATAGGCACGTGCTGGAGTGGCTGTTGGATGGAGAAGTTCTGGGCTAGTCGAACAGAGTCGTGCTGGCATCCTGCATTGTCTCTTTCATCCGCAGAAAGTACCCCAGCGACGATGGAGATTATGCTGGGTTCCGAAGACCAGTGTTACCATTTTAGTCTTTTTAAAACCAAATCTGGTTTATTTGCAACTGTTTGGTTTATTTTTTTTCGATTTGGAGTGTTTTTTTTTGGTTTGTTTTCGATTTGTGTGTCGTAATGCGATTTGTCATCAGTATTGTATGTTGGTTTATTTTTTAGTTTATTTCTGCTTCAATTTGGTTTATTCTGGTCTTTTTTTAGCCTTATCTGCATTATTTTAAAATAACCTAGATGTCAACACTGCCGAAGACAGTCCCAATGAATGCTAAAGCGTTATCGCATGATAGTCGACTGTACTATGTCCTACAATACAATACAAAATGTTTTCGATATAACCAAGTTTGGCTGTTGTAATCTACGAAACTAGCCTTCGGCGATGGGCTTCGCAAACCACTCCTGGCACACAACCATGAACAACTAAATTTGTAGCCTATAATGCTGGCTGAAAGATGCGTCTTCATTATGCATGCCTTATAAATTTGCGCATTCACTAGCAACCAAGCCTATCTTGGCTAGTTTCAGTAGTTTGGTCTCCATTAAACTCGACTCCAACTGACGTCATATCACTAGGTGGCGTTGACGAGTTTGTCACTTCCAGGTAGCGTGAGAGAGAAACGCTAGAGAGCGTGAGAAAAGGGTCGGTTTCTCGGCTGTGGGCCTCAATTGTAAGGAAGTGAGTTTTTCAACAGGTACCGGATGTCTTGGCAATGGATTCTAGCCAATGTTAATTCGATCGTGCAGTTCAGTTGCACTTTAAAGCTGTATATAGGCCAGCAGCGTTCTTCTTCGTGCGCAGCAAGAAACAAATCTATAAAGTGAACTATAATAATCAAGACAATGTCTATAAACATGTTATTTTCAAATCATTTGTGAATTTTATTGGATTATAGTTTTTAATAGTCAATCAAACATAACTACAACGATGACAACAATTATCATAAATAAGTGCTAATGTTGGTAAATAAAAAAAACAAGTTTATTGAAACATCCTTCACATATCGATTCTATAACTTAACAGTCAAACAAAATGAAAATTGCATTACCACAAAAATTGTTTAAAGAAATTTAAGGGTGTTTGGTTCTTATAGTGCAATGAGCATCTACATCTTTTTCGTTAATACTGAAATAAATCTTGATGAAAATTCAGAAGTGAGTACAATACATAGTAAGACATTTCGCGTAAGAATATGCTGGCTTTTATATTTTACACAGAATTAAAAATTTATTCATATGCAATTAAAGTAGACAAAAACTAAATACAAAATTTTTACATATTAGTAAAAGTGTAGTAATAACACATAACTTATGGAAACTTAAAAAGCGTCAAGCAATAGCAATGTTGCACAAATCTATTGACCCACAGAAAAATAGATTCAATCAATTAAATTAGATGGTTGATTTTATTCACGCTTTTGATTTCCATCAGCATAAAACCAAAAAGATTCAAATTTTTTTAATTTTTACGATGAAAATCATTAAAGCAGTTGCTACTTTATTGTCTAACCATGGCCACCTGGAGATGCGGCCTGATTTGTCACATTTTGCAGATTTTGGTTACAGCTACTGCTAGTGCTTGACTGACATTTTTTGAGATGTTTTTACTTTTTGCGGTTTCCTCATGACATAAAACTTTTTTGTTGCCTTGGGGAAGCAGTAGCAAACGCGAAAAAGTAAGTTGAAAAACACAAAATCAGACTGTTATTGAAAATTAACAGTCTGACTAAAATCTTCGAAATCAAATTTTCTTTGTTTTTCAACATGTGAGGATGTTAAAACCTATTGTGTCATCTGGGGAAAAGATTAAAGAAAGCGTAAAAATGTAAATTTTAGAAAAAATTATTTAAACGTTCGCCCAAAGTTAGAAAAACCTGGAAATTTCTTCAAAATGTGACAAATCAGGCCGTATCTTTAGGTGGCCATGGTCTAACTAAACACAACAAAATAATAACAGTTACTTAGAATAACAACAAACTAAAAGTCTAGGCTACTATGCTGTCAGTGTGTAACTGATTACAACTAATTTAGTATAATTAAGTGTTTGTATAATAGCAATTATTAATGGAATTTTACTTCTAGTATTGATTTATGTTATTAATTAATAGGATAATAGATATAGTTGGAATGTAGGATAATATAGATAGTGGAGAATAATAGATATATTTTAGAAAGTTGATATTGGTCAATGTATTAGTTCCTTCCACTCTTTGAACTTCGCCTCACAGTCATCTTTCAACTCCTTTTTTTTGCAGTAAACCTCCAACACTACATCCTGTGATCATAAATTACATAATTTAGTCCTAAAATAAAAAAGTGACAGAAAGCAATAAAAATGGAATAAACAAATTTTGCTTTGTATAACACACCACAACTTTCGTCCAATCTACGTTGCATAAGTATGTGTTTGTGTGTGATAACGTCTGCGCGATGTTCGAAAGGACGTGGGTTCGACACCGCTCCAGAGCACGCGGCTGTGTCTCGGCAAAGGCACTTAATGGCAAGCTGAAATAAGAGCAGCTGACTCGAAGACTGTATGTCACTTCGCTGCTTCCTGTAATCTGTTGTATCGCATCTGTGATCGCAGTGTACTGTGTGTTATCGCAATGGGCGCAAATAAAAGCATGATTATTATTATTAAAGTAGCCCTATCTGACTTGAATAAGATCGTTAAACGGTAATGAAATACTTTCATTTCCTACTTTCATGATGATGAAATAATTTGATTAGATACATATCGTCGTTAATAAGCTGAACTATCGTAAGTCCAAATTTTTCAAAATTGCGTTTTTGATTGATTTGGAATCTTTATAGACAACAGTTTATTTTGTTAAAGAATCATAACTCAATCTATTTTAGTTTTGATGATACAGAACGATGAACTATAGAGTTACGATAGTTCAGCTTATTAGCGACGATTTACATACCATAAACACTATAAACAGCCTAGGGAGCATATGAAATCTTTCCTCTTTATTCATCGGCCTAGCACAACTTGGTTGTTCTTTGGAATAAAATAAGAACTTGTCAACTGGATCCTCGTCTTTTCTTCCGTAGTCGAATTTCTTTTCCTATGAACGTAAATACATTACAATTGTCTGAAGTAAATACAAAGTTGACTGCTTTTATCAACTAATGGCCTTATCAAGTATTTGGAAATACAACTGTTCAGAGTTATCAGTTGTGTTTTTCGTCACCGTCATTATTACTAATATTTACCATCATTACTAATATTACCTTCAAAATTTGACTGATCGCATTGACTAGTCTTTTTGAATGAATTGAGTCACGGAAAAAAACCTATTGAATGGGCTATTTAACCTACTTCAATCCGGTTTAAACTTAGCGATGTGTTTTATTTATTTGTTAGGAAATGTCTATAGCGAGAAGATAGATTTGATAAAGCCAGGGTCGAATCCTATCAGCAACATCAGGGCGGAGAGTGTAATGAAGCAAAAGTAATGTAGCAAAGACAACTTTAACCATCTTATCCATCACATCAGGTCACATCACACAACTAAATATGACAGCATTAAATAAAGTGATTTTTTTATGTTTTTGCCGGACTGTGGCCGCAAACTCTACGCCGCATACTTGCGGCGTGGACTTTTTGTTTGCGCTAACGCTTGCGGCCACATTTTTTTGGATAGTTTGCGCTTGAGGCTGCGCCGTAAAGTTTTCGCGTTTTTTTAGCGCATAGCGTCAACGCATACTTTTTAATGTCTTTTTTTCTCTGCAACACTCCAATACCTTCCAGCGCTGCAGTTGAAAGAATATTTTCAATGGGCAAAGACATATTGGAACCAAAACACAGCAAAATGTCAGATGAACACTTTCAGATGCTTGTGTTTCTTTGTGGAAATTCAAAATAAAACTTGTTTGTTTCGAGTGGTTTATACCGTGTGAATGTTTGGCACCTAGCAAACAAAATTAGTTTACACTAGTGTATGCGCTGACGTTGACGCCGCCAACTTTTTTTACAAGTTGCGTTGACGCATACGGCGTATGTTTTTTCGAACGTTTGCGTTTACTCTGATGGCGTCAATATTTTTTGTATGCGCGTACATCACTGCCTATACCCCATTGGATGTACCTCAGTAACAAACGGTCAAATATAATCAAAAGATCAATGAATCGGCAGGCTTATTACTTCATAGAGATATAGCGGTAACTAAAAACAATTCAGTAGAAGTATAACATAGTTTGTGTAGCCAATCGGTAACCATGAATTTTTAGAAGTAACATAATTTTAGGAATCTCTGCCGTTGAAAAGTATTAAAAATTGTTCAATGATCAATGTCTTCCAGCTTAAGAATGCTTGGTTATCTAATCTTGCAACAACATACAAGTTGAAACCAGTGACGTATCTAGAAAGAAAATTTGAGGAAAACAAAAGAAACTTTTGTGGGTCAAATGTCATTCAACTTGAATTGCAATGGGATTAAAAAATATTAAAATTTATTTTTTGAAGAGGAGATTTCCTTCCCACACTCCTCCAATGGCTACATCCCCAGCTGAAAGACATATTTCAATTCCAACCAGAACATTGATATGTAAGCCTTATGTGGTAAAATATAAACCGTCGGTTTGACAAATGAAAGTTTTTTTTATGACAATGCGTACTCTCATGTGCTGGTTGTTCATCGCTAACAAACGCATTATCGTAATCACAATTTTGTTTAATTCAATGTTAGAACTGCAGATCAACCGACTTTTTAAAAGTTTAATCCAACAGGCCATAGTCCTAAGAAGGATCGTAAATGTTTCTCTTTAGAGCAGGGTAGCTTGTTCATAATCAAAAGAGAAAACAAGGACAATTTAGTCAAAGGGGCTCCACTCCACGCCTTTCAGTGCCTTGCGAAAGACTCACCCACATGCTCTATAGCGGTGTCGAACCTGCGCTCTGTTGAGCGTCGACCCAGGGCTCTCACCACTAGGCTATGTAGCCGTTAAGTTAGGTTGTGCTACTTTTTAAATTACGTACTCGCAAAATGCAATTGTAACCTGCGCTCTGTTCGTCGACCCAGGGCTCTCACCACTAGGCTATGTAGCCGTTAAGTTAGGTTGTGCTACTCACCCACATGCTCTATAGCGGTGTCGAACCTGCGCTCTGTTGAGTGTCGACCCAGGGCTCTCACCACTAGGCTATGTAGCCGTTAAGTTAGGTTGTGCTACTTTTTAAATTACGTACTCGCAAAATGCAATTGTCTTGAGCCAATTGTCCAAAAATCTCTTCAAAGCTCTTTCTTTCTTCATCCTAAGTATATCCAAGTAACAACGATTAACATTAAAGCAATTAAAGACATCGAAGAAAGATTAGCATTGTTTTGTGATTAGCCTAGATAGCAACAACTTACATATCGTATCTAAACCCATTTTTAGCTTTTTTTCAGTCACTTATCTCGCGTTTGCTACTTAGTTTTACTGTAAAGAACCGCATGCAGATAATATGCATAAACTCAAGCTATAATTTTAATGATTCAGAAAAGTTGAGATTGTCATATAATGTAATAATATTCTTATTTGGTCTAAAAATGCGATGCACGTTCATCATCAGCGAATATGTACAAACTAAAATAGTTGCCTTAAACATAACCTTTTGATTTCGATACGGTATTCAACGATATGATCATCGGCTTTGGTTTTAGACTTAGCTAGGCTTTTTAGATTGAATAAAGTTTTTCACAAACGGTGTTATATTGTACAGTAGCCTACCTACAAATATACTTTTCAAATATATTGTAGCATACAATCTAAATACATTTCAGCAAAAGCATTTTTAAAACTAACTGTGGTTATTGTTTCAACATCTTTTTAACTGAAATTAATTGAAAATCTGAACTTTTACGCCCAATCGAAAATCGATCTGTTTGCTAATTAGAGTGCTTGTATTTTTTCATTTGTAACAATTCTTTCAATCAACGCGACAAACAACTTAAGAGTTGACAAAAAAATTGTGTTTTTCAAAATATTATCGTAGAAAAATATAAATTCGAGTAGTGTAGTTGGGATTATTGTTGACAACTAGATCGTTATGAGAGTAGATGTGTAGCCTAACTCAATGATTCTCAACGTGGTCCACCTAGAATTTATGTTGGTCCACAGAGAGTTCTACAAATCCTTGATAAAACGTTCTTCAAAATTGTATCAATTACTACAGTAAATTACGTAAGGACTGCATACTAGGGTTATGACTTGAACAAAAAATTCAAAATTTTGTGTGTCCTGTAGTCACAAATGATGAACTTTTACGTCCTGATTTGAAAACTCACAAAAGTTAAGACTGTTTAAACAAAAATCTCCCGCACCAAATTTTTCCAGTTTTCAATTTATGAAGGATGGGCTTTCTTTTGTCGATATTTATAGACTATATATAATATATATATCGACTAATTTGAATTTGACTGACACAATTTCAATTGCGAAGATTGGAAATTTTATTTTGATAAATTGTGATTGCACAGATTAAATTATTCATATCATGAATTACCACAAGTTAAGTGAATCTGTTGAGAAGAATGTGGTATCCTGGACAAAAAATCTTGCTGTAAAGCCAACAAGAAGAAGAAACATGCCAATGATTGAAACCCAGAGTAATTATGTTCGTATTCCCAAAAAGAAAGACATTATAGGGCGATACCACTCACTTTTAGACCAAGCTAAGGACAAGACTACAAGAACGATTCTAATAGCTGATGAATTAATTATTCTCTGGGCAAAATTGAACTTTCCAGCGGTGACAAAGCAAACAATAATGTCAAAGCTACGAAAATTGATGGAGAAACAGGAGAAACATAGAAAAAGAAAAATGGATTCATTTAAAGATGAAACAGAAAACCTGTTTGACATTACCAAGATAGAAGGAGAGTGGCTGTGCCAAGAAAACAAAAAAACTATATAACCTACAAATTGAATCTAAAGAAAAAATTGGCTATACAACCAACAAAACTACTCCAAAATCGTCAATCCACCCTTCAAAGAGAGTGCGAACATCAAGTGCTTCACATACCAGTACCAATGTGGCTTCACATCATGTCGCACCAAATGAAGAAGATAAGACGACATCAAGTGATGTCGAGAGTTGTACAAGTGATGCAGACAGTACTATGGCAGAATACAGTGACAGTATTACCCAGTCAAAACCAATGTTGCATTTTTCTACATCGCATACATCAAAATTGGTTATACGGAATTCTCTTTCAACCAACAAAGCAGCAGTTGTCTGTACTAGTCTAGCTGACGATGGAATCAATGTTCCCACACCATCACAATCCTGGTGTTTGGAGAGCAGTTATAAGAGATGGCAACAATGCAAAGCTAAAATTAAAATCAATTATGAAAGAGGTTTTCTTAATTAATTACGTATTATTTTATTAAGGACTAAGATTGAACACGCCCTTGAGTTTTCTGACCTACGTGCAGTACAGTTTCGACTAGTGGCGTTCATGAGGCGTCAACATAGCAAAGTGGTCCATCGGATATTTTTTTTAAAATATGGTCCATGGGGCAAAAAAGGTTGAGAATCACTGCCCTAACTGGTAGCGCGCTGTAGATGTGAAGAAATTAATTCAAAAATTGCTCGTTACGTTAGACGACTAATTTTGCATGTTTCCAGCAAGTAACGCCGTTCAACAATCACCGAATAAGAAAATCATATTTGACAGCCAACCGCCATTTACAGTTGAGAACGCAAGAAGACTTCTGATGGCATCGCTCAATCCAGGTAAACAGTACTGTTACTTCATGACAGTCCAAGTCACCAACTTACAAAGCTTAAATTACATACGGTACATTATAAACCCGTTGTTTAGGCTATACTGTAATATAATAAAAATAATGTTTGTTTTTATATAGCGCTTAATCTATCGCAGAATGTGTTGCTCCTCAGCTCTTGGAAAAGCAGACAGTGTCAATGCAGCCGTATGGAAGCGCAACTGAGTACATTATCACCCGAATCCATTCCATTGTTCAGTGTTAAGCAGGATTAGATTCAGTACCATTTTTAAAAAGTCTTTAGTATAAACCGACAGGGTATCGAATCCATGCCTACTGATTCAGAGGCGGAGGCACTAACCATTAAGCCACTGAGCCGGTTTAGAAAAGCAAGAAAATTTAAACTTACTTTCCATTTTTTTATTTTTTCTTGTACAGTTTTAGCTTTGGGAATATTTTTGCCAGCGTATTTAATTTCAACACATCTGTGAAGAGTAGCCACGTCTTGTGGAACAATTTTGTTTCCAAGCCAGATGTAGTAGTCGTGCTTGGAAACTCGATTCAGGATTTCTCGAGCCTTTTTCATGTTTCCCATTTCTGTTTCAGTCGCATTGTCAGAGTCATTTGAATGACAAATCTGTTCAATTATCTATAATAATAATAAAATGATGATAATCATGATAATAATCATAGAAGTAATAATACTAATAATAAAATAAATTACTAATACAACAGATTTAAAGCTAACCTCACTTTATCTTTCCATTGTTTATCAGATTCCGCCATCAAACTCAATAATCAAAAAATAATTTTAAACAACTTCTGTTTTTTTCTCGTTCTTTTGTTTGAAGTTAGAAAACAAAAACGTTATTTGAAATTCATCATAAAAGTTGCTCAAGGTAATACTTTGCGTAAAGTAACGAACATTTGCTTCACAGTAAGCACTTTTGAAAAGAAAACTTGTTTTTTATCACATTTGTCTTTTTGAAAAAACTTTGCAGTACAATATGATTTTTTCCGATTTCAATATATTGTCAAAGTCAAAATTCAATATCACGCTTGATTTACAATATTAATAAAAGCATAAGCAGTAGGCTATGGCATACAGGTATATTATTTCTTCTCTAGGGATGATTAAAATTAACATCATTTCTTTTACAAAATTATAAACATTTTCACTTTGCATGTTTGATTTTTGGCATTAAAGAAAAATGATTGTTATACAAACATCTGCTATTACTAAATTATTTTATAGATTCAAGCAATGCATTTGGTTAGTTTGTATAAGCTCGCACGCAGGCTATCGCATACAAACGTTAGTCTAAGTCTCTAAGATTACATTGTCAGTGATCTTTTCAAAGGCCACCATGTCATCAACAGACTGAGCCATTGTTTTGTCTTGTCCGTCCCTTCCCTTCAATGTGATGTAGTCGTTTGCCAACACCATTGCATCACATATCCTGTAATGAAATCAATCAAATATTTTTGATGATAATAAATGAAACTATAGAAAGGACTTTCAGAGGAGGCTGAAAACTTAAATTCTCTTTGCAACACGTGTGACCTCAAGATAATTACAATAATTATAATAAAACCGCCAATATTATCATCATTATTATTGATCTAATAATCGTGAAAGCTCAGCAGCTTTTTGGGTGCGATTTTAGTGTTTTTGAAATTGTTAGATTATAACAAGGTGTTTCTTTTAAAACAAATCTGCACAAGAAAATTATATTTTAAGGATCCTTGTGTAACTTTGCATCTTCAATAATATGAAGCAACCAGACAAAGGTTGAAAAGCACCAACGTCCATTACTTTTGTTTTAGCGTTTTAATACCAACTCATCATCATCATTAAGTTCCTTCCTCTCGTCGAGGGTTGGAGGCAATGAGGCGCCAAGTTTCTCTGTTGTGAGATTTTTCTACTGCTGTTTTGTAATTAAGTCCTGACCAGCCTTAAATATCATTAGTCCAAATTCTTGGTGGTCTTCCCCTATTTCGTTAGCCGTTCATTTTTCCTTCTAGTAGTTGTCTTAATACCACCTAGTCTTAATACCAACTATTAGTCTTAATACCAACTAATGAGTGTATATATCCGACATAAAATTTGCCATGAATTAAAAGTGCAAAATTACATTCTTAAAACTAAGCTATCAACATAATTTCAATTCATGAAAATGTATTTTATGGCAAATATTTTGATTACAGATTATATTTATAACACCAATGTCAACGCGCGGCGCTAGAAAATCCTGTTTAAAATTATCACAAACATGTTGGCACCATGACGATCATCCATAGCCCAAAATGAGCCATAGGCATTTTTTTATACAGCAGCGTACTATTAATAATTTTGAGAGAAATCAAGGCCGATAGTCGAAGGGGCGCCACTCCGCAATCGACGCATGCCTTTAAGTGTCTTGCCAAATACACAATCACATGCTCTTGAGCGGTGTAAAACCGGCGTCCTATCGTCCTATTAAACGTCGAACGAGGGCTCTCACCACTCGGCTACGCAGCTTTAAAATGTCAAATGTTGGTAAATTGTTGTTTTGACCGGAGATTCATAAAATAACGGGATGACCAACTGGGCTACGTTATCTGACAGGTGGAGGGTAAAGTACTGCCAGATATTTTATAAACTTTTAGAAAAAAATTAAAAAATGTTTTATTGACATATTTAAAGTACTGGTTACCCAAAGCTTTCTTGTTTAAAACTAACAATTTTTGTTTCATTAAAATGGAATTTACGTACAAAACTGAAATTGAATAAAACTTAGACGTTTAAGAAATATATTACTAAGCATTTAAAGACAAAAATGACTTTATAAACTTAAATACACCTATTTTGTGCAACTTTAAACGTCGGGTTAGTTTTAATCAGGCAAGCTTTGGCTGACCATTGCTTTAAAAATGTCAAAAAAGTTTTTTTTAATTTTTTCTAAAAATTTAAAAGGTATCTAGCAATACTTTACCCTCCACTTGTCTAATGATGTGTTGTTATATAAAATTACATAACCGCTATATACGAAACTTTTATTTATCAACACCAAAACTTATCGTCACTTTAAAGATTTGCTTTTGCAGCTCCTTTCAGCGTAAAATTTTTCTCTGTGTAAGTAAAATAATTTCTTGCGTGTATACTTACATGGCCTCTACGGCAGTACTGATTTTATGTTGGTATGCTCGCCGGTGCAAGGCATCTCTGGTGTGAAACATCTCGTACAGGTTTTTGCATTCCTGTACAACATCGTTTAACGAAACAACAATGAACCTGCTTTAGGAAAGAGATATTATCAATTCTGATGGTAGCCTACTGCTATTTTGCATTCATCAAATGCTGGCAATTGCACACCGATCTAACCTCTTAGTTTTAATTCAATCAATCAATTCAATTCTGACATAAAAACATAGAGACATAATTCTGAATTTGTAAAGATTAAAACGTTTGAAGGTTTGCGCTTTGCAACGTAAACGAAATGCTTGTTTTGTTTACGTATGGTCATGTCATTAAAGGATATGTGCATGCAACAAGTTGAGTTGATAGTTCTTACTATACCTTCTATAATAGCTAAATAAAGTTTCTTTTAATAATGATACAAGAGTTAATCTTTCCGCCTGCAAAAGCTACGTAGTGGGCCACAGGTTTCATCAATTTTGAATATAGAAACATAAAGTAGGTGATACAATAGTACAAAATAATTTGTCTTACCTTGTCCCTCACGCAAATCTGCAGGTCTATGTCCTTTTTATCACCTGCATCGTTGTTATTGCTTTCATTACTGCCGCTGTCACTTTCCTGTTGTCGGGTACATCTTTTGAGCACTTTCATGTTCTTCATGAACCGAATGTGATCGAAGCTGTTTGATATGCCCAGCTGGTGGCAGTCGCGGGCAAAGTAATCCCACTTGTCGACATCCACTTCATTGCGTTTGTTTGCAACGATCTGTTAGTTTAGTTTATTTATTTTTTCTGCTGGCAAATGAACAAAAATATACAAAACACAATCAACACAAATACTTCGCACAGCAAGGATGAGACCAAAAAGTCACCAAAGTCACTATTACTGTTACATAACAAATTGATTGACGTGTTGAATAAAGTTGTTTGAAAACCTGGTACCAGTTAAAAAAGCGATAAGAATAATCATGATCATGTGCCTGGTGTGGTACAAAGGTTGGTTCATAATGGTCTTTGAAGCCGTGTTGGACATTTTAGAAGTTTGGAAGACCATGATTGCAAAGGCATTTGAGGCATTCAAAATAAAACAGTTTAAAGGTAAACGTTTGAATATATGATTATGCAAGAACAATTTCCGTCTAGTTTAGATTGCATGTGCAAAACGTTTGACTATGTTTTGAGTGACCACTAAACTAACTATTAAACTATGCACTGAAATAAGCTTACATTAGCCTACATTTTTCGATTTCTTTCAACTAGGATTACCTCATATAAAAAACTTTTATCTCTTGATCTTCCCTTGTACTTCCACATCTAGAAATAACATAGCTTTATGAAGTTTGTAAGTTGTTTATGGGAGCAGCCTATTTCAATTTGTTGTAAACAAACTCTGCTGACAAATAAAAGTAAATAAAAGCAGTAGAACTGAAAACTGTAAAGGCTTTGAAGGACGAACTGGATGAAATTTACAGTTATAGCTTCACAGGAAAATCAGTTTTAAATAGACTTAGTTGTGAGAGAAGGTTAGACATAGAATTGTTAACAATTGAGCAGTATTAGGTTTCAAGGATGTATTTTGGCTGACACTGGAAAAAGTTCAATACATTTAAAAAGTTTAATGCATTTAACTCACTGTCCACTGTGCATCTAATTCAAAAACATAGCAAGCTTTTGTTGTAAAAATAAGTTAAACTATTACATAATGTTGCAAGCGATAACCCACATTTATTCTGATGACCACCGACTTATTTAGGAGAGTACAACAATCAATGACGACCTGTCTAATTTTGCAGAATGCGAAACCATCGTGTTGTGATATAACTAAACGGTGAAAATTAAATTTAAGTGCCAAAAAAACTTGGCACGCAAAGTGGAAGCTACTGTAGCCTATAAAAAAAATTAAATTTTATCAATCAAACATCAAAAAAAAAAACTTAATAAGAAAGCGTCAGAAAAATGACCAGTATGAGTTCGAAGAATCAAATTCTATCCGTAGCCTACCACTTCACAGTTTACAATCAGCATGAAACTATACTTTAAATTTGTCATAAGCGATTTTATGTTATTTTGTTTGGCAAAGACCAAAATAAAATACCACCATTTCAGTTCTTCACATAAAGTTTTTGATTAATCTAAGAAAATATTCGTTTGCTGTAGTTAATTGAAAAAATAATTTTGCAAACCTGATTATCCCAAGCTAAACCATATTAATAACAACGACTTACTTCAGGACTCGGTTTTTGCTTTCCATTGATCATTTCTTTTATGAAAACTACATTGCGCCACTCAGTGACGTCAGATCCGTCTTCATCACATCCCAAACGTTTCTTGAATTCCACTTTAACATTATCGTTTCTATCGTCTTGGAAAATGCGATCAAACATAAGACAAGATCTCTCTTCATGCTAAAAGAAACACAATTTAATATAAAAAGAATCAAATCATCGAAATGCCCAAAATGAGGTGTTGTCTTATGCAGCTTGTCATCAAAGTAAGTGAATATCTCAAGGATAGTCGTATTTTTAAGCTTATGAAAAGACAATGGTTGAAAAGAGATGTAAATTCAAATTACAGTAGTGGAAAGTTAGTTGTGGGCAGTGGTCTTAGGGTATTTCGGGCCCTGTGCGGAATGTGCTTTGCGGGCCCCAATGACAATGATCCAATTCAGCAGCGTAGCTAAGTATTTTGAAAGGGGAGGGGGGTTTTGACGGCCGGCGTGTTTGCCGAAGGCGACACCCAGCGGTGTGGGGTCTGGGGGCCCTCCCCCAGAAAATTTTGAAAAATTACTTTGAATTTGGTGCATTCTGAGCGCATGTTCAACAAAAATTTGAGTATGAATATTAACTGTAAAATGGTGCTGTCCGGTTGCATAGCAAAAGGATAAGATCATGTTTTCTCTGGCATTTTTCGGAAATAAAGCTGAGTCTCCATGTTTTCTTGTTGCTAATTCCTAAAGCCGCAACTGACTTCAAGGATAACGGTACTTGCTTGTGAATCGAATTGAATTTTTTCCATTGGAAATGACAAAAATTACTGCATTTCCTGAGTAAATTGCGGGCCCCCTAATTTGTGGTCCCTGTGCGATCGCACGGTTTGCACACCCCAAAGACCGGCACTGGTTGTGGGTTATATTGTTTTGATGTAAAAATAATCTACGCAAAGTAGGCTACTTTGCTTAGTCCTTTGTAACCTACCATGAGTGTAAAACTGCTTGGGGATAGGCTATACTACTAAATTGATGGGTGTGTGCCTATTCCGAATAGAAATGAAAACATATAGAAAAGTATTTATTAGTGCCGCTGCTTTTTCCAAAATTATAGCTTTAAGCGGTTATGTTATCAAATATATATCGTCACTTAATTTTATTCTTTGCCTTACCATGATTTATACTCACTGCATTATTTTCTGGATAGATTAATATTTATATTGTATAGCTTACATTTTAAATCAATAAACCTATACATCGTAAGCGAAAATTTTCTGAGGAAATCATAGTACAGTATAGCAAACGTATACAGAAACAAAATAGCCTATTACTATTAAGGCTTAAACATGGCCCGTTTTATTTTAAACATTAGGGTCAATTCTGGCCTAGACCCTGAACACAAAGGTCCAAACGCAATTAATTTATTGACATGAGGCAAATGGCTGTTCAAGTTAATGCTGGCAACTTTGCAAAATAATAAACATAGCCTGAACTTTTGAGTTGCAAAGTAACTGTTAACTGCTGAATGTCAATCTATCAATATAAAGGCATTCATCGTACTTACCTCCCAGTATTTTTTCATGCTTGTATTTCCTACCTCTTTCAAGAAATGATGGTCAAACATGTGAGAAAAAGGTCCGTGTCCTGAAAACAAAATTTTGACATTAAAATGTGGTAAAGTCCATAAGGTAACTCAAAAGCCACTTTGCTTTCACCGTTTTTGATTTGATCCATTGTAGCTATCTAGTTTAAGACATTTCTTACTGACTTTGGATTTTGTCACAACAACTATAGTTGAAAATTTCCTTAAATAAAAGCAAACCTAAATCATGTTACAACAAACCTAAATCATGACACAGTCCAGCTAACTCAACGCATAAAACATCTTTTTCATCGATATTCAACTCTGGCTGTGTGGACTGTAAGTGTCGAACGAGCTCTCCAGCTAGATGACTAGCCCTTTAAAAGACAATTGGAACAATTTCGAAACATCTCAGCTTTGAACGTTTAAAGGTAAAAAAAACACGATGTTTTACAACCTAATTTGCAGAGTTTAGATTGACCAATATTTTGCTGAAACTACTGTACAGTGTACAGGATTATGAAAATCTTCCTGGTATAGGCTATATAGGCTTTTTATGCAAATTTATTGTAACGATTCAAGGTAATGCATCCTTAATAAAAAAAACACTGCATTGATGTAACCGACAAAACTTAAAACCGACGATGGCTATCATCAATTCATCATGGTGTAAACTATATATCCACTCTGAGATGTGTGATTGCAAAAACTACTTTTTTAATGGCAAAAAACAATATACCACAGAGTAAATAAATAATTTAAACTAGCTACCCAATGGAATGTTCAAATCTGTTATGAGAGGCTCCTGGGTAAAGAAAGTAATTCCCTCCAAGTTGTTTGATGTTTTTAAGTCTTTGAAATTGAGGAGTGTTGATGAACTTCGACAACAAAGGATGGAGCTCTATGTGTTTATGAATCGGGTCGTTGAAGCACTGAAGCAAAAGTAACATTATTTTTCATGTATGTCATATCACATTATATTTCACATTATACGTCATATCAAAGTAATTTAGATGATAAATAATTCAATGTCGTTAAGTTCAAGTTTGATGTGGTAATTATAGTCAACAGCTACAATGAACCAATATGTATGAAAACAAGTGTGATAAAGTTTGCTTATCTCACTGACAAATAATCCGTCTTACTTTTTTCTTTGCTAGAGGTTCTCCCATTGCATCAATTTCCAATCGTTTGTTTTCAGGCTTGTGGTAAAAACGAAAAAAATCTTTTTAATTATTTTGCAATTGCAGAACGAACGGAAAACAGTTAACCTTTTTTTCCTTCTGGAAAATATATATTTTGGTTATACCTGCATGTGTGATCACACCTTTTCGGCTTTTTGGTTTTACGGCTTTTTGGCCTCCTCAGTGCAATAGGTACATTGGGTACATTGGCCACCGAGATTTATACTTCCGTGTGACGATTTCCCATTTCGGAACCTAAGTTCCAAAAATAGTACTACCATCAACCTTGCTAAAGTGCTCAAATTGCAAGCAGTGAGCTTTGCTCAATGCACAGCAAGGTGCCTCCAGTAAAGTGCTCAATCTCAATCGTCAATTTGCTCAATAAGCCAATAGCGTCCATAACTGCAGACAGTGGCACACCGTTTCGGCCTTCCGAATCAAAAACAAAACCACGCTAGTAATGCGTTAGAAAAGGAAACTTTTGTTTGGTAATTCTATCTGATCAACAAGTAATCAAAAGATTAAAAATCCGTCCACTTCTTGCCGCGCTTCACTTCCTATCTTGGCTGTTCCTATGTTCACATTTTATTTATCATATTCGTGTTTATTAATCATACCAGTTATAGTTCATCATACCCGCTCCAATATAGTTCAGGTCATGAAACGTCTAATTTGTAAACAAAGAAAGGGCAAGATCAAGCGGCGACGGTTCGACTCTTGTGCAATGCGCTTGGGCAACGCATATCAAGGACTGCTCTACTGTATATTCCGCTGCACCCAGTGATAAGAAAAGTTCACAGTTCAGAACAGTTGACAATAACACCTCAACAATCGGAAACTTCACTCTGTCAATCGCAGTGATCGGATGTGCGTCAGTGGTTCAAAGCCTCTACAAGTATGTGAAACTGCCAGGATCAGGCTCTCAAAGAAGCTTTTGTCAGTCCGAGGATAAAAATCTTCAAACCAAATACAATATTATGGTTTCTTTCATTTTCATCGCACTGCGACTCCGCTGCGATAGTAACAACTTCGTAATTTTCATTTCATGTTTGTGTTGGTAGTTGCATCAATGATTTGTAATCAGATGGGCTTCTAATCTTTTTTAGTAAAAATACATTTGTGATATTTTGAAATATTTTTGGATCAAATTGATTCTTGATTGACCTTGGTCTAAAATTGCAAAGATTATTGAAAGATAGACAGACAAAACATAGTAACTTTAGCGGGTTTAACACGTTTTATTGCAAAAATAACATAATTATAAAATCAACTCAAACGCTTTCGACACGTACATGTGTCCTCATCAGGAATTACTTAAATTTGCAATATACAAAACATGAAAATTATAAGATAAATCAGACTATGCACTATCACTGTAACGACACTTCGGATGAAAAGTACAACCTGAATAAGTGATACAAGAATGATGACGAGTAACTTATATGGCGGAAACAGACCACATGAGGTGTAGGATACAGGCATGTGACAAACAATTAGAACACACACAAAAGCACGATGAGCCACAGCCGAATATCTGCTTGTTGCTTTATTGAATGATAAATTAACGCGTCTAGACATTTAGAATGAAGCATTTATTGAGAGTTCTTTATTCATACCGGTTTTTTTGTTTGTTTTTACTGTGCCGAAATGAAAAAAATGTGAATTCTATATCATGAAACAAACTTTCTTCTGTTTTGCAACAGTCTTTAGTAGCCTGAATGAAAAAACTAAATACAAGCAATCTCTGTTTTACACATCCCACATTTTTTCTTGCAACCCTCCACGTCTGCATTCAGAACATACTCAGTGTTTTAAATTAGAAAATATTGACGTTTTTACGTCACTGATTGCGTGAATCTAACTTGATTGCGTGAACCTGATCGCGTGAACCTACTGATTGCGTGAACCTACTGTATATTTGAAACAAAATGTCGATGAAAAAACTTTGCTTCAACCAAATTTAACTCTTTATTACTTAAAAAAAATATGTCCAAACGCAACTGGCATTAAATAAATACTGAAAAGTTTGGGTGTTTATCAGGACAATTATCGTTTCTAACACTAGTTGCAACGTTCATCTGATGAAATTGAAAATAAAAACAACAATAAACAGGATGGTTTATTGCTTCACTGACGTTTCGCGCACCTTGACAATGCGCATCCTCAGAGCCAATAACATACAAAATTTGTATTGTGTGTAAAATTGTTTTGTATGTTATTCGCTCTGAGGATGCGCATTGTCATGGTGCGCGAAACGTCAAGCAATAAACCATCCTGTTTATTGTTGTTTTTACTTTCACTTTCATCAGATGAACGTTGCAACTAGTGGCAGTAACTAGTTCAAGCTATTAGTTTCGCCTTGCAAGTGTAATGTTATGACAGTAAATCATATCTGCCTTTCCTGTAGTGTTGGGCAGTTTTTAAATATTTCCAATTTTGGTTATTGGATTTAGAAACTAGTAAACTACAGTGCTCACAGTAGGTTGCGTTCATACATATATTTGTCATCCAACAATAAGTCTCTGTATCAGCCTGTGAAATCAATTTGCTTATTTATTTCCTTCTGCTATTTTTATTTACTGTACAATAGATAAAACAAAGTAACTTTTAAAGTCTTATTTTATTACACAAAGGAATATAACATAATTAAAATAAATTTAAACATTTTTGCTACATGCCGAAAGGGTTCGAGTTTATTTAATTTAGTTTAATTATATTATATTCCTTTGTGTGATAAAATATGTTAAACCCGTTGAAGTTACTTTGTTTGTCTGTCTACGGTTCAACAGAGCGAAACCTCTACCAAAGCTTTATTATAACTTGCTTGCTGTTCCCTATACCGACATAAGTCTTATCTAAATTACAGGATACTACACGGAAGTTGAGCGAGACACCATGCTGAGTGTGAACATTGCTGCAAAGGCAAACGTTTTCACTACTTTAATGGAAAATCTAAGGTTATTAAATATGATAAAAGTCCATCACGGAAAAAAGGTTTAGCATTATTGACTAACTTGCTATTGTTTGCATTTTGAATCCTTTGCAGGTGATTATCACGAGGTAGATTTGTGATTTGTGCTAGTTTGGTTTCTAAGTTGGTCACAGCGGTAAACCATAATTTCTTCGTGGGAAAATTGTAACTTAAAGTTCCCGGATCCTTTCGTCTGCATATAATGACCGAAGAAACACACACTTGAACTTCTTTTCAAACAGTGTATTTCTGTAAAAATTAGCCCACGGCTACCGAAAACGAGGGGGTGCAACGCCTACACCACTTAAACTGTCACTACACAACAGATTACTTGGATAAAAGACGGAACCTTTGTCCAGCTAGCAAGCACTAAGCCAACAGTTAAATGTGCGGCCAACTTTCAAACAATCATTTTACGAATGACCAGAATAGATATCAATATCTCAAATTCACGTAGAAAGTAACTGTGACGCAATAAATGAAAGACAATTATGAAGTCATTCCAACAGGTGTTCAAGCTGATGTAATATTTCCTGTTTAAACAGGCCCAAACAAGTCCAAACAAGTTTGACACAAGTCTATGAACGATGGTGCAATTTTGGCACATTTTCTAGCAACTTCCATGACGTAATATTCAGTAGACTTGAACGGTTTTATATGACGTTTGATTTGTACAGAGATTGGCCGTAACATAGCGGCCCCTAGTTATGACAGTCTAACATGGCATAACTAAAAAAGAATTGAAGGACAATCGTGAGCCAATGAATAAAACACACGATACACAAATTTTTTGAATCACTCACGTTTAAGTTAATACGCAAATACAAAGGGCATGCAAAGAATGAACAGCAATAAGAATAAACACGATGATACATGAAATTGGTACCATAGGTACACGCTAAATGACGCTATATACAATTGTTGCGATAATAACCGACTGTTCTGGGCTCAGACAAGTGTCGGCCACCGCAGACAAAACCAGGCTCAAACCCTAACACTTAGGTGTTCTTTACGGGGGCGAGGCACGAAATATCCCTCAACAAGTAGTCTACTTTCACTTTCCCCGTACTCTCATCATAGTTGCAGACGGCAACTTTGGCTCTACGAACCACAGGCTTCCCTTTCCTAATTTGTGGAACTACCTCATGCACCCTCCCAAGTTGATACTTCCCACGTTTACCAATGTCTTGGAGAGAACCTACCACTACAAGTTGACCAGGCTCCAAATTCTCGGCCATTTTTAGCCATTTTTTCCGGCCCTGAAGACCTGGCAAGTAAAAATCGATCCATTTATTCCAAAACTGCTGAGAAAGTGACAAATTGAACCGATAATCCCTTCTTAATTGGTCACGATCATGTGGTTGCCCAACAGCACAGTATGGGTCTAAGTATGGGGTCAAAAGTGAGGCAGGGGTGATGACAGTAAAATCCCTAGGGTCGTCACTCAAAGGTACCAAAGGGCGTTCGTTCACGATCCGAACAGCACTGCTTGTGTACGTAAGCAGTTCAATGAAATTGGGCTTACGTATTGAAGAGTCCAAAATGTGAAAAAAGTACTTGGTCATATCGGCCACGAAACCAAATCTGCCAAGCCGAAATCTAGCCAAGACATCTGCCAGAGGGTTTAACAAGTCAGACAAGTCAAGACAAGAAGACATTAAATCATTAACACAAGTTCCTCGAAACTCAGATTGTTTTAAAGCCTTCTTCCTTAAAGCAGCAGCTCTATCTGACGCCAAAACAAAATTGTTAGGTAAATCAATATCTTCCTTCAACGGAACAGGTATCTCAAATCGACCATCTTTCAACTCAATATTCGGTTCGACAAGTTCTCTAGCCAAAATATCATTGCGAGACAATTCACAGGTTTCATTTTGCAAAGTCAAATCCTGAATGACTTTATTCAGGTCTGCTATTTCCATATCGCGAGACTCAATTT
Organism: Aplidium turbinatum; assembly: GCF_918807975.1. Classification (NCBI taxonomy): domain Eukaryota; kingdom Metazoa; phylum Chordata; class Ascidiacea; order Aplousobranchia; family Polyclinidae; genus Aplidium; species Aplidium turbinatum. The sequence continues at coordinate 55,749,214 of NC_137472.1, forward strand.
TACGCTGAAAGCCAGAGATGACATCCGACTCTGAAGACGTCTGCACTCTGCACACTTTAGCAACGCTTTCAACTAAGGATGACTTACCACCACAAGCCAACCAACCGAGAGGAGTGAGCAAAGCATGCGGTTCACTACGATTGTCACCAACACGCTCTTCTTTTGCACACATCAAATAAGCGTTGTCGTTGCCAATCAGTACATCTACAGTACTACAATCATTCAAATGAAACATATTCACGTCATGAAAATGACGGAAACCACTTAAATCTTGTTTATGGGGTAAAGTTTTAACATCGTCAGCCCAAGCTGGGTTAACCACCGAGGTTATATCACAAAACAGTTCATCAGTCTCTAACGACTGGATGTTGAGTTTAACAAGGTCAGCACAAGTAGGTTTCTGACCAGCCAGAGTATCCATTTTAAACGACGCTTTATCATACGGTTTAAGACCAAGTTCGCACACCAAGTCACTCGAAACAAAAGTCAACTGCGAACCAGGATCATGCTGACAATACACCAATTTCGATTTGCCAGTCATTGGATTCAAAACACGAGCAGCAGTAACGCGGTTAAAGGCTGCTTTAACATTTCCAATCTTAACATTACGCACAGGAACTCTGGCACCAGCCTCATCTTTACCGACCAAATCCAGAGAATCACGTGACGTCACATAAAAATCATGCAGAAGAAAATAGTGTTTCCTATCGTTGGTAGGTCCACACTTACGACAGTTATTTGCATGATTACAGTCTCTAACCATATGCTGGCGCAAACAATTCAAGCATTTGCCAGCTTTCACAATGACATCTCTCCGATCTTTAGGTGTCAAGCGCAAAAATTCTTTACAATTAGACAAAAAATGATATTCAACTTGACCACGTGACGAACAACAAAAACACGCCGGTATGTCACTACGTCTGGCCACACCGCCGCGCGGTGTGCCAACAGCAGTCGAGTACTGCGAACTCCCTGAAATCACATTATCATGGGGTTTTACCGACGTCTGCCTAACCGGACATGAAGGCAATTTTCCTTTGCCAAACTTTTTAAAATGCTGCGACTCACCAGAATCGCCCATTAGCATAATGCTAAAATCAGTCGACTTGCGCGTTTCCTCCCGTACTACAAAATCAAACAAACTCTGAAAGGTAGGTTCCTCAGTGCTACCATACTGATCACCTAAAAAGTCAAGATAACGCTGCTTAGCGTCAAACGGGAGTCGCTTAGCCAAATCCAAAACAAAACGTCCTTCTAATTTATCACGCTGACCATAAGCTTTCGCGTAAAGCAAACACTGCGACAATTCATCTTTAAACTCTTTCAAATCACTGGAAGAGATAGAAGTCAATTTGCTACCATAGCGATACTTTCTAATTTCTGGTTCTGCGAAAAGACCTCCACGAACCCCAAAACGTTGGGACAAGCGAGCTAACGACATTTCTATCCTGTCTTCCTCTGACAAGCCAGGAGTGTCAGAAACCAAATTAGCAATCGTTTGTGCAGCTGTTCTAACACAAGCTGCTTGCAACAAAGTCAAACGAGTTCCCTTAAAGGGCGAAGCTGCCATCAAGGCCATAACACGATTTTTAAAGAAGACAAATGGCATATTATTACCATCGTAACCAATCAAGGCCGCCTTATCGAAGAACGTCCTACTATTTTGGTATTCAAAAAAGCAATCCTGCTGTTGAGAACTCGATTTAGCGGGAGAAGACAAGCTATATCCCTTAAGGGGCTGAGTGGGCTCAGTCACATGCACAGCCCGATCACGATCCTCAAACACGTTAAAATCAGGAGACACGATACGCCTCTCACAACCACCCAAATTACGTGTAGCTGGGCGATCAGCAACTAGCGGCGCAGAAAACTTTGAAGGGGGCAAAGCATTACTGCTAATGGCGGCCCCGTGACCTGTACGCTCTGGGGGAGGAGTTCGGTTGTAATTTGCAGACCTTGGCTCTACAGCCTTCGGAAGACCCTTAGCCGCGGCCCCGAGACCTCCTGAAACAGCTGGAAAACATGTGGATTGTACAGGTCCACTTACGGATTGAACAGGCGTGTGGAAAAGGTTAGGTAAATTAAACTGTGATTGATGTTCACTTCTGGAATGCCTAGAAGAGCCCTTCCTAGAGCTACGCCGGGAGCCCAACTCAGAACGATATTCAGCTAAAACTACCTCTTTACGTTGTTCGGCCCTCAACTGAGCGTCTTTGAGTGCGAACTCAGCAGCTCTAGCTTCGGCTCTCGCGGCGGCCTCAGCAGCTCTCGCTTCGGCCTCAGCAGCTCTCGCGTCGGCCTCAGCTCTCGCGGCAGCCTCAGCTCGTATGGCCTCAGCTCGTATGGCCTCAGCTCTTGCGGCAGCCTCTGCTCGTGCGGCAGCCTCAGCTCGTATGGCTTCAGCTCTTGCGATGGCCTCAGCAGCTCTTGCTTCGGCCTCAGCTTGGATCTGGAGCTCCTCTCGTCTTAACTGTAGGTTAATTTGTGCAACTATCCGTGACGAGCTCTCAGACATCCTAGTTCGAACTCAGCAGCTCTAGCTTCGGCTCTCGCGGCGGCCTCAGCAGCTCTCGCTTCGGCCTCAGCAGCTCTCGCGTCGGCCTCAGCTCTCGCGGCAGCCTCAGCTCGTATGGCCTCAGCTCGTATGGCCTCAGCTCTTGCGGCAGCCTCTGCTCGTGCGGCAGCCTCAGCTCGTATGGCTTCAGCTCTTGCGATGGCCTCAGCAGCTCTTGCTTCGGCCTCAGCTTGGATCTGGAGCTCCTCTCGTCTTAACTGTAGGTTAATTTGTGCAACTATCCGTGACGAGCTCTCAGACATCCTAGTGCTTACATTTGAGGCGCTATCCTCAGGATGTATGTCAGCATCCAACCTATCTGACAACTCACTTTCTTTTTGTTCGAAGTTATTTTTTAACGAGTTAAATTCGGGATCTACCCTATCACGAAGTTCTGCCAAGATTGCAGAGTTAACAATTTTACTCAAAAGAGCATGGAAATGCCGTAATTCCTCTTCTAAAGTAGATAACTTAGATCTAAAAATTAACAGTTCCTGCTTATCACTCAAAGAACCTAGGGCCACAGAAAGTTTCCCAATTTGAGTCAAAATATCCCGTCTAAGATGCCGGGCCTCTCGAACTGACTTAGCCTCATCGTTAATGGGTCCCTCCCCAGAATGGCCTGCCCGACCGCAAAGAACATCATCAGGCTTAAACTCAGTCGAGTCGACGGCGGTCGAGTCCCTGTCACCACCGAGTGTAGACATATTAAATGTTAGGGCTAAATTTAACAATTAAAAAATTAAGTTACACAAACACACAAAATTACAGTAGTTATAAAAAACTTAACTGCAAAGACCGTAAAAATACAAAAAAGAATTTAAATGCACGATACCGTAGCTGTACGAGTATGTGAAGTCCAAACGTCCACAAAACTTGCTTGGATTCTTCCACTTGAATCTTCAAGCACAGATGGATTGCCTTTAATCTTCTTTCTTGCCAATAAATGTCAAAGTTATTTTTCTTCTGTACCAAACCGAGAAGAAATGTCTTTACTTTTCTTTACTTCTTTAGACTACCAACCAATAAGATCTTCTTTTATTATTTCTTTGCTTCTAAGTGCTTCTTAGCCTACCAACTAACCAACTTCGTCTTTTATTTTTTGCTTCTAAGTGCTTCTGTGCCAAACACTAGACAGAGAATCGTCTTTTATTTTTTATGGTCACAGCGGTAAACCATAATTTCTTCGTGGGAAAATTGTAACTTAAAGTTCCCGGATCCTTTCGTCTGCATATAATGACCGAAGAAACACACACTTGAACTTCTTTTCAAAAAGTGTATTTCTGTAAAAATTAGCCCACGGCTACCGAAAACGAGGGGGTGCAACGCCTACACCACTTAAACTGTCACTACACAACAGATTACTTGGATAAAAGACGGAACCTTTGTCCAGCTAGCAAGCACTAAGCCAACAGTTAAATGTGCGGCCAACTTTCAAACAATCATTTTACGAATGACCAGAATAGATATCAATATCTCAAATTCACGTAGAAAGTAACTGTGACGCAATAAATGAAAGACAATTATGAAGTCATTCCAACAGGTGTTCAAGCTGATGTAATATTTCCTGTTTAAACAGGCCCAAGCAAGTCCAAACAAGTTTGACACAAGTCTATGAACGATGGTGCAATTTTGGCACATTTTCTAGCAACTTCCATGACGTAATATTCAGTAGACTTGAACGGTTTTATATGACGTTTGATTTGTACAGAGATTGGCCGTAACATAAGTAATGTAACTTAAAACTTTTAAGGGCCGTACGCAAGGGCAGTATGTACGCATACGCAGTGATGGAATATGGCTGTCACAAATATTACGCTGTTTTATAACGAAAAGTAGAAGCAAAGGCTGATCAAGTGAAATAAATATAAGCGACAACAATCAGGTTTTTGTAAACAATTTTAAGATTTAGTCATCGTTCTTAAGTTTATTTATTTAGAAAAATAACATTTCGTAAATGAACGTTCTGTTTTTAGATTTCACTGCTCCATCTACTCACAGCTAAACAAACCAAAATTATTGCTCTCCTTGACGTGTCCAGACCTTAACGTTTGAGGTGGTGTGAACTCACCCATATCTTTAAAAACTTTCTTTGCTTAGAGACAGCCAAGTGTGGAATATGGTTGCTATGTATGACGTAACGAGGTCGGTGTATCCAAATTTATCATCGTTGCAGCGAGTTAAGTTCATCTCCGCTGCTCAGAAGTGCTTTGTATTGGCAAAAAGAAAAAGTGGAAAACATTAAATCGACTCCAAACTAATGTTGGTCGTACCAAATTTGCAATGGTGTTGTGGGGTTACAAGACAGATTCAATTGCATGCTTTTGTGGCAACAAGCCCCACACAGTAGACTATCTTCTTGTGTGCCTTCAACTTAGCCTACTAGTCAATACATCAAGTGGGACCTTTCAGCATACAGCACAACTATGTCACAAAAGATGCTTCAATTTGAGAAGTATCAATCAAATTTAAACATTTCAATAAAAGAAGACGCCTGCTTATACGCTTACACAATTTACCAAGAGTGATAATTCAGCAACAAATTTTTTGTCAAAAATTTCAACATCCGCAATTACAAGCAACAGTGACTCTGACGTGTCTTCGTGGCTAACCGGTATTAGTTTTTTTAAAAACAACATATTTCACGAAGGTTTGTGTGACTTATCAGTCAGCATATATGGGAAATTTGAAACAACTGAATAAAGTATCTATCATTGAAATGCTTTCTAACTTGCACACAAGAGCGGATCCAGGGAGGGCACGCCACAAAACCGAGAAAAATCATGTAAATTTTTCATAATTTTTTTGTTTGCATTCTTCGTTGAATTATATTTCATGATGTTCGGTCCCCAAATCTAGACATTACTAAGAAAAATACACAATATTCAAAGCATACGCGATAGCATTATGTTTAAGTGCTTGGGCCCCTTGAGATACGGGCTTTTACATTTTGATTCAAATGGTTTTGATTGGTCAAAGATTTCAATGGATAGTTTAGGTGGTAGCGCTGGATTTGGGTTCACTATTATGCGTACAAACACACTACACAAGTAGCGCAGCTTACGTTTACAGAAAACCACTGTTTGCTTGAGTAGTTTTTAAGCCACTGAGATAGTAATTTCTTGTATGACTTCCGGTTGTAGTAACCAGAGAATCGTCAAAGAGGTATAGTTTGATTATTATCTCTGAATAATGAAGACAAGCTGAAGAAATGGATTTCGGCAATGAAATTCAAAGACTCACCTATTAACAAGCACTGCCGTGTGTGCAACCAGTACCGGCTCGTGCCATGGGGCTGCAGGGCTGCAGCCCCACCTGAAAGAAAGAGAAGAGGGAAAATATGTTTTCCGCTGTGTTTGTCCGACCCGGTTACTTTTTTTACTTAAGGATTGCGGATCGAAAATTGAAATATTAAAAGTTTCGTTTGGCAACACGGATTTTGGGCAAACTTCTTTGCAGCCCAAGATTCTGGATTTCAAGCGCACTGATTGGCTAAAAAATATCCTTGAAGCTCCACCTCTTTTGGTATTTTACAGCACACAGAACAGCAATTTTTGAATCTTTTGGGGCTGCATGGAAAACAGCCCCCTGACCGAATAACTTTACAGACGTTTTATAGTTAGTTTTTATTTTGCAGAGTAGCGGTTAGCCATGAATGTAGAAGTGTTAGCTGTAGAGTTAGGGTATTCAACAGGTTATAGGAAGTGCTAGTCCAGCCTAGGGCATCTCAAAATCACTTGAGCCTTGTATGCAACGGCTAGGCTAGTCAAGACTAAGCTGAAATACATCAAGTTTTCAACAAAGTTTGAATGCATTTTTTTTCAAAATTTGGGGTAAAAACAGGCTCAGAACGCACCAAATTTAATGTGATTTGGTGGCCCCCAGACCTCCCCGCGAAATCGTTTGCCTTTGCCGAACTCAGAGACGGGCTTCGTCTCCCGTATTATTAATTGCAGCCACACTGCTCACAAACAGCATCAGCCGCCACTGTGTGCAACGATTATTTTCTGGTCAGCGATTACTAATGTGATCTATGTACAAGCAGATCTACAGATACCAAACCCAAACACCTGCCCAGCCTTGAAGCTGTTCCTTCTACCTTTGGTTTTTTAAATTTGTAAAAGCCACTGCGAACGCAGTGCCCACAAAACATGATCGACCTTGGTCCGTATTTCTAAGTACGAACGGGCGTTTGAATAGCAAAGCAAGAAATGAACGAGACGTTGAAACAGGCCAGTAGGACAGTAAAACATCGGTAGGGTATAGGCAATTCAGAACACATACTTTTGATTTATATAAACCACTTGGTTCAAGCCAATTCTTTTCCTGCATTTTTTTCCTATTTCACCAGGCAGTGGCTCAACAACTGAAATCTAAGCCAACTTCTCATTCTAAACCACCTACCCCTGCAGAACCTAAACTTTTCAACCATGTAAAAGTTCCAAAAACTGAGCAAAAAATCTCAAAGCTGTGGTCCTCTTTATTACTAAATAATCAATAAAAAAAAATTAAATTTAACACTTCAGGTTCCCTTTAAGATAATTTTTAATGGTTTGAAAACACTAGTCTACATATAGGCTACAATACTTTTTGATACGTGGGTATACTGTACTTGCTGTATGTGCCCAATGTTCATACTGTACAGTAGCCTACTTGATAACTACTGCACGTATAATAAAATTGTATATGTATAAATAAACGTGTGTATGTACGCTTGAGGGGCAATTCTTTTCTAGATCTATATTGCGTAACCCGAATTACAGAGGAAACAAAATAGTGAATTATCGTCACTGAAAGAAAAAATAACAGTCTCCAGATTGCTCTGATATCAGCATGGGAAATAGCACAGTGTGATCTGCACAATATTTCAACTTGTCAGCTCTAATTCACATCGCTGCTTAAATGTTTATGCAAAAGACTGCACACCAATGATTGTGAATTTTCTTATTTAAGCAGTTGCTGCTGTTAGGGGAATTCTGTGCTTAGTTAAACAAGACGAAAGTTCAACACAAAACTGCTGATTCTATTTGCAAGCATACGCTTATTTAAACTTTAAATGCTTTACATATAGGCCTAATTGCCAAACAACAAGCCAAATGTGGTAGGCACTTTAACGTACTACACTCTTCGAATTCATAACGCAATCCATGTGTAACGTATATGACATTACTGGTGTTTTAGTCACAATTGTTCTCATAAACTCCATTGATTGCAGTCACTACGATCCTTCTTGCACTCAGTTCAGTTGCAGAAGAAAAAATAGTATTTGCAGAGGGTGGGAATCGAACCTACGCAATCGAAATTACTACTACTTTGCCCTAACCCATTAGGAAACGCTGGTTGTGGTGATGCATTCAGTTAAACTTCCTTGTATCAAAATCTTTCGATAAAGACGATCAGAATATCACTTGTTGTCACATGTACGTATTTTCTGTTTCGCTGTAGGCTACGTATTTTCGAAGAGTGTACTACGTTAAAGTGCCTACCACCAAATGTTGTTGCAGATTGTTGCCAAGATAGCTCAATTGGTTAGCGCGTCACTTCTGGAACGAAGAAACTTCAAGATCAAGCGGCGCTGGTTCGACTCTCGGGGTGTGCGCTTGAGCAACGCACGTTAAGGACTGCTCTCCATTCAGCGGCATCTAATAGATGGAATAGTTCCCCGGCAACAAGACTTCAACAATCGGAAACTTCACTCTGTCAATCTCGGTGACCGGGCCTACGTCAGTGATTCAAAGCCTCTACAAGTATGCGAAACTGCCAGGATTAAGCTCTGCAAGAAGCTTTCCCAGTCCGAGGATAAAGATTCAATCAATCAATCAATCAAAACTAAAGCCATTTTTTCATCCAATGATTTTTCCACAGTAGTTGCTTGTCGGCTGCGTGGCCGAGTGGTGAGAACGTCTGCGCAACGTTTCAAAGTTCTATAGGACGTGGATTCTAAAGGACGTAGGTTCGAAACCACTCCAGAGCATGCGGCTGTGTCTTGGCAAAGACTTAATGGCATGTTAAAACAAGAGGAGCAGCTGAGTAGACTAATAGTCACTTCGCTGTTTCCTGTTGTATTGTATCTGCATAGCCGTACGAGCCAGGGGGGCAGGGGGGCAGCCGCCCCCTCTGTTGTTTCAAAACGTCGCGAATTCGGGAAAAATCTTGAAATTATTAGGGCAAAAATTGCTATATGAAAAGCTACAAAATTGCATGAATTAAGAAAAACTATAAATTAATACCTTTTACCTATCAAACTAAGTACAGCCTCTTATTTGCACAAGAAATGTGCTGCAAAATTTTCATTTGGCACACCCGTATTGATGTATTGTATTGCATGGTGATCAAACTATAGTACGAAATGCATTTAACCAACTGCATCATGCCAATTTGGGCAGCCACCAAAGTATGTCTCTAATACTTTTGTGAAACTGCCCAAATCAAAACGCAAAATTTGCTATAAGCTTATAGCTAATTTTATTAATTTTCACAAGTGCATCGTGTTGATTTGGGCAGCTGAAAACATGAAATTATCTGATGAAACTGATTAGTCTGTTTATGCAACTGCCCAAATTAGCGTGAGGCAGTTTCTCCAAAATGAACAAATTCATTAATTTTTCCCATTTACATAACTGTATCGTTTAGATTTGGCAACAAAAAATATGAAATTATCTAATCATAGTCTATTTATAAAACTGCCCAAATTGGCATGATGCAGTTGCCTCGGCATCAAAATTTACAAAGTCTTCAATTTTTTTCATAATATCCATATCTTGATTTGGGCAACTACAAAATATGAATTTATATAAATCTGGTGAATACTTCTATAAAACAATTCGGGTGGAGAGGTTACAGTACTTTTTCAACCATAAACGGACATAGCTAAGCAACACCACAACATTTAACAAAAAAATGTTATACCTGTTAAATGTATTGTTAATGTTGTGGTGTTGCTTAGCTTTGTTTGTTACTTTTATAAAACTACCCAAATTAAAATGATGCAGTTGCGCCCCAAAATAAAAATAAAATATTTAGTTTGTTTATGCAACTGTGTCATGTTAATTTCACCAACATTTAAAATGTTACTGCTGAAATATATAGGCCTAATTCTCCTAAATGTTACTCTTACAGTCCTACCTACCATGCCAAAGTGCAGAAGCATCGAGCAATGCACAAACAAGGTATCTTCAAAGATGAATTCAGTTGTTCTAGCCTATCTTGATTATTCAGATAATACGAAACCAAGGAAGTTTCCAGAAATATTGGATAAAACTACCATTCAACGTTTTATAGGCAGAGAAAACTTTTTCTCAAACCGTTGAAAATTTCATGATCAGATCACCGCTACAATGCGTGATGGAAATCTACAGGAAAATCTGCATCAGGCATTGCAAAGCAAAAAATAGCCATCACAGTGAGCATCTACCGAAGTATACTAATTTATTCATATTCAATTGAACACTGAGAATATGTCCTTATAATGTTTGTAATGTATTGTATTGAGTTTAAATTTAACCGTTGTTATTGCGTTCATAAACGTAGTTGCACTAATGAGAATTTAATATTCGAAAACGCGTTCTGCAACACTGTTTTTTGCACTCTGCAATGCCTGATGCAGATTTTCCTGTAGATTTCCATCACGCATTGTAGCGGTGATCTGATCATGAAATTTTCAACGGTTTGAGAAAAAGTTTTCTCTGCCTATAAAACGTTGAATGGTAGTTTTATCAACTATCTTGATTACTTTGGTAAGAAATTCTAGCTAGCTGGTGATCTTGTTATGTTAGTTTTTCACTGTTATCATGCACCGCATACATTATATTTGGGCAATTTCTATAAAAGCGTGCAGATTTGGGCAAATTTACGTTCTGCCCCCCCCCTCCCAAAAAATGGTTTGGTCTCGTACGGCTATGTGTATCTGTGATGGCAGTCTACTATATGTTGTCGCAATGGGCTCAAAATAAAACATGATTGTTAATATGATTGAAGGTTTTGCAGTTTATAAAGCAGTTTTGGTTGTAATGTTGCAGAAACTGAAAAGTACCAAAAAGAAAAGTTGTATTGACATTGTTACCACAGACATATACAACCAAGCAACCACACGGCATTTAACATAATCCATTAAAATTGAACATAAACTATAAGCTACAAACGTTTTCGGCCATACACACGTTAGCCCTTATCAAGTAACAAAAAAATAACTGCTTATCATATCTACAATGAAAATGAATAACTGATCTAAACACTGAATTGAAAAACGAAATGCATAAAATGCCTCGTCACGATGTAGGAGAAGGTGGATATACCTAAGACGAATTTTCAATCTTGTAGTGAAAGACTATGTAACACTATACAAGATTATAACACACTTTGTCAAAAACTTTTTATAGAAATCTTTTTATAGCCATAAAAAATGGATTTGAAGCTTAAATTCAATTTCAAAGATACCTTGTCTTGTCAACCTCAACAAAAAATCTACATTTAAATTGATGCGTTTGGTCAAATACAAAAAGTACATCAAACTACCATTGACCCTATAAAGACTAAATAAAACGACTAAAATTTAATTAAACTTGTAAAATTGCTCTCCGGAGCAAGCTCCATAAACCTTCTGCCATACTATTTGCTTCTTTGGTCTTCAAATTTAACATTGTCTGAATGTCCAGTTTTTGTTAGAAATTTTGCTTTGTTGAAACTTTGATGACATCTCTCAATTATTTGGTTTTAGATCAGGTACTGCATACCGGAAATGCAAATCTTGCAGACTCCAGTGATGAAGTTCAGTTCTGTTTATTTTGATTCAGTTGGCAAATATACAAAAAGCTACAAAACACAATAAACACAAATAATTCGCGACGCAGCAATAAAGTAGCAAAGTAGCAATTTCGTAAAAAGAATCGAAAAGAGGAGTCACAAATTTACTGCCTTATAAACCAGAACAACCAATTAATAGTAATAGGTCTGGATATATAGAACAAAAATCTCTACCCAGACTTCATTGTTGGAGAAAGCAATGAAACGCGGAAACTTTTCCAACAAAACTAGACGCTCAGCAATTCTGCGGCCTATCAAGCAAGATATATTTTATTCGAGAGTAAAACATATAAAGGTCTATTTAATAAATATTTAATTTTACACATTTCAGCGGGCTCCAGTAACAAAGTAGGCTTTGTTGGATGACATGCTGTTTTTAATGAACTTGCTGTCAATTATTGAATAAAGTTGAGTTTAAAGTTGGGTTGTTCATAAGGATATGAAATGTAAAACGTCATGCAAAATAGCCTACCTGAAGTGGCACAAGTGATTTTTTAGCTTTTGCTTTTTGTTCTGTAAACTGCCCAGTCTGAAATGCGCATTCGAACTTCGCTATCCAGCATATCAATCAATGCTAATTTATATGTTGCTTTTTTTAGGAATCACATTTCAAATAAATACGTTTTAGCTAAAGTCTAACATCGGCAAACAAAAACACAGGCGCCTACTGTGTGAACACATTCAACAAAACACTGCACTTTCACACCGTACGATCATGCGATTCCGTCACATACGTACCCAGGACGAAAATAAAAGTAAACTGCTATTTTTAAGCTACGTCAGCGATATTGACCAGTGAGCTAATGAAGAAAATAGCTTTTGTAATTTGAACGCAGTTACTTTGTTTCACAATCGTCAATGCCGTCTAAAGAGCGATATGACTTCCAAGACAAATCTATGCATATACTTATCTTCTGTTTCAGGCTACCTATTAGGCTAATTACAAGTTAGATGAACTCAATCAATCTTTTTCTGATTTTGCAAAAAACAGCAAAAAAATTGCAGAAACATACGTTTAGATAATCTTGTGTAATACGGAATTAAGGTACTAGCCTAGGCAATTAAGCGTCAAGTGATTTTGCCTTTCCTCTGCCCTTTTTTCGATTTTTGTGTATGTAGATCAGATCTGTTATTTCAATTTATGAAAAACATCAGTCAGTTGGTTACTTGAAAAGGGCTAACATGAGTATGGCCAAAAACGTTCGTAATTTTTAGTTTATTTTCATGTATTATGTTAAATGCCGTCTGGTTGTTAGATTTTATTTGTTTATGGTTAAAAATAATCACCTCTCTACCAAAATTAAATTATATAAACCATTTTAACCTTCGTGATCATGATATTTTGACATATTTTACTGTATGAAAAACTCTTTGAAACACCTCGCATGTCAGGAATATGTAATTTGAACTCAAAAAACAACTTGCTACAATTAATCTGGTCGTCTGTTTACATCTTTAATTTAGCAACGTACAACTAGTTCATAATTAGTTTCGAAGTAAAGCTGAGCTAGAAAACTATTCGGTGTGACAATAAAAGGTTGAAAGTTTATTATTAACATTCAGACAATATATACAACATTCGATCCAATAAGAGATACAATAAAGCAGTGACGTAGCTAGAAAGAAAATTTTGTAGGGGGAAAAGCAACTATTGAGGCATCAGACGTCATTCAACATGAGTTGTATTGTGATGATATTAAAACGTATAATAGTATTAAAAATTTTTTGGGGGCAAGATAAAAACTTGGTGGACGATGGCCCTCAAGACCCACCGTGGCTACTTCCCTGCAATGAAGTTCTGCGTATTCGCTTGGAAAGCAGAATCATCTGACAATGGCATGGAATGAAACAATGTCATTTTGTAAAGCTGACCATGTCAAAACAGGTTACGGGATCTGGTGGAGGATGAAAAGTGATTAAGGTCTATAATGGTTGGGCAGTCACGCGTAGTAATGAACAGTTGTGTGTGATTTGACTGAAATGTTATATGCCATATCAGGGACTTTTGAAATAATAATTTTGGCCGGTTACTCATGAGAGCCCCAGGTTCAAAATCAAGACAATTCTAAGACAAACGCACTAACCGGCCCTGAGTCAAAAGAGCCTCTACAAGTATGCGAAACTACCAGAAATAACCTATCAAGGCTTTGTCAGTCCGAGGATAAAGATTCAAAACCAATCAACCAACAAAGCTACTGTGCCAAGATCAGATGAGACGGAGCTACAAAACAGTTAGACATGAAACGGAGCATTTGAAAAATTAAAACCTTACAAGTTTTATTTACCAGTTCCATAAAAAGAAAAAATAAATTGCAAAGATGCGGAAAAGTATAGTTGTAAAATTGCTGCAAACAAACGGCAGTATATGCATTAATTTCTATTATTTACATGTCAGTAAGCTGTGGTTTCAATCTTTATTTTAGTGGTACCGGTATCTACTATTATACTTTATAAATTTAAAGTATATACCTACAGCACTTGACACCATCCAAATAATAAGACAAAAAATAAGGACACCTGAACTTTGTGACGAAGTTTTGGGTCGAAATGTTCCCAGCGTTTTCTTGCAGCGTGGACAATAGTGCCCCACTTCTTTCATGCTGTCAAACAGAAACGGTAGCCAAAAACAAATTAGGCTGAAACAACACAACAAGCAACATCAATAATAAGCATCTGGTTTATAACTACTTTTTGTCACTGTGGAAACAACATCGTTACACTTGAAACAAAACACTCGATTGGCTGAAAAGTTTGTGAAGGGGACAACTTCGGGTTGTGCTGTAACCACGACACCATGAACTAAGACTGCTGATGTTGGGTTAAGCGTCATCAGTTGTGCTTGCTCTGTTGGAATATGAACTTTGAAATTAGTTTCCGTAGAAGTTTTGCGCTGCAAAAACGCTGTTTGAACGTCTGTCTGGTAGTTTTTGGATGCATCATGGATTTTGTATTGTTCTGTCATTTTTGACGCCGAATCCACAAGTTTTGGTATGTTTCCAGTGTTCATTTTACTCAGCAGTGCAATAAAATTATTTTTGATTGTTTATTTTTTGAAACTGCAAAAAACGCTTCTAGAATTGATGCATCATTAAAAAAAAATACACTTACAAATCGTAAACGTTGCGCTTTAATCTTGTTGCAAGCTTCTGTTGCATTTAGAATAAAGAGGAAAGATTAAAAAACAGGTTTGTGTATGTTATAGCATAGCCTAGCCCTATATCATTACAGATAGCCTACTGTGGCATGTCTAGAGGTCTATTTTCTTATGCTTATAAATTTGAGTAAATCTCTTGCTCTGTTGCTTAGAGTACATTCCTACGATATTCAAGTTCACGATTTAGAAAATATGAGACTCATTAATCAGTTAAAACTTGAATGAGGCAGTTAACTAAGCATTTAGTTCAATAAAATGATACGTGAAAACTAAGCTAAGCCATCAGTAGCCAAATTATTGCTGATACCGTGTTTTTTTAATTACAACTGAAAAGATATATAGCAAAACTTGTTTTTTATAGTAAATTTTAAATTAAAAAAACGTTTATTTAATTGTATTCGTAGCTCAATAGTCTCAAATTATTGTTCAGTTAATGATTACCCAGCTGGAAATAACCCAACCCGAAACGGACATCTGCACTGCGACAATGACATTACGAAATACTAAAACATATGTTGATTTTGAACATGCCTTATCTTAAATACATACGCCAAAAATCTATAATCGAAGTTTACCTTCAATTAGCAAAAATAAAAACACCATTATTGTGTTTACCCATTCTTGAAAGCATCAATGGAAACATTGAACCTTCAATTATGCAGTATATACTCAATTAGCATGAATTCAAGAATTTGCATAAATTTTACTCGTAGTTTTAAACATAACGGTCTTCTTCTTTGTGTGAACATTCTTCGCCACTCTAAGGGTCTAGGCTAGGGGCTCTGCCTTTCACCACCCTTGAGCAGTGGAAGCGACTCGGTCTAATCTCTGGAGGTATGCCAAAAGTGTCGACATGTCCTGTTTTAGAATCCCTTCTAGTGTGTCCCAATCATTCGACAGATGTAGAATGGCCAAGTCATCAGCATAGGCGTACTTTGCTGACACCGTGTTTGGCAGTTTGTGGGTGTAGATGTTAAACAGAAAGGGAGCCAGGACAGATCCCTGGGGGACGCCATTTTTAAGACGTCATGACTTGCTTAGTTTACCACTTCCGGTAGTGAGGATAAAGCTTCTGTTGCAAACGAGCTCCATGCTTATGCTGACCAATCCATCATGTGCCTGTCCGGAGGCGAAATTTTTTTTCCCACGAGACTTCTGTCTCATTGATTCTAGTCACTCTAAAAGTAAGATTTTCCGAAAGTGTTTTGAGAGATTGGTTGATTCAGATTGCGAAATAACTATTTGCCAATGAAATTCTGCAATGATAATAAAATATAAGCTTTCCCTAACCCTACTTTTTTTGAAAAGCTCTTGTCATAGCCGTACGCGAGACCAAACCATTTCGGGGGGGCAGAACATAAATTTGCCCAAATCTGCACGCTTTTATAGAAATTGCCCAAATATAATGTATGCCAGGGCCGGATTTAGCTGATGGGGGGCCCGGGCACTTTTAGATCGGGGGGCCTCCCTGCAAAAAATTTTTTCAAGCCTACGGCGCGAAAAACCACCTCTGCGTCTACAGTAGCATCAGTCCAGCACTGCACAGCATTTTGCAGAAACTTCAAAGGCTGAAAGGAAGAAAAAATAACACAAAATCACATTTTTTCCACGTAGGGGGGCCTTCAAAAGTCGGGGTCCCGGGGCACCTGCCCCCTCTGCCCCCCCCTTAACTACGGGCCTGATGTATGCGGTGCATGATAACAGTGAAGAACTAACATAACAAGATCACCAGCTAGCTAGAATTTCTTACCAAAGTAATCAAGATAGAACAACTGAATTCATCTTTGAAGATACCGTGCTTGTGCATTGCTCGATGCTTCTGCACTTTGGTATGGTAGGTAGAAGTAACAAATATTGTTTTAGACACCACAAATAAAAAACAACCCCACTTAAATATTCTGTATAAAAAGTATAAGGTAGGCTACTGGTTAAAATTAGACCTATATACTAGACCAAGTGCACTGATTAATAGACCTTGAAGTTGAAACAATGGAGCCTGTCTGCAGTTATATGATTGCACAAATCATATCAGGAAAATCAGCAACAGGAAATATATTAGTACTTACCAAAATGTACTGTATTGTTGTTTGTATTTACTGCAGGAATACATACAAGAATCCTTTAATGAGAATTACAGGCAAGAAAATATACCCACCTACTTTTCTAATATTACACCCAGTATTCTCTGAAAGGAAATTTTGAAATTGAGTATATTTGTAATTGGACAATATAAATCCACTAATGATAATATAATAAAACCCAAGTTTGCACATTTTACTTTAGATTGTAGGATGTCTCACGCTAATTAAGCAGGTGTGAAAGCAGAGTGCTCGGCTTGAGACTTGGCCAAGTTCAACAACAGAGCAACCCTTGCGTGATACTTAAGGCAACGGCCTTGAGACACACAAAGAGACTGACTATCTTGCTGATGATTAATTATACAACTTTTGAATATATTTTATAGACCGCTACACAGTACACACATAAATAATCCTCCAACTGGTGTGATGGACCTCAGACAGCAATGCAAGAACATAAGGTGTGGCCATGAAATTATTAAACATTGATCAAAAGAATTATGCACTGAAATTTACCACTTTACTGTACTGTACAGAAAAATAATGCAAATCTCCAGCTCGGTTTTAAGAACTACATCGTTAGTTTAAAAGTATATGTAATTATCTTTGTATTGATAATGTCATAGACACCTTAAATAGAAGGACTCGTAACTCGCAATCTCGGGTTTTTAAACTTGGGTCCCAAATCCAAACTTGGGTCCATCTAAAATGTGGTATAAATTATTCATAAAACTTTGCTTTTGATGTCTTTTACAGGGTTTTGGGAGGCAAGGATTCCATTTTTCACACTTGTTTTGTTCTAAAATATCAATGAAAGGTCTTTTGAAGCTTATTAGTCGCAAAAATATTACAATTTTGGCCAAAATGGGTGTTTTTTTTTACTTAAGTCAATGGAACAAGAATTAAATTAAATTAAATTTTACACACCTTTTCACTATCTTATATGATGAACACCTGCAAAATTTGAGTGCAATTTATTGAGAAACACGAGAGTTATAAAGCATTAAGTTTGGGGGGGTCTGTCGAGGGGGCACATTTTTTTTTACTTTTGGCCATGTTTGAGATCCTGAAATTTTCTCAGTTCATAGAGAATCCTGTAAACAACATTTCTACTAAATGTCAGCCAAAACCAATCAAAAATAGGGTCTTGGCAAGGTTGAGTTTGGAAAATTTTAACCGAGAGCTGGAAATGGCCACATTTAGATGTCTATGACCTTTGACCTTTTAGAGTGACAATATGAACGATGTTATTTTTTCAATATTTGGCAGAAGTACTATCACCTGTAAAAAAATTAGGTTCTTACCTTATTTACTTAAGCAGTAATAGGACCTCAAACATGGCCAAAAGTAAAAAAATTGTGCCCCCTCGACAGACCCCCCCAAACTAAATGTTTTATAACTCTCGTGTTTCTCAATAAATTTCACTCAAATTTTGCAGGTGTTCATCATATAAGATAGTAAATAGGCGTGTAAAATTTAATTTAATTTATTTCTTGTTCCATTGACTTAAGTAAAAAAAACACCCATTTTTGCCAAAATTGTGATATTTTTGCAACAAATAAGCTTCAAAAGACCTTTCATTGACATTTTAGAGAAAAACAAGTGTGAAAAATGGAATCCTTGCCCCTCAAAACCCTATAACAGACACCGAAAACAAAGTTTTATGAATAATTTATACCACATTTTGGATACACCCAAGTTTGGATTTAACACCCAAGTTCCAAATACCGAGCATAGCAGATACTAGTCCTTCTATTTAAGGTGTCTATGGATAATGTAAAAAAACTGAAAGTAGCATAAACACTTCAAAATACAGTGGATCATCAAGTAATGCTTAACCTCATTGCCTGGCCATTCCTACATGAGTCTCCTACAAGTCAGCAGTTGTGAACCTAGTACACACTTGGAGTATGTGCTGTGGCTACATCTGTACTGCACAATAGTTTATCTAAGCACCTAATATCTTCACTTCGGATCTGCCTCCACAGAACAGAAGTGAAGATATTTAATGAAAAAAGTGGAGCTGCCATGTTTCACACAAGATCTTGCAAAGCAAATATTTTACCAGCTTGCATGGCAGGTTTTGAGTTGGAAAGCTTTGAAATAAATGAATATATTATGATTGGTTTGAGATTATATATTTCAGCAGTAGCATTTTAAATGTTGGTGAAATTAACATGACACAGTTGCATAAACAAACTAAATATATATATATATTTTTTTTTGGGTTCAACTGCATCATTTTAATTTGGGTAGTTTTATGAAAGTAACTAAACAAAGCTAAGCAACACCACAACATTAACATTACATTTAACAGGTATAACATTTTTTTGTTAAATGTTGTAGTGTTGCTTAGCTATGTCCGTTTATGGTTGAAAAAGTACTGTAACCTCTCCACCCGAATTGTTTTATAAAAGTATTCACCAGATTTATATAAATTCATATTTAGTAGTTGCCCAAATCAAGATGATGCATGTATGGATATTATGAAAGAAATTAAAGACTTTGTAAATTTTGATGCCGAGGCAACTGCATCATGCCAATTTGGGCAGTTTTATAAATAGACTATGATCAGATAATTCATATTTTTTGTTGCCCAAATCTAAACGATACAGTTATGTAAATGGGAAAAATTAATGAATTTGTTCATTTTGGGGAAACTACCTCACGCTAATTTGGGCAGTTGCATAAACAGACTAATCAGTTTCATCAGATAATTTCATGTTTTCAGCTGCCCAAATCAACAAGATGCACTTGTGAAAATTAATAAAATTAGCTATATAGCAAATTTTGCGTTTTGATTTGGGCAGTTTCACAAAAGTATTAGAGACATATTTTGGTGGCTGCCCAAATTGGAATGATGCAGTTGGTTAAATGTATTTCGTACTACAGTTTGATCACCATGCAATACAATACATCAATACGGGTGTGCCAAATGAAAATTTTGCAACACATTTCTTGTGCAAATAAGAGGCTGTACTTAGTTTGATAGGTAAAAGATATTAATTTATAGTTTTTCTTAATTCATGCAATTTTGTAGCTTTTCATATAGCAATTTTTGCCCTAATAATTTCAAGATTTTGCCCGAATTCGCGACGTTTTGAAACAACAGGGGGAGCGGCTGCCCCCCCTGCCCCCTGGCTCGTACGGCTATGGCTCTTGTGCACCGCAAAAATTAATTTAAAGAAAGAAAAAAGTTTGACTGCGACGGACGTCGAACCCTCGTTCTCACGAACACTAGGCAGAGGATGAAACCACTGAACCAACCGTGCCAACGAGAAAATGCTGCATTCACACGGTTTTAATACAAACTTTTACCAAAATATGCAAATGAGACAAAAATCTCGTGGGGAAAAAATTTCGCGTCCGGGAGCAGGCGGAGGAGTTTGCAGGTGTGGTCTTGATGCCATACGGTGTCGTATGCGGGTGTGAGGTCAAGAAACACAGCACCAGCCTTCTTCTTTGCCTCAAAGACGTCTTTGATGTCTTGAGTCATGAGAGTGACTTAGTCCACAGTAGATCTTCCACGTCGGAGACCAGCTAAAGTGGATCTACAATTGGGTTCGATTCAAGTGTAGATGACGTTCGAAGATTCGTTTGAAGACGTTCGGAAGGGAGCTGTCTGTGTCAATGTTTGCAAAGATCAGATCGGGGTTTGTACTCATTTCCCAACGTCCGGACCAGAAGCTGGCTGGATCTATTGAGTTGCAAAGAAGGCGAGGTTGTTATTCGCAACCCAAGCACCCAGGCCGCCTCTTCTGGTGTTATTGTAACCCCAGTCGGTGTACTGGCAGTTGAAGTCGCCAGTGTAGATACTGGGAAATAAGTTCAGGCATGAGGAAGGGGGCTTGTATAGCCTACATTGCTGATGTTATAATTTTCAATGCTCACGCAAATCCACTTTTCCCTCATTGGTGGAGGAGTTTGCAAGCGTCCAATTCAAACTCTCATGGACAAACGTGGAAAGGCCATGCTTTCTGCTTTGAGTAGACCCAACTAGTGAAGAGTGTGGAGTTACTAGCTTTTCTGCAGAAGTGCAGTGGGTTTCCTGGAAGAAGATGACAAGAACTCAGTTTTTTTGAACGAGCTGCTCAATCCCATCGATCTTGCTCAATGTGATGACCTCGGCGTTTAGCTGTAGGAGGGTGGGACGACGTTACTTGTCGTCAGTGGAACAGCCGCGCTCTGAAAAGAGCGTTTCCCGTAAAGTCTTGTGAACGTTCCGGGTCGAGGTTCGGTTTTGACAGTCTTCGTTTCGCATTTTCATGCTACTTACATAGGATGCCGCGTGAAGGTGACTGTTCTTCCACTCTGATTTTAAATTGATTTGAATCTTTTTTTACAACGCCAGTTTTTCAAACAAAGCTTTACCATTTTTCGGATGATTTTTTATTCGAAAGATATGTTTTTTTGAAAATAGGATCGAGCTAGAAGGTTGTCGTTGAAAAACAATTACAACGTGAAAAACCTCTTCTGTTCAACAACGTCAGACAATCACCCCAAAGACCCTATACCCCATCGAAATAATTTTGCCAATGGAATGGGCGCTGCTCAATTGCTTCCGTGCTGGCTTCTGATTACTCCGTTCCAGCGTTCACAAAAAGGTGGCACCATCGGCAATCTGTGTGTGCAACAATGAAGAACATATTGCAGATTACACCATTATCTTCGACGATGCTATCTATCATGCACTAAAGAGTGTGCGTGGTCTACGCAAACTGGATGACGAATCAATTCAATGTCTGCTCAACACCTTCCCCTAAGCATCTAGGTCAAATCACCACCACTGCTCAAACTCAAAGGTCGTAGAAAAGCTGAGCCTCTCTACCCTTGAGGTGGCAAAGAAAAAATGGTAAAGCGAAGAAGATACCAAACTAAAGTTGGTTTTCTGCTATCAAGAATTAAGAATCAGTTTAGTTTCAAAACTTGAGTTGGTTTGTCATGTCCTGTATTACAGTGTATTCATAACACCACGGTATGGTTACATTACAGAAGACTAAGTTGCATCTTCACGTTCAAACCTACGCATTCAAAGATAGCAAAACAAAGCGTAGGCGATAGAAAACAACAACTCTGTCTGCAAAGAGGATATCCGGTGAAGTAGCCTACCTACATACAAATGAGTCAAAGAAGAGCGCTACCAATTACAAACAAAGCAGTTGTGCTGTTCTATTACATTTGCTCGTTTGTGTGCTCTACTGTATATATCACCAAGTGAGACAAAACTCAATACCTGTCAAGTTAGCGGAACAATTCAGTTCCTGGAAAGGATTGCCTGTTGCTGTTGTTTTGATTATTTTAACATTTGTTTAACATTTTTGTTTGTTTATTTTAATTTTAAAAACAGGCCGTTTAGGAGTTTACAAAATTGGCATCAATGGTTGTTTGATACATTAATCTCTATGGCTATTAGCAGGGTGAATGTTGGAGGCTTATCAGTTTCCGCATTCAAGAGGGCAACTCTAACTAGCAATGAGATTTTAAAATATAAATTTTTAATTTGTTGTGGTGTTCTTCATGTTGATCGACAAATATTATTGTTACGTATTTACGTTTTTACTAATTTTACTAATAACAACAAATCTACTATATAGATTGTGAAAATGAGTAAAAAATTAAGGAGCAAAATGGTTGGAACGCCTGGTTAATCTAATCAAAAAATAAAGAGCCCAAAGTTTAGATATTAAACTCAAGTTCAGCAAACGTTTCGAAGATTAAATTATTTTTATTTTCGATGCTATAAAGGTGCTATATCAAAGGTATAATATAGAATATGAATCTATTCTATTCGATAGTACGCGTAACAAAAAAAGGAAACTCTGAAGGAGCAGCTGCAACAACTAGGCTTAATACAGTTTTATTTTTTCATCAAGTCGTAATAAACAGAAAAGAAAAAAGGTATCTTTCCTTGGAAATATTACAGCGTTTGAATATTGTTTGTTCATTGTTTCAATCATCCACCGAGAAGACCATTGTGACACATAGTAACATGTATCGTTACTTCTTTTTCCATTCACTGAATCTCATCTTGAATTCTTTCGCCTTTTCTTTTGACTTGCAATATACTTCCAATTTAACATCCTGAACGTTAAAATAAACAACAATATTTTAATATTGGAATACGCCAAGAAATTTCCTGACTATGATCTATAGTAGTGCTTCCCAACCTTTTTTCAGTTCGTGACCCACTTTTAATGCAAGTTTTATTGTGCGACCCACAATGAGATATGACATCTTTATTATGCATATCTTTTTTTTTTTTTTTTTATTGGCTGCCTCGAGCTGATCTGCCTGTCTCGACTTTCCTCTTGCTGATCTTGGAGCAGTCTAGGAGATGGCGGGTCAAGCTCGAGAACTAAGGCGTTTTGGTAGAAAGTTGATTTTAATTTTATTTGAGTTTGTTTGTGTGTGTGTGTTTCTTCTTGTTGCCCGCTTGAAGAAGGGCACCTGCTTGTGGGAAACGGGCCACTGCAGTCTGACATCTCATTTGGCGGAGATGCCAGAGAAGGGCGGCCAGAGGAAGGGTAGCTTTCGCTGACCCCAGAGTCATCTTGGAATGGGCCGCTGCAATCCTGTCTTCCCAGGGCGAGTGGGACAACGGAAAGGGACGGTTAAAGATCTCCCGCTGCAATCGTCCTTCCGGCATCGGGCCGTTTCGGATGAGTGTCTTCAAAGATGTTCTACGACCGTACTGTGCTAGTGAGACTCACCGCTGCAATCAGTCGTCCCTACCACCAAGGACGGCTGAGAGGGCGGTTGAAGAGAGAATCTCGACTGGTTCTTCTGACCGTAGGAGGAGGTTTGGAAGGAGGAGAAATGTCAGATGACAAAGGTATGTTGTGCTTTTGTGTTATGTCTTTTGTTTTTGTCATGATCACCCACAGGGCTTGAATGGTGGACCGTTTTGTGTCCTGTATGTATGTGTCGCCTATGTCCAGAGATATCTTCTTTTGGATGATGGTGTGCTTGGCGACATTCACCTTGGTCAAAGGAATCAGGTTGTTCTTTTGTCCTCCAGGGAGTTGATTGTAGAGGATCATGTCCTTTGTTATTTTCATGTCTTTGTTGGTCAGGTCAGAGTATTGTTGTTTCAGGCGCTCTCATCTTGAATTCTTTCGCCTTTTCTTTTGCCTTGCAATATACTTCCAATTCAACATCCTGAAAGTTAAAATAAACAGCAATATTTTAATATTGGATTACGTCAAGAAATTTCCTGACTATGATCTATAGTAGTGCTTCCCAACCTTTTTTCAGTTCGTGACCCACTTTTAATGCAAGTTTTATTGTGCGACCCACAATGAGATATGACATCTTTATTATGCATTTTTTTTTTTCATTATGCATATTTTTTTTGCTCTTTCTTTTCTTTCGCGCAACGCTCAGAGTTCAAGATGGATACCACTACATCTTGCAGGTTTACAAATTGTCCATATGGAATGGATTTGTTTCCTGTTTCATCATTAGTGCGTCCGCTCCGGGAGCCGTCCACACACCCAAACACTCAGCAGGCACACCATACTTACATGGAGGATACCTACCAGGGAGGCGAGAGACTCACTACGACCGAAGGGATTTGCATAAAAAAAATTGTTGACTTATGTTATTGCTACCTTTTTACGACTTTCTGTTATATAGCAACGAATACGCTGTATAGATTGTGGTAATGAATAAAAAAAATATTCTGTTGTACAACAACTGAATCGTACATTTAATTTCCTGATTGCTTGATACAGGAATATGAGTTGGAGGTTTACTTCAAAGGAAAGGTTTTCATGATTGATGAACGTTCCGAAACGACGGAACTGTACAATGAAGTTGATAAAACGTTCAAAAATTGGTTGAAGCAGGAATGATGCGTATATTCTTCATCTTTGAAAACCAAAAGAATATACATTGTTTTGGTTTTTATCAGCTTTGGTTGCAGGTGATTTGCATGGACAAACAACATTATAGTCTTTTTGCTTTTGCCATAATTGTTTCCAGAAGGCTTTGCAAACACACACGCTAGCAGGCGCTTTTAGATAAAATTTATTTGCAACAAATGCTAGCTCTATGTATGGCATTACGATACACACAAAAGTATTGAGTGTGACTGTAATTGACTTTACGTTTTTATGTTTTTTATTATCACTACATCCGCTAGGTCAAGTAGAAAGTCAAAGTTATGCATGACATCGTGTGTAATTTGTTGAAAACTTGAAAAATTTGGGCAAAAAATATCCAAATGTTTACAAATTATATGAAAAGTATATCTTAATCGAAGTGTGCCCTAATATTGAATTTGAAAGTGATGTTTCAAACGCATAACTTACAATAACGCCATGCTCCGCTGAAATTGTAGCCTGCAAGTTTAGTTCTTAAGATTTGAAACAACTTTTCAACTTATTTTCACCTTCTAAAAATATCCAGATGCTTGCAAATTTTATGAAAAATTTTTCTTCATCCAAATGTGCCCCAATATTGAAATTAAAAGTGATGCTTTGAACACATAACTTGCAATATCAAAATACTCAACTGAAAATGTAGTCTACAAGTTTAGTTCATAACATTTTAGAAGAAACTTTTTAACTTGTTAAGATTTTAGTTCATTACGACAATTTGTATTTTGAAGTAGATGTAAGCTTATTATTATCTTATTGATGTGAAATGTTTTCCTTGATTGAGTTGTTAGTCTTGTTATGGTGTTTTCATTGTTTGGGCGATACTGGTAGTTGATTAATTACATTTGCAGTATTATCAGACTATCCGTAGCAGTTTAGAATTTTTAATCCGGTGGTCTATGCTTTGTTGCTAAAATATTTGGGAGCAATTAATTAGGCTATAGGCTATTTGGGCAAGGATTTTTTGCACCCCAAAAAACTAAACTCTCCCTACTCCTATAAATGAAATAATAGAAGTCCAACATAACATGCACAAAGGCAAAATACAATTTCCCTTTGGATTTACCGAGGCCAAACCACATCATTGCAACCGTCTATTTTTCGTTTTAACCTGTTAAGTGCGTATTACGGCCATTGGTTTTCGACCCAATCGCTTTCACTGTAAGTAAAGAATAGTCCAATATTGAATTATCAGAAACAGTCAAGACCACAAAGGAAGCAAGCAGGATTACAAGAAAAGCTGGTTGCCCTGCGGACTCCACAACACTCTACGAAGTAATAATGCGAGGAAAAAAAGGAAAAATATCGAGAATTGTCAAATGCGCACAGTAACGCGAGTTGCAAATATTAATTGCGCAATATAGGCCAGCAGCTTTCTTCGCGAGGCAAGAAACAAATCTATAAAGTGAACTATAGTCAACACAATGTCTGTGAACATTTTATTATCAAATCATTTGTGAATTTTATTGGATTACACTTTTTAATAGTCAATAAATCATAACTATAGACAAACAAAACAAAGTAACTTTAGCGGGTTTAACATGTTTTATTACACAGATATACAGTATAACATAAATAAAAAAAAATCAACTCAACTTTCAACTGAAGTCGCCTACCCCCTTTGCTCTTTCTTCGAATGTTGTGTATAAATTTAGTTGTTTGCGTGACGCAAACCAGACATACATTGGTATGTCAATCAGACGTTTGTTGACAAGGGCCGGGGAGCACTTAAACCCAAACTTAACAACCAAAAGTGCAATTAAAGAGCACATCGCCTCTTGTCGTCGTCATCGTCGTCTTCTTGTGAAACGTGCACTGACAACGTCTTGATCGACCAATTTAAAATCTTCTCTCCAGGCAGATTTGAATTACAGACTAAGATCATGGAAGCCTCAAGAATCAAACGTAATAATCCGTCTGTGAACCGGCAGTTATTCGCCTGTGGTTCATCGTTCCTTTAGTGTATTATAATTGTTTAACACATGCTTGTACTTTACACCTCATCTAATCTGTTTCCCGCCGTATACTTTACTCGTAATCATTCTTGTATCACTTGTTCAGTTTGTGCTTTTCAGTCCGCCCGGAGTGTCGTTACAGTTATAGTGCATATAGTCAGATTTATCTTATAATTTTCATTTTATGTATATTACAGTTTTAAGTAATTCCTGATGAGGACATAAGTAGCCTACGTGTCGCAAACGTTTGAGTTGATGTTTTTTTTGATTTATGCTAGGCCTATATCTCTGTGTAACAAAACATGTTAAACTCGCTAAGGTTACTTTGTTTTGTTTGTCTATGGTTCAATAAAGCAAACTCTCTACCAAAGCTTTATAAATCATAACTACAACCATGACAATAATTGAAGGGATAACATGATTATGGCCGAAAACGTTTGTAATTTTAGCTTATTTTCATGTTATTATATTACAGTATGTTAAATGCCGTCTGTTTGTTAGGTTTTATTTGTCTATATGACAATAATAAATATCATAGAAAAATGCTAATGTTGGTCAATAAAAAAAAGAAATTAATAAAACATCCCTCACATAGATTCTATAATTTAGCAGTCAAACAAAATGAAACTTACATTACCACAAAAATTGTTTAAAGAATTTTAAGGGTTTTTGGTCCTTATAGTGCAATGAGCACCAACATCTTTTCCTTAATACTGAAATAAATCTCCATGACAATTCAGGAGTGAGTACAATACATAGTAAGACATTTCGCGTAAGATTATACTAGCTTTTATATTTTACACAGAATTAAAAACCTATTCATACACAATTAAAGTACACAAAAACTAAGTACATAGATTTTACATATTGGTAAAAGTGTAATAATAACATATATTAAAACTTAAAAAGAATCAAGCAAAGCAAGGTTATACAAATGTACTCATCCACAGGCAAATATATTTAATACCTTAAATTAAAGTGCTGATTTTACTCACGCTTTTGATTTCCACAAGCATAAAACCAATCTATTTCAATTTTTTTTTAAGTTTTACGATGAGAATCATTAATGCAGTTCATACTTTATTGTCTAACTAAACGCAACAAAATAATGACAGTTCGGGGAAGGTTATTTGATACATTTTTAACATTTTTGGCTGTTAACTGAAAATTACGTGACACAAACTATTGATTTTAGTCTGAAATGAAAGTCTGATCCCTTACACAGTTTTTAGAAACATTTTTACATTTTTATTTTTGCTACTGTTTTTTAATGGAAATTTTAAAAATATCACTTAAATGGAAGGGAATTTGATACAGTAAAACTAATACAGAAATCCCCTTTGACAACAAAGCAATAAATGAAAATTTTATATGTGGTTGGCGTGCTTGGGTGCAAGGATTACTGTTGAGGCCCATGTGTGCGGCAAAGCTTCTGTTGCAATTACAACATTTATTACAGTCATAGAAGAGAATTTAATATACTGTATCAATTTACCTTCTGCACATGTATCAATTTACCTTTTTCAAAAAAATTATAAAATTCTGATTTTTGTATGCTTGGATGCACATTGCAAAAAAATATGACATGCCCTTGAAGCCTTATCAATCAACTGTCAAATGAGCTTGGTTTCATCTTTCTGGAACTTTTCTTCAATTTTTCAGACGAAAATAATCAAGACTTAAAAACTTTACGAAAATACTCTGAAAACACACTTTTCCAATTTTATGCCACAAAAGCACGAGTTAGCTGCATGGCGTCATTTTTGTAGGCATTATTTTCAAAGATCTTCCACTTGATGGAAGTGATTTTGACTAATATTTTTTGTACATTTCTGTAAGTGGGGTGTATCAAATTACCTTCCGTATCAAATTTCCTTCCCTTCCCCCCTAGAACAACACCAAACTAAAAGTCTATAGGCTACTAAATTGTGTAACTGATTACAAATAGTATAGTACAAGTGTTTGTAAAATTGCAATTATTAATAGAATGTTACTACTAGTATTGATTTATGTTATTAATTAATAGGATAATAGACATATTTTCGAAAGTCGATATTGATCAATGCTTTAGTTTCTTCCACTCATCGAACTTCGCCTTACAATCATCTTTTAACTCCTTTTTCTTGCAGTAAATCTCCAACACTACATCCTGTGATCATAAATTACATCATTTAGTCTTAAAATAAAAAAAGTAACGGGAAGCAATAAAAATGGCATACAAAATTTTTGCTTTGTATAACACACCACAAGTTTCATCTAATCCTCGTTGCATAAGTAGCCCAAACCGACTTGAATAAAATCGTTAAACGATAATGAAATACTTTCATTTCATACTTTCATGATGTTAAAATAATTTTATTAGATACATTTACATACCATAAACAGCCTAGGGAGCATATGAAATCTTTCCTCCTTATTCATCGGCCGAGCACAATCTGGTTGTTCTTTGGAATAAAACAAGAACTTGTCAACTGGATCCTCGTCTTTTCTTCCGTAGTCGAAAGTATTTTTCTACAAACGTATATACATAAAAACTGTCTGAAGTAAATACAAAGTTGACCGCCTTTATCAACTAATGGCCCTATCAAATTTTTGGAAATACAACTGTTCTGAGTTTTTCAGTTGTGTTTTTCGTCACCGTTATCATTACCAATATTACCAAGCGTTACCATCAAAATTTGACTGATTGCTATTGCATTGACTAGTTTTTGGAATGAATTGTATAATGGAAAAAAAACTATTGAATGGGCTATTAAGCCTACTTCCATACGGTTTAGACTTAGCGATGTGTTTTATGAGTTTATTTATTTGTTGGGATATGTTTATAGCGAGATAAGATCAGCAACATCAGGGCGGAGAGTGTAATGAAGCAAAAGTAATGTAGCAAAGACAACTATAACCATCTTATACATTACATCAGGCCACATCACGCAACTAGATATGACAGCATTAACCCATATCCTCCTGAATCAAAATTTTTTTGCAATTTTTTGTATGTATATTATTTTTAAGGTATCTTAACCAAATTAAACAATATTTTTGAAAAAAAAATTTGGTGGGGACAATTATCAACTATTTTTGGCCTGTCAGTTTAAACTGACGTTAGGAGCAGGAGGGGGCATGTAAAATAAATACGAAAAAGTTGTCTCGGTCAGTGTTTAGTCTAAATACGTATTCAACCAAAGCAATAATGGAAAAGGACAAAAAAGTCAAGAAATCACTACATGTTAACGAATCAAATAAATGTCACAGTATCAAAAGATAGGAATGTTCTTGGTTGATTCAACGTCTGGCGATATTGGTTTATCGTAAAAATGTACTTTATATTGGCTTGAAACCATTTCGTCTCACATGTTCACCCGGCTTGAGTTCAGCTGAAAGAGCCCAATTCTGACATCATCTATTTCATGTGGTACTCCTTAAAACACTGAAGATGTAGGCCAACATTGCAGGTTTCACAAAAATAAAGGGATGATCCAGAACATCCTGGTTTGGCGCAGCGGCGTTGTTTCTCTTTTATGATCCAGTGTTGGGCAGTGCTGTATTTTATATGGGGTTGCGGAGATGCCCTGGGTCCCGGAAACAGTATATCCGGAACATCTTTTCGATAAAGCTGGTGGTAACTTTCAACAACTGCTCTTCTGAAGCCCAGAGCATCTAAACGAATTTCACCAGCATCGGTCTTGCGATGGCGATATATTTGAAAAGCATTGTTGACTGCCATATCAATACAAAAACGAAATAATGGCCACCACCATTTTTTGCTTCTCAAGTTGATCATATACTTTGAAACATTTTCATCCAAACAGTCAACACCACCCATGTGTTGGTTGTAAACGTGTATTACATTTGGCTGCTGAATATCAATCTTTTTTCTCTCTTGCTTACTACATCGCTTCGCTTTTTGCAGTGGGTCTTTTCCTGCAAAGGTTGATAGAACATTTACTACTTTTCTGTCTTTCCATCGGATAGCAGCAATGTTATGTGATGTCTCCACAGCAACATCCGAGGCACCTCTGTGTAACTTGTCAACTTTATTAACTCGTTTGAGGGGAGGATTTTCCATGTGGTTAACTCTGGCTGTTCCTGTAGCTGCAATAGACTTTTCACGAAGGTATCGCAGAAGTCCCGGACTTGTGAAAAAGTTGTCCATAACCACATGATAGTTGGAACTGGACTCGCTTTGTGGAGGTAGATGTTGCATTGCATCAAATGAGCTACTACTGCAGCACCCATCCCAAGCCCAATATCCTCGTACTCTTCCAGCTGTGAGTCTTTTCATGCATAAGGGCGGAATTGTACGCAGTAGCCTGACGGCTTCGCTAGCACCCACAGCTTATAGCCAAACTTTATAGGCTTCCCATGAATGTATTGTTTTGCGCCATGTTTTCCAAAGTATGGTACTATGCTTTCATCCACACTCACATGTTGTTCAGGTTTGTAGTTTGCAAGGCATTGTTTGTTCACTGCAGCAAAGTGTGGCCGGAGTTTGGAAAATTTGTCACTTTTGTCTAATTGCTGGTTGTCAGAAAGATTGTTGGGAATGCCCCCATTCCCAACGATATCCAAATTTAGCATTAGCCAACAACTGTCTACCACATAGATTGTCTGGAATACAATCCATTTCACCACCATCATCTTCATCTGTATCCATGCCATCATCTTCAGGAGGAAATATAACTAAATTTGCTTTAGACACGACTTCTGATATTGATTCTTCATCAGTTTCTAACCTTTCAAGAGCTTCCAATGCTTCAAAAACTGTCCATTTGTTGCTATCATGCATATGTTTTGCCATTGCTATGCTGTATGAAATCAAAAGATGTATGATATATCACTACTTTTAACTTCAAAATGAAACAGTTATACCATATTATGTTCACCAATTGACCTAGATTAAGTTTTCGTTTGCTAATATATCAACGTTTTGCTTGAGAATCAAAATATTTGCAAAATAACCCCTAAACTCAACTATTCTGCACGTAATTTGTAAAATCATTTACAATTTACATGCTCCCTTCTGCCCCTAGCGTCAGTTTAAACTGACGGAAGCGGAAATGGTACAAAACTTAAACAAAAAATTAATTTCTTGTAAGTATGCAAAATATGGATACAACAATGTTAGTTCTAACTAATTTCGTGGTTTATGTCATTATAACGCAATCCAGTAAAAGTTGACACCGCTATAATTACGAACAACAAAAAATATCCATTTTGGAAATTTGATCCGTTATATCCAGTCGAAGAATAAACGGAATTTCACTAAATGTACTATAGTGTTAGGTACAGACCTTACGAACCTCATAACATACTAACTGGGTTTCGAAAAAACGGTTTGTAATCTACAAACCATCTAAATGTGCTGTCAGTTTAAACTGACGGTAGGAGGATATGGGTTAAATAAAGTAATTTTTTTATGTTTTTGCCGGACTGGAGGCCTAATCTCCTCTGATCACAAGATAGCCTACCCCACTGGATGTACCTCAGTAACGAACGGTCAAATATAATACAAAGATCAATGAATCGGCAAGCTTATTACTTCATAGAGATATAGCAGTAGGCCTAACTAAACACAATTCAGTAGAAGTATAGCATGGTTTGTGTAGCTAATCGGTAACCATGAATTTTTAGAAGTAACATAATTTTAGGAATCTCTGCCGTTGAAACGTATTAAAAATTGTTCAATGATCAATGTCTTCCAGCTTAAGAATGCTTGGTTATCTAATCTTGCAACAACATACAAGTTAAGACCAGTGACGTATCTAAAAAGAAAATTTGATGAGAGCAAAAGCAACTTTTGGAGACAAACATCATTCAACATGAATTACAATGGGATTAAAAAATATTAAAACTTGTTTTTTGAAGAGGAGATTTCCTTCCCACACTCCTCCAATGCCTACATCCCTAGCTGAAACACATATTTCAATTTCAACCAAAATATTGATATGTAAGCCTTATGTGGTTTTGTATAAAATAAATCGTCGGTTTGACAAATGAAACTTATTTTATGACAATGACTACTCTCATGTGCTGGTTGTTTTCATAAAAATCGTTCATCACTAACAAACGCATTATCGTAATTCACAATTTTGTTTAATTCAATGTTAGAACTGCAGGTCAACCGACTTTTTAAAAGTTTAATCTAACAGGCCATAGTCCTAAGAAGGGCCGTAAGTGTTTCTCTTTAGAGCAGGGTAGCCTGCTGTTCATAATCAAAAGAGAAATCAAGGACAATAGTCAAAGGGGTGCCACTCCACGACTTTCAGTGCCTTGCGAAAGACTCACCCACATGCTCTTGAGCGGTGTCGAACCTGTGCTCTGTTGAACGTCGACACAAGGCTCTCACCACTTGGCTATGTAGCCGTTAAGTTAGTTTGTGCTACTTTTTAAATTACTCACTCGCAAAATGCAATTGTCTTGAGCCAATTGTCCAAAAATCTCTTCAAAGCTCTTTCTTTCTTCATCCTAAGTATATCCAAATAACAACGATTAGCATTAAAGCAATTAAAGACATCGAAGAAAAATTCACATTACTTTCTGGTTAGCCTAGATAGCAACAACTTACATACTGTATATAAACCTATTTTTAACTTATTTCAGTCACTTATCCTGCCTTCGCTACTTAATTTTACTTTAAAGAACCGCATGCAGATTATATGCATAAAGTCAAGCTATAATTTTAATGATTCAGAAAAGTTGAGATTTCCATATATGTAATAATATTCTTATTTGGTCTAAAAATGCAATACATGTTCATCATCAGCAAATATTTACAAACTAAAATAGTTGCTTTAAACATAACCTTTTGATTTCGATACGGTCTTCAACGATATGATCATCGGCTTAGACTTAGCTATAAGGCTTTTTAGATTGAATAAAGTTTTTCAAAAACGGTGTTATATTGTACAGTTAGTGTAGCCTACCTACATAGGCGTAGCCAGGGGGGGGCGAACGGGGCCATGGCCCCCCCCAAATTTTCAAAGTTTGGATTCCAAAGTTGAACCCTTTGTTGAAAATATAATATAATTTGTATAAATTTATATTGTTTTTCAAGACATTTGGCTATTAACACCCCCCAGGACTTGTTTTAGACACACAGAAAGACACCAATAAATTTTGCAAATCGTACATCGCGCAAAGTTTACGCGATTTACGCTTCTTTTAACTAATCTGTGGAAGCAATTTCAGAATCGCTTACTCTGTAGAGTTTTTGTGTAGCTGAGTTTTTTGTGTTCTGTAATTTTAGCCGCAGTTTTTGCCCGTTTGTGTGTAGATAAGAGCTACCTTTAATAAGTTAATAGCTGTTTATCTGCTAATAAGTTTCATACAAATATTACCCTGAAAGTGTTTCCAGAAAGCGTTATAATCCATTATTTAAGTGTAATTTTGCAAAAATTTTCCGGGGGAGCATGCCCCCGGACCCCCCTAGAATACGCGTGCCTTTTGCTTTCCTTGCTTAACCAACCAGGATGCGCCACTGCACATCAGATGGCGATGTCTTAAATCAAACATTTCGTCGTTCTCTTCAATTCATCAAATATTTGGCCCCACCCAAAAATTTTTTCTGGCTACGCCACTGCCTACCTACAGTACACATACAAATATAATTTCAAATTTATTGTAGCATACAAACTAAATACATTTCAGCAAAACATTTTTAAAACTAATTGTGGTTATTGTTTCAATATCTTTTTAATCGAAATTAATTGAAAACCTGAACTTCAACACCCAATCGAAAATCGATATGTTTACTAATTAGAGTGTTTGTTATTATCTTTTCATTTGTAACAATTCATTTGTAAAAATCTCAATCAACGCGCCATATAACTTAAAAGTTGACAAAAAAAATCTGCTTTTTTTCGAAATATTATCATAGAAAAATATAAAATCGAGCAACGTAGTTGGAATTATTGTTGACAACTAGATGGTTGTAAGAGTTGATATGTAGCCTAACTGGTAGCGCGCTGTAGATGTGAAGAAATTAATTCAAAATTGCTCGTTCGTTACGTTAGACCAGGTATCTGCAAATAGTGGGTCGCGACGCAAATTTGGGAATTTGGGTCGCGAGACCATCCACAGTGGGTCTCAAAACGGTTTAAACTTACTGAGAGAGTTTTCATGATCCAGGACATGAAAACTATCTCAGCTTATCTCCAGAACTGGCGGCTGAAACTCAGCAAAACCAAAACTGTGGCAGCAGCTTTCCAACTGCACAATCGAGAAGCTGAGCGTGAGCTACTTCAGAATAATGGAAAACCTCTGTCCTTCTGTCCCGAACCAAAATATCTTGTGGTGACACCAGACAGATTGCTCATATACTGCCACCATTTGGTGTCACTGCGCAAGAAACTCACATCCCGCGCTGCGCTACTCAAGCGACTGCAGCAGGCTCCAGCTGGGGGCGAGAGCTGACACTGCGTATAGCAGACTTAGCCCGTGTCTACTCTTCAGCAGAGTACTGTACATCTGTTTGGTGCTGCAGTGCTCACTGCCACAACATCAACACTGCCATAAACAGCACCCTGCGCACAGTGACCGGATGCCTGCGTCCCACACCGTTGGGCAATTTTCCCATTCTAGCTGGCATCCAACCTGCTGAGCTTCGTCGCGAAGAAGCCACTCTGTCCCTCAGTCGACGGGCACTGGAGCTTAATCATCTTCTCCACCACAAGATCTCTGCTGCCCCAAACGAGCACCCCGACTGAAATCAAGACACCCATTCGTGCCAGCCAGCTTCTGATCAACGAAGCTGATGTACAAGACATCTTTGCGGTTACTTTGGCGGACCATAAATTCAATTCTGAATGGAAGTCAAGTACCACCAGACTCCATTCATCCATCTCCGACGCCGACACATACCCCATCAGCTTGACACTACAAAAACAGGCATTGGTGCGCCTTAACCGTCTTCCTACAGCCGTTTGGCTTTTCCGCTTTCAACCATGCACCTATGGGGAATGTCCTCTTCCTCCTCCTGTAAATGTGGTTCCGAGGAACAGACCGCAGACCACATCATTAATGACTGTACCATCTTCAAGCTACCTAACGGAGGGGAAGGTCTGCGCATCATGGATGATGAAATCAAAGACAGGCTGCTATCTAGTAGCCTTCCAGTGTAGTCCGGGAACATCGTGAGTCTGGGGTGGTAGATAATAGACCTTCGGCCCCAGAGGCTTACACGACGAGGAAGCGCACGGTTAATAGGTTCACCCACTTATTAAGAAAAATTTGGTCCATTCCGGAATTACTGAAGGTATAGGAATGATAGAAAATTGTCCCCCGCTTAATCAGTCCAAAATCGTCCGGTCTTGATGTGGGCTTCATAAGCGGGGACGACCGTATTGGAATTGATATTAAATTGCACAGGATTTTTCACAAAATTATATGCATCTGAAACGTTTGAGTCGCGAAGATTTCGAACGATTGTTTTTGGGTAGCGCCAACAAGTGTTTGCGAACCTCTGCGTTAGACGAGTAAATTTGCATGTTGCCAGCAAGTAACGCCGTTCAACAATCACCCAATAAGAAAATCACATTTGACAGCCAATCGCCATTTATAGATGAGGACGTAAGAAGAGCTTTGATAGCATCGCTCAATCCAGGTAAGCAGTACTGTTACTTCATAATAACCCAACTCACCAACTTACAACGCTTGAATTACATACTGTACATTGTAAATCCGTTGTTTATACTATAATAATAATGCTTGTTTTTATAAAGCAGACAGTGTCAATGCAGCCTTATGGAGGCGCAACTGACTACATTATCACCCGAATCTATTCCATTGTTCAGTGCCAAGCAGGAATTAGATTCAATACCATTTTTAAAAAGACTTTGGTATGACCCGCAGGGTATCGATCCCATGCCTACCGATTCAGAGGCGAATGCAATAACCACTAAGTCAGCGAGCCGGTTTATAACAGGAAAAAAATTTAAACTTACTTTCCATTTTTTTATTTTTTCTTGTACAGTTTTAGCTTTGGGAATTTTTTTGCCAGCGTATTCAATTTCAACACATCTGTGAAGAGTAGCCACGTCTTGTGGAACAATTTTGTTTCCAAGGTAGATGTAGTAGTCGTGCTTGGAAACTCGATGCAGGATTTCTCGAGCCTTTTTCATGTTTCCCCTTTCTCTTTCAGTCGCATTGTCAGAGTCATTTGAATTACAAATCTGTTCAATTATCTGTAATAATAATGAAATGATGATAATCATGATAATAATCATATAAGTAATAATACTAATAATAAAATAAATTACTAATGCAACAGATTTAAAGCTAACCTCACTTTATCTTTCTATTGTTTATCAGGTTCCGCCAACAAATTCAATAGTCAAAAAATAATTTTAACCAACTTCTGTTTTTTTCGCGTCCTTTTGTTTGAAGGCAAAAATCAAAAAACGTTATTTGATAACACTGGTCTACACGATTTTTGCTGTACGAACTTTGAAGACTGACTTAGAGTAATTTTGGGGTGCTGAATCTGAATCTGACCTCAGATTTATTCTATCACGTCAGGTTTGTGAGATATGATAGAAGTAAAAAACATCGAGCTATATCCATAAATCCAGGCTATGTGGTGCATACGTAACTGAAATACACTCACCAACTATAATTTTGACACCAATTTGTTTTCTAAGAAAAATTATTAATAAGGCAGTAACAACAAGCTGAAAGGGAGGATAAATGTATAATTGACCCCCTCCCCTGTCACTCTTTTGCATGAAACCACAAAAATTTATGCAGGCCTATGGCAATGTTTGTCCAGTAACCTTATTTAGGCTGTTTTGGCCTGTCTAACACTAACCTTTCATTATAGCACTCTATATGTTGGTGGTAAACGCAACGCCAAATCTTCCACTTTTGACAAAAGTAACAATTTGTTGTTTACATATCTCACAAACCTGACGTGATAGGATAAATTTGAGGTCAGATTCGGATTCAGCGCCCCAAAATTACTCTAAATCAGTCTTCAAAGTTGATGCAGCAAAAAAAAATTCTTTTTTTGTAGACCAGTGTAATCATCATAAAAAGTTGCTCAAGGTAATACTTTGCGTAAAGTAACAAACATATGCTTCACAGTAAGCACTTATCAAAAGGAAACTTGTTTTTTATTACATTTGCCTTTGCAAAAAAAAACTTTGCAGTACAATATTATTTTTTTCCGATTTCAATATATTGTAAAAATCAAAATTCAATATTACGTTTGATCTGCAACCTTAACAAAAGTATGAGCAGTATGACATACAGGTATATTTTTTCTTCTCCAAGAATAATTAAAATCAACATCATTTTATATACAAAATTATAAACATTTTCACTTCGCATGTTGGATTCTTGGCATTATAGGAAAATAATTGTTATACAAACAGCAGCTGTTACTAAATTATTTGTATAAGCACGCAGGCAGGCTACCGCATACAAACATCAGTCTAAGTCTCTAAGATTACATTGTCAGTGATCTTTTCAAAGGCCACCATGTCATCAACAGACTGAGCCATTGTTTTGTCTTGTCCGTCCCTTCCCTTAAATGTGATGTAGTCGTTTGCCAACACCATTGCATCGCATATCCTGTAATGAAATCAATCAAATATTTTTGATGATAATAAATGAAACTATAGAAAGGACTTTCAGAGGAGGCTGTAAACCTAAATTCTCTTTGCAACACGTGTGACGTCACGATAATTATAATAAAAGCAACCAATATTATCATCATTATTATTAATCTAATAATCGTGAAAGCTTAACAGCTTTTTGGTTGACGTTTTACTGTTTTTGAAATTGTTAGATTATAACAAGGTGTTTCTTTTAAAACAAATCTGCACAAGAAAATTATATTTTAAGGATCCTTGTGTAACTTTGCATCTTCAATAATATGAAGCAACCAGACAAAGATTGAAGAGCATAAGAGCATCAACGTCCATTACTTTTGTTTTAGAGTTTTACTATCAATCAAATCAATCACATAAAATTTGCTATGAAATAAAAGTGCAAAATTACATTCTTAAAACTAAGCTATAAACATGATTTTAAATCATGAAAACGTGTTTTATGGCAAATGTTTTGATTACAGATTATAAGACCAATGTCAATCCTCAACGCTAGAAAATCTTGTTTGAAATTATTAGGCTACAAAGATGTTGGCACCATGACGATCATCCATAGCCCAAAAAGAGCCATAGGCATTTTTCTATACAGCAGCGTACTATTCATAATTTTGAGAGAAATCAAGGCCGATGGTCGAAGGGACGCCACTCCGCAATCGACGCATGCCTTTAAGTGTTTTGCCAAATACACAATCACATGCTCTTGATTGGTGTTGAACAGGCGTCCTATCGTCCTATCAAACGTCGAACGAGGGCTCTCACCACTCGGCAATGCAGATTTTAAATGTCAATTGTTGGGAAATTGTTGTTTTGTCCGGAAATTCATAAGATAACGGGATGACCAACTGGGCTACGTTATCTGACAAGTGGAGGGTAAAGTACTGCCAGATATTTTTTAAACTTTTAGAAAAACATTAAAAAATGTTTTATTGAGATACTTAAAGCACTGGTCACCCAAAGCTTGCTTGTTTAAAACTAACCCGAAAATTAAAATTGCACGCAATTAGGATAAAGCAACTTTTAGTTGTGTTGCCTTGCATTAAGAAATGGAATTAACGTAGAAAACTTAAATTGAATAAAACTTACTGGTTTATAAAATATATTACAAAGCATTTAAAGACTAAAAAAGACTCTATAAACTTAAAATACACCTATTTTGTGCAACTTTAAACTTCGGGTTAGTTTTAATCAGGCAAGCTTTGAGTGACCATTGCTTTAAAAATGTTAAAGAAATATTTTTTTAATTTTTTCTAAAAATTTAAAAGATATCTAGCAATACTTTACCCTCCACTTGTCTAATAACGTATTGTTATTGATATAAAAATATACATAACCGCTATTCACGAAATTTCTGTTTAATCAACACCAAAACCTATCGTCACTTTAAAGATTTGCTTTTCCAGCTCCTTTTAGCGTAAAATTTTTTCTGCATAACGAAAATGAATTTTAATTTTTTCTAAAAATTTAAAAGGTGTCTAGCAATACTCACCCTCCACTTGTCTAATGATGTATTGTTATTGTTATATAAAATTACATAACCGCTATACACGAAAGTTTTATTTATCAACACCAAAACTTATTGTCACTTTAAAGATTTGCTTTTGCAGTTCCTTTTAGCGTAAAATTTTTCTCTGTATAGCTAAAATAATTTCTTGCGTG
This sequence comes from Aplidium turbinatum, assembly GCF_918807975.1. Classification (NCBI taxonomy): domain Eukaryota; kingdom Metazoa; phylum Chordata; class Ascidiacea; order Aplousobranchia; family Polyclinidae; genus Aplidium; species Aplidium turbinatum. The sequence continues at coordinate 55,788,899 of NC_137472.1, forward strand.
TATACTTACATGGCCTCTACTGCAGTACTGATTCTATGTTGGCATGCTCGTCGGTGCAAGGCATCTCTGGTGTGAAACATCTCGTACAGGTTTTTGCATTCCTGTCCAACATCGTGTAACGTAACAAAAATGAAACTGCTTTAGGAAAGATATAGCTTATTATCAATTCTGATGGTACTGCTACTTCGCATTCATCAAATGCTGGCATTTGCACAACAATCTAACCTCTTAGTGTAATTCAATCAATCAATTCAATTCTGATATGAAAACATAGAGACATAATTCTGAATTTATAAATATTAAAACGTTTGAAGGTTTGCGCTTTGCAACGTAAAAAAAAAGCTTGTTTGTTTACGTATGATCAATGATCATGTCATTAAAGGGCTTGTGCAAGCCCCAAGTTGAGTTGATAATTCTTGCTATACCTTCTATAATAGCTACATAAAGTTTCTTTTTAATAATGATACAAGAGTTAACTTTTCCGCCCTGCAAAAGCTACGTGGTCGGCCACAGGTTTCACCAATTGTGAATATAGAAACATAAAGTAGGTGATAGAATAGTACAAAATAATTTGTCTTACCTTGTCCCTCACGCAAATCTGCAGGTCTATGTCCTTTTTATCACCTGCATCGTTGTTATTGCTTTCATTACTGCCGCTGTCACATTCCTGTTGTCGGGTACATCTTTTGAGCACTTTCATGTTCTTCATAAATCGTATGTGATCGAAGCTGTTTGATATGCCCAGTTGGTGGCAGTCGCGGGCAAAGTAATCCCACTTGTCAACATCCACTTCATTCCGTTTGTTTGCAACGATCTGTTATAGTTCAGTTCATTTTTTTTTTGTTGATGGCGAATAAACAAAAATATATAAACACAATCAACACAAATAATTCGTACAGCAAGGATGGCAACGTAAGACCAAAAGGTCACCAAAGTCAGTATTATTGTTACATAACAATGTATTGAATAAATGTTAAGTTGTTTGAAAACCTGTCACCAGTTAAAACAGCATTAAGAATAATAATCATCATCATGTGCCTGGTGTGATACAAAGGTTGGTTCATAATGGTCTTTGAAGCCGTGTTTGTACATTTAAGAAGCTTGAAAGACCATGATTACAAAGGCATTTGGGACATCCAAAATAAAATAGTTTAAAGGTAAACGTTTGAAAAATTTAAATGACATATAATTCAACAGTGCTGATAAAATAGTTGAAAATGTTAAGAATTTGATCACAAATGTTCCAATTTAGACACTCGCTTATGTAAGAACAATTTCCAACTAGTTTGCATTGCATGTGCAAAACTTTTAACTATATTTTGAATGACCAGTGAACTAACTATTAAAACTATGTGCCGAAATAACTTTACATTAGCCTACATTTTTCGATTTCTTTCAACTAGGATTACCTCATATAAAAAACTTTTATCTCTTGATCTTCCCTCGTACGTCCAATTCTAAAAATAACATAGCTCTATGAAGTTTGTAAGTTGTTTATGGGGGTAGCCTATTTCAAATTGTTGTAAACAAACTCTGCGTAAAAGTAAATAGAAGTGGTAAAACTGAAGACTGTAATGACTTTGAAGGACGAACTGGATGATATTTATAGCAATAGCTTCACAGGAAAATCAGTTTTAAATAGACATAAACTCAGTTGTGAGAGAAGGTTAGACATAAAATTGTTAACAATTGAGCAGTATTAGATTTCGAAGATGTATTTTGACTGACACTGAAAAAGTTTACGTAATGCATCTAACTCAACGTGCACCGTACATTTAATTCAAAAACATAGCAAGCTTTTGTTAAAAAAGAAGTTAAACTATTACATAATGTTGCAAGTGATAACTCACATTTATTCTTACGACAACCGACTTATTTAGGAGACTACAACAAGGAATGACCACTTGTCTAATACTGCAGAACACGAAACCATTGTATTGTGATATAACTAAACGGTAAAAATAAGATTGAAATGCCAAAAAAATTGGCACGCAAAATGGAAGCTATACTGTATAAAAAAAAAATATTTTTATTAATCAACCATCAAAAAGAAACTTAACAAGAGAACGAGAGAAAAATGACCAGTATGAGTTTTGAAGAATCAATTTCTATCCGTACCACTTCACAGTTTCCAATCAGCATGAAACTACACTTTAAATTTGTCATAAGCGATTTTATGTTATTTTGTTTGGCAAAAAGCAAAAATAAAATACCGTCATTTCAGTTCATCACATAAAGTTTTTGACTAATAAGCCAACTTTAAGAAAATATTCGTTTGCTGTACAGTCAATTGAAAAAACAATTTTGCAAACCTGATTCTCCTAAGCTAAACCCTAATAGTAAAAACGACTTACTTCAGGACTCGGTTTTTGCTTTCCATTGATCATTTCTTTTATGAAAATTACATTGCGCCACCTACTGACGTAAGATCCGTCTTCGTCACATCCCAAACGTTTCTCGAATTCGTCTTTAACATCATCGTTTCTTTCGTCTTGGAGAAGGCGATCAAACATAAGACAAGATCTCTCTTCATGCTAAACGAAACGCAATTTAATATAAAAAGATTCAAATCATTGAAATGCCCAAAACGAGGGTGTTGTCTAATGCAGCTTGTCATAAAGTAAGTTAATATTACAAGAACAGTCGTATTTTTAAGCATATGAAAAGATATTGGTTGATAAAAGAAGTAAATTTAAACTACAGTAGTGTAAAGTTAGTTGTGGGTTATATTGCTTTGATGTAAAAATAATCTAAGCAAACTAGGCTACATTGCGTAGTCCTTTGTAACCTATCATTGGTGTAACCCTTCTTGGGGATATTACTAGATAGATGGGTATGTACGTATTCCGAATAGAAATGAAAACATATAGAAAAGTATTTATTAGTGCTTCTGCTTTTTCCACAATTTTAGCCTTAATCGGTTGTGTTATCACATATGACATATACTTCAACCCTTTGAAGGTTGGAGGGGGGGCTGTCAATTCAACTTTTTTGTATCAACAGTTGTATCTCTAAAACCACTGAGGCTGCGACTACGAGATTTCTTGACTTTTTCTAACTTTTATTCACCTCTATTGAGCTGAAATTTTGAGCGAATATAGGTTATGAATTGAGAGATATAAGGCATTTTTCAGTACATCCTCTGAAATATTTCATATTCTATTGTTCAAAATTTTCCCACCAGCTGGATGAAAGTACTTAATTTGGCCCATGTCTCGTTAATCCTACTGTTTCACAGCGTGAAGGGAATTGGCTGTATGTAAAATTATGTAAAAAAAAATTTAATCACAACATTGCAATGCATGTTCTTCATTACTCTACGAAAAAATAATGTGTAAACTCACGCTACAATTGCTGCTTTAATCGCAAAGTCATAAGTCACCTCAACATTTCAACGTAGGCTATATGAGCAGTTCTAAAATTCACATGGTTTTAATTTTCGGATATGCTCAGCGTGAATGATTTTACAAAGTGAATCCCAAATTTTGAAACCGTGCCTTGACAAATAACAGAGATATCTCTCCTAAAGCATAAGAAGAATCGACAGCCCCCCCCCCCCCCCCAAGCTGAGCAAGACTCCAGGAGCCCAACCTTCTAAGAGTTAAGCCAAAATTTCCTGAGGAAATCATATTAGCAAACGTATACAGAAACAAAGTAGCCCATTACTATTAAAGCCCAAACATGGCCTTGATTTGTTTTTTTAAAGTTCAGGTCAATTCTAGCCTAGAACCTGAACACAAAGATCCAAACGCAATTTGTTAGCTTGAGGCAAATGGTTGTTCAAATTAATGCTGGGAACTTTGCAAAATAATAAACATAGCCTAAACTTTTGAGTTGCAAAGTAACTATTAACTACTGAATGTCAATCTAGCAATATAAAGGCATTCAGCGTAGGATACTTACCTCCAAGTATTTTTTCTTGTTTTTATTTCCTACCTCTCTCAAGAAACGGTGGTCAAACATGTGAGAAAAAGGTCCGTGTCCTGAAAACAAAATTTTGACATTAATTGGGAAACGTCCATAAGGTAACTCAAAAGACACTTTGCTTTCAACGTTTTTGATTTGATTTATTGTAGTTATCTAGTCTAAGACATTTCTTACTGTCTTTGGATGTTGTCATAACAACTATAGTTGGAAATCCCCTTGAAGTACAAACAAACCTAAATCATGACACAGTCCAGCTAACTCAACGCATAAAACATCTTTTTCATCGATATTCAACTCTGGCTGTGTGGACTGTAAGTGTCGAACGAGCTCTCCAGCTAGATGACAAACCCTTTAAAAGAAAATTGTAACAATTTTGAAGCATCTTAACTTTACCGTTTAAAGTTAAGAAAATCACTTGAACACGATGTTCCAGTGCAGCAAATTTGCAGAGTTTAGGTTGACCAATATTTTGCTGAAACTACTGTACAGGATTATGAAAATCTTCCTAATATAAGCTATGTAGTCTCTTCATGCAAATTTATTGTAACGATTCAAGATAATGCATCCTGAAAAACACTGTATTGATGTAACCCAGTGATTCTCAACCTTTTTTGGCCCATGGACCATATTTTTTTTAAAATATCCGATGGACCACTTTGCTAGGTTGACTCCTCATGAACGCCACTAGTCGAAACCTAATTGCACACATGTCAGAAAACTCAAGGGGGGCGTATTTAATCTTAGTCTTTAAGAAAGTATTACGTAATTAACTAATTAAGCAAACCCTCTTAATTTGCACACTCAACCTTAACTACTTGAATACATATAAATTTAATGTCAAATTTTATTCTAACAAAGCATTATGCACATATTGTTTCAATAGAATGGCAATGTCTCAGTTTTGCCCTCTTAGCAACAGGAGCTTCTGAAATTTTGTTAGTTTGAAAGCACTGCAGAATTAATTTAGCGTCTGAAAAAATATACCATGTAACATTCATAAAATAATTTAATTAACATTCAGTGAAACATCAAATAGCTCTACTCTCCCTAAAGAAACTTTGTACCGTAAAGAAGCGCAATCTTCGTGCACCGACAACACCCCAACAATTACAGCACCATATGATTAATTGATTAGGCCTGCCAGCACTTTACTTATGCCTTAAACAGTTCAATAACCTACTCGTCAACTAGTAAAATAAGTTCAAAAACTGATGAGCTTATGCTTATAGTTATCTAACACTTCCAGAAAAATCGATTAAAAATACAATCATATGCTACATAATTTTCTTACACCTGTATGCAGTCCTTACATAATTTACTGAAGTAGATGATACAATTTTGAAGAAAGTTTATCAAGGATTTATAAAACTCTCTGTGGACCAATAGAAATTCCAGGTGGACCACCAGTGGTCCACCTGGACCACGTTGAGAATCACTGATTGTAAGCGATAAAACTTAAAACCGACAAAGGCTCTCATAATGGTGTATCTTATATATACACTCCAAGAAGTGTGATTGCAAAAACTACTTTTGTAATCGCAAAAAAATATAATATACCACAGAGTAAATAATATCACAGTAAACTAGTTACCCAATGGAATGTTCAAATCTGTTATGAGAGGCTCCTGGGTAAAGAAAGTAATTTCCTCCAAGTTGTTTGATGTTTTTGAGTCTTTGAAATTGAGGAGTGTTGATGAACTGCACCAACAAAGGATGGAGCTCTATGTGTTTATGAATCGGGTCGTTGAAGCACTGGAGCAAAAATAACATTCTTTTTCATGTATGTCATATCACATTACATTTCACATTATACTTCATATCAAAGTAATTTAGATGATAAATAATTCAATATCTTTAAGTTCATGTTTGGCGTGGTAATTACAGTTAACAGCTACCACGAACCAATAACTATGAAAACAAGTCTGATAAATCTTTGCTTATCACTCTGACAAATAGTCCGTCTTACTTTTTTCTTTGCTGGAGGTTCTCCCATTGCATTAATATCTAATCGTCTATTTTCAGGCTTGTTGTAGAAACGAAAGAAATCTTTTAATTATTTTGCTATTGCAGAACGAACGGAACACAATTAGCCTTAGGTAACTTTTATTCTAGAAGATATATATTTTGGTTATACTGTATGACGGAACCAAAAACAAAACAAAGTTAGTAATTCGTTAGAAACGGATACTTTGTCTAGTAATTCTATCTGATTTGTTATTCAACAATAAGTAATCAAAAGATTAAAAAAACTTTAAAAAAAACATGTCCAAACGCAACTGGCATTTAACAAGTTCAATGTATTAGCTGCGCCCTGTAAGCATAATGTTATGACAGCAAATCACATCTGCCTATACTGTAGTGTTGGGAAGTTTTAAAATATTTCTTATTTTGGTTGTTGAATTTATAAACTAGTAACCTACAGTGCTCACAGTAGGTTGCATTTGTACATTATTTGTTTTCCAACAATAAGTCTCTGTATCAGCTCATGAAATCAATTTGCTTATTTATTTCCTTCTGCTATTTTGACTTAAAATAGATAAAACAAAGTAACTTAAGTTTAATTTTTTTTATTACACAAAGTAATATAACATAATTAAAATAAATTTAAACATTTTTGTTACATGCCAAAAACGTTTGAGTTTATTTAACTTATTTTAATTTTGTCATATTCCTTTGTACAATAAATTATGTTAAACCCGTTGAAGTTACTTTGTTTGTTTGTCGATGGTTCAACAAAGCGAACTCTCTACAAAAGCTTTATTTTAACTTACTTGCTGTTCCCTACCGATATTAGTCTTATCTGAATTACAGGGTACAACACGGAAGTTGAGGGAGATACCATGCTGAGTGTGAACACTACTGCAAAGGCAAACGTTTTCACTACTTTAATGGAAATTCTAGGGTTATTAAACATGATAAAAGTCCATCACGGAAAGAAAGGTTTAGCAATATTGACCAACTTACTATTGTTTGCATTTCGAATCTTTTGCAGGTGATTATCACGCTGTAGATTTGTGATTACTGCTTTTTTGGTTTCTAGGGGATGAGACTTAAAACTTTTAAGGGCCACTGCTCTGTACTGTAGGCCCTACGCATACGCAGTGATAGAATATGGCTGTCACAAATATTACGATGTTTTATAACGAACAGTAGAAGCAAATGCTGATCAACTGAAATAAATATAATCGACAACAATCAGGTTTTTTGTAAACAATTTTAAAATTCGTCATCGTTCTTAAGTTCACTTATATAGAAAAATATCATTTCGTAAATGAGCGTACCGTTTTTAGATTTCATTGCTCCATCTACTCACAGCTAAACAAACCAAAATTATTGCTCTCCTTGACGTGTCCAGACCCGTTTGAGGTGGTGTGAACTCACCCATATCTTTAAAAACTTTCTTTGCCTAGAGACAGCCAAGTGTGGAATATGATTGCTATGTTTGAGGTAATGAGGTCGGTGTATCCAAATTTATCACCTTTGCCGCGAGTTAAGTTCATCTCCGCTGCTCAGAAGTGCTTTGTATTGGCAAAAGGAAAAAGTGGAAAACATTAAATCGACTCCAAACTAATGCTGGCCGTACCAAATTTGCAATGGTGTTGTGGGGTTACAAGACAGATTCAATTGCATGCTTTTGTGGCAACAAGCCCCAAACAGTGGACTGTTTTCTTGTGTGCCTTCAACTTAGCCTACTAGTCAATACAACAAGTGGGATCTTTCAGCATACAGCACAACTATGTCACAAAAGATGCTTCAATTTGAGAAGTATCAATCAAATTTAAGCATTTCAATAAAAGAAGACGCGTGCATTAACGCTTACATAATTTACTAAGAGTGATAATTCCTGCGCACAATAGCGGATCCAGGGAGGGCACGCCACAAAACCGAGAAAAATCATATAAATTTTATTTCGTTTTTTTCATAATTTTTTTTGTTTGCATTACTCGTTGAATTATATTTCATTATATTTCAGGTCCTCAAATCTAGACATTTCTAAGAAAAATACACTATAATCAAAGCATACGCGATAGCATTATCTTCAAGTGCTCGGGCCCCTTGTTAAGGTGACGGGCTTTTATATTTTGATTCAAATGGTTTTGATTGGTCAAAGATTTCAATGGCTAATTTAGATGGTAGCGCTGGATTTGGGTCCACTATTATGCATACAAACACACTACACAAGTAGCGCAGCTTACGTTTACAGAAAACCACTTTTTGCTTGAGTAGTTTTTAAGCGGTTGAGATAGTAATTTCTTGTATGGCTTCCGGTTGCAGTAACCAGAGAATCGTCAAAGAGGTATAGTTTGACGGTTTATCTCTGAATAATGAAGACAAGCTAAAGAAATGAATTTCGGCGATGAAATTCAAAGACTCACCTATTAACAAGCACTGCCGTATGTGCAACGGTTATTTTCTGGCCAGCGATTACCAATGTGATCTACAAGCAGAGCTACAGAGTATTAAACCCAAACACCTGCCCAACCCTAAAGCTGTTCCTTCTATCTTTGGTGTTTTAAATTTTTAAAAGTCACTGCAAACGCAGTGCCCACAAAACTTGATCGAACTTTGTCCGAATGTCTAAGTACGAACCGGCGTTTGAATAGCAAAGCAAGAAATGAACAAGACGTTGAAACAGGCCAGTAGGGCAGTAAAACATCAATAGGGTATAGGCAACTCAGAACACATACTTTTGATTCATATAAATCACTTGGTTTAAGCCAATTCTTCTCCTGCATTTTTTTCCTATCTTACCAGGCAGTGATGGATCAACAACTGAAATCTAAGCCAACTCCTGACCCTAAACCACCTACCCTGCAGAACTTAAACTTTTCAGCTATGTAAAAGTCCCAAAAACTGACCAATTGCCAAGATGCGGAAAAGTGTAGTTGTAAAATTGCTGCAAACAAACGGCAGTATATGCATTAATTTTTATTATTCACATGTCAGCAAGCTGTGTTTTGAATCTTTATTTTAGTGGTATCTACTATTATACTTTATAAATTTAAAGTATATACCTACAGCGCTTGACACCATCCAAATAATAAGAAAAAAACTAAGGACACCAGAACTTTGTGACAAAATTTTGGGTCGAAATGTTCCCAGCCTTTTCTTGCAGCGTGGACAATAGTGCCCCATTTTTTTCATACTGTCAAACAGAAACGGTAGCCAACAACAAATTAGGCTGAAACAGCACAACAAACAACACCAATAATAAGCATCTGGTTTATAACTACTTTTTGTCACTGTGGAAACAACATCGTTACACTTGGAACAAAACACTTGATTGGCTGAAAACTTTGTGAAGGAAACAACTTCGGGTTGTGCTGTAACCACTATCCCATGGACTAAGACTGCTGATGTTGGGTTAAGCGTCATCAGTTGTGCTTGCTCTGTTGGAATATGAACTTTGAAATTAGTTTCCGTAGAAGTATTGGGCTGCAAAAACGCTGTTTGAACGTCTGTCTGGTAGTTTTCAGATGCATCAAGGATTTTGTATTGTTCTGTCATTTTTGACGCCGAACCCACAAATTTTGGTATGTTTCCAGTGTTCATTTTACTCAGCAGTGCAATAAAATTATTTTTAATTGTTTATTTTTTAAAACTGCAAAAATTGATGAATCATTAAAAAATAATTGAATCTTCTAGAATTGATGCATCATTAGAAAAATACACTTACGAATCGTGAACGTTGCGCTTTGATCTTGTTGCAAGCTTCTGTTGCATTTAGAATAAAGAGGAAAGATTAAAAAACAGGTTTGTGTATGTTATAGCATAGCCAGCATATGGCCATTACATATAGCCTACTATTGTCTAGACGTCTATTTTCTTATGCTTATAAATTTGAGTAAATCTCGTGCTCTGTTGCTCAGAAGACATTCCTGCGATATTCAAGTTCACGATTTAGAAATTATAAGACTCAGTAATTAGTTAAAACCTGAATGAGGCAGTTAACTAAGCATTTAGTTCAATGATATGATACGTGAAAACTAAGCCAAGCCATCAGTAGCCAAGTTACTGCTGATACCGTGTTTTTTAATTACAACTGAAAAGATATATAGCAAAACCTGTTTTTTATAGTAAATTTTAAATTAAAAAAACGTTTAATTAACTGTATTCGTAGCTCTATTGTTTCAAATTATTGTTCAGTTAATGATTTCCCCAGCTGGAAATTACCCAACCAGAAACAGACAATGACATCTGCTCTGCGACAATGACATCTGCACTGCGACAATGACATTACGAAATACTAAAACATATGTTGATTTTGAACATGTGTTATCTTAAATACATACGCCAAAAATCTATAATCGAAGTTTACCTTCAATTAGCAAAAATAAAAACACCATTATTTTGTTTACCCATTCTTGAAAGCATCAATAGAAACATTGAACCTTCAATAATGCAGTAGATACTCAATTAGCATGAATTCAAGAATTTTCATAAATCTTGCATAGTTTTAGAATAACGGTCTTCTTCTTCGTGTGAACTTTCTTTGCCACTCCAGGATCTATAGGGGCTCTGCCTTTTACCACCCTTGAGCAGTGGCAGCGACTCGGTCTAATCTCTGGAGGTATGCCAAAAGTGTCGACATGTCCTGGTTTAGAATCCCTTCCAGTGTGTCCCAATCTTTCGACAGATGTGGAATGGCTAAGTCATCAGCATAGGCGTACTTTGCTGACACCGTGTTTGGCAGTTCGTGGGTGTAGATTAGGGTGGGCCGTTTTTGACTTTTTTTCGAAATTCATAAACGGCTAGTCATAAAAAGTGGCACATGCATGAAAAAATTACGTGTGCAACATTTCATCAGTTTGGGGGTGCATCTTCTTCCCCCGCAGGGGTGTCAAACTTTCAATTTTTTGAAAAAAAATGAGAAATTTCACTTTCCGTTTTAACATAATTTTTTTTATAATTTTTCTACTGGCTAGTTATAAATTGTAAGTGGGATGTACACAGAACTTTCCTATGTAAAGACATGTTCGAAGCTTTAGGTTTACTGCCCCCGCATCGACGACCAAAATGCTGAATTTTTACCAATTCGAGATGCTATTTTGTCATTGCTCAATAAACAAACTTGTCGCAAAAGGGCGAGATGGTGTTAACGCTGTAGCGTATACGCTCATTTATGTTCTGTCCATTAACTTTGCAGGATGATACGAATGAGGTACAAATATCAATACATAATCATGATAAAGAATTACAAAAAAAAAATGAATAACCTTTTGAAGTCAAATTCTAGAGGTAGGCCTAAATTTCAGAAAAATTTGGACCAAATGAAAGAATCTGCAAAGCAAAAATATTTGAAATCGGTTGTTGTAGTCTAAGTGTTCCAATTTTCTGCCATGTACTTGCCCGTAGGAAAATCGTGTCCCTGTTACAGCACAACAGTTCCTTATTGATCAAAGAACAACTCGCATAATGGTGATTGATAAACATAATAAATCAGCCACAAAATCTAATTTTAAACGTTTTCCGAGGAGACTCGCAAGATCAGAACAATCCGTTCTTTACGTGAAGACCCAGGAGCAGGCACAAGTAGCGCTTTGGTTAAAACACCTTTAACTTCTTATTTAAGATCAGAAACTTTGTCATCCAATAAAGAACGCTGCGAAGATTTTGATTATCAACTCAGTTTTGCCTCGGAAAACCCCAGAAAAAGGAAGGTTACTTCCAGTTTAGTAGTATTTGCTGAATCATGCGATCGTACTGGTATTTCAGATAGGTCTGCAGCACTTATTGCTTCATCATTTCTACAAGATGCGGGAGTTGTAACGGATAACGAATCTCAATCAGTCATAGATAAAAGCAAAGTGAGAAGAGCAAGGAATGAGGTTTACAACTCAAATGGAAAGTAGGCCTATCATGTGCATAAACTTGCAAAGCATATATTTTGATGGCCGAAAAGATTAAACCATCAAACAAAATGAAATTGCTGGGCGACTTCGAAAACATTTCGCAGTTGAAGAACACATTACTTTACTTGAGGAGCCAAGTTATCATTTCATTGGTCATTTTACTGCAGCCAACTGATCTAATGTGTCAATAGCTACCGGGATTCTTGAATATCTTGGATCCAATAAAATTAGCTACGATAATGTAATGGCAATTGGATGCGATGGAACCGCAATAAACACAGGTCAAAAAGGCGTCGTGATAAAGCTCCTGGAAGATCATTTTCAAAAGCCACTTCAATGGTTAATATGCCTACTCCATAGTAATGAATTGCCTCTTAGGCATCTTATAAAAGATATGGCAACACTAGCAGGCCTGATAGCTTCACTGGGCCAATTATAAAACAGCTAGCCACTGTCACACAACTAGATGTTGTAAAATATAAAGCAGTTCCGGCACCAGAGATGGAAATTGATGAAAATGACCTCAGCACTGACCAAAAATATCTTCTACACATGTACAGAGCAGTGAAAAGTGGAGATATATCAATTCATTTCACATATAGGAGTCCAGGTATGATGAACCACTCAAGATGGTTGAACACAGCCAATAGAATTCTAGAATTCTTCGTTGATATGTTGCATCTAACGCGTCAGCTGTATTGGTGGAACGTGTGGACTATATTATGAATGTTTATATTCCAGTATGGTTTGCCATTATAAAGGAAAGCAATTTCACTAATGGCCAAAAACACTTTTTTAAAATTCTACACTCTGTTCAGAAGCTATCGAATAAAGCTCGCAATATCCTCAACAAAGTAATATAGAGGAATGCGTTTTATGCCTATCCTGAAAACATTATGATTGCAATCATATTTTATACCAAAGAGTATGTAAGGGAACTAGGATGGAGAAGAATTTTCAATTCAAGAATGTTATCATCTCACAGCACTCGTCAGCAAAAATTCACCCTGTCAATATTGCAGTTCAGTTCCGAACGTTACTTTGAGATGATAGACTGGCAAAATATTCCAGTTACGGAACCCCCAGCGATGCGTGGTGTTGACAGCAATGTGATAAAAGAGCACATCAAAACAAAGGTGCCTTCACAACAGTTGTTTTCTACGTTTTCTCTGCCATACACAACAGATGCTCATCACATGGGGTGGACAGCGTTGAAAGAGATGGGTAGCCTACATTAAAGTAATATTACAATCAAGGAAAAAAAATTTCTAGGTTCCAGTCGAAACAAGATTTTATGATTCATTAGACTTCAGCCAGAACTAAATTTGAGCAATAATCTGGGGAACTGGCTAAAAGACCTTGTTGTTTGTTGTATTTTTGACACAATTTCGTTTTTGTTTTGTTAACACAAGTTTTTTTTTATCGTTACATTGCTGTCAAACAAAGTTTACTCTTGTATGTGGTTCTCTAGTAGCCTATCAAGTGAACGTTTAATGGTTTGTAAATGACAAATTTGTGTAAACAAAATCATGATAACAATTCACGTGGAACTGTACAGTGCATTCCATTTACGGAACCTGCAGATCATATTGCTTTTATTCTGAAGTAAATTATAGGTTGCGTTTTATAGCTGCAACTGATCAAACGTAGGCTACTATTGCTTTTAATTTAAGCAAGACTACGTCTTATAGTTTGTCAGTTCGTATCATCCTGCAAAGTTAGTCGACAGAACATAAATGAGCGCACAGCGTTAACACCATCTCGCCCATTTGCGACAAGTTTGTTTATTGAGCAATGACAAAATAGCATTTCAAATGAGTAAAAATTCAGCATTTTGGTCGTCGATGCGGGGGCAGTAAACCTTAAGCTTCGAACATGTCTTTACATAGGAAAGTTTTGTGTACATCCCACTTACAATTTATAACTAGCCAGTAGAAAAATTATAAAAAAAATTATGTTAAAAGAGAAAGTAAAATTTCTCATTTTTTTTCTAAAAATTGAAATTTTGACCCCCCTGCGGGGGCAGAAGATGCACCCCCAAACTGATGAAGTTTTGCACACGTAATTTTTTCATGCATGTGCCACTTTTTATGACTAGCCGTTTTTGAATTAAAAAAAAAAGTCAAAAACGGCCCACCCTAGTGTAGATGTTAAACAGAAAGGGAGCCAGGTCAGACCCCTGAGGGACGCCATTTTTAAGGCATCACAACCTGCTTAGTTTACCACTTCCTGTAATGAGGATAAAGCTTCTGTTGCAAACGAGCTCCATGATCATGCGGACCATATGCCTGTCCGGGAGCAGGTGGAGCAAATTACAGGTGAGGCCTTGGTGCCATACAGTGTCGTAGGCGGCTGTGAGGTCAAGAAACACAGCACTGACCTTCTTCTTTGCCTCAAAGCAGTATTTGATGTCTTGAGTCATGAGAGTGACTTGGTCCACAGTAGATCTTCCACGTCAGAAACCAGCTTGCTCCCGGGGCAAAAGTGGACTTACAATTGGTTCTACTCAAGTGTAGATGACTTTCGAAGATTCGTTCGAAACGTTCGAAGATTTTAAAATGAATGCAGAGAAGATATATAGGTCGATAACTCTTCGGGTCCTCTTGTGGTTTATGATGCTTAGAGATTGAGACTACTTTGACTCGTCTTCAGATTTTGGGGATTTTAGGTAGGCACAAGCAAAAAGACAGGAATTTGCCAAGGCTTCATGGCGGTGCCAGAATGGAGTAGGCTACAAGTTCGGAGCAGATGTTATCGGGGCCACGGGCCTTACTGGGGTTGGTTGAGTGGAGGGCAGCGGTTAACTCATCCAATGTGAATTCATCGATGCTTTCCTCGTCTCATGTTAGAATTTTTCAGAGATCAGACGTTTTCCTCTTTACAAGTTTGGAGAACTTGCAGTCGCCTAGTTGTGATGCGTTGCTATTGGGATTAACCGGGCATTGGCTGGAAAAGCATGCTGAATTGCCTGTAAAATTGTTGACGGTATTTCATGATATCCAACTAGAGTGTGTGATGTCGATAATGTTGACAGTGTCTTTCCATCGCTTTAGCCTCCGTGGATCCATCCAATTGAGCAGTCTATGTTGCGGCTGAGTTAGAGGCAGCACCTGGTGAGGCAGGAAGATAGGAGAGGTACTTCTCCAGCAAACGTCTGTCAGGAAGAGAACTGTCTGTGTTCATGCTTGCAAAGATCAGATCGGGGTTTGTATCCGTTTCCCAGCGTCAGGACCAAAAGCTGGCTGGATTTATTGAGTTGTAAAGAAGGCAAGGTTATTATTCGCAGCCCAAGCACCCAGGCATTGTCCGCCTCTTCTGGTGTTATTTTAACCCCAATCGGTGTACCAGCAGTTGAAGTCGCCAGCGTAGATACTGGGTGATAAGTTCAGGCGTGAGGATAGGGGCTTGTATACATTGCTGATGTTCTAATTTTCAATGATCACGCAAATCCATTTTTTCCCTCATTGGTGGAGGAGTTTGTTCATACTCAAGCTCTCATGGACAAACGTGGAAAGGCCATGCTTTCTGCTTTGGGTAGACCCAACTAGTGAAGAGTGTGGAGTTACTAGCTTTTCTGCAGAAGTGCAGTGGGTTTCCTGGAAGAAGATGACAAGAACTCAGTTCTTTTGAACGAGCTGCTCAATCCCATCGATATTGCTCAATGTGATGACCTCGACGTTTAGCTGTAGGAGGGTGGGACGACGATACTTGTCGTCAGTGGAACTGCCGCGCTCTGAAAAGAGCGGTTCCCATGAAGTCTTGTGAACGTTCCGGGTCGAGATTTGGTTATGACAGTGTTCGTTTCGCATTTTCATGCTACTTACATAGGGAGCCGCGTGAAGTTGACTGTTTTTCCCCCGGTTTTAAATTGATTTAAACCTTTTTTTTAAAAAACGCCAGTTTTTCAAACAGAGATTTATCATTTTTCGGATGATTTTTTATTCGAAAGATATGTTTTTTGAAAATAGGATCTAGAAGGTTGTCGTTGAAAAACAATTACAACGTAAAAAAACTCTTCTGTTCAACAACGTCAGACAATAACCCCAAAGACCCTACCCTATCGGGCGCGGCTCAATTGCTTCCGTACTGGCGTCGGATTACTCCGCTCCAGCGTTCACAAAAAAGGTGGTACCATCGGCGATTGTGCAACAATGAGAAACATATTGCAGATTACAGCATCTTCGACAGAAAACCATTGTGACACATAGTAACATGCATCGTTACTTCTTTTTCCATTCATTGAATCTCATCTTAAATTCTTTCACCTTTTCTTTCGACTTGCAATATACTTCCAATTCAACATCCTGAAAGTTAAAATAAACAACAATATTTTAATATTGGAATACGCCAAGAAATTTTCTGAGGATGTTCTATAGATTTATAATCTTATTCAAAGTGGGGTGCAAAATAAATACAAAGCACGAAGTAAAGAATAATCCACAATTACATAAAACATGATCGATAAGAAAAAAAAGTTACTGGTGCTTCTGCATATGATTGACTTGCTTTTACAAACTTATTTTTTCAGTTGTCTCCTTTCACACTGACTGCGCTATGCAGTTGAAACCAAACACAACGTACATGTAGCTTCGGTCGTTCAGGTAGCTTTTACACTCTGCTATACAGCGTCATTTAACAGGGTTTTAATATTGATTTAAGGTGAAAGTATTTTCAGAATGCGCAATTTTAAGGTGTTGTTTTTACAATTTTGTAAGGGAGACCGCCCATTCGGTGCTATCCCTTCAGCGGTTCGTTGCTAGGCTCACTGGCATGTGCAGTAAAAAATATTTGCCCCACCCTCCAAAATGATTTGCTGCCTACGCCCTGATGGAGCTTGTCTTTAAGTTTTTTGGCCAGGTTTACATAAGACGCTTATTTTACCGAGGCAGATTGTGCGGTAAACCGATATGCCATAGACCCGATACTTTTACTGTAGTAAACTTGTTATTCAAACTTGCAATAAAATGCTTCGGAAGCATATGGGAGACTTCTTCTCTTTTGATCCGTTTAGGTTTCACCTCCTCATCTCCATTTTTGGAATAAAAAACGTAATTTTCAACTGGATTTATACTTTTCATTCCATAATGAAAATATGCTTCCTGAAAAGATATTTAAAATGAAAATAAAGGAAAATCAAAATCAATCACTTTTCTATTGCTTACAATTCAAAGCATTAACATATATGCAGTGTTGCCCTACAAACTATAACTTCTTACTTTACATGGAATTTGTTGCCTGACTGGCAGAATACTTTGTCAGTTTGTATTGTCGGCATCAAATGTTTTTAAAGTTTTGCAGCTGATTTCAGTTTACAGAAAGCCAATATTGGGTCTCGAAAAACTAGAGTATAGGCTCATTGTATGCTACGTTATGTAATGTTAGTACAACATAAGCAACTTAATGCTAATTCTAGGTTAAATTTATTTTATTTGCCGACAAACTTACTAGAGTAAACAAATAGTGTACGTATTGAAGTCGCCATTAGTTTCTCACGCCAACACGATAACTTCGATCAACAGCAATAATGATGATAGGCCTAATGAAATAGTAACATTATTGTCAAAGTTATTACAACCACCCGTAGCTACATGCTACTGGTTGTGATTAATTTTTTGCTGTAGACCTAGGCCAGGCCAATGTAGTCCTATAATGAAAATTAAACTTTTTGACATTCCCAAAACGAAAACTGTGGTTGATTGTAATCATACCAGCGCGAGTACGTAATGCAAGCGTCCATATTGTGTCGAACA
This sequence comes from Aplidium turbinatum, assembly GCF_918807975.1. NCBI lineage: Eukaryota > Metazoa > Chordata > Ascidiacea > Aplousobranchia > Polyclinidae > Aplidium > Aplidium turbinatum. Next base: position 55,806,429 of record NC_137472.1, read on the forward strand.
ATATCGTCTTGTAAATGAATGCTAAACAACTAATGGATCGCTTTGTGCTTACCTCCAACGGGAAAGCCCAATAGTCCTCCAAACCTTTGAAGACTTCTTTAAAGGAGTTGTTTTCTTCCTCCTGGATAAACAATTATGCAAAAGTTCACGAAATGAATTTTGAAAATGTTGATACAAGTAAACGAAGGTATACCAGGGCCAGAGTACAGGCTACCCAAACAAGAAAATCCGTCATTTTTACATTGATTCAACGTCTGCGGATGTAAAAATGACGGATTTTGTTGTCTATGAAAGGACATAGCATTACCGCACTTGCTGCTCCGCATTTCCAGCCATATTAGAAGGGCCAATTGCTAATTAAGCAATTTTGTTATGCCTCGTTACAAATTGATTTCAACAAAAAAAAGTCTACAAAAACAATGGAACAAACAAACATGGAAGTCTGACTATTTGCTTCAGAGCATTGCACGATATTGTAGTATTTGCAATAATACTTTGGAAGTACTGCTGATTGCATTCAGCACAAGGAATGTTTGGTACTGATGGTAGCCACTTAAACATGTTAATTCCCAGTAAGATCCCAACTACAGAAACGACATCCTCAAACAATCAAACAACTTAAAAAAAATGTCCACTTGTTCTTTTCACTGATGGTTCTGTCAGCAAGGCAACAAATAAACAATATTTTATTTGACATTTTAATAAGCTTATACAAATAGAAAGTCTGAAATGAAAAGTCATAAATCATGTACTGTATTTGACTTACTATCCACATATCAACCTTTGATTCTACAGTGCTAATGTCTTCAGTGTTCTTATCTTCGGACACTTTTTCTTCAGGGACCTTTTTAGATCCGATGTAGACATAATAGTCGTGATCCAAAACTCTTCTCATCATTTCTTGAGCTTTTCTCCTTGCTTCTATTTCGTCATCTGAAGCATCATTTGGGGCGCTTGAATAATACATTTGATGGATAATCTAAAGTACAAAATCTTTTTTTTTTCATTCAATTCAATCTTTGTTTGTCTTGTGTCACTGTATTGTATCGTATAATGCAATGCATTTATGTAAATAATAGATGTATTTTAACACCTGTAGATTTTGCTCCGGAAAATCCGACATTTATGACAGCACGCGGCTCGGGTGCCAAGGTTTGCACCACCCTCCTCCATTTCATTCCTATAATTGTTAAAGGGATACCCTATTATATTTTCTCGTATTGGTTATTATCAGGGTTAAGTTAAATTTGAAATTAAAACGTTCCCTACTTAAATGTTTTGAAAATTATGTGGGAAATAAATGCCGCCTGATTTTCAACGACATGCGTTCAGAATACTCAGAATTAAGTTTTTAAAGTCACTCTGTCAGCCTGAAGATAAGTATTTGTACTGCAAAGCAAACAAAGGTATCATTACATTATCCGTGAGCTTTTCAAAAGCTTCCATGTCGTTCACAGACTCATCTATTGTCAATTCCTTTCCTCCTTTACCCTTCAGCTTCATGTGGTTATTCACCAACACCATAGCATCAGATATCCTGTTATACAAATATATGCTGAAAATAATTCAATAAACTATTTATGCCAGTCATTTAGAGATAAATTAAAACTGTAATGTAACTTTTTTATCTCCAATATCTGTGTCTTTGAAGGTTGCATGATTATGAACAGCGAGCTTTTGAAAAATCGCTTTTGAATGGAGAGTAGCTTTATTTATTTCGTAATATAATTGTTAACTACTATTCATTGGCTATACAGTAGAGAGAAAATCTGTTTATTACGAGCCTTTGCATGAAATTTTACCACAAAGTGCATACCCAAGAGTTGGTGCTTATGCAGTTGTAAACATTTTTTGGTGATGAACTGGTATGACAACATTTTGTCAGCCAGTTCTAAACCTAATTTGTACATCGAGAAATTATAATTAGAATAAGCTTAACCAGCTTTAAAGACTGCTTCATGTTATTGAGTTGTAACGCATGAGAATTCTGTCTGTTTGGCTAACCTATGAGAATTTCAGAATGTTCGTCGTGTGGGCCTCTCGGGTGGAGGGTCTATCCTTTTACCCGGATTCACGTTGATAGGTTACTAACGTTGATACGTTACGATACGTTGGTAGGTTACGATACGTTGATACGTTTACGATACGTTGATACGTTTACGATACGTTGATTCGTTTACGATACGTTGATACGTTTACGATACGTTGATACGTTTATGATACGTTGATACGTTTACGATACGTTGATACGTTTACGATACGTTGATACGTTTACGATACGTTGATACGTTTACGATACGTTGATACGTTTACGATACGTTGATACGTTTACGATACGTTGATACGTTTACGATACGTTGATACGTTTACGATAGGTTGATACGTTTACGATACGTTGATACGTTTACGATACGTTGATACGTTTACGATACGTTGATACGTTTACGATACGTTGATACGTTACTAGGTTACGATACGTTGATACGTTTACGATACGTTGATACGTTTACGATACGTTGATACGTTTACGATACGTTGATACGTTTACGATACGTTGATACGTTTACGATACGTTGATACGTTTACGATACGTTGATACGTTTACGATACGTTGATACGTTTACGATAAGTTGATACGTTTACGATACGTTGATACGTTTACGATACGTTACTAGGTTACGATACGTTGATACGTTTACGATATGTTACTACACTGTTGTCAAAATTCAACTGGCTTAGTTGGCAAAGAAACGGTATATAAACGTATGAATTGTTTTATGATTTACTATTGATTCAAATGCCTATTTCCTGTCGTTTGTGCTTGGCAACTACTGGATTTGTGCTTCTGTATGTTATTTTAGAAAACCTTTTCACTTTCTTCTGCTGCCGCAAATGGTGACAACAGATGTCACTCTACAGTGTAATTTTACAGTATATCCATATTGACAAAAGTCAGATTATTTTGTAGTCAAGCCTTCTGATAGGATAATGTCATTTGTACAGTAGTCTGGAAAAGTTACAAAAAAAGCCGCCAAAATTTGATTTAAAAAAAAAAACATTTTAAATGAAATTGTGTCGTATTTAGTCTCATCTATCATTTCATTTGTTTACTTTGTCAGACTTTGTCATCGCGATTTTGAACTTCTTTAAAATTTTGGTTTTAGCAACGAATGTACCATCACATGCGTCTCTATTCTCTCCATATCCAAATCAATGAAAATCGTTCGATTAAAGACATTTTAACATACAAAGTCTGCATCTCAAAAACGCTACTGCAGTTAGTTAATTTTTTAGGGGTCCGCGACTGCTTCGAAAGCACCAAAAGGGGTCCACCAAGACAAAAAGGTTGAAAACCACTGCTATAGGCGATGTGGGGGATGCTGAATTATCAAGGTTTGTTATAATATGACGTAAGAAGAAAAGTTGTTCTACCAGGTTTCAACAAAATTTTCGAAATGTAACTTAGGCCACTATTACTTTTCAGCCAATCCTAGGAAGAGGTGCGAGAACTGATCGGTGATTTCAAGGTGGTGCCGACAAGGCAAAAGGTTAAGAACCGCTGCTTTAGGCTATATTGGTCAGTTCGCAAAATAGCAAAAGCTTGTCAGTGGTCAGTACTTTACACTTTTTACACTTCATTACTTCAGCAGCAAGCAATCTAATAAGTACTCACCACTTACCTTATCTCTTACGCATATCTGATAGTCTACACTCCTCTGTTCTTCCTGATTCTTGCCATTGATTTCAGCGCAGTCGAGAACCCTCATGTTCTTCATAAATCGAACATGATCGAAGCTGTTTGCTATGCCCAGTTGATGGCAGTCGCGGGCAAAGTAATCCCATTTGTCGACATCCACTCCATTCCGTTTGTTTGCAACGATCTGAAAGATTGAAAAGCTGGTTACAGGCATAAGTGATTTGAATGTGACGAAAGAAGGATATCAGTCTCTAAAGGCTAACTGCTTTATTGCAGGCTTTGATCAACTGTAGACAGTTTTAAAATATTTGCCGCTTCATATCAGTAAACTGTGAAGTGTGAACCCAATTAATCGAACTGTGTAAAGTGTTCCGACGGACATATTGTAAGGTTTGATATTATTGTCTTTTACGAAATTTAACATTCGTATTACTCGTTTTAAACTAAATCAAAAAACTGGACTTGGACTTGTCTGTAAAAAACATAAATCCTGTAACTTAGAGTAATTGTAGTCAACACAAGACCTTGCAATAAAAAAATATGAAAAAGACGTCTTATAAAACAAACAACTCAAAATGTAGATACAAAACTCATATTCAGCAAACATTCAAAACCTATACTGTTTTTATTTTCAGTGTTATTATTTTTTAAGAATATCTCAGAGTAGTATATTTTTAACATTTAATCAGCAACACGTACAATTTAGCTGCAGTACTTTTACAGTAATGTCAGCTATCTTTCATTTTGAAGCAATTGTGCTCGAGATTAAAACAGAACTTAGCCTACTATGCATAGCTTCACTAGAAAAAACAATTACTAAAAATGCCATCATAAACCAATCCTTTTGCCAAGCATTTACCTCGTAGAGAAATCCCTTTTCTGTATCTCGTCCTTTGCATCTCCAAATCTGCATACAAGATCAAATTTAAACTTACAAAGACTCTAAGCTGAGAATTTTGGCGTTCATTTTATATTGGCTGATCTATTTTTGCTAATTTGCTCAAAGTAAAATATTTAGAATTATAAATTGTTTCGTTTTGACTTTCATCGTCTTGAAGTGATCACAATGATGCACGAAAGTAAGTTTCGCTTGAGCATTAAACTTTTTAACATTTTAGTTAACCTACCCTCTTTCCAACAAGCTTTTGTTCAACTTCTTGGAAATCAACTTCCGATATTTGTCCATTATTCATTTTCTGTAGATAATAAAAACATGAAATATTTTATGTTATTTTCATTAAAACAACTCACACATATAATTACATGCTGCGCAATGTAATCACAGTTATTTCATTGCAATTACAATATAGAGATACCGAACCAAATATAGCCTGCTCTCATGTTGGGGTTTCATTACTGTATGTGCCAAGCATCACGGTACAGCAGCTTTCCTCCCAAGCGGTGTCGAACCGCTGCTCTCCTTCCATTGCAACACCGTACTTTTTGATAAAAATGACATTATGATGATAAGCAAACGTAAGCTCTGCCTTCATCGAGATTTAAAAGTTCAATAAACTTTATTCAAGGATTTTGTCAAATTTTACCAGCCTGTAGTTCCTAAATTGGACAACATTGATTTCTTCGCTTGAGCATTCGGGGATCTAAGCCAAGGTGTATCTTTTTACCAGCTTAATTGGAGATGTTTTTCTGGCTATATTTACAGGATGATATAGAAAGCAGCCAGCATGTAGTCCCATCATAGCAGATATCTTCTACTAATAGACTAAGGAAGTTGAAGTTGTTGATGGCATGATGTGTGGTGTGTTTTTTAAAGCCAAACTCTTGTGAAAAAAAATATCACTCTAAATTGATTCTGTTTGAATAACCTTAACTGAAGATGATCTAGCTGCTAGGTGATCGAAATCGATTTATAACTGTTTATGATTGAACTAACTCGTGTGAAAATAAATTCCTTCGTATTTCAAGACATGAAACCGAAGCGTTCATATCAAGCATTGTTGTGGGTTTGACACCTATCAGAAGATATTTCATTCCCTCTAAATTGGTGTTTTTTTTTAGCAAAAACTCTAAAGCAGTCTAACCATGCGTTCTTGGCCCTGATGTGACGTGAAAAGTTCGAAACGGTTTAATTGTCTATGGTTTGTGGGTATCTGTAGGCCTACATCTAGTCTAAAATGAGCTGTATCAAACAAACTTAATTCCTGCTTAGTAGTAATAGAATATCTTGTGAGTTTTGTTACGCTTTGTATTGATTGATTGGATTTATCCTCGGACTGGAAAAGCTTCTTGCAGAGCTTAATCCTGGCAGTTTTGCATACTTGTAGAAGCTTTGAATCACTGACGCAGGCCCGGTCACCTGGTTTTGAACCTTTATCCTCAGACTGACAAAGCCTTGATTGATTATTCCTGGTAGTTTCGCATACTTGTAGAGGCTCTTGACGCAGGGCCGGTTACCAAGATTGGCAGAGTGAAGTTTTCTGATTGTTGAAGTCTTCTTGCCGGAGAATTATTCCATCCATTAGGTGCCGCTGAATGGAGAGCAGTCGTTTACGTGCGTTGCTCAAGCGCACACCCCGAGAGTAGAACCAGCGCCGTTTGATCTTGAGGCTTCTTCGTTCCAGAAGTCACGCGCTAACCAACTGAGCTACCGGGGCGGACTATTTATTGCTTATGTTGGACAGGTCTGCAAATCAATGGAGTTAAACTTTTTTAATTGATTTTTAGTTACCTCCGTGTCTTCTTCTATCGGTCCATTGATCATTTCCTTTATAAAAATGACATTTCGATACTGAGTAATGTCAGTTCCATCTTCATCTGTATCAGTTCTCAAAAGTAACTTGAACTCCCTTTCTACTATTGGGTTGTCTTGAAGAAGTCGATCGAACATGGAGCAGGATCGCTCCTCGTGCTATAAACGTGGTGGTGTTTAATTGGTTTATTAGTTTAGCGTTATCAACAGAATGGAGAACTTCACCTCAACCTTTTTTTTAATGAATTTGAAAAACATTTACATTTAGCCAAAACCAATATTTTTCTGAAAAACTACTTCACACTCAGAAAATGTATTAGTTCCATCAGCTAACGTACCTCAAAATTTTTGGTTGTTGAACTTTGGTTGTTCTTTTTAAGTTTGTTTATTTTTCTTAAAAAGACTTTATCAAACATGTGAGAATAGGTTCCATGACCTGTTGTGAAGAAAACGTGTAATAAAAAAACAAGTTTTCTTGCAGAATAAAAAGTTATTATCTTATGCAGAGACTCTAAAAACTCGGGCAAGCATGATCTTGTCTTTACGATTCATTGTATGCTATTTATTAAATTCATGTTTTAAATGTTAGTTTTTCTTAACTTAGGTTTAGTATATTCCAAGTTGAAGCTCACATCCCAATGAAAACTTGCAACTCTTTTTAAACTAATCAATGTTTCAAATATCAGTGTATTCGGTGGGATCAGCTTTGGCACGTTACACTTGTAAAGTTGCAGTGAATTTCTATTGGTTTGTTTTCCTTTAAACTTTACTTTGCATAGGTCAAAAATTACAATTCGGTCAAAAATTATTTTATGCTAATACACTAAAACACAATATAGCCTATGCTATATTTTAATACACGTTTATTAACTATATCATAGGTCAACTTTTAAAACATCATTTATAAATTGTTTAAAAAATACCAATGATTGTACCAATAAATTGTACCAATAAAAAATGCAATGATTGTAAGACTGTAAGATGACTGTAACTATGACTGTAACTGGCTGTAAGATGACAATGTTTGCAAGCCAAAGAAATGGATATTTAGGTTAAACTTGGTCAAAGGCTTACTAAATGTAAATTTGGCGATAGCAGTCGAAATGTACAGTAATCTCACATTTCAGAATCAATAATCATTTAATGTAATAATTTAGCTTGTTGTTTGTTGCTGCTGTTGCTGTTGTTTAAGCACTATCATTATTGTTTATGTAAGCTTTCTTTCTATTTTACCACCCAGTTGATGTTCAACAACCACATTAAAACGGCGTAGACCTACTTCCAAAGGAAACGCACATAGGCACACAAAACGACTGATGGCGAAGTGAAGAAATGTGTCACAGAATAAATAAATTAGATACTTGAAAAGACAGCTGGTGTAGTATACTAATAGACTAAAAGAACAAGAAAGCAAGATGACGCAAAGTGAGTGATGACAAAGGTGAAAGCGTAAAGCAAGTCCTCAAACCTAAATCATGACAAAGACCAGCCAACTCTACACATAAGATGTCTTCTTTAGAGATTTGAAGATCTGGTTGGTTAAATTGCAAACGACGAGCAAGCTGTCCAGCTAAATGACAAGTCCTTCAATGCAAAGTAATAGTCAGAGTTATTATTTGTATCGAGCCCTTCAAAACAAACGAAAAGAGATTCATGTCGTCTACCTCCACGTCGTATCCAAGCTTACGCCCGATGGCTAAAGATTTAGATTAAGTGGACAGGAAAGCAAAAAAAATCTTCAGGCATGCCACCTTCAAGCGTGCTTTTAAGTATCTTGCCAAAGACACAATCTCATGCTCTTGAGCGGTATCGAACCGGCGCCCTTTTGAGTGCCCAGCTTCGCATTCCTCGATTATGACGTGGTGAATCCGGGTAACTGGAAACTTTTCCGGTAATTGATGACCACAAAATAAGCCCACTACGCTGCAATGATACGGTTGGCCATCATTTGTTAAAAATCTTTTATGCAATCCAAACTACACAAGTCATGTAGAAAAGACTGCGTAGAAATCAGGTTACGAAAAAATGGTAAACGGGTCAGTTTTAACGTTCCGTTCACCAGCATGTGCTACTTCTAAGAACGTACTTTCACTTTAACCTTTAATTTGACATCTCCCGATGATTTTGGACTAAGTAATGACTTATATCGATTGCTGCCAGACAAAAGTACGCAGAGCATCAGCGAGCAAGCAGCTTGAAACAATATGACAGCAGGATGAGCGCAGTTTTGCTTTTAGACCATCTCGTCTCACAGCTTTAACAATCAACTTCTTGCAATGTTCACACACATATCATGTTTGTCTCTTTGTAAAGCTTTAGATTAAAGCAATTTTTAGATCCAGGGAGACGATTAGAATGACCCCCCCCCCTCACTAAAACACAGAAAATTAATTGTATTTCCGGTGTATTTGCGAGGGTGTATTCGTGTAGATATTTACACGTCATGGTATTTTTGTTGAAATTTTCACCGTGCCCTTGAGGCTAACTGTTGGATCCATCCCTGGCTGTGAAGACATTGGCTGTTGCACTGATGTCTTTTACAGAAATTAATCAATTTTTTTTTTATTCCATATCGTCAACGAAATTATTGGCCGCTGAAGAATAAGTAATAAGTAAATTTTGAAAAATGAAAACAAGACAATGAAAAAAAACAAGAGGTCATCAGGATAAAAGATACAATCAAAAACTAAAAAAAAGGCACTCACGCACTTGGGGGAAATGTGGTGTGAACATAAAGTGGGCTTCTAAATCAGCAACATTGCTTTGCATATCAAAAATTAACTAATAATTGTTTTATTCTGAGGTAAGAGATAAATTTTAAATTGAGATGCCCAAACTATGGATTAAGCGTGAATCGCGTCTTTCAAATCTATCACAAACTACGTGAAAGCTATAATTAGCTTTACACTCCCAACTATTATGCAATCACAATTCATTAATTGCAACTAGACATTCAATCTGAGACCAGCTTAAGTTGCCCCTGTTTATTTATAGAGCTTCGAGAAGCAATTTTTGCTCAGGAGATAAATCTGTTATGGCCTAAATATTTACCCAATTGAATGCTCAAATCTATTGTGAGAGGCTCCTGGATAAAGGAAGTAATTCCCTCCGAGTTGCTTGATGTTCCGCAGTCTTTGAAATTGAGGAGTGTTTATGAACTTCACCAACAAAGGATGGAGTTCGATGTGCTTGTGGACGGTATCGTTGAAACACTGCAACGTAAAATAAACTCGTCAATGGCACTTTCTACTCCACATTTGGCTTCCGTAAAGAGAGGGTCTGCATCAATTTATTCATAGTGGAAACTCGTTTTATCTACGAATGCAATAGTTCTTTGTGAGCTTAAATCTGACTGTTTTGCATCCTTGTAGTAATATTCCAGACAACAAAATTCGTCATTTTTGCATTGAATCAACGTCTGCAGACGTTGATTCAATGCAAAAATAGCGGATTTTGCTGTGTGGGTTTGACATAATTGTGAATTTCCGAATGTTTTTATTTGGCTTTAGTCTCCAGTTTGAGTTCAATGAAATATAAGTCTTAGTTTGACATCTCCAGTCAGAGTGTTCAATCAATCGTTTGTATCTTTGTTTTGTGAGTTCAAGTTATGCTAGAATTTCATGATTCTTTTAGTGTACTGTATTTCAAACTTGAATAGTCTACGGTACGCGTTTTTTTATTGTAGAAGATTAACACCTAATGTTGAGGCTCAAGTTATCAACTTGTTAGTGACGAGCCCTAGTAATTGATTCTTGTAATCAAGCGAATGACAATGAATTGGGACAGTAATTTCATAAGCAAAAAAAAGAACGCTTAATGTTAAATGCCGTTGCTTAGGAATTATGTTAACACCAATTGCCGCAGTATTAAAAGCTGTCTTTGAAATGTACACGTTGAGAGTTTTAACCAACGCTATATGATAGGCCTAATGCTCATTTTTGTTTAGAAATTTGGGTATTTAGTTTTGGCAGTAAGGTAGCGGGGAGAGGGGGATATTAAAGCTCAAAAATACAATATTAAGTTGAATAATACTTTGCAAATACGTAGATTTGTAAACTTTGTGGTATTTTTTTTGTATTTTGTCCAAAATTGATGATATTAAATGATATTTTGTCCACGTTCAATAAGTTATACTGAATAAATCTCAACTGAAAATGACCCTCGTTAACTTAAGCCTCTCCAAAACTGCAAAAATAAAGACTTTACTTTTCTGCATGACTTTTATTTTATATTTCTGCAACTTTTAACATAAATTTCAATCTGTTTCTTAATTATATTTTTGACTTATCTCGCATCAAGACAGTCTACGACCAGACTTTAAATTAAATTTTCAGGTTTTTATAATGTGGGATCCAAAGCTTAAACGTAAATCCTGCTCTGCATAGTGTGTATCTCCGTATTTGTCTTCAAATCTACCCTTACTTTGTAGCCTTCTCGTGGATAGCAATCCAGTCTACGACCTTCTCCACTGCAGCTTAGAACAGACTCCGTTTGTAGAGCTGAATTAGACAGCTCACAGCTCATGACAGACATCAATACTTCGAAATACAAGATTTAAAATAGAAGTTTTTGAATCGAATGCCAAGCAATTTGTAGCCTACATATAAATATTTGGTTAATTTTTTTGTTCTGTATTCTAGTACCGGTATTTAGCCTAAAAATCGTTAGAAAGAAGTTGTTTAAATCTTGCTTGTGTCTCGTCGATTCTGCTGTTACACTTCCTTTTCGGCATAAATAAATGAAAAAAAAATTAATAAGATGGAGAAAAGAGCGGAAATAAAACAAATCTAAAAAGTTAAAACTACGTTTTTGTTCTTTTTCTTTGTTCAGTAATGTTCAAGAAAATGCTCAAAATAAATGTTCAAATGAAAATGTTCAAGTAATCAGACAATTTTTGTTTAATTTTTTTATATAGCCTTCTGCGTAGCGATTCAAAGACACAATAACCGTAAGGCACAAATCGTTTAGGCCACTATAAAAATATCACATCACACCAACTGCACAACATGAAACGGTTTATTATGCCATATCGCTAGATGATTAAAGTCATAGATGTCGATCAGTATTTCAAAAAGGGAACCGAAAGTAAGCGCTCATGTTCTTTTCAAGAAGTATCACAATGAGAAACTTGCCACGTCCCAGAATGCTATTCCCTAGTGCAGTGGTTCCCAAACTGTGGGCCATGGCCCACTAGTGCGCCACGAAGACGGTTTCAGTGAGCCACAGAGTTATTTGTAATTGAACTTATACTGTTCCTGTATTGTTAACAATTTCTAGATTTTTTACCGAAAAATTTTAACTGCCATTCTTAAAACTGTCTGCCACGGGGAAGAATTGTTACGTAACAATGAGTTTTTAAGCTTGCATGTGCCAGAAATCGTACTTAAAAACAAGCGTTCTTTATGTCGTGGACTGATAGTTGTGACTTGTGAGGTGCAGAGTGAAGAAGAGATTGAATAAAAATTTGCAAATCGAGACATGCTAAACTAAATTACTAAATACTAAATTATTCAATGGCAAACAAAAGAAAGTATGATGATAGTTACGCTAAATTTGGATTTACTTCGTTAAATGATCATGGAGTCGAAAAGGGACAGTGCGTAGTATGCTACCGCGTCTTAAGCAATGAGTCATTGAGACCGAGTAAATTGAGAAATCACCTGGAAAAAAATCATCATGAGTTGAAGAATAAAAGCATTGAGTATTTTAAACGACTAGAATCTAGCTGTAAACGTCAACGACTTGACAAAACTGGAAACTTTCAACAAACTGATCAGAAACTTACAGAAGCATCTTTCGTTGTTAGCCAAATTATAGCTAAGCAGAAAAAAGCTCATAATATCGCTGAAACTGTTGTTAAACCGTCTGCACTGGCCATGACGAGAATTGTCCTGGGTGATAAACATGAGAAAAGTCTCAAAGCTATTTCTTTATCCAATAACACAGTAAAGAGACGAATTGCAGCAATGTCAGAAGACATTAAGGAACAAGTAATAACTGAAATAAATAAATCTGCTTTTGGTCTATTCGCCATCCAGCTGGATGAGTCTGTCGATGTATCTTCAGTTTCTCAACTTATGGTTTTCGTTCGCTATGCAGTTGACACTGTAAAGGAAGAATTACTCTTCTGCTGTGCTTTGAACACCAGCACAAAAGCATCAGATGTAATGGAAAAAGTCAACCATTTTTTTAATGAAAACGGAATATCCTGGGACAATCTGTGTGGCGTGTGCACTGACGGTGCACCTGCGATGCTTGGTTCCAAAAGTGGATTTAAGGCACTTGTGCAAAGAAAGGCTACTGGCGTTATGTTTACTCATTGCTTCATTCACCTGGAAGCTCTGGCTTCTAAAACTTTACCAAGTGGTCTCCAAGATGTGCTTAACGTTATTATTAAAATAGTAAATTTTGTGAAGAGCAGCGCTTTGCACACTCGTCTATTCAGAAAACTTTGTGAAGACATGGAATCTGATCATAAAAACCTTTTGTTTTACACAAAAGTTCGGTGGCTCTCTAAAGGGAACGTTTTATGCAGAGTGTTTGAGCTCCGCGATGAGTTGGAAATCTATTTAACTGATGTAAAACCTGAGTTAGCATTTCGCTTTACCAATGCAAAATTTATTGCTTGTTTGGCATACTTGGTAGATATTTTTCATTCTTTAAACACCCTTAACCTGAAAATGCAAGGAAAAGAAAAAAACATTATTCAGAACATGGACTTGATTAATGCGTTTGTTGAAAAATTGGCAAACTGGAGACGAAAAGCTCAAAACGGCAGTTTTGCCATGTTTAACAACCTGTCTGATATTTACGAGTTAAACGATGAACTAAAGACCAATATTGTTCAACATCTGAAAGAGCTGGAAAGCGAATTCAAGTCATATTTTCCTGAAGTTAGTGCTGATGACCTATCACTTGCAAGAAATCCGTTTCGACTTTCCCCTGAAAATGTGGAAGATGAATTGCAAGACCAATTGATTGAATTGAAAAACAACTCCAGTTGCCGAGATCTATTCGAAACTTTGCCACTCACGAAATTCTGGCTAAGCATGGCATCATCATATCCAGAAATAAGCAAAACTGTACTTAAACAGTTATTGCCTTTCACTTCTACATGGTTATGTGAATCTGTCTTTTCAGCGCTAGTATGTATGAAGTCCAAGCAACGCAACCGCCTTGAAGTTGAACATGACATTCGCTGTGCTCTTTCGACAACTGAGCCAAGAATTTCTAAGCTTGTTGTTAAAGCGCAAGAGCACCATTCCCATTAAAAAGTAAATTGCAAAAAGCCATTTTGTTTGTTTTTGTGTTACATGTCATATAGTACAGTAATTAGGTAGTAGAACTTGGCCGATTAGCGTAGTGGTAAGAAATATCGCTATCTGTGCTGGAGGTCTGGGCTTTGATCCTCGGGCCAGTCAAATCAGGCACAGCGTCACCACTTAGAAAATTGCTAGAGCCTATAGTGCTCGCCCATATACAAGTGTAGGCCTATAAAATATTTTGGGTGGGCCACGAACTTTATTTGAATCAAAACTTAGGCCACGGAGTAAAAAAGTTTGGGAACCACTGCCCCAGTGGGAAAGCTCGAGAATATACAAACCGTATTAGCCTACTAATGCATATAGCATCACTCAATTAACTTACAGCAGAAACCTATGCAAACTCTTAAAAATGTCAATTGTTTTATTTGTAGCATGATTGCGATGACGCAACCTAATACTGAATTTGAAACATTGAAACTGAAAGCAAAAATCCCAAGTTCATGCATACCACAACAGCTCATTGATATTTGGTGAATCTTTGATTGATGGAAACTGATATTTTTTAAACTTAAAGCAAATACACGCATAGCCTACCAGAAAATGTGAAATGTTAGTACGAAAAACAATTCAGTAGGCCTAACCTATAATGAATTTGGTGGCTCTATCAGTGTACATTCTGTCCGTGTACAAGTTATTAATTTCTAAGACAAACGCAAATTTTAAAGTACTTTAGAGTTTTAATTTTTACGGGTGCCAAATATGTGCTTATTTAAATTCTTTCATATGGCAACAAAGTAATTAACTGAATCTTGACCAGGGGCATTGAAAACATATTCAGGTTCGGTACAAATGAGAACCCATGGTGAGAAACTTGGTCGTTAAAATTATAGAAAGTTGTTTCAAATTGTCTGGACAAGACACCGCTAAAAATGAACCGTGGAAAAAGTTAATGCAACGGTTTCTTCAAAACTTGAAGGGCGCTTTTGAATGGTTTCGGGCCCCTCAAGTTATCTTTGGCCCGGCCCAAAAGTACCCCTGGACTGCTCTGTCAACGCTACTGGTTATGAGCACACATTTCAACAAACAATTAAAAATTTACAACAATTTAATCAAATCAAAGAATGGTTTTATACGAAATGCTACACTTAATTAAAGCTGTCTGTCACTTCAGAAGAGCAACCTTAAAACTTTAGTAAGCGCAACTCAGTTTTTTTAACAATTATGTGCGGTCTTGTGAGCTTGAGCTAAGAAGACGTTTGATAAACCATCATCATCATCATTATTATTATTCATTCACTGAAAATCATTACAAATCTTTAGTATTGCATGGGTTGGAGTGCTTTGTTAATTAAACGCACAAATATTCAGTTAAATAAAAAAGCAACACAATAGAATGATAGTACTAAATAGATAAATTTATACAAGTGCATTGTGCTTATATCAAATATACATTACAGCAAATATAATAAAGTGCGCTCATAAACTAATTAAGTGCAGGTACATAGTCAGTGCTGTGTTAAACCTTTTGTGGGCCCCGGGGCCAGAATAATTTTGGGCCCCCTATCGTCAAGCAGACCTATAGTATTGTGTATATTTTTACTGCACCGATATGGAAATGTGGTTCACTTCAATAAACTTTCTCACCAGTTTAGAAAACAACACAAATGTAAGTAAACACAAACACAGGTCTATCATTTCTTAGCTACACCTTTGCTCGGAATGAAAGCCAAAAGTGTTAAAAATTTCTAATAAATAAACACTGGAAATAGAGTATGGTCACGACGCGTAAATACCACGGTACCGCGCGGAATTTTGACTGTTTGAACTTTGCGTCGCGGTACCGTGATAAAATCTGAGAATAAAACCAAAACTGAAGAAATTATTAATTTTCATTCAGATTTGGTCATTTGGTCTGGTAACATTATTGTTTTTCACCATTTTTATGGTTTATCTGGCAACACTACTTGTTCAGTCAACCATTGTAAAAACACTGTGATTGTGATTGTAAAGTTTAATTTGTAAACAAAAGCAGTGTCAAGAGTTTTGAGAATGTGTCAAGAGTTTTTAAATGATGCTTTAAAAAAATGGCCAAATGTTTCAAACATATCGGTAAACACATAAAAAATACCCTATCAATATTTCCTTTGATTTTGAAATGGGCCCAACTACAGCAATTACACTTCAACTTCTCCATTGTTTCTGCACAGAATCTTCACCAAGTGAAATTTTTACGTATGATGCTTCTAATCAGTATGCTTAAGCATGTAATCATAATCGAAGTTTTACCACAAAAGTAAATAACCAAAATAATTAAAACGGGTGTGCAAAAACACTTTGTGGCAATTGGGCCCTTCTTGGATTCACATATTCAATTGCATCCCAGTGCCTGTTATATGTTAAATACACTTCTGCAGATCATGATACTAGCTTTGTCGCATTTTAACTTTCTTGATAGTAATGGTGTTTTTAGAGATGTTTCAGTGTAGTAAAGGGGCCAAATTTGAGATGTTTTAGTATAATTAGACCTAAATCGTCCTAATTAACAAGTAGCCTACACGCAGTAAACTTTAGCAACTCAAAAAAAACTTTACTGAAGCGCGAAAGTCTATTATTTGTGGGCCCCCTGAGATGGTGGGCCCGGGGGCCGGGCCCCCCTTGGCCCCCCCCTTAACACAGCACTGTACATAGTACAATACCAAGTTGGAAACAGTTCGTTTTCTAATTTAATCTTTTGCATATATAGACTACTTGAAGCAGCTTAACTATAACCAGCAGTAGGCTACTCAATTAGGTTAAATTTAGGTTCACTTAGGAATTTGTTTTTAGTAACGTTACTTCTCAATTTTTATACCGTATTTGATTCTCAGCATTTTTGTATTTTTTCTTTATCATTTTCAGTAGATTGATTCGTAGTTATATTTTGTATATTTAAATCAGAAACAATGATAATAATCAAGCCAAATAAATCTCTTTTAATAAATCACAGTCAAAAAAATGCAAACTTTTTCTGATAAATGTTGTATATTATGCATATTTCAATGTTGTAACTTTATATGTTTTCCTTTAACCCATCCACTTGTCGAATGTCTGTTTGACTTCTTCAACTTTGTCTTTGTCCATCGACTTGCAATAAACCTGCAGCTCCACATCCTGCAATTTGAAATAAACGTGTTTTGTTGGTTATTGATTGTGTAAAAAAAATTAAAATTTTAAAAGTTCTTACTTCTTGAAAACTCAAACAGTAGCGGATTTAGAAAATGAACTTGGGAGTGCACCACATTTAATTGCTTTGCACAAAATGATTGGCTTAGTGGTTAGTGCGTCCGCCTCTGAATCAGTAGGCAGGGATTCGATACCTTCTCTGGTCATATCCAGGATTTTTTTTAAAGTAGCACTGAATCTTGCTCGCTACTTGGCACTCAACAGAACCCGTATAGCATCAAGCTGAAACAGGCCATTTATATTTAGACTTGTGAAGCAATGATAACGACCATGCGGCTAAATACAAAATATTAAAAAGTGTTAATGGATACACGGTGCTTAAATTAACTATGCTTGTATTGATAAATTCACTATGCACAATTGATTATAGGTTGCAGAAATGTGGTTCGACGCATCCTCACTAAGCCATGGTTCGAATGCGAACCTTTACAATCTCAAAATTTCATTGTTCATCAAAATTTCAATATACTCGTAATAAGCTTAGATTGATTAATAATTACAGCGGCTAAATATCAAATAAAATTTAATAAGGTTAAACTGGCCAGGAAATGCTGTGGCAACATGTGGGAGATATCTTTTCTTTTCATTCTTTTTGGTTCTGGTAGTGTACCCGGTTTTGTTTTGGAAAAAAATAAGTAGTCATCCACAGGATTTCTAGTCTTCTTTCCATAGTGAAACTCTGCCCTCTAAAAAAGTAAATAAAGCACCTGACTAGCATAATTTCTCTACATTTCCATTCGACAGCACTATCAGTTAAAGCCTGGTGATTTAAAATATTTACCAATCAATCAACATTATTTTGCACAGAAATTATGACAGGCTAAAGAATATGTTTTTTTTTAAAGACTTTTCTAGAGCAAGCATTTGGATATTTGCCGTTTGAATCACTCTGTGCTTACCTTTAGTGAGAAAACCAAGTGGTCTTCTAAATCTTTAAACTTTTGTCGAAACTTTGCTTCCTCGTCTTTCTAAGCAATCGAACAAAGGAAATTATAATTTTATAATAATTTTAGTAGTGTATTTATAACATTATAAATTATAACATTTTATTCATAAAAATCACAAACCGAAATGCACTCAATAGAATGCAGACAAAAATGAAAATTCTATAAACAATTAAAAGAGAAAAACTAACGTATTTTGGCCCCATAATTTGAAATAATACTATTCAAAGACAACTATTAATAAAGAACATAAACAGAAAACAAAATAGAAGCAGAATACCAAAAATCTGGATTAATAATATTATAGACTGGAGAGGATTTAACGACAGATTGCAACTGAAAAACCTCACAACAGAAAAACTTGGCGTTTTATTGCCTCCAACCCTCGACGAGAGGAAAAACTTGATGGTAATTTATAGCAATTTAAAAACCGGATGTTTGTAAATCTGTGAATTATTCTCCTTCAAGTCATATTGAATATGGAAATCTTTTCGTATTCAGTAGTGATTATTTTATAAATAAAAAGGTTTCTAAAAATTCATTAATCAAATCATGTATGTTTGACTACTCCGCTCCAATATGTACAACTGGAAAATGATTCCATCTGCGAGTGTGGCAAAGACGAACAAACTACAAACCACACCATCTGCAACTGCGCCCTCTACCATCAGACAAATGATGTGCGCGATGACAAATCAATTCAATGGCTTCTCTATACCTTCCCAAACAGTGGCGGCTCGTCTATAGAAACTGCAGAACTGCAGCACCCCCTGCACATTTCAGAATTTTATTTTTTTTATTAATTTCACGTTTTTTTTTTCAGTTTCTCTATAGATCCTACCGACTAGAAGTTTCATAATGTCTGAATTTTAAAAAGTATTATGATTTTTCAAGTTTTATATTTGGAAGCTTTGAACTGCAAGCTCTGCAGTTGCGATCTTATAAAAGAAGAACAAAGAAGAATCGTGACGTCTATTTGGCTGAGGTTGCTTTAAAATTCCACGATTCCAAACTGCAAATTTTGCAGTTGCTGGTCAGGCTGGCTATTGTTGCAAGTATACTTCATCGTTTTCAAGCACAATGTTAGGTGACTGCGACTGATGCTGTTACATGGTTAGACTAATATGCTTTGCTTTCTGGACAAAAAGATAAAGCTTAGACTAGGTTATCTTGATTGAGCTTAGACTAGGTTATCATTATTGTTCTTACCGGCACTTAATTAAATTTAAGCTAGGTTCTTTGTTTACTTGCGATAATAAGTTAAGGTCAAAGATCTAGGGGTGTAACTGTAAGAACAACGCAACTTCTTAATTGGCTAGATTTTTTATCAGCATTTTGCTGAGCAGGGTCTGCCATATTTACATTAATTCCACATCGCATTGTTATTTTCAGGCTGTGTGTTGATGGTTTATAAGTGCTAGTCTAGTTGTGCAGCAAGTTGATGACTGGTAGAAGGATAGGTTATGACATGGGAGGCTGCAACGTGGTGCTGTCAATGTGAACTTTCATATACGAACAGTTAACAAAGTTCATGAACATTTGGAACCCTTAAAATCCTGCCAGTCTACATCAACTACTGATCATACCATTTCAAAAGCAACAGGTATTTTGCATTACCTTACCAACAAAAAATTCCTCTTTTGATTGCAGCTTTTTTCTCAAATAATGCCTCATGTTGAAGTGATTTTCAACCAAATGCAATCTCGAGATATTGATGTGTTCAAAGTACATGAATATATAGGCAATTTCAAAAGTGCAATTTCCGTGATAAGAAACTCAAATGTACCGTACTGTGAGAATTCTTCAAAAACACTTATGGCTGAAGCGAAGGAGGTGTGTGACTGCATGTGTTGACATAATGGCTAGATATTTCTTCACCGAACAATTAGTACCTGCAAAATTGTTCAACAAGAGAAGCTTCAATAGCTTTAAGAATATAGTGACCATACATGAGGTGGCAGTAACTGTTGAAGCATATCCTTTCATAGAAAAATAAAAGTTTGAAACTGAACTTGCAGTATTCTACAGCAGATTGGACATGCATGAATATTTCGCGTTATTTGAATTGATGACATTTATTCAGAAAAGTAATTTAAATGATGCTTTCAGTGAAATTTCCAAACTGTTAAAAATCCTCCTAATTATTCCTATGACCACAGCAGAGCCTGAACGCTTCTTTTCAACATTAAAAAGAATCAAAACTTTTCTGAGGAGTACCATCAATCAAGAAAGGCTCCAATCACTAAATGCTCTTGCCGTCATTTCAACAGAGAAAAAAATCTTCGTCACCCAGACATTAACGACAAAGTCATCTTTTTGCTCAAAAGAAAACAAGAAGAATGGATTTTGTCTATAAATAAGCTTGGTTCCAGTTGACATGGAGCAGTTTATTTGTAAGTAACTTATGTTTTGTACCTTATCCCACTGTTTACCTTTGTATCCACCCTAGTTATAGCCTGCATAGTGCATGTGCAGCATGCACTGTAGGAACTTTGTGTCTTTTGTTTATTTGTTATTCATAGTAATAAAATAACCCATCATAAAATAATTTGTCAGACAAACCACAAGAAATCTTGTATTTCAGCGAAAGAAAAACTTTCCTGGATCATCCATGGCCTTGACTGAGTCCCTCACTAAACGGAGAGTTTAACTCGTCAATGATGCAAAACACCAATTTGGGAAAAGAAATGTTTGAACAATCAATGGCAACAGTTTTGTATTTATTTATTCACAGATACACATAATCAAATCTTCAGAAGACATCCTAAAGTTAAGTACCGTACTGATTAATTAATCTTTTTATGTTTTGGGTTAGGCCTATAATAGCCTATGCCTGTCTAATTTGTTAAAACTGGTAACTATTTACAAAACAATGCTTATATATATATATATGTATATTATATATATAATATATATAACTGCAGACAGTGCACACCGTTTCGACCTCCCGGTCTCATCAGTGCAGTAGTTAGTGTTAAACTGTTTTATTTGCATCGACAGCGCACGGGTACAAATAATTGACACGGCGAGAGAGCACAAACAAACATAGCCAGGTCGAAGACTTTCAGAAACCGGCCTGCCACACCCCGCGGCGGCGGGGAGCGGCGTGATTTATGGGGTGACGATGCACCCGGAGGGTTAAGTCCACCAGCTTAGGTCGCGAGGGCCAGGCTGGGGAGTCGAGGTACCTGTGGAGGGAGAGTGTGGATCGAAAAACTATATGGCCCGTCCGCAAATTTAGAATGGCGGAGCGGGCCAGGGAGACAGGCTCTTTCTGCATAGCCCAGAAAGAAGCCCTGCGACGAACCGGGCGACCCGTCGTGTGTGGACGCTGGAACCGGCAGTAATTGACCGCCGGGCAGCGCCCACGTCTGGAATAATGGCCATGAAGATATATATATCTCCATGTGACATTTTCCCATTTGTGGTACCTAATCAGTAAACAAAAATGGTACTACTGCCAACCTTGCCAAAGTGCTCAAACTGCAAGCAGTGAGCTTTGCGCAATGCATAGCAAGGTGCCTCCAGTAAAGTGCTCAATTGGCGTAAACCTCAATTGGCGTAAACCAAGAGCTATATATATATATTCAAGCTATATATATATATATGACGCTCTTGGTTTACGCCAATTGAGCACTTTACTGGAGGCACCTTGCTATGCATTGCGCAAAGCTCACTGCTTGCAGTTTGAGCACTTTGGCAAGGTTGGCAGTAGTACCATTTTTGGTCACTGATTAGGTACCACAAATGGGAAAATGTCACATGGAGGTATATATATATCTCCATGGCCATTATTCCAAGATGCAGCCTCAAAACTTCTCCCCCAATTTTCTATTTTTACCGGTAATGCAGCCTATCAGTGCCTCTGGTTTCGATCGCTAGCCTCCCCGACCCAGCTGGGCGAACCTGCCTCAACGTCTGGCCAGTGCACATCCGTGCTCGCCGAATGAAAGCTTACTCTTCTCCAGTGAGTATTAATTACACTCCCACCTATAGGCTACACTCCCACCTATAGGTTCCCACCTATAGGCTATATATATATTTTTTTGATTACAGTATATTGATTCATCGAGCCTCTGCTCCACATTTTTATTGAATATTCGTCTGCCACGAGAGCCAAATTATCCTTAAATGGTTAGACTCTCTTCCTCGTGGGAGACCCCAATTTTATCCGCTCTGCCTACTGGCAGACCGGGTATAAGAGTCAAAGTACCTGCGCGAGGACGCGTGAAGGAGACGTGGGCGCTGCCCGGCGGTCAATTACTGCCGGTTCCAGCGTCCACACACGACGGGTCGCCCGGTTCGTCGCAGGGCTTCTTTCTGGGCTATGCAGAAAGAGCCTGTCTCCCTGGCCCGCTCCGCCATTCTAAATTTGCGGACGGGCCATATAGTTTTTCGATCCACACTCTCCCTCCACAGGTACCTCGACTCCCCAGCCTGGCCCTCGCGACCTAAGCTGGTGGACTTAACCCTCCGGGTGCATCGTCACCCCATAAATCACGCCGCTCCCCGCCGCCGCGGGGTGTGGCAGGCCGGTTTCTGAAAGTCTTCGACCTGGCTATGTTTGTTTGTGCTCTCTCGCCGTGTCAATTATTTGTACCCGTGCGCTGTTGATGCAAATAAAACAGTTTAACACTAACTACTGCACTGATGAGACCGGGAGGTCGAAACGGTGTGCACTGTCTGCAGTTATTGACGCTCTTGGTTTACGCCAATTGAGCACTTTACTGGAGGCACCTTGCTATGCATTGCGCAAAGCTCACTGCTTGCAGTTTGAGCACTTTGGCAAGGTTGGCAGTAGTACCATTTTTGGTCACTGATTAGGTACCACAAATGGGAAAATGTCACATGGAGGTATATATATGTCCATGGCCATTATTCCAGGGGTGTGGCAGGCCGGTTTCTGAAAGTCTTCGACCTGGCTATGTTTGTTTGTGCTCTCTCGCCGTGTCAATTATTTGTACCCGTGCGCTGTCGATGCAAATAAAACAGTTTAACACTCTAACTACTGCACTGATGAGACCGGGAGGTCGAAACGGTGTGCACTGTCTGCAGTTATGTATATTATATATATGATATTGCAAATAATTTTAACCAATGTATATTGTATAGGCTAGATTGTCATTCTCCTGTTGGACACTGCCTTTTTACTTGTAAATTAGGAGAAAAAGTCTACTTTAAAATCATCGTATTTTTTGTCCCAACAATGATAGTTGTAGCAAGATCCCGATATCAATTGAATTGAGCAATTGTCCAAACTGGAAATTGGTCTTTTCGTGTTTAAATTTCACAACAATTTACTACCAGATTGCTTCTCCAACCGTTTTAAATGTGTCAAAGAGGTTCACAGCCTGTGTACAAGAAACCATGATAATGATTTTCTAAACATTCTATACTTCTCAAAAACGCTTGTAACTCAGCATTCAATAGAATTCCCAGGTGCGAAAACGTGGAACGAATTTCCTTCTTCAATTAGAAAGAGTGATACAAACTCACTTTTTGTCCACAATCTAAAACAACATTTAAGCAAACAAAACGGATACGCAATAGAAAGACAACATAGAAAGGCTGTTTTGCATTCTTATCAAGATTCCAGTTGAAATGCGAAATACTTTGCAAAAGATTAGGCCTACCTAACAATAATGTCGACTGCTTGTGCTGTACCGTACTTTTATGTTTGTAGATATTAACAGCAAACGCAACACTCCATAACCAACACGACACTAAAGGAGATGAGAGCTTCATCAGGACATCATCATCTTATCTACCAGCAGCTCGTCCATTCCATCACCCACCAGGACAAGAAACAATAACTTAAACTGGATCTCAAACCTCAATCGTCGTAGGTTACTGTGTGATGTGCAGTCTGACCATAGAAAGAGCTCAACACCTGCTCTCCTGGGCCACATCAAACGAGCTTGTGCCTGAGGATGGATTTTTTTTTATGTTCAGTTTTCTTTCTCCATCCTATTATTATTATGATTACTGCTCAGTGCTCATCCACATCAATCTTGGAACTGACAAATTCAATCCACAACACTTTTCATTAGGCTGTCATTCATACTACATTGGTGCTTGTTTTTGTTTTATTTTTTGCTATTTGTTTTTTGGGTTTTGTGGCTGTGCTAACTACTGACATGTAGCCTAGCCTACTACATGATTTTCTATTCAGGAACGTTTTAAACCAGGGGTGTGCAATCTTTATTACAGGAGGGCCAGATATAAATAACTGGGTGAAACCGCGGGCCGCACGTTTATTTAACATATGATTTCTAGTAGTTGCAGGCACAAAAGCATTTTTTTTGTTAGTCATGTTATTCTTATGGCATTATTAGGGGTTATCTCTTTGCAGAAATAATCAGTCAAGACGCATAAATTTCTGAATAAAACTGCTATTCAAATTTATTGTCACACCAACTTTATACGAGTTCAGTGAGAAATTTGCAGCTGGCTTCTTTTCTCGACGACTTTTTCCCAATTTACTTTAATGGAAGTGCTCGCAATTGGAAGTCCATTTTCAAGTGTTCGTCTGTCAGAACCGATCGATAAGGAGATTTCATGACGCCTATTTTAGAAAAAAATTGTTTGCACAAATACGTTGAGCCAAAAAGAGCCATTTTTGAAGTCATGAGTTTTTTCAAATGTGGAAAGTCATCTTGGTTGAAATGTTTTCGGTAAAAATCGCCAAGATTCATTTCTAAATAGCCTAGGCTACTTTGCTTTCAAATCCGTTTTCTCTTGAAGATCGATCAGTTCAAGTTGGATATCAGCTGGTGCTTTGTCAATGTCTGTTGAATGGCGAAGAGAATATACCAAACAAATGTTCATGAGATTTGAAGTCCTTAAAACGAGCCAAAAATTCATACAACAATTTTTCAAGTTGGTCTGCAAATTCAGTTTTCTTCTGAGGATGCATTCCATATAGTCTCTCAAAGTTGAAAAGTGGAAAAGATTTTCTGTCTGTTTGTGAGCTTTCCAAAGTCGTAATTTGTTCATAAAGCCTTTTATGTGACCATACATTTTTACGTTCCAAATGATTAAATACAATGGATTTGCGGTGGCCGGTGGGAGATTTCTAAAATGGTTAGGCTATAACCATGGCCACCTGGAGATCCGGCCTGATTTGTCACATTTTGCAGATTTTGATTACGGCTACTGCTAGTGCTTGACTGATATTTTTTGAGATGTTTTTACTTTTTGCGGGTTTTTAATGACATAAAACTTTTTTGTTGCCTTGGGAAAGCAGCAGCAAATGAAAAAAAGTAAGTTGTAAAACGCTAAATCAGACTGTTATTGAAAAATTAACAGTCTGACTAAAATCTTCGAAATCAAATTTTCTTTGTTTTTCAACACGTGAGGATGTTAAAACCTATTGTGTCATCTGGGAAAAAAAGAAAAGAACGCGTAAAAATCAAATTTTTAGAAAAATTTATTTAAACGTTCGCCCAAAGTTAGAAAAACCTGGAAATTTCTGCAAAATGTGACAAATCAGGCCGTATCTTTAGGTGGCCATGGGCTAACAGAATTTGTTAGCCTAACCTTCTGTTAGCCTAACCATTTGGACGACCAGGGATGGACGACAAGTGGCTCCTCGTGCCCCCTCCTGTGAGTAACATCTGCACCCAAGCAGATGCCAAACGAAACTTGTCAACCAAGAGCCTCCACCCGGACGGCACAGCTGCAAGGGGCAATGGACAAGTTCAGACGCCCCACCATTCTGCAGATCAACATAGAAGGCTACACAACAAGCAAGATCAAAGTTGTGGAGCAGCTTGCCCATACCAACCGGGCACTCGTCATCCTCCTCCAAGAGACCCACTGCACCTCTGCAGATAGGCTAGCTATTCCCAACTACACGCTAGCCGGGTCTATTTTAAGCAGGAAGCACGGCATCGCCACGTTTGTGCATGAGAGCCTGAAGTGGACCTTTGTCGACCAATCTCCAGCTGATGCCGAGATTGAGTGGGTGTGCATTTGTATCTCAGACTACAACATCGTCAACATCTACAAGCCCCCACCCTCACGATTGTTGCCACTATCCTTCCCAACGTTCTCCTCCCCCAGTCTCTACGCTGGCGATTTCAACTGCCAGCACATCGACTGGGGCTACAACAACACAAGCAGCGACGGAGAATTGCTGGCTGACTGGGCCTCTACAAACCATCTTGCCCTCCTATTTAACCCAAAGGAACCAGCCAGTTTCCACTCCGGCCGCTGGGGAACAGGGACAAACCCTGACTTGGCCTTCGCGAGTGTCGACAGCTCTCTTCCAGACAGACGTGTGCTTGAGAAGTTCCCGCGGTCCCAACACCGGACGTCTCTCATCATCGCCCCAAAACTTGTGGCTCCTGTCCCAAGTTCATCGGTGAAGTGATGCAACTTCCAAAAAGCCGATTGGAATCAATACAGCCTCCTGACCAATGAGTCTGCTGCAAAGTTACCATCGACTGAAACATGCAACGCAGACGAGGCATACCAGGACTTCTGCAATGCCATAATAACTGCTGCAAAGGCCACGATACAACGTGGCCATCGAACCAGCTACACACCATGCTGGGACTCTGAGTGTGAAGCTCTCTATCGCTCCTACCTAGCCGCCACAAGTGGTGCTGCTTCTAACACCGCCGCCATCAGACTACTTGAGCGGCTGGATGCAAAGAAGCTTGAGCGATGGAACGAAGCTGTCTAAACCATCGATTTTTAAAGCATGGAGCATTATCAACAACCTCACTGGGCGCTCAGCGAACTCCCCTCGTCACTGCCCCGTTTCTGCTAACGCCATCGCTTCCCAGCTAGTGCAGAACGGGGTCCACAAGACAAAGGACCGCAAGGCATCCCGCCTTGTTGCCAAGGAAGTATCTACCCTGTGGCGTGCGGAAGCATCACAAGAAGAAACAATCTCTGGAGACTTCACTCCAGAGGAATTCGCCACCGCCCTCCGCCTAGTGAAACCACACAAGTCTCCAGGGCCGGATAAGATCTGCCCTGAGCTTGTGCTCCATGCTGGCCATGCCTTAAAGTCCTGGTTACGTAGATTCCTCTCTTCCTGCTTGCACCACCTCACAATCTCAAAAATCTGGAGAAGAGCTTTAGTAGTTGCGATCCCCAAGCCTCACAAGCCACCAGAGGACCGAAGGAGTTATCGACCGATATCCCTCCTCTGTGTTCCTTTCAAGATCCTCGAAAGACTGATCTATGTCCGCGTCAACCCAATCATCGACCCGCTCCTTCCAAAAGAGCAAGCTGGGTTTCGGCGCGGAAAATCCATCGTAGATCAGGTCACACTCCTAACTCAAGACATCGAGGATTGCTTTGAGGCAAAAAAGAAGGCCAGCGCTGTCTTTCTAGATCTCACAGCTGCCTATGACACCGTATGGCATCGCGGCCTTACTTGCAAGCTGCTTCGCCTGCTTCCTGACCGGCATATGGTTCGTATGATTATGGAACTCGTCAGGAATCGAAGCTTCACCCTCACCACCGGTAGCTCACGGCGAAGCAGACTGAGACGCCTCAAAAACGGCGTCCCACAGGGATCGGTCCTGGCTCCACCTCTTTTCAATGTCTACACCCACGACCTGCCAATTACGGTCTCCGCAAAATACGCTTATGCGGACGACCTGGCAATTCTTCACTCCACAAAGTCGTGGGAAAATCTAGAAGAAACCTTGAGCCTGGACATGAAAACTCTCTCAGCTTATCTCCAGAACTGGCTACTGAAACTCAGCGAAACCAAAACTGTGGCAGCAGGTTCCACCTCCACAATCGGGAAGCTGATCGTGAGCTACATGTCCAGAACAATGGAAAATCTCTGTCCTTCTGCCCCGAACCAAGATACCTTGGGGTGACACTGGACAGATCGCTCACATATCGCCACCATTTGGTGTCACTGCGCAAGAAACTCACATCCCGCGCTGCGCTACTCAAGCGCCTGGCAGGCTCTAGCTGGGGGGCGAGGGCAGATACTTTGCGTATAGCAGCCTTAGCCCTTGTCTACTCTTCAGCAGAGTACTGTGCACCTGTTTGGTGCCGCAGTGCTCACTGCCATAACATCGACACTGCCATAAACAGCGCCCTGCGCACAGTGACCGGATGCCTGCGTCCCACACCATTGGACAATCTCTCCATTCTCGCTGGCATCCAACCCGCTGAGCTTCGTCGCGAAGAAGCCACCCTGTCCCTCGGTCGACGGGCACTGGAACCTGACCACCCTCTCCACAACAAGATCTCTGCTCTCCCAAACGAGCACCCCCGTCGACTGAAATCAAGACACCCATTTGTGCCAGCCGCTCAACTTCTCATCAACGAAGCCGATGTACAAGACATCTCTGCGGCTACTTGGGCGGACAATAAATAGAGCTCTGAATGGAAGTCAAGCACCACCAGACTCCATTCGTTCATCCCCGTCACCGACACGCGCCCCATTGGCCTGATACTATCAAGACAGGCATGGGTGCGCCTCAACCGTCTCCGTACGGCGTCGGGCTTTTCCGCTCAACTATGCACCAATGGGGAATGGCCTCTTCCTCCTCCTGTGAATGTGGTGCCGAGGAACAGACCGCAGACCACATCATCAATGAATGTTCCATTGTCAAGCCACCTAACGGAGTGGAAGGTCTGCGTGTCATGGATGATGAAACCAACGACTGGCTGCTCTCTAGTAGCCTTCCAGTGTAGTCCGGGAACATCGTGAATCTGGGGTGGTAAAAGGATAGACCCTCGGCCCCAGAGGCTCACACGACGACGACGAGCCTAACCATTTAGAAATCTCCCATAAATCTACAGTAGGCTACAATAATCCACTCCACAATGAATTGTTCACACGTAGGCTTACCAGACTAAACTAAATTATAAACACGTTTCGCGGGCCGCGTACAATTCAAAATTGGCACATCTTTGCGGGCCTCATAATTTTTCTACGCGGGCCGCATTTGGCCCGCGGGCCGCACGTTGCACACCCCTGTTTTAAACCTTTCAAGTTTTTGCCACCTTTTCCTGTTCATTAACGTGCTGGTAGGTCTATATCGACTATTGCAGTTAGTAGCATCTTTTTCGTCCCGGACGTGCCCTTTGTTTACCGTCGGGACTCTGAAGTCCCGCTGCGCAAAAACGCTCTCCTGCATCCCCGAAAGATTTGAGAAACATTTTTTTTCTGTTTAGTACACCAAACGATGTGAGTACTAACTCCAGATGTTTTCAAAGGTAGCCACTTTAACAAGTCGAAATTCTGCCACTGAAATTGACTACAATGCAACCGCCAACCAATCAGAACGTGTTATAAGAGGCTACCGTCCAATTGTGACCCTTCTAGCACTCATCCAGAGAGGAAATGCTTGTTTTGAACTTTATTTGGTAATTACAGAAGAAAAAGAGCAATAGCAGTGGTGAGAATCGAACACGCGTCAATGAAATGACTATTTCTAGCCCTAACCCTAACCCCTAAGCCAACCAGCTGACAAAAAATCCATCACTTAATTTGCTTTCTATCATCTTCTTTTCGCCATTTTTTACGTCACTTAAACCGTAGCGTATGATTGGTTGGCGGTTTCATCCTAGTTAATTTCAGTGGCAGAATTTCGACTTGTTAAAGTGGCTACCGTTTTCAAACAAAGAGAATTCACGCTTGGCTGGGTCGCAAGGTAGCCACTTCAACAAGTCGAAATTCTGCCACTGAAATTGACTAGAATGAAACCGCCAACCAATCATAAGCTGCGGTTTAAGTGACGTAAAAAATGGCGAAAAGAAGATCATAGAAAGCAAATTAAGTGATGGATTTTTTGTCAGCTGGTTGGCTTAGGGGTTAGGGTTAGGGCTAGAAAGTAGTCATTTCATTGACGCGTGTTCGATTCTCACCTCTGCTATTGCTCTTTTTCTTCTGTAATTTCCAAATAAAGTTCAAAACAAGCATTAACTCTCTGGATGAGAGCTATAAGGGTCACAATTGGACGGTAGCCTCTTATAACACGTTCTGATTGGTTGGCGGTTGCATTGTAGTCAATTTCAGTGGCAGAATTTCGACTTGTTAAAGTGGCTACCGGATCGCAATGTGCTTCAAAGTTTCAGTTTTGAAAAATGTTTCAAGTTCCAGTTTGACCAGTCAGCAGTCGAAATATTCAATCATGTTTTTTGGTACAAAAGCGACAGTGTTGGACTTTGTTGAGTTTTTTACACCTTATGATATAGTAACTACAGTGGGACTCAGAAGTCCCGTCAGTGATTTGCTGACATTTTTAGGTCAATTCTTTAAACTTTCGGTATGCTGGTGGTGTATGGTAAATTGTGTGTTTTATATCAAAGTTTTATATCGAGCATGTTAGTCAGGTACTTTTAAATTGTTGTAGCCCACATAGTACTACCCAGACAGAAAAATCTGTCATTTTTACATTGATTCAACGTCTGCAGACGTTGAATCAATGCAAAAATCACATATTTTGTTAGTGTTTCACAGATTTAGGTAGTAATTGGGTAAAAATCACAGATTTGGGTAGTGTTTCACTGTGAAGTTGATGTATGTTTGTGTGTTCATGGAATTGCACAGAAGCTGAACTATGGTGTATTATTTTCAGCAAAGTTTGTAAAATTACGACTTCAAAATGAGTAAAAAATATCAACTAAATGATGCAATGGTAATATTGAAAAACTTTCCAGATGATTCTTCATCTACAGATGAAGAATCAGATTTTGACAGCGATACTGAAGTTGGAAATGAAATAGATCTAACTGATACAGATTATCTGTGTCCGGATGTTACTGTCATGAACAATACTTCCAATGAAAGTGACGCTGAAGAAGTTGGTGATACCAGTCTGCTCGCACTGATGAAGTTGCCAGCACATCTCGCAGTGTTCGCAAGAAATTATGGAAGAAAGCAAATGTGAATATGGAAGCAAATTTGATTCACCCCAAGGTATGCTATACAGTAGGCCAAATGCAAATCAAAAAACAAATTAGTAGTACTTGCAGGTACTTGTTTGATTTACTTCTAAATTTAGTATTGTGTATATTTTTGATCATGCATGCAATAAAGTTCATGGATATTATGTGCATTGTAAATAAGCTATATACTGTATGTATCATGATTTGTATTTTCTTTGCAGGACCTCAAGAAGTTATGTTTTCCACTGCAAATGCCCCTGGAGACTACTTACTGCGGTTTGTTGATGCTGACATCAGACAAATGCTTCTGGAACAAAGTAATCTATACCGTGTACAGAAGCAAAGGTTTGCAACTGTCATGTCAGAAAGAAAACTCTATGGCTTTTTGGGATTCAATATGTTGATGGGCTATCATAGATTGCCTTCATGGCCTCTTTATTGGAGGGCAGATTTAGATGTAAATGTTGCACTGGTTGCATCCACAATGCCTCGCAATAGATTTGCCCAAATAGTGTCAAATTTACATGTGAATGACAATGCCTCCATTCCTGAAACAAACCAGGATAAACTGTACAAAGTTAGGCCTTTACTAACTAAGATAAATGAAAAATTTCAAGATTTGTATTGTTGCACAGAAAATCTAAGCATGATTGATGAAAGCATGATTCTCTTCAAGGGCAGGCAATACAATCCCATGAAGCCCATAAAAAGGGGATACAAACTCTGGGTGCAGGCTGATATGCATGGATACATCAGCAAATTTTATGTATACCAAGGCAAGGACTGTAAAAATGACGAGCTTTATACAGATTTCGGATTAGGTTAAAAAGTTGTGCTAATGTTGACGGATGATATAAAAAACAAATACCACAAAGTGTATTCTGACAACTACTTCACCTCGGTGAAGTTGTTAGAAACCCTGAAGAGAAATGAAGTCCTTGCATGCGGGACAGTTCGACCCAACAGAAAAGGGCTCCCAGTCCACACTGTTGCTTCCGACAAGCAACTGGACCGTGGCCAGTTTGATCACAGAGTGGCAGAGGGTTTGGTTTACTACAAGTGGATGGACAGAAAAGCAGTCCACATGCTGTCCAACTTCCATGGGACTGAACCAACATCCCTGCTAAGGCGACTAAAAGACGGCTCAAGGAAAGAATTCCAATGTCCTGTGGCCATCAAAGACTATAATGCATTTATGGGTGGAGTTGACAAAGCTGATATGCTTTGTGCTCTCTATGGCACCAACCGCAAGTCTAAAATATGGTGGCACAGGATTTTGTTTGGTGTGATTGATAGAACAGTCGCCAATGCCTATGTTGTGTACAAAAAGCTTGAGGAACAAAACTGCTTTTCGTTGGACTTCCGCAGGAAAGTGGCACAAACTTTTCTAACCCTTGGAAGAAGCAGCAAGGTTGGTAGGCCATTGCAGACTCTCTCACCAAATGTACAAGCAACAAAAGACGCAAGTCCAACTTCTCAGTGTCCAAATCCACACGTTTGGAAAATCGTGGCTGCCATTGGCCTGTGTTTGTAAAAGAAAGGAGACGTTGTGAAGTTTGTTCTGCCAATGGTTGTGAGTCTCGCCCACATTCAAAATGTTCTTATTGTGATGTAGTTTTGTGCTGCAATCAGCAAAAGAACTGCTTTGTGGTATTTCATGAAGTCTAATAAAGTGTGTCACTGCCGTTTGTTTTTTAGTTTCTGCATTATTTGAACCATCGACAGTGACATGTTCGTCTATTTCTGTGTGGTTTCCTTATTCACAATATTCTGAATGTGTGTTCTTGTCCTCTCGATGTCATGTATTACTGTCAATATACTCCATACATGTGGTATACTATTTCACTTCATGTATTGCATTGATTTTGGCTATCCTCTTTACTTCTATTGTGAGAATATTATCATCGGACTGATAAAACCTCCTGGAAAGTAAATCCTGACAAGCTTCACATACTTGGAGAAGCTTTGAACCACTGACACAAGCCTGATCAACGAGATTGGCCGAGTAAAATTTTTTGCTGTAGAAGAATTGCCTGAATTATTCCATCCACTAGGTGGCTGATGAATTGTGAGCTATCCTTGAAGTGCATTGCTCTAGTGCACACCCTGAGAGTCGAACCAGCGCCGCTTGCTGTTGTCATTTTCCATCCACAAAGCCCAAAATTCAATCGCGGTAAAGCACCCTTGGCAGCAGTAGTCATTATGCACTTTAGGGGCATAATACCTGTCGGGACTTGTGAGTCCCGTTGCACAGTTTCCATGGTTACGGTGGATGCACAGCAAAATAATTTTGCAGTTAAGCATTTGGGATCATAACTAGACGGTATACGAAAAATCGCAATTTTTTTTCATAAAAAACGCACCTTGGTATACAAAGGGATGACAAAAAATAAAATGATTGATTGATATTCATATTATGAGCAAAATGTTCCAATGTATTACTTCAGATTTCCTATTTTGTACCAACCTTTAAGAAAAAGCAATTTTTTTGTTTTAAAGTTCTAAAAGTCCACATTTTCAACTGCTCAAAATTTTTATTTTTTGTCCTTAAAACACCAGGAATGGCATTTTAGAGCATGTAAAAGTGCAAAATTTTCTGGGGGCGGCATGTCCTTTCCCGGGGGGGCATGTCTTTTCCCGTCCCCCAGACCCCCCTAGGAAGCTCGCGCCTTCGGAGCTCGACTGTTCGTGTCACTTTATGACGTCATACTTAGCATCAACATTTGCAGCACCCCCATCACCAAAGGCCACGAGCCGCCACTGTTCCCAAACATCTACACCGAGTCACCGCCACTGCTCAAGAGCGGTAAAAGGCAGAGCCCATCGATCCTTGGAGTGACAAAGCAGGTTCATACGCACAAGAAAAATATGTATTTTATCCGGCTTGTAACTTCTTTTTTAAAGATTCAAAAACCGCATCAGGGACGGGAAAAGAAACTTTTGAAAGCATAGCAAACATATTGGGAGTACGGGTGCAATTTTCAAAAATTTATTATACAAAATTTCTTTTAATCAAAGTGGACTTTATGCCAAATGTCTCTCTGTAGCTTTTTTAGGCTGCAGCTCAATTTGTTGGACGGTCTCTGACGAAGTTTCAGTTAAAATGTGTGTGAAAGTGTAACTTTAACTTCTAGTTTGTGCTTTCGTGTTGCACAAAAAGAACAAACAAGTATCAAATCAATTCTATTAACAATTAATTTTAAGGCAAAAAATTAAAAACTACAAATAAAATAAAGTAGGCTAAAAACACTAAAAAAACTTTTTGAATATTTGACCTACCATCCACTTGTCCACCACTTTGTTGGCTTCTTCATGTTTTTTATCTTCTTCTTCAAGTGTTTTGGTCTTGGCTTCTTCAAGTATTTTCTTGGCTTCTTTAAGTGTTTTGTCCTTAATCTTTATGCTGCCGATGTAGACATAGAGATCGCGATTGAGGACTCTTTTCATAATACTACGGGCATTGCTCCTCGCTTTTATTTCTTTAACTTCGGCATCTTTTGAGTCGCTTGAGTAGTACATATTGTAAACCACCTGAAAGTGATGGATTAGAATTTAATGATTTATTTCATTTCGAAAAGAAACAATGTCGTAATTCATTGTCATCAAGTCTTAACTCGATTATTTTCTTCCTTCAGAGTTATTTTTTGCCAATGAAAACTTAAACAAAAATAAATATATTTCAAACTATTGTTGGTTTGTGCTTGAAGTTTATTGCCTTGTGTTCGAAGAGCTTATACCAGCGGTTCTTAACCTATTGCCTTGTCGGCACCACCTTGAAATTACCAATCAATTCTCTCACCTCCTCCTAGGATTGGCTGAAAATTAATAGACGCTTACAGTTAGAAATTTTTGTTGAAGCCTGGTAAACAGCTTTGCGTCTTACGTCATATTATAACAAACCTTGATATAGGGGACGACAGCAAGTACCTCCACGTGGTCTCCCCCGCAAGTACCGACTTTGGGAAACTAAACTTGCTACAACTGTCGCTATAAAGTTATCATGCGGAAGAACAAACATCAGAATGGCACCCCCAGACCAAGCACAGCGCCCTTGTCAAGGCGAACAGCACCAGCTGTTGTAGGTCAAGAAATGACCATTCTACAACTAAATGTTGAAGGCATCACCAACGCTAAACTAGACATCATCACACAGCTTGCCCACAACAACGATGCAGCGGTGATCATCATCCAGGAAACCCATTGCTTGACCCCGGAGAAGCTTAAGATTCCACACTTCGATCTTGCTGCCTGCACCCTCAGCAACAACCATGGAATAGCAACATTCGTAAAAAAAGACATTCACTGGATACTAGAGGCAACTTCCACAGCAGACGGTGATCTTGAATGGATCGCAGTACAAATACAGGATACGATTGTTGTGAATGTCTACAAACCTCTTCCAAGTAGACTTCTTCCGACATCATTACCATCATTTCCTGCACCGTGAATATATGCAGGGGATTTTAATTGCCGTCACACTGATTGGGGTTATTGCAACAACAACACTGATGGTGAAACTTTAAATGAATGGGCTTCTAAAAATGATCTTTCCCTTCTATATAATCCTCGGGACCCAGATAGTTTTCTATCCGGACGCTGGAACACAGGAACCAATCCTGATCTTGCTTTTGCAGAAGTGCTCCAAGGCGAGTCCATCCCAGATCGTAAAATCATAGAAAAATTTCCCAGATCTCAGCACAGACCCTCTATAATCTTTCTTACATCTATTGTGCAACCGCCACCAACCAACCCAGTCAGACGCTAGAACTTTAGGAAGGCTAGATGGAAGCAATTCTCTGAAATCACGAGTAAACTAGTTCATACTTTATCCCCACCCAATAATGCAGATGTCAATACCTCCTACACAGCCTTCACAAATTTGCTTCGCCATGCAGCAAAGCAGGCAATTTCTCGTGGACAACGCAAGGAATACATACTATGCTGGGACGAAACGTGCCAAAGTATGTACGAAGACCTGAATGACTCCGAAACACCTAAAGACTTCCAAGAAAGGTCTGAAAGCTTGATGCAACACCTCAACAACAAACGCCAGGAGCGATGGATTGAGACAGTCGAAGCCATAGACTTTACCCACTCCAGTCGTAAAGCATGGAACACGGTCAATCGCCTGACTGGAAGAAGTTCCAGAACCTGTTCAAAATTTCCTGTAACACCCAATGCCATTGCATCGCAGGTTGTGGAAAATGGACGACACCAACAAATAGACCGCAAATTTCAACGTAGAATCTCAACCCTCATATCAGAAATATGGAAGGATGACACGCATAACAATGAACTAACTGAAGACTTTTCGACCGAAGAAATGACTAAAGCCATAAAGTTACTGAAAGCTTGGAAGGCTCCAGGACCAGACCTGATTCACCCCGAATTCATACAAAACTTGGGAAAGGAAACAATTAATTGGCTACGAAATTTTTATTCTCATTGCATACGAACCCTAACGATCCCTAAACGCTGGCGGAAAGCATTGATTGTTGCAGTCCCAAAACCAAACAAACCGGTAATTGACCCAAAGAGCTATCGCCCCATCTCCCTATTGTGCGTCCCATTCAAACTACTGGAGCGCGTCTTACACCGACGAATGGAACCCGTTATTGACCTCAAACTCCCACAAGAACAGGCGGGGTTTAGGAGAGGAAGATCAACAGTCGACCAATTAAGTAACCTTGCTCACACAAAACGTCGAAGATGGGTTTGAGGCCAACCTGAAGTCGGGAGCGGTCTTCCTCGACCTTTCTGCGGCATATGATACGGTTTGGCTCAGGGGCCTCACTTACAAACTGCTGCAGATAATCCCAGATAGACACATGGTTAAGTTTATTGTCGAACTCATCTTCAACCGCAGCTTCATCCTTAAAACCAGCGACGGAAAGAAAAGCCGACAAAGGCGCTTAAGAAATGGATTTCCGCAGGGATCTGTTCTCTCCCCAATGTTGTTCAACATCTACACTTATGACCTTCCAAATACTTCCTCTAATAAATACGCATACGCAGATGACCTGGCTATTCTTTATTCTCACCGCAAATGGGAAACAGTGCAGAACACCTTGACTAAGGATATGGACATTCTATCTTCCTATCTGCACCAATGGCGCCTCAAGCTGAGTGAAGCGAAAACCGTGACTTCTGCCTTCCACCTATGTAATAGAGACTCAAACAGGGAAATTAACATCCAAAATAACGGCCGGACACTTCCTTTTGAAGCCACACCCACATACCTTGGGGTTCGACTTGATCGGTCTCTTACATACCGCAAACATCTAGAACACTTACGCGGAAAAGTGACAGCTCGCTCTGCTCTCTTGAAACGTCTTGCTGGTACAAGATGGGGTTCTAGCCCCTCAGTGCTGAGAACAAGTGGTTTAGCCTTAGTCTACGCCCCTGCTGAATACTGTGCTGCTACTTGGTGCAGAAGCGCCCATACTGACCTTGTCGATGTGCCAATCAACAACTGCCTGCGAACTGTCACAGGTTGCCTTCGTCCAACTCCAACTGACTGCTTGCCTGTCCTTGCAAACATTGAGCCAGCTGCACTACGGCCGTCAACGTGCTGTCAACGTGCTGTTCTTTCCCTGAGCCGTAAAGCCCTAAACCCCGGCCATCTGCTACACACAACCACGCTGAGATATCCACCAAAGCAGCGGTTAAAATCACGAAAGCCATTTGTACGCGCTGCACAAGACCTTCTGGCAGCCTCTGGTGGAAGCCCTAGTAAAAGTGGTGCCACGAGGCATGGTGTGAACAATGGTCAAGCAGCACATCCCCACTTCGCCAAGTATTCAGATCTCCGCCGGAGAACCAGCTGGGCCATGGCCTCTCTTGACTTGCCTCATCAAGGCGTAACCGTTTGCTCACTGGTGTTGGACGCTATGGTGCAGACATGTTGCGTTGGGGCTTGGCAAAGAGTGCTGCTTGTGAGTGTGGTGAAATGCAGACGGAAGCCCACATAATCAAGGATTGCCGGCTATACGGACCACCTCATGGTATGGAAAGCCTAGTTTCTATCGATCTCGTTCTGTTGTTGTTCAACACAACAAACATTGTACCAGCCTCATTTTTGTACTCAAATATCGATTTCGCCTTTAAAGCATCTTCAGTTTGATATTGTCAAGAGCAAACTAATAATAAAAAATTCTTCAAAGGTTAAAAGTTTAGATATTATGACGTAACAATGCATGTTGCGCCACCATGGAAACAATGAAACAAATTATATGATCTATTACTACGTAATTACTAATGAAGAAAACGTAACAAGTAAAATTAAATAGCATGAAAACCAAAAGAGTCTACAACTTTTATCAAATGAAGTCAAAGATAACTAATAAGTTTCTACACTGTAGATTCGATAATCAAGAAATTGACAAAATTAATGGATTTTCTAAAACAATTACGCAGGCAAATAACAACAAAACAATGAACTAATCAATGAATTCAAAAGTAATGGCTGTCTATGCATAGTGACATTATTGAGATTTAGCTAAAAAAAATTTAACCAAAGCAATTGCATGAAGTGCACAGCAAACAAATGTGCTATAGTAGGCCTACAAGTGTTTTTCATTTAAATTTAGGCAAAAACATTTTTTGAACATTTATTTTTGCATCTAACAATTGATACCACTATTCTTCTTTGTGGTCAAGTTTGATTGGGTTTGGTTCTTCTACAAACGTGACTTCAAAGCAGTCTGATAATAATTGAAGATTTTCCTGTGAAGCATCAGTATGTATTTTTTGGTAATGTTGTAACAGTGCCGTTCTGTCGGTTTTGTCGGAGGAGTTGCCGCAGTTACCCGAATTCCAAATGGAGCGATGTTTGTTCCAACGTGCAGAAAATGAATTTTTTGTTTGTCCAACATACTGCTCTTTGCAAATTTTGCAGGTAGCTACGTAAATTCCAAAGTTCTTACATGTCAAATTCTGTTTAAGACGAAAAAGTTTTCCTGATTGCGATGTAAGACTGTGTGTGTCACTGACCATACAAGAAAAGTTTTTTCTACCGCCACACAATGCACAATTTCCACACCTTTTTGAAGATCCATTGTTTTTAATTTTTTTATTTGAAAAAGCCAAATCTTTGTAAGTCGTAACATAAGATGCAATAGTTGGTGGTCTTTTGAAGACAATACTGGCCGAAGATTTTAATTTCTTTTCTTTGTCTGAAAGCCTCAAAATGTTTGTAAAAGAGGAAGCCCAAATGATTCTTTTTTTGTCTGCGTTGGTTTTCTTCTCCGGTGCAAGTCTAGATTTCCAAGTTTTTGCCAAGTCAATAACGCTTTTGGTCATTTTTTTTATTAAAGCCAGAAGCTATGCATTTATTGTACAAGCGAGTTAAACTCTTCAAGTAATATCGTTCAGTTTCATTTAATCGACGCATTCGAATGCATTCTCCATACACAATTGATTTGAACATTTCCATGCATTATGTTGTTCGAAGCATATCGCATGTATTACAGAAAACGGAACTATTCAAAAGATTCATCGATGACATCATGTGGCTATCATTTGGAACGCAAAACACAGAAAACATACAATTGCACTTGATCGAAGCATTTGCATCTTGGGATTTAAAACTAAAATTTAGAAATATTTCCACCGAAGATGAAGGAAAAGGAATTGAGTTTCTTGACGTGTTTCACATCATTTCAAGCCAAAACAACATGGGGTTTTTCACTTCTGACTTTGTGAAACCAACAGCTGTGGACGCAAAATTTCTTCATGGAAATTCACATCATCCACAGAGTGTGTTCAAATCAATTGTGTATGGAGAATGCATTCGAATGCGTCGATTAAATGAAACTGAACCATATTACTTGAAGAGTTTAACTCGCTTGTACAATAAATGCATAGCTTCTGGCTTTAATAAAAAAATGACCAAAAGCGTTATTGACTTGGCAAAAACTTGGAAATCTAGACTTGCACCGGAGAAGAAAACCAACGCAGACAAAAAAAGAATCATTTGGGCTTCCTCTTTTACAAACATTTTGAGGCTTTCAGACAAAGAAAAGAAATTAAAATCTTCGGCCAGTATTGTCTTCAAAAGACCACCAACTATTGCATCTTATGTTACGACTTACAAGGACTTGGCTTTTTCAAATAAAAAAATTAAAAACATTAGATCTTCAAAAAGGTGTGGAAATTGTGCATTGTGTGGCGGTAGAAAAAACTTTTCTTGTATGGTCAGTGACACACACAGTCTTACATCGCAA
Organism: Aplidium turbinatum; assembly: GCF_918807975.1. NCBI lineage: Eukaryota > Metazoa > Chordata > Ascidiacea > Aplousobranchia > Polyclinidae > Aplidium > Aplidium turbinatum. The sequence goes on from NC_137472.1 coordinate 55,846,364, forward strand.
TCAGGAAAACTTTTTCGTCTTAAACAGAATTTGACATGTAAGAACTTTGGAATTTACGTAGCTACCTGCAAAATTTGCAAAGAGCAGTATGTTGGACAAACAAAAAATTCATTTTCTGCACGTTGGAACAAACATCGCTCCATTTGGAATTCGGGTAACTGCGGCAACTCCTCCGACAAAACCGACAGAACGGCACTGTTACAACATTACCAAAAAATACATACTGATGCTTCACTGGGACATTTTCAATTATCAGACTGCTTTGAAGTCACGTTTGTAGAAGAACCAAACCCAATCAAACTTGACCACAAAGAAGAATAGTGGTATCAATTGTTAGATGCAAAAATAAATGTTCAAAAAATGTTTTTGCCTAAATTTAAATGAAAAACACTTGTAGGCCTACTATAGCACATTTGTTTGCTGTGCACTTCATGCAATTGCTTTGGTTAATTTTTTTTTAGCTAAATCTCAATAATGTCACTATGCATAGACAGCCATTACTTTTGAATTCATTGATTAGTTCATTGTTTTGTTGTTATTTGCCTGCGTAATTGTTTTAGAAAATCCATTAATTTTGTCAATTTCTTGATTATCGAATCTACAGTGTAGAAACTTATTAGTTATCTTTGACTTCATTTGATAAAAGTTGTAGACTCTTTTGGTTTTCATGCTATTTAATTTTACTTGTTACGTTTTCTTCATTAGTAATTACGTAGTAATAGATCATATAATTTGTTTCATCGTTTCCATGGTGGCGCAACATGCATTGTTACGTCATAATATCTAAACTTTTAACCTTTGAAGAATTTTTTATTATTATTTTGGTCTTGACAATATCAAACTGAAGATGCTTTAAAGGCGAAATCGATATTTGAGTACAAAAATGAGGCTGGTACAATGTTTGTTGTGTTGAGCAACAGAACGAGACTAATGATAAGAGACAGTCAACCGCTTCAAGTGGACAGTTTGCTGGCGTGCGCGGACATTTTGCCGAAAGACATTTTGCCGAAACCCATTTTGCCGAAAGACATTTTGCCGAAAGGACATTATGCCGAAGGACATTTTGCCGAATGGACAAATTGCCTAAAGGACTAATTGCCGAACGGACTAATTGCCGAAAAGACTAATTGCCGAATGGACAAATTGCCGAAACAATTTGGAAAAAAATTACTTTGAAGTGACACAAAGTCTCGTTACTATGCAAGCAGTGCTTTTGAAATAGAATCACTTTGCTACTTTTTGTTTGCCTAAAAATTACTTTGAAGCAACACAAGTCTCGTTACTATGCAAGCAGTGCCTTTGAACTGGTAATTATTTTGAAGTGACACCAAGTCGCAAGTCTCATTGCTATGCAAGCAATGCCTTTGAACTGATAATTATTTTGAAGTGACACCAAGTCTCGTTACCATGCAAGCAGTGGCTTTGAAATACTGTAGTAATTACTTTGCTACTGTTGTTTGCCTAAAAATTGCTTTATATACAGTATCCACAGTTTTTGGAAATCAGTATTAGTTTGAAGTGACACCAAGTCTCATCTATAAGTATAGGCTATAGGCTATGCAGTCTCCACAGGTTTTAGAGATCAGTATTAGACGTTCGCTTGTACATATAACATTTCTGTCGGATACTTACGCGCCAGGGGCGTTGACAGGGGGGTCTAGGTGGTACTTTTGGACCCGGGCCCGGAATATTTAGGGGGCCCGGATTTAAAAGATTCCCCGCGACTTCAAACATTATCAAGATCTTACTATAATCAGATCTAAAGGAATTGCGACCAGAGGTTAAAACAGCCACTTCAGCCGTCAGATGGTAAAGTACCGGGCCCCTTCCGGGTATAGCCTAGTGATTTCCCTAACCACGAGTTTTTTTTCAAAAACACGAAATATTTTTCTTCCCACTCTTTAATTCTGAATATATATATATTTTTGGTGGTAATCACTTCTAGCTACTTGCATCTACAATAATGCAATTTTGAGAGGGGGAGAATGTCGTGTGTTTCTGAGCACGGCGCTCTGTCCCTCAAGCTTATTACTCAGTTAATTATTGCCTTGTTTTCTGCACGCCTTGGTTCTACGTTTTCTTCATTCGTTCATTCATTCAGTTCTGTTGTTGCAGCATTATGTACGTTCGGAAGCAGTTATTTATGTATCCTTTTATTTGCAGATGTAGTTGCTTTCTATTTTATTAAAGCCTTTGCAAGGTTGTTGTACAAGTGAATTAAGTTTACTTCAATTTAATAAAATAGTAGCTATGCATAAGTTCATGCAACCCCAAGTGTTTGGGGTCGACACAAACTCCCCGGAAGCCTCAAGAAAGTGGCAACATTGGAAGCGGACGTTTCGAAACTACATAGCCAGGATTGAGGGTGCAGATGCGCAAGCGAAGCTCGACATCCTAGTAAATTTACTAGAGTCACATGTGTATGCGCACATCAGTGAAAGTGACACTTACGATAACGCCATTGCTCAGTTGGACATCCTCTACAATAAACCGATCAACGAAATTTTTGCGCGACACCGACTTAACACATGCAGGCAAAAAGTGGACGAACCCCTGGAAAGTTTTCTTCAAAGACTAAAACAGCTCAGTGCTGACTGCAACTTTAGTGCAGTTTCTGCAGCTCAAAACAAAGAAGCAGCCATTCGGGACGCCTTTATTGCGGGAATTACTTCAAGTTACATCCGACAAAGACTTCTTGAAGACAATGTCTTGGAACTACAAAGAGTCTTTGAAAAAGCTCGGTCGGTTTATGATGCTCAACGTAATGCCGAAGCGTACGTTATGCCCCCTGGCGGCGAAGCTTTGAATGATCCTCTAGCTGTGTGCGAGTCACGTTCTTGGGATTCCCAATCCAGCAACAAAACGCCACCTCGCAAAAGCGACTGCCTTGCAATAGAGCAGAAAAAATGCTTTTTTTGTGGCAGAAGACTTCATTCCAGAGACAAATGTCCTGCCAAAGAACAGATTTGCTACAAATGTAACAAAAAAGGCCACTTCGCTAATGTGTGCCGTTCGACCAGCAGTAACGCAACCGCTGCATGTCAATCAACAAGCTTGTCAGCTCTCACATCGCTGTCTAAATCAGATCAAAACGTAAACGTATCCATTGAGATCAATGGAAAACTAGCTAAATGCCTTATTGACACGGGCGCCCAAAACAACCACATAAGCCATGAATTTAGTCATCGCGCTAACTTGAAAGTAAGCTATAGTGACGAGCAGCATGTGGATTTAGCTGTAAAAGGCTCATCAGTGAAAACTCGAGGCTCCTGCTTTGCAACTCTACAACTCCTGGATCGCGATTATGCTGATGTGAAATTCAGTGTCATGGACGGACTACTCTGGGACGTAATTCTTGGACGTGAGTTTTTACAACAACATAAATGCGTAAATTTTAACTTTGGAGGATCTGAACAACCTTTGAACCTTGGGGCCTTAAAACCTTTGAGGAGCCCAATGCCAGTACGTTTATTTGAGCATATGACAGGAGACTGTTGCCCAATCGCTTCCAAATCACGTCGATATTCTAAAGCTGATCAAAGTTTTATAAAGAATCAAGTCGCTCAACTCTTGCGTGATGATGTTATTGAACCAAGCACCTCACCATGGCGTGCTCAATTGGTGGTTGTAAAAAATGAAAACCATAAAAAACGCATGTGCGTGGACTACAGTCAAACAGTAAACAAATTTACTTTGCTCGATGCCTACCCGATTCCGAACATGCAAAGCATTATAGACAATGTTTCTCAGTACAAATGGTTTTCTACTCTGGATCTACGCAGCGCTTATCACCAAGTTCCCTTGCTGCCTGAAGAGCAAGAGTACACCGCCTTTGAAGCCAACGGACAGCTGTATCACTTTAAAAGGATTCCATTTGGCCTTAAGAATGCAGTGCCTTGTTTTCAACGAGTTATCAATGGAATCATTTCGAAATATGCTTGCAAAGGAACATTTGCCTATCTTGATGACGTTACGGTGTGTGGTGAGACGCGCGAGGAGCACGATAAAAATCTTCAAGTTTTCCTGGGTGCTGCAAAAGACTGTAATCTAACGTTTAATGAAGACAAATGTAGTTTTTGCGTAGAAACAATAACATTGTTAGGATATCGCATCTCGAAAGGTGTGGTTGAACCAGATCCTGAAAGAGTAAAACCAGTTATTGAAATGCCTGTTCCTAACACTGCTAAAGAACTTCAGCGCGTGGTAGGCATGTTTGCTTACTATGCGCAGTGGATCCCTCAGTACTCGGAAAAAATTAAACCTTTGGTTTTGTCAAAAACTTTTCCACTTGACAAGCAAGCAATACAAGCTCTCTCCACGTTGAAAAAAGATTTGAGCATTGCTACTCTTGGGACAGTAAATGAACAACTCCCGTTTGTGCTTGAAACCGACGCATCCGACAACGCAGTATCAGCAACGCTGAATCAGCAAGGACGCCCTGTAGCTTTGTTTTCGAGGATGCTAAACAAGAGTGAAATTCGATATTCCAGCGTAGAAAAGGAAGCTTTAGCGATCGTCGAAGCAGTACAAAAATGGAAGCATTTCCTAAGTGGTCGTCATTTCACGGTTGTGACGGATCAAAGGTCAGTTTCATTTATGTACTCAAGCACAAATCATAACAAAATTAAAAACAATAAAGTGCAACGATGGCGCATGGAACTAAGTGAGTTCAATTTTGACATTGTTTACCGCTCTGGGAAATATAACTCCGCTCCCGATGCACTGTCCAGAGCATACATTGCTACGATGCATAATAATGTGCTACACGATATTCATGTATCTTTATGCCATCCTGGTATAACTCGTTTGCTTCATTTTGTTCGAACTAAAAATCTACCTTATTCTGTCGACGACGTTCGGAAAACGGTGCAAAACTGCAGCGTATGTGCAGAAATCAAACCTAACTTTTATAAACCACCTAATGCGCATCTTGTTAAAGCTACCCAGCCGTTTGAGCGACTGAGTTTAGATTTCAAAGGCCCTATGCCGTCTGTGTCCAAGAACAAATACATGTTAACAGTTGTGGACGAATTTTCTCGTTTTCCTTTCGCGTTTCCTTGTGCAAGTACTGATGCCCGAACTGTTATTTCTTGTTTAAACCAATTGTTTGCGTTGTTTGGTATGCCAGCGTATGTACACTCCGATAGGGGCTCGGCTTTCATGTCCAAAGAACTATCATCGTATCTTAATAGTCATGGTGTTGCATGCAGTAGGACGTCTGTCTATAATGCTCCTGGAAACGGACAATGTGAAAGGTATAATGGAATAATTTGGTCTGCAGTGAAATCAGCATTAAAGTCTCGTAAACTTGACATGTCGCGCTGGGAAAGCGTGCTATCCGACGCTTTGCATTCTATCCGCTCTTTGCTTTGCACCGCTACAAATGAAACGCCTCACGAAAGGTTATTTGTGTATAAACGTCGATCGTCATTTGGAGTTTCTATGCCGACATGGTTATCAACACCAAATAAAGTGTTTCTACGGCGTCATGTTCGTTTATCAAAGTATGATCCTGTTGTTGACGAAGTAGAGCTCATGCATGCCACCCCTAACTATGCTCGTGTTCGTTTTCCTTCTGGCAGAGAAACAACGGTCTCTCTCAAAGATATTGCACCATTGGGACAATCGGATGAACCTGTTTTACCAGTTGACCAGGATGTTCTAGTCGAAGCAAACTTAACATGTTTGCCTCCTCCAGTGGCGAATGGTGAGGCTATTGCTCTACCCAATGGATTTGTAAATAATGACGTGACTTCAACATCACCGGATGTAAATTTAAGTGTGCGTAGTGACGATGGCGACATTGTACAACGTGAAACTACTGATCACTCTATGTCATCGTCTTCGCCCACCACTGATACAACACACTTACGCAGATCTACTCGTATTCGTCGTTCGGTTGATCGTTATGGTGCAGTGCCATATTTTTAGCAGTCTGCTTGATTTCATGTAAAATCACGCCTGCTGTCCAAGTTACGCTTATGAACTATATTTTGCGTGTTTGTGCTATATATAATGCAATTTTGAGAGGGGGAGAATGTCGTGTGTTTCTGAGCACGGCGCTCTGTCCCTCAAGCTTATTACTCAGTTAATTATTGCCTTGTTTTCTGCACGCCTTGGTTCTACGTTTTCTTCATTCGTTCATTCATTCAGTTCTGTTGTTGCAGCATTATGTACGTTCGGAAGCAGTTATTTATGTATCCTTTTATTTGCAGATGTAGTTGCTTTCTATTTTATTAAAGCCTTTGCAAGGTTGTTGTACAAGTGAATTAAGTTTACTTCAGTTTGTTGTGTTGAGCAACAGAACGAGACTAATGATAAGAGACAGTCAACCGCTTCAAGTGGACAGTTTGCTGGCGTGCGCGGACATTTTGCCGAAAGACATTTTGCCGAAACCCATTTTGCCGAAAGACATTTTGCCGAAAGGACATTATGCCGAAGGACATTTTGCCGAATGGACAAATTGCCTAAAGGACTAATTGCCGAACGGACTAATTGCCGAAAAGACTAATTGCCGAATGGACAAATTGCCGAAACAATTTGGAAAAAAATTACTTTGAAGTGACACAAAGTCTCGTTACTATGCAAGCAGTGCTTTTGAAATAGAATCACTTTGCTACTTTTTGTTTGCCTAAAAATTACTTTGAAGCAACACAAGTCTCGTTACTATGCAAGCAGTGCCTTTGAACTGGTAATTATTTTGAAGTGACACCAAGTCGCAAGTCTCATTGCTATGCAAGCAATGCCTTTGAACTGATAATTATTTTGAAGTGACACCAAGTCTCGTTACCATGCAAGCAGTGGCTTTGAAATACTGTAGTAATTACTTTGCTACTGTTGTTTGCCTAAAAATTGCTTTATATACAGTATCCACAGTTTTTGGAAATCAGTATTAGTTTGAAGTGACACCAAGTCTCATCTATAAGTATAGGCTATAGGCTATGCAGTCTCCACAGGTTTTAGAGATCAGTATTAGACGTTCGCTTGTACATATAACATTTCTGTCGGATACTTACGCGCCAGGGGCGTTGACAGGGGGGTCTAGGTGGTACTTTTGGACCCGGGCCCGGAATATTTAGGGGGCCCGGATTTAAAAGATTCCCCGCGACTTCAAACATTATCAAGATCTTACTATAATCAGATCTAAAGGAATTGCGACCAGAGGTTAAAACAGCCACTTCAGCCGTCAGATGGTAAAGTACCGGGCCCCTTCCGGGTATAGCCTAGTGATTTCCCTAACCACGAGTTTTTTTTCAAAAACACGAAATATTTTTCTTCCCACTCTTTAATTCTGAATATATATATATTTTTGGTGGTAATCACTTCTAGCTACTTGCATCTACAATTCATAGCCGTAGGAGATGGGGGGGGGCAGTCGCTCCCCCGCTGAAAAAAAAATGTTGCAAAAATTTCCAGTTATTTGGGCAAATCAATCTTACCACAATGTTTCGACGCCTCACCTGTTTAGAAACTTTACATATGATAATTGTTGTAATTTATGAGATGCATTTATATTTTCCAATGAATGTAAATGTATTATCACCGACTTTGAAAACTGTTGCATGTGGTACTACAATCTGGGCAGAATGATAAGTTTCGATTTGACAACTGCAAAATAGAACTGTAAAAAAGCACAGTTGGGAAACAGAGGTAAGCTTATTACTGATATTCACTAACATGTAGGCTGCATTTCTTCATGGGTAAGATTTAAAAGCCTACTGGTTACTGGTAACTTTATGCGATTTTTTGTTTTTTCTCAATATCCTACTAATGTAGTTGATTATAAAAATCATTAGGGCAAAAATGTCTAGTTATTTGGACAAATCAATTCTTACCATAAGATTTCAACATTCTACCAGTTTAGTAACTTTATAGTGTTGCATTTTGTATAAAAAACATTTTGCTTTGAATGTAAAACAGAGTATCAACGATTTTGAAAACTTTTATATTTGGTATTAAATTTGGGCAGAATGTTAAGTTTCGATTCAGTATTTGCAGAAAATAATGCTTCAACAAGCTGAGATAAGCTTATTACAGATGTTCATTAGAATATCATCACACTAGCTTACATTTCTTCATTGGTAGAATTTTGAAACCTTGCTGGGTTCTGGTGAGCTTATGAAGTTTTTGTTTTTTCTCTATATCCCACTATTGTAGTTGAACTTTGTAAAAATATTTGAGTAAAAATATCCAATTATTGGATAAGTCAATTTTACCATGAGTTATGCTATGCTCGCAAAACTTGACTTAAATACTACAAAGATAGCTTATCATTTTTAGATATGGTCAAACAAAATAAGTATTTGTTATAAACATTAATAATCAACAGTTGTGAGCAATGTGAGGCCACATATACACCACTTTTGTGAGCATTGATCCCGACCACTAACTATAGTTATGTACAAAGTGAAAAAGTATATTAAATGAAAACAACTTGTGAATTTTCCTGTATTTAATTTCATGTTTTTGTGAGCTATGGTTTAACTGTTTTCAGCATTGAATTTTTTTGTATATTATAAACTGCTGTTTGTTTTTGCCAGTCCCAAGGTTGATATGCTCAGTTATTTACTACCTATGACACAGTATTAGAGCAACAGCAATCAAATATAAAGACACATGTTATGTTATTTTGTCATCCAATTCATGCAGTTAATATATCAGGCAATGTAAACAGTGCTATTTTTGTGTCATGTTTTGGTAATGTGGTCTGTATTTTGTGGCAACGCTTGAGTTTGAAGTTATTATCTCGGAGTGGTTTTTCTTCAGTGCTTGTGATTTGAGTAGTAGGCCTAGCTGCTTCATTGTGAAGTAAGATTATCTTTGTAATGATCTTCTGAAAAAAGATTGACTATTGACTATGACTATTTCATTGTAATATAATATCAACATTTTTGGTATCAAAATTAGTTTTGTTCAAAGGTGGAAGTTTCATGCACATAGCATGGTGAACTGTCCAATTCTTTTCAGGCTGTAGGGTTTGAAGCAGCATGGGTTAAGTAATGTTACTGGTTTGATAAGTGAACGGATTGTCATTTTAGTTTTTTTCTATGCAAATGTACAAACATTGAATCTTTGGACTATCTTTGAATTGAAAAGATTGAGCTACTTTTGGTCAAGCCTTTTATTGAAGTTGGGCTGGAGATTTTCATATAATCTGGTGATATGAATATTCAGCAATTATTGTTATCGAGTTATTGGTGAAGTCTCAGTTCAAATTTTTTTGAATCCAGTTAGGCTTAATATAGCCTACTAAATATTTTTTTATGATACACAAGAATGTTTTAATTTGATGGTTTATATAAATGGGACACATACAGGTCTATGAAAGTAGATTAAAGTAAGTTCAGTCTTGTTTTGCTGTTGTATAGGCTATAGCCTACAATTTTTTTTTGCTTGTGTTTCGTACACAGCCAAGTTGATGACTCTCAGAGATTGTGAGTAATTTAGTATTTTTGAAAATATATACGCAAAGACAAAATTTGGGCAAATTATGTTCGCCCCCCCCCCCCCCAAATGTTTTAGCCTACTCTTCTACGGCTACTCTACTTTACAAAGAATTAATTTTAGCCGAAAACTCCAACAATTTTAAACATACTGACGAAAATCGTGATTGCGAGCAAGGATTTGGGGTTTCTGGAGAAATCCCTAATGCGTAATTGCACAGTTGGGAAATTCGTGGATACAACAAATCTTTGAGAATACATAAATGACATTCCTCTTAATTTTCTACTTTGAACGGCATGTGTTATCCTCGTTTTAACAGCACATCAACAAACGTTTCTACACAACCTGATATTATTATATTCATAACATTGTCTATGAAGGGGGCCCGAAAACAAATGGGTACCGGGCCCGAGAAATCCTGTCAACGGCCCTGTTACGCGCTGTCGCACATAATTTGTGAGTGAAATCTGTTTGTGAATGACATTTATGTGTTATTAGGTTATGATAATACATAAAATGCATTTGTATAATTTCGGCAATTTGTCCATTCGGCATTTAGTCCTTTCGGCAATTAGTCCTTTCGGCAAAATGAGTTTCGGCAAAATGTCTTTCGGCAAAATGGGTTTCGACAAAATGTCTTTCGGCAAAATGTCCGGGTACCTTTGCTGGGTGGTTCACTAAAAACAAAAAAGTTTTATTAGTCAATAGTTTCTATCGATGACGACACCAGGCAGTGGTTAACCAACGGATGCCGTGACATACAGCGACAACACGAGAGAAGAAGAAGAAACCTTGATAACTCAGCATTTCCGCACCACTTAGACACAGGTCTCGCACCTCTTAGTGGTGCGTGCACCCCTGGTTAAGAACCCCTGGCTTATACGATGGCTAGGCTGCTGGTAGATCTACTAAAGTAACGCACTTCATTCAACCACCAGTAGCGACTCTTTTCGTACAAAATTTGTGAAAAATTCATTTTGTTATCTACATTGATTTAATCAAATGGCAATGTTTATCAGCTTCTTTATTGAAACTTGCATTGTTGCAAGAACTAATGCTAGTTTCAATAAAATTCTAAAGTAAACGATGTGAAAATACGTAAAAACTACTGCTCTATTGGGGCATTAGGAAATAGGCCACACCACAGTAAAGGTTAAGTGTTGGTTACCAGTCTGTTTGTATTAAACAATCTTGGTATTTTTAAGAAAAATCAGTATGGCCTATATGTGGTAGATAATTAAGCTATGACATTACATGATCTGAGATCTTTTCGAAGGCCTCCACGTGATCTGCAGACTCAGCTAATGTAAACTTCTTTCCAGCTTTACCTTCAAACTTCGTGTATTTATTTACCAACACCATCGCATCAGTTATCCTATACCAAACAAAAATAAAAACCTGGAGTTGAAATGAAAATCTAAAAAGTGAAGTAAGCTTATTTGGAGTTTTTAGTACCTCTTGGAAAGCTTATATTTCAGGTATGGAAATTTATATTTCGATTTAAAACTTTCCATGGACTGCACTACCCGGTGGTTTCAACACAGTTTACCAATGCCGAAATATACTTAAAAACTGGATAAAAAATAACGAGCTTCACACGTAAAAATGCCATTGTATCAGCATATATGTTACGTTTTTGTTTTGACGAGAAATGAGGTAGCACTAGAGATATTAAATTATGAGCAGGCGGATTGGTTCTTCAAGAAGTAGAAACACTGAACTGTTGACTCTTTTAAATACCGCCATAGTGCTCAAAAAATTACACGGGTAATTATCTCAGTAGAACACTGACAAGAAATTTGTGATGAGTGTATTGCCTATATAATGTAAATCCTGATCTTGAGCGTGAAACTATGGTTGTGAGTCCGTGGTGTTAAAATTATCTGCCGATAAAACATTTATCAGGGACGGATCCAGAAAGTAACCTTAGGGCGGAGGGAGCGATTTCTACACAGCGCAATGATGTGTAGGTCTACATTAATTCGACTTTGCAAGTACACTGTGAATAAAGTTACTTTTTTGTGTTAGCGATTGCGCAGAATTCACCACTGCTTCTTGTAACAATCCTGTCCCAGAATTTTTGTTTGATTTTTGTCAAAATATTATGTCGCTCCAATGAAAATTATTCAAACTGATTTTGGATGTTACACAAAGACACTATTCTAATAAGTGAAGGTACTAAACACATGAGAAAATTAATACTTCAGCATGTTCAAATCCGTATTAACAATCACTGCTATTATGTCACTTACATATCCTCTACTGCAATACTAATTCTATGTTGGTATGCTCGTCGGTGCAAGGCATCTCTGGTGTGAAACATTTCGTACAGGTTTTTGCATTCCTGCAAGTTAAAAAAATGATTGATTGATTAAATGTAGGTATTTTTATCTTGGGATTAAAAAAGGTTCTTTGCAAACTTAATCCTAGCAGTTTCGCATAGTTGTAAATGCTTTGAACCACTGGCACAGGGCCGGTCACCGTGACTGGCAAGTTGAAGTTTGCGTTTGTTAGCTGTTACTTGTTTCATCCACTATACGCCAATAAATTGAGAGTTATGTTTTCAATGCGTTGCTCAAGCGCACATCCCGAGAGTCGAACCAGCGACGCTTGATCTTACCTTTCTTGTTTACAAATTCAGGCACTTAATCAATAACCTATCAGAGCGGACCACTTGGTCGCATTTGTTAGTCGTATACGTATTTCAAACTTAACTCTTTATGAGTCTAGAATACTAAAAGAAAATTAGAACTAAAATCAGCAATGGGAACCATTCAACATTCACCTTGTCTCTCACACATATCTGATAGTCTTTCTTTTATTCTTTCTCTTTGCCATTAATTTTTGTGCAGTCGAGAACCCTCATGTTCTTCATGAACCGAATGTGATCAAAGCTATTTGCTATGCCCAGCTGGTGGCAGTCGCGAGCAAAGTAATCCTACTTGTCAACGTCCACTCCGGTGGGCTTGTTCGCAATAATCTAATCATGAAACAAATTAGAACAATAAGAACAATTAGAATTATTAGAACAATAAGAACAATATGTAGAATTAGAACAATTAGAACAATTCGGAAACTAAAAGCTTGTCGTCTTCTGGTTGTTTAATAGGGTGGCTCGTTTTTGAACTTTTTTTAAAAATTCTCTCCGGGTAGTGGGGAAATGGTGCCAATGAGTGAGAAAACACTCATGAAAAAATTTGAGATTTGTAAAAAATTGTCTTCAGCCTCCTCATGGGGCCCAAAAATAGAAAAATGAGGTCAAAAACGCAATTTTTTTTTAAATAGTTTTTAGTTTGGGTAGATACAATATTGTTTAGATATATCTAAGTAACCTAAGAAAAAAAATTGGCGTCATTTGAACTATTCCTTCAGCTTCCTCACAGCTTCTGAAAATTTCCATTTTGCTGAAAATTTTGCATTTTTGTGGGTGGTTACATGATACATAATTGCGTTAGACATTTTGCCAGCTATAAAACGTCATTGTATTTCTCTTTATAGACCTGCCCTGAGCTGTTGCGTCATTTTTTAATGAAATTGGGTTAATTTGGTAGGAAAAAGTGACGTCCTTTTATTTGAATTTACGTCACTGACGAAGTTTGTAGTTATGTAACCACAAACAAAAATGCGAAATTTTCAGCAAAATGAAAATTTTCAGAAGCTATGAGGAAGCTGAAGGAATAGTTCAAATGACGCCAATTTTTTTTCTTAGGTTGATTAGATATATCTAAACAATATTGTATCTACTCAAATTAAAAATATTTTTGCAAAAAATTGCGTTTTTGACCCCATTTTTCGATTTTTGGGCCCCATGAGGAGGCTGAAGACAATTTTTTACAAATCATAAGTTTTGTCATGAGCGTTTTCTCACTCATTGGCACCATTTCCCCACTACCCCGAGAGAATTAAAAAAAAAAGTTAAAAAACGAGCCACCCTATTGTTTAATCATCTTTAACCAATAAACCATTTTGCCTCAATTTGGTGAAAAACATATTTTAGAAGTCTACTAAATTGTGCTTCCTTTTTAAATTGTGCTCTTGATAGGTATTCCATATCATATTATTTTAATTTTCTTTATTAATGCGTCCTGGACAAAAAAGATACTACTAACCAGAGGCGTTGACAGGGGGGTCTAGGTGGTACTTTTGGACCCGGGCCCGGAATATTTAGGGGCCCCGGATTTTAAAAATACCAGCGACTTCTAACATTAGCAAGATCTTAATATAATCAGATCTAAAGGAATTGCAATCAGAGGTTAAAACAGCCACATCAGCCGTCAGATTGTAAAGTACCGGCCCCTCTTCCGTGTATCGGCCCCACTTCAGCTCTTTGGTGGGAAAATAGCCACTTCAGCCACCAAACAGTAAAATAAGAATTTAGTGTAATCTAGTAGGCTATCATTTTTTTGACTGTTTGAACGTAGAAATTACATTTATCTACAATACAATACATTGTAATAAAATATATTTTTCTTGTATTAGGAACTAGCACAATATCCGTGATCCCTCTTAGACAGTGATTCCCAACCGAGGCTCTTAGAGCCGCATGCGGCTCCAAGCTAGCCTTCTTGCGGCTCTCGTTGACCCCTGAAAATCCCACAAAAAATATAAAAAATCTATTTATAATAATTAGGGCGATTATTTTTTGACTTGTCAAAAAATGTTTTTTGACTATTATCCCAAATTGAAAACCAATGCCTAGAAAAACGCCTCTGTATTTGGATCAACTTACGTATGTGAAGCACTTTTCAGCAAAATGATCAGAATCAGAAATAAATATCGCAATCGGTTGACCGATGACCACCTCAAGCAGCTACTGATGCATACTGCATCCTCTGCAATTGCGCCTCGCTTTGACAAACTTGTTAAAGCTCAAAGCCAATGCCAAGTTGGACATTAAATTGAATTGTGTTATTTTTCTTGTTAGTGTTGCTATTTGTTGGTACATGCTTTCATGCTTTAAAATTTTCGTTATAATTAGTGTTTTCATGCGGCTCCATACGTACTCTGAAGTTTGAAATTTGGCCCCGACACCAAAAAAGGTTGGGAACCACTGCTCTTAGAAATGGTTGGTCAATGGTCAGGCAACCAATTTCATATGCAGTACTGGTATACGCTTCGAAGAAACAAATTTTGGTTTCTAAACAGTAGTCTGCTTTGTAGGATAAATTACTAGTATTTAGTCTACGCTACCCTACAGTGATTTCCCTAACCACAAATATTTAGTGAAATAACCCGAAAAAGAATTTCAAAATAAACAGGCTAATGTTTGGTCAAACTCAAAAACTGAAATGACACAGGTGAGAAGATTTCTATCCCTATTTCTGCACTAAAAATTATACCAAAACCGCTTTTCAGATTTCAGCAATCAGCGAATGTTTGACCTAGGCCCAAAAACTTTTCTCAAATTAAATTGAAAACTTTCTGACCGTCTGCACTAATTTTGTTGTAAATTCTATTCTGGTTACCCTAGAATGACCAGTAAAACATCAATGGAATCGGGAAGTAATACTCTAGCACCATGTGACAAATAAAAGTTCAAAAAAGCAACCACAGGATAATGATATAATGATAGTAAGTTTTGTGCTTTGGGAAATTTTTAAGATTGCGCAAGATTTGTTAAAAAGACTGACACTACAAACAAGAGCAAGCTACTGCATTACAGGCTACCAGCAGCGAAAAGATTGTGATAAGCGCATAGTGGACCTTAGTGGTATGTAGAAAAAATTTAATGTCTTTGAGATTATAGGCTAATGATATAAGTTATATAAATGATATTCCTCTTAATTTTCTGCTTTGAACGGCATGTGTCATCCTCATTTTAACAGCACATCAATAAATGTTTGTACACAACCTTTATATTCATAACATTGTCAATGAAGAGGGCCCAAAAATAAATGGGTACCGGGCCCGAGAAATCCTGTCAACGGCCCTGCTACAAGCTACATTAGTCGATGTACCAGCACGTCCATAAACGAGAAAAGTGGCAAAACTTTAAAAAGCCGTTTTAGGCGAGTCATACTGAGCGTAAGAACTTTATTGCCAGTGGGCTATACCTGCGTAAAAAATAAACTGCGCAGTATTTTAAGGAGTTTTTTATATTAGCAATCAACTCTGTGCTGCTGCTAGTTATTGTAATGTGTAGCGTTAGTGGAATCAGTTAATTGTTACAAAAACTGCATCGACACATTAATGCTTTGAACACCTGATAGAGAAAACCTTTGTCTTGCTTTCTCCCTTTATATTTCCAGGTCTCTTCACTTTGATTCTGCAACAAATTATTTCAAAACATTAAAAATCTAAAGTTTCACCTTTGAATTGTATATTAATATGAACTTTTTTTTTGGTTGTGCAAACGTTTCTGTAGGTCCTTGCCATAATTTATAAAGTGCTGCTACTCAAATATTTAACAGATTTTTTAACAAGATTTAGCCAAAGAAATGCGGTTTAAGGTTGAATATGGTTGAATGAAAAACGTATCGATTCCACAACTACCGAGAAATCTAAAACAGACACTCATCACTCTCAAAATGAAAAATAAATAGATTTCTTATCTCACAACATCTGTATGTACGTGAATATTAAAATACTTGATGTTGAATGATATCCGTACGGTATCAAAAAAGAATTACAAGAATCAATAAAAAAAAACACATAAACTTTAACATTCTAATCCAGACAGCAAATCAGTCGTTTTTTACATTGATTTAACGTCTCCAGACTGAGATGTTGAATCGATGTAAAAAACGACTGATTTGCTATCTGAGAATTAATGCATATTCACCTTCGGAGGATCAACTTCAGGTATTGGTCCATTAATCAATTCCTTAATGAAAATTGCATTACGACACTGGGTGACGTCAGACTCGTCTCCTTCAGATTTAAGAAGCTTCTCGAACTCTTCTCTTACTTTTTGATTTTCTTGAAGAAGTCGGTCAAACATCAAGCAAGAACGTTTCTCGTGCTGTAAGTTGATAACAATTATTCAAAACAAAGTCATCGATCTTATTATTATTATCATTATTGTTATTATTATCATTTATTATAATTATTATTTTTATTATTATTATTATTATTAATATTATTACTATTATTATTATTATTATACTATTATTATTATTCGTGATTATTTGTCTATGAAGAAAGATAAGCATCTGAATTTTTACACAGTTTGTCTTGTCATAACTTGTCTTCGCATTTAACAATTAAGTTTTATAGTAGAACTGACAGTGTCTGTCATTGTCTACAGATCTCTAAGCTTGCTTGGAATTTCATTCATTAGATTCAACATAATATTCTAGCGTCTCTAAGCTTTTGGTAGAATAAAATAGATTTTCGCAGCCTATTCTGGTTTTTGTATCACGATTGGCAATGTAAAAAAGTGTAATATGAAAAAATAGAGAAAGTCTATCTGTACAAATTGTCTATTCAATCTACATACCAGTACTTACTTTTTTATTTTTTATACTTTTACCCTTTTTTTTCATTTTTGTCAAAAATACGTCGTCATACATGTGCGAGAATGGGCCGTGCCCTGAAAAAAACAACTTTCGTAACTTAAGATAATCAAATGTAGCATCTGGGTAGTATCATGTAAAATAGTTAATCGAATGTCTGTAAGTTTTACAATTGTTTGAAAAAAAAAGATTCAAAATATTTTGCTGTATACTTTCTGTTTCGTTTTAATTTACCATTTCTTTGATCTAAATAAATCCAAAATATATATTTTGCACTTTGCTAATGAGTTAATTCCTAAATTAAAAATGTTCTATTTCAAGTAGAACAAATTAAAAATTATAGGCCTATAAAATCACTAAATCGTAAGCCACAAGATACGTGTTACATGTTAACGTTAATCTTTGGTGCAAACTATTGCATTTTTGGTCAACTAAAGTGCTTAAAATAACCTTCCAATATTTTTAGATTTCTGCTCCGTAAGCTACCACGCTATTGTTGTGTATGGGGCTTGTCCGCTGTGGTAGGAAGTGGTCAGCTGGCTTTTTTGATTGGTAACAATAACGTTCAAAGTAAGCAATGGTTACCACACAAATATTGACCTCTGGACCACAGCTTTTCCAGTCAAAACCTCGTTTTTATTGGCAGAAATTAAACTGTTGTAGCCAACATCGTGGTTTCCATTTATGTTTGGTTTGTATGCGAGTTTTTTTTAATCACCATTGTTAACCAAGTTGTTTGCTCTAGCATCCCGATAGATTACATTTACATCTTTCTTTGCAAATAACATAAAGTATAGAGTAAACCTTGAAAGTGACTAAGTCAAAGATCCTGGGAATGTAGAAAAAGTTTCTATTTGATATTTGATGACAAAAGGTTTTATGTTTTTTCATTTTTGTTTGCATCTAGAAAATCTTTACTTGCAATAATAACCCAGACACTTTATCAGTCCCTTTTTTTGCTTCTGCAAACGTTGAATCAATGTAAAAAGCGACTGATTTTTTGTTAGGGAATACATACCCAAATCATGGCAAAGACCGGCCAATTCCACGCACAGGACATCTTCCTTATTTATTTTACGTTCTGGTTTGCTGGCACGTAAGTGACGAACAAGTTCTCCTGCAAGATGGCAAGTCCTTCAAAGAAATATCATAAATTAAGGTGATCCAACAACTTTGACAGAGAAAGATTTTTGTTGCTGATGTTTTTATGTTTTTTTTACTATTACAAATATTTTCAAACGGGCGTTTACTTACTGTATAACTATGTAGCCTATTCTATTGGATTGAATAACTGGTCACAGCGGTAAACCATAATATCTCCGTGGGAAAATAAAATTCCCGGATCCTTTCGTCTGTATGCAATGACACCGAAAAAGAATACTCTTCTGAAAACGTCTGTTCAAGAATTGCATTTCAAGAAAAAATGCCATCGGCTGTCGGAAAGAGAGCGCAACACCTTACGCGCTAAAATTTGTCACCACAATACAAATTACTGGGATAAAAGACGGAAATTTTGTCTACTGTACAGGGTGATCCGAAAGTAACTCCCTATTCTAAAATCACTGTAATTTATTCTTGAAGTGTAATTTCTCCAATTAATGAATATGAGAAGAAAATATAATGCATGGAATTTTGTTTAAAATTCACCACAAGCTTCTCAAGTCGACCATGAACAGCATCAACTGATTTCACAAGAAACTTTTGCGGGATGGAACTCATAACTTCACGTATTCTCGCTTCAAGTTCTTCCAGATTTTTTGGTTTGGTTGAGTAGACTTGTTCTTTTAACCAACCCCAAAGAAAAATGTCGCATGGTGTTAAATCAGGACTTCTGGCTGGCCATTCGTGTGAACCACGACGCTCCATCCATTTTCCAGGAAATTGGGCATTCAGCCATTCTCGAACAACAATAGCAAAGTGTGGAGGAGCTCCATCTTGCATGAAAATTAAATCTTCAATATTATCCCAAGCACTGATATAATTGGCCAAACTTCATTTTTTAGCATGGTGAGGTACCTTTCGGCATTCATGGTATCATGAAGGATGAACTAATGAACAAATATGGAGCTCCTCCACACTTTGCTATGGTTGTTTGAGAATGGTTGAATGCCCAATTTCCTGGAAAATGGATGATGGGTCGTCGTGGTTCACACGAATGGCCAGCCAGAAGTCCTGATTTAACACCATGCGACATTTTTCTTTGGGTTTTGTTAAAAGAACAAGTCTACGGTACTCAACCAAACCAAAAACTTTAGAAGAACTTGAAGCGAGAATACGTGAAGTTATGAGTTCCATCCCGCGAGAGTTTCTTGTGAAATCAGTTGATGCTGTTCATGGTCGACTTGAGAAGCTTGTGGTGAATGATGGTGGCCATATTGAACTTTAAATAAAATTCCATGCAATATATTTTCTTCTCGTATTCATTAATTGGAGAAATTACACTTCAAGAATAAATTACAGTTATTTTAGAATAGGGAGTTACTTTCGGATCACCCTTGTAGTTGGTAAGCACAAGCAAAACAGTTTTAATAATCGACCAACCTTTCCAACGACAATTCTAAAAATGGCAAAACTGACTTGAGATATTTCAAACCACATAACTTGCATACTGTGACGTAACAGTGATATGCAGTGTGTAGTAATTCCAGCACCAGGTAAATTTGGCTTACGCAAGATTTCGCAATTCAAGATTTAAGATGATGAAATATTTCACAGGTGTTATAAAGATGATGACATCTCTGCTCATTTTTAGTAATATTCCATTACGTAAGACGCCAGGTTAAGCAGACCTTAACGGTTTTATGTGACGTTTGATTTGGAGAGCGATTGTCTGTAACAATAACTACGATTATCCAAAATACACAAGAATTTCAAACCCAAGTGAATTTAATAAATGTTGATCAGTCTACGACAATCTAAAAGTTTGGTTTATCTCAACGTTGCGTTTGCCATAACTACCTACTATACACGGTTACTCAAATTTGAATGTAAAACCATTTGATAATTACACCAGCATTCATGATGATGATGATTATGTGCCTGATCTGATACAGACGTTGGCGATCATGGTCTTCCAAACTTCTCTGTCATTTGCCATTCGTATAAAATCGTTCGTTTTAACTGTTGTGTTTGTGGCCCATTGATTCAAGCTGTTTAAATAAGTTAATCTTTGTCGACCTCTGCTTCTTTTTCCTGTATCATCCCCAATAGAGCTAACTTTTCCAAATCTCCATGTCTGTGAATATGACCTACAAATTGCATCTGACGCCTTCTAACTGTTGTTATAATCTCCTTTCTGCATTTGCCAATTTCATAACTTCGTCATTACTCTTCTTTTCAGTCCAAGATATCCTCAACATCCTTCTGAGAAACCACATCTCAGCAGCCTCTAGTCTTTTCTTCATATCTTTACTTATTGTCCAGCATTCACATCCGTAGGTTAGAATTGATTCTTCATATGCTTTTAAAACTTTAATTTTGGTCTTTATTGTCATGTTGCGATTCCTGAAGACTGTGCTCATTTTACTGAAAGTATCCTTTGCTATGGCGATTCTCTTTTTAATTTCAGTGTCACTTTTGCCATCGGAAGTTATAATATATCCAAGATATTTAAATTTATCAACTTGTTTCACTGTAACACCATTGAGTGTTAGGTTGCAATTTGGATAAGTTTTCTTTTTTGATACCGTCATGCATTCTGTTTTTCTTGAATTTAACTCTAAACCCATTGCTTTACTGTTATTGACAACAGAATTTAATAAGTCCTGTAGATTGTTTGCAGATTCTGCTATCAAGACTGTATCATCAGCGTATCTCAAGTTTGTTATATTTTGTCCTCCAACCTTTACTCCATTCATATTTTCGATGTCTCTCAAAATCATCTCACTGTAAACGTTGAAAAGATCTGGAGATAGGACACATCCTTGTCTGACGCCACGTTGTATCGATTTGAATTCGCTAAGATCGTTATTTATACGTATTGCAGCCGTTTGTTCCCAATAGAGGTTTCGTATGACTCTGAGGTCTTTACCGTCGATATCTAAAGAATGCAGTATATGGAATAATTTGGCATGTTGAACCTTATCAAAAGCTTTAGAAAAGTCTATGAAACATAGATAAAGATCCTTGTTCTTTTCTATACATCTCTCTGTTAACATTTTTAATGTAAAAATTCCATTTCTGGTCCCTTTGTCTGGGACAAATCCAAACTGTGCTGTTGAAATTTCCGGTTTTAGTTTTGGTCTCAATCTCATCATCACGATTCGGAGTAGGATCTTTGTTAGGTGACTCATAAGGCTAATTGTTCTGTGGAGTGAGCATTCTGTTGCTCCGGTTTTCTTTGGTAAAGTTATGAATATGGAACGTACCATATCACTAGGGATGTTTCCGGTGTCATAAATATGATTTAAGATCTCAGTGGTTAGGTCTAAACCCCACTCATCTAAAGCTTCGATAATTTCAACTGAGATATTATCTGGTCCAACTGCTCTTCCATGTTTTGTTTTGTTCATAGCGATTCTTACTTCTTCTTTCATAATAGCAGGACCTTCCATGGGTTTGGAGATGCCTGGCTTGTTTCCGCGTTCGTCGAAAAACAGCTCTTCAATGTATTCACACCAACGCTGCAGAATATCTTTTTGGTCCATCAGAATAGTTCCATCATTTGCCTTGATGCATCCTGCTTGTGAGCAATACCTCTTCTTCCCTGTTACCTCTTTCACCTTCTTGTGTATATATTTACTGTCTTTGATTTTAACATTTTCGATTTCTTCACATTGAGTATTTATCCAGGTTTCTTTAGCATCAACACACATCTTTTTTATTTTCTTGTTCAAAATTTTGTATCTTTGTTTATTATTCTTTGCTTTTCTTCTTTCTTCCATGAGGTCAAGAATTTCAGATGTCATCCATTTCTTTTGTTTCTCAGTTTTGACTAGTGGTATGAACTCTTCCAGTGATTCCGACACGCTATTTTTAAATTGTTCCAGTATTTTATCTGTTGTTGTTAGCCTTTCAAGCGACTCGTATTTGTTTTTGACTGAGACGGAAAATTCATACTGCATTCATACTGTTCCTATAAGTTTTAGCCATTCGACTCTCATCAACCTTGGTTTGTTTTTGCGCATTGTCATCATTATTTTGTCATAGTAGTTAGGTTCGTGTAGTTTAGTTTAAATATAATTTAAATTTGCCTATAAATATTTTACGCAGCCAGTTAATATTTACGCAGTATTCTACCAGTTAGTTTTGGCAGTTAGTCTTGGTCAGTATCTTAGGCTACTGCAGATTCATTTATTTATTTATTTAGTGACAGTTTTTAGGTTTTGCTTTCTTATGTTTGTTTTTTAGGCACTAAAGATGCTCTAAAGTTAGAGCGAAATGCATATGCCAATAGGGCTCTGCTGATTTTCCATGTATTTTGTAATAAAGAATGTTCCTATAAGTTTGTTGTAAAAGTGAGAAGGTTACCTTTTGTAACTTTAAGACAATTTTATGTTTGAATTTAATTAGAAAAAATTGACAATAAAAATGACTATTTTCTGCCTTGCTAAACTACTTTAAGTAGGCTACCTCAACTGTACAGCATCAAATATGGTTATAACTACCGGCACAAAGTCTTTTTTGAACATCATTGAATTCGGGTTTGATGGAAATCGGACTATTTCGTCTGATATACCGAACGCAAATGCAATTACTCGAATCAGTGTGATTCATGCCGCGTTACAAGACACGCAACAGAATTGCTTTTTATCAAGTTTTTATTCTGAATTTGATTCTTTTGACATACATCATACGATGTTGTTCCAACTTCTTACCCAATTGAATGCTCAAATCTGTTGTGGGAGGCTCCTGGAAAAAGAAAGTAATTTCCTCCGAGTTGCTTGATGTTTCGGAGTCTTTGGAATTGAGGAGTGTTTATGACTTTAGCCAGAAGAGGATGGAGCTCAATGTGTTTGTGAATAGGATCATGAAAAGTCTAAACAGAAAACAATCATATGTTGTACTGAATTTTTTGCATCTAACCAGTAGCGCTTACAAGGGGCTCCAAGGGGTACTTTTAGACCTGGAAACAAGATGATTGTAGGGGCCGATAATCTTTCCAAGGGGCCAAGTAACTTGAAGAAACCATTTCCTATTATTTGCATACAATGCGTTTTTCTTTGAAGTGTCTTGATTTGGGCCGCGAGGGTATCATTGATACTAATTATCCTCTCAAACTTGCATCTAACTGTTTTTTACCTTAACTTATATCAAGAAAGCAATTTCAGATTGCGTGTGAAGATACAACCGTGTAGCATTATCAACACTGATGTGAACTAAAACATTGAGCCATTAGCATTTCCTGTCCCTCATCAAATTTAACAGTTCAACTAAATGTACTCTAGTCTCTTGCTCTAATTGATGAAAAAGAGTTTTTGCCTGTAGACCCCTTTCCTAATGCCATAGTTTGGTTTCCAAAAAAAATAATAATGATAAAATGTAAAAACGATGACGACCTTACATTTTATCAGTTTGCAAGCTATAAAAATGAGTTAAATTGCAGCATCAACAATCATTGCCTCAATGCTCGTAACCAAACTATCTTGCTACATTTTTTGACAGGTTGCTCATGTAAGATTACCATCGGTATCTTTTGGACAACACTGCAAGAAATTCGTCATCTGTCATTTTGTGACGAATAGCTAAAAGACATGGCAAAATGCTTGCAGCAACCTTACCCGCCTTTTTTTTCTTCTTCTTCTGAATAGTCCGTTGTGCACTGTCTTGGTATTTCAGTACTCACTTTTACGCTACAACCTTAACACAGAGTGGCCACTTTAAACAGATTAATTCCCAATAAGATCCCACTGACAGCAATGGGAACATGTTTAAATGCCTACCTTGACACAGCAACCAACGACTCGTGCTTGTTTTCCAAACCACTGGACAATCTCTTAAATTTTGTGGAGATGAAAAATGTGAACTTTATCGCTAAAAAGCTGTTTCTGCTTTGTATTCGATGGACACCAGATTCAAACCAAACCCTCCTCACTAAAGTGTTTGTTTTTTTCATATGAGCAGCATATCAAATCAACTCAAAGCACATTTGTTGATTGTGCGATTCTTTATTCTCGGACTGAGAAAGCTTTTTAGAGCAGTTTTGCATACTTGTAGAGCAGGGGTCGGCAACCTTTTTGTAACAGTGGGCCAAAGCCAAACTTTACATGATCTTGGCGGGCCGTAGCCCTGATCTTGGCGGGCCGTAACTAATACCAGTTTGATAGATTCAGATTTATAACTTCAAGGCGTTGACGTAATGCCTCCAGAATATCGGCTCCTGTGATAATACAGTACCCTTGACAGAAATTAGCTGAACAAATTCTTCAACATCAAAATGTGTGTTTACTCCACGCACAAATACTGCCAGGTCACCTGCAGGCCTTTGTTCGTGTCTGTGCTCTCATCTATTGCCATTGAGAAAAACTGTAGATATACAACAACCTTTTTGCTAGATTTTACGTTTTCAGATATGTCTTCTTTTCGTCGAGTTACGGTTCTTGCTGAAAAACTTACTTATCGGTTGAATACTGAATAGTTTTTTTTTTCTCTAGACATATTGTTGTTTGGCGTGATATGTTTACAAATGCTACAATATTTTTTCAATAACATCCATCATACATCTTTTTTCCTAAATTTGCCTTCAATATTCGATTTCTTGTTTTTTGCTATGATTTGTGCTACCTTTGTAGCCAGCAAAAGAATTTTCTGATTTATTGGTTTTCCTTTGTAACAAATAAATTTGCTGTTTTAGGCTATTTTTGAGTAGATTAACTTTGCTTTTCCTTGTATGACCCATTAACTTGGAAAAAATAATATGTTTTGTATCATAATGGCGCTTTATGTTGAGTTCCTTGTTTACAAAAACAGAAACGCTGCAAATCAAAAACGTGGGGCTACCAAAATGGTTAATAAAAAAATGTACTTGTTCTCCCATTTACCACTGACCGGGCCAAATATTACTATAATTCGTAAAGGTGCTGCGGGCTGGATAATTTTTCTTGGCGGGCCGGATCCGGCCCGCGGGCCGTAGGTTGCCGACCCCTGGACCCTCTACAATGTATTTTAGAGGCTTTGATTGATTGCGCTTCAGTAGACTTCAGTTGTCGGCTGCATAGCCGAGTGGTGAGAGCGCTGGAACGGCAATCGAAAGGGCGCCGCTTCGACACCGCTCAAGAACATGCGGCTGTGTCTTTGGCAGGACACTTAAAGGCATGCTTGAAGGTGGACACAAAGATTGGCTCCCTTGCCTTCCCATCCATTTAATCTAAATCTTCAAGCACCAGATGCAACAAGTAGATAGTAAGTCCGGATGCAACAAGTAGATTTTCAGTGTAGTCAACATCGATACCTGAGTATGGCTAGCTAGGGTGGTTAAGGAATAGACACTTGGCCAAAACGGAAAGTATTCTTTTGAGGGATATGACCTTGTAAGTATCTTTTGGATAGTCATCGCAAACTGAGCATATTTCGGCTCCATGATTCTTGTGAGGCTGGGAAGTAGAACTCGTCTTTGACACTGAAGCAGACATCTGAGAATATTTTATAAAACGAAACCAACATGAGTCAACCCATCCAAGTAAATTAAATATATTCTTCCCGTATTCGGTTTAAATTTAAACAAAAATTTCAATCTAACTGGAACAAGTAAATGAGAAGAAACTAGTCTAAATTCTTTTCTGATTGTGCATAATTTCAAATAAAAAAAAAGGTATAACTTCTGATAGACTGGCGGACAAATGGTTTGCTTTACATTGCAACCTTAAGGCTTAAGACACATCAAACAAACGGATCAAAACGGCATAAATCCTTCATCTTACTTTTTTCTTTTCTGCAGGCTCTCCTGTTGTTGAAAAGCTGTTCAATTTTGTCTGTGGCATGGGGCAGAAAGAAATGATCATGTGGCCACTACAATCACAGTGCTGTAATTATAAAGCAATGTAAAATAAAATTGGAAATTGGAAATTAAGGAAATTCTTCCTGGTGCAAAGGTGGGATTTGCAAACTGAGTTTAGAGTTCATCGAAGAATGTATCGGGTATGATAAGCCAGGCTACTCACGATTGTGGTGATCTGACTCAATGATACTAATTCATTGTTGCCTTACTTCAGGGGTGCCCAACACGTCCATCGTCTCAACTGGTCGATCGCGTCGGATTATGCGTGGTCAATATTCCTAAAAAGAGCGTTTTTCAATCAATATTCCTGAGAGAAAATTTGTCCATCAACCCATAATTTAGCCTACAATTACAATAGCAATACAATCAGGGCTTTAGTATTTATTAATACAAAATACCTGTCATACAGGCCTGCCAACTGAACCACATTATGACGGGACAAGTACACACATTCCAAGTGTCAAAATTAACGCATTCCAAGTGTAAAAATTAACGTAGGCTAACAACAGGACACAGGTTCTACTTTCCAGTTTGTTTGTCGCTTGCGTGAAAAGAGCAGCCTAGCTGCCCCGATAGCTCAATTGGTTAGCGCGTCACTTCTGGAATGAAGAAACTTCAACATCAATAGCGGCGCTGGTTCGACTCTCGGGGTGTGCGCTTGAGCAACGCACGTTAAGGACTGCTCTCCATTCAGCGGCATCTAATGGATAGAGTAATTCCCCGGCAACAAGACTTCAACAATCGGATCTCGGTGACCGGGCCTACATCAGTGATTCAAAGCCTCTACAAGTATGCGAAACTGCCAGGATTAAGCTCTGCAAGAAGCTTTCCCAGTCCGAGGATAAAGATTCAATCAATCAATGTTTACGAGGGTTGTTACGTGCATTTATTGCAACCTAGCCTAATTTGAAACATGAATATATTGCTCAATGCTGACGATAAATGTGGGATGAATGTAAATCCATTTACAGTAAAGATGTCACAGGAAAAAATTGCTTAGTGAATTTAGCGCACCGACTGTCGATCACTAGTAATTAAGAGTTTTTTTAGTCGATCACAATCGATGAGAAGTTGGCCATTCCTCCTTTACTTGATTAGGCTACCATTCAGAGACTGTTTACAAAAGTATTTGAAAAATGCCTGTTTGACCAAATGCACAAATATCTAGCAAAAAAAGACCTTATTACACCTCACCAATTTGGTTTTAGGCCAGAGTATTCCACTTCACTTGCTGTTTCAAACATTTGTGATGACATTTTAGCAAATCTTGATAACAAAAAAACCACCTGTTCGGTATTTCTTGATCTTGCTAAGGCTTTTGATACAGTCGACCATACTATTCTCATTAAAAAAATAGAAAAATATGGATTTCGAGGCCATTCCCAACAGTTGTTAAAAAGTTACATCAGCAACCGTCAACAATACACAGTTGTTAATGGTGTTCCGTCCACTTCTAGAAAAGTTACCTGTGGAGTTCCCCAGGGTTCAACATTAGGACCTCTCCTCTTTTTGTTGTATGTAAATGATCTGCCAAACTCAACAAAAATGACTGTTAAATTATTTGCTGACGACACAAATCTAATGATGGCAGACAAATGTGAGAATGACTTACAACAAAATGTGAACACAGAACTCGAAAAGGTTCTCACTTGGATGAAACTTAACAGGTTATCAATAAATTTTACAAAAACAGAATACATGCTTATTACAAACAAAAAACAAATAAGAAATGTTAACATTAAGATTGGGAGTAAACCAATTCAGCAAAAAGATCAAATCAAGTACCTTGGTGTCTATATTGATAATAAGTTAACGTGGAAACACCACATAGAACAAGTCTGTGGGAAAGTCGCAAAGGGTTCTTGGGCACTATTAAAACTGAGAGATTATGTGAATTCAGACACATTGACAACCGTTTATTATACTTTAATTTACTCCCACCTTCAATATTGCATTACTAGCTGGGGTAAAGCTTGCAACAAAGTTCTAGACCCTCTCAGAAAAATGCAAAAAAGAATAATAAGAATAATCACAAAAAGCGATTATAGAGCCCATACCAGTCCATTATTTTTTAAAATGAATATCTTAAAGCTGGAAGACATATGTACACTGGAAGTAAAAAAACACATGTTCAGAGTCTGCATGAACTTGTACCCTTCTGCCTACTGTGCATTGTTCACAAGTTCTTCACTCATCCACAACCATAACACTAGATATCAAGCAAACAATAATTATTTTGTTAAACGCACTAATACAGAATTTGGCAAAAAATCCATACAAGTATTTGGACCAGTGGTGTGGTCAGAGGTTCCAAGCAATCTCAAAAAGTTATCTTTTTATGATTTCAAAAAACATAGCAAAGCATCAGCTTTGCAAAGTTATGATACTTGATAAGTGGGTCTTCATTTGGCCTAAGCTCTTACATTCAACAATGTCTATTGTCATGGTGTCCAGTGTCCACTGATTTTCATGATTACTATTTGTTGGAAAATCTCGCACACAATTTTATGAAGCTGACAATTAATTGTAAGCTACTAGTCGAAGTATTAGTCTTGTTTGTGTTTTCTTTTTTGATTGTAACCAATTTGGTTAAATTGTTGATTAGTTTCATAACTCAAATTATTCTTTCCAGGGTGGCAACTGACTAGTTGACCGTATGGTCGTTTCGTTGTCTCCCTATCAATAACAAAACCTAAACATTGTATGTATTATTGTTTTATGTCACTTTTGTGTTTTGTTTTTTGATAAATAAACGATTGATTGATTGATTGATTGATTGATTGATTTGCGTGGTCGTGCATACATTGATCATTATCAATTTTAGCATTTTTAGCCACAAGCTAGTGTCACTTCTTTACCACTTGCACTTAGGCCTATCGCCTATTACCACCTCCTTTAATAAATAAATTCTAGTTCACAAAAAAAAGCTTTGCGAGGCTCATTTCTAAAGTTGACATCTCTGTTCAGTCGATTTCAATTCTCGGTGACTCTGTAAATCTTTTCTTTCCACAGCTCACGATTCCTCGCAACTTCCTTTAACTCTTCCATGCCCATCCCGCTGTCTTTCTTTTCTGCATTGAGCCATTTCCTTTTGGGATGACCTTTCCTCCTCTTCTGCTGATCAAACCAAGCATATGTCTTTTTCATATGTCAAGGAATAACCTATCAAGGCTTTGTCAGTCCGAAAATAAAGATTCAAAAACCAAACCAGCCACTTTAAAGTAACAGCTTTTGTAAGCGCCTGTAAGCTAAAGCATGCACCAATCAGAAGCTGCGTTGTCTGTGACGTCAATAGAAGTAGAACAGAGAAAAAATAGTTTTGACAGAGCACTAATCAACTCTCTAACTGAATGTTAGAAATGTCACAATTGGACGATAATTACTTAAACCATGTTCTGTTTGGTGCATGCTTTTAACAACCTCTTACAAAAATGCATTTAGCGCGAGTAATGGTTTTCATATAATGGTTTAAAATCTCGCAAGTTTTATTTACCAGTTCCATAAAAAGACAAAGTCAATTGCAAAAATGCGGAAAAGTGTAGTTGTAAAATTGCTGCGAACAAACTGCAGTAGGCTATATGCGTTAATTTCTATTATTGACATGTCAGCAAGCTGTGCTTTGAATCTTTATTTTAGTAGTATCTTCTATACTTTATGAATTTTAAATATATACCCACCACAGATGACACCATCCAAATAATATGACAAAAAATAAGGGTGCCAGAACTTTGTGACGAAGTTTTGGGTCGAAATGTCCCCAGCCTTTTCTTGCAGCATGGACAATAGTGCCCCACTTCTTTCAAACTGTCAAACAGAAACGGTAACCATCAACAAATTAGGCTGACACAATACAACAAACAACACCAATAATAAGCATTTGGTTTATAACTAGGCTACTTTTAGTCACTGTGGAAACAACATCGTTGCAAGTGGAACAAAACACTCGATCAGTTGACAATTTTGTGAAAGGGTCAACTTCGGGTCGTGTTACAACCACGACTCTATGGACTGAGGCTCCTGGTGTTGGACTGAGCGCCATCAGTTGTGCTTGCTCTGTTGGAATATGAACTTTGAAATTAGTTTCCGTAGAAGTATTGGGCTGCAAAAACGCTGTTTGAACGTCCGTCTGGTGGTTTTCAGAAGCATCAAGGATTTTGTATTGTTCTGTCATTTTTGACGCCGAATCGACAAGTTTTGGGATGTTTCCAGTGTTCATTTTACTCAGCAGTGCGATAAAATTATTTTTAATTCTTTACTTTTTGAAACTGCAAAAACGCTTCTAGAATTGATGCATCATTAAAAAAAATACACTTACGTATCGTAAACGTTGCGCTTGGATCTTGTTGCAAGCTTCTGTTAAACTTAGAATAAAGAGAAAAGATTAGAAAAACAGGCTTGTGTATATTATAGCCTATAGTACCATTACATATGCTGTAGCATGTCTAGACCTCTATTTTCTTATGCCTATAAATTTGAGTAAATCTCGTGCTCTGCGGCTCAGAAGACATTTCTGCGATATTCAAGTTTACGATTTAGAAATTATGAGACTAAGTAATCAGTTAAAACCTGAATGAGGCAGTTTACTAAGCATTTAGTTCCATAAAATGATACGTTCTGGTGAAAACTAAGCCAAGCCATCAGTAGCCAAATTATTGCTGATACGTCTGCACTCAGAACATACTCAGTGTTTTCAATTAGAAAGTATTGACGTTTTTGGTATTTCTAATTTTTACAATTGTACAGTAAATCTAATTTGATTGCGTGAACCTACTGTATATTTGAAACAAAATGACGATGAAAAAAACTTTGCTTCAACCAAATGTAAATCTTCGCTACTTAAAAAAACATACCCAAACGCAACTGGCACTTACTAGTTCAAGCTATTAGCTGCGCCCTGCAAGTATAATGTTATGACAGCAAATCATATCTGACTATAATGTAGTGTTGGGCAGTTTTAAAATATTTCCAATTTTGGCTTATTGGATTTAGAAACTAGTAACCTACAGTGCTCACAATAGGTTGCATTCATACATTATTTGTTATCCAACAATAAGTCACTCTATCAGCCTGTGAAATCAATTTGCTTATTTATTTCCTTCTGCTATTTTAACTTAATTAGATAAAAAAAATAACTTAAGTTTAACTTTTTTTTATTACACAAAGGAATATAACATAATTAAAATGAATTTAAACATTTTTGCTACACACCGAAAACGTTTGAGTTTATTTAATTTATTTTAATTATATCATATTCCTTTGTGTGATAAAATATGTTAAACCCGTTGAAGTTACTTTGTCTGTCTATGGTTCAACAAAGCGAAGTCTCTACAAAAGCTTTATTATAACTTGCTTGCTGTTTCCTACCGATATTAGTCTTATCTGAATTACAGGATACTACACGGAAGTTGAGAGAGACTCCATGCTGAGTGTGAACACTGCTACAAAGGCAAACGTTTTCACAACTTTAATGGAAATTCTAGGCCCTCTAGGTTATTAAACATGATAAAAGTCCATCACGGAAAAAAAGGTTTAGCATTATTAACCAACTTGCTATCATTTGCATTTCGAATCCTTTGCAGTTGATTATCACGAGGTAGATTTGTGATTTCTGCTATTAGTTTGGTTTCTAGGTGATGAGACTTAAAACTTGGGCCAATGCTCTGTACGAATACGCAGTGATGAAATATGGTTGTCAAAAATATTACGAAATATTACCAAATTGTCAATGGTGTTGTGGGGTTACAAGACAGATTCAATTGTATGCTTTTGTGGCAACAAGCCCCAAACGGTATACTATCTTCTTGTGTGCCTTCAACTTAGCCTACTAGTCAATGCAACGAGTGGGACCTTTCAGCATACAGCACAACTATGCCACAAAAGATGCTTCAATTTGAGAAGCATCAATCAAATTTAAACATTTCAATAAAAGAAGACGCGTACATTAACGCTTACATAATTTACTAAGAGTGAAAATTCAGCAACAAATTTTCTTGTCAAAAATTTTGACACCAGCAAGTACAAGCAACAATGACTCGACGCGTCTTCGTAGCCAACCGGTTTTCGTTTTTTAAAAACAACAGATGTCATGATGGTTTGTGTGACTTATCAGTCAGCATATATGGAAAATTTGAAACGACAGAATAAAGTATCAATCATTGCAATGTTTTTTAACCTGCACAGTGCACACAATAGCGGTTCCAGGGAGGGACGTAAGCCACAAAACCGAGAAACATCATTTCAATTTTATTTCGTTTGTTTCATAATTTTTTTGTTTGCATCCCTCGTTGAATTATATTTCATGATGTTCGGTCCTCAAATCTAGACATTTCTAAGAAAAATGCACTATATTTAAAGAGTACGCGATAGCGTTATCTTTTAGTGTCGGACCCCTTGTTCCAGTTACGGGCTATTGCATTTCGATTCAAATGGTTTTGATTGGTCAAAGATTCCAATGACTATTTTGGGTGGTAGCGCTGGATTTGGGTCCACCATTATACATACAAACACACTACACAAGTAACGCAGCTTACGTTAAGAGAAAACCACTTTTTGCTTGAGTTGTTTTTAAAGGCACACTAAATGTAATTTTCAAACGGGAATTAAGCATTAAAATGTGTAAACTGAACACTCAAGAATACATTTCATAAAAAATTACTGAAAAAAAATTGTTTTCAATGGCGCTGGCAAGGCGCAAAGTCCAGTGTTTCCTTTATTTTTTGCAAACTAACCAAGAAGTGGAAAAACTGCTCGAGAATTACGTCACAAGCGACTCCAGTGGCATTATCAAAAGTGTTTTCCCGCGTTGGGTTGGAAAGTTCAAACGTGTTGTGTTCCAAGAATTTTCACATTGATTCAAGGCCTGGAAACGTTGAATCCATGTAAAAAATGCTAATTACTCCACGCCTTCTGAATTGCCTAACTGAATTTGTTTCACATGCCTTTGTGGAGTTTGCCTTCAAAAATTTTTTTTTACATTTTCACTTTACATTGATTGAAGGCCTGAATACGTTGAATCTATGTAAAAGAGGCTGATTTACAGTTTGAAGAACAAGATCTGCCATTTGAAACTCACGCAGTAAAAACTCTTGCCCGATCAGCTGATTGTTGGTCGTTTGTGGCGTAGACTGTATGATCGCACGCTTCGCTGCTCAAGCCCATTCCGGTTTTGAAGCCTCTGACAAAAGCACGCGCGCAATGGTGGTCAGACCGCAATGGGGCCAAAAATTTTTTCAAAATCGTTTAAACACAAAGAACGTGGAAAATCGCCAAGTCAAGTTTTTCCTTTAGTATGACTTTAAGCCGTTGAGATAGTAATTTCTTGTATGGATTCCGGTTGTAGTAACCTGAGAATCGTCAAAGAGGTATAGTTTGATGGTTTATCTCTGAATAATAAAGACAAGCTAAAGAAATGGATTTCGGCAATGAAATTCAAAGACTCACCTATTAACAAGCACTGCCGTGTGTGCAACGATTATTTTCTGGCCAGCGATTACCAATGTGATCTACGAGCAGAGCTACAAAGTACCAAACCCAAACACCTGCCCAACCCTAAAGCTGTTCTTTCTATCATTAGTTTTTAAAATTTTTAAAAGTCACTGCGAACGCAGTGCCCACAAAACTTGATCGACCTTGGTCCGCATGTCTAAGTACGAACGGGCGTTTGAATAGCAAAGCAAAAAATGAAAAAGACGTTGAAACAGGCCAGTAGGACAGTAAAACATCAGTAGGGTATAGACAACTCGAAACACATACTTTTGATTCATATAAATCACTTGGTTGAAGCCAATTCCTATCCTGTATTTTTCCTAATTCACCAGGCAGTGGGTCAACAACTGAAATCTATTAAGCCAACTCATGACCCTAAACCACCTATCCCTGCAGAACCTAAACTTTTTAGCCATGTAAAAGTCTCAAATGCTGAGCAAAAATCCCTAAGTTGTTGTCCATTTTCTTCCACTTTATTACTAAACAATCACTAAAAAAAATTAAATTTGACGCTTCAGGGCCCTTTAAGGTATTTTTTCAATGGTTTAAAAACACTAGCCCACATATACAGTAGGCTACTTTTTATACGAGGGTATACTTGCTATATGTGTCCAATGTCCATATTGTACAGTAGCTTACTTGATAAGTAATGCACGTATAATTGAATATCCATGAATCAACGTGTGTATGTGCGTATAGTGTAACCTAAATCAAATCATTTTTGAGCCTAAAAGCACTCGAAAAACGACTAAAATTTAATTAAACTTGTGAAATGTTTTTGGGGAGTAGGCCTAGCCTAAGCCCCATACTTTCTGCTAAACTACTTGCTTCTTTGACATAGACAGATTAAACCAAGCAACCACACGGCATTTAACATCATACGTGAGAGTGAATATAAACTATAAACGATGAACGTTTTCGGCCATACTCAAGTTAGCCCTTCTCAAGTAACGAATTTCGTCTATCAAGCAAGATATATTTTATTCAAGAGTAAAACATATAAAGGTGTATTTGATAAATATTTAATTTTACACATTTCAGCGGGCTCCAGAAACAAAGTAGGCTCTGTTTGATAACATGCTGTTTAAGTAAACTTGCTTTCAATTGTTAAATAAAGTTGAGTTTAAAGTTAGGTTGTTCGTAGGGATAGGTATTGCAAAATACCTGAAGTGGCACAAGTGGTTTGTTAGCTTTTGCTTTTTGTTCTGTAAACTGCCCAGTCTGAAATGCGCATGCCAACTTCGATACCTAGCATATCAATGCTAATTTATATGTTGCTTTTTTTAGGAATCGCATTTCAAATAAATACGTTTTAGCTAAAGTCCAACATCGGCAACAAAACACACAGGCGCCTACTGTATGAACACATTTAACAAAACTTTGCACTTTCACACCGTACGATCATGTTCCGTCACATGCGTATCCAGGACGAAAGCAAAAGTAAACTGCCATGCTACGTCAGCGATATTGGCCAGTGAGCTAGTGAAGAAAATAGCTTTTGTAATTTGAACGCAGTTACTTTGTTTCACAATCGTCAATGCCGTCTAAAGAGCGATATGGCTTCCAAGACAAATCAATGGATATACTTATCTTCTGTTTCAGACTACCTATTAGGCTAATTACAAGTTAGATGAACTCAATCAATCTTTTCCTAATTTTTCAAAAAACAGCAAAAAAATTGCAGAAACATAGTCATGTGTAATACGGAATTAAGGTACTAGCCTAGGCAATTAAGCGTCATGTAATTTTGCCTTTCCTGTGTCATTTTTTCGATTTTTGTGTTTGTAGGCCTACTGTAGATCAGATCTGTCATTTCAATTTCTGAAAAACATCAGTCAGGTGGTTAGCTACTTGAAAAGGGCTAACATGAGTATAGCCGAAAACGTTCGTATATTTTTTGTTTATTTTCATGTACTATGTTAAATGTCGTCTGGTTGTTACGTTTTATTTGTTTATGGTTAAAAATAATCACCTCTCTACCAAAATTAAATTCTATAAACCATTTTAACCTTCGTGTTCATGATATTTGGACATCTTTTTCTGCATGAAAAACTCTTGGAAACACCTCGCATGTCACAAATGTGTAATTTGAACTCAAAGAACAGCTTGCCACTATTAATCTGGTTGTGTGTTTACATTTTTAACCTATCAATGTAAAACTGGTTCATAACCTAGTTTTGAAGCACGGTGAGCTCGAAAACTGTTCGTAGTGGCAACAAAAGGCTGAAAGTTTATTATTAACATTCAGGCGATATATAAAACATTCGATCCAATAAGAGATACAATAAAGCAGTGACGTAGCTAGAAAGACAATTTTAAAGGGGCAAAAGCAACTATTGAGTAGAGCTAACGTCATTCAACATGAATTGTAATGTAATGATATTAAAACGTATAATCGAATTAAAACATTTTTTAGGGGCAAGATAAAAATTTTTGGGCGATTGCCCTCAAGAGCCACTGTGGCTACTTCCCTGCAATGAAGCTCAGCGTTTTCGCTTGGAAAGCAGAGTCATCTGACAATAGCATGAAATGAAGCAATGTAATTTTGTAAAGCTGACCTGGTGGAGGATGAAAAGTGATTTAGGTCTATAATGGGTTGGGCAGTCACGCGTAGTAATACAC
Source organism: Aplidium turbinatum (assembly GCF_918807975.1). NCBI lineage: Eukaryota > Metazoa > Chordata > Ascidiacea > Aplousobranchia > Polyclinidae > Aplidium > Aplidium turbinatum. Next base: position 55,882,304 of record NC_137472.1, read on the forward strand.
AAATGAACAGTTGCGTGTGATTTGACTCAAATGTTATATGCCATATCAAGGGCTTTTGAAATGATGATTTTGGCCGGTTACTCATGAGATCCTCAGCCCCCAAATCAAGACAATTCTAAGACAAACGCACTATATCAAAAAATGCGCGTGACTTCTTTAAGCTTCCAAGCCTCTTGGAAACGTTACCCCGCCCTCCCCTAAAATCATCCATGGCCAGTGTACAAAAGCACCCCTTTGACCCTCTGACAAAATTTCCGCCGTTAGCTCAGTGGTTGCGCGCTCCACTCAAGATCAAGCCGCGCTGGTTCGGCTCTCAGGGTATGCGCTTGAGCAACGCACGTTAAGGACTGCTCTCCATGCAGCGGCACCTAGTGAATGGAACAATTCCCCAGCAACAGCACTTCAACAATCGGAAAACTTCACTTTGCCAATCTCGGTAACCGGCCCTGCGTCAAGAGCCTCTAACAAGAAATGCGAAACTACCAGGCATAATCTATCAAGGTTTTTTGAGTCCGAGGATAAAGATTTAAAACCAAACTACCAACAAAGCTACTGTGCCTAGATCAGATGAGACGGAGACACATAATAGTTAGACATGGAACGGAGCATTTGAAAAATTAAAACCACAATGTTGGTGTTGTGTTGTGATGTTGGATTTGGTATGAAACATCGTTCTACATCTATTCCAACATAATGAAAACACATGGAATCGATAAATTGATAAGTAACAATGGCATTAATTTTACAGTTTGACGATCACAAAAATGTGGCAGTAACACGAAGCTTAAATTAAGTTTGATTATGAAACGTCAAAACCGTTGGCAGGAACTGAAGTTCATTTCGTAAAAAAGACGACAACGGAAATATTGAAGCCAAATCTATCAAGTTTGCAATAACGTAATAGACCGAACAATATAAATGACCATGCACATTGCATAGTTGCACATTGAGATCAAGTGTTCGATTTAAACAGAAAAAATATAACTCGATTGTGGAATCTACGGAACAAGCGAGATTATTACATATACACACTGAATTATCCAACTGGCTGATAAAAAGAAAAAACAACAGTGTGAAAATACATTGAAGCTCATTTCTTTACTTTTCATGATACGAGTGGGAAAAAAACTCAAAGCATTTTAACAGCTTTTTACTCAGCCTGGAGAGAAATTTAATGGCTAAGCATAAACCTACAGTACTGTAGAAACAGCTCGTTCTATTTCAACTGCAATGCTCAGCAACGCACTGTGAAAGTATAGGCTTACTGCGTTCCATTCGAAAGGTTCGCCCGATAGCGTTAGCTGGTTAAACGCATGACTTGGGAGCACTTTTCAGCCAAGGTTGTTCTGTGCTGCAAACCACAAGCATACTTTCAAGATATTTTCTTCAGCATTTTGATGTGTGATCACCAATTGTTTTGATTAACCACAAAAAGCACGTTAAAACATAGAATGTACATTTTCAATCGCAATTTTTAAGTAAATGCGTTTAGCGTGAGTAATGGGTTTATATCCAATTATTTAAAACCTCACAAGTTTTATTTACCAGTTTCATAATAAGAAAAAATTAATTGCAAAGATGCAGAAAAGTATAGTTGTAAAATTGCTGCAAACAAACGGCAGTATATGCATTAATTTCTATTATTCACATGTCAGTAAGCTGTGTTTTCAATCTTTATTTTAGTGGTATCTACTATTATACTTTATAAATTGAAAGTACATACCTACAGCACTTGACACCATCCAAATAATAAGACAAAAAATAAGGACACCAGAACTTTGTGACGAAGTTTTGGGTCGAAATGTTCCCAGCCTTTTCTTGCAGCGTGGACAATAGTGCCCCACTTCTTTCATACTGTCAAACAGAAACGGTAACCAACAACAAATTAGGCTGAAACAACACAACAAACAACACCAATAATAAGCATCTGGTTTATAATTACTTTTTGTCACTGTGGAAACAACATCGTTACACTTGAAACAAAACACTCCATTGGCTGAACACTTTGTGAAGGAAACAACTTCGGGTTGTGCTGTAACCACGACACCATGAACTATGACTGCTGATGTTGGGTTAAGCGCCATCAGTTGTGCTTGCTCTGTTGGAATATGAACTTTGAAATTAGTTTCCGTGGAAGTATTGGGCTGCAAAAATGCTGTTTGAACGTCCGTCTGGTAATTTTCAGAAACTTCAAGGATTCTGCATTGTTGTGGCATATTTGACGCCGATTCCACAAGTTTTGTCATGTTTCCAGGGTTCATTTTACTCAGCAGTGCAATTTAAAATTATTTTTAATTGTTTATTTTTTGAAACTGCAAAAAATTGATGAACCATTAAAAAAGAATTGAATCTTCTAGAATTGATGCATCATTAAAAAAATATCGTAAACTATCATTAAAAAAAATCGTAAAAAAAATATCGTAATTACAAATCGTAAACGTTGCGCTTTGATCTTGTTGCAAGCTTCTGTTGCATTTAGAATAAAAAGGAAAGATTAGAAAAACAGGTTTGTGTATAGCCTATTATATCCTATACTATCACATTTACTGCAGCATGTCTACTGAAGACGTCTATTTTCTTATGCTTATAAATTTGAGTAAATCTCGTGCTCTGTTGTTCAGAAGACATTCCTGTGATATTCAATTTCACGATTTAGAAAATATGAGACTCAGTAATCAGTTAAAACCTGAATGAGGCAGTTTACTAAGCATTTAGTTCCACAAAATGATACGTTCTGGTGAAAACTAAGCCAAGCCATCAGTAGCCAAATTATTGCTGATACCGTGTTTTTAAATTACAACTGAAACAATATATAGCAAAACTTGTTTTTTATAGTAAATTTTAAATTAAAAAAAACGTTTATTTAATTGTATTCGTAGCTCTATAGTCTCAAATTATTGTTCAGTTAATGATTACCCCAGCTGGAAATTACCTAACCCGAAACGAACATCTGCACTGCGACAATAACATTACGAAACACTAAAACATAATATGTTGATTTTGAACACGTCTTATCTTAAATACATAAATCTAAAAGCCAAAAATCTATAATCGAAGTTTACCTACAATTAATTAGCAAAAATAAGAATGCCATTATTTTGTTTACCCATTCTTGAAAGTATCAATAGAAACATTGAACCTTCAATAATACAATAGATAGCCTACTCAATTAGCATGAATTTGAGAATTTTCATAAATTTTGCACAGTTTTAGACATAACGGTCTTCTTCGTGTGGACCTTCTTCGCCACTCCAGAGGTCAAACGGCTCTGCTTTTTACCACTCTTGAGCAGTGGCAGCAACTCGGTCTAATCTCTGGAGGTATGCCAAAGTGTCGACATGTCCTGGTTTAGAATCCCTTCTAGTGTGTCCCAAACATTCGACAGATGTAGAATGGCCAAGTCATCTGCATAGGCGTACTTTGCTGACACCGTGTTTAGCAGTTTGTGGGTGTGGATGTTAAACAGAAAGGGAGCCAGGACAGATCCCTGGGGGACGCCATTTTTAAGGCGTCATAACCTGCTTAGTTTACCACTTCCGGTTGTGAAGGTATAAAGCTTCTGTTGCAAACGTGCAACAAGGAGAAATATATTGAATATATTGTGTGTGCAGCAAGAAGGAATATATTGTGTGTGCAACAAAGAATAATATATTGATTATATTGTGTGTGCAACAAGGAGGAATATATTGAATATATTGTGTGTGTGCAACAAGGAGGAATATATTGCAGATCACACCGTCTTCAACGGTGCTATCCATCAAGCACTAAATGGTGTGCGTGGTCTACGCGAACTGGATGACGAATCAATTTAATGTCTGCTCAACACCTGCCCCCAAACATATAGGTCAAATCACCACCACTACTCAAAGGTCGTAAAAAAGCTGAGCCCTTACCCTTGAGGTGGAAAAGAAAAAATTATAAAGCGAAGAAGATACCAAACTAAAGTTGACTTTCTGCTATCTAGAATATAAGCATTAGTTTAGTTTCAAAGCTTGAGTTGGTTTGTCATGTCCTGTATTACGGTGTATTCATAACACCACGGTATGGTTACATTTAAGAAGACTAAGTTGCATCTTTATGTACCTACGCATTCAAAGATAGCAAAACAAAGATTAGGCTATAGAAAACAACAGCTCTGTCTAAAGGAGGATATCCGGTGAAGTAGCCTACACTGTTATTCAAAAGGGTGGAAACCTTGGGGTGGGAATTTCCATGGGTGGAAATCTCTCGCGGCAAGGGTGGAAAGCGAAAAGAATGGTGGATATTTCCATCGTTTAGAATTCAATCCACCCTAAACTGTGGAAATACACACGCTGTTAACAAAGAGGGTGGAAAGGCTGAGTTGGAAATTATTGAGGGTGGTTATTTCTTGCGGCAAGGGTGGAATGAAGGAAAGGGTGGATTGTTCCACCCATCTAAAATTTGTTCACATCACAAAATAGAGATAATTAACATATGGCATCAGTTGCTTTGCGGTAATCATCCTTTTTTCTAATTTAAAGTAAATTTTAATGCAACGTTATATGATTTCTTGCGAATATAAATAATTTGGAATATTTTTTTTGCAAATTAAGCTTGATAGAGTTCCTATTTCTATTAGCGTTCAGCGTTCCTAGCAATTGAACTTCAACAACGAATCTATTGGAAAATATTCTAACTTATTTTTCATGTGTAGGGTACGATCATATTTTGTCGGTGGTTCATGTTTTGACAATGTTGACTGCACGTTTGGCTCACCATCGGAAACAGCAAACACATTAATGCAAAACAATAGACTTTAACAAGCTACTTGAATTAAGACAGTTAAAAATAGTTTTGCGGCAATTTAAGGATTGTGCATTTATGTAAATATCGAATGACTAACTTTGAAATTACAGAATCAAGACCAAAACAAATATTGATTGCCAAAGCGTATTGCTCACCATCCCTATGGAAAACCATGTTCTGCTGAAACACATCAGCTCAAATCTCACTAAATGTTGTCAGTAGGCTAATCTGCTTTGCCCCAAACAGAGCCCATGATTTTTATAACAGAACAACATAATAGCTGTTCGACACTTACTTTGACATTTAATCCAAGCAACAAAGATGAAAACAAGCAGACCCCCGACCCTTAGACTAGGGAAGAAAGTTTTTACAAAGAAAATAATATACATTTTAAATATAACGATTTTCCCATGCGATACAAATGAGTAAAAGAAGAGCTCTACCAAGTACAAACAAAGCAGTTGTGCTGTTCTATTACATGCGCCCGTTTGTGTGCTTTACTGTACTATATATACGGTACCTGGTCATTCGGTCGACAGACATTTGGTCGACAGGACGTTTGGTCGACAGACATTTGGTCGACAAGACATTGGTCGACAGGACATTTGGTCGACAGGACGTTTGGTCGACAGACATTTGGTCGACAAGACATTGGTCGACAGGACATTTGGTCGACAGAACGATTTATTATAGGGTTAGGGTTACCCTAACCCTAACCTAACCCTAACCCTAACCCTAACCCTAACCCTAACCCTAACCCTAACCCTAGCCCTAACCCTAACTCTAACCCAAATGTTTTGTCGACCAAATGTCTTGTCGACCAAATGTCTGTCGACCAAATGTCTGTCGACCAAATGTCCTGTCGATCAAATGTCTTGTCGACCAAATGTCTGTCGATCAAATGTCTGTCGACCAAATGTCCTGTCGATCAAATGTCTTGTCGACCAAATGTCTTGTCGACCAAATGTCCTGTCGACCAAATGTCTTGTCGACCAAATGTCTGTCGACCAAATGTCTGTCGACCAAATGTCTGTCGACCAAATGTCTGTCGACCAAACGTCCTGTCGACCAAATGTCTGTCGATCAATCAACCGGCCACCGTATATACCACCGAGTGAGACAAATTCAAAATCTCAATAGCCAACCTGTGCAGTTAGCGGAACAATTCAGTTCCTGGACAGGATTGCCTCTTGCTGTTGTTTTGATTATTTGAACATTTTTGTTTGTCTATTTTAATTTTCAAAACAGTGCGTCTAAGAGTTCACAAAATTGGCATCAATGGTTGTTTGATATATTTGTCTCTACGGCTATTCGCGTGGGGAATGTTGGTTATCAGTTTCCACATTCAAGAGGGCAACTCTAACTGACAATGAGATTTTAAAATATAAATTTTTAATTTGTTGTAGTCATATCTTTGCTGGGTGTGCTTCATGTTGATCGAGAAATATTATTGTTACGTATTTACGTTTTTACTACTTTTACTAATAACAACGAATCTACTACATAAATTGTGGAAATGAGTATAAAATTAAGGAGTGAAATGGTTGGAACGATGGAACGCCGGGTAAATCTAATCAAAAAATAAAGAGCCTAAAATGTAGATACTAAACTCACGTTCAGAAACGTTTCGAATATTCAGTTGTTTTCATTTTCGATGCTATAAAGGTGCTATAGCCTATCAGAGGTATAATATACAATGTGAATCTATTATATTCGATAGTGCGCGTAACAAAAAATAGAAACTTGGAAGGAACAGCTGCAACAACTAGGCCTAATGCAGTTTTATGCTTTCATCAAAAGTAATGAACAGAAAAAAAGAAGGTGCCTTTCCTCGGAAATATTACAGCGTTTGAATATTGTTTGTTCATTCTTTCAATCATCCACTGAGAAGACCATTGTGACACATAGTAACATGTATCGTTACTTGTTTTTCTATTCATGCCATGCTTAGACCTTATACTTCTACTGTAGTAAAGTTGTTATTCAAACTTGCAATAAAATGCTTTGGAAGCATATGGGAGACTTCTTCTCTTGTGATCCGCTTATTAGGTTTCACTTCCTCATCTCCACTTTTGAAAGAAAACACGTAATTTTCAACTGGGTTTATACTTTTCATTCCATAATGAAAATATGCTTCCTGAAAAGGTATTTAAAACAAATTAAAATGAAAATAACAGAAACTCTAAATCAAACAAGTAGTCACTTTTTGATTGCTAACAATTCAAAGCAAAAACAGATATGCAGTGTTGCCCTACAAACTATAACTTGTTACTTTACACGGGTTTTGTTGCTTAACTGGCAGAATATTTTGTCTGTTTATAATATCTGCATCAAGTGTTTTGTTTGCAGCTGATTTCAGTTTATATAAAGCAAAAATTAGATCTCGAAAAATTAAGGTATAGGCTCATTGTATGCTACGTTATGTAATGTTTGTATAACATGAGCTACTTAATGCTGATTCTAGGTTAAATTTATTTTAATTGAGTAAACAAATAGTAATAGAGTAAAATAACAAAATAGTAATATAGTAAACAAATAGTGCGTTGAAGTCGTCAATTGTTTCTCACGCCAACACGATACTTCGATTAACTGCAATAATGATAATGAAATGGTAATATTATTGTCACAGTTATTACAACTACCTCTAGCTACATGCTACTGGTTGTGATTAATTCTTTGCTGTAGGCCTAGCCCAGGCTAATCTTGTCCTATACTGAAAATTAAATTTTTTGATATTCCCAAAACGAAAACTGTGGTTGATTGTAATCATACCAACGCGAGTACGTAATGCAAGCATCTACTGTGTTGAACAATATCGTCTTGTAAATGAACGCTAAACAACTAATGGTTCGTGCTGTGCTTGCCTCTAACGGGAAAGCCCAATAGTCCTCCAAACCTTTGAAGACTTCTTTAAAGGAGTTGTTTTTTTCCTCCTGGATAAACAATATGCAAAAGTTTCAGAAATAAATTTTGAAAATGTTGATACCAGTGAACGAAGGTATACCAGGGCCAGAGTACAGGCTACCCAAACAGGAAAATCCGTCATTTTTACATTGATTCAACGTCTGCGGACCTGTGACCTTTGTGCATGTGCAGTTTGTGTATTATTTCGTTGTTTTGTTTTGGGTATGGACACTGGACAGCTTTGTCTGACGCAAATAAATAATAGTAATGTAAAAATGACAGATTTTGTTGTCTGCGAAAGGGACATAACATTACCGTACTAGCTGTTCCACATTTCCGGCCATATTAGAAGGGTCAATTGCTAATTAAGCAATTTTGTTATGCCTCGTTACAAATTGATTTCAACAAAAAAACTTAAATTACTTAAAAATCAACTTCAGTACATTCAAAAAGCCCATACAAGAAAATAACCCTTCTAGTGTGGCAGATAAGCCGTAAATGGATGTAGTTTCGCAACCCTTGATCTAAAATCCTCGTACCGGCTTATATCATGAAAATCTACAAAAACAATGGAATAAAAAAACATAGAAGTCTGACTATTTGCTTCAGAGCATTGCACGATGCTGTAGTATTTGCAATAATATTTTGGAAGTACTGCTGATTGCATTAAGCACAAGGAATGTTTGATATTGACCGTAGCCACTTCAGCATGTTAATTCCCAGTAAGATCCCAACTACAGAAACGACATCAACAACCAATCAATAACTTTAAAAAAATGTCCACTTGTTCTTTTCACTGCTGGTTTAGTAAGCAAGGCAACAAAATAAACTATATTTTATTTGACATTTTAATATACAAATGGAAAGTCTGAAATGAAAAGTCATAAATCATGTAATTGACTTACTATCCACATATCAACCTTTGATTCTACAGTGCTAACGTCTTCACTGTTCTCTTCTTTGGACACTTTGTCTTCAGGAACCTTTTTAGATCCGATGTAGACATAATAGTCGTGATCGAAAACTTATCTCATCATTTCTCGAGCTTTTCTCCTTGCTTCTTTTTCGTCATCTGAAGCATCATTTGGGGCGCTTGAATAATACATTTGATGGATAATCTAAAGTACAAAATCATCTTTTCATTCAATTTAATTTTTGTTTGTCTTGTTTCGCTGTATTGTATAATGCAATGCATTTATGTAAATAATAGATGTATTTTAACACCTGTAGATTTTGCTGCGGAAAATCCGACATTTATGGTGAGCTCTCGGACCGCATGCAGCTCAGGTGCCAAGGTTTGGACCACTCTCCTCTATTTCATTCCTATAAGTGTTATAGAGGGATACCCTATATTCTATTTTCTTGTATTGGTTATTATCAGGGTTAAGTTAAATTTAAAATTAAAACTTTCCCTACTTAAACGTTTTGAAAATTATGTGGGAAATAAATGCCGCCTGATTTTCAACGACATGCGTTCAGAATACTCAGATTAAGTTTGTAAAGTCACTCAGTCAGTCTGAAGATAAGTATTTGTACTGCAAAGCAAACAAAGGTATCGTAATATTACATTATCCGTGAGCTTTTCAAAAGCTTCCATGTCGTTTACAGACTCATCTATTGTCAATTCTTTTCCATCTTCACCCTTCAGCTTCATGTGGTCATTCACCAACACCATAGCATCAGATATCCTGTTATACAAATATGCTGAAAATAATTAGTTAGTTAGTGCCGAAGGCTTAGTACAATGAGAACCTTATCTACTCATCCCCCGATGCTTGAGTCAAGTATGGGACCCACCTTTACCTTACTTTTTTTTAGTTCTGCCAGTCCTTTAGAGATAAATTAGAAGTGTAGTGTAACTTTTTTATCCCCAATAACTGTGTCTTTGAAGGTTGCATAATTATGAACAGCGAGCTTTTGATAAATTGCTTTTGAATGGAAAGTAGCTTTCTTTGGTAATGTAATTTGTTAACTACTATTCATTGGCTATACAGTAGAGTAATTATCTTGCTTAAAGAGATAGCAAGAAGATTTTTGGGAAATATCATAGTTGTTGAATTCCTAAACAATTTGCAGATGAAGCCGCTCCAAGCTATTGAGTCATAACAATATGTTGATTTGGACTTTTGGAATTGATTTATTGTTTATGACGTAAAAACTTTGGAATGAATTTAACAAATTTGTTATTCAAGAATTTCTGCTTTTTGTTGAAAATTTGGAATTTTAAACCAAGTGGAAATCTGTTCATTATGAGCCTTTGCATGAAATTTTGCCAGAAAGTGCATATATCTAAGAGTTGGTGCTTGTTTTATGCAATGATAAACAGTTTTGGTGATCAACTGGTGTGACAACATTTTGTTAGCCAGTTCTAAATCTAATTTGTAGGCTACATCTAGAAGTTATAATTAGAATAAGCTTAACCAGTTTTAAAGACTGCTTCATGTTATTGAGTTGTAACGCATGAGAATTGTGTCTGTTTGGCTAACGTATGAGAATTTCAGAATGTTCGTCGTGTGAGCCTCTCAGGCCGAGGGTCTATCCATTTACCACCCCAGATTCACGTTGATACGATACGTTACCTGTAGCGCACCCAGCATGGGGCTAAGGGGGCTCAAGCCCCCCCCAAACCCGCCACCAAAAATCAAGTTTTTGTATGTTCCCCATTTATACCTTTTGCTTACAGGTTAGATATGAATAAGACACAACAATATGACAGGGCTGATCATTATAACAATATATTTTACATATTTACAAATAGTTTTAACACCAGAACGTTTTCGGCTTTACTTAAGCCCTCATCAGGAACCTGAAAATGTTTGTAAAAATACAATAAATTTCAACTATTAGGAAAAGGCAACTACATGAATAACTACAAAAAAATTTGCACCACAGCGAACGTGATACCTACATCAAGTAAATGTTGAGGAGAATAGACGAGCCTCCAGCAAATAAGTTAATTTTTTGTTTAAATTTGGGTTGTAGCTTTTGATTAACACTGCTTCCTGAATTTTGATATCAAATTGAGATTTGCCTTTGCGTAAAATTTTAAATGAGTCAGCAGAGAATTTTCGATCGGTACAAAAAGAACACTCTATGATATGGTCTTTGATGGCACTTTTAAAGTTCAGATGCTCTCGTCGTCAAATGTCTGGTGGGCATAGCCTACCGATGTACCGTACGTCAATGCTGAATCACACGGACATGTAAAACTGTATACGTAATTTGAGCAGAAAGACGAAGGAGTTTAGGACTTTTTATTGAACATACGAACTAATTTTGAATGTTTTGTAAGTAGGAAAAACGTTTACATCAAATTTAATGTTTACAAATTAGTGTTTTGTTTCAAACTGTTTTCGTGCTAGTTGTTGTTTTCGCACTTATTTGTATTGGCAAACAGAAAGTTAATTCTATCTTGTCATACATGAGGAAAAAGTCAAGATCTATACAAGATTGCGAGAGTAGACGTAGGAATGAGGATGCTAATGGTGCTAGTAGCATGGGGTTCACTCCCCGGGGTTCACTAGGCCAACTTGTAATCTCGTTGAGAGAACAATATCGGCAACCGGTGGGTTGTGGGCCGTGAGTGCCTTAAATATTAATCAAAGGGATGGGTATTGGCCTATTGTCACTGTCACTCAGGGGAGTATCCTCAATGGAAGCAAGGGAAGCATTGCTTCCCCTACCAAAATTGAAAAAAAAAAGATAATATTTTTCAGTAAAACGATTTCGTAATTTCTTTACCTGAATACGAATTAGAACAGTTTCTATCTCATGTCCCCGTCTAGATTTTAATTTTAAAAAAGTTGGAAGCTTACGGAAGCAGAGATTCGTACCGCATCCATTGTTCTCGTTTTTGCTATACGAAGAAACAAGGTGAGAAACAAAGGAAAATACCAAAGCAAAGTTTACACGATTTACGTTCTATTAACTAATCTGTGGAAGCAATCTCAGAGTTGCTTCCTGTTGGGTATTATTCCGGTGCGTAATGAGAAAATCTAAGGCTTTGAGGTTATCTGCCTCGCAAGGAAAAGCTTGAGCCTAATGTTAGATTTACACTGTTATCCTGGCTACTACAGCAGTAGGTAGCTGTAACTGAGCAGTTAAGCTGAATTTGTGGTGTTCTCTAATTTGAGCCGCAGTTTTGGCCCGTTCGTGTAAGAGCTACCTTTCATTTTAAGTTAATAGCTGTTCATTTGCTAATAAATTTTATACAAATATTATCCTAAAAATGTTTCCAGAAAGCACTATAATCCATTATTTGAGTGTAATTTTGCAAAAAATTTTCGGGGAGGCATGCCCCGGACGCGAAATTTTTTTCCCACGAGATTTCTGTGTCATTGATTCTAGTCACTCTAAAAGTAAGATTTTCCGAAAGTGTTTTGAGAGATTGGTTGATTCAGATTGTGAAATAACTATTTGCCAATGAAATTCTGCAATGATAATAAAATATAAGCTTTAAATAACCCTACTTTTTTTGCAAAGCTCTTGTGCACCGCAAAAATTAATTTAAAGAAAAAAAAAGTCTGACTTCGACGGGCGTCGAACCCTCGTTCTCACGATCACTAGTCAGAGAATGAAACCACTGAATCAACCGTGCCAACGTGAAAATGAAGCATACACACGGTTTTAATACAAACTTTAACCAAAATATGTAGCCTAAATGAGACAGAAATCTCGTGGGAAAAATAATTTTGCGCCCCGGACCCCCTAGAATACGCGTGTCTTCGGCACGCTTTTACCCCCACGACTTTTATTGCTTTACCCCCACGACTTCTCTTGCTCAACCCATCAGGATACGCCACTGCTGTCACTATTGTCGCAAATCACTCAGCCGACATTTCTGATGTAGCCCCCCCCTAAACTTTTTTCTGGGTGCGCTACTGTACGTTACTATGCTGTTGCTACACTGTTGTCAAAATTCAACCAGCTTACTTGGCAATGAAACGGTATATAAACGTATGAATTGTTTTATGGTTTACTATTGATTCAAATGCTGCTATTTCCTGTCGTTTGTGCTTGGCAACTACTGGATTTGTGCTTATGTATGTTATTTTAGAAAACCCTTTCACTTTCTTCTGCTGCCGCAAATGTTGACAACAGATGGCAAGCTGCAGTGTAATTTGTTTCCAATTCAATAAATGATTTACAGTATATTCATATTGACAAAGTCAGATTATTTTGTAGTCAGTCTTCTGATAGGATAATGTCATATGTACAAAATAGTCTGGAAAAGTTACAACAAAAAGCCGCCAAAATTTAATTTAAAAAAAAGAACATTTTAAATGAACTTGTGTCGTATGGAGTCTCATCTATCATTTCTTTACTTTGCCATCGCGTAATTGACCTCCTATAAAATTTTGGCTCTAGAAACGAACGTACTATCACATGCGTCTTCTCTCCATATCCAAATTAAAGAAAACCGCTCGATTAAAGACATTTTGGCATACAAAGTCTGCATCTCAAAAACGCTACTACAGTTAGTTAGCTATTCGGTTTAGAAAAACAAAATTTGATACATCAAACTACTTGGCCCAAGGCATTCAACTACTGACCTTTTGTGGCGTTATATTTTCATTTACATGCACTCCACTACGTTGCTTATTTTATGCTTGGAGGCTCGGCGATACAAGATATCTCCTGTGTGAAACATCTCGTAGAGGTTACTGCATTCCTGTTGTACGTTTAAACATAAATAGACAAAGTGGTTATTGCCACTCTAGTAAGAAAAACTTCCCAAGTCAAGTAACACAATTTAACTATGCAAGTTTAAAAAGACGTTTAGTTTACGTCATCAAACACTTTGTTGTAAAGATTCTTCAAAATATAACAAATTCTGAATGTGATCAAACGCTTTAGGCCAGGGGTTCTTAACCAGGCGTGCACGTACCACTAAAGAGTGCGAGACCTGTGCCTAGGCGGTGTGGGGGATGCTGAGTTATCAAGGTTTGTTATGATATGACGTAAGAAGCAAAGTTGTTTTACCAGGTTTCAACAAAATTTTCGACCTGTAGGCGACTATTAGTTTCAGCCAATCCTAGGAGGTGGTGCGAGAACTGATTGGTAATTTCAAAGTGGTGCCGACAAGGCAAAAGGTTAAGAACCGCTGCTTCAGGCTATCTTGGTCAGTTCGCAAAATAGCAAACGCTTGTTAGTTGTCAGTATTATACTTTATTACTTCAGCAGCAAGCAATCTAATAAGTACTCATCACTTACCTTGTCTCTTACGCATATCTGATAGTCTACATTTCTCTTTTCTTCCTCATTCTTGCCATTGATTTCAGCGCAGTTGAGCACCTTCATGTTCTTCATAAATCGAACATGATCGAAGCTGTTTGCGACGCTCAGTTGGTGGCAGCCGCGGGCAAAGTAATTCCACTTGTCAACGCCCACTCCATTCCGTTTGTTTGCAACGACCTGAAAGATGGAAAGCTGGTTACAGGCAGAAGTGATTTGCATGTGACGAAAGAAGGATATCAGTCTCTAAAGGCCAACTGCTTTATTGCAGGCTTTGATCAACTGTTAACAGCTTTAAAATATTTGCCGCTTCATATCAGTAAACTGTGAACCCAATTAATCGAACTGTGTGAAGTGTTCCGACGGACATACTGTACCAAGGTTTGATATTATTGTCTTTTACGAAGTTTTAACATTTGTAATACTCGTTTTAAACTAAATCAAAAACCAGACTTAAACTTGTCTGTAAAAAACATAAATCCTGTAACTTAGAATTGTAGCCAACACAAGCCCTTGCAATAAAAAGTATGAAAAAGACCTTTTAGAATCAAAATGGTTGGAACACCTGGTCAACGTAATAAAAAACAAGAAACCTAAAATGTAGATACTAAACTCATGTTCAGCAAACATTCAAAACCTACACTGTTTTTATTTGCAGTGTCATTATTTTTTTAGAATATCTCAGAGCAGTATATTTTTAACATTTAATCAGCAACACGTACAATTTAGCTGCAGTATTTTTTCAGTAATGTCAGCTATGTTTCATTTTGAAGCAATAGTGCTCGAGATTAAGACAGCATGACTTAGCCTACTATGCATTGTTTCACTAGAGAAAACAATTGCTAATAAATGCCATCATAAACCAATCCTTTTATCAAGCATTTACCTCGTAGAGAAATCCCTTTTTTATATCCCGTGCTTTGTTTCTCCAAATCTGCATATACAAGACCAGATTTAAATTCACAGAGACCCTAAGCTGCGAATTTTGGAGTTGATTTTGTATTGGTTGATCTATTTGTGCTAATTTGCTCAAAGTAAAATGTTCAAAATGTTCAAATTATTTCGTTTTGAATTTCATTGTCTTGAAGTAATAACAATGATAGTAAGCTTTGCTAGAGCATTAATTTTCTTAACAATTTAGTTAGCCTACCCTCTTTCCAACAAGCTTTTGTTCATCGTCTTGGAAACCAACTTCCGATATTTGTCCATTATTCATTTTCTGTAGATAATAAAAACATGAAATATTTTATGTTATTTTCATTGAGGCAACTCACACATATTATAATAATAATTACATGCTGCGCAATGTAATCACAGTTATTTCAATGTAATTACAATATAGAGATACCGAATCAAATATAGCCTGCTCTCATGTTGGGATTTCACTACTGTATGTGCCAAGCATCACGGTACAGCAGCTTTCCTCCCAAGCGGTGTCGAACCGCTGCTCTCCTTCCATTGCAACACCGTACTTTTTGATAAAAATGACATTTTGATGATAAGCAAACGTAAGCTCTGCCTTCGTCGAGATTTAAAAGTTCAATAAACTTTATTCAAGGATTTTTTCAAATTTTATCAGCCTGTAGTTCCTAATTTGGACAACATTGATTTCTTCGCTTGAGCATTCGGGGATCTAGGGTGTAGGCTAGGGTTTCTAGCCTAATTGGCGATGACTTTTCTGACTAAATTGAGAGGCTGCTATACTGTGGAGCAGGGTATCTCAACTAATCTTAACAAAGGTCCAGTTTGACAAGACTATTTTTAGCGGTTTGGTGAATAAGTTAATTTACACGCAGCCACAAAAGTTAAACTATATATACCCAACCACTTTTTTAGGTAAAATGTAACTCGAATTGGATTTCTGAGAAAGTGTTGGAGAGTCTGGGAGTCGAAGTCCCCTCAGCAACTAGGATAATCACAGTAAAAATTGTTTCTTTCCAGTAGAAATCTGTTTAAAGAAGCCCTGAAACGTGGCAGTGAGGTTATTCTTCCAAAAGCTCATAGATAACGTTGATACAACGTAATGTACTCTACAATACATTTACATCAACAAAGCTAAGTTCGAACGTCACTTTTATTGAAGATAGTGTCCAACAATTTGATATATTGTATTTAAAAAAAAAAGTAGCCCACAGTTTCCAAATTAATTATTTTATTTCACAAAGCCACTGCAAGTACTGATATGATAACCCAGTTCAAGCAGACCGCTTTCACGTACAAAACCTAACCTAGAATCGCGTATTGTGTGGGGGGATGTAAACATCTTTACATGGCAATACAAGTAACCGGTAGACTACAGGAGCACCGCCTCAAGCCACCATAGTCCATATGCGTCCATGAGGATTCAACACAGCTCCGCTTTTGGCATCCAGATCAGCAATATAAGCCTCTTCTGGATAAGTCTCCCGGCAGAAAAACAATAAAAAAAAACAATGGAAGAAGGAGGAGGGAAGGTGACATCCCCCCCACTGGCGCTGGCACACAGACTCGGCACCCTGTGGCACAAGATACCGTTTTAGAATGAGGAACAAACTGAATATTCTAGAGCTGCAAGAGACGTTTTAGATCGTTTATTCGTTAAGCAACCAGCAGTAGATTCATATGTTCAAAGCGTTACGTTATGCAAAAGAAATATGAGATCACTAAGCGCTTCAATTGAACAAGATCTACTCAGCATAGTAAAAAAATAGATAAAGTTGTAATCGTTGCTAACATGCAAGTGCCTTGAAACTTGTGAGGAATCAAGTTAGAAAACTTTTAACCAATAACTGACAGTCGAACATGTGGCATCGGATACAGTTTCTACACATCAGATCACTTCCTTTGCTTGCAGTTCTCAAATGCTCACTTGCTGCATACTAAGCTCCCGCATATAAAATATTTTTTTAAATTTTTGTTAGTGTAGATCTATATTCAATTATTCATACTTCTGTTGTGATTGGTTAAGCTCCGTAGGTTGGTAGTAGTTCACAATTACTTCATGCTTATATAGTTTCATGACGATTAAACCGAAAAGTGTGCTACTTTGCCTTGTGAGTTGAGTGACCGGTTTTCTGTCCAACAACGTGGCTGCAAGAAACTTGCAGCCAAGTTAACATGCACAGAGTGCACGTACTGAGGATTTTATACAGCATAGGGGGGCCCACGTAAGGGGCCCTTTAAAATTCGGGGGGCCGGAGCACCTGCCCCCTCTGCCCCTCCCTAAATCCTGGCCTGACCACTCCACGAGTTGGTCAAAGCGCGAAGAAACAGAAGCCATGGCCTGATCAGTGAGAACAAGAAAAAATTGCGATTTGAATTTTTCTTCAGCAGAAAGACGACTCGAATCATCAACACATTCGTAACCAAACATTCTCTTCCTACGTTGTACCGTGTTCTTTGAAAATACCTGCTCAATACCAATAAGCTCTGCTATTTCGCGTGCATTTATGACCACGTGGTTATATCCTATATTTCAATAGTTTTCCAAAATCTTCGGCGGAGGGGCCCTCATTTCTTGCGGGGCTCCCTCCGACCGGAGGGCGGTTGCTACGCCTCTGAGCCTATATATTTTCACAATATATTCATCAATACAGTGCTTATTGAAGCAAAACACGGATGACAGTTTTGAAAAATGCATTTTTTCTTTTTAAGTTGTAGGCCTATTCACGTAATTGTTCGTTGTGTCGTAGTTTCAACTCGATAAAGTTTGCTAAGATCGATTTCATGTTTGAAGTCACAAGAAACCTAACGGACGTTTGGATCACTCTTGAAATGAGAATAAACATTCAAACTCGCATTCGCTACCACGCGTTTTGACTTTGAAGTTGCTCCGGAAGATAAGCCGCCGTTAGCTCAGTGGTAACGCGCCGGCTCATGATCACGCGGCGCAAGTTCGACTCTCGGGTGTGCTCTTGAGCAATGCATTTCAGGACTGCTCTCCATTCAGCGGCACCTAGTGAATGGAATAATTCCCCTGCAACAAGACTTCAACAATCGAAAAACGTCACTCTGCCAATCTCGGTAACCGACCCTGTGTCAAGAGCCTCTACAAGTATGCGAAACTACCAGGAATAACCAATCAAAGCTTTATCAGTCCGAGGATAAAGATTCAAACCAACCAACCAACACTAAGCAGTGTGTGACTGTGAGCGTGCGTGCCGTGCGCATCTCAGTAGTAATTCACGTTCCAGAGAAAGTCATGCGATCCGCTGCTGTTTTGCGGGGAAGAGCAACGTAGGCTGTTTTTCGCTTTCTGCATTTTTTAAGTACGTTTAAATGATCTAAATCTCTTTCGCGAAGTATTTCATCTTTGAAACACCAATTGTAATAGCCATTTTTGTTGCCCCGCAACCACAAATTTACGGGGGGCCGCCCCCCCGGAAGTCGGCGTGTATGTTTACGTTGATACAACGTCGTCGTTGTATAACAATAAACAATAAACGGATAACATTAATTTAACAAAAAACGACATCAAATAAATAAACAACAAAATCTTTCAATCTTCTCGATCCTTGTGGATGATGACGTCATCAATCCAAACCGTGATCTTCAACTTCTGTAAAAGACGAAGCGAATAATTAAATTAAAGAAGTTACCAAACTTGGAATACTTTGGATCCTTTCAACTGTTGACCTTGTGCATTGATGGAACGTCGTTGAATCAATGTAATGTTAATGCAAATACTTCACGTTGATTTAATGTTTATTGACGTAGAATCAACGATAGAATAACAAACCTTGGTGAATGTAAGCTAGCTAGGCTACAATTACCAGAAGTAAAATATTATGAACAATTCGAGGTTAGAGTTTAGTACATGTGACGTTAGATAACGTTGATGTACAACGTAATGTACTCTACATATTATGTTAGATAACGTTGATACAACGTAACTTTCACCTTGTTGTCCGACCCATCCAGAGCTTCCTTCAACATGGATCGTTCCATCATGTTCACAACTCTCCTCTCCCCATCACCATCATCGAGGCAATCCCTCATCACAACTTCCTCCTCAACTTTGCTCATTACCTCGATGACGTCATGGGCAGATAAGAAGTTGCCTTCGAGATCCATCCAAACAATCTAAACACAAATAATTATGATGCAACAATTATGCAACAACAATTGTTGTTTGTGACGTTTTGTTTATTTGTAGAAGTTTAACAAAACTTAAATAATTAAAATTAAAAACTGGAAACTGATTTGGAGTCGGACGATAAAACAATGTAAATTAACGTTAAATCAACGTAACAACCGATGTTAATGCAACCATGGATCAATGTAAACGTTGGTTATAAAAGTTAAACATGACTTACGGATCCAGGCATCGAATTGATCGCCTCCTTCCATGGACAGAATTGGTTGGAATTCATTTCGCATTCGTACAGATCAAGCTTTCCAATCCGCCCTGGCATTGATTTGAGGAATGACGTCACCGCATGAATGTCATTCTGAGCGTCGGAGGATTCCATCCGTATCCTCCCTCCATCAAAATGACGTCCTGAGGCCATGGTCACATCCTCGTCGTTGCCTTCTCTCAGGATTCTGCTGATGGCGATAATGGAGCGATCATCTTTGTGTTCTAATAATGAAGGAATAATATCAATCAATATTAGCTCGGCTAACCAAGTTGTAATCTAAAACCACAGTTTGGTTCTAACCATAAAATAATCGAACATTGAATCCAAGTTGTTTACTTAAGAATAAAACATGAATTTATTTACCCCTAAACAAAATGCAAACAAATATTTTGAACAACAAAGTGTTTATCATCAAAAATCACAGTTTCGTGACAAGTGTTGCCAGAGTTGGGGTTAGAAATGTTCTCTGTGTCTGTTATATTGATAACAGTACCGTCTATTAATTTGTTACTTACTATAATAATTTCAATTAGTATAATTCGGTAGATGTTCATTGTTATGGCTGTTTTACTTTGAACATTAAGCCTGTTCATAAAACACTTAAGCGAGTAATGTCGGTCTGGAATCATATGCAAGAAATTGATTTTCTGATATCTCTGGATTTATTAATATTCAATTGAACACTGAGAATATGTTTTTATAACCTTTGTAATATATGTAATGGGTTTTAAATTGTATTATAACGTTGTTATTACGTGTTCAAACGTAGTTGCACTGATGAGAATTTATTATTCGAAAACGCGTTATGCAACATTGCTTTGCACGCTCCAATGCCTGATGGTAATTTCTTGTAGGTTTCCATCACGCGTTGAAGCAGTGTCTCATCATGTGTTTCGTTTTTCTTTGTTTATTGCATTAATCGGTTAGTGCAGTGGTTCTTAACCTGGGCGCTACCGCCCCCTAGTGGGCGCTGTTAACTTTTAGAGGGGCGGAAATATTCAGGGGGCGTTATAGGGGGCGCTACATTCAGAAGGTGTAACGATATTTTCCTCACTGCAAATTTGCTTTAGTAGTTCTGCTGGGGGTACGAGAATCCACCGAGGATAAGGAGCTATATACAGTATAGAGATTGTGTTTAACAAGGGAAGTAGTGATTCTCTCTCAGAGCATTCTATGTTGGCCTATACAGCACAATGCACAACACCATCCGACAAGCGTGGACGTCGGATGGTGTTGTGCATGGCCTTTGTTGTTGATAATGGGCATTGTTTCCCTTTCCTTGTAGTAAGTAAATGGCATTTTGTGGTCAGCTTTTGGCAGGGACAGCGGGCAGGCAGTGCAAGCAAACCATAAGGACTGGTCATAATAATAGTCAGTCAATAATGGTTATTAGTGTAACTCTTACTAACTACTAAAAAATCAGCAGAGATGTGCCTTAAGACTTTTAAGTTAAGAGCCTTAAGGCACATCTGTGCTGATTTTTTAGTATTAAAACTAACATCTGCTTAAACTAGTTTTTTCTTACTAACTAATAACTAATTACTACTGGCTGTAGGCTAGCCTTATAGTCTTGGAAGAAAATGTCATTAGTAGGCTACAGCCCTTATATTATGGTGGGCGCCAGACTATGGAAATCTCTGAAAAGGGGCGCTGGGGAAAAAAAGGTTAAGAACCACTGGGTTAGTGCCTGCTTATTTGCAGACATTTCTGAATAAATACAGTTTGTTTGCAATGACTAAAGAAAAACAACAAGTCGAAGAAACAGAAGTCTCCATCTTCCAGCAATCTAATTAGTCAGACTTGGAATTTCTCAATGACAAGCGAAAAAAGTTTTCTCCGCTTACACGACAGTAAACGGTAGTTTTCTTATATCAAATATTTAATAACTTGTGTCAAGTTCGGTCTTATTAGAAAAATCTGTTTGAGTTACTTCAACTTTAAAAGTTCTTGCTGCCTTAAAGAAATGAGTACCGTTGCTTGAATATGAACTAGAGATCACAATTTTCCACTTTATTTTGTATAAGCTACAGTTTACTTGTTATGCTCTAGTCTTATGCTTACCGTGCTTACATTCTACACTAATATTTTAGTGATATTTTCTGCTAGAACCTTTGTTTCCTAACCTGGCTGATTTTATTCACTTGGCAATTTTTCATCTTTTGATCGTTTTTAAACTGAAATTTAAACATTTTTATAAAAAATTTACTTAAAAAAAACAACGATGCAATATTGGTTTTCAGTTGCCTAAATATAGGCCACCTCAAAATTGGTAAAACATCCTTAGCATAAAACACTGTGTTGACTAGGTAAAAACATTTACTTACCAGCAGCAGCTTTTCGGGGTTTTTTATACAGCTCTGAAAGAAATACTTTCCGTTTTTGCAATTTTTCACCTGAAAAAGATTGAATCTCTCATGTAAAACATATTCATTTTTTTATCACGTCCTATTTACGTTATTTATCACTGCTCGAGTGAACCAGCTCAGGGGCCAAATGGTTTTGCTTTTTGCTCTGATACTGGTGGATCTGATTCCCATTTTGTTCAGACAAAATTATCCCGACAGCAAATCAACCGTTTTTTTGCATTTGCAGACATCGAATCGAAAAAAATTGGTTGATTTGCTGTCTGGGCATAACATTATTTTTACTGATGGACATAGGTCACAAAAGCGCACACACGCTGATTGACATCGCAGGAACAAGTCTTGAGGTTTCCCCGCAGAACAGTGATCAATATTTTGAGAGTAGCTGAAAGATACCCTCAAAGAATGAACAATCACATTCTTCACCTTAACTCAATTGGAGATTATCATTTCATCTAAATTGAAATGTTTCGGTTCCTCTCAAATTAGATCAAAAATATTTTTGCAAAAAGTAAAGAGCGAATTAAACTTTATTTTTGAACGTCTATACGTACATGCGTGACATTTGCAGTCTCAGCAGAAAAACATCGTGTAAATCGACCATTTCGGTGCTTGAGTTAATGTCATTCTGTACTTCCAAGAAAATGAAAAAAAAAAAACGAAAAAAAATAACCGATTTGAAGCGATTCTTCTCAGTTCAAAGTTTGCGACTTTGCAACTTGTACGTAAATGCTTCACCGAATTTGAAACTAAAATCCATGAGGCTTTGCTCATAAAATCTTGTAATCCTCGCCTCAATAGGCAGCTGTTTCCTATCTGCTAAATGTCTTCAAGTAATTTTTGCGTCATTGATTTGTGGTTTTTGTTAGGCAATTAAGCGTCATGTGATTTTCCCTCTCCTCTGCCTTGCCGTTTCATGTTTATGCGTTTCTTTTTTCGATACTCTGTATATAGATCAGATCTGTAATTTCAATTTATGAAGAACATCAGTCAGTTGGTTTTGCCGAAAACGTTTGTAATTTTTAGTTTATTTTCATGTAATTATGTTAAATGCCGTCTGGTGGTTAGGTATTTTTTTGTGTAATATAATGCTGTTAATTTAATTTATTAAAGTCAACGTATAATAATTAGTGGGATGAAACGTACAGTATTTGGTTTGTCTGGTCAACTCCACTGCGGTAGGTATTGGTACGATATAATAATCATTTGGTTTACTAACACTTTAACAATAAAATTGATCTGCATTTTTCTTGCGTGACACACTAGATAGAAAAATCCGTCATTTTATATTGCTTCAACGTTTGCAGGCGGTAAATTAATACGAAATCTTTGTCTGTTGGTTGGTTTCACTTCGTTTGAATAACTGTATTATATCAATGTGAGAAAAATAAAATCTTGTCAGTGGATGTCATGCTGTCAATCGCTGGAATACTGGAACAGAGACTGCACTGCGTGAGTGTCCACATTATTATTTTTTACTGCAGAGTTAACCATCAAACTGAGACAATGTTTAACAAGAATAGGTTTGGAAATCTATGAACACACCACATCATTTATTTCACGTTTTAATGAAGATAATTTGTGCTCCAAACAATACTTTGACTTTACTTGGCGTTTAAATCATTTTCTATAACAAAAATATTTTAAACTATTAAAGAATAAAAACTATTCTGTTTCTGAATGAAACCATTCTGAATGATTTCTGTTTTAACGTTTTCACTCATTGTTTCCATGAAAAATATTTAAATAAGAGCCATTTTTTCACTTTAAGTTGAAAAGTAACGGGCAGCGGGAGTATACGACTAAACAACTCAATGTAGCGCCTATCTATTACCGCTACATTGAATACATAGTCTTATGCTTACCAAGCTTACATCTGCACTAATATTTTAGTGATATTTTCTGCTAGAACCTTTGTTTCCTAACCTGGCTGATTTCATTCACTTGGCAATTTTTCATCTTTTGATCGTTTTAAACTGAAATTTAAACACTTTAAAAGAAAATTTACTTAAAACAACAACGATGCAATATTGGTTCCGTTTTCAGTTGCCTAAATATGGGCCACCTCAAAATTGGTAAAACATCCTTAGCATAGAACACTGTGTTGACTAGTAAAAACATTTACTTACCAACAGCAACTTTTCGAGTTTTTTTATACAGCTCTGAAAGAAATACTTTCCGTTTTTGCAATTTTTCACCTGAAAAAGATTGAATCTCTTACGTTAAACATATTCATTTTTTATCACGTCCTATTTACGTTATTTATCACTGCTCGAGTGAACCAGCTCAGGTGCCAAATGGTTTTGCTTTTTGCTCTGATACTGGTGGATCTGATTCCAATTTTGTTCAGACAAAACTATCCCGACAGCACATCAACCCTTTTTTGTACATTTGCAGACGTTGAATCGAAAAAAAATGGTTGATTTGCTGTCTGGGCATAACATTATTTTTACTGATGGACATAGGTCACAAAAGCGCACACACGCTGACTGACATCGCAGGAACAAGTCTTAAAGGCATACTAAAGGAAAATTTCAAACCGGAATTAAGCATTAAAATGAGTAAACTGAACATTCAAGAATACATTTCAAAAACAATTACCGAAAAAAATTTGTTTTCAATGGCGCTGGCAAGGCCCAAAGTCCAGAGTTTCATTTATTTTCATTTTTTTCAAAATGGCCAAAACGTGCAAACACTGCTCGAGAATACGTCATAAAGGCCAGCAATAACAAAAGCCACGTTACCAATCTGATGTTTTGAGCAAACTGTCTGCTGTTTTGATGTTAAAATGTGCTGTTTTGATGTAAATACATACATAGCCTGACTTTTGACTTTTGCCCACGTCTTTTCCATCACAGACTGGGCCTCCAAAGCCACATACGACATCACCATCCAAAACCAAATTCAATTTGAAGACAAAACCAATGCTCGGACACGAGCTGGAGCCGACGATACATAGCCTACAGTCAAATCGCCCGCAGTAACAATTATTGCGTGATCGGTTGATTGCTAGCCTTTATGACGTAGACTGCACAGTCGCACGCTTCGTTGCTCAGGCTCAATCTCATTTTGAAAGCTCTGACAAAAGCACGCCCACAATGGTGGTCAGACCGCAATGGGGCAAAATTTTATTGAAAATCGTTTTATGGTAGCATGTTAAACACAAAGAACGTGGAAAATCGCCAAGTCAGGTTTTTCCTTTAGTACCCCTTTAAGGTTTCCCCGCAGAACAGTGATCAATATTTTGAGAGTAGCTGAAAGATACCCTCAAAGAATGAACAATCACATTCTTCACCTTAACTCAATTGGAGATTATCATTTCATATAAAATGAAATGTTTCGGTTCCTCTCAAATTAGATCAAAAATATTTTTGCAAAAAGTAAAGAGCGAATTAAACTTTATTTTTGAACGTCTATGCGTACATGCGTGACATTTGCAGTCTCAGCAGAAAAACATCGTGTAAATCGGCCATTTCGGTGCTTGAGTTAATGT
The DNA here is from genome assembly GCF_918807975.1 of Aplidium turbinatum. Classification (NCBI taxonomy): domain Eukaryota; kingdom Metazoa; phylum Chordata; class Ascidiacea; order Aplousobranchia; family Polyclinidae; genus Aplidium; species Aplidium turbinatum. Next base: position 55,907,404 of record NC_137472.1, read on the forward strand.
CATTCTGTACTTCCAAGAAAATGAAAAAAAAAACGAAAAAAATAACCGATTTGAAGCGATTCTTCTCAGTTCAAAGTTTGCGACTTTGCAACTTGTACGTAAATGCTTCACCGAATTTGAAACTAAAATCCATGAGGCTTTGCTCATAAAATCTTGTAATCCTCGCCTCAATAGGCAGCTGTTTCCTATCTGCTAAATGTTTTCAAGTAATTTTTGCGTCATTGATTTGTGGTTTTTGTTAGGCAATTAAGCGTCATGTGATTTTCCCTCTCCTCTGCCTTGCCGTTTCATGTTTTAGCGTTTCTTTTTTAGATACTCTGTATATAGATCAGATCTGTAATTTCAATTTATGAAGAACATCAGTCAGTTGGTTTTGCCGAAAACGTTTGTAATTTTTAGTTTATTTTCATGTAATTATGTTAAATGCCGTCTGGTGGTTAGGTATTTTTTTGTGTAATATAATGCTGTTAATTTAATTTATTGAAGTCAACGTAGAATAATTAGTGGGATGAAACGTACAGTATTTGGTTTGTCTGGTCAACTCCACTGCGGTAGTTATTGGTGCAATGACTGAATAACTGTATTATATCAATGAGAGCAAAATAAAATCTTGTCAGTGGATGTCACGCTGTTAATTGCCAGAATACTGGAACAGAGACTGCACTGAGTGAGTGTCCACATTATTATTTTTTACTGCAGAGTTAACCATCAAACTGAGACAATGTTTAACAAGAATAGGTTTGGAAATCTATGAACACACCACATCATTTATTTCACGTTTTAATGAAGATAATTTGTGCTCCAAACAATACTTTGACTTTACTTGGCGTTTATGATTTTCCTTGACAAAAATATTTTAAACTATTAAAGAATAAAAACTATTTTGTTTCTGAATGAAGCTATTCTGAATGATTTCTGTTTAAATTTTTTACTCATTGTTTCCATGAAAAATCTCTAAAATAAGAGCCACTTTTCATTTTAAGTTGAAAAGTAACGGGCAGCGGGAGTACGACTAAACAACTCAATGTATCGCTTATCGCCTATCTGCCTATCGAGCCACCCTAATACACAGCCTTATTAAAAGATTTTAGTCTTTTGTATGAATTTTTTTTAGTTAGGAAGCCGACCCTTAGTGCGACACCCTTTGAAATTTCAAAGGACGCACCACGGCGTTGCGTATTACAGTTTCAAAATCGTTGTAAATACACAAATAAAGCAATACTAATTTTTTAATGTCGTAATTTATCAATCATGCTGCAAATTCGAAAACTTTCGCGGACCCCTGAAAACGCCTCGCAGATCCCTTAGGGGTTCATGGACCCCAGGTTAAGAACCCCTGCTTTTAAGTGGTCTAGTAGATATTCTTACTTGAAGCAATTTGTGAAGGCAGAGGTGGTGATTGAAATGGTGATTGCGTCAGTGCTGACGTAGATGCATCTGAAGGAAATTGATTCATTGCAGAACTAGATTGATCTGCAGAAAATGTTCATAATTAGTTTATGAAACTATACAACTTAGTTCAACAAGTTGCTGCTTCTGTAATTTATCATAATATTTATACAATTGCGTATACCCACATAGTCTTTGTACCATTCCAATATCTTGTACACAATGTTAAACAGAAAAAATAATTTAGTAGATTAGTTTAACAGAGTTTAAGTTGGTACAGTGGTTTTTATCCTTTTGCCATTTTGGTTCCACCTTCAAATCACCAACCAATTCTCCCACCCCTTTTTTTAATTGGTTGAAAAGTAACAGTCACCTACATTCCACAATGTTTTTTGAAACCCTGGTTAAGAATTCCTGATTTAATAGAAAACAATTTATTCAATTATGGACAATCACAATTGCATTCGATTTCAATGCAATAATAAAGCCGTTGTTTACAAAATATAATTACCTTCATTCATGCATGAATCCAACAGAAGTCCGGATAAGATTTGAACAACGACTGACCAGTGACCGACCAGTAGGTTAGTTTGTACAAATGATGTGAAATTATCTAACGTCATTTGGTGGACCATGTATAAAGAGCTAAAAAGCTCTTGAAAGGTTTGGTGTGAAAAATACAATCGTTGGTTACCCTGGAAAAGGCCACAATTTTTATTTGAAGCAAATAATGTAACGACAATATCTTGCACGTCTTTACTTAAAAGATTCTCTTTTTGAAGATCTTCAGTTGTGATTACTACGGTTCCATTTTTTGTTGCATTGTACGCGATTCGTGACAGTTTAAGGACAATTTCATCTGTTAAAGCAACTGTGTTTTCTGATGTTCTGAGGTTTCCTAGCACTCTTTGAAATATTTGGGTCATTGTTGAAATATTTACAGCCTCATGCGATAAACTAAGAGAAGCTCTCAAGTATAATTGTAACATTAAAGGATTGTGGCACATGGATTCTAGATGAGGAGTTTCTACAGTTAGTTTGTCAAAAATTTTACTTGATTTTGGTTCATCATTTATCAAAGCAACAAACAATTTTTTCATGTTTTCGGACGTTAAGTCTGCAATAAAGTACGTTTGCTTAGGGCGACATATTTGAGGAATTTTGTGCATGGCGTGTGGTCGTGAGGTGAATACAATGTGGCAATTAGGTAAAAAAGTTCCTCGACATAGATTTGACACAAGTTCCTGGCAGGTGAGTAAAGAGTCATAATTCGATCTTTTCACTTTATCCATCAAATTCCAGTTCACCTGGTCGAATCCGTCAAAGATTAAAAAGCAATTGTGGATGTGATTTTTTATCCAATTGAAAACAGAATCCTTTTCTTCTGTATTCAGGTCAAAATTTACATCTCCAAGTAGAAATTCCTTCAAAGTTAATTTCTCGTCATCGCAATCATTCATGCTCATGAAAGGTATCCTCAGAACGAGAAAGTCTCTAGTTTCATCTAGACGCCTTGCCAGGCGCTTTGATAACGTTGTCTTTCCCGCCCCAGGGTAACCGACGATTGATATGAAGCTTTGTGATTTAATACGTGAAATTAATTGATCAATCGAAACCTTTTTATCGGACTCTTTAAATTTAATTTGTGTGGTTTTGGGATCATACTGGTCGTCGTTGGGAATGAACCTTCCTTCGTAGAAGTCCACCGACAGAAGTTCTGGATGAACTTCTGGGAAATTCGACACTGGATTATCAAACCTTGACACATCTACATCAAACTCGGATTTGTAGAGTTGTCCAGTTGCTCCCTTGAGTTTGTCGAAAGCTTTGTTGAGATCTAATGACAAAAAGAAGTTTTCAAAATCACACTTTGTCAAAATTGACGTTCCATTAACCGAACGTTAAAATCAGTTTTTCGAAAAAATCACAAATGATTTTTCCCTAAACCAAGTGGAAATTTCTCCAATTAGTTGCGTATTTTTACGAATCCAACTCAACAAAATGTAGCTCAAAATGCTTATTTTGGAAATTTTTCATTCTCCATAGGAAAGTTTATGTTCTTAGCAGCTTTCAGTTTTGGCATCACTAGTTGAAACACGGCTTTGTCTTATACCGTATTTGTTTTTATAAAGATGGTGTTCTCAGTGAATTATTCCCTCTGCTAGGTGCCGCTGAAAGGAGAGCAGTTCTGAAATGCGATACTCAAGGGCAGAGTTCGAGAACCGAACCAGCGCTTCTTGGTCTTGATTCGGGCGCGTAACCACTGAGCTAAAGGGGTAATTTTCCCTAAAACTAAATTTAAATTTCTCTAACTAGTTACGTATTTCTACGATTCCAACTCAACAAAGTATCACCAAATACCCACTTTAAAACTTCCAAACATTTTCCACATGAAATTTATGATCCTAACAACTTTCAAATATGGCAACATTAGTTGAAATACAGCTTTATCTTGTAGTTGCTTTAATAGAGGAAGATTCACATCACACCTCGTACCGTAAGACAACGACCATACGCAATCAATGACATGTCAGCATAGCCCAAATACATTTTACCTTCGCTCTATGTTATGAAAGCAACTAAAAATGTCACTTAATTGTTGCAAACAATCAGCTTGTAGAGAAATCCAAATATTTAGCTTCGCTAAAAAATTTAACATTCTCATATAATATTATTTTAGTGTAAAATGTTGCTAGTTTCCAATCACAAATTTTAAAATTATATAGAAATAATGGAAAAATTAGGTCAATTTTGTGTAAACTCTATGAAAGGGCAACTTCAATTGTTTCGCTCTCTATATGTAACGCAGCTTATATTCAATACAACTGACACATGCAACATTCAATTGACCCAAGCAAAAAGTTTTTTTAGCGGGGAAAAATTGACCAATCAAAAATCTACTATTGCAAAAAAATTTTGAGGTTTACTTTATCAATTTCCTCAAAAATGTTAAAAGCTGAGCAAAAGAAAATGTAAAGTATTTTCAATTAAAATCGGGACAATTTTTAAAGCCCACTTCTGCGAATAAAAGTTTAAATATTAAATCTAGAAAATTATATTTTTGATATGAACATGAACATCTTCAAACCTTCCTGATCTCCAAATGGAACATTGCTTTGTTCGGGTTGAGGAATAATGTTGGTTATGTTTTGCCACTGGTCATCCTGGACCAATTGGTGATCAATATGATGATGAAGATGATGATGCTGATGGGCGTGATACTGCCGCTGGTCAACCTGGATCGACTGATGATCAACATGTTGATGTTGATGGTCATGATACTGCCGGTTGTCTTGCTGAATTACTTGCTGTTAAAGAACAGCTATGTTGCTTGGAGCTTGTTCTGTGAGAAACAAAACAGTTTATTATTATTTATAGTTATAATGTCACAATTCAATTCTCCTTTTTAGGGGTGTCTAATGCTTACGATGTTTATTTAGAAACAAAACTACTGAAACAACGACTCGAAAATGTCAGAATATTTTAGCATTTAATTCTTAGGTTAGTTTATTTTGTTATTACTGTTAAATGTCATGAGCAAAGAAGTCAATTTTTGTGTCCACCAAGCACCGTTATTAAGCGTCCTACCAAATAAACATCAGCGTGCTCTTCAGTGGTGTCGAACCGGCGCCCTTTCGACTGTCGTACGAGGGTTTTCACTACTCGGTCATGCAGCCAACCATACAATGGTAATATAAAAGTTCTTGCATACACCAGAGGACGTCATGCGACATTTGAGCAGTCTCTTAGACCAATTATTGAAAATGAACTTACCAGGATTTCCTGGCGATGGTTGTTCAGTTTCTTCAGTTGAAGTTGTTGCGTTTTCTTCTTGATTTTGTTGGAAAGACATTGTGTATTGGTTTGTTAACTGCTAGTCAGCAAATCAAAATAAAACTTAGTAAGGTAGTAGAGGCTACAAAACACAATTGTGAGTCATAAACATCAGATTCATATTTTTTTTATCAAAGAAAACAAGACAAATCAAGCAACATCAATTTATATTGAACAAACCAAAACAAACGCATGATTTGAATAATAGTTTCGACTGTGGATAATTAATTGATCTCCACGTTTTGTGTCGACAAACCACTTTGTTTAACATCAAATGGTACAAACACATCTACGCGGGATTCATATATTATTGTTCTAACTCTAACTTATTCTCATCACCGAAACAACACAGCAAGTTATACTTTGATGTTTCTAGTTTGACCAACACTGAATTCAAACCCAGCCCAACCAACTCGTCGACTGTGCAGAAGCGCTCAGCATCTCTTGTTTTATAGCCGAATGATCAGGTTGGCAGTGCGTGGTTGGAAGACAGTAGAAAAGAAGAAATGTTCTTGGTGAAAAAAAGTTTTTTTATTTCAAAGAAATAAACAAAATGATTCTTTGCTTTACAAAATTGCAACGTTAAAAAACGTTAAAACATTGTTTAATTTGCAATTATTTTTATTTTTCAATATTTAAACCATAAACATACATAACCCAGCAACAACACTACATTTAACATTATAAAAACAAAACCAATAAGCGAACATTTTCGGCTAGTCATACAGCCCTTTTCAAGCCTATAAGAAAAGTATTTTTAAAAGAAAGACTTAAGAATAATACACTATCGCAACAAAAATATGGACAAATCTAAACATTTGAGAAGCTTGCCTAGCTCACACAAAATGATAACTGAAAATTAGCCTACGCAGCACAACGGGTCAAGTATTTGTGAAGTAAAATTAATTAATTGTTCAGAAAAGGACTCAAGCAGATTAGGCAAGATGGACAGAAGCACAGCACGAGATAGTGGCACAAACAAAGTAAAAATACGAGAAGCACAAGACGTGACAAATCAATTATAAACAGTTAAGAAAAGTTTGAGAAGCTGAAGTTTTTTATTCAAATATTTTGTCTTCAGCATCAATAAAATGGAAGAAATGTTTATTGTATCGCTTTGTAGATCAAGTTTAATTAAAAATGAAATTATAACAATAAATTTTTAAAAGAATGGAAATACTTCAAGTTTTGTTTTGAACAGATCTAAACGAGAATCAAAGACATTGAAGAGTTTTAAAAGAAACAAAACTTATAGATGACAACTTCTTTGTGTTTCATTTGATGAGCAAACAAGATGCTTTGTTGTTACGAGGATGAGTTGTGGAAACGCCTGTAAGATCTGCACGATGCTTGCAGGAAGTATGGGCTTATTTTACGTGAGCAAAAAGTATTTTATGAGCTATTTTAGTTTGCCATTGGGGTATTGAACTTGTTTCAAGGTTGATTGAGGTTGATTAACATCCAAGCTATTCTGTGAATGGTCATTGGCTTGATAATCGGTTCAAATTACATTTCGTTTCGTGGTCTCAATCTCAGATCAACTTTTACGCAAAACAAGGAAAGCCACTTCTATCTTAACAAACAGTGGCCTACCTGTCACTGAGTGCAGGGGTGGTCAATAGGGTGGCTCGTTTTTGAACTTTTTTTTTAAATTCTCTCGGGGTAGTGGGGAAATGGTGCCAATGAGTGAGAAAACGCTCATGACAAAATTTGAGATTTGTAAAAAATTGTCTTCAGCCTCCTCATGGGGCCCAAAAATCGAAAAAAGGGGCCAAAAACGCAATTTTTTTTTTAATATTTTTAGTTTGGGTAGATACAATACTGTTTAGATATATCTAATTAACCTAAGAAAAAAAATTCAAGTCATTTGAACTATTCCTTCAGCTTCCTCACAGCTTCCGAAAATGTTCATTTTCCTGAAAATTTTGCATTTTTGTTTGTGGTTACATAACTACAAACTTCGTCAGTGACGTAAATTCAAATAAAAGACGTCACTTTTTCCTACCAAATTAACCCAATTTCATTAAGAAATGACGCAACAGCTCAGGGCAGGTCTATAAAGAGAAATACAAAGACGTTTTATAGCTGGCAAAATGTCTAACGCAATTATGTATCATGTAACCACAAACAAAAATGCGAAATTTTCAGCAAAATGGAAATTTTCGGAAGCTGTGAGGAAGCTTAAGGAATTGTTCAAATGACGCCAATTTTTTTTCTTAGGTTAATTAGATATATCTAAACAATATTGTATCTACCCAAACTAAAAATATTTAAAAAAAAAATTGCGTTTTTGACCCCATTTTTCGATTTTTGGGCCCCATGAGGAGGCTGAAGACAATTTTTTACAAATCTCAAATTTTGTCATGAGCGTTTTCTCACTCATTGGCACCATTTCCCCACTACCCCGAAAGAATTAAAAAAAAAAAGTTCAAAAACGAGCCACCCTAGTGGTCAACCTTTTTTGCATGAAGGTCATTTTGGCACCAAAGAATACTGTGGCTGGCCGCACTAATTTTTTAGATAAGTTGACTCTTACGTTACAAAACAACGCATTTCGTTCCCAGCATCTAGCCCTACATGTTGTTAATGTTTATCTTAGAATATCGCAGCAAGAAAAGTAATTAATCAAACATCGCTCCTGCCATTTCAAGCTCCTTTGACAACACGTTTGATTTGTTTCAACAAGAGTACTTGCTTTGTGGACAAGCAATTTTAATAAAACATTCATTGCCAAGCAAAAGTAGTGTTGTCTCTTTGCTTCAACCAGCTGAACTTCGTCGCGAAGAAGCCACCCTGTCTCTTTCTTGCCGCGCTATGAACTTCAACCACTTGCTCCAGTCAAGTCTCCACGATTCTGTATATGCGAGCAACCCTGGCGAATGAAATCGAAACAGCCCTTTGTACACGCCGCACAACTCTTGATGAAAACCGCTTCAAAACAATGTATCAGTGCGGCTACCTGGTCGGACCACTAATGGAGCTCGGAGTGGAAGAAGAACTTCTCAAGACTTCAAAGTTTCATCTCTGACACCGGCCCCTATCCAACCGGAATACAATCATGCTTTTCAACTGCCGGAAACAAACGTTTACTTTGTAACCTGCACGTTTTAACCAACCCACTGCGATAGTTTCTCTGCAGCCGATTGTAGCAAGAATCGCCGACAATTTTTGCTATAATCAGCTCCAGAGAAACTATCCTATAATGGGTTGGTTAAAACGTCTAGGTTACAAGTAAACGTTTGTTTCTGGCAGATGAAAAGCATGGACGAAAACTCCTTGTTGCGTCATTTTAAATTTTGTGAAATTTCAAGACCTGGTAGCTAGTGCAGTTGAGTGTAATGATGTTGGAGGTGATGGTGGTGAATGGTGATGGAGTTTAAATTGAGTTGAGTTTAATTTTTACTACACTCAGGCTGCCGATAAATATATAGTTGATTGAATGGTCTAAATCAGGGATGTCCAACCTGATTGCTGATGTTGATTGGATGGCCTAAATGGCTAGCATAAAAGCTACACCGTTATGGTTAGAGAATTGCAATTGCTCGTTGTACTAATGAGTGCTCAAACTTGTGCGGATGGTCAAGAAGAACTCTTCCTTCTTCACAACCAGGATAGTGTTGCTTGATACCGCATTTGAGTAACTTTAACAACACCCACCTAGAACTACAACCATATTGGTATTTTTAGTTGTACTTGTATGTTGATGCCTTCCGCCAGCCCCATATAATATCGTGGTGGGTCGCCATAGTTGGTAACCCCGGGTTTAGTGGATTCAAACAAGTAATTAGTTTTCGCAAAGCATTAGTTGAATACTATAGATACTGCAGCGAAAAAAGTCATTAAAACAGTACAAAGAGACAAAGATGCTTCAAATTTCATGTTACTTGCATAGGCTACATAAAAAGTACAGCCTATTAAAATTTCAACAGGGTGACTTGTCCCCTTTTGAAGTTGTAAAGTCGTGAAAAATAATATATTCTGAAATATTTAATCTGTTTTCCTTATTTGCGATGGGTCGATATTTTATGGGCCTAGCTCCAGCTTGTTTAACTTTATGGATAACACTGGTCTACAAATTTCAACTTTTTTTTTCAGGTTTGGGTTTTGACAACTGATTTTGGCTAATTTTGGGGCGCTGAATCCGAAAATGAACTCAGATTTTCTCTATCACATCAAGTTTTCTTTCTATCGTTGCCATTATTTTGTGAAATTGACCAATTTTTGCCCTTTTTAGTGCAGTAAAATGTCAAATATAATTATTTTTTGACAGCTATAAACTTTCAAACATTGAGATATTTTTACACTAAATTCATAAATTGGTTCAGATTTCCTCTAAAATAAAAAAAAATTCCTGTTATGATAATCGTAATAGGACATAGTAGAGATTGGTAGCGTTGAGTTTTTCCATGCTGACTTGAACTCCCTGTCTTGGCTTCTCAGGCGTTATCTGTGGGTCAGCTGCTATCTCTGTGCACTGTGCAGATGGAATATCGTAGGAAGACAGCTGGTGGGAGTAGATTTGACTTAGTAATAAATTCTTGCTTAGTAAGGAAGATTTATTTAGAAGTTTCATAAAGCACATGTACATTGTACAGACCAACATCAGAGTTCAAAGTGAAAAGTGGTTTGTAGAAGGAAAAGGTATTTTCATACTTTATAAGTTTGAGTTCAAGTCGGTTAGAGTTTTTGGTATAGTGGTGTTTCTGTGAAAAAACTTGCTCTTAGAAAACTACTAACAAAGAAAGGTTATATTTGATCTCAAGCTATGTCTGCTTCCAGCAAAAGAAGAAAATGTTGTGATGATCCGGATATATTTCGTTACATTTGTGGATGCTTCATGTTGAAGTCTCAACTAAGATGCAATATTACCACGTTTGTAAAAAGGGCATATCTTGCTTACTTTAAAGTCAAGTTGAAGGACCAGGACAAAAGCTGGGCTCCTCATAAAGTGTGCAAGACCTGAGTTGAATGTCTGAGAAGTTGGTCGGAGGAAAAGGTTCACAAATGAAATTTGGAATACCCATGATTTGGCGAGAGCAACGAAATCATATTGACGATTGTTATTTTTGTCTTGTTGGTGTGAAAGGGTATAAAAAAAAGAGTAAACATCGTTTGAAATATCCCAATCTGGATTCGGAATTGCGCCCAGTTCCTCACAGTGATGAAAAGCCACTGCCAGTATTTACATCACTTCCAGAACTACACGAAGAGGCTATTTCTTTTTCAGAAGCATCGTTTAGTGAAGGAGAAAGTGAAATTTTTTAACCAGCACCCGAGGATCTGTCAGACAAGCCTTCCCAGTTTAATCAGATGGAATTAAATGATTTAGTGAGAGATTTGTATTTGCCTAAGCAATCTGCGGAGTTATTGGCATCAAGGCTACAGGAAAGGAAACTTCTCAAAGCTGGTACAAGCGTGACATTTTATCGCAAACGAGAAGAACTGGAGACGAAAATATCATACGTGATCAGTTAGTTGATATCAAAAAGATCTTCTTGCCTCCTCTTCACATCAAACTTGGTCTCATGAAACAATATGTAAAAGCTTTGGATCATGAAGGAGAGTGTTTTAAGTATATATGTTATGCTTTTCCTGGTCTCAGTGAACAGAAAAAAAGAGCTGGGATTTTCAATGGACCACAAATCAGGCAATTGTTAAAAGATGAAAATTTTGTAAAATCAATGTTGCCATTCGAGGCTAGAGCTTGGAACGCTTTCGGTGCTGTTGTGAGAATTTTTTTGGGAAACAGAAAAGCAGAAAATTATAAAGATCTCTTAAGGGAGCTACTGCTTAGTTTTGAAGATTTGGGATGCAGGATGAGCATCAAAGTTCACTATTTGAAGAGCCATGCGGATAAGTTTCCAGAAAACCTTGGGAAAGTTAGTGAAGAACAAGGTGAACGTTTCCACCAGGATATTAAAATTATGGAGGAACGTTATCAAGGTCGGTGGGATTGTCATATGATGGCCAACTATTGCTGGAGTTTTAAAAGAGAAATTCTAGATGCTGCTCATAAAAGAAAGTCCCTCAAAAGAGCATTTTTAAGCTTATAAGTGAAGAATTCATATTTTATGAAAGCTCTTTTTTTGACTGTTTCTGAACTCGCCCTGCCCAAGTCCCTTTGAGTCAATCTTTGGCACTTTGCTATTTCTGTGTGTGTCTTCAGAATTTCTGCACTCCATTGGAATGTCTGTGTGCATATTGTGTGAACTGTAGGCTATAATTCAGATAATACCTTGTCACTGTCCTATCGACATGTTCGTCAGCATAATGTAGCGTTTGATGTTATTATGGTTGCTCTTTTGCATGCCTATTTTTTATTCCAAGGCATGAAATTTTAATAAAGACAACGCAAATTTGTGTGAATATAATATAGAATGCTTGTTTGCTAATTAAAGCTAAATTATTGCAGGTAAAACAGTGTTTATTGCATCAGAATTCCTTGTTTTGACAACAGAAGGGGGACAATAATTGATTTTTTTCAAAAATTAGGGATATTTCATATCTCAAAAACGTGATGTGATAGAGAAAATCTGAGTTCATTTTCGGATTCAGCACCCCAAAATTAGCTAAAATGAGTTGTCAAAACCCAAACCTGAAATTTTGTGTAGACCAGTGTAATCCGGCCCTGGTTGTAATATAAGCTAGATACAGCCTTCTTCAAACCTTTTGTTCAAGATAAAAGTAGTGTGTTCAACATGGCTAGACCTACTAACGAACAATACAGGTGTAACCCAAGCTAGATACCGCGTCTTTAAAACTCTTTGTTCAACATCAAAGTAGAATCTGCAACATAGCTAGACCTGCTAACGAACAATGCAGGTGCAACACAAGCTAGACACGGCGTCTTTCAAACCGTTTTCTCACGATAAAAGTAGTTCTCATAAATTACCAACCTGGTATCAGATGATGTTTTAGATTAGAAGAACTGGTAAAACACAAATGCCAATCACAATATTATGCCAAGATGCTGGTGGGAAGAAAGCGTTGACCAGCTGTGACGTGGTAGCTTGAAGATTCATGACGTAATATGTAGAACAACGACCAGTTACATACGACACCGATGTTGCTATGACCTTCTTACATGATTAGCCTACGTGTGTTTTTGTCAAAGGAGTTTCCATTGTAACATCAGGGTTCTGTAAATGAAGAGCTTGTTTCCAAAACCGCTTACATCCACTTTCGGTGATTTCGAGAAAACCACGAAAAACGTTTATGACAGTTTCGCTTGGTAAATGTAATGCGTTTTTGATTTCTAACGATGTATAACTACCTACTGAATTGAGCCATGACGTTTGTCCAGATCTAAGGAATATTAGAAGGCTTAAAATCGCCTTTTTATAAAATTAAAAATGTGGATATAAGCGGTTTTGGAAATAAACTGGAGAATAAAAACTGCCAGAATGAAAGAAACCAATTTTTGAAACCATTTTTCCAAGCTGACCACCACTAATTCATCACCACAATCCAAATCCACTTTAAACAAAGCAAAAAAACACAGTTATAAAGCTCAAGTAGGCTACTAAGCACCGTTGGTAACTGCAACAATAGGCTACAAGCCTACAACAGTGCTTATCAGTGTTGCCAGATAGTAGATGCTTCAAACTACCAAACACATTTCAAACTTTGCCAAACTGACCAGAGACTGACTGACAACTCACCAAAAATGTTGGCCAAAATTCTGCCAACTCAAAATTTTACTGCCAACAACGTAAAATTCTGCCAAATCTCGAATTTGGTAGTGAAATTTGCCAAATGGTAACACTGCTGCTTATCACGAAACGATGACGAAAACAGTTTAACAATCAGCGATATGTCACGTGATACAATGGCTTAATATGATTGGTTAATTGTGGATACAAGTGGTTTTGGAAACAAAGTGTGATGGCGCGTAAGCGGTTTTGAAAGAAAACGCAATTTTTAGTGTCGAATTTGAAGCAGAAAGAGAAGGTTTTGGAAAAAAAGGAATGGATAGTAGGTACCTATGGTAATACTCTACCTAATGACACTCTAAACTCAATTTTGGTAAAAGTGGCGCCTAAGCGGTTTTGGAACTGGGCTCTTCAAATATTAAATTATCTACAACTTCGTCAATTTTTATGAGGGCATTTTGTATAATTTTTTCTTTCCTTATATAGGCTGCACAAAACACTGTTATTTTGCTACTTCATTTCAATACATAATGTTGCATGATGAAAATGATGCAGGTTTCGAAAAAAAAAAAGAGAAAAAAAAAGAGAGACATCTAAATGTTGTGACGAAGTTGTTACACAAACTCGTCTTCATCAATTTCTCCTCGTACCAAGTTGACGTGTTGCTGATGACAGCAGTCATCGTCGATTTCTGCTGTGTTCCAGTATACGACAGTCAAGTAATGAATCCTATGCGATATACAACCAGGAGATCGAGTTCGATGACCTTGACGATGGTGAACAATTTGCGGCACTCCTCGCACTGCTCAAACGGTCTCAGGTCAAGCAATGTAACACTTCTGACGAGCCCCCAAGAAAACGTCGCCACAACATATAGATGTCTCTCTCTTTTTTCTTTTTTTTTTCGAAATGAAATTTCAAAAAGAAAATTGTTTCTTTTCACCTGCATCATTTTAGCTTTTTGTGCTTTGCAATAAAATAAAATTGCTAACTTGTATTTTTTTTCCTTTTTTATTGATCAAATTTCGAAAAGAAACTTATTTCTTTTTACCTGCATCATTTTAGCTTTTTGTGCTTTGCGATAAAATAAAATTGCTAACTTGTATTTTTATTTTTTTTATTTTTTATTGAACAAATTTCGAAAAGAAACTTGTTTCTTTTCACCTGCATCATTTTAGCTTTTTGCAATATGCGATGAAATAAAATTGACAACTTGTATGTTTTTTTTTGATTTTTTTATTAGGCAACAACAGCAATATAATTTTAAGTGCAAAGGTAGCATTAAAAAAAAAATGCATGGAAATGTGAAGCAGGAAGAATTTTTTTTTTCTAATTTCATTCCCAAAGAAGAAAAAGAAGTTGAGGTAAAATTGAAGCAATGGTGTAATAGACACGCATAGGCTACATAACACAAAAAAAAACAACTAGCTAAATTTTAAACCGTTGCATTGAAAGGGGAATTAGAAAGTTTTTTTTCTTCTAACTTTATGTCGAAAGAAAAAATATGAAATTGAGGTGAAAATGCAGCAGCTGTGTAATAGACACAAATACATCAAAAAAAACAAAAAACTAAACAAATGTACAAATTATATTTTTATTCTATAACGCTGACGTACAAAGTCTTCAATAGCACGATCGTTTGCATTAAGATCAGAATAAAAATTTGATACAATCGCCTTCATGGGTACACCGCGACAGCGTTTTAATAGAAAATACATGCAATAGTGACCACAGACAAGAGACAAAGGTCCTTGAATTGTGGTGTGGTTCCAAATCCATTCGATCGAGTGGAGATGCATGAAATCGATAAATTCACGCTGGTAGGGTCGGATACCAAAAGAATCGAAAAATTCGCCTTGCTCGTGACCATTCAAATAAACAGCAACCCAGTGTTCACCCAGTTGATCGCTTTCGTCGGTGTTGAAGACAAAGGCAGCAGGGGGAGATACGTCTTGGGGCAACATGTCTCTCGCGTACACATCTTTGAAAACAGGCTTTAGACAAGAATCGTTTAATAAAATCCTCGAAATCTGATCCGAGTTCATGCCGAATAGTCGAATATGACACTTTTGTTGCGATCAATTTCTAGAAGATTGTCGCGCTCTGCATAGACAATGACGTTGATAGTTGGCTGTAAGGCTGTCGCAAAGTGAATTTCCAATCGCAAGTTGCCATGCTTTATTAATTCGAAATGACTCGCTGCCGAATCAAGGTCTGGTGTCAAATGAAATGCAAACAGGGTATATCCGCCTAGATATTACGCTCTGGACATATCATTGCCTTCATCCGCGTAATATTGATTTGTTCCTGTAAATAGGGAGAGGTAGCTGCGTATATATTTTCCATTTCCAAAGTCAGGTTGATATGGTTTGGAAGGAATCTGCTTTCCGTCACGATACAAAGCCAAAAAATTGACAGAGTTATGTTTGAAATCAAACGGGTTTCTAGCCGACAGACCGTTGAAAGAAGCATTGTCCACCATGCTGATCACCACTCTTCTTGGTAACTGACCGAGAAAGAGATTTTCTTTGGTGACGGTGAGATTGCCTCTTGTCACGGTGAAAGCTTTTGTTTCTACACGACGGATTGGATACTTAGCTGTTCCATACTGGAGCGCCTTGATGTGGGCGATTCTTACAGGGTCACTGGGTTTGACCTTTCTACAGAATAAAACCACTTCTTGCAGCTTGATCTTTCCTTCCCCCATGAGACAAAACGCGTCGGAGGCTCTAGTCAATTTGAGCTTCATTTTGACTCCATTGAGTAAATATCGATTCTGAAAGGTCATATCCAAATGCAATTTCCCGATCATGTCCACCGATCGACTTTGTTCCGTCAACGCCTTGCGTCGATTGAAGCCTGCATTTGCAACAGCGAGCGTATCAAACTTATCCTTGGAGTCCTTGTACCATAAGTTTGCAGAGAGCTGTGAAGATTTTGCAGGTCCTCCGAAACTGAAGAGAGTCTCCAAATAAGCTCTGTAGGGATACGTGTGGTTCGATTGGGAAATCTGGGTGTTGTTTAGGCTTAAGTTGATCTGTGACCACAGACTGTGCAACCAATTGCAAATCGGAGCAACGGCATCGTCTGCTGCTAAATTTGTGCCGCCGTTGTTGACCACTTTAGCATGAACGTAGAGTAAGGTGTTGGCCAAATCGATGTAGTAGTCACCTTCCTCGACAATCAAAAACTTGACAGGACCACTGTCGGTAAGAGTAGATTGTGGGCGGTGTTCCACATAATGTCCACTTTCCAAACTGGTTTGGGTAGGCGGAACAGCAAACAAATCCAACTCGGATTTCAACCCTTTACAAGACTTTTCATGAATCAAGCTAGCCATCGAAAATGTCTTTTGGTACGACTGCTTTCCGTCTACGTTTTGTCAAACTGTTAGATTTTTTTATTTTCTTTCGCCTTTTGACAGGCGGAGATGAGAAAAAGGTCTCGTATGGTGGGGTTCGATGGACCGGGGCCGCGACGCGTTTCAATAAATTGACACCAGCCTGCTTCGATCTTTGTAAAGCCGCTTCTTTCACACTTTTTTCCAGATAACACATCCGAAGCAAAATGTGCACCTGACCTGAGAACTTCTTTTCCAACCGTTTTTGCTCCTGACTTGATCAAAGGTAATATCGCTTTTCCGAGTTTAGAAAATATACTACCCAAACCATAACCGTTTTGATATTGGGCACCGGAAAAAAAAACCTGGTGTACCGTGACCAACCTGGGAGACGTAGTAGTTTTCATAGGCTCTTTGCAACAGAACGCGGGTTTGTGAGGCATTATAGTTGATGAAGACGTCTTTTCCGAAAGTGAAGCGTGACCACTACTTTTCCCGTCTCAAATCGAACTGGCTTGCCCTGATCGTCTCGCAGCGATATATGTACCGTGTCAAAGTTTTTCAATTGAACGGGGTGATAATGCACTTTCTCACTTCTTCGATCAATGTAATCGCCATCTTTTCCTTCCACAGGAACTATAGCCAGCAAAGGAGCTAAGGAACATACCTACTAATTCATCGGGTGTGGTGCGGATGAACCTAGTCTTGTGGACAAAATGCATGCCTATTAATGTCAATTCTTGCAACACTCGGCTGTCGAGAAACATTTGTTTTTGGAAAAGTTTTATTGGTGCCTAACATGGAGGTTACACCGTATGGTTTGCAAAGCGCAGTGCGCGTTGTTCTATCATAAACCTCGTTGTGACATCAGGAAGGCAACTTCATATTGTTGGCAAAATGTTGGACACATTTGCCAACCTTGCGCCAACACACACTGCAAATGGCCAATGTTGGCCCAACAATCAATGTTTGTTGAGTTGTTGTGACACCAGGAAGATTGTTTCTTCTGAACAACTTTAGATCACTTTGACCATACGCGGTGGGTTTAAAGCTGTATACAGGCCAGCAGCGTTCTTCTTCGTGCGTAGCAAGAAACAAATCTACAAAGTGAACTATAATAATCAACACAATGTCTATGATCATGTTATTATCAAATCATTTGTGAATTTTATTGGATTATAGTTTTTAATAATCAATCAATCATAACTACAACCATGACAATAATTATCATAAATAAATGCTAATGTTGGTAAATAAAAAAACAAGTTTATTGAAACATGAAACATCCTTCACATATCGATTCTATAATTTAACAGTCAAGCAAAACGAAAGTTACGTTACCACAAAAATTGTTTAAAAAACTTTAAGGGTGTTTGGTCCTTATAGTGCAATGAGCATCTACACCTCTTTTGCTAATACTGAAATAAATCTTCATGACAATTCAGAAGTGAGTACAATATAAAGTAAGACTATTTGCGCAAGATTATGCTAGCTTTTATATTTTACACAGAATTAAAAACCTATTCACACACAATTAAAGTGCATAAAAACTAAATGCATAGATTTTACATATTGGTAAAAGTGTAGTTATAAAATCTATTGAAACTTAAAAAGTGTCAAGCAATAGCTATGTTGCACAAATCTACTGACCCACAGGCAAATATATTCAATCCCTTAAACTGGAGTGCTGATTTCATTAAAACTTTCAAATTCCAAAACCATAAAACCAAACTGTTTCAAATTGTTTAAAATTTTACCATGAGAATCATTAATGCAGTTGATACTTTATTGTCTAGTCTAACTAAACACAACAACGTAATGACAGTTACTTACAACAACACAAACTAAGTCTAAGCTACTATATTGTCTAACTGATTACAAATAGTATAAGTGTTGGTAAAATTGCAATTATTAATGAAATATTACTACTAGTATTGATTTATGTGATTAATTAATAGGATAATAGATATATTTTTGAAAGTTGATAGTGATCAATTGTTGATAGTGATGATCAATAGTTGATAGTGATCTTCTTTTTCTTCCACTCTTGGAACTTCGCCTTACAATCATCTTTTGATTCCTTTTTCTTGCAGTAAACCTCCAACACTACATCCTGTGAATGATCATAAATTACACCATTTAGTCTTAAAATCAAAAGGCAACAGAAAGCAATAAAAATGGCATAAAAAAATTTTGGTTTGTATAACACAACACAAGTTTCAACCAATGCGGGTTGCATAAGTAGCCAAATCCGACTTGAATAAAATCGTTACACGATATTGAAATACTTTCCTTTCATACTTCTTTTCATACCTTCATGATGATGAAATAATTTTATTAGATACATATCGTCGTTAATAAGCTGAACTATCGTACGTCCAAATTTTTTAAAATTGCCTTTTTGATTGATTTGGTATCTTTATAGACAACAGTTTATTTTGTTAGAATCGCAACTTCATCTATTTTAGTTTTGATGATACAGATTTACAGAAAGATGAACTATTAATAGAGGTACGATAGTTCAACTTATTAGCGACGATTTACATACCATAAACTTCCTAGGGAGCATATGAAATCTTTCCTCTTCAGGCATCGGCCTAGCACAGTTTGGTTGTTCTTTGGAATAAAACAAGAACTTGTCAACTGGATCCTCGTCTTCTTCTCCGTAGTCGAACGTCTTTGCCTATGAACGTATATACATTACAACTGTCTGAAGTAAATACAAAGTTGACTGCTTTTATCAACTAATGGCCTTATCAAGTATTTGGAAATACAACTGTTCAGAGTTATCAGTTGTGTTTTTCGTCACTGTCATCATTACTAATATTACCTTCAAAATTTGACTGATCGCATTGACTAGTCTTTTTGAATCAATTGAGTCACGGAAAAAAACCCTATTGAATGGGCTATTGAACCTACTTCAATCCGGTTTAAACTTAGCGATGTGTTTTTATGAGTTTATTTATTTGTTGGGAAATGTTTATAGCGAGAAGATGGATTTTATACAGCTAGGGTCGAATTCTATCAGCAACATCAGGGCGGAGGGTGTAATGAAGCAAAAGTAATGTAGCAAAGACAACTATAACCATCTTATACATTACATCAGGCCACATCACGCAACTAGATATGACAGCATTAAATAAAGTGATTTTTTTATGTTTTTGCCGGACTGGAGGCCCAATCTCCTCTGATCACAAGATAGCCCACCCCACTGAATGTACCTTAGTAACGAACGGTCAAATATAATACAAAGATCAATGAATCGGCAAGCTTATTACTTCATAGAGATATAGCAGTAACTAAACACAATTTAGCAGAAATATCGCATGGTTTGTGTAGCCAATCGGTAACCATGAATTTTTTGAAGTAACATAATTTTAGGAATCTCTGCCGTTGAAACGTATTACAAAATATTCTATAAATGTCTTCTAGCTTAAGGGTGCTTGGTTGTCTAATCTTGCAACAACATACAAGTTGAAACCAGTTTCGCATCTAGAAAGAAGATTTTAGGAGAGCAAAAGCAACTTTTGGGGGTCAAATGTCATTCAACTTGAATTACAATGGGATTAAAAAATATTAAAACTTATTTTTTGAAGAAAAAAATCCCCTCACAAACCCCTCCAATAGCAACATCCCCAGCCGAAACACATATTATAATTTCAACAAGAATATTGGTTTATAAGCCTTATAGAGTTTTGTGCCATACACAAACAAAACAAAGTAACTTTAGCGGGCTTAACATGATGTATTACATAATGTAACTATTATTGAAACATAATATAATGTATTATGATTGAGTAATAGGCCTACATTATGTTAAACCCGCAAAAGTTACTTTGTTTTATTTGTCTATGGTTCAAAAAAGCAAACTCTCTACCAAAGCTTTATGTAGTTTTATATAAAAATATAAATTGTCGGTTTGACAAATGAAACTGTCTTTTATTACAATGCGTACCCTCGTGTTTCTTAAAGAGCAGTGTAGCCTGCTGTTCATAATCAAAAGAGAAATCAAAGACTATAGTCAAAGGGGGGCCACTCCACAATCGACGGCAGGCCTTTAAGTGTCTTGCCAAAGACACTCCTACATGCTCTTGAGCGGTGTCAAACCTGGGCTCCGTTGAAAGTCGACCCAGGGCCCTCACCACTAGGCTATGCAGCCGTTAAGTTAAATTACGTTACTTTTTAAGTTACATACTCGTAAAATGCAATCTTCCTCCAATTGTCCAAAAATCTCTTTGAAGCTCTCTTTTTCTCCTTTCTAAGTATATCAAAAAAACAACGATTAACATTAAAGCAAATAAAGAAATCGAAGAAAGATTAACATTGTTTTGTGATTAGCCTAGCTAGCAACAAATTACATACTGTATATAAACCCATTTTTAGCTTTTTTCAGTCAATCACCCCGCGTTTGCCACTTAATTTTACTCTACAGAACAGCATGCAAATAATATGCATAAACGCAAGCTATAATTTTAATGATTCAAAAAAGTGGAGATTTCTATATAATAATATTTTTATTTGGTCTAAAAATGCGATGCATGTTCATCATCAGCAAATATTTACAAACTAAAATAGTTGCCGTAAATATAACGCTTTTGATTTCAATACGGTCTTCAAATGCATGATCATCGGCTTTGCTTTTAGACTTAACTAAGGCTAACTAAGGCCTTGTAGATTGGATTAAGTTTTTCACAAATGGTGTTATGTTTTACAGTAGCCTACCTACAGTACATATACGAATATGTTTTCAAATGTATTGTAGCATACATACTAAATACATTACAACAAAAGCATTTTTAAAACTAATTGTGGCTATTTTTTCAACATCTTTTTAACTGAAATTAATTGAAAACCGTAGCTTTAACGCCCAATCGTAATTGCTAATTAGAGTGTTTGTTATCTTTTCATTTGTGAAAATTTTTTCAATCACCATGCCAAATAAATTAAGAGTTGACGAAAAAATTTGCATTTTTTCGAAATATTATTATCGTAAAAAAATATAAAATGGACTAACGTAGTTGGAATTATTGTTGACAACTAGATCATTATAAGAGTTGATATGTAGCCTAACTGGTAGTGCAGTGTAGATGTGAAAAAATTAAATCAAAAATTACTTGTTCGTTACGTCAGACGACTAATATTGCATGCTGCTAGCAAGGAACGCCGTTCAACAATAACCGAATAAGAAAATCATATTGACAGCCAATCACCATTTACAGTTGAGAACGTAAGAAGAGCTTTGATGGCATCGCTCAATCCAGGTAAACAGTCCGGTTATTTCATGATAGTCCAAGTCACCAACTTACAACGCTTGAATTACATACTGTACATTATAAACCGTTGTTTAGGCTACAATAAAATAAAAATAGGCTAATGTTTGTTTTTATATTGCACTGAATCCATCGCAGAATGTGTTGCTCCTTAGCCCTTTACAAAGCAGACAGTGTCAATGCAGCCATATGGAGTCGCAACTGAGTAGCCTACATTATCACCCGAATCCATTCCATCACTCAGTGCCAAGCAGGAATTTGAATCAGTACCATTTTTACAAAGTCGTTGGTATGACTCGAGAGAGTATCGAACCCATGCCTACCGATTCAGAGGCGAACGCACTAACCACTAAGCCACCCAGCCGGTTTATACTATACATGTAATAGTAAGAAAATTTAAACTTACTTTCCATATATTTATTTTTTCTTGCACAGTTTTAGCATTTGGATTTTTTTTGTCAGCGTCTTGAAGAGTAGCCACGTTTTGTGGAACAATTTTGTGTCCAAGGCAGGTGTAGTAGTCGTGCTTGAAAACTCGATGCAGGATATCTCGAGCCTTTTTCATGTTTTTCCCTCTTTCAGTTGCATTGTCAGAGTCATTTGAATGATAAATCTGTTCAATTACCTATAATAATAATAATAATGAAAATAATAATAATAGCAGTAATAACACTGATAATAAAATAAAATACTAATGCAAGAGATTTAAAGCAATTTCTTAAACTTAATCTTAAACAAATTCTGTTTTTTTTTCGCGCATTTTGTTTTAAGGCAAAAAACAAAAAGTTATTTAATAATCATCAGAAAAAGTTGCTCAAGGTAATACTTTGCGTAAGGTTACAAAAATTTGCTTCACAGAAAGCACTTTTGAAAAGAAAACTTGTTTTTTATCACATTTGCCTTTGTGAAAAAAACTTTGCAGTACAATTATGATTTTTTCCGATTTCAATATATTGTAAAAATCAAAATTCAATACCGGTATCACGCTTGATTCACAATATCAACAAAAGCATAAGCAGTAGGCTATGACATACAGGTATATTATTTCTTCTCTAAGGATGATTAAAATTAACGTCATTTCATATACAAAACTATAAACATAAAAAAATGTTATACAAACATCAGCTTTTACTAAATTATTTTATAGATTCAAGCAATGCATTCGGTTAGTTTGTATAAGCACGCACGCAGGCTACCGCATACAAACGTTAGTCTAACTCTAAGATTACATTGTCAGTGATCCTTTCAAAGGCCACCATGTCATTAATAGACTTAGCCATCGTCTTCTCGTTCTTCTTCGCTTCTCTTTCTTGTGCTTCTCCTTCTTGTTTTCCTGTCTCCTCTTTTTTGTGTTCTCCTTCTTGTTTTCCTGTCTCCTCTTTCTTGTCTTCTCCTTCTTGTTTTCCTGTCTCCTCTTTCTTGCCTCCCTTAAATGTGATGTAGTCGTTTGCCAACACCATTGCATCACATATCCTGCAGTGAAATAAATCAAATTTTTTTGATGATAATAAATGAAACTATAGAAAAGACGTTCAGAGGAGGTTGAAAACTTAAATTCTCTTTGCAACACGTGTGACGTCAAGATGCTTGAATCAATGATAATAATGTTATTGAAGCAACTACAAAAATAGTAAAATTAATAGCAATAATAACAATAATTATAATAAAAGCAACCAATATCATTGTTATTATTGATCTAATAATTGTGAAAGCTCAGCAGCTTTTTTGGTGCCATTTAGGTATTTTTGAAATTGCTAGATTTATAACAAGGTATTTATTTAAAAACAAGAGTGCACAAGATAATTATGTTTTAAGGATCCTTGTATAACTATGCATCTTCAATAATATCAAGCATTCAGACAAAGATTGAGAAGCATCAGCGTCCATTTCATTACTTTTGTTTTAGAGTTTTAATATCAACTAATGAATGTACAGTATAGGCCTATATCCGACATAAGATTTGCCACGAAATAAAAGTGCAAAATTATTTTCTTAAAAATAATGTATAAACATAATTTTAAATCATGAAAAGGTATTTTATGGCAAATGTTTTGATTGCAGATGATAATAACAACGTCAATGTGCAACGCTAGAAAATACTGTTTAAAATTATCACAAAATGTTGATACCATGAGGATCATCCATAGCCCTAAGAAGAGCCGAAAGCATTTTTCTATAGAGCAGCGTACTATCTATAATCTTGAGAGATCAAAGGCTATGGCCAAAGGGGCGCCACTCCGCAATCGACGCATGCCTTGTGTCTTGCCAAATACACAATCACATGCTCTTGAGCGGTGTCGAACCGGCGTCCTATCAAACGTCGAACAAGGGTTCTCACCACTCGGCTATTAGGCTTTTAAATGTCAAATGTTGGTGAATTGTTGTTTTGACCGGAGATTCATAAACTTACGGGATGACCAACTGGGCTACGTTATCTGACAGGTGGAGAGTAAAGTACTATACCAGGTATTGTTTAAACTTTTAGTAAAAATTTAAAAAATGTTTTTTGACATATTTAAAGCAGTGGTCACCCAAAGCGTGCTTGTTTAAAACTAACCCGAAAATTAAAGTTGCACAAAATTGGGATAAAGCAATTTTTAGTTGTGTTGCCTTGCATTGAGAAATGGAATTTACGTGCAAAACTTAATCGAATAAAACTTGCACGTTTATAAAATATATTACGAAGTATTTAAAGACAAAAAACTTAATAAACTTAAAATACACCTATTTTGTGCAATTTTAAACTTCGGGTTAGTTTTACTCAGGCAAGCTTTGGATGACCATTGCTTTAATAATAAATAAATAAAACAAAGTAATTTTAGCGGGTTTGACGTGATGTATTTCATACACAAATATAACATAATTAAAAAATAAACTCTAACGTTTTCGACACGTACGTGTGTTCTCATCAGGAATTACATATCTGCAATATATATAAAATGAAAATTGTAAGACAAATTTGACTTTGCACTATAACTGTATACTAACGAGTAACGACACTCCAGACTGACAAGCACAAACTGAACAAGTGATACAGGTATGATTACAAGTAAATTATACGGTGGAAAACAGATCACATGAGGTGTAAACTACAACATTTGACAAACTAATAGAACACACACAAAAGGAGCGATGAACCACTGGCGAATATCTACTGGTTGAGAGACGGATTATTACGTTTGATTCTTATGGATTCCATGATCTTAGTCTGAAATTCAGATCTGCCTCTAGAGATGATTTTAAATTAGTCGATTGAGACATTGTCAGTGCACGTTTCACAAGAAGCGATGTGCTCTTTAATTGCACTTTTTAGTTGTTAGGTTTGGGTTTAAGTGCTCCCCTGTCCTTGTCAACAAATTTTGTATTTTATTTCAAAGTTTATATTTTATTTCTCTATGGTTCAACAAAGCAAACTCTCTACCCATGCCTTAAAAATGTCAAAAAAATGTTTTTTTTAATTTTTTCTAAAAATTCAAAAGGTATCTAGCAATTCTTTACCCTCCACATGTCGTCACTTTAAAGATTTGTTTTTGCAGCTCCTTTTATTGTAAAGTTTTTCTCTGTATAGCTAAAATGATTTCTTGTGTGTATACTTACATGGCCTCTACTGCAGTACTGATTTTATGTTGGTATGCTCGTCGGTGCAAGGCATCTCTGGTGTGAAACATCTCGTACAGGTTTTTGCATTCCTGTCCAACATCGTTTAACGTAACAACAATGAAACTGCTTTAGGAAAGATATATTATCAATTCTGATGGTAGGCTACTGCTATTTTGCATTCATCAAATGCTGGTATTTGCACAACAATCTAACTTCATAGTGTAATTAAGTCAATCAATTCAATTTTGACATAAAAACATAGCCATAATTCTGAATTTGTAAATATTAAAACGTTTGAAGGTTTGCGCTTTGCAAAGTAAAAGAAATGCTTGTTTGTTTACGCATGGTCATGGCATTAAAGGGCTTGTGCATGCCCCAAGTTGAGTTGATAATTCTTGCTATACCTTCTATAATAGGTAAATAAAGTTTCTTTTTAATAATGATACAAGAGTTAACTTTTCCGCCCTGCAAAAGCCACGTAGTCGGCCACAGCTTTCATCAGTTGTGAATATAGAAACATAAAGTAGGTGATAGAATACTGCAAAATAATTTGTGTTACCTTGTCTCGGACGCAAATCTGCAGGTCTATGTCCTTTTCATCACCTGCATCGCTGTTATTGCTTTCATTATTGCCGCTGTCACATTCTTGTTGTCGGGCACATCTTTTGAGCACTTTCATGTTCTTCATAAATCGAACATGATCGAAGCTGTTTGATATGCCCAGTTGGTGGCAGTCGCGGGCAAAGTAATCCCACTTGTCAACGTCCACTCCATTCCGTTTGTTTGCAACGATCTGTTATAGTTCAGTTTAGTTTATTTATTTTCTACCAAAGACAGGCAAGACACAACAATACCACAGGGTTGAGCATTACAACAGTATATATTTTACATATTTACAAAATAGTTTAACATTCAAACGTTTTCGGAAACGTTTGAATGTTAAACTATTTTGTAAATATGTAAAATATATACTGTTGTAATGCTCAACCCTGTGGTATTGTTGTGTCTTGCCTGTCTTTGGTAGAAAAAAGCAAACTCTCTCCCGAAACTATATTTATTTTCTGCTGACGAATAAACAAAAATATACAAAACACAATCAACACAAATAATTCGTACAGCAAGGATGGCAGCGAAAGGTCGAAAGGTCACCAAAGTCAGTATTATTGTTACGTAACACACATGGATTGACGTGTTGAATAAATGTTAAGTTGTTTGAAAACCTGTCACCAGTTAAAATAACATTAAGAATGATCATGATCATGTGCCTGGTGTGATGCAAAGGTTGGTTCAAAATGGTCTTTGAAGCCGTGTTTGGACATTTAAGAAGATTGAAAGACCATGATTGCAAAGGCATTTGAGATATTCAAAATAAAACAGTTTAAAGGCAAACGTTTGAAAAATTTAACTTACTGTACATAAAATTCAACAGTGCTATTAAAATAATTGACAGTATTAACAATTTGATCACAATTGTTCGAATTTAGACACTCGATTATTTAAGAACAATTTCCATCTAGTTTACATTGCGTGTGCAAAACTTTTGACTATGTTTTGAATGACAAGCAAACTAACTATTAAACTATGTGTCAGAATAAGCTTACATTAGCCTACATTTTTCGATTTCTTTCAACTAGTATTATACCTCATATAAAAAACTTTTATCTCTTGATCTTCCCTTGAACTTCCACCTCTGAAAAGAACATATCTCTATGAGGTTTGAAAGTTGTTTATGGGAATAACCTATTTCAATTTGTTGTAAACAAACTCTGCTGACCAATAAAACTAAATCCACGTAGTAGAACTGAAAACTGTAATGACTTTGAAGGACGAATTCGATGAAGTTTATATTGATAGCTTTACAGGAAAATCAGCTTTAAATTGACAAAAACTCAGTTGTGAGAGAAGGTTAGACATAAAATTGTTAACAATTGAGCAGTAATAGGTTTGGAAGATGTATTTTGGCTGACACTGGAAAAAGTTTAATGCGTTTAACTCACTGTCTACCGCGCATTCAATTCAAAAACATAGCAAGCTTTTGTTGTAAAAAAAAGTTAAACTATTATAAAATGTTGCAAGTGATAACCTACATTTATTCTGACGACAACTGACTTATTTAGGAGACTGCAACAAGCAGTGACGACCTGTCTAATATTGCAGAACACGAAACCATTGTGTTGTAATATAACTAAACGGTGAAAATGAAATTTAAATGCGAAAAAAACTTGGCACGCAAAGTGGAAGCTTCTGTAAGCCTATAAAAAAAGTTAAATTCTATCAATCAACCATCAAAAAGAAACTTCACAAGAAAGCGAGAGAAAAATGACCAGTATGAGTTTTGAACAATCAAATTCTATCCGTACCACTTCACGGTTTACAATCAGCATGAAACCATACCTTAAATTTTTCACAAACGATTTTACGTTATTTTGTTTGGCAAAGAGCAAAAATAAAATACAGTACCATCATTTCTGTTCATCACATAAAGTTTTTGAAGAATAAAACAACTTTCAGAAAATATTCGTTTACTGTAGTCAATTGAGAAAACAATTTTGCAAACCTCATTCTCCTAAGCTAAACACTATTAGTAAAAAGGACTTACTTCAGAACTCGGTTCTGGGTTTCCCTTGATCATTTCTTTTATGAAAACTGCATTGCGCCACTCAGTGACGTCAGATCCGTCTTCACCATCTCCCAAACGTCTCCTGAATTCCTCTTTAACATCAACGTTTCTTTCATCTTGGAGAATGCGATTAAACATAAGACGAGATCTCTCTTCATGCTAAACGAAACGCAATTTAATATAAAAAGAATCAAATCATTGAAATGCCCAAAACGAAGGTTTTGTCTTATACAGCTTGTCATCAACGTAAGTGAATATCACAAGCATAGTCGTATTTTTAAGCTTATGAAATGTCATTGGTTGAAAAAATATGTAAATTCAAACTACAGTAGTGGAAAGTTGGTTGTGGGTTGTATGATTTTGATGTAGAAATAATCTACTCAAAATATAGGCTACATTGCTTAGTCCTTTGTAATCTACCATGAGTGTAAAACTGCTTGGGGTACTACTAGATTGATGGGTGTGTGCATATTCCGAATAAAAAAAAAAAAACATATAGAAAAGTATTTATTAGTGCTGCTGCTTTTTTATAACTTTAGGCTAAGCGGTTGTGTTATCAAAAATATCGTCACTTAATTTTATTCTTTGCCTTACAATGATTTGTAGCCTACCCACTGCATTTCTGGATAGATTTCTGAATAAGATTTAAATATTTATACTTGTATAGCTTACATCAACAAAACTATACATCGTAAGCAAAGTTTCCTGAGGAAATCATAGTAGCAAACGCATACGGAAACAAAGTAGTCTATTCCTATTAAGGCCCAAACACGGCCAGAATTATTTTTAAAGTTAAGGTCAATTCTGGCCTAGACCCTGAATACAAACGTCCAAGCACCATTTGTTGGCATGAGGCAAATTGCTGTTCAAGTTAATGTTAGGAACTTTGCAAAATAATGAACATAGCCTGAACTTTTGAGTTGCAAAGTAACTGTTAACTATTGTATGTCAATCTTTCAATATAAAGGCATTCAGTGTACTTACCTCAAGGACAGAGTATTCTTTGTCGTTTGTATTTTTTATCTCTTTCAAGATATGGTGGTCTTTCAAGAAATGGTGGTCAAACATGTGAGAAAAAGGTCCGTGTCCTGAAAACAAAATCTTAACATTAAAATTTAGGAAAGTTCATATGGTAACTCACTTTGTTCTCAACGTTTTTGATTTGATCCATTGTAGCTATCTAGTCTAAGACATTTCTTACTGTTTTTGGATGTTGTAAAAACAACTTTAGTTGAAAATTCGCTTGAAATACAAACAAACCTAAATCATGACACAGTCCAGCTAACTCAACGCATAAAACATCTTTTTCATCGATATTCAACTCTGGCTGTGTGGACTGTAAGTGTCGAACGAGCTCTCCAGCTAGATGACAAACCCTTTAAAACAAAAATTGCACAATTTCGAAGCATCTTAGCTTTTAACATTTAAAGGTAGTAAAAAACACGATGTTTTACAACCTAAGTTGCAGAGTTTTTATTGACCAATATTTTGCTGAAACTACTGTAGCTTACAGGATTATGAAAATTTTTCCAGTAGGCCTATAGGCTATGCACTGTAGGCTTTTCATGCCAATTTGTTGTAACGATTCAAGTTAATACATCCTTAATAAAAAAACACTGCATTGATGTAACCGATAAAACTTAAAACCGACGAAGGCTCTCATCATGGTGTGATATCCACTCTAAGATGTGTGATTGCAAAAACTACTTTTTAGTGGCAAAAAACAATATACCACAGAGTAAATAAATAATTTCACTGTAAACTAGTTACCCAATGGAATGTTCAAATCTGTTGTGAGAGGCTCCTGGGTAAAGAAAGTAATTCCCTCCAAGTTGTTTGATGTTTCGGAGTCTTTGAAATTGAGGAGTGTTGATGAAATTCACCAACAAAGAATCGAGCTCTATGTGTTTATGAATCGGGTCGTTGAAGCACTGAAGCAAAAGTAACATTATTTTTCATGTATGTCATATCACATTACATTTCACATTATACTTCATATCAAAGTAATTTACATGATAAATAATTCAATGTTTTTAAGTTCAAGTTTGGTGTAGTAACTATAGTTAACAGCTACCATGAATCAATATCTCTGAAAACAAGTCTGATAAAGTTTGCTTGTCTTACTGAGAAACAGTCCGTCTTACTTTTTTCTTTGCTGGAGATTCTCCCATTGCATTAATTTCCAATCGTTTGTTATCAGGATTGTTGTAGAAACAAAAA
This sequence comes from Aplidium turbinatum, assembly GCF_918807975.1. NCBI lineage: Eukaryota > Metazoa > Chordata > Ascidiacea > Aplousobranchia > Polyclinidae > Aplidium > Aplidium turbinatum. Next base: position 55,937,329 of record NC_137472.1, read on the forward strand.
GTTTTTTTGATTATTGTGCAATTGCAAAACAAACGGAAAACAGTTAGCCCTAGATAACTTTTTATTTTGGTTACACCTGCAGACAGTAGCACATCGTTACGGCTTTTTTTGCGGAACTTTTGGCTGCTTTTTTCGGCAACTTCCCCTTTGGCTTATTGGCCTTCTCAGCGCAACAAACTTTCTTCTGTTTTGCTACAGTCTTTAGTAGCCTGAATGAAAAAGTTAAACACAAGCAATCCCTGTTTTATACATCTCACATTTTTTCTTGTTACCTTCCACACCTGCACTCAGAACATACTCAGTGTTTTAAATTAGAAAATATTGACGTTTTTACTTCATTGATTGCGTAAACCTACTGTATATTTGAAACAATATGTCGATGAAAAAAACTTTGCTTCAACCAAATTTAACTGTTCGCTACTTATAAAAAAAACATGTCCAAACGCAACTGGCATTATAACTAGTTCAAGCTATTAGTTGCACCCTGCAAGTATAGTGTTATGACAGCAAATCATATCTGCCTATACTGTAGTGTTGGGCAGTTTTAAAATATTTCCAATTTTGGCTATCGAATTTAGAAACTAGGAACCTACAGTGCTCACCAGTGGCGGCTCGTGCCATAGGATGTAGGGATGCAGGGCTGCAGGGCTGCAGCCCCACCTGAAAGAAAGAGAAGAGGGAAAATATGCTTTCGTCTGTGTTTGTCCAACCCGGTTACTTTTTTCACTTAAGAATTGCGGATCGAAAATTAAAATATTAAAAGTTTCGTTTGGCAACACCGACTTTGGGCAAACTTCTCTGCAGCTAGAGATTCTGGATTTCAAGCGCTCTGATTGGCTAAAAATTATCCTTAAAGCTCCGCCTATTTTGGTATTTTACAGTAATTTTTGAATCTGTTGGGGCTGCATGGAAAACAGCCCCATCCTAACCAAATAACTTTACAGACTTTTTAAAGTTAGGTTTTATTTCGCAGCGTAGCGATGAGCCATGAATGTAGAAGTGTTAACTGTAGAGTTAGGGTATTCAACAGGTTATAGGAAGTGCTAAACCAGCCTATAGGGTATATCTCAAAACCACTTCAACCTTGCAACGGCTAGGCTAGTCACGACTATGCTCAATACTAGTAAAGTTTGTCTCCAAAGCAATACTGTTAGTCTTTTTTAATTACAGCTTAGGAATTTACTTTTCAACAAAGTTTGAATGCATTTTTTCAATATGTGGGGTAAAAACGTGCTCAGAACGCAGCAACTTTAATGCGATTTTTTAAATTTTTCTGGGGGGAGACTTCCCAGACCCACGCGAAGTCGTTCGCCTTCGGCGAACTCAGCGACGGGCTTCGCCCCCCGGACTATATATTGCAGCCCCACTGCTCACAAACAACACAAGCCGCCACTGGTGCTCACAATAGGTTGGGTTCATACAATATTTGTTATCTAACAATAAGTCTCTGTATCAACCTGTAAAATCAATTTGCTTATATATATTTCCGTCTGCTATTTTAACTTAATTAGATAAAACAAAGTAACTTAAGTTTAACCTATTTTATTACACTAAGGAATAAACATAATTAAAATAAATTTAACCATTTTTGCTACATGCTGAAAGGGTTCGAGTTTATTTAATTTAGTTTAATTATGTTATATTCCTTTGTGTGATAAAATATTGTAAACCGTTGAAGTTACTTTGTTTGTCTGTCTATGGTTCAACAGAGAGAACTTTGTACCAAAGTTTTATTATAACTTACCTGCTGTTCCCTACCGATATTAGTCTTATCTGAGTTACAGGATAGGCCTACTACACGGAAGTTGAGCGAGGCACTATGCTGAGTGTGAACATTACTGTACTGCAAAGGCAAACGTTTTCACTACTTTAATCGAAATTCTAGGGTTATTAAATATGATAAAAGTCCATCACTGAAAAAAGGTTTAGCAATATTGACCAACTTGCTATTGTTTGCATTTCGAATCCTTTGCAAGTGATTATCACGAGGAAGATTTGTGATTTCTGCTAATTTGGTTACTACACTGTAAACGAAAAAGGCTCGAAAAAGAACCTATAAGGGAGCTACTGCGAATGGGGTTCTTTTTAAGAAAAGAACCTTTTAGGGGGTTCTTGAAAGAACCTATAAGGGAGCTACTGCGAATGGGGTTCTTTTTAAGAAAAGAACCCTTTAAGGGGTTCTTGAAAGAACCTATAAGGGAGCTACTGCGAATGGGGTTCTTTTTAAGAAAAGAACCTTTTAGGGGGTTCTTGAAAGAACCTATAAGGGAGCTACTGCGAATGGGGTTCTTTTTAAGAAAAGAACCCTTTAGGGGGTTCTTGAAAGAACCTATAAGGGAGCTACTGCGAATGGGGTTCTTTTTAAGAAAAGAACCCTTTAGGGGGTTCTTGAAAGAACCTATAAGGGAGCTACTGCGAATGGGGTTCTTTTTAAGAAAAGAACCCTTTAGGGGGTTCTTGAAAGAACCAATACAGGGTTCTTTCAATAACCCCCAACGGGTTTTTTCCTTAAAAAGAACCTTTTTGAGGTACTATTATGAACCTTCTGAACGTTCGATAAAATACCTTTCAGGTTTTTTTCTTATTTAGTACCTTTTTGAGGTACTATTATGAACCTTTGATAAAATACCTTTCAGGGTTTTTTCTTATTTAGTACCTTTTTGAGGTACTATTCTGAACCTTCTGAACGTTCGATAAAATACCTTTCAGAGTTTTTTTCTTATTTAGTACCTTTTTGAGGTACTATTCTGAACCTTCTGAACGTTCAATAAAATATCTTTCAGGGTTTTTTTCTTATTTAGTACCTTTTTGAGGTACTATTATGAACTCTCGATAAAATACCTTTTAGGTTTTTTCTTATTTAGTACCTTTTTGAGGTATTATTATGAACCTTCTAAAGGTTCGATAAAATACCTTTCACGGTTTTTTTCGTATTTAATACTTTTTTGAGGTACCAACCTTCCTATTGTTCCAATAGACACCTTTAGATAAACTTACAGTGCTATAACTGATGCTTAAGGTTTTATTGAAAAAGACGGTTACAAAGCAAATACCTTCACAAAACACGATTATCAAGAAATCGTGTTTTGTAGAAATGAACAAGTGTAAAGAAAACGAAAAACGATGAAGCATCTTCATTCTTTACATATAAGACGATAAAAAAATATAGACCACAACAACTACAAAAATTACATAGGATGATCGATAGCTTTTAAAGAGCGCAGAAAACGTACTTGCAACAACGAGATACCGGTACACGTTTTCTGATCTCCTAAATACCTTCCGAGCATCCTGTATAATCACTGCCCATTACAATTTATTCACAAAACGCAATACCTTGCTTGTTACCTCCACATCTAAATGTAAAATGTGGGTAGAGAAAAAAGACAAGGTATGCTTAATGGATTTGGGGTACTGGATGTTAAACACCCAGTAAGTACTCATCAGCACGGCCACAGCATCCACTAAATTATCCATGCCAATTACTTGACACCCGTCAACCATGACAGTGAAGCCATCTTCTTCAAACTGTATAACCGGATATGTTGATTCTGGATTCTATAACAAACAATGAGCATATTATATATCAACTCGATGGCCAGCACAAGTGCGGGCATTGAGCAACATTCACTTCACCAAACAAATAGCCTACAATGGGTGGGAGACACGCAACCAAGAGCCTTTTACTTGGTATCACATTTAGCGATTATCAATCAAGTGCGATGGCTCGCCATGCAGGACATCAGTAATGTTCTTAATCATCTTTTACATTCTTAATTAGCTTAATTATAATCACCAATTTCCGTAACAAAGCATGCATTGAAAATTGATGCTTATTGCATTGGTTGTGATGTAGCCATGATAACTCTCATGAAAGAGTGACGGTACCGTGAGTATAGCCAGCTTGGATTAAACTAGTTCTTCTCTAAAAAATGATCTATTATTATCTATTAATTAATAGTTGCTATACATACTGTACGAACTACAAATTAGGGAGCGTTCAACGTCAACCGGTAACTGGGGAGGGTACCTGAAAGTTGATATTGGAGGAGGGGGTGAAAAGCTGGGTGACGTCAATTGTAAACCCTTCTCCTCAAGCAAAAAAAGATAGTTTAAACTTAACTTGATATAATGAAAATGCAAGTTTAGTTATGTTACCTGTTAAGTTCAGAATGTCCGCCGGCAATTTCTGCTTTTTAACGTCCTGATAAAAACGGTGGTGGCTAGTTTCTGAGAGCAGTTCAACACAATCTTTTTGCACCAGACTGTTCATTTCTTCGATCATCTGCAAAGACAAAAACCTCAAATTAACCCTCACATACATGCACGATTTCTGTCACTATATAGGATATATTAAAACTCATAGTATAAACACAGGGTTAGTTGGATAATAATCCTTAAAGGCGAAATATATTTGTCAATTAATCAGGCTTCTGTGTTTATACTGTGAGTTTACTGAACTGAGCTAACAAGTTCCAGCAGCGATCGCCTGATAGTTGTCGCCTGATATATCTGATGTCAGCTAGATCCCAGTCACCTTACTAACCAGTACGTCACACTGGCTTTAGTCTTTAAATAGTGCCGTACGGTATATATATAAAAATGAACGTAATGTTCAACATACCCAAACAACGGTTCCCAACGACAGATATTTCGCTTGCAGATCGGCAACCGACATTTCGTTCCCATTGTGCAAACACGTGGATCGAGTGCGCAACATTCGGTCGCGAATCAAGCCGTTGTTGCGACAGCTCTCCCCCTTCGCCATCTCCCCTCTCAATTGTTTCAAATGACGCTCAATGTTGAAAGCATCTTCTACTTCGCCAACTAACTGTAAAACACAACAATTAGCACGCACACAACCATAGATACAAGGTTTGCAGTAATAAGGTTTATAGTAGAGTAGACATTGACAGTTGACGGGTATCCAGATGCGACGGTTTCTGAAGACAATATTATAAATTGTAAATAGAAACAGAGAATTAACTGTTGTTTTACAAAGTACAAAGTTGTTGTTATTGTATAAAGAAGACCACGTTGCGTAATCACAAAACAACAGACGAGAACATTAATCTGACGTGAGAGGATCCTTAGAATACAAACTTTTAACTAGTATATCGCCAAAGTACGACATAATTAATAATAAAAAGAACAGTATCTTACCAACTAATTGTAGCATACAGATCTTCACGAGTTGATTTCTGCACTTCGATAGTTGGCATAATTACTGATACTATCTTATATATGCAGCAGCAGATGTCTTGACTCTATCTCTATACACTAATCTAACTATCTAAACTGTGAAATGCGTTGTAGCTATGGTTGTAGTCACCACATACACTGGCTTGACCGGTAAACTGGTCTGACCCGTAAACGTACGATAACTAGTAGAAATTACGTCAAGAGACGCACAAATGCTTCCTTCAGCTTACGAAGACGAAAAAAAAGTTTTCTAAACGACGACTTCAAGCTTGACTGAACAGCGACACAAAACGATAAAAACACAAGGTTGTTTTGATAATTTTACGTTAGTTTTTTGTTGCGCCTACTTGTGTTCCTTTATTTCGTCATGCGTTCTTTATTGTTTTACACTCTCTTGCACTGATCGCCAAAAGAAAACAGGATTCGTAATTGGCAAATCGGTTTGTATTGCATTCGTTCTAAAATTGCTTATTTCAATATTTCATAATTTCAAAGACAGTCACAAATCGAAAGCTCAAAAGTTACAGCGCAAGTGAAATTGTCTAACACGCACAATAAAGTAGCCTAAATTAATGCACATCAAGCATATTAAAAGCACAAACAAAAACCAAATCAAAAATCGTGTGTCGTTTCATCTCATTTTACAAATGTTGTAGACTATGTTTTAATCATCATCATCATTCGTTCAGTCGATTGGAATTGTCGGTCACGCAATATGCCTTCTCTCTTCACAGCTGTACAGTTTTGCGTTTATCAAACCTTACTGCATCAATATCGGATTGCCCATGCACAAACTGTACAGTCTTGCCTTTACCAAAATGTAATGCACCAATATCAGAATCAACATATCCGGTTATACGGTTTGGAGAAGAAGATGGCTTCACTGTCATGGTCAACGGGTGTCAAGTAATTGGCATGGATAATTTAGGGCGGAATTCAGATTTGCGTCTCAAAATAAGTCAGTGTTATGCGTAAGTCAGACTTATATAGGCCAAGCTTATACGAGAAGCTTATTTGCGATGCAGAAACTCGACTTACGCGCGACTTATATAAGACCGTATTAAGACTCCTGTTTTCGCGCGAAAGAGAAATTGCTATAGCAACTCTTTGGTTGAGGTAATGGAGCGTGAATCTGAAGGCTGTAAAGCAGAGCTACATTCCTGCTGAAGCACCAAATAAGGCAATGTTGTGCTTTAAACTCACAACTAGAAAAAAGCACTTTTTTATGATGTTGAAATACGTTATAGTTGCATCAGAAAGTCGTTCGTTAACTAACGTAGATGCCAAGTAATCCATGACGCAACAGATCTAGCACAAAAGTTCATTCACAAGCAAGGAATACTCATTTAACAATGAAACAACGTAAAACAACGTTATGCCAATATGCACATGGCTTTCGTTTACAATAATTCATAAATTTGAAAGAATCAGGTTACTCAAGTTATTTTTGATGCCTAAATAGGAAAGTTTTGACTTTGCTTGCACAATCATGGCCAGGATTGACACATGATGCGCGGATTTTTGACAACAACATCTATCGAGATAAATTTGAGAATGGAGAAATTGATGGAATCTTATTGGGTGACAATAGGTATGCACCGAGAAATACGCGCTACAATTCTGCAAACAGAACTTTGACTAACCCCGGCCAAGTCGCCATCGCTTCTCTGGAAACGGCCAGTTGCAAAAAATCGAAGGCTTATCAATAGCTGCAGTATGGGCGGTATTGCATGCGATCGGGCTGTCAACGTTTCGTCATTTTTAAACAATTCAAAGAGTTCCATAGTTGCAGTTTTGCTAAGACGGAAACGTTGACAATTAACTGCTTGTCGCTAAGTTGATTAAAAGGATCTGCTTGATCGCGAACAGGCCTTTCAATGTGAATATTTGCATACTCTTCATCGAAGAGTTGCCTAAAAGCAATGGTTTGCAAATTTGTGAGAAAACGAAAATACAATTATATGCAATAATATACTGTGACCTAAGTATCAAACCAAAACCTGTGTCAATAACGCCAAGTTTCAGATGGACTAACTAACCCTAACTTTTTCAGCTGTTCTGTGCCCAGACAGCAAGATTCGTCATTTTAACATTGATTCAACGCCTGCAGACGTTGAATCAATGTAAATATAACGGGTTTTGCTCTCTGGGTGGTCCTTTCAGTAGAGTTGTTCGCGTTAAAAACTTTAGTTAAATCATACCTCGCTTGATTATTTTGGAAGGCTTTTTTATCATGTTTTTATTTATTTTCCACCACTGGAAAGTCTTTGATGAGGTCAATAAGCAGTTGGCGTTCAGAATCGTTGTAATTAAATCCTCTTGATATTTTTATTGAAATAAGAAATGATAATGCAATTTACATTAAAGGGTTACGGGAATTTGTATAAACTATGTTTATCTAAAAGCGCAGTAAACTCCATCATCAAGTTGCTCACTGAATTTAAAGCAGTACTAGTTCATATCTTAGCGATAGTTAACTGACGCGAAGAAGTGTTTGCGTATAGCTGAGCTATATTCATGCTAAATCAACAAATAATGCAATGTTGTGCTATTTAAATCTACAACCAGAAAAAAGTCGTTTTTTGTGACGTTGAAGTAGAAACGTTGTAGTTGCAAGGAATACTCATTTAACAATGAAACAACGTAAAACAATGTTATGCCAATATGCACATGGCTTTCGTTTACAATAATTCATAAATTTGAAAGAATCAGATGACTCAGGTTATTTTTGATGCCTTGAAAGTTAAAAATAGTACAATTGTAGGAACACTGTTGCCAGTTTATGACTAAAAGGGCGGGCGCATAGACTCCCTTTGGTCTGAAAACTGTCAAATGTAAGATAGTTAATAGAGTTGTTTTTTCCTGGCATTGCAGACAAAGGAAAAAGTATGACTAATCACAATTGTATGTTTGCAAAAGTGATGTTACAAGCAGTATTACTAAACTGCGTGTCAGCGTCTGGTTATTCAACAACACAAAATAGGCATTTCAAAATTTACACCACCAGCAATAACACTAGTAACCTACTATTGTCAGCGTCTGAAAGAAGTCTAGTTATTCAACAATCAAGCCAACTGTCAGACCGAAACTCTGCCTGCAACCAAGCTAAGATAACAGGCACACCTGCTTCACATTAAAAACTATCAAAAAAGTCTCGTGGCCTTTGCACCAGACGGTCTATTTAAAAAAAAATGCTGTAACAAACCTCCTACTTTCAATACCTCCAGTATTAGCCAAACACTTTTCCTTCAACAGAGGCTTAAACCACCTCCGCAGGTGGCTTATATTTTTCGGCTTTTAAGCCGAGTATAAGCCTTGCTAAAGCGTAAGTCTGCTTTCTGAATCGCAAAATCGACGCTTAACGCAGACTTTTGTCCAGACAGACTTAAGCCGCCTTAAGTCTGGTTTCTGAATTCCGCCCTTAGTGGATGCTGTGGCCGTGCTGTTGAGTACTTACTGGGTGTTTAACATCCAGTACCCCAAATCCATTAAGCATACCTTGTCTTTTTTCTCTACCCACATTTTACATTTAGATGTGGAGGTAACAAGCAAGGTATTGCGTTTTGTGAATAAATTGTAATGGGCAGTGATTATACAGGATGCTCGGAAGATATTTAGGAGATCAGAAAACGTGTACCGGTATCTCGTTGTTACAAGCATGTTTTCTGCGCTCTTTAAACGCTATCGATCATCCTATGTAATTTTTGTAGTTGATGTGGTCTGTATGTTTTTATCGTCCTATGTAAAGAATAAAGATGCTTCATCGTTTTTCGTTTTCTAAGGTTGGTACCTCAAAAACGTACTAAACACAAAAAAAACCTGAAAGGTATTTTATCGAACGTTCAAAAGGATTATAATAGTACCTCAAAAAGGTATTAAATAAGAAAAAACCTAAAAGGTATTTTATCGAATGTTCATAATAGTACCTCAAAAAGTTATTGAAAGAACCCTGTATTGGTTCTTTCAAGAACCCCCAAAGGTTTTTTTTCTTAAAAAGAACCCCCACTCCCAGTAGCTCCCTAATAGGTTCTTTTTCGAGCCTTCTTCCTTTACAGTGTTGTTGCTAAAGAATCTCAAAAAAAGGTTAAAAAAAAAACGTTTCGAAAAGAACCTTTCTGCAGGGTTCTTTTCAAAACAAGTTCCGAAAAAGAACCCTAGGCTTAGGGTTCTTTTGGCAAGCAAAGGGTTCTTTTTGCAATAAAGAACCTTTGTTGTTAAAAAAACCCTAAGCCTAGGGTTTTTCTCGAAAAAAGAACCCTAAACGAACCTTTTTCGAAACAAGTTCCGAAAAAGAACCCTAGGCTTAGGGTTCTTTTGGCAAGCAAAGGGTTCTTTTTGCAATAAAGAACCTTTGTTGTTAAAAGAACCCTAAGCCTAGGGTTTTTCTCGAAAAAAGAACCCTAAACGAACCTTTTTCGAAACAAGTTCCGAAAAAGAACCCTAGGCTTAGGGTTCTTTTGGCAAGCAAAGGGTTCTTTTTGCAATAAAGAACCTTTGTTATTAAAAGAACCCTAAGCCTAGGGTTTTTCTCGAAAAAAGAACCCTAAACGAACCTTTTTCGAAACAAGTTCCGAAAAAGAACCCTAGGCTTAGGGTTCTTTTGGCAAGCAAAGGGTTCTTTTTGCAATAAAGAACCTTTGTTGTTAAAAGAACCCTAAGCCTAGGGTTTTTCTCGAAAAAAGAACCCTAAACGAACCTTTTTCGAAACAAGTTCCGAAAAAGAACCCTAGGCTTAGGGTTCTTTTGGCAAGCAAAGGGTTCTTTTTGCAATAAAGAACCTTTTTTGTTAAAAGAACCCTAAGCCTAGGGGTTTTCTCGAAAAAAGAACCTTAAAAGAACCCTAAACGAACCTTTTTCATTTACAGTGTAGGTGTTGAGGCTTAAAACTATTAAGGGCCACTGCTTTGTACGCATAGCCTACGCAGTGTTGGAATATGGCTGTCAAAAATACTACGCTGCTTTTTTGCAAACAGTAGAAGCAAAGGATGATCAACAACAATCAGGTTTTAGATCAGGTACTGCATACCGGAAATGCGAATCTTGCAGACTCCAATGATGAAGTTGAGTTCAGTTTATTTTGATTCAGTTGGCAAATAAACAAAAATCTACAAAACACAATTAATAAACACAAATAATTCGCGACACAGCAATAAAGTAGCGCTCTAGTAAAAAGAATCGAAAAGACGAGTCACTAATTTACTGCCTTGTAAACCAGAACAACCAATTAATAGTAGGTCTGGATATAGAAAAAAATCTCTACCCAGACTTTATAGTAGTTGCAGAAAGCAATGAAACGCGGAAACTTTTCCAACAAAACTAGACGCCCAGCAATTCTGCGGCCTATCAAGCAAGATATATTTTATTCAAGAATAAAACATATATTATAAAGGTCTATTTGATAAATATTTAATTTTACACATTTTAGCGGGCTCCAGTGACAAAGTAGGCTCTTTTGGATGACATGCTGTTTAAGTAAACTTGCCATCAATTGTTAAATAAAGTTGAGTTTAAAGTTGGTTGTTCATAAGGATATGAAATGTAAAACGTCATGAAAAATAGCCTACCTGAAGTGGCACAAGTGATTTGTTAGCTTTTGCTTTTTGTTCTGTAAACTGCCCAGTCTGAAATGCGCATGCGAACTTCGATACCTAGCATATCAATGCTAATTTATATGTTGCTTTTTTAGGAATCACACTTCAAATAAATACGTTTTAGTTAAAGTCCAACATCGGCAAACAAAACACACAGGCGCATACTGTATGAACACGTCCAACAAAACATTGCACTTTCACACCGTACGATCATGCGATTCCATCACATACGTACCCAGGACGAAAACAAAAGTAAACTGCTATTTTTAAGCTACGTCAGCGATATTGACCAGTGAGATAATGAAGAAAATAGCTTTTGTAATTTGAATGCAGTTACTTGTTTCACGATCGTCAATGCCGTTTAAAGAGCGATATGGCTTAATAGACAAATCTATGCAGATACTTATCTTCTGTTTCAGGCTACCTATTAGGCTAATTACAAGTTAGATGAACTCGACCAACCTTTTCCTGATTTTTCAAACAACAGCAAAACAAATTGCAGAAACATACTTTTATATAGTCATGTGTAACACGCAATTAAGCTACTTACCTAGGCAATAAAGCGTCATGTTATTTTGCCTCTCCTCTGCTTTGCTGTGCCTGTTTCATTCTTATGCCTTTCTTTTTTCGATTTTTGTCTCCCTGCAAAAATGTTGCCCCCCTGGGTAAAATGATGTTAATTAGCTCTTTTCAATGACTTTTCAGTTTTATAATCGATTTTCTTGTGTTGTTTAATTGTAAACATTTTGTGCTTAATGGTGTAGTCGAATGTTGTGTTAGACAGACAGACTCGAGATTTATTGCAGGTTAGATCCAAAGTAGCCTACACCAGTTTCCAACTGGGCTAAGCAGTGCGATAGCCGACCAGTCTCCAGAATACTGTGCAGTTGACTGCCACTATAAGTGTTATTAACCTAAACAACTACCTTGGCATTTGCGTTCTAGATATGCTTATATACTTGCTATATACTTGCTGACAGGTGTGACGGCTGCAGCTCTATTTGATCATAGTTAAATGCATATTTTCTATAAATACAATAGGCTACATAGTAGGCTACTGATATTTTGCATTCATCAAATGCTGGCATTTGCACAACAATCTAACCTCTTAGTGTAATTTCTTAACCAATCAATGTAAAACTGGTTCATAACCTAGTTTTGAAGTACCGTGAGCTCGAAAAATTTTCGTAGTGGCAACAAAAGGCTGAAAGTTTATTATTAACATTCATGCAATATATACAACATGCGATCCAATAAAAGATACAGTAAAGCAGTCACGTAGCGAGAAAGAAAATTTTGGGGGAGGCAAAGGCAGCTATTGAGTAGAGCAAACGTCATTCAACATGAATTGTATTGCAATAATATTAAAACGTATAATCGAATTAAAACATTTTTTTGGGGGCAAGATAAAAATTTATGGGTGATTGCCCTCAAGAGCCACCGTGGCTACTTCCCTACAATGAAGTTCTGCGTCTTCGCTTGAAAAGCAGAGTCATCTGACAATGGCATGAAATGAAACAATAACATTTCGTAAAGCTGACCATATCAAAACAGGTTACGAGACCTGGTGGAGAATGAAAAGTGATTAAGGCCTATAATGGTTGGGCAGTCACGCGTAGTAATACACAAATGAACAGTTGTGTAGGATTTGACTGAAATGTTATATGCCATATCAGGGGCTTTTGAAATGATAATTTTGGCCGGTTACTCATGAAATCCTCCGGCCCCAAATCAAGACAATTCCAAGAAAAACGCAATATGTCAAAAAATACGCGTGGCTTCTTCAAGTTTCCAAGCCTCTTGGAAAGGTTACGCCATCCTAAAATTATCCATGGCCAGGGTACAAAAGCACCCCTTGGACCCCTGACAAAGCTACTGTGCCAAAATCAGACGAGACAGAGACACAAAACAGTTAGACATGGAACGGAGAATTTGAAAAATTAAAACCACAATGTTGGTGTTGTGTTGTGATGTTGGGTTTGGTATGAAACATCCTTCTATTTCAACATAATGAAAACACGTGGAATCGATGAAGTGATAAGTAACAATGGCATTCATTTTACAGTTTGACAATCACAAAAATGTGGCAGTAATACAAAGTTTAAATTAATTTTGATTATGAAACGTCTAAAACCGTTGTCATGAAGTTCAAATCGTAAAAAAACGACCACGGAAATAGCCAAATCCATCACAACGTAATAGACCGGACAAAATAAATGACCATGAACACTGAGATCAAGTTTTCGAATTAAACAGGAAAAGTATAACTCGATTCTAGAATCACGAGCTAGGCTCAAGATCACACGGCGCAAGTTCGACTCTCGGGTGTGCGCTTGAGCAACGCATTTCAGGACTGCTCTCCATTCAGCGGCACCTAGTGAATGGAATAATTCCCCGGAAACAACACTTCAACAATCGAAAAACTTCACTCTGTCAATCTCGGTGACCGGGCCCTGCGTCAAAAGCCTCCACAAGTATGCGAAACTACCAGGAATAACCAATCAAGGCTTTGTCAGTCCGAGGATAAAGATTCAAAACCAACCAAACATCGTTTTTCCTATTGCCGGTCCGCAAGTTTGTTTTGATTTTAAACCGGTGCGTGATAGGAAAAAGTTTGGGGACCGCTGGTGTAGCCAACACCAAACAACAGCCAAATTAAGCTGCTATTGGTATATTTCCTATACATATAGGCTACTTGTAAACGGCAAACTAAAACGTTGTTTGAATTCTGGCCACCTTTAACTTTTAGGTGAGCACTTTTCAGCCAAGGTTGTTCTGTGCTACAAAGCACCAGCATACTTTCAAGATATTTTCTTCAGTATTTTGATGTGTGATCACCAATTGTTTTGATTAACCACAAAAAGCACGAACATAAAATGTAGATTTTCTATCGCAATTTTTAAGTAAATGCATTTAGCGTGAGTAATGGGTTTTTATACAATGATTTAAAACCTCACAAGTTTTATTTACCAGTTCCATAAAAAGAAAAAATCAATTGCAAAGATGAGGAAAAGTATAGCCTAGTTGTAAAATTCCTGCGAACAAACGGCGGTAGGCCTATATGCATTAATTTCTATTATTCACATGTCAGCAAGATGTGTTTTCAATATTCATTTTAGTGGTAGCCTATCTACTATATTAAGATTGGAAAATATCTACTATACTAAGAAAAAGCACTGACTATTTCACTATTCGATAGTGCCCAAAAAAGCAATGACTTTCCGCTATCGATACTTATAAAAAGCAATTAGGCTAATAGCAATTACTAAAAATAATTAAAACAAAAATAATAAATAATTACTAACATCAAAAACAAGCCCAATATAATTTGCAACCAATACTAATAAGCATAAAGCACGCAGTTTAGCAGTTCAAAATTTTCGAAAATATACAGCATTAGGTTCTCAAAGAAGCTTTTCTCAGTCCGAGGATAAAAATCCTCAACCAAGTACAATATTATGGTTTCTTTCATTTTCATCGCACAGCGTCTCCGTTGCGATAGTAACAACTTTACAAGTTCCATTTCATGTTTGTGTTGGTAATTGCATCAACGATTTGTAATAAGAATAAAAATGGGCTTTTAATCTTTCTTAGTTAAAAAATACATCTGTGATATTTTGAAGTCTTTTTGGATCAAACTGATTTTTGATTGACCTTGGTCTAATTATTGCAAAGTTTTACTGAATGATGGACAGACAAAACAAAATAACTTTAGTCGGTTTAACATGTTTTATTGCAAAAAGATATAACATAATTAAAAAATCAACTCAAACGTTTTCGACATGTAGCCTACATGTGTCTTCATCAGGGATTACTTAAATTTACAATATACAAAACATGAAAATTATTAGATAAATCTGACTATGCACTATAACTGAAACGACACTCCGGACTGAAAAGCACAAACTGAACAAGTGATACAAGAATGATAACGAGTAAATTATACGGCGGAAACAGACCACATGAGGTGTAGGCTACAGGCATGTGACAAACAATTAGAACACACACAAAAGAACGATGAGCCACAGCCGAATACCTGCCTGTTGCTTTATTGAAAGACAAATCAACGCGTCAAGGCATTTGGAGTGAAGTATTTATTGAGAGTTCTTTATTCATACCGTTTTTTTGTTTGTTTTTACTGTGACGAAATGAAAAAAATGTGCATTTTTATCATGGAGCAAACTTTCTTCAGTTTTGCTACAGTCTTTAGTAGCCTGAATGAAAAAGTTAAACACTAGCAGCAATCCCTGTATTACACATCTCACATTTTTTCTTGCAACCCTCCACGTGTGCACTCAGAACATACTCAGTGTTTTAATTTAGAAAATATTGACGTTTTCACGTCATTGATTGCTTGAATCAAACTTGATTGCGTGAACCTTACTGATTGCGTAAACCTACTGTATATTTGAAACAAAATGTCGATGAAAACAACTTTGCTTCAACCAAATTTAAATCTTCGCTACTTAAAAAAACATGTCCAAACGCAACTGGCATTTGCTAGTTCAAGCTATTAGTTGCGCCCTGCAAGTATAATGTTATGACAGCAAATCATATCTGCCTATACTGTAGTGTTGGACAGTTTTAAAATATTTCCAAATTTAGCTTATTGGGTACACTAGTAACCTACAGTGCTCACAATAGGTCGCCTGCATACATTATTTGTCATCCAACAATAAATCTCTGTGTCAGCTCATGAAATCAATTTGCTTATTTATTTCCTTCTGCTATTTTAACTTAATTAGATAAAAAAAAAAGGTAACTTAAGTTTAACTTATGTTATTACACAAAGGAATATAACATAATTAAAATAAATTTAAACATTTTTGCTACATGCCGAAAGGTTTGAGTTTATTTAATTTATTTTAATTATGTTACATTCCTTTGAGTGATAAAATATGTTAAACCCTTTGAAGTTACTTTGTTTGTCTATTATGGTTCAACAAAGCCAACTCTCTTCCAAAGCTTTATTATAACTTGCTTACTGTTATTAGCCTTATCTGAATTACAGGATGCTACACGGAACTTAAGAGAGACACCATGCTGAGTGTGAACACTACTGCAAAGGCAAACGTTTTCACTACTTTAATGGAAATTCTAAAGTTATTAAAAACATTACCAAATTGTCAATGGTGTTGTGAGGTTACAAGGCAGATTCAATTGCATGCTTTTGTGGCAACAAGCCCCAAACAGTATACTATCTTCTTATGCAACAAGTGGGATCTTTCAGCATACAGCACAACTATGCCACAAAAGATGCTTCAATTTGAGAAGTATCAACAAAATTTAAACATTTCAATAAAAGAAGGCGCGTGCATTAACGCTTACATAATTTACCAGGAGTGATAATTCAGCAACAAATTTTCTTGTCCAAAATTTTAACACCCGCAATTACAAGCAACAGTGACTCCAACGCGTCTTCGTAGCTAACCGATTTTCGTTTTTTAAAAACAACATATGTCATGATGGTTTGTCTGACTTATCAGTCAGCATATATGGGAAATTTGAAACGACAGAGTAAAGTATCTATCATTGCAATGTTTTCTAACCTGCACACAATAGCGGTTCTAGGGAGGGTACGCCACAAAACCGAGAAACATCATGTAAATTTTATTTCGTTTGTTTCATAATTTTTTTTGTTTGCATCCCTCGTTGAATTATATTTCATGATGTTCGGTCCCTAAATCTAGACATTTCTAAAAAAAATGCACTATATTGTTCAAAGCATACGCGATAGCATTATCTTTAAGTGTCGGACTCCTTGTTCAGGTTACTGGCTTTTTCATTTTGATTCAAATGGTTTTGATAGGTCAAAGATTTCAATGGTTAATTTAGGTGGTAGCGCTAGATTTGGGTCTGCTATTATGCGTACAAACACACTACGCAAGTAGCGCAGCCTACGTATACAAAAAAAAACGTTTTTTCCTTGAAGAGTTTTTAAGCGGTATGTTCCGACGGGTCAATTGCCCTCTAGATTATAATTGTGATTAATTTGTAAACGTTAAATTGGCGTTGTTCCTGTGTTCTACGTGACGTGGCTTGTCTGACTACCAAGACATTCCACATCTGATTGTCGCTTGTCGCGTGCCGGAGCCGTTGTTTCTGCACACCATTTGCCTTTGTGTTGGGATTCAGCATCGGTAAACCAAGCTGGAGGAATGTGTGATTTGAGATCTAAGTTAAATCGTTAAGAATTACACCTGTGTACAAAAATTCAGCTTTTATCTCAACTCACTAAATCAAATCATACGCAATAAATAAAAATACAAGAAATGATTGCAAGCATGGTTGAGGCAGGAAGAGGAGGGATAGTAGGAAAGCATTGAGCCCCAACTCTTGTAACCACGGTTTAAAAAAATAAGCGGTTTAGATAATAATTTCTTGTATGGCTTCGGGTTGTAGTAAGCAGAGAATCGTCAAAGAGGTATAGTCAGTTAGTTAGTTACCTTCAAGAAGTTGAAATTTACTGCATTTTTATAAATATTTTCAGATTCCTGATGAGGGCTTAGCTCGACTTGGACAAGCTATCTAACATGGATTTATCACATTTTAATTTTCTTGCTTTGTTGTTATTATCCCGATAGCATATGTCATGTTTTAAAGCGATAGCATCAACTTGATCGTAGGGTTCTTGACCTGGCATTGGATTGTCGTTTGCATCCAGTTGTTGATCTAAAGGATTGAACGGACCTGTGTATTTGTGACTTGGTAGAGTGAAACCACCTTTTGGTCTTGATAATTTTCCGATTGGTGAATGAATATCAATATTTTCACCAACAGAAACAAAACTTGTTTTCGTAGTTCCACAGTTAGCACAAACACATTTTGAAATTCGGTTATATTTTATTTTTTCAATACGCAGGGAAACAGTTTCATCAACAAGTACTCATCAACAAGTCAGATTCATCAACAAGTCAGTTATCATCAACAAGTACAACTATCACAAGATGTATACAGTGACAATCTGCTTTTATTCCGACGTTTCGTCAATCAGACACGATTGACTTCTTGCTTGCACTCAAGTTCAAGAAGTTGAAATTTACTGCATTTTTATGAATATTTTCAGATTCCTGATGAGGGCTTAAGTTAAGCCGAAAATGTTTGACTGTTAAACTATTTGTAAATATGTAAAATATATTGTTGTAATGCTTAACCCTGTGGTATTGTTGTGTCTTATGCCTGTCTTTGATACAAAAAATTCAAAGACTCACTTATTAACAAGCACTGCCGTGTGTGCAGCGATCATTTTCTGTCCAGCGATTACAAATGTGATCTAAGAGCAAAGCTACAAAGTTGGCTACCAAACCCAAACACTTTCCCACCCCTGAAGTTGTACCTTCTATCTTTCATTTTTTAACTTTGTAAAAGCCACTGCGAACGCAGTGCCCACAAAACTTGATCGACCTTAGTCTGCATGTGTAAGTACGAACGGGCGTTTGAATAGCAAAGCAAGAAATGAATAAGACGTTGAAACAGGTCAGTGAAACATCGATAGGGTATAGGCAACTCGGAACACATACTTTTGATATATATAAACCACTTGGTTCAAGCCAGTTCTTTTCCTGCATTTTTTTCCTATTTCACCAGGCAGTGGATCAACAACTGAAATCTAAGCCAACTCCTCATTCTATAAACCACCTACCCCAGCAGAACCTACACTTTCCAGCGGTGTAAAAGTTCCAAAAAACATAAAGCTGTTGTCCACTTTATTACTAAATAATCACTAAAAAAATTGCACTTCAGGTCCCTTTTAAGGTATTTTTTTAATGGTTTGAAAACACTAGCCTACATCATACAGTCTTTTAAACGTGCGTACATGGTGCGTATACTTGCTATATGTGTCCAATGTCCATACTAGGTACTGCACGTATAATTTTGTTGATTCTAGCCCTTTCAAAAAAATCACGTGACCCCCGAGACACTAAAACAGGAAGTATATTGTGACGCGTTTCACGGGGATTTCCAAAACCGTGTCAGACAACGATTTGTTTAGGCCTACATTCCTTCAGAGCACTGGTTTGTTTCTCATATGTTTTTTTCGAAACCAAATGTTAATATTTATATTCAAATAAGATCTATTATTAGACTATCACAGATTTCACAAGCAAACGATTTTCCCGTATTGTATGTTCGTATTGCAGCATTGAATCGTTCTCTTTTATTATCATACATTGTATATTTGATTGGTCGAACGCTAGTCATTTCTTTTTATTTATACGTTTGATCTCCTTTAAAGTTTGATCTCTTTTAAAGTTTAATCTCCTTTTTTTAAAGACCTATGTTAATAAAACAAAAAACGATGTCCATTTTTTACTCTTTTTTTTCGGAATAAAACCTTTTTCTATTTTAATTTGTCAGTGGAATCCAACTGTTAATTTTTTCTGGATATCCTTTCCACTTTACTAAGGCAAGTTTCTTTTTATTCTTACGAATGATTCTTTCTATTCTGAAAGTGTCATCAAGGGTTTGATTAGTTTTTAATAATTCTTGTTCATAAAACGATCCTGGAATTAACTCTTCACTCAAGTCTTCAATCACAAACGTAACTGGACTTGTGTTTCTAATTTCAACAATTTTGAAAATTTCTTCAGTCCAATTAGGTGTATAACCTTTGTCGAAAACCTTTCTTTTGTATTTGCTGATTCGAACAAAGTCACCTACGTTAAATTTTGGTTTGCCAAGTGGTGGTTGGTCCCTGTATCAATTGTAAGCAACACGACCGAAGTTCTTTTTTAAACTTGCTTCAGCCAATGTCATTTTTATTGAAGAATGCTTTGTGTTGTATTTTTCTTACAATTCAGGAAGCCAATGTACAAATCGTGTTGAGCTTGTTTCCGTAAATCGTTTCCACATTTTTTCCTTTATTGTTCGATTCCATCTTTCAACCACACTCGATTTTTCTTCATTTTCTGTTGCGTACAAGTCGATCTTTGCTATTGCAATTCTTTCCCATTAGCAACCCAAAGCATTTATGGTCTTCTCCCAGATTGTTTAACAATATTCTGAAAAGCTTTTGCGGCTGTTTCACCTTTTTTGTCTTTTATCATTCCAATAAAAAAGAACTTAGAAAACACATCAATTACCATCAACAAGTAGGGGAGACCGGGGCTAAAAGTAACAGGGGTAAGTTGTAACACTATCATTTTCTCCCCAACTAAACAGAAAAATGTATTTCTCTATTGCGCCCTCTATCAAGTGTATTGTAGCTAAGTTACAGAGAAACCCTCGTTTCAATATCTCTCCGTACAGTTGAGTTATAACGAAAAGCATTTTTGCCTACTGAAAGTAAAATTTTAGAAAACTAAACTTGCAGTCACTACGACAAGAAAAAGTAAGCTAGAGGGCTGGTCTTTTTTTTTGATATAACCATTTACTTAGGTATTTAAAAAATTAAAGATGACCAAAAATATGTGGCATTTTATTGGTGAAATATCGAACAGTTTATGGCTAACTGATATTGGGGCAAGATGTAACAAGAGCTGTGTTATGTTCTTTGGCAGTAAATGAGCTAGATTACTTGGTAACTGTTACAATTATGCGTAATTATAAAAGAAAAAGTGAACGTGGAAAGATTCCACCTGCATCACTGGAGATGAGTCTATTGAAAAAATTGCCAAAGATTACAACATATGCCATGTGACTTTGTACAGACTGGTTAAGAAAGTTAAAGGTAAATTTAACTAGCCTACCTAAGATAGCTTACTGATTGTAAGAAACAACATTGAACACCTGTAGGCCTATGTCTTTCGAGCGCATTCGAACAGTAGACCGGGAGAAAACTGGGTCAGGTGTGAAAAGTGCCATGGTTGGTCGCATTCTCAATGTACCGAGGGATGGCCAAAGTATTATTGTCACCTTTGTGAAGTAAAGGAAAAATGTCACCTTTGTCACCTTTGTGGAGTAAAGGAAAAATGTGAATTTTTGAAATGCCTATTATATTGTGTGCAGTTTTGCTTCAGTGTGTACCTTCTGGTGAACATTTTCTGACCTTGAGGAGTGAATAAACCTTTCTTGAGCAAAAGTGAATGTTCAGTAAAGTGTTTGCTATTTATTAGCAGCAAAAATATTCTGTTACAACTTGCCTCTGCCTGTATTATAACTTGCCCCAGATCCGGGGCAAGTTGTAACGCTCGATTGAAGTTTTTCTAGGCCAATTTTCTCAAAATCCTTAATACATATCACAGGGCTTTAGGTGGAATAATATGCGTAAATAGTCTACCTATACAACTAATCTCCAAAAAATTCGCTCAGACTTGTTTTTATAGACATATAATAAATAATTCAAAAAATGTTACAACTAGCCCCGGTCTCCCCTACCTCACACCATTGTTCCACTTGGAAAACTTTTGCATTTCAACTAAATCTGCAGCCCATATTTCATCAACTTCTTTTGAAAATACTTGACGTCTATTAAATTTTCTCCTTATTGGTTTATGCAACTCTTCAGCTAAACCCTCCTTTTTTTATTACCCCCAAACCTAATTTGTATTTTGTTTCAATTGCTCCTTGAACTAGTTTCTTATCGAATGACTCTCTGATTCTTTTTGTTTTCGTCTTGGACAAGCTGTTTAACATGAATTTACTACATTTTAATTTTCTTGCTTTGTTGTTATTATCCCGATAGCATATGTCATGTTTTAAAGCGATAGCATCAACTTGATCGTAGGGTTCTTGACTTGGCATTGGATTGTCGTTTGCATCTAGTTGTTGATCTAAAGGATTGAACGGACCTGTGTATTTGTGACTTGGTAGAGTGAAACCACCTTTTGGACTTGATAATTTTCCGATTAGTGAATGAATATCAATATTTTCACCAACAGAAACAAAACTTGTTTTCGTAGTTCCACAGTTAGCACAAACACATTTTGAAATTCGACTACCTTTTGTTTTTTCAATGCGATCACTTCCTGTAACACATTTAGTCTTCTTTCGTCCTTTAACGCACTAAGTTCCATATCAGTTTGTTTAATAATAAAATGAAAAAAAAAACATTTTCTATCACATCAGCTCTTCTTCCTTAAAATATTGAATAAACATTTCATTAACTTCACTTGGGTTGTCATGAAAATCTTTTAACATTTCACCCGGCCAGAATTCTTCCTTTATTCCGTTCTGATATATAATAGATACAATATGTCCGTCCGAAAACCAGCTGGGACATGGCCTCTCTAGACTTGCCTCATCAAGGCGTAACCGTTTGCTCACTGGTGTTGGACGCTATGGTGCAGACATGTTGCGCTACGGCTTGGCAGAGAGTGCTGCTTGTGAGTGTGGCGAAATGCAGACGGCAGCCCACATTATCAAGGATTGCCGGCTATACAGACCACCCCATGGTATGGAAGGCCTAATTTCCATCGATGACGACACCAGGCAGTGGCTAACCAACGGATGCCCTGACATATAGCGACAACACGAGAGAAGAAGAAGATAGATACAACAATACCCACACACAATTGAACTCATGTTTTGAATTTGTGAGTCATTGAAAATCGGAATTTCAATCGCGGGAACAAGTTCAAATGAATCAAAGTATTCAACACAATCTGACCCCGGATCGTTAAATACAGAAACCCAATGAGTTCCTATGGTCCTGCAAAGTAATCTTGCGATTTAATAATCATTGATTCGTCATTTTTATGTTTTTTCTGGAAGCATGTCTTTAGAAAACACACCTCTAAAATATACAGTAGAATTCGCCTATAACGGCTTCGTTTATAACGTCAATTCGCCTATTACGTCACATTTCGCTCGGTCCCGGCAGAATTCCTATCTTTTACATACATTGTAGTTCGGCTACAACAGCATCGCCTATAGCGTCAATTCGCATGTAACAGCACCCTTTATTGGTCCCTAGACGTCTTTTGTTCGTTTATAACGTCACTTTAAGCCATCACCTTCACCACGAACGGTCAGTCTTTTAATCCAGTTGGCGCTGCTGCTTGCAAAATGTCTTCCCTTTATTTCGCTACGTCGTTCTCAGCAGGGACTTTAACTAAATTAAGTTCTTTCCCGCGTGAAAAACTATCACGTGTAAAAAGCAGCTCTACAGCTGACCTTTAAACAACTCAAAGCAACAGTTGTACAATGTACGTGCAGTACCGGTACTGTATAAACTAATTAACTTCTTTTTCCCGCGTGAAAAACTATCACGTGTAAAAAGCAGCTCTACAGCTGTGTCAAATCCGTGTCAAAACCGAAACAGCTCAAGATCAATGCCTTTTTTGCTAATAAACAATGAACTTTTCTATTACTGTATGTAATTGTAACGAGCTGTATTGCGCAAATTTCCTGTACCTGTTGCTGTAGGTTATTTTTTTTTTAGCAATTTCTTTGTTTATTGTATTTTCTGCGTGCCTTTTGTCAGTTTGGTGGTACACAGTAACCCTGATTGGATTATACACCTCTTTCTTTAATCAAAAGACAGTTGTGGAATAGTTTGTGGTAGTTCGTCTATAACGTCAATTCGGCTATAATGTCAGTTTTTGCAAATCCCCTAGAGGTGCCGTTATAGGCGAATTCTACTGTAGTTGCTTTTTTATCATTCTTTCAATATCAATATTGGAAAGTGGTTTCATCATCATTTTCAATTTTTTGAACAGCTTTGCTGGTTGCTCCATGAATTGCACCCGTTGCAGCAGCCAAACCCAAAGTTGGTAAGACTTTTTTTGATATTCCTGGTAACATCTTAAACAGAGCACTAAAAATCCCATCTCCAAGCTTTTCCATCTGAGTTTTCGACATCTTCAAGTCCACACCTTGGTTTTGTATTCTTGCTTTCTCAATTTTTATGATCTGCCTCTCTGTTAGCAAAAGTGATGCATTTCTTATTCCACGCAGTCTTGTAGAAGACAAATGAATTGTTACTCCTTGTTTCTTTTGCCCAGCAGAGACAATTTTTATTTTCTGATTTTCTGACAAATTCAAATCAAATTTTAAATTACACATCTATTACACACGAGAAAATTATTAATCATCATCATAAAATCAAACCAAGAATCGGTATGTTCTTGAATGGAGAGTTTTCCCTAAGAGAAACCTGATCCATGAATTGGTTGTGGAAAGTAATGTGGAGTCCCAGACCTGGTTCCGTGTAGTTTCAATCCGTTCCATAGAAGATTTGGTAAAATTGCTCCAGCGAGACTTGCCAAAAGAGTCCCAAGAAATCCTTCTTATTTTAGAAGCTATATTTGAATAATTTAATTGTTACTGCGGTTCTTTTCTTTTTCGCGGTGTTTATCTGTTTTACCTGTGTTTTTACAGAGTAGACGTTGATAAGGAGAATCAGCGTTGTTTGCTTGGTTTCTGAAATTACCACCGAGAGTGAATTTTAACTCAATGTCTGCTGGGGAGTTCTTCAACCGATCATTGCGTTTGGAGACGTCAAAATGATGAATTGGATACAAACCTGCCCAGTCTTCCACACTTAAAGTGCCTCTGACAGGTAAATAAATATGCGAAATTTACCTAAGATTCCAAAAAGGTGACACTAAAAAACTTCCCTGACCAGAAAATTGTAAAAAATATCAACAGGCTACTAAGTTACACGCTTGCAAACTTTCGTTGACATCGGCGATTCTGACACTCATTTTTTTGCGAAAATAAAAACGGCAACATCGCTGTGACGTCACCGTAAGCTGGAAGGATACATCTGTGGTGACTGGTGACTTGGTTAGGTATAGTACGGCTACTGCAAAACGTGAATGTGTTGGGCTCTGTTGGTCTAAAGCAATGGTTCTCAACCTTTTTGACCTTGCGGCACCCTATCAAAGAGATAAATAGTTTGCGGCACCCTGGTAAAACTGGATCAATTTTATGAGGTTTCTGCATTTCAAATAACTGTATGAAATAACAGAATGAGTTGTACAGTAGCCTATAGCGCGGGTAAATAAAGGTATTTATTCAAAAGTTAGTGTGAAATTTGGGCATGACTTCTTGCACAAAGGCCCTTAATATTTGGAGGCACATTCGATAAAGCCACTCGCATTTCTTCCTCGACTATAAGCAGTCGTTCTCGTTTTTTAGTTTTTATGTTCGTTAATACAGAAAATCCACTTTCACATAGGTATGACGTGGAAAACTGCAGCAAAAGCACAATAGCTTTCTTCCAAACGCAAGGTTATATATTCATTTTGAATTTTTATCCAGAACTCGTCGAGAGGCATCTGCTTGTGCATAAGCTTAAAATTTCCATTGTTACAAATGTCAATTAATTCTTCTTCTTCTTCTTTAAGATTCAAAACAATATGAGAGTCCAGTAAAAATGGATTTCTCGGTATCTTCGCAAAATAAAATCATGAAACCTTGCAATAATGATGCGTTTTAAACGTTTTTATGGAAAAAACAACAACGAGTTAAAATCTCTTTCACACTGTTTTTCCTGGTTGAGAAAACAAAGGCTTACCGCAGATTATCAACCTACCGCCAGCGACTTCCCCACTAAGCGACTCTCCAGAAAGGAGCAGGGAATAACTGGGAGACGCCAAACTTAATACGCACTGAAACCCGGTTAGAAATAAATAAATTTCGCTCTTAACGGGTTAAAGTTAAAATAAAGAATGAGCCGCAGTATTGCAATATCTCAATATCTCGCGGCACCCTTGAGCATTGCAATTGGCACCCCAGGGTGCCGCGGCACCCCGGTTGAGAACCACTGGTCTAAAGCATGTGCAAATTAAGAATTACCGAAATAGAAAAGTGAGCTTACTATTACTACCAGGTTTTGATCAAAAAGGTTGAGTTTATTTTTTTATCAAGTAACAGCATCTCAATTCAATTGAAATTGCAGTTTCATAGGGCTACAATTTTGATACTTTTTTATTTGTTCTAATCTGGCTATAGCCATTTGCAGTGTAACAACAGTATCTCACAAACAGTAGGCTACCTTTAATTTATGGTTGAGGCAATGCCTAAAAATTGTTGTTCATGTGTATTGCTGTATTTAAAAATATCTATCCAGAATTTCCTTGCCAACTGAAAGTATTAAATGCAATAATTCTCATTGTTCAGATGCTTCTCATGTTGCCTCAATAGACTCTTTCTATAATATATATTATAACTGATGGTCTCAAAGCAGCTTCTGATAAAATCTTTGTTGATGTAAAGAAGAAATGTAACATATTTTCTGTTCCTGGTTGGAATAATCGTGTTAAGCAAGCTCATGCTACTGCCAGAGAAAGTTACATCATGTAGGTAAAAAATGGGAAACAGTGAAATGGTTACCTATATAAGTTGGTGCAGAGCAAACAAAAGGAGTTTAAAAAAGCCTTTCACCGTTGTTTGTAATCATGCCTCTGAACAACATAGAGCAAATGTGCTTGCCTCAGCACTCAACTTGGACAGCTCACATAAGTCATTTTGGCAGAAAGTAAAAAAGTCTACTTGCAAAAAGAGTTCTCTTCCTGTAAATGTTGGTGGAGCAAAAAGTCCTGAAGCAATTACTGAGATGTGAAAACATCATTACAGCTCCTTGCTAAATTCTAGCAAAACCAACACTGAAAAAGAATTTGTTAACTCATGTATATATTTCTTCTAGGGATAAATATTACAACTTTTGTTGCAACATGGACACAATTGGTTCCTTGCTTGTCAAACTGACATTAAACCGCGCTGCTGGTGCTGACAAAATTTCAGCTGAACATATTGTTTATGCTGATTATTCGTTTTTATATTAGTGTACCTTGCTTTTTAATATGTGTCTTAGTCATGGCACTGTACCAAATTCTTGCTTGAAAACTGTCTTAGTCCCAATTGTAAAGAATTTGAATGGCGACATTCAAGATTAAGGTAACTATAGACTTATTGCTCTAGCCACAGTAATCTCAAAACTGTTTGAATGTTTTATTTGAATCATCTATTGCCTTTCTTGAATACCAGTGACAATCAATTTGGGTTTAAGTCTGGTCATAGTACTGACATGAGTGTTTTTTATTAAAACAACCAGTGTCCTCTTATATCAGTCATGACACTCAGGACTGTATATTCTGTCTTTTTGGATGCTTCAAAAGCCTTCGACAAAGTCAATCATCATTTATTGTTTAAAACGCTTATCACACGTAACGTGCCTACTGCCTATCTGGTTTGTTCGCTTATTGGAATACTGGTGACCTTTGTGCCTTTATAGTAAAAAAACCATGCAAGTGAGGTGGGAAGGTCACCTGTGCCAATCATTTAGGCTACTGTGTCCAACGGAGTCTGACAAGGTGGGGTGTTCAGCCCCTATCCTTTTGCCGTATATATTAATCAGCTTTCTTATGTCAATAAAACAAAAGTTGGTTGCTATGTTGGCAACTCTTGTCTAAATCATATTATGTTTCCTGATGACATTTGCTGCATCTCGCCTAGTTTGTGTGGCTTTAAAAATTTGTTAGATGTTTGCCACAAGTATGCCGTTGAACATGAAATTACTTTCAATTCTAAAAAGTCATTTGGTATGTTATTCTCCCCAAAAAACGTTTATCTTTTACGTGCTCCTCTGCTACATCTAGGTAAATCTGAAATTGTGTTCACAGACTCTATAAAATACCTGGGTGTATTTATTGATAGTTCTCAGATGAAAATTATGTTTCAAGGCAAGTACGCTCTCAGTATTGTGCTGCAAATAATGCAAAATCTCAATTTTTCTAAATGCTCACCCACTGTAAAAAACAGTTTATTTCGTTCTTATTGTATGTTGTTTTACTAATCCAAGTTGTGGAACAAGTTTAGATCTTCTAGTATAAAACAATTACGTGTTGCTTACAATGACTCTTTCAGAATATTGCACAATTTGCCTCGTTAGGTCAGTGCCCGTGAATATCAAGTAATGAATAATGTAACTACGTTTGATGCTTTATTGAGGAAAAAACATGTTTTCGTTTATTAACCGATTGCATACACTCCTCAAATCGCTTTATATCAGACATGATGTCATCTGATTGTTTTTATCGTTCTGAATGCTTTCAATTCTTCCAACGCTCATTGTATGTAAATTTGTAACAGTAGATAGCCTATTTAGTGAGCTTTTAAACCGACGGCATCCAAGGTGGCTCTCTGTGATCTTTGTGCATTTTCAGCTTGTGTATTACAGTATTTCGTTGTTTTGTTTTCGATGTGGACAGCTTTGTCTGACGCAAATAAATAATAAATAAATATGTGACAGTGTCAGTGACAAAGATCGTGTGTTTTCTTTTCACGCTTTCCCACAAAACAAGGTGCTGAGAAGAAAATGGTCGAAGTTTTCTTCAAGTGTTCGAAAGTAGGATGGGCCATACAAAACTAGTCATATATGTTCTCTTCACTTCACTAAAGATGATTTTGTTAATACCACTCAAGTAAAAATGGGCTTGAGCAAACTTTACATTTTGAAGAAATCTGCCATAGGCTACCATCTATAAAAGCAAAGATGCAACCTGTTGCTGATGATGATTTCAGCACTTCTAAACAACAACTTTTACAAAAACGTACCCTTGTACAGGTAAACTAGGCTTTTACATGTATAGACTCTGCTATGTACGTACTGAGGCCACATCATGAGAGAGAGAGAACTTTTATTTATTTTTGAATAGTGATGATGAATTAAATATGAATGATGATTCGTACAATTTCTTCATTTTTCACTTCAAGTATATTTTAGGTTTTGTAGGAACGTATCCAGTACAGTTTTATTAAACTGTAAAAAACAACAGATCTTTGAAAAAGCAACCGCTTGTACCAACTCCGACTAAACTGTGATCCAGCAATTACATCTAGGAAACGTATGTTTCATCCGTCGCTAAGAACGCCGACTTAGGATGACGTAATACCACCAAAGTCATCCCAGAGCAGTGAAATATGGAGTTTCGCCTGTGGTGGCGCTGCGGAGCCGTCGTTTGATGTAAATTACGCCCTAACCAGTCGAGCTACGAGGTTAAGATTAAAAAGTTCGCTAAATATGATTCTGCGCAAGGAAATGCTTTAAAAAGTTACTATACTTGGATCCAACCTGTCAGGGGCACTTTAACTGCGAGTCTGTGTCCGAGTCCTGGTATTTGTTCGCAGCATCCATGAAACTCATATACGAACTTGTGTAGCTTCTGTTCCCTGGATTGAAATTACACTCAAATTCACGTTCAGGATATTGTTGAGAATTGATCATACAACTGATTCTTCACAAGTTTGCTTTGTCGAAAACCATATTGTTCATGTTTTGATTCATCTCGTTCTGCTGATTGAAAGGCAACAAAAATGTGTCGAGCAAGTTCAGACCCTGACTGAGTTGTGATTCTCCATGTTGTGTTTACATGAGTTGCTTGAAATTGTTTTTGATACACTTTGATTTGTTTAAAATATAAGTTTTTTAGATGACCTTGTCGAGTTCAGTTTGCATTTGTAGATTTGGAACCACTTTTGGCACCCAAAGACTCATGTGACTGATGTTAAACTTCCCATCTGTGACTCCTACTGCTTTCATGATTGCATTCGAAGCCAGATTTTTTCTTAAATTTAATGTGTGTTTGACCCCTCGAAAAACTTTGTCAATATCTCTGCAAAATCCGAAAATCTGTGACAGCGGGTGGAGTAGTTGGACTTGTTTGTTTCCCGTTGTGATTTTTTGTCTAGCTGTAAATCATCGGTTTGCAACTGCATTCTTGTTGATTCTTTCAATTATCGCTTTAACACCATCTCTTATAGCAGCTGGGTTTGCATCGTCTGCGACAACACCAACTAAATTTGAACAATAGGACTTGCTCCAGCGTTTCCAGTGTCCCGAAACCAAAAGAAATTTGAGGCTGTTGATCTACTGTAATCATCTCTCTCTTGGACTACTACCTTAACGCGGTGAGAGAGTTTCAGTGCCTCGATGACCTCTAGAGCAGTACTAGCAGGAGCATCTGCTCCTGGTAGGGTCACCCATGCCAGGTTGGTCGAAAGGTAGAGGCCAGACAAAACGTAGTCCCTCGACCAGGGCAGGAGAGCTCTCTAGTCCAGTAAGACTATCTCCTAGTGATGGTGTCACAAAATCAAACCACTCTCTTCCAACCTGCCATGAGCCAGCATGGAAGCAGTACGGCTCGTGAAATCACATGGAATAATATGTCAACCAATAGTATCGCAACAAACTGAAAGCAAAAATTTTCAACACCTACGTTTTACCAGTCGTGCTGTACGGTCTTGAATGCGTAAATTGGACCTCATCAACAATGAAAAAACTCACTACCTTCCAAAATCACATCATGAAAAGCATGACCAACAAAAGGTTACTTGATCACACAAAAATAGAAGATCTTCTAACTATGACAAAACTACATCCAATTGCAGCAATTATAAAATCAAAAGTTTTAAAACTGTTCGGCCACACTAAAAGATCACAATTCGGAATCAGCAAAGTTTGCACAGAAGGCAAAGTAGAAGGAAAAAGAAAACGTGGCAGACAACCAAAACGATGGCAAGACAACATTCAATCATAGACCGGACTCCACTTGACGACACTGGGCGAGTTGGCCCAAAATCGCCACTCTTGGAAGCAAATAAGCCATGTTGATGCGCAATCTGCCGCAGGCGGAGATAACGACTGATGAATCATCTGAAAACATATTGTATTAAGAATTTGTACTTGCTTGCAGGAGATTATTATTAACCTCGTCAATGATTTGATTGTTGACAAGATATTGAGCAGACTGAAACAGAGACCATCCGTTATTAACCATGGACACCACATCGTTTTCAGCGTAATTAGTATCAGCGTTTGTTTGGAGTCTTCCACAAATTTCCAACACAGCTTTGTGAGGTAATAAAAACACATAATTATCTTTAGTTTCAAACATATGATTGTCTTTGTTTACATCAACGTCGCGTGGAAGGTATTCAATGTATTCGTATTCCTGAATTGAATCATCTTCCAGATTTTATTCTGAAATTTTAAGTATGTCGTTTACTATTTTCATTGTCCTTTATTATAATTGACCAGATTTTTGATTCCTGGGTGTAATAATAAACTTTTTAATCTCGGAAATTGCCAAAGGAGCAGTGAGTTTTTTTTAAGTCAGATAGATTTCTGTTGATTATTTTACTTCCAAAACTGATGACCTTCTTGACCTTATCATAAACATTTTTAAGCAAATTTCCACCAATGATTTTTCTTTTTTCAAATCTTTTGTTTCAGTAATTTTTTATGAAATGTATTCTTGAGTGTTCAGTTTACGCATTTTAATGCTTAATTCCCGTTTGAAAATTTCATTTAGTATGCCTTTAAGCATCCAGTAATAATGCGCATTGTCTCGTTCAGGCAGGCGTCTAATTTTTTGGTATGCTTGCTGCGACACCATGCCGGAGCTGCGTATTCCTCTGCACTGTAGGCGAGCGCCTTCAATGAACACATTCAATAAAACATTGCACTTTCAGGACGAAAACAAAAGTAAACTACTATTTGCTACGTCAGCGATATTGGCCAGTGAGCTAATGAAGAAAATAGCTTTTGTACTTTGAACGCAGTTACTTTGTTTCACAATCGTCAATGCTGTCAAAAGAACGATATGGATTCCTATAAACAAATTATGGAGGTACTTATCTTCTGTTTCAGGCTACATATTAGGCTAATCAACCTTTTGATGATGAACTGTTTTATTTTGGTCAACGACGCACGAGTACAAAATAATTGACACGGCGAGAAGAACACAATAAACATAGCCAGGTCAGAGACTTTAAAGAACCGGCCTGCCACGCCCCGTGGAGGCGGGGAGCGGCGTGATTATGGGGTGGCGATGCACCCGGAAGGGAAATCCACCAGCTTAGGTCGCGGGGGCCAGGCTGGGGAGTCTAGGTACCTGTGGAAGGAAAGTGTGGATCGAGATTTTTGTGCGACTCGTCCGCAAAAGTTAGAATGGCGGAACGGGCCAGGGAGACGGGATTTGCTTTCTGCAAACGCAAAAAGGTCAGCTCACGACGGGCCGGGCGACAGAAGTTTTATAAAGCCAGGCAGCGCCCACGTCTCCATCACGTGACCGTAACACAGGTACGTTTGACTCCTATACCCGGTCTGCCCGTAGGCAGAGCGGATAAACTTTGGGGTCTCCCACGAGGAAGAGAAGCTTAGCTACAAGGACGATTTGAATACTCGTGGGAGACGAAAATTATTTAAAATCTGGAGCAAAGGCTCAATTAATTGGTGTAAAAAAAGAGATGGTAAGTGGGAATATATTGTATGCTTTACCTACCGAAAAAGTGTTGACGTTGAACCAACGAGCACGGATGTGCACTGGCCAGACGTTGAGGCAGGTTCGCCCAGATGGGTCGGGGGGACTAGCGATCGAAGCGTAGATATGACTAGGCTACGTTACCAGGAAAAATATATAATAGTGGGATGAAACTTTGGAGGTTGCATCGAGTTGATCGGGAAATCATGATTATCGATGAGTTAAAAGCAACGCGAGGTTGATCCGAGCGGGAAAGAGCAGCATATCGGGAGAAGGTAGTGTGTGATAATCTAAAATATTGAAATATGAAAATACAGATCCAGTGTTGTTAATGATATTACGTCATTGATGATGATATGAGTCCATTCTAGGGCAACTTATGCAACGAGGATTGGATGAAACTTGTGGTGTGTTATACAAAGCAAAAATTTTATGCCATTTTTATTGCTTCCTGTTACTTTTTCATTTTAAGACTAAAGGATGTACTTTATGATCACAGGAAGTAGTGTTAGAGGTTTACTGCAAGAAAAGGAGTTAAAAGATGATTGTGAGGCGAAGTTCAAAGAGTGGAAGAAACTAATACATTGATCAATGTCAACTTTCGAAAATATATCTATTATCCTAAATCAAATATAGTTACTACTATCTGAATCCTTAACAGCGTGTTTTACCCAAAAGAATGGACGACGGGATGGACGACAAATGGCTCCTCGTGCCCCATCCTGTGAGTACCATCTGCTTTCAACCAGATGAGAAACGAAATTTGTCAACAAGGAGCCTCCACCCGAACGGCACAGCTGCAAGGGGCAATTGATAAGTTCAGACGCCCCACTATTCTGCAGCTCAACATAGAAGGCTACACAACAAGCAAGACCAAATTTGTGGAGCAGCTTGCCCATACCAACCGGGCACTCGTCATCCTCCTCCAGGAGACACACTGCACTTCTGCAGATAGGCTAGCTATTCCCAACTACACGCTAGCCGGGTCGCGAAATTTTTTTTCCCACGAGATTTCTGTCTCATTGATTTTAGTCACTCTAAAAGTAAGATTTTCCGAAAGTGTTTTGAGAGATTGGTTGATTCAGATTGCGAAATAAATATTTGCTAATGAAATTGTGCAATGATAATAAAATATAAGCTTTCCCTAACCCTACTTTTTTTGAAAAGCTCTTGTGCACCGCAAAAATTAATTTAAAGAAAAAAAAAGTTTGACTTCGACGGGCGTTGAACCCTCGTTCTCACGATCACTAGGCAGAGGATGAAACCACTGAACCAACCGTGCCAACGAGAAAATGTTGCATTCACACGGTTTTAATACAAACTTTTACCAAAATATGTAAATGAGACAGAAATCTCGTGGGAAAAAATTTTTTGCAGCCGGGTCTACCTTAAGCAGGAAGCACGGCATTGTCACGTTTGTGCATGAGAGCCTGAAGTGGACGTTTGTCGACCAATCTCCAACTGATGCCGAGATTGAGTGGGTGTGCATATGTATCTCAGACTACAACATCGTCAACATCTACAAGCCCCCACCCTCGCGAATGTTGCCATCATCCCTTCCAACGTTCCCCTCCCCCAGTCTCTACGCTGGCGACTTCAACTGCCAGCACATCAACTGGGGCTACAACAACACAAGCAGCGACGGAGAATTGCTGGCTGACTGGGCCTCTACAAACCATCTTGCCCTCCTATTCAGTCCAAAGGAACCAGCCAGTTTCCACTCCGGCTGCTGGGGAACAGGGACAAACCCTGACTTGGCCTTCGCGAGTGTCGACAGCTCTCTTCCAGACAGACGTGTGCTTGAGAAGTTCCCGCGGTCCCAACACCGGCCGTCCCTCATCATCGCCCCAAAACATGTGGCTCCTGTCCTGAGTTCACCGGTGAAGCGATGGAACTTCAAAAAAGCCGACTGGAATCAATACAGCCTCCTGACCAATGAGTCTGCTGCAAAGTTAGGCTACCACCACCTGAAACATGCAACGCAGACGAGGCATATCAGGACTTCTGCAATGCTATAATAATTGCGGCAAAGGCCACAATACCACGTGGCCATCGAACCAGCTATACACCATGCTGGGACTCTGAGTGTGAAGCTCTCTATCGCTCCTACCTAAACTCCACCCCGGGTACTGCTTCTAACACCGCCGCCACCAGATTACTTGAGCGACTGGACGCAAAGAAGCTTGAGCGATGGAATGAAGCCGTCCAAACCATTGACTTCTCACACTCAAGCCGCAAAGCATGGAGCATCATCAACAACCTCACTGGGTGCTCAGCAAACTCCCCTCGCTAGTGCCCCGTTTCTGCAAATGCCATCGCTTCCCAGCTAGTGCAGAACGGGGTCTACAAGACAAAGGACCGCGAGACATCCCGCCTTGTCGCCAAGGAAGTGTCTGCCCTATGGCGAGTGGTAACACCACAAGAAGAAACAATCTCTGGAAACTTCACCCCAGAGGAATTCGCCACCGCCCTCCGCCTAGTGAAACCACACAAGTCTCCAGGGCCGGATAAGATCTGCCCTGAGCTTGTGCTCCATGCTGGCCCTGCCCTAAAGTCCTGGTTACGTAGATTCCTCTCTTCCTGCCTGCACCACCTCACAATTCCAAAAATATGGAGAAGAGCTCTAGTAGTTGCGATCCCTAAGCCTCACAAGCCACCAGAGGACCCAAGGAGTTATCGTCCGGTATCCCTCCTCTGCGTTCCTTTCAAAATTCTTGAAAGGCTGATCTATGCCCGCGTCAACCCAATCATCGACCCGCTCCTTCCAAAAGAGCAAGCTGGGTTTCGGCGCGGCAAATCCACCGTAGATCAGGTCACACTGTTGACCCAAGACATCGAGGACTGCTTTGAGGCAAAAAAGAAGGCCGGCGCTGTCTTTCTAAATCTCACAGCTGCCTACGATACTGTATGGCATCGCGGCCTTACTTACAAGCTGCTTCGCCTGCTTCCTGACTGACATATGGTCCACATGATTATGGAACTTGTCAGGAATCGAAGCTTCACCCTCACCACCGGCAATCCACGCGAAGCAGACTGAGACGCCTGAAAAACGGCGTCCCACAGGGATCGGTCCTGGCTCCACTTCTTTTCAACATCTACACCCACGACCTCCCAAACACGGTCTCCGCAAAATGCGCTTATGCGGACGATCTGGCAATTCTCCACTCCACAAACTCGTGGGAAAATCTAGAAGACACCTTGAGCCAGGACATGCAAACCATCTCAGCTTATCTCCAGAACTGGCGACTGAAACTCAGCGAAACCAAAACTGTGGCGGCAGCTTTCCACCTACACAATCGGGAAGCTGATCGTGAGCTACATGTCCACAACAACGGAAAACCTTTGTCCTTCTGCCCCGAACCAAGGTATCTTGGGGTGACACTAGACAGATCGCTCACATACCGCCACCATTTGGTGTCACTGCGCAAGAAAATTACATCCCACGCTGCACTACTGAAGCGCCTGGCAGGCTCTAGCTGGGGGGCGAGGGCTGACACTTTGCGAATAGCAGCCTTAGCCCTTGTCTACTCTTCTGCAGAGTACTGTGCACCTATCTGGTGCCGCAGTGCTCACTGCCACAACATCGACACTGCCATGAACAGCGCCCTGCGCACAGTGACCGGATGCCTGCGTCCCACACCATTGGACAATCTCCCCATTCTCGCTGGCATCCAACCTGCTGAGCTTCGTCGCGAAGAAGCCACTCTGTCCCTCGGTCGACGGGCACTGGAGCCTAACCATCTTCTTTACAACAAGATCTCTGCCTTCCCAAACGGGCACCCCCGCCGACTGAAATCAAGACACCCATTCGTGCCAGCCGCTCGGCTTCTGATCAACGAAGCTGATGAACAAGACATCTCTGCGGCTACTTGGGCGGACCATAAATGGAATTCTGAATGGAGGTCAAGCACCACCAGACTCCATTCATTCATCCCCGACGCCGACACACGCCCCATCGGCCTGACACTACAGAGACAGGCATGGGTGCGCCTCAACCGTCTCCGTACGGGCGTCGGGCTTTTCCGCTCAACCATGCACCAATGGGGAATGGCTTCTTCCTCCTCCTGTGAATGTGGTGCCGAGGAACAGACCGCAGACCACATCATCAATTACTGTACCATCTTCAAGCCACCTAATGGAGTGGAAGGTCTGCGCGTCATGGATGATGAAACTAAAGACTGGCTGCTCTCTAGCAGCCTTCCAGTGTAGTCCGGGAACATCGTGAATCTGGGGTGGTAAAAGGATAGACCCTCGGCCCCAGAAGCTCAGACGACGACGACGACGACCCAAAAAAGGATCATCAGAAGGTCTTTATTCAAATAGAATTATATTAGATGCTATTTGAATAAGGACATTCTGATGATCCTCTTTTAGGTGAAACAGGCTGTTAAGGATTCAGATAGTAGTAACTATATTTGATTTAATTCGCTCTGCTTTGCTTTTTTTGCTTAGCATTGAGCACTTTTTGTAGTATTAATAGTTTTCATTGTTTTTTATCTATTATCCTATTAATTAATAACATAAATCAACACTAGTAGTAAAATTCCATTAATAATTCAAATTTTACAAACACTTAATACTAGATTATTTGTAATCAGTTACACAATTTAGTAGCCTAGACTTTTAGTTTGGTGTTAGTTAGGTGTCTAAGTAACTGTCACTGTTTTGATGAGTTTAGTTAGACAATAAAGTATCAACTGCATTGGTTCTCATCGTAAAATTTAAAAAAAATTTCAAACATTTTATTTTATGCTTATGGAAATCAAAAGCGTGAATAAAATCAGCCATCTAATTGAAGTGATTGAATTTATTTGCTTGTAGATCAATAGATTTTTGCAACATTGCTATTGCTTGGCGCTTTTTAAGTTTCAATATATGTTATTAGGCCTACTACCCTTTTAACAATATGTTAAATTTATGTATTTAGTTTTTATGTACTTTAATTGTGTATGAATGGGTTTTTAATTCTGTGTAAAATATCAAAGCTAGCATATTTTTACGCGAAAAGTCTTACTATGTATTGTACTCACTCCTGAATTGTCATGAAAATTTATTTCAGTATTATTGAAAGAGATGTTGATGCTCATTGCACTATAAGGACCAAACACCCT
Organism: Aplidium turbinatum; assembly: GCF_918807975.1. NCBI lineage: Eukaryota > Metazoa > Chordata > Ascidiacea > Aplousobranchia > Polyclinidae > Aplidium > Aplidium turbinatum. Next base: position 55,974,382 of record NC_137472.1, read on the forward strand.
TAAAATTCTTTAAACAATATTTGTGATGATGTAATTTTCATATTGCTTGACTGTTAAATTATAGAATCGATATGTGAAGGATATTTTAATAAAGTTTTTTTTTTATTTACCAACATTAGCATTTATTTAAGATAATTGTTGTCATAGTTGTAGTTATGATTGATCGACTATTAAAACTATAATTAAAAACAATTCACAAATGATTTGATAATAACATGTTCATAGACATTGTGTTGATTATTATAGTTCACTTTATAGATTTGTTTCTTGCTACACACGAAGAAGAACGCTGCTGGCCTATATACAGCTTTAAACCCTCCGCATTCAATCAAAGCGATCTAAAGTTGTGTAGAAGGAACGATCTTCCTGGTGTCACAACAACTCAGCAAACATTGATTGTTGCAACATTGGCCATTTGCGGTGTGTGTTGGCACAAGGCTGGCAAATTTGTCCAACATTGCCAACAATATGAAGTTACCTTCCTGATGTCACAACAAGGTTTATGATAGAACAGCGCACACTGTGCTTTGCAACCATACAGTAGCCTCCACGTTAGGCATCAAAACGTTTCTAAAAAAAAATGTTTCTCGGCAGCCGAGTGTTGCAAGAATTGACAGCGATAGACACGTATTTTGTCCACAAGGTTCATCCGCACCACACTCGATGAATTAGTGGGGATGTGGGAACATCTCAGACAGCAATAATCAAAAAAGTAGAGAGTACCACACCTAATCGGCAAATTCAAGTTTAATAAATTTGAATTAAAAGAACTTGAATTTGCCAATTAAGTGTGGTAATCTCCAATTTTTTATCGATATAATAAGTCCTGCATCAGTCGACTAGATTGCAGATTCACCAGTTAGATTAAAGAGCGTTTATTCACCAAAATAGGGTATACACAATCAAAGAAATATACAAGCTGATAAAAGAAGTTAAGACAAGCAACAAAGGAGGTTGACTGTAAACAGAGTCACTAGTGGGATCATTTCCCTGGATTCTGAACAGTCTTCATCCTCATCATTGCAGCACTTGAAGTTGGGTGGCTCATTGGTGCCACTTGCTGACCATGCGGCTACACTTGTCCCTTATAGAACTTAGTCAAAACTATAGAGTAAACTAATTTATAGTAAGTTATTCAGCAGCTATAATTTTGCAGTTTCTTTACGATTTTTTGCTGTGATAAATGAAAACATTAAATGTTTTGACTTAGTTTTCATTAATTGTTTTCAACAACGAATTGCATTTTTTCAATAAACAAAATTTGTTTATTGAAAATTATATATTAAATATTATTATTGAATATTATTATTGTATGAAACATATAGAAACAGTGTAAAAACAAAAAAACGTAAAAGAACGTTAAAATAACCATTAAAAAAAACAAAGACTAAAGTAAATCGTTTTATGATCCCCAGTTTTAATACTTTATAACCATTTAAAAGTTAAAAAAAACACAAAAAAAAGACACACAAAAATTGAGTAATAAAGTGAAACTTTTACTATTTATATGAGTAACAACGCGTTAAGTGCGCAATCAATATTTGCAACTCGAGTTATTGTGCGCATTTGACAATTCTCAGTATTTTTCCTCGCATTATTACTTCGTAGAGTGTTGTGGAGTCCGCAGCGCAACAAGCTTTTCTTTTAATTCTGTTTGCTTCCTTTTGTGGTTTTGACTGTTTCTGATAATTCAATATTGGACTATTCTTTACTTGCAGTGAAAGTGATTCCGTCGAACACCACTGGCCGTAATACGCACTTAACAGGTTAAAACGACAAATAGACAGTTGCAATGATGTGGTTTGGCCTCGGTAAATCCAAAAGTAAATTGCATTATGCCTTTGTGCATATTATGTTGGACTGCTATTATTTCATTTATAGGAGTAGGAAAAGTTTAGTTTTCCGGGGGTGCAAAAAATCCTTGCCCAAATATAACCTAATTAATTGCCCCAAATATTTTCAGCAACAAAGCATAGACCACCTGATTAAAAAATTCTAAACTGCTACCGATAGTCTGGTAAATACTGTAGCCTAAATGTAATTAATCAACTACCAGTATCGCCCAAACAATGAAAATCATTATAACAATAGGCTAATAGTAACTCAATCAAGGAAAACATTTCACATCAATAAGATAATAATAAGCTTACGTCTACTTTTAAATACAAATTGTCATAATGATCTAAAATCTTAACAAGCTAAAAAGTTCTTTCTAAAATTCTATAAACTAAACTTGTAGACTACATATTCAGTTGAGTATTTTGATATTGCAAGTCATGTGTTCAAAGCATCACTTTCAAATTAAATTTTGGAACATTTCGATTCATAAAATTTACAACCATCTGGATATTTTTAGATGATGAAAAGAAGTTGAAAAGTTGTTTCAAATTTTAAGAACTAAACTTGCAGGCTACAACTTCAGCGGAGCATGTTAATATTGTAAGTTATGCGTTGGAAACATAACTTTCAAATTCAATATTGGGGCACACTTCGATTACAATATACTTTCATATAATCTATAAACATCTGGATATTTTTTGCCCAACTTTTTCAAGTTTTCAACAAATTCCACACGATGTCATGCATAACTTTGATTTTCTACTTGACTTAGCGGATGTAGTGGTAATAAAAAACACAAAAACGTAAATTCAGTCACATTCATTACTTTTGTGTGCAGTGTAATGCAATGCATAGAGCTAGCAGTATTGCAGAAAAATTTTATCTTAAAGCGCCTGCGAGCGTGTGTGTTTGCAAATCCTTCTGGAAACAATTATGACAAAAGCAAAAGAATATAACGTTGTTTATCCATACATATCCTTTGCAACCAAAGCTGATAAAAACCAAAACAATGTCTATTCTTTTGGTTTTCAAAGATGAAGAATATACGCATCATTCCTGCTCCATCCAATTTCTGAACTTTTTATCAACGTCATTGTAGTGTTTGTCATCGACCTTTCCTTTGTAGTAAACCTCCAACTCGTATTCCTGTGTCAATCAGGAAATTAGATGAATGATTCAGTTGTTATACAACAGAACAGTTTTTTTATTCATTACCACAATCCATACAGCGAATTCGTTGCTGGATAACATAAAGTCGTAAAAAGGAAACAATAACACAGGTCAACATTTTTTTTGTATAGCCTTATATGGAAAATTGTAAACCTGCTAGGTGTAGTGGTATCCAGTGGCGTAGCAGCCACCTGGTGGTTCTGGTTCTGCGCCAGGGGCGGCAGGCTGCAAGGGGGCGGCAAAATGAGGCTGCACAGTGCACACAGCACGTGAAATGAAGTAATACAAAAATAAATAAAAAGTGAAACAAGAAAATGATTTACAAAGAGACAGCTAGCACACCTTAAAAAATTTAAGGATAGAACAACAGCTCAAAAGCTCGAGTTGCTTCTTGCGTGATGTTGGATAGCTGGTAGCCTGTACTCCGTCTGTTGTTCAATTCTTAGTAACATTTATTACGTCATAAATCTAGAGGAGTTTCTCCAAGCTCAAAATGATAAAGTCGTATTTACGTTCTACCATGAATGATGATCGGCTATCAGCTCTATCGATTCTTTCTATAGAAAGAGACTATACGTTCAGAAACTTGATTTTGAAGATATTATCGCTGATTTTGCTTCGGCGAAAGCTCGAAAAGTTCAATTTTGAAGCGACTATTGATCTTTTATTTGCCTAATACATTTGTTGTCTATTTTTTGTCTTTTATTTTTGGCCTTAAAGCTGAGACAGTGAGGCTTCTTTCTCAAGCCAGTGCCGGTCTTTGGGGTGTGCAAACCGTGCGATTGCACAGGGCCCGCAAATTAGGGGGCCCGCAATTTACTCAAGAAATGCAGTAATTTTTGTCATTTCCAATGGAAAAAATTCAATTCGATTCACAAGCAAGTAGCCTACCGTTATCCTTGAAGTCAGTTGCGGCTTTAGGAATTAGCAACAAGAAAACATGGAGACTCAGCTTTATTTCCGAAAAATGCCAGAGAAAACATGATCTTATCCTTTTACTATGCCACCGGACAGCACCATTTACAGTTAATATTCAAACTCAAATTTTTGTTGAACATGCGCTCAGAATGCACCAAATTCAAAGTAATTTTTCAAATCTTTCTGGGAGAGGCTCGCCTGACCCCACACCGTCAGGCTTTGCCCGCCGGCCGTCAAACCCCCCTCCCCTTTCAAAATACTTAGTTACGCTACTGAATTGGATCATTGTCATTAGGGCCCGCAAAGCACATTCCGCACAGGGCCCGAAATACCCTAAGACCGGCACTGCTCAAGCAATATAGAACTTCTGAGACGCGGTACATTATTTGTAATTATCTTTATTGAAAAGATTGCTTGAACATGAAACTATTTCAAAATTTGCTGCAGTCTACTTAGGGCTGCATTTTCAAAGAAAGCCAGGGGCGGCAGCATATGCTCCTACGCCACTGGTGGTATCTTTCTTAAACTCTGAGCATTGCGCAAAAAATATTACGTTCGTTGCATACGATTTTTTAACGGATTTTGTATGAGTTTGGAATTGTTTTCTGTTTGTGGCATATACAGTATGTTGTGCTTGAGCGGTAGGATGGCGAAGCGGATAAGGCGTTCACTTTCCAATCCTGCAATACTCGTTCGACTCCCGGCTTAAGCTGGTTGTTGAAAAACACTGCTCACCTCTACCAAGGGTGTAATGAATTAAGTGGGCGTAGTTGCTGAAGGAAAAGTGGCCGAAAGAAAGGAACTGGCCACCCTACCCTCGTTAGTGTCGAGGGATTATTATAATGAGAACTTTATCTTCTTATCCCTGAATGCTTGGATCAAGCATGGGACTCACCTTTACCTTATTTAGTGTTTAAATCTAATTTGCACTGAATAATATTTATTTATACGGCTTTTTTCTTATGTGTGCATCATTTTCAGCTATTGTGAACATAAGCTTACTCATGGCTGATTAACTTGCACGTGGTGGAGTATATCAATGGATCCTGTGGAGCCCCTGTTGTTTTTGTATCCCCTCCTTCCAAACAGAAACAGAAAAAACATGTGTAATTTTCCTCCCGTTTCTCAAAAAATTGTGGCTTGCTTCGCTCGCTCAAGCTCATTTAATTAACTTAACCGAGATATTAGGTGCGCACAGGGTTTCAAGAGCAATTGATTTAAGGGTAGAAATGATTTCTGAACTCAAAACCTATAAAAATATTGCAATAGGCTATTCCGAAATAAAACTATTGCTCATTCAACTAGTTAACAATTAAATGGAGTCATTTCACTGTTTATAAAGATATGAGGTGAAATATGTTTCGAAACTTTACTAAAAAACTACACAACACTAAACAAACCTTGAAAAGATAAATTATTGAAATCTTTTTGTGGTCATAAAAAATATTTAAAACATAATTTCAGTTTTAAAACAAAACTTGTCACTCAGCCTTCTACGGAAATTCAGTTTTGATTTGATAAACTAGGGCAGATACGAAGTGCAAGGCTTCATGACCCAAATTGTTGCCTCAAGTGCATCACTAATTATAAGTCAAGCGGAATGTTTACATAATGCAGAATTTTCGTGAGAACTGATAACAACTTCTTTTTTTAAAGCAGTTTAATAACTTTCATACAATATTATCTTCGCATAATATCTTCTTGATTGCAATGGAGACTTTTTCCCTGGTGAGAAGGGGTGAAAGTATCATTTAAACATATATTAGCAGCCAACAGTGTCAGCATTGAGCTGTCTATGATCACTAAGAATAGTAATTATTTTCAATATTTACCTGTTGTCATTATTGAATTTTTTCTGACTAAAGACTTAGGCTTGCCGCTTTTGGTTTTAATATTATGTAACCATCTATTTAAAATAGAATTTTTTATCGGTGTTGATAATATCGGATTTGCTTGATTTGTTTGTTTTACGTATTTCGCAATTTGTCTTTTTTACATGTGCTAGCTAGCTGAAGATGCTGTTACTATAAATTACACTAATAGGTTAGATTGTTGTGCAAATGCCAGCATTTGATGAATGCGAAATAGCAGTACCTACATTTTGGACTTGAAATTATTGGGCAAAAATGACCGAAACGTCATAGTGTAGGCTAAGCCTAAGGACATAAGATTTACATTGAAAGAATTTCATTGTCAAATATTTTATTAGATAAAAAGAAAGATTGAATGTATGTATTTGTCTGGTATTAATTCCATGACGACGATGAAATATCTATACAGTCATTTGGGGCTCTAAATATTGGGGTAAAAATGGGCTGTTTTTACTTGATAGGGTTTTCAGATCCCCATAAGATCTTTTTTAATGACACCACAACTGTCAAATTCAAATCGGTAGAATACAAGCTTCGAAATATTACAAATATTATGTTGTAAACAATTATTTTGATTGGTTTAGATTGAGTGTTAAAAGCATTTAAAAATTGAAAAAACATAAGATTTTGATGACACACCTTATACCTATACATAGCCGAGTGGTTACTGGTTAGAGCCTTGGAACGGCAATCGAAAGGGCGTTGGTTCGACACCGCTCAAGAGCAATGCGGCTGTGTCTTTGGCAGGACACTTTAAGGCATGCCTGAAGGTAGAAACAAAGATTGGCTTCCTCGCCTTCCCGCCCACTTAATCTAAATCTTCAATCACCAGGTGTAAGCCTGGATACGACAAACTAACAACTATGCATTTAGAGATGTTGTTTTTTTTTTCTTGAATTGTGTAGTACAGTGTGTAACGAACTCATACAGAAATTTTTAGTCCTCCGTCACATTTACAATAGAAGTTATAAGGCTGGTTATAAAGGCTAAGGCTTGTAAATGACAAACATTCCTATACTAAACCCCCACAAGCCAAAAACGAGGGTAGAGCCGGATATGGAAATGGTCGTCTTGAGAAAACCGTTTAAGATATTGATCTAAAACTTGGAATTCGGAAGTTTAGAAGCCTAAGGAATAATATAACAATTTTCAGCAAAATCTGACAGCCTCTAGGTACTTATATGGGTGTATGAGTTAGTATGGAATGACCCATATAGTAAAATTAAATAGGCTATACTAGCCTACATTTTAATTTACTGTACAAACAATGTAGAACTTGTAGAAAAGAGCTGAGGTCAAATTCCGAATCAGCGCCCTCAAATTATGTCAGAACAAGCATTGGTAGAAATACAACAACAACTTTGTTAACCTGTGATATTTTCCGTTTAACTTGAAAGACACTCTGCAAAAATATGACAGCAACAAATCAAACATCTATATTTTGAAAGTTCAAGCTACTTTTCTTAATTATGGAAAGTGATATAAAGTTTACATGACAAAAATATTATTAGGAAATACATAAGAAATAAACAAACAAAACAAAGTAACCTTACCGGTTTTAACATTTTTTATTACAAAGAGATATAACGTAATTAAAACATCAACTCAAACGTTTTCGACACGAACGTCGAACGTGTGTCCTTATCAGCAATTAGTTAAATCTGCATTACACATAAAATGAAAAATTATTAGATAAATCTGAATCTTGACTATCTATCTGATTTAAATAATGTCTGATGAGGACACACGTTCGTGTCGAAAACGTTTGAGTTGATTTTTTAATTATGTTATATCTCTTTGTAATAAAACATGTTAAACCGCTAAAGGTACTTTGTTTGGCTTGTCTATGATTCATCAAAGCAAACTCTCTACCAAAGCTTTAACATAAGAAATAATAAAAGCAAATTAATGATTTGGTTTTATCTATTGTTTTACCGCTTTTATCCATTATATTCATCAATACTTACAGAAATTAAGCAATCTTATCTGATGAGTCACAAATAAAGTTTACTGGCTGAACAAATTTTAAATAAATTAATTATTAATCAGTTCAACAAACCAGAAATTGCTGTGGAAGCAAATGGGATACTTCCTCCCTCTTCATGGATATAGGAATATCTGGTTCATTCTTTGTATAAAACCCAAACAAATCAACAGGGTTCTGAGCCTTTTTTCCGTAGTCGTACTTTTTCTCCTGCACAAAATTGTTTTAGAATATTTTGTTTCACCCAATTTGTATATTGATCGCTAGCACAGTCTAACGGGTAAAAAATATTTTATTTTTGTGGTTGATGTTTGAAACAGAAAAACTTATGTTTTTTATCTATAAAGCGTAGGTTTTAATGCATTCGTATGCAAAAGGATAAACATTTGAAAATATAAAACCTTTTGTAACACCATGGCTCACTTGTTCAAACAAATGAAATAAAATCAATACTCAACCAATCAAATCAATACAATCATGGAAAAAAGTTAGAATACTACACATTTTAAGGATATTTTCAAAAGTCTAAGATAAATTTAAAAATTTTAAAACTTAAAGTCATTGTTTAATAATTTTTGTATTTTAAAAGTACGATCATTCATCGCTTTTGGCGGCATTTTCCATGCTGTAATGTTGGAAATAGCTAAGTCTAAGCCAGGGGTTCTTAACCATGGGTGCACGCACTACTAAGAGATGCGAGACCTACCTCCTCCAGGGATGCGTGGATACTGAATTGTTTGGCGTAGTTATAAAATAACGTAAGAAGTTATATTGCATTTATTTACCGGGACTCAGCACTTTGAATTGTAGGGATAATTACATTTCAACTATTCTTAGAAGATGTGCAAATACTGATTGTCGATGTCAATGTAGTGCCAACAAGGATAAAGGTTGAAAATCAGTGGACTCTAAGCAAGGCATTTTTTGTTCTTAAGTAATAAAAATACTTTAGGATTAGGTCAATCAAGAAGGTCTAATTCAGAAAAAATGTAATTTCTTTGATTCTTTAATAAACGTCGCCAAAAGTCGTAGAAATCTAATAACAACAACATCAACTGTGGATTAATGTAACTCATATGCTTTCATTGCTTTGTATTGTACTTACACGATAAACTACATGTTCCTTCAAGCCTTCGAACTTCTCCTCAAAACTTGTCTTTTGCTTGTCCTGAATAATTTAAAACCATGTTTCATGTACAACTACCTAATTACACAAATTACCACGTCGAGTTGAAAATGCGACTTGATTAGTCACATTTGCAGACTTTGCCGACTATTGTTAACTGTCTGATTAATTTTTTTTTTAAATGTTAAAAAAAAACAAAAAAAAACGCATTTTCAGTGTATCATCAGTGCGTGATGAAGTTATATCCCATTGAATCAAATGGAAGAGACAGTAAAGAATGATAACTTATGTTTCAACAATTCCAGTCAGACATTTTGCAACAGCATGTAAACTACAAGTAATTGTTGAGTGCAAACTTAAATATGCCTCAACAACAAAATAGTGATTTTGGAAAAAACAAACTTCAAAGATTTAATTTACAACAGAATTTAAGGTTGTCGTAAAACATATGGTACTGAATAGTGGCAAGGCTTGTTGGTTAATTTTTTCCAGCTTGAAATTTGAAATCACATTTAACATTCTATAAAAGTTCTCTTCCTGCAACTGCATCCAAATCAACAAACATGGGAGTTGAGGGCTTTTAAAACGACAACTTGAAAGCAAAAGATAGTAAGAAATTATTTATAAAATTTTAGTTTATTAGAAGCAATATTGTGTCTCACTTTCCAACCATCGATCTCTTTTTGAAGGTCGGCTGGGACAACACCATATATACTTTTAGGAACCTTTTTTATTCCCAAATAGTGGTAGTAGTCGTGTGTGAAGACTCTTTTCAATAGCTGTCGGGCTTGTATCATTGCAGGAGACGAATCACTTGAATAATAGATTTGTTGCATCACCTAGAGTACATTTTGAAAAACTTAACATTTTTACGGTTTAAAATTAATTGTTTTCTTTTATACGTTCATATTACAGTCGCATAGGTATTTGTGTGCAGTAAAAACGAAACAGTTAATTCAATCACCACTCATCAGTAAGTAATCTTCTTCGTTTGAACCTTCTTCGCCACTCCAAGGGTCGAGGGGCTCTGCCTTTTACCACCCTTGGGCAGTGGCGGCGACGCGGTCTAGATGTTTGGGCAGGTGTCGAGCAGCCATTCAATTGATTTGTCATCCAGTTCACGCAGACCACGCACACCATTTGGCGCATGGTAGATGGCGCAATTACAAATGGTGTGGTCTACGGTTTGTTCCTCCTTGCCACACTCACAAATCGCGGATGGAGCCATCCCCCATTTGTGCATGTTCGAGCGGAATAGTCCGACGCCAGTACGCAGGCGGTTGAGCCGCACCCAGGCCTTCCTTGGCAAATGCATTCCGGTTGGGTGGTTGCCGGTGTCGGAGATGAAACTTTGGAGTCTTGAGGAGTTCTTCTTCCACTCCGAGCTCCATTGGTGGTCCGCCCAGGTAGCCGCACTGATGGATTGGTCTTCAGCAGTTTTCATCAGGAGTTGTGCGGCACGTACAAATGGGTGTCTCGATTTCAGTCGCTGAGGTTTCTCGTTCACAGACTCATAGAGACTTGAGTAGAGCAAGTAAGTAATCATAGAACAGTGAAATTTTAATATCAGCTAAACATTACCACACTGGATTAGACACTGCAAACTGTTGAAAAGCTTACAAAAACTGACACAGATAATCTCCTGGTAAACAGTTTTTTAAGAAATATGCAAAAAAAATTTAAATTGAATAAGGTAGGCAAGTTTTGAAAAAATGAATAGCAGCATTTCTCATAAGCTTATTTCGAACAATCCTAATTTTGTTAAGTTTGATTACTGTGTTCTTTATCTTGCTAAAAATATAAATTTATCATAACGTTAGCAATAGCCTATACAGGGCTGCTATTTTTTTCCTGTTTATTTTTTTATTTGCTACTCTCAACGTGGCTTACGTAGGCCAGCACGCTCTCAAACAATGCATCAATGCAGTGACGTAGCTAGAAAGAAACTTTTCAGGCGCAAAAATAGCTGTTGGGAGAGGAGGGTAAACGTAATTCGACACGTATTACAATGATATTAAAACGTCGTAATAGGATAGAAACTTGTGGGAGAGGAGGGTAAACGTAATTCGACACGTATTACAATGATATTAAAACGTCGTAATAGGATAGAAACATATTTTTTGATGGCTACGTCTGTGCATTAAAGCCTGTTTAAATCTATATAAGTACCGGACACATAACACTGTGGCAGCATTACATTGTCAGTGATCTTTTCAAAGGCAACCATGTTCCTGTTATCAACAGACTCAGCCATTGTTTTGTCTTTTCCATCGCTTCCTTTAAATTTGATGCAGTTGTTTGCCAACACCATTGCATCACATATCCTGTAATGAAATAAATTGAATATTTTTGTGACAGTAAATGAAAATATAGCGGACAATGATGATCAGGCAAACTAAACACATCAAATAACTTTTATCAAATACATTATAGTTCAATTCAGTTTGTTTTTATTTCTGAACATCACAATGAAAAACAGTATGTTATGCCAAACATAGCAGAGGATTAGAAATAGGTAGAAACCTCCTATCCCCTATTTGTAATGCAGTGCATGCTAAATGTTATCTGCAAATTGCAATAAATCATTTCTGCTTAATTGATGGTAATAGAAATATCTAACCACGGACTGAGATAACGACTGCGGAAATTTAATCCAGTCAAGTAGATACTTTTACTGCGGAAAACCCTAAGGCACGACGAAGAACGTAAAACAAGTATTAGGCGATACGACGCAGGTCAATAACACTATATATATACTGCAACTCATCATAAAGGTTACAAAATCGGTTGCTAAACAATTAGTGTTGCCAATTTGTGTTACTGACGCCAATTTGTGTTACTGACGAGCCCAGCAGCCTCATGAGCGAAACACGGTGTCTATCGCGGTCAATTCATTGCTACAATCGGCTGCCGAGAAACATATGTATCAGTTACGCAAAGAGAACTATAGGACTCGTGTTACATAATTAAAGGAATCTTACGACATTCACAAGCACCCATTAATACAATTAAATACTGCAATACCAGATGACTTCGCTTTCAAATGTTTTTTCTGGAAAACAATTGTAAAGTTTAAGTAGAACAATCTAACCAAATAGCGTTACCGCCACTTACATAGCTTCTACAGCTGTGCTTATCTTGTGTTGGTATGCCCGATGATACAAGGAAACTCTAGTGTGGAACATCTCATATAGATTTTTGCACTCCTGTAATTGAGAAATAGCATAAACCCGCTTACTCCTTGATATTTATCTAACATTGCAACAACCTTGTCCAAAAGGAATGAAAAAAAGCATTGTCACAACAACCAATAAGCTATAATCCATCGATATATTAGGATTATAAAAACTATTTCCTAATATTACGATTTCCATATTGACTTTTACACGTTTATGCTCCGTGCCTGCTTAGTACAGGCTACCTACATTGAGACGATGGAACTGTGAAAATCAAATTGCAATCACTACGCCTAGTCTAAAATAAACTTAATCAAGATATAACCTACTTCAGTGGTTTAAAATATAACCCAACACAATGTACAGTATGTATGTTAGCCTATAACTTCAGTGAACTTTATTAAGGTTTTTTTTGCTTTCACAGGACTTTCTGTTTAGATTACTTCAATAGTAGGCTACCAAAGATTTTTTTTCTCTTATCTAGATTTATGATTGAATCAGGATTTATCCAATTTACTGTCCCAATTTTTATTACTGCGGGTTATCTTTGCAGCATTTTGCAGGAGGGCTAAGATGATCACAAGGAACATAAAAATTTACTGACAACACGACAGCAAGATAAAGTGAAAGATTTTAAGCAACCATAACAAAAGAAAGATACTTTCATGACAATTAAGATTATATGAAAGCCTAAGATGTTTTTCAGACGTTTTTGTGCTATGCTATTATGTTTCAAGAGGCTGCGGCAAACTTGAATCACATCACAGAGATTTCAAGTTTTCAAATAACCTATAACGCCAAACCTTATCTCTTGCACAAATCCCCAAATCAGGAAGAGAAGTGGATTTAGCCTGGCCGTTACCCCCATCTTGACCTTGGGCTGCGGTTATTTTTGCGTAGTCGAGAACCCTCATGTTCTTCATGAACCGAATATGATCAAAGCTGTTAGCTATGCCCAGCTGGTGGCAGTCGCGAGCAAAGTAATCCCATTTGTCAACATCCACTCCGTTGCGCTGATTTGCGACAATCTACAACAGTTTCAATCTATTCCTTTAACTTTTCTTGGTTGTGCAGTGCAAGTAAACAAAGTATGAAGTTTGCAAAGCAACTTAAAATTAATTTATTGTAAAGCACGAAACGGAAGGTGGCTCGAACCTTCGGCACCTCAGAACCAATCCTTTTAAACAAAGGTTTGAAATAAGATATAACCTAATCAAATTAATTTGCGTTCTTCTGGTGACTATTTACTAGGTTACCTCGTGATGTTAAAGATGATAACTAGCTTTTTTTCCGACGTTTCGTCAGTCAGCACGACTGACTTTATCAAGGTGGCTAAAACAGGTTGATACAACCTGTTCAGCAACGATGGCACAGCACAAAAACATACTGATAAAATGAGTAAAGTAAAGCAGCAAGAATCAGAATTAAAACACGCAACAAGATACCTAGAGATTGTAAAGAAAGGGGCGTTCTTCCCGGCTATCAGCACAAGGCTGAGCACTCACTAGTACAGCGAGCAGCTGCGATTCGCCAACCATAACGGTGTAGCTTCCACGCTAAGCCATTCAGACCATCCAATCAACAATATGTTTCTCGGCAGCCGATTTGTAGCAAGAATTGACAGCGATAGACACGTGTTTCGCCCATGAGGCTGGGCTCATCAGTATCGCACCGTATTCTGCCACAAATTTATTCGACCACCGCTTTACCAGTCAGTTTAACTCTTATCTTTGTGGAAACAAAGAAAGAGCCAACAAAACCAGCAGGCGCCAGGGCAGAGGACATTGTGAAGAAAGGGGCGTTCTTCCCGGCTATCAGCACAAGGCTGAGCACTCACTAGTACAGCTTGCGATTCGCCAACCATAACGGTGTACGGTGCGATACTGATGAGCCCAGCCTCATGGGCGAAACACGTGTCTATCGCTGTCAATTCTTGCTACAAATCGGCTGCCGAGAAAGATACCTAGAGGTTAAACTAAATGCAGTGAATGCCTAAAACCAGTAGGCTACTTCCCGCAGCGTAAATTATCTATCTATTGGGCCACTGTCCAGAAACGTTGAAAAGACATCAGACAAGACAGAAAGCAATGGGATTAGCAATAACAATGGTAGAGAAGACGCACTGAGAATGGAAAAGGTGAAGCTAAAGTTAAAGTAATTTGTTGTACACAGAGGGGAAATTCTGACCATCTTTTTGGTTAAGAGCATGTTGTGCCTTCTGGTTTATGTACCATTTTTCTGTGAACAATCTTTTTGTATAATCCTTTTCATCTTTAACATCACGAGGTAACCTAGTAAATAGTCACCAGAAGAACGCAAATTAATTTTATTACCAAATGCCTGGTGAACAGTCTCTCTCTGTTTTTATATAACCTAATCATTGTGATTCGTTGTTGCATTTGTGAAAACATTTCAGTAGGCCTAACGCCCATTATAATTTATTTTAGCCATAACCGTACCTCATACAGAAATCCTTTTTCTCTTGTTCTGCCTTCGTACTGCCAATCCTGAATGAAATGTTAACATGAGAAATATAGACAATATATTGTATGTCATCCAAAAAACGCATGTTTTGCTTTCTTACAACCATAGGTCACTACAAGTCTACTGGAGGTAAAAATAACTCGTGAGATCAAGCCTAAAAGATGGAAATAATGCGATGTCAGTATGTTAAGTCTTTGGTAAACCCTAAAGAGTTAAAGTTAAAAATATTGGATTGTAAAAGAAAACCTTTGAAAAATATGATGGCAATTTTTGTGAGTAAGATCTACTGATATACCATTTTGCAAGAAAACTGTCAACTTGTAAAAATACTTACAAAATTATATAAAATAAATAACATTATTAAAATGAGCTGTTTTTATGGAGATGTACTGTCTGATATTTTGCTTTATGAATCTAGCTCTGAATTAATGCGGAAGAATTATTTCGAAAGAAAATTATTCCCCAGCTTCGGAAAAATAATTTGGTTTTACAACTAATCATTCTTTGTTCTGACTCTTCAGACTTGTCAATAAAATTAAAAAGTGCCAGGATACAGTTCGTTCTTTATGAATCGAAGTGCTTTGAACTTTTGATTAACCTGTTCTTTTCTATAACCGTGAAATGGTGATCGCAATTTAAATACAGTTTTTATGCATTTAAATCACAAATTTTGATCAGGAAAATACACAACATCATTGTTGATCATTAGTCTAACTCTAAAACGTCATAAATCATTCAAAAATACTTTCCAAGAAATTTATACAAATATATCCCACCTCACGCAATGTAAACATACGGTAGACTATTGTTTTAATCGATTTACCGCGGGTTGAGGTTTGTACTCTACAAGTTTGTCGTTGGGTCTTGGTCCGTTAATCATTTCTTTGATAAAAATTGCATTCTGACACTTGGTGATCTTAACTTCCTTTTCTTCTTCTTTACACCCTTCTTCTTGTTCTTTTATTTTCTTTTTCTTTTCTTTTTCACCTTCCGTTAGCAAAAGCTCCTCAAAATCTGAGGCGATGCCAGCGTTATCCGTTAGAATTCGATTAAACATCAGGCAAGATCGTTCTTCGTGATGAACATTTTCTTCGTGCTGAACACGGGAAAATAACAAAACTTAAAAAGAACGAAAAAAATGGCGATAGACAGAGTAAACCTAATTTCATAAAACACTGGCAATCTGGATAGCCAACACATAATATCGGTCCAAATTTCGAATTTTACGTCCATATCAACGTAGTTGTTATAATAGGCTATAATCATCTACGTGGAACGAAAGAGTAGCCTACGAAATGAAATAAGAACTGATTTTCAATAGACACAAAATGGCAAAATTTGATGAATCAATTGGCAACAAAATGCCAAATTAAACAAAATCGACATTAAAGGAGAAATAAACACAAACGTAACATGTGAGGTTGGAGAAAAAAAAAGTGTCGATGAAAACAAAAGCATCTAAATATATACATGACCTGGTTAGTGGTTATGCGATTACAATAGAATGAAGAAGTGATCGATGGGCCACAAGAACCATGTAGCTTCAAGAGACGGGAAAGGAGCTAGACGCCCGAGGAGAGAATGATTATACGCCATTGAAAAACAACTTAATGATATTTCGACAAGAACAACAAGAGGTAGAACGGTGTAATATAATATAATTTAGGAAAGGGGCACTAGTTCATTACTTCATTGTATGATGTGGACATAAGTCATAACTTGCCAAGCATAAAAAATAATATGTAAAAACGAACTTTCCAACAAGGTTTCGGAGTTTCGTTTCCAATTTTTTCCAGAAATAGCTGATCGAACATGTGTGAAAATGGACCATGACCTGCGTAGCAAAGAAGTAGCTATAAGGAAAACTTTAGGGGGGGGAAAGCAAGTGTCGAGAGGAGAAATATTTTGATATTTAAAATAAAGAGTTTGTTTAAAAAGATAGTTACTAAATGCAGAGGAACATTTATGAAACTCATTCAAAACGTAATACAATGTCATAAAAACGTTGTATTGGTATTGAAACTATATTAGGGTGAGGCAATTGCTCACCAAACTCCCCTCCATGATACGTCCCTGAAACAATACTCCTATTAATATCAATTGAGTTTACGATATTCATGGAAACTAAAAGGCGCGTCTTTGCTTAAGCAAGCTTAACCTTTTGTTTAAGATAATCGCACTTTGTGCCGCTTACTGAAACTTAAGCGTGAGTCTGCGAGAAAAAATACGCTCCAGTGCAAACAACTCCGCCAGAACACACAATCAAGCGAGTTCTCTTGCTTGGAAATATTTTTGCGCTAACATCTCAGGTTTACTCTCAGTAGTCTGGCTGCTGGGCAAGCAACTAGAAAATTTGTAGTTGTTGTTTTGTATTTGATGCACCCAGTGTTCTCTGACCACACTTGTTTCTAACTTTTCAAGCTCACTAAAGTGTCAGAATACTCGTCGGCGTTTTGGCGCTTCTACCTTTTCTAGACCTCAGCTGTGTTTGGCATATATTGTTTTTTCGTTGTGATGGTCAGAAATAAAAAAAACAA
Organism: Aplidium turbinatum; assembly: GCF_918807975.1. NCBI lineage: Eukaryota > Metazoa > Chordata > Ascidiacea > Aplousobranchia > Polyclinidae > Aplidium > Aplidium turbinatum. Next base: position 55,991,487 of record NC_137472.1, read on the forward strand.
ACTGAAACTAAACTACTTCTTTCAGAAGTAAATTGCTTGTTTGCAACCTTAGCTTTTGTCTATAGACTTACTGGTATGCTTTCGAAAACAAAATCAACCGAGTGGTGAGTGCGTCTGCGCCGCGATTAACAGGACTTTGTTTCGACACCGCTCCAGAGCATGGGATTGTGTCTCGATACTCTCAATAAGACACTTTATAGCAAAGTAATGGAAGCGTCTGACTTTATAATCACATGTCCCTTCGCTACTTCCTGTGGGTTGTGTTACATCTGTGATTCGCAGTATAGCCTATATACTATCTGCGTGATTCTAGTGCTATAGTTGAAAATTCCCTTGAAATACAAACAAACCTAAATCATGTTACAACAAACCTAAATCATGTTACAACAAACCTAAATCATGTTACAACAAACCTAAATCATGTTACAACAAACCTAAATCATGTTACAACAAACCTAAATCATGTTACAACAAACCTAAATCATGTTACAACAAACCAAAATCATATTACAACAAACCTATATCATGTTTCAACAAACCTAAATCATGTTGCCACAAACCTAAACCATGTTACAACAAACCTAAATCATGTTACAACAAACCTAAATCATGTTACAACAAACCTAAATCATATTACAACAAACCTAAATTATGTTACAACAAACCTATATCATGTTTCAACAAACCTAAATCATGTTTCAACAAACCTAAATCATGTTGCCACAAACCTAAACCATGTTACAACAAACCTAAATCACGTGACAACAAACATAAATCATGTTACAACAAAGTTAAATCATGTTACAACAAACCTAAATCATGACACAGTCCAGCTAACTCAACGCATAAAACATCTTTTTCATCGATATTCAACTCTGGCTGTGTGGACTGTAAGTGTCGAACGAGCTCTCCAGCTAGATGACAAACCCTTTAAAAGAAAATTGGAACAATTTCAAAGCATCTTAACTTTACCGTTTAAAGTTAAGAAAATCACTTGAACACGATGTTCCAGTGCAGCAAATTTGCAGAGTTTAGGTTGACTAATATTTTGCTGAAACTACTGTACAAGATTATGAAAATCTTCCTAGTATAGGCTATATAGTCTTTTTATGCAAATTTATTGCAACGATTCAAGGTATTGCTCCCTGAAGGAAAAACATTGCATTAATGTAACCGATAAAACTTAAAACCGAAGAAGACTCCCATTATTGACTACAAACTGTAAGGACTGTAAACTATATATCCACTCTAATTGTGTAATTGCAAAAACTACTTTTTTAATGACAAAAAAACAATATACCACAGAGTAAATAATTTCCCAGTAAACTAGTTACCCAATGGAATGTTCAAATCTGTTATGAGAGGCTCCTGGGTAAAGAAAGTACTTCCCCCCAAGTTGTTTGATGTTTTTTAGTCTTTGAAATTGAGGAGTGTTGATGAACTTCGACAACAAAGGATGGAGCTCTATGTGTTTATGAATCGGGTCGTTGAAGCACTGGAGCAAAAGTAACATTATTTTTCATGTATGTCATATCACATTACATTTCACATTATACTTCATAACAAAGTAATTTAGATGATAAATAATTCAAAGTTTTTAAGTTCAAGCTTGGTGTGGTAATTATAGTCAACAGCTACCATGAACCAATATCTATGAAAACAAGTCTGATAAAGTTTGCTTGTCTTACTGAGAAACAGTCCGTCTTACTTGTTTCTTTGCTGGAGGTTCTCCCATCGCATTAATTTCCAATCGTTTGTTTTCAGGCTTGTTGTAAAAACGAAAAAAATCTTTTTAATTATTTTGCAATTGCAGAACGAACGGAAAACAGTTAGCCTTAGATAACTTTTTTTCCTTCTGAAAAATATATATTTTGGTTATATCTGCGTGTGCATCACACCTTTTCGGCTTTTTGGCCTCCTCAGTGCAATAGGTACATTGGGTACATTGGCCACCGAGATTTATACTTCCGTGTGACGTTTTCCCATTTCGGAACCTAAGTGCCAAAAATAGCAACCGTCAACCTTGCTAAAGTGTTCAAACTGCAAGCAGTGAGCTTTGCTCAATGCACAGCAAGGTGCCTCCAGTAAAGTGTTCAATCGTCATAAGCCAAGAGCGTCAATGACTGCAGACAATAGCACACCGTTTCGGCCTTCCGAATCAAAACCAAAACAACGTTAGTAATGCGTTAGAAAGGGAAACTTTTGTTTGATAATTCTATCTGATCAACAAGTAATCAAAAGATTAGAACGCCGTCCACTTCTTACCAAACTTCACTTGCTATCATGGCTGTTCCTATGAACAAATTTTATTTATTATATCATGTTTATTAATCGTACCAATTATAGTTCATCATACCCGCTCCAATATAGTTCAGGTGATAAAACGCCTAATTTGTGAACAAAGAAAGAACAAGATCAAGCGGCGATGGTTCGACTCTTGTGCAATGCGCTTGGGCAACGCATAACGCATATCAAGGATTGCTCCACTGCATATTCCTCTGCACCCAGTGATAAGGAAAGTTCACAGTTCAGAACAGTTCACAACAACACTTCAACAATCGGAAACTTCACTCTGTCAATCTCGATGATCGGCCTGCATCAGTGATTCAAAGCCTCTACAAGTATGTGAAACTACCAGCATTAGGCTCTCAAAAAAGCTTTTCTCAGTCCGAGGATAAAAATCCTCAAACCAAATACAATATTATGGTTTCTTTCATTTTCATCGCACAGCGTCTCCGTTGCGATAGTAACAACTTTACAAGTTCCATTTCATGTTTGTGTTGGTAGTTGTATCAACGATTTGTAATCAGATGGGCTTCTAATCTTTCTTAGTTAAAAATACAACTGTGATATTTTGAAGTATTTTTGCATCAAATTGATTTTTGATTGACCTTGGTCTAAAATTGCAAAGTTTTATTGAATGACAGACATAACAAAACAACTTTAGCGGGTTTAACACGTTTTATTGCAAAAATAACATAATGAAAAAATTAACTCAAACGTTTTCGACATGTACTGTACATATGTCTTCATCAGGGATTACTTAAATTTGCAATATAAGTTTAATCTGACTATGCACTATAACTGTAACGACACTGCGGACTGAAAAGCACAAACTGAACAAGTGATACAGGAATGATAACGAGTAACTTATATGGCGGAAACAGACCACATGAGGTGTAAGATGCAGGCATGTGACAAACAATTATAGAACACACACAAAAGGTACGATGAGCCACAGCCGAATACCTGCCTGTTGCTTTATTAAATGACAAATTAACGCGTCAAGAGATTTGGAATGACGCGTTTATTGAGAGTTCTTTATTCGTACCGCTTTTTTGTTTGTTTTTGCAGTGCCGACATGAAAAAAATGTGCATTTTTATCATGGAACAAACTTTCTTCTGTTTTGCTACAGTCTTTAGTAGCCTGAATGAAAAAGTTAAACACAAGCAATCCCTGTTTTATACATCCCACATTTTTTCTTGCAACCCTCCACGTCTGCACTTAGAGCATACTTAGTGTTTTAAATTAGAAAATATTGACGTTTTTACTTCATTGATTGCGTGAACCTACTGAATATTTGAAACAAAATGTCGATGAAAAAAACTTTGCTTCAACCAAATTTAACTCTTCGCTATTTATAAAAAAAAACATGTCCAAACGCAACTGGCATTAACAAGTTCAAGGTATTAGCTGCGCCCTGCAAGTATAATGTTATGGCAGCACATCATACCTGCCTACAGCGTAGTGTTGGGCAGTTTTAAAATATTTCCAATTTTGGCTATTGGATTTAGATACTAGAAACCTACAGTGCTTACAATTGGTTGCATTCATACATTATTTGTTATCTAACAATAAGTCTCTGTATCAGCTTGTAAAATCAATTTGCTTATTTATTTCCTTCTGCTATTTTAACTTAATTAGATAAAACAAAGTAACTTAAGTTTAACTTTTTTTTATTACACAAAGGAATACAACATAATTAAAATAAATTTAACCATTTTTGCTACATGCCGAAAGAGTTCGAGTTTATTTAATTTTGTTTAATTATGTTATATTCCTTTGTGTAATAAAATATGTTAAACCCGTTGAAGTTAGTTTGTTTGTCTGTCTATGGTTCAACAAAGCAAAGTCTCTACCAAAGCTTTGTTTTAACTTACTTGCTGTTCCCTACCGATATTAGTCTTATCTGAATTACAAGGTACTACACGGAAGTTGAGGGAGACATCATGCTGAGTGTGAACTTCACTACTGCAAAGGCAAACGTTTTCACTACTTTAATGGAAATTCTAGGGTTATTAAATATGATAAAAGTCCAATCACGGAGAAAAAGGATTAGCATTATTGACCAACTTGCTTTTGTTTGCATTTTGAATCCTTTGCAGGTGATTATCACGAGTTGGATTTGTGATTTGTGTTAGTTTGGTTTGTAGGTAATGTAACTTAAAACTTTTAAGGGCAGTACGCAAGGGCCGTATGTACGCATACGCAGTGATGGAATATGGCTGTCACAAATATTACGCTGTTTTATAACGAACAGTAGAAGCAAAGACTGATCGAGTGAAATAAATATAAGCGACAACTCAGGTTTTTGTAAACAATTTTAAGATTTAGTCATCGTTTTTAAGTTCATTTATTTAGAAAAATAACATTTCGTAAATGAGCGTTCTGTTTTTAGATTTCACTGCTCCATCTACTCACAGCTAAACAAACCAAAATTATTGCTCTCCTTGGCGTGTCCAGACCCGTTTACTGTGAACTCACCCGTGACCCGACAGTTTATCGAAAGACAATTTATCGAACGACAGTTCATCGAACGACAGTTTATCGAAAGACAGTTTATCGAACAACAATTCATCGAAACGACAGTTTATCGAAACGACAGTTCATCGAAACGACAGTTCATCGAACGACAGTTTATCGAAACGACAGTTCATCGAACGACAATTCATCGAAGGGGCTAGGGGCTAGAGGCTAGGAGTTAGGGGCTAGGGGCTAGGGGCTAGAGGTTAAGGGTTAGGGTTAGAATTAGGGGTTAGTGGTTGGGAGTTGGAGTTTAAGGGTTAGGGGTTAGTGGTTAGTGGTTAGGGGTTGGGGGTTGGGGGTTGGGGGTTAGGGGTTGGGGGTTGGGGGTTAGGGGTTAGGGTTAGGTTTTAGGTTAGGGGTTAGGTTTTCGATTAACTGTCGTTCCAGGCCCCTAGCCAGCAGGGAGCCAGGGAGGCCTCGCCCCCCTAAAAAAAAATTCGCCCCCCCCCCCCCCCTGGCAAAATCCAAACATTCAAGAGCAACAGCTACATTTATAATGATTTTGCCCATTTACATTTTTTCGGCCCCCCTTAAAAAAGTTGGCCCCCCTTGCTCTGCGGTCTGGCTACGGCCCTGTGTCTTTCGATAAATTGTCGTTCGATAAACTGTCGTTCGATAAACTGTCGTTTCGATAAACTGTCGTTTCGATAAACTGTCGTTCGATGAATTGTCGTTCGATAAACTGTCGTTTCGATAAACTGTCGTTCGATAAACTGTCGTTCGATAAACTGTCGTTCGATAAACTGTCGTAGTACCGAACTCACCCATATCTTTAAAAACTTTCTTTGCCTAGAGACAGCCAAATGTGGAATATGGTTGCTATGTTTGAGGTGACGAGGTCGGTGTATCCAAATTTATCGTCGTTGCCGCGAGTTCAGTTCATCCCCGGTGCTCAGAAGTGCTTTGTATTGGCAAAAGGAAATGTGGAAAACATTAAATCGACTCTAAACTAGTGTTGGCCGTACCAAATTGGCAATGGTGGTGTGGGATTACAAAACAGATTCAATTGCATGCTTTTGTGGCAACAAGCCACAAACAGTGGACTATCGTCTTGTGTGCCTTCAACTTAGCCTACTAGTCAATGCACCAAGTGTGATCTTTCAGCATACAGCACAACTATGTCACAAAAGATGCTTCAATTTGAGGAGTATCAATCAATTTTAAACATTTCAATAAATAAAAGACGCCTGCATTAACGCTTACATAATTTACCAACAGTGATAATTCAGCAACAAATTTTCTTGCCAAAAATTTTAACATCCACAATTGCAAGCAACAGTATCTCTGACGTGTCTTCGTGGCTAACCGGTATTAGTTTTTTAAAAACAACATATTTCACGATGGTTTGTGTGACTTATCAGTCAGCATATATGGGAAATTTGAAACAACAGAGTAAAATATCTATCATTGCAATGTTTCCTAACCTGCACACAATAGCGGTTCCAGGGAGGGTATGCCACAAAACCGAGAAACATCATGTAAATTTTATTTCGTTTTTTTTTCATAATTTTTTTTGTTGCATCACTCGTTGAATTATATTTCATGATGTTCGGTCCCTAAATCTACAAATTTCTAAGAAAAATGCACTATATTCAAAGCATACGCGATAGCATTATCTTTAAGTGTCGGACCCCTTGTTCAGGTTACGGGCTTTTACATTTTGATTCAAATCGTTTTGATTGGTCAAAGATTTTAATGGCTGATTTAGGTGGTAGCGCTGGATTTGGGTCCACTATTATGCATACAAAGTTACAAACACACTACACAAGTAGCGCAGCCTACGTATACAGAAAACCATTTTTTACTTGAAGAGTTTTTTAAGCGGTTTAGATAGTAATTTCTTGTATGGCTTCCGGTTGTACAGTAGTAACCAGAGAATCGTCAGAGAGGTTATAGTTTGATTATTATCTCTGAATAATGAAGACAAGGTAAAGAAATGGATTTTGCATTGAAATTCAAAGACTCCTCTGTTAACAAGCACTGCCGTGTGTGCAGCGATCATTTTTTGTCCAGCGATTACCAGTGTGATCTAAGAGCAGAGTATACCAAACACCTGCCCAACCCTAAAGCTGTTCCTTCTATTTTTGGTTTTTTAAATTTGTGTAAGTCACTGCGAACGCAGTGCCCACAAAACTTGATCGACCTTGGTCCGTATGTCTAAGTACGAACGGGCGTTTGAATTGAATAGCAAAGCAAGAAATGAACAAGACATTGAAGCAGGTTAGTAGGACATTAAAGCATCAGTAGGGTATAGACAACTCGGAACACATACTTTTGATTCATATAAACCACTTGGTTCAAGCCAATTCTCTTCCTGCATTTTTTCATAATTCACCAGGCAGTGGATCAACAACTGAAATCAAAGCCAATTCCTGTGCCTAAACCACCTACCCCGGCAGAACTTAAACTTTTCAGCCATGTAAAAGTTCCACATACTGAGCAAAAAATCCCTATGTTGTTGTCCACTTTCTTCTACTTTATTACTAAATAATCACTATAAAGAAATTAAATTTGACACTTCAGGTTCCCTTTAAGGTAATTTTTTAATGTTTGGAAACACTAGCCTACATCATACAGTACTTTTTATACGTGCGTATACTTCTTGTATGTGTCCAATATCCATACTGTACCTGTACATTAGCTTACTTGATAAGTAATGCATAATTGTATATGTATATATTGTATATGTAATTGTATATGTATAATTGTATAATGTATGATTGAATATGTATGAATAAACGTGTGTAGCCTATATGTACGTTTGAGAGATAATTCTTTTCAATATATATATTGCGGTAACCCAAGGAAAAAAATGGTGAGTTATTGTCACTGAAATAAAAAATAACATTCTCCAGAATACTCTTATATCAGCCTGAGAAATAAAGTAGCGCAGTGTGTTCTGCAAGATATTTCAACTTTCCAGCTCTAACTCACAAGGCTGCGTAAATGTTTATGCAAAAACTGCACACCAATGATTGTGAATTTTCTTATTTAAGTAGTTGCTGCTGTTAGGGGAATTCTGTCTTTAGTTAAACAAGACGAAAGTTGAACACAAAACTGCTGATTCTATTTGCAAGCAAACGCTTATTTGAGCTTTGAATACTTTACATACAATTGCCAAACAACAAGCCAAATGTTGTTGCGGATTGTTGCCAAGTAAAAACTAAATCTATTTTTTCATCCAGTGATTTTTCGACAGTAGTTGCTTGTCGGTTGCGTAGCGGAGTGGTGAGAACGTCGGCGCAACGTTGGAAAGAACATAGGTTCGAAACCACTCCAGAGCATGCGGCTGTGTCTGGCAAAGACTTAATGGCATGTCGAAACAAGAGGAACAACTGACTAGACTATAATATGTCACTTCGCTGTTTCCTGTTGTATTGTTTCTGTGATGGCAGTCTATTGTATGTTGTCGCAATGGGCGCAACATAAAACATTGTTGTTATTATGTTGGAAAGTTTTGGTTCTTATCTTGCAGAAACTAAAAAGTACCAAAAAGAAAAGTTTTATTGACATTGTTACCAGTTGGGTAACAATAGCAATGTAATTGTCTGGCAACCATTCACTTAAGTGACTTTCGTGTCACATCTCCTCAGTAGCATAAGCCACTTAGGCTACAGTGACTGCAAAGCGTCTCGGCAGCCAACTGGTGTTGGTTTCTTAAAACCAACATATTTTACTGCAGCTTGTGTGACTCATTAGTTATATATATGATAAATATCAAACGACAGAGCACAACGTCTATCAACGTAGCCTACGGCTTTCCGACTTGTAAAGAATAGAGGATCCAGGATAGGTAGGCTACTCTCGAAAACGGAAAAAAGCATCCTAACTTATTTATTTTTGCAAAGTTTTTTGCTTGTCTTACTCCCTGTATTACTTTTCATCAACAATTAAATTAAATTGTATTCCAGTGTTTATCGAGATGTAGAAGTAGCACAAAAAGTCATCTTGAAAGTGATCTTGATCTTCCAAATCACCAAAACTGGTGACATCTTAATCTAGTATGTAGGAGAAGTTGGATACACCTAAGACGAATTTTCAAACTTTTAGTGAAAAACTATGCAACGCTACCCAAGATTATAACACAATTTGTCAAAAACTTTTTATAGAAATCTTTTTATAGCCATAAAAATTGATTTGAAGCTTAAATTCAATTTCAAATCCACCTTGTCAACCTCAACAAAAAATCTACCTTTAAATTGATGAGTTTGGTCAAACACTAAGTGTAGCCTAAATCAAATCACTATTGAGCCTAAAAACACTCAAAAACGACTAAAATTTAATTAAACTTGTGAAATGTTTCTGGGGGGGTAAGCCCCATACCTTCTGCTAAACTATCTGCTTCCTTGACCATAGACAGATAAAACCAAGCAACCACACGGCATTTAACATCATGCATTAGAGTGAATACAAACTATAAACTACGAACGTTTTCGGCCATACTCAAGTTAGCCCTTCTCAAGTAACGAATTTCGTTACTTATTTTGTTGTTACTAATTTCGTAATTTCGTTACTTGAGAAGGGCTAACTTGAGTATGGCCGAAAACGTTCGTAGTTTATGTTCACGCTAATGTATGATGTTAAATGCCGTGTAGTTGCTTGGTTTTATCTGTCTTGGGTGAAGAAAGTCACCTCTCTACCAAAATTCTATTTGCTTTTTTGGTCTTCAAATTTAAGATTGTCTGAATGTTCAGTTTTTATTAGAAATTTTGCTTTGTTGAAACTTTGATGACTTTTCCCAATTATTTGGTTTTAGATCAGGTACTGCATACCGGAAATGCAAATCTTGCAAATGATGAAGTTCAGTTCAGTTTATTTTTATTCAGTTGGCAAATAAACAAAAATCTACAATATGCAATAAACACAAATAATTCGAGACCCAACAATAAAATAACGCACTAGTTAGAAGAATCGAAATGAGGAGTCACTAATTTACTGCCTTGTAAACTAGGTAACAACCACTTAACAGTAAGTCTGGATCATGGCCACCTGGAGATGCGGCCTGATTTGTCACATTTTGCAGATTTTGATTACAGCTACTGCTAGTGTTTGACTGACATTTTTTGAGATGTTTTTACTTTTTGCGGTTTTCTAATGCCATAAAACTTTTTTGTTGCTTTGGGAAAGCAGTACCAAATGAGAAAAAGTAAGTTGAAAAACGCAAAATCAGACTGTTATTGAAAATTAGCAGTCTGACTAAAATCTTCAAAATCAAATTTTCTTTGTTTTTCAACATGTGAGAAAGTTAAAACCTATTGTGTCATCTGGGGAAAAGAATAACGAAAGCGTAAAAACCTAATTTTTAGAAAAATTTATTTAAACGTTCGCCCAAATTTAGAAAAACCTAGAAATTTCTGCAAAATGTGACAAATCAGGCCGTATCTTTAGGTGGCCATGGTCTGGATGTAGAACAAAAACCTCTACCCAGACTTCATAGTTGTAGAAAGCAATGAAACGCGGGAAATTTTCCGACAAAACTAGACGCTCAGATCTGTGGCCTATGCGAGATTAACAGTTTTTTATTTAGGAGTAAACATATAAAGGTATATTTAATAAATATTTAATTTCAGCGGGCTCCAGTAACAAAGTAGGCTCTGTTGGATGACATGTTGTTTTAGTAAACTTGCTGTCAATTGTTAAAGTTGAGTTTAAAGTTGGGTTGGTCACAGGGATATGAAAAGTAAAACGTCATGCAAAATACCTGAAGTAGCACAAGAGGTTTGTTAGCTTTTGCTTTTTGTTCTGTAAACTGCCCAGTCTGAAATGCGCATGCGAAGTTCGATACCGAGCATATCAATCAATGCTAATTTATATGTTGCTTTTTTAGGAATCACATTTCAAATAAATACGTTTTGGCTAAAGTCCAACATCGGCAAACAAAAACACAGGCGGCTATACTGTATGAATACATTCAACAAAACATTGCACTTTCACACCGTACGATGCGATTTCGTCACATAGGCTACGTACCCAGGACGAAAACAAAAGTAAACTTTTATTTTTAAGCTACGTCAGCGATATTGGCCAGTGAGCCAATGAAGAAAATAGCCTTTGATATCTGGACAGAATAGCTTTGTTTCACAATCATCAATGCCGTCAAAAGAGCAATATGGCTTCCTATAGAAAAATTATGGAGATAACCTACTTATCTTCTGCTTCAGACTACCTATTAGGCCAATTGCAAGTTAGATGAACTCAATCAACCTTTTCCTGATTTGCAAAAAAACAGCAAAAAATTGCAGAAACATAGTTTATGTAGTCATGTGTAATACGGAATTAAGGTACTAGCCTAGGCCCTAAGCAATTAAGCGTCATATGATTTTGCCTCTCCTTTGCCCTTTTTTCGATTTTTGTGTATGTAGATCAGATCTGTTACTTCAACTTATGAAGAACATCGGTCAGTTGGTTACTTGAAAAGGGCTAACATGAGTATGGCCAAAAAACTTCGTAATTTTTAGTTTATTTTCATGTATTATTTTAAATGCCGTCTGGTTGTTAGGTTTTATTTATTTATGGTTAAAAAAATCACCTCTCTACCGAAATTAAATAGTATAAACCATTTTTAACCTTCGTGTTCATGATATTCTGACATCTTTTTCTGCATGAAAATTTCTTTGAAACATCTCGCATGTCAAATGTTTATAAGTTGAACTCGAAGAACAGCTTGCCACTATTAATCTGGTCGTCTGTTTAATTATCAATGCAAAACTGGTTCATAACCTAGTTTTGAAGTAACGGTGAGCTCGAAAAATTTTCGTAGTGGCAACAAAAGGTTGAAAGTTTATTATTAACATTCAGGCAATACAGCATTCGATTCAATAAAAGATACAATAAAGCAGTAACGTTCCTAGAAAGAATTTTTTTTTTGGGGGGGGGGGCAAAAGCAACTATTACCATGCCTAGCCTACAGTACCATGAAATTTTGGTAATTTACAATATCGACTGCTTATTTGTAGCCTAATCTAAACATTGTATTTTTTGAAAAAACAGTAAGTTATTACTTTTAATCATATTATCTGCAGCCACAAATTTTTCCCCTACCATGCCATGTTGCCAGCCTGCTGCTGTTAAGTATATATATGACAAGTATATTTCTGCAAAAGACCATAAGCGGTCATCTAGTCAAGCACCATCCCATGCAAATTTATTTGCCAACGTGCGTAAGGCAAGGACACAACTTCAAATGGTATAATACAAATGAATAAGGTTAAAATGATACGTAAATGGATTGTTACAAATTAAAATTTCATTCCAATGCGGCAAAAATTTCTGATGCAAAAGTATCTTTTAACTTTCATCTTATTTTTGCTTTATTCTCAATTACGTTAAGATGCCATGGTAGATAAGTTTTCAACATGTTTCCAATGTTAAAATTATTTATACAAATCTGCTGCAAGCGTCAAATCTGGCAACCCTGTTTTAGTAACTTCTGGACTGGCAGTAACTTCCAGACCGCGTATACACGCACCAGAAGTTACGGTAACTTTCAGACCGCAGTAACTCCTGGACCGTTACATGACTTTCGATGCGCTGTTGGCAAATTTTCACCGCACATCGACCAATTGGTGGAAAGCAAACAAAAATCTCATTAAATTTAATTGTGATGCTTTAGTGTTATGTTAGTAGGCCAATATTATTCTTCTGAATAAATTATTATTCGATCTAATTAGTTGTTCTGCAAGAAGTGGTACGCTTGGCAGTACAGAACGTCCAAGTGGTACGAGATCGTAAAAAGGTTGGGAAACCCTGTAATATAGCCTATCTTATACCATTGCATATAGCCTATAATGTAGCATGTTTAGACATCTATTTTCTTATGCTTATAAATTCGAGTAAATCTCGTGCTCTGTTGCTCAAAAGACATTCCTGCGATATTCAAGTTCACGATTTAGAAATTATGAGACTCAGTAGTCAGTTAAACACTGAATGAGGCAGTTAACGAAGTATTTAGTTCTATGATATGACACACTCTGGTGAACTAAGCCAAGCCATCAGTAGCCAAATTATTGCTGATACCGTGTTTTGTTAAATTACAACTGATACTGTATATAGCAAAACTTGCTTTTATAGTAAATTTTTAATTAAAAAAACGTTTATTTAACTGTAGGATTCGTAGCTTTATAGTCTCAAATTATTGTTCAGCTAATGATTACCCCAGCTGGAAATTACCCAACCCGAAACGGACATCTGCATTGCGACAATGACATTACGAGAAATACTAAAACATATGTTGATTTTGAATATGTCTTATCTTGAATACACACGCCAAAAATCTATAATCGAAGTTTACCTTCAATTAATTAGCAAAAATAAAAACACCATTATTTTGTTTAGGGGAAGGAGGGGCAAAACGGACATTTGCTTTTTTAAAACAACTACAAACACAGACAACATTTTTTTTCTCTATCTTCTAAAACTCCTTGAATGAATATTCTGCATAAAAAAATTTGAAACTTTGGTACCACACACGGCGGTCAAGAGGTCGAAATAGCTTTCTTAGTACTTTGTTATAAAAACTTGTCTGCTAAAATGTGATGATATTAGATGTTTTTAAAAAAATTCTGCTTCTCTTTTAATTCTGAACATTGGTGGACAATGGATCACTATCCTCCAAAATATGAGCTTTCTACATGTTTCAGTTTTGCTTATAATTATAGACATTTTTATCTAGCTTGTTTGGGGCAAAACGGACAATGAATGATTGGGGTAAAACGGATATATGCATATTACTTGCAACACAGCCTAAAGGAATTAGTAGTTTGTTTGGCTTGAAAATTATTTTCAAACAGATAGTTTGTTTTAAAAACCTAAAACAGCAAAGATGCATTTGTCAAACACTGTCCGACAAACGGTTAGTTTCATTCTATTTGAATAAGACTATTGAAGAAGCTGGCTTTATTACGGCGAAAGCTTTCTTTAGAATAACTTTATTGGTCACCAAATCTGACTGTTTTTATTCATAAATATTTATTCGAATAACTTTACAAATAATCGCTTGATCGTGACAAATAATTAGCAAAATAAACTTCCAGGCAAAGCAGTCATATACTATATCCGTTTTGCCCCATGTCCGGGGCAAAACGGACACCCACAATAAAAAATCATTTTTTGCAAATAAACTAAAAAAGAAAAACACGTTAACTTTTATACTCTGGGCGGTTGTTGTTGAGTGGTATGTTAATTCAAAAAACGCAATAGGTCGATGATACGTAATTTATTTGCTCAAATAGAGCACTTTGAAGTTAGCATGTCCGTTTTGCCCCACCTTCCCCTACCCCTTCTTGAAAGCATCAATGGAAACATTGAACCTTCAATAATGCAGTAGATACTCAAGTAGCATGAATTCGAAAATTTTCATAAATTTGGCATTGTTTTAAACATAACGGTCTTCTTCTTCGTGTATACGTTCTTCGCCACTCCATGGGTTTAGGGGCTCTGCCTTTTACCACCCTTGAGCAGTGGCATCGACTCGGTCTAATCTCTGGAGGTATGCCAAAAGTGTCGACATGTCCTAGTTTAGAAACCCTTCTAATGTTTCTCAATCATTCGACAGATGTAGAATGGCCAAGTCATCGGCTTAAACGTACTTTGCTGACACCGTGTTTGGCAGTCGTGAGTGTAGATGTTAACCAGAAAGGGAGCCAGGACAGATCTGTTAGGGACGCCATTTTTAAGTCGCCGTAACCTGCTTAGTTTACCACTTCCGGTTGTGAGGGTAAAGCTTCTGTTGCAAACATGCAACAAGGAGAAATATATTGCAGATCACACCAACTTCAACGGTGCCATCTATCATGCACTTAATGGTGTGCGTGTTCTACGCAAACTGGATGACGAATCAATTCAATGTCTGCTCAACACCTGCCCCCAAGCATCTAGGTCAAATTCCCACCACTGCTCAAAGGTCGTAAAAAAGCTGAGCTCCTCTACCCTTGAGGTGGCAAAGAAAAACTGGTATAGCGAAGAAGATACCAAACTAAAGTTGGTTTTCTGCTATCAATAATTAAGAACCAGTTTAGTTTTAAAGCTTGAGTTGGTTTGTCATATCCTGTATTACAGTCTATTCATACCACCACGGTGTGGTTACATTACAGAAGATTAAGTTACATCTTTACGTTTAAACCTTCACATTCAAAGATAGCAAAACAAAGCATAGACTATAGAAAACTTCCTGCAAAGAAGATGTCCGGGGAAGCAGCCTGCCTACACACAAATGAGTCAAAGAAGAGCACTACCAATTACAAACAAAGCAGTTGTGCTGTTCTATTACATTTGCTCGTTTATGTGCTCTGCTATACATACCACCGAGTGAGACAAAACTCAACACCTGTAAAGTTAGCGGAACAATTCAGTTCCTGGGAAGGATTGCCTGTTGCTGCTGTTTTGATTATTTTAACATTTGTTTAACATTTTTGTTTGTTTATTTTAATTTTCAAAACAGGCCGTTTAAGAGTTTACAAAATTGGCATCAATGGTTGTTTGATATATTAATCTCTATGGCTATTAGCATGGTGAATGTTGGGGGCTTATCAGTTTCCGCATTCAAGAGGGCAACTCTAACTGGCAAATGGTATTTTAAAATATAATATTTTAACTTGTTGTGGTCATATCTTTGCTGGGTGTTCTTCATGTTGATCGAGAAATAGTATTGTTACGTACTTACGGTTTTACTAATTTTACTAATAACAACGAATCTACTATACAAATTGTGGAAGTGAGTAGAAAATTAAGGAGTGAAATGGTTGGAACGCTTGGTTAATGTAATAAAAAATAAAAAGCCCAAAATTTAAATACTAAACTCACGTTCGCCAAACGTTTCGAAAATTAAATTATTTTCATTTTTGTTGCTATAAAGGTGCTATATCAAAGGTATAGGCTAATATAGAATATGAATCTATTCTATTCGATAGCACGCGGAACAAGAAAAAAGGAAACTTGAAAGGAACAGCTGCAACAACTAGGCCTAATGCAATTTTATTTTTTCATCAAGTTGTAATGAACAGTAAAAAAGAAGGTGTCTTTCCTTGGAAATATTACAGCGTTTGAATATTGTTCGTTCATTGTTTCAATCATTCACCGAGAAAACCATTGTGACACATAGTAACATGTATCGTTACTTCTTTTTCCATTCACTGAATCTCATCTTAAATTCTTTCACTTTTTCTTTTGACTTGCAATATACTTCCAAATCAACATCCTAAAAATTAAAATAAACAGCATTATTTTGATATTGGAATACGCCAAGAAATTGTCTAAATGTACTCTATGGATTTACAATTTTATTCAAAGTGGGGTGCAAAATAAATACAAAGCACGACGTAAAGAAGAGACCGCAATTAGATAATACATGATCGATAGGAAAAAAAATAATGGTGCTACTGCATTGACTTGCTTTTGCAAAGTTCTTTTTTTAATTGTCTTCTTTCAAATTGACTGCGCTATGCAGTCATTTAACATAGTTTTACTATTGATTTAAGGTAAAAGTATTTTCAGAATGCGCAATTTTAAGATTTTGCTTTTACAATTTTGTAAGAGAGATCGCCTACTGAAATGTTTTCCCTTCAGCGGCTTGTTGCCGGGCTCACTGGCATGCGCAAATAACAATTATTTGCCCACCCTCCAAAGTGATTTGCTGGCTACGCGCCCGATGGAACTTGTCGTTTAAGTTTCTTCGCCAGTTTTACATAAGACGCTTATTTTACCGAGGCAGATTGTGCGGTAAGCCGATATGTCATAGACCTTATACTTCTACTGTAGTAAACTTGTTATTCAAACTTGCAATAAAATGCTTTGGAAGCATATGGGAGACTTCTTCTCTTTTGATCCGTTTAGGTTTCACCTCCTCGTCTCCACTTTTGGAATAAAATAAGTAATTTTCAACTGGATTTATACTTTTCAATCCATAATGAAAATATGCTTCCTGAAAAGATATTTAAAACAATTTAAAATGAATATAACAGAAAGTCTAAATCAAGCATGTATTCACTTTTTCATTGCTTACAATTCAAAACAATAGCAGATGTGCAGTGTTGGCATACAAACTATGGCTTCTAAGTTTATAAGGTTTTTGTTAGCGACTGGCAGAATATTTTGAAAGTTTATAATGTCTGCAGTAGGGTGGAGTGAAAAAAGAAAATTTTGATTTTTGCTCTGTAATAGCGATTAAAAGTTGTAGTGTGGCTTGACTATTAAGCTTTGAAAATTTCAGCGTTTTAAAATAAAGTTTTCGTCTGCCGCAAGCAAGTTCAAGATTACAATTGATGTGCTGATTAAATATCACAATTTGCTTCAGATTTTTTTCCGCAACAAAACCATCGCATGTGACGTCATAGAGGACATTTCTTACGATTCAATTAGTCCATTTAAGCAACATAATCGGAAATATGCAATTCTTAAAAAGGGCCTAAAAAAGCCATTGCAGCGGTTTGTATGTCTGTTGCATTTTAATGAATTACCACTGAGACACTTGATGCATTATCTTGATGGAGTTACATCTGGTCCACTAAGTTTTTCTGGCTCCATTGGTAAAAAACTTGAAGACTGTGACAGTTTACCAGTCACAGAGTTTGAGGCTGTTGATATTCAACTGCCTTCAATTGACGTGAGCTTAAGCACAGACCAGCAGTAGCCTACTGTACTTGTATGGCATCTGTAAAGCAATTAGCTCAGGGCGTTGTGATGCCAAGCTTGCCTATTGTAATCCAAGAAAGATGAATCACTCCAGATGGCTGACAACAACCAATCGCATTTTGAAGCTTTATGTTTCACGAAACAATCCCTGTAAAATCTGAGAGCGTTGGTCTTCTTCATCGTGTATCACACGGCCGTAGCCCAGAGCATCACGCAGGCTCTTGCTCTATCGTTGAACTCGGCCAAATCCTGTGCAGAGCACCTTGCTTTTAGGTCAGGGCATTCGAGTAGATGTTGCATCATTTGCTCCTGTCCGCATTTGCAACTTGTGCTCCCCATGGAATACCCCAGTGTCTCATCAAGGTTTTACACCTGCCAATACCAGTTCTTAAGCGGTTGAGGCATCGCCAATACTTCCACGGTTCACGTTTTCCGGGAGGAAGGCTCTCCATGGGTGTGAGCTCCATATTGGCCAATGTCGGTCCGGCTGCCAGTCTCTCCTGCCATAGTTGAACCCGCACATTGGCGGCGACATCGTCATGACCTAATGGGACAACTGAAGCAAGGAAACTTTTGGTGGAGTAGCCTACATTGCCAAGTTATACGCTCCAACGTGGTTTGCAGTGAAAACGCAACCTTCCTGTACTACTTACTGTAAAGGAGCTAAACACTTTGTTTCACGTAGTTAAAAAGTCGCGCTGTCTTAGCGCTGAACTAAAAGCAATAGTTGTCCCTGGTATCAACCGAAATGCCTTTTTTGCTCACCAAGAGAACCTATTGCTGTGGATGTTGGTAGATGAACGTCTGTACAACAGAAAATTAGCACTGAGAAGGATACTTTCCAGAAAACAAGGTCATGGAGATTCCATTCGTCTCTTTAAAGTTCCACTCTTGATCTTTGAAGCAAACGAATACTTTGAACTGATTGATTGGCAGCATACAGAAAGATATGAACCACCGCTAACTCGAGACATACCGGACAGTCAGTTAATGTCCTTCATTCAAGATGCTGCAGCTCCAGAGCTTGAATTTCCTAGCTATCCGTGTCACACGCAAGCCATGGAAGGGGCCGTGCGCCTCGTTATTGAAGCAGCATCTGCTAAGTGTGGGCAGAAACAACGGGAAGGATTCATTCGAAGTAGACTGCAGTCAAAATTAGAAATGCCTGTATTCAATACAAAACGAGAGTTTTTGGCAAATGGAGTGCTTAATGAGATTTAAACTCATGGGAGTCGGCAGAGAGGGGCACTTGTCCCCCTGGATTTGGGTTTTATAAACGTTTCTTTCCTTATGAAAACGATACTTTCAAAAATGTTTCTTACCTTTGGGCGATAATATCTTTTTCATCCAATTTTCTTCGAAGTAAACCAACATTTTTCCAGGACTATTTTTTCGCGCTTTCGGAAACTATCGCTAAGTATGCCTTGGAAATATCTTTAATTGTAACGTTTTCGCTCGTGCCGTCCAAATTTACGTTACATTTCATCAATACACTTAGCTACGTTGCACTCGTTGTAGCTCACAAGATGAAATTTGGCTTAAAAGATGTTTGCCCCCTCCCCCTGCAATATTTCTGCCAACGCCCATGTACTGTATAAGCTGATGATTTAAAAAGCGTTTACAATATTTATATGGGATCAAAAGTAAACAGGCAACCGAAATCTCAATATTGTCATATTAAGAAAAACACTTTTCTACTGTAGTTTGCTTTACCTTCATTGCACATACTTGCTTAAACTGTGGTGATGAACTTGTGAAAGGAACAGAAATTTGAAGAAAATAGCTTAAAATCCGTGTTTTTTCTTATCAGTTGATCATATACATGCAACAAGCGTTCTAAAAGACGTATTTTCCACTGCATTGCAACGATTTATGTGTAATTTACAACTCTGATATTGTTAGATAGAAGTACCGAAGGTAGAAGTTAGATAAAAGTGACGATCTGCTAATTGTGATGACGTCATAGCTCCAAAATACCAGTGAAAACTTCAATGGACTTGCGGCAGACGTTAACGTTGATCAAAATCAAAAATATTTCAGCATGTGAATACATTTACCACATCACAACTTTTAGTAACTATTACAGATTGATTCTATCAACTTTCATTTTTAACCTATGTTTCACTCCACCCTAGTCTGCAGTCAAGGCCTACGAGAGGGGGGTGCGGAGGGTACGGCGTACCCTTGAGGGCCCAGGCCTGTGATTGTTGGGAGGACCGAAATTGTGATTTTATAGTTTACAAGCTAAAATGTTTCTTTAAAATCATCATAAACGACTAAATTCAAGCATAAAAGTTGTTATTCTTTAGTCCTGGGAGGGGGGGGGGCATAATTTAGCAAAAGGGCCCGGAAAGGTAATTGAATGCATTGCTCGCAAATTAGGGACCCAAAGTAGTGATTTAATGCTTTACATGCAAAAATGTTCAGTTAAAAGCACCCTAAATTACATCATATAAGTTGGTTATTCTCCTGTCCGGGGGGAGGGGTATAGTGTAGCAAAAGTATGGTTGGCAAAAAAACGGGCTTTTTTGTGTTTTTTAAAAACTATTTGAAAAAGGTAGTTTCACGCTCATTTCACTTCAAGATGAATTTTGGAGTTGGAGCAGGAGCCGGAATCAATACTTTCAGAGCAGGAACGGAGCCGGAGTCAAAAAATGACTTCGTTCACCTCTTCTGGGCATGTGGTGAATGCAAAAGTTAATGAAGAAAGGTTAGGCTATTGGTCAGATGATTAATTTGATTATGTTTTAACAAGAGGTTATGTTTGAGCTTTGGTAGAGTATAGTAATAAAATAAATAAATGAATTTTACAATAATGCTGTACAAGCGTTACGTCTCAACAGCACGATCAACAACTGACACACGAATTCAATGCAGGATATACAAATTAGCGAGGGACAGATCACATGATGTGCACAACACAAAACAATACATAATAATGTTGCCCACTCCATTTCTGCCTCAAAGAACATCTCAGCTCGGATAAAAGTTCGGTATTTGATCACCAACAACAATGCCAAGCAGACTTTGAATTTAAAATTATTGGAAGAGAAAATGACGCGGTACAATTACGTTTCAAAGAGGCCATACTCATTAGCAAACAAAATCCTAAAATCAACAACCGCGCCGAAAGGGAAGAACTACGTCACCTAATCTACTAATCAACTGATCCAACAAAACCTCACAGCAATAACGCCTAACAGCACAGAAACTCAACAGCCGGCAGCCTCAAGCTAAAACAAAGAACCATTTTAAAAAACCACTCATTGACTTCAACACCATTCGTCATAGCACATGACTAGGGAACTGTGTTCCGAAAGCTAGTGTAATTTGATATTGCCAAAAAGAACCCGCAGCATCAGGCTATAACAGATCGTTTGAATCTACACTGTGAACTACATAATAGTTGCAGCCTGATACTATTATTGCGCACAGATGTCCAATTCTGCAGTAAAATGTTGTATGATGTGCAATACGCCTAAGCAAACATCTCGCGTTTTGCCCAAGACAAAAGGGGGCCCGGAATGACTCTTCGTACCCCTAGTGAAAATTTCTCTCAGAGGCCTTGTCTGCTGCAAATGTTTTGAAAGTTTTGCAGCTGATTTCAGTTTACAGAAAGTCAAAATTGGGTCTCGAAAAACTAGGGTATAGGCTCATTGTATGCTGCGTTATGTAATGTTTGTACAACATAAGCTACTTAATGCTGATTCTAGGTTAAATTTATTTTATTTGCAGAAAAACTTAATAGAGAAAACAAATAGCCATTTGTTTTCTAATAATATTGAAGTAACAAAATAATATTGAAATTTGAAGTAACTAATATTAACAAATAATATTGAAGTCGCCATTTGTTTCTCACGCCAACACGATACTTCGATCAACAGTAATAATGATAATGATATAGTAATATTATTGTCAAATTTGTTACAACCACCTCTAGCTACATGCTACTGGTTGTGATTATTCTTTGCTGTACTTACTTGCCCTATATTGAAAATTAAATTTTTCGATATTTCCAAAACGAAAAATGTGGTTGATTATGATCATACCAACGCGAGTACGTAATGGAAGCGTCTGTTCCGTCGAACAATATCGTCTTGTAAATGCTAAACAACCAACTGGTCGTGCTATGCTTGCCTCTAAAGGGAAAGCTCAATAGTCCTCCAAGCCTTTGAAGATTTCTTTAAAGGAGTTGTTTTCTTCCTCCTGGATAAACAATATGCGAGTTTCAGAAATGTATTTTGAAAATGTTGATACTAGTAAACGAAGGTAGGCCAAGGCTAGAGTACACTACAGGCTACCCAAACAAGAAAATTCGTCATGTTTACATTGATTCAACGTCTGCGGACGTTGAATAAAGTACAATGCTATCTGGCCAAAGAATTAAGAGAGCTTAATCTCAACCAAATACATAAAAGGGGCTGATCCACCATGTTGCCTTATGGGAGAGGGAAGCGATTTCAACAAACCACAATGATGTGTAGGTCTAAAGGTATTCGACCTGCAAATACACCGTGAACAAAGTTACGTTCTGTGTTTTATGGAGCGATGGCCCCCTCTCCCCTTCTACTAGGTCTGCCTCTGCATATACTCATTATTACATTAATATAATACACAAAGTAGCAAAGCTTTCATGATCATTCTTAAAATATAAAAAAATAAACATATAATATTTTCTTGACATTTTAATATACAAATGGAAAGTCTGAAATGAAAATGTACAAATCAAGTGTTTGACTTACTATCCACATATCAACCTTTGATTCTACAGTGCTAACGTCTTCAGTGTTCTCTTTTTCGGACACTTTGTCTTCAGCAACCTTTTTAGATCCGATGTAGACATAATAGTCGTGATCAAAAACTCTTCTCATCATTTCTCGAGCTTTTCTCCTTACTTCTTTTTCGTCATCTGAAGCATCATTTGGGGCGCTTGAATAATACATTTGATGGATAATTTACAGTACAAAATCATGTTTTTCATTCAATTCGATTTTTGTTTGTCTTGTTTCGCTGTATTGTATAATGTAATGCATTTATGTAAAATAGATGTATTTTAACACCTGAAGATTTTACTCTAAAACTCCGACATTTATAGTGAGCTCTCGGACCGCACGCTGCTCGGGTACCAAGGTTTGAACCACCCTCCTCTATTTCATTCCTATAAGTGTTAAAGGGATACCCTATTCTATTTTCTTGTATTTGTTATTAACAGGGTTATAATATAATTGGAAATTAAAACTTTCCCTACTTAAATGTTTTGAAAATGATGTGGGAAATGAATGCAGCTTGATTTTCAACGACATGCTTTCAGACTACTCAGAATTAAGTTTTCAAAGTCACTCTGTCAGCCTGAAGATAAGTATTTGTACTGCAAAGCAAACAAAGGTATCATAATATTACGTTATCCGTGAGCTTTTCAAAAGCTTCCATGTCGTTCACAGACTCATCTATTGTCAATTCTTTTCCATCTTTACCCTTCAGCTTCATGTGGTTATTCACCAACACCATAGCATCAGATACCCTGTTAATCAAATATATGCTGAAAATGATTCAATAAACAAGTTATGCCAGTCCTTTAGAGAGAAATTAGAACTGTAATGTAACTTTTTTATCCCCAATATCTGTGTCCTTGAAAGTTGCATGACTATGAACTGCGAACTTTTGATAATTTGCCTTTGAATGGAAAGTAGCTTTCTTTGGTAATATAATTTGTTAACTATTATTCATTGACTATACAGTAGAGTAATTTTCTTGCTTAAGGAAATAGCAAGAAGATTTTTGGGAAATATGATAATTGTTGAATTCGTAAGCAATTTGCACATGAGGCCGCTCCAAGCTATTGAGTCATAACAATATGTTGATTTAGACTTTTGGAATTGATCTATTGCTTAACGTAAAAACTTTGGAATGAATTTATCAAATTTGTTAATCAACAATTTCTGCTTTCTGCTGAAAATTTGGAATTTTAAACCACGTGGAAATCTATTTATTACGCGCCTTTAGATGAAATTTTACCGTGAAGTACATACCCAAGAGTTGGTGCTTGTTTTATGCAATTGTAAACATTTTTGGTGATTAACTGGTATGACAACATTTTGTCAGCCAGTTCTAAACTTAATTTGTACGTCGATAAATTATAATTCGAACAACCAGCTTTAAAGACTGCTTCATGTTATTGAGTTGTAACGCATAAGAATTCTGTCTGTTTGACTAACGTATGAGAATTTCAGAATGTTCTTCGTGTGAGCCTCTCGGGCCGAGGGTCTATCCTTTTACCACCCCAGATTCACGTTGATACGATACGTTACCATGCTGTTGTTACACTGTTGTCAAAATACAATCGGCTTACTTGGCAAAGAAACGGTATATAAACGTATGAATTGTTTTATGGTTTACTATTGATTCAAATGCTGCTATTTCCTGTCGTTTGTGCTTGGCAACTACTGGATTTGTGCTTTTGTATGTTATTTTAGAAAACCCTTTCACTTTCTTCTGCTGCCGCAAATGTTGACAACAGATGGCAAGCTGCAGTGTAATTTGTTTCCAATTCAATAAATGATTTACAGTATATCTATATTGACAAAAGTCAGATTATTTTGTAGTCAAGCCTTCTGATAGGATAATGTCATATCTACCCTACAGTAGTCTGGAAAAATTACAAAAAAAAGCCGCCAAAATTTGATTTAAAAAACAACATTTTAAATGAACTTGTGTCGTATGTAGTCTCATCTATCATTTTATTTGTTTACTTTATCATCGCGTAATTGAATCCTTTAAACTCTTAGCTCTGGCAACGAACGTACCATCACATGCGTCTTCTCTTCATATCCAAATTAATGAAAACCGTTCGATTAAAGACATTTTGACATACAAAGTCCGCATCTCAAAAAGGCTACTGCAGTTAGTTGGCCATTCGGTTTAGAAAAACAAAATTTGACTCATCAAACTAGTTGGCCCAAGGCATTCAACTACTGGCCTTTAGTGGCGCAAAGTTATCACTTACATGTACTCCACAACGTTGCTTATTTTGTGCTTGGAGGCTCGACGATACAAGATATCTCTAGTGTGAAACATCTCGTAGAGGTTACTGCATTCCTGTTGTGCGTTAAAACATAAATAGACAAAATTGTTGTTGCCACTCTAGTAAGAAAGACTTCCAAAGTTAAGCAACACAATTTAACTATACAATTCGTTGGTTGCTATTCGTTGGTACATACTTTCTTGTTTTAAAACTTTCGTTATAATTACTTGAGTGTTTTCATGCGGCTCCATACGCACTCTGAAGTTTGAACTTTGGCCCCGACACCAAAAAAGGTTGGGAACCACTGCTTTAGGCTATATTGGTCAGTTTGCAAAATAGCAAAAGCTTGTCAGTGGTCAGAGTGATACACTTTATTACTTCAGCAGCAAGCAATCTAATAAGCATTTAACACTTACCTTGTCCCTTACGCATATCTGATAGTCTACACTCCTCTTTTCTTCCTCATTCGTGCCATTGATTTCAGCGCAGTTGAGCACCCTCATGTTCTTCATAAATCGAACATGATCGAAGCTGTTTGCTATGCCCAGCTGGTGGCAGTCGCGGGCAAAGTAATCCCACTTGTCGACATCCACTCCATTCCGTTTGTTTGCAACAATCTGAAAGATGGAAAAGCTGGTTACAGGCGAAAGTGATTTGCACATGATGAAAAAAGAATGTCAGTCTCTAAAGACTAATTGCTTTATTGCAGGCTTTGATCAACTGTAAACAGTTTTAAAATATTTACCGCTTCATATCAGTAAACTATGAACCCAACAAATCGAACTGTGTGAAGTGTTCCGATGGACATCTGTAAAAAACATAAATTCTGTAACTTAGAATTGTAACCAACACAAGACCTTGCAATAAAAAAATATGGAACAGACGTTTTAGAATCAAAATGGTTGGAACACCTGGTCAACGTAGGCTAATAAAAAAAATATGTAGATATTAAACTAAGGTTCAGCAAACACTCAAAACCTACACCGTTTTTATTTTCAGTGTTATTATTTTTTAGAATATCTCAGAGGAGTATATTTTTAACATTTAATCAGCAACACGTACAATTTAGTTGCAGTACTTTTGCGCAATGTCAGCTATCTTTCATTTTGAAGCAATAGTGCTCGAGATTAAGACAGCATGACTTAGCCTATTATGCATTGTTTTACTAGAGAAAGCAATAGCAATAAATGCCATCATAAACCTATACTTTTGTCAAGCATTTACCTCGTAGAGAAATCCCTTTTCTATATCTCCTCCATTGTATCTCCAAATCTGCATACAAGACCAGATTTAAACTTACAGAGACTCTAAGCTGAGAATTTTGGAGTTGATTTTGTATTGGTTGATTATTTTTAATAATTTGCTCAAAGTAAAATGTTTAGAATTTCAAATTATTTCGTTTTGACTTTCATTGTCTTGAAATGATGAGCGAAAGTAAGCTTCGCTTGAGCATTAAACTTTTTAACAATTTAGTTAGCTTACCCTCTTTCCAGCAAGCTTTTGTTCATCTTCTTGGAAGTCAACTTCCGATATTTGTCCACTGTTCATTTTCTGTAGGTAATAAAAACATAAAATATTTCATGTTTTTTTCATTGAGGCAACTCACACATATTACACTAATAATTACATGCTGCGCAATGTAATCACAGTTATTTCAATGCAATTACAATATAGAGATCATCATCATCATGTGCCGTCTCCGATCCGAAGGTTGGCTGTCATTTTCTTCCACAAGTCACGTTCTTCCGCTACTCTTTTATTTTTCCAAAGCTTGACAAATCAGCCCACTGTATTACGTCATCTCCCCATGTTCGTTCCCTGCACTTCTTTCCTTCCACCATACCTTCAATAACCAATTGATGTAGCTGTCCTGCTGATCCTCTCAAAATATGTCCCGCGAATTTCATCTTTTGTTTTGCCAAGTCGTTTGCCCAATGCCCATCTATCTTGCACTCCAATTCTTTTCCTAATTGCTTCGTTTGTGATGTGCTTTTTATATGATATTTTTAATATTCTTCTATAGCACCAGAGTTGAAAAGCATTAATTTTTTTGTGTATTTTTTTGCTGTAGGTCCAACTTTCACTTCCATACGACATGACTGGTTTGATGTAACAAGATAGAAGTCTCAGTTTTTATTGTAAATTTATTTCTCCTCTTAAAAAATCCTTGCATTTCCAAAATGACCCTTTCGCTTGACCGACTCTTCTTTTTACATCCTTAGTACATCTTCCATCTTGTGTAATGAGGGACCCTAGGTATGTGTACGTGGTGACCTGATCAAATCGTTCTCCGTCCAGCGTAATTTTTATTTTATTATTTCCATTGCTTTTTTTGATCAGCATTGTCTTTGTTTTCTTCAAATTGAGTTTCATTCGTATTTTTTGTTGATTTCATTGATTTTGTCCATGCTTTCTTGCAGTTTTTTTTCTGTGTCGTCGAGAATGACAGTGTCATCGGCGTATCGTATGTTGCTTACTATTTGACCATTGAATTTTACTCCGTTTTTGCTTAGTGTTGTTAATGTTTCCTTGATTATTGCTTCGCTGTACAAATTGAATAATATTGGGGATAGTATTCATCCCTGCCGAACTCCCTTGAATATCGGGAAAAATTCTGTGAGACTGCTACCATATAGAGATACCGAATCAAATATAGACTACTCTCATGTTAGGATTTCATTACTGTATGTGCCAAGCATCACGGTACAGCAGCTTACTCCCAAGCGGTGTCGAACCGCTGCTCTCCTTCCATTGCAACACCGTACTTTTTGATAAAAATGGCATTATGATGATAAGCAAACGTAAGCTCTGCCTTCGTCGAGGTTTAGTAGTTCAATAAACTTTATTCAAGGGTTTTGTCAAATTTTATCAGCCTGTACTTCCTAATTTGGACAACATTGATTTCTTCGCTTGAGCATTCGGGGATCTATAAGATGTATCTTTTTACCAGCCTAATTGGAGATGTTTTTCTGACTATATTCAGAGGCTGCTATACAGTAGAGAGCAGCCAGCAGGTAGTCCCATCATAGCAGATATACCTTCTACTAATAGACTAAGGAAGTTAAAGTTGTTGATGGCATAATGTGTGGTGTGTTTTTCAAAGCAAAACTCTTGTGAAGAAAAATATCCCTCTAAATTGATTCTGTTTGAATAAGCTTAACTGAAGATGATCTAGCTGCTAGGTGATCGACATCGATTTTCAACTGTTTATGATTGAACTGACTCGTGTGAAAATAAATTCCTTTGTATTTCAAGACATGTAACCGAGTCGTTCATATCAAGCATTGTTGTGGGTTTGACACCTATCAGAAGATATTTCATTACCTCTAAATTGGTGTTTATTTCAGCAAAAACTCTAAAGTAGTCTAACCATTGATGCGTTTTTGGCTCTGATGTGACTTGAAAAGTTCGAAACAGTCTAATTGTCTATGGTTGGTGGATAGGCTATATGTAGGCTACATCTAGTTTAAAATGAGCTGTAGGCTATCAATCAAACTTCCTGCTTAGTAGTATTAGGATATCTCGTGAGTTTTATTACGCTTTGTAAGTTATTAATTTATTATGTTAGAGACAGGTCTACTAATCAATGGAATTAAATTTTTTAATTCATTTTTAGTTACTTCTGTGTCTTCTTCTATCGGTCCATTGATCATTTCCTTGATAAAAATGGCATTTCGGTACTGAGTAATGTCAGTTCCATCTTCATCTGTATCCGTTTTCAAAAGTGTCTTAAGGGAAGCGAAGGAGAAGACAAAACAATGGCTCAATCTGTTGATGACATGGTTGCCTTTGAAAAGATCACTGACAATGTAATGCTGCCACAATGTTATGTGTCCGGTACTTATATAGATTCAAACAGGCTTTAATGCACAGACGTATAGCCCCCAAAAAAATATGTTTTTATACTATTACAACGTTTTAGTATCATTTTAATAACTTAAGTGTTGAGTTACGTTTACCCTCCCCCTCAAACAGCTACGTTTGCCCCTTAAAAGTTTCTTTCTAGCTACGTCACTGCTTTGATACATATTTTGAGAGCGTGCTGGCCTACGTAGGCTACGTTGAGAGTTGCTATTAAAAAAAATAAATACAAAAAAATAAAAAACAGAAAAATAGCAGCCCTATAGGCTTTTGCTAACGTTATGTTATTTCTTTTTAGCAAGATAAAGAACGCAGTAATCAAACTTAACAAAATTAGGATTGTTCAAAATATGAGAATGCTGCTGTTCATTTTTTCAGAACTACTTAATTCAATTTAAAACAATTTTTAGCATATTTCAAAAAAAACTGTTTACTAGGAGATCATCTGTGTCAGTTTTTGTAAACTTTTCAACACTTTGCAGTGAACTGATATTAAAATTTCACTGTTCTATGATTACTTACTGATGAGTGATGATTGAATTAGCTATTTTTGTTTTTACTGCACACAAATACCTATGCAACTGTACTGTCATAAGAAAGTATAGAAGAAAACAATTAATTTTGAATCGTAACAATTTTGAGGTTTTGAAAATGTAGGCTACTTTAGGTGATGCAACAAATCTATTATTCAAGTGATTCGTCGATTGGAATGGAACAAGCCAAACAGATCTTGAAAAGAGTCTTCACACATGACTACTACCACTATTTGGAAATAAAAAAGGTTCCTAAAAGCATATATTGTATTAACCCAGCTAAACTTCAAAACAGGATCGATGATTGGAAGGTGAGATAGAATATTACTTCTAATAAAATAAAATCTTATAAATAATTTCTTACTGTTTTTTGCTTTCAAGTTGCCGTTTTAAAGACCTTCAATTCACACTCTTGTTGATTTGGATGTAGCGGCAGGAAGAAAACTATTAGGGAATGTTAAATGTGATTTCAAATTTTTTAGCTGGAAAAATTAACCAATAACCCTTGTCACTTATCAGTACCATGTGTTTTACGACAACCTTAAATTCTGTTGTAAACTAAACCCTTGAAGTTTTTTTCTTCCCAAATCACCACTTTTAGATTAATAATAACATTTTGAGATACGTGTTTGCACTCAACAATTACTTGTAGTTCTATATGCTATTGCAAAATGTCTGACTGGAATTGTTGAAACATAAGTTTTCATTCTTCTCTGTTTCTTCCAGTTGATGAATGGGTTATAACTTCATCACGCACTGATGAAACACTGAAAATGCGTTTTTTTCAAACATTAAAAAAAAATTAATCAGACGGTTAACAACATTCGGCAAAGTCTGCAAATGTGACAAATCAAGTCGCATTTACAACTCGCCATGGTAATTTGTGTAGTTGGCTACTTGCACATGAAACATGGAAAAGTTTTGAATTATTCAGGAAGACCAAAAGAGAAATTTTGACGAGGAATTCAAAGGCTTGAAGGAACATGTAGTTTATCGTGTAAGTACAGTAGCTTATACAAAGTAATGAAAGCATATGAGTTACATTAATCCACATTAATACGTTGTTGTCATTGGAGTTATACGATTTTTGGCAACGTATATAAAAGAAATTACATCTTTTCTTTAAGAATTAGACTTTAATGATTGACTTAAAGTATCTTTATTACTTAAAAAAAAAAAAAAATAGCCTACCTTGCTTAAAGTCTAATAGTTTCAACCTTTTTCTTGTTGGCATTACATTGCCATCAACAATCAGTGTTTGCACATTGCACATCTCCTAAGAATAGTTGAAAAGTAATTGTCCCTACAATGCAAAGTGCTGAGTCCCGGTAAATAAGTTCCATATAGTTTCTTACGTTATTTTATTACTACGCCAAACAATTCATTATCCACGCACCCCTGGAGTAGGACTCGTACCTCTTAGTGGTGCGTGCACCCATGGTTAAGAACCCCTGGCTTAGACCTAGCTAGTTGCGACACTACAACATGCAAAATGCCGCCGAAAGCTATGAATAATCCGACTTTTTAAATGCAAAAAGTATTAAACAATGACTCTTTTTTCCATGACTTTTTATTAAACAACTTTTTTCCATGATTGTATTGATTTGATTGGTTGAGTATTGATTTTATTTCATTTGCTTGAACAAGTGAGCCATGGTGTTACAAAAGGTTTTATATTTTCGAATGTTTATCTTTTTGAATACGAACGCATTAAAACTTTAAACGTTTTATAGATAAAAACATATTTTTTTCTGTTTGCATATCAACCACAAAAATAAAATAATTTTTACCCGTTAGACTGCGCTAGTGATCAATATACAATTTGGGTGAAACAAAATATTCTAAAACAATTCTGTGCAGGAGAAAAAGTACGACTACGGAAGAAAGGCTCAGAATCCTGTTAATTTGTTTGGGTTTTATGCAAAGAATGAACCAGATATTCCTATAACCATGAACAGGGAGGAAGCATCTCATTTACTTCCACAGCAATTTCTGGTTTGTTGAACTGAATTATAATTTAATTCAAATTTTGTTCAATCAATAAACTTTATCTGTAACTCATCAGGGATGAGATTGCTTAGTTTCTGTAACTTTTGATGAATATAATGAACAAAAACGGCAAAGCAATAGAGATAAAAACAATGATTAATTTGCTTTTATTATTTCTTATGTTAAAGCTTTAGTAGAGAGTTTGCTTTGTTGAACCATAGACAAGCAAAATAAAGTAACTTTAGCTGGTTTAACATGTTTTATAACAAAGAGATATAATATAATTAAAAATCAGATAATCAGATTCCAATTTATCTTATAATTTTTCATTTTATGTGTATTGCAGATTTAAGTAATTCCTGATGAGGACACACGTACGTGTCGAAAACGTTTGAGTTGATTTTTTAATTATATTATATCTCTTTGTAATAAAACATGTTAAACTCGCTAAAGTTACTTTATTTTGTTTGTTTATTTCTTACGTATTTCCTAAAAATATTTTTGTCATGTAAACTTTATATCAGTTTCCACAATCAAGAGAAGTTAGCTTTAATTGACTATGAACTTTCAAAATATAGATGTTTGATTTGTTGCAGTCATATTTTTTCAGAGTGTCTTTCAAGTTAAACGGCAAGCATCACAGGTTAACAAAATTTTTGTTGCATTTCTACCAACACTTGTTCTTACATAATTTGAGGGCGCTGATTCGGAACTTGACCTCAGCTCTTTTGTACAAGTTCTACAGTACATTGTTTGTACAGTAAGTTAAAATGTAGTCTAGCCTATTTAATTTTACTATGTTGGTCATTCCATACTAACTCATACACCCATATAAGTACCTGTCGGCTGTCAGATTTTGCTGAAGTTGTCATATTATTCCTTAGGCTACCAATCGTCCGAATTCCAAGTTTTAATCAATATCTCAAACAGTTCTCCCATGACGACCCTTTCCATATCCGGCTCTACCCTCGTTTTTGGTTTGTGGGGGATTAGTATAGAAATGTTTGTCATTTATAGTGCCTTATAATTTCTATTGTAAATGTGACGGAGGACTAAAAATTTCTGTATAAGTTCATTACACACTGCACTACATAATTCAACAAAAACAAACAACATCTCTTAATGCATAGGTGTTTGTTCGTCGTATCCAGGCTTGCACCCGGTGGTTGAAGATTTAGATTGAGTGGACAGGAAGGCAAGGAACCCAATCTTCGTGTCCACATTCAAGCATGCTTTTAAGTGTCTTGCCAAACACACAGCCGCATGCTCTTGAGCGGTGTCGAACCGGCGCCCTTTCGATTGCCCTTCCACGGCTCTAACCACTCGGCTATGCATAGGTGTAAGGTGTGTCATCAAAATCCTATGTTTTTTCAATTTTTAAATGCTTTCAACACCCAATCTAACCAATTAAAATAATTGTTTACAAGATAATATTTGTAATATTTTAAAGCTTGTATTGTACCGATTTGAATTTGACAGTTGTGGTGTCATAGGGGTCTGAAAACCTTATCAAGTAAAAACGACCCCTTTTTACCCCAATATTTAGAACCCCAAATGACTGTATAGATATTTTATGGTTGTCATGGAATTAATACCAGACAAACACATACATTCAATCTTTCTTTTTATCAAACAAAATATTTGACAATGAAATTCTTTCAATGTATATTTTATGTCCTTACACTATGACGTTTCGGTCATTTTTGCCAAATAATTTCAAGTCCAAAATGTAGCCTATTGCTATTTTTCATTCATCAAATGCTGGCATTTGCACAACAATCTAACCTATTAGTATTAGTGTAATTTATTAAGAATCGATTTTGTTATAGCAACAGCATCTTCAGCCAGCTAGTACATGTAAAAAAGACAAATTGTGAAATACGTAAAACAAACAAATCAAACAAACTCCGACATTATCAACACCGATAAAAATTCTATTTTAAATAGATGGTTACATAACATTAAAACCAAAAGCGGCAAACCTAAGTCTTAAGTCAGAAAAGATTCAATAATGACTTAACAGTTAAATATTGAAAATAATTACTATGCTTAGTGATCATAGACAGCTCAATGCTGACACTGTTGGCTGCTAATATATGTTTAAATGATACTTTCACCTCCTTCTCACCAGGGAAAAAGTCTCCATTGCAATCAAGAAGATATTATGCGAAGATAATAATGTATGAAAGTTATTAAACTGCTTTAAAAAAAGAAGTTGTTATCGGTTCTCACGAAAATTCTGCATTATGTGAACATTCCGCTTGACTTATAATTAGTGATGCACTTGAGGCAACAATTTGGGTTACGAAGCCTTGCACTTCGTATCTGCCCTAGTTTATTAAATTGTGGTGTTTTTCAACGACCAGCTTAAGCCGGGAGTCGAACGAGGATTGCAGGATTGGAAAGCGAACGCCTTATCCTCTTCGCCATCCCAACGCTCATGCACAATGCCACACATAGAAGAAATTGAATTGTCGATCGTACAAAAACAAGAGCAGGCAGAACGAAACCGACTGCAGATTTGGAATCAGCATTCCAAACTCATACGGAATCCGTTAAAAATCTTATGCAACAAAGGTTTTTTTTTGCGCAATGCTCAGAGTTCAAGAAGGATACCACTACACCTAGCAGGTTTACAATTTTCCATATACAAAAATAATGTTGACCTGTTTTATTGTTTCCTTTTGACGACTTTATGTTATACAGCAACGAGTTCGCTGTATGGATTGTGGTAATGAATAAAAAAAACTGTTCTGTTGTATAACAACTGAATCATTCATCTAAATTCCTGACTGACACAGGAATATGAGTTGGAGGTTTACTACAAAGGAAAGGTTTCCAAGAATGATAAACGCTCCGAAATGGAAGTGTACAATGACGTTGAAGAAAAGTTCAAAAATTGGATGAAGCATGATGATGATGATGATGAAGCACAATGATGCGTATCTTCTTCATCTTTGAAAACCAAAAGAATAGACATTGTTTTGATTTTTATCAGCTTTGGTTGCAGGTGATGTGTATGGACAAACAATGTTATAGTCTTTTGCTTTTGTCATAATTGTTTCCAGAAGGTTTTGCAAACACACATGCTCGCAGGCGCTTTTAGATAAAATTTTTCTGCAACAATGCTAGCTCTATGTATAACATTACGCTGCACACAAAAGTAATGACTGTGACTGAATTTACGTTTTTCTGTTTTTTATTATCAGTACATCCGCTAAGTCAAGTAGCATGCCATCGTGTGGAATTTCTTGAAAACTTGAAAAATTTGCGTAATAAATATCCAGATGTTTAGGTACCAATTATATGAAAAGTAGGTCTACCACTACATTGTAATCGAAGTGTGCCCCAATATTGAATTTGAAAGTGATGTTTCAAACGCATAACTTACAACATCAACATGCTCCGCTGAAATTGTAGCCTGCAAGTTTAGTTCTTAAAATTTGAAACAACTTTTCAAGTTATTTTCAACATCTAAAAATATCCAAATGGTTGCAAATTTTATGAAAAAGTTTTCTAATATGAAATGTGCCCCAATATTGAATTTGAAAGTGATGCTTTGAACACATAACTTGCGATATCTACATACTCAACTGAAACTGTAGTCTACAAGTTTAGTTTATAAAATTTTAGAAATAACTTTTTAGCTTGGATTTTAGATCATTATGACAATTTGTATTTTGAAGTAGATGTAAGCTTATTATTATCTTATTGATGTGAAATGTTTTCCTTGATTGAGTTATTAGTATTGTTATAAAGATTTTCATTGTTTGGGCGATACTGGTAGTTGACTAATTAGTTACATTCACAGTATATACCAGACTATCGGTAGCAGTTTAGAATTTTTTAATCAGGTGGTCTATGCTTTGTTGCTAAAAATATTTGGAGGCAATTAATTAGGTTATATTTGGGCAAGGATTTTTTTTGCACCTCAAAAAACTAAACTCTCCCTATACTCCTATAAATGAAATAATAGTAGTCCAACATAACTTACACAAAGGCAAAATGCAATTTCCCTTTGGATTTACCGAGGCCGAACCACATCATTGCAACAATGCAACTGTCTATTTTTCGTTTTAACCTGTTAAGTGCGTATTGCGGTCATTGGTGTTCGATGTGTTCGACCCATTCGCTTTCACTGTAAGTAAAGAATAGTCCAATATTGAATTATCAGAAATAGTCAAGCCCACAAAAGGAAGCAAGCAGAATTAAAAGAAAAGCTCGTTGCGCTGCGGACTCCACAACACTCTACAAAGTAATAATGCGAGGAAAAATACTGAGAGTTGTCAAATGCGCGCAGTAACGCGAGTTGCAAATATTAATTGCGCACAGTAACCCGAGTTGCAAATATTAATTGCGCACTTAACGGGTATTACTCATATAAATAGTATTATTTTTTTTTTGAATATTAAAAGCTTCACTTTATTACTCTATTTTTCTTTGTTTTTGTTGTTGTTTTTCTTTAATTTTTAAATGGTTATAAAATGTTAAGACTGCGTATCATGAAAAACGATTTTTTTGTCTTTGATTTTTTAATCGTTATTTTAACGTTCTTTAACTTTTTTTTATACTATTTCTATTTATTTCATATATTTTCTCAATAAACAAATGTTTTCATTTATCACAACAAAGAATTGCAAAGAAACTGCAAAATGGAACGTTTACATGACGTTTCATTGCGCCCGAAGTGAAAGATTCACCCGAAATGAAAGATTTCCATTTCGGTTTGTTTGGCGGACGGGTAATCTGTTTACACGCGGCGACCGAAGTGAGATTCATGGCGGTCTGGATTTCACATCGGTAGTTTTGACAAAAATGAAACCGATATCAAGTGGTTGCGGCTATGTAAACACGCCGCAATGAGATCCTAGCAATGAAATTAGCCCTAGTAGTTTGATTATAGTCAGTTAACTGGTAGTGTAGTATGTTTGTTTTTTTTCATATCTAATATCTAAGTAATTTGTAGTGTAGCATGCAAAAAGAACTTGAACACAAAACATAAATAAAATAGTTTTGTTTTTGAAGTCATAATAATAGAATTTTTCCACTGGTATAGAATGTTGGTTGTGCTTTAGAACCAGCCATCTGCAACCAATCCTCCCAATTTCTGAAAGATATGCTGCACTGCAAAGTGTATTAGGAAAGGAGTACTTGAGCATTACATCACTACATCAGTGCAATAGGCATAGCTTTATATTTGTAAAGTCATGATGATGTACATTTTCAATTGGGACTAGTCGGTGCAAGTATAGAATCCGCCACCTTGGTTAACATGACGTCACAAAACGGACGCAACTACTACATAAGGGGTGAAAAAAAGGATGCTGAAAAGAGGCGGAATGAAGGTGATAAAGCGGAATGGATATGGATTTTTTGACAATTTACTGTGTTTTTACAATAAAAACATTAAACTAACGTCGAGTGTTGAATATAACTACCTAGAATGACATAAACTAAAAATTTACCCAATTAAACTTTAAAAATAAAAATATGAAACGTTTTCAACTAAATGTGTTGTAGGTTGTAGCTATATAATTTCTGCTCGCATTTTAATGTTTACAATAAAAGTACCAATCTAACGCAACTGCAAGGAGTATGTCTTGCTTTATGCACCTGGAAAGTTTCAGGTTTATATCTTATCTATAAAACGGGCAATCGTCGTTCAAACGTAGCCGCTCTGCGACACTTTTTCCAATGCATTGTAAAGGCGAATCGATCCTTATTCAGTATAAGCCACCCCTGCTTGCTGTGATCGGTAAACAGTCCTTCCACTGAAAGTGCTGTAGCTTTCTCATTTCTGCTCGGATTTTAACAATTTTGCCATCGTTGGAAAGTACAATTATATATCTACCCGAATCAAATAAACACAAGCACAACGTAAGTACTAACTTTATCTTGTGATAACTTAAACTTCACCAAATTGTAACGATTCTCAGCACTTTAATTTTTACAATGAAATCATTAATCTTTTGCAAATACAAAGAGTATGTCTTGCTTTATGTACCTGAAAAGTTTCAGATTTATATCTTATCTACAAAACTGGCAATCGTTGTTCAAACGTAGCCGCTCAACGACACTTTTTTCCAATGCATTGTAAAGGCGAATCGATCCTTATGTCAGTATAAGCCACCCCCTGTTTGCAGTGATCGGTAAATAGTGCTTCCATTAAACTTGCTGTAGTTTTTTGGTTTCTGCTCGGATTTTAACAATTTTGCCATCGTTGGAAAGCAAGATCATACATCTACACGAATCAATTCACTACAAATCCAAAAATGTACCATCTTTTTCTGGTGATAACTTAAACTTCACCAACTTGTACCGATTCTCAGCAATTTACTTTATACAATAAAATCATTAAAATTTTGCAAATTGAAAGAGTGTGTCTTGCTTTATGTACATGAAAAGTTTCAAGTTTATATCTTATCTACAAAACTGGCAATCGTTGTTCAAACGTAGCCGCTTGGCGACACTTTTTTCCAATGCATTGTTAAGGCGAATCGATCCTTATTCAGTATAAGCCATCCCCTGTTTGCAGTGATCGGCAAATAGTGCTTCCACTAAACTTGCGGTAGTTTTCTCGTTTCTGCTCGGATTTTAACAATTTTGCCATCGTTGGAAAGCACGATCATACATCTACACGAATCAATTAAACAGTAGCACAAAATAAGTACTAGCTTTATCTTGTCATAACTTAAACTTCACCAACTTGTAACAATTCTCAGCAACTTAATTTTTACAATAATATCATTAAATTTTTACAAACTAAAAGAATATGTTTTGCTTCATGCACATGAAAAGTTTCAGGTTTATATCTTATCTATAAAACGGGAAATCGTTGTTCAAACGTTGCCGCTCGGCGACACTTTTTTCCAAGGCATTGTAAAGGCGAATCTATCCTTATTCAGTATAAGCCACCCCCTGTTTGCTGTGATCGGTAAATAGTCCTTCCACTGAAAGTGCTGTAGCTTTCTCATTTCTGTTAGGATTTTAACAATTTTGCCATCGTTGGAAAGAACGATCTTACATCTAAACGAATCAATTGGCTAAAAATCCAAAACAAGTACCATCTTTTTCTGGTGATAACTTAAACTTCACCAACTTGTACCGATTCTCAGAAATTTACTTTATACAATAAAATGATTAAATGTTTGGAAATTGAAAGAGTATGTCTTGCTTTATTCACCTAAAAAGTTTCAGGTTTATATCTTATCTACCAAACGAGCAATCGTCGTTCAAACTTAAGCGCCCTGGGAAGCTTTTTTTCAATGCATTTTTTTTTTATTTTATTTTTTTAAAGAATATGGAACGCTTCATGATTTTGCGTGTCATCCTTGCGCAGGGGCCATGCTAATTTTCTCGGTATCGTTCCAATTTTAGTATATTTACTGCCGAAGCAAGTACTTTTTCAATGCATTGTAAAGGCGAATCGATTCTTATTCAGAATACGCCACCCCCTGTTTGCAGTGATCGTTAAATAGTGTTTCAACTAAACGTGCTGTAGTTTTCTGGTTTCTGCTCGGATTTTAACAATTTTGCCATCGTTGGAAAGTACAATTATATATCAACAGGAATCATTTAAACAATAGCACAAAACAAGTACTAGCTTTATCTTGTGATAACTTAAACTTCACC
This sequence comes from Aplidium turbinatum, assembly GCF_918807975.1. Lineage (NCBI taxonomy): Eukaryota > Metazoa > Chordata > Ascidiacea > Aplousobranchia > Polyclinidae > Aplidium > Aplidium turbinatum. Next base: position 56,029,957 of record NC_137472.1, read on the forward strand.
AACTTGTAACGATTCTCAGCACTTTAATTTTTACAATGAAATTATTAATTTTTGATAAAAAAAGAGTATGTTTTACTTTATGCACCTGAAAAGTTTCAGATTTATATCTTATCTAAAAAACGGGCAATCGTTGTTCAAACGTAGCCGCTCGGCGACACTTTTTTCCAATGCATTGTAAAGACGAATCGATCCTTATTCAGTATTCGCCACCCCCTGTTTGCAGTGATCGATAAAAAGTCCTTCCACTGAAAGTGCTGTAGCTTTCTCATTTCTACTCAGATTTTAACAATTTTGCCATCGTTGGAAAGTACAATTATATATGTACCCGAATCAATTAAACACAAGAACAAAGTAAGTACTAAATTTATCTTGTGATAACTTAAACTTCACCAATTGTACCGATTCTCAGCAACTTAATTTTTACAATAAAATCATTAAACTTTTACAAATTGAAAGGATATGTCTTGCTTTATTTATCTGAAAAGTTTCAGGTTTATATCTCATCTACCAAACGAGCAATCGTCGTTTAAACTTAACCACCCAGGGAAACTTTTTTTCAATGCATTGTAAAGGCGAATCGATCCTTATTCAGTATACGCCACCCCCTGTTTGCTGTGATCGGTAAATAGTGCTTCCACTAAACTTGTTGTAGTTTTCTAGTTTCTGCTTGGATTTTAACAATTTTGCCATTGTTGGAAAGCAAGATCATACATCTACACGAATCAATTGGCTACAAATTCAGGACAAGTACTTGATTTATCTTGTAATAACTTAAACTTCACCAATTTGTACCGATTCTCAGCAATTCAATTTTTACAACAAAATCATTAAAATTTTGCAAATGGAAAGAGTATGTCTTGCTTTATGCACCTGAAAAGTTTCAGATTGATATCCCATCTACCAAAGGAGCAATCGTCGTTCAAACCCGCCCAGCGAAGCTTTTTTGCAATGCTTTGTAAAGGCGAATCGATCTTTATTCAGTATACGCCACCCCCTATTTGCAGTGATCGGTAAATAGTGCTTCCACTAAACTTGCTGTAGTTTTCTTGTTTCTGCTCGGAAAGTTGATTGAAAATGATGCTTTCAGTCTTTCTGTCTCTAAAACAAAGTTTGCCTAATTTTAAACGAAACTGCATTTAAAGAACGAGTTTTGCCAATACCAAATATTCAGATATCTCAACCAGGAATTTGCAACAAGAAAACATAGCGACTTAGCTCTATTACCAAAAAATGCCTAAGAAAACATCATCTTATCCTTTTGCTATGCCACCGGACATTTTTGTTCAAAATGCTCTCAGAATGCACCAAATTCAAACTAATTTTTTAAAATTTTATGGAGGAGGCCCCCCAGACCCCCCGCCGCTGGGTGTCGCCGTTGTCAAACACGCCGTCGGCCTTCGCCCGTCGATCATCAAAAGCCCCCTCCCCTTTCAAAATTCTTGGCTATGCTACTGCTTCCTGCCCACACAAACAAAACATAAATCAAATGTAGTTATTACTATCTGAAGCCTTTACAAATTGTTTCACCTAACGGATCATCAGAAGGTCTGTAAAAACATGTAAACAGTAAAGAATCGATAATTCTGAAAAGATATTAAATATTACAACTGTAATTTAATCTGCCAAAAAAAATCTCTAAACCTGTACTTCCTGAGGAGATATTAAATATTACAACTGTAATTTAATCTGCAAAAAAAACCTCTAAACCTGAATTCCTGAAAAGATATTAAATATTATAACCGTAATCCAATCTGTAGAAAAAAACTCCAGAATTACTAAGGACAGCCTCCATCCGCCACGATAAAGTTTCAATCAATTTGTCCCAATGGAAACCAAGCAACATGATGGCAACATCTATGACATCACAAAGAAGCAAAATGCTTGTTATGATCAGCGCATCGGCGGCGTTATGATCGGCGCAATGGCAGCTTGATTGCTTGCAGCTTGCATTATTGAAACCTTATGGAAGCTTGATCGATTTTAAATTTTAAAGTGATCACAGAACATGGACTACTCTTTTTGTTGTTGAGTAGCCCTAAGAAGGACTGTTTCGGTAGCCCTAACAAGGACTTTTTTTGTAGCCCTAAAAAGAGCTTTCGAATATATGAGCGTTGGGGATACTACAGCAGCGGGTATCGAATAGCTTCTGGAAAGTACTGTTCTCGTGCGAATTGGTGTCTCCACATGAATTCGTCCAAATAACCAGGAATCATATCCCTGCTGGTACCCCCCATTCTTTTCATCTTCCTCTTATTGTTCAGCCACAGGTATTCTATGTGATTGGTGTGAGCCCCTGTAGCTGATACGTAACGATAACGGTGGTTTACCGTTTGGTGCAGATAACCAATATCTAATAAATGCAAAATAAAGTGCTGTATAATAAATTTTTAAATTTAAATATTGGCTACAAAACGTTTCATTCATCTGCAAACTTGCCAACTAGCATGCTAAATGATTGTGTTGACATAATTCGTTTAGACGTTTATACCAATAAAACCATAAACCCGTAGCCATATCAATAGCTGGGTTACTGATTGGTTGTTGCATGGCTACCGGCTACCTGAAGATACGGCCTGATTTGCCACATTTTTTAGAAACTTCAAGATTTTGTTAACTTTGGAGTAATGTTGAAATAAATGTTAATTTCAAATTTCAAATCAATGATTAATGAGTTTATTGTAAAAATTAATTTGCTGAGAATCGGTACAAATTGGTTAAGTTTAAGTTATCACAAGATAAATCTAGTATTTATTTTGTGCTTGCATTTAACCCTTAGGCGGTTGGGCTCCTGGAGTCTTGCTCAGTTTGGGGGGGGGCTGTCGATTCTTCTTATGCTTTTGGAGTGATATCTCTGTTATTTTTTAAGGCACGGTTTCAAAATTTGGGATTCACTTTGTAAAACTATTCACGCAGAGCATATCCGAAAATTAAAACTATGTAAATTTTAGAACTGCTTATATACGTTGAAATGTTGATGTGACTTATGACGTTTGAATTATTTGGTATTTTTTGATAGAGTAATGAAAAACATGCATTGCAATGTTGTGAATAATTTTTTTTTACATAATCTCAATTTAAATCATTTGATTAACGAGACATGGGCCAAATTAATTGCTTTCATCCAGCTGGTGGGAAAATTTTGAACAATAGAATATGAAATATATCAGAGGATGTGCTGAGAAATGCCTTATATCTCTCAATTTATAACCTTTATTCGCTCAAAATTTCAGCTCAATAGAGGTGAATAAAAGTTAGGAAAAGTCAAGAAATCTCGTAGTCGCAGCCTCAGTGGTTTTAGAGATACAACTGTTGATACAAAAAAGTTGAATTGACAGCCCCCCCCCAACCTTCAAAGGGTTAAAGGATTCGGGTAAGTTATCACAAGATAAATCTAGTATTTATTTTGTGCTTGCATTTAAAGGATTCGGGTAAGTTATCACAAGATAAATGTAGTATTTATTTTGTGCTTGCATTTAAAGGATTCGGGTAGATATATAATCGTTCTTTCCAACGATGGCAAAATTGTTAAAATCCGAGCAGAAACGAGAAAACTACAGCAAGTAGTTAGGAAGGACTATTTACCGATCACTGCAAACAGGGGGTGGCTTATACTGAATAAGGATCGATTCGCCTTTACAATGCATTGAAAAAAAGCTTCCCTGGGCGGTTAAGTTTGAACGACGATTGCTCGTTTAGTAGATAAGATATAAACCTTAAACTTTTCAGGTGAATAAAGCAAAACACACTCTTTCCATTTATGAAAGATTTATGATTTTATTATAAAAATAAATTGCTGAGAATCGGTACAAGTTGGTAAAGTTTAATTTATCACAAGATTTAGTTAGTACTTACTTTGTGCTATTGTTTAATTGATTCGGGTAGACATATAATTGTACTTTCCAACGATGGCAAAATTGTTAAAATCCAAGCAGAAATGAGAAAGCTACAGCACTTTCAGTGGAAACTATTTATCGATCACTGCAAACAGGGGGTGGCTTATACTGAATAAGGATCGATTCGTCTTTACAATGCATTGGAAAAAAGTGTCGCCGAGCGGCTACGTTTGAACGACGATTGCCCGTTTTATAGATAAGATATAAACCTGAAACTTTTCAGGTGCATGAAGCAAGACATATTCTTTTAGTTTGTAAAAATTTAATGATTTTATTGTAAAAATTAAAGTGCTGAGAACTGTTACAATTTGGTGAAGTTTAAGTTATTACAAGAAAAAACTAGTACTAAGTTTTTGCTACTGTTTAATCGATTCGTGTAGATGCATAATCGTGCTTTCCAACGATGGCAGAATTGTTAAAATCCGAGCAGAAAAGAGAAAACTACCGCAAGTTTAATGGAAGCACTATTTACCGATCACAGCAAACAGGGGATGGCGTATACTGAATAAGGATCGATTCGCCTTTACAATGCATTGGAAAAAAGTGTCGTCGAGCGGCTACGTTTGAACAACGATTGCCAGTTTTGTAAATAAGATATAAATCTGAAACTTTTAGGTGCATAAAGCAAGACATACTCTTTCAATTTAGAAAAGATTAATGATTTTATTGTAAAAATTAAGTTGCTGAGAATCGGTACAAGTTGGTGAAGTTTAAGTTATCACAAGATGAAGTTATTACTTACTTTGTGCTTGTGTTTAATTGATTCGGATTGATATATAATTGTACTTTCCAACGATGGCAAAATTGTTAAAATCCGAGCAGAAACGAGAAAACTACAGCACGTTTAGTTGAAGCACTATTTACCGATCACTGCAAACAGGGGGTGGCGTACTGGCGCATACTGAATAAGGATCGATTCGCCTTTACAATGCATTGAAAAAAAGCTTCCCTGGGTGGTTAAGTTTGAACGACGATTGCTCGTTTGGTAGATGAGATATAAATCTGAAACTTTTCAGGTGCATAAAGCAAGACATACTCTTTTAATTTGCAAACATTTAATGATCTTCTTGTAAAAATTAAATTGCTGAGAATCGGTACAAGTTGGTGAAGTTTAAGTTATCACAAGACAAAGTTAGTACTTACTTTGTGCTTGTATTTAATTGATTCCGGTAGACATATAATTGTACTTTCCAACGATGGCAAAATTGTTAAAATCCGAGTAGAAATGAGAAAGCTACAGCAGTTTCAGTGGAAGGACTATTTACCGATCACTGCAAACAGGGGTGGCTTATACTGAATAAGGATAGATTCGCCTTTACAATGCATTGGAAAAAAGTGTCCCCGAGCGGCTGCGTTTCAACAACGATTTCCCGTTTTATAGATAAGATATAACCTGAAACTTTCCAGGTGCATGAAGCAAGACATATTCTTTTAGTTTGTCAAAATTTAATGATTTTATTATAAAAATTAGGTTGCTGAGAATCGTTACAAGTTGGTGAAGTTTAAGTTATTACAAGATAAATTTAGTACTTACTTTGTGCTTGTATTTAATTGATTCGGGTAGATGTATAATCGTGCTTTCCAACGATGGCAAAATTGTTAAAATCCGAGCAGAAATGAGAAAACTACAGCAAGTTTAGTGGAAGCACTATTTACCGATCACAGCAAACAGGGGGTGGCGTATACTGAATAAGGATCGATTCGCCTTTACAATGCATTGGAAAAAAGTGTCGCCAAGCGGCAACGTTTGAACGACGATTGCCAGTTTTGTAGATAAGATATAAACTTAAAACTTTTCAGGTGCATAAAGCAAGACATTCTCTTTCCATTTGCAAAAATCGATAATTTTATTGTAAATACTAAATTGCTGAGAATTGGTACAAGTTGGTGAAGTTTAAGTTATCACAAGATAAAGTTAGTACTTACTTTGTGCTTGTGTTTAATTGATTCGGGTAGACATATAATTGTAATTTCCAACGATGGCAAAATTGTTAAAGTCTGAGCAGAAATGACAAAACTAAAGCACTTTCAGTGGAAGGACTATTTACCGATCACTGCAAACAAGGAGTGGCTTATACTGAATAAGGATCGATTCGCCTTTATAATGCATTGGAAAAAAGTGTCGTCGAGCGGCTACGTTTCAACAACGATTGCCCGTTTTGTAGATAAGATATAAATCTGAAACTTTTCAGGTACATAAAGCAAGACATACTCTTTCCATTTGCAAAAGTTTAATAATTTTATTGTAAAAATTAAATTGCTGAGAATCGTTACAATTTGGTGAAGTTTAAGTTATCACAAGATAAATCTAGTACTTACTTTATGCTTGTGTTTATTTGATTCGGGTAGATATATAATCGTGCTTTCTAACGATGGCAAAATTGTTAAAATCCGAGCAGAAATGAGAAAGCTACAGCACTTTCAGTGGAAGGACTATTTACCGATCACAGCAAACAGGGGGTGGCTTATACTGAATAAGGATAGATTCCCCTTTACAACAGCGAGTCGAACCGAACCCGAACCGGATTTTGTAAACCGGTTTTGGTGCGATTTTGTCTGAACCTTAACCGGAACTGAACCGAAAATTTGAGTTAGCTTAAACCCTAACCGAACTCGAACCGGTTGAAAAAAGCGGTTCACTCCAGCATTACGTCATTGTTCGCATTGTGGTAATTGAAGTTGTACGTAGCATGTTGATGTTGTTATCTTGGAGGCCACATTGTACGGATGAATTATAGCCTATTCCGTAACACACGATCCACTATCATCGTTGCTTTGGAGAGGAATTTTTTGAGGTAAGCAACTTCTGTTCTGTGACATCATAGACAATATAGGCCTAATTTTATCGGACCCGAACCGGAACTTATTAAACCGGTGTTGAGACTATTTTTGACGAAACCGAACCGTACCCGAACCACAAATCATTGATTTTGAACCAGAGCTAAACCGGAACTCTTAAGTTTCTTCGAACCCAAACCGGAACTGAACCAAATTTTGAAACAATCTTTGAACCAGAACCGGACCCGAACCGAAAAAATCAAACGGTTCGATTCCCTGCTTTACAATGCATTTGAAAAAACTGTCGCCCACTTTTATTGTAAACATTAAAATGCGAGCAGAAATTGGATAGCTACAACACATTTAGTTGCAAACGTTTCATATTTTTATTTTTAAGTTTAATTGGGTAAATTTTTAGTTGAATTGATGCAATTTGGTAAATTTTATGTCATTCTAGGTAGTTATATTCAACACTCGACGTTGGTTTAATGTTTTTATTGTAAAAACACAGTAAAATTGTCAAAAAACCCATATCCATTCCGCTTTATCACCTTCATTCCGCCGCTTTTCAGCCTCCTTTTTTTCACCCCTTATGTAGTAGTTGCGTCCGTTTTGTGACGTCATGTTAACCAAGGTGGCGGATTCTATACTTGCACCGACTAGTCTAGAATGTTGGCTGTTTTTTAGACTGAGCACAAAGATTTTTTGTCAATGTCATCTGTAATCATTTGAGACATGCATTGGACTGGTGCACTAGTAAAGAGCAAATAATTAGCCAATAAATTAAGCTAGTCCATTCTTGAAGAACACAGGTAAATTATTGGCTCTGAACTTGTGATGTCAGTCCATATTGACCCAAAAGATTTTGAAAATACTTGTGCCGTTTCAGTAGTGGTTAATGTGTAACATGTAGCGAAACCCTACAAATGTACCCTTTGGAATTGCATGTTTTATTGTAGAATCTAGGTTTGTTTTTTTTTGGTAGAAGAACCAGCGTGATTTTCAGCGTACTCAGTAGCCTAGTTACAGGCACGAAAATCGCACATGCGTAGAGGCTGTATTCCTTTCGGCCGAAACCAAAAGCAGCCGCAATGAGATGGCATGTGAACAAAACCTTTTTCACGCCGCTTTGAGATTTCATTTCGGTCATTTTCATTTCGCCTATCATGTAAACGTAGCCTAAGTGACAAGTGTAGCCGCATGCTCAGCAAGTGGCACCAATGAGCCACCCAACTTCAAGTGCTGCAATGATGAGGATAAAGATTGTTTAGTTAGATGATGAATCCAAGGGAAATGATCCCACTAATGACCCTGTTTACAGTCAACTTTCTTTGTTGTTTGTCTTAACTTCTTTTATTAGCTTGTTTATTTATTTCATTGTGTAGCCTATAGCTTATTTTGATGAATAAACGATCTTTAATCTAATTGGTGAATCTGCAGTCTAGTCGACTGATATAGGACTTATTATATCGATATAGAAATTGGAGATTACCACACTTAATCGGCAAATTCAAGTTACTTCAATTCAAATTTAACTTGAATTTGCCGATTAAGTGTGGTACTCTCCACTTTTTTGATTATTGCTGTCTGAGATGCTCCCACATCCCAACTAATTCATCGGACGTGATGCGGATGAACCTTGTGGACAAAATGCGTGTCAATCGCTGTCAATTCTTGCAAAACTAGGCTGCCGAGAAACATTGGTTTTTAGAAAAGTTTTGATGCCTAACGTGGAGACTACACCGCATGATTTGCAAAGCGCAGTGCGGGCTGTTCAATCATAAACCTTGTTGTGACATCAGGAAGGCAATTTCATATTGTTTGCAAAATGTTGGACAAATTTGCCAACCTTGTGCCAACACACACCGCAAATGGCTAATGTTGGCCCAACAATCAATGTTTGCTGAGTTGTTGTGACACCAGGAAGACTGTTCCTTCTCAACAACTTTAGATCATTAACAACTTTAGATCATTATCTGTTTCCTTTGGGGGGGGGGGGGGGGGGGGTCGGTGGGAACTTGGTACTTTTCAAAGCAATATCATTAAAGAACTACGCAATCCACAGCTTTGAAATTTCTTGACTTTTCCTAAAAATTATTCAAGTATTTATTCCACTTTAAACGACGTTGCTATTGTCTATTCTATAGTTTTAAAGATATTACATGATTTTCATAACATACTCTGATATTTTAGCTAGCTACTAGCCAGCCCTTTTGTTTTCAAATTATACGGATTAATAGGATTACTGAGCGCCGCCGTGCGTGGTCTGCGACGCAGGTATCTCATGAGTTAGCTTTGTTGTAAAGCATTCAACCGTAATGATTCCGCCTTTTGTTTGCAAACTCGAGTTTTGAGTTGCTTTGATTAATATTTTAATTACATCTGAGTTTCTTTGAAATTATCAGAGAGCATCCGATAAACTATGCTGAAAAAAATGTAATTTTACGTTGTTTTCTATGGCCAGTACATTTTGTTTCTAACTTATAACAAGAAGCTAAACCCTCAATTGCTAAGGTAACAGGGATCAGTTGTCAGTAGATGTTACAGAAAATATATTTCGCACTTATTTAGTGCATCGAGAGTTCTGATCGTTTCAGAATAAGACTAGGTCAGAAAGCGAGGCAGACTCCGACGAAGCTCAGCATCAGCCAAGAGCAGTTATAACAAGAAGCAGTAGGAAAATTCTTGGCAAAACTCTGTTTATCTCATAAAACAAACAGACTGATGTGGTAAGTTTCTTGATTTCTTGTCCGAAAGCAAAGAGTGCGTTCTTGTCCCGCCAATAAACTTTTGCATGTAGCCTACCTGTACACATATATTCACATAAATATTTATGGATGTTGTGAAAATGTTTGATGAAAACGAGAGATTGATGGATACTGAAAAGAACTTGACACAGACTATCTAAACTGCTTGGCTTTTGTGGAAAAACACGCGCAGCTAAATTATTGTGCTTTGACAAACATTGTGCATATTGTATCAGCATTAAATCTTTACCTAAATGGTAATTTTGCAGTTGCTTGAGAGATTACAAAATTATTTTTTCTCTACGAGGATTTAAAAGTTTTGATATATCTCAGCAGAAACACTATTAGGACAATCTCAATAAATTCAAACTTTTCATTCAAATGTTGGTCTTCAAAAGCTTATTTTCACAAAACGGTGTAGGCCTATATCTTTTTCTCCATAAATTTGGACGTTTGTGTCATTTGAAGCAAAGTTGTTTGTTGGGTTGAAAGAATTTGAAATCAATGCCTCGTTTTTATAACGTATTGTAACGCAATCTATCAGTCAGCCGCTTTTGTGACTTTTTGTTTTCGAATTGAACAAATTGCAAAAGAGTTTCGATGCTGTGTTGTCAGATAAATTATCTGCATCATGTGAAAATTTGATTGATCTATCTTGCGTAGTTTTTGAGTTAAACGAGCTCAAAGTGCTAGTGTCGAACCGACCCCCCGTCCGCAGGTCAACTAGCCAAAAAACGTCACAGGAAAAAGGGTTAAAGCTGTATATAGGCCAACAAATCTACAAAGTGAACTATAATAATCAACACAATGTCTATGAACATGCTATTATCAAATCATTTGTGAATTTTATTGGATTATAGTTTTTAATAATCAATCAATCATAACTACAACCATGACAATAATTATCATAAAAAAGTGCTAACGTTGGTAAATAAAAAAAACAAGTTTATTAAAACATCCTTCACATATCGATTCTATAACTTAACAGTCAAACAAAATGAAAGCTATATTACCACAAAAATTATTTAAAGAATTTTAAGGGTGTTTGGTCATTATAGTGCAATGAGCATCAACATCTTTTTCGTAAATACTGAAATAAATCTTCATGACAATTCAGGAGTGAGTACAATGCATAGTAAGACTTTTCGCGTAAGAATATGCTAGCTTTTATATTTTACACAAAATTAAAATCTATTCATACACAATTAAAGTCATAAAAACTAAACACTTAGATTTTACATATTGATGAAAGGGTAGTAATAACATATATTGAAACTTAAAAAGCGTCAAGCAATAGCAATGTTGCAAAAATCTACTGACCCACAGACAAATAGATTCAATCTCTTAAATTAAAGTGCTGATTTTACTCACGCTTTTGATTTCCATCAGCATGAAACCAAAATGTTTCAATTTGTTTAAAATTTTACGATGAGAATCGTTAATGCAGTTGATACTTTATTGTCTAGTCTAACTAAGCACAACAAAGTAATGACAGTTACTTCGAACAACAACAAATTAAAAGTTTAAGCTACTATATTGTGTAACTGATTACAAATAGTATAGTAGGCCTATAAGTGTTTGTAAAATTGCAATTATTAATGGAATTTTACTATTAGTATTGAGTTTTGTTATTAATTATAATAGGATAATAGATGTATTTTTGAAAGTTGATAGTGATCAATGCTTTTGTTCCTTCCACTTTTTGAAGTTTGTCTTACAATCATCGTTTAACTCCTTGCAGTAAACCTCCAACACTACATCCTGTGATCATAAATTACATCATTTGGTCTTAAAATAAAAAACAACAGAAAGCAATAAAAATGGCATAAAAAAAGTTTGCTTTGTATAACACACTATAAGTTTCATCCAATCCTCGTTGCATAAGTAGCCCAATCCGACTTGAATGAAATTGTTAAACGATAATGAAATACTTTCCCTTCATGCTTTCATGATGATGAAATAATTTTATTAGATACATATCGTCGTTAACCTATATAAGACAAACGTTGCGTTTTCGCAACAGACAAGTAGGTCGCGCTTTTTTCTATTTCTAGGTCGAACTGCTTGAGATTTTGCGATCAGTCCAGTTTCATTTGTTAGTTTAGTGCTATGAGAGTCAGAAACAAGTTAGCTTGTCTGTTTATTAGCCTTACTGAAGTTTTAACATAGTTCTGAATTTCGACAATTTTTTGGAATACGATGGCTGCAAGAAATATTAGGTAAGTTGCATTTTTATATGACGAATTTACAATTTTTTTTAGTGTGTATCCGTGGCCTACGATATAACACGGCCGGATATCGTGCCGCGAAGAGAAAAAATTAGAGGGGTAACTTTTCTGCACAAAGTTGCATATACTAACAGCTTTACAATGGTTAACAGACAAAATATTTTACATTTCTGAGCAATTTATGGACATAATGATGCGTTAAAAAGCATTCAACATAAAATTGTAATCATACGCTGATATGCTTGGTTCAATTGCTAATCTGGTCAGTCAAAACTTGAAAATTCGATGTGGCAAAGTATCGCAGCTACCGTCATTGTCACTTTCGCTTTCATCTTCTTCCTCAGAACTCGATGGTACTTCAATGACCTTGTGTTTCTTGCCTTTCTGACTACTGGTACTTCCAGATCCTGTTCCAGATGGCATCTTCGACATTTCTTTCTGTGCAGCTATGTCTTCAGACGTATATGCCTTCCCTGCTGCTACTTTGGGGCCACTTTTTGACGTGTTGTTGCTGGTGGAGACATGTGCTCCTTCAACATGTTTGCCACAACTTCTCCCAAGGCCTCTTGGACTGTCTCAGTTGGATTGTTGTTTGCATCAGGGAGACGCTTAAGCACCTGCTGCTCATCCTGAGGTACTAGACCGCAAGCCTTGAATCCAGCTGCAAGGTTTTCCTTTTTCTCCTCCATCTGGTTACACAGTCATTTTAAAAGCGATGGAAACACTGTCTTTGGTATGCTGCCCCTCACTCTGCTCTCCTTTCTCCAGTCCTCCAGTATCATTCTCCACATCTTCTTTACTGGCCCAAATACGGCAACATCCAGTGGTTGAAGTAGATGGGTTGCATTGGGTACGAAACTGATAAACTTGATATCATTTTCTTCACAATCAGCTATCACCTGTGTACTGAAATGTGATGCCAAATTATCCCCAATAAGCACTTTCTTCCCAGGCTTCTCCTTTACATGGTCCAGAAACAACTTGAATCACTCCTCAAACGTAGTGGAATCAAACCAACCACTAACTGAGTGATTGTATAATGCACCAGGTGGGCCACCTTCGTCCAACCAGCATAGAGATTCCTTGATTGATGCACGACCATCGGAGGGAGATACTCTCCCACTGCATTTCCGCAAAACATCATGCTCACGGCTTGCTTGGAGTGTGATGTCTTTCCACTCTTCGAAGTCCTCTTCTCACAATGCACTGTTTAGCCCCTGGATTGTCTGTTACATTGGTTTCGTCATAATTGTACACGTTTTGGGGCTCTACCCCATTCAGTTCCTCATAAATGTTTTTGAAATATTCTTTCACGATAGTTGAACTAATTTCAGCAAGGCTTAGCTTCACATTGTCAGCAAGTCGTTGTGTAAGATGTTGACGTTCTTTAAAATTTTTTAGCCAGTCCCAACCAGGCAGGTTTTCCCGGAAGATTTTTATGGTTTTACCTTGTCGATTAACATCTTGTACAAGGTAACGAATGTCAGAAGACGATAATAGAAATTTCCAATCAGTTAGGTGGTTGATGACTTTTACGAGTGCTGTCTCTTCAGCAGCCAATAACACTGATTGTCCACCTGGTTTTCCTGCATGTTTCACTGTTGGACGTGTCTTGTTCCAAACCGTTCCATATGGTATTTTGAACTGCTTCGATGCAGCATGAATGGTCAATCGTCCATTCTGCACCTGCCGCACAGCATTTTCTAGGTCTACTTGAGTATATGCAGTTTGATACCCCCTCGACCCAGCTTTCCGTTTGTAGACTCATGGCATAATTGTTACAGTAAAGTATCAAACTTAATCAGTATCTACAAAGACAACACAAAATATATACAAATTTACTATCATGAAAACACAACTATACAGAATCTTGGACACCATTGTTCAATTTTGACGTTCAGTGTGACTTTGATAACCAATGTCAAAGTCACACTGACTGTCAAAAGTCACCCCGATTAACGGTATTCCAAATATTGCTAAAGCTACAAACATATTTTATAATTAATATGTACAATTACAGTATAAGCACATAAACTATCTAAACGAAGGCTGTAGCTATATTGGCGAAAATGAGGCACTTGACTTCCACAGAAAAATTTTAATGTGCATGATTATGTCTGTTCAACCTTGTGACATTTGACAAATATATACTGGTTATAACCAAGTGGTTTTTGGAATATCAGCCAAAATTTCCTCTAGTTTGGTTGCTTCTGGGCTTTGTACAAGGATATTTTTCAAAAATTCGACATCACATTACTAAATGTTAATAAAAAAAATTTTGGAAAAAATGCAAACTATTTAATTGCTGCTCTCGATCCTGACTACGGCCTAGATCACATCACAAAACTGAATAATCTAATGACTAATAATGTAATGCCTACCCATTATTGCAGATTATAACATAGAGCATAACTTAGTACTGCAGCACAATATACGTCTACCCTGTGGTGTCATCACTGCACTAAAACCTTTACCTGTTAGTCACTATTGCTAAGTAATATTTTCTGTGCAAAAAGTTATCGCTATATTATTGTTATTGTTTATCTTCAAGCATTAACAAGCTGCTCCAATCAGCAATTCAAACTAGATTAGATATGGATCAATAGCATTGCCAGATAAGAAATTCTGCCCTAATTTGAGAAAAGTTCAAAGCTGTTGAAAACAAAACTTTCATTTTGGAAATTTTTTTAGTCCTGGGCAAAGATCCTTAGCTTAACCCATCCTAACTTTAATCCTAACTCTGGCAAAACCTGATTGTGACAATGGCAATATGTGGGTAAAAATGGCCACTCCGAATTACATTTGCTGTTTTGTCAGCAAAATTGATACTGCTTGCTACAGCAAAGTTTTTAACAAGACCAAAGATGTTAAATGGTGTATGATTACTGGTGCTACCTAGTGCCTACTCTTGCAACAGATACCATTTTAAAAGCTTTGGTTTTATAGGAGCTGTTCTGCAACAGCAACACTTTACATTTAGGCTACAGTTTAGTAACTTCAGAGAATGAAATAAAATGGTGAAAATTGAACTTGACAGTGTTGCCAGACGCAAAGCGTTACCCCTCTAATTTTTTCTCTTCGCGGCACGATATCCGGCCGTGTTATATCGTAGGCCACGGTGTATCTTAATTTAATGTATTAGGTATTGCTTGGTTCACTTATATAAAATCTAGCTGTATTCTAAGTAGAAGTGTTTTCGTGTTCAAAATGCGTGGCAATTTTTGTTGCGTTTTCGCAACGTTTGTCATCACAGATGCGCTGAACGTTGCGTTTTCGCAACGTTTGTCATACCGTGAGCTTTCGATGTGCGACCGCTTTGCATTTTATTATGGATTGATTGCTGTTGATAATGAAATATGCTAATCTGTAAATAAAGTTTTCTTTACAAACTATAATCTGACCCAACGCAATCCATCTGCTATCTGTCTTTGAGTGTTTTATAACATATTACATTAGTTTCGTACATAATTACAGTATAGCGAAAACCTCATGCAAAAATATTTAACCGCTATCCAAGTTAGAATTCATTTGTCAATTAAGAATTATAAATTAATTATTAAAATTCTACAATGTGCTTCAAAGATCTGTTGAAGGTTTTCAAGTAATACTCCACAAGCCCGACTTATTTTCCATATCATAACAATTTTTCAGTGTTACAGGAAATCTTTTGTGCTAACTGTTGGCCTTATTTAGTGATTGTTGTCGAAAGCAAATTACATTGTTGTTCTACTTTTCTAACTCTAGTTTTCCCACATGTGTGGTTAATTATTTTTGTCTCCATTGTTAGGAAAAAGAGATTGGATGAAGAGTTGGAAGAACTTGAAAGATTCTCTGACAAAGAAAGTTCTGAAGAAGAAAATGATGATAACATCAATGTCGTTCAAACGTCTGAAGAAATTAGAGTGTTTATCGCTCCACCGGATAATGGAAATATCACTGATGAAGATTCAGGTGACGAAGGAAATGTGCAGCTGGGCCATTTACCGCGTGATCAGCTTACGGCTGAAGCTATAGTGGCAAGGCCCCGCCCCTTCAGTCTCACAATACAGGATAAATATTCGAGGCAAGAAATGGTACTTTTCAATCCTCTCCTACATGTTAAATGTATGTGTGAACAACGCTTGGCTGTTGCAAGTGAAGGTGGTTACAGCCAAGACATGCTGAACTTTACCAGATCACTGGTACAAATCTGGCTTAAAAAATATGGAGTCCCTCTGCAAAAAACCGGAAGACAACGGTCGCTAACAAATGCGATCAATGCAGAGATGCGGTTTGATTAAATTGCTCATGATATCGTTTCAAGTGAACCCAAAAGCTGCTGAAGATGCAGACAATGCCAGAGCCAAACAGTATACGTCTGCAAGAAATGCGATGTTCCTTTACATTTGAAATGCTCTCAACATTATCACTAACAGCGAATACGTTTTTATGAGTGAGTACATAATAATGTAACCGTTTTTCCAGCAATAAATCTTGCAAACTGCCAAGCTGACTTAGTGTACTAAATATTACAATATTTCAGAAAAAACACTGCAGACAGATCATAAACTGATATGCATACAACTAAACGGATGAAGATAATAGCTAGGAAGATTAAGAGATTAGACAGACATAGCCTACACATAAGTTTTAAGTCTGTGCGAATCAATTGCGACAACAGCAATAGCATGCGTGGTGACAAACGTTGCGTTTTCGCAACATCCACTGCCGGCGAGGTGACAAACGATGCGTTTTCGCAACGTTCGATTTTTGCAAATATTTCAATAAATCAACAAAAGTTAAAATTTTTTTTGGCAATTATCATCCCTTTACACACTATTAAAGATGATATGTGACTTTCACAAATTTTTAAGCATCTTTATTTTTCATGTCTTATATGGGTTAATAAGCTGAACTATCGTAAGTAAAAATTTATCAAAATTGCGTTTTTGATTGATTTGGAATCTTTATAGACAACAGTTTATTTTGTGAAAGAATCGCAACTCCATCTATCTTAGTTTTGATGATACAGAACGATGAACTATATAGAGTTACGATAGTTCAGCTTATTAGCGACGATTTACATACCATAAACAGCCTAGGGAGAATATGAAATCTTTCCTCTTTATTCATCGGCTTCGCACAGCCTGGTTGTTCTTTGGAATAAAACAAGAACTTGTCAACTGGATCCTCGTCTTTTCTTACGTAATCGAAAATCTTTTTCTATGAACGTAAATACATTACAATTGTCTGAAGTAAATACAAAGTTGACTGCTTTTTTCAACTAATGACCTTATCAACTACTTGGAAATATAACTGTTCAGAGTTATCAACATCAACGCGGTGCAGAAGAAGATTATGTTGAAATTGATAAAAACCTCTTCAATGTTTTTCAAAGAAATAAACATTTCTGACAGAGAATCGAACCCATGTCATTCGTAACCGTGACGAATAGGCTCAAGTGCTTACTTTCACATAGAACCATAAATTGACGTAACTTAGCAACAACACAGCAATTAATTGGGAATTGTTGCTTTTGGTGGGATGGTTCAAAATGAGTTTAGTAGAAACAAAATCATTGTTGTAGAAACAAAAAACAAGTAAAACGCAATGTAGAGCAGCTGGTAGAATCAATAAAGCGAAAGACAGATATATACCTATCGATGACCACACTAAAGAGTAAAGACTATGACAAGTTTCTCGTCCGAAGCTTTATGTCTGATGCCAACCGGGTGTGCTCTACACGACGAAACAAAGCGCTTTACCGTACCTTGAGTAACCTCTAAAAAAATCAGAACATTAAGGTATGCAAGTTTGATAAAGATAAAGGCACAGCAATCCTGAACACTGAAGATTATTTAAAAAAACTGGACAAAATTATTAATGACAATACAAAATTTATTAAAATTGACGACAATAAAAAAGTGCACCCAATTATTTCTAAAGAGAGATCAATTCAATACTACATTTGAAAGTATTTAAAAGAATTTAATCAAGACGTGGTAAAATCGGTACCCGGTCATTTGGTAGACAGTCATTTGGTCGACAGACATTTGGTCGACAGGACCTTAGGTCGACAGGACGTTAGGTCGACAGACATTTGGTCGACTAGACATGTGGTCGACAGGACATTTGGTCGACAGACATTTGGTAGACAGGACGTTAGGTCGACAGCACATTTGGTCGACTGGACATTTGGTCGACAGAACGATTCATTTTAGGGTTAGGGTTAACTAACCCTAACTTTAACCTTAACTTTAACTCTAACCCTAACCCTAACCCAAATGTCATGTCGACCAAATGTCCTGTCGACTAAATGTCTTGTCAACCAAATGTCCTGTCGACCAAACGTCCTGTCGACCAAATGTCTATCGACCGGTAAAATCCCTTATTCCAACCAGAAGCTGTCCTGGCAAATTATATGGATTAATAAAAGTGCACAAGCCAGGCAATCCCGCGAGACCAGTCGTTTCCATGATTGGCACTCCGGAATACAAACTGGCTAAATTTTTAGACAAAATTATAAAACCGTACATACCTAATCACTACATGCTCAATTCAACTGATCAATTTATGGAAAAGTTAAAAGATTTTAAGTGTCCACCCAATAGTCGCATGGTGAGTTTTGATGTTGTGTCTCTGTTTACTAAAGTGCCTCTGAAAGAAACTATTACTATAATTGCTGACCATATTTTTAGTGAAAATCAACTTAATCGACCACCCATTGCGAAAAAATGCTTCATAAAATTATTACATTTAGCCACAGAAGGTATGTTCCTGTACAACAATAGTTTGTTTCAACAGATAGATGGCGTCACCATGGGCTCCCCATTGGGCCCAACACTGGCATACTTTTTCTTGGCACACATCGAAACCAAAATATTTGAATGTTATCGTGGTTTTTATCCCAAACTGTATTTACGTTATGTCGATGACATTGACGCCATTTTTGATGATGATTAATCGTGCTCAAAAATTTTAAACTTTTTAAATTCACTACATAAAAATATCGAATTTACACTTGTAAAATCCAATGGTACCATCGCGTTTTTAGATGTTGAAATTGAAATTAAACAATTCTTTTGATACCTGGATTAGGCGAAAACCTACCAACACTGGCTTGCTTTTAAATTATAACGCTCTATGCCCTAGCAAATGCAAATCTGGTTTAATCTTGTGTCTGTTATCTCGTGCTGGTTTGGTGGTGTGTTCTGATGATCAGTTGTTTCAAAAAGAAATCAAAAAATTGAAAAACTTGTTTTATTTAAATGGATATCCTTCTAATTTTGTCAATAAAGTCTTAAACACCTTCATGGTTGATGAGCAAAAAACACGCCTGAAGAAGTAGATTTTAGTTATTTTATTAGTATACCCTTTCTAGGAAAAGATTCAACAAGTTTTGCAAAAAAAAAACTAGCTAAACTTATAAAAAAGAAATTTCCATGTGGCATTTATCCTGTGTATCAAACATTTAAAGTGCACCAATATTTTCAACTGAAATCGCCTACCCCCTTTGCTCTTTCTTCAAATGTTGTGTGTAAATTTAGTTGTTTGCGTGAAGCAAACCAGATATACATTGGTATGTCAACCAGACATTTGTTGACAAGGGCCGGGGAGCATTTAAACACAAATTTAACAACTAAAAGTGCAATTAAAGAGCACATCGCCTCTTGTGAAACGTGCACTGACAATGTATCGATCGACCAATTTAAAATCATCTCTCGAGGCAGATCTGATTTTCAGACTAAGATCATGGAAGCCTTTTAACAATCCATCTCTCAACCGGCAGTTATTCGCCTGTGGCTCATCGTTCCTTTTGTGTGTGTTCTAATTGTTTGTACAATGCCTGTAGTTTACAGTTCATGTGATCTGTTTCCCACCGCATAATTTACTCGTAATCATTCTTGTATCATTGTTCAGTTTGTGCTTTTCAGTCCAGAGTGTCGTTACAGTTGCAGTGCAAAGTCAAATTTATCTGATGATTTTTCATTTTATGTATATTGCAGATTTAATTCCTGATGAGGACACACGTACGTGTCGAAAACGTTTGAATTTATTTTAATTATGTTACATTTTTGTGTGTAAAAAAGTATGTTAAATCCTCTAAGGTTACTCTGTTTTATTTCTCTATGGTTAAACAAAAAAAGTAGAAAAGAAATCTTGTATTACAATAATTTAACTCGAAATGAAAAAAAAAAATCAAAATGAAATGGGAATAAAGCATTTTGCTTTGAAACAATTTTTCGAAATGATTTTGCGTATGATTGTTTATCCAGTTATCCGAATAGTTCAACACAAACTGTGACAAAACATGACGTATATCAATAGTCAGTCAAGCTGACATACGTCAAAGCCTGGGTATGTCAGCTTGACTGACCCCGTTGTTTGTTGTTTACATTTAAATGCTTCGCCGAATGCTTAATATTTTCGTCCCCTGTTTCCTCCCTAACGTTTGTCACTTAATTACTTTTATAATGCATGACCTAATTACCTTCATAATTTGCATAAAAATTGTTCATTATTACTGCTCGTAGACTAATTTCGCAGACTGATTTTTTTCTTGACAACCACATAACATTTTTAGTCATTTTCTAAAGTGAACTACTATAAATTTTACTGTACTATGCTGTTGATAAAGTTGTACTAAAGAAGGTTCAATACCCGAAATCGCGATATGCAACAAAAGAATTTCAAATTGGACTTTGTCATACTTTTTTGAACATTGAATTTCCAGGCAATGTATCTTTTCTCATTTTTTTTTCTGTTTGAATTAACATGTACTCTAAAAGGTCGTCGTTAATATTATAGTATTCACATTTTTCTCAAATTTATTGATGCTTTTGTATCTGCTTTACGCGGATCCCCGATTAACTATGCGTTGATACGGGTTTAAAGTAATCGCCCCTTTTTTTAATAATTAAAAAGAACATGGCGCTTCTGTTTCAAATCAATGCAAATATTAATTCATCTATTTCATCTAATCAATAACCATTCCGGCAAAATTTCATGCAGGATGCGATGTTTGCGTCTGCAAAACGTTTGTTTGATTCAAAACGGACAATGATCGCTCTACAAACGCTGAAGGAAGGTGGAATTTCTGGTACGGTAATTAAAATGTCTACAGGAGTTGCTTTTGTTACGAAATCACTAAAGTTCAAATTATTTTTTGTTAAATAAAAACAGAACATCATGTTTTGTGAATTCAAACGTACGCTTTGACTTGTTTAGCATGAAACGTGGATGTAACGTTGTTTGAAGGGAAAGTTTGAACAAACGCAGAATCAAGCAGTTGCAGCAGCAAATGAATTGCGTGCGAACGATGAAAGGTATTTCTGTTTCACTACAATGGCTTACAACCAATTTTACGTTTTCAGTTATTTCTTATAAGACGAAATCAAGTTAGCTTTTAAAAAATCTCTGGACTTTCCAGCCATGAGATAAGAGCATCGCCCATCGTTGACGCCAACGTTATGTCACTGTTTAGGAATACTGAAGCTTGAATAATTATGGAAAAAAGATTTATTTGGTTTTTTCCAAAAAAGACAAATTAACCTGTAAATATTAAACGCCAACTAATGTTTGAAGAAACCATTCACTCAGATAACACGGCAACTGGTGTTGTAGAATGTACAACATTTGAGTGATGTATTCAATTTGGATAAATTTCGCGTGTGACTATGTTCACTCAAAGATATTATTTATCAACCGACAAAATAATCGGTTTGATTCTAAGAAAGAGACATTCAATCTGTCGCACAAAGTTCACTAATGTGTTGTTGAATTTTTACAATGTTGTGATTCTTCTTCAACAAATTAATCGTGTTTGATCAGCTGTAGCCTCCCATATGAACTCCCTCCATTTTGCTCTGCTTTTGGTTTTGCTATGACTTCTGGCATACTTTTTATTTCCGCAATTTGCTTGATAATGTCAAAATATTGCATTGTTTGTCGTCCTTTTGTTCGTTTGCCTTGCTCCATTCCAGTCAACATTAACTTTTCCAACGAGTTGCTTTTTGCTATATAATACAGATTATTTAGATTGAACTGATTGATTATTTGCTATACAGATTGAATGTCTCTTTCTTAGAACCAAACCGATTATTTTGTTGGTTTATAAGTAATACCTTTGAGCGAACATAGTCAAACGCAAAATTTATACAAAATTGAATACACCAAATTTGATACAATACAGCAGCCTATGACACTGTGTGGCACCGTGGTCTTACTATGAAACTATTACAACTCATTCCTGACCGACACATGGTTAAGTTTCTGGTAGAGACCATCTCGAATCTCAGACCACGCCGCCTGAAAAATGGCGTCCCCCAAGGGTCAACACTATCGCCACTCCTATTTAATATCTATATAAGTGACCTCCCATGCACTACATCGCAACAGTATGGCTGTGCGGATGATCTAGCTCTTCTATATGCTCACAGGAACTGGCATGAGGTAGAAAGAAAACTTGAAACTGACCTGAAACTGGTGACTGACTATCTGGACAAGTGGAGGCTCAAACTGAATGCGTCGAAAACAACAATCTCCGCTTTCCATCTAAATAATCGGGAATCTCAGCGTCAACTGTCTGTCTCGCTAAAAGGAAATCCTTTACTATATACTGCAAACCCAACTTACCTTGGAGTAAAACTTGACCGGCAGTTGACCTACAGACCCCACATCGAGTCACTCCGTGGCAAGGTTACCTCGCGAAATAACCTCTTTAAAAGCCTTGCAGGAACAGGATGGGGAGCCCGAGCATCAACCTTACGTACAAGTGCACTAGCCTTGGTCTACAGCACAGCCGAATACGCCACAGCTGTGTGGAACCGTAGCAGACACACAAAAAAGATGGATGTATGCATTAACGACACCTTGCGCATCATCACTGGCTGTCTCCGCCCCACACCTACTGCTTATCTGCCAACTTTGGCTGGCATTGCTTCTGCTCATGTCCGTAGGGAAGAAGCCTCTCACAAACTGGCTTTGCATGCAAGAGTCGATCCTCAACACCTTCTCCACAGTCACTCCCAAAGAAATGGACTAGTCAGACCTCAACGCCTATCATCAAGGCGGCCATTCCATCGATATGCTACACAGCTTGTGGATAAGAACTTCAGCTGCATGGAGACATGGGCCCAGGAATGGAACGAGCTGCCACATATCCCTCTCCAGTTTTCAGTTATACCAGCACTCTCCATCCCTCCTGGAGCAGACCTCTCAAGAAAGGCATGGGTCACATTGAACAGGATCAGATGTGACGTTGACTGCACTGGAGCTAATCTGTTTAGGTGGGGGTTGCATAATACGTCGATATGTGTCTGCGGAGCGGAAGAACAAACAATGCAACACAACTCCACGAATGTCCCATCTTACGACCCCCAAGTGGAATCACTGGTATTCGACACCTGGACCCAACTACCGTATCATGGCTGCACGAGGAGGCATTGCCAATCTAAGCTACTACAAGTCAAACGAGAGAAGAACCAAATTTAATGTTTTGCAAATACTGTAAATTGATAAAACAAAGTTTGTTTGAACTTCTATTTATAATGCTAATAATAATTTAAGAAACGGCAAAAATATGTCGAAATGGCTGCGAGATGGCCGCCCACAAAAATTCCAATCTTTCAATAGTTTTGTCAAAGATCAGTTAATTTTGCTCCAACAACCATTTGCTGTCGCCATTTTAAAGTTTAAAAGAAGTTTTGTTGAAGTTTGCGATCTAACGAGAATGTTTGACGTCATTTCTGAAAAATTCCTGAACATATTAAGGTTGTGCAGCGATTCAAAGTGATTGTTAAAAACCGTTTCACTTCTTCAACATGAAACGATCTTTAAAAGGAAAATATTTTTAAACAAACAACTCGGGATAGAATTACCACAGCAACTCGATGATACCACAATTATCGCGTGCAATCACTGAAAATATTTTTGCTTAGCTTCAATGACTTGAAGTCAATTTTACGCATCATTTAGTTTGCACAGTAGAATACAAAGATGGGTTAAAAAATTATTGAAACATTTTGAAAGTTTGCTAAACACCAGACAAATATCCAACATGAAATTGCGCATTGATTGCGCGACTATTCTTTCATGTTACTTGTTTTTAAATTTTTAATTGTATCGCAGTCTTTCGTGAAATAGTTAACTGAGGTAAAAAGTGTTTTGTAATGACTCCAATTAGTTTCTTCACAAATGTAGATACAAACCACCTGTGTAAGCCTAATGCTACGGTTCGCTGTGGGAATAGCGGTTTATCACGAGCTTTCAAAATACAGTTTCCTAGCCATGTGCTATAACGCGTAAGAATAATAACATTAATGTTATTGTTTATTTATTGTTGGTCTACAACTGCTAAGGTCTTTTAAAGACAGGGCTCATGTTGAATTTTATATCAAGTTTACGATGTCATCACATTATCACCTTACAATATTACTCATTCTCACTGCTTCATGCAGAAAAAAACACAATCGGTAACGTTTTTGACATGACCCGACCTGGAATCGAACAGACTTACGAGCCCTAGAGCCAGCCCTATAAACATTAGTCCGGTTAATTACTTGAAGGGCCAGCCTGGGCCAACAATATCCCAGTTTTACTGCAAGCAGCTCTACTACCTTTATGAACAACAACAAATATGGATTCATCTGTTTTTCCCTTTTTTTTGTTATCTTTATCCTGCATTGCGGGAAAGCGGACTTGAGCGCTATGCATCGGTGTACGCCTTCCGACGTACACCTGACCCACGCTGCAGCCGACGGCAATGTCTGTTTCCGGTTGTCTACTTTGCTTATGACTTAAATTTGGTATTCCCCATTACTCGAAATCGAATTATCGTAAAGTTTCTTACCCAGAGAAACAACAGCAAGTGCGGGTGGCTGGAGTCGAACATGCAGGTTCTCGACTGCGAGCCCAACGCGCTAACCACTCGGCCACTGCTGCCAAACTGTTACTAATTTGACACCAATCAGGCCACGCATCCTTTTCACTTGTTTAGTTTAGAGAAAAAATATGACTAGGTTTCGTGACGAAGAAAAATAGAAGACAACTTATGCAAAAGCCATAACAATTAATAAAACATTTAAAACATAATCGGGATATCAAATTGAATGGGTGGAGTTTGACGCCAAAAACTCCTTCTTTGCGTCTAGCACGGTGAAATCACTTTACTGTCAAGTATGCAATTTTATGTCACGGTTTCAATATGAAAACGATTTCTGGGTTTTAGGAATTCAAAAAAGGCATTTATGTTTTCTTGTGGAAGCAATCTTGCAACAAAATTTCGTAATGTACAAAAGAGAGATGTTAGATGCCACTCTAAACTATTTACCTTTTCATCAAACTATTAACTTGTATAGAAATCCTGCTAGGCAATATGCGTTTTCATATTGAACAAATGGCTGCTCTGTTGAACCAAGAAACCAAAGTTTGGTTCTTGGTCACCTCTTCCTCTCGTTTTTAGGTTTATGTCAAGTAGTTGTAGATGAGAAGGTTTTTTTTTGTTCTCTTTTTGATGTGTGTTTTAGCAAAACGTTCTTCCAGAACACAGCTGCCTGATTTCGATGAGTATCGAACCAACGTTCAACCACTCAGTTCCAGAGCCAACATAGCATGTTTTTTTTGCCAATGTAATGATACACAAAGAAATTGTCAGCTCCACATGTTTTCATTTGTTTAAAAGTGTGCAACGTTTTTCACTCGCGTCTGGAACTGTTCAAAATGGAAATTTTGCAATGTTTCAGTACTTTCTTTTCATGCAAACTTTGTTGCGTTAATCTTTGTTTCAAATTTAAAGCAATATGGCAAGTTTTCTTTTTCATTTGATAGTTGATTGTGAAGGGAGATAGAAGGAAAAGCATTGGTTTCTTCAATTTCTAAATCTTTAATACTAGCAAAAAGTTGTAAAAAAAAGTGTTTCGACGTCTACCAACGTAGGAGCGACATAAGTAAAAAGTCTCTTTGTTCATGGTTGTAAGTTAGAAACTGTTTTCTCCAAGAACATTTCCAAAACAGCCTACCATGCAAGAGCACAAATAACAATATCATCAAGTGAATGCATTACCCTATGTTTAATTACATGCGGAACATAGGTTGAAACTGTTTCTGCAGTTAAAGAAAATAATAAGTTATCGTATTGCAGCGTTCGGTTGACATTTTAAAGCGGATTTAAAGAATGTTTGTAACGTTTTAAAAATACATCACAATTATGTGTAATTGTTTACAATAGCTTTTTTGACATAGGTTATTTTCTATTATAATTATTCTTTATCATTACAACAAATGTCGGCTGCATTGTCGAGTGGTGAGAGCCCTAGGTACGCACTCAAAAGGGCTCTGGTTCGACACCGTTCAAGAGTCGACAGCTCTGTTTTTAATTGACACTTAAAGGAATGCCTGAAGATGTACTAATATAGCTTGTAAATCCAGACTATGTAACCCACACAATTTCCTTGCACAGTCTAGCTGCGGCAATGCCTGATAGTACCGAAAGAAAGTCAGTGGGGGTTGGACGCAGGCCACCGTTTATTATTTTCATGGTGGTGTTGAGGGCACTGTCAATTTTGCCGGAATGTACGCTGCGGTATATTCTGAGGTGGTGCAAGCAAATGTAAGAGCACTTGTACGGAGTGTGGAACTGCTAGCACCAGAGGGTCTCAGAGGGGCAGAAGTCGGGCAACTTTTCCCCCTATCATAACATTGTAAAAGAAAAGCGAATAGTCTTTTGTTTTTTAATTTTGCCCCATTTCTACTAAAAAAATGAAAATGTACCAACTTAATAATAATCACTTTTTTGAATGAAATGTGTAGTTCCAAACATTTTTTTCAATCATTGTAGACGCTACTTCAGATGTATCTCATCATGAACAAATCCTTTTCGTATTAAGGTAGGCTATGTTAAGCCGCTACAAGACGTAAAGTCTGATGTTGTTAAGCCTGCGGATCTCTGTATCACAGAACAGTTTCTATTGTTTAACTTGAAAACTGGCGCTGCTTTGGCTAAGCGTGTAACAACTACAGGATTTTTGCTTGTCCAACTGAACCTTGACTGGAAAAACTACGTTGGCCAGGTATATGATAATAATTTGCATTTTTTATTTAATATATGTATTTTTGCTTGTCTAATAGAGTAGGTCGTTTTTGATTTTTTTTTGTCAAAAACGGCTATTCATAAAAAGTGGCACATGCATAAAAACGTGACGTGTGCAAAATTTCACCAGTGTGGGGATGCATTTTTTGCTCCCGCAGGGGGTCAAACTTTCAATTTTTTTTATATTTTTTTTATAATTAGTGTTCTGACTAGTTATAAATTGTAAGTGGGATGTACCCAGAACTTTCCTATGTCCATTAACTCTTTCACTGCCCAAGGTTTTTTATAATTTTAAAAATGAATAACCTTTTGAAGTCAAAGTCTAAAGGTGGGCCTAAATTTCAGCAAAATTTAGAGCGAATGAAAGAATCTGCAAAGCAAAAATTATTTGATATCGGTTGTTGTAAGTGTTCCAGTTTTCAGCAATGTAGCCTACACGCCCGCAGGAAAATCGTGTCCATGTTACGGAACAACAGTTCCTTCTTGATTTAAGAATAGGGTGGGCCGTTTTTGACTTTTCTTCGAAATTCAAAAACGGCTATTCATAAAAAGTGGCACATGCATGAAAAAATTACGTGTGCAAAATTTTGTCAGTTTGGGGGTGCATCTTCTGCCCCCGCATGGGGGGTCAGACTTTCAATTTTTTGAAAAAAAATGGAAAATTTCACTTTCCGTTTTAACATAATTCTTTTTATAATTTTTTTACTGGCTAGTTATAAATTGTAAGTGGGATGTACCCAGAACTTTCCTATGTAAAGGCATGTTCGAAGCTGGAATTCCACTGTCTCTATTCGAAGCTTAAGGTTTACTGCCCCAGCATCGACGACCAAAATGCTGAATTTTCACTAATTTGAAATGCTATTTTGTCATTGCTCAATAAACAAACTTGTCGCAAAAGGGCGAGATGGTGTTAACGCTGTACGCTCATTTATGTTCTGTCCACTAACTTTGTAGGATGATACAAACTGACAAACTATAAGACGTAGTCATGCTTAAACTAAAAGCAATAGTAGCGTACGTTTGATCAGTTGCAGCTATAAAACGCAACCTATAATTTACTTCAGAATAAAAGCAATATGATCTGCAGGTTTCGTAAATGGAATGTACTGTACACAGTTCCACGTGAATTGTTATCAACAAATTTGTCATTTACAAACATTTACAAATGTTTTCAGGATGGGCATAAAACGTATTCCTCTATATTACTTTGTTGAGGATATTGCGAGTTTATTCGATAGCTTCTGAGGAGAGTGTAGAATTAAAAAAAATGTTTTTAGCCATTAGTGAAATTGCTTTCCTTTATAATGGCAAACCATACTGGAATATAAACATTCATAATATAGTCCACACGTTCCACCAATACAGCTGACGGTTCGTTAGATGCAACATATAAACGTAGGATTATATTGGCTGTGGTCAACCTTCTTGAGTGGTTCATCATACCTGGACTCCTATATGCGAAATGAATTGATATTTCTCCATTTTTCACTGCTCTGTGCATGTGTAGAAGATATTTTTGGTCACTGCTGAGGTCATTTTCATCAATTTCAATCTCTGGTGCAGGAACTGCTTTATATTTTACAACATCTAGTTGTGTGACAGTGGCTAGCTGCTTTATATATGGGCCCAGTGAAGCTATCAGGTCTGCTAGTATTGCCATATCTTTTATAAGATGCCTAAGAGGCAATTCATTACTACAGAGTAGGCATATGAACCATTGAAGTGGCTTTTGGAAATGATTTTCCAGGAGATTTATCACGACGCCTTTTTCACCTGTGTTCTTTGCGGTTACATCGCATCTAATTGCCATTATATTATCGTAGCTAACTTTATTGGATCCAAGATATTCAAGAATCCCGATAGCTATTGACACATTAGATCAGTTGGCTGCAGTAAAATGACCAATGAAATGATAACTTGGCTCCTCAAGTAAAGTAATATGTTCTTCAACTGCGAAATGTTTTCGAAGTCGCCCAGCAATTTCATTTTGTTTGATGGTTTGATCTTTTCGGCCATCAAAATATATGCTTTACAAATTTAGGCACATGATACTTTCCATTTGAGTTGTAAACCTCATTTTTTTTCTCGCTCTTCTCACTTTGCTTTTATCTATGACAGATTGAGATTCGCTATCCGTTATACAACTCCCGCATCTTGTAGAAATGATGAAGCAATAAGTGCTGCAGACCTATCTGAAATAGCAGTACGATCGCATGATTCAGAAAATACTACTAAACTGGAAGTAACCTTGCTTTTTCTGGGGTTTTCCGAGGCAAAACTGGGTTGATAATCATAATCTTCGCCGCGTTCTTCATTGGATGACAAAGTTTCTGAGCTTGAATAAGAAGTTAAAGGTGTTTTAACCAAAGCGCTACTTGTGTCTGCTCCTGGGTCTTCACGTAAAGAACGGAATTGTTCTGATCTTGCGACTCTCCTCGGAAAACGCTTAAAATTAGATTTTGTGGCCAATTTATCATGTTTATCAATCACCATTATGAGAGTTCTTCTTTGATCAAGAAGAAACTGTTGTTCTGCAACAGGGACACGATTTTCCTGTGGGCAAGTACATTGCAGAAAATTGGAACACTTAGGCTACATACAACCGATTTCAAATATTTTTACTTTGCAGATTCTTTCATTTGGTCCAAATTTTACTGAAATTTAGGCCCACTTCTAGAATTTGACTTCAAAAGGTTATTCATTTTTTTGTAACTCTTTATCATAAATATGTACTGATGTTCGTACCTCAATCGTATCATCCTGCAAAGTTAATGGACAGAACATAAATAAGCGTACAGCGTTAACACCATCTCGCCCTTTTGCGACAAGTTTGTTTATTGAGCAATGACAAAATAGCATCTCAAATTGGTGAAAATTCAGCATTTTGGTCGTCGATGCTGGGGCAGTAAACCTTAAGCTTCGAACATGCCTTTACATAGGAAAGTTCTGGGTACATCCCACTTACAACTTATAACTAGCCAGTAGAAAAATTATAAAAAGAATTATGTTAAAACGGAAAGTGAAATTTTCCATTTTTTTCCAAAAAAATTGAAAGTTTGACCCCCCTGCGGGGGCAGAAGATGCACCCCCAAACTGACAAAATTTTGCACACGTAATTTTTTCATGCATGTGCCACTTTTTATGACTAGTCGTTTTTGAATTTCGAAGAAAAGTCAAAAACGGCCCACCCTATTAAAGAACAACCCGCATAATGGTGATTGATAAACTTGATAAATCGACCACAAAATCTAATTTTAAACGTTTTCCGAGGAGAGTCGCAAGATCAAAACAATTCTGTTCTTTACGTGAAGATCCAGGAGCAGGCACAAGTAGCGCTTTGGTTAAAACACCTTTAACTTCTTATTCAAGCTCAGAAACTTTGTCATCCAATGAAGAACGCTGCCGAGATTATGATTATCAGCCCAGTTTTGCCTCGGAAAACCCCAGAAAAAGCAAAGCTACTTCCAGTTTAGCAGTATTTGCTGAATCATGCGATCGTACTGCTATTTCAGATAGGTCTGCACTTCATCACTTCTGGAAGATGCGGGGGTTGTAACGGATAGCTAATCTCAATCTGTTATAGATAAAAGCAAAGTGAATAGAGATAGAAAAAAATTGAAGTTTACAACTCAAATGGAAAGTATCATGTGCCTAAATTCGCAAAGAATATATTTTGATGGCCGAAAAGATCAAACCATCAAACAAAATGAAATTGCTGGGCGACTTCGAAAACATTTTGCAGTTGAAGAGCATATTACTTTACTTGAGGAGCCAAGCTCTTATTTCATTGGACATTTTACTGCAGCCAACGGATCTAATGTGTCAATAGCTATCGGGATTCTTGAATATCTTGGATCCAATAAAATTAGCTACGATAATGTAATGGCAATTGGATGCGATGTAACCGCAAAGAACACAGGTAAAAAAGGCGCCGTGATAAATCTCCTGAAAGATCATTTCCAAAAGCCACTTCAATGGTTAATATTATGCCTACTCCACGGTAATGAATTGCCTCTTAGGCATCTTATGAAAGAACTGGAAGGCAATACTAGCAGACCTGATAGCTTTACTGGGCCCATTGGAAAGCAGTTAGCCACTGTCACACAACTAGATGTTGTAAAATATAAAAAAGTTCTTGCACCAGAGATTGAAATTGATGAAAATGACCTCAGCAGTGACCAAAAATATCTTCTATACACATGCACAGAGCAGTGAAAAATGGAGAAATATCAATTCATTTCGCATCTTGGCGTCCAGGTACGATGAACCACTCAAGATGGTTAACCACAGCCAATACAATTCTACGTTTTTGTGTTGCATCTAACGCGTCAGCTCAGGCGCGGATTTATGGGGGGGCCCAGGGGGCCCGGGCCCCCCCCCCCCCGAAATGTTGTGAGGAATTATTGTTGAAATTCTATGTATCCGCATCAAATCGTTTGATGTACGTCTAAACAGCTGATATTAGTCCCAAGGCGGACTTAACTTATCTGGGGGGGGGGGGGGGAGGGGTAATTTTTTGTTATTATTATGGTTAAAATCATGCATCGATCAGACTCCTTTATTCCGTTATACAACTGTAAGTGCATTTTAATAGCAACATTTGTTGGTGCTGACTCAGCTGAAACCAATGCTGAACCAAATGACGTCAGTTGAAACAATCTGAAACCTTGAATGGCTGTTTTATAGTTTTTAGCCTTCATTATAATTTCAATCAATTGCCGTCTATGCTTGCAAACATACAAACATCCAATTGGTCATGGACACTGCATACAGGGTTTTAAACCAGATTTGAAGTTTACTTTGCATGCTTAGCAGTTTTTATTCAAGCAAAATGTATTTTTCAAACATTCACAATTGACGAAATGGCTGTTTCTTTTAATGTCTATTTTATTTTATGGCATATCGTATATGTCGTAGTATAGTGGTATAGTGGCTTAGCCAAGGGGAGGGGGGTTACAACCCCCCCCCCCCCCCCCCCCCCCCCTTGGCACGCGTGTGACATCGCGATATTGAGAATGAAGCTTTCAGTATCTATGTCTCTTAAACAAAGTTTTCCTAATTTTAAACGAAACTGCATTAAAAGAGCGAGTTTTGCCAATACCAAACATTCAAATATCTCAGCCAGGAATTAGCAACAAGAAAACATAGAGACTTAGGTTTATTACCGAAAAATCCGAAGAAAACATGATCTTATCATTTTGCTATGCCACCAGACAGCACCATTTTATAAGAATATTTATACCCACATTTTTGTTGAAAATGCTCTCAGAATGCACCAAATTCAAAGTAACTTTTCAAAATTTTCTGGGGGCTGCCCCCCAGACCCCCCGCCGGCCGTCAAAACCCCCCCTTTCAAATTTCCTTGCTACTCTACTGTCGTAGTATCATTGTTCATATCTGCTTTATCTTTTTCTTTCTGTTTAATTGCTTTTCAAATTTTCTGGCCCCCCCCGAAAAAAACTCCTAGATCCGCGCCTGCGTCAGCTGTATTGGTGGAACGTGTGGACTATTATGAATGTTTACATTCTAGTATGGTTTGCCATTAAAAAGGAAAGCAATTTCACTAATGGCCAAAAACATTTCTTTAAAATTCTACCCTCTGCTCAGAAGCTATCGAATAAAGCTCGCAATATCGTCAACAAAGTAATACAGAGGAATGCGTTTTATGTCCATCCTGAAAACATTTTGATTGCGATGATATGTGATAACGATGAGTATGTAAGGAAACTTGGACGGAGAAGAATTTTAAAATCAAGAATATTATCATCTCACAGCACTCGTCAGCAAAAATTCACCCTGCCAATATTGCAGTTCAGTTCCGAACGTTTTTTTGAGATGATAGACTGGCATAATATTCCAGTTACGGAACCCCCAGTGATGCGTGGTGTTGAGAGCAGTGTGATAGAAGAGCACATCAAAGCTAAGATGCCTCCACAACAGTTGTTTCCTATGTTTCCCTGCCACATACAAGCCGTTGAGAGAGCCATTAAACTCGTGACATATGCCTCATCACATGTGGTGGACAGCATTGAAAGATATGGCTATATTAAAGCAATATTACAATCAAGGAAAAAAATTCCTCGGTTCCAGTCGAAACAAGATTTTATGCTTCATTAGACTTAAGCCAGAACTAAATTTAAACAATAATCTGGTGAACTGGTAAAAGTCCTTGTTGTTTGTTGTATTTTTGACACAATTTCGTTTTTTTTTTTTTTTTTGTTGACACAAGTTCATTTTTCTCGTTACATTGCTGTCAAACAAAGTTTACTCCTGTATGTGGTTCTTGTAGTAGCCTATCACGTGAACGTTTAATTTTGGTTTGTAAATGACAAATTTGTGTAAACAAAATCATGATAACAATTCACTTCGAAACTGTACAGTACATTCCATTAACGAAACCTGCAGATTATATTGCTTTTATTCTGAAGTAAATTATAGGTTGCTTTTTATAGCTGTAACTTATCAAGCTTATTAGGCTATTGCTTTTAATTTAAGCAACACTACGTCTTATAGTTTGTCAATTCGTATCATCCTGCAAAGTTAGTGGACAGAACATACAGTAAATGAGCGTTGTGTTGTACGTTTTAACATTTGGACATTTTTTACCGTGTTTGGCTAGTTTTTAGTTATAGTTTGACTAAAGAATTATTTTAGATCTGGAAACCCTGGCCAGTAGATTCTGTGTTTATCCAGCGTTGTGAAGTCCGAGTATCCTTAGGGTCGGTACAGGTAGATAATGTTGTTTAGTTAATACTTCTATCACAAAAGCAACTATAAAAAAACTGCGTTGTCATCTACGCGCTGTTGGTGTGCCACTAGTTGCTAGAAACGAGAGTGGAAACTAATCAACAAATGCCCATTACAATGGTGGAAAGTGTATCAAACTCACTTTCCAATGGTGGCTAAATTGGCACTGATTTTGTTGGTTATACCAGCCACTTCCACCACAAGCGAGTGTTTGAGGTCTCCTGCCGGTAACATTGTGGTGCCAGATAGATCATCCTTGAATACATCAAGGGTTTGTGACATGCTCTTTCTCAGAGCAACGATCAAGAACTCCATTGGACACGTGCCTTCTTCACACGATTCTATAACCTCCATTGATTGAACCCACCCTTTTTCTTGTTTGTAGGCTACTGCATCGTTTTTGTATTAAGTAAAAGTTCTGATTAATTAAAAATCTTTTCAAAACCTGACACCTGCTCACCCGGACATCATAATCAGAGTCGTTTCAAACATCCCGGGCTTTTACTAAATATGGTTGTTTACGTGTCTGCAATCCAGTGTTTTGTTCTGCTTGGCGGAGAAAGGACGTTGGCTGTCGACCTCTTTTCCTAATGTTACACTTTTGTTTGCAAAAGAAGGTTGTTTAAAATTTTCTGTTGTCTTCTAAAGTAATGACCTAGTAGCTGTAAAATGTTTCGTTTTGTTTCGACCTAAAATTAGTTTGTCTTGATTTCGTTTTTAATCGGAGCAAAAATCTTTAAAAAGGATTTCGTTCGTTTCGACTTAAAAAAGTTCGCTTCGAACAGTCTTATTTCATATTAAGGATAGTGGGCAAGTTCAATTTGATCTTTTATTTTTACTGAAATTTTTTTTGTGTGGCAAATTTTTCGTATTGTTTTCCGACCAGTACTGATTTCTCTCCGAGGCTCTGGCAGTGGCGTAGCTAGGAAATGTGCCGCCCGGGGCGGATTCAGATTTTGCCGCCCCTTCAAGAAAAAGCATGTGAAAATGAAATGCGTTTTTTTATCAGCATGGCAATACGCAAAGTGCTATTTTCATTTTGCGGTGCAAAGTCAGACGAACGTACCATTATCAGTAGCGTAGCCAGGAATTGTGAAAGGGAGAGGTTTTGACGGCCGGCGGGCGAAGCCCAACGGTGTACCCGCCGAAGACGACACTTATCGGCGGGGGGTCTGGGGGGTCTCCCCCAGAAATTTTTGAAAAATTTCTTTGAATTTGGTGCATTCGGAGAGCATTTTCAACAAAAATGTGGGTATAAATATACCTGTAAAATGGTGCTGTCCGGTGGCATAGCAAAAGAATAAGATCATGTTTTCTTTGGCATTTTTCGAAAATAAAGCTGAAGTCTTTATGTTTTCTTGTTGCTAATTCCTGACTGAGATATTTGAATGTTTGGTATTGGAAAAACTAGCTCTTTTAATGCAGTTTCATTTAAAATTAGGCAAACTTTTTTTTAGAGACATAGGTTGATTGCTTTTTTTTTGCGAGATTATTACAGTTTTATTATTTATCAATTTTCTCCTTAGTTGATCCAAAAAACGATCTTACTCCGGTAAGTCACTAACTTTTATATTTTAAAGTTAACCCAAAGTTTAAAAAATGTAACGCCATACACGTCATACATCTTAATGAGTGTCAGACAAAAAGCTTTGAGACAAAAAAGTTACTTTATTTTTGATATATTCAAGTTTTGTATAACGAACCACTGGAATCGGGTATAGGCTATAAAAGGTTAGTGCAATTTTTCACAGCTGTAGATATTGCGGTGTTTCCATCGACTGCACGAGTTAGCTGGATACCATGGATACTGAACAGTTGTAGAGCGGTCACACCCTGTTATATGAATTATGAAAGGTCATTCGAATTATAAAGCATAATATGACACACAAGTTCTTACTCATTTTAAAAGATAAAGCACCAGAATTGCTTTAACATGTCGAATTAGTAGAATCATGCTTACAGCTAACAGCTATGAAAAATTCATCAACACAAGCAATAAGAATGCAAAAAATCATTGATACTGATGAAACTAAAGGGAAAAAGGAAGCCGACGAACCTTTTCACACATCTTGTTAATGACATCCTCAACAGTTGGGACCAATTTTCTATACAGGTTAACCAAAGCCAAACCATTTAATCGGTTTTCAGAGGTTGAATTTCTTAAATAAGTTTAAGTCTTCGAAGAGCAGAAAAAGATTTTTCATTGGTGCAAGTGGTAGGCTAACTGGAAGAGTAACCAGAATGCGGAGTAAAATATTAATGTTTGGAAACGTTGACTGCGGGCAAAATGGCAATGCACTTACAGCACTTTTTAGCAAACTGGTTCGGGAAGAATTGAAAAGACATCGATACCACATATACGCAGTTCAGATATAATAGCAAGGGCGTTTATACACGGCAGATCTGCTTCGTAAAATTCAAAAAGTGATTCAGTTTTCTCCATTTAGTTTTTCTCAAAAGGGGGGGTTGAAACCCCTAACCCTCCCCACCCTTTGGCTACGCCACTGACCACTATAATTTAGTAATATACTGAATGCAAAAGCACAAACACTGCAGAATGCACAAGCACAAGTGCAAAAGCACAAGCACTGCAGCATTAAAATAATCAATTTGTAACCTTTTACAAGGCTACCCAAATTTGAAGAGCATGTTTCCGCCTCTGCTTAATAAAGGCTAGTAGGAATTTTGTAACGTATTAAAAACATAACGGCAGAAAAATTCATGAAAATTTGAAACGTTTTTAGATATTTAAGATGTTTTGACTGGGCCGGATTTAGCAGTAGGCAGAGTAGGCAGTTGCCTAGGGCGGCAAATTATTGGGGGCGGCAAAATATACGAATATATTACATTGATAAATGATAATACTGTACGTGAATATAATAATTCACAACAGATATATAGGAATTAATGAATATGTTATCACATCACACACATTTATAAACAGTGCGGCAAGTCATGTATGGCAAGTTATCGCCCCTATAGAGTACTTCACGTTTGGTTGGTTTTCAACAATATGTGCTGCTTAGCGCTTGTTTTATTTTTCTGTCTCGCTTAGTATGGAGGACTAGGGTTTGTCTGTGCAATTTTTATTAATCTTTGTTCGGTTTGTTTCACTGTTAGTAAATTTAAAGGAGCCTAGAAAAAATGTTTTTAGTCAGAGTTAGGTTGATGGAAAAGTTGCAGGCTATTTTGTGTACTTGCCTTGATGCTTAAAGTATGTAAACCATGAATGATTTCACATTTTTGAGGATTAATCATCTTTACTTGTTTCTACAGACTTTGAAGAAATTATTGATTTGTTTGCAAGAGAAAAAGCCCGCCGCAAGCGATTTTAAACAATTAGTTCATTATACAATGACATTCATTGATGTATTCAAATAAACAGTGCAAATAACTTTTTTGTAAGGAATTGAAAATATAAATCGTAGCGCACCATCGAAAAATTTTTTTGGGGGGGCGGCACTTTTCGTATCTGCCTAGGGCAGCGCTTAGGCTAAATCCGGCCCTGTGTTTTGAACGTTGCCATTCTGTTTGCTTTTATTTTTCGTGTACTTTTGCATTATAAAAACAAACGTCCTGTCTGAAAGTGCCGCCCCCCAGACGTGCCGCCCGGGGCGGTCCGCCCCCCCCCACCCCCCCTAGCTACGCCACTGGGCTCTGGCTATATCTCCCCAGGATGTTTATGCTAGGCATCTCAGCAAGTTGTTGCGTGCTGATAGCTTAGCATGGATGGCTTCAGCATGGTGTTTGTAGGTTAATTGTCAGTCGAGCTTTACTTATAAATACGTGGGACACGGGTTGTGTGGTAGGGAGTTTCAAGACTGAAATTGGCGTTTGGATTTCCCATTGCAAAGATGAAGAGGTGTATCAGTATTCTTGGCCAGGATCAATTTCAGCTTCTACTAGTGGCGGCTCAGCGTGAATCAATGCAGGCAACTCATTTTTTTCATTTCAGACAGATTGCTTTTTTCTTTCGCTTTTCAGATCACTCCTTGTTCACGTGATCATCTGTTATAAAACGCGAACTGCTTCGCAATTCTTCAAACTTAGAAGTAACTTTAACTGGAAGGGTGAAATATCAAGTCATTGTGTATGAGGTCGTAGTGCGGTGACAAGTCTGATCAAATCAGTGATTTCATTTTTTGATGGTGTTCTTGTTGAGTTCATTGCAGAGGTAAGATGCAGGATTAATGAAAGAATTCAAAATATATGGTCTTGTCACGTAATCAGTGTAATAAAAAGTTATATTTTTTGTTAGTAATGATGCAAGTGTAAACATGGTGACATTTTGAAATAATTAACGACAAAGTTTTTCATTTTTAAACTTCTTTGTTGTTGCGGTTCGGCGTTGTTTGTCTTCTCAAGGATAAAGCCTTTTGTAGAGAGTTACGATAAAGTCTCATAAACAAATATAAATCATAACAATATTAATACTATAAAAAAGTGCTCAACGCCAAGCAAAACGCCAAGCAGAACGAGTTACAACAAATGTAGTTACTGTAGTCTCTATGAAATTTTACAGGCTGTTTCACCCTTAGTTGAAATCATCAGAAGATTCTTATTCAAATAGAATCTAGTTGACTTCATATTATTTGAATAAAAACCTCTATACTAATAATACAACAACAATAATGAAGATGAAACGTGTTTGGAGTCCACATTTATTTGTTTTATCAATTTGTTTTGTTGAGCAATAATACTGTGCTTACTATTCTAACTTTGTGAC
Source organism: Aplidium turbinatum (assembly GCF_918807975.1). Classification (NCBI taxonomy): domain Eukaryota; kingdom Metazoa; phylum Chordata; class Ascidiacea; order Aplousobranchia; family Polyclinidae; genus Aplidium; species Aplidium turbinatum. The sequence goes on from NC_137472.1 coordinate 56,068,143, forward strand.
AAAGCAAAGCAACCTTGAAGTTGAACAATTTGAGACTTTGATGACTGATTTGACTTTTTCTGCTTTTGAAAGAAATAAGTTACAAATGCAACCATCTCATATATAAATAAAACTCCACAAAAAATGAGTTCTCAAGAAATCAACGAACAGCTAAGCAGCTCGGTTGACAACGTAATCGAGGATGGAAATGAACTCTTAACAATTGTACCAGCTCACGAAGATTCTGGTGAGCTTTCCAATGTTTCATATTCTACGTTTTAGCTTTTCATTAAGTCATCCATTATAACCCTATATTAGTACGAGCTGTTTTCGTACGCGGAAAGTACGTCACGGCTATTTTAGCCCCGTGTTAATTAATCGCTAATAACCGGAGCTATGAAAATTACAGAGCCAAAATATTTTACAAGACCATGTATATTGTGTATTGTGCGTATAGAAATTAAATTTTTACCCAACAAAATTATTGGAATAAAGTGTTTGAGATGAAAAGACGTCAGAAAGTCGGTTTTTATTCTACTTTCCCAAAAATAGATTCAAAATTGAAATTTTTGGAGTAATGCTAAACTAAACAAAAAATTACCTTTGCTCATAAATACTGTATAAGACATTTTAAGCGTTTTTACATTTAAAAGTAATTGCACTAACGTTGTCCGCCCCGTTAGCTCAGTGGCTAAGTGCCCAGCTCAAGATCACGCGGCGCTGGTTCGACTCTCGAGATGTGCGCTTGAGCAACGAATTTCTGGACTGCTCTCCATTCAGCGGCACCTAGTGAATGCTAATACCTCAATTGCTAAGGTAACAGGGATCAGTTGTCAGTAGATGTAACAGAAAATATATTTCGCACTTGCTAGTGCATCGTCAGTGACGTCAATGAAACCTGAAACCAGTGACGCAATAATGTCAAAACATGAGCGTAAATATTGAAAAAGCATAAGGGTAAATATTGAAAAAAATGTTGAATGAAACCTAAACCAAGCCGGCAGTAAAGTAAAGTACGTATCAAATACATAAACGAGAATTGATGAAAGAGCGGTGAGCAAAGCCTGCAAATGTAGCGTCGTGGCGAATTACAGCTAAGAAAATAAATTATATGCGAAACACGGCAGTCAAAGGGCAGTGATAAACAAACTAAGCAAGATAAATGGATACATAGGATACATGCCAAAGTAAATATCCAAAAATTAATTCTGCCCAAGTTTAATTTTTTGACGCTCCACTACATTTTTGGTATTTTTTTAATATTTTACTGCCTTATTATTCACTGCCATCTTTGCCTACTCTTTTTTCCACAACGCTACATTTTGTGTTTGCCATGACGCTCAGTGCTGTGTTAAGGGGAGGGCCAAAGGGGGCCTGGCCCCCGGGCCCACCATCTCAGGGGGCCCACCAATAATAAACTTTTGCGTTTCAGTTAAGTTTTTTTTGAGCTGCTAAAGTTCACTGCGTGTACTTGTCCATTAAAAAGATGATTTAGGTCTTATTAAACTAAAACATCTCAAATTTGGGCCCTTACTAGACTGAAACATCTCTAAAAACACCATTACTATCTTAAAAGAAATTGAAATGTGATAACGTTAACTAGTAACATGATCTGCAGAAATGTATTTAACATAATATTATAACAGGTGGGATGTAATTGAATATGTGAATTCAAGAAGGGCCCAATTGCCACAAAGTGTTTTTTACACAACCGTTTTGATTATTTTGGTCATTTACTTTTGTGATGAAACTTCGATAATGATTATACGGTATTCTTAAACATACTGGTAAGAAGCATATCATTTAGAAGATATTGAAAGAAATCGGAAAGCACAAATAGTGAAATGAAAAAAAAACTGGAGGGTCCTTTTGAATTCACATATTCAATTTCTTTTCATTGAAAGAAATCGGAATGCACAAAAAGTGAAATGAAAAAAAAATGGAGTTGGGCCCTTTGTGAATTCACATAGGCTATTCAATTTATTTTCATCAATAAAAGTGTTTTGTTTTAAAAAATTGTTCGGTGTAGCCAAAATAACATTTCTGATAGTTTAATTACCGTATCATTTCAATTTTAACATTTACAATACCGTAATTATAAATATCCTTGACTAGTGATGTTTTTCTGTACACTGCAACGCAAAACATCTCAAAATGTCACACTGTCCTGCACCACAAAAAATAAGAGTGCACTTGCGCAAGGGCACATCAAATGCAAGGGAATCTATTAAATGAAAGCAAATTTTGGAAAAAATTTAGGGCCTATTTAGCCCATTAAAAGCCGCCACAAGTTCCCGTTGCTTTTTTTAGGAAATATTTCAGCCACAAAGTTGTATTGTCATAACTTTTGAATTAGTTTAAAAAAATTTGATGATTTTTGCTTTTTTGATGCATTTTTTTGTTTGCCTTTTAAAAGGACACCGGCCACATAGTCAAATGTAAATCTCGCGATACCTTAACATAAGAAGGTGTTTGTTTCGGTAGAAATTTGTCAGATCTTATTTGAAGGACGTTTCAAAGTTATTGTATGAACATATTATATTCACGGTAACCATCGGTGTAGCTAGTGGGAGGGTGTCCCCCCAGTTGGCAGTCTCCCCCTCGGTCGGAAGCTTGTGGCAGTAGAATATTTTTAAACGTAAACGAAAAAGCATAGTCAAAATCTTTTTTGAAATGGATTTGGCTCGTATTCTATTTGCTGGTTCCTACTTCACGCGTTCAGGGGTGCAAAATCATGGTCCGCCGCGGGCGGCACAAACCATAGCGATACGCCACTGACAGTCGTCGGCTCCAGCTCGTGACCGAGCATTGGTTTCGTCATCAAATCGAATTTGGCTTTGGATGGTGATATCATATGTGGCTTTGGAGGCCAGTGTATGATGGAAAAGACGTGGGCAAAAGTCGCATTGTATGGGGTTAAGGATTGTATGGAGGGAGGGACGTGGTAGTTTTAACTTTTCTAGTGTTCGTTTTTCTTGGGCTTTTTGTATCCTTTTATTTCGAAAATTTCCGTGCCTTCCTTAGATCTTTTTCTCCAGAGTAATTTGTCACTAGCAAGGTTTTTCCATGAATCCAGATCAATGTTTGCATGGTTTGAGGGAGACTTTCAGCTGATCTTTGTATCTCATTCTTGGTCTTCTGGAGGGGGGGGTTTCCTGTCTCTAGTTGTCCATCTTCGTTGTTCCTTCTCATGACATGTCCTGTCCAGCGAAGGCAGTGTGACTTCTGAACTGGGCAACCTAGCGCGATCAAGGATTGCATCTTTGGTGAGACAATCTTCCCAACGAGGGCCTAGCATTTGACCCAGTTTCCTCTGCTGAAAATTTTCAAGACGTTTGATGTAACGGCGGTATAATGTCCAGGTTTCACAAGCATAGAGAAGAGTGGATAGAACGACTGCCCGGAGGACCATAATTTTTGTGCGGATAAATATAGCATGGTTGTTCAAAACACGATGGTTAAGTCTTCCATAGGCACAAAGTGCTGCTTTTACACGATGTTCAATATTCTTTGACAGTGTTACAAACAACCAAAAAAATGTGGCCATGTGGCCGGTGTCCTTTTAAAAGGCAACAATAAATATAAAGCAAAATAAACAAATAAAAGAAGCAAAACCTTACACAAATTAGAGTGTAGTAGGAAGCACAATATTACAGAGTGTCAAACTATGAAGAAACATAATTCATATCTATTACCAATAGGCAATAAAACATGCATGTTCCTCCTCACTTCACTTTATCGGGCTCTTCTCATTTTTCAACAATTTTCAAACTTTCACAAAATTCAGAAAAAGTACGTTGTTTGCAAATATTTATCAACACCTTCCAAAACAGACCCTAAACAACTACTAGCAAGTCCAAAATCATGCAATCAAAATAAGATGATGCAATACTGATGCATTCAAAACGATGTTCTTTTAAAAGGACACCGGCCATGAATGGGTTAGGCAATTGAGTAACTTGCAGCACTTATTATCCACCTTTGATAGCTAATCTGAGTTGCCTTTTATTGAATGCTGGGTACTTTTAGCAGAAACGTTCTTCTGTATTCACTTTTTTCTGAATATTAGCACATGAAATTACTGTTATCTTCAAATACCTTATAGGCCTGGCATATCACATGTTGTACGGTAGCTTTCTGAAATTGCTTTGATCCAAACAAAAATCATTCTTATCACAGGTGACCTGTTTATTCTTGCCACTAACCTAGGCTACTATACCCTAAAAACTTCAATTAACTTGAATGCCTGCATAAAATAATGAAAGCATTGCCTTGGGATGAAATAATGTTGAATAAAAATATCAAAACGCTTTACACTGTTTTTGTTTGCAAATTACAATCACAATGTTTTTACCTTGGTTGACAGAACAAGTAGTATAAACCATAAAAATGGTGAAAAACAATAATGTAACCAGATGACCAAATCTGAATGAAAATTAATAATTTCTATAGTTGTGGTTTCATCCTCAGATTTTATCTGCGTGGTACCGCACGGCAAAGTTCAAACAGTCAAAATTACGCGTGGTGTGGTGGTATTATCACGTTGTGACCATACTCCATTGGCAGAATTTTTTTTATTAGAAATTGTTAACACTTTTAGCTTTCAATCCGAGCAAAGGTGTAGCTAAGAATGACAGACCTGTGTTTGCGTTTACTTACACTTGTGTTGTTTTCTAAACTGGTGAGAAAGTTTATTGAAGTGAACCACATTTCTATATATGTGCAGTGAAAGTATACGCAGCACTATAGGTTTGCTTGACGATAGAGGGCCCAAAATTATTCTGGCTCCGGGGCCCACAAAGGGTTTAACACAGCACTGATGACGCTACATTTAATTATTTATCGCTGTGCTTAGTTTGTTTATCACTGCCCTTTGACTGCCGTGTTTCGCATATGATTTATTTTCTTAGCTGTAATTCGCCACGACGCTACATTTGCAGGCTTTGCTCACCGCTCTTTCATCAATTCTCGTTTATGTATTTGATACGTACTTTACTTTACTGCCGGCTTGGTTTAGTTTTCATTCAACGTTTTTTTTTCAATATTTACGCTTATGCTTTTTCAATGTTTACGCTCATGTTTTGACATTATTGCGTCACTGTAATGTTATTTAAAACATTACTTGTAGGCTTTAACTGCCCTTTATCAGAACTGACGATGCACTAGCAAGTGCGAAATATATTTTCTGTTACATCTACTGACAACTGATCCCTGTTACCTTAGCAATTGAGGTTTTAGCTTTCTAGATATGGAACAGGGATCGTTTCAGAACAAGACTAGGTCAGAAAGCAAGGCAGACTCCGATTCAGCTCAGCAGCAGCATAGAGCAGTTAGCTACGCCTAGTGCATGTAATAATTCCTCGGCAACAATACTTCAACAATCGGAAAACTTCACTCTGTCAATCTCGGTAACCCGCCCTGCGTCAAGATCCTCTACAAGTATGCGAAACTACCAGGAATAACTTATCAAGGCTTTGTCAGTCCGAGGATAAAGGTTCAAAACCAAACCAAACCAACATTTATATTGCATTAACATTAACATACATATAGCTAGCATTGCACGAAAATGTCTAGCCACCTGAGACGAAATGCTTACTGTGAAGGACAGGAAGGTGGAAAAATGTCCAGTTTATGTTTAGAAAATTCGCAAAGAATAAAAACTAAAAGTCAAGAAATTTCACATTTTTAACATATTTCCTTCTGCGAAGTATTTCACTACTAGAGTGGGGCGTCCTCATAAAACCCCGTGTCGCTACAGATAGGGTCCATTATAAGGATTTTAAAGTATACGAAAAAATTACAAAACCAACAGTTTTTAAAAACTGTAATAAATATTCTATGTATTCTACAGATGCTCTAATGACATTAACCGGAGATTTGAGACAGGCTTTGGGAAGCAACAATCGTGGTGAGTCCGTTTAATCTCCAAATTTACGTTGAATACGTTTAAATTTATCTTTAAATAAATCGTTAATCATCAAGAAAATGTTTAAGTTGAATGTATTTGTATTATTAGGACAACCTTCGATTGTGCTGAATGTCGGCAGTCTAAACGTTGTCCGTCACCATCAGCAGATTGGTCAGCTAATGGTCCAGCAAGATAACAGGCGACATCTTGCGGTAACCAGCAACCAACCAGCACGGAGTGATGTTCCTTCTATAAATGAAGAAGGTTTGCAATTTTGTTTCTAAAGGAAATACTAGTAAATTGAAACACAGATAATGACAAAATTACCCAAAGTAGGGCTGGAAAATACAAGTTCATCTCGAGCTTAAAGGCGCTACCAGTCGCGGGCGGACTTGTAACGTCCGTCCCGTTTGCTCAGTGGTTACGCGCCCAGCTCAAGATCACGCGGCGCAAGTTCGACTCTCGAGGTGTGCACTTGAGCAACTTATTTGAAGAACTGCTCTCCATTCAGCGGCACCTAGTGAATGGAATATTTCCCCGGCAACAAGACTTCAACAATCGGAAACTTCACTCTGCCAATTTCGGTAATCGGTCCTGTGTCAAGAGATGAACATTTTGTTACTAACATAAATTGTAGGCTCATTCAGAATTACAAGTTCAGTTCTCAGAGCAACCGACTTCAAAGCAAAACAACTTCTTATCAAGTTAAACTCTAAAGGAAAAGAAATGAACAATTTTAAATGTTTTTAAATAACATTTTAGTTACGATTTCAGTTCCTTTAGTTAAGTTTTATCACAAATTATTAAAAGGCTCAACAGAAGCACATGAAACCAACTATCCACGATCATCCATCAGATCAAGTTCCTCATCTCGCCAAGTGCAACAACAAAGTGGGTTTGTTGTCAACTTGTTTTTATCATTTCGTCTTAATCATCGGTTTACAGTAGTATAAATGCATAGTTTTGATAAAAAGCTTTTAACTCTTGTGCGTCAAGTATTGCGGCTGACTTTACATGAGCTCTATGTGCTTGGTTTGCGCATGTACTTCTAGAAGTACATGGTTTGCGGCTCACTTCAAACAGAAGATAAATTGTGTAATTTGCTTTTTTTGTTTTTGTAACTTATGCTTTCATAAACAATATATAACAATAAGCAATATTATGAATGTTATATTGCAGCTACTCCTACCGAAACTGATCAGGAAGTACTGCAAGACACAATTTCAAAAGCACTAGAATCTGCATCTCTGTCATCCTCATCTCCATCGCATGTCTATCCTTCCACTCAATCATCGTCTTCGAATCCCGGTAAGTTAAATACAAGATCAAGTGTGACAATGATTCTAAGTTTATTTTACAAAGTAATATAAACTTAAAATAATTATACGTCTTCATAGCTGAAATTGTTCAAGTTAATCTCTGTTTAACTTTATTTTAGGATTTTAAATTTAACTGTAATTAAAAATATATTGAAGCTAGCATTGCTGTCGTCGTCTTCAAGACAAACACATGTGCAGCCAAAGAGTTGGCAGTAGAGTGCTACATTTTCAAGTTTTCTAGATAAATGACCTTTTGTGTTTATAGCTGTAAAATTACCAAGGTAAACACTTGAAGTTGACTTTTGCAAGGCTGGAACAGACAAGCAAACAAAATTTTTAAGAATGAAATTTGAGCCAGGTTTTTATTTGTTTATTAAAACATGGCGTATATTTCGTTTTGCCAGATACCTAGTTATAATAAATGTATTAAGTTTGTATGGTAGGCTAAAACCTAATATAATCTCGATGTTGGCTTTAGCCACCTTATTCGCTTATTTAATGTTATGCTTTTGTATGGTAAAACCTAATTTAAGCCTACACAGCAAAAATGAAGTGGAGCAGGTGTGTACAGCCTAAGCATACTAATAACAATGTTAGCCTAAATCAAACCTAAAGTAAGCTTCTGGATTTCTCCCAGAACCGTGTATCATTTCGTCACTGTAATCTGTAAATAACTTTGCTAATATCACAGAAGCCTGCTAGGTTAAAGGCTATCGCCGATTTAAAATCACTTGCTGGTAGCCTACTTGATTACCATATGCATTCATTTAAGGTTACCGTAGTCTACTCATGTACATTGGCTACACAGCATCTGGTACGGTTGATTAGAAATGATCAAACACACTGGGTAGCGTACTCCCGGGCCTTTGGTATAAAATCTTAATAATCGTATGCAAGCTATGAGCTATTTAGCGTACCGTAAAGTCAACTAAGCCATCAATACACCAGTCGGCTAAAAAAACTCAAACTGATCGTCGAGACGTAAATGATACCGTGACGCGACAATTTATCGAAAGACAATTTATCGAACGACAGTTTATCGAAAGACAGTTCATCGAACGACAATTCATCGAAATGACAGTTTATCGAAACGACAGTTCATCGAAACGACAGTTCATCGAACGACAGTTTATCGAAACGACAGTTCATCGAACGACAATTCATCGAAGGGACTAAGGGCTAGAGGCTATGGGTTAGGGCTATGGTTAGAATTAGGAGTTAGGAGTTGGAGGTTAAGGGTTAGGGGTTAAGGGTTGGGGTTAGGGGTTGGGGGTTGGGGGTTAAGGGGTAGGGTTAGGGGTAGGGTTAGGGATAGGGTTAGGGTTAGGGGTAGGGGTAGGGGTAAGGTTAGGGGTAGGGTTAGGGGTAGGGTTAGGGTTAGGGTTAGGGTTAGGGTTTAGTGGTTAGGGGTTAGTGGTTGGTTAAGGGTTAAAGGTTGGAGTTGGGGTTAAGGGTTAGGGGTAGGGTTACGGTTAGGGTTTAGGGGTTAGTGGTTAGGGGTTAGTGGTTAGTGGTTAGGGGTTGGGGGTTAGGGTTAGGTTTTAGGTTAGGGGTTAGGTTTTCGATTAACTGTCGTTCCAGGCCCTTAGCCAGCCGGGGGCCTCGCCCCCCCTGAAAAAAAATTCTCCCCCCTGGCAAAATCCCAACATTCAAGAGCAACAGCTACAATTATAATGATTTTGCCCATATAAATTTTTTCGGCCGCCCTTAAAAAAAGTTGCTCCCCCCTTGCTCTGCGGTCTGGCTACGGCCCTGTGTCGTTCGATAAATTGTCGTTCGATAAACTGTCGTTCGATAAACTGTCGTTTCGATAAACTGTCGTTTCGATAAACTGTCGTTCGATGAATTGTCGTTCGATAAACTGTCGTTTCGATAAACTGTCGTTTGATAAACTGTCGTACTACCAATGATACGGTATTTAATGGAAAGGAAAGCTCATGTGTTCGGACGAACATTTTTAGGCTACATAATTAAGCTTAGGCCTACCTAGTGCTTAACAACATTTTAGCCCAATCTACTTTAACGAACGCTTTAAAATCAGTTTCACGTAACTCAAGAGATGTAAGATGTGGTGAAGTAACTACTGCAATGCTACTGAAATTTTGCCTGTCACGTGATAATGTCCTGTTATGTGATTGGAGTAGACGAATATGTTATGTTTCAGAAAATTATTCTTGCACAGATTACAATATGTTAGGTTTTACACACCAATTATCTCGAAAACCATACTACATTGGAGCACAAATTTTTGTTAGGAGATGCATGAAGTCTTTAAACGTAGAAAAATGAAAAAAAAAACTTTTTTGAAAAATGGCGTATATTAGGTTTACCAAAATCACGGCAGAGCTGCAGTAGCGACGTTATTTTTTTCCTAACGTAGCGGTAGCGAATAGTCACTACATTTGCTTCAATCGTACTTCCGCTATACGCTACTTTCCAATTTAAAGTGAAATAAATAGTTCAAAATAAAAAATAGATTTTTGATGGCAACACTGGAGCATGAGAATGAATTTTCACGTAAAGCAGTTTTTCCATCACGACGGGAAAATTGTAGTGTAAACGAATGTGGTACTGAAAGGGGATATTATTCGTTTTCAAGGCTGTTTTAACTTTACAAGGCACTTGATTGGAGCTTTCTAGTGTCAGTTCAAGACCAAAGCGAGTAGAAGTAGAGGTACTGCACGCTACTTTTTGTTTGTAGCGATACTGTGGCACTTTTCATCAACTGGTAGTGCGCTGTTTTTTTGGCATATTGTAACGGTAGCGATAGCGCGCTATTTTCAAAGTAACAGATGCCCATTGCCCACCTTTGTGTGTACCCAACTATATCATGTCACAGATTGGAAGCTCTAACGAGTGTTATACATCAACAACATCATCAAAAGTGAGCTAGTATACCCAGTGAAGAATAACATGGCTTTGAAATCGAAGCAAATTGATTTTCTTTTTCAGAAGCAACACCTCAACTGACGTCACAAACACCCAGCTCATCTCAACGAACTACGTCATCTCTTCACTCTGAACAACAAAAGAGTAAGCTCTAAACCAGGGGTCACCAACCTTTTTTGCACGCGGGCTACTTTGGCACTAAGGAGAGCTGTGGCGGGCCGCACAAATAAAATTTTAGGTAGGTTGACTTTAATACTAGAAAAGAACGCATTTCGTACCCAGTAGCCTATCAAGCGGATTAGCTACATGTTGTTAATATTTATCTTAGAATACCGCAGCAATAAAATTAGTCGAACAACGCAACTGCCAGGCCAAGCTCCTTTAACAACACTTTTGACTTCTTCAACAATGCCTAATAAACGAGGCCACTTGTTTTGCGCACTTATAGCGAGGCGAGCGGTTTCATCAGAATATTCATCGCCAAGCAAGATTGGTGTTGTCACTTCGCTTCACAAATAATATCTTGCAATTAACAGTTTCAGTAAACAAGGAAATGTTTGACACATCGCAATACAGGCAACAATGGTGACAGCAAACATATCAGTGAAAAATAGGCTCCAATAACAGGGAGAAAGAAACCAGGCACCATGAAACAAATGCCTGTGGAAATCACCGAAAAAACGTTTCTATCATAACTTATGAACAATGTTCCCGTTAAAATAAGCAATGAGTTGGTTTTTCATCATTTTTGTGAGAGTCCATAAAATCGTCTTTTTTTGATTAATTAGATAACTGTCACTTGCGGTGCTTATATCAGCATGGCAAGAATTGTTGATTCTAAATATTTTCATAATACAACCAGAAAAAGTCTTTAAATTTATATAATATTTTGCCAATTTATTATAAACTGAGTTGGCACACCGACCTATTTTGCCAACAAACACTTGCATATAGACTATAGTGAATAATAAGCGACCCCACCTAAAACTACAATCTGATTGGTCGGTCGGTGGAATGGTATGCAAAGCGAAAATATGCTTTCCGGAAAGTATTTTTGCCTTCATGCTCTTTAACTCCTCAAGAAAAGTATGTTTGGTTATACTTGTACGCTGATACCTTCCGCGGGCCGCACATAACAGCGTGGCGGGCCGCATACGGCCCGCGGGCCGCCATTTGGTGACCCCTGTCTAAACAATTACAGAAAAAATGTATTGCCTATTTCTAAAGGTTTTAAAAATTATTGTTATACTTTGTTGTGAAATGACCCCAGACTTACTTTAAAATGCCCCCAGATGGAAAGTTATAATCATATGATTGTAACTTAGATTAAGCTAGGCTGGACTAGCCTAGGCTACCACAAGATTTTGTAAAAGTGCTGTAAGTTTGACTTTTAGTTACTTTCAGGTATAAATTAATCTTGCATGTGTGAGATTAATCCACTCAGTGAATTTGTAAGACAAAAATGTGGTTATGAAATATTTTCTTGATGTTATTCTAGATCAGGGCTACTCAACTATAATGTTAGCAAAGGTCCATTTTGACAAGTTCAATATTTTTGTGGTCCGGTGAATATTTCATATGCAACCACCACAATTAAACAACCAGTAGCCTACGAGCACCGAAACACTTTTTAGGTAGCTTAGTATGTAGCACGACTTGGATTTTTGTCTGACACAAACAAAAAAATAAAAAAGGAAAAAATGTTTGTAGTGTAGCTGTGTGGATCGCACATCAGAGAAGACGGCAAAGTGTTAGAGGTCCGGGGGCGAAGTCCCCAGCTCCTTGGATGATCACAAAATTTGCTTTTCCCTAATGGAAATCTGTTTAAAGAGGCCCTAAAATGTGGCAATGAGTTTATTTTTCCAGAAGCCCGAGGTCCACCTTCAACACCCAGAAGGTCCGGATTCGGACCACGTTCCGCCAGTTGCGTAGCCACTAGCCCTGTTCTAGATGTTATAAATGACAACCAACTTTATTTCCTTTTACAATTATAAATAGTCGTGAAACTCCAGTTATAGCGAAATCGATTTCTAATTATAAAAATGAGGCAAGTAAACTGTTGCTGTGATATTAATGAGGTATCTTATACAAAATTTCTAATAAACTTTTGTTAAAACATAAATCATCCAAAGTTTAATCCAATAAAGTTAACAGCAACGTAAGTGGCCACTTTGAGAAATAATGTTTTTATTTTTTATTTAAAGGTTCAAAAACAGCATTTAAAAAACTTCAAAAAAGAACTCGCAAACTTTATCACACGAAGCATGACGTTGATGTTTCTAACGTTGATGTTTCTCCAGAGAACATTCCAGAAATTTATCCTGAAATGCTTCAAGTTGATTTTTACCAAGGCAGGTTTATTCCAGATGATGATAATTACAATCCAAAAAGTCAAGGAATTCAGTTGACCACCTCTGACAGAGCTGTAACAATCAATCAATTGGTTTCTGAAATTCAAAAGAACAGGTTTGTGTCGGTTATCGGATATCCTGGGTCAGGAAAAACAACCCTATCGAAACGCCTGGCACGACGACTCTCTCAAAGAGACGACTGTCTTGTCCTAAGGATGCTTTTTATGGAGATGAACAACTGTAACGACCATTTGGTGTTAAAAGAGTTTCTACTGGGAGACTGCAATTACAGATTAAAAGACGAAGAAAAGAACTCTGTTTTTGAATGCATCACAGACATTCCGGAAAATTGCTTTATAATTTTAGATGGATTTGATCAGGTGAGTTGGACCCTGGAAAACGATGTGAAAAAATCCAATTACAATACTCCACTTCAATATTGGGAACTTGTTTCGAATCTTTGTTTAGGAAAATTTCTTGAAAATTGTCACTTAATATTCACTTCTCGACCACACGCTATGGTTAATATTCCAAAAAGATGCCGACCCAAACGCACTTACTTCATTCGTGATTTGACGTCTGACAACATGAAAACGTTATTTGACGCCTTAGTAAACAACCAACAAAAATCTAAGATTCTGTGGAACAATTTTACTGTAAAAACTCCTCATTTAAAATCAATGTCTCACAACCCTCTGATGCTGCAACTCTACGTGAGAGCATCTCTTGGATCGTCACAAATTGATGATATATCCACGATGACCAGGATATTTTATACTGTATTATTAAATCTTAAAACCTCTACACACGCCGTTTCCACATCTGATGATATTGTCATTAGACTTTCCAAAATCGCGTATGAAGCAACACAAAAAGGAACCGTATTAATCACAACAGACGATCTTATGAAAGAAAGGCTCACTAGTCAGAATGTTCAAGATCTTGTCGTCACTCTATTGGGAGCAAACAGAGAATATGCACTCCTGGAAGGGCAGCAACGGTTATACTTTACTCACCAGACCTTCCAGGAGTACTTCAGTGCTTTATACATCTGTCGTGAAATGTCATTACCAGATTTTACGTCATTCGTCCAAAATAACTTACTGAAGGATCACTGGGCTGTTGTTGTCCAATTTACGGCCGGACTCCTTTTGGATCCGATCATGAACAAAGGTAAGTTTGTGTTTTATCTACAGATTATTCATCATAAAACTAACAACAAATTATATAATTGCGCTTCTTTTCATTAAAATAAATTAAGACATAATTCATCAACTGTATGTGAAAAAAATCATTGCAATAATATACCCTCCTTAAAGTGCACCTGACAGGTTGGACCCAAGTGTAGTAACTTTTCTAAGCATTTCTTAGCGCAGAATTATGCTTAGCGAACTTTTTAATCTTAACCTCAAAGCTCGACTGGTTAGGGCGAACTTTATACAAAACGACTGCTTTGCAGCGCCACCACTGGCGAAACTCCATATTTCACTGCTCTGGGACGACTTTGGTGGTATTACGTCATCCTGAGTGGGCGTCTTTCAAGTAGCGACGTCGTCGTCAAAGTAGCGACGAATAAAACAAATGCTTTCTAGATGTAATTGGTGGATCACAGTTTGGTCGGAGTTGGTACAAGCGGTTGCAGTTTAATAAAACTGTACTGGATACGTTCCTACAAAGCCTAAAATATACTTGAAGTGAAAAATGAAGAAATCGCGCGAATCATCATTCATATTTAATTCATCACTATTCATAAATAAATAAAAGTTCTTTCTCATAATGTGCCTTCAGTTGGCCATTGAGTGTAATGGCCATCTGGACTTGGAAAATTGTTTCGGATTCGCCAAACAATGCATGACGGCAGCACAATCCGATTGTTGCTTCCGAGAGCATCCCCTTGTAGCCTAGTATCCACTCCAATACATGCCTGTAAGCAGTGCCGGTCTTAGGGTATTTTGGGCCCTGTGCGGAATATACTTTGCGGGCCCCAATGACAATGATCCAATTCAGTAGCGAAGCTAAATATTTTGAAAGGGGAAGGGGGTGGTCTTATGGGATCGCCGAAGGCGACACCCTGTGGCGGGGGTCCTCCCCCAGAAAATTTTGAAAAATTACTTTGAATTTGGGGCATTCTGAGAGCATGTTCAACAAAAATTTGGGTATGAATATTACTGTAAAATGGTGCTGTCCGGTGGCATAGCAAAAGGATAAGCTCATGCTTTCCTCAGCATTTTTCTGAAATATAAAGCTATGTCTCTATGTTGATTTGGATACAACCTATTTCGTCTCCTAAAAAATTCTTACCCCGATTCCGTACCCTGAAATCGAAGTAAGAAAATCAAATTTCGATCTAATTCGTCCCCTGAAAAGATCGAGAGAAATTTGAAATGTTTGCGGCAACTCCGATCAGCGACATCGGCTCTGTTGTTTTTTTTCTCGATCTTTTCAGGGTACGAAATATTCAGGGGACAAAATAGGTTGCACCCGTTGAGTTTCTATGTTTTCTTGCTCCTAATTGTTTTGTTCAATTCGCTTTGTTAAATTTTTCCATTGGAAATAACAAAATTCCGGATTTTCTGAGTAAATTGCGGCCCTGTGCGATCGCACGGTTTGCACACACCAAAGACCGGCACTGCTGTAAGCGACTAATTACTGATTCTGCCTGCAAGGAAATAAAATCACTTCTTTTAGTGTGCATTCTTTAGCGTTTAGGGTATCTTTAACCTAATGTAATATCCTTACTCTTTTGATAGGTCTCCGTTTTTTCCTTTCGGTTTATTGTTTTTTCTCCAGTTCCTGCTCCTCATTAAAAAAGTACCCAGAACTGCAGGATGTAGCCTAAGTGTGCCTCAAAATCGGTCAAATTGGTAACACAGCTAGATGCGTCTTTCTTGTCTTTCTTCAAAAGTTCTTTCGTCTGTGGCACTTCATGGCAACATACACATTCATTGGGCTGAGGCATAGACTCGCACTTGTGGCAAACTCACCACCTAGAGTTCCCAGCACGCCACTCATTGCTGGGAAGATCCAAATTGGGTTGGTGGTGTTAACAAAATCATCTCCAGTAAAAGTGAAGAGAACATAGATGACTAGTTTTGTATGGCCCATCCCACTTTCGAACACTTGAAGAAAACTTTTAATGACTATTTTCTTCTCAGCACCTTGTTTTGTTTGAAAGCGCGAAAATATAGCACACGTCTTTGTCACGACACTGTCACATAAACAGCAATTTGCGGGCTTTACCTCAACCATAAATTAAGGGTAGGCTACTGTTTGTGAGATACTGCTGTTACACTGCAAATGGCTATAGCCAGATTAGGACAAATAAAAAATTATCAAAATTGTAGCCCTACAAGAGCTTAGAAAAACTGCAATTTTAATTGAATTGAGATGTTGTTTGATAAAAATAAACTCAACCTATTTGATCTAAACCTGATAGTAATAATAAGTTGACTTTTCATTTCGGTAATTCTCATTTTGCACATTCTTTAGAGTCTAAAGTCTTTAGAGTCTTCTTGCAAAAACTTCTCGGCTAATCTCACACAGTTCTGTTGCCTCAGGAAGATAGCAATCTCCTCTCGCAAATTACAAACTCGCTTCAGGACACTACCCCGTGACAACTATCGCACTTCTGTGTGCAACAGCAATGATTGATAATAATCAGAATCCACAAAGACGAAAACAAATGCCGATTTAGTGGACTTGTTTTGATGAAGTTTACACACTTCATATCATTCAACATTTCGTGCAGCTCTTAAGACAGCTTTTTGCAGCAAAGGCCTCTCTGTGGAGAAAGCAATAAGTCCATACAGCACTTGGGGCTTTGTCTCTGATGCGTTTTACCACACCAGACTATGCGTGATTCAACGTGTGGAAAAATTTGTCATAGTTTGTCCGACATAGCGTTCGAGACATATAGTGCACGTTACAATATATACCCCGTAACTTTGTCAAGTTAATTTATGTTTGAGACTAAAATTTTGTTGGGTTTACATTTAATAATAATAATAGTAAATGTAATAATAATAACAATAATAAAAGCGAAAATTGTTAAAACTTCTTGCACTACGAACATGCTACAAAGCTTTCCGATATCTCGACATGAAACGCTTCATGACTTGTGTTTATATTTTCCAGTTTTGTAATCGATCTCTTCACGTTTTGAATTTTTTTATTGTTATTTTTTTCGCCCAAGATACAATATGCCTGAAAAACAAGCGATCCAAAAAAATTATCAGGCGACCCAACTTTGGGTCGCGACTCATGAGTTGGAAACCACTGCTTTAGACCAACGGAGCCCCACACATTGACGTTTTGCAGTAGTCGTACCATACCTTACCACAGTGATTCTCAAACTGTGTGCCGCGGCACACTAGTGTGCCGCCACAGATTCTCAAGTGTGCCGCGAATCTTTTTGAAATTTTGGAAAAGAACTGTATAAATATTTAAAATAAGCCATTCAGACAAGCATGCGACTTAACCCTTAACATACCAAGCCTAGTTCACCAACGTCGTTTACCAAGGTGGGGTCCTCCAAGGACCCCATCATTTTTATTGCTTAAAGTATACAGTATATACAGAGTCATCAATAATTAACATTAGAACTTCAAACAAGTGTATTTAACAAATGGTAGATAAAAATTGAGTAATAAACATATAATATTATTGTCAAATAAATAAATATTTGAAAAAAACAAGTTTTACTCATTGTGTCGGCTATTTGCGTCGATAATAAGTCGGAGACGCTTCGAAAAGGACCTGCAAGAGTCATGAATAGCTTTTTGAGGTATTTTGGCTCATTCTTTTTTCAGATTAGCCTTCAGCGCTTCCAAACTTTGGTGGTGTTTAGTCGAAACCCTGCTCACCAGGTCAGACCAGATGCCAAAGTCTAGGGGGTTCAGGTTTGGGGATGAAGGAGGCCATTCTTCCTTGGAAATGACAAACGACAAATTGGCTGAGCCAGTTTTGCGTTCTCTCACAATACATACAATCAGTATACTGGCACACTAAAGCACAAGAGCCAACTTGTAGTCTACTTTCTTCATCCTTAGGCTACTTAGATTACAGTTTATACAGCCTATGTAACAAAGGAAGATTGCTGAAATTGTAAGTAAAGCAGATGCCATTTTTATGACACTGTAACAAATCCCTGTTTTTACCCCAAGTGTTATAAAAACTAAAAGTTTAGCATCACACATCTTAGCATCACATACAGTATAATATATGTGTTTCTACAAATTACTTAAACAAAGGATCATATTCATAAACACACAGTTCATTCACTGTCATCTTCACATTCTTTTGCACTTGTCACAGTTGTGTTGGTGACTCGGTGCTGTTCGCAAAGGAAACGTTTGCATTTGGAGAATATAATGTTAACTTTTCTATAGTTGTTTCAAGGACTTTGAAAACATCTTCTTCTCTTCCGTCTCACTAGCTGCCTTGACGTTAAGAATATATTTGAAGCTTCGATCAGTGTTTCGAGTTACAGAAACTCCCATACCATCAATAGCTCTAACGATGTGAAGCTGAAAACCAGATGGATTACATGCTCTGTGCAAGACATTAGGTTTCGTCAATTCTTTGCCTAACTCCATCAAGAAATAATATCCTCGATTAGATTTTCTACTGTTCTAGTCTCTGTTTTTGAACACCCCCAAGTGATATAGGAACTCAGGACTCCAATGTCAAGCACGTTCATAAAAAGTCGGAAAGGCCATCTTGACATTCGTCTGCGCACAAAAATATTCACTCACCAACTTGTCTGCATCATCCACTCCGCCTTTTGTGCAGTTATATTATTCAAGTATCATGTTGGGTTTCTTGTGATCTTCATTAGATAGTGAATCATCAAGATACTGAGAAGATAGTAAACGAACCGTCTTGTTTTTTTAGGCACATAGCTTACAACTGACAGTTTATCTGAAAAGATAAAGTTTGACGATAAAACATATCGTCCCTTCGCAACTTCCGGAATATCTGACTTTTTTGCTCAGTGTTCCTGTCTTGGTGATATTTTTCTAGAGCAAAAATTCTGCAGTTGGCACTGATGTACAAAAAATACCTGTGGTAACACTTCTTGCAGTTGCAAACAGTGATTTCATTATGTCACACAGTACACACAACCCGACGTCCTTGATTTTTCTCTGGTGCACTCCCAAGAAGTTTTCCAGTATAGACTTGGAGATTATACAGGTTAGTGGTTTTCACGTCTTCAGCTGCCCACACTTTAATTCCCTATCTTGCTGGTTTTGATTTCATGTACTCAGGGCCGGATTTAGCTGATGGGGGGCCCGGGGCACTTTTAGATCGGGGTGCCCCCTGCAAAAATTGTTTTCAAGCCTACGGCGCGAAAAACCACCTCTGCGTCTACAGTAGCATCAATCCAGCACTGCACAGCATTTTTCAGAAGCTTCAAAGGCTGAAAGGAAGAAAAAATAACAACACAAAATCACATTTTTTCCACGTAGGGGGGCCCTTCAAAAGTCGGGGGGCTCGGGGCACCTGCCCCCTCTGCCCCCCCTAAATCCAGGCCTGCATGTACTGTCTCATTGGAAATTTCCCTCGGAAAGAGACTAATTTTTCATCTACCGTTGCTTCTTCAAATGGCTTATAGATTTTTTTTCAGTTTTCTACAAATCCATCACAAATTTCCCGAAAAGCTGCAAGTTTAGCATTTTCATTTCTTTGACCACGTGTTGATTTGTCATCAAATTCTCAAACTCTGGCAAAATGTAAGGCCATTTTTCGCGTGAAGTTAACTGGATAACATTCAGCATTTGTAACCTAATATACCAAGGGGGGTCCCATCAGGACCCCAGGTAACGTTATGCTGTTTTTTGCATATGTTTCAAATAATTTTTTAATTTTTGTTGCACTATACTGAACTTGCTTAAATTTATGACACATACACAGATAAGGAGAAAAATTGTTGCTATAGATAAGGCGGGAGATAAAAAAATTCACCTCTGGGGTCCCTACGAGACCCCGCTTGGTATGTTAAGGGTTAAAAGCGCTTTAACTCCTTCAATAGATGATAAATAAGCACATGTGACGATGAAACCAATTATGGCATTGCCGATACAGCAGGGTAATTGCCGCATCACTATTGGGCTGCTATGTTCGCTATTGCTTTTGCTAACATTACTTCCCTCCAT
This sequence comes from Aplidium turbinatum, assembly GCF_918807975.1. Taxonomy (NCBI): domain Eukaryota; kingdom Metazoa; phylum Chordata; class Ascidiacea; order Aplousobranchia; family Polyclinidae; genus Aplidium; species Aplidium turbinatum. The sequence continues at coordinate 56,087,743 of NC_137472.1, forward strand.
TTGGAAGCAATGAATCAAGCAATCTTTTTGCAGAAGAAGAACAGCTCATTGATTTACGAAACGACCCATTTTTTCAAACGCTGTTTCCACAAAAAACTTGGATGCGTTTTGGCTGTCTGCTTCCAAATTCTATTTCATGATCCGTGCAAAAGCAATCAAAATTATATTGTCATTTGCATCTTCATGGCTATGTGAACATGGCTTTTCTGTTTTGACTGAAATTAAAAGCTGTAAACGAGAGAGACTGCTTGAAATTGACGATGAAATTCGGGTATATGTTTGTCAACAATACAACCTCGTTTCAGTCGAAGCTTATATTGGTATAAATAAGCACATCCATCGCATTGACACGTGAAAATAATTTTTTAAAGCAACTTTTCTTCTTTTGTAAGTGTGCCGCGTGCGTTTTACATTTTTTCTAATGTGCCACAAGCTGAAAAAGTTTGAGAACCACTGCCTTACCAACTCACCACAGAGAAAGAATGTCTCTTTCCCACCCATGGTGACGTCACAGCGGTGTTGCCGTTTTTATTTTCGCAATTGAATGAGTGCCAGATTCGCCGAAAGTGAACGAAAGTTTACAAGCGTGTAACTTAGTAGCCTGTTGATATTTTTTACGATTTGCTGGTCAGGGAAGTTTGTTAGTGTCATCTCTTTGGTATCTTAGGTAAATTTAGCGAAGTTATTTTCCTGTCAGAGGCACTTTAAACAAATTTTAATTGACCAATAAAACCTTGAGACTTGATTTCATTTTATATAGTAATTATTGCTCCAACAATAATACTTTCTTTTTTCAAATCTATAGATCTATCGAGCTCTGCAATTAACAAAATTCCTTCAGTAGAATCTACGTCAGCATTGACACAAACGTCATCTCAACCAACAACTTCGTTTTCACAAATTGTTTCAAGTAGGAATATAAACTAGATATTTTGCAATTACCTTGTGACAAGGAGTAGCCTAATATGTGCTTGCTTGTTTATTTGCTAAAAGTAAAATTACCTTTGGAAACCACTGGGCTAGGCGATCGTCCGCATGTGCTGACAATCTTTAGCCTATTTCCCAACGGGTCAATCACGCAGCTGCTTCAGAGCAGTGTATTTTATAGAGGAGGATGCTTTGTTGATCTCTAACATTACATCAAGAGTATGGAGTTTATTCATTCTGTTTTTTCAACATCGTGTTTTATTTTTACTTTTTTTTCATTTTCAGATGAATCTACGTCAGCATTGACGCAATCATCAACTTCGTCATCACAAATTGCTTCAAGTACGAATATCGACTAGGCCACTCAAACTTTATGCTTGAAATAACAAAGTGTTGGTTTGTATAAACGTAAAGTTGTCGCCCGACTGGTTAGACGTCGAGCCGGCGCCAACCTTCGCTTGGTTGCTTATTGGCCACACAGCTATTAAGTCACGGATGATAAGGATTTTTACACTCATCGTTGATTTGTTGTGAGAATCTCTATTCTCAGACTGAGAAAACTATTAACGCTTAATCATAGAACTTTTACATAATTGCCACAGTCACAGAGGTTGATATCGCTTTTTGTAAAATTGCTCTTGCTTACAAATTATTCCATCCACTATAGGTGGCACTCAATAAATACCTGAGCAAGAATTGTGTCATGCAACTGCACAGGTTGATAGTTGAACCAACGTTGCTTAATGTTGTGGTTTGTTTGTTTGCAAAGAAACTGAACCATCAAAGCAAACCAACTTTATTTATTGATTATTATTATTGAAGATTGTTTCTTAATGATGATAAAGCTATGACAACTTAACAAGTTGTCAAATAATTATCTCAAGTGATGGTGACAATTGTTGTCGTTTTCATATCCAGGCTTACCGACGGTGGTTGAAGATTTATAGTAAGTTTGCTAAAGGAAATATCGAAGCAGAAAATCTTCATGTTTACAATCAGGCGTATTTTTAGGTGTCTTGCCAAGACAGTGTCTTTCACTTAGTGACACTCCTTGCGCTTGATCAGTTCTAATTTTTATTTCTTTTAGACACTTTGGGTCCTGCAATCAACCAACAGCCTTCAATCAAATCTGCTTTGACACAAAAACCTTCCCAGCAAACCTTGCTTTCACAACCTCCTCAAAGTAAGAATATTCTCTGCTGACAACATTTTAAAGTTAGCCAGTAGCCTAGTGCTCAAGTGCATCTAGTCACGAAAGATGAACCACGATCACCTTCTCAAAAAACTTACCAACTTCTATAATCTACATCTACCACGCCTTAACGTTCTCGTTTGCTCATTTATACATATTTCTGTTGCCCTGTCGGCAGGTATTATTTTCGCTGGATGGTCAATAATTAAAACAAACGGCACCAAAACAGAGACAATGACACGTAGCCTAGCTACTGAACATTAAAAGTCTTCGCAACTACAGAGCAGCTCTCCCGTGATTTTGGTAGACCTAATATGCGCCATTTTGTCGAAAATGACTTTTTTGCATTTTTCTACGTTTAAATACTTCATGCATCTCCTGACAAAAATTTGTGCCCTAATGTAGTATGGTTTTCGAGATAATTGGTGGGTAAAACCTAACATATTCTAATCTGTGCAAGAATAATTTTCTGAAACCTAACATATTCATCTACTCCAATCACGTAACAGGATGTCGTCACGTGACAGCCATAATTTCAGAAGTAATTGCAGCAGGCTATTTCACAACATCTTACATCTCTTGAGTTGCATGAAGCGGATTCAAAAGCGTTTGATAAAGTAGATTGGGCGAAAATGTTGTCAAGCACTAAGTAAGCTTAATTATGTAGGCTAGCCTAAAAATGTCCATCCGAACACACTAGCTTTTCTTTTCATTAAATGCCGTATCATTTACGTTCGCCGATCAGTTTGATTTTTCATAGCCTACTGGTGTACTGATGGCTTAGTTGACTTTACGGTACGCTAAATAACTTAGCTTGCATACGATTATTAAGATTTTAAAGCAGAGACCCGGGAGTACGCTACTCAGTGTGTTTAGTCATTTTTAATCAACCGTCCCAGATGCTGTGCAGCCAATGAGCCAATGTAGTACGGTAGCCTTAAATCAGGGGTGATGAACCTTTTTTGCTGTCGCGGGCCACTTTGTCAATTACACATGAGTTATCGGGCCACACAACTTAGCGCTTGTCAAAATTCTATGACGTCATAGATTGGAATCGACCAAAAATACAAGGTGAAGTTGGTGAATAGTGTTTAAACAACTTTGCCTTAAACCTGTCCTATTTTCTAACTTTAAACCTTGAAAGTTAGTGTTTAGGGCAAGAAAATAGCAAAGGAAAAGTGTACCAGTGAATGCATAAAACAGCTTTGAGATATCTTTTGTCTTTAATGCATGAGCGATTGTCAAATCGTTTTGCGGGCCTCACAAAACTCTTTGACTGGCCGCATGCGGCCCGCAGGTTCGTTCGTCACCTCTGCCTTAAATGGAGGCATGTTATTAAGTAGGCTACCAGCAACTAATTTTGAGTTAGCGATAGCCTTTAACCTAGCAGGCTTTTGTGATATCAGCAAAGTCATCTAGAGATTACAGTGATGAAATGATACACAGTTCTGGGAGAAATCCAGTGGCTTACCGGTACTTTAGGTTTGATTTAAGCTTACAAAGCCAACAGAGTGTGGTCAAAGTCAACATTTAGCTTATATGAGGCTTTATCATACAAAAACATAGCATTAAATAAGCCAATAAGGCGGTTAAAGTCAACATCGAGAGTATATATTAGGTTTTACCATACAAACCTAATACTTTTTTATAACTAGTTATCTGGCAAAACCAAATATAAGCCATATTTTAATAAACAAACAAAAACCTGGCTCAAATTTCATTCTTAAAAATTTTGTTTGGTTGTCCGCTCCAGCCTTCCAAAAGTCAACTTCGAGTGTTTTACCTTGTTAATTTAACAGCTATAAACACAAAAAGTCGTTTATCTCGAAAACTTGAAAATGGCGGATATTAGGTTGTGACAAATCACGGGAGAGCTACAGCGCAACATGTGTAAGTTGTACGTGGCATGCAAAGTCATAAATTGTATTAGCTCTGATCCAAGTCAAGCATGTTTGTTCAGCCACTCACAAGTGGGAACATTTACTTTTTATTTATTTATTTTTACTTTAATACTGAAAGGGTAGAGTGTGTGAGCATTTTCTACTGTATGTGCATTTAATAGTAAGAAAAAGGTTCTGGAAATATGTTTTTTATACTCACTGTAGTTTGTTGGAGTTTTTGGGTTGTGCGCCTCAGCAATGTATTTTAAAGCAGCTTTCTATATTTTAATTTGAAAAGCCAAAAATATAAACTAGGTCATAGAACTTCTGACTTACAGTTTCTACTGACTTTTGAAAGCACATCAAGCAGCTTTTGAATGAATAGATTGTTTTTCAACTTATATGTATGTTTATATTATAGTTGTCCCATGGCGGCACATTAGAATCGGCTATAGGCAAATTGTTCATAAGCAATTGTTTGTAAACTGTTTTTCGTAAAGTGAAATCCGTAAAACAATTCTTCCTAAAGCATTTCTTCGTATGCATCAAATTTTAACTGCATGCACGAAAAAATGCTTTATGAAGAATTGTTTTACGAAGAATTAATTTTACGAACAATTGCTTACGAACAATTGCTTTACGAACAATTGCTTACGAACAATTTGTCGGACACCCTTATTAGCATCATATCGCAGCACAATACTGTGCTACGACACACTAAGGGACTCAACAGTTCTAGCTCGTTTGTCAGATCTTTCCCAAGATTGTTTTCATCAAACATCTCAACAACCGAACAGTCCATCCACTGCTTCAAATCAACCACAATCATCTTCCAAGGATGTTTCATCTGTTTTTCAAAAGCCAAAACCTCAAAGGTTAATGAGCAGATTGAAATATTTCACACAAAAAATATTTCCAGGTAAGAAATAAATTATATGATTTTATATTAAGAAACAGCTTTCAAAACATTATTTCACGTAACAATAGAAGAAAACTGCTTTTTCAAACTTTTCAAATCTTTGTGCTGTTATTGATGATTACGCGCCAAAAATAATATCAAATATTCAACTTTTAGGTTTACCTCAAATTTAATTAAACTAACAAACTTTACGTCCAGGCCTCGTTCTATCGCAATAAACATGACAATAAATTAACACTGTGATTAACATTTATCGCTGTTTGTGGCTTTGCAGAATCATCTAGAACAGGGCTTCCCAAACTGGGGGTCGTGACCCCCCAAGGGGTCGCGTAACGAACTTCAAGGGTCGCAGAAAGTTTACCAATTTGCACAAGGTACTGCATATTGACACTTCTGTACGAGTTGCTGTGACAGTTATTAACTTTATTAAGAGTCGCACACTCAATAGGCTGCCCGTATTTTTGAAAATTTATGAGGTGAAATTCAATTGGAGTTAAAAACTCTTTTACTGCATCGTGAAGTGAGGTGGCTTTCAAAAGTTAAAGTTTTAAAGTGGCTAGCCAATTAAAGTTGAAAACCGAAATCTTTATTTTTCCAACAGAATGAACTTCAGTCTTGGTCTACCATTTTCGCAATAATATCTAGCTTTTGAAATTATGTCAAATGTCAGATTTGCTTGAAAAATTAAACTAATTTAATTTGTCTCTCCTAAGAGAAAACATCAATATTATGCATTGAAATCTAAAACTAATGCGTTTATCAAAAAATTGAACATCTGGAAACCAAAATTTCAAAATGATTTATCTGAAATGTTCTCACTTCGCCTACCGTTCCATCTTATGCAACATTGACACCGTTTTGAGACCAGCTTTGATTAACATTAAGCCACGGGTGGACTTGCTTTGTACCAGAAGGCAGTCACACCCATCACACTAAATAAATGTGTATGATTTTTGGTTTGCTTCCAGTTAGCTACCCAACCCATTGGCTGCGTTGTGATGGTCAAAAATAAATAAAAAAAATAAAAACAAACTGAACTGAATGCCGATAAATTGTTTTTGGTTTTCGTTTGATCTTAGAAGCTTTTCAATAAATATCACAAGTGGATATTTCGCACTGTTCTTCATGCAAATCGTAAGTGGTCTCGAAAAATGTTAGGAGATTAAAAGGGGTCGCAAGCAAAAAAGTTTGGGAAGCCCTGATCTAGAAGAACTGCTAAACCTTCAGCACAAGTACAACCATTTTCTTATCCTGGACCAAGTAAGATTGAACTACAAAGATAATTAAAGCTTTGTTAATTCTTTTCAATTGTTTGTATCTTTACACATACTGTAGATCAGTTTGTTCAACGCTAGTCTCTTGATCGGGCTATGTACGACTCCCGCAAGCAACTATCTGCCGCTCCGTGACATTTGCTAAATGTTCTGTAAAGTTTGTTTTACATATTTCATAAAAAAAATTTAACTTATGAGCTAGGCCAACACAAAATTTGCGAGGCCAAGCAACTGCATGTAAATTTAAGGCAAACAAAAATAACAAGTTAATTTTTTCTTTGCCTTGTATTGCATCAACTGAGTTGCGACTCAAGCGTTAGCAATAATTTGTTAGTACACATATTACTAATGTAAAGTATACAAAGATCACATGATGCACGCACAACCAAGTTAACCATCGTTTCCTTTCAAGGTTTAAAATCGTCATTTTATTTCAAGTACAATATAGGCAAGACTAGGCTACTTTACATTTGTGCGTTGAACTAAAACTTCAACAACTTCATAAAGTAATTGTAACTTTAAATTAACTTTAATTTAAAATTTATACTTTAGCGATTGCAAACCTGTTTGCATTTTCATAGGTTCTTCAAGCTCTTCAACCATCCAGTTCCCTTCAGAAGAATCCGTTGCTTTAACACGCCAACAATCTTCCCAGCAAACACGACTATCTTCACCAGGTAAAGTATATTTTACATTTGTGCGTTAAATTAGGACTTTTACAACACTATATGAAGTAGCTAAAAACACAAACCACATTATTTTTTCAGTTCGAACACTGACAAGTTCATTTGCACACCACGATTGTTTGTTAGTTAAAATAAAACGACAAGAAGTGTGGACTTGATGAGTGTCATGAAGTTGGAACCGCATTTCCACAATTTTTTTATATGTTATCTCGCAAACATTTTGGCAAAATCCAGATCTGTACCGCTCGTCAAAATTTTACAACAAATTACAAACTAAAAATTTCAGTAAAGAAATTATTTTCAGAGCTTACAGTGATTTACAGTACAGTAAAGCTAATGTGCTGTTTGACAATGTTGTGTCTGTGCGTCTGCAAAGGTGATGATAGCAAGTCGTAATTTTCATGAGGATGTAATTTGTTTCAGGTGAAAAGTTGCAAAAGCAGAAAGCATTTATTTCAGAGCTGTACAAAAAAACTCGAGAAGTCGCTGCAAGTAAGTAAAAGTTTTAACCTGGTAAACACAGCTTTCAATGTTAAAAATGTTTCACCAAATTTGGAGTAGCCTATATTCAAGAGACTAAAACTTAATATTGCATTGCTTTTTGAGTGGTCCAAACTGAATATATTTACCAAGCAACCCCTGTTTGGGAAGGAGCGATCTTCCTAACGTCAGCACTACATGACTACCCACTATAGAACAGCAAGCATTGTGTTTCGCTAACCATACCGGTATAGCCTCCACAGTCCACACTAGGGTGGCTCGTTTTTGAACTTTTTTTTTAATTCTCTCGGGGTAGTGGGGAAATGGTGCCAATGAGTGAGAAAACGCTCATGACAAAATTTGAGATTCCTAACAAATTGTTTTTAGCCTCCTCATGGGGCCCAAAAATCGAAAAATGGGGTCAAAAACGAAATTTTTTCAAAAATATTTTTAGTTTGGGTAGATACAATATTGTTTAGATATATCTATTTAACCTAAAAAAAAATTGAAGTCATTTGAAATATTGATGATGAACTGTTTTATTTTGATCAACGACGCACGAGTACAAAATAATTGACACGGCGAGAAGAACACAATAAACATAGCCAGGTCAGAGACTTTAAAGAACTGGCCTGCCACGCCCCGTGGAGGCGGGGAGCGGCGTGATTATGGGGTGGCGATGCACCCGGAAGAGAAGTCCACCAGCTTAGGTCGCGGGGGCCAGGCTGGGGAGTCTAGGTACCTGTGGAAGGAAAGTGTGGATCGAGAATTTGTGCGACTCGTCCGCAAAAGTTAGAATGGCCGAACGGGCCAGGGAGACGGGCTTTGCTTTCTGCAAACGCAAAAAGGTCAGCTCACGACGGGCCGGGCGACAGAAGTTTTATAAAGCCAGGCAGCGCCCACGTCTCCATCACGTGACCGTAACACAGGTACCTTTAACTCCTATACCCGGTCTGCCCGTAGGCAGAGCAGATAAACTTTGGGGTCTCCCACGAGGAAGAGAAGCTTAGCTACAAGGACGATTTGAATACTCGTGGGAGACGAAAATTATATAAAATCTGGAGCAAAGGCTCAATTAATTGGTGTAAAAAAAAAAGATGGTAAGTGGGAATATATTGTATGCTTTACCTACCGAAAAAGTGTTGACGTTGAACCAACGAGCACGGATGTGCACTGGCCAGACGTTGAGGCAGGTTTGCCCAGATGGGTCGGGGGGACTAGCAATCGAAGCGTAGATATGACTAGGCTACGTTACCAGGAAAAATATAGAATAGTGTGATGAAACTTTGGAGGTTGCATCGAGTTGATCAGGAAATCATGTTTATCGATGAGTTAAAAGCAACGCGAGGTTGATCCGAGCGGAAAGAGCAGCATATCGGGAGAAGGTAGTGTCTAAAATTTCCATTTTTCTGAAAATTTTGCATTTTTGTTTGTGGTTACATAACTACAAACTTCGTCAGTGATGTAAATTGAAATAAAAGACGTAAATTTTCCTACCAAATTAACCCAATTTCATTAAAAAATGACGCAACAGGTCAGGGCGATCTATAAAGAGAAATACAATGACGTTTTATAGTTGGCAAAATGTCTAACGCAATTATGTATAATGTAATCACAAACAAAAATGCGAAATTTCCAGCAAAATGAAAATTTTCAGAAGCTATGAGGAAGCTGAAGGAATAGTTCAAATGACTCCAATTTTTTTTCTTAGGTTAATTAGATATATCTAACCAAACTAAAAATATTTTTGGAAAAAATTTTGTTTTTGACCCCATTTTTCGATTTTTGGGCCCCATGAGGAGGCTGCATACAGTTTGTTACGAATCTCACATTTTGTCATGAGCGTTTTCTCACTCATTGGCACCATTTCCCCACTACCCCGAAAGAATTGAAAAAAAAAAGTTCAAAAACGAGCCACCCTACTCCACACTAGCCATCAAGACTTTTTAAAAAACATGTGTTTCTCGGCAGTCAAGTGTAGCAAGAATTGACAGCGATAGACACGTGTTTTGCCCATGAGACTTGGCTTTTTTATCGAATTGTTACCTGACTCATCATTAATGCGTCCGGTCCGGGAGCCGTCCACACACCCAAGCACAGCAGGTACACCATACTTACATGGATGATACTGACCAATGAGGCGAGGGACTTACTCTGATAAAGGGGACCCACCGCGGTAGATGGTAATCTGTGGGTATATAAAAAAAAGCTTATTAACTGCCTCAAACTTATCTACCTGTCTCAACTTTCCTCTTGCTGATGTTGCAACAGACTAGGAAGTGACGGTCAAGCTCGAGAACTAGCACGTTTTGGTAAAATTTTAACCCTTTGAAGGTTGGGGGGAGGCTGTCAATTCAACTTTTTTGTATCAACAGTTGTATTTCTAAAACCACTGAGGCTTCGACTACGAGATTTCTTGACTTTTCCTAACTCTTATTCACCTCTATTGAGCTAACATTTTGAGCGAATAAACGTTATAAATTGAGAGATATAAGGCATTTCTCAGCACATCCTCTGAAATATTTCATATTCTATTTATATGTTAGTTTGCATTATTATATGTTATTTTACATTATTATATTATTTTGCATGAAAAATATAGATTGAAATTGAGATTATGTAAAAAAAATTTTAATCGCAACATAGCAATGCATGTTCTTCATTATACTCTACTAAAAAATAATGTGTAAACTCACGCAATCGCAAAATAATCCAAAAGTCATAAGTCACCTCAACATTTCAACGTATATGAGTAGTTCTAAATTTACATAGTTTTAATTTTCAGATATGCTCAGCGTGAATAATTTTACAAATTGAATCCCAAATTTTGAAACCGTGCTTTAAAAAATAGTAGAGATATCACTCCTAAAGCATAAGAAGAATCCACAGCCCCACCCCCCCCCAAACTGAGCAAGACTGCAGGAGCCCAACCTTCTAAGGGTTAATTTTACATTATTTGTGTGCATCAGTATCGTACCACTAATTTATGCCACATAGTTCTCAACCACTGCTTTTGTCGGTCAATTGAATCCTAACATTTACGGAAAAAAAGAGCCCAGTCTCATGGGCGAAACATGTGTCTATCGTTGTCAATTCTTGCTACACTCGACTGCCGAGAAACACAAGAAAGACCTTGTTAAGTTGAAATGGTCTTGACAAGATAGCTCAACTTTTCTTCAACATTTTAGCTTACACTTTCATTAAAGCCATGCCGTCGATTGTGATATAGCAACCTCTCGACTATAACCTTCCATTTTTTCATGATTATAGACAGTAGGCTAAGTTAAGTCAATTTATTTTGCTTCAATAGCGCAACATATAAACAAACAAGCAGAGTAAATGATAAGTAAAAATAATGCATTGTAAGTTACAGCTGTTGGTATTTATGGCGCTCTCTCCTCGGACTACTACCTTAACGTGGTGAGAGAGTTTCCGTACCTCAGTGACCTCTAGAGAAGTACTGGCGGGAGCTAACTGCTCCCAGAAGGGTCACCCATGCCAGGTTGGTCGAAAGGTATAGGCCAGACAAAACGTAGTCCAAAGTGCCCAAGTCCCCAACGGCGGAACAGGCGGATGAAGTCAACCAAGCTCAACAACTGTGAAAGCGGATGAAGGCTGCAGCATGTCGCCAGCTCCAATCGTCTTGCCTTGCCATTGGATAAAGCTGATGGCTTTGTCAAGTTTATGTGTGCTTGTTGAATGTGCGCCATCAAGTCCACGCAAATCAACCCACACACAGGCGTCTTCGCAAGACACTTGAACCTAACAACGATCGATAATGCATAACGAGAATAGGCAAGTGAAAGCTGGAAGTTTCTAGTGCGGAACCGACACGTTAGTGGTGCTAACTTGATTCAGTCGTTCTATCTTTCGGAAGAAGTAGGAAAGATGTTCGGCAGCAGTTATCACGACTGAGCAGCCCTCTTTAGGATCCACTCTGCTCACCCTGAATAGGGAAGGGGCTAGAAAGGTTCCCTGAACATAGTCTGCTTCAACTCAACCTGTCTGGTAAACCGCGTCCAGAGGGTTCTCCTTACCTGCGGTCGAAAAACGAAATATGTAGCCTAACCATGAAATTTGCAACCTGGAATGTTAGGACTCTAATGAATAACTCCAGCTCAAATAGGCCAGAAAGACGAACTGCGATCATTTCTCGTGAACTACAGCGTTTCAACTTTGACATCGTGGCGCTTAACGAAACCAGTAGAGTTGGAGAGGGCCAACTAAGGGAAGAATGTGGCAATTTTACTTTTTTCTGGAAAGTCTATGATCTTTTACATCCGAGAATCCACGGCGTAGGTTTTGCGATTAAAAATTGCCTCTTCCCAAAACTGACGACAAAAGATTTCAACAACGCTGCCTGCGCAAAATTCTGAATATCAGCTGGGAAGAGAAAAGAACAAATTTGAGCGTGCTAGAGGAGGCTGAAACAACAAGTATTGAGTCCGGCATTATTCAAAGCCTACTCAGATGGTGCAGGCATGTAGTGCGAATGCCACATCAGCGTCTTCCTAAGCAAACGTTTTACTCAGATTTGGCTAAAGGTAAGCGTTCGGTAGGTGGACAAAAGAAGCTGTAAAAAGACTCACTGAAGAGTAATCTTAAAATGTGTAACATCGATTACACAAACTGGGAGGAAACCGCAGAGGATAGGCTGCTTTGGAGATCTGCCACTCATGAAGGTGTTGCCACGTTTGAGAAAAGCAGATCTCAAAGGTTAAAAGAAAAAAGAATGCAAAGAAAAGAACGACAATCACACCCACAACCAAATCTCCCAAAGGATCTTAAATGTACCAAATGTAACCGAACTTTTAAAGCCAGGATTGGACTCATTAGCCATTTAAGAACTCACCGTTAGCTTTTTATTTATTGCGAAGGCCATCATCCTAGAAGACGAGGGATAGCTATCAATTATGGCGCAATCAGGATGGTAGCGAAAGACCATAAGTGGTCATCTAGTCAGCCACCACCCCATAACAATAAATCTAACTACGCATTCATGCACACATATGTGCAGAGTCACACACGCTACTTCGATAAATAAAAAGGGTTTAGCCACTGACACGAAAAGAAAACAAAAAAACAACTACTGTTGGTTTGAATCTTCATTCCAGGATTGAGAAAACCGAGGATAAGGATTCAAAGCAGCTACCAAGATTAGGCCAACAACCAATCTGTAATTGTGCGCTAGATTTCTAGAATACAGCGTTCGCCAAAGTTTTACTAAAAAAAAACGTATAGGCGCCATCACAAAGCAACAATTATTACGGAAAACAGACATACATAGGATAATTTGGTACTGCTGTGAATGACAAAAATTAAGAAGAACGATAATATTGAGTAAAGTAGTCCTTTGCATTAAGCACTTTAAGGTGTGCATGTGTAGCCTATCCATGAAAGAGTTTTGTCATTTTTTTGAAGCGATGGAACGGTAAACCTTTTATGTCGTGTGAAATGTCACTCCACACTAACTTGTAGGCTACACACAAGAAATAGAGTGTTTTTTTGCTAAAGTTGGTTTCAAATCTGGGTAAAAAAGATTGTTTTAGCCTTGTGTTTAGTACCATATTGACGTACGTCATCAAGCTTAACAAAGTAGCTAGAGAAACAAGCTAGCAATAAATTGTAATAAATGAAAGTAAGCAATAAATGAAATAAGAAAACGTTAACTTTTTTTTTGGAAACATAAAACTGAGTAGCCTATTTATCAAAAAAAAAATAAAAAAAATAAATCAATTCAAATTAATTTTAATATCTAAACAATGAATTTTCTGGCACTAATTGCTACTTAAATTTGTTGTTAAATACTTTTTTTTGGGCAACACTACGCAAACATTTTGCATATAAAGCTGCAGACGACAATTTTTGTTGGTAGCTGACAGAGTTGCCAACTTTGCAGTTTATCAGCAAGCTCAAGTCAAGTCAATTTATTTTGTTTTAACAGCACCATATATTAACAAACAAGCAGAGTAAATGTAATTGTCAAAACAATGCATTGTACAACTGTTGGTTAGATTATGGCGCAATCAGGATGGTAGCGAAAGACCATAAGCAATCATATAGTCAGCCACCACCCCATCACAGTAAATCTAACTACACATTCATACACACTAGTGTACAGAGGCAGGCACACTACTTCAATGAATAAAAGGGTTCGCCACTGATATTGAAAAACAACTGCTGTTGATTTGAATCTGCATTCTCAACCTGAGTAAGCCGAGGATGAAAATTCAAACCAGCGACCAAAAATTAACCAACGACCAATATGTGATTATGTGCTAGAATAGGCTACAGCACTTGCGAAAGTTTTCCTGAAATAATGAAAGTGGATAAACGTGAATACCTCCACTGAATTGCAACAATTATTATGTAAAACATACAAAAGCAGGACAATCTGATACTACTGTAGAGAACAAAGATTAAAAAGTACGATACGATGATATACTGTAAAGGTAAGTTATCCTTTGTATTGAGCACTTAACCCTTTTTCCTGTGACGTTTTTTGGCCAGTTGACCTGCGGACGGGGGGGGGGTCGGCTCGACACTAGCACTTTGAGCTCGTGTAACTCAAAAATTACGCAAGATAGATCAATCAAATTTTCACATGATGCAGATAATTTATCTGACAACACAGCATCGAAACTCTTTTGCAATTTGTTCAACAGCACAAGTTGAGAAATCAAATAATTTGATGGTTGGTCATATTTTTTTTATTTGACTTGAGAAATCGCTTCTTAATTAACCTATAATTGAGTGTGACGGGTTAATTCCATTGTGTACCATTTTAATCTTTTACGCGGAGACGTCGTCCACGCTTCAATGAAATCGTAATTGGCGTCCACTAACGTTTGCTTGTTGTTTTGCCGGAGGCATTGTAAAATAATTTTGCTTTGTTTCAACATTTGCAGAGAATGAGACAAAATCACCGCAAAAAAAAACTATTTCAAGTTCTTTTTGAGTCACATGTTTATAGTCTACACTTTTTCAAACGTACTGTCATTACTTGATATTAAAACTAAACCAAGCAAATTTTTTTCACATTCACAGTGTCGAATTTGGTTATGCATGATAAAGAAACACACTTTGTATTTCACAGCACATCTCAGGGAGCTATTTATCCGTTTTTAACATTGTTTCAACGTCTAAAGACGTTGAATAGATGTAAAAAGTGTCTGATTTGCTGTCTGGGTAGCGGTTGAATACAGAAAAGTAAGGTAGCCTAATGGTGTCACGTGGTATTTGAACAACAACCTATCCAAAGGTAGTGACTTGCTTCGATAGGAGCTCGTGCCATTTTTGGCCATCATGCACTCCAAAAACAAAGAGCGTCTAAAACTCCTGACTAGAGATGTAAATGCAAAAAAAACGAACCGTTTTTTTTTAAAAAAAACGTGTTTTTTTTCAAAAAAAACTTGAGCCAAAAAAAACACTCGTTTTTTGGTTTTTTTGGTTTTTTTTGTTTTTTTTCATATTTTTCTGGAAAAGTTGCAATTTTTTTGCAATTTACAGCTTAGTTTCATTATAGTGCTCTTGAAAAACATTAAATTACTAAAAATAGTTTTATTGGTGTGCTGAAATTCCTAAGTGTTTGTGTTTGGCAGCATATGTTCTTGCATAGTCCTATGAGGACCTATGTTGTTTCGCTTTCTTCTTCATTCTGTGGCATGTTTGTGGCAGTAGACCTGACAAACATTGAATTAATGAAATTTGATACATGACATAATGTAGATGAGTTAATTTCTTTTTCCTTTTATGGAAGTTAGCCTATGATGTTAGTATACTGTGGTACTGGTTATTCTTGTACACACTCAATGGGTTGACGAAATTTTGACAAAACAAGGTGGCAGTATTCAGTACACACATTTACCTTGTTTGTGGACGTGGTAATTTACTAATGCAAGCTATTGCCAATAGCTTGTTTAAACATGTTTTGTAACTGATAGCTTGCCAACGATGTATATGCTTTATAAATGTTGAAACAGAAGTATTCTTTTCGTGTGTTGTAAGATCTTGGATTGGACACTTCGTCATTGATGCTTCTTGCAGATTATTCGGGACATATAATGCAAGAGACCTTATCACTGATATTTTTAGCTGTCAAAAGTTAGTGCATTTGTCAGAAAAGGTTTAGGTTAATGTTCCTTTCAAATGCCCACCACCCATGTTGACTATTGCTAGTAACTACCATTCTACCAACCTTGAATGAAGAAGTTTTTCCTTTAAAGTGGAGTTTTTCAGCACTGCTCAGTGCTCAGTGTTCACATAGTGAATAAATGCTTTATAATGCTTTTCCTGACAAGAATAAAGTTTTACCCATATTCCCACAATGCAGGATAAAGATACAAAACAAACATCAAAGATGAAAACTTATTTTATTTGAGAACTAGGACTACTGTTTTTTGAGATAAAAAGAAATTGACCTCTTGTCGTTACGCACCAATAAAACCATGATGCAAACTTTAATTTTTTTTATTGGGCAGAGGAAAGATTGACGAAAAGTTAGGCAAAAACAAAAAAAGTGCTAAAGTCTCAAATTTCTGCAAACTAGTTCAAATTGGATGATTAAGTGCAACCAATAACCATACTTCTTTTAAACATGTCTATGACAGCACAATGGTGTGATTAAGGGAAAACAAACATGACTATGACGTCACAAAGGATTATTGAATCTCTTCAGGGAAAATAAAAAAACATCAAAACGTTTCCATCTTTCACTACATTTAAATGTGATTTGGGCTAAAAGTTGGGACTTTAGCACTACACTGCTTTTGCCAAACTTGTCATCAATCTTTCTTCTACCCAATTATTATTTTTTTTAATTTACGCACCATGGTTTTATTGGTACGTAACGACAAGAGGTTAATTTCTTTTTAGCTCAAAAAGTAGTAGCCAAAACTTGTTTTAATATTCATAAACAGATAGCCCACCCCATAAAACATAGGGGTAGAGCTAAAACTTATGTAAATATGTTGAGCGGTTCTTGAGATATGGCCGTTTTTCTATTGCTCCGTATCTATAAAGCCACTTAGTGGCTAAGGTTATTTCACTTATAACTCGAGAACCGCTTGTGTGATTTTCATCACGTTTGCACCAAATGCACATCAACTGGAACAATCTCTTGACGTTGTACTGGTAATGGTGTGGTGTGCTGGTGAAAAGTGCCTTTGTGAAGTAGAGAAACAGGACCCTGACCACCTGGTCTTAACGTAACATGCCCATTAACCAAAATCCCAGGTGGCTTCGAAACTGTACACGAGTGTGGTACTGCATTGAACAACTGGCTGAACCAAATTACAGACAATACTGGAGATGTGCCAACCATAGGACACTGTGTTACTATTTGAGACGATGAGAAACCTTTATGGCTCGTGTGTTGAGACTTGAGAGACATATTGTCTCATTTGAAAGATGTTATACGAGTTATGAGACTATTTTTTTGTTGAAAGAGACGCTATTGCAATGAGTTTACCCTAATTGCTGCATATTGTGACATTTAATAAAAAAATAGGTAAAAAAAACAAAAAAAACGAATAAAAAACAAAAAAAACGATAAAAAACAAAAAAAACAAGCTCGTTTTTTTTAAAAACAAAAAAAACCGTTTTTTTACATCTCTACTCCTGACTGATGAACTATGTTACGATGCATTACAAAAGTGATATGTTTCAATACTTACCAACAATGATCACTTTGAATGAAACAATTTTGCAAACAGTTGTGATAAAATGTAGTGATAATAATCGTTTAGTCAACGTGTGTTGGTAGGGTATAGAAGAGGTCGTTTGCACATTGCCAAATGGAACTCCCGTTCTGCGTGACAAACTCAAAGTCGTGGCCTAACGATACGAAAAATAGATACATTTAGCAAGACATCAAATCTTGCAAAAAAAAACTTTTTCAGGCTGAGTGCTATTGTCGTACAAAAACAAAAAATCACTAAAGTTTTGACTTTTTCCTTGGGCAAAATTAAAGGTTGATATTTTAAAAATGCACGTTTGTGTCTAAATGATTGAAATGTTTTTTTTCATTTTGTTAACTAGATTTGCAAGATAACGTTTTCTACATTTTTTTTAATAATTTGTTGGACATGCATTTTGTGTCGTTATTTATTACGCATTAGAAGATTTCTTTCTTTTCAAATGTTGAAATAGCATTTTAGATGCAGTTTGCGGTTGATGGCGTTACTGCAAAAGCCATCTTTTGTAATTGACACACACCCAAAAACAAAAGGCGCATAAGCCATCTTTTGTAATTGACACACACCCAAAAACAAAAGGCGCATAAACTACTGCTGGCTGATAGACCACGTCACAATACATCATAGCGATGTTTTTCCGAACCAAAGACTCAGAAAACCAATTTTGTTGTATGTTAGTTTAGACGTCTGCAGACGTTGAACCAATGACAAAAAGTGATTGCTGATTTCAAACAAAGTGATTGCTGTTCCCAATGTGTAAACAATTTGATAAAAAGTAATCAAGTTTTGGCCACAGCTTTCTGGTCCGTATAGGCTACTATGTTTATGGTCAATCAACTCACGTTGCAAATAACTTATCGAGTCGACATTCCTAGGTAGGCTCACACTGAAGTTGTTTTGTGTAAAGTCTTGCTTGTGAAAAAATCGAAGTAAAAACACAAAAATAAAGTAAGTTATATTTACAAAGTATTATATTCTTGAATGAACCATAGTTTCAAAAAAAAAATAATTTGAACAGGTTTCATCTGATAAAAAATATAATTGATATCATCGCGAAGGATCTAACAGCTGCGAAAATCACTTCGAGCATTTCTTTGTGGTGATTTTCATTATGCAAACCAAGGTGAACCTCAATATACATATTTTTAAGGCAAACGATAAAAATCGTTCTTTCTTTTTTTCTAATTAGTTTGATGAGACGAGGAAACGATCCGTATAAACAATAATTCAATTCAACATATTTCCCTTCTTTTGTCAGATATGCATTTTGTGTAACAATGTTTTAGAAAAATTGCTGAGTATGGTGTAGCGTTTGAGATGCAGTCAGAGAATGCAACTTCATGGTTGAAGGCGTTATTACAAAAGCCAATCTTTTGTTACGGAAATGTATTCTAAAACAAAAAGGCACAAAAGCGGCTGACTGATAGATTGCGTTACAATACGTTACAAAAACGAGGCATTGATTTCAGATTCTTTCAACCCAACAAACAACTTTGCTCCAAATGACACAAACGTCCAAATTTATGGAGAAAAATATATAGGTCTACACCGTTTTGTGAAAGTAAGCTTTTGAAGACCAACATTTGAATGAAAAGTTTGAATTTGTTGAGTTGGTCCTAATAGTGTTTCTGCTAAGATATATCCAAACTTTTAAATCCTCGTAGAGAAAAAATAATTTTGCAATCTCTCAAGCAACTGCAAAATTGCCATTTAAGTAAAGATTCAGTGCTGATACAATATGCACAATGTTTGTCAAAGCACAATAATTTAGCTGCGCGTGTTTTTCCACAAAAGCCAAGCAGTTTAGATAGTCTGTGTCAAGTTCTTTTCAGTATCCATCAATCTCTCGTTTTCATAAAACATTTTCACAACATCCAAAAATATTCATGTGAATATAAGTATACAGGTACATGCAAAAGTTTATTGGCGGGACAAGAACGCACTCTTTGCTTTCCGACAAGAAATCAAGAAACTTACCACATCAGTGATCAGTCTGTTTATTTTATGAGATAAACAGAGTTTTGTCAAGAATTTTCCTACTGCTTCTTGTTATAAGTTAGAAACAAAATGTATTGGCCATAGAAAACAACGTAAAATTACGTTTTTTTCAGCATAGCTTATCGGATGCTCTCTGATAATTTCAAAGAAACTCAGATGTAATTAAAAGATTAATCAAAGCAACTCAAAACTCGAGTTTGCAAACAAAAGGCGGAATCATTACGGTTGAATGCTTTACAACAAAGCTAACTCATGAGATACCTGCGTCGCAGACCACGCACGGCGGCGCTCAGTAATCCTATTAATCCGTATAATTTGAAAACAAAAGGGCTGGCTAGTAGCTAGCTAAAATATCAGAGTATCAGAGTATGACAATAGCAACGTCATTTAAAGTGGAATAAATACTTGAATAATTTTTAGGAAAAGTCAAGAAATTTCAAAGCTGTGGATCGCGTAGTTCTTTAATGATATTGCTTTGAAAAGTACCACGTCCCTACCGACCTCCCCCCCCCCACAGGAAATAGGGTTAAGGTACGCATGTATATTCATGTAACAGTTGGTTTTTGACATTTTTCTGAAAGCGATGGAATGGTAAATCTTTTGTCGTGTGAAATGTCACTCCACACTTGCACACACAAGAAATGGAGTGTTTTTGTACCAAAGTTTGTTTCAAACCTGGGAAGAAAAAATCTGGTTTTAGCCTTATGTCTTGTACCATATGGATGTATGTCGTCTAGTTTAACAAAGTAGCCAGAGAAACATGCTGGCAAAAAAATATTTTCGTACTTGAACATGAACTGTGCATATGTCAGCTTTTCAAGATCACTCACTTTTAATACTTGAAATTTGCTGTACATGAAGGTCGTCGAGGTTTTCCTGTCACCAAACAAGCACGCTCTAATACTGTAAATTTGTTCTGAATTACTTCCACCTTGTGTACTAACGTTTTGTTGGCCCTACCCCAATTAATTATCGAATATTGAAGATGTGATTGAAATAATGAAAAGTATATTAACTGTAATGTGGATAATGAGACATAGTATTTGGTTTTGTAAGCAATGCCACATACATACATACGTTTCAAACTCGCGTTTTTAAGTGTACGCGTATTTTTTGCAACTTACAAGTTGTTTGTCATTTTCAATTTATTTTTGATAAAACCTGAATTTTTGTGTGTTTTTTTTCAACTAGTTTAGTTTCACATTCAGTTTAGTTTCCACATTTTAGTGTTTTTTGTTTTAATTTATTTGTCTAACTCAAATTTATTTGGCAACTTCGTAAAAAAACTCTCGCCCAAATCAGCAGGCGACCGGCGACAGCCATTTTGTTTTTAGTCGTAGGTGAGAAAAAAGAACTTTGATTCAATTGCAGCAAGAAATAGTTGGTTCAGCTCTCAATTCTGTCATTATTCTGCTTGGTTTCATCAGACAAATGTTTTAAAGTTTGTTTCTGTCCGTGTCTTCTGAATTTGAAGAAAGCATCAGTTTCGATTGAACTGCAGCAAGAAATGACTGATTGGAAAATTTTCATGATCAAGTTCTGAAGTTGCTTTGAAGATTTATTGAAAAATAAATCAAAGTTTATTATAATTTGCAAGATCTGGTTAGTTTAATGTTTTAACAAAAGTTTAGTTTCCACCTGTAAAGCTGGACTAAGCATTTTATCCTAATTTGGTAAAACTTCGAAGCTGTTGAAGACAAAAATTGTGATTTTGTGACTAGCTAACAAAAGTCTAGTCAGGTTATTTTCAAACTAGAACTTTGGCTCAAACCTGAAAGTTTTATTCAAAATAATTTGTTTATATTTTTGTTTGTTATACAGTATAAAGAAATTGATGTTTTTTTCTTTAGTAAACAACTTGTGTTCAATGTTTTAATATTTTATGGTTAAAACCAAACTGTGGTTTTAGACTACAACCTGTTTAGCGAGTTAATCTTGATTGATGTTATTCCTGCATTGTTAGATCACAAAGATCGTCGCTCCATCGCCATCACAAAGATTCTGCGGGAAGGCAACGACTTGGAAGTGATAGTCACAGCAGGAAGTCATTTTGATGGAGGAAGGATACGGATGAAATCCTCCGACACTCAGAATGACATTCATGCGGTGACGTCATTCCTCAAGTCGATGCCGATGCGGATCGGAATCCTTAATCTGTCCACATGCAAAATTAATTCCCATCAATTCCGTCCATTGAAGGAGGCGATCAAATCGATGCCTGGATCCGTAAGTCATGTTTAACTTTTACAATCAACGTTTACATTGATTCATGGTCAGTTGTTAAGTCGATTCAACGTCGCATTACGTTGTTTTAATGTCTGAGTTTCACAAAGTAAGTTCGAGTTTCCAATTTTAATCATTTTCTAACAATTTTTGTAAACATAAAATAAATAAACAAAAAGTCATAACACAAATAAATTGTTTATGTTCAATTGTTGAATCATAATTAATTTGTGTTTAGATTGTTCGGCTGAATCTTTATGGCAACTTCTTATCTGTCGATGACGCCATCGAGGTGTTGCACAAAGTTGACGGTGAAGTTTGGATGGTGGGATCCCTCGATGATAGAGATAGGCAGAGGTGGAGAGATCCGAACATAGAGGAAAGATCCAAGCTACAAGAAGCACTGGATCAGTCGGACAATAAAGTGAGAGTTGTTTGCATTGCATCAACGTTATAGCAAAAATTGTGTCAACATTAAATCAACATCAATTATTTGCTTTTTCTTTTACAGAAGTTGAAGATCAATATTGATGGCCTCGATTACATCACGCACAAGGATCAATGATGTTTTTATTTATTTGTTGGTGTTTATAATAAAATTATGTTATTCAGTGATTTTGTTTGCTTGAGTTAAAAATACAACAACAAACTGCTTGTTTACATCAGATGACATAATATCAACAAAAATGTTTATAATATTATCAAACCAATGTTTGTTTATTTTCTTCAACTTGAGGTCGATAAACATCTACAAAAGTTAGTTTGTTTCTTAAACTTAATAATTTTTATGAAATAATTTTAATTAAGTTATTTGTTAACGGTGTTGCCAGATTAGAAAATTATTATATGTAAATTCAATAGACAATTTGAGTCTGAGATTTGAAATAGTGCCGGCCCTTAGGGGCAAAAATGAGCATCTTCAGGCTAAACGTGTTACACGTTGTTTTTTTTGTAGTTGATGAATTTAACTTCAATTTTAGTTGGTGCCACAACTTTTTGAGTCACGTGATCACCCCCAAGTCGGGGAATCCCCCCAAATCAATTTTGGGCTCTTTTTACAGCATTTCTTAGCAATTAGATACGTTATTTTTTTTTATTTGGACTGACTGCCACTACAAAATACACAAGATGAAAATCCCACAAAATTATGTTACTAATGATGTCATAACATTAATTTTTTGCTTGTTTTTTTCTTATTGTAGTCGCTTGTTTGTTGTTGGTGTTGCATTTTGGTTACAACAATTTACCAATGCTAAAATAATTCCTTCTTCAAATATGACGTCAGCATTGCATCATAAATGACGTCATAATTTTGTTTTGTGATTTTTTTTTATGTTTTTCTTATAGGTTAGTAGGCCATAGTAGTGAGGCAATAACTAATACTTTATACAGGTTGATTAGTGATAGGCCTATCATGATTCATGAATATTGATCTCCAAAAAAACTACTCATCATTGGCGTATGAGCAGATCTTTCAAGGCTAGATTGGAGGGCAGGAAATCATCAGCTACTCAACAGTCTCGTCGTCCAGGACCCTCAGACCATAGCCGTACGAGACTAAACCATTTTGGAGGGGCAGAACGTAAATTTTCCCAAATCTACACGCTTTTATAGAAATTACCCAAAATGTATGCGGTGCATGATAACAGTGAAAAACTAACATAACAAGATCACCAGCTAGGTAGAATTTCCTACCAAAGTAATCAAGATAGAACAACTGAATTCATCTTTGAAGATACCTTGCTTGTGCATTGCTTGATGCTTCTGCACTTTGGCATGGTAGGTATAGGAGTAACAAATATTGTTTTTTTTCACATCTCAAATAAAAACAACCCCACTTAAATATTCTGTATAAAAAGTATATAATGGTAGACTACTGGTTAAAATTAGACCTATATAGACCAAGTGCACTGATTAATAGACCTTAAAGTTGAAACAATGGAGCCTGTCTGCAGTTATATGATTTCACAAATCATATCAGGAAAATCAGCAACAGGAAATATATTAGTATCATACTTACCAAAATGTACTGTATAATATTGTTGTTTGTATTTACTGCAGGAATACATACATGAATCCTTGAGAATTGCAGGCAAGAAAATATACCCACCTAATTTTCTAATATTACACCCAACATTCTCTGAAAGGAAATTTTGAAATTGAGTAGGCCTATATTTGTAATTGGACAATAAAACCCAAGATTGCACATTTTACTTTAGATTCCAGGATGTCTCACCTTAGTTAAGCATATTTTGGAATGAAACCACGGTCTGAAAGCAGAGTGCTCGGCTTGAGACTTGGCCAAGTTCAACAACAGAGCAACCCTTGCATGATGCTTAAGGCAACAGCCTTGAGACACACAAAGAAACTGACTATCTTGCTGATGATTAATTGTACAATTTTTGAATATATTTTATAGATCGCTACGCAGTACACACATAAATAATCCTCCAACTGGTGTGACGGACCTCAGACAGCAATGCAAAAACATAAGGTGTGGCCATGAAATTAGTAAACATTGATCAAAAGAAATATGCACTGAAATTTACCACTTTACTGTACTGTACAGAATAATAATGCAAATCACCAGCTTGGTTTTAAGAACTACTTCGTTGGTTTAAAAGTATATGTAATTATCTTTGTATTGAAATAATGTAAAAAAACTGAAAGTAGCATAAACACTTCAAAATACAGTGGATCATCAAGTAATGCTTATCCTCAGCGCCTGGCAATACCAACATAAGTCTCCTACAAGTCAGCAGTTGTGAACTGAGCTTTGAGATTATATATTTCAGCAGTAGCATTTTAAATGTTGGTGAAATTAACATGACACAGTTGCATAAACAAACTAAATATTTTATTTTTATTTTGAGGCGCAACTGCATCATTTTAATTTGGGTAGTTTTATAAAAGTAACCAAACAAACCTAAGCAACACCACAACATTAACATTACATTTAACAGATATAACATTTTTTTGTTCAATGTTGTGGTTTGCTTAGCTATGTCCGTTTATGATTGAAAAAGTACTGTAACCTCTCCACCCGAATTGTTGTAAAAAAGTATAGCCTATTCACCAGATTTATATAAATTCATATTTTGTAGTTGCCCAAATCAAGATGATGGATTTATGAATATTATGAAAAAAATTAAAGGCTTTGTAAATTTTGATGCCGAGGCAACTGCATCATGCCAATTTGGGCAGTTTTATAAATAGACTATGATCAAATAATTTCATTTTTTGTTGTTGCCCAAATCTAAACGATACAGTTATGTAGCCTAAATGGGAAAAATTAATGAATTTGTTCATTTTGGGGAAACTGTCTCACGCTAATTTGGGCAGTTGCATAAACAGACTACGGTAATCAGTTTCATCAGATAATTTCATGTTTTTAGCTGCCCAAATCAACACGATGCATTTGTGAAAATGAATAAAATTAGCTATATAGCAAATTTTTCGTTTTGATTTGGGTATTTTCACAAAAGTATTTGATAAAACTACCATTCAACGGTATTTGATAAAACTACCATTCAAATATTTCTGAAAGTTCCTTGGTTTCGTATTATCTGAATTTTCACAAAAGTATTAGAGACATATTTTGGCGGCTGCCCAAATTAGCATGGTGCAGTTGGTTAAATGCATTTCTAACTACAGTTTGGTCACCATGCAATACAATACATTAATACGGGTGTGCCAAATGAAAATTTTGCGGCACATTTCTTGTGCAAATAAGAGACTGTACTTAGTTTGATAGGTAAAAGATATTAATTTATAGTTTTTCTTAATTCATGCAATTTTTTATCTTTTCTTATAGCAATTTTTGCCCTAATAATTGTGAGATTTTTCTCGAATTCGCGACGTTCGGCTGCCCCCCCCTCTCTGCCCCCCTGGCTCGTACGGCTATGCCTCAGACCATGTGGGTTAGGCCAGGGATCCTCAAATAGTGGGTCTTACGTCTATCGTCCATCCACAGTGGGTCCTACGTCCCTACGTCCATCCACAGTGGGTCGCAAAACGGTTTAACTTATTATAAATATAACTTGTATGGCAAAAATAAATGCAATCATATACTCTTTGATGTGCTGAGTTTCGTACAATTTTGTACAAGAAAATTTATACTTTCGATTGTAGTAGGCCTACAGTAGTCCCTGCTTATTAAGCCACGGTTATAAATCCTAGAAGACACCTTGAGCCAGGACATGAAAACTATCTCAACTTATCTCCAGAACTGGCGGCTGAAACTCAGCGAAACCAAAACTGTGGCAGCAGCTTTCCACCTACACAATCGGGAAGCTGATCGTGTGCTACATGTTCAGAAAATGGAAAACATGTGTTCTTCTGTCCCGAACCAACCAAAATATCTTATGATGACACCAGACAGATCGCTTACATACCACTACCATTTGGTGTCACTGCGCAAGAAACTAATATCCTGCGCTGCGTTACTCAAGCGCCTGGCAGGCTCCAGCTGGGAGGGGGGCGAGGGCTGACACTTTGCGTATAGCAGCCTTAGCCCTTGTCTACTCTTCAGCAGAGTACTGTGCTGTTTGTGCACCTGTTTGGTGCAGCAGTGCTCACTGCCATAATATCGACCAGCCGCTCTACTTCTGATCAACGAAGCTGATGAACAAGACATCTGTGCGACTACTTGGGCGGACCATAAATGGAATTCTCAATGGAAATCAAGTACCACCAGACTCCACTCGTTCATCTCCGACGACGACACATGCCCCATCGGCCTGACACTACAAAAACAGGCATGGGTGCGCCTCAACCGTCTCCGTACGGGCGTCGGGCTTTTCCGCTCAATCATGCACCAATGGGGAATGGCCTCTTCCTCCTTCTTTAAATGTGGTGCTGAAGAACAGACCACATCATCAATGACTGTGTCACAATCAATGTGCGGGGCCTCGCGTCTGGCTGCTTTGCGTCTTGACAGAATGTGCTGTTTTCATTATGGAATTCTGGTGCGGTGTGTTATTATCGGTTATGACCTGAAGTAACCTTTGTATGAGAAATCTGTATTATGTAACGTATTTCTAGAATCGTCTGTAAGCATGCAATTCTGGAATGTTCTGTTGTTTTTCATGATTTCTGAGCGTCGTTTGTCATGACGTCATAAGGTTGTTTATCAGTAAATGTCCGATTGCGAAATAACTATTATGTAAGGATCTTCTACTCCTACGTGACATTCTTTAAACCTGGTGTTCATGCCGCTCAATGCTACGTGACCGAACGATGAGTTCGTGTGATGCAACATTACGTAACCTTCTCGAAGTTACTAGACCGAACAAACCTTTTATAAATAGTGGTGTAATTTGCGTAATGATTTATTATGATGATTATTATTGAGTTGGTTATAAGAGTTGTGTTATGAGTTGTGGATTATGACGTCATGACAAAAGACGCTCAGAAATCATGAAAAACAACAGAACATTCCAGAATTGCATGCTTACAGACGATTCTAGAAATACGTTACATAATACAGATTTCTCATACAAAGGTTACTTCAGGTCATAACCGATAATAACACACCGCACCAGAATTCCATAATGAAAACAGCACATTCTGTCAAGACGCAAAGCAGCCAGACGCGAGGCCCCGCACATTGATTGTGACAGACTGTATCATCTTCAAGCCACCGAACGGAGTGGAAGGTCTAAACATCATAGATGATGAAATCAAAGATTGGCTTATGTCTAGTAGCCTTCTAGTTACTAGTCTAAGAACATCGTGCGTCTGGTGTGCTAAAAGAATGGACCCTCTTCCTCAGAGGCTTAAACGACGACGAAGCGCATGGTTAATAAGTCCACCCACTTATTAAGCACAATTTGGTCCATTCCGGAATTACTGAAGGTATAAAAGTGGTAGAAAATTGTCCCCCGCTTAATAAGCCCAAAATTGTCCGGTCCCAATGTGGGCTTTGTTATAGTCGTCATTTTATTTACGTTGATTTTATGTAAGTTGTGACCTGCCTCACTACATAACAACATTCAGCGTTTTCTGGTACAGACGTTGGAATTGATTACCACCACACAACGCGTGTAATCAATTAAGCGTTCTGTACCACGTTCCTTAGTTGATTGTTTCGCGTTTCTTTCTTACTGTATATTGCGTTGCTTTGATACACTGAATCAGTAAGTAACCAAACCAGCTCAGTGGCCGAGTGGTTTCGTCTTTGGCCCTGGTGCTGGTAGATCTTAGATCGATTCCAGGTCCGGTCAAACCGAAGACTTTAAAAACGGTACCGATTGTGTTCTATCCTGCATAGCGCAGTGAGAATGAGTCGGGTGATAATGTGATAACATCGTAAACCTGATATAAATTAAAAATGAGCCCTGTCGCTAAAAGACCTTAGCTGTTGTAGAGCGACAATAAATAAAACCATAACATTATTATTATTATTATTAAGTAACCAGCTCAGTGACCGAGTGGTTTCGTCTTCGGCTCTGGTGTTGGTGGATCTGAGATCGATTCCAGGTCCGGTCAAACCGAAGACTTTAAAAACGGTACCGATTGTGTTCTATCCTGCATAGCGCAGTGAGAATGAGTCGGGTGATAATGTGATAACATCGTAAACCTGATATAAATTAAAAATGAGCCCTGTCGCTAAAAGACCTTAGCTGTTGTAGAGCGACAATAAATAAAACCATAACATTATTATTATTAGTAAGTAACAAGAGGTAAATGGTTTTCTCACTTGGTTGGCTGCTACTGTTATTATTGCTTATTTTATACTAAACGTCTGGAAATACAGCAGACATTTAACTGGCGTCGCCGGCAGGATCTTTACAGAATTTCTACAGGATTTTAGAAGCATGGAGAAACTGATCGAAGTTCTGCAACAACAAATTGCCAACCAAGAACGCCAGACGAAGGAGCAAATTGCCAAACAAGAACAACGTCACCGAGAACAAGAACAACGTCACCAAGACCAGACGAAACTTCTCATGGAGCAACTACGAGAAATGCGAGCCCAAAGTTCAAGACCACAACCAACAACTTCGTACTTCGTTTACCTAAGTTCGTAACGTTCGATGCCACCACTGAACTGTGGGCAGACTATTGGAAGAGGTTTAACACCTTTGTAGTAGCACATTCAGTCGCACAAGACAAAATGCCGCAGGTTTTTCTCACTAATCAATCACCTACTATCTACAAAATGTTAACAAATTTGGCTGCGCAGGAAACAAGCCCAAAAGAAGTCAATGATCTCACCATGACGGAAATTACAAATTACATGGCTCAACAATTCGACCCAACACGCTTCATCGTGAGAGAGCGATTATACAGGTACTTTCTTTTCTTCTAAAAATAAAAAATGCTATCGCTGTGGTAATTCCAACCACAACGCCAATGACTGTATAGGTTTAAGAAAGCCACCTGCCATTTCTGCAATATTACGGGACACTTACAGAGTGTTTGTCGAAAGAAAGCTAGACAGTTTAAACCTTCTAAGGTAAATTGTATCGAGGAAATTAACATGCTCTCTAGTTCTTGCAGAAAACCTCGAAATTCAAAGTTGGAAGTACCGATCTCCATTAATTCGGTAACCACACACTTAGAACTGGACACTTCTACAAATGGAAATTTCCTTTCCAGCGACGTCTGGACTCGGGTAGGCGCACCTCAATTGCAAGCACCAGTGTCGCAGTTCCAATCTGCTACCAAGCATCTAGTACCAATCACGGGTTCTTTCACGGCCCAGGTAACTTGTCCTTCCACGGGAAGGTCAGATAATATTCCTTGTGTAGTCACGACAGTCAAAGGACTAAACTTGCTAGGTCGTGATGCAATCTCGTCTTTAGGAATTTCTATCGATAAATTCCTTCTGTCTTACTATTCTACTTTACAGAGTATCCAGTCATGCGACAAGCCTGATAAGAGTCTGGAGAAAGCATGCTCCCTCTTAAGTGACGAGTTCAAAGATGTTTTTAAGCCTGAACTCGGGTGCTTACGAGATTATGAACTAGACATAGATTTTAAGTCTGATGCTAAACCTGTTTTTCTCAAACCTAGGCCTGTACCTTTCGCGCTAAAGGAGGACTTAGCACAAGCGTATGATTCGGGCATTGCACGTGGTGTATGGACACCAGTTCAGTTTTGCGATTGGGGCACACCAGTTGTTCCAGTCCGTAAGCCTTCAAACTCTTCAGAAGCGAAGGCCAAGTTACACATATGTGGCGATTATTCAGTCACGGTGAACCCTTCCCTGGAGACCCATCGTCACCGTTACCCTTACCAGAAGACTTAATGCAAAAGTTGGGTGGTGGGTATGGTTTCAGCAAGATAGACTTGGCTGATGCCTACAATCAGATCCGAGTTGGTCCTGACAGTCGAAAACGACTCGCATTAAGCACTCACCGTGGCGTACTTTTACAAAATGTTTTACCTTTTGGCATATCTTCTGCTCCAGGTTATTTTCAGAAGATCATGGACGACCTTACAGCCGAATTTCCAGGGGTCGCAGTCTACCTAGACGACATTCTTGTCAGTGGCACTACTGCTAAGGAGCATCTCCAGAATCTTAGACGCCTCCTCGATCCACTTCACTCAAAAGACCTGAGGTGTAGGAAAGACAAGTGTAAGTTTGCACAACCTCAGGTAAAGTATCTCGGACACATTTTGTCCAGGCAGGGCATCTCCAAAGGTCCTAAGGTAAACGCCATACTGGAGATGTCTGCCCCCACTGACGCATCTTTTCTTCGTTCATTTTTAGGTTCCTTATAATTTTACTCGAAGTTTCTACCGTTGAACGCTTCTATACTGTAGCAGAACCACTATACCATCTCACGAAAAAGGACATTCCTTGGAGATGGGGAAAACAAGAGGAAAACTCTTTTGTTCAGCTGAAGCATTATCTTTCTACTGATGAGGTTCTTACACATTTCAATGCGTCACTTCCGATAGGTATCGCATGTGATGCTTCTAGTGTGGACATCGGTGCTACTTTGTTTCACCGTTACCCAAATGGCACAGAACGGCCTATAGCAAACGTTTCAAAGGTATTAACAGCTTTGCAGAGAAACTATAGTCAAATTCATAAAGAGGCTTTGTCGATAATTTTTGCGCTAAAGAAATTCTATCAATGTCTTTTTGATAAAGCATTCATTTTGGTCACAAATCATAAACCATTGCTTAGTCTTTTGGCCCGACCAAATCGACACCTTCTTCGGCAGCAAATCGTTTGGCTCGTTGGGCACTCTTTTTGTCGCAATTTACATACACTATTGAGTACAGGAAGACGAAGGATCACCAAAACGCTGATGCTTTGAGTCGCTTACCAGCAGGAGGGGATAAAGTCTTCGATGAAGAGGAAAGTGCGGATGACATTGATATCGTCTGCGCTATCGATGCTTTGGATTTGCAGGTCCAGACCCCAAATGCTGCCTCACTACGTAAAGAATCTTCTAAAGATCCTACCATTTCCACGGTAATGCGTTTCATTCATGAAGGATGGCCGGCCAAGTCTTCTCCACAAGACCAGGTCGAACCGTTTCGTAGGTATGCAGACTCTCTTTTTACATGTTATGGATGTCTACTTTACGGTTCCAGAGTGGTCATCCCATCCAAACTTCGTCCTTCCGTCCTTCAATTGTTTCATGAGTTACAACTAGTAGCGTTTGTTTTGGTTAGTGATGTTTCGTGTGTAGCTATGGCGCCATAGTTTATCCAGATCCCAGATCTCTCTATTTTGTTCGCATCTAACTGTTTGATGTCCTTAATTAAATCGACTTGAAAACAAAGTTAAGCGCAATAAATGTAAAGTAATGGATGCTTGCAGTAACATAATCATTGCACCTACTCAAAATTATACAATGAAGGTAGACGTAATGAATTTTGAACTTTCAATATAATTAAACAAAGAAAATGAAGGGGTGTACCAGCAAACATCTATAGGATTGGCCCATGATACAAGAGAAGGATCCCCAGTGGATACAAACTGATATGAATGAGTCAACAAGTGAATAAAAAAATAACAGTTAACCTTTCAAGTACATGTAGCTCCACACAGAGTAAAATTTACATGCCTTTTGACTCTTTTTTATTTCTTTAAAAGTATTATTGACTCAAAAAGAATGTCTAAAAAGACATTACGAAAAGTAATAAAGAAAAGGCATGTAAATTTCACTCTGTGTGGAGCTACATGTACTTGAGAGGTTAACTGTTATTTTTTTATTCACTAATTAAACAAACACTGCTTTAATTCTTCTGTTGTGTGGAATGTTAATTAGCTTTCACGACGGTGATAAAGGGGGGTGGTATATCGTGCAAAAATCCAAGGGCGCTATAATGCGTTGCTACGCCAATGTGTTAACTCACAAGCACTTTCCTGTCAATATTAAGCCAACGTAAATTACCACGCGGAAATTGAATAAAGCACTAAACTGCACCATGCAGAGTTCAAACTTTACCATTGTTGCTGAAATAAAGATAGTTCTAACTCTAACTACTCTAAATATGATGAAAAGTTAGCCCAGAAGGTTTAAAACTAGCACTACGTACCAACACTACAGGGAATGGGATAGAATGGAAAATGGAATGGAATGGAAGACAGATTTTGGGATGGAAGATGGAAAATGTCAAGGATGGAAAGGAATGGAAGATCTTGATGATGGGATGGAAGACAATCTTCCATCATTCCATCCCAATTCCATCATTAACTTTCTAACGCATTGTCAAGACATACATACAAAATATTACGTTGCTTGCTGAAATAATTCGATTTTCGGTTCGTATTTTGTATGGTATCGTGTCGTATCCAGGCTTACACCCGGTGGTTGAAGATTTAGATGGAGTGAACGGGAAGGCAAGGAAGCCAATCTTCGTGTCCACCTTCAGCCATGCCTCTAAGTGTCAATTTTTGTTAAATTTTTAGCTTAAATTTAGCCTATGGATTTTAGGTTTATTTGTGGCATATTCAATGCGGAGATCACACAATGTGAAGATGGAAGAGATTTTTGAGATGGAATGGAAAATGGAATGGAATATTTCTAAAATGGAATGGAGATGGAATGGAAGAAAATCTCAGGATGGAAGATGGAAAAAACGTCTTCCATTCCATCCTATACCCTGCCAACACATTCTTATGTGTACTTTGAATGCTTTGAAGGTGATTATCTTTGACTTTAGTTAAGTTATTGCCAAGGGAAAACAATGGTTGAGATTCCCTCTCTAGGATGTATTGTTTCTATTCTTTGTAAAGACTTGTTACAACTAGTAGCGTTTGTTTTGGTTCGTGATGTTTCATGTGTTGCTATGGCGCCATAGTTTATCCAGAACTCAGATCTGTCTCTTTTGTTCACATCTAACTGTTTGGTGTCCTTAATCAAATCGATTTGAAAACAAAGTTAAGCGCAATCAGAGATCTCTGAAGTACTGATTCTTATTATGAGGTCCCTGAGGTCTTCTGAGGTCCCTGAGCGCAATAAATGTAAAGTAATGGATGCTTGCAGTAACATAATCCTTGAACCTACTCAAAATTATACAATGAAGCTTCATCTTGTTTAAATTTAGCGATTTGAACCCGGTTTGCGATTTTATTACAGACCTTAATAATGCATTTACTTGATTCGGTTAAGTTGTTAAGCTAATGAGATTCACTCCTGCAATCAGTCGTTCCAACCACTAGGGGTGGCTGAGAGGAACGGTTAGAACGGTTAGAGAGGAACTCGACTGAATCTTTTTTCTTCTGGCCATAGGAAAGGGTTTAGACTTAGAGGGAAGGAAAATGTTAGATTTTAGAAGTATGATATGTCTTGTAGCCTACCATTTCTTTAGCTTTCGTCATTATTACCCATCAGGCCTGAGTTGTGGGCCTTTTTGTGCTCCACATGTATGTGCTGTCAATATCGAGCGATATTTTGCCTCAACGCTGGCCCAACAATCAATGTTTGTTGAGTTGTTGTGACACCAGAAAGATCGTTCCTTCTCAACAACTTTAGACCACTTTGACCAAACGCGGTAGGTTTAAAACTGTATATAGGCCAGCAGCGTTCTTCTTCGTGCGCAGCAAGAAACAAATCTATAAAGTGAACTACAATAATCAACACAATGTCTATGATCATGTTATTATCAAATCATTTGTGAATTTTATTGGATTATAGTTTTTAATAGTCAATCAATCATAATTACAACCATGACAATAATTATCATAAATAAATGCTAATGTTGGTAAATAAAAAATACAAGTTTATTAAAACATCCTTCACATATCAATTCTATAACTTAACAGTCAAACAAAACGAAAATAACATTACCACAAAAATTGTTTAAGAACTTTAAGGGTGGTTGGTCCTTATAGTGCAATGAGCATCTACATCTTTTTCGTTAATACTGAAATAAATATTCATGAAAATTCAGAAGTGAGTACAATATAAAGTAAGACTTTTCTCGTAAGAATATGCTAGCTTTTATATTTTACACTAAATTAAAAGTTTATTCATACATAATTAAAGTACACAAAAACTAAATACATAAATTTTACATATTGGTAAAAGAGTAGTAATAACACATATTGAAGCTTAAAAAGCGTCAAGCAATAGCAATGTTGCACAAATCTACTGACACACAGACAAATAGATTCAATCTCTTAAATTAGATGGTTGATTTTATTCACGCTTTTGATTTCCATCAGCATAAAACCAATATATTTCAATTTTTTTAAATTTTACTATGAGAATTATTAATGCAGTTGGTACTTTATTGTCTAACTAAACACAACGAAATAATGACAGTTACTTAGAACAACAAACTAAAAGTTTAAGCTACTTATATGCTGTGTAACTGATTACAAATAGTATAGAACAAGTGTTTGTAAAATTGCAATTATTAATAGAATTTTACTACTAGTATTGATTTATGTTATTAATTAATAGGATAATATCTATATTTTCGAAAGTTGATATTGATCAATGCTTTAGTTTCTTCCACTCATCGAACTTCGCCTTACACTCATCTTTTAACTCCTTTTTCTTGCAATAAACCTCCAACACTACGTCCTGTGATCATGAATTACATCATTTAGTCTTAAAATAAAAAAGCAACAGAAAGCAACAAAAAAGGTAAAAAAAAATAGAGCGACAATAATTAAAACCATAACATTATTATTATTATATGTAAAACTCGCAATCCCACACTAGGACCTTCTTAAAGGAGGTTAGCTCATGATCAAAAAAAAAAAAAAAAAAATTATACTTTCATGATGATGAAATAATTTTATCAAATACATATCATCGTTAATAAGCTGAACTATCGTAAGTCCAAATTTTTCAAAATTGCGTTTTTGATTGACTTGGTATCTTTATAGACAAACAGTTTATTTTGTTAAAACATCGCAACTCCATCTATCTTAGTTTTGATGATACAGAACGATGAACTATAGAGTTACGATAGTTCAGCTTATTAGCGACGATTTACATACCATGAACTTCCTAGGGAGCATATGAAATCTTTCCTCTTTATCCATCGGCCTAGCACACTCTGATTGTTTTTTGGAATAAAACAAGAACTTGTCAACTGGATCCTCATCTTTTCTTCCGTAGTCGAACGTCTTTGCCTATGAACGTATATACATGTCACAAATTCAATTGTTCAGCTGCTTGTGCGTTCAGTCTAGCCCAGTTATGGTGACCTATCATGGTCCTTTTTACTTTATTATGTTATTGTGTGATTTTATTTTGGCAACTTTGGTCAAAGTTCATTTTCAGCTGAGGCATGGCTTATTGCTAGACAAAGGAAAGCTTACTTTATCTGTTTTTGACCTTTATGTATCATAGTTGAGTAAAAGAGTCAATTATTCTGTTATAGTTGAGTAAAAGTGTCGTTTATCCCGTGTCGTCTGTAATAACTAGATAGTAATAACTAGATAGTTATTACTTTACCTTAATTAAGTATTCACCTGACCAGTTAGCCCAGCTCTGCAGTTATAATGAGACTGTAAATAACTACTAATTTTTATCCATTTACTTGGTTAACTAAGAGAACTGGGGTGTGTTATGTATTTTTAACCGCCATTCTTTTTGTTTTTCATGCTCGGATTCTATTTGAATAAGACTTAATTGATGTTGTAAACTGTATTTAATAAAGTGACTAAGGCTACACAAAAAGTGCTTTTCTGCGTATCAGTCCGCGCGCGTTTGTAAATCAGACAAACCGTGACAATACATTACAACTGTCTGAAGTAAATACAAAGTTGACTGCTTTTATCAACTAATGGCCCAATCAAATATTTGGAAATACAACTGTTCAGAGTTTTTCAGTTGTGTTTTTCGTCACCGTCATCATTACCAATATTATCATGCGTCACCTTCAAAATTTGACTGATCGCATTGACTAGTCTTTTTGAATGAATTGAGTAATGGAAAAAAAACTATTGAATGGGCTATTGAACCTACTTCAATCCGGTTTAAACTTAGCGATGTGTTTTATGAGTTTATTTATTTGTTGGGAAATGTCTATAGCGAGAAGATAGATTTGATACAGCCAGGGTCGAATCCTATCAGCAACGTGAGGGCGGAGAGTGTAATGAAGCAAAAGTAATGTAGCAAAGACAATTTTAAACATCTTATACATTACATCAGGCCACATAACACAACTAAATATGACAGCATTAAATAAAGTGATTTTTTATGTTTTTGCCGGACTGGAGGCCCAATCTCCTCTGATCAAAAGAGAGCCTATACCCCACTGGATGTACCTCAGTAACAAACGGTAAAATATAATCAAAAGATCAATGAATCGGCAGGCTTACAGTATTGCTTCATAAAGATATAGCAGTAACTAAACACAATTAATTAGAAGTATAGCATGGTTTGTGTAGCTAATCGGTAACCATGAATTTTAGAAGTAACATAATTTAGGAATCTCTGCCGTTGAAAAGTATTAAAAATTGTTCAATGATCAATGTCTTCCAGCTTAAGAATGCTTGGTTACCTAATCTTGCAACAACATACAAGTTAAGACCGGTGACGTATCTATAGAAAGAAAATTTGAGGAGAACAAA
Source organism: Aplidium turbinatum (assembly GCF_918807975.1). Taxonomy (NCBI): domain Eukaryota; kingdom Metazoa; phylum Chordata; class Ascidiacea; order Aplousobranchia; family Polyclinidae; genus Aplidium; species Aplidium turbinatum. The sequence goes on from NC_137472.1 coordinate 56,124,021, forward strand.
AGAAACTTTTGTGGGTGAAATGTCATTCAACATGAATTACAATGGGATTAAAAATATTAAAATTTATTTTTTGAAGAGGAGATTTCCTTCCCACACTCCTCCAATGCTTACATCCCCAGCTGAAAGACATATTTCAATTCCAACCAGAACATTGATATGTAAGCCTTATGTGGTAAAATATAAATCGTTGGTTTGACAAATGAAAGTTTTTTTTATGACAATGCGTACTCTCATGTGCTGGTTGTTCATCGCTAACAAACGCATTATCGTAATCACAATTTTGTTTAATTCAGTGTTAGAACTGCAGATCAACCGACTTTTTAAAAGTTTAATCCAACAGGCCATAGTCCTAAGAAGGACCGTAAATGTTTCTCTTTAGAGCAGGGTAAGCTTGTTCATAATTAAAAGAGAAAACAAGGACAATTCAGTCAAAGGGGCTCCACTCCACGCCTTTCAGTGCCTTGCGAAAGACTCACCCACAGGCTCTATAGCGGTGTCGAACCTGCGCTCTGTTGAACGTCGACCCAAGGCTCTCACCACTAGGCTATGTAGCCGTTAAGTTAGGTATTGCTACTTTTTAAATTACGTACTTGCAAAATGCAATTGTCTTGAGCCAATTGTCCAAAAATCTTTTTAAAGCTCTTTCTTTCTTCATCCTAAGTATATCCAAGTAACAACGATTAACATTAAAGCAATTAAATACATCGAAGAAAAATTAGCATTGTTTTGTGATTAGCCTAGATAGCAATAACTTACATATCTTATTTAAACCCATTTTTAGTTTTTTTCAGTCACTTATCTCGCATTAGCTACTTAGTTTTACTGTAAAGAACAGCATGCAGATAATATGCATAAACTCAAGTTATAATTTTAATGATTCAGAAAAGTTGAGATTGCCATATAATGTAATAATATTCTTATTTGGTCTAAAAATGCGATGCGCGTTCATCATCAGCGAATATTTACAAACTAAAATAGTTGCCTTAAACATAACCTTTTGATTTCGATACGGTATTCAACGATATGATAATCGGCTTTGGTTTTAGACTTGGCTAGGCTTTTTAGATTGAATAAAGTTTTTCACAAACGGTGTTATATTGTACAGTAGCCTACCTACAAATATACTTTTCAAATATATTGTAGCATACAATCTAAATACATTTCAGCAAAAGCATTTTTAAAACTAACTGTGGTTATTGTTTCAACATCTTTTTAACTGAAATTAATTGAAAATCTGAACTTTTACGCCCAATCGAAAATCGATCTGTTTGCTAATTAGAGTGCTTGTATTTTTTCATTTGTAACAATTCCTTCAATCAACGCGACAAACAACTTAAGAGTTGACAAAAAAATTGTGTTTTTCAAAATATTATCGTAGAAAAATATAAATTCGAGTAATGTAGTTGGGATTATTGTTGACAACTAGATCGTTATGAGAGCTGATGTGTAGCCTAACTCAGTGATTCTCAACGTGGTCCACCAAGAATTTATGTTGGTCCACAGAGAGTTCTATAATTCCTTGATAAAACGTTCTTCAAAATTGTATTAATTACTACAGTAAATTACGTAAGGACTGCATACTAGGGTTATGACTTGGAAAAAAAAATTAAATTTTGTGTGTCCTGTAGTCACAAATGATGAACTTTTACGTCCTGATTTGAAAACTCACAAAAGTTAAGACTGTTTAAACAAAAATCTCCCGCACCAAATTTTTCCAGTTTTCAATGTATGAAGGATGGGCTTTCTTTTGTAGATATTTATAGACTATATATAATATATATATCGACTAATTTGAATTTAACTGACACAATTTCAATTGCGAAGATTGGAAATTTTATTTTGATAAATTGTGATTGCACAGATTAAATTATTCATATCATGAATTACCACAAGTTAAGTGAATCTGTTGAGAAGAATGTGGTATCCTGGACAAAAAATCTTGCTGTAAAGCCAACAAGAAGAAGAAACATGCCAATGATTGAAACCCAGAGTAATTATGTTCGTATTCCCAAAAAGAAAGACATTATAGGGCGATACCACTCACTTTTAGACCAAGCTAAGGACAAGACTACAAGAACGATTCTAATAGCTGATGAATTAATTATTCTCTGGGCAAAATTGAACTTTCCAGCGGTGACAAAGCAAACAATAATGTCAAAGCTACGGAAATTGATGGAGAAACAGGAGAAAAATAGAAAAAGAAAAATGGATTCATTTAAAGATGAAACAGAAAACCTGTTTGACATTACCAAGATAGAAGGAGAGTGGCTGTGCCAAGAAGACAAAAAAACTATATAACCTACAAATTGAATCTAAAGGAAAAATTGGCTATACAACCAACAAAACTACTCCAAAATCGTCAATCCACCCTTCAAAGAGAGTGCGAACATCAAGTGCTTCACATACAAGTACCAATGTGGCTTCACATCATGTCGCACCAAATGAAGAAGATAAGACGACATCAAGTGATGTCGAGAGTTGTACAAGTGATGCAGACAGTACTATGGCAGAATACAGTGACAGTATTACCCAGTCAAAACCAATGTTGCATTTTTCTACATCGCATGCATCAAAATTGGTTATACGGAATTCTCTTTCAACCAACAAAGCAGCAGTTGTCTGTACTAGTCTGGCTGATGATGGAATCAGTGTTCCCACACCATCACAATCCTGGTGTTTGGAGAGCAGTTATAAGAGATGGCAACAATGCAAAGCTAAAATTAAAATCAATTATGAAAGAGGTTTTCTTAATTAATTACGTATTATTTTATTAAGGACTAAGATTGAACACGCCCTTGAGTTTTCTGACCTACGTGCAGTACAGTTTCGACTAGTGGCGTTCATGAGGCGTCAACATAGCAAAGTGGTCCATCGGATATTTTTTTAAAAATATGGTCCATGGGGCAAAAAAGGTTGAGAATCACTGCCCTAACTGGTAGCGCGCTGTAGATGTGAAGAAATTAATTCAAAAATTGCTCGTTACGTTAGACGACTAATTTTGCATGTTTCCAGCAAGTAACGCCGTTCAACAATCACCGAATAAGGAAATCATATTTGACAGCCAACCGCCATTTACAGTTGAGAACGCAAGAAGACTTCTGATGGCATCGCTCAATCCAGGTAAACAGTACTGTTACTTCATGACAGTCCAAGTCACCAACTTACAATGCTTAAATTACATACGGTACATTATAAACCCGTTGTTTAGGCTATACTGTAATATAATAAAAATAATGTTTGTTTTTATATAGCGCTTAATCTATCACAGAATGTGTTGCTCCTCAGCTCTTGGAAAAGGCGACAGTGTCAATGCAGCCGTATGGAAGCGCAACTGAGTACATTATCACCCGAATCCATTCCATTGTTCAGTGTTAAGCAGGATTAGATTCAGTACCATTTTTAAAAAGTCTTTAGTATAAACCGACAGGGTATCGAATCCATGCCTACTGATTCAGAGGCGGAGGCACTAACCATTAAGCCACTGAGCCGGTTTAGAAAAGCAAGAAAATTTAAACTTACTTTCCATTTTTTTATTTTTTCTTGTACAGTTTTAGCTTTGGGAATATTTTTGCCAGCGTATTTAATTTCAACACATCTGTGAAGAGTAGCCACGTCTTGTGGAACAATTTTGTTTCCAAGCCAGATGTAGTAGTCGTGCTTGGAAACTCGATTCAGGATTTCTCGAGCCTTTTTCATGTTTCCCATTTCTCTTTCAGTCGCATTGTCAGAGTCATTTGAATGACAAATCTGTTCAATTATCTATAATAATAATAAAATGATGATAATCATGATAATAATCATAGAAGTAATAATACTAATAATAAAATAAATTACTAATACAGGAGATTTAAAGCTAACCCCATGTTATCTTTCCATTGTTTATCAGATTCCGCCATCAAATTCAATAATAAAAAATAATTTTAAACAACTTCTGTTTTTTTTTGCGTTCTTTTGTTTGAAGGTAGAAAACAAAAACGTTATTTGAAATTCATCATAAAAGTTGCTCAAGGTGATATTTTGCGTAAAGTAACAAACATTTGCTTCACAGTAGCCTAAGCACTTTTGAAAAGAAAACTTGTTTTTTATCACATTTGTCTTTGTGAAAAAACTTTGCAGTACAATATGATTTTTTCCGATTTCAATATATTGTCAAAGTCAAAATTCAATATCACGCTTGATTTACAATATTAATAAAAGCATAAGCAGTAGGTTATGGCATACAGGTATATTATTTCTTCTCTAGTAATGATTAAAATTAACATCATTTCTTTTACAAAATTATAAACATTTTCACTTTGCATGTTTGATTCTTGGCATTAGAGAAAAATGATTGTTATACAAACATCTGCTATTACTAAATTATTTTATAGATTCAAGCAATGCATTTGGTTAGTTTGTATAAGCTCGCACGCAGGCTATCGCATACAAACGTTAGTCTAAGTCTCTAAGATTACATTGTCAGTGATCTTTTCAAAGGCCACCATGTCATCAACAGACTGAGCCATTGTTTTGTCTTGTCCGTCCCTTCCCTTCAATGTGATGTAGTCGTTTGCCAACACCATTGCATCGCATATCCTGTAATGAAATCAATCAAATATTTTTGATGATAATAAATGAAACTATAGAAAGGACTTTCAGAGGAGGCTGAAAACTTAAATTCTCTTTGCAACCCGTGTGACCTCAAGATAATTACAATAATTATAATAAAACCGCCAATATTATCATCATTACTATTGATCTAATAATCGTGAAAGCTCAGCAGCTTTTTGGGTGCGATTTTAGTGTTTTTGAAATTTTTAGATTATAACAAGGTGTTTCTTTTAAAACAAATCTGCACAAGACAATTATATTTTAAGGATCCTTGTGTAGCTTTGCATCTTCAATAATATGAAGCAACCAGACAAAGATTGAAAAGCACCAACGTCCATTACTTTTGTTTTAGAGTTTTAATACCAACTCATCATCATCATTAAGTTCCTTCCTCTCGTCGAGGGTTGGAGGCAATGAGGCGCCAAGTTTCTCTGTTGTGAGATTTTTCTACTGCTGTTTTGTAATTAAGTCCTGACCAGCCTTAAATATCATTAGTCCAAATTCTTGGTGGTCTTCCCCTATTTCGTTTGCCGTTCATTTTTCCTTCTAGTAGTTGTCTTAATACCAACTAGTCTTAATACCAATTGATGAGTGTACAGTATATATCCGACATAAAATTAGCCATGAAATAAAAGTGGAAAATTACATTCTTAAAACTAAGCTATCAACATAATTTCAATTCATGAAAATGTATTTTATGGCAAATGTTTTGATTACAGATTATATTTATAACACCAATGTCAACGCGCGGCGCTAGAAAATCCTGTTTAAAATTATCACAAACATGTTGGCACCATGACGATCATCCATAGCCCAAAAAGAGCCATAGGCATTTTTCTATACAGCAGCGTACTATTAATAATTTTGAGAGAAATCAAGGCCGATAGTCGAAGGGGCGCCACTCCGCAATCGACGCATGCCTTTAAGTGTCTTGCCAAATACACAATCACATGCTCTTGAGCGGTGTAAAACCGGCGTCCTATCGTCCTATTAAACGTCGAACGAGGGCTCTCACCAATCGGCTATACGCAGCTTTAAAATGTCAAATGTTGGTAAATTGTTGTTTTGACCGGAGATTCATAAAATAACGGGATGACCAACTGGGCTACGTTATCTGACAGGTGGAGGGTAAAGTACTGCCAGATATTTTATAAACTTTTAGAAAAAAATTAAAAAATGTTTTATTGACATATTTAAAGTACTGGTTACCCAAAGCTTTCTTGTTTAAAACTAACAATTTTTGTTTCATTAAAATGGAATTTACGTACAAAACTGAAATTGAATAAAACTTAGACGTTTAAGAAATATATTACTAAGCATTTAAATACAAAAATGACTTTATAAACTTAAAATACACCTATTTTGTGCAACTTTAAACGTCGGGTTAGTTTTAATCAGGAAAGCTTTGGCTGACCATTGCTTTAAAAATGTCAAAAAAGTTTTTTTTATTTTTTTCTAAAAATTTAAAAGGTATCTAGCAATACTTTACCCTCCACTTGTCTAATGATGTGTTGTTATATAAAATTACATAACCGCTATACACGAAACTTTTATTTATCAACACCAAAACCCACGTTTTACCAGTCGTGCTGTACGGTCTTGAATGCGTAAATTGGACCTCATCAACAATGAAAAAACTCACTACCTTCCAAAATCACATCATGAAAAGCATGACCAACAAAAGGTTACTTGATCACACAAAAATAGAAGATCTTCTAACTATGACAAAACTACATCCAATTGCAGCAATTATAAAATCAAAAGTTTTAAAACTGTTCGGCCACACTAAAAGATCACAATTCGGAATCAGCAAAGTTTGCACAGAAGGCAAAGTAGAAGGAAAAAGAAAACGTGGCAGACAACCAAAACGATGGCAAGACAACATTCAATCATGGACCGGACTCCACTTGACGACACTGGGCGAGTTGGCCCAAAATCGCCACTCTTGGAAGCAAATAAGCCATGTTGATGCGCAATCTGCCGCAGGCGGAGATAACGACTGATGAATCATCTGAAAACATATTGTATTAAGAATTTGTACTTGCTTGCAGGAGATTATTATTAACCTCGTCAATGATTTGATTGTTGACAAGATATTGAGCAGACTGAAACAGAGACCATCCGTTATTAACCATGGACACCACATCGTTTTCAGCGTAATTAGTATCAGCGTTTGTTTGGAGTCTTCCACAAATTTCCAACACAGCTTTGTGAGGTAATAAAAACACATAATTATCTTTAGTTTCAAACATATGATTGTCTTTGTTTACATCAACGTCGCGTGGAAGGTATTCAATGTATTCGTATTCCTGAATTGAATCATCTTCCAGATTTTATTCTGAAATTTTAAGTATGTCGTTTACTATTTTCATTGTCCTTTATTATAATTGACCAGATTTTTGATTCCTGGGTGTAATAATAAACTTTTTAATCTCGGAAATTGCCAAAGGAGCAGTGAGTTTTTTTTAAGTCAGATAGATTTCTGTTGATTATTTTACTTCCAAAACTGATGACCTTCTTGACCTTATCATAAACATTTTTAAGCAAATTTCCACCAATGATTTTTCTTTTTTCAAATCTTCTGTTTCAGTAATTTTTTATGAAATGTATTCTTGAGTGTTCAGTTTACGCATTTTAATGCTTAATTCCCGTTTGAAAATTTCATTTAGTATGCCTTTAAGCATCCAGTAATAATGCGCATTGTCTCGTTCAGGCAGGCGTCTAATTTTTTGGTATGCTTGCTGCGACACCATGCCGGAGCTGCGTATTCCTCTGCACTGTAGGCGAGCGCCTTCAATGAACACATTCAATAAAACATTGCACTTTCAGGACGAAAACAAAAGTAAACTGCTATTTGCTACGTCAGCGATATTGGCCAGTGAGCTAATGAAGAAAATAGCTTTTGTACTTTGAACGCAGTTACTTTGTTTCACAATCGTCAATGCTGTCAAAAGAACGATATGGATTCCTATAGACAAATTATGGAGGTACTTATCTTCTGTTTCAGGCTACATATTAGGCTAATCAACCTTTTCCTTTAACTATGGTATTCATGTCGGATAGGGCAACTTATGCAACGAGGATTGGATGAAACTTGTGGTGTGTTATACAAAGCAAAAATTTTATGCCATTTTTATTGCTTCCTGTTACTTTTTCATTTTAAGACTAAAGGATGTACTTTATGATCACAGGAAGTAGTGTTAGAGGTTTACTGCAAGAAAAGGAGTTAAAAGATGATTGTGAGGCGAAGTTCAAAGAGTGGAAGAAACTAATACATTGATCAATGTCAACTTTCGAAAATATATCTATTATCCTAAATCAAATATAGTTACTACTATCTGAATCCTTAACAGCGTGTTTTACCCAAAAGAATGGACGACGGGATGGACGACAAATGGCTCCTCGTGCCCCATCCTGTGAGTACCATCTGCTTTCAACCAGATGAGAAACGAAATTTGTCAACAAGGAGCCTCCACCCGAACGGCACAGCTGCAAGGGGCAATTGATAAGTTCAGACGCCCCACTATTCTGCAGCTCAACATAGAAGGCTACACAACAAGCAAGACCAAATTTGTGGAGCAGCTTGCCCATACCAACCGGGCACTCGTCATCCTCCTCCAGGAGACCCACTGCACTTCTGCAGATAGGCTAGCTATTCCCAACTACACGCTAGCCGGGTCGCGAAATTTTTTTTCCCACGAGATTTCTGTCTCATTGATTTTAGTCACTCTAAAAGTAAGATTTTCCGAAAGTGTTTTGAGAGATTGGTTGATTCAGATTGCGAAATAACTATTTGCTAATGAAATTGTGCAATGATAATAAAATATAAGCTTTCCCTAACCCTACTTTTTTTGAAAAGCTCTTGTGCACCGCAAAAATTAATTTAAAGAAAAAAAAAGTTTGACTTCGACGGGCGTTGAACCCTCGTTCTCACGATCACTAGGCAGAGGATGAAACCACTGAACCAACCGTGCCAACGAGAAAATGTTGCATTCACACGGTTTTAATACAAACTTTTACCAAAATATGTAAATGAGACAGAAATCTCGTGGGAAAAAATTTTTCACAGCCGGGTCTACCTTAAGCAGGAAGCACGGCATTGTCACGTTTGTGCATGAGAGCCTGAAGTGGACGTTTGTCGACCAATCTCCAACTGATGCCGAGATTGAGTGGGTGTGCATATGTATCTCAGACTACAACATCGTCAACATCTACAAGCCCCCACCCTCGCGAATGTTGCCATCATCCCTTCCAACGTTCCCCTCCCCCAGTCTCTACGCTGGCGACTTCAACTGCCAGCACATCGACTGGGGCTACAACAACACAAGCAGCGACGGAGAATTGCTGGCTGACTGGGCCTCTACAAACCATCTTGCCCTCCTATTCAGTCCAAAGGAACCAGCCAGTTTCCACTCCGGCTGCTGGGGAACAGGGACAAACCCTGACTTGGCCTTCGCGAGTGTCGACAGCTCTCTTCCAGACAGACGTGTGCTTGAGACGTTCCCGCGGTCCCAACACCGGCCGTCCCTCATCATCGCCCCAAAACATGTGGCTCCTGTCCTGAGTTCACCGGTGAAGCGATGGAACTTCAAAAAAGCCGACTGGAATCAATACAGCCTCCTGACCAATGAGTCTGCTGCAAAGTTAGGCTACCACCACCTGAAACATGCAACGCAGACGAGGCATATCAGGACTTCTGCAATGCTATAATAATTGCGGCAAAGGCCACAATACCACGTGGCCATCGAACCAGCTATACACCATGCTGGGACTCTGAGTGTGAAGCTCTCTATCGCTCCTACCTAAACTCCACCCCGGGTACTGCTTCTAACACCGCCGCCACCAGATTACTTGAGCGACTGGACGCAAAGAAGCTTGAGCGATGGAATGAAGCCGTCCAAACCATTGACTTCTCACACTCAAGCCGCAAAGCATGGAGCATCATCAACAACCTCACTGGGTGCTCAGCAAACTCCCCTCGCCAGTGCCCCGTTTCTGCAAATGCCATCGCTTCCCAGCTAGTGCAGAACGGGGTCTACAAGACAAAGGACCGCGAGACATCCCGCCTTGTCGCCAAGGAAGTGTCTGCCCTATGGCGAGTGGTAACACCACAAGAAGAAACAATCTCTGGAGACTTCACCCCAGAGGAATTCGCCACCGCCCTCCGCCTAGTGAAACCACACAAGTCTCCAGGGCCGGATAAGATCTGCCCTGAGCTTGTGCTCCATGCTGGCCATGCCCTAAAGTCCTGGTTACGTAGATTCCTCTCTTCCTGCCTGCACCACCTCACAATTCCAAAAATATGGAGAAGAGCTCTAGTAGTTGCGATCCCTAAGCCTCACAAGCCACCAGAGGACCCAAGGAGTTATCGTCCGGTATCCCTCCTCTGCGTTCCTTTCAAAATTCTCGAAAGGCTGATCTATGCCCGCGTCAACCCAATCATCGACCCGCTCCTTCCAAAAGAGCAAGCTGGGTTTCGGCGCGGCAAATCCACTGTAGATCAGGTCACACTGTTGACCCAAGACATCGAGGACTGATTTGAGGCAAAAAAGAAGGCCGGCGCTGTCTTTCTAAATCTCACAGCTGCCTACGATACTGTATGGCATCGCGGCCTTACTTACAAGCTGCTTCGCCTGCTTCCTGACTGACATATGGTCCACATGATTATGGAACTTGTCAGGAATCGAAGCTTCACCCTCACCACCGGCAATCCACGCGAAGCAGACTGAGACGCCTGAAAAACGGCGTCCCACAGGGATCGGTCCTGGCTCCACTTCTTTTCAACATCTACACCCACGACCTGCCAACCACGGTCTCCGCAAAATACGCTTATGCGGACGATCTGGCAATTCTCCACTCCACAAACTCGTGGGAAAATCTAGAAGACACCTTGAGCCAGGACATGCAAACCATCTCAGCTTATCTCCAGAACTGGCGACTGAAACTCAGCGAAACCAAAACTGTGGCGGCAGCTTTCCACCTACACAATCGGGAAGCTGATCGTGAGATACATGTCCACAACAACGGAAAACCTCTGTCCTTCTGCCCCGAACCAAGGTATCTTGGGGTGACACTAGACAGATCGCTCACATACCGCCACCATTTGGTGTCACTGCGCAAGAAACTGAGATCCCGAGCTGCACTACTGAAGCGCCTGGCAGGCTCTAGCTGGGGGGCGAGGGCTGACACTTTGCGAATAGCAGCCTTAGCCTTTGTCTACTCTTCTGCAGAGTACTGTGCACCTATCTGGTGCCGCAGTGCTCACTGCCACAACATCGACACTGCCATGAACAGCGCCCTGCGCACAGTGACCGGATGCCTGCGTCCCACACCATTGGACAATCTCCCCATTCTCGCTGGCATCCAACCTGCTGAGCTTCGTCGCGAAGAAGCCACTCTGTCCCTCGGTCGACGGGCACTGGAGCCTAACCATCTTCTTTACAACAAGATCTCTGCCTTCCCAAACGGGCACCCCCGCCGACTGAAATCAAGACACCCATTCGTGCCAGCCGCTCGGCTTCTGATCAACGAAGCTGATGAACAAGACATCTCTGCGGCTACTTGGGCGGACCATAAATGGAATTCTGAATGGAGGTCAAGCACCACCAGACTCCATTCATTCATCCCCGACGCCGACACACGCCCCATCGGCCTGACACTACAGAGACAGGCATGGGTGCGCCTCAACCGTCTCCGTACGGGCGTCGGGCTTTTCCGCTCAACCATGCACCAATGGGGAATGGCTTCTTCCTCCTCCTGTGAATGTGGTGCCGAGGAACAGACCGCAGACCACATCATCAATTACTGTACCATCTTCAAGCCACCTAATGGAGTGGAAGGTCTGCGCGTCATGGATGATGAAACTAAAGACTGGCTGCTCTCTAGCAGCCTTCCAGTGTAGTCCGGGAACATCGTGAATCTGGGGTGGTAAAAGGATAGACCCTCGGCCCCAGAAGCTCAGACGACGACGACGACGACCCAAAAAAGGATCATCAGAAGGTCTTTATTCAAATAGAATTATATTAGATGCTATTTGAATAAGGACATTCTGATGATCCTCTTTTAGGTGAAACAGGCTGTTAAGGATTCAGATAGTAGTAACTATATTTGATTTAATTCGCTCTGCTTTGGCATTGAGCACTTTTTGTAGTATTAATAGTTTTCATTGATTTTATCTATTATCCTATTAATTAATAACATAAATCAACACTAGTAGTAAAATTCCATTAATAATTCAAATTTTACAAACACTTAATACTAGATTATTTGTAATCAGTTACACAATTTAGTAGCCTAGACTTTTAGTTTGGTGTTAGTTAGGTGTCTAAGTAACTGTCACTGTTTTGATGTGTTTAGTTAGACAATAAAGTATCAACTGCATTAATGGTTCTCATCGTAAAATTTAAAAAAAATTTCAAACATTTTATTTTATGCTTATGGAAATCAAAAGCGTGAATAAAATCAGCCATCTAATTAAAGTGATTGAATTTATTTGCTTGTGGATCAATAGATTTGTGCAACATTGCTATTGCTTGGCGCTTTTTAAGTTTCAATATATGTTATTAGGCCTACTACCCTTTTAACAATATGTAAAATTTTGTATTTAGTTTTTGTGTACTTTAATTGTGTATGAATAGGTTTTTAATTCTGTGTAAAATATCAAAGTTAGCATATTCTTACGCGAAATATCTTACTATGTATTGTATTCACTCCTGAATTGTCATGAAAATTTATATCAGTATTATTGAAAGAGATGTTGATGCTCATTGCACTATAAGGACCAAACACCCTTAAAATTCTTTAAACAATATTTGTGATGATGTAATTTTCATTTTGCTTGACTGTTAAATTATAGAATCGATATGTGAAGGATATTTTAATAAAGTTTTTTTTTTATTTACCAACATTAGCATTTATTTAAGATAATTGTTGTCATAGTTGTAGTTATGATTGATCGACTATTAAAACTATAATTCAAAACAATTCACAAATGATTTGATAATAACATGTTCATAGACATTGTGTTGATTATTATAGTTCACTTTATAGATTTGTTTCTTGCTACACACGAAGAAGAACGCTGCTGGCCTATATACAGCTTTAAACCCTCCGCATTCAATCAAAGCGATCTAAAGTCGTGTAGAAGGAACGATCTTCCTGGTGTCACAACAACTCAGCAAACATTGATTGTTGGGCCAACATTGGCCATTTGCGGTGTGTGTTGGCACAAGGCTGGCAAATTTGTCCAACATTGCCAACAATATGAAGTTACCTTCCTGATGTCACAACAAGGCTTATGATAGAACAACGCGCACTACGCTTTGCAAACCATACGGTAGCCTCCACGTTAGGCATCAAAACGTTTCTAAAAACCAATGTTTCTCGGCAGCCGAGTGTTGCAAGAATTGACAGCGATAGACACGTATTTTGTCCACAAGGTTCATCCGCACCACACTCGATGAATTAGTGGGGATGTGGGAGCATCTCAGACAGCAATAATCAAAAAAGTAGAGAGTACCACACCTAATCGGCAAATTCAAGTTTAATAAATTTGAATTAAAAGAACTTGAATTTGCCAATTAAGTGTGGTAATCTCCAATTTCTGTATCGATATAATAAGTCCTGCATCAGTCGACTAGATTGCAGATTCACCAGTTAGATTAAAAAGCGTTTATTTACCAAAATAGGCTATACACAATCAAAGAAATAAACAAGCTGATAAAAGAAGTTAAGACAAGCAACAAAGGAGGTTGACTGTAAACAGAGTCACTAGTGGGATCATTTCCCTGGATTCTGAACAGTCTTCATCCTAATCATTGCAGCACTTGAAGTTGGGTGGTTCATTGGTACCACTTGCTGACCATGCGGCTACACTTGTCACTTATAGAACATAGTCAAAACTATAGAGTAAACTAATTTATAATAAGTTGGTCAGCAGCTATAATTTTGCAGTTTCTTTACGATTCTTTGCTGTGATAAATGAAAACATTAAATGTTTGTCTTAGTTTTCATTAATTGTTTTCAACAACGAATTGCATTTTTTCAATAAACAAATTTTGTTTGTTGAAAAAATGTATGAAACGAATAAAAACAGTGTAAAAACAAAAAACGTAAAATAACGTTAAAATCACCATTCAAAAAAGGACTAAAATAAAATCGTTTTTTATGGTCCCCAGTTTTAATACTTTATAACCATTTAAAAGTTAAAGAAAAAACAAAGAAAAACGAAACAAAAAGAAATTGGGTAATAAAGTGAAACTTTTACTATTTATATAAGTAATAACCCGTTAAGTGCACAATTAATATTTGTGACTCGCGTTACTGTGCGCATTTGACAACTCTCAGTATTTTTCCTCGCATTATTACTTCGTAGAGTGTTGTGGAGTCCGCAGCGCAACAAGCTTTTCTTTTAATCCTGCTTGCTTCCTTTTGTGTTCTTGACTATTTCTGATAATTCAATATTGGACTATTCTTTACTTACAGTGAAAGCGATTGGGTCGATCAACAATTGCCGCAATACGCACTTAACAGGTTAAAACAAAAAATAGGCGGTTGTAATGATGTGGTTTGGCCTCGGTAAATCCAAAGGTAAATAGCATTTTGCTTTTGTGCATGTTATGTTGGACTGCTATTATTTCATTTATAGGAGTAGGAAGAGTTTAGTTTTTTGGGGTGCAAAAAAAATCCTTGCCGAAATTTAGCCTAATTAATTGCCTCCAAATATTTTTAGCAACAAAGCATAGACCACCTGATTAAAAAATTCGAAACTGCTACCGATAGTCTGGTATATACTGTGAATGTAATTAGTCAACTATACCAAAAAAAAAAAATGCAACTATACCAGTATCGCAAAAAACAATGAAAATCATTATAACAGTACTAATAACTCAATCAAGGAAAACATTTCACATCAATAAGACAATAATAAGCTTACATCTACTTCAAAATACAATTTGTCATAATGATCTAAAACCTGAAGAACTTCAAAGTTATTTCTAAAATTCTATAAACTAAACTTGTAGATTACATTTTCAGTTGAGTATTTTGATGTTGTAAGTTATGTGTTCAAAGCATCACTTTCAAATTCAATATTGGAGCACATTTCGATAAAGAAATATTTTTCATAAAATTTGCAACCATCTGGATATTTTCAGATGTTGAAAATAAGTTGAAAGGTTATTTCAAATCTTAAAGGCATACTAAATGAAAATTTCAAACTGGAATTAAGCATTAAAATGAGTAAACTGAACATTCAAGAATACATTTCAAAAAAAATTACCCAAAAAAATTTGTTTTCAATAGCGCTGGTAAGGCCCAAAGTCCAATGTTTCATTTATTTTCATTTTTTTCAAAATGACCAAAAAGTGCAAACACTGCTCGAGAATACGTCACTAAAGACAGCAATAACAAAAGCCACGTTACCACATCTGATGTTTTGAGCAAACTGTCTGATGTTTTGATGTTGAAATGTGTTGTTTTGATGTACATACATACATAGCCTACAGTCAAATCGCCTGCAGTAACAATTATTGCGTGATTAGCTGATTACTATAGTCTTTAGTGACGTAACTGTAAAGTCGCACGCTTCGTTGCTCAGGCCAATTTCGTTTTGAAAGCTCTGACAAAAGCACGCGCGCAATGGTGGTCAGACCACAATGAGGCAAAAATTTATTGAAAATCGTTTTATGGTAGCATGTTAAACACAAAGAACCTGGAAAATCGCCAAGCCAGGTTTTTCCTTTAGTATCCCTTTAAGAACTAAACTTGCAGGCTACAATTTCAGCGGAGCATGTTGATGTTGTAAGTTATGCGTTTGAAACACCACTTTCAAATTCAATATTGGGGCACATTTCGATTACAATATACTTCTCATATAATTTGTAAACATCTGGATATTTTTGGCCCAAATTTTTCAAGTTTTCAACAAATTTCACACGATGGCATGCATGACCTTGACTTTGTACTTGACTTAGCAGATGTAGTAATAGTAAAAAAGCATAAAAACGTAAATTCAGTCACAGTCATCACTTTTCTGTGTATAGCGTAATGTCATACATAGAGCTAGAATTTGTTGCAAATAAATTTTACCTAAAAGCGCCTGCAAGCGTGTGTGTTTGCAAAACCTCCTGGAAACAATTATGACAAAAGCAAAAGACTATAACATTGTTTGTCCATACACATCACCTGCAACCAACGCTGATAAAAACCAAAACAATGTCTATTCTTTTGGTTTTCAAAGATGAAGAAGATACGCATCACTCCTGCTTCATCCAATTTTTGAAGTTTTTATCAACTTTATTGTACAGTTTCGTCGTTTCAGAGCGTTCATCATTCTTGAAAACCTTTCCTTTGTAGTAAACCTCCAACTCATATTCCTGTTTCAAACAAACAGGAAATTAAAGGAATGATTCAGTTGTTGTACAACACAATAGTTTTTTTTTATTCATCAATCAATCAGTGTTTTATTTGTCAGTAACAGGAACATAATAGGCCTACATGTTTGAAATATGCAATTAATATACACAATGCAAAGTCACACAAGTTCTCGTACTGACAGGGAGACAACGAGACGACCATACGGTCTACTAGTCAATAGTAGGCCATAAGAGAAAAAAAAATGAAACGTTAAATTGTTCCCGCGCTTCAACATACGCACCAAAAAAAAACATATTTAAGATAACGTAGACCTAAACATAAAATTCCAAGAAGCAAGCAGAGATTAATCAAGTTTCCGACTGAACATGTTATATTGCATATAATCCACAATCTATACCGCAAATTTGTTGGTATATATAACAGAAAGTCGTAAAAAGGAAACAATAACATAGGTCAACAAAGTTAATTTTATGCATGAGATTTGTTAACGGATTCTGTATGAGTTTGGGATGCTGATTTCAACTCTGCAGTCAGCTTTCTTCCGCATGCTCTTGTTTCTATGCAATTGACAATTCAATTGTTTTCTATTTGTAGCATGTATTTAGTGCTTGAGCGGTGGGATGGCGCAGCGGATGAGACGTTCGCTTTCCAATCATGCAATTCTGGTTCGACTCCTGGCTTAGGCTGGCTGTTGAAAAACACTGCTCACCTCTACCCAGGGTGTAATAAATTGGGTGGGCGTAGTTTTTGAAGAGCGGTCGAGAGAAAGGAACGGGCCACCCTACTCTCGTTAGTGCCGAAGGCTTAGTATGGGATTCACCTATCCTTATTTATTGCTTAAATTTGATTTGCACCGAATAATTTTTATTTATCCGGGCCTTTTTCTTTTGCGTGCATCATATCAGCTATTGTGAATATTAGGTACTCATGGATGATTGACTTGCACGATTGTGGAGTTTAATATAGGATCCAGGGGGGTGCTTGTGTATGTGCCTACTCCTTCTAAATAGAAAAACAAACATTATATGTTGTTTTTCTCCCGTTTTGCAAAAATTTCTCGCTTGCTTCGCTTGCTCAAGCTCATTTAATTAAGTTAACCGAGGCATTACATGCGCAGGGTTTCAGGAGCAATGGATTTATGGGTAGAAATGATTTCTGAACTCAAAACCTATAAAAATATTGCAATGGGCTATTCCGAAATAAAACCATCGCTCATTCAACTAGTTAATAATTAAATTGAGCTATTTCACTATTTATAAAAACTATGGGGTGAAATATGTTTCGAAATTTTACTAAAACACTACACAACACTAAACAAACCTTGAAAAGATAAATTATTGAAATCCTTCTGTGGTCATAAAAAAATATTCAAAACATAACTTCAATGTCAAGTCAAAACTTGTCACTTAAACTTTTATGAAAATCTTTTTTGATTTGATAAACTTGGCCAGTTATGAAGTGCAAGGCTTCATGACCCAAATTGTTGCCACAAGTGCATCACTAAGTATAAGTTAAGCAGAACTTTTACATAATGCAGAATTTTCGTGAAAACGGATATTATTTTTTATTGATTTTGAAAGCGGTTTAATAATTTTCATGCAATATTATCTTCGCATAATACCTTCTCTATTACAGTAGGGACTTTTTCCCTGGTGAGAAGGGCTGAAAATATAGCTTTAAACATAGGCCTATATTAACAGCCAACAGTGTCAGTATTGAATTGTTTACGATCACTAAGCATAGTAATTATTTTCACGATTTTCCTGTTAAGTCATTATTGAATTTTGTCTGACTTAAGATTTAGGCTTGCCTCTTTTGATTTTAATATTATGTAACCATCGTTTCTAGCACTAGTTGCTACGTTCATCTAATGAAATTGAAAGTAAACTTAACAACAAACAAGATGGTTTATTGCTTCACTGACAATTTCATCAGATGAACGTAGCAACTAGTGCTAGAAACGATAATTGTCCTGATGAACACCCAAACTTTTCAGTATTCATTATGTAACCATTTATTTAAAATAGAATTTTTATGGGTGTTGATAACATTGGAGATTGCTTTGTTTGTTAGGTTTTACGTATTTTTCAAATTTTCTTTTTTACATGTGCCAGCTGGAGATGATGTTACTATAACAAAATCGATTCTTAATAAATTACACTTACAGGTTTGATTGTTGTGAAAATTCCAGTATTTGATGAATGCAAAATAGCAGTACCTACATTTTGGACTTGAAATTGTTTGGCAAAATGACCGAAACGTCATGGTGTAAGGACATAAAATTTAGATTGAACGAATTTCATAGTCAAAGATTTTATTTGATAAAAAGAAAGAATTAATGTATGAGTTTGTCTGGTATTAATTCTATAGTCATTGGGGCTCTAAAAATCTGGCTAAAAATGGGCCATTTTTGCCTGATAAGGTTTTCAGGCCCCATAAGATCTTTTTTAATAACACCACAACAGTCAAATTCAAATTGGTAGAAAACAAGCTTTCAAATATTACAAATAATTATGTTGTAAACGATTATTTTGATTGGTTTAGGTTTTGTGTTGAAAGCATCTAAAAGTTGAAAAAAACATAGGATTTTGATGACACACCTTTCACCTATTCATTAAGAGATTATGTGTTTTGTTGTTGAATTGTGTAGTACAGTGTGCAATGAACTCGTACAAAAATTTTTAGTCTTCCATCACATCTATAATAGAAGTTATAAGACTGTGTAAATGACAAAAAATTGTTATAGGCCTACTCTACCCCACAAGCCAAAAACGAGGTTAGCACCAGATATAGAAAAGGTTGTCATGGGAAAACCGTTTGAGATATTGATTTAAAACTTGGAAATTGGAATTTGGACGTTTGGTAGCTTAAGGAATAATGCGACAACTTTTCAGCAAAATCTGACAGCCGCCAGATACTTACGTGGGTGTATGAGTTAGTATGGAATGATCTATAAAGTAAAATTAAATAGGCTATAGGCTACTACATTTTAATTTAGAGTACAAGTAATATAGATCTTGAAGAAAAAAGCTAAGGGCAAATTCCGAATAAGGTCCTCAAATTATGTAAAAACAAGTGTTGGCAGAAATGCAACAAAAATTTTGTTATCCTGTGATGTTTTCCGTTTAACTTGAAAGACACTCTGCAAAATATGACCGCAACCAATCCAACATTTTAAAAGTTCATAATCAATTAAAGCTACTTCTCTTGATTGTGGAAACTGATATAAAGTTTACATGACAAAAATATTTTTAGGAGATAGACCGACAAAACAAAGTAACTTTAGCGCGTTTAACATGTTTTATTACAAAGAGATATAGGCCTAATATAATTGAAAAATCAACTCAAACGTTTTCGACATGTTTAGCCTATGTGGCCTCATCAGGAATTACTTAAATTTGCAATATACATAAAATAAAAAAATATAAGATAAATTTGAATCTGACTATGTGATTTGTTTAATTATATTATATCTCTTTGTTATAAAACATGCTAAACCCGCTGTATAGTTGCTTTGTTTTGCTTGTCTATGGTTCAACAAAGCAAACTCTCTACCAAAGCTTTAACATAAGAAATAATAAAAGCAAATTAATCATTGTTTTTATCTCTATTGCTTTACCGTTTTTGTTCATTATATTCATCAAAAATTACAGAAACTAAGCAATCTCATCCCTGATAAGTTACAGATAAAGTTATTGATTGAACAAAATCTGAATTAAATTATTATTTAGTTCAACAAACCAGAAATTGCTGTGGCAGTAAATGAGATGCTTCCTCCCTGTTCATGGTTATAGGAACATCTGGTTCATTCTTTGCATAAAACCCAAACAAATCAACAGGGTTCTGAGTCTTTCTTCCGTAGTCGTACTTTTTCTCCTGCACGAAATTGTTTTAGAAAATTTTGTTTCACCCAATTTGTATATTGATCACTAGCGCAGTCTAACGGGTAAAAATTATTTTATTTTTGTGATTGATGTGCAAACAGAAAAAATTATGTATTTTTATCTATAAAACGTTTAAAGTTTTAATGCATTTGTATTCAAAAGGATAAACATTTGAAAACATTAAACCTTTTGTAACACCATGGCTCACTTGTTCAAGAAAAAGAAATAAAATCAATACTCAACCAATCAAATCAATACAATCATACAAAGAAGTCAGAATACTACACATTTCAAGCATATTTTCAAAAGTCTAAGATCAGTTTTAAAATTTTAAAACTTAAAGTCATTGTTTAATAATTTTTGTATATTAAAAGTGGGATCATTCGTAGCTTTTGGCGGCATTTTCCATGTTGTAGTGTCGCAAAAGTCTAAACCAGTGGTTTTTAACTGAGAGGTGCGACACTTATCTCCAGGGGTAAGTGGGTACTGAATTATTGTTTGGCGTAGTCATAAAATAACTTAAGAAATTATATGGTACTTATTTACTGGGACTCAGCACTTTGAATTGTAGGGATAATTACTTTTCAACTATGCTTAGGAGATGTGCAAACACTGATTATCAATGTCAATGTTGTGGCAACAAGGATAGAGGTTGAAAACCAGTGGACTCTATGTAAGGCAGTTTTTGTTCTTAAGTAATAAAGATACTTTAGGATTAGGTCAATCGATAAGGTCTAATTCAGAAAAAATGTAATTTATTTGATTCTTTTATAAACGTCGCCATAAGTCGTAGAACTCCAATGACAACAACGTATTAATGTGGTTAATGTAACTCATATGCTTTCATTGCTTTGTATTGTACTTACACGATAAACTACATGTTCCTCCAAGCCTTTGAATTCCTGATCAAAGTTTCTCTTTTGCTCTTCCTGAATAATTTAAAACCATGTTTCAAGTGTAACTAGCTAATTACATAAATTACCATGGCGAGTTGCAAATGCAACTTAATTTGTCACATTTCCAGACTTTGCCGACTGTTGCTAACCGTGTGATTAAAATTAAAAAAAATATATCAATAAAAATTAAACCAGCAAATTTTCAGTGTATCATCAACGCGTGATGAAGTTATAACCTATTAAATCATCTGGAAGAGACAATGAAAAATGAAAACTTATGTTTCAACAATTCAAGTCAGATATTTTGCAACAGCATTATAGAACTACAAGTAATTGTTGAGTGCAAACTTAAATGTATCTCAAAATGTTATTATTAATCTAAAAGTGGTGATTTTGGAAAAAAAAACTTCAAAGATTTCGTTTACAACGGAATTTAAGATTGTCGTAAAACATATGATACTGAAAATTGGCAAGGCTTATTGGTTAATTTTTCCTAGCTTAAATTTTGAATTCACATCATTGCATAAAAGTTTTATTTCTGCTACTGCATCCAAGCGGTGGCGATGGCGATGGCGGATAAGGCGCTCGCTTTCCAGTTATGCAATCCTGGTTCGACTCCCGGCTTAAGCTGGTTGTTGACAAACACTACTCACCTCTACCCAGGGTGTAATAAATTGGGTGGGCGTAGTTGCTGAAAGAAAGGCGCCGGAGAGAAACAAACTGGCCAAGTGGCCACCCTACTCTCGTTAGTGCCGAAGGCTTAATAGGGGAAGGTGGGGTAAAGCGGACCAACGGAGTAAAGTGGAACCCCGCCTTTTTTTGCTATTAAAGTTTCACTATTGTGCGAATACCATTAAGTTTAGTAAAGCATGACGAAAAGTAGCTGCACATGCCATTATTCAAGGTTTCATGGTTTATAAGACACAAAAAAGCACGGAAATTACTTTTTGCACCCTCTGATCTACTGAAAGGTATGTATGGTAACTTAAATTGTATCTTATGTACATAAGGTAGAAGTTTTTTTGAATGATAAAAATGAGCCTCACTATATCACGTACGCATTACGTAGATTCACTCTTGTTGCTGACTAGCCTAACTTTGGCCAACAGTTAAATTAGTAGTAATGTAGAGGTGGGGTAAAGTGGACCAGTGGTGGTTCACTTTGGTGTCCAACGTTTTCTTTGTAAACAGTTCTTCGTAAAGCAATTCTTCGTAAGCAATTTTTCGTAAAACAATTCTTCGTAAAGTTAATTCTTTGTAAAACAATTCTTTCCAAAGCATTTATTCGTGCATGCAATGGAGATTTGATGTATACGAAGAAATGCTTTACGAAAAATTCTTTTACGGATTTCATTTCACCAACAACTGTTTACGAACAATTGTTTTACGAAGAATTGCTTACGAAGAATTGCTTTACGAAGAATTGTTTACGAAGAATTCGCCTATAACCGTCCACTTTACCCTGTCATAAATATTTTTCTTGTTTATGATTTCTTGACCGAGTTAGGTGCTGTGTTACTTATAATCTTGTAGCTTATTTTACACAACAGCTGTGTAGGCCTAATTAGCACTCAAGTGGATAGTTGTTCTGACATGGTTGGTTGGTTATTGAATCTTTATCCTCGGACTGACAAAGCCTTGATAGGCTATTCCTAGTAGTTTCGCATACTTGTAGAGGCTCTTCACGCAGAGCCGGTTACCGAGATTGGCTGAGTGAAGTTTCCGATTGCTGAGGTGTTGCTGCCTGAAATTATTGCATCCATTAAGTGCCGCAAAATGGAGAGCACTCCTGAAATGCGTTGCTCAAGCGCATACCCAGAGAGTCGAATCAGCGCCGCGTAATCTTGAGCCGGGCTCGTAACCACTGAGCTAACGGGGCGGAATATCCCACCAATCATGATCGAGTAGACGAGCTGGTTTCTAATTTAGTTATATTCTTGTTTTTCAGAATACCTCGTTATCACCAAAGGACATCCTGTGGGCGCATCAAGCCTGCGCTGGTTGCAATGAAGAGGATGACAACTTTATCTGTGAACTCCGTTTTTAAAAAAATTCTTCAAAGTTTGATTCTTAATGGACTTATGAACTGCAGTTGTGAAGTTTCATAATGTCTTCCCTAATGATGCTAGTTGTAAATAATTTGATTGCGTGGAAAAATTACGGAATTTGCTCAAAACTTACAACGGTCCACTTTACCCCACATATGCGGGGTAAAGTGGACTATTGGAGGTACTTTTAAAATTAAATAATTTATATAAAAATGCTGGCAGTCATCAAAAGTGCACTTTAAAAATTGTCGAAATATGTTAGAATTAACGCTCAAATAAAAAAAGTTAAATTTTTTGGCAAAATCAGTGAACTGTACTGAATTAACCCTTAGGTATTCCACTTTACCCCACCTTCCCCTATAATGAGAACCTTATCTTCTCATCTCCCAATGCTTGGATCAAGTATGGGACACACCTTTACCTTTTAACTGCATCCCAATCAACAAACATGGGAGTTGAGGGCCTTTAAAATGACAACTTGAAAGCAAAAGATAGTAAAAATTATTTATGAAAATTTTATTTGTTAGAAGCAATAATTCTATCTCACCTTCCAATCATCAATCGTTTTTTGAATTTCAGCTGGGTCAACATCATATATGCTTTTAGGAACCTTTTTTATTCCCAAATAGTGGTAGTAGTCATGTGTGAAGACTCTTTTCAATATCTGTCTGGCTTGTTCCATTGCAAACGACGAATCACTTGAATAATAGATTTGTTGCATCACCTAGAGTACATTTTCAAAACCTTAACATTGTTACGATTCAAAATTAATTGTTTTCTTCTGGTACTTTTATATTACAGTTGTATAGGTATTTGTGTGCAGTAAAAACGAAATACATAATTCAATCATCACTCATCAGTAAGTAATCATAGAACAGAGAAAATATCAACTAGACATTACCACACTGGATCAGCACTGTAAAGTGTTGAAAAGCTTACAAAAACTGACACAGATAATCTCCTGGAAAACAGTTTTTTTGAGAAATATGTTTAAAAAAATTTAAATTGCAAAAGGTAATTTGGAAGAAATGGTAGTAACATTCTCATAGTTTAAACAATACTAATTTTGTTAAGTTTGATTACTGTGTTCTTTATCAATAGCCTAAAAGGCTGCTATTTGTTTTATTTTTTTATTTTTTGCAACTCTCAACGTAGCCTACGTAGGCCAGCACGCTCTCAAACAATGTATCAAAACAGCAACGTAGCTAGAAAGAAACTTTTAAGGGGAAAAACGTAGCTGTTTGAGGGGGAGGGTAAATGTAACTCAACACTTATTACAATGATACTAAAACGTTTTAATAGCATAGAAACATATTTTTGATGGCTACATCTGTGCGTTAAAGTCTGTTTGAATCTATATAAGTACCGGACACATAACATTGTGGCAGCATTACATTGTCAGTGATCTTTTCAAAGGCAACCATGTCATCAACAGACTGAGCCATTGTTTTGTCTTCTCCTTCGCTTCCCTTAAATGTGATGTAGTCGTTTGCCAACACCATTGCATCACATATCCTGCAATGAAGAAAATTGAACGTTTTTGAGACAGTAAATGAAGATATAGCGGACAGTATGATCAGGCAAACTAAACACATGCAATAACTGTGATCAAATACATCATAGTTCAATTCAGTTTATTTTTATTTCTGAACATCACAATGAAAAACAACATATTCCAAACATAGCAGAGGACTAGAAACAGGTAGAAATCTATTATATCCTTCTTGTTATTCAGTGCATGCTGAATGTTATCTGCAAATTGCAATAAATCATTTTTGCTGAATTGATGGTAATGGGAATATATACAGTAACCACGGACTGAGATAACGACTTCTGAAATTTAATCCATACAATTACATTTTAATGCAGAAAACCGTAGGGCACGATGAAGGACGTAAAACAAGTATTAGGCAATACGACTCAGGTCAATGGCATTATATATACTGCAACTCATTATAGGCTACAGCTTACAACATCGGTTGCTAAACAATTAATGTTGCGATACTGACGAGCCCGGCATCATGAGTGAAACACGGTGTCTATCGCTGTAAATTCATTGCTACAATCGGCTGCTGAGAAACAGACCGCACCATGTTGAAGGTCATCTTTCATGTTTTCATTTTCATGAAACCTATGTATCAGTTACGCAAATAGAACTAAAGGACTACGTGTTGTGTATAATTAAAGTGGTCTTACAACATTCATAAGCACCCATTAATACAATTAAATGCTGCAATGCAGGATGACTTCGCTTTCCAATGCTTTTTCTGTAAAACAATTGTTAAGTGTAAGTAGAACAACCTAATCAAGTAGCGTTACATAACTTACATAGCTTCTACAGCTGTGCTTATTCTGTGTTGGTATGCCCGATGATTCAAGCAAACTCTAGTGTGGAACATTTCATATAGATTTTTGCACTCCTGTAATTGAGAAACAGTATAAATTTGTTTACTTCTTGATATTGACCTAGCGTTGCAACAATCTTGTCCAAAAAGGAATGAAAAGAAGCGTTGTCACAACAACCACTAAGCTTTAATCGGTTGATGTATTAGGATCATTAAAAATATTTGCTAGTATCACGATCTCAATATTGGATTTTACACTGTTATGCTCTGTGGCTGCTTAGTGCAGGCTACCTACATTGAGACGATGGAACTGTTAAAATAAAATTGGAATCACTATGTCCAGGCTAAAATAAACTTAATCAATATATAACCTACTTTAGTGGTTTAAAATATAACCCAACACAATGTGCAATACGTATTTTATAGCTTCAGTGAACTTTTTAAGGTTTATTGCTTTCACAGGGTTTTCTGTTTAGATTATTTCAAGTAGGCCATCAAATATCCTATGTATACCTATGATTGATTCAGGATTTATCTACTTACTGTTACAATTTTTATATCTGCAGGTTACCTTTGCTATATTTTGTGTGAGTATTGACACTATTGAGATGATCTTATAGGGCATAATATTTTGCTGAAAACACGACAGCAGGCTACAGTGAAAACTTTTAAGCAACCCTACAAAAAAAGAAAGATACTTTCATGACAATTAAGATTAGCCTATATGAAAACCTAAGACGTTTACAAACGTTTTTGTGCTATCCTATATATTTTAAGAGGCTGCAGCAAACTTGAATTACATCACAGAGATTTCAAGTTTTCAAATAACCTATAACGCCAAACCTTATCTCTTGCACAAATCCCCAAATCAGGAAAAGAAGACGATTCAGTTTGGTCGTTACCACCATCTTGACCTTGAGCTGCATCCATTTTTGCGTAGTCGAGAACTCTCATGTTCTTCATGAACCGAATGTGATCAAAGCTGTTAGCTATGCCCAGCTGGTGGCAGTCGCGAGCAAAGTAATCCCACTTGTCAACGTCCACGCCATTGCGTTGATTTGAGACAATCTACAACAGTGTAAATCTATTCCCTTAACTTTTTTTGGTTGGGCACTGCAAGCAAGCAAAGTATGAAGCTTGCAAAACAACTTACAATTAATTTATTGGAAAGCACGGCACGGAAGGTGGGCCGAACCTTTGGCGCCTCAGAGCCAATCGTTAAACAATCGAAGGTTTGAAATACTGTAAGATATAGCCTAATCATTGTGATTCGTTGTTGCACATGTGAAAACATTTCAGTAGGCCTAACGCCCATTATAATTTATTTTAACCATATCCGTACCTCATACAGAAATCCTTTTTTTCTTGGTCTGCCTTCGTACTGCCAATTCTGAATGAAATACTAACATGAGAAAAATAGACAATATCTATCATTCAAAAAACACATGTTTTGCTTTTTTGCAAATCACAGGTCACTATAAGTCTATTGGAGGTAAACAAAACTCATGAGATCAGACTTGAAAGATGGAAATACTGTGATGTCAGTTTGTTAAGTCTTTGTTGAACCCTAAAGAGTTAAAGATTAAAAATATTGGATTGTAAAAGAAAACCTTTTAAAAATATCATGGTGATTTTTGTGTGTAAGATCTACTGATATACAAATTCACAAGAAAGCTGTCAACTTGTAAAAATTCTTAGGCTACAATAGTAAAATAATTAACATTATTAAAATGAGCTGTTTTAATGGAGATGTACAGTACTGTCTGATATATATATTCATGAATCTAGCTCCGAATCGATGAGGAAGAATAATTTCGAAAGAATATTATTCCCCAGCTTCGGAAAAATAATTTGGTTTTACAACTAATCATTTTTAGTTCTGACTCTTCAGACTAGTCAATAAAATTTAAATGTGCAAAAATACAAGTGAATAAAGAAATAACAGTTAACCTCTCAAGTACATGCAACTCCACGCAAAGTGAAATTTACATGACTTTTGACTCTTTTTTTATTTGTTTAAAAATAATGCCTAAAAAGACATTTTAACTCTTTTATGTTTGTTTAAAAACAATGTCTAAAAAGACATTATTAAAAGATAACTATACGAACAGAGGCCAGTGTTTCGATCTTCCGATCTCTTCAGCGTAGTAAAATGAAAGTGAAAAATTGTTTTGTGAAGATGGTTTCCCAGAGTGATGTAATAAGCCAATGAGAATTGATTTAATTCTTGATTTCAGACTCCAGCGAAAAACTTCTATCAGACTTAGCTGGAGTCTAAAATCAAGAATTAAATCAATTCTCATTGGCTTATTACATCACTCTCAGAAACCATCTTCTCAAAACAATTTTTCACTTTCATTTTACTACGCTGAAGAGATCGGAAGATCGAAACACTGGCCGCTGTTCGTATAGTTATCTTTTAATAATGTCTTTTTAGACATTATTTTTAAACAAATAAAAAAAGAGTCAAAAGTCATGTAAATTTCACTTTGTGTGGAGCTGCATGTACTTGAGAGGTTAACTGTTATTTCTTTATTCACTTGTTGATTTATGCATATCAGTTTGTATCTTCGGTGCATCCTTCTCTTGTATGGGCCAATTCTATAGATGGGCAATTCTATAGATGTTTGCTAGTGCACCCCTTAATTTTTTGAATCTTAATGCAAAATTACAGTTCGTTTTTTATAAATCGAAGTGCTTTGAACTTTTGATTAACCTGTTTTTTTCTATAACCGTGAAATGGTGTTCGCAATCTAAACGCATGTTTTATGCATTTAAATCACAAATTTTGATCAAGAAAATACATAGCATCATTCTTGATCATGTCTAAAACGTTATAAATCATTCAAAAATACTTTCGAAGAAATTTATACAAATATATTCCACGTCACACAATGTAAACATACGGTAGTCTAACTGTTTTAATCGATTTACCGCGTCTTGAGATTTGTGCTTTGTAACTTTGGCGTTGGGTCTTGGTCCGTTAATCATTTCTTTGACAAAAATAGCATTCTGAAACTCGGTGATGTTAGTTTTCTTTTCATCTTCTTTACACTCTTCTTTTCCGTTTATCTTCTCTCTCTTTTCTTTGTCATCTTCCTCTTTTAAAAGCTTCTCAAAATCCGAGGCGATGCCGGCGTTATCCGTCAGAATTCGATCAAACATCAGGCAAGATCGTTCGTCGTGCTGAGCACGAGAAAATAAAAAAAATAAAAATAACGAAAAAAATGGCGATAAACAGAGTAAACCTAATTTCATAAAACACTGGCAATCTGGATAGCCAACACATAATATCGCTCCAAATTTCGAATTCTACGTTCATATTGACTTAGCTGTTATAATAGGCTCTAATCACCTACATGGAATGAAAAAGTACGAAATAAAATGAGAACTGATTTTCAATCGACCAAAAATGGCAAAAGTTGATGAATCAATTGGCAACAAAACGCCAAATCAAACAAAATCGACATTAAAGAAGAAAAAAAAAAGACCAACATGTGAGGTTGAAGAAAAAAAGGCGTGGATGAAAACATTAAAGCATCTAAATTATATACATCAGCTGGTTATGCAATTACAGTAGAATGAAGAAGTAACCAATTGGCCACAAGAAACACGTGATTGGCTTCAAGAGACAGGAAAGGAACTTGACAACGGAGGAGAGAATGACTGTACGATATTGAAAAACAAGTTAGTTATATTTTGACAAGAACAGCAAAATATATAACGGTGCAATATAATATAATTTAGAAAAGGGGCTGTAGCTAATTGCATGGTGTGGACATAACTTATCAATCAGTAAAAATAAAATGTAAAAACGAACTTTCCAATAAGCTTTCTGAGTTTCGTTTCCAACTTTGTCCAGAAATTGATAATCAAACATGTGAGAAAATGGACCATGACCTGCGTAGCAAAGAAGTAACTAGAAAGAAATTTTAAAGGGGGCAAAGGCAATTGTTGAGGGTGGAATATATTAATATTTGAAATAAAGAGTTAGTTTAAAAATATGGTTACCGAATGCAGAGGAACATTTATGAAACGTCATTCAAAAAATAATACAGTGTCGTTAAAACGTTGTAATGATATTAAGAACATATTTTAGCGTGATGTAATTGCTCTCCCAACCCCCTTTCCATGATACTTCCCTGAAGCAATACTCTTATTAATATCAATTGAGTTTACAATATCCATGGAGGATTTTAAATTGACTGTTTAATCATCACCAGTATCAGTTCTAAGTGAGAGGGGCTTCTTTGCAATGCATCTTATATTAATTCTAAGATGAAAGCGTCCACTTTACATCATTTAGCAACTGAACAACAAAGTAACTATGATTTGGATATTGAAATATAGATCACTGCTCAATAACATACCGAGATCATGGCAAAGCCCAGCCAGCTCTACACACAAAACATCCTTTTCGTCAATATTCAAACTTTTTTGGTTCAATTGTAAGTGGCGGATAAGCTCCCCAGCTAAATGACAGGTGCTTTGAAACAATAAATGCTACATGGATTAAATTTTCCGTTAAATAACATTCTTATCAAACACATGAAGGAGCGTAAAACTAATCAAATCTCCCACCATTCTGTGACAATGTACAAGATACAGACGTTGGGAAAAAGGTCTGATAATAAAGGAAAATGATCTCTATCGTTTTATCTTCAGCGTTTGTAAAACATATTTTTAACTTCGTTTTAAGCCTGTATGGGGCTTATTGGATTTATTAGGTTGAATCAGAGTTTGTATTTCAGAAAAGAAAATCAAGAAAGTAGACCTACGGTACTTTAAAACATTTGTTCATGTTTGATCTTTTTGGAAATCTTAATTTCTCAGCTCGCTATTGATTAGCTCCTATGAGCATGCCTTTCGGCGGCTGGTACTGTATGTGAGCAGTGGGGCTGCAAACGACTTCGGGGGGTCTGGGGGTCTCCTCCCAGAAAAATTTGAAAAATCGCACTAAATTTGGTTCGTTCGGAGCATGTTTTTATCTCAATTTAAAAAAAAAATGTATTCAAACTTTGTTGAAAAGTTGATGTATTCCTAAGCTATATTTAAAAAAAAACTAACAGTTTGCTTTGGAACCAAACTTTACTAACATTGAGCTTGGTCTTGATTAGCCTATAGCAGTTGCATACAACGTTCAAGTGATTTTGAGATGCCCTAGGCTGGACTAGCACTTCCTATAACCTGTAACTCTGCAGCTAGCGCTTCTACATTCATGGCTCATCGCTACTCTGCGAAATAAAAACTAACTTTAAAAAGTTTGTAAAGTTATTCGGTTAAGTGGGGCTGTTTTCCATGCAGCTCCAACAGATTCAAAAATTGCTGTAAAATACCAAAAGAGGTGGAGCTTCAAGGATAATTTTTAGCCAATTAGAGCGCTTGAAATCCAGAATCTCTGGCTGCAAAAAAGTTTTCCCAAAATGGGTGTTGCCAAACGAAACTTTTAATATTTCAATCTTCGATCCGCAATTCTTAAGTGAAAAAAGTAACCGAGTCGGACAAACAGAGGAAAACAGATTTTCCCTTTTCTCTTTCTTTTAGGTGGGGCTGCAGCCCTGCAGCCCCATAGCACGAGCCGCCACTGGGGATGTCAAGTTTTCTTCCCAGAGTGCATTTTCCAAAAGTTTTGCAACACACTCAAGTTATGTATAACTTAAATTTTATGTTAACTTTCTATTTAAGTCTTACATGACAAAAATAGCTTGACCATGCTGACATCTTATCCGCCTCGATAGCTCAGTTGGTTAGCGCGTGACTTCTGAAGAGGAGAAGGTTTAAGATCAAGCGGCGGTTCGACTCTCGGGGTGTGCGCTGGAGCAACGCACGTTAAGGACTGATCTCCATTCAGCGGCACCTAACGAATGGAATAATTCTCCGGCAACAAGACTTCAACAATCGGAAATTCTACTCTGTCAATGTCGGTGACCGGGCCTGCATCAGTGATTTAAAGCCTTTACAAGTATACGAAACTGCCAAGATTAAGCTCTGCAAGAAGCTTTCCCAGTCCGAGGCTAAAAATTCAATCAATCAATCAATCTACTTTTGCAATTTAAATAAATCTTTAGTTAAAGAAGTAACTTCACAAGGTAGATTTAAACGATCTGTCTTAGCCTGATGCTGCGAGTTTGCTGTGGCAATAGTAAGTTGCGCTAGCTTTCGGAACACAGTTCCCCAGTCATGTGCTATGATGAATGGTGTTGAAGTCAGTGAGTGGTTCTTAAGTGTGGTTCTTTCGTTTAGCTTGAGGCTGCTGGTTGTTGAGTTTCTGTATTGTTAGGCGTTTTTTGTTGCAAAATTTGTTTTCAGTTGATTAGTAGATTAGATGACGTAGTTCTTCCCTTTCGGCACGGTTGTTGATTTTAGGATTTTGTCTGCTGATGAATATGGCCTCTTTGAAACGTAATTTTACTGCGTCATTTTCTCGGGCAATTATAGTAATTTCAAAGTCGGTGTGGCATCGTTTAAATCTACCTTGTGAAGTAAGCAACGATCATGCTGCTAAAAGCGAAACTCAATCAATTAAAGAAGTAAGTTTGTTATTGGCAGAAAAGCTCCGTTCTATTTTATATAAAAAAATCTATTTACCCAATTGAATGCTCAAATCTGTTGTGGGAGGCTCCAGGATAAAGAAAGTAGTTCCCCCCAAGTTGTTTAATGTTCTTGAGTCTTTGAAATTGAGGAGTGTTGATGACTTTCACCAGCAGAGGATGGAGTTCAATGTCTTTGTGAATTGGATCCTTAAAACACTGAAACAAAAGCATTCAGGGTTTTGATTTCTCTAGAAATGCGTTAAACTACAAAGTGAAAATCGATAAGCACTTTACTTTCAACAGCGTTTGATATCAAAGTCCTGATCGGTTTTCATGTTGAAAAACGAATAAAAATGTAAAATTATTGCAAACATCGTAACTAGTTTTTTTCAAATGCACCAAACTTCCATTATTTTTTGAAACCGCTCGGAACAAAACACAATTGAAATTAAATTAAAGAGGAAAACATCCATCGACTGCTTTTTTTTCCCGAATATTCTCAGCTTGACAATTTCTTAGGACTTTTTTGTTATTCAGTTTACATTGATTGAAAGTGAAGTTTATATTAAAAAAAGGTTATTTTTACAAGAAATGAACAGATGCAATTTTATTTTCAGGCATTCAAGTCCATTAACACTTTTCTCCTCAACGGGAGGCCAGATTTCGCGCCCCAACCTCTCATATTTCCTTTGATTACTTGCAGCACAGTAACGTCATGCACTTGGTTTTTCTTGACTTTTCCTAAAATTGCCAGGCGGATCTGATGATATTAAATTTGATGCTAAAAGTTGTGTAGTTTTCTTGTAAATTGAAGATTTTGGTGAGTTTTTTGCTATTTCTAACCAACTTCCAACAAAGCGTGAAATGGATTACTTTGCCCATAATAAGCCATAAGCTCATAATTGCTTCGTGCATCAATATGCGCGAGCAGAGAGAAACTTCCTCTTGTTTTCCATTGTTTGGCTTCTTCTTTTTTTGAATGAGAGGTTGTTTTTGGACTACATTTCATTGGGGTCAAATGTCCGGGCATTCTTCGAGCAGCCACTTGATTGTAGAGTCCTCCAGCGTTGACAGGCCAACTGCCCTTGGAGGAGTAAACGTCGGGCAGTGGTATAGGATTTGCAGTGCAGAGGAACAGACAGCAGATTATTTGGCTTGACCTCAATAACACAAAGCGCGTTATTTCTTATGCTACAAAAGAAACGCCAGTGATCACAAAGTTGTTAATTAAAAACAATAATAGCAAACGTTTTTTGCGTTATCAGCTTTACGAAGAATAGCAATCCACGATCAATGTAGGCCAAAAACTATTCAAAACAGTTGTTTCAACCAGCAAATATCCATTGACGAATAAAAAACGTTACAATAAGAAATTTTCCCTTAGGTAGTGACACGAAAAACCTAGTTTCGAAATAAACGTTCTATGGAAATGCTCTCATTGACAAAACTTGCAATTGAGGAAATGTATCGCTGCAAATGCTTTTGGAAGAAGCTGAAGAAATAGCGTTTTTGCAAACAGTAATTGTGAGATACTGTATAGTGTATACTCAAAATTATGAGATCACGTAGCAGATTACTCGATGACTACATGTCCCTTCGCTGCCTATGTCGCCTACTTGTTGTTATGTGTTGCATTTTTGTTTCACGGTGCACTATCTGTTGTTCCAAAGAGCGCAAAATAAAGATGATAATGCCTCGTCTTCACTACAAAGTATTTTGCAATGTAGACGAGGCATAATGCTGGGCGTCACATAAGACAAACAACAAATCAGCTTTCTTGATCATTGATTCAACATCTGAAAACGTTGCGCCAATGTATAAGAAGCCGGCTATTGTAAAGACCCGCCATTTATAAACGATCCGATTATACCAAAAGTGGGATAAACTAATGGATCAAAGAATGAATAAACAATGCAGAGAAAACTAAATCTAAGTGACGAACAATACCGATGTCTTCATTTATCTTGGAAAAATGCTGCCTAAACTAATCAACAAAAAATACCGTAAATGACGGCAGGGATCCCGAAAGCAGAATTTGCTCGACTTTGGCATGAATTTAGTCAGACATCTAATAAATCTACACATACAATCAGGGCCTCTGAGAGAAATTTTCACTAAGGGTACGAAGAGTCATTCCGGGCCCCCCTCTTACTCCGGGCCCCGTTTGTCTTGGACAAAACGAGTTTGTCTGCCTAAACTTATCAACAAAAAATACCATAAATAACCGCAGGGATCCCGAAAGCAGAACTTGCCCGACTTTAGCATGAATTTAGTCAGTCATCTAATAAATCCACACATACAATAGCGGCCACTCAACGGCTATAATATTCATAATCATCCTGGTTCTGGGCGGTTTGTGTAACAGTTCAGAGGAAGACACTATGTGAAATGATGCACCACACAAAAGATTTTCAATGAAGACTGAGTCTAAAAAGCGATGTGGATTGTGGTGCACAGTGACTTCAAGTTTAGGACAGAAAAGGCACAAAAATATCACGATAAAAACAAAGACCTTGTGAAAATTTGCGGGAATCATCACACGATGCAAATGCCATAATTGCATACTGCTCTAAGCTGGCCGGCAACCACAAAAGTAGACAACAAAGGCAGTTAATAACTCGATAACAGCGCAATAAACATTATAAATACGTAATCCGACAGTTTTCTTTTACAAACGTTTTACGTCTAACAGTAAAGTCTCTGCAACAAATTTTGTGAAGCGTTTACAAACCATGGTTATGTGAAATTATTCATCATTATTATTTTTTACTTTTCGGATGTTGTAAATTGTCATCAGAGAAAATCACAAAAAAAAACAACATTTCAGTACTTCAATGTAGTAGGCCTAAGAATTTTTTACAGAATGGTAGCCACGTTTTTTCAAACAAGAAGCCATTTTTCGGCAATATAAAGTTATAGAAAATAATTTGCAATCCTGCAAATGTTTGAAAAGAATCTATGAAGTCTTCTCACAATCTGGCACAAAATGATTATGTTTATTGTACCTCTGCAATATTTTTTACGACAAATTTTGAAGCTTCGTTGTAATCATTTTTATCTTTGAAGTTAAAAGTTAATATTTTTTGGCCAGAAACATAATCGCTGCCTTGCTCTTGTATCGCTTTGTCGCCTTTACGCGTATTTTTTGTCTTTCAAACAATAACGACCCTGTCAGCAATTCAGTCCTTTTACATTGATTCAACATTTGTAAACGTTAAATTAATAGAGGTTTGCTGAATGCGAGTTTATTTTACATTTCTTTTGTTTACCCATGTTCCTCACTTCGCTGTTGCATTGTTTCGACGCTGGCGGACTAAAAATGCATTTTCAAATTGATTAACACAATCTTCAGTAAAAAGTGAGCTTCGAACTTAGCTTTGTTGATGTAAATGCTGTATTTTTAGTGGATGTAATTCATGAGTCATGTTTATAAACACCGGTAAGCGAAATGACTTATGATGTGGCCTGCATGATATTTGTGATGCGACTTGACACAAATCCACAATTCCAAAAGCGCCTAATTTGAACTTAGAAATTTCAGATAATTTCAACAGCTTGTTCAATTGTCTTCTCTCTACTAAAAATGTTCATACTACAAACTCAATATTGTTGACCTAAAATACACAAACGAAGATGTAAACAGCTATTCAAGTAGGCTAAGGTGTTACTTATGAGCAGTTTGGTTCCATAAAACCAGAAGCTGGCCATGAGTTTCGGAAAGCATTAGTTTAGGACAAAAATATAAAGCAACAAACGCAGTTTTATTTTTTTCTAATTCGTGTAACAATATTACTCTGTAACTATTTTAGAATTAATGAGTAGCCTACAATAAGATTTGCTCGCAAGTTCTTTATCAATTCAATGAGTATGCAGACCGCACACACACTTCGTGCGGCTGACCAATCTCTTTGTTCTACAGAACTTTGCATGAAATCGGATTGGCACGATAATTAAACAGCGGCAAGATAAATCAAAATTATCGTTTTTGGGTACCTTTGCAAAAGTTGAAATATCAAGTTTAACATATAAAATTTTAGAATGATGACTTTTCTAACTTAAAGAAAAATAATTTTTTTTCACACCAGTGCAACTTCTGTTGAAATAGCACCAGCGGATCAGACGTAACAGCTAATTGAATTTGATCCGAAAACGGCCCCCCTTGAGTAGTTAACTTCCAAAAAAACGTTGAAAAGCAAAACGTTAATACGAGCTGTTTTCGTACACGGAAAGCACGTCACGAGCTATTTTAGCCCCGTGCTAATTAATCGCTGATAACGGGAGCTATTAAAATCACAGAGCCAAAATATTTTACAAGATAATAGCCATGTGTATTGTGCGTATAGAAGTTAAATTTTTACCTAACAAGTTTATAGAAATGAAGTGTTTGAGATGAAAAAGCCGTTCAGAAAGTCAGTTTTTAATTTAATTTCCCGAAAAAAGCTTCAAAATTGAAAATTTTGTTGGTTCCCGACCCCTGACGTAGAGTAATGCTAAACTAATAATTCAAAATTGAAAATTTTGAATTATAGCATAAGCATAGAGAAATGCTAAACTCAACAAAAAATTACTTTTGCTTATCAATATAAGGCATTTTTGGGCGCTTTTCATTTCACAGTAATTGCACTAACATTTATATTGCACTAACATTAACATATGTATAACTAGCATTGCACGAACATGTCTAGCTACCTGAGACGAAATGCTTATTGTGAAGGGCACGAAGGTAGAAAAATGACCAGTTTAGGTGTAGAAAATTCGCAAAGAAACAAAAACTAAAAGTCAAGAAATTTCACATTTCTAGCATATTTCCTTCTGTGAAATATTTTACTACTAGTGTAGGGCGTCCTCATAAAGCCCCGTGTTGCTACAGATAGTGTTAACATATAAAATTTTAGAATAATGACTTTTCAAACTGATAGACAAATGATTTTTTTTCACACCAGTGCAGCTTCTGTTGAAATAGCACCAGCGGATCACACGTAACAGCTGATTGAATTTGATCAAAAAACGGCCTCCTCTTGAGCAGTTAACTTCCAAAAAAACGTTGAAAAGCAAAGGGTTAAATACAATTTTTGTCTATACTTTAATGCTTTCGAAAACAAAATTAACCGACTGGTGAGAACGTCTGCGCCGCGCTTAACCCTATCTTAGTACGAGCTGTTTTCATACGCGGAAAGTACGTTACCGGCTGTCTTAGCCCGTGTTAATTAATCGCTAATAATGGGAGCTATGAAAATCACAGAGCCAAAATACTTTACAAGATAATAGTCATGTTGGTTGCGCGCATAGAAATTAAATTTTTAAGCAACAAATTTATTGAAACAAAGTGTTTGAGATGAAAAAACGTCAGAAAGTCAGTTTTTATTCTCATTTTCCGAAAATAGCTTCAAAATTGACCGAATGCATATTTTGGAATAATAACGTGCAGTGGTCGGGAACCTTTTTGAGTCAGAGAGCCATTAAGGCTATATTTTTGGAAATACATTTCCGTGAGAGCCATAGGTTATACTGTAATGCTTTAACACTTAATACAATCAACAAGTGGTGGCACTGATGAAGTTTT
Organism: Aplidium turbinatum; assembly: GCF_918807975.1. Classification (NCBI taxonomy): domain Eukaryota; kingdom Metazoa; phylum Chordata; class Ascidiacea; order Aplousobranchia; family Polyclinidae; genus Aplidium; species Aplidium turbinatum. The sequence goes on from NC_137472.1 coordinate 56,161,256, forward strand.
GAAAGGGTGAACGCGTCTTAGCAAGAGCAGAAAAACAGAAGGGGGTTTGGGGGGTCTCTCCCACCAAAAAAATGAAAAATTACAATTTAATTGGTGCATTCTGAGCGCATTTTCAGCTCTAAATTGTAATGAAAAGTTAAGATAAAATTTTGCGGTTTGCACTTTAGAAGATTGTTTTTTTTTGCGAGCCAGATGCCGTCTTGAAAAGAGCCATTATTATGGCTCGCAAGCCATAGGTTCCCGACCCTTGACATAGAGTAATACTAAACTAAACAAAAATTACTTTTGCTCATAAATATAAGGCATTTTTGGGCGTTTGTCATTTCAAAGTAATTGCACTAACATTTATATTGCACTAACATTTATATTGCACTAACATTTATAACACTGGTCAGCACACATTTTGGTGCCAAGAAAGTTTTAACGGTTTTGGGGTATTTTGATGAAGCTGAATCCGAAGATGACCTTGGTTTTTACGAATTGGCTCTAGTTTTTGAAATATTCCATGGTTTTATTCCAAAAAAGTGCTAAAAATATGCAAGTTTTAACATTGGTATTTTCTTTATGCTATAACTTTGATGAGACCTTGTCTGTCTTTTACAAGCATGTCCTTATCTTATTCTTACATTTTTGATGCGATTCTGTGAAATTTGACAATAGTATTTGCAGAGAGCCTTCTATTGGCAAACCATGTTTTATGTGAAAATCAAGCAAAAATTAAACAAAATTAGCAGTAAAGAACAGATTTTCGTTTGCAAAAACAGGTGGCGTCAAAGCACAAACACTACTTTTAGTAACAATCGAAGTAGCCTACATTTCGTAAATTGTTAAAGTACATTAATCAATCATACAATTCGAAATAATTAGTCGATGTTTACAAATGTTCTTTAGCAAGAATTTCTAGAATGTGATGTGGCCAAGCAGTCACGTTGGAGACTCCAACAGTGGTCAGTCATCATGTGGGCATATCCCACCTGCCCTGGTACCGCTCTTGTATGACAATGTCCTGGTGGAACCTTTCTCCGTGCTCTTCACTTAGGTCACCAAGGCTTGCAGGAAAATAATCTAAGTGGTTGATGTACTGATGGCTGATGAAACCTTTGAAATTGGAAAGCATATCTTCCACCAATTCTTGGTAATTTTCAGCTTTCTGCTTCCAAGGAATTTCTGTGTGACCAAAACAAACGATTGTCATGCAACAGACTCCTTGTCTGTTATAGACTGCACAAAACGTGCATCTTTTATGAGTTTGCGGATCTTAGGGCCATCAAAAATGCCTGCTTTCATCTTTTCGATGGGCAAAGCAGGAAATGCTTTGCAAATATTACGCGCCCGGCTCAAGACCATGCGGCGCTAGTTCGACACTGCGCTTGAGCAACACATTCTAAGGACTGCTCTCCAATCAACGGTAGCCTACCTAATGGGTAAAATAATTCTCCGGCAACAAGACTTCTACAGTCAGAAAACTTTTTACAAGTATGTTGATTGTACATTTTACAAGTATGCGCAACTACCAGGAATAACCTATCAAGGCTTTGTCAGTCCGAGGATAAAGATTCAAAACCAACCAACTAAACCAAATATAATTGAAGTAGTCCCCAGCCGTAGGCAAGGCATTCACAAACTGCTTCATCAAACCAAGTTTGATGTGTAGTGGTGGAATGATGATTTTCTCTATGGCAACTAAAGGTTCATTTATGACGTTAGATTCACCAACTCTCATGTAATCTGTAGGTGGCCAGTGGCCACCCTTTTTTCACCAAGTGATTATTAAGAGCTCGGCTGTACCACAAGTAGATGAAACATGAATATTTTGTATAGCCGCTTTTCTAGCCAAGCAAAAAATTACCATTTTCAAGTCTACACTAATTCATCATTGATGAGAGTCGTTATCCAGTTTCTGTGATATCGTTTTAATGTTATTGTACTCTTCTTTTAGTTTTGTTGAACGGCCAATTGGTAGAGATACACATCTGTTATCGTTATGTAACAATACACATTTTAAACTTCTTTCGAACTGTCTATGATCAAGCGCCACTTTTGAGCTCTGTATTTTGGAACCCTACTCTCATTTACAGCAGAAGCCCTGCGATAACTTTGCAGTAAACAAATTCATCTTGCTGGCAAAAATATGGAAGCAATTCTTTTTCTCTCGCACAATAAAATATTATGGAAGCTCCGGTTCCAACAGAGGTTTTGTCTTTTAGTTGGGATGCCAAAATTTCTGCTGCTTATTTGGATAGGTTAAGATCCCTGATGAGATCACTCAGCTCCTCCAGTTTGAAAGTCTCTAGAATAGCTGAACTACTTTCAAACACGTTTCCATCGCTGTCACTTGCAGAGCTTTCTACCTCTTCATGAAGCTCATCATATTCCATGGCCATGTCAAGTAAATCACTATATTCAGGCACTTCTATATAATGAGGCACAGGTTGTCGAGCAGAATCTAAACCTGGGTAATTCCACGTAGTGCTTTTCTTGTGACGATTGAACCCCTGTAGGTGTACCAAACAGAATTAGCAGTCATTGAATTGGCTTTTTGGTTTTCTCCAAACCATTCCTACACCAAAATTAAGATTTTTAAGTGTACCTTTAGTCCACTTTCTTAGTCTTTCTACACATGCTTTGCAGACAGTATGAGGTGCTCATGGCTTATCTTGGTCATCTAGCCAAAATTTGAAAATATCAAATATCTCAAAAACTGGAGCCAATTAAAAGAAACCAATGTTGTTTTCGGATTCAGTGGGCCGAAATTGCACAGAAACCGTTAAAATATCTTCCGCACTCGGAAAAAAGTTTTTTTGTTGGCCAGTGTAATATTTAACAGTTTCATGAAAATGTCTAGCCACCTAAAATGAAATGCTTATTATGAAGGGCACGAAGGTAGAAAAATGACCACTGTAGGTTTAGAAAATTCGCAGAGAATAAAAACTAAAAGTCAAGAAATTCAACATTTTTAGCATATTTCCTTCTGTGAAATATTTCATTACTAGAGTGGGGGCGTCTTCATAAAACCCCGTGTAGCTACAGATAGGGTTAATAGGCAGTCGTTTCGACACCGCTCCAGAGCACAGGATTGGGTCTCAATAAGAAATTTTATAGCAAAGTAGTGGAAGCGTCTGGCTTAGTGATCACATTTCCCTTCGTCTGCAGACGTTGAATCAATGTAAAAATGACGGGTTTTGCCATCTGAGTCGCTACTTCCTGTGGGTTGTGTTAGATCTGTGATTGGCATCACCATACAATCCGCGTGATTCTCGTGCATTTGCCTTCGTTCGGTAATAGCTCGCTTAATGCTGTGGACCAGTGGTTCTCAACCTTTTTCCTTGTTGGCACCATTTTGAAATCACCGACAAGTTCTCGCACCCCCTTCTAGAATTATTCCATAATTATTCCTTTATAACCAACCCAAACCATTCAGCATTCCCGCACCCCTTAGTAACAGCTCTCGCACCCCTAAGGAGTGCGTGCACCCCCGGTTAAGAACCCCTGCTGTAGACCGACAGCACTCAAGAACAATTTTTGCCGGAAGATCAAGCGCTTGATTAGCAAAGCAGCATATTCTGTGATCAACAGAATATCTGTAGGCTAAACTGTAGTAGCCGATACAAACTCGCAAATTTATGCCTGTTTTAAATGCATGTTACAACATTTTGAATTGCTTATTTTAATGATTTGTAACATCATCATCATAATCCATAGTCGGTTTGTTCCCCACTAGTGGGGGTGGCCGATTGTTTCCGCGCAGCAATTGTTTTAATCCCTTTTCTCCATTTCACCCTGTCCCTTGCATCTTCCTCCTTCAGTCCGACTTTTTTAAATTCATCCTTCACTTGTTGTTTCCACGTTCTTCTTGGACGACCGCGTTTCCTCTTCCCATCCACCTTTAGATCTAGTGCCTTTCTAAGAAAACTTCCTTCCTCCCTCCTTATCACATGTCCATACCATCTTACTCCATTTGCCCTTGCCAGTTGGTCTATGGTCGCTCTCATCTCTAGCATACCCAACAATTCTTCAGTCCTTTTTTCCCTTCTCGTTTGCACCCCACACATTGCTCTCACCATTGACCATTCCGTTCTTCTCAGGATTGCCAGTTCATTCTCTCTCAATACCCATGTCTCGCTACCATATAGCATTGCAGGCCGCACACAGTGCAAATACAATGCATACAACATACAATGCAAACTATCAATCGTGTGAAAATCACTTGTAGGCCTACAAACTTTGAAAATAAGCATAAATAGGCCTACAAGAAACATATTCCTTACTTTCTTCTTTGTTGCCAATTTGGCCATGGTGCAATTGCCGTCTGACCCAATATTTAACGATTCTACTTTGAGTTTCGCTAAAATTCGCTTTTCTTTTGCAAAATAAACTTACGGAGTGGGCGAGGGACAATTACGTACGACGCCAATCATCATAAGTAAATTACTCTGAACTTCAACTAAATTTTCATTGAAAATGTCATTCACTAAAACAAAAAGGGAAAACAAACGAGTTTAAAATTGCTTACTTAATCAATAATACACTTTTATCATTTTGCCAGATTACTTTAGTCGCTATATAAGTAGACATCTGACTCTGAGCGTTGACTTTCGTGTGGTAATAAGCAAAAAATACAAACCTCGTCTCTCGTCTGTCGTAGGCTATTTCTACAAGGAATAAAACCGTTTCATCTAAAACTGTAAAAAGTAAAAGTAACTCCCATACTTGAATCCAAGCAAGAGGAGATGAGAAAATAAGATTCTTATTATACCAACCCCTCTGCACTAACAAGAGTCGGGTGGCCAGTTCCTTTCTTTCGGGCGCCTTTCCTTCAGCAACTACACCCACCAAATTTATTACATCCTGGGTAGAAGTGAGCAGTGTTTTTCAACAACCGGCTTAAGCCGGGAAAGTTGACAAACCGACGGACGTTGGTTCCAATACAAAGCGTGGCGCGTGGGTTCTTTACACAAAGTATGGTATTGTATGACACGCTACCAACTATAAACAGAATGACCTCACAATGAAAGAGCCCATGATTTCACACACAGCAAGATAAAATTACTGAGAAACAAACATTCAAACAACAGCTCTAACTATTAGGAATCCATCATTCCCATAGACTTCCAGCTAACATGTCAGGAATTGAGTCAAAGCAAAGCTTTAAGTTGAAACTATACAAGGAATATCTTTTCTTTGCCAATGTTGTTTTCAACACGAAGTTCTTATCAGGTCAATGGGAACGCGCGGCCTCTATTATTTTAAACACAATGAGGAAAATTCAAATTACCAAAGACCCAGAGAATCCAAGCTATTCCATCGAATTGACAACAGCGAGTCTGTTTGTTTTTGTTGTTTAAGCATCGTCGACTCACAAGGGAGTTGCCACAGTGATCTGTCGTCTGTGGTGACGATAAAACTTAAATATCCATTCTCACACATGCCAAAAAGTTAAAGACATTTCAATAGAGAAAACTTCAAGAATATTTAAAAAAGTTAAGACAAAAAATTGTTTCGTCGTGAATGCACTTTTGTGATTTTTCTTATTAAGCTGATAGTTAGTCTAAATCAGTGGTTCTCAAACTTTTTGTTTGGGCGGATACCTTTTGAAAGCCTCAAAACGGCCACAACCCCTCAAAATGGTCACGATTCCTTAAAGCGTCACAACCCTTTACAAATTTTATTATCTGAGATTTTATTTTGTAGTATCGTCAAAAGCAAATAAATGTGTCATGCTGCAGTAGAATATAATTTATAATCTTGTCCTCTATAACTTTGTACACTATACCTAGCTGAGGGTTACCATATTTGAAAAAGCAAAATTCCGGACAGTGCATGACTATTTTCATGAGACCATATATGCGTTACCGAACTATTAGCCATTACCAGTAGCCATTAGAATTAGTTAAGGTTTTTATATCAAAAATTCACTAGGCTTCCTCCTCTATGACATTTCAAGTAAATCTCTGATTATATGTTCGCAGCATGTGATCTATATCTAACCAATTCTGATTCAGCACAACGGTCAATAAGTCCAAGTAAGTACAAAGCTCCAGAAAGTTCTAAGTGGTAAACCTCATTGATAAAGAAAAAATTCCGTACAACCTCGTAGTAAAAAAAATGGCAGTGTTGCACAGTACGATTGCAGATGCAGTAAAATGAGCTGGTTGAGCGAATTTTTTAGAAAAAAAATTCTAATTTTCCCAAAACGCCCATCATAAAATTCCGGACATTTGAGCATTTTTTAAAACTCTTCCCGGACGCAAAATTTAACACCAAATTCCGGACATGTCCGGAATTTTCCGGACGGTATGGCAACCATAACCTAGCTGCATTAGTATGCAATTCCACAATGATTTCTACTAAGTAATGCTGACATGAAGAGTGGCCTCCATTGAAATGTCTTTAACTTTTTGGCATATGTGAGAATGGATATTTAAGTTTTATCGTCACCACAGACGACAGATCACTGTGGCAACTCCCTTGTGAGTCGACGATGCTTAAACAACAAAAACAAAAGACTCGCTGTTGTCAATTCGATGAAATAGCTTGGATTTTCTGGGTCTTTGGTAATTTGAATTTTCCTCATTGTGTTTAAAATAATAGAGGCCGCGCGTTCCCATTGACCTGATAAGAACTTCGTGTTGAAAACAACATTGTCAAAGAAAAGTTATTCCTTATATAGTTGGAACTTAAAGCTTTGCTTTGACTCAATTCCTGACATGTTAGCTGGAAGTCTATGGGAATGATGGATTCCTAATAGTTAGAGCTGTTGTTTGAATGTTTGTTTCTCACTAAATTGATCTTGCTGTGTGTGAAACCATGGGCTCTTTCATTGTGAGGTCATTCTGTTTATAGTTGGTAGCGTGTCATACAATACCATACTTTGTGTAAAGAACCCACGCGCCACGCTTTGTATTGGAACCAACGTCCGTCGGTTTGTCAACTTTCCCGGCTTAAGCCGGTTGTTGAAAAACACTGCTCACCTCTACCCAGGATGTAATAAATTGGGTGGGCGTAGTTGCTGAAGGAAAGGCGGCCGAAAGAAAGGAACTGGCCACCCGACTCTTGTTAGTGCAGAGGGATTGGTATAATAAGAATCTTATTTTCTCATCTCCTCTTGCTTGGATTCAAGTATGGGAGTTACTTTTACTTTTTACAGTTTTAGATGAAACGGTTTTATTCCTTGTAGAAATAGCCTACGACAGACGAGAGACGAGGTTTGTAGTTTTTTCCTTCTTATCATATGAAAATCAACGCTCAGAGTCAGATGTCTACTTATATAGCGACTAAAGTAATATGGTAAAATGATAAAAGCGTATTATTGATTAAGTAAGCAATTTTAAACTCGTTTGTTTTCCCTTTTGTTTTAGCAAATGACATTTTCAATGAAAATTTAGTTGAAGTTCAATGTGAGTTACTTATGATGATTGGCGTCTTAGGTACGTAATTGTCCCTCGCCCACTCCGTAAGTTTATTTTGCAAATGAAAAGCGAATTTTAGCGAAACTCAAAGTAGAATCGTTAAATATTGGGTCAGACGGCAATTGCACCATGGCCAAATTGGCAACAAAGAAAAAAGTAAGGAATTTGTTTCTTGTAGGCCTATTTATGCTTATTTTCAAAGTTTGTAGGCCTACAAGACACAAGTGATTTCCACACGATTGATAGTTTGCATTGTATGTTACAAATCGTTAAAATAAGCAATTCAAAATGTTGTAACCTGTCTTTAAAACAGGCATAAATTTGAGAATTTGTATCGGGTATACTACAGTTTACAGATATTATGTTGATCACAGAATGTGCTGCTTTGCTAATCAAGCGCTTGATCTTTCGGCGTAAATTGCTCTTGAGTGCTGTCGGTCTACTCTACAGCATCAAGCGAGCTATTTCCGAATGAAGGCAAGAGCACGAGAATCACGCGGATTGTATGCTGATACGAATCACAGATCTAACATAACCCACAGGAAGTAGCAACTCAGATAGCAAAATCCGTCATTTTTACATTGATTCAACGTCTGCAACGTCTGCAGACGTCTGCAGACGTTGAATCAATGTAAAAATGACGGATTTTGCTTTCTGGGGGAAGGGAAATGTGATCACTAAGCCAAACGCTTCCACTACTTTGCTATAAAATATCTTATCGACACCCAATCCTGTGCTCTGGAGCGGTGTCGAAACGACTTCCTATCGACCCTATCTGTAGCTACACGGGGTTTTATGAAGACGCCCCCACTCTAGTAGTGAAATATTTCACAGGAGGAAATATGCTAAAAATGTTGAATTTCTTGACTTTTAGTTTTTATTCTCTGCGAATTTTCTAAACCTACAGTGGTCATTTTTCTACCTTCGTGCCCTTCATAATAAGCATTTCATTTTAGGTGGCTAAACGTTTTCATGAAACTGTTAAATATTGTAAATGTTAGTAAAAGATTTAAAATGTTAGTGCAATTATTTTGAAATGTAAAAACGCCCCAAAATTGCCATCGAAAAATATAAAGGTGGAGTGCTAAAAAAAAATCACCCTTAAATTGGCTTATTACCAGAAAAATTATTCTTATGTAAATTTAAGGCGGGCAGTGGACCACCCCCGGTTACACCACCAGCTGTATGCATCAATTACCGTACGGTAGAACAATATTAGGACTATCGGCTCATAAACTACAGTCCTTATGATAAACACATTGAAACATTTGGTCATGTCACACTATAACTAAAATAAAACAGTGAAAACTATTAATACTACAAAAAGTGCTCAATGCTTAGCAAAAAAGCAAAGCAGAGCGAATCAAATCAAATATAGTTATTTCTATCTGAATCCTTGTTTGTTTGTTTATCTTTATCCTGCATTGCGGGAAAGTGGACTTGAGCGCTATGCATCGGTGTACGCCTTCCGACGTACACCTGACCCACGCTAGACCTCCGACGTACACCTGACCCACTACACCTGACCCACGTACATCCTTAACAGCCTGTTTCACCTAAACGGATCATCAAAAGGTTCTTATTTGAATAAGAACCTTTTGATGATCCGTTTGGGTGAAACAGTCTGTTAAGGATTCAGATAATAATAACTATAACCAAAATATATATTTTCCCGAAGAAAAAAGTTACTTAAGGCTAATTGTTTTCCGTTCGTTCTGCAATTGCAATTTTTTTCGTTTTTACAACAAGCCTGAAAACAGACGATTGGAAATTATTGCAATGGGAGAACCTCCAGTAATGAAAAAAGTAAGACGGATTATTTGTCAGTGAGAAAAGTAAACTTTATCAGACTTGTTTTCATAGACATTGGTTCATGGTAGCTGTTAACTATAATTACTACACCAAACTTGAACTTAAAGACATTGAATTATATATCATCTAAATTACTTTGATATGAAGTATAATGTGAAATGTAATGTGATATGACATACATGAAAAGTAATGTTTCTTTTGCTTCAGTGCTTCAACGACCCGATTCATAAACACATAGAGCTCCATCCTTTGTTGTCGAAGTTCATCAACACTCCTCAATTTCAAAGACTCAAAAACATCAAACAACTTGGAGGGAATTACTTTCTTTACCCAGGAGCCTCTCATAACAGATTTGAACATTCCATTGGGTAACTAGTTTACTGTGAAATTTTCCTCTGTGGTATATATATTTTTTTTTGCCATTTAAAAAGTAGTTTTTGCAATCACACATCTTAGAGTGGATATAGCCTATAGTTTACACAATTATGAGAGTCTTCGTCGGTTTCAAGTTTAATCGGGTACATCAATGCAGTGTTTTTCATAAAGGATGCATCATCTTGAATTAAGTTACAATAAATTTGCATGCAGAGACTATATAGCCTATACTAGGAAGATTTTTATAATCTTGTACTGTAGTTTCAGCAAAATATTGGTCAACCTAAACACTGCAAATTAGACCGTAAAACATCATGTTCAAGTGACTTTCTTACCTTTAAACGTTAAAAGCTAAGATGCTTTGAAATTGTTATAATTTTCTTTTAGGGTTTGTCATCTAGCAGGAGAGCTCGTTCGACACTTACAGTCCACACAGCCAGAGTTGAATATCGATGAAAAAGATGTTTTATGCGTTGAGTTAGCTGGACTGTGTCATGATTTAGGTTTGTTGTGGCATGATTTAGGTTTGTTGTAATATGATTTAGGTTTGTTGTAATATGATTTAGGTTTGTTGTAACATGATTTAGGTTTGTTGTAATATGATTTAGGTTTGTTGTAATATGATTTAGGTTTGTTGTAACATGATTTAGGTTTGTTGTAACATGATTTAGGTTTGTTGTAAAATGATTTAGGTTTGTTGTGACAATTATAAATTTTTTTCTGCACGAAGATCAGTTTTTATTACACGTTTCCTTCACAACAGGTCATGGAACCTATTCTCACATGTTTGATAAAGTCTTTTTAAGAAAAATGAACAAACTTAAAAACAACAATCAAAGTTCAACAACCAAAAATTTAGAGGTACGTTAGCTGATGGAACTAATGCGTTTTGTGCCTGTGGAGTAGTTTTTCAGAAGAATATTGCTTTTAGCTAAATGTAAATGTTTTTCAAATTCATTAAAAGAGGAGTTAAGGCAAAGTTCTCCATTCTGTTGATAACGCTAAACTAATAAACCAACTAAATACCACCACGTTTGTAGCACGAGGAGCGATCCTGCTCTATGTTCGATCGACTTCTTCAAGACAACCCAATAGTAGAAAGGGAGTTTAGGAAACTTTTGACAACGGATGGAGAGACAAATGAAACTGACATCACTCAGTACCGAAATGTCATTTTTATAAAGGAAATGATCAATGGACCGATAGAAAAAGATAAGGAGGTGACTAAAAATGAATTAAAAAAAGTTTAATTCCATTAATTAATAGACCTGTCAAACACAAGCAATAAATAGGCTATAAAGCGTAATAAAACTCTCGAGATATCCTAATACTACTAAGCATGAAGTTTGATTGGTACAGATCATTTTAGACCAGATGTGCAGATACCAACCGTAGACAGTTGCACTGTTTCGAACTTTTCAAGTCACATCAGGGCCAAGAACGCATTAATGGTTAAACTGCTTTAGAGTTTTTGCTAAAAAACACCAATTTAGAGGGATATTTTTTTCTTCACAAGAGTTTGGCTCTGAAAAACACATCACACATGGTTTTCCAAAGAGAATGCGTATGCTATCCTTGCTGGTTCTTGACAACTAGGCCTACTACAGAACTCTAAAATGGTGCCAATTAACGCGAATCAATTCATTCAGAGCATTGTTTGCAGAATGCAAATGAGACTTTGCGCTATTGCTGACACTGACAATGGTCAGCTAATTATACCATCAACAACTTTAGCTTTCTTTGTCTATTAGTAGAAGGTATCTGCTATGATGGGACTAGCCTACAGGCTGGCTGCTTTCTATAGCAGCCTCTCAATGTAGTCAGAAAAAGTCATCGCCAATTAAGCTGGTAAAAAGATACACCTTAGATCCCGAATGCTCAAGCGAAGAAATCAATGTTGTCCAAATTAAGAACTACAGGCTGATAAAATTTGACAAAATCCTTGAATAAAGTTTATTAAACTTCTAAATCTCGACGAAGGCAGAGCTTACGTTTGCTTATCATCATAATGTCGTTTTTATCAAAAAGTACGGTGTTGCAATGGAAGGAGAGCAGCGGTTCGACACCGCTTGGGAGGAAAGCTGCTGTACCGTGATGCTTGGCACATACAGTAATGAAACCCCAACATGAGAGCAGGCTATATTTGGTTCGGTATCTCTATATTGTAATTGCAATGAAATAACTGTGATTACATTGCGCAGCATGTAATTATATGTGTGAGTTGTTTTAATGAAAATAACATAAAATATTTCATGTTTTTATTATCTACAGAAAATGAATAATGGACAAATATCGGAAGTTGATTTCCAAGAAGTTGAACAAAAGCTTGTTGGAAAGAGGGTAGGTTAACTAAATTGTTAAAAAGTTTAATGCTCAAGCGAAACTTACTTTCGTTCATCATTGTGATCACTTCAAGACGATGAAAGTCAAAACGAAACAATTTATAATTCTAAATATTTTACTTTGAGCAAATTAGCAAAAATAAAACAGGCAATACAAAAGAACCGAAAAAATTCGCCGCTTAGAGTCTCTGTAAGTTTAAATGTGGTCTTGTTATGCAGAGTTGGAGATACGAGGGACGAGAAAGAGAAAAGGGATTTCTCTACGAGGTAAATGCTTGACAAAACTCACAAAAGGAGTGGTTTTTGTCTTTTTGATGGTCTTTTTTGGCAATTGTTTTCTCTAGTGAAGCTATGCGTAAGGTTATAGGTACCTGCAGCTAATAAGGCCGCTAGTTTCAAACCTCAATATTTTTCTAAATACTGCATAATTTTGAACGAAACTTGGCATGAGGATACTTTGGGTCTATCTAAACAACATATCTGTGAAACAAGTTTCTAAGTAAAAGGAGTTGTAAAATATTAAAAAAATAAAATGAAAATCTCAAGCCGGCCTTATTGAATAAGGCATGGTTTGAATTTGCACCAAAAGTGATAGAAAAGGTGTATTTTCACAATAACAACATCACAAAACAACTTCTAATAGACAACACAGTCACAGAACTAATTCCCTCCTCCCATGCTCCATTTTTTTCAAAGCGACCTGGTGTGTTTAGATATGGTAGGGATGATAAAGTATTTTGATATTGAAATTATGATATTTTCATTGCAATAACAAATTGGATCAATGGTGTAACAAGAATTGTTTGGATCATTCAAGTCTTTAACCCTCACTTTCTTAACCAGGAGTGCACAACTGTACCCCAGCGGCCCATGGGCCTTATTACCAACATTACCTAGCCTGATCATCATTATCACTCTTGCTTTAATTAGAAAAAAAGTTCAAATTAATTGGTTTTACTGCATCAGCATGCACAATTGCACATATCTTTCATATGAAATGCAAACAAAAAAACGAAATTCAAAGCGGTTTGTTAACTGCAGAGCAGTCTAAATTATGTGAAAATTAATAAAACCACTCAATTTCAGTTCCCTTAAACTTCAATTTTCCGTAACTCAAAAAGTTCTGAACTTAGGCTGTGAAACTTTACGTCACCTAAACCGTAGCTTATGATTGGTTAGCGGTTTCATTTTAGTCATTTTTAGTGGCAGAATTTTGACTTGTTAAAGTGGCTACCCCTTATTACTAGCAGGGCCTTATTAGCGACAGGTACCTTAGTAGACTAAGTTATGATTTCACAATCTCGAGCACTATTGCTTAAAAATGAAAGATAGCTGACATTGCTGTAAATTAAAGTACTGCAACTAAATTATACGTGTTGCTGATATGTTAAAACATACTACTCTGAGATATTCTAAAAAATAACAACACTGAAGATAAAAACAGTGTAGGTTTTGAATGTTTGCTGAATATGGGTTTAGTATTTACATTTTGGGTTCTTTGGTTTTTTATTACCTTGACCAGGCGTTCTAACCATTTTGATTTTAAAACGTCTTTTCCGTATTTTTTTATTGCAAGGTCTTGTGTAGGCCACAATGTAAGTTACAGGATTTATGTATTTTTACAAACAAGTTCAAGTCTGGTTTTTTGATGTACATGATGTAGTGATGATGTAGTTTAAAACGAGTATTACAAAGGTTTCAATTTCGTAAAAGATAATAATATCAAACCTTAATACAGTAGCCTATGTCCGTCGGAACACTTCGCACAGTCCGAATAATTGGGTTCACAGCTTACTGATATAAAACGGAAAATATATTAAAACTGTTTAGCCTACTGTTGATCAAAGCCTGCAATAAAGCAGTTAGCCCTTAGAGACTGATATCCTTCTTTCGTCACATGCAAATCACTTAGGCCTATAACCAGCTTTTCAATCTTTCAGATCGTTGCAAACCACCGGAATGGAGTGGATGTCGACAAGTGGGATTACTTTGCTCGCGACTGCCTCCAACTGGGCATAGCAAATGGCTTCGATCATGTTCGATTTATGAAGAACATGAGGGTTCTCGACTGCGCTGAAATCAATAGCAAGAATGAGGAAGAAAAGAGGAGTGTAGACTATCAGATATGCGTAAGAGACAAGGTAAGTGTTGAGTACTTATTAGACTGCTTGCTGCTGAGGCAATGAAGGGTATTACTGACCTTTGACAAGCTTTTGCTATTTTGCAAGCTGACCAATATAGCCTAAAGTATTTGATCACATTCAGAGTTTGTTATATTCTAAAGAATCCTTGTAATAAAGTGACTTTGGTAACGCAAACTAGACAGTTTTTTAAACGTGTAAAGTTAAATTGTGTTGCTTGACTTGGGAAGTCTATGTTACTAGAGTGTCAACAACAACTTTGTCTATTTATGTTTAAACGTACAACAGGAATGCAGTAACCTCTACGAGATGTTCCACACTAGAGATATCTTGTATCGTCGAGCCTCCAAGCACAGAATAAGCAACGTTGTGGAGTGCATGTAAGTGATAACTTTGCGCCACAAGTAGTATATCAGGCCCGTTAGGAGCCCTAAACACTGCTGGCGCTAGAAAGCAGGATATGATGTATTTCCGGTCGGTTTCCGGTTTGATCAAAATTTTATAGGGGATTTTTTAAGGGGAATTTTTATGAATACTTATACAGTTTAAACTTGACATTTGAATTAACATACAATAACTCAAATTTGTAATATTATGATAATGTTTAGTTCAAAGTACCTTATCAATACTTAATTAATTATGTTTGTTTTACTTGTGATTTAATGTGACTTATTCTTAAGTGGTTTTCAGTTTGTAGTTCAAATACATGTTTTAATTTTTTTACAGATAAAGCAATAAAACAATCTTTTTTTCATATAAACATAAGTCTTAAATATACCTAGAGCCCTTAAGTGTTGCACGGAAGTTGCACTTCAGGTACCACCGTGGTTACATTTCAACGGGTACCGCCGTCGTTACATTTCAACAAACAATGACGTCAGAGGTGGAGAGAACAAAGGGACTTTCCCTACGCACTGTCAAGGAAGTAATTCATTGTGCAACCCATGCTATAGTAACTCAGCATGCCGATTTTTGACCATGGCGTTAATAAAACCAATCAAACTCAGTTATTACATACCTATGTTGCGGTCGGTCCATGCTCTGCTCCGGTTCTGTTATAATGCTGCGTTTTATATGCCAAATGTGGGGTCTCCAGCATGAGGTAGAGATTATCAAAACCTAATAGCCTACTGCAATTCTAACTAAATACGATAAACTATTTATAAAATCAACAGTGACGATCGGTGAGGGAAAGCAAGGAAAGCAGTGCTTACCTTAGCAAAAACTATGCAAAATATAATGACTGAATTCTAGGTTTAACTTATTATTTTTATCACGTCTATTTTAACTTGAAAATAACTGTATTCGTGACTAGAATTACTCGTAACGCTTGTGAGTAGTCTAAGTTCTCACCAAACCGCATGTCTTGCCTATAAATGCCAATTGACGCAAACGCTTCTGTCAGAAACAATCACTGAGGCTCCAGGTAAGCAACTATCAAACTTGCTTTCCCAGATTCAAAAATGTCAAAAAACGCCTTCGTTTTATCCAATCATCACTCGTTTTGTAAAACGTCACCAGCTGCTTAGCCAATCAGATGTGTTATGGTGGTATGGTTAGTTGTGCTTTCCCAGTGACGTCAATGCGTACATTCGCTAGAGCGACTAGACTAACTCGTCAGAATGGTCTCTCGTCACGGTGCACGCACAGCATCATAATGTCAAAAAGCTTGTTGCTGTTTTTTGAGGTCTCCTCGCCATGTACTTTAGCCTACTGTACTAGCTTTCATAGTCATGCCTTTGCCCTTTTTACAGCGTTGATATAGCGTTACTTCGCCAATGAACGTTCAGGTGCGGATGCAATATTTAGGTCGTTAAGCTTCTATACTCAGGAGGCAAACTTATCCAGCTTTTTGTACAAATTGCTTGCGGTTGTAATGTTTAGGCCTAAGTGTTAGTTTTTGTAGTGTAGGCTTAACTGAATATCTGAGAATGAACATTCATGATGAATTAAACATTTAGACAACTATTATTCCATGTCTAACACAGGATTTTGGTCCTGCAACGTTAAAATTAAGATTATTCATGACTTCTAAACATTAAATGGATGTATGATCACGACATAGGCGAAGCACAATTTGACAGATTTTTATTTTTGATTTGTTTTGGAAATGCTCTCAGAGCGCACCAAATTGGAAGTGTTTTTCAAAAATTTCTGGGGGAGGCCCCCCAGACCCCCCGCTGGAAGTGTTGCCTTGGGCAACACGCCTTCGGGCTTCGCCCGACGGTTACGCCCTTCGTGCCTACTACCTTGGTGCAGCATATTTCCAAGTTGCTTTCCCAACGGTTTAAGCAACCGAACGTCACTGAAAATCAACATCAATCAACAATATGTAGGCTACTCCATTAACTTGACGTCTTCAATAAGCTGGTCGTCAGGAAGAAGTCGAACGTGATCCTTGAGCTATTGCACTAATTCGTGGTGGTGCAGGAAAGATTAATGGACATGCACCTGGTTTCAAGTCAAGTCTGTTGGCATATCCCATTTTAAATTTAAGACAATTTTTGAAGTCTTCTTGAAAATGCAGACTACAAATTCTATGGTATGGTTTTGGTCCACTCCACTGACTTGTGGTGTTGACAAAAAATGCATTCCATTTCTTTCTTTGCTTACTATCTTTTGGAAACCGAAACAGACCAACTTTATGCAATGTTGTCGTGTTACAGCCAAACACAGCACAATAGTCATGCATAGTAAATGCTATGATGCAATATTGTTTCTGCAATAGTCAGACTATGATGCAATATTGATTTTTTGGACATTTAATTTTTAGCTATGCTACTACATTTATACTACTGTACCTCACCTTTCTCGTAACATTGCTACTATTACTCAACGAAATATCCTAGAAACTTAGAAAACGTGAAAAACCATCCTGCAAAACTTCTTGGAACGTAACGCGTCTAAACTTTCCAAACCAGCGCGCGAAAAGACTTTTGATATTGCTGTCGCTACTCTACTGCTAGACGCTGGTGACGTCTTCTCGAGCAGTGTTTCCACTTTTTGGTCATGTTGCAAAAAAATAAATGAAACACTGGATTTTGCGCCTTTTGCCAGTGTCATTGAAAATAATTTTTTTTTGGGAATTTTTTATGAAATGTCTTGAATTTTCAGTTTACGCCTTTTAATGCTTAATTCTCGTTTGAAAATTTCATTTAGTAGGCCGTTAAATCAAGAAAATTACTCTACTGTATAGCCAATGAATAGTAATTAACAAATTATATTACCGAAAAAAGCTATTTTCCATTCAAAAGCAGTTCATCAAAAGCTCGTTGTTTATAATCATGCAACCTTTAAAGACACAGATATTGTGGATAAAAAAGTTACACTACAGTTCTAATTTCTCTCTAAAGGACTGGCATAACTTGCTCATTGAATTACTATTTTCAGCATATTTGTATAACAGGATATCTGATGCAATGGTGTTGGTGAATGGCCACATGAAGCTGAAGGGTAAAGATGGAAAGGAATTGACAATAGATGAATCTGTGAACGACATGGAAGCTTTTGAAAAAATCACGGATAATGTAATATTATGGTACCTTTGTTTGCTTTGTAGTACAAATACTTGTCTTTAGGCTGACAGAGTGACTTTAAAAACTTAATTCTGAGTATTCTGAACACATGTCGTTGAAACTCAAGCGGAATTCATTCCCCATATAATATTCAAAACATGTAGGGAAAGTTTTAGTTTCAGATTTAACAACCCTGATAATAACGAATGCAAGAAAACAGAATAGGGTATCCCTACAACACTTATAGAAATGAAATGGAGGAGGGTGGTCCAAATCTTGGCACCCAAGACGCGTACGATCCCAGAGCTCACCATGAATGCCGGATTTTCCGAAGCAGAATCCACAGCTGTTAAAATACATCTATTACTTACAGAAATGCATGACAAACAAGAATTGAATTGAATGAAAAAATGATTTTGTACTTTAGGTTATCCATCAAATGTATTATTCAAGCGACCCGAGTGATGCTTCAGATGACGAAAAAGAAGCGAGGAAAGAAGCTCGAAAAATGATGAGAAGAGTTTTCGATCACGACTATTATGTCTACATCGGATCTAAAAAGGTTCCTGAAGACAAAGTGTCCGAAGAAGAGGACAGTGAAGACGTTAGCACTGTAGAATCAAAGGTTGATATGTGGATAGTAAGTCAAATACATGATTTGTAACTTTTCATTTCAGACTTTCCATTTGTATAATTAAAATGTTAAATAAAATATTGATATTATTTGGCAATGCATGCTATGGATCTGTAATTGAGCCTCTCTCTTGCACCAGCTTGCTGGGCGTGCAGTTGTTCTCTTGTGTTATATTGTCTTTTTCATTATTTTTAAAATATTGTATGTTAATTTATTTATTTTAAGGGAGATCATGAAAGCTTTGCTACTTTGTGTATCATATTAATGTAACAATGAGTATATGCAGAGGTGGACGTAGAAAGGGGAGGAAGGGGGTGATAGCTCCCTAAAACAGAGAAAGTAACTTTGTTCAGGTCGAATTTAGACCTCCATATCATTGTGTTGAATTCGCTTCCCTCTCCCATAAAGCAACATGGTGGATCAGCCCCTTTAATATTATGCGGTTGCGATTAAGCTCTCTTAATTCTTTGACCAGACAGCATTGCACGTTATTTACAGTTCACAAACGTGATGTTGCCTTGCTTACAGAAACAGCAGTGAAAAGAACAAGTGCAGCATTTTTTTAAAGTTATTTGATTGGTCGGTGGTGTCCTTTCTGTAATTGGAATCTGATTGGGAATTAGCATGTCTAAGTTGCTGCCGTCAGTATCAGATATTCTTTATGCTGAATACAATCAGCAGTACTTCCAACGTATTATTGCAAACGCTACAACATCGTGCAATGCTCAGGCTTCCATGATATACGCCTGTATAAGGATTTGAGGTCAAAGGCGAGAAACTACATCCATCTATGGCTTATGTGCCAGACTAGAAGGGTTATTTTTTTTAATTTAAAAAATATTATTATTTTATGGGCTTTTTAAAAGTAGTGAAGTTAGTTTTTAAGTAATTTAAGTTTTTTTGTTGAAATCAATCTTGTATCGAGGCATATCAAAATTACCTAATTAGCAATTAACCCTTCCAATGTGGCGGAAATGCGGAGCAGCTGGTGCGGTAATGTTATTCCTTTTGCAGACAACAAATGCGTCATTTTTACATTGATTCAGCGTCCGCAGACGTTAAATCAATGTAAAATGACGGATTTTCCTGTTTGGGTAGCCTGTAGCCTACGCTGGCCTTGGTATAACTTCGTTTACATGTATCAACATTTTCAGAATTAATTTCTGAAACTTTTGAATATTGTTTATTCAGGAGAAAGAAAACAAATCCTTTAAAGACATTTTCGAAGGTTTGGAGGCCCATTGGGTTTTCCCGTTACAGGCAAGCACAACACGACCCGTTGGTTGTTTAGCGTTCATTTACAAGACAATATTGTTCGACACAATAGCAGTGGTTCTCAAACCTTTTTGTTTTGGCAGACCCCTTTTGATGTCTTAGAAGCGGTCGTAGACCACTAAACAAAATTTATCCGAAATTTTGGTAGCCTGTATCGCGTATCCTAATGGAATCAAAAGTTTCATAAGTTTCAAAGCGACACGCTTAGAAGAATTTGCTTAACTCGTAACGAACTTATGATGATTGATGACATTGACGAAATTATGTTATGAGCTATATGTCGGCACACAGGATCAAAACTCAGCGATCTATATGCTGATTTGATGTTTTTTTATAAATTTTATCAAAAATTAATATAATTTTTGCCACCGTTACGAAGAATTTCTCCCTTTTTTCATTTGTAATCAACATTAATTTGTTATAATCACTGTCATTGCAAAACTGTGAGTGGTGATAGACTGTTGATTAACGTTTGAATTTCTAAGTTGAGGATTAATCTACAATCTGCTGTCTCAAAAGCATTAAGTTGAAGATAGCCTTAGGGAAAATATAATCCATTAATATAACTGCAGACAGTGCACACCGTTTCGGCCTTCCGACCTCCTCAGTTCTTTGAAACATCAAACGACGCACCAGTTCGTTGCGAGGTATGAGAATCACGGTAATACACAAATAAAGCACAACCAATTTTTTAAATTTCGTAATTTATGAAATATGCGGTAAACTCGGAAGCTGTCACGGATCCCCTGAAATCGCTTCGCGGACCCTTTGGGGTCCGCGGACCCCGGTTGAGAACCACTGAATAGATGCTTGCATTACGTACTCGCGCTGGTGTGATTACAATCAACCACAGTTTTCGTTTTGGGAATGTGGAAAATTTAATTTTCAGTTTGGGACAACATTGGTCTGGGCTAGGCCTACGGTATAGCAAAGAATTAATCTCAACCAGTAGCATGTAGCTATAGAGGTGGTTGCAATAACTTTGACAATAATAATACTATTTTATTATTATTATTGTTGTTGATCGAAGTATCGTGTTGGCGTGAGAAACAAATGGCGACTTCAATACACTACCTGTTTACTCCAGTAAGTTTTTCCGCAAATAAAAAGTTTAGTGTGAAGTATTAATTAAGCAGCTTGTGTTGTAGCCTACAATCGTCACATAACACAGAATACAATGAGCCTATACCCTAATTTTTCGAGTCCCAATTTTGGCTTTCTGTAAATTGAAATCAGCTCCAAAACTTTCAAAATATTTGATGCAGACATTACAAACTGACAAAATATTCTGCCATTCAGACAAATAAAAAACCATGTAAAGTAAGAAGTCATAGTTTCTGTGCCAACACTGCATATCTGTTACTGTTTTGAATTGTATGCAATCAAAAAGGGAATACATGTTTGATTTAGATCTTCCATTATTTTCATATAAAATTGTTTTAAATATCTTTTCAGGAAGCATATTTTCATTATGGAATGAAAAGTAGAAATCCAGTTGAAAATTATTTATTTTATTCCAAAAGTGGAGACGAGGAGGTGAAACCTAAACGGATCAAAAGAGAAGAAGTCTCCCATATGCTTCCAAAGCATTTTATTGCAAGTTTTAATAACAAATTTACTACAGTAAAAGTATAAGGTCTATGACATATCTTTTTACCGCATAATCTGCCTCGGTAAAATAAGCGTCTTACGTAAACCTGGCCAAGAAACTTAAACGACAAGTTCTATTAAGGGCGTAGCAAGCAAATCATTTTGGAGGGTGGGGAAAATAATTGTTATTGCACATGCTAGTGAGCCCGGTAACAAGCCGCTGAAGGAAAAGCACCCAATGGGCGATCTCCCTTACAAAATTGTAAAAATAAAATCTTAAAATTGCGCATTCTGAAAATACTTTGACCTTAAATCAATATTAAAACTTTGATAAATGACGCTGTAACAGAGGGTAAAAGCTACCTGAGCTACCTAAGCTACATGTGTGTTGTGATTAGTATCAACTGCATGTTGTAAATTTACGTTTATTTTATGTATGTTTGTACGTTATAGTTTCTCTGCTCGGCGCACTTTACCTTTATTGCTTTCTCTGTTCGCGCCTCTCGGCTCACTCAATCTCAGCAAGCCCGTTTTCATAGGAACCTTTCTTGCAATGTTCAGTTAAAGGGACTTTCTGTTGCTTTATGTTCTGATCGTGCGAGACTGACTTACTTTGTTCGTTTTATATTTATGTCTTGTGTTTTGCAGATGTACTTCATTTCTTAGTTCATTAAAACCTAATAAATGGTCGTTTCACTGCTTAGTGCATAGCGCAGTCAGTTTTAATGTAGACAATTAAAAAAGAACTTTGCAAAAGCAAGTCAATGCAGTAGCACCAGTAACTTTTTTTTTCTTATTGATCATGTTTTATGTAATTGTGGATTCTTCTTTACTTCGTGCTTTTTATTCATTTTGCACCCCACTTTGAATAAGATTATAAACCTATAGAACATACTCAGGAAATTTCTTGGCGTGTTCCAATATCAAAATATTGTTGTTTATTTTAATTTTCAGGATGTTGAATTGGAAGTATACTGCAAGTCAAAAGAAAAAGAAATAGAAAAAGAATTTAAGAAGAGATTCAATGAATGGAAAAAGAAGTAACGATGCATATTGTCACAATGGTCTTCTCGGTGGATGGTTGAAACAATGAACAAACAATTTCTCGCTGTAATATTTCCAAGGATAGACGCCTTCTTTCTTTTCTGTTCATTGCAACTTGATGAAAAAACAAAACTGCATTAGGCCTAGTTGTTGCAGCTGTTCCTTCCAAGTTTCCTTTTTTTTGTTACGCGTACTATCGAATAGAACAAATCCATATTCTATATTATACCTTTGATATAGCATCTTTATAGCAACAAAAATGAAAATAATTTAATTTTCGAAACGTTTGCCGAACGTGAGTTTAATATCTAAATTTTGGGCTTTTTATTTTTTGAATAAGCTTAACCAAGATTAACCAAGCGTTCCAACCATTTTACTCCTTAATTTTTTACTCATTTCCACAGTAGATTTGTATAGTAGATTCGTTAGTAGATATAGTAGATTCGTTGTTATTAGTAGAATTAGTAAAAACGTAAGTACGTAACAATAATATTTGTCGATCAACATGAAGAACATCTAGCAAAGATATGACGGCAACAAATTAAAAATTTATATTTTAAAATCCCATTGCCAGTTGGAGTTGCCCTCTTGAATGCGGAAACTGATAAGCCCCCACCATTCACCCCGCTAATAGCCATGGAGATTAATGTATCAAACAAACATTGATGCCAATTTTGTAAACTCTTAAACGGCCTGTTTTTAAAATTAAAATAAATAAACAAAAATGTTAAAATAATCAAAACAACAGCAACAGGCAATCCATTCCTGGAACTGAATTGTTCCGATAACTATACAGTATACAAGTATTTTATTGAGATGTCGAATTTGTCTCACTCGGTGATATACGTATACAGTAGAGCACACAAACGAGCAAATGTAATAGAACAGCACAACTGCTTTGTTTGTAATATTGGTAGCGCTCTTCTTTGACTCATTTGTATGTAGGTAGGCTACTTCACCAGATATCCTCTTTGCAGAAAGAGCTGTTGTTTTCTATAGTCTATGCTTTGTTTTGCTATCTTTGAATGTGTAGGTTTAAACGTAAAGATGCAACTTAGTTATCTGTAATGTAACCATACCGTGGAGTTATGAATACACTGTAATACAGGACATGACAAACCAACCCAAGTTTTGAAACTAAATTGATTCTTAATTCTTGATAGCAGAAAACCAACTTTAGTTTGATATCTTCTTCGCTTTATCATTTTTCTCTTTGCCACTCCAAGGGTAGAGGGTCTCAGCTTTTTTACCACCTTTGATCAGTGGTGGTGATTTGGCCTAGATGTTTAAGGGCAGGTGTCGAGAAGACATTGAATTGATTCGTCATCCAGTTCGAGTAGACCACGCCATGGACTTCTAAATAGTAGCATCTGGACTGGAAACGCAGTGACCAACATGTGGCCAAACAGTTGGTACAACAGTTGGCCAACAGTGGGCCAATAGGGTTAGTTACTTGGCTGTTGGCCCACTGTTGGCCAACTGTTGTACCAACTGTTTGGCCACATGTTGGTCACTGCGTTTCCAGTACAGATGCTACTATGTAGAAGTCCATGACCACGCACACTGTTTAGTGCATAATAGATGGCAGCGTTGAATGTGATCTGCAATTATTATGTTCCTTATTGTGGCACAGACAGATCGCTGATGGTACCATCTTCTTTGTGAACGCTGGAGCGGAGTAATTCGATGCCTGTACGGAGGCAATTGAGCCGCGCCCGGTCCTTTGGAAAAATTACTTCGATAGGCTCTTTGGGGTGATTGTCTGACGTTCTTGAACAGAAGAGTTTTTTTATGTAATCGCTTTTCAACGACAACCTTCTAGATTCTATTTTCAAAAAGCATATCTTTCGAATAAAAAATCATCCAAAAAATGATAAATCTCCGTCTGAAAAACTGAGGTCTAAAAAAATTCAAATCAATTTAAACCAGTAGCGGAAGAACAGTCACCTTCACACGATTCCCTATGTAAGTAGCATGAAAATGAGAAACGAAGACTGTCAAAACTGAACCTCAACCTAGAATGTTCAGAAGACTTCACGGGAACCGCTCTTTTTAGAGCGCGCCTGTTGCACTGTCGACAAGTATCGTCGTCCCATCCTCCGACAGCTAAACGCCAAAGGCATCAGCACATCCAGCAAGACCGATGTGATTGAGCAGCTTGCTCATAAGAACCGAGTTCTTGTCATTCTCCTCCAGGAGACACACTGCACCTCTGCAAACAAGCTATAGTAATTCCACACTATACTCACTAGTTGGGTCTACCCTAAGCGGAAAGCATGGCCTTTCCACGTTTGTCCATGAGAGCTTGAACTGGACGCTTGAAAACTTCTCCGCCAATGAGGAAATAAAATGGGTTTGCGTGAGCATTAAAAATAACAACATCATCAATGTATACAAGCCACCATCCTCACGCCTGAACCTATCATCTATACCCGCATTTCCCCCGCCCAGTATCTACACTGACGACTTCAACTGCTAGTACATCGACTGGGGTTACAATTACACCGGCAGCGACGGAGAATGCCTGGGTGCTTGGACTGCGAATAACTACCTCGCCTTTCTTTACTACTCAATAGATCCAGCCAGCTTCTGGTCCGGACGTTGGGAAACGGGTAAAAACCCCGATCTGGTCTTTGCAAGCATGGACACAGACAGCTCTACTCCTGACAGGCGTTTACTGGAGAAGTACAGCTCCTATCTTCGTGCCTCACCAGGTGCTGCCTCTAACTCAGCTGCAACAAGACTGCTCAATCTGCTGGATTCACGGAGACTAAAGCCTGGTCTACACTACAAAATATTTTGAGCTGAGCGTGGCGCATTCTTTGTTTATTTAACACAAAGCTTCTCTCGGCAACAGCGCCGCGGTCGGCCTGAAAATGTCTGGTCATCGCGAGCTTTTTTTACGCTCTGGAGAGATTCGCTTGACCAAGGTTCTGGCGCAGAATTTAGTTTGAGCTCAGGTCTTGGCATTTTGTGGGACTTTGGTGGAAAGGCAGTTTCAGTTTTCTGGAAAGATGGTACTCTGTTTCAGTTAATAGGTTAGTTGGTGTGTGTAGATAAAAATTAAAAGGTTAAGCTTAAAAAAGTCTTACATAGGCCTACTTAGCTGTTAGTTTGGTTAAGGTGGCACTTCACTAGGCTTTTGGTATGATTAAAGTTGGCCTTCCAGCTAGTATGGTGGTCCTACCTCTTAGACGCATTCAAACTATCTTTAGTTGTTGGTCAGGTTCAGGTAGCACTCCACCAGGCTTTCAGTCAAACTTGGGTTGGCCTACCTGCTAGCTTTGCATTGATTGCAGTGTTCAACTGTGCAAGTTATAGGATAGCTCTAGGTCTACAATACTATTCTAGATTATTTTTAGTTGACCTATTACACTGTGTCAGTACAGTGATGGATGCGTTTGATTGATAAGTATAAATCAATTGAAGGCGAATTTCCAGCCAGTTGACGTAACCAAGCAGAAAGTGACATTGTTAGCGCTTGAATGCACCCGGTCGCAAGATCAAATTTGCCAGTGTAGACAGTTTTTAGTCAGTCGAGGCTGGACAAGGCAGGCGTTTGCGCTTTTCGGGCTTGTAGTGTAGACCAGGCTTAAAGCGATGAAAAGAAACTGTCAACACTCTCGACATCACACGCTTTCTTTAGCTGGATAGCATGAAGTACCGTCAACAACCTTACGGGCCGTTCAGCACGCTCTTTCCAACAATGCCCCGTTACTGCCAATAGTATCGCATCACAAATAGTGAAGAACGGGACCTATAAAACAGGCGACAGCAAGTTCTCCAAAGTTGTAAAGAGGAAAACGTCTGATCTCTGGAAAACTCTAACATAAGATAAGGAAAGCATCTCCGGTGAATTCACATTGGATGAGTTCACCGCTGCTCTCCACTCAACCAAACCCCAAAAGGCCCCTGGTCCCATAACATCTGCCCCAAAGTTGTACTCCGTGCTGGCACCGCCATAAAGTCTTTGGTGCGCAAATTCCTGTTTTTCTGCTTGTGCCAACTTAAAATCCCCAAAATCTGGAGACGAGCCAAAGTAGTCGAGAACCCTAAGCCTCATAAGCCACATGAGGACCCGAAGAGTTATCGACCAATATATCTTCTCTGCATCACTTTTAAAATCTTCAAAGATCTTCGAACGTCATCTACACTTGAGTCGAACCAATTATAGATCTACTTTTCACCCGGGAGCAAGCTGGTTTCCGACGTGGAAGATCTGCTGTGGAACAAGTCACTCTCATGACTCAAGACATCAAAGACGTTATTGAGACAAAGAAGAAGGCCGGTGCTGTGTTTCTTGACCTCACAGCCGCCAACGACACCGTATGGCACCAAGGCCTCATCTGCAAACTGCTCCACCTGCTCCCGGACAGGCACATGGACCGCATGATCATGGAGCGAGCTCATTTGCAACACAAGCTTTACCCTCACTACCGGAAGTGATAAACTAAGCAGGCTCTGACGCCTTAAAAATGGCGTCCCTCAGGGATCTGTCCTGGCTCCTCTTCTGTTTAACATCTACACCCACGAACTGCCAAACACGGTGTACGCAAAGTACGCCTATGTCGATGACTTGGCCATTCTTCATCTGTCGAATGACTGAGAAACATTAGAAGGTTTTCTAAACTAGGACATGTCGACACTTTTGACATAACACCAGATATGGAGATTGAAGCTCAGCGAAGCCAAAACAGTGATGACAGCTTTCCCCTTAAACTCGCTAAAGTTACTTTATTTTGTTAATCAATAAAAACTAATAGGCCTATCCATTTCCACGAAAATTCCACATTATGCAAAAGTTCTGATTGATTTAAATTAGTGATGCACTTAAGGCAACAATTTGGGTCATAAAGACATGCACTTCGTATTTGCCCAAGTTTATCAAACCAAAACTGGATTTCCGTAGAAGGCTGAGTTACTAGTTTTAGTTAAAATTGAAGTTATGTTTTAAATATTTTTTATGACCACAAAAAGATTTCAATAATTTATCTTTTCAAGGTTTGTTTAGTGTTGTGTAGTCTTTTAGTAAAATTTCGAAATACATTTCAACTCATATTTTTATAAACAGTGAAATGACTCAATTTAATAATTGTTGACTAGTTGAATGAGCGATGGTTTTATTTTCGGAATAGCCTATTGCAATATTTTTTAGGTTTTGAGTTCAGAAATCATTTCTACCCTTAAATTCTTTCTCCTGAAACCCTGCGCACCGAATGCTTCGGTTAAGTTAAAATGAGCTTGAGCGAACAAAGAAAGCGACAAATTTTTTGGAAAAGCAGGAGAACATTTACAGATGTTTATTTTTTTTCCATTTGGAAGGAGGGAGGCACGTAAACAAGTGCAACCCTGGATCCACTATCAAACTCCACCACGTGCAAGTTAATCATCCATGAGTAGCTAATGTTTACAATAGCTGGAAATAAAGCACACAAAAAAGGCCTGGAAAAAATACAAATTATTTGATGCAAATCAATTTTAAACAATAAATAGGGTAAAGCTGAATCCCATGCTTGATCCAAGCATCCTGGAATGAGAAGAAAAGACTCTCATTATACTAAACTTTCGGCACTAACAAGTAGGGTGGCCAGTTCTTCTCTTTCGGCCTTTCTTTCAGCAACTACGCCCACCCGATTTATTACACCATGGTAGAGGTGAGCGGTGTATTTCAACAACCAGCATAAGGTGAGAATCGAACCAGGATTGCATGATTGGAAAGCGAACGTCTTATCCGCTGTGCCATCCCACCGCTCAAGCACCAAATATAATATGCCACAAATAGAAAACAATTGAATTGTCGATTGCAAGAAAACAAGAACATGCAAAAGGAAACTGACTGCAGAGTTGAAATCAGCATTCCAAACTCATACAGACTCCCCGTTAACAAATCTCATGCATAAATTTAAATTTGTTGACATGTTATTGTTACCTTTTTAAGACTTTCTGTTATACAGCAACGAATTCGCTGTATGGATTGTGGTAATGGATAAAAAATAAACTATTCTGTTGTTTAACAACTGAATCATTCATTCAATTTCCTGATTGTTTGACACAGGAATATGAGTTGGAGGTTTACTACAAAGGAAAGGTTTTCAAGAACGATGAACGCTCCGAAACGACGGAACTGTACAATGAAGTTGATAAAAATTTCAAAAATTGGATGAAGCACAATGATGCGTATATTCTTCATCTTTGGAAATCAAAAGAATAGACATTGTTTTGGTTTTTATCAGCGTTGGTTGCAGGTGGTGTGTATGGACAAACAACGTGATAGTCTTTTGCTTTTGCCATAATTGTTTCCAGAAGGCTTTGCTAACACACACGCTCGCAAGCGCTTTTAGATAAAATTTTTCTGCAACAAATGCTAGCTCTATGTATGACATTACGCTGCACACAAAAGTAATGACTGTGACTGTAACTGACTTTATTTTTTTATGTTTTTTATTATCAGTACATCCGCTAAGCCAAGCAGAAAGTCAAAGTAATGCAGGGCATCGTGTGTAGTTTGTTGAAAACTTGAGAAATTTGGGCAA
Organism: Aplidium turbinatum; assembly: GCF_918807975.1. Classification (NCBI taxonomy): domain Eukaryota; kingdom Metazoa; phylum Chordata; class Ascidiacea; order Aplousobranchia; family Polyclinidae; genus Aplidium; species Aplidium turbinatum. The sequence goes on from NC_137472.1 coordinate 56,189,926, forward strand.
AAGATAAAAAATAAAATATTGTTTACAAATTAGACTATATGAAAAGTATATCCTAATCGAAGTGTGCCCAATATTGAATTTGAAATGAATGTTTCAAACGCATAACTCACAACATCAACATGCTCCGCTGAAATTGTATCCTGCAAGTTTAGCTCTTAAGATTTGAAACAACTTTTCAACTTATTTTCTACATCTAAAAATATCCAGATGCTTGCAAAGGTATCCGACGTTTTCTTCGTAAACAGTTCTTCGTAAAACAATTCTTCGTAAGCAATTCTTCGTAAACAATTCTTCGTAAAATTAATGCTTTGTAAAACAATTCTTCCCAAAGCATTTCTTTGTGCATGCAGTTGAGATTTGATGTATACGAAAACATGCTTTACGAAGAATTGTTTTACGGATTTCATTTCACCAACAACTGTTTACGAACAATCGTTTTACGAACAACTGTTTACGAACAATTTGCCTATAACCGCTTGCAAATTTTATGAAAAATATTTCTTAATCGAAATGCGCCCGAATATTGAATTTGAAAGTGGTGCTTTGAACACACAACTTGCAATATCAAAATACTCAACTGAAAATGTAGTCTACATGTTTAGTTTATAAAATTTTAAAAATAACTTTTTAGCTTTGATTTTAGATCATTATGACAATTTGTATTTTGAAGTAGATGTAAGCTTATTATTATCTTATTGATGTGAAATGTTTTCCTTGATTGAATTATTAGTATTGTTATACTGATTTTCATTGTTTGGGCGATACTGGTGGTTTACTAATTACTAGGGCCATTTTTATATGACCTTAAAAAATCAATAATATGACTTTATTTTTTGGAAAATATGATTTTATATGACTTTATGTGAAAATCGTTTATTTTTACATGCGAACAACGCCACTCACGGAACTAAAGAGTAAAACAAACGCAACATAACAGTAATACACATCCATTTTTATTTTAAACCACTGTTGTAGTCCAGTTTCATGTAGTGTGGAACGTTAGAGTCTTTGAAGTTACGATTTGGACGTAAAAATGACTTTAGTAAGGAAAATGAGCGCTCCACAGACTCTGATGTGGGTTGACACTTCTGCAGTTTTGTATAAAGCGCTGGTGAAATGTCTTGTCTTTGTAGCTCCATAATTTGTTTCACATCGTTTTTGTCCAATCGCTTCTTAATGTAATTTTTGAGCTCAAGCGGATCTTTTCCGAAATCAAGGGCATTTAGATCAGCATGGGCCTCTTTGATGGTGTACAGTACGTACAACTTTTCATTTTGAGTATTAAGTTGACCTCAATGTGTGACCTCATAAAATATAGGTCTGTGACTGTAAGTGTTATGTAGGCTAATCCTACAGTTTGCCTTCGTTCAATCAGAAATTGCCTTACTTTCTTAGTGCTTAATTGTTTTACCGCTTAAATTGGTATTTTTTATTTAAAGTGTACAATGGTATGACTTTATAACTCAAAAATATGACTGTATAACTTAAAAAGCTGATTTATGACCTAACCAGGAAAATATGACTTTATATGACTTCATAACTTTCTTAATATACCTCATAGGGATGCGTTTTTTGCGTTAAAATTGATTTCACGACTTACTGATGCATAGAAAAAAATATGACTTTAATGACTTTAAATGGCCCTACTAATTACATTTACAGTATTTACCAGACTATCGGTAGCAGTTTAGAATTTTTTGATCAGATGCTGGTGTATGCTTTGTTGCTAAAAATATTTGGGGCCAATTAATTAGGTTACATTTGGGCAAGGATTTTTTGCACTCCAAAAAACTAAACTCTCCCTACTCCTATAAATGAAATAATAGCAGTTCAACATAAATGCACAAAGGAAAAATGCAATTTCCCTTTGAATTTACCGAGGCCAAACCACATCATTGCAACCGTCTAGGCTATTTTTCGTTTTAACCTGTTAAGTGCGTATTGCGGTCATTGGTGTTCGATGTGTTCGACCCATTCGCTTTCACTATACTGTAAGTAAAGTATAGTCCAATAATGAATTATCAGAAACAGTCAAGAACACAAAAGGAAGCAAACAGAATTAAAAGAAAAGCTTGTTGCGCTGCGGACTCCACAACACTCTACGAAGTAATAATGGGAGGAAAAATACTGATAGTTGTCAAATGCGCATAGTAACGCGAGTTGCAAATATTAATTGTGCACTTAACGGGATATTACTCATATAAATGTTAAAAGTTTCACTTTATTACTCTATTTTTCTTGGGTTTTTTTTGTTGATTTTCTTTAATTTTTAAATGATTATAAAGTGTTAAGACTGCGCATCATGAAAAACGATCTTTTAATCTTTGATTTTTTAATCGTTATTTTAACGTTCTTTTACTTTTTTTACACTGTTTCTATTCGTTTCATATATTTTCTCAATAAACACATGTTTTTATTTATCACAACAAAGAATTGCAAAAAAACTGCAAAATTATAGCTGCTGAATAACTTATTATAAACTAGTTTACTCTAGCTTTGACTAAGTTCTATTAGTGACAAGCGTAGCCGCATGCTCAGCAAGTGGTACCAATGAGCCACCCAAGGGGCTACGTCATAGAAAAGACGATTCCAGTGATCAGAAGCTCAATTCCCCTACAGCAGAAGCTCTGCAGTAAGCAACCGAGCGCGCAAGACAGCAAACCTCAAAATCTGCCAGTAATTGTGTGACGTCATAGTATGTTAAATCCATTGTTTCAGTATCAATTCATCTGTAAACAATTGTCGTTTCATCAGCAAGCTGCAGCTCAATGAAGAATACAATCATCATCAATAAAAAAAAGTAATATATGAATTAGGCCTAAGTATATATTGCATATCGTGAATGGACTCATATCATCTATCAATTACTTATTGTCAATAACAACACTGGATCTGTATTTTCATCTTCCAATATTTGAAAATATCACACACTACCTTCTCCTGATATGCTGCTCTTGCCCGCTCGGATCAACTTTGCGTTGCTTTTAATACAACGATAAACATGATTTTCCGATCAACCTCCAAAGTTTCATCCCATCTATATTTTTCCTGGTAACGTAGCCTAGACATATCTACGCTTCGATCGCTAGTCCTTCCGACCCAGCTGGGCGAACCTGCCCCAACGTCTGGCCAGTGCACATCCGTGCTCGTTGGTTCAACGTCAACACTTTTCCAGTAGGTAAAGTCTACAGTATATTCCCACCTATCTTCTTTTTTTTACACCAATCAATTGAGCCTTTGCTCCAGAATTTTATATAGTTTTTGTCTCGCACGAGCACTTAAATTGTCCTTGTAGCTAAGCTTCTCTTTCTCGTGGGAGACCCCAGAGTTTATCCGCTCTGCCTACGGGCAGACCGGGTATAGGAGTCAAGCGTACCTGTGTTACGGTCACGTGATGGCGACGTGGGCGCTGCCCGGCTTTAAAACTTCTGTCGGTACCAGTCGCCTCACACGACGGGCCGCCCGGCCCGTCGTGAGCTGACCTCTTTGCGTTTGCGGAAAGCTAAGCCCGTCTCCCTGGCCCGTTCCGCCATTCTAAATTTTGCGGACGAGTCGCACAAAATTTTCGACCCACACTTTCATTCCACAGGTACCTAGACTCCCTTGCTTGGCTCCCGCGACCTAAGCTGGTGGACTTCCCTTCCGGGTGCATCACCACCCCATAATCACGCCGCTCCGCGGGCGTGGCAGGCCGGTTCTTTAAAGTCTCTGACCTGGCTATGTTTATTGTGTTCTTCTCGCCGTTTCAATTATCTCGTGCGTTGTTGATTCAAATAAAACAGTTCATCACCGATTTATTCAAGTCGGATTTGGCTACTTATGCAACGAGGATTGGATGAAGCTGGGTGGTGTGTTATACAAAGCAAAATTTTTTATGCCATTTTTATTGCTTCATGTTACTTTTTTATTTTAAGACTAAATGATGTAATTTATGATCACAGGATGTAGTGTTGGAGGTTTACTGCAAGGAGTTGAAAGATGATTGTAAGACGAAGTTCGATGAGTGGAAGAATCTAAAGTATTGATCAATATCAACTTTCGAAAATATATCTATTATTCTATTAATTAATAACATAAATCAATACTCAGTAGAAAAATTCTAAGTAGTATAATCAGTAGTAAAATTCAATTAAAATTTCAATTTTACAAACGCTTGTACTAACTATTTGTAATCAGTTACACAATATAGTAGCTTAGACTTTTAGTTTGGTGTTATTCTAAGTAACTGTCATTACTTTGTTGTGTTTAGTTAGACAAAAAAGTATCAACTGCATTAATAATTCTCATGGTAAAATTTAAAAACAATTTGAAACATTTTGTTTTATGCCGATGAAATCAAATGCGTAAATAAAATCAGCACTCTAATGTAAGGAAAAGGTATGCCACGGTTCTACCACCTGATCAAGACTCACAAAGAAGGACCTGACATCAAGATTCGTCCAATTGTCTCAAGTACAAACGGACCAGCCGCCAAACTGTCACACCTAGTCTGCAGCCTACTCAACCCCCTATTGAAAGACGTTCCGGCACACCTTACAAACAGTCAAGAACTACTCAACCAACTTAGAGACATGCCACAAAATACCCTGAGAAGATTTAACTTCCCCTTCAGCCTGGATGTGACAGCAATGTACACCTCCATTTCCCCTTAGGAAGCGACGAACAACGTAATCCAAAAACTCTCAATAGGAAGAACACAAATCTGCAGCCCGTTCCACCCTGAAGAGATCGGTTCCCTTCTCGAGATTATCTTTCAGAACAATGTCTTCACATTCAAGGAGAAGTTCTATAGCCAAGTTGACGGTTTACCAATGGGAAACGCCATATCTGGAGTCCTCGCCATCCTCTTCATGGACACCCTTGAAAAGCAGACATTGTGGAACCAGACAAACCTCACTCTCTACAGACGATACGTTGACGACACATTCTTGCTGACAGTCAACAATAAGGAAGCCTTAGCCATCCAAAATGCTCTCAACCAAGCGCACCCAGCCATCAACTTTGAAATAGAATTACTAACAGCAGACAACACCATCTCACTACTGGCTTTCACCATAAAAATCGACAAAGACGGCACAGTCCACCACGAGTTCTACCAGAAAAAAGCAAAGGCAAAACTACTCCCACACTTCGACTCGGTCCTACCCACAAGCACTAAGAAGACCATACTCTTAAACGAAATACAGTGAAGAAGGGATAGATGTTATTCACCCAATAAAGCAGCACCACACCTGACTGAATTCGAAAAGACAATCAGGGAAAACGGATACCCCAAGGACTTTCTTAAGCAACTACCCAGACGACGACACCGATAAAGCAGACAACCCCCACCTCAGACACCATACAACCCAATACATTTCGAATTTCCTTATACGAGCGACGACGCGGATCGTAAAATAAAGAAAATCTTCAAAGACCTGGACTTGCCAGTTCGCCTCTTTCGACGCTCACGAACCCTCCGAAACGCACTTAAAAAACCACAAAAATCCGAACCTTGCCGGCTGCAAAGCTGCCAACTACGGAACGACGACATGTGTACCACCAATAACTGTGTCTACAAGATCACATGCAAAAAATGCAGGGAAAGCTATAGGCAGCACGATCCGCCCACTCAACTCCCGCATCAAAAAACACCTTAGTTCAGATAAAAGTTCGGTCTTTGATCATCAACAACAGTGCCACGCCGACTTTGAATTTAAAATTATTACCAGAGAAAATGACGCGGTACAATTACGTTTCAAAGAGGCCATATTCATCAGCAGGCAAAATCCAAAAATCAACGACCGTGCCGAAAGGGAAGAACTACGTCACCTAATCTACTAACAACTGATTCAACAAAATTTCACAACAATAGCGCCTAACAGCACAGAAACTCAACAGCCGGCAGCCTCAAGCTAAACCAAAGAGCCACATGAAAGAACCACTCACTGAATTCAACACCATTCGTCATAGCACATGACTAGGGAACTGTGTTCCGAAAGCTCGTGTAATTTGATATTGCCACAACTAACTCGCAGCATCAGGCTTAAAAAGATCGTTAGAATCTACACAGTGAAGTAAGCAACGATCATGCTGCTAAATACTCCTATACGCTGTGACTGGATGCCTGCGTCCCACTCCAACGGACTGCCTACCCATCCTAGCAGGCATCCAACCCACTGAGCTACGCCGTAAAGGAGCCACGATTTCTCTCGCTCGCCGCGCTTTGGACCCCGACCATCTCCTCCATGCAACATTCAAGAAACCACCACCTATAAAGCAGCGGCTGAAATCAAGACGTCCCTTTGTGCCTGCCGCACAACAACTTCTTAAAGGGGTACTAAAGGAAAAACCTGACTTGGCGATTTTCCACGTTCTTTGTGTTTAACATGCTACCATAAAACGATTTTCAATAAAATTTTGCCCCATTGCGGTCTGACCACCATTGTGGGCGTGCTTTTGTCAGAGCTTTCAAAATGAGATTGGCCTGAGCAGTGCTGTGTTAAGCCCTTGGTGGGCCCCGGGGCCAAAATAATTTTGGGCCCCTTATCGGCAAGCAGACTTATGATAATATAGTGTGTATGTTAACTGCACTGATATGAAAAGGTGGTTCACTTCACTAGACTTTCTCACCAGTTGAGAAAATAATACAAATGTAAATAAGAGCAAACACAGGTCTATCAAGTCATAGCTACACCTTTACTTGCAATGAAAGCCAAAAGTGTTAACGATTTCTAAACATACTGGCAACGGTCATGAAGCGTAGGGGTCATTCAACCCAGATCTTATATCACACAGTAGAAGTTAGCATAAAAATTTGACATGCTTATCACATTGAGTTCATACAATTTTAATATCGAACAAGAATAGACAAAATTATGAGAATTTTAAATTGGTTAGTTACATTTGAAAGCAATTTTTTCCAAAAATTACAATTGGCATTTGAAATTTCACTAACCTATTAGTTTTAAATGTATAGCCATAACATAGCAAAACAGTTTAGAAGTGCAACAAAAATTGTTCATTCAATTTTTGTTCATTCTGTTCAGATTACTACAGGATGCGCCGATCATAACAAGCATTTTGCTTCTTTGTGATGTCATAGATGTTGCCATCATGTTGCTTGGTTTCCACTGGGACAAATTGATTGAAACTTTATCGTGGCGGATGGAGGCTGTCCTTAGTAGTTCTGGAGTTTTTTCTGCAGATTGGATTACGGTTATAATATTTAATATCTTTTCAGGAATTCAGGTTTAGAGGTTTTTTTTGCAGATTAAATTACAGTTGTAATATTTAATATCTCCTCAGGAAGTACAGGTTTAGAGATTTTTTTTGGCAGATTAAATTACAGTTGTAATATTTAATATCTTTTCAGAATTATCGATTCTTTACTGTTTACATGTTTTTACAGACCTTCTGATGATCCGTTAGGTGAAACAATTTGTAAAGGCTTCAGATAGTAATAACTATATTTGATTTAAGAAAATTACTATAAACTTTAACAAAAGGGAGCAATATTTACAGTGCAACACTAGTTAAGAGGTTTCTAGGTAAGGTCTAACAGCTTCATTACTCACTGACAACTTTGCAGTACTCAGAAAGCCTTCATAGGTTACTGGTGCTTAATGAAATGTTGTAATGCTTACTGCACAATAACTACTACCTAGTTAAACTTTTATAACTTCATAAACAACCATCAACCCAGCAGTGTACAGAACACAGCAGAAATATAACTTATAGTAAACACAGGTCTGTCAAGTTATAGCTTCATCTTTGCTTGGAATGAAAGAAATGAAATATATATAAAGCAGCAACGATTTGAAATCACAAACAAAATCCTGGCAACTGTCATAAAATACTTATTATACTGGTATCTAAATGTATGCTGGTTACACTTGCTGATAGGTACCTCTGTAAAGTCAGGGATATTTATAATTACGGGATTGTAAATGCTAAAAATGAAATGCTAATTAATCTATGAGAATTGCTATTTTATTTACTGTTTACAATTTTTTAGCAGTAAACAAAATATGACTGCAGAAATGGAATAGGCTACAAATAAGACAAACATTTTTATGGCCTACATCTAAAGGCAGGTGAATTGATTATTACACTACTCAATGTCCGCTTATTACTTGCTGACCTTTGAGGTCAGTTTTTGAATTGTTTGCCTTACTTTTGGTGGTCGTTCTTCAGCTTGTGGCCTGCTGGTCACTTTATCACACAGCAATTAAAGTCATGGGTAAAGATCCCATTAAATGCTTCATGGTTTCTGGTACATTCAAGGTTTAACATTTGGCTCAACATAACTTTTGAAAAAAAAAAAACTATGCAAAGAGCTTTGAGAAAAACATTCCCTTGTTTGGAACTTCTGCAAAACTTTTGCAGCACGTCTGCACCATTGGTAATCATAGTGAACGAATGTACTTCAGTGGCAATAATGGCAAAGCAAAGTTTGCTTGGTTCTGACAAACCTCCATGGTCAGCCATTTCAAAGAATTCCTCTTTGAGAGTTTTGTTTATAAATCTGAAATGTTCAAAGCAAGAATGTCGCTAGTTCAAACAAGACATCTTCTTTATGAAATGCTGAATGAAATCTTGGTACATAGCAAGGTTACACCATTCTAGAACTAGACTACCAGTTGTAAACCAGTAACATTCACTTTGAAGTTAGCTTAAGAAAACAAAACACCCTGTGAAACCAAAACGTTAAGCTAAAAGTGCAACAGCCTTAATGCAGCTTATGACACTTCAAAAAAGACTTTTATATACCTTGCAAGTTATACCAGTAGATGTAGAAAAATACTGTATTGTTAAAAGGGATATCAATAGACCAACCAAACTTTCAGCTAGTCCAGTATTACAAATAGTATTTTATGTGTCTTGTTTAGTTATTGGCAGACTTCAAAATCAATCGTATCTCACTCTTAAAGTTTATGCTAAAGAGAAGCTAACCTACAAAACATGAACGCTTTCACCTTACCGGGTATGCTAAAGAAAGGTTTCAATCTATGCTTTTGCAAAATTTAGACAAGGCATTGCAATTAAGTTATGCAAATGTCTTATATAATTTGCCCATTTATGACAATCATTTTAAAATGAGCTGTCTACTTCGTGGTTCAACAGTAGCTTACAAAATACAAAGTATGGTGATTTTACCAGTGTATAAAGTGGTTTCAGTTCAATAGTTGCCAATTCCAAAGTTCTACCACAAAATACGAAAAAATAAACAACCAAAATAATTAAAACACATCTTTGTGGGAATTGGGCCCGTCTTGACTTCAAGTATTCAATTGCAACCAACCTGTTTTATTTCAAATACAGGTAATTTTACTAATGTTGTCATATTTTAACTTTTCTTTAAGATACCGTAATGTGGTGTTTTTAGAGATGTTTTGGTATAAGGGCCCAGCATCTCATTGGTACCGGGCCTAAATTATCTTCTTAATGGACAAGTAGGCTACACGCAGTAAACTTTAACAGCTAAAAAACACATTGTTACTGAAACGCAAAAGTCTATTACCTGTGGGCCCCTTGAAATTCCATCACAAAATAACTACAACACATTTATTTTAAACACACCTTTGTGGAAATTGGGCCCTTCTTGATTTTAAGTATTCAATTGCAACCAACCTGTTTTGTTTCAAATACAAATGATTTTACTAATGTTGTCGCAGCCTATTTTAACTTTGATTCAAGATAATATGGTGATTTTTGAGATACTTTGGTATAAGGGCCCAGGCCCGGCATCTCATTGGTACCGGACCTAAACTATCTTCTCAATGGAAGTACACGCAGTAAACTTTAGCAGCTAAAAAACATGCCACTGACGCGCAAAAGTCTATTACTTGTGGGCCCCCTGAGATGGTGGGCCCGGGGGCCGGGCTCCCTTGGCCCCCCCCTTGACACAGCACTGGGCCTGAGCAACGAAGCGTGCGACTGTGCAGTCTACGTCATAAAGGCTAGCAATCAACCGATCACGCAATAATTGTTACTGCGGGCGATTTGACTGTAGGCTATGTATGTATTTACATCAAAACAGCACATTTTAACATCAAAACAGCAGACAGTTTGCTCAAAACATCAGATTGGTAACGTGGCTTTTGTTATTGCTGGCCTTTATGACGTATTCTCGAGCAGTGTTTGCACGTTTTGGTCATTTTGAAAAAAAAGAAAAAAAATGAAACTCTGGACTTTGGGCCTTGCCAGCGCCATTAAAAACAAATTTTTTTCGGTAATTGTTTTTGAAATGTATTCTTGAATGTTCAGTTTACTCATTTTAATGCTTAATTCCGGTTTGAAATTTTCCTTTAGTATGCCTTTAAGAACGCAGAAGAACTTGGTTTAAGTGCGGCACACTGGACGAACCACATGTGGAACACGGAGTGGCAAAATCACACCTCCACGCTCCGTGACTTCATACCCGACGCCGATCCCCGTCCACCAGGGATGTCCCTTGCAAGGCTTGCGTGGGTCAGGCTTAACCGCCTGCGACGGCCTCGGCCGCTGTCGTTCGGACATGCACAAGTGGGGCCTGGCTCCTTCATCAGAATGCGAGTGTGGTGCCACGGAACAGACCGCAGACCATGTCATACACCACTGCCTAACCCACCGGCCTCCACACGGTGCGCAACTGCGCATGGTCTGAGGGTCCTGGACGACGAGACTGCTGAGTGGCTGAAGATTTCCTGCCCTCCAATCTAGCCTGGAAAGATCGCTCATAAGCCATCATCATCATGCTGCTAAAAGCGAAACTCAATCAATTGCATAAGGTAAAGGTCCCATACTCAGGTACTGAGCTTTGGGGAATGAGAAGATAAGGTTCTCATTATACTAAGCCTTCGGCACTAAGGAGGGTAGGGTGGCCAGTTCCTTTCTCTCGGCGCCTTTACTTCAGCAACTACTCCCACCCAATTTATTATACCCTGGGTAGAGGTGAGCGGTGTTTTTCAACAACCAGTTTAAGCCGGAGTCGAACCAGGTTTGCATAATCGGAAAGCCAACGCCTTATCCGTTGCGCCATCTCACCGCTTTATGTTGCGCCATCCCATCCCACTCTAATGTAAGAGATTGAATCTATTTGCCTGGGAGTCAGTACATTTGTGCAACATTGCTATAGCTTGACGCTTTTTAAGTTTCAATACATGTTATCACTGCACTTTTACCAATATGTAAAATCTATGTATTTAGTTTTTAATTCTGTATAAAATATAAAAGCTGGTATTTTCTTACACGAAATATCTTACTTTATATTGTACAGTACTCACTCCTGAATTGTCATGAAGATTTATTTCAGTATTAACGAAAAAGACGTTGATGCTCATTGCACTATAAGGACCAAACACCCTTAAAAATTTTTAATCAAATTTTGTGGTAATGTAACTTTCATTTTGTTTGACTGTTAAATTATAGAATCGATAAGTGAAGAATGTTTTAATAAACTTGTTTTTTTTTTATTTACCAACATTAGCACTTATTTATGATGGGCTAATTATTGTCATGGTTGTAGTTATGATTGATTGACTAGCTATTAAAAACTTTAATCCAATAAAATTCACGAATGATTTGATAATAACATGATCATAGACATTGTGTTGATTTTTATAGTTCACTTTATAGATTTGTTTCTTGCTACGCACGAAGAAGAACGCTGCTGGCCTATATAGCCTACAGCTTAATTTAAACCTACCGCGTTTAGTCAAAGAGATCTAAAGTTGTTGAGAAGGAATGATCTTCCTGGTGTCACAACAACTCAGCAAACATTGATTATTGGGCCAACATTGGCCATTTGTTGTGTGTGTTGGCACAAGGTTGGCAAATTTGTCAAACTTTTTGCCAACAATATGAAGTTGCCTTCCTGATGTCACAACAAGGTTTATTATGATCGAACAACGCGCACTGCGCTTTGCAAACCATAATAGAGCGGGAGCCAGGTCGATTTATTTGACTGTCTGGGTCAGTAAGGTTTGACAAGTGTTTCTAGACTGAAATTTTGTGTAGATTTCAAAAATAAACTTCTTACTTGCACTAGCCTGACCGTTTTTGTTATATTAAGCATTTTCCGAGATGATACCTGTCAATATCGCTATATCCGTTAGGGTGCACCATTTGTCCCCCGACCTTTAGCAAAAAGCCTGAACTTTTTTTTGCTTATGAAGTTATCTTAGAAAACAACTTTTGCAAAGTTTCATTTTGATTGGACAAAGTTTAACCCCCTACCAGGCCATTTTCTAAGGGGACTAACGGCATTTTCTTCACATTATCGCCACTAGATGGAGCTGCTTACAAGATGCAACTGCATATTTACTTTGGAAACATACCCCCCTTCATTCTGCATAAGTAAAAAAAAATTATCTGAATTGGCCAATGGGAAGTAGAAATATGGGCAGTTTTGTACTCTCCCCTAGCGCAATACTGCCTCTAGTGGCCAAAACATAACAACAATTATCTCCTTAAATGTTCATCCAATCGAAGCAAAACTGGTGTCTAACCCCCCATTTTCAAGGGTGGTGAGTTCATTTTTGCTGCTAGTTTTAAAGATTCTAGCCACTAGGTGGCAGAAAACCTGCTTTTCATAAGTTTAAGCTAACGTAACCGCTTGGACTTGACTTCAAATATGCAAAATTTCAACAAATGCAACTCATTGAGATGTATATCATTGAAAACAAACAAAGAAAGAACAGTGCAACATCTATTGTAATTGTGATAGATATTGTACAGCAATAACACGAATTTCACATCATAAAGGTCACACAGGTAATGAAACAGTAAACTTGCAATTAGATTGTCAGATACCATGACGCTGAATCTATTTTCCTATTTCTTTGGTTTGGTAATTTTTTTCGAGAATTCTCTACTATTTGTAAAATGTTTTGGTATCGTTCTTCCTTGAGAGCAGTCCCATGAAAATCCTGGACCAGTTTGACTCCTCGCTATGCTGTGTCATTAACCACACTGATGTTATTCACAATTGTTTTTGCAATTTTGTAAGTCTCATTGTCATCCCAGCTTTCGATAGGTTCACTTAAAAATGCTGAGTCAATTTTCAAGATTTTAAAAAATGACCAAGAGTCTTCTCCAATATAGTCCTGGAGATCCCTGGATATGTCTGCTGGGAGTTCAGGAAAACAAGGTTTTCCAAATCCAGTGCCAAACCTTTTTGTGCACCCCCCGTCATTTTTAACCAAGATCATTTTTGTGCCATCAGTTCTTTGGTTGAGGTTTTCACACTCTGACTGAAAAAAGCCAACGGTACAAGCTCTTCTGTCAGATACCACATATGTTTTCCAAAACTTTTCAGAGCTACACCCGCAATGGCATCATCGATTGCTTGATAATTAAGGAAGGAGTGAATGAACAATTGGTAATTTTTTGGAACAGTTGATGGTTCAGGAGCAGTTAGCCACCACGGGATATAACAAAATACAACAAATTTCACAAAGCGGCGAAGTTTCAACAATGACCTCTTCCAAAGATTTTTCCTGAACAATAACATCATTTATTCATCATATGTTTGCAGTAGTCTACTGTGTCAAACGTTAGTCTAATTCACAGATAAATTTACATAAAAGGTAAGGTTGTTACAATTTCTTGTCTGTGCTGATTTAATGTTCGTTTGATGTTGTTTATCTAATTAAACAATTTCTTAATTAACCATGGACACTGGACAGTGCTGTTTCGACCTTTCGGGTCTCTACAGAATGGTGAATATGACCTAGAAGCAAAAATGCACAATTTCTTAATGTTGAAGATCACATACCTTTCATATTATCACATATTTTGGATCCCAGTAAGTCCAGCTTTATAGCGAATAAGAGCTTAGACATCCACCGCGCTTTGTGCAAAGCACCAGGTCTGTTGAATGATTTGAAAGTTTTTTTTTGTGTTATCATCACCAAGGTAAAGAAGAGTTAATAGAACCAGCTCCTTGTAGTCTCCTCTGCTAACTGGGTGTTCAAGAAGTCTGTTACATATTTCAACAATTTCTTCTCTTTTTTCAGCTAACTCATGTGAAATATCAAAAAAGTCAAAGTTTTTGTCTGCTACTGGAATGGCAGAGAAACATTTCTTAAACCTTTGGAAAATAGTAATTTCAGGACTCCTTGATGGTTAAATTTGTAAAGTGTCTCAAACATGGGTCAACACAATCTCACCAATATGCTGACGACATGCAAACCAAAGCAAAGGTTTTGAAATAATCTTTTGCAAAGCCACACATGCAGCTGTTTTAGCTCCAGCGTTAGAGCTAGTGGTGTCAAACACCATTCCAGACAAGCTGCTTTTACAGTCCCATACCTTTATGAGCTCACCTACGGGGTCAGAAAATTTGTGTGGGATAGCTGGTACCCCTAGCAACTTCGTACTTCCAACTCCTGACAAAAGGATTGGCAGTCTTTCTACTTTCTCATTCCTTCTAATGTATCCATCAGTTTACCATCCCAATGGATGTTGGCAACTGATGGAGGTTTCCAAGTTCCTGCAATCCTTTCAGAGATTGTTTGAACTGCTTCAACACGATATCTCTCAGTGGTAGTGTGACTGAAGTTTACTTTTGACATATCACCATCTGCTGTATCGATGACCGCATGCAACACAGGGGTAGCAGCAGAAGAAAATTGTTGAAACTTCGCCGCTTTGTGAAATTTGTTGTATTTTGTTATATCCCGTGGTGGCTAACTGCTCCTGAACCATCAACTGTTCCAAAAAATTACCAATTGTTCATTCACTCCTTCCTTAATTATCAAGCAATCGATGATGCCATTGCGGGTGTAGCTCTGAAAAGTTTTGGAAAACATATGTGGTATCTGACAGAAGAGCTTGTACCGTTGGCTTTTTTCAGTCAGAGTGTGAAAACCTCAACCAAAGAACTGATGGCACAAAAATGATCTTGGTTAAAAATGACGGGGGGTGCACAAAAAGGTTTGGCACTGGATTTGGAAAACCTTGTTTTCCTGAACTCCCAGCAGACATATCCAGGGATCTCCAGGACTATATTGGAGAAGACTCTTGGTCATTTTTTAAAATCTTGAAAATTGACTCAGCATTTTTAAGTGAACCTATCGAAAGCTGGGATGACAATGAGACTTACAAAATTGCAAAAACAATTGTGAATAACATCAGTGTGGTTAATGACACAGCATAGCGAGGAGTCAAACTGGTCCAGGATTTTCATGGGACTGCTCTCAAGGAAGAACGATACCAAAACATTTTACAAATAGTAGAGAATTCTCGAAAAAAATTACCAAACCAAAGAAATAGGAAAATAGATTCAGCGTCATGGTATCTGACAATCTAATTGCAAGTTTACTGTTTCATTACCTGTGTGACCTTTATGATGTGAAATTCGTGTTATTGCTGTACAATATCTATCACAATTACAATAGATGTTGCACTGTTCTTTCTTTGTTTGTTTTCAATGATATACATCTCAATGAGTTGCATTTGTTGAAACTTTGCATATTTGAAGTCAAGTCCAAGCGGTTACGTTAGCTTAAACTTATGAAAAGCAGGTTTTCTGCCACCTAGTGGCTAGAATCTTTAAAACTAGCAGCAAAAATGAACTCACCACCCTTGAAAATGGGGGGTTAGACACCAGTTTTGCTTCGATTGGATGAACATTTAAGGAGATAATTGTTGTTATTTTTTGGCCACTAGAGGCAGTATTGCGCTAGGGGAGAGTACAAAACTGCCCATATTTCTGCTTCCCATTGGCCAATTCAGATAATTTTTTTTTACTTATGCAGAATGAAGGGGGGTATGTTTCCAAAGTAAATATGCAGTTGCATCTTGTAAACAGCTTCATCTAGTGGCGATAATGTGAAGAAAATGCCGTTAGTCCCCTTAGAAAATGGCCGGGTGGGAGGTTAAACTTTGTCCAATCAAAATGAAACTTTGCAAAAGTTGTTTTCTAAGATAACCTCATGAGCAAAAAAAGTTCAGGCTTTTTGTTAAAGGTCGGGGGACAAATGGTGCACCCTAACGGATATAGCGATATTGACAGGTATCATCTCGGAAAATGCTTAATATAACAAAAACGGTCAGGCTAGTGCAAGTAAGAAGTTTATTTTTGAAATCTACACAAAATTTCAGTCTAGAAACACTTGTCAAACCTTACTGACCCAGACAGTCAAATAAATCGACCTGGCTCCCGCTCTATAAGGTAGCCTCTACGTTAGGCATCAAAACTTTTCCAAAAAAAATTTTTCCCGGCAGCCGAGTGTTGCAAGAATTGACAGCGATAGACACGTATTTTGTCCGCAAGGCTCATGCATACCACACCCGATGAATTAGTTGGGATGTGGGAGCATCTCAGACAGCAATAATCAAAAAAGTTTAAAGTACCACACTAAATCGGCAAATTCAAGTTTAATAAATTTGAATTGAAAGAACTTGAATTTTCCAATTAAGTGTGATAATCTCCAATTTTTTTTATCGATATAATAAGTCCTGTATTAGTCGACTAGATTACAGATTCACCAGTTAGATTAAAGAGCGTTTATTCACCAAAATAGGCTATACACAATGAAAGAAATTACTAAGCTAATAAAAGAAGTTAAGAGAAGTAACAACGGAGGTTGACTGTAAACAGGGTCACTAGTGAGATCATTTCCCTGGATTCATCATCTGAACCGTCTTCATCCTCATCATTGTAGCACTTGAAGTTGGGTGGCTCATTGGTACCACTTGCTGAGCATGCTGGTACACTTGTCACTTATAGAACTTAGTCAAAACTATAGAGTAAACTAATTTATAATAAGTTGGTCAGCAGCTATAATTTTGCAGTTTCTTTACAATTCTTTGTTGTGATAAATGAAAACATTAAATGTTATGATTGAGTTTTCATTAATTGTTTCCAACAACGAATTGCACTTTTTCAATAAACAAATTTTCTTTATTGAAAAAATATATGAAATATATAGAAACAGTGTAACAACAAAAAACGTAAAAGAACGTTAAAATAACCATTAAAAAAAACAAAGACTAAAGTAAATCGTTTTATGATCCCCAGTTTTAATACTTTATAACCATTTAAAGTTAAAGAAAAAAATAGAGTAATAAAGTGAAACTTTTACTATTTATATGAGTACTAACCCGTTAAGTGCACAATTAATATTTGCAACTCGACTTACTGTGCTCATTTGACAATTATCAGTATTTTCCCTCGTGTTATTAGGCTACTTTGTAGAGTGTTGTGGAGTCCGCAGCGCAACAAGCTTTTCTTTTAATTCTGTTTGCTTCCTTTTGTGTTTTTGACTGTTTCTGATAATTCAATATTGGACTACACTTTACTTACAGTATAGTGAAAGCGAATGGGTCGAACACATCGAACACCAATGACCGCAATACGCACTTAACAGGTGAAAACGAAAAATAGCCTAGACGGTTGCAATGATGTGGTTTGGCCTCGGTAAATTCAAAGGGAAATTGCATTTTGCCATTGTGTATGTTATGTTGGACGGCTATTATTTCATTTATAGGAATATAGGGAGAGTTTAGTTTTTAGACTGCAAAAAAAATCCTTGCCCAATACAGCCTAATTAATTGCCTCCAAATATTTTTAGCAACAAAGCATAGACGCACCTGATTGAAAAGTTTTAAACTGCTGCCGATAGTCTGGTAAATACTGTAAATGTAATTCGTCAACTACCAGTATCGCCCAAACAATGAAAATCATTATAACAATACTAATACCTCAATCAAGGAAAACATTTCACATCAATAAGATAATAATAAGCTTACATCTACTTCAAAATGCAAATTGTCATAATGATCAAAAATCCAAGCTAAAAAGTTATTTCTAAAATTTTATAAACTAAACTTGTAGACTACATCTTCAATTGAGTATTTTGATATTGCAAGTTGTGTGTTCAAAGCATCACTTTCAAGTTCAATATTGAAGCACATTTCGATTAAGAAATATTTTTCATAAAATTTGCAACCATCTGGATAGTTTCAGATGTTAAAAATAAGTTGAAAAGTTTTATTTTAAGAACTAAACTTGCAGGCTACAATTTCAGCGGAGCATGTTGATTTTTTATTACAAATTCATCTTTTACATTTTTATTACAAATACATTTTTTATTACAAAGAGATGAAATATAATTAAAAAATCATCAGGAATTACTTAAATCTGCAATATACATAAAATGAAAAATTATTACATAAATCTGAATCTTGACTATCTATCAGATTTAAGTAATTCCTGATGAGGACACACGTTCGTGTCGAAAACGTTTGAGTTGATTTTTTAATTATGTTAGCCTACATCTCTGTGTAATAAAACATGTTAAACAGGCAAAGATACTTTGTTTTGCTTAGCTATGATTCATCAAAGCAAACTCTCTACCAAAGCTTTAACATAAGAATAAGAAGCAAATTAATGATTTGGTTTTATCTCTATTGCTTTACCGTTTTTATTCATTATATTCATTAATACTTACAGAAATTAAGCAATTTTATCTGATGAGTCACAAATAAAGTTTACTGGTTGAACAAACTTTAAATAAATTAATTATTATTCAGTTCAACAAACCAGAAATTGCTGTGGAAGCAAATGGGATACTTCCTCCCTCTTCATGGATATAGGAATATCTGGTTCATTCTTTGTATAAAACCCAAACAAATCAACAGGGTTCTGAGCCTTTTTTCCGTAGTCGTACTTTTTCTCCTGCACAAAATTGTTTTAGAATATTTTGTTTCACCCGATTTGTATATTGATCGCTAGCACAGTCTAACGGGTAAAAAATATTTTATTTTGTGGTTGATGTTTGAAACAGAAAAACTTATGTTTTTTTATCTATAAAACGTAGGTTTTAATGCATTCGTATGTAAAAGGATAAACATTTGAAAATATAAAACCTTTTGTAACACCATGGCTCAATTGTTCAAACAAATGAAATAAAATCAATACTCAACCAATCAAATCAATACAATCATGGAAAAAAGTTAGAATACTACACATTTTAAGGATATTTTCAAAAGTCTAAGATAAATTTAAAAATTTTAAAACTTAAAGTCATTGTTTAATAATTTTTGTATTTTAAAAGTACGATCATTCATCGCTTTTGGCGGCATTTTCCATGCTGTAATGTTGGAAATAGCTAAGTCTAAGCCAGGGGTTCTTAACCATGGGTGCACGCACCACTAAGAGATGCGAGACCTACCTCCTCCAGGGATGCGTGGATACTGAATTGTTTGGCGTAGTTATAAAATAACGTAAGAAGTTATATTGCATTTATTTACCGGGACTCAGCACTTTGAATTGTAGGGATAATTACATTTCAACTATTCTTAGAAGATGTGCAAATACTGATTGTCGATGTCAATGTAGTGCCAACAAGGATAAAGGTTGAAAATCAGTGGACTCTAAGCAAGGCATTTTTTGTTCTTAAGTAATAAAAATACTTTAGGATTAGGTCAATCAAGAAGGTCTAATTCAGAAAAAATGTAATTTCTTTGATTCTTTTATAAACGTCGCCAAAAGTCGTAGAAATCTAATAACAACAACATCAACTGTGGATTAATGTAACTCATATGCTTTCATTGCTTTGTATTGTACTTACACGATAAACTACATGTTCCTTCAAGCCTTCGAATTTCTCCTCAAAACTTGTCTTTTGCTTGTCCTGAATAATTTAAAACCATGTTTCATGTACAACTACCTAATTACACAAATTACCACGTCGAGTTGTAAATGCGACTTGATTTGTCACATTTGCAGACTTTGCCGACTATTGTTAACTGTCTGATTAATTTTTTTTTTAAATGTTAAAAAAAAACAAAAAAAAAACGCATTTTCAGTGTATCATCAGTGCGTGATGAAGTTATATCCCATTGAATCAAATGGAAGAGACAGTAAAGAATGATAACTTATGTTTCAACAATTCCAGTCAGACATTTTGCAACAGCATGTAAACTACAAGTAATTGTTGAGTGCAAACTTAAATATGCCTCAACAACAAAATAGTGATTTTGGAAAAAACAAACTTCAAAGATTTAATTTACAACAGAATTTAAGGTTGTCGTAAAACATATGGTACTGAATAGTGGCAAGGCTTGTTGGTTAATTTTTTCCAGCTTGAAATTTGAAATCACATTTAACATTCTATAAAAGTTCTCTTCCTGCAACTGCATCCAAATCAACAAACATGGGAGTTGAGGGCTTTTAACACTTTGCTCCTCAAAGGGAGGCCGGATTTGGCCCCCCCCTCATATTTCCTTTAATTATTTGAAGCACAGTAACGCCATGCACTTGGTTTTTCTTGACTTTTCCTAAAATTGCCAGGCGGATCTGATGATATTAAATTTGATGCTAAAAGTTGTGTAGTTTTCTTGTAAATTCAAGATTTTGGTGAATTTTTGCTATTTCTAGCTAACTTCCAGCAAAGCGTGAAATGGATTACATTGCGATGACAAGCCATAAGCTCATAATTGCTTCGTGCATCGATATGCGCGAGCAGAGAGAAGCATTCTCTTGCTTTCTTTTGTTTGGTTTGACCTCAATAATACAAAGCGCGTTATTTCTTATGCTACAAAGAAAAGCCAGTGATCGCAAAGCTGTTAATTAGAAACAATAATAGCAAACGTTTTTTGCGTTATCAGCTCTACAAAGAAGAATAGCAATCCACGATCAAAATAGTAGACTATGGAGGCCACAAACTATTCAAAACAGTTGTTTCAAGCAGATAATATTCATTGACGAATAAAAAACGTTACAATAAGAAATCTTCTCTTGGATAAAGACACGAAAACTTGGTTTCGAAATAAACGTTCTATGGAAATGCTCTCATTGACAAAACTTGCAATTGAGGAAATGTATCACTGCAAATGCTTTTGGGAGAAGCCGGAGAAATAGCGTTTTTGCAAACAGTAATTGTGAGATACTCAAAATTATGAGATAGGCTTCATTTACACGTAGCAGCTAACTCGATGGCGTCCCTTCACTGATTTATGTCGCCTACTTGTTGTTATGTCCTGTATTTTTGTTTCACAGTGCACTGTGTTTTGTTCCAAAGAGCGCAAAATAAAGATGATAATGCTTCATCTACATTACAAAATATTTTGTAATGTAGGCCTACAAACAAAATGTACAATGTACACAATGTACATTACAAAATATTTTGTACTGTAGACGAGGCATAAAGTTAGGCGTCACATAAGACAAACAACAAATCAGCTTTCTTCATCATTGATTCAACATCTGAATACGTTGCGCCAATGTATAAGAGGCCGGCTATTGTGAAGACCCGCCATTTAGGCTATAAACGATCCGATTATACCAAAAGTGGGACAAACTAGTGGATCAAAGAATGAATAAACAATGCTGAGAAAACTAAATCTAAGTGACGAACAATACCGATGTCTTCATTTATCTTGGAAAAATGCTGCCCAAACTTATCAACAAAAAATACCGTAAATAACGGCAAGGATCCCGAAAGCAGAATTTGCTCAACTTTGGCATGAATTTAGTCAGACATCTACAGTAATAATTCCACACATACAATAACGGGCTCTCAACTGCTGTAAGATAACACGATGGTTCTGGTTCTGGGCGATTTGTGTAACAGTTTAGGGGAAGACACTACTTGAAATGATGCACCACACAAAAGATTTTCAATGAAGACTGAGTCTAAAAACCGATGTGGATTGTGCTGCACAATGACTTCAAGTTCAGGACAGACAAGGCACAAAAATATCACGATAAAAATAAAGACCTTGTGGGAGATTTTCGAGAATCATAACACGATGCAAATACCAAAAACGCATGGTTTGCATGCTGCTCTAAGCTGGCCGGCAACCACAAAGGTAGACAATACAGGCAGTTTATAATTCGATAACAGCGCAATAAACATTATAAATACGTAAACCGACAATTTTCTTTTACAAACGTTTTACGTCTAATAGTAAATTTTCCCTCAACAATTTTTTGTGAAGCACTTGCAAACCACGGTTTTATAAAATAATTCATCATTATTATTTTTTACTTCTCGGATATTGTAAAACGTCATCAGCAAAATCACAAAAAAAATTTCATTACTTCAATGTAGTAGGCCTAAGAATTTCTTATAGAATTGTAGCCACGTTGTTTCAACAAAGAAGCCATTTTTTAGCAATATAGAGTTATAGAAAATAATTTGCAATCATGCAAATGGTTGGAAAGAATCTAGGAAGTCTTCTCACAATCTGGCACAAAATGATTATGTTTATTGTATCTCTGTAAAATGTTTTACGACAAACTTTGAAGCTTCGTTATAATCATTTTTATCTTTGAAGTCAAAAGTTATTTTTTTTTTTTTGGCCAGAAACATAATCACTGCCTTGCTGATGTTGTCGATATTACGCGTATTTTTAGTGCTTCAAACAATAAGGACCCAGTCAGCAATCCAGTCCTTTTACATTGATTCAACATTTGTAAACGTTAAATTTATGTAGATTTGCTGACTGTGGGTTATTTCACATTTCCTTTGTTTACGCACGTTCCTCAATTCGCTGTTGCATTATTTCGACGCTGGCGGCAATTCGCTGTTGCATTATTTCGAATTGATTGACACAATCTTCAATAAAAAGTGAGCTTCGAACTTAGCTTTGTTGATATAAATGCTGTATTTTTTGTGGATGTAATTTATGAGTCATGTTTATAAACACCCGTAAGCGAAATGACTTATGATGTGGCCTGCATGATATTTGTGATGCGACTTGACACAAATCCACAATTTCAAAAGCACCTAATTTGAACTTAGAAATTTCAGATAATTTCAACAACTTGTTCAACTGTCTTCTCTCTACTAAAAATATTCATACTACAAACTCAATTGTAGACCTAAATACACAAACGAAGATGTAAACAGCTATTCAAGCAGGCTAAGGTGTTACTTATGAGAAATTTGGTTCCATAAAACTAGAAGCTAGCCATGAGTTTGGGAATGCATTAGTTTAGGATAAAAATGTAAGACAACAAACGCAGTTTTGTTTTTTTTTCAAATTCGTGTAACAATGTTACTTTGATTGTAACTATTTTAGAATCAGTGAGTAGCTTACAATAAGATTTGCTCGCAAGTCGTAAATTCTAATCAATGCAATGATTCGGCACACCGCACACACACTTCGTGCGTTCGATCGAGCTCTTTGTTATTCAGAAGTTTGCATGAAATCGGATTAGCACGGTAATTAAATAGCGGCAAGTTAAATCAAAATTGTCGTTTTTGGGTACCTTTGCAAAAATTGAAATATCAAGTTTAACATATAAAATTTTAAAATAATGACTTTTCAAACTTATATACAAATGATTTGCTTTCACACCAGTGCAACTTCTGTTCAAATAGCATCAGCGGATAACACGTAACAGCTGATTGAATTTGATCCAAAAACGGCCCCCCCTTGAGCAGTTAACTTCCAAAAAAACGTTGAAAAGCAAAGGGTTAAAACGACAACTTGAAAGCAAAAGATAGTAAGAAATTATTTATAAAATTTTAGTTTATTAGAAGCAATATTGTGTCTCACTTTCCAACCATCGATCTCTTTTTGAAGGTCGGCTGGGACAACACCATATATACTTTTAGGAACCTTTTTTATTCCCAAATAGTGGTAGTAGTCGTGTGTGAAGACTCTTTTCAATAGCTGTCTGGCTTGTATCATTGCAGGAGACGAATCACTTGAATAATAGATTTGTTGCATCACCTAGAGTACATTTTGAAAAACTTAACATTTTTACGGTTTAAAATTAATTGTTTTCTTTTATACGTTCATATTACAGTCGCATAGGTATTTGTGTGCAGTAAAAACGAAACAGTTAATTCAATCACCACTCATCAGTAAGTAATCATAGAACAGTGAAATTTTAATATCAGCTAAACATTACCACACTGGATTAGACACTGCAAACTGTTGAAAAGCTTACAAAAACTGACACAGATAATCTCCTGGTAAACAGTTTTTTAAGAAATATGCAAAAAAAATTTAAATTGAATAAGGTAGGCAAGTTTTGAAAAAATGAATAGCAGCATTTCTCATAAGCTTATTTCGAACAATCCTAATTTTGTTAAGTTTGATTACTGTGTTCTTTATCTTGCTAAAAATATAAATTTATCATAACGTTAGCAATAGCCTATACAGGGCTGCTATTTTTTTCCTGTTTATTTTTTTATTTGCTACTCTCAACGTGGCTTACGTAGGCCAGCACGCTCTCAAACAATGCATCAAAGCACTGACGTAGCTAGAAAGAAACTTTTCAGGCGCAAAAATAGCTGTTGGGAGAGGAGGGTAAACGTAATTCGACACGTATTACAATGATATTAAAACGTCGTAATAGGATAGAAACATATTTTTTGATGGCTACGTCTGTGCATTAAAGCCTGTTTGAATCTATATAAGTACCGGACACATAACACTGTGGCAGCATTACATTGTCAGTGATCTTTTCAAAGGCAACCATGTTCCTGTTATCAACAGACTCAGCCATTGTTTTGTCTTTTCCATCGCTTCCCTTAAATTTGATGCAGTTGTTTGCCAACACCATTGCATCACATATCCTGTAATGAAATAAATTGAATATTTTTGTGACAGTAAATGAAAATATAGCGGACAATGATGATCAGGCAAACTAAACACATCAAATAACTTTTATCAAATACATTATAGTTCAATTCAGTTTGTTTTTATTTCTGAACATCACAATGAAAAACAGTATGTTATGCCAAACATAGCAGAGGATTAGAAATAGGTAGAAACCTACTATCCCCTATTTGTAATGCAGTGCATGCTAAATGTTATCTGCAAATTGCAATAAATCATTTCTGCTTAATTGATGGTAATAGAAATATCTAACCACGGACTGAGATAACGACTGCGGAAATTTAATCCAGTCAATTAGATACTTTTACTGCGGAAAACCCTAAGGCACGACGAAGAACGTAAAACAAGTATTAGGCGATACGACGCAGGTCAATAACACTATATATATACTGCAACTCATCATATAGCTTACAAAATCGGTTGCTAAACAATTAGTGTTACTGACGCCAATTTGTGTTACTGACGAGCCCAGCAGCCTCATGAGCGAAACACGGTGTCTATCGCGGTCAATTCATTGCTACAATCGGCTGCCGAGAAACATATGTATCAGTTACGCAAAGAGAACTATAGGACTCGTGTTACATAATTAAAGGAATCTTACGACATTCACAAGCACCCATTAATACAATTAAATACTGCAATACCAGATGACTTCGCTTTCAAATGTTTTTTCTGGAAAACAATTGTAAAGTTTAAGTAGAACAATCTAACCAAATAGCGTTACCGCCACTTACATAGCTTCTACAGCTGTGCTTATCTTGTGTTGGTATGCCCGATGATACAAGGAAACTCTAGTGTGGAACATCTCATATAGATTTTTGCACTCCTGTAATTGAGAAATAGCATAAACCCGCTTACTCCTTGATATTTATCTAACATTGCAACAACCTTGTCCAAAAGGAATGAAAAAAAGCATTGTCACAACAACCAATAAGCTATAATCTATCGATATATTACTGTAGGATTATAAAAACTATTTCCTAATATTACGATTTCCATATTGACTTTTACACGTTTATGCTCCGTGCCTGCTTAGTACAGGCTACCTACATTGAGACGATGGAACTGTGAAAATCAAATTGCAATCACTACGCCTAGTCTAAAATAAACTTAATCAAGATATAACCTACTTCAGTGGTTTAAAATATAACCCAACACAATGTACAGTATGTATGTTAGCCTATAACTTCAGTGAACCTTATTAAGGTTTTTTTGCTTTCACAGGACTTTCTGTTTAGATTACTTCAATAGTAGGCTACCAAAGATTTTTTTTCTCTTATCTAGATTTATGATTGAATCAGGATTTATCCAATTTACAGTCCCAATTTTTATTACTGCGGGTTATCTTTGCAGCATTTTGCAGGAGGGCTAAGATGATCACAAGGAACATAAAAATTTACTGACAACACGACAGCAAGATAAAGTGAAAGATTTTAAGCAACCATAACAAAAGAAAGATACTTTCATGACAATTAAGATTATATGAAAGCCTAAGACGTTTTTCAGACGTTTTTGTGCTATGCTATTATGTTTCAAGAGGCTGCGGCAAACTTGAATCACATCACAGAGATTTCAAGTTTTCAAATAACCTATAACGCCAAACCTTATCTCTTGCACAAATCCCCAAATCAGGAAGAGAAGTGGATTTAGCCTGGCCGTTACCCCCATCTTGACCTTGGGCTGCGGTTATTTTTGCGTAGTCGAGAACCCTCATGTTCTTCATGAACCGAATATGATCAAAGCTGTTAGCTATGCCCAGCTGGTGGCAGTCGCGAGCAAAGTAATCCCATTTGTCAACATCCACTCCGTTGCGCTGATTTGCGACAATCTACAACAGTTTCAATCTATTCCTTTAACTTTTCTTGGTTGTGCAGTGCAAGTAAACAAAGTATGAAGTTTGCAAAGCAACTTAAAATTAATTTATTGTAAAGCACGAAACGGAAGGTGGCTCGAACCTTCGGCTCCTCAGAACCAATCCTTTTAAACAAAGGTTTGAAATAAGATATAACCTAATCAAATTAATTTGCGTTCTTCTGGTGACTATTTACTAGGTTACCTCGTGATGTTAAAGATGATAACTAACTTTTTTTCCGACGTTTCGTCAGTCAGCACGACTGACTTTATCAAGGTGGCTAAAACAGGTTGATACAACCTGTTCAGCAACGATGGCACAACACAAAAACATACTGATAAAATGAGTAAAGTAAAGCAGCAACAATCAGAATTAAAACACGCAACAAGATACCTAGAGATTGTGAAGAAAGGGGCGTTCTTCCCGGCTATCAGCACAAGGCTGAGCACTCACTAGTACAGCGAGCAGCTGCGATTCGCCAACCATAACGGTGTAGCTTCCACGCTAAGCCATTCAGACCATCCAATCAACAATATGTTTCTCGGCAGCCGATTTGTAGCAAGAATTGACAGCGATAGACACGTGTTTCGCCCATGAGGCTGGGCTCATCAGTATTGCAGCGATAGACACGTGTTTCGCCCATGAGGCTGGGCTCATTAGTATTGCACCGTATTCTGCCACAAATTTATTCGACCACCGCTTTACCAGTCAGTTTAACTCTTATCTTTGTGGAAACAAAGAAAGAGCCAACAAAACCAGCAGGCGCCAGGGCAGAGGACATTGTGAAGAAAGGGGCGTTCTTCCCGGCTATCAGCACAAGGCTGAGCACTCACTAGTACAGCGAGCAGCTGCGATTCGCCAACCATAACGGTGTAGCTTCCACGCTAAGCCAGGGGTCACCAAATGGCGGCCCGCGGGCCGCATGCGGCCCGCCACGCTGTATCGCTGCGGCCCGCGAAAGGTATCAGCGCACAAGTATAACCAAAATTACTTTTCTTGAGGAGTTAAAGAGCACGAAGGCAAAAAATGCTTTCCGGAAAGCATATTTTCGCTTTGCATACGATTCCAACGACCGACCAATCAGATTATAGTTTAGGTGGGGGTTGCTTAAAGCTATTCCAATGCGATGTCCAGCCACATTGTCCCAGTGGTTGATTAAAATGTCTGTTTTCGAATTTCGAAATTGTCTGTGAGCATAGGGTTGCTTATTTTAATTTTGCAAATGTCATGTAAACACTAGTGTGCGTTTCACCGTTATTGTGTTTCACGACCAGTGTTCTCTTTATGCAAGTTTTTGTTGGCAAAATAGGTCGGTGTGCCAACTCAATTTATAATAAATTGGCAAAATATTATATATAAATTTAAAGACTTTTTCTGATTGTATTATGAAAATATTTAGCTTAGTACTGCAAAATGTTTTTTTCTTCTTTTTTTTTTTAAAGAAATATGGAACGCTTCACGATTTCACGTGTCATCCTTGCGCAGGGGCCATGCTAATCTTCTCTGTATCGTTCCAGTTTTAGTATATCTACTGCCGAAGCAAGTTCTGCAAAATGTTGTTAATCAACAAATTCTTGCCACGCTGATAAGCATCGCAAGTGACACTTGTCTATAACAAAAGAAAGACGGTTTTATAGACTCTCACAAAAAGGATGAAAAATCAACTCATTGCTTTTTTAAAGGATTTTTGGGTGATTTCTACAAGCATTTGTTTCATGGTGCCTGGTTTCTTTTTCCCTGTTATTGGAGCCTATTTTTCGCTGATATGTTTGTAGGTCACTATTGTTGCCTGTATTGCGATGTGTCAAACATTTCCTTGTTTACTAAAATTGTTAATTGCAAGATATCTTTTGTGAAGCGAAGTGACAACACAACTCTTGCTTGGCGATGAATATTCTGATGAAACCGCTCGCTTCGCTATAAGTGCGCAAAACAAGTGGCCTCGTTTATTAGGCAATGTTAAAAAAAGTCAAAAGTGTTGTAAAAGGAGCTTGGCCTGGCAGTAGCGTTGTTCGATTAATTTTGTTGCTGCGGTATTCTAACATAAATATGAACAACATGTAACGCTGGATACTGGGTACGAAATGCGTTCTTTTTTAGCATAAGAGTCAACCTACCTAACATTTTATTAGTGCGGCCCGCCACAGCTCTCCTTAGTGCCAAAGTGGCCCGCATGCAAAAAAGGTTGGTGACCCCTGCGCTAAGCCATTCAGACCATCCAATCAACAATATGTTTCTCGGCAGCCGATTTGTAGCAAGAATTGACAGCGATAGACACGTGTTTCGCCCATGAGGCTGGTTTTTTTTTTTTTTTTTTTTATTATTGAAAAGTAAAAACAGTTGTACAGTAAACAATACAAAAGAAGCAATTGGTGAATGCAATCATATTATTGATACCAATCTGTTGCACAGTATAAGTTATACCTGTATTAAGAGATCAAAGGCATGAGATAGATTTGGAAATTCATTGTAGTTATGATATCACTTTTATGTTTGAGGCTAGTGTTTTATCTCCACAATAACGGTCATCTAACAAGTACGTTCATACAATAGTAGCCCAAAAGATATTCTTATCATGCATATGCCAAAAGGCGTTGTTGTGTTCGACATTAAATCAGATGCATTGCGCAGGCAGGTAGGTAACACATTACCAGTCACAATAAAAGTGTCTATGTTACTGTGCGTCCCACAACGCACATTTGTAGCCAAAAATAAACAAATCAATAAGTAGGAATATAATGTAATGCATGCAATTGCTTAAACGAAGAAGGATCTGCATGTTGCCTCATTGCTCTCTTGTAGTGCAATGATGCTACATGCAGATGGTATGTGTGAATATGTATCATTTACTATGGCGCATTTCATAAAATTCACAAGTCAGGTACATACACTGCAAATGATAACAATTAATAGCAGAATTCTTTCGAGAACAGTGGGTTCTTGGTTGTCATGTTCGACTTATGCTACAGTGTGGGGAGTTTGTAAGGGGCGTCGGTATTACGGAGGTGTCATTTTGAAGATATTCTTTAATTTTTGTTTTAATAACCCAGAGGGTTGTTTTGGTAAATTTTTTGTTGTCCCACATATATTTATCTCCAATGTCTAGTGAAATTTTCTTTTTAATTATGGTACTCTTAACTGTATTTAGGATCAGCAGAATCAGTAGGCTGTCTGCCTGTCTGCTTGGAAAATGGTTGTATAGGATTATATCAGTTGTAAGCTTAATCTTTTGTTTTGTTATTGAATGATATAGCTTTTCTATTTTTTTCCAAATTGATTTCGTGAAGTTACATTCAGTTAACAGGTGTTTTATATTGTCAACAGCCATTTTGCAAAATTTGCACTGAGTAATTTTGTTCTGGCTGCAACGCCATGAGTTAGATTGTTTGTAAAAATCGCCCCATTTAAAAGCTGAATGTGCTATTCGATAGCAGATCGATATGTCAGAGTTTGAAAAGTATGGTTTGATATTTTTCTTCATAAGGAGCGTTTCTGACCAGCTTATTGGTTCATTGTTTTGGCTCTTAATTTCAGTTTTAGTTTCTTTTTGTGCTTTTAGGGTTGTGTATATTGTATTATATGATATATCAGTCCAGTCAAGATTGTGTTTTCGGAGTTGGAGAAAAGTGCGACAAATATCAGAATGAAACGAATTTGGGCAATCAGAGTGTGGTTCACTTAGGTTATATAATTTTTGGTTGATGTGCCTTATTTTATAGTTTAGATTGTACTTTGCCCATTCATGCCATAGTTCTGTAGCTTTATCGAGTGTGGACAGGTGTCTAATTCTGTCAGCTCTACTGGTTTGAAATTTTGTTTCTATGTCAATCATTTTTAATCCTCCGTTTTTAACTTCTGCAATGATTTTTGTTCTGCTTAATTGCTCAATTGGAGATGGATACCATAGAAAATTGTATAAGATTTTGTTTAAGGATTGGATATGCTTTTTTTGTGGGTAAAGAACCCTTCCCATGTGAAGAGATATAGGCACGAGGAGAGTATTTATTATGGTGATTTTTCCTAGAAGGGAGAGTGGTCGAAATTTATGAATGTTGGCAGTCGTTTCAGTTTGTTTTATCACTTTTTCCCAGTTAAGAGTGTCTAGTTTTTTGTTGTTGTTTCCTAGCCAGATTCCAAGGATTTTTATTTCATTTTGAATTTGAATATGTGGGTAATGTTGCTGTACTTCACTTTGTAACTCAGGTTGTGATACAAGCATTTGTGTTTTATTTTCGTTAATTTTTTGTCCTGACATTTGTTGGTAAAGTTTTAATTCTTTAAGTATTTCAGTAATAGAATTAAGGTTATTTGTGATAAACGTTGTGTCGTCTGCGTATTGTTCGATTTTTACTGCTTTTTTATTTATGGAGAAGCCTTTTATTGATGCATTGCTCTCTATGCGGCGTGTGAGTACATCGGCACATATTATAAAAAAGAGCATGCTCAGAGGGCATCCTTGTCGGATGCCTCGCCTAATGTCGATTTTTTTTGTTAGTGCTCCATTCATTTCAACTCGACTAGAGATGTTTGAGTATATAAGAGTTAAGTATGAAATCATCACTGGCTTAAATCCAATTTTTTGCAGTATTTTGTACAGAAAAGAATGTTCCACTCTGTCAAACGCTTTTTCAAAGTCTGTTACCATTATATATAATTTTCTGTTTTTTAGTTTTGCTGCTTCGATGGCTGCTTGAATATTCATTGTAGCGTGTTCAATTCGTCTGTTCGGTAGACCACATTTTTGGTTGGGTTGAATCAGTGTTTTCATTAAGGGGGTGATTCTATTGGCTAGGATTTTGCTTAAAATTTTGTAATCCGTGTTCAATGATGAGATTGGTCTCCAATTTTTCAGCGATGATTTATCTCCTTTTTTGTGAAAAAGTTTAACTATGGCTTCTCTCATCGTTACTGTCATAGTGTTTTTTAGAAAACAGTTAGTATACATTTCAAGCAAATCATATTTCAAAATGTGCCAACATTTTTGGTAAAAGATTGCGCTGAGGCCATCCGAGCCGGGGGCTGAGTTTTTATTTAATGTATCAATTGCGATCTTAATTTCATCTTTTGTTATTAGTCTTTCATTTTCTTGTGCTTCATCTGCATGTATTGTGGTGTGGTTCAAAATGTTTAGATATTCATCTTGTTCAGTTGGATCAATTTTTCCATCAATTCCCCATAACTTATGGTAAAAATTGTGTGTTTCTGTTAAGATGTCATTTTTGTTGGTTACAACTTTATTGTCCTCTGTATGTAGTTCGGTGATAGTATTATTTTTACCTCTTTTCGTTTCAAGATGAAAGAATCCTTTGCTTGTTTTCTCTGAATCGTTTTGAGATATTTTGCAGCGAATTTGTGCTCCTCTTTGCGTGTTATTGTGAAATTGTTCAATAACATCGGTAAATTTTGCTCGATCAGATACTAGGTTTGGATGAAATTCGTCTTCAATCTTAGAGTTTAAGATCTGGAGTTGTTGGTTTGCTGTGTCATATGCTTCTCGTTGCATCGTTGCAAGTTGCTGTGAGAGCTCTATCAGCCTATTTTTAAGTATTTCTTTTCCTTTATCCCACCATTCAAGAGTATTTTGAAAGTTTGGTTTTCTTGTTGTCCAATTGGTCCATGTTGTTTCTATTTCGGATATTACATGTTGATGTTGAAAGATGGAGTTATTTACTTTATATGTGTGTTGATCCCATTTTATGTGTGTGTGATAGCTTAATGATAAGGTTGGTGCATTATTATGGTCTGAGTACAAATTTGTGTGATGTGTAATGTTTTCAAAGTGCTTCAAGGTATTGTTGTTTATATATATTCTATCTATTCTTGTTTTTGCTTTTGGGTGTGAATATGTATAGATTGCTTTGTGTGGATGTTTGTATCGAAATATGTCTATTAGTTGAAAATTATTAACCAGTGTTTTAAATGTCTTTTTGTCGTAGGTGTTTGAGAAGGATTGAGGGTTTGCAGTATCTAGAGGGTCTGTGATCAGGTTAAAGTCACCAAGTAGTATTATTTTGTCATCATTCCATTTTTGTAAGTTTGTGGATAGTATTTCTGATAGTGATGTTTTGTCTTTATGATTTTGTGGAAAGTATGCATTGATAATATGCATATTTTCACCATTAATATTGATATGTAGTTGGTGAAGGTGGTTGTTCTTTAAAATAGTATGTCTGGGTTGACCCTTTTGATATATTTCATTTTTTAGTATTATCATAGTTCCTGCACGAAAGCTTGGAGAATCAGGGAATATGTTTGAGAAAAGTTTTATGTTATAAAATTTTTCCCAATTTTCTAATTGTTTAGGTAAAAGTCGATGAGTTTCCTGAATAGCTAAGGCAGAGAGTCTATGAAGCTTAAAGAATTTTATAATGTTGGTAAATTTTTTGGAAATTCCATTTATATTGATTGAGCAAATTTTAAGCTTTTTAACTTGCATGTGACAAGTTTGACTCTCTGCCTCAGAAAGCATTTCAGTAGGTGTCAAAAGTATGATACACAATCACATTAGGCTATATTATAGGCTATTTAACACTATGATTATTGTTACCTTTTTTTTCGGTTTTTAGGCGATAAAAGGATTCAATAAAAATTCGTTTTAAATATTATAGTTAGTAAGTATTTTCGTTGTCTCTTGGCAGCTCTTCTTCTTTGTTTGGTTCAAGGGTAGATTTTTCATCGTTTTCTGATGGCGTGAGAGGGTTTTCATCTGTCTGATTCTGGGATGATGTGTCAATCATCAGAGGCATTATGCTTTGTTCTGAATCGGAGGATGAGTTTTTTGAGTAGTTTGGATCTATTTTTTGGGTCTTGTTTTCTAAGGGCGGACTATCTTCAAGAGGTCGCTTATTAGGTCTGATGTAGGTGGGTGTTGGTGAATGGTGACTTTCAGGTGCATTTCTTGTTTTAGATATCGGATGTCTTTGTTGATTGTGTGTTGTTTTCCTTTTCTTTTTCTTTTTCTTCCTTCGTGTGCTTTTCTTTTCCCATGGGTTTGAAGCTATGTCAGTGGACTCTCTATCTGAGTATAGTCCTTCTGTGTTAGGGCTTGTAGTACCACTTTCAGTTTCGGCGTTTCTTTGTTGAGTTAGGAGGGCACGTTTTGGGCATTCCGTACCTTGATGTCCTCGGTGTTGGCAATACCCACACAATATCCTCATGGGACATGTTGCATCGAGGTGGCCCAGTCCTTTGCAGAAGCGACAAAGATGTCGTTGAGGTGGATTGTTCATTTTTTGTGTCGTTCGGCACTGTTGGGCTGTGTGCCCCTTCTTTTTGCATATATCGCACTGGGCGCAATCTGCTGCCCAATGACCTCGCTTTTTACATATTCTGCACAGGGGGAGATGCTCCTCTCCTGGCTTTGTTATATATATCCATATTCCGTGTACTTTGATTTTGTCTGGGATGTTTTCCAGGTTTATATCCCTCAGGTGGATATGAACATATTCGTTTTTTATGTTTGGGAATTTTTTAAATCTCCCAAAGAAGATTTTTTCGGGTTTTCCCCACTTACAGTCGTTCGCAATGTCTCTTGAAAGTTCTACCGGCCACTCTACTGGAACTGGATACAGTGTGATAATGTCACAGGGTGGTTTTGGCTTCCACGCTGTGATTGTTATTGTAGTTCCTTGGAATTGGTAAGCAGTGGGAGTTTGGTGGTCTTTTGCTAGTTGTTCCATGTTTTCTTTTTCTTCTTCAGTGTGTGTAATCACAAATTGGTGTTCTTTTAGGTTCAATGTGCGCACTCCTTCAAGTCCTTTAGAATATTTGCTTAGAAAGCCATCTTCCATGAAGAAGCTAATAAAATTGTCTATGCTCAGCCAACCTTGGCATTCAGCTTTCACTATCAGTCTTCTTTGGAAGTTGTATGGCTCGCTTGGTATCATTGTTTCGAGCTACTATAGCCTACTGCTTTCTCAGATCACAATTGTGTGTACAAGTATTTGTTAAAATTTTTAAAGCAAAAGTTAAACAGTTTGTAGTATTATAAACTAGCGCATGCAGGTTTTGCCACGTTGGCAGTGAGTACGCTGCTGGCGCTCTAATTAGTCACAAAAAAACTGCCAACCTTTTCGAAAGAAACCGCTTAAGGCGTTTCTTTTCTTATTTACATCAACAAAATAAAAGTTTTTCCTTTTTGAAGAAATCAGCAGAAAGCCTCAGGGAAAAGAAGCCAGCTGATTGCCTCAAAAAAGAAAAAAGCAAAATATAAGTAACCACTCTAGATCAGTGGAGCCTAAGGCAGAGTCCACTGATCCAGCTGACGTAGGCTACTCTCTTCACTTCTATATATTTACTATCCTAGGCTAAACTAGACAAAACACAAAGATCATACATATATATCTCCTTTTACTATACTAATTTTACTTTAATCACGAGTTTCTCCCATGAGGCTGGGCTCATCAGTATCGCACCGTATTCTGCCACAAATTTATTCGACCACCGCTTTACCAGTCAGTTTAACTCTTATCTTTGTGGAAACAAAGAAAGAGCCAACAAAACCAGCAGGCGCCAGGGCAGAGGACATTGTGAAGAAAGGGGCGTTCTTCCCGGCTATCAGCACAAGGCTGAGCACTCACTAGTACAGCTTGCGATTCGCCAACCATAACGGTGTACGGTGCGATACTGATGAGCCCAGCCTCATGGGCGAAACACGTGTCTATCGCTGTCAATTCTTGCTACAAATCGGCTGCCGAGAAACATATTGTTGATTGGATGGTCTGAATGGCTTAGCGTGGAAGCTACACCGTTATGGTTGGCGAATCGCAGCTGCTCGCTGTTGAAAAGTTGAAAAGAAACGTTGAAAAGACATCAGACAAGACAGAAAGCAATGGGATTAGCAATAACAATGGTAGAGAAGACGCACTGAGAATGGAAAAGGTGAAGCTAAAGTTAAAGTAATTTGTTGTACACAGAGGGGAAATTCTGACCATCTTTTTGGTTAAGAGCATGTTGTGCCTTCTGGTTTATGTACCATTTTTCTGTGAACAATCTTTTTGTATAATCCTTTTCATCTTTAACATCACGAGGTAACCTAGTAAATAGTCACCAGAAGAACGCAAATTAATTTTATTACCAAATGCCTGGTGAACAGTCTCTCTCTGTTTTTATATAACCTAATCATTGTGATTCGTTGTTGCATTTGTGAAAACATTTCAGTAGGCCTAACGCCCATTATAATTTATTTTAGCCATAACCGTACCTCATACAGAAATCCTTTTTCTCTTGTTCTGCCTTCGTACTGCCAATCCTGAATGAAATATTAACATGAGAAATATAGACAATATATTGTATGTCATCCAAAAAACGCATGTTTTACTTTCTTACAACCATAGGTCACTACAAGTCTACTGGATGTAAAAATAACTCGTGAGATCAAGCCTAAAAGATGGAAATAATGCGATGTCAGTATGTTAAGTCTTTGGTAAACCCTAAAGAGTTAAAGTTAAAAATATTGGATTGTAAAAGAAAACCTTTGAAAAATATGATGGCAATTTTTGTGAGTAAGATCTACTGATATACCAATTTGCAAGAAAACTGTCAACTTGTAAAAATACTTACAAAATTATATAAAATAAATAACATTATTAAAATGAGCTGTTTTTATGGAGATGTACTGTCTGATATTTTGCTTTATGAATCTAGCTCTGAATTAATGCGGAAGAATTATTTCGAAAGAAAATTATTCCCCAGCTTCGGAAAAATAATTTGGTTTTACAACTAATCATTCTTTGTTCTGACTCTTCAGACTTGTCAATAAAATTAAAAAGTGCCAGGATACAGTTCGTTCTTTATGAATCGAAGTGCTTTGAACTTTTGATTAACCTGTTCTTTTCTATAACCGTGAAATGGTGATCGCAATTTAAATACAGTTTTTATGCATTTAAATCACAAATTTTGATCAGGAAAATACACAACATCATTGTTGATCATTAGTCTAACTCTAAAACGTCATAAATCATTCAAAAATACTTTCCAAGAAATTTATACAAATATATCCCACCTCACGCAATGTAAACATACGGTAGACTATTGTTTTAATCGATTTACCGCGGGTTGAGGTTTGTACTCTACAAGTTTGTCGTTGGGTCTTGGTCCGTTAATCATTTCTTTGATAAAAATTGCATTCTGACACTTGGTGATCTTAACTTCCTTTTCTTCTTCTTTACACCCTTCTTCTTGTTCTTTTATTTTCTTTTTCTTTTCTTTTTCACCTTCCGTTAGCAAAAGCTCCTCAAAATCTGAGGCGATGCCAGCGTTATCCGTTAGAATTCGATTAAACATCAGGCAAGATCGTTCTTCGTGATGAACATTTTCTTCGTGCTGAACACGAGAAAATAACAAAACTTAAAAAGAACGAAAAAAATGGCGATAGACAGAGTAAACCTAATTTCATAAAACACTGGCAATCTGGATAGCCAACACATAATATCGGTCCAAATTTCGAATTTTACGTCCATATCAACGTAGTTGTTATAATAGGCTATAATCATCTACGTGGAACGAAAGAGTAGCCTACGAAATGAAATAAGAACTGATTTTCAATAGACACAAAATGGCAAAATTTGATGAATCAATTGGCAACAAAATGCCAAATTAACCCTTTACACGCCAACGTTCCCAAAATGGGAACATGGGGCTGAAGTCGCCCACAGCTTTACACATACCTCATTTAAATTTTTTTTGTTTTGGATATTGTTGTTGAAGGCTTATTGTTACAGATGCATTTGTTGAAAAAATAATATTTGCAAAATTTTTCCTTTATGAAAGCGATGGATTTAGTCAAAAATCATATTTTTCATCTTTCGAAAAAAAGTGCTTCTCGAAAACACAAAGCAAACTTTTTTTCAAAATATTTGCGTTTTTTATGTGAGTTTATTACTAATAATTTGTTTCCCCTACCATTTGCTTCGTAATATTTAACATTTTTCTTCACATAATTAAATTTATACGTTGTTCCCAAAATGGGAACGTTGGCAACATGTGATACACAAATAACGGAGTTTATCTCAAAAAAGTTCTCACTACTTTTACCAAGAGAACATTTTCACAGCTTGATGCTATCACAGCTTGATGTTTTCACAGCTTGATCTTAAGCAGAAAACACTTCCATGACTTCTATCGAAGGAACGGAAAGAGCTTGCAGATGGCGAAAAAAAAGACAAAGCATCACCAAGCGACCCGAAAGAATTGCATCCATCCGATAAGGTTCAAGCTCATGGAGGAAAAAGCATGTTTGAGATATTTTCTCTGTTCTTTACTGATGACATATTCTCTTTACTCGTAGAGCAAACAAGTTTATATACAAGGAGAGACAAGAATAGGATAAACTTCAAAGTTGATAAGGTTGATATGAGAAAACTTATTGGCTTACTAATTACTGTCAGTGGTTACCACAATCTTCTATCAGAAAATGACTATTGGTGCACAGCAGATGGCATGGAGGCACCAATATTTTCTAAGACCATAAGCAGAGACCGTTTCCGCAATATAAAAACGTACTTGCACCTGGCTGGCAATCACAATCTAGCTCAGTTTAAAATGGCCAAGGTAGGCTACTGCCGCTGTTAGATCTGCTAAGGTCAAATTGTCAATGATTTGGTACATTTCACCAGTTACTAACCATTGACGAATCGATGGTTCCTTATCAAGGACTACACAGTGCAAAACAATATATAAAAGGAAAGCCAGTAAAGTTTGGTTATAAGTTGCGGATGTTGTGTAGCTCCGATGGTTATCCCTACAACTTCGAATTCTACTGCGGTAAAGACGAAAGAGGAGCTGAACCTTTGGGAGCACACGTAGTTGAGACAATGCTGTCATGTGTTGCCGACAAAGACCAACATATTATTCTCTTTGACAATTTTTTCACAAGCCATCAACTACTTACTGATCTTGCTGGAGAAAGCATCAGAGCATGTGGTACAATTAGAGAGAACAGGACTGGTTCGTGTCCTCTCTCCAGTGAGAAAACCTTCCAGAAAAAGCCTAGAGGAGAATTTGATTACTGATCAGACGACATTGTAATTTGTGCCAGATAGAACGATAATTGTGCTGTCGCTGTTGCAAGCAATTACTGCGGTGTAGCACCAACTCAAACAGTTCAACGAAAAGTAAAATATAAGGGAAAATCAGTGACACAACCATTTATGATTGCTATGTACAATCAGGGAATGGGGGGTGTGGATGTATGTGACAGGTTGCTATCTTCGTATCTTCTTACAACTTCGATTGAAAAAATGGTGATGGAATCTTTTTGCCCATATTGTCAATCTTTCAATTGTAGCTGCCTTCCGTTTTTATTATCACGGAAAACAATGTTCTGAAAACCACCTTCAGTTCAGGCGCGAGATTGCTCGGTCATTGGTGAAAATGGAGAAACCAAGCCGTCGACTTAGGGAACCTACTGCACCTCCGTTTGCAACAG
The DNA here is from genome assembly GCF_918807975.1 of Aplidium turbinatum. Classification (NCBI taxonomy): domain Eukaryota; kingdom Metazoa; phylum Chordata; class Ascidiacea; order Aplousobranchia; family Polyclinidae; genus Aplidium; species Aplidium turbinatum. Next base: position 56,228,754 of record NC_137472.1, read on the forward strand.
TGCGATTCGACTCGTTGAATCATTTTCTTGTATCATCGTCACAAGGAAGATTTGTATTGTACAAAACAATACAAGGTTGCAATGCACAAAATGCGAAAAACGGATGCTTACGTTATGCAGTGACGTATACCATCAAAAAGAAAGTTAGTGACAGGGTATATAGTTGTAGAAAGTACGGTAGTAGAAAGTACAGTGGTAGAAAGTACATTTGTTGTTTGTGGATCTCTTAAACGTGTGTACTTTTGTTTATTGTCTTTTTCAATGCTATTGCATCGAATAAAGTAGGCTACCCAAGCTTACGTCGTATTCAAATACAAAGCACGTTACGATATGTTTTGGTACCTTTACATGCCAACGTTCCCATTTTGGGAACATAATAAAAAACAAACAAAGAAATAAAAATTTTAATTTTTTTTCATAAAATATTCTTAGTTGGACTAAAAACTACAATATATAAAAAAATCACTAACAAATAACCAGAGATAGTCATCGCCGCCTGTAAAGGGTTAAACAAAATCGACATTAAAGGAGAAATAAACACAAACCTAACATGTGAGGTTGGAGAAAAAAAAATTGTCGATGAAAACAAAAGCATCTAAATATATACATGACCTGGTTAGTGGTTATGCGATTACAATAGAATGAAGAAGTGATCGATGGGCCACAAGAACCATGTAGCTTCAAGAGACGGGAAAGGAGCTAGACGCCCGAGGAGAGAATGATTATACGCCATTGAAAAACAACTTAATGATATTTCGACAAGAACAACAAGAGGTAGAACGGTGTAATATAATATAATTTAGGAAAGGGGCACTAGTTCATTACTTCATTGTATGATGTGGACATAAGTCATAACTTGCCAAGCATAAAAAATAATATGTAAAAACGAACTTTCCAACAAGGTTTCGGAGTTTCGTTTCCAATTTTTTCCAGAAATAGATGATCGAACATGTGTGAAAATGGACCATGACCTGCGTAGCAAAGAAGTAGCTATAAGGAAAACTTTAAGGGGGGGAAAGCAAGTGTCGAGAGGAGAAATATTTTGATATTTAAAATAAAGAGTTTGTTTAAAAAGATAGTTACTAAATGCAGAGGAACATTTATGAAACTCATTCAAAACGTAATACAATGTCATAAAAACGTTGTATTGGTATTGAAACTATATTAGGGTGAGGCAATTGCTCACCAAACTCCCCTCCATGATACGTCCCTGAAACAATACTCCTATTAATATCAATTGAGTTTACGATATTCATGGAAACTAAAAGGCGCGTCTTTGCTTCAGCAAGCTTAACCTTTTGTTTAAGATAATCGCACTTTGTGCCGCTTACTGAAACTTAAGCGTGAGTCTGCGAGAAAAAATACGCTCCAGTGCAAACAACTCCGCCAGAACACACAATCAAGCGAGTTCTCTTGCTTGGAAATATTTTTGCGCTAAAATCTCAGGTTTACTCTCAGTAGTCTGGCTGCTGGGCAAGCAACTAGAAAATTTGTAGTTGTTGTTTTGTATTTGATGCACCCAGTGTTCTCTGACCACACTTGTTTCTAACTTTTCAAGCTCACTAAAGTGTCAGAATACTCGTCGGCGTTTTGTCGCTTCTACCTTTTCTAGACCTCAGCTGTGTTTGGCATATATTGTTTTTTCGTTGTGATGGTCAGAAATAAAAAAAACAAACTGAAACTAAACTACTTCTTTCAGAAGTAAATTGCTTGTTTGCAACCTTAGCTTTTGTCTATAGACTTACTGGTATGCTTTCGAAAACAAAATCAACCGAGTGGTGAGTGCGTCTGCGCCGCGATTAACAGGACTTTGTTTCGACACCGCTCCAGAGCATGGGATTGTGTCTCGATACTCTCAATAAGACACTTTATAGCAAAGTAATGGAAGCGTCTGACTTTATAATCACATGTCCCTTCGCTACTTCCTGTGGGTTGTGTTACATCTGTGATTCGCAGTATAGCCTATATACTATCTGCGTGATTCTAGTGCTATAGTTGAAAATTCCCTTGAAATACAAACAAACCTAAATCATGTTACAACAAACCTAAATCATGTTACAACAAACCTAAATCATGTTACAACAAACCTAAATCATGTTACAACAAACCTAAATCATGTTACAACAAACCTAAATCATGTTACAACAAACCTAAATCATGTTACAACAAACCAAAATCATATTACAACAAACCTATATCATGTTTCAACAAACCTAAATCATGTTGCCACAAACCTAAACCATGTTACAACAAACCTAAATCATGTTACAACAAACCTAAATCATGTTACAACAAACCTAAATCATATTACAACAAACCTAAATTATGTTACAACAAACCTATATCATGTTTCAACAAACCTAAATCATGTTTCAACAAACCTAAATCATGTTGCCACAAACCTAAACCATGTTACAACAAACCTAAATCACGTGACAACAAACATAAATCATGTTACAACAAAGTTAAATCATGTTACAACAAACCTAAATCATGACACAGTCCAGCTAACTCAACGCATAAAACATCTTTTTCATCGATATTCAACTCTGGCTGTGTGGACTGTAAGTGTCGAACGAGCTCTCCAGCTAGATGACAAACCCTTTAAAAGAAAATTGGAACAATTTCAAAGCATCTTAACTTTACCGTTTAAAGTTAAGAAAATCACTTGAACACGATGTTCCAGTGCAGCAAATTTGCAGAGTTTAGGTTGACTAATATTTTGCTGAAACTACTGTACAAGATTATGAAAATCTTCCTAGTATAGGCTATATAGTCTTTTTATGCAAATTTATTGCAACGATTCAAGGTATTGTTCCCTGAAGGAAAAACATTGCATTAATGTAACCGATAAAACTTAAAACCGAAGAAGACTCCCATTATTGACTACAAACTGTAAGGACTGTAAACTATATATCCACTCTAATTGTGTAATTGCAAAAACTACTTTTTTAATGACAAAAAAACAATATACCACAGAGTAAATAATTTCCCAGTAAACTAGTTACCCAATGGAATGTTCAAATCTGTTATGAGAGGCTCCTGGGTAAAGAAAGTACTTCCCCCCAAGTTGTTTGATGTTTTTTAGTCTTTGAAATTGAGGAGTGTTGATGAACTTCGACAACAAAGGATGGAGCTTTATGTGTTTATGAATCGGGTCGTTGAAGCACTGGAGCAAAAGTAACATTATTTTTCATGTATGTCATATCACATTACATTTCACATTATACTTCATAACAAAGTAATTTAGATGATAAATAATTCAAAGTTTTTAAGTTCAAGCTTGGTGTGGTAATTATAGTCAACAGCTACCATGAACCAATATCTATGAAAACAAGTCTGATAAAGTTTGCTTGTCTTACTGAGAAACAGTCCGTCTTACTTGTTTCTTTGCTGGAGGTTCTCCCATCGCATTAATTTCCAATCGTTTGTTTTCAGGCTTGTTGTAAAAACGAAAAAAATCTTTTTAATTATTTTGCAATTGCAGAACGAACGGAAAACAGTTAGCCTTAGATAACTTTTTTTCCTTCTGAAAAATATATATTTTGGTTATATCTGCGTGTGCATCACACCTTTTCGGCTTTTTGGCCTCCTCAGTGCAATAGGTACATTGGGTACATTGGCCACCGAGATTTATACTTCCGTGTGACGTTTTCCCATTTCGGAACCTAAGTGCCAAAAATGGCAACCGTCAACCTTGCTAAAGTGTTCAAACTGCAAGCAGTGAGCTTTGCTCAATGCACAGCAAGGTGCCTCCAGTAAAGTGTTCAATCGTCATAAGCCAAGAGCGTCAATGACTGCAGACAATAGCACACCGTTTCGGCCTTCCGAATCAAAACCAAAACAACGTTAGTAATGCGTTAGAAAGGGAAACTTTTGTTTGATAATTCTATCTGATCAACAAGTAATCAAAAGATTAGAACGCCGTCCACTTCTTACCAAACTTCACTTGCTATCATGGCTGTTCCTATGAACAAATTTTATTTATTATATCATGTTTATTAATCGTACCAATTATAGTTCATCATACCCGCTCCAATATAGTTCAGGTGATAAAACGCCTAATTTGTGAACAAAGAAAGAACAAGATCAAGCGGCGATGGTTCGACTCTTGTGCAATGCGCTTGGGCAACGCATAACGCATATCAAGGATTGCTCCACTGCATATTCCTCTGCACCCAGTGATAAGGAAAGTTCACAGTTCAGAACAGTTCACAACAACACTTCAACAATCGGAAACTTCACTCTGTCAATCTCGATGATCGGCCTGCATCAGTGATTCAAAGCCTCTACAAGTATGTGAAACTACCAGCATTAGGCTCTCAAAAAAGCTTTTCTCAGTCCGAGGATAAAAATCCTCAAACCAAATACAATATTATGGTTTCTTTCATTTTCATCGCACAGCGTCTCCGTTGCGATAGTAACAACTTTACAAGTTCCATTTCATGTTTGTGTTGGTAGTTGTATCAACGATTTGTAATCAGATGGGCTTCTAATCTTTCTTAGTTAAAAATACAACTGTGATATTTTGAAGTATTTTTGCATCAAATTGATTTTTGATTGACCTTGGTCTAAAATTGCAAAGTTTTATTGAATGACAGACATAACAAAACAACTTTAGCGGGTTTAACACGTTTTATTGCAAAAATAACATAACGAAAAAATTAACTCAAACGTTTTCGACATGTACTGTACATATGTCTTCATCAGGGATTACTTAAATTTGCAATATAAGTTTAATCTGACTATGCACTATAACTGTAACGACACTGCGGACTGAAAAGCACAAACTGAACAAGTGATACAGGAATGATAACGAGTAACTTATATGGCGGAAACAGACCACATGAGGTGTAAGATGCAGGCATGTGACAAACAATTATAGAACACACACAAAAGGTACGATGAGCCACAGCCGAATACCTGCCTGTTGCTTTATTAAATGACAAATTAACGCGTCAAGAGATTTGGAATGACGCGTTTATTGAGAGTTCTTTATTCGTACCGCTTTTTTGTTTGTTTTTGCAGTGCCGACATGAAAAAAATGTGCATTTTTATCATGGAACAAACTTTCTTCTGTTTTGCTACAGTCTTTAGTAGCCTGAATGAAAAAGTTAAACACAAGCAATCCCTGTTTTATACATCCCACATTTTTTCTTGCAACCCTCCACGTCTGCACTTAGAGCATACTTAGTGTTTTAAATTAGAAAATATTGACGTTTTTACTTCATTGATTGCGTGAACCTACTGAATATTTGAAACAAAATGTCGATGAAAAAAACTTTGCTTCAACCAAATTTAACTCTTCGCTATTTATAAAAAAAAACATGTCCAAACGCAACTGGCATTAACAAGTTCAAGGTATTAGCTGCGCCCTGCAAGTATAATGTTATGGCAGCACATCATACCTGCCTACAGCGTAGTGTTGGGCAGTTTTAAAATATTTCCAATTTTGGCTATTGGATTTAGATACTAGAAACCTACAGTGCTTACAATTGGTTGCATTCATACATTATTTGTTATCTAACAATAAGTCTCTGTATCAGCTTGTAAAATCAATTTGCTTATTTATTTCCTTCTGCTATTTTAACTTAATTAGATAAAACAAAGTAACTTAAGTTTAACTTTTTTTTATTACACAAAGGAATACAACATAATTAAAATAAATTTAAACATTTTTGCTACATGCCGAAAGAGTTCGAGTTTATTTAATTTTGTTTAATTATGTTATATTCCTTTGTGTAATAAAATATGTTAAACCCGTTGAAGTTAGTTTGTTTGTCTGTCTATGGTTCAACAAAGCAAAGTCTCTACCAAAGCTTTGTTTTAACTTACTTGCTGTTCCCTACCGATATTAGTCTTATCTGAATTACAAGGTACTACACGGAAGTTGAGGGAGACATCATGCTGAGTGTGAACTTCACTACTGCAAAGGCAAACGTTTTCACTACTTTAATGGAAATTCTAGGGTTATTAAATATGATAAAAGTCCAATCACGGAGAAAAAGGATTAGCATTATTGACCAACTTGCTTTTGTTTGCATTTTGAATCCTTTGCAGGTGATTATCACGAGTTGGATTTGTGATTTGTGTTAGTTTGGTTTGTAGGTAATGTAACTTAAAACTTTTAAGGGCAGTACGCAAGGGCCGTATGTACGCATACGCAGTGATGGAATATGGCTGTCACAAATATTACGCTGTTTTATAACGAACAGTAGAAGCAAAGACTGATCGAGTGAAATAAATATAAGCGACAACTCAGGTTTTTGTAAACAATTTTAAGATTTAGTCATCGTTTTTAAGTTCATTTATTTAGAAAAATAACATTTCGTAAATGAGCGTTCTGTTTTTAGATTTCACTGCTCCATCTACTCACAGCTAAACAAACCAAAATTATTGCTCTCCTTGGCGTGTCCAGACCCGTTTACTGTGAACTCACCCGTGACCCGACAGTTTATCGAAAGACAATTTATCGAACGACAGTTCATCGAACGACAGTTTATCGAAAGACAGTTTATCGAACGACAATTCATCGAAACGACAGTTTATCGAAACGACAGTTCATCGAAACGACAGTTCATCGAACGACAGTTTATCGAAACGACAGTTCATCGAACGACAATTCATCGAAGGGGCTAGGGGCTAGAGGCTAGGAGTTAGGGGCTAGGGGCTAGGGGCTAGAGGTTAAGGGTTAGGGTTAGAATTAGGGGTTAGTGGTTGGGAGTTGGAGTTTAAGGGTTAGGGGTTAGGGGTTAGTGGTTAGTGGTTAGGGGTTGGGGGTTGGGGGTTGGGGGTTAGGGGTTGGGGGTTGGGGGTTAGGGGTTAGGGTTAGGTTTTAGGTTAGGGGTTAGGTTTTCGATTAACTGTCGTTCCAGGCCCCTAGCCAGCAGGGAGCCAGGGAGGCCTCGCCCCCCTAAAAAAAAATTCGCCCCCCCCCCCTGGCAAAATCCAAACATTCAAGAGCAACAGCTACATTTATAATGATTTTGCCCATTTACATTTTTTCGGCCCCCCTTAAAAAAGTTGGCCCCCCTTGCTCTGCGGTCTGGCTACGGCCCTGTGTCTTTCGATAAATTGTCGTTCGATAAACTGTCGTTCGATAAACTGTCGTTTCGATAAACTGTCGTTTCGATAAACTGTCGTTCGATGAATTGTCGTTCGATAAACTGTCGTTTCGATAAACTGTCGTTCGATAAACTGTCGTTCGATAAACTGTCGTTCGATAAACTGTCGTAGTACCGAACTCACCCATATCTTTAAAAACTTTCTTTGCCTAGAGACAGCCAAATGTGGAATATGGTTGCTATGTTTGAGGTGACGAGGTCGGTGTATCCAAATTTATCGTCGTTGCCGCGAGTTCAGTTCATCCCCGGTGCTCAGAAGTGCTTTGTATTGGCAAAAGGAAATGTGGAAAACATTAAATCGACTCTAAACTAGTGTTGGCCGTACCAAATTGGCAATGGTGGTGTGGGATTACAAAACAGATTCAATTGCATGCTTTTGTGGCAACAAGCCACAAACAGTGGACTATCGTCTTGTGTGCCTTCAACTTAGCCTACTAGTCAATGCACCAAGTGTGATCTTTCAGCATACAGCACAACTATGTCACAAAAGATGCTTCAATTTGAGGAGTATCAATCAATTTTAAACATTTCAATAAATAAAAGACGCCTGCATTAACGCTTACATAATTTACCAACAGTGATAATTCAGCAACAAATTTTCTTGCCAAAAATTTTAACATCCACAATTGCAAGCAACAGTATCTCTGACGTGTCTTCGTGGCTAACCGGTATTAGTTTTTTAAAAACAACATATTTCACGATGGTTTGTGTGACTTATCAGTCAGCATATATGGGAAATTTGAAACAACAGAGTAAAATATCTATCATTGCAATGTTTCCTAACCTGCACACAATAGCGGTTCCAGGGAGGGTATGCCACAAAACCGAGAAACATCATGTAAATTTTATTTCGTTTTTTTTTCATAATTTTTTTTGTTGCATCACTCGTTGAATTATATTTCATGATGTTCGGTCCCTAAATCTACAAATTTCTAAGAAAAATGCACTATATTCAAAGCATACGCGATAGCATTATCTTTAAGTGTCGGACCCCTTGTTCAGGTTACGGGCTTTTACATTTTGATTCAAATCGTTTTGATTGGTCAAAGCTTTTAATGGCTGATTTAGGTGGTAGCGCTGGATTTGGGTCCACTATTATGCATACAAAGTTACAAACACACTACACAAGTAGCGCAGCCTACGTATACAGAAAACCATTTTTTACTTGAAGAGTTTTTTAAGCGGTTTAGATAGTAATTTCTTGTATGGCTTCCGGTTGTACAGTAGTAACCAGAGAATCGTCAGAGAGGTTATAATTTGATTATTATCTCTGAATAATGAAGACAAGGTAAAGAAATGGATTTTGCATTGAAATTCAAAGACTCCTCTGTTAACAAGCACTGCCGTGTGTGCAGCGATCATTTTTTGTCCAGCGATTACCAGTGTGATCTAAGAGCAGAGTATACCAAACACCTGCCCAACCCTAAAGCTGTTCCTTCTATTTTTGGTTTTTTAAATTTGTGTAAGTCACTGCGAACGCAGTGCCCACAAAACTTGATCGACCTTGGTCCGTATGTCAAAGTACGAACGGGCGTTTGAATTGAATAGCAAAGCAAGAAATGAACAAGACATTGAAGCAGGTTAGTAGGACATTAAAACATCAGTAGGGTATAGACAACTCGGAACACATACTTTTGATTCATATAAACCACTTGGTTCAAGCCAATTCTCTTCCTGCATTTTTTCATAATTCACCAGGCAGTGGATCAACAACTGAAATCAAAGCCAATTCCTGTGCCTAAACCACCTACCCCGGCAGAACTTAAACTTTTCAGCCATGTAAAAGTTCCACATACTGAGCAAAAAATCCCTATGTTGTTGTCCACTTTCTTCTACTTTATTACTAAATAATCACTATAAAGAAATTAAATTTGACACTTCAGGTTCCCTTTAAGGTAATTTTTTAATGTTTGGAAACACTAGCCTACATCATACAGTACTTTTTATACGTGCGTATACTTCTTGTATGTGTCCAATATCCATACTGTACCTGTACATTAGCTTACTTGATAAGTAATGCATAATTGTATATGTATATATTGTATATGTAATTGTATATGTATAATTGTATAATGTATGATTGAATATGTATGAATAAACGTGTGTAGCCTATATGTACGTTTGAGAGATAATTCTTTTCAATATATATATTGCGGTAACCCAAGGAAAAAAATGGTGAGTTATTGTCACTGAAATAAAAAATAACATTCTCCAGAATACTCTTATATCAGCCTGAGAAATAAAGTAGCGCAGTGTGTTCTGCAAGATATTTCAACTTTCCAGCTCTAACTCACAAGGCTGCGTAAATGTTTATGCAAAAACTGCACACCAATGATTGTGAATTTTCTTATTTAAGTAGTTGCTGCTGTTAGGGGAATTCTGTCTTTAGTTAAACAAGACGAAAGTTGAACACAAAACTGCTGATTCTATTTGCAAGCAAACGCTTATTTGAGCTTTGAATACTTTACATACAATTGCCAAACAACAAGCCAAATGTTGTTGCGGATTGTTGCCAAGTAAAAACTAAATCTATTTTTTCATCCAGTGATTTTTCGACAGTAGTTGCTTGTCGGTTGCGTAGCGGAGTGGTGAGAACGTCGGCGCAACGTTGGAAAGAACATAGGTTCGAAACCACTCCAGAGCATGCGGCTGTGTCTGGCAAAGACTTAATGGCATGTCGAAACAAGAGGAACAACTGACTAGACTATAATATGTCACTTCGCTGTTTCCTGTTGTATTGTTTCTGTGATGGCAGTCTATTGTATGTTGTCGCAATGGGCGCAACATAAAACATTGTTGTTATTATGTTGGAAAGTTTTGGTTCTTATCTTGCAGAAACTAAAAAGTACCAAAAAGAAAAGTTTTATTGACATTGTTACCAGTTGGGTAACAATAGCAATGTAATTGTCTGGCAACCATTCACTTAAGTGACTTTCGTGTCACATCTCCTCAGTAGCATAAGCCACTTAGGCTACAGTGACTGCAAAGCGTCTCGGCAGCCAACTGGTGTTGGTTTCTTAAAACCAACATATTTTACTGCAGCTTGTGTGACTCATTAGTTATATATATGATAAATATCAAACGACAGAGCACAACGTCTATCAACGTAGCCTACGGCTTTCCGACTTGTAAAGAATAGAGGATCCAGGATAGGTAGGCTACTCTCGAAAACGGAAAAAAGCATCCTAACTTATTTATTTTTGCAAAGTTTTTTGCTTGTCTTACTCCCTGTATTACTTTTCATCAACAATTAAATTAAATTGTATTCCAGTGTTTATCGAGATGTAGAAGTAGCACAAAAAGTCATCTTGAAAGTGATCTTGATCTTCCAAATCACCAAAACTGGTGACATCTTAATCTAGTATGTAGGAGAAGTTGGATACACCTAAGACGAATTTTCAAACTTTTAGTGAAAAACTATGCAACGCTACCCAAGATTATAACACAATTTGTCAAAAACTTTTTATAGAAATCTTTTTATAGCCATAAAAATTGATTTGAAGCTTAAATTCAATTTCAAATCCACCTTGTCAACCTCAACAAAAAATCTACCTTTAAATTGATGAGTTTGGTCAAACACTAAGTGTAGCCTAAATCAAATCACTATTGAGCCTAAAAACACTCAAAAACGACTAAAATTTAATTAAACTTGTGAAATGTTTCTGGGGGGGTAAGCCCCATACCTTCTGCTAAACTATCTGCTTCCTTGACCATAGACAGATAAAACCAAGCAACCACACGGCATTTAACATCATGCATTAGAGTGAATACAAACTATAAACTACGAACGTTTTCGGCCATACTCAAGTTAGCCCTTCTCAAGTAACGAATTTCGTTACTTATTTTGTTGTTACTAATTTCGTAATTTCGTTACTTGAGAAGGGCTAACTTGAGTATGGCCGAAAACGTTCGTAGTTTATGTTCACGCTAATGTATGATGTTAAATGCCGTGTAGTTGCTTGGTTTTATCTGTCTTGGGTAAAGAAAGTCACCTCTCTACCAAAATTCTATTTGCTTTTTTGGTCTTCAAATTTAAGATTGTCTGAATGTTCAGTTTTTATTAGAAATTTTGCTTTGTTGAAACTTTGATGACTTTTCCCAATTATTTGGTTTTAGATCAGGTACTGCATACCGGAAATGCAAATCTTGCAAATGATGAAGTTCAGTTCAGTTTATTTTTATTCAGTTGGCAAATAAACAAAAATCTACAATATGCAATAAACACAAATAATTCGAGACCCAACAATAAAATAACGCACTAGTTAGAAGAATCGAAATGAGGAGTCACTAATTTACTGCCTTGTAAACTAGGTAACAACCACTTAACAGTAAGTCTGGATCATGGCCACCTGGAGATGCGGCCTGATTTGTCACATTTTGCAGATTTTGATTACAGCTACTGCTAGTGTTTGACTGACATTTTTTGAGATGTTTTTACTTTTTGCGGTTTTCTAATGCCATAAAACTTTTTTGTTGCTTTGGGAAAGCAGTACCAAATGAGAAAAAGTAAGTTGAAAAACGCAAAATCAGACTGTTATTGAAAATTAGCAGTCTGACTAAAATCTTCAAAATCAAATTTTCTTTGTTTTTCAACATGTGAGAAAGTTAAAACCTATTGTGTCATCTGGGGAAAAGAATAACGAAAGCGTAAAAACCTAATTTTTAGAAAAATTTATTTAAACGTTCGCCCAAATTTAGAAAAACCTAGAAATTTCTGCAAAATGTGACAAATCAGGCCGTATCTTTAGGTGGCCATGGTCTGGATGTAGAACAAAAACCTCTACCCAGACTTCATAGTTGTAGAAAGCAATGAAACGCGGGAAATTTTCCGACAAAACTAGACGCTCAGATCTGTGGCCTATGCGAGATTAACAGTTTTTTATTTAGGAGTAAACATATAAAGGTATATTTAATAAATATTTAATTTCAGCGGGCTCCAGTAACAAAGTAGGCTCTGTTGGATGACATGTTGTTTTAGTAAACTTGCTGTCAATTGTTAAAGTTGAGTTTAAAGTTGGGTTGGTCACAGGGATATGAAAAGTAAAACGTCATGCAAAATACCTGAAGTAGCACAAGAGGTTTGTTAGCTTTTGCTTTTTGTTCTGTAAACTGCCCAGTCTGAAATGCGCATGCGAAGTTCGATACCGAGCATATCAATCAATGCTAATTTATATGTTGCTTTTTTAGGAATCACATTTCAAATAAATACGTTTTGGCTAAAGTCCAACATCGGCAAACAAAAACACAGGCGGCTATACTGTATGAATACATTCAACAAAACATTGCACTTTCACACCGTACGATGCGATTTCGTCACATAGGCTACGTACCCAGGACGAAAACAAAAGTAAACTTTTATTTTTAAGCTACGTCAGCGATATTGGCCAGTGAGCCAATGAAGAAAATAGCCTTTGATATCTGGACAGAATAGCTTTGTTTCACAATCATCAATGCCGTCAAAAGAGCAATATGGCTTCCTATAGAAAAATTATGGAGATAACCTACTTATCTTCTGCTTCAGACTACCTATTAGGCCAATTGCAAGTTAGATGAACTCAATCAACCTTTTCCTGATTTGCAAAAAAACAGCAAAAAATTGCAGAAACATAGTTTATGTAGTCATGTGTAATACGGAATTAAGGTACTAGCCTAGGCCCTAAGCAATTAAGCGTCATATGATTTTGCCTCTCCTTTGCCCTTTTTTCGATTTTTGTGTATGTAGATCAGATCTGTTACTTCAACTTATGAAGAACATCGGTCAGTTGGTTACTTGAAAAGGGCTAACATGAGTATGGCCAAAAAACTTCGTAATTTTTAGTTTATTTTCATGTATTATTTTAAATGCCGTCTGGTTGTTAGGTTTTATTTATTTATGGTTAAAAAAATCACCTCTCTACCGAAATTAAATAGTATAAACCATTTTTAACCTTCGTGTTCATGATATTCTGACATCTTTTTCTGCATGAAAATTTCTTTGAAACATCTCGCATGTCAAATGTTTATAAGTTGAACTCGAAGAACAGCTTGCCACTATTAATCTGGTCGTCTGTTTAATTATCAATGCAAAACTGGTTCATAACCTAGTTTTGAAGTAACGGTGAGCTCGAAAAATTTTCGTAGTGGCAACAAAAGGTTGAAAGTTTATTATTAACATTCAGGCAATACAGCATTCGATTCAATAAAAGATACAATAAAGCAGTAACGTTCCTAGAAAGAATTTTTTTTTTGGGGGGGGGGGGGCAAAAGCAACTATTACCATGCCTAGCCTACAGTACCATGAAATTTTGGTAATTTACAATATCGACTGCTTATTTGTAGCCTAATCTAAACATTGTATTTTTTGAAAAAACAGTAAGTTATTACTTTTAATCATATTATCTGCAGCCACAAATTTTTCCCCTACCATGCCATGTTGCCAGCCTGCTGCTGTTAAGTATATATATGACAAGTATATTTCTGCAAAAGACCATAAGCGGTCATCTAGTCAAGCACCATCCCATGCAAATTTATTTGCCAACGTGCGTAAGGCAAGGACACAACTTCAAATGGTATAATACAAATGAATAAGGTTAAAATGATACGTAAATGGATTGTTACAAATTAAAATTTCATTCCAATGCGGCAAAAATTTCTGATGCAAAAGTATCTTTTAACTTTCATCTTATTTTTGCTTTATTCTCAATTACGTTAAGATGCCATGGTAGATAAGTTTTCAACATGTTTCCAATGTTAAAATTATTTATACAAATCTGCTGCAAGCGTCAAATCTGGCAACCCTGTTTTAGTAACTTCTGGACTGGCAGTAACTTCCAGACCGCGTATACACGCACCAGAAGTTACGGTAACTTTCAGACCGCAGTAACTCCTGGACCGTTACATGACTTTCGATGCGCTGTTGGCAAATTTTCACCGCACATCGACCAATTGGTGGAAAGCAAACAAAAATCTCATTAAATTTAATTGTGATGCTTTAGTGTTATGTTAGTAGGCCAATATTATTCTTCTGAATAAATTATTATTCGATCTAATTAGTTGTTCTGCAAGAAGTGGTACGCTTGGCAGTACAGAACGTCCAAGTGGTACGAGATCGTAAAAAGGTTGGGAAACCCTGTAATATAGCCTATCTTATACCATTGCATATAGCCTATAATGTAGCATGTTTAGACATCTATTTTCTTATGCTTATAAATTCGAGTAAATCTCGTGCTCTGTTGCTCAAAAGACATTCCTGCGATATTCAAGTTCACGATTTAGAAATTATGAGACTCAGTAGTCAGTTAAACACTGAATGAGGCAGTTAACGAAGTATTTAGTTCTATGATATGACACACTCTGGTGAACTAAGCCAAGCCATCAGTAGCCAAATTATTGCTGATACCGTGTTTTGTTAAATTACAACTGATACTGTATATAGCAAAACTTGCTTTTATAGTAAATTTTTAATTAAAAAAACGTTTATTTAACTGTAGGATTCGTAGCTTTATAGTCTCAAATTATTGTTCAGCTAATGATTACCCCAGCTGGAAATTACCCAACCCGAAACGGACATCTGCATTGCGACAATGACATTACGAGAAATACTAAAACATATGTTGATTTTGAATATGTCTTATCTTGAATACACACGCCAAAAATCTATAATCGAAGTTTACCTTCAATTAATTAGCAAAAATAAAAACACCATTATTTTGTTTAGGGGAAGGAGGGGCAAAACGGACATTTGCTTTTTTAAAACAACTACAAACACAGACAACATTTTTTTTCTCTATCTTCTAAAACTCCTTGAATGAATATTCTGCATAAAAAAATTTGAAACTTTGGTACCACACACGGCGGTCAAGAGGTCGAAATAGCTTTCTTAGTACTTTGTTATAAAAACTTGTCTGCTAAAATGTGATGATATTAGATGTTTTTAAAAAAATTCTGCTTCTCTTTTAATTCTGAACATTGGTGGACAATGGATCACTATCCTCCAAAATATGAGCTTTCTACATGTTTCAGTTTTGCTTATAATTATAGACATTTTTATCTAGCTTGTTTGGGGCAAAACGGACAATGAATGATTGGGGTAAAACGGATATATGCATATTACTTGCAACACAGCCTAAAGGAATTAGTAGTTTGTTTGGGTTGAAAATTATTTTCAAACAGATAGTTTGTTTTAAAAACCTAAAACAGCAAAGATGCATTTGTCAAACACTGTCCGACAAACGGTTAGTTTCATTCTATTTGAATAAGACTATTGAAGAAGCTGGCTTTATTACGGCGAAAGCTTTCTTTAGAATAACTTTATTGGTCACCAAATCTGACTGTTTTTATTCATAAATATTTATTCGAATAACTTTACAAATAATCGCTTGATCGTGACAAATAATTAGCAAAATAAACTTCCAGGCAAAGCAGTCATATACTATATCCGTTTTGCCCCATGTCCGGGGCAAAACGGACACCCACAATAAAAAATCATTTTTTGCAAATAAACTAAAAAAGAAAAACACGTTAACTTTTATACTCTGGGCGGTTGTTGTTGAGTGGTATGTTAATTCAAAAAACGCAATAGGTCGATGATACGTAATTTATTTGCTCAAATAGAGCACTTTGAAGTTAGCATGTCCGTTTTGCCCCACCTTCCCCTACCCCTTCTTGAAAGCATCAATGGAAACATTGAACCTTCAATAATGCAGTAGATACTCAAGTAGCATGAATTCGAAAATTTTCATAAATTTGGCATTGTTTTAAACATAACGGTCTTCTTCTTCGTGTATACGTTCTTCGCCACTCCATGGGTTTAGGGGCTCTGCCTTTTACCACCCTTGAGCAGTGGCATCGACTCGGTCTAATCTCTGGAGGTATGCCAAAAGTGTCGACATGTCCTAGTTTAGAAACCCTTCTAATGTTTCTCAATCATTCGACAGATGTAGAATGGCCAAGTCATCGGCTTAAACGTACTTTGCTGACACCGTGTTTGGCAGTCGTGAGTGTAGATGTTAACCAGAAAGGGAGCCAGGACAGATCTGTTAGGGACGCCATTTTTAAGTCGCCGTAACCTGCTTAGTTTACCACTTCCGGTTGTGAGGGTAAAGCTTCTGTTGCAAACATGCAACAAGGAGAAATATATTGCAGATCACACCATCTTCAACGGTGCCATCTATCATGCACTTAATGGTGTGCGTGTTCTACGCAAACTGGATGACGAATCAATTCAATGTCTGCTCAACACCTGCCCCCAAGCATCTAGGTCAAATTCCCACCACTGCTCAAAGGTCGTAAAAAAGCTGAGCTCCTCTACCCTTGAGGTGGCAAAGAAAAACTGGTATAGCGAAGAAGATACCAAACTAAAGTTGGTTTTCTGCTATCAATAATTAAGAACCAGTTTAGTTTTAAAGCTTGAGTTGGTTTGTCATATCCTGTATTACAGTCTATTCATACCACCACGGTGTGGTTACATTACAGAAGATTAAGTTACATCTTTACGTTTAAACCTTCACATTCAAAGATAGCAAAACAAAGCATAGACTATAGAAAACTTCCTGCAAAGAAGATGTCCGGGGAAGCAGCCTGCCTACACACAAATGAGTCAAAGAAGAGCACTACCAATTACAAACAAAGCAGTTGTGCTGTTCTATTACATTTGCTCGTTTATGTGCTCTGCTATACATACCACCGAGTGAGACAAAACTCAACACCTGTAAAGTTAGCGGAACAATTCAGTTCCTGGGAAGGATTGCCTGTTGCTGCTGTTTTGATTATTTTAACATTTGTTTAACATTTTTGTTTGTTTATTTTAATTTTCAAAACAGGCCGTTTAAGAGTTTACAAAATTGGCATCAATGGTTGTTTGATATATTAATCTCTATGGCTATTAGCATGGTGAATGTTGGGGGCTTATCAGTTTCCGCATTCAAGAGGGCAACTCTAACTGGCAAATGGTATTTTAAAATATAATATTTTAACTTGTTGTGGTCATATCTTTGCTGGGTGTTCTTCATGTTGATCGAGAAATAGTATTGTTACGTACTTACGGTTTTACTAATTTTACTAATAACAACGAATCTACTATACAAATTGTGGAAGTGAGTAGAAAATTAAGGAGTGAAATGGTTGGAACGCTTGGTTAATGTAATAAAAAATAAAAAGCCCAAAATTTAAATACTAAACTCACGTTCGCCAAACGTTTCGAAAATTAAATTATTTTCATTTTTGTTGCTATAAAGGTGCTATATCAAAGGTATAGGCTAATATAGAATATGAATCTATTCTATTCGATAGCACGCGGAACAAGAAAAAAGGAAACTTGAAAGGAACAGCTGCAACAACTAGGCCTAATGCAGTTTTATTTTTTCATCAAGTTGTAATGAACAGTAAAAAAGAAGGTGTCTTTCCTTGGAAATATTACAGCGTTTGAATATTGTTCGTTCATTGTTTCAATCATCCACCGAGAAAACCATTGTGACAACATGTATCGTTACTTCTTTTTCCATTCACTGAATCTCATCTTAAATTCTTTCACTTTTTCTTTTGACTTGCAATATACTTCCAAATCAACATCCTAAAAATTAAAATAAACAGCATTATTTTGATATTGGAATACGCCAAGAAATTGTCTAAATGTACTCTATGGATTTACAATTTTATTCAAAGTGGGGTGCAAAATAAATACAAAGCACGACGTAAAGAAGAGACCACAATTAGATAATACATGATCGATAGGAAAAAAAATAATGGTGCTACTGCATTGACTTGCTTTTGCAAAGTTCTTTTTTTAATTGTCTTCTTTCAAATTGACTGCGCTATGCAGTCATTTAACATAGTTTTACAATTGATTTAAGGTAAAAGTATTTTCAGAATACGCAATTTTAAGATTTTGCTTTTACAATTTTGTAAGAGAGATCGCCTATTGGATGTTTTCCCTTCAGCGGCTTGTTGCCGGGCTCACTGGCATGCGCAAATAACAATTATTTGCGCACCCTCCAAAGTGATTTGCTTGCAACGCGCCCGATGAAACTTGTCGTTTAAGTTTCTTCGCCAGTTTTACATAAGACGCTTATTTTACCGAGGCAGATTGTGCAGTAAACCGATACGTCATAGACCTGATACTTTTACTGTAGTAGCCTAAACTTATTATTCAAACTTGCAATAAAATGCTTTGGAAGCATATGGGAGACTTCTTCTCTTTAGATCCGTTTAGGTTTCACCTCCTCGTCTCCACTTTTGAAATAAAATAAGTAATTTTCAACTGGATTTATACTTTTCAATCCATAATGAAAATATGCTTCCTGAAAAGATATTTAAAACAATTTAAAATGAATATAACAGAAAGTCTAAATCAAGCATGTATTCACTTTTTCATTGCTTACAATTCAAAACAATAGCAGATGTGCAGTGTTGGCATACAAACTATGGCTTCTAATTTTATAAGGTTTTTGTTAGCGACTGGCAGAATATTTTGAAAGTTTATAATGTCTGTAGTCAAGGCCTACGAGAGGGGGTTGCGGAGGGTACGGCGTACCCTTGAGGGCCCAGGCCTGTGATTGTTGGGAGGACCGAAATTGTGATTTTATAGCTTACACGCTAAAATGTTTCTTTAAAATCATCATAAACGACTAAATTCAAGCATAAAAGTTGTTATTCTTTAGTCCAGGGGGGCATAATTTAGCAAAAGGGCCCGGAAAAGTAATTGAATGCATTGCTCGCAAATTAGGGACCAAAAGTAGTGATTTAATGCTTTACGTGCAAAAATGTTCAGTTAAAAGCACCCTAAATTACATCATATAAGTTGGTTATTCTCCTGTCCGGGGGGAGGGGTATAGTGTAGCAAAAGTATGGTTGGCAAAAAAACGGGCTTTTTTGTGTTTTTTAAAAACTATTTGAAAAAGGTAGTTTCACGCTCATTTCACTTCAAGATGAATTTCGGAGTTGGAGCAGGAGCCGGAGTCAATACTTTCAGAGCAGGAACGGAGCCGGAGTCAAAAAATGACTTCGTTCACCTCTTCTGGGCATGTGGTGAATGCAAAAGTTAATGAAGAAAGGTTAGGCTATTGGTCAGATGATTAATTTGATTATGTTTTAACAAGAGGTTATGTTTGAGCTTTGGTAGAGTATAGTAATAAAATAAATAAATGAATTTGACAATTTTACAATAATGCTGTACATAGTGTACAAGCGTTACGTCTCAACAGCACGATCAACAACTGACACACGAATTCAATGCAGGATATACAAATTGGCGAGGGACAGATCACATGATGTGCACAACACAAAACAATACATAATAGTTGCAGCCTGATACTATTATTGCGCACAGATGTCCAATTCTGCAGTAAAATGTTGTATGATGTGCAATACGCCTAAGCAAACATCTCGCGTTTTGCCCAAGACAAAAGGGGGCCCGGAATGACTCTTCGTACCCCTAGTGAAAATTTCTCTCAGAGGCCTTGTCTGCTGCAAATGTTTTGAAAGTTTTGCAGCTGATTTCAGTTTACAGAAAGTCAAAATTGGGTCTCGAAGAACTAGGGTATAGGCTCATTGTATGCTGCGTTATGTAATGTTTGTACAACATAATCTACTTAATGCTGATTCAAGGTTAAATTTATTTTATTTGCAGAAAAACTTACTAGAGAAAACAAATAGTCATTTGTTTTCTAATAATATTGAAGTAACAAAATAATATTGAAATTTGAAGTAACTAATATTAACAAATAATATTGAAGTCGCCATTTGTTTCTCACGCCAACACGATACTTCGATCAACAGCAATAATGATAATGAAATAGTAATATTATTGTCAAAGTTGTTACAACTACCTCTAGCTACATGCTACTGGTTGTGATTATTCTTTGCTGTACTTACTTGTCCTATATTGAAAATTAAATTTTTCGATATTTCCAAAACGAAAAATGTGGTTGATTATGATCATACCAACGCGAGTACGTAATGCAAGCGTCTGTTCCGTCGAACAATATCGTCTTGTAAATGCTAAACAACCAACTGGTCATGCTATGCTTGCCTCTAAAGGGAAAGCCCAATAGTCCTCCAAGCCTTTGAAGATTTCTTTAAAGGAGTTGTTTTCTTCCTCCTGGATAAACAATATGCGAGTTTCAGAAATGTATTTTGAAAATGTTGATACTAGTAAACGAAGGTAGGCCTATACCAGGGCTAGAGTACACTACAGGCTACCCAAACAAGAAAATTCGTCATGTTTACATTGATTCAACGTCTGCGGACGTTGAATAAAGTACAATGCTATCTGGCCAAAGAATTAAGAGAGCTTAATCTCAACCAAATACATTAAAGGGGCTGATCCACCATGCTGCCTTATGGGAGAGGGAAGCGATTTCAACAAAGCACAATGATGTGTAGGTCTAAAGGAATTCGACCTGCAAATACACCGTGAACAAAGTTACGTTCTGTGTTTTATGGAGCGATGGCCCCCTCTCCCCTTCTACTAGGTCTGCCTCTGCATATACTCATTATTACATTAATATGATACACAAAGTAGCAAAGCTTTCCTGATCATCCTTAAAATAAAAAAAAAATAAACATATAATATTTTCTTGACATTTTAATATACAAATGGAAAGTCTGAAATGAAATGAAAATGTACAAATCAAGTGTTTGACTTACTATCCACATATCAACCTTTGATTCTACAGTGCTAACGTCTTCAGTGTTCTCTTCTTCGGACACTTTGTCTTCAGGAACCTTTTTAGATCCGATGTAGACATAATAGTCGTGATCAAAACTCTTCTCATCATTTCTCGAGCTTTTCTCCTTACTTCTTTTTCGTCATCTGAAGCATCATTTGGGGCGCTTGAATAATACATTTGATGGATAATCTATAGTACAAAATCATGTTTTTCATTCAGTTCGATTTTTGTTTGTCTTGTTTCACTGTATTGTATAATGCAATGCATTTATGTAAAATAGATGTATTTTAACACCTGTAGACATGGGCGTCCGCACATAGGGGCAAATGGGGTCAGCTGACCCCCCCTGGAAAGTTGTTGGATGAAAAATGAAACAGCGAGAACATGCAAAAATAGGCATGAATTCAATGAAGCTGTTCGTAACATTGAATCATACAGAAAAGAACAATCAGCCACCAATTTAGTTAATCAGTTCTTGAATAAAAAGTGAAGTCGACGTGGGTCTTTGCCGAATTTTTCGATGACTTTTTGGATGAACGAATTTTTGTCCGAGTTTATTCGACTTCTGTGGACACTCATCATACACAGCCCAGATAGCCTGTCGTCAGACATGGTTGATCTGAGCCATGTTTTGACCCGCCTCGTTGTGCTGAATGATCTTTCTACCGTACAAGTAGTGGCGTGGAGAGTCTGTAATGTTATCATCGCTTGACGTACAGCTGGAAAAAGTTCCATATTTTTCACCAAGTCTACAAATTCCAATTCTTCCTGGTCTTCGGACTGAGGAAATTTTCCATTTATGGTTATGTCATACCACGACATGGCGTCCTGCTCAGGGGCGCCGGAAGCGGGGGGGCAGGGGGGGCGGATGCCCCCCCTGCCCTCAATTTTTCTGCAGATGGAGGGGCAGGGGGGGCAATGGTGCCCTTTTAAAGTCATGTAAGCTACTGCACATTTTGCAATATAACAAT
Source organism: Aplidium turbinatum (assembly GCF_918807975.1). NCBI lineage: Eukaryota > Metazoa > Chordata > Ascidiacea > Aplousobranchia > Polyclinidae > Aplidium > Aplidium turbinatum. The sequence goes on from NC_137472.1 coordinate 56,250,495, forward strand.
TTCTTCTATTTGCTTTTAGCCTAGTTATAATCTTTCATTTTTGCCTCAAAATAATATTTACGTCACAAAATTTTGCAACACAGTACAGGCCTTAAAACTCGTTTTTTTTTTGGCAGCCATCGTGGCCTACCGGGAGCTCCTTTTCGGCGGCCAAATCTGCGTACTTGGAGGCCAAAATACAAAATAAAAATAACGATAGCACAAGTAAATAGGATTAAACTTGCAACAACGCTGAAATGATCACTTAGCGTTGTCGAAGTCTGGGCCTGGGCGACGTCCTACAATAGAATCGTTGCACCACGCAATAACTGCTTTATCGGGATTGTAATACTGCGGGACCATCTAACGACACTCGCTCGAGTGTCTCCAACGTGGCTGATTTTAAAGAAGTTCGCCACTCCCCTAGAATTCTTTTTAGCAACGAAAAACAACGTTCGACGTGACGTTGACGGCAAGGTAGTAAAATAAGCATTTCAATGATGTGAAGGACATTACTAAAAGAAGCATAATTTTTGCAAAATATGATCAAAAAATGTTTTTCCCTGATGTCAACTAACCTAGTTTTCCTTTTTAACAACGATTCAATGTCCGACAACATCGAATCGACATAAAAACAACAATATTGCCAGCCGATATAAATTAGCACTTCGGATTAAGACTTTGTTAAAATAAGCGTCGGGAATTACAAACAAGACTTACAGCGCTGGTGATCGCAATGGATATATTCCATCAATAACAAATATTCCCGCACAATGCAACAGTGGCGATTATGATGCGCTGACCTAATTTTGCGTCACTCTTTGATACTACATATTTTCGACAGTTAATCCACGATCATTCTATTGCGAAATTAAATAATTGGCTAGAAGAGACCGGTGGTCAAACTTGGTCGATTGAGGAGGTAGCACCGGCGGTCATTCAAGCACTACTTAGCGGCCATGGCTGCAGGCTGCTTTAAGACTTGATAGTAGGTTACATCATTATAACATAGCATGATGCCCTTCTTTGTATACCGGACACTTATAGGCTATCATCACTCAATACATAGTGAGCTGATAGATTAGCATTATCGCTATATTTTATCTTAAAACTTGAAAAAAAATTGGCCTTTTAGTAAACAAAAGTGCCCTTTTTTCGCAATCTTGCCCCCCCAGTCAAAAATTGTTCCGGCGCCCCTGGTCCTGCTGAAAGTTGTCAAAGTTGTAGAATTGGTGTATGGTTTTGACCAGGGCTTTGTAGTCTGAACGGTCAAATTCCTCCACCTGCGCTGGATGCAGTCGGTATAACTGGAATGCCGGCATGTTCGTCTCTGAGAAGCGGCTTTGCAGAGACTGGATTAAAGAGTCCATGTCAGGAACGTAAATGGAGCGGCGATAGTATTCCTTACTGGTGCCACCAGTATTTGCTCTGAATACTTGACGGACACATTGCCGAGGGACAGATATGGTGACACCGAATTCTTCGGCTGACTTCAATGCCGCTGTATAAATGTTTTCTGCAAAAAGTGTTTCTGCATTTTACCGATGATCACAAAACATTGATACGAGTTTGTCAATGTGCTTCTTGACACCTAACATGTTCAGTTGGACTGCCTGAAGGGCTTGGGTGACAGGCTCCAAAACCTATAGCGTTACTACAAGAGTAACGGTTCCAGAAGCGGTCCGCAGCTGGTGCGCGGTCTGCCGTCTCTTTGCATTCGATTCGTGCTGCGCTAAATTCTCCAACTGCCTGTGAATTTTGGTGAAATTTTCCGCGAAGAGTCTTATACTTTTATATTTCGCGCTCCACCTCGTTTCACATAACAATGGCGTGTTTGGTATTAGGCATCTTCGTTTCGGGCTCTCTCTAAAAAAATTTATTATAGCCTTCACTGTTCCAATAGTGTTCCGTACATCCGAAACTGCATTCAGATTGTTGACCACGAGGTTAAGGCGATGGGCTGAACAGTGGACAAATACGCCAATGGATAGGTCTACTCGCTTCTAATACGTGCCTGCGTACTCCATTTTCTTTGCCTGCCATAGTGGAGCATCCATCGTATCCTTGACCACGTAGTTTATTTAAATTTAGACCGTACTTATTACACTGATTTATTATTGTCCCTGCAATCGTTTCTGCGTCCATTTCGTTCAGTGACGCAAAACCAAGAAACTCTTCTCGAATGACGAGATTTTTTTCGTCGAAAAACCTCACTCCAATAGCCAGTTGCTCTTTTCCTGAAAAGTCAGCGGTCTCATCCGCTAAGATTGAGAAGCCAACGGAATTGTTTGCTTCAGTAACAATTTCATCTCTAAACGTTTCTTCACACAAACTTATCATCTCGTTTTGTATACTAGCCGATGTATACTTAGCATTGTCACTTGTGTGCTCCATGTGATCTTTCAAAATTCGATCACCAGCTTCAATTCTAAAACTTAATAAATCATTCAGATTACCGGACTTGGAATCCTTGACGATGAAAGTGAACCCACCTTGACCCCCTCTAACCGAAAACCTGCGGACGCCCATGCCTGTAGATTTTACTCCAAAAATCCGACATTTATAGTGAGCTCTCGGACCGCACGCTGCTCGGGTACCAAGGTTTGAACCACCCTCCTCTATTTCATTCCTATAAGTGTTAAAGGGATACCCTATTCAATTTTCTTGTATTGGTTATTATCAGGGTTAAGATAAATTTGAAATTAAAACTTTCCCTACTTAAATGTTTTGAAAATTATGTGGGAAATGAATGCCGCTTGATTATCAACGACATGCTTTCAGACTACTCAGAATTAAGTTTTCAAAGTCACTTTGTCGGCCTGAAGACAAGTATTTGTACTCCAAAGCAAACAAAGGTATCATAATATTACGTTATCCTTATCCGTGAGCTTTTCAAAAGCTTCCATGTCGTTCACAGACTCATCTATTGTCAATTCCTTTCCATCTGTACCCTTCAACTTCATGTGGTTATTCACCAACACCATAGCATCAGATATCCTGTTATACAAATATGCTGAAAATGATTCAATAAACAAGTTATGCCAGTCCTTTAGAGATAAATTAAAACTGTAGTGTAACTTTTTTATCCCCAATATCTGTGTCCTTGAAAGTTGCATGATTATGAACTGCAAACTTTTGATAAATTGCTTTTGAATGGAAAGTAGCTTTCTTTGGTAATATAATTTGTTAACTACTATTCATTGGCTATACAGTAGAGTAATTTTCTTGCTTAAAGAAATAGCAAGCAGATTTTTGGGAAATATCATAATTGAGTCGTAACAATATGTTGATTTAGACTTTTGGAATTGATCTATTGCTTAACGTAAAAACTTTGGAATGAAGTTTTCAAATTTGTTAGTCAAGAATTTCTGCTTTCTGTTGAAAATTTAGAATTTTAAACCACGTGGAAATCTGTTTATTACACGCCTTTAGATGAAATATTACCATGAAGTGCATACCCAAGAGTTGGTGCTTGTTTTATACAATTGTAAATATCTTTGGAGACGAACTGGTATGACAACATTTTGTCAGCCAGTTCTAAACTTAATTTGTACGTCGATAAATTATAATTCGAATAACCAGCTTTAAAGACTGCTTCATGTTATTGAGTTGTAACGCATTAGAATTGTGTCTGTTTGACTAACGTATGAGAATTTCAGAATGTTCTTCGTGTGAGCCTCTCGGGCCGAGGGTCTATCCTTTTACCACCCCAGATTCACGTTGATACGATACGTTACTATGCTGCTGTTACACTGTTGTCAAAATACAACCGGCTTACTTGGCAAAGAAACGGTATATAAACGTATGAATTGTTTTATGGTTTACTATTGATTCAAATGCTGCTATTTCCTGTCGTTTGTGCTTGGCAACTACTGGATTAGTGCTTTTGTATGTTATTTTAGAAAACCTTTCCATTTTCTTCTGCTGCCGCAAATGTTGACAACAGATGGCAAGCTGCAGTGTAATTTGTTTCCAATTCAATAAATGATTTACAGTATATCTATATTGACAAAAGTCAGATTATTTTGTAGTCAAGCCTTCTGATAGGATAATGTCATATCTACAGTAGTCTGGAAAAGTTACAAAAAAAAGCCGCCCAAATTTGATTTAAAAAACAACATTTTAAATGAACTTGTGTCGTATGTAGTCTCATCTATCATTTTATTTGTTTACTTTGTCATTGCGTAATTGAATCCTTTAAACTCTTAGCTCTGGCAACGAACGTACCATCACATGCGTCTTCTCTTCATATGCAAATTAATGAAAACCGTTCGATTAAAGACATTTTGACATACAAAGTCCGCATCTCAAAAAGGCTACTGCAGTTACTTAGCCATTCGGTTTACAAAAACAAAATTTGATACATCAAACTACTTGGCCCAAGGCATTCAACTACTGGCCTTTAGTGGCGCAAAGTTATCACTTACATGCACTCCACAACGTTGCTTATTTTGTGCTTGGAGGCTCGACGATACAAGATATCTCTAGTGTGGAACATCTCGTAGAGGGGACTGCATTCCTGTTGTGCGTTAAAACATAAATAGACAAAATTGTTGTTGCCACTCTAGTAAGAAAGACTTCCAAAGTTAAGCAACACAATTTAATTATACAAGTTCAACAAAACGTTTAGTTTACGTTAACAAAACCACTTTATTGTAAGGATTCTTTGTTCTTGTTGAAAGGCTCAAAATATTTTTATAAACTCCCGTTTTCTTGAAAAGAAAAAGCTACTTAGAGATGTCGTTTTTAAAGAAGACCAGAAGTTACAAAACAAGTTTCAAAAGATACTTTGTTCTAAGCATTCTTCAAAATTTAAAAAACACGGAATGCAACACTTTAGGCCAGTGATTCCCAACCGCGGCTCTTAGAGCCGCATGCGGCTATGTATTTCGCCTCTGTATTTGGATCAACTTACGTATGTGAAGCACTTTTTAGCAAAATGATCAGAATTAAAAATAAATATCGCAATCGGTTGACCGATGACCACCTCAAGCAGCTACTGCATACTGCATCCTCTGCAATTGCGCCTCGCTTTGACAAACTTGTTAAAGCTCAAAGCCAATGCCAAGTTAGACATTAAATTGATTTGTGTTATTTTTCTTGTTGGTGTTGCTATTCGTTGGTACGTACTTTCATGCTTTAAAACTTTCGTTATTACTTGAGTGTTTTCATGCGGCTCCATACGTATTCTGAAGTTTGAAATTCGGCCCCGACACCAAAAAAGGTTGGGAACCACTGCTTTAGGCTATATTGGTCAGTTTGCAAAATAGCTAAAGCTTGTCAGTGGTCAGAGTGATACACTTTATTACTTCAGCAGCAAGCAATCTAATAAGCATTTAACACTTACCTTGTCCCTTACGCATATCTGATAGTCTACACTCCTCTTTTCTTCCTCATTCGTGCCATTGATTTCAGCGCAGTTGAGCACCCTCATGTTCTTCATAAATCGAACATGATCGAAGCTGTTTGCTATGCCCAGCTGGTGGCAGTTGCGGGCAAAGTAATCCCACTTGTCGACATCCACTCCATTCCGTTTGTTTGCAACAATCTGAAAGATGGAAAAGCTGGTTACAGGCGAAAGTGATTTGCACATGTTGAAAGAAGAATGTCAGTCTCTAAAGGCTAATTGCTTTATTGCAGGCTTTGATCAACGGTAAACAGTTTTAAAATATTTGCCGCTTCAAATCAGTAAACTATGAACCCAACTAATCGAACTGTATGAAGTGCTCCGATAGACATCTGGTATCAAGGTTCGATATGATTCTCTTTTACAAAATTGAAACATTCGTAATACTCGTTTTAATCTACATCGTCACTACATCATGTAGGCCTACATAAAAAAACTGGACTTGAACTTGTCTGTAAAAAACATAAATTCTGTAACTTAGAATTGTAACCAACACAAGACCTTGCAATAAAAAAATATGGAACAGACGTTTTAGAATCAAAATGGTTGGAACACCTGGTCAACCTAGGCTAATAAAAAAAATGTAAATATTAAAATTTAAACTAAGGTTCAGCAAACACTCAAAACCTACACCGTTTTTATTTTCAGTGTTATAATTTTTTAGAATATCTCAGAGGAGTATATTTTTAACATCAGCAACACGTACAATTTAGTTGCAGTACTTTTGCGCAATGTCAGCTGTCTTTCATTTTGAAACAATAGTGCTCGAGATTAAGACAGCATGACTTAGCCTACTATGCACTGTTTTACTAGAGAAAGCAATAGCCAAAAATGCTATCATAAACCTATACTTTTGTCAAGCATTTACCTCGTAGAGAAATCCCTTTTCTATATCCCGTCCCTTGTATCTCCAAATCTGCATACAAGACCAGATTTAACCCTTAGGCGGTTGGGCTCCTGGAGTCTTGCTCAGTTTGGGGGGGGGCTGTCGATTCTTCTTATGCTTTTGGAGTGATATCTCTGTTATTTTTTAAGGCACGGTTTCAAAATTTGGGATTCACTTTGTAAAACTATTCACGCAGAGCATATCCGAAAATTAAAACTATGTAAATTTTAGAACTGCTTATATACGTTGAAATGTTGATGTGACTTATGACGTTTGAATTATTTGGTATTTTTTGATAGAGTAATGAAAAACATGCATTGCAATGTTGTGAATAATTTTTTTTTACATAATCTCAATTTAAATCATTTGATTAACGAGACATGGGCCAAATTAATTGCTTTCATCCAGCTGGTGGGAAAATTTTGAACAATAGAATATGAAATATATCAGAGGATGTGCTGAGAAATGCCTTATATCTCTCAATTTATAACCTTTATTCGCTCAAAATTTCAGCTCAATAGAGGTGAATAAAAGTTAGGAAAAGTCAAGAAATCTCGTAGTCGCAGCCTCAGTGGTTTTAGAGATACAACTGTTGATACAAAAAAGTTGAATTGACAGCCCCCCCCAACCTTCAAAGGGTTAAACTTACAGAGACTCTAAGCTGAGAATTTTGGAGTTGATTTTGTATTGGTTGATCATTTTTAATAATTTGCTCAAAGTAAAATGTTTAGAATTTCAAATTATTTCGTTTTGACTTTCATTGTCTTGAAATGATGAGCGAAAGTAAGCTTCGCTTGAGCATTAAACTTTTTAACGATTTAGTTAGCTTACCCTCTTTCCAGCAAGCTTTTGTTCATCTTCTTGGAAGTCAACTTCCGATATTTGTCCACTGTTCATTTTCTGTAGGTAATAAAAACATAAAATATTTCATGTTTTTTTCATTGAGCTAACTCACACTTATTACACTAATAATTACATGCTGCGCAATGTAATCACAGTTATTTTAATGCAATTACAATATAGAGATCATCATCATCATGTGCCGTCTCCGATCCGAAGGTTGGCTGTCATTTTCTTCCACAAGTCACGTTCTTCCGCTACTCTTTTTGTTTCTCCAAAGCTTGACAAATCAGCCCACTGTATTACGTCATCTCCCCATGTTCGTCCCCTGCACTTCTTTCCTTCCACCATACCTTCAATAACCAATTGATGTAGCTGTCCTGCTGATCCTCTCAAAATATGTCCCGCGAATTTCATCTTTTGTTTTGCCAAGTCGTTTGCCCATCTATCTTGCACTCCAATTCTTTTCCTAATTGCTTCGTTTGTGATGTGTTTTTTATATGATATTTTTAATATTCTTCTATAGCACCAGAGTTGAAAAGCATTAATTTTTTTGTGTATTTCTTTGCTGTAGGTCCAACTTTCACTTCCATACGACATGACTGGTTTGATGTAACAAGATAGAAGTCTCAGTTTTTATTGTAAATTTATTTCTCCTCTTAAAAATTCCTTGCATTTCCAAAATGACGCTTTCGCTTGACCGACTCTTCTTTTTACATCCTTAGTACATCTTCCATCTTGTGTAATGAGGGACCCTAGGTATGTGTACGTGGTGACCTGATCTAATTGTTCTCCGTCCAGCGTAATTTTTATTTTATTATTTCCATTGCTTTTTTTGATCAGCATTGTCTTTGTTTTCTTCAAATTGAGTTTCATTCCGTATTTTTTGTTGATTTCATTGATTTTGTCCATGCTTTCTTGCAGTTTTTCTTCTGTGTCGGCGAGAATGACAGTGTCATCGGCGTATCGTATGTTGCTTACTATTTGACCATTGATTTTTACTCCGTTTTTGCTTAGTGTTGTTAATGTTTCCTTGATTATTGCTTCGCTGTACAAATTGAATAATATTGGTGATAGTATTCATCCCTGCCGAACTCCCTTGAATATCGGGAAAAATTCTGTGAGACTGCTACCATATAGAGATACCGAATCAAATATAGCCTACTCTCATGTTAGGATTTCATTACTGTATGTGCCAAGCATCACGGTACAGCAGCTTACTCCCAAACGGTGTCGAACCGCTGCTCTCCTTCCATTGCAACACTGTACTTTTTGATAAAAATGACATTATGATGATAGGCAAACGTAAGCTCTGCCTTCGTCGAGGTTTAGTAGTTCAATAAACTTTATTCAAGGATTTTGTCAAATTTTATCAGCCTGTACTTCCTAATTTGGACAACATTGATTTCTTCGCTTGAGCATTCGGGGATCTATAAGATGTATCTTTTTACCAGCCTAATTGGAGATGTTTTTCTGACTATATTCAGAGGCTGCTATACAGTAGAGAGCAGCCAGCAGGTAGTCCCATCATAGCAGATATACCTTCTACTAATAGACTAAGGAAGTTAAAGTTGTTGATGGCATAATGTGTGGAGTGTTTTTCAAAGCAAAACTCTTGTAAAGAAAAATATCCCTCTAAATTGATTCTGTTTGAATAAGCTTAACTGAAGATGATCTAGCTGCTTGGTGATCGACATCGATTTTCAACTGTTTATGATTGAACTGACTCGTGTGAAAATAAATTCCTTTGTATTACAAGACATGTAACCGAGTCGTTCATATCAAGCATTGTTGTGGGTTTGACACCTATCAGAAGATATTTCATTACCTCTAAATTGGTGTTTATTTCAGCAAAAACTCTAAAGTAGTCTAACCATTGATGCGTTCTTGACTCTGATGTGACTTGAAAAGTTCGAAACAGTCTAATTGTCTATGGTTGGTGGATAGGCTATATGTAGGCTACATCTAGTTTAAAATGAGCTGTAGGCTATCAATCAAACTTCCTGCTTAGTAGTATTAGGATATCTCGTGAGTTTTATTACGCTTTGTAAGTTATTAATTTATTATGTTAGAGACAGGTCTACTAATCAATGGAATTAAATTTTTTAATTCATTTTTAGTTACTTCTGTGTCTTCTTCTATCGGTCCATTGATCATTTCCTTGATAAAAATGGCATTTCGGTACTGAGTAATGTCAGTTCCATCTTCATCTTTATCCGTTTTCAAAAGTGTCTTAAGGGAAGCGAATGAGAAGACAAAACAATGGCTCAGTCTGTTGATGACATGGTTGCCTTTGAAAAGATCACTGACAATGTAATGCTGCCACAATGTTATGTGTCCGGTACTTATATAGATTCAAACAGGCTTTAATGCACAGACGTATAGCCCCCAAAAAAATATGTTTCTATACTATTACAAGGTTTTAGTATCATTTTAATAACTTAAGTGTTGAGTTACGTTTACCCTCCCCCTCAAACAGCTACGTTTGCCCCTTAAAAGTTTCTTTCTAGCTACGTCACTGCTTTGATACATATTTTGAGAGCGTGCTGGCCTACGTAGGCTACGTTGAGAGTTGCTATTAAAAAAAATAAATAAAAAAAAATAAAAAACAGAAAAATAGCAGCCCTATAGGCTATTGCTAACGTTATGTTATTTTTTTTTAGCAAGATAAAGAACACAGTAATCAAACTTAACAAAATTAGGATTGTTCAAAATATGAGAATGCTGCTATTCATTTTTTCAGAACTACTTAATTCAATTTAAAACAATTTTTAGCATATTTCTAAAAAAACTGTTTACTAGGAGATTATCTGTGTCAGTTTTGTAAACTTTTCAACACTTTGCAGTGAACTGATATTAAAATTTCACTGTTCTATGATTACTTACTGATGAGTGATGATTGAATTAGCTATTTTTGTTTTTACTGCACACAAATACCTATGCAACTGTACTGTAATAAGAAAGTATAGAAGAAAACAATTAATTTTGAATCGTAACAATTTTGAGGTTTTGAAAATGTAGGCTACTTTAGGTGATGCAACAAATCTACTATTCAAGTGATTCGTCGGTTGCAATGGAACAAGCCAGACAGATATTGAAAAGAGTTCTCACACACGACTACTACTACCACTTGGCATGGCCACCTAAAGATACGGCCTGATTTGTCACATTTTGCAGAAATTTCCATGTTTTTCTAACTTTGGGCGAACGTTTAAATAAATTTTTCTAATAATTAGATTTTTTCGCTTTCTTTATTCTTTTCCACAGATGACACAATAGGTTTTAACATTCTCACATGTTGAAAAACAAAGAAAATTTGATTTCGAAGATTTTAGTCAGACTGTTAATTTTCAATAACAGTCTGATTTTGCGTTTTTCAACTTACTTTTTCTCATTTGCTACTGCTTCCCCAAGGCAACAAAAAAGTTTTATGTCATTAGGAAACCGCAAAAAGTAAAAACATCTCAAAAAATGTCAGTCAAGCACTAGCAGTAGCTGTAATCAAAATCTGCAAAATGCAGAGGTGGGCAAAGTTACTTTCAAAAGTAACTGAGTTACAGTTACAGTTACTTGGCCAAAATAGTAACCGAGTTACCGTTACAGTTACCGATTTCAAAAATGTAACTAGTTACAGTTACTAGTTACAGTTACTAGTTACAGTTACTAGTTACAGTTACTAGTTACAGTTACTAGTTACAGTTACTAGTTACAGTTACTAGTTACAGTTACTAGTTACAGTTACTAGTTACAGTTACTAGTTACAGTTACTAGTTACAGTTACTAGTTACAGTTACTAGTTACAGTTACTAGTTACAGTTACTAGTTACAGTTACTAGTTACAGTTACTAGTTACAGTTACTAGTTACAGTTACTAGTTACAGTTACTAGTTACAGTTACTAGTTACAGTTACTAGTTACAGTTACTAGTTACAGTTACTAGTTACAGTTACTAGTTACAGTTACTAGTTACAGTTACTAGTTACAGTTACTAGTTACAGTTACTAGTTACAGTTACTAGTTACAGTTACTAGTTACAGTTACTAGTTACAGTTACTAGTTACAGTTACTAGTTACAGTTACTAGTTACAGTTACTAGTTACAGTTACTAGTTACAGTTACTAGTTACAGTTACTAGTTACAGTTACTAGTTACAGTTACTAGTTACAGTTACTAGTTACAGTTACTAGTTACAGTTACTAGTTACAGTTACTAGTTACAGTTACTAGTTACAGTTACTCATAAACCTCAACATAAACGCCGTAATCCAAATTTAAACAAACAATTATTTGCGGGAGGCGCATCCATTCTCCTCAACATTTATTAGATGTATCACGCACCCTGCGGTGCAAATTCTTTTCTAGTTACGCAGTTGCCTTTTCCTAATGTAGTTTGTTTTCCGTCTGTCTGTTTTCCACACTATTGCTTATAATCGTTGCGTGTTTCTTGATGCTTATAGTCAGTTAGTTATAGTTGCTTTCAAAAAGTTTAAACATAGGCTATTGGTACAAAAAAGAAAACTCTCTCCCGAAACTATATTCTCTTTAAATGCTCGAAACAAAGGAAATAATTTGTTTTCTCTGCTATGACTCGAGTTACTTAGACATCGACTTCCAATTTTGAATCGAGAAAACAATGATGTAATAAGGTTGCGAACACTGAACGTAACACCGAGACTCCGGGTCCTAAATACTCCAAAAATACGACTTCTGTACGTACACCTCTGGCAGCTATACGACAAGCATGAACTGAGCTATCAAGTGTCGCCAAACACTTTTGCTAAACATTGCGTAGAAAGTCACATACTGATCAATCACCAAAAGCAATTAATTTAACCAAATCAGTTCTCAAAAAGCGCTAAAAAAAACCAAATCGCCAAACCATAAATATGAAGCCAAACGTCTTAAAAAATCGCCAGATTTCTGGATATTGGCGATGAATTTGCCAATATGGCAATTCTGCTCCATAAGATCACAAAACAAGAGCGCCGCGCATGAACAGTGCTGCTCCGATACAGCTGCGAGAAGAATGCATTATTGAGCAACGCTCAGCAAACACGCATAAAGCATGACACAAACATGTGCAGAGTAATGGACGGCAATTAGAAACATAAATTTCAATACAAAAGTAACTTGTAACTGTAACTGTTGAAAAAGTGCTAAAATAGGAACTAGTTACCGCGTTTCGTTACTTTTGGAAAATAGTAACGAAGTTACCGTTACAGTTACTCAAAAAGTAACTAGTTACAGTAACTAGTTACTTTTGTAACTAGTTACTGCCCACCTCTGGCAAAATGTGACAAATCAGGCCGGATCTCTAGGTGGCCATGCACTTGGGAATAAAAGGTTCCTAAAAGCATATATGGTGTTGACCCAGCTAAACTTCAAAACACGATCGATGATTGGAAGGTGAGACAGAATATTGTTTTTAATAATAACATCTTATAAATAATTTCTTATAATAATGAAGCTGCTGTACTTGTACGGCTATCTTTTGCATTCAAGTTGTGGTTTTAAAAGTCTGCAACTCACAAGTTTGTTGATTTGGATGCAGTAGCAGGAATAAAACTTTTATGGAATGTTAAATGTGATTTCAAATTTTTTAGCTGGGAAAATTAACCAATAAGCCTTGTCACTTTTCAGTACCATTTTATGTTTTACGACAACCTTAAATTCGGTTGTAGGCTAAACTAAATCATTGAATTTTTTTCCAAAATCACCATTTTGTGATTGAGGCACATTTAAGTTTGCACTCAACAATTACTTGTAGTTCTATATGCTGTTGCAAATGTCTGACTGGAATTGTTGAAACATAAGTTTTTATTCTTCTCTGTCTTTTCCAGTTGTTATAACTTCATCACGCACTGGCACTGATGGGTTATAATAATGGGTTATAACTTCATCACGCACTGATGATACACTGAAAATGCGTTTTTTTTTAAAACATTAATAAAAAATTAATCAGACAGTTAACAACAGTCGGCAAAGTCTGCAAATGTGACAAATCAAGTCGCATTTGCAACTCGTCGTGGTAAGTTGTGTAGTTGGCTACTTGCACATAAAACATGGAAAAGTTTTGAATTATTCAGGAAGAGCAAAAGAGAAATTTTGAGAAGGAATTTAAAGGCTTGGAGGAACATGTAGTTTATCGTGTAAGTACAGTACAAAGCAATGAAAGCATATGAGTTACATTAATCCACAGTTGATGTTGTTGTCATTGGAGTCCTACGACTTTTGGCAACGTATATAAAAAAAAACAAAAGAAATTACATGTTTTGTTTAAGAATTATACTTTATTGATTGATCTGAAGTATCTTTATTACTTGAGAACAAAAAAAATGCCTTGCTTAAAGTCCAGTGGTTTCAACCTTTATCCTTGTTGGCACTACATTGCCATCAACAATCAATGTTTGCACATCTCCTAAGAATAGTTGAAAAGTAATTATCCCTACAATTCAAAGTGCTGAGTCCGGGTGAATAAGTTCCATGTAGTTTCTTACGTTATTTTATAACTACGCCAAACAATTCATTTTCCTCGCACCCCTGTAGTAGGTCTCGCACCTCTTTGTGGAGCATGCACCCATGGTCAAGAACCCCTGGCTTAGACTTAACCGGGCTAATCCTAGCTATTTGCGACACTACAGCATGGAAAATGCCTCCAAAAGCTACAAATGATCCGCCTTTTAAAATACAAAAATTATTAAACAGTGACTTTAAGTTTTAAGATTTTGAAACTGATCTTAGACTTCTAAAAATATCCTTGAAATGTGTAGCCCAGTATTCTAACTTTTTTCCATGATTGTATTGATTTGATTGGTTGAGTATTGATTTTATTTTATTTGTTTGAACAAGTGAGCCATGGTGTTACAAAAGGTTTTATGTTATCAAATGTTTATCCTTTTGAATACGAATGCATTAAAACCTTAAACGTTTTATAGATAAAAAATGCATTAACTTTTCTGTTTGCCCATCAACCACAAAATAAAATAAATTTTCCCGTTAGACTGCGTTTGTGATCAATATACAAATTAGGTGAAACAAAATATTCTAAAACAATTTTGCGCAGGAGAAAAAGTACGACTATGGAAGAAAGGCTTAGAACCCTGTTGATTTGTTTGGGTTTTATACAAAGGATGAACCAGATATTCCTATAAACATGAATAGGGAAGAAGCATCTCATTTACTTCCACAGCAATTTCTGGTTTGTTGAACTGAATTATAATTTAATTCAGATTTTGTTCAATCAATAAACTTTATCTGTGACTCATCAGATAAGATTGCTTAGTTTCTGTAAGTATTGATGAATATAATGGATAAAAACTGTAAAATAATAGAGATAAAACCAATTGATTAATTTGCTTTTATTATTTCTTATGTTAAAGCTTTGGTAGAGAGTTTGCTTTGATGAATCATAGACAAGCAAAACAAAGTACCTTTAGCGGGTTTAACATGTTTTATTACAAAGAGATATAACATAATTAAAAAATCAATTCAAACGTTTTCGACGCGAACGTGTGTCCTCATCAGGAAGTACTTAAATCAGATCGATAGTCCACATTCTGATTTATCTAATAACTTTTCATTTTATGTATATTGCAGATTTAAGTAATTCCTAATGAGGACACACGTACGTGTCGAAAACCTTTGGGTTGATTTTTTAATTGTAATAAAAAATGTTCAACCCGCTAAGGTTGCTTTGTTTTATTTGTCTATTTCTTATGTCTTTCCTAAAAATATTTTTGTCATGTAAACTTTATACCAGTTTCCATAATTAAGAAAAGTAGCTTTAGTTGACTATGAACTTTCAAAATACAGATTTTTGATTTGTTGCTGTCATATTTTTGCAGAGTGTCTTTCAAGTTAAACGCAAATTTCACAGGTTAACAAAGTTTTTGTTGCATTTCTGCCAACACTTGTTCTTACAGAATAAGTTCTATATTGTTTGTACAGTAAATTAAAATGTAGTCTAGCCTTTTTAATTTTACTATATGGGTCATTCCATACTAACTCATACACCCATAAGTACCTGTCGGCTGTCAGATTTTGCTGAAGTTGTCATATTATTCCTTAGAGGTTACCAATCGTCCGAATTCCAAGTTTTAGATCAATATCTCAAACGGTTCTCCCATGACGACCCTTTCCATATCCGGCTCTACCCTCGTTTTTGGCTTGTGGGGGATTAGTATAGGAATGTTTGTCGTTTACAGAGTCTGTCTGCACTGTCTAATTATCAAAGGATCGGTCAACAGTCTCAGTATTATATTAGAAATCGATTTCATGAGAGGCTGCAGCCCTCACATTGTCAGTCTATAGCAGTGGTTCCCAACCTGGGGTTCGCGGACCCTTTGGGGGTCCGTGAGAAAGCATTTGGGGGTCCGTAATTACCTTGATGATTTTTGGAAAAAAAACTTTGTTCTATATGCACGGATGGAGCACCAGCTATGCTCGGGAACAAATCCAGATTTGCTGCTTTAGTAAAAGACGAAGCACCTCGCGTGGTTGTTACCCATTGGTTCTTGCACAGGTACGCCTTAGCAGCTATAACTTTAGCCTACTAGCAAGTCTCAAAGAAATTCTGACGAACTGCGTGAAAGTCGTTAATTTCATCAAAAGCAGAGCTGTAAACCACCGTACTTTTAAAGCGCTCTGTCAAGAAGTAGGGTCAGACTACGGAGTACTTTTGTATCATTCTGAGATACGTTGGTTATCTAGGGAAGTTTTAAAACGACTGCAGCAGCTAAAAAACAAGGTATCAACTCTTTTGAAAGCAATAGGAAGGCCCCTCTCAAAATTGTTCGGGAGTAAAAGTTTTCTATACGGCATGGCCTACTTAGCCAATATTTTTGGTCACGTCAACGATGTTAATCATGGCATTCAAGGACCAGGTGTGACAATAATTGATGCAGCTGAAAAATACAGCCTATCTCCAAAACTGGCGACTGAAACTCAGCGAAACCAAAACTGTGGCAGCAGCTTTCCACCTCCATAATCGGGAAGCTGATCGTGAGCTACACGTCCAGAACAACGGCAAATCTCTGTCCTTCTGCCCCGAACCAAGATATCTTAGGGTAACACTGGACAGATCGCTCACATACCGCCACCATTTGGTGTCACTGCGCAAGAAACTCACATTCCGCGCTGCGCTACTCAAACGCCTGGCAGGCTCTAGCTGGGGGGCGTGGGCTGACACTTTGCGTATAGCAGCCTTAGCCCTTGTCTACTCTTCAGCAGAGTACTGTGCACCTGTTTGGTGCCGCAGTGCTCACTGCCACAACATCGACACTGCCATAAACAGCGCCCTGCGCACAGTTACCGGATGCCTGCGTCCCACACCATTGGACAATCTCCCCATTCTCGCTGGCTTCCAACCCGCTGAGCTTCGTCGCGAAGAAGCCACTCTGTCCCTCGGTCGACGGGTACTGGAGCCTAACCACCTTCTTCACCACAAGATCTCTGCTCTCCCAAACGAGCACCCCCGTCGACTGAAATCAAGACACCCATTCGTGCCAGCCGCTCAACTTCTTATCAACGAAGCTGATGTACAGGACATCTCTGCGGCTACTTGGGCGGACCAATAATGGAGTTCGTACAGACTCTATTCGTTCATCCTCGACGCCAACACACGCTCCATCGGCCTAACACTACTAAGACAGGCACGGGTGCGCCTCAACCGTCTCCGTACGGGCGTCGGGCTTTTCCGCTCAACCATGCACCAATGGGGAATGGCCTCTTCCTCCTCCTGTGAATGTGGTGCCCTGCAAATCTTATTTCAACGTTATTTTAATTTAGAACACCTGCTGAACGAAGTTGAAACATGGATTCGAAATCCTTTTCTTTTTGACTTGAACAACATTAGCTATGACGATCTCAGTAAAGATGACCTAACTGATTTGAGATCAAAAGAGTTATTACGCATTGAGTTTCATTCAAAAACTGTGAAAGAATTTTGGTGCTCACAACTGCAAACCTACGGTACCCTTTCTTGGCAAAGCAAGCGATTATTGTTTTGTTACCATTCATAACCACTTAACCTTTGCGAGGCAGGATTCTCAGCTCTTGTTACAACAAAAACAACAGCGAAATCGCCTGGACATAGTGGACGTTGAATATGACATGCGTGTTGCATTGTCAAAAACTCAACCGCAGTTCAGTCGTTTAGTTCAGGAAAGGCAACAACAACCATTTCATGCTTACGTTGAAAAAGTTTCGGCATGGTACTTTGGGTCACCTTAATATTCAAATACTGCTGACATTTCTTGAACAATTCATTCATTTTCTTATTTGAGCAACTGTTTAACCTGATATTTGCCGCAGGAGTCACAGCGGCAATGCAATATGACACCGTACAGTTTAGTTGAGTAGCATAATTGTTACAACAGTCAATAGTACTGTAATTGAACTGACTCGTGTGAAAATAAATTTCTTTGCAATAGTCAACAGTAGGCTATGTTAATCGAGTTTCGGGCAAAATTTAGGTAGGGGTCCGCAGAATTAATAATTTGTCTAAAGGGGTCGGTGACAACGAAAAGGTTGGGAACCACTGGTCTATAGTATGAAACAAGTTACGGATCGTGCGAAGAAAATGAAAATATACGCACTATGACGTAATAAGAATAAAACAAAGGCGTGAATGCCACGGGAATGCATAGTAGTGGAGTCAACACTAGGTCAAAAGTAAATAAATAATTTGTAGAAAATAGACAAATTATTTCACTGCAGGTAAAATCATGGATTGAATATTGATGGTGGATTTGATCTTGTGAAGCCATTTGTCCTCACAAGCATCAAGCCGGTCTAAACTAGGTTGTTCAAGAAAAGTAACACTGAAACAGTTGGACAGAGGCGGCTTATTGCTCAGATCATGAAAATTGGCGAAATGCTTAAGTAAAGCTGCACTGTCATTATTTTTAGAGAGGTGTAATTTATTCCAGATATTACGATGGCCTGTCCAACGAACAGAAAATTTATCACAGTTTGGCCGACGTACTGTTCCTTACATACGTTACAAGTTGCTACATAAATACCATAGTTACTACAATCTAATTGTTGCTTGAGTTTAAAAACTTTATGGGGGGTGTTCAAAACATTAGTGTGTTGGATCATTGAAATATTGTGTGAGCCAAATATTGTGTGAGTTCATTTACAGAGTCTTATAATTTCTATTGTAAATGTGACGGAGGACTAAAAATTCTGTATGAGTTCATTACACACTGCACTACACAATTCAACAAAAAAAAAAAAACATCTTTTAATGCATAGGTGTTTGTTTGTCGTATCCAGGCTTGCACCCGGTGGTTGAAGATTTAGATTAAATGGAAGGAAGCCAATCTTCGTGTCCACCTTCAAGCATGCCTTTAATTGTCCTGCTAAAGACACAGGCGCATGCTCTTGAGCGGTGTCGAACCGACGCTCTTTTGATTACAGTTCCAGGGCTCTCACCACTCGGCTATGAATAGGTATAAGGTGTGTCATCAAAATGCTATGTTTTTTCAAATTTTAAATGCTTTCAACACCCAATTTAAACCATTTACAATAATTGTTTACAACATAATACTTGTAATATTTCAAAGCTTGTATTGTACCGATTTGAATTTGACAGTTGTGGTGTCATTAAAAAAGATCTTATGGGGGTCTGAAAACCCTATCAAGTAAAAACGGCCCATTTTTACCCCAATATTTAGAACCCCAAATGACTGTATAGATATTTTATGGTTGTCATGTAATTAATAACAGACAAACACGTACATTCAATTTTTCTTTTTATCAAATAAAATATTTGACAATAAAATTCTTTCAATGTATATTTTATGTCCTTACACTATGACGTTTCGGTCATTTTTACCAAATAATTTCAAATCCAAAATATAGCCTACTGCTATTTTGCATTCATCAAATTCTGGCATTTGCACAACAATCTAACCTATTAGTTTAATTTATTAGAAATCGATTTCGTTATAGCAACAGCATCTTCAGCTAGCTATAGTAGCCTACATGTACAAAAGACAAATTGCGAAATACGTAAAACAAACAAATCAAACAAACTCCGATATTATCAACACCGATAAAAATTATATTTTAAATAGATGGTTACACAATATTAAAACCAAAAGCGGCAAACCTAAGTCTTAAGTCAGAAAAGATTCAATAATGACTTAACAGGTAGACAACTCAATGCTGACTCAATGGTTCAATAGTGATCATAGACAGCTCAATGCTGACACTGTTGGCTGCTATTATATGTTTAAAATGATACTTTCACCCCTTCTCACCACTGAAAAAGTCTCCATTGCAATTAAGAAGATATTATGCTAAGATAATATTGTATGAAAGTTATTAAACTGCTTTAAAAAAAGAAGTTGTTATCAGTTCTCACGAAAATTCTGCATTATGTAAACATTCCGCTTTCCTTATAATTAGCGATGCACTTGAGGCAACACTTTGGGTCATGGAGCCTTGCACTTCGTATCTGCCCTAGTTTATCAAATTGTAGTGTTTTTCAACGACCAGCTTAAGCCGGGAGTCGAACGAGGATTGCAGGATTGGAAAGCAAACGCCTTATCCGCTTCGCCATCTCACCGCTCAAGCACAAAATATATGCCACACATAGAAAAATTTGAATTGTCGATTGTACAAAAACAAGAGCATGCTGAACGAAACCGACTGCAGATTTGGAATCAGTATTCCAAACTCATACGGAATCCGTTAAAAATCTTATGCAACAAAGGTTTTTTTTTGCGCAATGCTCAGAGTTCAAGTAGGGCACCACTACACCTAGCAGGTTTACAATTTTCCATATACAAAAATAATGTTGACCTGTGTTATTGTTTCCTTTTGACGACTTTATGTTATACAGCAACGAATTCGCTGTATGGATTGTGGTAATGAATAAAAAAACTGTTCTGTTGTATAACAACTGAATCATTCATCTAATTTCCTGATTGACACAGGAATATGAGTTGGAGGTTTACTACAAAGAAAAGGTTTCCAAGAACGATGAACGCTCCGAAATGGAAGTGTACAATAAAGTTGAAGAAAAGTTCAAAAATTGGATGAAGCAGGAATGATGCGTATATTCTTCATCTTTGAAAACCAAAAGAATATACATTGTTTTGGTTTTTATCAGCTTTGGTTGCAGGGGATATGTATGGACAAACAACGTTATATTCTTTTGCTTTTGTCATAATTGTTTCCAGAAGGTTTTGCAAACACACACGCTCGCAGGCGCTTTTAGATAAAATTTATCTGCAACAATGCTAGCTCTATGTATAACATTACGCTGCACACAAAAGTAATGACTGTGACTGAATTTACGTTTTTGTGTTTTTTATTATCAGTACATCCGCTAAGTCAAGTAGCATGCCATCGTGTGGAATTTCTTGAAAACTTGAAAAATTTGCGTAAAAAATATCCAGATGTTTAGGTACCAATTATATGAAAAGTAGGTCTACCACTACATTGTAATCGAAGTGTGCCCCAATATTGAATTTGAAAGTGATGTTTCAAACGCATAACTTACAACATCAACATGCTCCGCTGAAATTGTAGCCTGCAAGTTTAGTTCTTAAAATTTGAAACAACTTTTCAACTTATTTTCAACATCTAAAAATATCCAGATGGTTGCAAATTTTATGAAAAAGTTTTCTAATATGAAATGTGCCCAATATTGAATTTTAAAGTGATGCTTTGAACACATAACTTGCGATGTCTACATACTCAACTGAAACTGTAGTCTACAAGTTTAGTTTATAAAATTTTAGAAATAACTTTTTAGCTTGGATTTTAGATCATTATGACAATTTGTATTTTGAAGTAGATGTAAGCTTATTATTATCTTATTGATGTGAAATGTTTTCCTTGATTGAGTTATTAGTATTGTTATAAAGATTTTCATTGTTTGGGCGATACTGGTAGTTGACTAATTAGTTACATTCACAGTATATACCAGACTATCGGTAGCAGTTTAGAATTTTTTAATCAGGTGGTCTATGCTTTGTTGCTAAAAATATTTGGAGGCAATTAATTAGGTTATATTTGGGCAAGGATTTTTTTTGCACCCCAAAAAACTAAACTCTCCCTATACTCCTATAAATGAAATAATAGTAGTCCAACATAATATGCACAAAGGCAAAATGCAATTTACCTTTGGATTTACCGAGGCCAAACCACATCATCGCAACAATGCAACCGTCTATTTTTCGTTTTAACCTGTTAAGTGCGTATTGCGGTCATTGGTGTTCGATGTGTTCGACTCATTCGCTTTCACTGTAAGTAAAGAATAGAGTAATAGACCAATATTGAATTATCAGAAATAGTCAAAAACACAAAAGGAAGCAAACAGAATTAAAAGAAAAGCTTGTTGCGCTGCGGACTCCACAACACTCTACGAAGCAATAATGCGAGGAAAAATATTGAGAGTTGTCAAATGCGCACAGTAACGCGAGTTGCAAATATTAATTGCGCACTTAACGGGCTATTACTCATATAAATGTTAAAAGTTTCACTTTACTACTCTATTTTTCTTGGGTTTTTTATTGTTGTTTTTCTTTAATTTTTAAATGGTTATAAAATGTTAAGACTGCGTATCATGAAAAACGATTTTTTGTCTTTGATTTTTTAATCGTTATTTTAACGTTCTTTAACTTTTTTTTATACTGTTTCTATTTATTTCGTATATTTTCTCAATAAACAAATGTTTTTATTTATCACAACAAAGAATTGCAAAGAAACTGCAAAATGGAGCTGCTGAAGAACTTATTATAAATTGGTTTACTCGATAGTTTTGACTAAGCTCTATTAGTGACAAGTGTAGCCGCATGCTCAGCAAGTGGCACCAATGAGCCACCCAACTTCAAGTGCTGCAATGATGAGGATGAAGACTGTTTAAATCAGTGTTTCCCAAACTTTTTTTTAATAGCGCCCCCCTGGACAACGAACAGAGTATCAAAAGCCCCCTTCGACAAAAAAAGTAAAACCAAAGTTATTTTCCATTCATTACAACTTAAAGTCCAACTTTAATGAGGCAGATGAGGTTGGTGCAATGTCATCAGCCTCTTGACATCGGGTTCCAGTTTGTATAGGAACAATCTTAAGTCTCCCAATCTAACTATGTCAAGACGGTTTCTTTTGTTATCCTTATCCAGAAGCGTTGTCATGGCAGCGAAAGCACGCTCCACGAAGTATGAGCTGAGAACGGCTATGATAAAAACTTTGACCCAATTCCACACGTGAGGGAGGGTATTTCTCTTTGATTTGATTCTGTAGCCAGAACGATTGATATAAGATATTGAACTTCGGTTTGAGTGCAAAATAACTTTGCAATCTTATCAGTTCCTTCTCAAGAATTCCATGTTCGGAAATATCACATAATGGGATTTCTAACTCGAATACATCCTGGAATCGAACTCCCGCGTCTTTGTGTAATGTGTACTTCTTGAAATGATTGCTGTACGTCTCTACATCAACGTCAAATATGCCTCTGTCACTTGTATCAAGTTGATGTAAGCTTGAAAATAGGAAAAATTCTCGTCTAGCTAAATTTCGCAGATAAAACACGAGCGTATTACTGAACCCAGACAGTGGCGATTTCACCTTAATTAGATTTACTTCGTTACCCTGAAGGGATAAATTCAATTCATTAAATTTGGAAAATATGTCTGACAAGTAGGCGATATCATTTCGCACAACCAGGAAGTCTTTCGCAAGGCCAGGGTCACCACTCTGTAGAAATTCCACGACAGTTTCAAACAGCGAATAAAATAGTGCAAGGCAATTTCCCTTGGAAAGCCATCGTAGGCTACTTCGGTGTGGAGTAGTAAGCGCTCAAAAGATCGGATTTAAGTAATCGCAGTGCTTCAAAGTAAGTCATGCGTTGCAACCTGAACAAACTTGCAAGGCACTGCGAAGCAACGTTGCCAACATAATCGCCACAATATCCTGCCACAAAGCTCTTATAGTCACCATCTTCGTTTGTATTTCTTTGAAGTGAAACTTGACAAAAAATACATTGCAATCCTCTTCTTGTAACTGCCCCGATTTACTCTCAGCGCCCCCCAACCGCCCACTTTATAGCCAGCGCCCCCTCCATGGTCGCAAATGCCCCCAGGGGGGCGCTGGCGTCCACTTTGGGAACCATTGGTTTAGATGATAAATCCAAGGGAAATGATCCCACTAGTGACTCTGTTTACAGTCAACTTCCTTTGTTGCTCGTCTTAACTTCTCTTATTGGCTTGTTAATTTCTTTCATTGTGTATAGAAATATAGCCTATTTTGATGAATAAACGATCTTTAATCTAATTGGTGAATCTGCAGTCTAGTCGACTGATATAGGACTTAGCCTATTATATCGATATAGAAATTGGAGATTGCCACACTTAATTGGCAACTTCAAGTTACTTCAATTCCAATTTATTAAACTTGAATTTGCCGATTAAGTGTGGTACTCTCTACTTTTTTAATTATTGCTGTCTAAGATGGCCCCACATCCCCACTAATTCATCGGATGTGATGCGGATGAACCTTGTGGACAAAATGCGTGTCAATCGCTGTCAATTCTTGCAAAACTAGGCTGCCGAGAAACCTTTGTTTTTGGAAA
The DNA here is from genome assembly GCF_918807975.1 of Aplidium turbinatum. Classification (NCBI taxonomy): domain Eukaryota; kingdom Metazoa; phylum Chordata; class Ascidiacea; order Aplousobranchia; family Polyclinidae; genus Aplidium; species Aplidium turbinatum. The sequence goes on from NC_137472.1 coordinate 56,274,194, forward strand.
AGTTTTGATGCCTAACGTGGAGGCTACACCGTATGGTTGCAAAGCGCAGTGTGCGCTGTTCTATCATAAACCTCGTTGTGACATCAGGAAGGCAACTTCATATTGTTGGCAATGTTGGACAAATTTGCCAACCTTGTGCCAACACACACAACAAATGGCCAACGTTGGCCCAACAATCAATGTTTGCTGATTTGTTGTGACACCAGGAAGATCGTTCCTTCTCAACAACTTTCGATCACTTTGATTGAACGCGCGGGGTTCAAAGCTGTATATTGGCCAGCAGCGTTCTTCTTCATGCGTAGCAAGAAACAAATCTATAAAGTGAACTATAATAATCAACACAATGTCAATGAACATGTTATCAAATCATTTTTGAATTTTATTGGATTATAGTTTTTAATAGTCAATAAATCATCAACCATGACAATATTTATCATATAAAAGTGCTAATGTTGGTAAATAAAAAATACAAGTTTATTAAAACATCCTTCACATATCGATTCTATAACTTAACAGTCAAACAAAACAAAAATTACATTACCACAAAAATTGTTTAAGAACTTTAAGGGTGTTTGGTCCTTATAGTGCAATGAGCATTTACATCTTTTTCGTAATACTGAAATAAATCTTCATGAAAATTCAGAAGTGAGTACAATATAAAGTAAGACTTTTCGCGTAAGAATATGCTAGCTTTTATATTTTACACTAAATTAAAAATTTATTCATACATAATTAAAGTACACAAAAACTAAATACATAAATTTTACATATTGGTAAAAGAATAGTAATAACACATATTGATGCTTAAAAAGTGTCAAGCAATAGCAATGTTGCACAAATCTACTGACCCACAGACAAATAGATTCAATCTCTTAAATTAGATGGTTGATTTTATTCACGCTTTTGATTTCCATCAGCATAAAACCAATATATTTTAATTTTTTTTAATTTTACTATGAGAATTATTAATGCAGTTGGTACTTTATTGTCTAATTAAACACAACGAAATAATGACAGTTACTTAAAATAACAAACTAAAAGTTTAAGCTACTATGCTGTGCAACTGATTACAAATAGTATAGTACAAGTGTTTGTAAAATTGCAATTATTAATAGAATTTTACTACTAGTATTGTTTTATGTTATTAATTAATAGGATAATATCTATATTTTCGAAAGTTGATATTGATCAATGCTTTAGTTTCTTCCACTCATCGAACTTCGCCTTACACTCATCTTTTAACTCCTTTTTCTTGCAATAAACCTCCAACACTACGTCCTGTGACCATGAATTACATCATTTAGTCTTAAAATAAAAAAGCAAGAGAAAGCAACAAAAAAGGTATAAAAAAATTTTGCTTTGCATAACACACCACAAGTTTCAACCAATGCGGGTTGCATAAGTAGCCTAATCAGACTTGAGTAAAATCGTTAAACGATAATAAAATACTTTCATTTAAAAAAAAAAAAATTCATACTTTCATGATGATGAAATAATTTTATCAAATACATATCGTCGTTAATAAGCTGAACTATCGTAAGTCCAAATTTTTCAAAATTGCGTTTTTGATTGACTTGGTATCTTTATAGACAAACAGTTTATTTTGTTAAAGAATCGCAACTTCATCTATCTTAGTTTTGATGATACAGAACGATGAACTATAGAGTTACAATAGTTCAGCTTATTAGCGACGATTTACATACCATGAACTTCCTAGGGAGCATATGAAATCTTTCCTCTTTATCCATCGGCCTAGCACACTCTGATTGTTTTTTGGAATGAAACAAGAACTTGTCAACTGGATCCTCATCTTTTCTTCCGTAGTCGAACGTCTTTGCCTGTGAACGTATATACATTACAACTGTCTGAAGTAAATACAAAGTTGGCTGCTTTTATCAACTAATGGCCCAATCAAATATTTGGAAATACAACTGTTCAGAGTTTTTCAGTTGTGTTTTTCGACACCGTCATCATTACCAATATTATTATGCGTAAAACTATTGAATGGGCTATTGAACCTACTTCAATTCGATTTAAACTTAGCGATGTGTTTTATGAGTTTATTTATTTGTTAGGAAATGTCTATACCGAGAAGATAGATTTGATACAGCCAGGGTCGAATCCTATCAGCAACGTGAGGGCGGATGGTGTAATAAAGCAAAAGTAATGTAGCAAAGACAACTTTAAACATCTTATACATTACATCAGGCCACACCACACAACTAAATATGACAGCATTAAATAAAGTGATTTTTTATGTTTTTGCCGGACTGGAGGCCCAATCTCCTCTGACCACAAGATAGCCTACCCCACTGGATGTACCTCAGTAACAAACAGTCAAATATAATCAAAAGATCAATGAATCGGCAGGCTTATTACTTCATGAAGATATAGCGGTAACTAAACACAATTAATTAGAAGTATAGCATGGTTTGCGTAGCTAATCGGTAACCATGAATTTTAGAAGTAACATAATTTTAGGAATCCCTGCCGTTGAAAAGTATTAAAAATTGTTCAATGATCAATGTCTTCCAACTTAAGAGTGCTTGGTTATCTACCTGTAATCTTGCAACAACATACAAGTTAAAACCAGTGACGTATCTAGAAAGAAAATTTGAGGAGGGCAAAAGAAACTTTTGTGGGTGAAATATCATTCAACTTGAATTACAATGGGATTAAAAATATTAAAATTTATTTTTTGAAGAGGAGATTTCCTTCCCACACTCCTCCAATGGCTACATCCCTAGCTGAAACACATATTTTAATTTCAACCAGAACATTGATATGTAAACCTTATGTGGTTTTGTATAAAATAAATCGTCGGTTTGACAAATGAAACTTATTTTATGACAATGGGTACTATCATGTGCTGATTGTTTTCATAAAAATCGTTCATCACTAACAAACGCATTATCGTAATTCACAATTTTGTTTAATTCAATGTTAGAACTGCAGATCAACCGACATTTTAAAACTTTAATCCAACAGGCCATAGTCCTAAGAAGGACCGTAGGTTTTTCTATTTAGAGCAGGGTAGCCTGCTGTTCATAATCAAAAGAGAAATCAAGGACAATAGTCAAAGGGGCGCGATTCCACGCCTTTCAGTGACTTTAGGAAAACTCACCCACATGTTCTTGAGCGGTGTCGAACCTGCGCTCTGTTGAACGTAAACCCAGGGTTCTCACCACTCGAATATGCAGCCGTTAAGTTACGCTACTTTTTAAATTACGTACTAGCAAAATGCAATTGTCTTGAGCCAGTTGTCCAAAAATCTTTTTAAAGCTCTCTTCTTCTTCTTCCTGAGTATATCCAAATAACAAAGATGGTTAACATTAAAGCAATTAAATACATCGAAGAAAAATTAACATTGTTTTGTGATTAGCCTAGATAGCAACAACTTACATACTGTATATAAACCCATTTTTAACTTATTTCAGTCACTTATCCCGCCTTCGCTACTTAATTTTACTGTAAAGAACCGCATGCAGATAATATGCATAAACTCAAGCTATAATTTTAATGATTCAGAAAAGCTGAGATTTCCATATATGTAATAATATTCTTATTTGGTCTAAAAATGCGATGCACGTTCATCATCAGCAAATATTTACAAACTAAAATAGTTGCCTTAAACATAACCTTTTGATTTCGATACGGTCTTCAACGATATGATCATCGGCTTTGGTTTTTGACTTAGCTAGGGCTTTTTAGGTTGGTTTAAGTTTTTCACAAACAGTGTTATGTTGTACAGTAGCCTACCTACAGTACCTACAGTACATATACAAATATAATTTCAAATTTATTGTAGCATACAAACTAAATACATTTTAGCAAAAGCATTTTTAAAACTAATAGTGGTTTCAACATCTTTTTAATTGAATTGAATTGAATTGAAAACCTGAACTTCAACGCCCAATCGAAAATCGATCTGTTTGCTAATTAGAGTGTTTGTTATTATCTTTTCATTTGTAACAATTCATTTGTAAAAATCTCAATCAACGCGCCATATAACTTAAAAGTTGACAAAAAAATTTGCTTTTTTTTCGAAATATTATCATAGAAAAATATAAAATCGAGTAACGTAGTTGGGATTATTGTTGACAACTAGATCATTATGAGAGTTGATGTGTAGCCTAACTGGTAGTGCATTGTAGATGCGAAGAAATTATATTAAAAATTGCTCGTTCGTTACGTTAGACGACTAATTTTGCATGTTGCCAGCAAGGAACGCCATTCCACAATCACCAAATGGGATAATCATATTTGACAGCCAATCGCCATGTACAGTTGAGAACGCAAGAAGAGTTTTGATAGCATCGCTCAATCCAGGTAAACAGTCCGGTTACTTCATAATAGTCCAAGTCACAAATTTACAATGCTTAAATTACATACTGTACATTATAAATCCGTTGTTTAGGCTATAATATAATAAAAATAATGTTTGTTTTTATATAGCGCTTAATCTATCGCAGAATGTGTTGCTGCTCCTCAGCTCTTTATAAAGCAGACAGTGTCAATGGAGGCGCAACTGAGTACATTATCACTCGAATCCATTTCATTGTTCAGTGCCAAACAGGAATTAGATTCAGCACCATTTTTAAAAAGTCTTTAGTATGAACAGACAGGGTATCGAACCCATGCCTATTTGCCTACTGATTCAGAAGCGGAAGCACCAACCATTAAGCCACTGAGGCGGTTTAGAAAAGCAAAAAAATTTAAACTTACTTTCCATTTTTTTATTTTTTCTCGTACAGTTTTAGCTTCGGGAATTTTTTTGCCAGCGTATTTAATCTCAACACATCTGTGCAGAGTAGCCACGTCTTGTGGAACAATTTTGCTTCCAAGCCAGATGTAGTAGTCGTGCTTGGAAACTCGATTCAGGATTTCTCGAGCCTTTTTCATGTTTCCCCTCTCTCTTTCATTGTCAGAGTCATTTGAATCACAAATCTGTTCAATTATCTGTAATAATAGTAAAATGATGATAATCATGATAATAATCATAGAAGTAATAATACTAATAATAAAATAAATTACTAATACAGGAGATTTAAAGCTAACCTCACTTTATCTTTCCATTGTTTATCAGATTCCGCCATCAAATTCAATAATCACTGGTCAAAAAAAAAAATCTTGTTGCAAGAAATTTTTTGATCGATTCTGAATGAGTTTTAGCCACTGATGCCAAATCTGCAATCAGATTTTTTCTGCAAGCTCTAGTTTTTATGCAATACACCAGTGGATATTTTGAGGCTTGCAGCATTTGGTCTGAAATTTAAAACAAAATTCCAACTATTTAGTTCTAGTTACCACGGCAGTTAACCTCGATATACAGTTAACCTACGATTTATTCGTGAAGCAGGCATACAAAGCTTATTTTCAAGTTCCTCTGGGAGATCAAGAGAAGAAATGGCTCCACATATTGTCTGCCATAATTGCGAAGAAATGCTTAGAGACTGGACAAAGAAAAAACGTAACGGACTTCCTTTTGGTGTCCTCATGGTGTGGCGTGAACCGAAGGACCACTGCACTGCTTGTTACTTTTGTTTGATTAACACCAAGGGCATTGGCAGGAAAAACAGACAAAATATTTCTTATTCAAATATTCCTTCCGCTATTCGACCTGTCCTTCACTCTGAAACGTTTCCACCTCCAGTATTTAATGGTTTTGCATCCTCCGATGATCAAGAAACAGACTCTGAGATTTACCACGGTAGTATGGAATGCGAGTATACTAAGGAAGCAGATGCAGACTCAGAAGGCTCTAATTCTGAAACCATTCAGAAATTTAACCAGTCAGAACTAAATGACTTGGTACGAGACTTGGACTTATCCAAGCAGGCTGCTGAGCTTTTAGCATTAAGGCTTAGTGAAATACACGTATTGGACCGTTCCACAAAGGTTTCGTTTTTTAGGAAACGAGATGAAATGTTTATGTATTTTTTTTCAGAGGAAAAGCAGTTAATTTACTGCAATGATATTCCAGGCCTTCTCGTCCAACTAGGAGTTTCTTCATGTGATTCAAGTGAATGCGCTTATTTATAGACAGTTCCAGGCGAAGCCTAAAGTGTATTCTTTTGCACAATGGTAATGCATAATGGAGGAGTTGTTTCAGTTGATCATTCAACTGTCTTAAAAGAATCACATGATGATATTAAGCTAGTCATTGACTTGCTGAAATATCATCAGCACAATTGGATAATATTATGTGTTGAATTGAAAATGGTTGGTTCTTTACTTGGTCAGCAAAAAGGATACACAAAGTTTCCATGTTATCTTTGCATGTGGGACAGCAGAGCTTATGACAAGCATTGGACCCAAAAGGATTGGCCCAGCATACGTGAAACACTTGAAGCCGGCATGCCGAACATGTTAAACGATCCGATTGTAAGTAGAAACAAAATTTTTTTCCCCCTCTTCACATCAAGTTAGGGTTGATGAAACAGTTTGTAAAAGCTTTAAGCCCTGATAGCGACTGCTTCCAATATATTGTTCACACATTTCCCTCCATTTCATACGAAAAGATTAAAGCTGGTGTCTTCAATGGACCACAAATTCGAAGCCTTGTGCGAGACCAACAGTTCACCGATAAGATGAAAACCAAAGAGAGAGCAGCATGGTTGTCCTTTGTGGATGTCACTAAAAACTTCCTTGGAAACAAAAAAGCTCACAATTACCGTACGAGGTTCTTGTGAGCAAAATGCTCTTTGCTTTCCGCGACTTAGGATGCAGAATGAGCATTAAAGTGCATTTCTTATTCAGTCATCTGGACAAATTTCCAGAAAACCTTGGAGCTGTCAGTGACGAACAAGGAGAGCGGTTCCACCAGGATCTTATGAAAGTAGAAGAACGTTGCCAAGGCCGATGGAATCGACACATGATGGCAGATTACTGCTGGAGCATTAAACGAGACTGCCCCCAAAAAGCTTACAAACGCAAGAGCCTCAAACGCCAATTTTTGCCCAGCATGTAGTGTGGATTTCGCTTTCTATTTTCAGCCAGTGAACTTTTCTCACAACATCAAACTTTTAAAGGAGCTTATTTATGCTTGTAATTGCAATAGGCAGGGCCGGATTAAGGGTACTGTAGGCCTAAGGATGTTTACTAGAGAAGGGCCTAATTTTGCAAACCAAGCTATAGAAAAAGCAATAAAAATACATACATGAAAAATTGAAATTATTTACTGCAAAATAACATCAACATAACAGAAAAATGGCTAATGATGGCGCGTAATTGGTTTTGGAAACAAACGCAATTTTTAGTGTCGAATTTGCAGCAGATGGAAAAGATTTTGGAAAGAAATAGATAGTAGGTACCTATGGTAGCCTACTACTCTACCTAATGACACTCTAAACCAGGGGTTTTCAACTTTTCTTCCACGGACCCCTTCAGAGCAATCAATGTGGTCTCTCGACCCCCCATACAAGTATTCAACAAAAGCATATTTCATGCAAAATTTAACCAAATTTGATTCATGTCGACATCCAGTTATGTTTAGTTTTGCTGTTCCAACGTAAACTTCTGAAACGAAAAACGTTTTTTTGCAATGTTAATCAATCAATCATTTTATTTTTCGTCATTAACGCGTCCGGGACGAAAAAGATACTAACTACAAAAATCGATATAGACCTACCAGCACGTTAACGAACGGGAAAAGGTGGCAAAACTTATGTTAATTAGAAAAGGTGGAAAAACTTATGTTATTATGGCTTTTATTACATTTCCTCCGATTGTTATTTCCATTTTCTATCAATCTTAGCTGGATTCTGGATAATAGGAGAAAACATAATGAGAATAATCTACGTTTTGGCACTTTCACCGGTTGAGTTTATTGCAATCTTTTATGGATTTATTTAAATTAATTTCAGTGAGATGTTTGGTGCTGCAAAAACTTTGTCATTGCGCGCACCTGTTGCTGAAAGAACTTTCAAACAAAATAGCAGACACTAGTTTTTTTCAATGCCATTGAAAACGATAGCTTACTGAGAATTGAGAAATATGTATTTTGGATAGGATTCTACAATCTACATAATTTTGCTTTTTTACCATAGTGTGGTTGATCACTGGTCTGGTTACCTTCAGTCTGCACAAAGCAACGTACAAGAACTTCGTGAAAAATATCGAATGCATTCCTATAGTTAAAGCCTTGCAACGTCTGAAAGCTTAAACGATATAACCTCAAGTAAAGGAATGGTCGATTGCGAAAAAAACACACAGTTATAATCTTTTTTGGCAAAAAAGAATTGAAAACAATACACTGGAATTTCAAGAGCCTCGCGACCCTCCAAAAAACGACTAGCGACCTCCAGGTTGAAAACCCCTGCTCTAAACTAAATTTCAGTAAAAGTGGCGCCTACGACCTACGTGGCTTTGGAAATGGGCTCTTCATATGTATTGACTCACTCAGTCATTCGCTTTTAAACAAAAACTGTAGCCTACTGGTACTGGATCTGTAGGCCTATCACTATCAGCCTTACGAAAATTTAACCTTAAAAAAAATGAGGGCCGAATTTTTCCAGGGCCTAAGGCTATAGCCTTATTAGCCTAATGGTTAATCCGGCCCTGGCAATGCATGCAGTGCTATGGTTACAACTGTAATTGAAATGATTCGTTTGTTATGTATATAGCCTATATAGTTTTTGAAATTTTGTTTACAACGCTTTTCGAATGATTTTGTAATGTTTTTTCAAATATTTCGGTGCATTTCTATCAGTAAGTATAGATCTAAGCTATAGACAAAACAGTTAAGCAGTTATTTTAGTCGTGAAATATTTTTTTTCCTATTCATTAAAATATATTTTTTTTTGAAAAATATTCAGTTTTTACTCAAAAAAAGAAAAAAAAATCAAAATTTGCAAAAAATCTAGAGCTTCTAGACCAAAATAACGTCATATTCGGATTCAGCACCCCAAAACTACCCAAAACCAAGTGAATTTGAAAATGCAACAATTTTTTGTTGTCCAGTGTAATATGATTCTTGGCATTAAAGTAAAATGATTGTTATACAAACATACGCTATTACTAAATTATTTTATAGATTCAAGCAATGCATTCGGTTAGTTTGTATAAGCTCGCACGCAGGCTATCGCATACAAACGTTAGTGTAAGTCTCTAAGATTACATTGTCAGTGATCTTTTCAAAGGCCTCCATATCATCAACAGACTGAGCCATTGTTTTGTCTTGTCCGTTCCTTCCCTTAAATGTGATGTAGTCGTTTGCCAACACCATTGCATCACATATCCTGTAATGAAATAAATCAAATATTTTTGATGATAATAAATGAAACTATAGAAAGGACTTTCAGAGGAGGCTGAAAAGTTAAATTCTCTTTGCAACACGTGTGACGTCACGATAATTACAATAATTATAATAAACACAATCAATATTATCATCACTATTATGGATCTATAATAATCGTGAAAGCTCAGCAGCTTTTTGGGTGCCATTTTAGTTTTGCTGAAATTGATAGATTATAACAAGTTGTGTTTTACAACAAGCGTGCATACAAAAATTTTAAGGATCCTTGTGTAACTTTGCATCTTCAATAATATGAAGCAACCAGACAAAGATTAAAGAGCATCAAGGTCCATTACTTTTGTTTTAAAGTTTTAATACCAACTCATCATCATCATTAAGTTCCTTCCTCTCGTCGAGGGTTGGAGGCAATGAGGCGCCAAGTTTCTCTGTTTTAAGATTTTTCTACTTCTGTTTTGTAATTAAGGCCTGACCACTGACCAAATCATTAGTCCAAATTCTTGGTGGTCCAAATTCTTGGTGGTCTGCCCCTATTTCGTTTGCCGTTCATTTTTCCTTCTAGTAGTTGTCTTAATACCACCTAGTCTTAATACCAACTAATAAGTGCATTTATCCGACATAAAATTTGCCATGAAAAAAAGTGCAAAATTACATTCTTAAAACTAAGCTATAAACATAATTTCAACTCATAAAAATGTATTTTATGGCAAATATTTTGATTACAGATTATAAGACCAATGTCAACGCGCAACGCTAGAAAATGCTGTTTAAAATTATCACTAAGATGTTGGCACCATTACGATCATCCATAGCCCAAAAAGAGCCATAGGCATTTTTTCTATACAGCAGCGTACTATTCATAATTTTGAGAGAAATCAAAGCCGATAGTCAAAGGGGCGCCACTCCGCAATCGACGGGTGCCTTTAAGTGTCTTGCCAAATACACAATCACATGCTCTTGAGCGGTGTTGAACCGGCGTCCTATCGTCCTATAAAACGTCGAACGAGGGCTCTCACCACGCGGCCATGCAGCTTTTAAACGTCAAATGTTGGTAAATTGTTGTTTTGACTGGAGATTCATAAAATTACGAGATGACCAACTGGGCTACATTATCTGACAGGTGGAGGGTAAAGTCAGTGCTGTGTTAAACCCTTTGTGGGCCTCGGGGCCAGAATAATTTTGGGCCTTCTATCGTCAAGCAGACCTATAGTATTGTGTATATTTTCACTGCATTGATATGGAAATGTGGTTCACTTCAATAGACTTTCTCACCAGTTTAGAAAACAACACAAGTGTAAGTAACCGCAAACACAGGTCTATCATTTCTTAGCTACACCTTTGCTCGGAATGAAAGCCAAAAGTGTTAACAATTTCTAATAAAAAAAATACTGGCAATGGAGTATAGTCACGACGCGGTAATACCACCGTACCGCGCAGAATTTTGACTGTTTGAACTTTGCGTAGCGGTACCGGGATAAATTCTGAGGATAAAACCAAAACTGAAGAAATTATTAATTTTCATTCAGATTTGGTCATCTGGTCTGGTAACATTATTGTTTTTCACCAGTTTTATGGTTTATCTGGCAACACTACTTGTTCAGTCAACCAAGGTAAAAACATTATGATTGTGATTGTAAATTTTAATTTGTAAACAAAAACAGTGTCAAGAGTTTTGATAACCAGGTGTTTAATTATTTTTATTTAACATTATTTCATTCCAAGGCAAAGCTTTCATTATTTTATGCAGGCATTCAAGTTAATTAAAGCTTTTAGGTATGGTAGCCTTAGTTAGTGTCAAGAATAAACACTTAAACAGGTCACTTGTGAAAGAACGATTTTTATTTTGGATCAAAGCAATTTTAGTGGGCTACCATACAACATGTTACATGCCAGGCCTATAAGGTATTTGAAGATAAGAGAAATTTCATGTGCATATAGGCTATATTCAGAAAAAAGTAAATATATACAGAAGAAAGTTTCTGCTAAAAGTATCTAGCATTCAATAAAAAGCAACTCAGATGAGCTATAAAAGGTGGATAACAAGTGGTGCAAGTTCCTCAATTGCCTAAATAGGCCCTAAATTTTTTCCAAAATTTGTTTTTGCTTAATAGATTCCCTTGCATTTGATGTGCACTTGCACAAGTGCACTCTTATTCTTCATGGTGCAGACTGCAGAGGCAGTATGACATTTCGAGATGTTTGCGTTGTAGTGTACGGGAAGACACGTGCAGTGCGGCAGCGGAAAGGTTTTTTCTGCTCGTGACATCACTAGTCAAGGATATTTATATAATTACGGAATTGTAAGTGTTAAACATGAAATGATAAATCATAAAATAAATTGAATATATAGGTATGTGAATTCACAAAGGGCCCAACTCCATTTTTTTTCATTTCACTGTTTGTGCTTTCCGATTTCTTTCAATCAAAAGAGATGGAATACCGGTATGTGAATTCAAAAAGGGCCCTCTAGTATTTTTTTCATTTCACTATTTGTGCTTTCCAATTTTTTTCAATATCTTGTAAATTATACTAAAAAACAGCCAAATTGTTCAAACATATCGATAAACACATAAAAAATACCCTATCAATATTTCCATTGATTTTGAAATGGGCCCAACTACATCAATTACACTTCAACTTTCTCCACAGAATGTGCTTTCCAATTTTTTTCAATATCTTGTAAATTATACTAAAAAACAGCCAAATATTTCAAACATATCGATAAACACATAAAAAATACCCTATCAATATTTCCATTGATTTTGAAATGGGCCCAACTACATCAATTACACTTCAACTTTCTCCACAGAATCTTCACCGAGTGAACTTATTAGGTATGATGCTTCTTACCAGTAAGCATAAAATCATTATCGAAGTTTCACCACAAAAGTAAATGACCAAAATAATTAATACGGTTGTGCAAAAACACTTTGTGGCAACTGGGCCCTTCTTGAATTCAATATTCAATTGCATCCCACCTGTTATATATATGTTAAATATATTTCTGCAGATCATGTTACCGGAACTAAGGTTATCGCATTTTAACTTTCTTTTGTTTTTAGAGATGTTTCAGTGTAGTAAGGGCCCAAATTTGAGATGTTGTAGTATAATAAAACCTAAATCATCTTAATGATGGACAAGTACATGCAGTAAACTTTAGAAAATCAAAAAAACTTCACTGAAACGCAAATGTCTGTTATTTGTGGGCCCCTGAGATGGTGGGCCCGGGGGCCGGGCTCCCATTGGCCCTCCCCTTAACACAGCACTGGGTAAAGTAGGCTACTGCCAGATATTTTTTAAACTTTTTGGAAAAGTTTAAAAAATGTTGTTTTTTTGACATATTTAAAGCAGTGGTCACCCAAAGCTTGCTTGTGTAAAACAAACCCGAAAAGAAAATTAAAGTTGCACAAAATTGAGATAAAGCATTTTTTAGTTGTGTTGCATTGTGGCAGTGGCAGAATTATAAACAACTTGAGATATGCAGATGACACTACCCTTTTGGCCGAGAACACACAAGATCTTGAAGACTTAATCATCAAAGTGAAAAAGGAAAGTGAAAGGGCTGGATTGAAACTCAACATCAAGAAAACAAAAATTATAACAACTGGTAAACCAGATAATATAAACATCAAGATCGAAAATCAAGAAATTGAAACAGTGAATGAATTCATATTTTTAGGCTCAAAAATAAGCTGGGATTGTAATAACTCACCAGAGATAAGGAGAAGAATAGCGCTGGGAAGAAATGCATTTGTTGGAATGAATAGCATTTGGAAGAGCAAGGATATAAAATTAGAAACAAAAAAGAAGCTGATCAAAACTATAATATTCCCAATTGCAACTTACGGATGCGAAACATGGACAATGAACAAAACAGACAGAAGAAAGATTGACGCATTTGAATTGTGGTGTTGGAGAAGATTACTGCGTGTTCCTTGGACAGCCAAAATAACAAATGAGAAAATTCTTGAACAAATTAAACCGGACATATCCCTAGAAGCTAGAATTGTCAGGCAGAAACTTTCATATTTTGGCCACATAATGAGAAGCAAATCAATGGAAAAAGACATCATGCTTGGTTTGGTGAGCGGAGGAAGAGGAAGGGGGCGCCCGAAAACAAGATGGCTTGACACGATTGTAAATGACAGTGGCATGGGAGTGCATGAATTGAAGGAGGCTGCGTGGGATCGAGAGATGTGGAGAAAGATGACGTATAGAGTGACCGAGAGTCGTAAACGACTGAACGGATGATGATGATGAGTTGTGTTGCCTTGCATTTCGCGCAAAACTTAAATCAAATAAAACTTGCACGTTTATAAAATATATTACGAAGCATTTAAAGACAAAAACATTTAATAAACTTAAAATACACCTATGTTGTGCAAATACTTATGGTTAGTTTTAATTAGGCAAGCTTTGGGTGACCATTGGTTTAAAAATAGAGAAATAAAACAAAGTAACTTTAGCGGGTTTAACAGGATGTATTACATACACAACTATAACATAATTAAAAATAAACTCTGAGGTTTTCGACACGTAGGTGTGTCCTCATCAGGAATTACATATCTGCAATATACAAAATGAAAATTGTAAAGTAAATTTGACTTTGCACTACAACTGTAACTGTATACTAACGAGTAACGACACTTTAGAGTCTAGACTGACAAGCACAAAGTGAACAAGTTATACAAGAATAATTACAAGTAAATTATACGGTGGGAAAAAGATCACATGAGGTGTAAAGTACAGGCAGTTGACAAACAATTAGAACACACACATAAGGAATGATGAGCCACAGGCGAATAACTGCCGGTTGAGAGCGGATTATTACGTTTGATTATTAAGGCTTCCATGATCTTAGTCTGAAATTCAGATCTGCCACGAGAGATGATTTTAAATTGGTCGATCGAGACATTGTCAGTGCACGTTTATATTTTATTTCTCCACAGTTCAACTAAGCAAACTCTCTACCAATGCTTTAAAAATGTCAAAAAAATGTTTTTTAATTCTTTCTAAAATTTAAAAGATATCTAGCAATACTTTACCCTCCACTTGTTTGATAACGTATTGTTGTTGTTATAAAAATTACATAACCGCTATACACGAAACTTTTATTTATCAACACCAAAACTTATTGTCACAAAAAGATTTGTTTTTGCAGCTTCTTTTGTTGTAAAGTTTTTCTCTGTATAACTAAAATGATTTTTTGCATGTATACTTACATGGCCTCTACTGCAGTACTGATTCTATGTTTGTATGCTCGTCGATGCAAGGCATCTCTGGTGTGAAACATCTCGTACAGGTTTTTGCATTCCTGTCCAACATCGTTTAACGTAACAACAGCGAAACTGCTTTATGAAAGATTATCAATTCTGACATGCGTGAAAACATAGAGACATAATTAACTCTGAATTTATAAATATTAAAACATATGTAGGTTTGCGCTTTGCAACGTAAGAGAAATGCTTGTTTGTTTCTTTTTAATAATAAAAATAAAGTTTCTTTTTAATAATGATACAAGAATTAACTTTTCCGCCCTGCAAAGGCAACGTAGTAGGCAACAGGTTTCATCAATTGTGAATATAGAAACATAAAGTAGGTGATAGAATAGTACAAAATAATTTGTCTTACCTTGTCCCTCGCGCAAATCTGCAGGTCTATGTCCATTCTATCACCTGCATCATTGATATTGCTTTCATTAGTGCCGCTGTCACATTCCTGTTGTCGGGTACATCTTTTGAGCACTTTCATGTTCTTCATAAATCGAATGTGATCAAAGCTGTTTGATATGCCCAGCTGGTGGCAGTCGCGGGCAAAGTAATCCCACTTGTCAACATCCACTCCATTCCGTTTGTTTGCAACGATCTGTTAGTTCAATTTAGTTTTTTTTCTGCTGGCGAATAATTAAAAATAGCCTACACAAAACACGATAAACACAAATAATTCGCACAGTAAGAATGGCAGCGAAAGACCAAAAGGTCACCAAAGTCAGTATTATTGTTACATAACACATTGATTGACGTGTTGAATAAATGTTAAGTTGTTTGAAAACCTGTTACCAGTTAAAAATGTATTAAGAATAATCATGATCATGTGCCTGTTGTGATACAAGGGTTGGTTCATAATGATCCTCGAAGCCGTGTTGGACATTTAAGAAGTTTGGAAGACCATGATTGCAAAGGCATTTGAGATATTAAAAATAAAACAGTAAAGGCAAACGTTTGAAAAATTTCAATCGCATAAAATTCAACAGTGCTATTAAAATAATTGAAAGTATTAACAATTTGATCACAATTGTTCGAATTTAGACACTCGATTATTTCAGAATAATTTCCATTTAGTTTACATTTTACTATATTTGAATATATTTTAATTGACCACTAAACTATAACTAACTATGTGTCGGAATAAGCTTACATTTTTCGGTTTCTTGTAACTAGTATTACCTCATACAAAAAACTTTTATCTCTTGATCTTCCCTTGTACCTCCACCTCTAAAAATAACATAGCTCTATGAAGTTTATAAGTTGTTATGGGTGTAGCCTATTTCAATTTGTTGTAAACAAACTCTGCTTACCAATAATAGTAAATAAAAGTAGAAGAACTGAAAACTGTAACGACTTTGAAGGACAAACTGGATGAAATTTACAGTTATAGCTTCACAGGAAAATCAGTTTTAACCCAATAAAAGCCGCCACAAGTTCCCATTGCTCTTTTTAGGAAATATTTCAACCACAAAGTTTTATTGTCATAAGTTTTGAATGAGTTTAAAAAAATTTGATCATTTTTGCTTTTTTGATGCATTTTTTTGTTTGCATTTTAAAAGGACACTGGCCACATAGTCAAATGTAAATCTCGCGATACCTTAACATAAGAAGGAGTTTGTTTCGGTAGAAATTTGTCAGATCTTTCTTGAAGGACGTTTCAAAGTTATTGTATGAACATATTATATTTACGGTAGCCATCGGCGTAGCTAGTGGGAGGGTGTCCCCCCAGTAGGCAGTCTTCCCCCCGGTCGGAAGCTTGTGGAAGTAGAATATTTTTAAACGTAAACGAAAAAGCATAGTCAAAATCTTTTTTGAAATGGATTTGGATCGAATTATATTTGCTGGTTCCTACTTCACGCGTTCAGGGATGCAAAATCATGGTCCGCCGCGAGCGGCACAAACCATAGCGATACGCCACTGACAGTCGTCGGCTCCAGCTCGTGACCGAGCATTGGTTTCGTCATCAAATCGAATTTGGCTTTGGATGGTGATGTCATATATGGCTTTGGAGGCCAGTATATGATGGAAAAGACGTGGGCAAAAGTCACATTGTATGGAGGGTAAGGATTGTATGGAGGGACGTGATGGTTTCAGCTTTTCTAGTGTTCGTTTTTCTTGGGCTTTTTGTATCTTTTTTTTTCAAAAATTTCCGTGCCTTCCTTAGATCTTTTTCTCCTGAGTAATCTGTCACTAGCAAGGTTTTCCCATGAATCCAGATCAATGTTTGCATGGTTGAGGGAGACTTTCAGCTGATCTTTGTATCTCATTTTTGGTCTTCTGGGGGGGTTTCCTGTCTCTAGTTGTCCCTCCTCGTTGTTCCTTCTCATGACATGTCCTGTCCAGCGAAGGCAATGTTGCAATATGGTGGCTTCTGAACTGGGAAACCTAGCACGATCAAGGATTGCATCTTTGGTGAGACAATCTTCCCAACGAGTGCATAGAATTTGACCCAGTTTCCTCTGCTGAAAATTTTCAAGACGTTTGATGTAACGGCGGTATAATGTCCAGGTTTCACAAGCATAGAGAAGAGTGGATAGAACGACTGCCCGTAGGATCATAATTTTTGTGCGGATAAATATAGCATGGTTATTGAAAACACGATGGTTAAGTCTTCCATAGGCACAATGTGCTGCTTTTACACGATGTTCAATATTCTTTGACAGTGTTACAAACAACCAAAAAAATGTGGCCATGTGGCCGCTGTCCTTTTAAAAGGCAACAATAAATATAAAGCAAAATAAACAAATAAAAGAAGCAAAACCTTACACAAATTAGAGTGTAGTAGGAAGCACAATATTACAGAGTGTTAAACTATGAAGAGACATAATTCATATATATTACCAATAGGCAATAAAACGTGCATGTTCCTCCTCACTTCACTTCATCGGGCTCTTCTCATTTTTCAACAATTTTCAAACTTTCACAAAATTCAGAAAAAGTACGTTGTTCGCAAATATTTATCAACACCTTCCAAAACAGACCCTAAACAACTACTAGCAAGTCCAAAATGATTCAATCAAAATAAGATGATGCAATACTGATGCATTCAAAACGATGTCCTTTTGAAAGGACACCGGCCGTAAATGGGTTAAATAGACTCAGTTGTGAGAGAAGGTTAGACATAAAATTGTTAACAATTGAGCAGTATTAGGTTTCAAGGATGTCTTTTGGCTGACACTGGAAAAAGTGCAATACATTTAACTCACTGTCCATCGTGCATCTAATTCAAAACCATAGCAAGCTTTTGTTATAAAAATAAGTTAAACTATTACAATATGTTGCAAGCGATAACCCACATTTATTCTGACGACAACCGACTTATTTAGGAGACTGCAACAAGCAATGGCGACTTGTCTAATATTGCAGAACACGAAACCATTGTGTTGTGATATAACTCACCGGTGAAAATAAAATTAAGTGCCAAAAAAAACTTGGCACGCAAAGAGGAAGCTATACTGTAGCCTATGAAAAAAATTAAATTTTATCAATCAAACATCAAAAAAAAACTTAATAAAAAAGCGACAGAAAAATGACCAGTTTAAGTTCGAAGAATCAAATTCTATACGTATAGCCTACCACTTCACAGTTTACAATCAGCATGAAGCTATACTTTAAATTTGTCATAAGCAATTTTATGTTATTTTGTTTGGCAAAGACCAAAAATAAAATACCACCATTTCAGTTCATCACATAAAGTTTTTAATTAATCAGCCAACTTTCAAAAAATATTCGTTTGCTGTATAGTCAATTGAAAAAATAATTTTGCAAACCTGATTATCCCAAGCTAAACCCTAATAGTAAAAACGACTTACTTCAGGACTCGGTTTTTGCTTTCCATTGATCATTTCTTTTATGAAAACTACATTGCGCCACTCAGTGACGTCAGATCCGTCTTCATCACATCCCAAACGTTTCTTGAATTCCACTTTAACATTATTGTTTCTATCGTCTTTGAGAATGCGATCAAACATAAGACAAGATCTCTCTTCATGCTAAAAGAAACGCAATTTAATCCAAAAAGAATCAAATCATTGAAATGCCCAAAATGAGAGTGTTGTCTTATGCAGCTTGTTATTAAAGTAAGTTAATATCACAAGAACGGTTGTATTTTTAAGCTTATGAAAAGACAATGGTTGAAAAGAGATGTAAATTCAAATTACAGTAGTGGAAAGTTAGTTCTGGGTTATATTGTTTTGATGTAAAAATAATCTACGCAAAGTGGGCTACTTTGCTTAGTCCTTTGTAACCTACCATGAGTGTAAAACTGCTTGGGATAGGCTATACTACTAAATTGATGGGTGTGTGCGTATTTCGAACAGAAATGAAAACATATAGAAAAGTATTTATTAGTGCTGCTGCTTTTTCCAAAATTATAGCTTTAAGCGGTTGTGTTATCAAATATATCGTCACTTAATTTTATTCTTTGCCTTACCATGATTTATACCCACTGCATTATTTTCTGGATAGATTAATATTTATATTGTATAGCTTACATTTTAAATCAATAAACCTATACATCGTAAGCGAAAATTTTCTGAGGAAATCATAGTACAGTATGGCAAACACATACAGAAACAAAATAGTCTATTACTACTAAGGCTTAAACATGGCCCGTTTTATTTTAAACATTAGAGTCAATTCTAGCCTAGACTCTGAACGTAAAGGTCCAAACGCAATTAATTTATTGACATAAGGCAAATGGCTGTTCAAGTTAATGCTGGCAACTTTGCAAAATATTAAGCATAGCCTGAACTTTTGAGTTGCAAAGTAACTGTTAACTACTGAATGTCAATCTAGCAATATAAAGCCATTCTGAGTACTTACTTCCCAGTATTCTTCCTGGTTTGTATTTCCTACCTCTTTCAAGAAATGGTGGTCAAACATGTGAGAAAAAGGTCCGTGTCCTGAAAACAAAATTTTGACATTAAAATGTGGTAAAGTCCATAAGGTAACTCAAAAGCCACTTTGCTTTCAACGTTTTTGATTTGATCCATTGTAGCTATCTAGTTTAAGACATTTCTTACTGACTTTGGATGATGTCATAACAACTATAGTTGAAAATTTCCTTGAAATAAAAGCTAAATCCTGAAATAAAAGCAAACCTAAATCCTGTTACAACAAACCTAAATCATGACACAGTCCAGCTAACTCAACGCATAAAACATCTTTTTCATCGATATTCAACTCTGGCTGTGTGGACTGTAAGTGTCGAACGAGCTCTCCAGCTAGATGACTAGCCCTAAAAGAAAATTGAAACAATTTCGAAGCATCTTAGCTTTTAACGTAGGTAAAAAAACACGATGTTTTACAACCTAAGTTGCAGAGTTTAGATTGACCAATATTTTTCTGAAACTGTTGTACAATGTACAGTGTACAGGATTATGAAAATCTTCCTATAGTATAGGCTATACTGTATAGGCTTTTCATGTAAATTTATTGTAACGATTGAAGGTAATGCATCCTTAATAAAAAACACTGCATTCATGTAACCGACAAAACTTAAAACCGACGAAGGCTATCATCAATTCATCATGGTGTAAACTGTAAACTATATATCCACTTTAAGATGTGTGATTGCAAAAACTACTTTTTTAATGTGGCAAAAAACAATATACCACAGAGTAAATAAATAATTTCACAGTAAACTAGCTACCCAATGGAATGTTCAAATCTGTTATGAGAGGCTCCTGGGTAAAGAAAGTAATTTCCTCCAAGTTGTTTGATGTTTTTTAGTCTTTGAAATTGAGGGGTGTTGATGAAATTCACCAACAAAGAATCGAGCTCTATGTGTTTATGAATCGGGTCGTTGAAGCACTGAAGCAAAAGTAACATTATTCTTCATGAATGTCATAGCCTATCACAAAGTAATTTAAATAATAAATAATCCAATGTCTTTAAGTTCAAGCTTGGTGTGGTAATTATAGTTAACAGCTACCATGAACCAATATCTCTGAAAACAAGTCTGATGAAGTTTGCTTGTCTTACTGAGAAACAGTCCGTCTTACTTTTTTCTTTGCTGGAAATTCTCCCATTGCATTAATTTCCAATCGTTTGTTATCAGGATTGTTGTAGAAACAAAAAGTTTTTTTGATTATTGTGCAATTGCAAAACAAACGGAAAACAGTTAGCCCTAAATAACTTTTCATTTTGGCTACACCTGCAGACAGTAGCACACCGTTACGGTTTTTTTTTGCCGAACTTTCGGCTTCTTTTTTCGGCAACTTCCGCTCCGGCTTTTTGGCCTTCTCAGCGCAACAAACTTTCTTCTGTTTTGCTACAGTCTTTAGTAGCCTGAATGAAAAAGTTAAACACAAGCAATCCCTGTTTTATACATCCCACATTTTTTCTTGTTACCTTCCACGCCTGCACTCAGAACATACTCAGTGTTTTAATTTAGAAGCTATTGACGTTTTTACGTCATTGATTGCGTAAACCTACTGTATATTTGCAACAATATGTCGATGAAAAAAACTTTGCTTCAATCAAATTTAACTGTTCGTTACTTATAAAAAAACATGTTCAAACGCAACTGGCATTATAACTAGTTCAAGCCATTAGTTGCACCCTGCAAGTATAGTGTTACGACAGCAAATCATACCTGCCTATACTGTAGTGTTGGGCAGTTTTAAAATATTTCCAATTTTGGCTATCGAATTTAGAAACTAGGAACCTACAGTGCTCACCAGTGGTGGCTCGTGCCATGGGATGCAGGGATGCAGGGCTGCAGCCCCACCTGAAAGAAAGAGAAGAGGGAAAATATGCTCTGTGTTTGTCCGACCCGGTTACTTTTTTCACTTAAGAATTGCGGATCGAAAATTAAAATATCAAAAGTTTCATTTGGCAACACCGACTTTGGGCAAACTTCTCTGCAGCTAGAGATTCTGGATTTCAAGCGCTCTGATTGGCTAAAAATTATCCTTGAAGCTCCGCCTCTTTTGGTATTTTACAATAATTTTTGAATCTGTTGGGGCTGCATGGAAAACAGCCCCACCTAACCAAATAACTTTACAGACTTTTTAAAGTTAGTTTTTATTTCGCAGTGTAGCAATGAGCCATGAATGTAGAAGTGTTAGCTGTAGAGTTAGGGTATTCAACAGGTTATAGGAAGTGCTAGACCAGCCTATAGGGTATATCTCAAAATCACTTGCACCTTGCAACGGCTAGGCTAGTCACGACTATGCTCAATACTAGTAAAGTTTGTCTCCAAAGCAATACTGTTAGTCTTTTTTAATTACAGCTTAGAAATTTACTTTTCAACAAAGTTTGAATGCATTTTTTCAATATGTGGGGTAATAACGTGCTCAGAAGGCAGCAACTTTAATGTGATTTTTTTAATTTTTCTGGGGGGAGACTCCCCAGACCCCCGCGAAGTCGTTCGCCTTCGGCGAACTCAGCGACGGGCTTCGCTCCCCGGACTATATATTGCAGCCCGACTGCTCACAAACAACACAAGCCGCCACTGGTGCTCACAATAGGTTGCGTTCATACATTATTTGTTATCTAACAATAAGTCTCTGTATCAACCTGTAAAATCAATTTGCTTATATATTTCCTTCTGCTATTTTAACTTAATTAGATAAAACAAAGTAACTTAAGTTTAACCTATTTTATTACACTAAGGAATAAACATAATTAAAATAAATTTAACCATTTTTGCTACATGCCGAAAGAGTTCGAGTTTATTTAATTTTGTTTAATTATGTTATATTCCTTTGTGTGATAAAATATTTTAAACCCGTTGAAGTTACTTTGTTTGTCTGTCTATGGTTCAACAGAGAGAACTTTCTACCAAAGTTTTATTATAACTTACCTGCTGTTCCCTACCGATATTAGTCTTATCTGAGTTACAGGATACTACACGGAAGTTGAGCGAGGCACTATGCTGAGTGTGAACACTACTGCAAAGGCAAACGTTTTCACTACAGTACTTTAATCGAAATTCTAGGGTTATTAAATATGATAAAAGTCCATCACTGAAAAAAGGTTTAGCATTATTGACCAACTTGCGATTGTTTGCATTTCGAATCCTTTGCAAGTGATTATCACGAGGAAGATTTGTGATTTCTGCTAATTTAGTTACTATGTGATGAGGCTTAAAACTATTAAGGGCCACTGCTTTGTACGCATAGCCTACGCAGTGTTGGAATATGGCTGTCAAAACTACTACGCTGCTTTTTTGCAAACAGTAGAAGCAAAGGATGATCAACAACAATCAGGTTTTAGATCAGGTACTGCATACCGGAAATGCGAATTTTGCAGACTCCAATGATGAAGTTGACTTCAGTTTATTTTGATTCAGTTGGCAAATAAACAAAAATCTACAAAACACAATTAATAAACACAAATAATTCGCGACACAGCAATAAAGTAGCGCTCTAGTAAAAAAAATCGAAAAGAGGAGTCACAAATTTACTGCCTTATAAACCAGAACAACCAATTAATAGTAGGTCTGGATATAGAAAAAAATCTCTACCCAGACTTTATTGTTGCAGAAAGCAATGAAACGCGGAAACTTTTCCAACAAAACTAGACGCCCAGCAATTCTGCGGCCTATCAAGCAAGATATATTTTATTCAAGAGTAAAACATATAAAGGTCCATTTAATAAATATTTAATTTTACACATTTTAGCGGGCTCCAGTGACAAAGTAGGCTCTTTTGGATGACATGCTGTTTAAGTAAACTTGCCATCAATTGTTAAATAAAGTTGAGTTTAAAGTTGGTTGTTCATAAGGATATGAAATGTAAAACGTCATGAAAAATAGCCTACCTGAAGTGGCACAAGTGATTTGTTAGCTTTTGCTTTTTGTTCTGTAAACTGCCCAGTCTGAAATGCGCATGCGAACTTCGATACCTAGCATATCAATGCTAATTTATATGTTGCTTTTTTAGGAACCACATTTCAAATAAATACGTTTTAGCTAAAGTCTAACATCGGCAAACAAAACACAGGCGCCTACTGTATGAACACATTCAACAAAACATTGCACTTTCACACCGTACGATCATGCGATTCCATCACATACGTACCCAGGACGAAACTAAAAGTAAACTGCTATTTTTAAGCTACGTCAGCGATATTGACCAGTGAGATAATGAAGAAAATAGCTTTTGTAATTTGAATGCAGTTACTTGTTTCACAATCGTCAATGCCGTTTAAAGAGCGATATGGCTTAATAGACAAATCTATGCAGATACTTATCTTCTGTTTCAGGCTACCTATTAGGCTAATTACAAGTTAGATGAACTCGACCAACCTTTTCCTGATTTTTCAAACAACAGCAAAACAAATTGCAGAAACATACTTTTATATAGTCATGTGTAACACGCAATTAAGCTACTAACCTAGGCAATAAAGCGTCATGTTATTTTGCCTCTCCTCTGCTTTGCTGTGCCTGTTTCATTCTTATGCCTTTCTTTTTTCGATTTTTGTCTCCCTGCAAAAATGTTGCCCCCCTGGGTAAAATGATGTTAATTAGCTCTTTTCGATGACTTTTCAGTTTTATAATCGATTTTCTTGTGTTGTTTAATTGTAAACATTTTGTGCTTAATGGTGTAGTCGAATGTTGTGTTAGACAGACAGACTCGAGATTTATTGCAGGTTAGATCCAAAGTAGCCTACACCAGTTTCCAACTGGGCTAAGCAGTGCGATAGCCGACCAGTCTCCAGAATACTGTGCAGTTGACTGCCACTATAAGTGTTATTAACCTAAACAACTACCTTGGCATTTGCGTTCTAGATATGCTTATATACTTGCTATATACTTGCTGACAGGTGTGACGGCTGCAGCCCTATTTGATCATAGTTAAATGCATATTTTCTATAAATACAATAGGCTACATAGTAGGCTACTGATATTTTGCATTCATCAAATGCTGGCATTTGCACAACAATCTAACCTCTTAGTGTAATTTCTTAACCAATCAATGTAAAACTGGTTCATAACCTAGTTTTGAAGTACCGTGAGCTCGAAAAATTTTCGTAGTGGCAACAAAAGGCTGAAAGTTTATTATTAACATTCAGGCAATATATACTGTACAACATGCGATCCAATAAAAGATACAGTAAAGCAGTCACGTAGCGAGAAAGAAAATTTTGGGGGAGGCAAAGGCAGCTATTGAGTAGAGCAAACGTCATTCAACATGAATTGTATTGCAATAATATTAAAACGTATAATCGAATTAAAACATTTTTTTGGGGGCAAGATAAAAATTTATGGGTGATTGCCCTCAAGAGCCACCGTGGCTACTTCCCTACAATGAAGTTCTGCGTCTTCGCTTGAAAAGCAGAGTCATCTGACAATGGCATGAAATGAAACAATAACATTTCGTAAAGCTGACCATATCAAAACAGGTTACGAGACCTGGTGGAGAATGAAAAGTGATTAAGGCCTATAATGGTTGGGCAGTCACGCGTAGTAATACACAAATGAACAGTTGTGTAGGATTTGACTGAAATGTTATATGCCATATCAGGGGCTTTTGAAATGATAATTTTGACCGGTTACTCATGAAATCCTCCGGCCCCAAATCAAGACAATTCCAATAAAAACGCAATATGTCAAAAAATACGCGTGGCTTCTTCAAGTTTCCAAGCCTCTTGGAAAGGTTACGCCACCCTAAAATTATCCATAGCCAAGGTACAAAAACACCCCTTGGACCCCTGACAAAGCTACTGTGCCAAGATCAGACGAGACAGAGACACAAAACAGTTAGATATAGAACGGATAATTTAAAAAATTAAAACCACACGGATAGTGTTGTGTTGTGATGTTGGGTTTGGTATGAAACATCGTTCTATTTCAACATAATGAAAACACATGGAATCGATAAATTGATAAATAACAATGGCATTCATTTTACAGTTTGACAATCACAAAAATGTGGCAGTAATACAAAGTTTAAATTAATTTTGATTATGAAACGTCTAAAACCGTTGTCATGAAGTTCAAATCGTAAAAAAACGACCACGGAAATAGCTAAATCCATCACAACGTAATAGACCGGACAAAATAAATGACCATGAACACTGAGATCAAGTTTTCGATTTAAACAGGAAAAGTATAACTCGATTCTAGAACCACGCGCCAGGCTCAAGATCATGCGGCGCAAGTTCGATTCTCGGGGTGTGCGCTTCAGCATTGAGCAACGCATTTCAGGACTGTTCTCCATTCAACGGCAACTAGTGAATGGAATAATTCCCCGGAAACAACTCTTCAACAATCGGAAAACTTCACTCTGTAAATCTCAGTAACCGGCCCACCGGCCCTGCGTCAAGAGCCTCTACAAGTATGCGAAACTACCAGGAATAACCAATCAAGGCTTTGTCAGTCCGAGGATAAAGATTCAAAACCAACCAAACATCGTTTTCCTATTGCCGGTCCGCAAGGTTGTTTTGATTTCAAACCGGTGCGTGATAGGAAAAAGTTTGGGGACCGCTGATGTAGCCAACACCAAACAACAGCCAAATTAAGCTGCTATTGGTATATAGCCTATACATTAGGCTGGCGCAAAATCTCGGAAAAATTTTTTTTTTCTTTTAAATTTTTCGTCAGTTTGGAATATTGTTCCTTTTGGTAAATGTATCTCCTACACCAAATTTCACAAAAAAATATTAACGTTTGACCCTGGTTCACTTGGTTTGAATTTTTTCAAAATATCGAATTTTCGCTTATCCCTGAAACTGCTCACCCGCTATCTTCTAATGCATTCTAGCATCTTAATGGACACAATAAGAGGCAGTAACACAAACTTGTATCAAGCAAAGTGGTTTAATTAGCAACTCCATGAATACTGACACGTGTATTACTCTCAAACTGTCGAATTCTACCACATTTCAGACATGATTTTCTTTGTGCACCCTTCACGTAGTAAATATCTACTGCTTTCAGTTTCTTAAATCATTTGACGATGTTTGTCGATTTTCACAGGCCAACAAACCTTTTTTTTATATAAAGGCAGGACATGTGAGAGTCATTTTAAGGTATTTCGAGGCCCCTGATTCTGAAAATGCAATAAGTTTTTTCGCATTGGCACTAGTTTTTGAGTTACCGGTACAGCAAAAATATTTTTTTCGCAATTTTGAGCCCCTATAGATTTAACGTCGTGTTGATTGAGTTGAGTTGTATTTTTGAGTTGTATAAACGCTATTTGGAACCAATCACGTTGATTACAACCCAAACAAACAGCTATTTAACGTTTACTGGCCTAGTAACAATCAAAATATGATGTGAAGTAAGCCTGAGGATACAAGATGTAGAATATTAACTTGCGTTTTGCATTAATATATTTGTTGACTTCAACAGTATCAGACTTACTAACTAAGCTACTAAGTACAAACAAAATGCATAGCCTACATTGTTTTGCTTAACAAACTAGACAAATAAGCAAAACAAAGCTATCGATGAACAAACGCAACTCTTTATTATGATTGGCCTACTGAGCAACACCCATCAAGGTACGAAGGCCATTTATATAATTACAGAATACAAAGTTATGTTCTTCAGTAAAGTAGCTACTTAGAATTTTATCCTTGCTGCGGAAGAACGTAATCTTGGCCTTGGTTGTAATCAAGAATGCCACGTTGATCAAGATGACGAGCCAAGATTCCAGCTGCTACTTTTGATAACTAAATCTTTAACTACAGTAAGTGATACAAATGGTTTGGAGAAAAAAACTTGACCTTGCTCCAAAACATTACTGAAGGTATTGAGGTTACTCTCAGTCATGCCCGTTTTCCTATTGTTTCAAGCAAATCACCACTTGAAACTAGAGAGGGCAAACAAAAAACAGAAATAGCAACGTCCATGCAATGACTGCCTTGCACACTCCATGTAAACATGATGTTCCAACTTCCTTCGAACATCTTCACCGTGCAGAATTGTCAATTTTCATGGTGATTCCACGGCTCTCTTTATGCCATGGCACTCTGAACTTCTTAGCTTTGAGCCCAGAAACGGGTTTGAGTGCAATGTTTGCATACTTTAGGAGGAACCCAGGACTTATCTTGATCACCCAGCTTCATGTCAAAGTAATAATAATAATGCTTGTTTTTATATAGCGCTGTATCTATCGCAGAATGCGTTGGTCCTCTGCGTTGCCTCATGCAGCAAAATATATCGGGGTTGTTTGTACAGCATCCTACTTGTCAAAGGCATATTTTATTAGCCTATATGCCATTTATTTAGCCTATAGACCAGAAAAAAACTTCTTGCAGCAAAAACTTAGTCTTAGACTTTTAGCAAAGGCTTAGAATAAAACTTCATTTGTACAAGTATCCATTTCAGTAGGCCTACCTTTTCAATATAAAGCTGCATTCATAAACACATGACTTTCGGGATATTTTTCTTGTGATGTAGGCCTACTGATTCACAACTGTTTTCATTGAGTATTTATGTCTCCCTTAAATTTACACAGTTCATTTCAACCTTTGCTTGCGTTTTGAACTTTCGTGCAATATCAACCAATTGAACTAGACAAGTGCAATTATGACTTCATAATGGTAAACAGGGCTAAAAATCAGTAATTTGCTAATTGAAAGCTTTTAAGAAACGATTTCAAAAATATTTTCATTGTCGAATATCTCGAAAACTAGAGCCAATTCGAAAAAACTAAGTGCATTTTCGGAATCAGGGGCCCTGAAATACTTTAAAATGACTCTCATCTTTTGTGCCAAAATTTTGTTGTTGGTCTATGTTATAGATTCACTGACTGCGAAAAGGCTGTAAAAACAACTAAAATGACACTAAAAGTCAAGTCAAGTCAATTTATTTTGTTTTAACAGCGCCATATATTAACAAACAATCAGAGTAAAATGTAGTTGTCAAAAACAATGCATTGTACAACTGTTGGTTAGATTATGGCGCAATCAGGATGGTAGCGAAAGACCATAAGCAGTCATCTAGTCAGCCACCACCCCATCACAGTAAATCTAACTACACATTCATACACAATAGTGTGCAGAGGCAGGCACACTACTTCATTGAATAAAAAGGTTCGCCACTGAGATTGAAAAACAACTGCTGTTGGTTTGAATCTGCATCCTCAAACTGAGTAAGCCGAGGATGAAGATTCAAACCAGCGACCAAGAATTAACCAACGACCAATAAGTGATTGTGTGCTATAATAGGCTACAGCACTTGCGAAAGTTTTCTTGAAATAACGGGGAAAAACGTGAATACCACCACCGAATTGCAACAATTTTTATGTAAAGCATACAAAAACAGGGCAATTTGATACTAACTATAGAGAACAAAGATTAATAAGTACGATATGATGATATACTGTAAAGGTAAGTTATCCTTTGTATTGAGCACTTAAGGTACGCATGTATATTCATGTAACAGTTGGTTTTTGACATTTTTTTTAAAGCATTGGAACGGTAAATCTTTTATATCGTGTGAAATTTCACTCCACACTTGCACACACAAGAAATGGAGTGTTTTTTTGCCAAAGTTTGTTTCAAACCTGGGAAGAAAAAATCTGGTTTTAGCCTTATGTCTTGTATCATGTTGATGTATGTCGTCTAGTTTAACAAAGTAGCCAGAGAAACATGCTGGCAAAAAATTATTTTCGTACTTGAACATGAACTGTGCATATGCCAGCTTTGCAAGGTCACACACTTTTAATACCTGAAATTTGCTGTACATGTAGGTCGTCGAGGTTTTCCTGTCACCAAACAAACAGGCTCTAATAAATTTGTTCTGAATCACTTCTACCTTGTGTATTAACGTTTTGTTGGCCCTACCCCAATTAATTATTGAATATTGAAGATTTGATTGAAATAATGAAAAGTAAATTAACCGTAATGTGGATATTGGGACATAGTATCTGATTTTGTAAGCAATGCCACATACTTTACTCAATTTTGTGCAAAGGTCAGATATATGGGCGTTCCAGTTCAATCTGTGGTCCATCGTTACTCCAAGATATTTTACTTGATCAGTTTTGTTAATGCTTTGGCCGTTTAAGGTGAGAAAGCATAAAAGCATGCACTATTAGTGACTCTCAGACTTGGAGTAGGGTGAAGATGTTCCACGTGGAAGTTAACAGAGGAAGTGACGTCAAAATCACGTGGTTAAATTTTGTGAAATCTTCTCTTCAGATGCTGCTAAACCACTTCGAAATTTACTAATTTTTCAGAAAAATTCAGAATTTCTCCTTGGGTGAACCAGGGTCAAAGGTCAAAACCCAACAAAAAATTTTGGTTTACAAATATCAGTGAGCAAAATGGAACATTTTTCCAAACTGACAAAAATTTTAAAGAACATCAAGGAAAATGAGCCACCCTACTATACATATATACTTATAAACGGCAAACTAAAACGTTGTTTGAATTCTGGCCATCGTTAACTTTTAGGCGAGCACTTTTCAGTCAAGGTTGTTCTGTGCTACAAACCACCAGCATACTTTCAAGATATTTTCTTCAGTATTTTGATGTGTGATCACCAATTGTTTTGATTAACCACAAAAAGCACGAACATAAAATGTAGATTTTCTATCGCATTTTTTAAGTAAATGCATTTAGCGAGTAGGCTAATGGTTTTTGTACCACGATTTAAAACCTCGCCAGTTTTATTTACCAGTTCTATAAAAAAAAAAAATCAATTGCAAAGATGAGGAAAAGTATAGTTGTAAAATTGCTGCGAACAAACGGCAGTATATATGCATTAATTTCTATTATTCACATGTCAGCAAGCTGTGTTTTCAATATTCATTTTAGTGGTAGCCTATCTGCTATAGGCCTACTAAGATTGGAAGTCGTTAGTTAAAAAGCAATGACTATGTCACTATTCGGTAGTGCCCAAAAAAGCAATGACTTTCCGCTATCGATACTTAAAAAAAGCAATTAGCCTAATAGCAATTACTAAAAATAATTAAAACAAAAATAATAAATAATTACTAACATCACAGATAAGCAAAAACAAGCTCAATATAATTTGCAACCAACACCAATAAGCATAAAGCACGCAGTTAGCAGTTCAAAATTTTCACTACAAACTTTTGCAGTCCATACATAATGTTATTTCAAGAATGACATTTGTTTAGGCCTTTCCAGGCAATAATTATCTTGAAAAGAAGGGATAATGTTGACTACAATAAAAACCTTGCAACTTCAGTGTCAAATACAAGTTAAAAAAATTTGACTGGCCAGTGGCCAAAAAACAAGCCCAAAAACAAGCAACCCGCAAACTAAAAAAAAAACGCAATCTCGAAAATTACAAGCCCAAACTTGCGGGAAAACTGCAAGGTTGGCAACACTGTTAACGACTCTCACTTGCAGGTAACGCCTAGAACATCACACGCCCAGGGCGAAAGAGAAAATTGAATTGAGTCCTGTCTTTGTCATGAGTTAACATGGGGGGTGGGGGGACAGGTTATACCTGGGACTGGTATATAAGTCTCCTCCACACCCCTTGGTAACTCATGACAAAGGCAGGACTCAATTCAATTTTCTTTTTCGCCCTGGGCGTGTGATGTTCTAGTCTTTTCCTCACTTGCATGGACCGTGTTTTCTGAACTGTGTTGCCGCAAAATTTTCTTGAATCCTTTAAAGTTCAAAAACCGGAAGGGGACTAGGTCGGGTAGTAATCCAAAAACTAAATCTCGTAAATTCGTTCAAAAAATGATTTAGCAGTTTTCCTAAATATCGATTAGTGGAAAACGAATAATGATTTCGTTGCTTGCATAAAAAAAACAGTGAATTACGCGCATTCGATATTTATTTTTAAAAGGAATGGGAATAAGCATTCGATATTCAGAAAGCAACGAATAACGCTATCGAATAGTCACAACTAGTCGCTACTTCCAACGCTGACTATACTTTATAAATTTGAAGTATATACCTACAGCACTTAATACCATCCAAATAATAAGACAAAAAATAAGGACACCAGAACTTTGTGACGAAGTTTTGGGTCGAAATGTTCCCAGCCTTTTCTTGCAGCGTGGACAATAGTGCCCCATTTCTTTCATACTGTCAAACAGAAACGGTAGCCAACAACAAATTAGGCTGAAACAACACAACAAACAACACCAATAATAAGCATCTGGTTTATAATTACTTTTTGTCACTGTGGAAACAACATCGTTGCACTTGAAACAAAACACTCCATCGGCTGAAAACTTTGTGAAGGAAACAACTTCGGGTTGTGCTGTAACCACGACTTAACTAAGGCAATAGAAAAAATTGAATTAAGTCCTGTCTTTGTCATGAGTTACCATGGGGGTTGGGGGGGGGAGTTGTATACCTGGGAATGGTATATAAGTCCCCCACCTCCCTTGGTTACTCATGACAAAGACAGCACTCTATTCAATTTTCTCTTTCGCCTTAGTTGTGTGATGTTCTAGTCTTTACCGAAAAGTTGAGGTTACAAGTGCATTTTTTTAGTGACGTAATTGAGAAATTTTCATGTCATTTAAAAAAAAAAACTTTTTTGGTTGCAATGTGGTCTGTAAGATTTTTTTGTTGTTGCATGCCAGTTAGAATTAGGATAGAAGCGAATATTATGGCATGAAAGGAGATTTTGTTTGCATGGGACATCACATAATATGTGTCCCATCGGTCCACAACGGTAATTTTTTTATGTTTCTTAAGAGACTGTGTATTTGCTATATTCCAGGATAAAAACACAATGGTTAGGCCAACTGAAAGTTCTGCAGACAATTGAAGATGATAATTTTTGATTAAAGAACATTAACAGCTAAATTAGGACTATTCACTATTTTAGGCTGCTAAACTGCAAATAACTAGCAAGCATTATCAATGCAAAAAAGTATCTCATACATCCACAAGTTCAATTCTCTGCACATCTTTAATCAGTGCATTTGCCCAAATAGCCCACTAAAGTTTGTACAGTTACATGCTAAAAGTTCTGCCCTTGCACACACTAGCCTATGTTTTGTCAAGAATAGGCTATCTGTATATTACAGAGTAGTCTGTTATTATGCAGTTTACAAAGCTGTTCTTATGCTGTTGGCGAATAATGTGCTTAATCTTTCATATGATTTAGCCTATTTCAAGTATATTTCAACTTCATTCATTCAGAAATTTATTATAGGCTACATAACTACATACACAACAGCAAACTGCTAAAATGCCATCTATTGCTCAAAAAAAAATGTTTCATTTGGATGAAGAATCGATTGGTCAACTTCAGTATTGCAATGATGGCGATGATGAAGATGTTTCGGTGCTTGATGAAGAAGATATTGGATTCTTGAAAGATGATTTTAAAAATGTTGTCAACAATGGTGGTAATTTTCCAGTTGAGATTGTTATTGAACTTCTAGAACAAAGTTCAGCTGGTCACACATCTCAAGCTGAACCATATGTGGTAGATCATTCTTCAATGATGTCAATGAAAGCCAGTTACTGACAAGAGAATGTTCCAGCTCCCATTTTTTTGACATGGAAGAAGTCTAGGCCTACTGGTGCACCTGTAAGCCTAGACTGTCAATTGTCTGGTGTAGGCCTACTGTGCATAACTAAAAAGTTAGAAAACAGGACAAACAATAAATGTGAAGAGTGCAATATTTTTCTTTGCTATATGAATGGCAGTGACTGTTTCAGAATGTAGGCTATCATCAAGTGTAAATGCATGTTACAATAACTTTCAATGATACACTGTTAGACCCTTAATGTTCTTCATTGTGTATTACAATGTTCTGTTTTGTTGTTTTGTGAAATTACAGTACAAAAATTTGCATACATAGGAGTACGCATCCTAAAAGTTACTTCTTTTGCAGTAAATGCTGTAGCCTACCCTATAAGTGGTAGGCTACCACAGGTTGGTAGTGGTAGACATACACTGTCATACCATACAAAGCCTGCATATGAAACAGAAGAATTTGTTTTGTAAAACTTCTGTCTATTGTGTTTTTAGCCATGTTTTTCAGTCACTGTAAGAGCAAAAATTAAAAAACCAATGTTTAAGTATTGCGGATAAAAAATTACCATTGAGGACCGATGGGACATATATGTCCCATGCGATATCTCCGGCATATGAAACATTTTTTCAATTTTTTTTTGATAGATGTTTTTTATATGACATTTGAAGTGTATACAAACAAATTCTACCTAAAAAAATTTTCGGGAAAATTAATGGTCCTCAAAGGGTTAACTGATAGCTTAGCAACGATGTATAAGCTTTATAAATATTGAAACAGAAGTATTCCTTTCGTGTGTTGTAAGGTCTTAGACACGTTGTGATTGATGCTTCTTGCAGATCATTTGTGACATAATGCAAGAGATCTTATCACTGATATTTTTAGCTGTCAAAAGTAAGTGCATTTGTCAGAAAAGGTTTAGGTGAATGTTTCTTTCAAATACCCACCACCCATGTTGACTATTGCTAACTTAGTAACTACAAACCTGAATGAAGAAATTTTTCATTTAAAGTGGAGTTTTTCAGCACTGTTCAGTGTTTACAGAGTGAATAAATGCTTCATAATACTTTTCCTGACAAGAATAAAGTTTTACCCATATTCCCGCAATGCAGGAGAAAGATACAAAACAAACATTAAAGATGAAAACTTATTTTATTTGGGAACAAGAACAAATTTTAATGAAACTAACAAAAATCTGATGTAGTAAGAGTCTATTTGTCTGCTACGAAG
Source organism: Aplidium turbinatum (assembly GCF_918807975.1). NCBI lineage: Eukaryota > Metazoa > Chordata > Ascidiacea > Aplousobranchia > Polyclinidae > Aplidium > Aplidium turbinatum. The sequence continues at coordinate 56,308,330 of NC_137472.1, forward strand.
TAGTTATGCAAGATCAGAGTCCTCAGATGAATAATTTGTTGTGTTATTGCAATGAGATTACCTTAATTGCTACATATTGTGACATTTAATGTCAAAATAGGTAAAATAAACAAAAAAACAAAAAAAAAACGTTTAATATACATCTCTATACCTGAAGCCTTAAAGGCAAGCACGTTTCAATCAAGGTCATTCTGTACCACAAAATACCGAACACTTTCAATATATTTACTTCAGTATTTTGATGTGTAATCACCAAAACACTTTGATTGACCTCAAGAAGCACATTGAAACATAGAATGTAAATTTTCGATCACAATATAGTTTTTAAAAAGATGTACAATTGTACATAGCCCCAGACAACAAACCAACGGCTTTTCACATTGATTCAACGTAACGGTTGATTGTTGTCTGGGGTGCGATTAAAATTTTTACACAAGAATTTAAAGCCCCGCAAGTTTCTGTACTATTTCTAAGAAAAGATGTAATCAGCTGTGAAGATGCAGCGAATGTATAGTTTTAAAATGGCTGCAAACATATTATTTATATTATCCACATGTCAGCAAGCTGTGTTTTAAATCTTTCTTTTAGTAGTATCTTGTGTAGTTTATAAATTTAAAATATATAGCTACCACAGATGACACGATCCCAATAATAAGAAACAAAAAAATGATGCTGCCACTTTGGCAAGAGGTTTTAGGTCGAAATGTTCCCAATTTTTTCTTGCAGCGTTGGCAATTGTGATTGACTTCTTTCATGTCATCCAACACAAACGGTACCCAACAACACAATGGGCTGGCAAAACAGAAAAAACAAAAACACCAAAAATAAGCATCTGGCTTATATTCACTTTTCGTCACGGTGGAAACAACATCATTGCAAGTGGCACAAAACACTCCATTGGCTGAAGTTTTTGTAAAATGCATAACACAAGCCAACACACTTTTTGTGTCAGCATAGTAAATGTCATTCTAGGGTATATTTTGGGTGCTGAATTCAAAAATCACATCAGATTTTTTGTATCACATCAGGATTTTATGATATCTGAATGCTGTTTTGGTAAAAATGGGTAAAATCGACTCCTGATCTATATTGGTAGACTAATGGAATTTCATGGAATTTGAACTCTTTTTTGTCAACAAGGTCTGTGATAAAGTCTAAATTCATCACGATAAAGTCTAAAGTCTACACAAGAGATACAAACATAATATTAATGAAAACATTGAGGTATTTCAAGACCTGTTTTATTTTTTTATTATTTTTAATTTTATTGAAGTATGGTAACTTGAACCTAATTCTTCAATGTTTATCTGCTAACACTAAACGTTCAACGTCATTTTTTTTTACAAGAGTAGGCTACATTGTTATTTTTTTCGTGTTAAGAAGTAGGTTTGGTGGCTTTGCAAATCCCCAATACATATTTTAAACCTTTTGGTTTTGCCATCTTTTCCTTTTGTTGGTGGTACAGTTGTGTGTTTGTAATGTCATTCACTATTATGTTTGCGCAAGCAAAGAAAAATAAAATTGAAGAAATTGAATAGAATAGACATATAAAAATAGGTTCAATTCTACAGAAAAAAGGAAATTCACATGCACATTTGGGAAACGTTACTCTGGACAAACTTTTGCTTGCATGATTTTTGTGAATGTTGTGAGTGGATTTAGGATTTCCATTGATCTATCGTCTTAGGTTTTCCACACAAGCTTTACATGCAGCATGTGTGGAGCCTATGATTTGTCCTGATCACCTAGGCGAATTTTAAAGTATGTAAGATATGCTTGTTTCACAAAACTTGTTATGGTTTGCCTTTGGTTAGGAACAGTAGCCTATAACTGCCACATATGTAACAAAGAACATCAGGCTTATTTTCACACTTTTTTGAAGATGTCATTCTGCTACTTATTCACACCAAAAACAGAATTAATACCTTGCTAATATGAAAAAATCTGAATACATGAAAATTCAAATAAGAATGAGTCATAGACAAGTTTCACATAAGCTTAAATCTCCACGTTGAGCGAAAAAGATAAAACCGATGTTATATATCAAAAAGTAGAATGGTACTAAGCATTCAGGAGAAAGTGAATGTAACCCAGCCTGTAAGGGGTGGTTTATGGACAGTTCTCAGAAGGTATATAAGTTGGATGGTCTACCATAGACAGATGGTCCACTAGCCAGATGGTCTAGGTGACTCTTTTGACCAGTGGACCATCTAGCTAGGGGGGCTTCTGACTAGTGTACCTTCTGAAGGTAGGTCGGTCACTCCAGTGGTCATGGTGTCATCATACATCTCCAAATGTTACAAAATAAAATCATTTCCATGAATATGACAAATTTTCAAACACTATTGGCTCATAAGGTTTTATAAAACGGTAACAGTAAGAGAAAATTCGGCCAAAAAGCCAATATTATGAGAAAAAATATCATGCAAAAATCTCAAAAACCTGATGTGATGGGTAAAATCTGATGTGATTTTTGAAATCAGCAGCCTCAATATACCCCAAATCACATCTTACATTGCAGACACAAAATTTTTTATCTTTTTTGTTGGCCTGTGTAATTATTGGTTGTGTTGTAACCACTTCATTGTGGACTGAGGCTCCTTGTGTTGGACTGAGCATGATCAGTTGTGCTTGATCAGTTGGAATATGAACTTTGAAATTAGTTTCCGTAGAAGTATTGGGCTGCATAAACGCTGTTTGAACGTCTGTCTGGTAGTTTTCAGAAGCATGAAGGATTCTGCATTGTTGTGGCATATTTGACGCCGATTCCACAAGTTTTGTCATGTTTCCAGGGTTCATTTTACTCAGCAGTGCAATAAAATTATTTTTAATTGTTTATTTTTTGAAACTGCAAAAAATTGATGAATCATTAAAAAAGAATTGAATCTTCTAGAATTGATGCATCATTAAAAAAATACACTTACAAATCGTAAACGTTGCGCTTTGATCTTGTTGCAAGCTTCTGTTGCATTTAGAATAAAAAGGAAAAATTAGAAAAACAGGTTTGTGTATATTATATCCTATACCATCACATTTACTGCAGCATGTCTACTGAAGACGTCTATTTTCTTCTGCTTATAAATTTGAGTAAATCTCGTGCTCTGTTGTTCAGAAGACATTCCTGTGATATTCAAGTTCACGATTTAGAAAATATGAGACTCAGTAGTGAGTTAAACACTGAATGAGGCAGTTTACTAAGCATTTAGTTCCACAAAATGATACGTTCTGGTGAAAACTAAGCCAAGCCATCAGTAGCCAAATTATTGCTGATACCGTGTTTTGTTAAATTACAACTGAAACAATATATAGCAAAACTTGTTTTTTTATAGTAAATTTTAAATTAAAAAAACGTTTATTTAACTGTAGTAGCTCTATAGTCTCAAATTATTGTTCAGTTAATGATTACCCACGCTGGAAATTACCCAACCTGAAACGGACATCTGCACTGCGACAATGACATTACGAAATACTAACACATATGTTGATTTTGAACATGTTTTATCATGAATACACACGCCAAAAATCTATAATCAAAGTTTACCTTCAATTAATTAGCAAAAATAAAAACACCATTATTGTGTTTACCCATTCTTGAAAGCATCAATAGAAACATTGAACTTTCAATAATACAATAGGCCTAGATTAGCCTACTTAATTAGCATGAATTCGAGGATTTTCATAAATTGTGCACAGTTTTAGACATAACGGTCTTCTTCTTCGTGTGGACCTTCTTCGCCACTCCAGAGGTCTAGGGGCTCTGCTTTTTACCACCCTTGAGTAGTGGCACCAGCTCGGTCTAATCTCTGGAGGTATGCCAAAAGTGTCGACATGTCCTGGCATGACCTACTAAAACACGGCCAAATATGTTGCTATTTGAAGAAATTTCTAAGAGTCTGAATGGTTACAATCATAACTATGACAAACCTGTCATTTTCCCATTTCCAGAAGTAAGTAAAATAAGCATTATTTGCACCTAGACATATGTTTGGGTTGTTTAACCGGAGATTAGGTATGTACGTTGAGCACAGTTTACGCAATAACAATGTAATATGTAAGACTTTCCAACTGCACTCTGGAGGTAGTATCGTTTGGTGCAATTGCATGTTCCATTAAAATATCAAGGATTTTTTGTGAATTCTATGTTGTAAGCTGTTCATTTGATGTGCCAATTTAAATTTTAGTTTGTTTTGTTTTTCGCCAAGTTTAATTTTGCAAGAAAAATAAGTCTTTTGGTGAAAGATCCTGCTATACAAGAAACCTAACGACTGTATTATGAGACTACCTCCAGAATGCAGTTGGAAAATCTTACATATTTTACATTATTATTACATAAATTGTGCTTAACGTACATATCTAATCTCCGCCAAAACAAGCCAAAAATTGTCTAGATGCAAATATTGCTTATTTTACATACGTCTGTAAGTTAGAAAATGACAGGTTTGTTATGGCTATGATTGTAACAATTAAGACTCTTAGAAATTTTCTCAAATAGCAACATATTTGGCCGTGACATGTCCTGGTTTAGAATCCCTTCTAGTGTGTCCCAAACATTCGACAGATGTGGAATGGTCAAGTCATCTGCATAGGTGTACTTTGCTGACACCGTGTTTGGCAGTTCGTGTGTGTAGATGTTAAACAGAAAGGGAGCCAGGACAGATCCCTGAGGGACACCATTTTTAAGGCGTAACAACCTGCTTAGTTTACCACTTCCGGTTGTGAGAGTATAGCTTCTGTTGCAAACGTGCAACAAGGAGAAATATATTGAGTGTGCAACAAAGAGTAATATATTGAATATATTGTGTGTGCAACAAGGAGGAATATATTGCAGATCACACCGTCTTCAACGGTGCTATCTATCATGCACTAAATGGTGTGCGTGATCTACACGAACTGGATGACGAATCAATTTAATGTCTGCTCAACACCTGCCCCCAAACATCTAGGTCAAATCACCACCACTGCTCGAAGGTCGTAAAAAAGCTGAGCCCTCTACCCATTAGGTGGAAAAGAAAAAATTATAAAGCGAAGAAGATACCAAACTAAAGTTGTTTTTCTGCTATCAAGATTTAAGAATCAGTTTAGTTTTAAAACTTGAGTTGTTTTGTCATTTCCTGCAACAGTGTATTCATAACACCACGGTATGGTTACATTACAGAAGACTAAGCTGCATCTTTACGTTTAAACCTACGCATTCAAAGAAAGCAAAACAAAGCGTAGGCTATAGAAAACAACAGCTCTGCTCTGTCTGCAAAGAGGATATCCGGTGAAGTAGCCTACCTACATACAAATGAGTCAAAGAAGAGCGCTACCAATTACAAACAAAGCAGTTGTGCTGTTCTATTATATTTTCTCGTTTGTATGCTCTATATACCACCGAGTGAGAAATTCGAAATCTCAGTATCTGTGCAGTTAGCAAAACAATTCAGTTCATGGAAATGATTGCTTGTTGCTGCTGTTTTGATTATATTAACATTTTTGTTTGTTTATTTTAATTTTCAAAGCAGGCCGTTTTAAGAGTTTACAAAAATGGCATCAATGGTTGTTTGATATATTATAGTCTCTATGGCTATTAGCCAGAGATGTACGTATACGCCGCAAATTCTACACCGTAGACTTGCGGTGTAGACTTTTTGTTTACGATAACGCTTACGGCTACATTTTTTTTTTGATAGTTGTCGCTTGAGGCTACGCTGTAAAGTTTTCGCCGTTTTTAGCGTCAACGTATACTTTTCAATGTATTTTTTTCGCTAAAACACGCCAATACCTTCCAGCGCTGCAGTTGAAAGAATGTTTTCAATAGGCAAAGACATATCGAAACTAAAACGCAGAAAAACGTCAGATGAACACTTTCAGATGCTTGTGTTTCTTCGTGGAAATTCCAAATAAAACTTGTTTGTTTCGAGTGGTTTATACCGTGTGAATGTTTGGAACCTAGCAAACAAAATGAGTTTACGCTAGTGTATGCGCTGACGCTGACGCCGCTAACTTTTTTTTACAAGTTACGTTGACGCATACGGCGTATGGTTTTTCGAACGTTTGCGTTTACGTTGACGGCGTCAATATTTTTTGTATACGCGTACATCACTGCTTTTAACAGGGCGAATGTTGGTGGCTCATCAGTTTCCACGTTCAAGAGTGCAACTCCAACTGGCAATGAGATTTTAAAATATAAATTTTTAATTTGTTGTGGTCATATTTCTGCTGGGTGTTCTTCATGTTAATTGAGAAATGGTATTGTTATAAGTTCTTACGTTTTTACTAATTTTACTAATAACAATGAATCTACTATATAAATTGTGGAAATGAGTGAAAAATTAAAGAACAAACCAACGTTCAGCAAACGTTTCGAAAATTAAATTATTTTCATTTTTGATTCTATACATGTGCTATATCAAAGGTATAATATAGAATATGGATCTATTCTATTCGATAGCACGCGTAACAAAAAAAAGGAAACTCCAAAGGAACAGCTGCAACAACTAGGCCTAATGCAGTTTTATTTTTTATCAAGCTGTCATACAGAAAAAAAAAGTTATGAAAACTTCTACAAATTACAAAAATGAAGGTTTGCGTTAATGTGATTTACAAATCCCTCAAACATTTCCTCGATTTCATACCACAGTAATCCTATTCTCCTCTTTTATTTGTTAATATATTCAAGATTTTACAATGTAGCATTTGTTTTGCTTTTACTTTTCAGTATGTTGATCATTTTCTGCCGCGTCTCTTTGGTATGCAAACCATAGGCTGCTTAATAATGGATCTGTTTAATTGCAAAATTTCACTGACACAATTATGTCTATGACACATTAAATCTAAAATAAAAATACCGTTATTTTCAAACAAGAACTACAAATTATTTTGCTTATTTTTTGTGAAGCGCTTTGTCCACTGCAGATATATATTGCTCTCTGCGCTTGACAAGTCAAAGAATTTCAACGCATTCTTACTGATGCGTCGGCGAGTATACCCATACCTACATTATCGAACTACTCTCAATGCATTCCATCAATATTAATTGGGCTAATAAACAGAAACACGATTCTTATCAAGGCCTTTACTATGATCCTACACGGAGTATCGAACAACGTTGGATTACACAGGGAAACAATTTTGATAATTTTTTTGTTGATTTTGATTTTTCACTTAATTTAGCCGGATTTTGGTGTGCTGACTTCAAAACTGCTGTCAATTTTCTTCTATTACATCACGTTTTGGTTCTGTATCATACACTCAAAATATACAAAGTTGAATTACTTTTCCGTACGTAGCCTCGGTGCTCAGGTGATTATTATTGGAACATCCAATGGACTCTAAAAGATTTACTTAGCTTCCGCATATTTCTTTTTATCTATGCTTGGTTCCAGGGCTAGCTATTCCGTAACGTTTATGTGATTTTTACCTCTGATTACTTGAGGATAATAGCAATTGTGTAAGTAAACTGTAAATAGTTTTTATCCATGCAAACTCAGATGCCTAAAGTAAAAAACACAAAAAACAAATGCAGTAGCCTAATCTTGATAAAATTCATGCTCTCTACAACGATGTTAAATTAGAAATAGTCCATCATGCTAAATATCTAGGAGTAATTATTGACCATCAACTTTCGTTTACCCCACATCGATGCTCTGAAATCGAAACTTGTTCGGTCCGTGGGCATTTTGTCTTAATTGAAATCTTCTAATCTTGTGAAAACCAGACTTCAGTTATATCACTCGTTTGTGCATCCCCATATACGCAATAACAATATGGGGATCTATTTTTAAAGAAGAAGATTTGAAAAAGAAAATGTTTGGCAAGCACTGATTTTTTGAAAACCAATTTATTCACTAACGGTCCCTTTCAGCATAATTTGAAGGTGTCTTTTCTTGGAAATATTACTGCGTTTGAATATTGTTTGTTCATTGTTTCAATCATCCACCAAGAAGACCATTGTGACACGTAATAACATGTATCGTTACTTGTTTTTCCATTCATTGAACCTCATCTTGAATTCTTTCACTTTTTCTTTTGACTTGCAATATACTTCCAATTCAACATCCTGAAAATTAAAATAAACAACAATATTTTGATATTGGAATACGCCAAGAAATTTTATGAGTATGTTCTATAGGTTTTACAATTTTATTCAAAGTGGGGTGCAAAATAACGGGTGCACGAAGTAAAGAAGAGACCACAATATTATGAAATACACGATCGATAGGAAAAAAATTACTGGTGCTATTGCATGGACTTGCTTTTGAAAAGTTATTTTTTTAATTGTCTTTTTTCAAACTGACTGCGCTATGCAGTTGATACCAATCACAACATACATGTAGCTTAAGAAGCTCAGGTTGCTTTTACCCTCTGTTACAGCGTCATTTAACAGAGTTTTAATATTGATTTAAGGTAAAAGTATGTTCAGAATGCGCAATTTTAAGATGTTGTTTTTACAATTTTGTAAGAGAGACCGCCCATTGGGTGCTACCCCTTCAACGGTTCATTGCCGGGCTCACTGGTATGTGCAATAACAATTATATGCTCGACCCTCCAAAATGATTTGCTGGCTACGCCCCTGATGGAGCTTGCCGTTTAAGTTTCTTGGCCAGGTTAACATAAGACGCTTATTTTACCGAGGCAGATTGTGCGGTAAGCCGATATGTCATAGACCTTATACTTCAACTGTAGTAAACTTGTTATTCAAACTTGCAATAAAATGCTTTGGAAGCATATGGGAGACTTCTTCTCTTTTGATCCGTTTAGGTTTCACCTCTTCGTCTCCACTTTTGGAATAAAATACGTAATTTTCAACTGGATTTATACTTTGCATTCCATAATGAAAATATGCTTCCTGAAAATATATTTAAAACAATAATGAAAATAACTGAAAGTTTAAATCAAGCATGTAATCGCTTTTTAATTGCTTACAATTCAAAACAATAACAGATGTACAGTGTTGGCATACAAACTAAGGCTTCTAAGTTTATATTGTTTTTGTTTCCTGACTGGCAGAATATTTTGTCAGTTTGTATTGTCGGCATCCAATGTTTTGAAAGTTTTGCAGCTGATTTCAGTTTACAGAAAGCCGAAATTGGGTCTCGAAAAATTAAAGTGTATAGGCCAGGGGTGGGCAAAGTTGTTCAAAGAAAGAGCCGCTCGCGGATAAACCATAAACACCAGCGAACCCCAAAATCATTTGACATAACATAACAGCAATAAAAGCACAACGATTGTTTATCCGTATGAGTTTTGTACTTGACTCACTAATCTCTGAAAGTTTGGCCGATAAGTTGTTAATGCTGTGCGAATTAATTCTTCCAAGTGTTCATTAGTCAAGGTTGCACGATGTTTTGATTTTACAAAGTTGTAAATTCTTGTAAAAATGAATAAGTAAGTTCTGGTACTACTTCTAAGCTTCAACTAATCGCTGCTTACAGCGACTTTACTAAACTTCCAATTGTTGCTGACTGAACGCAAAATGAACCAGGAGAGGCACAATGTTGCTTTGCAAAGTCACAATTCCATTGTTTAACAATGGCTACAGTAAAAGAGAGACTCTTGTTTGATCTTTGTGTTGTATTCGACCAAACATTAGATTTTGAAGACAATGTAGGCTAAGTCACAAATTTTAATTTATACTAACCGATTTTTGCGCCCCTATCAATGTGGCGCCCATGGCTCGAGCCATACCTGCTATACCCTAGGTACGCCACTGCTTGGTTGACAGTCCGAGATAATATATTTATAAAGCATAATCTTAATTTTTTTGTAATATTACGATTCAATACAAGAGCCACAAGAAATATGTTGAAGAGCCGCATGCGGCTCGCGAGCCGCAGTTTGCCCACCGTTGGTATAGGCTCATTGTATGCTGCGTTATGTAATGTTTGTACAACATGAGCTACTTAATGCTGATTCTAGGTTAAATTTATTTTATTTGCGGAAAAACTTACTAGAGTAAACAAATATTGTATTGAAGTCGCCATTTGTTTCTCACGCCAACACGATACTTCGATCAACAGTAATAATGATAATGAAATAGTAATATTATTGTCAAAGTTATTACAATCACCTCTAGCTACATGCTACTGGTTGTGATTAATTCTTTGCTGTACTTACTAGTCCTATACGGAAAATTAAATTTTTCGATATTCCCAAAACGAAAACTGTTTGTTAACTGTAATCATACCAACGCGAGTACGGAATGCAAGCGTCTAATGCAATGGTTCCCAACCTTTTTGTTGCCACGAACCCCTTTAGACAAATTATTAATTCTGCGGACCCCTACCTAAATTTTGTCTGAAACTCAATTAACTTTGGTTGCACCGCATGCTTTCTATTACGTGATAAACGAGCCAACCTGATCTGACTGCAATCGACATGCGTTGTGGCAGATGTAGTTTAAGGTCAATGTACACACTGTAGGCAGCAGCATAGATTTATTTAAATGCATACCGGTACAGTTTATTCTCGCGGGCTTGAGCTTGACACATTTGCATTTAAAGAAAAAAATGAAAGTAAAAAGATCGCTTTTCGTTTTTTCTTCTTCTAAAATTCATCAAGGTAATCACGGACCCCCAAGGGGTCCGCGAACCCAAGGTTGGGAACCACTGGTCTAATGTGTCGAACAATATCGTCTTGTAAATGAACGCTAAACAACCAATGGATCGCGTTGTGCTTGCCTCTAACGGGAAAGCCCAATAGTCCTCCAAACCTTTGAAGATTTCTTCAAAGGAGTTGTTTTCTTCCTCCTGAATAAACAATATGCAAGTTTCAGAAATAAATTTTGATAATGTTAATACAAGTGAACGAAGGTATACCAAGGCTAGAGTACAGGCTACCCAAACAAGAAAATTCGTCATTTTTACATTGATTCAACGTCTGCGGACGTTGAATAAAGTGCAATGCTATCTGGCCAAAAAATTAAGATAGCTTAATTTCAACCGCATACATCAAAGGGGCTGATCCAGCATGTTGCCTTATGGAGGAGGGAAGTGATTTCAACGCAATACAATGATGTGTAGCCTATAGGTCTAAATTAATCCGTCCTGCAAATACACCATGAACATAGTTACTTTCTGTGTTTTAGGGAGCTATCCCCCCTTTTACTAGATCTGTATATATTCATTATTACATTAATATGATACACAAAGGAACAAAGCTTTCATGATCTCCCTTAAAATAAAAAAAATAAACATATAATATTTTATTTGACATTTTAATATGCAAATGAAAAGTCATAAATCAGGTATTTCACTTACTATCCACATATCAACCTTTGATTCTACAGCGTTAACGTCTTCAGTGTTCTCTTCTTCGGACACTTTGTCTTCAGGAACCTTTTTAGATCCGATGTAGACATAATAGTCGTGATCAAAAACTCTTCTTATCATTTCTCGAGCTTTTCTCCTTGCCTCTTTTTCGTCATCTGAAGCATCATTTGGGGCGCTTGAATAATACATTTGATGGATAATCTACAGTACAAAATCATGTTTTTCATTCAATTTCATTTGTGCTTGTCTTGTTTCATTGTATTGTATAATTCAATGCATTTACGTAAACAATAGATGTATTTTAACACTTGTAGATGTTGCTCCGAAAAATCCGACATTTATGGTGAGCTCTCAGACCGTCCGCGGCTCGGGTGACAAGGTTGGACCACCCTCCTGGCCTCCTTTATTTTATTCTTATAAGTTAAGAGTCCAGGTGCATAACGATCAAAATCCATTATTTGTGATTTTTAGATTTTACCATCTCCCGTTGTGTTAATATCGAAAGTTTTCTGTAGAAGCCTTTTTTTGCGGCAAAACGATCAATATCTCTCAAAATAAGGCTTTAAAATGACAGGGCTCAGCCACGAAACGATCAATCTCAAACTTAATTTTCAGTTTACTCGAAAAGTTGGTTTTGGTAGTTTGATCGTTTTGCACCTGGACTCTTCAAGTGTTAAAGGGATACCCTATTCTATTTTCTTGTAGGCTATTGGTTATTATCAGAGTTAAGTTAAACTTGAAATTAAAACTTTCTCTACAACCCTTTGAGGACCGTTGGTACATATGTGTACCATGAACTTTTTCCACAATGTCTAATCATTTTCTTGTAGTTATCAAAAAGTATTTGTCTTTAAACGTTTCTTAAATAGATAATCTATTTATAAATAATAAAAAATTGGAAATTGTATTTTGTTTTAGCTTTGCTTTAACTGGTTTTGTTTGGTGAATTGGTCAGGGTTTGAAGCAGTAAACTTTGAAAGATCAACAAGACAAGTAAAAAATAAAAAAAAATATATAATTTTGTTTTGGAAATTATGTGGAAATGAATGCCGCTTGCTTTTCAACGACATGCGTTCAGAATACTCAGAATTAAGTTTTTAAAGTCACTTTGTCAGCCTGAAGATAAGTATTTGTACTGCAAAGCAAACAAAGGTATCATAATATTACATTATCCGTGAGCTTTTTCAAAAGCTTCCATGTCGTTCACAGACTCATCTATTGTCAATTCTTTTTCATCTTTACCCTTCAGCTTCATGTGGTTATTCACCAACACCATAGCATCAGATATCCTGTTATACAAATATGCTGAAAATAATTCAATAAACAAGTTATGCTAGTCCTTCAGAGATAAATTAGAACTGTAGTGTAACTTTTTTATACCCAATATATGTGTCTTTGAAAGTTGCATGATTATAAACAGCGAGCTTTTGATAAATTGCTTTTGAATGGAAAGTAGCTTTTTTAGGTAATATAGTTTGTTAACTACTATTCATTGGCTATACAGCAGAGTAATTTTCTTGCTTAAGGAGATAGCAAGAAGATTTTTGGGAAATATCATAGTTGTTAAATTTGTAAACAGTTTGCAGATGAGGCCGCTCCAAGCTATTGAGTCATAACAATATGTTGATTTGGACTTTTGGAATTGATTTATTGCGTAAAAATTTTGGAATGAATTTATCAAATTTGTTAGTTAAGAATTTCTTCTTTTTGTTGAAAATTTAGAATTTTAAACAACGTACAAATCTGTTCATTACGCGCCTTTGCATGAAATATTAGGCTACCAGAAAGTGCATACCCAAGAGTTGGTGCTTGTTTTATACAACTGTAAACATCTTTGGAGACGAACTGGTATGACAACATTTTGTCAGCCAGTTCTAAACTTCATTTGTACGTCGAGAAATCATAATTCCAATAACCAGCTTTAAAGACTGCTTCATCTTATTGAGTTGTAACGCATGAGAATTCTGTCTGTTTGGCTAACGTATGAGAATTTCAGAATGTTCGTCGTGTGAGCCCTCGGGCAGAGGGTCTATCCTTTTACCACCCCAGATTCACGTTGATACGATACGTTACTATGCTGATGTTACACTGTTGTCAAAATTCAACCGGCTTACTTGGCAAAGAAACGGTATATGAACGCATGAATTGTTTTATGGTTTACTATTGATTCAAATACTGCTATTTCCTGTCGTTTGTGCTTGGCAACTACTGGATTTGTGCTTTTGTATGTTATTTTAGAAAACCCTTTCACTTTCTTCTGCTGCCGCAAATGTTGACAACAGATGGCAAGTCACAGTGTAATTTGTTTCCAATTCAATATATGATTTACAGTATATCCATATTGACAAAAGTCAGATTATTTTGTAGTCAAGCCTTCTGATAGGATAATGTCATATGTACATTGTACAGTAGTCTGCAAAAGTTACAAAAAAGCCGCCAAAATTTGATTTAAAAATAAAAACATTTTAAATGAACTTGTGTCGTATGTAGTCTCATTTATCATTTCATTTGTTTCCTTTATCATCGCGTAATTGAACTCCTACAAAATTTTGGCTTTAGCAACGAACGTACCATCACATGCGTTCCCTCTCTCCATATCCAAATTAATGAAAACCGTTCGATTAAAGGGGTATTAAAGGAAAAACCTGACTTGGCGATTTTCCACGTTCTTTGTGTTTAACATGCTACCATAAAACGATTTTCAATAAAATTTTGCCCCATTGCGGTCTGACCACCATTGTGCGCGTGCTTTTGTCAGAGCTTTCAAAACGAGATTGGCCTGAGCAACGAAGCGTGCGACTGTAAAGAACGTCATAAAGTCTAGCAATCAACCGATCACGCAATAATTGTTACTGCGGGCGATTTGACTGTAGGCTATGTATGTATTTACATCAAAACAGCACATTTTAACATCAAAACAGCAGACAGTTTGCTCAAAACATCAGATTGGTAACGTGGTTTTTGTTATTGCTGGACTTTATGACGTATTCTTGAGCTGTGTTTGAACGTTTTGGTCATTTTGAAAAAAATGAAAATAAATGAAACACTGGACTTTGGGCCTTGCCAGCGCCATTGAAAACAAATTTTTTTGGGTAATTGTTTTTGAAATGTATTCTTGAATGTTCAGTTTACTCATTTTAATGCTTAATTCCGGTTTGAAATTTTCCTTTAGTATGCCTTTAAAGACAGTTTGACACACAAAGTCTGCATCTCAAAACGCTACTGCAGTTAGTTAGCCATTCGGTTTAGAAAAACAAAATTTGATACATCAAACTAGTTGGCCCAAGGCATTCAACTACTGGCCTTTAGTGGCGCAAAGTTATCACTTACATGCACTCCACAACGTTGCTTATTTTGTGCTTGGAGGCTCGACGATACAAGATATCTCTAGTGTGGAACATCTCGTAGAGGTTACTGCATTCCTGTTGTGCGTTTAAACATAAACAGACAAATTTGTTGTGGCCACTCTAATAAGAAAGACTTCCCAAGTCAAGTTACACAATTTAACTATACAAGTTTAAAAAGACGTTTAGCTTACGTCAACAAACACTTTGTCGTAAGGATTCTTCAAAATATAACAAATTCTGAATGTGATTAAACACTTTAGACCAGGGGTTCTAAACCATGAATACACGCACCACTAAGGGGTGCGAGACCTGTGCCTAGGCGGTGTGGGGGTGCTGAGTTATCAAGATTTGTTATAATATGACGTAAGAAGCAAAGTTGTTTTAATCAGGTTTCAACAACATTTTCGAACTGTAAGCGACTATTACTTTTCAACCAATCCTAGGAGGGGGTGAGAGAATCGATTGGTAATTTCAAGGTGGTGCCGACAAGGCAGAAGGTTAAGAACCGCTGCTTTAGGCTATATTGGTCAGTTCGCAAAATAGCAAAAGCTTGTCAGTGGTCAGTATTTTACACTTTTTAGTTTTTATACTTTTTACTTCAGCAGCAAGCAGTCTAATAAGCACTCAGCACTTACCTTGTCTCTTACGCATATCAGATAGTCTACACTCCTCTTTTCTTCCTCATTCTTGCCATTAATTTCAGCGCAGTTGAGCACCTTCATGTTCTTCATAAATCGAACATGATCGAAGCTGTTTTCTATGCCCAGCTGGTGGCAGTCGCGGGCAAAGTAATCCCACTTGTCAACATCCACTCCATTCCGTTTGTTTGCAACGATCTGAAAGATGGGAAAGCTGGTTACAGGCATAAGTGATTTGCATGTGACGAAAGAAGAATATCAGTCTCTAAAGGCTAACTGCTTTATTGCAGACTTTGATCAACTGTAAACAGTTTTAAAATATTTGCCGCTTCATATCAGTAAACAGTAAACCCAATTTAATCGAAATGTGTGAAGTGCTCCGACGGACATATTGGATCAAGGTTTGATATTATTCTCTTTTACGAAATTTGAAACATTCGTAAAACTCGTTTTTAAGGCATACTAAATGAAATTTTCAAACGGGAATTAAGCATTAAAATGAGTAAACTGAACATTCAAGAATACATTTCAAAAAAAAGTACCGAATAGAATTTGTTTTCAATGGCGCTGGCAAAGCCCAAAGTCCAATGTTTCATTTATTTTCATTTTTTTTCAAAATGACCAAAAAGTGTAAACACAGCTTCAGAATACGTCATAAAAGACAGCAATAACAAAAGCCACGTTACAACATCTGATGTTTTAACATTAGATCTGAGGTTTTGAGCAAACTGATGTTTTGACGTTGAAATCTGATGTTTTGATGTACTTATTGTACATACATACATACATACATACATACATACATACATACATACATACATACATACATACATACATACATACATACATACATACATACATACATACATACATACATACATACATACATACATACATACATACATACATACATACATACATACATACATACATACATAGCCTACAGTTAAATCGCCGGCAGTAACAACTGTTGCGTGATCAGCTGATTGCTCGTCTTTTATTACGTAGACTGTACAGTCGCACGCTTCGCTGCTCAGGCCCATTCTGGTTTTGAAAGCTTTGACAAAAATACGCGCAGAATGCTGATCAGACCGCAATGGGGCAAAATTTTATTGAAAATCGTTTTATGGTAGCAAGTTAAACACAAAAACGTGGAAAATCGCCAAGTCAAGGTTTTCCTTTAGTACGGTATCCCTTTAAACTAAATCAAAAAACTGGACTTGAACTTGTCTGTAAAAAACATAAATCCTGTAGCTTACAATTGTAGCCAACACAAGACCTTGCAATAAATAATATTGAAAAGGCGTTTTAAAATCAAAATGGTTGAAACGCCTGCTCAACGTAATAAAAAACAAGAACCCAAAATGTAGATACTAAACTCATGTTTAGCAAACATTCAAAACCTATACTGCTTTTATTTTCAGTGTTATTTTTTAGAATATCTCAGAGTAGTATATTTTTTTAACATTTAATCAGCAACACGTACAATTTAGTTGCAGTACTTTTACAGCAATGTCAGCTATCTTTCATTTTCAAGGAATTAGAGCTCGAGATTAAGACAGCATGACTTAGCCTATACTATGCATTGTTTCACTAACTTAGAGAAAACAATTGCCAATAAATGCCATCATAAACCAATCCCTTTGTCAAGCATTTACCTCGTAGAGAAATCCCTTTTCTATATCCCGTCCCTTGTATCTCCAAATCTGCATACAAGACCAGATTTAAACTTACAGAGATTCTAAGCTGCAAATTTTGGAGTTGATTTTGTATTGGTTGATCTATTTTTGCTAATTTGCTAAAGAGTAAATTGTTTAAAATTTCAAATTATTTGGTTTTGACTTTTATTGTCTTGAAGTGATAACAATGATGAGCGAAAGTAAGCTTCGCTTGAGCATTAAACTTTTTAACAACCAAGTTGACCTATACCCTCTTTCCAACAAGCGTTTGTTCATCTTCTTGGAAATCAACTTCCGATATTCGTCCATTATTTATTTTCTGTAGATAATATAAACATGAAATATTTTATGATATTTTCATTAAAAAAACTCACACATATAATTACATGCTGCGCAATGTAATCACAGTTATTTCAGTGCAATTACAATATAGAGATACCAAGTCAACTATAGAATACTCTCATGTTTCTCAGCAGTCGATTGTAGCGCTCAGCCTTGTAGGCTACTGATAGCCGGGAAGAACGCTCCTTTCTTCACAGCCTACTCTCATGATGGTATTTCACTATGTGCCAAGCACCAAGGTACAGCAGCTTTACTCTCGAGCGGTGTCGAACCGCATAAGCAAACGTAAGCTCCGCCTTCGTCGAGATTTAGTAGTTCAATAAACTTTATTCAAGAATTTTGTCAAATTTTATCAGCCTGTAATTCCTAATTTGGACAACATTGATTTCTTCGCTTGAGCGTTCGGGGATCTATAAGATGTATCTTTTTACCAGCCTAATTGGAGATGTTTTTCTGACTATATTCATAGGCTGCTATAGAGAGCAGCCAGCATGTAGTCCTATCATAGCAGACACCTTCTACTAATAGACTAGGGAAGTTGAAGTTGTTGTGGCATAATGTGTGGTGTGTTTTTCAAAGCCAAACCCTTGTGAAAAAAATATCCCTCTAAATTGATTCTGTTTGAATAAGCTTAATTGAAGATGATCTAGCTGCTGATCGAAATCGATTTTTAACTGTTTATGATCGAACTTAGTGTGTGAAAATAAATTTCTTTGCATTACAAGACATGTAACCGAGTCTTTCATATCAAGCATTGTTGTGGGTTTGTCACCAGTCAGAAGATATTTCACTCCCTCTAATTTGGTGTTTGTTTCAACAAAAACTCTAAAGCAGTCTAACCATTAATGCGTTCTTGGCCCTGATGTGACGTGAAAAGTTCGAAACAGTCTAATTGTCTATTGTTGGTGGGTATCTGTCCATCTAGTCTAAAATGAGCTCTATCAATCAAACCTCATGCTAAGGAGTATTAGGATATATTGTGAGTTTTATTGCGCTTTGTAAGTTATTAACTGATTATGTTAGACAGGTCTACAAATTAATGGAATTAAACTTTTTTAATTCATTTTTAGTTACCTCCGTGTCTTCTTCTATCGGTCCATTGATCATTTCCTTTATAAAAATGACATTTCGATACTGAGTAATGTCAGTTCCATCTTCATCTGTATCAGTTCTCAAAAGTAACTTGAACTCCCTTTCTACTATTGGGTTGTCTTGAAGAAGTCGATCGAACATGGAGCAGGATCGCTCCTCGTGCTACAAACGTGGTGGTGTTTAATTGGTTTATTAGTTTAGCGTTATCAACAGAATGGAGAACTTCACCTCAACCTTTTTTTTAATGAATTTGAAAAACATTTACATTTAGCCAAAACCCAATATTTTTCTGAAAAACTACTTCACACTCAGAAAATGTATTAGTTCCATCAGCTAACGTACCTCAAAATTTTTGGTTGTTGAACTTTGGTTGTTCTTTTTAAGTTTGTTTATTTTTCTTAAAAAGACTTTATCAAACATGTGAGAATAGGTTCCATGACCTGTTGTGAAGAAAACGTGTAATAAAAAAACAAGTTTTCTTGCAGAATAAAAAGTTATTATCTTATGCAGAGACTCTAAAAACTCGGGCAAGCATGATCTTGTCTTTACGATTCATTGTATGCTATTTATTAAATTCATGTTTTAAATGTTAGTTTTTCTTAACTTAGGTTTAGTATATTCCAAGTTGAAGCTCACATCCCAATGAAAACTTGCAACTCTTTTTAAACTAATCAATGTTTCAAATATCAGTGTATTCGGTGGGATCAGCTTTGGCACGTTACACTTGTAAAGTTGCAGTGAATTTCTATTGGTTTGTTTTCCTTTAAACTTTACTTTGCATAGGTCAAAAATTACAATTCGGTCAAAAATTATTTTATGCTAATACACTAAAACACAATATAGCCTATGCTATATTTTAATACACGTTTATTAACTATATCATAGGTCAACTTTTAAAACATCATTTATAAATTGTTTAAAAAATACCAATGATTGTACCAATAAATTGTACCAATAAAAAATGCAATGATTGTAAGACTGTAAGATGACTGTAACTATGACTGTAACTGGCTGTAAGATGACAATGTTTGCAAGCCAAAGAAATGGATATTTAGGTTAAACTTGGTCAAAGGCTTACTAAATGTAAATTTGGCGATAGCAGTCGAAATGTACAGTAATCTCACATTTCAGAATCAATAATCATTTAATGTAATAATTTAGCTTGTTGTTTGTTGCTGCTGTTGCTGTTGTTTAAGCACTATCATTATTGTTTATGTAAGCTTTCTTTCTATTTTACCACCCAGTTGATGTTCAACAACCACATTAAAACGGCGTAGACCTACTTCCAAAGGAAACGCACATAGGCACACAAAACGACTGATGGCGAAGTGAAGAAATGTGTCACAGAATAAATAAATTAGATACTTGAAAAGACAGCTGGTGTAGTATACTAATAGACTAAAAGAACAAGAAAGCAAGATGACGCAAAGTGAGTGATGACAAAGGTGAAAGCGTAAAGCAAGTCCTCAAACCTAAATCATGACAAAGACCAGCCAACTCTACACATAAGATGTCTTCTTTAGAGATTTGAAGATCTGGTTGGTTAAATTGCAAACGACGAGCAAGCTGTCCAG
Organism: Aplidium turbinatum; assembly: GCF_918807975.1. Taxonomy (NCBI): domain Eukaryota; kingdom Metazoa; phylum Chordata; class Ascidiacea; order Aplousobranchia; family Polyclinidae; genus Aplidium; species Aplidium turbinatum. The sequence goes on from NC_137472.1 coordinate 56,328,254, forward strand.
CTAAATGACAAGTCCTTCAATGCAAAGTAATAGTCAGAGTTATTATTTGTATCGAGCCCTTCAAAACAAACGAAAAGAGATTCATGTCGTCTACCTCCACGTCGTATCCAAGCTTACGCCCGATGGCTAAAGATTTAGATTAAGTGGACAGGAAAGCAAAAAAAATCTTCAGGCATGCCACCTTCAAGCGTGCTTTTAAGTATCTTGCCAAAGACACAATCTCATGCTCTTGAGCGGTATCGAACCGGCGCCCTTTTGAGTGCCCAGCTTCGCATTCCTCGATTATGACGTGGTGAATCCGGGTAACTGGAAACTTTTCCGGTAATTGATGACCACAAAATAAGCCCACTACGCTGCAATGATACGGTTGGCCATCATTTGTTAAAAATCTTTTATGCAATCCAAACTACACAAGTCATGTAGAAAAGACTGCGTAGAAATCAGGTTACGAAAAAATGGTAAACGGGTCAGTTTTAACGTTCCGTTCACCAGCATGTGCTACTTCTAAGAACGTACTTTCACTTTAACCTTTAATTTGACATCTCCCGATGATTTTGGACTAAGTAATGACTTATATCGATTGCTGCCAGACAAAAGTACGCAGAGCATCAGCGAGCAAGCAGCTTGAAACAATATGACAGCAGGATGAGCGCAGTTTTGCTTTTAGACCATCTCGTCTCACAGCTTTAACAATCAACTTCTTGCAATGTTCACACACATATCATGTTTGTCTCTTTGTAAAGCTTTAGATTAAAGCAATTTTTAGATCCAGGGAGACGATTAGAATGACCCCCCCCCCTCACTAAAACACAGAAAATTAATTGTATTTCCGGTGTATTTGCGAGGGTGTATTCGTGTAGATATTTACACGTCATGGTATTTTTGTTGAAATTTTCACCGTGCCCTTGAGGCTAACTGTTGGATCCATCCCTGGCTGTGAAGACATTGGCTGTTGCACTGATGTCTTTTACAGAAATTAATCAATTTTTTTTTTATTCCATATCGTCAACGAAATTATTGGCCGCTGAAGAATAAGTAATAAGTAAATTTTGAAAAATGAAAACAAGACAATGAAAAAAAACAAGAGGTCATCAGGATAAAAGATACAATCAAAAACTAAAAAAAAGGCACTCACGCACTTGGGGGAAATGTGGTGTGAACATAAAGTGGGCTTCTAAATCAGCAACATTGCTTTGCATATCAAAAATTAACTAATAATTGTTTTATTCTGAGGTAAGAGATAAATTTTAAATTGAGATGCCCAAACTATGGATTAAGCGTGAATCGCGTCTTTCAAATCTATCACAAACTACGTGAAAGCTATAATTAGCTTTACACTCCCAACTATTATGCAATCACAATTCATTAATTGCAACTAGACATTCAATCTGAGACCAGCTTAAGTTGCCCCTGTTTATTTATAGAGCTTCGAGAAGCAATTTTTGCTCAGGAGATAAATCTGTTATGGCCTAAATATTTACCCAATTGAATGCTCAAATCTATTGTGAGAGGCTCCTGGATAAAGGAAGTAATTCCCTCCGAGTTGCTTGATGTTCCGCAGTCTTTGAAATTGAGGAGTGTTTATGAACTTCACCAACAAAGGATGGAGTTCGATGTGCTTGTGGACGGTATCGTTGAAACACTGCAACGTAAAATAAACTCGTCAATGGCACTTTCTACTCCACATTTGGCTTCCGTAAAGAGAGGGTCTGCATCAATTTATTCATAGTGGAAACTCGTTTTATCTACGAATGCAATAGTTCTTTGTGAGCTTAAATCTGACTGTTTTGCATCCTTGTAGTAATATTCCAGACAACAAAATTCGTCATTTTTGCATTGAATCAACGTCTGCAGACGTTGATTCAATGCAAAAATAGCGGATTTTGCTGTGTGGGTTTGACATAATTGTGAATTTCCGAATGTTTTTATTTGGCTTTAGTCTCCAGTTTGAGTTCAATGAAATATAAGTCTTAGTTTGACATCTCCAGTCAGAGTGTTCAATCAATCGTTTGTATCTTTGTTTTGTGAGTTCAAGTTATGCTAGAATTTCATGATTCTTTTAGTGTACTGTATTTCAAACTTGAATAGTCTACGGTACGCGTTTTTTTATTGTAGAAGATTAACACCTAATGTTGAGGCTCAAGTTATCAACTTGTTAGTGACGAGCCCTAGTAATTGATTCTTGTAATCAAGCGAATGACAATGAATTGGGACAGTAATTTCATAAGCAAAAAAAAGAACGCTTAATGTTAAATGCCGTTGCTTAGGAATTATGTTAACACCAATTGCCGCAGTATTAAAAGCTGTCTTTGAAATGTACACGTTGAGAGTTTTAACCAACGCTATATGATAGGCCTAATGCTCATTTTTGTTTAGAAATTTGGGTATTTAGTTTTGGCAGTAAGGTAGCGGGGAGAGGGGGATATTAAAGCTCAAAAATACAATATTAAGTTGAATAATACTTTGCAAATACGTAGATTTGTAAACTTTGTGGTATTTTTTTTGTATTTTGTCCAAAATTGATGATATTAAATGATATTTTGTCCACGTTCAATAAGTTATACTGAATAAATCTCAACTGAAAATGACCCTCGTTAACTTAAGCCTCTCCAAAACTGCAAAAATAAAGACTTTACTTTTCTGCATGACTTTTATTTTATATTTCTGCAACTTTTAACATAAATTTCAATCTGTTTCTTAATTATATTTTTGACTTATCTCGCATCAAGACAGTCTACGACCAGACTTTAAATTAAATTTTCAGGTTTTTATAATGTGGGATCCAAAGCTTAAACGTAAATCCTGCTCTGCATAGTGTGTATCTCCGTATTTGTCTTCAAATCTACCCTTACTTTGTAGCCTTCTCGTGGATAGCAATCCAGTCTACGACCTTCTCCACTGCAGCTTAGAACAGACTCCGTTTGTAGAGCTGAATTAGACAGCTCACAGCTCATGACAGACATCAATACTTCGAAATACAAGATTTAAAATAGAAGTTTTTGAATCGAATGCCAAGCAATTTGTAGCCTACATATAAATATTTGGTTAATTTTTTTGTTCTGTATTCTAGTACCGGTATTTAGCCTAAAAATCGTTAGAAAGAAGTTGTTTAAATCTTGCTTGTGTCTCGTCGATTCTGCTGTTACACTTCCTTTTCGGCATAAATAAATGAAAAAAAAATTAATAAGATGGAGAAAAGAGCGGAAATAAAACAAATCTAAAAAGTTAAAACTACGTTTTTGTTCTTTTTCTTTGTTCAGTAATGTTCAAGAAAATGCTCAAAATAAATGTTCAAATGAAAATGTTCAAGTAATCAGACAATTTTTGTTTAATTTTTTTATATAGCCTTCTGCGTAGCGATTCAAAGACACAATAACCGTAAGGCACAAATCGTTTAGGCCACTATAAAAATATCACATCACACCAACTGCACAACATGAAACGGTTTATTATGCCATATCGCTAGATGATTAAAGTCATAGATGTCGATCAGTATTTCAAAAAGGGAACCGAAAGTAAGCGCTCATGTTCTTTTCAAGAAGTATCACAATGAGAAACTTGCCACGTCCCAGAATGCTATTCCCTAGTGCAGTGGTTCCCAAACTGTGGGCCATGGCCCACTAGTGCGCCACGAAGACGGTTTCAGTGAGCCACAGAGTTATTTGTAATTGAACTTATACTGTTCCTGTATTGTTAACAATTTCTAGATTTTTTACCGAAAAATTTTAACTGCCATTCTTAAAACTGTCTGCCACGGGGAAGAATTGTTACGTAACAATGAGTTTTTAAGCTTGCATGTGCCAGAAATCGTACTTAAAAACAAGCGTTCTTTATGTCGTGGACTGATAGTTGTGACTTGTGAGGTGCAGAGTGAAGAAGAGATTGAATAAAAATTTGCAAATCGAGACATGCTAAACTAAATTACTAAATACTAAATTATTCAATGGCAAACAAAAGAAAGTATGATGATAGTTACGCTAAATTTGGATTTACTTCGTTAAATGATCATGGAGTCGAAAAGGGACAGTGCGTAGTATGCTACCGCGTCTTAAGCAATGAGTCATTGAGACCGAGTAAATTGAGAAATCACCTGGAAAAAAATCATCATGAGTTGAAGAATAAAAGCATTGAGTATTTTAAACGACTAGAATCTAGCTGTAAACGTCAACGACTTGACAAAACTGGAAACTTTCAACAAACTGATCAGAAACTTACAGAAGCATCTTTCGTTGTTAGCCAAATTATAGCTAAGCAGAAAAAAGCTCATAATATCGCTGAAACTGTTGTTAAACCGTCTGCACTGGCCATGACGAGAATTGTCCTGGGTGATAAACATGAGAAAAGTCTCAAAGCTATTTCTTTATCCAATAACACAGTAAAGAGACGAATTGCAGCAATGTCAGAAGACATTAAGGAACAAGTAATAACTGAAATAAATAAATCTGCTTTTGGTCTATTCGCCATCCAGCTGGATGAGTCTGTCGATGTATCTTCAGTTTCTCAACTTATGGTTTTCGTTCGCTATGCAGTTGACACTGTAAAGGAAGAATTACTCTTCTGCTGTGCTTTGAACACCAGCACAAAAGCATCAGATGTAATGGAAAAAGTCAACCATTTTTTTAATGAAAACGGAATATCCTGGGACAATCTGTGTGGCGTGTGCACTGACGGTGCACCTGCGATGCTTGGTTCCAAAAGTGGATTTAAGGCACTTGTGCAAAGAAAGGCTACTGGCGTTATGTTTACTCATTGCTTCATTCACCTGGAAGCTCTGGCTTCTAAAACTTTACCAAGTGGTCTCCAAGATGTGCTTAACGTTATTATTAAAATAGTAAATTTTGTGAAGAGCAGCGCTTTGCACACTCGTCTATTCAGAAAACTTTGTGAAGACATGGAATCTGATCATAAAAACCTTTTGTTTTACACAAAAGTTCGGTGGCTCTCTAAAGGGAACGTTTTATGCAGAGTGTTTGAGCTCCGCGATGAGTTGGAAATCTATTTAACTGATGTAAAACCTGAGTTAGCATTTCGCTTTACCAATGCAAAATTTATTGCTTGTTTGGCATACTTGGTAGATATTTTTCATTCTTTAAACACCCTTAACCTGAAAATGCAAGGAAAAGAAAAAAACATTATTCAGAACATGGACTTGATTAATGCGTTTGTTGAAAAATTGGCAAACTGGAGACGAAAAGCTCAAAACGGCAGTTTTGCCATGTTTAACAACCTGTCTGATATTTACGAGTTAAACGATGAACTAAAGACCAATATTGTTCAACATCTGAAAGAGCTGGAAAGCGAATTCAAGTCATATTTTCCTGAAGTTAGTGCTGATGACCTATCACTTGCAAGAAATCCGTTTCGACTTTCCCCTGAAAATGTGGAAGATGAATTGCAAGACCAATTGATTGAATTGAAAAACAACTCCAGTTGCCGAGATCTATTCGAAACTTTGCCACTCACGAAATTCTGGCTAAGCATGGCATCATCATATCCAGAAATAAGCAAAACTGTACTTAAACAGTTATTGCCTTTCACTTCTACATGGTTATGTGAATCTGTCTTTTCAGCGCTAGTATGTATGAAGTCCAAGCAACGCAACCGCCTTGAAGTTGAACATGACATTCGCTGTGCTCTTTCGACAACTGAGCCAAGAATTTCTAAGCTTGTTGTTAAAGCGCAAGAGCACCATTCCCATTAAAAAGTAAATTGCAAAAAGCCATTTTGTTTGTTTTTGTGTTACATGTCATATAGTACAGTAATTAGGTAGTAGAACTTGGCCGATTAGCGTAGTGGTAAGAAATATCGCTATCTGTGCTGGAGGTCTGGGCTTTGATCCTCGGGCCAGTCAAATCAGGCACAGCGTCACCACTTAGAAAATTGCTAGAGCCTATAGTGCTCGCCCATATACAAGTGTAGGCCTATAAAATATTTTGGGTGGGCCACGAACTTTATTTGAATCAAAACTTAGGCCACGGAGTAAAAAAGTTTGGGAACCACTGCCCCAGTGGGAAAGCTCGAGAATATACAAACCGTATTAGCCTACTAATGCATATAGCATCACTCAATTAACTTACAGCAGAAACCTATGCAAACTCTTAAAAATGTCAATTGTTTTATTTGTAGCATGATTGCGATGACGCAACCTAATACTGAATTTGAAACATTGAAACTGAAAGCAAAAATCCCAAGTTCATGCATACCACAACAGCTCATTGATATTTGGTGAATCTTTGATTGATGGAAACTGATATTTTTTAAACTTAAAGCAAATACACGCATAGCCTACCAGAAAATGTGAAATGTTAGTACGAAAAACAATTCAGTAGGCCTAACCTATAATGAATTTGGTGGCTCTATCAGTGTACATTCTGTCCGTGTACAAGTTATTAATTTCTAAGACAAACGCAAATTTTAAAGTACTTTAGAGTTTTAATTTTTACGGGTGCCAAATATGTGCTTATTTAAATTCTTTCATATGGCAACAAAGTAATTAACTGAATCTTGACCAGGGGCATTGAAAACATATTCAGGTTCGGTACAAATGAGAACCCATGGTGAGAAACTTGGTCGTTAAAATTATAGAAAGTTGTTTCAAATTGTCTGGACAAGACACCGCTAAAAATGAACCGTGGAAAAAGTTAATGCAACGGTTTCTTCAAAACTTGAAGGGCGCTTTTGAATGGTTTCGGGCCCCTCAAGTTATCTTTGGCCCGGCCCAAAAGTACCCCTGGACTGCTCTGTCAACGCTACTGGTTATGAGCACACATTTCAACAAACAATTAAAAATTTACAACAATTTAATCAAATCAAAGAATGGTTTTATACGAAATGCTACACTTAATTAAAGCTGTCTGTCACTTCAGAAGAGCAACCTTAAAACTTTAGTAAGCGCAACTCAGTTTTTTTAACAATTATGTGCGGTCTTGTGAGCTTGAGCTAAGAAGACGTTTGATAAACCATCATCATCATCATTATTATTATTCATTCACTGAAAATCATTACAAATCTTTAGTATTGCATGGGTTGGAGTGCTTTGTTAATTAAACGCACAAATATTCAGTTAAATAAAAAAGCAACACAATAGAATGATAGTACTAAATAGATAAATTTATACAAGTGCATTGTGCTTATATCAAATATACATTACAGCAAATATAATAAAGTGCGCTCATAAACTAATTAAGTGCAGGTACATAGTCAGTGCTGTGTTAAACCTTTTGTGGGCCCCGGGGCCAGAATAATTTTGGGCCCCCTATCGTCAAGCAGACCTATAGTATTGTGTATATTTTTACTGCACCGATATGGAAATGTGGTTCACTTCAATAAACTTTCTCACCAGTTTAGAAAACAACACAAATGTAAGTAAACACAAACACAGGTCTACCATTTCTTAGCTACACCTTTGCTCGGAATGAAAGCCAAAAGTGTTAAAAATTTCTAATAAATAAACACTGGAAATAGAGTATGGTCACGACGCGTAAATACCACGGTACCGCGCGGAATTTTGACTGTTTGAACTTTGCGTCGCGGTACCGTGATAAAATCTGAGAATAAAACCAAAACTGAAGAAATTATTAATTTTCATTCAGATTTGGTCATTTGGTCTGGTAACATTATTGTTTTTCACCATTTTTATGGTTTATCTGGCAACACTACTTGTTCAGTCAACCATTGTAAAAACACTGTGATTGTGATTGTAAAGTTTAATTTGTAAACAAAAGCAGTGTCAAGAGTTTTGAGAATGTGTCAAGAGTTTTTAAATGATGCTTTAAAAAAATGGCCAAATGTTTCAAACATATCGGTAAACACATAAAAAATACCCTATCAATATTTCCTTTGATTTTGAAATGGGCCCAACTACAGCAATTACACTTCAACTTCTCCATTGTTTCTGCACAGAATCTTCACCAAGTGAAATTTTTACGTATGATGCTTCTAATCAGTATGCTTAAGCATGTAATCATAATCGAAGTTTTACCACAAAAGTAAATAACCAAAATAATTAAAACGGGTGTGCAAAAACACTTTGTGGCAATTGGGCCCTTCTTGGATTCACATATTCAATTGCATCCCAGTGCCTGTTATATGTTAAATACACTTCTGCAGATCATGATACTAGCTTTGTCGCATTTTAACTTTCTTGATAGTAATGGTGTTTTTAGAGATGTTTCAGTGTAGTAAAGGGGCCAAATTTGAGATGTTTTAGTATAATTAGACCTAAATCGTCCTAATTAACAAGTAGCCTACACGCAGTAAACTTTAGCAACTCAAAAAAAACTTTACTGAAGCGCGAAAGTCTATTATTTGTGGGCCCCCTGAGATGGTGGGCCCGGGGGCCGGGCCCCCCTTGGCCCCCCCCTTAACACAGCACTGTACATAGTACAATACCAAGTTGGAAACAGTTCGTTTTCTAATTTAATCTTTTGCATATATAGACTACTTGAAGCAGCTTAACTATAACCAGCAGTAGGCTACTCAATTAGGTTAAATTTAGGTTCACTTAGGAATTTGTTTTTAGTAACGTTACTTCTCAATTTTTATACCGTATTTGATTCTCAGCATTTTTGTATTTTTTCTTTATCATTTTCAGTAGATTGATTCGTAGTTATATTTTGTATATTTAAATCAGAAACAATGATAATAATCAAGCCAAATAAATCTCTTTTAATAAATCACAGTCAAAAAAATGCAAACTTTTTCTGATAAATGTTGTATATTATGCATATTTCAATGTTGTAACTTTATATGTTTTCCTTTAACCCATCCACTTGTCGAATGTCTGTTTGACTTCTTCAACTTTGTCTTTGTCCATCGACTTGCAATAAACCTGCAGCTCCACATCCTGCAATTTGAAATAAACGTGTTTTGTTGGTTATTGATTGTGTAAAAAAAATTAAAATTTTAAAAGTTCTTACTTCTTGAAAACTCAAACAGTAGCGGATTTAGAAAATGAACTTGGGAGTGCACCACATTTAATTGCTTTGCACAAAATGATTGGCTTAGTGGTTAGTGCGTCCGCCTCTGAATCAGTAGGCAGGGATTCGATACCTTCTCTGGTCATATCCAGGATTTTTTTTAAAGTAGCACTGAATCTTGCTCGCTACTTGGCACTCAACAGAACCCGTATAGCATCAAGCTGAAACAGGCCATTTATATTTAGACTTGTGAAGCAATGATAACGACCATGCGGCTAAATACAAAATATTAAAAAGTGTTAATGGATACACGGTGCTTAAATTAACTATGCTTGTATTGATAAATTCACTATGCACAATTGATTATAGGTTGCAGAAATGTGGTTCGACGCATCCTCACTAAGCCATGGTTCGAATGCGAACCTTTACAATCTCAAAATTTCATTGTTCATCAAAATTTCAATATACTCGTAATAAGCTTAGATTGATTAATAATTACAGCGGCTAAATATCAAATAAAATTTAATAAGGTTAAACTGGCCAGGAAATGCTGTGGCAACATGTGGGAGATATCTTTTCTTTTCATTCTTTTTGGTTCTGGTAGTGTACCCGGTTTTGTTTTGGAAAAAAATAAGTAGTCATCCACAGGATTTCTAGTCTTCTTTCCATAGTGAAACTCTGCCCTCTAAAAAAGTAAATAAAGCACCTGACTAGCATAATTTCTCTACATTTCCATTCGACAGCACTATCAGTTAAAGCCTGGTGATTTAAAATATTTACCAATCAATCAACATTATTTTGCACAGAAATTATGACAGGCTAAAGAATATGTTTTTTTTTAAAGACTTTTCTAGAGCAAGCATTTGGATATTTGCCGTTTGAATCACTCTGTGCTTACCTTTAGTGAGAAAACCAAGTGGTCTTCTAAATCTTTAAACTTTTGTCGAAACTTTGCTTCCTCGTCTTTCTAAGCAATCGAACAAAGGAAATTATAATTTTATAATAATTTTAGTAGTGTATTTATAACATTATAAATTATAACATTTTATTCATAAAAATCACAAACCGAAATGCACTCAATAGAATGCAGACAAAAATGAAAATTCTATAAACAATTAAAAGAGAAAAACTAACGTATTTTGGCCCCATAATTTGAAATAATACTATTCAAAGACAACTATTAATAAAGAACATAAACAGAAAACAAAATAGAAGCAGAATACCAAAAATCTGGATTAATAATATTATAGACTGGAGAGGATTTAACGACAGATTGCAACTGAAAAACCTCACAACAGAAAAACTTGGCGTTTTATTGCCTCCAACCCTCGACGAGAGGAAAAACTTGATGGTAATTTATAGCAATTTAAAAACCGGATGTTTGTAAATCTGTGAATTATTCTCCTTCAAGTCATATTGAATATGGAAATCTTTTCGTATTCAGTAGTGATTATTTTATAAATAAAAAGGTTTCTAAAAATTCATTAATCAAATCATGTATGTTTGACTACTCCGCTCCAATATGTACAACTGGAAAATGATTCCATCTGCGAGTGTGGCAAAGACGAACAAACTACAAACCACACCATCTGCAACTGCGCCCTCTACCATCAGACAAATGATGTGCGCGATGACAAATCAATTCAATGGCTTCTCTATACCTTCCCAAACAGTGGCGGCTCGTCTATAGAAACTGCAGAACTGCAGCACCCCCTGCACATTTCAGAATTTTATTTTTTTTATTAATTTCACGTTTTTTTTTTCAGTTTCTCTATAGATCCTACCGACTAGAAGTTTCATAATGTCTGAATTTTAAAAAGTATTATGATTTTTCAAGTTTTATATTTGGAAGCTTTGAACTGCAAGCTCTGCAGTTGCGATCTTATAAAAGAAGAACAAAGAAGAATCGTGACGTCTATTTGGCTGAGGTTGCTTTAAAATTCCACGATTCCAAACTGCAAATTTTGCAGTTGCTGGTCAGGCTGGCTATTGTTGCAAGTATACTTCATCGTTTTCAAGCACAATGTTAGGTGACTGCGACTGATGCTGTTACATGGTTAGACTAATATGCTTTGCTTTCTGGACAAAAAGATAAAGCTTAGACTAGGTTATCTTGATTGAGCTTAGACTAGGTTATCATTATTGTTCTTACCGGCACTTAATTAAATTTAAGCTAGGTTCTTTGTTTACTTGCGATAATAAGTTAAGGTCAAAGATCTAGGGGTGTAACTGTAAGAACAACGCAACTTCTTAATTGGCTAGATTTTTTATCAGCATTTTGCTGAGCAGGGTCTGCCATATTTACATTAATTCCACATCGCATTGTTATTTTCAGGCTGTGTGTTGATGGTTTATAAGTGCTAGTCTAGTTGTGCAGCAAGTTGATGACTGGTAGAAGGATAGGTTATGACATGGGAGGCTGCAACGTGGTGCTGTCAATGTGAACTTTCATATACGAACAGTTAACAAAGTTCATGAACATTTGGAACCCTTAAAATCCTGCCAGTCTACATCAACTACTGATCATACCATTTCAAAAGCAACAGGTATTTTGCATTACCTTACCAACAAAAAATTCCTCTTTTGATTGCAGCTTTTTTCTCAAATAATGCCTCATGTTGAAGTGATTTTCAACCAAATGCAATCTCGAGATATTGATGTGTTCAAAGTACATGAATATATAGGCAATTTCAAAAGTGCAATTTCCGTGATAAGAAACTCAAAAGTACCGTACTGTGAGAATTCTTCAAAAACACTTATGGCTGAAGCGAAGGAGGTGTGTGACTGCATGTGTTGACATAATGGCTAGATATTTCTTCACCGAACAATTAGTACCTGCAAAATTGTTCAACAAGAGAAGCTTCAATAGCTTTAAGAATATAGTGACCATACATGAGGTGGCAGTAACTGTTGAAGCATATCCTTTCATAGAAAAATAAAAGTTTGAAACTGAACTTGCAGTATTCTACAGCAGATTGGACATGCATGAATATTTCGCGTTATTTGAATTGATGACATTTATTCAGAAAAGTAATTTAAATGATGCTTTCAGTGAAATTTCCAAACTGTTAAAAATCCTCCTAATTATTCCTATGACCACAGCAGAGCCTGAACGCTTCTTTTCAACATTAAAAAGAATCAAAACTTTTCTGAGGAGTACCATCAATCAAGAAAGGCTCCAATCACTAAATGCTCTTGCCGTCATTTCAACAGAGAAAAAAATCTTCGTCACCCAGACATTAACGACAAAGTCATCTTTTTGCTCAAAAGAAAACAAGAAGAATGGATTTTGTCTATAAATAAGCTTGGTTCCAGTTGACATGGAGCAGTTTATTTGTAAGTAACTTATGTTTTGTACCTTATCCCACTGTTTACCTTTGTATCCACCCTAGTTATAGCCTGCATAGTGCATGTGCAGCATGCACTGTAGGAACTTTGTGTCTTTTGTTTATTTGTTATTCATAGTAATAAAATAACCCATCATAAAATAATTTGTCAGACAAACCACAAGAAATCTTGTATTTCAGCGAAAGAAAAACTTTCCTGGATCATCCATGGCCTTGACTGAGTCCCTCACTAAACGGAGAGTTTAACTCGTCAATGATGCAAAACACCAATTTGGGAAAAGAAATGTTTGAACAATCAATGGCAACAGTTTTGTATTTATTTATTCACAGATACACATAATCAAATCTTCAGAAGACATCCTAAAGTTAAGTACCGTACTGATTAATTAATCTTTTTATGTTTTGGGTTAGGCCTATAATAGCCTATGCCTGTCTAATTTGTTAAAACTGGTAACTATTTACAAAACAATGCTTATATATATATATATGTATATTATATATATATATATAATATATATAACTGCAGACAGTGCACACCGTTTCGACCTCCCGGTCTCATCAGTGCAGTAGTTAGTGTTAAACTGTTTTATTTGCATCGACAGCGCACGGGTACAAATAATTGACACGGCGAGAGAGCACAAACAAACATAGCCAGGTCGAAGACTTTCAGAAACCGGCCTGCCACACCCCGCGGCGGCGGGGAGCGGCGTGATTTATGGGGTGACGATGCACCCGGAGGGTTAAGTCCACCAGCTTAGGTCGCGAGGGCCAGGCTGGGGAGTCGAGGTACCTGTGGAGGGAGAGTGTGGATCGAAAAACTATATGGCCCGTCCGCAAATTTAGAATGGCGGAGCGGGCCAGGGAGACAGGCTCTTTCTGCATAGCCCAGAAAGAAGCCCTGCGACGAACCGGGCGACCCGTCGTGTGTGGACGCTGGAACCGGCAGTAATTGACCGCCGGGCAGCGCCCACGTCTGGAATAATGGCCATGAAGATATATATATCTCCATGTGACATTTTCCCATTTGTGGTACCTAATCAGTAAACAAAAATGGTACTACTGCCAACCTTGCCAAAGTGCTCAAACTGCAAGCAGTGAGCTTTGCGCAATGCATAGCAAGGTGCCTCCAGTAAAGTGCTCAATTGGCGTAAACCTCAATTGGCGTAAACCAAGAGCTATATATATATATTCAAGCTATATATATATATATATATATATATATATATATATATATATATATATATATGACGCTCTTGGTTTACGCCAATTGAGCACTTTACTGGAGGCACCTTGCTATGCATTGCGCAAAGCTCACTGCTTGCAGTTTGAGCACTTTGGCAAGGTTGGCAGTAGTACCATTTTTGGTCACTGATTAGGTACCACAAATGGGAAAATGTCACATGGAGGTATATATATATCTCCATGGCCATTATTCCAAGATGCAGCCTCAAAACTTCTCCCTCAAAACTTCTCCCCCAATTTTCTATTTTTACCGGTAATGCAGCCTATCAGTGCCTCTGGTTTCGATCGCTAGCCTCCCCGACCCAGCTGGGCGAACCTGCCTCAACGTCTGGCCAGTGCACATCCGTGCTCGCCGAATGAAAGCTTACTCTTCTCCAGTGAGTATTAATTACACTCCCACCTATAGGCTACACTCCCACCTATAGGTTCCCACCTATAGGCTATATATATATTTTTTTGATTACAGTATATTGATTCATCGAGCCTCTGCTCCACATTTTTATTGAATATTCGTCTGCCACGAGAGCCAAATTATCCTTAAATGGTTAGACTCTCTTCCTCGTGGGAGACCCCAATTTTATCCGCTCTGCCTACTGGCAGACCGGGTATAAGAGTCAAAGTACCTGCGCGAGGACGCGTGAAGGAGACGTGGGCGCTGCCCGGCGGTCAATTACTGCCGGTTCCAGCGTCCACACACGACGGGTCGCCCGGTTCGTCGCAGGGCTTCTTTCTGGGCTATGCAGAAAGAGCCTGTCTCCCTGGCCCGCTCCGCCATTCTAAATTTGCGGACGGGCCATATAGTTTTTCGATCCACACTCTCCCTCCACAGGTACCTCGACTCCCCAGCCTGGCCCTCGCGACCTAAGCTGGTGGACTTAACCCTCCGGGTGCATCGTCACCCCATAAATCACGCCGCTCCCCGCCGCCGCGGGGTGTGGCAGGCCGGTTTCTGAAAGTCTTCGACCTGGCTATGTTTGTTTGTGCTCTCTCGCCGTGTCAATTATTTGTACCCGTGCGCTGTTGATGCAAATAAAACAGTTTAACACTAACTACTGCACTGATGAGACCGGGAGGTCGAAACGGTGTGCACTGTCTGCAGTTATTGACGCTCTTGGTTTACGCCAATTGAGCACTTTACTGGAGGCACCTTGCTATGCATTGCGCAAAGCTCACTGCTTGCAGTTTGAGCACTTTGGCAAGGTTGGCAGTAGTACCATTTTTGGTCACTGATTAGGTACCACAAATGGGAAAATGTCACATGGAGGTATATATATGTCCATGGCCATTATTCCAGTGGGGGTGTGGCAGGCCGGTTTCTGAAAGTCTTCGACCTGGCTATGTTTGTTTGTGCTCTCTCGCCGTGTCAATTATTTGTACCCGTGCGCTGTCGATGCAAATAAAACAGTTTAACACTCTAACTACTGCACTGATGAGACCGGGAGGTCGAAACGGTGTGCACTGTCTGCAGTTATGTATATTATATATATGATATTGCAAATAATTTTAACCAATGTATATTGTATAGGCTAGATTGTCATTCTCCTGTTGGACACTGCCTTTTTACTTGTAAATTAGGAGAAAAAGTCTACTTTAAAATCATCGTATTTTTTGTCCCAACAATGATAGTTGTAGCAAGATCCCGATATCAATTGAATTGAGCAATTGTCCAAACTGGAAATTGGTCTTTTCGTGTTTAAATTTCACAACAATTTACTACCAGATTGCTTCTCCAACCGTTTTAAATGTGTCAAAGAGGTTCACAGCCTGTGTACAAGAAACCATGATAATGATTTTCTAAACATTCTATACTTCTCAAAAACGCTTGTAACTCAGCATTCAATAGAATTCCCAGGTGCGAAAACGTGGAACGAATTTCCTTCTTCAATTAGAAAGAGTGATACAAACTCACTTTTTGTCCACAATCTAAAACAACATTTAAGCAAACAAAACGGATACGCAATAGAAAGACAACATAGAAAGGCTGTTTTGCATTCTTATCAAGATTCCAGTTGAAATGCGAAATACTTTGCAAAAGATTAGGCCTACCTAACAATAATGTCGACTGCTTGTGCTGTACCGTACTTTTATGTTTGTAGATATTAACAGCAAACGCAACACTCCATAACCAACACGACACTAAAGGAGATGAGAGCTTCATCAGGACATCATCATCTTATCTACCAGCAGCTCGTCCATTCCATCACCCACCAGGACAAGAAACAATAACTTAAACTGGATCTCAAACCTCAATCGTCGTAGGTTACTGTGTGATGTGCAGTCTGACCATAGAAAGAGCTCAACACCTGCTCTCCTGGGCCACATCAAACGAGCTTGTGCCTGAGGATGGATTTTTTTTTATGTTCAGTTTTCTTTCTCCATCCTATTATTATTATGATTACTGCTCAGTGCTCATCCACATCAATCTTGGAACTGACAAATTCAATCCACAACACTTTTCATTAGGCTGTCATTCATACTACATTGGTGCTTGTTTTTGTTTTATTTTTTGCTATTTGTTTTTTGGGTTTTGTGGCTGTGCTAACTACTGACATGTAGCCTAGCCTACTACATGATTTTCTATTCAGGAACGTTTTAAACCAGGGGTGTGCAATCTTTATTACAGGAGGGCCAGATATAAATAACTGGGTGAAACCGCGGGCCGCACGTTTATTTAACATATGATTTCTAGTAGTTGCAGGCACAAAAGCATTTTTTTTGTTAGTCATGTTATTCTTATGGCATTATTAGGGGTTATCTCTTTGCAGAAATAATCAGTCAAGACGCATAAATTTCTGAATAAAACTGCTATTCAAATTTATTGTCACACCAACTTTATACGAGTTCAGTGAGAAATTTGCAGCTGGCTTCTTTTCTCGACGACTTTTTCCCAATTTACTTTAATGGAAGTGCTCGCAATTGGAAGTCCATTTTCAAGTGTTCGTCTGTCAGAACCGATCGATAAGGAGATTTCATGACGCCTATTTTAGAAAAAAATTGTTTGCACAAATACGTTGAGCCAAAAAGAGCCATTTTTGAAGTCATGAGTTTTTTCAAATGTGGAAAGTCATCTTGGTTGAAATGTTTTCGGTAAAAATCGCCAAGATTCATTTCTAAATAGCCTAGGCTACTTTGCTTTCAAATCCGTTTTCTCTTGAAGATCGATCAGTTCAAGTTGGATATCAGCTGGTGCTTTGTCAATGTCTGTTGAATGGCGAAGAGAATATACCAAACAAATGTTCATGAGATTTGAAGTCCTTAAAACGAGCCAAAAATTCATACAACAATTTTTCAAGTTGGTCTGCAAATTCAGTTTTCTTCTGAGGATGCATTCCATATAGTCTCTCAAAGTTGAAAAGTGGAAAAGATTTTCTGTCTGTTTGTGAGCTTTCCAAAGTCGTAATTTGTTCATAAAGCCTTTTATGTGACCATACATTTTTACGTTCCAAATGATTAAATACAATGGATTTGCGGTGGCCGGTGGGAGATTTCTAAAATGGTTAGGCTATAACCATGGCCACCTGGAGATCCGGCCTGATTTGTCACATTTTGCAGATTTTGATTACGGCTACTGCTAGTGCTTGACTGATATTTTTTGAGATGTTTTTACTTTTTGCGGGTTTTTAATGACATAAAACTTTTTTGTTGCCTTGGGAAAGCAGCAGCAAATGAAAAAAAGTAAGTTGTAAAACGCTAAATCAGACTGTTATTGAAAAATTAACAGTCTGACTAAAATCTTCGAAATCAAATTTTCTTTGTTTTTCAACACGTGAGGATGTTAAAACCTATTGTGTCATCTGGGAAAAAAAGAAAAGAACGCGTAAAAATCAAATTTTTAGAAAAATTTATTTAAACGTTCGCCCAAAGTTAGAAAAACCTGGAAATTTCTGCAAAATGTGACAAATCAGGCCGTATCTTTAGGTGGCCATGGGCTAACAGAATTTGTTAGCCTAACCTTCTGTTAGCCTAACCATTTGGACGACCAGGGATGGACGACAAGTGGCTCCTCGTGCCCCCTCCTGTGAGTAACATCTGCACCCAAGCAGATGCCAAACGAAACTTGTCAACCAAGAGCCTCCACCCGGACGGCACAGCTGCAAGGGGCAATGGACAAGTTCAGACGCCCCACCATTCTGCAGATCAACATAGAAGGCTACACAACAAGCAAGATCAAAGTTGTGGAGCAGCTTGCCCATACCAACCGGGCACTCGTCATCCTCCTCCAAGAGACCCACTGCACCTCTGCAGATAGGCTAGCTATTCCCAACTACACGCTAGCCGGGTCTATTTTAAGCAGGAAGCACGGCATCGCCACGTTTGTGCATGAGAGCCTGAAGTGGACCTTTGTCGACCAATCTCCAGCTGATGCCGAGATTGAGTGGGTGTGCATTTGTATCTCAGACTACAACATCGTCAACATCTACAAGCCCCCACCCTCACGATTGTTGCCACTATCCTTCCCAACGTTCTCCTCCCCCAGTCTCTACGCTGGCGATTTCAACTGCCAGCACATCGACTGGGGCTACAACAACACAAGCAGCGACGGAGAATTGCTGGCTGACTGGGCCTCTACAAACCATCTTGCCCTCCTATTTAACCCAAAGGAACCAGCCAGTTTCCACTCCGGCCGCTGGGGAACAGGGACAAACCCTGACTTGGCCTTCGCGAGTGTCGACAGCTCTCTTCCAGACAGACGTGTGCTTGAGAAGTTCCCGCGGTCCCAACACCGGACGTCTCTCATCATCGCCCCAAAACTTGTGGCTCCTGTCCCAAGTTCATCGGTGAAGTGATGCAACTTCCAAAAAGCCGATTGGAATCAATACAGCCTCCTGACCAATGAGTCTGCTGCAAAGTTACCATCGACTGAAACATGCAACGCAGACGAGGCATACCAGGACTTCTGCAATGCCATAATAACTGCTGCAAAGGCCACGATACAACGTGGCCATCGAACCAGCTACACACCATGCTGGGACTCTGAGTGTGAAGCTCTCTATCGCTCCTACCTAGCCGCCACAAGTGGTGCTGCTTCTAACACCGCCGCCATCAGACTACTTGAGCGGCTGGATGCAAAGAAGCTTGAGCGATGGAACGAAGCTGTCTAAACCATCGATTTTTAAAGCATGGAGCATTATCAACAACCTCACTGGGCGCTCAGCGAACTCCCCTCGTCACTGCCCCGTTTCTGCTAACGCCATCGCTTCCCAGCTAGTGCAGAACGGGGTCCACAAGACAAAGGACCGCAAGGCATCCCGCCTTGTTGCCAAGGAAGTATCTACCCTGTGGCGTGCGGAAGCATCACAAGAAGAAACAATCTCTGGAGACTTCACTCCAGAGGAATTCGCCACCGCCCTCCGCCTAGTGAAACCACACAAGTCTCCAGGGCCGGATAAGATCTGCCCTGAGCTTGTGCTCCATGCTGGCCATGCCTTAAAGTCCTGGTTACGTAGATTCCTCTCTTCCTGCTTGCACCACCTCACAATCTCAAAAATCTGGAGAAGAGCTTTAGTAGTTGCGATCCCCAAGCCTCACAAGCCACCAGAGGACCGAAGGAGTTATCGACCGATATCCCTCCTCTGTGTTCCTTTCAAGATCCTCGAAAGACTGATCTATGTCCGCGTCAACCCAATCATCGACCCGCTCCTTCCAAAAGAGCAAGCTGGGTTTCGGCGCGGAAAATCCATCGTAGATCAGGTCACACTCCTAACTCAAGACATCGAGGATTGCTTTGAGGCAAAAAAGAAGGCCAGCGCTGTCTTTCTAGATCTCACAGCTGCCTATGACACCGTATGGCATCGCGGCCTTACTTGCAAGCTGCTTCGCCTGCTTCCTGACCGGCATATGGTTCGTATGATTATGGAACTCGTCAGGAATCGAAGCTTCACCCTCACCACCGGTAGCTCACGGCGAAGCAGACTGAGACGCCTCAAAAACGGCGTCCCACAGGGATCGGTCCTGGCTCCACCTCTTTTCAATGTCTACACCCACGACCTGCCAATTACGGTCTCCGCAAAATACGCTTATGCGGACGACCTGGCAATTCTTCACTCCACAAAGTCGTGGGAAAATCTAGAAGAAACCTTGAGCCTGGACATGAAAACTCTCTCAGCTTATCTCCAGAACTGGCTACTGAAACTCAGCGAAACCAAAACTGTGGCAGCAGGTTCCACCTCCACAATCGGGAAGCTGATCGTGAGCTACATGTCCAGAACAATGGAAAATCTCTGTCCTTCTGCCCCGAACCAAGATACCTTGGGGTGACACTGGACAGATCGCTCACATATCGCCACCATTTGGTGTCACTGCGCAAGAAACTCACATCCCGCGCTGCGCTACTCAAGCGCCTGGCAGGCTCTAGCTGGGGGGCGAGGGCAGATACTTTGCGTATAGCAGCCTTAGCCCTTGTCTACTCTTCAGCAGAGTACTGTGCACCTGTTTGGTGCCGCAGTGCTCACTGCCATAACATCGACACTGCCATAAACAGCGCCCTGCGCACAGTGACCGGATGCCTGCGTCCCACACCATTGGACAATCTCTCCATTCTCGCTGGCATCCAACCCGCTGAGCTTCGTCGCGAAGAAGCCACCCTGTCCCTCGGTCGACGGGCACTGGAACCTGACCACCCTCTCCACAACAAGATCTCTGCTCTCCCAAACGAGCACCCCCGTCGACTGAAATCAAGACACCCATTTGTGCCAGCCGCTCAACTTCTCATCAACGAAGCCGATGTACAAGACATCTCTGCGGCTACTTGGGCGGACAATAAATAGAGCTCTGAATGGAAGTCAAGCACCACCAGACTCCATTCGTTCATCCCCGTCACCGACACGCGCCCCATTGGCCTGATACTATCAAGACAGGCATGGGTGCGCCTCAACCGTCTCCGTACGGCGTCGGGCTTTTCCGCTCAACTATGCACCAATGGGGAATGGCCTCTTCCTCCTCCTGTGAATGTGGTGCCGAGGAACAGACCGCAGACCACATCATCAATGAATGTTCCATTGTCAAGCCACCTAACGGAGTGGAAGGTCTGCGTGTCATGGATGATGAAACCAACGACTGGCTGCTCTCTAGTAGCCTTCCAGTGTAGTCCGGGAACATCGTGAATCTGGGGTGGTAAAAGGATAGACCCTCGGCCCCAGAGGCTCACACGACGACGACGAGCCTAACCATTTAGAAATCTCCCATAAATCTACAGTAGGCTACAATAATCCACTCCACAATGAATTGTTCACACGTAGGCTTACCAGACTAAACTAAATTATAAACACGTTTCGCGGGCCGCGTACAATTCAAAATTGGCACATCTTTGCGGGCCTCATAATTTTTCTACGCGGGCCGCATTTGGCCCGCGGGCCGCACGTTGCACACCCCTGTTTTAAACCTTTCAAGTTTTTGCCACCTTTTCCTGTTCATTAACGTGCTGGTAGGTCTATATCGACTATTGCAGTTAGTAGCATCTTTTTCGTCCCGGACGTGCCCTTTGTTTACCGTCGGGACTCTGAAGTCCCGCTGCGCAAAAACGCTCTCCTGCATCCCCGAAAGATTTGAGAAACATTTTTTTTCTGTTTAGTACACCAAACGATGTGAGTACTAACTCCAGATGTTTTCAAAGGTAGCCACTTTAACAAGTCGAAATTCTGCCACTGAAATTGACTACAATGCAACCGCCAACCAATCAGAACGTGTTATAAGAGGCTACCGTCCAATTGTGACCCTTCTAGCACTCATCCAGAGAGGAAATGCTTGTTTTGAACTTTATTTGGTAATTACAGAAGAAAAAGAGCAATAGCAGTGGTGAGAATCGAACACGCGTCAATGAAATGACTATTTCTAGCCCTAACCCTAACCCCTAAGCCAACCAGCTGACAAAAAATCCATCACTTAATTTGCTTTCTATCATCTTCTTTTCGCCATTTTTTACGTCACTTAAACCGTAGCGTATGATTGGTTGGCGGTTTCATCCTAGTTAATTTCAGTGGCAGAATTTCGACTTGTTAAAGTGGCTACCGTTTTCAAACAAAGAGAATTCACGCTTGGCTGGGTCGCAAGGTAGCCACTTCAACAAGTCGAAATTCTGCCACTGAAATTGACTAGAATGAAACCGCCAACCAATCATAAGCTGCGGTTTAAGTGACGTAAAAAATGGCGAAAAGAAGATCATAGAAAGCAAATTAAGTGATGGATTTTTTGTCAGCTGGTTGGCTTAGGGGTTAGGGTTAGGGCTAGAAAGTAGTCATTTCATTGACGCGTGTTCGATTCTCACCTCTGCTATTGCTCTTTTTCTTCTGTAATTTCCAAATAAAGTTCAAAACAAGCATTAACTCTCTGGATGAGAGCTATAAGGGTCACAATTGGACGGTAGCCTCTTATAACACGTTCTGATTGGTTGGCGGTTGCATTGTAGTCAATTTCAGTGGCAGAATTTCGACTTGTTAAAGTGGCTACCGGATCGCAATGTGCTTCAAAGTTTCAGTTTTGAAAAATGTTTCAAGTTCCAGTTTGACCAGTCAGCAGTCGAAATATTCAATCATGTTTTTTGGTACAAAAGCGACAGTGTTGGACTTTGTTGAGTTTTTTACACCTTATGATATAGTAACTACAGTGGGACTCAGAAGTCCCGTCAGTGATTTGCTGACATTTTTAGGTCAATTCTTTAAACTTTCGGTATGCTGGTGGTGTATGGTAAATTGTGTGTTTTATATCAAAGTTTTATATCGAGCATGTTAGTCAGGTACTTTTAAATTGTTGTAGCCCACATAGTACTACCCAGACAGAAAAATCTGTCATTTTTACATTGATTCAACGTCTGCAGACGTTGAATCAATGCAAAAATCACATATTTTGTTAGTGTTTCACAGATTTAGGTAGTAATTGGGTAAAAATCACAGATTTGGGTAGTGTTTCACTGTGAAGTTGATGTATGTTTGTGTGTTCATGGAATTGCACAGAAGCTGAACTATGGTGTATTATTTTCAGCAAAGTTTGTAAAATTACGACTTCAAAATGAGTAAAAAATATCAACTAAATGATGCAATGGTAATATTGAAAAACTTTCCAGATGATTCTTCATCTACAGATGAAGAATCAGATTTTGACAGCGATACTGAAGTTGGAAATGAAATAGATCTAACTGATACAGATTATCTGTGTCCGGATGTTACTGTCATGAACAATACTTCCAATGAAAGTGACGCTGAAGAAGTTGGTGATACCAGTCTGCTCGCACTGATGAAGTTGCCAGCACATCTCGCAGTGTTCGCAAGAAATTATGGAAGAAAGCAAATGTGAATATGGAAGCAAATTTGATTCACCCCAAGGTATGCTATACAGTAGGCCAAATGCAAATCAAAAAACAAATTAGTAGTACTTGCAGGTACTTGTTTGATTTACTTCTAAATTTAGTATTGTGTATATTTTTGATCATGCATGCAATAAAGTTCATGGATATTATGTGCATTGTAAATAAGCTATATACTGTATGTATCATGATTTGTATTTTCTTTGCAGGACCTCAAGAAGTTATGTTTTCCACTGCAAATGCCCCTGGAGACTACTTACTGCGGTTTGTTGATGCTGACATCAGACAAATGCTTCTGGAACAAAGTAATCTATACCGTGTACAGAAGCAAAGGTTTGCAACTGTCATGTCAGAAAGAAAACTCTATGGCTTTTTGGGATTCAATATGTTGATGGGCTATCATAGATTGCCTTCATGGCCTCTTTATTGGAGGGCAGATTTAGATGTAAATGTTGCACTGGTTGCATCCACAATGCCTCGCAATAGATTTGCCCAAATAGTGTCAAATTTACATGTGAATGACAATGCCTCCATTCCTGAAACAAACCAGGATAAACTGTACAAAGTTAGGCCTTTACTAACTAAGATAAATGAAAAATTTCAAGATTTGTATTGTTGCACAGAAAATCTAAGCATGATTGATGAAAGCATGATTCTCTTCAAGGGCAGGCAATACAATCCCATGAAGCCCATAAAAAGGGGATACAAACTCTGGGTGCAGGCTGATATGCATGGATACATCAGCAAATTTTATGTATACCAAGGCAAGGACTGTAAAAATGACGAGCTTTATACAGATTTCGGATTAGGTTAAAAAGTTGTGCTAATGTTGACGGATGATATAAAAAACAAATACCACAAAGTGTATTCTGACAACTACTTCACCTCGGTGAAGTTGTTAGAAACCCTGAAGAGAAATGAAGTCCTTGCATGCGGGACAGTTCGACCCAACAGAAAAGGGCTCCCAGTCCACACTGTTGCTTCCGACAAGCAACTGGACCGTGGCCAGTTTGATCACAGAGTGGCAGAGGGTTTGGTTTACTACAAGTGGATGGACAGAAAAGCAGTCCACATGCTGTCCAACTTCCATGGGACTGAACCAACATCCCTGCTAAGGCGACTAAAAGACGGCTCAAGGAAAGAATTCCAATGTCCTGTGGCCATCAAAGACTATAATGCATTTATGGGTGGAGTTGACAAAGCTGATATGCTTTGTGCTCTCTATGGCACCAACCGCAAGTCTAAAATATGGTGGCACAGGATTTTGTTTGGTGTGATTGATAGAACAGTCGCCAATGCCTATGTTGTGTACAAAAAGCTTGAGGAACAAAACTGCTTTTCGTTGGACTTCCGCAGGAAAGTGGCACAAACTTTTCTAACCCTTGGAAGAAGCAGCAAGGTTGGTAGGCCATTGCAGACTCTCTCACCAAATGTACAAGCAACAAAAGACGCAAGTCCAACTTCTCAGTGTCCAAATCCACACGTTTGGAAAATCGTGGCTGCCATTGGCCTGTGTTTGTAAAAGAAAGGAGACGTTGTGAAGTTTGTTCTGCCAATGGTTGTGAGTCTCGCCCACATTCAAAATGTTCTTATTGTGATGTAGTTTTGTGCTGCAATCAGCAAAAGAACTGCTTTGTGGTATTTCATGAAGTCTAATAAAGTGTGTCACTGCCGTTTGTTTTTTAGTTTCTGCATTATTTGAACCATCGACAGTGACATGTTCGTCTATTTCTGTGTGGTTTCCTTATTCACAATATTCTGAATGTGTGTTCTTGTCCTCTCGATGTCATGTATTACTGTCAATATACTCCATACATGTGGTATACTATTTCACTTCATGTATTGCATTGATTTTGGCTATCCTCTTTACTTCTATTGTGAGAATATTATCATCGGACTGATAAAACCTCCTGGAAAGTAAATCCTGACAAGCTTCACATACTTGGAGAAGCTTTGAACCACTGACACAAGCCTGATCAACGAGATTGGCCGAGTAAAATTTTTTGCTGTAGAAGAATTGCCTGAATTATTCCATCCACTAGGTGGCTGATGAATTGTGAGCTATCCTTGAAGTGCATTGCTCTAGTGCACACCCTGAGAGTCGAACCAGCGCCGCTTGCTGTTGTCATTTTCCATCCACAAAGCCCAAAATTCAATCGCGGTAAAGCACCCTTGGCAGCAGTAGTCATTATGCACTTTAGGGGCATAATACCTGTCGGGACTTGTGAGTCCCGTTGCACAGTTTCCATGGTTACGGTGGATGCACAGCAAAATAATTTTGCAGTTAAGCATTTGGGATCATAACTAGACGGTATACGAAAAATCGCAATTTTTTTTCATAAAAAACGCACCTTGGTATACAAAGGGATGACAAAAAATAAAATGATTGATTGATATTCATATTATGAGCAAAATGTTCCAATGTATTACTTCAGATTTCCTATTTTGTACCAACCTTTAAGAAAAAGCAATTTTTTTGTTTTAAAGTTCTAAAAGTCCACATTTTCAACTGCTCAAAATTTTTATTTTTTGTCCTTAAAACACCAGGAATGGCATTTTAGAGCATGTAAAAGTGCAAAATTTTCTGGGGGCGGCATGTCCTTTCCCGGGGGGGCATGTCTTTTCCCGTCCCCCAGACCCCCCTAGGAAGCTCGCGCCTTCGGAGCTCGACTGTTCGTGTCACTTTATGACGTCATACTTAGCATCAACATTTGCAGCACCCCCATCACCAAAGGCCACGAGCCGCCACTGTTCCCAAACATCTACACCGAGTCACCGCCACTGCTCAAGAGCGGTAAAAGGCAGAGCCCATCGATCCTTGGAGTGACAAAGCAGGTTCATACGCACAAGAAAAATATGTATTTTATCCGGCTTGTAACTTCTTTTTTAAAGATTCAAAAACCGCATCAGGGACGGGAAAAGAAACTTTTGAAAGCATAGCAAACATATTGGGAGTACGGGTGCAATTTTCAAAAATTTATTATACAAAATTTCTTTTAATCAAAGTGGACTTTATGCCAAATGTCTCTCTGTAGCTTTTTTAGGCTGCAGCTCAATTTGTTGGACGGTCTCTGACGAAGTTTCAGTTAAAATGTGTGTGAAAGTGTAACTTTAACTTCTAGTTTGTGCTTTCGTGTTGCACAAAAAGAACAAACAAGTATCAAATCAATTCTATTAACAATTAATTTTAAGGCAAAAAATTAAAAACTACAAATAAAATAAAGTAGGCTAAAAACACTAAAAAAACTTTTTGAATATTTGACCTACCATCCACTTGTCCACCACTTTGTTGGCTTCTTCATGTTTTTTATCTTCTTCTTCAAGTGTTTTGGTCTTGGCTTCTTCAAGTATTTTCTTGGCTTCTTTAAGTGTTTTGTCCTTAATCTTTATGCTGCCGATGTAGACATAGAGATCGCGATTGAGGACTCTTTTCATAATACTACGGGCATTGCTCCTCGCTTTTATTTCTTTAACTTCGGCATCTTTTGAGTCGCTTGAGTAGTACATATTGTAAACCACCTGAAAGTGATGGATTAGAATTTAATGATTTATTTCATTTCGAAAAGAAACAATGTCGTAATTCATTGTCATCAAGTCTTAACTCGATTATTTTCTTCCTTCAGAGTTATTTTTTGCCAATGAAAACTTAAACAAAAATAAATATATTTCAAACTATTGTTGGTTTGTGCTTGAAGTTTATTGCCTTGTGTTCGAAGAGCTTATACCAGCGGTTCTTAACCTATTGCCTTGTCGGCACCACCTTGAAATTACCAATCAATTCTCTCACCTCCTCCTAGGATTGGCTGAAAATTAATAGACGCTTACAGTTAGAAATTTTTGTTGAAGCCTGGTAAACAGCTTTGCGTCTTACGTCATATTATAACAAACCTTGATATAGGGGACGACAGCAAGTACCTCCACGTGGTCTCCCCCGCAAGTACCGACTTTGGGAAACTAAACTTGCTACAACTGTCGCTATAAAGTTATCATGCGGAAGAACAAACATCAGAATGGCACCCCCAGACCAAGCACAGCGCCCTTGTCAAGGCGAACAGCACCAGCTGTTGTAGGTCAAGAAATGACCATTCTACAACTAAATGTTGAAGGCATCACCAACGCTAAACTAGACATCATCACACAGCTTGCCCACAACAACGATGCAGCGGTGATCATCATCCAGGAAACCCATTGCTTGACCCCGGAGAAGCTTAAGATTCCACACTTCGATCTTGCTGCCTGCACCCTCAGCAACAACCATGGAATAGCAACATTCGTAAAAAAAGACATTCACTGGATACTAGAGGCAACTTCCACAGCAGACGGTGATCTTGAATGGATCGCAGTACAAATACAGGATACGATTGTTGTGAATGTCTACAAACCTCTTCCAAGTAGACTTCTTCCGACATCATTACCATCATTTCCTGCACCGTGAATATATGCAGGGGATTTTAATTGCCGTCACACTGATTGGGGTTATTGCAACAACAACACTGATGGTGAAACTTTAAATGAATGGGCTTCTAAAAATGATCTTTCCCTTCTATATAATCCTCGGGACCCAGATAGTTTTCTATCCGGACGCTGGAACACAGGAACCAATCCTGATCTTGCTTTTGCAGAAGTGCTCCAAGGCGAGTCCATCCCAGATCGTAAAATCATAGAAAAATTTCCCAGATCTCAGCACAGACCCTCTATAATCTTTCTTACATCTATTGTGCAACCGCCACCAACCAACCCAGTCAGACGCTAGAACTTTAGGAAGGCTAGATGGAAGCAATTCTCTGAAATCACGAGTAAACTAGTTCATACTTTATCCCCACCCAATAATGCAGATGTCAATACCTCCTACACAGCCTTCACAAATTTGCTTCGCCATGCAGCAAAGCAGGCAATTTCTCGTGGACAACGCAAGGAATACATACTATGCTGGGACGAAACGTGCCAAAGTATGTACGAAGACCTGAATGACTCCGAAACACCTAAAGACTTCCAAGAAAGGTCTGAAAGCTTGATGCAACACCTCAACAACAAACGCCAGGAGCGATGGATTGAGACAGTCGAAGCCATAGACTTTACCCACTCCAGTCGTAAAGCATGGAACACGGTCAATCGCCTGACTGGAAGAAGTTCCAGAACCTGTTCAAAATTTCCTGTAACACCCAATGCCATTGCATCGCAGGTTGTGGAAAATGGACGACACCAACAAATAGACCGCAAATTTCAACGTAGAATCTCAACCCTCATATCAGAAATATGGAAGGATGACACGCATAACAATGAACTAGCTGAAGACTTTTCGACCGAAGAAATGACTAAAGCCATAAAGTTACTGAAAGCTTGGAAGGCTCCAGGACCAGACCTGATTCACCCCGAATTCATACAAAACTTGGGAAAGGAAACAATTAATTGGCTACGAAATTTTTATTCTCATTGCATACGAACCCTAACGATCCCTAAACGCTGGCGGAAAGCATTGATTGTTGCAGTCCCAAAACCAAACAAACCGGTAATTGACCCAAAGAGCTATCGCCCCATCTCCCTATTGTGCGTCCCATTCAAACTACTGGAGCGCGTCTTACACCGACGAATGGAACCCGTTATTGACCTCAAACTCCCACAAGAACAGGCGGGGTTTAGGAGAGGAAGATCAACAGTCGACCAATTAAGTAACCTTGCTCACACAAAACGTCGAAGATGGGTTTGAGGCCAACCTGAAGTCGGGAGCGGTCTTCCTCGACCTTTCTGCGGCATATGATACGGTTTGGCTCAGGGGCCTCACTTACAAACTGCTGCAGATAATCCCAGATAGACACATGGTTAAGTTTATTGTCGAACTCATCTTCAACCGCAGCTTCATCCTTAAAACCAGCGACGGAAAGAAAAGCCGACAAAGGCGCTTAAGAAATGGATTTCCGCAGGGATCTGTTCTCTCCCCAATGTTGTTCAACATCTACACTTATGACCTTCCAAATACTTCCTCTAATAAATACGCATACGCAGATGACCTGGCTATTCTTTATTCTCACCGCAAATGGGAAACAGTGCAGAACACCTTGACTAAGGATATGGACATTCTATCTTCCTATCTGCACCAATGGCGCCTCAAGCTGAGTGAAGCGAAAACCGTGACTTCTGCCTTCCACCTATGTAATAGAGACTCAAACAGGGAAATTAACATCCAAAATAACGGCCGGACACTTCCTTTTGAAGCCACACCCACATACCTTGGGGTTCGACTTGATCGGTCTCTTACATACCGCAAACATCTAGAACACTTACGCGGAAAAGTGACAGCTCGCTCTGCTCTCTTGAAACGTCTTGCTGGTACAAGATGGGGTTCTAGCCCCTCAGTGCTGAGAACAAGTGGTTTAGCCTTAGTCTACGCCCCTGCTGAATACTGTGCTGCTACTTGGTGCAGAAGCGCCCATACTGACCTTGTCGATGTGCCAATCAACAACTGCCTGCGAACTGTCACAGGTTGCCTTCGTCCAACTCCAACTGACTGCTTGCCTGTCCTTGCAAACATTGAGCCAGCTGCACTACGGCCGTCAACGTGCTGTCAACGTGCTGTTCTTTCCCTGAGCCGTAAAGCCCTAAACCCCGGCCATCTGCTACACACAACCACGCTGAGATATCCACCAAAGCAGCGGTTAAAATCACGAAAGCCATTTGTACGCGCTGCACAAGACCTTCTGGCAGCCTCTGGTGGAAGCCCTAGTAAAAGTGGTGCCACGAGGCATGGTGTGAACAATGGTCAAGCAGCACATCCCCACTTCGCCAAGTATTCAGATCTCCGCCGGAGAACCAGCTGGGCCATGGCCTCTCTTGACTTGCCTCATCAAGGCGTAACCGTTTGCTCACTGGTGTTGGACGCTATGGTGCAGACATGTTGCGTTGGGGCTTGGCAAAGAGTGCTGCTTGTGAGTGTGGTGAAATGCAGACGGAAGCCCACATAATCAAGGATTGCCGGCTATACGGACCACCTCATGGTATGGAAAGCCTAGTTTCTATCGATCTCGTTCTGTTGTTGTTCAACACAACAAACATTGTACCAGCCTCATTTTTGTACTCAAATATCGATTTCGCCTTTAAAGCATCTTCAGTTTGATATTGTCAAGAGCAAACTAATAATAAAAAATTCTTCAAAGGTTAAAAGTTTAGATATTATGACGTAACAATGCATGTTGCGCCACCATGGAAACAATGAAACAAATTATATGATCTATTACTACGTAATTACTAATGAAGAAAACGTAACAAGTAAAATTAAATAGCATGAAAACCAAAAGAGTCTACAACTTTTATCAAATGAA
Organism: Aplidium turbinatum; assembly: GCF_918807975.1. Lineage (NCBI taxonomy): Eukaryota > Metazoa > Chordata > Ascidiacea > Aplousobranchia > Polyclinidae > Aplidium > Aplidium turbinatum. The sequence goes on from NC_137472.1 coordinate 56,358,375, forward strand.
GTCAAAGATAACTAATAAGTTTCTACACTGTAGATTCGATAATCAAGAAATTGACAAAATTAATGGATTTTCTAAAACAATTACGCAGGCAAATAACAACAAAACAATGAACTAATCAATGAATTCAAAAGTAATGGCTGTCTATGCATAGTGACATTATTGAGATTTAGCTAAAAAAAATTTAACCAAAGCAATTGCATGAAGTGCACAGCAAACAAATGTGCTATAGTAGGCCTACAAGTGTTTTTCATTTAAATTTAGGCAAAAACATTTTTTGAACATTTATTTTTGCATCTAACAATTGATACCACTATTCTTCTTTGTGGTCAAGTTTGATTGGGTTTGGTTCTTCTACAAACGTGACTTCAAAGCAGTCTGATAATAATTGAAGATTTTCCTGTGAAGCATCAGTATGTATTTTTTGGTAATGTTGTAACAGTGCCGTTCTGTCGGTTTTGTCGGAGGAGTTGCCGCAGTTACCCGAATTCCAAATGGAGCGATGTTTGTTCCAACGTGCAGAAAATGAATTTTTTGTTTGTCCAACATACTGCTCTTTGCAAATTTTGCAGGTAGCTACGTAAATTCCAAAGTTCTTACATGTCAAATTCTGTTTAAGACGAAAAAGTTTTCCTGATTGCGATGTAAGACTGTGTGTGTCACTGACCATACAAGAAAAGTTTTTTCTACCGCCACACAATGCACAATTTCCACACCTTTTTGAAGATCCATTGTTTTTAATTTTTTTATTTGAAAAAGCCAAATCTTTGTAAGTCGTAACATAAGATGCAATAGTTGGTGGTCTTTTGAAGACAATACTGGCCGAAGATTTTAATTTCTTTTCTTTGTCTGAAAGCCTCAAAATGTTTGTAAAAGAGGAAGCCCAAATGATTCTTTTTTTGTCTGCGTTGGTTTTCTTCTCCGGTGCAAGTCTAGATTTCCAAGTTTTTGCCAAGTCAATAACGCTTTTGGTCATTTTTTTTATTAAAGCCAGAAGCTATGCATTTATTGTACAAGCGAGTTAAACTCTTCAAGTAATATCGTTCAGTTTCATTTAATCGACGCATTCGAATGCATTCTCCATACACAATTGATTTGAACATTTCCATGCATTATGTTGTTCGAAGCATATCGCATGTATTACAGAAAACGGAACTATTCAAAAGATTCATCGATGACATCATGTGGCTATCATTTGGAACGCAAAACACAGAAAACATACAATTGCACTTGATCGAAGCATTTGCATCTTGGGATTTAAAACTAAAATTTAGAAATATTTCCACCGAAGATGAAGGAAAAGGAATTGAGTTTCTTGACGTGTTTCACATCATTTCAAGCCAAAACAACATGGGGTTTTTCACTTCTGACTTTGTGAAACCAACAGCTGTGGACGCAAAATTTCTTCATGGAAATTCACATCATCCACAGAGTGTGTTCAAATCAATTGTGTATGGAGAATGCATTCGAATGCGTCGATTAAATGAAACTGAACCATATTACTTGAAGAGTTTAACTCGCTTGTACAATAAATGCATAGCTTCTGGCTTTAATAAAAAAATGACCAAAAGCGTTATTGACTTGGCAAAAACTTGGAAATCTAGACTTGCACCGGAGAAGAAAACCAACGCAGACAAAAAAAGAATCATTTGGGCTTCCTCTTTTACAAACATTTTGAGGCTTTCAGACAAAGAAAAGAAATTAAAATCTTCGGCCAGTATTGTCTTCAAAAGACCACCAACTATTGCATCTTATGTTACGACTTACAAGGACTTGGCTTTTTCAAATAAAAAAATTAAAAACATTAGATCTTCAAAAAGGTGTGGAAATTGTGCATTGTGTGGCGGTAGAAAAAACTTTTCTTGTATGGTCAGTGACACACACAGTCTTACATCGCAATCAGGAAAACTTTTTCGTCTTAAACAGAATTTGACATGTAAGAACTTTGGAATTTACGTAGCTACCTGCAAAATTTGCAAAGAGCAGTATGTTGGACAAACAAAAAATTCATTTTCTGCACGTTGGAACAAACATCGCTCCATTTGGAATTCGGGTAACTGCGGCAACTCCTCCGACAAAACCGACAGAACGGCACTGTTACAACATTACCAAAAAATACATACTGATGCTTCACTGGGACATTTTCAATTATCAGACTGCTTTGAAGTCACGTTTGTAGAAGAACCAAACCCAATCAAACTTGACCACAAAGAAGAATAGTGGTATCAATTGTTAGATGCAAAAATAAATGTTCAAAAAATGTTTTTGCCTAAATTTAAATGAAAAACACTTGTAGGCCTACTATAGCACATTTGTTTGCTGTGCACTTCATGCAATTGCTTTGGTTAATTTTTTTTTAGCTAAATCTCAATAATGTCACTATGCATAGACAGCCATTACTTTTGAATTCATTGATTAGTTCATTGTTTTGTTGTTATTTGCCTGCGTAATTGTTTTAGAAAATCCATTAATTTTGTCAATTTCTTGATTATCGAATCTACAGTGTAGAAACTTATTAGTTATCTTTGACTTCATTTGATAAAAGTTGTAGACTCTTTTGGTTTTCATGCTATTTAATTTTACTTGTTACGTTTTCTTCATTAGTAATTACGTAGTAATAGATCATATAATTTGTTTCATCGTTTCCATGGTGGCGCAACATGCATTGTTACGTCATAATATCTAAACTTTTAACCTTTGAAGAATTTTTTATTATTATTTTGGTCTTGACAATATCAAACTGAAGATGCTTTAAAGGCGAAATCGATATTTGAGTACAAAAATGAGGCTGGTACAATGTTTGTTGTGTTGAGCAACAGAACGAGACTAATGATAAGAGACAGTCAACCGCTTCAAGTGGACAGTTTGCTGGCGTGCGCGGACATTTTGCCGAAAGACATTTTGCCGAAACCCATTTTGCCGAAAGACATTTTGCCGAAAGGACATTATGCCGAAGGACATTTTGCCGAATGGACAAATTGCCTAAAGGACTAATTGCCGAACGGACTAATTGCCGAAAAGACTAATTGCCGAATGGACAAATTGCCGAAACAATTTGGAAAAAAATTACTTTGAAGTGACACAAAGTCTCGTTACTATGCAAGCAGTGCTTTTGAAATAGAATCACTTTGCTACTTTTTGTTTGCCTAAAAATTACTTTGAAGCAACACAAGTCTCGTTACTATGCAAGCAGTGCCTTTGAACTGGTAATTATTTTGAAGTGACACCAAGTCGCAAGTCTCATTGCTATGCAAGCAATGCCTTTGAACTGATAATTATTTTGAAGTGACACCAAGTCTCGTTACCATGCAAGCAGTGGCTTTGAAATACTGTAGTAATTACTTTGCTACTGTTGTTTGCCTAAAAATTGCTTTATATACAGTATCCACAGTTTTTGGAAATCAGTATTAGTTTGAAGTGACACCAAGTCTCATCTATAAGTATAGGCTATAGGCTATGCAGTCTCCACAGGTTTTAGAGATCAGTATTAGACGTTCGCTTGTACATATAACATTTCTGTCGGATACTTACGCGCCAGGGGCGTTGACAGGGGGGTCTAGGTGGTACTTTTGGACCCGGGCCCGGAATATTTAGGGGGCCCGGATTTAAAAGATTCCCCGCGACTTCAAACATTATCAAGATCTTACTATAATCAGATCTAAAGGAATTGCGACCAGAGGTTAAAACAGCCACTTCAGCCGTCAGATGGTAAAGTACCGGGCCCCTTCCGGGTATAGCCTAGTGATTTCCCTAACCACGAGTTTTTTTTCAAAAACACGAAATATTTTTCTTCCCACTCTTTAATTCTGAATATATATATATTTTTGGTGGTAATCACTTCTAGCTACTTGCATCTACAATAATGCAATTTTGAGAGGGGGAGAATGTCGTGTGTTTCTGAGCACGGCGCTCTGTCCCTCAAGCTTATTACTCAGTTAATTATTGCCTTGTTTTCTGCACGCCTTGGTTCTACGTTTTCTTCATTCGTTCATTCATTCAGTTCTGTTGTTGCAGCATTATGTACGTTCGGAAGCAGTTATTTATGTATCCTTTTATTTGCAGATGTAGTTGCTTTCTATTTTATTAAAGCCTTTGCAAGGTTGTTGTACAAGTGAATTAAGTTTACTTCAATTTAATAAAATAGTAGCTATGCATAAGTTCATGCAACCCCAAGTGTTTGGGGTCGACACAAACTCCCCGGAAGCCTCAAGAAAGTGGCAACATTGGAAGCGGACGTTTCGAAACTACATAGCCAGGATTGAGGGTGCAGATGCGCAAGCGAAGCTCGACATCCTAGTAAATTTACTAGAGTCACATGTGTATGCGCACATCAGTGAAAGTGACACTTACGATAACGCCATTGCTCAGTTGGACATCCTCTACAATAAACCGATCAACGAAATTTTTGCGCGACACCGACTTAACACATGCAGGCAAAAAGTGGACGAACCCCTGGAAAGTTTTCTTCAAAGACTAAAACAGCTCAGTGCTGACTGCAACTTTAGTGCAGTTTCTGCAGCTCAAAACAAAGAAGCAGCCATTCGGGACGCCTTTATTGCGGGAATTACTTCAAGTTACATCCGACAAAGACTTCTTGAAGACAATGTCTTGGAACTACAAAGAGTCTTTGAAAAAGCTCGGTCGGTTTATGATGCTCAACGTAATGCCGAAGCGTACGTTATGCCCCCTGGCGGCGAAGCTTTGAATGATCCTCTAGCTGTGTGCGAGTCACGTTCTTGGGATTCCCAATCCAGCAACAAAACGCCACCTCGCAAAAGCGACTGCCTTGCAATAGAGCAGAAAAAATGCTTTTTTTGTGGCAGAAGACTTCATTCCAGAGACAAATGTCCTGCCAAAGAACAGATTTGCTACAAATGTAACAAAAAAGGCCACTTCGCTAATGTGTGCCGTTCGACCAGCAGTAACGCAACCGCTGCATGTCAATCAACAAGCTTGTCAGCTCTCACATCGCTGTCTAAATCAGATCAAAACGTAAACGTATCCATTGAGATCAATGGAAAACTAGCTAAATGCCTTATTGACACGGGCGCCCAAAACAACCACATAAGCCATGAATTTAGTCATCGCGCTAACTTGAAAGTAAGCTATAGTGACGAGCAGCATGTGGATTTAGCTGTAAAAGGCTCATCAGTGAAAACTCGAGGCTCCTGCTTTGCAACTCTACAACTCCTGGATCGCGATTATGCTGATGTGAAATTCAGTGTCATGGACGGACTACTCTGGGACGTAATTCTTGGACGTGAGTTTTTACAACAACATAAATGCGTAAATTTTAACTTTGGAGGATCTGAACAACCTTTGAACCTTGGGGCCTTAAAACCTTTGAGGAGCCCAATGCCAGTACGTTTATTTGAGCATATGACAGGAGACTGTTGCCCAATCGCTTCCAAATCACGTCGGTATTCTAAAGCTGATCAAAGTTTTATAAAGAATCAAGTCGCTCAACTCTTGCGTGATGATGTTATTGAACCAAGCACCTCACCATGGCGTGCTCAATTGGTGGTTGTAAAAAATGAAAACCATAAAAAACGCATGTGCGTGGACTACAGTCAAACAGTAAACAAATTTACTTTGCTCGATGCCTACCCGATTCCGAACATGCAAAGCATTATAGACAATGTTTCTCAGTACAAATGGTTTTCTACTCTGGATCTACGCAGCGCTTATCACCAAGTTCCCTTGCTGCCTGAAGAGCAAGAGTACACCGCCTTTGAAGCCAACGGACAGCTGTATCACTTTAAAAGGATTCCATTTGGCCTTAAGAATGCAGTGCCTTGTTTTCAACGAGTTATCAATGGAATCATTTCGAAATATGCTTGCAAAGGAACATTTGCCTATCTTGATGACGTTACGGTGTGTGGTGAGACGCGCGAGGAGCACGATAAAAATCTTCAAGTTTTCCTGGGTGCTGCAAAAGACTGTAATCTAACGTTTAATGAAGACAAATGTAGTTTTTGCGTAGAAACAATAACATTGTTAGGATATCGCATCTCGAAAGGTGTGGTTGAACCAGATCCTGAAAGAGTAAAACCAGTTATTGAAATGCCTGTTCCTAACACTGCTAAAGAACTTCAGCGCGTGGTAGGCATGTTTGCTTACTATGCGCAGTGGATCCCTCAGTACTCGGAAAAAATTAAACCTTTGGTTTTGTCAAAAACTTTTCCACTTGACAAGCAAGCAATACAAGCTCTCTCCACGTTGAAAAAAGATTTGAGCATTGCTACTCTTGGGACAGTAAATGAACAACTCCCGTTTGTGCTTGAAACCGACGCATCCGACAACGCAGTATCAGCAACGCTGAATCAGCAAGGACGCCCTGTAGCTTTGTTTTCGAGGATGCTAAACAAGAGTGAAATTCGATATTCCAGCGTAGAAAAGGAAGCTTTAGCGATCGTCGAAGCAGTACAAAAATGGAAGCATTTCCTAAGTGGTCGTCATTTCACGGTTGTGACGGATCAAAGGTCAGTTTCATTTATGTACTCAAGCACAAATCATAACAAAATTAAAAACAATAAAGTGCAACGATGGCGCATGGAACTAAGTGAGTTCAATTTTGACATTGTTTACCGCTCTGGGAAATATAACTCCGCTCCCGATGCACTGTCCAGAGCATACATTGCTACGATGCATAATAATGTGCTACACGATATTCATGTATCTTTATGCCATCCTGGTATAACTCGTTTGCTTCATTTTGTTCGAACTAAAAATCTACCTTATTCTGTCGACGACGTTCGGAAAACGGTGCAAAACTGCAGCGTATGTGCAGAAATCAAACCTAACTTTTATAAACCACCTAATGCGCATCTTGTTAAAGCTACCCAGCCGTTTGAGCGACTGAGTTTAGATTTCAAAGGCCCTATGCCGTCTGTGTCCAAGAACAAATACATGTTAACAGTTGTGGACGAATTTTCTCGTTTTCCTTTCGCGTTTCCTTGTGCAAGTACTGATGCCCGAACTGTTATTTCTTGTTTAAACCAATTGTTTGCGTTGTTTGGTATGCCAGCGTATGTACACTCCGATAGGGGCTCGGCTTTCATGTCCAAAGAACTATCATCGTATCTTAATAGTCATGGTGTTGCATGCAGTAGGACGTCTGTCTATAATGCTCCTGGAAACGGACAATGTGAAAGGTATAATGGAATAATTTGGTCTGCAGTGAAATCAGCATTAAAGTCTCGTAAACTTGACATGTCGCGCTGGGAAAGCGTGCTATCCGACGCTTTGCATTCTATCCGCTCTTTGCTTTGCACCGCTACAAATGAAACGCCTCACGAAAGGTTATTTGTGTATAAACGTCGATCGTCATTTGGAGTTTCTATGCCGACATGGTTATCAACACCAAATAAAGTGTTTCTACGGCGTCATGTTCGTTTATCAAAGTATGATCCTGTTGTTGACGAAGTAGAGCTCATGCATGCCACCCCTAACTATGCTCGTGTTCGTTTTCCTTCTGGCAGAGAAACAACGGTCTCTCTCAAAGATATTGCACCATTGGGACAATCGGATGAACCTGTTTTACCAGTTGACCAGGATGTTCTAGTCGAAGCAAACTTAACATGTTTGCCTCCTCCAGTGGCGAATGGTGAGGCTATTGCTCTACCCAATGGATTTGTAAATAATGACGTGACTTCAACATCACCGGATGTAAATTTAAGTGTGCGTAGTGACGATGGCGACATTGTACAACGTGAAACTACTGATCACTCTATGTCATCGTCTTCGCCCACCACTGATACAACACACTTACGCAGATCTACTCGTATTCGTCGTTCGGTTGATCGTTATGGTGCAGTGCCATATTTTTAGCAGTCTGCTTGATTTCATGTAAAATCACGCCTGCTGTCCAAGTTACGCTTATGAACTATATTTTGCGTGTTTGTGCTATATATAATGCAATTTTGAGAGGGGGAGAATGTCGTGTGTTTCTGAGCACGGCGCTCTGTCCCTCAAGCTTATTACTCAGTTAATTATTGCCTTGTTTTCTGCACGCCTTGGTTCTACGTTTTCTTCATTCGTTCATTCATTCAGTTCTGTTGTTGCAGCATTATGTACGTTCGGAAGCAGTTATTTATGTATCCTTTTATTTGCAGATGTAGTTGCTTTCTATTTTATTAAAGCCTTTGCAAGGTTGTTGTACAAGTGAATTAAGTTTACTTCAGTTTGTTGTGTTGAGCAACAGAACGAGACTAATGATAAGAGACAGTCAACCGCTTCAAGTGGACAGTTTGCTGGCGTGCGCGGACATTTTGCCGAAAGACATTTTGCCGAAACCCATTTTGCCGAAAGACATTTTGCCGAAAGGACATTATGCCGAAGGACATTTTGCCGAATGGACAAATTGCCTAAAGGACTAATTGCCGAACGGACTAATTGCCGAAAAGACTAATTGCCGAATGGACAAATTGCCGAAACAATTTGGAAAAAAATTACTTTGAAGTGACACAAAGTCTCGTTACTATGCAAGCAGTGCTTTTGAAATAGAATCACTTTGCTACTTTTTGTTTGCCTAAAAATTACTTTGAAGCAACACAAGTCTCGTTACTATGCAAGCAGTGCCTTTGAACTGGTAATTATTTTGAAGTGACACCAAGTCGCAAGTCTCATTGCTATGCAAGCAATGCCTTTGAACTGATAATTATTTTGAAGTGACACCAAGTCTCGTTACCATGCAAGCAGTGGCTTTGAAATACTGTAGTAATTACTTTGCTACTGTTGTTTGCCTAAAAATTGCTTTATATACAGTATCCACAGTTTTTGGAAATCAGTATTAGTTTGAAGTGACACCAAGTCTCATCTATAAGTATAGGCTATAGGCTATGCAGTCTCCACAGGTTTTAGAGATCAGTATTAGACGTTCGCTTGTACATATAACATTTCTGTCGGATACTTACGCGCCAGGGGCGTTGACAGGGGGGTCTAGGTGGTACTTTTGGACCCGGGCCCGGAATATTTAGGGGGCCCGGATTTAAAAGATTCCCCGCGACTTCAAACATTATCAAGATCTTACTATAATCAGATCTAAAGGAATTGCGACCAGAGGTTAAAACAGCCACTTCAGCCGTCAGATGGTAAAGTACCGGGCCCCTTCCGGGTATAGCCTAGTGATTTCCCTAACCACGAGTTTTTTTTCAAAAACACGAAATATTTTTCTTCCCACTCTTTAATTCTGAATATATATATATTTTTGGTGGTAATCACTTCTAGCTACTTGCATCTACAATTCATAGCCGTAGGAGATGGGGGGGGGCAGTCGCTCCCCCGCTGAAAAAAAAATGTTGCAAAAATTTCCAGTTATTTGGGCAAATCAATCTTACCACAATGTTTCGACGCCTCACCTGTTTAGAAACTTTACATATGATAATTGTTGTAATTTATGAGATGCATTTATATTTTCCAATGAATGTAAATGTATTATCACCGACTTTGAAAACTGTTGCATGTGGTACTACAATCTGGGCAGAATGATAAGTTTCGATTTGACAACTGCAAAATAGAACTGTAAAAAAGCACAGTTGGGAAACAGAGGTAAGCTTATTACTGATATTCACTAACATGTAGGCTGCATTTCTTCATGGGTAAGATTTAAAAGCCTACTGGTTACTGGTAACTTTATGCGATTTTTTGTTTTTTCTCAATATCCTACTAATGTAGTTGATTATAAAAATCATTAGGGCAAAAATGTCTAGTTATTTGGACAAATCAATTCTTACCATAAGATTTCAACATTCTACCAGTTTAGTAACTTTATAGTGTTGCATTTTGTATAAAAAACATTTTGCTTTGAATGTAAAACAGAGTATCAACGATTTTGAAAACTTTTATATTTGGTATTAAATTTGGGCAGAATGTTAAGTTTCGATTCAGTATTTGCAGAAAATAATGCTTCAACAAGCTGAGATAAGCTTATTACAGATGTTCATTAGAATATCATCACACTAGCTTACATTTCTTCATTGGTAGAATTTTGAAACCTTGCTGGGTTCTGGTGAGCTTATGAAGTTTTTGTTTTTTCTCTATATCCCACTATTGTAGTTGAACTTTGTAAAAATATTTGAGTAAAAATATCCAATTATTGGATAAGTCAATTTTACCATGAGTTATGCTATGCTCGCAAAACTTGACTTAAATACTACAAAGATAGCTTATCATTTTTAGATATGGTCAAACAAAATAAGTATTTGTTATAAACATTAATAATCAACAGTTGTGAGCAATGTGAGGCCACATATACACCACTTTTGTGAGCATTGATCCCGACCACTAACTATAGTTATGTACAAAGTGAAAAAGTATATTAAATGAAAACAACTTGTGAATTTTCCTGTATTTAATTTCATGTTTTTGTGAGCTATGGTTTAACTGTTTTCAGCATTGAATTTTTTTGTATATTATAAACTGCTGTTTGTTTTTGCCAGTCCCAAGGTTGATATGCTCAGTTATTTACTACCTATGACACAGTATTAGAGCAACAGCAATCAAATATAAAGACACATGTTATGTTATTTTGTCATCCAATTCATGCAGTTAATATATCAGGCAATGTAAACAGTGCTATTTTTGTGTCATGTTTTGGTAATGTGGTCTGTATTTTGTGGCAACGCTTGAGTTTGAAGTTATTATCTCGGAGTGGTTTTTCTTCAGTGCTTGTGATTTGAGTAGTAGGCCTAGCTGCTTCATTGTGAAGTAAGATTATCTTTGTAATGATCTTCTGAAAAAAGATTGACTATTGACTATGACTATTTCATTGTAATATAATATCAACATTTTTGGTATCAAAATTAGTTTTGTTCAAAGGTGGAAGTTTCATGCACATAGCATGGTGAACTGTCCAATTCTTTTCAGGCTGTAGGGTTTGAAGCAGCATGGGTTAAGTAATGTTACTGGTTTGATAAGTGAACGGATTGTCATTTTAGTTTTTTTCTATGCAAATGTACAAACATTGAATCTTTGGACTATCTTTGAATTGAAAAGATTGAGCTACTTTTGGTCAAGCCTTTTATTGAAGTTGGGCTGGAGATTTTCATATAATCTGGTGATATGAATATTCAGCAATTATTGTTATCGAGTTATTGGTGAAGTCTCAGTTCAAATTTTTTTGAATCCAGTTAGGCTTAATATAGCCTACTAAATATTTTTTTATGATACACAAGAATGTTTTAATTTGATGGTTTATATAAATGGGACACATACAGGTCTATGAAAGTAGATTAAAGTAAGTTCAGTCTTGTTTTGCTGTTGTATAGGCTATAGCCTACAATTTTTTTTTGCTTGTGTTTCGTACACAGCCAAGTTGATGACTCTCAGAGATTGTGAGTAATTTAGTATTTTTGAAAATATATACGCAAAGACAAAATTTGGGCAAATTATGTTCGCCCCCCCCCCCCCCAAATGTTTTAGCCTACTCTTCTACGGCTACTCTACTTTACAAAGAATTAATTTTAGCCGAAAACTCCAACAATTTTAAACATACTGACGAAAATCGTGATTGCGAGCAAGGATTTGGGGTTTCTGGAGAAATCCCTAATGCGTAATTGCACAGTTGGGAAATTCGTGGATACAACAAATCTTTGAGAATACATAAATGACATTCCTCTTAATTTTCTACTTTGAACGGCATGTGTTATCCTCGTTTTAACAGCACATCAACAAACGTTTCTACACAACCTGATATTATTATATTCATAACATTGTCTATGAAGGGGGCCCGAAAACAAATGGGTACCGGGCCCGAGAAATCCTGTCAACGGCCCTGTTACGCGCTGTCGCACATAATTTGTGAGTGAAATCTGTTTGTGAATGACATTTATGTGTTATTAGGTTATGATAATACATAAAATGCATTTGTATAATTTCGGCAATTTGTCCATTCGGCATTTAGTCCTTTCGGCAATTAGTCCTTTCGGCAAAATGAGTTTCGGCAAAATGTCTTTCGGCAAAATGGGTTTCGACAAAATGTCTTTCGGCAAAATGTCCGGGTACCTTTGCTGGGTGGTTCACTAAAAACAAAAAAGTTTTATTAGTCAATAGTTTCTATCGATGACGACACCAGGCAGTGGTTAACCAACGGATGCCGTGACATACAGCGACAACACGAGAGAAGAAGAAGAAACCTTGATAACTCAGCATTTCCGCACCACTTAGACACAGGTCTCGCACCTCTTAGTGGTGCGTGCACCCCTGGTTAAGAACCCCTGGCTTATACGATGGCTAGGCTGCTGGTAGATCTACTAAAGTAACGCACTTCATTCAACCACCAGTAGCGACTCTTTTCGTACAAAATTTGTGAAAAATTCATTTTGTTATCTACATTGATTTAATCAAATGGCAATGTTTATCAGCTTCTTTATTGAAACTTGCATTGTTGCAAGAACTAATGCTAGTTTCAATAAAATTCTAAAGTAAACGATGTGAAAATACGTAAAAACTACTGCTCTATTGGGGCATTAGGAAATAGGCCACACCACAGTAAAGGTTAAGTGTTGGTTACCAGTCTGTTTGTATTAAACAATCTTGGTATTTTTAAGAAAAATCAGTATGGCCTATATGTGGTAGATAATTAAGCTATGACATTACATGATCTGAGATCTTTTCGAAGGCCTCCACGTGATCTGCAGACTCAGCTAATGTAAACTTCTTTCCAGCTTTACCTTCAAACTTCGTGTATTTATTTACCAACACCATCGCATCAGTTATCCTATACCAAACAAAAATAAAAACCTGGAGTTGAAATGAAAATCTAAAAAGTGAAGTAAGCTTATTTGGAGTTTTTAGTACCTCTTGGAAAGCTTATATTTCAGGTATGGAAATTTATATTTCGATTTAAAACTTTCCATGGACTGCACTACCCGGTGGTTTCAACACAGTTTACCAATGCCGAAATATACTTAAAAACTGGATAAAAAATAACGAGCTTCACACGTAAAAATGCCATTGTATCAGCATATATGTTACGTTTTTGTTTTGACGAGAAATGAGGTAGCACTAGAGATATTAAATTATGAGCAGGCGGATTGGTTCTTCAAGAAGTAGAAACACTGAACTGTTGACTCTTTTAAATACCGCCATAGTGCTCAAAAAATTACACGGGTAATTATCTCAGTAGAACACTGACAAGAAATTTGTGATGAGTGTATTGCCTATATAATGTAAATCCTGATCTTGAGCGTGAAACTATGGTTGTGAGTCCGTGGTGTTAAAATTATCTGCCGATAAAACATTTATCAGGGACGGATCCAGAAAGTAACCTTAGGGCGGAGGGAGCGATTTCTACACAGCGCAATGATGTGTAGGTCTACATTAATTCGACTTTGCAAGTACACTGTGAATAAAGTTACTTTTTTGTGTTAGCGATTGCGCAGAATTCACCACTGCTTCTTGTAACAATCCTGTCCCAGAATTTTTGTTTGATTTTTGTCAAAATATTATGTCGCTCCAATGAAAATTATTCAAACTGATTTTGGATGTTACACAAAGACACTATTCTAATAAGTGAAGGTACTAAACACATGAGAAAATTAATACTTCAGCATGTTCAAATCCGTATTAACAATCACTGCTATTATGTCACTTACATATCCTCTACTGCAATACTAATTCTATGTTGGTATGCTCGTCGGTGCAAGGCATCTCTGGTGTGAAACATTTCGTACAGGTTTTTGCATTCCTGCAAGTTAAAAAAATGATTGATTGATTAAATGTAGGTATTTTTATCTTGGGATTAAAAAAGGTTCTTTGCAAACTTAATCCTAGCAGTTTCGCATAGTTGTAAATGCTTTGAACCACTGGCACAGGGCCGGTCACCGTGACTGGCAAGTTGAAGTTTGCGTTTGTTAGCTGTTACTTGTTTCATCCACTATACGCCAATAAATTGAGAGTTATGTTTTCAATGCGTTGCTCAAGCGCACATCCCGAGAGTCGAACCAGCGACGCTTGATCTTACCTTTCTTGTTTACAAATTCAGGCACTTAATCAATAACCTATCAGAGCGGACCACTTGGTCGCATTTGTTAGTCGTATACGTATTTCAAACTTAACTCTTTATGAGTCTAGAATACTAAAAGAAAATTAGAACTAAAATCAGCAATGGGAACCATTCAACATTCACCTTGTCTCTCACACATATCTGATAGTCTTTCTTTTATTCTTTCTCTTTGCCATTAATTTTTGTGCAGTCGAGAACCCTCATGTTCTTCATGAACCGAATGTGATCAAAGCTATTTGCTATGCCCAGCTGGTGGCAGTCGCGAGCAAAGTAATCCTACTTGTCAACGTCCACTCCGGTGGGCTTGTTCGCAATAATCTAATCATGAAACAAATTAGAACAATAAGAACAATTAGAATTATTAGAACAATAAGAACAATATGTAGAATTAGAACAATTAGAACAATTCGGAAACTAAAGGCTTGTCGTCTTCTGGTTGTTTAATAGGGTGGCTCGTTTTTGAACTTTTTTTAAAAATTCTCTCCGGGTAGTGGGGAAATGGTGCCAATGAGTGAGAAAACACTCATGAAAAAATTTGAGATTTGTAAAAAATTGTCTTCAGCCTCCTCATGGGGCCCAAAAATAGAAAAATGAGGTCAAAAACGCAATTTTTTTTTAAATAGTTTTTAGTTTGGGTAGATACAATATTGTTTAGATATATCTAAGTAACCTAAGAAAAAAAATTGGCGTCATTTGAACTATTCCTTCAGCTTCCTCACAGCTTCTGAAAATTTCCATTTTGCTGAAAATTTTGCATTTTTGTGGGTGGTTACATGATACATAATTGCGTTAGACATTTTGCCAGCTATAAAACGTCATTGTATTTCTCTTTATAGACCTGCCCTGAGCTGTTGCGTCATTTTTTAATGAAATTGGGTTAATTTGGTAGGAAAAAGTGACGTCCTTTTATTTGAATTTACGTCACTGACGAAGTTTGTAGTTATGTAACCACAAACAAAAATGCGAAATTTTCAGCAAAATGAAAATTTTCAGAAGCTATGAGGAAGCTGAAGGAATAGTTCAAATGACGCCAATTTTTTTTCTTAGGTTGATTAGATATATCTAAACAATATTGTATCTACTCAAATTAAAAATATTTTTGCAAAAAATTGCGTTTTTGACCCCATTTTTCGATTTTTGGGCCCCATGAGGAGGCTGAAGACAATTTTTTACAAATCATAAGTTTTGTCATGAGCGTTTTCTCACTCATTGGCACCATTTCCCCACTACCCCGAGAGAATTAAAAAAAAAAGTTAAAAAACGAGCCACCCTATTGTTTAATCATCTTTAACCAATAAACCATTTTGCCTCAATTTGGTGAAAAACATATTTTAGAAGTCTACTAAATTGTGCTTCCTTTTTAAATTGTGCTCTTGATAGGTATTCCATATCATATTATTTTAATTTTCTTTATTAATGCGTCCTGGACAAAAAAGATACTACTAACCAGAGGCGTTGACAGGGGGGTCTAGGTGGTACTTTTGGACCCGGGCCCGGAATATTTAGGGGCCCCGGATTTTAAAAATACCAGCGACTTCTAACATTAGCAAGATCTTAATATAATCAGATCTAAAGGAATTGCAATCAGAGGTTAAAACAGCCACATCAGCCGTCAGATTGTAAAGTACCGGCCCCTCTTCCGTGTATCGGCCCCACTTCAGCTCTTTGGTGGGAAAATAGCCACTTCAGCCACCAAACAGTAAAATAAGAATTTAGTGTAATCTAGTAGGCTATCATTTTTTTGACTGTTTGAACGTAGAAATTACATTTATCTACAATACAATACATTGTAATAAAATATATTTTTCTTGTATTAGGAACTAGCACAATATCCGTGATCCCTCTTAGACAGTGATTCCCAACCGAGGCTCTTAGAGCCGCATGCGGCTCCAAGCTAGCCTTCTTGCGGCTCTCGTTGACCCCTGAAAATCCCACAAAAAATATAAAAAATCTATTTATAATAATTAGGGCGATTATTTTTTGACTTGTCAAAAAATGTTTTTTGACTATTATCCCAAATTGAAAACCAATGCCTAGAAAAACGCCTCTGTATTTGGATCAACTTACGTATGTGAAGCACTTTTCAGCAAAATGATCAGAATCAGAAATAAATATCGCAATCGGTTGACCGATGACCACCTCAAGCAGCTACTGATGCATACTGCATCCTCTGCAATTGCGCCTCGCTTTGACAAACTTGTTAAAGCTCAAAGCCAATGCCAAGTTGGACATTAAATTGAATTGTGTTATTTTTCTTGTTAGTGTTGCTATTTGTTGGTACATGCTTTCATGCTTTAAAATTTTCGTTATAATTAGTGTTTTCATGCGGCTCCATACGTACTCTGAAGTTTGAAATTTGGCCCCGACACCAAAAAAGGTTGGGAACCACTGCTCTTAGAAATGGTTGGTCAATGGTCAGGCAACCAATTTCATATGCAGTACTGGTATACGCTTCGAAGAAACAAATTTTGGTTTCTAAACAGTAGTCTGCTTTGTAGGATAAATTACTAGTATTTAGTCTACGCTACCCTACAGTGATTTCCCTAACCACAAATATTTAGTGAAATAACCCGAAAAAGAATTTCAAAATAAACAGGCTAATGTTTGGTCAAACTCAAAAACTGAAATGACACAGGTGAGAAGATTTCTATCCCTATTTCTGCACTAAAAATTATACCAAAACCGCTTTTCAGATTTCAGCAATCAGCGAATGTTTGACCTAGGCCCAAAAACTTTTCTCAAATTAAATTGAAAACTTTCTGACCGTCTGCACTAATTTTGTTGTAAATTCTATTCTGGTTACCCTAGAATGACCAGTAAAACATCAATGGAATCGGGAAGTAATACTCTAGCACCATGTGACAAATAAAAGTTCAAAAAAGCAACCACAGGATAATGATATAATGATAGTAAGTTTTGTGCTTTGGGAAATTTTTAAGATTGCGCAAGATTTGTTAAAAAGACTGACACTACAAACAAGAGCAAGCTACTGCATTACAGGCTACCAGCAGCGAAAAGATTGTGATAAGCGCATAGTGGACCTTAGTGGTATGTAGAAAAAATTTAATGTCTTTGAGATTATAGGCTAATGATATAAGTTATATAAATGATATTCCTCTTAATTTTCTGCTTTGAACGGCATGTGTCATCCTCATTTTAACAGCACATCAATAAATGTTTGTACACAACCTTTATATTCATAACATTGTCAATGAAGAGGGCCCAAAAATAAATGGGTACCGGGCCCGAGAAATCCTGTCAACGGCCCTGCTACAAGCTACATTAGTCGATGTACCAGCACGTCCATAAACGAGAAAAGTGGCAAAACTTTAAAAAGCCGTTTTAGGCGAGTCATACTGAGCGTAAGAACTTTATTGCCAGTGGGCTATACCTGCGTAAAAAATAAACTGCGCAGTATTTTAAGGAGTTTTTTATATTAGCAATCAACTCTGTGCTGCTGCTAGTTATTGTAATGTGTAGCGTTAGTGGAATCAGTTAATTGTTACAAAAACTGCATCGACACATTAATGCTTTGAACACCTGATAGAGAAAACCTTTGTCTTGCTTTCTCCCTTTATATTTCCAGGTCTCTTCACTTTGATTCTGCAACAAATTATTTCAAAACATTAAAAATCTAAAGTTTCACCTTTGAATTGTATATTAATATGAACTTTTTTTTTGGTTGTGCAAACGTTTCTGTAGGTCCTTGCCATAATTTATAAAGTGCTGCTACTCAAATATTTAACAGATTTTTTAACAAGATTTAGCCAAAGAAATGCGGTTTAAGGTTGAATATGGTTGAATGAAAAACGTATCGATTCCACAACTACCGAGAAATCTAAAACAGACACTCATCACTCTCAAAATGAAAAATAAATAGATTTCTTATCTCACAACATCTGTATGTACGTGAATATTAAAATACTTGATGTTGAATGATATCCGTACGGTATCAAAAAAGAATTACAAGAATCAATAAAAAAAAACACATAAACTTTAACATTCTAATCCAGACAGCAAATCAGTCGTTTTTTACATTGATTTAACGTCTCCAGACTGAGATGTTGAATCGATGTAAAAAACGACTGATTTGCTATCTGAGAATTAATGCATATTCACCTTCGGAGGATCAACTTCAGGTATTGGTCCATTAATCAATTCCTTAATGAAAATTGCATTACGACACTGGGTGACGTCAGACTCGTCTCCTTCAGATTTAAGAAGCTTCTCGAACTCTTCTCTTACTTTTTGATTTTCTTGAAGAAGTCGGTCAAACATCAAGCAAGAACGTTTCTCGTGCTGTAAGTTGATAACAATTATTCAAAACAAAGTCATCGATCTTATTATTATTATCATTATTGTTATTATTATCATTTATTATAATTATTATTTTTATTATTATTATTATTATTAATATTATTACTATTATTATTATTATTATACTATTATTATTATTCGTGATTATTTGTCTATGAAGAAAGATAAGCATCTGAATTTTTACACAGTTTGTCTTGTCATAACTTGTCTTCGCATTTAACAATTAAGTTTTATAGTAGAACTGACAGTGTCTGTCATTGTCTACAGATCTCTAAGCTTGCTTGGAATTTCATTCATTAGATTCAACATAATATTCTAGCGTCTCTAAGCTTTTGGTAGAATAAAATAGATTTTCGCAGCCTATTCTGGTTTTTGTATCACGATTGGCAATGTAAAAAAGTGTAATATGAAAAAATAGAGAAAGTCTATCTGTACAAATTGTCTATTCAATCTACATACCAGTACTTACTTTTTTATTTTTTATACTTTTACCCTTTTTTTTCATTTTTGTCAAAAATACGTCGTCATACATGTGCGAGAATGGGCCGTGCCCTGAAAAAAACAACTTTCGTAACTTAAGATAATCAAATGTAGCATCTGGGTAGTATCATGTAAAATAGTTAATCGAATGTCTGTAAGTTTTACAATTGTTTGAAAAAAAAAGATTCAAAATATTTTGCTGTATACTTTCTGTTTCGTTTTAATTTACCATTTCTTTGATCTAAATAAATCCAAAATATATATTTTGCACTTTGCTAATGAGTTAATTCCTAAATTAAAAATGTTCTATTTCAAGTAGAACAAATTAAAAATTATAGGCCTATAAAATCACTAAATCGTAAGCCACAAGATACGTGTTACATGTTAACGTTAATCTTTGGTGCAAACTATTGCATTTTTGGTCAACTAAAGTGCTTAAAATAACCTTCCAATATTTTTAGATTTCTGCTCCGTAAGCTACCACGCTATTGTTGTGTATGGGGCTTGTCCGCTGTGGTAGGAAGTGGTCAGCTGGCTTTTTTGATTGGTAACAATAACGTTCAAAGTAAGCAATGGTTACCACACAAATATTGACCTCTGGACCACAGCTTTTCCAGTCAAAACCTCGTTTTTATTGGCAGAAATTAAACTGTTGTAGCCAACATCGTGGTTTCCATTTATGTTTGGTTTGTATGCGAGTTTTTTTTAATCACCATTGTTAACCAAGTTGTTTGCTCTAGCATCCCGATAGATTACATTTACATCTTTCTTTGCAAATAACATAAAGTATAGAGTAAACCTTGAAAGTGACTAAGTCAAAGATCCTGGGAATGTAGAAAAAGTTTCTATTTGATATTTGATGACAAAAGGTTTTATGTTTTTTCATTTTTGTTTGCATCTAGAAAATCTTTACTTGCAATAATAACCCAGACACTTTATCAGTCCCTTTTTTTGCTTCTGCAAACGTTGAATCAATGTAAAAAGCGACTGATTTTTTGTTAGGGAATACATACCCAAATCATGGCAAAGACCGGCCAATTCCACGCACAGGACATCTTCCTTATTTATTTTACGTTCTGGTTTGCTGGCACGTAAGTGACGAACAAGTTCTCCTGCAAGATGGCAAGTCCTTCAAAGAAATATCATAAATTAAGGTGATCCAACAACTTTGACAGAGAAAGATTTTTGTTGCTGATGTTTTTATGTTTTTTTTACTATTACAAATATTTTCAAACGGGCGTTTACTTACTGTATAACTATGTAGCCTATTCTATTGGATTGAATAACTGGTCACAGCGGTAAACCATAATATCTCCGTGGGAAAATAAAATTCCCGGATCCTTTCGTCTGTATGCAATGACACCGAAAAAGAATACTCTTCTGAAAACGTCTGTTCAAGAATTGCATTTCAAGAAAAAATGCCATCGGCTGTCGGAAAGAGAGCGCAACACCTTACGCGCTAAAATTTGTCACCACAATACAAATTACTGGGATAAAAGACGGAAATTTTGTCTACTGTACAGGGTGATCCGAAAGTAACTCCCTATTCTAAAATCACTGTAATTTATTCTTGAAGTGTAATTTCTCCAATTAATGAATATGAGAAGAAAATATAATGCATGGAATTTTGTTTAAAATTCACCACAAGCTTCTCAAGTCGACCATGAACAGCATCAACTGATTTCACAAGAAACTTTTGCGGGATGGAACTCATAACTTCACGTATTCTCGCTTCAAGTTCTTCCAGATTTTTTGGTTTGGTTGAGTAGACTTGTTCTTTTAACCAACCCCAAAGAAAAATGTCGCATGGTGTTAAATCAGGACTTCTGGCTGGCCATTCGTGTGAACCACGACGCTCCATCCATTTTCCAGGAAATTGGGCATTCAGCCATTCTCGAACAACAATAGCAAAGTGTGGAGGAGCTCCATCTTGCATGAAAATTAAATCTTCAATATTATCCCAAGCACTGATATAATTGGCCAAACTTCATTTTTTAGCATGGTGAGGTACCTTTCGGCATTCATGGTATCATGAAGGATGAACTAATGAACAAATATGGAGCTCCTCCACACTTTGCTATGGTTGTTTGAGAATGGTTGAATGCCCAATTTCCTGGAAAATGGATGATGGGTCGTCGTGGTTCACACGAATGGCCAGCCAGAAGTCCTGATTTAACACCATGCGACATTTTTCTTTGGGTTTTGTTAAAAGAACAAGTCTACGGTACTCAACCAAACCAAAAACTTTAGAAGAACTTGAAGCGAGAATACGTGAAGTTATGAGTTCCATCCCGCGAGAGTTTCTTGTGAAATCAGTTGATGCTGTTCATGGTCGACTTGAGAAGCTTGTGGTGAATGATGGTGGCCATATTGAACTTTAAATAAAATTCCATGCAATATATTTTCTTCTCGTATTCATTAATTGGAGAAATTACACTTCAAGAATAAATTACAGTTATTTTAGAATAGGGAGTTACTTTCGGATCACCCTTGTAGTTGGTAAGCACAAGCAAAACAGTTTTAATAATCGACCAACCTTTCCAACGACAATTCTAAAAATGGCAAAACTGACTTGAGATATTTCAAACCACATAACTTGCATACTGTGACGTAACAGTGATATGCAGTGTGTAGTAATTCCAGCACCAGGTAAATTTGGCTTACGCAAGATTTCGCAATTCAAGATTTAAGATGATGAAATATTTCACAGGTGTTATAAAGATGATGACATCTCTGCTCATTTTTAGTAATATTCCATTACGTAAGACGCCAGGTTAAGCAGACCTTAACGGTTTTATGTGACGTTTGATTTGGAGAGCGATTGTCTGTAACAATAACTACGATTATCCAAAATACACAAGAATTTCAAACCCAAGTGAATTTAATAAATGTTGATCAGTCTACGACAATCTAAAAGTTTGGTTTATCTCAACGTTGCGTTTGCCATAACTACCTACTATACACGGTTACTCAAATTTGAATGTAAAACCATTTGATAATTACACCAGCATTCATGATGATGATGATTATGTGCCTGATCTGATACAGACGTTGGCGATCATGGTCTTCCAAACTTCTCTGTCATTTGCCATTCGTATAAAATCGTTCGTTTTAACTGTTGTGTTTGTGGCCCATTGATTCAAGCTGTTTAAATAAGTTAATCTTTGTCGACCTCTGCTTCTTTTTCCTGTATCATCCCCAATAGAGCTAACTTTTCCAAATCTCCATGTCTGTGAATATGACCTACAAATTGCATCTGACGCCTTCTAACTGTTGTTATAATCTCCTTTCTGCATTTGCCAATTTCATAACTTCGTCATTACTCTTCTTTTCAGTCCAAGATATCCTCAACATCCTTCTGAGAAACCACATCTCAGCAGCCTCTAGTCTTTTCTTCATATCTTTACTTATTGTCCAGCATTCACATCCGTAGGTTAGAATTGATTCTTCATATGCTTTTAAAACTTTAATTTTGGTCTTTATTGTCATGTTGCGATTCCTGAAGACTGTGCTCATTTTACTGAAAGTATCCTTTGCTATGGCGATTCTCTTTTTAATTTCAGTGTCACTTTTGCCATCGGAAGTTATAATATATCCAAGATATTTAAATTTATCAACTTGTTTCACTGTAACACCATTGAGTGTTAGGTTGCAATTTGGATAAGTTTTCTTTTTTGATACCGTCATGCATTCTGTTTTTCTTGAATTTAACTCTAAACCCATTGCTTTACTGTTATTGACAACAGAATTTAATAAGTCCTGTAGATTGTTTGCAGATTCTGCTATCAAGACTGTATCATCAGCGTATCTCAAGTTTGTTATATTTTGTCCTCCAACCTTTACTCCATTCATATTTTCGATGTCTCTCAAAATCATCTCACTGTAAACGTTGAAAAGATCTGGAGATAGGACACATCCTTGTCTGACGCCACGTTGTATCGATTTGAATTCGCTAAGATCGTTATTTATACGTATTGCAGCCGTTTGTTCCCAATAGAGGTTTCGTATGACTCTGAGGTCTTTACCGTCGATATCTAAAGAATGCAGTATATGGAATAATTTGGCATGTTGAACCTTATCAAAAGCTTTAGAAAAGTCTATGAAACATAGATAAAGATCCTTGTTCTTTTCTATACATCTCTCTGTTAACATTTTTAATGTAAAAATTCCATTTCTGGTCCCTTTGTCTGGGACAAATCCAAACTGTGCTGTTGAAATTTCCGGTTTTAGTTTTGGTCTCAATCTCATCATCACGATTCGGAGTAGGATCTTTGTTAGGTGACTCATAAGGCTAATTGTTCTGTGGAGTGAGCATTCTGTTGCTCCGGTTTTCTTTGGTAAAGTTATGAATATGGAACGTACCATATCACTAGGGATGTTTCCGGTGTCATAAATATGATTTAAGATCTCAGTGGTTAGGTCTAAACCCCACTCATCTAAAGCTTCGATAATTTCAACTGAGATATTATCTGGTCCAACTGCTCTTCCATGTTTTGTTTTGTTCATAGCGATTCTTACTTCTTCTTTCATAATAGCAGGACCTTCCATGGGTTTGGAGATGCCTGGCTTGTTTCCGCGTTCGTCGAAAAACAGCTCTTCAATGTATTCACACCAACGCTGCAGAATATCTTTTTGGTCCATCAGAATAGTTCCATCATTTGCCTTGATGCATCCTGCTTGTGAGCAATACCTCTTCTTCCCTGTTACCTCTTTCACCTTCTTGTGTATATATTTACTGTCTTTGATTTTAACATTTTCGATTTCTTCACATTGAGTATTTATCCAGGTTTCTTTAGCATCAACACACATCTTTTTTATTTTCTTGTTCAAAATTTTGTATCTTTGTTTATTATTCTTTGCTTTTCTTCTTTCTTCCATGAGGTCAAGAATTTCAGATGTCATCCATTTCTTTTGTTTCTCAGTTTTGACTAGTGGTATGAACTCTTCCAGTGATTCCGACACGCTATTTTTAAATTGTTCCAGTATTTTATCTGTTGTTGTTAGCCTTTCAAGCGACTCGTATTTGTTTTTGACTGAGACGGAAAATTCATACTGCATTCATACTGTTCCTATAAGTTTTAGCCATTCGACTCTCATCAACCTTGGTTTGTTTTTGCGCATTGTCATCATTATTTTGTCATAGTAGTTAGGTTCGTGTAGTTTAGTTTAAATATAATTTAAATTTGCCTATAAATATTTTACGCAGCCAGTTAATATTTACGCAGTATTCTACCAGTTAGTTTTGGCAGTTAGTCTTGGTCAGTATCTTAGGCTACTGCAGATTCATTTATTTATTTATTTAGTGACAGTTTTTAGGTTTTGCTTTCTTATGTTTGTTTTTTAGGCACTAAAGATGCTCTAAAGTTAGAGCGAAATGCATATGCCAATAGGGCTCTGCTGATTTTCCATGTATTTTGTAATAAAGAATGTTCCTATAAGTTTGTTGTAAAAGTGAGAAGGTTACCTTTTGTAACTTTAAGACAATTTTATGTTTGAATTTAATTAGAAAAAATTGACAATAAAAATGACTATTTTCTGCCTTGCTAAACTACTTTAAGTAGGCTACCTCAACTGTACAGCATCAAATATGGTTATAACTACCGGCACAAAGTCTTTTTTGAACATCATTGAATTCGGGTTTGATGGAAATCGGACTATTTCGTCTGATATACCGAACGCAAATGCAATTACTCGAATCAGTGTGATTCATGCCGCATTACAAGACACGCAACAGAATTGCTTTTTATCAAGTTTTTATTCTGAATTTGATTCTTTTGACATACATCATACGATGTTGTTCCAACTTCTTACCCAATTGAATGCTCAAATCTGTTGTGGGAGGCTCCTGGAAAAAGAAAGTAATTTCCTCCGAGTTGCTTGATGTTTCGGAGTCTTTGGAATTGAGGAGTGTTTATGACTTTAGCCAGAAGAGGATGGAGCTCAATGTGTTTGTGAATAGGATCATGAAAAGTCTAAACAGAAAACAATCATATGTTGTACTGAATTTTTTGCATCTAACCAGTAGCGCTTACAAGGGGCTCCAAGGGGTACTTTTAGACCTGGAAACAAGATGATTGTAGGGGCCGATAATCTTTCCAAGGGGCCAAGTAACTTGAAGAAACCATTTCCTATTATTTGCATACAATGCGTTTTTCTTTGAAGTGTCTTGATTTGGGCCGCGAGGGTATCATTGATACTAATTATCCTCTCAAACTTGCATCTAACTGTTTTTTACCTTAACTTATATCAAGAAAGCAATTTCAGATTGCGTGTGAAGATACAACCGTGTAGCATTATCAACACTGATGTGAACTAAAACATTGAGCCATTAGCATTTCCTGTCCCTCATCAAATTTAACAGTTCAACTAAATGTACTCTAGTCTCTTGCTCTAATTGATGAAAAAGAGTTTTTGCCTGTAGACCCCTTTCCTAATGCCATAGTTTGGTTTCCAAAAAAAATAATAATGATAAAATGTAAAAACGATGACGACCTTACATTTTATCAGTTTGCAAGCTATAAAAATGAGTTAAATTGCAGCATCAACAATCATTGCCTCAATGCTCGTAACCAAACTATCTTGCTACATTTTTTGACAGGTTGCTCATGTAAGATTACCATCGGTATCTTTTGGACAACACTGCAAGAAATTCGTCATCTGTCATTTTGTGACGAATAGCTAAAAGACATGGCAAAATGCTTGCAGCAACCTTACCCGCCTTTTTTTTCTTCTTCTTCTGAATAGTCCGTTGTGCACTGTCTTGGTATTTCAGTACTCACTTTTACGCTACAACCTTAACACAGAGTGGCCACTTTAAACAGATTAATTCCCAATAAGATCCCACTGACAGCAATGGGAACATGTTTAAATGCCTACCTTGACACAGCAACCAACGACTCGTGCTTGTTTTCCAAACCACTGGACAATCTCTTAAATTTTGTGGAGATGAAAAATGTGAACTTTATCGCTAAAAAGCTGTTTCTGCTTTGTATTCGATGGACACCAGATTCAAACCAAACCCTCCTCACTAAAGTGTTTGTTTTTTTCATATGAGCAGCATATCAAATCAACTCAAAGCACATTTGTTGATTGTGCGATTCTTTATTCTCGGACTGAGAAAGCTTTTTAGAGCAGTTTTGCATACTTGTAGAGCAGGGGTCGGCAACCTTTTTGTAACAGTGGGCCAAAGCCAAACTTTACATGATCTTGGCGGGCCGTAGCCCTGATCTTGGCGGGCCGTAACTAATACCAGTTTGATAGATTCAGATTTATAACTTCAAGGCGTTGACGTAATGCCTCCAGAATATCGGCTCCTGTGATAATACAGTACCCTTGACAGAAATTAGCTGAACAAATTCTTCAACATCAAAATGTGTGTTTACTCCACGCACAAATACTGCCAGGTCACCTGCAGGCCTTTGTTCGTGTCTGTGCTCTCATCTATTGCCATTGAGAAAAACTGTAGATATACAACAACCTTTTTGCTAGATTTTACGTTTTCAGATATGTCTTCTTTTCGTCGAGTTACGGTTCTTGCTGAAAAACTTACTTATCGGTTGAATACTGAATAGTTTTTTTTTTCTCTAGACATATTGTTGTTTGGCGTGATATGTTTACAAATGCTACAATATTTTTTCAATAACATCCATCATACATCTTTTTTCCTAAATTTGCCTTCAATATTCGATTTCTTGTTTTTTGCTATGATTTGTGCTACCTTTGTAGCCAGCAAAAGAATTTTCTGATTTATTGGTTTTCCTTTGTAACAAATAAATTTGCTGTTTTAGGCTATTTTTGAGTAGATTAACTTTGCTTTTCCTTGTATGACCCATTAACTTGGAAAAAATAATATGTTTTGTATCATAATGGCGCTTTATGTTGAGTTCCTTGTTTACAAAAACAGAAACGCTGCAAATCAAAAACGTGGGGCTACCAAAATGGTTAATAAAAAAATGTACTTGTTCTCCCATTTACCACTGACCGGGCCAAATATTACTATAATTCGTAAAGGTGCTGCGGGCTGGATAATTTTTCTTGGCGGGCCGGATCCGGCCCGCGGGCCGTAGGTTGCCGACCCCTGGACCCTCTACAATGTATTTTAGAGGCTTTGATTGATTGCGCTTCAGTAGACTTCAGTTGTCGGCTGCATAGCCGAGTGGTGAGAGCGCTGGAACGGCAATCGAAAGGGCGCCGCTTCGACACCGCTCAAGAACATGCGGCTGTGTCTTTGGCAGGACACTTAAAGGCATGCTTGAAGGTGGACACAAAGATTGGCTCCCTTGCCTTCCCATCCATTTAATCTAAATCTTCAAGCACCAGATGCAACAAGTAGATAGTAAGTCCGGATGCAACAAGTAGATTTTCAGTGTAGTCAACATCGATACCTGAGTATGGCTAGCTAGGGTGGTTAAGGAATAGACACTTGGCCAAAACGGAAAGTATTCTTTTGAGGGATATGACCTTGTAAGTATCTTTTGGATAGTCATCGCAAACTGAGCATATTTCGGCTCCATGATTCTTGTGAGGCTGGGAAGTAGAACTCGTCTTTGACACTGAAGCAGACATCTGAGAATATTTTATAAAACGAAACCAACATGAGTCAACCCATCCAAGTAAATTAAATATATTCTTCCCGTATTCGGTTTAAATTTAAACAAAAATTTCAATCTAACTGGAACAAGTAAATGAGAAGAAACTAGTCTAAATTCTTTTCTGATTGTGCATAATTTCAAATAAAAAAAAAGGTATAACTTCTGATAGACTGGCGGACAAATGGTTTGCTTTACATTGCAACCTTAAGGCTTAAGACACATCAAACAAACGGATCAAAACGGCATAAATCCTTCATCTTACTTTTTTCTTTTCTGCAGGCTCTCCTGTTGTTGAAAAGCTGTTCAATTTTGTCTGTGGCATGGGGCAGAAAGAAATGATCATGTGGCCACTACAATCACAGTGCTGTAATTATAAAGCAATGTAAAATAAAATTGGAAATTGGAAATTAAGGAAATTCTTCCTGGTGCAAAGGTGGGATTTGCAAACTGAGTTTAGAGTTCATCGAAGAATGTATCGGGTATGATAAGCCAGGCTACTCACGATTGTGGTGATCTGACTCAATGATACTAATTCATTGTTGCCTTACTTCAGGGGTGCCCAACACGTCCATCGTCTCAACTGGTCGATCGCGTCGGATTATGCGTGGTCAATATTCCTAAAAAGAGCGTTTTTCAATCAATATTCCTGAGAGAAAATTTGTCCATCAACCCATAATTTAGCCTACAATTACAATAGCAATACAATCAGGGCTTTAGTATTTATTAATACAAAATACCTGTCATACAGGCCTGCCAACTGAACCACATTATGACGGGACAAGTACACACATTCCAAGTGTCAAAATTAACGCATTCCAAGTGTAAAAATTAACGTAGGCTAACAACAGGACACAGGTTCTACTTTCCAGTTTGTTTGTCGCTTGCGTGAAAAGAGCAGCCTAGCTGCCCCGATAGCTCAATTGGTTAGCGCGTCACTTCTGGAATGAAGAAACTTCAACATCAATAGCGGCGCTGGTTCGACTCTCGGGGTGTGCGCTTGAGCAACGCACGTTAAGGACTGCTCTCCATTCAGCGGCATCTAATGGATAGAGTAATTCCCCGGCAACAAGACTTCAACAATCGGATCTCGGTGACCGGGCCTACATCAGTGATTCAAAGCCTCTACAAGTATGCGAAACTGCCAGGATTAAGCTCTGCAAGAAGCTTTCCCAGTCCGAGGATAAAGATTCAATCAATCAATGTTTACGAGGGTTGTTACGTGCATTTATTGCAACCTAGCCTAATTTGAAACATGAATATATTGCTCAATGCTGACGATAAATGTGGGATGAATGTAAATCCATTTACAGTAAAGATGTCACAGGAAAAAATTGCTTAGTGAATTTAGCGCACCGACTGTCGATCACTAGTAATTAAGAGTTTTTTTAGTCGATCACAATCGATGAGAAGTTGGCCATTCCTCCTTTACTTGATTAGGCTACCATTCAGAGACTGTTTACAAAAGTATTTGAAAAATGCCTGTTTGACCAAATGCACAAATATCTAGCAAAAAAAGACCTTATTACACCTCACCAATTTGGTTTTAGGCCAGAGTATTCCACTTCACTTGCTGTTTCAAACATTTGTGATGACATTTTAGCAAATCTTGATAACAAAAAAACCACCTGTTCGGTATTTCTTGATCTTGCTAAGGCTTTTGATACAGTCGACCATACTATTCTCATTAAAAAAATAGAAAAATATGGATTTCGAGGCCATTCCCAACAGTTGTTAAAAAGTTACATCAGCAACCGTCAACAATACACAGTTGTTAATGGTGTTCCGTCCACTTCTAGAAAAGTTACCTGTGGAGTTCCCCAGGGTTCAACATTAGGACCTCTCCTCTTTTTGTTGTATGTAAATGATCTGCCAAACTCAACAAAAATGACTGTTAAATTATTTGCTGACGACACAAATCTAATGATGGCAGACAAATGTGAGAATGACTTACAACAAAATGTGAACACAGAACTCGAAAAGGTTCTCACTTGGATGAAACTTAACAGGTTATCAATAAATTTTACAAAAACAGAATACATGCTTATTACAAACAAAAAACAAATAAGAAATGTTAACATTAAGATTGGGAGTAAACCAATTCAGCAAAAAGATCAAATCAAGTACCTTGGTGTCTATATTGATAATAAGTTAACGTGGAAACACCACATAGAACAAGTCTGTGGGAAAGTCGCAAAGGGTTCTTGGGCACTATTAAAACTGAGAGATTATGTGAATTCAGACACATTGACAACCGTTTATTATACTTTAATTTACTCCCACCTTCAATATTGCATTACTAGCTGGGGTAAAGCTTGCAACAAAGTTCTAGACCCTCTCAGAAAAATGCAAAAAAGAATAATAAGAATAATCACAAAAAGCGATTATAGAGCCCATACCAGTCCATTATTTTTTAAAATGAATATCTTAAAGCTGGAAGACATATGTACACTGGAAGTAAAAAAACACATGTTCAGAGTCTGCATGAACTTGTACCCTTCTGCCTACTGTGCATTGTTCACAAGTTCTTCACTCATCCACAACCATAACACTAGATATCAAGCAAACAATAATTATTTTGTTAAACGCACTAATACAGAATTTGGCAAAAAATCCATACAAGTATTTGGACCAGTGGTGTGGTCAGAGGTTCCAAGCAATCTCAAAAAGTTATCTTTTTATGATTTCAAAAAACATAGCAAAGCATCAGCTTTGCAAAGTTATGATACTTGATAAGTGGGTCTTCATTTGGCCTAAGCTCTTACATTCAACAATGTCTATTGTCATGGTGTCCAGTGTCCACTGATTTTCATGATTACTATTTGTTGGAAAATCTCGCACACAATTTTATGAAGCTGACAATTAATTGTAAGCTACTAGTCGAAGTATTAGTCTTGTTTGTGTTTTCTTTTTTGATTGTAACCAATTTGGTTAAATTGTTGATTAGTTTCATAACTCAAATTATTCTTTCCAGGGTGGCAACTGACTAGTTGACCGTATGGTCGTTTCGTTGTCTCCCTATCAATAACAAAACCTAAACATTGTATGTATTATTGTTTTATGTCACTTTTGTGTTTTGTTTTTTGATAAATAAACGATTGATTGATTGATTGATTGATTGATTGATTTGCGTGGTCGTGCATACATTGATCATTATCAATTTTAGCATTTTTAGCCACAAGCTAGTGTCACTTCTTTACCACTTGCACTTAGGCCTATCGCCTATTACCACCTCCTTTAATAAATAAATTCTAGTTCACAAAAAAAAGCTTTGCGAGGCTCATTTCTAAAGTTGACATCTCTGTTCAGTCGATTTCAATTCTCGGTGACTCTGTAAATCTTTTCTTTCCACAGCTCACGATTCCTCGCAACTTCCTTTAACTCTTCCATGCCCATCCCGCTGTCTTTCTTTTCTGCATTGAGCCATTTCCTTTTGGGATGACCTTTCCTCCTCTTCTGCTGATCAAACCAAGCATATGTCTTTTTCATATGTCAAGGAATAACCTATCAAGGCTTTGTCAGTCCGAAAATAAAGATTCAAAAACCAAACCAGCCACTTTAAAGTAACAGCTTTTGTAAGCGCCTGTAAGCTAAAGCATGCACCAATCAGAAGCTGCGTTGTCTGTGACGTCAATAGAAGTAGAACAGAGAAAAAATAGTTTTGACAGAGCACTAATCAACTCTCTAACTGAATGTTAGAAATGTCACAATTGGACGATAATTACTTAAACCATGTTCTGTTTGGTGCATGCTTTTAACAACCTCTTACAAAAATGCATTTAGCGCGAGTAATGGTTTTCATATAATGGTTTAAAATCTCGCAAGTTTTATTTACCAGTTCCATAAAAAGACAAAGTCAATTGCAAAAATGCGGAAAAGTGTAGTTGTAAAATTGCTGCGAACAAACTGCAGTAGGCTATATGCGTTAATTTCTATTATTGACATGTCAGCAAGCTGTGCTTTGAATCTTTATTTTAGTAGTATCTTCTATACTTTATGAATTTTAAATATATACCCACCACAGATGACACCATCCAAATAATATGACAAAAAATAAGGGTGCCAGAACTTTGTGACGAAGTTTTGGGTCGAAATGTCCCCAGCCTTTTCTTGCAGCATGGACAATAGTGCCCCACTTCTTTCAAACTGTCAAACAGAAACGGTAACCATCAACAAATTAGGCTGACACAATACAACAAACAACACCAATAATAAGCATTTGGTTTATAACTAGGCTACTTTTAGTCACTGTGGAAACAACATCGTTGCAAGTGGAACAAAACACTCGATCAGTTGACAATTTTGTGAAAGGGTCAACTTCGGGTCGTGTTACAACCACGACTCTATGGACTGAGGCTCCTGGTGTTGGACTGAGCGCCATCAGTTGTGCTTGCTCTGTTGGAATATGAACTTTGAAATTAGTTTCCGTAGAAGTATTGGGCTGCAAAAACGCTGTTTGAACGTCCGTCTGGTGGTTTTCAGAAGCATCAAGGATTTTGTATTGTTCTGTCATTTTTGACGCCGAATCGACAAGTTTTGGGATGTTTCCAGTGTTCATTTTACTCAGCAGTGCGATAAAATTATTTTTAATTCTTTACTTTTTGAAACTGCAAAAACGCTTCTAGAATTGATGCATCATTAAAAAAAATACACT
Organism: Aplidium turbinatum; assembly: GCF_918807975.1. Lineage (NCBI taxonomy): Eukaryota > Metazoa > Chordata > Ascidiacea > Aplousobranchia > Polyclinidae > Aplidium > Aplidium turbinatum. Next base: position 56,390,416 of record NC_137472.1, read on the forward strand.
TACGTATCGTAAACGTTGCGCTTGGATCTTGTTGCAAGCTTCTGTTAAACTTAGAATAAAGAGAAAAGATTAGAAAAACAGGCTTGTGTATATTATAGCCTATAGTACCATTACATATGCTGTAGCATGTCTAGACCTCTATTTTCTTATGCCTATAAATTTGAGTAAATCTCGTGCTCTGCGGCTCAGAAGACATTTCTGCGATATTCAAGTTTACGATTTAGAAATTATGAGACTAAGTAATCAGTTAAAACCTGAATGAGGCAGTTTACTAAGCATTTAGTTCCATAAAATGATACGTTCTGGTGAAAACTAAGCCAAGCCATCAGTAGCCAAATTATTGCTGATACGTCTGCACTCAGAACATACTCAGTGTTTTCAATTAGAAAGTATTGACGTTTTTGGTATTTCTAATTTTTACAATTGTACAGTAAATCTAATTTGATTGCGTGAACCTACTGTATATTTGAAACAAAATGACGATGAAAAAAACTTTGCTTCAACCAAATGTAAATCTTCGCTACTTAAAAAAACATACCCAAACGCAACTGGCATTTACTAGTTCAAGCTATTAGCTGCGCCCTGCAAGTATAATGTTATGACAGCAAATCATATCTGACTATAATGTAGTGTTGGGCAGTTTTAAAATATTTCCAATTTTGGCTTATTGGATTTAGAAACTAGTAACCTACAGTGCTCACAATAGGTTGCATTCATACATTATTTGTTATCCAACAATAAGTCACTCTATCAGCCTGTGAAATCAATTTGCTTATTTATTTCCTTCTGCTATTTTAACTTAATTAGATAAAAAAAATAACTTAAGTTTAACTTTTTTTTATTACACAAAGGAATATAACATAATTAAAATGAATTTAAACATTTTTGCTACACACCGAAAACGTTTGAGTTTATTTAATTTATTTTAATTATATCATATTCCTTTGTGTGATAAAATATGTTAAACCCGTTGAAGTTACTTTGTCTGTCTATGGTTCAACAAAGCGAAGTCTCTACAAAAGCTTTATTATAACTTGCTTGCTGTTTCCTACCGATATTAGTCTTATCTGAATTACAGGATACTACACGGAAGTTGAGAGAGACTCCATGCTGAGTGTGAACACTGCTACAAAGGCAAACGTTTTCACAACTTTAATGGAAATTCTAGGCCCTCTAGGTTATTAAACATGATAAAAGTCCATCACGGAAAAAAAGGTTTAGCATTATTAACCAACTTGCTATCATTTGCATTTCGAATCCTTTGCAGTTGATTATCACGAGGTAGATTTGTGATTTCTGCTATTAGTTTGGTTTCTAGGTGATGAGACTTAAAACTTGGGCCAATGCTCTGTACGAATACGCAGTGATGAAATATGGTTGTCAAAAATATTACGAAATATTACCAAATTGTCAATGGTGTTGTGGGGTTACAAGACAGATTCAATTGTATGCTTTTGTGGCAACAAGCCCCAAACGGTATACTATCTTCTTGTGTGCCTTCAACTTAGCCTACTAGTCAATGCAACGAGTGGGACCTTTCAGCATACAGCACAACTATGCCACAAAAGATGCTTCAATTTGAGAAGCATCAATCAAATTTAAACATTTCAATAAAAGAAGACGCGTACATTAACGCTTACATAATTTACTAAGAGTGAAAATTCAGCAACAAATTTTCTTGTCAAAAATTTTGACACCAGCAAGTACAAGCAACAATGACTCGACGCGTCTTCGTAGCCAACCGGTTTTCGTTTTTTAAAAACAACAGATGTCATGATGGTTTGTGTGACTTATCAGTCAGCATATATGGAAAATTTGAAACGACAGAATAAAGTATCAATCATTGCAATGTTTTTTAACCTGCACAGTGCACACAATAGCGGTTCCAGGGAGGGACGTAAGCCACAAAACCGAGAAACATCATTTCAATTTTATTTCGTTTGTTTCATAATTTTTTTGTTTGCATCCCTCGTTGAATTATATTTCATGATGTTCGGTCCTCAAATCTAGACATTTCTAAGAAAAATGCACTATATTTAAAGAGTACGCGATAGCGTTATCTTTTAGTGTCGGACCCCTTGTTCCAGTTACGGGCTATTGCATTTCGATTCAAATGGTTTTGATTGGTCAAAGATTCCAATGACTATTTTGGGTGGTAGCGCTGGATTTGGGTCCACCATTATACATACAAACACACTACACAAGTAACGCAGCTTACGTTAAGAGAAAACCACTTTTTGCTTGAGTTGTTTTTAAAGGCACACTAAATGTAATTTTCAAACGGGAATTAAGCATTAAAATGTGTAAACTGAACACTCAAGAATACATTTCATAAAAAATTACTGAAAAAAAATTGTTTTCAATGGCGCTGGCAAGGCGCAAAGTCCAGTGTTTCCTTTATTTTTTGCAAACTAACCAAGAAGTGGAAAAACTGCTCGAGAATTACGTCACAAGCGACTCCAGTGGCATTATCAAAAGTGTTTTCCCGCGTTGGGTTGGAAAGTTCAAACGTGTTGTGTTCCAAGAATTTTCACATTGATTCAAGGCCTGGAAACGTTGAATCCATGTAAAAAATGCTAATTACTCCACGCCTTCTGAATTGCCTAACTGAATTTGTTTCACATGCCTTTGTGGAGTTTGCCTTCAAAAATTTTTTTTTACATTTTCACTTTACATTGATTGAAGGCCTGAATACGTTGAATCTATGTAAAAGAGGCTGATTTACAGTTTGAAGAACAAGATCTGCCATTTGAAACTCACGCAGTAAAAACTCTTGCCCGATCAGCTGATTGTTGGTCGTTTGTGGCGTAGACTGTATGATCGCACGCTTCGCTGCTCAAGCCCATTCCGGTTTTGAAGCCTCTGACAAAAGCACGCGCGCAATGGTGGTCAGACCGCAATGGGGCCAAAAATTTTTTCAAAATCGTTTAAACACAAAGAACGTGGAAAATCGCCAAGTCAAGTTTTTCCTTTAGTATGACTTTAAGCCGTTGAGATAGTAATTTCTTGTATGGATTCCGGTTGTAGTAACCTGAGAATCGTCAAAGAGGTATAGTTTGATGGTTTATCTCTGAATAATAAAGACAAGCTAAAGAAATGGATTTCGGCAATGAAATTCAAAGACTCACCTATTAACAAGCACTGCCGTGTGTGCAACGATTATTTTCTGGCCAGCGATTACCAATGTGATCTACGAGCAGAGCTACAAAGTACCAAACCCAAACACCTGCCCAACCCTAAAGCTGTTCTTTCTATCATTAGTTTTTAAAATTTTTAAAAGTCACTGCGAACGCAGTGCCCACAAAACTTGATCGACCTTGGTCCGCATGTCTAAGTACGAACGGGCGTTTGAATAGCAAAGCAAAAAATGAAAAAGACGTTGAAACAGGCCAGTAGGACAGTAAAACATCAGTAGGGTATAGACAACTCGAAACACATACTTTTGATTCATATAAATCACTTGGTTGAAGCCAATTCCTATCCTGTATTTTTCCTAATTCACCAGGCAGTGGGTCAACAACTGAAATCTATTAAGCCAACTCATGACCCTAAACCACCTATCCCTGCAGAACCTAAACTTTTTAGCCATGTAAAAGTCTCAAATGCTGAGCAAAAATCCCTAAGTTGTTGTCCATTTTCTTCCACTTTATTACTAAACAATCACTAAAAAAAATTAAATTTGACGCTTCAGGGCCCTTTAAGGTATTTTTTCAATGGTTTAAAAACACTAGCCCACATATACAGTAGGCTACTTTTTATACGAGGGTATACTTGCTATATGTGTCCAATGTCCATATTGTACAGTAGCTTACTTGATAAGTAATGCACGTATAATTGAATATCCATGAATCAACGTGTGTATGTGCGTATAGTGTAACCTAAATCAAATCATTTTTGAGCCTAAAAGCACTCGAAAAACGACTAAAATTTAATTAAACTTGTGAAATGTTTTTGGGGAGTAGGCCTAGCCTAAGCCCCATACTTTCTGCTAAACTACTTGCTTCTTTGACATAGACAGATTAAACCAAGCAACCACACGGCATTTAACATCATACGTGAGAGTGAATATAAACTATAAACGATGAACGTTTTCGGCCATACTCAAGTTAGCCCTTCTCAAGTAACGAATTTCGTCTATCAAGCAAGATATATTTTATTCAAGAGTAAAACATATAAAGGTGTATTTGATAAATATTTAATTTTACACATTTCAGCGGGCTCCAGAAACAAAGTAGGCTCTGTTTGATAACATGCTGTTTAAGTAAACTTGCTTTCAATTGTTAAATAAAGTTGAGTTTAAAGTTAGGTTGTTCGTAGGGATAGGTATTGCAAAATACCTGAAGTGGCACAAGTGGTTTGTTAGCTTTTGCTTTTTGTTCTGTAAACTGCCCAGTCTGAAATGCGCATGCCAACTTCGATACCTAGCATATCAATGCTAATTTATATGTTGCTTTTTTTAGGAATCGCATTTCAAATAAATACGTTTTAGCTAAAGTCCAACATCGGCAACAAAACACACAGGCGCCTACTGTATGAACACATTTAACAAAACTTTGCACTTTCACACCGTACGATCATGTTCCGTCACATGCGTATCCAGGACGAAAGCAAAAGTAAACTGCCATGCTACGTCAGCGATATTGGCCAGTGAGCTAGTGAAGAAAATAGCTTTTGTAATTTGAACGCAGTTACTTTGTTTCACAATCGTCAATGCCGTCTAAAGAGCGATATGGCTTCCAAGACAAATCAATGGATATACTTATCTTCTGTTTCAGACTACCTATTAGGCTAATTACAAGTTAGATGAACTCAATCAATCTTTTCCTAATTTTTCAAAAAACAGCAAAAAAATTGCAGAAACATAGTCATGTGTAATACGGAATTAAGGTACTAGCCTAGGCAATTAAGCGTCATGTAATTTTGCCTTTCCTGTGTCATTTTTTCGATTTTTGTGTTTGTAGGCCTACTGTAGATCAGATCTGTCATTTCAATTTCTGAAAAACATCAGTCAGGTGGTTAGCTACTTGAAAAGGGCTAACATGAGTATAGCCGAAAACGTTCGTATATTTTTTGTTTATTTTCATGTACTATGTTAAATGTCGTCTGGTTGTTACGTTTTATTTGTTTATGGTTAAAAATAATCACCTCTCTACCAAAATTAAATTCTATAAACCATTTTAACCTTCGTGTTCATGATATTTGGACATCTTTTTCTGCATGAAAAACTCTTGGAAACACCTCGCATGTCACAAATGTGTAATTTGAACTCAAAGAACAGCTTGCCACTATTAATCTGGTTGTGTGTTTACATTTTTAACCTATCAATGTAAAACTGGTTCATAACCTAGTTTTGAAGCACGGTGAGCTCGAAAACTGTTCGTAGTGGCAACAAAAGGCTGAAAGTTTATTATTAACATTCAGGCGATATATAAAACATTCGATCCAATAAGAGATACAATAAAGCAGTGACGTAGCTAGAAAGACAATTTTAAAGGGGCAAAAGCAACTATTGAGTAGAGCTAACGTCATTCAACATGAATTGTAATGTAATGATATTAAAACGTATAATCGAATTAAAACATTTTTTAGGGGCAAGATAAAAATTTTTGGGCGATTGCCCTCAAGAGCCACTGTGGCTACTTCCCTGCAATGAAGCTCAGCGTTTTCGCTTGGAAAGCAGAGTCATCTGACAATAGCATGAAATGAAGCAATGTAATTTTGTAAAGCTGACCTGGTGGAGGATGAAAAGTGATTTAGGTCTATAATGGGTTGGGCAGTCACGCGTAGTAATACACAAATGAACAGTTGCGTGTGATTTGACTCAAATGTTATATGCCATATCAAGGGCTTTTGAAATGATGATTTTGGCCGGTTACTCATGAGATCCTCAGCCCCCAAATCAAGACAATTCTAAGACAAACGCACTATATCAAAAAATGCGCGTGACTTCTTTAAGCTTCCAAGCCTCTTGGAAACGTTACCCCGCCCTCCCCTAAAATCATCCATGGCCAGTGTACAAAAGCACCCCTTTGACCCTCTGACAAAATTTCCGCCGTTAGCTCAGTGGTTGCGCGCTCCACTCAAGATCAAGCCGCGCTGGTTCGGCTCTCAGGGTATGCGCTTGAGCAACGCACGTTAAGGACTGCTCTCCATGCAGCGGCACCTAGTGAATGGAACAATTCCCCAGCAACAGCACTTCAACAATCGGAAAACTTCACTTTGCCAATCTCGGTAACCGGCCCTGCGTCAAGAGCCTCTAACAAGAAATGCGAAACTACCAGGCATAATCTATCAAGGTTTTTTGAGTCCGAGGATAAAGATTTAAAACCAAACTACCAACAAAGCTACTGTGCCTAGATCAGATGAGACGGAGACACATAATAGTTAGACATGGAACGGAGCATTTGAAAAATTAAAACCACAATGTTGGTGTTGTGTTGTGATGTTGGATTTGGTATGAAACATCGTTCTACATCTATTCCAACATAATGAAAACACATGGAATCGATAAATTGATAAGTAACAATGGCATTAATTTTACAGTTTGACGATCACAAAAATGTGGCAGTAACACGAAGCTTAAATTAAGTTTGATTATGAAACGTCAAAACCGTTGGCAGGAACTGAAGTTCATTTCGTAAAAAAGACGACAACGGAAATATTGAAGCCAAATCTATCAAGTTTGCAATAACGTAATAGACCGAACAATATAAATGACCATGCACATTGCATAGTTGCACATTGAGATCAAGTGTTCGATTTAAACAGAAAAAATATAACTCGATTGTGGAATCTACGGAACAAGCGAGATTATTACATATACACACTGAATTATCCAACTGGCTGATAAAAAGAAAAAACAACAGTGTGAAAATACATTGAAGCTCATTTCTTTACTTTTCATGATACGAGTGGGAAAAAAACTCAAAGCATTTTAACAGCTTTTTACTCAGCCTGGAGAGAAATTTAATGGCTAAGCATAAACCTACAGTACTGTAGAAACAGCTCGTTCTATTTCAACTGCAATGCTCAGCAACGCACTGTGAAAGTATAGGCTTACTGCGTTCCATTCGAAAGGTTCGCCCGATAGCGTTAGCTGGTTAAACGCATGACTTGGGAGCACTTTTCAGCCAAGGTTGTTCTGTGCTGCAAACCACAAGCATACTTTCAAGATATTTTCTTCAGCATTTTGATGTGTGATCACCAATTGTTTTGATTAACCACAAAAAGCACGTTAAAACATAGAATGTACATTTTCAATCGCAATTTTTAAGTAAATGCGTTTAGCGTGAGTAATGGGTTTATATCCAATTATTTAAAACCTCACAAGTTTTATTTACCAGTTTCATAATAAGAAAAAATTAATTGCAAAGATGCAGAAAAGTATAGTTGTAAAATTGCTGCAAACAAACGGCAGTATATGCATTAATTTCTATTATTCACATGTCAGTAAGCTGTGTTTTCAATCTTTATTTTAGTGGTATCTACTATTATACTTTATAAATTGAAAGTACATACCTACAGCACTTGACACCATCCAAATAATAAGACAAAAAATAAGGACACCAGAACTTTGTGACGAAGTTTTGGGTCGAAATGTTCCCAGCCTTTTCTTGCAGCGTGGACAATAGTGCCCCACTTCTTTCATACTGTCAAACAGAAACGGTAACCAACAACAAATTAGGCTGAAACAACACAACAAACAACACCAATAATAAGCATCTGGTTTATAATTACTTTTTGTCACTGTGGAAACAACATCGTTACACTTGAAACAAAACACTCCATTGGCTGAACACTTTGTGAAGGAAACAACTTCGGGTTGTGCTGTAACCACGACACCATGAACTATGACTGCTGATGTTGGGTTAAGCGCCATCAGTTGTGCTTGCTCTGTTGGAATATGAACTTTGAAATTAGTTTCCGTGGAAGTATTGGGCTGCAAAAATGCTGTTTGAACGTCCGTCTGGTAATTTTCAGAAACTTCAAGGATTCTGCATTGTTGTGGCATATTTGACGCCGATTCCACAAGTTTTGTCATGTTTCCAGGGTTCATTTTACTCAGCAGTGCAATTTAAAATTATTTTTAATTGTTTATTTTTTGAAACTGCAAAAAATTGATGAACCATTAAAAAAGAATTGAATCTTCTAGAATTGATGCATCATTAAAAAAATATCGTAAACTATCATTAAAAAAAATCGTAAAAAAAATATCGTAATTACAAATCGTAAACGTTGCGCTTTGATCTTGTTGCAAGCTTCTGTTGCATTTAGAATAAAAAGGAAAGATTAGAAAAACAGGTTTGTGTATAGCCTATTATATCCTATACTATCACATTTACTGCAGCATGTCTACTGAAGACGTCTATTTTCTTATGCTTATAAATTTGAGTAAATCTCGTGCTCTGTTGTTCAGAAGACATTCCTGTGATATTCAATTTCACGATTTAGAAAATATGAGACTCAGTAATCAGTTAAAACCTGAATGAGGCAGTTTACTAAGCATTTAGTTCCACAAAATGATACGTTCTGGTGAAAACTAAGCCAAGCCATCAGTAGCCAAATTATTGCTGATACCGTGTTTTTAAATTACAACTGAAACAATATATAGCAAAACTTGTTTTTTATAGTAAATTTTAAATTAAAAAAAACGTTTATTTAATTGTATTCGTAGCTCTATAGTCTCAAATTATTGTTCAGTTAATGATTACCCCAGCTGGAAACTACCTAACCCGAAACGAACATCTGCACTGCGACAATAACATTACGAAACACTAAAACATAATATGTTGATTTTGAACACGTCTTATCTTAAATACATAAATCTAAAAGCCAAAAATCTATAATCGAAGTTTACCTACAATTAATTAGCAAAAATAAGAATGCCATTATTTTGTTTACCCATTCTTGAAAGTATCAATAGAAACATTGAACCTTCAATAATACAATAGATAGCCTACTCAATTAGCATGAATTTGAGAATTTTCATAAATTTTGCACAGTTTTAGACATAACGGTCTTCTTCGTGTGGACCTTCTTCGCCACTCCAGAGGTCAAACGGCTCTGCTTTTTACCACTCTTGAGCAGTGGCAGCAACTCGGTCTAATCTCTGGAGGTATGCCAAAGTGTCGACATGTCCTGGTTTAGAATCCCTTCTAGTGTGTCCCAAACATTCGACAGATGTAGAATGGCCAAGTCATCGGCATAGGCGTACTTTGCTGACACCGTGTTTAGCAGTTTGTGGGTGTGGATGTTAAACAGAAAGGGAGCCAGGACAGATCCCTGGGGGACGCCATTTTTAAGGCGTCATAACCTGCTTAGTTTACCACTTCCGGTTGTGAAGGTATAAAGCTTCTGTTGCAAACGTGCAACAAGGAGAAATATATTGAATATATTGTGTGTGCAGCAAGAAGGAATATATTGTGTGTGCAACAAAGAATAATATATTGATTATATTGTGTGTGCAACAAGGAGGAATATATTGAATATATTGTGTGTGTGCAACAAGGAGGAATATATTGCAGATCACACCGTCTTCAACGGTGCTATCCATCAAGCACTAAATGGTGTGCGTGGTCTACGCGAACTGGATGACGAATCAATTTAATGTCTGCTCAACACCTGCCCCCAAACATATAGGTCAAATCACCACCACTACTCAAAGGTCGTAAAAAAGCTGAGCCCTTACCCTTGAGGTGGAAAAGAAAAAATTATAAAGCGAAGAAGATACCAAACTAAAGTTGACTTTCTGCTATCTAGAATATAAGCATTAGTTTAGTTTCAAAGCTTGAGTTGGTTTGTCATGTCCTGTATTACGGTGTATTCATAACACCACGGTATGGTTACATTTAAGAAGACTAAGTTGCATCTTTATGTACCTACGCATTCAAAGATAGCAAAACAAAGATTAGGCTATAGAAAACAACAGCTCTGTCTAAAGGAGGATATCCGGTGAAGTAGCCTACACTGTTATTCAAAAGGGTGGAAACCTTGGGGTGGGAATTTCCATGGGTGGAAATCTCTCGCGGCAAGGGTGGAAAGCGAAAAGAATGGTGGATATTTCCATCGTTTAGAATTCAATCCACCCTAAACTGTGGAAATACACACGCTGTTAACAAAGAGGGTGGAAAGGCTGAGTTGGAAATTATTGAGGGTGGTTATTTCTTGCGGCAAGGGTGGAATGAAGGAAAGGGTGGATTGTTCCACCCATCTAAAATTTGTTCACATCACAAAATAGAGATAATTAACATATGGCATCAGTTGCTTTGCGGTAATCATCCTTTTTTCTAATTTAAAGTAAATTTTAATGCAACGTTATATGATTTCTTGCGAATATAAATAATTTGGAATATTTTTTTTGCAAATTAAGCTTGATAGAGTTCCTATTTCTATTAGCGTTCAGCGTTCCTAGCAATTGAACTTCAACAACGAATCTATTGGAAAATATTCTAACTTATTTTTCATGTGTAGGGTACGATCATATTTTGTCGGTGGTTCATGTTTTGACAATGTTGACTGCACGTTTGGCTCACCATCGGAAACAGCAAACACATTAATGCAAAACAATAGACTTTAACAAGCTACTTGAATTAAGACAGTTAAAAATAGTTTTGCGGCAATTTAAGGATTGTGCATTTATGTAAATATCGAATGACTAACTTTGAAATTACAGAATCAAGACCAAAACAAATATTGATTGCCAAAGCGTATTGCTCACCATCCCTATGGAAAACCATGTTCTGCTGAAACACATCAGCTCAAATCTCACTAAATGTTGTCAGTAGGCTAATCTGCTTTGCCCCAAACAGAGCCCATGATTTTTATAACAGAACAACATAATAGCTGTTCGACACTTACTTTGACATTTAATCCAAGCAACAAAGATGAAAACAAGCAGACCCCCGACCCTTAGACTAGGGAAGAAAGTTTTTACAAAGAAAATAATATACATTTTAAATATAACGATTTTCCCATGCGATACAAATGAGTAAAAGAAGAGCTCTACCAAGTACAAACAAAGCAGTTGTGCTGTTCTATTACATGCGCCCGTTTGTGTGCTTTACTGTACTATATATACGGTACCTGGTCATTCGGTCGACAGACATTTGGTCGACAGGACGTTTGGTCGACAGACATTTGGTCGACAAGACATTGGTCGACAGGACATTTGGTCGACAGGACGTTTGGTCGACAGACATTTGGTCGACAAGACATTGGTCGACAGGACATTTGGTCGACAGACATTTGGTCGACAGGACGTTTGGTCGACAGACATTTGGTCGACAGGACATTTGGTCGACAGAACGATTTATTATAGGGTTAGGGTTACCCTAACCCTAACCTAACCCTAACCCTAACCCTAACCCTAACCCTAACCCTAACCCTAGCCCTAACCCTAACTCTAACCCAAATGTTTTGTCGACCAAATGTCTTGTCGACCAAATGTCTGTCGACCAAATGTCTGTCGACCAAATGTCCTGTCGATCAAATGTCTTGTCGACCAAATGTCTGTCGATCAAATGTCTGTCGACCAAATGTCCTGTCGAGCAAATGTCTTGTCGACCAAATGTCTTGTCGACCAAATGTCCTGTCGACCAAATGTCTTGTCGACCAAATGTCTGTCGACCAAATGTCTGTCGACCAAATGTCTGTCGACCAAATGTCTGTCGACCAAACGTCCTGTCGACCAAATGTCTGTCGATCAATCAACCGGCCACCGTATATACCACCGAGTGAGACAAATTCAAAATCTCAATAGCCAACCTGTGCAGTTAGCGGAACAATTCAGTTCCTGGACAGGATTGCCTCTTGCTGTTGTTTTGATTATTTGAACATTTTTGTTTGTCTATTTTAATTTTCAAAACAGTGCGTCTAAGAGTTCACAAAATTGGCATCAATGGTTGTTTGATATATTTGTCTCTACGGCTATTCGCGTGGGGAATGTTGGTTATCAGTTTCCACATTCAAGAGGGCAACTCTAACTGACAATGAGATTTTAAAATATAAATTTTTAATTTGTTGTAGTCATATCTTTGCTGGGTGTGCTTCATGTTGATCGAGAAATATTATTGTTACGTATTTACGTTTTTACTACTTTTACTAATAACAACGAATCTACTACATAAATTGTGGAAATGAGTATAAAATTAAGGAGTGAAATGGTTGGAACGATGGAACGCCGGGTAAATCTAATCAAAAAATAAAGAGCCTAAAATGTAGATACTAAACTCACGTTCAGAAACGTTTCGAATATTCAGTTGTTTTCATTTTCGATGCTATAAAGGTGCTATAGCCTATCAGAGGTATAATATACAATGTGAATCTATTATATTCGATAGTGCGCGTAACAAAAAATAGAAACTTGGAAGGAACAGCTGCAACAACTAGGCCTAATGCAGTTTTATGCTTTCATCAAAAGTAATGAACAGAAAAAAAGAAGGTGCCTTTCCTCGGAAATATTACAGCGTTTGAATATTGTTTGTTCATTCTTTCAATCATCCACTGAGAAGACCATTGTGACACATAGTAACATGTATCGTTACTTGTTTTTCTATTCATGCCATGCTTAGACCTTATACTTCTACTGTAGTAAAGTTGTTATTCAAACTTGCAATAAAATGCTTTGGAAGCATATGGGAGACTTCTTCTCTTGTGATCCGCTTATTAGGTTTCACTTCCTCATCTCCACTTTTGAAAGAAAACACGTAATTTTCAACTGGGTTTATACTTTTCATTCCATAATGAAAATATGCTTCCTGAAAAGGTATTTAAAACAAATTAAAATGAAAATAACAGAAACTCTAAATCAAACAAGTAGTCACTTTTTGATTGCTAACAATTCAAAGCAAAAACAGATATGCAGTGTTGCCCTACAAACTATAACTTGTTACTTTACACGGGTTTTGTTGCTTAACTGGCAGAATATTTTGTCTGTTTATAATATCTGCATCAAGTGTTTTGTTTGCAGCTGATTTCAGTTTATATAAAGCAAAAATTAGATCTCGAAAAATTAAGGTATAGGCTCATTGTATGCTACGTTATGTAATGTTTGTATAACATGAGCTACTTAATGCTGATTCTAGGTTAAATTTATTTTAATTGAGTAAACAAATAGTAATAGAGTAAAATAACAAAATAGTAATATAGTAAACAAATAGTGCGTTGAAGTCGTCAATTGTTTCTCACGCCAACACGATACTTCGATTAACTGCAATAATGATAATGAAATGGTAATATTATTGTCACAGTTATTACAACTACCTCTAGCTACATGCTACTGGTTGTGATTAATTCTTTGCTGTAGGCCTAGCCCAGGCTAATCTTGTCCTATACTGAAAATTAAATTTTTTGATATTCCCAAAACGAAAACTGTGGTTGATTGTAATCATACCAACGCGAGTACGTAATGCAAGCATCTACTGTGTTGAACAATATCGTCTTGTAAATGAACGCTAAACAACTAATGGTTCGTGCTGTGCTTGCCTCTAACGGGAAAGCCCAATAGTCCTCCAAACCTTTGAAGACTTCTTTAAAGGAGTTGTTTTTTTCCTCCTGGATAAACAATATGCAAAAGTTTCAGAAATAAATTTTGAAAATGTTGATACCAGTGAACGAAGGTATACCAGGGCCAGAGTACAGGCTACCCAAACAGGAAAATCCGTCATTTTTACATTGATTCAACGTCTGCGGACCTGTGACCTTTGTGCATGTGCAGTTTGTGTATTATTTCGTTGTTTTGTTTTGGGTATGGACACTGGACAGCTTTGTCTGACGCAAATAAATAATAGTAATGTAAAAATGACAGATTTTGTTGTCTGCGAAAGGGACATAACATTACCGTACTAGCTGTTCCACATTTCCGGCCATATTAGAAGGGTCAATTGCTAATTAAGCAATTTTGTTATGCCTCGTTACAAATTGATTTCAACAAAAAAACTTAAATTACTTAAAAATCAACTTCAGTACATTCAAAAAGCCCATACAAGAAAATAACCCTTCTAGTGTGGCAGATAAGCCGTAAATGGATGTAGTTTCGCAACCCTTGATCTAAAATCCTCGTACCGGCTTATATCATGAAAATCTACAAAAACAATGGAATAAAAAAACATAGAAGTCTGACTATTTGCTTCAGAGCATTGCACGATGCTGTAGTATTTGCAATAATATTTTGGAAGTACTGCTGATTGCATTAAGCACAAGGAATGTTTGATATTGACCGTAGCCACTTCAGCATGTTAATTCCCAGTAAGATCCCAACTACAGAAACGACATCAACAACCAATCAATAACTTTAAAAAAATGTCCACTTGTTCTTTTCACTGCTGGTTTAGTAAGCAAGGCAACAAAATAAACTATATTTTATTTGACATTTTAATATACAAATGGAAAGTCTGAAATGAAAAGTCATAAATCATGTAATTGACTTACTATCCACATATCAACCTTTGATTCTACAGTGCTAACGTCTTCACTGTTCTCTTCTTTGGACACTTTGTCTTCAGGAACCTTTTTAGATCCGATGTAGACATAATAGTCGTGATCGAAAACTTATCTCATCATTTCTCGAGCTTTTCTCCTTGCTTCTTTTTCGTCATCTGAAGCATCATTTGGGGCGCTTGAATAATACATTTGATGGATAATCTAAAGTACAAAATCATCTTTTCATTCAATTTAATTTTTGTTTGTCTTGTTTCGCTGTATTGTATAATGCAATGCATTTATGTAAATAATAGATGTATTTTAACACCTGTAGATTTTGCTGCGGAAAATCCGACATTTATGGTGAGCTCTCGGACCGCATGCAGCTCAGGTGCCAAGGTTTGGACCACTCTCCTCTATTTCATTCCTATAAGTGTTATAGAGGGATACCCTATATTCTATTTTCTTGTATTGGTTATTATCAGGGTTAAGTTAAATTTAAAATTAAAACTTTCCCTACTTAAACGTTTTGAAAATTATGTGGGAAATAAATGCCGCCTGATTTTCAACGACATGCGTTCAGAATACTCAGATTAAGTTTGTAAAGTCACTCAGTCAGTCTGAAGATAAGTATTTGTACTGCAAAGCAAACAAAGGTATCGTAATATTACATTATCCGTGAGCTTTTCAAAAGCTTCCATGTCGTTTACAGACTCATCTATTGTCAATTCTTTTCCATCTTCACCCTTCAGCTTCATGTGGTCATTCACCAACACCATAGCATCAGATATCCTGTTATACAAATATGCTGAAAATAATTAGTTAGTTAGTGCCGAAGGCTTAGTACAATGAGAACCTTATCTACTCATCCCCCGATGCTTGAGTCAAGTATGGGACCCACCTTTACCTTACTTTTTTTTAGTTCTGCCAGTCCTTTAGAGATAAATTAGAAGTGTAGTGTAACTTTTTTATCCCCAATAACTGTGTCTTTGAAGGTTGCATAATTATGAACAGCGAGCTTTTGATAAATTGCTTTTGAATGGAAAGTAGCTTTCTTTGGTAATGTAATTTGTTAACTACTATTCATTGGCTATACAGTAGAGTAATTATCTTGCTTAAAGAGATAGCAAGAAGATTTTTGGGAAATATCATAGTTGTTGAATTCCTAAACAATTTGCAGATGAAGCCGCTCCAAGCTATTGAGTCATAACAATATGTTGATTTGGACTTTTGGAATTGATTTATTGTTTATGACGTAAAAACTTTGGAATGAATTTAACAAATTTGTTATTCAAGAATTTCTGCTTTTTGTTGAAAATTTGGAATTTTAAACCAAGTGGAAATCTGTTCATTATGAGCCTTTGCATGAAATTTTGCCAGAAAGTGCATATATCTAAGAGTTGGTGCTTGTTTTATGCAATGATAAACAGTTTTGGTGATCAACTGGTGTGACAACATTTTGTTAGCCAGTTCTAAATCTAATTTGTAGGCTACATCTAGAAGTTATAATTAGAATAAGCTTAACCAGTTTTAAAGACTGCTTCATGTTATTGAGTTGTAACGCATGAGAATTGTGTCTGTTTGGCTAACGTATGAGAATTTCAGAATGTTCGTCGTGTGAGCCTCTCAGGCCGAGGGTCTATCCATTTACCACCCCAGATTCACGTTGATACGATACGTTACCTGTAGCGCACCCAGCATGGGGCTAAGGGGGCTCAAGCCCCCCCCAAACCCGCCACCAAAAATCAAGTTTTTGTATGTTCCCCATTTATACCTTTTGCTTACAGGTTAGATATGAATAAGACACAACAATATGACAGGGCTGATCATTATAACAATATATTTTACATATTTACAAATAGTTTTAACACCAGAACGTTTTCGGCTTTACTTAAGCCCTCATCAGGAACCTGAAAATGTTTGTAAAAATACAATAAATTTCAACTATTAGGAAAAGGCAACTACATGAATAACTACAAAAAAATTTGCACCACAGCGAACGTGATACCTACATCAAGTAAATGTTGAGGAGAATAGACGAGCCTCCAGCAAATAAGTTAATTTTTTGTTTAAATTTGGGTTGTAGCTTTTGATTAACACTGCTTCCTGAATTTTGATATCAAATTGAGATTTGCCTTTGCGTAAAATTTTAAATGAGTCAGCAGAGAATTTTCGATCGGTACAAAAAGAACACTCTATGATATGGTCTTTGATGGCACTTTTAAAGTTCAGATGCTCTCGTCGTCAAATGTCTGGTGGGCATAGCCTACCGATGTACCGTACGTCAATGCTGAATCACACGGACATGTAAAACTGTATACGTAATTTGAGCAGAAAGACGAAGGAGTTTAGGACTTTTTATTGAACATACGAACTAATTTTGAATGTTTTGTAAGTAGGAAAAACGTTTACATCAAATTTAATGTTTACAAATTAGTGTTTTGTTTCAAACTGTTTTCGTGCTAGTTGTTGTTTTCGCACTTATTTGTATTGGCAAACAGAAAGTTAATTCTATCTTGTCATACATGAGGAAAAAGTCAAGATCTATACAAGATTGCGAGAGTAGACGTAGGAATGAGGATGCTAATGGTGCTAGTAGCATGGGGTTCACTCCCCGGGGTTCACTAGGCCAACTTGTAATCTCGTTGAGAGAACAATATCGGCAACCGGTGGGTTGTGGGCCGTGAGTGCCTTAAATATTAATCAAAGGGATGGGTATTGGCCTATTGTCACTGTCACTCAGGGGAGTATCCTCAATGGAAGCAAGGGAAGCATTGCTTCCCCTACCAAAATTGAAAAAAAAAAGATAATATTTTTCAGTAAAACGATTTCGTAATTTCTTTACCTGAATACGAATTAGAACAGTTTCTATCTCATGTCCCCGTCTAGATTTTAATTTTAAAAAAGTTGGAAGCTTACGGAAGCAGAGATTCGTACCGCATCCATTGTTCTCGTTTTTGCTATACGAAGAAACAAGGTGAGAAACAAAGGAAAATACCAAAGCAAAGTTTACACGATTTACGTTCTATTAACTAATCTGTGGAAGCAATCTCAGAGTTGCTTCCTGTTGGGTATTATTCCGGTGCGTAATGAGAAAATCTAAGGCTTTGAGGTTATCTGCCTCGCAAGGAAAAGCTTGAGCCTAATGTTAGATTTACACTGTTATCCTGGCTACTACAGCAGTAGGTAGCTGTAACTGAGCAGTTAAGCTGAATTTGTGGTGTTCTCTAATTTGAGCCGCAGTTTTGGCCCGTTCGTGTAAGAGCTACCTTTCATTTTAAGTTAATAGCTGTTCATTTGCTAATAAATTTTATACAAATATTATCCTAAAAATGTTTCCAGAAAGCACTATAATCCATTATTTGAGTGTAATTTTGCAAAAAATTTTCGGGGAGGCATGCCCCGGACGCGAAATTTTTTTCCCACGAGATTTCTGTGTCATTGATTCTAGTCACTCTAAAAGTAAGATTTTCCGAAAGTGTTTTGAGAGATTGGTTGATTCAGATTGTGAAATAACTATTTGCCAATGAAATTCTGCAATGATAATAAAATATAAGCTTTAAATAACCCTACTTTTTTTGCAAAGCTCTTGTGCACCGCAAAAATTAATTTAAAGAAAAAAAAAGTCTGACTTCGACGGGCGTCGAACCCTCGTTCTCACGATCACTAGTCAGAGAATGAAACCACTGAATCAACCGTGCCAACGTGAAAATGAAGCATACACACGGTTTTAATACAAACTTTAACCAAAATATGTAGCCTAAATGAGACAGAAATCTCGTGGGAAAAATAATTTTGCGCCCCGGACCCCCTAGAATACGCGTGTCTTCGGCACGCTTTTACCCCCACGACTTTTATTGCTTTACCCCCACGACTTCTCTTGCTCAACCCATCAGGATACGCCACTGCTGTCACTATTGTCGCAAATCACTCAGCCGACATTTCTGATGTAGCCCCCCCCTAAACTTTTTTCTGGGTGCGCTACTGTACGTTACTATGCTGTTGCTACACTGTTGTCAAAATTCAACCAGCTTACTTGGCAATGAAACGGTATATAAACGTATGAATTGTTTTATGGTTTACTATTGATTCAAATGCTGCTATTTCCTGTCGTTTGTGCTTGGCAACTACTGGATTTGTGCTTATGTATGTTATTTTAGAAAACCCTTTCACTTTCTTCTGCTGCCGCAAATGTTGACAACAGATGGCAAGCTGCAGTGTAATTTGTTTCCAATTCAATAAATGATTTACAGTATATTCATATTGACAAAGTCAGATTATTTTGTAGTCAGTCTTCTGATAGGATAATGTCATATGTACAAAATAGTCTGGAAAAGTTACAACAAAAAGCCGCCAAAATTTAATTTAAAAAAAAGAACATTTTAAATGAACTTGTGTCGTATGGAGTCTCATCTATCATTTCTTTACTTTGCCATCGCGTAATTGACCTCCTATAAAATTTTGGCTCTAGAAACGAACGTACTATCACATGCGTCTTCTCTCCATATCCAAATTAAAGAAAACCGCTCGATTAAAGACATTTTGGCATACAAAGTCTGCATCTCAAAAACGCTACTACAGTTAGTTAGCTATTCGGTTTAGAAAAACAAAATTTGATACATCAAACTACTTGGCCCAAGGCATTCAACTACTGACCTTTTGTGGCGTTATATTTTCATTTACATGCACTCCACTACGTTGCTTATTTTATGCTTGGAGGCTCGGCGATACAAGATATCTCCTGTGTGAAACATCTCGTAGAGGTTACTGCATTCCTGTTGTACGTTTAAACATAAATAGACAAAGTGGTTATTGCCACTCTAGTAAGAAAAACTTCCCAAGTCAAGTAACACAATTTAACTATGCAAGTTTAAAAAGACGTTTAGTTTACGTCATCAAACACTTTGTTGTAAAGATTCTTCAAAATATAACAAATTCTGAATGTGATCAAACGCTTTAGGCCAGGGGTTCTTAACCAGGCGTGCACGTACCACTAAAGAGTGCGAGACCTGTGCCTAGGCGGTGTGGGGGATGCTGAGTTATCAAGGTTTGTTATGATATGACGTAAGAAGCAAAGTTGTTTTACCAGGTTTCAACAAAATTTTCGACCTGTAGGCGACTATTAGTTTCAGCCAATCCTAGGAGGTGGTGCGAGAACTGATTGGTAATTTCAAAGTGGTGCCGACAAGGCAAAAGGTTAAGAACCGCTGCTTCAGGCTATCTTGGTCAGTTCGCAAAATAGCAAACGCTTGTTAGTTGTCAGTATTATACTTTATTACTTCAGCAGCAAGCAATCTAATAAGTACTCATCACTTACCTTGTCTCTTACGCATATCTGATAGTCTACATTTCTCTTTTCTTCCTCATTCTTGCCATTGATTTCAGCGCAGTTGAGCACCTTCATGTTCTTCATAAATCGAACATGATCGAAGCTGTTTGCGACGCTCAGTTGGTGGCAGCCGCGGGCAAAGTAATTCCACTTGTCAACGCCCACTCCATTCCGTTTGTTTGCAACGACCTGAAAGATGGAAAGCTGGTTACAGGCAGAAGTGATTTGCATGTGACGAAAGAAGGATATCAGTCTCTAAAGGCCAACTGCTTTATTGCAGGCTTTGATCAACTGTTAACAGCTTTAAAATATTTGCCGCTTCATATCAGTAAACTGTGAACCCAATTAATCGAACTGTGTGAAGTGTTCCGACGGACATACTGTACCAAGGTTTGATATTATTGTCTTTTACGAAGTTTTAACATTTGTAATACTCGTTTTAAACTAAATCAAAAACCAGACTTAAACTTGTCTGTAAAAAACATAAATCCTGTAACTTAGAATTGTAGCCAACACAAGCCCTTGCAATAAAAAGTATGAAAAAGACCTTTTAGAATCAAAATGGTTGGAACACCTGGTCAACGTAATAAAAAACAAGAAACCTAAAATGTAGATACTAAACTCATGTTCAGCAAACATTCAAAACCTACACTGTTTTTATTTGCAGTGTCATTATTTTTTTAGAATATCTCAGAGCAGTATATTTTTAACATTTAATCAGCAACACGTACAATTTAGCTGCAGTATTTTTTCAGTAATGTCAGCTATGTTTCATTTTGAAGCAATAGTGCTCGAGATTAAGACAGCATGACTTAGCCTACTATGCATTGTTTCACTAGAGAAAACAATTGCTAATAAATGCCATCATAAACCAATCCTTTTATCAAGCATTTACCTCGTAGAGAAATCCCTTTTTTATATCCCGTGCTTTGTTTCTCCAAATCTGCATATACAAGACCAGATTTAAATTCACAGAGACCCTAAGCTGCGAATTTTGGAGTTGATTTTGTATTGGTTGATCTATTTGTGCTAATTTGCTCAAAGTAAAATGTTCAAAATGTTCAAATTATTTCGTTTTGAATTTCATTGTCTTGAAGTAATAACAATGATAGTAAGCTTTGCTAGAGCATTAATTTTCTTAACAATTTAGTTAGCCTACCCTCTTTCCAACAAGCTTTTGTTCATCGTCTTGGAAACCAACTTCCGATATTTGTCCATTATTCATTTTCTGTAGATAATAAAAACATGAAATATTTTATGTTATTTTCATTGAGGCAACTCACACATATTATAATAATAATTACATGCTGCGCAATGTAATCACAGTTATTTCAATGTAATTACAATATAGAGATACCGAATCAAATATAGCCTGCTCTCATGTTGGGATTTCACTACTGTATGTGCCAAGCATCACGGTACAGCAGCTTTCCTCCCAAGCGGTGTCGAACCGCTGCTCTCCTTCCATTGCAACACCGTACTTTTTGATAAAAATGACATTTTGATGATAAGCAAACGTAAGCTCTGCCTTCGTCGAGATTTAAAAGTTCAATAAACTTTATTCAAGGATTTTTTCAAATTTTATCAGCCTGTAGTTCCTAATTTGGACAACATTGATTTCTTCGCTTGAGCATTCGGGGATCTAGGGTGTAGGCTAGGGTTTCTAGCCTAATTGGCGATGACTTTTCTGACTAAATTGAGAGGCTGCTATACTGTGGAGCAGGGTATCTCAACTAATCTTAACAAAGGTCCAGTTTGACAAGACTATTTTTAGCGGTTTGGTGAATAAGTTAATTTACACGCAGCCACAAAAGTTAAACTATATATACCCAACCACTTTTTTAGGTAAAATGTAACTCGAATTGGATTTCTGAGAAAGTGTTGGAGAGTCTGGGAGTCGAAGTCCCCTCAGCAACTAGGATAATCACAGTAAAAATTGTTTCTTTCCAGTAGAAATCTGTTTAAAGAAGCCCTGAAACGTGGCAGTGAGGTTATTCTTCCAAAAGCTCATAGATAACGTTGATACAACGTAATGTACTCTACAATACATTTACATCAACAAAGCTAAGTTCGAACGTCACTTTTATTGAAGATAGTGTCCAACAATTTGATATATTGTATTTAAAAAAAAAAGTAGCCCACAGTTTCCAAATTAATTATTTTATTTCACAAAGCCACTGCAAGTACTGATATGATAACCCAGTTCAAGCAGACCGCTTTCACGTACAAAACCTAACCTAGAATCGCGTATTGTGTGGGGGGATGTAAACATCTTTACATGGCAATACAAGTAACCGGTAGACTACAGGAGCACCGCCTCAAGCCACCATAGTCCATATGCGTCCATGAGGATTCAACACAGCTCCGCTTTTGGCATCCAGATCAGCAATATAAGCCTCTTCTGGATAAGTCTCCCGGCAGAAAAACAATAAAAAAAAACAATGGAAGAAGGAGGAGGGAAGGTGACATCCCCCCCACTGGCGCTGGCACACAGACTCGGCACCCTGTGGCACAAGATACCGTTTTAGAATGAGGAACAAACTGAATATTCTAGAGCTGCAAGAGACGTTTTAGATCGTTTATTCGTTAAGCAACCAGCAGTAGATTCATATGTTCAAAGCGTTACGTTATGCAAAAGAAATATGAGATCACTAAGCGCTTCAATTGAACAAGATCTACTCAGCATAGTAAAAAAATAGATAAAGTTGTAATCGTTGCTAACATGCAAGTGCCTTGAAACTTGTGAGGAATCAAGTTAGAAAACTTTTAACCAATAACTGACAGTCGAACATGTGGCATCGGATACAGTTTCTACACATCAGATCACTTCCTTTGCTTGCAGTTCTCAAATGCTCACTTGCTGCATACTAAGCTCCCGCATATAAAATATTTTTTTAAATTTTTGTTAGTGTAGATCTATATTCAATTATTCATACTTCTGTTGTGATTGGTTAAGCTCCGTAGGTTGGTAGTAGTTCACAATTACTTCATGCTTATATAGTTTCATGACGATTAAACCGAAAAGTGTGCTACTTTGCCTTGTGAGTTGAGTGACCGGTTTTCTGTCCAACAACGTGGCTGCAAGAAACTTGCAGCCAAGTTAACATGCACAGAGTGCACGTACTGAGGATTTTATACAGCATAGGGGGGCCCACGTAAGGGGCCCTTTAAAATTCGGGGGGCCGGAGCACCTGCCCCCTCTGCCCCTCCCTAAATCCTGGCCTGACCACTCCACGAGTTGGTCAAAGCGCGAAGAAACAGAAGCCATGGCCTGATCAGTGAGAACAAGAAAAAATTGCGATTTGAATTTTTCTTCAGCAGAAAGACGACTCGAATCATCAACACATTCGTAACCAAACATTCTCTTCCTACGTTGTACCGTGTTCTTTGAAAATACCTGCTCAATACCAATAAGCTCTGCTATTTCGCGTGCATTTATGACCACGTGGTTATATCCTATATTTCAATAGTTTTCCAAAATCTTCGGCGGAGGGGCCCTCATTTCTTGCGGGGCTCCCTCCGACCGGAGGGCGGTTGCTACGCCTCTGAGCCTATATATTTTCACAATATATTCATCAATACAGTGCTTATTGAAGCAAAACACGGATGACAGTTTTGAAAAATGCATTTTTTCTTTTTAAGTTGTAGGCCTATTCACGTAATTGTTCGTTGTGTCGTAGTTTCAACTCGATAAAGTTTGCTAAGATCGATTTCATGTTTGAAGTCACAAGAAACCTAACGGACGTTTGGATCACTCTTGAAATGAGAATAAACATTCAAACTCGCATTCGCTACCACGCGTTTTGACTTTGAAGTTGCTCCGGAAGATAAGCCGCCGTTAGCTCAGTGGTAACGCGCCGGCTCATGATCACGCGGCGCAAGTTCGACTCTCGGGTGTGCTCTTGAGCAATGCATTTCAGGACTGCTCTCCATTCAGCGGCACCTAGTGAATGGAATAATTCCCCTGCAACAAGACTTCAACAATCGAAAAACGTCACTCTGCCAATCTCGGTAACCGACCCTGTGTCAAGAGCCTCTACAAGTATGCGAAACTACCAGGAATAACCAATCAAAGCTTTATCAGTCCGAGGATAAAGATTCAAACCAACCAACCAACACTAAGCAGTGTGTGACTGTGAGCGTGCGTGCCGTGCGCATCTCAGTAGTAATTCACGTTCCAGAGAAAGTCATGCGATCCGCTGCTGTTTTGCGGGGAAGAGCAACGTAGGCTGTTTTTCGCTTTCTGCATTTTTTAAGTACGTTTAAATGATCTAAATCTCTTTCGCGAAGTATTTCATCTTTGAAACACCAATTGTAATAGCCATTTTTGTTGCCCCGCAACCACAAATTTACGGGGGGCCGCCCCCCCGGAAGTCGGCGTGTATGTTTACGTTGATACAACGTCGTCGTTGTATAACAATAAACAATAAACGGATAACATTAATTTAACAAAAAACGACATCAAATAAATAAACAACAAAATCTTTCAATCTTCTCGATCCTTGTGGATGATGACGTCATCAATCCAAACCGTGATCTTCAACTTCTGTAAAAGACGAAGCGAATAATTAAATTAAAGAAGTTACCAAACTTGGAATACTTTGGATCCTTTCAACTGTTGACCTTGTGCATTGATGGAACGTCGTTGAATCAATGTAATGTTAATGCAAATACTTCACGTTGATTTAATGTTTATTGACGTAGAATCAACGATAGAATAACAAACCTTGGTGAATGTAAGCTAGCTAGGCTACAATTACCAGAAGTAAAATATTATGAACAATTCGAGGTTAGAGTTTAGTACATGTGACGTTAGATAACGTTGATGTACAACGTAATGTACTCTACATATTATGTTAGATAACGTTGATACAACGTAACTTTCACCTTGTTGTCCGACCCATCCAGAGCTTCCTTCAACATGGATCGTTCCATCATGTTCACAACTCTCCTCTCCCCATCACCATCATCGAGGCAATCCCTCATCACAACTTCCTCCTCAACTTTGCTCATTACCTCGATGACGTCATGGGCAGATAAGAAGTTGCCTTCGAGATCCATCCAAACAATCTAAACACAAATAATTATGATGCAACAATTATGCAACAACAATTGTTGTTTGTGACGTTTTGTTTATTTGTAGAAGTTTAACAAAACTTAAATAATTAAAATTAAAAACTGGAAACTGATTTGGAGTCGGACGATAAAACAATGTAAATTAACGTTAAATCAACGTAACAACCGATGTTAATGCAACCATGGATCAATGTAAACGTTGGTTATAAAAGTTAAACATGACTTACGGATCCAGGCATCGAATTGATCGCCTCCTTCCATGGACAGAATTGGTTGGAATTCATTTCGCATTCGTACAGATCAAGCTTTCCAATCCGCCCTGGCATCGATTTGAGGAATGACGTCACCGCATGAATGTCATTCTGAGCGTCGGAGGATTCCATCCGTATCCTCCCTCCATCAAAATGACGTCCTGAGGCCATGGTCACATCCTCGTCGTTGCCTTCTCTCAGGATTCTGCTGATGGCGATAATGGAGCGATCATCTTTGTGTTCTAATAATGAAGGAATAATATCAATCAATATTAGCTCGGCTAACCAAGTTGTAATCTAAAACCACAGTTTGGTTCTAACCATAAAATAATCGAACATTGAATCCAAGTTGTTTACTTAAGAATAAAACATGAATTTATTTACCCCTAAACAAAATGCAAACAAATATTTTGAACAACAAAGTGTTTATCATCAAAAATCACAGTTTCGTGACAAGTGTTGCCAGAGTTGGGGTTAGAAATGTTCTCTGTGTCTGTTATATTGATAACAGTACCGTCTATTAATTTGTTACTTACTATAATAATTTCAATTAGTATAATTCGGTAGATGTTCATTGTTATGGCTGTTTTACTTTGAACATTAAGCCTGTTCATAAAACACTTAAGCGAGTAATGTCGGTCTGGAATCATATGCAAGAAATTGATTTTCTGATATCTCTGGATTTATTAATATTCAATTGAACACTGAGAATATGTTTTTATAACCTTTGTAATATATGTAATGGGTTTTAAATTGTATTATAACGTTGTTATTACGTGTTCAAACGTAGTTGCACTGATGAGAATTTATTATTCGAAAACGCGTTATGCAACATTGCTTTGCACGCTCCAATGCCTGATGGTAATTTCTTGTAGGTTTCCATCACGCGTTGAAGCAGTGTCTCATCATGTGTTTCGTTTTTCTTTGTTTATTGCATTAATCGGTTAGTGCAGTGGTTCTTAACCTGGGCGCTACCGCCCCCTAGTGGGCGCTGTTAACTTTTAGAGGGGCGGAAATATTCAGGGGGCGTTATAGGGGGCGCTACATTCAGAAGGTGTAACGATATTTTCCTCACTGCAAATTTGCTTTAGTAGTTCTGCTGGGGGTACGAGAATCCACCGAGGATAAGGAGCTATATACAGTATAGAGATTGTGTTTAACAAGGGAAGTAGTGATTCTCTCTCAGAGCATTCTATGTTGGCCTATACAGCACAATGCACAACACCATCCGACAAGCGTGGACGTCGGATGGTGTTGTGCATGGCCTTTGTTGTTGATAATGGGCATTGTTTCCCTTTCCTTGTAGTAAGTAAATGGCATTTTGTGGTCAGCTTTTGGCAGGGACAGCGGGCAGGCAGTGCAAGCAAACCATAAGGACTGGTCATAATAATAGTCAGTCAATAATGGTTATTAGTGTAACTCTTACTAACTACTAAAAAATCAGCAGAGATGTGCCTTAAGACTTTTAAGTTAAGAGCCTTAAGGCACATCTGTGCTGATTTTTTAGTATTAAAACTAACATCTGCTTAAACTAGTTTTTTCTTACTAACTAATAACTAATTACTACTGGCTGTAGGCTAGCCTTATAGTCTTGGAAGAAAATGTCATTAGTAGGCTACAGCCCTTATATTATGGTGGGCGCCAGACTATGGAAATCTCTGAAAAGGGGCGCTGGGGAAAAAAAGGTTAAGAACCACTGGGTTAGTGCCTGCTTATTTGCAGACATTTCTGAATAAATACAGTTTGTTTGCAATGACTAAAGAAAAACAACAAGTCGAAGAAACAGAAGTCTCCATCTTCCAGCAATCTAATTAGTCAGACTTGGAATTTCTCAATGACAAGCGAAAAAAGTTTTCTCCGCTTACACGACAGTAAACGGTAGTTTTCTTATATCAAATATTTAATAACTTGTGTCAAGTTCGGTCTTATTAGAAAAATCTGTTTGAGTTACTTCAACTTTAAAAGTTCTTGCTGCCTTAAAGAAATGAGTACCGTTGCTTGAATATGAACTAGAGATCACAATTTTCCACTTTATTTTGTATAAGCTACAGTTTACTTGTTATGCTCTAGTCTTATGCTTACCGTGCTTACATTCTACACTAATATTTTAGTGATATTTTCTGCTAGAACCTTTGTTTCCTAACCTGGCTGATTTTATTCACTTGGCAATTTTTCATCTTTTGATCGTTTTTAAACTGAAATTTAAACATTTTTATAAAAAATTTACTTAAAAAAAACAACGATGCAATATTGGTTTTCAGTTGCCTAAATATAGGCCACCTCAAAATTGGTAAAACATCCTTAGCATAAAACACTGTGTTGACTAGGTAAAAACATTTACTTACCAGCAGCAGCTTTTCGGGGTTTTTTATACAGCTCTGAAAGAAATACTTTCCGTTTTTGCAATTTTTCACCTGAAAAAGATTGAATCTCTCATGTAAAACATATTCATTTTTTTATCACGTCCTATTTACGTTATTTATCACTGCTCGAGTGAACCAGCTCAGGGGCCAAATGGTTTTGCTTTTTGCTCTGATACTGGTGGATCTGATTCCCATTTTGTTCAGACAAAATTATCCCGACAGCAAATCAACCGTTTTTTTGCATTTGCAGACATCGAATCGAAAAAAATTGGTTGATTTGCTGTCTGGGCATAACATTATTTTTACTGATGGACATAGGTCACAAAAGCGCACACACGCTGATTGACATCGCAGGAACAAGTCTTGAGGTTTCCCCGCAGAACAGTGATCAATATTTTGAGAGTAGCTGAAAGATACCCTCAAAGAATGAACAATCACATTCTTCACCTTAACTCAATTGGAGATTATCATTTCATCTAAATTGAAATGTTTCGGTTCCTCTCAAATTAGATCAAAAATATTTTTGCAAAAAGTAAAGAGCGAATTAAACTTTATTTTTGAACGTCTATACGTACATGCGTGACATTTGCAGTCTCAGCAGAAAAACATCGTGTAAATCGACCATTTCGGTGCTTGAGTTAATGTCATTCTGTACTTCCAAGAAAATGAAAAAAAAAAACGAAAAAAAATAACCGATTTGAAGCGATTCTTCTCAGTTCAAAGTTTGCGACTTTGCAACTTGTACGTAAATGCTTCACCGAATTTGAAACTAAAATCCATGAGGCTTTGCTCATAAAATCTTGTAATCCTCGCCTCAATAGGCAGCTGTTTCCTATCTGCTAAATGTCTTCAAGTAATTTTTGCGTCATTGATTTGTGGTTTTTGTTAGGCAATTAAGCGTCATGTGATTTTCCCTCTCCTCTGCCTTGCCGTTTCATGTTTATGCGTTTCTTTTTTCGATACTCTGTATATAGATCAGATCTGTAATTTCAATTTATGAAGAACATCAGTCAGTTGGTTTTGCCGAAAACGTTTGTAATTTTTAGTTTATTTTCATGTAATTATGTTAAATGCCGTCTGGTGGTTAGGTATTTTTTTGTGTAATATAATGCTGTTAATTTAATTTATTAAAGTCAACGTATAATAATTAGTGGGATGAAACGTACAGTATTTGGTTTGTCTGGTCAACTCCACTGCGGTAGGTATTGGTACGATATAATAATCATTTGGTTTACTAACACTTTAACAATAAAATTGATCTGCATTTTTCTTGCGTGACACACTAGATAGAAAAATCCGTCATTTTATATTGCTTCAACGTTTGCAGGCGGTAAATTAATACGAAATCTTTGTCTGTTGGTTGGTTTCACTTCGTTTGAATAACTGTATTATATCAATGTGAGAAAAATAAAATCTTGTCAGTGGATGTCATGCTGTCAATCGCTGGAATACTGGAACAGAGACTGCACTGCGTGAGTGTCCACATTATTATTTTTTACTGCAGAGTTAACCATCAAACTGAGACAATGTTTAACAAGAATAGGTTTGGAAATCTATGAACACACCACATCATTTATTTCACGTTTTAATGAAGATAATTTGTGCTCCAAACAATACTTTGACTTTACTTGGCGTTTAAATCATTTTCTATAACAAAAATATTTTAAACTATTAAAGAATAAAAACTATTCTGTTTCTGAATGAAACCATTCTGAATGATTTCTGTTTTAACGTTTTCACTCATTGTTTCCATGAAAAATATTTAAATAAGAGCCATTTTTTCACTTTAAGTTGAAAAGTAACGGGCAGCGGGAGTATACGACTAAACAACTCAATGTAGCGCCTATCTATTACCGCTACATTGAATACATAGTCTTATGCTTACCAAGCTTACATCTGCACTAATATTTTAGTGATATTTTCTGCTAGAACCTTTGTTTCCTAACCTGGCTGATTTCATTCACTTGGCAATTTTTCATCTTTTGATCGTTTTAAACTGAAATTTAAACACTTTAAAAGAAAATTTACTTAAAACAACAACGATGCAATATTGGTTCCGTTTTCAGTTGCCTAAATATGGGCCACCTCAAAATTGGTAAAACATCCTTAGCATAGAACACTGTGTTGACTAGTAAAAACATTTACTTACCAACAGCAACTTTTCGAGTTTTTTTATACAGCTCTGAAAGAAATACTTTCCGTTTTTGCAATTTTTCACCTGAAAAAGATTGAATCTCTTACGTTAAACATATTCATTTTTTATCACGTCCTATTTACGTTATTTATCACTGCTCGAGTGAACCAGCTCAGGTGCCAAATGGTTTTGCTTTTTGCTCTGATACTGGTGGATCTGATTCCAATTTTGTTCAGACAAAACTATCCCGACAGCACATCAACCCTTTTTTGTACATTTGCAGACGTTGAATCGAAAAAAAATGGTTGATTTGCTGTCTGGGCATAACATTATTTTTACTGATGGACATAGGTCACAAAAGCGCACACACGCTGACTGACATCGCAGGAACAAGTCTTAAAGGCATACTAAAGGAAAATTTCAAACCGGAATTAAGCATTAAAATGAGTAAACTGAACATTCAAGAATACATTTCAAAAACAATTACCGAAAAAAATTTGTTTTCAATGGCGCTGGCAAGGCCCAAAGTCCAGAGTTTCATTTATTTTCATTTTTTTCAAAATGGCCAAAACGTGCAAACACTGCTCGAGAATACGTCATAAAGGCCAGCAATAACAAAAGCCACGTTACCAATCTGATGTTTTGAGCAAACTGTCTGCTGTTTTGATGTTAAAATGTGCTGTTTTGATGTAAATACATACATAGCCTGACTTTTGACTTTTGCCCACGTCTTTTCCATCACAGACTGGGCCTCCAAAGCCACATACGACATCACCATCCAAAACCAAATTCAATTTGAAGACAAAACCAATGCTCGGACACGAGCTGGAGCCGACGATACATAGCCTACAGTCAAATCGCCCGCAGTAACAATTATTGCGTGATCGGTTGATTGCTAGCCTTTATGACGTAGACTGCACAGTCGCACGCTTCGTTGCTCAGGCTCAATCTCATTTTGAAAGCTCTGACAAAAGCACGCCCACAATGGTGGTCAGACCGCAATGGGGCAAAATTTTATTGAAAATCGTTTTATGGTAGCATGTTAAACACAAAGAACGTGGAAAATCGCCAAGTCAGGTTTTTCCTTTAGTACCCCTTTAAGGTTTCCCCGCAGAACAGTGATCAATATTTTGAGAGTAGCTGAAAGATACCCTCAAAGAATGAACAATCACATTCTTCACCTTAACTCAATTGGAGATTATCATTTCATATAAAATGAAATGTTTCGGTTCCTCTCAAATTAGATCAAAAATATTTTTGCAAAAAGTAAAGAGCGAATTAAACTTTATTTTTGAACGTCTATGCGTACATGCGTGACATTTGCAGTCTCAGCAGAAAAACATCGTGTAAATCGGCCATTTCGGTGCTTGAGTTAATGTCATTCTGTACTTCCAAGAAAATGAAAAAAAAAACGAAAAAAATAACCGATTTGAAGCGATTCTTCTCAGTTCAAAGTTTGCGACTTTGCAACTTGTACGTAAATGCTTCACCGAATTTGAAACTAAAATCCATGAGGCTTTGCTCATAAAATCTTGTAATCCTCGCCTCAATAGGCAGCTGTTTCCTATCTGCTAAATGTTTTCAAGTAATTTTTGCGTCATTGATTTGTGGTTTTTGTTAGGCAATTAAGCGTCATGTGATTTTCCCTCTCCTCTGCCTTGCCGTTTCATGTTTTAGCGTTTCTTTTTTAGATACTCTGTATATAGATCAGATCTGTAATTTCAATTTATGAAGAACATCAGTCAGTTGGTTTTGCCGAAAACGTTTGTAATTTTTAGTTTATTTTCATGTAATTATGTTAAATGCCGTCTGGTGGTTAGGTATTTTTTTGTGTAATATAATGCTGTTAATTTAATTTATTGAAGTCAACGTAGAATAATTAGTGGGATGAAACGTACAGTATTTGGTTTGTCTGGTCAACTCCACTGCGGTAGTTATTGGTGCAATGACTGAATAACTGTATTATATCAATGAGAGCAAAATAAAATCTTGTCAGTGGATGTCACGCTGTTAATTGCCAGAATACTGGAACAGAGACTGCACTGAGTGAGTGTCCACATTATTATTTTTTACTGCAGAGTTAACCATCAAACTGAGACAATGTTTAACAAGAATAGGTTTGGAAATCTATGAACACACCACATCATTTATTTCACGTTTTAATGAAGATAATTTGTGCTCCAAACAATACTTTGACTTTACTTGGCGTTTATGATTTTCCTTGACAAAAATATTTTAAACTATTAAAGAATAAAAACTATTTTGTTTCTGAATGAAGCTATTCTGAATGATTTCTGTTTAAATTTTTTACTCATTGTTTCCATGAAAAATCTCTAAAATAAGAGCCACTTTTCATTTTAAGTTGAAAAGTAACGGGCAGCGGGAGTACGACTAAACAACTCAATGTATCGCTTATCGCCTATCTGCCTATCGAGCCACCCTAATACACAGCCTTATTAAAAGATTTTAGTCTTTTGTATGAATTTTTTTTAGTTAGGAAGCCGACCCTTAGTGCGACACCCTTTGAAATTTCAAAGGACGCACCACGGCGTTGCGTATTACAGTTTCAAAATCGTTGTAAATACACAAATAAAGCAATACTAATTTTTTAATGTCGTAATTTATCAATCATGCTGCAAATTCGAAAACTTTCGCGGACCCCTGAAAACGCCTCGCAGATCCCTTAGGGGTTCATGGACCCCAGGTTAAGAACCCCTGCTTTTAAGTGGTCTAGTAGATATTCTTACTTGAAGCAATTTGTGAAGGCAGAGGTGGTGATTGAAATGGTGATTGCGTCAGTGCTGACGTAGATGCATCTGAAGGAAATTGATTCATTGCAGAACTAGATTGATCTGCAGAAAATGTTCATAATTAGTTTATGAAACTATACAACTTAGTTCAACAAGTTGCTGCTTCTGTAATTTATCATAATATTTATACAATTGCGTATACCCACATAGTCTTTGTACCATTCCAATATCTTGTACACAATGTTAAACAGAAAAAATAATTTAGTAGATTAGTTTAACAGAGTTTAAGTTGGTACAGTGGTTTTTATCCTTTTGCCATTTTGGTTCCACCTTCAAATCACCAACCAATTCTCCCACCCCTTTTTTTAATTGGTTGAAAAGTAACAGTCACCTACATTCCACAATGTTTTTTGAAACCCTGGTTAAGAATTCCTGATTTAATAGAAAACAATTTATTCAATTATGGACAATCACAATTGCATTCGATTTCAATGCAATAATAAAGCCGTTGTTTACAAAATATAATTACCTTCATTCATGCATGAATCCAACAGAAGTCCGGATAAGATTTGAACAACGACTGACCAGTGACCGACCAGTAGGTTAGTTTGTACAAATGATGTGAAATTATCTAACGTCATTTGGTGGACCATGTATAAAGAGCTAAAAAGCTCTTGAAAGGTTTGGTGTGAAAAATACAATCGTTGGTTACCCTGGAAAAGGCCACAATTTTTATTTGAAGCAAATAATGTAACGACAATATCTTGCACGTCTTTACTTAAAAGATTCTCTTTTTGAAGATCTTCAGTTGTGATTACTACGGTTCCATTTTTTGTTGCATTGTACGCGATTCGTGACAGTTTAAGGACAATTTCATCTGTTAAAGCAACTGTGTTTTCTGATGTTCTGAGGTTTCCTAGCACTCTTTGAAATATTTGGGTCATTGTTGAAATATTTACAGCCTCATGCGATAAACTAAGAGAAGCTCTCAAGTATAATTGTAACATTAAAGGATTGTGGCACATGGATTCTAGATGAGGAGTTTCTACAGTTAGTTTGTCAAAAATTTTACTTGATTTTGGTTCATCATTTATCAAAGCAACAAACAATTTTTTCATGTTTTCGGACGTTAAGTCTGCAATAAAGTACGTTTGCTTAGGGCGACATATTTGAGGAATTTTGTGCATGGCGTGTGGTCGTGAGGTGAATACAATGTGGCAATTAGGTAAAAAAGTTCCTCGACATAGATTTGACACAAGTTCCTGGCAGGTGAGTAAAGAGTCATAATTCGATCTTTTCACTTTATCCATCAAATTCCAGTTCACCTGGTCGAATCCGTCAAAGATTAAAAAGCAATTGTGGATGTGATTTTTTATCCAATTGAAAACAGAATCCTTTTCTTCTGTATTCAGGTCAAAATTTACATCTCCAAGTAGAAATTCCTTCAAAGTTAATTTCTCGTCATCGCAATCATTCATGCTCATGAAAGGTATCCTCAGAACGAGAAAGTCTCTAGTTTCATCTAGACGCCTTGCCAGGCGCTTTGATAACGTTGTCTTTCCCGCCCCAGGGTAACCGACGATTGATATGAAGCTTTGTGATTTAATACGTGAAATTAATTGATCAATCGAAACCTTTTTATCGGACTCTTTAAATTTAATTTGTGTGGTTTTGGGATCATACTGGTCGTCGTTGGGAATGAACCTTCCTTCGTAGAAGTCCACCGACAGAAGTTCTGGATGAACTTCTGGGAAATTCGACACTGGATTATCAAACCTTGACACATCTACATCAAACTCGGATTTGTAGAGTTGTCCAGTTGCTCCCTTGAGTTTGTCGAAAGCTTTGTTGAGATCTAATGACAAAAAGAAGTTTTCAAAATCACACTTTGTCAAAATTGACGTTCCATTAACCGAACGTTAAAATCAGTTTTTCGAAAAAATCACAAATGATTTTTCCCTAAACCAAGTGGAAATTTCTCCAATTAGTTGCGTATTTTTACGAATCCAACTCAACAAAATGTAGCTCAAAATGCTTATTTTGGAAATTTTTCATTCTCCATAGGAAAGTTTATGTTCTTAGCAGCTTTCAGTTTTGGCATCACTAGTTGAAACACGGCTTTGTCTTATACCGTATTTGTTTTTATAAAGATGGTGTTCTCAGTGAATTATTCCCTCTGCTAGGTGCCGCTGAAAGGAGAGCAGTTCTGAAATGCGATACTCAAGGGCAGAGTTCGAGAACCGAACCAGCGCTTCTTGGTCTTGATTCGGGCGCGTAACCACTGAGCTAAAGGGGTAATTTTCCCTAAAACTAAATTTAAATTTCTCTAACTAGTTACGTATTTCTACGATTCCAACTCAACAAAGTATCACCAAATACCCACTTTAAAACTTCCAAACATTTTCCACATGAAATTTATGATCCTAACAACTTTCAAATATGGCAACATTAGTTGAAATACAGCTTTATCTTGTAGTTGCTTTAATAGAGGAAGATTCACATCACACCTCGTACCGTAAGACAACGACCATACGCAATCAATGACATGTCAGCATAGCCCAAATACATTTTACCTTCGCTCTATGTTATGAAAGCAACTAAAAATGTCACTTAATTGTTGCAAACAATCAGCTTGTAGAGAAATCCAAATATTTAGCTTCGCTAAAAAATTTAACATTCTCATATAATATTATTTTAGTGTAAAATGTTGCTAGTTTCCAATCACAAATTTTAAAATTATATAGAAATAATGGAAAAATTAGGTCAATTTTGTGTAAACTCTATGAAAGGGCAACTTCAATTGTTTCGCTCTCTATATGTAACGCAGCTTATATTCAATACAACTGACACATGCAACATTCAATTGACCCAAGCAAAAAGTTTTTTTAGCGGGGAAAAATTGACCAATCAAAAATCTACTATTGCAAAAAAATTTTGAGGTTTACTTTATCAATTTCCTCAAAAATGTTAAAAGCTGAGCAAAAGAAAATGTAAAGTATTTTCAATTAAAATCGGGACAATTTTTAAAGCCCACTTCTGCGAATAAAAGTTTAAATATTAAATCTAGAAAATTATATTTTTGATATGAACATGAACATCTTCAAACCTTCCTGATCTCCAAATGGAACATTGCTTTGTTCGGGTTGAGGAATAATGTTGGTTATGTTTTGCCACTGGTCATCCTGGACCAATTGGTGATCAATATGATGATGAAGATGATGATGCTGATGGGCGTGATACTGCCGCTGGTCAACCTGGATCGACTGATGATCAACATGTTGATGTTGATGGTCATGATACTGCCGGTTGTCTTGCTGAATTACTTGCTGTTAAAGAACAGCTATGTTGCTTGGAGCTTGTTCTGTGAGAAACAAAACAGTTTATTATTATTTATAGTTATAATGTCACAATTCAATTCTCCTTTTTAGGGGTGTCTAATGCTTACGATGTTTATTTAGAAACAAAACTACTGAAACAACGACTCGAAAATGTCAGAATATTTTAGCATTTAATTCTTAGGTTAGTTTATTTTGTTATTACTGTTAAATGTCATGAGCAAAGAAGTCAATTTTTGTGTCCACCAAGCACCGTTATTAAGCGTCCTACCAAATAAACATCAGCGTGCTCTTCAGTGGTGTCGAACCGGCGCCCTTTCGACTGTCGTACGAGGGTTTTCACTACTCGGTCATGCAGCCAACCATACAATGGTAATATAAAAGTTCTTGCATACACCAGAGGACGTCATGCGACATTTGAGCAGTCTCTTAGACCAATTATTGAAAATGAACTTACCAGGATTTCCTGGCGATGGTTGTTCAGTTTCTTCAGTTGAAGTTGTTGCGTTTTCTTCTTGATTTTGTTGGAAAGACATTGTGTATTGGTTTGTTAACTGCTAGTCAGCAAATCAAAATAAAACTTAGTAAGGTAGTAGAGGCTACAAAACACAATTGTGAGTCATAAACATCAGATTCATATTTTTTTTATCAAAGAAAACAAGACAAATCAAGCAACATCAATTTATATTGAACAAACCAAAACAAACGCATGATTTGAATAATAGTTTCGACTGTGGATAATTAATTGATCTCCACGTTTTGTGTCGACAAACCACTTTGTTTAACATCAAATGGTACAAACACATCTACGCGGGATTCATATATTATTGTTCTAACTCTAACTTATTCTCATCACCGAAACAACACAGCAAGTTATACTTTGATGTTTCTAGTTTGACCAACACTGAATTCAAACCCAGCCCAACCAACTCGTCGACTGTGCAGAAGCGCTCAGCATCTCTTGTTTTATAGCCGAATGATCAGGTTGGCAGTGCGTGGTTGGAAGACAGTAGAAAAGAAGAAATGTTCTTGGTGAAAAAAAGTTTTTTTATTTCAAAGAAATAAACAAAATGATTCTTTGCTTTACAAAATTGCAACGTTAAAAAACGTTAAAACATTGTTTAATTTGCAATTATTTTTATTTTTCAATATTTAAACCATAAACATACATAACCCAGCAACAACACTACATTTAACATTATAAAAACAAAACCAATAAGCGAACATTTTCGGCTAGTCATACAGCCCTTTTCAAGCCTGTAAGAAAAGTATTTTTAAAAGAAAGACTTAAGAATAATACACTATCGCAACAAAAATATGGACAAATCTAAACATTTGAGAAGCTTGCCTAGCTCACACAAAATGATAACTGAAAATTAGCCTACGCAGCACAACGGGTCAAGTATTTGTGAAGTAAAATTAATTAATTGTTCAGAAAAGGACTCAAGCAGATTAGGCAAGATGGACAGAAGCACAGCACGAGATAGTGGCACAAACAAAGTAAAAATACGAGAAGCACAAGACGTGACAAATCAATTATAAACAGTTAAGAAAAGTTTGAGAAGCTGAAGTTTTTTATTCAAATATTTTGTCTTCAGCATCAATAAAATGGAAGAAATGTTTATTGTATCGCTTTGTAGATCAAGTTTAATTAAAAATGAAATTATAACAATAAATTTTTAAAAGAATGGAAATACTTCAAGTTTTGTTTTGAACAGATCTAAACGAGAATCAAAGACATTGAAGAGTTTTAAAAGAAACAAAACTTATAGATGACAACTTCTTTGTGTTTCATTTGATGAGCAAACAAGATGCTTTGTTGTTACGAGGATGAGTTGTGGAAACGCCTGTAAGATCTGCACGATGCTTGCAGGAAGTATGGGCTTATTTTACGTGAGCAAAAAGTATTTTATGAGCTATTTTAGTTTGCCATTGGGGTATTGAACTTGTTTCAAGGTTGATTGAGGTTGATTAACATCCAAGCTATTCTGTGAATGGTCATTGGCTTGATAATCGGTTCAAATTACATTTCGTTTCGTGGTCTCAATCTCAGATCAACTTTTACGCAAAACAAGGAAAGCCACTTCTATCTTAACAAACAGTGGCCTACCTGTCACTGAGTGCAGGGGTGGTCAATAGGGTGGCTCGTTTTTGAACTTTTTTTTTAAATTCTCTCGGGGTAGTGGGGAAATGGTGCCAATGAGTGAGAAAACGCTCATGACAAAATTTGAGATTTGTAAAAAATTGTCTTCAGCCTCCTCATGGGGCCCAAAAATCGAAAAAAGGGGCCAAAAACGCAATTTTTTTTTTAATATTTTTAGTTTGGGTAGATACAATACTGTTTAGATATATCTAATTAACCTAAGAAAAAAAATTCAAGTCATTTGAACTATTCCTTCAGCTTCCTCACAGCTTCCGAAAATGTTCATTTTCCTGAAAATTTTGCATTTTTGTTTGTGGTTACATAACTACAAACTTCGTCAGTGACGTAAATTCAAATAAAAGACGTCACTTTTTCCTACCAAATTAACCCAATTTCATTAAGAAATGACGCAACAGCTCAGGGCAGGTCTATAAAGAGAAATACAAAGACGTTTTATAGCTGGCAAAATGTCTAACGCAATTATGTATCATGTAACCACAAACAAAAATGCGAAATTTTCAGCAAAATGGAAATTTTCGGAAGCTGTGAGGAAGCTTAAGGAATTGTTCAAATGACGCCAATTTTTTTTCTTAGGTTAATTAGATATATCTAAACAATATTGTATCTACCCAAACTAAAAATATTTAAAAAAAAAATTGCGTTTTTGACCCCATTTTTCGATTTTTGGGCCCCATGAGGAGGCTGAAGACAATTTTTTACAAATCTCAAATTTTGTCATGAGCGTTTTCTCACTCATTGGCACCATTTCCCCACTACCCCGAAAGAATTAAAAAAAAAAAGTTCAAAAACGAGCCACCCTAGTGGTCAACCTTTTTTGCATGAAGGTCATTTTGGCACCAAAGAATACTGTGGCTGGCCGCACTAATTTTTTAGATAAGTTGACTCTTACGTTACAAAACAACGCATTTCGTTCCCAGCATCTAGCCCTACATGTTGTTAATGTTTATCTTAGAATATCGCAGCAAGAAAAGTAATTAATCAAACATCGCTCCTGCCATTTCAAGCTCCTTTGACAACACGTTTGATTTGTTTCAACAAGAGTACTTGCTTTGTGGACAAGCAATTTTAATAAAACATTCATTGCCAAGCAAAAGTAGTGTTGTCTCTTTGCTTCAACCAGCTGAACTTCGTCGCGAAGAAGCCACCCTGTCTCTTTCTTGCCGCGCTATGAACTTCAACCACTTGCTCCAGTCAAGTCTCCACGATTCTGTATATGCGAGCAACCCTGGCGAATGAAATCGAAACAGCCCTTTGTACACGCCGCACAACTCTTGATGAAAACCGCTTCAAAACAATGTATCAGTGCGGCTACCTGGTCGGACCACTAATGGAGCTCGGAGTGGAAGAAGAACTTCTCAAGACTTCAAAGTTTCATCTCTGACACCGGCCCCTATCCAACCGGAATACAATCATGCTTTTCAACTGCCGGAAACAAACGTTTACTTTGTAACCTGCACGTTTTAACCAACCCACTGCGATAGTTTCTCTGCAGCCGATTGTAGCAAGAATCGCCGACAATTTTTGCTATAATCAGCTCCAGAGAAACTATCCTATAATGGGTTGGTTAAAACGTCTAGGTTACAAGTAAACGTTTGTTTCTGGCAGATGAAAAGCATGGACGAAAACTCCTTGTTGCGTCATTTTAAATTTTGTGAAATTTCAAGACCTGGTAGCTAGTGCAGTTGAGTGTAATGATGTTGGAGGTGATGGTGGTGAATGGTGATGGAGTTTAAATTGAGTTGAGTTTAATTTTTACTACACTCAGGCTGCCGATAAATATATAGTTGATTGAATGGTCTAAATCAGGGATGTCCAACCTGATTGCTGATGTTGATTGGATGGCCTAAATGGCTAGCATAAAAGCTACACCGTTATGGTTAGAGAATTGCAATTGCTCGTTGTACTAATGAGTGCTCAAACTTGTGCGGATGGTCAAGAAGAACTCTTCCTTCTTCACAACCAGGATAGTGTTGCTTGATACCGCATTTGAGTAACTTTAACAACACCCACCTAGAACTACAACCATATTGGTATTTTTAGTTGTACTTGTATGTTGATGCCTTCCGCCAGCCCCATATAATATCGTGGTGGGTCGCCATAGTTGGTAACCCCGGGTTTAGTGGATTCAAACAAGTAATTAGTTTTCGCAAAGCATTAGTTGAATACTATAGATACTGCAGCGAAAAAAGTCATTAAAACAGTACAAAGAGACAAAGATGCTTCAAATTTCATGTTACTTGCATAGGCTACATAAAAAGTACAGCCTATTAAAATTTCAACAGGGTGACTTGTCCCCTTTTGAAGTTGTAAAGTCGTGAAAAATAATATATTCTGAAATATTTAATCTGTTTTCCTTATTTGCGATGGGTCGATATTTTATGGGCCTAGCTCCAGCTTGTTTAACTTTATGGATAACACTGGTCTACAAATTTCAACTTTTTTTTTCAGGTTTGGGTTTTGACAACTGATTTTGGCTAATTTTGGGGCGCTGAATCCGAAAATGAACTCAGATTTTCTCTATCACATCAAGTTTTCTTTCTATCGTTGCCATTATTTTGTGAAATTGACCAATTTTTGCCCTTTTTAGTGCAGTAAAATGTCAAATATAATTATTTTTTGACAGCTATAAACTTTCAAACATTGAGATATTTTTACACTAAATTCATAAATTGGTTCAGATTTCCTCTAAAATAAAAAAAAATTCCTGTTATGATAATCGTAATAGGACATAGTAGAGATTGGTAGCGTTGAGTTTTTCCATGCTGACTTGAACTCCCTGTCTTGGCTTCTCAGGCGTTATCTGTGGGTCAGCTGCTATCTCTGTGCACTGTGCAGATGGAATATCGTAGGAAGACAGCTGGTGGGAGTAGATTTGACTTAGTAATAAATTCTTGCTTAGTAAGGAAGATTTATTTAGAAGTTTCATAAAGCACATGTACATTGTACAGACCAACATCAGAGTTCAAAGTGAAAAGTGGTTTGTAGAAGGAAAAGGTATTTTCATACTTTATAAGTTTGAGTTCAAGTCGGTTAGAGTTTTTGGTATAGTGGTGTTTCTGTGAAAAAACTTGCTCTTAGAAAACTACTAACAAAGAAAGGTTATATTTGATCTCAAGCTATGTCTGCTTCCAGCAAAAGAAGAAAATGTTGTGATGATCCGGATATATTTCGTTACATTTGTGGATGCTTCATGTTGAAGTCTCAACTAAGATGCAATATTACCACGTTTGTAAAAAGGGCATATCTTGCTTACTTTAAAGTCAAGTTGAAGGACCAGGACAAAAGCTGGGCTCCTCATAAAGTGTGCAAGACCTGAGTTGAATGTCTGAGAAGTTGGTCGGAGGAAAAGGTTCACAAATGAAATTTGGAATACCCATGATTTGGCGAGAGCAACGAAATCATATTGACGATTGTTATTTTTGTCTTGTTGGTGTGAAAGGGTATAAAAAAAAGAGTAAACATCGTTTGAAATATCCCAATCTGGATTCGGAATTGCGCCCAGTTCCTCACAGTGATGAAAAGCCACTGCCAGTATTTACATCACTTCCAGAACTACACGAAGAGGCTATTTCTTTTTCAGAAGCATCGTTTAGTGAAGGAGAAAGTGAAATTTTTTAACCAGCACCCGAGGATCTGTCAGACAAGCCTTCCCAGTTTAATCAGATGGAATTAAATGATTTAGTGAGAGATTTGTATTTGCCTAAGCAATCTGCGGAGTTATTGGCATCAAGGCTACAGGAAAGGAAACTTCTCAAAGCTGGTACAAGCGTGACATTTTATCGCAAACGAGAAGAACTGGAGACAAAAATATCATACGTGATCAGTTAGTTGATATCAAAAAGATCTTCTTGCCTCCTCTTCACATCAAACTTGGTCTCATGAAACAATATGTAAAAGCTTTGGATCATGAAGGAGAGTGTTTTAAGTATATATGTTATGCTTTTCCTGGTCTCAGTGAACAGAAAAAAAGAGCTGGGATTTTCAATGGACCACAAATCAGGCAATTGTTAAAAGATGAAAATTTTGTAAAATCAATGTTGCCATTCGAGGCTAGAGCTTGGAACGCTTTCGGTGCTGTTGTGAGAATTTTTTTGGGAAACAGAAAAGCAGAAAATTATAAAGATCTCTTAAGGGAGCTACTGCTTAGTTTTGAAGATTTGGGATGCAGGATGAGCATCAAAGTTCACTATTTGAAGAGCCATGCGGATAAGTTTCCAGAAAACCTTGGGAAAGTTAGTGAAGAACAAGGTGAACGTTTCCACCAGGATATTAAAATTATGGAGGAACGTTATCAAGGTCGGTGGGATTGTCATATGATGGCCAACTATTGCTGGAGTTTTAAAAGAGAAATTCTAGATGCTGCTCATAAAAGAAAGTCCCTCAAAAGAGCATTTTTAAGCTTATAAGTGAAGAATTCATATTTTATGAAAGCTCTTTTTTTGACTGTTTCTGAACTCGCCCTGCCCAAGTCCCTTTGAGTCAATCTTTGGCACTTTGCTATTTCTGTGTGTGTCTTCAGAATTTCTGCACTCCATTGGAATGTCTGTGTGCATATTGTGTGAACTGTAGGCTATAATTCAGATAATACCTTGTCACTGTCCTATCGACATGTTCGTCAGCATAATGTAGCGTTTGATGTTATTATGGTTGCTCTTTTGCATGCCTATTTTTTATTCCAAGGCATGAAATTTTAATAAAGACAACGCAAATTTGTGTGAATATAATATAGAATGCTTGTTTGCTAATTAAAGCTAAATTATTGCAGGTAAAACAGTGTTTATTGCATCAGAATTCCTTGTTTTGACAACAGAAGGGGGACAATAATTGATTTTTTTCAAAAATTAGGGATATTTCATATCTCAAAAACGTGATGTGATAGAGAAAATCTGAGTTCATTTTCGGATTCAGCACCCCAAAATTAGCTAAAATGAGTTGTCAAAACCCAAACCTGAAATTTTGTGTAGACCAGTGTAATCCGGCCCTGGTTGTAATATAAGCTAGATACAGCCTTCTTCAAACCTTTTGTTCAAGATAAAAGTAGTGTGTTCAACATGGCTAGACCTACTAACGAACAATACAGGTGTAACCCAAGCTAGATACCGCGTCTTTAAAACTCTTTGTTCAACATCAAAGTAGAATCTGCAACATAGCTAGACCTGCTAACGAACAATGCAGGTGCAACACAAGCTAGACACGGCGTCTTTCAAACCGTTTTCTCACGATAAAAGTAGTTCTCATAAATTACCAACCTGGTATCAGATGATGTTTTAGATTAGAAGAACTGGTAAAACACAAATGCCAATCACAATATTATGCCAAGATGCTGGTGGGAAGAAAGCGTTGACCAGCTGTGACGTGGTAGCTTGAAGATTCATGACGTAATATGTAGAACAACGACCAGTTACATACGACACCGATGTTGCTATGACCTTCTTACATGATTAGCCTACGTGTGTTTTTGTCAAAGGAGTTTCCATTGTAACATCAGGGTTCTGTAAATGAAGAGCTTGTTTCCAAAACCGCTTACATCCACTTTCGGTGATTTCGAGAAAACCACGAAAAACGTTTATGACAGTTTCGCTTGGTAAATGTAATGCGTTTTTGATTTCTAACGATGTATAACTACCTACTGAATTGAGCCATGACGTTTGTCCAGATCTAAGGAATATTAGAAGGCTTAAAATCGCCTTTTTATAAAATTAAAAATGTGGATATAAGCGGTTTTGGAAATAAACTGGAGAATAAAAACTGCCAGAATGAAAGAAACCAATTTTTGAAACCATTTTTCCAAGCTGACCACCACTAATTCATCACCACAATCCAAATCCACTTTAAACAAAGCAAAAAAACACAGTTATAAAGCTCAAGTAGGCTACTAAGCACCGTTGGTAACTGCAACAATAGGCTACAAGCCTACAACAGTGCTTATCAGTGTTGCCAGATAGTAG
Source organism: Aplidium turbinatum (assembly GCF_918807975.1). Lineage (NCBI taxonomy): Eukaryota > Metazoa > Chordata > Ascidiacea > Aplousobranchia > Polyclinidae > Aplidium > Aplidium turbinatum. Next base: position 56,434,184 of record NC_137472.1, read on the forward strand.
ATGCTTCAAACTACCAAACACATTTCAAACTTTGCCAAACTGACCAGAGACTGACTGACAACTCACCAAAAATGTTGGCCAAAATTCTGCCAACTCAAAATTTTACTGCCAACAACGTAAAATTCTGCCAAATCTCGAATTTGGTAGTGAAATTTGCCAAATGGTAACACTGCTGCTTATCACGAAACGATGACGAAAACAGTTTAACAATCAGCGATATGTCACGTGATACAATGGCTTAATATGATTGGTTAATTGTGGATACAAGTGGTTTTGGAAACAAAGTGTGATGGCGCGTAAGCGGTTTTGAAAGAAAACGCAATTTTTAGTGTCGAATTTGAAGCAGAAAGAGAAGGTTTTGGAAAAAAAGGAATGGATAGTAGGTACCTATGGTAATACTCTACCTAATGACACTCTAAACTCAATTTTGGTAAAAGTGGCGCCTAAGCGGTTTTGGAACTGGGCTCTTCAAATATTAAATTATCTACAACTTCGTCAATTTTTATGAGGGCATTTTGTATAATTTTTTCTTTCCTTATATAGGCTGCACAAAACACTGTTATTTTGCTACTTCATTTCAATACATAATGTTGCATGATGAAAATGATGCAGGTTTCGAAAAAAAAAAAGAGAAAAAAAAAGAGAGACATCTAAATGTTGTGACGAAGTTGTTACACAAACTCGTCTTCATCAATTTCTCCTCGTACCAAGTTGACGTGTTGCTGATGACAGCAGTCATCGTCGATTTCTGCTGTGTTCCAGTATACGACAGTCAAGTAATGAATCCTATGCGATATACAACCAGGAGATCGAGTTCGATGACCTTGACGATGGTGAACAATTTGCGGCACTCCTCGCACTGCTCAAACGGTCTCAGGTCAAGCAATGTAACACTTCTGACGAGCCCCCAAGAAAACGTCGCCACAACATATAGATGTCTCTCTCTTTTTTCTTTTTTTTTTCGAAATGAAATTTCAAAAAGAAAATTGTTTCTTTTCACCTGCATCATTTTAGCTTTTTGTGCTTTGCAATAAAATAAAATTGCTAACTTGTATTTTTTTTCCTTTTTTATTGATCAAATTTCGAAAAGAAACTTATTTCTTTTTACCTGCATCATTTTAGCTTTTTGTGCTTTGCGATAAAATAAAATTGCTAACTTGTATTTTTATTTTTTTTATTTTTTATTGAACAAATTTCGAAAAGAAACTTGTTTCTTTTCACCTGCATCATTTTAGCTTTTTGCAATTTGCGATGAAATAAAATTGACAACTTGTATGTTTTTTTTTGATTTTTTTATTAGGCAACAACAGCAATATAATTTTAAGTGCAAAGGTAGCATTAAAAAAAAAATGCATGGAAATGTGAAGCAGGAAGAATTTTTTTTTTCTAATTTCATTCCCAAAGAAGAAAAAGAAGTTGAGGTAAAATTGAAGCAATGGTGTAATAGACACGCATAGGCTACATAACACAAAAAAAAACAACTAGCTAAATTTTAAACCGTTGCATTGAAAGGGGAATTAGAAAGTTTTTTTTCTTCTAACTTTATGTCGAAAGAAAAAATATGAAATTGAGGTGAAAATGCAGCAGCTGTGTAATAGACACAAATACATCAAAAAAAACAAAAAACTAAACAAATGTACAAATTATATTTTTATTCTATAACGCTGACGTACAAAGTCTTCAATAGCACGATCGTTTGCATTAAGATCAGAATAAAAATTTGATACAATCGCCTTCATGGGTACACCGCGACAGCGTTTTAATAGAAAATACATGCAATAGTGACCACAGACAAGAGACAAAGGTCCTTGAATTGTGGTGTGGTTCCAAATCCATTCGATCGAGTGGAGATGCATGAAATCGATAAATTCACGCTGGTAGGGTCGGATACCAAAAGAATCGAAAAATTCGCCTTGCTCGTGACCATTCAAATAAACAGCAACCCAGTGTTCACCCAGTTGATCGCTTTCGTCGGTGTTGAAGACAAAGGCAGCAGGGGGAGATACGTCTTGGGGCAACATGTCTCTCGCGTACACATCTTTGAAAACAGGCTTTAGACAAGAATCGTTTAATAAAATCCTCGAAATCTGATCCGAGTTCATGCCGAATAGTCGAATATGACACTTTTGTTGCGATCAATTTCTAGAAGATTGTCGCGCTCTGCATAGACAATGACGTTGATAGTTGGCTGTAAGGCTGTCGCAAAGTGAATTTCCAATCGCAAGTTGCCATGCTTTATTAATTCGAAATGACTCGCTGCCGAATCAAGGTCTGGTGTCAAATGAAATGCAAACAGGGTATATCCGCCTAGATATTACGCTCTGGACATATCATTGCCTTCATCCGCGTAATATTGATTTGTTCCTGTAAATAGGGAGAGGTAGCTGCGTATATATTTTCCATTTCCAAAGTCAGGTTGATATGGTTTGGAAGGAATCTGCTTTCCGTCACGATACAAAGCCAAAAAATTGACAGAGTTATGTTTGAAATCAAACGGGTTTCTAGCCGACAGACCGTTGAAAGAAGCATTGTCCACCATGCTGATCACCACTCTTCTTGGTAACTGACCGAGAAAGAGATTTTCTTTGGTGACGGTGAGATTGCCTCTTGTCACGGTGAAAGCTTTTGTTTCTACACGACGGATTGGATACTTAGCTGTTCCATACTGGAGCGCCTTGATGTGGGCGATTCTTACAGGGTCACTGGGTTTGACCTTTCTACAGAATAAAACCACTTCTTGCAGCTTGATCTTTCCTTCCCCCATGAGACAAAACGCGTCGGAGGCTCTAGTCAATTTGAGCTTCATTTTGACTCCATTGAGTAAATATCGATTCTGAAAGGTCATATCCAAATGCAATTTCCCGATCATGTCCACCGATCGACTTTGTTCCGTCAACGCCTTGCGTCGATTGAAGCCTGCATTTGCAACAGCGAGCGTATCAAACTTATCCTTGGAGTCCTTGTACCATAAGTTTGCAGAGAGCTGTGAAGATTTTGCAGGTCCTCCGAAACTGAAGAGAGTCTCCAAATAAGCTCTGTAGGGATACGTGTGGTTCGATTGGGAAATCTGGGTGTTGTTTAGGCTTAAGTTGATCTGTGACCACAGACTGTGCAACCAATTGCAAATCGGAGCAACGGCATCGTCTGCTGCTAAATTTGTGCCGCCGTTGTTGACCACTTTAGCATGAACGTAGAGTAAGGTGTTGGCCAAATCGATGTAGTAGTCACCTTCCTCGACAATCAAAAACTTGACAGGACCACTGTCGGTAAGAGTAGATTGTGGGCGGTGTTCCACATAATGTCCACTTTCCAAACTGGTTTGGGTAGGCGGAACAGCAAACAAATCCAACTCGGATTTCAACCCTTTACAAGACTTTTCATGAATCAAGCTAGCCATCGAAAATGTCTTTTGGTACGACTGCTTTCCGTCTACGTTTTGTCAAACTGTTAGATTTTTTTATTTTCTTTCGCCTTTTGACAGGCGGAGATGAGAAAAAGGTCTCGTATGGTGGGGTTCGATGGACCGGGGCCGCGACGCGTTTCAATAAATTGACACCAGCCTGCTTCGATCTTTGTAAAGCCGCTTCTTTCACACTTTTTTCCAGATAACACATCCGAAGCAAAATGTGCACCTGACCTGAGAACTTCTTTTCCAACCGTTTTTGCTCCTGACTTGATCAAAGGTAATATCGCTTTTCCGAGTTTAGAAAATATACTACCCAAACCATAACCGTTTTGATATTGGGCACCGGAAAAAAAAACCTGGTGTACCGTGACCAACCTGGGAGACGTAGTAGTTTTCATAGGCTCTTTGCAACAGAACGCGGGTTTGTGAGGCATTATAGTTGATGAAGACGTCTTTTCCGAAAGTGAAGCGTGACCACTACTTTTCCCGTCTCAAATCGAACTGGCTTGCCCTGATCGTCTCGCAGCGATATATGTACCGTGTCAAAGTTTTTCAATTGAACGGGGTGATAATGCACTTTCTCACTTCTTCGATCAATGTAATCGCCATCTTTTCCTTCCACAGGAACTATAGCCAGCAAAGGAGCTAAGGAACATACCTACTAATTCATCGGGTGTGGTGCGGATGAACCTAGTCTTGTGGACAAAATGCATGCCTATTAATGTCAATTCTTGCAACACTCGGCTGTCGAGAAACATTTGTTTTTGGAAAAGTTTTATTGGTGCCTAACATGGAGGTTACACCGTATGGTTTGCAAAGCGCAGTGCGCGTTGTTCTATCATAAACCTCGTTGTGACATCAGGAAGGCAACTTCATATTGTTGGCAAAATGTTGGACACATTTGCCAACCTTGCGCCAACACACACTGCAAATGGCCAATGTTGGCCCAACAATCAATGTTTGTTGAGTTGTTGTGACACCAGGAAGATTGTTTCTTCTGAACAACTTTAGATCACTTTGACCATACGCGGTGGGTTTAAAGCTGTATACAGGCCAGCAGCGTTCTTCTTCGTGCGTAGCAAGAAACAAATCTACAAAGTGAACTATAATAATCAACACAATGTCTATGATCATGTTATTATCAAATCATTTGTGAATTTTATTGGATTATAGTTTTTAATAATCAATCAATCATAACTACAACCATGACAATAATTATCATAAATAAATGCTAATGTTGGTAAATAAAAAAACAAGTTTATTGAAACATGAAACATCCTTCACATATCGATTCTATAATTTAACAGTCAAGCAAAACGAAAGTTACGTTACCACAAAAATTGTTTAAAAAACTTTAAGGGTGTTTGGTCCTTATAGTGCAATGAGCATCTACACCTCTTTTGCTAATACTGAAATAAATCTTCATGACAATTCAGAAGTGAGTACAATATAAAGTAAGACTATTTGCGCAAGATTATGCTAGCTTTTATATTTTACACAGAATTAAAAACCTATTCACACACAATTAAAGTGCATAAAAACTAAATGCATAGATTTTACATATTGGTAAAAGTGTAGTTATAAAATCTATTGAAACTTAAAAAGTGTCAAGCAATAGCTATGTTGCACAAATCTACTGACCCACAGGCAAATATATTCAATCCCTTAAACTGGAGTGCTGATTTCATTAAAACTTTCAAATTCCAAAACCATAAAACCAAACTGTTTCAAATTGTTTAAAATTTTACCATGAGAATCATTAATGCAGTTGATACTTTATTGTCTAGTCTAACTAAACACAACAACGTAATGACAGTTACTTACAACAACACAAACTAAGTCTAAGCTACTATATTGTCTAACTGATTACAAATAGTATAAGTGTTGGTAAAATTGCAATTATTAATGAAATATTACTACTAGTATTGATTTATGTGATTAATTAATAGGATAATAGATATATTTTTGAAAGTTGATAGTGATCAATTGTTGATAGTGATGATCAATAGTTGATAGTGATCTTCTTTTTCTTCCACTCTTGGAACTTCGCCTTACAATCATCTTTTGATTCCTTTTTCTTGCAGTAAACCTCCAACACTACATCCTGTGAATGATCATAAATTACACCATTTAGTCTTAAAATCAAAAGGCAACAGAAAGCAATAAAAATGGCATAAAAAAATTTTGGTTTGTATAACACAACACAAGTTTCAACCAATGCGGGTTGCATAAGTAGCCAAATCCGACTTGAATAAAATCGTTACACGATATTGAAATACTTTCCTTTCATACTTCTTTTCATACCTTCATGATGATGAAATAATTTTATTAGATACATATCGTCGTTAATAAGCTGAACTATCGTACGTCCAAATTTTTTAAAATTGCCTTTTTGATTGATTTGGTATCTTTATAGACAACAGTTTATTTTGTTAGAATCGCAACTTCATCTATTTTAGTTTTGATGATACAGATTTACAGAAAGATGAACTATTAATAGAGGTACGATAGTTCAACTTATTAGCGACGATTTACATACCATAAACTTCCTAGGGAGCATATGAAATCTTTCCTCTTCAGGCATCGGCCTAGCACAGTTTGGTTGTTCTTTGGAATAAAACAAGAACTTGTCAACTGGATCCTCGTCTTCTTCTCCGTAGTCGAACGTCTTTGCCTATGAACGTATATACATTACAACTGTCTGAAGTAAATACAAAGTTGACTGCTTTTATCAACTAATGGCCTTATCAAGTATTTGGAAATACAACTGTTCAGAGTTATCAGTTGTGTTTTTCGTCACTGTCATCATTACTAATATTACCTTCAAAATTTGACTGATCGCATTGACTAGTCTTTTTGAATCAATTGAGTCACGGAAAAAAACCCTATTGAATGGGCTATTGAACCTACTTCAATCCGGTTTAAACTTAGCGATGTGTTTTTATGAGTTTATTTATTTGTTGGGAAATGTTTATAGCGAGAAGATGGATTTTATACAGCTAGGGTCGAATTCTATCAGCAACATCAGGGCGGAGGGTGTAATGAAGCAAAAGTAATGTAGCAAAGACAACTATAACCATCTTATACATTACATCAGGCCACATCACGCAACTAGATATGACAGCATTAAATAAAGTGATTTTTTTATGTTTTTGCCGGACTGGAGGCCCAATCTCCTCTGATCACAAGATAGCCCACCCCACTGAATGTACCTTAGTAACGAACGGTCAAATATAATACAAAGATCAATGAATCGGCAAGCTTATTACTTCATAGAGATATAGCAGTAACTAAACACAATTTAGCAGAAATATCGCATGGTTTGTGTAGCCAATCGGTAACCATGAATTTTTTGAAGTAACATAATTTTAGGAATCTCTGCCGTTGAAACGTATTACAAAATATTCTATAAATGTCTTCTAGCTTAAGGGTGCTTGGTTGTCTAATCTTGCAACAACATACAAGTTGAAACCAGTTTCGCATCTAGAAAGAAGATTTTAGGAGAGCAAAAGCAACTTTTGGGGGTCAAATGTCATTCAACTTGAATTACAATGGGATTAAAAAATATTAAAACTTATTTTTTGAAGAAAAAAATCCCCTCACAAACCCCTCCAATAGCAACATCCCCAGCCGAAACACATATTATAATTTCAACAAGAATATTGGTTTATAAGCCTTATAGAGTTTTGTGCCATACACAAACAAAACAAAGTAACTTTAGCGGGCTTAACATGATGTATTACATAATGTAACTATTATTGAAACATAATATAATGTATTATGATTGAGTAATAGGCCTACATTATGTTAAACCCGCAAAAGTTACTTTGTTTTATTTGTCTATGGTTCAAAAAAGCAAACTCTCTACCAAAGCTTTATGTAGTTTTATATAAAAATATAAATTGTCGGTTTGACAAATGAAACTGTCTTTTATTACAATGCGTACCCTCGTGTTTCTTAAAGAGCAGTGTAGCCTGCTGTTCATAATCAAAAGAGAAATCAAAGACTATAGTCAAAGGGGGGCCACTCCACAATCGACGGCAGGCCTTTAAGTGTCTTGCCAAAGACACTCCTACATGCTCTTGAGCGGTGTCAAACCTGGGCTCCGTTGAAAGTCGACCCAGGGCCCTCACCACTAGGCTATGCAGCCGTTAAGTTAAATTACGTTACTTTTTAAGTTACATACTCGTAAAATGCAATCTTCCTCCAATTGTCCAAAAATCTCTTTGAAGCTCTCTTTTTCTCCTTTCTAAGTATATCAAAAAAACAACGATTAACATTAAAGCAAATAAAGAAATCGAAGAAAGATTAACATTGTTTTGTGATTAGCCTAGCTAGCAACAAATTACATACTGTATATAAACCCATTTTTAGCTTTTTTCAGTCAATCACCCCGCGTTTGCCACTTAATTTTACTCTACAGAACAGCATGCAAATAATATGCATAAACGCAAGCTATAATTTTAATGATTCAAAAAAGTGGAGATTTCTATATAATAATATTTTTATTTGGTCTAAAAATGCGATGCATGTTCATCATCAGCAAATATTTACAAACTAAAATAGTTGCCGTAAATATAACGCTTTTGATTTCGATACGGTCTTCAAATGCATGATCATCGGCTTTGCTTTTAGACTTAACTAAGGCTAACTAAGGCCTTGTAGATTGGATTAAGTTTTTCACAAATGGTGTTATGTTTTACAGTAGCCTACCTACAGTACATATACGAATATGTTTTCAAATGTATTGTAGCATACATACTAAATACATTACAACAAAAGCATTTTTAAAACTAATTGTGGCTATTTTTTCAACATCTTTTTAACTGAAATTAATTGAAAACCGTAGCTTTAACGCCCAATCGTAATTGCTAATTAGAGTGTTTGTTATCTTTTCATTTGTGAAAATTTTTTCAATCACCATGCCAAATAAATTAAGAGTTGACGAAAAAATTTGCATTTTTTCGAAATATTATTATCGTAAAAAAATATAAAATGGACTAACGTAGTTGGAATTATTGTTGACAACTAGATCATTATAAGAGTTGATATGTAGCCTAACTGGTAGTGCAGTGTAGATGTGAAAAAATTAAATCAAAAATTACTTGTTCGTTACGTCAGACGACTAATATTGCATGCTGCTAGCAAGGAACGCCGTTCAACAATAACCGAATAAGAAAATCATATTGACAGCCAATCACCATTTACAGTTGAGAACGTAAGAAGAGCTTTGATGGCATCGCTCAATCCAGGTAAACAGTCCGGTTATTTCATGATAGTCCAAGTCACCAACTTACAACGCTTGAATTACATACTGTACATTATAAACCGTTGTTTAGGCTACAATAAAATAAAAATAGGCTAATGTTTGTTTTTATATTGCACTGAATCCATCGCAGAATGTGTTGCTCCTTAGCCCTTTACAAAGCAGACAGTGTCAATGCAGCCATATGGAGTCGCAACTGAGTAGCCTACATTATCACCCGAATCCATTCCATCACTCAGTGCCAAGCAGGAATTTGAATCAGTACCATTTTTACAAAGTCGTTGGTATGACTCGAGAGAGTATCGAACCCATGCCTACCGATTCAGAGGCGAACGCACTAACCACTAAGCCACCCAGCCGGTTTATACTATACATGTAATAGTAAGAAAATTTAAACTTACTTTCCATATATTTATTTTTTCTTGCACAGTTTTAGCATTTGGATTTTTTTTGTCAGCGTCTTGAAGAGTAGCCACGTTTTGTGGAACAATTTTGTGTCCAAGGCAGGTGTAGTAGTCGTGCTTGAAAACTCGATGCAGGATATCTCGAGCCTTTTTCATGTTTTTCCCTCTTTCAGTTGCATTGTCAGAGTCATTTGAATGATAAATCTGTTCAATTACCTATAATAATAATAATAATGAAAATAATAATAATAGCAGTAATAACACTGATAATAAAATAAAATACTAATGCAAGAGATTTAAAGCAATTTCTTAAACTTAATCTTAAACAAATTCTGTTTTTTTTTCGCGCATTTTGTTTTAAGGCAAAAAACAAAAAGTTATTTAATAATCATCAGAAAAAGTTGCTCAAGGTAATACTTTGCGTAAGGTTACAAAAATTTGCTTCACAGAAAGCACTTTTGAAAAGAAAACTTGTTTTTTATCACATTTGCCTTTGTGAAAAAAACTTTGCAGTACAATTATGATTTTTTCCGATTTCAATATATTGTAAAAATCAAAATTCAATACCGGTATCACGCTTGATTCACAATATCAACAAAAGCATAAGCAGTAGGCTATGACATACAGGTATATTATTTCTTCTCTAAGGATGATTAAAATTAACGTCATTTCATATACAAAACTATAAACATAAAAAATTGTTATACAAACATCAGCTGTTACTAAATTATTTTATAGATTCAAGCAATGCATTCGGTTAGTTTGTATAAGCACGCACGCAGGCTACCGCATACAAACGTTAGTCTAACTCTAAGATTACATTGTCAGTGATCCTTTCAAACGCCACCATGTCATTAATAGACTTAGCCATCGTCTTCTCGTTCTTCTTCGCTTCTCTTTCTTGTGCTTCTCCTTCTTGTTTTCCTGTCTCCTCTTTTTTGTGTTCTCCTTCTTGTTTTCCTGTCTCCTCTTTCTTGTCTTCTCCTTCTTGTTTTCCTGTCTCCTCTTTCTTGCCTCCCTTAAATGTGATGTAGTCGTTTGCCAACACCATTGCATCACATATCCTGCAGTGAAATAAATCAAATTTTTTTGATGATAATAAATGAAACTATAGAAAAGACGTTCAGAGGAGGTTGAAAACTTAAATTCTCTTTGCAACACGTGTGACGTCAAGATGCTTGAATCAATGATAATAATGTTATTGAAGCAACTACAAAAATAGTAAAATTAATAGCAATAATAACAATAATTATAATAAAAGCAACCAATATCATTGTTATTATTGATCTAATAATTGTGAAAGCTCAGCAGCTTTTTTGGTGCCATTTAGGTATTTTTGAAATTGCTAGATTTATAACAAGGTATTTATTTAAAAACAAGAGTGCACAAGATAATTATGTTTTAAGGATCCTTGTATAACTATGCATCTTCAATAATATCAAGCATTCAGACAAAGATTGAGAAGCATCAGCGTCCATTTCATTACTTTTGTTTTAGAGTTTTAATATCAACTAATGAATGTACAGTATAGGCCTATATCCGACATAAGATTTGCCACGAAATAAAAGTGCAAAATTATTTTCTTAAAAATAATGTATAAACATAATTTTAAATCATGAAAAGGTATTTTATGGCAAATGTTTTGATTGCAGATTATAATAACAACGTCAATGTGCAACGCTAGAAAATACTGTTTAAAATTATCACAAAATGTTGATACCATGAGGATCATCCATAGCCCTAAGAAGAGCCGAAAGCATTTTTCTATAGAGCAGCGTACTATCTATAATCTTGAGAGATCAAAGGCTATGGCCAAAGGGGCGCCACTCCGCAATCGACGCATGCCTTGTGTCTTGCCAAATACACAATCACATGCTCTTGAGCGGTGTCGAACCGGCGTCCTATCAAACGTCGAACAAGGGTTCTCACCACTCGGCTATTAGGCTTTTAAATGTCAAATGTTGGTGAATTGTTGTTTTGACCGGAGATTCATAAACTTACGGGATGACCAACTGGGCTACGTTATCTGACAGGTGGAGAGTAAAGTACTATACCAGGTATTGTTTAAACTTTTAGTAAAAATTTAAAAAATGTTTTTTGACATATTTAAAGCAGTGGTCACCCAAAGCGTGCTTGTTTAAAACTAACCCGAAAATTAAAGTTGCACAAAATTGGGATAAAGCAATTTTTAGTTGTGTTGCCTTGCATTGAGAAATGGAATTTACGTGCAAAACTTAATCGAATAAAACTTGCACGTTTATAAAATATATTACGAAGTATTTAAAGACAAAAAACTTAATAAACTTAAAATACACCTATTTTGTGCAATTTTAAACTTCGGGTTAGTTTTACTCAGGCAAGCTTTGGATGACCATTGCTTTAATAATAAATAAATAAAACAAAGTAATTTTAGCGGGTTTGACGTGATGTATTTCATACACAAATATAACATAATTAAAAAATAAACTCTAACGTTTTCGACACGTACGTGTGTTCTCATCAGGAAATACATATCTGCAATATATATAAAATGAAAATTGTAAGACAAATTTGACTTTGCACTATAACTGTATACTAACGAGTAACGACACTCCAGACTGACAAGCACAAACTGAACAAGTGATACAGGTATGATTACAAGTAAATTATACGGTGGAAAACAGATCACATGAGGTGTAAACTACAACATTTGACAAACTAATAGAACACACACAAAAGGAGCGATGAACCACTGGCGAATATCTACTGGTTGAGAGACGGATTATTACGTTTGATTCTTATGGATTCCATGATCTTAGTCTGAAATTCAGATCTGCCTCTAGAGATGATTTTAAATTAGTCGATTGAGACATTGTCAGTGCACGTTTCACAAGAAGCGATGTGCTCTTTAATTGCACTTTTTAGTTGTTAGGTTTGGGTTTAAGTGCTCCCCTGTCCTTGTCAACAAATTTTGTATTTTATTTCAAAGTTTATATTTTATTTCTCTATGGTTCAACAAAGCAAACTCTCTACCCATGCCTTAAAAATGTCAAAAAAATGTTTTTTTTAATTTTTTCTAAAAATTCAAAAGGTATCTAGCAATTCTTTACCCTCCACATGTCGTCACTTTAAAGATTTGTTTTTGCAGCTCCTTTTATTGTAAAGTTTTTCTCTGTATAGCTAAAATGATTTCTTGTGTGTATACTTACATGGCCTCTACTGCAGTACTGATTTTATGTTGGTATGCTCGTCGGTGCAAGGCATCTCTGGTGTGAAACATCTCGTACAGGTTTTTGCATTCCTGTCCAACATCGTTTAACGTAACAACAATGAAACTGCTTTAGGAAAGATATATTATCAATTCTGATGGTAGGCTACTGCTATTTTGCATTCATCAAATGCTGGTATTTGCACAACAATCTAACTTCATAGTGTAATTAAGTCAATCAATTCAATTTTGACATAAAAACATAGCCATAATTCTGAATTTGTAAATATTAAAACGTTTGAAGGTTTGCGCTTTGCAAAGTAAAAGAAATGCTTGTTTGTTTACGCATGGTCATGGCATTAAAGGGCTTGTGCATGCCCCAAGTTGAGTTGATAATTCTTGCTATACCTTCTATAATAGGTAAATAAAGTTTCTTTTTAATAATGATACAAGAGTTAACTTTTCCGCCCTGCAAAAGCCACGTAGTCGGCCACAGCTTTCATCAGTTGTGAATATAGAAACATAAAGTAGGTGATAGAATACTGCAAAATAATTTGTGTTACCTTGTCTCGGACGCAAATCTGCAGGTCTATGTCCTTTTCATCACCTGCATCGCTGTTATTGCTTTCATTATTGCCGCTGTCACATTCTTGTTGTCGGGCACATCTTTTGAGCACTTTCATGTTCTTCATAAATCGAACATGATCGAAGCTGTTTGATATGCCCAGTTGGTGGCAGTCGCGGGCAAAGTAATCCCACTTGTCAACGTCCACTCCATTCCGTTTGTTTGCAACGATCTGTTATAGTTCAGTTTAGTTTATTTATTTTCTACCAAAGACAGGCAAGACACAACAATACCACAGGGTTGAGCATTACAACAGTATATATTTTACATATTTACAAAATAGTTTAACATTCAAACGTTTTCGGAAACGTTTGAATGTTAAACTATTTTGTAAATATGTAAAATATATACTGTTGTAATGCTCAACCCTGTGGTATTGTTGTGTCTTGCCTGTCTTTGGTAGAAAAAAGCAAACTCTCTCCCGAAACTATATTTATTTTCTGCTGACGAATAAACAAAAATATACAAAACACAATCAACACAAATAATTCGTACAGCAAGGATGGCAGCGAAAGGTCGAAAGGTCACCAAAGTCAGTATTATTGTTACGTAACACACATGGATTGACGTGTTGAATAAATGTTAAGTTGTTTGAAAACCTGTCACCAGTTAAAATAACATTAAGAATGATCATGATCATGTGCCTGGTGTGATGCAAAGGTTGGTTCAAAATGGTCTTTGAAGCCGTGTTTGGACATTTAAGAAGATTGAAAGACCATGATTGCAAAGGCATTTGAGATATTCAAAATAAAACAGTTTAAAGGCAAACGTTTGAAAAATTTAACTTACTGTACATAAAATTCAACAGTGCTATTAAAATAATTGACAGTATTAACAATTTGATCACAATTGTTCGAATTTAGACACTCGATTATTTAAGAACAATTTCCATCTAGTTTACATTGCGTGTGCAAAACTTTTGACTATGTTTTGAATGACAAGCAAACTAACTATTAAACTATGTGTCAGAATAAGCTTACATTAGCCTACATTTTTCGATTTCTTTCAACTAGTATTATACCTCATATAAAAAACTTTTATCTCTTGATCTTCCCTTGAACTTCCACCTCTGAAAAGAACATATCTCTATGAGGTTTGAAAGTTGTTTATGGGAATAACCTATTTCAATTTGTTGTAAACAAACTCTGCTGACCAATAAAACTAAATCCACGTAGTAGAACTGAAAACTGTAATGACTTTGAAGGACGAATTCGATGAAGTTTATATTGATAGCTTTACAGGAAAATCAGCTTTAAATTGACAAAAACTCAGTTGTGAGAGAAGGTTAGACATAAAATTGTTAACAATTGAGCAGTAATAGGTTTGGAAGATGTATTTTGGCTGACACTGGAAAAAGTTTAATGCGTTTAACTCACTGTCTACCGCGCATTCAATTCAAAAACATAGCAAGCTTTTGTTGTAAAAAAAAGTTAAACTATTATAAAATGTTGCAAGTGATAACCTACATTTATTCTGACGACAACTGACTTATTTAGGAGACTGCAACAAGCAGTGACGACCTGTCTAATATTGCAGAACACGAAACCATTGTGTTGTAATATAACTAAACGGTGAAAATGAAATTTAAATGCGAAAAAAACTTGGCACGCAAAGTGGAAGCTTCTGTAAGCCTATAAAAAAAGTTAAATTCTATCAATCAACCATCAAAAAGAAACTTCACAAGAAAGCGAGAGAAAAATGACCAGTATGAGTTTTGAACAATCAAATTCTATCCGTACCACTTCACGGTTTACAATCAGCATGAAACCATACCTTAAATTTTTCACAAACGATTTTACGTTATTTTGTTTGGCAAAGAGCAAAAATAAAATACAGTACCATCATTTCTGTTCATCACATAAAGTTTTTGAAGAATAAAACAACTTTCAGAAAATATTCGTTTACTGTAGTCAATTGAGAAAACAATTTTGCAAACCTCATTCTCCTAAGCTAAACACTATTAGTAAAAAGGACTTACTTCAGAACTCGGTTCTGGGTTTCCCTTGATCATTTCTTTTATGAAAACTGCATTGCGCCACTCAGTGACGTCAGATCCGTCTTCACCATCTCCCAAACGTCTCCTGAATTCCTCTTTAACATCAACGTTTCTTTCATCTTGGAGAATGCGATTAAACATAAGACGAGATCTCTCTTCATGCTAAACGAAACGCAATTTAATATAAAAAGAATCAAATCATTGAAATGCCCAAAACGAAGGTTTTGTCTTATACAGCTTGTCATCAACGTAAGTGAATATCACAAGCATAGTCGTATTTTTAAGCTTATGAAATGTCATTGGTTGAAAAAATATGTAAATTCAAACTACAGTAGTGGAAAGTTGGTTGTGGGTTGTATGATTTTGATGTAGAAATAATCTACTCAAAATATAGGCTACATTGCTTAGTCCTTTGTAATCTACCATGAGTGTAAAACTGCTTGGGGTACTACTAGATTGATGGGTGTGTGCATATTCCGAATAAAAAAAAAAAAACATATAGAAAAGTATTTATTAGTGCTGCTGCTTTTTTATAACTTTAGGCTAAGCGGTTGTGTTATCAAAAATATCGTCACTTAATTTTATTCTTTGCCTTACAATGATTTGTAGCCTACCCACTGCATTTCTGGATAGATTTCTGAATAAGATTTAAATATTTATACTTGTATAGCTTACATCAACAAAACTATACATCGTAAGCAAAGTTTCCTGAGGAAATCATAGTAGCAAACGCATACGGAAACAAAGTAGTCTATTCCTATTAAGGCCCAAACACGGCCAGAATTATTTTTAAAGTTAAGGTCAATTCTGGCCTAGACCCTGAATACAAACGTCCAAGCACCATTTGTTGGCATGAGGCAAATTGCTGTTCAAGTTAATGTTAGGAACTTTGCAAAATAATGAACATAGCCTGAACTTTTGAGTTGCAAAGTAACTGTTAACTATTGTATGTCAATCTTTCAATATAAAGGCATTCAGTGTACTTACCTCAAGGACAGAGTATTCTTTGTCGTTTGTATTTTTTATCTCTTTCAAGATATGGTGGTCTTTCAAGAAATGGTGGTCAAACATGTGAGAAAAAGGTCCGTGTCCTGAAAACAAAATCTTAACATTAAAATTTAGGAAAGTTCATATGGTAACTCACTTTGTTCTCAACGTTTTTGATTTGATCCATTGTAGCTATCTAGTCTAAGACATTTCTTACTGTTTTTGGATGTTGTAAAAACAACTTTAGTTGAAAATTCGCTTGAAATACAAACAAACCTAAATCATGACACAGTCCAGCTAACTCAACGCATAAAACATCTTTTTCATCGATATTCAACTCTGGCTGTGTGGACTGTAAGTGTCGAACGAGCTCTCCAGCTAGATGACAAACCCTTTAAAACAAAAATTGCACAATTTCGAAGCATCTTAGCTTTTAACATTTAAAGGTAGTAAAAAACACGATGTTTTACAACCTAAGTTGCAGAGTTTTTATTGACCAATATTTTGCTGAAACTACTGTAGCTTACAGGATTATGAAAATTTTTCCAGTAGGCCTATAGGCTATGCACTGTAGGCTTTTCATGCCAATTTGTTGTAACGATTCAAGTTAATACATCCTTAATAAAAAAACACTGCATTGATGTAACCGATAAAACTTAAAACCGACGAAGGCTCTCATCATGGTGTGATATCCACTCTAAGATGTGTGATTGCAAAAACTACTTTTTAGTGGCAAAAAACAATATACCACAGAGTAAATAAATAATTTCACTGTAAACTAGTTACCCAATGGAATGTTCAAATCTGTTGTGAGAGGCTCCTGGGTAAAGAAAGTAATTCCCTCCAAGTTGTTTGATGTTTCGGAGTCTTTGAAATTGAGGAGTGTTGATGAAATTCACCAACAAAGAATCGAGCTCTATGTGTTTATGAATCGGGTCGTTGAAGCACTGAAGCAAAAGTAACATTATTTTTCATGTATGTCATATCACATTACATTTCACATTATACTTCATATCAAAGTAATTTACATGATAAATAATTCAATGTTTTTAAGTTCAAGTTTGGTGTAGTAACTATAGTTAACAGCTACCATGAATCAATATCTCTGAAAACAAGTCTGATAAAGTTTGCTTGTCTTACTGAGAAACAGTCCGTCTTACTTTTTTCTTTGCTGGAGATTCTCCCATTGCATTAATTTCCAATCGTTTGTTATCAGGATTGTTGTAGAAACAAAAAGTTTTTTTGATTATTGTGCAATTGCAAAACAAACGGAAAACAGTTAGCCCTAGATAACTTTTTATTTTGGTTACACCTGCAGACAGTAGCACATCGTTACGGCTTTTTTTGCGGAACTTTTGGCTGCTTTTTTCGGCAACTTCCCCTTTGGCTTATTGGCCTTCTCAGCGCAACAAACTTTCTTCTGTTTTGCTACAGTCTTTAGTAGCCTGAATGAAAAAGTTAAACACAAGCAATCCCTGTTTTATACATCTCACATTTTTTCTTGTTACCTTCCACACCTGCACTCAGAACATACTCAGTGTTTTAAATTAGAAAATATTGACGTTTTTACTTCATTGATTGCGTAAACCTACTGTATATTTGAAACAATATGTCGATGAAAAAAACTTTGCTTCAACCAAATTTAACTGTTCGCTACTTATAAAAAAAACATGTCCAAACGCAACTGGCATTATAACTAGTTCAAGCTATTAGTTGCACCCTGCAAGTATAGTGTTATGACAGCAAATCATATCTGCCTATACTGTAGTGTTGGGCAGTTTTAAAATATTTCCAATTTTGGCTATCGAATTTAGAAACTAGGAACCTACAGTGCTCACCAGTGGCGGCTCGTGCCATAGGATGTAGGGATGCAGGGCTGCAGGGCTGCAGCCCCACCTGAAAGAAAGAGAAGAGGGAAAATATGCTTTCGTCTGTGTTTGTCCAACCCGGTTACTTTTTTCACTTAAGAATTGCGGATCGAAAATTAAAATATTAAAAGTTTCGTTTGGCAACACCGACTTTGGGCAAACTTCTCTGCAGCTAGAGATTCTGGATTTCAAGCGCTCTGATTGGCTAAAAATTATCCTTAAAGCTCCGCCTATTTTGGTATTTTACAGTAATTTTTGAATCTGTTGGGGCTGCATGGAAAACAGCCCCATCCTAACCAAATAACTTTACAGACTTTTTAAAGTTAGGTTTTATTTCGCAGCGTAGCGATGAGCCATGAATGTAGAAGTGTTAACTGTAGAGTTAGGGTATTCAACAGGTTATAGGAAGTGCTAAACCAGCCTATAGGGTATATCTCAAAACCACTTCAACCTTGCAACGGCTAGGCTAGTCACGACTATGCTCAATACTAGTAAAGTTTGTCTCCAAAGCAATACTGTTAGTCTTTTTTAATTACAGCTTAGGAATTTACTTTTCAACAAAGTTTGAATGCATTTTTTCAATATGTGGGGTAAAAACGTGCTCAGAACGCAGCAACTTTAATGCGATTTTTTAAATTTTTCTGGGGGGAGACTTCCCAGACCCACGCGAAGTCGTTCGCCTTCGGCGAACTCAGCGACGGGCTTCGCCCCCCGGACTATATATTGCAGCCCCACTGCTCACAAACAACACAAGCCGCCACTGGTGCTCACAATAGGTTGGGTTCATACAATATTTGTTATCTAACAATAAGTCTCTGTATCAACCTGTAAAATCAATTTGCTTATATATATTTCCGTCTGCTATTTTAACTTAATTAGATAAAACAAAGTAACTTAAGTTTAACCTATTTTATTACACTAAGGAATAAACATAATTAAAATAAATTTAACCATTTTTGCTACATGCTGAAAGGGTTCGAGTTTATTTAATTTAGTTTAATTATGTTATATTCCTTTGTGTGATAAAATATTGTAAACCGTTGAAGTTACTTTGTTTGTCTGTCTATGGTTCAACAGAGAGAACTTTGTACCAAAGTTTTATTATAACTTACCTGCTGTTCCCTACCGATATTAGTCTTATCTGAGTTACAGGATAGGCCTACTACACGGAAGTTGAGCGAGGCACTATGCTGAGTGTGAACATTACTGTACTGCAAAGGCAAACGTTTTCACTACTTTAATCGAAATTCTAGGGTTATTAAATATGATAAAAGTCCATCACTGAAAAAAGGTTTAGCAATATTGACCAACTTGCTATTGTTTGCATTTCGAATCCTTTGCAAGTGATTATCACGAGGAAGATTTGTGATTTCTGCTAATTTGGTTACTATAGGTGTTGAGGCTTAAAACTATTAAGGGCCACTGCTTTGTACGCATAGCCTACGCAGTGTTGGAATATGGCTGTCAAAAATACTACGCTGCTTTTTTGCAAACAGTAGAAGCAAAGGATGATCAACAACAATCAGGTTTTAGATCAGGTACTGCATACCGGAAATGCGAATCTTGCAGACTCCAATGATGAAGTTGAGTTCAGTTTATTTTGATTCAGTTGGCAAATAAACAAAAATCTACAAAACACAATTAATAAACACAAATAATTCGCGACACAGCAATAAAGTAGCGCTCTAGTAAAAAGAATCGAAAAGACGAGTCACTAATTTACTGCCTTGTAAACCAGAACAACCAATTAATAGTAGGTCTGGATATAGAAAAAAATCTCTACCCAGACTTTATAGTAGTTGCAGAAAGCAATGAAACGCGGAAACTTTTCCAACAAAACTAGACGCCCAGCAATTCTGCGGCCTATCAAGCAAGATATATTTTATTCAAGAATAAAACATATATTATAAAGGTCTATTTGATAAATATTTAATTTTACACATTTTAGCGGGCTCCAGTGACAAAGTAGGCTCTTTTGGATGACATGCTGTTTAAGTAAACTTGCCATCAATTGTTAAATAAAGTTGAGTTTAAAGTTGGTTGTTCATAAGGATATGAAATGTAAAACGTCATGAAAAATAGCCTACCTGAAGTGGCACAAGTGATTTGTTAGCTTTTGCTTTTTGTTCTGTAAACTGCCCAGTCTGAAATGCGCATGCGAACTTCGATACCTAGCATATCAATGCTAATTTATATGTTGCTTTTTTAGGAATCACACTTCAAATAAATACGTTTTAGTTAAAGTCCAACATCGGCAAACAAAACACACAGGCGCATACTGTATGAACACGTCCAACAAAACATTGCACTTTCACACCGTACGATCATGCGATTCCATCACATACGTACCCAGGACGAAAACAAAAGTAAACTGCTATTTTTAAGCTACGTCAGCGATATTGACCAGTGAGATAATGAAGAAAATAGCTTTTGTAATTTGAATGCAGTTACTTGTTTCACGATCGTCAATGCCGTTTAAAGAGCGATATGGCTTAATAGACAAATCTATGCAGATACTTATCTTCTGTTTCAGGCTACCTATTAGGCTAATTACAAGTTAGATGAACTCGACCAACCTTTTCCTGATTTTTCAAACAACAGCAAAACAAATTGCAGAAACATACTTTTATATAGTCATGTGTAACACGCAATTAAGCTACTTACCTAGGCAATAAAGCGTCATGTTATTTTGCCTCTCCTCTGCTTTGCTGTGCCTGTTTCATTCTTATGCCTTTCTTTTTTCGATTTTTGTCTCCCTGCAAAAATGTTGCCCCCCTGGGTAAAATGATGTTAATTAGCTCTTTTCAATGACTTTTCAGTTTTATAATCGATTTTCTTGTGTTGTTTAATTGTAAACATTTTGTGCTTAATGGTGTAGTCGAATGTTGTGTTAGACAGACAGACTCGAGATTTATTGCAGGTTAGATCCAAAGTAGCCTACACCAGTTTCCAACTGGGCTAAGCAGTGCGATAGCCGACCAGTCTCCAGAATACTGTGCAGTTGACTGCCACTATAAGTGTTATTAACCTAAACAACTACCTTGGCATTTGCGTTCTAGATATGCTTATATACTTGCTATATACTTGCTGACAGGTGTGACGGCTGCAGCTCTATTTGATCATAGTTAAATGCATATTTTCTATAAATACAATAGGCTACATAGTAGGCTACTGATATTTTGCATTCATCAAATGCTGGCATTTGCACAACAATCTAACCTCTTAGTGTAATTTCTTAACCAATCAATGTAAAACTGGTTCATAACCTAGTTTTGAAGTACCGTGAGCTCGAAAAATTTTCGTAGTGGCAACAAAAGGCTGAAAGTTTATTATTAACATTCATGCAATATATACAACATGCGATCCAATAAAAGATACAGTAAAGCAGTCACGTAGCGAGAAAGAAAATTTTGGGGGAGGCAAAGGCAGCTATTGAGTAGAGCAAACGTCATTCAACATGAATTGTATTGCAATAATATTAAAACGTATAATCGAATTAAAACATTTTTTTGGGGGCAAGATAAAAATTTATGGGTGATTGCCCTCAAGAGCCACCGTGGCTACTTCCCTACAATGAAGTTCTGCGTCTTCGCTTGAAAAGCAGAGTCATCTGACAATGGCATGAAATGAAACAATAACATTTCGTAAAGCTGACCATATCAAAACAGGTTACGAGACCTGGTGGAGAATGAAAAGTGATTAAGGCCTATAATGGTTGGGCAGTCACGCGTAGTAATACACAAATGAACAGTTGTGTAGGATTTGACTGAAATGTTATATGCCATATCAGGGGCTTTTGAAATGATAATTTTGGCCGGTTACTCATGAAATCCTCCGGCCCCAAATCAAGACAATTCCAAGAAAAACGCAATATGTCAAAAAATACGCGTGGCTTCTTCAAGTTTCCAAGCCTCTTGGAAAGGTTACGCCATCCTAAAATTATCCATGGCCAGGGTACAAAAGCACCCCTTGGACCCCTGACAAAGCTACTGTGCCAAAATCAGACGAGACAGAGACACAAAACAGTTAGACATGGAACGGAGAATTTGAAAAATTAAAACCACAATGTTGGTGTTGTGTTGTGATGTTGGGTTTGGTATGAAACATCCTTCTATTTCAACATAATGAAAACACGTGGAATCGATGAAGTGATAAGTAACAATGGCATTCATTTTACAGTTTGACAATCACAAAAATGTGGCAGTAATACAAAGTTTAAATTAATTTTGATTATGAAACGTCTAAAACCGTTGTCATGAAGTTCAAATCGTAAAAAAACGACCACGGAAATAGCCAAATCCATCACAACGTAATAGACCGGACAAAATAAATGACCATGAACACTGAGATCAAGTTTTCGAATTAAACAGGAAAAGTATAACTCGATTCTAGAATCACGAGCTAGGCTCAAGATCACACGGCGCAAGTTCGACTCTCGGGTGTGCGCTTGAGCAACGCATTTCAGGACTGCTCTCCATTCAGCGGCACCTAGTGAATGGAATAATTCCCCGGAAACAACACTTCAACAATCGGAAAACTTCACTCTGTCAATCTCGGTGACCGGGCCCTGCGTCAAAAGCCTCCACAAGTATGCGAAACTACCAGGAATAACCAATCAAGGCTTTGTCAGTCCGAGGATAAAGATTCAAAACCAACCAAACATCGTTTTTCCTATTGCCGGTCCGCAAGTTTGTTTTGATTTTAAACCGGTGCGTGATAGGAAAAAGTTTGGGGACCGCTGGTGTAGCCAACACCAAACAACAGCCAAATTAAGCTGCTATTGGTATATTTCCTATACATATAGGCTACTTGTAAACGGCAAACTAAAACGTTGTTTGAATTCTGGCCACCTTTAACTTTTAGGTGAGCACTTTTCAGCCAAGGTTGTTCTGTGCTACAAAGCACCAGCATACTTTCAAGATATTTTCTTCAGTATTTTGATGTGTGATCACCAATTGTTTTGATTAACCACAAAAAGCACGAACATAAAATGTAGATTTTCTATCGCAATTTTTAAGTAAATGCATTTAGCGTGAGTAATGGGTTTTTATACAATGATTTAAAACCTCACAAGTTTTATTTACCAGTTCCATAAAAAGAAAAAATCAATTGCAAAGATGAGGAAAAGTATAGCCTAGTTGTAAAATTCCTGCGAACAAACGGCGGTAGGCCTATATGCATTAATTTCTATTATTCACATGTCAGCAAGATGTGTTTTCAATATTCATTTTAGTGGTAGCCTATCTACTATATTAAGATTGGAAAATATCTACTATACTAAGAAAAAGCACTGACTATTTCACTATTCGATAGTGCCCAAAAAAGCAATGACTTTCCGCTATCGATACTTATAAAAAGCAATTAGGCTAATAGCAATTACTAAAAATAATTAAAACAAAAATAATAAATAATTACTAACATCAAAAACAAGCCCAATATAATTTGCAACCAATACTAATAAGCATAAAGCACGCAGTTTAGCAGTTCAAAATTTTCGAAAATATACAGCATTAGGTTCTCAAAGAAGCTTTTCTCAGTCCGAGGATAAAAATCCTCAACCAAGTACAATATTATGGTTTCTTTCATTTTCATCGCACAGCGTCTCCGTTGCGATAGTAACAACTTTACAAGTTCCATTTCATGTTTGTGTTGGTAATTGCATCAACGATTTGTAATAAGAATAAAAATGGGCTTTTAATCTTTCTTAGTTAAAAAATACATCTGTGATATTTTGAAGTCTTTTTGGATCAAACTGATTTTTGATTGACCTTGGTCTAATTATTGCAAAGTTTTACTGAATGATGGACAGACAAAACAAAATAACTTTAGTCGGTTTAACATGTTTTATTGCAAAAAGATATAACATAATTAAAAAATCAACTCAAACGTTTTCGACATGTAGCCTACATGTGTCTTCATCAGGGATTACTTAAATTTACAATATACAAAACATGAAAATTATTAGATAAATCTGACTATGCACTATAACTGAAACGACACTCCGGACTGAAAAGCACAAACTGAACAAGTGATACAAGAATGATAACGAGTAAATTATACGGCGGAAACAGACCACATGAGGTGTAGGCTACAGGCATGTGACAAACAATTAGAACACACACAAAAGAACGATGAGCCACAGCCGAATACCTGCCTGTTGCTTTATTGAAAGACAAATCAACGCGTCAAGGCATTTGGAGTGAAGTATTTATTGAGAGTTCTTTATTCATACCGTTTTTTTGTTTGTTTTTACTGTGACGAAATGAAAAAAATGTGCATTTTTATCATGGAGCAAACTTTCTTCAGTTTTGCTACAGTCTTTAGTAGCCTGAATGAAAAAGTTAAACACTAGCAGCAATCCCTGTATTACACATCTCACATTTTTTCTTGCAACCCTCCACGTGTGCACTCAGAACATACTCAGTGTTTTAATTTAGAAAATATTGACGTTTTCACGTCATTGATTGCTTGAATCAAACTTGATTGCGTGAACCTTACTGATTGCGTAAACCTACTGTATATTTGAAACAAAATGTCGATGAAAACAACTTTGCTTCAACCAAATTTAAATCTTCGCTACTTAAAAAAACATGTCCAAACGCAACTGGCATTTGCTAGTTCAAGCTATTAGTTGCGCCCTGCAAGTATAATGTTATGACAGCAAATCATATCTGCCTATACTGTAGTGTTGGACAGTTTTAAAATATTTCCAAATTTAGCTTATTGGGTACACTAGTAACCTACAGTGCTCACAATAGGTCGCCTGCATACATTATTTGTCATCCAACAATAAGTCTCTGTGTCAGCTCATGAAATCAATTTGCTTATTTATTTCCTTCTGCTATTTTAACTTAATTAGATAAAAAAAAAAGGTAACTTAAGTTTAACTTATGTTATTACACAAAGGAATATAACATAATTAAAATAAATTTAAACATTTTTGCTACATGCCGAAAGGTTTGAGTTTATTTAATTTATTTTAATTATGTTACATTCCTTTGAGTGATAAAATATGTTAAACCCTTTGAAGTTACTTTGTTTGTCTATTATGGTTCAACAAAGCCAACTCTCTTCCAAAGCTTTATTATAACTTGCTTACTGTTATTAGCCTTATCTGAATTACAGGATGCTACACGGAACTTAAGAGAGACACCATGCTGAGTGTGAACACTACTGCAAAGGCAAACGTTTTCACTACTTTAATGGAAATTCTAAAGTTATTAAAAACATTACCAAATTGTCAATGGTGTTGTGAGGTTACAAGGCAGATTCAATTGCATGCTTTTGTGGCAACAAGCCCCAAACAGTATACTATCTTCTTATGCAACAAGTGGGATCTTTCAGCATACAGCACAACTATGCCACAAAAGATGCTTCAATTTGAGAAGTATCAACAAAATTTAAACATTTCAATAAAAGAAGGCGCGTGCATTAACGCTTACATAATTTACCAGGAGTGATAATTCAGCAACAAATTTTCTTGTCCAAAATTTTAACACCCGCAATTACAAGCAACAGTGACTCCAACGCGTCTTCGTAGCTAACCGATTTTCGTTTTTTAAAAACAACATATGTCATGATGGTTTGTCTGACTTATCAGTCAGCATATATGGGAAATTTGAAACGACAGAGTAAAGTATCTATCATTGCAATGTTTTCTAACCTGCACACAATAGCGGTTCTAGGGAGGGTACGCCACAAAACCGAGAAACATCATGTAAATTTTATTTCGTTTGTTTCATAATTTTTTTTGTTTGCATCCCTCGTTGAATTATATTTCATGATGTTCGGTCCCTAAATCTAGACATTTCTAAAAAAAATGCACTATATTGTTCAAAGCATACGCGATAGCATTATCTTTAAGTGTCGGACTCCTTGTTCAGGTTACTGGCTTTTTCATTTTGATTCAAATGGTTTTGATAGGTCAAAGATTTCAATGGTTAATTTAGGTGGTAGCGCTAGATTTGGGTCTGCTATTATGCGTACAAACACACTACGCAAGTAGCGCAGCCTACGTATACAAAAAAAAACGTTTTTTCCTTGAAGAGTTTTTAAGCGGTATGTTCCGACGGGTCAATTGCCCTCTAGATTATAATTGTGATTAATTTGTAAACGTTAAATTGGCGTTGTTCCTGTGTTCTACGTGACGTGGCTTGTCTGACTACCAAGACATTCCACATCTGATTGTCGCTTGTCGCGTGCCGGAGCCGTTGTTTCTGCACACCATTTGCCTTTGTGTTGGGATTCAGCATCGGTAAACCAAGCTGGAGGAATGTGTGATTTGAGATCTAAGTTAAATCGTTAAGAATTACACCTGTGTACAAAAATTCAGCTTTTATCTCAACTCACTAAATCAAATCATACGCAATAAATAAAAATACAAGAAATGATTGCAAGCATGGTTGAGGCAGGAAGAGGAGGGATAGTAGGAAAGCATTGAGCCCCAACTCTTGTAACCACGGTTTAAAAAAATAAGCGGTTTAGATAATAATTTCTTGTATGGCTTCGGGTTGTAGTAAGCAGAGAATCGTCAAAGAGGTATAGTCAGTTAGTTAGTTACCTTCAAGAAGTTGAAATTTACTGCATTTTTATAAATATTTTCAGATTCCTGATGAGGGCTTAGCTCGACTTGGACAAGCTATCTAACATGGATTTATCACATTTTAATTTTCTTGCTTTGTTGTTATTATCCCGATAGCATATGTCATGTTTTAAAGCGATAGCATCAACTTGATCGTAGGGTTCTTGACCTGGCATTGGATTGTCGTTTGCATCCAGTTGTTGATCTAAAGGATTGAACGGACCTGTGTATTTGTGACTTGGTAGAGTGAAACCACCTTTTGGTCTTGATAATTTTCCGATTGGTGAATGAATATCAATATTTTCACCAACAGAAACAAAACTTGTTTTCGTAGTTCCACAGTTAGCACAAACACATTTTGAAATTCGGTTATATTTTATTTTTTCAATACGCAGGGAAACAGTTTCATCAACAAGTACTCATCAACAAGTCAGATTCATCAACAAGTCAGTTATCATCAACAAGTACAACTATCACAAGATGTATACAGTGACAATCTGCTTTTATTCCGACGTTTCGTCAATCAGACACGATTGACTTCTTGCTTGCACTCAAGTTCAAGAAGTTGAAATTTACTGCATTTTTATGAATATTTTCAGATTCCTGATGAGGGCTTAAGTTAAGCCGAAAATGTTTGACTGTTAAACTATTTGTAAATATGTAAAATATATTGTTGTAATGCTTAACCCTGTGGTATTGTTGTGTCTTATGCCTGTCTTTGATACAAAAAATTCAAAGACTCACTTATTAACAAGCACTGCCGTGTGTGCAGCGATCATTTTCTGTCCAGCGATTACAAATGTGATCTAAGAGCAAAGCTACAAAGTTGGCTACCAAACCCAAACACTTTCCCACCCCTGAAGTTGTACCTTCTATCTTTCATTTTTTAACTTTGTAAAAGCCACTGCGAACGCAGTGCCCACAAAACTTGATCGACCTTAGTCTGCATGTGTAAGTACGAACGGGCGTTTGAATAGCAAAGCAAGAAATGAATAAGACGTTGAAACAGGTCAGTGAAACATCGATAGGGTATAGGCAACTCGGAACACATACTTTTGATATATATAAACCACTTGGTTCAAGCCAGTTCTTTTCCTGCATTTTTTTCCTATTTCACCAGGCAGTGGATCAACAACTGAAATCTAAGCCAACTCCTCATTCTATAAACCACCTACCCCAGCAGAACCTACACTTTCCAGCGGTGTAAAAGTTCCAAAAAACATAAAGCTGTTGTCCACTTTATTACTAAATAATCACTAAAAAAATTGCACTTCAGGTCCCTTTTAAGGTATTTTTTTAATGGTTTGAAAACACTAGCCTACATCATACAGTCTTTTAAACGTGCGTACATGGTGCGTATACTTGCTATATGTGTCCAATGTCCATACTAGGTACTGCACGTATAATTTTGTTGATTCTAGCCCTTTCAAAAAAATCACGTGACCCCCGAGACACTAAAACAGGAAGTATATTGTGACGCGTTTCACGGGGATTTCCAAAACCGTGTCAGACAACGATTTGTTTAGGCCTACATTCCTTCAGAGCACTGGTTTGTTTCTCATATGTTTTTTTCGAAACCAAATGTTAATATTTATATTCAAATAAGATCTATTATTAGACTATCACAGATTTCACAAGCAAACGATTTTCCCGTATTGTATGTTCGTATTGCAGCATTGAATCGTTCTCTTTTATTATCATACATTGTATATTTGATTGGTCGAACGCTAGTCATTTCTTTTTATTTATACGTTTGATCTCCTTTAAAGTTTGATCTCTTTTAAAGTTTAATCTCCTTTTTTTAAAGACCTATGTTAATAAAACAAAAAACGATGTCCATTTTTTACTCTTTTTTTTCGGAATAAAACCTTTTTCTATTTTAATTTGTCAGTGGAATCCAACTGTTAATTTTTTCTGGATATCCTTTCCACTTTACTAAGGCAAGTTTCTTTTTATTCTTACGAATGATTCTTTCTATTCTGAAAGTGTCATCAAGGGTTTGATTAGTTTTTAATAATTCTTGTTCATAAAACGATCCTGGAATTAACTCTTCACTCAAGTCTTCAATCACAAACGTAACTGGACTTGTGTTTCTAATTTCAACAATTTTGAAAATTTCTTCAGTCCAATTAGGTGTATAACCTTTGTCGAAAACCTTTCTTTTGTATTTGCTGATTCGAACAAAGTCACCTACGTTAAATTTTGGTTTGCCAAGTGGTGGTTGGTCCCTGTATCAATTGTAAGCAACACGACCGAAGTTCTTTTTTAAACTTGCTTCAGCCAATGTCATTTTTATTGAAGAATGCTTTGTGTTGTATTTTTCTTACAATTCAGGAAGCCAATGTACAAATCGTGTTGAGCTTGTTTCCGTAAATCGTTTCCACATTTTTTCCTTTATTGTTCGATTCCATCTTTCAACCACACTCGATTTTTCTTCATTTTCTGTTGCGTACAAGTCGATCTTTGCTATTGCAATTCTTTCCCATTAGCAACCCAAAGCATTTATGGTCTTCTCCCAGATTGTTTAACAATATTCTGAAAAGCTTTTGCGGCTGTTTCACCTTTTTTGTCTTTTATCATTCCAATAAAAAAGAACTTAGAAAACACATCAATTACCATCAACAAGTAGGGGAGACCGGGGCTAAAAGTAACAGGGGTAAGTTGTAACACTATCATTTTCTCCCCAACTAAACAGAAAAATGTATTTCTCTATTGCGCCCTCTATCAAGTGTATTGTAGCTAAGTTACAGAGAAACCCTCGTTTCAATATCTCTCCGTACAGTTGAGTTATAACGAAAAGCATTTTTGCCTACTGAAAGTAAAATTTTAGAAAACTAAACTTGCAGTCACTACGACAAGAAAAAGTAAGCTAGAGGGCTGGTCTTTTTTTTTGATATAACCATTTACTTAGGTATTTAAAAAATTAAAGATGACCAAAAATATGTGGCATTTTATTGGTGAAATATCGAACAGTTTATGGCTAACTGATATTGGGGCAAGATGTAACAAGAGCTGTGTTATGTTCTTTGGCAGTAAATGAGCTAGATTACTTGGTAACTGTTACAATTATGCGTAATTATAAAAGAAAAAGTGAACGTGGAAAGATTCCACCTGCATCACTGGAGATGAGTCTATTCAAAAAATTGCCAAAGATTACAACATATGCCATGTGACTTTGTACAGACTGGTTAAGAAAGTTAAAGGTAAATTTAACTAGCCTACCTAAGATAGCTTACTGATTGTAAGAAACAACATTGAACACCTGTAGGCCTATGTCTTTCGAGCGCATTCGAACAGTAGACCGGGAGAAAACTGGGTCAGGTGTGAAAAGTGCCATGGTTGGTCGCATTCTCAATGTACCGAGGGATGGCCAAAGTATTATTGTCACCTTTGTGAAGTAAAGGAAAAATGTCACCTTTGTCACCTTTGTGGAGTAAAGGAAAAATGTGAATTTTTGAAATGCCTATTATATTGTGTGCAGTTTTGCTTCAGTGTGTACCTTCTGGTGAACATTTTCTGACCTTGAGGAGTGAATAAACCTTTCTTGAGCAAAAGTGAATGTTCAGTAAAGTGTTTGCTATTTATTAGCAGCAAAAATATTCTGTTACAACTTGCCTCTGCCTGTATTATAACTTGCCCCAGATCCGGGGCAAGTTGTAACGCTCGATTGAAGTTTTTCTAGGCCAATTTTCTCAAAATCCTTAATACATATCACAGGGCTT
Source organism: Aplidium turbinatum (assembly GCF_918807975.1). NCBI lineage: Eukaryota > Metazoa > Chordata > Ascidiacea > Aplousobranchia > Polyclinidae > Aplidium > Aplidium turbinatum. The sequence goes on from NC_137472.1 coordinate 56,464,226, forward strand.
TAGGTGGAATAATATGCGTAAATAGTCTACCTATACAACTAATCTCCAAAAAATTCGCTCAGACTTGTTTTTATAGACATATAATAAATAATTCAAAAAATGTTACAACTAGCCCCGGTCTCCCCTACCTCACACCATTGTTCCACTTGGAAAACTTTTGCATTTCAACTAAATCTGCAGCCCATATTTCATCAACTTCTTTTGAAAATACTTGACGTCTATTAAATTTTCTCCTTATTGGTTTATGCAACTCTTCAGCTAAACCCTCCTTTTTTTATTACCCCCAAACCTAATTTGTATTTTGTTTCAATTGCTCCTTGAACTAGTTTCTTATCGAATGACTCTCTGATTCTTTTTGTTTTCGTCTTGGACAAGCTGTTTAACATGAATTTACTACATTTTAATTTTCTTGCTTTGTTGTTATTATCCCGATAGCATATGTCATGTTTTAAAGCGATAGCATCAACTTGATCGTAGGGTTCTTGACTTGGCATTGGATTGTCGTTTGCATCTAGTTGTTGATCTAAAGGATTGAACGGACCTGTGTATTTGTGACTTGGTAGAGTGAAACCACCTTTTGGACTTGATAATTTTCCGATTAGTGAATGAATATCAATATTTTCACCAACAGAAACAAAACTTGTTTTCGTAGTTCCACAGTTAGCACAAACACATTTTGAAATTCGACTACCTTTTGTTTTTTCAATGCGATCACTTCCTGTAACACATTTAGTCTTCTTTCGTCCTTTAACGCACTAAGTTCCATATCAGTTTGTTTAATAATAAAATGAAAAAAAAAACATTTTCTATCACATCAGCTCTTCTTCCTTAAAATATTGAATAAACATTTCATTAACTTCACTTGGGTTGTCATGAAAATCTTTTAACATTTCACCCGGCCAGAATTCTTCCTTTATTCCGTTCTGATATATAATAGATACAATATGTCCGTCCGAAAACCAGCTGGGACATGGCCTCTCTAGACTTGCCTCATCAAGGCGTAACCGTTTGCTCACTGGTGTTGGACGCTATGGTGCAGACATGTTGCGCTACGGCTTGGCAGAGAGTGCTGCTTGTGAGTGTGGCGAAATGCAGACGGCAGCCCACATTATCAAGGATTGCCGGCTATACAGACCACCCCATGGTATGGAAGGCCTAATTTCCATCGATGACGACACCAGGCAGTGGCTAACCAACGGATGCCCTGACATATAGCGACAACACGAGAGAAGAAGAAGATAGATACAACAATACCCACACACAATTGAACTCATGTTTTGAATTTGTGAGTCATTGAAAATCGGAATTTCAATCGCGGGAACAAGTTCAAATGAATCAAAGTATTCAACACAATCTGACCCCGGATCGTTAAATACAGAAACCCAATGAGTTCCTATGGTCCTGCAAAGTAATCTTGCGATTTAATAATCATTGATTCGTCATTTTTATGTTTTTTCTGGAAGCATGTCTTTAGAAAACACACCTCTAAAATATACAGTAGAATTCGCCTATAACGGCTTCGTTTATAACGTCAATTCGCCTATTACGTCACATTTCGCTCGGTCCCGGCAGAATTCCTATCTTTTACATACATTGTAGTTCGGCTACAACAGCATCGCCTATAGCGTCAATTCGCATGTAACAGCACCCTTTATTGGTCCCTAGACGTCTTTTGTTCGTTTATAACGTCACTTTAAGCCATCACCTTCACCACGAACGGTCAGTCTTTTAATCCAGTTGGCGCTGCTGCTTGCAAAATGTCTTCCCTTTATTTCGCTACGTCGTTCTCAGCAGGGACTTTAACTAAATTAAGTTCTTTCCCGCGTGAAAAACTATCACGTGTAAAAAGCAGCTCTACAGCTGACCTTTAAACAACTCAAAGCAACAGTTGTACAATGTACGTGCAGTACCGGTACTGTATAAACTAATTAACTTCTTTTTCCCGCGTGAAAAACTATCACGTGTAAAAAGCAGCTCTACAGCTGTGTCAAATCCGTGTCAAAACCGAAACAGCTCAAGATCAATGCCTTTTTTGCTAATAAACAATGAACTTTTCTATTACTGTATGTAATTGTAACGAGCTGTATTGCGCAAATTTCCTGTACCTGTTGCTGTAGGTTATTTTTTTTTTAGCAATTTCTTTGTTTATTGTATTTTCTGCGTGCCTTTTGTCAGTTTGGTGGTACACAGTAACCCTGATTGGATTATACACCTCTTTCTTTAATCAAAAGACAGTTGTGGAATAGTTTGTGGTAGTTCGTCTATAACGTCAATTCGGCTATAATGTCAGTTTTTGCAAATCCCCTAGAGGTGCCGTTATAGGCGAATTCTACTGTAGTTGCTTTTTTATCATTCTTTCAATATCAATATTGGAAAGTGGTTTCATCATCATTTTCAATTTTTTGAACAGCTTTGCTGGTTGCTCCATGAATTGCACCCGTTGCAGCAGCCAAACCCAAAGTTGGTAAGACTTTTTTTGATATTCCTGGTAACATCTTAAACAGAGCACTAAAAATCCCATCTCCAAGCTTTTCCATCTGAGTTTTCGACATCTTCAAGTCCACACCTTGGTTTTGTATTCTTGCTTTCTCAATTTTTATGATCTGCCTCTCTGTTAGCAAAAGTGATGCATTTCTTATTCCACGCAGTCTTGTAGAAGACAAATGAATTGTTACTCCTTGTTTCTTTTGCCCAGCAGAGACAATTTTTATTTTCTGATTTTCTGACAAATTCAAATCAAATTTTAAATTACACATCTATTACACACGAGAAAATTATTAATCATCATCATAAAATCAAACCAAGAATCGGTATGTTCTTGAATGGAGAGTTTTCCCTAAGAGAAACCTGATCCATGAATTGGTTGTGGAAAGTAATGTGGAGTCCCAGACCTGGTTCCGTGTAGTTTCAATCCGTTCCATAGAAGATTTGGTAAAATTGCTCCAGCGAGACTTGCCAAAAGAGTCCCAAGAAATCCTTCTTATTTTAGAAGCTATATTTGAATAATTTAATTGTTACTGCGGTTCTTTTCTTTTTCGCGGTGTTTATCTGTTTTACCTGTGTTTTTACAGAGTAGACGTTGATAAGGAGAATCAGCGTTGTTTGCTTGGTTTCTGAAATTACCACCGAGAGTGAATTTTAACTCAATGTCTGCTGGGGAGTTCTTCAACCGATCATTGCGTTTGGAGACGTCAAAATGATGAATTGGATACAAACCTGCCCAGTCTTCCACACTTAAAGTGCCTCTGACAGGTAAATAAATATGCGAAATTTACCTAAGATTCCAAAAAGGTGACACTAAAAAACTTCCCTGACCAGAAAATTGTAAAAAATATCAACAGGCTACTAAGTTACACGCTTGCAAACTTTCGTTGACATCGGCGATTCTGACACTCATTTTTTTGCGAAAATAAAAACGGCAACATCGCTGTGACGTCACCGTAAGCTGGAAGGATACATCTGTGGTGACTGGTGACTTGGTTAGGTATAGTACGGCTACTGCAAAACGTGAATGTGTTGGGCTCTGTTGGTCTAAAGCAATGGTTCTCAACCTTTTTGACCTTGCGGCACCCTATCAAAGAGATAAATAGTTTGCGGCACCCTGGTAAAACTGGATCAATTTTATGAGGTTTCTGCATTTCAAATAACTGTATGAAATAACAGAATGAGTTGTACAGTAGCCTATAGCGCGGGTAAATAAAGGTATTTATTCAAAAGTTAGTGTGAAATTTGGGCATGACTTCTTGCACAAAGGCCCTTAATATTTGGAGGCACATTCGATAAAGCCACTCGCATTTCTTCCTCGACTATAAGCAGTCGTTCTCGTTTTTTAGTTTTTATGTTCGTTAATACAGAAAATCCACTTTCACATAGGTATGACGTGGAAAACTGCAGCAAAAGCACAATAGCTTTCTTCCAAACGCAAGGTTATATATTCATTTTGAATTTTTATCCAGAACTCGTCGAGAGGCATCTGCTTGTGCATAAGCTTAAAATTTCCATTGTTACAAATGTCAATTAATTCTTCTTCTTCTTCTTTAAGATTCAAAACAATATGAGAGTCCAGTAAAAATGGATTTCTCGGTATCTTCGCAAAATAAAATCATGAAACCTTGCAATAATGATGCGTTTTAAACGTTTTTATGGAAAAAACAACAACGAGTTAAAATCTCTTTCACACTGTTTTTCCTGGTTGAGAAAACAAAGGCTTACCGCAGATTATCAACCTACCGCCAGCGACTTCCCCACTAAGCGACTCTCCAGAAAGGAGCAGGGAATAACTGGGAGACGCCAAACTTAATACGCACTGAAACCCGGTTAGAAATAAATAAATTTCGCTCTTAACGGGTTAAAGTTAAAATAAAGAATGAGCCGCAGTATTGCAATATCTCAATATCTCGCGGCACCCTTGAGCATTGCAATTGGCACCCCAGGGTGCCGCGGCACCCCGGTTGAGAACCACTGGTCTAAAGCATGTGCAAATTAAGAATTACCGAAATAGAAAAGTGAGCTTACTATTACTACCAGGTTTTGATCAAAAAGGTTGAGTTTATTTTTTTATCAAGTAACAGCATCTCAATTCAATTGAAATTGCAGTTTCATAGGGCTACAATTTTGATACTTTTTTATTTGTTCTAATCTGGCTATAGCCATTTGCAGTGTAACAACAGTATCTCACAAACAGTAGGCTACCTTTAATTTATGGTTGAGGCAATGCCTAAAAATTGTTGTTCATGTGTATTGCTGTATTTAAAAATATCTATCCAGAATTTCCTTGCCAACTGAAAGTATTAAATGCAATAATTCTCATTGTTCAGATGCTTCTCATGTTGCCTCAATAGACTCTTTCTATAATATATATTATAACTGATGGTCTCAAAGCAGCTTCTGATAAAATCTTTGTTGATGTAAAGAAGAAATGTAACATATTTTCTGTTCCTGGTTGGAATAATCGTGTTAAGCAAGCTCATGCTACTGCCAGAGAAAGTTACATCATGTAGGTAAAAAATGGGAAACAGTGAAATGGTTACCTATATAAGTTGGTGCAGAGCAAACAAAAGGAGTTTAAAAAAGCCTTTCACCGTTGTTTGTAATCATGCCTCTGAACAACATAGAGCAAATGTGCTTGCCTCAGCACTCAACTTGGACAGCTCACATAAGTCATTTTGGCAGAAAGTAAAAAAGTCTACTTGCAAAAAGAGTTCTCTTCCTGTAAATGTTGGTGGAGCAAAAAGTCCTGAAGCAATTACTGAGATGTGAAAACATCATTACAGCTCCTTGCTAAGTTCTAGCAAAACCAACACTGAAAAAGAATTTGTTAACTCATGTATATATTTCTTCTAGGGATAAATATTACAACTTTTGTTGCAACATGGACACAATTGGTTCCTTGCTTGTCAAACTGACATTAAACCGCGCTGCTGGTGCTGACAAAATTTCAGCTGAACATATTGTTTATGCTGATTATTCGTTTTTATATTAGTGTACCTTGCTTTTTAATATGTGTCTTAGTCATGGCACTGTACCAAATTCTTGCTTGAAAACTGTCTTAGTCCCAATTGTAAAGAATTTGAATGGCGACATTCAAGATTAAGGTAACTATAGACTTATTGCTCTAGCCACAGTAATCTCAAAACTGTTTGAATGTTTTATTTGAATCATCTATTGCCTTTCTTGAATACCAGTGACAATCAATTTGGGTTTAAGTCTGGTCATAGTACTGACATGAGTGTTTTTTATTAAAACAACCAGTGTCCTCTTATATCAGTCATGACACTCAGGACTGTATATTCTGTCTTTTTGGATGCTTCAAAAGCCTTCGACAAAGTCAATCATCATTTATTGTTTAAAACGCTTATCACACGTAACGTGCCTACTGCCTATCTGGTTTGTTCGCTTATTGGAATACTGGTGACCTTTGTGCCTTTATAGTAAAAAAACCATGCAAGTGAGGTGGGAAGGTCACCTGTGCCAATCATTTAGGCTACTGTGTCCAACGGAGTCTGACAAGGTGGGGTGTTCAGCCCCTATCCTTTTGCCGTATATATTAATCAGCTTTCTTATGTCAATAAAACAAAAGTTGGTTGCTATGTTGGCAACTCTTGTCTAAATCATATTATGTTTCCTGATGACATTTGCTGCATCTCGCCTAGTTTGTGTGGCTTTAAAAATTTGTTAGATGTTTGCCACAAGTATGCCGTTGAACATGAAATTACTTTCAATTCTAAAAAGTCATTTGGTATGTTATTCTCCCCAAAAAACGTTTATCTTTTACGTGCTCCTCTGCTACATCTAGGTAAATCTGAAATTGTGTTCACAGACTCTATAAAATACCTGGGTGTATTTATTGATAGTTCTCAGATGAAAATTATGTTTCAAGGCAAGTACGCTCTCAGTATTGTGCTGCAAATAATGCAAAATCTCAATTTTTCTAAATGCTCACCCACTGTAAAAAACAGTTTATTTCGTTCTTATTGTATGTTGTTTTACTAATCCAAGTTGTGGAACAAGTTTAGATCTTCTAGTATAAAACAATTACGTGTTGCTTACAATGACTCTTTCAGAATATTGCACAATTTGCCTCGTTAGGTCAGTGCCCGTGAATATCAAGTAATGAATAATGTAACTACGTTTGATGCTTTATTGAGGAAAAAACATGTTTTCGTTTATTAACCGATTGCATACACTCCTCAAATCGCTTTATATCAGACATGATGTCATCTGATTGTTTTTATCGTTCTGAATGCTTTCAATTCTTCCAACGCTCATTGTATGTAAATTTGTAACAGTAGATAGCCTATTTAGTGAGCTTTTAAACCGACGGCATCCAAGGTGGCTCTCTGTGATCTTTGTGCATTTTCAGCTTGTGTATTACAGTATTTCGTTGTTTTGTTTTCGATGTGGACAGCTTTGTCTGACGCAAATAAATAATAAATAAATATGTGACAGTGTCAGTGACAAAGATCGTGTGTTTTCTTTTCACGCTTTCCCACAAAACAAGGTGCTGAGAAGAAAATGGTCGAAGTTTTCTTCAAGTGTTCGAAAGTAGGATGGGCCATACAAAACTAGTCATATATGTTCTCTTCACTTCACTAAAGATGATTTTGTTAATACCACTCAAGTAAAAATGGGCTTGAGCAAACTTTACATTTTGAAGAAATCTGCCATAGGCTACCATCTATAAAAGCAAAGATGCAACCTGTTGCTGATGATGATTTCAGCACTTCTAAACAACAACTTTTACAAAAACGTACCCTTGTACAGGTAAACTAGGCTTTTACATGTATAGACTCTGCTATGTACGTACTGAGGCCACATCATGAGAGAGAGAGAACTTTTATTTATTTTTGAATAGTGATGATGAATTAAATATGAATGATGATTCGTACAATTTCTTCATTTTTCACTTCAAGTATATTTTAGGTTTTGTAGGAACGTATCCAGTACAGTTTTATTAAACTGTAAAAAACAACAGATCTTTGAAAAAGCAACCGCTTGTACCAACTCCGACTAAACTGTGATCCAGCAATTACATCTAGGAAACGTATGTTTCATCCGTCGCTAAGAACGCCGACTTAGGATGACGTAATACCACCAAAGTCATCCCAGAGCAGTGAAATATGGAGTTTCGCCTGTGGTGGCGCTGCGGAGCCGTCGTTTGATGTAAATTACGCCCTAACCAGTCGAGCTACGAGGTTAAGATTAAAAAGTTCGCTAAATATGATTCTGCGCAAGGAAATGCTTTAAAAAGTTACTATACTTGGATCCAACCTGTCAGGGGCACTTTAACTGCGAGTCTGTGTCCGAGTCCTGGTATTTGTTCGCAGCATCCATGAAACTCATATACGAACTTGTGTAGCTTCTGTTCCCTGGATTGAAATTACACTCAAATTCACGTTCAGGATATTGTTGAGAATTGATCATACAACTGATTCTTCACAAGTTTGCTTTGTCGAAAACCATATTGTTCATGTTTTGATTCATCTCGTTCTGCTGATTGAAAGGCAACAAAAATGTGTCGAGCAAGTTCAGACCCTGACTGAGTTGTGATTCTCCATGTTGTGTTTACATGAGTTGCTTGAAATTGTTTTTGATACACTTTGATTTGTTTAAAATATAAGTTTTTTAGATGACCTTGTCGAGTTCAGTTTGCATTTGTAGATTTGGAACCACTTTTGGCACCCAAAGACTCATGTGACTGATGTTAAACTTCCCATCTGTGACTCCTACTGCTTTCATGATTGCATTCGAAGCCAGATTTTTTCTTAAATTTAATGTGTGTTTGACCCCTCGAAAAACTTTGTCAATATCTCTGCAAAATCCGAAAATCTGTGACAGCGGGTGGAGTAGTTGGACTTGTTTGTTTCCCGTTGTGATTTTTTGTCTAGCTGTAAATCATCGGTTTGCAACTGCATTCTTGTTGATTCTTTCAATTATCGCTTTAACACCATCTCTTATAGCAGCTGGGTTTGCATCGTCTGCGACAACACCAACTAAATTTGAACAATAGGACTTGCTCCAGCGTTTCCAGTGTCCCGAAACCAAAAGAAATTTGAGGCTGTTGATCTACTGTAATCATCTCTCTCTTGGACTACTACCTTAACGCGGTGAGAGAGTTTCAGTGCCTCGATGACCTCTAGAGCAGTACTAGCAGGAGCATCTGCTCCTGGTAGGGTCACCCATGCCAGGTTGGTCGAAAGGTAGAGGCCAGACAAAACGTAGTCCCTCGACCAGGGCAGGAGAGCTCTCTAGTCCAGTAAGACTATCTCCTAGTGATGGTGTCACAAAATCAAACCACTCTCTTCCAACCTGCCATGAGCCAGCATGGAAGCAGTACGGCTCGTGAAATCACATGGAATAATATGTCAACCAATAGTATCGCAACAAACTGAAAGCAAAAATTTTCAACACCTACGTTTTACCAGTCGTGCTGTACGGTCTTGAATGCGTAAATTGGACCTCATCAACAATGAAAAAACTCACTACCTTCCAAAATCACATCATGAAAAGCATGACCAACAAAAGGTTACTTGATCACACAAAAATAGAAGATCTTCTAACTATGACAAAACTACATCCAATTGCAGCAATTATAAAATCAAAAGTTTTAAAACTGTTCGGCCACACTAAAAGATCACAATTCGGAATCAGCAAAGTTTGCACAGAAGGCAAAGTAGAAGGAAAAAGAAAACGTGGCAGACAACCAAAACGATGGCAAGACAACATTCAATCATAGACCGGACTCCACTTGACGACACTGGGCGAGTTGGCCCAAAATCGCCACTCTTGGAAGCAAATAAGCCATGTTGATGCGCAATCTGCCGCAGGCGGAGATAACGACTGATGAATCATCTGAAAACATATTGTATTAAGAATTTGTACTTGCTTGCAGGAGATTATTATTAACCTCGTCAATGATTTGATTGTTGACAAGATATTGAGCAGACTGAAACAGAGACCATCCGTTATTAACCATGGACACCACATCGTTTTCAGCGTAATTAGTATCAGCGTTTGTTTGGAGTCTTCCACAAATTTCCAACACAGCTTTGTGAGGTAATAAAAACACATAATTATCTTTAGTTTCAAACATATGATTGTCTTTGTTTACATCAACGTCGCGTGGAAGGTATTCAATGTATTCGTATTCCTGAATTGAATCATCTTCCAGATTTTATTCTGAAATTTTAAGTATGTCGTTTACTATTTTCATTGTCCTTTATTATAATTGACCAGATTTTTGATTCCTGGGTGTAATAATAAACTTTTTAATCTCGGAAATTGCCAAAGGAGCAGTGAGTTTTTTTTAAGTCAGATAGATTTCTGTTGATTATTTTACTTCCAAAACTGATGACCTTCTTGACCTTATCATAAACATTTTTAAGCAAATTTCCACCAATGATTTTTCTTTTTTCAAATCTTTTGTTTCAGTAATTTTTTATGAAATGTATTCTTGAGTGTTCAGTTTACGCATTTTAATGCTTAATTCCCGTTTGAAAATTTCATTTAGTATGCCTTTAAGCATCCAGTAATAATGCGCATTGTCTCGTTCAGGCAGGCGTCTAATTTTTTGGTATGCTTGCTGCGACACCATGCCGGAGCTGCGTATTCCTCTGCACTGTAGGCGAGCGCCTTCAATGAACACATTCAATAAAACATTGCACTTTCAGGACGAAAACAAAAGTAAACTGCTATTTGCTACGTCAGCGATATTGGCCAGTGAGCTAATGAAGAAAATAGCTTTTGTACTTTGAACGCAGTTACTTTGTTTCACAATCGTCAATGCTGTCAAAAGAACGATATGGATTCCTATAAACAAATTATGGAGGTACTTATCTTCTGTTTCAGGCTACATATTAGGCTAATCAACCTTTTGATGATGAACTGTTTTATTTTGGTCAACGACACACGAGTACAAAATAATTGACACGGCGAGAAGAACACAATAAACATAGCCAGGTCAGAGACTTTAAAGAACCGGCCTGCCACGCCCCGTGGAGGCGGGGAGCGGCGTGATTATGGGGTGGCGATGCACCCGGAAGGGAAATCCACCAGCTTAGGTCGCGGGGGCCAGGCTGGGGAGTCTAGGTACCTGTGGAAGGAAAGTGTGGATCGAGATTTTTGTGCGACTCGTCCGCAAAAGTTAGAATGGCGGAACGGGCCAGGGAGACGGGATTTGCTTTCTGCAAACGCAAAAAGGTCAGCTCACGACGGGCCGGGCGACAGAAGTTTTATAAAGCCAGGCAGCGCCCACGTCTCCATCACGTGACCGTAACACAGGTACGTTTGACTCCTATACCCGGTCTGCCCGTAGGCAGAGCGGATAAACTTTGGGGTCTCCCACGAGGAAGAGAAGCTTAGCTACAAGGACGATTTGAATACTCGTGGGAGACGAAAATTATTTAAAATCTGGAGCAAAGGCTCAATTAATTGGTGTAAAAAAAGAGATGGTAAGTGGGAATATATTGTATGCTTTACCTACCGAAAAAGTGTTGACGTTGAACCAACGAGCACGGATGTGCACTGGCCAGACGTTGAGGCAGGTTCGCCCAGATGGGTCGGGGGGACTAGCGATCGAAGCGTAGATATGACTAGGCTACGTTACCAGGAAAAATATATAATAGTGGGATGAAACTTTGGAGGTTGCATCGAGTTGATCGGGAAATCATGATTATCGATGAGTTAAAAGCAACGCGAGGTTGATCCGAGCGGGAAAGAGCAGCATATCGGGAGAAGGTAGTGTGTGATAATCTAAAATATTGAAATATGAAAATACAGATCCAGTGTTGTTAATGATATTACGTCATTGATGATGATATGAGTCCATTCTAGGGCAACTTATGCAACGAGGATTGGATGAAACTTGTGGTGTGTTATACAAAGCAAAAATTTTATGCCATTTTTATTGCTTCCTGTTACTTTTTCATTTTAAGACTAAAGGATGTACTTTATGATCACAGGAAGTAGTGTTAGAGGTTTACTGCAAGAAAAGGAGTTAAAAGATGATTGTGAGGCGAAGTTCAAAGAGTGGAAGAAACTAATACATTGATCAATGTCAACTTTCGAAAATATATCTATTATCCTAAATCAAATATAGTTACTACTATCTGAATCCTTAACAGCGTGTTTTACCCAAAAGAATGGACGACGGGATGGACGACAAATGGCTCCTCGTGCCCCATCCTGTGAGTACCATCTGCTTTCAACCAGATGAGAAACGAAATTTGTCAACAAGGAGCCTCCACCCGAACGGCACAGCTGCAAGGGGCAATTGATAAGTTCAGACGCCCCACTATTCTGCAGCTCAACATAGAAGGCTACACAACAAGCAAGACCAAATTTGTGGAGCAGCTTGCCCATACCAACCGGGCACTCGTCATCCTCCTCCAGGAGACACACTGCACTTCTGCAGATAGGCTAGCTATTCCCAACTACACGCTAGCCGGGTCGCGAAATTTTTTTTCCCACGAGATTTCTGTCTCATTGATTTTAGTCACTCTAAAAGTAAGATTTTCCGAAAGTGTTTTGAGAGATTGGTTGATTCAGATTGCGAAATAAATATTTGCTAATGAAATTGTGCAATGATAATAAAATATAAGCTTTCCCTAACCCTACTTTTTTTGAAAAGCTCTTGTGCACCGCAAAAATTAATTTAAAGAAAAAAAAAGTTTGACTTCGACGGGCGTTGAACCCTCGTTCTCACGATCACTAGGCAGAGGATGAAACCACTGAACCAACCGTGCCAACGAGAAAATGTTGCATTCACACGGTTTTAATACAAACTTTTACCAAAATATGTAAATGAGACAGAAATCTCGTGGGAAAAAATTTTTTGCAGCCGGGTCTACCTTAAGCAGGAAGCACGGCATTGTCACGTTTGTGCATGAGAGCCTGAAGTGGACGTTTGTCGACCAATCTCCAACTGATGCCGAGATTGAGTGGGTGTGCATATGTATCTCAGACTACAACATCGTCAACATCTACAAGCCCCCACCCTCGCGAATGTTGCCATCATCCCTTCCAACGTTCCCCTCCCCCAGTCTCTACGCTGGCGACTTCAACTGCCAGCACATCAACTGGGGCTACAACAACACAAGCAGCGACGGAGAATTGCTGGCTGACTGGGCCTCTACAAACCATCTTGCCCTCCTATTCAGTCCAAAGGAACCAGCCAGTTTCCACTCCGGCTGCTGGGGAACAGGGACAAACCCTGACTTGGCCTTCGCGAGTGTCGACAGCTCTCTTCCAGACAGACGTGTGCTTGAGAAGTTCCCGCGGTCCCAACACCGGCCGTCCCTCATCATCGCCCCAAAACATGTGGCTCCTGTCCTGAGTTCACCGGTGAAGCGATGGAACTTCAAAAAAGCCGACTGGAATCAATACAGCCTCCTGACCAATGAGTCTGCTGCAAAGTTAGGCTACCACCACCTGAAACATGCAACGCAGACGAGGCATATCAGGACTTCTGCAATGCTATAATAATTGCGGCAAAGGCCACAATACCACGTGGCCATCGAACCAGCTATACACCATGCTGGGACTCTGAGTGTGAAGCTCTCTATCGCTCCTACCTAAACTCCACCCCGGGTACTGCTTCTAACACCGCCGCCACCAGATTACTTGAGCGACTGGACGCAAAGAAGCTTGAGCGATGGAATGAAGCCGTCCAAACCATTGACTTCTCACACTCAAGCCGCAAAGCATGGAGCATCATCAACAACCTCACTGGGTGCTCAGCAAACTCCCCTCGCTAGTGCCCCGTTTCTGCAAATGCCATCGCTTCCCAGCTAGTGCAGAACGGGGTCTACAAGACAAAGGACCGCGAGACATCCCGCCTTGTCGCCAAGGAAGTGTCTGCCCTATGGCGAGTGGTAACACCACAAGAAGAAACAATCTCTGGAGACTTCACCCCAGAGGAATTCGCCACCGCCCTCCGCCTAGTGAAACCACACAAGTCTCCAGGGCCGGATAAGATCTGCCCTGAGCTTGTGCTCCATGCTGGCCCTGCCCTAAAGTCCTGGTTACGTAGATTCCTCTCTTCCTGCCTGCACCACCTCACAATTCCAAAAATATGGAGAAGAGCTCTAGTAGTTGCGATCCCTAAGCCTCACAAGCCACCAGAGGACCCAAGGAGTTATCGTCCGGTATCCCTCCTCTGCGTTCCTTTCAAAATTCTTGAAAGGCTGATCTATGCCCGCGTCAACCCAATCATCGACCCGCTCCTTCCAAAAGAGCAAGCTGGGTTTCGGCGCGGCAAATCCACCGTAGATCAGGTCACACTGTTGACCCAAGACATCGAGGACTGCTTTGAGGCAAAAAAGAAGGCCGGCGCTGTCTTTCTAAATCTCACAGCTGCCTACGATACTGTATGGCATCGCGGCCTTACTTACAAGCTGCTTCGCCTGCTTCCTGACTGACATATGGTCCACATGATTATGGAACTTGTCAGGAATCGAAGCTTCACCCTCACCACCGGCAATCCACGCGAAGCAGACTGAGACGCCTGAAAAACGGCGTCCCACAGGGATCGGTCCTGGCTCCACTTCTTTTCAACATCTACACCCACGACCTCCCAAACACGGTCTCCGCAAAATGCGCTTATGCGGACGATCTGGCAATTCTCCACTCCACAAACTCGTGGGAAAATCTAGAAGACACCTTGAGCCAGGACATGCAAACCATCTCAGCTTATCTCCAGAACTGGCGACTGAAACTCAGCGAAACCAAAACTGTGGCGGCAGCTTTCCACCTACACAATCGGGAAGCTGATCGTGAGCTACATGTCCACAACAACGGAAAACCTTTGTCCTTCTGCCCCGAACCAAGGTATCTTGGGGTGACACTAGACAGATCGCTCACATACCGCCACCATTTGGTGTCACTGCGCAAGAAAATTACATCCCACGCTGCACTACTGAAGCGCCTGGCAGGCTCTAGCTGGGGGGCGAGGGCTGACACTTTGCGAATAGCAGCCTTAGCCCTTGTCTACTCTTCTGCAGAGTACTGTGCACCTATCTGGTGCCGCAGTGCTCACTGCCACAACATCGACACTGCCATGAACAGCGCCCTGCGCACAGTGACCGGATGCCTGCGTCCCACACCATTGGACAATCTCCCCATTCTCGCTGGCATCCAACCTGCTGAGCTTCGTCGCGAAGAAGCCACTCTGTCCCTCGGTCGACGGGCACTGGAGCCTAACCATCTTCTTTACAACAAGATCTCTGCCTTCCCAAACGGGCACCCCCGCCGACTGAAATCAAGACACCCATTCGTGCCAGCCGCTCGGCTTCTGATCAACGAAGCTGATGAACAAGACATCTCTGCGGCTACTTGGGCGGACCATAAATGGAATTCTGAATGGAGGTCAAGCACCACCAGACTCCATTCATTCATCCCCGACGCCGACACACGCCCCATCGGCCTGACACTACAGAGACAGGCATGGGTGCGCCTCAACCGTCTCCGTACGGGCGTCGGGCTTTTCCGCTCAACCATGCACCAATGGGGAATGGCTTCTTCCTCCTCCTGTGAATGTGGTGCCGAGGAACAGACCGCAGACCACATCATCAATTACTGTACCATCTTCAAGCCACCTAATGGAGTGGAAGGTCTGCGCGTCATGGATGATGAAACTAAAGACTGGCTGCTCTCTAGCAGCCTTCCAGTGTAGTCCGGGAACATCGTGAATCTGGGGTGGTAAAAGGATAGACCCTCGGCCCCAGCTCAGACGACGACGACGACGACCCAAAAAAGGATCATCAGAAGGTCTTTATTCAAATAGAATTATATTAGATGCTATTTGAATAAGGACATTCTGATGATCCTCTTTTAGGTGAAACAGGCTGTTAAGGATTCAGATAGTAGTAACTATATTTGATTTAATTCGCTCTGCTTTGCTTTTTTTGCTTAGCATTGAGCACTTTTTGTAGTATTAATAGTTTTCATTGTTTTTTATCTATTATCCTATTAATTAATAACATAAATCAACACTAGTAGTAAAATTCCATTAATAATTCAAATTTTACAAACACTTAATACTAGATTATTTGTAATCAGTTACACAATTTAGTAGCCTAGACTTTTAGTTTGGTGTTAGTTAGGTGTCTAAGTAACTGTCACTGTTTTGATGAGTTTAGTTAGACAATAAAGTATCAACTGCATTGGTTCTCATCGTAAAATTTAAAAAAAATTTCAAACATTTTATTTTATGCTTATGGAAATCAAAAGCGTGAATAAAATCAGCCATCTAATTGAAGTGATTGAATTTATTTGCTTGTAGATCAATAGATTTTTGCAACATTGCTATTGCTTGGCGCTTTTTAAGTTTCAATATATGTTATTAGGCCTACTACCCTTTTAACAATATGTTAAATTTATGTATTTAGTTTTTATGTACTTTAATTGTGTATGAATGGGTTTTTAATTCTGTGTAAAATATCAAAGCTAGCATATTTTTACGCGAAAAGTCTTACTATGTATTGTACTCACTCCTGAATTGTCATGAAAATTTATTTCAGTATTATTGAAAGAGATGTTGATGCTCATTGCACTATAAGGACCAAACACCCTTAAAATTCTTTAAACAATATTTGTGATGATGTAATTTTCATATTGCTTGACTGTTAAATTATAGAATCGATATGTGAAGGATATTTTAATAAAGTTTTTTTTTTATTTACCAACATTAGCATTTATTTAAGATAATTGTTGTCATAGTTGTAGTTATGATTGATCGACTATTAAAACTATAATTAAAAACAATTCACAAATGATTTGATAATAACATGTTCATAGACATTGTGTTGATTATTATAGTTCACTTTATAGATTTGTTTCTTGCTACACACGAAGAAGAACGCTGCTGGCCTATATACAGCTTTAAACCCTCCGCATTCAATCAAAGCGATCTAAAGTTGTGTAGAAGGAACGATCTTCCTGGTGTCACAACAACTCAGCAAACATTGATTGTTGCAACATTGGCCATTTGCGGTGTGTGTTGGCACAAGGCTGGCAAATTTGTCCAACATTGCCAACAATATGAAGTTACCTTCCTGATGTCACAACAAGGTTTATGATAGAACAGCGCACACTGTGCTTTGCAACCATACAGTAGCCTCCACGTTAGGCATCAAAACGTTTCTAAAAAAAAATGTTTCTCGGCAGCCGAGTGTTGCAAGAATTGACAGCGATAGACACGTATTTTGTCCACAAGGTTCATCCGCACCACACTCGATGAATTAGTGGGGATGTGGGAACATCTCAGACAGCAATAATCAAAAAAGTAGAGAGTACCACACCTAATCGGCAAATTCAAGTTTAATAAATTTGAATTAAAAGAACTTGAATTTGCCAATTAAGTGTGGTAATCTCCAATTTTTTATCGATATAATAAGTCCTGCATCAGTCGACTAGATTGCAGATTCACCAGTTAGATTAAAGAGCGTTTATTCACCAAAATAGGGTATACACAATCAAAGAAATATACAAGCTGATAAAAGAAGTTAAGACAAGCAACAAAGGAGGTTGACTGTAAACAGAGTCACTAGTGGGATCATTTCCCTGGATTCTGAACAGTCTTCATCCTCATCATTGCAGCACTTGAAGTTGGGTGGCTCATTGGTGCCACTTGCTGACCATGCGGCTACACTTGTCCCTTATAGAACTTAGTCAAAACTATAGAGTAAACTAATTTATAGTAAGTTATTCAGCAGCTATAATTTTGCAGTTTCTTTACGATTTTTTGCTGTGATAAATGAAAACATTAAATGTTTTGACTTAGTTTTCATTAATTGTTTTCAACAACGAATTGCATTTTTTCAATAAACAAAATTTGTTTATTGAAAATTATATATTAAATATTATTATTGAATATTATTATTGTATGAAACATATAGAAACAGTGTAAAAACAAAAAAACGTAAAAGAACGTTAAAATAACCATTAAAAAAAACAAAGACTAAAGTAAATCGTTTTATGATCCCCAGTTTTAATACTTTATAACCATTTAAAAGTTAAAAAAAACACAAAAAAAAGACACACAAAAATTGAGTAATAAAGTGAAACTTTTACTATTTATATGAGTAACAACGCGTTAAGTGCGCAATCAATATTTGCAACTCGAGTTATTGTGCGCATTTGACAATTCTCAGTATTTTTCCTCGCATTATTACTTCGTAGAGTGTTGTGGAGTCCGCAGCGCAACAAGCTTTTCTTTTAATTCTGTTTGCTTCCTTTTGTGGTTTTGACTGTTTCTGATAATTCAATATTGGACTATTCTTTACTTGCAGTGAAAGTGATTCCGTCGAACACCACTGGCCGTAATACGCACTTAACAGGTTAAAACGACAAATAGACAGTTGCAATGATGTGGTTTGGCCTCGGTAAATCCAAAAGTAAATTGCATTATGCCTTTGTGCATATTATGTTGGACTGCTATTATTTCATTTATAGGAGTAGGAAAAGTTTAGTTTTCCGGGGGTGCAAAAAATCCTTGCCCAAATATAACCTAATTAATTGCCCCAAATATTTTCAGCAACAAAGCATAGACCACCTGATTAAAAAATTCTAAACTGCTACCGATAGTCTGGTAAATACTGTAGCCTAAATGTAATTAATCAACTACCAGTATCGCCCAAACAATGAAAATCATTATAACAATAGGCTAATAGTAACTCAATCAAGGAAAACATTTCACATCAATAAGATAATAATAAGCTTACGTCTACTTTTAAATACAAATTGTCATAATGATCTAAAATCTTAACAAGCTAAAAAGTTCTTTCTAAAATTCTATAAACTAAACTTGTAGACTACATATTCAGTTGAGTATTTTGATATTGCAAGTCATGTGTTCAAAGCATCACTTTCAAATTAAATTTTGGAACATTTCGATTCATAAAATTTACAACCATCTGGATATTTTTAGATGATGAAAAGAAGTTGAAAAGTTGTTTCAAATTTTAAGAACTAAACTTGCAGGCTACAACTTCAGCGGAGCATGTTAATATTGTAAGTTATGCGTTGGAAACATAACTTTCAAATTCAATATTGGGGCACACTTCGATTACAATATACTTTCATATAATCTATAAACATCTGGATATTTTTTGCCCAACTTTTTCAAGTTTTCAACAAATTCCACACGATGTCATGCATAACTTTGATTTTCTACTTGACTTAGCGGATGTAGTGGTAATAAAAAACACAAAAACGTAAATTCAGTCACATTCATTACTTTTGTGTGCAGTGTAATGCAATGCATAGAGCTAGCAGTATTGCAGAAAAATTTTATCTTAAAGCGCCTGCGAGCGTGTGTGTTTGCAAATCCTTCTGGAAACAATTATGACAAAAGCAAAAGAATATAACGTTGTTTATCCATACATATCCTTTGCAACCAAAGCTGATAAAAACCAAAACAATGTCTATTCTTTTGGTTTTCAAAGATGAAGAATATACGCATCATTCCTGCTCCATCCAATTTCTGAACTTTTTATCAACGTCATTGTAGTGTTTGTCATCGACCTTTCCTTTGTAGTAAACCTCCAACTCGTATTCCTGTGTCAATCAGGAAATTAGATGAATGATTCAGTTGTTATACAACAGAACAGTTTTTTTATTCATTACCACAATCCATACAGCGAATTCGTTGCTGGATAACATAAAGTCGTAAAAAGGAAACAATAACACAGGTCAACATTTTTTTTGTATAGCCTTATATGGAAAATTGTAAACCTGCTAGGTGTAGTGGTATCCAGTGGCGTAGCAGCCACCTGGTGGTTCTGGTTCTGCGCCAGGGGCGGCAGGCTGCAAGGGGGCGGCAAAATGAGGCTGCACAGTGCACACAGCACGTGAAATGAAGTAATACAAAAATAAATAAAAAGTGAAACAAGAAAATGATTTACAAAGAGACAGCTAGCACACCTTAAAAAATTTAAGGATAGAACAACAGCTCAAAAGCTCGAGTTGCTTCTTGCGTGATGTTGGATAGCTGGTAGCCTGTACTCCGTCTGTTGTTCAATTCTTAGTAACATTTATTACGTCATAAATCTAGAGGAGTTTCTCCAAGCTCAAAATGATAAAGTCGTATTTACGTTCTACCATGAATGATGATCGGCTATCAGCTCTATCGATTCTTTCTATAGAAAGAGACTATACGTTCAGAAACTTGATTTTGAAGATATTATCGCTGATTTTGCTTCGGCGAAAGCTCGAAAAGTTCAATTTTGAAGCGACTATTGATCTTTTATTTGCCTAATACATTTGTTGTCTATTTTTTGTCTTTTATTTTTGGCCTTAAAGCTGAGACAGTGAGGCTTCTTTCTCAAGCCAGTGCCGGTCTTTGGGGTGTGCAAACCGTGCGATTGCACAGGGCCCGCAAATTAGGGGGCCCGCAATTTACTCAAGAAATGCAGTAATTTTTGTCATTTCCAATGGAAAAAATTCAATTCGATTCACAAGCAAGTAGCCTACCGTTATCCTTGAAGTCAGTTGCGGCTTTAGGAATTAGCAACAAGAAAACATGGAGACTCAGCTTTATTTCCGAAAAATGCCAGAGAAAACATGATCTTATCCTTTTACTATGCCACCGGACAGCACCATTTACAGTTAATATTCAAACTCAAATTTTTGTTGAACATGCGCTCAGAATGCACCAAATTCAAAGTAATTTTTCAAATCTTTCTGGGAGAGGCTCGCCTGACCCCACACCGTCAGGCTTTGCCCGCCGGCCGTCAAACCCCCCTCCCCTTTCAAAATACTTAGTTACGCTACTGAATTGGATCATTGTCATTAGGGCCCGCAAAGCACATTCCGCACAGGGCCCGAAATACCCTAAGACCGGCACTGCTCAAGCAATATAGAACTTCTGAGACGCGGTACATTATTTGTAATTATCTTTATTGAAAAGATTGCTTGAACATGAAACTATTTCAAAATTTGCTGCAGTCTACTTAGGGCTGCATTTTCAAAGAAAGCCAGGGGCGGCAGCATATGCTCCTACGCCACTGGTGGTATCTTTCTTAAACTCTGAGCATTGCGCAAAAAATATTACGTTCGTTGCATACGATTTTTTAACGGATTTTGTATGAGTTTGGAATTGTTTTCTGTTTGTGGCATATACAGTATGTTGTGCTTGAGCGGTAGGATGGCGAAGCGGATAAGGCGTTCACTTTCCAATCCTGCAATACTCGTTCGACTCCCGGCTTAAGCTGGTTGTTGAAAAACACTGCTCACCTCTACCAAGGGTGTAATGAATTAAGTGGGCGTAGTTGCTGAAGGAAAAGTGGCCGAAAGAAAGGAACTGGCCACCCTACCCTCGTTAGTGTCGAGGGATTATTATAATGAGAACTTTATCTTCTTATCCCTGAATGCTTGGATCAAGCATGGGACTCACCTTTACCTTATTTAGTGTTTAAATCTAATTTGCACTGAATAATATTTATTTATACGGCTTTTTTCTTATGTGTGCATCATTTTCAGCTATTGTGAACATAAGCTTACTCATGGCTGATTAACTTGCACGTGGTGGAGTATATCAATGGATCCTGTGGAGCCCCTGTTGTTTTTGTATCCCCTCCTTCCAAACAGAAACAGAAAAAACATGTGTAATTTTCCTCCCGTTTCTCAAAAAATTGTGGCTTGCTTCGCTCGCTCAAGCTCATTTAATTAACTTAACCGAGATATTAGGTGCGCACAGGGTTTCAAGAGCAATTGATTTAAGGGTAGAAATGATTTCTGAACTCAAAACCTATAAAAATATTGCAATAGGCTATTCCGAAATAAAACTATTGCTCATTCAACTAGTTAACAATTAAATGGAGTCATTTCACTGTTTATAAAGATATGAGGTGAAATATGTTTCGAAACTTTACTAAAAAACTACACAACACTAAACAAACCTTGAAAAGATAAATTATTGAAATCTTTTTGTGGTCATAAAAAATATTTAAAACATAATTTCAGTTTTAAAACAAAACTTGTCACTCAGCCTTCTACGGAAATTCAGTTTTGATTTGATAAACTAGGGCAGATACGAAGTGCAAGGCTTCATGACCCAAATTGTTGCCTCAAGTGCATCACTAATTATAAGTCAAGCGGAATGTTTACATAATGCAGAATTTTCGTGAGAACTGATAACAACTTCTTTTTTTAAAGCAGTTTAATAACTTTCATACAATATTATCTTCGCATAATATCTTCTTGATTGCAATGGAGACTTTTTCCCTGGTGAGAAGGGGTGAAAGTATCATTTAAACATATATTAGCAGCCAACAGTGTCAGCATTGAGCTGTCTATGATCACTAAGAATAGTAATTATTTTCAATATTTACCTGTTGTCATTATTGAATTTTTTCTGACTAAAGACTTAGGCTTGCCGCTTTTGGTTTTAATATTATGTAACCATCTATTTAAAATAGAATTTTTTATCGGTGTTGATAATATCGGATTTGCTTGATTTGTTTGTTTTACGTATTTCGCAATTTGTCTTTTTTACATGTGCTAGCTAGCTGAAGATGCTGTTACTATAAATTACACTAATAGGTTAGATTGTTGTGCAAATGCCAGCATTTGATGAATGCGAAATAGCAGTACCTACATTTTGGACTTGAAATTATTGGGCAAAAATGACCGAAACGTCATAGTGTAGGCTAAGCCTAAGGACATAAGATTTACATTGAAAGAATTTCATTGTCAAATATTTTATTAGATAAAAAGAAAGATTGAATGTATGTATTTGTCTGGTATTAATTCCATGACGACGATGAAATATCTATACAGTCATTTGGGGCTCTAAATATTGGGGTAAAAATGGGCTGTTTTTACTTGATAGGGTTTTCAGATCCCCATAAGATCTTTTTTAATGACACCACAACTGTCAAATTCAAATCGGTAGAATACAAGCTTCGAAATATTACAAATATTATGTTGTAAACAATTATTTTGATTGGTTTAGATTGAGTGTTAAAAGCATTTAAAAATTGAAAAAACATAAGATTTTGATGACACACCTTATACCTATACATAGCCGAGTGGTTACTGGTTAGAGCCTTGGAACGGCAATCGAAAGGGCGTTGGTTCGACACCGCTCAAGAGCAATGCGGCTGTGTCTTTGGCAGGACACTTTAAGGCATGCCTGAAGGTAGAAACAAAGATTGGCTTCCTCGCCTTCCCGCCCACTTAATCTAAATCTTCAATCACCAGGTGTAAGCCTGGATACGACAAACTAACAACTATGCATTTAGAGATGTTGTTTTTTTTTTCTTGAATTGTGTAGTACAGTGTGTAACGAACTCATACAGAAATTTTTAGTCCTCCGTCACATTTACAATAGAAGTTATAAGGCTGGTTATAAAGGCTAAGGCTTGTAAATGACAAACATTCCTATACTAAACCCCCACAAGCCAAAAACGAGGGTAGAGCCGGATATGGAAATGGTCGTCTTGAGAAAACCGTTTAAGATATTGATCTAAAACTTGGAATTCGGAAGTTTAGAAGCCTAAGGAATAATATAACAATTTTCAGCAAAATCTGACAGCCTCTAGGTACTTATATGGGTGTATGAGTTAGTATGGAATGACCCATATAGTAAAATTAAATAGGCTATACTAGCCTACATTTTAATTTACTGTACAAACAATGTAGAACTTGTAGAAAAGAGCTGAGGTCAAATTCCGAATCAGCGCCCTCAAATTATGTCAGAACAAGCATTGGTAGAAATACAACAACAACTTTGTTAACCTGTGATATTTTCCGTTTAACTTGAAAGACACTCTGCAAAAATATGACAGCAACAAATCAAACATCTATATTTTGAAAGTTCAAGCTACTTTTCTTAATTATGGAAAGTGATATAAAGTTTACATGACAAAAATATTATTAGGAAATACATAAGAAATAAACAAACAAAACAAAGTAACCTTACCGGTTTTAACATTTTTTATTACAAAGAGATATAACGTAATTAAAACATCAACTCAAACGTTTTCGACACGAACGTCGAACGTGTGTCCTTATCAGCAATTAGTTAAATCTGCATTACACATAAAATGAAAAATTATTAGATAAATCTGAATCTTGACTATCTATCTGATTTAAATAATGTCTGATGAGGACACACGTTCGTGTCGAAAACGTTTGAGTTGATTTTTTAATTATGTTATATCTCTTTGTAATAAAACATGTTAAACCGCTAAAGGTACTTTGTTTGGCTTGTCTATGATTCATCAAAGCAAACTCTCTACCAAAGCTTTAACATAAGAAATAATAAAAGCAAATTAATGATTTGGTTTTATCTATTGTTTTACCGCTTTTATCCATTATATTCATCAATACTTACAGAAATTAAGCAATCTTATCTGATGAGTCACAAATAAAGTTTACTGGCTGAACAAATTTTAAATAAATTAATTATTAATCAGTTCAACAAACCAGAAATTGCTGTGGAAGCAAATGGGATACTTCCTCCCTCTTCATGGATATAGGAATATCTGGTTCATTCTTTGTATAAAACCCAAACAAATCAACAGGGTTCTGAGCCTTTTTTCCGTAGTCGTACTTTTTCTCCTGCACAAAATTGTTTTAGAATATTTTGTTTCACCCAATTTGTATATTGATCGCTAGCACAGTCTAACGGGTAAAAAATATTTTATTTTTGTGGTTGATGTTTGAAACAGAAAAACTTATGTTTTTTATCTATAAAGCGTAGGTTTTAATGCATTCGTATGCAAAAGGATAAACATTTGAAAATATAAAACCTTTTGTAACACCATGGCTCACTTGTTCAAACAAATGAAATAAAATCAATACTCAACCAATCAAATCAATACAATCATGGAAAAAAGTTAGAATACTACACATTTTAAGGATATTTTCAAAAGTCTAAGATAAATTTAAAAATTTTAAAACTTAAAGTCATTGTTTAATAATTTTTGTATTTTAAAAGTACGATCATTCATCGCTTTTGGCGGCATTTTCCATGCTGTAATGTTGGAAATAGCTAAGTCTAAGCCAGGGGTTCTTAACCATGGGTGCACGCACTACTAAGAGATGCGAGACCTACCTCCTCCAGGGATGCGTGGATACTGAATTGTTTGGCGTAGTTATAAAATAACGTAAGAAGTTATATTGCATTTATTTACCGGGACTCAGCACTTTGAATTGTAGGGATAATTACATTTCAACTATTCTTAGAAGATGTGCAAATACTGATTGTCGATGTCAATGTAGTGCCAACAAGGATAAAGGTTGAAAATCAGTGGACTCTAAGCAAGGCATTTTTTGTTCTTAAGTAATAAAAATACTTTAGGATTAGGTCAATCAAGAAGGTCTAATTCAGAAAAAATGTAATTTCTTTGATTCTTTAATAAACGTCGCCAAAAGTCGTAGAAATCTAATAACAACAACATCAACTGTGGATTAATGTAACTCATATGCTTTCATTGCTTTGTATTGTACTTACACGATAAACTACATGTTCCTTCAAGCCTTCGAACTTCTCCTCAAAACTTGTCTTTTGCTTGTCCTGAATAATTTAAAACCATGTTTCATGTACAACTACCTAATTACACAAATTACCACGTCGAGTTGAAAATGCGACTTGATTAGTCACATTTGCAGACTTTGCCGACTATTGTTAACTGTCTGATTAATTTTTTTTTTAAATGTTAAAAAAAAACAAAAAAAAACGCATTTTCAGTGTATCATCAGTGCGTGATGAAGTTATATCCCATTGAATCAAATGGAAGAGACAGTAAAGAATGATAACTTATGTTTCAACAATTCCAGTCAGACATTTTGCAACAGCATGTAAACTACAAGTAATTGTTGAGTGCAAACTTAAATATGCCTCAACAACAAAATAGTGATTTTGGAAAAAACAAACTTCAAAGATTTAATTTACAACAGAATTTAAGGTTGTCGTAAAACATATGGTACTGAATAGTGGCAAGGCTTGTTGGTTAATTTTTTCCAGCTTGAAATTTGAAATCACATTTAACATTCTATAAAAGTTCTCTTCCTGCAACTGCATCCAAATCAACAAACATGGGAGTTGAGGGCTTTTAAAACGACAACTTGAAAGCAAAAGATAGTAAGAAATTATTTATAAAATTTTAGTTTATTAGAAGCAATATTGTGTCTCACTTTCCAACCATCGATCTCTTTTTGAAGGTCGGCTGGGACAACACCATATATACTTTTAGGAACCTTTTTTATTCCCAAATAGTGGTAGTAGTCGTGTGTGAAGACTCTTTTCAATAGCTGTCGGGCTTGTATCATTGCAGGAGACGAATCACTTGAATAATAGATTTGTTGCATCACCTAGAGTACATTTTGAAAAACTTAACATTTTTACGGTTTAAAATTAATTGTTTTCTTTTATACGTTCATATTACAGTCGCATAGGTATTTGTGTGCAGTAAAAACGAAACAGTTAATTCAATCACCACTCATCAGTAAGTAATCTTCTTCGTTTGAACCTTCTTCGCCACTCCAAGGGTCGAGGGGCTCTGCCTTTTACCACCCTTGGGCAGTGGCGGCGACGCGGTCTAGATGTTTGGGCAGGTGTCGAGCAGCCATTCAATTGATTTGTCATCCAGTTCACGCAGACCACGCACACCATTTGGCGCATGGTAGATGGCGCAATTACAAATGGTGTGGTCTACGGTTTGTTCCTCCTTGCCACACTCACAAATCGCGGATGGAGCCATCCCCCATTTGTGCATGTTCGAGCGGAATAGTCCGACGCCAGTACGCAGGCGGTTGAGCCGCACCCAGGCCTTCCTTGGCAAATGCATTCCGGTTGGGTGGTTGCCGGTGTCGGAGATGAAACTTTGGAGTCTTGAGGAGTTCTTCTTCCACTCCGAGCTCCATTGGTGGTCCGCCCAGGTAGCCGCACTGATGGATTGGTCTTCAGCAGTTTTCATCAGGAGTTGTGCGGCACGTACAAATGGGTGTCTCGATTTCAGTCGCTGAGGTTTCTCGTTCACAGACTCATAGAGACTTGAGTAGAGCAAGTAAGTAATCATAGAACAGTGAAATTTTAATATCAGCTAAACATTACCACACTGGATTAGACACTGCAAACTGTTGAAAAGCTTACAAAAACTGACACAGATAATCTCCTGGTAAACAGTTTTTTAAGAAATATGCAAAAAAAATTTAAATTGAATAAGGTAGGCAAGTTTTGAAAAAATGAATAGCAGCATTTCTCATAAGCTTATTTCGAACAATCCTAATTTTGTTAAGTTTGATTACTGTGTTCTTTATCTTGCTAAAAATATAAATTTATCATAACGTTAGCAATAGCCTATACAGGGCTGCTATTTTTTTCCTGTTTATTTTTTTATTTGCTACTCTCAACGTGGCTTACGTAGGCCAGCACGCTCTCAAACAATGCATCAATGCAGTGACGTAGCTAGAAAGAAACTTTTCAGGCGCAAAAATAGCTGTTGGGAGAGGAGGGTAAACGTAATTCGACACGTATTACAATGATATTAAAACGTCGTAATAGGATAGAAACTTGTGGGAGAGGAGGGTAAACGTAATTCGACACGTATTACAATGATATTAAAACGTCGTAATAGGATAGAAACATATTTTTTGATGGCTACGTCTGTGCATTAAAGCCTGTTTGAATCTATATAAGTACCGGACACATAACACTGTGGCAGCATTACATTGTCAGTGATCTTTTCAAAGGCAACCATGTTCCTGTTATCAACAGACTCAGCCATTGTTTTGTCTTTTCCATCGCTTCCTTTAAATTTGATGCAGTTGTTTGCCAACACCATTGCATCACATATCCTGTAATGAAATAAATTGAATATTTTTGTGACAGTAAATGAAAATATAGCGGACAATGATGATCAGGCAAACTAAACACATCAAATAACTTTTATCAAATACATTATAGTTCAATTCAGTTTGTTTTTATTTCTGAACATCACAATGAAAAACAGTATGTTATGCCAAACATAGCAGAGGATTAGAAATAGGTAGAAACCTCCTATCCCCTATTTGTAATGCAGTGCATGCTAAATGTTATCTGCAAATTGCAATAAATCATTTCTGCTTAATTGATGGTAATAGAAATATCTAACCACGGACTGAGATAACGACTGCGGAAATTTAATCCAGTCAAGTAGATACTTTTACTGCGGAAAACCCTAAGGCACGACGAAGAACGTAAAACAAGTATTAGGCGATACGACGCAGGTCAATAACACTATATATATACTGCAACTCATCATAAAGGTTACAAAATCGGTTGCTAAACAATTAGTGTTGCCAATTTGTGTTACTGACGCCAATTTGTGTTACTGACGAGCCCAGCAGCCTCATGAGCGAAACACGGTGTCTATCGCGGTCAATTCATTGCTACAATCGGCTGCCGAGAAACATATGTATCAGTTACGCAAAGAGAACTATAGGACTCGTGTTACATAATTAAAGGAATCTTACGACATTCACAAGCACCCATTAATACAATTAAATACTGCAATACCAGATGACTTCGCTTTCAAATGTTTTTTCTGGAAAACAATTGTAAAGTTTAAGTAGAACAATCTAACCAAATAGCGTTACCGCCACTTACATAGCTTCTACAGCTGTGCTTATCTTGTGTTGGTATGCCCGATGATACAAGGAAACTCTAGTGTGGAACATCTCATATAGATTTTTGCACTCCTGTAATTGAGAAATAGCATAAACCCGCTTACTCCTTGATATTTATCTAACATTGCAACAACCTTGTCCAAAAGGAATGAAAAAAAGCATTGTCACAACAACCAATAAGCTATAATCCATCGATATATTAGGATTATAAAAACTATTTCCTAATATTACGATTTCCATATTGACTTTTACACGTTTATGCTCCGTGCCTGCTTAGTACAGGCTACCTACATTGAGACGATGGAACTGTGAAAATCAAATTGCAATCACTACGCCTAGTCTAAAATAAACTTAATCAAGATATAACCTACTTCAGTGGTTTAAAATATAACCCAACACAATGTACAGTATGTATGTTAGCCTATAACTTCAGTGAACTTTATTAAGGTTTTTTTTGCTTTCACAGGACTTTCTGTTTAGATTACTTCAATGGTAGGCTACCAAAGATTTTTTTTTCTCTTATCTAGATTTATGATTGAATCAGGATTTATCCAATTTACTGTCCCAATTTTTATTACTGCGGGTTATCTTTGCAGCATTTTGCAGGAGGGCTAAGATGATCACAAGGAACATAAAAATTTACTGACAACACGACAGCAAGATAAAGTGAAAGATTTTAAGCAACCATAACAAAAGAAAGATACTTTCATGACAATTAAGATTATATGAAAGGCTAAGATGTTTTTCAGACGTTTTTGTGCTATGCTATTATGTTTCAAGAGGCTGCGGCAAACTTGAATCACATCACAGAGATTTCAAGTTTTCAAATAACCTATAACGCCAAACCTTATCTCTTGCACAAATCCCCAAATCAGGAAGAGAAGTGGATTTAGCCTGGCCGTTACCCCCATCTTGACCTTGGGCTGCGGTTATTTTTGCGTAGTCGAGAACCCTCATGTTCTTCATGAACCGAATATGATCAAAGCTGTTAGCTATGCCCAGCTGGTGGCAGTCGCGAGCAAAGTAATCCCATTTGTCAACATCCACTCCGTTGCGCTGATTTGCGACAATCTACAACAGTTTCAATCTATTCCTTTAACTTTTCTTGGTTGTGCAGTGCAAGTAAACAAAGTATGAAGTTTGCAAAGCAACTTAAAATTAATTTATTGTAAAGCACGAAACGGAAGGTGGCTCGAACCTTCGGCACCTCAGAACCAATCCTTTTAAACAAAGGTTTGAAATAAGATATAACCTAATCAAATTAATTTGCGTTCTTCTGGTGACTATTTACTAGGTTACCTCGTGATGTTAAAGATGATAACTAACTTTTTTTCCGACGTTTCGTCAGTCAGCACGACTGACTTTATCAAGGTGGCTAAAACAGGTTGATACAACCTGTTCAGCAACGATGGCACAACACAAAAACATACTGATAAAATGAGTAAAGTAAAGCAGCAACAATCAGAATTAAAACACGCAACAAGATACCTAGAGATTGTGAAGAAAGGGGCGTTCTTCCCGGCTATCAGCACAAGGCTGAGCACTCACTAGTACAGCGAGCAGCTGCGATTCGCCAACCATAACGGTGTAGCTTCCACGCTAAGCCATTCAGACCATCCAATCAACAATATGTTTCTCGGCAGCCGATTTGTAGCAAGAATTGACAGCGATAGACACGTGTTTCGCCCATGAGGCTGGGCTCATCAGTATCGCACCGTATTCTGCCACAAATTTATTCGACCACCGCTTTACCAGTCAGTTTAACTCTTATCTTTGTGGAAACAAAGAAAGAGCCAACAAAACCAGCAGGCGCCAGGGCAGAGGACATTGTGAAGAAAGGGGCGTTCTTCCCGGCTATCAGCACAAGGCTGAGCACTCACTAGTACAGCTTGCGATTCGCCAACCATAACGGTGTACGGTGCGATACTGATGAGCCCAGCCTCATGGGCGAAACACGTGTCTATCGCTGTCAATTCTTGCTACAAATCGGCTGCCGAGAAAGATACCTAGAGGTTAAACTAAATGCAGTGAATGCCTAAAACCAGTAGGCTACTTCCCGCAGCGTAAATTATCTATCTATTGGGCCACTGTCCAGAAACGTTGAAAAGACATCAGACAAGACAGAAAGCAATGGGATTAGCAATAACAATGGTAGAGAAGACGCACTGAGAATGGAAAAGGTGAAGCTAAAGTTAAAGTAATTTGTTGTACACAGAGGGGAAATTCTGACCATCTTTTTGGTTAAGAGCATGTTGTGCCTTCTGGTTTATGTACCATTTTTCTGTGAACAATCTTTTTGTATAATCCTTTTCATCTTTAACATCACGAGGTAACCTAGTAAATAGTCACCAGAAGAACGCAAATTAATTTTATTACCAAATGCCTGGTGAACAGTCTCTCTCTGTTTTTATATAACCTAATCATTGTGATTCGTTGTTGCATTTGTGAAAACATTTCAGTAGGCCTAACGCCCATTATAATTTATTTTAGCCATAACCGTACCTCATACAGAAATCCTTTTTCTCTTGTTCTGCCTTCGTACTGCCAATCCTGAATGAAATGTTAACATGAGAAATATAGACAATATATTGTATGTCATCCAAAAAACGCATGTTTTGCTTTCTTACAACCATAGGTCACTACAAGTCTACTGGAGGTAAAAATAACTCGTGAGATCAAGCCTAAAAGATGGAAATAATGCGATGTCAGTATGTTAAGTCTTTGGTAAACCCTAAAGAGTTAAAGTTAAAAATATTGGATTGTAAAAGAAAACCTTTGAAAAATATGATGGCAATTTTTGTGAGTAAGATCTACTGATATACCATTTTGCAAGAAAACTGTCAACTTGTAAAAATACTTACAAAATTATATAAAATAAATAACATTATTAAAATGAGCTGTTTTTATGGAGATGTACTGTCTGATATTTTGCTTTATGAATCTAGCTCTGAATTAATGCGGAAGAATTATTTCGAAAGAAAATTATTCCCCAGCTTCGGAAAAATAATTTGGTTTTACAACTAATCATTCTTTGTTCTGACTCTTCAGACTTGTCAATAAAATTAAAAAGTGCCAGGATACAGTTCGTTCTTTATGAATCGAAGTGCTTTGAACTTTTGATTAACCTGTTCTTTTCTATAACCGTGAAATGGTGATCGCAATTTAAATACAGTTTTTATGCATTTAAATCACAAATTTTGATCAGGAAAATACACAACATCATTGTTGATCATTAGTCTAACTCTAAAACGTCATAAATCATTCAAAAATACTTTCCAAGAAATTTATACAAATATATCCCACCTCACGCAATGTAAACATACGGTAGACTATTGTTTTAATCGATTTACCGCGGGTTGAGGTTTGTACTCTACAAGTTTGTCGTTGGGTCTTGGTCCGTTAATCATTTCTTTGATAAAAATTGCATTCTGACACTTGGTGATCTTAACTTCCTTTTCTTCTTCTTTACACCCTTCTTCTTGTTCTTTTATTTTCTTTTTCTTTTCTTTTTCACCT
This sequence comes from Aplidium turbinatum, assembly GCF_918807975.1. NCBI lineage: Eukaryota > Metazoa > Chordata > Ascidiacea > Aplousobranchia > Polyclinidae > Aplidium > Aplidium turbinatum. The sequence continues at coordinate 56,495,852 of NC_137472.1, forward strand.
TCCGTTAGCAAAAGCTCCTCAAAATCTGAGGCGATGCCAGCGTTATCCGTTAGAATTCGATTAAACATCAGGCAAGATCGTTCTTCGTGATGAACATTTTCTTCGTGCTGAACACGGGAAAATAACAAAACTTAAAAAGAACGAAAAAAATGGCGATAGACAGAGTAAACCTAATTTCATAAAACACTGGCAATCTGGATAGCCAACACATAATATCGGTCCAAATTTCGAATTTTACGTCCATATCAACGTAGTTGTTATAATAGGCTATAATCATCTACGTGGAACGAAAGAGTAGCCTACGAAATGAAATAAGAACTGATTTTCAATAGACACAAAATGGCAAAATTTGATGAATCAATTGGCAACAAAATGCCAAATTAAACAAAATCGACATTAAAGGAGAAATAAACACAAACGTAACATGTGAGGTTGGAGAAAAAAAAAGTGTCGATGAAAACAAAAGCATCTAAATATATACATGACCTGGTTAGTGGTTATGCGATTACAATAGAATGAAGAAGTGATCGATGGGCCACAAGAACCATGTAGCTTCAAGAGACGGGAAAGGAGCTAGACGCCCGAGGAGAGAATGATTATACGCCATTGAAAAACAACTTAATGATATTTCGACAAGAACAACAAGAGGTAGAACGGTGTAATATAATATAATTTAGGAAAGGGGCACTAGTTCATTACTTCATTGTATGATGTGGACATAAGTCATAACTTGCCAAGCATAAAAAATAATATGTAAAAACGAACTTTCCAACAAGGTTTCGGAGTTTCGTTTCCAATTTTTTCCAGAAATAGCTGATCGAACATGTGTGAAAATGGACCATGACCTGCGTAGCAAAGAAGTAGCTATAAGGAAAACTTTAGGGGGGGGAAAGCAAGTGTCGAGAGGAGAAATATTTTGATATTTAAAATAAAGAGTTTGTTTAAAAAGATAGTTACTAAATGCAGAGGAACATTTATGAAACTCATTCAAAACGTAATACAATGTCATAAAAACGTTGTATTGGTATTGAAACTATATTAGGGTGAGGCAATTGCTCACCAAACTCCCCTCCATGATACGTCCCTGAAACAATACTCCTATTAATATCAATTGAGTTTACGATATTCATGGAAACTAAAAGGCGCGTCTTTGCTTAAGCAAGCTTAACCTTTTGTTTAAGATAATCGCACTTTGTGCCGCTTACTGAAACTTAAGCGTGAGTCTGCGAGAAAAAATACGCTCCAGTGCAAACAACTCCGCCAGAACACACAATCAAGCGAGTTCTCTTGCTTGGAAATATTTTTGCGCTAACATCTCAGGTTTACTCTCAGTAGTCTGGCTGCTGGGCAAGCAACTAGAAAATTTGTAGTTGTTGTTTTGTATTTGATGCACCCAGTGTTCTCTGACCACACTTGTTTCTAACTTTTCAAGCTCACTAAAGTGTCAGAATACTCGTCGGCGTTTTGGCGCTTCTACCTTTTCTAGACCTCAGCTGTGTTTGGCATATATTGTTTTTTCGTTGTGATGGTCAGAAATAAAAAAAACAAACTGAAACTAAACTACTTCTTTCAGAAGTAAATTGCTTGTTTGCAACCTTAGCTTTTGTCTATAGACTTACTGGTATGCTTTCGAAAACAAAATCAACCGAGTGGTGAGTGCGTCTGCGCCGCGATTAACAGGACTTTGTTTCGACACCGCTCCAGAGCATGGGATTGTGTCTCGATACTCTCAATAAGACACTTTATAGCAAAGTAATGGAAGCGTCTGACTTTATAATCACATGTCCCTTCGCTACTTCCTGTGGGTTGTGTTACATCTGTGATTCGCAGTATAGCCTATATACTATCTGCGTGATTCTAGTGCTATAGTTGAAAATTCCCTTGAAATACAAACAAACCTAAATCATGTTACAACAAACCTAAATCATGTTACAACAAACCTAAATCATGTTACAACAAACCTAAATCATGTTACAACAAACCTAAATCATGTTACAACAAACCTAAATCATGTTACAACAAACCTAAATCATGTTACAACAAACCAAAATCATATTACAACAAACCTATATCATGTTTCAACAAACCTAAATCATGTTGCCACAAACCTAAACCATGTTACAACAAACCTAAATCATGTTACAACAAACCTAAATCATGTTACAACAAACCTAAATCATATTACAACAAACCTAAATTATGTTACAACAAACCTATATCATGTTTCAACAAACCTAAATCATGTTTCAACAAACCTAAATCATGTTGCCACAAACCTAAACCATGTTACAACAAACCTAAATCACGTGACAACAAACATAAATCATGTTACAACAAAGTTAAATCATGTTACAACAAACCTAAATCATGACACAGTCCAGCTAACTCAACGCATAAAACATCTTTTTCATCGATATTCAACTCTGGCTGTGTGGACTGTAAGTGTCGAACGAGCTCTCCAGCTAGATGACAAACCCTTTAAAAGAAAATTGGAACAATTTCAAAGCATCTTAACTTTACCGTTTAAAGTTAAGAAAATCACTTGAACACGATGTTCCAGTGCAGCAAATTTGCAGAGTTTAGGTTGACTAATATTTTGCTGAAACTACTGTACAAGATTATGAAAATCTTCCTAGTATAGGCTATATAGTCTTTTTATGCAAATTTATTGCAACGATTCAAGGTATTGCTCCCTGAAGGAAAAACATTGCATTAATGTAACCGATAAAACTTAAAACCGAAGAAGACTCCCATTATTGACTACAAACTGTAAGGACTGTAAACTATATATCCACTCTAATTGTGTAATTGCAAAAACTACTTTTTTAATGACAAAAAAACAATATACCACAGAGTAAATAATTTCCCAGTAAACTAGTTACCCAATGGAATGTTCAAATCTGTTATGAGAGGCTCCTGGGTAAAGAAAGTACTTCCCCCCAAGTTGTTTGATGTTTTTTAGTCTTTGAAATTGAGGAGTGTTGATGAACTTCGACAACAAAGGATGGAGCTCTATGTGTTTATGAATCGGGTCGTTGAAGCACTGGAGCAAAAGTAACATTATTTTTCATGTATGTCATATCACATTACATTTCACATTATACTTCATAATAAAGTAATTTAGATGATAAATAATTCAAAGTTTTTAAGTTCAAGCTTGGTGTGGTAATTATAGTCAACAGCTACCATGAACCAATATCTATGAAAACAAGTCTGATAAAGTTTGCTTGTCTTACTGAGAAACAGTCCGTCTTACTTGTTTCTTTGCTGGAGGTTCTCCCATCGCATTAATTTCCAATCGTTTGTTTTCAGGCTTGTTGTAAAAACGAAAAAAATCTTTTTAATTATTTTGCAATTGCAGAACGAACGGAAAACAGTTAGCCTTAGATAACTTTTTTTCCTTCTGAAAAATATATATTTTGGTTATATCTGCGTGTGCATCACACCTTTTCGGCTTTTTGGCCTCCTCAGTGCAATAGGTACATTGGGTACATTGGCCACCGAGATTTATACTTCCGTGTGACGTTTTCCCATTTCGGAACCTAAGTGCCAAAAATGGCAACCGTCAACCTTGCTAAAGTGTTCAAACTGCAAGCAGTGAGCTTTGCTCAATGCACAGCAAGGTGCCTCCAGTAAAGTGTTCAATCGTCATAAGCCAAGAGCGTCAATGACTGCAGACAATAGCACACCGTTTCGGCCTTCCGAATCAAAACCAAAACAACGTTAGTAATGCGTTAGAAAGGGAAACTTTTGTTTGATAATTCTATCTGATCAACAAGTAATCAAAAGATTAGAACGCCGTCCACTTCTTACCAAACTTCACTTGCTATCATGGCTGTTCCTATGAACAAATTTTATTTATTATATCATGTTTATTAATCGTACCAATTATAGTTCATCATACCCGCTCCAATATAGTTCAGGTGATAAAACGCCTAATTTGTGAACAAAGAAAGAACAAGATCAAGCGGCGATGGTTCGACTCTTGTGCAATGCGCTTGGGCAACGCATAACGCATATCAAGGATTGCTCCACTGCATATTCCTCTGCACCCAGTGATAAGGAAAGTTCACAGTTCAGAACAGTTCACAACAACACTTCAACAATCGGAAACTTCACTCTGTCAATCTCGATGATCGGCCTGCATCAGTGATTCAAAGCCTCTACAAGTATGTGAAACTACCAGCATTAGGCTCTCAAAAAAGCTTTTCTCAGTCCGAGGATAAAAATCCTCAAACCAAATACAATATTATGGTTTCTTTCATTTTCATCGCACAGCGTCTCCGTTGCGATAGTAACAACTTTACAAGTTCCAGTTCATGTTTTTGTTCACAAGTTCTTCACTCATCCACAACCATAACACTAGATATCAAGCAAACAATAATTATTTTGTTAAACGCACTAATACAGAATTTGGCAAAAAATCCATACAAGTATTTGGACCAGTGGTGTGGTCAGAGGTTCCAAGCAATCTCAAAAAGTTATCTTTTTATGATTTCAAAAAACATAGCAAAGCATCAGCTTTGCAAAGTTATGATACTTGATAAGTGGGTCTTCATTTGGCCTAAGCTCTTACATTCAACAATGTCTATTGTCATGGTGTCCAGTGTCCACTGATTTTCATGATTACTATTTGTTGGAAAATCTCGCACACAATTTTATGAAGCTGACAATTAATTGTAAGCTACTAGTCGAAGTATTAGTCTTGTTTGTGTTTTCTTTTTTGATTGTAACTAATTTGGTTAAATTGTTGATTAGTTTCATAACTCAAATTGTTCTTTCCAGGGTGGCAACTGACTAGTTGACCGTATGGTCGTTTCGTTGTCTCCCTATCAATAACAAAACCTCAACATTGTATGTATTATTGTTTTATGTCACTTTTGTGTTTTGTTTTTTGATAAATAAACGATTGATTGATTGATTGATTGTGTTGGTAGTTGTATCAACGATTTGTAATCAGATGGGCTTCTAATCTTTCTTAGTTAAAAATACAACTGTGATATTTTGAAGTATTTTTGCATCAAATTGATTTTTGATTGACCTTGGTCTAAAATTGCAAAGTTTTATTGAATGACAGACATAACAAAACAACTTTAGCGGGTTTAACACGTTTTATTGCAAAAATAACATAACGAAAAAATTAACTCAAACGTTTTCGACATGTACTGTACATATGTCTTCATCAGGGATTACTTAAATTTGCAATATAAGTTTAATCTGACTATGCACTATAACTGTAACGACACTGCGGACTGAAAAGCACAAACTGAACAAGTGATACAGGAATGATAACGAGTAACTTATATGGCGGAAACAGACCACATGAGGTGTAAGATGCAGGCATGTGACAAACAATTATAGAACACACACAAAAGGTACGATGAGCCACAGCCGAATACCTGCCTGTTGCTTTATTAAATGACAAATTAACGCGTCAAGAGATTTGGAATGACGCGTTTATTGAGAGTTCTTTATTCGTACCGCTTTTTTGTTTGTTTTTGCAGTGCCGACATGAAAAAAATGTGCATTTTTATCATGGAACAAACTTTCTTCTGTTTTGCTACAGTCTTTAGTAGCCTGAATGAAAAAGTTAAACACAAGCAATCCCTGTTTTATACATCCCACATTTTTTCTTGCAACCCTCCACGTCTGCACTTAGAGCATACTTAGTGTTTTAAATTAGAAAATATTGACGTTTTTACTTCATTGATTGCGTGAACCTACTGAATATTTGAAACAAAATGTCGATGAAAAAAACTTTGCTTCAACCAAATTTAACTCTTCGCTATTTATAAAAAAAAACATGTCCAAACGCAACTGGCATTAACAAGTTCAAGGTATTAGCTGCGCCCTGCAAGTATAATGTTATGGCAGCACATCATACCTGCCTACAGCGTAGTGTTGGGCAGTTTTAAAATATTTCCAATTTTGGCTATTGGATTTAGATACTAGAAACCTACAGTGCTTACAATTGGTTGCATTCATACATTATTTGTTATCTAACAATAAGTCTCTGTATCAGCTTGTAAAATCAATTTGCTTATTTATTTCCTTCTGCTATTTTAACTTAATTAGATAAAACAAAGTAACTTAAGTTTAACTTTTTTTTATTACACAAAGGAATACAACATAATTAAAATAAATTTAAACATTTTTGCTACATGCCGAAAGAGTTCGAGTTTATTTAATTTTGTTTAATTATGTTATATTCCTTTGTGTAATAAAATATGTTAAACCCGTTGAAGTTAGTTTGTTTGTCTGTCTATGGTTCAACAAAGCAAAGTCTCTACCAAAGCTTTGTTTTAACTTACTTGCTGTTCCCTACCGATATTAGTCTTATCTGAATTACAAGGTAGGCTACTACACGGAAGTTGAGGGAGACATCATGCTGAGTGTGAACTTCACTACTGCAAAGGCAAACGTTTTCACTACTTTAATGGAAATTCTAGGGTTATTAAATATGATAAAAGTCCAATCACGGAGAAAAAGGATTAGCATTATTGACCAACTTGCTTTTGTTTGCATTTTGAATCCTTTGCAGGTGATTATCACGAGTTGGATTTGTGATTTGTGTTAGTTTGGTTTGTAGGTAATGTAACTTAAAACTTTTAAGGGCAGTACGCAAGGGCCGTATGTACGCATACGCAGTGATGGAATATGGCTGTCACAAATATTACGCTGTTTTATAACGAACAGTAGAAGCAAAGACTGATCGAGTGAAATAAATATAAGCGACAACTCAGGTTTTTGTAAACAATTTTAAGATTTAGTCATCGTTTTTAAGTTCATTTATTTAGAAAAATAACATTTCGTAAATGAGCGTTCTGTTTTTAGATTTCACTGCTCCATCTACTCACAGCTAAACAAACCAAAATTATTGCTCTCCTTGGCGTGTCCAGACCCGTTTACTGTGAACTCACCCGTGACCCGACAGTTTATCGAAAGACAATTTATCGAACGACAGTTCATCGAACGACAGTTTATCGAAAGACAGTTTATCGAACGACAATTCATCGAAACGACAGTTTATCGAAACGACAGTTCATCGAAACGACAGTTCATCGAACGACAGTTTATCGAAACGACAGTTCATCGAACGACAATTCATCGAAGGGGCTAGGGGCTAGAGGCTAGGAGTTAGGGGCTAGGGGCTAGGGGCTAGAGGTTAAGGGTTAGGGTTAGAATTAGGGGTTAGTGGTTGGGAGTTGGAGTTTAAGGGTTAGGGGTTAGGGGTTAGTGGTTAGTGGTTAGGGGTTGGGGGTTGGGGGTTGGGGGTTAGGGGTTGGGGGTTGGGGGTTAGGGGTTAGGGTTAGGTTTTAGGTTAGGGGTTAGGTTTTCGATTAACTGTCGTTCCAGGCCCCTAGCCAGCAGGGAGCCAGGGAGGCCTCGCCCCCCTAAAAAAAAATTCGCCCCCCCCCCCTGGCAAAATCCAAACATTCAAGAGCAACAGCTACATTTATAATGATTTTGCCCATTTACATTTTTTCGGCCCCCCTTAAAAAAGTTGGCCCCCCTTGCTCTGCGGTCTGGCTACGGCCCTGTGTCTTTCGATAAATTGTCGTTCGATAAACTGTCGTTCGATAAACTGTCGTTTCGATAAACTGTCGTTTCGATAAACTGTCGTTCGATGAATTGTCGTTCGATAAACTGTCGTTTCGATAAACTGTCGTTCGATAAACTGTCGTTCGATAAACTGTCGTTCGATAAACTGTCGTAGTACCGAACTCACCCATATCTTTAAAAACTTTCTTTGCCTAGAGACAGCCAAATGTGGAATATGGTTGCTATGTTTGAGGTGACGAGGTCGGTGTATCCAAATTTATCGTCGTTGCCGCGAGTTCAGTTCATCCCCGGTGCTCAGAAGTGCTTTGTATTGGCAAAAGGAAATGTGGAAAACATTAAATCGACTCTAAACTAGTGTTGGCCGTACCAAATTGGCAATGGTGGTGTGGGATTACAAAACAGATTCAATTGCATGCTTTTGTGGCAACAAGCCACAAACAGTGGACTATCGTCTTGTGTGCCTTCAACTTAGCCTACTAGTCAATGCACCAAGTGTGATCTTTCAGCATACAGCACAACTATGTCACAAAAGATGCTTCAATTTGAGGAGTATCAATCAATTTTAAACATTTCAATAAATAAAAGACGCCTGCATTAACGCTTACATAATTTACCAACAGTGATAATTCAGCAACAAATTTTCTTGCCAAAAATTTTAACATCCACAATTGCAAGCAACAGTATCTCTGACGTGTCTTCGTGGCTAACCGGTATTAGTTTTTTAAAAACAACATATTTCACGATGGTTTGTGTGACTTATCAGTCAGCATATATGGGAAATTTGAAACAACAGAGTAAAATATCTATCATTGCAATGTTTCCTAACCTGCACACAATAGCGGTTCCAGGGAGGGTATGCCACAAAACCGAGAAACATCATGTAAATTTTATTTCGTTTTTTTTTCATAATTTTTTTTGTTGCATCACTCGTTGAATTATATTTCATGATGTTCGGTCCCTAAATCTACAAATTTCTAAGAAAAATGCACTATATTCAAAGCATACGCGATAGCATTATCTTTAAGTGTCGGACCCCTTGTTCAGGTTACGGGCTTTTACATTTTGATTCAAATCGTTTTGATTGGTCAAAGATTTTAATGGCTGATTTAGGTGGTAGCGCTGGATTTGGGTCCACTATTATGCATACAAAGTTACAAACACACTACACAAGTAGCGCAGCCTACGTATACAGAAAACCATTTTTTACTTGAAGAGTTTTTTAAGCGGTTTAGATAGTAATTTCTTGTATGGCTTCCGGTTGTACAGTAGTAACCAGAGAATCGTCAGAGAGGTTATAGTTTGATTATTATCTCTGAATAATGAAGACAAGGTAAAGAAATGGATTTTGCATTGAAATTCAAAGACTCCTCTGTTAACAAGCACTGCCGTGTGTGCAGCGATCATTTTTTGTCCAGCGATTACCAGTGTGATCTAAGAGCAGAGTATACCAAACACCTGCCCAACCCTAAAGCTGTTCCTTCTATTTTTGGTTTTTTAAATTTGTGTAAGTCACTGCGAACGCAGTGCCCACAAAACTTGATCGACCTTGGTCCGTATGTCAAAGTACGAACGGGCGTTTGAATTGAATAGCAAAGCAAGAAATGAACAAGACATTGAAGCAGGTTAGTAGGACATTAAAACATCAGTAGGGTATAGACAACTCGGAACACATACTTTTGATTCATATAAACCACTTGGTTCAAGCCAATTCTCTTCCTGCATTTTTTCATAATTCACCAGGCAGTGGATCAACAACTGAAATCAAAGCCAATTCCTGTGCCTAAACCACCTACCCCGGCAGAACTTAAACTTTTCAGCCATGTAAAAGTTCCACATACTGAGCAAAAAATCCCTATGTTGTTGTCCACTTTCTTCTACTTTATTACTAAATAATCACTATAAAGAAATTAAATTTGACACTTCAGGTTCCCTTTAAGGTAATTTTTTAATGTTTGGAAACACTAGCCTACATCATACAGTACTTTTTATACGTGCGTATACTTCTTGTATGTGTCCAATATCCATACTGTACCTGTACATTAGCTTACTTGATAAGTAATGCATAATTGTATATGTATATATTGTATATGTAATTGTATATGTATAATTGTATAATGTATGATTGAATATGTATGAATAAACGTGTGTAGCCTATATGTACGTTTGAGAGATAATTCTTTTCAATATATATATTGCGGTAACCCAAGGAAAAAAATGGTGAGTTATTGTCACTGAAATAAAAAATAACATTCTCCAGAATACTCTTATATCAGCCTGAGAAATAAAGTAGCGCAGTGTGTTCTGCAAGATATTTCAACTTTCCAGCTCTAACTCACAAGGCTGCGTAAATGTTTATGCAAAAACTGCACACCAATGATTGTGAATTTTCTTATTTAAGTAGTTGCTGCTGTTAGGGGAATTCTGTCTTTAGTTAAACAAGACGAAAGTTGAACACAAAACTGCTGATTCTATTTGCAAGCAAACGCTTATTTGAGCTTTGAATACTTTACATACAATTGCCAAACAACAAGCCAAATGTTGTTGCGGATTGTTGCCAAGTAAAAACTAAATCTATTTTTTCATCCAGTGATTTTTCGACAGTAGTTGCTTGTCGGTTGCGTAGCGGAGTGGTGAGAACGTCGGCGCAACGTTGGAAAGAACATAGGTTCGAAACCACTCCAGAGCATGCGGCTGTGTCTGGCAAAGACTTAATGGCATGTCGAAACAAGAGGAACAACTGACTAGACTATAATATGTCACTTCGCTGTTTCCTGTTGTATTGTTTCTGTGATGGCAGTCTATTGTATGTTGTCGCAATGGGCGCAACATAAAACATTGTTGTTATTATGTTGGAAAGTTTTGGTTCTTATCTTGCAGAAACTAAAAAGTACCAAAAAGAAAAGTTTTATTGACATTGTTACCAGTTGGGTAACAATAGCAATGTAATTGTCTGGCAACCATTCACTTAAGTGACTTTCGTGTCACATCTCCTCAGTAGCATAAGCCACTTAGGCTACAGTGACTGCAAAGCGTCTCGGCAGCCAACTGGTGTTGGTTTCTTAAAACCAACATATTTTACTGCAGCTTGTGTGACTCATTAGTTATATATATGATAAATATCAAACGACAGAGCACAACGTCTATCAACGTAGCCTACGGCTTTCCGACTTGTAAAGAATAGAGGATCCAGGATAGGTAGGCTACTCTCGAAAACGGAAAAAAGCATCCTAACTTATTTATTTTTGCAAAGTTTTTTGCTTGTCTTACTCCCTGTATTACTTTTCATCAACAATTAAATTAAATTGTATTCCAGTGTTTATCGAGATGTAGAAGTAGCACAAAAAGTCATCTTGAAAGTGATCTTGATCTTCCAAATCACCAAAACTGGTGACATCTTAATCTAGTATGTAGGAGAAGTTGGATACACCTAAGACGAATTTTCAAACTTTTAGTGAAAAACTATGCAACGCTACCCAAGATTATAACACAATTTGTCAAAAACTTTTTATAGAAATCTTTTTATAGCCATAAAAATTGATTTGAAGCTTAAATTCAATTTCAAATCCACCTTGTCAACCTCAACAAAAAATCTACCTTTAAATTGATGAGTTTGGTCAAACACTAAGTGTAGCCTAAATCAAATCACTATTGAGCCTAAAAACACTCAAAAACGACTAAAATTTAATTAAACTTGTGAAATGTTTCTGGGGGGGTAAGCCCCATACCTTCTGCTAAACTATCTGCTTCCTTGACCATAGACAGATAAAACCAAGCAACCACACGGCATTTAACATCATGCATTAGAGTGAATACAAACTATAAACTACGAACGTTTTCGGCCATACTCAAGTTAGCCCTTCTCAAGTAACGAATTTCGTTACTTATTTTGTTGTTACTAATTTCGTAATTTCGTTACTTGAGAAGGGCTAACTTGAGTATGGCCGAAAACGTTCGTAGTTTATGTTCACGCTAATGTATGATGTTAAATGCCGTGTAGTTGCTTGGTTTTATCTGTCTTGGGTGAAGAAAGTCACCTCTCTACCAAAATTCTATTTGCTTTTTTGGTCTTCAAATTTAAGATTGTCTGAATGTTCAGTTTTTATTAGAAATTTTGCTTTGTTGAAACTTTGATGACTTTTCCCAATTATTTGGTTTTAGATCAGGTACTGCATACCGGAAATGCAAATCTTGCAAATGATGAAGTTCAGTTCAGTTTATTTTTATTCAGTTGGCAAATAAACAAAAATCTACAATATGCAATAAACACAAATAATTCGAGACCCAACAATAAAATAACGCACTAGTTAGAAGAATCGAAATGAGGAGTCACTAATTTACTGCCTTGTAAACTAGGTAACAACCACTTAACAGTAAGTCTGGATCATGGCCACCTGGAGATGCGGCCTGATTTGTCACATTTTGCAGATTTTGATTACAGCTACTGCTAGTGTTTGACTGACATTTTTTGAGATGTTTTTACTTTTTGCGGTTTTCTAATGCCATAAAACTTTTTTGTTGCTTTGGGAAAGCAGTACCAAATGAGAAAAAGTAAGTTGAAAAACGCAAAATCAGACTGTTATTGAAAATTAGCAGTCTGACTAAAATCTTCAAAATCAAATTTTCTTTGTTTTTCAACATGTGAGAAAGTTAAAACCTATTGTGTCATCTGGGGAAAAGAATAACGAAAGCGTAAAAACCTAATTTTTAGAAAAATTTATTTAAACGTTCGCCCAAATTTAGAAAAACCTAGAAATTTCTGCAAAATGTGACAAATCAGGCCGTATCTTTAGGTGGCCATGGTCTGGATGTAGAACAAAAACCTCTACCCAGACTTCATAGTTGTAGAAAGCAATGAAACGCGGGAAATTTTCCGACAAAACTAGACGCTCAGATCTGTGGCCTATGCGAGATTAACAGTTTTTTATTTAGGAGTAAACATATAAAGGTATATTTAATAAATATTTAATTTCAGCGGGCTCCAGTAACAAAGTAGGCTCTGTTGGATGACATGTTGTTTTAGTAAACTTGCTGTCAATTGTTAAAGTTGAGTTTAAAGTTGGGTTGGTCACAGGGATATGAAAAGTAAAACGTCATGCAAAATACCTGAAGTAGCACAAGAGGTTTGTTAGCTTTTGCTTTTTGTTCTGTAAACTGCCCAGTCTGAAATGCGCATGCGAAGTTCGATACCGAGCATATCAATCAATGCTAATTTATATGTTGCTTTTTTAGGAATCACATTTCAAATAAATACGTTTTGGCTAAAGTCCAACATCGGCAAACAAAAACACAGGCGGCTATACTGTATGAATACATTCAACAAAACATTGCACTTTCACACCGTACGATGCGATTTCGTCACATAGGCTACGTACCCAGGACGAAAACAAAAGTAAACTTTTATTTTTAAGCTACGTCAGCGATATTGGCCAGTGAGCCAATGAAGAAAATAGCCTTTGATATCTGGACAGAATAGCTTTGTTTCACAATCATCAATGCCGTCAAAAGAGCAATATGGCTTCCTATAGAAAAATTATGGAGATAACCTACTTATCTTCTGCTTCAGACTACCTATTAGGCCAATTGCAAGTTAGATGAACTCAATCAACCTTTTCCTGATTTGCAAAAAAACAGCAAAAAATTGCAGAAACATAGTTTATGTAGTCATGTGTAATACGGAATTAAGGTACTAGCCTAGGCCCTAAGCAATTAAGCGTCATATGATTTTGCCTCTCCTTTGCCCTTTTTTCGATTTTTGTGTATGTAGATCAGATCTGTTACTTCAACTTATGAAGAACATCGGTCAGTTGGTTACTTGAAAAGGGCTAACATGAGTATGGCCAAAAAACTTCGTAATTTTTAGTTTATTTTCATGTATTATTTTAAATGCCGTCTGGTTGTTAGGTTTTATTTATTTATGGTTAAAAAAATCACCTCTCTACCGAAATTAAATAGTATAAACCATTTTTAACCTTCGTGTTCATGATATTCTGACATCTTTTTCTGCATGAAAATTTCTTTGAAACATCTCGCATGTCAAATGTTTATAAGTTGAACTCGAAGAACAGCTTGCCACTATTAATCTGGTCGTCTGTTTAATTATCAATGCAAAACTGGTTCATAACCTAGTTTTGAAGTAACGGTGAGCTCGAAAAATTTTCGTAGTGGCAACAAAAGGTTGAAAGTTTATTATTAACATTCAGGCAATACAGCATTCGATTCAATAAAAGATACAATAAAGCAGTAACGTTCCTAGAAAGAATTTTTTTTTTGGGGGGGGGGGCAAAAGCAACTATTACCATGCCTAGCCTACAGTACCATGAAATTTTGGTAATTTACAATATCGACTGCTTATTTGTAGCCTAATCTAAACATTGTATTTTTTGAAAAAACAGTAAGTTATTACTTTTAATCATATTATCTGCAGCCACAAATTTTTCCCCTACCATGCCATGTTGCCAGCCTGCTGCTGTTAAGTATATATATGACAAGTATATTTCTGCAAAAGACCATAAGCGGTCATCTAGTCAAGCACCATCCCATGCAAATTTATTTGCCAACGTGCGTAAGGCAAGGACACAACTTCAAATGGTATAATACAAATGAATAAGGTTAAAATGATACGTAAATGGATTGTTACAAATTAAAATTTCATTCCAATGCGGCAAAAATTTCTGATGCAAAAGTATCTTTTAACTTTCATCTTATTTTTGCTTTATTCTCAATTACGTTAAGATGCCATGGTAGATAAGTTTTCAACATGTTTCCAATGTTAAAATTATTTATACAAATCTGCTGCAAGCGTCAAATCTGGCAACCCTGTTTTAGTAACTTCTGGACTGGCAGTAACTTCCAGACCGCGTATACACGCACCAGAAGTTACGGTAACTTTCAGACCGCAGTAACTCCTGGACCGTTACATGACTTTCGATGCGCTGTTGGCAAATTTTCACCGCACATCGACCAATTGGTGGAAAGCAAACAAAAATCTCATTAAATTTAATTGTGATGCTTTAGTGTTATGTTAGTAGGCCAATATTATTCTTCTGAATAAATTATTATTCGATCTAATTAGTTGTTCTGCAAGAAGTGGTACGCTTGGCAGTACAGAACGTCCAAGTGGTACGAGATCGTAAAAAGGTTGGGAAACCCTGTAATATAGCCTATCTTATACCATTGCATATAGCCTATAATGTAGCATGTTTAGACATCTATTTTCTTATGCTTATAAATTCGAGTAAATCTCGTGCTCTGTTGCTCAAAAGACATTCCTGCGATATTCAAGTTCACGATTTAGAAATTATGAGACTCAGTAGTCAGTTAAACACTGAATGAGGCAGTTAACGAAGTATTTAGTTCTATGATATGACACACTCTGGTGAACTAAGCCAAGCCATCAGTAGCCAAATTATTGCTGATACCGTGTTTTGTTAAATTACAACTGATACTGTATATAGCAAAACTTGCTTTTATAGTAAATTTTTAATTAAAAAAACGTTTATTTAACTGTAGGATTCGTAGCTTTATAGTCTCAAATTATTGTTCAGCTAATGATTACCCCAGCTGGAAATTACCCAACCCGAAACGGACATCTGCATTGCGACAATGACATTACGAGAAATACTAAAACATATGTTGATTTTGAATATGTCTTATCTTGAATACACACGCCAAAAATCTATAATCGAAGTTTACCTTCAATTAATTAGCAAAAATAAAAACACCATTATTTTGTTTAGGGGAAGGAGGGGCAAAACGGACATTTGCTTTTTTAAAACAACTACAAACACAGACAACATTTTTTTTCTCTATCTTCTAAAACTCCTTGAATGAATATTCTGCATAAAAAAATTTGAAACTTTGGTACCACACACGGCGGTCAAGAGGTCGAAATAGCTTTCTTAGTACTTTGTTATAAAAACTTGTCTGCTAAAATGTGATGATATTAGATGTTTTTAAAAAAATTCTGCTTCTCTTTTAATTCTGAACATTGGTGGACAATGGATCACTATCCTCCAAAATATGAGCTTTCTACATGTTTCAGTTTTGCTTATAATTATAGACATTTTTATCTAGCTTGTTTGGGGCAAAACGGACAATGAATGATTGGGGTAAAACGGATATATGCATATTACTTGCAACACAGCCTAAAGGAATTAGTAGTTTGTTTGGCTTGAAAATTATTTTCAAACAGATAGTTTGTTTTAAAAACCTAAAACAGCAAAGATGCATTTGTCAAACACTGTCCGACAAACGGTTAGTTTCATTCTATTTGAATAAGACTATTGAAGAAGCTGGCTTTATTACGGCGAAAGCTTTCTTTAGAATAACTTTATTGGTCACCAAATCTGACTGTTTTTATTCATAAATATTTATTCGAATAACTTTACAAATAATCGCTTGATCGTGACAAATAATTAGCAAAATAAACTTCCAGGCAAAGCAGTCATATACTATATCCGTTTTGCCCCATGTCCGGGGCAAAACGGACACCCACAATAAAAAATCATTTTTTGCAAATAAACTAAAAAAGAAAAACACGTTAACTTTTATACTCTGGGCGGTTGTTGTTGAGTGGTATGTTAATTCAAAAAACGCAATAGGTCGATGATACGTAATTTATTTGCTCAAATAGAGCACTTTGAAGTTAGCATGTCCGTTTTGCCCCACCTTCCCCTACCCCTTCTTGAAAGCATCAATGGAAACATTGAACCTTCAATAATGCAGTAGATACTCAAGTAGCATGAATTCGAAAATTTTCATAAATTTGGCATTGTTTTAAACATAACGGTCTTCTTCTTCGTGTATACGTTCTTCGCCACTCCATGGGTTTAGGGGCTCTGCCTTTTACCACCCTTGAGCAGTGGCATCGACTCGGTCTAATCTCTGGAGGTATGCCAAAAGTGTCGACATGTCCTAGTTTAGAAACCCTTCTAATGTTTCTCAATCATTCGACAGATGTAGAATGGCCAAGTCATCGGCTTAAACGTACTTTGCTGACACCGTGTTTGGCAGTCGTGAGTGTAGATGTTAACCAGAAAGGGAGCCAGGACAGATCTGTTAGGGACGCCATTTTTAAGTCGCCGTAACCTGCTTAGTTTACCACTTCCGGTTGTGAGGGTAAAGCTTCTGTTGCAAACATGCAACAAGGAGAAATATATTGCAGATCACACCATCTTCAACGGTGCCATCTATCATGCACTTAATGGTGTGCGTGTTCTACGCAAACTGGATGACGAATCAATTCAATGTCTGCTCAACACCTGCCCCCAAGCATCTAGGTCAAATTCCCACCACTGCTCAAAGGTCGTAAAAAAGCTGAGCTCCTCTACCCTTGAGGTGGCAAAGAAAAACTGGTATAGCGAAGAAGATACCAAACTAAAGTTGGTTTTCTGCTATCAATAATTAAGAACCAGTTTAGTTTTAAAGCTTGAGTTGGTTTGTCATATCCTGTATTACAGTCTATTCATACCACCACGGTGTGGTTACATTACAGAAGATTAAGTTACATCTTTACGTTTAAACCTTCACATTCAAAGATAGCAAAACAAAGCATAGACTATAGAAAACTTCCTGCAAAGAAGATGTCCGGGGAAGCAGCCTGCCTACACACAAATGAGTCAAAGAAGAGCACTACCAATTACAAACAAAGCAGTTGTGCTGTTCTATTACATTTGCTCGTTTATGTGCTCTGCTATACATACCACCGAGTGAGACAAAACTCAACACCTGTAAAGTTAGCGGAACAATTCAGTTCCTGGGAAGGATTGCCTGTTGCTGCTGTTTTGATTATTTTAACATTTGTTTAACATTTTTGTTTGTTTATTTTAATTTTCAAAACAGGCCGTTTAAGAGTTTACAAAATTGGCATCAATGGTTGTTTGATATATTAATCTCTATGGCTATTAGCATGGTGAATGTTGGGGGCTTATCAGTTTCCGCATTCAAGAGGGCAACTCTAACTGGCAAATGGTATTTTAAAATATAATATTTTAACTTGTTGTGGTCATATCTTTGCTGGGTGTTCTTCATGTTGATCGAGAAATAGTATTGTTACGTACTTACGGTTTTACTAATTTTACTAATAACAACGAATCTACTATACAAATTGTGGAAGTGAGTAGAAAATTAAGGAGTGAAATGGTTGGAACGCTTGGTTAATGTAATAAAAAATAAAAAGCCCAAAATTTAAATACTAAACTCACGTTCGCCAAACGTTTCGAAAATTAAATTATTTTCATTTTTGTTGCTATAAAGGTGCTATATCAAAGGTATAGGCTAATATAGAATATGAATCTATTCTATTCGATAGCACGCGGAACAAGAAAAAAGGAAACTTGAAAGGAACAGCTGCAACAACTAGGCCTAATGCAGTTTTATTTTTTCATCAAGTTGTAATGAACAGTAAAAAAGAAGGTGTCTTTCCTTGGAAATATTACAGCGTTTGAATATTGTTCGTTCATTGTTTCAATCATCCACCGAGAAAACCATTGTGACAACATGTATCGTTACTTCTTTTTCCATTCACTGAATCTCATCTTAAATTCTTTCACTTTTTCTTTTGACTTGCAATATACTTCCAAATCAACATCCTAAAAATTAAAATAAACAGCATTATTTTGATATTGGAATACGCCAAGAAATTGTCTAAATGTACTCTATGGATTTACAATTTTATTCAAAGTGGGGTGCAAAATAAATACAAAGCACGACGTAAAGAAGAGACCACAATTAGATAATACATGATCGATAGGAAAAAAAATAATGGTGCTACTGCATTGACTTGCTTTTGCAAAGTTCTTTTTTTAATTGTCTTCTTTCAAATTGACTGCGCTATGCAGTCATTTAACATAGTTTTACAATTGATTTAAGGTAAAAGTATTTTCAGAATACGCAATTTTAAGATTTTGCTTTTACAATTTTGTAAGAGAGATCGCCTATTGGATGTTTTCCCTTCAGCGGCTTGTTGCCGGGCTCACTGGCATGCGCAAATAACAATTATTTGCGCACCCTCCAAAGTGATTTGCTTGCAACGCGCCCGATGGAACTTGTCGTTTAAGTTTCTTCGCCAGTTTTACATAAGACGCTTATTTTACCGAGGCAGATTGTGCGGTAAGCCGATATGTCATAGACCTTATACTTCTACTGTAGTAAACTTGTTATTCAAACTTGCAATAAAATGCTTTGGAAGCATATGGGAGACTTCTTCTCTTTTGATCCGTTTAGGTTTCACCTCCTCGTCTCCACTTTTGGAATAAAATAAGTAATTTTCAACTGGATTTATACTTTTCAATCCATAATGAAAATATGCTTCCTGAAAAGATATTTAAAACAATTTAAAATGAATATAACAGAAAGTCTAAATCAAGCATGTATTCACTTTTTCATTGCTTACAATTCAAAACAATAGCAGATGTGCAGTGTTGGCATACAAACTATGGCTTCTAATTTTATAAGGTTTTTGTTAGCGACTGGCAGAATATTTTGAAAGTTTATAATGTCTGCAGTCAAGGCCTACGAGAGGGGGGTGCGGAGGGTACGGCGTACCCTTGAGGGCCCAGGCCTGTGATTGTTGGGAGGACCGAAATTGTGATTTTATAGTTTACAAGCTAAAATGTTTCTTTAAAATCATCATAAACGACTAAATTCAAGCATAAAAGTTGTTATTCTTTAGTCCTGGAGGGGGGGGGTGGGCATAATTTAGCAAAAGGGCCCGGAAAGGTAATTGAATGCATTGCTCGCAAATTAGGGACCCAAAGTAGTGATTTAATGCTTTACATGCAAAAATGTTCAGTTAAAAGCACCCTAAATTACATCATATAAGTTGGTTATTCTCCTGTCCGGGGGGAGGGGTATAGTGTAGCAAAAGTATGGTTGGCAAAAAAAACGGGCTTTTTTGTATTTTTTAAAAACTATTTGAAAAAGGTAGTTTCACGCTCATTTCACTTCAAGATGAATTTTGGAGTTGGAGCAGGAGCCGGAGTCAATACTTTCAGAGCAGGAACGGAGCCGGAGTCAAAAAATGACTTCGTTCACCTCTTCTGGGCATGTGGTGAATGCAAAAGTTAATGAAGAAAGGTTAGGCTATTGGTCAGATGATTAATTTGATTATGTTTTAACAAGAGGTTATGTTTGAGCTTTGGTAGAGTATAGTAATAAAATAAATAAATGAATTTGACAATTTTACAATAATGCTGTACAAGCGTTACGTCTCAACAGCACGATCAACAACTAATAATAATGTTATGGTTTTATTTATTGTCGCTCTACAACAGCTAAGGTCTTTTAGCGACAGGGCTCATTTTTTTTTAATTTGTATCAGGTTTACGATGTTATCACATTATTACCCGACGCATTCTCACTGCGCTATGCAGGATAGAACACAATCGGTACCGTTTTTAAAGTCTTCGGTTTGACCCGACCTGGAATCGATCTCAGATCTACCAGCACCAGAGCAGAAGGCGAAACCACTCGGCCACTGAGCTGGTACGATCAACAACTGACACACGAATTCAATGCAAGATATACAAATTGGCGAGGGACAGATCACATGATGTGCACAACACAAAACAATACATAATAATGTTGCCCACTCCATTTCCGCCTCAAAGAACATCTCAGCTCGGATAAAAGTTCGGTATTTGATCACCAACAACAATGCCAAGCAGACTTTGAATTTAAAATTATTGGAAGAGAAAATGACGCGGTACAATTACGTTTCAAAGAGGCCATACTCATTAGCAAACAAAATCCTAAAATCAACAACCGCGCCGAAAGGGAAGAACTACGTCACCTAATCTACTAATCAACTGATCCAACAAAACCTCACAGCAATAACGCCTAACAGCACAGAAACTCAACAGCCGGCAGCCTCAAGCTAAAACAAAGAACCATTTTAAAAAACCACTCACTGACTTCAACACCATTCGTCATAGCACATGACTAGGGAACTGTGTTCCGAAAGCTAGTGTAATTTGATATTGCCAAAAAGAACCCGCAGCATCAGGCTATAACAGATCGTTTGAATCTACACTGTGAAATACATAATAGTTGCAGCCTGATACTATTATTGCGCACAGATGTCCAATTCTGCAGTAAAATGTTGTATGATGTGCAATACGCCTAAGCAAACATCTCGCGTTTTGCCCAAGACAAAAGGGGGCCCGGAATGACTCTTCGTACCCCTAGTGAAAATTTCTCTCAGAGGCCTTGTCTGCTGCAAATGTTTTGAAAGTTTTGCAGCTGATTTCAGTTTACAGAAAGTCAAAATTGGGTCTCGAAAAACTAGGGTATAGGCTCATTGTATGCTGCGTTATGTAATGTTTGTACAACATAAGCTACTTAATGCTGATTCTAGGTTAAATTTATTTTATTTGCAGAAAAACTTAATAGAGAAAACAAATAGTCATTTGTTTTCTAATAATATTGAAGTAACAAAATAATATTGAAATTTGAAGTAACTAATATTAACAAATAATATTGAAGTCGCCATTTGTTTCTCACGCCAACACGATACTTCGATCAACAGTAATAATGATAATGATATAGTAATATTATTGTCAAAGTTGTTACAACCACCTCTAGCTACATGCTACTGGTTGTGATTATTCTTTGCTGTACTTACTTGCCCTATATTGAAAATTAAATTTTTCGATATTTCCAAAACGAAAAATGTGGTTGATTATGATCATACCAACGCGAGTACGTAATGCAAGCGTCTGTTCCGTCGAACAATATCGTCTTGTAAATGCTAAACAACCAACTGGTCGTGCTATGCTTGCCTCTAAAGGGAAAGCTCAATAGTCCTCCAAGCCTTTGAAGATTTCTTTAAAGGAGTTGTTTTCTTCCTCCTGGATAAACAATATGCGAGTTTCAGAAATGTATTTTGAAAATGTTGATACTAGTAAACGAAGGTAGGCCTATACCAGGGCTAGAGTACACTACAGGCTACCC
This sequence comes from Aplidium turbinatum, assembly GCF_918807975.1. Taxonomy (NCBI): domain Eukaryota; kingdom Metazoa; phylum Chordata; class Ascidiacea; order Aplousobranchia; family Polyclinidae; genus Aplidium; species Aplidium turbinatum. The sequence goes on from NC_137472.1 coordinate 56,517,365, forward strand.
AAACAAGAAAATTCGTCATGTTTACATTGATTCAACGTCTGCGGACGTTGAATAAAGTACAATGCTATCTGGCCAAAGAATTAAGAGAGCTTAATCTCAACCAAATACATAAAAGGGGCTGATCCACCATGTTGCCTTATGGGAGAGGGAAGCGATTTCAACAAAGCACAATGATGTGTAGGTCTAAAGGAATTCGACCTGCAAATACACCGTGAACAAAGTTACGTTCTGTGTTTTATGGAGCGATGGCCCCCTCTCCCCTTCTACTAGGTCTGCCTCTGCATATACTCATTATTACATTAATATGATACACAAAGTAGCAAAGCTTTCATGATCATCCTTAAAATATAAAAAAATAAACATATAATATTTTCTTGACATTTTAATATACAAATGGAAAGTCTGAAATGAAAATGTACAAATCAAGTGTTTGACTTACTATTCACATATCAACCTTTGATTCTACAGTGCTAACGTCTTCAGTGTTCTCTTTTTCGGACACTTTGTCTTCAGCAACCTTTTTAGATCCGATGTAGACATAATAGTCGTGATCAAAAACTCTTCTCATCATTTCTCGAGCTTTTCTCCTTACTTTTTTTTCGTCATCTGAAGCATCATTTGGGGCGCTTGAATAATACATTTGATGGATAATTTACAGTACAAAATCATGTTTTTCATTCAATTCGATTTTTGTGTGTCTTGTTTCGCTGTATTGTATAATGTAATGCATTTATGTAAAATAGATGTATTTTAACACCTGTAGATTTTACTCTAAAACTACGACATTTATAGTGAGCTCTCGGACCGCACGCTGCTCGGGTACCAAGGTTTGAACCACCCTCCTCTATTTCATTCCTACAAGTGTTAAAGGGATACCCTATTCTATTTTCTTGTATTTGTTATTAACAGGGTTATAATATAATTGGAAATTAAAACTTTCCCTACTTAAATGTTTTGAAAATTATGTGGGAAATGAATGCCGCTTGATTTTCAACGACATGCTTTCAGACTACTCAGAATTAAGTTTTCAAAGTCACTCTGTCAGCCTGAAGATAAGTATTTGTACTGCAAAGCAAACAAAGGTATCATAATATTACGTTATCCGTGAGCTTTTCAAAAGCTTCCATGTCGTTCACAGACTCATCTATTGTCAATTCTTTTCCATCTTTACCCTTCAGCTTCATGTGGTTATTCACCAACACCATAGCATCAGATACCCTGTTAATCAAATATATGCTGAAAATGATTCAATAAAAAAGTTATGCCAGTCCTTTAGAGAGAAATTAGAACTGTAATGTAACTTTTTTATCCCCAATATCTGTGTCCTTGAAAGTTGCATGACTATGAACTGCGAACTTTTGATAATTTGCCTTTGAATGGAAAGTAGCTTTCTTTGGTAATATAGTTTGTTAACTATTATTCATTGGCTATACAGTAGAGTAATTTTCTTGCTTAAGGAAATAGCAAGAAGATTTTTGGGAAATATCATAATTGTTGAATTCGTAAGCAATTTGCACATGAGGCCGCTCCAAGCTATTGAGTCATAACAATATGTTGATTTAGACTTTTGGAATTGATCTATTGCTTAACGTAAAAACTTTGGAATGAATTTATCAAATTTGTTAATCAAGAATTTCTGCTTTCTGTTGAAAATTTGAAATTTTAAACCACGTGGAAATCTATTTATTACGCGCCTTTAGATGAAATTTTACCATGAAGTACATACCCAAGAGTTTGTGCTTGTTTTATGCAATTGTAAACATTTTTGGTGATTAACTGGTATGACAACATTTTGTCAGCCAGTTCTAAACTTAATTTGTACGTCGATAAATTATAATTCGAATAACCAGCTTTAAAGACTGCTTCATGTTATTGAGTTGTAACGCATAAGAATTCTGTCTGTTTGACTAACGTATGAGAATTTCAGAATGTTCTTCGTGTGAGCCTCTCGGGCCGAGGGTCTATCCTTTTACCACCCCAGATTCACGTTGATACGATACGTTACCATGCTGTTGTTACACTGTTGTCAAAATACAATCGGCTTACTTGGCAAAGAAACGGTATATAAACGTATGAATTGTTTTATGGTTTACTATTGATTCAAATGCTGCTATTTCCTGTCGTTTGTGCTTGGCAACTACTGGATTTGTGCTTTTGTATGTTATTTTAGAAAACCCTTTCACTTTCTTCTGCTGCCGCAAATGTTGACAACAGATGGCAAGCTGCAGTGTAATTTGTTTCCAATTCAATAAATGATTTACAGTATATCTATATTGACAAAAGTCAGATTATTTTGTAGTCAAGCCTTCTGATAGGATAATGTCATATCTACAGTAGTCTGGAAAAGTTACAAAAGAAAGCCGCCAAAATTTGATTGAAAAAACAACATTTTAAATGAACTTGTGTCGTATGTAGTCTCATCTATCATTTTATTTGTTTACTTTGTCATAGCGTAATTGAATCCTTTAAACTCTTAGCTCTGGCAACGAACGTACCATCACATGCGTCTTCTCTTCATATCCAAATTAATGAAAACCGTTCGATTAAAGACATTTTGACATACAAAGTCCGCATCTCAAAAAGGCTACTGCAGTTAGTTGGCCATTCGGTTTAGAAAAACAAAATTTGACTCATCAAACTAGTTGGCCCAAGGCATTCAACTACTGGCCTTTAGTGGCGCAAAGTTATCACTTACATGTACTCCACAACGTTGCTTATTTTGTGCTTGGAGGCTCGACGATACAAGATATCTCTAGTGTGAAACATCTCGTAGAGGTTACTGCATTCCTGTTGTGCGTTAAAACATAAATAGACAAAATTGTTGTTGCCACTCTAGTAAGAAAGACTTCCAAAGTTAAGCAACACAATTTAACTATACAATTCGTTGGTTGCTATTCGTTGGTACATACTTTCTTGCTTTAAAACTTTCGTTATAATTACTTGAGTGTTTTCATGCGGCTCCATACGCACTCTGAAGTTTGAACTTCGGCCCCGACACCAAAAAAGGTTGGGAACCACTGCTTTAGGCTATATTGGTCAGTTTGCAAAATAGCAAAAGCTTGTCAGTGGTCAGAGTGATACACTTTATTACTTCAGCAGCAAGCAATCTAATAAGCATTTAACACTTACCTTGTCCCTTACGCATATCTGATAGTCTACACTCCTCTTTTCTTCCTCATTCGTGCCATTGATTTCAGCGCAGTTGAGCACCCTCATGTTCTTCATAAATCGAACATGATCGAAGCTGTTTGCTATGCCCAGCTGGTGGCAGTCGCGGGCAAAGTAATCCCACTTGTCGACATCCACTCCATTCCGTTTGTTTGCAACAATCTGAAAGATGGAAAAGCTGGTTACAGGCGAAAGTGATTTGCACATGATGAAAAAAGAATGTCAGTCTCTAAAGACTAATTGCTTTATTGCAGGCTTTGATCAACTGTAAACAGTTTTAAAATATTTACCGCTTCATATCAGTAAACTATGAACCCAACAAATCGAACTGTGTGAAGTGTTCCGATGGACATCTGGTATCAAGGTTTGATATGATTCACATTTACGAAATTGAAACATTCGTAATACTCGTTTTAATCTACATCATCACTGCATCATGTAGGCCTACATCAAAAAAACGGACTTGAACTTGTCTGTAAAAAACGTAAATTCTGTAACTTAGAATTGTAACCAACACAAGACCTTGCAATAAAAAAAATATGGAACAGACGTTTTAGAATCAAAATGGTTGGAACACCTGGTCAACGTAGGCTAATAAAAAAAAAATGTAGATATTAAACTAAGGTTCAGCAAACACTCAAAACCTACACCGTTTTTATTTTCAGTGTTATTATTTTTTAGAATATCTCAGAGGAGTATATTTTTAACATTTAATCAGCAACACGTACAATTTAGTTGCAGTACTTTTGCGCAATGTCAGCTATCTTTCATTTTGAAGCAATAGTGCTCGAGATTAAGACAGCATGACTTAGCCTATTATGCATTGTTTTACTAGAGAAAGCAATAGCAATAAATGCCATCATAAACCTATACTTTTGTCAAGCATTTACCTCGTAGAGAAATCCCTTTTCTATATCTCCTCCATTGTATCTCCAAATCTGCATACAAGACCAGATTTAAACTTACAGAGACTCTAAGCTGAGAATTTTGGAGTTGATTTTGTATTGGTTGATCATTTTTAATAATTTGCTCAAAGTAAAATGTTTAGAATTTCAAATTATTTCGTTTTGACTTTCATTGTCTTGAAATGATGAGCGAAAGTAAGCTTCGCTTTAGCATTAAACTTTTTAACAATTTAGTTAGCTTACCCTCTTTCCAGCAAGCTTTTGTTCATCTTCTTGGAAGTCAACTTCCGATATTTGTCCACCGTTCATTTTCTGTAGGTAATAAAAACATAAAATATTTCATGTTTTTTTCATTGAGGCAACTCACACATATTACACTAATAATTACATGCTGCGCAATGTAATCACAGTTATTTCAATGCAATTACAATATAGAGATCATCATCATCATGTGCCGTCTCCGATCCGAAGGTTGGCTGTCATTTTCTTCCACAAGTCACGTTCTTCCGCTACTCTTTTATTTTTCCAAAGCTTGACAAATCAGCCCACTGTATTACGTCATCTCCCCATGTTCGTTCCCTGCACTTCTTTCCTTCCACCATACCTTCAATAACCAATTGATGTAGCTGTCCTGCTGATCCTCTCAAAATATGTCCCGCGAATTTCATCTTTTGTTTTGCCAAGTCGTTTGCCCAATGCCCATCTATCTTGCACTCCAATTCTTTTCCTAATTGCTTCGTTTGTGATGTGCTTTTTATATGATATTTTTAATATTCTTCTATAGCACCAGAGTTGAAAAGCATTAATTTTTTTGTGTATTTTTTTGCTGTAGGTCCAACTTTCACTTCCATACGACATGACTGGTTTGATGTAACAAGATAGAAGTCTCAGTTTTTATTGTAAATTTATTTCTCCTCTTAAAAATTCCTTGCATTTCCAAAATGACCCTTTCGCTTGACCGACTCTTCTTTTTACATCCTTAGTACATCTTCCATCTTGTGTAATGAGGGACCCTAGGTATGTGTACGTGGTGACCTGATCAAATCGTTCTCCGTCCAGCGTAATTTTTATTTTATTATTTCCATTGCTTTTTTTGATCAGCATTGTCTTTGTTTTCTTCAAATTGAGTTTCATTCGTATTTTTTGTTGATTTCATTGTTTTTGTCCATGCTTTCTTGCAGTTTTTTTTCTGTGTCGTCGAGAATGACAGTGTCATCGGCGTATCGTATGTTGCTTACTATTTGACCATTGAATTTTACTCCGTTTTTGCTTAGTGTTGTTAATGTTTCCTTGATTATTGCTTCGCTGTACAAATTGAATAATATTGGGGATAGTATTCATCCCTGCCGAACTCCCTTGAATATCGGGAAAAATTCTGTGAGACTGCTACCATATAGAGATACCGAATCAAATATAGCCTACTCTCATGTTAGGATTTCATTACTGTATGTGCCAAGCATCAGGGTACAGCAGCTTACTCCCAAGCGGTGTCGAACCGCTGCTCTCCTTCCATTGCAACACCGTACTTTTTGATAAAAATGGCATTATGATGATAAGCAAACGTAAGCTCTGCCTTCGTCGAGGTTTAGTAGTTCAATAAACTTTATTCAAGGGTTTTGTCAAATTTTATCAGCCTGTACTTCCTAATTTGGACAACATTGATTTCTTCGCTTGAGCATTCGGGGATCTATAAGATGTATCTTTTTACCAGCCTAATTGGAGATGTTTTTCTGACTATATTCAGAGGCTGCTATACAGTAGAGAGCAGCCAGCAGGTAGTCCCATCATAGCAGATATACCTTCTACTAATAGACTAAGGAAGTTAAAGTTGTTGATGGCATAATGTGTGGTGTGTTTTTCAAAGCAAAACTCTTGTGAAGAAAAATATCCCTCTAAATTGATTCTGTTTGAATAAGCTTAACTGAAGATGATCTAGCTGCTAGGGGATCGACATCGATTTTCAACTGTTTATGATTGAACTGACTCGTGTGAAAATAAATTCCTTTGTATTTCAAGACATGTAACCGAGTCGTTCATATCAAGCATTGTTGTGGGTTTGACACCTATCAGAAGATATTTCATTACCTCTAAATTGGTGTTTATTTCAGCAAAAACTCTAAAGTAGTCTAACCATTGATGCGTTCTTGGCTCTGATGTGACTTGAAAAGTTCGAAACAGTCTAATTGTCTATGGTTGGTGGATAGGCTATATGTAGGCTACATCTAGTTTAAAATGAGCTGTAGGCTATCAATCAAACTTCCTGCTTAGTAGTATTAGGATATCTCGTGAGTTTTATTACGCTTTGTAAGTTATTAATTTATTATGTTAGAGACAGGTCTACTAATCAATGGAATTAAATTTTTTAATTCATTTTTAGTTACTTCTGTGTCTTCTTCTATCGGTCCATTGATCATTTCCTTGATAAAAATGGCATTTCGGTACTGAGTAATGTCAGTTCCATCTTCATCTGTATCCGTTTTCAAAAGTGTCTTAAGGGAAGCGAAGGAGAAGACAAAACAATGGCTCAATCTGTTGATGACATGGTTGCCTTTGAAAAGATCACTGACAATGTAATGCTGCCACAATGTTATGTGTCCGGTACTTATATAGATTCAAACAGGCTTTAATGCACAGACGTATAGCCCCCAAAAAAATATGTTTCTATACTATTACAACGTTTTAGTATCATTTTAATAACTTAAGTGTTGAGTTACGTTTACCCTCCCCCTCAAACAGCTACGTTTGCCCCTTAAAAGTTTCTTTCTAGCTACGTCACTGCTTTGATACATATTTTGAGAGCGTGCTGGTCTACGTAGGCTACGTTGAGAGTTGCTATTAAAAAAAATAAATACAAAAAAATAAAAAACAGAAAAATAGCAGCCCTATAGGCTTTTGCTAACGTTATGTTATTTCTTTTTAGCAAGATAAAGAACGCAGTAATCAAACTTAACAAAATTAGGATTGTTCAAAATATGAGAATGCTGCTATTCATTTTTTCAGAACTACTTAATTCAATTTAAAACAATTTTTAGCATATTTCTAAAAAAACTGTTTACTAGGAGATCATCTGTGTCAGTTTTTGTAAACTTTTCAACACTTTGCAGTGAACTGATATTAAAATTTCACTGTTCTATGATTACTTACTGATGAGTGATGATTGAATTAGCTATTTTTGTTTTTACTGCACACAAATACCTATGCAACTGTACTGTCATAAAAAAGTATAGAAGTAAACAATTAATTTTGAATCGTAACAATTTTGAGGTTTTGAAAATGTAGGCTACTTTAGGTGATGCAACAAATCTATTATTCAAGTGATTCGTCGATTGGAATGGAACAAGCCAAACAGATCTTGAAAAGAGTCTTCACACATGACTACTACCACTATTTGGAAATAAAAAAGGTTCCTAAAAGCATATATGGTATTAACCCAGCTAAACTTCAAAACAGGATCGATGATTGGAAGGTGAGATAGAATATTACTTCTAATAAAATAAAATCTTATAAATAATTTCTTACTGTTTTTTGCTTTCAAGTTGCCGTTTTAAAGACCTTCAATTCACACGTTTGTTGATTTGGATGTAGCGGCAGGAAGAAAACTATTAGGGAATGTTAAATGTGATTTCAAATTTTTTAGCTGGAAAAATTAACCAATAACCCTTGTCACTTATCAGTACCATGTGTTTTACGTCAACCTTAAATTCTGTTGTAAACTAAACCCTTGAAGTTTTTTTCTTCCCAAATCACCACTTTTAGATTAATAATAACATTTTGAGATACGTGTTTGCACTCAACAATTACTTGTAGTTCTATATGCTATTGCAAAATGTCTGACTGGAATTGTTGAAACATAAGTTTTCATTCTTCTCTGTTTCTTCCAGTTGATGAATGGGTTATAACTTCATCACGCACTGATGAAACACTGAAAATGCGTTTTTTTTTAAACATTAAAAAAAAATTAATCAGACGATTAACAACATTCGGCAAAGTCTGCAAATGTGACAAATCAAGTCGCATTTACAACTCGCCATGGTAATTTGTGTAGTTGGCTACTTGCACATGAAACATGGAAAAGTTTTGAATTATTCAGGAAGACCAAAAGAGAAATTTTGACGAGGAATTCAAAGGCTTGAAGGAACATGTAGTTTATCGTGTAAGTACAGTAGCTTATACAAAGTAATGAAAGCATATCAGTTACATTAATCCACATTAATACGTTGTTGTCATTGGAGTTATACGATTTTTGGCAACGTATATAAAAGAAATTACATCTTTTCTTTAAGAATTAGACTTTAATGATTGACCTAAAGTATCTTTATTACTTAAAAAAAAAAAAATAGCCTACCTTGCTTAAAGTCTAATAGTTTCAACCTTTTTCTTGTTGGCATTACATTGCCATCAACAATCAGTGTTTGCACATTGCACATCTCCTAAGAATAGTTGAAAAGTAATTGTCCCTACAATGCAAAGTGCTGAGTCCCGGTAAATAAGTTCCATATAGTTTCTTACGTTATTTTATTACTACGCCAAACAATTCATTATCCACGCACCCCTGGAGTAGGACTCGTACCTCTTAGTGGTGCGTGCACCCATGGTTAAGAACCCCTGGCTTAGACCTAGCTAGTTGCGACACTACAACATGCAAAATGCCGCCGAAAGCTATGAATAATCCGACTTTTAAAATGCAAAAAGTATTAAACAATGACTCTTTTTTCCATGACTTTTTATTAAACAACTTTTTTCCATGATTGTATTGATTTGATTGGTTGAGTATTGATTTTATTTCATTTGCTTGAACAAGTGAGCCATGGTGTTACAAAAGGTTTTATATTTTCGAATGTTTATCTTTTTGAATACGAACGCATTAAAACTTTAAACGTTTTATAGATAAAAACATATTTTTTTCTGTTTGCATATCAACCACAAAAATAAAATAATTTTTACCCGTTAGACTGCGCTAGTGATCAATATACAATTTGGGTGAAACAAAATATTCTAAAACAATTCTGTGCAGGAGAAAAAGTACGACTACGGAAGAAAGGCTCAGAATCCTGTTAATTTGTTTGGGTTTTATGCAAAGAATGAACCAGATATTCCTATAACCATGAACAGGGAGGAAGCATCTCATTTACTTCCACAGCAATTTCTGGTTTGTTGAACTGAATTATAATTTAATTCAAATTTTGTTCAATCAATAAACTTTATCTGTAACTCATCAGGGATGAGATTGCTTAGTTTCTGTAACTTTTGATGAATATAATGAACAAAAACGGCAAAGCAATAGAGATAAAAACAATGATTAATTTGCTTTTATTATTTCTTATGTTAAAGCTTTAGTAGAGAGTTTGCTTTGTTGAACCATAGACAAGCAAAATAAAGTAACTTTAGCTGGTTTAACATGTTTTATAACAAAGAGATATAATATAATTAAAAATCAGATAATCAGATTCCAATTTATCTTATAATTTTTCATTTTATGTATATTGCAGATTTAAGTAATTCCTGATGAGGACACACGTACGTGTCGAAAACGTTTGAGTTGATTTTTTAATTATATTATATCTCTTTGTAATAAAACATGACTCGCTAAAGTTACTTTATTTTGTTTGTCTATTTCTTACGTATTTCCTAAAAATATTTTTGTCATGTAAACTTTATATCAGTTTCCACAATCAAGAGAAGTTAGCTTTAATTGACTATGAACTTTCAAAATATAGATGTTTGATTTGTTGCAGTCATATTTTTTCAGAGTGTCTTTCAAGTTAAACGGCAAGCATCACAGGTTAACAAAATTTTTGTTGCATTTCTACCAACACTTGTTCTTACATAATTTGAGGGCGCTGATTCGGAACTTGACCTCAGCTCTTTTGTACAAGTTCTACAGTACATTGTTTGTACAGTAAGTTAAAATGTAGTCTAGCCTATTTAATTTTACTATGTTGGTCATTCCATACTAACTCATACACCCATATAAGTACCTGTCGGCTGTCAGATTTTGCTGAAGTTGTCATATTATTCCTTAGGCTACCAATCGTCCGAATTCCAAGTTTTAATCAATATCTCAAACGGTTCTCCCATGACGACCCTTTCCATATCCGGCTCTATCCTCGTTTTTGGTTTGTGGGGGATTAGTATAGAAATGTTTGTCATTTATAGTGCCTTATAATTTCTATTGTAAATGTGACGGAGGACTAAAAATTTCTGTATAAGTTCATTACACACTGCACTACATAATTCAACAAAAACAAACAACATCTCTTAATGCATAGGTGTTTGTTCGTCGTATCCAGGCTTGCACCCGGTGGTTGAAGATTTAGATTGAGTGGACAGGAAGGCAAGGAACCCAATCTTCGTGTCCACATTCAAGCATGCCTTTAAGTGTCTTGCCAAACACACAGCCGCATGCTCTTGAGCGGTGTCGAACCGGCGCCCTTTCGATTGCCCTTCCACGGCTCTAACCACTCGGCTATGCATAGGTGTAAGGTGTGTCATCAAAATCCTATGTTTTTTCAATTTTTAAATGCTTTCAACACCCAATCTAAACCAATTAAAATAATTGTTTACAACATAATATTTGTAATATTTTAAAGCTTGTATTGTACCGATTTGAATTTGACAGTTGTGGTGTCATAGGGGTCTGAAAACCTTATCAAGTAAAAACGGCCCCTTTTTACCCCAACATTTAGAACCCCAAATGACTGTATAGATATTTTATGGTTGTCATGGAATTAATACCAGACAAACACATACATTCAATCTTTCTTTTTATCAAACAAAATATTTGACAATGAAATTCTTTCAATGTATATTTTATGTCCTTACACTATGACGTTTCGGTCATTTTTGCCAAATAATTTCAAGTCCAAAATGTAGCCTATTGCTATTTTTCATTCATCAAATGCTGGCATTTGCACAACAATCTAACCTATTAGTATTAGTGTAATTTATTAAGAATCGATTTTGTTATAGCAACAGCATCTTCAGCCAGCTAGTACATGTAAAAAAGACAAATTGTGAAATACTTAAAACAAACAAATCAAACAAACTCCGACATTATCAACACCGATAAAAATTCTATTTTAAATAGATGGTTACATAACATTAAAACCAAAAGCGGCAAACCTAAGTCTTAAGTCAGAAAAGATTCAATAATGACTTAACAGTTAAATATTGAAAATAATTACTATGCTTAGTGATCATAGACAGCTCAATGCTGACACTGTTGGCTGCTAATATATGTTTAAATGATACTTTCACCTCCTTCTCACCAGGGAAAAAGTCTCCATTGCAATCAAGAAGATATTATGCGAAGATAATAATGTATGAAAGTTATTAAACTGCTTTAAAAAAAGAAGTTGTTATCGGTTCTCACGAAAATTCTGCATTATGTAAACATTCCGCTTGACTTATAATTAGTGATGCACTTGAGGCAACAATTTGGGTTACGAAGCCTTGCACTTCGTATCTGCCCTAGTTTATCAAATTGTGGTGTTTTTCAACGACCAGCTTAAGCCGGGAGTCGAACGAGGATTGCAGGATTGGAAAGCGAACGCCTTATCCTCTTCGCCATCCCAACGTTCAAGCACAATGCCACACATAGAAAAAATTGAATTGTCGATTGTACAAAAACAAGAGCATCCAGAACGAAACCGACTGCAGATTTGGAATCAGCATTCCAAACTCATATGGAATCCGTTAAAAAATCTTATGCAACAAAGGTTTTTTTTTGCGCAATGCTCAGAGTTCAAGAAGGATAGCACTACACCTAGCAGGTTTACAATTTTCCATATACAAAAATAATGTTGACTTGTTTTATTGTTTCATTTTGACGACTTTATGTTATATAGCAACAAATTCGCTGTATGGATTGTGGTAATGAATAAAAAAAACTGTTCTGTTGTATAACAACTGAATCATTCATCTAAATTCCTGACTGACACAGGAATATGAGTTGGAGGTTTACTACAAAGGAAAGGTTTCCAAGAATGATAAACGCTCCGAAATGGAAGTGTACAATGACGTTGAAGAAAAGTTCAAAAATTGGATGAAGCATGATGATGATGATGATGAAGCACAATGATGCGTATCTTCTTCATCTTTAAAAACCAAAAGAATAGACATTGTTTTGGTATTTATCAGCTTTGGTTGCAGGGGATATGTATGGACAAACAACGTTATATTCTTTTGCTTTTGTCATAATTGTTTCCAGAAGGCTTTGCAAACACACACGCTCGCAGGCGCTTTTAGATAAAATTTAACTGCAACAATGCTAGCTCTATGTATAACATTACGCTGCACACAAAAGTAATGACTGTGACTGAATTTACGTTTTTGTGTTTTTTATTATCAGTACATCCGCTAAGTCAAGTAGCATGCCATCGTGTGGAATTTCTTGAAAACTTGAAAAATTTGCGTAAAAAATATCCAGATGTTTAGGTACCAATTATATGAAAAGTAGGTCTACCACTACATTGTAATCGAAGTGTGCCCCAACATTGAATTTGAAAGTGATGTTTCAAACGCATAACTTACAACATCAACATGCTCCGCTGAAATTGTAGCCTGCAAGTTTAGTTCTTAAAATTTGAAACAACTTTTCAACTTATTTTCAACATCTAAAAATATCCAGATGGTTGCAAATTTTATGAAAAAGTTTTCTAATATGAAATGTGCCCCAATATTGAATTTGAAAGTGATGCTTTGAACACATAACTTGCGATATCTACAAACTCAACTGAAACTGTAGTCTACAAGTTTAGTTTATAAAATTTTAGAAATAACTTTTTAGCTTGGATTTTAGATCATTATGACAATTTGTATTTTGAAGTAGATGTAAGCTTATTATTATCTTATTGATGTGAAATGTTTTCCTTGATTGAGTTATTAGTATTGTTATAAAGATTTTCATTGTTTGGGCGATACTGGTAGTTGACTAATTAGTTACATTTACAGTATTTACCAGACTATCGGTAGCAGTTTAGAATTTTTTAATCAGGTGGTCTATGCTTTGTTGCTAAAAATATTTGGAGGCAATTAATTAGGTTATATTTGGGCAAGGATTTTTTTTGCACCTCAAAAAACTAAACTCTCCCTATACTCCTATAAATGAAATAATAGTAGTCCAACATAACATGCACAAAGGCAAAATGCAATTTACTTTTGGATTTACCGAGGCCAAACCATATCATTGCAACCGTCTATTTTTCGTTTTAACCTGTTAAGTGCGTATTGCGGTCATTGGTGTTCGACCCATTCGCTTTCACTGTAAGTAAAGAATAGTCCAATATTGAATTATCAGAAACAGTCAAAAACACAAAAAGAAGCAAGCAGAATTAAAAGAAAAGCTTGTTGCGCTGCGGACTCCACAACACTCTACGAAGTAATAATGCGAGGAAAAATACTGAAAGTTGACAAATGCGCACAGTAACGCGAGTTGCAAATATTAATTGCGCACTTAACGGGCTATTACTCATATAAATGTTAAAAGTTTCACTTTATTACTGTATTTTTCTTGGGTTTTTTGTTGTTGTGTTTCTAAAGTTCTTGTTTACAAAGTGTTAAGACTGTGTATCATGAAAAACGATTTTTTTGTCTTTGATTTTTTAATCGTTATTTTAACGTTCTTTTACGTTTCATTTTTTTTTGGTTTTTATACTGTTTCTATTCGTTTCATACATTTTTTCAATAAACAAATGTTTTCTTTTATCACAACAAAGAATTGTCAAGAAACTGCAAAATTATAGCTGCTGAACAACTTATTATAAATTAGTTTACTCTAGATTTGACTAAGTTCTATAAGTGACAAGTGTAGCCGCATGCTCAGCAAGTGGTACCAATGAACCACCCAACTCCAAGTGCTGCAATGATGAAGATAAAGACTGTTCAGATCATGAATCCAGTGAAACGATCCCACTAGTGACCCTGTTTACAGTCAACCTCCTTTGTTACTTGTCTTAACTTCTTTTATTAGCTTGTTTATTTCTTTCATTGTGTATAGCTTATTTTGATGAATAAACGCTCTTTAATCTAATTGGTGAATCTGCAGTCTAGTCGACTGACATAGGACTTATTATATCGATACAGAAATTGGAGATTACCACACTTAATTGGCAAATTCAAGTTACTTCAATTCAAATTTATTAAACTTGAATTTGCCGTTTAAGTGTGGTACTCTCTACTTTTTTGATTATTGCTGTCTGAGATGCTCCCACATCCCTACTAATTCATCGGATGTGATGCGGATGAACCTTGTGGACAAAATGCGTGTCAATCGCTGTCAATTTTTGCAAAACTCGGCTGCCGAGAAACATTGGTTTTTAGAAAAGTTTTGATGCCTAAGGTGGAGACTACACCGCATGGTTTGCAAAGCGCAGTGCGGGCTGTTCAATCATAAACCTTGTTGTGACATCAGGAATTCAATCTCATATTGTTGGCAAAATGTTGGACAAATTTGCCAACCTTGTGCCAACACACACCGCAAATGGCCAACTTTGCAACAATCAATGTTTGCTGAGTTGTTGTGACACCAGGAAGATCGTTCCTTCTCAACAACTTCAGATCACTTTGACTAAACGTGGTGGGTTTAAAGCTGTATATAAGCCAGCAGCGTTCTTTTTCGTGCGTAGCAAGAAACAAATCTATAAAGTGAACTACAAAATCAACACAATGTCTATGAACATGTTATTATCAAATCATTTGTGAATTTTATTAGATTACAGTTTTTAATAATCAATCAATCATAACTACTGTACAATCATGACAATAATTTTCATAAATAAGTGCTAATGTTGGTAAATCAAAAAAAACAAGTTTAGTAAAACATCTTTCACATATTGATTATATAACTTAACAGTCAAACAAAATGAAAGCTATATTACCACAAAAATTGTTTAAAGAATTTTAAGGGTGTTTGGTCCTTATAGTGCAGGGGTGACGAACCTTTTTGCGGTCGCGGGCCACTTTGTCAATTACACATGAGTTATCGGGCCACACAACTTTTTAATCGTAACCTACTATGAAATCTTTTAGAAGCGACTCAAGAAATTATTCATGAAAAGTAACAAACGGCAGATGAAAGTAATAAATTTGGCAGCAGTAATAAATTTGGCAGCAGTGGCCGAGTCGGCAGCAGTGGCCGAGTGGTTAGCGCGTTGGGCTCGCAGTCGAGAGCCTGCATGTTCGACTCCGACCACCCGCACTTGCTGTTGTTTCTCTGGGCAAGAAACTTTCGATAATTGCCTCTACCTAGTGATCGATTTCGAGTAATGGGTAGTACCAAATTTAAGTCATAAGTAGAGTAGACAATCGGAAACAGACATTGCAGTCGGCTGCAGCGTGGGTCAGGTGTACGTCGGAAGGCGTACACCGATGCATAGCGCTCAAGTCCGCTTTCCCGCAATGCAGGATAAAGACATGAAAAACAAACAAACAAATAAAGCCTTTGCAGTTGAAATTATCTTACGCAGAATCGAAACATACAACAGTAAAAAATAAAAACAAATCAACTTGAGCAAAAAGGAGAGAGCAACAGTAGCCTACTTGCACTGATAATGAAGACAGTTTAGTTTTCGAAGCGTTTGCTTTCATATGAGTTTTTGCTCAAGTTGACTAAATGTTTCGACCATTATGCTCCGAAACAACAAATCAGTAAATGAAATTTCTTTTTCAAACAACAAACAAAAGCCCATGCGAATCATACAGCTGAAGCTATCTAATGCAGCATTGAAGCATAACATATTAAAGAATAATGTAGTTGAATGAGTTTCGCTTTTAGCAGCATGATCGTTGCTTACTTCACAGTGTAGATTCAAACGATCTGTTATAGCCTGATGCTGCGGGTTTTTTTTGGCAATATCAAATTACACTAGCTTTCGGAACACAGTTCCCTAGTCATGTGCTATGACGAATGGTGTTGAAGTCAGTGAGTGGTTTTTTAAAATGGTTCTTTGTTTTAGCTTGAGGCTGCCGGCTGTTGAGTTTCTGTGCTGTTAGGCGTTATTGCTGTGAGGTTTTGTTGGATCAGTTGATTAGTAGATTAGGTGACGTAGTTCTTCCAAACTTATTAAAGAATAACATTGAAGCAGTGAATTTTTTTGCTTAGTGGGATTTTTGGAACGTTTTTTGCTTGACTAAGCGTTCAATATTAGCTCGAACAGACGATGTGACAGCTCTCAACTGCATACTAAGATTTTCATCTTTCATTTTCATGCCGATATCACATGATCATTGATCAAACTCCACAGATTTTGCGCAAAGGCTTTACTGGTGAATAATGCAATGACACAAAGGAAAGGTGTGCGGTACCAGTGAAGGCATAAAACAGCTTTGAGATGTCTTTTGTCTTTAATGCATGAGCGATTGTCAAATTGTTTTGCGGGCCGCACAAAATTCTTTGACGGGCCGCATGCGGCCCGCGGGCCACAGGTTCGTCACCTCTATAGTGCAATGAGCATCTACATCTTTTTCGTTAATACTGAAATAAATCTTCATGACAATTCAGGAGTGAGTACAATACACAGTAAGACTTTTCGCGTAAGATTATACTAGCTTTTATATTTTACACAGAATTAAAAACCTATTTATACACAATTAAAGTACACAAAAACTAAGTAGGCCTACATATATTTTACATATTGGTAACAGTGTAATAATAACATATATTAAAACTTACAAAGAGTCAAGCAAAGCAATGTTAGACAAATCCACTGACCCACAGACAAATATATTCAATCTCTTAAATTAAAGTGCTGATTTTACTCACGCTTTTGATTTCCCCAAGCATAAAACCAAAATGTTTCAATTTTTTTTTTTTTTTACGATGAGAATCATTTATGCAGTTGATACTTTATTGTCTAGTCTAATTAAACACAACAAAGTAATGACAGTTACTTAGAACAACAACAAACTAAAAGTCTAGGCTACTATATTGTGTAACTGATTACAAATAGTATAGTAACTTATAAGTGTTTGTAAAATTGCAATTATTAATGGAATTTTACTACTAGTATTGATTTATGTTATTAATTAATAGGATAATAGATATGTTTTTGAAAGCTGACATTGATCAATGCATTAGTTTCTTCCACTCTTTAAACTTCGCCTCACACTCAACTTTTAATTCCTTTTTCTTGCAGTAAACCTCCAACACTACATCCTGTCATCACAAATTACATCAGGTTTGTGTAACGCACCACAAGTTTCATCCAATCCTCGTTGCATAAGTAGCCTAATCAGACTTGAATAGAATCGATAAGGAAATACTTTCATTTTATACTTCTTTTCAGACTTTCATAATGATGAAATAATTCTATTAGATATATTTACATACCATGAACTTCCTAGGGAGCATATGAAATCTCTCCTCCTTATTCATCGGCAGAGCACAGTCTGGTAGTTTTTTGGAATAAAACAAGAACTTGTCAACTGGATCCTCGTCTTTTCTTCCGTAGTCGAACGTCTTTGCCTGCGAACGTATATACATTAAAACTGTCTGAAGTAAATACAAAGTTGACTGCTTTTATCAACTAATGTCCTTATCTAGTACTTGGAAATACAACTGCTCAGAGTTAGAAGTTGTGTTCTTCGTCACCGTCATTATCACCAATATTACCATGCGTAACTATCAAAATTGGACTGATTGCTATTGCATTGACTAGTTGTTTGGAATGAGTTGAGTCATGGAAAAGAACTATCAACCCAGGGCTCTCACCATGCACTTGGCTATGTAGCTGTTAAGTTACGCTACTTTTTAAATTACGTACTCGCAAAATGCAATTGTCTTGAGCCAATTGTCCAAAGATCGTTCTAAACCTCTTTTTTTCTTCTTCCTGAGTATATCCAAGTAACAACGATTAACATTAAAGCAAATAAATACATCGAAGAAAGATTAACATCGTTTTTTTGATTAGCTTAGATAGCAACAACTTACATACTGTAGTATACAGTATAAACCCATTTTTAGCTTATTTCAGTCAATTACCCCGCGTTCGCCACTTAATTTTATTATATAGAGCAGCATACAAATAATATGCATAAACGCAAGCTATTATCACAATTGTAACATTTCACGAATATTTGTTTTTGTTTAGATAAATTAAGGTATTTTCCTGACGAGGGCAGAAGGTTTTGCCGAAAACGTTTGAAGTTATGTGGCTATTTTTATTTTATATATTATTTTTGGAATTATGCAATTCAATCTTATAAAGTTGTTATCGATTATTATCTGTCTATGGTTTTCAAAAAGTATCTCTCTACCAAAGCTATACTATTATTTTAATGATTCAGAAAAGTTGAGATTTTCATAATCATAATATTCTTTTTTGGTCTAGTTGCCGTAAACATAACGCTTTTCATTTCGACACGGTCTTCAACCACATGATCATCGGCTTTGGTTTTAGACTTAGCTAAGGCTTTTTAGATTGAATAAAGGTTTTCAGAAACGGTGTTATATTGTACAGTAGCTTACCTACAGTACATATACAAATATAATTTCAAATGTATTGTAGCATACAAACTAAATACATTTCAGAAAAAGCATTTTTAAAACTAATTGTGGTTATTTTTTCAACATCTTTTTAATTGAAATTAACTGAAAATCTGAAGTTTTACGCCCAATCGAAAATCGATCTGTTTGCTAATTAGAGTGCTTGTTATCTTTTCATTTGTAACAATTCCTTCAATCAACGCGCCATATAACTTAAAAGTTGACAAAAAGATTTGCTTTTTTTTCGAAACATTATCGCAGAAAAATATAAATTCGAGTAACGTAGTTGGGATTATTGTTGACAACTAGATCGGTATGAGAGTTGATGTGTAGCCTAACTCAGTGATTCTCAACGTGGTCCACCTAGAATTTATGTTGGTCCACAGAGAGTTCTATAAATCCTTGATAAAACGTTCTTCAAAATTGTATCAATTACTACAGTAACTTACGTAAGGACTGCATACTAGGGTTATGACTTGAAACAAAAATTCAAAATTTTGTGTGTCCTGTAGTCACAAATGATGAACTTTTACGTCCTGATTTGAAAACTCACAAAAGTTAAGACTGTTTAAACAAAAATCTCCCGCACCAAATTTTTCCAGTTTTCAATGTATGAAGGATGGGCTTTCTTTTGTAGATATTTATAGACTATATATAATATATATATCGACTAATTTGAATTTGACTGACACAATTTCAATTGCGAAGATTGGAAATTTTATTTTGATAAATTGTGATTGCACAGATTAAATTATTCATATCATGAATTACCACAAGTTAAGTGAATTTGTTGAGAAGAATGTGGTATCCTGGACAAAAAATCTTGCTGTAAAGCCAACAAGAAGAAGAAACATGCCAATGATTGAAACCCAGAGTAATTATGTTCGTATTCCCAAAAAGAAAGACATTATAGGGCGATACCACTCACTTTTAGACCAAGCTAAGGACAAGACTACAAGAACGATTCTAATAGCTGATGAATTAATTATTCTCTGGGCAAAATTGAACTTTCCAGCGGTGACAAAGCAAACAATAATGTCAAAGCTACGAAAATTGATGGAGAAACAAGAGAAACATAGAAAAAGAAAAATGGATTCATTTAAAGATGAAACAGAAAACCTGTTTGACATTACCAAGATAGAAGGAGAGTGGCTGTGCCAAGAAGACAAAAAAACTATATAACCTACAAATTGAATCTAAAGGAAAAATTGGCTGTACAACCAACAAAACTACTCCAAAATCGTCAATCCACCCTTCAAAGAGAGTGCGAACATCAAGTGCTTCACATACAAGTACCAATGTGGCTTCACATCATGTCGCACCAAATGAAGAAGATAAGACGACATCAAGTGATGTCGAGAGTTGTACAAGTGATGCAGACAGTACTATGGCAGAATACAGTGACAGTATTACCCAGTCAAAACCAATGTTGCATTTTTCTACATCGCATGCATCAAAATTGGTTATACGGAATTCTCTTTCAACCAACAAAGCAGCAGTTGTCTGTACTAGTCTGGCTGATGATGGAATCAGTGTTCCCACACCATCACAATCCTGGTGTTTGGAGAGCAGTTATAAGAGATGGCAACAATGCAAAGCTAAAATTAAAATCAATTATGAAAGAGGTTTTCTTAATTAATTACGTATTATTTTATTAAGGACTAAGATTGAACACGCCCTTGAGTTTTCTGACCTACGTGCAGTACAGTTTCGACTAGTGGCGTTCATGAGGCGTCAACATAGCAAAGTGGTCCATCGGATATTTTTTTAAAAATATGGTCCATGGGGCAAAAAAGGTTGAGAATCACTGCCCTAACTGGTAGCGCGCTGTAGATGTGAAGAAATTAATTCAAAAATTGCTCGTTACGTTAGACGACTAATTTTGCATGTTTCCAGCAAGTAACGCCGTTCAACAATCACCGAATAAGAAAATCATATTTGACAGCCAACCGCCATTTACAGTTGAGAACGCAAGAAGACTTCTGATGGCATCGCTCAATCCAGGTAAACAGTACTGTTACTTCATGACAGTCCAAGTCACCAACTTACAACGCTTAAATTACATACGGTACATTATAAACCCGTTGTTTAGGCTATACTGTAATATAATAAAAATGATGTTTGTTTTTATATAGCGCTTAATCTATCGCAGAATGTGTTGCTCCTCAGCTCTTGGAAAAGCAGACAGTATCAATGCAGCCGTATGGAAGCGCAACTGAGTACATTATCACCCGAATCCATTCCATTGCTCAGTGTTAAGCAGGAATTAGATTCAGTACCACTTTTAAAAAGTCTTTAGTATGAACCGACAGGGTATCGAATCCATGCCTACTGATTCAGGGGCGGAGGCACTAACCATTAAGCCACTGAGCCGGTTTAGAAAAGGAAGAAAATTTAAACTTACTTTCCATTTTTTTATTTTTTCTTGTACAGTTTTAGCTTTGGGAATATTTTTGCCAGCGTATTTAATTTCAACACATCTGTGAAGAGTAGCCACGTCTTGTGGAACAATTTTGTTTCCAAGCCAGATGTAGTAGTCGTGCTTGGAAACTCGATGCAGGATTTCTCGAGCCTTTTTCATGTTTCCCCTTTCTTTTTCAGTCGCATTGTCAGAGTCATTTGAATGACAAATCTGTTCAATTATCTATAATAATAATAAAATGATGATAATAATCATAGAAGTAATAATACTAATAATAAAATAAATTACTAATACAGGAGATTTAAAGCTAACCTCACTTTATCTTTCCATTGTTTATCAGATTCCGCCATCAAACTCAATAATCAAAAAATAATTTTATACAACTTCTGTTTTTTTTTGCGTTCTTTTGTTTGAAGGTAGAAAACAAAAACGTTATTTGAAATTCATCATAAAAAGTTGCTCAAGGTAATACTTTGCGTAAAGTAACGAACATTTTCTTCACAGTAAGCACTTTTGAAAAGAAAACTTGTTTTTTATCACATTTGTCTTTGTGAAAAAACTTTGCAGTACAATATGATTTTTTCCGATTTCAATATATTGTCAAAGTCAAAATTCAATATCACGCTTGATTTACAATATTAATAAAAGCATAAGCAGTTGGCTATGACATACAGGTGTATTATTTCTTCTCTAGGGATGATTAAAATTAACATCATTTCTTTTACAAAATTATAAACATTTTCACTTTGCATGTTTGATTCTTGGTATTAAAGAAAAATGATTGTTATACAAACATCTGCTATTACTAAATTATTTTATAGATTCAAGCAATGCATTTGGTTAGTTTGTATATGCTCGCACGCAGGCTATCGCATACAAACGTTAGTGTAAGTCTCTAAGATTACATTGTCAGTGATCTTTTCAAAGGCCTCCATATCATCAACAGACTGAGCCATTGTTTTGTCTTGTCCGTTCCTTCCCTTAAATGTGATGTAGTCGTTTGCCAACACCATTGCATCACATATCCTGTAATGAAATAAATCAAATATTTTTGATGATAATAAATGAAACTATAGAAAGGACTTTCAGAGGAGGCTGAAAAGTTAAATTCTCTTTGCAACACGTGTGACGTCACGATAATTACAATAATTATAATAAAAGCAATCAATATTATCATCACTATTATGGATCTATAATAATCGTGAAAGCTCAGCAGCTTTTTGGGTGCCATTTTAGTTTTGCTGAAATTGATAGATTATAACAAGTTGTGTTTTACAACAAGCGTGCATACAAAAATTTTAAGGATCCTTGTGTAACTTTGCATCTTCAATAATATGAAGCAACCAGACAAAGATTAAAGAGCATCAAGGTCCATTACTTTTGTTTTAAAGTTTTAATACCAACTCATCATCATCATTAAGTTACTTCCTCTCGTCGAGGGTTGGAGGCAATGAGGCGCCAAGTTTCTCTGTTGTGAGATTTTTCTACTGCTGTTTTGTAATTAAGTCCTGACCAGCCTTAAATATCATTAGTCCAAATTCTTGGTGGTCTTCCCCTATTTCGTTTGCCGTTCATTTTTCCTTCTAGTAGTTGTCTTAATACCAACTAGTCTTAATACCAATTCATGAGTGTACAGTATATATCCGACATAAAATTAGCCATGAAATAAAAGTGGAAAATTACATTCTTAAAACTAAGCTATCAACATAATTTCAATTCATGAAAATGTATTTTAAGGCAAATATTTTGATTACAGATTATATTTATAACACCAATGTCAACGCGCGGCGCTAGAAAATCCTGTTTAAAATTATCACAAACATGTTGGCACCATGACGATCATCCATAGCCCAAAAAGAGCCATAGGCATTTTTCTATACAGCAGCGTACTATTAATAATTTTGAGAGAAATCAAGGCCGATAGTCGAAGGGGCGCCACTCCGCAATCGACGCATGCCTTTAAGTGTCTTGCCAAATACACAATCACATGCTCTTGAGCGGTGTAAAACCGGCGTCCTATCGTCCTATTAAACGTCGAACGAGGGCTCTCACCAATCGGCTACGCAGCTTTAAAATGTCAAATGTTGGTAAATTGTTGTTTTGACCGGAGATTCATAAAATAACGGGATGACCAACTGGGCTACGTTATCTGACAGGTGGAGGGTAAAGTACTGCCAGATATTTTATAAACTTTTAGAAAAACATTAAAAAATGTTTTATTGACATATTTAAAGTACTGGTTACCCAAAGCTTTCTTGTTTAAAACTAACAATTTTTGTTTCATTAAAATGGAATTTACGTACAAAACTGAAATTGAATAAAACTTAGACGTTTAAGAAATATATTACTAAGCATTTAAAGACAAAAATGACTTTATAAACTTAAATACACCTATTTTGTGCAACTTTAAACGTCGGGTTAGTTTTAATCAGGCAAGCTTTGGCTGACCATTGCTTTAAAAATGTCAAAAAAGTTTTTTTTAATTTTTTCTAAAAATTTAAAAGGTATCTAGCAATACTTTACCCTCCACTTGTCTAATGATGTGTTTTATATAAAATTACATAACCGCTATACACGAAACTTTTATTTATCAACACTAAAACTTATCGTCACTTTAAAGATTTGCTTTTGCAGCTCCTTTCAGCGTAAAATTTTTCTCTGTGTAAGTAAAATAATTTCTTGCGTGTATACTTACATGGCCTCTACGGCAGTACTGATTTTATGTTGGTATGCTCGCCGGTGCAAGGCATCTCTGGTGTGAAACATCTCGTACAGGTTTTTGCATTCCTGTACAACATCGTTTAACGAAACAACAATGAACCTGCTTTAGGAAAGAGATATTATCAATTCTGATGGTAGCCTACTGCTATTTTGCATTCATCAAATGCTGGCAATTGCACACCGATCTAACCTCTTAGTATTAATTCAATCAATCAATTCAATTCTGACATAAAAACATAGAGACATAATTTTGAATTTATAAAGATTAAAACGTTTGAAGGTTTGCGCTTTGCAACGTAAACGAAATGCTTGTTTTGTTTACGTATGGTCATGTCATTAAAGGATATGTGCATGCAACAAGTTGAGTTGATAGTTCTTACTATACCTTCTATAATAGCTAAATAAAGTTTCTTTTAATATTGATACAAGAGTTAATCTTTCCGCCTGCAAAAGCTACGTAGTGGGCCACAGGTTTCATCAATTTTGAATATAGAAACATAAAGTAGGTGATACAATAGTACAAAATAATTTGTCTTACCTTGTCCCTCACGCAAATCTGCAGGTCTATGTCCTTTTTATCACCTGCATCGTTGTTATTGCTTTCATTACTGCCGCTGTCACTTTCCTGTTGTCGGGTACATCTTTTGAGCACTTTCATGTTCTTCATGAACCGAATGTGATCGAAGCTGTTTGATATGCCCAGCTGGTGGCAGTCGCGGGCAAAGTAATCCCACTTGTCGACATCCACTTCATTGCGTTTGTTTGCAACGATCTGTTAGTTCAGTTTATTTATTTTTTCTGCTGGCAAATGAACAAAAATATACAAAACACAATCAACACAAATACTTCGCACAGCAAGGATGAGACCAAAAAGTCACCAAAGTCACTATTACTGTTACATAACAAATTGATTGACGTGTTGAATAAAGTTGTTTGAAAACCTGGTACCAGTTAAAAAAGCGATAAGAATAATCATGATCATGTGCCTGGTGTGATACAAAGGTTGGTTCATAATGGTCTTTGAAGCCGTGTTGGACATTTTAGAAGTTTGGAAGACCATGATTGCAAAGGCATTTGAGGCATTCAAAATAAAACAGTTTAAAGGTAAACGTTTGAATATATGATTATGCAAGAACAATTTCCGTCTAGTTTAGATTGCATGTGCAAAACGTTTGACTATGTTTTGAGTGACCATTAAACTAACTATTAAACTATGCACTGAAATAAGCTTACATTAGCCTACATTTTTCGATTTTTTTCAACTAGGATTACCTCATATAAAAAACTTTTATCTCTTGATCTTCCCTTGTACTTCCACATCTAGAAATAACATAGCTTTATGAAGTTTGTAAGTTGTTTATGGGAGCAGCCTATTTCAATTTGTTGTAAACAAACTCTGCTGACAAATAAAAGTAAATAAAAGCAGTAGAACTGAAAACTGTAAAGGCTTTGAAGGACGAACTGGATGAAATTTACAGTTATAGCTTCACAGGAAAATCAGTTTTAAATAGACTCAGTTGTGAGAGAAGGTTAGACATAGAATTGTTAACAATTGAGCAGTATTAGGTTTCAAGGATGTATTTTGGCTGACACTGGAAAAAGTTCAATACATTTAAAAAGTTTAAAGCATTTAACTCACTGTCCACTGTGCATCTAATTCAAAAACATAGCAAGCTTTTGTTGTAAAAATAAGTTAAACTATTACATAATGTTGCAAGCGATAACCCACATTTATTCTGATGACCACCGACTTATTTAGGAGAGTACAACAATCAATGACGACCTGTCTAATTTTGCAGAATGCGAAACCATCGTGTTGTGATATAACTAAACGGTGAAAATTAAATTTAAGTGCCAAAAAAACTTGGCACGCAAAGTGGAAGCTACTGTAGCTTATAAAAAAAATTAAATTTTATCAATCAAACATCAAAAAAAAAAACTTAATAAGAAAGCGACAGAAAAATGACCAGTATGAGTTCGAAGAATCAAATTCTATCCGTAGCCTACCACTTCACAGTTTACAATCAGCATGAAACTATACTTTAAATTTGTCATAAGCGATTTTATGTTATTTTGTTTGGCAAAGACCAAAATAAAATACCACCATTTCAGTTCTTCACATAAAGTTTTTGATTAATCTAAGAAAATATTCGTTTGCTGTAGTTAATTGAAAAAATAATTTTGCAAACCTGATTACCCCAAGCTAAACCATATTAATAACAACGACTTACTTCAGGACTCGGTTTTTGCTTTCCATTGATCATTTCTTTTATGAAAACTACATTGCGCCACTCAGTGACGTCAGATCCGTCTTCATCACATCCCAAACGTTTCTTGAATTCCACTTTAACATTATCGTTTCTATCGTCTTGGAAAATGCGATCAAACATAAGACAAGATCTCTCTTCATGCTAAAAGAAACACAATTTAATATAAAAAGAATCAAATCATCGAAATGCCCAAAATGAGGTGTTGTCTTATGCAGCTTGTCATCAAAGTAAGTGAATATCTCAAGGATAGTCGTATTTTTAAGCTTATGAAAAGACAATGGTTGAAATAAGATGTAAATTCAAATTACAGTAGTGGAAAGTTAGTTGTGGGCAGTGGTCTTAGGGTATTTCGGGCCCTGTGCGGAATGTGCTTTGCGGGCCCCAATGACAATGATCCAATTCAGCAGCGTAGCTAAGTATTTTGAAAGGGGAGGGGGGTTTTGACGGCCGGCGTGTTTGCCGAAGGCGACACCCA
Source organism: Aplidium turbinatum (assembly GCF_918807975.1). Lineage (NCBI taxonomy): Eukaryota > Metazoa > Chordata > Ascidiacea > Aplousobranchia > Polyclinidae > Aplidium > Aplidium turbinatum. The sequence continues at coordinate 56,543,808 of NC_137472.1, forward strand.
GCGGTGTGGGGTCTGGGGGGCCTCCCCCAGAAAATTTTGAAAAATTACTTTGAATTTGGTGCATTCTGAGCGCATGTTCAACAAAAATTTGAGTATGAATATTAACTGTAAAATGGTGCTGTCCGGTTGCATAGCAAAAGGATAAGATCATGTTTTCTCTGGCATTTTTCGGAAATAAAGCTGAGTCTCCATGTTTTCTTGTTGCTAATTCCTAAAGCCGCAACTGACTTCAAGGATAACGGTACTTGCTTGTGAATCGAATTGAATTTTTTCCATTGGAAATGACAAAAATTACTGCATTTCCTGAGTAAATTGCGGGCCCCCTAATTTGCGGGCCCTGTGCGATCGCACGGTTTGCACACCCCAAAGACCGGCACTGGTTGTGGGTTATATTGTTTTGATGTAAAAATAATCTACGCAAAGTAGGCTACTTTGCTTAGTCCTTTGTAACCTACCATGAGTGTAAAACTGCTTGGGGATAGGCTATACTACTAAATTGATGGGTGTGTGCCTATTCCGAATAGAAATGAAAACATATAGAAAAGTATTTATTAATGCCGCTGCTTTTTCCAAAATTGTAGCTTTAAGCGGTTGTGTTATCAAATATATATCGTCACTTAATTTTATTCTTTGCCTTACCATGATTTATACTCACTGCATTATTTTCTGGATAGATTAATATTTATATTGTATAGCTTACATTTTAAATCAATAAACCTATACATCGTAAGCGAAAATTTTCTGAGGAAATCATAGTACAGTATAGCAAACGTATACAGAAACAAAATAGCCTATTACTATTAAGGCTTAAACATGGCCCGTTTTATTTTAAACATTAGGGTCAATTCTGGCCTAGACCCTGAACACAAAGGTCCAAACGCAATTAATTTATTGACATGAGGCAAATGGCTGTTCAAGTTAATGCTGGCAACTTTGCAAAATAATAAACATAGCCTGAACTTTTGAGTTGCAAAGTAACTGTTAACTGCTGAATGTCAATCTATCAATATAAAGGCATTCATCGTACTTACCTCCCAGTATTTTTTCATGCTTGTATTTCCTACCTCTTTCAAGAAATGATGGTCAAACATGTGAGAAAAAGGTCCGTGTCCTGAAAACAAAATTTTGACATTAAAATGTGGTAAAGTCCATAAGGTAACTCAAAAGCCACTTTGCTTTCAACGTTTTTGATTTGATCCATTGTAGCTATCTAGTTTAAGACATTTCTTACTGACTTTGGATTTTGTCACAACAACTATAGTTGAAAATTTCCTTAAATAAAAGCAAACCTAAATCATGTTACAACAAACCTAAATCATGACACAGTCCAGCTAACTCAACACATAAAACATCTTTTTCATCGATATTCAACTCTGGCTGTGTGGACTGTAAGTGTCGAACGAGCTCTCCAGCTAGATGACTAGCCCTTTAAAAGAAAATTGGAACAATTTCGAAACATCTCAGCTTTGAACGTTTAAAGGTAAAAAAAACACGATGTTTTACAACCTAATTTGCAGAGTTTAGATTGACCAATATTTTGCTGAAACTACTGTACAGTGTACAGGATTATGAAAATCTTCCTGGTATAGGCTATATAGGCTTTTCATGCAAATTTATTGTAACGATTCAAAGTAATGCATCTTTAATAAAAAAAAAACACTGCATTGATGTAACCGACAAAACTTAAAACCGACGATGGCTATCATCAATTCATCATGGTGTAAACTATATATCCACTCTGAGATGTGTGATTGCAAAAACTACTTTTTTAATGGCAAAAAACAATATACCACAGAGTAAATAAATAATTTAAACTAGCTACCCAATGGAATGTTCAAATCTGTTATGAGAGGCTCCTGGGTAAAGAAAGTAATTCCCTCCAAGTTGTTTGATGTTTTTGAGTCTTTGAAATTGAGGGGTGTTGATGAACTGCACCAACAAAGGATGGAGCTCTATATGTTTATGAATCGGGTCGTTGAAGCACTGGAGCAAAAGTAACATTATTTTTTATGTATTTCATATCACATTACATTTCACATTATACTTCATATCAAAGTAATTTAGATGATAAATAATTCAATGTCTTTAAGTTCAAGTTTGATGTGGTAATTATAGTCAACAGCTACCATGAACCAATATATATGAAAACAAGTCTGATAAAGTTTGCTTATCTCACTGACAAATAATCCGTCTTACTTTTTTCTTTGCTGGAGGTTCTCCCATTGCATTAATTTCCAATCGTTTGTTTTCAGGCTTGTTGTAAAAACGAAAAAAATCTTTTTAATTATTTTGCAATTGCAGAACGAACGGAAAACAGTTAGCCTTACATAACTTTTTTTCCTTCTGGAAAATATATATTTTGGTTATACCTGCGTGTGTGATCACACCTTTTCGGCTTTTTGGTTTTACGGCTTTTTGGCCTCCTCAGTGCAATAGGTACATTGGGTACATTGGCCACCGAGATTTATACTTTCCTGTGACGTTTACCCATTTCGGAACCTAAGTTCCAAAAATAGTACTACCATCAACCTTGCTAAAGTGCTCAAATTGCAAGCAGTGAGCTTTGCTCAATGCACAGCAAGGTGCCTCCAGTAACGTGCTCAATCGTCATAAGCCAATAGCGTCCATAACTGCAGACAGTGGCACACCGTTTCGGCCTTCCGAATCAAAAACAAAACCACGCTAGTAATGCGTTAGAAAGGGAAGCTTTTGTTTGGTAATTCTATCTGATCAACAAGTAATCAAAAGATTAAAAATCTGTCCACTTTTTGCCGCGCTTCACTTCCTATCTTGGCTGTTCCTATGTACAAATTTTATTTATGATATTCATGTTTATTAATCGTACCAGTTGTAGTTCATCATACCCGCTCCAATATAGTTCACGTCATGAAACGTCTAATTTGTAAACATAGAAAGGGCAAGATCAAGCGGCGACGGTTCGACTCTCGTGCAATGCGCTTGGGCAACGCATATCAAGGACTGCTCTACTGTATATTCCGCTGCACCCAGTGATAAGAAAAGTTTAGAGTTCAAAACAGTTCACAATAACACTTCAACAATCGGAAACTTCACTCTGTCAATCGCAGTGATCGGGTGTGCGTCAGTGGTTCAAAGTCTCTACAAGTATGTGAAACTGCCATGATCAGGCTCTCAAAGAAGCTTTTGTCAGTCCGAGGATAAAAATCCTCGGACCAAAAACAATATTATGGTTTCTTTCATTTTCATCGCACAGCGTCTCCGTTGTGATAGTAACAACTTTACAATTTCCATTTCATGTTTGTGTTGGTAGTTGCATCAACGATTTGTAATAAGATGGGCTTTTAATCTTTCTTAGTTAAAAAATAAATCTGTGATATTTTGAAGTCTTTTTGGATCAAACTGATTTTTGGTTGACCTTGGTCTATTGCAAAGTTTTACTGAATGATGGACAGACAAAACAAAATAACTTTAGTGGGTTCAACATGTTTTATTGCAAAAAGATATAACATGATTAAAAAACCAACTCGAACGTTTTCGACATGTACTGTAATGTCTTCATCAGAGATTACTTAAATTTGCAATATACAAAAAATGAAAATTATAAGATAAATCTGACTATGCACTATAACTGCAGCGACACTCCGGACTGAAAAGCACAAACTGAACAAGTGATACAAGAATGATAACGAGTAAATTATACGGCGGAAACAGACCACATGAGGTGTAGGCTACAGGCATGTGACAAACAATTAGAACACACACAAAAGGAACGATGAGCCACAGCCGAATACCTGCCTGTTGCTTTATTGAATGACAAATTAACGCGTCAAGGCATTTGGAATGACGCATTTATTGAGAGTTCTTTATTCATACCGTTTTTTTGTTTGTTTTTACTGTACCGAAATGAAAAAAGGTGCATTTTTATCATGGAACAACCTTCCTTCAGTTTTGCTACATCTTTAAAAGCCTGAATAAAAAAGTTAAACACAAGCAATCCCTGTTTTAGGCATCCCATATTTTTTCTTGCAACCCTCTACGTTAGGGTGGATCGAAAAATCGTTTTTATAAAATTTTTATTAGCTTGGGGTTGGAAAACTTGCCAATTACTACTAAAACTAATTGTGCAAAATTAGAATGTAATCTGACCAGAGCTTGATCTGCCACCAGCCCCTTGAAAATTTACCATTGGGCCATTCCGTGTCAATTCGCACAGTCAAGAAATTCAACTCAAATTTTGGGATGGACGACAAGTGGCTCCTCGTGCCCCATCCTGTGAGTAACATCTGCACCCAAGCAGATGCCAAACGAAACTTGTCAACCAAGAGCCTCCACCCGGACGGCACTGATGCAAGGGGCAATGGACAAGTTCAGACGCCCCACCATTCTGCAGCTCAAAATAGAAGGCTACACAACAAGCAAGATCAAAGTTGTGGAGCAGCTTGCCCATACCAACCGGGCACTCGTCATCCTCCTCCAAGAGACCCACTGCACCTCTGCAGATAGGCTAGCTATTCCCAACTACACGCTAGCCGGGTCTACCTTAAGCAGGAAGCACGGCATCGCCACGTTTGTGCATGAGAGCCTGAAGTGGACCTTTGTCGACCAATCTCCAACTGATGCCGAGATTGAGTGGGTGTGCATTTGTATCTCAGACTACAACATCGTCAGCATCTACAAGCCCCCACCCTCGCGATTGTTGCCACTATCCCTCCCAACGTTCCCCTCCCCCAGTCTCTATGCTGGCGATTTCAACTGACAGCACATCGACTGGGGCTACAGAAACACAAGCAGAGACGGAGAATTGCTGGCTGACTGGGCCTCTACAAACCATCTTGCCCTTCCTATTTAATCCAAAGGAACCAGCCAGTTTCCAATCTGGCCGCTGGGGAACAGGGACAAACCCTGACTTGGCCTTCGCGAGTGTCGACAGCTCTCTTCCAGACAGACGTGTGCTTGAGAAGTTTCCAACACCGGCCGTCCCTCATCATCGCCCCAAAACTTGTAGCTCCTGTCCCAAGTTCACCGGTGAAGCAATGGAACTTCAAAAAAGCCGATTGGAATCAATACAGCCTCCTGACCAACGAGTCTGCTGCAAAGTTACCATCGACTGAAACATACAACGCAGAAGAGGCATACCAGGACTTCTGCAATGCCATAATAACTGCGGCAAAGGCCACGATACCACGTGGCCATCGAACCAGCTATACACCATGCTGGGACTCTGAGTGTGAAGCTCTCTATCGCTCCTACCTAGGCGCCACATGTGGTGCTGCTTGTAACACCGCCGCCACCAGACTACTTGAGCGGCTGGATACAAAGAAGCTTGAGCGATGGAACGAAGCTATCCAAACCATCGATTTTTCACACTCAAGCCGCAAAGTATGGAGCATCATCAACAACCTCACTGGGCGCTCAGCAAACTCCCCTCGTCAGTGCCCGGTTTCTGCTAATGCCATCGCTTCCCAGCTAGTGCAGAATGGGGTCTACAAGACAAATAACCGCAAGGCATCCCGCCTTGTTGCCAAGGAAGTATCTGCCCTGTGGCGAGTGGAAACATCACAAGAAGAAAAACTCTCTGGAGACTTCACTCCAGAGGAATTCGTCACCGCCCTCCGCCTAGTGAAACCACACAAGTCTCCAGGACCGGATAAGATCTGCCCTGAGCTTGTGCTCCATGCTGGTCATGCCCTAAAGTCCTGGTTATGTAGATTCCTCTCTTCCTGCCTGCACCACCTCACAATCCCAAAAATCTGGAGAAGAGCTTTAGTAGTTGCGATCCCTAAGCCTCACAACCCAACAGAGGACCCAAGGAGATATCGTCCGATATCCCTCCTCTGTGTTCCTTTCAAGATCCTCGAAAGACTGATCTATGCCCGCGTCAACCCAATCATCGACCCGCTCCTTCCAAAAGAGCAAGCTGGGTTTCGGCGCGGAAAATCCACCGTAGATCAGGTCACACTCTTAACTCAAGACATCGAGGATTGCTTTGAGACAAAAAAGAAGGCCGGCGCTGTCTTTCTAGATCTCACAGATGCCTATGACACCGTATGGCATCGCGGCCTTACTTGCATGCTGCTTCGCCTGCTTCCTGACCGGCACATGGTTCGTATGATTATGGAACTCGTCAGGAATCGAAGCTTCACCCTCACCACTGGTAGCTCACGGCGAAGCAGACTGAGACGCCTGAAAAACGGCGTCCCACAGGCATCGGTCCTGGCTCCACTTCTTTTCAATGTCTACACCCACGACCTGCCAACTACGGTCTCCGCAAAATACGCTTATGCGGACGACCTGGCAATTCTCCACTCCACAAAGTCGTGGGAAAATCGAAAAGAAACCTTGAGCCAGGACATGAAAACTCTCTCAGCTTATCTCCAGAACTGGCGACTGAAACTCAGCAAAACCAAAACTGTGGCAGCAGCTTTCCACCTCCACAATCGGGAAGCTGATCGTGAGCTACACGTCCAGAACAACGGAAAATCTCTGTCCTTCTGCCCCGAACCAAGATACCTTGGGGTAACACTGGACAGATCGCTCACATATCGCCACCATTTGGTGTCACTGCGCAAGAAACTCACATCCGGCACTGCGCTACTCAAGCGCCTGGCAGGCTCTAGCTGGGGAGCGAGGGCTGATACTTTGCGTATAGCAGCCTTAGCCCTTGTCTCCTTTTCAGCAGAGTACTGTGCACTTGTTTGGTGCTGCAGTGCTCACTGCCACAACATCGACACTGCCATAAACAGCGCCCTGCGCACAGTGGCCGGATGCCTGCGTCCCACACCATTGGACAATCTTCCCATTCTCGCTGTCATCCAAACCGCTGAGCTTCGTCGTGAAGAAGCCACCCTGTCCCTCGGTCGACGGGCACTGAAACCTGACCACCTTCTCCACAACAAGATCTCTGCTCTCCCAAACGAGCACCCCCGTCGACTGAAATCAAGACACCCATTCGTGCCAGCCGCTCAACTTCTCATCAACGAAGCCGACGTACAAGACATGTCTGCGGCTACTTGGGCGGACCATAAATGGAATTCTGAATGGAAGTCAAGCGATTCGTTCATCCCCGACGCCGACACGCGCCCCATCGGCCTGACACTACCAAGACAGGCATGGGTGCGCCTCAACCGTATCCTTACGGGCGTCGGGCTTTTCCGCTCAACCATGCACCAATGGGGAATGGCCTCTTCCTCCTCCTGTGAATGTGGTGCCGAGGAACAGACCGCAGACCATATCATCAACGAATGTTCCATTTTCAAGCCACCTAACGGAGTGGAAGGTCTGCGTGTCATGGATGATGAAACCAAGACTGGCTGCTCTCTAGTAGCCTTTCAGTGTGGTCCGGGAACATCGTGAATCTAGGGTGGTAAAAGGATAGACCCTCGGCCCCAGAGGCTCACACGACGACGACGAAGAAATTCAACGTCTTCAATTTTACTTAAATTTTTCACACTTTTTTACTATCCTATATGATGAACACCTGCAAAATTTGAGTGAAATTTATTGAGAAACACGAGAGTTATAAAACATTTAGTTTGGGGGGGTCTGCCGAGGGACACATTTTTTTATTTTTGGCCATGTTTGAGGCCCTATTACTGCTTAAGTCAATTAGGTAAGAACCTAATTTTTTTACAGGTGATAGTACTTCGGCCAAGTATTGAAAAAACAACATCATTCATATTGTCACTTTAAAAAGTCAAAGGTCAAAGACATCCAAATGGACCGTTTCCAGCTCTCGGCTAAAATTTTCCAAAATTTTAAAACCTTGCCAAGACCCTATTTTTGATTGGTTTTGGCTGAAATTTAGTAGAAATGTTGTTTACAGGATTCTCTATGAAATTTCTGTGTAAATTTTCACTGGGGTCATGGGTAACCGGGATATTAAAAGGACCTCTGTTTGCTTTTTGTCATTTCGACCCATGTTTCACATTAAATACCTCCCAACTCCTTTAATATTTTGTACTGAAATTTTCTCAGTTTATAGTGCTTTAAATGATAGTGCTTTAAATAAGAAAATATTGACGTTTTTACGTCGTTGATTGCGTGAACCTTATTGCTGGCACCTACTGTATATTTGAAACAAAATTTCAATGAAAAAAACTTTGCGTCAACCAAATTTAAGTCTTCGTTACTTAAAAAAACATGTCCAAACGCAATGGCATTTACTAGTTCAAGCTATTAGCTGCGCCCTGCAAGTATATTGTTATGACAGCAAATCATATCTGCCTATAAAGTGTTGGGCAGTTTTAAAGTATTTCCAATTTTGGCTTATTGGATTTAGACACTAGTAACCTACAGTGCTCACAGTAGGTTGCATTCATACATTATTTGTTATCCAACAATAAGTCACTCTATCAGCCTGTGAAATCAATTTGCTTATTTATTTCCTTCTGCTATTTTAACTTAATTAGATAAAAAAAATAACTTAAGTTTAACTTATTTTATTACACAAAGGAATATAACATAATTAAAATGAATTTAAACCTTTTTGCTACACGCCGAAAACATTTGAGTTTATTTAATTTATTTTAATTATATCATATTCCTTTGTGTGATAAAATATGTTAAACCCGTAGAAGTTACTTTGTTTGTCTGTCTATGATTCAACAAAGCGAAGTCTCTACAAAACCTTTATTATAACTTGCTTGCTGTTTTCTACCGATATTAGTCTTATCTGAATTACAGGATACTACACGGAAGTTGAGAGAGACACCATGCTGAGTGTGAACACTACTGCAAAGGCAAACGTTTTCACAACTTTAATGGAAATTCTAGGCCCTCTAGGGTTATTAAACATGATAAAAGTCCATCACGGAAAAAAGGTTTAGCATTATTAACCAACTTGCTATCATTTGCATTTCGAATCCTTTGCAGTTGATTATCACGAGGTAGATTTGTGATTTCTGCTATTAGTTTGGTTTCTAGGTGATGAGACTTAAAACTTGGGCCAATGCTCTGTACGAATACGCAGTGATGAAATATGGTTGTCAAAAATATTACGAAATATTACCAAATTGTCAATGGTGTTGTGGGGTTACAAGACAGATTCAATTGCATGCTTTTGTGGCAACAAGCCCCAAACAGTATACTATCTTCTTGTGTGCCTTCAACTTAGCCTACTAGTCAATGCAACGAGTGGGACCTTTCAGCATACAGCACAACTATGCCACAAAAGATGCTTCAATTTGAGAAGCATCAATCAAATTTAAACATTTCAATAAAAGAAGACGCGTGCATTAACGCTTACATAATTTACTAAGAGTGGTAATTCAGCAACAAATTTTCTTGTCAAAAATTTTAACACCAGCAAGTACAAGCAATAGTGACTCGACGCGTCTTTGTAGCTAACCGGTTTTCGTTTTTTAAAAACAACATATGTCATGATGGTTTGTGTGACTTATCAGTCAGCATATATGGAAAATTTGAAACGACAGAATAAAGTATCAATCATTGCAATGTTTTCTAACCTGCACACAATAGCGGTTCCAGGGAGGAACGTAAGCCACAAAACCGAGAAACATCATTTCAATTTTATTTCGTTTGTTTCATAATTTTTTTGTTTGCATCCCTCGTTGAATTATATTTCATGATGTTCGGTCCTCAAATCTAGACATTTCTAAGAAAAATGCACTATATTTAAAGAGTACGCGATAGCGTTATCTTTTAGTGTCGGACCCCTTGTTCCGGTTACGGGCTATTACATTTTGATTCAAATGGTTTTGATTGGTCAAAAATTCCAATGACTATTTTGGGTGGTAGCGCTGCATTTGGGTCCACCATTATACATACAAACACACTACATAAGTAGCGCAGCTTACGTTAAGAGAAAACCACTTTTTGCTTGAGTTGTTTTTAAAGGCACACTAAATGAAATTTTCAAACGGGAATTAAGCATTAAAATGCGTAAACTGAACACTCAAGACTACATTTCATAAAAAATTACTGAAAAAAAAATTGTTTTCAATGGCGCTGGCAAGGCGCAAAGTCCAGTGTTTCCTTTATTTTTTATTTTTTGCAAAATAACCAAGAAGTGGAAAAACTGCTAGAGAATTACGTCACAAGCGACTCCAGTGGCATTATCAAAAGTGTTTTCCCGCGTTGGGTTGGAAAGTTCAAACGTGTTGTGTTCCAAGAATTTTCACATTGATTCAAGGCCTGGAAACGTTGAATCCATGTAAAAAATGCTAATTACTCCACGCCTTCTGAATTGCCTAACTGAATTTGTTTCACATGCCTTTGTGGAGTTTGCCTTCAAAAACTTTTTTTTTACATTTTCATTTTACATTGATTGAAGGCCTGAATACGTTGAATCTATGTAAAAGAGGCTGATTTACAGTTTGAAGAACAAGATCTGCCATTTGAAACTCACGCAGTAAAAACTCTTGCCCGATCAGCTGATTGTTAATCGTTTGTGACGTAGACTGTATGATCGCACGCTTCGCTGCTCAAGCCCATTCCGGTTTTGAAACCTCTGACAAAAGCACGCGCGCAATGGTGGTCAGACCGCAATGGGGCCAAAACATTTTTCAAAATCGTTTTATGGTAGCATGTTAAACACAAAGAACGTGGAAACTCGCCAAGTCAGGTTTTTCCTTTAGTATGACTTTAAGCCGTTGAGATAGTAATTTCTTGTATGGATTCCGGTTGTAGTAACCTGAGAATCGTCAAAGAGGTATAGTTTGATGGTTTATCTCTGAATAATAAAGACAAGCTAAAGAAATGGATTTCGGCAATGAAATTCAAAGACTCACCTATTAACAAGCACTGCCGTGTGTGCAACAATTATTTTCTGGCCAGCGATTACCAATGTGATCTACGAGCAGAGCTACAAAGTACCAAACCCAAACACCTGCCCAACCCTAAAGCTGTTCTTTCTATCTTTAGTTTTTTAAATTTTTAAAAGTCACTGCGAACGCAGTGCCCACAAAACTTGATCGACCTTGGTCCGCATGTCTAAGTACGAACGGGCGTTTGAGTAGCAAAGCAAGAAATGAAAAAGACGTTGAAACAGGCCAGTAGGACAGTAAAACATCAGTAGGGTATAGACAACTCGAAACACATACTTTTGATTCATATAAATCACTTGGTTGAAGCCAATTCCTGACCCTAAACCACCTACCCCTGCAGAACCTAAACTTTTTAGCCATGTAAAAGTCTCAAATGCTGAGCAAAAATCCCTAAGTTGTTGTCCATTTTCTTCCACTTTATTACTAAATAATCACTAAAAAAAATTAAATTTTACGCTTCAGGGCCCTTTAAGGTATTTTTTCAATGGTTTAAAAACACTAGCCCACATATACAGTAGGCTACTTTTTATACGAGGGTATACTTGCTATATGTGTCCAATGTCCATATTGTACAGTAGCTTACTTGATAAGTAATGCACGTATAATTGAATATCCATGAATCAACGTGTGTATGTGCGTATAGTGTAACCTAAATCAAATCACTTTTGAGCCTAAAAGCACTCAAAAAACGACTAAAATTTAATTAAACTTGTGAAATGTTTTTGGGGAGTAGGCCTAGCCTAAGCCCCATACTTTCTGCTAAACTATTTGCTTCTTTGACCATAGACAGATTAAACCAAGCAACCACACGGCATTTAACATCATACGTGAGAGTGAATATAAACTATAAACGACGAACGTTTTCGGCCATACTCAAGTTAGCCCTTCTCAAGTAACGAATTTCGTCTATCAAGCAAGATATATTTTATTCAAGAGTAAAACATATAAAGGTCTATTTGATAAATATTTAATTTTATACATTTCAGCGGGCTCCAGTAACAAAGTAGGCTCTGTTTGATAACATGCTGTTTAAGTAAACTTGCTGTCAATTGTTAAATAAAGTTGAGTTTAAAGTTAGGTTGTTCGTAGGGATAGGTATTGCAAAATACCTGAAGTGGCACAGTTTGTTAGCTTTTGCTTTTTGTTCTGTAAACTGCCCAGTCTGAAATGCGCATGCGAAGTTCGATACCGAGCATATCAATGATAATTTATATGTTGCTTTTTTGAGGGATCACATTTCAAATAAATATGTTTTAGCTAAAGTCTAACACCGGCAAACAAAACACACAGGCGCTTACTGTATGAACACATTTAACAAAACATTGCACTTTCACACCGTAAGATCATGTTCCGTCACATGCGTATCCAGGACGAAAGCAAAAGTAAACTGCCATGCTACGTCAGCGATATTGGCCAGTGAGCTAATGAAGAAAATAGCTTTTGTAATTTGAACGCAGTTACTTTGTTTCACAATCGTCAATGCCGTCTAAAGAGCGATATGGCTTCCAAGACAAATCAATATATATATACTTATCTTCTGTTTCAGACTACCTATTAGGCTAATTACAAGTTAGATGAACTCAATCAATCTTTAGAAACATAGTCATGTGTAATACGGAATTAAGGTACTAGCCTAGGCAATTAAGCGTCATGTAATTTTGCCTTTCCTCTGCCCTTTTTTCGATTTTTGTGTTTGTACTGTAGATCAGATCTGTCATTTCAATTTCTGAAAAACATCAGTCAGGTGGTTACTTGAAAAGGGCTAACATGAGTATGGCCGAAAACGTTCGTAATTTTTAGTTTATTTTCATGTATTATGTTAACCCATTAAAAGCCGCCACAAGTTCCCGTTGCTCTTTTTAGGAAATATTTCAGCCACAAAGTTGTATTGTCATAACTTTTGAATTAGTTTAAAAAAATTTGATGATTTTTACTTTTTTGATGCATTTTTTTGTTTGCCTTTTAAAAGGACACCGGCCACATAGTCAAATGTAAATCTCGCGATACCTTAACATAAGAAGGTGTTTGTTTCGGTAGAAATTTGTCAGATCTTACTTGAAGGACGTTTCAAAGTTATTGTATGAACATATTATATTCACGGTAACCATCGGCGTAGCTAGTGGGGGGGTGTCCCCCCCAGTGGGCAGTCTCCCCCTCGGTCGTAAGCTTGTGGCAGTAGAATATTTTTAAACGTAAACGAAAAAGCATAGTCAAAATCTTTTTTGATATGGATTTGGCTCGTATTCTAATTGCTGGTTCCTACTTCACGCGTTCAGGGGTGTAAAATCATGGTCCACCGCGGGCGGCACAAACCATAGCGATACGCCACTGACAGTCGTCGGCTCCAGCTCGTGTCTGAGCATTGGTTTCGTCATCAAATCGAATTTGGCTTTGGATGGTGATGTCATATATGGCTTTGGAGGCCAGTGTATGATGGAAAAGACGTGGGCAAAAGTCACATTGTATGAGGGGTAAGGATTGTATGGAGGGAGGGACGTGGTAGTTTTAACTTTTCTAGTGTTCGTTTTTCTTGGGCTTTTTGTATCCTTTTTTTCGAAAATTTCCGTGCCTTCCTTAGATCTTTTTCTGCAGAGTAATCTGTCACTAGCAAGGTTTTCCCATGAATCCAGATCAATGTTTGCATGGTTGAGGGAGACTTTCAGCTAATCTTTGTATCTCATTTTTGGTCTTCTGGAGGGGGGTTTCCTGTCTCTAGTTGTCCCTCCTCGTTGTTCCTTCTCATGACATGTCCTGTCCAGCGAAGGCAGTGTTGCAATATGGTGACTTCTGAACTGGGTAACCTAGCGCGATCAAGGATTGCATCTTTGGTGAGACAATCTTCCCAACGAGTGCCTAGCATTTGACCCAGTTTCCTCTGCTGAAAATTTTCAAGACTTTTGATGTAACGGCGGTATAATGTCCAGGTTTCACAAGCATAGAGAAGAGTGGATAGAACGACTGCCCGGAGGACCATAATTTTTGTGCGGATAAATATAGCATGGTTGTTGAAAACACGATGGTTAAGTCTTCCATAGGCATAATGTGCTGCTTTTACACGATGTTCAATATTCTTTGACAGTGTTATAAACAACCAAAAAAATGTGGCCATGTGGCCGGTGTCCTTTTAAAAGGCAACAATAAATATAAAGCAAAATAAACAAATAAAAGAAGCAAAACCTTACACAAATTAGAGTGTAGTAGGAAGCACAATATTACAGAGTGTCAAACTATCAAGAAACATAATTCATATCTATTACCAATAGGCAATAAAACATACATGTTCCTCCTCACTTCACTTTATCGGGCTCTTCTCATTTTTCAACAATTTTCAAACTTTCACAAAATTCAGAAAAAGTACGTTGTTTGCAAATATTTATCAACACCTTCCAAAACAGACCCTAAACAACTACTAGCAAGTCCAAAATGATTCAATCAAAATAAGATGATGCAATACTGATGCATTCAAAACGATGTCCTTTTAAAAGGACACCGGCCATGAATGGGTTATGTCGTCTGGTTGTTACGTTTTATTTGTTTATGGTTAAAAATAATCACCTCTCTACCAAAATTAAATTCTATAAACCATTTTAACCTTCGTGTTCATGATATTTGGACATTTTTTTCTGCATGAAAAACTCTTGGAAACACCTCGCATGTCAGAAATGTGTAACTTGAACTCAAAGAACAACTTGCCACTATTAATCTGGTTGTGTGTTTACATTTTTAACCTATCAATGTAAAACTGGTTCATAACCTAGTTTTGAAGCACGGTGAGCTCGAAAACTGTTCGTAGTGGCAACAAAAGGCTGAAAGTTTATTATTAACATTCAGGCGATATATAAAACATTCGATCCAATAAGAGATACAATAAAGCAGTGACGTAGCTAGAAAGACAATTTTAAAGGGGCAAAAGCAACTATTGAGTAGAGCTAACGTCATTCAACATGAATTGTAATGTAATGATATTAAAACGTATAATCGAATTAAAACATTTTTTAGGGGCAAAATAAAAATTTTTGGGTGATTGCCCTCAAGAGCCACTGTGGCTACTTCCCTGCAATGAAGTTCAGCGTTTTCGCTTGGAAAGCAGAGTCATCTGACAATAGCATGAAATTAAGCAATGTAATTTTGTAAAGCTGACCTGGTGGAGGATGAAAAGTGATTTAGGTCTATAATGGGTTGGGCAGTTACGCGTAGTAATACACAAATGAACAGTTGCGTGTGATTTGACTCAAATGTTATATGCCATATCAGGGGCTTTTGAAATGATGATTTTGGCCGGTTACTCATGAGATCCTCAGCCCCCAAATCAAGACAATTCTAAGACAAACACACTATATCAAAAAATGCGCGTGACTTCTTTAAGCTTCCAAGCCTCTTGGAAATGTTACCCCGCCCTCCCCTAAAATCATCCATGGCCAGTGTACAAAAGCACCCCTTTGACCCTCTGACAAAATGTCCGCCGTTAGCTCAGTGGTTGCGCGCTCCACTCAAGATCAAGCCGCGCTGGTTCGGCTCTCAGGGTATGCGCTTGAGCAACGCACGTTAAGGACTGCACTCCATTCAGCGGCACCTAGTGAATGGAACAATTCCCCAGTAACAGCACTTCAACAATCGGAAAACTTCACTCTGCCAATCTCGGTAACCGGCCCTGCGTCAAGAGCCTCTAACAAGAAATGCGAAACTACCAGGAATAATCTATCAAGGTTCTTTGAGTCCGAGGATAAAGATTCAAAACCAAACTACCAACAAAGCTACTGTGCCTAGATCAGATGAGACGGAGACACAAAATAGTTAGACATGGAACCGAGCATTTGAAAAATTAAAACCACAATGTTGGTGTTGTGTTGTGATGTTGGATTTGGTATGAAACATCGTTCTATATCTATTCCAACATAATGAAAACACATGAAATCGATAAATTGATCAGTAACAATGGCATTAATTTTACAGTTTGACGATCACAAAAATGTGGCAGTAACACGAAGCTTAAATTAAGTTTGATTATGAAACGTCAAAACCGTTGGCAGGAACTGAAGTTCATTTCGTAAAAAAGACGACAACGGAAATATTGAAGCCAAATCTATCAAGTTTGCAATAACGTAATAGACCGAACAATATAAATGACCATGCACATTGCATAGTTGCACATTGAGATCAAGTGTTCGATTTAAACAGAAAAAATATAACTCGATTGTGGAATCTACGGAACAAGCGAGATTATTACATATACACACTAAATTATCCAACTGGCTGATAAAAAGAAAAAACAACAGTGTGAAAATACATTGAAGCTCATTTCTTTACTTTTCATGATAGCCTACGAGTGGGGAAAAAACTCAAAGCATTTTAACAGCTTTTTACTCAGCCTGGAGAGAAATTTAATGGCTAAGCATAAACCTACAGTACTGTAGAAACAGCTCGTTCTATTTCAACTGCAATGCTCAGCAACGCACTGTGAAAGTATAGGCTTACTGCGTTCCATTCGAAAGGTTCGCCCGATAGCGTTAGCTGGTTAACCTTTGTCAGACTGCATATTTTTACACCGCTAACAGGCGGCATGGGTACAATTGTACCCACGTACATTTTCCATTGAAATTTCCAAGTTAGTTATATTTTTTGTACGGTATGCCGTATT
The DNA here is from genome assembly GCF_918807975.1 of Aplidium turbinatum. Taxonomy (NCBI): domain Eukaryota; kingdom Metazoa; phylum Chordata; class Ascidiacea; order Aplousobranchia; family Polyclinidae; genus Aplidium; species Aplidium turbinatum. The sequence goes on from NC_137472.1 coordinate 56,560,209, forward strand.
TATTGGTCAGAGCGTTTAAATACTGTGCTCTAGGGAAGTATAGCACGTGTTGCTGCACCAGTTCTCTCTCCATTCCCCTTTTATTTTTATCATCCTTTCTGCCCCTGCGATCAGCTATCGTCATCCCAGTCGTTCCACTTCGTTTCCTCTCCCTTCGTCTCTTGCCTTAGATAAGACAAGGCACGTGCAGTATTAGAGTTTTTGATTATATTTGAGTAGGACTAGTAGGAATTGGTAAGTTTTCTGCCGGAATTGGTTAGGTGTAAACTGTAGATTGAAAATTGGTTGTACTGTAGGCTATAAGTTTTGGAAGGTTGGTGAAGAAATCATGAGTGATGGTGATGCTGAATCTAGCATTTACGATAATCGAAGAACACGACGATTGAGGTCAGTATCATTTTGTGTCCAGCTTATAGCCTACTTTTGTAGTACCGGTATTTCACAAAGAAACATTATACACATTTATTTACTTTTTTGCTGCCTTTCAGATATACGGCCGATGAAATGAGGCGTATGATTGAAGAATCTGATTCTGAATATGAGGAAGGCGCATATGTTGCATCTGACGATGAAAACTACATACCAGAAGCAGATGATGGCATTGAAGAAACGTCCGACATTGAAGAAGAAATGGTGGTAGAACAGGAAGAAGAATACGACTCAGACGAGAGTGTTGAAGATGTCCCTGCCATGTCTCAACATGTTGATAGCATTTGGATTGCTAAGGATGAAACCGAATGGCATAGAGATCCGCTGCCAACTGCCCAAACAAGATCTCGTAACATCCTACGACAAAGAGGTGGGCCTGCAGCAACCAGCAATCTATTTACAGAAAAAGAGCTGTTCAAATCCATCATGAGTCCAGAGATGTGTGACATCATACTAAGAGAAACAAATCGAAAGGCTAGAAGAGTTTATGAAGCTTTCAACAACAATCTCGCAGAAAGATTTCGAAATGCTTCTGAACGGCCACCACTAAGAACATTCGAGCCCTTTAAGTTGAGCTCAGTGCATTTATTGGCATCCTTATTGCTGCTGGTGTACACAGGAATAACAAAGAGAATCTGGAAGATATGTGGAAAGTAGATGCTTTGCCTCTTATACGTGCAGCTATGTCTCGTGACCGCTTCAAGTTGATGCTCAGATTTATCAGATTTGACAACGATAATACACGTGCAGAGCGTGTGCAAACAGATAAAGCTGCACCAATACGAGATCTGTAGCTAATGCTGAATAAAAATTTGGAGAGAGCCTACAAGCCACATGAATGTATCACGATAGATGAACAATTGTTTCCATTTCGAGGACATACCAAATTCACACAGTATATACCATCTAAACCAGCTAAATATGGTATCAAGGTTTTCTGGGCTTGTGATGCATCAAACGCCTACCCGCTGCATGGTCAGCTTTATACTGGAAAACCAATAGATGGTCCCCGACAAACAAATGTTGGTGAGCGAACAGTTTTGGACCTGGTCTGTTTGTATAAAGGCTCTGGAAGAAATGTCACCACCGATAATTTCTTCACAGGTATGCAGCTAGCTAAAGTATTGAACACCTGGGACATGACTTTAGTTGGAACAGTCAGAAAAAACAAGAGGTTTTTGCCAAGCAACATGCAGCCTGGCAAGGAAAGAGCACTTCACTCGACCAATTTCGCCTACCATCGAGATGCAACAGTCTGTTCATATGTGCCAAAGAAAAACAGATCAGTTGTGCTTCTATCATCCACGCACATGACCGGAGAAGTCGAAGCAACACAATCAAGCAAACCAGAGATCATCACGTACTATAATAAAACCAAAGGGGGGGTGGACACAATGGACAAAATGCTGGGTGAATACACAGTAAAACGACGGACACTGCGTTGGCCTTTGGCGTTTTTCTATAACATGATCGACGTCACTGGCTTAGCGTCGTTTATCATCTACAGGGAACACAAGCCAGTGTTTAGGAAGAAGGACCAACGGAGAAAGTTCCTGAAAGATCTTGCGAAACAGCTATGTGTGCCTTCAGTGGAAGCTCGCACTACCAACCGCATGATGATGAGAAACCGCTTCCTTCGAGCTGCTGTGGAAATGGTTCTAGGACGGCCCATTGCGACACCGCCAGAAGGGGCAGAAGCTAACCCCAAAGAACCCCATGGAAATCGAGGAGCTACACCGATTGTTGGCAGTTGCTATGTCTGCAGAGATCAGAAACAAAAACGACGTAAAACCAGGAAAGGCTGCGTGGCTTGCGTTCAGCCTGTGTGCGACGAACACTCCATAACAAAAACAAAGTGTATTACTTGTGACACTGACTAAACCCATCTCGACTAAGTTTTCTTTCATATTTCTGTGTCAAATAAATCATTTCTGTACTCTGTTTCATTCAACATTCAAAAAATTGTCTTTGTGTTATGTATTCTGGCATTATTTAGATACACAATGTGCAAGGGTACAATTGTACCCATACCGCCTGTTAAGGGTGTAAAAACAACTCGACCCTAAATCTCGGTAACGTGTAAAGATTTTTTGCCGACATTTAGTCTGCATAATCTAACACAGAAATGTAGAGATGTCAGGAAGTTTCAGGTCTCTCGGGTTTCTAGAAAAAAGACTGTCGTATTTTAAAATTGGAATGGGTACAATTGTACCCATGCAGCCGGACGAAGGTTAAACGCATGACTTGGGAGCACTTTTCAGCCAAGGTTGTTCTGTGCTGCAAACCACAAGCATACTTTCAAGATATTTTCTTCAGCATTTTGATGTGTGATCACCAATTGTTTTGATTAACCACAAAAAGCACGTTAAAACATAGAATGTAGGGGAGAGTGGGGTTAGTTGGAAGGCGGGGTTAGTTGAAAAGTGGTCATTTTTTTAACTCTCGATAACTTTTTTAAATATTTACTGCCAACATGTAAAGTAGTTTATAAAAACACATAATCCATGTTAGTTTCGATTTGTTGAGTCAAGGTATACCTGTTTGGCTGACAATTTTCTATTTTCTTACTTTCGAAGTAAAATTTTTGGCGTATTGAAAAACATCTTATGCGTCGATATCGTTAAAGATAGGCAGAAGTTTTTTGGTGTGTGTCAGCTGTAGGTGTTCTACAACACTAAGAAATAAACAAATTTTAGTCCAACGCACCATACTTCAATATTTTAGGAAAATAGTTTGTCATATGCTAATGTGGCTAGTTGGAAAATAGTGGGTGGGGTTAGTTGGACAATGTTTTGATAACGGTATGACTATGTAGTATGATACGAGTATATCGTCGTGGTATGATAATAAGTAGTATAAGCTCCAATGTACTTGTTTTAAGCAGACATACATTGTAAAATTTTAATTTGAATAACTTGGAAAGTGCTATATATGCGGCATCACAAGTTTTAACAATGCGTTTATTAAAAAATGTTTTTACGATGATTTGATGTAGAATTCATTGCATTTTGATTTTAAAGCAAGTTAACATATTTGCTTACAACCCCATGTAAATGTTTATTGGTTGAAAAAATAGTATCCAGTTCATTGGTGGGCATTAAACTGACGTTTTTCAACTAACCCCAGGCATGGGGTTAGTTGAAAAATCAATTGTATGTTTGTTTATTTTAAATTTTTATTAAAAGCTCAATTGACTCAATACTTATTTTTGGTTGTATGATAGAGGACACCATAGGTGATAATTTAAGCCGCTTTAAGTTGTCAGGTTATGCACCAATTGTTTTAAATTTTACTTTAAAAAAAAATCTTTCCGACTAGCCCCACTCTCCCCTACATTTTCAATCGCAATTTTTAAGTAAATGCGTTTAGCGTGAGTAATGGGTTTATATCCAATGATTTAAAACCTCACAAGTTTTATTTACCAGTTTCATAATAAGAAAAAACTAATTGCAAAGATGCGGAAAAGTATAGTTGTAAAATTGCTGCAAACAAACGGCAGTATATGCATTAATTTCTATTATTCACATGTCAGTAAGCTGTGTTTTCAATCTTTATTTTAGTGGTATCTACTATTATACTTTATAAATTTAAAGTATATACCTACAGCACTTGACACCATCCAAATAATAAGACAAAAAATAAGGACACCAGAACTTTGTGACGAAGTTTTGGGTCGAAATGTTCCCAGCCTTTTCTTGCAGCGTGGACAATAGTGCCCCACTTCTTTCATACTGTCAAACAGAAACGGTAACCAACAACAAATTAGGCTGAAACAACACAACAAACAACACCAATAATAAGCATCTGGTTTATAATTACTTTTTGTCACTGTGGAAACAACATCGTTACACTTGAAACAAAACACTCCATCGGCTGAAAACTTTGTGAAGGAAACAACTTCGGGTTGTGCTGTAACCACGACACCATGAACTATGACTGCTGATGTTGGGTTAAGCGCCATCAGTTGTGCTTGCTCTGTTGGAATATGAACTTTGAAATTAGTTTCCGTGGAAGCATTGGGCTGCAAAAATGCTGTTTGAACGTCCGTCTGGTAATTTTCAGAAACATCAAGGATTCTGCATTGTTGTGGCATATTTGACGCCGATTCCACAAGTTTTGTCATGTTTCCAGGGTTCATTTTACTCAGCAGTGCAATTTAAAATTATTTTTAATTGTTTATTTTTTGAAACTGCAAAAAATTGATGAACCATTAAAAAAGAATTGAATCTTCTAGAATTGATGCATCATTAAAAAAAATACACTTACAAATCGTAAACGTTGCGCTTTGATCTTGTTGCAAGCTTCTGTTGCATTTAGAATAAAAAGGAAAGATTAGAAAAACAGGTTTGTGTATATTATATCCTACACCATCACATTTACTGCAGCATGTCTACTGAAGACGTCTATTTTCTTCTGCTTATAAATTTGAGTAAATCTCGTGCTCTGTTGTTCAGAAGACATTCCTGTGATATTCAATTTCACGATTTAGAAAATATGAGACTCAGTAATTAGTTAAAACCTGAATGAGGCAGTTTACTAAGCATTTAGTTCCACAAAATGATACGTTCTGGTGAAAACTAAGCCAAGTCATCAGTAGCCAAGTTATTGCTGATACCGTGTTTTTAAATTACAACTGAAACAATATATAGCAAAACTTGTTTTTTATAGTAAATTTTAAATTAAAAAAACGTTTATTTAATTGTATTCGTAGCTCTATAGTCTCAAATTATTGTTCAGTTAATGATTACCCCAGCTGGAAATTATCTAACCCGAAACGAACATCTGCACTGCGACAATAACATTACGAAACACTAAAACATAATATGTTGATTTTGAACATGTCTTATCTTAAATACATAAATCTAAAAGCCAAAAATCTATAATCGAAGTTTACCTACAATTAATTAGCAAAAATAAGAATGCTATTATTTTGTTTACCCATTCTTGAAAGCATCAATAGAAACATTGAACTCAACTCAATTAGCATGAATTCGAGGATTTTCATAAATTTTGCACAGTTTTAGACATAACGGTCTTCTTTGTGTGGACATTCTTCACCACTCCAAAGGTCTAGGGGCTCTGCCTTTTACCACCATTGAGCAGTGGCAGCAACTCGGTTTAATCTCTGGAGGTATGCCAAAAGTGTCGACATGTCCTGGTTTAGAATCCCTTCTAGTGTGTCCCAAACATTCGACAGATGTAGAATGGCCAAGTCATCGGCATAGGCGTACTTTGCTGACACCGTGTTTAGCGGTTCGTGGGTGTGGATGTTAAACAGAAAGGGAGCCAGGACAGATCCCTGGGAAACGCCATTTTTAAGGTGTCATAACCTGCTTAGTTTACCACTTCCGGTTGTGAGGGTAAAGCTTCTGTTGCAAACGTGCAACAAGGAGAAATATATTGAATATATTGTGTGTGCAACAAAGAGTAATATATTGAATATATTGTGTGTGCAACAAGGAGGAATATATTGAATATATTGTGTGTGCAACAAGGAGGAATATATTGCAGATCACACCGTCTTCAACGGTGCTATCCATCATGCACTAAATGGTGTGCGTGATCTACACGAACTGGATGACGAATCAATTTAATGTCTGCTCAACACCTGCCCCCAAACATCTAGGTCAAATCACCACCACTGCTCGAAGGTCGTAAAAAAGCTGAGCCCTCTACCCTTGAGGTGGAAAAGAAAAAATTATAAAGCGAAGAAGATACCAAACTAAAGTTGTTTTTCTGCTATCAAGATTTAAGAATCAGTTTAGTTTCAAAACTTGAGTTGTTTTGTCATGTCCTGCAACAGTGTATTCATAACACCACGGTATGGTTACATTACAGAAGACTAAGTTGCATCTTTACGTTTAAACCTACGCATTCAAAGATAGCAAAACAAAGCGTAGGCTATAGAAAACAACAGCTCTGTCTGCAAAGAGGATATCCGGTGAAGTATAGCCTACCTACATACAAATGAGTCAAAGAAGAGCGCTACCAATTACAAACAAAGCAGTTGTGCTGTTCTATTATATTTTCTCGTTTGTATGCTCTCTATACCACCGAGTGAGACAAATTCGAAATCTCAGTATCTGTGCAGTTAGCGAAACAATTCAGTTCCAGTAAAAGATTGCTTGTTGCTGCTGTTTTGATTATATTAACAGTTTTGTTTGTTTATTTTAATTTCCAAAGCAGGCCGTTTTAAGAGTTTACAAAATTGGCATCAATGGTTGTTTGATATATTATAGTCTCTATGGCTATTAGCCAGAGATGTACGTATACGCCGCAAATTCTACGCCGTAGACTTGCGGTGTAGACTTTTTGTTTACGCTAACGCTTACGGCTACATTTTTTTTTGATAGTTGTCGCTTGAGGCTACGCTGTAAAGTTTTCGCGGTTTTTAGCGTATAGCGTCAACGTATACTTTTCAATGTATTTTTTTCGCTAAAACACGCCAATACCTTCCAGCGCTGCAGTTGAAAGAATGTTTTCAATGGGCAAAGACATATCGAAACTAAAACGCAGCAAAACGTCAGATGAACACTTTCAGATGCTTGTGTTTCTTCGTGGAAATTCCAAATAAAACTTGTTTGTTTCGAGTGGTTTATACCGTGTGAATGTTTGGAACCTAGCAAACAAAATGAGTTTACGCTAGTGTATGCGCTGACGCCGCTAACTTTTTTTTTCAAGTTACGTTGACGCATACGGCGTATGGTTTTACGAACGTTTGCGTTTACGTTGACGGCGTCAATATTTTTTGTATACGCGTACATCACTGCTTTTAGCAGGGCGAATGTTGGTGGCTCATCAGTTTCCACGTTCAAGAGGGCAACTCCAACTGGCAATGAGATTTTAAAATATAAATTTTTAATTTGTTGTGGTCATATCTCTGCTGGGTGTTCTTCATGTTAATTGAGAAATTCTATTGTTATAAGTACTTTCGTTTTTACTAATTTTACTAATAACAATGAATCTACTATATAAATTGTGGAAATGAGTAAAAAATTAAAGAACAAACCAACGTTCAGCAAACGTTTCGAAAATTAAATTATTTTCATTTCCGATTCTGTACACGTGCTATATCAAAGGTATAATATAGAATATGAATCTATTCTATTCGATAGTATGCGTAACAAAAAAAAGGAAACTCCGAAGGAACAGCTGCAACAACTAGGCCTAATGCAGTTTTATTTTTTATTGTAAGATATTTTCTCTTCACTTTCTAAGTTTTGAAGTTCACGTGTTTACGAGTGATGATATATTGATAAATGCCCTTCTTTGACGGCATAGTAGCTTTCTCCTGGCGATTGATCAACCGCAATTGATGTACTGGAAAGTTGCTTAGCTTAAAACAATATAGAAAAAACACTTTATTTTGGAAAACATTTTTGGTGATTTCATATGCCCTTGCAAAACACGGTGCCTCCAAGTTTATTGTGACGTAACAATTTATTGAAATCATCGCCCCTTGGGATTGCCTACAGAAACAACATTCCATGATTTCATCGAAAATATTGTGTTCGATTTGTTGCTTCTTTATTATAATTTGGGAATTTCAAAACATGTAAAAATTTATCTTAAATAAGCGCACTTGTGCCTGAAATATTATCAGACAGTTTGTAGCCAACGTTGGGCAAAAGTTCTGTTCATCTGTGAACTTGGGTTGTTTTGTCAGCCAGTTCGAACTTATTTAGTAAGTCGAGATTTGTAGAATTCGGACAAGCAGGTTTAAAGAGATTGCTTCATGTGAGTACCGTACAAATTGATTGCTGATTTGTAAATTTAGCCTTTGCTATGTGTTAATAGTCTGACGTATCTAAGCTGAATATATCTATCACTATCAGTTTTGTACGCGCTGTGTTCACTTGTAAAAGAGCTTACTTAATGACACAGTTTTATTGCGCATTATCTACGTATCGTAACGCGTTATTTTCATTTGTTATAGCTGAATTGTAACCGCATTGGAATTCTGTGTAAAGAATTTCAGACTGTAGCTGTTGCCGAAATTCACCGGCTTACTTGGCAAAAATTGGTATGGACATTTTAATTATGTGAAATTTATTGCCGATTTAATGTATTGTTATTCATACTATCTGTCCGTAGAGCGCTAAAGGTCGACGCATATTCACGATGGATGTAGCAATGTAAAAACTCACATTAATCATTATTGCCTTGTAGTTTTAGGCAAATGCGTGATTTGTGCTTTTATGTTATTTCAGAAAACGACTTCTCTTGTCACTGTTCCTGTTCTGTTCACTCGGAATTGTGATTTGAGAGACTGTTGACAAAAACGTCAAGTATCATTGTAATTTCGCTCCAATTTAATAAACTATTTCCATATATATTCGACAACAGTCGGATTGCCTTTTGCGGTCGAGCCTAGTGATAGAGGATAATATCACATTTATCAAGCTGTCATAAACAGAAAAAAAGTTATGAAAACTTCTACAAATTACAAAAATGAAGGTTTGCGTTTATGTGATTTACAAATCCCTCAAACATTCCCTCAATTTCATACCACAGTAATTCTATTCTCCTCTTTTATTTGTTAATATATTCAAGATTTTACAATGTAGCATTTGTTTTGCTTTTACTTTTCAGTATGTTGATCATTTTCTGCCGCGTCTCTTTGGTGCTTAACAATAGGCTGCTTAACAATGGATCTGTTTAATTGCAAAATTTCACTGACACAATTATGTTTATAACACATTAAATCTAAAATAAAAATACCGTTATTTTCAAACAAGAACTACAAGTTATTTTGCTTGTTTTTTGTGAAGCGCTTTGTCCACTGCAGATATATATTGCTCTCTGCGCTTGACAAGTCAAAGAATTTCAATGCAGTCTTACTGATGCGTCGGCGAGTACCCATACCTACATTATCGAACTACTCTCAATGCATTCCATCAATATTAATTGGGCTAATGAACAGAAACACGATTCTTATCAAGGCTTTTACTATGATCCTACACGGAGTATCGAACAATGTTGGATTACACAGGGAAACAATTTTGATAATTTTTTTGTTGATTTGATTTTTCACTTAATTTAGCCAGATTTTGGTGTGCTGACTTCAAAACTGCTGTCAATTTTCTTCTATTACGTCACGTTTTGGTTCTGTATCATACACTCAAAATATACAAAGTTGAATTACTTTTCCGTACGTAGCCTCGGTGGTCAGGTGATTATTATTGGAACATCCAATGGACTCTAAAAGATTTACTTAGCTTCCGCATATTTTTTTTTTATCTATACTTGGTTCCAGGGCTAGCTATTCCGTAACGTTTATGTGATTTTTACCTCTGATTACTTGAGGAAAGTAGCAATTGTGTAAGTAAACTGTAAATAGTTTTTATCCATGCAAACTCAGATGCCTAAAGTAAAAAACACAAAAAACAAATGCAGTAGCCTAAGCTTGATAAAATTCATGCTCTTTACAACGATGTTAAATTAGAAATAGTCCATCATGCTAAATATCTAAGAGTAAGTATTGACCATCAACTTTCGTTTACCCCACATCGATGCTCTGAAATCGAAACTTGTTCGGTCCGTGGGCAATTCGTCTTAATTGAAATCTTTTATTCTTGTGAAAACCAGACTTCAGTTATATCACTCGTTTGTGCATCCCCATATACGCAATAACAATATGGGGATCTATTTTTAAAGAAGAAGATTTGAAAAAGAAAATGTTTGGCAAGCACTGATTTTTTGAAAACCAATTTATTGACTAACGGTGGTAAAGGTCCCTTTCAGCATAATTTGAAGGTGTCTTTTCTTGGAAATATTACAGCGTTTGAATATTGTTTGTTCATTGTTGCAATCATCCACCGAGAAGACCATTGTGACACATGGTAACATGTATCGTTACTTGTTTTTCCATTCATTGAACCTCATCTTGAATTCTTTCACTTTTTCTTTTGACTTGCAATATACTTCCAATTCAACATCCTGAAAATTAAAATAAACAACAATATTTTGATATTGGAATACGCCAAGAAATTTTATGAGTATGTTCTATAGGTTTTACAATTTTATTCAAAGTGGGGTGCAAAATAACGGGTGCACGAAGTAAAGAAGAGACCACAATATTATGAAATACACGATCGATAGGGAAAAAAATTACTGGTGCTATTGCATGGACTTGCTTTTAAAAAGTTCTTTTTTTAATTGTATTTTTTCAAACTGACTGCGCTATGCAGTTGATACCAATCACAACATACATGTAGCTTAAGAAGCTCAGGTTGCTTTTACCCTCTGTTACAGCGTCATTTAACAGAGTGTTAATATTGATTTAAGGTAAAAGTATGTTCAGAATGCGCAATTTTAAGATGTTGCTTTTACAATTTTGTAAGAGAGACCGCCCATTGGGTGCTACCCCTTCAACGGTTCATTGCCGGGCTCACTGGTATGTGCAATAACAATTATATACCCCACCCTCCAAAATGATTTGCTGGCTACGCCCCTGATGGAGCTTGCCGTTTAAGTTTCTTGGCCAGGTTAACATAAGACGCTTATTTTACCGAGGCAGATTGTGCCGTAAGCCGATATGTCATAGACCTTATACGTCTACTGTAGTAAACTTGTTATTCAAACTTGCAATAAAATGCTTTGGAAGCATATGGGAGACTTCTTCTCTTTTGATCCGTTTAGGTTTCACCTCTTCGTCTCCACTTTTGGAATAAAATACGTAATTTTCAACTGGATTTATACTTTGCATTCCATAATGAAAATATGCTTCCTGAAAATATATTTAAAACAATAATGAAAATAACTGAAAGTTTAAATCAAGCATGTAATCACTTTTTAATTGCTTACAATTCAAAACAATAACAGATGTACAGTGTTGGCATACAAACTAAGGCTTCTAACTTTATATTGTTTTTGTTTCCTGACTGGCAGAATATTTTGTCAGTTTGTATTGTCGCCATCCAATGTTTTGAAAATTTTGCAGCTGATTTCAGTTTACAGAAAGCCGAAATTGGGTCTCGAAAAATTAAAGTGTATAGGCCAGGGGTGGGCAAAGTTGTTCAAAGAAAGAGCCGCTCGCGGATAAACCATAAGCACCAGCGAACCGCAAAATCATTTGACATAACATAACAGCAATAAAAACACAATGATTGTTTATCCATATGAGTTTTGTACTTGACTCATTAATCTCTGAAAGTTTGGACGATAAGTTGTTAATGCTGTGCGAATTAATTCTTCATTTGTCAAGTGTTCATTTGTCAAGGTTACACGATGTTTTGATTTTACAAAGTTGTAAATTCTTGTAAAAATGAATAAGTAAGTTCTGGTAGGCTACTACTTCTAAGCTTCAACTAATCGCTGCTTACAGCGACTTTACTAAACTTCCAATTGTTGCTGACTGAACGCAAAATGAACCAGTAGAGGCACAATGTTGCTTTGCAAAGTCACAATTCCATTGTTTAACAATGGCTACAGTAAAAGAGAGACTCTTGTTTGATCTTTGTGTTGTACTCGCCGAAAATTAGATTTTGAAGACAGTGTAGGCTAAGTCACAAATTTTAATTTATACCAACCGATTTTTGCGCCCCTATCAATGTGGCGCCCATGGCTCGAGCCATACCTGCTATACCCTAGGTACGCCACTGCTTGGTTGACAGTCCGAGATAATATATTTATAAAGCATCATCTTAATTTTTTTGTGATATTACGATTCAATACAAGAGCCACAAGAAATATGTTGAAGAGCCGCATGCGGCTCGCGAGCCGCAGTTTGCCCACCGTTGGTATAGGCTCATTGTATGCTGCGTTATGTAATGTTTGTACAACATGAGCTACTTAATGCTGATTCTAGATTAAATTTATTTTATTTGCGGAAAAACTGACTAGAGTAAACAAATATTGTATTGAAGTCGCCATTTGTTTCTCACGCCAACACGATACTTCGATCAACAGTAATAATGATAATGAAATAGTAATATTATTGTCAAAGTTATTACAATCACCTCTAGCTACATGCTACTGGTTGTGATTAATTCTTTGCTGTACTTACTAGTCCTATACGGAATATCAAATTTTTCGGTATTCCCAAAACGAAAACTGTTTGTTAACTTGTAATCATACCAACGCGAGTACGGAATGCAAGCGTCTAATGCAATGGTTCCCAACCTTTTTGTTGCCACGAACCCCTTTAGACAAATTATTAATTCTGCGGACCCCTACCTAAATTTTGTCTGAAACTCAATTAACTTTGGTTGCACCGCATGCTTTCTATTACGTGATAAACAAGCCAACCTGATCTGACTGCAATCGACATGCGTTGTGGCAGATATAGTTTAAGGTCAATGTACACACTGTAGGCAGCAGCATAGATTTATTTTAATGCATACCGTACAGTTTATTCTCGCGGGCTTGAGCTTGACACATTTGCATTTAAAGAGAGAAATGAAAGTAAAAAGATCGCTTTTCGTTTTTTCTTCTTCTAAAATTCATCAAGGTAATCACGCACCCCCAATGCTGTCTCACGGACCCCCAAGGGGTCCGCGAACCCAAGGTTGAGAACCACTGACTCTAATGTGTCGAACAATATCGTCTTGTAAATGAACGCTAAACAACCAATGGATCGCGTTGTGCTTGCCTCTAACGGGAAAGCCCAATAGTCCTCCAAACCTTTGAAGATTTCTTTAAAGGAGTTGTTTTCTTCCTCCTGAATAAACAATATGCAAGTTTCAGAAATAAATTTTGATAATGTTAATACAAGTGAACGAAGGTATACCAAGGCTAGAGTACAGGCTACCCAAACAAGAAAATTCGTCATTTTTACATTGATTCAACGTCTGCGGACGTTGAATAAAGTGCAATGCTATCTGGCCAAAGAATTAAGATAGCTTAATTTCAACCGCATACATCAAAGGCGGTGGTGGGAGGAGCAAGCGGTGAGATGGCGCAACGGATAAGGCGTTGGCTTTCCAATTATGCACACCTGGTTCGACTCCCGGCTTTAGCTGCTTGTTGAAAACACCGCTCACCTCTACCCAGGGTGTAATAAATTGGGTGGGCGTAGTTGCTGAAGTAAAGGCGGCCGAGAGAAAAGAACTGGCCACCCTACTCTCCTTAGTGCCGAAGGCTTAGTACAATGAGAACCTTATCTTCTCATACCCGACACTTGAATCAAGTATGGGACCCCCCTTTACCTTTTACATCAAAGGGGCTGATCCAGCATGTTGCCTTATGGAGGAGGGAAGCTATTTCAACGCAATACAATGATGTGTAGCCTAGGTCTAAATTAATCCGTCCTGCAAATACACCATGAACATAGTTACTTTCTGTGTTTTAGGGAGCTATCCCCCACTTTCCCCCTTTTACTAGGTCTGCATATATTCATTATTACATTAATATGATACACAAAGGAACAAAGCTTTCATGATCTCCCTTAAAATAAAAAAAATAAACATATAATATTTTATTTGACATTTTAATATGCAAATGAAAAGTCTGAAATGAAAAGTCATAAATCAGGTATTTCACTTACTATCCACATATCAACCTTTGATTCTACAGCGCTAACGTCTTCAGTGTTCTCTTCTTCGGACACTTTGTCTTCAGGAACCTTTTTAGATCCGATGTAGACATAATAGTCGTGATCAAAAACTCTTCTTATCATTTCTCGAGCTTTTCTCCTTGCCTCTTTTTCGTCATCTGAAGCATCATTTGGGGCGCTTGAATAATACATTTGATGGATAATCTACAGTACAAAATCATGTTTTTCATTCAATTTAATTTTTGCTTGTCTTGTTTCATTGTATTGTATAATTCAATGCATTTACGTAAACAATAGATGTATTTTAACACCTGTAGATTTTGCTCCGAAAAATCCGACATTTATGGTGAGCTCTCAGACCGTCCGCGGCTCGGGTGACAAGGTTTGGACCACCCTCCTGGCCTCCTTTATTTCATTCTTGTAAGTGAAGAGTCCAGGTGCATAACGATCAAAATCCATTATTCGTGATTTTTAGATTTTACAATCTCCCGTTGTGTTAATATCGAAAGTTTTAATGTAGCGGCCTTTTATTGCGGCAAAACGATCAATATCTCTCAAAATAAGGCTTTAAAATGACAGGGCTCAGCCACGAAACGATCAATCTCAAACTTAATTTTCAGTTTACTCGAAAAGTTGGTTTTGGTAGTTTGATCGTTTTGCACCTGGACTCTTCAAGTGTTAAAGGGATACCCTATTCTATTTTCTTGTAGGCTATTGGTTATTATCAGAGTTAAGTTAAATTTGAAATTAAAACTTTCTCTACAACCATTTGAGGACCGTTGGTACATATGTGTACCATGAACTTTTTCCACGATGTCTAATCATTTTCTTGTAGTTATCAAAAAGTATTTTTCTTTAAACGTTTCTTAAATAGATAATCTATTTATAAATAATAAAAAATTGGAAATTGTATTTTGTTTTAGCTTTGCTTTAACTGGTTTTGTTTGGTGAATAGGTCAGGGTTTGAAGCAGTAAACTTTGAAAGATCAACAAGATAAGTAAAAAATAAAAAAAAATATATAATTTTGTTTTGGAAATTATGTGGAAATGAATGCCGCTTGCTTTTCAACGACATGCGTTCAGAATACTCAGAATTAAGTTTTTAAAGTCACTTTGTCAGTCTGAAGATAAGTATTTGTACTGCAAAGCAAACAAAGGTATCATAATATTACATTATCCGTGAGCTTTTCAAAAGCTTCCATGTCGTTCACAGACTCATCTATTGTCAATTCTTTTTCATCTTTACCCTTCAGCTTCATGTGGTTATTCACCAACACCATAGCATCAGATATCCTGTTATACA
Organism: Aplidium turbinatum; assembly: GCF_918807975.1. Classification (NCBI taxonomy): domain Eukaryota; kingdom Metazoa; phylum Chordata; class Ascidiacea; order Aplousobranchia; family Polyclinidae; genus Aplidium; species Aplidium turbinatum. The sequence continues at coordinate 56,575,436 of NC_137472.1, forward strand.
AATATGCTGAAAGTAATTCAATAAACAAGTTATGCTAGTCCTTCAGAGATAAATTAGAACTGTAGTGTAACTTTTTTATCCCCAATATATGTGTCTTTGAAAGTTGCATGATTATAAACAGCGAGCTTTTGATAAATTGCTTTTGAATGAAAAGTAGCTTTTTTAGGTAATATAGTTTGTTAACTACTATTCATTGGCTATACAGTAGAGTAATTTTCTTGCTTAAAGAGATAGCAAGAAGATTTTTGGGAAATATCATAGTTGTTAAATTCGTAAACAGTTTGCAGATGAGGCCGCTCCAAGCTATTGAGTCATAACAATATGTTTATTTGGACTTTTGGAATTGATTTATTGCGTAAAAATTTTGGAATGAATTTATCAAATTTGTTAGTCAAAAATTTCTTCTTTTTGTTGAAAATTTAGAATTTTAAACAACGGACAAATCTGTTCATTACGCGCCTTTGCATGAAATATTAGGCTACCAGAAAGTGCATACCCAAGAGTTGGTGCTTGTTTTATACAATTGTAAACATCTTTGGAGACGAACTGGTATGACAACATTTTGTCAGCCAGTTCTAAACTTAATTTGTACGTCGAGAAATCATAATTCCAATAACCAGCTTTAAAAACTGCTTCATGTTATTGAGTTGTAACGCATGAGAATTCTGTCTGTTTGGCTAACGTATGAGAATTTCAGAATGTTCGTCGTGTGAGCCCTCGGGCCGAGGGTCTATCCTTTTACCACCCCAGATTCACGTTGATACGATACGTTACTATGCTGATGTTACACTGTTGTCAAAATTTAACCGTCTTACTTGGCAAAGAAACGGTATATGAACGCATGAATTGTTTTATGGTTTACTATTGATTCAAATACTGCTATTTCCTGTCGTTTGTGCTTGGCAACTACTGGATTTGTGCTTTTGTATGTTATTTTAGAAAACCCTTTCACTTTCTTCTGCTGCCGCAAATGTTGACAACAGATGGCAAGTCACAGTGTAATTTGTTTCCAATTCAATAAATGATTTACAGTATATCCATATTGACAAAAGTCAGATTATTTTGTAGTCAAGCCTTCTGATAGGATAATGTCATATGTACAGTAGTCTGCAAAAGTTACAAAAAAGCCGCCAAAATTTGATTTAAAAATAAAAACATTTTAAATGAACTTGTGTCGTATGTAGTCTCATCTATCATTTCATTTGTTTACTTTATCATCGCTTAATTGAACTCCTACAAAATTTTGGCTTTAGCAACGAACGTACCATCACAAGCGTTCCCTCTCTCCATATCCAAATTAATGAAAACCGTTCGATTAAAGACAGTTTGACACACAAAGTCTGCATCTCAAAACGCTACTGCAGTTAGTTAGCCATTCGGTTTAGAAAAACAAAATTTGATACATCAAACTAGTTGGCCCAAGGCATTCAACTACTGGCCTTTAGTGGCGCAAAGTTATCACTTACATGCACTCCACAACGTTGCTTATTTTGTGCTTGGAGCCTCGACGATACAAGATATCTCTTGTGTGGAACATCTCGTAGAGGTTACTGCATTCCTGTTGTGCGTTTAAACATAAACAGACAAATTTGTTGTGGCCACTCTAATAAGAAAGACTTCCCAAGTCAAGTTACACAATTTAACTATACAAGTTTAAAAAGACGTTTAGTTTACGTCAACAAACACTTTGTCGTAAGGATTCTTCAAAATATAACAAATTCGGAATGTGATTAAACACTTTAGACCAGGGGTTCTAAACCATGAATACACGCACCACTAAGGGGTGCGAGACCTGTGCCTAGGCGGTGTGGGGGTGCTGAGTTATCAAGATTTGTTATAATATGACGTAAGAAGCAAAGTTGTTTTAATCAGGTTTCAACAACATTTTCGAACTGTAAGCGACTATTACTTTTCAGCCAATCCTAGGAGGGGGTGAGAGAATCGATTGGTGATTTCAAGGTGGTGCCGACAAGGCAGAAGGTTAAGAACCGCTGCTTTAGGCTATATTGGTCAGTTCGCAAAATAGCAAAAGCTTGTCAGCTTGTCAGTTAGGGGTGTATGGGGGTTTGTGTGAAAGGTAGCACCTCTAGTTCTTCCATTTTCTCATATGAGAGTAATGGTAACATTGGTCCTTCATATAAACCCCAAGTCTCATTTATGGCTCCACGAAGTTGGTAATGCACACCAACGGCCACACCCTGGTAACGGCATAATGCTGGCTAAACTAAATGAGGCGCATGTTAGAACAGCTTTAACATGGCAGGGAAGTCAATCCCTTTAAGTGCATAAAGTCTAGAATGGCTGAAAAGGCAGAAGAACCATAAATAGTCAATGGCTTGGAAGGCATGATAGCAAAACGAAGTGACCCGTTAGGCACACTTTTGACGTTTAGAGTACAGTGGCTGGTAACCTTGGAAAAGATTGGAGCCTTACCAAGTATATATTCCATAGTAAACAATGCTAGCTATTAAAACGAAAATAAGTCATGGAGACTGATCAGGGCCCCCTGCTGTGAAGTCCCCTAAAAGCTACAGGGAAGGAGGAACCTCTTCTGTGTGCACAGCTGCTCGTGATGATGGCTTATGCCCAAATCCCTCTGGAAGGCATAAGTCTGATGGTAGACTGCTGAATACTAGAAAAAGGGCACTCAAAATAGGAACATGGAATGTAAGAACCCTTTATAAAGCAGGTCGATACGAAAATTTAAAACAAGAGATGTCGGTCATGAACTTTGATTTAATTGGGATAAGTGAAACTAGATGGATAGGTGATGGTAAAGTGACAGAAGATAGATTTGTTTTTGTATATTCAGGAGGAGAACAGCATATGTACGGCGTCGGTATGATAATGAAAAAAGAAATAGCTAACTCAGTCATTGGATTTTGGCCAATTTCTAACAGAGTTATGATGATTAAATTGTCTGCAGCACCATTTAATGTAAATATATTACAAATCTATGCACCAACACAAGAACATACCGATGAAGAGATTGAGTTGTTTTATGAGTCAATAAAGGATGTACTTAAATATACTAAAAGTGGAGAAGTTAATATAGTAATGGGCAATTTTAATGCAATAGTGGGTGATCATCATGAATATCCCACAACTGGTCATTATGGATTTGGCAATTTAAATGAACGTGGAAGAAGGTTGCTGGAGTTTTGTAAACTTAATGATTTAGTAATAGCGAACACTCTTTTTCAACATCCTGCTAGGCGGTTGTATACATGGCAAAGTCCAGGTTATCAATTTCGGAATCAAATTGACTATGTTATGATAAACCATAGGTTCAGAAATGCAGTAAGACAAGTTAAAACGTATCCAGGATGTGACATAATGTCTGACCACAATCCAGTTGTTATGAAAATCCAAATAAAGCTAAAAAGAGTGAAAAGAACAAATATGTCAGAACATATGGACATGAATATGCTTAAAAATGAACAATATCGAGAGAAATTCAGTATTACAGTAAACAATAAATTTGAATTATTACAGCAAACAGAAATTCCTCAAGTAATTACACAAGAAACTATAGATAGAAGTTGGAATGAAATTAAAGAAACCTTAAATGATGCAGCTGCCAATATTTTACCATCAAAGAGGAAAAACATTAAACAGCCTTGGATTACTGAGAAGATACTTGACTTAATGCAACAGAGAAAGAAAAACAAATTCAATAATCACAAGAAATATAAAGCTTTAAATAAGGAAATATCCCAATTATGCAAAGATGCTAAACAAAGGTGGTGGGAAAATCAATGCAGTGAAATAGAACATCTAGAAGCATCTCATAAGTCACTTGAATTACACAATAAAGTTAAACAGCTAACATGTTTGAAGAAAGTTGAACAAGCAAACAGCTGCATCATGGATAGTGGGGGGAAAATGTTATTTCAGGAAGAGGATATAAAGAGTAGATGGGAAGAGTATGTAACAGAATTATATGATGATGATAGAACATGTATGCCTGAAATTACCAATAACGAAGGAGAAGAAATATTGATATCTGAAGTTGAGAAAGCCATTCAAGATCTGAAATGTAATAAAGCTGCAGGAAAGGATAACATTTATCCAGAAATGCTAAAAGCACTCAATGGCATAAGTTTAAAACGCATACACAAATTATGTAATGAAATATATATGACTGGATTTATACCTAAAGAAATGAATGAAACTGTTTTTGTCAGACTACCAAAGAAATCCAAAGCAAAGAACTGCAGTGACTTTAGAACATTAAGTTTGATCAGTCATGTACTGAAAATTTTGTTGAGAATAATTTTATTAAGAAATCGAAAATCTATTGAGAATGAGGTTAGCATGACTCAAAGTGGATTTATAACTGGTAAAGGAACACGAGAGGGTATACTTAACTTCAGAACAATTTGTGAGAGTTACAATGCAGTAAATAAAGATGTATATGCATGTTTTATTAATTATGAGAAAGCATTTGATAGAGTTAACCATGAGAAACTGATTCATTGTTTGTCCAATATTGGTATGAATGGCAAAGACTTACGTTTTATTATTAATTTGTACTGGAATCAAAAAGCATTTATTCGCATGGAAAAAGATTTATCTAAAGGAATTGATATCAAGCGTGGAGTACGCCAAGGATGTGTACTTTCTCCATGTCTTTTTAATTTATATACAGAAATGATTTTTCGATCAATTGATGATATGAAAGGAGTAAAAGTTGGTGGCTTGAATATAACAAATTTACGCTATGCTGATGATACTGTTCTGTTGGCTGAATCACAAGAAGATCTTCAAGAAATATTGGACAATGTTAACTCAATTGGTAAAGAATTTAATATGAAAATTAACACTAAAAAGACCAAATCAATGATAATCTCAAAATCACCAGACACCACAGTACTCCAAATTATAATTGACAATAAAATTACACAAAAAGTAAAATCTTTTTCATATCTTGGTCATTTAATAACTGAAGATGGGAGGTGTGACCATGAAATTCTTAGACGGATAGAAATTGCAAGAACTACATTTGGAAAAATGAAAAATATTTTAACCAATCAACGTTTAAATTTATCAACTCGTCTCAGGATCTTAAAATGCTATATCTGGTCGACCCTATTACACAGTTCTGAAACTTGGACAATATCACAAAAAATGGAGAAACGGATCGATGCCTTCGAGCTCTGGACATACAGGCAAATGTTAAAAATTTCATGGAAACAAAAAATCACTAACGATGAAGTACTCTCCAAATTCAATTCAAGCAAAATGCTCTTACAAACAGTCAAAAGAAGAAAATTGAAGTATTTCGGACACACAATAAGGCAAAATTCATTACAAAGATCATTAATAGAAGGGAAGATAAACGGTAAAAGAAGTAAAGGCAGACCAAGAATGATTTGGACAACAAACATCACAAAATGGACAAAATTAAGTTATGAATGTGCAGTACGCACAGCTCATGGTCGAGAACAATGGCGCATTGTATCCAACCCTCCAGACGAGGAAGGAACAAAATGATGATGATGTCAGTGGTCAGTATTTTACACTTTTTAGTTTTTACACTTTTTACTTCAGCAGCAAGCAATCTAATAAGTACTCAGCAGTTACCTTGTCTCTTACGCATATCTGATAGTCTACACTCCTCTTTTCTTCCTCGTTCTTGCCATTGATTTCAGCGCAGTTGAGCACCTTCATGTTCTTCATAAATCGAACATGATCGAAGCTGTTTGCTATGCCCAGCTGGTGGCAGTCGCGGGCAAAGTAATCCCACTTGTCGACATCCACTCCATTCCGTTTGTTTGCAACGATCTGAAAGATGGGAAAGCTGGTTACAGGCATAAGTGATTTGCATGTGACGAAAGAAGAATATCAGTCTCTAAAGGCTAACTGCTTTATTGCAGACTTTGATTAACTGTAAACAGTTTTAAAATATTTGCCGCTTCATATCAGTAAACAGTAAACCTAATTTAATCGAACTGTGTGAAGTGCTCCGACGGACATACTGTACCAAGGTTTGATATTATTCTCTTTTACGAAATTTGAAACATTCGTAAAACTCGTTTTTAAGGCATACTAAATGAAATTTTCAAACGGGAATTAAGCATCAAAATACGTAAACTGAACATTCAAGAATACATTTCAAAAAAAATTACCGAATAAAATTTGTTTTCAATGGCGCTGGCAAGGCCCAAAGTCCAATGTTTCATTTATTTTCTTTTTTTTTTCAAAATGACCAAAAAGTGTAAACACAGCTCGAGAATACGTCATAAAAGACAGCAATAACAAAAGCCACGTTACAACATCTGATGTTTTAACATTAGATCTGAGGTTTTGAGCAAACTGATGTTTTGACGTTGAAATCTGATGTTTTGATGTACATACATACATAGCCTACAGTTAAATCGCCGGCAGTAACAACTGTTGCGTGATCAGCTGATTGCTCGTCTTTTATTACGTAGACTGTACAGTCGCACGCTTCGCTGCTCAGGCCCATTCTGGTTTTGAAAGCTTTGACAAAAATACGCGCAGAATGCTGATCAGACCGCAATGGGGCAAAATTTTATTGAAAATCGTTTTATGGTAGCAAGTTAAACACAAAAACGTGGAAAATCGCCAAGTCAAGGTTTTCCTTTAGTACGGTATCCCTTTAAACTAAATCAAAAAACTGGACTTGAACTTGTCTGTAAAAAACATAAATCCTGTAGCTTACAATTGTAGCCAACACAAGACCTTGCAATAAATAATATTGAAAAGGCGTTTTAAAATCAAAATGGTTGAAACGCCTGCTCAACGTAATAAAAAACAAGAACCCAAAATGTAGATACTAAACTCATGTTTAGCAAACATTCAAAACCTATACTGCTTTTATTTTCAGTGTTATTTTTTAGAATATCTCAGAGTAGTATATTTTTTTAACATTTAATCAGCAACACGTACAATTTAGTTGCAGTACTTTTACAGCAATGTCAGCTATCTTTCATTTTCAAGGAATTAGAGCTCGAGATTAAGACAGCATGACTTAGCCTATACTATGCATTGTTTCACTAACTTAGAGAAAACAATTGCCAATAAATGCCATCATAAACCAATCCCTTTGTCAAGCATTTACCTCGTAGAGAAATCCCTTTTCTATATCCCGTCCCTTGTATCTCCAAATCTGCATACAAGACCAGATTTAAACTTACAGAGATTCTAAGCTGCAAATTTTGGAGTTGATTTTGTATTGGTTGATCTATTTTTGCTAATTTGCTAAAGAGTAAATTGTTTAAAATTTCAAATTATTTGGTTTTGACTTTTATTGTCTTGAAGTGATAACAATGATGAGCGAAAGTAAGCTTCGCTTGAGCATTAAACTTTTTAACAACCAAGTTGACCTATACCCTCTTTCCAACAAGCGTTTGTTCATCTTCTTGGAAATCAACTTCCGATATTCGTCCATTATTTATTTTCTGTAGATAATATAAACATGAAATATTTTATGATATTTTCATTAAAAAAACTCACACATATAATTACATGCTGCGCAATGTAATCACAGTTATTTCAGTGCAATTACAATATAGAGATACCAAGTCAACTATAGAATACTCTCATGTTTCTCAGCAGTCGATTGTAGCGCTCAGCCTTGTAGGCTACTGATAGCCGGGAAGAACGCTCCTTTCTTCACAGCCTACTCTCATGATGGTATTTCACTATGTGCCAAGCACCAAGGTACAGCAGCTTTACTCTCGAGCGGTGTCGAACCGCATAAGCAAACGTAAGCTCCGCCTTCGTCGAGATTTAGTAGTTCAATAAACTTTATTCAAGAATTTTGTCAAATTTTATCAGCCTGTAATTCCTAATTTGGACAACATTGATTTCTTCGCTTGAGCGTTCGGGGATCTATAAGATGTATCTTTTTACCAGCCTAATTGGAGATGTTTTTCTGACTATATTCATAGGCTGCTATAGAGAGCAGCCAGCATGTAGTCCTATCATAGCAGACACCTTCTACTAATAGACTAGGGAAGTTGAAGTTGTTGTGGCATAATGTGTGGTGTGTTTTTCAAAGCCAAACCCTTGTGAAAAAAATATCCCTCTAAATTGATTCTGTTTGAATAAGCTTAATTGAAGATGATCTAGCTGCTGATCGAAATCGATTTTTAACTGTTTATGATCGAACTTAGTGTGTGAAAATAAATTTCTTTGCATTACAAGACATGTAACCGAGTCTTTCATATCAAGCATTGTTGTGGGTTTGTCACCAGTCAGAAGATATTTCACTCCCTCTAATTTGGTGTTTGTTTCAACAAAAACTCTAAAGCAGTCTAACCATTAATGCGTTCTTGGCCCTGATGTGACGTGAAAAGTTCGAAACAGTCTAATTGTCTATTGTTGGTGGGTATCTGTCCATCTAGTCTAAAATGAGCTCTATCAATCAAACCTCATGCTAAGGAGTATTAGGATATATTGTGAGTTTTATTGCGCTTTGTAAGTTATTAACTGATTATGTTAGACAGGTCTACAAATTAATGGAATTAAACTTTTTTAATTCATTTTTAGTTACCTCCGTGTCTTCTTCTATCGGTCCATTGATCATTTCCTTTATAAAAATGACATTTCGGTACTGAGTAATGTCAGTTCCATCTTCATCTGTATCAGTTCTCAAAAGTAACTTGAACTCCCTTTCTACCATTGGGTTGTCTTGAAGAAGTCGATCGAACATGGAACAAGACCGCTCCTCGTGCTATAAACGTGGTGGTGTTTAATTGGTTTATTAGTTTAGCGTTATCAACAGAATGGAGAACTTTGCCTTAACTCCTCTTTTAATGAATTTGAAAAACATTTAGGCCTACATTTAGCCAAAACCCAATATTTTTCTGAAAAACTACTTCACACGCAGAAAATGAATTAGTTTCATCAGCTAACGTACCTCTAAATTTTTGGTTGTTGAACTTTGGTTGTTCTTTTTAAGTTTGTTTATTTTTCTTAAAAAGACTTTATCAAACATGTGAGAATAGGTTCCATGACCTGTTGTGAAGGAAACATGTAATAAAAAAACAAGTCTTCTTGCAGAATAAAAAGTTATAGTCTTATGCAGAGACACCAAAAACTCGGGCCAGCATGATCTTGTCTTTACGATTCATTGTAGCCTATATGTTATTTATTAAATTCATGTTTTAAATGTTAGTTTTTCTTAACTTAGGTTTAGTCTGTTCCAAGTTGAAGCTCACATCCCAATGAAAACTTGCAACTCTTTTTAAACTACTCAATGTTTCAACTATCAGTGTATTCGGTGGGATCAGCTTTTTCACGTTACACTTGTAACGCTGCAGAGAATTTCTATTGATTTGTTTTCGTTTAAACTTTACTTTGCATAGGTCAAAAATTACAATTAGGTCAAAAATTATTTTATGCTAATACACTAAAACACAATATATGCTATATTTTTATACACGTTTATTAATTACATCATAGGTCAACTTTTAATGTCACTTATAAATTATTAAAAAAAATACCAAATGCAATGATTGTAAGACTGTAAGATGACTGTAACTATGACTGTAACTGGCTGTAAGATGACAATGTTTGCAAACCAAAGAAATGGATATTTAGGTTAAACTTGGTCAAAGGCTTACTAAATGTAATTAGGCGATAGCAGTCGAAATGTACAGTAATTTCACATTTCAGAATCAATAATCATTAATGTAGTTATTTAGCCTATTGTTGCTGTTGTTTAAGCACTGTCATTTTATTGTTTATGCAAGCCTTCTTTCTATTTTACCACCCAGTTGATGTTCAACAACCACATCAAAACGGCGTAGACCTACATCCAAAGGAAACGCACATAGGCACACAAAACGACCGACGGCGAAGTGAAGAAATGTGTCACAGAATAAATAAATTAGATACTTGAAAAGACAGCTGGTGTAGTATACCATAGACTAAAAGAACAAGAAAGCAAGATGACGCAAAGTGAGTAATGACAAAGGTGAAAGCGTAAAGCAAGTCCTCAAACCTAAATCATGACAAAGACCAGCCAACTCTACACATAAGATGTCTTCTTTAGAGATTTGAAGATCTGGTTGGTTAAATTGCAAACGACGAGCAAGCTGTCCAGCTAAATGACAAGTCCTTCAATGCAAAGTAATAGTCAGAGTTATTATTTGTATCGAGCCCTTCAAAACAAACGAAAAGAGATTCATGTCGTCTACCTCCACGTCGTATCCAAGCTTACGCCCGATGGCTAAAGATTTAGATTAAGTGGACAGGAAAGCAAAAAAAATCTTCAGGCATGCCACCTTCAAGCGTGCTTTTAAGTATCTTGCCAAAGACACAATCTCATGCTCTTGAGCGGTATCGAACCGGCGCCCTTTTGAGTGCCCAGCTTCGCATTCCTCGATTATGACGTGGTGAATCCGGGTAACTGGAAACTTTTCCGGTAATTGATGACCACAAAATAAGCCCACTACGCTGCAATGATACGGTTGGCCATCATTTGTTAAAAATCTTTTATGCAATCCAAACTACACAAGTCATGTAGAAAAGACTGCGTAGAAATCAGGTTACGAAAAAATGGTAAACGGGTCAGTTTTAACGTTCCATTCACCAGCATGTGCTACTTCTAAGAACGTACTTTCACTTTAACCTTTAATTTGACATCTCCCGATGATTTTGGACTAAGTAATGACTTATATCGATTGCTGCCAGACAAAAGTACGCAGAGCATCGTCGAGCAAGCAGCTTGAAACAATATGACAGCTGAGTGTAGTTTCGCTGTTAGACCTTCTCGTCTCACAGCTTTAACAATCAACTTCTTGCAATGTTCACACACATATCATGTTTGTCTCCTTGTAAAATTTTAGATTAAAGCAATTTTTAGATCTAGGGAGGCGATTGGGATGAACCCCCCTCACTAAATCACAGAAAAGTAACTGTATTCACGGTGTATTTGCAAGGGTGTATTCTTGTAAATATCTACACATCATGGTATTTTGTTGAAATTTTCACCGTGCCCTTGAGGCTAATTGTTGGATCCATCCCTGGCTGTGAAGACATTGACTGTTGCACTGTATGTCTTTCACAGAAATTAATCAAGTTTATTTTTTCATTCCACATCGTCAACGAAATTGCTGGCCGCTGAAGAATACGTAAAGGATGATTTTGAAAAATGAAAAGAAGACAATGAAAGAAACGAGAAGTCATCAAGATAAAAGATACAATCAAAAACCGAAAAAGAAGCACTCACGCACTTGGGAGAAATGTGGTGCAAACATAAAGTATGCTTCTAAATCAGCAACTTTGCTTTGCATATAAAAAATAAAAAATAACTAATCATTGTTTTATTCTGGTCTAGTAGAAAAATTTTAGATTGAGATGCCCAACCTATGGATTAAGCGTGAATCGCGTCTTTCAAATCTATCATAAACTACGTGTGAGCTGTAGTAAGCTTACACGCCTAACCATTATGCAATCACAATTCATTAATTGCGCCTAGACATTCAATCTGAGACTAGCTTAAGTTGCCCTTGTTTATTTATAGAGCTTCGAGAAGCAATTTTTGCTCAGTAAATAAATCTGTTATGGCCTAAATATTCACCCGATTGAATGCTCAAATCTATTGTGAGAGGCTCCTGGATAAAGGAAGTAATTCCCTCCTAGTTGCTTGATGTTCCGCAGTCTTTGAAATTGAGGAGTGTTTATGAATTTCACCAACAAAGGGTGGAGTTCGATGTGCTTGTGGACTGTGTCGTTGAAGCACTGCAAGGTAAAATATACTCGTCAATGGCACTTTCTACTCCACATTTGACTTTCGTAAAGAGAGCGGTCCGCACCAATCCATTCATAGTGGATATTCGTTTTATCTACGACTGAAATAGTTCTTTGTGAGCTTAAATCTGGCTGCTTTGCATCCTTCTAGTAATATTCCAGACAACAAAATCCGTCATTTTTTTACACTGAATCAACGTCTGCAGACGTTGAATGCAAAAATGACGGATTTTGCTGTGTTGGTTTGACATAGTTGTGAATCAATATGACTATTAAATATTAAATGACCCTCATTAACTTAAGCCTCTCCAAAGACTTTACTTTTCTGCATGACTTTTATTTTATATTTCTGCAATTTTTAACATAAATTTCAATCTGTTTCTTATCTCGCATCAAGAAAGTCTACGACCAGACTTTAAATTAAATTTTCAGGGTTTTTTAATGTGGGGCCCTAAGCTTAAACGTAAATCCTGCTCTGCATAGTGCGCATGTCCGTATTTGTCTTCAAATCTACCCTTACTTTGTAGCCTTCTCGTGGATAGCAATCCAGTCTACGACCTTCTCCACTGCAGCTTAGAATAGACTCCGTTTGTAGAGCTGAATTAGACAGTTCACAGCTCATCACAGACATCAATATTAAGATTCAAATATAAGTTTTTGGATCGAATGCCAAACAATTTGTTGACTGCATATAAATATTTGGTTAATTTTTTGTTCTGTATTCTAGTACCGGTATTTAGCCTAAAAATCGTTAGAAAGAAGTTGTTTAAATCTTGCTGGTCTCTTGTCGATTCTGCTGTTATACTTCCTTTTCAGCATAAAGAAATACACAAAACACAACAACAAAAATAAGATGGAGAAAATAACGGAAATAAAGTAAATCTAAAAAGTTAAAACTACATTTTCTTTTCTTTGAAGAAAATGTTCAATTAGAGAATTTCTGTTTAATTATTTTATATAACCTTCTGCGTAACGATTCAAAGACACAATAGCCGTAAGACACCAATCTGTTGGGCCAACTGCACAACATGAAACGGTTCATGATGCCATATCGCTAGTTGATTAAAGTCATAGATGTTGATCAGTATTTCAAAAAGGGAACCGAAAGTAAGCGCTCATATTCTTTTCAAGAAGTATCACATTTACCACGTCACAGAATGGTATTCCCTAGTGAGTAAGCTCGACAATATACAAACCGTATTAGCCTGCTAATGCATACGGCATCACTCAATTAACTTCCAGCAGAAACCAATGCAAACTCTAAAAGATGACAATTGTTTTATTTGTAACATCATTGCGATGACGCAACCTAATACTGATTTTGAAACATTGAAACTGGAAGGAAAATCCCAAGTTCATGATAGTGAACTGCATTCAAGCAAAGAACATTTTCTTCACAAAGCAATCATTGTTGTGAAATTTGTAAATGTTTTGTATACCACAACAGCACATTGATATTTAGTGAATCTGCGATTGAAAATGTGAAATATTAGTACGAAAAACAACACGGTATAGGCTATAATGAATTTGGTAGCTCCATCACGACCATCAGTGTACATTCTGTACAAGTTATTAATTTCTACGACAAATGCAAATTTTAAAGCACTTTACATTTTTAATTTTAGCCGGTGCCAAATATGTGCTTATTTAAATTATTTCATATTGCAACAAAGTAATTTACCGAATCTTGACCAGGGGCATTGAAAAAATAATTCAGGTTCGGTACAAATGAGAACCTAGGGTGAAAAACTTGGTCGTTAAAGTGATAGAAAGTTGTTTTAAACTGTCTGGGCAAAATAGCATCGCATTGGTTTTGTTGTCTACCAAAATTTATGGGTCGGTATACGACTTTAATTGAATAATTGCACTGGTGGAAGAGGCAATATAAAACTATTTTCTTTTTCCAAACCTGCATTGACAGTAAAGTCTTATTCAAGAATCAAGGGTCAGACAGTTTTTAATTCACGACAATTAACTATTATCAACTACTATCGGAAAGGTTTCGGGCCCCTTAAATTATCTTTGACCCGGTACAAAAGTACCCCCTGGACTCCTCTGTCAACGCTACTGGTTCTGAGCACACCTTTCAACAAACAATTAAAATTTAAAAACAATTTAATCAAATCAAAGAATGGTTTTATACGAAATGCTATTGTAAAATGTATATGGACTGAAGAAAACAAACTTGCTTTATCTCATAAGTCGTACTATAGACTTAAATAGCTATAGTTCTTCAACTCTTTGGAATGTCTGACTGATCTAATAAAGCTGTCTGTTAGTTCAGAAGAGCAACCGTAAATCTTTAGTAAGTGCAACTCAGTTTTTTTTTAACAATTATGTGCGGTCTTGTGCGCTTGAGCTAAGAAGAGAGACGTTTAATAAACCACCATCATCATCATCATCATTATTATTATTATTGTTATTCATTCACTGAAAATCAATACAAATCTTTGGTATTGCATGGGTTGGAGCGATTTGTTAATTAAACGCAAAAATATTCAGTTGAATAGAAAAGCAACACAATAGAATGATAGTACTAAATAGATAAATTTATACAAGTGCATTGTGCTTAAATCAAATAGATATTACAACCAATATAACAAAGTGCGCCCATAAACTAATTAAGTGCAGGTACATAATATAATGTCAAGTTTGAAACAATTCGTTTTCTAATTAAATCTTTTATACATAATAATAGACTACTTGAAAAAGCTTAACTATAACCAGTACTCAATTGTCTATTTACAGTACTTGATTAGGTTAAATTTAGGTTCATTTAGGAATTTTTTATTAGTAATGTAATTTCTTAACTTTTATATTTGATTCTCAGCATTTTTGTATTTTTTATCATTTTCAGTAAATTGATTCATGGTTGTATTTTTGTACATTTAAATCAGAAACAATAATAATAATCAAGCTGAATAATTCTCTTTTAATAAATCACAGTCAAAAAATTGCAAAGTTTGTCTGATAAATGTTGTATATGATGCATATTTCAATGTTGTAACTTTATATGTTTTCCTTTAACTCAGCCACTTGTCGAATCGCTGTTTGACATCTTCAGCTTTTTCTTTCGACTTGCAATAAACTTGCAGCTCAACATCCTGCGATTTGAAATAAACATGTTTTTGTTTTAGTTGATTATTGATTGTTCAAAAAAAAAAAAAAAATTTAAAAGTTCTTACTTTTTCAAAACTCAAACAGTAGAGGATCTAAAAAATAAGTTTGGGAGAGCACCAGATTTAATTGGTTTGCACAATATGATTGGCTTAGTGCAGTGGTTCCCAATCTTTTTTATCCGGTGGACCTTTTTTGTCGATATTCAAATGTAAATTCCCCCCCTAAAATTTTAGTTTGTAAAAAACTCGTTTACATTAATATTGTAATTTAAGTCTTGGAATATAAACTAAACTTTCACTAGTAATAAGCTTTTTAGACTATAATATTCCTTTTCATACTAAAATAATTTAATTAATGAAGAACGTTGCTGAAAAGTATTTTATTCAAAAAATACATTTAAAATTTAAGAATCATTGCATTTAACAGTCTGTGTGAAAATTGTGATTTTTTGTTTTGACAACTCATGAATGCTGAAAGAGTATTGCAAAGAGCATAACGAATATCATTCTCCACGTCTAATCTGTTTCTCTGTTTTGCTTTCATTTGCAAGAGTTGAAAAACCTGATTCGTATAGATTAGATAAGTGGAAGCAAATGGAAAGAAACTTCTCAGCTACTTTGGAATAAGAATTACACGTTAATGACCAAAATCCAGTGATTGATTTTCTCTGAATAAGTCTCTTGCAAGAATCCGTTTTGAGTTCTAAAAATTCATCCTGCAATTTATCGGGAAGTTTTTCCATCAACAATGTGCATGAATTTCGTATTAAATCAAGCTCATCGTCATAAATTTCAGGAAAGCATTGAATGAATTCTAGTTCTAATGCTGTGAGATGTTGCAAAATCAATTATTTTTCCAACTCTGGAAGAACTTCTTCTTTGCCGTCAACAACTAGCACCGATGATAATTCTTTAAACATAGTAACATGTTCAATTGTTCATTCTAACTTTTTCTCTTTCAATTATATCAAGCTTGCTGGTGAAAGCTTCCAAAGCATCTTTAAATAATGCTCAGCGGTACTGGCATCTGCTCTTGCAAAGGCCACTCAAGCCATGGTGGTCGAAAGGTAGAGGCCGGACAAAACGTAGTCCCCCAGCGACCAGGACAGCAGAGCCTTCTATTACCTAAAGACAATCTCCTAATGACAGTGACATAAATCAATCACTCTCTTCCAACCTGCCTTGAGCCAGAACGAAGCAGTACAGATTGTAATTCATATGGTATCAATATGTCAATGGCTCATGGATACAGATAACCCATATGGGTGCGCAATCTGCTTTGAACGGAGATGGCGATTGAATAGCCTATATACCATATATTGGTGTTTTTCCCTTGCATTTTCAGATTCAGTTTATTCAATGCACCAAACATATCAACCAAATAAGCAAGGAATCTAATCCATTTGTCATCATTCAGCAATGAAACAAATTCCAATTTTATTTAAAAGTCAAAAAATAATTTAAACTCGTCTCTGAGCCCAAACACTCGTTTGGTTACGTTTCCTCATGAAAGCCATCCAGTATTTAAATGAAAAAGGAGTAGAGTAGGCCTATATGTGATGGTCTGCATCCATGTCAGTGCACAGTTTCCTAAATAATAGAGAGTTAATCTAATAATAATTTCTTCTTTAACACCCTAGTCCAGGCCAACTTACTAGGCTTAAAAAGGTTTACAATCCTAAAGCCAAATTCCCCCCTAAAAATTGCAAAATTCCCCCCTAGTGGGGAATTCCCCCACGGCTGGGAACCACTGGCTTAGTGGTTAGTGCGTCCGCCTCTGAATCCGTAGGCAGGGGTTCGATACCTTCTCTGGTCATATCAAGGATTTTTTTTAAAGTAGCACTGAATCTTGCTCGTGATTGGCACTCAGCAATGAAACAAGCTACATTCAGGTAATAATGTAGGCTACTCAGTTGCGCCTCTACAGTATATGGCTGCATTGTCTACTTTGTGAAGCTCAGAGGAGCAACGCATATCGGCGATGGATACAGCGCTATATAAAAACACGCCTGCAGACAATTGAATCAAAAAACGATAGATTTGCTGTCAGGTTTAGTTCGTCTGTAACAATCAAGCACACGAATAGCGCACTTTGTTGCAAACCGCTACTACTACAGCGAACCCGTAGCATCAGACTGAAACAGGTCATTATTACCTACACTTATGAAGGAATGATAACGATCATGCTACTAAAAGTAAAATATTAAAGAATGTTAATAGATACATGGTGCTTAAATTTAACTATGCTTGCATTGATAAATTTACTAAGTTATACGCAATTGATTATAGGTTGCAAACTATAACTAGCAGAAATGTGGTTCGACGCATCCTCACTAAGCCATGATTCGAATGCGAAACTTTACAATCTCCAACTCAAAATTTCAATGTTCATCAAAATTTCAATGTAATAGATTGATTATATAATTACAGCGGCTAAATATCAAATATAATTTAATAAAGTTAAACTTGCCATGAAATGCTTTGGCAACATGTGAGAGATATCTTCTCTTTTCATTCTTTTTGGTTCTGGTAGAGTACCCGGTTTTGCTTTGGAAAAAAATAAGTAGTCATCGACAGGATTTCTAGTCTTCTTTCCATAGTGAAACTTTGCCCTCTAATAAAGTAAATAAAATACCTTATGACTAGCATAATTTCTCTACATTTCCATTCGACAGCATTAACAGTTAAAGCTTGGTGATTTAAAATAATTACCAATCAATCAACATTATTTTTTGCACAGAAATTATGACAAGCTAAAGAATATGGTTTGTTTTAAAGACTTTTCTAGCTAGAGCAAGTATTTGGATATTTGCAGGTTTGAATCACTCTGTGCTTACCTTTAATGGGACAACCAAGTGGTCTTCTAAATCTTTAAACTTTTGTCGAAACTTTTCTTCTTCGTCTTTCTGAGCAATCGAACAAAGTGAATTATTTTATAATAATTTTAGTAGTGTATTTATAGCATTACAAATTATGACAGTTATGACATTTAGAAAAATCACGAACCGAAATGTACTCGCTAGAATGCAAACAAAAATGATAATTCTATAAACAATTAAAAGAGAAAAACTAATGTATTCTAGCCCCATAATTTGAAATAATACTGTACTAGTCAAAGACAACTATTAATAAAGAACATAAACAGAAAAAAAATAGAAGCAGAACACCAAGAATCTAGATTAATAATATTTTAAACTGGAGAGGATTTAACTACATATTGCAATTGAAAAACCTCACAACAGAAAAACTTGGCGTTTTATTGCCTCCAACCCTCGACGAGAGGAAAAAACTTGATGATGATTTATAACAACTTAAAAACTTGATGTTTGTAAGTCTTTGAATTATTTCTATGCAAGTCGTATTGAATGTGGAAATCTTTTCGTATTCGGTAGCGAGTTTTTTTTCATAAATAAAAAGGTTTCTAAAAATTCATTAATTAAATCATGATTATTCCGCTCCAACATGTACAACTGGAAGATGATTCCATCCGAGATGTGTGAGTGTGGCAAAGACGAACAAACTACAGACCACACCATCTACAACTGCGCCCTCTCGATACCTGCCTAAACATCTACACCGAATCACCGCCACTGCTCAAGAGCGGTAGAAGGCAGAGCCCATCGATCCTTGGAGTGACAAAGAAGGTTCACACACAGAAGAAAAATATGCATTTTATCTGGCTTGTAACTTCTTTTTTCAAAGATTCAAAAACCGCATCAGGGACGGGAAAAGAAACTTTTGAAAGCATAGCAAACATATTGGGAGTACGGGTGCAATTTTCAAAAATTTATTAAACAATATTTCTTTTAATCAAAGTGGACTTTATGCCAAGTGTCTCTGTGTAGCTTTTTTAGGCTGCAGCTCAATTTGTTGGACGGCCTCTGACAAAAATTTGAGTTAAAATGTGTGTGAAAGTGTAACTTTAACTTCTAGCTTCTGCTTTCGTGTTGCACAAAAAGAACAAACAAATATCAAATCAATTCTATTAACAGTTAATATTAAGACCAAAAATTAAAAGCTACAAATAAAATAAAGTAGGCTAAAAACACCAAAAAAACTTTTAAATATTTGACCTACCATCCAGTTGTCCACCACTTCTTTTTTGGTCTTGGCTTCTTCAAGTGTTTTATCCTTAATCTTTATGCTGCCGATGTAGACATAGAAATCGTGAATGAGGACTCTTTCCATAATACTACGGGCTTTGCTCCTCGCTTCTCTTTCTTCAACTTCGGCATCTTTTGAGTCGCTTGAGTAATACATATTGTAAATCACCTGAAAGTGATGGATTAGAATTTAATAATTTATTTCATTTCGAAAAGGAACAATGTAGTAATTTATTGTCATCATGTCTTAAATAGACCATTTTCTTCCTCCAAGGTTATTTTTTGCCAATGAAAAGTTAAACAAAAATAATTATATTTCAATCTATTGTTGGTTTGTGCTTGAATTTTATTGGCTTATGTTCGAAGAGCTTATACCAGCGGTTCTTAACCTATTGCCTTGTCGGCACCACCTTGAAATTACCAATCAATTCTCGCACCACCTCCTAGGATTGGCGGAAAAGTAATAGACGCCTACAGTTCGAATTTGTTGTTGAAAACTGGTAAATAGCTTTGCTTCTTACGTCATATTATAACAAGCTTTGATAACTCAGCATTTCCGCACCACTTAAGCACAGGTCTCGCATCCCTTAGTGGTGCGTGCACTCCTGGTTTAAGAACCTCTGGCTTATACGATGGCTAGGCTGCTGGTAGATCTACTAAAGTAACGCACTTCCTTCAACAACTAGTAACGTCTCTTTCCGTACATAATTTGTAAAAATTCATTTTGGTATCTACATGATTCAAATGCCAATGTTTATCAGTTTTTTTATTGAAACTTGCATTGTTGCAAGAACTAATGCTATAGTTTCAATAAAATTCTAAGGTAAACAATGTAAAAAAAAAAAACGTAAAAACCGCTGCTTTATTGAGGCAATAGGAAACAGGCCACACTACAGTAAAGGTTAAGTGTTGGTTACCAGTCTGCTTGTATTGAACAATCATTGTATTTTCCATCAAAATAAGTATGGCCTATGTGGTAGATCATTAAGCTATGACATTACATGATCTGAGATCTTTTCGAAGGCTTCCATATCATCTGCAGACTCAGCTAATGTAAATTTTTTTCCCGCTTTACCTTCAAACTTGACGTAGTCATTCACCAACACCATTGCATCAGTTATCCTGCACCAAACAAAAATAAAAACCTGGAGTTGAAATAAAAACCACATAAAAAAGTCAAGTATTTGGAGTTTTTAGTAGTTCTTGGAAAGCTTATATTTCAAGCATGGAAATATATATTTTGATTCTGTCCATGGACTGCATTACCCAGTGGTTTCAACACAGTTTACCAATGCGGAAATATACTTAAACATTGGTTAAAAAATTACGAGCTTCAAGTGTAAACATGCCATTGTATCAATATATATGTTACGTTTTTGTTCGACGAGAAGTGAGGTAGCACTAGAGATATTAAAATATGACGTGGCGGAATGGTTCTTCACGAAGTAGAAACGCTGAAATGTTGACTCTTTTAAATACCGCCATAGCGCTCAAAAAATTACACGGCTAAATATCTCAGTTGAACACTGACAAGAAATTTGTGATGAGTGTATTGCCTACATAAATGTAACTTCTGATCTTGAGCGTGAAACTTTGGTTGTAAGTCCGTGGTGTAAAAATTATCTGCCGATAAAACAATTATCAGGGGCGTATCCAGAAATAAACCTTAGGGGGGGAGCGGGAGATTCCAACAAAGCACAATGATGTGTGGGTCCACATTAATTCCACTTTGCAAACACACCATGAATAAAGCTACTTTTTCGTGTTAGCGATTGCCCAGAATTCACCACTGCCACTTGTAACAATCCCATCACGGATATTTTGTTTCATTTTTGTCAAAATATTATGTCGCTCCAATCAAAATTATTCAAACTGATTTTGGAAGTTACACAAAAACACTATTCTAATAACTGAAGGTACTAAACTCATGAGAAAATCAATACTTCAGCATGTCCAATCTGTATTAACAATATCATTGCTATTATGTCACTTACATATCCTCTACTGCAGTACTGATTCTATGTTGGTATGCTCGTCGGTGCAAGGCATCTCTGGTGTGAAACATCTCGTACAGGTTTTTGCATTCCTGCAAGTTAAAAAAATGATTGATTGATTAAATGTAGGTATTTTTATTTTAGGACTAAAAAAGGTTCTTTGCAAATTTAATCCTAGCAGCTTCGCATAGTTGTAAATGCTTTGAACCACTGGCGCAGGGCCGGTCACGGGGACTGGCATGGTGAAGTTTGCGTTTGTGAGCTGTTACTTATTTCATCCGTTATACTCCAATGAATTGAGAGTTATGTTTTCAATGCGTTGCTCAAGCGCACATCCCGAGAGTCGAACCAGCGACGCTTGATCTTACCTTTCTTGTTTACAAATTCAGGCACTTAACCAACAACCAATCAGAGCGGATAACTTGGTCGCATTTGTTAGTCGTGCACGTATTTTAAACTTAACTCTTTATGAGTTTAAAAAACTAAAGAAAAATAATATCTAAAATCAGCAACGGGAACTATTGCATATTTACCTTATCTCTCACACATATCTGATAGTCTTTCTTTTCTTCTTTCTCTTTGCCATTAATTTTTGTGCAGTCGAGAACTTTCATGTTCTTCATGAACCGAATGTGATCAAAGCTATTTGCTATGCCCAGCTGGTGGCAGTCGCGAGCAAAGTAATCCCACTTGTCAACATCCACTCCGTTGGTCTTGTTCGCAACAATCTAATCATGAAACAAATTAGAACAGTATGAAGAATTAGAATAATTCAGAAACTAAAGTCTTGTCGTCTTCTAGTTGTTTACTCATCTCTAACCAACAAACCATTTTGCCTCAATTTGGTGAAAAACATATTTTAGAAGTCTACTAAATTGTGCTTCTATTTTAAACTGTGCTCTTGATAGATACACCATATCTATTATTTTATTTTTCTTCGTTAATGCATCCTGGACAAAAAAGATACTACTAGTACTAGCTACAATAGTCGATATACCAGTACATCCATACACGAGAAGAAGTGGCAAAACGTTAAAAAGTCGATTTAGGCGAGTCATGCTGAGCGTAAGAACCTTATTGCCAGTAGACTACCTGCGTAAAAAATAAACTGCGCAGTATTTCAAGGAGTTTTTTACAATATAATTAACTATACTGCTGCTAGTTATTGAAATGAGGGCGATGTGTAACGTTAGTGGAATCAGTTGCTACAAAAACTGCAGCGACACATTTTAATGCTTTGAATGAACACCTGATAGAGAAAACCTTTGTCTTGCTTTCTGCCTTTATACTTCCAGGTATCTTTACTTTGATTCTGCAACGAATTATTTCAAACCATTAAAAATCTAAAGTCTCGCCTTTGAATTGTATATTGATATGAACTTTTTTATTGTTATGCAAACGTTTCTGTAGGTCCTTGCCTTGCCATGATTTATAAAGTGCTGCTACTCAAATATTAACAGATTTTTTACCAAGATTTCTCCCAAGAAAATGCGTTAAAGGTTGAATGAAAAACGTGTCGATTCCAGAATTAATCTAGAAATTTAAAACAGACACTCATCAATCTCAAAATAATAAATAAATAGATTTCTGGTCTCACAACGTTTGTATGTACGTGAATATTGAATTACTTGATGTTGAACTATATCCGTACGGTATCAAAAAAGAATTACAAGAATCAGTAAAAAGCATGAACTATAACGTTCTAATCCAGACAGAAAATCAGTCGTTTTTCACATTGATTCAACGCCTCCAGACTCAGACGTTGAATCAATGTAAAAAACGACTGATTTGCTATCTGAGAATTTATGCATATTCACCTTCTGAGGATCAACCTCAGGTATTGGTCCATTGATCAATTCCTTGATGAAAATTGCATTACGACACTGAGTGACTTCAGACCCGTCTCCATCAGGTCTCAGAAGTTTCTCAAACTCTTTTCTTACTTTTTGATTTTCTTGAAGAAGTCGGTCAAACATCAAGCAAGATCGTTTCTCGTGCTGTAAGTTGATAACAATTATTCAAAATAAAGTCATCGATCTTATTATTATTATTGTTATTATTATCATGTATTATTATTATTATTATTATTATTACTATTTATTATTATTATTATTATTGTTATTATATTATTTATGACTAGTTGTCCATGAAGAAAGCAAAGCATCTGAATTTTTACATGGTTTGTTTTGTCATAATAACTTATCTTCGCATTTAACAATTTTATTTTTCCGCAGAACTGACAGTGTCTGTCATTGTCTACAGCTCTCTAAGCTTGCTTGAAACTTCAGTCATTAGATTCAACATAATATTCTAGCGTCTCTAAGCTTTTGGTAGAATAAAAAATATTTTAGTAGCCTAGTCTGGTTTTCGTATCATGATTGGCAATGTAAAAAAGTGTAAAATGAAAAAATAGAAAAAGTCTATCTACACAAATTGTCTATTCAATCTACATACCGGTATACTTACTTCTTTATTTTTTATACTTTTACCCTTTTCTTTCATTTTTGACAAAAATATGTTGTCATACATGTGCGAGAATGGGCCGTGCCCTGAAAAGAACAACTTTCGTAACTTAATAATCAAATGTAGCGTCTTGGCCGTGTCATGTAAAAAGGTTAAAAGAATGTCTGCAAGTTTTACAATTGTTTGAAAAAAGAAGTTCAAAAGATTTTGTTTAGTTTTAATTTACCAATTCTTTGATCTAAATAAATCCAAAATTTAATATTTTGCACTTTGCTAATAAGTTAATTTTTAAATCAAAATTTTATACTTCAAGTAAAACAAATTAAACATTTTAGGCCTAATCACCAAATCGAAAACCACAAGATACGTGTGGCATGTTCAAGTTAATCTTTGGTGCAAACTATTGTATTTTGGGTCAAATATGGTGGTAAACATAACCTTCCAATATTTTTAGATTTCTGCACAGTAAGCTACCAGGCTATTGTTGTGTAGGGGGCTTGTCCGCTGTGGTAGGAAGTGGTCAGTGCTGGCTTCTTTGATTGGTAACAATAACGTTCAAAGTGAGCAATGGTTACCACACAAATATTGACTTCTGGGCCACAATTTTTACAGTCTAAAGCTCGTTTTTATTTGCAGAAATTAAACCGTTGTAGCCAACGTCGTGGTTGCCATTTATGCGTGGTTTGTTAGCGAGTTTTTTTTTAATCACCATTTTCAATCAAGTTGTTTGCTATAGCAATCCAATAGATTACATTTACGTCTTTCCTTGCAAATAACATAAAATATAGAGTAAACCTGGAAAGTTCACAAGATCACATACGTTTGTCATTTTTTGTCAAAGATCCTTGGAATGTACAAAAAGTCTCTATTTGATGATAAGAGGTTTTACGTTTTCTCATTTTTTGTTTGCATTTGGAAAATCTTTACTTGCAATAATAACCTAGACAGTTAATCAGTCGTTTTTTTACTTCTGCAAACGTTGAATCAATGCAAAAAGCGACTGATTTGCTGTCTGGAAATACATACCCAAATCATGGCAAAGACCGGCCAATTCCACGCACAGGACATCTTCCTTATTTATTTTACGTTCTGGTGCGCTGTCACGTAAATGACGAACAAGCTCTCCTGCAAGATGGCAAGTCCTTCAAAGAAATATCATAAATTAAGGTGATACAACAAGTTTGGCAGAGAAAGAGTTTTGTTGCTGATGTTTTTAAGTCTTTTTACCACTACAAACATTTTCAAACGGGCGTTTATTTACTGTATAGCTATGTAGCCTATTCTATTGAATTGAACAACTACGACTATCCAAAATACACAAGAATTTCAAACCTAAGTTAATTTAATAAAAGTTGATCAGTCTATGACAATCTAAAAGTTTGGTTTATCTGAACGTTACGTTTTCCATAGCTACCTATTACACGGTTACTCAAATTTAAATGTAAAACCATTTGATAATTACACTAGCTTACATACTAAATGTTCCTACAACTTTGTTGGAAATGTGAGAAGTTTACCTCTTGTAATTATACGACAATTTTACGTATGAATTTAATTAGAAAAAATTGACAGTAAAAATGATTATTTTCTGGTTTGCTAAACTACCTTTAAGTAGTCTACCTCAACTGTATAGCATCAAATATGGTTATAACTACCAGTTAATACAAGGTCTTTTTCGAACATCATTAAATTCGGGTTTGATGGAAATCGGACTATTTCATTCTGATTTACCAAAGGCAATTGCAATTACTCGAATGAGTGTGATTCATGCCGCATTGCAAGACAGGCAACAGAATCGCTTTTTATCACGTTTTTATTCTGAATGTGATGCTTTTTGACATCAGATGATTAGCCTATGTTCCAATTTCTTACCCAATTGAATGCTCAAATCTGTTGTGGGAGGCTCCTGGAAAAAGAAAGTAATTTCCTCCGAGTTGCTTGATGTTTCGGAGTCTTTGGAATTGAGGAGTGTTTATGACTTGAGCCAGAAGAGGATGGAGCTCTATGTGTTTGTGAATAGGATCATGAAAACTCTAAACAGAAAACAATCATATGTTGAAATGATTTTTTTGCATCAGTAGCGCTTACAAGGGGTTCCAGGGGTTACTTTCAGACCTGGAACCGGGATGATTGTAGGGGCCGATAATCTTTCCAAAGGGCCAGGTAACTTGAAGAAACCATTTCCTATTCTTTGCATACAGTGCGTTTTTCTTCGAAGTGTCTTCATTTGGGCCGCGAAGGTATCATTGGTACTGAACCCAATTCTCCCCCCAAACTTGCATCTAACTGTTTCTTAGATTAAATTATGCCAAGAAATCAATTTCAGATTGAGTAAAGTTACAATCATGCAGCGTTATCAGCACTGATGTGAACTAAAATATTGAGCCATTAACAATTCAAAGTAAATTGTCAATTAACAATCTTTCTTTTAGTTTAGTAACTTTGTGGTAGTGTAACTATCAATCATCATCATCATCCATTCTGGCGTGCCCGGACACCATCAACATAGTTTCTCCAAACTTTCCTGTCCCTCTTCAAATTTAACAGCTTAAATTTCTGTACTCCAGTCTCTTGCTCTAATTGATGAAAAAGAGTTTTTGCCTGTCGACCCCTTTCCTAATGCCATAGTTTCGTTTCCAAAACAAAAAATAATAAAAAAGTAAAAACGGTGAGGACCGGACATTTTATCAGTTTGCAAGCTATAAAAATGAGTTAAATTGCAGCATCAGCAATCATTGCCTCAATGCTCGTAACCAAACTATCTTGCTACATTTTTTGACAAGTTGCTCATGGAAGATTACCACTGGTATCTCTTGGGCAACACTGCAAGAAATTCGTCATCTGTCATTTGGCGGCGAAAAAGACCCGTTGTTTTTTTCTTCCGATTAGTCCGTTGTGCACCGTCTTGGTATTTCACTACTCACTTTTACGCTACAACCTTAACACAGAGTGGCCACTTTAAACAGATTAATTCCCAATAAGATCCCAATGAGAGCATGTTTAAATGCCTACCTTGACACAGCAACCAACGACTCGTGCTTATTTTCCACACCACTGGACAATCTCTTAAACTTTGTGGAGATAAAACATGCGAACTTCGTCGCCAATAAGCTGTTCTGCTTTGTATTCGATAGGCACCGGATTCAAACCAAACCCTCCTCACTGAAGTGTTTGTTTTTTTTCATATGAGCAGCATATCAAATCATCTCAAAGCACATTTGTTCATTGTGCGATTCCTTATTATCGGACTGAGAAAGCTTTTTTAGAGCAGTTTTGCGAACTTGTAGAGGCTTTGATTGATTGCGCTTCAATAGACTTCAGTTGTCGGCTGCATAGCCGAGTGGTGAGAGCGCTGGAACGGCATTCGAAAGCGCGCCGGTTCGACACCGCTCAAGAGCATGCGGCTCTGTCTTTGGCAGGACACTTACAGTAAAGGCATGCCTGAAGGTGGACACGAAGATTGGCTTCCTTGCCTTACCGTCCACTTAATCTAAATCTTCAACCACCAAGTAAGCCTGGATACGACAAGTAGACTTTCAGTGGGTGTAGCCAACATCGATACCTAAGTGTGGCTAGCTACGCTGTTTAGGGTGGTTAAGGAATAGACACTTGCCCGCTTACTTAATACCTTATAAGTTTCTTTTGGATAGTCATCGCAAACTGGGCATATTTCGGCTGTATGATTCTTGTGAGGCTGGGAAGTAGAACTCGTCTTTGACACTGTAGCAGACATCTGAGAATATTTTATAAAACGAAACCAACATGAGTCAAACAATCCAAGTAAATTAAATATATTTTTTCCGTATTCGGTTTTAATTTTTAAAAAAATTTTCAATCTAACTGGAACAAGTAAATGAGAAGAAGCGTAGTCTAAATTCTTTCCTAATTGAGCATAATTTGAAATAAAAAACTGTATAACTTCTCATAGACTCGCGGACAAATGGTTTGCTTTATATTGCAAGTTTGCAACCTTAAGACACATCAAACAAACGGATCAAAGGACATAAATCTTTCATCTTACTTTTTTCTTTTCTGCAGGCTCTCCTGTTGTTGAAGAGCTCTTCAATTTTGTCTTTGGCATGGGGAAGAAAGAAGTGATTATTTTGCTACTACAATCACAGTGCTGTAATTATAAAGCAATGTAAAATAAAATATTGTAAAGGAAATTCTTCCTGGTGCAACGGTGGATTCGCAAATTGAGTTTAGAGTTCATCGAAGACTGCATCGGGTATGATAAGCCAGGCTACTCACGACTGAGGTGGTCTGACTCAATGATACTAATTCATCGTTGCCTTACTTCAGGGGTGCCCAACACGTCAATCGTCTTAACTGCTCGATCGCCTAGGATTTTGCGTGGACAGTATTCCTAAAAACAGCGTTTTTCAATCAATATTCCTGAGAGAAAATTTGTCCATCAACTCATAATTTAGCCTACGATTACATTAGCAATACAACCAGGGCTTCAGTATTTTTGAAGCACATTATGATGTAACAAGTACGAACATCCAAATGTAAAACCAATCAATCAATCAATCAATGTTTTATTTGTCAGTAACAGGAACATACGTAGATGTTTGAAATATGCAATTAATGTACACAATGCAAAGTTACACAAGTTCCCATACCGACTGGGAGACAACGAAACGACCATACGGTCTACAAGTCAATTGCCACCCTACGGAAATGACGATTTTGCCATTTAAACTAAGCTTACAAGAGAGAGAGAGAAACCTTTTCTTTTGTCTGTTGCGTCAATTGCGACAATACGAATAAAATAGCTATCTAAATACCACAACAGACAGGAAGCAGCGAAAGACTATATCAGTCATCGAGTCAGCTGCTTCCCAGTTCTTAATGTGACAAATGTCAAGCATCGGCAAATTACGTTGAAACAACAAACAAGATAGGCTGATGTTGAGTAATATTAATGAAAGAAAAAAAAATCATGTGCTGCTGCGATCCTCAAGTGAAGTCCTGTGGTTTTTTATTCAAATATAAACTTTATTCCGGGTGATTAAAAATAGGAAAAACTTTTAAAATCAATAAACTCTTGTAGCAAGGGCGTTTAAACTTCAGTGTAACAGAGAAAAGTTCGAGCCATGGCTTACGTAATACAGGCCTTGCCATCGTGCGAGCTGGAGTCCAAGCTGGAGGCGAAGCTTGCTTTTGAACTGTTTGCAGTGAAGAGTTCTCAAAAAAGTAGAAAACAAAGAAGTAGGTAGTAACTTTCTAGCTTCCACTTCTAGTTTGTTTGTCGCTTGCGTTAAAAGAGCAACCTAGTTATTTTTACAAGAGTTGTCACGTGCATTTATTGCAGCCTGGCCTAATTTGAAACATGATTCTGTTGCTCAATGCTGACGAAAAATATGTGATGAATGTCAATCCATTTACAGTAAAGATGGCACAGGAAAAAGTAGCTTAGTGACTTCAGCGCACCGACCATCGGTCGCTAGTGATTACGAAATTTTTTAGTCTATTACAATCGATGAGAAGTTGGCCATCCCTGCTTTAATTGATTAGGCTTGTTTGTGTGGTCCATCCTGAGACTTTTTGTGTAGTCTTTTATATATTTATTTTGCATTTTTAGACACAGGCTAGTGTCACTTTTTTACCACTTGCACATAGGCGTATTATCACCTCCTTTAATAATTAAATTCTCGTTCACAAAAAAACAAGCTCTGTGAGGCTTATTTCTAAAGTTATCATCATCCGTTCAGTCGATTTCAATTCTCGATCATTCTCTAAATCTTTCTCTCCACAACTCACGATTCCTCGCAACTTCCTTCAACTCTTGCATGCAAATCCCGCCTTCAAACATTAAAGTTTGTTTTGTGATGATACAAATTTTGAAAAATTGATGAATTTTGCTGCTGGGAAATAAAATACAAATAGGGGGCCATCCTTTTGTCATTGAAAGATTAAAAGTAGTCTAAATGTTTTTGTTTAATTATAAAAATAAATTATTTCTAATGTCAGGTGACAACGTCTTAATGTCTAACGTCTTCTTCAGTATGGTTTATTACAGAAAAAATTGTTAAATAAAGGAGTAACATCCTTAAATAAGAATTAACTGTTTGTCGTAATCAGACGAGTGAAATTGCGTCTTAAGAATATTGCCCACGAGTCTTAGAAAGTCACAATGGGGAATGCAGGCATGTAGGCTACTTCTGCTAAGGTGATATTTTAAAAGTTTGAAAACACTACAGCTTACATAATTATACAGTAACGTACTTTCTGTACGCACGTAGGCTATA
The DNA here is from genome assembly GCF_918807975.1 of Aplidium turbinatum. NCBI lineage: Eukaryota > Metazoa > Chordata > Ascidiacea > Aplousobranchia > Polyclinidae > Aplidium > Aplidium turbinatum. The sequence continues at coordinate 56,605,096 of NC_137472.1, forward strand.
CTTACTGTATAGGCTACGCACACATAGGCCTACTCAATGTGTGGCCAATTCATATATTAATTCAGATAATACGAAACCAAGGAAGTTTCCAAAAATATTTGATAAAACTACTATTTTTTTGTAGATAGGCAAGTATGCATGTTATCGCAACCTGAGTTACAGAAAAAATGATGAATTATTATTGTCACCAAATAAGCAACAAACATTCTTGAAAATGCTTCTAGTCATCAATCAAGCTATTGAATTTTGTTTAGTTTAAGTTCAAATATGACCAATCAAATATGATCGAGTGGCATCTTTCGTTTTCTCAAATGCTAGCCTGTAACTATAATAAAATGTAAGCGTTTTGGGTAGACTAGGCTACGCTAACAAAGTTTCTAGCTTTTCTCAAACAGTCCATTATAATATAGATCTATATTCAAATATTTGTATTTTTAACTGTTCTTTTCTCAAATAACGCTTTTCGGAATAAAATGCGATGTGATGTTAAAATATTTAAAATATATCGAAAATATGAAAAAATGATTAAAAACTTATTGCAATTTTGAACTCATAGTTGAGAAAACTTAATGCAATAAAAAGTTAGGCCTACTGATGAAAACAAAAACACGCATTTTGTTAGAAGTTCCAACGGATTTGGTACAGTGGTCAACACTCAACATACCCTATACACAAAGCTATGATATCAGCCTTTAAAATAAAGTAGTTTGTTGTCTACCTCATATTTTAACTTGTCGTTTTCTGCAAGGCTGCTTGGATTATTACGCAAAAGCCTGCACAGTGCACACTGCACACGAATGAGTGTGAACTTTAACATTGCAAAGCAAAAGTAGTTGCTGCTGTTAGGGAAATTCTGGGCTTAGCCAAACAAGACTGAAGTCCAGTTTAAAAATGCTCGTGTAATTTGCAAGCATGTTTGCATTTGAATTAAATATATTGTATATGACATGATTGTCAAAAAACAAACAAAACGTCGTTGTAGTCCTTCATGAAATAAAAACTAAAGTTACTTTTAATTTGACGCAATGGTTTTTCTACCTATCGGTACTGTATTTGAAAGTATTTATGCTACAATGTTGGTTCTAATATTCCAAAAAAAATATTTACGTAAGTTAAAAAATGTTTTATTGACATTCTCAACAGTTGGATAAAAACATCAGTTTGATTTTCTAGTAACTGAATACCTGAAAATGAAAAGGGCCCAAGTCCACATTTTTACCCACCATCGTAATACTAACGCCTAGCGCTACCTTATGAGCAAAAGAAAGGTCCAAACACACGATTTGAAACGTGTTATCGAAGGCAAATAAATTTGTATGATTAGATGAATGGCCCAAGTCCAGGACTTCGGCCATTCTTTCATACATATTTGTACAATTTACCATGTACATTGCCCTGTTAGACATAGGATATACTTTAATTACTTTAAAGATAATTTTAACTACGGATTTGTTTGTTTGTTTTTTTTATCTTTATCCTGCATTGCGGGAAAGCGGACTTGAGCGCTATGCATCGGTGTACGCCTTCCGACGTACACCTGACCCACGCTGCAGCTGACTACAATGTCTGTTTCCAGTTGTCTACTCTACTTATGACTTAAATTTGGTACTACCCATTATTCGAAATCGATCACTGGGTAGAGGCAATTATCGTAAAGTTTCTTGCCCAGAGAAGCAACAGCAAGTGCGGGTGGCTGGAGTCGAACATGCAGGCTCTCGACTGCGAGCCCAACGCGCTAACCACGATCTGATGTATGTGGTAGGCCTACATGCTACGAAATGGAGGTCAAGATCATCATCATCATCACGTGCCGTCTCCGATCCGGAGGTTGGCTGTCACTTTCTTCCACAAGTCACGTTCTTCCGCTACTCTTTTTGTTTCTCCAATGCTTGACAAATCAGCCCACTGTATAACGTCATCTCCCCATGTTCGTCTCCTTCTTCCCCTGCACCTCTTTCCTTCCACCATACCTTCAATAACCAATTGATGTAGCTGTCCTGCCGATCCTCTCAAAATATGTCCCGCGAATTTCATCTTTTGTTTTGCCAAGTCGTTTGCCCATGTATCTTGCACTCCAATTCTTTTCCTAATTGCTTCGTTTGTAATGTGTTTTTTATATGATATTTTTAATATTCTTCTGTAGCACCAGAGTTGAAAAGCATTAATTTTTTTGCAAATTTCTTTGCTGTAGGTCCAACTTTCACTTCCATATGACATGACTGGTTTGATGTAACACGATAGAAGTCTCAGTTTTAATTGTAAATTTATTTCTCCTCTTAAAAACTTTATCGCCTTTTAACAAAATATTTGAGACAATCATTCACAAACGCTTGGCTAATTTCTGGGAAAAATATAAACTCTTCTCCCCTTTGCAATTTGGATTTCGTAAAAACTACTCAACCAATTTAGCAATTACTCAATTCCATGAAGATATCATAAATGAACTAAACAACAATCACATTGTGTGCTCAGTGTTTATAGATCTCAAAAAAGCATTCGATACAGTTAATCACGAAATCTTAATTGACAAGTTGAATCACTATGGCGTAAGGGGAAACTTTAAAAACCTTATTCATTCATATCTAACCAATAAGCAGCAATATGTACAGGGCGGGGAAATCAACTCTTCTCGCTCAAATATTACTATTGGAGTTCCTCAGGGCAGTGTACTTGGCCCCTTTTTGTTTTCAGTTTACATAAACGATCTTCCCGATGCAACTAATTTGAAAACTCTACTCTATGCTGATGACACAGTTCTCTATTTGGCTCAAAAAACTACCAGCAACCTCCAGCCGATAATGAATAAAGAATTATGCAAACTCTACACTTGGCTTGAAAGCAATCAGTTGACACTCAACTTGAGTAAAACTAACTACATACTTTTTAACAATAAAAAGACTACACCCTCCGATATGCAAATTAAATTAAATGATACAATAATTAAGGAAGTTGACCACACACGCTACTTAGGAATCACAATTGATAACAAACTCAACTGGAATATACACATTGATAGCCTCTCGAAAAAACTATCCTCTTCTTCAGGCGTACTGAGTAAACTTAGAAAATTTACTTCTAGAAAAGTTCTCATCAATATTTATTATAGCATTGTACACTCGCACCTATACAATATGGAATTATCAACTGGGGATGCGCACCCACAAAATACTTGAATAGAATTCAAGTTAGACAAAATAAGATAATTAAAATCGTTACAGGAGCATTTGAAATGAAAACTAAATTACTGCCACTCTATCAAGAAAATAAAATACTAACTGTTAATTCTACTTATAAACTAGAAATAAGCAAAATTATGTACAAATTTTATAATAATAAACTACCGGAAAACTTCAAAACTTTCTTTACACATGTATCAGCTATTCATTCGTATAACACCCGACGTTCAAGCTCCAATTCACTTTATACTAAACAGGCAAATACCCAACTATTGCAAAAAAGTTTAAAATGCATGGGAATAAAGGTATGGGACAGTTTGCCTCAAAATATGAAAAAAAAACATGAAAAAGGCTTCAAATTTTTCAATAAAATGTGCAAAAAACACTTCTTCAATAATCAAGAGCTATAAAAACGACATCCACTACCTGAATAGCCTATGTTAATTGTTATTATTTTTTGTAGTATCTGTATTTTATTTATTTTTTCTGTTCTTCCTTCCTTCTTCTTTTTTGTGTCAATTTGCTACAATATTTAAAAACGCAATGCTTTCTTTCGTATAACTATTTGAATGAGAGAGTGCAGACTCGACGACCTCCTACGCCTTCAGAGCTACGGTCTTTCGCACTCTCTCATTGGATGCACACTGTCAGTTTTTGTTTTATGTATGTTTCGGCGTTTCGCATCCAAACAAAAATAAAATGACCATCCATCCATCCTTGCATTTCCAAAATGACGCTTTTGCTTGACCGATTCTTCTTTTTATATCATTGGTGCATCTTCCATCTTGTGTAATGAGGGACCCTAGGTATGTGTATGTGGTGACCTGATCCAATTGTTCTTCTTCCAGCTTAATGTTTATTTTATTATTTCCATTGCTTTTTTCGATGAGCATTGTCTTTGTTTTCTTCAAATTGAGTTTCATTCCGTATTTTTTACTGATTTCATTGATTTTGTCCATGCTTTCTTGTAGTTTTTCTTCTGAGATACAAAGTGAAAAACATCAAGCAACGCGAAGAAAATTCCAATCAGATTTGGAACTCCACAAACGCAAAGCTAAGTCTTTTTATGACAAGCTAAAAGCTGACTCTGCTACGGCGGAAGACGATCCAGAAACGGAGACACTAGCTATCGACTTTCAACAAAACATACCTTTTCCTCACCTTCTTGTTGGAGAAATTTTTTACATGCCGCAAACTTGGCTGCATAACTTTTGTGTGTACAGCGCAAGCACGAAAACATCTACGATGTACATGTGGCCAGAAACTGTTGCAAAGCGAGGAGCAAATGAAGTAGTTTCGTGCCTTCATCATTATCTCCAAAACAAAGTTTTACCCGGAGTCAAAAAGGTAAACTTTTATTCTGACGGCTGCAGGGGCCAAAACCATAACCACACTGCAGTGCAGTTTTTTCATACACTAGTAAAAAACCGAGATTTTGATGCTATTGATCATAATCTGCCAATAAGGGGTCACAGTTTTCTGCTATGTGACCGGCATTTTGCTACGATTGAGAAAATGAAGCAGCGGAGAGAGAAGATGGAATGGTATGATGGATGGATCAACATGGTTGAAGAACAGTTTGATGTGGTTCGAGTTACCCAAGACTTGATAAAAGACTATCGTGGACACTTGGCTCAATATTTCAAAAAAGCGACGAAACGGGGAACTGAGAAGTATCTCGTGTCAAAATGTAAAAGCTTCCGTTTCAGGAAGGAGCATTCGTTTAAAATTGGCGTTTCAAAGAATATGATGGGACTCGTTCGAACTAAATTTCGGATCCTTCAGCTTAACGCTCTTCCTACCTTAGAAGCTAGTCAGTGCTATACTAGCCAAGTACCGATTAAGGCTGCAAAGAAGCAAGATGTTATCAAACTGATAAAATACTTGCGCCAAGAAACAAGCGACATGATAGATCAACTCGTTACAACGGAAGATGCATTCTTTGATGCACAAAACTCAGACTATGAAAACTAAAGAGTTGCTTTTTACACAAACTGCTTTTATCTTACGCAATGAACTGAAAAACTGCTTTTACTGTACAATGTACATAACAAAAGTCTCAGATTTCTTTCATGATGAATGTATTTTGATATGATAATGGGACAAGGTCAGTGGCGTACCTAGCTAGAGCGCATCTCCCCCCCTGCGTGGCTTTTGCCACTGCATCTTCAGCTAAGAAATGCTCCGTTTTTTGTCCCAAAAAAGTTGTTTTTAAAAACAAAAAAAGTCTTCAACCTCGAGAGGGGGCCCTTAAACGTAGGGCTTTTTAGGTGCGGGCCCCCCTGCGACTGCAGGTATTGCAGGGGGGTTCCTACGCCAGTGGGCAAGGTGCTATCTATCAATATATCCAAGCAAAGCGCAGTGCATTACAAATTTGTGAGGTCCTGATTATAAGAAGGGTCCAAATCCAGTGAGTTTGACGATCCGCACCGCATAAACTATAACGCACAGCAACACACAATACAGCTTTTTTGTTGTCTATTCCCATGTGTAACTACCCACATTAACCAGGCTTTGATATCTTTAACAAACAAAAAAATTGTGAAGTTTTTTTTGATTTTCTCGAAATAGTATCACCTAGACTTGGGCCATTCTCATTTTCAGGTATTCAATTGTACAGTCTATAGGCCTACTCATTGGGGTTCACGACAAGTGGATCTCGTGTAAACTGTAAACCCGCTGAGGAGTGTGAACACCAACAAGTTGGCAGCAAATCAGCGTACTTGGCTACAGATAAAAGTACCCACAAACTATGTGACTTTCCAAGCAGAACAAATATACACAGTTAATTCTTGTACTGAAAGGCGTATTTTTGTAAAGGCTCTGCCTACAAATTCTGACACCCCGCTATTCTTTCGGCTCAACATACAAAATAATCCATGCAGTGTGACCCACGGAGGCCAAAAAGGTATTTGACTTTATAAACTTTAGATGACGCCAGTAACAACTCAGGTTATTGCTTTGTTAGAAAACATGGATTGCTTTAATGAACTTGCTGTCGATTGTTGGAAAAAATAAGCTTAAAGTTGGATCATACTGTAATTAGAGATATAAAAAATACAGTTTAGTCCAAAAAATGTCTGAGATGGAGCACGTGCGTTGTTTGTTGTTGCTTATTTGTTGTTTTGCAAATCACCAAATCTGCCGGTGGTATGTGAGCTAGCCAGAGGCGTAGCCAGCACAAAATTTCAAGGGGGGAGGCAAATAAGTATTATGCACATGTCTATAATCCGGCAACGAGTCGGCAATAGCAAAGCACCCAGAGGGGAGGTCTAAGGAACCTCTCCCATATAATTTTGAAGAAAATACCTTAAAATTGCGCTTTCTGGAATTACTTTCAGCCTAAATCCATAGAAAACTTTGTCAAATGATATTGCGACGGGGTAGCCACTTTAACTTAACAACGTTTGTAAGCCCCTGTAGGCTAAAGCATGCACCAATCAGAAGCTGCGTTGTCTGTGACGTCAATAGAAGTTAGAGCAGATAAAAAATACAAACAGTTCTGACAGAAAAGAAGTTAAAGTGGCTCTGACAGGAAAATAAATTTGCTAAATTTATCTAAGATACCAAAGAGATGACACTAACAAACTTCCCTGACCAGCAAATCGTAAAAAATATCAACAGGCTACTAAGTTACATGCTTGAAAACTTTCGTTCACTTTCGGCGAATCTGACACTCATTTAATTGTGAAAATAAAAACGGCAACACCGCTATGACGTCACCATGGGTGGGAAGGATACATTCTTTCTCTGTGGTGAGTTGGTGAGGTATGGTACGACTGCTTCAAAACGTCAATGTGTGGGGCTCTATGTGTCTAATCTAAAGCATGTGCAAAATGAGAATTACCGAAATGAAAAAGTCAACTTATTATTACTATCAGGTTTAGATCAAATAGATTGAGTTTATTTTTATCAAACAGCATCTCAATTCAATTGAAATTGGAGTTTTTCTAAACTCTTGTAGGGCTACAATTTGGATAATTTTTTATTTGTCCTAATCTGGCTATAGCCATTTGCAGTGTAACAGCAGTATCTCACAAACAGTACCCTTAATTTATGGTTGAGGTAATGCCTGGAAATTGCTGTTTATGTGACAGAGTCAGTGACAAAGACGTGTGCTATCTTTTCATGATTTCAAACAAAACAAGGTGCTGACATGAAAATAGTCCTATCCCTAAAATAGTCAAAGTTTTCTTCAAGTGAATAAAAAAGTAACAGTTAACCTCTCAAGTACATGTAGCTCCACACAGAGTGAAATTTACATGCCTTTTGACTCTTTTTTATTTCTTTAAAAGTATTATTGACTCAAAAAGAATGTCTAAAAAGACATTACGAAAAGTAACTACGGACAAAGGCCAGTGTTTCGATCTTCAGATCTCTTCAGCGTAGTAAAGTGAAAGTAGAAAGTTGTCTTGAAGCGTTGGTTGAGGTGATGATTTGAAACTTGAGTGATTGTTGTGAGACAATGAGACTGGATTTAAGTTTTAAATTTGGACCTCAGCGAAACGTAGTTTTACAGCCTATTAAAAGGTGTGATTTTTTTAAGAGAATTTGTGCTAAGAAATGGCAGGAATTTGTTAAAAATAAAAAATAATAAAATACATGCCAAAAGGCATGTAAATTTCACTCTGTGTGGAGCTACATGTACTTGAGAGGTTAACTGTTATTTTTTTATTCACTTGTTGATTCATTCATATCAGTTTGTATCCTCTGGGGATCCTTCTCTTGTATCATGGGCCAATCCTATAGATGTTTGCTGGTACACCCCTTCATTTTCTTTGAATTTTTATACTTATGTGTACCGCTAGAATCTAATTTCTTGTATTTTAGATCCATCTTAGATGATTGTTTTGTCCTAGCTCAGTTGCAAATTCTTGTCTTTTTTTCTAGTTTTTATTTTTAACAAATTCCTGCCATTTCTTAGCACAAATTCTCTTAAAAAAATCACACCTTTTAATAGGCTGTAAAACTACGTTTCGCTGAGGTCCAAATTTAAAACTTAAATCCAGTCTCATTGTCTCACAACAATCACTCAAGTTTCAAATCATCACCTCAACCAACGCTTCAAGACAACTTTCTACTTTCACTTTACTACGCTGAAGAGATCTGAAGATCGAAACACTGGCCTTTGTCCGTAGTTACTTTTCGTAATGTCTTTTTAGACATTCTTTTTGAGTCAATAATACTTTTAAAGAAATAAAAAAGAGTCAAAAGGCATGTAAATTTCACTCTGTGTGGAGCTATGTACTTGAGAGGTTAACTGTTATTTTTTTATTCACTTGTTGATTCATTCATATCAGTTTGTATCCTCTGGGGATCCTTCTCTTGTATCATGGGCCAATCCTATAGATGTTTGCTGGTACACCCCTTCATTTTCTTTGAATTTTCTTCAAGTGTTCGAAAGTGGGATGGACCATACAAAACTAGTTGTACATGTTCTCTTCACTTCACTGGAGATGATTTTGTTAACACGACCAAGCCGATTTGGATCTTCTCAGCAATGAGTGGCGTGCTGGGAACTGTAGGTGGTGCGTTTGCCACAAGTGCGAGTCTATGTCCCAGCCCAATGAATGTGTATGTTGCCATGAAGTGCCACAAACGAAAGAACTTTTGAAGAAAGACGCATCTAGTTGTGTTACTAATTTGACCGATTTTGAGGCACACTTAGGCCTACATCCTGCAGTTCTGAGAACTTTTTTTATGATGAGCAGAAAGAACTGGAGAAAAAGCAATAAACCGAAAGGAGAAAACGGAGACCTATCAAAAGAGTAAGGACGCTACTACATTAGGCTAAAAATAACCTAAACGCTAAAGAATGCACACTAAACGAAGTGATTTTATTTCCTTGCAGGCAGTATCGGTAATTAGTCGCTTACAGGCATGTATTGGAGTGGATACTACAAGGTGGTGCTCTCGGAAGCAACAATCGGATTGTGCTGCCGTCATGCATTGTTTGGCGAATCCGAAATAATTTTCAAGTCCAGATGGTTACCGTTACACCGGATTTCAATGGCCAACTGAAGGCAGATTATGAGAGAGAGAACTTTTATTTATTTATGAATAGTGATGAATGATGATGAATTAAATATGAATGATGATTCGTACGATTTCTTCATTTTTCACTTCAAATATATTTTAGGTTTTGTAAGAACGTATCTAGTACAGTTTTATTAAACTGCAAAAAACAATAAATCTTTGAAAAAAGCAAGCGCTTGTACCAACTCCGACCAAACTGTGATCCACCAATTACATCTAAAAAGCATTTGTTTCATCCGTCGCTAACGACGCCCACCCAGGATGACGTAATATCACCAAAGTCGTCCCAGAGCAGTGAAATAAGGAGTTTCGCCTGTGGTGGCGCTGCGTAACTGTCGTTTTGTATAAATTTTGCCCTAACCAGTCGAGCTTCGAGGTTAAGATTAAAATGTTCGCTAAACATAATTCTGCGCTAGAAAATGCTTAGAAAAGTTACTATACTTGGGTCCAACCTGTCATGGGCACTTTAACCGTATCTGTCACTGCTTCCTTTTGGCGTCAAGAGTTACTGGCCGAGACCATCAGGTCTACGTCTCTCTCATTGCTAATTACTCCGTCGGCTTATATCAAATAACAACGGGAAAAAGTATGCCGTTGGTCAAAAGCCTTATCTATCACTTCAATCAATTTATTTCGCAAAATATATTCGTGATTGTGTATTTTAGGTAGAAAAGGTGATAAAGAATCGGTTTTTGACCTATTTTCACCATTTCTTGGTCAAATTTCTTAGTTCACATTTTATTTTGAAAGTCCTCTTGCATAGAACACAGAATTTCATCAATTTTGTTTTTCCGTTTTTGTGCAAACAGTATTCCATGCACTTTTTGCACTACAAGGCAATTTGCGCAAATAATAAATTACCTTCCTAATTGATGTCTGCCAGCAAAGAATGACTCATATCGCGTCAAAGACCAACTCCCTACCCAGACAGCAAAATCGACGTTGAATCAATGTAAAAATGACGGATTTTGCTGCCTGGGTAGAGAATGAAATTTTAGCCCCGTCGTGTTATGACTGACAGACACAAAATAAAACCGCACGCTAATAGTAAACTGTCAATCAAGCTATTGAATATGAGGAAATTTCTTGCATTTTATAACTGGCTGTGACAAAAGGTTTATTGTGAACTTCACAATTATCCGATACCAACATAATCGGGATTAAAAGTTGGGGCAAGAAAAAAAAGTAAAAGTCAAGAAATCTCAGGTTTCTAGCGTCACTGCTTCTATGTGAAATTGCTGAATTAGCAGAGGGCGAGACCATAAGGTTTACGCCAGTAACAGATACGGTTAAGTGAACGTTCCGGCATGTCCCATAGGGTTGGGGGATACATTTGGATGACGTGGATTCGATTCTCACCCCTGTCATAACTCTTATATCTTCTGTAATTACCAAACAAAGTTCAAAGCACTAATCAACTCTCTGACTGAATGCTAGAAAGGTCACAATTGGACGATAATAACCACTTAAACCATGTTCTGATTGGTTCATGCTTAACAACCTCTTACAAACGTTGTTACGGTAAAGTGGCTATCCTGCGACAGAAGATGAGATGTTTATTAAAAATATTTCGGGGGGAGCAATTGCCTTTTTTGCCCACCCCCCTGACTACGTTCCTGGAATTAGCTTGCAATACCTAATAAAAAAGCTAACATAATACTATGCTTTTTTTTGGAAAGTCAGTTCTCAAATAAACACGTTCAAGCTCAGTCCTGGCATCGGTAAACAGAAACACAGGCACCTATTGTGTAAATACGATTAACAAAGACTTTGAACTTTCCCACCTCATTATGACAATACGATTCTGTCATAAGTACACCCAAGATGAAAGTAAATAACGATTTACGTCAGGGATAGCCTATAGCAGGGTTACTCAACTAATCCAAAGGTTCAGTTTGACAAGTTGAATATTTTTAGCGGTTCGGAGAATCAGTTATTTCCCACGCAACCACGAAAGTTAAACTATCTGTACCAAACCGCTTTTTTAGGTAAAATGTAACTCGAATTGGATTTTTGAGAAAGTGTTGAATGTCGAAGCCCCCCAGCAACTGGGATAATCACAGTAAAAATTGATTCCTTTCACTAGAAATCTGTTTAGAGAAGCCCTGAAACGTGGCAATGGGGCTATTCTTCCAAAAGCTCAAGGTCCACCATCAACACCCAGAAGGTCCAGATTCGGACCGCCAGTTGAGTAGCTCTGGCCTATAGGCTAGTGCGTCAATAAATCATGGTAGAGTTACATATTTTTGCAATCATCAATGTCATGTTAAAAATGATATGGCCTCCTACATAAAACTGTGGAGGTATTTCAATCCCTTAATTTAGCATATTTGTGTATTACAAGCTAAGTGAACTCAATTTTTTCATATCTTATTGATAGGCTACTTCATGTAAATTTTGCAGAAAAAACAATCACAGTTCAAGCTTATAGCCTACAAGGTTTTGCGTTCGTACCAAAATCCTTTTTCTTTAGAGCACGCTTCAACGTTTGTGTTTCTACATTTTTCTAGACCGCCGCAATGATATGGCAAGTGGTCTTCCTTTTTTGCTTTGATGGTCGAAAATATAAAATTTGATGATGAAGCTTTGATCAGAAATAGAAACAATTGATCCAGAGAGCAAATTAGTTGTTTTTTTACATTGCAGACGTTGAATCAATGTAAAAAAACACTGATTTGCTGTCTGGAAAACTATTTGTACCGTAATGCAAATCGATCGTTTTTTAATTTAATACTTTAACGCCACTATGGGGATTATCAACAACATGTTTACAGAGATCATAAAGATGTTAGTCAATCGACAACCACGTGCTAAAAACTAGCCGAGACAATACGGAAAGGTTTTCTAATGCATTATTTCTGTTTAAGTTTTCCAAATCCTTGTTCATGACAGCAACGTAAACAAAACGCAAATATTTTTGATCAACACGTTATTAGCTAATGCACTTATCTGGCACACAGTTGCAACTGCTGCTGGAAAATATAATAATTCTGAAGAACACCTGAACTTTTTAATATTAAGCTAACTTACGTTTGCTCAGCAGTCCTGCAGTTTAGCTCACGAATACAAATGTTGGAGACCCTCGGGATCTTCATTTTATTTCGTATTCAGGTGTTCGCTGGTGGTCAAAGATTTAAATTAACTGAACACAAAGACAAGGAAACAGATCTACAAATAAAACCGTGTCCTTTAGAGGGGTCGAACCGACATTGTGCAGGTGCTTTCACCTATCGAGTTGGCAGCCGACCTTTGGTCGAACTGAAAGAAAAGGTTCACACACGCATCTGGTATTTGTGATCGTTGTTTTTGTAGATCGTCGTGCAATGAAAAATAATTATTAAACTGATTTGAATCAACTAAAAATAAAAACTACATAGGCTACAAACTTCATGCCACTACAACGATGAAGATCATGAATTGTCATTGAACAAGAACTATTATTATCAATTATACATTTGAAATCAACAAACTTAAATGTTAAAACTACATTGAAAATTATAACAATAAAGTTTATGAGCTATCATTTGTTACAATCAAGAAAAAGTCAAACGACGAATTGAACATTGCCTTGAAAGTGACATCTGCTGCAACAAATATATAGTAGGGTGTTTCATTTTTTCACCATTTTTGAAATTCAAAATGCCTGGGGTCCCATCTGGTGGTATTTGGGGTAAAAAGTTTATACCCCAATTTTTTTTCAATTATGACGTCATATTGAGGTGGTCCACGAGGTTTAAAATTTTTAGGCCTCAAATTCTCGAAATTTGGCCGTATCTTCGGAACCGCTCATCATATATCGACAAAATTAGTATCAAAATGCGCAAAAGGGTCGGTTTCCTATACCTGATGTAGAGAATATTAAGGTCTATCTGCTTCAGAAAAAAAGTTATTTCAAAAAATCTGATTTTCGGTCTATTTTCTCTTGATGAACAGAGATCAGGTGATCAAGATAAAAGTTTTTCTGTATTTTTCCACTCTTGGAAGCTGTTATTGCGTAATAATAGTTGGTGTTAAGGTTTCAGTACTGGGCTTGTCTAGTCTTGATATCTGCTTAAGCAAAGCCCCATCTTGCATTGCTCCGGGACTCTTCTTGTCGTCGTCCACAAAAGAAATGACATGGGAAAGATATATTTCGTTTATGTGGAACATGCATTAAAGGGTATGAATATCATGACCAACTTCACCATTAAAATAATTGACCAGTCGAGTATTGACTCCGGACTTTTTTCCTGTGTTGAGAGCAGTCGTATCAGCCATGACTGAATATTGGGATAGGTGAACTCTGCAAGCCTCCTGGATGATGGTGCCAAAAATCAGTTCTGCAATGACCGACACACTTTTGGGAAAAGATTTAACAGCAAGCACACCTTCGTGCTTCATGCCATTATCATCAACAAGTTGGCCCAAGGAAACGTATCGATCTATTTGATCGACAACGCGCCCATCATAACATAAGCTGAGTTGAGCAGAAGCTGAGTTGAGAAAGTTCTCATTTTCCATCAGAGATTTTTCTCTCGTTTTTTGTCGTTTGCGGTATACTGTCGAAGGTGATGCAGCATTGCAGCTACTTGATCTTTTCCAAGAACCGACCTCATAAGATCTTACTGCTGGCGTACCGAAGTTATCCTACGATCAGCAAGTACACAACTTCTATCATTTATGGAAAAAGAATGTACTTTCTTGTACACTTTTCCCCAAACAGCTGGTTTCAGAGGCTCGTATTCCTTATCATCTTCCCAATTTATATCACCATCAGAGTCGCTTTCGCTACTGTGTAGACATCTAACTACTTCATTTATTTTTCTTTGTTTCAAACATAGTAGTGCCGATGCTTTGGCAGATTGTATGCCAGAAGTGCTAGGTTTCTCTGTTTGCTAAGCACTGGAAGACCAGCTTTGTTCCATATGCCAACTACATCTTTCAGCAGTTCATCTTTCATGAAATGGAGTATTTTCTTCAAAAACTTAGGATTAGTTTCGGCTACTTTCTTCCTCAAGTAAAAATAGTGACTGGCTATATCTGAATTCAGGGGAAGCACATTTCTCTCCAATTCCATGAAGTTTTGCATCGACTTACTAATACCTGACCTTAATGCCATAATGACACTTAATCTAAAGCAGGTGAGCAGCATACCTCTTCCTCAACGGTTACATTAATATTATAATAGTAATACCTTCAAATTACTATTTCATCTCTTGCAAAACGAACAAGAACTATTATTACGCAATAGCAGCTTCCAAGATGGAAAAACACAGAAAAACTTTTATCTTGATCACCTGATCTCTGTTCATCAGAAGAAAATAGACCGAAAATCAGATTTTTTGAAATAACTTTTTTTCTGAAGCAGATAGATCTTAATATTCTCTACATCAGGTATAGAAAACCGACCCTTCTGCGCATTTTGATACTAATTTTGTCGATATATGGTGAGCGATTCCGGAGATACGGCCAAATTTCGAGATTTTGAAAACCAAAAATTTTAAACCTCGTGGACCACCTCAATGTGACGTCATAATTGAAAAAAATTTGCGGTGTAAACTTTTTACCCCAAATACCACCAGATGGGACCCCAGGCATTTTGAATTTCAAAAATGGTGAAAAAATGAAACACCCTAATATATAGCCTAAGTGACATGCTAAAAGTATAAAATTCAAAAACTGCCTCTTGAACGTGTTGAAACCACGCAAAAATTTCATTTTATGTGATTCCAAAATTTTCTTTAAAATGCGTTGAGAACAATTATAAGTGTAAAGCATGAAACAAAAAAAATGGTGCAAATGTTCGTTTGAATAAAAAACAAACATAAAAATAGCACTACGAAGCTACTGCGCCAATGTCCCAAGATAGTGTGTCTGCAAAGAAAATGTCCCAAATACCACATGACGTCAAGGCCCGTAGAGAGGATACTTTGGACCCGGTGAAAATGAGATCCTTGGGCCTCAAATGAAGACATTTCACCATTAGACCCGGGCCCCTAAAATTATCCCGGGTCTAAAAGTATCCCTTGGACCCCTGTCAACGTTACTGCATGACGTCCTTAGGGTCAGAAACGTCATATTGCAGACTAGTGACTTTATGTGAGTTGAAAGAGTTATAGCTTACTGTACACACCAGGGCTGTGGAGTCTGGAAGTGGAGCGGTTTTGGCGTGTCCAGAGTCTTTAAAAAAAGATGGACTCTGACTTGATATACTGTAAAATAATGAACAAAAAAAATTTTGTGCTCGCCATTTGTGCTCGGTATTGCGCTTTAAAAGTTTAGCGAAGACAGAAATGTTTGTTTTTGCCAGTTTTTAAAAATTTCGCCATTTCAATTTTGATCACAACTTGAGTGAAATTAAATTTAAACAATATGAAAAACGACAAAAATTAAAAGTAATCTGGTAACGTTAACATTTGGCAACACTGAAGTCGGCCAGTTATAAACCGAGGAGTCGGATTGCTATATTTTTCGCACCGACCCCACAGCCCTGGTACACACAACACATAAGTTATGTACAAGATAAATGATACAAAAATTTCATCACAAAAGCTTTAGAAGATATCTTAATTACATAATATTATAAAGTCCCACTCAATCCTAACTAGAATGCAACATAAAATATCTCGCTTGCCTCAGGATTTGTTAAAACTGAGAAAAATATGAAGCTTTAAATTGTTATAAAACGTCCGAGGTACTTTAACGCAGGAAAGTTGCAACCAATACAAAGTAACACGAGTATTCACTTGTGTTACTGGAATGTTCTTTCAATCATTTCACAGTTTCTTTATCTTCTTCGTATATTATTGTATATCAAAATACAACACACCAGAGAATCGAGTAATTACGAATGCAGACTACAACACTAAATATTTGTGAAGCACCGCTGTAACGGATGAATGTGACATCACAACCTTTAAGATACAATGTTTTGGCTGGTTGGCACGAGCAAATAAACTGTCAAACTACATTGCGATTCAACTGATTCCCCTATGTAATATATTCGACTAGGGCAGGGGTTCTTAAACTTTTTTTAATGAGGACCCCTTAAAATATATTTTGGTTTGCGTAGACCCCCTTTGTGGCCTATTCCGAGAAACTTGTTTGATCAGCATGAATTGGACATAACGCAATTAAATTAAAATGAATTGGTCAAAAAATTTATATTTTATTAAATTTAAGAAATAGCGAATGCAGATTGTTTTTCAATATTTTTGATTTAATTTCATTAATGTGAAGAATGCTGCTGTTTGTCTTCAACAAGAACATGAAATTGTGGCTTCGTCTTTGATAGGGCTGATAGGATAGTTGTTTAAATTTAATCTTTTTTCTTTTGAAAAATGTATTATGTTTTTGAAATTATACACTAAGTTTTCAATTGGGCTTTCATGGACCCCCTAAAACTAGTCCACGTACCCCTTCGGGTCCACGGACACCAGTTTAAGATCCCCCCTGGACTAGGGACAGGTGTGTTGTACCAGTCGACCTCGTAGTTCGCACAACGTGCGAGATGTCATACTGCAGCTTTATTACCAGTAGTGACGTGTTACAGTGTGTTCGTTGGGAACAAACCCAGGCTTTACAATGCGACATTTCAGCACCACAACAGGGAAAAGCGATACAATTTAACAAGACGTACTATCCCAGACAGCAAATCAGTCGTTTTTTACATTGATTCAACGTCTGCAGACGTTCTACGACACAAAGTCAGCACACGATTCCACGTCTGCAGACGTTGCATCAATGTAAAAAAACGACTGATTTGCTGTCTGAGTTGCTGAACCTTACAATAAAAATCTGTGACTAAAATGATCTTTTCGTGGCATTTGTTTAAAAAAAAGTACAAAATGAAATTCTTGATACAAAACTAAAAAGATTAACTGAGGTTTGAACATTGGAACGTACATATATGAACTAAATGGCAAAATAAAATTGGACAACCGTTGGCGGAAAATTGATAATAACTGATTTTTACGTATTGGTGAACAACACTGAATTTAAACTACATTAACACATATTGTCTAGTCAACAGCGTAAGACTCGTCAGCGCGAAACCCACTATGGGAGGTTATACTCGATCACATAACCATTTTGAATCAAAGATACAGATTAAAAAGATACAATTTTGAAGTGCAAAGTACCAAAAATATTTGTGTTTTATTGCAGGCAAACGCAATGGTTAGCCTGGCTCTTTCACGACATGATTTTCACTTGATGCATATCTTGAGGGTGAGAATGTTCTCAAAATGTATCAGCACTTTAAATGTTTTTGCCAAATCAAGAGTCTGCCTAAAGGAAAACAAATCAACTGATTGGCTAAAGCAGCGGTCAAGAGCTCTGTGGCATGAATTAGTGGTTCGATACTGATGAGCCCAGCCTCATGAGCAAAAGGCGTGTCTATCGCTGTCAATTCATTGCTACAATAGGGTGTGTCATACTTTTGCAAAAATTTATTTTTTATCGGCTATGCTAAAAAAGGTGATATTTTAATGACAATAGCAAGTCCTGATAATTTGAAAGAATTTGAAGAAGGTCTACCTACATCGATTTTCACTTGAAAATCTTCGTTTTTGGCCAAAATTTGCATTTTTTAAAAATTTTCTTGATTTTATAATTTGATACCCAACTATTTTTTTCAGCTTTTTTGACTCCAGTATGGCTCAAAATAGTTACACTCTCCCTCCTAAATGTGGTTAAATGGCTCTACCCTCCAAAAACATTCTTGTAAATAATGTCAAAAAACCAGTGAATTTTGAAAAAAAAAGCCAAGAATAGTCTCCATTATTGACTTTCTGATTTGAGGGCAATGAGGATCCTGACATGCTTGTGTTTTGCAGAATATCAAAGGATATGATTACATTCTAAAACAACATTAACAATAAAGTGATAAACAAAAGTTTACAAGATAAATATGTGATAAAGTGATTAAAACACCTTCTCCAAGTGTATCAAATCATTTGTGATGCAATAATGAACTCTGGTTGCTTGATAATGGTAGCTTGAAGGTTGCTGGTTTTCCAGTTTGTTTGGGAATAAAAAACCAAGGAAATAGTAGACTTTCAAAGATAATTTAGCAATATCCAACACCAATGTATAGAATCAATGTGAAGATTGCTGATTTAAGAAAAGCCAGCTTTAGTTCAGATTGGTTTAACCTGTTCAGTGTTCACTGGGTTCAGTGGTCAGTTAGTAGCCTAAGATTGTTAAATTTTGCAGTAGCCTATGTCTGCAATGTCATTCAAAGCTTATCCAGATCGCTTTTTGATTAGATTCATCAGGCATTGTTTTAACCAGATATCCAGTGCTCGTACAATATAAGTTATAACTTAAGCTAAGCCTTCAGCTAAGGTTTACCATGCAAAGTAACATACTAAGCACAAGCTATTACAGGTAGGCTACTGCAAAAAGTTTAGTCATTGTTTTGTTTTTGTTGTTTCCAGATCATTTTTACTGTTAGTAAAATTTGACTGCAGTTTTAATGAAACAGTCATTATGGCTACTAACACAAGAAGTGCTTCCAGCTGTCATTTAAGTAATATGATAGGATGTGGCAGCAAGATGCTGCCATCAGAACTTCCAACTGTCAGAGATGTGCTGAAGCTGGGTCTCTTTTTGCGAGAAACAAGTGAGACTAATCGCAGAAATTATACACAGAATGAGCTCATTACAGATATCTACAACCAGGTGTATGCTCAGTGGCAAAAAGCTAATGCCCTTTCAAATTCCCTGTCATTATTGCAGAAAAAAGCATTATGAACCGGTTAAAAAAACTGTGGAAAAGAGCAAATGAGATTGGAAGTGGTAAGGGAAAAACCGAAGCACGCCAAAAGTTTCTAGGAAGCATAGACTCATTGTTTGACATCCTTCATTGCAACTGTGTTATAAAAAAATGTGATGAATGCCAATGTGGTTCGGGTTGTGAAAAAGTGGTTCATATTTTCTGTACCTGCACCCGTGAACACAAGATTCCAGTTATGGATTTAGAGTACATCAAGGGACAAAGGGAAAAAAATAGCAGCAAGGGGCCCCATCAAATGTCTCATAAGGATGTTCCTGAAACAAGAAAACAAATTGCAAGTGCTTTAAATCAAAAAAGAAAGATGGAAGCCAGCGAGAAAAGAAAATTTAGACTAGAAGAGAAGGATGAAATGTTCGAACCTCAAGAAGAAGAACAAGATGACTATCAAGCAAACAAAAGTCCACAAGATAATGAATTTGTTACAGAAGCTTCTGCTTGGCCTTCTACTATAAAGCGACGTAAGCGTAACACAGAAAAAATACCAAACATTGCATTAGCTAGTTTACGACACAACACAGGCTTACGAGAGGCAGCTGAAATAGCCAGTGCAGCTTGGATGGATGCTGGGATTATATCAAAGGATGACCTATCTAAGGTGATTGACCATAACAAGCTCAGAAGAGCACAAACAGAAGTGATGAAAAGCATCGAATCCAAGCTTGAAGAGCAGATCAAAACGGAAGGAATTTCCTGTGTGTTTTTTGATGGAAGGATAGACAATACTAATTCTTATTTCTATGTTGAAGGATCTAGCCAAAAGTACCCAGGAATGGTAAAGGAGGAACATTACTCGGTGTGTAGTGAGCCAGGAGGAAAGTTTTTATTTCATTTTACACCAGATACTGCAACTAAAGAAAAGAAACATGCTGAAATCATTGCTGAGAAGATATTCGAGTGGTTGGTCGAAAGAGGATTGGACAAAACTATCCTGGCGGTCGGCGGGGACTCAACTAACGTAAACACAGGTGGAAAGGAGGAGTAATGCACTGTTTGGAAACTAAATTGAACAGAAAACTGGTTTGGATAGTTTGCGACTTGCACACTGGAGAGCTGCCTTTGAGGCATCTTATAATTGCTCTTGATGGAAAGACCGTATCTGATAGTCAGTGGTCTGGACCCCTAGGCAAGATGTTAGACGATGCGACGGAGATGGAGATAAATCCAAGTTTTCCCACGATTAGTGGTGGTCCAGCACTTCTTAATCTTCAACCAGAAATTATAAAAGATCTGTCTACAGATCAGTGCTATGCATACAAAATCCATAAAGCTATAAAAACTGGTAACCTCTCACCATCTCTCGCTCGCATGGAAATTGGCCCTGTAAATCATGCTCGCTGGCTCACTACCGCTCTTCGATTCTGCCGAATTTGGATTTCCAAGCATAATTTAAAGGGAAAAAAGCTACAAAATCTTCAAAGCATTGTTCAATTTATCATGGGGGTCTATCTTCCTAACTGGTTTAATATTAAAGTGAAACATAAATGGACAGAAGGTCCCGCCAATTTGTTGTTCATGCTAGAACAGATAAGAAAGCAAAAGACCGAAGTGCAGCAGCTGGTCATTCCTGCAGTGCAAAGATCAGCTTGGAACGCCTTCAGCGAGACAATTTTGCAGGCAATGCTTTGTTCCCAGGATGAAAGTGAAAGGGTTTGGGCTGTTAACAAGATCATTGAACTGAGAGGAGAAGGAGAAAGCAAAGTCGAAAATGAAGCAGTGCGAGTGAGACGGGTGGAAGAGATTAATATCGATGCAACTAAGATTTCAGACATGATAAAGTGGGAAGCATCGGCTTATGAGCCACCTCTTACATGTTCTCTTACAAGCAGTGAACTGAGAAAGTTTTATGCTATTCCTATGGACGTGCCCATGTGGTCTAGCCACACACAAAGTGTTGAGAGGTGTGTAAAGATGGTGTCTGAAGCAGCAGCAACTGTTTTTACACAAGAACGAAGGGAAGGGTACATCAAATCCCAGCAGGTTCGCCGTATGCTGATGTCCAGAAACCATTCCAAACAAGACATAGCAAAGGTGATCCAGTTTGGCAGTTTCGGAACAATTTAAATATCCATTTTGCCAACTCTTGTTGTGTTTCTGTAGTTGTGCAACAATTATCTACGTGTTTTACGATGTGTTGCTGTGTTTTAAATGTTTTTTCAATTTTTTTTAATTTTTAAAAAAATTGAAAAAACTTCAAATTTTCTCGAAATTTCAGATGCAAAATGATGTAGGTAAACAAACTTCAATACTGCTAAAACTTTTTTCCCCAGTACTAGGCATATATTTGCACCATTTGTTGGGGTAGCCGAGAGAATATTTATACAGATTCTAAAAATCAAAAAATATGACACACCCTATTGCTACAATCGGCTGCCCAGAGACGCAGCTCAATGCAATTCTTCAATTAGAGTGAAGTGAAACAAAACAATAAAATCGAACAAAAATGAGAAGCTAATTCAACGTCGTGATGAAATGTTTGTATTGGTGGTTCGGTGTAGCAAAGCTGGCTTACTTTAGCGCTTCTGCTTTCAGAAAAAATAATCATGTTTCAATCCTTGCAATTGAACAAGATCTCGCTAGCGCAATTGCCGTTACGGGATCTCGGGTTATTGGTACAGCCGAAAAATTAATATTAGATGTTGTTACAGAAACCTTTTGGTAGTATGCAATACCTTGCGTACCCACATCATTTAATGAAAAACAAAAAGCATTCAAAACAAATCAGGAAGTTCGTCGATAAAGGTCTTGAACAATTTCCTTACAAATGCTCAATGGTGAAACAGAGCGCTGAGGGTGAACACGGCTCATTTAAAAGTGACCACTTTCTACATAACAACACTTTTTCGATGAAAGCAAAACCACGTGCAAACATCAGCTGAATACATTATCAGCATTCGAAACGAGATATGAAAATTAACAAAGAATTAAATGCGTGAAAATTATTAAAAAACATTATTAGTGAATGAGTAAGAATAGAACAAAAACTGATGAGTTTTTCCGGTATCACATCTAGCATCAAGAGCTCCTTTATTTCTTCTCCTTAAAAGTGTTCAGGATCTACTTCTTCAACTGAAGAACAAGAACAACCAAGGTCATCAAAGTGACGACTCCACACGCTATGGGGATGATGATCGTATTCAAGGTTTGATCAGATGGCTCAAGTACAAGAACGTTGTCAACGTAGGAGACTCTGTAAGAAGCCTCGTATTTTTCATGGTTGGCAATTATGAGAGCATCTTGGAGAGCGACGCGGTTCGCAGTGATGATGCCTGCCAAGTGAACAAAAGAAAATGACACGAATGAAAATGACTTCATTTCAATCCGAGTTAGATCTGAAACTTCAATCCCGGTCCGGAACTGTTGGGATCAGGAACTTTCCCGATCTGGAGATTTTGGTTTTGAATCCCAAAGTTTAATTGTGGGATGCGGTATGTTAAAGTTAACTGATCACTTATTCAGAGCATAAGTTTGCACATTACGTACTTGTACCGAAATAAGAAGTTCTGCTTTTCAACAAAGTTTTGTTGTATAGAGTTTTTTACATTCCTTTTGACAAAAAAGGAGTCAAAAGCCCGAAGAAAAGAGCATAACCCCAAAAACGTAAGTCATAGCATAACAATGGCAGCAGCAGCTTTCGACTTAGAACTACAATCGCAATAACGTACCTGCTAAGTCCGCTTTCCTAAGAACAAACACATTCTCATCGCTGGAAGAAGATTGAGGTAAAACGACATAAAGCAACATGTGAGTGTTGACGTCAACAAGCTGTGGATAGCCTTGTACAATGACCACGTTATCCGAAGTGAATTCACTGAAAGAGCATGAAAATGTTGACATGATTTTTCTCATTGGGTTGAAAAACGAATAGCTGTAAGTAACTCCTCTTAGCAGTAGAAAAAAGTAAAAAAAAAGTATTAAAAAATAAACAAAACACTTAAAAACCTCAGTAAAGGTCTAAAACCGTTAGCAACAGAGGGGAGCTAAAGATTTATGACAACGATTAAGAAATATTTGATGCATATAACTTTTACGTGACAAAAAGACATGAAGCACTTTTATGATTTCAATCTTCAAAACCTCTCAATGATTCGTTGGTAACTTTCTTCAAATCTTTTATCACAACACAGAAACCTCTGTTATAATTTTTCTCGCTTTCTAAAGGTACAAAAAGTTTCCTAAAAAAGTTTTGTTTTTTTTCAAGGCAGAATACTGTATAGAAATGCTGTATAAAATGTGTACCAGAAACTACATAATGTAGCCTATTATATTACATCGTACAGAAAGCTATGAATAGTGGGAACAAGTTGCTACAGAACCTGAATTCTTGCATGGTACAAGCAGAAAGATTGGTTTTGCAAAAGTCTCCAGCAAAACTTGCAATAGAGTTTTTGAACACCTTTATGACGTCATTACCCCAATCTGGAAGCTGAACAAGGTCCAACTGCACCAATACTTGATTGTTACTTGAATCTGTTAAATGGTAGAAGGTAAAATAAGCAAGCGATTTATTGATTGTAAACACAAATAAATCAAGACTACAATTTTACTTTAGAAGTTTAGAGAATAACAAGTTTAACTGAAAGTTGTTTGTAGTTGCAGATCCAGTTGTAAAAATTGTTGGGTAACTTAAGTGGGTGGTTCCTGACCACCAATAGTGGGATTTTTTAAATCACTTTTTAACAAGTAGCGGTACAAGTACTTTGTAACAAATAAATGTATACTATCTTAACAGTCGATATAAATGTTACGCGGAAAAATAACACAGTTTGTGATATTTTTTAGTCACATAATGTGCAATAAGAAGTTGAATCACCTGATTCCAATGTTGCATAAGTGACAAAGCATTGAAGAAGAATCAAACACATTCCTTTAAACAGCATTGTGTTGGTTAAGCTTGGGGGCCAATACTCAACACTTGAAATTTACAAATCGAGCACACTCATAAACTTATTCTATAAGAAAAATATTTTGCAATAATACATAGGCTACACATAACCATAAGCAATATAATACATAAGCATACGCGAAACTATTGAAATAAGTAGGTAGTGAAAGTAGCCTACCATATATCGAAACCCACATGTGTATTTCAAACAAAAACTTGATGTTGTGCTTGTGTTACTAGTAGAAAACATTCAAACAAATAAGCAATCAGACTTCACTTTGTGAAGAAAGGGGCGTTCTTCCAGGCTATCAGCACAAGGCTGAGCACTCACTAGTAGGCTACAGCGAGCAGTTGCGATTCGCTAACCATAACGGTGTAGCTTCCACGCTAGCCATTCAGACCATCCAATCAACCATATGTTTCTCGGCAGCCAATTTGTAGCAAGAATTGACAGCGATAGACACGTGTTTCGCCCATGAGGCTGGGCTCATCAGTATCGCACCGTATTCTGCCACAAATTTATTCGACCACCGCTTTTACCAGTCAGTTTAACTCTTATCTTTGTGGAAAGAAAAAAGCTCTGCCCTGGCGCCTGTTGGTTTTGTTCGCTCTTTTCTTTCCACAAAGATAAGAGTTAAACTGACTGGTAAAAGCGGTGGTCGAATAAATTTGTGGGAGAATACAGTGCGATACTGATGAGCCCAGCCTCATGGGCGAAACACGTGTCTATCGCTGTCAATTCTTGCTACAAATCGGCTGCCGGGAAACACAGACTTCACTTAGTTTGCCAGCACTGCACTAATAACAGAGAATATGCTGAAACTTTGACCACTACACAAGATATAAAGACTATGAGCTTGCATTGAATGAAAAAAGATGATTTGTGGAAACAAAATGTAACCATTCCAGTGCACTACTATTTATTGATTGATTCCAAGCCAAATGTGGCACAGACAATGCAAGAAAGTATTCAATCAATAGATGCAAGACAGCTGCAATACATAGGCTAAACTACTTACATAAAAAATACAAAAGTTAACAAGTAGTATGACACCTATGAAAACGTACATTTAAACACTTCATTGTAATACCAATAGTTGTCATGCATTAAACTATTGTAAATTCAATATACCCAACTCAACTTTGATTCATCATTATGAAACTGTTAACTCAAATATAAATTTTGTGAGGTTAAAATCAAGTTCATCATCATCTATAGTCCAGCATTACATACCACAAATAAGATAATAAAACTAGAACATGAGCATAACAGCACATGCTTGAAAACTAACATTTTTGCAAATCATTGAATGAAATCTTGTGAAATATATATTTCAGGAATGACACAATAATATAGCTTCTGTTAATTAGGCAAAACAATTATAAAATGCAAACAGATCACGATTGCGAATAGTGAAGAAACACAAAACATATTTACAAAACCCCAAACTTAGTATAATGTATAATACTAACAACATTGTTTGAAAGTTGTCTTCAAAAGTGCAAAACACACAAGCTCAAGCGTTCTCAAATTGGAAATTTGACGTCTCGATCATGAGGAGCATTGAAGTCTAAATCTGGACCAATGTAAACAATTCCATATGGATTGATACGAAGATGACTCAGTTGATAATGTTTGGTGATATGTTCCATGGTAATCGTTTCTCCAAAACTTTTCATCTGGTAAAGCTCACGTAGATAAGACCACATGTTTGGATAATCAATGATTCGTCGTTTGTTGCATTTAAAATGACCGTGATACACAGGATCAAATCTTACAAGAGTTGTGAAAAGTCTGATATCTGCTTCTGTAAGCCTGTTTCCAACCAAGTACCTTTGCTTTGACAAAATATCTTCAACTTTGTCCAAATGAGCAAAAAGTGGAATAATTGCCTTGTCATAATCTTCTTGCATCGTTGCAAAACCACATCGATACACTCCTAAGTTTATATTTGGATATATCCATGAATTAACTTCATCTATTTGAGTGCGCAAATCTTCTGCGTAGAGGTCAAGATTTTTTTGTTCTTCTGTTGCACAAAACTCATTCATGGCAGAATTCAGTATGCGAATGATTTCACTGGATTCATTATTCACTATGTCCAGCTTTTTCTTGTCAAAAAGAACAGGAACAGTAATTTTTCCTTCATATCCAGGTGATGCTTTCTGATAAACCTCCTTCATGAACTTAGCATCGAAAATAGGATCTTTAGTACAACCTGGAATTTGATCATTAAACCTCCAACCATTTTCTCCCATATAGTAGTCTACTACAGTATAAGAAATAGCATTTTCCAAACCCTTGAGCTTGCGAGAAATGAGTGTACGATTCGCCCACGGACATGCATATGAAACATAAAGATGGTAACGGCCACTTTCTGGAGGATATTCTCCACCTTTCTTTATTTCATTTCTAAAAGACACTACATTTGACATTTTCTTAAGATATTGTTTCACTTATGACTAGATGAAATAACCGATGTAACAAACCTAAACTAAAATTGTGTATTATGGTTAGGGATCGCATCTCAATAATATTTATCTTAATTTTATCCGGGTGCAACCTACTTTGACCCCTGAACACTTTATCCCCTGAAAAGACTGAGAAAAAAATACAACAAAGCCGAAGTCGCTGATTGGAGTTGCCGCAAACATTTCAAAATTTCTCTCAATCTTTTCGGGGGACGAAATAGGTTGCATCCTTATTGAGGGTTAAGGTTAGAAATGTTTCTATTTCTAACCCAGGGTTAGGAATTAGGTTAGAAATAGAAACATTTATAACCCTAACCCTTCGGCCTTCAACCTATTGGCAGTGATGTAGGCGTATACAAAAAATATTGACGCCGTCAGCGTAAACGCAAACGTTCGAAAAGCCATACACCGTATGCGTCAACGTCACTTGTGAAAAAAGTTGGCGGCGTCAGTGCATACACTAGCATAAGCTCATTTTGTTTGCTAGGTGCCAAACATTCACACGGCATAAACCACTCGAAACAAACAAGTTTGATTTGGAATTTCTACGAAGAAACACAAGCATCTGAAAGTGTTCATCTGACATTTTGCTGCGTTTTGGTTTCAATATGTCTTTGCCCATTGAAAACAATTATAAAAAAAAAATACAAACAACAGCTAAGACATTAAAAAGTAGGCTGTGGCTATATTTACACTATATAGTGTAATAATAGCCTCAATAGTGTTGCCAGATAAGGAATTCTGCCCTAATTTGAAAAAAGTTTAAAGCTGTTGAAAACAAATACTTGTATTTTGGAAATTTTTTTAGTCCTGGGAAGATCAAAACCCTAATCTTATTCCTAACTCTAACCCTTACTTTAACTTAACCCTTCCTAACTTTAATCCTAACTCTGGCAACACCTGATTGTGGAAAAATAGCCACTTCCTAAAAGTATACATTGACGCTATACGCTAAAAAACCGCAAAAACTTTAGGGCGTAGCCTCAAGCGACAACTATCCAACAAAGTGTGGCTGTAAGCATTAGCATATTAAAAAAGTTTACGTCGCAATTCTATGGCGTATAATTTGCGGCGTATACATGCATCTCTGCCTATTGGTTAGGGTTAAATAAGGTTAGCCTAGAACTATTTCTAACCCTAACCTTTAATAAGGATTCAACCTATTGGTTAGGGATAAAAATGTTTCTACTTCTAACCTTAACCCTTAATAAGGATTCAACCTATTCCGTCCCCTGAACATTTTGTCTCCCGATTTTGGGGGATAAATTGTTCAGCAAAAGAAATAGGTTCCATCCATTTTATCCTATTTCCTCTTACAAGTGAAAAAGTTTTGAAAAATGAATGCTGGAACAGCTAGCCTATGCTATGTCTAGTCCATGGCATGCTTGTACCAATGTAGCCTAATCTATTCTGCAGGGGTTCTATGGGTCCTTACAAAAATATTTCACCACATGACAAATCCAACTTTTTCTAAAAATCGTTTACAAAATGGATTTATTAAATTTAGTAGCCTACTACTCAGTAGGTGTATGATCCTTAGCCTACTACTACACATCATGCATGTTTATCTCTCTAGTCTAACATAAAATATTTTCAATACACAGCCTACTGCAGCAACCACCCAACAAGCAAAAGTGCAAAACTAATGATTAGAATCAGGGTTGCCAGACTGAAATTTGCAAAAAAGGCCAAACTCAACAAGAAAAAAGGCCAAATTGAGGCCAAATAGGTAGAAAAAAGGCCAAAAATAAGCCAAACTCAAACAAGATAAAATAAGCATTGTAATCAGGGTTGTCAGACTGTGAAAAGGTCTTAATGCCAAAATAATACAAGAAAAATCTGGTGGAAAATTTTCTTAGGAGGCAATGCAAGGTCTGAAAGGAATGGTCCAACAGGAAAGAGTCTTAGTGTTGAACAGAGCTGAACACTTTTCATAAGAACGTCAAATATGAAAGCAATCAATATTAAAATGTCGTCAGCGAATAAAGCTAAATTCATGTCGTCATAATTAAATAATTCATGTTCATGTCGTCAAAATTCATGCTGTCTAAATTCCTCAATCGTCGTAACAGGCTTGCCAGATTGGCCCTTTTTAGAGGTCGTTGGCCCCCAAAAAAGTTGTTTGGCCCCTTGGCCCTTTGTTTTCAATATTTGGCTCTTTTTGGAAGCAGTTGGCACATAGCCTACTATCAAACTAGCTATTTAAATAAATGTCTTTCAGAAATTGAGACTGAAAAGTATTATTACGATTTTTTAGACAGTGTTTAGCTGACAATGTTTATGCCAATGCCAAGGATTCGAGTGGAAACACTGTAGACAATGAAGATTTGGAAATGTTCTTGTAGACTACGTTGTTGTAATGTTGTAACGTTATTGACGTTGTTAACGTTATTATGATTTATTAGCAACGTTATCAACATTATTGAACAATTTGGCTCTTTTTTACCCAGTTTGGCCCTTTTTTCCACATTGTTTGGCTCTTTTTCTCAAAAGCTGTCTGACAACCCTGCGTCGTAAGCTACTGCGTGATGTGCAGTCTGACCATAGAAAGAGCTCAATGCTTTGCTCTCCTGGGCCACATCGAAACGGGCTTTTGCCTGAGGATGGGTTTCTTTTATGTCCGGTTTTCTTTCTCTATCTTTCATTTATTGCTACATGTGTGCTTCTGTTTGTTTTTTGGGTTTTGTGGCCGTGCTAACTAGGCTACAGACAGACAGGCTACTACATGATTTACTATTCAGGCACGTTTTAAACCTTTGAAGGTTTTGCCACCTTTTCCCGTTCATTAACGTGCTGGTAGGCCTATATCGACTATTGTAGTTACTTTAGTAGTATCTTTTTTGTCCGGGATGCGTTAATGACGACAAATAAATAAATGAATGAATGATGTAGGCTATGTATCATTTAAGTGAACATTACTACAGTAATTATTAAAAAGAAATTCTTTTGTAACAAGTCTATGATCAATAATTTATTTACTCATCACAAAGCATTACAATAACGGTAATTTGAAAAGCACTCAATTGCACAACCACGAATCACTTGTATTGCTCAACAACTGAATTTCTGAAAGCATGTTCTGCTGGCAAGCCAGCGGTTGTGTTGGAATACCGATCGATCAAAAAGTGAACACGTTACGTTTTGTATAGGCTACCTACTTTTGAGCGTTGACATTATAATTCCAAAATAATGTCTAAAACATTCATATTTATCGATATTTTGGATTTTAATAAATTATAGCAAAAATAATTCTGAAAGTAGCAAGTATATATATAATAAAAGCACTGTAGCAGATGAGTTTTAATCCGCTACAGTGGTGACATCTGGCACCACTGGCTAGCTTAGAGGGGAGCGCAGTCTGACTCGACGTCACATTACAAGTATTTAACAAGTATAGAACATGTATTGAACAATGGAGAATATGGTTTTCATCTGGTAAAGTTACGATATATGAGAAATATTGATCAATATGCATTTTGAAGATTAAATTTTAAAAAAGGCCAAATTTAAGGCCAAATCTAGAAAAAGGCCAAACGTATAATTTCTAAGGCCAAAAGGCTCTAAAAAAAAGGCCAATCTGGTAACCCTGATTAGAATTTGAAAAAACTACGATCCTATTGATCCATCAACTATTCAACTTTGACCTGATACAAATTTTAGTGATGCCACAAAACTAAAAAAAGTTTTGTGGTTTTCTGATTGAACGTTTTTCAACTTAGGCTACTTTTTCTCATTTTCTACTGCTTCCCCGAGCCAACCAAAAGCTTTTATATCATTAAAAGGCAGCAAAAAGTAAAAACATCTCAGAAAATGTCAGTCAAATACCAACAGTGGCGGTAATCAAAATCTGCAAAATGCGACAAATCAGGCCGCATCTCCAAGTAGCCATGCGTCAACGAACTCCAAAATCGCCAATAATTTTCGAATTGAAGGACATTCTTAATTTTTTTTTAATTTTTTTTTTTATTATCTTTATCACCTACATTGCGGGAAAGCGAACTTGAGCGCTATGCATCGGTGTACGCCTTCCAACGTACACCTGACCCACGCTGCAGCCGACTGCAATGTCTGTTTCCGGTTGTCTACTCTACTTATGAAGTAACATTGGTACTACCCATTACTCGAAATCGATCACTGGGTAGAGGCAATTATCGTAAAGTTTCTTGCCCAGAGAAGCAACCAGAGAAACAACATTGCCCAGAGAAACAAAATGATTCCATTGCTCTTAGTTCAATGAACTCATCTTTTCCAAGGTCCTCATCACTGATAGATGCCAGTTCAACGAGGAATTTTTAATACCCTCTGCGGCTAAGCAGTAACCTCTGAAAGAGTTTTGCAATGCTTCCAAATGTCTGCACATGTCTGTGTGCAGAGAAAATGGTAGAGCATTACAAACTGCAGTTCCAATTTGAAGCATCAATTCTTCCAACGTTGAGAAATTAAAATAGTTGTTAGTCTCCGATCTCCTTTTCCACAGAGATAACTTATTGCCCTGAAAAGCTTAAGCTTTTTAGAAGCGTCCACAGTTGTAACGGCAGGGCCTTGAATAGAACCCAGGGATGAATCCCTGATAGAACCATTTAGGCCTAGCCTACCTCATTCATATGAGTAAAAACATCCGCCAAGTAGGTTGACCCTTGAATAAACTCTTTAGGCTACAGTTAAACTGCTTTGAGAGTTCAATATTTTTGTCTCAGAAAAAAAGAAAACTCCATTCGAAGTTCAAATAAGCGCTTCAAAACTTGTCCCCTTGACTGCCAGCGAACTTCTGTATAGCCTAGAGGAGAACTTCATGTTTCGCTCTCATTTCTTGACATAACCTCTTGAATATTCGATGGTACAAGCCACCTCCTTCGCCATTCACTCCGACGGCCATCCCAGTGTACCCCCACCCCTGCCTCTATGCTGGCGATTTTAATTGCCAGCACGTCGACTGGGGATACCGCATCACCAGCCCTTCTGGTGCATGTCTGGCTAACTGGGCATCAAATAACAACTATGCCCCACTGTACAACCCCAAAGATGAAGCCAGCTTTACATCCGGGCGATGGGGCACTGGAACAAACCCAGACATGGCCTTTGCTAGCACTGGCAACGACAATCAGCTTCCGGACAGACGTGTGCTACAGAAGTTCCTGTAGTGTATTGAAATGTGATTATTATGTTATGCTTATGACCGGTTACCAGATTATCTTTTGGCAACCCTGGCAAGTATCCCGGAAGTACATTCTGTTGTCAGTAATTAATCAAAGTGGAAGTGTATGTTGTTTCTGTATATAATACACTAGTAAACAGACAGAATATGACATTTGGCGACGAGGAAAATATTTAAATCTGTAGCCTATTAGTTCAAGAGGTCCAAGCAGACAGTGAATTGTTCTTATCGTGTTGTCCAAACTACTAGTGAGCATCATGAATGGAGCTGCAGTTACCTGCCAGGTGTCAGCTGTATTACCCTTTGATGTCAGTGGTGATGCACAAAGCCAGGGACAACGTTGGAAGCGATGGAAACGGGCATTTTCATTGTATATCACTGGAAAAGGTGTCACCAGTGATGAGCAAAAACAGGCTCTGCTTCTGCATACTGCTGGTTTGGATGTGCAAGAAATTTATTTTTCTTTGGTTCCAGACAATGAAGGTAAAACTCTTCAAGAGACTTTAACATTGTTGGATGATCATTTTCTTCCTAAGGCTAATGTACCTTTTGAACGCCATGTTTTTAGGCAATTGATGCAAAAACATGATGAGCCGGTGAACAAATTTGTTTGCAGACTGCGACAACAGGCAGCTATGTGTGAATTTGGTGATTCATTGGATACCCAACTTCGTGATCAAGTAATTGATAAATGTCATTCCAATCAATTACGACGAAAGTTTTTGGAAAAAGGAGATGTGCAGTTAAATGATATATTAGCTATTGCTAGAGCACATGAAGCAGTTAATTCACAGGTTAAGATGATGGAAAGAAAATCATTAGAACCAAGCATGCAGCATGAAGTAAATTCAGTTCCTATACAAAGAAAGAGTAACATTAAGTCAAAACAGGGAAAAGACACACAAGAGTGTTTTGCATGTGGATTATTTGGTCATTTCAAACTTGACAGGCAGTGCCCTGCAAGAGGGAAGAAGTGTCACAAATGTGGAAATCTGGGACATTTTCAAAAGAAATGCAGATCAAAAGTAAGGAATACAACACAGTTTTATCAACAAAGAAATGCAAAATCTAAAACCTTTTCAAAATCTAATGCCAATCAAATAGATAATTCAGGATTGGGTGAAAATGAATTTGGAGCATCAACTAATGTCTTTTCAATGAAAGGTCCAGCACATGGGCTGTGCAGTGTAAATTTAAACATTGGTGGTGTGTCTGTGGGAGACATGTTAGTTGATTCCGGTGCATCATGCAACATTGTGAACAAGCAAACTTGGGAATGGCTGAAGACATGTAATATTAATGCAACAACAAGGAAATCTGCTAAAACATTGTACGCGTATGGAAGTAAGAAGCCAATTCCAACATTAGGAACATTTACGGCAAAAGTTGAATCAAAAGTTACACAAAAAGTATGTGTTGCTGACTTTGTGGTAGCAGATACCGATGGACATAGACTATTGGGCAAAGACACCGCAGAGACTTTAGGTTTGTTGCATGTTGGTCCAATACATGTAAATGGTGTTAAATCTGGTGCTAATAATGTTGAACCTCAAGTTGATATTGACATTGTGTCTAAGTATGATGGTTTATTTACTGGTGTTGGCTTGTTAAAAGATTATGAGTTAAAATTGCATATTGATGATTCTCTTAAGCCAGTAGCTCAACCTGTTCGAAGAATACCATTTCCGCTGAGAGAAAAGGTAGATGTGAAGTTAAATGAATTGCTTGATGCTGATATTATAGAAGAAGTCCCAGAAGGACCATCAAGTTGGATCTCTCCATTGGTAGTCATACCTAAGAGTGATGGTGACATTCGCATTTGTGTTGATATGCGACAAGCCAATCAGGCTATAGTTAGAGAGAGACATCCAATTCCCACTGTTGAAGAACTGTTGTATCAACTCAATGGTAGTACTGTTTTCAGTAAGTTGGATTTAAAATGGGGCTTTCATCAAATAATGTTGGATGAAACGAGCCGCCATATTACAACATTTGTTACACATCGAGGTCTATACAGATATAAAAGGCTAATGTTTGGACTGAGTTCTGCTCCTGAAAAATATCAGAAAATTATTTGGGATTTATTGAAGAACTGTGATGGTGTTGCTAACATTGCAGATGACATTGTCATTTATGGAAAAGATAGGACAGAACATGACAGTCGATTACATGTTGTACTGGAAAAGTTGTTAAAATCTGGATTGACTTTGAATAAAACAAAATGTCAGTTTAGAATGTCAAAGCTTACATTTTTTGGACATGACTTGCACCAACAAGGGGTAAGTCCCAGTGCAGAGAAAATTGCAGCTATTCAAAAAGCACAACCTCCAACTTCAGCTAGTGAAGTCAGATCATTCATGGGTCTTGTTCAGTTTTCAGCTAAGTTTATCCCAAATTTAGCAACCATTGCAAGGCCTATACTAGACTTGACCAAAAAGACTGCAAAGTTTCAATGGCATAAAGCACACCAAGATGCATTTTTGAAACTAAAAACAGTGATCACAAAGGCTGATACATTAGCATATTATCGGAATGACTGCAAGACAAGAATTGTGACAGATGCATCTCCAGTTGGTCTAGGTGCTGTGTTGACTCAGTTACAAGATGGAATGTGGAGAGTCATTTCTTATGCATCTCGAAGTTTGTCAGATGTGGAAAAGAAGTACAGCCAAACGGAAAAAGAAGCTCTAGGGTTGGTTTGGTCTTGTGAAAGATTCAATTTGTATGTATTTGGAAGACATTTTGAACTTGAAACAGATCATAAGCCCCTGCAATACATTTACACGAAGAAATCAAGACCATCAGCAAGAATAGAACGCTGGGTATTGCGTTTACAATCGTTTGATTTTAGTGTTATCTATCGTCCAGGGAAAACTAACATTGCTGATGCATTGTCAAGGCTAAATAAAGAGCCCTATGAAGAAAGCAGAGATTTAAAAGAACCTTATGATTATGTGAGATCTATTGTTCTTCAAAGTATGCCAGTCGCTTTATCTACGGAAGAACTTGAACAAGAATCAGCTGCTGATCCACAATTGTCAGAAATTAGGGACTATATTCATTCAGGAAATTGGTCCAAGTGTACAGACACAAGCTTTTTGCATGTAAAAAATGAACTGTGTACATATGGAAACTTGTTGCTCAGAGGGACAAGACTCGTTATACCTGCTACATTGCGTGAAAAAGTGCTCAATTTGGCACACGAGGGTCACCAAGGCATTGTCAAGACAAAGAATCGATTACGCACAAAGGTGTGGTGGCCAAAGATCGATGCTGATGCAGAAAAGATGTGTAAACTTTGTCACGGATGTCAAGTCACCAGCGACTTTTGCAGACCAGAACCAATTGCTCGGGTATTGCCACCAAGTGGGCCTTGGCAAGATTGTGCGGCAGATATTCTTGGTCCATTACCAAGTGGTGAGAACATTTTAGTAGTGGTAGATTACTTTAGTCGTTTTTACGAAATTGCAATCTTGAAATCAATCACAAGCGAAAAATTGATTCAAGCGATTCTGCCCATGTTTTCAAGGTTTGGAGTACCTTACTCATTGCGAACTGATAATGGTCCACAATTTGTATCGAATGATTTTGAGAATTTTCTAGAAGAATATGGAGTAATACACCGCAAAACAACACCATTATGGCCTCAAGCAAACGGTGAGGTGGAACGACAAAATCGAACATTGTTAAAGGCAATCAAAGTTGCTCAAGTTGAAAAGAAAGATTGGCGGTATGAGATCAACAAATTTCTAATGGCATATCGTTCAACTCCGCAAGTTTCTACAGGTTCTACTCCTTATTATATGATGTTTCGCAGAGAAATGAAGTCTAAATTACCTGAACTGTGCCGAGAACCTCAGATCTTTGATGAAGGGATTCGAGACAGAGACTGGAAGGGTAAAATAGACGGTAAACTATATACTGACTTTAAGCGACGTGCTGTCGACTCAGATATTCGGGTTGGAGATGAAGTTTTGGTTAAAAGTCAAAAATCAAATAAACTTTCTGCAAATTTTGATAGCGCTACCCAACAGGTAGTTAGGAAGGAAAGGGGGGAAGTGACAGTACAAAACAATGAAGGGGTTCAATTGACACGAAATTCGTCGTTTTTTAAGAAATTGAACACCAGTGATGAAAATGTAAACTCACCTCCTGCTGACATGACCGTGAACGCTGATTTGAATGAGTCCTCAATACCTGTACGTACTCGTCCGACACGTAATGTCAGTAAACCTGCTCGCTTTAACGATTATGTAACTTGAAGTGACTAGAATGCAGACTTGTATGTCTATGACTCCTTTTGTTCTTTCGTTATAAAGACTAGCTCTGGAACGCATGTCTATTTGTTTAAACGTCATGTCAATTGAGTGGTACAGTAATCTATTTAATTGTTCGCCACTACAATTTCAAGATCAAAGTGTGAAAAGTAGAAGCAAATGTATTAGGCTAATCATGATCTTTGGAGTATGGCTATATTGCTTTTGACAGTAAATGTTGGTACTTAAAGTTAATATGTGTATACCATAGATTGCATGAATGATGCTTACGTAAACGAAACCTAATGATGATGCGTCATTTGGTTCAAGTGCTCATGGTTTTCATCACCTGTAGCTTGATGATCATTTAATGTAAAATGAGTTTTTATCCAAATAAGTAATGCCTTGGAAAACTACGTTTTAATCCGAGAAGGAAGGGATGTAGTGTATTGAAATGTGATTATTATGTTATGCTTATGACCGGTTACCAGATTATCTTTTGGCAACCCTGGCAAGTATCCCGGAAGTACATTCTGTTGTCAGTAATTAATCAAAGTGGAAGTGTATGTTGTTTCTGTATATAATACACTAGTAAACAGACAGAATATGACAGTTCCCTCGGTCCCAACACCGACCTTCTCTCATTACCGCAATACCGCTCAAGACACCAATTCCGAGTGAACCAGTCAAGCGGTGGAACTTCCGTAAAGCCGACTGGAATCGCTTTAGCCTCCTTACCAACAAGTTCACAAATGAGTTACCTCCACCTAACTGTCACAATGTGGACGAGGCCTACCAGGACTTTTGCAACACCATCTTAACATGTGCCAAACAAGCCATCCCTCGAGGTCGTAGAAGTAACTAAACTCTATGCTGGGATGCAGAGTGCGAGCGCCTCTACTAATCTTTTGTTAGCTCTTCAGATGGTCAAACAACACCCTCAGCCGCCAAGGCTCTTCTGGAAAGACTCGATGCAAAAAGAAAAGAACGCTGGACAGAGACTATCCAATCTATCGATCTCTCGCACTCAAGCCGTACAGCGTGGAACACACTCAATAACCTTACGGGACGATCAAGACAATCACCCCGACAATGTCCCATTCCTGCTAATAAGATCGCATCGCAGGTAATAAAAAATGGGATATATATAAGCCGTGTGATCGTACCTCCGATCGGTTTGTTACCAAAGAAGTGAAAAAGCTATGGAAGATCAACACACCCGACCAGGAGAGCATTTCTAGCTCCTTCTCACGGAGCGAATTTAATGCTGCCCTCAAGCACCTAAAACCTGGTAAGGCCCTTGGTCCAGATAGGATATGTCCAGAGCTTATCATGCACGCTGGTTATGTTCTAAAGTTCTGGTTATGCGATTTCCTGTCGTCCTGCCTGCGCCGCCTCAAGATTCCTAAAGTATGGAGAAGATCTCTGGTCGTCGCGATCCCTAAGCCAAACAAACCACTAGACCAGGGGTTCTTAACCGGGGGTAAATTTTACCTACCGAGGGGGTAAATTTACTGAATCATAAATTAAAGCAAACTTCATCATCATCGTCTTTTCAAAGTGGTTTGTGATCAGATGGGATCAGAACACTCTGTTCTCCTTTACCACACCGAAGTTCGGTGGCTCTCTTGGGGTCTTGTTTTGTCTTGAGTTTTTGAACTACCGCATGGCGAAATCGAGATTTTTTTCGAGAACGCAAATCCCCGTTGATGAGTAAGCACTTGGGCGACAACAAATTTACTGGTGCATTGACTTACTTTACAGGCATTTTTTCAAGTTTGAACCAGCTCAATATGCAAATGCAAGGAAAAAGTGTTACCACTATAGATGTACATGATAAAATTCAGGGCTTTCAGACAAATTAGATTTGTGGAGTAGAAGAGTTCAAAAAGGAATTTACGCAAATTTTCCAACATTTGATGATTGGAAAGTCAGTATATGTTGCAACGAGATTTCTAACCTCGAAGTCAAAATATGCCATCAGTCATCACCTTGCCGCCTTAAAAAAGACCTTTGACGGTTGCTTCGAAGGTGAAAGTTTTAACAGCTAGGCTACTGCTCTTTGGATAACTCATCCCTTCGAAGCCAAGTTAGAAAGTATTGCTGACGACGATTTTTGCAAAGATGAATTGATTGATCTTCAATGTTCAACAACGCTTTGTTCCAAATTCTTATCGTGCAATGGTGACTTTTCCAAGTTTTGGTGTGGATTAGTCGAAGAGTTTCCTACGCTGACTAAGCGTGCATTTGAAGTTATTATATCTTTTCCAACTACTTATCTGTGTGAAGCAGGGTTCTCTTCATTGTTGACTATTAAAACAAAAACATCAATCTCGCTTAGTTTCCAAAGACGACATGCGAGTAGCTCTTTCAACGACTGTTCCAAGAATCTCCAAAATTGTTCGTGGAAAGCAAGCACAAAAGTCTCACTGATTGACCGTTGAAATTGCGTGTCAGTTATTAATAAAAGAAAAAAAACTTAAACATTCTTGTGTGCTTTTATCATAGTTATTTGGGACATTTGAGTAGACATTATTTTTCACAGGACCCCGTCAAGGACAATTGTGTCTTCGGCAAATAAACGTCTTTGATATTTGCCAAGGTAAATCCAGACAAAAAAGGATGTTTTGCATTTCTTTGCATGGTTGACTGGACACGATGACATCACAAGGGGCCACCAAAACGGTGGGGGTAAATTTTACTATTTTCATTCGGCAAGGGGTAAACAAGACAAAAAAGGTTAAGAACCCCTGCACTAGACGATGCAAAGAGCTATCGCCCCATCTCCTTGCTCTGCATCCCTTTCAAGATCCTTGAGAGACTGATCTACGCCCGTGTCGAACCAATAATTGACCCACTGCTTCCCAACGAACAAGCTGGATTCCGACACGGGAGGTCAACTGTAGACCAAGTCACACTACTAACTCAGGATATTGAGGAGAGTTTCTCGGCAAAAAAGAAAGCGGGGGCTGTCTTTATCGACCTAACAGCAGCCTATGACACTGTTTGGCACCGTGGCCTAGTCTACAAACTACTCCGCCAACTCCCTGACAGGCACATGGTCAAAATGATCATGGAACTCATCCACAACAGGAGTTTTACCCTTACCACCGGAAGCGGAAAGCCAAGTAGACTGCGGCGACTCAAAAACGGTGTCCCACAGGGATCAGTCTTGGCTCCCCTCCTTTTCAATGTCTATATGCATGACCTACCATCAACAACATCTGACAAATGTGCATATGCTGATGACTTGGCCATCTTGCACTCTGCGAAAGACTGGCAATCATTAGAAATGACGTTGAGCCAAGACATGACAACCATATCTGGATACCTTCACCAATGGAAACTGAAGCTCAGCGAAAGTAAAACTGTGACGGCAGCCTTCCATCTCAACAACAGGGAGGCAAAACGTGACCTGAAAGTGACCGTTAACGGCAAAATTTTGCCGCCCTGCCCAGAACCTACATACCTTGGGGTTACACTTGACAGGTCACTCACATACCGTCACCATTTACAGTCACTACGCAAAAAGCTGACATCTCGCGTCGCCCTGCTGAGACGTTTGGCAGGCACAACTTGGGGTGCAGGTGCTGACACCTTGCGCACTGCAACCCTGGCGTTGGTCCACTCCACTGCTGAATACTGCGCCCCTGCCTGGTGCCGCAGTGTCCACACCCGTCTCATCGACAGCCCAATCAACGACGCATTGCGAACTGTAACTGGATGCCTGCGCCCAACTCCAACAGAGTAGGCCTATTTACCAATCCTCGCAGGCATCCAACCTGCTGAGCTTCGCCGAAAGGGAGCCCTTATACACCTGGCTCGCCGGGCGAGGGATCCTAACCACTTGCTTCATGCAAAACTCAACATCCCACCTCAGGAATCTCCCCGGCAATTAAAGTCAAGACACCCCTTTGTGCCAGCTGCTGTTGAATTACTACATCCATTCAGCGATCATGCCATCATCGCAGCACACTTCATGGAAGACAATTGGAATGCAGCGTGGTGTGCCACCGACACGAAACTACATCGTTTTATACCTCACCCGGTGGCGCGCCCCCCTGGTATGGACCTGCCTCGGCCGACTTGGGTCAAGCTCAACAGAATCCGAACCGGAGTCGGTCGCTTCCATTCCAACATGCACAAGTGGGGTTTGGCTCCCTCACCGGCCTGCGAATGCGGCGCGGAGGAACAAACTGCTGACCATGTTGTTCTCGAATGTCCGATCTATAAGACACCAAATGGAACGCATGGTATAGCAACGCTGGACGAAGCTACACTCACCTGGCTCTCCATCACCTGCCCTGAAATTTAATTTGATCTCAAACGAAAAAAGAAGATTCGATAGTTCAAAGCAAGAGCTCTGATAAAATTAACCATTTTCACACTACCACACAAAATTTCTTTCAAATTTGTTCGGAGTTTTCGATGCTAACGTACTATGGCGATGTAAAAAGCAAGTAACGATGACCTGAGGAAAATCATCAGCGTTGTTTGAACTTAATCTCTTTTCTTTTGAAAAATTTATTCCATTTTTGAAATTAGGCTATACACTGAGATTTCCATTGGGCCTTCATGGACCCCCTAAAACTAGTCTGCGTAACCTTGGGCCCAAGGACCCCAGTTTAAGAACCCCTGCGCTAGATCTTGTTCGAAGATAAAGATTCAAAACCAATTAAATCTTGTTTTTGTAACCGCACTCTTTTTTCATTGCCACCTGGGCCACTCCTATTTATCTAAAATGTCTGGGAGTCAGTTATGCTTTGCCATCTGTTGTGATTATCAACCAGAGTTCCCAGATAAACGTTTTTCATTTGACTTGTAAATAAAAAATGTGATAAAACTTTGAAGTTGTTGTAGACAAAAATTTGCAATGACGAAAATCTAAGAATCTGTGATAGAATCAAGCAGTAGCGTAGCCAGGAATTTTGAAAGGAGTGGAGGGGGGGTTGATAACCGGCGGGCGAAGCCCGACGGCGTGTTTGACAAAGGCGACACCCAGCGGCAGGGGCCTCCCCCAGAAAATGTTGAAAAATTACTTTGAATTTGGTGCATTCTGAGAGCATTTTCAACAAAAATGTGATTATAAATATTCCTGTAAACTGGTGCTGTCCGGTGGCATAGCAAAAAGATAAGATCATGTTTTCTTGGACATTTTTTGGTAATAGAGCTAAGTCTCTATGTTTTCTTGTTGCTAATTCCTGGCTGACATATTTGAATGTTTGGCATTGGCAAAACTCGCTCTATTAATGCAGTTTCGTTTGAAATTAGGCAAACTTTGTTTTAGAGACATAAAGACTGAAAGCATCATTCTCAATATCGTGACGTCACACGCGTGCCAAAGGAGGGGTGGTTGTAACCCCCTCCCCACCCTTGGCTACGCCACTGGAATGAAGCAATGCACAAACAGCTTCGACATTTCAAAAGATGGAGATGTTTTGATTAATTTTTTTTCAAAAATAATGCCACCTTTTAGAAATCTTTACCATCTTCAAAAGTTCGTGAATGCTGTTTTTTAAGGATGAACTTCAATATCACAAAAACTGTTACATTCAAAAATCTTGGCAAAATAAAGATGCAAATGTGTAACTTGCAAAGCAGCCATACAATTTACATATTTTTTTTTTAATTAAAATTTTATTTTATTGCCACCATGGCCACTCCTATTTTTCTAAAATGTTTGGAAGTCAGTTATGCTTTGCTATCTTTTGTGATTATCAACCAGAGTTCCCAGATAAACGTTTTTCATTTGACTTGTAAATAAAAAATGTGATAAAACTTTGAAGTTGTTGTGGACAAAAATTTGCAATGGCAAAAATCTGAGAATCTGTGATAGAATCAAGCAATGCTATTTGATTCTATTTGAATAAGGCACTAATGATGCTCTACACTAGTAGAGCGAAATGCATATGCCCTAAATAGGGCTCTGCTGATTCTCCATCCATTTTTAATAAAAAATACTGAACTCTGAACTGATACTTGATGGAGAATCACTGGCCTGCTGCTTTGCAGTCAGGAGATCCCCTATCCTTAAAGTGCCTCTGACAGAAAAATAAATTTGCGAAATTTACCTAAGATACCAAAAAGGTGACACTAACAAACTTCCCTGACCAGAAAATTGTAAAAAATATCAACAGGCTACTAAGTTACACGCTTGCAAACTTTCGTTGACATCGACGAATCTGACACTCATTCTATTGCGAAAATAAAAACGGCAACATCGCTGTGACGTCACCGTAAGCTGGAAGGATACAATCTGTGGTGACTGGTGACTTGGTTAGGTATAGTACGGCTACTGCAAAACGTGAATGTGTGGGGCTCTGTTGGTCTAAAGCATGTGCAAATTAAGAATTACCGAAATAGAAAAGTGAACTTACTATTACTACCAGGTTTTGATCAAATAGGTGGAGTTTATTTTTATCAAACAGCATCTCAATTCAATTGAAATTGCAGTTTCATAGGGCTACAATTTTGATACTTTTTTATTTGTCCTAATCTGGCTATAGCCATTTGCAGTGTAACAACAGTATCTCATAAACAGTAGGCTACCTTTAATATATGGTTGA
The DNA here is from genome assembly GCF_918807975.1 of Aplidium turbinatum. Classification (NCBI taxonomy): domain Eukaryota; kingdom Metazoa; phylum Chordata; class Ascidiacea; order Aplousobranchia; family Polyclinidae; genus Aplidium; species Aplidium turbinatum. Next base: position 56,647,417 of record NC_137472.1, read on the forward strand.
GGCAATGCTTAAAAATTGCTGTTCATGTGTATTGTTGTATTTAAAAATATCTATCCCAAATTTCCTTGCCAACTGAAAGTATTAAATGCAATAATTCTCATTGTTCAGATGCTTCTCATGTTGCCTCAATCGACTCTTTCTATAATATTATAACTGATGCTCTCAAAGCAGCTTCTGATAAAATCTTTGTTGGTGTAAAGAAGAAATGTAACATATTTTCTGTTGCTGGTTGGAATAATCATGTTAAGCAAGCTCATGCTACTGCCAGAGAAAGTTACATCATGTAGGTGAAAAATGGGAAACAGTGAAATGGTTAACTATATGAGTTGATGCAGAGCAAACGAAAGGAGTTTAAAAAAGCCTTTCGCCGTTGTAATCATGCCTCTGAACAACATAGAGCAAATGTGCTTGCCTCAGCACTCAACTTGGACAGCTCACATAAGTCATTATGGCAGAAAGTAAAAAAGTCTACTTGCAAAAAGAGTTCTCTTCCTGTAAATGTTGGTGGAGCACAAGGTCCTGAAGCAATTGCTGAGATGTGAAAACATCATTACAGCTCCTTGCTAAATTCTAGCAAAACCAACACTGAAAAAGAATTTGTTAACTCATGTATTTCTTCTAGGGATAAATATTACAACTTTTGTTGCAACATGGACACAATTGGTTCCTTGCTTGTCAAACTGCCATAAACCGCGCTGCTGGTGCTGACAAAATTTCAGCTGAACATATTGTTTATGCTGATTATTTGTTTTTATATTAGTGTACTTTTTAATATATATGTGTCTTAGTCATGGCACTGTACCAAATTCTTGCTTGAACACTGTCTTAGTCCCGATTGTAAAGAATTTGAATGGCGACATTCAAGATTCAGGTAACTATAGACTTATTGCTCTAGCCACAGTAATCTCAAAACTGTTTGAACGTTTTATGTGAATCATCTATTGCCTTTCTGGAATACCAGTGACAATCAATTTGGGTTTAAGTCTGGTCATAGTACTGAAATGAGTGTTTTTTAATAAAACAACCAGTGTCCTCTTATATCGGTCATGACACTCCTGTCTATTCTGTCTTTTTGGATGCTTCAAAAGCCTTCGACAAAGTCAATCATCATTTATTGTTTAAAACGCTTATCACACGTAACGTGCCTACTGCCTATCTATTTTGTTCGCTTATTGGAATACTGGTGACCTTTGTGCCTTTATAGTAAAAAAACCATGCAAGTGAGGTGGGAAGGTCACCTGTGCCAATCATTTACTGTGTCCAGCGGAGTCTGACAAGGTGGGGTGTTAAGCCCCTATCTTTTTGCCGTATATATATATTGATCAGCTTTCTTATCTCAATAAAACAAAAGTTGGTTGCTATGTTGGCAACTCTTGTCTAAATCATATTATGTTTCCTGATGACATTTGCTGCATCTCGCCTAGTTTGTGTGGCTTACAAAATTTGTTAGATGTTTGCCACAAGTATGCTGTTGAACATGAAATTACTTTCAATTTTAAAAAGTCATTTGGTATGTTATTCTCCCCAAAAAACTTTTATCTTTTACGTGCTCCTCTGCTACATCTAGGTAAATCTGAAATTGTGTTCACAGACTCTGTAAAATATCTGGGTGTATTTATTGATAGTTCTCAGATGAAAATTATATTTCAAGGCAAGTACGCTCTCAGTACTGTGCTGCAAATAATGCAAATCTCAATTTTTCTAAATGCTCACCCGCTGTAAAAAACAGTTTATTTCGTTCTTATTGTAGCCTATGTCGTTTTACTTATCCCAGTTGTGGAACAAGTTTAGATCTTCTAGTATAAAACGATTACAAGTTGCTTACAATGACTCTTTCAGAATATTGCACAATTTGCCTCGTTAGGTCAGTGCCCGTGAATATCAAGTAATGAATAATGTAACTACGTTTGATGCTTTATTGAGGAAAAAACATGTTTTCGTTTATTAACCGATTGCATACACTCCTCAAATCGCTTTATATCAGACTTGATGTCATCTGATTGTTTTTATCGTTCTGAATGCTTTCAATTCTTCCAACGCTCATTGTATGTAAATTTGTAACAGTAGATAGCCTATTTAGTGAGCTTTTAAACCAACGGCATCCAAGGTGGCTCTCTGTGCATTTTCAGTTTGTGTATTACAGTATTTCGTTGTTTTGTTTTCGATGTGGACAGCTTTGTCTGACGCAAATAAATATGTGACAGTGTCAGTGACAAAGACCGTGTGGTTTCTTTTTACGCTTTTCCACAAAACAAGGTGCTGAGAAGAAAATGGTAGAAGTTTTCTTCAAGTATTCGAAAGTAGGATGGGCCATACAAAACTAGTCATATATGTTCTCTTCACTTCACTGAAGATGATTTTGTTAATACCACTCAAGTAAAAATGGGCTTGAGCAAACTTTACATTTTGAAGGAATTTGCCATAGGCTACCATCTATAACAGCAAAGATGCAACCAGTTGCTGATGATGATTTCAGCACTTCTAAACAACAACGTTTACAAAAACGTACCCTTGTACAGGTAAACTAGGCTTTTACATGTATAGACTCTGCTATGTACGTACTGAGGGCACATTATGAGAGAGAGAGAGAGAACTTTTATTTATTATGAATAGTGATGATGAATTAAATATGAATTATGATTCGTACAATTTCTTCATTTTTCACTTCAAGTATATTTTAGGTTTTGTAGGAACGTATCCATTACAGTTTTATTAAACTGTAAAAACCAACAGATCTTTGAAAAAAGCAACCGCTTGTACCAACTCCGACTAAACTGTGATCCAGCAATCACATCTAGGAAACGTATGTTTCATCCGTCGCTAAGAACGCCGACTTACAATGACGTAATACCACCAAAGTCGTCCCAGAGCAGTGAAATATGGAGTTTCGCCTGTGGTGGCGCTGCGGAGCCGTCGTTTGATGTAAATTACGCCCTAACCAGTCGAGCTACGAGGTTAAGGTTAAAAAGTTTGCTAAGTATGATTCTGCGCAAGGAAATGCTTTAAAAAGTTACTATACTTGGATCCAACCTGTCAGGGGCACTTTAATGGAACTCAATAAATTTCATAAAATCAAATTTTCTTTTTTACTTTTTTACATGTGCTAGCTGAAGATGCTATTACTAAAGCGAAATTGATTTTTAATAAATTACACTAGACTAAGAGGTTAGATTGTTGTGCAAATGCCCGCATTTGATGAATGCAAAATAGCAGTACCATCTTGCAAAGCAGCGATAGAAATATTAATTTCACTGCGCCTGGCAACACAAAAACAGACTCTCAAAGTTGCAACCAAGAGGCGATCTCTACAACGATCGCCATGGTGGCAAGGCAACACAAACAGCATCAACGAACGAGATTCCAGAATAGATGGCATATCCTTGAGCAGTTGTTCATGTATTACGGGATGGGTATCGCCTAATGTACTGTATGTAGGCTGTAGCACAAGCTAGAATTGGCGGCTAGTCCATAAGAACTGCAGAGGTTGCAGCCCCTCAATCGTTTTTGTAGGAGAAAGCAAATTTTAGTACAGTAGTATTTTTCCAAAATTTTAATTATTGCCTTATTCTAACTATGTTTTCCTTTTTTTACAATTCAAAACTACGCTGTTTGTTGTTATTGAAAAAATCTTTATACTCCGATTGAGAAAAGCTTTTTTATAGCTTAATCCCATTTTTTCGCATACTTGTAAAGGCTTTGAACCATTGACACACCCCCGGTAACCAAGTTTAACAGAAAGAAATTTTTGGGTGCCCCAAACGAATCGGCTGCCCTGGTCATTAACATCATTACACAATGTGATGTCGTGCAAAAGGGTGCAACCTAGTTCGGACCCTCAGTTCGTACCCTGAAAAGATCGAGAGAAAAAATTAAAAAAAGCCGAAGTCGCTGATCGCAGTTTAATAGCACAAAGCCGAAGTCGCTGATCGGAGTTTCCGCAAACAAACTCGAGGGCTAGGGTTAGCGGAAACCGCGGAACTGCGGAAAAATGTTTGCGGAAACTGCGATCAGCGAAGGTTAGAGCAGAGCATAGATTACTCGATGATTAGAGTTAAGGTTAGCCGAAACTGCGGTTAGCAAAACTGCTGAAAAATGTTTGCGGAAACTGCGATCAGCGAGGGTTAGGGTTAGAGCATAGATTGCTCTATAGTTAGGGTAAAGGTTAGCGGAAACTGCGGAAAAATGTTTGCGGAAACTGCAATCAGCGAGGGTTAGGGTTAGAGCATGGATTGCTCTATAGTTAGGGTTAGGGTAAAGGTTAGCGGAAACTGCGGAAAAATGTTTTCGGAAAGTGCGATCAGCGAGGGTTAGGATTAGAGCATAAATTAATCTATGGTTAGAGTTAGGGTAAAGGTTAGCGGAAACTGCGGTTAGCGGAATCTACGGAAAATGTTTGCGGAAACTGCGATCAGCGAGGGTGAGGGTTAGAGCAGTGGTCTCCAACCTTTTTAACAAGCGACCCAATTTAAGCGAAAATGAAGTCAGCATTTACATGCGACCCCATTTTGTTTTCCAATACGGAGAAAAATATTTCAAGTAATGCTGAAACTAAATAGGCCCAATACGAGTAAGTATGCACAATTACAGCGAAATGTGGCTACACAAAAGTATTCCAAATGATTGTTTTTAAGAAGTTTCACATAACACATGAACGCGATTTCACCAACACAAAATTGTCAATTTGTTTGAACATTTAATTTGCACTGTCAATGCGATGATGTCTAAAGTGTCTACAACCGCAGTTTCACCCTCACCACCGGGCGCGGACGAAGAAGCAGGCCAAGACGCCTTAAGACCGGTGTTCCCCAGGGATCTGTTCTGGCTCCACTCCTTTTTAATGTTTACATCCATGACCTTCCACCAACAACATCTAAGTTGTATGCCTATGTGACGATCTGGCTATGGTGCATAACGCTTCGGAATGGTCTCCACTGAAAAGGACCCTAACTCAAGATATGGCTAAGATGTCCGACTACCTCCACAAGTGAAGACTTAAGCTCAGTAAATCTAAAACGGTGTCGACTGCTTTCCATCTAAACAATAAGGAAGCAAAGCATGAGCTGACCATCAACATCGATAGAAACATTCTGCCCTTTAACCCCACACCAGTCTATCTTGGTGTTAGTTTGGACAGGACTATCACGTACCGACACCACTTGGAATCACTTCGCAAGAAAGTAACACCACGCGTTGTCCTTATTCGTCGACTGGCAGGTACGAGCTGGGGTGCGACAGCAACAACTCTGCGCACCACTACCCTGGCTCTTGTCCATTTCACCGCGGAGTACTGCGCCCCTGTATGGTGTCGTAGTACTCATACTCACTTGCTCGACAAACCCATCAACGACGCCTTGCGTATTGTATCGGGATGCTTGAAACCTACACCTACTAAATATGTACCAGTTCTTTCAGGCATCGCCCCTGCTGAGCTTTGCCGCAAAGCTGCCACACTCTCCCTGGCTCGCCGGTCACTGGAGCCACACCACGCGCTCCACAGCTACATCACCAGATCGGTAATAAAGAAACGCCTCAACTCGAGAAGCCCCTTTGTCGCTCAAGCACAATCCTTGCTGGAACACAACACCAGTGCCTCATCCTGGATCGCCAATACCTGGCAAGAGGAGTGGACAGATAACACCTCCAGACTCCACACCTTTGTTCCCGACGCTGGACCCATGCCACCAGGAAAGGATCTTAGCCGACCTGCCTGGGTACAGTTGAATCGCCTCCGCACGGGTGTTGGGCGTTTCGCTTCCTTGATGCACAAATAGGGCCTATCAACACCTGCGGCATGCAACTGTGGTGCAGAGGAACAGACAGCAGATCACATCCTCTACCACTGCCCGACGTTTACTCCTCCAAGGGCAGTTGGCCTGTCAATGCTGGAGGACTCTACAATCAAGTGGCTGCTCGAAGAATGACCGGACATTTGACCCCAATAAAATGTAGTCCAAAAAACAACCTCTCATACGAAAGAAGAAGAATGCGATGGTTTTAATTTGGTCAAGAACGTCATTGGACATAATCTTCAATCCTACATTTTACTGATAGTGAAATTGAATTCAAGAGATTGCAATTTACGTTCAAAAAACTCAGATGGTTTATCCATGCAGGCAGCCTGGATGATTTTTTTTCAAAATAACGTTTAAGTTTATTTTTCTTCGTCGATTCTTCTGCGGAAACTTTATGGCACTTTGGTTTGCGATTTGAATCAGTAAAACCAAGTTTTGAAAAGCCTCGTCATATGATGTTTTTCTGGTAGTTTTTGCTGCCATTTTTGTATAATATTTAGCTATACTTACTAGCTACAAATTACCATTACTAACTGCAAAGTAAACCGAAAACAGCCGATGAAATGTCTGCACACTACACCTGCATAAATAATTATTTGCTTGTTCTAGTCACCATGAATAACAAAAAGTTAATCTAAACTAGCATCGTAGTCTCTTTTTTTCATTAATAAATTGAGTATGGTGAGTTTTGGCGACCCCAGGAAAAGTTAAGGCGACCCCACTTGGGGTCGCGACCCACAGGTTGGAGACCACTGGGTTAGAGCATAGATTAGCCTATGGTTAAGGTTAGCGGAAACTGCGATCAGCGACTTCGGCTTTGTGCTATCTTTCTCTCGATCTTTTCAGGGGGAAAATTTTAAAATGTTTGCGGAAACTGCGATCAGCGACTTCCGCTTTTTTTAATTTTTTCTTTAGATCTTTTTAGGGTACGAACTGAGGGTCCGAACTAGGTTGCATCCCGTGCAAAAGACGCAATGATTTTTGGGAAGAAAAAAAAGGTGAAAAGCAGTGGAATGGAAGTGATGAAGTGGAATGGATATGGATTTTACGATATTTTTACAATAAACCAACTTCAAGTGTTCAATATAAGGCCCATAAAAATGGCTTAAAACTCACTAATTTGTACCAATTCAAAACTCACTAATTTGTACCAATCCTTTGCACTTTAATTTTTACATAAAAATATCTAACATTTTTCACTAAATATACTGTACCTTTCTCATTTCTACTCCAATTTTAACAATTTTATATACCATCGTTGAAATCGTTGAAAAGCCAGATTGTACATCTACCTGAATAAATGGGCTGCAAGTCCAAAATATGTACAGTAGCCTATTAGATTGATCTAGTGCTAACTTAAACCTTACCATGTTATGCCATATCTCAGTAATTTAATTTTTACTACAAAATTACCAAATTAACGAAAGTTAAAAGAGTACGGTATTTCTTGCTTTATTAACTCGAAAACTTTCATGTTAAGCCTACTGTATATCTTATCTAAAAAATGAGCAATTGTTATTCTAACGCAGGGATGTCCAACCAGCGGCCCGCCTGAAATTTTTGTGCGGCCCGCTAATCATTTTCACTCCAAGTAGTATTTTGAACTTTGAATCTTAGCCCTAATTAAAATGTTCCAGTCAGTTTCTAGGGGCGTAGTACCGTAATAGTATAGTATGGGAGCAACAAGATTATAAGTCTGATTATATCTAAAGTCCGATGGCTCAATAGAGCAGCCACCTTAAAAAGATTTCAATTATTGTTACCCGAAATAAAACAGTTCATGGAGAAAAAGAAACAAAATATGAACTTGTTACAAAAGGAAGAATGGTTGAATGATTTGTCTTTCTTAGCTGACATCACAGAAATGCTAGCTGAGCTCAATTTGCATTTACAAGGGAAAGGTCAGTTGACTTGTGTACGTAGTTCAATGTTCGAGCAAATAAGCAGTTTTACCAGGAAATTAAAACTTTTCATTGCACAACTGAAAGCTGGTGCAATTGTATATTTTTGTAGTCTATCTGAAAGAGCTCAAAGACTAATCTGTATATTAAACTATGAAAAGTATGCTAAGTTATGTGAATTACTGGTTTGCTTGCAGAATTAAAGATTTGCTTCAAGAATTTACAGTCAGATTTTCTGACTTCAAAAAGATTGAAATTGAATTAAAATTATTCAGTGACCCAGTTTATTTCAGTGTGATAAAGCGCCACCTGAAATCCAACTTGAACTGCAAAGTCGAGAAAGTTTGAAAACTTTCCACAGAGAACACACTCTTCCTTTATTTTATAAAGAATTACATTCACGTAATGAATTTAATAGGTATATAGCTATTTTTTCCAGAAAATTATTGTGCATGTAGGGCAGCAGTAAGCTTTTTTTTTTTTTTTTTTTCAGTTCAGTTCATTTATTTGTCACAAACACAAACATGAAAAGAATACAAAGTACCGTATACAATAATAATCGGTTGTGTGTCATATGACGAGGAGACTGCGAAAAGACCAAACGGTCATATTGTTGCAGCACATATTGTTGCAAGTAGTTATTTTCATCCATGAAAAACTGCAGTTAAAGAAGTAGACTGACAGACAAACACTTAGCAAACATCCTAAGAATCAAGACAACGTCCTTTAATACAAATGTTGATAACATGTTATTTGTTCCTATTTTCAAAGATGAAATTAATGGTCTTTAATTGTTCCTTTATGTACCCATTTTTCTTGAAATTTGATAGGTTCTGCAGCCCATTGAATTATTTCAAGTGACAATGCGGCCCACTATAATAAAAGGTTGGACGTCCCTGTTCTAACCGAACTGGCTAACCGCGTGACGAAACTTTTTTCCAATGCATTTTAAAGGTGATTTTATCATTATTCATCATTTCGCCCCCGGTTTGCTGTGATCGATGAATAGTGCCTTTACTAAATGTGCTGTAACTTTCTCATTTCTACTCCGATGATGTGTTGTCGAGAAACAGACCGCAGACAATCATCAATGATTGCGCTATCTTCAAACGGAAGGTCTTCTTGTCTTGGATGATGAAACCAATGACTGGCTGCTCTCTAGTAGCCTTCCAGCATAGTCTGTTTTTTTCTCTTTCTCTCTCATGCAAAAAAATGAAATTGTGGGGGCTTAAAAGTAACAAGCTCTGAGTTTATTGATATAAGACCCTTGTTAATTATAGACTCAACAAAATTAGTTGATGTAAATCTTGTATTCTGGTATCTGTTCAGGTATAAAGGTTCAATATGATCATAAAAGGTGTCACTATAATTGTATTAAATGTTGTCAGTGTGTGTTTTGCAACATTTGAAACTGGTAAGACATTGTGTAGTTTTATTTTAGTGTGTTTTTAACTTTTAATATGTTTGTTTAGGCTACTGTTTTCTTCACTGTGTGTCTTTCTAATGCAGGCTATGCAATTATTGGTTGATTGAATGTTTATCGGATTGAGAAAGCTTTTTTAGAAGTTAATCCTGACAGTTTTGCGTACCGGTACTTGTAGAGACATTGAACCATTGATGATGGTCCGGACATCGAGTTTGACCGAGTGAAGTTTTCCTTCGTATAATTGTTGTTGTCTGTAAGGTATTTCATCCACCAGATGCTGGAGATTGGAAAGCAATCCTTGAAATGGGTTGCTCAAGCTTACACCCCTGGAATCAAAAAAGCGTCGTTTGATTTTGCAGTTTAAACATTAAACCAGTGCCCTCACCACTTCGTTATGTATCGGTAGTATCAATGGAATTTTATTGTTAGCATATTAACTGGATGTCCAGAATCAACTAAAAACAACAGTAAAAAAAGGATTTTACAACTTGGCATACTGTATTTAACTGGATGGTTTTTAGTGGTCTCATCCTAAATAGAAGTTCTTGTATGGACCATTTGTTATGTTGTGTGAAACTACCTTATTATTCGGAATGGCTCGTTTCGGTGAGTCCGATCCCTTAATGGGGGATTTTTTCAATTTTTTTTTTTAATTATGGGGTACCGTAACTTAATTATCATTGCCGTTTTAGGGTTAGGGGTTTGGGGTTAGGGTTAGAGGCACAGGCGCCGGGTTTTGAAAATCGCCGGGGGGGCAAACTTTCTAGCCGACTGATTGCTTACATTCGAAATGCTGATGTTTTTTTGCGTCTATATGCCATTGTATATCGCCAAGCTTTATAATGTAGGCTCAGGCCTCGAAATTCATGGCGGACATCGGACATGTCCGCCGTCACAGCAGGTGATGTCCGCGGGAAGTACCATCTAGATCGGTCATATTTGTCCGCTGAGAAATAACACAGGAACTAGCGACACAAATCGTCATTGCATAGCACGAACAATTGTTGCAATAATATAATTTCCAGCGCATCTAGAAAATGTGAATACTGTATCCCTTAGCTTCCATTCAAGGAGGAAAACTTTCGATTTTTACATTGCTTCAACGATTGATGACATTGAATCAGCGTAACAAAGGTAAATTCTTCGCTAAGAATTGATAGGAGTACAGGTACTTCTACAGTCTAATCACGCGCAATTTAGTTCAAGTTTTACGTCACAATGTCTGGCTTTGATCTCCGAGTAAATGATACGGCAAGGTTGGTTACTAAATTATATTATACGAGTAGGTTATTACAGCAAGATGCAACAAAATTTGTTAAGTTTTGGTATTAGGCCTACAGTGAGAAAGAAAAGACCCAAGGAAAATTCACTTTCGCTCACATGACACGCAAAAGTAAACTTAAAGAAAAAAGCCTGTGAAACTTTGCACAGCAGAAAATAGTAGCGTTAGTGTATAAATTTTCCGACTCCTGCCCAGAGCATTGTGACGCGATAAGCCACACGACCTCGTTCGGTGAAAGTTAATCAGTTATGTGACGTATTGACCAGCTACACGGCGCTTTGAAAAAAAAAAGTTTTGTGGTTTTCTGATTGAACGTTTTTCAACTTAGGCTACTTTTTCTCATTTTCTACTGCTTCCCCGAGCCAACCAAAAGCTTTTATATCATTAAAAGGCAGCAAAAAGTAAAAACATCTCAGAAAATGTCAGTCAAATACCAACAGTGGCGGTAATCAAAATCTGCAAAATGCGACAAATCAGGCCGCATCTCCAAGTAGCCATGCGTCAACGAACTCCAAAATCGCCAATAATTTTCGAATTGAAGGACATTCTTAATTTTTTTTTAATTTTTTTTTTTATTATCTTTATCACCTACATTGCGGGAAAGCGAACTTGAGCGCTATGCATCGGTGTACGCCTTCCAACGTACACCTGACCCACGCTGCAGCCGACTGCAATGTCTGTTTCCGGTTGTCTACTCTACTTATGAAGTAACATTGGTACTACCCATTACTCGAAATCGATCACTGGGTAGAGGCAATTATCGTAAAGTTTCTTGCCCAGAGAAGCAACCAGAGAAACAACATTGCCCAGAGAAACAAAATGATTCCATTGCTCTTAGTTCAATGAACTCATCTTTTCCAAGGTCCTCATCACTGATAGATGCCAGTTCAACGAGGAATTTTTAATACCCTCTGCGGCTAAGCAGTAACCTCTGAAAGAGTTTTGCAATGCTTCCAAATGTCTGCACATGTCTGTGTGCAGAGAAAATGGTAGAGCATTACAAACTGCAGTTCCAATTTAAAGCATCAATTCTTCCAACGTTGAGAAATTAAAATAGTTGTTAGTCTCCGATCTCCTTTTCCACAGAGATAACTTATTGCCCTGAAAAGCTTAAGCTTTTTAGAAGCGTCCACAGTTGTAACGGCAGGGCCTTGAATAGAACCCAGGGATGAATCCCTGATAGAACCATTTAGGCCTAGCCTACCTCATTCATATGAGTAAAAACATCCGCCAAGTAGGTTGACCCTTGAATAAACTCTTTAGGCTACAGTTAAACTGCTTTGAGAGTTCAATATTTTTGTCTCAGAAAAAAAGAAAACTCCATTCGAAGTTCAAATAAGCGCTTCAAAACTTGTCCCCTTGACTGCCAGCGAACTTCTGTATAGCCTAGAGGAGAACTTCATGTTTCGCTCTCATTTCTTGACATAACCTCTTGAATATTCGATGGTACAAGCCACCTCCTTCGCCATTCACTCCGACGGCCATCCCAGTGTACCCCCACCCCTGCCTCTATGCTGGCGATTTTAATTGCCAGCACGTCGACTGGGGATACCGCATCACCAGCCCTTCTGGTGCATGTCTGGCTAACTGGGCATCAAATAACAACTATGCCCCACTGTACAACCCCAAAGATGAAGCCAGCTTTACATCCGGGCGATGGGGCACTGGAACAAACCCAGACATGGCCTTTGCTAGCACTGGCAACGACAATCAGCTTCCGGACAGACGTGTGCTACAGAAGTTCCCTCGGTCCCAACACCGACCTTCTCTCATTACCGCAATACCGCTCAAGACACCAATTCCGAGTGAACCAGTCAAGCGGTGGAACTTCCGTAAAGCCGACTGGAATCGCTTTAGCCTCCTTACCAACAAGTTCACAAATGAGTTACCTCCACCTAACTGTCACAATGTGGACGAGGCCTACCAGGACTTTTGCAACACCATCTTAACATGTGCCAAACAAGCCATCCCTCGAGGTCGTAGAAGTAACTAAACTCTATGCTGGGATGCAGAGTGCGAGCGCCTCTACTAATCTTTTGTTAGCTCTTCAGATGGTCAAACAACACCCTCAGCCGCCAAGGCTCTTCTGGAAAGACTCGATGCAAAAAGAAAAGAACGCTGGACAGAGACTATCCAATCTATCGATCTCTCGCACTCAAGCCGTACAGCGTGGAACACACTCAATAACCTTACGGGACGATCAAGACAATCACCCCGACAATGTCCCATTCCTGCTAATAAGATCGCATCGCAGGTAATAAAAAATGGGATATATATAAGCCGTGTGATCGTACCTCCGATCGGTTTGTTACCAAAGAAGTGAAAAAGCTATGGAAGATCAACACACCCGACCAGGAGAGCATTTCTAGCTCCTTCTCACGGAGCGAATTTAATGCTGCCCTCAAGCACCTAAAACCTGGTAAGGCCCTTGGTCCAGATAGGATATGTCCAGAGCTTATCATGCACGCTGGTTATGTTCTAAAGTTCTGGTTATGCGATTTCCTGTCGTCCTGCCTGCGCCGCCTCAAGATTCCTAAAGTATGGAGAAGATCTCTGGTCGTCGCGATCCCTAAGCCAAACAAACCACTAGACCAGGGGTTCTTAACCGGGGGTAAATTTTACCTACCGAGGGGGTAAATTTACTGAATCATAAATTAAAGCAAACTTCATCATCATCGTCTTTTCAAAGTGGTTTGTGATCAGATGGGATCAGAACACTCTGTTCTCCTTTACCACACCGAAGTTCGGTGGCTCTCTTGGGGTCTTGTTTTGTCTTGAGTTTTTGAACTACCGCATGGCGAAATCGAGATTTTTTTCGAGAACGCAAATCCCCGTTGATGAGTAAGCACTTGGGCGACAACAAATTTACTGGTGCATTGACTTACTTTACAGGCATTTTTTCAAGTTTGAACCAGCTCAATATGCAAATGCAAGGAAAAAGTGTTACCACTATAGATGTACATGATAAAATTCAGGGCTTTCAGACAAATTAGATTTGTGGAGTAGAAGAGTTCAAAAAGGAATTTACGCAAATTTTCCAACATTTGATGATTGGAAAGTCAGTATATGTTGCAACGAGATTTCTAACCTCGAAGTCAAAATATGCCATCAGTCATCACCTTGCCGCCTTAAAAAAGACCTTTGACGGTTGCTTCGAAGGTGAAAGTTTTAACAGCTAGGCTACTGCTCTTTGGATAACTCATCCCTTCGAAGCCAAGTTAGAAAGTATTGCTGACGACGATTTTTGCAAAGATGAATTGATTGATCTTCAATGTTCAACAACGCTTTGTTCCAAATTCTTATCGTGCAATGGTGACTTTTCCAAGTTTTGGTGTGGATTAGTCGAAGAGTTTCCTACGCTGACTAAGCGTGCATTTGAAGTTATTATATCTTTTCCAACTACTTATCTGTGTGAAGCAGGGTTCTCTTCATTGTTGACTATTAAAACAAAAACATCAATCTCGCTTAGTTTCCAAAGACGACATGCGAGTAGCTCTTTCAACGACTGTTCCAAGAATCTCCAAAATTGTTCGTGGAAAGCAAGCACAAAAGTCTCACTGATTGACCGTTGAAATTGCGTGTCAGTTATTAATAAAAGAAAAAAAACTTAAACATTCTTGTGTGCTTTTATCATAGTTATTTGGGACATTTGAGTAGACATTATTTTTCACAGGACCCCGTCAAGGACAATTGTGTCTTCGGCAAATAAACGTCTTTGATATTTGCCAAGGTAAATCCAGACAAAAAAGGATGTTTTGCATTTCTTTGCATGGTTGACTGGACACGATGACATCACAAGGGGCCACCAAAACGGTGGGGGTAAATTTTACTATTTTCATTCGGCAAGGGGTAAACAAGACAAAAAAGGTTAAGAACCCCTGCACTAGACGATGCAAAGAGCTATCGCCCCATCTCCTTGCTCTGCATCCCTTTCAAGATCCTTGAGAGACTGATCTACGCCCGTGTCGAACCAATAATTGACCCACTGCTTCCCAACGAACAAGCTGGATTCCGACACGGGAGGTCAACTGTAGACCAAGTCACACTACTAACTCAGGATATTGAGGAGAGTTTCTCGGCAAAAAAGAAAGCGGGGGCTGTCTTTATCGACCTAACAGCAGCCTATGACACTGTTTGGCACCGTGGCCTAGTCTACAAACTACTCCGCCAACTCCCTGACAGGCACATGGTCAAAATGATCATGGAACTCATCCACAACAGGAGTTTTACCCTTACCACCGGAAGCGGAAAGCCAAGTAGACTGCGGCGACTCAAAAACGGTGTCCCACAGGGATCAGTCTTGGCTCCCCTCCTTTTCAATGTCTATATGCATGACCTACCATCAACAACATCTGACAAATGTGCATATGCTGATGACTTGGCCATCTTGCACTCTGCGAAAGACTGGCAATCATTAGAAATGACGTTGAGCCAAGACATGACAACCATATCTGGATACCTTCACCAATGGAAACTGAAGCTCAGCGAAAGTAAAACTGTGACGGCAGCCTTCCATCTCAACAACAGGGAGGCAAAACGTGACCTGAAAGTGACCGTTAACGGCAAAATTTTGCCGCCCTGCCCAGAACCTACATACCTTGGGGTTACACTTGACAGGTCACTCACATACCGTCACCATTTACAGTCACTACGCAAAAAGCTGACATCTCGCGTCGCCCTGCTGAGACGTTTGGCAGGCACAACTTGGGGTGCAGGTGCTGACACCTTGCGCACTGCAACCCTGGCGTTGGTCCACTCCACTGCTGAATACTGCGCCCCTGCCTGGTGCCGCAGTGTCCACACCCGTCTCATCGACAGCCCAATCAACGACGCATTGCGAACTGTAACTGGATGCCTGCGCCCAACTCCAACAGAGTAGGCCTATTTACCAATCCTCGCAGGCATCCAACCTGCTGAGCTTCGCCGAAAGGGAGCCCTTATACACCTGGCTCGCCGGGCGAGGGATCCTAACCACTTGCTTCATGCAAAACTCAACATCCCACCTCAGGAATCTCCCCGGCAATTAAAGTCAAGACACCCCTTTGTGCCAGCTGCTGTTGAATTACTACATCCATTCAGCGATCATGCCATCATCGCAGCACACTTCATGGAAGACAATTGGAATGCAGCGTGGTGTGCCACCGACACGAAACTACATCGTTTTATACCTCACCCGGTGGCGCGCCCCCCTGGTATGGACCTGCCTCGGCCGACTTGGGTCAAGCTCAACAGAATCCGAACCGGAGTCGGTCGCTTCCATTCCAACATGCACAAGTGGGGTTTGGCTCCCTCACCGGCCTGCGAATGCGGCGCGGAGGAACAAACTGCTGACCATGTTGTTCTCGAATGTCCGATCTATAAGACACCAAATGGAACGCATGGTATAGCAACGCTGGACGAAGCTACACTCACCTGGCTCTCCATCACCTGCCCTGAAATTTAATTTGATCTCAAACGAAAAAAGAAGATTCGATAGTTCAAAGCAAGAGCTCTGATAAAATTAACCATTTTCACACTACCACACAAAATTTCTTTCAAATTTGTTCGGAGTTTTCGATGCTAACGTACTATGGCGATGTAAAAAGCAAGTAACGATGACCTGAGGAAAATCATCAGCGTTGTTTGAACTTAATCTCTTTTCTTTTGAAAAATTTATTCCATTTTTGAAATTAGGCTATACACTGAGATTTCCATTGGGCCTTCATGGACCCCCTAAAACTAGTCTGCGTAACCTTGGGCCCAAGGACCCCAGTTTAAGAACCCCTGCGCTAGATCTTGTTCGAAGATAAAGATTCAAAACCAATTAAATCTTGTTTTTGTAACCGCACTCTTTTTTCATTGCCACCTGGGCCACTCCTATTTATCTAAAATGTCTGGGAGTCAGTTATGCTTTGCCATCTGTTGTGATTATCAACCAGAGTTCCCAGATAAACGTTTTTCATTTGACTTGTAAATAAAAAATGTGATAAAACTTTGAAGTTGTTGTAGACAAAAATTTGCAATGACGAAAATCTAAGAATCTGTGATAGAATCAAGCAGTAGCGTAGCCAGGAATTTTGAAAGGAGTGGAGGGGGGGTTGATAACCGGCGGGCGAAGCCCGACGGCGTGTTTGACAAAGGCGACACCCAGCGGCAGGGGCCTCCCCCAGAAAATGTTGAAAAATTACTTTGAATTTGGTGCATTCTGAGAGCATTTTCAACAAAAATGTGATTATAAATATTCCTGTAAACTGGTGCTGTCCGGTGGCATAGCAAAAAGATAAGATCATGTTTTCTTGGACATTTTTTGGTAATAGAGCTAAGTCTCTATGTTTTCTTGTTGCTAATTCCTGGCTGACATATTTGAATGTTTGGCATTGGCAAAACTCGCTCTATTAATGCAGTTTCGTTTGAAATTAGGCAAACTTTGTTTTAGAGACATAAAGACTGAAAGCATCATTCTCAATATCGTGACGTCACACGCGTGCCAAAGGAGGGGTGGTTGTAACCCCCTCCCCACCCTTGGCTACGCCACTGGAATGAAGCAATGCACAAACAGCTTCGACATTTCAAAAGATGGAGATGTTTTGATTAATTTTTTTTCAAAAATAATGCCACCTTTTAGAAATCTTTACCATCTTCAAAAGTTCGTGAATGCTGTTTTTTAAGGATGAACTTCAATATCACAAAAACTGTTACATTCAAAAATCTTGGCAAAATAAAGATGCAAATGTGTAACTTGCAAAGCAGCCATACAATTTACATATTTTTTTTTTAATTAAAATTTTATTTTATTGCCACCATGGCCACTCCTATTTTTCTAAAATGTTTGGAAGTCAGTTATGCTTTGCTATCTTTTGTGATTATCAACCAGAGTTCCCAGATAAACGTTTTTCATTTGACTTGTAAATAAAAAATGTGATAAAACTTTGAAGTTGTTGTGGACAAAAATTTGCAATGGCAAAAATCTGAGAATCTGTGATAGAATCAAGCAATGCTATTTGATTCTATTTGAATAAGGCACTAATGATGCTCTACACTAGTAGAGCGAAATGCATATGCCCTAAATAGGGCTCTGCTGATTCTCCATCCATTTTTAATAAAAAATACTGAACTCTGAACTGATACTTGATGGAGAATCACTGGCCTGCTGCTTTGCAGTCAGGAGATCCCCTATCCTTAAAGTGCCTCTGACAGAAAAATAAATTTGCGAAATTTACCTAAGATACCAAAAAGGTGACACTAACAAACTTCCCTGACCAGAAAATTGTAAAAAATATCAACAGGCTACTAAGTTACACGCTTGCAAACTTTCGTTGACATCGACGAATCTGACACTCATTCTATTGCGAAAATAAAAACGGCAACATCGCTGTGACGTCACCGTAAGCTGGAAGGATACAATCTGTGGTGACTGGTGACTTGGTTAGGTATAGTACGGCTACTGCAAAACGTGAATGTGTGGGGCTCTGTTGGTCTAAAGCATGTGCAAATTAAGAATTACCGAAATAGAAAAGTGAACTTACTATTACTACCAGGTTTTGATCAAATAGGTGGAGTTTATTTTTATCAAACAGCATCTCAATTCAATTGAAATTGCAGTTTCATAGGGCTACAATTTTGATACTTTTTTATTTGTCCTAATCTGGCTATAGCCATTTGCAGTGTAACAACAGTATCTCATAAACAGTAGGCTACCTTTAATATATGGTTGAGGCAATGCTTAAAAATTGCTGTTCATGTGTATTGTTGTATTTAAAAATATCTATCCCAAATTTCCTTGCCAACTGAAAGTATTAAATGCAATAATTCTCATTGTTCAGATGCTTCTCATGTTGCCTCAATCGACTCTTTCTATAATATTATAACTGATGCTCTCAAAGCAGCTTCTGATAAAATCTTTGTTGGTGTAAAGAAGAAATGTAACATATTTTCTGTTGCTGGTTGGAATAATCATGTTAAGCAAGCTCATGCTACTGCCAGAGAAAGTTACATCATGTAGGTGAAAAATGGGAAACAGTGAAATGGTTAACTATATGAGTTGATGCAGAGCAAACGAAAGGAGTTTAAAAAAGCCTTTCGCCGTTGTAATCATGCCTCTGAACAACATAGAGCAAATGTGCTTGCCTCAGCACTCAACTTGGACAGCTCACATAAGTCATTATGGCAGAAAGTAAAAAAGTCTACTTGCAAAAAGAGTTCTCTTCCTGTAAATGTTGGTGGAGCACAAGGTCCTGAAGCAATTGCTGAGATGTGAAAACATCATTACAGCTCCTTGCTAAATTCTAGCAAAACCAACACTGAAAAAGAATTTGTTAACTCATGTATTTCTTCTAGGGATAAATATTACAACTTTTGTTGCAACATGGACACAATTGGTTCCTTGCTTGTCAAACTGCCATAAACCGCGCTGCTGGTGCTGACAAAATTTCAGCTGAACATATTGTTTATGCTGATTATTTGTTTTTATATTAGTGTACTTTTTAATATATATGTGTCTTAGTCATGGCACTGTACCAAATTCTTGCTTGAACACTGTCTTAGTCCCGATTGTAAAGAATTTGAATGGCGACATTCAAGATTCAGGTAACTATAGACTTATTGCTCTAGCCACAGTAATCTCAAAACTGTTTGAACGTTTTATGTGAATCATCTATTGCCTTTCTGGAATACCAGTGACAATCAATTTGGGTTTAAGTCTGGTCATAGTACTGAAATGAGTGTTTTTTAATAAAACAACCAGTGTCCTCTTATATCGGTCATGACACTCCTGTCTATTCTGTCTTTTTGGATGCTTCAAAAGCCTTCGACAAAGTCAATCATCATTTATTGTTTAAAACGCTTATCACACGTAACGTGCCTACTGCCTATCTATTTTGTTCGCTTATTGGAATACTGGTGACCTTTGTGCCTTTATAGTAAAAAAACCATGCAAGTGAGGTGGGAAGGTCACCTGTGCCAATCATTTACTGTGTCCAGCGGAGTCTGACAAGGTGGGGTGTTAAGCCCCTATCTTTTTGCCGTATATATATATTGATCAGCTTTCTTATCTCAATAAAACAAAAGTTGGTTGCTATGTTGGCAACTCTTGTCTAAATCATATTATGTTTCCTGATGACATTTGCTGCATCTCGCCTAGTTTGTGTGGCTTACAAAATTTGTTAGATGTTTGCCACAAGTATGCTGTTGAACATGAAATTACTTTCAATTTTAAAAAGTCATTTGGTATGTTATTCTCCCCAAAAAACTTTTATCTTTTACGTGCTCCTCTGCTACATCTAGGTAAATCTGAAATTGTGTTCACAGACTCTGTAAAATATCTGGGTGTATTTATTGATAGTTCTCAGATGAAAATTATATTTCAAGGCAAGTACGCTCTCAGTACTGTGCTGCAAATAATGCAAATCTCAATTTTTCTAAATGCTCACCCGCTGTAAAAAACAGTTTATTTCGTTCTTATTGTAGCCTATGTCGTTTTACTTATCCCAGTTGTGGAACAAGTTTAGATCTTCTAGTATAAAACGATTACAAGTTGCTTACAATGACTCTTTCAGAATATTGCACAATTTGCCTCGTTAGGTCAGTGCCCGTGAATATCAAGTAATGAATAATGTAACTACGTTTGATGCTTTATTGAGGAAAAAACATGTTTTCGTTTATTAACCGATTGCATACACTCCTCAAATCGCTTTATATCAGACTTGATGTCATCTGATTGTTTTTATCGTTCTGAATGCTTTCAATTCTTCCAACGCTCATTGTATGTAAATTTGTAACAGTAGATAGCCTATTTAGTGAGCTTTTAAACCAACGGCATCCAAGGTGGCTCTCTGTGCATTTTCAGTTTGTGTATTACAGTATTTCGTTGTTTTGTTTTCGATGTGGACAGCTTTGTCTGACGCAAATAAATATGTGACAGTGTCAGTGACAAAGACCGTGTGGTTTCTTTTTACGCTTTTCCACAAAACAAGGTGCTGAGAAGAAAATGGTAGAAGTTTTCTTCAAGTATTCGAAAGTAGGATGGGCCATACAAAACTAGTCATATATGTTCTCTTCACTTCACTGAAGATGATTTTGTTAATACCACTCAAGTAAAAATGGGCTTGAGCAAACTTTACATTTTGAAGGAATTTGCCATAGGCTACCATCTATAACAGCAAAGATGCAACCAGTTGCTGATGATGATTTCAGCACTTCTAAACAACAACGTTTACAAAAACGTACCCTTGTACAGGTAAACTAGGCTTTTACATGTATAGACTCTGCTATGTACGTACTGAGGGCACATTATGAGAGAGAGAGAGAGAACTTTTATTTATTATGAATAGTGATGATGAATTAAATATGAATTATGATTCGTACAATTTCTTCATTTTTCACTTCAAGTATATTTTAGGTTTTGTAGGAACGTATCCATTACAGTTTTATTAAACTGTAAAAACCAACAGATCTTTGAAAAAAGCAACCGCTTGTACCAACTCCGACTAAACTGTGATCCAGCAATCACATCTAGGAAACGTATGTTTCATCCGTCGCTAAGAACGCCGACTTACAATGACGTAATACCACCAAAGTCGTCCCAGAGCAGTGAAATATGGAGTTTCGCCTGTGGTGGCGCTGCGGAGCCGTCGTTTGATGTAAATTACGCCCTAACCAGTCGAGCTACGAGGTTAAGGTTAAAAAGTTTGCTAAGTATGATTCTGCGCAAGGAAATGCTTTAAAAAGTTACTATACTTGGATCCAACCTGTCAGGGGCACTTTAATGGAACTCAATAAATTTCATAAAATCAAATTTTCTTTTTTACTTTTTTACATGTGCTAGCTGAAGATGCTATTACTAAAGCGAAATTGATTTTTAATAAATTACACTAGACTAAGAGGTTAGATTGTTGTGCAAATGCCCGCATTTGATGAATGCAAAATAGCAGTACCATCTTGCAAAGCAGCGATAGAAATATTAATTTCACTGCGCCTGGCAACACAAAAACAGACTCTCAAAGTTGCAACCAAGAGGCGATCTCTACAACGATCGCCATGGTGGCAAGGCAACACAAACAGCATCAACGAACGAGATTCCAGAATAGATGGCATATCCTTGAGCAGTTGTTCATGTATTACGGGATGGGTATCGCCTAATGTACTGTATGTAGGCTGTAGCACAAGCTAGAATTGGCGGCTAGTCCATAAGAACTGCAGAGGTTGCAGCCCCTCAATCGTTTTTGTAGGAGAAAGCAAATTTTAGTACAGTAGTATTTTTCCAAAATTTTAATTATTGCCTTATTCTAACTATGTTTTCCTTTTTTTACAATTCAAAACTACGCTGTTTGTTGTTATTGAAAAAATCTTTATACTCCGATTGAGAAAAGCTTTTTTATAGCTTAATCCCATTTTTTCGCATACTTGTAAAGGCTTTGAACCATTGACACACCCCCGGTAACCAAGTTTAACAGAAAGAAATTTTTGGGTGCCCCAAACGAATCGGCTGCCCTGGTCATTAACATCATTACACAATGTGATGTCGTGCAAAAGGGTGCAACCTAGTTCGGACCCTCAGTTCGTACCCTGAAAAGATCGAGAGAAAAAATTAAAAAAAGCCGAAGTCGCTGATCGCAGTTTAATAGCACAAAGCCGAAGTCGCTGATCGGAGTTTCCGCAAACAAACTCGAGGGCTAGGGTTAGCGGAAACCGCGGAACTGCGGAAAAATGTTTGCGGAAACTGCGATCAGCGAAGGTTAGAGCAGAGCATAGATTACTCGATGATTAGAGTTAAGGTTAGCCGAAACTGCGGTTAGCAAAACTGCTGAAAAATGTTTGCGGAAACTGCGATCAGCGAGGGTTAGGGTTAGAGCATAGATTGCTCTATAGTTAGGGTAAAGGTTAGCGGAAACTGCGGAAAAATGTTTGCGGAAACTGCAATCAGCGAGGGTTAGGGTTAGAGCATGGATTGCTCTATAGTTAGGGTTAGGGTAAAGGTTAGCGGAAACTGCGGAAAAATGTTTTCGGAAAGTGCGATCAGCGAGGGTTAGGATTAGAGCATAAATTAATCTATGGTTAGAGTTAGGGTAAAGGTTAGCGGAAACTGCGGTTAGCGGAATCTACGGAAAATGTTTGCGGAAACTGCGATCAGCGAGGGTGAGGGTTAGAGCAGTGGTCTCCAACCTTTTTAACAAGCGACCCAATTTAAGCGAAAATGAAGTCAGCATTTACATGCGACCCCATTTTGTTTTCCAATACGGAGAAAAATATTTCAAGTAATGCTGAAACTAAATAGGCCCAATACGAGTAAGTATGCACAATTACAGCGAAATGTGGCTACACAAAAGTATTCCAAATGATTGTTTTTAAGAAGTTTCACATAACACATGAACGCGATTTCACCAACACAAAATTGTCAATTTGTTTGAACATTTAATTTGCACTGTCAATGCGATGATGTCTAAAGTGTCTACAACCGCAGTTTCACCCTCACCACCGGGCGCGGACGAAGAAGCAGGCCAAGACGCCTTAAGACCGGTGTTCCCCAGGGATCTGTTCTGGCTCCACTCCTTTTTAATGTTTACATCCATGACCTTCCACCAACAACATCTAAGTTGTATGCCTATGTGACGATCTGGCTATGGTGCATAACGCTTCGGAATGGTCTCCACTGAAAAGGACCCTAACTCAAGATATGGCTAAGATGTCCGACTACCTCCACAAGTGAAGACTTAAGCTCAGTAAATCTAAAACGGTGTCGACTGCTTTCCATCTAAACAATAAGGAAGCAAAGCATGAGCTGACCATCAACATCGATAGAAACATTCTGCCCTTTAACCCCACACCAGTCTATCTTGGTGTTAGTTTGGACAGGACTATCACGTACCGACACCACTTGGAATCACTTCGCAAGAAAGTAACACCACGCGTTGTCCTTATTCGTCGACTGGCAGGTACGAGCTGGGGTGCGACAGCAACAACTCTGCGCACCACTACCCTGGCTCTTGTCCATTTCACCGCGGAGTACTGCGCCCCTGTATGGTGTCGTAGTACTCATACTCACTTGCTCGACAAACCCATCAACGACGCCTTGCGTATTGTATCGGGATGCTTGAAACCTACACCTACTAAATATGTACCAGTTCTTTCAGGCATCGCCCCTGCTGAGCTTTGCCGCAAAGCTGCCACACTCTCCCTGGCTCGCCGGTCACTGGAGCCACACCACGCGCTCCACAGCTACATCACCAGATCGGTAATAAAGAAACGCCTCAACTCGAGAAGCCCCTTTGTCGCTCAAGCACAATCCTTGCTGGAACACAACACCAGTGCCTCATCCTGGATCGCCAATACCTGGCAAGAGGAGTGGACAGATAACACCTCCAGACTCCACACCTTTGTTCCCGACGCTGGACCCATGCCACCAGGAAAGGATCTTAGCCGACCTGCCTGGGTACAGTTGAATCGCCTCCGCACGGGTGTTGGGCGTTTCGCTTCCTTGATGCACAAATAGGGCCTATCAACACCTGCGGCATGCAACTGTGGTGCAGAGGAACAGACAGCAGATCACATCCTCTACCACTGCCCGACGTTTACTCCTCCAAGGGCAGTTGGCCTGTCAATGCTGGAGGACTCTACAATCAAGTGGCTGCTCGAAGAATGACCGGACATTTGACCCCAATAAAATGTAGTCCAAAAAACAACCTCTCATACGAAAGAAGAAGAATGCGATGGTTTTAATTTGGTCAAGAACGTCATTGGACATAATCTTCAATCCTACATTTTACTGATAGTGAAATTGAATTCAAGAGATTGCAATTTACGTTCAAAAAACTCAGATGGTTTATCCATGCAGGCAGCCTGGATGATTTTTTTTCAAAATAACGTTTAAGTTTATTTTTCTTCGTCGATTCTTCTGCGGAAACTTTATGGCACTTTGGTTTGCGATTTGAATCAGTAAAACCAAGTTTTGAAAAGCCTCGTCATATGATGTTTTTCTGGTAGTTTTTGCTGCCATTTTTGTATAATATTTAGCTATACTTACTAGCTACAAATTACCATTACTAACTGCAAAGTAAACCGAAAACAGCCGATGAAATGTCTGCACACTACACCTGCATAAATAATTATTTGCTTGTTCTAGTCACCATGAATAACAAAAAGTTAATCTAAACTAGCATCGTAGTCTCTTTTTTTCATTAATAAATTGAGTATGGTGAGTTTTGGCGACCCCAGGAAAAGTTAAGGCGACCCCACTTGGGGTCGCGACCCACAGGTTGGAGACCACTGGGTTAGAGCATAGATTAGCCTATGGTTAAGGTTAGCGGAAACTGCGATCAGCGACTTCGGCTTTGTGCTATCTTTCTCTCGATCTTTTCAGGGGGAAAATTTTAAAATGTTTGCGGAAACTGCGATCAGCGACTTCCGCTTTTTTTAATTTTTTCTTTAGATCTTTTTAGGGTACGAACTGAGGGTCCGAACTAGGTTGCATCCCGTGCAAAAGACGCAATGATTTTTGGGAAGAAAAAAAAGGTGAAAAGCAGTGGAATGGAAGTGATGAAGTGGAATGGATATGGATTTTACGATATTTTTACAATAAACCAACTTCAAGTGTTCAATATAAGGCCCATAAAAATGGCTTAAAACTCACTAATTTGTACCAATTCAAAACTCACTAATTTGTACCAATCCTTTGCACTTTAATTTTTACATAAAAATATCTAACATTTTTCACTAAATATACTGTACCTTTCTCATTTCTACTCCAATTTTAACAATTTTATATACCATCGTTGAAATCGTTGAAAAGCCAGATTGTACATCTACCTGAATAAATGGGCTGCAAGTCCAAAATATGTACAGTAGCCTATTAGATTGATCTAGTGCTAACTTAAACCTTACCATGTTATGCCATATCTCAGTAATTTAATTTTTACTACAAAATTACCAAATTAACGAAAGTTAAAAGAGTACGGTATTTCTTGCTTTATTAACTCGAAAACTTTCATGTTAAGCCTACTGTATATCTTATCTAAAAAATGAGCAATTGTTATTCTAACGCAGGGATGTCCAACCAGCGGCCCGCCTGAAATTTTTGTGCGGCCCGCTAATCATTTTCACTCCAAGTAGTATTTTGAACTTTGAATCTTAGCCCTAATTAAAATGTTCCAGTCAGTTTCTAGGGGCGTAGTACCGTAATAGTATAGTATGGGAGCAACAAGATTATAAGTCTGATTATATCTAAAGTCCGATGGCTCAATAGAGCAGCCACCTTAAAAAGATTTCAATTATTGTTACCCGAAATAAAACAGTTCATGGAGAAAAAGAAACAAAATATGAACTTGTTACAAAAGGAAGAATGGTTGAATGATTTGTCTTTCTTAGCTGACATCACAGAAATGCTAGCTGAGCTCAATTTGCATTTACAAGGGAAAGGTCAGTTGACTTGTGTACGTAGTTCAATGTTCGAGCAAATAAGCAGTTTTACCAGGAAATTAAAACTTTTCATTGCACAACTGAAAGCTGGTGCAATTGTATATTTTTGTAGTCTATCTGAAAGAGCTCAAAGACTAATCTGTATATTAAACTATGAAAAGTATGCTAAGTTATGTGAATTACTGGTTTGCTTGCAGAATTAAAGATTTGCTTGAAGAATTTACAGTCAGATTTTCTGACTTCAAAAAGATTGAAATTGAATTAAAATTATTCAGTGACCCAGTTTATTTCAGTGTGATAAAGCGCCACCTGAAATCCAACTTGAACTGCAAAGTCGAGAAAGTTTGAAAACTTTCCACAGAGAACACACTCTTCCTTTATTTTATAAAGAATTACATTCACGTAATGAATTTAATAGGTATATAGCTATTTTTTCCAGAAAATTATTGTGCATGTAGGGCAGCAGTAAGCTTTTTTTTTTTTTTTTTTTCAGTTCAGTTCATTTATTTGTCACAAACACAAACATGAAAAGAATACAAAGTACCGTATACAATAATAATCGGTTGTGTGTCATATGACGAGGAGACTGCGAAAAGACCAAACGGTCATATTGTTGCAGCACATATTGTTGCAAGTAGTTATTTTCATCCATGAAAAACTGCAGTTAAAGAAGTAGACTGACAGACAAACACTTAGCAAACATCCTAAGAATCAAGACAACGTCCTTTAATACAAATGTTGATAACATGTTATTTGTTCCTATTTTCAAAGATGAAATTAATGGTCTTTAATTGTTCCTTTATGTACCCATTTTTCTTGAAATTTGATAGGTTCTGCAGCCCATTGAATTATTTCAAGTGACAATGCGGCCCACTATAATAAAAGGTTGGACGTCCCTGTTCTAACCGAACTGGCTAACCGCGTGACGAAACTTTTTTCCAATGCATTTTAAAGGTGATTTTATCATTATTCATCATTTCGCCCCCGGTTTGCTGTGATCGATGAATAGTGCCTTTACTAAATGTGCTGTAACTTTCTCATTTCTACTCCGATGATGTGTTGTCGAGAAACAGACCGCAGACAATCATCAATGATTGCGCTATCTTCAAACGGAAGGTCTTCTTGTCTTGGATGATGAAACCAATGACTGGCTGCTCTCTAGTAGCCTTCCAGCATAGTCTGTTTTTTTCTCTTTCTCTCTCATGCAAAAAAATGAAATTGTGGGGGCTTAAAAGTAACAAGCTCTGAGTTTATTGATATAAGACCCTTGTTAATTATAGACTCAACAAAATTAGTTGATGTAAATCTTGTATTCTGGTATCTGTTCAGGTATAAAGGTTCAATATGATCATAAAAGGTGTCACTATAATTGTATTAAATGTTGTCAGTGTGTGTTTTGCAACATTTGAAACTGGTAAGACATTGTGTAGTTTTATTTTAGTGTGTTTTTAACTTTTAATATGTTTGTTTAGGCTACTGTTTTCTTCACTGTGTGTCTTTCTAATGCAGGCTATGCAATTATTGGTTGATTGAATGTTTATCGGATTGAGAAAGCTTTTTTAGAAGTTAATCCTGACAGTTTTGCGTACCGGTACTTGTAGAGACATTGAACCATTGATGATGGTCCGGACATCGAGTTTGACCGAGTGAAGTTTTCCTTCGTATAATTGTTGTTGTCTGTAAGGTATTTCATCCACCAGATGCTGGAGATTGGAAAGCAATCCTTGAAATGGGTTGCTCAAGCTTACACCCCTGGAATCAAAAAAGCGTCGTTTGATTTTGCAGTTTAAACATTAAACCAGTGCCCTCACCACTTCGTTATGTATCGGTAGTATCAATGGAATTTTATTGTTAGCATATTAACTGGATGTCCAGAATCAACTAAAAACAACAGTAAAAAAAGGATTTTACAACTTGGCATACTGTATTTAACTGGATGGTTTTTAGTGGTCTCATCCTAAATAGAAGTTCTTGTATGGACCATTTGTTATGTTGTGTGAAACTACCTTATTATTCGGAATGGCTCGTTTCGGTGAGTCCGATCCCTTAATGGGGGATTTTTTCAATTTTTTTTTTTAATTATGGGGTACCGTAACTTAATTATCATTGCCGTTTTAGGGTTAGGGGTTTGGGGTTAGGGTTAGAGGCACAGGCGCCGGGTTTTGAAAATCGCCGGGGGGGCAAACTTTCTAGCCGACTGATTGCTTACATTCGAAATGCTGATGTTTTTTTGCGTCTATATGCCATTGTATATCGCCAAGCTTTATAATGTAGGCTCAGGCCTCGAAATTCATGGCGGACATCGGACATGTCCGCCGTCACAGCAGGTGATGTCCGCGGGAAGTACCATCTAGATCGGTCATATTTGTCCGCTGAGAAATAACACAGGAACTAGCGACACAAATCGTCATTGCATAGCACGAACAATTGTTGCAATAATATAATTTCCAGCGCATCTAGAAAATGTGAATACTGTATCCCTTAGCTTCCATTCAAGGAGGAAAACTTTCGATTTTTACATTGCTTCAACGATTGATGACATTGAATCAGCGTAACAAAGGTAAATTCTTCGCTAAGAATTGATAGGAGTACAGGTACTTCTACAGTCTAATCACGCGCAATTTAGTTCAAGTTTTACGTCACAATGTCTGGCTTTGATCTCCGAGTAAATGATACGGCAAGGTTGGTTACTAAATTATATTATACGAGTAGGTTATTACAGCAAGATGCAACAAAATTTGTTAAGTTTTGGTATTAGGCCTACAGTGAGAAAGAAAAGACCCAAGGAAAATTCACTTTCGCTCACATGACACGCAAAAGTAAACTTAAAGAAAAAAGCCTGTGAAACTTTGCACAGCAGAAAATAGTAGCGTTAGTGTATAAATTTTCCGACTCCTGCCCAGAGCATTGTGACGCGATAAGCCACACGACCTCGTTCGGTGAAAGTTAATCAGTTATGTGACGTATTGACCAGCTACACGGCGCTTTGACTCTTCAAGCGCACGTCGTTGGTCGATGAAAGCCTTTCAGAGTGACTTTACTGAATTTTTCAAAAGCCTTCTAAAACCGTAGTAATAGTTCGGAAATGGCGAAGAATTATTATCAAGATAAAGTGATTAAGCATGACGATCGACGGCTAAAACTGGTGTGTCAGCCGTGAGACTTAATTTGTCCGCCAAGATAGCTGCTCAGACCAGACAGGTTTGTCCGCCGTCAACAAAAACGAATTTCGAGGCCTGTAGGCTACTTCGAATTATATGCTGGTCACTTTGAACTTTAGCTCTTAATACGCGTAGATATTAAACTGAGCAAACCGCACCTCGTTATTGACACTCCCAAGAAAAAACAAAGCAGAAGAAATCAAGAAAAACGTTTTTCAATCATTGTTACTATGCTTCAACGGCACCATGCTGCCGTTTATCAGTCACCGTACTTCTGTTTCTTTTGTTATCTTAGGAGCAGCGCTCTTGTTGCAACAAGTAGATCTTTTAATTGAGATCGATCCGCAATGAAGGTCAAACTAACGCAAATCTAAACTTAAAAACATTTGATTTTGGATTATTTTTTAATAATTTGCGGAGGGCAGCCACCCCGAGCTAAATTCACGGGGGGGCGCCGCCTCCCCGCCCCCCTGGAGTCGGCGCCTATGGTTAGAGGTTAGGAACTCACCGAATCGAACTCACCGAATCGGACTCACCGAATAGTAGCACACCCTTATTATTTGTATTAACTATATTTTGATTTTAGAAATCTTCAGCTTCTTTCAGAGCTTAATCCTGGTAGTGGTAGTTTCGCATTCTTGTACTGTAAAGTCTTTAAACCACTGATTCGGCACGGTCACCGAGATTGGCAGAATGATGATTTAGCCGGTTGAATTATTCCATCCACTGGGTGCCGCTGAAATGTTCAAGTTTACACCTCCATCAGAGCCAAATCAAAACTGCTGGATATTGAGATTTCTCTGTGCACATGGTCAAGGGCTTAACTAAAAAGTTATCAGGGCTTAGGCATACTGCATTGTATAATATAATGTATATGTGGTTACTGTACCATTCAAATTGTGGTTATATGATTTTAGATTCTACTGCTAATGAAGTGTCAGTCCAATTTGATCTGGTGCAATTAAAGGATTGGAACGATAATGTTATCAGAGAGCTGAGAACAGTTGTAGCAGCCTTTTCCTCTGAGTTTTGTAGAATCAACCAAACACAATGCAGCATGGCAAATTTCAGGTAAGTTTAGTGTTAGTATAGAATTAAGCCCAGAATGCATTTCTATGGTTCCACCATATCTGCTACTTATTGCAGACTAATTTATGTGCAACATTAACAAAGTCACTTATTATTATTTCATACCAAGTATTTTGACATGAATAATTGATTTGTTTCACTTCATTCTTAAAATGCTTTTCTTCTGTTTTCTCATTTTCATGAATAAAATATGATTGTTACCAGTGGCGGCTCGTCCATAGAAACTGCAAAACTGCAGCACCCCCTGCACATTTCAGTATTTTATTTTTTTTATTAATTTCACGTTTTTTCTCGTGTTCTCTATAGATCCTACCGACTAGAAGTTTCATAATTTCTGGTTTTTAAAAAATATGATGATTTTTTAAGTTTTGTATTTGGCAGCTCTGAACTGCAAGCCCTGCAGTTGCGATCTTATAAAAGAAGAACAAAGAGAAATTGTGACGTCATATTTTGGCTCAGGTTGCTTCAAATCCCACAATTTCGAACTGCAAATTTTGCAGTTGCTGGTCACGTGGTCAGGCTAGCTACTGTTGCAAATACTGTTGTTTTCAAGCACGATATTAGGTGGCTGCGACTGATGCTGTTACATGGTTAGACTAATGTGCTTTGCTTTCTCCACAAAAAGATAAAGCTTAGACTAGGTTTTCATTAGTGTTGTTAAATTAAATTTAAGAAAAGCTCTACCAATAAATTTTTGTGGTCACCAAACCTGGTTGATTTTTTATAAATTAAATGTAACCTAGGTTCATTGTTAACTTACGATAATAAGTTAAGGCCAAAGGTCACATGCTAAAACAGCCTATTTAAACTTGATGAACATCAGGAAATTAATTGCTCAAATAGCCTCAGAATTCATGAAATACCACTAAAATAAGGTAAAATCTATGGGGGTCATGTCCCTAGACCCCTTGGCATCGCGCCTTTGGCGCTCGCTCTTTCACGTATAGGCTACCTCCGGTTGCAGCACCCCCTGCTATAAATACCACGAGCCGCCACTGATTGTTACATCTTTGTTGGTTTGTACTTGTTAAATTGTATTTTTTGCCAAGTTATGCTAAAGGTTTGTGCATAACATACTGGCCCACAGTAACCAAGTTTTAGAGATGTAGGCAACTGATGTACATATTTGCATTTCTTACAAATATTTTCAGATTGATGATCAGGGCTTAAGTTAAGCCGAAAACGTTTGATTGTCAAAACTATTTGTAAATACAGTCGACTCCGCTTAACTCGGACACCGGATAACCCGGACAACCGCTTTATACGGCCAAAATACTCGGGAACAAAACAAAATTAAAATTTGCACTTAAAAAAACTCCCGTTAATTCAGACAATTCTTCGCTTAATTCGGACACAGGTTCATGGCTTAGTACTGTATTTGAAGAATTACTGTACTATTTTAACCCTATATTATATATGTGTGTTACACAATAATATATTTGTTGAATCGCTTGGTATCGAAATACTGTACGATACAACTAATCTGAAGGTATAATCTTGTGCGTTTTATGCAATCAGTGCTAATTCCTGCAGTATAGCGCAGCTGCAATTGATTTATTACGCAACAGTACAGTATTTTAATGCGTTGTCTGCCTTTACGCATGACCATGAAACGAACAATTGATTTTCCGCTTAATTCGGACAAAGCTGTTTCTCTGCTTAATTCGACCAAAAGTGGGCGGAACCAAAGTGTCCGAATTAAGCGGAGTCGACTGTATACAAAGGATATTCTGATAATGCTCAGCCCTTGCCTGTCTGTGGTACAATATATCGAACTCCTAAAAATGTATTAAAATTTATTTTATTTATACTCGCCATTTACCTCCAAAGTGGCATTACGAAAAACAATTTTGTACCACAGCATTTAAGCAAAGTTCTGGAACTGTTTTTTTAATCATCTGTATTAACTACGGTACATATAGTTTTTTTAGTTTTTTCATTGTACATCTACTTAGCAGTTTAGATTTAAGTATCAGCCAAAATATCAGTATCGGTATAAATATTGGCATCAGTAAATCTTTATATACGGTATAGACTAGAGGCATACGAAGTTGAGCAACGTTATCAAGTTTAACATATTCAAGTTTATTATATTTACAGAAACACAAAACTACGCAACAAATTAAATATTGAACGTTTTCGACATCACAAGATTTCCTTTTCAGGAATAACATATATATATATATACAATTTAACTACATCTGAATAAAATACAATGGTTATTATAACTATAAACAGGAAAAAACAAAAACTGCACAGTACTTCTCACTAGCTCAAACTCAACGATATAGGCTCTGCGAGAATCAAAGATAACTGCATCAAAAGGTGTTGAACAGATCACATGATATGGTAGAAAGGCAAGGTGCGAAAAAAATAATTTTAAAATACAGAGAGCAAGAAAGATGAGCCGCAAGCATACAATTGTCTGTTCAAAAGTGGATTGTGACGTTTTATGTACAAGGCTTCCAAGATCTTAGTTTGATACTTAGACCTGCCTCTGGACATGATCTCAAATTGTTTGATAGAAATGTTGTTTTTGCATTCGGTACACGACAAAATGTGATCTTTAATGCCACTTTTCTGTATGGAATTCAAATTCAAGTGTTCCCCAGCTCTAGTTGATAAATGTCTTGTTGACATGCTGATGTATGTCAGGCTTGCATCACGATTCACGCAAACAACTAAATTTATACACAACATTAGAACATAGAGCAAAAAGCGTGGGTGACTTTAGCTGGAAATATCTGCCTACATTGAACGTTCTATATACAGGGTAAATGTCACAATCGAATTTCTTTTTAACAATTATAGCTAACGAATTAAGATAGATGAATTAAGATATTTTCCTGAAGAGGGCAGAAATTATAGCTAGATTTTTGAAAATCTTGCCAAATCTTTTCCCAAGAATGGTATATCAAAAAAGTTGCTAAAATCGTTTTCTTTCGGGTTTTTATCCAAAAAAGCTTTCAATACTTAATCAAAAAACATGACGGACCGAAGAGGACATCTTGTAATGTCCAAAACGTTCAATATTTAATTTGTTGCGTAGTTTTGTGTTTCTGTAAAAATAATAAACTTGAATATGTTAAACTTAATAACGTTGCTCGGCTTCGTTTGCCTATGGTTCAACAAGAAAAACTCTCTACCGAAACTCTATATAGACTAGAGCTGAATAAAAGTAGGCAACTCTGAGTTATGTAATACATAATACATTTATGGTCATAATACATGTTTTTCTATTTGTATGTTAAAATTTATTCCGATGCCTTTATAACAGAAAATGCCCCACCCACTGCATTCAATATAGACAGTCGAAATCGGTTAATCGCATATTGGTTAAAGGTTTAAATTACTTTATAGCATTGCATAATCCCAAACCATTCCCGTTTACTTGTGAAGAAAATTCAACGGTTAATCGTATAACTTGATTAATCGAATAGGAATTGTTGATTGATTTGTAGACTTGTATCCGATCACTTATCCACATATTTACTTTGACAAAGTGTTAAGTTGCTCAAGATTATCCTTATCAATGCACAAAAATTGTTGCGAGATCTCCTACAACCCGCAGTGATTAAATACACGACGCCACATTGAAGACAGCAGCTGTCATCAAAGACAATGTAATTAAATTCACCTGCAAGGCTGAAGACTGTAAGATTAAGAAACGCCTTCATTACTGTGATTATGAACCACGAGACTATGTTTCATTGAAGGATAGCTACGTTGTAAACAAGGATTGTTTACGCCGTTTAAAATGAAGATTCAAAACCAACCAACTGTAACAGCAGCACAAACGCGTTCAACCGTTCATTCCTACAAACTGTAGATCATCGCATAAACGGTTAAAATGTGTAGAGGTAGTGCTTTCAAGCTTTTGTGTAAGATGAGGGTTCGGTATTGATGTGTAGGATACCAAGATACTGTCAACCAATGGATACGGTTATTCGCATGATACATCAGTTATCATCCGTAAAAAAGCTTGACAAATTGACTTTGCGATTAACCGATTTCGACTGTAAAAAAATGTACAATTGTACATGTTAAAATTATTTGAAGTTAATATTCTTCCATTCAGTGAATTCCATGCGAACAACACAGTCATCGTTAAAGGCTACCCTCAGGTTGTAGATGTCAACACTCAGATGGTTCTTTTCGTTGTTTTACCTGAATTAACTTCTAATGATCCAAATGTATTTGTTCTCAGAAAGTCAGTCTTGGCAGGTTTGTTTTTTGTTTTTTTTAGGCATTAGTTTGACTTTTTCAACTTTTTTTCTTACCGTTGTTGATCACGCTATTCTATTAATGAGTCTTTTCTAAACAATTTTTATTTTAAGTGTCTTTTCAAAAGTGCAGACATGTGAAATATCGCATTGTAGCTTTGCATAAAACATTCATGTCTGGGGTTAGCTTCAGAATACATTAATAATTTATTGTCTGTCACTTGCATGCAATATGATATGAACTTTGTATCAGCAATATCTCTGCAAGACAGGCATACAATCAGAACAGCGGGTAGGACAATTGTAAGAAATGTGCTTCTGGTGTTCATGTAGCTAATGAAATTTAAGTTTACTTCAGTTGTTTCATTTGAGAACATTTTACACCATTTTCTAGTGTTGTTTTTTTGTACACTGTCAAAATTATTACTAAAAAGAAATAAATTATGACGTAACATGTCAATAAATTATGGCAATCGTTTTTAGGTTACAAATTATTGTATTGACTACTATGAACAAACACAAGGCTTAGATTTCCATGCACAATTTGTAAGTACGGTACCGGCATCTTAAGTCTCAACCTTATTTAATTTTTGTGAAGCATTTTATACTGTTCTTGTATTGTTTTACAGAAATAATCAAGTTGAATCGCATTGCCATCCAACAAGCTCTCATCACAGCAAATGCCGAGGAGTATGAAGCGTCTTACAGAGTGTCTTTTGTTGACAACTCCCTTGTGTTGGAAATGTCAGATCAAACTTTAAATAAAATTATCACTCCCATTGCCTGTGCAGTTGTAGCTCTCATGACTGCGATGATAGTTGGCCTGGAAGTGAACAAGTGAGCGATTTCTTCTGTTTGTATTTGCACTTGGCTGTAACACATTCACCTTAGCGCTCTGGCAGCATTTGGTATATTCACCGTATTGTGTCAGTTGTGACAAGATCTTTTAACGTTAAAATCTCTTTCCTTGTCAATCATGTTATTTATGTTAGATAGTCATGTTTTATCATATGTTTGACAACTATAAACGTTGAATCAATGTAAAAAAGCTTTCGTATTCAGCCCTCGAAATTAGCTTCCATCTACGACGGCAAAAACATTGCCGTCGCCAAATCAACAAACCTTGGATTATGGCGGCAATTGCCGTATGCTTTAATCAAACGAAATTTTATGCGTTTCTTCATCGTGTCACACGGCGTTAGCTCAGAGCATCACGCAAGCTATTTTATGCGCTGACAATGCTCTTGTCTTGTGAACTGTAAAAAGTTTGCAACCTTACAAAGACTGGCTTAATTGTTACGCAAAAGTTATTCTTTCATCGAATGCTTATTTTTTACCGGTGTGGTTGCGAATATAAAAAGTGGTACAAAATTGGATAAATGGTTCTTCGGTAGTAAAGAAAAGTAATGCTTCCGATCATATGGCATCGCGCGTTCATGAAAGGGAAGTTTTGCGTCTTCAAGTATTCCAGTGACGACGCAACAACCTCATCCTCTGATGATTCTAATTCCGACTAGTTCTTTATCAAACAGACTTTGTGTTGCTCGCAGTATCCCAATTGTACCGAAATTATGTTAGTGTATACGTAAATCGAGTCGATCTTCTCGCAGGGAGCTATTAATTTGTAACTGGTACCTGATTGAGCAATTAACGTTATTTCATGATAATTCAACGTCGCTAGATGTCGAATTAATGTAAAACAAACGTAAATTTCTCATTGGGCATTGTTGTTACGCGATATAACCCGCCGGGAAAATTAAATCGATTTGTGCTGACTCGAACGTTGAATAAACCCAAAATTAACTTACTTTCCCCCCCCAATGACTTATTTAACGTGAATCACCGTAACAGCGTGCGTATCGCGTTGCTCGCTTTATCGCTACTTTTGGTGTTATTACATCACAACAAGTCAAACAGTGCGGTCGTGATAGACTATTCGATTATTTTTTTCTCTTCTCGTTTTACGTGTTTTAGTACATTTTTTTTGTAATAAACGTTTATAGCAATTGCCGAGGCAATTCAACTTTTGCCGTTTGGCCTCGTCAACGTTTTTGCGAAGTAAAAATGTGCTAATTTCGAAGACTGTGTGAGTGTTCACAGCAAGTAAAATAGTCCGAGGTGAGGTCTTGGTGCGATGTTTCTGCTGATTAAATTCCTGCTGCGAGTAAATCAAACAGGAAGAAATTTTGAACAATTTTTGTCCGAATTAAATGCTCATTTTGCGACGGCATTTTTATTGCCGTAGCAGAATGGCCATTATGACGTTTGCGGCAGCATTTACCTCGGCAATTGCCGTGTGCCGCCGCTAATTTCGAGGACTGGTATTCCATCTACACACGCTGCAAAATGCTGTAAACAGCTTTCATTTCAGGCGCAGGGTGAGGAAGGCTGAAGTAAAAGCGATTCAAAAGAAACGCATGGAAGTTAGCCAGTCCCCAACGGGAGCAGCAGATAACAGTAAAATATTCCAAGCCAGCTCAGCGCCCATTTAATTGTCATTTCAAATTGTCACCGGCCTACCAACTGACACTGATTTCCATTTGAATTCTGGTACAGAACTTGAAAATAGCGCGTAGAAGGTTGCTTATAGCTCGAAACCGCAATTTTTCGTCTGAGCTGTCGTCAGAACTCAGCTGTCGAACAATATCGTCAGAACTCCTGAAGAGTGTCAGACAAAAAACTGCAGCTTCGAGCTCCCCAACGTCTGCAGACGTTGAATCAATGTAAAAGACGACTGATTTGCTATGTGGACATGAGCAACCTTCCACACGCCAATTCCCATTTCCTCAACAATTAGTCTACCCATCTATTTTCACTGTGTTTGAACTGACCTTAACTACCCTGTGTCTTTCACGCAGCAACATAATTGCTTTTGCCTCAATGTACCAGTATTGTTAAATATTGTTAAATTAAAATGGGGTAAATAGCAAAAGGCTATTGATAATCTTTAATTTTCATATTTAGTCTTTAAAGCATTTGTGTGAAGCGATGAGTTTTGTTTTTTTATGTATTAGTTTACTTGGTAAGATCTTTTACTCGTTTTTGTTACGTACCTTGTTTGTTGCAATAAGTTTGTTTTTTGCTGCACTGGCTTTCATTACTGTAAAGTTAGAACGTTTCTATTTTGTTGATAACCTCTCTACCAGAAATTCACTGTGTGCAACTTACTTTTATTGAAGACTTGTTTTAAATATGGTACCTTCAGGTTTGACTGTTTTCTAACCTATTTCGTACTGTCATCAATCGATTGCAAGGGTGAAACACCAACAAACTTGATGGTACTTTTTAGATCCTTCACGTTTTCAGTTGAGCGATTTATGCAGGATTAACTCACTAGCTATTAATGTACACTAGGTGAACAATAGGGTGGCTCTTATTTGGCAAAAAATGAAAAAAATTTGAATTTTGTGTGGGACACCCTTTGAAAAGGTGAGGTTGTCAGAAAAAATAACTCCTGCAAAAAAATTTTTGACTTTGAAATTGATTTAGAGGTGGCCCTCCCCCCCTAAAGTTTTGCGCCCTCCTCCCAAATACCAAATCTGCATATCTCAAAAACTGTTTGAGCTAAAGATACGGTTTTTGTGTCAAAAGATGCAGAAAGCATGATTTCCTATCTGCTTTCTGAACAGTGATTGCGTCTATCTTGATTAGAAAAGCAGTTATTTAGAAAAAACCTGTTTTCGGTATTCTAGCACAAAACAGTGCTAAACAAGTATTGTGGCCCAAGCTATTCAATAAACAAAGTTCATAAACTAACCTGTAAAACTGGTAAAGTAATAAACGAAATAAGTATTCCTAAACTTTTATGCATTCATGAGTAGCTAAAATGCCCGTTTTTTGTCATATTCCTTGAAGAAACTCCTGAGTGTGGAATCTGCTTTCAAGCTTCAGGTGCTATGCATTGCACTTGTTGGAAGGCGAAGGCGATTTATGCAAAAGCTTGGTCTGCATTTATGGTATCTGTCTGAAGAAATGGTTGAACTAGCCTTGTTTGACTCTCGATTGTCTGTGGAAAGTAACAAGGTAATGGTGGCAACCATGTTAAATGAAACAGCAGAACGTCCACCAAGGAGACGAAGCATCAAAGTAGATGCGTTTCTTAGCAATAAGGGTCTAGAACAGTATTGCACCTCTAATTCAAAATGGCTTCAGCTGTTGGGTGAAGATGAAGCAATAATTAGACTTTCAAAGGATCCTGCTCATTGGACTGAAGATGGTGCATTTATTCAAGCTTTACACATGGCGAAGGGACTTTCAGTAGTCAATGACAGAGCAGAGAGAGGAGTTGCTCTCAGTCTAATCCCGGATTTTAACAAACTCTCAACTGAAGATGAGTACCAACTTCAGTTTCTTTTGCAAGTTGTTACTGAACACAGGAAACTGTTGAATCCAAATTCCAACAAGAACAATATTGTCGATTCTTCTTTGTTTAAACCTTCTTTGTTACTCCAGGGGTCAAGGGGCTCTATCTTTTACCACCCTTGGGCAGTGCCGATGTGGTTTAGATGCTTGAGCAGGTGTCGAGTAGCAATTGCATTGATTCGTCATCCAGTTCAAGCAGACCACGCACACCATTTGGCGCAGTTACAGATGGTGTGGTCTGTGGTTTGTTCCTCTATGCCACACTCACAGATTGCGGATGGAGCCATCCCCAATTTGTGCATGTTTGAGCGGAATAGTCTGACTCCAGTAGCCCAGCACGCAGGCGGTTGTGCCACACCCAGGCCTTCCTTGGCAAATTATGCATTCTGGTTGGATGGGGGCTGGTGTCGGAGATAAAACTTTAGAGCCTTGAGGAGTTCTTCTTCCTCTCTGAGCTCTATTTGTTGTCCTCCCAGGTAGCCGCGCTGATGGATTGGTTTTCAGCGGTTTTCATCAGGAGTTGTGCGTCACATACAAATGGGTGTCTCGATTTCAGTTGGCGAGGATGCTCGATTGCTCGCTCACAGACTTGTAGAGACTTGAGTGGAGCAAGTGGTTGGGGTTCGTAATGCCGAGAAAGAGACAGGATGGCTTCTTCGCGACAAAACTCAGCTGGTTGGTTGCCTGCAAGGACAGGGAAATTGTCCGATTGTGTACAATGTGTAGGTCGCAGACATCCTGTCACGATACGCAAGGCAATATGTAAAATATTGTCGATAATATCGCTTCTTGCAGTGTAGTAGTCCAGTTTTAATCCGGTGATGTCCCCGTTACCGAGGGTGGCCGGATTCACCTCCAAGTGCCGCAATCGTCTTACTGACCAGAATTACATTTTGAAATGAATATCGTTACCAGTGTTCCCTCTAAGGTGCAAAAATTAAGAAAAAAAAACGAAATTTTGTAGACGGTTTCGTGGTCACAAAAAAGGTTGTAAAATCAAGATTTGGTCAAATGCGTTTTTTCTAAATAACTGCTTTTCTACTCAAGATAGATGCATTCAATGTTCAGAAAGCAGATAGAAAACCATGTTTTCTGCATCTTTTAACACAAAAACCGTATCTCTAGCTCAAGTGGTTTTCGAGATACGCAGATTTGGTATTTCGAGAGAGGGCACAGAACTTTAGGGGGGGAGGGCCACCTCTAAATCAACTTCAAATTTAAAAAAAATTTGCAAGAGTTATTTTTTCTGACAACCTCACCATTTGAAAGGGTGTCCCATGCAAAATTCAAAAACTCAATTTTAAGAGCCACCCTAGTGAACAATATAATGTCTAATTTATTCAAATCTCTACAAAACGTTTGAGGATCATCAGGGATGATCCTCAAACACTCATCACCATCACTTACACAAAGAATCATCAGAGATTCCAATTTAAGTCGAAATGGGAGACTCGAAAGACTCTCTTCAAAATCAACTTTTATATATGTCATGTTTTATGTCATGTCACTTTTATGTTGCGTCATGGATGATGAACGAAAGACTGGCTGCTCTCTACTAGCCTTCCAATGTAGTCCGGGAACATCGTGAATCTGGGGTGGTAAAAGGATAGACCCTCGGCCCCAGAGGCTCACACGAAGAAGAAAATCAACTTGGAAAGTTACGGATTTTTCGTCGTGATCAGTTTGAAAGTATGTTGGAATGAAGGTCTTCGTTGCATTGATGATTCTTTTTGCTGCCTTTTTTAAGATATGTTGTGCTTTAAAGCTAGGTAACAAAATCCGTTATTTTTACATTGATTCAACGTCTGCAGACGTTGAATTAATGCAAAAATGACGGATTTTGCTGTCTGGGTTGTTACAAACCAGCACTCAAGCGCAACAATAACGTTTAGCTGGTTAAATTTTAATGCCCGCAAACCATCATCACGTTTGATATGTTTATCTATGTTTGACCTTTGTTCTCTTCTACTGTTTAATTCTAAATGATAATCTCATGAATTTTTAATCGCGGTACAACGCAGCGTCTTTAGACGTTGAATCAATGCGAAAATGACGGATTTTGCTGCCTGGATAAGCACGGTCAAGTTTTTCGTGTGCAAAACGAGTATTGTTTCCTTCCAAAGCAGAATTTCTTTGTTTCGATTTCATTTTAAATTTTAT
Organism: Aplidium turbinatum; assembly: GCF_918807975.1. Classification (NCBI taxonomy): domain Eukaryota; kingdom Metazoa; phylum Chordata; class Ascidiacea; order Aplousobranchia; family Polyclinidae; genus Aplidium; species Aplidium turbinatum. Next base: position 56,688,200 of record NC_137472.1, read on the forward strand.
TAAATTTTTTTCCATGTTCGAATCGAAAATGGAGTAAACGAGTACCTCAGAACTCAAAAAGCGGTTGTAAAATTCAAATATTTTGAAAAGTTTTCAAATGATCAGTTTCAATATCTTGAAATTTCGTTTTCGTGCAAAGTACCTTTGTTTTGAGCTTATCCTCTTGTGAAGAGTTTCGATTGATTTTGACCGAAGAAATTGGTTTCGGATACTATAGTTTTTACCCTGGCTCATCTGATTTGTTTAAGATTGTTTAAAAGAAAGGTTATATACCTGACGTAATTCTATGAATGGCTTAGCCAACTTTCCCCATAATGCAACCCTTGATCAAGTTGATAATATGAAGCGAGTCGTCTCAATTCATTGCACTGATATGAATAATTGATGACGGTAGTTGATTTTGAAATATCTTTTCATGCCCACAGTTATGCCGTCACAGATAGCCATATAATGTTGTGTTGTCTGTGTATGGCAGAGTCGTTGGCATTTGGCAACTAAATCGACAATTATTAGCTACTATTAGCAAAAAATGACGCACAACGGGACGTTATAAAAGACTAATTGAGGGTGTTTTCATTGTCACGGCGTGAACTTATCATTAGTCGTTCTTCTTAGAAGATTAGTCATTAATGCGGCTTGATTGATACCTTTCTGAACGTATCGTCTCTCCGCCTTCCATGAAGCAAATAACACTTCACTCTGCCTATCTCGGTAACCGGCCCTGTGTCAAGAGCCTCTACAAGTATGCGAAACTACCAGGAATAACATATCAGGCTTTTGTCTGTCCGAGAATAAAAATTCAAAACCAACCAACCAGTTCATCAAATCTTGTGGGCTTGTATCGATGTTGTGTTATTTCGTTTAAAACCATATATTCAGCCATATTCTTTGCAGTTTCCATCGTAGCATCGACAAGTATTGCAACCAGATTCTCGCTTTTTGCAATGTATGATTTGTTGTGCAATTGTGGATGTATTTGCATATACTTTTTGCTTTAGAGGGTTTAGTTTAGCCTGTGGTGTATCAACGAGTATATGGTTGGGTCTTATTTGTTACCTTAAATCCTATTTAATACATGACGGCACGAAGAAGCTTGAATGCTGACTTGTGTTTGTGATCAGTTGAAACAAGCATACTAAAATGCATGCGCTCTATAGTAATGGGTCTACCATTTCTACATAGCCCAACAACGTGACATTGCAAATATTTCGTTACAATAAAATACAGTGGTAGGCCTATAATGTTGTTTTAAATCTTGGCTGTTCGCCCATATTAGTCTTAAAAGCTTAGCTATTAAATATTTATGTAGACGAAGACGTCACAGAGTGGGTTATGTTGCCGATCTTAAAAAGCATTTACGGCTGCTTATAGTTCTCACATCTATCTCATTCAATTCGTTCATGCTACTGTTGGTCTCACTATTAAAAGGAACTATGTTAAGTTTGAACGTAGCCTACACATATGACCTTGTTCGATACATTTGTATATTACCTTTGACCTACCTACCGATCGGTAAACTTTCTGAAAATGCATATGTAAAGGTGTTTCTTTTTATTAAATTCAAAAAGGAAAACCTCCACAATCTGCATTCTCGGAAAGTTTTTATTTTTAAGAAAGTATATTTTGTTGCAGCGCATGTTATAAATGAAATCATTGATTGCTAAACCTATAACTTTGAAAACGTGCATGATTACTTAAACTAAATTCATCTGCAGCTTGCATTTTTAGGCAACTTTTATCAGTAAAGCAAATATAAAAACCAGCGAGTGAATAATTTGTTTGAGATAGGCTAGACTTTTCACCTGTAGTTGGCAGGTTAATAATTTGATGTAGGCCTATCTACTAATTCATGTCAAAAACTCAAGTAAGGATATTTTTATTTTATATTAATGAGATTTTTCTACATTACAAAACAAATACCTTTTATACATATTTACTGCAACTTGGATTTTCTTGATTGAGGCAATTTTACAGATTTTTGTTGAGTTATTTTTGTCTGCAATTTTTTGCCCAAATTTGCGATGTTTTTTTATAACTAGAGACAATTGGCTCGTAGGCTTATAGCCGCGCGCATAAACCTATAGGCCACTGAAAATTCAAATTTGTTCCCAATAGTTCAATCAACATTTTTCAAAAAAATATTGATTGAACTATTGAGAGCCCTGGCGGTAGCCTACGCTATTTCGACACCGCTTAGAAGTATGCGATTTCGGGCAAGATCAGGCCCGTTAAGAGGATAATTTGGACCTGGTACCAACGAGATCTTTCCGCCCAAAATTCCCACTTGTAGGAAACATGCACGATGTCCAAAGAATAAGTTACCAGGAAGTTTCTTCCAAGTTCCCGAGACCAAAAGTAGGCTTCATCCTATCAACGCCACTGGGCAGGATAATTATGATGGCATGTCTGAAGGTGGACACAAAAATATGCTTGTCTACCTTCCTGTCCACGTACTTCAACTTCTTCATTTGCCTTGCCTGAACCAGGCATCGACGGCCTCAGAATTCACACTATTCTCATACAGAAACTGCAAACATATGGTTTTCGGGGCCTTCCATTACAATTGTTAAAAAGCTATATCAGCAATCGTCTACAGCACACGCATAGGCGTAGCCAGGGGGGGGCGAAAGGGCCCAAGTTGAGCCGTTTGTTGAAAATGTAATAAAATTTGTAGAAGTTTATAACGTTTTCCAAGACATCTGGCTGTTAACACCTCCCAGGACTTGTTTTAGACAAACAGAAAGACACCAATAAATTTTGCAAATCGTAAATCGCGCAAAGTTTACCCGATTTACGTTTCTTTGAACTAATTTGTGGAAGCAATTTCAGAATGGCTTACTCTGTTGGGTTTTTGTGTAGCTGAGTTTTTGGTGTTCTCTAATTTTAGCCGCAGTTATTGCCCGTTCGTGTGTAAGAGCTACCTTTGATAAGTTAATAGCTGTTTATCTGCTAATAAACTTCATACAAATACTCGGCAGCAGTGGCCGAATGGTTAGCGCGTTGGGCTCGCAGTCGAGAGCCTGCATGTTCGACTCCAGCCACCCGCACTTGCTGTTGTTTCTCTGGGCAAGAAACTTTACGATAATTGCCTCTACCCAGTGATCGATTTCGAGTAATGGGTCATAAGTAGAGTAGACAACCGGAAACAGACATTGCCGTCGGCTGCAGCGTGGGTCAGGTGCAGCGCTCAAGTCCTTTCCCGCAATGCAGGATAAAGATAAAACAAACAAAAACAAACCCTAAAAGTGTTTCCAGAAAGCGCTATAATCCATTATTTCAGTGTAATTTTTCAAAAATTTTCCACTTTCATTGCTCCCCTCGCTCAACCCACCAGGATACGCTTTGATCAAACACTTTGTTGTTCTCTTCAATTCATCAACTATTTGGCCCCCCCCAATTTTTTTTTCTGGCTACGCCACTGAGCACACGGTCGTCAATGGAATCTCTTCAAACTCAAGACAGGTTACTTGCGGTGTGCCCCAAGGATCGACATTGGGACCCCTTCTTTTCTTACTTTATGTAAATGACTTACCAAATTCAACAAGCATGAATGTTAAACTATTTGCAGACGACACCAATCTTACGATGAGCGACAAATGTGAAATAAATTTGCAGAACAATGTGAATGCCGAAATGTAAAAAATTTACAACTGTTTGAAGCTTAATAGATTATCGTTAAATTTCTCAAAAACTGAATTCATGCTAATAACAAATAAAAAACACATAAAAAATTTTAACATTAACATTAGTAACACAAGCATTCAACAAAACGATCAAATAAAATACCTTGGCGTTTACATAGATAACAAATTTAACATGGAAATATCACATAGATAAAATTTGCGGAACAGTAGCAAAAGATTTATGGGCGTTGCTAAAACTCAGAAATTATGTCAACACAGACACTTTAAAAGATGTGTATCACGCTTTGATTTACTGTCATTTGCAATATTGTATATCAAGTTGGGGAAAGGCCTGTGACAGTGTACCGGATCCATTAATAAAATTACAAAAAAGGTTATAAGAATAATTACGAAACAAAGTTAGCCTACTATGCTCAAGCTAATTTTTTATTTTTCAAAATGAACATCTTGAAACTAAAAGACATACATAACCTTGAAATAAAAAAACATATGTACAAAGTTCATAAGAATCAGTATCCGTCTACATCAGGGCAGGGGTGTGCAACCTTTATTACAGGGGGGCCAGATATAAACAACTGGGTGAAGCCGCGGGCCGCACGTTGATTTAACATTTGATTTCTAGTAGTTGCAGGCACAAAAAGTAGTTTTTTTTTGTTATTCATGTTATTTTTATGGCATAATTAGGGGACCTTATCTCTTTGCAGAAATAATAAGTTAAGACGCACAAATTTCTGAAGAAAACTGCTATTCAAATTTATTGTCACACCCAGGGGCGTTGACAGGGTGGTCTAGGTGGTACTTTTGGACCCGGGCCCGAAATATTTAAGGGGCCCGGATTTAAAAAATTCCCCGCGACTTCATACATTATCATGATCTTAATATAATCAGATCTAAAGGAATTGCTATCAGAGGTTAAAACAGCCATATCAGCCGTCAGATAGTAAAGTACCAGGCCCCTTGTGGGTACCGGGCCCACTTCAGCTTTCTGGTGGTAAAATAGCCACTTTTGCCACCAAACAGTAAAACCCTGCAGTAAAATAAGAATCTAGTCTAGTATAGTGATTTCCCTAACCACGAATATTACCCGAAACACGAATTTCAAAATAAACAGGCTAATATTTGTTCAAACTCTAAAACTGAAATGGCACAGGTAAGATTAGCCTACTATCCCTATTTCTGCATTAAACATTAGACCAAAACCGGGAGAAGAACTGTACGTGAATTACCCTGGTCAGGAGCTAACCTGTAAAATATGTGGAGATACAGGTCACAAGCTAATAACCTGTCCAAAAAAGAAATCCAACGGACGATTTCCATCCTTACCGTTAAAAGAAAAATCTGATATCGTGAAAAGCCCTGAAGAAGTAATTATCCCAACGTCTCATACAACGAAGGCAACAAAACGACCCCTGGAAAGCCCAGATAACAAAAAACCGAACTCCAAATTGACAAACAGACGCCAAGAAACGACTATGAAATGCACACACTGTCAGGTAGAAGGGAAGATGATAAACAACTCTTCGACCTACCACTGCCCCAGCTGCTCAACTAACTTCAAAGTGATGAAAGCATGCTGTGACCCTACAACTTCATTTTTAGTTCCAGAGACCCAAAAAGGTAACACTTTTGATTGTGGTATATGTAAGAAGCAAGGCATTGTTTGCTTTTGTAACACGCTGAACACCTTGCCACAAAAATCTAAAAGTAAGGTTTGCCAAAATATAAAATGCAATAAAATTATTTTGTACTGTAAATGTGAAGAATTTCATGTTTATGAATGTGATAAGGAACCTTTCCTGTGTCAATGCGGTTTTCAGTGTTTTCAAAAACAAGATTGATATTAACGATTTTATGTGCTGCACTTTTATTACAATTTAAATGGCTATGTCAAACTTAAAGATTGTCACTTATAATGTAAATGGCCTTGGGGATACGATGAAGCGAAAAATTGTTTTTAATTATTTGAAAAATAAGACTTGTGACGTTGCTCTCCTTCAAGAAACCCACAGCACGCCTGACGTTGAAAAGCGTTGGCAAATGGAATGGGGGGGTCAAGTGTTGTTCAGTCACGGTACTTCAGCTAGTAGAGGTGTCGCAATTCTATTTTCGAAACGCTTTTCAGACAAATTGAATAGCATTACGGACAAAACTATAGATACAAATGGAAGATACGTTATCTGCAATATCAAATTTGGAGAGTGCAAGCTCACATTATTCAACATTTATGGCCCAAACCTTGACCAACCGCAATTTTACGACAACCTGTTTTCAATTCTTGAAAGCATTGATCACGAAAATTTAATCGTAGGTGGAGATTTCAATCTCGTTTTAAACGAAAATTTGGATAAGCAAGGAGGTGCCCGAAAACATAATAACTTCCGTTCCAGTCAAACACTCCTTCACCACATGGAGCATTTACAACTGCTTGACATATTTCGACTTAAGCACCCAAACAAAAAGCTTTTTACACGAATACAAGCAAATCCCTTCACTGCCTCTAGATTAGACTTTTTCCTGGTATCAAAGAATTTAACCCAACAGTGCGAAAGCTGTTCTATTCAATCAAGCGTAAAATCTGACCACAGCGTAGTCAATTTATTATTGAACGTATCTCCAAACCAGCGCGGGAGAGGATATTGGAAATTTAATGGCTCTCTGCTGAGCGATCGCTTGTTTACAACTGAAACAAAAGAGTTCATTCGGGAGTTCATTAGTCACAATGACACACCAGATGTTAATCCCAACACTCTGTGGGACGCCTTAAAATGCGGTCTGCGTGGCCATATCATCAAATATAGTGCTTATAAATCAAAACAATTAAAGGCAAAGCAAACCGACATTGAAAAACGACTTGAAGACATCAAGCAACGAATCTCTGACGCAAGCCCCGACGATGAGTTGTTGAATTCATTGAAGGCTCTGCAGCTTGAGTTTGATAAATTTGCGGAAGCTCGCACCCGCGCAGCGATTGTTCGAAGTCGAGCCAGGTGGGCCGAGGAAGGAGAAAAAAACACTGCGTATTTTCTAAATTTGGAAAGACGACAAGGCGTCAAAAAAACGATAACGTGTCTAATATCGAATGATTCACACGTGACTAACCCAAAAGAAATTCTTAAAACTCTAAGTTGTTTTTATGGAAATTTATATAAAACACAAAGTACATTTTCTATGACACAAAAAATCAAAAAGTTTCTCTCCTCGTTGTCCATCCCAACTGTAAACAGAGACAACTTGCTGGTTAATGAAATCACAGAAGATGAATGCTTTTGTGCTATTAAAAAAATGGCAAAGAATAAATCTCCTGGTTTAGACGGTTTTTCTATCGAGTTCTACAAGGTGTTTTGGCCTGAAATAAAGCAAGTGTTTATGAAATCTGTCTGTTTCACAAAACAGCATTCTCAATTAACGCCTACCCAGTCCGAAGGAGTTATAACACTTTTGCTCAAACCAAACAAAGACCCACTATTGCCAGATAGTTACAGACCTATTACCCTCTTGAATGCTGATTACAAAATTCTTAGCAAAGTAATCAATAACAGAGTAAAACGGCATCTAAATGCGCTTGTCGCTCGTGACCAATCAGGCTTCATTCCTGGTCGATATATTGGAGACAATATTCGTTTATTGTTTAACATAATGGATTACGCTGAACACAAACGCATACCCGGAACAATACTCTCAATAGATTTTTATAAGGCATTTGATACCTTAGAATGGAATTTCATATTCGAATGCTTGAAAGCGTTTGGATTTGAAAACGAAGTTATAGAGTGGGTCAAAATCTTTTATAAAAATCCTACATGCGTAATTACCAACAATGGTTTTTTCTCAGAAAAGTTTGATGTTCAGCGAGGCGTGAGACAAGGCGATCCTTTATCGCCGACAATTTTTGCCCTATGCATAGAGATGCTTGCAATAGCGGTGCGATCCAATGACGATATAAAGGGGATTAAAGTGCTAGACAATGAGATAAAAATCTCTTTACTGGCTGATGACACTTTATTGTACACTGATGGTAACGAAGAAACGATAAGTAATGCGTTAACATTGTTTGACAAGTTCGGCTCACTTTCCGGGTGTAAAATAAACCAAACAAAATCTACAGGTTTTCACATTGGTACAAACTTTGGAAATAGCAAGCCTTTAGCTTGCCCGAACCTAATTTGGGCAGAAAACAATTTTACTTACCTTGGCATTATTGTCCCAGTCAGACAGGCATCACCGACAACTATTGGCACTCTAAATTTTGACCCTTGTCTACAGAAAATTTCAACTTTGATAAACATATGGTCTTCGCGAGGCTTAACATTATTGGGGAAAAAAACAATCATTAAAAGTTTGTTGACGTCCACGTTGATGTATAAACTTAACGCTCTTCCTGTTTCGATGCCTAAAAAACTTTTGTCTAACATCAACAGAAAACTTTTCCAATTTCTGTGGGGCTCGTCTTGGGAACGAGTAAGTCGCATGACTCTTTGCTGTGATATACATGAAGGAGGCATAGGAATGCCAGACATGCAGTCTTACATCTATGCGTTCCAATCTCGATGGATAAGCAAACTGCTCGATGAAGATTATTCTGCTCCTTGGAAAATTGTTGAACAAGCTTTGGTATCCCCAACCATGGTCATGTGTCTAGCAACCAGCACCTTTACTTCAATAAACAAAAAAATCAAAAATATTATACCCTTCCAGTCAACCTCTGCTTGCATGAAGTCTCTGCAAATATTATACTGTCACCACAACGCATCACACTCCGAGACTTTGCATCAGCCCCTATGGTTAAATAAGTCAATAAAACTCAATGGGAAATCTCTGTATAATAAAGAATTAGCTGAGGCGCAAATTCTCTTTTTTGGCCAATTGCTAGACCATAACGGACAGTACCAGTCTTACGATGACATATGCTCAGCTTACAACTTGACACCCAGCAACGAAACATTTATTAAATTTATCGAACTCATCTCATCATTACCTCCTTCCTGGGATGGAGACAACGGCAATTTAAATCGCCCAAACTACACCACCAACATTACCACACTCACATCCAACCTAAACACAATATGCGAGTCAACAAAAACTGCATATCACTTTTACCTTGACAAAGTCAAATTAATTCCTACAAAGCAACAAAACAGATGGCAGCACATTGCTGGAATGAATTGGAACCTGACGCGGTGGGAAAACATTTACAAATCTGTACACTACTGCACGCTAGAGAGCAAACTACGAGCATTCCAAATAAAGTTGAACCTCAGAGCAATTGTGACCAATGACGCGTTGTTTGCGTTTGGTCTGAAGGAGAGCAACCTCTGTACATTTTGCAAAATTGCTACGGAGAATACCTTTCATTTGTTTTGCGAATGTCATGTTGTAAAAAATTATTGGGAAGATGTTTTTTCTTGGATATCAGCAAAACTGAGATACCCTGTCATAGCTAATGACCAGTTGATTCTGTTTGGAACTGTGAATTCTAATTTGTTGAATTGTTTACTTTTATGCGCACGTTATGTTGTTTATCGATGCAAATATGCCGAAGCTTACCCGACAATTTCCCAGTTTATTCAAACGGTGAAAGAAACTCAGCAATCAGAGCGAGTGATCGCCGTAAAGTCTAAGAATTTGAAAAAACACCAATTGAAATGGAACCACATGACATAGATAGATTGTGAACTAGAACTTGCATGCATCTTGCTGATGTGCTGATGAGTACAATATTTTTGTGTTTGTTATCTGTGTTGTTATTGTTGTGTAATAAAAAAAAAAAAAAAAAAAAAAAAAAAAAAAAAAAAAAAAAAAAAAAAAAGATTGCGCAAGATTTGTTAAATGAGTAATGAGCATGCTTAAACGACATCAATAAAAGTTTGTACACAACCTTTATATTCATAACTTCGTCGATGAAGGGGGCCCGAAAATAAATTGGTCCCGGGCCCGTTAAATCCTGTCAACGGCCTTGGTCACACCGTCTTTAAACGAGTTCAGTGCGAAATTTGCAGCTGGTTTCTTTTCCCGATGACTTTTTCCAAATTTACTTTCATAGAAGTGCAATCGCAATTCGAAATCCGTATTTAAAGTGTTCGTTTGTCAGAACCGATCGATAGGGGGATTTCACGACGCCCATTTTAGAAAAAAATTGTTCGCACAAATACGTTGAGCCAAAAAGAGCCATTTTGGAAGCCATGGATTTTTTGAAATGTGGGAAGTCATCTTAGTTGAGATGTTTTCGATAAAAATCGCCAAGATTCATTTCTAAATACTTACTTTCAAATCCGTTTTCTCTTGAAGATCAATCAGTTCAAGTTGGATATCAGCAGGTGCTTTGTCAATGTCTGTGTTAAATGGCGAAGCGAATATACCAAACAAATGTTCATGAGATTTAAGTCATTGAAGTCCTTGAAGCGAGCCAAAAATTCATACAACAACTTTTCAAGTTAGTCTGCAACTTCAGTTTTCTTCTCAGGATGCATTCCATGGTCTCTCAAAGTTGGAAAGTGGAAAAGATTTCCTGTCTGTACGTGAGCTTTGCAAAGTCGTAATTTGTTCACAATGCCTTTTATGACCATACATTTTACGTTCCAAATAGTTAAATATAATGGATTGGTGGTGGCCGGTGCCCGGTAGGAGTTTTAAAATGATTCACAGAAGGGGCGAAATCTACAGTAATCCACTCCACAATAAATTGTTCACACGTACCAGACTAACCTAAATTATAAACACGTTTCGCGGGCCGCACACAATTCAAAATTGGCACATCTTCGCGGGCCTCACAATTTTTCTTTGCGGGCCGCATTTGGCCCGCGGGCCGCACGTTACACACCCCTGGTCTACATTATTGTGATTTATTTACAAATGCTTCATCCATTCATCAGCATAACACTACACAAGATATCAAACAAGCAACAACTATTTTATAAATAGATCAAACACAGAACTTGGCAAAAAGTCCATGCAGGTATTGGGACCAATGATCTGGTCAGAGGTTACAAGTAGGCTAAAAATTTTATCATTTTATCGTTTCAAAAAAGAGATCAAAACGTTAATTTTACAAAGCTACAGTGCATCGTAAGTGATATGTTATGGAAACCAACTTGTCATTTGTGTTTAGGTCTACGTTATCTTAAATACGCTTTTTTTTTTTGGTGCGTATGTTGAAGCGCGGGAACGTTTTAACGTTTTATTTATTTTTTCTCTTGAAGCTTATTTTAAATGGCAAAATCGTCATTTCCGTAGGGTGGCAATTGACTAGTAGACCGTATGGTCGTTTCGTTGTCTCCCTGTCGGTATGGGAACTTGTGTAACTCTTGCATTGTGTATGTTATTTGCATATTTCAAACATGTACCTATGTTCCTGTTACTGACAAATAAAACATTGATTGATTGTTTGAGAATTAGACCAAATATTCCTATTAACTTATGTTGCGTGAATGAGTATTTCTGTCTTGTAGTTGAATTGTACTTCAACTATTAGCGCCTAGCGGGCATAAAGCAAGGATATTATAGGACGAAAAAAAGATTTTCCTGAAACCAACCTTAATGAAATATAGGCTATAAGAAAGCGACACTGTAGCCTTATGATCACGATTTTTTGCCAAAAACTTTCATAACAGGCCTTCCTGTTTACGCTCTTTTCACTTTGAATCAATTCTGACCTACGGATGTGAATGCTGGACAATAAGTAAAGATATGAAGAAAAGACTATAGGCTGCTGAGAGTGAGATGTGTTTCTCAGAAGGATGTTGAGGATATCTTGGACCAGGGGCGCGGGAAGTAGGGGTTCTCAAGGGGCTGCAGCCTTCCCTGCAGCAAATTCAGCCCTCCCTGGAATTTTCAATATTTGCTTCAGCCCCCTTAGAAAATTCTTACAATTTAAGGTACATAACATATTTTTAGAAAAAAATTTCGAACAATAATTGCTACAAGGAATCGAGTTCCTGTTACGTGCAGTCGCGCTCATCATTCACGAGAAAGAGTCGTCAATCACAGGGAGCACCTCGCGGTAGCGGTACTAGCGTAGCGACCCTCCCTACTAACACGGCGGTTCATCGTTTATTGGACATCATTCTGCAATATTTTCATTTCACGTGTACTGCTGAACATTACAATAATACATAATATTGCTTTGTCATATCTGACCGACATGACAGAAGATAGTGCAACGGGAGGAGACGCACTTGCAAACATATTTGGCTTGGTAAAACAAGCACGCACGATGCGGCTTTATTTTGCGATTACCTGCAGCGGCGAAGTTTTTCAGCCTGCAGAAGCCTTCGCAAGGCAGCTCCAAAACAAGAAGACCTCTGTTACTTCAGCTTTGGAATCAATCACCATTCTCCGCGAACGGATCAAAAATCTCAGAAAAGATGAATCCGTTTCTAAGCTTATGAAAGTAGCGAACGTCTTTGCGCCTGTCAATCTCAGTTGGTTAGTGCGTGACTTCTGGAACGAAGAAACTTCAAAATCAAGCGGCGCTGGTTCGACTTTCGGGGTGTGCGCTTGAGCAACGCACGTTAAGGATTGCTCTCTATTCAGCGGCATATCTAATGGATGGAATAATTCCCTGGCAACAAGACTTCAACTATCGGAAACTTCACTCTGTCAATCTCGGTGACTGGGCCTGCATCAGTGATCTAAAGCCTCTACAAGTATGCGAAACTGCCAGGATTAAGCTCTGCAAGAAGCTTTCCCAGTCTGAGGATAAAGATTCAATCAATCAATCATCCTAAAGACGCCAAAGGATCCCCGAGTGAGCAAAACTCGATTTCGAAACACAGAAGAATTGGATGCTTTGTCGTCTGCCGGAGAAGGAGCGTGGAAACGGCAATAAGGCCTACATCGAAGCCCTTGATTTGGTTCAAGCTGAGCTTGATAGAAGATTCGACCAGGCGGATATGCTTATAGCAGCCAATAGAGAGAAGGCCCTTCTGAGCTGTGCAAACGATGAGGAAAGATCTGATACTGAGATCAGCTTACCCGATGCCATTAGAAAAGATCGCCTACAAACGAAACTTACTTTGCTCAGCGATGTTGTACGTGGAAAACCCCCAAATCCGTTCAAAAGGTTGCTGAGATATTATCGCAACTAAACCCTTAAACACTAAACGTATTTTTTCAAAGAAACGCGAATATTCGTGGAGCTCTGCCTTTGCCTCCCGGTTTCAGCTGCATCATCAGAACGTTCTTTTTCTGCTCTAGACGCCTGAAAACGTGGTTGAGAAGCTCAATGACACAAAAAAGACTTACTCATCTTGCGTTGATGCATGTCCACCAAAACATTTTGGACACTGTCGATGTCAAAGAACTCATGACACAGTTCATCGAGAAAACACCTGAGCGAAAATCAATCTTCGGTAGCGTGTGAAAGCTCATTTCCATAAACCGTCGGTTTCATATCACTTTCTAATTTGTTTGTTTGCATTTTAATTTCCTAAACAGCAGCTTTGTTGTTGCCGTTCTTCACTTGTTAACCCTCCCACATAAGGGGGGTCTGGGGGGGCGGAGCCCCCCAGAAGCTGACAACACTACGGCAGCTTCAGCCCCCCCTAGAAAAAAATAGTTCCCGCGCCACTGTCTTGGACTGATAAGAGTAGCCGAATGACGAAGTTATGAAACTGGCAAAAGCAGAAAGGAGATTAATGACAACAGTTAGAAGGCGCCAGATGCAATTTGGAAGTCATAGGCTATTCACAGACATGGAGATTTGGAAAAATTAGCACTATTGGGAATGATACAGGTAAAAGAAGCAGAGGTCGACAAAGATTAACTTATTTAAACAGCTTGAACCAATGGGCCATAAACACAACAGTCAAAACGAACGATTTTATACGAATGACAAATGACAGAGAAGTTTGGAAGACCATGATCGCCGATCGCCAACGTCTGTATCAGATCAGGCACATAATCATCATCACTTTGAAGTTCAGTCAGGACTCAGAATAAGACCGCTGGACGATTGCCTAGGCCCTAAGAAATTGTTTGTGTTAGCCTATGTGCTGCACAGTGCTTCCACTTTTACAAAGCTAGATTACCACTTGTATTACCACATTTGTCCTCAGATTACCACATTTTTTACTGTGATTTTTTACCCGATCTTAACCGTATTTCGACTTACTTTTACATTAACACAGTGGCTATTTTTACCCACTTGTTGCCATAGTTACTATCAGGTGTTGTCAGAGTTAGGATTAAAGTTAGTAAGGGTTAAGGTAAGACTTAGGAATAACTTATAAGGTTTTGATCTTTACCCAGAACTAAAATTTTTTCTAAAATGCAAGTTTTTGTTTTCAACAGCTTTAAACTTTTCTCAAATTACGACAGAATTCCTTATCCGGCAACGCTATTATTTGGTTATATTTACACTATATAGTGTAAAATAAGGCCTAAAACAACTACTCAGTTTATTAACAGAACGTTCGAAATAAGAAAGCAAAGTACCAGTAGCTTAGCCAGGAATTTTGAAAGGGGGGGTTTTGACGGCCGCCTGGCTTAGCCCGCCGGCCTCTTTGCCAAAGGCGACACCCAGCAGCGGGGGGTCTGGGGGGCCTTCCCAAAAAATTTTGAAAAATTACTTTAAATTTGGTGCATTCTGAGAGCATTTTCAACAAAAATGTGGGTATAAATATTCCTGTAAAATGGTGCTGTCTGGTGGCATAGCAAAAGAATAAGATCATGTTTTCTTGGGCATTTTTCGGTATTAAAGCTAAGTCTCTATGTTTTCTTGTTGTTAATTCCTGGCTGAGATATTTGAATGTTTAGTATTCGCAAAACTCGCTCTTTTAATGCAGTTTCGTTTAAAATTAGGCAAACTTTGTTTTAGAGACATAGAGACTGAAAGCATCATTCTCATTATCGTGACGTCACACGCGTGCCAAAGGCAGTGCCGGATTAAGGGTCTGCTGGCCTGTAGGCACATTTTATAAGTGGCCCGAAAATCAGGGTTGCCAACTAAAAAATTAGAAATATCAGTGTTGCCAAATCATTGTCACAAAGATCGTTGTTGCAACTATAACACAGGGTACCGTGCAAAACTTGGTCATATATGCCTAATTAAATAGCACCTTTGCACATTTTTGCGATTGAAAACTCGTTAACTAGTTTTTGGAGGTCAATCTTACGGAGTAGATCGCTTTCAATACACAAAAGTGCCAGTGTACTAAGACGTTGTTGACACATTGTTGATCGTTTAACGTCTTTAATTCGTTTCAGTTGTGAAAACGAGCGTTCCCCCGAGCAATTCGTAGCCATTAAAGACAAGTACATTCTAAGTGTTATTTCAGTGTTCGGAAATGCATTATAAACACCAGTAGGCTAGTGTGCAGCATTTTAAATATCTTCTGAGCACTTCCTGTTGCTGTTGTTTCATCGCGTCTTTGCTCTTTATACCAGCACATAAACTGACGAAGTTCTGATGGGAAGTCGGAAGACAGGTCCTTTGAATACACACCAACCAGACCTGCAACAGCAACATCGATGTCTTTAACAGACATGGAGTCGTACTCAGTCAAAACTCCAAACCTCTGCAGCACCATGGAATATGCATCGATACGTTTCTGTGGTGCACTCTTCCGTTGGTCGATGATCACATAAAACGTGTTGACTGTAAATTTTTGCTGGCCGGACATTCCTTCCACACCATCTGTAGCAGCTCCATCACTGACATGCTTCTGCCGCTTTGGTGCTCGCCGACTTTCAGATTTATATATGCTGCTGCCACAGCGATCACGTGCCTGCTGCTCATAACAGTCAAAATTCTCTCTGCACTCATCCAAGAATTTATCCAAGCTTCAGCAGACCAATGGCTAGTGTCAGATCGATAGTGGAACTTTGAAGCAACTTGCTACTAGTATTGAAGCGCTGCAAAATATTGTTCCAAAGTATGCACATTAGGGAAACTTCAAGGGTGTTCATGTGTTTGGCCAATGCACCTGCTTCAGTTCGTGTGCTGCCATTCTGAGTAGCATCCCCAGAGATTTCCTGGAGAGCACTTTGAAACTTGTGGTACCCAATGGTTTCTTGTGCATCAAAAGTGCTCTGCGGGCAGCACAAAATATGTCCGCGGGCCGCATGCGGCCCGCGTTTGGGTTAGACCACCCTGCTCTAAATCACAATATTAGGCTAGAAAGTTTATATCAATAATAATCAACTAACAACTTACATTTTTTCTTCTTAGAAGCATAAAACGTCCGATAAGAAACGGTTCACAAGTCACAGCTTCAATTGCACCATAAAACTAGTCTATGGAAAATTTTTGCGATTTTTGCGAAATTGCGATTTTTGCAACCTTTAATTCATCTGGAAAAACAGAGCTATTAAGATGAATACTTATCAGTTTAGAAAATAATTATTTTGAAAACATGACTAAATTTTTACTGATTTTAAAGTGGCCTGGATTTTTGACTGGCCTTGTAGGCACGTGCCTACTTTGCCTAATGGTTAATCCGGCACTGGCTAAAGGGGGGGGGTTGTAACCCCCAAACCCCTCCTGTCTACGCCACTGCAAAGTACTGTACTTGATACCGCAGCTAGAATCTGAAAGACATCTTGACTATGAATATGATCACATGGTCACCCTACCTTCAAAGTCAAAAGTCGGGACGCATTCCAAAATCAAACCGAAAACAGCGGAACATGCTAGTCACATGCTGTTATAAGTAGTTTTTTGTATATCTGCTCGATTTTGGAGGACAACAGTTTAAATGCTCTTATTTATTGATAGTATTTTATGTCAAATTTTTTAAAATTTATAATTTCCACATTTTGGCAACATTTCCACACAAAATTTCCATATTACCACATTTTTACCACAAATTTTTCATTACCACATTTAACATTTTTACCACAAGCATGATGAAAATTCCACAACTGTGGTAATTACCACAAAAGTAGAAGCGCTGGTGCTGCAGTGCAGACTGCAGACCAACAATCATCATATGTGAAGTCATAAAGCTGTCTATAATACGCTAGAACTGCTTGGTTTACTGCAGCTATTATGAAAACTGTTGTTCAAGTACAGGTAACAAAACTAATATGCTCTTCATTGAAATTAAGCTCTTCGCACTTTAAATGGATTTTTCTGCCAAAGAAACGCCCGGTGAGTTTTTTTTATGTTGAAGGAAACTCAACTTTGCACATGAGTGTGTCTAGACTAAACCTTACTTAAACATTTTCTCCTTTTGAATGAAATGCTACATTAATTTTCACCCCTTTAATTTTAGTTCATGGAGGGTTTTTCAAACGTTGTATAAAAATAGAAAAACTGAGCATAGCCTAACGGAGTTGTCAAATATCATGGTTTAGCCTGTGTCATGTTTTTCTTTTCCTTAACCCTTCTTCCACAATGATGTTTTTGTCAACCTATTCAATACAATAATTGTGATTTTTTTGGCCTATAAAACCGAGGATATTTGAACAGCCTATGTTAGCTTACTATGTAAATGAAAACGGACGCCATTTTAGCTACTTAAAAGTTCTACAATATTAAGTCCATCCTGAAAACTCTTTCCAGGCCGACTACACTCTTACACCAAGTCAAATCAATTTATTTGTTTCAACAGCGCCATAATATTAACAAACAAGCAGAGTAGGCTAAATGTAGCCTAATTGTCAAAACAATGCATTGTACAACTGTTGGTTAGATCTAACAGTAAATTTAACTACACATAGATACCGTACCTACTATAACTACCAGATTAAAGCAAAGTTTTAATAATGTAGTTCTAGCTTATATATATCTGTATATACAGGTAGGTAATTAAAAAAAAGGTTTTGCATAGCCTACCATTAGGCTACTGGGAATTTTTCAGAAGTTGAGCAAAATTGCCAGATTAAAAATTTTTAAGGATCAAAGTCTATCCAAAATAACTCTGGCAAACAGCATCTGTATGTGGTCTTTACATGTGATTGAGTTCATCATGCCAGTTTTGTTTATTTTTGTTCATTGTGTTTAACAAATACTTCGTCCATGTTTAAACTGATGATCTAATAAAGAGCTCTGGCAACTTTAGCTAATCTTCGTTGTTTTTGCCAGGGCTGTGGAGTCGGGCAAAAAATATACGATCCCGGCTCCTCTATTTATAACTGGTCGACTTTTTATTTAATTTTAACTTCACTGGCGCTGTGATCAATATTTTACACAAAGTGACAAGAACAAACACTTCCATTTTCTGATAAAGTTTTAGAGCACAATACGAAGAAGAAGCGACAATATTTTGAAAAATGATTGCAAACAAAAATTTTGTTGTTCATCGTTTTGTGTCACGTCGGAGTCCGTCTTTTTTGACGACTCCGAGCACGGCAAAATCCCTCCGACTCCACAGCCCTGATTTTTGCAATGCTAAACTTAAGTTACAATTTAGGCCTACCAGACTGGAATTTGTCCATTTATAATATAGACACACCCCAGCGAAATAAGGACTTAAGAAATAGCCTTTGCATGAGATTGGGAAATTTTTCAGGTTGGGTCGGAGAAATTATCTTGTCTCTTCTGGCAACACTCTTTAAGCGTACCAATAAATCACATCATATTTTTAGGGTCACGAGGGTTTGTAAAGACTGTTTCTCAAACTTTGGATCCTGTTCCTACTGAGAGAGCCCGTGCATACCTCGATTCCTCTGCAACAAGTGTATACCCTACAAAAGAAAGCTCTAAACCATTAGTCGCAGCTGTTTTTGTTGGTATTCTTTTTTTGACCATTTGCATCTGCGTAATCGTAAGTAAGTGTGCGGTAAAATTTGTTGTAGCTTGTTGGTAGCGATCCAGGAGTTAGCATCAGTCCAGCCAGCAGTTGCAGTAGCTTCTGGAGCTGCACACTATGCTCTTCATAGGCTACAAACACGAATATTCGTCATTGGTCAGCCGTTTGTGGTTAAATATTGTCAGTTCAGTAGTTTTTATTTCTAACCATCTCAGCGAAAACAATCACATCAACATAGCAAAGGTCGAGAAAGGCTAGAAGCGACAAAACGCAATCGTTAATAGGTGTTTGAGACCAAAATAAGGTATTAATTTAAAAGAAAGTTGGCATGGTCGCAACACCTTCAGAAAATTTTAAGATAAAATGGAAGTTACAAACAAAAATAAAAACCGCATATATTCAGGCAATAGCTTTATTAGCCCATATAGCTTTAGTTGATCTTTTTGCATAAATAGACACTTGCTATGAAGATCAGTCATGGTGAGTTATCAAGAGTGCTGATAGTCGTGAGAGGAACACATCTTGATGCGTTTAGCTCATAGTAAAAACGAGCAAGACAGGCAAAGAAAACCTCACAAAGAAATCCTCTCACGGGTAAAGCCATTTCAAGTAGGCTACAACGTACCAAGCCTTGCACGACTTACAAAATAGGTACAACTTGGTGATACGAAACAATGACAAAAACAAACAAGCAAAAACAACATCATCTTTTTGCCGAAATTCAATTATACCCAAGGAAGTTGTGTCTTACAGATATCACTATATCGGAAGGCTTTGTGCAACTGGTTTGAAATACTAAGTTTTGATTTTGCCATGTTTTTTACCAACAGTCAAAGTCAAGTTTTGTTCAATATAATTCTACAAAAAAAACAACAAAGAGTTTCGCCTACGCAGGCTAGCTGTCTTTCAACTTCCATGGTCTCCTCAAGAGGTTTGTGGACCAAATTGTAGGAGACAACTGCCTCTGCATTGTAACATCTTTCATCCGGGAAAAACAAAATATAAAATGTGATTGCAAATACATCTATAATATTTTTGCTTTGATACTCTGGGACTAGATAGATTAATTACCACTGTACAATGAAGTCCAGCTTGCTTACACTCCAAAAATCTTCCTGAAAGTTACGAACAATCTTGAGTCATGACCATTGACCATTTGTAAAAATCATTGACAAACAAAAAAGTGCATTCGTGTAAGAATAAAAAATTCGGCGAATTGCCAGTGATCGAAATCTATCGTTCATTAGGCAATCCTCTTTTGCTTTAATGATAGGCTGTTTTATTTCAGCAAAGCCTTGCGTTGGCAAAAGAAACTGCCATGGAGATGACAACTCAACTTTAATTAAAATATCACCAAGAGTTTTCCGTCCTACCATCGGTGAGCCTCAGTATGCCAACGTAAAACTAATTTTGAAGTATAGCTGCCTGTGCAACTCCTACCGTCCTTTAGGAAAAATAAAACGAAGTCCTGAGTTGTAGAATTACTTAAGTCAGATTTTGTGGAAATTTAGTTTATCTCCAAAACTTTGTTGTGTGATGGTCAATGCTTGTCTCCGCGTGAATAGGCACATCTCGGAAACCGGACTATTTTAGGCTTACTTGAGCGGGTGAGGCTATTAAGCGGGAGACGATTTTCTGCCACTCCTATACATTCAGTAATTCTGGACCTGACCGAATTGCACTTAATAAGCCGGTAGGCCTATTAACTGTGGGCTTGATAAGCCGGGACTACTGTAACGTTACCGGTTGCGTTATTTGCTGCAGAAAGGATTGAGGATTAGCTCGCGCAGCGGTTCTTAAAGAGTGGAATATTAAATGCCTGGAAAATTTGTTTTAGGAAAGAAATAGGGAGGGAAAGCTGTGGAGAAAACTGTAACTTTCTAATGTTAATTTGTTTTCAAGATTGGTTTAGGTGGGAATGTCTACACCTCGTAAGACCAAGCTGTTTGGGACAAAATGTGAAAAATTGAAAACTTCTGAGCTAGCATAATTGTGTGATCACATCGTCAATAAGATACAAATGTTAAAATGTAAACATCTTTGCAGTTACACAGAAGCAACAAATAAACATAGGCCTATCACCAACCACTATCATTTAACTAGCATAGTAATTTTAATTCGTTACAGATACGTCGTTTGCAGCCTTCCATAGTGAAAACGGTTCAAGGCCTTACGGCCGGGCTGGCGGTACGTTATCCATGCATGTTCACGTTTTGTTAGCCAATTTTAAGTGGTAGCCTGTCACAACAAAAGTGTTTATTTTATCTCTAATTAGTATAGCTTTGGTAGAGAGGTACTTTTTAAAAACCATAGACAGACAATCGATAACAACTTAATAACATTGAATTGCATAATTCAAAATTAATACAGAAATGAAACAGATACATAATTTCAAACGTTTTCGGCAAAACTTTCCGCCCTCTTCAGGAAAATATCCCAATTCATCTAAACAAAACAAAATTATTCGTGAAATGTTAATAATAAATGACTGAAATTCAATAAAACTGCACTGACCTGCGTACAAGCAACAACTGACGAACAAACACAAAAGGTGGTAGCAATCTGTCATAATTATGCGGGAGTGTGGTCATGAGACAAGATAGTGAGCGGACAACATAACATAAAATAAACGTAAGCTAATACAAATTCAACAAAAAAGATGCCCCTTTAGCGAATAATTGTTTGTTGAGCCTGGGGTTGTGCTGCTTTATTTGGAGTGCCTCATGAATTTTAGTTTCAAACTCTGATTGACAGTTCATTAAGATTGACGATACCGTTAGGACGCATCCTATCATCAAAAAAGAAAAGTCTATCGCGTATTATATCCGCACGTATTTGAAACAATTTGATAAAGACTTATGTAAAAAACTTATCCCATCCGGTAGCAACCCAGGAAAACTGTATGGTCTTATAAAAGTCCATAAAGATGGAAACCCAGTTAGGCCAGTAGTGTCAATGATTGGTACACCTGAATACCGATTGGCAAAATTTTTGGACTCGATAATTAAACCTTATATTCCTAATAAATATATGCTCGACTCTACCAACAAATTCTTAGAAAATGTAAATAACTTTGCGTGCCACAAAAATCAATTGATGGTGAGTTTTGATGTGTCTTCTTTGTTTACAAATGTACCGTTGGTTGAAACCATAAATATCATTGCTGATTACATTTTTTCGGATTCCCAACCTAATCACCCTCCTATCAAGAAAGAAATTTTCATTAAACTCCTCACGTTAGCCACACAAGGCATGTTTTTGTACAAAAATAATTTATACAAACAAATCGATGGCGTAGCAATGGGGTCTCCATTAGGCCCTACCATTGCTAATTTTTTCCTAGCACATATTGAAACAAAAATTCTTGAAGAGTCTAAAGATTTCCATCCGAAACTTTATCTTAGGTATGTAGATGATATTTTTGCTGTTTTTGATGATGAAGATTCGTGCTCAACTTTTCTAAATGTGCTAAATTCCCAACATAAAAACATAAAATTCACAGTGGAAAAAGCTAGAGAAACTATTGTAAGATCGTATAGCGGTGCGGGTTGTCTGATGTTAAAACACCTGATCTACACTGAGGTGATTCCACTTGAACTTGTCTGCTCGCATACCACCAACAAGCTGGGATGATTGTTCTATGTTGGAAAAACGCGCAATTGTCTTCGAAGCACTCAATTTGTCCTCGTCAGGTCGCGGTTTTTCTCTGGGGAAAATAACCGTGACTTTACGAATACGAAAACGTATAATAATAATAAACAGTTACCACAATATACAAGTAGACATCATACGTTTGGTATGTTAAACTTCATAAGAGATGTACGGCTGGTTAACAAATGAGACAAACTATGAATAAAATGAAAATCATATTTACCGGTTGTTGACAACCCCTTTTCCAGAATGCATTTACAAGGTGATACGCCTAAGCATTATATCACGACTAAATAGAATAGAATTATAGTTAACAAATACTCCAGAAAGTCTAATATAACCTTTCTTAAATTACGATCAAGAGTTCATTTCAATAGCTCAGTTAACAAATACAGTAATCTATTTCTAAACTGCTAAACAATTCTATCCATTAATACGTGTGAAATTGACACAAAGGAATGTTCGCGTAGCTGAGCTATTATTGCTGAATTAGAGAAATAACGCAAAGTTCTTCTATTTAAAGCCATGAATTAGGAAAAAGGCTATTCCTGATGCTGAATGTAAAAACGTTACAGTTGCATAAAAAGGCCGTTCGTTGACGTTGATGCTGAGTATTTCACAACACAACGAATCTTTAAGAAATTGACACAAAGAAATACGTTTACAAACAAGCGAACCCATTTAGCATAGAATCAACGTCAAACCGTGCTATGCCAACGTATACACAGATGTAATCTCACAATAATTAATCAACTGGAAGGAATCCGACAACACAGGCTATTTTTGATGCGTTGAGAGATAAAAATAACACAATTTCAGAAATACGGGCGCCACTATATGACTAAAGGAGGCATAGACTCCTTTTGAGTCTGAAAACTGTCAGAATCTAAGATAGTTAATAGACTTGTTTTTTTTTCCGGACGCTACAGACAAAGGGAGAATTTAAATGTTGTTTCTATAATCCAACAGACAACCAAATTTCCATATAGGAAAATTTTGATTTCGCTCACACAACTTTTATATTCACAAAAGTGATGTTACATCCTCCCCCTTAAAATGCTAACGATGGATGAGATACATTTTACAAACACACAAACATCACTACTTCTATGTTACACTACTACAAACAAGTGTCCTTTACATATACAGTACATAATTAGGCCTACGTATGTGCATACAACTCATTTAGTGTCTCTCGTTGTAAGCATGCTACCAAACATAATGTCGATCATAGTTCTTTTACTATTTCCGTAATGTCATCTTATTTCGAGGCGATACCATCTGCTTCCTGGATGAGGCACAGTTTTGCTATAGGCCGTTGAATACTTCCCGACTGCGTGAGAACTTCTACAATTCGAACGACTCCTTTTTTGTCAGGAAAGGATCTGGTAACGCGACCCATTCTCCATCTTCCACGAGGAACATTGTTGTCAACAACAAGAACGATATCGTCTTGGTGAAGGTTACGTTTCACGTCTGGCCACTTTTGGCGTAAGGCAATGGTTGGAAGGTACTCGCGAGACCACCTTTTCCAAAATTGATCTGCCAGGTATTGGACTTGTCTCCAACGACGCCTTGTGTAATTATCTTTTTGGTTAAACAAGCCTGGCGGCAAATTGCTTTCAGGTCTCAGTAATAACAAGTGGTTTGGCGTAAGTATCTCGTCGGCGGTTGGATCAATAGCGACGGGAACTAAAGGACGAGAATTAAGAATTTTCTCAACTTCAAGGAATAGAGTGTGCAAGACATCATCTGTAAGGGTTTGTGACTTTAACAGGGCATTAAAAATTCGGCGGATTGAACGAATCATCCTTTCCCAAGCTCCCCCCATATGGCTAGCTGTTGGTGGGTTAAAATTCCATTTTATTTGTTCTTGTTGAAAGAACGTTCCTATATTTTCTTGATTAAGAGCTTGAAGAGATTCTCGCAAAATTCTCTCGGCTCCAACAAAGTTGCTACCGTTGTCGGAAAACACTTCTTTGGGTTTACCTCTGCGGCTGACAAAACGGCGAAAAGCGTTGATGAAGGAATCGGTAGAAAGATCATGAGCAACTTCAACATGGACAGCTCTCATGGTGAGGCATGAAAAGACACACCCGTAACGCTTTTCTAAACTGCGTGCACGTTTAGTATAGAATGGACCAAAATAATCTATTCCTACATGTGAGAAAGGAGGCTCATCCGGTTTCAGACGAGCAGGAGGAAGAGCTGACATAAGTTGCTGAGAACCAAGTGCGCTACGTTTGCGACACAGAACACACTTACTAATTTCTTTTCTGACAGCAGCTCCACCCTTTATGATCCAAAAACGTTGGCGAAGCGATGTCCATGTATGGGACATACCAGAATGGCCAACCAGGACATGGTGGTTTCGAATGAACAAAGTTGTCAAATGATGTTGATAGGGCAATATTGCTGGGTGTTTGGATTCGAAAAGTATCGGTGCATTTTCTAACCGTCCACCAACTCGAAGAACACCACTCATCAGGCATGGACTCAACTTCGAAACACATCGAAGATTCGGAAGACTCTTTAATTCCCTTTTGAGTGCTTTGCTAGAAGAAGAAGAAGAAGAATTCTTAAGAATTACAAACACAGGCGAAAAGACTTGCTTCTGTACATAAGATATGAGACGTAACTCAGCGATGTACAGTTCATCAGCAGTAAGACGTCCTGGAGTTACAGAAGACCTGTCTTGGACAAACTTGCAAAACCGTTTTAGCCATGCTGTGGCCTTTTTTAAACGGTGCAAGGTCGAAAAATAACTAATTAGATTGTCTACGGCTACTGTCTGACTTACCTGAACTGCAGAGACAATATTAGGCTCAAGAGGCTGAAAATCTAAAGGAAGAGACTCAAAATTTACTTCTGAAGCGGGAATAGAAGGCCAGAAGTCTTCTGTTTTCCACAAGAACTTCGGAGCTTTTAGCCATCGAGACTTCAACAACTGAATTACAGATAGGCCGCGAGATGCATCGTCGGCTGGATTGATATGAGAATTGACGTGCCTCCATTGGGAAGGCGTAGTTTGTCGATGAATTTTTGCCAAACGGTTTGACACAAAGGTCCTAAATCGTTTGTTTTCATTATTAATACTCCTTCTTACCGCACTAGAGTCAGTCCAAAAGATTGACTGACAGTTTGAATAATCAAGTTGAGAACGAAGCCACTTGTCGGCTTTAACTGCCAACACCGCTGCTACAAGTTCCAGTCTTGGAATACTTTCTGATTTGGGTGGTGTAACTTTAGCTTTGCCACACACAAAAGAACAATGAATAGATCCCGTATCGTCGACCAGGCGCAAGTAAGATACAAACCCGTAACCTTGAACAGAAGCATCCGAAAAGTGATGAAGTTGATGACTAACAACTTTACCAAAGTTAAGAGGTTTAAAACAACGAAATAAATTCAACTCACCAAGATCATGCAGTTGCTTAAACCATGTTTGCCACTCAAGCACATCTGAATTCCGCAGTTGATCATCCCAGCCAAGTTTTTGCTGAATGATGTTTTGCTGCAGAATTCTAGCAGTCAGCACGACTGGAGCAATGAAACCCAATGGGTCATACAGAGAATTAACAGCAGATAGAATGGAACGTCTCGTAAACGTTTTCAACTCAAAATTGTCTGAAACCTGAAACGCAAATTGGTCATTGGAAACGTTCCAAGAAACACCTAGCACACGTTCCTTCAACGGACTGTTGAGATCAACATTCATAACAGATTTCGCTCTATCATTTTCAGGAATAGTTTTAAGAACTTCCTGACTCGTTGAAATCCATTTTGTAAGGTTAAAGCCACCAATTTGAAGCAACTCTCTAAGCTGTTTGACTAAAAGAACAGCGTCATCTACAGAACTAGCAGACGTTAGACAATCGTCTACATAAAAATCATTTTTAACAACATCACATGTAGCAGAGTTGAAGTTTGAACCGAACTCTTGTTCAGTTTGCCTCAGACAGAAGGTCGCACAACAAGGCGAAGATGTAGCACCAAAGATGTGTACCAGCATACGATGGCTGACGGGAGGTTTAGAAAGATCTCCTCCAGGCCACCAAAGAAAACGAAATGCATCTTTGTCATGTTCTTTTATTTTAACTTGATGAAACATCGCTTCTACATCTGCTACCAAGGCAATTGGCTCTCTGCGAAAGCGTGTCAATACACTAACAAGGCTATTTACAAGATCAGGACCTTGCAGCAAGGCATCATTTAAAGCTACCCCTTTGTGCTGAGCAGCGCAGTCAAACACTATTCTGACTTTGTCTGGTTTGCGGGGATGAATCACTGGATGATGTGGCAAGTACCAAACACGTTTTTGCCCTTGTTCATCATCACTACTTGATTCGTTTACAACCTCTGCATGGTTGTTTTCTAGATACTCCTGCATTTTTGACGCATATTTTTGCTTTAATTGATCGTCACGTTCAAAGCGTTTCTTCAAAGAATTTAAGCGCTTTGTTGCCATCAAGCGACTATTTTCAGGCAAACTTACGTCCTTCCGCCAGGGTAGCGGTGCGTAATAGTGACCATCAGTGCGTGACACCTCTTCACGTAGCACTTTAAGAACTTGTCTGTCTTGCACAGACGATGGAAAAGAAAGCTCTTCCGGTTTGAAATCTTCAAACCAAGACTGTTGGATTGCATTGTCCAATTTTTCATCTGAATGAATAAAATTAGATAGAATGTTGTTTTGATTTTTTGATGATCCCAAAAGTGACCAACCTAAGGGTGTTTTTATTGCACTGGGTTCACCATTGTTTCCTTCTCTCTGCTCTAAAACTTTATGAGCCTTTAAAACATCGATGCCAATTAAGATTGAGACATGGGCGTTTTCTAAAGTTTCAAAATTTAAATCTTTCAAATAAGGAAATTTGGAAACATCGTCGCAAGAAAGATTAGGATTTGGAGACACTGGTATTTTGTCTATGGCGTAGGCTTGCACTGTTTCAAAGTTGACCTTTTCATCTAAAGAAGAAATTGAGACACTGACTCTTTTACTTTTAATAGTATCTAAGCTTTTATTTACAGTGCTCAGCTTTATTTGGCTGGGCTCGCCCTCTAAGTCAAGCGACGCGATCAAACTGTGATCGCAGAAAGTTGCATCCGATCCAGTGTCGAGAAAGGCGTAAGTTTTAACTTCTTTCCCATTAGCCCTTGCTTTAATAGGAACGACGTTAAAGAAACTTTTATGACCTAACACTGAATCGGAAGAAACAGAAGTTGAAAGCAACTTACCTGTGTTGACTCGAGTGACATCAGGAGACGCTTTACTAGAGACGTAGTGCATCAAAGAATGGTGATGACCTTTGCAACCCTTTTCGGTACATGTAGGCTACTCTCAAACCTACAATCTGAAGTGGCATGTTTATTGAAACAATTAAAACAACGCCTCTCTTTGTTTAGAAAATCTCGGCGATCCTGTAAAGAAATTTTGGAAAACTCATTACACTTATAAAGTATATGATTTCCAGAGCAAAAGAAACACTGGCGACCGGCAAATCGCTGTCTTTGTCGTGTTTTGCCTTCAAAGGATTGTGACGCACGATTACCACGGGTGGCTGAAACCGTAGCACAAGTTCGCTGACTGCTGATTTTTTGTCCACTACGACCAAAAGAATTTACGTGGCGCTTAGAACTTTCGCTTTCAATTTTAGTAGGATAAGCATTTAAAAGTTTTGCTTCATCTTCTACGAATTCGACGAAGTCCCGAAAGGTAGAAGCCCTTTGTTGTCTGCATTGAATTTTTGCGTACTTTCTCTTCCAAGAATTGTTTATACACGGCGGTAACTTGTCAGCAAGATCATCTAAGTAAGAGTTTAATTCGTAAGAATGTCCATGGCTATCTAAGGTTTCGTAACACTTTCTCAAAGCTGTGGAGAAGCTATGCATTGCTTCTTTGTCGAGATGTTTGATTGCAGAGATTTTAACCTGTTAAGTGCGCATGACGACAATTGTCGTCGGAGACAGTCGCTCTTGCTGTGCGTAAGACGACAATTGTCGTTTTCGTGATCGCAGCTATTCATGGCACTTTTAATTTCGCCTTCCTCTGTTCGCTTTGTCTGGAAGGCGCAATTATGACGTGTGAAGAAACATAGATGCATTGTTTACACTACAATAATGATTGCAGCTTGACTGAAATCATTAATCCCTAAATCACTCTATTACAATATTAGGTAGTTTCTGCACTCATCTACAATATAACCACAATTGCAAGAATAAACAGATTTCATCCTAAATGTTGTTTTTTTTTCTGAAATAGGAAATAGAAAATTGTTCCTTCCGGTGTATAAAATTCGAACCACATCATGCGCGTTCAGTCAGTGTGAAGTCATTTTGATATAATGTTGCAAGCAGTTTTAGAAATATTTTGTTGTGTTCGAAAACATATTTTATGACATATAGTCAACAAACCAATAGGGTTTTGTGTTGCTGCTAATGTTAGAACAAGTGTCAGAAAATGACACAGTTTGAATATTTCCAAACTAAACTTACGTGTATGCTACTTTGTTTAGTGTCCTATAATGCTTAGAAATTATTCTGTTCTGTGAACTGATATAATTTCTTCTTCATAATAAAAAACTAGTTGAATAATTTCACAATGGTGAAAGGTATAATCAATTGAGAGTAATGCGACTACACTAGAAAACAATAGTCCAGCCGGAGATTTCTCCGCAATAGTTGATGAAAAAATTAAAGCAATAGACACAAAAGGAAATTGAACAAAAGCGTATTGTGCTGCGTCATGGGGGTTCCCCAATATTCTAGCAAGCAATAATGCGACGAAAAATACTGCGAGTGATCAAATTAAATACGCACCGTAAGGAGAGTTTCGAAAATTTAATTACGCACTTAACGGGTTAAGCAACTGTCGTTTAAAAGATTCTGCTATGACGCGCGGCTGCCCAAACAAGTCATGCAAAATTGTTAACGCTTTACTGTAGCCTTCTTCAGGCGTTTTAAGGGAAGGACAGTGACTAATCGAGTTATGCGCTTTGCCAGTTGTGTATAGAAGTAAGTAACTCAGTTTTTTGCTGGGGCTTATATCTGCGCAATTTATAGTTTCTTCGAAATGACGGAAGAAAGTAAAATAGTCCTTAGGATCCCCTGAAAATTTGGGGCATTCATATTTTGGCATATTCATGCCAGCGCTAACGGCAGTAACTATTCCTGCTAGAATAGCGGAGTCATTCTTCATAGAAAATTGTTCGTTAATTTTAACATTTGGCAAGGGAAGGTTCAGTGCTGGAACACCGGGATTAGGCACATCGGCATTAAAGCTAGAACACCCAGGATTTATATGACAAGAACTGGAACGAAACATTGTTGACTGTACCTTGTTTGGGTTGAGATGGTCGAAGGGTTGAGATCGAATGTTTCGCAGAGAACCTTCTTGGGAGTTGACCTCCCAGACCTCGGCTTCTAACCGGGCTGCTTCCAGAACGCGACGGTCTTCAGCGGCGGCGAGTTCGGCCTTCAACTTAGCTTCAGCGGCAGCTCGTTCGGCCTTCAACTTAGCTTCCCTTTCTTCTTCCAGACGACGTTGTTGATTGTGTTTTACCGCCAGTTGCGCAAGTTCCAACTTGGCTTGCAGCGTCTTTTGTTTAGAACTCCTGCAAGATCTCGAAGTCGTCGTCATATGGCTACCGGTTTTAGAGCCATTTTTGGAACGTTGCAAAACACGAATTATATCAATAGAAGGAGTATGACCACTCTCGTGTTCATCATCCTGCTCTCGCAACCAGCCTTCAACAAAAGTCAAGAATTCGTCTTTACCACGAGAATAGTCATCTTTACTAAAAGTACAAGATTCCAGAAGTGGTTTATCAGCAGAAATGTCAACACAAAGTGCCATAAGAGAACTGAACAAATTATCTAAATCAGGAAGACGAGCGCGTACCGTTTTTGCGCAATGGGGAGTCTTCATAAGGTTATTGATTTCAAGATAGAAATCATTTAAATTTTTAACAGCAGTTTCAATAGTTTCACAGGCCATTTTGCTATAAAATTTCCCACTTCTTAACATTCAAAGAGTTTTAAGAAAGAGGAAAAAGCGATATAACAATACTAAGTAAACTTCTTCAAGAGATCAACGAGAACTGCCAATCGTTATTCGAACGATGACAAACGAGTCGCAACTCTGCGACCAGAAAATTTCTTACTAAAAGAAATAATTCTGTACACTACCGGTTTATACTTACGACCGGATCAATCGGTTGATACCTCCGTCAACCGAGAAAAACTTTCAATGTAAGATCGTATAGCGGTGCGGGTTGTCTGATGTTAAAACACCTGATCTACACTGAGGTGATTCCACTTGAACTTGTCTGCTCGCATACCACCAACAAGCTGGGATGATTGTTCTATGTTGGAAAAACGCGCAATTGTCTTCGAAGCACTCAATTTGTCCTCGTCAGGTCGCGGTTTTTCTCTGGGGAAAATAACCGTGACTTTACGAATACGAAAACGTATAATAATAATAAACAGTTACCACAATATACAAGTAGACATCATACGTTTGGTATGTTAAACTTCATAAGAGATGTACGGCTGGTTAACAAATGAGACAAACTATGAATAAAATGAAAATCATATTTACCGGTTGTTGACAACCCCTTTTCCAGAATGCATTTACAAGGTGATACGCCTAAGCATTATATCACGACTAAATAGAATAGAATTATAGTTAACAAATACTCCAGAAAGTCTAATATAACCTTTCTTAAATTACGATCAAGAGTTCATTTCAATAGCTCAGTTAACAAATACAGTAATCTATTTCTAAACTGCTAAACAATTCTATCCATTAATACGTGTGAAATTGACACAAAGGAATGTTCGCGTAGCTGAGCTATTATTGCTGAATTAGAGAAATAACGCAAAGTTCTTCTATTTAAAGCCATGAATTAGGAAAAAGGCTATTCCTGATGCTGAATGTAAAAACGTTACAGTTGCATAAAAAGGCCGTTCGTTGACGTTGATGCTGAGTATTTCACAACACAACGAATCTTTAAGAAATTGACACAAAGAAATACGTTTACAAACAAGCGAACCCATTTAGCATAGAATCAACGTCAAACCGTGCTATGCCAACGTATACACAGATGTAATCTCACAATAATTAATCAACTGGAAGGAATCCGACAACACAGGCTATTTTTGATGCGTTGAGAGATAAAAATAACACAATTTCAGAAATACGGGCGCCACTATATGACTAAAGGAGGCATAGACTCCTTTTGAGTCTGAAAACTGTCAGAATCTAAGATAGTTAATAGACTTGTTTTTTTTTCCGGACGCTACAGACAAAGGGAGAATTTAAATGTTGTTTCTATAATCCAACAGACAACCAAATTTCCATATAGGAAAATTTTGATTTCGCTCACACAACTTTTATATTCACAAAAGTGATGTTACAACTATACCATTCTTGGATGTTGAACTAAAGATCAACGAAAGTACTTTTGACACATGGGTTTGGCGAAAACCTAGTAACACTGGATTATTATTAAATTTCAACGCAGTGTGTCCTATGAAATGGAAATTTGGGTTGGTGTTAGGTTTGCTTAATCGTGCTCGTTCTATCTGCTCAGACAATTATCACTACATGAATGAAATCGCCAAAATTAAATCTATGTTATGTGCGAATGGATATCCCGGGCAGTTTTTTGATAAGGTTTTACAACGTTTCAATTCAGTATCTTCACCGAATACTGACGTCATAAATTTCCAGAACTCTATATCCATACCTTTCCTAGGAAAGGAATCTCTCGTATACGCTAAAAAACTATCTAAACTCTTTAAGTGTAAATTTGATATCGACATTGTCCTCTGTACAAAACCTTTAAAATAAGTAGATATTTTTCGCTGAAATCTCCCGTTCCGCAGTCTCTTCGTTCCAACATTGTCTACAAATTCACTTGTTCGTGCGACACGAACATGACATACATAGGTATGTCCACAAGACACTTGGTAACAAGAGCAACGGAACACCTAAATTTAACAGACATCAATAAACACAGTGCAATCAAAGACCACATTTATGACTGCAGTATTTGTTCCAACATCAAATTTACATTAGATTCATTCAAGATAATTCGCAACTGTCAATCAGAGTTTGAAACTAAAATTCATGAGGCACTCCAAATAAAGCAGCACAACCCCAGGCTCAACAAACAATTATTCGCTAAAGGGGCATATTTTTTGTTGAATTTGTATTAGCTTACGTTTATTTTATGTTATGTTGTCCGCTCACTATCTTGTCTCATGACCACACTCCCGCATAATTATGACAGATTGCTACCACCTTTTGTGTTTGTTCGTCAGTTGTTGCTTGTACGCAGGTCAGTGCAGTTTTATTGAATTTCAGTCATTTATTATTAACATTTCACGAATAATTTTGTTTTGTTTAGATGAATTGGGATATTTTCCTGAAGAGGGCGGAAAGTTTTGCCGAAAACGTTTGAAATTATGTATCTGTTTCATTTCTGTATTAATTTTGAATTATGCAATTCAATGTTATCTCTAATTGTTGCAAAAAGAACTAGAGAGAAACCGAAAAGAAGATGACGGGATGCAGGCGCGGATTTATGGGGGGGGCCCAAGAGGCCCGGGCCCCCCCCGAAATTTTGTGAGAAATTGTTGAATGGTTTGATATGCTTCTAAACAGCTGATATTAGTCCCACAGCGGACTTACAACCCCCCTTTGGCACGCGAGTGACGTCACGATATTGAGAATGATGCTTTCAGTCTCTATGTCTCTAAAACAAAGTTTGCCTAATTTTTAGCGAAACTGCATTGAAAGAGCAAGTTTTGCCAATACCAAACATCTCAGCCAGGAATTAGCAACAAGAAAACATAGAGACTTAGCTTTATTACCGAAAAAATGCCGAAGAAAACATGATCTTATCCTTTTGCTATGCCACCGGACAGCACCATTTTACAGGAATATTCATACCCATATTTTTGTTGAAAATGCTCTCAGAATGCACCAAATTCAAAATAATTTTTCAAAATTTTTTAGGGGAGCCCCCCCAGACCCCCCGCCGCTGGGTGTCGCCTTTGGCGAACACGCCGTTGGGCTTCGCCCGCCGGCCGTCAAAACCCCCCAAATTCCTGGCTACGCCACTGATTGTTCATATCTGTTTTATCTTTATTACTTTTTAATTCATTTTCAAATTTTCTGGCCCCCCCCAAAAAAAACTCCTAGATCCGCGCCTGACGGGATGACATTGAAGAAAATATGGGCATCACCTGGATGAAAGCAGCCAAAGACAGAATGGTGTGGAATTCTGTGGAAACATATGTGGAGGCTATCTGTCAGCTGTGGCATAACCTGCTGATGATGTGCTTATCACATGTATTCAGAGCTTTTAGTTCGTGATCGTAACCTGTGATTTATAACCAAACAAACTTGCTAGTATGGGAACCTTAATACTGTACTTTTAGAATTTATCTGTAAAATATTAGGCTATTTTCAGAATTTTTTTCACCTAAATTCATACTTATTTCCATTCTCCAGGAATTTGTTCTTAACAGCAAGTTTGTTGTAAAAATTTAGCCACAGCCTCTGAAACAATACAGTATAATAATAATGTCGATGTCGTCACATTATTAGCCGACTTATACCCATTGCGTAATGCAAGAAAGAACACAATCAGCACTGGTACCGTTTTTAAACTCTTCGGTTTGACTCTACCTGGAATCGATCTCAGATTTACCAGCACTAGAGCCGAACGGGAAATCTCTCGGCCACTAAGCTGGTTCTGAAACATTATAAAAATGGCAACCTGACTCAAAAATTTTTAGGATACGAAAACGTAAGCCTGAATGCGAAGCTTGAAAATCAGACATAAAATTAAATGGGAGAAATTTTAATTAAAGTTCTTAGTGTAACGAAATGTGTATAAAAAGAAAATGTGGTATATGCGTACGGTAGTTTGTAAGACCAGTATCGAGTTTTTCTAGCTATAATTTTTTCAGGTGTCACCCATTTTATCTACGGCGAATTACCGTCGTTGAATCCCTACAGCTTGACAGAACCCAACTCGAAACAAGCGCAGTATCTCAATTATCAGTGTGGGAAATCGGAAAATGTTTTACTGAAACGAAATGTGATACAAACAGGTGCGTCTATACAAAATGTATAGGGTCTTGTTACTTGTCCTTATTACCTTGAGAGATAAAGTGAGTGGTAATCAACGAAATAAAACCTAAGCTGCTATTTGTATTTAAAAAGTAGAAAAACCTGCATAAATTAAACAATAAATGCTATTAATTATTACTACAAAAAGTGCTCAATGCTAAGCAAAAAAGCCAAGCAGAGCAAATTACATCAAATTTAGTAGGCTAACTGAATTATTTATAAATTGTTACTTAATTATTTCTAGTAACTAAATTTGATGTAAATTATGTCGGAATGGCCCGTTTTGGTGAGTCTGATTCGGTGAGTCTGATTCGGTGAGTCTGATTCGGTGAGTCTGATTCGGTGAGTCCGATTCGGTGAGTCCGTTCCCTATTCGATGATATTTTCAATTTTTTTTTAAATTATCGGGTACCGTAGCCTAATTATCATTGCCGTTTTAGGGTTAGAGGTTAAGGTTAGGGGTTACAGGTTAGGAACTCACCGAATCGAACTAACCGAATTGGACTCACCGAATCGGACTCACCGAATAGTAGCAGACCCAAATTATGTTTGTGAGGTTGACTGCCACTTGGCCGAGTTTTGATTGTGGGAATCTTTATCTTCGGACTGAGAAAGCTTCTTGCAGAGCTTGATCCTGGCAATTTCGCATATTTGTAGAGGCTTTGAATCACTGACACAGGCGGGTCATTGATGTCTGACAGAGTGAAGTTTCCGATTATTAAAGTGTTGTTGTCTGTGAACTACTCCATCCACGATCCCACTACTCATACAGCAAAATCCGTCCTTTTTGCGTCTTTCAACGTCTGCATCCAAGCTCTAAGTGTCTGTCGCTGGTTCGACTCTCACCGAGAGCACGCTGCTTCTCAGAGAGATATTCATTCCCCTTTCAAAAATGAAATGAGATGGCTTGGGGATTGCCTTCCGCTGCTATATGTTGTGATACATCTGCTACTGCGTTGCGTTATCATGTCTTGTACTATACCTACACGTAAAAGTCCCCAACGGCAATTTTTTTGGCGGAAGAGGGAAGTGTTTGACGGGCAGGCATCCTGTAAGGCGGGCCTCGATGAACAGAGCACCCGGCAGCCCGTTGCAACTAGTTCCCCTGAAGCTGCACGTTTCAATATAATTGAACCGCAGTGGACATGGAGCTGGACAAGAGTGTGTGCATAGCCCTCGCGTAGTCACGACCACCTTAAACAACCATACCAGCGAATGGCCTCTGTTTCAATTTGGACCTGGACCAAACAAAGCCCAATGGCGATGATATCACGGGTAACTGGGGCAGGCTTGGTATAGAGTTAGAAGCCTCCAGCCCGGTTTCACTCATTGGCGGCGGATCTATGACGACGACGACTATAACCTATGCCGTTTTATTGCTTCTTGTTATAGCCTAATAAAAATAAATTTACAAGATGTATAATTTTTATATTTGCAAAGTATTTTTGGGCCTTTGAGCAAATCCCAACGCGATTTTGTACAGTAAGCTTATCAAAGTAGATTCTGAAAAGTTTGGGTGCTCATCAGGACACACATGCTGAAAAAAGATCACAGAATTGACTGGTCAGAAACAAAAATTTTGAAAAATGAAACAAATTATTATCAACGCACTGCGGCAGAAAGTTGCTGCATCAACATTACGTCAAAACGATGTAATGTACTCAAACCGGAAATCTACTGCCGAAAGTTTGGTTGCCGACCGTGACCCGACAGTTTATCGAAAGACAATTTATCGAACGACAGTTCATCGAACGACAGTTTATCGAAAGACAGTTTATCGAACGACAATTCATCGAAACGACAGTTTATCGAAACGACAGTTCATCGAAACGACAGTTCATCGAACGACAGTTTATCGAAACGACAGTTCATCGAACGACAATTCATCGAAGGGGCTAGAGGCTAGGAGTTAGGGGCTAGGGGCTAGAGGTTAAGAGTTAAGGTTAGAATTAGGGGTTAGTGGTTGGGAGTTGGAGTTTAAGGGCTAGGGGTAGGGGTTAAGGGTAGGGTTGGGGGTTAAGGGGTAGGGTTAAGGTTAGGGGTTAGGGTTAGTGGTTATAAGAGTTAGTGGTTAGGAGTTAGGGGTTGGGGGTTGAGGGGTAGGGTTAGTGGTTAGGGGTAGGGGTTAGGGTTAGGTTAGGGGTTAGGTTTTCGATTAACTGTTGTTCCAGGCCCCTAGCCAGCAGAGAGCCAGGGAGGCCTCGCCCCCCCCCCCTAAAAACAAATTCGCCCCCCCTGGCAAAATCCAAACATTCAAGAGCAACAGCTACATTTATAATGATTTTGCCCATTTAAATTTTTTCGGCCCTCCTTAAAAAAAGTTGGCCCCCCTTGCTGTGCGGTCTGGCTACGGCCCTGTGTCGTTCGATAAATTGTCGTTCGATAAACTGTCGTTCGATAAACTGTCGTTTCGATAAACTGTCGTTTCGATAAACTGTCGTTCGATGAATTGTCGTTCGATAAACTGTCGTTCGATAAACTGTCGTTTCGATAACTGTCGTTTCGATAAACTGTCGTTCGATAAACTGTCGTTCGATGAACTGTCGTTCGATAAACTGTCGTTTCGATAACTGTCGTTTCGATAACTGTCGTTTCGATAAACTGTCGCTCGATAAACTGTCGTTCGATAAACTGTCGTTCGATGAACTGTCGCTCGATAAACTGTCGTTCGATGAACTGTCGCTCGATAAACTGTCGCAGTACCGTTGCCGACACTTCGCTTTCTGGGAAAAAATGAAATGGTTAAAAATCCATCCGATGCGATTTTCTTAACGAACCTGTACATTTTAAATGGTTAAAAGAAATGTTTTGAAAAAAAGTTTATATCAACTACAAAGTTGACATGTGAAGTTTTCGTGCCAAAAGCAGGGATTCCTGGCCAAAAGTTGATGAGTCACAAATCAGAGAGAAAAATTGATAAGTTCACATTTCATTTGAAAATACAGAAAAACTACAGAACCTAGTAAGTTACAAGTGACACACTTAAAAGTGTATCAAAAATCTCCGCCGAGCCCACATATCCTCAGTAAAATGTTTTAATGTGTAAATATTCAAGCATATAATTAAAAACTTCAAACATCGTTTTCTCAAAATATAGCATCAATTTTTTGCCGCAAAAGACTTCAATTCATTATACCTTAGAATTTAGATAGAGGTAAGGGGTGTAGTTTTCAACAACCAGCTTAAGCCAGGAGTCGAATCAGGTTTGCATTATTGGAAAGACAACGCCTTCTGCTGCGCCATTCCATCTTCGTTTCGGTAGGCTATGTTTAATTGCAATTAAGTTCAAGTCTCAGTTTTTCAATATTAAAATTGCATGCTAACAAACAAACTTTCAGGTACATATGTGGAACGAAACGCCAATCGGTCTGTCCCTTGGCTTATCCGTGTCGTTGTATTGGAGAATTTCACTGCCAACGACGGCTATAGTCGGGAGGTGATGATTGGGATATGCGGCGGTGTTGCAATTTCAAGAGACTGGGTTTTGACAGCGAGACACTGCTTTGAACCTAATGTAATAGACAAGTGAGTTTTGTAACAGTAACTTTGTTATATTTTACTTGCTTTTATTTTGCTATAATATTGTATCTTTGTTCCTTTCTTCAGCATTATAACCTATCGTACACAATTTCTGTTTATAACCTGTTATACAATTTGTACACAATTGTGTAATTTTGTACACAATTTGTTATAACCTAATCCTACACAATGAATACACAAGAACCGTTGAAAATGTATAACAAAATTAACGAAGTGCAATACCTGAAAACTTTTAATTCCTATGTTTGAAGGTTCACGTGTCACTCTCTCAACCAACACAGTTAGCCGAGTTTTCACCAACAGTTACGATTGTACACAAAAGCAAGTTTTTATGTGAACATTTCTCTTAACGCAATGCTGGAGCTTGTGACATATCGTACGAAACTTGCAATCATGTAGGCCCATTTCAAACTCAGGCCACTTAATTCTTTTCTTTTCCATTTACTGTATTTGAAAACACACAAGTTGCTTTTGATTGATTGATTTTGGAAATGTTTATCTTCAGACTAAAAAAACTTCAAAGCTTAATTTTGGCACAAATATTGACTGAGTGATGTTTCCGCTTGTGCTTGAGGTGTTGTGGTTTGAATTATTTCATCCACTAGTTGCCGCTGAATGGAGAGCAATCCTTGAAATGCGTTCTTCAAGCACACACTCCGAGAATCAAGCCTCTGCGTCGCTTGATCTTGAAGTTTCTTCGTTTATAAAGTCAGGCTCTTAACCAACTGAAATAGCAGCTCTAAAAAGAAACCAACAGTGATTGGCTACTTTACGTTAATATTACATTACTTAACTGTGTATGTTACGGTAGAACATACATCGCCCACAAGCATCATGGAAAGTTGAAGCTAATCAGACACGAGCGTTTATATGGGTACCCTAAATACGACGACACTTACAATCAGCATGACATAATGCTTGTCAAGTTAAAGGTTAGAGATCTTATCTGCAATCTTTAAGGCTGCATTACAAACGTTTTTATTTCACTAGTTAAAGGAGTCTTTATCATTAGACTTTAAAAAAATTAACACCTAGCCCTGGTAGTTTTGCATAGTCTATTTGTAGATAATATAGTTTCGGGAGAGAGTTTGCTTGTACCAAAGACAGGCAAGACACAACAATACAACAGGGTTGAGCATTATAGGGTCATTCCATATCAAAACAGCCAATATGAAGATATCTTGTATATGGTATCTCTCAGATTTTGCTGAAAAGTTGTCATACTATGCCTTAGGCTACCAAACAAAAGAATCCTAAGTTTTAGATCAATATCTCAAACGGTTTTCCTATGACGGCCATTTGAATTTCGGACGCTACCCTCGTTTTTGACTTGGGGGGGTAGCGAATAGCAATTTCAGCCATTTTCAGAGCCCCATAACTTTTATTGTAATTGTGGTAGAAGACTAAAAATTGCTGTGCTAGTTCATCATAAACTATACTACACAATTCAATAGTAACAAACAACATCTCTTGATGCATAAATGTTAGGCGGGTCATCAAAATCCTGTTTTTTTGCCCCGTATAAGTGATTTTTTCAATTTTTAAATGCTTCTACCACCCAAACCAATCAAAATATTTCTCTAAAACCTAATTATTTGTAATATTTGGAAACTTTTCTTCTGCCAACTTGAATTTGGGAGTTGTGGTGCCATTAACAGAGATCTTATGGGGGTCTGAAAACCCTATCAGGCAGAAATGGCCCTTTTTTACCCCTATGTTTAGAGCCCCAAATGACCGCGTGGGCATTTTATGGTCATGCTGAAATTTATACCAGACAAACACATACATTTATTCTTTCATTTCATGAAATAAAATGTTTGAGTATCAAACTCCTTCACTATAAATTTTATGTTTTTAAAATGTAACATTTTGGTCATTTTTGGCAAATAATCTTAAGTCCTTAATGTAGGTTAGAGAAAATTCAACAATGATTTATCATGAAAACAGTGAAAATAAGTAGGTTCTATGCTTAGTGATCATAAACATTGAAATGCTGACATAGTTGACCATTAATTTATGTTCAAAATGATGCTTTCACCTCTTCTCACCCATGAAAAAGTACCCACCTGCAATCAATAAGCTATAGGGTGTGCCACTTTGTAACTTTTTTTTCATAACTAAGGTCTCAACCCATTTTGGGGTTCCTTTTAGGACCAAAAACTATCCCAAAAAATTTTTGGGAAGCCAAGAATCTGGTCCAAACAAGTTATTCATGTTGGTTGACATTGTCATTTCTGCAGGTGTGACTAATTTTCCCAAGTTTTTCAACGATGATTCAGAAGCCGGTTTATATTTTAGCAATGCTTTACGACATTTTTCTTTTTCTTGCACAGACGATAATGCAGAAAACAATACCAAAAATACAAATGGTTCACTAAGATACCACAGATGTTGCATAAGACGGTTTATCATTGCTGCAATGAACTTTGAAAAAGATTCTGGAAGAATATTCTTTTTCTTAAATTGAAGAAGAGTTTTAAGCAGATGGAGATCGTTATATGGAGCATCAAATGGATCAGGTGCTGTTATCCATGCAGGAACATAAAATAATATTAAAAACAAGGAAAGAGATCTATGTTCGTTTGCTTCTTCCTCGGTAATTGTATTGAGTTGAACAAACTGAAGAGAATACAGAGCAAGCTTTAACTCACACAGTAATTTGGCCATCCATCGTGCATGGCTCACTGCACCAATGCTTTTGATCACAGGGGTTATCATGTCATAGGGATATGATGTATTCTCTTCAGTTTGTTCAACTCAATATAATTATCGAGGAAGAAGCAAACGAACATAGATCTCTTTCTTTCTGATCTATTTTTGGGATAGTTTTTGGTCCTAAAAGGAACCCCAAAATGGGTTGAGACCTTGGTTATGAAAAAAAAGTTACAAAGTGGCACACCCTAATTAAGCTATGATGTGGAGATAAAATTGTAGGAAAATGATTAAGTCGTGTTCAAAAATTAAATTGTTTTCAGTTTGCACTATAATTCTGCATTATGTAAAATGCATAGCTCAAATCAGCTCAGTTGAGTTTGAATATCACCTATTGTCTAAGAAACTGTGGAAGTGGTGTCAGAACATTTTCCTAATCTTTTTGATTAAGTTTGTATTTTCGAGCACTGTGTCTGTAGGTTTCTGGTACACATACACAACAAATTATATGTTGGAATGGCACCAAACAAGGCATTTGTCTTTGATCTGGCAGCCACATCAAAATGTTGTTTACACGCTTCATGAATTTTACGAAAACATCCACCATGTTTATCTGAACGTTCAATAATATTTCCAATTAACTAATCATCATCATAGATACAGGCAATGTATATTCCTGGTTGGAACAGACTTGAGATTTTTGATTGATCTGAAAGCAAGCGTTCTTCATCCAAATGTTTTGCATCACAGATTTGTTCTGCACTGATGTCAGTGAATATTGAATCTGGTGACAAACATGACTTTGGTATTTCTGCTAAATGGCACTTTTTTGCCACTTTGCATGGGAAAAGCCCATGTGACGGAATTGGAGGCACTGTCAAGCGTTTTACAGCACGTGCAAGTCTTCCGGCCCCCAATGCAAACCATATTTTGACACCATTACAGATGTTTGAATGGGCAACAACAAACATCAAAAACATTCAGTTCTTCTTCATTAGTGCAGACGGTGTTAAAAAAAATAAAGAAGAGTATCGTCTTCGTGTGAGCCTTTGGGGCCGAGGGTCTATCCTTTTACCACCCCAGATTCACAATGTTTCCGGATTACACTGGAAGGCTACTAGAGTGCAGCCAGTCTTTGGTTTCATCATCCATGACACGCAGACCTTCCAGTTCAGTTCAGTTGTTTTTATTTCTGACCATCATATCAAAACAATACACGTCAACATAGCAAAGGTCAAGAAAAAGGTATCTTCAAGCCACCACTCTGTTAGGTGGCTTGAAGATGGAGCAGTCATTGATGATGTGGTCTGCACTCTGTGGTCTGTTCCTCGGCACCACATTCACAGGAGAAGGAAAAGGCCATTCCCCATTGGTGCATGGTTGAGAAGAGTATGAATTGGAGAGACGTTATGCCTCGACAAAAACTATTAGGGGAACACGTTCACACCATTGCTTTATTCCAATTTCCATCAATATGGTACGAATGAAAAGAATGTCCATTGGAGGCCGGACGACTTGCACGTGCTGTAAAACGCTTGACAGTGCCTCCAATTCCGTCACATGGGCTTTTCCCATGCGAAGTGACAAAGAAGTGCCATTCAGCAGAAATACCAAAGTCATGTTTGTGATAGCACAGGTTGGTGAAGTTCTTATAATTTTTATATTGTGAAGCTGCACCATCACTAAAATAGATCACTTTGTGCAGATTCGGGATAAACTGTTTTACATGAGGTAACAAGAGTGAGTCACAAAGATGGATCATGCATTCCCTTTTATTTTGTGCTGTAGCCTGTAACATTGGATCAAGTATGACAAACCAAAAATCATAAATATCTTAAAAACAAAATCAGGTGAATAGAAAATTTTGCCAAATTGAAAATCTACCTAAAAAAATACTCCTAAATGGACCCATCTACAGGACCCTAAGCATTGTTCACTGCTTGGTGAGAGTGGTGTACCAACAACCGCACAATTGGAATACTGATTTGAGCTAAGCATTTTACATAATGCAGAATTATAGTGCAAACTGAAAACAATTTATTTTTTGAAAACGGATAGATCATTTTCCTACAATTTTATCTCTATATAATGGCTTATTGATTGCAGGTGGGTACTTTTTCATGGGTGAGAAGAGGTGAAAGCATCATTTTGAACATAAATTAATGGTCAACAGTGTCAGCATTCCAATGTTTATGATCATTAAGCATAGAACCTACTTATTTTCACTGTTTTCATGATAAATCATTGTTGAATTTTCTCTGACCTACATTAAGGACTTAAGATTATTTGCCAAAAATGACCAAAATGTTACATTTTAAAAACATAAAATTTATAGTGAAGGAGTTTGATACTCAAACATTTTATTTCATGAAATGAAAGAATAAATGTATGTGTTTGTCTGGTATAAATTTCAGCATGACCATAAAATGCCCACGCGGTCATTTGGGGCTCTAAACATAGGGGTAAAAAAAGGGCCATTTCTGCCTGATAGGGTTTTCAGACCCCCATAAGATCTCTGTTAATGGCACCACAACTCCCAAATTCAAGTTGGCAGAAGAAAAGTTTCCAAATATTACAAATAATTAGGTTTTAGAGAAATATTTTGATTGGTTTGGGTGGTAGAAGCAGGGCCCACAAGAGGGGGGGACAACCGGTGCATTGCACCGGGGCCCGGTGAGTTCAAGGGGGCCTGACAAAATGTCTAAAGTCACGCGTTAAAATTGATTTCAACGATTTTGCATAAATATTGTTTTTTATATTAGTTCCGTATGTCGATTGGGTCGATATGGGTATGCCCTTTTTTAAAACTACAGAATTTTCAATTTTTTAGGTTTAAGGGGCCCGACAAAATGTATAAATTTGCGTGCTCAGG
Organism: Aplidium turbinatum; assembly: GCF_918807975.1. Classification (NCBI taxonomy): domain Eukaryota; kingdom Metazoa; phylum Chordata; class Ascidiacea; order Aplousobranchia; family Polyclinidae; genus Aplidium; species Aplidium turbinatum. The sequence continues at coordinate 56,731,394 of NC_137472.1, forward strand.
TCGATTTTGCATAAAATATTGTTTTTATGTTAGTTTCGTATTTTGATTGGGCTCCCTCATGGGTAGCCTATATAAATGCCCTTTTTCAAAACTACAAAATTTTCAATTTTTTGGGTTCAAGGGGCCCGACAAAATGTTTAAATTTGCGAGCTCAGGTCGATTTTGCATAAAATATTGTTTTTTATATTAGTTTTGTGTTTCGATTGGGCCCCCTCATGGGTATGCCCTTTTTCAAAATTACAGAATTTTCAATTTTTTGAGTTCAAAATGCCCGACAAAATGTTTAAATTTGCATGCTCAAGTCGCTTTTGCATAAAATATTGTTTTTCATATTAACGGTAGCTTCATATTTCAATTGGGCCCCCCCTCATGGGTATGCCCTTTTTCAAAACTACAGAATTTTCAATTTTTTAGTTCAAAGGGCTCGAGAAAATGTGTAAATTTGCATGCTCAGGTCGATTTTGCATAAAATATTGTTTTTTGTATTAGTTTTGTGTTTCGATTGGGCCCCCTCTTGGGTATGCCCTTTTTCAAAACTACAGAATTTTTAATTTGTTGAATTCAAGGGGCCTGACAAAATGTTTAAATTTGCGGGCTCAGGTCGATTTTGCATAAAATATTGTTTTTTACTTCATATTATAATAGTTTCGTATTTTGATTGGGTCCCCCTCATGGGTATGCTCTTTTTTATGACTACAAAATTTTCAATTTTTTACTTTCAGGGGGGCCTGACAAAATGTTTAAATTTGCGTGCCAAGGTCTATTTTGCATGAAATATTATTTTTTATGTTAGTTTCGTATTACGAATGGGCCCATCATGGGCATTACTTTTTTAAAAACTACAGAAAACACATATTGCAGTGTGAATGAATATTTCAGTTTATTTCAATGTTTTAATTTCAGTGGTGTTTTAATGTGAATATTTGGGTGTGTACGGTATGTTTTAATATGCAATTGATTGATCAGGTTAGGTTACAGTCATTACACAGAAGGTATTCCATGCATTTTTCTGACATCTTGTCAATTTATGACACAAGCAAGCAGTGACAGTTATGTGTAATCATGTTGAACTGGTACAATTTTAGTTGTAGATAATCTTGTTTAGTGTGATATTCTAAGAGTTCAGAAAGTAGTAAAAAGTACTGGTATGGAAATATTGTTAGAATTGCTTAGCAAGAAGTCGTTACTGTCACTTTTTCAGTACAAAAATGCTCAAGTGTTTTTTTTTTGGATACTAATTATGCTGAACTTCTCTAATATAGCCTGAGACAGTACAGTATTTTTGAGTTTTTAGGACTTGAATGATTTTGCTATATATTGGAATGCAAGCAAGTTTCATGGAGGCAGTGCTGGAAAATAATTTTGTCCTTGTAGCAGGGCCAAATGTCATAGCAGTCTAACAAAAATCGAAAAAAAGTTAAAAGATTAGTGAAAGTGTGATTTTTTGAGTAAAAAATCATAGATCTTTACTTCTGTTGAAGTACAGTTTCTTTTAACTCTAGACAGAATCAGAAGTGTCCTAATTGCAATGCAACTTACTTTTTCCAGCACTGCAGAAAGGTGTTGATTTTCAAAAATATGCTTAGTAATTAGTATTATATATAAACAAATATTTTTTTTATACTGTATCTTAAGTTTTCCTTTTCATTTGTTTTCACTAAGTTTTCTCAGCAGTCTTCTCCAGCCAGGCCAATCCAATCTTACTCTTGAATTTCAGGAACAGTGTCAATAAATTGACTCAAAACAGCCATTCTGTAGTTATGCAGGGTATTTGTAAAGGTATCTTTACATAGTATAGTGATAGATGTAGGTACATTTACATTGATAAGACTTGAAAATAGAAATATATTCAACTTTGTTTTCTACTGACCGCTTGCTGTAGAAATGAAGAGAAAGTGACTCTCAATCCTGCTTGAATGCAGTTTCACTCAAACAAGCAAAGAAAACTAAAGGAGTAAAAATAAGAAGCAGCCTATTGATCCTGAAATGAAGTTGGTATATATATATATTTCTTAATGTCATGAACAATAGCAATGCATTCATCCAAGTTTGGTCTCCTAGTCTCTGCTGATTTTAAGGTCAGAAATGATACTGTGTTAATGTAAAGCTGCATGCACACATCTGCTATGCTACATATGTATGTCAGCCATGCCGGATAGTGTTGCCATTTTTATCTTCAAAGTGGATATTTTTACCCACTTTTTGCCATGGTTACAATCAGGTGTTGCCAGAGTTAGGATTAAAGTTAGGAAGGGTTAAGGTTAGAGTTAGGAATAAGGTTAGGGTTTTGATCTTTGCCCAGGACTAAAAAAAATTTTCAAAATATGATACCGTACAAGTTTTTGTTTTCAACAGCTATAAACTTTTCCTCAAATTTGGGCAGAATTCCTTATCTGGCAACACTATTGAGGCTATATTTACACTACATAGTGTAACTATAGCCACAGCCTTTATCTTTGTGTATAACTAGTGTGTATCTGTGAATTCAAAGTCATAAACACCAGTACAATACTGCATTCTTTGTGAAATGGTGGAGTGTTAATACTTTAACCTCTTGTATTCTTTGTATAATTTTTATAATAGGTCTGGTTTTAAAATAAAAACACTGTGCGGAACACCATGTATGCATTGGCCTTGTGGACTAATGCGCACCGCAAATTTTGCTTGTGATTTGTGAGATATCATGCGACATGTCGCGCTGGGGGGCCCGGCAGCAACATCTGCACCGGGGCCCGGCAGGGCTCTTGGAGGCCCTGGGTAGAAGCATTTGAAAATTGAAAAAAATCACTTATACGGGGCAAAAAACAGGATTATGATGACCCACCTAACACTTATGCATCAAGAGATGTTGTTTGTTACTATTGAATTGTGTAGTATAGTTTATGATGAACTAGCACAGCAATTTTTAGTCTTCTACCACAATTACAATAAAAGTTATGGGGCTCTGAAAATGGCTGAAATTGCTATTTGCTACCCCTCCAAGTCAAAAACGAGGGTAGCGCCCGAAATTCAAATGGCCGCCATGTGAAAACCGTTTGAGATATTGATCTAAAACTTAGGATTCTTTCGTTTGGTAGCCTAAGGTATGGTATGACAACTTTTCAGCAAAATCTGAGAGGTGCCATATACATGGGTGGCTGAGTTGATATGGAATGACCCTATAGCAGTATATTTTACATATTTACAAATAGTTTTAACAGTCGAACGTTTTCGGCTTAACTTAAGCCCTCATCAGGAATCTGAAAATATTAATAAAAATGCAATAAATTTCAACTTCTTGACCGTAACTAGCTAACTGACTATAAGCATCAAGAACTCATATTAGGCCTACTTGTAGAGGTTTCGAACCACTGGCGTTGATGCTATACCGAAATGGTCAGGAAAAAGTGAATACTTGTAGCAGTGAGTGTTTGTATCAACAGCCAAGTGTGACTCTTTTTTATGACTCTAATTTCCGTCAAGGTTTTCTTTGTTGTTCTCAACTTGCTACCTCTATTTTAGAATCCATTGATGTTCACATCACCCATGCTGCCAGTTTGCCTCCCTAACTTCGATGTCATACCACGAACGAGCAGGGTTTGTGTGTTAGTTGGCGAAACCGGTGGAGACATAGGTTAGACTAATATTACTAATCGCTCAAAATTATAATTAAGAATTTTAAAATTTGTTTTGAACAGACGAAAAATGTAGAGCAGTGGTTCCCGACGTCACGTCGTTGTAGTTACGGGCCCTTCTCAAAAACTATGAATTTGAGCATTCCTACAGTTTACTAAATGATCCTAAGTAAACAGAAGTAAAGATGTTGAAAATATCGTCGTGGGGTTATTTAGTATGACGCGATTTGAAAATTTTGGCTAATATCCATCAATTTAAACAATATTGATAAACGTTTTGTTAAAAAAAAAATGACCGGTAGTCTATTGGCTACTAGTTCTTTGAATCTGTGAACTCCAAAATTTAGTTGAATTTCATATGAACCGATTTATATACTCACGTGAAATGCGGTAGTCGGACTATTTGGCATGCGGCAACTCGGCAAGTGCTTCAACTCAGCAAGTGCATTTCAACTACTGCCCAAGCCAGCAAATCAAATTTTCATCTAGCATCGGACTTGCTTGGTCATCGGTTTCTAAACTGAATTTGTGACATGCTAAGTATCGGCTTGCTCAGTATTTACTTGCTTGCATCATATAACTATATCGGCCACTTGCTGAAATGTTGCTAGCTCAGTTATCACTTTCTCTGGTGCAATGTACTGAGATCACAACTGCTGAATTGTGAACTCAGCACAGGAGATTCGTAAAATGCTGCTTCAATCTTCAGAGACTTCAAGGAATGTTGAATTGTGGGTGGAGCTTGAAAACCCGACGGAATGCCAATCACGTTATTGCGGATTGAAATATGACGTAAACAATAACATTTGTGACAAAACGACCAGTAGCAAGAAGAATCCATTAGACAAAGGAAAATGCCATGTAGGTGTTTCTGTATACCTTATTGTCACTTGTGTTCTCTGTTGGTATAGAATAGCCTACCTAGGAGGAAAACTATTTTTTAACAAAAATTTTTCTTATAAATTAGATCTAGATAAGCAAGGTATTTGGGAGCTATTGCTATTTGGATCGACGTAATCTGCTTATGCAAATCAGGTATTTGCCGATATGCTTGAACGAAACCAAATATCGCGCCAAAGTGGACTCTGCATCCGATATTAACAATTCAGATATTAAACCAAACTTTTCGAGTTGTTGCAGTCTGGAAAACAATAAATTGCATTCCTCATATAAAATGCGCTTGTTTAATTGTTAATGGTTAATTTTACTTCCTTTTCCGCGTTATTTCAATGTTCTGGCTTATGATGCGTTCCATTTGAATTTAAATAACCCACATTGTTCTACAGATAAAAAGTTTGAGAAACACTGCTTCACATATTTATATGGAGTATTATATAATATATAGAGTATACACAACACATACATACATATATATACATATATGGCGTAGCCTACTATATAATTATACATATATGGCGTACTATATACATAATTGTGTTAGTAGTATAAAAGATTTCTTAAATGTAAGCAAAATTATTACAATATCGCTCCATATAATGCTGTTTTATGGCTGATATTTGTATTCCGCCGAAGGTCACGTTATAATATTTTCACTGTTATCTGCATTTTTAGGGGTTATCGGGCTATCCTCTGATTTGCCAAGAGCACGACCGGTGGGTGGCGTACGGAATCCTCAATTGGAGTGGACCGAATTGTGACGTCACAATGGGAAGGGGTTATGCACTTATTTCAACCCGCATGCGATGGATTTGTGGCCATGTGAAATCTTCAAGCTGGCCACCTTGTCGGCATAAATAGCTTAACGTCAATAAAAATAAAAATTGCTTACAAAATCATACATCAGTGTGGTTGCAGAAAGAGTACGGTAACCTGCAGGCTATCTAGTATCTATGGCTCCCAAGCAGCTTTAATTACACTGCGATTAGTTTTAAGTGGTACCCTAATTAAAGCAAATAAACGAAGGTTCCCTTCAAATGGGTTGCCAGAATCGCGATGCTGCGTTGTAGATGTACAGTAAGCTACACCAATGGCGGCTCGTGCCATGGGGCTGCAACCCCACCTGAAAGAAAGAGAAGAGGAAAAATATGTTTTCCTTTGTGTTTGTCTTAAAATATTCAAAGTTTCGTTTGGCAACACCGATTTTTGGCAAACTTTTTTGCAGCCCGAGATTCTGGATTTCAAGCGCTCTGATTGTCTAAAAATTATCCTTGAAGCCCTACCTCTTTTGGTATTTTGCAGCAATTTTTAAATCTGTTGGGGCTGCATGGAAAACAGCCCCACCTAACCGAATAAATTTACAGACTTAAAGTTTGTCTCCAAAGCAATACTGTTGGTACGGTATTGTTTAAATACAGCTGGTATATAGCCTAGCCTACATCAGTGACGTTCGGTGGCTTAAACCGTTGGGAAATCAATTTGGAAATATGCTGCAGCAAGGTAGTAGGCACGAAGGGCGTAACCGTCGGGCGAAGCCCGAAGGTGTGTTGCCGAAGGCAACACTTCCAGCGGGGGATTTGGGGGGCTCCCCCAGAAATTTTTGAAAAACACTTCCAATTTGGTGCGCTCTGAGAGCATTTCCAAAACAAATTAAAAATAAACATCTGTCAAATTGTGCTTCGCCTATGTCGTGATCATACATCCATTTAATGTTTAGAAGTCATGAACAATCTTAATTGTAACGTTGCAGGACCAAAATCCAGTGTTAGACATGGAATAATAGTTGTCTAAATATTTAATTCGTCATGAATGTTCATTCTCAGATATTCAGTTAGGCCTACACTACAAAAACTAACACTTAGGCCTAAACATTACAACCGCAAGCAATTTGTACAAAAAGCTGGATAAGTTTGCCTCCTGCGTATAGAACAGTGGTTCCCAACCTGGGGTTCGCGGACCCCTTGGGGGTCCGTGAGAAAGCATTTGGGGGTCCGTGATTACCTTGATGAATTTTGGGAAAAAAAAAGAAAAGCGATCTTTTTACTTTCATTTCTCTGTTTAAGTGTCAAGTACGCCGTACTTTTAAAGCGCTCTGTCAAGAAGTATAGGGTCAGATTACGAAGTACTTTTGTATCATTTTGAGGTAGCCTACGTTTGTTATCTATAGAAGTTTTAAAACGACTGCAGCAGCTAAAAAATGAGGTAGGCTATCCACTCTCAAAATTATTTGAGAGTAAAAGTTTTCTATACGGCATGGCCTACTTAGCCGATATTTTGGGTCATATTAAAAATGTTAATCATGGCATTGCATGACATAATCAAGGACCAGGTGTGACAATAATCGATGCAGCTGAAAAACTGAAGGCGTTTTTAGCCAAGTTGCCGGTTTGAAAACGCAGATTGGAAGCAGGTAATTACGCTAACTTTCTAATGTTAAAAGATCTTATCTTGATGGATGAAACTCAAAGAGAATGTACTCTTTTGATCTCTATGGGAGAAAAATTCTGCGCACACTTGGAAACCCTGCAAATGTCATTTCGACGTTATTTTAATTTAGAACACTTGCCGAACGAAGTTGAAACATGGATTCGAAATCCTTTTCTTTTTGACTTGAACAACATTAGCGATGACGATCTCAGTAAAGATGACCTAATTGATTTGAGATAAAAAGAGTTATTACGCATTGAATTTCATTCAAAAACTATGGAAGAATTTTGGTGCTCACAACTGCAAACTTACCCATTCTTGGCAAAGCAAGCGATTATTGTTTTGTTACCATTCATAACCACTTAACCTTTGCGAGGCAGGATTCTCAGCTCTTGTTACAATAAAAACTAAACATCGAAATTGCCTGGACGTTGAAGATGACATGCGTGTTGCATTGTCAAAAACTCAACCACAGTTCAGTCGTTTAGTTCAGGAAAGGCAACAACAGCTATCTCATTAAATTTGCTTACGTTGAAAAAGTTTCGGCATGGCACTTTGGGTCACCTTAATATTCAAATACTGCTGACATTTCTTGAACAATTCATTCATTTTCTTATTTGAGCAACTGTTTAACCTGATATTTGCCGCAGGAATCATAGCGGCAATGCAATATGACACAGTAAAGTAGTTGAGGCAAAATTTAGGTAGTAGGGGTCCGCAGAATTAATAATTTGTCTAAAGGAGTCCGTGACAACCAAAAGGTTGGGAACCACTGGTACAAGCTTAACGAACTAAATATTGTATCCGCACCTGAACGTTCATTGGCGAAGTAACGTTATATCAACGCTGTAAAAAGGGCAAAGGCATGACTATGAAAGCTAGTAGGCTAGGCTAAAGTACATGGCGAGGAGACATCAAAAAACAGCAACAATCTTTTTAAGATGCTGTGCTGTGTACTAGGGTGGGCCGTTTTTGACTTTTTTTCGAAATTCAAAAACGGCTAGTCATAAAAATTGGCACATGCATGAAAAAATTACGTGTGCAAAATTTCATCAGTTTGGGGGTGCATCTTCTGCCCCCGCAGGGGGGTCAAACTTTCAATTTTTTGAAAAAAAAATGGGAAATTTCACTTTCCGTTTTAACATAATTTTTTTTAAGTTATAATTTTTCTAATGGCTAGTTATAAATTGTAAGTGGGATGTACCCAGAACTTTCTTATGTAAAGGCATGTTCGAAGCTTAAGGTTTACTGCCCCCGCATCGACGACAAAAATGCTGAATTTTCACCAATTTGAGATGCTATTTTGTCATTGCTCAATAAACAAACTTGTCGCAAAAGGGCGAGATGGTGTTAACGTTGTACGCTCATTTAGCCTATGTTCTGTCCACTACCTTTGCAGGATGATACGAACTGACAAACTATAAGACGTAATCTTGCTTAAATTAAAAGCAGTAGTAGGCTACGTTTGATCAGTTGCAGCTATCAAACGCAATCCTATAATTTACTTCAGAATAAAAGCAATATGATCTGCAGGTTCCGTAAATGGAATGTACTGTACAGTTCCACGTGAATTGTTATCATGATTTTGTTTACACAAATTTGTCATTTACAAACCATTAAACGTTCACTTGATAGGCTACTACAGAACCACATACAAGAGTAAACTTTGTTTGACAGCAATGTAACGATAAAAAAGAACTTGTGTTAACAAAAAAAAACGAAATTGTGTTAAAAATACAACAAACAACAAGGTCTTTTAGCCAGTTCCCCAGATTTTGCTCAAATTTAGTTCTGGTTGAAGTCTAATGAATCATAAAATCTTGTTTCGACTGGAACCTAGGATTTTTTTTTTCCTTGATTTGATTGTAATATTGCTTTAAAGTAGGCTACCCATCTCTTTCAACGCTGTCCACCACATGTGATCAGCATCTGTTGTGTGTGGCAGAGAAAACAACTGTTGTGAAGGCATCTTTGTTTTGATGTGCTCTTTTATCACATTGCTGTCAACACCACGCATTGCAGGGGGTTCCGTAACTGGAATATTTTGCCAGTCTATCATCTCAAAGTAACGTTCGGAACTGAACTGCAATATTGACAGGGTGAATTTTTGCTGACGAGTGCTGTGAGGTGATAATATTCTTGAATTAAAAATTCTTCTCCATCCTATAGTTCCCTTACATAGCCTACTCTTTGGTATATCATAATTCAGTGTTGGCCAAGGAGGTTTGCCCCACTTTAGTTTTACCCGGGTAAAACCCTGGGGGAAACTGGAAAAAACCTTTTGGGGGAAACTGGGAAAAACTGGGGGAAACTGGGTAAAACTTGAGTTGTTGAAATTTGCAAATGTGAATGACTAATAATGATTACTCCTCATAGTTAATGTTTATTACCATCATATTTTGAATGAACCTATAAGATTTCCTGTGCTCATCCTATAAAAAAAAAAAAATGCTGTGATTTACTAATATCTAATAATAGATAGGTCCAATTATTAGTTTACATAGATGAACATACGTATGATACCAGTAGGCAGTATGTTATCAAGTTAGATGCTCACCTGTGCCTAACATGCAGTCAGCGAACAAAATTGTAAACATTGAACAATAAAAGCCAAAGAAAGAAAGATTAAGAGCCGGTGTAATCTCAGTCATTGATAACATGTCGACAGTCTTCATTGTCGACGTTGAACAGCTCTTCATCTGGGGTTTCAGATTCTTTCCATCTAAAGTGTCTATAAACATGCACTAATTTGGCAACCCTCTCATTGCCCAGTCTATTTCTTTGCTTTGTGTGGATTAAAGCCATGCTACTGAACAAGCGTTCTATAATCTATTCCAGCACTGGATGGTGGGCATGATGATATTGCAATCATCAATGAACAAAACTTCTTTACTGGCTCATTGTTTGCAACTTTTCTTATGTATTGCCAAGATTTAAGCACTTGGTGACAATTTTTTCATTGATTTGATAAGAGATGTTTGGAAAAATAGATGTATCCTTAGTCCTTAGTTTCATATTCTGCCAGTAGGAGAATAAATTGTCATCTTTTTCAAAAACAAAGTTGCGTGCAGTTTCTTGCTCATCTGCAGATAAAGTCATATATTTTTGAAACTGATCAACATTGTCTCCTTCATTTTTCTTCTCACTTTTCTCCTTCCCTGAGAGTAGCACACTAGACATCGTTTTTGAGGCCTTTCTTTTTTTTCTGTGCGAGGAAGCGTTTTTAGGAAAGTGCTTACCACTGAGGGACTCGGACTGGGAAGGCTATGTGGACGACCTCTACTGCTTTCTGGCAAAGTGCTGGAAGATATCAGTTGGTTCGCAAGCTGCAATTTAAACTGAAGCAATTAGTCACAACAACACAACACTGACTGGCGTGGTCTTTGAGCTGGGGGTAGACCATCTGAATTCAATAAGAAATTACTATTGGTAGTTTGGTACTGCCAGCAGACAGTGGGGCAGTACGCATTGAGAAAGTGTCAAAAGAAAAACCTGAAATATCACTCTGTGATGATCCGAAGCTTTATCTATTTTATCTAAGTATTGATGCAATTCAATTGGAAAATGTCATGAGATAACAGCTAAACAGCTGGCTAGTCATTATATTGCATAAGAAACTCCGCAAACAACACATTTAGAAGTTTTAAGGGTTTCCCCCAGTTTTACCCAGTTTCCCCCAGTTTTACCCGGTTTCCCCCAGTTTTACCCGGTTTCCCCCAGTTTTACCCGGGGGAAACTGGGAAAAACCTCCCAGAGGTTTTACCCAACCAACCCTGAATGAGTGCAATCAAAATGTTTTCAGGATGGGCATAAAACACATTCCTCTATATTACTTTGTTGAGGATATTGCAAGCTTTATTCGATAGCTTCTGAGCAGAGTGTAAAATTTTAAAGAAATGTTTTTGGCCATTAGTGAAATTGCTTTCCTGTATAATGGCAAACCATACTGGAATATAAACATTCATAATATGGTCCACACGTTCCACCAATACAGCTGACGCGTTAGATGCAACATATAAACGTAGAATTCTATTGGCTGTGTTCAACCATCTTGAGTGGTTCATCATACCTGGACTCCTATATGCGAAATGAATTGATAATGATAGCCTATATCTCCACTTTTCACTGCTCTGTGCATGTGTAGAAGATATTTTTGGTCAGTGCTGAGGTCATTTTCATCAAGTTCAATCTCTGGTGTCGGAACTGCTTTATATTTTACAACATCTGGTTGTGTGACAGTGGCTAGCTGCTTTATAATGGGCCCAGTGAAGCTATCAGGTCTGCTAGTATTGCCATATCTTTTATAAGATGCCTAAGAGGCAATTCATTACTATGGAGTAGGCATATTAACTATTAAAGTGGCTTTTGGAAATGATCTTCCAGAAGCTTTATCACGACGCCTTTTTGACCTTTGTTTATTGCGGTTCCATCGCATCCAATTGCCATTACATTATCGTAGCTAATTTTATTGGATCCAAGATATTCAAGAATCCCGGTAGCTAATTGACACATTAGATCAGTTGGCTACAGTAAAATGACCATTGAAATGAGAACTTGGCTCCTCAAGTAAAGTAGGCTATTGTGCTCTTCAACTGCGAAATGTTTTCGAAGTCGCCCGGCAATTTCATTTTGTTTGATGGTTTAATCTTTTCGGCCATCAAAATATATGCTTTGCAAATTTATGCACATGATAGGCCTACTTTCCATTTGAGTTGCGACTCTCCTCGGAAAACGTTTAAACTTAGATTTTGTTACCGATTTATCATGTTTATCAATCACAATTATGCGAGTTGTTCTTTGATCAAGAAGGAACTGTTGTTCTGTAACAGGGACACGATTTTCCTGCGGGCAAGTACATTGCAGAAAATTGAAACACTCAGGCTACAAGTACAACAACCGATTTCAAATATTTTTGCTTTGCAGATTCTTTCATTTGGTCCAAATTTTGGTGAAATTTAGGCCCACCTCTAGAATTTGACTTCAAAACGTTATTCATTTTTTTTTGTAACTCTTTATCATAAATATGTTCTGATGTTCGTACCTCATTCGTATCATCCTGCAAAGTTAATGGACAGAACATAAATGAGCGTACAACGTTAACTCCATCTCGCCCTTTTGCGACAAGTTTGTTTATTGAGCAATGACAAAATAGCATCTCAAATTGGTGAAAATTCAGCATTTTTGTCGTCGATGCGGGGGCAGTAAACCTTAAGCTTCGAACATGCCTTTACATAAGAAAGTTCTGGGTACATCCTACTTACAATTTGTAACTAGCCATTAGAAAAATTATAAAAAAAATTATGTTAAAACGGAAAGTGAAATTTCCCATTTTTTTTCAAAAAATTGAAAGTTTGACCCCCCTGCGGGGGCAAAAGATGCACCCCCAAACTGATGAAATTTTGCACACGTATTTTTTTCATGCATGTGCCAATTTTTATAACTAGCCGTTTTTGAATTTCGAAAAAAAGTCAAAAACGGCCCACCCTACTGTGTACCGTGACGAGAGACCATTCTGTGCTTATGACGAGATAATCTAGCGAATGTGGGCTACGCATTGACGTCACTGGGAAAGCAACTCTAACTATAACACATCTGATTGGCTAAGCAGCTGGTGATGTTTAGCAAAACGAGTAAGGATTGGATGAAACGAAGGCGTTTTTTGTCGTTTTTGAACCTGGAAAAGCAACTGTGAAAGTTGCTTTCCTGGAGCCTCAGTGGTTGTTTCTGACAGGAGCGTTTGCGTTAATTGGCATTTATAGGCAAGACATGTGGCTTGGTGAGGACTTAGACTATTCACAAGCGTTACGAGTAATTCTAGTCACGAACACAGTAATTTTCAAGTTAAAATAGACGTGATAAAAATAATAAGAAGTTAAACCTAGAATTCAGTCATTATATTTTGCATAATTTTTGCTCAGGTAAGCACTGCTTTCCTTGCTTTCCCTCACCGATCGTCACTGGCCTACATCAACTAGTTGGCAGCAGTTGTCGAGTGGTTAGTACATTGGGCTTGCAGTCGAGAGCCTGCATGTTCGATTCCAGTAACCGGCACTTGCTTTTGTTTCTCTGGGCAAGAAACTTTACGATAATTGCCTCTACCCAGTGATCGATTTCGAGTAATGAGCAGTGATGTACGCGCATACAAAAAATATTGACGCCGTCAGCTTAAACGCAAACGTTCGAAAAACCATAGCCTACGTCGTATGCGTCAACGCAACTTGTAAAAAATGTTAGCGGCGTCAGCGATAGCGCATACACTAGCGTAAACTAATTTTGTTTTCTAGGTGCCAAACATTCATACGGTATAAACCACTCAAAACAAACAAGTTTTATTTTGAATTTCCACAAAAAAACACAAGCATCTGAAAGTGTTCATCTGACATTTTGCTGTGTTTTGGTTCTAATATGTCTTTGCCCATTGAAAACATTCTTTCAACTGCAGCGCTGGAACTTATTGGCGTGTTGTAGCGAAAAAAATACATTAAAAAGTATGCGTTGACGCTATGCGCTAAAAAACCGCGAAAACTTTACGGCGTAGCCTCAAGCGCAAACTATCCAAAAAAAAATGTTGCCGCAAGCGTTAGCGTAAACAAAAAGTCTACGCTGCAAGTCTGCGTCGTAAAAGTTGCATCGCATACATACATCTCTGGTAATGAGTAGTACCAAATTTAAGTCATAAGTAGAGTAGACAACCGGAAACAGACATTGCCGTCGGCTGCAGCGTGGGTGAGGTGTACGTCGGAAGGCTTTCCTGCAATGCAGGATAAAGATAAGAAAAACAAAACAAACTTTTCAATAAAGTTTGAATGCATTTTTAAATTTGAGGTAAAACATGCTCAGAACGCACAATTTTTCAATTTTTTCTTGTGGAAGACCCCCCACCCACACCCCACTCAAAGTCGTTTGCAGCCAGCGCTTCCACTTTTGTGGTAATTACCACAATTGTGGAATTTTCATCATGCTTGTGGTAAAAATGTGGTAATGAAAAATTTGTGGTAAAAATGTGGTAATATGGAAATTTTGTGCGGAAATGTTGCCAAAATGTGGAAATTATAAATTTTGAACATTTGACATAAAATACTATCAATAAATAAGAGCATTTAAACTGTTGTCCTCCAAAATCGAACAGATATGTAAAAAACTACTTATAATAGCATGTGACTAGCATGTTCCGCTGTTTTCGGTTTGATTTTGGAATGGGTCCTGACTTTTGACTTTGAAGGTAGGGTGACCATGTGATCATATTCATAGTCAATATGTCTTTCAGATTCTAGCTGTGGTGTCAAGTACAGTACTTTGCAGTGGCGTAGCCAGGGGGGAGGTTACAACCCCCCCCCCTTTGGCACGCGTGTGACGTCACGATATTGAGAATGATGCTTTCAGTCTCTATGTCTCTAAAACAAAGTTTGCCTAATTTTAAACGAAACTGCATTAAAAGAGCGAGTTTTTCGAATGCTAAACATTCAAATATCTCAGCCAGGAATTAGCAACAAGAAAACATAGAGATTAGCTTTATTAACTTACCGAAAAATGCCCAACAAAACATGATCTTATTCTTTTGCTATGCCACCAGACAGCACCATTTTACAGGAATATTTATACCCACATTTTTGTTGAAAATACTCTCAGAATGCACCAAATTTAAAGTAATTTTTCAAAATTTTCTGGAGAGGCCCCCAGACCCCCCGCCGCTGGGTGTCGCCTTTGGTAAAGAGGCCGGCGGGCGTCAAAACCCCTCCTTTCAAAATTCCTGGCTTAGCTACTGGTACTTTGCTTTCTTAATTCGGACGTTCTGTTAATAAACTGAGTACGGTAGTTGTTTTAGGCCTTATCTTACACTATATAATATAGTGTAAATATAACCAAATAATAGCGTTGCCGGATAAGGAATTCTGTCATAATTTGAGAAAAGTTTAAAGCTGTTGAAAACAAAAACTTGCATTTTAGAAAAATTTTTAGTTCTGGGTAAAGATCAAAACCCTAACCTTATTCCTAAGTCTTACCTTAACCCTTACTAACTTTAATCCTAACTCTGACAACACCTGATAGTAACTATGGCAACAAGTGGGTTAAAATAGCCACTGTGTTAATGTAAAAGTAAGTTGAAATATAGTTAAGATCGGGTAAAAAATCACAGTAAAAAATGTGGTAATCTGACGACAAATGTGGTAATACAAGTGGTAATCTAGCTTTGTAAAAGTGGAAGCACTGTTTGCAGCCCCACTCCTCACAAACACCACCAGCCGCCACAGGGCTACGCTGTAAGTTTCTGACGACAAATGTAAGCTTAGCCTATAAAAGAGAAATAAAAGCAAGGATTATATTTGAACAATTTTGGTAAGGAGGTGATCTTTTTTAAATATAGACAAATAAAACCTAACAACCACATGGCATTTAATAAGTTACAACTTACAATAACATCAAAAGAAACTAAAGCGTACAAACGTTTTCACCCATAGCCTACTCATGTTAGCCCTTTTCAAGTAACCAACTGACTGTTCTAACATACACAGAAATCGAAAAAAAGGAAACACATAAGAATAAAACGGCAAGGTAGAGGAGAGGCAAAATCAAATGACGCTTTTGCGCAAGCAAAAAAAAAAGACGCACATAAATGACACAAAATTACGTGAAGACATTTTTGAAGGCAGAACATTTAGCCTACCGGTACTGATTTTATTGTCTATTGGAAATGTTTGTGTTTTTTTCTGATTGGTCAAAACGCCGTTCTTGTAACTTCTGCTTGGTCAAATGAATCATTTGTCTTACTAAAAAATTTTATGTTCAAGTGCCTATAGCCTACCAATTAGTGAATGGAATAACTCAGACAACTTCAACAAGCTGAACCTTCGATTTGTTAATCTCGGTGACCGTCACTGCGTCAAAGGTAGTCCATAAAACCTCAGTAATCGTGCGAAATTGCTGAAGATAAGCTTCCAAACAGATTTTCTCAGTCTAAAATAATAGTTCCCCTGCAACAAGACTTCAACAATCGGAAACTTCACTCTGTCAATCTCGGTGACCGGGCCGCGAAATTTTTTTCCCACGAGATTTCTGTCTCATTGATTTTAGTCACTTTAAAAGTAAGATTTTCCGAAAGTGTTTGAGAGATTGGTTGATTCAGATTGCGAAATAACTAGCCTATTTGCCAACAAAATTGTGCAATGATAATAAAATATAAGCTTTCCCTAACCCTACTTTTTTGAAAAGCTCTGGTGCACTGCAAAAATTAATTTAAAAAAAAAAAAAAGTTTGACTTCGACGGGCGTCGAACCCTCGTTCTCACGATTACTAGGCAGAGGATGATACCACTGAACCAACCGTGCCAACGAGAGAATGATGCATTCACACGGTTTTAATACAAACTTTTACCAAAATATGCAAATGAGACAGAAATCTCGTGGGAAAAAATATTTCGCGACCGGGCCTGCGTCAGTGATTTAAAGCCTCTACAAGTACGCGAAACTGCCAGGATTAAGCTCTGCAAGAAGCTTTCCCAGTCCGAGGATAAAGATTCAATCAATCAATCAAATTATATCTAAGCTACTCCCATTGGAGGTTTCATTAGTGAAAGTTTATTTTAAATGTTTAACAAGCTAAACTTGATCAACACACCCTCCTTCTTTGACAAACAATATGAACAGCTTGACAGACATCATTGCAGTTGAGCCCACAAGCAATTTACGTCATTCCGCTTTGCCGAGTGGTGCTCAGACAATTTTCTTTTTCACCTGTTGTGACAGTAGCGCTGCCACAGAGGAAAGTATTGTTTTCATTTGGATTGTGGGAATCTTTAACCTCGGACTGAAAAAGCTTCTTTGAGAGCTTAATCCTGACGGTTTCCTATACTTGTAGAAACACTGACGTTGATCCGGTCACCCAGTTTGACATAATGAAGTTTCCGTGTATTTCAGTTTAGTTTGTTCTTATTTCTGTCCATCACAACGAAAAACAATAACTTATATGCCAAACAGAGCAGAGGTGTAGAAAAAGGTAGATCATTCAATCAAGTTTATTTTCGGCATAGCTCCACATTCATTTTCAAAGTACACATCAGGAGATATAACAAATAGCTTTTTTTTTATATGGAAACTACACCATGGAGGCACCGAAAAAACCATGCGGTTATCTAAGTCAAGGTGCCCCCACATGGGATGTTTTACTGGATACAATATATAATTGGATTAATAGTAGGCTACAGAAAAAACAAACAAACACAAAGAAAAACAACAACAACAACAAAAAAGGAAAAAAAAAAAAAAAAAAAAAAAAAGTTATCAACAACAGTAGCCTAAAGCAACAATATAATCACAAAATGACACTTAAATGGGTCAGTAACTGGTAGCCTAGGACAGTTTATCAATGCCAATAATGTAAATAATGCCAAAAATCAGCTTTAGTAATTTGAAATGAGTTGTTTTTTTATATTCCTTTTTGAAAGAAGAAAACGACAACATTGTGATTTGCTTTGGGATATTATTCCACAAGGTTGCTCCAGCATATTTAATGCATTTTTTCCCAGAATTGGAATTTATTTGCTGAATATATATAGACTCTTTCTTAGCACTTCTGGTTGAATACTTGTGAATGTCTTTAGATTTTGTGAACATGTTTTCAAAATGATTTGGTAATATATTATGGTGGATTTTAAACATAAATTTTCCTAGTTCTAGTCGATGAATATCCTCTATCTTGAGTATATCAAACTCCTTATATTTGGGGGAAAGTTTTGTGTAGTAGTCACAGTTGGCTATACATCTCAGTGCATTGTTTTGCAAGGTGTTCAGAATTTTAAGATTGGAAGAGTCAGCTGTGCCCCAGCTTGTGATGCCATATTGGAGATGAGTATATATAAGAGCATAGTATAACATCATCAGTGTTTTTTCATCTACATAATGCTTAATCTTATACATAAGACCAATAGATTTTCGCAATTGTTTTGTCAGTTTTTCTATGTGATGCGTCCATTTCATTTTGTCATCAACTACAACACCTAAGCATTTTACATTGTCTGTGCAATCGATTTGGGTTCCATTGATAGATATTGCAAAGTTTTCATTTATATTATTTCCTCCTTTCTTAATTAGCATATACATAGTTTTACAATAATTCAAAGAAAGCTTGTTGTATCGAAGCCAATTATCAACTTGCAGAAGTTCTTGGTTAACATTACTTTGGAGATCATTTAGTGTATTTGCTGACATGGATAACAAGGTGTCATCTGCAAAGAGGGTGGTTTGAAAAGAAGAAGCCAATGGCATATCGTTTACGTACAGTAAAAATAGTAAAGGTCCAAGTATTGAGCCTTGTGAGACTCCGCATAATATATGTTCAAGGTTAGATATAGTATTGTTTATGCATGTATATTGTGAACGGTTATTTAGATAACTTCTTAATAAACATAAAGGAACCCCTCTGATACCATAACAGTTTTCAAGTTTTTTTAACAGTAGAGCATGATCCACGGTATCGAAGGCTTTTGACAAATCCAAGAATACACTACATGTATGAAGTCCCTTATCCTTATTGGATAATATATTACTACAGACATCAGAAACAGCAAGAGATGTAGAGAGGCCATTTCGGAAACCATATTGACACTCTGATAGTAAGTTGTATTTTTCTACATATTCATTGATACGTAATGAAATAATTTTTTCAACAATCATCGCATCAAGTTATAGCCTACCATAGCAGGAAAATCAGTTTGAAATATGGCACGATTGCAACACCTTAGTTGAACTGTTGTCTGTTAATTAGGCTATTCTATAGTCTCCATAAGGTGCCGCTGAATGGAGAATTGTTGAAATGTGTTGCTCAAGCGTACACCCTGAGAGTCAAACCAGCGCAGCTTGATCTTGCAATTTTTTTGTTCGTAAAGCCAGGAGTTTATCAATTGAGCTTACGGGGTCGATAGCCCACTAAATTGCATGGGAAATTGGAAAAGTTGTTAAAAGTAAACATTGGAATATAAAAATTTCAAGGTTCTGTGAGTTGTTGCGGGCATTGAGTCTTGTACATGAAACCTAGAAGAACGGGTGTCTCTTGTGAAGACCTTCATTTTTTATTTACTTTTCCATTACCATACAGAAATTTGCAGAAAATCATTCTGAAAAGAGAAAAGCAAATGACAACCATGTTTCGAAATTGTAGCAGTAGCAGCAACGGAAAAACTTCTGAAGTCGAAAGTGTTGGTGAAATAAAGTTGTGAATCGCTAACTTGCGAAGTGACAGGAAAGGAAATTATTTAGTAGCATCTGGCAACACCTACTTTCTGTCATTGCCTGTTCCGAGTGACTGGTGTGACCAGCGCTTCCACTTTTGTGGTAATTACCACAATTGTGGAATTTTCGTCATGCTTGTGGTAAAAATGTGGTAATGAAAAATTTGTGGTAATATGGAAATTTTGTGTGGAAATGTTGCCAAAATGTGGAAATTATAAATTTTGAAAATTTGGCATAAAATACTATCAATAAGTAAGAGCATTTAAACTGTTGTCTTCCGAAATCGAACAGATATGCAAAAAACTACTTATAATAGCATGTTCTGCTGTTTTCGGTTTGATTTTGGAATGCATCCTGACTTTTGACTTTGAACGTATAGGGTGACCATATTCATAGTCAAGATGTCTTTCAGATTCTAGCTGTGGTGTCAAGTACAGTATACTTTGCTTACTTATTTCGGACGTTTTAATAACTGTTAACAACTGGTAGGTTACTGTTAGGGATCGTAGAAGTAGGGGATTGCTCACTCAAAAAGAAGGTGGACAACTGGAGGGTCATAGTGTTATGACAAAATTTGGTGCAACTGCAGCTTGAGGTCTATTGCCATAGCCTATGTCGCATACCCAGGTGCAGCGTGTTTGACATGTCTACGAGTGTACAAAGTGTGTATTGCCAAAATAAATGTATGAAAATATGTGATATCATGCTTATGTAATGCTACACTAGTCATAATAATGTGCACAGCAATAGATTTCACGCTACAGTGGTAACAGTAGTTAACCTCACACTGCTGTAGCAAAGTTCTGTCGATGTTCTAGCATCCTAAACCTCACGCAAAATATAGCATTTCATTTGTTAAAAATGAATTTGCGTAAAAGCAAACAAAACTTTTTGCAGTTCTGCCAATTTTTAAATTTTGCAGTGACCCTCCAGCTGTCCATATCGCAAGAAAAATCAATAAAGCGAGTTGTCCCATTATGCCACTGTCCCTAGCTACTGTTAATAAACTGAGTAGTTGTTTTAGACTTTATTTTACACTATATACCTAGTGTAAATATAGCCAAATAATAGCGTTGCCAGATAAAGAATTTTCTCCTATTTTGAGAAAAGTTTAAAGCTGTTGAAAACAAAAACTTTCATTTTGGAATTTTTTTTTAGTTCTGTGTAAAGATCAAAACCCTAACCCTATTCCTAAGTCTAACCATTACCTTAACCCTTCCTAACTTTAATCCTAACTCTGGCAACACCTGATTGTAACCATGGCAACAAGTGGGTAAAAATAGCCACTTTGTTAATGTAAAAGTAAGTCGAAATACGGTTACAATCGGGAAGAAAATCAAAGTAAAAAATGTGGTAATCTGAGGACAAATGTGGTAATACAAGTGGTAATCTAGCTTTGTGAAAGTGGAAGCACTGGGTGTGACTTTTACGTTACCTGTAAGTTACAACCTGCGTTCATGGGTCACGTTTGTTGAACAGCTTTCAGGTAAATGAGCCACATAGTGTTTGATATATGCCACAATGAGTAAAATTTTATATATAATACCTTATATCAATTAATGTCAGGCATACTATCTTTTTGTTCTTATAGACCATGCTTTTAGTTTTATGCAATGAGGAGCCGTTTTAGCTTACAGTAACTGCATCTAGATCTTAGTGCAAGGCAGTAGCTTATGGACTTAACTCAACTAAGAATTTTTAAAGATCTCAAACTTGCACTCAGGTATGAAAGTTAAACTATTGGAATCTTGGTTTGCAGCTTTATACTTGATGTGTAGCTTTGTAATTAAGCTTTTATTTTTAAACCTCAATTTTTTATTTTTCAAAACTAACATCTTGAAATTAAAGGACGTATACAACATTGAAATTGAAAACCATATGTACAAAGTAAATATATCCCTCTACGTATTGTGATTTACTTACAAATGCTTCATCTATTCATAAAGATAGCCTACATCAAACACATGTATGACTTGGAAAAAAATCCATGTAGGTTACTGGGTCCCTAGGTCTGGTCATAGGATCCAAACAGCTTGAAAAAGTTATCATATTATTGTTTTAAAAAAGAGATAAAAGCCCTAATTTTACAAAGCTATTGATAATCGTAAATTGTATGATATGTTATGGAAATCTAACCACTGCTAATTTTTTTTGTAATTCTATCCTAAATATATGTTTGTTTTCTTTTTGGTGTGTATTTTGAAGCACGGGAACAATGAAACATTGTATTTTTCTGTTACATTTTGTTGTTATGTCTGAAATAACAAAATTATCATTTCTGTAGGTGGCAATTAAACCATATGGTCATTTTGTTGTCTGCCTGTCAGTATGGGAACTTGTGCCTCTTTTGCAGTGTATATACAACTTGCATATTTCGAACATGTAGGCTATCGTACTGTTTCTGATGCATAAACCATTGATTGATTAAAGCTCATACCATCACTGTAAAACTTAGTTTCAAACTGTATTATTAAAGACTGCCACCATTCTAGTGTCATATGGCATTATTGATTTTTCATTTCAATTAAAGCTAGTTACAGTTGATTAAGAACAGTAGGCTATGCTTTTTTCATTGGACCTAATTATGTGTGGAGTCTATGTAGTCAAGGATTTTTCTATAAAGTTGTTGTGAAATTTTCTATCAATACTGTTGCTAAATTGAAGAGTGATTGTTAAACTTAAATTTGTTTTAAAACATTATAAATAGCTTTAATCCAGGGTCTGCTACTATTCGGTGAGTCTGGTTCGGTGAGTCCGATTCGGTGAGTCTGATTTGGTGAGTTCCTAACCCCTAAACCCAAACCCTAAAACGGCAATAATAATTAGGCTACGGTACCCGATAATTAAAAAAAAAAAATGAAAAAATCCCCCGTTAAGGGATCGGACTCACCGAATCGGACTCAGCGAAACAGGCCATTTCGTTTAATCCACTTATCTAAACATTAAAGTCACATAAATCACCATTTTGTACACTTAGGCAAGTTCAGTTCAGTTTATTGTTTTGCTGGCGATAAACAAACAAAAAGTGCATACAAATTGAGTGTTTATCGGCACAACAGGATGGCAACGAAAGACCAGTAAAGTCATCTATGTCAGCTGCCACCCTAGCCTGTTGCAGGTAACACAGTAATAAAAAAACAAACAAACAAAAAACAAATAATCACACTAAAACAAAAAACGGAAATATGAACACCAATACAGAAAAACAACAAAAAAACAACGAAATATCAACATTACAGCAAATATGAATTTTTTACCATATTGACCAAGAAAACACTTGTACTTAGCTATAAAAACATTATATATATGTATTATTTTTGATTTATTTTTAAGATTCTATTTGAATAAGACCTTCTGATGATCCGTTAGGTGAAACAATTTGTAAAGGCTTCAGATAGTAATAACTATATTTGATGTATTATTTTTCAGTTCATTAGAAATGTCACTCCATAACTTCACACCAGGCAAGCCAAGTCAATGAGAAATGTTTTTGTTCAGGGTCCGAGTGTTGCTGTCATTGCATTATTTACCGCTTTGTTTATGTACATATTGTTTTATTACACAGGTCGCATAGATTTATTCTACCAGAATAAGTTGTGTTTGAACATAGTTTGGCATCAAAGCAGCATTACAAAAAGTGCTATTATAATTTTAGTATACACAACAATGCCACCAAATTATTACATGCTAAGGAGTGTGAAAATATCTTGACAAGAGTATCTTTCTAAGTTAACAAATACGATTTCCAGACGTCCTTGAAAAAGTGGTTTTAAATTTGTACATGGACTATATCTTTGTAGCCCAAGTATTTTGAATTTTTTGCAGTTTCTGACTTTTTAAGTCACCCCATTATATACATTTTTGTCATTTTATGTCTACATGAAATTGCATTTTTTATCTCTTTGCATTCGCATGTGTGTGCACAGTCTGTTCCGCTGATTGGAGTAGGGGTCTTCTTTTTCCCTATCTCAGTTTCACTTTTAAGTTTTAACCATACTCTCTTTGAAGCCATCTATTGGATCGTATTCCTCTTTATCACTTTCTTTTAATATCTTGTTGTGATTTTGTGTGCCCTACTTTCAAACAAAGATTCTCTATGTCAACCATTTTTAACGTTTACTCAATGGTTTTTGGTTAGGCAATGTGGAACTGTTTATAAAACCCTGTTGGCTGGGCCTCTGTGGTGTGAGGTCTTCATCATCATCATAATCCATCGTCGGTTTGTTCTCCACTAGTGGGGGTGGCCGATTGTTTTCGCGCAGCAATTGTTTTAATCCCTTTTCTCCATTTCACCCTGTTCCTTGCATCTTCCTCCTTCAGTTCAGTCCGACTTTTTAAAATTCATTCTTCACTTGTTGTTTCCACGTTCTTCTTGGACGACTGCGTTTCCTCTTCCCATCCACCTTTAGATCTAGTGCCTTTCTAAGAAAACTTCCTTCCTCCCTCCTTATCACATGTCCATACCATCTTACTCCATTTGGTTGCCAGTTGGTCTATGGTCTCTCTCATCTCTAGTCTTCCTTTTTATCAACTGGGTGGTACTTTTTCATCACTCCATGCAGTAGGCTATGCAATCACATGTCAACTGTGTGCTGGTTTTTTTTTTCGCTGAGACTTTTCGGTCATTTGTCCGAAATGATTTGAAAAAATTCGGTCATTTTTTATTTTTTTGGTCATATATAGTCAATTGACTATATATTTTTTCGGACATTTTGACCGAATTGACTATATTTTTTTCGGACATTTTGCTAAAAAATCGGTCAATGACCGATAAATGACCGAAAAAAAAAACCCAGACTGTGTGCACTTTATCATCCTGCTCTTAACCTTCTTTCAACTTCTTCATTCATATTTCAGTTGCCAGCACACAGTTTGTTTTTGAATAATATCTTAAACGTTCTTTTCCAATAATTTATATATAGCTTTTGCCTTTTTAATCAAAATTGTGATAGTACTGTATTACCATATACTCTGGGCTTTTAGCTGTAGTACGGTACTTTATACACAAACGCTGTTGTTGGTTATGATGTGGGATGTATTATGTAGTTTTCTTACTGTTGTATAACCAGTTAGCCACTGTGTTATTTAAGTACCGTATTGATAATTTTGGAGCAAAAAAGTTTAATTTTGTTTGAAGGATGTGATTTGAATATATTCGATTCAGCAATTTACCCAAATGCACCAGTCAGGGATTGCTTTGAAACAATTCCTGGGTATATAATTGCATTTTTGAGAGTCTTTCTGAGAACAGTAAGAGTATAATAATGATAGCCATCTCATATATCAATACAGAGCAATATATAAAGTATTTGACAGGGAATTAAACCTTATCCCAAAGCAAATTTAACAATGAAAACAATAGAGCAGGCTAAAACAATCAGGCTGTTGTGACAATCAAAAACAATAGGGCAATTTAAATTAGGAACACAGATTAGCTACAAAACTATAATCTGGGAGGATCTATATTATTTCAACTGACAATTCTTCATATATTGTGACAACAATAGAGTGATTATTTTCATCAACAATGAAAACTAGTAACCAAAACTGTTCGCACCACCGGACTTTTCACACCTTTTATTTAGGTGATAGAAATTTACAGATTGACATTAGTTCTATGCAACTAGTCGACTTATTTGATTAAATACAATGGGATTAACTGGTGTTTTTCTTTAGGACCACGTGCTTTGGTTTGAGATTTGTCCAGTATGCGATTAGCTAATTTTGTTGATATAGCTTTGATTGCTTTTTTAAAAACATTGAAAATTACTCAACAGATTATCTTCAAAATCAAGTTTTTTTATATTATATATATAGTACACTTTGCTTGGTTATTAAAAGAAAGTGACAAGTTCGGCAACTGTTGCATGTTTTTTACTTGAAGTTACCTGCATAAGATTGTATTGTTTGTTTTTAATGCTACATTTTTATTTGATATTAATTTATGCTGAAATAGAAGGGGAGATAGTGCAGCTCCAGTTTGTACGATTACCGAGGAAGCTTTTATAAGCTACTAAACTGCAGAACTGCTTCAATTATATAAAGTCTTAAGACTTTTTAAAATTAACATTGTTAAAATTAACTTGAAAAAGAATAGACCACATCACTTTACTCTCGCTTTTCCCTTTGCCAAAGCTTTAAATTAAATATCGCATTATATCATTGTGTTTCCACATCCCAGCATGAATGGTAATGATACAGCATGTGTGGCTCACTGGCTCTTGTGTGTTTCTATACTGTGAAGTGTAAAACCATTCAATACTTCCTTGCGGTTCATTCTCTTGCAAGTTGCAATGTCTTGTAACTTACTACCGCTCAAGTATGAACAGCTGCATGCAATTCACTTCAAACGGAAATTGATTAGCCGAGAATCAGAAGATCAATTGCGGAAATGCACATTCCATAGAGCCAATGGCAAAATTTTTGATCAGTAGTAGAAAACAAATTTTATTTGATATACCGTAATAATTTCGAAAATATTTTTGTTTTGAAATCCTAAGTAGCAACGCTTGGTAGCCTATAGGAAGTTCAATAGTTAATTATTTAATTTCCAAATAACATTGAGAGGAAATTTCGTATCAAATCAACAACTTCCCGTCCACTGTAAACAACAATTCGACTTCGTTATATCTTTACTTGGTTTACTTTGTAATTCAAAACGTGATCAACTCACACGATAGAGTGGAGTTTGACGCTATTGTATTTCCTTTGTTGCTTGTAGAGCCACGGAAACAACCAATAACGTGGCACCGCATGTTCCGCAAGGATACGCTCATTAGTTTTATAAAGACGAAATAAACAGGTTTGACTTGCCCGTGCGTAAATTGCACGCTACCTAGCCGACTGGAAATATTGGTTTATATTTGTTTCATTGCCACGTTACAGTTGGCTACCAAGTTCCTTACATTTTAGAGTATGACGTAGTTTTATTACGAATGAAAGGTGAAAGCTATCATTGTTGTACTACGCTGCGCCTTTTGTAAATGAAATCTAATTTTAGTAGCAATTTAAAACGCTCAACTTAACCGTATTTCCCCGCTCTTTGGATAATAGGCATAAGGCAATGCCATGCCTAAAAGTAGTCATGTAGATTAGCTTTCTTGCCTTCCCGTCCTCTTATCCTAATCTTCAACCGCCGGACGTAAGCTTGGATGGGACAAAAAGTAAACTACGCGGTGGTGATCGTTCACTTAGTGATATGTGGACACTGAGATGACTTGCTTTTCTACTTAAAGTATCTTCTTATTGGTGCTGTTCTAGCTATTTTCACCACCAGCCAACAGCTTAGGTACAGAAATACTGCAGATTTCATTCATCGATTGAATCTTTTTTCTGGACTGGAACAGCTTCTTTGAGAGCTTAATCCTGGCAGTTTCGCATACTTGTAGAGGCTTTGAACCACTGACGCAGGCCCGGTCGCGAAATTTTTTTTCCCACGAGATTTCTGTCTCATTGATTGTAGTCACTCTAAAAGTAAGATTTTCCGAAAGTGTTTTGAGAGATTGGTTGATTCAGATTGCGAAATAACTATTTGCCAATGAAATTTTGCAATGATAATAAAATATAAGCTTTCCCTAACCCTACTTTTTTGAAAAGCTCTTGTGCACCGCAAAAATTATTTAAAAAAAAAAAAAAAATTTGACTTCGACGGGCGTCGAATCCTCGTTCTCACGATCACTAGACAAGGATGAAACCACTGAACCAACCTTGCCAACGAGAAAACGCTGAATTCACACGGTTTTAATCCAAACTTTTACCAAAATATGCAAATGAGACAAAATCTCGTGGGAAAAAATATTTCGCGGCCCGGTCACCGAGATTGACAGAGTGAAGTTTTCCATTTGTTGAAGTGTTGTCGGGGAATTATTCCATTCATTAGATGCCGCTGAATGGAGAGCAGTCATTAGAGTGCGTTGCTCAAGCGCTCACCCCGATAGTCAAATCAGCGCCACTTGATCTTGAAGTTTCTTCGTTCATGAATTTCAACGAAACGCCGAATTAATTAGTTTCATCTGTGGCTTTCAATCTTTTTTTTGATTGCGTATCACTTGGGTATTGTAAAGCAGAAATGAATCAAGAATAATTCTTGTTCGAACCAGAACCAGTTAATCGTGCTAGGCGATGTTCAACTCAGTGAAATACGGTATTATTAAAATGTCATGTTTTACTTCGTTTTAAGTCGCATGAAGTGAGCTGTTAAACTTTTTTTTTCTGGTCTATGAAATGTGTTTTCCGTACGGTAATATTGCATGTTACATGCATTGATTGAAACTGTGGAATTTTACACTTTCCTGTGTGTTTTTTATTCAGATTTATCATCAGCTTATCTCTCGGCTTGATCGTCGGGTACCATATTTCTCCGCACTTAAAATCGCCATTTTCTAAACCACTATGCATACAAAGCACTTGGTTGTTTCCCAAATGGAGCTTGCAGCTGCGCCCCCATCCACAAGAGAGCCGAGCATCTCCACAAGAAACCATTTACATTGGTAAATCATAGTTGTGTTCCTTTATATCGTCTACAGGTCGACTTATGCCGTTATGTTGTGTTTCATCTTCTTGTTTTCATTGGATTTGCAAGCAAAGTATTTCTTGGTATCGGTAGACATTTCAAAGAGAATGCATAGATAGACGCTTTCAATTTATTGTTTTGAAAATTTTCAGCTTGTTCCGCTTACAACTCACGTCTTGTTCAGGTATGATGTCCATGAAGAACAAGATGGACACTCGCGTTGAAGCAGCTATCAATACCTGGGCCAAGCACCCGAGCGTGAAAGTTGAGATATTTGCCAATAACAACGGGACACGCGACAAAGAGGGACGATTCGTGGATTCCTACTTAAAGAATGGAATCAGAGTTATCCAGCTAGCTGGAGTTACTGACGTTGCGTATCCTCCTCAAAAGAAGTGCTTTTCAATGATTAAATTTATGCACGACATGTATTTGGACAAGTAGGAAGTTTGTAGAAAGAATAAATCTTACAGAAATTAATTTGATTTGCTTATAAAAGCGTTTTTGTTTATTTCAACCAAACTCCCAATTAATTTGTTTGGTCTGTGGCTTTCATTTAATTGCGTACCACTTGACTTGGGTATTCTACACTCTACAGTCTATACGACCACTGCGTACTATTTCATGATTGTTTATTGAAGTTCACGGCTTTGTTTGATCCAGCTATGGTTTACAAGGGAGGTTGTGATCAATTTTATAGCCATATCTTGTGTCATTGCCAGTGGTACCGCGCTCATAAACGACGTTCGGCACATCTGCTTTTAAACTACGGATGAAGCTTGTCCACCTGCAAATCATTTTTTTACATTGATACAACGTCTGCAGATGTTCAATCAACTTAAAAAGACTGATTTGCGAGGCAAGTTTGTCCACCGCCGCCATATGGCCAATATCTAGTGGTCATGGTATTTTGCTTTGTGATAAACAGAAACTCGATCACAATAATAGCAATCTTTTTAAACTTATGGTGAAACGTAAAGCATCCAACAATTCATATTGTTACCCAAATGCCAGAACGGGTTTGTTTTTATAAACCGCTGATGGCTCGTTGAATGTAATTTTAGAAAAAACAAGCTTCCTACTAAGTTATGTAGGCTATTGAAGTTGGTGCCGATGTCTCTCACTGTTCTGCTGCCTCGGTGTTATTGAGGATAAAAAGGTATACAAGGATCCTTTATTTAGGATACAATCGAACGATAAACCCCAATAAGTAAACAAAGTCAGTATAACATGGTAAAGTAAACGTTTTAAACCTAGTTTTTATTTGCAATACGAACTTTAGACAGTAGTGTTTTCCCATTGGTCAGTAAAAAATGACACGTGACTATTGTTCAGATATGATTGGTTCGTTCGTCTCGACGATGATGCCTATCTTGACATTGACAAGCTGCGTGTTGTATTGAGCAACATTAATTCGTCGAAGCCTTTATACATCGGGAACGTGGGGAAGGGGAAAGACAAAAATGATTTTGTTCAAGCAGGCGAAAATTACTGCATGGTAAGAGCATGAACTGTGTCATTTGCTGGGACAATTTTTTACGCTTGGGTGGGTAATGTGTAGGTGTAAGATGATGGAACATTACAGGCTTGTTGATTTTAGCGAAACATTATTCATGCATTTGGGCAGACGACCGAGGAAAGAATGAAGTGGCCGCCTGTTTTTTTTTTCGCTGAGACTTTTCGGTCATTTGTCCGAAATGACTTGAAAAAATTCTGTCATTTTTTATTTATTTCGGTCATTTTTTCTGATGAAAATATTTCCTTTCAAGTAGCTGATACAAACCAAAATTTGCACTTCCTGACTAGCTATAACACTAAGTTTCGCTGAGAAACGTTGTCGTGTTTTATCTGAGAAAAGTTAGAACAGACAAACGTTTCTTCCACGTTCATCAGCGAAACTCAACCTTGCAACACTTTTTTCGGATATTTTGACCGAATTGACTATATATTTTTTCGGACGTTTTGACCGAATTGACTATATATTTTTTTCGGACATTTTGCTAAAAAATTGGTCAATGACCGAAAAAAAAACAGGACTGGCCGCATCTGCTTTGTCATCTGGGCCTCATCGCTGCCGCGCGCATTCCGACCACATTTTTTCAAAGTCCTCTTTTTCGGCAAATTGTCTTTTCTCCTTAACAGAGAGATGTCAATGAACCGCTACAGCCAATGTCTAGGTCCCACGATACTACGATAAAGATTTACTTGAGCTTTGCACTTAATGGGACTGAAAAGCGCATCTGGTTTTATCTTGGTGAATCTATCATGGTGACGTTGAGAATGTTTTGAGGTTCTATTACCCAATAAAAAGAAATAAAGGTAAAAATATACATGTTTGTTGCTTCAGACACAAGAACCGTGCGTTAACTTACAAATACAGTAGGCTAGGTGTGTGTGAGTTGGTCGTTTCTCCCCGAGTTATGCTCCTCAAACCAAACCCAAATATAACACTAAAATCAGTTCAGTTCAGTTGTTTTTATTTCTGACCATCATATCAAAACAATACACGTCAACATAGCAAAGGTCGAGAAAAAGGTAGAAGCGACAAAACGCGAACGTTAAAAACGTGAAAATTGTGATCGTTGTAATTATTTGGCTATGCCGTGACGTAACTTCAACTTTATTGAATTTGTTCCCCAATTATTATTTTTTATAAATGTGTTCCTAAGTTGAAGGAAATGTTGAAAAACATTGCAATAGACGAAAACACAAGACTTTATACGCTAGAGAGGTGAACCGCGAAAATCGCAACAACTTTCGTAATATGTGTAACCCTTTTAAAAATCTAAACGTTAGCCAGCAGCTTCTATAATTTCGGCCGCGAGATATTATTTTTCAAACTCTGTTTACTTGAAAGGTTGTGGTACATTGCCATGCTTGCTTGCTATGTATCTTATTAAAGCAATGCAAACAAAGACGTTGTCAGAAATTGTTTTAACCCGGTTGCGTTGAATTTGTGTTGGCCAGTATTATTTCTAGTCTTTGCCAAACCACTTTCAACCGTGTATTGACTTCATTAGTCATTAAACTCGTTTTATGAAGGAATTCATCACAAAAAGGTATGATAAACAGTAAACACTCTTGAACAGCGGTTACAGTTTCAATCTAGCAAACAGTGCGCTGTGTGCATAGCCACACAGCAAAATCTGCCATTTTTACATCGATTTAACGTCGTTGAATCAATGTAAAAGTGACCGATTTTGCTGCCTGGGAAGTGACCTTCTTTTTGAATTCTTGGAACGGTAAATTAAACACTCGTATGAGAAGTTCGTCGGATATGAATAGCGAAAGATCTTTTGTATAAAACCATTTTAAGTTGACGCTTATTTACTGTTGCGTTTGGTTAAGGAATGTTTGGCAATGAAACAAAACAAGTGTTTGTCTGCAGATACTCTCATTGACTTCATCAGCAATTGCAATATTAATAACATAAAAATCAGAAGAACTTAAGAAATTTTAAAATGGAATGCTCGTTAAATCCACGTTCAAATCCTAAAGTTAAGTTCACGACATTTTGGCGTCGTTACTTTAGCGCAAGCCAGATTGCCTTGCTTTGGTGTATGACCAATTTACATTCATAAACAGACATAACTCAGCAACAACACTACATTTAACATCATAAAAACAATAAGCTAACGTTTTCTGAGTTACGTCTGTTTATGGTTTAAAAAAGTTACCTCTCTACCCAAAATGAATTTACATTCAGGCCAACTACTTTTAGCAAAATGTATTTTATAGATTGAGTTTCGCATTTAGCATGATTGGAACTTATTTCAGGAGCGAAGATAAAACCTTCTGTTTCAGCCTGATGCTGCGGGTTGGGTCATGGCTAGCCATGTGCAATGACCCCGCTTTGAGTAAAATGTATTTTATCGAGTGCGGGATGGTTGCGACAACACGGCATACTTCAGCACACTTAACTTGCATGGTTAATAGTAACCAGCCCTCCCACTCCGCATAAAATCATAAAATTTTGCTTGATTTAAAAAAATCATAAAATAGCATAAAATTTAGTTGTGATGGAGAACTGAGCATGTAAAAATCAAAAATTTGGTACTAAGCTAAACAATTTGACCATATTGAAATAATGTAAAGTATAACAAGCTTTCAGTATTTTATGTTTTCTACTTCCACTCAAAAGCTGTATGTTTGCTTTGACGTGATGACTTGCATTGACTGTTTTTCTGTAATCGCTGCTTATGCTTTAAGACAGGGGTCACCAACCTTTTTTGCATACGGGCCACTTTGGCACTAAGGAGAGCTGTGGCGGGCCGCACTAATAAAATGTTAAGTAGGTTGACTCTTATGCTAGAAAAGAACGCATTTCGTACCCAGTATCCAACGTTACATGTTGTTCATATTTATGTTAGAATACCGCAGCAACAAAATTAATCGAACAACGCTACTGCCAGGCCAAGCTCCTTTTACAACACTTTTGACTTTTTTAACAATGCCTAATAAACGAGGCCACTTGTTTTGCGCACTTATAGCGAGGCGAGCGGTTTCATCAGAATACTCATCGCCAAGCAAGAGTGGCGTGGTCACTTCGCTTCACAAAAGATATCTTGCAATTAACAGTTTCAGTAAACAAGGAAACGTTTGACACATTGCAATACAGGCAACAATAGTGACCTGCAAACATAGGCCTATCAGCGAAAAATAGGCTCCAATAACAGGGAAAAAGAAACCAGGCACCATGAAACAAACGCTTGTGGAAATCACCGAAAAATCGTAATTCTATCGTAGCCTAATTCATGAACAGTCTTCCCTCTAAAGAAGCAATGAGTTGGTTTTTCATCCTTTTTGTGAGAGTCTATAAAACCGTCTTTCTTTTATTATACACAACTGTCACTTGCGGTGCTTATTAGCGTGGCAAGAATTTGTTGATTAACAACATTTTGCAGTACTTGCTTCGGCAGTACATACACTAAAATTGAAACGATACAGAGAAAATTAGCATGACTCCTGCGCAAGGATGACACGCAAAATCGTGAAGCGTTCCATATTTCTTTTTAAAAAAAAAACATTTTGCAGTACTAAGCTAAATATTTTCATAATAGGCTACAATCAGAAAAAGTCTTTAAATTTATATATAATATTTTGCCAATTTATTATAAATTGAGTTGGCACACCGACCTATTTTGCCAACACAAACTTGCATAAAGGAACACTGCTCGTGAAACCCAATAATGGTGAAACGCACACTAGTGTTTACATGACATTTGCAAACTTAAAATAAGTAACCCTATGCTCACAGACAATTTCGAAATTCGAAAACAGACGTTTTAATCAACCACTGGAACAGTGTGGCTGGACATCGCATTGGAATAACTTTAAACACTCCCCCCCTAGAACTATAATCTGATTGGTCGGCTTGTGGAATCGTATGCAAAGCGAAAATATGCTCCCCGAAAAGTTTTTTTGTTTGTTTGTTTATCTTTATCCTGCATTGCGGGAAAGCGGACTTGAGCGCTATGCATCGGTGTACGCCTTCCGACATACACCTGACCCACGCTGCAGCCGACTGCAATGTCTGTTTCCGGTTGTCTACTTTACTTATGACTTAAATTTGGTATTACCCATTACTCGAAATCGATCACTAGGTAGAGGCAATTATCGTTAAGTTTCTTGCCCAGAGAAACAACAGCAAGTGCGGGTGGCTGGAGTCGAACATGCAGGCTCTCGACTGCGAGCCCAACGCGCTAACCACTCGGCCACGGCTGCCACTATTTTTTGCCTTCGTGCTTTTTAACTCCTCAAGAAAAGTATATTTTGGTTATACTTGTACGCTGATACCTTCCGCGGGCCGCAGCGATACAGCGTGGCGGGCCGCCATTTGGTGACCCCTGCTTTAAGATATACTGTAAAAGGAAAAACTTTAAAAAAATTAAACATAGCAAAACATCGAGCTCTGATGTAAAATCATAAAAAAGCATAAAATTTTGATGAAAAATCATAAAAAAAATCATAAAATTGTTTACTTTTTGGCATAAAATCATAAAAATAGGAAAATCTTGAGTGGAACCCCTGAGTACCGCAGCAACATGGAGCTTATTTGCAAGACACTAACTCGCCGCTATGCTTTTATCATCATCATGCAAATGAGGTTTTGTTACCATTGGTGGGGTTGGCTAATTCCTTCTTTGCAGCAATTGTTTTCACTTAGTATTCTTCATCTCATTCTGTCCATCGCATTTTTTTCCTTCTGTCCGACTTTGTCTGCCTCATTCTTCACCTGTTCCTTTTGGACTTTTTCTTTCTCGCTCTTTTTACTTTTATTAAATTTTATCTATTAGTATTCAATTTTACTAAAAGATGAAGGAGGAAATGTGTTATTATATAAGCAATAGCAGATGCTTAGCCTTTCGCAGGAAGGTTTCATGTTGTTACGTAATTTTTAAACCTACTTGTGACATGTGGTGTTTACCTCATGCCACCTGCTGGGCTGCATTTGCCATTAATCATTTACTCAATGTAATTAATTTCATATCCAGTTGGGTGAATGGACTTATTTCTTGATGTCTTTCGATATATATAATTTGTTTAAACAAGCGCATAACATTTATCTTTAAAACGCCAGTAGATGCTCTGCAAGTGCTCAGAAAGCCACCACTTGTTAATTACGACGTAATATGACACACACATGCAGGTCTCGAAATTCGTTTTTGTTGACGGCGGACAAACGTGTCCGGTCTGAGCAGCTATCTCGGCGGACAAATTAAGTCTCACGGCGGACACACGAGTTTAAACGTCGATCGTCATATTTAATCACTTTATCTTGATAATTCTTCGCCATTTGAGAACTATAACTACGGTTTAGAAGGTTTTTTAAAATTACAGCGAAGTCACTCTGAAAGGCTTTCATCAGACCAACGACGTGCGCTTGAAGCTCTAGTCAAAGCGCCGTGTAGAGCTCTGCTTACACCGCATAACTGATTAATTTCCACCGAACGAGGTCGTGTGGCTTCTTGCGTCACAATGCTCTGGGCACGAGTCGGAAAACTTCTACACTAACGCTATTATATTCTGCTGTGCAAAGTTTCACTTGGCTTTTTTCTTTACGGTACGTTTATTTTTGCGTGTCATGTGAGCGAAAGTGAATTTTTCTTGAGCCTTTTCTTTTTCACTGTATAATACCAAAACTTAACAAATTTTGCTGCATCTTGCTGTTATAGCCTACTCGTATTTATAACCTAATTTTTTAACCAACCTTGCCTTATCAATATTACTGGGGGATCAAAGCCAGACATTGTGACGTAAGACTTAAACTAAGTTGCGCGTGATACTGATTAGTGTAGAAGTACTGCTATTCCCATAGATTCTTAGCGAAGAATTCACCTTTGTTACGCTGATTCAATGTCATCAATCGTTGAAGCAACGTAAAAATCGAAAGTTACAGTATTTACATTTTCTAGATGTGCGTTAGAATGCACGAGAAATTATATTTTCGCAACAATTGTTCGTGCTATGCAATGACGATTTGTATCGCTAGTTCCTGTGTTATTTCTCGGCGGACAAATATGACCGATCTAGATGGTACTTCCCGCGGACATCGCATGCTGTGACGGCGGACATGTCCGCCGTGTCCGCCGTGAATTTCGAGGCCTGCACATGGTATTATGACGTATTACGACATGTATATATTTTTTCATTTCAGGGGGGGCCGGGGATGATCTTTTCGAAAGCACTCCTTCGAAAACTCGCCCCCAAGTTGAAGCATTGCTTGGGGCACTTGATGACCGAACACGAAGATATCGAGCTAGGCCGTTGTGTGACCATCGCCACTGGAGAGCAGTGCTCCTGGTCGTGGCAGTTTGGGAGGATGTTTGTTCAGAAATATCATGAACGGGTGATGGTGCGCAACATCAAAGAAGTGACCCAAACTGAGCTAGGTTAGTGGGCGAAAAAATAATCTGTTTGAATACGTATGATGTCGGAATGGCCGGTTTCGGAGAATTCGATTCGGGGAAATCCCAATTCGGAGACAGCCTTTTTTTCTGAGAAAACCGATTCGGTGATTTCTTAAATCCAGCGACGATTTCTGTTATTTAGAAAATTCGTAGGAATCGTTTGGGTAAGCACTAAGCAGTTTTTGTGTTTACCTTTCAATACCCATGCAAACGAGAAAGTTATTGTTTTAAGCCTGGTCTACACTACAAGCCCGAAAAGCGCAAACGCCTGCCTTGTCAAGCCTCGACTGACTAAAACTGTCTACGCTGGCAATTATGATCTTGCGACCGTGTGCATTCAAGCGCTAACAACGTCACTTTCTGCTTGGTTAAGTCAACTGGCTGGAAATTCGCCTTCAATTGATTTATACTTATCAATCAAACGCATCCATCGCTGTACTGACACAGTGTAATAGGTCAACTGAAAATAATCTAGAATAGTATTGTAGACCTAGAGCTATCCTTTAACTTGTACAGTTGAACACTGCAATCATGCAAGGCTAGCAGGTAGGCCAACCCAAGTTTGACCAAAAGCCTGGTGAAGTGCTACCTGAACCTGACCAACAGCTAAAGATAGTTTGAATCCGTCGAAGAGGTAGGACCACCATACTAGCTGGAAGGCCAACTTTAATCATACCAAAAGCCTAGTGAAGTGCCACCTTAACCAAACTAACAGCTAAGTAGGCCAACGTAAGACTTTTTTAAATCTAACCTTTTAATTTTTATCTACACACACCAACTAACCTATTAACTGAAGCAGAGTACCATCATTCCAGAAAACTGAAACTGCCTTTCCACCGAAGTCCCACAAAATGCCAAGACCTGAGCTCAAACTAAATTTTGAGCCAGAACCTTGGTCAAGCGAATCTCTCCAGAGCATAAAAAAAGCTTGCGATGACCAGACATTTTCAGGCCGACTTCGGCGCTGGTGCCGAGAGAAGCTTTGTCTTAAATAAACAAAGAATGCGCCACGCTCAGCTCAAAATATTATGTAGTGTAGACCAGGCAAATTAGCTGACATCTTGCGTGTATAGGCTATAAGACTTTTTTCCGGAGACTTTATTTAATTGACCTCTATTATAAGCTAATTTGATTGAATAAACAAATGCTGCTGTGAGATTTTAGAAATCTCGAATGGTTTTGTCCGAAAAGGCTGAATCTGGATTTCTCTGAATCGGATTCTCCAAATAGTAGCAGACTGGTATGATGTGGCCCATGACCGCCTAATGTGAACCATTTGGCGTTGTTTTCTTCCTTCAGGTCGCCGTTTACAAATTGGTGTGTTTTTGTTTATTTCTGTATGATGAATTTCTACAGCAAAACAATTCGATCTATTTATTGAAGTCACATGTCTTTGGCAATGACAGGCTAGACAAAATTTTGACCTCCTGAATTTTCAGTTTAAGCGTGAATCTTTTGTATATTTGTTAGTATCTGCCACATGCATGGGTGTAAGCACTTGACGACGTCGAAACTGAGTAGTGGTGAGATAATTTTACAACCATTATTTATAAAAAAAACTTTAAATGTTACCAGTGGGTGTGGGGAGAAGGTCGTCTGATTAACCTTGTTCAGCGATGCCTAAAAGTTGCATTTTGTAGATGAGGGAGTCAGTTTTCATTGCAACAAAGACTCGGAATACCAATACAATCTCCATGCCTTGAAGCTAAAGCAGAAGATAGCTGACCTCATGGCTAGAGTTACTCGACTGGAACGAGAAATCCAAAAGAATTTTAAGCCGGGCGAAAGCTGGCTTAATATGGTAGGTGACTGTGAAATCTTTATTTTTTCCTTTTTGATCATCTCTTCATGTTTAACCCTAGGAAAATTACGATTTTGTTCTATGTAAAAAAATAAATCGTTTTATTGTCCGTTAAATGTGACTCCGCTTAGTGAGATTTTGAAAAAGAGTTTTACCTTCAAAAATTGACTTCGAAGTGTTGTGGTATATGATTTATTTAAGGTTTACCATCCTGTTTGCTCTCAGTAATCTCTTGGCCTTGTTTCCAATTGCTTGAATTGGTCTTTTTTTTCTAAGCATGTAGGGTTGACATTTCGAAAAGTAGCTTTCTATGGAAAGCACACATACGTATTTTCATGGCATTTTCATTTATTTTTGTATAGTTTAAAAAATAATGTTATGTTTAGCATAAATTATTGTTTCTCATTTTTAAACAATTTCTTATATCTTGTAATAACTGTGCAATGTGCATTCAATAAAGCTTTATTATTCGTTCAATATCGTAAAGTTTTGAGGAGAGAGAAAAATAGCTTTCCGATTTGGAATTAGCTCCTAAAATTTATTTTTTTGTTCGACATTGATTGGGTAGTGTTGCCATCTGGTATCAGAGTGGATAAAATATTTTTTTAAAGGATACTAATCCCAAAACCATGCAATGGAACGCGATTGTGGCCTCACAGAGTTACAAGGCCAACGAAAGAGAAACTGCCATGGATAAGCACTTCACTCTGACGCAGACGCTGCATGATACGATGGAAAAATTAACCCAGCATCTTTATTTTGAACCCTACGTTGGCAACATACATAGTTTCACCATAGCAACCAGCTATTATCTTTTGAATCCTCTTCTTTCGTTTGATATTGTGTCTTGGGTCGTTGGTCCTCATGCAATCAAGCAAAGCCGGATGGTGTATCAGAGAAAATCATTTGTCAAAAATATCAACTTTCTCCGCGAACCTTATAACATAAACATCGATGCTGTAAGGAGGAAAACTTACCATAGGCCACTCATCAATTTCATTGTCACGTTTAAAGGGGAAAATGATAACTTTGAACCTTTTTTGAAATATTTTGAAAGCGCTTGCTTAAGGAAGAAAGAGAAAGTTCGTTTGATTATGGTTCACTTTCCAAAACATCCTTTGAACATTGAAGCAAACGCAGGACAAACCAAACAAATCCCTTCAGATCAATCACGCATTTACAACAGCGATCAAGAAATAAAGCGAATGGAATTGAAAATAAATGATCTTTTGAACGAGTATCCTGACGCAATGATAGTTTTCCATGCCGTCAAGTCCGGGATGAAGTTCTCAAGAAGCGCAGGCCAGAAAATTGGCAGCGAGATGGTCAAAACCGACAACGAAATCATATTCTTGAGCGACATCGACTTGGCGTTTACTTCGTCAGTCCTGGATCGCATCAGAAAGAATACAATTCAAGGCAAGCAAGTTTACGACCCGGTGTTTTTCACCCAGTACGACCCCGGAGTTGTTTACAGCAGGGAGTCCAAGCCCCCGTCAAATTTCGCCTTGAGAGACATCGACGGATTCTGGTGGAACTCCCGCGACGGCATTTTGGCGATCTACAAGAGCGATTTGCAAGCTATTCTAGGCAAGACAGACGATGTGCTAGATGACGATAATCTGGTGAGTTAGTTGAGTCTGCTGTAAATTTATCATTTGTGACGTACTTGCTTTACAATCAATTGAGTATTTTTTTCAAACCTTACTTCTTGTACGGTGAGCCCTAGCTGTAAGTTAATCCCAGTGTGCCCGTCTACGCCTATATGTCATAATGGGACATCGAAAAATAGATTTCAGTGCATTGTGTTGCAAACTTAGTCAATTATTTTGCAATACCTTAATCATACGGCGCCTAGGTAGTGGAGTTTTGCTACAGCTGAGTGAGCGACATTATCATTTTTCTTTTCTTGATCTTTCTGGCGGTTTCAATCACGTTATTACCTGGAATATTTTGTAAAGAACACTGGTTGTGAGAAGGTTTCTTCTTACAGCGATTTCTTTTACTTTCAGGTCACAGTTCTCGAAGCTTCAAAGTTAGAAGTGTTTCAGAGTGCCGACCCTTCTCAAGTCCATGTTTATCACGAGAAGTATTGTGATCCTTCTGCAACCACGGAGCTTTATCAAGGCTGCGTCTTCTCACGTGCCTCCCATTCAGGACCAAAGACATTTTTATACCGTTTGTATCGAGAAAGTGACAGCATTCTCCTCATGGAAGAGAGCTAGCAAGAGATGCGTTTTTATATCTAATCAAATTTTAGTTTTTTCCATGTACTTCCAATAGTAAGTTAATGTTTTTTTATCTACATGGTGCATGGCTCCAGGGCTGCGATTTTTGCCTTTGCCGCTCGACACGCGCCGTCACTATTCGACAAACGCCGTGCCTTGCGAAAAAAAGGGAAAAAACTGATAGAGGACGTCAAGTCAGGTCGAGGAACAATCGGAAGGAGCATCACGTGATGCATGCAATCATAAGAGTGCCGACTTACGTAAATTTTCTTGCGCCAGGTACTTCCAGGCAAAGCCAAAAAGCGACGCTTCACGAGAGAAATTTCCAAGGCGTCCGCGCCGCAATTTTGAACACTGCGGGAAAATGCTTTGATCGAAGTTCTAACGCCTGGCACCAAACATTTCGCTACACACGTTTCGTGCTATTCGACACAACGGGTTTCTTTTATAACTTAGATAAAATAATCGAAGTAGGCTACTTTTACGTCTATGCCAATTTGTACTTCGCCGTATGAGCCAATTAACTATGTTGACTGTGTTGCACTACATAACCACTGAGCTATCGGGGCGTGCATAACCGTTTACGTACTAAGCTAGACTAGAGAGATGCCAGAGTAAAAAATCTCGCAGTAGGTTACGCTAGCGGTATAGCTTAAGGGCTTTTTTCTTTTGCGATCCTCAGCTTCGCTTTTACAACAGTTCTCTTCCTGAAGCAAAATATATAATATACACGTCCGGTAGGTACACAAATTATCGCTTGATACTTCTTTGCAATCACTCAACCAGCGTGCGATTAAAACCTTAAGTGACTCTGCCGTACATCCATACAACTTGTGCGGTAATTCGCGGCCAAACGCTTATCTGACTCTTGTGACGCTATATTACTATTCGACAAACAAACGCAGAATTTTTAGTCGTTTGACAAGAAAGAAAAAATCGCAGCCCTGCATGGCTCTATTGATACTGTTACAATCTTTCTTAAATTATGCAAAGTCTTTAAGCACTATGTTTATTTTGTTGTGCATGTTTTCTTGCGCCTATTTAATTTCATATGTTTATACTATTCGAATCGATTCTTCATCAAATTAATTTTCAATCTAGTTGCGTGGCGGTGATGCTGCTAAAAGCTAAACTACCGTCCCAGACAGCAAGTCAATAGCTTTTTACATTGATTCAACGTCTAAAAATGTTGAATTAATGTAAAAAAACGACTGATTTGCTGTCTGGAGTCCCACTCTGCAAATGAAATACCCTTGTGATGTAATAATGTTGTGATCATGATTCATAAGAATCGATTTCCTTTTAACTAGCTGCGTTGACTTTTAACCGTATCTGTCACTGCTTCCTTTTGGAGGCAAGAGTTACTGGCCGAGACCATCAGGTCTACGTCTCTCTTATTGCTAATTACTCCGTCGGCTTATATCGAATAACAACGGGAAAAAGTATGCCTTTGGTCTAACTCTAAAGCCTTATCTATCACTTCAATCAATTTATTTCGCAAAATATATT
The DNA here is from genome assembly GCF_918807975.1 of Aplidium turbinatum. Lineage (NCBI taxonomy): Eukaryota > Metazoa > Chordata > Ascidiacea > Aplousobranchia > Polyclinidae > Aplidium > Aplidium turbinatum. Next base: position 56,772,516 of record NC_137472.1, read on the forward strand.
CGTGATTGTGTATTTTAGGTAGAAAAGGTGATAAAGACTCGGTTTTTGACCTATTTTCGCCATTTCTTGGTCAAATTTCTCAGTTCACATTTTATTTTGAAAGTCCTCTTGCATAGAACACAGAATTTCATCAATTTTGTTTTTCCGTTTCTGTACAAACAGTATTCCATGCACTTTTTGCACTACAAAGCAATTTGCACAATAAATTACCTTTCTAATTGATGTCCGCCAGCAAAGAATGACTCATATCGCGTCAAAGACCAACTCCCTACCCAGACAGCAAAATCGACATTGAATCAAAGTAAAAATGACGGATTTTGCTGCCTGGGTGGAGAATGGAATTTTAGCGCGTCGCGTAATGAATAACAAACACAAAATGAAACCGCACGCTAATAATAAACTGTCAATCAAGCTATTGAATATCAGGAAATTTCTTGCATTTTATAACTGGCTGTGACAAAAAGTTTATTGTAAACTTCACAATTATCGGATACCAGCATAATCGGGATTAAAAGTTAGGGCAAGAAAAAAGAATGACTCATATCGCGTCAAAGACCAACTCCCTACCCAGACAGCAAAATCGACATTGAATCAATGTAAAAACGACGGATTTTGCTGCCTGGGTGGAGAATGGAATTTTAGCGCGTCGCGTAATGAATAGCAAACACAAAATGAAACCGCACGCTAATAATAAACTGTCAATCAAGCTATTGAATATCAGGAAATTTCTTGCATTTTATAACTGGCTGTGACAAAAAGTTTATTGTAAACTTCACAATTATCGGATACCAGCATAATCGGGATTAAAAGTTAGGGCAAGAAAAAAAACTAAAAGTCAAGAAATCTCAGGTTTCTAGCGTCACTGCTTCTATGTGAAATTGCTGAATTAGCAGAGGGCGAGACCATAAGGTCTACGCCAGTAACAGATACGGTTAACCGCTTCCCTATTCCTGAAAGGGCATCTTTTTGCGTAATAAAAACTGACAGCGTAAGAACTCATCATTTGATCTATCACTTCAGAGGCCACGATTATACAATAAACTACATTGAAAAAACGAATTAGAATGTTAGATTTGGTTGCTGATAATTAAATTGGCGTGGGCAATTACAATTTGACATAATATCTGTCTGAATGTGTGTCATGAGCTAATACCATCACAAATACATCACAACATTGAAAGTTTCAACACCAACAAGTTCATTGTGTTTGTGTGACTGAAACATTCACATTCCCTCGACTCTGCGATGCTTCCAGCAACCTTTAGCAGTTACAAGGTTATATTTGTGAATCACAGTGAACATGATCCTTCAAACCATGAATTTTATTGTCATGATAGTTTTTCAATTTTCTTTGTCTTTCTATGCAGTCTTTGCCTTCTTGCTGTGGGCATTGTGTGTTGGTCGTCCTACCCAAACCATTAAGTGATTTTCGTATCAAGTTATAAACGTGTTTCCATTAGAATTCACTCTTGTATATTCCGATCCATTGTTTGAATTAGCGAGCTAGCCAATCACGAATGACAGGGATTGTGACAGATGTGAAGAACTTTTCGATTTGTAGAGCTATCTTAGAGAAATTAAAAACTATCGATTCTTTCTTTGTAGGATGATCTCACTTCCATGCATTTTAATACTTGCCAATTTCTTCAGACTGGGGATTCGGTGCTATCAACATGATTTTAAAACTACTACACTTTTCCGGAATGGCCCGTATCGGAGACTCCAATTCCTAGATATGCGTTTTTGAAGATTTCGGACAAATGACCGAAAAGTCTCAGCTAAACAAAGAGCTGTCAAACAGCGTTTTATAATTAACGCGCTGTCAATTAAAATACAACTGTCTGCATTTGCCTAATTAGTTGCCTGACCCATAAAAATCGTTGCTAGATATTAGCTAATTTGCATCTACCTTGCTGTAAAACACTTACAACAAACCGTTTTGTTTGCATGAATATGAGAAGGGAAACACAAAAATCGCCTACCTAGATAGTCCCTACAAATTTATTAAATATATAGAAGCCGTCGGTAGATTTTCAAAAAAGCAACCGGTTGTCTCCGAATCGGCGTCTCCGTATAGCCCCCGACCGACACTTGCCTGTAGGTAGCCCACTGAAGTTGCCCGAGTTGTGTGTATTTGGCGTTTTTCGTTGCGGCTTTTTTGAATAATTAATTATTTGTGCAGTTGAGTTAGAAAATGAAAAGTTTGCATATGAAATGAATGCTATTTAGTCACATCTCAGTTTTTTTTATTTTCAATTATGTTAGAAATGATATGTTGGCTTTGAGCAAGTTGCAAAAACGTAAAATTTATTCCGTCGTATGTCTTGCAATGTGCGGAGTTTGGGGTTTTCAGCTTTGTTCGTCCGTGTTTACCATCTCGCTGACGTAAATTCACCCCACAATTCAGAGATGGGCGTGATCTTGATCTTGAAGATCACTTTTTTTTTGTTGATCTTGATCTAAGATCACTTTTTTTGTGTGATCTTGATCTTGAAGAACAATAAGATCAAGATCACTTTAAAATTGAAGTTTACTTACTAGATAGAGGCATTTTTTTAGAACTCATACTGTACATAGTAGTTAGTGACAACTATTAACATTAACCCACTGTTAATATGATATGTGTGCTTAGGGTCTGAGTATGGAGCGGTTTGTCTGACCGCGAACCCCTGAACTTTTTTGATAGAAGACAACAGTATCAAGGTTGCCAGATAGATAAATGGTGCACAGTGAAAGTTAAAACTACTTAGTAACACGTATAAAAACTCCCACATGAACCAGACAAAAATTTGGAAAAAATGATGCAGTTCAAAGTTTATTTTTATTTATTTATTATAAATAAAAAGTATAAAAGTAATTGCAAATTTTGCGACTTTTTCAGTACTACTGTAATTAACCTCGGCCTTGGGTGTGACGTTGCGATTCTACGCAAACTACGTCAACAATCGATAGGCCTAATAGCAACAGTCACTAACTCATTACAATTCTTAGGCCAGCGATCGAGTAGTTAAAAGTAAAAGTTAGCAATACCAACTATATACATTTACCCAGGTTGCTTACAGTAACCTAATTATTTTTTTGCAACATCATTGATCAAAACCTTTTTCAAGTACACAAAAAGTGATCTTGATCTTCAAGATCACATAGTTTGGTGATCTTGATCTTCAAGATCACCTATTCTTGGTGATCTTGCCCATCTCTGCCCACAATGTATCACTAGATCGTGCGGTTATCGAACAGCATCTGTTCGATTCAAAATATAAAGAGCAAAAAATGTAGATGCTAAGCTCATGTTCAGCAATCGTTTCAAAAACTAAACTGTTCATCTTCAGTGCTATTAAAAACATTAAGCAACACTGAAGACAGTATAGTTTTCGAAACGCTTGCTGAACATGACTTTGGTATCCACATTTTGAGCTCTTTTTTTTTTATTATATTAACCGGGTGTTCCAGCCAGTTTGCTCTGAAGTAGCTGTTCTGTTTTAATAAATTTACCCTCTTAGGCCAGGCCTGGATTAACCATTGTGCTAAAGCAGACAGAGGGCCCCACTTTTCCTAAAAACGAAATAAATAAAATAACATAACAAATTTTTCCTGAAAATAATTTCCAAGAAAAAAAATTAAGAAAAGTGGGGCCCCTCTGTCTGAAAAAAGTAACACATTTATCAATATATCTTCCCCGTCACGTGAAATAAAACTATGGTTCTTGTATTTTTTCTTTGGCAACAAAGACTTGGCAGCAAAGAAAGCCAGAAAAAAGTCGTTCGACTGAATTTCATGTTAGTTTTCTAAATCCTATTGGTAGTTAGTAGTGAATCCAAGAGCAGTTTAAAATAGAAATTCAGAATAACCTTTCATTGCAATTTGCAGTGTAGTGTGCAGTAGCCTACTAACAGTGGTCCCTTGCTACAATGTTTTCCCTTTCACGGTTTCGTTGATTTAATGTGTGTGATTTTGCATCCATTATAACGTAAACACTGTTGACTTAATTTGCGCATGCTTATTTAATCATCCATCACGTGCTATACCTAAGCAAGGCTCGGTTTCCTCTGCAAGCGAAACCAGCTCACTTCCATTACGCTCCACGTAAGCTGGTAAGGGCCCCCATAAAATTCATTAGCACAGGGGCCCCATTTTACCTTAATCCGGGCCTGCTCTTAGCCGATAAAATTCGTTTCCAAGGAACAAAGTTACCCCCAGTTGGAGTTGGGACCCGAGCGCTGAGGCAATCGCCAATGAAGAGCTTCGATGATAAACGAACGCTTTTGCACTTTGGTGGTTTTGTTTTTGCACAAATTTAAGCTTTTTAGATTTCACTTTTGTTAATTTGTCTTTAACCATCATGTTGCAATGTCTGTGTACATATTTTGCGTATTGAGGGCCTGTTCAAATGTTATGAAGTGCTACTTTGTTGTTTTTACCCCTTATATAAATCGGGATTTGACTGTCAACACCTTGCAAAGGTGTCATATGATCTTTGAAGGGCCCTTAACCTGATCTTTTACAATCCAATACATTCATTCCTGTCATTGAAAGCGTCGTGTTTAAGCCTTCGTTTAAGTTTTGGTTAGGTGACTTACTTGCTTTTAGCGTTGTCCGATAAACCAAAAAATTTCTCGACCACGAAAAAATGAAGTCTTTTCTTCACCTAGCACAGAAACTTTACTTTATTGTTTTTTTGACATCAACTACCAGTTGAGAGCGTTTCTCGGAGTGTGCGCTCAAGTAACCATAACAACATATGAAAGATAGCTTTCCGTTTTTTGTTCTATCCAGGCTTACTCCCGGCGGATGAAGATTTAGATTAAGTAGACGGAAAGGCAAGGAAGCCAATCTTCGTTTCCACCTTCAGGCGTGCCTTTAATTGCCAAAGACACAACCGAATGCTCTTGAGCAGTGTCGAACCGGCGACCTTTCGAACTAGGGTTCTCATTGGCGTAATTTACAAATGACCAGTGGATACTTCCCTCTGTCAAGTGGTTTAAAGCTTTTCTTGGTCCGAGAATATCCACATTTAAGATCGCTACTTTTTTAAACCATGATCCGAAGTAGTTTTCGTCTGAAAAGAAGCATCGCATTCACTGGGAAGTGAAATCCACGAAGTTTTGCAGGTTTCGTCAAATAGGCTATGGCTTGCACACTTCTCAAGCTGCGGTTGCTTAAAACTTGGTACGGGAGTCCATGAAACAAAAACACCCCTTTGAGTCGTTTGTAGCCATGTGTAGTTCTTGTTGGTTATACAATATACAGTACTGAAGTTAGTCTTAAAGCTACCGTATGGTCAAAGGACTCGCTTAGTTACTTTCCCCAAACCTTAATCTCACTTTTTCTCGGTGATTGTTGAGATATCCAAAAAGTTAACAAATCATTTTTTCTGCCTTGTGCTTACGTAAGCCTAGCCTACTTCTAGACCGTAAGTAAACTGCAGAAGTACGGCACGCCCTCAAGTTTAAACCTGAGAAAACTTTTGCTTTGGTAATAGAAAAAGGCAAATTTAACGTAATTATACAGTATCTGCTCATCACTGGTGGATCTAGCCTTCACCAAACGCCTTAGTCTGTTGTGCACTTGACTGCATGCGGCACGCAGCCACCAGTGCTTTGGACAGACGAAAAGTTTTCACTGTCCAGGCTGTGCATAATCATCAGAATGACCGTTATGGTGCAAAGAATAAAGATATCCCACTGGATGAAAGGCTCATGTTCCGGCGACAGAAACCAGTCTCTGTGATGGTTTGGGGTGACTTCAATTGCTAAAAAATAAATGATTCCCTGGATCAATGCAAGAAATTGATTCCCTGGATCAATGCAACATTTGGAGAAGACGGAATAACTCTTCAGCAAGACGGGGCTACGTCCACACAGCGAATCTTGTCCAAGACTGCTGTAAGGAAAATATGGCAGGGTTTTGGCCAAAGAAATTATGGCCTCCGTCCTCTCCTAATCTAAACCCAATGGACTTCGCAGTATGGAGTATCTTGGGGAATGAAACCTGTGCTTCAAATCATTCAAGAGGAACAGCTCTGAAGGCAAAATTGCGCACTTGTTGGGAAAAAATATCATCAGACACCATACGTGCCTCATGCAGTCAAGTGCACAACAGACTGAGGCGTTTGGTGAAGGCAAAGGGAGGATATGTTGAAAAATAAGAGTACATTTTGTTTATACTTTTCTTTATATGTGTAAATTTTTTCCTGTTTGGATGTAGACTACTGTTATTTCAATAAATATTTGTCTGCACTTGGTTTGATCGCCCTGAAGAAAGAAGGCCTGCACCTGTTGTTCCACAAAATTGCTTTTTATCTCACAAGCAGTACAGAATCACTAAGAACGAGTATGTATTCTTTTAACAATATTCTACACTTCTAACGATAATGACATCAGTGTTGATCAATTGTACATACAAACTTTATCATTGAAATCGTTGTAAGAAGTTTCCATTGCAAAACAATGATTGAAAACGAAATTCCACAAAGCAGTTTCGCCAATGGTCAACTGACAAAGTTTTGCCGATTGTAAACCGGTGGTTCCCTCACTTCACTACACGTCATAGGAGATTGAAATACAGCAAAACATGAAGTATTTTTTGTGACTGATTATAAAAATAGAACAATTACAGCACCGGTATTACTGATTGACATTTGAAATTAAAAAATATGTTGAAAGGCGCAGTTAATTATTATGTACACTGCATCAACACTTGATTCCACAAGAAGTAAATCAGCAGAGTTTATCGATCATAAAGAAAGCATTCACTAAAATCTGAGCAGTGACAGAATCAAGTCTCTTTTTTCACGCCAAACGGGAACTTTTGATTACGAATATGTAAAATATATATTTTATTTGATTGAAACTCTTAAAATAATTTCATGACTGCCTACAAAATTTGTTCTATCACTTTTCTGTACCCTGGCTTATATGTGACATTGGAGATTTGGATTAAAGGAACAAATTTGCCTTTGTGTTTTAAGTAGGAATAGTACTGGCATCCTTTGGAATGTCAAGTCAAATCCTTTAAGGAGGCGGACGACAACATAGCTTGAAGATCAAAAGCAAAAGTTTGCTTTTAGCACCATAGTTGAGAATCCGGTAAAAGAAGCAGTGACAATCCAGACAGCAAAATCCGTTCATTGACTCAACGTCTGCAGACGTTGAATCAATGTAAAAATGACCGATTTTGCTGTCTAGGAAGAAATCAATCTTGATGATTTGTTTCTAGAAAGGCCAAACGTGAGATCAACACTGAAGAAAAGAGGATACTAATAACGACGTAATTATAAATGTAACAGCAGCGCAAAATTAAAGCAAAAAGTGAAGACAAAATTAAAAAATCTAGAAACCAGCACCATTAGAATCACAACGAGTGCAGTACAATGCATTTGATCAGAACACGAGAGCGATTTTCATCCACACGATACTTTTACGCGTATGTACACAAAACTAACACTACAAATACACGACATAGGCAACAGTAAAATTATATTGAAATGACAGTGGTACAATTATTGCAGCGTCTATTTAAAGTTTAAAAAAGGGTCAATACCGTTAAAAATGCAGAACTTCTGGTTACAAAGCCCAGTAACCAACAAGGAAGTTTTTTCGATCCTTTCGTGTTAGTTCACAGACGATTGTCATTAGCAAAAAAAATTTAAACAAAAACTTTCACTTGAAAAGAAATTAAATTGATGACGTCACATTGCTGCTTCCAGAAAGACCGCCTACGTATTCGCAGATATCTATATCTAAATAGAACAACTAACCAGATGGCAAATGTCGATTTTTTACATTAATTCAACGTCTGCAGAGGTTGAATCAGTGTAAAAATGACGGATTTTGTAGTGTGGGTATTTGTCGTTTAGCAGATATCACACATTTTGATCCGACGAAAAGCACCAAATGCAAATAACGAAGGACAATGCAGGCAATTGCTACTTGCCAGTTATGTGCAAGTGAAAATAACGTGAACAACATCATCACAACAGAGAAGAACAACATCAGAACAGGGTGAACGACATCATCAGAACAGGGTGAGTTCGGAGTCTGATTCTTGTTTCCTGGACTTTAAGGCGGCGACAATTTTCATTGCGTCACCAAAAACTATTCCAACATCTTTCAGATCTTTCTTGCTGCACTGTGCAAGCGCGTCCAAGTCAATTTTCTCCCCCTGAGCAGTTGCGAATTAAATAAATCTCATTAACAACAAAATACACAAATCCAAGTCATGTGCATCAATAACCTGGTGGCTGACGCATCAACGTGTCGACACCAGGATGATCAAGGTGCAAGAGATCAGGAGGTATGAAAAATAATGTCACAGAGTGATCATGAACGGCGAAAAAAGTGCTAGTGTGACAAAAGTGCTGCTGAATTGCAACAGCATTACATTCTCTAAAGTTTAGTAGATCATAGCCCTAAGGGCCTAGGCAGTTATCTCTGAAGCATTTTATCTCTTATCCATTCTCCAAAGACAACCGAGAAATTGTCTACAGGTTTGCTCCCAGACAGCAGAATTCGCCATTTTTACATTGATTCAATGTCTGCAGACGTTGAATCAATATAAAAAATGACCGATTTTGCTGTTTGGAAAGGAAAACAAAAGCTCGACAAAAACTTAACCAAATACATTTCCAAGTAAAACCATGACATTTGTTGCGATCAAAATGCGAACGTTTTCAGCTGCATATAGTAAGCCCCTTGTCAGGCACCTGCTTTTCAAATGTTTCCCAAGAGCTTACTTCATAGCTGAAAACGTTCGCATTTTTGTTTCCTGAAAAATGCTGTGAGTGGGTTTGGTGTCGCTTGAATATAGTCAATAAAAACAATTTCTAATGAATAAATGTATAAAACGGTGATCAATTCCTTCTAAGCACCTTTAGCAAGGGATAATATCCTGAAAGATCAATGGAATGGAGGAAAGATTCAAGTGGATCCATTTCTTCCTCTTCTTTCTCATCTGATGGGTTCAAGAACGTGTCTTGAAACGGTTGGAGCACTGGAATAGTTTTGCAACAACTCATATTTGTCAAACTAGCACAATGATCGATCCAGGACGCATAAATTTAGGTTATATTTGAGCAGAATGGAATACTTGGACAATGGACATATATTTACCCCGCCGTTTGATTATTCTATAAATGATCAACGGCGGGGTGAGATTAAAGAAAACATCGGCATCACCTGGATAATGGTGTGGAAACATTTGTGGAGGTCATCTGCCTGCAGTGGCAAATGATGGCTGATGATGACAAAAATGATCAAATGCGAAGACAATGACATACTGGAGGTACAATAGTCAATAAGTTTGGTGTTTAGGATTATTTTTGTATGCGCCATACTTCTTGTGAGAAATTAAAATAATAAAATAAAAATGTAACGCAACTAAAACAGAATTGAACATAGTTTAGGCAGCTTTGAAACATTGTACTCTACAGTACAGGGGCCAGAGCATTTAATTTTTTCAAATTAATTAATAGTTACTTTTTAATTAACAGCATTTGAAACAATAATCGGAAGACTTCAATCTATCAACCTCGGTGACCGACCTGCGTCAGTGATTCGAAACCTTTGTAAGTATGCAAAACTGCCAGCTCAAGAAGCTTTCTCAATCCGAGGGTGAAGATTCCAGCAATCAATCAAGTAAATGACAACGAACCTGGTTTGCGAGTCGATGGGAACATCGCAGAAGTCACTGTGTTGAAATTCCCTCTGTTAACAAACAAATGCATTGTAACGTAAGCAAGAGCGTCTTCATACCTAGACAGCAAAATCTTTCATTTTTACATTGTAAAATGTAAGAATAACGGATTTTGCTGTTTGGGTAGGTCTTGGTCGTTACTCGGGATTACGATAAATTTTGTTTTGAAGTTTTGCAACATAAATTTTTTCCTCAATACTTCCCTTTACCGAATGTTCGGCAAATCTTTCGCATGCCACTACTAGCAAAATTTCTATAGGTTAGTGCAAAGAAAGTACGGTATGTCGTGTACAGTATACTGGGAAACGTATGTACCCAGGGAAACGGGTAAGATAGGCCATTTTTTGTGGTATCCAGGCTTACGTGATTGAAAATTTAGATTCAGTGGACGAAAAGGGAAGGAAGCCATTCTTCGTGTCCACCTTCACATATGCCGTTAATTTCCAAAGACACAGGCGCATGCTCTGCAGCGGTGTCGAACCGACGCCCTTTCGAGTGTACTGTCAAAACTCTCACCACTCGGCTATGTAGTATCATTATTTACACCAATCTGATTTACAGTATCATCCACAGATTTAAATCTTATGCTCTCTTTGCCTAAATGCCGTGTATAACGAAAACGCTAAATTAGTTTTGATATTGCAAAAAGTTGTAATCTTCCAAAGGATTTACCGCAAACTTCGACGTTGAAATTTCGAGAGCAAGAGTTTGAGACAAGCCAACAGTAGCAAAACAGTTTCGTTAACAGTAGTTTGGACCAGTGCCACTGAGAACTATTGACAATGGTGGGACAAAGTAAATTTGTTCAACGCCTTAAACTACAAACTGCCATTCAAATTGTGATGTATACGTCCATACTTCTTGACACAGCGTCGCACGGACATTGATGACCGTTATGAAATAAAACCCGTTAGGCTATTTACACAGCAACTCTTATTTCAACAAACACTTTACTTAAATACTTAAACAATGCATTATTGATTGACAATATCAAACTCACCTAAATGCATTGTTAAACAGGGGAATGTTGTCCGCGTTTTCCGAGTCGGTTTCTGAGAATCCACTTTGCACTGTGGCGCGATTCGAGGGCAGATATTCGGTGGTTTCGCGCATTCCTTCTTTGGGAATGAACATGACACTGGGAACCTGTTGAAAAATGGCATATTGGAAAATGCATGACGTTGCAAATAAATAACGACAAACTATAGCCACTGAATGAAGAACCGAATGGAATTTCGACTTTCAAGCGAGCAGCAACCCAGACAGCAAAATCCGTCATTTTTGCTGCCTGGGAAAGCAGACCCTTGTGCATCGTTTCAACGTCGCTGGAAGATGACATCGATCAAAAGCACACAGTTGTGTCTTTGGGAAGATACTAAACATATTTCTGAAGGTTGACACAAAATTTGGCTTTTAATCGAGATTTGCAGCCTTCGAACGTGAACCCGGAGAGGATAAAAGAAGCTAAAACATACAAACTAAATTCGTTCGTAATATGTTATGTTGCAGAAAGGCTACGATTTAGATTTTTAACACTTGGGAGTGTATCCACAATATGTAGAGAAGCTACAATCCACAAGGCTCTCGTTCTGGCGCCTTTTTCATGTGAATAGTTTACGCTCATTGTTTTTCTCCATTTTCGATAAAGGTTTGTCGTTAGTTTTTCTTGAGCGTTAATATGGTAACAGTGTTAGCCACATGAAATCAGGGTAAATAAAACAGTCACATTAATGCGCACATAAAAGATTAAAATGGCTAGAATTTACAAGTACTGCACATACCACGACCATCACAAATATCAATTCATTCAATGAATTTATGACATTTCAGAAGTTCTTCTTCGTTTGTCCAGTCATCTTAATTTGCATGATACATCACAGACTGACACATTTTTTGCGACGGAGTCGTATATTGAAAGGTCCCACCTACTGCTCTGGGTGGCAAGCTTAGGGCACACATGGCCACCTAAAGATACGGCCTGATTTGTCACATTTTGCAGAAATTTCTAGGTATTTCTAACTTTGGGCAAACATTTAAATAAATTTTTCTAAAAATTAGATTTTTACGCTTTCTTTGCTCTTTTTCCCAGATGACACAATAGGTTTTAACATCCTCACATTTTGAAAAACATAGAAAATTTAATTTCGAAGATTTTAGTCAAACCGTTAATTTTTCAATAACAGTATGATAGTATGATTTTGCAATTTTTAATTTGCTTTTTCTCATTTGCTATTGCTTCCTCAAGGCAACAAAAAAGTTTCATGTCATTAGAAAACCGCAAAAAGTAAAAACATCTCAAAAAATGTCAGTCAAGCACTAGCAGTAGCTGTCATCAAAATCTGCAAAATGTGACAAATCAGGCCGCATCTCCAGGTGGCCATGGGGCACACAAGAAGATGGTCCTATTGCAGACCTGATACAGCCAACACTGGTTCGGGGTCGACTCAATGTTTTCTACTTTGCCCAAAAGGCGTTTGCTCCAGGGGGAGACTGAGAGAGACTCTGATGATGGGACCTTCATTTCAGCAGATGATGAAATGTTAGTTTCATTGTTTTCAAGTTGTTTTTTTTTCAATAGCTCAAATCTTGTTTTTTTTTTCATTGAGGTTAGTGACTGAATGTGCGCTGAGAATTTTCTTGATTCTAGAATTAGACCCGGCCTGTGTAACAGTTTCTCCATAGAAAGGATATCTTTCATGACATGTTTGGATTATCGGAATGGCCCGTTTCGGTGAGTCCGATTCGGTGAGTCCGATTCGGTTAGTCCGATTCGGTGAGTCCGATCCCTTAACGGGGGATTTTTTCAATTCTTATTTTAAATTATCGGGTACCATAGCCTAATTATCATTGCCGTTTTAGGGTTAGGGGTTAGGAGTTAAGGTTAGGGGTTAGAAGTTAGGAGCTCACCGAATCAGACTCACCGAATCGGACTCACCGAATAGTAGCAGACCCTTGGATTATAGACTTTAAGTTTGACTGTGAAGAAGAAAGCAATGTCCTCCCCGGGCGCTTGCACAAAGATAGGAGTTAAACTGACTGGTAAAGGCAGTGGCCGATAGTCTGTGGCAAAATTAGCGTTGCGATACGCCTGTCTTGTCTCGATTGCCCCGTCTCGTGGGCAAAACCCGGAGTCTATCGCTGTTAATTCTTGCGGAGAAACATTTTAATTTGACTGTTAACATCTCTTCTAATGTGAGGTGGTGCAATACCAGCAGGTAAAGTTTGTTGGTATTTGTGGACTTTAGACACCCAATAATAAGGCAACAAAAAAGGTTAAGTACCGAGTGGAGTTTCTTTGAGTGACAGGGCATGCACATGATGCCGTGAAGTAGCACAGAGCCAACGCGGTCATTCTGAGGGTTTGTGGATTAGTACTCCACATAGAGTTGGTAAACTTCTTCAAGATATTCTTTCTGGTGTTAATCTTAGCCTTGTGTTATCAATGTGATTTTTGTAGCTGATAGTACGATCTAATGTCGCTCCAAGGCAGACGGGGTTACGGCAATTTCAGTTCTATTCCTGACCAAAAGATTTTACGGGTCCTTGCAGCTTCTCCGTTTTTGAGATGAAAAGAACGGACACTTCTGCCTCTGAAACGTTGGCTTTAGCAATTGATTTCTACCGATACATGACGTACCTGTTCCGATGGCACCCCACGTAAAGTCTCGGAGACCCTCCTTCCGTTGGTACTGACCATGAAGTCATTTCCCGCATCCGAGTTTCTGGGCTTTTTCTGGAAAATCATCATCGAAGTTTTATCATCCTACTACTGATAAACTTTTACATGTTTTTGTTAACAGTCGAGCGTGGGAAGAATTGACAGCCATAGACGCATGTTTTGACTTATAGATTGACTTCGTCAGCATTGCATCAATAATAATCCAGGATCCAAGTAGTTAAAACTTACCTGTGTCGCGAATAGTTTGGGTGTCCCAGGTGGCAATTTTGTTGCTTGTGAAAACGTTTGACTTACTTCTGTCACGCTTTGCCGCTGCGGCTTCGCAATAAAGTCTTTGGACACGGTTGAATTTTTTCTGCCCGATTAAAAATATAGAATTGATTGGTTTAAAACAGTGTTTTCTAATGTGATGACTGCTTTTAGACCTATTCACACAAATAAAATACTGTTGCCATTGTGAAAAGAACTTAGAAATAAAATTGTGCTATTTAGTGTGAGATCCTTTTTAACCTTGACTCAATCAGGTATTAAACCCAAGACTTAAATCATACCTTGCGGTATGTTGGCGTACCATTTGCAGTACATGTGATGTACCGTGTACAGCTACGATTATTATAAAGATCGATTTTGATGTTAAGCATCATCACATTTAGTTGTTTTGGAAACGAGAACTTGCAGGGGAGTTAGCAGAAGTCCAATGACATCAAGATGTTATTATTCAACAGATTCTAATCAAAAGAAGAAAAACTAAAAGTTTATGCTATTCACCGTAACGTAGCATTGAAACTACCAAAAATGAGCGATACTACCACAATGTTTGGTGAACAATTGGTAAACTTTTAGTTTAGAGAACACTACCACAACTTTTATCATGAAAGAACAGGTAACTAGTGCAAGAATGGACAGGCGACAACACAATGCAAGAGTAACATACCGCCACAAGCACTAAATGTACCGGTCACAAAAGCTAAAAAAGCAGAATGGTGATCGGCTTACCGATTGTGGTAGTTATCCATTATCCGGTGTTGTTCGTCTTGTAATTTTGCAAACTCTTTTCTTCTCTTTTCTGCTTCCTTCTTAGCTTCTTTTTCCAGCTTCTTTACTCCCTTCATGTATTTATTTCAGAGAAGAAATAAAAGCGTACAGATTTAATAAAGGAAATGTGGACTCAAAGTGCATTGCATGCATATTATATTTTACAAAACAAAAGTAAAAAATGACGAAAAGAAAATTGTTCTGAAAGCTGTTTACCTGGCTTTCAGAAGCTTGTTGTAAGATTAACAAGCTCTTAACAGAGACAGACAAAAATCTTCGAGCTGAGAAAACAACACAATAACCAGGAAGACACAAAGAACATGTTACCTTAAGATTAGAAGATTTCCTTCGGCTCATGACATCGTCCAAGTATCGAACACAGTCACTCTGATTATTGTTTCCGGCGATTAATAAAGCTGTATTATAGTCGTTGTCGAGTTTCCATAGATTTACATTTAGCTGTACAAGAAATGTGAGACAACTCATATGACCTTTCTGTGCAGCAAGATGCAAGGCAGAATTTCCGCTGTAATCACATTTTTCGGGATCTCCACTGCAAAAAAAATAAAATTTAACACTACTGTAAGTTATCCAGTCTGTTTGTTTGGCAAAATTAATAACATTGTGTTCAAATAAAACAACCACACCCAGTTTTATATGTCAAAATTCACACCCTCGTTTGCAGCAAAGCATCAAGGCCTCAAGGTTGCCATGGTAAGCCGTGTATAATGTTGGTGTCAAGCCACTGTCATCCCGATGGTTTAATTCTTTTTTGAATGCCTGCAAAGTAAAGCAGGGAAATATTTTGTGAATACCTTGCTTAACGCATTGGCATGTTGATTTAGACCGATATTAAACCAACAAAAATGCACCCTAAAGCACTTCAAATGCAAGTGCAGTTAGTCCACAACACAAACACATTAAAACTTACCGCTAGGTAGGTTCAAAATGATTGACTTTTGAAATGTTTACAGGCTACCCTCTCAAAACCTTCCAATTGGTGGAAAAACATTTTGTGTGAAATCTTTTTGAAAAATAATAATTTTTAGGGGTGGCCCAAGGCCCCCCAAATTTTTTTTTGTCGATAAATGCAAATTTGAAATGGCCGTGTTATGAAAAATATTGATGCAAACGTATAAGTGTTGGGATTCAATTTTATCAGCATGGTGAGCACTGAACAAAAATACTTTTACCAAAAAACGGTAGTTGCAAGTATTCAAAACTGGCACTTCTCTAAAGTCATTCACCTTGGTTTTTTTTTCGGGTATTTATCGGTTATTGACCTATTTTTTAGCAAAATGTCTGAAAAAAAATCTATATAGTCAATTGACTATATATGACCAAAAATGACTAAAAATGACCGAATTGTTTCAAGCCATTTCAGACAAGTGACCGAAAAGTCTCGGCGAAAAAAAAAGCATTCACCCAATATACATTACTGATGTAACACAAACTCAGTAAATGTATAATAGTATATATATTAAGTAAGGTCATATAGTAAGTTATATGTGTAGCTGATCTCTTGCTTTGTGAGGAACGTTTGTAATACCCCATAAATCAAATGCGAATACAGCCTGGGAGTATTGAGGGCAGTTAAGAAACCCACTTCAAACAATTTGAAAGGTATACATAGGATCATATTTTTCTTGTTTTTAGTAACTTCACAGTTAAACTTTGCCCAGGCCTTAAAACTCGTGTTTTTTTCCGGCAGCCATCGTGGCCTACCGAGAGCTCCTTCTCGGCGGCCAAATCTGCGTGCTTGGAGGCCAAAATACAATAACGATAGCACAAGTAAATAGCATTAAACTTGCAACAATGTTAAAATGATCACTTAGCGTTGTTAAAGTCTGGGCGACGTCCTGCAATAGAATCGTTGTACCACGGATTAAATGCTTTATCGGGATTGTAATCCGGTATTGCGGGACCATCTAACGACCCTAAATTGATTTAACTGCTCGCAGCTCAGTAAATTGTTTCAACTGCATACGCCTTTCATAAAACCTGACCATTTATTCCGTTATGATGTCACCATTGAGGGTGTGAAGTCACTAACCCACAGCGTTCTCAACTATGAAGACATGTGTTTTACCCACGGATGTCAACTAACCTAGTTCTCCTTTTTAACACCGATTCAATGTCCGACAACATTGAATCGATATAAAAACGACAATATTGCCAGCTGATGTAAATTAGCACTTCGGATTAACACTTCGTTAAAACAAACATCGGGAATTGCAAACAAGACTTGCAGCGCTGGTGATCGCAGCTGGATATATTCAATATATACAACAGTAGTAACTATGATGCGCTGGCCTAATTCTGCGTCACTCTTTGATACTACATATTTTCGACATTTAATCCACGATCATTCTAATGCGAAATTAATATAATTGGCTAGAAGAAACCGGCGGCCAAACTTGGCCGACGGAGGAGGTAGCACCGGCGGTCATTCAAGCACTACTTAGCGACCATGGCCGCGATGGCCGCCGGCTGCTTTAAGGCTTGTTTGCCGGCTGCATAGCCGAGTGGTGAGAACCCTGGAACGGCAATCGAAAGGGCGCCGGTTCGACACCGCTCAAGAGCAATGCGGCTGTGTCTTTGGCAGGACACTTTAAGGCATGCCTGAAGGTGGACACGAAGATTGGCTTCCTTGCCTTCCCGTCCACTTAATCTAAATCTTCAACCACCAGGTGTAAGCCTGGATACGACAAACAAACAAACAAACAGTTGAACTTTCAAAAAACGCTTTAAGTTACTGTATATACATTTGTTCTTTATTTAGATTAGCGATACATATGATGAAAGAGCTGTGATTGGTTCAAAAAAAGGAAATCGAACAAAAATGAAATTACTTCACCATTAGTTTATATTCATATCATAATTATGCTGTTCAAACGCTTAAGATGTTTGATAAATGCAGTCTGTTGATGAAGGCAACTTGTTTCAGCTCACAGCTTGATTTGATGTTCTTCATTTTTAGTCAAGTTATGAGATTCAAATAGCTAATGGTCTTTGAATAGGTGCAAATTAAACATTCTAACAGATTGGACACTGTACAACATCAACCAGTGTGTTATGGAAAAGTCAAGTTTTCTCAAGTATGACTCAATAATCATAAAACCATTATTACCTCTTTCAAGAGATCCAACCGTCCATCCTTTGCTGCTCTATGATAGCGATCATTCATAATATCTAACTGCTTATTAAACCTAAATCAACAGCAATTAACTCCAAGGGTTGGATGCAACTGAAAAAGTTTAGCAGCTGATTAAGCTAATTGTGTAGTTGTTAATCAAGAATTAGTTTATGCCAAGTGGATACGGTTGGTGCAGTAAAAAATAGTTTACAAATAAGTCTGCTTGATCAGTGCTTGACCTGCTGTTGCTTTATTCAAGATCTAGCCCTCAGTTTATGTAGGCTACTGTGGAGGAGTCTGCTACTATTCGGTGAGTCCGATTCGGTGAGTCTGATTCAGTGAGTCCGATTCGGTGAGTTCCTAACCTCTAACCCTAACCTCTAACCCCTAACCCTAAAACGGCAATGATAATTAGGCTACGGTACCCGATAATTTAAAAAAAAAATTGAAAAAATCCCCCATTAAGGGATTGGACTCACCGAAACGGGCCATTCCGACTGACGGAATGGCCCGTTTCGGCGAGTCCGATTCGGCTAATCCGATTCGGCTAGTCCGATTCGGCGAGTTCCCTATTCGGCGAGAGCCTTTTTCGGCGAGTGCCCTATTCGGCGAGTTTTTGAAATTTTATTTTTGAAAGGGAATTATCGGGTACCGCAGCCTAACTGTTTTCACATCGTTTTAACGTCGCTGAACGTGCTTGAATTCGTCATGTCCGTTCAGTTGTTTTTAAGGTAGAAGCGACAAAACGCGAACGTTAAAACGTGTTTGTGACCGAAGTAAGTTATTGAGTTGAAAGAAATTTGGCACGGTCGCAACACCTTCAGAAAAATTTAAGATGTGAAGGGAAAATAAAAAAAAGAAAATGTTACAAAAAAAAATCATGTTTATATCTATAAGTTAGTACTTTTGAATAGTTAAAATGATTAGTTTGGATCAACAAACGTGTGGCCTACAGCCTGGATTGAAAGGAAATTATCGGGTACCGTAGCCTAGTTATCCCTACCAGCAAAAATTTGTTCCAAGAACCCAGTTAGCCTAACAGTTCATTTTTACATTGTAGTAACAGAATGAAAAGACTAACCAAATGTGTGGCCTATCGTTTTAACGTCGCTAAACGTTGAAATCGTGTAGAAAAGAGAACTTTGATGACTAGGATACGTTGCAAGCCTTAAAGCAGCCGGCGGCCATCGCGGCAATAGCCGCTAAGTAGTGCTTGAATGACCGCCTGTGCTACCTCCTCCGTCGGCCACGTTTGGCCGCCGGTTTCTTCTAGCCAATTATTTAATTTCGCAATAGAATGATCGTGGATTAAATGTCGAAAATATGTAGTATCAAAAAGTGACGCAGAATTAGGTCAGCGCATCATAGTCGCCACTGTTGTATTGAATATATCCAGCTGCGATCACCAGCGCTGTAAGTCTTGTTTGCAATTTCCGATGTTTATTTTAACGAAGTGTTAATCCGAAGTGCTAATTTACATCGGCTGGCAATATTGTCGTTTTTATAGCGATTCAATGTTGTCGGATATTGAATCGTTGTTAAAACGGAGAACTAGGTTAGTTGACATCCGTGGGTAAAACACGTGTCTTCATAGTTGAGAACGCTGTGGGTTAGTGACTTCCACCCTCAATGGTGACATCATAACGGAATAAATGGTCAGGTTTTATGAAAGGCGGTATGCAGTTGAAACAATTTACTGAGCTGCGAGCAGTTAAATCAATTTAGGGTCGTTAGATGGTCCCGCAAATACCGGATTACAATCCTGATAAAGCATTTAATGCGTGGTACAACGATTCTATTGCAGGACGTCGCCCAGACTTCAACAACGCTAAGTGATCATTTTAACATTGTTGCAAGTTTAATGCTATTTACTTGTGCTATCGTTATTGTATTTTGGCCTCCAAGCACGCAGATTTGGCCGCCGAGAAGGAGCTCTCGGTAGGCCACGATGGCTGCCGGAAAAAAACACGAGTTTTAAGGCCTGCGTTGAAACTGAGAAACATTCACAGAAGTCCTTCGATACGTTGCATTTTTAAGATTATGCATTTTGAAGATAATGTATTCAGACGTTGAATCAATGCACAAATGAACTGTTAGGCTAAATGGGTTCTTGGAACAAATCGAAAGGCTTCTGTGAATGTTTCCCAGTTTCAACGTATCCTAGTCAGCAAAGTTCTCTTTTCTACACGATTTCAACGTTTAGCGACGTTAAAACGATGTAAAAACGGCAATTTCTGCTGGTCGGGATAACTAGGCTACGGTTCCCGATAATTTCCTTTCAATCCAAGCTGTAGGCCACACATTTGTTGATCCAAACTAATCATTTTAACTATTCAAAAGTACTAACTTATAGAGATTAAACATGATTTTTTTTTGTAACATTTTCTTTTTCATTTTCCCTTCATTTCTTAAATTTTTCTGAAGGTGTTGCGACCGTGCCAAATTTCTTTCAACTCAATAACTTACTTCGGTCACGAACACGTTTTAACGTTCGCGTTTTGTCGCTTCTACCTTTTTCTACACCTTTGCTGTGTTGACGTGAATTGTTTTTGATATGATCAAAAATAAAAACAACTGAACTGACATGACGAATTTAAGCACGTTTTAACGTTCGCGTTTTGTCGCTTCTACCTTTGCTATGTTGACGTGTATTGTTTTTCATATGATGGTCAGAAATAAAAACAACTCAACTGAACTGACATAACGAATTTTAATTTAATAGTTCAAACATTTTATTTTTATTCCTTTCTGCACGATTTCAACGTTTATTAGCAATTGTAATTATTATTGCCGTTAATTGTAATTGCCGTTATTAGCAAATGGCAATTATAATTAGGCTACGGTACCCGATAATTCCCTTTCAAAAATAAAATTTCAAAAACTCGCCGAATAGGGCACTCGCCGAAAAAGGCTCTCGCCGAATAGGGAACTCGCCGAATCGGATTAGCCGAATCGGACTCGCCGAATCGGACTCGCCGAATAGTAGCAGACCCCCGACTGAGGAGTGTGGAATGATCACTCTCACAATGAGATCAGCAGACACCTTGGTCTCCACAAAGCAGTTTCAAGGGATGCACAAAAATGTTGCTTTTTCATTTGATGGTGCAGTCAAATGTTTTAGTTTTTCTTTTTATTTGCTTTGTCTGTTCTTCCAGACTACATTGTTTGCTTGTTCATTTATTCAAATTTCTTTTAAATTTTCCTTCCTAATTTTATTTGTTATTTCTTTCATGCAAAACATTTGGTTTGAGTACCCTATGTTCAAATGATCTAATTACATATATAATGCCATTTTTAGGCTTTTTTTTCATATCCTTGACATGACTTCAAATGTGATAGTTTTGTGACAAATGTCTCTTACAAAATGCACTCCTCCAAGGTTATTATATGTTTAAACAACACTCTTTGCATTTTATTTTTGGTTGCCATCTTTTCGGTTTTTATGTTCTTGCCAAAACTTTAGTTATATGTATATACTGTACATTTAAGTCATCATGCTACACTGTCAGAGATATCACTGAAAAGTGTTAACAAAAAGTAAAGTCATTTTTTTGAATTTTAACAGGTGGTATCAATAAGGAATGCAAAACAAAATTTCCCTCAAAGGATGATTAAAAAAACGACGGTTGGCCTACAACATCTGCATGGCACTTGAAAGAGCTTTGGTTTGACACCACTCTTGAGCATGCAGCTATATCTCGGCAAGGCACATAATGACGTTTCAAAACCATGGGAGCGGCTGACTCGATGACAATATGACTTTTTGCGACATTCTGTTGTGTCGCAACAGTGATCAGGTATACTGTATATCATGCTGTCACAAAGAATACAAAATAAAATGTGAATATTATTATTATTAAACAATACCTCAGTCTGGATAACTCATGTCTTTTGTATAGTTGGAACCATAGAACAGGTGTTCTTAAAATTTTTGGACTGCTTCCCTTTGGTGTCACTTGTAAAACTTTGTGCCCCCTTTTTTCGATTAAGTTATAAATTAATGTCAAATTACATACATTTTACAATTTATATGTTTTGGATTTTTTTTTAGCAATGTTTACTTTCTAAATTTTCCATCATACATAATGCAAAAAATTAAGTGAATTAGACTCAACTTTTCCTTGCATTAATAAGAAGATGTAGCTGCTTTTTCGATGCCAGCAGTTTAATTTGTGGCTTAGTTGAAGAATGCACATCACATGTTATCAGGTTCAGTGGTCACAGTCATATAAGTTTGTTCCAAGCTTATGTCTTTACACTTGTACGCAGGGCTGTGGAGTCAGAGGGATTTTGTCATATCTGGGGTCGGCCAGTTATAAACCAAGGGGTTGGAGTCATACATTCTTCACCAAACTCCACAGCCCTGCTTGCAAGTGCACATTGCACAAAGCCAATTTCACATAAAAACATTTTTAACAAACAATGGACTAAACAACAACCACAAAAATAAGCTCCGAAAAATAAACTCAAAACTAAGTCACATTTTCAGTCAATAATTGTGACACAAAATAAGGTGTGTAACCCACATTTTTGTTTACAACTTATACAATACTAATGCAACAGCCTACCATATTTGCACCTCCTTTGGAGAAGATTAATGCTCCCCCATTACCCCAAGGGGCTCACCTCCCTTCCAGTTTAAGAACCACTGCTATAGAAGATATATATACAGTCACCTAGGCTATAATTTGGTACTTTAAAATTTAAAAAAAAAAGTGATATATGTAGTCCACACGTGAATAACACCAACACAAATATGATTTTTAGAAGTTTTTGAAAAAAGTATAGATATTCGTGCATGGACTATTAGCGTCAACCGGGGTGACTTTGTTCACCGGGGTGACTTTGATCAGACAGTGTTTTAGCTTTATAATCGCCAATTTGAGTAACTGGACTTCGCTCAAATTCCAAGGATGTGGTCTGAGTTACTTGAGCGAAGTCCAATTACTCAAATTGCCGATTACAAAGCTAAAACAAAGTCTGATCGAAGTCACCCCGTTTGACGATATAATCCATGTATATATATACTAGTTTATGACTATTTTTAAGGACTTCTGAAAATTGTATTTGTTAACTTAAACAATTACACTTTTTTTACCAGTAAGATCCTTTCACACTCTTAAGCATGTAATAACTTGATGGCATTGTTGGGTGTATTAAAATTACAATACCGCATTTTGGGATTGCTGTTTTGATAACAAACTGTATTCAAATACCACTGCCATTCTGGCAGAATAACTCTGCACGATC
Organism: Aplidium turbinatum; assembly: GCF_918807975.1. Lineage (NCBI taxonomy): Eukaryota > Metazoa > Chordata > Ascidiacea > Aplousobranchia > Polyclinidae > Aplidium > Aplidium turbinatum. The sequence continues at coordinate 56,795,309 of NC_137472.1, forward strand.
CACCTAATAACCTAACGATCCATAACTAAATGCGCGGTAGGCCTAAATAATGAAATCACAGTAACAACACTAAGACCCTGATAAAAGCACATATCATTGACATATTACATTTTTATATACTTGAAAGTTAGGATGCTATTTTTTTATGAAAAAAATTGAGTTTTTTTATAAAAACATTATTTCAAAACCAAAAAACAAGTCACATAGTCGGTGCAAAAAGATAAACTTACACAAGTTGTGATAAATTTATTTTGCCAAGCTAATTTTAATTGCAAAATATTTTCAAATTTGTAAAGTGGACGCAGTTATGTCGATGGTCGTAAATTAGTATTTAGTACCGTACGGCGTACATGAAACCTAGCGTCCACTGTTCTGGCCTAAGTATTTCTTAAAAAGCTGTTTTAAAAATTACCGTAATATCAAACATTTACTGCAAATCTTTATTCTTGTTTCAGTGTAGTAATTGTCCATGGTAGGGCAACACTAAGAGGGCGGAAATGCGGAACGCGGAAATAAGCCGGGCGTGAAATGGCGTATTGTCCGCAGAAGTAGCGATTTAATGCCAATGTAGAAAACTCGGAACGCCAATGTAGAAATCTTGGCGTCCATATGGTTTAACATAGCAATAACTTCATCATAAAAGAATGAAATGTTGCAACATGGAAAAAAGGCGGAAATGCGATATCAACTCACCATCGAACCTACTTTTATGTTGAAATATCATTGAAAGATATTGCTTAGAAGCAATGGTGAGGTCATTAAATACTTTGACTGTTTTAATTCCACAGATATTGGAGTAAATTTCGAAAATTGAAAGGAAATTGTTTAAACAGGAAAAAGGCGGAAATGCGATTTTTAACAACTCACCACCGAACCTACTTTTATGTTGAGATATCATTGAAAGATATTGTTAAGAAGCAATTGTGAGGTCATTAAATACTTTGACTGTTTTAATTTCACAGTTATTGGGGTAAATTTTGAAATTTAATGGAATTTATTGAAATAGGAATAAGGCGGAAATGCGATTTTTAGCCACAACTCAATACCCACCATTTTCTTATGTTGAAATATTATTGAAAGATATTATTTCGAAGCAATTGTGAGATCATTAAATATTATGACTGTTATAATTCTAAAGTTATTTCGGCTTGTTTCCGCCTTTTAGTGTTGCCCTCCATGGTACACTCTTCCTGTCATTTAGGGAGTATGATTTGCAAGTCGACTGAAGGTATGTGGTAGTACTGTACCTTGCCTAGGATTTAGGCTATTTTGTATTAAATTTGTTAGACCTGGAGTAATGTTAGTGGTTTTTGGGAATGCATGACCCATCAATATCCCTAATTAAACAAAAAAAGGCTACCTATTTATTGAAGCAAATTCAGATCACTGAAGCGTTGGCCTACTGATAGGCTTGGGTTACTACTATCATGGTGACCTATATCCACAGTCCTTGGCAACAGCAAACCTATAAATATAATTATTACTGCAGGCTTATGTAATTTTGATTTTGAATTCTTGTCTAAATGTACTCTTGTTTAAATGTACTTTATTATGTGTGTTTGAAATGATAGTCAATAGTTTTTATAATTCAAAGTAAGAGCCGAAAAAACAATATCACTGAAAGTTTCTTTGAAAAATTGAAAATGACAAATCTTTCTCTTTCATATCTATCAGTGTTGCCAGATTCTTTTTTTATTTCCAACACAAGTGCCAAATTTTCGACTAATATAGGCTACTTGTAGCCTATCTTAAAAAATCAATCAATCATTTTATTTTTCGTCATTAACGCGTCCTGGACGAAAAAGATACTAACTACAAAAATCGATATGAACCTACCAGCACGTTAACGAACGAGAAAAGGTGGCAAAACCTTGAAAGGTTTAAAGGTGCACTGCAACGAAAATACATAGCTTTTGTATTTGTAGATCTTTCTGAAATAAAACGTTTTTCAACAATTTTTTTATTTTTTGTGTTACCATTAATTAAAAAACCTAAAAAAACCTTTTTTGAATTGAATGATTCTGATTGGTCAAAATTTTTGATGACGTCATTGGCTGGCAAAGCGGCATCCAAGGTCTATTGTTTTGCGTACAAACACAAGGAACAAATCGCGTAGGCTACCGAAACAGCGAACAATTTTGTGCTAAGGGAGTTTTTACACCCTTAAAATGGTGGCTACTTGTATGGCTCCCGGTTGTACTAACCGGGAAATCGTCAAATCTTTCATCGTTTACCTCTGAATAATGACGACAAGCTGAAGAAATGGATCTCAGCGTTGAAACTCAAAAACCCACCTGTAAACAAGCACTGCCGTGTGTGCACCAATCATTTTCTGGCCAGCGATTACCAACGCGATCTACAGGCAGAGCTACAAGGCACCAAGTCCAAACACCTGCTCATCCCTGAAGCTGTTTCTTCTGTCTTTGATTTTTCAAGATATGTGAAAGCCACTGTCAATACAGTAGGCTACCCACAAAACTCGATCGACCTAACCTACAGGTCTGTGAGTACGATCGGGCGTTTGGATCGAATAGCAAAGCGAGAAAACAACAAGACTTTGAAACGGGTCAGTAGGACAGTAAAACAGTGGCAGGGTAGGCAAAGGCATATTAGGCAACTCTGAATACATAGGCTACTTTAAGTTGATATAAACCACTTGGTTCAAGCAAATTATTTTCCTGCATTTTTTTCAATGCAAATTTTCCATCCGACTGCTGTCTGAACTGGTGTTGTCAGAGCACGAATCAGAATGATGTTCTTTGCTGTCAAGTCGCCATCTTTTTGGTTCAAAGAGAAATCCTTGTCTTGTTTCAGACATCTTGTTTATGCTCAATATACTGTACAATGACCCATGCGACGTTTCTAAGGCAAATGCATGAAGCTGTTTACTTGGTTGCCAGCCGATGACGTCACAAGACACATAGCGCCATCAGGTGGCCGATTTTCATTTGGTTATATCTCCCAAACAAAAAGGCATATCAAAAAAATTTTTTGAAAAATTTAATACTTAAACACTAAAGAATCACCAAAAAAATTTTAATTTTTCATTTCAGGTCCCCTTTAAAACGTGCCTGAATGAAAAATTATGGAGTAGGCTAGGCTATATACGGTATATCAGTAGTTAGCACGGCCACAAAACCCAAAAAACAAATAGCAAAAAATAAAACAAAAACAGAGAGAAGCACACATGTAGTAATGAATGACAGCATAATGAAAAGTGTTGTGGATTGAATTTGCCAGTTCCAATATTGATGTGGATGAGCAGTCATCATAATAATAATAAGATGGAGAAAGAAAACCGTACATAAAAGAAACCCATCCTCAGGTAAAAGCCCGTTTCGATGTGGCCCAGAAGAGCAGGTGTTTAGCTCTTTCTATGGTTAGACTGCACATCACACAGTAGCCTAAAAGTACTCCAAAGCCCCAAAAGCTTACAAAACACACAAAAAAAATGATTAACTAGGCCTACAACTCATAGGCTACTATCAATTTATATTTTCTATTGTCACAGCTGTCAAGTGTAGTAAATCGGCCTCCAGCCAAATTTATAGGGGATTCACACCAGTGGCGTAGCTAGGGGGCGGGTGGGACCGCCCCGGGCGGCTCGTCTGGGGGCGGCACAATCAGACTACGATTTATGATTTTGATTATAATCTGATAAAAAAACGCATTTCATTTTCACATGCTTTTTCTTGAAGGGGAGGCAAAATCTGAATCCGCCCCGGGTGGCTCATTCCGGCACATTCCCTAGCTCACTGGTTCACACTAACAAAACAAGCATAAAATCATATTTCGATCATGAAGCGTATCAAAAAAGTAGGTTACAAAGTGCCAAAGATGAACATGTATGTAGATTTAAATCTTGCCGGATTTGACTTCAGCTAGGCTACTGTTGCATTTAGATTGGATTATTTTATCAAGCTAAATGAAATATCAGTAGCCTAGGCTATACAAGGTACAGTAGGCTACTGATAATTTTTACTTTTACGTAGGCTAATGTTAGTTTGATGTCCGGTTTAAACCTAATTTGGATTTTACAATGCTTAGGCTACGGTGTAGGCCAATCTGGATTTTGACTTGGATTTAAAGTTGAAATCTGGAAGTGGATTTAGATCAGTGGTTCTTAACCTTTTTTTCCCCAGCGCCCCTTTTCAGAGATTTCCATAGTCTGGCGCCCACCATAATATAAGGGCTGTAGCCTACTAATGACATTTTCTTCCAAGACTATAAGGCTAGCCTACAGCCAGTAGTAATTAGTTAGTAAGAAAAAACTAGTTTAAGCCGATGTTAGTTTTAATACTAAAAAATCAGCACAGATGTGCCTTAAGGCTCTTAACTTAAAAGTCTTAAGGCACATCTCTGCTGATTTTTTAGTAGTTAGTAAGAGTTACACTAATAACCATTATTGACTGACTATTATTATGACTAGTCCTTATGGTTTGCTTGCACTGCCTGCCCGCTGTCCCTGCCAAAAGCTGACCACAAAATGCCATTTACTTACTACAAGGAAAAGGAAACAATGCCCATTATCAACAACAAAGGCCATGCACAACACCATCCGACGTCCACGCTTGTCGGATGGTGTTGTGCATTGTGCTGTATAGTAGGGTGGATCAAAAATGGCAAAAAAAAAATTTTTTCTCAATTTTGATTAGCTAGATATGGCAAAAGTTGCCAATATATCACCATAACACAATGTAAAAAATTGAAGAGGTTTGAACAAGTTTTTGATCTCCCCCCGCGACATACAAATTTAGGCACTTATACATACAAGAACTGCATGGCAAATTTTTTTTCGATTTTAACTCGCTTTGCAGACATGGCAAAAGGTTCTAATATAAGGTTCAAATACAATGAAAATATGTGTACTTAAGAGTTTTGACTTCACCCTCTTTCAGCATATTAATTTTAAAGTGACTTGGCTGATGGACCACCCGCGGTTCCAACAGGTAAACGCCTATTAACCATCACCATCAGATGGCCGAGTATAGACTCACAAGCTTAAACTTTGTATGACTGATTTGACAGGTGGCCCATTGGCAAAGTCACTTCCTATTAATTTATGCGCTCATGCATACAAAGACTGCAAGCAATATTACAAACAGTTACAAGTTGAAGTGAGTAAAGTCACGTTTAGACTCAAATGTTGGCATTAACTGACGAGAAGCAATTCGGGCACAAATGAAGCCGTCTCGATATGTCGGTCCACAAACTGCTTTAGATGCATCGGTAACCAGCTTGCACGAGCCTTTTAACAGCCTGCGTGTGACATGGAAATTCGGGAAAAAATACAGTGGGAGTCACATCTATCATGATGAATTGCAGGAGCTCAGCATCCGTCATTGTTTTAATTACAGGAGGCTCCGTGATAGGAAGATCTGTCCAGTTAATCAATTCGAAGTATTTCACTGCATCAAAATTAAGCTTTGAGGGAACTTTAAATTTTTGTATTTTTTTCCTGGGTTTTGCAGCTCTAGCTTTCATCACTCCACGCAGGCCTAGTTCTCGAATATGTGGTCGATGGTAAGTTATTATAGCCAAAGTTAGGCCTATATTTTCCGGATGAGCAAAGCATGAGTTGCGTTGCATAACTGGGTCGATAATTTTCTTGTGTTTCTGACAAAGATATCGTGATGTGGTTATCATTTGGTGAATGTGTCTAGCTCCATCTTTGCAAGATGAATGTGATTTTATTGTGAACCACATTGGAGCATAAACACGGATAATGAACATAACCAATGCTTGTCGTCTCCCATACGGATTTTTATCGCTGACATATAATCTAAGGGTTCTATTAATTAGCTGTAGTCAGCCATCGTGAGTGTCTGAGTGATTCAAGCATCCTGGATTTCGCATCGCCAGATCAATGCTACATTCACCAGTGCAGTCAAACTGAATGGTGAAGATTGATGAAGGGAGTACCAAGTAATAATAAAACTAGGCCATCGCCCAGAAGAGTTACCCATACTAGTCTAAGTAAACTGCCTTTTAATCTGTAAGAAGCGCATATAACTTTTATTAAACTTTGTGGAACCTGCAGTGCAAGCAAATTCCAATAATTCTACTATAAAGCTTCTTTTGTATCTAGAATTCTTTTGAAGAATCAAATGCTACATCAGCTAATTGTTGAGATACCCAACCAAGTATTTTAGCAATGGTGATAAAACGGTCAATTGTAGCCTATCTGTTTGAACACAAGTCGCTTATTATGACATCATAAAGCGCATAAGTGAGTCACACAGTATTTATGCATTTGACCAATTTTGCGGGAGACTTTCTCCAACCCGATATTAGGGAAATTAAAACCTTGCGGGGGGCGATCAAAAAATTGTCAAAACCAAACAAAAATTTGCATGTATGTTATTATGGGTATTTCGCACCTTTTTCACATACTAGCTTAGAAAAATAAAAATTTTGGGTTTTTCGATCCACCCTACTGTATAGGCCAACATAGAATGCTCTGAGAGAGAATCACTACTTCCCTTGTTAAACACAATCTCTATACTGTATATAGCTCCTCATCCTCGGTGGATTCTCGTACCCCCAGCAGAACTACTAAAGCAAATTTGCAGTGAGGAAAATATCGTTACACCTTCTGAATGTAACGCCCCCTGAATATTTCCGCCCCTCTAAAAGTTAACAGCGCCCACTAGGGGGCGGTAGCGCCCAGGTTAAGAACCACTGATTTAGATTTACATTCTAAAATCTGTAGCCTACATCTCTGCAAAGTAGGCCTACAAACTGTTCTGTCCTCAAAGTCAGAGGCGTAGCAACCGCCCTCCGATCGGAGGTGGCCCCGCAAGCACTGAGGGCCCCTCTGACGAAGTTTTTGGAAGACTATTGAAATACAGGATATAGGCTAACTACGTGGTCACAAACGCACGCAAAATAGCAGTGCTTATTGGTATTAAGCAGGAGTTTTCAAAAAACACGGTACGACGTAGGAAGAGAATGGTTGGTTACCAATGTGCTGATGATTCTAGTCGTCTTTCTGCTGAAGTAAAATTCAAATCGCAATTTTTTCTTGGTCACACTGATCAGGCCATATCTTCTGTTTCTTTGCGCTTTGACCAACTCGTGGAGTGGTACAAGTTGTTTGAATTACTGTAGCCTACAACGAAGTGTCTCGAACGAACCTGAAGAAGTGTCTCAAAGAAAATGGTTGGGTTGGTTGGTTTCCAATCTTTATGCTCGGACTGACAAAGCCTTGATTGGTTATTCCTGGTAGTTTCGCATATACTACTTGTAGAGGCTCTTTAGCCTACGCAGGGCGGTTACCGAGATTGGCAAAGTGAAGTTTTCCGATTATATTGAAGTGTTGTTGTCAGGAAGTTATTCCATTCACTAGGTGCCGCTGAATGGACAGCAGTCCTGCTGAAATGCGTTGCTCAAGCGCACACCCCGAGAGTCGAACTTGCGCCGCGTGGTCTTGAGCTAGCACGTAATCACTGAGCTAATGAGGCGGACAATGGAACTGTACAGTCAATCACTGCAAAAAAAATTAAAAGAAAAATGGAAGACATTGATGCCAACGAACTAATAGGCCTAATAGAATTTAATCGTTTTATTTATGTCATCGAGAAAGAGGGAGGACTTGTCACGGCAAGCATTTTTTTAACGTACCTACAAGAACAGCCTTCAGGAGATATATCCGAATCTTTGCATTTGCATCGGGAATTTTTCTGACCGACCACACCAGTTATTGTCGCCAGTGCTGAAAGGACCATCAGCAGAATGAAACTGATCAAGAATGTAGGCTACTGCGCTTACCGTGGCAGATGACAGGCTTTGTGCTCTTGCAATTACCATCGAAAACAAGATTGCCAAATCCCTGGACTATGACTCATTGCAATTTGTGCAGAACAAGGCTCGAAAGAAGCGGTTTGCGTAATTATGGAATTATGTCCAGTGTCCACACTGTCACTGTAGAGTGTAGACCTATGTATACACAGTGGTGGGCACAGTTTCTAAATATTAGCGAAAATGCTAATCCGCTAAACAAAGCGTTAGCTTCGCTAATTAGCGGTTAGGGGAACTATGCCCTCTAGCCTACTGTGTATGCATAATATGAACTCTGCATGTTGTGTAAAATAAATACCACATTCCAGTTTCTGCATTGGAAAGGGTCCCGGACTTATGTTCGAAAGGGGCCACGTTCTTTGTTGCTGCGGCCCTGCTCAAAGTGCTGTGAGTTTCTTATTATACTTTCACACTTATAATCAAAGGGCCGGCGCAAACTAGGCTGCCTTCAGGGTGGTACAGACAATCAGGGCCGTAGCCAGACCGCAGTGCAATGGGAGGCCAACTTTTTGTTAGGTGGGGCCGAAAAAATTTAAATGATTTTGGCATTTTAACCTCTTAAATACCGATATCCACAAAAATTGCAATATATCAGATTAGTGTTGAGACCAACACTGGTCTCTTATTTTATGCGCTAGTTAAATCACGGCAACCATATTACAATGACCAACATAACACAGCAATTGTTGACTTGTATAAATAGCGGTAAGCCTACTTGTCATGAGCAAAAACTTTAACTGGCTCGAAGAAGCTAGTGCCGAGAATTTTGATATATATGATTACATTCCGTGTATACACCCCTGAGCTAGTTTATTGCAATTGCAGTCGCGGATGTTTGGATGCAAACCGTTTCACAAACAAGTCTAAATCGATGGATTTCGATACAGAATGTTCAAAGGCCATAAGCACCAAGTTTGCTTGTCTTGGTTGTAACATGCTCGGTCTAGTGGGAGCGTCAACCCTTGTTAACACTGAGAATCCACACTCACAAACGGCAGTGCTAAACCCAATTGTAGCAATATCTGCTGCAAGGTTGAACACTTCACAGATCAGAAAACTAGAAACAAAATTTATTTACACTGATTGGATTGAAGAGAAAAAAGAAACACTGCTTAAAAGATTACGGGTTTATATTTTGTATGCGTTGTCTTCAAAAACCACTTGCTTTACCACTGCACATTTTGCGATTTATCACTGCACAAATTGGTTATCACTGACCCTTAGAATTAGGTATGGTACCGAGAATAGAGACAGCTGATATCAAATAGCCTAATTTGTACCGGTTTGTAGGCCTGCTGGAAAACCATTCCCTCTTTGTTAGGTTATCATTCTTTCCCAAAACATTTTCATTGTGCACAGTTTCTGACAATTTTTCTACCAACCTAACACGTGTTGGCCTTGGTTGAATTGAACATGTTGAGGTTGCCAAAGAAGGGAGTAGGGGGGGGGGGATTGTTTAATCATCTTAGCTGTTAACTAAACAAAACAATTGTAGTTAATTGGGCCTAGGTTGGAGCTCTGCAACGGAAAAGATGGGCAAAATCATTATAATTGTAGCTGTTGCTCGAGAATGTTGGGATTTTGCCAGGGGGGATGAGGCCTCTCCTGGCCCCCGGCTGGCTACGGGCCTGCAGACAATCGTTTCCCAAATCAAAAGTCACATAACTTATACGTCATGGAAATTGCTAAACAATGAGCCGAGATTGCAACATACTTCGTAAGACCTCTAAAACATTGCACAAACCGTTTCAACACCTGTTGGGAATTGCATAACAATGTTTATCACTGTTACGTCACAGAAACTGGTTACGTGCATTGAAATATCTCAAGTCAGTTTTGTCATTTTAGAATTGTCGTTGGAAAGGTTGGTCTGTTTTGCTTGTGCTTACCAACTAGACGAAATTTCCGTCTTTTATCGTAGTAATTTGTATTGTGGTGACAAGTTTTAGTGGTGTATCGCGTTGCACATCGTTTTCGACAGCCTGTTGGCTATTTTTTGCTGAAATACAATTCTTGAAAAAAGACGTTTTCAGAAGAGTATTTTTTCGGTGTTATCGCATACAGACGAAAGGATCCGGGAATTTTATGTTACAACTTTCACACGAAGATATTATGGTTTACCGCTGTGACCACAGGTAGCACAGAACTTTCTTTTTTTACAGTTTTTTTTAACTCTGTTTAACTTATTTTTCTTTGAATAAAGATGCATGTGTGTTTCAAATGTTTTCGCATGATTTGCAGGCCTAGCATATATACTTTACGAGATAATAAATGATAAGATTGCTCTGACGCTTTGAAACCGCAAGTTTGATGGGCTGATCTAGAAATAGGCTAAACTACAGACTGGCATTGCAAAAGCGTTGCAAAAACTTTGAGATGGTTGCAATTTTTGCAAAACATTGGTAGGCTACAATCAAGTAACACCAATGAGTTGAGCAGTGAACTATCCCTAAGTGAACTAACAGCAATAACTAACTACCAAATTCCCAATACCGGTAGGCTATTATTGACACCTGAAATCGTGTCATCGCTTTTGATGCAATAACAACTTTTAGACAATATACCAAGTGCTTCAGTGATTTCCCAGATAGGAAATCAGTCGTTTTTTTACATAGATTTGCCCGATAACTCAGTTGGTTAGCGCTTGACTTCGTGAAGGAAGAAGCTTAAAGATCAAGCGGCGCTGATTCGACTCTCGGGGTGTGCGCTTGAGCAACGTACTTTAAGGACTGCTCTCCATTCAGCGGCACCTACTGATGGAATAATTCTCCGATAACAACACTTCAACAACCGAAAACTTCACTGTGTCATTGTGTCAATCTCGTTAATCAGCCCTGGGTCAATAGCCTCTACAGTCTACAAGTAAGTGTGAAACTAACAGAATGGAAACTATCATGGCTTTGTCAAGATCAGTCCAAAGATAAAGATGCAAACCAAAACGATTCAACGTTAGCAGACGTTGAATCGATGAAAAATACGACTGATGTATAAAATCATCTCGCGCCTTTCAACGTTGTGAAATGAGCAACGATGATACCAGGCTTGCCAGATTGGCCCTTTTGGGGCCAAATTTGTGACATTTGGCCCTTTTTAAAGGTAGTTGGCCCCAAAAAAATTGTTTGGCCCCTTGGCCCTTTGTTTTCAATATTTGGCTCTTTTTGGAAGCAGTTGGCACATACTATCAAACTAGCAATTTAAATAAATGTCTTTCGGAAATTGAGACTGAAAAGTGTTATTACGATTTTTTAGACAGTGGATAGCTGACAATGTTTATGCCAATGCCAAAGATTCGAGTGGAAACACTGTAGAAGATGAAGATTTGGAATTGTTCTTGTAGAAATTAGACTGTGTTGTTGTAATGTTGTAACGTTATTGACGTTGTTAACGTTATTATGTTTTATTAGCAACGTTATTAACATTATTGAACAATTTGGCTCTTTTTTACCCAGTTTGGCCCTTTTTTCGACATTGTTTGGCTCTTTTTCTCAAAAGCTGTCTGACAACCCTGGATGATACTGCTATAAGCTATCGTTCTTATTTTTTGATATTATTTATACAAATGTTTTAGGTGGCAGCTGGCTTGGTGACCTTTCGGTCTTTCGTTGCCATATGTCATCCATGTTGTGCAAACTATTTGCCTATGTTTGTCGTGTCAGTAGGCTACGACTTTTTTCGCTCTCGCCATCAAAAACAAATAAGCTAAACCCAAACTGAACTGCTAAAAACGAAACTCAATCTACAGTATGTTGTAAGATAGCCTAGCTGACAGTTTATCTTTATTAGGCCGTAATCGAAACAATTTTTCCATTGATATCTGTAGGCCTACATGTTAGCATTCGCTGAGAAACAACTTAAGGTTAATACTGTAGAAGTCAGTAATGCAAACAGTATACCAGAAAAGGACACGTTAGCCTATGACTACATTAGTTTCGTAGGCTATTAATAAAAACATGGAACTTTGTCAAGATGCTTTTTCTTAAATTCAAGTTTAGAAATTACAGTAGAAATTGGTTCCAGGCCTCACCCAAGAAACTTTAAGAAGCACTGGTCTTGAGCTTCAACGTTTACGCAATTGTGTGCAGAAAGTGCGTCATCACACGTCATAGCCTACTGATCGGTTACGTTATAGGCCTACCCAGCCAGTAGGCTAAGTCAAGGAGGTTAATGTAGACGTTAAATCAATGTAAAAAAGCATTAATTTGTTGGCTAGGCAATAGATAAAGGTGGCCCCATACTTGATTTCAAGTGACGGGGATGAGAAGATATGGTTCTCGTTGTGCTAACTATAAAGCCTTCGGCACTAACAGAGTAGGGTAGCCAGTTTCTTTCTCTCGGCCGCTTTTACTCTGTAATTAGGCATGACCACCCTATATGCAGGTTGCAGAGGTGAGGGGTGTTTTCAACAACCAACTTAAGTCAGGAGTCGAACCAGGTTTGCATTATTAGAAAGCCAACGCCTCATCCACCGCTCGGTAGTAGATGGAGCTAAAAACTTTTTGAAATATTTTGGCACGAAAACATTTCGTAACTTTTAGCTAATAATAATGTTATAATGATGTTATGGTTTTATTTATTGTCGTTCTACAACTGCTAAGGTGTTTTAGCGACAAGGCTCATTTTTTAGGGTTTTATTAGGGTTACAACGTCATCACATTAATTATTACCCGACTTATTCTCCTGCGTAATGTAAGAAAAAACACAATGGTACCGTTTTTGAGTCTGGTTTGACCACCCTGAAATCGACCTCCGATCTACCAGCATCAGAGCCGAAGGCAAAACCACTCGGCCACTGAGCTGGTTGGTCGGTTCAAGTGTGTTTAGTTCATAGTTCAAACGTATTTTAAAACAGTACAGGTTAATTTTTTCAAGCCATCATAAAAAAATAAAAAAAAAATTCTATCCATCGTTATATTGATGCCTTGGTGGTATAGACAGTAGCCTACTACCAGAAGAATCAACCCAACACCACGTCATAGCAAATGGTGACGTTGATGATTCATTCTGCCATTGGCATGATTTCACAAGTCAACATTACATTTGGCTTACTTCAGAACAATGCAAAATACACTTTCCAGATAAAATTTCAACCGTTTTATACATTGATTTAACGTCTGCAGATGTTGATCAATGTAAAGAACGGTTGATTTGCTGTCTGGGTTACGACTGAAGTAGGAGTTTGTTGTTATTTATTAAAAAGTGGCCTAAACAATCATGGGAGAAAGTTGCTTGAGTGACTCCAGTCAGCCTACTGCTTTCAATTCTGTAGCATTGTTAATTTTAAACTTCTTGCGCTGTATCATGCTATCACAAGTAAATGACGCAGGCCCATCACTTCCGTTATTTTTGTGGAGATTTACAGTGCATTAGGTGCTGTTGAGCCAGTTAACAGCAAGTTAAAAGAAAAGCACATCTTAACAGAACAACATGTCAGCACCTCAAAGACGACCAGGTAAATTGTGATTATTATCATTAGCAGTAATTTTTACCGCTTTTGTTTTCAAGTAAATGTTAACACGTTCAAGTCTAAGCGTGTAAAACGCGATAACATGATGTACAAATGCAAAGATTAGAGGTGTTGCGACCGTGCCATATTTTAAACGGATTGTCCTGTTTTGGTATCATGCACGTTATAACGTCCGAGTTTTGTCGCTTCTACCTTTTTCTAGACCTCTGCTATGTTTGTCATATATTGTTTTTTTTCGTTGTAATGGTCAGAAATAAACTGAACTGAAGTGAATGCAAAAAACAAAATCGGTGTTTTAAAACGGTGGTCATAAATGACTGCTTGGTTCTTTTAGGACGAGGTTGTGGAAAATCTCGAGGTTGAGGAAAATCTCGGTTGTTCTAGTGTTCAGGTGTATATTTATGTGTTTTTAAATTTGGGAGAAGTTTTACCCTGTGTATGTACAATAATTGTACAATCCATCGCAGCTCTTTTTAATGTTTGCCTGCTTCCAATATCGAAGTTTCTCAAATAATGTAATTCAAGGTCTACTTTTTAATAAGGTCTACTTCTCGAATAATGTAAGTTATAATTCAATAGTCTACTTTTTATAAGATGTGAATCAAAACAAGTCTGCAAGAGATAGCCTATTTTTAAGCACGAGTCTGTTGTAGTTCTGACTCGTTTACATTATTCCAACCTTGTCTCAGTAAAGATTTCGTTCATGGTTCGACAAATACGGTAAGTTGGTTTCGTTTTTCGAAGAATTGTCTTCCATTTACACAATACCTCGCAATCTCTAGGTAGCCATGCTCGCATTTTGAGTTGCTTTGTAAGCTATAAGATAGGCGTTAGCTAAATTAGTATAGGCCTTTTAATTAAAAGTTTTCTTCTATATGTAATCTATTTTACTATTTATAATCTATAGTTGTAGCAAGTAAAATCAGATGTTACTTTAGAAAGTGCAAAAAAGGCATTCTTATATTTTACTTTTTTCTACTCAAATATATAACATTTTTGGAGGCAAGCTATAGATTTTTTCCAAAATATGGCCTGTAGTAAGGGGGGAACTGTTGTAAAAAAAGGGCCGGGTTGTCATTTAAGACTAACAAATTTTATCAAGACCGCTTGAACAAAAAGACCTTTATTAAGGCAAGTATTCCAGTCAGAAAATGCTGCTGTTTTTGTAACGTCAGAGAGAGTTGAAATGATATAAACAAGAAACTTTCCTGGCAAGAATTCTACATGGGGTTAGCCTAAGCCAACGTGCTGGTGCTTTGTGCAAGAGGTTTTTGGAAAATCAAAAAATTCTCGTTTTAACTTGAGGTACAAGTGTTATATCTTTTTGCCTTCAAAACTTCAATGACACACACGATGTTATTTTTAAGTAGCCCAAGCTCGTTTTAACTGTTAGCTTACACTCAACATTAGGCAACTTGTTATCATAGCCAAACTAAATAACGTTTACAGTGCTGCTTTAGTTTGCAAATCATGTCATGCATTGCAAAGTCAACGCGTCCACGGAAATACCCTGAATTATTCTTTGACTTACTTCAGTGTTATGCATGGGTAGTCTGAACATGGTGGTTTAGTAAAACTACTTGCAAAAAATATAACAATTTCAGAAGGCAAAATTCTTTTTACGTTGATGCAACTTTTGCAGACGAAAAATTGAAAGTAGTTGTTGCTTTTGTAAAGTAAGCAACTTCCAAATCGCCAGCAGCCTTTGCGTTTAATAGATTTAAATGAGTCATGTTTCCAACACAATCAATAAAATATTTCCTCATTTAATTGTATCTAGTTAACTATTGCGCTAAACTATCTTGGTGATACAAACGCACGAGATAAGGAATATCAGGTAAAACTGTATCATAACATTGGATGATTAATTCAATATTTCTCAAAGAATGAATCAACTACAATAGAAAGAACACCGGTATGACACCGCTCCTTTGTCTTTCCGTTGACATCTAGGTCTCCAACCACATGTTGTATGCCTGGATGCAACAAAATAATTGCAGCAATGCAGTGATGTGATTCAACCTAGTAAGCAACCGGCTCATTTTGACTAAAATTAACCACGTTTGGCAATCTTGGGTTCGGTGATTAAATGAGGTCCACTAGAAAAAAATGACCAGGAACAGGTTCTGTAAACTTTTTATTTTTAGGAAGCGGTTTGCGCGAATCAGTGAGAAGCGGCCAAATTTGTCGTCACAAAACAATTGGGCTACTCAATGATGGTGAAACTGAAACTGTGAATCTTAAATTCAGAACTCAAAAGGAAATTGTTTTTACAAGAATATTTTTTATTTTTTTGAAAGGGTAGGCTATTTTTTTTTCTTCTCAAGAAGTGACTAACCAAACGCTAACAGGCGTGTATTCCCGAAAAGAAATATCGCTGATGTTCATATTTTGACTCATCGTCTTTCTCGATAGGCATCTTTGCGGAAGACCGACAATAATGATCTAGTAAGCCCGTTAAGCATATTACAGCATCCGCATTCAAATCCACTTCAGTTTGTTTGTTTTGTTGGCAAAAAAACAAAATTACACAAAACGCAATGAACACAAACTATTCGCACAACAAGGATTGCAGCGAAAGAGCAAAAAATCACTAAAGTCAGTCGCCACCCAAATATTTACACAAACACTAAAATTAGGTAGGCTACATTGTTAAAACACAGATATTAAAATAACAAAACAAGGCAACATGAAACATAATGACTACAGTAGGCTATATGCAAAGAGGCAAACAAATGATGAGATAAGCAGTTGAATGAAAGATCTTGTGATCATGATGCATTTCGACGCTTTTCGATGAGACATGCGCATGCGCTCTTGCAACGTTTTATTGTTTTTCAGAATGAATTTTGATACTTTACTTTCAGCATAAAATTTCATTAGCGCTACAGTTTAGTCCAGTGGTTTTTAACCAGGTTTCCGCGGAACCCTAAGGTTCCGCCAGTTTACATTCAAATCCGAGAGTCTTTTTTATTATTATATGCATATTGTTTAAATATAATGAATGATTAGGTTTGCCACTATTAATAAATTTGCTACACTTTAACACGTTCGCTGCGATCCCGAATTTTTGTTGTTTTCTTGTGGTGCGATTACCTTTAACTTTTTGCTTTCCAGCCAAATTTCGTCGACAGTTTGTATTTTTATTGTACATAAATAAATCTGAAAATGAGTATTTTAAGTGAATTTTATTAATCAAACGATGTTTTTTGCATAAGGCCATTAAATTATTGAACAGGGGTTCCTCGAGCTTCTGGAATGTTTCATTAGGTTCCGTTCCACCAAAAAGGTTGAAAACCAGTGGTTTAGTCAATTAATCTGTTGTTGAGGTAACATAATGCTCTTGTAACAAAATGCTTTAAAATGCAATGCCTACATAATTTTCAAACAATCAAATCAAAACACTGCGGCAAACCTTTTCGCTC
The DNA here is from genome assembly GCF_918807975.1 of Aplidium turbinatum. Taxonomy (NCBI): domain Eukaryota; kingdom Metazoa; phylum Chordata; class Ascidiacea; order Aplousobranchia; family Polyclinidae; genus Aplidium; species Aplidium turbinatum. The sequence goes on from NC_137472.1 coordinate 56,811,998, forward strand.
TCAACAATAGAAAACGTTTTTTTAACGGTAGTCTACTCCGAATAAGAAGTCTCACTCTCACCGACAGCTCAATAGAAAATGATTGACATTGTGATAAAAAAGTAAAATCAAGCACGGATAAGTAAAAGAGTTGTAAATTTACAATTGAATTTGCAAACTTACATTTACAGATCCTACTGAATCTACAACGGAGCAAAATTTAGAGTACGCCGCTTCTCTCATCTTCAAAGTTTTCAGCATGTATGACGTTGACAAAGGAGGCACCTTACAGCGACGGGAATTGCGTCATTTCCTACGTCAGTGCGGAGCGAAACTATCCGAAAAACAATGCAATGACATTATTGATCAATTGGATACTGACGGGGATGGTATGGCAAAAGCTTAACTTTGTCGTTGGTTTATTTAGTCTTACTACTGCTAACGGGCTATTCATAAAATAACATTGAAAAAAATGACCTTCCCTCTCCTTCATGTCCGCAAAATCTCCGCACTTTGTCAATAAAAAGTCCCTAAATTGCAACCCCTCCCTCCAACTGAGTGTGAACGTCTTTTATAGACAGCCCGTTATATGATAATGGTTTTATTTTGCGCCTACTGCAATAACATAACACCATAAAACTTAGCAACGACACGGCTCTCAGATTTAGTTTACAAAGTATCTTGTGATGATTGCAATTTAATTTATGTTGGTCAAACAAAACGAGATCTTAAATCTGGCATTGGTAATCATAAAAGGACTTAAACTTCAGATCATAAAATAACATGGAGCTGTACATGGAGCATTCCAGAAGTTGAAAGTGATTATGAAAAGGAACGATTTCTGAAAGTTGGTTTATCAATGAATAGCCTCGTGTAATGAATTGTAATGACGTCATCTCTTTTCCTGCTCTTTACAAAAAACTATTGTTTGATGTAGGCTATTGCTATTTTGCATTCATCAAATGCTGGCATTTGCATAACAATCTATCCCAGATATGGAAAAACTACGGCCCGTGGGCCAAATCCGGCCGTTGGGTTATTTAATCTGGTCCGCTTGACATTGGCGGAAACGAATGCTTTAACTCAATTCATTACTATTTTTTCTAATGCACACACAATCATTCTATCTTATTGAAATTTTGTTATGTAGGGTCTATGGTTTATTATTATGTCACAACTAAGCATTGTTAATTCGGTTTATTGTTCCGTCGCAGTTAAACAATTGTTGAAACTTTGTTTAGTCAATTTTTTGTTTTTTGAAAGTTTTGTTTATCACTTCATCTTCAACAGGTTTATAAAAGAAAACTGCTTATGAAACAAATCTGTTAAATAATGTAAATAATGTTGTTAATAAACTGTAGCTTAACATTCTTGTCCATTTCATATACTCACATGGCCCGCTTGTCAATGATTAAAAAGTTTTGGCCCGTGGCCCAAAAAGCTTGCCCACCCCCGATCTAACCTTTCTTAGCGTTATGTGGGCTACCGAAATTAAATTAGTTTCATGCTGATTATAAACTGTGCAGTGGTGCGTGTAGAATTTATTTCTTCGTGACTAATATTAGCCGCAGTCTCTTTCTCTGCTCTCATTTAAGTGAAAAAAATGGAATCATATCAGTAGGGGATCTAGGAGGGGAGACTTAGTGACGTGTCCTCCAAAATCGAGAAAAAACATGTAATTTATTTCCGCATTTTTATAAAATTTTCTTGATCGCTACGCCACTTTATTTTATTTCAGTTAGCATATAATCAGTGGCATTGGGCACATGGGGTTTCAGCAGTGAATTTGATGGGTAGAAAGTTTATTTGGCCTTCAAAAGCTAAAAATAATAGCCTACAATGGAAGGGCAGGACCTACGAGCCGATTTTTACAAAATTTCGTATATTTTTTGTTTAGTGTCTACAATTTGTCTCAAAATTTACGTATATCTTCCTACCTACAGTCTCCATACTTTCATGGATTTTAAGCATGTTCCGGTGGAAGCGGAAGTCCCTAAAACGAAAAATGTAGCGTCCTCCAAAGTGGTTCATACGACCCGCAAGTGAGGGTCCTACGACCATACGTAGAGGGTCATGTAAGCCGCTTAAAAAAACATGCAGTATTTTCGATTTTCCATTTATTTAACAGTTTTATGTTGTGCTGTTATCATATGCCACTACAAGAAATGTCAAATGGGAAACACTAAATGTATGCGCTAATCGGAAAATCTCTCTGTTACGAACACAGATGATTTTACTATCAGCGCAAAATAGTCCGTACACAAAGTTTAATTTGTAATCAGCAAATTGGACAAACAGGACTGTACTTCATCACCACAAAGTTGTTTATTCAAAATTGTACATAGACAAGTCAACAGGTATCAATTAATTTCTTTAGATCAACAAAATGGTTGGCAGGTCGCTCCAACAGGGAGGTTCACAGGTCACGCACCACATGACCGGTAATTTTTTTGCTCCCAGCCTAAAATCTGAACTTTTAGTCTCACTCAATATAGCTAAAAACAATGCTAATTTATCGCACAATAATCACTTATCAGTGAAAAACAAGACATCACTCAGGTTAAACAAATAGAAAACATGTTGTACGACCTCAAAAATTTACAAAGTTATGTCAAAATCAGCAATGAGGTTTCCCGTCCACAAAGCAGCTCAAAAAATGACGTTACTTTCTAGGAAAACCTAACGAAGCGTGTCAAAGCCAACAATATCCACATTTGGCACTAAAGACTTATATAAAAAAATGTAAGGGGGTGGTTCGCAGGTCACCCCTGTTCACAGGTCCCGCTTTTCCCCTACCTTTCTGCCGTCGTGAAAAAACATTGTTTCAAACCTAACGTTTAATTTTAACGAAAGCCGTGTAACTCAAACTTCTACAGAAATTCAATTTAATTTGATAAATTTTGTCAGATAGTCTACATCTATAACGTCTACAACTTGGACCAAAACATTATTGGGTCGAAAAATACAAAAGTGATCAAAAGTGACCAAACTAGTTAAAATTTGTCAAACTTTTCAGAAGGCAAGTACTCCAGATCCCTTCCCCATAAACATTGGCTCGTGAAAAACACGAGAAAGATACGTGTTTTTTTACCCCAGTTTCTCGTGTAAAACCCGTGATGTGCACCCGTGTATTACACGGGTGTTTGCACAAACGCAACCCGTGTTTTTCACGACTTCTAAACCCGTGTTTTACACGGCATCTAACCCGTGTTTTACACGACTTCTAAACCCGTGTTTTACACGACTTCTAACCCGTGTTTTACACGACTTCTAAACCCGTGTTTTACACGGCATCTAACCCGTGTTTTACATGACTTCTAAACCCGTGTTTTACACGGCATCTAACCCGTGTTTTACACGACTTCTAAACCCGTGTTTTACACGGGTGTTTGCACAAACGCAACCCGTGTTTTTACACGACTTCTAACCCGTGTTTTACATGACTTCTAAACCCGTGTTTTACACATCAAACCCGTGTTTAATATGGCAATTTATTTGGTACCAAAATCACACATGCCAAAAACACAGATATAACTGAAGACAGTACAGCTGTTTCACACATCATCAGTTGGGCGAACCGTGCTGGATGAAGATGTCCTTGCAACTGACTGTCTTCTTATTCTCTTTTCAGCTGATTTGAGGAATTCTTGCACAACAGCTTTAACATCGCCCATGGTTGTGTCTTTTGTGTAACTGTATGTTCGAACTGATGCTGTAAGCAAAAAAGAGTTAGTGCTTAGTCACAAAAGCAATAGGCTAGCAATAGATATACAGAATTCTTCACGGATCAAATATATTAAAAATAGATTGCAACATACGTTCATTAAGCAGGGTATACGTGCAAAATCTAAAGTTTAGGCTACATACCATAAATTACAAAAATAAGTTTGCAATCTTTAATTGGGCGCTTGGAACCGCGTTGACCCATCCAATTAAACTTCGTCATAAGCTTATCCGTAAATACTCCAGAAAGAAGTTGCTTTACGCTCTTTTTGTAGTCCGTCGAAAAATACCGACTCAAATAGGAAATCTGCAAAACAACATTTATCATATAAAATTTAGACTTCACGGTTATATTCCATAGAATAAAAGTAGAGCGCACTCATACTGCAAGCTGTTAAATTTCATTGTTAACAGTCAGGGCCGTGGAGTCAGAGCCGTAACAATGTTTATTGTTTAGCCAAAGGAGTCGGAGTTTTAAAAATTGCACTGACTCCGACCCCTATATAAAATTGAGGAATGCTCTACATTGCGAGGAATTTTAAAATTATCCATTGTCAGAGTGTCAAAAACTTTGGGAAATGTATATTTTGTTGTTTTGCTGCAAATCAATGAATCGTTGTTTTGCTGCAGTCAATGCTGGTTGAAACTTTCAAGAAATTTGCAGCAGTACGACATTGCAAAACTGTTTTAAAGAGAGTAAAAATAACCAGTATTTCTTGTATGTCTATTCTATGAGGAGAATCGGAGTTGTGATACCGATTGCACAATGCACAGCCATGTTAACAGTAAAAAAAAAATTACCAGTTTATTTTGAACAGTGCTGTTTCCCAGGCTGTGTTCAAGCTGATCAAAATTCTCCAGGCTGTTGATGGGAAAAGATGGAATGTCCGAAGGGGGTTCCTCCATTTGTTGAGCTGGGGCGCTTCTTTCGTTTGTCATTATTATATCCAATTATTCGTTGACAGAATTAAAATTCCCATAATTTCCAGTTGAGCAATTCGAATTCGTCGAACTGTGTGAAAAATAAATAGTTGCTTTAACATGATTTGGTGTTAGCAAAGGTGCTTTGCTTTGACAATACAAAAAGAATAGCTCCCAGGCTAGGGCAGTTGTGATTTAAGCAGCTGCCAAACAAGAAAAGCGAGTGGTAAATAATACTGCCAATTAAGAACAATGCTCTTGTAGGGGCGCTCACGTGAGAGACTCAACAGATCTTCCAAAATTCGAGAAACTGAATTTTCAAAATGCGCTGCTTGTGAGTAAAGATGGGAGTTACGAAGGATAAAAAAGAGAGTAAACATAAATAAACGAAGTGAAGAATTATAGCTAAAACTATATCATCACACCGATGCAGCTGAGCAATTGTTGAGCGAAGTTAATCGAACAAGTTTCAAGATTTTAATTTAACCAGGTGCAAACCTTCACTTTGCAGCGCAACAAATTCGTCACAAGATATGTTCTTGGTCACTTCAGGCGTAGTGTCGATTGCAACATTCAACTGATTGTCATCCAAGTGAAAATCAAGGACTGATTGTTCGCGCTCTGGACTTGATTGCTGTGGTGCCCTCACAGAGGAAGATTGTGGAAATTCTGGAACTTGTGGCAGTTGCTGCAAGGTTGTAGCAACCTCAGCTGCTCGTACAGGAGTAGAAACCTATGGAAGATTTAGTGACCGTCAGAGTGAACATTAACAAAATATATTCAGTGATATGCTTGGCTCCCTCTACACCCTCAAGTGTCGCACACGAAAACAAACTGACAACTATGTTATTCAGGACTGTCCAATCTATCGCGTTCTAACTAGGGCACATGCTGGTCTCAAAATCCTGGATGACGACAGCATATTTAGGCAACGTTCGAAAAGTTCTGATTGAACACCTTAATCCGTGCTATTAACCTTAAAAATGAGATTGCAATATATTTTTAAAATCATATTACTTTTAAAAACCGCTCAATTTCCCTAAAAAACAACACCTAAAAATCGTCAAATTTTGGGATTATCATAATTAATAAGTGATTAAAGTATTTGTTTACTTACAGTAATGATATTTTCTGACTCCGGGAGTCGCTTTCATCTGTATATGCAATCCTCATAGACAACCGGCAATTCCTGCATTTATAATTTGAAAACAGTTACTTCAGCTAGATGTCATGCTTGCCCTTGCTTATTGGTACATTACCTACTGATATCTCGTCAACATCAACATATTTTGCATATATACAACCAATCATCATGCAATAAACGTAGAAATGCATGGGTGTACGGTATCTTAAAGGATTAGCTTATATTTGCATCACGGTGTTGTCAGGTACAATGTAACAAGCCAAAATGTACTTACATTAGATACAATTTATACAACAATGTTACAAAAACGTTATATACAACTGCCATCTGCCACGTTAGTGTAACTTTGACTTCAATGCAATAAGTTACTATAATGTGAAGTACTGGCATGCACCCATGTATGATAATTAAGTTAAGAAAGGGTAAAATTAGTTTTGAGCAGTTAAAATCAAAATGAAATGAACAAATATCAGGGAAAAATGAATGCATTGTTATACCGCTTTCTTCTTTTCGATTTAGGTTGTCTAGTATCATTTACTTCTTCTTCACTAGCTGCTGTTGAAGCCAAATCAGAAGTATTTTCAGCATGTTGTAACTTTATCAGTGCTTTAGCCAAATCATCTGTTGCAAAATATTAACAGGTCATCTTCCGATAACAGTAATCAAGATTAGGAAAAACAATACACTGGAGATTTGGAGAATAAGATCTCATGCATATTGCATATGGAATAATAACAATCTGCTAAAGCGGTTAAATGGAAATTACACACCTTTTTACAGTAATATTCATACCTAAATTTTTGTTGAACATGCTCAAAGAATGCCCCAAATTCAACGTAATTTTTCAAAGTTTTCCGGGGGAGGACTCCCAGATCCCCCGCCGCTGGGTGTCGCCTTCGGCAATTACGCTGCCAGGCTTCGTCCGCCGACCGTCAAACCACCCCTCCTCCCCTTTCAAAATACCTAGCTACGCTACTGAATTGGATCATTGTCATTGGGGCCCGCAAAGCATATTCCGCACAGGGCCCGAAATACCCTAAGACCGGCACTGTACTGGGGCGTTTCTTTCGTTTGTCATCATTACTGCATAAGCGTAGCCAGGGGGGCAAAAGGGGCCATGCCCCCCAAATTTTCAAAGTTTGGATTCCGAAGTTGAACCCTTTGTTGAAAATATAATATAATTTGTATAAATTTAAATCGTTTTCCAAGACATCTGGCTATTAACACCCCCAGGATTTGTTTTAGACACACAGAAAGACACCAATAAATTTTGCAAATCGTAAATCGCGCAAAGTTGATGCGATTTACGCTTCTTTAAACTAATCTGTGGAAGCAATTTCAGAATCGCTTACTCTGTTGGGTTTTTGTGTAGCTGAGTTTTTTGTGTTCTCTAATTTTAGCCGCAGTTTTTGCCCATTCGTGTGTAACAGCTACCTTTAATAAGTTAATAGCTGTTTATCTGCCTACAAATTTCATACAATTATTACCCTGAAAGTGTTTCCAGAAAGCGCTATAATGCATAATTTGAGTGTAATTTTGCAAATTTTTTACGGGGGAGCATGCCCCCGGACTCCCCTAAAATATGCGTGCTTTTGGCACGCTCTAACCCCCCGCCAGCCTTATTGCTTCCCTTGCTTAAACAAAATATATTTAGTGATATGCTTGGCTCACTCTACACCTACAAGTGTCGCACACAAAAACAAACTGACGACTATGTTATTCTGGACTGTCCAATGTATCGCGCTCCAACTGGGGCACATGCTGGTCTCGAAGTATTTTCAGCATGTTGTAACTTTATCAGTGCTTTAGCCAAATTATGTGTTGCAAAATGTTAACATGTCATCTTCCCATAACAGTGATCAAGCTTAGTAAAAACGATACACTGAAGAATAAGATCTCATGCATATTGCATATGGAATAATACCTAACAACCTGCTAAAGCGGTTAAATGGAAATTACATATCAAAAAATTGACAGCTAATTAAGACAAGCAGCTGTGCTGCAACAGAAACAACAGAGCAAACATAAATTTTGTTGCACAAAACTCCATATATTGGAAAACATATTATATACATATAGGTACATGTTGATTGTTGAATGAAACAACCTTGACACTTGGCAATGTAGCCTACCGTAAATTAGTAAGAGAGAATCATAAGGCCAGTGAATTCCAACTCTTAACTCTTAAGTCACCATAATTATATATATGTATAATATAGCCGGCCATTGGGTACTCTACTGGCAAAACCCTACCTCTGATTGTTTCCAACTTTTATTTAGGTGCCGTATGTATTATAACTTAATGGGTAGTATAAATAATTTAATATTAATGTTTACCTGTTTTGTACATAATTCGTACATGATACTTTTTCCAATTTGGATTGACATCTGAATTTTGTAGGCATAACTGGCGAACCTTGTAACCGGAAGCTCAGGCCAATAACATTCCAAAACATCATTATCATGAAATATCCATTTCTCTAGGACAAGATCAACTTCACCTCTTGATATAAAGTCTACGACTGAAAATGCTCTTAGTCATAGTCTTCATATATTTAATCTACAGAAGCACAAAATAGACTGGACTTACTTAACACAGACAGTAAAGCATTTTCAATCAGTGTTGTTTCTCAAGACTGCACATTAAATGATAGGCCAATCGAGTAAAACTATTCATACAATAGAAATAAATGCATTGTCTACACTCTACAGCAAGCCCTGTAGCCTGTAGGTAGGTACCATACTTCGATAGATGACAAAAAACAGGCACAGCTTTTCGCTACCTTTTTGAACAGCACTGCACCATTTCGGTATGTTCATCGCGATTCGTGCACAATCTTTTGGTAAAAAGAAAGATTGAACCTTTTATCTTCAGGCGCTTTTCGGTAAATTTAAATCAGTTAATGATTTCTAAATATAAATGGAAGATTAATTAACACAAACCTTGTAGCCTACTTAACAGTCACTCTAAAAAGTCCTCTCCTAAGCTGATAAGCAAATACTACATAGTGAAATTCTGTGCCATTTTTTATGTCACAGACTCACAGGGATATTTAATCAGGTGACCGCTGGTAACCGTGATATAAGGTTTACGAAAAATAAAGGGGAGAAATTCGTTTTTAATGAAAATTACATAATACTGTATTCCTGAGTTGCACAATTCCTATTGTAAAGATATTAACATAAAACACAACAAATAGCCTACTAGAGTTGAAAATTTATTTTAAACGAGAGAAACAAGATGAAACAAACTTGCTACTAGCGTGAAAAAAACACGTGTATAACACGTTAAAAACACGTGAGTGTACAAAAAAAGTGAATATGCAACTGCCAAATTTTTTTAAAGATATTAACATAAAACACATCAAATAGCCTACTAGAGTTGAAATATTACTTTAAACGAGAAAAACAAGATAAAAAAAACTTGGTACTGGCGTGTAAAAACACGTGCATAACACGTTAAAAACACGTGAGTATACAAAAAAAAGTGAATATGCAACTGCAGAGATTTTTTAAAGATATTAACATAAAACGCATCAAATACCCTACTAGAGTTGAAAAATTACTTTAAACAAGAAAAACAACATGAAAAAAACCTGCTTCTGGCGTGTAAAAAACACGTGTATAACACGATAAAAACACGTGAGTATGCAAAAAAAGTGAATATGCAACTGCCAAATTTTGTTAAAGATATTAACATAAAACACATCAAATAGCCTACTACAGTTGAAATATTACTTTAAACGAGAAAAACAAGATATAACAAACTTGGTACTGGCGTGTAAAAACACGTGTATAACACGTTAAAAACACGTGAGTATACAAAAAAAAGTGAATATGCAACTGCAGAGATTTTTTAAAGATATTAACATAAAACGCATCAAATAGGAAATAGCCTACTAGAGTTTAAAAATTACTTTAAAAGAGAAAAACAAGATGAAACGAACTTGCTACTGGCGTGTAAAAAACACGTGTATAACACGTTAAAAACACGTGAGTATGCAGAAAAAAATGAATACGCAATTGGAGAATTTTTTTAAACATATTAACATAAAACGTATCAAAAAGCCTACTAGAGTTGAAAAATTATTTTAAACGAGAAAAACAAGATGAAACAAACTTGGTACTGGCGTGTAAAAAACACGTGTATAACACGTTAAAAACACGTGAGTATGCAGAAGAAAATGGATACGCAATTGGAGAAATTTTTTAAAAGTATTAACATAAAACGTATCAAATAGCCTACTAGAGTAGAAAAATTATTTTAAACGAGAAAAACAAGATGAAACAAACTTGGTACTGGCGTGTAAAAAACACGTGTATAACACGTTAAAAACACGTGAGTATGCAGAAAAAAATGAGTATGCAATTGGAGAAATTTTTTAAAGATATTAACATAATACGTATCAAATAGCCTACTAGAGTTGAAAAATTATTTTAAACGAGAAAAACAAGATGAAACAAACTTGGTACTGGCGTGTAAAAAACACGTGTATAACACGTTAAAAACACGTGAGTATGCAGAAACAAGTGAATGTGCAACTGCAGAAATTTTTCAAAGATATTAACATAAAACGTATCAATTGATATTCTAGAGTTGAAAAACTTACTTCAAATATGATATAAAGCATTATTGCAATTGATGACATGTGTAAAAAATCTCGTGTTAATCACGTGTTAAAGAGGTGTAAAAAAAACGTACCCCAGTATTACACGAGTTCCCCCAGAATTTCACGTGTTTTTCACGAGCCAATGTTTATGGGGTTTGCTTTGCCTTCCGTACTCCAGATCCCTTTGCTTCTTCAGACTTCAAAATTTACATCATTTTGTTTCCTCTTACAATCTTCACTTCTTCGCAACTCCGACGCTCTCCCCCTAAAAGTTTTTTTTTCCGCTACTGAGTCTTGTTTCTACCTTCTACGTATAAGCCAATTAGCCAATACAAGAATTTTTTTACTTGTGTTTGTTTGTTGGTTATCCCATGGCTACGTAGAGATCAAGCCGTATCTCCAGGTGGCCATGGGAATCTCCAAGTTAGTTTACCGTTGTGAACCATTAGTCTAATTGCCAAACTTGTTTTAGGTGAAATGAACTTCGCTGAGTTTATGGCGTTTCTTGGTCGAATATACCAGCTACAATTTTTTGGAACAGACGCAGGAATATTCTGGAACAAATCTGCAAAGCAACAACCTAAAACCAATCAGCAACAGAAACAAACGTCCCCGAAGATTTCTTCTCCTTGCGGAGTTTCGGCTCCTCCTCCTTCTTCTTCAGGATACAACGAAAGACCACTTCCACAAGTTCCAGGAAAATCCCCATCTCGTCATCCACATGCTAACATATCTCCAGTAGCCCCACCATTACCCCAAAAAACTTCACCTAGGATGAGACGACCCCCTGCTCATTACAAATAAGCATTTTGGCCTGATATAAACCTCTCCTGGGTGGTAGTTGGAAACAAGAACCTTCACAGACTCGCGAAAAGTATACCTTGTGTATGTGTAGGTCTAAGGAATCGGGTTGTGTCAGATTTTATAACGTAGCAAATTCTATGCTATTGCTTATAAGTTGTTAGAAAACAATTTTCAATCATGTTCATAAAATCTAACGGCTGGCCATGTCGTACAATTCGATTTGTAGATTCGTTCTGTACTTGTTCTCAGGAAAACATTTTTATAGGTCGGTGTTGTCAACTGTCAAGCTTTATCTTTTATGCACAACCATCTTTGCTTCTTGATTAAATCTTCGGCTTCTTGAGTTCTTAGTTGCTTGTTTTTATTCGCAAATAATCAACTTACCTTTCGCCTTACACCAGAATCATGACGAAATTGGGTTAACAATTATGCCTTTAGAAAAAAATGACACAAACAAAGGTCTAGAATTGATTGGCATTGTTGTTGTTATTCGCTGTATTGTAAGCCTATTACATAGATATAGAATATTTACATGCGGCAAATCGTTCAAGTAACTTGAAGAACCAGATCAGTTGAAGACCGGTTAATGGTTATGATTCCTTCCAGTTTGTTTATTGGGTCTTGGTTCGATTCTTGGTCTGGTCAAACCAAAAATTAGTTTTTTTTAATTTGGTCGTTCGTGTGCAAAGCAGTAAAGGAGATCAGCAGAGAAATGACAATGTTTAAAAATTTGAAAATATCGTAGTCTACGGTACGTTATGAATAGAAAAACTTAAAGAGTTAAAATTCTTGACGTGACAAAAATAATGTTAAACTTCGCCATTTACAGTATTAGATAGTTTGATATCGTGTCAAGAGAGAACTTTATTTTCGATTCGTATTTTAATATATACAGTACAAATATTTTTTACAAAATCTACTGTAGGCTACCTGAGGCAGACGAAAGCGATGCATGCATGCAATAGGCTACTGTAATCAATCTGTGTATCCACGTGCAGAAAATTTACTGGCATTTAAGAAATGTAGCCTAATAATTTGTTTGTTGTTTGTTTTGTTTTTCATATCTTTATCCTGCATTGCGGGAAAGCGGACTTGAGCGCTATGCATCGGTGTACGCCTTCCGACGTACAGTCGTACACCTGACCCACGCTGCAGCCGACGGCAATGTCTGTTTCCGGTTGTCTACTCTACTTATGACTTAAATTTGGTACTACCCATTACTCGAAATCGATCACTGGGTAGAGGCAATTATCGTAAAGTTTCTTGCCCAGAGAAACAACAGCAAGTGCGGGTGGCTGGAGTCAGAGTCTTTCTAGCCAACTGCCAACCATGCAACCTTATTTAAGTGTTGCCCCAAAAATATTGTTTATTTCACGTTCTTTTATGTATCGATAAATCAACATTTTTTACGCAATAAAAATGAGATCATCCACTGCATTAACCAATTCTTGCAAACCACAGGCCTTTTTAGGCCTATTGTGTAAAATGTAAATAATACAGGAAACATTCTATGGTAGCTTCAACATTTCATTGTGTAACAATGATGTTAAAGACAAGTTTAACTGACTAAAGTTACAAAAACTGGCAGCTAAATTTTGTGCGTTGCCAAATCTCCAATTCATAATCCATGTTCCGATAGGTGACAGTCTTAGGGACTCAGACTCTATAAGACTCCATAAAATATGCTATAGGGACTCCATAAAATTGCTGGTTGAAAAACTACTGGAATAAAACTCGTAAATTTATGTTTTTTTTTTTTGTATAAATCATACAGGTTTGTGCCTTTCTTTCCAGATACTGACTGCGCGTACTGTAAGCGCAGAAAACTCATTATTTTCTTCCATGCATTTTATTACTGCAGTTTTTATCACATTTTGATTTGGAAATCTTTTCCAGTGGATTTTTTATTGTTCATTCTAAGTTGGTTGGTTGGTTCTTGGTTGGTTTTGAATCTTTATCCTCGGACTGACAAAGCCTTGATTGGTTATTCCGGGTAGTTTCGCATAGCCTACTTGTAGAGGCTCTTGACGCAGGGCCGGTTACCGAGATTGGCGGAGTGAAGTTTCCGATTGTTGAAGTGTTGTTTTCGGGAAATATTCCATTCATTAGGTTAGGTGCCGCTGAATGGAGAGCAATCCTGAAATGCGTTGCTCAAGCGCACACCCCGAGAGTAGAACTAGCGCCGCGTGATCTTGAGCCAGGCGCGTAACCAATGAGCTAACGGGGTGGAGCTTCTAGTTTCCTTTGATGATTAAACAATGTACACGTTGGTGCGTATACAATGTAAGCTACATATAGGCCTACAGTCAACGCAAACAATTTTAACGTATTGCATACACTGAACATAAACAGTCAGTATAAGACACTGCATGCGTTTAGCATAGAAAAATTCATTTTTGCATTTTTCTTTTGCAGTCTAGTACCACTGATTAATCAATATTAGCGTAGCTTACGCAGGGCCGGATTTATCTGATGGGGGGCCCGGGGCACTTTTAGATCGGGGCCCCCAGCGTAAAAAAGAATTTCTCGCCTACGGCGCGAAATACCACCTCTACGTCTACAGTAGCATTAATCCAGCACTGCACTGCACTGCACTGCACAGCATTTTGCAGAAACTTCAAAGGCTGAAAGAAAAAAATAATAATAACATATAAAATCACATTTTTTCCACGTAGGGGCCCTTCAAAAGTCGGGGGCCCGGGGCACCTGCACCCTCTGCCCCCCCCCCTAAATCCTGGCCTGAGCCTACGGTGCGTAGAGTGTAGACTATTATGTAGGTAGGCTTTCATCAATCTTCTTGATTCAAAGAGTGACCATACAAGTAGCCTACTACGTACCGGTACCGTAGTACCGGTACCGTAGTAACCGGTACCCGGACACATACATAAATTAAAGTAAATATCCGGTCTGCCCAAGCTACAATTTAGATCAATCAACCATAGACTTCCCCACTTTGGGAAAACATCTGTATCCACAGTAATTCAATCAATTTTAATTTAAGGGTGAAAGAAAGCTCAGTTGCTGCTTTTCTGCTTTTACTACAAGCAATATGGTTTGCATCAATTGTTGGCTACAGTAAAAACACATTAGAGAAACCATAATAAAACAAACATACAATTTGACAGTGTTTGGATGCAGGCGGCGTAGACAAGCTGGTGAGACTGTATCCAAACGACTTGGCTATTGCACGTATGACCAACAAATTAACGCCCAAGGGCCAAGGCAGCAAAATCCGTCATTTTTATATTGATTCAACGTCTGGTAAAAATGACGGGGTTCATGTCTGGGGAATGGCCTAGTGGGTTGAAAGTTGAAAGTTACCACAGCAACTCTGAAGCGATAAGCTTGTATAAAACAAAATACAATAAAAGCACAACAAAAATATACTTTTTAAGGATGACACTTCTGCAACAGCGTTTTCTTGCGTGTTCTCGGTTGCAATAGGGTCTGCACGATACTCGAAACGACTTCAGATCATAGCAGTAAAAGCTAGGGGTGCAGAGGGGGAAGTTGCACCTTTGCTAAAAAGAAAAATCGCAAATTTGGGAGAGGAAATGTCCAGTTATTTGAGTAAATTTTAAGTTGATGCATTATTTTAAATATTTTTGCAAAAACAAAATTTGGGCAAAGTTTGTCTGCATCTCCAAAATGCTTTAATCTTCTACGGCTATGTTTCAGATACTATCGGCAGCTGTTTTTACCATTATTCAACTTCTAACAACCTGTCAGACCCTGACTTGGCAGCACAGCAAACCGTTTTTATGCATTGGGCATTCGGGGTAGCAAACCACTTCACAATATCACGTCAGGGGGTGGCAAATTACTTTACAATATCACGAAATATCTCGCTGTTGGCAGCTCAAGGACATGCTCATAAGTGCACGAAACTGGTATTTTAGTTTCCCATTTAAATGTTAAACTATTCGTGATTAGTCTTCAATGATGCTTCCCGAATAAACATTCAATGCATTGGACATCAAACATATATATAAAGTAAGTTTCAAACAAACAGGTAGAAATAAATAAAATACAATAAAAATGATTAATAACGAAAAAACATCATGATATCATTAGATCCTTTAGATATTATAATTAGCACAACTGAAAACACTAAAGGCAAGCTGCAATGATCAGTAATCACACAAAATGCCATTTTAAGACTATTGCCCAGACGTTTAACTGATAGAGCTATGGGCAAAACGGAAAATTGTTTCTCTAGTTTAAATCAAGTAACATTGTGAAGCCATTTTCTTTACAGCTAAACAAGTATAGGCTGCTACAGCTTTTGCACAGTAGGCCATAACTTGACAATTAAACGCAAAAATCAAAGGAGCCAAGCTAAAGCTTGGCACGTTTTACCAACAATTGAGCGAACAAAATATTTGGATTAGTTAAACATTTACGAATTGTTTTTCAGCTTCACACATTGTTTATTTTAAGACGTACAAGCTATTTCTTAAAAAACTTGAAAAAGATTGGCTATAGCTGTTTCTTTTTTCAAGCGTTTGACATTGCACAGGTTTAAATGGAATGCGGTTTAAATGGAATACCTTCTCTTTTTGCTTCTTCGGCTGCAGGACAAAACGGATTTCCAAACCATTCGCCGGGTTGACCAAACAAATATTATAAAAAATATGATGATAAAAATTGTGCCAAGAATATCTCTCAAAATGTTCGTTTCATTGTATTTTTTCTCTTTAGTATTATTTTCAACAATAAAAACTTCAAGAACTTCTTTGTCGCTTCTTTCTTCTAGTTGAGCATAATCTCCATAACTAAGCACAGAGTGAACACTTTCTCCTTTCTTCAGATCTGCAAATGTGATGTCACGATCAGAGTTGGTGTCGTGCACAGATGGTTGTGCATTGTCGATTCCTCTATCAAGGTTGTTGGTGAATATCTGCTGATGTTAAAGTGTTGTCAGTTGACACAAAAAAGTCAGCTTATCCAAAAATCCGTTAACTTCACATTTAGCAACAGAAAGTTAGATCTACACGCAAGCAAAGCTTGAAACCGTTAATTGTTGCAGTTTTTTTCTAAATTGTAAGTTAATAAATGTATCATTAGGACACTGTTCATGTAGATTATGTTCTTTAACTTACTAAGCAATCAACAATTAAGTTCGGGTTATACCGGTACTAAAAGTAATTATCAGTTAAATTAAAATCAACTGAACTTTCAATCAAAATCAACCACAATTTGTTTTTTTTTGCCCAGAATCTGCCCTCACCTACCAGAAGTTACTTTCTGGTAGGCGAGGTTGACCTCGATAAATATTGGTTGGCTGCAAAAAATACCTTTTCTGGAACAAAATTAATGGTGTCATTGTCGATATTCATTCGAGGCTTTTCTTTTTCTTTCGATCGCGTAGTCATGTCAGAACTATCGTGCTCCATAGCTACGATTTTATTGTTATCCATTACATTTAGTTGTTGTAAACTGTTTTTTTCTTTCGGGTCAAGATTATCCTCTATAAAGCTTTCAGTGGCATAGCGATTTCGAATAGAGTCAGCTGTTATTGGATTGATATTGGCAACACTTGCTGTTGTTTCAGACGGTGACTCGTAAAAGTATTGCTTTTCCCTCAGTTTGTTGTGAGGTTTCGTAAACATGTCTTTCTCGACCGCAACAGGATCTTTTAAACTTGTGTCGTCATCAACAACTGTATCCGCTTTCTTTACTACGTCTTCATCAGCTGATTTTAGACTTGCATCACGGAAGGTAGAGTCTAAACTTAGTTTGTTTATATTTGGGTTAGAACTGTTCACAGTTTCTGTGTTGTTTCGTAAGAATTCTGTCGCTTTGTTTCCAGCTTCTTTCTTCGCAAATGTTGGATTTGAAAGTACTGTGCACAGAAACTGTACCAAAACACACAAATGCAAGTTTATCCACATGTTTATAGAAACGTTAACTGTTAGGCTACTTTCTAAACCTATCCGCCAGCAAGTTGCTGGTTTAGTTCCATTCCTGGTTTGAATGTGAGGTTTTGTCTGTAAATATTGCGTTTTTACGAGCAAGCAATTGACATGCAAAAACCGTTGATAGAGCAGAATGCACGATGTAGAAAAACGGTTACGTCAGCAATCACGAAGTACAAAGTGCATTATCTGTCGTTACACAAGACCTGCCACAGTGCCCATAGTCATCGCAGTGAGATTTGTAACTTTATTTGAACAGAGACAAATGTAAAGTCCATTTGATACTTGCACTCACACAGTATCTTATTATTATCGTATGTTTGCGCATTACACTTTGTCACACCTCGCGTGATTTATGTTATTGAGAAAACATTTTGGGCCCCAATCCCCATATAAACGAAAGGCCTGGGTCCACCAAATAAGATACCCTGAAGTTAATAACAAGATATTAGGCTACCTTAACAAAGGAAAAGTATTAGTAGCGTAAGATCATCAACGAAAATATTTTTCTACCAAAATCAAGGAGTGTTTCTAAAAAATTCTAGAATGGATATAAACGTGTGGTACTTTAATAAGACCTTAAATAAATGCGGTGTTTTATTTCTGTTCCGGCATTCTCTGGGAACATCCTGGATTCAAAGGTAGCCTACCTCTTGTTAAAGTTAATGAATAAAGTTTGCAACCATGATGAGTTGACAAACTTTAATTTATTTCTAAATAAAATGTTGCTCAACACGCTATTTTTGCTTGGGTTCGACAAAGGAAACATATTGTCCATGTTCATATGGAGAGATACGAAGGAAATGCTATCCATGCAGGCCTACGTCATGTAGCCTACTGCAGAAAAAATAAGTTTCAAAATGAGAAAATCTATTTCTTTCCCTAGCTGTCATTATGTCAGCAGAAGTATTGTCCACCTGTGATTTTCAACCTTAACTAATGACGTAGCTATCTCATTATGTAGCTGTAACTCAATATTCGTTCACTTCGACTTTCAATTGAGCGAAAGACAGTCAAATGTTCTACTCAGGGGCGTAACTAGCACAAAAATTCGGGGGGTTGGGGCAAATAAGTATTATTGCACATGTTAGCTAAGCCTGCTAACGAGTTACCGAAGACGAAGCACTCACAGGGGGTCTGGGGAGCCTCTCCAACAACATTTTGAAAAAAAATACCTTAAAATTGCGCATTCTGAGAGTAGGCAACTTTCAGCCTAAATCCGTAGTAAAACTTTGTCAAATGATGTTGTAACATGAGGTGAAATGCTTATTCAAAATATTTCGGGGGGGGATAGCAATTGCCTCTTTGTCCCCCATGACTACCCATCTGGTTCTACCAAAGATCTGGACTGTCACGTGATACAATGTAGTATTGTCATCAGACTCATCACACTAAAAAGACGTTTTATCTATCAACAGTAACGCAAAGATGCCTGCATATTTGCTGATTTAAATGCCATAATCCTGTTTAAGCCCAGTCTTATTCGTATTGTAGACTAGATCTAGTAGTTTACACTTTACACGTCACAGCAAACATTTTGGTGATTTTCGTTTGGTGTTCCCCAAAGTTTTGCAAGTACAAAACTATTTCGTAACACAAAAAATGCCACGTCATACAGTTTGCTGTAGAATCACTTCGCGCAAAAACTTATTGATTTGCATAAAAACTACAAGCACTGTTAGCCTACTTCAGCTAGTATCCTCTGCCCAACTCGTGCAAATGTACTGTAAATCGACTTTCAGCTGCTGGGAAACACTCAATATGGTTGTTTGCAAAGTTAACAGGAAAATATCTTGTTCCTGTATTGTTCAAGCCCAGAGCACAGTAGACCGTAGTATGGTATTCAATATATTTTGAATAGTTAACTTTTTGGTTGTTGAATTTAACCATTTTGTGTTTATTTTGTATAGCCTATATTTACATCACTTTACATTTATAGTCGCATAACTGGAGAGCAGTCCTTAACGTGCGCTTGAGCAACTCACGTTAAGGACTGCTCTCCATTCAGCGGCATCTAATGGATGGAATAATTCCCCAGCAACATTACTTCAACAATCGGAAACTTTACTCTGTCAATCTCGGTGACCGGGCCTGCGTCAGTGATTCAAAGCCTCTACAAGTATGCGAAACTGCCTGGATTAAGCTCTGCAAGAAGCTTTCCCAGTCCGAGGATAAAGATTCAATCAATCAATCAATCAATCAACTCACACATTAATTAGCTTATCATACGAGCAACCGAAAGCAACATTTTATTGTTTCTAGCAGCCAGTAGCTACAAAGTTCATCTGATGAATGCGAAAGTATTGTGCGATAATATTCCTAAAGAGTATCCAAGATGTTCTGAATTTAATCTTCACGTAGAATTGTGACGTCACATTTTGAGTCGTTTGGTCATGAATGTGTTTTGAGGGCGACCTTAAACTGTCAAAATCACAAACCTGGGCAGTTTTACAGAACAGATATGGTTGTTTGAAAAAAAATTGTTGCAAAATTTTAATAACTTATCTATTTTTCAGCTTGTTAGATTGACCGGTTGTCTAACTCCAACCAATAATATTATAGGCCTACGCTAAAAAGAAAAAAAGTGAGCCTTCTTCTATTCATCAATTCAACAATATTTTATTAACATCTCAACTCATTAGTGGCCTATGGCCGTAAAGCTATTTTGGTGAAGTACCAAACAAAACTCATGCACAAAATTTCAAATTATTATGTTCTTGTAAAATAAGAAGTTTAATCACAGTTTTTTTTTGATATTTTGAACGCAATTTTTACCAGTATCACCTTGGCTTGTTTGCTGTAGCTAAATAGTAAATTAAACCTGCTTGTCTGCAATCAGACTAAAGCGGAGATTAAACAGAATTATTACATTTAAATCACTAAATATTTGGTATTTTGTTATTGAGTGATAAAGCCTCGGCATTGCGATAATGCTGCGTCTCGCGAGCGAACACACCTTTTCATGCAACATCTCTCGGCCTTTGATGGACGCTGGTTGAAAAACACTTTTGCAAAAGAATAGGCCTACCTTAGTTGATTGTTTTTCTTTCTTTTGTTGCAAATTTCTTGTAGAACTAACGTCTGTAGCATCTCGAAACATGTTTATAAATTTTGTTTTCGTTCAAGGTAAGTTTCAGAAACAAAAAACAATTTGTAGATTTTTGTAATTGTTATTGAAAAAAAAGCAGAGCTTTCGCACCGTTCTGACTTGACGCCCAGTTTTACAAAGCTTACAAAGATGTCTTTGCCATAGTCTCAACCTTTTATGTGTGGACATAAACCTAAACTCACGTAGCCTAAGTTACGCAGAAACAAAATTTTTCCTTTTACTAGCAGCGTTAATTTTTTAGGGCTACTATGAAAGCATTCATGCTGCGAGGCTCATGCAGCCAACCGTATTTTTGTTGTGCTTAGATGGAAACTTCAACAGATGGTTGTAGCATGAATATAAACATAAACAGCTGCAGGACGTAAAGTTTCCTGTGATCTAAAATCCTGATGGGAAAAGCGAAAACTGTTGCGATACCGTACCGAAAATGAAAGGTCTAAAAGGAGTCAACATTTATAAATATCGCATTTGCAAATCTATCAAAGATCAATCGCATTTGACGACTGCAATACGGAGTGGCTGAAACTGATAGATTGCAGCTTATTGTTGAAAGAAACATTTTACTTTCTATGCCATCGACATAGCCAGAGATAGTCGAAACTGTTTTCATAATTTGTCAAACGTCCATTAAATGTCGCCTAATTTAGGCTTTGCTTTGTCTTACTGTTCAGATGGATTTTGAAAACATTTTCTCATTGAGTTTACGATTTTTAGGCTTGTTTATCGGGATTGTTTGAATACCATAACTTTACTGGGTCGTATGTGTTTCTTGAAGCTAGGCCTTTGATCGGAGGGTGACTACTTGAAGATCTTGAATAGTTACTTACTCACTTCGCATTCGCAGCCTCCTGTTGCTGTGATGGTTCTATCACTTTGACTTGTTCCATTGCAATCGTCAACCTATTTTTTGCAGATATGGTGTGTTTGCATGCAGGCCTATATGACTTAGCCTCTACGAATATTTGATGTAACTATTAATTTCTACTACGTAGGCCAACTACAGGTAGCTATCCTAAGAATTAGTCTAAATTTCTTCAGATAGGATAGGCTATAGGCTAAATATAAAAATGTTTAATGGTCATAGGTTCATAGCTATGACAAACCCTGGAAAATATACAAAACTTTACAACTAAATGCATCAAAAACCTTAAGTTGATTATAATAGACCTCTTTCAGTGACTGTTCTATTTACATGTGTATGCATACTTCCTGACTATTTCACATTTCAGCGACAACCTCATCGTGATACAATTACACGGTATTTCGTCCTTTTGCATAGCTTCGGGCAAAATCACCAAATGCACTGTAAGTTGGAAGAACTTTTAAAGCTAGAGTATTATTTACACAAACAAAACGGTGAATGAAAGAGCAATTATGGATTTTTCCATGCCTGGGAGCGCAGAGGTGGGCACCCGCTACTTTTAAAGTAGCGCGCTACCCGCTACCGCTACTTGGACCAAAATAGCGCGCGCTACCGCTACCCGCTACCAATTTACAAAAGTAGCGCGCTACCCGCTACCGCTACTTCTTCCGCTACTTTTGTCTAAAATGACATTAAGTTAGGAAACACAAGTCCCTAATGACGCAAAAATGACCTTGAAAACGAATGTTATCATTTGTTTACACTGTCATTTTAACGTTATAGAAAACACATTCTAAGGGAAATTTATTGTTACGCATCTTTCAAACACACAAGCATTTCAAAATGAGAGTCACTATTAAGTCATGCCCGCTTTGGCTTTAAGCACATCTTTTCTAACAGAGAAAAGTCTCTCCACCGCAGCACTGAAAGAAATGGGGGTGTTGTAGCCTATTTAATGAACAGATGTTTTAACTCGGTATTCGAAAAGCTCAAGGACTTGCTCCTGTCCGAAAAAAAAGGCGTCCACAATTGCTGTTTCCTTCTGCACCGACGTTTCACGGGATGGCTCCAACACACCAAAAAATTCATCCTCGGAGTCGTGACTGGTGTTGGTGTCACTCTTCTAAGTATCAACCTGGCTTGATGTCTCTCGCAACAGTCGAATTACATCTGTCTTGACTTTTTCTCGCAGTGAGTCAACATCATCCGTGGAAACGTAGTGCATAAACTGTAGCCACGACGTCTTGAAGGAGGGATGAAGACATGATGCCATAACGCATTTCATGTCGTTGAAGCACTTGTTGAATCGTTTCTTCACCCCTTCAAGGACTTTCACTCTCAACTCCTCACAGCTCACAAGATCACTGATCTCGGTCAACTTCTTCGCGCAAATTGTAATGGTTCGAAGCAAGACTCCGTAATACGCCTTGGACTCGCCCTGGAGAATGTCTAAAGCCTGGCAGATAGGCTTCATCACACGGAGATATTCGCCGAAGTAGTTGACGTCAGCTAGAAAATAAATGAGCTGTTTAGAAATAAGACAAACTACGTTGTAACTTCAAAGTTGTAAGCAAAACAAACCACACCAAATTGCCCTGTAATGATTTCTTTTAACAAAAACCATCGTGTAAGAAAATTTTATCAGCAACAAATATCTTAGCTAACCATTTGTCAACAGTTTTACTTTAACCAATACGATGAAACCTTATTTTTGGACATCTTAACATAGATGATGACTGACGAGGCAATGCTCGCTGCATGCAGGCCTAGTCTATATTCTATAAACCATATTCAACTTTACTTCTGCTATTATTAAAATTAAAATGAACATTATCGATTTCATACCTTGATTGCAGCATCGCAGCTCCACACCAGAAAACGAGATTCCCAAAAGACCGAAACTTTGTAACCAAACCGATCATATAGGATTATAGGCTATATAATAAGTTATAACTGCTTGACCACGCCAGTGTTGCGAAAAAAACGAGTATTTTTTTACTTTAAATTAAAAAGTAGCGAGTAGCGGGAGTGCGACTGAAAAAAAGTAGCGCCTCTCCCGCTACTGCTACTTTGGAAAAAAATAGCGCCGCTACTGCAGCCGCTACTCCAACTAAAAAGTAGCGCCGCTACCGCTACTTTTACCAAAATAGTAGCGCGCTACTGTCCACCTCTGCCTGGGAGTAATAGTAATCTGTAGCAATTGCACTCTAAAAAAGCTATAGCGTTGCTTTTTGCTAGCTCAGTGGCCGAGTGGTTTCGCCTTCGGCTCTGGTAGCCTACATCGGAGATCGATTCCAGGTCGGGTCAAACCGAAGATTTTAAAAACAGTACCGATTGTGTTCTTTCTTGCATAACGCAGTGAGAATAAGTCGGGTAATAATGTGATGACATCGTAAATTTGATATATAATAAAAAAATGAGCCCTGTAGCTAAAAGACCTCAGCTGTTATAGATCGACAATAAATAAGATCAAGACATTATTATTAGTCTACTCACTGCCGACTTTCAGCAGTAGAGGGAGCCATGGTTAGGCTAGGTCTATACTTTTATCTCAGCATAGCTTTCAACTGTCCATTCAATTTTGAACATTTTAAAAGGGTTGACTTGAAGCACCAGTAAATTACCGGTACCGTAGTTACGTTTCAGATGGCCTTTGATCACTGTGTCTGTGTCATATATAAATCTGGCAGCATACACAAGGCCATGTCTGCTACTCGTAAAATATTCAAATCTTCTCTACGAAAGTGCAAAAGTAACAGAGATCAGCATGAAGCAAATGCCATTGCCAAAGCATGTCATGCAGACTCCTCGTTTAAAACATTTTGGGATAAATTTAGACAGTCTGGATCACAAAGATGTTCATTACTTACCTCTGTCGGAAATGCTGTTGGAAGTAAAAACATTTCGAACATGTGGATATGTCACTTTAATCAATTGCTAAACTCGACTGGTAAAAAAGTTGTGAATGAAGAATTTGTTTCCCAAACAAAAATTGGTCGTTTGCTTTTCACTTTATGGCAGTTTTTTCGTAGTGGTCAAATTATTTGTTTGGGAGAGATTAGGCCTATAAGCGTTTGGCGACAAGAAGCGAGGTTGTGTATACAGAAAGGAGCTGTGTATACTACGAGGTAAGATTTTGCGGCGTACCAGCGACAGAAAGGAGGCCGCGTAAACTGCGAGGTAGGATTTTGCAGTGTTCCATACGGATTGATGTCTGTGACGCCACAATTCTTTGTTTGTTCCCTTACTAAGCTGTCTGTTTTTAGAAATTTCACGTTTTCCTTTTTTGTAAAGGGATTCTTTATTTGTAGATTGTGGTTATATATACTTTTGAGTTGACAGGCATGAAACAGATGATTTTTTGCTCCGTTATTTGAAAACACAAAAAAGAAAGCGAGTGCGGCAAAATTTTTAAAATAAATTTCTCGAACGTAACCCAACATAGACAATTAGGTCTGATGCATTCCCCAATGACGTCATGAAGCGTTTGTTCTTGCAATATAATATTAATACCCCTATCTCCTCCAGTGCTTCTGTTGAAAGACTGCTCTCCCTTGGAAAGGATATTTTGAAGCCAAAGCAAGCTGGACTTGGCGATCAACATTTTGAAATGCTGATGTTTCTGAAAGGAAATTGATGTTGTGTCTCTTCGCTCATTTTAGATACCCGTATAAAAATATTTACACGCCCTACTGCTTATATATAGTTATGTCCTGTGCACAGGCCCGGATTTAGGGGGGCAGAGAGTGCAGTTGCCCCGGGCCCGCCTTTTGAAGGGCCCCCAACGTGGAAAAATGTGATTTTGTGTTATTATTATTATTTTCTCTCAGCCGTTGAAGTTTCTGCAAAATGCCTCCTTTTTCTTTCAAGGTTAATTTTTAGTCACAATTGACGTAAAGGCATTATAGCGGTGTGGGTGACTTTCAAGTTACCTCGTAAAGTTTTGCAAGGGGGTCCCCGATCAAAAAGTGCCCCAGTCCCCCCATCAGTTAATCTCTCTTGGACGTAGTAGGCCTAATAGTTTTTCGCGCCAAAAAACATTTTGCAAGGGGCCCCCCGATCACGAAGGCGTGTTGCCGAAGGCAACACTTCCAGCGGGGGGTATGGGGGGCCTCCCCCAGAAAATTTTGAAAAACATTTCCAATTTGGTGCGCTCTGAGAGCATTTCCAAAACAAAATCTTCGGACTTTCCCAGTCCGAGGATAAAGATTCAATCAATCAATCAAACTGGGACTAGTCTAGAATGTTGGCTGCTTTTTTAGACTGAGCACAAAAACTTATTGTCAATGTCATCTGTAAGCATTTAAGACATGCATTGGACTGGTGCACTAGTAAAGAGCAAATAATTAGCCTATAAATTAAGCTAGTCCATTCGTGAAGAACACAAGTAAATTTGCTCTGAACTTGTGATGTCAGTCTATTGACCCAAAAGAATTTTAAAAACACTTGTGCTGTTTTAGTACTGGTTGGTTAATGTACCCTTTGGAATTGCATGTTTTATTGTAGAATCTATGTTTTTTTTTGGTAAGAGAACCAGCTTTATTTTCAGCGTTCTCAGTAGCCTATAGTTACAAGCGCGAAAATCACTCATGCGTAGAGGCTGTATTCCTTTCGCCCGAAACCAAAAGCAGCCGCTATGAGATACGCATTGACGTCACTGGGAAAGCAACTTTAACCATAACACATCTGATTGGCTAAGCAGCTGGTGTCGTTTTGCAAAACGAGTCAGGATTGGATAAAACGAAGGCGTTTTTTGACGTTTTTCAACGTAGGGAAAGCAATTTTGAAAGTTGATTTCCCTGGAGCCTCAGTGATGGTTTCTGACAAAAGCGTTTGCGTTAATTGGCATTTATAGGCAAGACATGCGGTTTGGTGAGGACTTAGACTACTCACAAGCGTTACGAGTAATTCTAGTCACGAACACAGTAATTTTCAAGTTAAAATAGACTTGATAAAAATAATAAGTTAAACCTAGAATTCAGTCATTATATTTTGCATAGTTTTTGCTCAGGTAAGCACTGCTTTCCTTGCTTTCCCTCACCGATCGCCACTGCTTAAATGATATACATGCCTATCACAATACTAATCAATTTCTGACCTCTGCTGACACAGTTTCTTCTTTGCTTCATAAATTACCATTAAATTGCTCTGTTGATTGTGATAAAATATCTTCTGAGCACATTGCTTATGCAGATTCCAGTATCAGTGTAGCCTATATCTTTCACCATTTTTTAATATGTGCCTTGTTCATGGGTAGCCTATGTGCCAAATGTTTGTCTTAAAACTGAATTAGTTCCCATTGTTAAAAATAAATCTGGTGACGTAAGAGACATCGCAAACTACAGACCTATTGCTCTTGCTATGGTCATTTCTAAACTATTTGAGCATGTTGTACTTTTTTTCATTAATGACTATCTCACAACAAATGATAATCAATTTGGCTTTAAACCTAAGCATAGCACAGATATGTGCATTTTTGTACTTAAGCAAGCTGTGTCTTACTACAGAAAACGTGGAAGTCCTGTTTTTTCTGTATTTTTAGATGCTTCGAAAGCATTTGATAGGGTAAACCACAACCTCCTATTCAAGAAACTAATTCAACGAGGAGTGCCGATATGTCTTGTTCGTCTAATAGTTTATTGGTATACCCATCAGCGGATGTACATATACGCTGGGGTTGTCATTACTCACAGTCTTTTTCTGTCAGCAATGGTGTCAAACAGGGTGGTGTCCTCAGTCCTTACGTATTTGCCGTGTAGCCTACCTATATGGATGATCTATCGACTGTGTTAAGCAAAACCAAGGCAGGCTGTTACATAGGTAATACACTTGTCAATCATCTCATGTTTGCTGATGATATTTGTTGTATTTCTCCAAGTGTAGTCTACATGGTCTACAGAGTATCTTGAATGTGTGTGAAGATTATGCGCTTTCTAACGATGTCATTTTTAACTGCAAAAAGTCATTTGCTATGTACTTCCAAACCAATCACTTAAAGTTAAATTTGAATCCAATTGTACGGCTCAATGGAAGTGAGATCAAATTCGTTGACAGTGTCATATATTTGGGTGTTTTTCTTGACACGGCAATGTGTGACGACAAGGATATAAATCGACAAGTGCGATCAATCTACTGTTCTGCCAACAAATTAAAATCAAAATTTTACAAATGCTCCAGTGATATTAAAAATGTTCTATTCCGTTCATATTGTACTCCAATGTATGTATGTCATCTGAGGGAAAATTATCATCAACGTGACATTAATCGCCTGCGTGTTGCCTTCAATAATGCATTTAGAATTATACACAATTTGCCTAAATACTATAGCGTACGTGAACATCAAGTCTTGTGCAACGTTATAACATTTGATGCATTATACTTCGGAAATTTGTTTTTTCCTTTGTTGGAAGATGCGAAGTATCGTCTAACTCTATTGTTGCCACCTTGATGAGGTCCGATTGCCATCGTATATCAAATTACCATCTTCATTATAATAATTCTATGTATGCTATTACAGTAGAATTCGCCTATAACGGCTTCGTTTATAACGTCAATTCGCCTATTACGTCACATTTTGCTCGGTCCTGGCAGAATTCCTATCTTTTACGTACATTGTAGTTCGGCTACAACAGCATCGCCTATAACGTCAATTCGCATGTAACAGCACTCTTTAGGCCTATTGGTCCCCAGACGTCTTTTGTTCGTTTATAACGTCACTTTAAGCCATCACCTTCACCACGAACGGTCAGTCTTTTAATCCAGTTAGCGCTGCTGCTTGCAAAATGTCTTCTCTTTATTTTGCTACGTCGTTCGCAGCAGGGACTTTAATTAACTGAATTAACTTTTTTCTCGCGTGAAAAACTATCACGTGTAAAAAGCAGCTCTACAGCAGCAGCTGACCTTTAAACAACTCAAAGCAACAGTTGTACGTGCATACTGTATAAACTAGAAGCCGCAGTGTTACACAGTACCATAGCCGTAGGAGATGGGGGGGCAGGGGGGGCGGTCGCTCCCCCGCTGAAAAAAAAACGCCGCAAATTTGGGCAAAATCTGCACTTATTTGGGCAAATCAATCTTATCGTGATGTTTTGACATTTTTCCAGTTTAGAAAGTTTACGTAATTGTTATAATTTATGAGATATATACATTAATATTTCCAATCAATTATGTAAAATGCATTTTCATCTATTTTGAAAATTGCTGCATGTGATACGTATTGCAATTTGGGCAGAATGATAAGTTTCAATTCAACACCTGCAAAAAGTAAAGTGCAAAAGAACATAATTGGCAAGCAAAGTTAAGCTTATTAGTACTGATATTCACCAGCATGTACGTAGGCTGTATTTTTTCACAGGTGAGATTTGTAAGCTTGCTAGGTAGCCTACTAATAACCTACTAATAACCTTAAATGGTTTTTGCTTTTTACTTTATGTCTTACTAATGTAGTTATTTCTAAAATTATATTTGGGCAAAAATGTCCAGTTATTGGGAAAATCAATCTTACCATGAGTTTTCAAAATCTTTCTAGTTTAGAAATTTGTTTATAATGTTGCATTTTGTATGAAATACATTAACATTTTTCTTTAAATGTTAAATGTAGTGTCATCAAATTTGGAACTTTTGTATTTGGTACAGTATATTGCAATTTGGGCAGAATGTTAAGCTTTGATTCAGTACATATCTGCAAAATGTAAATGTAAGAAAATGCAATTAGCAAGCAGAGGTACCGGTAAGCTTATTACTGATGTTCACTAGGATATACACTACATTTCTTCATTGGTGGAATTTTGAAACCTTGCTGGGTAGCCTACTGGTATTCTTATGAGGTTTTTTCCTTCTTTCTCTATATTCTACTATTGTATTTATTTGTAAAAATATTTGGGCAAAAATGTCCAGTTATTGGGAAAATCAATCTTACCATGAGTTTTCAAAATCTTTTTAGTTTAGAAACTTGTTTATAGTGTTGCATTTTGTATGAAATACATTAACATTTTTTCTTTAAATGTTAAATGTAGTGTCATCAGTTTTGGAACTTTTGTATTTGGTGTATTGCAATTTGGGCAGAATGTTAAGCTTCCATTCAGTATATACCTGCAAAATCAATCTTAGGCAACTATGAGTTTTCAACATCTTACCAGTTTAAAAACTTTGTATATTTGTTATAGTGTAGCCCAATATTTTGTATGAAATACATTAAGATTTTCCTATGAATGTAAACTGTGCCATCTTCAATTTTGGAAACTATTGTTGCAATTTGTAGATAATGTTACGCTTCGTTTTAGTATCTGTGAATTTTCCAGTGTTTGATTTCATGTTTTTGTGAACTGAACTTGTGGGCTACACTACAGTTGAAATGTTTTCTATACGATATACATAAAAATTATTTTTTGTATTAACTGCTGTTTGTCTTTGCCAGTCCTAGGGTTGATATGCTCAGCTATTTACCATATATGACACAGTACATATTATAGTAATCAATGATCAAAATAACATATAGGCAAGTGTTAATGTTATGTTGCTTTGGCATCCAATTCATGCAGTTGATATCAGGCAATGTAGACACTAGACAGTATTGATGATGTTGTCTGTATTTTCTGGCAAGGATTAAGTTTGAAGTTATTACCTATATGAGTTATTTTGGTTCAGTGCCTGCGATTTCAGTAGTTGCTTCATCATGAACTTAGAATATCTTGGTACAGTAATGATGTTAATGAAAAAACATTGGCTATAACTTCACTGTAATATGAAATCAATATTCATACTAATAGCAACTTAGTTTTGTTCAAAGGTGCAAAATTTGATGTGCATAGTATGATAAACTGTAGAATCCTTTTCTGGTTGTAAGGTTTTAAGTAGCATGGATTAAGTAATGTTATTAGTTTGATAAGTAAATAGGTTGTCATTTGAGATTTTTTCAATGCAAATTTACGAATCTTGACTCTTGATTTTTTGAACTACACTATCTTTGTAATGAAAAGATTCAGCTACTTTTGGTTTGGCTTTTTATTGCAATTGAGCTAGAGATTTTGAAATGATCTGACGACTTGGATATTTAGCCACTGTTGTCCAGTTATTGTTGAATTCTCGGTTTAAATTGTTGTTGAATCCAGGTAGGCCTAATATGTATACATATTTTTGTGCCACAAGAAAATTATTTCAATTTGATGGTTTATTTAGTTTAAAGTTAATTCAACCTTGTTTTGCTAAGTTGAACGTTTTGCTGCCTGTGTTTTTGTACACCGCCAAGTTGATAATTATGGAGTTCTTAGACTGCACTATCTCAGAGGTTGTGAGTAATTTTATGTTTTTGAAAATATATACGCAAAGACACAATTTGGGCAAAATTTGGAAAATTTGGGCAAATTTTGTTCGCCCCCCCAAAATGTTTTACTCTCCTACGGCTATGCACAGTACAGTTGTCGAAAGAGATCTCGGAAGCAAAATGCCAAACAAACGAAGACAATGTCTTTGTTTACTGTATTTTTCTGCGTGACTTTTGTCAGCTTGGTGGTAGCCTACACAGTAAACGTGACTGGATTATACACCTCTTTCTTAATCAAAAGGCAGTTTTGGAATAGTTTGCGGTAGTTCGTCTATAACAGTGGTTCTTAACCTGGGCGCTACCGCCCCCTAGTGGGCGCTGTTAACTTTTAGAGGGGCGGAAATATTCAGGGGGCGTTATAAGGGGCGCTACATTCAGAAGGTGTAACGATATTTTCCTCACTGCAAATTTGCTTTAGTAGTTCTGCTGGGGGTACGAGAATCCACCGAGGATGAGGAGCTATATACAGTATAGAGATTGTGTTTAACAAGGGAAGTAGTGATTCTCTCTCAGAGCATTCTATGTTGGCCTATACAGCACAATGCACAACACCATCCGACAAGCGTGGACGTCGGATGGTGTTGTGCATGGCCTTTGTTGTTGATAATGGGCATTGTTTCCCTTTCCTTGTAGTAAGTAAATGGCATTTTGTGGTCAGCTTTTGGCAGGGACAGCGGGCAGGCAGTGCAAGCAAACCATAAGGACTGGTCATAATAATAGTCAGTCAATAATGGTTATTAGTGTAACTCTTACTAACTACTAAAAAATCAGCAGAGATGTGCCTTAAGACTTTTAAGTTAAGAGCCTTAAGGCACATCTGTGCTGATTTTTTAGTATTAAAACTAACATCGGCTTAAACTAGTTTTTTCTTACTAACTAATAACTAATTACTACTGGCTGTAGGCTAGCCTTATAGTCTTGGAAGAAAATGTCATTAGTAGGCTACAGCCCTTATATTATGGTGGGCGCCAGACTATGGAAATCTCTGAAAAGGGGCGCTGGGGAAAAAAAGGTTAAGAACCACTGGTCTATAACGTCAATTCGGCTATAACGACAGTTTTTGCAATCCCCTAGAGGTGCCGTTATAGACGAATTCTACTGAATCTAGTTTTGATGGCTGCCATGTCATCTGATTGTTTTTATCGTTCTGAATACTTTCAGTTCTTCTAACTTGTAACGGTTGTCCGACGTTTTTTTCGTAAACAGTTGTTCGTAAAACAATTGTTCATAAAATTAATTTTTTGTAAAACAATTCTTCCTAAAGCATTTTTTCGTGCATGCAGTTGAAATTTGATGTATACGAAGAAAATGAAATGCTTTACGAAGAATTGATTACAGATTTCATTTTACGAACAATTTGCCTGTAACCCTACCGTACCATTGTCTGTAAACTTGCAACAGTTGATAGCATATTTAGTGAGATTTTGTGCATTTGCAGTTTGTGTATTATCTCGTTATTTGTGCATTTGCAGTTTGTGTATTATTTCGTTGTTTTGGACAGCTTTGTCTGATGCAAATAAATATTATCTTATACAGCCTACGCCTATCAATATTTATATGCGTATTACTCAACTTACCCCAACAAAAAGTTTATGGGGTAAGTTGAGTATACGCTTAACTCTATTAATTTGAAGCATTTCCCTGCCAGTCTTTTTCATGACTGCAATGCATTGCTCAAAACATAAGTAGCCTATTCAACGGTTTAACCCTTTGCTTTTCAACGTTTTTTTGGAAGTTAACTGCTCAAGGGGGGGCCGTTTTTGGATCAAATTCAATCAGCTGTTACGTGTTATCCGCTGGTGCTATTTCAACAGAAGTTGCACTGGTGTGAAAAAAAATCATTTGTCTATAAGTTTGAAAAGTCATTATTTTAAAATTTTAAATGTTAAACTTGATATTTCAATTTTTGCAAAGGTACCCAAAAACGACAATTTTGATTTATCTTGCCGCTATTTAATTACCGTGCTAATCCGATTTCATGCAAAGTTCTGAATAACAAAGAGCTCGAGCGAACGCACGAAGTGTGTGTGCGGTGTGCCGAATCATTGCATTGATAAAGATTTACTTACGACTTGCGAGCAAATCTTATTGTAAGCTACTCACTGATTCTAAAATAGTTACAATCAGAGTAATATTGTTACACGAATTTGAAAAAAAAAACTGCGTTTGTTGTCTTACATTTTTGTCCTAAACTAATGCATTCCCAAACTCATGGCCAGCTTGTAGTTTTATGGAACCAAACTTCTCATAAGTAACAGCTTAGCCTGCTTGAATAGCTGTTTACATCTTCGTTTGTGTATTTTAGGTCTACAATTGAGTTTGTAGTATGAATATTTTTAGTAGAGAGAAGACAATTGAACAAGTTGTTGAAATTATCTGAAATTTCTAAGTTCAAATTAGGTGCTTTTGAAATTGTGGATTTGTGTCAAGTCGCATCACAAATATCATGCAGGCTACATCATAACTCATTTCGCTTACGAGTGTTTATAAACATGACTCATAAATTACATCCACAAACAATACAGCATTTACCTCAACAAAGCTAAGTTCGAAGCTAAACTTTTTATTGAAGATTGTGTCAATCAATTTGAAAATACATTTTTAGTTCGCCAGCGTCGAAACAATGCAACAGCGAATTGATCAACATGCGTAAACAAAGGAAATGTGAAATACCCACAGTCAGCAAAGCTACATAAATTTAACGTTTACAAATGTTGAATCAATGTAAAAGGACTGGATTGCTGACTGGGTCGTCATTGTTTGAAACACAAAAAATACGCGTAAAGGCGACAACATCAGCAAGGCAGCGATTATGTTTCTGGCCAAAAAAAAATTAACTTTTGACTTCAAAGATAAAAATGATTATAACGAAGCTTCAAAGTTTGTCGTAAAAAATATTGCAGAGATACAATAAACATAATTATTTTGTGCCAGATTGTGAGAAGACTTCCTAGATTCTTTCCAAACATTTGCAGGATTGCAAATTATTTTCTATAACTTTGTATTGCCAAAAAATGGCTTCTTTGTTGAAACAACGTGGCTACAATTCTATAAAAAATTCTTAGGCCTACTACATTGAAGTAATAAAATTTTTTTTTGTGATTTTGCTGATGACGTTTTACAATATCCGAGAAGTAAAAAATAATAATGATGAATTATTTTACAAAACCGTGGTTTGCAAGCGCTTCACAAAAAATTGTTGGGGGAAAATTTACCATTAGACGTAAAACGTTTGTAAAAGAAAATTGTCGGTTTACGTATTTATAATGTTTATTGCGTTGTTCGAATTATAAACTGCCTGTATTGTCTACCTTTGTGGTTGCCGGCCAGCTTAGAGCAGCATGCAAACTACGCGTTTATGGTATTTGCATCGTGTTATGATTCTCGAAAATTTCCCACAAGGTCTTTATTTTTATCGTGATATTTTTGTGCCTTTTCTGTCCGAAACTTGAAGTCATTGTGCAGCACAATCCACATCGGTTTTTAGACTCAGTCTTCATTGAAAATAATTTGTGTGGTGCATCATTTCAAGTAGTGTCTTCCCCTAAGCTGTTACACAAACGGCCCAGAACCAGGTTGATTATTATGTATCTTACAGCCGTTGAGTGCCCGTTATTGTATGTGTGGAATTATTACTGTAGATGTCTGACCACATTCATGCTAAAGTCGAGAAAATTCTGCTTTCGGGTCCTTGCCGTTATTTACGGTATTTTTTGTTGACAAGTTTAGGCAGCATTTTTCCAAGATAAATGAAGACATCGGTATTGTTCGTCACCTAGATTTAGTTTTCTCAGCATTGTTTATTCATTCTTTGATCCACTAGTTTGTCCCACTTTTGGTATAATCGGATCGTTTATAAATGGCGGGTCTTCACAATAGCCGACCTCTTATACATTGGCGCAACGTATTCAGATGTTGAATCAATGATGAAAAAAGCTGATTTGTTGTTTATCTGATGTGACGCCTAGCTTTATGCCTCTTCTACATTACAAAATATTTAGTGATGTAGATGAGGCATTATCATCTTTATTTTGCGCTCTTTGGAACAACACACAGTGCGCTGTGAAACAAAAATGCAGGACATAACAACAAGTAGGCAACATAAAGCAGGGAAGGGACATGTAGCCATCGAGTTAGCTGCTACGTGTAAATGGAGCCTATCTCATAATTTTGAGTGTATCTCACAACTACTGTTTGCAAAAACGCCATTTCTTCGGCCTCTCCCAAAAGCATTTGCGGTGATACATTTCCTCAATTGCAAGTTTTGTCACTGAGAGCATTTCCATAGAACGTTTATTTCGAAACCAGGTTTTCGTGCATTTACCCAAGAGAAGATTTCTTATTGTAACGTTTTTTATTTGTCAATGAATATTATCTGCTTGAAACAACTGGTTTGAATAGTTTGTGGCCTACATAGCCTACTATTTTGATCGTGGATTGCTATTCTTCTTTGTAGAGCTAATAACGCAAAAAACGTTTGCTATTATTGTTTCTAATTAACAGCTTTGTGATCACTGGCTTTTCTTTTATGGCATAAGAAATAACGCGCTTTGTATTATTGAGGTCAAACCAAACAAAGGAAAACAAGAGGATGTTTCTCTCTGCTCGCGCATATCGATGCACGAAGCAATTATGAGCTTATGGCTTGTTATCGCAATGTAATCCATTTCACGCTTTGCTGGAAGTGAGCTAGAAATAGCAAAAATTCACCAAAATCTTGAATTTACAAGAAAACTACACAACTTTTAGCATCAAATTTAATATCATCAGATCCGCCTGGCAATTTTAGGAAAAGTCAAGAAAAACCAAGTGCATGGCGTTACTGTGCTTCAAATAATCAAAGGAAATATGAGGGGGGGGCCAAATCTGGCCTCCCCTTGAGGAGCAAAGTGTTAAAAATTAAGTAGCTTACCAGGCTATCTTTTTTAGGGTAAGTTGAGCAACTGCTCCAACGTATTTACTTCAATTGCACACTTTACCCCATCTTAAATGTTCTGACAAAAATGAAAATATTTCCAAAACTACAGTGTAACTCATCTAAACTTTTTATTGAATATTCTTACATATTATACCTACCACAACAAAAAAACAAATTAGATTTACTTTGTGTAGCAATAAAAATAAATGCTATTCTTACTAAGTTAGACATAACAAATATATTGACTGAAATAGAATTATGGGTAATATATTCAGGACAAAGAAAAAGTATTTCTGCCATCCAGTTTTTCCAAAAACAGGAGTTGCTCATCTTACCCCATTGCACACTTTACTCCAGTCTCCCCTTATTTATTTTCACAATTTTGTTCTAGACCTGCCTCAATGAAGTAGCTTAGTACTCTTTGTTATGGCACTTACATTACCTGGCACTGCATAACGTGAAGACAAAGTTGAATTGTACTCGAATTGCGAAACCACATTAGTGGTCAAAGAAATGGAGTTTTCGTACTTCCTTTTGATAATACAAGAGCGTCTCCAAACGGAAGCGCTGCAGTTAAATATATTGCAAGAAGTTTTCAAGAGGTTGTTCAAATATAACGTGACCTCTTTATTATCTCCCAATGTATTGGTAAGGTCACATGCTAAACTTCAACAAAAAGTATGAGCTGTCGGTACTGTGTGAAGTTTTGGCATTAAAATTACAACTCTTTTATTGTTTCAAACAGTCAAATGAATTATTCTCAAAATCTTTCCGGGGTCTTATTTTGTCGCCCCTTTCTAAAATATAGAGTTGACCAAGCAGATTTTTCACTGAAGCTTTGCTAAGTGAAACAATGTCGACAGCTCTCGGGGTATGTTTTGCAAAGTTTTATTGTCACTTTATCACGTAGTAAACTATCATGTAATCGTACATGCTTCGTCATCTCAACTTGTACGAATGTACGTCATCGTAGTCCTCATTTTCAACGTCATAATGCGAAGTGATCTCTTCGGCCCAGCCATCGATTAAATGAGCCATCTGTAATAGAAGCACAGACTAAAGACCAGCTTTGGGTGAGCAATCAATAGGTACATATGTAGGCTACAGTTACAGATTGAATGCCTTCTAGTAGCTTTTTAGTGCAAATGACATTCTGGGGTGGTGGAAATCCGGTGGAAATATACGCAATCTTCTCAGAGACTATATCGAAAGAGTGCGACGAAATATACGCAATGATATGATCTATTTATAAAAAGTTTATAGAAACACCTGTTGCTGAAATTCGGCATCTCGTTAACTTATTTCTTTGGTGTAACATGCGGTAGAGTATTTATAGTTTTTGCATTGAAAGTAACGCAAAAAAATAGGAGATCAGTAATTGACGAGACTTTGTCAGGTTTGCCTCTCTGCTGCCATGCTGTTTACGCCCTCAAGAGTGGTAACATTGTTTTGAAAATTAACATTTTTAATAGATTGAATTCCGCTTTTAGCAGCGTGATCGTTGTTTATTCACAAGTGGAGATATAAACCATACAATACAAATCGTTATCACACAGGGAACTGTGTTCCTAAAGCTAGTGACAAACTGCCACAATAACAGAGAACCGCAGTATCAGGCTGAAACAGGTCGTTTATATCTCCACTTGTTAAATTTATATTATATACATTTTAAATCGATATTGTAAACAAACAAGGTGTGTTTAAATTTCATAAGATTCCTATTATTGCTTTTGGGCCATTCAACTTATGACATTATTAACTGAAAGTCGGCTGCATAGCCGAGTGGTGAGAGCCCTGGAACAACGTTCGAAAGGGCGCCGGTTCGACACCGCTCAAGAGCATGCGGCTGTGTCTTTGGCAGGACACTTAAAGGCATGCCTGAAAGTGGACACGAAGGTTGGGTTCCTTGCCTTCCCGTCCACTTAATCTAAATCTTCAACCACCAGGTGTAAGTGTAAGCCTGGATACAAAAA
The DNA here is from genome assembly GCF_918807975.1 of Aplidium turbinatum. Lineage (NCBI taxonomy): Eukaryota > Metazoa > Chordata > Ascidiacea > Aplousobranchia > Polyclinidae > Aplidium > Aplidium turbinatum. The sequence continues at coordinate 56,849,281 of NC_137472.1, forward strand.
AAAAAAAACTAACTGAAAATAATCTTTACATTAACACAAACAATTGCTTGTTACATAATACTTCTTTCGCAGCTTTGTTGGTGCCAGCTTACCTGTAGCGGTTCCAAAGACTCGTGTAAGCTTGGAATAGTTACTAAAAGTTTTTCCGGTCCTTTTATAGTCTTCATCACAAATTCCCATAATTTCGTCACTTGCTTCTCGTCGGCGAAAAATTCAAACACATTGTTCATAATAATAATGTCGGCTGTGATAAAATGCAGTGATGAAAAAAATGAGTTTTTGCAACGTTGGTACACCATTAAGCTACAATCTTGAAACGGTTACATAGTTGATGTGAACGCTTAAAGACAACTGGGTTGAACAACTGCAAAAGGTGGCATACCAACATAGTTCGGGGAAAGAGTTTGCCTTTTTGTACCAAAGACAGGCAAGACACAAGAATACAAGAGGGTTGAGCGTTATTGAACACATACCAATTTCTCTCTAACTGGGTCGATCAACTGGGGTAACGTTGTCAAATTGAAAAACATATCGAAATGAAACAGTGTAAATTACATCAACAAACCCAAAAGCCTAAAGTTCATATGTAGTTACAATGGTTGGTATGAACTGAGGATCTATTCTATATTCTTCCGGTTTTGGCTTCAGAAGTTTGTTTTTATAATCATGAAATTTATTGCGATGATTAGTTAAGTGTGAAAAGTAACATTACCAGAAGCAAGAACGTTCCCGCATTCAAGGACATCTGCATTCATCACCGATATTCTATCGGTCATCAAAAACTTGTCCAATATTTTTCTTTGAATGTTACAAAGTTCTGTGTTTATTTCGATTCCGATAATTTTTTGACACGATGTGAACAAATGAGCCTAAAAAAGAAACAGTGGTTTTCAAAGTGCAGTTGTTGTATTGACCAGCTTTGCAAACACTTCTAACACTGTACAGACAAAGAAATCAGACATAAGCCTGGGTAAGAGGACATGGTAAAACAAATGCTGTGTTCCTATTGAAGTTTTGATATTGACTAATTGAGTCACACATTCTAATATTTTAAAAATCAATATAAAACAAAGCCAGCAGTTCTTTAACGTATATATTAGGGTGGCCAAAAAAAATGGAAATTTTTTATTTTTGTTTGCACACCCTCTCATTTGAGGAGGATTCATGAAAAAATGACACTGTGAAAATTTGAAGTGAATCCGACAAGAGGAAGTGCTCTCCCACCGACCTCTAAATTTGCTTTCTTTGGCATAATTCATCAAAATTCCTTGAATATGTGACGTAATTCTTTTTTGACTTATCTACATTGCAGTTGCAGCATTTTTGTGTTAACCATTGTTTTACTCTGAATTTATGATATAATAAGTGTTTCCACATGCAGAAAAACATAAATAATGCACAAAATAGATCACATTAACAAGCGTTTGGTATGAAATTAAATGCACTGAACTTTAGCGAAAACCGTATAAAAGTACGTTCACCAGTCACGATCGCAACGCTTCAGGTGACAACACATTGCCCAGAAAAAGCAAAAGAAATGTTTGTAAAGAGTCAAGCCATTGATTTTATTTAATGGAGCTGTTGGCATGTTGGCTTTTACTTGCACTTGTTGGAAGCAGCTTTCTGTGGTGCTCGATCACCTGATAGAGGAGCTGGCGCTGTTGTTCATTTTCCGTAAGGACTTCATTGAAGTCAGTAGCTAATTTGACTGCCCAGTGCCCGCTCTGCACAATCATTGACGACTTTGAGATCATGGCATGCAAGAAATAGCAGCCTTCGATTAAATGCCTGCTGCATGACAGTGATAGCTCCAGTGTGGATTCCCGTATTGCTTGATGTCGTGTCAAAACAAAGTGCAGCTAAGTGCTCTGCTCCAACTCGTGTATGAATTCCACTACTTTTTGGCCCATTGGTGATCCCGTTCCAATAGGCAGCTTCGGAATGCCAAGCGGTATCTCAACATGCATACCAGAAACTACAATGGCCAAAGATTCGGACTTTGTGCCATTGGCATTAGTCAAATGTTTACCATGAAAATGAACAAGTGGAACTGTAGCTGTTAGTTTAAATTTTTGCAGCACTGCAGCTGCCAGGCTTTCACATGAGGTGTTTCGAGCATTCATGACAGAGGAATGTGACATTGTCAATTCATTTATATATATCAATTCCAGCTGCAGCAAGAGCAGGAGTGACGATCATCATTGCTTGACGACTTGATGTTATAGTTCTGTTCAGTGCTGCATTAAACAGTGGATTATCGATAATGCAGCGTTTTGGTAATGGCTGCTCCTACTGGGTTTTCTTTTGTTTTGGTGTTATTTGGATTTACGGTGCAAACAGTGGGTCACTGGAAGAATCTTCATCATCTGCTAATTATTTTCAGATGAGAAAGCAGCATCACTTGATGGTACTGGATCAATGCGATTTCTGTTGCGTCTCTGTTCATCATCTTTGCGCTTTCTATACTTTGCAGCTGCTTTGCGATGCATTGGGTCCTCTGTTGTCATCAGTATCTGTCATGCACCACCTTGGTCTATCAGAAACTGGCAGTCTTTTGGTATTGTTATGCGGCATTCCCAGTTAGCATGTGCAATATCAAATAATGCACTTAAGCTCTGGGTGAAGTCAGCTTCTGAGGTCAGCTGGGAAGCTGAATTTCGCCTCCCATTGTGCTTTGATTCTCCTATATGCTCTTGATGGATGCGTTTTAGTTTGGTAACAACGTGAGTCTTTGCAGTGGTAGCGATATTAGCTTTCACTCACAAGAACTGTACTGCAAGCAAGTGGCAGTGTAACCTTATTGATCTTCATCTCGTAGAACCACACCCCATACAGGCAGCTGACATAGCCCCTCAAGGGAGTCAACACTAGAGAGTGGGTGTCCATTTGTTGACTCTCTTGAGGGCCATGCCAGCTGCCTGTATGGGGTGTGGTTCTTCGCCGTCTACTACGAGATGAAGGTCAATAAGATTACACTGCCACTTGCATGCAGTACAGTTGTAGATGAAGTAATATTAACTACTACCATCTATGCCACTTTTTGGTTTGCAGCACCATCAATATCTGCCCCTACAAATGGCCTAGCAATGTTACAGCTCACAGAGGATTATAAAGAGGTTGACAATGCAATTTCTCAAGTGGCAGAAAAAAGTTGAGGTTGCGCTTGTGGTACATCAGTGAGGATCTTGCTGCACTGCCTTTATTCAGTGATAATAACACAGATGATGAAAAGAAGGCAATCGTTAATGCTCTTAAGAAAGACCCATTTCCCGAAGATGTTCGTCGTGTTGCCCCAAACAAAATTGTCAAGTTTTAACGTCTCTCTTTGGCACAGTTTGTAACACAGCGTTCACTTAACCTTTTCGAGTCACTGCTTCTGTTGACACATGGCGTGATCGTGATGATTATAAAGAAGCATGCAAAGTTTGGCGTCATCTCAAAGCCGTCAATGATTGTGCAGAGCGGGCAGTCAAATTAGCTACTGACTTCAATGAAGTCCATACAAAAAATGAACAACAGCGCCAGCTCCTCTAGCAAGTGGTCAAGCACCACAGAAAGCTGCTTCCAACAAGTGCAATAAAGTCAACCAATGGCTTGACTCTTTACAAACATTTCTTTTGCAATTTCTGGGCAATGTGTTGTCACCTGAAGCGTTGCGATCGTGGCTGGTGAACGTACTTTTATGCGGTTTTAGCTAAAGTTTAGTGCATTTTATTTCATACCAAACGCTTGTTAATGTGATCTATTTTGTGTATTATTTCTGTTTTTCTGCATGTGGAAACACTTATTATATCATAAATTCAGAGTAAAACAATGGTTTACACAAAAATGCTGCAACTGCAATGTAGATAAGTCAAAAAAGAATTACGTCACATATTCAAGGAATTTTGACGAATTATGCCAAAGAAAGCAAACTTTGAGGTCGGTGGGAGAGCACTTCTTCTTGTCGGATTCACTTCAAATTTTCACAGTGTCATTTTTTTAAGAATCCTCCTCAAATGAGAGGGTGTGCAAACAAAAATAAAAAATTTCCATTTTTTTTGGCCACCCTAGTATATATACAGTATTTGGGAAGTGGGTGCATGGGAGATGTGCAAAGATGAAGAGAGTGACATGCAGATCCGGAGATGGTTTTGAATGTGAAAGATGCAAGAAGATTGAAGAAGGAATGGTTGGTCCTGTTGAAAAGCTGAATGACGAAGTTGAATCCGTGAATGCCTTTTGCTATCTAGGAGATAGATTGAATGCAAGTGGTGGTTGTGAAGCGGCAGTGACTGCAAGAGTAAGGTTTGGTTGGGTGAAACTCAGAGAGTGTCGAGAGTTGTTATGTGGTAGAAGATTTCCGTTGAAAATGAAAGGAAGAATTTATACTAGTTGTGTGAGATCTGCAATGCTGTACGGAAGTGAGACATGGTGCTTACGGGAAAACGAATTGGCGATTTTAAGAAGAACTGAGAGAGCGATGGTGAGAGTAATGTGTGGTGTGAAGCTGATGGACAAAAGAAATACTGAAGAACTAATGAACTTGCTTGGGTTGAATGAAAATGTTGATAAGTTGGCGAAAGCGAATGGAGTAAGGTGGTATGGGCATGTTTTGAGAAGGGATGAAGATGATGTTTTGAGAAGAGCGCTGGAGTTGCGAGTAGAGGGTCGTAGAAAACAAGGAAGACCCAAGAAAACGTGGAAAAGGCAAGTTGAGGAAGAAAGCAGCAAGGTGGGCTTAACAAGAGAGGACGCGTTAGACAGATCGATGTGGAGGCAGGGTGTGAAGGCAATTGCGGCATTTGGAGGTGAATCCGGCCACCCTCGGTAACGGGGACATCATCGGATTAAAACTGGAATACTACTACTACTGGGTCTGCTACTATTCGGTGAGTTCCTAACCTCTAACCCCTAACCCTAAAACGGCAATGATAATTAGGCTACGGTACTCGATAATAAAAAATAAAAAATCTCCCGTTAAGGGATTGAACTCACCGAATCGGACTCACCGAAAGGGGCCATTCCGACTACTACTACCCTTGGGAGTCAATGCTTCAAATAAAAACATGGGTTAAAAGAGAAAACTTACCGCATACAAGACTGGACCGAGCCTTGATCCAACGTCTAGCAGAGTTTTCTTGCTTATGTCAGGAAGAATGTGTTTGAACAGAAGTTTGAGCGTTGGTTTCGATGCGGAGTGAGATAGAAAAGCTGAAAAAAAAGTGATAAAAAGGTACAACTAATCTATAAACTGGTCAGTTCACATGCAAAAGAATCACACCATGCATAATTGAGCAGTTTCCATGAAAACTAAGTAAACTATTGGGTGGTATTATTTTTGTTTTAAATCAAAATACAGTGATATAGTTGTGGCAGGACTGAAATAAATCTAAAAAGTAATTATGCATTTCATCTGAACTAAACTTAAACTATGCTCACGAAATCAGACTGTAAGCATTTAAATGCATAGAAACAAATTTCTCAAAGAAATAAACGTCGTTTAGCTGTCAAACAATCTCCATTGAGCTGTAAATAATGTCGTAGATTCCTACTTAAAGGTCTGGTGTTCCTTGATCCACAGGCAAGACAATAATTTCTGCTGAACTTCCCAGCTTCAACCATGTCATCAAGGTAGTCATCAGGGTAGAGGAAACTGTCAACATGTGCGGTGATTTCATCTTCACAATCAGCATTCTAAAATGAAATGTTGGAAATTTACAAAGACTAAGGAAATGAACGAAGAATTTTTATCATGTAACTATGTAATAATAAGCAACAGCACAGTATGTATAACTACAGTCAACTTATGGAGATGCACTACTCACTAGCTTAGAAATTGCTCAATAATGTAGTTACATTGAGCAGCCAATGACAAAAAATGATTTTCTTTTCTTTAAGTATGAAAAAATCTAATTACTTTGCCTACTGATGGAGGTGCAATGTTTTCACTTGGCAAAATAGCCTCAAATGGAACAAGACTTCGAATCTCCTCTGATATATTTTCCAGTATGATTTCTGCTGATTCTTGGCATTTAAATTGTTCGGCTTCTTGAATCCATTTAAAAAAATCCGTCAAAACTTCAGGTTTTACAGAAGTGGTAAGCTCCATAAATCGTTGTTTTGAGGTAGCAAGATCCATGGCTTAAAACAGACACAACTTTCGAAACTGTATTATTAACAGGTAACCTTGAAACAAAAGTCAAAAGAATAAACCAAGCACACAAATTGTTGTAAAGTGCAAAATCGAAAATGACACTAGATTAAGACAGAAAAGTGATAAGCTTATAAAACTTATAAAAGTGACAACGAATACTGGAGATCTAAGAGTAGACATAATCCAAACATGTAGATAAAAATTTTAAATTAGATTTTAAATAAAAGAATTCACACCAATTTGTTTATTATAATTCCCAAAACTGTTGTCTTGCAATTTCATGACTGATTCTTTTTTTACAATTTACTTCTAAGTTGATTTAATAGCCTATCATGCTTATCAAACAGTGCTTAAAGCTTTGGCAGCTTGCACAGCTTTTGCAGCATCCGTACGATACAACATTAAATGAGCTTGGACTTGTGCCATTGAAACAGTGTTGACATTTTCAGTCACATTTGTTGCAAACTGGTTGGCATTGTTGTGACTTTCTTCAGGAAAAAAATGTTGAAAAGCTTGTATTAACTGTTCCTTGTCAACATATGTGATGTTTTCCTTCATATCCACTCTACCAGGTCGTAATAGTGCTGCATCTAATCTGTCAATGTAGTTAGTTGTCATAAAAACAATTCTTCCCTCTGAGGAAACCACTCCATCCAAAGCATTCAACAAACCGCTGAAGGAAACCATGTTCATCCCTTGAAATTTAGGGTCCTGCTTGACAGCGTTTCGATCAATAAAAGCAGCATCAATGTCTTCAAGCAAAATTATACTTTGGGGAGGAGCAGTAACTAAAAAATGCAATAAACGATCATCTGACAGTGACCAGTCACCAATATTAAGAATGCAAATGCTGTATTCAAGTTCTCCTGCTAAAGCGGTGATGAAACTTGTTTTCCCACACCCAGGTGGGCCATACAACAGATAACCTCTTCGATGAGGTATTCCACGATCAATGTACCAGTGCTGAGAATTGAGAAATTGTTTAATGTCTTGCATGATACGTTCAGTTTGGCCAGGATGTAAGATTACAGATTGCAAAGGTCGCCTGCGCTGGGCATCACCAAACTGTCTCCACTCAGCTCCAACAGGTTTGAATATTAACGTCATCCCTTGTTGCATCTGTAAAGCATGGTGTCGAGACTCATTTAAAATTTGTTCAAATATTTGCTTATTTCTACCCAAAGTAGTTAACGTTACTGTTTCATATGGTACATGTCGATTCACATCAACCATTTGCTTCTCGCGTATTCTCTCAACTTTGATTGGAAATCGCTTAAACCAAATGTAATGAGAACCAGGACTAGGAGCAAATGTGAATCCAGTTGCAATTTTTCCACTATGGAGTTGATGAAATGCTGTTTTGACACTTAAATGGCAACTCATGTCTGGACGACGAGCTATCCACTCTAACACCCATTGATAACTATGATCTGATACAGGTATTTCCAATGTTGTCATCATATAGCGACGCAAAATATGCGAGGCAAAAACTGTGCCTTTCTTTAAGCCAGCCGCAGCAGTACCTAATGCAAATAAACCAAATCCAGCCCCAAAGTAGGGGTTGTCACCAAGATGTAATAATGCTTCAGGGATTGGCATGATTAGTTATACCGGTAACTTAATTTCTGAAATTCAAGTCAAATTTTTGTTATTTTTATGATAACCAATAAAGAAATTGCATATTTTAGTAAATATTCAGCGATTAAGTCATTCCAATAAGCTAGGCTTCGAAAATATTTGAGAACGGTTTTGTCCAACGACTAAAACGTGCTCAGAACTCAGACACTGAAACTATAGATTATTTCATGGAATGAATAAAATCTGGTATAGTGCCAACCATTGCGAATAATGAAACAGTGTAAGCCAAGCCTACGCTGTTTCAAAAAAGTTTGATCTGCTGCAAAAACTTTTCAGTTCGGTGTAACGGCCCAAAAGTTACCATAACTTTCAGCAGACCATACAGTAGGACTAGAACTAGAAGTTCAGCAGTGGCCGAGTGGTTAGCGCGTTGAGCTCGCAGTCGAGAGCCTGCACGTTCGACTCCAGCCACCCGCACTTGCTGTTGTTTCTCTGGGCAAGAAACTTTACGATAATTGCCTCTACCCAGTGATCGATTTCGAGTAATGGGTAGTAGAGATGCAGCGAACCCAAAATTTTTATCCGCACACCGCACCGCAACTGAATCACTTATCCGCACACCGCAATTTATCTGGAACTTTGACACTGCACCGCACACCGCAAATTACAAAATTTTCAAAAAATGTTTTACGCGTTATTTTTTAGAAAGTCAATTGTGGCAAAAAGCACCCAGGGCATATAACTGGTACCGGTAACCTACCGGTACAGTTGTGCACTATAATAACTACCGTAGGCTAACCAGATCATATTCTCTTACCAGCAATGCATCTAAGTTCTAAGACATCATGCTTTTTCAAATAGAATGTTCCTGGATCCAGTATCAGGACTTTTGAACAGTTTTTGTAAGCAATAATGCAATTTTAATGTCAGTGGCTGTATGAACTACACACAACACAGACAGACAAGATGTCAAGAGTAAAACTTATAGCCTGAACTCACTAGGCTAACTGTTACAGTAACTAATGCGGTAGTTGCGCTAGGCCTATAGCCTGGTAACTGAGCTTATCAGCTAGGCTATTAACCAAAAACACTCGTACAACTTCCTCACAAGCCAGCCCCAAAAACCCTGTCAACTGCAAGCCATTTGCACAGCTTTGAGCTTTCCAGCTTAGGGTTTCCGAAAAAAAACGGATTAGTGTTTTCAATTTAAATTTGAAGTTTCATAGCTGATTTTCTTGAAAAGTTGAAAGTTTACGTTTACAAAAGTTTAATTTCTTGAAAGTTTACACGGCAAGCGGCGCGGCGCGGCTTTTTCATTTCAACTTTCCACGCGGCGCGGCACGCGACGAAAAAGTCATAAGCGGCCGCGCACGCGGCGCGGCGCGGCTTGCATCACTAATGGGTAGTACCAAATTTAAGTCATAAGTAGAGTACACAACCGGAAACAGACATTGCCGTCGGCTGCAGCGTGGGTCAGGTGTATGTCGGAAGGCGTACACCGATGCATAGCGCTCAAGTCCGCTTTCCCGCAACGCAGGATAAAGATAAACAAACAAACAAATAAACAAAGTTGAGTTTACGGGTACTGCCAGACCAGAAGTGACCAAACAAAGGTTGCCAGATTGGGTGGTTGCAGCTGCTGCTTCAACAAAACTAAGATAAAAATAAAACCTTGCATTAAAAATCATTATTGTGCTTCAAAAAGCAGACTTGTTTGCGTTAGATGGCAGGTTAAATTGCAAAAGCAAGCTGCTTTTCTGAGTTGTAGTTGATAAACACGGTCTGACTATATTTTATATAAACCTTTTGCTACTGGTAGGGGAGATGTGGGACCTAGGAACAGGGTGGGACCTATGAACCATGGCGTAATTTGGCCACCGAGTGGATAGAAATTGCAGTGGTGGAATCGAGATTTGATTTCTAGCTGCCATTTGCGTTTTGGTCAGATTTGGTTCACTGTTTTGTCTTTCGTGTTCAAAAGTTAATTTTCAAGAAAAAAAGTGAAATTTTTTATCTAAAGTTTATTTTAAAGTTTGGAAAAGCAGGTAGACTACATTTTTCGAAAGAGTTTGTTGGTTACGCTATAGCCTATACTCAGGATAGTAGCAGTGAATAGGTGACAAGATGAATTCAGAAACCCTAAAGAACCCCACGAATTCTGAGAAGTGGTTTATAAGTCCCACATGAGTGGTACATAGGTCCCATACGTGTGGGACCTATGAACCACTTTTCTAAAAAAAAATTTAAATGCAATTTTGAGGTATTTTATATTATAAACCATCCGTTCTTTTTAGTGTAGTGAGGTAAGGTAGTTATCGATTTTCCAGCCAAGTTTCAGGGTCGGGTTAGTTTAACTTTTTGAGTTGGAAGCTAAACTGCAAAAAGTGGTTCATTGGTCCCACATCTCCCCTAACATGCAAAATGTCAACTAGATTTGAGATTTTGGTAGTTGTGCTTAGGCCTTCCTGAATGTCACTTTTTATTTCCTTATCACCAAGTACGGTAGGCTATAGTTATTTCCTCTTTTAGGAAACTAAATTATTCCCAAATTTTCTCTCACACTATTCATATGCTATTGACTGAAGAAGTAGGATATTCTTCAATGATACTTTCAAAGTATCAAATCAAACATACAAATATATGGTACAGCATGGCTATCTGAAACCCAGCTTCATCCCGCTGTCATTCATCACTGCATCTAGCAATCTTGTTGTGGAACAACCTTTCTGTCTTCCTCCACTGACCAAACCAAGCATGACATCTTCACTCGCCGTGGTAATTAAACTCAGATTAGGTAATTGATTATTGGGGCTAACAGTTCAGATCTCTTAAAGTCCAAGATTTTTGCCTTCAATACGTTAGTCGAAAAGGATGAGCTCGTATGGTTAACCTTTTTTAACTTGCATAGCCGATTACATATAGGCGTAGCCAGGGGGAAAGCGGCCATGGCCCTGGCCCACCCCAAAGTTTTAAAGTTTGGATTCCGAAGTTGAGCCCTTTGTTGAAAATATAATAAAATTTGTAGCAATTTACATCGTTTTCAAGACATCTGGCTATTAACACCCCCAAGGATTTGTTTTAGATACACAGAAAGACACCAATAAATTTTGCAAACCGTAAATCGCGCAAAATTTACGTTTCTTTTAACTAATTTGTGGAGCAATTTCAGAATGGCTTACTCTGTTGGATTTTTGTGTAGTTATTGAGTTTTTGTGTAGCTGAGTTTTTGGTGTTCTCTAATTTTAGGTGCAGTTTTTGCCCATTCGTTTGTAAGAGCTACCTTTAATAAGTTAATAGCTGTTTATCTGCTAATAAATTTCACACAAATTTTACCCTAAAAGTGTTTCCAGAAAGCGCTATAATCCATTATGTGAGTGTAAATTTGCAAAAAAATTTATTGCCACTTACCTCACCACTTTTATTGCTTCCCTTGCTCAACCCACCAGGATACGCCACTGCACATCAGGTGGCGATGGCTTAATCAAACACTTTGTCGTTTTCATCATTTCATCAAATATTTGGCCCCCCCCAAAAAAATTTCTTTCTGGCTACGCCACTGAGCCGATACCAATTGGTTTTACTCAGTTTCCACTTATCTCGGCATAAGCCTACTGTTCAAAATCTCAAGCCATCTGAGCTTGTTTAAAAACTGACTTGATAGGCTGTCTTGCTTATATTGGAAAATCTGTAAATTCTTTTCTATTATGTTTGCAAAATGTGAAATGATTATAGGGACCTGTGATGAATATTCAGTGTCTTCAACTTTGTGCGAAATGTTTTTCTCCTATAATATTTGCGTTTCTTAAAAAACTCACTTGTTGTGATCAAAAATAAAATGGATAAATCGTTTTCTACGCAAAAACGCAACCGCGGCTTTCAACAGTGATTCTGTTCAATAGCGACTGATAGCAAATCGTTGCATTATGACGTCAAATAATCAATTGCCTAATCTGAGTTTTACTTCTTTCTAGCGTTGTGTGTCTGCTGCATGCCACAGTGCGTTTGTGTGTCGTGATTAAGTGTATCGCTTGGAGAATTCCAACTACGCTGGGTTTTCTCTTAAACCAACGCGCCTATTGTTGAATTTCACTATTAGGGGAGACTCGGGTAAGTTGGCCCAGCAAAATGAAAAATTGAATTTTTGAGCTGATAACAAAACATATGTTAAAGCGAATGCTATTGAAGAGTAGAGAATTCATCACTCTAAAAGTGGACATATTCTTGCATCAAACAAACATTCTTAGGTATATAATTTTTCAAGTTTTCCGAAAAAAATAAAATGGACCATCTTGCCTTCATGTGCGGGTAATTTGGCCCACCATGGAAGGTAAGTTGGCCACGTGGAAAACATGTCCATCTACGGTATATTAAACAGTGGAAAAGTTCTCTTTCTCCCCAATTTTATTTTCTTTCTAATTATTTCTTGGTTTTATAGAGGCATAGCCTACATACCGTACATAATTTATTCTATGTATGCATTCATGTATGGTTTATAATATAATCTACTATTAGGCTATAATCAGTTCAGTTGTTTTTTTATTTCTGACCATCATATTAAAACAATACAGGTCAACATAGCAAAGGTCAAGAAAAAGGTAGAAGCGACAATGCTGTATTTTACCTCAGTAAACTTTTTTTACATGAGTAGCCTACACCAAATAAGCTTTCGAAAATAACAAAGGTTGTATCAAACATCATGTAGTTGGAACGGCATGCCTTTATTCCTAACGATCTGGTCACCTTAACGGTACTGATAGGTAGGACCTTGTTTGCAATAGGCTACAAACCCCATTTTTGCATGTGTACCAATATCGGAACATTTTTTAATGTATCTCCGAAACGAGGTACGTTTTAGACCGTCGCTTGAGAAGTGGTTGATGCACATTTCCGCGATTGGTTTTCTTGATTAGGCTACTTAGCCTACTATTATTACCATATGGGTTAGGAATAATTTGTGGCATAAAAACGATGTTAGGAAGTGTATTATTGTTATTGATCGCTTAATGCTGATGTAAAGCCGCGATTTACTTACTTTGGATACTTGATGATAGGCTACTTCAATCTTGCAAAAATAAGTCATCGTATTAATTAGTCAATTATTATCATTCTATGTAATACCTCATGAAGGCAAGTTGGCCATGGTGGCCAACGTACCCACCCACGAAATGGGCCAACTTCCCTGCATGGCAACCACATTGCAAAAACTAAAATTTATGTCAAACTATCGAGCTTCTAACAACGGTTTCACAGTCAAAGTGAGCCTTAATAACCACTCTAGCGCTGCACTCACTAAATAATAACCTTTCTTATATAGTAAGAAAAAAATCACTCGACATCTAAAAAATTCTAAAATCCAAAAATTTCAAAAATCATAATTTTTCATACAAAAATCGTGCTCACATGTTTATACTGCTTGCTAGAGCCTCCCAACCTGGTGATAAGATAGTTTCAACAGCACTTTCTCAGTATGCGTACGATACGTAACAATGACTATTTTAGTTAAAAAATTATTTAGAGTGGGCCAACTTGCCTACTGGGCCAACTTACCTGAGTCTCCCCTATGACTTTTTTCAGTCATTGAGTCGTGGTATCTTTCAGTCAGTACACTACGCATGTTTGTAAGTTAGTTATGGTAGCCTAGCAGTTCAGTTGTGGTGGTAGTTTAATTTTATGTTCCAAATCATGATTTGATTAAGTTCATCACGTCCTATCAGCTAGGCATTTTTGGTTGCAGTGTTTTTGAGTTAGCCTAATGCGCCCGGATGATTTAAAGATTTGTTTTCTGCAATAAGCTCATGCATGTATATATCCAGACATCATTCTCGGATCATCCCCACCACCCATGTGCTCGGGATGTTGCTGCAATAATTTACAGCTTGGTATGAGCGGATGCTTTGAACTACTCGACGTCCGCTACATCGCTTCTTTAGCTCTTGATTATTGAAGAAGTGTTTTTTGCAAGTTTTACTGAACAATTTGCAGCCTTTCTTCATGTTTTTTTTCCATATTTTGGGGTAAATTGTTCCATACCTTGATTCCCATGCATTTTAAACTTTTTGGAATAATGGGGTATTTGCCTGTTGAGTATAAAGCAAATTGGAGCTTGAGCGTCTGGTGCTGTACGAATGTATAGTTGCTACATGTGTAAAGAAAGTTTTGAAGTCTTCAGGTAGTTTATTATTATAAAATTTGAACATAAATTTGCTTATTTCTGGTTTATGAGTGGAATTTACATTTAGTATAATTGTATAAATAACAATAAACAATAACATGTTTGCACTACACAATAACAACAACACAGAAAAAAACAACACTATTTGAATGAATATGACCAAATGTCTACGCCACTGGCACCATCAGTGAAAGTTTAAAAAATTATGTTTTGATATTTAAAATATAATTTATTTAAAACGTTGACTAATGGCTTGCTTGAAGTTGGGCATAAAAATTAACTCTCTTTTCATATTTTTGAAACCAAATACAAATTTATTTAACAACTCATCACGATATCCTATAGATAGGAATGTTATGGACGTATTTGACTTATTTATATTATGGCAGAGTTAGGCCTACTTACGCATGGTTGCTTACTCATTTAGGCTACTCAGTGAAAATAAACTTTGCAGTGGCTCAATTTCTAAAACACTGCTTTTCAACCTGGGAGTCGCTGGTTGAAACGATGGGGTTGGTTGCCGTGCTTCAGATAACCGCTCGCTTGCATCTCCCTTTCATATACCAGCCTCAAGAAGCACAACACTCCCTTTTCCTTGCAAAGCACCCGTCGATTTAGTGGAGCCCTTTATAACCAAAAATTCCCTGTTTTGTGCCATTTCACGCGAGCTCGACAATGGATTTAGAGCAGTGGTTCTATGATAAAACCTAACATATTCCAATCTGTGCAAAAATAATTTTCTGAAACCTAACATATTCATCTACTCCAATCACGTAACAGGATATCGTCACGTGACAGACAAAATTTCAGCAGCATTGCAGCAGGCTACTTCACCACATCTTACATTTCTTGAGTTGCGTGAAGCTGATTTAAAAGCGTTCCATAAAGCAGATTGGGCTAAAATGTTGTTAAGCACTAAGTAAGCTTAATTATGTAGACTGGCCTAGCCTAAATTGTCTGTCCGAACGCATTAGATTTTCTTTTCATTAAATTCCGTATAATTTACGTCTCGTCCATCAGTTTGACTTTTCGTAGCCTACTGATGGCTTAGTTCACTTTACGGTACCATACGCTAAATAGCTGAGCTTGCATACGATTACCGGTATTAAGATTTTAAAGCAGAGGCCCAGGAGTAGGCTACGCTACTCAGTGTGTTTGGTCATTTCCAATCAACCATACCAGATGCTGTGTAGCCAATGTAGTAGCCTCAAATGAAGGCATGGTAATCAAGTCGGCTACCAGCAACGGATTTCAAATAGGCGATAGTCTTTAACCTAGCAGGCTTCTGTGATATCAGCAAAGTTATCTACAGATTACAGTGACGAAATGATACACAGTTCTGAAAGAAATCCAGAGGCTTACTTTAGGTTTGATTTAGGCTTACAAAGCCAACATTTAGCTCATATTAGGCATTACCATACAAAAGCATAACATTAAATATGGCGGTTAAAGCCAACGTTTAGGTTTTACCATACAAATGCATAATATTAAATTATTATTGTAACTGTCTCCGCCGCCAGTGTAGCCAAATCGTTTGGCATCCGCTGGCTTCGATCAGTCTTTCAACAAGGTTGATAGGATCTCCATTCTGTTTTGTCCTTTGCGATGTTTTGCAATCGATGGAGATGTGGTGTGCTGAGCAGGGATCCCAGGCCAGCTTTTCTGATGTCAGATCTCAGCAGTTGTAATAAATTGGTACGGTGACGTCCGGTTCGGCCTTGATACTTTTTGCTGCCAATTATTGCAAATTCAAGGGCTTTCTGAGGAGGTGAGTCCTGGTGAAGTCTCAGAATGTGTCCAAACATGTTCCATCTCATGGTGGAGATCTTGCAAGACAATGGTTCACTGTTGCATATTTTGTAGAGATTTTTGTTCGAGATGAGACTGTTTGGCCAAGTATGACCAGTTATGACACGTAAATGTCTTCGATGACAGGCATCCAATCTTTCAAGACTTGCTTTGGTAACAGACCAGCTATTACAGTTGTAGATCATAATTGGGATGCAGTACGCGTTGTACAATCTTAGTCGCAACTGTAATGGGATTCTCGATCTCTTGCTTCATAGTTTCCAGTGTGATCTGAAAGCGACATTGCCTAAATTGCAGCGGGATTTGACATCGGCAGTGCTGCACAATAATGATCCCAAAAGTTTGTGTGTACGCCATTTTTCGTTTCCTCGAATCGGTAGGCTATCAGTATCAGTTTCATTTGTGTCTGCAAGAAATATGTGGGTGAATTCAGTTTTAGTCTCATTCATGAAAAGATTGTAGTTTTTCAGGTTCTTTGTAGCAATAGATTGTAGCATATCAAGTGGCTGTCTTTCCTCATCCAGAAACTCAACATCGTCTGCATACTCCATTTCCAAAGGCATGCATGTGTCAGATATAGGGGGGTTTGGTCTGGAGGACTGCTCTCGCACTGAGCTCAATGCTGCAGAAAGGTAGCAGGTGAAGAGTATTGGGGAGAGGCTGTCTCCTTGAGGTGAACCGATGGTAGTCTCAAAGTTTGCGGACATTTTGTTGTTAATGCGCACATACAGTTTCGTGCCAGCTAGCAGGCTGCGGGTTAGTCGCAGTTCATCTTCATCACAGCCAGCTTGGTCTAAAATTTGAAGGATTTTTTTGCGTTTGATGGTGTCAAAGGCTTTGGACACCTATATAATACTTTGGACACCATATATAATATTAAATAAGGCGGTTAAAGCCAACATCGAGAATATATATTAGGTTTCACACACCAATTATCTCGAAAACGAAACTACATTGGGGCATAAATTTTTGTCAGGTGATGCATGAAGTCTTTAACGTAGAAAAATGCAAAAAAGTCATTTTTGGCAAAATGGCGGATATAAGATTTACCAAAATCACGGCAGGGCTACTTCCAGATTTCTGACTTGAATTCTTTATTGAAATTTGAAAAGAAAAACTAATCTGGCAACACCTTACAATTGACTCACCTGGCAACACTGTATACAAATAATTTTTTTTTTAATTTTTACCACCAGTTTGCAACACTAGATGTCGTTAATGAGACGTGACCTCCAATCCTTTCATGAGAGCATTTTCATTATCGGCAACATTAAAGTTTACGTTGATATGGTTGATATAAGGTGGTTTATCGTTGATACTTCGTCATGTAACAAACAAAGAACAAATTACATTAATTTTAAATAAAACAACATCAAATAAACAAACAATAAAATCTTTCAATCATCTCGATCCTTGTGGATGATGACATAATCGTCACCAAAGTCGTTAACCACGATCTTCAACTTCTGTAAAAAACAAAGCGAATAATTAAATTAAAGAAATCTCCACAACGTTGATACAACGTAATGTACTCACCTTATTGTCCGACCGATCCAGAGCTTCCTTCAACATGGATTCTTCCCATATGGTCGCATTCCTCCCCCACATGCTAGTATATCCACATCTCCACAATCCATCACCATTTTGGAGGCAACACTTCAACAAACAAAACAACAACCCAACTAACCCATCACCATCATCGAGGCTTTTCAACATCACAATTTCCTCCTCAACTTTGCTCATTACCCCGATGACGTCACGGACAGATAGGAAGTTGTCATGGAGATCCATCCGAACAATCTAAACACAAATAATTATGATGCAACAATTAAATAATGTTGTTGTTTGTGACGTTTTGTTGATTTGTGAAAGTTTAAGAAGACTTAAATTATTAAAATTAAAAATTGGAAACTGATTTGTACTAGGACGATAAACCAATGTAAAGTAACGTTGAATCAATGTAACAACTGATGTTAATGCAACCATGGATCAATGTAATTAAACGTTGGTTATAAAAGTTAAACATGACTTACGGATCCAGGCATCAAGTTGATCGCCTCCTTCCATGGACGGAATTGGTTGAAAGGCATTCTAAATCCTTCAAGATTAAGCATTCCAGTCCGATCGAAGCATTCGGACAGAACAAGTTCTCCAATCCGCCCTGGCATCGATTTGAGGAATGACGTCACCGCATGGACGTCATTCTGAGTGTCGGAGGCATACATACGTATCTTCCCTCCATCAAAATGACGTCCTACGGCCACGGTCACTTCCTCGTCGTTGCCTTCCCTCAGGATTCTGCTGATGGCGAAGATGGAGCGACCATCATCGTGATCTAATAATGTAGGAATAATATCAATCGATATTAGCTCGGCTAACCAAGTTGTAATCTAAAACCACGGTTTGGTTCTAACCATGAAATAATCAAACATTGATTCCAAGTTGTTTACTTAAGAATAAAACACTAATTTATTTACGATACCTCGCAAATAAAATACAAACAATTATTCTGTGGTTTGTTTCGTTGATTTTTTCGCATTGTTTCGTGGTAGGTCGTGGTATGTCGTTTCATTGCTATGTTGACGTGTATTGTGTTTGCTGTGATGGTCAAAAATAAAAACGACTGAACTGAACTAGGTGTTGCCAGAGTTCAAAATAAGATTTGGGTTAGAGCAAGTTTAAAATTGTTCTTTTTGTCCAAGACTTCAAAATCTTTCAAGTTACAAGGTTTTGATATTAATGTTTTTGACCTTTTCAATAGAATGAATCGAGAATCCGAAAGTAACAATTCATTTGAAAGACTTTCTGCAACAAGGTGGCTTGTGCATTGTGTAAGCAAAGTGCACAAAATGTTCGGTTGAAGGTTAGAATGATTTTAAATCACTTTGAAAATCCGTTTGTCCGTTTTTACTTCATATTTGTGGAACCTATTGTTGCTGAATTTGAGCGGATTAACTAACTTTTTCGGTCAGAAAGGCTTGACCCTGAAAAAGCGCTGTCCGAGCTACATATTCATTACAAATCTCTGCTAACACGAGTCTACGACCATGCTGGTTGTGAACTCTCTCATGTAGACTTTTGTTCTAAATTCCTGTCTAAAACTTCGTCATTTTTACAGTCGAAACAGGAAAGCTGATCATTGATCAAGATAATGTGCAGACATTGAAGGAAAGATGCAGAATAATGTTAATGGAATGCCTTAAGCAAGCCAAAAAGAGACTTCCAGAGAACATACATATATTCGAAGGGTTGAGTGCTCTGCATTCTATAACAAAGGGCTTTCACAAACTGTTCGACTTCCATTTTCACAACTTTCTCTCATTTTCTTAAAGGAATAAATGTGCATGATATTAAAGAACAATATAGAAAACTGTTTTTTATTGATTCGGCAAACGAAGTATTTTCAGGAAGGATACCTTCAGACACGGCAGAATTTTGGATTGGTGTGAGAAAGTACAAAAATTCAGCAGGAGAAACCACTATTGGTAAGTTTGCAATGCAGGCTATGCAGTGTGCACTGTCTTGTTTAACACTGCCAATTTCACATGTAGTGGTAGAACGAATTTTCTCGACTGTAACTTTTACGAAAACAAACTTAAGGAATCGAATGAAGATTAGGATGCTAGATGCATTATTACGTATAAAAACTAATCTCAGTTTAAAAAAAAAATGCTGCAAAGATTTTATTGTTACTCCATGAATGCTACATTTATTTACTAAGACACAAATGTATGACAATGTAATCACAGAAGAAGAAAATTCTTCTGAAGATTTGCAATTGTATTTTACCGATGACTCTAATGAACAGTAATTTCTACCTTATTATTTGGTTGTAGTGTCTGACCGAATGTCGTTTCAAAGCCGAAACTAGAAAATTGTCTAGTTGCTTGTCTTTTCATTAACTATGTTTCTGCGTTGTCGCTGAAGTCACAGTTCGGTGGGATACTATTTGGTTGTGCATTTTTTATATGTGTAGGCTATGTTTAATGAATATTAATTGTTTTTTTTTTGGCTTTTTCAGATATTTGCTGGCTTTTTTTAGGCTTTTTTTTGTGACTAGGTCCGGCTTTTCTTTGTGAAAACAAGTTGGCAACCCTGATACCCAGTGTACCTACTGCACTGAAGAGGCCGGAAGGCCGAAACAGTGTGCTACTGTCTGCAGTTATATCATAAAAAAATTATATACTAAAGAATGTAACTCTCACACTATAATTTACAGGCAGGGGGCGTAATAGGCCCAAAATTTCGGGGAGAATCGGGCAAATAATGATTTTTGCACATAAAAGTGATCCCGGTAACGATTCACCAAAAGTAGAGCATCAGAGGGTCTGGGGGTCCTCCCTAAAATATTTCGACAAATTAATATACCTTAAAATTGCTCATTTTGTGAGTAGCCTACTTTCTGCCAGAATTAATAATAAAACTTTGTCAAATGATGCTGTAACGGAGTTTAAAATTTATCATGAAAATATTTCAGGGGATGGGGAACAATTGCCCTATTACTCTCAATTATGCTTCTGGGGCAGGAACATGTTAAATGCAACTCGTAGCCAGATAAAAAAAAAAAAAACATTAAATCCTGATGTTGTGATCCTGAGCTACTCGGGCACTAAATCAAGACATTTAAAAAAAAACAAATTATGTCCAAAGAATTTGCGGTGTTTTTCAAATTCCCATCCTTCATAAAGGTTACAGGCCCAAAAATCATCTAGGGCTAAGTCGAAATATACCACCTAGATCTTCTTGTCAAAGCTACTGACTATAGCCTATGTGAGATGGTTGACACATTTAATAACTTGTCATGACTCAGGTCCTGGCAGAAAAATATTGTTGAGGTACTGGACCACTTCAACTTGAAAAGTTCTTGCTCGTTGAAAGAAATGAGTAGGCTAGAATGTGACCTAGGAACCAAGATTTTTCAATTTTTTTGTAAAGCTTGCTTATTGTGCTTTTATGCTTTCCGTGCTTATATCTAAACTAATAATTGTTGCTGGAGCCGTTGTTTTCTACCTGGCTGATTTCATTCACTTGGTAATTTTTCACTTATGTTTGTTTTTAACTTGAAATTAGAACACTTTTTAAAAACACAAAACTACTTAAAAGAAAACCAATGCAATACTAGTTTACAGTCCCCTAAATATAGGCCACCCCAAAATTGATAAAACATTCTTCGCAAAGAAAACTGTGTTGACGAGGTAAAAACATTTACTTACTTGCAGCAACTTCCCGAGTTTTTTCATAAAGCTCTGAAATGAATATTTTCCGTTTTTGCAATTTTTCACCTGAAAGAAATCCACATCTTCATGAAAACTAGGGCTTGCAATTTTCGCCGTTGCAGGCGTAGCCTACAGCCTACGGGTTATCGTTACCACAATTCATGCTTTCACTAACCAGACTCATTGCGGGCGAATAATCGGTACATGTAAAATCACTTTATTTCTATAACTTACAATTAAAGTCTATAGGATTGTCACCAAGATGCGAGGGTAAACAAAATATTATTGTTACAACTATGGTTATTGTTTACATTACAATGTCAAATAGCACATCAACTTCATAAAAAATCACTAATAGCTCTAAAACTAATCTCTCTAACCTACTAGCAATTTGTTGTAAACTTTTGACTAGCGGTAGCTTATATCTGTGCGTTGCCAACATGTCTATGAGATAAGACACAAAAAATTGTGGGGATGCGCTTCCTTCTACTACACTCTGGTTTTTCAGCTCGGCTAATCAAACGATTAATTCTGTTAAAAAAATAAACTTTGCAGTGTCCAAAGCGCAGAATCAAAGTAGCCTGTGTTCAAAGGTTACTTAATATAGCGTTGTCAAAGTCCTAATTTAACGTACAAAGTAAAATACATTGTATTGTACTGTATATTTTACCTGGTGAAGATAATCGGGTTTGCTGGGAAGGTGGTTGGAGTGTTGAAACATCGGATTCTTCTGAAGGTGACTGGATAGTTGTTGACCTTAAAGTACCTATTAAAATATAAACATTTTGCAATAAGCGCCTCAATTTCGGATAGCAGATTTTTTAAAAAGGAACACTTCATTTCATTTAATAGATTAACTAAAATAAACTAAAACTAAAACTTAACTAAAACTCTAAAATAGTTTTGCAGCCTGCTACCGCTAGATCAAAGTTTCAATTACAGCCACAAATTTCCAAAACTAACAATTTGAATTTGTTTTTAAAGCAGCCTGCAAAATTACTTTCTGTGTTGTCTGTAAAATGAAGAAACGTGCTTGCCTAGCTCAGATATCCACAAAAATGTTTCTTGAAAGCTCAACAAGAACAACAAGGTTATGAGAGCCTTGAAAGGAAGCTATAGTTAATTTGGTTGTGCTTGCGTCATATGATCTTTGAACGCTTTACATCAGTAATAAGTCTGCTAACAAATCACTGCAAATTTTATGCTTGAATCGCAACTCAGGGGGTACGGTATATTAAAGGTCTAGCTAAACAGTTAGATTGTTATTATAGTCAGTTTAAAATCTATGCGCATTTGCTTTGGCTTTGCAAACTTGTGTAGGCCTAGTTTATAACTTAAACATTTTTATATGAAATATGTTGAATAAACTCTTGACAACATTTTGCAGATGTCCCTTAGCGACACACATTTGCTTGCGAGCAGTACCAGTGCACCCTAGGCAAGATTCAGTTCCTGCGCTTCAATGCTTAACACGTTACTTCAATAAGTGAACAATAAAAAAACTGATTTGCTGATTAGGGCAAGCCTATCTTGAACTATTGCCTGCAATCGTTGGATGAGTTTCAGTTTTGAAAAGCTTCGCTCAGCCCAAGCCGCAAGCAAGTTTGCAAAACATTGAAGCATTTGATATATTGTCTAAGAGTTTCTATTGCATCGAAAACTAACAAACATCTTCAGGTGTGGAAAATTTTGCTAAATTTGTAGTTATTGCTGTTTAGGTCACTGGTCAACTCATTGACGTCAATGTGCCTGCTTGATTGTAAGTTATCATTACCAATGATTGCAACAATCTCAAAGCTCTTGTAAAGGCGAGACCGAATTTCCAGATGAGCCCATCAAACTTGCGGTTTCAAAGCATCAGAGCGACTTTTTCATTTATTATCTCGTAAAATATATAGGCCTGCAATTAAATCATGCAATTGGTGCGACAATTTTTCAGATACAAAACTATCTTCGTTCAAAGACAAACGACCTCAAAAAATTTACAAAAATGCTAGAAAAAGAAAGTTTTGCACCCTCAGTCATAAATGGCCCGAGAGGCTCGCGTTGAGCAAACTGATCTAACTGGAAATGCAGAAACAATAAAAATGAATTGACAATGCTCTAATGGTCTGTGTAGTTCAACCTTACTTGGTCGGGGAAGTTGTGAAGGTTTGACTGTTCTTCCAGATGATTCTGTAAAAGCACAAATAGCGACAAAAGTTAATTACAGTGTTTGTGGTGACGTTCATGGCGACAAAACAAAACCTAGACGTGAAGTTTGACATTTTAAGTGAAATTGTTGTAAACCTACATAGTAGAATAGCTAAATAGGGAGAAATCATCAAATGCGTTGCTCAAGCGCATACTCCGAGAGCCGAACCAGTGCCGCTTGATCGTAAGGTTTTTTCGTGTACAAAGTGAGGCGCTTAACCAACTGAGCTAACGTGGCGGACTTGACTTATTAGAGCTAATATAATTTAGAATTTCGCAAGCTACGTATAATCAAAGCATGCCACAATGCAGTTGTAAATACAGAAGCAAAGAATAATATTGTTCTGTAGCTAAGCAACGTGTAATTAAGTTGTCTTTGACTTAGTTCCATTTGCTTTTATCAAGGACAATCACAGTCAACAGGGTTAGCAAAAGTGTAATAAATGCCCAAACGCAAACGTGAAGACGTTGTGATTTTAGATGAGGTAAGTTCATTGAAAAGGTGATCATGGTTCGTTTGTGTCCAGATGTACTTGAGCATTACTGGCTAACTTTAAATGTTGTTTTCAGAATATACTCTTACTTGATAGAGGTTGCAAAGACGTTGTTTGCTGTAAAGATGTTTGTGGTAAAGTGGAGTCAATTGAAGGTTGTTGGTTGAAGGTAGGACTCGAAGAAGCTGAAAAAAATAAATATAAAAACTTATCGAGCGCACAGAGTGTCACTAAGTGACATGCACTGTCGTGGCCAGACACTCAATGACACGCCTGACAAGACACATCTGATTGTAGATAAGAAGACTTTCTTTTTCATTTTTTATTTAGCTGATTTAACATAACTTTTCAACCATTGGCATCAACCTGGAAATGAAAGCAACAACCATGGTCACTATTATCACTTAAGACAATGATTAGACAATCCGTTAAGCTATCATCATTTGATCATCAATAAAAGACAACATTCACTAATAAACAATTAATAAATAAGAGAAGTTTGCTTCAATGACTCATTTTGAGTTAATCGACTTTGCAACTAAAGAACCAACAAGAACAAGCAACGCTGGTTCAAGTATCGGCCTGTGCAGTTGAGTGCAGACTTGGACAACTAGATAATTCTAGTTCTCTAATTCGATAAAATAGAGCGAAATGTCGGTAATTCTAATTCTAATATAATTCAGTAAAAACTTGTTTCCTCTAATTGTAGTTCTTATCAAATCTCCAGTTTTGCTAAAAAATTTAGTTTGTCCAACAGTATTTTTTGGCAAATGGAAGGATACTGCGCTCTTATCAATGTTGTACAAAGAAAATGCAATAAAACGATCAAGATCAAAGTGTCATATTCCATCCCTTGAGCAGCAAAGTCATGAAAAATTCGATTAATTCATCAATTCACTGACGTATGTATATTATCACAATGTATATTATGACGTAAGTGGATTTGTCTCTGTGAAGCCTGCGATGGTGGAATGACACTTTGATGATCCCGAGTTGCCACATTGGCGTTTTTATCCAGCTAAAAAAGGACATGTGACAACTGCGTCCAACTAATCTAGTTTAGATTCTACTCTAATTTGTGAAAACTTGAATAGCTCTAATTCTTATCTTAGTCTAATTTGTAAAAGCTTAAATTGCTTTATTTATAATTCTAATCTAATTTCGAAAGACTAGAAAAATTCTGGTTGTCCAAGTCTGGTTGAGTGACACAATTCCAACACAAGTGACAGTTATGCAAAACTTCTAGGATTAACCTAAACAAACTAAAAAAAAAATTAAAAGCAACAAACTAATTTTTTCACTGTGAGATTTCCACAACCAATTAAAGATTAGTGTTTATTCTTCTCAACTGTGAAGAAATAGCTCAATGCAGCTGTATGGCTAAAACAACAACAAAACAAGTAAACAACAAGACCAAGGTTGGCGCCTGCTATAGGTCTAACCAGTTGGGTGAAAAAATTACTTTTATACAAATCAACACTTTATTATTTCAAGCATAAATTTTAAAAGGTCTAGTAGATATTCCTACTTGAAGCAATTTGTGAAGACAGAGGTGGTGATTGAAGTGGTGATTGCGTCAGTGCTGACGTAGATGCATCTGAAGGAAATTAATTCATTGCAGAACTCGATAGATTTGCAGAAAATGTTCATAATTAGTTTATGAAACTATATAACTTGATATAACTTCTGCAATTTGTCATAATATTTATACAGTTGCGTATACATGCACAAAGTGCACATAGTCTTTGTACCACTCCAGTATTTTGTACACAACTTTAAACAAAACAAACAATTTAGTAGGTTAGTTTAAAAGAGTTTAAGTTGGTACAGTGGTTCTTATCCTTTTGCCACTTTGGTTCCACCTTCAAATCACAAACTAGTTCTTTCACCCTTCTTAGAATTGGTTGAAAAGTAACAGTCGCCTATAATCCCTACACTTCACAATGTCTTTTAAAACCCTGGTTAAGAATTCCTGGTTTCATAGAAAACAAATTGTTCAATTATGAACAATCACAATTGGATTCAATTTCAATGCAATAACAAAACCATTGTTTATGAAATATAATTACCTTCATTCATGCATGAATCCAGCAGAAGTCCGGATAAGAATTGAACAACGACTGACCAGTGATCGACCAGTAGATTGGTTTGTACAAATGATGTGAAATTATCTAACGACATTTGATGAACCGTGTATAAAGCGCTAAAAAACTCCTGAAAAGTTTGGTGTGAAAAATACAATCGTTGGTTACCCTCGAAAAGACCGCAATGTTTATTTGAAGTAAATAATGCCACGACAATATCTTGCACATCTTTAGTGAGAAGATTCTCTTTTTGAAGATCTTCAGTTGTGATTACTACGGTTCCATTTTTTGTTGCATTGTACGCCATTCGTGACAGTATAAGGACAATTTCATCTGTTAAAGCAATTGTGTGTTCTGATGTTCTGAGGTTTTCCAGCACACGATGAAATATTGTGGTCATTGTTGAAATATTTACAGTTTCATCTGATGAATCAAGAGAAGCTCTTAAGTATAATTGCAACATCAAAGGATTGTGGCACATGGATTCTAAATGAGGGGTTTCTACAGTTAATTTTTTCAAAATTTTTCTTGATTTGTGTTTATCATTTATCAAAGCATCAAACAATTTTTTCATGTTTTCAGACGTTAACTCTCCAACAAAATACGTTTTCTTTGGTCGACATTGTTTAGGAATTGTATGCATGGCGTGTGGTCGTGAGGTGAATACAATGTGGCAATTGGGTAAAAAAGTTCCTCGACACAGATTCGACACAAGCTCCTGGCAGGTGAGTAAAGTATCATAATTCGATCTTTTCACTTTATCCATCAAATTCCAGTTAACCTGGTCGAATCCGTCAAAGACAAAAAAACAATTTTGAGTGTGATTTTTCATCCAACTAAAAAGTACATTTTTTTCTTCCTTCTCTAAGTTATATTTTACATCTCCAAGCAAAAATTCTTTCAAGATTAGTTCCTCATCATCGCAATCATTCATGCTCATGAAAGGTATCCTCAGAACGAGAAAGTCTCTAGTTTTGTCTAGACGCCTTGCCAAGCGCATTGATAACGTTGTCTTTCCTGCCCCAGGGTAACCGACGATTGATATGAAACTTTGTGACTTAATACGTGAAATTAATTCATCAATCGAAACTTTTTTATCGGATTCTTCAAATTGAATTTGTCTGGTTTTGGGATCATACTGGTCGTCGTTGGGAATGAACCTTATCTCGTAGAAGTCGATTGCCAGAAGCTCTGGCTGAACTTCTGGCAAATTCGATGCGGGAATGTCGAACCTCGCCACATCCACATCGAATTTGCGATCATAAATTTCTCTAGTGGTTTTCTTTAGTTTATCGAAGGCTCTGCTTGGATCTGAGTTAGTACAACACGAATTGAAAATAAATTAACACTTTTGAATAAGTCAACAAATAAAAATATCTTTCTTTACATAATTCTATTAGTTACTTTTAGCTATGAAATTGAGATTGCATTTGTCAGATTAATCCAATCAGTACATTTGTAAGACAATGACTTAAAGCAAAGCGACATTAAATACAAATGTGTAATAAACATGTTGAACGCTTCATGTTACTTGACTTTATGCGTTTGTGGCTCAGCAAGGCAAACGCTCTGTCAAAGCTCTAACATTTGTAAAATATTTTGAAGCGTTTGAACACTTTAGATAAATTAACACTTTTAAATAAGTCAAAAAAAACAACATTTTTTTGTATAATACCAGGAGCTACCTCAGCAATGAATTGAGGTTGCATTTGCAAGATTAAGCCAATCAGTTCATATGTAAGACCAGCATATTAACCACGTAATAGTAAATTTGAACTTGTAATAAACTTGTTAAACCACTATTGTTACGTTTGTGGCTCAGCAAGGTTCTTTCAAAGCTCCAATATTTGTAAAATATTTTGGAAGCTGAACCTTTAACTGAAGTGTCAAGTGGAAAGGCATGGAAAACGTAAAACTATAAATTTTTAAAAGCAGCTGTTCCTACAATGTTCACACAGTTTAAAATAGCAAAGTTTTGTAATAAATGCTAGGACCACTGTTTTTTAAAATGATGCACATTATAATTAAACTCATTGTGACGTAATTTTGGTTATT
The DNA here is from genome assembly GCF_918807975.1 of Aplidium turbinatum. Classification (NCBI taxonomy): domain Eukaryota; kingdom Metazoa; phylum Chordata; class Ascidiacea; order Aplousobranchia; family Polyclinidae; genus Aplidium; species Aplidium turbinatum. The sequence continues at coordinate 56,877,018 of NC_137472.1, forward strand.
GTTATGATGACGCCATATTTTAACTCTCCACTTTCTCTTTTGGTGTTTAAATAAAACTAATTTTTATTCAAATCACAACAAAATCACTCAAACTGCGATAGTACAACATAAAGGCATCAACGAATAAACATGAAGATTTTACAAACCAGCATCTTGATCTCCAGATGGAACATTGGTTTGTTCTGGTTGATGAACAATCTTGGTTATGTTTTGCCGGTTGTCAACCTGGACCACTTGTTGATACTGGCGCTGGTCAACCTGGACCACATGTTGAATCTGGCGCTGGTCAACTTGGACCACTTGTTGATACTGGCGCTGGTCAACCTGGATCACTTGCTGATGCTGATGCTGGTCAACATGGACCAGTTGTTGATCAACATGTTGATGCTGATGGACACGATGCTGCCGGTTGTCCTGCTGAATTACTTGCTGTTGAAGAACAGTGTTGGTCAAAGTTTGTTCTGTACAAAACAAAACAGTTTATTGTTATGATGTCAAATTTTAATTCTTGTTAGAGATGTCTAATGCTAACGGTTTTTATTTAGCAACAAAACCACCAAAACAGCGACACAAAGATGCCAGAATATTGTAGCACTCGTTTCTTAAGTTAGTTTATTTTGTCATTATTGTTAAATTCCGTGGGAACGGAAGTCAATATTCGTGCCCACCTTCAGGCACGTCAATAATTTTCTTGTGAAATAAACAGCAGCGTGTTCTTCAGCTGTGTCGAACAGCCGTCCTTTCAACTATCGTAAGAAGGTTCTCACCACTCGGCTAGCTCGGCTATGGTGCCAACCATACTAGGGTAGTACAAAAATTTTTACAAACAACAAACACTACACGGCATCATAAGATATTCGAAGAATCGAGCAGACAAATTGTTTAAAATCAACCTACCAGAACTTCCTAACAATGGTCCTTCAGTCTCTTCAGTTGAAGCTGTTTTGTTTTCTTCTTGATTTTGGGGGAAAGACATTTTTTTTGTTAATTGTTACTCAGCAAATCAAAATAAAACTTATTACGTAGTTGATGCTACAAAACACAACTGTGAGCCATAAACATCTCTCTTTCTTATCAAAGTAAACAAGAAAATAAAGTTAAGTGTCAAAATAAAGTTATAGTGAACAAACCAACACAAACGCATCATTTGAATAATAGTTTCAACAGCTGCTCATTGATCATGTTTTGTGTCGACAAACCACCTTGTTTAACATAAAATGGTACAAACTCATATAGCCTACGCGAAATTCATACATTATTGTTCTAACTCTAACTTATCCTCACCATCGAAACAGCACAGCAAGTTATACTTTTAATGTTTCTAGTCCAGGGGTTCTTAAACTTTCTTTAAGGCGGACTTCTTAAAAAAAAATTGGTTTACATGGACGCTCTTTGTGGCCTAGTCCGAGAAACTTTTTTGATCAGCATGAATTGGACATAGCGCAATAAAATTAAAATAAATTGGTAACAAAATTTATGTTTTATTAAATTTAAGAAATACCGAATGCAGATTGTTTTTCAATATCTTCGATTTAATTTAATTAATGTAAAGGATGCTGCTGTTTGTCTTCAACAAGAACATGAAATTGTGGCTTCGTCTTTGAAAGTGCAACACTCATGTCATTATTTGCATCCAACCGATTTCGACTCTTTGTTTTGATAGTTACCAAGGATGATCCTGACTCACATATGTAGGCTAGTCGCAAAACGGATTATAGCAGCCATTGCTCTCTTCACCAAACGAGGACATGCTTGCTTCAACGAACTCCAAAAATTGCCAATACCTTTTCGAATTGAAAGACATTCTCAATGATTTCACTGCCCTTAGTTCAATGAACTCTTTTGCAAGGTCATCATCACTGATAGATTCCAGTTCAATGAGGAAAGGGTAATGTATATACAACTATCGATGCTGTATTTTTAATATCTTCTGCGGCTAAGCAGTAACTCCTCAAAGAGTTTTGCAATGCTTCCAAATGGCTGCGCATGTCTGTGTGCAGAGAAGGTGGTATAGTACGTCTAGCCTAGCAGCAACTGATAAAATTTGCAATGTTCAAATAGCGGCAAAACTAACAATGTGGAATGGGACGTAATAAATGTAGCCTACGTAACAAAAACAGTACAATACCGTAACAATTATCTGCAAATGCCAAACTAGAAATCATCAGCATTGTTTGAACTTAATCTCTTTTCTTTTGAAAAATTTATTCCATTTTCGAAATTATACACTAATATTTCCATTGAGCCTTCATGAACCCCCTAAAACTAATCTGCGTACCCCTTGGGGTCCATGGACCCCAGTGTAAGAACCCCTGTTCTAGTCTGATCAACACTTAACCGTATCTGTTACTGGCGTAGACCTTATGGTCTCGCCCTCTGCTAATTCAGCAATTTCACATAGAAGCAGTGACGTTAGAAACCTGAGATTTCTTGACTTTTACTTTTTTTTCTTGCCCCAACTTTTAATTCCGATTATGTTGGTATCGGATAATTGTGAAGTTCACAATAAACCTTTTGTCAAGGCCAGTTATGAAATGCAAGAAACTTGCTGAAATTCAATAGCTTGATTGACAGTTTACTATTAGCGTGCGGTTTCATTTTGTGTTTGTCACTGATAATGATTGAGTTAATTTTCTTAGCTTGCAGAAAACGCTTTCAGCCATGCAAGTCAATGAAGAGGTTACGTTGATTTAACATCTACTAATGTCAAACTTACCTAAGATGAGATTTTTGACTAAAGAATTTCGCTATCGCCTATCCAAGTCGAAAATAATTGCTACAGGGTTATGAACAATTATTCGACATTACTTGACGTGGAATCGACGTAAATATGGACACCAACCCATTAGTTACTTTCCCATATGGCATTTTATGACAGTTCAGACGTTCACGCTGCATGAAGAGAGACCGCGCTTCGAATGAGTCATTCTTTGCTGGCAGACAATAATTAGGAAAGTAATTTGTTATTCGCGCAAATTGCTTTGTAGTGCAAAAAGTGCATGGAATACTGTTTGCACAGGAACATAAAAATTAAATTGATGAAATTCTGTGTTCAAGGCAAAAAGACTTTCAAAATAAAATGTGAACTGAGAAATTTGACCAAGAAATGGCGAAAATAGGTCAAAAACCGAGTCTTTATCACCTTTTCTACCTAAAATACACAATCACAAATATATTTTGCGAAATAAATTGATTGAAGTGATAGATAAGGCTTTTGACCAACGGCATACTTTTTCCGGTTGTTATTTGATATAAGCCGACGGAGTAATTAGCAATAAGAGAGACGTAGACCTGATGGTCTCGGCCAGTGACTCTTGCCGCCAAAAGGAAGCAGTGACAGATACGGTTAATTCGAACTCATGCCAACCAACTCATCGACTGCGCAGAAGCGCTCAGCATCTCGCGCTTTATAGCCGAATGATTACGTGGGCAGTGAGTGGCTGGAAAACAAGAAAAAAAGAAATGTTCTTAGAGAAAAAAGTTTTAACCGAAACAAACGATTTTAAACCAAAAGATTTTTTGCTTTACGAAATACTGTAACGTTAGAAAATGTAGAAACATTGTTTAATTTGCAATTTGAAGTTAATTTGCAATTATTTTTATTTTCCCATATTCAAACGTCAGTGAAACTTTTGAGAAACTAAAGAGTTTTTATTGAAATGTTTGCCTTCAGAATCAATAATGCAATGCAACAATAGATTATAAATTATGTGGGCATAGTTGCTGAAGGAAAAGGAGCCGAGAGAAAGGAACTAGCAATCCTACTCTCGTTAATACCGATGGTTTGGTATAAGAAATACCTTCTCATATCTAAATGCTTGAAATCATGCACAAGAATACTTTTTCAGGATTCATCTCTGCGCATCATTCAAAGCAAAATCAGCATGCTTTCAATTGTTGGCTCACAGAAGCCGCCATTTCGTTTGTGTTTCCTCAATGATGATGTCGTTATATTGAAGGAATAAGATAAAGCTGAACATCTGAGAGTTAGGGTTAAAAACTTACAAAACAGCTTCAAGAGAAAAATAAACAGTTTTGAGAGTCATTTAAATTTAATTTGAAAAAAAAATTGTTTTTGGCTTACGACTGTATTTTACAGCAACTTTAAAAAGTTTGCAAAATTGTATTTGCGTGAATAGAAAACTATTGAAAAAACTTGTGTTTCGATGAATAGATTGTTTATACTCTTATGTATTTAATTAATTAATACTTTATGTTGGTTGGTTTTGAATCTTTATCCTCGGACTGACGAACCCTTGATAGGTTATTCCTGGTAGTTTCGCATACTTGTAGAAGCTCTTGACACAGGGCCGGTTACCGAGATTGGGAGAGTAAAGTTTTACGATTGTTGAAGTGCTGTTTCTGGGGATTATTCCATTCACTAGGTGCCGCTGAATGGAGAGCAGTCCTGAAAATGCGTTGCTCAAGTGCACACTCCGAGAGTCAAACTTGCGCCGTGTGATCTTGAGCCGGCGCGTAACCACTGAGCTAACGGGGTATTTGAGCTATTTAATTACATGCATTTAAAAATTTTCCTGAAATGTCAGGGCATCTAGTGTTCACTGTTCAAGGCTGAGTCAAGGAGAAATAAACAAACGTGCTGAATGTCCAAGATTTTAACACTAGAACTGCCAAGCACGTTAATTGACGCATTCTTCTTCTATATCCGTTCAGTCGTTTACGACTCTCGGTCACTTTATATGTCATCTTTCTCCACATCTCTCGATCCCACACAGCCTCCTTCAATTCATGCACTCCCATACCACTGTCATTTACGATTGTGTCAAGCCATCTTGTTTTTGGGCGCCCCCTTCCTCTTCCTCCGCTTTGCTTGCAGGGTAAAATAAATTTCACTTTGATGTATTTAATTTTCAGGAGAATAATCTCTCTTCCTTTTGTAAAGAAATTCACATTTTTTTAACTACAGATTTAACAGTAGTTCACATTTTTTTTAACTACAGATTTAACAGTAGTTCACATTTTTTTAACTACAGATTTAACAGTAGTTCACATTTTTTTAACTACAAATTTAACAGTAGTTCATATTTTTTTAACTACAGATTTAACAGTAGTTCACATTTTTTTAACTACAGATTTAACAGTAGTTCATATTTTTTTAACTACAGATTTAACAGTAGTTCACATTTTTTTAACTACAGATTTAACAGTAGTTCACATTTTTTTAACTACAGATTTAACAGTAGTTCACATTTTTTTAACTACAAATTTAACAGTAGTTCACATTTTTTTAACTACAGATTTAACAGTAGTTCATATTTTTTTAACTACAGATTTAACAGTAGATTTCACATTTTTTTAACTACAGATTTAACAGTAGTTCACATTTTTTTAACTACAGATTTAACAGTAGTTCACATTTTTTTAACTACAGATTTAACAGTAGTTCACATTTTTTTATCTACAGATTTAACAGTAGTTCACATTTTTTTAGCTACAGATTTAACAGTAGTTCACATTTTTTTAACTACAGATTTAACAGTAGTTCACATTTTTTTAACTACAGATTTAACAGTAGTTCACATTTTTTTAACTACAGATTTAACAGTAGTTCACATTTTTTTAACTACAGATTTAACAGTAGTTCACACTTTTTTAACTACAGATTTAACAGTAGTTCACATTTTTTTAACTACAGATTTAACAGTAATTCACATTTTTTTAACTACAGATTTAACAGTAGTTCACATTTTTTTAACTACAGATTTAACAGTAGTTCACATTTGTTTAACTACAGATTTAATAGTAGTTCACATTTTTTTTAACTACAGATTTAACAGTAGTTCACATTTTTTGTAACTACAGATTTAACAGTAGTTCAAATTTTTTTAACTACAGATTTAACAGTAGTTCACAGTCTTTTAACTACAGATTATTTTGTTTCTGCATTTGGAAATCGCTTTTTTGTTTTTCAAGTCAAAGAATAACTTATTGAAAAACATCAGATCTTCGGAAACATATTCGTATTGAGCATATAGGTTTCCAACCTAAAGTTCTCGGACCCTAAGATAGTGTTAAGGGGTCGTATTGAGTGTCTCGTTAATGGCTGCACTATTGCTCACGATATAAGCACGAAGACCATAGTAGCCTATACCAAATTTCCGAATCACGAATATTCATGCATAAGCACGAAGACCATAGTATACCAAATTGCCCAATCACGAATATTCACATGTTAGTACAAAGACCACAGTATACCAAACTGCCGAGTCACAAATATTCGCATGTTAGTACGAAGAGCATAGTAGGCTATATACTAAATTGCCGAATCACGAATATTCATGATATGTTAGTACGAAGAGCATAGCATGTGCTGGCCCTTAAATGACAATTCCAATTCTAACATAGTTTTTTAATTTATTAAGGAGCGATTTTATGAGTTGAAAGACAACATTAAAATAAATTGAAGTTAATGTTGACTTTTGAGCAAATCAAAGAACTACAATAGTGATTTACAAACCTACTCAGGTCAGCACTCAGCAGCATTGTTGCAAACGCTCAAGTCGTAAACGATAAAAAATAACGGATTCACCGATAAACTATAATACAGTCATTTCCAATAAATTGGTTGTTTATGGTTTGAATTCTTTTTAATAAAACTGAACAATTTATTGTCAAACTCAACAATACCAGCCTATTAGCAAACAATGCTGACGCAATATCAAGTCATAAACGAACATGAGTTGTAAATTACAAAGGGGCGAAGCATAATAGTAGGGTCTTAATAGTAGGATCTTACTATTAAGAAGTCCATTGACAAAGGTTTTCATTCTGTACCAGAGTTTTATTAACCGGATGACGCCTACAATAAACCCATGACCTCACAAAGCTTCACTTTATGACTTGTAAATCATGAAAGTTCCAACGTGTTTTCAACGTCAAGAAGTTCATTGAAAAGCCAACTGTCGCAAACGTTAAAATTCATTATTGTGCATTAAATCATTTGTAAACGCTACAACCTAAATATAAACAAACAATTATTTGCTGGAGGCGCCTCCATTCTCCTCAACATTAGTTGTATCACATACCCCCTGGTGCAAATTCTTTTGTAACTTAGTCATACAGTTGCCTTTTCTGTAATTTTTTTTTCCGTCTGTCTGTATGTTTTCTACACTATTGCTTTTAATCGTTGCGTGTTTCTTTATGCTTATATAGTTAGTTAGTTACTTTCAAGAAGTTGAAATTTATTGTTAGAGCTTCGGTGGAGAGTTTATCTTGTTGAACCATAGGCATACGAGGCATACGAAGCCGAGTAACGTGATCAAGTTTAACATCTTCAAGTTTATTACATATAGAAACACAAAACTACGCAACAAATTAAGTATCGAACGTTTTCGACATCACAAGATATCCTCTTCAGAAATAATATACATACAACTTATCTACATCTGAACAAAATACAATCGTTTATTAAATCTATAAACAGGAAAAAAACAAAAACTGCACAGTACTTCTGACTAGCTCAAACTCAACGATAGGCTCCATGAGAATCAAAGGTAACTGCATCAAAAGGTGTTAAACAGATCACATGACATGGCAGAACGGCAAGGTGCGAAAAAACTAATTTTAAAATACAGAGAGCAAGAAAGACGAGCCGCAAGCATACAATTGTCTGTTCAAAAGTGGATTGTGACGTTTTATGTACAAGGCTTCCAAGATCTTAGTTTAGTACTCAGACCTGCCTCTGAACACGATCTCGAATTGCTTAACAGAAACGTTATTTTGGCATTCTGTACCTGAGAAAATGTGATTTTTAATTGCTCTTTTCTGTGGAGAATTCAAATTCAGGTCAAGCCCGTAGCCAGCCGGGGGCCAGGGGGGCTTCGCCCCCCCTGGAAAAAAAATTCGCTCCCCTGGCAAAATCCCAACATTCTCGAGCAACAGCTACAATTATAATGATTCAATTTTTTCGCCCCCCCCCCTAAAAAAAAGTTGGCCCCCCTTGCTCTGCGGTCTGGCTACGGCCCTGATTCAGGTGTTCCCCAGCTCTAGTCAATAAATGTCTTTACATTTAATCGAATCATAATTGCTGCAGGTTTGTTTTTCACATCTTTATCCTGCATTGCGGGAAAGCGGACTTGAGCGCTATGCATCGGTGTACGCCTTCCGACGTACACCTGACCCACGCTGCAGCCGACGGCAATGTCTGTTTCCGGTTGTCTACTCAACTTATGACTTAAATTTGGTACTACCCATTACTCGAAATCGATCACTGGGTAGAGGCAATTATCGTAAAGTTTCTTGCCCAGAGAAACAACAGCAAGTGCGGGTGGCTGGAGTCGAACATGCAGGCTCTCGACTGCGAGCCCAACGCGCTAACCACTCGGCCACTGCTGCCGAAAAGCGGCCGAGGGGAAGAAACTGTCCACCCTACTCTTCTTAGTGCCGGAGGCTTAGTACAATGAGAACCTTATCTTCTCATACCCGACACTTGAATCAAGTATGGGACCACCTTTACCTTTAGAAGAGGCTTTGAGCTACTGACGCAGGGCCGGTTACCAAGATTGACAGAGTGAAATTTCCGACAGTTGTTAAATTGTTGTTGCGTGAAAAATTATCACATCCACTAGATGCCGCTAAATGGAGAACAGTCCTGAAATGCGTTGCTTGAACGCACACCCCGAGAGTCGAACCAGCGTTGCTTCAAATATAACAATTTGGCATTTGGAGTAAAACATACAACCACAATAAACAAGGAAGCTGAATAAATAATATTGGTTCACAAGTTATTTTTGCAGGTAAACTGACAACTTTAACCAATTCGACATTTTACAAAGCTTAATCTATTTATTTTGAATATTTGTGGAAATGAAAAAGCTCTCACTTCTATGTTTTTCGATTTTAAAGAAAGTCTTTTGTGACTTTTAATCACTCTGGGTCCTACGTATATACATCAATTTTTATCAAAACATAGAAAAAGCGTCCCAGTTTTTTAAAATTGCCTTGGATGCCCAAGATAGTCATATTGACTATCACCGTTTGACTGCCCTTTTAACATAACATGATCAGCAAAAACAGAACTTGTCCTTCAAGACTTTTGTAAAACAGAAACGGAAATGGAAGATGGTGAAACAAAAATATTACAATGCGCTCGATGGTGGTTTCTAAATGAATAACTTATCTCTAGCTCCTCCAACAGGTTTCGTGGATTTTCCTATCTGATCGCATTTCATATCAGCGACACTAACCTAATCTGCTATCGTACGAACAGTTTAGGTTAGTACAGGGTGGTCCAAGAGTGAGAGCATGAAGAGCCGCGTTAAGGTTTGAGGAAAATTTTTAGGGGCTGCAGAGATAAAAATTCTTTGAAATGAAACGATTGAGTTTTCTATTCCAATTAACGCACTTTTTTGGTGTATTGCTGCCGGTTTGTGATCATAAAATAGTTTTCTGATAGCGTAGTGTCGTCTTAAACATTATATGGTTTTGAGCTTGTTTTTTTTTCTTGTGTTGGGTGCTATAATGTCTGTAGTAAACTATAATGTAACTGATATTATAATGTAAAACACACCAGGCTCTGGGGTTTCCCATTGCTATTAAGAAATACCTCATCTACCAATCCAGCTTAACGATAATTGCCTCTACTTAGTGATCGATTTCGAGTAATAGGTAGTACCAAATTTAAGTCATAAGTAGAGTAGACAACCGGAAACAGACATTGCTGTCGGCTGCAGCGTGGGTCAGGAGTACGTCGGAAGGCGTACACGGAAGCATAGCGCTCAAGTCCGCTTTCCCGCAATGCAGGATAAAGATAAACAAACAAACAAACAATTAAACTCTCAGTTTTCCTCTGATATTTGTATTGACGTTGAAACATGGCGCTTGGCTAAGTTTTCTTCAACAACCACAAGTGGTAACTTAAAGAAGTCTATATTTGCAACAAGGCCGAACATTAACGTAGGTTTGTGTCGTTATACAAAGTGTGAAAAGGTATAGTGACCTTATACAAGAGAAAATAGTTGACTATCGTTTGAACTGTACTTCGACGTTATAAGCCTGCGACATATTTGCGGCTTGGCTAATGCAATGCATTTATATAAAACGTAGGTGCGTTTGCATGTTAGGCTAGTCGATTGTACCGTAGAAAATTTGGCATGCAAAAATTCTTGAAGGGGCCGCACAAAATCTACACCCGAGCTGCATGCAGCCCGTGTGCCAGGGTTTGAACCACGCAAGGTTATAGTATGTTGCAATGACTGTAGGTCAGCACCAATTATTCGATCACAAATGTATGCAAAAATTTCAAATTTTTTTTTTTTCGCTACAGTGTTTTTTTTTTCGCTACAATTTCAATACAGTGTTTGTCAAAATCAAGGTTGGCTGAAAAGATCTTGGACAGTATTATGAAGGACAAATGAAGATGTTTTATTTGTGGTCCCTCCACTACCACAGAAATTTAAACAATGCCACAAATAAATGTTCAAATGATTTGTTACCCGTAGAACGCGGTATATAAAATTACAACAGTTCTTCGTTTTCGTCTAGCTAGCTAGCTAGAGGTTTCATCGGTTCAAAGACAAGATTAAATGAAATAAATTTAAGTTAATGTTGATTTTTAAATAATTTAAATAAGTTAACTACAGTATATCAATAAAAAAAAGAGAATTTCGACACTTTAAACTCTGATTAACGTAAAGTCAATAGAGAATCCGCGTAAAGCAGATACAAAAGCATCTAATTTAGTGAAAAAGGGACTTTGTCATGGAACATTGAATTTCCACCCAACATTTTCTATTTCTGTTTGAACTACATGTACTTTAAAAGGTTGTCAATATTACTGCATTCAATTTTTTTCATTAACTATATCAATGATTCAAAAAACCTACTTAGGTCAGCAGATTTGTTGCAAACATTCTAGCCGCAAATAAGATGTAATGAATTCACCAATAAATTTTAATTGAGTCGTTTCCAATAAATAAATTGTTGATGGTTTGAACTTTTCTCATTAAAACCGAGCAATTTATTGTCAAACTCAACAATACCAGCTTATTAGCAAACAATGCTGCCGCAATATAAAGTCATAAACGAACATGAGTAGTAAATTATAAAGGACTCATTGATCATTGATCTCCATTCTGTACCAAAATTTTTTAACTGGATTCCGCCAACAATGTAAACCCATGACCTCACAAAGCTTCGCTTTATGACTTGTAAATCATGAAAGTTTCAACGTGTTTTCAACGTCAAGAAGTGCATTGAACAGCCAACTGCCGCAAACGATTCCATTAACTGCCACGCTTTTTTCGATGCATTTTTCAGAATTTAGCGCAAGGCTTTGATTTAGAACTGCTGTATTTTGAGAACGGTAACCGCCAGAAAAAAAAATCGAAACACTAAAGTTGTCGCAATTTCAACAGTTTTTTGAAACATCCTTGCAAATTTTGTGTATTTTTTCTTAAAAATGCTTTAAATGACTAAAATTTTTGACAAACTAGAAACAGTATGCGATTTTTTGATTTTTTTCTTTTCCGTTTAGATATCTCAAAAAAAAATCCTTTAAACTGCGTTAAACCTCACCGCTAAATGTTAGGCCAGTGCCAAGAAAGAACTGAATAAGCTTCAGTTTACACAAAAAAATAAAAATTTTCTGTAAATAATTAAAAATTGCAGAAAAAATTCAAATACCAGCCAAGTAATTTTTTTCAAATTTTATAAAATGAAAGTCCTCCTCTTTCTAAAAAAGTAAGACCCATGCAGTTTGGCAAACAAAGACCAGAGTTATGGTGATTGCAAACAGTGTGATTTTTTTAAGGCTTGGGTTATTTAAAAAACCCGTGGCAGTACTGTGTATTGTTGTGCTTCAAAATATAGGATAGACATTTTAAAAGCTTTATCGTAAAAGTTGACTAAATTTTGCCATGTCATTGGAAACAACAAATGTAGGTGACATGTCTTCGGTATGTTTGTGGTTCAAAGCATGGGCTCTATCCAAGGGGGTGAGGGGGGTGATCACCCCCCACTCATTGGATTCAAGTTGAAATGACTATGACGATTTTAGCTTACTGTCCAAAAATCACCCCCCCCCCCCAAATTCTAAAAGTGGATAGAGCCCCTGGTTTAAAGCCAAACCATCATCGCGACTTCCATCAAAAGTTGGAACCACTTACCAAAAGTTAATATTTTTCAAGACTACCAGAATGACTTCAAATGTAACAATTAGGCATACGAAGTGAATTCACATCCTTATAAGCAAAGAAGGTGAATAAATAATATCTGTGTACAAAAATTTGTACAAGATAAATGAATATTCTTCAGCAACTTTTAACTAAATCAGGTCTGTTAAGCTAATGACACAATAATAATTTCGGCATTATGAAGTAAGAACGATGATTGTTTTCGAACTTTAAATTCGGTTATTTGAAACCATTGATTTTAAATCTAGCGTCTACAGAAACCTATAGCTTTGGGACTATAAAGAAATATGTTTATGCACTCTGTGATTTCATCAAGAAGTTTTTTAGAGTAATAAATACACTACAAGGGTAAGAAATTGCAAAATATCCTGGTGCCAAGCCCACAGATTCCCTTTTTTACCTTTTAATATCATTCATATGACAAAATGCTATATTTTGCATTTCATTTGAATACTTTTGTTTCCAATTGACTTGGGTGGCCATACAACTTAATCCGCTACTGTGCTGAAGTAAATAAGAGATTTTTCGATATATCCGGTAGTTGTGCTGCTTTTAATGACATCTCTTGAGATTTCCAATGTAATATTGGGATTTATCTTTATTTCAATGCTGTGACGTCACGTCTACTTTGAAGCAAGCAGTCATTCTGGGGTTTGCATTGATTTTGAAAAGGAAACTTTCGTTGTCGCAAAATTCAATTGCGGACTTTTATCGTCCACCCAAGTGCAAAAGGGCATTACCAAAAATTTAAACGCCAAAACAACAATTGCCAAGATGTTGTGAACGTGACTGACTTGGCTAATCAACGAGTTGAGTGCGAACATCCGAACATCTAAAAGCGGTAAAATTTTCTCATTGTTCAAAAACTAAACGTATAGCAGACAAGATTTTATAGATCGTCAGCAGAAGCAAGTGATTTCTGTGAATCTAAAAGATCAATATCTTCGTTTGCTGCAAGTGAGCAATACCAGTGTCCACTAGTTGCTTGCGCTAATTTTCGGAGATTGGAGATTGCGAGTCAAGGTAAAATAAACATTAACGTTTTCTATGTTGCTTCGTTTTCTGTGCATTTTTTTTCAAAGTAAAATATTCTTATTCAACAATTTAACAAAGATAAAAAATAACATAGATTTAACTAAATGGCAGACTAAATTTATTTGTTTCTTAGCAATCGAAAAACACTATTGTTGATTTCTTTCTAAACTTAACTGCTGCATTCTTAAACTGACCTACTGAAGATTTTACTATGCCTGTTATAAAGTTGTGCTGAAGAGAATTTATTATTCGAAATCGCGATACACAACAAGATAACTTGACATCAATTGGACTAGTCGTACATTTGTCTTGAATTTATAATTATTTGGCAGTGCATCCTATGGATCCGTAATTGGGCCTCTCTCTTGCATCAGCTTGCTGGGCGTGCAGTTGTTCTCTTGCGTTATATTGCCTTTTTCATTATTTTTGCAAAAAATAACATGTTTGCATTTTCAACATCCGCTTCCTATGTTGACCATCCCCAGCTAGGCGATAATCCGCATTCATAGCCCAAACAGCAAACTTTGTCAATTTTACATTGATTCAAGATGTGCAGACGTTGAATCCATGTATAAATGACGGATTTTGCTGTCTGGAAAGTACGTGCAGAAGTTAAGTAACATTTAAAAGGTATAGAATGAAAATTATTTGAGAAAATAATAATTGACTATTTTGCTTCAAATAGTTCAATTGAGAAATTGACCTTTTTCTTTTCAATTGACAATTTCTTTGACTTGTTTTCGTTTTGGTGGAAGGAAGTTTCCAAAAGAATAATTTTATTTGTAGTAGACAGTAAGAAAGGTTCGTTTCTAACAACTTTAATGGTATTACGTAGCCTACTGTGGGTACGTGAATAACAAATGTAATCTTCCTAATAATTTTTCCCTTTTCTTAAATAATATAATTTATTTTATCATATTCATTACATCATTATTGCCTAATTTTTTATTTTAAAGAAAGGTAAATCTTCATCATGTTTTTTTTTTGGAAGTGACAAGTAAAACAGGAAGAAGAGCAAGACGATGTGTAATGCTTACTTTTATTAAAAATAAAAAATAAATTCATAGCAATGTTGCAAGTATACCACAATTAACATTATTTGTATAGCAAGATATACATTTGCCGCCTTTTTCCAAAATACTGTCACTGTTTGATCTAAAAATAATAAATATTGATGGAGCCAATAACTTAAATATTCAACAAGTCGAATGCAAAAAATAGTTTCATTACATTGATTAACAATTATAAGAAACAGATTTACAATCTATGTTTACTCGCTTAAATCGGGAAATGTACAAACTCAAACGTGCTCGTACATTTCAAAGTTATTTCAAGATGATGTTTTTACTTTGTCAGAGGAAAGTCGTTCACTTGATATCAGTTTTTGTAAACATGCAAAACCAATCACCTTCCTTCCAGGCGTTGAATATGCAGAGCAAAAAACTATAGTTACCTCGTGACGTTGCAGCTTGCAATTAAAATCATTCAACCGTTTCATGATGTCAATAAGGTAGGAGAGGCGAGAAAACCAAAGCGGGTTTCGAAAACGATGTTACATGCAATCAGGCTCGGATTTAGGGGGGGGGGGGGGCAGAGGGTGCAGGTGCCCCAGCCCCCGAGTTTTGAAGGGCCCCCCTACGTGGAAAAAATGTGATTTTGTGTTATTTTTTCTTTCTTTCAGCCTTTGAAGTTTCTGCAAAATGCTGTGCAGTGCTGGATTAATGCTACTGTAGACGTAGAGGTGGGTTTTCGCGCCGTAGGCTTGAAAATTTTTTTGCACGGGGGCCCCCCGATTTAAAAGTGCCCCTCGACCTCCATCAGCTAAATCCGGCCCTGCATGCTATGTATATTGTTAAATTACTGTTGGCGTATTGCAGAGATGGGGAACTGTTGCGAACAATTTAAAGTTATATATAAACCAATGCATTTACTATGGAGAGGTAGATGAACCAATTGCACAATAAGGAAAAAAATGGAGTTGAAATTTATTAAAACTAGTTTGTATTAACAATTTTACATGTCTGATAGATTTGCTTTGTTGTATTTTTAGCTGACTTGTGCTGGCTGTGTGCTTTTATAGCAATTTCAGACACCCTGTGTTATTTCCAGTAGCGTTGACAGAGGGGTCCAGGGGTACTTTTGGTCGCGGGTCCAAAATAATTTTAGGGGCTCCGAACCTGTTCAAGGCGCCCAAGAACTTAAGAAACTATGGCTTAATATTCCTTCGGTATAGTGCGCTTTTTTATTAAATGTCTTGATTTGGGGCTTGAAATTCACATTGCTTCTTCTTCTCCTTCTTCTTCTTCTTCTTCTTCTTCTTCTTCTTCTTCTTCATCCGTTCAATCGTTCACGACTCTCGGTCACTCTATACGTCATCTTTCTCCACATCTCTCGATCCCACGCAGCCTCCTTCAATTCATACACTCCCATACCACTGTCATTTACAATTGTGTCAAGCCATCTTGTTTTTGGGCACCCCCTTCCTCTTCCTCCGCTGACCAAACCAAGCATGATGTCTTTTTTCCATTGATTTGCTTCTCATTATGTGGCCAAAATATGAAAGTTTCTGCCTGACGATTCTAGCTTCTAGAGATATGTCCGGTTCGAGGGTCGAGTGTCTCATTGCTACCGGGCACAAATTATCCTCTCAACGGCCCTGGTTGTAACTGATCTTTTCAAAGCCATACTTACCTTTATGTTTAAATAAGGTTATTCCTTTTATAGGCTAAGCGCTCTTCCAAGAATAAACTATCCTGGAAAACAATATTTCATACTTTTGAACATGGACTTCTAAATAGTATCAGGACTGGAAACTCAGTTTACAACAGTAGGCCAAACAGTTGGTACAACAGTTGGCCAACAGTGGACCAACAGGGTTAGTCACTTGGCTGTTGGTCCACTGTTGGCCAACTGTTGTACCAACTGTTTGGCCTACTGTTGTAAACTGAGTTTCCAGTCCTGATACTATTTAGAAGTCCATGCTTTTGAAGATCACGGTCGCGACCCATAGTTTGAGAACACATGTAGCCTATTACAGTATTATGTAGTATCAAGATCACTGAACACTTTCCAGTCGTAGGAGGTAGCCTAATTGAGGTCAACACAACTTTCACTCAGTGATCACGTGTTCAGTGAGCTACCGTCGACTCATCTTCCTGGTGTAAGTTTTTGTTACCAAACTTAATTCCAATTCCAAGTCAAAGCAATATAAACAAGTTTAAAACATCTTTTGAAATTACATTTCAAACAATAGCCGTTTCTTTCTTTTCGACAAAATGCTTAATAGCAATAGAAAATTTCTAAATTATATTCATTTCCATGTAACATTGTTCCATGCGACTCGAACTTCAGTTGCTTGGGTGCCAGTAATTAACTTATGAACGAATCCAATGCAACTGATTACGTGGGAGCCAATGTAACCGATCACAAGCCACCATGAGAATTGTCGTCAGATGGTTGCTCCATAACGCCACCGAGCGAAAGTAGCACAATGACAGCTTCTACAGTAGGCTATATTATGTGTCTTGATAACTGGTTGGTTCAGTGGCGTAGCCAAGGGGGGGAGGTTACAACCCCCCCTTTGGCACGCATGTGACGTCATGATATTGAGAATGATGCTTTCAGTCTCTATTTCTCTAAAACAAAGTTTGCCTAATTTTAAACGAAACTACATTAAAAGATCAAGTTTTGCCAATACCAAACATTCAATTAACTCAGCCAAGAAGCCTTTTACAATTTCTGGCTACGCTACTGGGTTGCTTGGTTTTGAATCTTTATCCTCGGACTGACAAAGTCTTGATTTATGGTAGTTTCGCACAGAGCCTCCGAGAGAAATCAGGACTGGTTGGGAAACAATACGAAAATAGGCCCCAAAAATTTTTTTTAAAAAAAAATAAAAGCAACGAATTTGTATCATGCATTCCATCATATGTTTTAAGCTAAACTTGGCCTACTTTCCTCAGCATGAAATTGAATTCCTTTTAATTTAAGATTCTAACAACGTATCAATATGAAAAAAAAAAACTTCTTTCAATATGAAAATCAACAAAAATCACTCAATTACACTTGCAGCAAAATTGCTAAGATAAGGTTGTTTACTATAGTCCACAGAAAAAATTGCAGAGTCGTAAATTGTCATATATTAACATCTATAGCCTACACATAGCCTATAATACCGGTACTGCTCCATATCCGACACTGATTTTGGTGACTGGGCAATCCTTGACCAGGTAGGCTAATCGACGTCCTGAATGATAGATTCGCAGTGTGAGCATCCAAGACTGCTGAAAGTAGGCTATACCCTGACTATGCAGGGCCGGATTAACTATAGTAGCAGATGTAGCAGCTGCTACGGGCCCCGCGCTTCACAAGGCCCCGCACTTGGTGAGCAAAACGTTTTTTTATTGTAAAAAACTGGCAAACATAGTTGGTAAGTAAGTTTTGGCTTTAAAAGTGGAATGGCATGGGAGAATATTAGGCCTACAGTTGTGGGATTAAATTACTTAGTCCCAACGTCTTATCCCTTCCTAATTATTGTAAACTTTAAAAAACGGTAATTTCCTTTGGAGGCAACTGCCTGATCCAGTGCCACGAGCCCACGATACTAGTTGTTTGAAAGATTATTCGACTGTACTGTACACCAGTGAGAAGAGTATCAATCTTGCCGATTGCCTTGAACAGAATTATTACAACGCGTCCAACATGAGCGGGAAATATAACGGAGTAGGCCTACAGGCATTTGTCAAAAAAAAATTGGTGCTGTTGCAGAATATATTCCATGCTATGGTCATTCGTTGAATTTAGTTGGTGTATGTACTGCACAATCGTGTCCAGAAACAGCTCAGTTCTTTGACTTCGTTGAAAATATCTATGTAGGCTATTCTGCTGCTTCAACACACCAGTGGTCCGTAGCCTACTGGAGTGTTTAGGTGGTAGAGTGCTAAAAAAGCTCTCTGAAACACGATAGTCGGGAAGAACTGATGCCATTAAGGTAATTAAAGAACGTTTTCTTTTCAAAAAGGAGGCACTGGAGAAACTTGCAAATGATAAGTGCAAAAGGCAGAATGTCGAGAGCAGGCAAATGGACTCCTCGAGAAAATGAAGTTGCTCGAAATTGGAATTTTAGTGGTTTTTTGAAATAGCTTACCCGATTGCTTCCAGGCAAGTCAAGCCTCTCTTCAAACAGAGCGGGAAAAATCTCAACATTGCTTCAGCGTTGTGTGCCTCTTTGGCAGGATCCCTACAGACTTTCAGAGAACAATTCGCTAAGTTTGAGTCAGAGGCGCATAAGCTGACTCAAGTGCCGGATTACCGACCAACAAGCACAAGAAGAATTGTCCAAAATCGAATGCACAACAGAAAGGCATGACATAACGTAGCATCCCACTGTTTCGAGAATGTGCTGGTGTGACCGTAAATATGTTGACCGAAAAAAAAGTTGACGTTTCGTAGAAGTGCTAAATATATTGCTGCACAGGAGTAGGCTATAGTAGCCTAATCGGACTAAAATAACGGTGTTAATAAAATTTTACTGCCCATGTAGCCTACTGTACCTATAGTACAATTACTGCCAATGCAAGTTAAAAAAAAAACTATAAAAAGTCAGTGAAATTTTACTATTTTTGTCAGTAAAATTGCAAAACACTTTCACAGACCAGTAAATTCACTTCCAAAAAAGAAGTGAAATCATCTACTACGAAAAGAAGTAAAATTTAAAACTGCTCAATCAGTGATTCTACTATATTTGGAGTAAAAAAACGTCTTTGTCTAGTAAATATACCACAAAATGGCCAGTAATTTCAAGTACTGTAACAAGATAGTAATATTCTACTGCTCTTTTGACAGTAAAATTACGAAAATTTTTAACAGTGTGTATGTTGAGTGAAGTCTTGGAAGAGCCGTTGTTAGGACAGTGATGACTCCTTGACAAGTCTGCGTGCCAGCAGCCTATTTGTTCCAATCATGATGCGATTCGAATTTATTGTAGTTGGTAATTTTAGTTTAACTGGAGAAAAAAATTATAAGTAGCCTACACAATAGGCTTAGGCCTACTTATAGGCCTACTTCCAGGCAATAAAAATAGCTTAACAAAGCATTCAATCCATTCCGGACCTTTTGCAATGCAAAGTTGCGGGTCACAGCGTCAAGTAATAAAGATTTTGCCACGTCTAATTTGCACATCATGCATAGGCTGTTCAATCGGTTTTTAGCGTGGCCACGGTTTTGTGTCATGGTGAATCGTAAACAATTCTTTACAAATTTCTGCGCCATAAAATTAAGTTTTCAACTCGCAGCCGTTATTCAATGATGTCTTTGAGTAGGCTTGATGATCATATAGGGTGGTGTGTTCCGGTTTGCAGCTTAGGTTTGCTATGAAGCTGCTGTTAGTTTGGTTGGTAGGAAGGGAAGGTAATTTGATACACTTTTAACATTTTTGCCTCTGACACAAACTATTGATTTTAAGCTGAAATGAAAGTCTGATCCCTTACACACTTTTTAAAAACATTTTCACTTTTTTATTTTTGTTTCTTTTTTTTTAATTGAAATTTTAAAAACGTCACTCAAATATATCAATTTACCTTCCACGGAAGGTAAATTGATACACCCGGAAGGTAATTTGATACAGTAAAACTAATACAGAAATCCCCTTTGACAGCAAAGCAATAAGCTAAATGAAAATTTAATATGTGGTTGGCGTGCTTGGGTGCAAAGATGACTGTTGAGGCCTATGTGTGCGGCGAAGCTTCTGCAGCGGGATGGTCATGGGAAGGATCATTGGCTGGAGTTCTTATTCAAGGGGGGTGCTTTGCACTTTTCTCATTTTTTGACAGCAGATAGCGTGTAGGCCTACGAAAGCTTATATAATAGTTGTTTCCCAAAGTAGCAGGTCTTGTTAATAAAGAATAACTTATTTAAATCAAGTAGATCAATGTCAACATTTATTACAGTCACAAAAAAGAATTTAATATACTGTATCAATTTACCTTCTCCACATGTATCAATTTACCTTTTTCAAAAAAAGTTATAAAATACTGATTTTTGTATGCTTGGATGCACATTGCAGAAAAAACGTGACATGCCCTTGAAGCCTTATCAATGAACTGTCAAATGAGTTTGGTTTCATCTTTCAGAAACTTTTCTTTAATTTTCCAGACGAAGATAATCATGAGTTAAAATTTTTACGAAAATACTCAAAAAACACACTTTCACAATTTTATGCCATAAAAGCACGAGTTAGCTGCATGGTGCAATTTTTGTAGGCATTATTTTCACAGATCTTCCACCTAATGACAATATTTTTGACCAATATTTTTTGTACATTTCTGTAGGGGGGGTGTATCAAATTACCTTCCGTATCAAATTACCTTCTCTTCCCCTAAGTTTGGTTTGGAATTTACATCTTTGTAATAACAAGGCCTTGAATAGGTTATTTCTGGTAGTTTTGCACACTTGTAGAGGCTTTTGACGCAGGGCGGTTACCGAGATTGGCAGAGTGAAGTTTTCGATTATTGAAGTGTTGTTGCCGGAGAATTATTTCATTCACTAGGTGCCGCAAAATGGAGAGCAGTCCTGAAAATGCGTTGCTCAAGCGCAGACCCCGAGAGCTGAACCCGCGCTGCGTGATCTTGAACCGGGCGCGTAGCCACTGAGCTAATAACGGGCGGTTTCCGAGATTGACAGATTGAAATTTCCGCTTGCGGAAGTGTTGTTGCCGGGGAATTATTCCATCCATTAGGTGCCGCTGAATTGAGAGCAGTCCTCAGCTCAGCTCAGAATGCGTTGCTCAAGCGTACACTCGCTAACCACCAACTGAGCAGTCGGGGCGGACATCTATCCATTGAACAGTTCTTTATCGCTGTATAAATAGGTTAGTCGAGTAAATAGGCTATTGGTTAGAACTGCAAACCACAAAATGCCGAGAAGCATAGATTTGAAACTGCTCAACAGCTCAAGTGGGCTGCTTGGATGAGACAGCTTTCTTTAGAACTTCCTATCTGGCCGGGTTACAATTATTGAAAATGACACAAGCTTAGCTTACAGTCGATCAAATACTCCAAAAATGATATGACATCTGGACAACACTATGAACTCCAACCAGATTTAAGCAATGACATCCATAAGCAGACAACAGGCAAAACGGGTTTGCTTTCCTTAAATTGAATCTTACTGGAACATTTTTAACCTTTCCAGACATGTTGGATCATGCCTGGCCAACGCAGTTTTTGCAGTCAAGGTTCAGTTGGTCAAGCAAAAATAGTAGGCTACACGCTTAGCCAAATGCAGCAGCATCAGGTTTCAAGTTAAAGCAATAGAAACCCTTTAATGATGCAGAAATCAGTGGACTTAGAACAGCATCAAATTTTACGTCTTGAAGCAGTTTAACATAGCCTACCTTAATACAAGAATGATCTGTTCTTGATGAGAAACATCTGAAGTAGTATCTACCATGATCGAAAAATGCTTAGAACTGCTTATTTCATTCAAAAAATTGTTTATTTTTTGAGTTGGTAGCCTACACTATCGGTATTATTTTAGTGGCAAAAATGGGCCCCTCTCAAGCGTGAAAAAATGAAAAACTACTTGTTTTTCCTTTACAATGTTATGCTAGGGGGAAAAGTTGCCCGACTTCCCCCCTTCTCGGAGCCCCTGGTTGCACATACTTGTAGAGGCTCTTGACACAGGGTCGGTTACTGAGATTGACAGAGTGAAGTTTCTGATTGTTGAAGTGTTGTTGCCAGGGAATTATTCCATTCACTAGGTGGTACGAATTGTTCATGGTACAAATTAGATTGCACCCCTCCCCTTTCCATTCTTAAGCAAAGAATTCACCTTTGTTATGCTGATTCAATGTCATCAATCGTTGAAGCAATGTAATTGTAAAAATCCAAAGCTATTCTGCTTAGATGGAAGCTAAGGGATACAGTATTAATATTTTCTAGATGTGCACTAGAATGCGCTGTAAATCATATTCTCGCAACAATTGTTTGTGCTACCGGTATGCAACGACGTCAGGGTTAGAAATGTTTAAGCCAAGAATTCAACCTATTTCGTCCCCCAGAACACTTCGTACCCCAATTTCAAGGGACAAAATCGGGATACGAATTGTTCAAGGGACGAAATAGGTTGCATTCGTTAATTATGAAGTTGTTAGGCTATCCTATACGTTGAGCACAATATGTTACACTTTAAAAGGTTCACTGAATTAACATTTCAAGTTTTTATTTAGCAGTGTTGATGAAAGCTGTGATAACTTTAAAAACTAGATTAGGAACTTTTTTTAAGATTCCTGAAAGTAGTGCCAACAATATAATAATGCAAGCTCAAAACATTAAGCATGTGTCTGTTTCTGCTTCTGTGAACAAATCTGGTGAATTTGTGAGGAAGGCTGCATCATTCAGGAATGAAATAAAGAAAGGTGGAGAATATCCTCCAGAAAGTGGCCGCTACCATCTTTATGTGTCCTATGCATGTCCTTGGGCTCATCGTACTCTTATTACACGTAAGCTCAAAGGATTGGAAAATGCTATTTCTTATACTGTTGTGGATCATTTTATGGGAGACAATGGTTGGAGGTTTAATGAGGAAATTCGTGGTTGCACCAAAGATCCTATTTTTGATGCTAAGTTTATGAGAGAAGTTTATTTCAAAGCATCTCCTGAATACGATGGTAGAATCACTGTGCCTGTTCTTTTTGATAAAAAGAAATTGGAAATAGTAAACAATGAATCAAGTGAAATCATTCGCATGTTCAATACAGCTATGAATGAGTATTGCTCAACAGAAGAACAACGCAAACTTGATTTTTATCCAGAAGACTTACGTAGTCAAATAGATGAAGTGAACTCCTGGGTTTATCCAAATATAAATAATGGAGTGTATCGGTGTGGTTTTGCAACTTCACAAGAAGCGTATGATAATGCTGTGAAGGAGCTCTTCGTCCATTTGGACAAAGTTGAAGATATTTTATCAAAGCAAAGGTATTTGGTTGGAAGCAAACTTACAGAAGCAGATCTCAGACTCTTCACAACTCTTGTAAGATTTGATCCTGTGTATCACGGTCACTTCAAATGCAACAAGCGACGAATCATCGATTACCCAAACATGTGGTCATATGTCCGTGAGCTTTACCAGATTAAAGCTTTTGGAGAAACTACTGACATGGAGCATATCACTAAGCATTATCAAATGAGCCATAAAAGTATCAATCCATATGGAATTGTTTACGTTGGACCAGATTTAGACTTCAGTGCTCCTCATGATCGAGATGTCAAATTTCCAATTTAACTATCAAATGCTGACTTTTGTCTTTGTTGTTATGCACACATGTAGCCACCAGCCCACCATAGTACCATAGCCTACACAAACTTTGTAGTTGTTTGCATTGCAAACTACAGTAGAATTCGCCTATAATGACACCTGAAGGGACCGCGGAAAAAGTGTCACTATAAGCGAAGTGTCACTATAGACGAATGATGACGTCGTTGATAACTTCACTTGTGCAGTATCTGCGCATGCGCATCCCATGTTGGCTTAATTCAAACCCAGTCAGCAAATCAATCCTTTATGGTTCAACCTCTGCATACGTTAAATCAATGTAAAAAGATGGATTTGCTGGTTGGGAACTGGCGAATGCTGATAAGGACAAAATATGATTCCAACTTAAACTGGAAATACACCGTAAAGTGTCCTCATACGGAAATTTTGGAGCCCAAGGGACAGAAATGTGGTGTCACTGTAAGCAAAGTGTTGTTATACACGAAGTCACTATAAGCGAAGTCATTTCTATGCAAAACATATGGTTTGCAAACGGGACTTTGCAACAGGTGTCACTATAGCCAAAGTCACTATAGGCGAATTCTACTGTATATTCCTTTGCACATACAACTGATGTTCTGATTGGTTAGTTTTTATAGTTAGAAATTCAGTATTTTTACTTTTTAAATTGCCATTGCACAATGTTGTAATTGACAAATTTCATGCATTATCTGCCTAATTGTACAGATGTGATAGCACAACTACTAATTCAGAGCATAACACCTACCATTTTAAAATGAGCCTTAACAGTGTCCACATTGGATTCTGTACATTGGACCAGATTTGGATTTTAATGCTACTCATTATTAATATATACTGTGTAATCAAATTTTCTATCTAGTTATCTAATGTAGACTTGTGTGGTTCATTATTGTGCATGTGTTTTGTGTATATATATGTACGGTACTATATATTCTTATAATACATTGCAAACTACCTTATTGCTGTACATACAACTGATCATCTGAAGTGTTAATTTTATGCTGTTAGTAATTCTGCATAACCAATGCCTGGTGTAAACATGTGATATTGATAATACATTTGTGCAAGCGTTCCACACTTTCAGTTCATTATCTTATATATATAGTTTTGAAATATCTGTTGCACATTTGGGCTGTTTTTATTATCTTTACTTTAATGTGGACACACCATACCATGATACCATTAATCAAAAACATTTGCATTTTTTTATATGGTTGACTGGATAATGGGATCTTAGCTTTTTTATCAGGATTTATGAGCATTGAAATTATATTCTTGTTTGATGGTTCAGTGTGCAAATAACCACTAACCAGTGGGCTTTAGAAATTTATGTTATTTTATTAATGTTTGGCAGCCGTATTGAGATATTTGTTGTTTACAAAATTTTTGTACATCAAGTTTATTGCATGAGATTGTTGCATCAATACTGCATAGTTAAATATGCTTTAGCCGTCCCCCGTCCACAATTGCTTGTTAAAAGAATATCAATCTGCATAATTTTGTATTTCTATATTGCGTTGTAGTATTTGTAGATGTAGACTGCTGCACTACCAGTTGTTATTAGTAGTTACCTTCATGTATGTTAAATTTGAATCAACAGTAATTATTGCCTTCATTATGATACAGTAATTAATGAAATTGATTATAATGTTCTGTCTGTTGATTGCATTGTACAAATGGATGGAAATATTAGAGCCTTTATTCTAGAAACTGATCTAAATATTGATGCAGTAAACATTTGAAAAAACTGTTTCATTTTTTTAAATTTTTAACCTATTAGTTTAAAAAAAGTACAATTGCAATGCTGCATTTACCAAGTTCAAATTAACTGATGGAGATCTTTGATGAACAAATTTCACAAGTTTTTATTTTTTACCATTTTCAACTCTTCCTAAATTTTTTTAGTTATTTTAAAGTACTTTTAAATTGTTTATATAATGGTTGAGTAGAAGAAGCAGAATAGAAAAAGTAAAATATTCAAAGAAACTGATAATTTTGGAAACACTGGTTAATGGTTATGAGCAAAACAATTCCCAAGTTAAATTTGGATCTGCCTTCAGCACTGTTAGTATTTGATTATGTACCGTAGCCTAATTCATTTTTGTATTTTTTGGAAACTTGTGGTTGAAGATGAAGCAATGCGCTTTCCACAACATTTGCTGGAATAGTTTTTTTTTTGTCGTTTGCGATCTTGTTTGTTTGTCAATTTGATTTGGGATAGCTAGCATTTGTTTTCTTGATCATTTGTAATACCAATTCTATTACGTAATAGCAAAATTCTTTGCATTCTAAGATTTCATAGAACAGATAAGACATAGAACAATTGTGGTCTTTTTTGTGTGCTTCTTCTATCGAGTCTTCTAAAGTTCGTTGACACACCACAGATTGACACATTCTTCTGCAACGAAGTTATACACTGACAGGTCCCACCTACTGCACCGGGTGGTAAGCCGAAGGCAAACAAGAAGGTGGTCCGCTGTTTGGGGCTCGGTGCCACAGATACATGCAATTGGGCCCGTGTCGTAGCCCCACTCCACCATTGCAGACTTATTGCGTCCAACACCAGTTCGGAGTCGATTTAATGTTTTCCACTTTGCCCAAGGAGCATTTGTTCCTGGGGGGAGGGACTCTAATGGTGGGACCTGCATTTCAGTGCATGATTTTTGTGTACTGATAAGATTCTAATACGATTGTTCATCATAACTTCATTTGATTTAAGAAAACAATATTAGACAAAGACTTTTGGTTCAAATCAGTTATGATCGCTATTCTCGTGTTTGTTTCATTTCCTCTAGCCTACTTGATAGTGGGTTGCTCCAAAAATTTTCATTGATATGCATTGCAACCAGCTAAGATATTGTAAATGTAATGTAAGGCACTTTTGGTTTGTTATGTGAGCTGATGTTATGTCAGTTATGCAATTCTTGTTCTTGTAATTTTGAATAGTTTGATAATTTTCTGATGCGATACATTTGTATATATCTGAAAAATATAGGTTATATGCTTTACTGTTATGTGATATTCAGAGATCAGATGATTGTCAGAAGCATAGCGGTATTGAATTTATTTTAGGATACATTTCGTTTTCATATCATGCTGTCTAAGTACACTAACTAACAGTGTGCACTGTAAAACCTTTGTCTAATGTAATGCATCATGGATTTCTTGCCAGAAACTTTAGAAGAAGTAAGTTGACCTCATTCCAAGAATATAATTTTTGTAAATCTTTGTTTTACATTTTTTTAAAGTTTGGTTTTTCTTTGATATAGATAAAACGATTTGCTTGAAAGAACGATTTATGTTTGTATTGCTTCCAAAAGTCTACTTGCAATACACCAGTATTCATTTTTACAAATAAATTGCCAGTGTATTTGTGTGTGTTGACAACTAGTGAACTTGTTTACTTATTTAATTCAAAACGTTTTTTGCTTTATACTTAGTTACTTATAAACTGATCAAAAATATGTTAGACCCTGACGGAAACTACTACATATTACCTATTTTAGCCACTGATAGATTAAATCAAAAGAAACCCAATTGAGCAAAGGAAGTTTTTCTTTTGTATTAACTTGTTTTACTTATAATATCATGATGAATATTTCTTACAGTTTTCAAAAACCTTTGTTTTTAGTTGGATGCTGAAGAATTTGACATACCTGATGTCGAGATCCCAACACTGGAAAGTATTTTAAATGAAGTAAGTTAAAAATAAAATGTTTTTAGATAAGGCAGAATTTAAAAGTAGAAGGTTTTACTCATAATGCCTGTTGACTAATCTCATCCCCCATGACTTGAAATTATTGCCATTCTGAAAAATAGTAAGCTGCTTTTTAGATACTTTTACAGTACCATTATTATATATATTTATATTTTTTGTATCTTTAAATGAATATACGAAATTGAAGTGTATTGCTTGGTTTATGTTTATTTGTTTATGGTATAATAAAGCAAACTTTTTACACAAGTACGATACGGTAGTCTTTCTATTGCAAAAGTATTGCTTTGCAAGCAAAGTCTGTCATAATGTCACTACACTGTTTCATAGGCAGATGATGATGATTCTCTGATAGACCTTGACAGTGAAATTGAAGAAAATGGCCATGCAAGCACAGGTGATGTGATGTTGTTAATTTGTTGGCCACTGGATGGCAGATGATGCGTTTTTTGAGTTACTTTGGCTCAAAGTTTGTGAAAACTGGACTTGCTTCAGCAGTATAGGCTACTGTTGCATGCTTTGTGGTTTTTCTATGGTAAATGGTTGTTACGTTGACCATGGTCTCTTATAAACTGTGTGAAAATAATAATCATCATCATATCATATATATAATATACACTATATATACAGCCTGTGACAGCTCACTGCTGAGCGAAGGCCTTCCCTTTTTCTTGTCAATTCAGTCGATCGTTTGTTTTTATGTACCAGTTTGTTGTTCCACATTCTTTGTCAATTTCGTTTCCTCATTTCATTTTGGACTTTCCTCGTTTACGTTTGTTTTCCCAGGGTGTCCACTGTCCAAGTTGTTAATTTGTTAGTCCATCTGTTGTCCTGATGTCTTGCTATGTGACCTGTCCATGACCGTTTTAATTGTTTGATAGTTATCACACGGAATGGTCCGTTTCGGTGAGTCCGATCCCTTAAAGGGGGATTTTTTTAATTTTTTTTTTAAATTATCGGGTATCGTAGCCTAATTATCATTGCCGTTTTAGGGTTGGGGGTTAGGGTTAAGGGTTAGAGGTTAGGAACTCACCGAATCGGACTCACCGAATAGTAGCAGACCCGTTATCACAATCTCCCGTAACTTTATTTGATTTCGAATCCATTCAGCAGTTTTTTTTGTTTCGCCATGAGAATAATAACGGATTTGTTTGCTTGCAGATAATCTGGCTAGTCCATCACCTTCTAAAAAGCTGCAAATTCTTCCAGAGTTGAATGCGTTGAAAAACTGGGAGACTACGTCCATTACAAGCAATGAAGATCGAAGACGAAAGTAAGTGTTCATATAGTAAGCCATGGTTCATAACCATCATTTCTTACAACCATGTGTGCGTACTAGTTACATTGGCTTGAATGCACCCCTCCTCTCAAGGGGGGCTTTGTGGCTCATCATATGATGGACAAGGACGATAACGCTTAATTCAGGTTCTATTATGTACATTTGTTTGCAGAGAAAAGGAACAAGAAAGACATGGCAGCGTCTTATCTTTGGAGCAGCTGCAAGGTCTCTCGCATCAGATGACATCCGCTGCTGAAAGAGTGAATGCTGGCCGACCTGCTGCTTTGGTTGGTTGCATGATGTTACTATTAAGTGCAAGGAAACCAGTGACTAGGTTCATAGCAAACTAGTAAATCTAAACCCACTACTAGTTAAAAGTGACATAATGTTAATACATCAACGATCGTAATAAATTCTAATTTGGTTTATCACAGGCCGTTTCGACAGAAATAGCGATTGGGACGGCGCGCGGTCTAGTCCTGCTTTTCAGTAAGTTATTTTTTTATATTCATTAGCATAGTTGCTAACAGTATGTGATACATGAAAAGAAAGTTTGAAAGCCACATATACTGTCATGTTGTAATTCTTTGTGGATTATATTTGTGGGATGCTTGCATTTTGCAAATTTTAGCCATCTCCGTGTATTTCAAGTTTTTGTGTGCCTCGTTTCATTTTGAACGAGAAGGAATGTAACCTTTATACTTAGTAATTTTGTCAATACATAATAGTTTCATAGTGATTCTTCCCACTGCTTACAATTGTAGCCTAACTTGAAACTGCAGACATCTTGACTAAAATGGGCAGAAACTGATTTGATTTATGAAACTGCAGACATCTTGACTAAAATGGGCAGAAACTGATTTGATTTACATTGTATCCTCGTGTCTAATGTCACTATTTGGTTCTTCTATAAAACAAATTGTCTTCAACAGCTCGCATTTGCATTTTATTTAAACTTTGTCAAGTTCTTTTTCAATTTATTGTCGCATGCTTGTTTTCTCACATCACAGATTCTGATCAGAGATTGAAATACTGTCTCGGCAACACACAGATTGGTTCAAAATATGGCTCGGTGACCGCCTTGACTTTCAATACTGACACAACCCGACTGCTTGTAGGCTACGCTAAAGGAGAGGTAAGACCCATATGAAAAGAATTGCCCTAGCTGGGTTCCAGCAGTATATATATTAACTTTGTTTTTAATCCGACTTTGTCGATCAGTGTGCCTGTGCAATTGCGGTTCACTATGCTAAGCAACAGACAGCTGTTTGGCCACTTCGGAGTCGTTAGAGTTTAATTTCCTCAAATAGATTTGCAATTTTTTACCTGTTGGTAGTGATCAAACCCAATACGTAAACGGTGACGCCACATGGTATCTATCGGAATGGCCCGTTTCGGTAAGTCCGATTCGGTGAGTTCCCTATTCGGTGAGAGCCTGTTTCGGTGAGAGCCCTATTCAGTGATTTTTTTTTTAATTATTGGGTACCGTAGCCTAATTATCATTGCCGTTATAGGGTTTAAGAGTTAGGAGTTAAGGGTTAAGGTTAGGGGTTAGGAGTTAGAGTTAGGGGTTAGGGTTACGAGTTAGAGGTTAGGGTCTTATTTTAACGTTTAGCGACGTTAAAACGATGTAAAAGCGGCAATGATAATTAGGCTACGGTACCCGATAATTTTCAAAAAAAAATTCAAAAAAATCACCGAATAGGACTCTCACCGAAAAGGCTCTCACCGAATCGGACTCACCGAATAGAAGCAGACCCGGTATCTATGGCTCTATTGTGAAGATACTTCGCATAAAGCTACAGAATGTTCCTTTCGCCTTTAGTGAAAAAGTAATTATTCTTTTCCTTCACTAGATTCTAATGTATGACATAACAAACGGGAAGTTGTTACGAACCATAACAGACGCTCACCCTCCTGGATCGGCAGTGCTTCATGTTAAGGTTGGTGTGTGTGCATTGCGCAACGCAACGTGTTATTTTGATGCATTTATTCTATTAAGGTATATGCAAGTAAATTGCTTTTCCTATTGTTACTTTATAAATATAATAATAGACTGTTTCAACACGGGCGCTAATGTGAATAAAGGTTTTGATAAAAAATTTAATGTTAATATTCAAATGTTAATAAAATTTCCAGATAAAAATCGTTTGAATTTACCAATGATTTAAATAGATCCGCAGTGTCATGCATAACAAAATGAAAAAATAATTTGAAGAAAGTAGGCTACCGCATTAAATTGATCAGTATCAATTTAGCTCATTAGGTTATTTCGTTTTTTATTAATATGTTAGAGTTTAAAATGAAGTTGCTATTGCAAAATCAGTCACTTCTTCAATGCTATAGCAAAATTCTGAAACAACTTCTTTACATTGTGCTGAAGTCCATACCAGTTCCATAGTATGTCATTGTTGAAGTTCAATCACCGAACGAAAGCTCCAAATGCAAGACATGTTGAAAGATTTTATCCTTTTCTTTTGCAGTTCACAGATGATCCCACACTTGCAGTGTGCAACGACAGTGGAGGATCTGTATTCGAATTGAATTTCAGGTGCGCAAAATCGCTTTGTTCACAAACGTAACAATAGCGTAATTGTGAGGTTTCATTTTTATTGTCTTCGGTGTAATTTCGATAGCATGGCTGGATGTTATACAACTAGGGCTCCCACTCGGCATAAAATCATAAAATAGCATAAAATTTCACCCCCATCATAAAAAGTCATAAAATTGTCATAAAATTTAACCATTGGCATAAAAAAAATTTTTAAATCCAAATTACCTTGATTGGAGTGAGTGATCTTTTTAGGCAGTGTTTATTTTGCCTAAAAAGTAAAATCAACTTTTGCTATTAGACCCAATTATTTCAAAATCAGACCAAACAAATTTCAGAAATGGGTGCATGAATTTCTACAAAAAATGTATCAAATATCTGATTGATCATTTGCTTTTGAATCGACCAATACTGAAATATGCTCAGTATCTTCACCCAGAGAAACGAAGTGCTCATGGTGCTACCAATGCCATCTCGAATTTGACCATTAGAGTGGCTAGTGTGATGAAGGGATGTCTTTCATCTGTGTTTGACATTCCTAACTCAACAACAGTAGAAGAGCTTTGCGACAAGGTTAGGGATAGGGACCAGTGGCTGAGGTACCAGTATGAAGATGTTGAAGAGGAATGGTATAAAAAAAGCACAAGTGATACCACTAATGAGTCTACAACTTCCAAAAGTCAACATAAATATTCCTATTGGCAAGATGCCTTAGAAAGATGTGGGCAGCTGCTGGCTGATGAGTATGAAAACCCTCAATCAAGCTACAAACGAATTGACCACATTGGCTGAAAATAGTACAATTGCTTGACGAAAATGGTACTAAAAAATACACCCAACTTACCAATCTTGCTCTAACTGTTTGTGCATTAAGTCACGGAAATGCTGCTCCTGAACGCGGCTTTTCAATTAATAAGGCTCTACTTGCCAGCCATGGCTACACAATACAAGAAGATACCATTGTATCTTTGCGAATTGTTAAAGAATGGATAAATAAGTTTGGAGGCACTTTAAAATTGCCTATCACACAAGAACTTCGGCAACAAGTAAAAGGAGCAAGAAGTAAATATATGGCTTTTTTGGAAGAAACAAAGATTTTGAAAAAGCGGGAGAGGCAGAATTGCCAAGAGCAAGAAGATGCTACAGGACTTGAAACACAAAAGCTGTCTCGTAAGGCCTTGCTGAATGATGACATTGAGAGATGCGAGATTGGGTTGAAGACTGCAGAGGAAATTATTGAGCAAGGGAATGCTAAGCTGCAAGAGGCTCTTTCTAGTAAAACACTTCATAAAAACGAACTATTGTCTGCGCAGGCGAAAATTAGTATTGGCCTTGAGAGAAAGCGTCGGTGCGATAAAGAACTGGCTGCCCTTAAATTGAAAAAAGTGAAGTTGGGTTGAAACGTAAGGGTTATTGCTGCTCACCATACTTTGCATATTTGTGAAGTGGAATAGTGGCTTTTCAAAAGTTTTTGAAACGTTGTAGACTGTAAGGGCAGCCTTTGTGTTACACTTTCTGTACCTTTGTTTGCTTTGTTTTTTAATTTTATTGCATTTCTTCCTGTGGCCAATTGTGGTGTTTCAGTATAATTTTTGGAAAGTTGTAGAATGTAGGGCAGGTTTTGAGTATGAACATGTGACCAAATGTTCATAATCAACCACTTTGTATTGTGAATCGAAGCAATGTTATTCATTTTTAAAATCTAATACTGAAAATTTTACAAAGGAACCATATATACAGCTGGTAGTTTTCACATTTAAGTATTTTACATTGTAAGAATGTGGTGTGGTTGTTCTGAATGCAGTTTAATAAGCACTGCTGCTGTAAAAAGTGTTGGTTTAAAATAGTTTTGCCAATTTTTAGACCAAAACAGTTTTTAACGATTGTATTTTTACCATTCCAAGTCGTGAAATTGTTGTGTACATAATCTTAAAAATTTGCCCAAAACATAAAAAAAGCCATAAAATTGTACTGAATATCATAAAAAAAGCATAAAAAATAGCCTGTTTTGAGCATAAAATCATAATAAAATTGGACAACTCTAGCGTGGGACCCCTGTACAACCAATGCGAAACCTATCCTCCACCGAAACATAGTGAGCTTGCAGTAACAAATGTATCTGGTGCAGTGCTTGATCGCCATGAGACGATGCTTGATTCCTGGCGGTAATGTAGCATGGTAGAACCTCGCCCTTGTTCTGCTTTTCATTGACACGATTAGTTTTGACAAGACCTTTAAATGCTCATTGCTCACTAACATTGAACAGAAATTTTTAGTTGCCACTTTCATTTCACTTACGAAAACTAAACTACAACGGACAAAAACAAAAAATCAGACCAAATGAAGTTGAAAATAATCTTGAAACTCAGTGATCCTAACAGCGATGTTTTCGATTAGTAAACTTTCTTTTTCACACACAGGCGAGTAATGGGCGTACGGTCATGTGAATCCCGATGTCTCTTCTCCGGGAGGTAAGGTCCAAGCTTTGTAAGTTTGACTGCAATCCCTGAGCTGCTGCAACATCATGATTCTCAACCCAGCAGTGAACATGCTATTTAACATACAGTATTGTATCTGATACATGATGGTTCAGCGTTAAACTTCAAGAGCTGCCAATAGGCAACACATTACAGCTGTTTGTTTAACCAAAAAGGCTGCTAAGATTTCAACAAAAAAAGAAGTCAGTTTTAAACTATATCTTGCTACATTCCGTACTCCCCTCCGCTCTTGCTTGTTGAATATGAGCAATTGTCATCAGTCACGCCTTTTACAATGAACAATTATTTGTTCACAGTCGAGGAGAGGTTTGCACGATAGAGACGCTTCACTTGACTAAAGACATTGCTGATCATCCGTTGCGGGAACGTCATATACTTGCAATGGGAACACTGACAAAAGCAAGTTACCGAACACTTTGTTTTGTGTAAATGTCTAAAGATGTGTTTCATGCTTTACTTCTATGACTGACTATCACTCTATTTTTAAGGAACATGTTATTATGTCCAATTGCATAACTACTAACTAGTGTACCCTGGTCCCTCCTCCACAACTGATACATTTGTTTTTTTCTCTAGCAATGACCCTGCGCTTATGACTATTTTTTACACTAACATGTGTAAAGCAGTCATCATCATTATTTTCAGCCTGTGAGCCCACTGCAGAGCGTAAGCCTTCCCCTTTTCATGCCAATTTACATGATTATGTGCTAGTTGGTACCAATTGGTTGTATTGCATTGTTTGTCAATGTCGTCCCTCCATCTTACTTTTGGTTTTTTTTTCTTTCTTTTGGTTTCTCGTGGTGTCCATGTTGTTAATTTTTTAGTCCATCTATTGTCCTGATATCTTGCTATATGACCTGTCCAGGACCATTTTAATTTCTTGATTGTGCTCAATATATCTCGTAATTTCGTTTGATTTCTGATCCATTCGGCAGTCTTTTTGTCTCGCCATGTTAAACCCATCATGATTCGTTCATGTGCTCTCTGCATAGTTCTTAGTTTAAGTGTTAATTTCTTTGTAAGGTTCCAAGTTTCTGCACCATATGTAGCGGTTGGAAGGATGCATTGATCGTAGACTTGTTTCTTGAGAGAAAGAGGCAGTTTTGACTTAAATATCGAACTTGCTCTTCCGAAGGCTTGCCATCCAAGTGATATTCGTCTTTTGATTTCATCTTCTTTATTGGAGTTGGTTGTAATTTTTTGGCCAAGATATATATAGTGATCAACTTTTTCAATAGTCGCTCCGTCCAAAAGAATATTGTTGTCGGTAAAGCAGTAGCAGTTGCCAATTTGTTGAAAGAACGTTAATGAAAATTTATCAAGTTTTGACCTTATTGTGATTGTCAGTTTATTTATGTCTTCAGTTATGCCTTTTTTCAAATTTTTGGTGTGTTTTAGTTGTTGGTGGAATTGCTGAAAAAGTGTAGGAAAACTGTTGGTAATCGCTTATAAAACGATACTTTTCAGGTGATTGTGGTGACATTGCGGCCTCAGATCAAGATTTTGTTCTCCCATAAACTAACGGTGAGTGTGAGAGACTAGTCAAGTGTGGTATATAGCCTACTAATAAATAACTTGCAGGTAAAAAAAAAAAGAGTATTGTTGGAAAACGTATTGCGCAGCACCTAAATCATCTCACGCTTTCGCGTGAGCGCTTATCTACAAGTGATGAGGCAATTATTACTGCTATCGTTAAGAATAGCATTTTGTACAACTACACGGTTTATACGTCGTCGAAACACTGCAATTTAATATGTCTATTGTCTATCGATCCTGCAGATTAACCCAACATGCGTGCCCCTGCTAGCATGGCAGCTGACTGTCTTCCACTCGGACACGCATCGTTCCATAGACCCGATACTTATGTTTGGCCGAGGAGATGTGCTTTATTTCTTTCAGGTAAGTTTTTGCGATCGTGTGGTTTTGCATTCCGTGCTTAATTGGCAAAATCTCTATCTTACAATACACAATAGTTAATAGCACATGGGCTTCTTGAAACATAACGTAACCACAACGTTTATCACTTAAGCAACAAAATAACATTTTGTGACTTTTCAGTGAGAAACATTTGTTACATTTCTTCACAGTTTGGGTCATGGTCTCACGGTTCTCATGGTTTTCATGATTTTCACGGTTTTCATGGTCTCATGGTCAGAAACGAACATACCTTTCAGAGGGAGTTTGTAATTTTGCAACAAAAATAAACATGTAATTTCTTATAATAATCTTTGTGCAGTTTTGCCTCAGGATGTTGGATTTATGTTAAGATACGTTCTTTCAGCTTAAAAGTGAAAGTTGGGACTTGGTGAACTTTATCCACCTCAGGACTATGAACCTCACATACAAGCTAATAAACCTCGAGGTAAGATAAACTTTCCAGTCTGTGAAGGAGACCGTGCGTGACTTGGACAAGCACTCATTGATTTGCAGTCGGCTATCAACGTTTTGCTTATGTTGTTAACTTTCCTACAATTGATGTAAAATGCACTGAAAATTATGGCTAAGCTAAACACTTCAATCGTTTGTGTTGTAAACTGTTAGTTTTACTGGAGAATGATTCAGCGTTTTTATCTTTTGCTGATCGTGACTTGGCGTTCCTACAGTATAAGGCTAGTTCTTCTTCTTCTTCTTCTTTCGTTTGAGACTAGATCAAATTTCAGGGCAGGTGGTGGAGAGCCAGGTGAGTGTAGCTTCGTCCAGCGTTGCTATACCATGCGTTCCATTTGGTGCCTTGTAGATGGGACATTCGAGAACGACATGGTCAGCAGTTTGTTCCTCCGCGCCGCATTCGCAGGCCGATGAGGGAGCCAGACCCCACTTGTGCATGTTGGAATGGAAGCGACCGACTCCGGTTCGGATTCTGTTGAGCTTGACCCAAGTCGGCCGAGGAAGGTCCATACCAGGGGGGCGCGCCACCGGGTGGGGCATAAAACCATGTAGTTTGGTGTCGGTGGCGCACCATGCTGCATTCCAAGTGTCTTCCATGAAGTGTGCTGCGCTGATGGCACGATCGCTGAATGGTTGTAGTAATTCAACAGCAGCTGGCACAAAGGGGTGTCTTGACTTTAGTTGCCGGGGAGATTCCTGAGGTGGGATGTTGAGTTTTGCATGGAGCAAGTGGTCAGGATCCCCCGCCCGGCGAGCCAGGTGTATAATGGCTCCCTTTCGGCGAAGCTCAGCAGGTTGGATGCCTGCAAGGATTGGTAAATACTCTGTTGGAGTTGGGCGCAGGCATCCAGTCACAATTCGCAATGCGTCGTTGATTGGGCTGTCGATGAGGCGGGTGTGGGCACTGCGGCACCAGGCAGGGGCGCAGTATTCAGCAGTGGAGTGAACCAAAGCCAGGGTTGCAGTGCGCAAGGTGTCAGCACCTGCGCCCCAAGTTGTGCCTGCCAAACGTCTCAGCAGGGCGACGCGAGATGTCAGCTTTTTGCGTAGTGACTGTAAATGGTGACGGTATGTGAGTGACCTGTCAAGTGTAACCCCAAGGTATGTTGGTTCTGGGCAGGGCGGCAGAATTTTGCCGTTAACGGTCACTTTCAGATCACGTTTTGCCTCCCTGTTGTTGAGATGGAAGGCTGCCGTCACAGTTTTACTTTCGCTGAGCTTCAGTTTCCATTGATGAAGGTATCCAGATATGGTCGTCATGTCTTGGCTCAACGTCGTTTGTAATGATTGCCAGTCTTTCGCAGCGTGCAAGATGGCCAAGTCATCAGCATATGCATATTTGTGAGATGTTGTTGATGGTAGGTCATGCGTATAGACGTTGAAAAGGTGGGGAGCCAAGACTGATCCCTGTGGGACACCGTTTTTGAGTCGCCGCAGTCTACTTGGTTTTCCGCTTCCGGTGGTAAGGGTAAAACTCCTGTTGTGGATGAGTTCCATGATCATTTTGACCATGTGCCTGTCAGGGAGTAGGCGGAGTAGCTTGTACACTAGGCCACGGTGCCAAACAGTGTCATAGGCTGCTGTTAGGTCGATAAAAACAGCCCCCGCTTTCTTTTTTGCCGAGAAACTTTCCTCAATATCCTGAGTTAGTAGTGTGACTTGGTCTACAGTTGACCTCCCGTGTCGGAATCCAGCTTGTTCGTTGGGAAGCAGTGGGTCAATTATTGGTTCGACACGGGCGTAGATCAGTCTCTCAAGGATCTTGAAAGGGATGCAGAGCAAGGAGATGGGGCGATAGCTCTTTGCATCGTCTAGTGGTTTGTTTGGCTTAGGGATCGCGACGACCAGAGATCTTCTCCATACTTTAGGAATCTTGAGGCGGCGCAGGCAGGACGACAGGAAATCGCATAACCAGGACTTTAGAATATAACCAGCGTGGATGATAAGCTCTGGACATATCCTATCTGGACCAGGGGCCTTACCAGGTTTTAGGTGCTTGAGGGCAGCATTGAATTCGCTCCGTGAGAAGGAGCTAGAAATGCTCTCCTGGTCAGGTGTGTTGATCTTCCAAAGCTTTGTCACTTCTTTGGTAACAAACCGATCGGAGGTACGATCACACGGCTTATATATCCCATTTTTTTATTACCTGTGATGCGATCTTATTAGCAGGAATGGGACATTGTCGGGGTGATTGTCTTGATCGTCCCGTAAGGTTATTGAGTGTGCTCCACGCTGTACGGCTTGAGTGCGAGAGATCGATAGATTGGATGGTCTCTGTCCAGCGTTCTTTTCTTTTTGCATCGAGTCTTTCCAGAAGAGCCTTGGCGGCTGAGGGTGCTGTTTGACCATCTGAAGAGCTAACAAAAGATTGATAGAGGCGCTCGCACTCTGCATCCCAGCACGGAGTGTAGTTACTTCTACGACCGCGAGGGATGGCTTGTTTGGCACATGTTAAGATGGTGTTGCAAAAGTCCTGGTAGGCCTCGTCCACATTGTGACAGTTAGGTGGAGGTAACTCATTTGTAATTGTGGGGGTACACTGGGATGGCCGTCGGAGTGAATGGCGAGGGAGGTGGCTTGTAGATATTTACGATTTCGTAGCCGTTGACGTCCACACTTAGCCATTCAATCTCTGAGTCTGAAGGGGATTGTTCAACCAGTCTCCAGTTCAGCTTCTCGTGGACAAACGTGGCTAGGCCGTGTGTCCTGCTTAGGATTGACCCAGCTAGTGAGTAATTTGGGATCACTAGCCTGTCTGCGCTGTGGCAGTGGGTCTCCTGGAGGATGATGATAAGGGCCTTTTGTTGTTGAGCTACTCTTTGTACGACATCGATTTTAGCAGTCGTAAGGCCTTCAACGTTAAGCTGTAGGATGTTGGGACTTTTTCTGGCTTCTTTCTTCGTTCTCTGGGGCCGAGGGTTTATCCTTTTACCACCCCAGAGACGCCCTGATGTGTCTCTGTTTGTTGTCATTAGCCTGTTTTGTGCAGTTACCAGGACTCACCGCGAGGAGGTTGACAACATGAGTCCCATTTGTTGATAAGGCTAGTTGGTTACAGGTGACTTCCTTTTAAAATGTGCTCAAATGTTTGAAGCATGCGGTTGCAAAACGTGTCGTTACTGTACTTCTGTTTTTCATCTGAAAACGCAAAAAAGGAAAAAAAAGACGTTGAAACTGTGCCGAGCAAGAAGACAAGGCAAAATGTGATAACGAGATGACAAAGCATGTTTTTCCAAAACTGTTTGTCACTTCATATCACGCACAGCATTTTCGTTTGTGTCAAAATGACTAAGTACTTTGCCATTGTTCATCTTGTTTGTGCTGTGTCTTCCACATACAATGAAACGCAATTAAAACGAAAGGAAATGACTCGGCGCAAAGGTTTTCATTTAACTTTTCCGAACGAAAAGAATTATGCCTTTGACAGTTCTTTATTGTTTGATTATGTCATAACCCTGTAGCCACTGTACATTATTTTCTAGTTTCAGGAGTAAAGTTTTCGTACATTTATTATTCGCATTTTCACACGCAGTGGTTGAATTCCCGGACAGTGTTGCTGCTGGACATGCATGAGCGCGCTCACGTGGTCGACGTGGACTCACAAGATGGGCTCGAAACAACATCAGTGGACCATGTCAAACTTGTCTACAGTAGCGCCACCTTCAAGTCGATTGCTACCGGGGGGAACGTCAGCCAGGCACTGGTAGGTGGATATGACTGTCTGTCATGAAGCGTTCAGCGTTTTTTAAAATGTGGAATATGTAAAATGTGGAATCCTTTCTCCTCCTACGAAGCTAACCCCAACAAACTGTCAGCTTGAGACGATTGACTAATTTGTTAACTGATAAATCTTTATTGCTTTCAATACCTTATTTCTGGTCCACTGCATTTTCATAAACGTCTTAATTTTTTTCTCCGTATTTTAAAAATTATAAAGCATCTGGCAACCCTGGAGCTGGAGTCAACATCGAAGTTGCACGGTCAGGAATTGACAAGCTGTTGTCGTACATTGTTCGCTGGGCTCCGCATCCCTGCTTATAGCATCATCACTTTTTCATCAGTCTTTAACATTCTTTGGTAGACCGATGCTGTTTTGAGCAGTGTACTTCCGACATACATCGAATAGACTTTTCATGGCAAATGACACCTGTTTTTGGTAGCGTGTTGTGGAGCTGGCTTTGCGATTCTGGTTTGGTCTACGACATTTAGACGTCACTTTGACGAGACAATGTGGACTGCTCACTAAGTGTCCGGTCCATTTTGGCGTCTGTTCACGTTTTTAGCTTTTTTCACGTTACGATTTCATATTTTAATTGTGGGCTAACTATTTACAATACTTCTTCATCATACTCCAAACTCGGTTTTGGTTTAGTGGGATTGACGATTCTTTCCTTGCAGCAATTGTTCCTATCGTCAGGTTGATCTATGATTCTATGGTCTCCTTTATAATTGGTATGATAATATTTTAAAGCAATTCAAATTGGTGAAACTTTATCTTGTTTACTCACAGGCAGTGATAGGAGACCACGCTTGCTACCAATCAGTGTCGAGCTACAGATCCACCGTGTATTTCCTCGGCACTGGCGCCGTCCATTCTGCTACCGTGCATACGTGGGACGAGAGGATACGGTTGGCGCTATCTAACGGACACAAACAAGCTCTGGAATTAGCTCTAACTTTTTTCAATGGTTCCGCAAAAGCTGTTGTTGGTGAGCTGGTTAGATTCTATTGTCACTTTTAATAAAATGGTGTTTGAAACATTTGCACATTTGAAACTTTGTCTGGTTTGTTTTTATTTCTTGCTTATCCCCAGACAACAAAATCCGTCATTTTTACATTGATCCAACTGTCTGGGTCCCTTACGGGGAAATCCAATCCTAATGAGGATTATTTTTACAGGACTTCCACCAGATCCCAAGTTGAGGAAGAATGTCGTCTCGGAAATGGTGAGAAGCTTTTCAATTATCCACCGATTCTATAGCTATGTCTTGGCAAGATACTTAATGTCTCCAAGTCAACTACTGCGTGGTGGGCGCGAATCTGCCTACTACGACTTGTGAGGCATTCCGGAATCGTACGGCGTTTGTTCCTAATAACTTTTTTAAATCAAAGTACTTCTGCCGTTTTGTTGTTAGACCCATTCACTTCCTCGGTGGCTTAGTGGATAGTGTGCCTGCCTTTGAGTCAGTAGACGATGGTTTGATACCCTGTTTGATCATTCCAAAGACTTATTAAACTGGTACTGAAACTTGCGGACTGCTTGGCACTCACCAAAGGAAAGGATTCAGGATAATAATCAGATGAGCCTCTATACGGCTGCGCTGGCATTGTTTGTTTTGTAAAGCGCTGAAGGCAACGCATATTTGATGGATATTATATATACAATATATATATATATACAATACATATTAAATATTATACATACATATTATACATATTATACATATTATATTATACATATTAAATTATACATATTATACATATTATATTATACATATTATATTATACATATTATACATATTATACATATTATATTATACATATTATATTATACATATTATACATATTATATTATACATATTATACATATTATATCACAGTTCTAGGACTTCAAATGTATCCTGTCTAAATGACGCTTCAACTTTCAGATGCTGAATATTTTGGTTGAGTACGTTGATCTCTCGATGACTAAGCTATGTCCGGACAGTGGGAAGTTGCAGGTGAATTTTTGCAATAAAAGATATGATAAAGCTTTGGTGGAGAGTTTGCATTTTTAAACCATTTTTTTAACATTATGTTAAACCCGCTAAGGTTACTTTGTTTTGCTTGTCAATGAAAGATATGCGGTACAATTTATTGCTTGACAAATAAAAAAATGTAATATTGTAAAGCGTATCCCAGTCAGCATATCGATCTTTTTACATTGTTTCAACGTCTGCAGATGTTTGTGCACTACTCAACTTGTGTTTCAGGTCTTGATAGCCTTCTACAGGAAGGTTGTACCTTTGTGCGTGGAGCAGTGCCTTCTGATAGACCGCGTCGATGTGTTGTTTGGAAGGTATGTCATCAAAACGTGTTTTCAATGTAAAAAAATCACTTAGTAAAAGGGTCTTTCTCACCGCTATCAGAAACCACTACGATGTGCTTGCTGCTTAAATGACTTGTTTTACATTTGTTGTCGTATCCAGCCTTACTTACACCTATTAATTGAAGATTTGCCTGCCTGAAGGCATGCCTTTGTGTCTTGCCAAAGTTACATGCTCTTGAGCGGTGTCGAACCAGCGTGCTTTCAAACGTCGAACCGAAGCTCTCACCACTCACCCATGCAGCCTACAAGAACACCAACCTACCCTAGCAACCAGTGTGATATGCTTAATGACTTTTTTCGTTTGCTTTTCTCTCATAGAATATACGAACGTTTCAAGGCTGACTGCGTTGCCCACGGTGCCTTTCTGGAGTGTCTGGAGCCTTACATCCTAAACGACCGTTTGCAAAGTGTCAGTCCTGAAGTTATGAAGAACTTTGTCGACCACTTTCAAGCTAAAAGTAATTGTTGAAATTGATGTTTTTATGCAATTTACTTTCACTACTCTTCAAAACAAGAAGCACTAGGCTAGATAAAAAGAAGTTGTAGTTAGATAGTTGGATTATGTTTAATGAAGTTGCTCTATCGAACGTGCAAATAGTTTAAATAAATTCAGTTGAAACTTGTTATTTTATCAACACTATCCTTATAAAAAAACGTTCTTTTACTGTTAAAATTCCAAGACTATAATTGAAACTTACTTTCAGACATGCTGACAAATGTGGAAAAGTGTTTACTTCATCTCAATATTGAAAGTTTGGATTTCAACCAGGTTGATTGTTGTTTGTTGCTATCACTACAGTTTGTTCAATACTTTACAGACTAACTGACAATTTGTTTAATACTTTACAGACTAACTGACAGTTTGTTTAATACTTTACAGACTAACTGACAGTTTGTCTAATACTGCCCTAACCCTATCAGGTTTAAAAGAAATAGCTGTCTCTTGTTATATGCTTCTTTAGCTTGAAAAAAACGGATACACGACTTTTTGCCGCCGTCCGAATGACGCAAACACTAATGACGCCATCTTTAAGCGCAAGACCTGAATGACGCAAGATCAGTTATTCGTGTTCGCGTAATTCGGACCGCGGCATTACCGTGTACCATGAATAAACACAGAAATTAAGTTTGTGCGTAATTCGTTCTTAGGATGCGCATTACCATGGTGCGCGAAACGTTAGTAAAGCAATAAAAAGCAGTCGTGTGTTTCTGCTTTTACATTTCTTTTCATCAGATGAACATTGCAAATATTGCTGGAGAAATTAATCCTGATGACCACCCAAGCTTTCCAGGATGCTGTTAACATCTGTGATTAACTTCTTCAATCAATGGTCACGCGATGAAGAAAGCAATAGTCCAAACAGCAAAATCCGTCATTTTTACATTGATTCAACGTCTGCAGTCGTTGAATCAATGATCACTCCAGAGCCTTCCTAGCATTGTCCACTCCAGAGCCTTCCATGTTGCTAAGATTAATGGCACCGTTAGAGATGCTTTCATATTATATTCACTGTATGCATCTTAATAGGTAATGCACTTATGTTGGGCGCATGGGCTCTACGACGCCATCATAAACATCCATACCAGGGCAATGAAGGACTTCGTCGGACCGTTGTGCGAGTTGCTGGTGCTTCTGTCTTCTTCCCTTGACTCTGGCATCCCATTAAGTGGTGAGCATCAC
Organism: Aplidium turbinatum; assembly: GCF_918807975.1. NCBI lineage: Eukaryota > Metazoa > Chordata > Ascidiacea > Aplousobranchia > Polyclinidae > Aplidium > Aplidium turbinatum. The sequence goes on from NC_137472.1 coordinate 56,920,701, forward strand.
ATTCTAATTTATTTTTTAGGCAAGTAGTAACACATGGCACCATGATATTGATTTTCTTGACATGGTTTTGTATAAAGAACGACAAACTCAGTGGTAACTCACGAAGGCAAACGTACAACGCAATAACATCATAACCTTTTTCTCTACATGTAGCTCATTCTGGATCAAACATAAATATCAACATTGGTTGCGGTATTGATAGCTACAAATAAGCTGACTGATTGAAGGGACGTTTATCCTCAGAATTGGAAAGCCTTTTCTGCGGCGTAGGCTTGGCCTCTTGGCATAGACCTATTTGTGGAGGATTTGACTCTTTTGATGCAAGCTTGCTTACCAATTTCGGCAGTATAAAGTTTCCGCTTATGGGTGAAGTATTGCTACTTGAAAATCATTCTAGAGATCCGGGAGCTGACGAGCTCAGCCTATGGGCCACATGCGCCCCATAGGCCCCAGTTTAGGCCACCCTGGGCCTGAAGTACATATTGAGCCTTGGATTACTCTACGGTCTACGCCTTACAAAATTCCTATTACTTTTAGACAAAATGATGACGTTGGGCAACAAGCTACTTGTGTATGTGAGTTGCTGCCTGGTAGGAGTGGCTTACCCTCGTGGGATGATAGACTACGAGACGTCGTTGCTGGCCAAACAGACGGTAAGTTGTTGTTATTAAATACTTTATTCTTACAATAATGTTTTAAAGGCATACTAAATGAAATTTTCAAACCGGAATTAAGCATTAAAATGCGTAAACTGAACACTCAAGAATACATTTCATAAAAAATTACTGAAAAAAAATTGTTTTCAATGGCGCTGGCAAGGCGCAAAGTCCAGTGTTTCATTTATTTTTTATTTTTTGCAAAATGACCAAGAAGTGGAAAAACTGCTCGAGAATTACGTCACCAGCGACTAGCAGCAGCATTATCAAAAGTGTTTTCCCGCGTTGGGTTGGAAAGTTCAAACGTGTTGCGTTCCAAGAATTTTCACCTTGATTCAATTCCGGTTTTGAAACCTCTGACAAAAGCACGCGCGCAATGGTGGTCAGACCGCAATGGGGCAAAATTTTATTGAAAATCGTTTTATGGTAGCAAGTTAAACACAAAGAACGTGGAAAATCGCCAAGTCAGGTTTTTCCTTTAGTATGACTTTAAGTTCATGATATTTCTAATTTTTAATATCAAATGCTAATCTTGAATGAATTTATTATCAAATACTTACAATCTTTTCTCAAGTGGTATTTTTGAACAAGCCAGCTGGAGTACGGACGTACGGAGTTAACAGCAGCAACACTCGTGCGATTATGCCCGTAACCCATGATAGTTAGTTCTTGTTTGTTACTATTGACGCAAGCGCCAGTATGTTAGAGTGTGAGACAAAGCTAGATGCAACACTTTACAGTTTAATCATCTTGACATTAATATTGGATGAAATGAGTGCAAAGTTACAAAATTTTAACAGAAAACTAAAACCATTTGAGACTAGTATCAATAGCAAGGCTGACAAAAGATTTGTGATGGGCGGATTGAAGAAATGCTGTACTTTGTGCAATGTTTCGATGTGTATTGATGTGGGTATTAGACGAGGAACATGATCCATTTTGGGTAGCTAGACCTGTTTTGGTTGGTTTAAACTCCTACAAAGCCGCAATTTGCCATTTACTGAACACTTGGTTCGTTCTTGCTTTATATCAAACGCGATGTTTTTTGCAAAATAATTAACTCGCAATCTTCTTGGATCGTGGTCTCTGAGGCCTCTGTTTTGTCGGCACAGCTAAGTAATTACAGCTCTTTGAATGAACCATCATCGTTCACAATGTACGCAGATGTTTGACTGCCTGGTTAAGCCAACATTAAAAGAACATAACCTCCCCGGGTTGTACCCAGTAATCACAATCCTTCTCCGGTTCTCAACAAAGGAATTCCTCAACGTTTTGTCTTTGGTAAGTTTGTAACCTCAATCATGTAAACTTTTTGATTTTAGTATTGCTCGCTTTAAGTTAAGTGTTGGTAGAGTGTTATGTCGCTCTAAGCTGAAATGTTTTTAAGACTTTCCCAAAATGTTTTTTTAATGTAAAGTTTAGCTTTGGTCGATGTCTCCATGTCAAAGACACCGTTGTACTTTGTACCTTGTTCTATTCTATGACATCCTGTGTTGTGTTCCAGTCGTTTTCCGAACCCGACTTTGATGGATCTGACGGATTTTCCAAGGTTCAAAATTTTGTCGACATCCTTCTGCAAGTTATGTTGGAAAGTGAAGGCTTTAAGGTGAACTGCTGTTGTGGACGTGTGATTCATCTTTTTTAAATAATTTTACTCTCTTAAAACACCAAAATCTTTTAAGTAAGAAATTGTTAAAATTATTAAATCTTGATTCAAAGGTTTTTGTTGTTGTTTTTGATTGAAGGTTTTTGTGGAAGTCTTTGAACTGAAATAAACGTTCAAAGTTACAATGAACGACACGAATAATCACGCACGAGAAGGAATATTACTCTGTACAAGAACGCTTTATTAAAACTTCAAAAGTCCTTAAACCTTCGCAATACGGGGAACAGGAGACGTTAGATCTTAGAGAAATAAAAACAAACTCTTCAACATGATGCTTGCTCTGTAAACAGAATATCTTGGTTTACCAGTCCATCTATAATTCTATACGCCACAAATGTACATTCTGCCTGATTATCTCACTGTTGAAGATGGAACGGCGGCTAGAGATGGTTTATTAAAGTCAACTTCGTAGCTCCAGTCTTTATTAACCAAATAACCTTCTTTTAAACAGCTACAAAGTGCGTTGAAAAAGCATTAAATGAACCTAATTTCTTTCCACAGCCAGAGCAGGTTGGCTGCCTGTTCACCTTCTTGGCCCGGCAGTCGGCCAGGCAGGACTCCCGGTTGAAACTGAACCCAACCTTGAAGTCTCAGGTTGTTGAGTTTCTCACTACGCCAGGAGACGACGCCACCGATCATGAAGAGAGACAACAGGTTGTACTCGGATGTCTGTGTTGAAAAGCTACGGTTTGTCTTATGCGGTCACAATGTAAAAACTATTGTACGTACACTCGTACAGTTTTTTCTTTACGATCATTAGATAATTTTCTTTAGGGTGTCAGTTCATAGATGCTAAATTCTGTCACGACACATACAACTATTTTGAAAAAATATTTCAATTTCATTTTACTAACGATCGTATGATGGCTCTTGACAGGCTTTAGTTGAGCTCCTACAATGTGGCGTACTGGAGCACAGCGACAACAGCAGACTGATCACGTTGGCAGAAAGAGCCTCGTTCTATCGAGTGCTCAGGTTCCTACATTCGCAGAAGCGCAGATTCGATTTGGTCTTCACCGCACATTTGAAGGATCCTGCTCAAAAGGTAAGACCTCGTTCATATCATAAAGACGTTTTGTTTTGGTACAAACCAAAAACAGGCGTAACATATGCACGGTTCAACCGGAATAATTATGCTATGTATTATGCCTGGCTTCTCATGTAGAGAAATATTGAAGACTGATTACAAAGATGCTAAGACAATATTCCGCAAATTGTGATAGTAACAAAAATATTACAACCTGACCTAGTCGTTAACTTGTTTTTCCTGCAATGAGCACTCTCTCGTATAGCGAGCCTGTTGCGTTTTGCTAACTTATCTATATCTGCCTGTTGAGCCCTGGGTTGAAAGATTTGATGATCAAGAACGCGGACAAGTTGTCCGGGTTCGACACCAAGATTCAGGAGGCATTGATCATCAAATCTTTATCTATATCTGTCCTGTTTCCACGATAGCTATAAGACTTTAATTAACAATGATCTCGACATTGAAATGTAGCAAGAGCCTACACTGGGCTGCATACATTGTTAATGTCCGCTGCTTTGCTTGTCCACAGGACTATGTGTTCACTTACATCAAAGACATGCTTACAAGTACCGAGAATTGCACCACTGAAAAGCAACTTTTGAAAGACAAAGTTTTGGAGCATATTAAAGTAAGGTTTTTGCTGATGAAAAGCACAATTTTTCATTGTAAAAACGGCCATTATTTGACTCCAAATAGTTGGAAACGATTTAGGCACTTCATCAGCCCAAGGCGATAGTTCACAGACTTCAGTGTCAACTCTGTTTTTGTGGAGTGAACTTTCGCATAGATTTTCATTACTAATAATTTTGTACTCTATCTTCTGGCTTTATTCCCGCTTCAAGTGAGGTCGCTGGTGCAGATCGCATTCCTCCACATCACTCTCTCAGCAGCATCCTCTTCTTTGGCTTCTACTACTTCCATATTTTCTACCACACAGTCTCTCCATCTTCTAATCTCATACTCTGGCGTAGCTTATTGTTTGTACTGTAGATGTCATTGCATCTTTTTTTTTTTCAGGAATTAATCAACATTGATGGGAAACAGACTGCTCTGTTAGTGACCACCGTGTTGCAAGGATCCATACAAACAATAGCTGCTAAGTTACAGGTTGGTTGGCCGATTCTGGATGGCGAGGATTGGCATAATGTTTTTCATTGTAGAGGTTGGGTATAGTTCAGATAGACGATAGTAGTAACCCTGGAAATTCTTTGATTTGTTTTTACGTCATAACCTTCTTGTTAAGCACAAAATGTGTTGACTGAGTGCTAAGGTTACCACAAATACTGCTCGACTTAAGTTTATGGCTTGTTTTTCGATTATTGCAAACAATTTTGTTCCTGAATTGATACATTCAGGGACGACCACTTAAACAGTGTATTGAGAATAAACTTTACAACTCAATTACGGTATCTGGAGAAATAAGTCTAGTCTTTTTAGGCAAGTCCAGAACAGTCCGCTTCGATATCTCAGTTGGTTACGCGCCTGTCGTTTTGATCGAAGAAGCTTCAAGATCAAGCGGCACTTGTTCGACTCTCCGAGTGTGCGCTTGAGCAACGCTCTCCATTCAGCGGAACAGTAGGTGGAATAATTCATAGGCAACATCCGGAAACTTCACTGAGTTAATCTCGGTGACCGGTCCTGCGTCAGTGGTTCAAAGCCGCTATGAGGATTGGGAACTACCATGATTAAGGTCCCAAAGAAGATTTCCCAGTCCAAGGATAAAGATTCCGACAAGCAACCAGTTTAATCGACTCCACTGTGGCTCAATCTTTCCTAGAGTGGTACTTTAGTTATAAATTAATAAATTAGTTATCAAAACTATTCACGAAATATTAGGACCAACCATTCGTCCTCTACAACTTCCTCCGCGGGCTCTTCCAGTTCGACAAGCCTGATGCTGACGACATCATTGTGGATTCTTATTTCGGTGAGATGCTTGTTCCGATTGGTTCCATCGTGTGTGAAGTACCACCCCCCCTGTCACCAGTTTGTGGCTTCTCTTAGAAATGCATTGCATATTGAAATTGAATGTCAGGAATACATTTTCAGTACATTGTACGTTGGACAGTTTGGCCGTGTTTTTAGTTCGTATTACCCTTTTGTGCAACATCAAAAGTGTATTAGTTCCGTCGCGGCAAAAATCCGCTGTAATCTAATTTTGTTACGTTTTGGTTAAAAGAAGGCTTTGTTGGATGTTCATAAGTTATTCACAAAAGCGTAATTGAGCTGTTGCGTCACCAATTGATATTAAAAAACACCTCCCCTCAAAACACCGAATATGCATAATCTTCGCATTAGACCTGAAGAAAATGGAAGATTACAGAAAAATAACTGGTGTAAAATATTCTGATCATCAATAATAATAGAAGGATTTTTTAAATTTCAGCTAATTTTTCTGTGTGTTACTGCCAAAATAACTGACAAAACCTTTCGACTGAAATCTGTTGCGTTACTTGCATATATTACCGATATATAACTGTCATGCAAGATTTGCATAATTTGAAGATGGCAAAGCTTGTCTTTTTCACGTTATGATCATCGGTTTTTATTCGCCGCCAGATGACAACCAAGAATCAACTCCACCTCAACCGAGCGACTCCGACACATGCGAGCTCTACCTGTCACTCATGTGCCAGTTCAACCGTAGCGAGGTCTTGACCTTTATACAGGATTGTGACGCAATGCGGCGACACAGAGCGTTAGAGGTGCCTTGCACTATCTCTTAATGTGTTTACATCAGATAAAGAATCTTTTGTATGTGGAAAGTTCCACAAAGAAATGATTTGTGACGTGAACGATGACAGCATGTTTTCACGTTGAAACATTTTACTTTACACTGTTTGTAGTTCAGTTTTCACTCCTGTTTGATTAGTAAAAGTGGAAACACTGTGTTTCTCAGGTTGATGAGCTACCCCACAGAGAACAAACGGTTTTATTTCTTCACAATAGCATGCTGACGTCTGGGTGTTGTCTGATGTTAATGCATCATCAACAATTTCTTATGTGGACGGTTAATGACATTTTTAATGATGTAATGTGGATGGCACGGTGACCCCGCGATGAAGTCACCATGACGCCAATCATCATTGCGTACGTTGCAGATCGTTCGTCGCTATCGCGTTGATGACGCAACAGCGCATCTTCTAGAAGAGAGCGGTGACGTCATAGCCGCCTTCGACATCCTCCTGAACGTGGCAAGGAACAAGTTGAAGATGTTGGAATCGTTTCCAGGTTAGTGTCTTGCAGTTCTTGCTTTTGCTTTATCCATTGAGCGTATCTTACCTTACACTGACTGAGTGGCTGTGACACAAAAGTTGTCCAACATATCTTTGAAACAAGAAAACACAAGCTACACAATGAATTTAATTGTGGCTCGAATGTAGGGCATAGGCCTATTTTAAATTTAAAGTACCTTCATTGTATATTGTAAGGTACGGTAGCTTTTTAAATCAAATTGAGTTCTTGCTCGTCTTGTTCTCCTGTTGCATCCGAGAAGATGAATGATAAGATTCGAAGGTTTCAGTTGGGGTTTGTTCCTAGACAGCAAATCAGTTGCTTCTTACGTTGATCCAACATCAATAGACATTGAATCAGTGTAAAAACAACTGATTTGTTGTTTGGGTTGTGTTCTGGACGATGCTTCTTCGTATTAAGTTAGTGTACATTAGTTTGAGTGCCGCTTGGAACGTCACACGCAATGCCTACAGAGGGCACCGAACACCAGTCGATGCTAGTCAGGGTTAAACTCGTCGCCATTACCTCGCAGTGTAAAAATTATTGTTAACAATTTAGTTTGTCATTGTTATGTTTGAAATCTTCCATATTATGTTTAGCTCCATTTCGGTCTCATTTACTTCACACCATAGCCGTGTAAATGATTCGTGTGAAGTCAAACATTCCCTTCATTTAAACATTTTAACGAAATCCATTCTTAGACGATTTGCACGAGGTTGAAGCGGAACTGACGTCATCAGTTGATGACGTGATTAGACTTTGCCAACGAAGCTCTAACAAGCTCTTGGAAAGCCAGCGAGAGGTAAGTTATTAAATAACTCCATAATTCCATCGTTAAAAGTCATGAACACAAAGTACTCACCAGTTAAAATATCAAATTAATATTTTTTGTTTATTTAAAGCAACTTTGACGTAACCACTACTACCAGTATACTGTTTTCATGCTCGCAAATATATATTAGCTTTTCATAATTAATCGTTTTTGTTGGGGGGGGGGGCGGTAAAATTTTGCCAGTTTATAAAGGGGGCGTTGGGCCAAAAAAAGTTGAGAAACACTGCTTTACGTCACAGGAATGAATAAAAGAATAAAAGTGTTCTTTGTGTTCTATCTTACAATCTTTTTTCGAATTATTCCCTCTCCACTCCGAACCAGCACAAGAGTTTCGCTACCTTTCATCGCGTTGACTACGCAGCAACACGCGAAAGGCTGAGTAGCCAAAGTTTGGTCTTTTGACTTGTGAAAGCCCAAGTACAATAGATTTTTTGATAACTTTTGCACTCTTGTAATGGAACTAGGTAAAGCAGCCATGAGATGTCGAAGATCGAAACCAGGTTTCGTCAGTCAGCACGACTGATGTTATCAACTGATTGATGAAACGTCAGAAACGAGGCTATTTACCATTTTCATCATCTTGTAGTAGTCGCCAGAATAATGTAAATATCGAAAGATGTCCTCTGATCCAACTCGTTCTATGAAGTGTTTCTGTGGTCACAAAATATTTCGTTTTAATGAACAAAAATAAGAGTTTTCGTGCTCATTTCGTATTGTTTTCTGTCTAGAAAATCTGGTTCTCGCTGCTTGACGCGGTGCTGAAGCCGCAGCACGATCCTTCCATCGCGGACGAAGGAATAGCCAAGCGACTTACACGTCACGTGCTTACGTCAATGATAGGTCACATGACCCTGCCAGCTGTTTTGCAGAAGATCATCCAGGTAAGGTTTTCACAGTTGCACACACTTGTCGAATATTTGTTGGATTTATACCAGCAGTGACGTTTTCAGTTGCTTCAATGTTTCAAAACGATAATATGGTGTTTTTGAATTATAGTTTTCTCTACTCATTTATTCGAAGAATTTTGATCCAGTACGCAGTACAGTGGTAGACGAACTAACTTGTACGATTTTGGTTCCAGCTTGGTAGTTAAAGTTATTAAAGTTGTTTTGCCCCTTTTCAAATATTGAACCAAACCTGAGTTTTTAACACTAACCAGCGGTGTTGGCTGACTTTTTGCAGTGTCATGTTTCTACCACTGTTTATTTTAATTTTACCCAATCAGTTTGCAGCATTGCGTCAAAGCAGGATTATTTTAAACAGGATCCAGCTTTCAAAAGCGGTAATTTCGGCGAGATTAAAGATTTATTGCTTGGTATGTTGGAAACCTACCAGTACGAAAGGACCCTCCTTGATACGACTTTGAGTCTATTAGCGAGGTATAATATGTTTCATGTTGATAGTTAACAACGACTTTTCAACTTAAAGCCTCTCATAAAATCACTCCAGAAAATTGTTTCTTATATCCTCCACTTGCCTGTCAGTACTTTCACACCCATGATATATCTTCTTCTTTGTCATTTTTTTTGTTCCTCATTGATATAGCAGCCCCCGCTCTTGTCTACTTCTCAACAGAGCACCGTGTACCCGTCTGGTTCCTGTCGTCTTTGAATTGTCGGCTTTGAATTGTCGTGATACCGACGACGACCTCATTAATCTACATTCAATAACTTTTCGTCAATGTAATCGCCATGTCTTATTTTTACCTGTCTTATGCCTTACCTTATGCTAACCTTGTTTTCTTTCCTTCTAAATCTTTTTACTCGCACATAATTTTGAAATGAAATTGTACTTCATCATTTCAGTGGCAGTTTCAAACAAATGTAAAATTATTCATAACTTGGAAGATTTATTCCAGATGTGTTCAAGAAAACAAACCTCATTTTTTCACTAACAACAATTTCAAAATTTTATGTTCCAGGGACCGTCACAAATCATTGGTCAGTTTACGTCATAACATCACTCGCAGTGTTGCCCCGCGTTCACAACTCTGCTCTTTATGTCGCCGATCCATCGTCAAGTCTTCAAACGATAACTCCAAGCTGATAGTCTTCAGGTTGGTTTGTACTTCATAAGATTTGAGGTTGACTGTCATTATCATCATCATCAACAACCAATTTTGATCATACAGTTCATGGATTAATCCTCATGTTAAGGGTGTGACCTGTCTGTCTGTCGAGGGCGAAGTCTTCCTCTCTACACCTCACGGTCTGTTGGGTTGACAGTCCATGTTTAGGACTAAAAGGTCACGCTTAACAAGTTCTTCCCAAGAAAGTTTTGGTCTACCTTGACCCCGCTGTGCTGCGATGTTGACACATATAACCTGAGAGATCCAGCTAGTGCTGCGCTCAACATGCCCAAGCTCATTCTGTCCAATTGGAGGGCATCACCATCGTCTTTTATTTTAAGCCTGGAGAATCTGTGGGAACCTTTATCCTCGAATAAGAAAGCTTCGTAAGAAGGTTATTTTTGGCAGTTTCGCATACTTGTAGAGATTTTAAACATTAACGCAGGCCTGTTCAGTGTTCACTAAGATTGACAGTGTGGTGTTTTTGTTGTTAAAGTGTTTCCAGTACGTTATTCTATCCTGTCGGTACTGCTGAAGGAGAGTTGTCTTCTGCTTGCGTTGCTCAAGCGCAAAGGACAAGATACCTCGCATACCAGAGTAGCTTTGCATGCCTCAATTATCAAACCCAACATTTGTATTTTCTTCTGAAACTTCAACTCCGCTAAACCAGCCACTGCTTCATAACATTCTTCATTCCTGCTCTGCTGTTACTGCATCATGTTGTTGCAATAATTTATTATTTTGTACGATTAAATTTTGTATTTTGAAAATCACCAATTATGGAGACTTTTTATTGACTCTATTTTGCACCCAACTAGTGTAAAATAAATTATTACTATTATCATTGACAAATCTTTCTCCCTGCACCAGCTCTGGGACTGTATACCACCAGGCCTGCATGCAAGTCGAGTTAAGTGCTGGTTCGAATCCCCGCTTCGACAAGGACAGAAGAAGTTATGAAACTTATATGCGTCGATCCGAGTACCAGGAAGGACTACTGGCAGCCATGCACATGAAGCCTGATGTTACGGTGGTGAGTAGCTCATTGGTTTACAGCATTATCATCATCCAAAATCGCTTTTGTCCCGACTAGTTGGAGTAGCCGATTTTTTCCTTGCAGCGATTGTCTGTACTCCCATTCTCCTCTCATTCTTTTAATCACGTCTTCTTCCTTTAGTCCAATCTTGTCTGCCTTGTTCTTCACCTGTTCATTCATTTTTCTTTTTGAGCTTTCCCGTTTCCCCTTGTAATTTGATATTTAAAAATGTAATATTTTGCGCGTTGTTTTTTTTTGTTTGTTGCTGCTGTTTTTGGTTGTTGCTTGTTTCGAACGTGCTAGGGAAGGACACAACTAAACAAACGTGAAAGTATTTTTTCTCGAATGTTATTAATGTTAGAAATGAAAACTCACTGCATGAAACCAAAACAAAAAGTTGGTTGTTGTCTCGATGTTTTGTTTTGTCATTCCAACTGAAGTTTAACGAAACAAACATTTGCTTTCTAGGAGGAGAAAGTTCGAGATCGCTCCCGCACCACCAGTTTACCGAAACCTTTCGATCCTAAGAACTTTACTTTAAAGACGAAGCATCCCCCAATGCAGTTCTGATGTCTTAACGTATTTTTCGTCGTTCCAACGTCTGGTCACGTTTGCTAGTCGGGGTTGTTTCCAGTGTCATCCCAGATTGCAAATCAGTCGGTTTTACGTCTGCAGACGTTGAATCAATGTAAAAAACGACTGGTTTGCTATCTGGAATGATGTACCAGCGCCGCAATACGTGTTGCGATGAATTAGGCAACACAATTCGAGGTCTTCAGTTCGATTCTAACCTGCATCAGCTGCTTTTCTTGAACAAGCATCATAAAGATACATAAAGAATAAAGATACGTTTCTCCACAAGAAAACACAAGTATTGGATTGAAAAGCTATTTGTTTTGAGATTTTGTTGCGTTTATGCGAAGTAACGCCTGGATGCTAAAGATATGAAAATTTCTTGAATTTGTATTTGCTCGAGGATTTTTTTTTTGATTTCCCTGAAATTATCTTTTTGTATGCGTTTGTCTTTGTTACATTGATCTGTAAGTCACTTTTCTAAGGATAGAAAAAGCTTCTGCAAATAGTAGTCCTTGTTTCATAAAGGTAATAGGCTATTAAAGCCTACATCCTTTTTTTGAGTGTTGAAGTGTTACATTTCTAAATTTTTGGTACATGCATAAGCCCATCGACTTTCTGCCAATGCATGAAGGACTGAAGGTAGTAGCTGTCGAAAGGAGACATGTGGCCAATTGCCATATATGCCGAAGTTTTTGAAAGGCTTAGCCTCAAGGCAAACACTTTTTTGGCGAATCACCTCTTTGCGCCAAGGGCTTCAATAAAGCTGCATATGTAATATGTATTGCATACGCAATGCATCTAGTATTTACTTCATGGAGAAAGCGTTTTTTTTTTGGTCAAAACAATGTGCTATTTTCCAGCCTGGTGTTTTGGGCGAGACATTGCCATGAGCAACGTTCAAAGTCGTATCTTGATAATATACTGCTTTCTAACATCAGTTTTGAATGCTTTGCTCTCATGGCAATCAATCGTAATGAATTTGGCTTCCTCTGATTCGAATGTTTAATTTATTGAAAATTGTTATTCATGAAAATGTTATTCGTAAACTTTTTGTTCTAATTTTAACTTTTCTCCACGCCATTTTATGCTTGGCACATAAATCATATATTTGTGCAATATTCGAATAGTGTCATATCTGTATTTCGAAATAAAGTGCTCCTCTCAGAGATATATTGCAGTAAATAAAGGTGAGTCTCGTACGTTAATCCAAGCACCGAGGGATGAGAAGATAAGGTTCTTCATTATACTGAGTCTTCGGCACTAACGAGTGTAGGGTGGCCAGTTCCTTTCTCTCGGCCGCCTTCAGCAACCAGCCGACGGCCACCCAATTTATTTCACTCTGAGCAGAGGTGAGCGGCATTTTTTAACAACCAGCTTAAGCAGAGAGTCGAACAGAGTTTGCATAGTTGGAAAGCGAGCGCCTTGTCCGCCGCGCCACCCCATCGCGAAGCGCAGTTCTATTTCGCAGAGATATTTAAAAAAAATCTAGTGGCATCACCAAATTATTTTCCTTTATACATTGGCTAGACTGCTGAAAGGAGAACTGCTAACAGCAAACGTTGAGAGTCGAACCAGCGTCTTCAATTCTTTTGTTTTCATCATCGAGGTGGCGAAACAATTGTTAATCACTGTCTTCCTCCTAAGCTGAAGTGAAGGTTGTAAAAGACCTATACCTCCTTCGAGGACGTCATGTGTTTTCCAAAGCTTGTTCGTGAATTAAAGATGCAAAATATACTGCTGCAACTGGCACTCTTCTTGGCGGAAGTTATGCATCTTAAGAGCAAGTTGCCTTTCACAAAAATCACATTTTCAGCTGATTTTATTGCTCTTATTGCAGCGTTTTTAGCTAGAGATGAAACCAAAGGTGAAATAGATTTGGCATATTTTGATCATGATCTGTTGAATTGGCCATTGACGAGAAATGTGTGGTGAATGGGGCCAATTTCAAGTCTTAAAAAATAAGCTGTTTTATTTCCGACGTTCAAGGCAAAAAATATACTTGCCATAACAGGGGTCTGCAATAAGGCAGAAGCGAAAAAAACGCGAATGTTAAAGCTTGTTTGAGACCAAAATGAGTTACTAAATAGCCTGCAAGGACTTGTTAATGTAGCAACACCTTGAGAAATTTAAAAAATGAAGGAAACATCAGAAACTGGTGTCTGAAAACATAAGCGAGATAAAAAAAAAATTTGCTAGTTTGCCTATTAGGGTGCGGTGAAAAATTAAAATTTTAGAATTTCAACAAAAAGTATGTCTTAAATGGTGGCCCTACACCTAAAAACATGTCTGATGGTGTTTTGGAGTTGTTGCACCCCTAACTGTCCGTGCAACCTTGAAAAGTTGTATGCGGGGGGGCCAAAATCATAAAAAATAGCATAACTCATGATCTATGTGTCGTAGAAAGTTAATTTTTGGCTCTATGGAATCAGAAACACCATGTTTTTATTTGTTCCAAGAGAACTTTTAGCTCTAAGAGCAATAGAATTTAAGTTATGCTCAAATATCTAAGTTTGAGACATATTGTGGGCAAAACTGTCACAAAATTGACAACAAGTTTAGACAAACCAATGACAAAATTTAAACAAGAAAAATTTTCATTTCTGTCATTTGTCAGTGCTTGACTGTTGAGCTTACACTTCAAATTTCGATAATGGAGCACTGGCTTATAGTATACTGGTACTGTAGCCTACAAAACAATGATGCAAAATTGTGTATGATGCGCTCAAATAACTTTGGGACAAGAAACTCTGTAGTTTGGGCTAATTACCGGTACTTAAGCTAAGCTCTTTAAATGTTGTCACTTGACTAATCAACGTGTGGGACATTAATCATAAGCAATACATTAGGCTACACAATCATAAGCAGTGCATCAGTCAACACAATACGATGTGTTGTCAAATTTATTTTCTAAGAGTGTTTGTCGACAGTAAATTGATGCTTAGTATGAAACTTTTTCATAAGTTTTCTTGATTTGATTCGCTGGCGTATCATGCCATCTCGTTTTTCAAAACCAGCTACTGCTCCAGCAGCTTCAGTAACAAGCTTGACATATCTCTCTACTCTTTGATTGTGACAGGGATGCTTTAAACTCAACGGTTTGTCATACAGCACGTTTAAATCAGCATCACTTAAGTCCTTGACAGCAGGTGGCTCTGTGATACTTTCGAGTGCCAAATCAGTAAGTTCATGATATGACTTTGCCTTGACATTAAGTTTTGGTAAAACAAATTTTCGAATTGCTTGGTTGGAATTATCAACATCTTCAACAATCACATCTTTTTCTTCTCGATGCCATCCAGAAGTAGAGCCATCTCGTAATGCTCGTATTTTATTTACACCCAATCTTCGAATATCATCATCCTCCTCACACAACATTGCAAGCAAGGTGTTTTCGTGGTGGCCAAAATAAGCATTTCTTTGAAGAGTTTTCAAGGCCTCATCTTTTACTTGCTGATTTTAAAATTTGATAACACGCTCGTCGTCGTCAACATTCTGAAGAAATTCTTGCTGTCATCAGAAATCTTGTTATTCAGTTTGATGTCAAACCAAGAAGAAAAATATATTTTCAAACAAAATTCAGCCAAAACTTTAAGGTTCTTGGATCTTCTACATCCAAGAGTTAACCACCGAGAGTGCACGATAGGTTCTACTTCCTGGTCACAGCGGTAAACCATAATCTCTTCGTGGGAAAATTGTAACATAAGATTCCCGAATCCGTTCGTCTGTATGTAATGACCGAAAAAGAAACACTCCTTTGAAACGTCTATTCAAAATTGTATTTCTGTAAAATTAGCCACCTGGCTGTCGAAAATTGAATGCAACGCCGTACACCACTAAAACTTGTCACTACAGAACAGATTACTTGGATAAAGACGGAATTTTTATCCAGCTAGCAAGCACTAAGCCAACAGTTAAATGTGCGACTAACTCTCAAGCAACCATTTCACGAATGACCAGAATAGATATCAATATCTCAAACTCACGTACGCAGTACTGTGACATAATAGTGAAAGACATTGTCACGCAATTCAAACAGGTGTTTAAAGGTGGTGATGCCATGTTTCATATTTAAACAGGTTTGACACAAGTCTTACGAACGATGGTGCAATTTTGGCTTATTTTTAGGAAAAATTCCATGACGTATGATTTTGACGTTTGATTAGGTGAATCATTGTCGGGAACACTTCCATAAATCTCAAATCCTCATCCACTTCTCCTAAAATGATGCACCAACAAATTCTATAAGCGTAGAATTGGTCTGAACTTAGATCATCAGTAACGTCATTTGGTATAAAGTCGGGAAAGTGGAATATGGAAGTGGCTGAAACTCTGCAATAAGCCATTCGGAAACTGAACTGCCAATTTCTTTTCCAATTGCACCTGAAAAGCTGTCAGGACTTTTTGTGCAACCATCTAGTAAGGAAAAAATCGTAATGGCAGTTCATTGCAATGAAGTAAACAAATTACCCATTGCAATGGGCGTTGAAGGTGTCTCTCCAGGTTTACAATACAGCCATTGATATTGCCAGTGTTCACAGCAGTTCCATCAGAACCAATAATTTTCAGTTTATGCCCCAGATCAGTTCCTGACAAGACATTATACAAATTTTCAGCAAGTGTTTCTCCTTTACTATTACTTGTTGTAAAGTGTGTCAAATAAACTAAGTCCTCTGGCTCACCCACAACAACAATATAGTGTTCTTCCAATTGTGTAGACATTGAAGTTTTTCCTGTTTGTTACTTTGTTCTTTTACCAAGGTTAGAGTTAAATCCTCTCTGCCATCAAAATAAATCGCATCAACCAGCTGAAAAAAGTTTTCTTCGTTTACTCTGATTTATGTTCTGAACTTTTCTCGTTCTCTTGGGCCTGAAATTCGATTTTTACACGTAACTTAAATTCTATTGCTCTTAGAGTTAGAAGTTCTCTTGGAACAAATAGAAACATGGTGTTTCTGATTCCATAGAGCCAAAAATTAACTTTCTACGACGCATGGATAATGAGTTATGCTATTTTTTATGATTTTGGCCCCCCCGCATACAACTTTCCAAGGTTGCACGGACAGTTAGGGGTGCAACAACTCCAAAACACCATCAGACATGTTTTTAGGTGTATGGCCACCATTTAAGACATACTTTTTGTTGAAATTCTAAAATTTTAATTTTTCACCGCACCCTATTGCCTATGATCAGCGTGGAGACCACAGCTCTTGATGAATTCTTCTGAGTTCCTCCAGAAGAGCAAGGTAGAAGAGTACAATTTAGTAAGGTAGTAAGGTACAATTTATTACACCCTGGGTAGAGGTGAGCGGTATATTCAACAACCAGCTGAAGCCGAATGTCGAACCAGGCTTGCATAATTGGAAAGCCGACGCCTTATTCGTTTCGCCATCTCACCGCGGCATACATCAAAATGAAATTACAGTAGAACATAAATTTGATTATACACTATAATTACAAACAGTAGTCTGGACTGAACAGTGAACAGCTCCAACTGAACAGGTGGCACAAGAATGATAATAATAATTCTGTGGTTTTATTTATTGTCCTTATACAACTGCTAAGGTCTTTCATTTTTAATTTTATATCAGGTTTACATACAATGTCATCACATTATTACCCGACTTATCCTCACTGCGTTATGCAAGAAAGAACACAATCGGTACCGTTTTTTAGGTCTTCGGTTTGACCCGACCTGGAATCGATCTCAGATCTATCAGCATTAAAGCCGAAAGCAAAACCACTCGGCTACTGAATTGGTTACAAGAATGATTACTGACAAATAACAGGGCGGGAAACAGGTCACATGAGGTGTAAGATGCAAGCACGTGACAACAATTAGAAGACACGCAAAAGGAAGAACGAGCCACAGGCAAATACTTGCCTGTTTAATTAAAAACGGATTATTACGCTTCATTCTCGGGGCTTCCAGAATCTTTGTCTGGAATTCCGATCTGCCTCGAGAGATGATTTTGAATTGCTCAATCGAAACATTGTTAGTGCAAGTTACACAAGAGGCGATGTGCTCTTTAATTGCCGTTTTAATTGTTAAATTTGTGTTTAGATGTTCCCCGGCTTTCGTCAACAAATGTCTGTTTGACATAGCCTGCCAATGTATTACCTATGTCTGGTTTGCGTCACGCAAACAACTAAACTTGTAGACGACATTCGAAGAAAGAGCAAAAGGGATAGGGGACTTCAGTTGAAAATATTGCTCCACTTTAGAGGTTTTATATACAGGAGTACAGGATGAATGTCACATAAAATTTTCTTTTTCATACGTTTATCCGGATATTTTGCAAAGTTTGTTGAATCTTTTCCCAGAAGAGCACACTAATAGGCTACATAATGATTGAAATCTACTTCTTCAGGCCTGTTTTTTGGTTTATCAGCCATAAAGAAGTTTAAAACTTAATTGAAAAAATAAGAAGGATATCCATATCTATTTAAAAATAAAAAATGTTTCTATTTGTTTTTTTTTGTTTTTTTGAAACAAGTGATCATCATAACACACCAAACGGGCATGCCATAACAGATACAAGACTAAACTAGATTTCCATTATCATAAAAGAGAAAAACAAGTTTGGAGACAATTTTAAAGTAAAATCATTTCACCCTTAATCAATATAGTCTGCAGTTAGTGGCATACACTGGGGGGACGCATTGGACCACACTCTTTTCCATTTTTGTTTGGACGACTAAATTTACTAATGGTTGGGCTGGTTTTTGGGTAGCAGTAGTAAAAAAAACTCCAAAATCTAACCAAGAACATATTAAAAGTTCAAGACCTGGCCTAGTACTCAACTCATCCGTGCGTAGCTTGAGGCAGTTTATTGATCGGTAAAGCATGCCAGAGTTGATAATGTTGTCAAGTATTTGCCAATTGGTTGGCCACATGAAATTGAATTTTATCTATGCAAGGTATCGAGAAAAAAATGAAAGATTGATAAAACTAATCTGAGAATGCAATTAGCCTACTGTAGGCCTATAATAAATATACTGATACATAATAATACAATAATAAATAAGAAAAGATACACCGGTAATTGACATGGAAATTCTACAAACAATTAAAACAAGAAATTTAAAATATTTTTGCCATAAGATTTGCAATAATTTTATTTTAAAGACAACTGCTGAAAGAAAAAACGATTGGAAAACAAAATAGGTGCAGACCACCCAGAATTTTCAGACAGAAAAATCTCACAACATAGAAACTTGGTGGTGTATTGCCTCCGACCCCCGAAGAGAGAAATGAACTTGATGATGATGATGATACTTAATAGATAAACAATAGTGCTGAAGATTGCACAAGTAAAAATGCAGTAGGCTAGTTTTGTATCATGTTAAGTCATAAACGTCAGCAAAGGCTATAGCTATCTCATTTTTAATGAATCTAAATCACTAAAAGTCGTACATTTTAAATTGATCATAAGTAATTTGTTTTGTTTCAGTAAAAAGTACAGAGCCCAAAAACCTTAACCAAGCGTTCCTAACAAAGTCTTGCTTTCAGATCACAACGACTGAGTTGGTTTTTGATGTGACGTCATTCGAAAGTAAATTCTCTTATCAGCTTTCTAGTTCATAGCTTTTGGCATTTTGTCTTGTGCAACATTTCAACAGTCACAGATAAGACAAATTGTTTGTTTCTTTATTTTAAGCAATTAACTAATTTATTGTTTAGATGAATTCTCGAGAGTAATGATTAAAAAAGCGCGCCGGAAGAGATGAGAGTTTGAAATAAATTGTTCCAGTCTTTCGACTTACAATTCAGTTGGAAAAAGTTACTGCATTTTGAAAAATGATTGGAATCGGCAACCACAATAAAGCTCTGCAAAAGTTTTTGGTAAGTACAAGTAGTTTTTTTTGCCAGTTAAACGACCCATTGATTGGTATTATTTGCAATGTTTTTACATCTTTATCTACAGTAGCCCGGAGCACTTAGCCTTTGTAGTTGGAGGGTATTAAAGAACTACATTTTTACGAATGCACTTTTTAAAATGTGAGAAATTCAAGTCTTTTACTTTAGTTCATGAGTTTTTTGATAACATTGTAGCCTATTCTTTGGTCGCAGAGGGTTAGGTAAACCAAATTCAAAAATACTTTTCAAATCTGTTCGGTTGCCTTCATTTTTTTTTATCTCGAACTGAACCTTCATTAAGAACAGTGATTCCGACAACTAATGTGCAACATAAATTTTCCAAGTGTGTCATTAAATGTCTATTCGTCAAAAGATGGCTACGGAGTTGTGGCCTGGTTTGTTACATTTTGCAGATTTTGATTATCGCTACTGCTAGAGTCTGATTGAATTTTTCTAAGTTTTTTTTTTACTTTTTGCTGACTCTTAATGGTATAAAAGCTTTTTGTTGCCTTGGAAAATGGAGAAGCAGTAGAAAATGAGAAAAACGCTCAATCAGACTGCTTGTTTAAAAGCGGTTAGCAATCTGACTAAAATTTTCGAAATCAAATTGTCTGTTTTTCAACGCCCGATGATGTTAAAACCCATTGTGTCACCTGAGGAAGACAATAAAGAAGACTTTAAAATATAATTTTTAGAAAATTTTGTTCAGACAGTTATCAAAAGCTGGAAATTTCTGCTGAATGTAACAAATCAGGCCATATCTCTAGGCAGCCATGGTCAAAGGCATTTGCTTGCGCTTTTAGGTTGCTACTTACTTTAAGATAAATTCAACGGATTAATCTTGATCAGGAGTTCAGTTTATTTTTTATTTTATTTTTATTTTTTTGGCGAAAAAGAAAGACACAAAAAGCAAAAACAAAATAAACACAAATAATTCGCACAACAAGGATGGCAGCGAAAGACCAAAAGGTCACCAAAGTCAGCTGCCACCCAAACATTTAAACAATAGACCTAAAATTAAGAACATTAACACATATAGCACAATACCAGCACTTTACATAATACATTAACAATGGAATAACACAGGGCAACATAAAAAAACTGTGTAGAGAAATAAGCGGATGATACGTTTCAGGAGTGATCATTGTACAAATTCTTTAATAAATTCTTCAAACTGTAGCCTATAAATAAATGCTCCTACCAGGGTAGACAAGCTTAAACTTTTGTGAAGTAATCATAATTCCACAGTGAATAAAAGAGGACTGCAGAAAGGACCACCTAAGGAACACTGCTCTTTGGACAATATTAGTTCTTTCATTGTACTTTTAAAGATTATTTTTATTGCTTTTAATTTTGTATGATCATATTGATTTTATTTGCAGATATTGGATTTTCCTTTTCATGTCATTGATAGACGCAAAGTACATTGGAATAATGGAACTTTTGTTAAAACGATGGAATTGTTAAATTTGAAACCCAAAGGAACTGTATGTCACATAGTAAGTATGATTTTCCCACTAAGCACCTCGTTCAAGTCAATAACCAATTAAAAACAACATTAAAAACCATGCTTACACATTTTCCATATAACGTGTATCCGGCTTTACCGCTCAACTTTGGTCCGCAACTATGGCAAGCTTCAACCCCTGGATAAATTCAGGGGTTCTGTCTGCTTATTTTATCGGTGTCATCTGTTTCAAGTTGTCCGCGACTGTGCTCAGACGTCCGAGATGGCTGAAAGACATCCAAGGCTTTCTTTGGGCATCCGAAGCTTTCGCAAGGCGTCTGAGACGTTGTCCAGGTGTCCGAGAATGTTGAAGACGTCGGAGACTTTCGAAAGATGTCCGAGGCTTTCGAAAGACGTCCGAGACTTTTGTAAGATGTCCGAGGCTGTTACACGACGTCCGAGGCTGTCATGGACCGACGTCCGTGGCAGTCATAGACAGTCGTCCGAGACAGTTGTAGACAGATGTCTGAGATTGTTGAAAGATGTCTGAGATTGTATTAAGATGTCCTAGATTGTTGTAAGACGTTGGAGACTTTCTTAGACAGACATCTGCGACCGTTGTAAGGCGCCCGAGAACGTTATACGATGTCTGAGACTGTTGTAAGATGTCTGAGGCTTTTGTAGACAGAGGTCTGAGATGGTCTCAGACGGCGTTTGGGACGGTGCACCATCACTTAGTTAGCCTACTGCTAAATTGGCCAAGTCCTTTGTTTCCTCGTGACTCGAATTAAGCTGGTGACGCGCCTTCGAGTGCCGATCCTTACTCGAATTCAGTCCCTGGTCTCCATGGTCTTATTAGTGCAGAATTCAAAGCTGCGTGTAAAGCCGGTGCCTCAAGAAATACAAAAAGGCAATAACCCATCAACAAAGAGCTATACAATTTGCATGTTTGAATTTCAACTTTGCACGAGTGTATTTGAACGTGTGTTTCGATTCTACATGTCTGTATCGTGTTTGTATTTCTGTCTTACTAATATTGTTATTCAGGTTACTTCAGTGTTTTTACACCAGATGGTGAACAAACCTATCTTTACGTCACTTATACATATTATGTTTCCAAACTGTATAATTTTACATGGGATGTTTTTACGCTGGGTTTCTTTCAGTTGTTTTAAGTCACCTTATATCATGCATGGCTGGGTAGCAATGTAGCAGGAACACTACTGTGGCATGTTATTTGTCTTTCAAACACAGTTAAAAGCCTTTTCAGAGTCATTGTCAATGATGACGTTGAC
The DNA here is from genome assembly GCF_918807975.1 of Aplidium turbinatum. Taxonomy (NCBI): domain Eukaryota; kingdom Metazoa; phylum Chordata; class Ascidiacea; order Aplousobranchia; family Polyclinidae; genus Aplidium; species Aplidium turbinatum. The sequence goes on from NC_137472.1 coordinate 56,942,396, forward strand.
ACACTTTGTCTGAGAAGAGAAAAAAGGAAATATGGATTTGTGGCACAACAGTACATATTATCACATGACATGACATAACCTTTCAGTTTTGTAGCGTAATTGCCAGATACAGGTTCATATGGAAGAGTGACATAGCAGATACATTCATTGCTAAAATAATAGTCTTGGAAATAAAGTGATTGTGATATTTTAACTTCCTGCTAATTGGTCTTGTTTCGAATTTACAAGTGACGGGTTCTGATAAAGATACAGGTGAGCAACTGGCTATCAAAGACTACCTAATCAATCAACAATTAGCCTAACTAACTACATTAACCGACCAACAAAGATTGACTAACTACCTAACCGACAATCAAGGTCTAACGTACTACCTAACCGACCATCTAGTTTTAACTAACTACCGTACCTAACTAACCATCAAGGTCTAACTAACTGCCTAACAAATCATCAAGGTCTAACTAACTGCCTAACCAACCATCAAGGTCTAACTTACTACCTAACCGACCATCAAGGTCTAACTAACTACCTAACTGACTATCAAGGTCTTACTAACCGCCTAACTGACCATCAAGGTCTAGCTTGCTGCTTAACCGACAATCAAGGTCTAACTAACCACCTAACTGACCATCAAGGTCTAACTTACTACCTAACCGACCATCAAGGTCTAACTTACTACCTAACCGACCATCAAGGTTTAACTTACTACCTAACTGGCCATCAAGGTCTAACTAACTACCTAACTGACCATCAAGGTCTAACTTACTACCTAACTGACCATCAAGGTCTAACTTACTACCTAACTGACCATCAAGGTCTAACTAACTGCCTAACTGACCATCATGGTCTAACTAACTGCCTAACCGACAATCAAGGTCTACCTTGCTTCCTAACCGACCATCAAGGTCTAACTTGCTGCCTAACCGACCATCAAGGTCTAACTTGCTGCCTAACCGACCATCAAGGTCTAACTAACTGCCTAACTGACCATCAAGGTCTAACATCTTAGCGTTAAAGTCGTGATTGAGATGTATCACCGACCATCAAGGTCTAACCAACTGCCTAACCGACCATCCAAGTTTAACTTACGACCTAACTGACCATCAAAGTCTAAGTGACTTCTTAACCGACCATCAAAGTCTAACTAACTACCTTACCGACCATCAAGGTCTAACTAACTGCCTAACCGACCATCCAAGTTTAACTTACGACCTAACCGATCATCAAAGTCTAAGTGACTTCTTAACCGATCATCAAAATCTAAGTGACTTCTTAACCGACCATCAAGGTCTAACTAACTACCTTACCGACCATCAAGGTCTAACTAACTGCCTAACCGACCATCCAGGTCTGACTAACTGCCTAACCGACCAACTAATAGCCTAACATCTTAGCATTAAAGTCGTACCTAATTGAGATGTATCATCGACCATCAAAATCTAACTAACTACCAAACTGACCAACTAACTGCCTAACACTTTAATACCTGATTAAGATTTTTCACCAGTCTCTTAAAACTTAAAACAATGAAAAAAAAACTTGTGACTTTCTGGGCAACACTTAATCTTGCGGGATTCATGTCATCTACCTCCACGTGGTGAATCCTGGTAACTGGAACTTTTTCAGGCTAATGATGACAACCAGAAGCAAAAGCTGCAGGTCACAGACAAAGAAGTCTGATATGCGTGACACCTCCTCTGAGCATGTTCCCTTGTTAAGGTAGGTAGGCTATATTCTAACACCGTAAGGGAAGCCATCACCGGATGGGGAGGCGAGAGAGGTATTCACTAATCAGCCCCGATTAACCGAAATCGTATAACAAGTTGCAGCCGACTATAGCAAAAGTACTTAGCTTAAACTAATTCCTGGATTCATTTTCAAATGTACCGTAGTTTGAATAGGATGAAATCGTTTGCTGTATGCTCTTTTACTGCAATAAACATTTACCATACCGTTCTTTATTGATGACATTGTGCTTTCCTCCACGAACTGAATTGAAGTCACGTTGTCGGCGTGTGGGGGCTTGCGAGCATTGCTTCCTGTCAGGCGCGGCCAACACAGGGTTACCCATGTTGGAACGGCTGCGGAGGAGATGTCAGACTAAGAACGATCTAAACCGACGCCATGAATATACAACCAAAACAACTTTATGCTATATTGCCAACATGCGTGGAGCTGTGGTGGGCTTATGTATCGCAATGACAGTTGTCGTTTGAGCAGAAATGAAACCATGTGATGTCGTATGCATTTTCAATAAGTTGTTTGTGAAATCTAAGTATAAAAATTGCAGCGACGGTTATTTTTTGGTTGTGATCTAAGGTTGGATAGAACTGACTAGGCTACTGGTTACTTTCAGCTTAGGCTACTCTAGTTTTCGTTATCCACCGTCAGGAGTAGGTTCGTGGGATACGCGGCGGCACCAAAAAAGCTGCTAATCATTTCGTAAGCAAGCTTTGCATCATGAAACCAGCTTACTTTCCCACGCAATCAAACTCTTGTTGGAATAGTAGGCTACGGTAGGCCTACTCCAAATTAGGTCAGATCTGAAGTCGGTCAGAATTATTTGAGATATAGCTTCTTCGACATTTCAGTGATGCTTGATGTGCTAAGTGTTGCTAATATGCTCAATTGACTTTAAAATTACGAGAAGAGCAGTAGGTTAATTGCCAAAGAAATCGGCGTCAGAGCTTCATTTCGAGAATTGCTTTATTAGTCGATGATAGCCTATAAACTACTTGATTGACCTTTGCAAGTCTGAGAAAATGCGATTAGTCGAATTTGAGATTGCAAACACATTTCTGTTGCCAAAACGAAGTTAGGCTAAAGCCACCGCATTCAATAATTTTATTTGTCATGTCTAGGAAAGGCAGTTAGTCTGTTGGTCTGGAAACCTAAAAAAAAATCACGTTACAAAAATAGATGCAAAGTCGTGCATTGACCCAAAATGACACTAAGTATAACTAATCTTTACGTAACCGGTGATATTTCCTTGTCTGAATACCGGGTCGCATAGCAAGCCTAGTCGGTTGCATTTCCATATGACTTATCGCGAAAGGCTGGCAAAGCCACTTTGTTACCGTATGCGGGTATCACGCCAGAGAGTAGGAATTCTGATTCCGGTATCACATTTTTCACGACATTTAAATAATGAGAACCAAAACATTTGAAACAGAGCGTAAAATCATTTACAAGTCTTCGTTTGCGAATATCAAACAAATTTTATTTCAGAAAATCCATGTGGTTCATAGTGGTTTGTAAACAATAAAATTTTAATAGACATCACTTTTGCTTTTCAAAAGCATATCCCTTCCTATCCTTACTGGCTACGCAAGGGGGCCAAATGAAAACCCACTTTTTTGTCGAGTGTTGAGAGCCTTAGTTCGGCGTTAAAAAGGGTATCCGTTGGACGCTGCTCAGGAACATGTGGCTGTGTGTTTGGCAAGACGCTTAAAGGAATGTCTGAAGGTAGACACGAAGATTGGCTTCCTTGCCTTTCCGTTCACTTAAGCTAATTCAAATTTTCAACTAAGCTACTGCTGGGCGTAAGCCTGGATACGACAACAGCAACATTTCTTGTAAGCATGCCCATTACTATTGATCGTCATATAAAACACAATTTTATTCAATATAGTTTGCAAATGTTTATTATTAAGAGCATGCTATTTTCTGCTTAGTAATAAAGCAGGTGTAATAGCAATAAAATAAAAACGTGTTAAAAGTATTGTGCTTGGCAAGTTTCAAATAAATAATTAAAAGCAATATTTATTGAGCATTTGTAAGCTACGTTCCAACCACAATCAGTTGTTTTAGGGCCTAACTTAACTCGAAATGATGCTTTAGCCAACATTTGACAGATACAAAATACAGCTTGACATGTATACGCTGTACATGCTCAGATTATACAGCAAGCTATATGTTAATTCCACAAGTTTGTATTTTACGATAAATTTTTACAGGAAATCATTTCCTTCATGTTTCGCAATAATAATTACTCAATAAGAGACAACGCGTTTCTATTGACACTCGAAAGAATGGCAAGGTTAGCCTACATGGTAACTCTGGTGACTTGTAGGCTATTATACACCTATAGCTATAGTACAACTATAACGAGTACAACTACAGCATAAACAAGCGTGCATTAACGATCAAAGTTGCTCGCATAGGTTTGGGTAAAGCAGAGATAAAATTTGACATGGTTAAAAGTGCAAAGAATAAATAAATTTAATCTACGAAAGGTAAAAAAAAGGTTCTTTAGCTTCTTTCTTGTATCTTGTAATATTTGAGCCCTGCAATAAAAAGACAGTTATCAAATATCGACTAATGTTTATTACAACATCCGCTCGATTGCTCGTTCGGTTAACCGAACAATCGTAAGTAAAAAAGGACGCAAGACCACGAAACGACGATTCAACTATTTGAGTGTGCGCTTGAGAAACTCACTAGGACAGCTCTAGTGTCGTACGCAGGAGGGGGAGAAGTTCTGCCCTAATTTCAAAGAAATGATTCTGTAATTTAACTAAGTAGAGTACGGGTACGGCATTTGATATGTTTTGGATAGCACTGCCAAAGCAATTAACGATGTTGCCATAGACTAAGCAAATACTAAATCCATGGCTCAATAACCCCTTTCTCTGCGTACGCCACTTGATAGCTTTACGTTCAACAGCAACTCAACAAGAGGAAAACCAATCTGTAAATTTAGACTACCGGTACTAGGTCAGTATTAGTGGTTCAAAGCTTCTGAAAGTATGTGAAACTGTCAGGGTAAAGCTTCCTGAGAAGCTTCCTCAGTCCGGGAATAAAGAATTTCACAATCAATTAAATAATTCGATCATCTATTAAGTTCCACCGAACATTCATCTATAACAATACCGGTAGGCTACAATATTAAGCAATTTTTGTTTTTTAAACGTTATTTTGTTTGGAATAGCTTTCAAACATTATTTTTACATGGCAAAAATATTTCTTATATTTCGTATGAAACATAAGTTCCTTCTTACCAGCAAGAGCCCCTTGGAATCCAGCATTGTAATCTGTGGCTACCTCGTTGAAGACATAATCGGTTCTGTCGTCAGTAAAGCTTCCATCTTTGTTCGGGCCGGCTATTAGAGCCCCGTATAGAGTCTTGGGGTTTTTTCTTGGGTTGTGGAAACCGTCATTACCCCAAGAGCATCCACTAGGTGGACTACGGCAAGAACTACAACAACAAAATAATGTTTTAAAATCGTTATATTAACGTAAATGAGAACAGTATCTTGTGAATCTTCGGTATTGTGAAGACCTTTTCAAAGTTTTCACATGGAAACTTGGTTTTGATCACACAATACAATTTCTAAAGTTATTCTATAGATAGTTGCCACCCTTATTCCTTCGTTGTATGCATCAACAAATGCAGCTGAACAGTTATCGTTCTTCCGCTAACCTACTCACCCGTCTTGCTACAAATGTTCAGTTCTTGATGGCCATACACAGAAATGCAATTGCAGCCAACACAAAGTTACTGCAATTCTTGCAACTAAGATTTTTACTAAATAGCCTACGTCTGAACTGCATAACGTTTCATGCGCTACAATAGAACCTTATGTTATAGGCTACCTTGATCTATGATGCGGTTTGGTGGGTGGGTTTTTCCCATAACCCACAACATAGCTTCTTCCTGATCCACCCAGCATGTAATGAATTTGGGACTTGGCGTAGTTGATGTAGGATCTTTTATTTGGCATTCCTCTTACTTTAGCAGCAGCAAGGGAAAGGAAAGCTCCATTGGCTGAAGAAGATACGATGTGATCAATGAATGAAAACGGTATGAATCAGTGTTTTCAATTAAAATGTAAAAGGTGTTTCTAAAAAAAAAAAACTTCGACTTTATTTAGAATTTTTCAATCACAAAACCAAAAAAATTAACAAAATGTAGGCCTACGCAATTAAATTAATGTTTTAAAAGCAATTGTGTTTATATTCAACTGGTATTAAACAATGTCTCATTTTTGGCGACTATACTATGATTGCTTAGCAAAAGTTCAATTAAGAACAAGGGAAGCAGTTAACTCGATGACTGACACAGTCTTTCGCTGCTTCCTGTCTGTTGTGGAATCTATATTCTTTTGGTGCTATTTTATTCGTATTGTTTATAAGTAACTGTACCGTATTATTCTTGCATAAGACGAAATAAAAGTTTTCCCTTTATTAGAATTGATAAGGAACTGTAACCTATACTCAGTTGATATTTTCTTTGCGAAGATTTTACATCTTTTGTACATACCTGCATATCTGTTTGATCCCCACTGGTCAAGCCAGGTCAGTCCTTTCGGTGTCTTCCTGGCTCTCTGTAGGAATCTTTGGTAATCCACCACATGATCTCGGTATTGTTTCTCTCCAGTCACGCTTGCCATCAGCACCTAGACCGTATCAAAAATGTTAGGCTTTACTAACATTTATTTCACTGAAAAACGTCACACTGGTAGAAGGGAGACGAAGAACAAAGTTTCCCAGGTAAAGTTTGGAATACTTATAACTTAGAAGTTGCCAGCTTTTTGCAGTGAAACAATCACATCAAGGAGGGTCTGTGCCTCAAATTAAGACACTTTTAAAAAACGTACTAAATTACAGTACATCTAAACATACGTTGTGATTTCTTCAAATTTTACGGGCTTCTAAAATCATCCCAGGACCTGCTAAACCCTTCCTTTAACGCTAATGATCGCATCTTTATTTACCTGCACCCCGGCACGCTTATCATCCCATGAGAAGACTTTTGGTGTATATCCCATTCCGTATTGTCCGTATTTTCTTTTGGCGCCTTCCAAATAGCTTCTTTGACCAGTAGCTCTATAAAGCCAAAGCGCTCCCCAAACCAGCTCATCATTGAAGCCGCTGTATGATCGATAGTAATCCGTCACGTCTGTGATCGATTTGTGGTACGTTTTTCTACACGAAGAAAAACAATGGGTTAAAATGTGACTAAAAAGCTTTTATTGGTCACAAAGGATGGGCCAGGATATTCGCTGGAAGGTGATCATGCCTTTCCAAAAAAAATTAAGCTCAAAGATATAAAATGCTCATTTTCTTTAAAATTAAAACGTGAAAAACAGAAAATGTTTATCAAACAGGTTAGTTGCATAGCCGAGTGGTGACAGCACTGGTTTGACACTCAAAAGGTCACTGGTTCGACTTCACTCAAAAGCATGCGGCTGTATCTTTGGCAGGACACTTGAAGGCATGTCTGAAGGTAGCACGAAGATTGGCTTATTGCCTTTCCATCCGCTTAATCCGACTCTTCAACCACCGGGTGTAAGCCTGGATATGACGATAAAACAAACAAAAAAGCAAACTTACCTGTATTTATCAGCAAAGTCATAAAGATCACGTGCATGGCTAACTAAACGATCCGCATATCGTGACTTCGATTCCCTGAAAAGCACAGCGCAAGCTGCCATGGCTGCAGCTGTTTCAGCGGCTACTTCTGTACCAGGATTTCGTTTGTCTATCTTGTAACTGGGCCTCTCCATGGTCATTTCTTCAGGGCGGCCCCAGTATCCATGATCGGCCGCGCCGTTACCGACCTAGAAAAGAGCAATACACGTGACTGTTAAAATCGTCTTTTTTATTTTTACTGTTTTGCTACTGATTTTAGGCCTTATGTGTTACGATTGGTAGTGGTTCTACACCACTGTGGTGGTGCCAAGTAATCGAAATAAACGAAACTGAATTGTAAGCAGCCTAACAACTTTAGTTTCTTCTTAAACCTAAGGAAACGTAAAGAACAATTTGATACAAATGAAAAGATATTTTTTGCAAGGGCGTAGTCAGGGAGAACGAAAAGGGCAACTGTCCCCCCCTTCCGAAAATTTGTGTTGGCTATGCCCCTGAATTTGGTTATATCTTTGATTCAAGTCGACAAAAGAGAGCTATTAGAAGTTACTCCTACTCTCCAATAAAAATAAGTAGGCCTATTCACAGTTTTGTTGCGTACCTGTCCATACAACACGTATTTTGAAGGGTGGGCTTTGATAAAATAGTCGGTGACCCATTTAAGAGAGTCGAGTACATTGTCGTATTCACCAGCATCTATGTAAGCGTCTTTGAACTCAATCGCTCCCCAAGCTAAGGTCGTAACTGACCAAGCCATTGGTAGGCCGAATTTGACGAAATCCCCAGCTGAAACAGAAGTGTGCTTTCTGATGTAATAGTATTGTAAAGAAAATAAATAAATAAATAATTACGCGTCCTAATTTCTTCTACTGCCCAAAAAAAAATGTTTTTCAAAAATTAATCAAATAAACGAAAAAGAAGATTATTTTGCCTTTTGTTGTTCTGAACTATATTTTTAATCATCATTTTAATCATATTCACTTACCATCATACCATCCTCCAGTAAGATCAATTCCAACATCACATCCATCCCGGAGACCAGAATCACCTCTCCAGGGGATGCGGTTATTTGCAGGCAATTTTCCTGATCTCTGTGCTTCGTAGAAGAGGATGGACATGGAAATGACTTCGTTATAATCATAGGGGCGTCTCTCTGGAAAAACGTTCACAGTCAATAAATTTCTTGCTTGTTGCACTTAACTTTTCACAATGAAAGAAAATTTTTATCAATCTGTGTATTGAAAATTGAATGAGGCTGTTCACCAGGCATTTAGTTAAATAACATTAAACAATAAATACTATCACTACTACAAAAAGTGTTCAATGCCAAGCAGAGCGAATTACATCAAATATAGTTATGACTCTCTAAAACCTCTATAGCCTGTTTCACCCTAAAAGGAGGATCATCAGAAGGTCCTTATTCAAATAGAATCATGTTAAATAACATGATATACTGTACGTTATTCTGGTGCAAACTAGCCTGAAATATCACAAGATTTAACCTGAGTATTGTTAAACATTATTTTAAGGCAAACTCTATTTAAAACATTTTAGTTGGCTTCATGTTTCAGAGTCATTTCAAAAAATATAGTAAAATTTTCAGCAAAAGTGCTATTACAATGTTTGTCATAATATGCCTCAGATGGTTTTTATAGTAAACTACAGGGCTAAATATGGGAAATGTAACTTTCTTACCGCTTGGCGGAGAGCGTCTAAAATTCACTCTAGTTTGTCCAGATGGTCTTGCTAATCGCCCTCGTGGGCCAGAACACCTTGCTCTGCTCGATGGTCTGTAAAAGATATAGTTTAAAAAAAGAACTCAAGATTGTACTGTATATAAACAGAAAAGTAAAGCAAAGACTTTCCATTCATCGACACTTTAAAACGTTATAGCTTCACCCTTCTAAGTTACGAAGATGGCGACTTCATCTCTATCACGAAATGAATCAAACTAACGTTAATTTGCAGCTTAGCTTTTCATATGTCATAAATAGCTTTTCATATGTCATAAATAGCTTTTCATATGTCATAAATAGCTTTTCATATGTCATAAATAACTTTTCATATGTCATAAATAGCTTTTCATATGTCATAAATATGTAATTTTACAACTGACAAATAGTTACACTTCCGTGTATCTAAAACTACTGCACGCAGGTCCTTTCATAGAATGCAGTAGCTTGTTTATACTAGTGTAGTGTATACCGTATTTCAAATTGCAACTCTTTTCGTGCAATTACCTTCCAACAGAAGTTGGTCGTCTTGGTGGAGTTGGTCTTGGAGTTGGTCGTGGTCTGTTGTTACTGTTTGGGTTTTTGTTGTTGTTATTGTTGTTGTTGTTTGGATTTCTGTTGTTGTTGTTTGGATTTCTGTTGTTGTTGTTTGGGTTTCTGTTGTTATTTTTGTTGTTGCTTGGATTTCTGTTGTTGTTGTTGTTTGGATTTCTGTTGTTGTTTTTGTTGTTGTTTGGTTTTCTGTTGCTGTTGTTGTTGCTTGGATTTCTGTTGTTGTTGCGATTGTTGTTGTTGTTTTGGTTGACGTTTTTGTTGTTGTTATTGTTATTCCGTTTGTTGTTGATACTCTTGCGGTTGCTATTGTTGTTGTTGGTAGTTTCTCCGTTTCTTTCTCTTTCAGCTCTTTCTCTTTCCAGCTGCCTGATTCGTTCTCTCTCTTCCTCTTGCCTTCTCTGCTCTCGAGCAATTTCTTCTTCTCGACGTTGAAGGCGTTCCTCTTCGGTTAAAGTACTTTCAACGCTCTCACCATTGTTTCCAGAATTGCCTACGCAACAATAAAGGATCTTGTTTAATATTTGAAAATTTTAACATTAAGTTTACTGCTCTCGACTTATCTATTTTGTATCAAGATTACCAATTTTTGTCGTCTTAAAAATAAAATCAAAAAGGTAGGCAAATTTCTTGTCACAACGGCGTAGTATATCATCAATAATATTTTTTTATAGTTTTGAGTTAAGTAAAGACTTATTCATAAAATTTAAAAAAAAACTCCAGAAAACACTTCATTCTTCCTAAAATTGCTGTCTGGTCATTTAGAGTTCAAAGATGAAGTTTGCAAGTAGCAGATATGTAGCAATTACCGTTCGGTTCTGTTGGCCTGATTGGTTGTCTTCTATCAGCTGACCTAAATATTCCATTCCACCTGAAGTCTGGTTGTTCGCCACTCGGGCACAAAAACATAACCGCTGCAAATACAAACATCAAGTGTTGACAATATATCAAGGATTGGCACATACTGTATTGCATCATGGCGTGAAAGCACAATAAGTTGCGGCATTGCACCAAGAAAAGTTCTTCACAAGTGTTTTTTAAAAGTTCTCCTGATCATAAATTAATTTTTTTTTTGATAATACAAATGTATAACATTGTTGGTGAAATTTTTTTTCAAAAATGAATGGGTCTATCAAAAAGTCGAGTAATAAAAACGCCATGATGGTCCAAGTACTTTTTTTACTCAAGTAGAAGCCCAGAGTTAGGCTAGTTCGAAGCTAGTTTTACCTTTAGGAAGAGATTCGCTCAGCATCTCTGGAACAATGAGAAAGCTAAAGTCTTCTCGCAGCTGAGCGTTCCATGATAACGGACGGAAGATGTAGACTCTACCATCTTGTGATTTACGAGCCATTTGCGCCTCCCAAACCTTTGGTAACGATAATAGAAATAAAATTTAATATAAAGTTGCGGTTTAAATGTACTGTAATCTAAGCTAAGCTATTTTTAACTGATCTTGAAACAGACATCAAAGCAAAGTTAATAAGTTAACCGTAACCGTAATGGCGCCATTGTAAATTACTGTTTATGATACAAATTTTGCCTTTGTTTAATGTTACTATAATTTTCTTGGCTTACTTCAACGGATGTGATCCGCTTGGAGAAAACAACTTTCAGAGTCCAATCATCAATAAAATTGTTCTCTCCGCTTATGACCACATCGGCATTGAAGCGGAACCGTTGTCCATTGCTCGGCTGGTCTGGAACTCTGTAGCCTCGATTCTTTATTCTAAATCCATTTTGAAGCACTGGAAGAAATACAAAACTTTGATTTTGAGAACTTTTTTTATAACAGGGTGTGAAATTCAAAGTTATTTCTAGTTTATCTACACGATTGTTTGCTCACCGTAGCTTAAGAAGATAAGGGAACGTTGCATGCAAAATGTAAATTGTTTTTATTGACATTTCAATTAGAAAACAACAAAAACAATTGCAATGAATTTGATTTTTATCATGTTAATTGTGAATTATGTTAAATGGGTTCCAATAGCAGCAGCTCACCATTGCAGTTCCCTTGATGTCTCCGCACGGCTGCTCGATTTATAGTGACGTCACTTCCAGGGGTTATTTGAACAGCAGTGGTTGGGCGAGAGGTTTGGGTTGTGGTTTGAGGGTCGGTTGGTTGAGGGGATGGGAGATGTGTAGATCGGATGGGTGGGCGTGTATTTCTAGGTCTTTGGGGACGAGTGAAAGGAGCTCTGGTCGGAGGCCTCGTCTGCTTGACAGTTGGTCGTACAAATGGGACAGTTGAGCTTGGCTGGTGAAAAGACAGCAAAAAGTTAAACTTCCGTTTTCCATCAGTGACTTTAAGGCTTTAACCAGTCAGCTTTGCGGCGGATCGTCAAGCTAGCAATTGAAATCATTGTCGATGTTTCATTATGTATACCATTATAAAATGACTAGATTTCCAATAACCTGAAAATTGTGTTGCCTTGATACACTTGGACTAGGATATTGTTTAAAGACTAAATTTTGTTTGACTCACTGGTCTGGTTGAAGGTTGTCGGAAATAGTGTCCAGGGTTGCCATTGTTTGCGAGGGCGAAACAAGACGCATTTTCAATTCGTTCAGGATAAAATCCAACCAGCGCTGTACAGTAAATAAGTTTTGTCAGAAAAAAACTGAAGCGTTAATAGCATTCAAAGCTCTCGTGTCGACGAATTTGCAAGTAAAGTTGCTAACCAGTTTTACCTATTTTTTAATGGCTATCTCTTCACAAAAAACTACTTTATATCAACCTACTAGCAAATAGTTTAGGTAAATCACATTCACATACTAATGTGCCATGATGAAGTCAAAATTTTAAGCTACAAATCTTATTAAAGCTTACCGGTATACCCTGCCATGTCTCTTAAGTTGGTGTTTAAAAGCACCAGACTGAAAGAAAAGATATCATATCCAGTCAAATCACCATTATGATCGGCGTTTGACAGACTCAAGTATTTTCCCTCTGTTGCTGCTACTTCTGAATTCCATGACAAAACACTGACGTCATCGGGAAGATCTCTGAAAATTGATTTCGAATTTATTGTTCAGTCAGAAGCATAGACGTAATGTACAATAAAAATCACATTATACGTTTATCGGTATGAACGTGGTGCTGGAGGACAGGCCGCAAAACACAACGTCAGCGATTGCAGTATCTGCCACACACGAAATGGAGCGAAATGTCTGCCTGTCTTGGATGATGAAACTAAAGACTGGCTGCTCTGTAGAAGCCTTTCAATGTAGCCCAGAAAAATATGTCAACATTTGTTGATAAATGAATAGACCCTCGGCCTCAGAAAGAAGACATTGACGTTCAATGCGTTTTTGCTAGTTTTATTGGATGCATAATGCTTACTTCCAATGAAAATCATTTAAAAGTTTGTTTAAAATTACTTACCTTGTAAAACTTATTATTACAGACCATCCTTCTTCAACTCGTAGATTGGCCTTGTTGAGAACCACCCTAAACATGCCACCTTCGGGCCAGGTATCCACAACCTAACCACAAGTATTGTTTTAAAAATCATGAAATACTGTATAATACTTTTTTAAGGTAAATCAGTACAGTATAGGCCTTATGTGAAAGATGGCGGCTAGCGATTCCTTAATTGTTTTGACTCTGAGGAAAGAAGTCGCGACGATTAAGTTTCTGAGTTCAAACAAAATCTGCATTTCTGAGCTCTGTAGTAAAAGTGCTTTATGGTGCTCATGTTATTGCAATGTTTGTTTATTGCAAAAATAAATTGAAATGCTTCATAGATTCGATGTGTAGGCTGCTTCTAATTACAATAAATATTAAACCACACCGAAGCTTTGTTGTCTGCGTTACCTGAAACGAATGACTTCCGAAATGGGGAGCTGGGCAGTCATTGTCCACTGAATATTCTGCATTCAAGATATACAAATTATAAAACCGTTGGATGACAGATTGCTAAACTAAAATTAATAATGCACTATAAACATTTAGATACCAAATTTCATGTGTTGGAAATGTCAAGCAATTGGGCTTGTACTTTTGCATGTGCTGTACTTCTAGAATTGCATGAATTAGGAACTCTTTTCTACAAACTAAGCTGACATGTCAAACTGAACTTTCGTTAGGTGGAGCTGCAGGATCTGTTTTACAACAGTTATTGCATGCCAAGCATTGCATTCCAAGCTTTCATACCGTTTTAACGTTTTTAAAATGACCAAGTGAGTTCAAGAGTTTGATTGACAGCCAGAACAATCAATTTGCATATTGCACAAATTGGAGTGATGGAATTTGTTGTGTAAACAACAATTTCTGTTTTGTCTATTATCTTGACATATCGAAAGCAGTTGATCTTTTTCGAAAACACAAAAGCTTGTTTTGTTTCGTCAGTTAAACAAATCAGTTCAACAAAAAACAATCAACAAAGATAGCATCAGATATAACAATGACATATTTATGAGAAGGAGGCCTTAGCAAAAGCTGTTCTTAGTAAACATTGACTATGTCATTAATGGACAATAAAAGCGTAAACTTGTATGCTTTCAGCTACAACTATAGACACTTAGACAGGTAAGCTATGACAGGATGATTTCAGTCGGCAAATCAGTCGTTTTTATATTGATGCAACCTCTGCAGACGTTGATTCAATGTAATTTGAGAGCAAGGATGACATTTGAAAGTAATGGTGTGCTGTGATTCTATCGCTATCAAGATTAGATTTGAGAAAATCATCAAACTTGTACTGAAATGAGATCATTTGTTTGCTTGCTCTAAATTTACTTATTGAAATTACAACTCGGATTTTCTTTGTATACCTGCAAATGCACCATTTTGTTTTGTACATCACACTTATCATGGCTTGGAGCTGGCTTCTATCAACAGTAAACACTGTACTGGAATGTATGATAACATTTATAAATTCCAAATTGCCAGTACCTTTGTGAGATCACGTTCGCAATGTGTAGGCTTACTTACTTTATAAAAAGTTTACTTTCTCAGCTAATAGGTTATAGCTGATTGCTTAGACTAAGTGATCTTGTGCTAATAAAGTTGTCGACATACTCCGAAATTGGTTACCTGGTAAAGTTACAGTTCTCCCCGTTGTAGTTGGAGGTGGCGATGATGTGGTTGGTATTGGTGTTGTGGTTGTAGTAGTTGTGGTTGTGGTTGTACGAGCTCTACAATATAATCATGTTACAAGTATATCGGAAGTAAATTGTGTATGGGCGATAATATACAAAAAAATCTTTCCACCAATAAAAAAACTGAATTTTTCTTTTGTTTGTATGTTTGTTATCGTTTAAAAAACGTTATGGTCAAAAGCAATTTAACATGCTACACTATTATGCTTTTCGTTTTGTCAACTACAGCTAGTAAAGCAAATATTAAACTATCATTGTTTTTTACATGATTTTAAATTATGTAACAGATCATCGTCTCGCTTTAATATTACATAGATGATTAAGTTAATAGTAGGCTCAAGGTCTCGTACCTTATACAAGTGGCCAATGGTCCAGTCCACCTACAACGGGATCCGGAGCAGCTAAAAAAATCGAAGTTTTGGTTACGTTTACGTTAAGTAATCCCAATGTTTTTTAAATGTTTTAACTTTACGTTTCGACTGTTCGATGTCATCCATCAATATTATGGGTAAATCTATAATTTTCTAACACAAGTGGCTTAAATTAAAAAGTTCTAACAAAATCAAATAGCAATAGACTACATGCTTTTGCTCATCAAATTAAGGTTTGTAGTAATTTACTAGTGAAATCAGTCGATCTCAGTTCAGTTCAATTTTGTTTTAAATAAATAAAAAAAAGATCTTTTGTGATAATGTAGGCTACTTTAAAATGATTCCACAATGCTCTTTATACAATTTAAAGATAGTTTCATTGCACTTCTGCTGTTGCCACCTACCTGCATTCTTTCCGCCTGCTAGCTGAATTGGCCAGTCTGTAGCCACTTTGGCAACGCACCGTACATACTGAGCCAGGACTTTGCCTTCGAGTGCATCTGCATTAGAAAATCTCGATTAAACATGAGGTACTAACTCCCATGAGGTAGGATACTAACCCCGGTGAGGTACTAACCACCTGGGGTACTAACCCGCATGAGGTACTAACCTCCGAGGTAACCTAGTAACCCCCATGAGGCACTTACCCTCACAACCAACTTACATTTAAAAAAGTAAAGTAAAAAAATTTAGCAAACTAATTATTATTTGCATTTTAAAGTTGAGAAACTCATTGACTGCAACACTTATTTGTTAAAAAGCGATAAATTTTATAGTTTTATGTTACTTTATTAACCTTAATTAAAACAACTACTTAGAAATGTTTTCTAGAATCTAGATAGGCCTACGCATTAACCTTGGCAGGTTGCAAAAAATGTATTTCTGTATGCATTATACTTAAATACCCGAGACTAAACAGTTGACCTACAAAATAAAACTTTTTGAAGTCATTCTAGACATTTTATATATTATAGAAACCATTTGTTAGCCCCGTTAGCTCAGTGGTTACGCGCCGGCTCACGATCACGCGGCGCTGGTTCGACTCTCGGGGTGTGCGCTTGAGCAACGCATTTCAGGACTGCTCTCCATTTAGCGGCACCTAGTGAATGGAATAATTCCCCGGCAACAAGACTTCAACAATCGGAAAACTTCACTCTGCCAATCTCGGTAACCGGCCCTGCGGCAAGAGCCTCTACAAGAATGCGAAACTACCAGGAATAACCAATCAAGGCTTTGTCCAGTCCGAGGATAAAGATTCAAAACTAAACCAAACCAAATATTTAAAATAAACAATAGCAAAATTTGCGTGTTTACTTACGTCACTCTACGTGCGTTGATATTGGAAATGACGTTGCAAATTGGAGGAGGAGCTAAAAAAACAGACAATGATGCTGTTATTAGAAGTGACGACTGCTTCAAAAAAATGTAAAAACTAAAATGTAAATAATCTAACTGATTTTTCGCAACAACAATGTCACGGCAATATTTGCGTCAGCGTACTATAAAAATATTTCCCAGACCGGGAATCGAACCCGGGCCGCGTGGGTGAGAGCCACGAATCCTAACCACTAGACCACCTGGGAGGTGAAATACGGTTCCTTTATAAGCGATCAAGAACTCGTCGCAAATTGCAAATAAAGTAATTGGACCAAATGCTTTCAATTTTCAACAGCAAAGTTATTTCATTTTATATAAGTGTCCGTCAATATCAATACATTATCACACCTGAGTTTGCTTTTTTGCTAATTCTAACCGGAGGCGAATCCAATAAGTAGTCTTAGAAGAGAGGGGGTGATTTCAACAAAGTAAAATGACGTGTCGGCTAAGTCTACATTAATCCAACCTTGCAAATACACCGTGAATAAAGCTAACTTTCTGTGTGTGAGGAGGCGATCGTCTAAGCCGCCTCTTTAGACCCGCCACCGGATCTAACTGCTGTAGGCTAAATCACATTTTTAGTTAAAAAATACGCTTTTGTGTTACCCACCTGTTGTAGCTGGTGCTCGCGTCCTGGGAGGTGTTCTTGTGGTAGTGACACGCCTACAAAATATACCACGTCATTTTACTGCCTGTCTGTTTCGTCATGAAATTTTCGGAGGCACAAAACTAAAATCATCGGCTTCTCAGTTTTGCCAACGATGTAGGACAGGGCTACTCGATCAACTAGCGGACCGCGGTCCGAATCCGGACCTTCTGGGTGATCATGATGAACCTCGGGCTTCTCAAAGAATAACGGCATTGCCACGTTTCTGGTCCTCTTTAAACCTATTTCTACTCGAAGCAATCTTAATAGCTGGGCGCTTCTCCTCCCAGACCTCAACACTTTGTCAAAATTACAAGTCGAGTTACATTTTACCTAAAGCAATGGTTCGGTGCTGGTACTGATAGTTTAACATTCGTGATTGCGTGTGAAATAACATACCCTATTCACCGGACCACTAAAAATATTCATCTTGTTAAACTGGACCTTTGTTAACATTAGTTGAATAACCCTGATAGGCTATAGGATATCCGCAATCTGCATACAATGAGCAAGAAAATGAGGAAGGACATGATTCAAGTTCCTATAGCCAATAGACTACAACACGATTTAAATTAACAACAAATAAGAATGTGGCACAATGATTTGAAACTCATGATGCCACAGACTGACTTTTGCAATGTTTTGCAATTTCTTTGTAGCTACTTGGTTTATTTTCTATGTCATAGAACTTACGGTCGCTGTCTGGTGCAAGCGGCTAGGGGCCCAGACCACCTACAGCGATTGTTGAAGCATCTGGAAGCAAATAGTTTTCGTTATACAAGCAATCAACTGCAATTTTAAACAAATCCACTTAAAAACACCATAATCAATCAATCTATTTTCTCATGTATCCAGAAAAACGCAAGTTTGAAATAGAGTAGAAATGAATAAGTTAGGTCTATGATGCTAAAATTACACACAAGTTAAAAAGCACTTCATGGTGAGACAACAAAACTAGCACACTGTTTCCTACTGTCGCTGCCGTAGTTGTCGCCCTGGTATAAAGTTACGAAACTGCTGAACAATTCTTTTCTATTGGAAACAACTTTACCTGCAGACTCTTATTTCTGAGTTTTCGTTCGCCAAATTATAACCGGTCGGACATCTGAAAAAGCATCGTGATCCAGGAAAGGTACCCCGGGAGCAACTGAATAAAACAAAGATTGATTAGTCTGAGTTGGGTGCTTTCACCTGAGTCTAAAAGGTTTTTAAGCAACTGAAGATTTTATTGTGGAAAAAGTAGCATAAAAACTATGACTTCATCTGAAACAAGGTAGGCCACAACTGAAACCACAGTTTTAGTTTTTATTTCGAAAGTTTTGTTATGGAATCTGCAAACTATCAAAAAGGATGTCGAATGATTGACTTAAGTTCTGGTTAATGTATTAAAACGAATGTAGGCCTATTACGTCTGGTTAAGTCAACTTGTGGTGGTCGTGCTGAAGACAAATATAATCAAAGTTTTATTTGAAGCAATTGTTGGTGAGAAAATAAAAATATTCATTCAATAGGTTGATTTACTTCCGTTTTAATGAAAATACAATAGACGCAGGAAGATTACGTAACAATGCAATCATCTACCTCACGTTCCTCTAATCACGCACACGCAAATGACGCAGCTTATTTTACGTATAAACAACAGGGATTTTTATTGCTTGCGTGAGGCATGAAAACGTGTGCAAGCAGTTCAGAGTTTGTTCGTGAAATGACGTAGTAGCTGCAATTAAACTTACAATTTGTTTATTTTAGTTTGAGAAAGATTGGTTATCTATACTTTCGTTTTTAAAATATTCTAATGCAGGATCAATCTGTCAGCACTCCTTAGTAATAATCTGTATACACTTACACGTATTGTACAGTGTTTGATCTTGAAAGAGATACACATCTCTGAGAACAGCTTTCTGTAACAAAAAATAAATAAAATTTAACGTAATAAAACGATGTTGGTTTTGATAGACAATTACAGTGAGCGTAAAAAGATGCTGCATTTTACGCAGAGTTGTACTTCACGTGTCATGTCAGAGTACTGTAGTTATATAAATTGTGATACGTCTAATTTGAGCTGCACCAACATCTGATTTTCACAAATAACAGCAAGATACAGTAACTATAGCTTAGTGTTAAACTGATTAATAACATAGACTATGTGAAACTTTTTCCATTCAAACTTTTTAAAATATTTGCAAAGTGAAAAAATTGCTATTAAACTAGTAATATTTTCAGATTACTCCGTGATTTTCAGACTAAAATATATTTTCAGTCGAGGTTATTATTAAAGAATTGGTGGCCCTTGGCTGTTTAGGGTTAGAAAGAATACAGCTGATATGTTAATATCCAGCATTGGTGTGGGCTTGACAGTGGAAAGGAAATGTGTTTTCCTTTTCAC
The DNA here is from genome assembly GCF_918807975.1 of Aplidium turbinatum. Lineage (NCBI taxonomy): Eukaryota > Metazoa > Chordata > Ascidiacea > Aplousobranchia > Polyclinidae > Aplidium > Aplidium turbinatum. The sequence continues at coordinate 56,961,929 of NC_137472.1, forward strand.
TTCACGTATTAATCTGCTTTATAAATTGTAGTTTATGTGTTAAAACTTGGTTGGATACGACAACTGTATTGTAGTTTATTCAAATCAATTGCAATGAAATATAATTAATACTGTAGCTTACCTTGAATTACAACAGCAAGAACGATGGAAAGTAATAAACTCCCCAAACTTGTCATATTTTTAATAAATAAATATATTTCTATGAGTAAAACAAACTGGAAAAAAAACACACAATAGAAATAAATGTTTGTCAAATCATATGTCGGTGAAAAGAAAAAATAAAGAAACAATTTGCAAGTCCAACAGAAATTATAAAACTCCATTGCGATTTTGCATTAATTTATTCCGAAATTATTTTAAGTTTGATCTCTTACCATTGCGTAAGCATTTGTTTTTTTTGTGTTTCTTTATACACGCAGCCAAAACTTAGCTGAGAATATTATTCTCTCTGCTCAAAATACAAAGTAGTTTTTCTCTGCTTTATGTTAACACTTTAGCATGTCGTTTCCGTCTAATACATCTATAAACTGCTACTGGTATGTTTCAAGAACCACTTGCTGAATCATCAAATTCTGAAACTGCAGAATATATCAATATACCATTTATCCTATTTACCGACCTCAAGCTAGAAATACTGATCTTACAGGGCTTGATAGCAACACAGCCCAATGGCTGCAGTGCATGGATGAAATAACGTGACTAATGCCGCCTCATACGCAAAAACCTACCACTGGATATTCAAAACAGAATGAAAGCTATTTGTTTTTGCTGAGACATATTTGCAACTGATGGCAAGAGAAAACCAACCCCGCTTATATAGCCTGTCATCCTAACCAGCTCTAGGACGATGACCTATGAGAGTCTGAGAAATGCTGCAGCCTCTTCCTTTTCACCCGAGCGTTGCGGAAACGCTTTTTTGTTAATAGTTTAACAAAACTCAAAGGTTATTCTTCTGCATCAGAAAACTTTTTGCCGCGCTTTTGTTACGTCATGAAAGAAACGGCGGTCGATGACGTATAACCGAATATAGTAGTAATGCACGTTGTCGTGTGAGTTTATAGTTTTTTCTTTGTATAGTTTTACAACCAAGGTGCAAAGTGACAATCTTTTATACGTAAACAACTGTTCGTTTGGTGTGAAAATGAAAAAAAACTTAGTGGTTGGTTAACGTAAAAATTACGTAACGTTAATACCCGGCTTGTGTTTTTATCATTTAGTTGCATATGACACATCTTGAGATCATAGGTCAGCATGTCTTAAGCCACTGCACAAAACGTGAGCATCAAATGTGCAAAGTGTCGACGCTTAGCACCAAAAATAGACTGTTGGCAGTGATTTGTCTTGGTGTACTTAAACACTGGCGTTGCATAGTGCATTGCTAATGCATTTTTCTTGCAATTTGACAACCTCGCTCGGCCATATCCAAATAAAGAAAAGGAAGATGTAAACGGAACAAGTTTGTTTTCCGCTTTTTAACATTTCATTTTGTCTGATATTCATTCTTGAAACGTATTTCGCAAGATCTTATAAAAAGCCATAGATTCCTGCAATTCCAAATATCCAACATGGAATCAATGAATGAAAATTAAAGGGGCTTTCCTTTGGTGAAAATAAAAAGCTTTATATAATCAGTTGTTTTCAGCACTTCGACTTCTTAAGCAAAATTTTGTATGCTATTTTCATTGCAAACACATGTAGGGCCGTTGATACGATAATTTGGGCCCGGTACCGATAAGGTCAATGAGCTTCAAATTAAAACACTTTTCAAAAACGCCCCATATCCATACAGTACGAAGTAGTTTCTTCAAGTTCCCTGGTTACTTGGACAGGTTACGGGCCCCTAACAGGGCCGGATTTAGCTGATGGGCGGCCCGGGGCACTTTTAAATCGGGGGGTCCCCGTGCAAAAAAAATTTTCGCGCCCACGGCGCGAAAACCCACCTCTACGTCTACAGTAGCATTAATCCAGTACTGCAGAGCATTTTTCAGAAACTTCTAAGGCTGAAAGAAAGAAAAAATAACATAAAATCACATTTTTTCCACGTAGGGGCCCTTCAAAAGTCGGGGGGGGGGGGGCACCTGCCCCTCTGCCCCCCCTAAATCCGGGCCTGACCCCTAAAATCACCCGGGGCCAAGATCTTAAAGTACTCCCTGAACCCCTCTGTCAACGCTGCTGAACACACATGATAAGTTTGAAACGAGAATACTGAATGTTAACTCGAGAAATGTCACGACACCAAAATATCCAAAATGTGATGTTTTTATAATTTTGTTTTCGTCTAGACCGAATCAGGCATGCAATCATATTTCAAGGGTTTAGCCTACGCAAAATTGCATTTAAATTTAGCGGCTTTGTAGACAAAGCCTTCATTAATGCAACAAACGTAGACGTTTGAATCGTCAAGAATCTTTTATACCACTTCCATCACTTCCAAGTTTGACATAAACAGCAAATTGAAAGAGCAGACGTGCTTGATGGAGAATTTGTTTTTCTCATATATTTGTTTCGATTTGTCTCAGCTGTGAATCATAGTAAACAAATAACACTTAATTTTTTCCTGGTTTTCGATACGTATTTCATCTCTTTTTTTAGATAAAACATAGCTTAGCAAGTCAGTGACCAAAATTTTTCAAATTAAGTATGACAACGTTTTTTTAATTTAACAGCCTACTTTATCAAGTTGTTTCATGAAAAGCAGTTATATACATTATGTAGGCTACTGCCTCAAGACAGCTCAAATTTGCACAAATAAGTTTAAAGTGAAGTGAAATGAAGCGAAAATATATTACGCCCCGATACCTCAGTTGCATAAACACCCGACTTTGTAAATAAATTAATAGCAAGATTAAACAACAAAATGCTCGGCTTGAACACTCGACTACTTTGAGGAGAGCTTTCCGTTCAAAGCGCCCAGTAAATGGAACAGTGTACAGCCAAAAATACCTCACCAAGCGGGAACTTTGTTAATCGCGGTAACCTGGTCTGCGTCAGTTGTTCAATGACTCTGAGTGTGCTAAAAGCAAGAAATAATGTAATGGCTTTCGCTGTTCGACTATAAACATGGGTCGGTTGCATGGCCGAGTGGTGAAAACCCTGGTACAGCACTCGAAAGGGTGCCAGTTCGATAACTCTCAAAAGCATGTGGCTGTGTCTTTGACAGCACTCTTAAAGACATGCTTGAAGATTGAACGAAGATTGGCTTCCTTTGCCTTCCAATCCACATCTAAATCTCTTCAACCACCGCGTGTAAGCCTGGATCCGACGACGACAGGAGTAGGGAGCATAAACTTAGTAAGACTTTCAATAAACAATCTCTACAGATTTCCAATAAACAATTTTTTCTCAGTGATTAGCCTAATAATATCGATAGGCTACAGCTGTCATTTGTTTTGTTTTGTTTTATGCTGAATCTCACGAATAGAATTTTACCTTGCCACCATAAGTGGCAGCTTTTACACGAACTTTTTCCATTTTGTTTACGGAAAACAACACTCCCGATCCAGATACAGTAGAATGAATCACCTTGTTACTCAAAGTCATCTACGTTTCGTGTTTCTGCTTAACATTTGCTCATTTGTTATTTTATGATTGAATAGAATGCATCATTGTTAGATTGATCTGTGGAGTTATTGTTTGATTCAATACTAGGCAACCTCTCCTCTTTTAAAAGACTCAGTGGTAATTGTGGTTCACTGACTAAGAAATGAGAATATGCTTGTTGACAATATCTGATGCTATCGAGTGTTATGATGGTTACGAAAAATCCGAAATGTTTGAATGAACAAAAACAATACATTCAACTAAAAGTTTTCATGTGTAAGATTTGTTGATCTATTACTTCATAACATCAGTCGATTATTCAAATCAGATTTGACACACCCATTATTATGAGTGGAACCAATAGATCAAAATTTATCATCAGCTTTCGAAATTTCAAACAGTTTGATTCTGAAAACCCTTTTTAAAATATTGCAATAAAAGTAATTGAGTAACTTTCATAAAAAGAAAAAAGATTTATAAATTCTAATTCCAATCAAACTTTCTTGAAGATTTAGCTCACAATTCTTACATGTATTTCTTACAACATGTTAGGCCATTGTTCAATTATTTATAGTGTTTTTATTTTTAAGAACATTTCAGCTTCACTTTTTGTTTTGATCCCTTATGCTTAAGAAACCTTGAAAATACAATAGCCGACTTTTCAAAACAAATTTCAGCCACTATACCAGGGCTACTCAACTGGAGGGCCGCGGTCCGAATCCGGACCTTCTGGGTGTTGAAGGTGGACCTCGGGCTTCTGGAAGAATAACCTCATTGCCACATTTCAGGACTTCTTTAAATAGATTTCCATTAGGAAAAAGCATTTTTTTGTGATTATCCAAGGAGCTGGGAGCCTCGCCCCCAGACCCCCCAACGCTTAGCCGTCTTAAGAAACACAATACATTTTTTCCTTTTTTTTTTCTTTGTTTATATCAGACAAAAATCCAAGTCGTGTTACATACTACTTGAAAAGTGTTTCGGTGCTCGTAGGCTACTGGTTGTTTAATTTTCGTGGTTGCATGTGAAATATTCACCGGACCGCAAGAATATTCAACTTGTCAAAATGGACCTTTGCTAACATTAGTTGAGTAGCCCTGCACTATACACATAGCCATAGTCACGAGTTCAAAAATGTCAAAGTAATGTTTGCAGCAAAAAGCAGAAAGCTTTGCAGAGGGTCCCATTTGGTGACCAGGTTTTGCATGTAATTTCTAGAATTCGAATTTTGTTAATTAATATTCGAACAATCTTCAAATATTTGGTAAAGCAATCCTTAAATCAAAGCAATCTTTTATATGAAGCCAGCAATTTGTGAATCTTGTTGTATAGCATGTAGCCTACTTGAGACATCTCCATTGCATGGGTTGGCGTAAAACCAAGTAGTTTTAAAGGCACGCTTTAGCATTGCCATGCCAGCAAGCAAGGACTGTTTTAGTAGAAATGTCAAGACTGTTTTCCACCCACTTGAATGGAATGTTTTTCTTCTCTTTAAATTGTAATCTCAGACTTCTTGGGCAAACAGATAAAGTTAGAAAATTACAAATAAAACATAAATTTCTTTACAGAAAATGACTTACCCCACTTCAGTTTCCCATTTGTTTTGTTGACTAGAGAAAAGCTGTATAATTACAACAAACAAAAATGGCAGATTGATTGCACAAATGCGCAACAAACATGGCAGCGAAAGACCAAAACGTCATTAAAATCACCTGCTACCCAAATCAAGTTTAATATTTTTACTGACGGCTTCTGTAATCAATGATCTTTAATCTGATTTTTACAAAATATTTAAAATCTCGTCATTTCGTACAACAGAAGCCAATAGCGTTGACAGGGGGTCCAAGTGGTCATTTTGGACCCGGGCCCGGGATTATCTTGAGGGCCCGGAATGTTTCCAGGGGGCCCTGAAACTTGAAGAAGAAAATCTCATTGGTACCGGGCCCAAACTATTCTCTAAACGGCCCTCACAGAAGTTTAGCCCCTTTTCGCAAAACAAAACTACCTCTTGCAACCCATGAATCTGAGATATGAAATGAGCCTTAAAAAGTATTGACCTAACTCGATGGTAAGGGCCGTTTAATTTTGACGAGCTATCCTACTTTGAAGTGCAGAACCCTTATTTACCGGCCAAAGCCGGGCATTCCATTCAGTCAGTGAGCAGTTGGTTCATATGCACTTACATAAAAAACAAAGATTGGAAAAGTTATATTCGGTGTTGCCATTTGCTTCGGTTTTAAAGCCGATGACTACTTCTTGCATTATTTTGATGAAAGATCCATTTACTACTTCTAAGAATAAAATAATAAGATAAAGTGACGTAGCTTCACATACTTAAAACAGATATTTAATGACTTTCTTCAACTTAAACAGCGTAGTTGTATAATGTACATTTTTCAGGAATATCTTTTTTACTTGAAGCAGTATAGCCTATTATCCTTACATAATGATTTTGCTATCAATTATTCAAAGACCAAAGTAACTACATTTTGTTTTAATTATTTGAATTTGCAGCAAATTTATGTGGAAATGGTCCATTTGAATCGCATCCAAAAAATCTAATGACTTTAGCAGTTAATTCAGAAACGTCAATCTTACTCAATTCTAATTGTTTTCAATGAAAGGCGGTCATTCAGGCAGGGCCGGTGGAAAGGATAGTTTGGGTCACGTGCTAATAAATTGCCCATGCCTCCCAAACACCACAACACTTTTAAACAAATTAATAGAACTCCAAGGAATATGCAAAGTTTTATTATTGTGACCCCCTGTAAGGATTCCGGGTCCTTAAAAAAATACCTGGTTTGGATCTCAAAGTACCCTATGAACCCCTATCAATAAAATTGCATTCGAGTGCCCGAGCGGCATCATGTTTTCCAGTTTCATCGAGTAACATTATACAACTGGTATGAATTGGTTTGTGGAATAATACGCCGGTTGTTGATGAAGACAAAATGGAAATAACCTGAAAGCTGTTAAAGGAGACAAATGTTCTTGTCATTCATTTTGCTTTACACGGATAAGCCATCAACGCTTGATAGTTTAATTAGGCTATTTTAAGATCCCATAAACTTGTTTCATTTTCTTAAAATGTTTTTTCTGTAGCCTACGGTTTCTGTTTTGAAAAAATAATGGGTTACGTTTAAATCAAAGTCTTACAAGCTGCGTTATACCAGTTCTTTTTAAAATAGTCCACCGTGCAACAAGCTTCACTTGAATTTTATTTTAGTCTAGTTAACTTTCTTAGAGCGTACCCCTAAGTTTTTTGAGCTTAGGAAAATTATTCTTTTATTTGTTTTTTGTTCTTTTTTGTTTTTCTTCTTTTTTGTTGCTACGACCACTCTCTTTGGCTTCATAACAGGGGGCGTCCGACGTTTTTTTCGTAAACAATTCTTCGTAAAACAATTCTTCATAAAGCATTTCTTCGTGCATGCAATTGAGAATTGATGTATACCAAGAAATGCTTTACGAAGAATTGTTTTAGGGATTTAATTTTACGAACAACTGCTTACGAACAATTGTTTTACGAACAACTGTTTACGAACAATTGTTTTACGAACAACTGTTTACGAACAATTGTTTTACGAACAACTGTTTACGAACAACTGTTTACGAACAATTGTTTACGAACAATTTACCTATAACCACAACAGGGTACCTCTTGTTTTATTGTGGGAGTGACTGCTCGTGCCGATTGCATTTTAAAAGTTAACAAATAGCTTGGTAGCTGTAAAAATGACGATACTGATTATTAAAGGCTATTTTATAGTGATAGTGGACATTTTAAATCCTTTTTGTTTACCTTTGTTTGTTTATTTTGTTGGTGTCAAATTCGAGTGTTTAGTTGTTTTTGTTATGACAATACAACGAATTTAACATCGACAAAATTTCACTGAACTTAATTCAGCAAGTTTATTTTGAGTTTGAGTTTTGAATTTTTAATTCACTGCATGATTGTGTGCTCCAGCCATGAAGAGCAAAATTAAATTGAAGCAAAATTAGTATGACTTGTCTCATGTGGCAGGCATTGTTCAAGGTACCACCTAACGGTTGACATGGTTTAAAAAGACAACCGCGCAGTTGTGCTTTGGAAATTGAAAACTTACAAGCTAGACGTTGAAACATGGCCATTAGCCATTACAGTGAAATGAAGAACGGATAAGACCAGGCATGTGCTACCGGCTGACAATAATACTGAAATCGTATTCTGAGTAGGCTACTAGACATCACAAATTATATCTTATTGCTTTCAGCATTGGCGTAGAATCGGATTGAGGGCGGCGAGCAATGAATCGTAAAAACTTTGAAAATTGCACCCAAGGCTAATTCTCGCAGCAACAGTAACAACACACATCAAGGTCTTTGAAAACGAACATTGCAATGACAAAGCAAGGCGTGCATAAATTTTTCTCTGAAGGCCAAGACCTGCAACTTGTTCATTTGTGTAGACGTGGACCTCGCTATAGATTACCTCACAATAGTTGATTTAAGTAAAAATGACGTTGGTGAAATCTGTTTTTCAGAGATAATTTTTGAATTTGCCAAAAACCACCGATTTATTTTGTCCTGTGTACTTTAGCCTAGTTTTCTCCGATTTGCTTGCTAGTTTTTACGCAATAACCTACTTTCATCATAATAAGAATAATGCTTGTTTTTAGAAGGCGCTGTATCCATCGCAGAATGCGTTGCTCTTCAGCGCTTTACAAAGCAGACAGTGCCAAACTTTCATAACTTTCATAAGAAAATTACACTAAGTTTTGTTATAAAAAAAGTTGATGCGGCCCGCGTTACCACTCCAAGCTTCGTATTTGGCCCGCCAGTAAAAAAGGTTGCACATGCAGCAGGTTTAGACGCTTAGCTCTCGACTAAGACTGCTGCTGTACATAATGTTTGAGTTGAGCCCTTGCTCCCCAGCTAAAGCCTGCCATACGCTTCAAAGCCGCAGCTCAGGATGGTCTAGCCTAGAGATCCACGTCGGGAAGTTATTCGGATTCAAACTGTTAAACCCTGAATGTGGCACACAGGTTTTTGTTTTAAGGTTTGGTTTGGGTTACCACTAAGTAGTTTTAAGAGACCGCAAGTGTTTCATTTAAATACCAAAAAATAGCCATATTTGAGCGAGAAACAACCATTACTTTTCTACTGTAGCTGCAAGTCCAAATTTTGGGAAACCGCTGGAGAAATTTGGGGGACCGTTTCGGGGACCGTTTTCGGGGACCAAAACACCTTAAAAAAACACTGGTGGCACATGCCCTCCACATACTCGAGACTTTGCTGTAGTGTTTTAAACATCATGGAAGCGCTACTTTGTTTATTTATTATGTTGTCGCCTTCGGCGTTATTATTGGGAGCTTAATTACGCAGTTGCACAGAACACAAAGTTTAAAAAGAATTTTTTAAGTTGTAAATGCTGTACTTTAATAAAAAATTAGTATAAAACTTTTCTAATCTATTAAAAATATCCTCCAGGAAAAGTGCCCCTCTCTTCCGGGAAATATTTTTCCAGAAAAAATTCACCTTAACAAATATCTCTTCAAAAAAAAAAACTCCACTTTGGTAAAGAGTAAACATACCCCCAGATAAAGTCCCTCTGTTACATATTTTTTCCGGTGAAAAATTGGATGTTTATCAGGTGATTTTTCAGAACAGATTCTTGTCACGGTGGCATTTATATGGAGAGATTGTCACCGTTTAAAACAGACATGAGAAAACTCGCCACGTCAGCATGATATTTTGTTGTAAATCTAAATTTCATGATCACTGTGATAAAAAGTATTCACAGAATTTTTTTGCCAAGACTAGGCCTAGTCTATAAATGTTTTCAAAAAATAAAGCGAGAAAAAAACTAAATCGTTCCATGAAGAGCGTGTGGTATAAAAACAATGCCGTTTTTGAACGGAAGAACTTGTGTTTGACTATGTTATCTCACAAGTCTTATCTCAAGTTTACAGCAGATTCGGTGTAAATATGTTGTATGTCTTCCATTGAACTTCAAATCGTTATCAATTTCATTTCAAATTCGTGTTTACATGTTTCTTCAGTTGATGGACATAGATAGCTTTGTGTCTGGATACAGTTTTTACTCCCCAGACAGCAAATCATGATTTGACTATCACAGGCCATTGCTAGTGCCAGAGCTCCGTTGGCCTACTAAAGCTTTGCCCCAGCGTTTCCCAATCCTTACTACGAGGAAGTGGAGTTGGTCTTCAAGAATCAACAACAGGTCCTCAAGACAGAAACAATCATCCATGCAACACATAATAGGAATATTTGGTTTAATTATTATTTATCTGAGGCCATCGATGCCTGGTTCAAGCAAGGCAATTGAAGAAGAAGACAGCAAACCAACTGTTTTTTACATTGATTCAACGTCTGCAGACGTTGAATCAATGCAAAAAAAAAACGGTTGATTTGTTGTCTCTGTCTTATCTTCATACAAGGAAAGGTGGGTTTTTCCATCGACGTTAAAGGGATAAAAAATAGTACAATAAACCAAATCACTTTTTTATTTGCATTAATTCAATGTAATCATATCAAAGCGATAAAGACAGATCTGTAGCCTGGAGGCAATTTGTGCTTGCTGATATAGGCTCTACAGCTAGCAAAATCAAATCAGTTTTACATTGATTCAACGTCTACAGATGTTAAATCCATGTAAAAATGACGGATTTTGCTCTCTGGGTCACCATGCATGAGCGATACCAAGATAAATGCAGCTTTAATCTTACAAACTAGAGACCTTTTTGTGCTAAATTGAGATAAAATACATGTTTTGTATATCCACATGGTTCAGTCGTAAGAAAAGGCTTCATTAACTTTACAAAGCCATTATTTGAAATGTCTTTGAGACTTCGCTCAATTTCGTAAATATGAAAAAAATTACTCAAAAGTTGTATGCTGCAACCATCTCTTAAGTTTTTGAAAATATTTATAGAATCAATGTAAAAAACGGCTGATTTTTTGTATGGCTAGAACTTTATAGTCCTTAGAACAGTGGTTCTTAACCTTTTGCCTTATCGGCACCACCTTGAAATTACCAATCAATTTTCGCACCCCCTCCTAGGATTGGCTGAAAAGTAATAGACGCCTAGAGTTCGAAATTTTTGTTGAAACCTGGTAAAACAACTTTGCTTCTTACGTCATATTATAACAAACCTTGATAATTCAGCATCCCCGCACCGTCTAGGCACGGGTCTCGCACCCCTTGGTGGTGCCTGCACCCCTGGTTTAGAACCCCTGCCTTAAAATGACCTTTAAGTTGGCGAACGACCAGTCAAAAAGTCTAAATACGGCGTTGTTCATTGCAGCAACTACACTCTCCAGTGTAAGTGCAAAATCAGGCGAATGTTCACGTTGAACAAACGTTAAAAAGCAATAAAATTATGATTTAATTTTTAATTTGCGCCCAGCTAGTTTTATTGGCTTTTGAGGACCCTGTCGACTTTTCAGGGTTACTTGCGGTCATGTTCAAATTGCGATCGTAAGACAGTGTAAGTTCATTAAAGGTCATATTGAGAGGTTCCATCTCCCCAGACAGCAAAGCAGCCGTTATTTACATCGATTTATTGCCTGCATACGTTCAATCAATGTAAAAAACGATTGCTTTGTTGTCTGAGACTAAGGTAACAATTGCTGTGGGTAGGTGTTTTATTTGCCCTCTATCATAAAGATTCAAAACTACAAAGACATGTCGCTGTTTTGTCTTCATAGATCCAAAGAGTTTTGCACCAAAAAAACTTTGGATACCATCTACGTAGTAGTATCTGATACCTACGTCGGTATCCAAACTTTTTTTGGTGAAAAACTCTTTGGATTTATGAAACATTGAAAAGTTTGTTATTATTATTAAGAAACTAGTAACTTGCCGGAAAAAAGTCGCATTTTACAACATAAAACAGACAGCAACACATTGAAATGTCTTGAATTGAATAGACCGGCAACCTTCTACTTCTTTTGGCAGTATCTGTTAGATAAACATGTACACCACCAAAAAGACATAACTTTCGTAGCCGAAGCATTACAGATGCAGCACTGCAAGGAGCTGGAGCAGAGAAAGAAATTGCAGTCTATCAAGCCAACTGTCGCCGTCAAGTGTCTTGGCAAAATCAGGCATCATGCTTTTCAGATTGGTCTATCTCTAACCGACAAGCCGATGAGAGCCTCCATCAGCATTATTAATAAAATTATCATTAAACGCCATAACAATTATATTAATCATTATATTTTATCATTATTATCATTATAACCAGTCCATTATAGTCATTAGGTTATCATAATATTATAATCATTATACAATAATTATTTTATTTTAATCATTATAATTGTCATTATTATTTATATTAAACCCACATACTGGCCGATATTGCACGAGTTGGAACGGCAAAATCACTCCACTTACCAAATGAACTTTGACACAGAAAATCGTTTCAACCATTAAACGACACAATTTTATCATTAACTTTAAATTTCAAAATTGTGACCTAAGTAATTTTTAAACTCAGGTCTTCAAATAATAATTTACAAGCTATATCTCTGAGGAAACGTGTCGTAAATGCTGCATGAAGAGCTTTTTATACCTAATTATTTTTTGCATTTCTTTCACTTGGAAAATTTTTAGATTTTTGATCTTGTAAAATTAGCAAGTCATTATTTTCCGTTTTTGGAATAACATGATGTAAAGCGCACTTCTAAAAACGGCTGGTTTTGTCAATTAAATGCAAGCTTACTTTCCTGTGTCGTCTTCTGTTGCCATCAAATCTATCAAACCGGTCATTTTACTATGCGCATGCGGTGTCAAGTGGTAAAGCTTGAGCGGTTCTATCTTGTTTGACTTGTGTCTAGACAGCAGACTTTGATCGTCAAAGATATTTTTGTACGTGCCAGGCAAGTTGTATGAACTACTCACCTTCAATCAGGCTTAGTCAATACGACTACATACGGTATTACGACTAAATAAATAGCACAACCACCAACAATTAACAGCACTCATCCGTAGATAAATTCTCATTTCTCCAGTTGCTTTTTTCCGTCAGTCAGGTAGTTCAATTTAGTTTTCATTATCAAAATGCATAAAAATAACAAAGGATATAACGACAATCATCCAACAGAAAGAAACAAAAGCGACAAAAACAAAATGCAGATGACAAGTCAAAACAAAACATGTTTTCAGGAATAACAAACAAACGAATCTGGTTTAGATAATTTTGATGAAGTATGTATTGCATGGAAGGGACAAAGCCGTTTATAGAAAACAAGGTTTTCTTGTTTAGTTAATATCTTAATTTATAGGTCACAAATTAAACGTAAAACCAGGTAATAATCACTAGCTGTAAATAACCGGTTTGTCACTGTCACTCAGACAAACAAGATTCGCGGTTCACTCACGCCGACAGATTACACGAAAATATAGAGTGTGCTTCTGTGGGTCCTTTTAAATTTAAAAGATGTCGTTGTGATTTTTCAAAACTAAAAGCAGGTTTAAGCAACGCCATGGTTTAAGACGATTTCATATTTTTCATACTTTGCAAATGCGACATAGCTTTATCCGCCAACAAAACCTCAGATTTTCTCTTGAAACACAATAGAATTTGATAGAATAAAAACTTAAAATCTTACACAACATTAAAATTAATATATGAGCGACGACGCGGACCGTAAAATAAAGAAAATATTAAAGTTAATGTTCTATTCAAATACAAAAGAGTTTGCAGAACGATGGCTATAGAGCAAATTAATCTAAAATCTTAATAATATGATAAGTGGCAGCACCAGATTCGTTCGATTTTCATTATAGCCTATCTATCTTCCATTTCATCTTAGTTCGATTTATTAGCATATTCTAGCATTCAGTGTAGCCTATATCTTACTATACTAGCAGGTGAAAACTGTACTAGGGGGTGAAAACTGCTTCTATAAGTGTCTGCGTTTTCAGGTTGGTCAAAAGATGATGGAAAATGCAGTTAAAAACACTTTACGTCAAAATAATGGAAGCGCCAGATAGAGTTTTATGAGCTCAGTCTGTGAAGTTGAATGAAGGCTGCAGCCTATTGCCAGTTGCAATCGTCTTGGTTTGCCTTGTACATAACAATTCTAGTGGCTTGCCAAGCTCACATGTAGCCGTTGAGAGGGTACTATCAAGTTCATTTCAATCAAATTCACGCCCAGAATTTGCTCTTCGCAAGACAAGAATATCTTGGTAAGGCTTTGCAATGCGAAGCTCATCTACTTCGAACATCAGGGATTGCCATGGCCATCATAAATCCCTTTGATCACATAATTACCTATTCGATCCCATCGGGAATTATTGAAATATTTGATCGTCGATATATCGATCTATTGGATATTGAATATTTTGGAATAGAAAATGAAATAAGTTAAAATTTTGAGAAGCAAATTGCCGACACAAACCACATAGATCTGGTTAGCAGGTATCCTCTTTAAATGGAAAGAACACGTATATCTATCACAGGTATATTACGTGACAAACCAATAGCTGTGGTGTTGACTGTTAATCTTAAATGACTAATGCGACTTCGGCACAACATTTCAGGGGCTAATTGAATGTGGTGACGTTCTTTTCTTGTACTTCTTTGCCCGTTCCTACAATTTAACTCAAAACTTGACGCTTTTGATCAATATGAAGACTGTGTTCTTCAGCCGAACACATGTGATGCTCAAATACCACCCAAACTTTAGGTTGGTAAAATGAAAACCTCGGATTAATATTATACGTTCAGTATAGCCTTTCACAAAATTGGAAAATAATGTTGATATAAAGTGAACGAAAGGTTTTTCTAATTCTGTGCTAAATTCACAATTACTTGTCATGTGTTAGTTTTCAATTGGTTTGTGTCCTTTTGCATGCTTAAAGTCTTGTTCCTTCTCCTTTGTGTTGTCCATTTGAAAGTGACTTATGGGAAGTGGACCTTTTCGTGTGATTAAGGAAGTTATGTAACTTCCTGATTTACTTTGAATTGATTGGGTCCATGCAGATATTCATCAGCAACAAGAAGGTTTTTGCAATTCATTGTTGTCTGGTTTTAGTTAGAACAATCAACAACATACTGAGGCTTGGCCAAAACGCTTGTTTTAGAGTACCGTATCTTGTTTCCGTCTTCAAGCTATTGATTGAATTGACTTCTCTTGAAGCTGTGCAAACCGCCACGTTAAGTCTGCACGCGCAGCTACTTCAGCGTATTTTGTTTTGTACCGAAGCAGTGAGACGAACTAGCGTAAAACAACAATAAGTTCACAAACTTTAGTGCTAGGTGCAGACATTCACATTCTGCACAGCAAACTCAAGGTGTGTGAGATGTATTCAAATTACGTGATGTAGCTTTTCGTTTATTCAACACCAAATACCAAAAGTGCCAGCTGCAAAATGTTAAATTGTTAAGAAAATTTAATTCCGGCTTCCACTAAAACCTACAATTCGATCTTTCTTATGTGAAAATCAACCAGGTGAAAAACTAGTGACCCGTAACGATATGAAAATCAACTAGGTGAAAAACTAGTGATCCGTAACGATATGGAAATGATGGAAATTAACCAACGCTACAGTTTTGTTTTGTGCGTTTTGATTAGTTCCCAGGCAACAAAATCCGTTGTCACCACCAGTGATAGAAGTATTTGATAAAACTACCATTCAACGTTTTATAGGCAGAGAAAACTTTTTCTGGAACCGTTGAAAATTCTATGATCAGATCACCGCTGCAATGCGTTGAATGGTAGTTTTATCAAATATTTCTGGAAACTTCCTTGGTTTCGTGTTATCTGAATGACAGAAGTGTTTTGCAAACCATGGTTTGTGATTTAGTTATTTCAATGAATGAAAAACGGAGCTTTTGTTGCATCAGCTTATTTATACTTTTTTCTTTTTTACTTTATGACAACATCAGAAATACGTTAAACTAAAAGCATGTCTTTCAGCACTCATAAGAAAAAATCTTTACAAAGAAGAAGCAAATCTATATTCCATCCGCTCAAGAATACACAAATAACTTTTTTGACTGCATGTTGGTTTCTCACAATCAGGGCCGGATTTATCTGATGGGGGGCCCGGGGCACTTTTAGATCGGAGGGCCCCCGTGCACAAAAATTTTTCGCGCCCGCGGCGCGAAAAACTATCTCTACGTCTACAGTAGCATCAGTCCAGTACTGCACAGCTTTTTGCAGAAACTTTAAAGGCCTAAAGGAAAAAAATAACACAAAATCACGATTTTTCCACATAGGGGGGCCCTTCAAAAGTCGGGGGGCCCGGGGCAACTGCCCCCTCTGCCCCCCCTAAATCCGGGCCTGCTTACGATTGCTGTGTAACTTCATCTAGTCGAGTAAGCTGTGAAAGGTGAACATTAACAAGTACTAACATAACAAAGTTTTCAATATCCAGTTGAGAACAAGCCGGCACTAGCACATAATTTTATAACGCAATTCGATGTAAAGCTGACGCAAGCAGGCTGTGTTGACCTTCTGCTAAACGTAACAAAATCAGCTTCTATTCTGACGAAGATGTTTGTTTCGTCACACAGTGAGTTCTACTTGAGTCACTGGTAGGGTGGAGTCACTGAGTCCATAAACAACAAAACCACACCACCAATTCTTTTTGCCATGATCTACTCAATCGTTCCTTTTTGGCGTGTTTCTTGCATGATATTAAAATATTGTCCACTTCTTCTCTCGTATTGTCACTAAATAACAGGGCATCCGTCAGTTAGTCGCTGCCTGGTGTCATCATTAATAGAAACTATAGGCCTTTCAGACCATGGAGAGGTCATGTACAGCGGGCAGTTCTTGATTATATCGACTGCCGACTGCACCTTACTGCAATCACACTCACAGGCAGACCCAAACGCAAAACATCTCCACCAAAGTGTCCTATACCCCTGAGCAGGTGGTTATGCCTTATTAGGCAAGTCTAGAAAAGTCATGACCCAACTGACTCATGGATGGAGATATGATCACTTGACAAAGTGGAGATGTGCTACCTGATAATGTGTCACACCACGTCGCATCAAGGCACCACTGTTTATGACAGTAGAACTAGAGCATCCATGAGAGACTGCCAGAAGGTCATGTGCAACGAGTACAAATGGCTTTCTTTATTTTTATCGTTGTTTTAATTATTTTCTCGATGTGGTTACGTGTAACAGATGGCGGGGCTTTGGGTGTTACGGCTTAGTGAGAGGACTGCACGCTGGTGCCACAGTGTAGCTGGCTCAATAATTGCAAGGACAAGCAAACAATCGATTAGCGTTGTTGGTCGAAGACATCCAATGGCAGTTCGCAAGCAGTTGTTGATTAGCACATCGACAAGGTCAGTATGGGCACTTCTGCACCAAGTTACAATGCGGAGCATGGGCCGTAAACTAAAGCTAGCTTGTACAAATTCGTCTCGCACAATATCGTTACTTTAAGCACTCAACAAATTCAAGATTTTCGAGAATCGGGCATTTGGTAATGAATAAAACGATATTTTTGTAACCTAGAGAATTAAAAAAGTGACTATATTTTTTTCATAAAAGCAACCCAAAAGTAGGCTAATTATATTTAACGAAAACAAGAAAACCAAAAAATTAGCCGCAGTTTAACCATTAGGGGAGGATGCAGCAAGTAGATTTAGAGAGGACGATTTTAACAAAACACAATGATGTGTTATAGGTACATTAATCTGACTTGCAAAAACACCGTAAGTACAGATATTTTTTTTGTGTTTTAGGGGAGGTGATTGCCTCAATCCGATTGCCTCAAGCAATTAGAGAGATCAGGCCCCTAAAATACAAATAATTTACAGTGTTTTTGCAAGTCGAATTAATGTAGACCATCTACAGATCATTATATATTGTTGAAATTGCCCCCTTAAGGCTACATACTAGATCTTCCCTGCATTTAATCCAAATCTTCAACCACCGGGCGTAAGCCTGGATACGACGACCAGTCAACCACCTTGTCATAACGGAACATAGTGGATTGTAGTCTAAAAGTACAGAAGTGACTGTGGTTACTCTATAAATTCTTAAATATTTACCCGACAGCTATAAAATTTTGGTTCTACATTTCTTTTGTTGATTGGTGCAACCTAAAAATAACTTTAGCAACAAAAATTATTCTCGTTTCTAGCACTAGTTGCAACGTTCATCTGATGAAATTGAATACTAAAAATTGAAAAAATTACTCTAGTAATGTGTGATGTTTTTGTTAATGAAATTTATTCTACACTGTTGTGGTCGAGGCAAAATCATCGTAATTTGTTTTACGAGCACAGTTAGAAAGAATAGGCTAATTAATCACTCTCGTAAAAAGACCGCATCCGAAGAGCAATTTGTGAAGCGAGAAAAACTCTACTACACTTTCTCAGTTGAATGTGTTGCGTAGCATGACCTGAGTCATTTCAGTTGTAGTTTCAATACAGGCTACAATACCTTTCGCTAGACTTGAGTTCAGGGCAAGTCACTTTGCTCCACTAGTGAGGTAACGAGAACATCAGTGTGCAACTGGCAGAAAAAATGTCAAATACAGCAAGCTAAATATTAAACTGTAGATGCTGAAACCTTTTTGGTTTGTTTATGTTTGTGTGTCAAAAGGGTCGTTGAGATGATAATGTGCCCCAGGTACCAACAAGGGTCCCTGGCCTAATAAACAAGACGTCTCCAAATCAATTAGACTTTAATGAATATGCTGTGTATTCTTGTTTCTAGGCCCAATGAAAAAAATTGACCCTTAAATGATCTAGGGCCCGGGTAAGAAAGTCTCCCTTGGACCCCTTGTTAATGCTACTGTGTGTCAAAGTATCAAGCTCATTCTGTTTTGACCTCCTCCTACACGGTGCAAAACTCTACCTCCTGCCGCTTTTGAAAAAGCCAACAAACTTGGCACGAAATCACGTTTTTCATTTCTGCTGAAGAAAGTTGTCAGTCAGCTCAATGCGTTTGTGTGGCAGTAGATGTCGGTCAACGCTCTGATATAAAACAAGATTATAACCGCTGCCCTTCGATATGTTGCAGCAAAGCTCAGGGCTTTTGCAGACTCAGACAAACCCGTTGCGTGGCATAATCGTAAATTGTCTGTTGCTTTGTCACGTAACACAGGCTGCGTCACCGACTATAAAAGCGTTGAGGGTACTTGTCCAGTGGTGAGTTACTGCGGTTGCAGGTTACGAAACAGAAGTCTGATCAGGGGTGTGGACTGTTAATTTCATTCAATGTTTAATCAGAAAAAATAAGCTTAATGTTTTTAGTTGATTCATCAGTGAGGCAATAAACCATCTTGTTTGTTGTAAATTTTACTTTCAATTTCATCAGATGAACGTAGCAACTAGTGTTAGAAACGATAATCCTGATGAACACCCAAACTTTTCAGTATTCATAAAAAGAAAGCAATTATTTGCTCGAAGATTTATTGATAAACGGCTGCAACAGAGATGATTCGTGCAATTGCCTTATTTTTATTGTGGCTCGAAAAGTCGCTTAAAATTCAGTCACTGAGCTCAGCTTTGGGAATTAAGTTAGAACAGTTGCTTATGTAAGTAAATTTATCGCTTGTCAAATAAGCATGAGTTCATTTTGCAAAAGTCTTCTATGTTACTTGAAGTTTATGATTGATTGATAGGAGGTGCTGTTTGATAAGCCTTAATATTACATGTAGACTACTTACTGATCAAATAGCAACAGTTTTTTGTAAAGACAGATTGCTGCAATACCACGAGTAGCATGGAATAGTGCAAATGTTTTTAACTGACAATTTAATAATGCAGCCCAGGCTATTTTGTCAAATGAAGTCGGAAAATATCATAGACTGCCAAACATGTGCGGCTTAGAGAAGTTGATGTTAATTTAACACGTTTGGACGTTATTGTGACTGCAGAAACGTCAAAAACTGTAAAACTACACAGCTACAAAGTGGCTTCACCATAATTTGCTTTAAAACTAAATTAAACTTCGACATTTTGATCCACACCAAAACGTAAACTTAGAACTGGTTGTTGGGTAAAAGACCATTGGTTTGCATTAGTTTCCTAACACCACCAAGTGTGAAGAGAAAACCTGGCAGCCATTTTGTGATGTGATCAGGCGAGGCGTCGTTGAAGTGGCAATTTGAAATTGGGTTGTAAAGTAGAAGTAAAACCATCAAAGATAGAACACAACAGTTATTCCAACTATTTGTATGCGGTTTTAAAAATTGAAAGTTTCAAAACATAATTCTTGTTTTAAAATTTTAAAACTTTGTAGCAATTTAAGAAATCTTTGGTTTTTGTTTATTGTACGATTTTAAGCATTGTATGTATTTACGACAACAGTTCTTTCATTTAACCTTTTCGTTTTTGTGCAAACGCGAAGACCACAAAATGCCACATCATTCATGTAAATATTAGCCATGTGCAAAGAAGGAACTTTGAACATGCACGTTTCAATTGCACTAAAAATAAATTAGCATAATATGCTAATGTGCTTGTTTAGTTAAGATAGCCTGCGGCAGTGGTGGGCCGGTAACCAGAATATCGAAGGCACGATTATTTTAGATGTGCGCTAGGAAACTGAAAAACAAACTTTCCCAAAAGTATGCTCAAATATTTTAGCGTATGCTGAGACCAAATTTGTTGGGCGAGTTGCTTGTATAAAGTACTTTTGACATTGAAAATCAAAGTGCTGGTTTGTGCGCGATAATAGATCCAGAAAAAAAAAAAAAAAACTGAGAAGGGCATTAGAATTTAAATTGTCCAAAAATTGTTTGAGCAAAAAACTTATAGCACATGCGAATCAGAAGGACCCCTCATAAACGTCGAATCTACCAGCAAAAGATTTTACTGCATTGATAAAAACATGCAGAAGGGTTTATCAACGGTTAACCGTACTGCTGTTCTATGCCTTGGTAATTCTTGAGGTTTGAAAAGTTGTAGTAGTCAGTTTATAGATTTGACATGGCAATATATCAATTTTTAATTTTAATGATGAACAAACTGGCGCTTGCCTTTTACAAACAAACTAATACTTTTTTGATATGCCATCACAACAGAGAATAAGTATTTTTATCACAAATATACTGTAAAATAATTAACATCGTGAGGTGTAGTATTAATTTTAATCATGAACAAACTGGCGCTTGCCTTTTACAAACAAACTAATACTTTTTTGATATGCCATCACAACAGAGAATAAGTATTTTTATCACAAATATACTGTAAAATAATTAACATCGTGAGGTGTAGTATTAATTTTAATCATGAAAACAAATAAAGCTTGTGAGCGCATCGGGCTTACTGTGGCTCTTATCAAAAACCTAAATATGAATATTACTGTATTACGAACATAAATAGGCTACTTAAAACAAAGTGTTTAATCTACTTCTGCAAAGAAAACGGAGTAGGCTACTAAAGAAAGTATTAACGTAACTAAAGGCCCCCCAATAAAGCCACATATCACATTATTACTGGACTAAGAAATAGAATAAAAACAGAGTCTGGGAGAATAATTTAGGCCCGGTAGGTACTAATGAAAGATTTGAACCATCTACTTCTACACAAACAACTGTTGAAGAAAACAATAAAATAAAAATGCGATATTTTACAAAATCCGACAAAGTGCAGTGTGCTTTTTATAGTTTTTACCAATAACTTGAAAACAACTTGTATCATGCGTGCTGTTGTTAACGATTCAAGCAATTTTGTTGTTGACAATGTTTTGTTAATTCAAGCAATTTTGTTGTTAACAATTCAAGCAATTATTCACTATTTGTTTATGGCTAATAATTCTTTTTTTTAACTTTGTGGGTCTTGAGGGGATAAAAAAATTGCAAATCCTTTCTTGATAAAAAATAGGTATTTCATGATCATTTGGGTTAGGCGACATTTAATCACGCAAAAGTTAATTGATAATGTTCAGCAAAAATATAATTACCCAGACAAGTCGTCTTTTTGCCATTAGTAGTTACTAGTTAGACACCAAAATGATTTTGTTCACTCGCTCACGAAGTCCAATAAGTTTCTATATGAACTTGTTTATCACTTTTAGAACGAAAACTTTTTTGTTTCCGAACGTAACTCTTGGTGCTTCCCTATTTTTGAGCGAATGATTGATTGAAAGACGTAAAGTTGTATTATGGTGTCAAGCAATTTCTCAGACATTTGTGCAAATGAGAATATTTGGTGCTTTGCCTCCCACCACACCTTTTATCTCTATGCAATCTTGGCTAGAACTTACCATTTATGCCTTATGGAGTAGCAAAGTTCTTACAAGAAAATATCAACCATAAGGTTTTTACCCATTTATCTTCATAACTTTTTTTATCCCATTACCTCACTTATCCTAATCATCACAATTCCACCCATGCCTGACAAGAATTGAGCAACAACAGGGTTCATTGAGCCGCCAATGTACGAGCAGTCGAGAACCAACGCAATACCCCTTTAGAAGGCTTGAAAGTGCTTCACTGCCATCATATGGTTGAACTATGGAAGGTAAAATGTTTGGACAAGTGAAACAACACATCAAGTCTCCATTAATGACAAGCTTGTTTCAAGTTCAAGATCCTAACATAAAGCTTCCAGCAGGGGTGTAGTCAGGGAAGGGGAGGGCAAAGGGGGCAATTAATCCCCTCCTCGAAATATTTTGAATAAACGTTTGCTCTTCTGTTACAGCATCATTCGACAGAGTTTTACTACTGATTTAGGCTGAAAGTACTTTCAAAATGTGCAGTTTTAAGGTCTTTTTTCCAAACAATTTTGAGGGAAGCTCCCCAGACATTCCTCTGGTTGCTTCGCTTTCTTCAAATCGTTGCCTGGCGCTACAATACTTATTCTCCCCCTCCCGAATTTTTTGCTGGCTGCGCCCCTGGCTCCCAGACAATATTGCAATTTTGAATACTTTTTTCCTTGAGTAGTAATGATCAGAGTTTTCAATAAGAGATATTCTTTTCCAAGTCGATTCCACTACGACAACGGATGAAAAACCATCTGCAAATCAAAAAAGTCTTAGATATTGAAAGAAAAACTTTTTTACTGCTTTTTTATATCGAATTTGTTCTTTATCGTTTGCGTCTTCTCTGCTAGTCTAAAAGTTGAGAGACTGTCTTTTATAGCCTACTCCTTAAAAACAGTAGAAGTGGGCTAAATGACATGGAAGACATCAGCAGTCATTGTCCTGGCTGGCCATTCAAACCATTAAGCCACGAATCCCGTTTAAAAAGTGTTAAGCTGTGAAATTGATGTGATGTATGGTATGGTATCTGCTTTTCTATTTCATGCTCACAGATTGCAGGTGATGCCAACCTTTGCTTGTATTTGAGAGGGAAAGTGTGACGCAAATTTCTAAATGAATGGGTCACACCCGGGTCTTCCACTACTATTTCACTTCTGTGAGGTGGAATCTGAGGTTGAGCTAATAACGTTGCGGCATTATTGTAGAGCAAGTTTGTAGATTATTTGGTCACTTTTAAGTCCATTATGGTTTTGTGCATTTCACAGTTTAGTGATACATGTAACATTGACAACTTAATCCTCAGGAAGTAATATGATTTGAATGAGATCGTTGAATTGTACTTGAGCATTACCGTAGCCATGGCCACCTAAAAATACGGCCTGATTTGTCACATTTTGCAGAAATTTCCAGGTTTTTCTAACTTTGGGCGAACGTTTAAATAATTTTTTCTAAAAATTAGATTTTTACGCTTTTTTTAGTCTTTTCCCCAGATGACACAATAGGTTTTAACATCCTCACATGTTGAAAAACAAAGAAAAATTGATTTTGTAAATTTTAGTCAGACTGTTAATTTTCAATAACAGTCTGATTTTGCGTTTTTTAACTTACTTTTTCTCATTTGCTTCTGCTTCCCCAAGGCAACAAAAAAGTTTTTTGTCATTAGGAAACCGCAAAAAGTAAAAACATCTCAAAAAATGTCAGTCAAGCACTAGCAGTAGCTGTAATCAAAATCTGCAAAATGTGACAAATCAGGCCGCATCTCCAGGTGGCCATGCCGTAGCGTAGACGTTTCGTTATCGACAACAGTAGGCCAATTTAAAGAGCCTAATGGTAAAGACAATGCAGTTTACAATATGGATCATGGCTTTTTCTTCTTCATATGGGTTTTTACCTCCCCAGATTCACGATGTTCCCAGACTACACTGAAATGCTACTAGAGAGCAGCCAGTTTTTGGTTTAAGGACGCGGAGACTCTCCACTCCGTTAAGTGGCTTAAAGTTGATGGGTTGATGACAATACACTGTTACACGCCTCTGCTTTGCAGTGTCAAAAACTGCCAGGACCATTCACGATGATACATAGCCTACCCAATTCAAGAATCAATAGTTGTCTATCAAGTCATCAATTGGTAACAATTTAGGCCTGCTGAAAATTAAGAATTAAATTTTCTTATCTTGGGGTGAATTCTGCAGTACATCAGTTTCAAAATGGTGGTGAGTAGTGCTTCATATTTTGGTTCATATATTTATCAGGACGAATCAGTGCACCAGGTTGCCTGCTGTCCGGCCCCGTATACGATTACTGTCCTTTAGGCTATAAGAAGTAGATCTGGTTGATTGAGATAGAAAAAAAGAGGTAGAATCCTTTATGTTCTATAAAAAATTAGTTCAATAAAGGCAAGACCAGACTTATCAAACTGCTTCTAAATTCGCCCCAGCAACGATGCTTTGTTGACACCACAAAAAAAATCTCATTAAAAATAGGGTAACAAAACATTTGTTGAAAACAGCAGTTTTGACTACAAGCTTACAAGTGACCTTTTAATTCACATTTTAACTTGATTCAATGCTTGGGTGGTCTGACTGATCTCAACAACCTACTGCGTGTGATCCACTGTAGAGCGAGTATCTTACAGTACTTTTGGAAAGATTAACATTAAAACTACATTAATAATAATAGATTAATAATAATAATTTTAACATTTTTTAGAATCTGCTTCAACTTCTAGAAAAGTTCAAATTATTTTAAGCCCAGTGGAGCATATTTCAATGGCATAAGAATAGCGTAGAAGCATAGAGATCTCCGTTGTAGTGGTAAAGCTTTCCAAAAGTGGCCGCTGTCATTCGTAGACGACGTCTTTCTGAATATGGTTGTTGCATGCAGGCGAAAAATATACCAAACAACCAAATTAGAAAGTCGGTTATTTACGCGTTTGTACCGTCTTCGGCCAAGTGATGATGAGATAAGGTGCGCAGCGAGCTACAGCTTATTTGGGATTAAAAAATAACCTGAGTAACAAATGCAGTCTATGAAATAGTGAGAATACGATTGAACAACCATGACATGAATTACAACAAATCAGCGATTGTGTCAAAATTTGTAAAAAGAACAGTCATTTTTTTGACAACGAAGTTATTAAAGTGTAATTAATTTATAAGATTGTTAAGTTGTTTTGATTAGACTTTCACAGTGCCTACTTTAATGAAAGTTAAAGGAAAATCAGACAAACAGTTTTTAGTTTTACAGGCCAGAAGTAGTTATTCCACTGATCTCAAACACATGAAAAAGCAAAATAGGCTAGCTGATTATATAAATTTTAAAACAGTTAGAAAATTTAAACAAATTCATTTTTCCATCTTGATTGGCGCCTCGTTTTCAATTTTTCGGAGCGCATTGTTCTTATACACTGTTTTCTTTGTAAAGCTGTAAACATAACCTTGCAATTGAGTTCTTTGTATTCAAGACTGTGATTGACTTTATTAGGGTTTGATACTTGATTGGTTTGGCAAAATAAAAAATTGCCGCTTGAAGGTGCTGCTGAGTTATCTCATCGAACTTGAACAGACTAAAAGTGATGGCGGTTGTTGTCAGTTTTGGATTGACTACACATACGGGTTCAACTCCCTATTCCACCACTTTCTCTGATAATGTACATCTGTTATAACATAACATGAAACCAGCCTGAACTGTTCTAACGACTGTTAAAAATCCACAGGTGGACGTTTGAACGTCTATCGAAAGAATAAGTCTGTTGCATGGAAAGATTAAAATTACATACTTGAACTTAGACACAACGATGGACTCCCATATCTCCTCCAGTCCAGAAAATAGTCTTCAAAGTGATTGACTTGTCTTTATGAGTCACAAGGGGATGTTGCAAAATGCTGTCGTCGTAGCCTAAACATGTGTATTTCGTCTTGTAGGACATCAGTAGGTTACTGTTGCAGTTATTGCCTAAAGTTTGGTATTGTTAAATGATATTAATTAGATCAATTATTCGAAAGCAATAAAAATTTTAACTTCTATAAATAAATGATTCTTATAAAACCAACTATGCTTTCTATGCTGAAAACCAGATTATGCTTTCATAAAAAAATTGTCCACTTGTAATGTATTGCAATGTGGCATGCGAGTAGATAAAGTTGTGATAAAATATTTTCATGTTAATTTTTAAAAACCGTAATACCTTTGATTCTCAAATTTGGTACAAAACTAAAATTTTCACTAAAAATCTCAATATTTTAGGTAGAAAAACCACTTAATGCCACCATTTTTAGAATCAACAGTAGTTTTCCCTTTTGTATTTTTTCTCTGAAAGCGAGTTCCAAATGTTGTAATCTATTGAATTGCCATCTGAAGATTGGTGAGGCCATACACGTTAAAAAGAAAACTCAGAACATTACTGGTAGCTTCAAGATAATTGTGAGTATGCGGGGACTCGGGGAGTGCCGCTAGTCCTCACACCCATTTTCCGACGTTGCCTTATTTTTTTCTTTTGATGGGCCGCTGCAATCTTGTCATCCCAGGGCGAGTGGGACAACGGAGAGAGACGGTTAAGCGTTGCTTTGCATGCGATAGTTGGATGATAGGTTGCTCAGCGAAAGCAAGTCGATCTTTGTGTTCTACCAGAAACAACTTAGGTATATGGTACTAAATTATTTTCTGCACTGCATTTTTTCGCTGTTAATTCAAAACAATAATTGCGTCTGCTTGTTTTTCCAATTATGACATTTTAACTACAGAAAAAGTGTCACGTTTTTTAGTCACAATGTGTATTAACTTTCAAAACTTTAAACTATGACGTAGCCTACCTTTACTACAAAGATGTTGATTTGTGAATTTATTTATTTATCGAAAGAAACCTTCTTGTAAACCAAGCTGTGGCCAAAAGGTTAGTCACCATAGCGATTGGAGTTTATTTGAAAGTGATATGTGGTCTATAGCTAACAGATGTAGCACAATCGAAATCTAGTATCAAACTGATTGCTGTGTAACACATTTGTTGTAAAGGCATTGAAAAAATGCTGTTCTTAGTTTGAGCTCTTACACCCAAACCGAGGATTAGCAAGGTTTTGACTGAGACCACATTGAGAGAATATACAAGAGATACAAGCGCTGGTTCGGTTGCGAAACAAATGCAGATGCAGAATAAAGCAATCGCGGCACATAGCGAATAATAGTTGTTTTTGAAGGGGTTTGGTGATATTTATTTCTCGTTGAATCAAGCACTGACGAAAAGTATACAAGTACAGTACCAGTGGCAAAATCATGTTTAGTTTTGAGTGACCGGTAACACTGTGATGGTTATTCCATAGTGGGTCGTGGTCGTATGTGTGATAGCTCACTTGGTTTTTGATAAACTAGTTGTTGAGCTAGTTGCCAACTTCCATCATTGTGCAATGTGCAGTGTTCCAAAGCTTTCTTGCTTGCTTAGTGGACTTATTTTTCAACTTAATAAAAAAAATTTGTATGTGGCTGTCACGAGCACGTCTCTCTGGAGGTAAATTCGTGTGAGTAGCTTATCGAGCAGGGCTACTCAACTGGCGGACCGTGGTCCAAATCCGGACCTTCTGGGTGTTGATGGTGGACCTTGGGCTTTTGGAAGAATAACCTCATTGCAACGTTTCAGGGCTTCTTTAAACAGATTTCTATTGGGAGGAAGCAATTTTTGCTGTGATTATCCTAGTTGCTGGGGAGCTTTGACTCCCAGACTCCCCAACACTTTCTCAGAAATCCAATTCCAATTACATTTTACCTAAAAAAGTGGTTTGGTACAGATAGTTTAACTTTTTTGGTTGCGTGGAAAATAAAGTATTCACCGGATCGCTAAAAATATTCAACTTGTTAAACTGGACCTTTGTTAAGATTAGTTGAGTAACCCTGCTATAAAGTTTAAACAATTATTATGGATTTGGACAACAGAAAAACAAATTTTGAAGAATTTATACAGACTAACTTGGAATCAGGTAGTGGTGAGAAAAATGAGAAAGGGACGACCAAAGAAAACATGGGAAGACACAGTGAAAGATGATCTGACAAAGAGAAGCTTAAAAACTGAAGATACCAGCGATAGAGAAAAATGGAGGAGTCGCTGTAGTAGACAACTGGTCGGCCCTAATATTTCGGGATGAAGACCAGGCATCTTTAAAAAGCAAAATGAAGAGAAAAATGCAGACTAACCCGGGTAGTTTCAAATATAAACAACCTTTAAGTTTTTCCAATTAGCAGCTTTTTCGAAAAGCGCTTCAAAACAACAGTTTAACAACATATAGAAGAAAATAAACGGTTGTTCTTATCACAAGTTTGACACAACAATTATTTTTAATGTAGCCTGCTCAATGCTAATACAGCAACTTAATCGTTTTTTACATTAATTCTACGTCTGCAGACGTTGAATCAATGCAATAGTTGATTTACTGTCTGGGTACAGACAAAAAATGGTCTGGATTTTTGTTACTTTTGTTCGAGTAACCTAATTTTTTTTTCAAGTAAAGTTGATTTGACGAAACACATTTGGATCAATTTCTAGTTACTCAAATACTCTAATTCGAATATAATTAATGAAAAGCTGAGTTTCTCTAACTGTGATTCCAACTTAAATCGATTCTACATTAAATTAAATTGAAAAGTTTTGTTGGTGTTAAAAGTCTGCGTTGAAAATGCAATTTTGCAAAATAATCGCAACATGCTTGCTGTCATACTTTGTTGCAATTATTGCCACAAATGCCATGCTATCATGCAAGCAATGCACTTAATTTTCTTTATTTCATCAAATAAATCTGAGGCTTGGAGCAAAATATACTCCATGTTGGGATTTTTGTGGTTATAGCATTTCGGAACAATAACTTTTCGTAACAATAATTGCTTGCTGTTGTATTTTCTGCAAACTTAACTTTATTTGCACAAGTTTACTTTGTGTAGCAAATTGAAAGTTCTTGACTAATGCCCCAAATATTTAGCATTCATCAAGAACACGTCATTTCCCAGACAACAAAATCCGTCATTTTTACATTGATTCATTGTCTGCAGACGTTGAATCAATGTAAAAATGACGCAATTTGCTACCTGGGTTGGTTTTGGAAGTATGCGAAAACATGCTTGAAGATTGCTGAAGGTGACACAGAGACAAGCGGCCTTGTGTCCCGGTTTTTCCAATCCAAATCTTCAGCTTGATATGAAGAAAACTGAATGAACAACTGGTTGAACAACTGGTTGAACAACAGCAAGTATTCTAGATTTCACCGGCATAGCATTTTTGTAATCCTCCTGCTTAGTAGACTATATTTGATTTGAGTTTTCACTTTTCAACTATCTACCGTTACTTGCTCAAGCTAGTTCAATTTATAGTATTCAATAGTTTTTTGCCAAAACAATGAAGAAAAAAAATAAATAAAGGAAAGAATATGGAGGTCATGAACATTTTTATCTAATTAATATGTAATTTTTCGTTCGTTTTGGTCCAGTTGTGCTGACATCTATTTGTATTGTAGGCTAATTTCTGTTTCGATTCAGTTGTGGTGACGAGTTCTAATGAATGAAAACCGGTTCCACCACATGAATTAAATTTGATTGAAATACTATTGTGAGTGTTAGCCTGGTCAAATGTTTTAAGGTTTAGACTAGAGAAATAAAGCTATTGATTTCTTTTTTCAACAGCAAGTACAGCCTACTTAACAAGATACAATTTTTTTTCTACACTCTTAATACCAAAGATATGTCGAAACGTGGCCTAGGTCGAAATCAAAATGATGAAATGCAATAGTTGAAACTTCGTTAGTTAAACTAAATGTTGCAGCAACGAAAAATAGCCCCGAAAACAAGTCTTTGAAATTTTACAGACAGTTATAGTAGGCTATATTGTGGTTTGCTGTTTACTGCTTATTGTTACAAGAATGTGTTAATCTGTGGTTTAGCAACCAAATTTAGAAGACTCGATAGAACATGATTGTTTCCTTATCATTTATTTCATTTGTCCACGTATCCAAGGTTGAATGTAATCGTTACTATCCAATGGGCACACAGCAGGGTGCATGCAAAGTTTCAAAAGTGTTAGATCCCCAATATTGTGATGTCCCAAGAAGGGTGACAGTGTGACCAAAATGGCGGAAAGGTGTCGTCAGCCATTTACGCACGCATAGTGTGATTGCCAAATCCAAGACAGGAAACCTAAACCTTTTACAGGGTCGGAGCCAATAGATTCGTGTTCGGAAGCTTTTCAATGGCTTAGTCTTCCCCAAGCCATTGAATACCTTCACTTGCGTGTCGACTTTCACAATGGAAAAACTTTCAACACCATATTCAGCTCACACTACTTCAACAAGATCAACTTTTGAAAATCTTGCTGGATTTTTTGATCAATTCAATGTCGGATTACGTTGAAGGGTTGTTGAAAAAGCTTACGAAGCCATCGTCAAAACTAAGAGGAACGCTCATTTGAAAATGAATCAAAATAAACACTGTTTCGCTTTTAAAGTCAAGCTTGTGGTTAGCCAATGAACCGCAAACGTCTGTCACGACAAAACAGAATCATTTGTGACTGGAATGCCGAAACAAATTGATTAGGAATCAAGAAAGCAAACAAATCGTATGACTTCTTAGTTTTCTTATTTAGGAAAAGGTTTCAGGCTTTCTAGATGTGTATTAATTCTATGAGTTCTTTTCATAATTTCATTGTTTGTTGTATTGGCTCCTGACTTGGTCCTGTATTATGCTGTTCGGGCATAATGATCTTGAAAGTTTTTTTTTACATCTAAGTTGAGCTTCTGATGAGGTTACTCGTATAAAAGCGGCCTCTGTAAGACCACTCGATTTATTGCTCGGTTTTGAGTTGGTGAATAAAGTAATTTCTTAAATAAACAAATTTCGAAAAACTTGAGCAACGAATGATCCCCAATCATCAAATGATGATGTCACTGAATCAGTGCTCGACGGAAAATCAAACTGGTTCGGTCTAAGGCGATATACGCCAACTTTCGATGACTGCAGTTGTCAGATCGGTAAACCTTGTTGAAGTGGAATTGATTGGATGGGAAGTGAAATTAATTTTTTAAATGCATGATCTTAGAATGAGTTGCAAATAGGACACAAAAGATGTTAAGTTAGATTAAATTAAAATCCTTTTTTAGAACTTGTAAACTCTGGAGTTTGAAAGCTTTCCATGCGGATTTCGTTAACAGCAAATAAAGTTGCACTTGCAACACACTACTTGATAAATAAGTTAAAAAATGGAATAAAACTTGAATATTATGTTAAACTTGATAACTTTGCTCGACTTCGTATATTTATGGTTCAACAAGACAAAGTCTCTACCGAAGCTCCACTACTCGATAAATAAGTTTAAAAAGCGTAGCCTACTTTACCATTCTTGAGGTCCAACATCCACGTTTGTGTCTACTGTGCAAAACATAACTTTGGCAATTTTCATAAATGTTTTCATTTCAGACTTTGTGTGTATGCTGCCACTTTAGATCACGACGCCCCTCCTTTCATGTGCCATGGAACAAAAACAAACTTGCTGTGTCACATTCTATCTCACTTTTTTGTTTCAAGTACTCAGGGGATCCGTGCGCTGCGTAGCCTATGTGTGCGCATAAGAAGCCACCAATAGGTTGCCACAATGGTTACAATTTAATAAAAATGTAGTCTACAGACACAAAACTTACGTTGAGCAAACGTTTTGAAAACTAAACTGTTTTCATTTTCAGTGCCATTGAAGATGGTGGTGCTATTTTGCATTCATGAAATTCTGGCATTGCACAACAATCTAACCTCTTAGTGTGATTTATTAAGAATCGATTTCGCTATAGTAATAGCATCTTCAGCATATTCAAATATTGTGCATTGAATTATTTATTGCGCTAATTATTATTTATTTATCATTAACATTTACTCTGTGCTGTTTAGTTAAGACTGTTTCGCAACTTTTAGCGAAATACTTCCACAGCTGGGTTGTATTTTGAACAGTTGCTAAATCATTTCCCTGGATCCACCACTGCCACGAGAAAGTAGACCATGCTGGTTTCCCCACCATTGAAACGAAACAAACTTTAACTCAAAATTGGGATTGAGGAGTTTGCTTTTTTAATTGCTTTGAAGTGGTTAACCAAGAATACTCACTGGATTAGTGATGCTTGATTAAGTAAAAACTCAAAATAAAAACTAAACCTGCTTGCAGAATGAACAACGACACCACTGGATTGCGTATACAACAACAAAGACAAATATTATTTAAACAAATATGTACTGTGAAGAAAAAATAAAACAGCTATAACATACGACCGGAGAAAAAAATACTTGTGAGAAAGATGTTATGAGCTTCAGAAAAGTTATGTCTGGCGAAGTTTTTATTCATGCACGAAAAATATTACAAAACTAAACTTGAAACACCAAACTTTAAGCTATTATTTTATTTCGACCCAGGCGCTTGAAGATTGTTATAAACTAAACAAAATCAAAAAGGAATAAAAAAGAAATGAAAATGAAATTCGGAAAAGATATAGTAAAATCTGAATTTGCAACAGATTTAATTTGGTTTTAGTTCAACCATGACGTCAATATAGTAGCCTTCTTTTACGTACAGATCCCTTGGGTGATAATTTTTACAAGCGATCAAATTCTCAAAACTCTCCTGTCTCAAGGGATAAGAGACGAAGATAAAGTATAGAACGAGTAAGCTGAACAGTTTTCTACGTAAAATAGATGTAAAAATAAACAAGTTTTACTGTCAAGCTGCCAGCAAAGCAAGACTACACTCTTAAGTCAAAGAGAAAGACGCCAATCTTATAGTTTGTCTCGTCAATAATTCATAGATCCTGGTCTTGCATCTGGAATGGCATATTGCAGGTTAACGCTGTAACGACATCTGGTATTTAAAGCGCCTCGTTCATTATGGCGTCAACGTTTATACAATCGTTTCTATAATCAAAACGTTTATACAAGATCTAAATTCTGTTAGTTCAGGAATTTTGAAGGACTTGTCTTGTCCGTGACACTTGTCAAGGTAAAGTCCGATTCTGAAATTCAACCTTGTCGTACTGTTTGCTGACAAAAACACGCTTGTTCTTCATGCATTATTCAGCAGTTGGTCTCATAACTTTTCCAACAAATAAAACGGCCCCGGTTTCTTCATGTCTGATAAGAAACAGAAACGGCTTATTGAGCTCTACCCTTCGAGGCAGCATACGCCATCCAATTCCGAGTGTAGAAGCTGAAGCTGCCTCGACTCCTCTCTCGTCGACTTCGATTTTAGTTTTATGTCGCGCATCAGACACGAACAAACCCTTCTCTGGTGACATGTTTGAGAAGTCAGCCAGGCCTTCAATGAACAAGTTGTTAATTCCCATTAGTTTCAATGTTCTTTTCATGTCTTCGACAGCATATTCAATCGAGAATTTTGGCATTGATAGGTCACAATTGGAAAGGAACGGAAAGCCTTCGAACCACTGCACTTGCATCGCGCGCTTTATCATCTCTGAGGAAGTCGCTTGTGTGAAACGTGAAAAATCTCCAGCGTCGTCAGGCATGAAAATCACCATGCTCAGTGCCTTATCTGAAAATTTTAACATTGTCAGTTTTAAAAATTGAATGAGGCTGTTCATCAGGTAATTCATTCAACAACATGAAAAGCTTTTCTGGTGTCAACTAAGCTAAACAATTACAAGATGTTTCAAGTGATAATCTGCATTATTTCAGATGTTCGTTTTCCGTTTGTCAATTTTACAGTATAATAGCTAAGTTTCTTTGCTTATCAAAACATTTAGAAGATTGTTTCAGTTTGCTCTCTTACGCCACATAGTGCAAGTAGGTGCAATGTAAAACTGAGCTTGCAGAAACTCGAATGGAATCGTTTTAAAAAAATTTTATTTATTTTTGGCACGTATCAGCAGCAACATACAGTGCATTCAAAAATTGTGAAGCTACTTTAACTTTTTTAGTACACTTTTGTTTTATGATTTTTAATATAGGCCTACTGTTGAAATAACAACGTATTTTGAAGTTTTTATGAATTTGCAAAGTTCGAAAGTTAAATTTTTAACAGAAAAGGGAGGGATAGTTGCTCCTTTAAAGATAAACGTAAGATGCTTAGCGGAAAAATGAAAAGTATGAACCATTTTCTTATGCATTGTGCCAAAACTCGGAAATTACATTGAAGCTGTAGCCTTACCACACACTGTTGGATTGCATTATTTTTTAACCATCCTTGGAGTACCCAATTGGAAGTCATAGGGTGTTTAGCTTTAACTTAAGGTTTAGTTTATGTTTGTATTCATCATCATCATCATCATCATCGGCCATGCCTGAACAAGGCGTCGGCTACCGCGAGTCTCCACAACGATCGATTGTCCATAGTTCTTATGAGGTTTTCAAACTTTTGGTTTGTCTATGTTGAAAGATTTTTGAAGATTTCCAAAGGTGGACGCCCCCGGTGCCTCTGACCAGGAAGTCGCCCCAACATTGTCGAGTGTTTAATTCCGCGTTTGTGGTAGACATGCCCGATAAATGTGTATTATATGTATGTCCGTATTATAAGAACTAATAATAATAATGTCAACAGTCAGTAACATAGAAACATAAATCGTTGCCTACCTTGAAATGGCAACACTACCATTTGTGAGTCAAGTTCCTCGCTACGCATGACGTTGCATTGTATGCTAGGTTTATTCATCATTTGGACTTCGACGGTTTCAGTCGGATTGATTTGGAAATCAAACAATCTCGTCCGTGATGGATCAAATGTGGTGAACCATTGAGCCTATGCCAACAAAATATTCTAGGTATCAGAGTAATGTACTGCTGTTATACGATTTAATGAGCTCCTTAATTTGTAGTTATAATAAGGTATGTTTTTTGTATACTGCCGCATCCATCGCCACGTTGCTTCTCAGAAAAAAGGAAAGATAATAAAGTGCCATCTTATTGTGTTGGCGCTCAGTTTCATAGATAACCAAGCTCTGTAGGCCCAGACAAAAACCTTAATTTTTGTAAGAACTTTGTGTATATCGAGCTTCATCATTAATAAGTGTGGCTATCATAAGGAGGGGGGGGGAGGGGATCTTTCCTCTGGTCAGTAAGCTAAAGATAAAAATTGAAGCCCCCATTAGTTTGTTTGTTTGTTTGTTTGTTTGTTTTATTCTAAATAATTAAATTCGATTTTGTAGCAAATGAGCTGACAAAAGTACACACGGTTAGCAAAAGATTAACTTTACAATAAATCAGTAATCCATAGACCTGGAATTTGTTAATCCATTCTGGTGAATCTACAGTAGCCTACCTACAGTGATTTGTAATCTCACGCCATGAACCCATTTAAAGATCATTGATAAATTCAAGGGAAGCTACTAATTGGATAGTTTGATAACAAATTTTTATCTTATGTTGTTCCTTTTACTATTAGAATTATTAGTATTTTTACCTTCATATACATGGAATTGACCAAAAACATTCTTGTTCGAGATGTGACTGCTCCTTCTGGTATCATGTCATTTACTTTGTGTCGGGTTTCTTTGGAGATGTATCGATTGATCTTGCTGCGGCAATGCTTCGGCTTCTTTCGGAAATTTAGTTTTTTGACTGGTGTTCTGTGGTTTCTACATAAAAGAAAATTTACTTCCACCGCGAAAATAAATAATATAGATAAATTACGTTTTGTCAAGCAAACTTAAAATTTTAATCAAAAGTGTCGTGGTCGGTTTATATCCTATTAAGTCACGTTAAAGGTATCTTTATTTACTATAGACATTTTGAATTATTCTCGTAACCCAGTGCATGATAGGAAATGCAATCATGCGTGTTAGAAAAGTAACACTTCAGTTGTTACTATCATGTGTCACAATTCAAGAGGTTGTTGAATAAACCTGAAATTGTTCATGATACAACAATTTTAGGCAACAAGCCAAACAAAAATATTAATATTTAGTACAAAACAACTAAAGTACGGTACTGAAAAGCTCATGTGCCACAACGATATATTGTTGAGGGCGATCGTGCACAAAATCATGTTATTCAGCCATCTTACCGCGAGGTGGCCACAAAGAGCAGATTTAGTTTGCAGAAATTTGTCTGCAGGTGATGATTTAAAATGCTTTGAGGAATAACTTTTTATTTTTATGCCATAAAAGTTTTTTGCTGAACCTTCAACAGCAGAATTCTAACAACAAATTATAAGCAAGCTACTGTGTGATAGGGTATTTTTCCGCTTCTTTCAATTTTCTGTAGCCTATCGTCTTGTTTGCACAAGGCTCATGCTCTTTTGGAAAATTTGTAACTTTGTATAAAATGAAATCTTACTTTTCAATTGGAGTCTTGTATGACTTGTACAGCTGAAAGTGCTTGTCTACGAATATTCGATTGGCTTGAACCAAAGTGTAAAAATCACTTTTCTTGAATACATCTTGACATAATTCGGACTCTTTTGCAAACAAATCGTTTTGTTCATCATATCGGAGCGCATTTTTGACCTCTGTGAGGGTGGTGCCATTCAGACCTGAAATAAAATTAAGTTACTTATTAGTTTAAAACTAGTTTTGTGCACGAACAATAGTTCAGCGAAGCCTTTGCGCACTGAAGTCAGTAAAATTTAAAAATTGTGTTGGTACCTCAGTATACGATAAATTGAGATTAACACTAGAACGGCCGAAAAAAAAGTATACCTCCAACGGCCGCTGGTGTCGAAATCGACACTTTTCACAAAAACTTTATTTTTCCGCAAAATTAGCAGTAAAATTTCGTTTTATTTTACAGTGATAAAACTATCTGAAGCACTTATTACTTTTGTCACCTAATTGCGCTGTTCATTTGTTGGTTTTAGACAAAAAATATTACGTAGGCTACCAGGTTTTGATCAGTTCGAAGCTTGACTGTATCTGTATCTTGACTCTGTACGATGATCTAAAAACTCAACAAAGCGAAGACAGAATTATCATAAAAATAGCACAAAGTTTTCTTATTCAGGAGAAGAAAAAAAATCAAACAAGCCAACAAACACTTTACGCAGTGCAGCCTTTGCACTCTGTAACTTTCCAGTCACCATTACCACACTTCCCACTTTTCGACAGTGGCCGCAAATGGTAACTGTATTGTTTTTTCAATAATATCCAGCACATTTTTCCGCGTTTTCTAGATAGTCGTCCCTGCTCTTCTTCTCTCTGCAGTGTCGCCTTGCGTTTCAGCATATGAGCAGTTCTCAAGAGCTCTCAAGGAGCTGGAGGATAAAATCACGTCGGCTGATGTTGCTGCTGGAACGTTTTCTAAAAATAATCCAAGAGTTCAAAGCTGCAATATCTAGCATATTTGTCCAAACTGCAAGAGGCCATCTTTTGCTTGCTGCACGTGTGGTGTACTTTCTTGCCATTTGATCAAACACATCAACTGCTACTTTGTTTTGGCTATAAAGATGGATCACAGCAGAGGGTTTCTTTTTCTCTGTTGCATCAATACTGGACCTGTCATGCATAGTGAAAAGGACATTTGCATTTTTTTGCACAGATAGTTTACAAACATGCAGCTGTTCGTTGAATTGTAGAAGAATTTACTGGAAAATCTTTCTCCTCCACCCTTGGTCATTTCCTTTGTCAGTCCTTCTGTTAGTTCGAACAGTTCCAACAATGGTTATATTTCTTTTCTGTAGTAAACCAGCAAGATTCACCCTAGTAAAGAAGTTAACTGTTGTGACGTTGGACCCGCTTTGTTTGTGTAAATTGGTGGTGATCTTGATCACTACATCCTCGGGGAGAAGCCTTCCATTTCGTTGCTTTCTTTCAATAGTTCCGAGGTACGATAAGTACGGTACAGTATTGCATAAGTATTTTGAATGAACCTCGGCTAATACCCAGAATTTCATGCCAAACTTGTCTGGTTTGTTTGGCATGAACACGATAAAAGGATATCTGTCTTTCATTGGAAATAGCTGTTCATCGATTGGTAGGCTCCAAAATCCGGAGTGTAATTGTTGATGCCATTAGCAACAAGTCCTTCCAGTGGCTCTCGAATATGAATTAACTTATCTGCTGCAAATCGCTGATAGATTTGTGAAAGGTATTTGTAAACTCAGTAGGATGACCTAAAATCAAGCCGAGCGATAGCACACATCAAGCCGAGTGTTGAAAAATTACCATCAAAAACGCTATAAGTAACTGTGAAAACTATTGAATTAGTTTTTTCACACAGAAAATCTTTTATACTTTACAAATCTTATCAAATTTGTATGAGGTGTCGATTTCGACACCTCGGCCGTTGGAGGTATATCCGCACATTGTAGATAGCATAAAAAGATTTTTTAGAAAAATAATACTGAACTATAAAATTTAAGCATAATTGGGAAGCTACTGAAAGTTTGAAAACGTTGCGATAACAATTAAGGCTCAAAATAGTGAACTAAATTTCTAAAAGTGTCGATTTCGACACCTCGGCCGTTCTAGTGTTAATTGGTTGGTTGCGTTGATCAAGCGCACGCCAAGCGCACGTGCCTGCAATGAGTTGCTCAAGTGCACACCCCGAGAGTCAAACCAGCGCTGCGTGATTTTGAGCCGTGAGCGTGACAACTGAGCTAACAGGGCGGATGGACGGTGGACTGAATTAAAAATAGAAATCTGGAGTTTATAATTTGCATGAATTTATGCAGATCAACGATGAGGAAACAGGTAAAAATAACGTTTGGAATTTCATTTCATTTTCATGCTTTTCAATTTGTTTTTTCAGAAAAATGTTATTCCTCCAAGTTGGAGGAATAAAGAACCAAACTTAATGTTTGAAATCTCAAAATTATTTGAATGCTTCGCCTTTCAGAAAGTTAGAAATTAGAATTGACGCATAGGCCTAGTTGCAAGTTACACAGAGTTGAGACTCTTCTTCATCATAAATGTGTCAATTTGTGGTGTCTCAGAGTCGATAGAAAAAAAAAGGAGAAGAAGACACAAAGATGAGATTTTTTGTGATTTCTTTTATCACGATTGTCAGTTTAGTTAAAAAAAAAACGAGCTTAAACTTAGTAAAGAAATTTGTTCAAAATGCCGCAGTATACTGATGACAAAATGGTAAACAAAATCGTGATGTTTTGTGTAAACGATAGAAAGGTAGGCGATAGCCTATCTAAGAGATATCGCACACTTCTGAAGAAAATGTAATTTCCATTGCGCTGCCATCAAACTACTGTAATATCCTTTAAGATCGCATGTTGATAAATTTCACTTACCTGGTAGAAGCAAGGTTAGCACGCTGTACACGGACAAGGGTGAAAACACCATATTCTCACTGGCTTCCAAATCTGCGGATATCTCTTCGAACATGTCGAAGGCAAATTTGTGCAACGACTTAGCTGTTGCGTGGGGAAAGATGTATTCATTGTCAAAGACGTCGATAGGCAAGGCACCTTGAAATAATTGTATTGTAAATTTTATGTAAATTGTATCTATAATACATTACTATATTCTGAGTAACAAAATTCTTACAGTAGCATGCTTGAAAAGTATGTTAATAATTAGTATTTTACCAAGAAAACCAGCAAACCTATGTCAAATCAACCCACTCTTGGATCATTGTAACGTATTTTCAACAATCTACAAAAGCTTTAAAAGCAGTGTTTTTTTCGAATTTGGTTAACATAGATCAAAATCAGATGTTGCCTTGCGACATGTGTCCTTATCTTTACCATTTGTAGACTGTATATTAATTAGAATCAAGAACAGCTTATAGCAAAGCAATTGGAAAACATTAGGTAATGTTTTTCTTTTAATTTTGAGGACAAATCCATGCAATAACACGGTCGCTTTGTTGATATGATATAAAATAGAATAAAAAAGTAGTTTAGGATTGTTGCACAGTATTAGAGGTTGCAAGGTTATTTGAATGATCACATAAAAATATTGTTGCTATTAAAACATCATTAACTTACTATTAACAATTTAAACTTATTATTCCAATTACTATTAAAGCTATAGAGTTATTATTTTTAACAAAAATCAAAGTCACTGAAAACATCAGATACTTAGTAAAATATAGTTACTTCAATATTATTGCTAAGCACAATTTGAGAAGAGAAAATGCTGTGTTGAAAAATGTGCCACTTACCTACGCTGGCTGTCCATCCGACCAAAGAAACAAGAAGAAACTTTAAAACCTTCATGTCAGCAAGAAATCAGTTTGTATTGATATAAAAAAAGTACTTATAAAACTGTCAAATATAATTAATTCAAGATTAAATTAAATGAATTTATTCTGTAAACAAATTTCTTTAGCCATAACTTGTTTGTTGTAGACTGCTACTTAACACAAGACAAAATATATTGTCATGTGTAGCACACTGCAATGAGTCCGCTATGAACTTTGACACAAACGTTGGCTTCCGCTAGCACCTTTTTGTTTTTATATCCAAAGCCCCAGCCCTCAAGTAGGCTACCCTTGTAATCGGAAAGCTATGCACATTTTTTTCAGTGATTTGCATTTCTTAAAGAATTAGAAGCTACTTTTGCCTCACATTTTGCCTAACTTTGAAAAAGTTACCTTAAAAAGTTTGTAAGGTGTTTGAAGCACATTACTTCGTAAAGTTCTTTTACTTTTTTGTCACGTCTCAGGTACGACAGCAACAATGAATGAAACCGTTTGGTCATCAAGTCATTCTTGGTAACGTTGAGATGAGATGAACATCCTCTTCAAAGCTGAATTGTTGTTTGCACGGAGTAAATAGCTATTCAATGAAATCCTTACTTAGCACTTTCAACGGAGGAAGTGTTTCCAATAGGCCTACTCTACATTATTTTGACGTCTTTAGACGTCGTTGATTTAGAATATCTTCATCAAACCTCTGACAAGGTTTGAAAGTTAAAAGTAAATAGGCTAGCAATGACTTTATATTTATAGATTGCGGTCCATATCGAGTGTACATTGAAGAAAGTTTTAATGTTGGATTGAAGGGGATTCATTCAAAACTATTTCTTTCACCAAGTTTGGATAAACATTTGAAAGAAATTTTTCTGTTAAATCCTCTTTTACATATTCCAGAGTCTCGACGTGGTTTGGTAATTTAAATTCTATTTTAAAAAATCTCAATCTGAAATTGTGTTTAACGACGTTTAAATTGCCAAAGCCTGAGTAAAAGTTTTTGCCTGCTTACGTTAAATCATTCTTAAAGAATTCAAGCGCAAAATCGTTATGATTAAAGGTTTGATGAAAAGGGTATTTTCTTTGGTGCGTTACTTATTCTGTATATCCACTGTACTTTGCAACCGCAGTTATGTTGAACATGCAATCAAGAGGGTGGAGTTTTCCTCTTAACTTTGTAATTTAACTCTTAACTTAATAACGGTGATTTTTCTGAATTTAAATTACTTTACCAACAACATATCAAACTCTGCAATATAACCGAATCTCACGGTATTTTACTTTGAACACAAAATCCAGGTCAAAAAAACAAACCGAATATTTCCAGCGTCGATAAGTAACCCCAGAAATTCAATCAATTCAATTAGATGTTTTGAAAAAATGGCAGGTAAAAATTTTATTTTTTTCCAAGTATATATTAAACCTACAAAAGCTAGATAAAACCTCTATGGCTCTACAAACAAACTATTTTGCTGCACCACAAAGAATAGGCTAGTTTCTATTTCAATTCTGCAACAGCTATGAAAATGTACATTGCAAGATGTAGTAGTCGATTTCCACTAAACTAATAGGCTCAATTCGAAATAAAGGCGGTGATACTGTTTTCACTTACTTCCTGTTGACTTAATTAATTAATTAAACATAATCTAGATAGCACACGCCACGTGATAATGTTTGTTAAACTTTTATGAGCATTTTTCTTCTAATGATGATGAATGAAAATTTATTTGAGTAAATGGCTGTAACTGTTCTTACATCATAATAGGCCTGCTTTGTTTTAAGCGGTCTAGCGCTCATCTCTGAGAGAAATAAATTTAACTTAGCTTATCGTTTTTGAGGTTTGAATAAAAAACCTTAATGTTTATAGGCGAAATATTTGCTTTTTTGCCCAACTGCCAAGCTCTATTGCATTTCTACGAACTATTTCGTCCAATTGAAGGCCTTGCTTATATACTGTAGATACGACAAGAAGTAAAAAATGAAAAAAGGGATATAACCTACAGTTAATTGATCAAATGATCATGCTTCGTCAAGCAGACTTCCTCATCTTTATAAGTTTTTAACTTTTTCCCTATGATTTACTACTTTTCACCTTTCTAGTTTTTGATTTTTTTTTAATGTGCAGGTTGCCATGTATTCTTTTTTAATGCAATTTAAAAATCGCAAAAAGTGTTGAAGAGAATATCCGCTTATATCCGTTAAACTCAACTGTTTTTAACATTATCTACAAAAAGCTGAACTAGCTGAATTGACCAAATTTTTGAATAACTTTTGCTCTTTACAAACTGCCTACTTTGCACGATCAGCTTGGATGAATGGTGAATCATCTCATGTTTTATAGAGTCTCTACAACACCGGAAGAATTAAAGACACTCATTCAAGAAAGTATGAAGGTTACTTATATCTACAATGTAGGCGGAAAATGTCATGCAGAAATGATTAACAGATAATACCAACGACTTGGCTGTGTCGAGAAAAGCATTGGATTGCCAAATAAGGGGAATTTTCAAAAAGCATTTTCTCCTAACAAGTTCAATGCTTTCGAAACAGCGTGGTGTCTGCAAAAGTTATTTATCGGTAAACATCGGCTTGCTTGGCAAGCGGATCATATTCAGATCATGGTACGAAAATTTGACGGCATGTAACCGAATGACGTCATAGCTTTCAATCGGAAACCGAAAACTTTGAAATTTTTACTGTGTTTCCCATCAGGAGTGATTTGTTCTGAAAAATATATTTCAACTTCTTATCTAAAGAGGTTTAAAGATAATTTGCGCTGGGAACAAAAAGATTTTTCAACTAACTGTATTAGTCTTAAACAACAGCAATCTGAAAACAACTTTTAAATCTTTCCTTTTTTGATTGTTTTTCTGTTAAATGTTTTTCTGTGTTTTATTTGTTGTGTCTGCCATAGACGTTTGTTCTATAGCCTAGAGACACATTTCCATTTTATTTATAATATTAATCATCTAATCGTGTAAGCCTAATCATCTTCTAATGCAACTTTTACTTATTAATTTTAATTTCCGTAACACTAAAACTTCTTAAATCATATTTGCTTTACAATGGATGGGTAGATCTATACGTTTTGTCAAGGAAAAGGGAAAAAAAAAACAATATTTAATTGTAATGTAGACCAACGTTTTATTTATCAATTCTTCAAGCAAATGACACATGCCTATAGATTAAAAGTTATAACATTCTGGCCTACGTACACGAATAATTCTAACTAAAACTATGTTTGAAGAAAAGTCATACGTTTTCATAGAATCTTCTAAAATTGCCTGATTAATTTTGTGTCTCATCTATCATCATGTAGGTTATCAGGTCTCCGTACAATAGTTTCTCGTATTAGTTATGTAGTAATAGGCAGTTCCAACGAAGCACGCCACATCCGCTCACTTCTGACTGCTCATTAGTAACGTGAGGATATTATAGATTAAAGTATGTCTCAGTATATGATCTGGCAAATTGAAGCAAACCTTCAAACCAAGCAGTTAAAATGACACTAGACTACTTGAAAACGGTTCAATTAAAACTTACTTTATTTTTCATCGGCAACTCTTTGAAGTTTTGAACGAGGCACCTTCCTAGTTTTTTGTGTGTACCAACGTCTAACTGAGATTTTTTTATACTTGTTCTACGTCTGATGATGGCTATCCCTCGTCTTCGAGGATAAT
Source organism: Aplidium turbinatum (assembly GCF_918807975.1). Taxonomy (NCBI): domain Eukaryota; kingdom Metazoa; phylum Chordata; class Ascidiacea; order Aplousobranchia; family Polyclinidae; genus Aplidium; species Aplidium turbinatum. Next base: position 57,005,424 of record NC_137472.1, read on the forward strand.
GAAACATTTTAATACAAAACAAGTCTTCGAGACATACGATTGATGTTCATGCCCATATTGAGTTCTTTTCAAATTTCATTAAAAGTTGTGAATTTGTCAATAAGCCGATAATTTTTAATAGAAAATCTCCATCTATGGAGTTTTGTCTTTTCTTCAGTGGTTATGATGAAAGTTGAGCTGAGTACAACCCGTCTACAAGAGGACACGTTATAAAGTTTTAAGACTTAAATTTTATGATTTTCTTTAAAAATTCAAACGATTGTTCTGGCTATTTCTCCTTCACGATTTTTTGATTTAGTCGTCACAGAGGACACCGCGCACAGCCAGAGGTTCTTCGCTTTGCTTTCATCAAGTCAATCAGTCACTTTACCAATCAATCAAATTTAAGAATAGACAATAATATAGACAGAGACCTAAGTGATAATATCTAAAAAAGTTAATTTAAAAAATGAAAATATGTTTATAATTTAGCATAAATTCTAGTCAGGCATACAAACGTTAAAAGAAATGTAAACTAGTTCTTTTCTGAAGTTTAAACACACGTGATCATCAAGTCTGCTTTTCCGGTTGCATGCAGTTATGAAAATCTTTGCATGGACCAATGTATAAAGCGAACCTGTCATGTCATAGTCCTATTCATAGCGTTCAATACAAGACGTGTTGAGTTAATACAACGGATGTTGATATTTGCTTTTGTACGGACGATGTGAAAGCTGAAATACAATTCCACCTTCGCTGCTCAATAGTAACGCATAAAGCTTTCAAGAGCTTCTCGAGCTTACCCAATACCCATAACACATGCAATAAATACCAACACGTGATATGAACATATACGGTATAGGCTACCTGCGTTTTCTCAGACAAAACAGCATTACGTCTTCAATTAACGTAAATACTTATTCTCAACAAGGTTTCTACAGTAGGTCATGAATACTGATACATAGCTCATGAAGCCAATGTATTGTTAGACGATCATCACAGGTCCATGAAATGTATAACCATTGAATTCACTGTGAGGTTTAACGTCTTATTTGGCATGTTTTATGACATGTCAGGCTAACTGTTTTACTTGCAGTATAAGCTGTTTGTGTTTTGACTGGGTATCCATTGTATCCATTGGAAAATGATAAAGACTTCGTCAAAACTGTTTTCGCAAAAAGTTCTAAAGTTTTAAACCTCTTTATTTGTTCATATTTGTAAAACAAGTGGCCACTCAGATGTACTTATCAAGAAATAAACCTCACCAATACGAAAAGAGCCTTAAAATATCTTATGATGAAAACTCTTCATTACCATTTATTGTACATTCAAAGAATTATCAAGAAAATGCAATATCTTCTGACAGGTGTCAAACCCACAGCAATCAAAGATTCGTTTGTATTACATTCAAAGATTCAATCTTTTCTAGATATAAGCCGTTTCAGCACAATTATTTTATATTCTTAGCCGAAAAGGCTTGTTTACCAAAAACATTAATCCGTTAGTAGTCACCAAAGAGATTAAGTTTGGGAATCTTTATCTCCGGACAGAGCAATCTTTCTGCGAAGATTAATCCCAACAGTTTCGTCTGCTTATGTCAGAGTCGGTCTCCGAGATTGGTGGAGTGAACCTTTAGCTTGTTGTTGCACTAGCAGTGGTGCCGAAGTTAGTTGAGGATTGGGGGGGGAGGGGATAAATCAAAATTTGGTCAAATTTTAGACGATTTTGAACATTGGGGGGGGTGCATATTTTTAGCCTATACACAATTTTAGTGCTACCTACTGGTATTAAGTTTATTAAACAATCACCGGATCTAAGTAAATTAGCTGCTAACAGCATAATAGGCTACAGATAAGAAATCATGGAGATAAAAGTGCTACCAGTGCTCTTGCGAATGACTGCTGCAAGATTAAGAAACAAGCAAAGAAAAACTGGTAGCCTACCTCCAGCGGGATTCGAACCTATGACCTTCCAATGAATACTTAGTTTTTTCCAAAAAATTAAAAAAAAGTTATACTTTTCTTCTTGCCCTCTCCTTCACTAGAATCATTACACTTAGTGCACTATAAGACAAAGTCACTAGTCAGAAGACTGAAAACAATCGAAGTTAGAGAAGAACATTTGCAAATTTATGACAAAAATACTAACCTTCAAACACATCACAAGAAATTATTACAACCGAACATATTGCGTCTTGCGGTAGTGCGCATTGAAAACTCATTACCACTGTCATTTATGCTGATGTCATTAAGAATATTTTGGTAAGTGTTGCAAACAATGCTAGCATTCAACCTTTCCTGTCCCAAAGTATTTCTCAGCCCGGTTTTCAATCTACAAAAATTGGAAAACGACTTCTCACAAGCAGCAGAGCTTACCGGGCAAATTAAGAGGATCTTAATCAGCTGGAGTATTTGAGAATAGAGAGGTTTTTCCAATTCGGACAATGCCTGGTAAGCTCTTTTAGCATCGTAGCCTACAGAGATTTTTCTCCTGTTGCCTTTCTGAATGAATCAATTTAATAACTCATCGATGGTCTATTCAGCTCTAGATAATTTTTGACCGTTTCAGGAACTAAGCCGGTCTTGAAAATTCGTGCAAGTTCTTTATACTTTGCAGAATCGGAATTCAGGCTACTTTCAAACCGTTCGGTCAGATCAGAGATAACTCTGTCCATGAACTGATTGTAAAGTATTTTATGTTGAGTGTCTGCAGTAGCTGCCATCGAGCCTCCACCGAATCTTTCAGGGACTCTTCTTTGCGGTGGTGCTTGCAAAGGCGTGATAAAATTAGCAGCAAATTTTTCCGAAAGTGAAACTGCATGTTTGTAATAATTACAAAAATTTTTGCTTTTTGTGTCTTTCTTTTTCGCCAACAAAAACAAAAAATAAACTGAACTGAACTTCAGCAAAAGTTTGCAATTATTATTGTTCTCAAACTCCAAATCCCGATATTTCTCTAGAGTGATTTTCAAGGTCTGAAACTGCTCTTCACAAGAGTCAATGTCAAGCTTTTCTCCTTGCAACGTGATACTAAATTGCTTTATAAGTGCCAAAGGTTTCATAATCAGCACAAGTCCCAAATATGTTTCTGCAGTTTCTTCATTACTGCAGTGCCGTGGCCAGTGGCTTAGCCTAACTCGTCCTTAATACCTTCAATGAAGGTCCTTCATTGTCTCGCGTCAAATCTAAGACAATTTAGAACTGTGATCAAACATCAATAAAAGAAAAACAACAGCAATTCGAGATGCTTGCAAACAACTAAATCGAAGTAGGCTACAACTTCATAGGAAATATTTTCATTTAAATTATTGGGGGGGATGCTGCCAAAATATTGGGGGGATATATCCTCCCCATCCCCCCCCCTACTTCGGCACCACTGTGTTGCAGTGAAATTGCCTGTGATATATTCCACTGACCACTGACTAGATGCTGCTGAATGGATAGTTGCGTGACATTCAATGATCAAGTGCACATAGCGAGAGCTGAACCACTATTGCTTGTTTCTTGCCAGACAGCCACTTTATCTGGTAGATATCTTTACCAGAACTGGTCAGATCTGCACCGGATCGGATGAAGATAATGTACCAGATTAAATGGTTGCCTGGGTTCATATGCAAAGCTGGTTTGCTAAGCCGGTTATTCAACCAAGGCACCGGGGTTGACTCTGAGAACACTTTGTGTTATTTTGATAGTTTTCATAAATATTCATATGTTTCATCATAAACTTTCGTGACAGCCAAAAATCACTTGAAATACAAGACGTGGCTTTTGTTCTATATCCTTTGATTACACCACAATTCGAACTATTACTTGACAATCGGTTGCTGTATTAGTCACAAATGTCGTTTGAAAACAAGACGATAGCACAAATGCTAGATAGTATGCCTTATCTTTGCAACCTCACCATCTAAAGTTTCAAAAAAAAAACTGCTACAAAGATGCAGTTTTGCTTAACTGTCTCGTTTTTCGCAACATTAAACTCTTAATAACAACATCTTCAAACTCAAATCTTTCTTAATCTTTTGTAATGGCGTCTGACTCAAGTAATAAAGTATGCATCATGTAAAAACCCTTTGAAAGCACAAAACAAAGGCGATTGACGCTGTACTTGTCGTAATGTAAAATTAATAAACTGAAACGGCCAACACATACTACAAAGACTAGACTAAGTGTCAAAAATGAAAAGGACATTTAGTATTCCAGTGTAAAACAGCTGAGACTGACACAAAAAATATAAAGTTTTTAAAATAAGGTGGATAATCATCGGTGTATGAGCAGATCGTATATATGATATGCGGATAATAAAGAATCCTCTTAAATTTAAAATTTCATACTCTGTTACAGCATCATTTAACAAAGTTTTGCTGTTGATTTAAGTGGAAAGCACTTTTAGAATGTGCAACTTTAAGGTATTGTTTTCAAACCTTTCCATACCTACGCCTTCCGTGATTCGTTGCCGGGCTCATTCGCATGAGCAAAAATACTTATTTGCCTCTTCTCCCGCCGGAAATTTTGTGCTGGCTACGCCCTTGGTCAGTTTCATCCTTTGCATTAACAGAGCTGTGTTTTACAAAGTTCCTGGATGTTTTAAGTACTCATAAATTAATCAGATAACAGATACAGCCTAACTTATCATATCCCGTGATATGTATACAACAAAATACTTCAACCTGCATATTACTTTGTTGTAGTAAAATGACATAAAATAATACAATATTGTTATATCTGCACCTTTCTTTACGCAAAACAAGACTCTCAGAGGCTATTGGCCGCAAACACTTCCGCATTATTAAATCTGGCCTGCGTGGGAAAAAGTTTGGACACCCCTGATATAAATCATGTAATTTATTTAGTAAAGCAACGTATTGCTTACAATATTTGTATAAAAATATATAGCAGCCAGCCTTTCCAAGATAAATGTATTTTACCTTTTTTACTTACTAATGGCTGATCTCGCCCACGACTGGTGCAATAGATCTAACTTCATTTTTTTTAACAACAACAAGAAGCGAAAGACCATGCCGTCATTGGGTCATCTTGTCTTTTTCGACCATTTTGCCACGACAAAGCTTAATACCCTTGAGCAGTGTCGAACCAACATCCTTCCGATTGTTACGCAAGCGCTCTCATAACTCTGACCAGGCATTTCAGAAACTTTCTAAGGATGACATACCTTCTTATTTCTCACTATGTGGGAGACAAAACTGCACAATATCTGCATAATCAGGCCGTTGATAGGATAATTTAGGCCCAGTAATAATGAGATCTTCCGGACCCAAATCATTCTAAGAAGAGCCCTCTATATCCAAACGATATGAGATGGTTTCTTTAAGTTTCCAGTGCCTTGAAAAGGTCACACGCTCCAAAAATCATCTTATAGGCCGGGTCCAAAAGTACTTCCTGGAATCCCCGTCAACGTTACAGTACCTGGTAAATGCCCTAATAGTTAGCCTACATTGTTAAGTTTGGAACAATCAGTAATTTTGTTGAAAGTGTAGTTAAAATAAAAATGTAGTAGGCTATTACAATTTTGCTTCCATTCCATTGTTAATAAAGCCACAGAAGCATAGATTGGTCTAACATTGTGTAATGTCAAGAGAGTGATTAAAAAATAAAACATATTAACACATTTCATGCATTCTTAGGAAGTGATTAATTGTTTCATGGTGAATGGCGATGATTCAGCAAAATGTCCAGAAATTTGTTATAAAGTAAAACAACGGCCAGTTATCCTTCATTGCACAAGCAATATCGTTTTATCAACCAAACGCAATCACTTCCTGTTTTCTTTGGGAATATTTAACTCCGACTTTTGTTTTAAAAAGCGTAGGGTTGTAGCATCGAATTTTCTCTTTTTATGATAGATAGGACAGATAGATGTTTATTGGCTGCTGCGAAAAAGATGTACGATAAATCACAACACAATGTACAGTAAAACTGTTGAAAAGATTACAATTATAAAAAAAGAAATCAATAATAGCATCACAGCAGCGGGAGGCTACGATGTGACTGTTCAAGGTCTTCAAGTCAAGCAGCCACCCCTAAACTCACCAATGATAACCATCCTTGCATTGTTCATGTAAACATATATCAACCTAGCAGTAGTTTAGTGTTCTTTCAGTTGGGTATGAACCTTAAAAATAAAAATGATTTTCATTGAAATACTTAAACCCAACAAAATGACTGTACCCATTACTTACAAAGATATTCATTATTACTTACAAAGACATTCACTATTACTTACAAAGATATTCACTGAGGAGACCGGAAGGCCGAAATGGTGTGCATTGTCTGCAGCTATGGACGTTCTTGGCTTACGCTGATTGAGCAGTGAGCACTTTGCTGGAGGCACCTTGCTATGCATTGCGCAATGCTCATTGCTTGCAGTTTGAGCACTTTGGCAAGGCTGACAGTATAGTACCATTTTTGTAACTTAGGTACCACAAATAGGAAAACGTCACATGGATGAAGCTATATATCTCCATGGCCATACCAGTGTACCTACTGCACTGAGGATGCCAGAAGGCCGAAACGGTGTGCACTGACTGCAGTTATGGACGCTCTTGGCTTACGCCGATTGAGCACTTTGCTGGAAGCACCTTATATGCATTGCGCAAAGCTCACTGCTTGCAGTTTGAGCACTTTGGCAAGGTTGATACCATTTTTGTAACATAGGTACCACAAATGGGAAAACGTCACATGGCCATACCCATAAGCGTCGATTTTTTTCTTAGAAGAGAGGAATTCTGGGTGGGCGAGAGTTTTCAAACAGATTTCATTGAATGTGTATGTTTGCAAATTCGTAATGGTTCAGTCTTCAAAATTAGCATATTTTTACTTCGGCAAAAAACGTTACCGAGATCAAACGGCAAAAGTTGAAATTGCCTCGGCAATTGCTGTGAACATTTATTAGGAAAAGATTGTACTAAAACGTGTAAAACGAGAAGCGAAAAATATACTAGAGTAGTCTATTACGAACGCATTGTTTGATTTGTTGTGATGTAATAATACCAAAAGTAGTGATAAAGCGAGCAACGCGATACGCACGCTGTTACGGTAATTCAGGTTAAAAAACTCACCGGGAGGGGAAAATAAGTTAATTTTGGGTTGATTCAACGTTCGAGTCAGCACAAATCGATTTAATTTTTCCGGCGGGTTATATTGCGTAACAACAATGCCCAATAAGAAATTTACGTTTGTTTTACATTAATTCGACATCTAGCGATGTTGAATTATCATAAAATAACGTTAATTACTCAACCAGGTACAGGTGACATATTAATAGCTCCCTGCGAGAAGATCGCCTCGATTTACGTAAGCTTATAAGCCAACATAATTTCGGCACAATTGGGACACTGCGAGCAACCCAAAGTTTGTTTGATGAACTAGTCAGAATCGGTATCATCAGATGCTATATCAGCTGGACGAGATAACGGAAAGCGAGGCGCAACAAGGAGTAGATGCTTACAATAATTTGACGTCTACTGGAGTTAAATCAATACAAATAGCAGGCCTTGATACAACTTTTTTTTCCGGCGGCCAAACGTGTCCGACTGAAGCAAGCTGTTCGGCGGCCAATCACAAGCACATGGCAGCCATCGGAACTTCGACACGCATCAACATACAGTCTTCGAAATTAGCACATTTTTACTTCGGCAGAAGCGAAAAATATACTAAAGTAGTCTATCACGACCGCACTGTTTGATTTGTTGTGATGTATTAATGCCAAAAGTAGCGATAAAGCGAGCTACAAGATACGCACGTGGCACGCTGTTGCAGGAATTCACGTTAAATAACTCACGGGGAAAAGTGAGTTAATTTTGGGTTGATTCAACGTTCGAGTCAGCACAAATCGATTTAATTTTTCCTCTCGGTTATATTGCGTAACAACAATGCTCAATAAGAAAGTTACGTTTGTTTTACATTAATTCGACATCTAGCAACGTTGAATTATCATAAAATAACGTCAATTGCTCAACCAGGTACAGGTAACAAATTAATAGCTCCCTGCGAGAAGATTGCCTCGATTTACGTATACACTAACATAATTTCGGCACAATTGGGATACTGCGAACAACACAAAGTCTGTTTGATAAAGAACTAGCTGTCAGAATCGGAATCATCAGATGCTGTATCGGAGCACGAGGTTGTCGCGTCATCACTGGAATCAGACACATCAAGAGGCTCATCGCTTGGCTGTAAGTCTATACCATCTTTGCCGTTCGCAATGAAGTGTCCACGTTTTGCGGCTTTCGGGCTTTGATACCACTCCGCAGGCCTCTTTTTTTTTCATAAAGATCCATCAGGGTGTTGACTAGGAAACAAATCTATGCTGTGCCATAACGACTGGGAAGAATGTTTAACCATAACGTTACAAGCGCTCGTGTGGCCTCGGCATTTTTATTGCCGACGCTAATGCGCCATTTGCCGACGCTAATTTCGAAGACTGAATTTATCGCATTAATAAAGTGTATTGTGGTGTCACTTGCATCCAGCTTATTGTGAGACATCAGCTGCTTGATCACTCAATAAGGTTAACAATTCAAGCATATACAGGGTGTATTGTGATTTATCGAGTGCTTTAACTCTTTTCTAGTCCTTTGTGATTATAAGTGGCAAAGTACTACTACTTTATTTACAAGGCCGCTTGTGTAAAATTTTCTCGGAACTTCATGGCGGACAAATGTCGGTTTTTGTAGGTTAATCGCGGCGATGGCCGCCTTCAGTTTCGAGGCTTGAATTATAGGGTGATATTTTTATAAAAGATTCTCCCAGCTGGGCACATGTCTAAGCGCTGGCGAAGTAGGAAGTAACCCAAATAAAACATCCAGCAATAGTAAGATTGAATCAACATTCTAGTCTGGTGTAGTCTAAGAAAACTAGTTTTTTCTTGTAATCTTGTTGTCCTTACAATCACCTCGGCAATTGCCGACGCTAATTTCGAAAAGTGTGGTTAGTCTTTCTCGCAAAGACTGCGTTTAGCGTCGCTGCAGCAATTAAGCTTTAATAGGTTGGATGTTTTCTTTCTTGCATCTTGCGATCTTATGAGCGCTGCTAAACTAAACAAACTTCTTTTTCCTTTGCGACCTAAAAAGCGCGTGACTCGTGACCTGTAATCTTTAAAGTGGCGCCTTCGGATTTGCCGCATTTGTAAAAGCGATTGTTTTTAGTACGTCTTTAGTTTGTGTCGGTTATTTTATTGTCATGTTGATTATGATGTCATATTCACATTCCCTTACGCTGACCGGGAACTGAAGTTTGATTGTGACGTAACGAAAGTGAGACCATTCGGAGAAAAGATCAAATTGCCGACGCAAATTTGGAGAAAAGATCAAACGTGGCTTTCTCTCACCAGGAATTGCCAACTGTGGCAGTTGCCGTAGCAACAACAATGCAGTGCGTACCGCCGTTTTTCCACGCAGCGTTGTTACGGAATTGCTTTGTTCTGTCGGATACCTAGCGAGAGACATAGCGAAAAACAAGAAGTTGCGCTGCAGTTGGTTGGATAGTCCAGCGTTTAAGCAAAACGAAAATAGTTGTAACGAATACTTCATAAGTGGCATGAAAACAGGGTGGGCGAAACATATTTTGCCCACCCTCGTTTCACGGCAGGGTGGGCGTCGCCCACCCTGCCCACCCTATTTCGACGCCTATGGCCATACCAGTGTACCTACTGCACTGAGGAGGCCGGAGCCCGGAAGGCCGAAACGGTGTGCACTGTCTGCAGTTAAAATTGTGACGTCTCTCTGAGAGTCAAATAAAACATCACCATAGCCTACCAATCACTTATGCTTACTTATGCATTGTTTGGCGTCTTGCTTTTTTAGTGTCCATAGAGATCATGGCGCACCGTCTGCACTCTGCAGTCCATATTGAAAATAAAACTCTTTCTCTTCAGTTTACCCCAAAACCATATCTCAGCATCAAAGCATCCACCGGTGGTGAGTTACTCGAGGAAACTAAATAAAATAAATTTGGAACGGCCATAACTCGATTGTCACGCAAATGGGTAATTAATCTCATCAAGCAGAAAAATTCGCTGCTTCATCATGTTTTGCTTGTCTTTGCATTATACAATTGCAATGTCCGCCCGTTAGCTCAGTGTCCACCCCGTTAGCTCAGTGGTTACGCGCCCGGCTCACAATCAAGCGGCGCTGGTTCGACTCTCGTGGTGTGCGCTTGAGCAACGCATTTCAGGACTGCTCTCCATTCAGCGGCACCTAGTGAATGGAATAATTCCCCAGAAACAACACTTCAACAATCGGAAAGCTTCACTCTATCAATCTCGGTAACCGGCCCTGTGTCAAGAGCCTCTGATGATGATGATGTTCGCCCTTCGTTTCCGAAGATGGCCAATGAGACTGAGATCAAGTTTCTTTTTTTTTTTTTCTTTTTTTTCAAGAGCCTCTATAAGTATGCTAAACTACCACGAAGGACCAAGGAAGGCTTTGTCAGTCCGAGAATAAAGATTCAAAACCAACCAACAATTGATTGTACATATTACATCAGTTTGCAAAGAACTAGAAGAGTGGCAAAGGCGCAAAGCAATATTGTTTTATTAACCAGACGCAATCACTTCCTGTGTTCTTTGAAAATATTTAATTCTGACTTTTGTTTTGAAAAGCGTACGATTGTATAGCATAGAATTTCCTCTTTTTATGATAAGTAGGATAGATAGATAAATAGATAAATAGATAGACAGACAGACAGACAGACAGACAGACAGACAGACAGACAGACAGACAGACAGACAGACAGACAGACAGACAGACAGACAGACAGACAGACAGACAGACAGACAGACAGACAGACAGACAGACAGACAGACAGACAGACAGACAGACAGACAGACAGACAGACAGACAGACAGACAGACAGACAGACAGACAGACAGACAGACAGACAGACAGACAGACAGACAGACAGACAGACAGACAGACAGACAGACAGACAGACAGACAGACAGACAGACAGACAGACAGACAGACAGACAGACAGACAGACAGACAGACAGACAGACAGACAGACAGACAGACAGACAGACAGACAGACAGACAGACAGACAGACAGACAGACAGACAGACAGACAGACAGACAGACAGACAGACAGACAGACAGACAGACAGACAGACAGACAGACAGACAGACAGACAGACAGACAGACAGACAGACAGACAGACAGACAGACAGACAGACAGACAGACAGACAGACAGACAGACAGACAGACAGACAGACAGACAGACAGACAGACAGACAGACAGACAGACAGACAGACAGACAGACAGACAGACAGACAGACAGACAGACAGACAGACAGACAGACAGACAGACAGACAGACAGACAGACAGACAGACAGACATATAGATAGATAGATAGACAGACAGATAGATGTTTATTGGCTGTTGCAAAAAAGATGTCCGGGTACGGAGGGTACGGCGTACCCTTGAGGGCCCAGGCCTGTGTTTTTTTGGGGGCCCGAAATTGTGATTTTATAGTTTACGCGCAAAATGTTTCATTAAAACCATCCTATAAATCGAAACACAATGTACAGTAAAACTGTTGAAAAGATTACAATTAAAAAAAGAAAATGATAACAGCATCGCAGCAGCGAGAGGCTGTAAAGTGACCATTCAAGGTCTTCAAGTCAAGCAGTCATCCCTAAACTCATCAATGATAATTATAATTGGCTAACTGAGACAAATAAATAAAAATAAATGAACAACAGTGAAGCTGTCCATAATGATAAGAAATTAAAAATTTAGGTAGGGCAACGTAGCCTATGTAACAATTGCAAGTTTGATTAGTAATTTAGCATTTATTTAATATGTGTCAATAATTCTTTTTGTACATTCTTTTAAAAGTTATGAAAGAGGATTTGCAAATTTTAACTGGTACGGTATATCATTCCAAAATTTTGCGCCAGAGTATTTTATAAAGCGTTGTAGTTTAATGGTTGTGCATCGATAATAATAGTAATCTAGGTTGGTCGAGTTTCGAGTAGTAAAGTTGTGAATTTGGTTGCATTTTTAAAAGTCGTTTTGAAAAGTGGCTGGTAATAAATTAAAACTAAACTGGTACATAAATTTAGCAATTTTAAAGTTGTACAGATCTTTTAACTTTAAAATATCGAGTTGTTTATAAAAGAGTGTGACATGGTTAGCCCATTTTCTTTTCATAGCAGCATTGACTGAATTATTTTGCAAAACATCAAGCTTGCCTAAATGTGTTTTGTATGACGACTCCCAAATTGTCAATCCGTATATAAGGTAAGGATGCACGCTGAAGCATAGCTTTGGTTAATAAACAATGTTTCAATTTAGAGAGTATACCAACAGATTTGGAGAGTTTGAAAGATAGAGCATTAATATGAGGAAGAAAAGAGAGATTCTTGTTCATGAAGATACCAAGGTATTTACAGTAGCAGTGTCAACGTTTTTTAGTTGGGTGTTGCCATAAAATACTTCAACATCAGCATATGCACAACCAATGCTTTTTCCCCACTTTCACCCTACTCAGCATAAATGATGAACAAGCAAAAAGTGACCAGTCGTGTTAAGCCTGTCACCTCGCATCTTCCTGATTTTGGTTTCTGTATGTTTACTTTTCAAAGCATTGAAGGATTACCGATTCGACGTATTAGTCACGTTTTTTTTTTGCATAATTCATATTAGTTCATGGTTAAAAGTTTTATTAAGTTGAACAGTCGTGATACATCAAAAGTTCCGTAAATAGCCTACGCATGCAGGAGAATAGTGTTTTTGTAAAATAACATTATAATTGATGGGGTATCAAAACAACAAATAGAGTGCTTAATGCACAGCAGTATATAGCAAATTAAGAACCTGAATTTAAAGAATAAATACTATTAATAAGCTTACTACAAAAAGTGCACAATACCAAGCAAAAAGCCAAGCAGAGCGAATCACATCAAATATAGTTACTATTCTTTAAAACCTCTAAAACCTGTTTCTTCCTAAAAGGAGATCATCAGAAAGTCCTTATTCAAATAGAAGCTATTTGAATTTTGAATCAAATGTAGTTACTTTTATTTAAAACCTCTAAACCCTGTTTAACCCAAAAAGGGGATCATCAGAAAGTCCTTATTCAAATAGAAGCTTTTTGAATTTTTTTATTTTTTATTTTGAAAGTGATTCTATTAGAATAAAGATCTCATGATGATCTCCCTTTTAGGGTGAAACAGGCTGGTAGAGGTTTTAGAGATGAGTAACTACAGTACTTGATGTAAAACGTGAATTTAATATAGACGATAGTAGTTCAACAATTTGCACAGTTTATTTTACCATAAGATTTGCTGTCAATTTCTGCTACATTCGGTTGCGAGAAATATAATGACTTATAACGAAAAAAAAAAATGTTTTTCAACGATACTCAAAATCTGTCATTTGTTTTTTTTTACAATAATGATGCATTTTCTAGAATTAGAATTTTCATCGAATCATAATGATTTTGAATGTCAAATCGTTTTTGCAACACTCTTAAACTTATTTGATGCGATTTTACAACAGCCAACACAAAATGTAAACGCATTAGGGTAGGCTAAACAAACGAAAAAATTAAAGCTTTCTATTTGGCGTAGCTTGTTCATCAGTGATGGCATTTGCTTTATCTGCATTATTTTGACACAATTGCAATGTTATTATGAGACAAGGGTTGTCTATGCTACCAAATTTTTATCTTCTCATAACCGACACTTGGAATCAAGTATGGGACCAGCTTTACCACAAGGGGAGAGGGTACGAGAACTCGTAGGTAATTTTAAAGTAGTGCCAGCATAAAAAAGGTTAAAACTAGGCAACTGGTTTATATACAGTACTGCTGTGATTCTTAAACTTTTTCTATTCGAGTACCATTCAGTAATTCCATACAGTGTTCGCGTATCACCTATATCCAGAAAATCTCAAAAAATACAATAAAATGCAAGATTGTTAATATTAGACTGGGCATGATTAAGCTGTTTAGCAGTCGCATGAGTAGAAGACCAAATAAATATAAATTAGTAGAATTCCTAACACTTGGTAGGTCGCAAGTTCAGCAAATTTCTCCAGTAAAAGTTTGAAAATCTCCGATCTAAGTGTTGCATCATAAGTGCTCAAACTCCTCTCCAAATAAAATTATTTCTGACACGGTAATGCACATTGTGTTATCTGAAAGTCTGGGCAAATTCTATTATTTTATTTTAACTCTTGTCAACTTGAGTGAGTTTCTCGTGTACCACCTGGAAGACTTCCGCGTACCACTTGTGGAACGCGTTGGCTATCACAGTCTGGAAACCACTGATTACTGTGTATTGGCAGTGTTTACAACCTGCGTTGTGTAGCGGCTGCCTTCATAATAATACATCATTGAAACCTTCACGGTTGATTGCAAATGAGGTGTTTATAAGTTCTAAGGTCAGGGGTCAAAGGTCATATCTAAAGATACTGTTCTCACGAGAAATTTTTCGAAGTTTCTAATGTGATGTTAAACCAGTTGTGTTTATAGTAGAGACTTATCAGTGGCGTAGCGTAACTCATTTGATTGGGAGGGGGGGGACTCCAGAACCTCAAATATTAATAAACCCTGGCCATTTTTGCCTTTCTAAATTTGCTGTTTGCAATTTTGTAATATTAATTAATACGATATGTAGGCTACCTTACAACACGAAAAAGACTTGTAGGCTTTGTATGGTGCATGTTACAGACTCACAACAGATCAAAATGAAGATATATGTGCAAGTCGGCCAGGGATTCTCGATTTTCCTAAATTTGGAAAACGAGTTTTGAAAGACTAATTGAAATCAGCCTGCAGTGTAGTCACAAAGATGAAGTAGGCTACTGAGCTTTCAATTCATCAGTGACCGGAGGTATGTTATCAACCTTGGAAAAAACACTTTTTTGAATCAGTTGTGTAGGTTACACAGAAACACTTCATGAGAGATTAAAAATATATTTCATGATTGAATTAACTGTAGCCAGACGCGGATTTATGGGGGGGCCCAGGGGGCCCGGCCCCCCCCCAAAATTTTGTAAAAAATTGTATGTTTCCGCATCAAATGGTTTGATGTGCTTCTAAACAGCTGATATTAGTCTCTCGGCATCACAATTAATGAAAATGGTTGTTTTAATGTCTATTTTATAGCATATCGTATATGTCGTAGTATCATTGTTCATATCTGTTTAGCTTTTTCTTTTTTTTTAATTGATTTTCAAATTTTCTGGATCCCCCGAAAAAAACTCTTAGATTCGCGCCTGACTGTAGCCTAAGTTAAACAGAACCATGGTACCCACCTTTTACTCCATGGCAAACAAAACTTGAAAAGTTACAAAATTTTGGTTTGTAATTATATTTACGATCAGAGCTGCCAGATTGTTCGGTAAATCTAATTATGTTTTAGACGGTACGTTCTTTAGTCTAGAAATTGGTTTATTTTTCGATATAATGAGCAATGGTTAAACTATGAAGGTAATTCGCTGTCCACAAATAAACTATCGCGCTGTTTGGTCGGTCGTTTCTGCGGTACCCGGTCAATTGGTCGAAAGACATTTGGTCGACAGTCATTTGGTCGACAGACATTTGGTCGACAGGACGTTTGGTCGACAGACAATTGGTCGACAAGACATTTGGTCGACAGGACATTTGGTCGACAGACATTTGGTCGACAGGACATTTGGTCGACAGACATTTGGTCGACAAGACGTTTGGTCGACAGACATTTGGTCGACAAGAACGATTTATTTTAGGGTTAACTAACCCTAACCTAACCCTAACCCTAATCCTAACCCTAACCTTAAACCTAACCTAACCCTAACTCTAACCCAAATGTCCTGTCGACCAAATGTCTTGTCGACCAAATGTCTTGTCGACCAAATGTCTGTCGACCAAATGTCTTGTCGACCAAATGTCTGTCGACCAAATGTCTTGTCGACCAAATGTCTTGTCGACCAAATGTCCTGTCGACCAAATGTCTGTCGACCAATTGTCTGTCGACCAAACGTCCTGTCGACCAAATGTCTGTCGACCAATTGACTGTCGACCAAATGTCTTTCCACCAATCGACCGGCCACCGTTTCTGCAAAGTAGCCTGCAATTTTATTTTCCTTGAGAGTTACTTTAAGATTTGATCACAATACTTGTTGTAGTGATTTTCTTTCACTCTACGTCAGAAAAAGTAGGTCAACGGTGATAAAAACGTTTGCAAATTCTGTGAATGCCTTATACCCTTGTTGATACAGCGCTTCAACTTTAAAAAACTTAAAATAATGTCACTTCAAAGTGATTGGGAGAGGCTCTTGCCCACTCTCATGTTTCTTAGACGCAGCGCTGCTAACTCTTATTGTATGAAAAGAGTCAATGCAGAATCTATTTAAGAGCTAAAAAGACAAATTTGTGTTTTGTACGCTTTTCAAGTTAAGATAGCCTATTTAGCTTAATCGCCTACAACTTCATTACCAGCGGAGCATTTCGAGGCAGTCTTAGTAGCAACAAAGGTAATTGGCCAAAGTTGAAATATTTTTCGAATTTTTATTAGTAAACTGATAACTTTTTTCAAACTTATAAGCAATCTTACAAAATTGATGAATTTTCAAGCATTGCTGTTTTCATTCTCAAATTTTGTCACCATTGAAAGTTTCTTAAGCGTGACCATCGTTTCTCACCGTTGCTGGTTTCTGGTTTTCCCCGTTATGCTCAACCGGGTGTATTTATTGGAAAGTTGAAGGGTCAAGAATTGTATGAGTTTGAAATGAGGAACCAACAAGTTTCGCCACGTTCTTTGCACAGGTTTTCATCAAGACAAGATGTTGAGAAAAACCAGAAAAATTAGAAAAGCCCCTTGTATTTTTAATTTATTTTTTTAAGCTAGGTTAGTTAAACATTTTTTTTAGATTGGTTGCGATTTTGGTTTGATTTTTACACTGATAGATTGAAGCACAAATGAGCTACAATGTAAGAACGCCGTTTGATCAGTTTAACATTTATGTTTATTATTAACTTTTGGTTAAATTTTACATGCATAAGAAATTCACAGAATTAATCATTTTCTAACTAAAAAATAAAGAGCCTTAAATGTAGATACTAACTAAATTCATGTTTAGCAAACGTTTAAAAAACTAAACGGTCTTCATCGTCAGTGCTATAAATGTGAGCACATTTATGTTACTGAAGATGAAGTCAATATAGTTTTCGAAATGTTTGTTTGCAGAACATGAGTTTAGCATCTACATTTTGGGCTTTGTTTTTTTGATTAAATTAATCAGATTCATTGCAAAGAAAGGTAAATGTTGCTACCAAGGAAAGTTAAAATTGATAGATTTAATTTGCTTTAAAGCAAAAACGCAGAAAAAAGCATGAGCATGATATTGGTTTTCAGATATAAGTTATTCGAATTATTGTTTGATTGATTGTGGAAATCTTCAATAATGTACGCGTCATTGAAATAAATTGACGGCGTCAGCGTCAGCGCGAATTGCCTAAGAACTTTACGGCGTAAAGTACTGCGTAAGCTCTTAAAGAATTTGACGGCGTCAGCGTCAGCGCTAATTTCTAGCGCTATTTTTTGCCAGCGTATTATAAAACGGAAATATTTCAACCACGTTTAGGCTAACAATAGCTATAGATGAACAGCAGGTATTATGTTTTGAGACTGTATTGTAAGTAGCTGCTTAACCTGTTAGTTATTTCCTTGTAGAAACACAAGCATTTCAAAACGTTTATTTGACAATCTGCTGCCTTTGGGACGCATATTGTCCTTTCCAAGTGAAAACATGCGTTCCACAGCAGCGCCGGTTGGTATTGGTGGGTTGTATTTCAAAAACAAGTCTTGAAAACGTTTTATTCAATTCAATTCAATTCAATTTATTTTTCTTTGTCAGAATGCAAAAGAAATGATATTGTGAAAATGAAATACAGTAACAAAACCAACAAAAGGAAAAGGTGGCAAAACCTTAATGGTTTAAGACGTGCATGAAAGGATCTAATATTGCGGTATGCATCAATAAATATAGTTGAGCACGGCCACCAAACTTTTACTCGGAAAGGTATCACTGCTCCAAGCGTGCTGTGATGGTTTAGCATGTATAAATCTTTTAACGAGGTCCATTGGTCCACTGCACCAACATCGCTCTTTTCAGGGGCATAGAGCTCTAGAAATAAAGTATCTTCAACGTCCACGATGCCATTCATGGATTTTTCGCTTTCTGTCGCTGATCCCTCGTTCTCAATACATGGGTGATCACCATTTGGCAAACTTCTTCCGCGTGTATTCCAGGAAGCCATTCCAACCAACGCAAAAGCCGGTAATTCGGATGAGTGGCGCTGGCCAGAATACATTGTGAAACCATAGGTGAAACTCTTATTGTGAAACGAGATTTTCCATGAAAACAAAAATTGACGCATAGCGCTTGACGCTTAAAATCGGCAAAATAGTTTACGGCGCTATCACTTCCGTCAACTGAAAAATAAATTGACGGCGCTAGCCTCAGCGTCAACAAAAAGTTGACGCCGTCAACGTACAACACTGGAAATCTTTCTCTTTGGAATGAGAGAGTCTTTCAGGAAGCTCAATTTTTCAGTATCGCATACTTGTAGAAGCTTTGAACCACTGACAAACCGGTCACCGAGATTGACAGAGTGCAATTTCCACTTGTTGCTTAAGTGCTGAGTTATTACATCAACTAGTTGCCGACAACTAAAGAGATGTTCTTAAAGTTGGTTGCTTCGCATACCCCGAAAGGAAAACTTTTTTTTTAATTTAGCAGTTTTTTCATATACAGTACAAAATCGTGAGCTCAATCGATTGCGCTAACCCGGGGTGGGGAACTTAAAATGAACATTGGGGCTGTTGAAAAGTTCAAAGCTGTACAGGGTACTTGCAAGAAACTTTGCGTACCCTGATAAAGTTGTACCTAGGATACAATGTGACAAAATCAATCACAGCTGTTTGATGTCTACAATTTTCAAAGTGTTTCAACGCGAAACGAAGTTTTATTCATTGAGAGGTAAAGTTTCGTTTTGATGAATAATTAATCAGCATTATAGGTTTTAAAATGGACTTGCACAAGATATACAACAACCAAGCCATAATAGACAGCAAAAAGAAAGGACCACCTGTGTATTCATGTCCTGTAAGGGAGTCAAAGGCTTAAGGAATTGGAAACTATAGATAAGCAAGAACTTTTACGTCAATACAGCGTCATTAAGCGTAACTTATTTCAGCTTTAAGAACAGAAACTTTCTTTTAAATTGCTTTTGTCATTTTAATAACTTTTGTGTTCATAATTAACCTTTGTAAGCTTGTATTACGTTCTCTGAAAAATCCCGTAGAGGCAGTGCTTCAAACCTTGGTAATCAATAAAAATGAAAAAAAAAAGTTTATGGTTATTTCTCTCTTTCTCATTCGTCAAGTCAGCTTTTTAAACAAAGCATATCATCAACTGATTCTCAAATTTTCCTGATTGTGAAATTGGATATCGCAAGAATGTGTTCTAAGCAACACTGCCCAATGTTTACTCAACTTAGTATGTATGAAACCACAACGTCTAGGCAGGCTGCAAGTGACAGCAACAAGGTCCCGTGTTCTGCCATGCTAGACAGGTAGTCATTACCTGATCCGGCCTCCTGAAGAAGTCAATCGTGTTCGATTGACGAAACGTTGAAATAAAAAGCAGATTATCACCTGGAACACCTTGCAGTAGCTTATCTTAGTTCACACCAGAAGAGTGTTTCATACTATTAAACTAAGCATCTGGTGAACAACTTCATTTTTCTTTTTTATACAAACCTGCTGTTTTAATCTTTCCTCTTCACCCATAAGTGCAACAAAAGCTTGTAACAACATCAAAGCTCTGCGCTCACAATTTGTATGTGTACTTTTTAATGGTTTATCAATTATTCTAGAAGCGTAAGTGGCAGTCATAATAAATAAACAACTAAAAATTATTTTATTGCACTGCTGAGTAAAATGAACAACAAGGACAACCTGAAACTTGTGGATTCATCAACGATGACAGAACAATACGAAATCCATGATGCGTCGAACAACTACCAGACCAACGTTGCAACAGCGTTTTTGCAACCTGATAATTCTACTGGAATTAATTTCAAAGATCCCATTCCAACGGATCAAGTACAACTGATCACGCTCAGTCCAAGACCAGGAGCCTCAGACCACAGTGATGTGGTTACAACACAACCAATAATTATGGCGTTTACAAAAACTTCAGCCAATGGAGTGTTTTGTGCCACTTGCAATGATGTTGTTTCCACCGTGACGAAAAGTACATATAAACAAGCTGCTTATTTTTGGTGTTGTTTCTTTTGCTGTTTTGCCAGCCCATTGTGTTGTTGGGTGCCGTTTCTGTTTGATGACATGAAAATAATCAATCATAATTGCCAACGCTGCAAGACAAATTTGGGGACATATCGACCTAAAACCTCTTGCCAAAGTGGCAGCATAATTGTTTTGTTTCTAATTATAGGGATCGTGTCTTCTGTGGTAGGTATATACTTTAAATTTATAAAGTATAGAAGATACTACTAAAGAAAAGATTCAAAACACAGCTTGCTGACATGTGAATAATAGAAATTATGTGTTTGCAGCCATTTTTAAGCTATAATTTTCTGAATCTTCACAACTGATTTCATCTTTTCAGTTTAATAGTATAGAAAAAATAAATAGTTTAAAAACTTAATTAATAGTTTACTTAATAGTTTAGAAACTTACAGGGCTTTAAAATCTTGTGTAAAAAGTTTACCCGCACCCCAGACAGCAAATCAACCGTTATTTACATTGATTCAACGTCTCCAGACGTTGAATCAATGTCAAAAAAGGAAACGTCCTCGGTCTGGCAGGATTGCTCCTCAGAAAATTTTGACCAATTCAACCTTGTTTCAACTGCTTCTTATGAATGTTCAGGCCCGACAATCATGTTTTAATCAAGACGCACATCTTGTATTTCACCAATAGCCTACCATCAAATTAAGATTAGATTTCATTTGAAGTTTGAGCGACAAGTTTTGATAAACTGTACATGTGTAATAAAAGTTTGTTTTTTTAAAATATATTTTCTTTCACGACAACAGAAGAATTTCAATAGCAATTAATTTATTTGTTCAAGGTTTGTACGGTATTGTTGTGAGCTTAAAGCAAAATTTCGAAAATTCATCTGAGGTGCCCCCTCCTTCACTTCATCCTGAAATAAGTTAATTTAATTGTTAGGAAGTTGGTGAGCAAAGTGTTTACTTTTAAATATTTTTTTGGTATCATGATTTTCAAAAGAGCTTAAAACTTTACTGGCATTATTCTTTATATTCACTGCTGAAACCATTTGTTCTCAATGCCACCGGATAGGTTTATGACATGGGATTGAGTGAGCGAAACAAGCGAAAAAAGTATGCAAAAATGCAAACAACTTACGTGTTTTTTTGATTTTGAAGGAGAAATGTGACCAAGTGCCCCCTCCTTAGATCCGTTACTACTTTTATAGATATACAATAAATAAATAGGTTATAGATAATTTTCTTTTGCACGTACAGCATTTAGTGCATGGCATTTTGGACGTTTGTTCTCGCGACCTAGTAGCAATCGTTTCGCGGCCCGGTACTGGGTCACGACCCGGTGGTTGGGGACTTCTAATGTAGGCAACATCGTTTATATGCCTCATTTGAATTATATGTGGCTTCTTTCCGTTTCAAAGCTGATAATGAGGAAATTACAGTGTTGCGATTTCAACGTTCATTGCTACAAAATTTGCTTTGTAAAAATATTTCAACAAGAACTTTAAAACCTGGATTTCGTTCCTTGAAATTGCTGGTATTTAAAAACTTCTTAAATTTCACGTTTTCTCATATGCAAAATATCTCGGTAATTTGAGATGGTACGCAGCACCTTCACAATGCGCTGCTGAGCATTGTACGAACATCAATTGAGGTAGAAGGAGGTTAGTTCTACTGTGGGTTGGTTTGTTGTTATACCTTGCTACTAAAATTGTTTCACGGCCGAGTGAAACACTTTTTAAATACTGTACTTTGATTTTTTTCTACTCGCAATACAAAAAATGAATAATAAGCTCAGGTGATCAAGAAAAAGAAATATCTTTAAACAGGTGTCAAACCTACAACAATGCTTGATATGAACGACTCGGCTATATGAAAATGATCTGCTTAATTGAAGATGTAAGCTGATCGAAATCGATTTTTAGCTATTCATGATTGAACTGACTCGCGTGAAAATGAATTCGTTTGTATTATAAGCTTCGGTGTAAATATTTTTCATCCTGTTGTTTTTTTCCATTTATTATCCAATTGTATCATTAAGTGTATATACAGTAATATAATAATCTCATTTTTTCTTGAATTCAAGAATCGAGTTATGTTTTTCTCGTTTAAGTCGAAAATCCAATCTCAACGCTCATAATCAACTAATTCTTCTGGTTTATTACGTTATTGCAAAAGTGAAAGCCTACATTGGATTTTGATTGTGTCTGTTGTCTGTTGTTTTTCACCATTCAGATTTGTGCAAACGGTTTTAGACGTTTCATAATAAAGCTTCGTTAAGACTTCTTATTACCTGTACTGCCGCATTCTTGTGATTGCCAAACGTTAAGATTTATACCATTTTTAATTATCAATTCCCTGTGCCTTGATTATTGAACTTAGTAGCTTTGATAGATGGTCATTTATTTTTGTTTGGATGCGAAACGAAACGTACATACATGAAACATGCATCCAATGAGAGAGTGCGAAAGACCGTAGCCGTAAAAAGGCGTAGGAAGTCGTCGAGTCCGAACTAGCCGCCATGGTTGTTGTAGGTTGCATCATCAGCTGTCTTCTTCGGATCGAAATGTAACAGGAAAAAGCGATCGGTAGGTGGCGCCTTGCAGGAGGCTGAACTGAAGCGGAACCAAATCAAGCAACAAGAACAGATAGATCAATTCAGGAAACAACAGGTAGACGGTTTGAGTGTGTACCTGAGTTTTGTGACGCTCTGGGAAGTTAATGTAAACTTTGCGTGATAGTGTGCACGTATGACGCTTTCTGTGTTGCAACATTCTCTTGCAATTTATATTTTTTTCATGCGCGTAAAGATACCAAATTGTTACGATTTCGAAATGAAAGACAAAACATTTTTCGGTCTCCAAGAAAAGAAGAAAATAGTTTGGATATCCCATTTTAACGCATACAGTTGACCTCCAAACCAACGTGGATAAAGATTCTAGTAATGCAATAGCTTTAACTCATAAAAATACCGTTATCCCGTTTATCTCTAAAGCTAGTAAAGTATGCACGTCACAAAACAGCCAATCTTTACTCCATTACTTTAAACTGGTTGCCTTCAGCTGACAACTAAAAGACGAAAAACGATTAAAGCTTTGATGTGACAGAAAAACCATATAATGATGTCACAAATACGTTTATAAATATTTGGTTTGTAACAATGCTTTAAAATAAAGTTTATTAGTGACGTATTGTTGGAATGTCACTGTTATTTCTTGTCTTGCATCCGAAATGTCAAAACAGAAAAGTTTGAAGTGCATGAATTACGCAATTTAAGTGACCCGGACCCCCCACCCCCCTGGTGGTTTGATATTTCAAAAATCAGAAAATTTCAAACCTTTCAAAAAAATGTAACTTCAAATTACTTGTCCCTCTCATGTTACTTAAACGCTGCGTCACTAACTCTTATTGTATGAAAAGAGTAAATGCAGAATATTTGAGCTAAAAAGACAAATTTGTGTTTTGTACGCTTTTCAAGTTAAGATAGCCTACTTAGATTAAACGCCTACAACTTGATTATGAGCGGAACATTTCGCAGAAGTCTAAGTCGGCAGCAGTGGCCGAGTGGTTAGCGCGTTGGGCTCGCAGTCGAGAGCCTGCATGCTCGACTCCAGCCACCCGCACTTGCTGTTGTTTCACTGGGCAAGAAACTTTACGATAATTGCCTCTACCTGATCGATTTCGAGTAATGGGTAGTACCAAATTTAAGTCATAAGCAGAGTAGACAACCGGAAACAGACATTGCAGTCGGCTGCAGCGTGGGTCAGGTGTACGTCGGAAGGCGTACACCGTGCTATAAATGTGCTATAAATGTGAGCACATTTATAGCACTGAAGATGAAGTCAGTATAGTTTTAGAAGCGTTTGTTTGCTGAAATTGAGTTTAAGATTTACATTTTGGGCTCTTTGTTTTTGATTAGATTAATTAGTTTCATTGTAAAGAAAGTTAAAATTGATAGACCTAGTTCGCTTTAAAACAAAAACGTAGAACAAAGCATGAGCATGACACTAGTTTTCAGATATAAGTTATTGGAATTATTGTTTGGTTCATTGTGGAAATTTTTCTCTTTGGATTGAGAGAGTCTTTCAGGAAGATTAATTCTTTCAGTAGAGCATACTTGTAGAGGCTTTGATTCGCAAACGCAGACCGGTCACCGAGTTGTTTCCACTTGTTGTTTACGAGTTATTCCACCCACTAGGTGCCGATATATGAAGAGATCTACTTAAAGTTGGTTGCTCAAGCGCACACCCTGAGGGTGAAACTTTTTTTTTAATTTAGCAGTTTTTTCATATACTGTACAAAATCGTGAGCTCAATCGACTGCGCTAACCCGGGGTGGGGGAACTTATAAGCTTAAAATTAACTTTAGGGCTGTTCAAAAGTTTAAAGCTGTACAAGGTACTTGCAAGAAACTTTGAGTACCCTGATAAAGTTGTACCAAGGAGTAGGACACATTGTGACAAAATCAATCACAGCTGTTTGATATCCACACAAACACAATGATATTGAGTTTTCAAAGTGTTTCAAAACGAAAAGAAGTTTTGTTCATTGAAAGGTAAAGTTTCGTTTTGATAAATAATCAGCATTATAGCATTTAAAATGGACTTGCACAAGATATACAACAACCAAGTTATAATAGACAGCAAAAAAAAAGGACCACCTGTGTATTCATGTCCTGGAAGGGAATCAAAGGCTTAAGGAATTGGAAACTTTAGATAGGCAAGAACTTTTACGTCAATACAACGTCATTAAGCGTAACTTATTTCAGCTTTAACAACAGCAACTTTCTTCTGAGCTGCTTTTGTCATTTTAATAACTTTTGTGTTCATAATTACCCTTTGTAAGCTTATAGAAGCAGTGCTCCAAACCTTGGTAATCAATGAAAATGAAAAAAAACTTTATTGTCATTTCCTTCTTTCTCATTTGTCAAGTCAGCTTTTTCAACAAAGCATATCATCAACTGATTCTCAAATTTGCCTGATTGTGAAATTGGATATCGCAAGAATGTCTTCTAAGCAACAGAGCCCAATATTTACTCAACTTTGTTTGTATGAGACTACAGAAGTCTAGGCAGGCTACAAGTGACAGCAACAAAGTCCCGTGTTCTGCCATGCTAGACAGGTATAGTCATTACCTGATCCGGCCTCCTGAAGAAGTCAATCGTGTCTGATTGACGAAACGTCGAAATAAAAGCAGATTATCACCTGGAACACCTCATGGTAGCTTAGCTCAGTTCATACCGAAAGAGTGTTTCCTGCTATTAAACTAAATGTTTGATAAAACTACCATTCAACGTTTTATAGGCAGAGAAAACTTTTTCTCGAACAGTTGAAAATTTCATGATCAAATCACCGCTTCAATGCGTGATGGAAATCTACAAGTAGATCTGCATTAGGCATTGCAGAATGCAAAAAACAGTGTTGCAGAACCTTGTAGTTTTCCATCACGCATTGAAGCGGTGATCTGATCATGAAATTTTTAACGATTCGAGGAAAAGTTTTCCCGGCCTAAAAAACATTGAATGGTAGTTTTATCCAATATTTCTGGAAACCTCCTTGGTTTCGTATTATCTGAATATTATCTAAACTAAGCATCTGGTGAACAACTTCATTTTTCTTTTTTATACAAACCTGCTGTTTTAATCTTTCCTCTTCACCCTAAGTACAACAGAAGCTTGCAACAACATCAAAGCTCTGTGCTCACAATTTGTATGTGTATTTTTGAATGATTTATCAATTGTAGAAACGTAAGTTGCAGTTGTAATAAATAAACAACTAAAAATTATTTTATTGCACTGCTGAGTAAAATGAACAACAAGGACAACCCAAAACTTGTGGATTCATCAACGATGACAGAACAATACGAAATTCATGATGCGTCGATAAACTACGAGACCAACGTTGCAGCATTTTTGCAACCTGATAATTCCACGGACACTAATTTCAAAGCTCCCTTTCCAACGGATCAAGTTCAACTGATGACGCTCAGTCCAAGACAAGGAGCCTCAGTCCACAATGAAGTGGTTACAACACAACCAATAATTATGCAGTTTACAAAATTTCCAGCCAATGGAGTGTTTTGTTCCACTTGCAATGATGTTGTTTCCACTGTGACGGAAAGCAAATATAAGCAAGATGCTTATTTTTGGTGTTTTTGTTTTTTCTGTTTTGCCAGCCCATTGTGTTGTTGGGTGCCGTTTCTGTTGGATGACATGAAAGAAGTCAATCACAATTGCCAACGCTGCAAGAAAACAATGGGAACATTTCGACCTAAAACCTCTTGCCAAAGTGGCAGCATAATTATTTTGTTTCTTATTATTGGGATCGTGTCATCTGTGGTAGCTATATATTTTAAATTTATAAACTATACAAGATACTACTAAAAGAAAGATTTAAAACACAGCTTGCTGACATGTGAATAATATAAATAATATGTTTGCAGCCATTTTAAAACTATACATTCGCTGCATCTTCACAGCTGATTACATCTTTTCTTAGAAATAGTACAGAAACTTGCGGGGCTTTAAATTCTTGTGTAAAAATTTTACTCGCACCCCAGACAACAATCAGCCGTTACGTTGAATCAATGTGAAAAGCAGTTGGTTTGTTGTCTGGGGCTATGTACATCTTTTTAAAAACTATATTGTGATCGAAAATGTACATTCTAAGTTTCAATGTGCTTCTTGAGGTCAATCAAAGTGTTTTGGTGATTACACATCAAAATACTGAAGTAAATATACTGAAAGTGTTCGGTATTTTGTAGTAGGCTACAGAATGACCTTGCTTGAAACGTGCTTGCCTTTAAAGCTTCAGGTATAGAGATGTAAATAAACGTTTTTTTTTGTTTTTTTTGTTTATTTTACCTATTTTGACATTAAATGTCACAATATGTAGCAATTAAGGTAATCTCATTGCAATAACACAACAGATTATTCATCTGAGGACTCTGATCTTGCATAACTATTTCGTAGCAGACAAATAGACTCTTACTACATCAGATTTTTGTTAGTTTCATTAAAATTTGTTCTTGTTCCCAAATAAAATAAGTTTTCATCTTTAATGTTTGTTTTGTATCTTTCTCCTGCATTGCGGGAATATGGGTAAAACTTTATTCTTGTCAGGAAAAGTATTATGAAGCATTTATTCACTCTGTGAACACTGAACAGTGCTGAAAAACTCCACTTTAAAGGAAAAATTTCTTCATTCAGGTTTGTAGTTACTAAGTTAGCAATAGTCAACATGGGTGGTGGGTATTTGAAAGGAACATTCACCTAAACCTTTTCTGACAAATGCACTTACTTTTGACAGCTAAAAATATCAGTGATAAGATCTCTTGCATTATGTCACAAATGATCTGCAAGAAGCATCAATCACAACGTGTCTAAGACCTTACAACACACGAAAGGAATAATTCTGTTTCAACATTTATAAAGCTTACACATCGTTGCTAAGCTATCAGTTAACCCTTTGAGGACCATTAATTTTCCCGAAAATTTTTTTAGGTAGAATTTGTTTGTATACACTTCAAATGTCATATAAAAAACATCTACCAAAAAAAATTTGAAAAAATGTTTCATATGCCGGAGATATCGAATGGGACATATATGTCCCATCGGTCCTCAATGGTAATTTTTTATCCGCAATACTTAAACATTGATTTTTTAATTTTTGCTCTTACAGTGACTGAAAAACATGGCTAAAAACACAATAGACAGAAGTTTTACAAAACAAATTCTTCTGTTTCATATGCAGGCTTTGTATGGTATGACAGTGTATGTTTACCACTACCAACCTGTAGTAGCCTACCACCTACAGGGTACAGCATTTACTGCAAAAGAAGTATATAACTTTTAGGATGCGTACTCCTATGTATGCAAATTTTTGTACTGTAATTTCACAAAACAACAAAACAGAACATTGTAATACACAATGAAGAACATTAAGGGTCTAACAGTGTATCATTGAAAGTTATTGTAACATGCATTTACACTTGATGATAGCCTACATTCTGAAACAGTCACTGCCATTCATATAGCAAAGAAAAATATTGCACTCTTCACATTTATTGTTTGTCCTGTTTTCCAACTTTTTAGTTATGCACAGTAGGCCTACACCAGACAATTGACAGTCTAGGCTTACAGGTGTACCAGTAGGCCTAGACTTCTTCCATGTCAAAAAAGTGGGAGCTGGAACATTCTCTTGCCAGTAACTGGCTTTCATTGACATCATTGAAGAATGATCTACCACATATGGTTCAGCTTGAGATGTGTGACCAGCTGAACTTTGTTCTAGAAGTCCAATGACAATCTCAATTGGAAAATTACCACCATTGTTGACAACATTTTTAAAATCATCTTTCAAGGATCCAATATCTTCTTCATCAAGCACCGAAACATCTTCATCATCGCCATCATTGCAATACTGAAGTTGACCAATCGATTCTTCATCCAAATGAAACATTTTTGTTTGAGCAATAGATGGCATTTTAGCAGTTTGCTGTTGTGTATGTAGTTATGTAGCCTATAATGAATTTCTGAATGAATGAAGTTGAAATATACTTGAAATAGGCTAAATCATATGAAAGATTAAGCACATTATTCGCCAACAGCATAAGAACAGCTTTGTAAACTGCATAATAACAGACTACTCTGGAATATACAGATAGCCTATTCTTGACAAAACATAGGCTAGTGTGTGCAAGGGCAGAACTTTTAGCATGTAACTGTACAAACTTTAGTGGGCTATTTGGGCAAATGCACTGATTAAAGATGTGCAGAGAGTTGAACTTGTGGATGTATGAGATACTTTTTTGCATTGATAATGCTTGCTAGTTATTTGCAGTTTAGCAGCCTAAAACAGTGAATAGTCCTAATTTAGCTGTTAATGTTCTTTAATCAAAAATTATCATTTTCAATAGTCTGCAGAACTTTCAGTTGGCCTAACCATTGTGTTTTTATCCTGGAATATAGCAAATACACAGTCTCTCAAGAAACATAAAAAGTTACCGTTGAGGACCGATGGGACACATATGTGATGTCCCATACAAACAAAATCTCCTTCCATGCCATAATACTCACTTCTATCCTAATTCTAACTGGCATGCAACAACAAAGAAATCTTTAAGACCACATTGCAACCAAAAAAATTTTTTTTAAATGACATGAAAATTTCTCAATTACGTCACTAAAAAAATGCACTTGTAACCTCAACTTTTCGGTAAAGACTAGAATATCACACAACTAAGGCGAAAGTGAAAATTGAATAGAGTCCTGTCTTTGCCATGAGTAACCAAGGGGGGTGGGGGACTTATATACCATTCCCAGGTATACAACCCCCCCCCCACCCCCCATGGTAACTCATGACAAAGACAGGACTTAATTCAATTTTCTCTTTCGCCTTAGTTGTGTGATGTACTAGGTGTTACCCAACTTTTCACTGTTTTCAAACTAAAATAACACCAAGAAAAATGATTCAGAGTTTCCAATTTTTATATTTAATTTGAAGGATAAACATCCAATACTATACGTTAGGGTATCAGCAGTGGCCATTTTTTTAAAGTTAACTGCAGGGTAATCGGTTAAGTGCATGGGACACATATGTCCCAGCGGTCCTTGAAGGAAGCATGTTTAAACAAGCTATTGGCAATAGCTTGCATTAGTAAATTACCACAAACAAGGTAATGTGTGTTCTGCATACTGCCATCCAGTGGCGTAGCCAAGGGGGGTTTCAACCCCCTTTGGCACACGTGTGACGTCACGATGTTGAGAATGATGCTTTTAGTCTCTTTATGTTTCTAAAACAAAGTTTGCTTAATTTTAAACGAAACTGTATTAAAAGAGCGAGTTTTGCGAATACCAAACATTCAAATATCAGAAGAAAACATAGGCCTAGAGACTAATTAGCTTCATTTCCGAAAAACGCCAAAGAAAACATGATCTTATTCTTTTGCTACGCCACCGGACAGCACTATTTTACAGGAATATTCATATTCACATTTTTGTTGAAAATGCTCTCAGAATGCATCAAATTCAAGTAAGTTTTCAAAATTTTCCCCCAGACCCCCTCACCGCTGGATGTGGTCTTAAGCGAACACGCCGACGGGCTTCGCCCGCCGGCCGTTAAAACCCCTCCCTTTCAAATTCCTGGCAACGCCACTGCAGTGTCATCTCCTCTTTGCCAAATTTTCGTCAAACCATTAAGTGTGTATCAAGAATAACAAGTACCGGTATACTAACACCGTAGGCTACCTTCCATAAAGGGCACTTCCATAAAAGGAAAAAGAAATCAACTCATGCGCATTATGTCACGTATCAAATTGCATTAATTCAATGTTTGTCAGGTCTACTGCCACAAACATGCCTGAGAATGAAAAAGAAAGTGAAACAACGTAGGACTATGCAGAAAACATATGCTGCTGCCAAGCACAAACACTTCGTAATTTCAGCACACCAATGAAACCATTTTTACTAGTTTAATGTTTTTCAAGAGCACTATAATGAAACTAAGCTGCAAGTTGTAAAAAATTTGCAACTTTTCCAGTAAAATATGAAATAAAACAAAAAAAAACAATAAAAACAAAAAAACGCGTGTTTTTTCACGTTCAAAAAAAAAACGGTTCGTTTTTTTTGCATTTACAACTCTATTCAGGTAGTTCAGCTTCAAACAACGTTTTAGTAGCCTATAACGTATAACGTTTTTATGTATAACGTTTTTATGTATAGACTAGCAGTAGCTGTTTATTTTTCTTATTGTATGGTGTAGGCGGTCCCCAACCTTTCTTCGGTCCCGAACCTTTTTTCTCTCACGGACCGGTTTTAAGATTTTTAACATTCGCAAGATTCGTAAAATAAAATTGAAAAAGTAACAGTTAAGGTCCAAAAAGGAAACGGCCTAGACTTGGGAGGATTGCTCTTCAGAAATTTTTGAGCAATTTAACTTTGTTTTAATTGCTTTTCATGCAAATTAAAATTAGATTTCTTTAGAAGTTTAAGCGACAAGTTTTAATATATAATCGAAGTTTTTTTTTAAAGATATTTTCCTTCACGGCTACAGAAGGATTTCAATAGCAATTTATTTGTTCAAGGTTTGTACAGTATTGTGTGAGCTTAAAGCAAAATTTCGAAATTTCATCTGAGGTGCTCCCTCCTTGTGTAGCTTATGTAACTTATACAAGGCCCATTTCACTTCATCCTGAAATAGGTCAATTTAATTGTTGGGTAGTTGGTGAGCGAGGTGTTTTCTTTGAAATATTTCTTTGGTATCATGATTTTCTAAAGGCCTTAAAACTTTACTGGTACTAATTCTTTATATTCACTGCTGAAGCCATGCGATCCCAATGCCACCCGATAGGCTTGTCACATGGGATTGAGTGAGCGAAACAAGTGAGAAAAATATGCAAAAATTTAGACAATTTACGTGTTTTTTAGATTTTGATTGAGAAACGTGACCAAGTGCCCCCTCCTTAGATCCGTTACTACTTTAATAGATTAATAGGTTACAGATAATTTTCTTTCGCACGTATTTAGTGCATGGCTGCAATTGTTTGTTTTCAGTGTAATCAGTTTATTCTATGGCTAAGGACATACTTTTAATTACTATGCATTCTTGATGGCCGTTTTGGACGTTTGTTCTCGCGGCCCAGAAGCAAACTTTTTGCAACCCAGAATTGGGTCACGATCCGGTAATTGGGGACATCTGGTGTAGGCAACATCGCTTACATTTTTCATTTGAATTGTAAGTGGCTGATTTTCGTTTCAAAGCTGATAATGAGGAAATAACAGTGTTGCAATTTCAACGTTCATTGGAGCAAAATTTGCTTTGTAAAAATATCTCAACAGGAATTTTAAAACCGGAGTTTCGATCTCTGGAATTCCTGTTAGTTAGAAACTTCTTAAATTTCCCACTTTCCCATTATGCAAAATATCTCGGTAATTTGAGATGGTACGCAGCACTTTCACAATGCGCTGCTGAGCATTGTACGAACATCAATTGAGGTAGAAGGAGGTTAGTTCTACTGTGGGTTGGTTTGTGGTTATACTTTGCAACTAAAATTGTTTCACGGCCGAGTGAAACACTTTTTAAATACTGTACTTGGATTTTTCCCTTGCAACATAAAAAATGAATAAATAAGCTTAGGTGATCAAGAAAATGAACTATCTTTAGAAAGATGTCAAACCAACAACAATGCTTGATATGAACGACTCGGCTATATGAAATTGATCTTAAGATCTTAAGATCTTAAATTGATTCTATTTGAATAAGTTTCAGGTAAATGAGTGCCTAGGAAGTTTGTGTTAAAACGACCATAAATCTTTATTCAATAAGTCTACTATTAATTACGGTACTGCAATGGGAGGTAAAGACGATTTGAGAGACATGATGAAGGATTTATTGAAAGACTTGGCTCAAATCAAAGAAGAACAAAAGGTTCTCAAAGGTCAGTATAGTGACATAAACTCTGCAACTAAAGCTGATTCTAATCTCGTCCCTGTTGTTTCAGGTCCTAAAAAAAATGCCGTTGAACGATTAGACAAACGGATAGATGACCTTGCTAAGAAGATTAGTGGAATATCTGCAGCCATACAAAACTTTGAAGAACAGCTGGACAAGCAGGAACAGTATTCTCGGCGTGACTGCTTGATCATTCATGGCTGCTCAGACATGCCTGATAGATCAAGCAGCCATGCCTCATTCGTTAATTATGTTTTAAATATATTTATTAGGAAAATGAGTACTGGTACTGAGGTAACTGCTTGGGACATCAGTATTTGTCATCCACTGTCCCAAAGGTCTAAAAAACAACCTATGATTGTAAAATTTACCAGGCGGTCTATTCGTGACATGATATTTAAGTCAAAAACAAAATTGAAAGGTACAGGAATGGCAATCACTGAATCTCTAACTAAAAAAAGACTTTTATTGGTTAACCAGGCAAAAGAGAAACTTGGGAAAAGTAATGTCTACACGATCAATGGAAACATTTTCGCCTATGTTAAGGAAAAAAAGCACCAAGTTCACTCAACAAAGGATATTGAAGAGTTAAGTAAATAAAATAAACTTGATTTTAGCTACATCCCTATAATAACCTATCAGTTTAAATTGTAAATAGAAGCATTGTTCTTTCTCTGATAATGACATATTGATAAATAAACTAGTAAAATTAACTTTATATTGGGGTCCATGTATGAATTAGTGACCATTGATGTAATTGCACTCACTTCAAAATTTGCCAAGAATTTGCAACTGAAAATAATTTGACAGAAAAAATGTTGTAACTGTTTAAGTTAACAAATGAAATTCTTAAAGGTCCCTGAAGAAAAACGGTTGCAAAGTAGTACATGGACTACAAGTCTGACAATCAGAGAAATATGTTTTCTGTCAACTGACATTAGTACATTTTATTATTGTCCTTTTGATCAATTTATTCCCAAAATAGCAATAGCACAATAATAGTGCTTCTGGCAGTAAACCAGTAGGCTACATTTTCTGCATTTAGTTTGGTTTGTTTTTTCACAGCTATACAGGTAAGTCCTTGTTCCTTATTTGTTATGCTTAAACCCAAATGTAACATATGTAGTAAGGTTGTTCGCAGCAACCAGAAATCCACCTTTTGCAGCATGTGTGGCTTTTCTTATCACTTTAAATGCACTACCAGTAATATAAGAATGCCCACTGGTACATGTAAAAAACTTGATCATTCTTACTTATGCAGAAATTGTCTGCAAAACTCTTTACCCTTTTTAAACTGTGATGATACTAATTTCTCAGAATTGTTCATACACACAGCTCCTCAACCCCTTAACAATGAACCTTCAGTACTTAACAAGCTTTTTTCATCCTCAAATGCAAATGAAATTGCCAGTAATGATGAACCAGATCTACATTTTGAAGTCAATGATGTGTATATCAGTTCAGCTGAAGCAAGCTCATTATTAGCAAATATGCAAATAAACGAATCCCTGATAACTATGCATCTAAACATTAGATCTCTATCCAACCCAAACAATTTCTCTAAACTTCAAGCCCTTGTAACCTCAATGAAAGTTAAACCACATATAATATCCATCAATGAAACATGGCTAAAAATAAATCAGATTGGTGAATTTACCTCCCTAGCAGGGTATGTTTTTCTTGCAAACAGCAGATGCAAACAAAAGGGCGGAGGAGCAGCACTGTACATTAAAGATAATCTTATGTTTTCTGTAAGAAATGACTTGACTATTATGAAAGAAAAAAAGTTTGAATCTCTTTTTGTTGATTTATTTGTGAACAAGAAAAAGTTAACTTGCGGTACTATTTATAGATCCCCTCAATCACTTTGTGCTGTCAACTCTGATTTTCTGCAGACACTCCTTCTAACTATAAAAACAATATCAAAATCAAATGCACAATGTTTTATTATGGGAGATTTTAATTACAATCTATTAGACCATAACAACTGTCACACTAGTAACTATGTTGATGCAATGTTTGAATACAGCTTCCACCCATTGATAACTAAACCAACTAGAATTACTTCATCCAGTTCCACAGCTATTGATCACATGTGGACAAATGTCTATAATGCCAAAACAAATGCTGGTATAATAGTCGACTGCATTGCTGACCATCTGCCTGTAATACAATGCTCCCAATTAGGTTTAATTCAAGAATTTTCCCACTTCAAAGAGAGAAGGTGCTTTAGTAACACAAACATCTGTAATTTTGTTGAAAGACTATCAGAGTTTAACACTAAAAATATTATGGAAGAAACTAACGCTGATGCAGCTTATAATAGGTTTTTTAACAATTACTCCGAATTATTTAAAAATAGTTTTCCTGTCAAATCAGTAAAACACATGAAAACCCAATGTTGGTATGATGCTGAACTCTGTGAACTTCATAGAAAAAAACAACTTGCATATAAAAAATATATTAGAAAATCATCTGAAATAAATAAATCCCGGTACAATGCTCTGAGAAACTTTTATGTTAGATCACTGAAACTCAAAAAGCAAAATCATTTCAAAATTACTCTGTTAAAACACAAAAATGATCTTAAAAGCACCTGGAGTGTTTTAAATCAGCTATTAGGGAAAAGCAAGTGCAATAAATGGTCCCGTCTGGTTGCTGGAGATAAAATCTTAGTTCACAACAAAGATAAAGCTGACTACTTTAATAAATATTTTTCTTCAATTGCATCAAAGCTAGTTGATAAAATCCCAAACACAACTTCACAATTTTCAGATTACCTTTCCAATCCTATTAGTAAATCAATTTTTTTACAGCCCACCACCACTCTTGAAATTAAGCAAATTCTCTCTTCCTTTCAATCCAAACTAAGTTGTGGCATTGATGAAATACCAACAAAAATTATAAAAGCTTCCCCAGACAAAATACTTGCTGCACTTGCACATATATTTAACCTATCCTTAACCAATGGCAAATTCATATCATCATTCAAAACATCAAAAGTAATACCTGTATTTAAAAAAGGGAAAGCAGAAGACTGCAGTAATTATCGACCAATCAGTTTATTACCATCAATTTCAAAAGTACTTGAGAAAATAATGTACAATAGAATATACAATTTTCTAGAAGGCAATAACTTCTTCTATGGTCAGCAGTTTGGTTTCAGACAAAATCACTCAACAAGTCATGCAGCATTACACCTTGTTGATAAAATTTCAAATGCAATTGAAAGAAAAGAAACAACACTAGGTATATTTTTGGACCTGTCCAAAGCATTTGATACTATCGATCACCACATTCTGCTAAACAAACTTTACTATTTTGGTATTAGGGGAATAGCCCATGACTGGTTCAGAAGTTACTTACAAAACAGATTTCAAGTTGTAGAAGTATCTCACTCAATGTCTGCTAAACGAGAAATATGTTATGGAATACCACAAGGATCGATCCTTGGACCACTATTATTTTTAATCTATGTTAATGATTTTTCGAGATGTTTAGTACACTCTGAATCTATAATGTTTGCTGACGATACCAATTTATTCTTTTGCAGTAAAAATTATGACAAACTTTTCGAAATGGCGAATGAGGAAATGACAGGAGTAACAAATTGGTTAGCAGCAAATAAGCTATCACTAAATGTAAAAAAAACAAAATACATGTTATTCAATAACACCAATAAACTTTCAAACCTCCCTTACACACTGTCTATATGCAATCAACCCATTGAACGTGTCAACACTATTAGTTTTCTGGGCATACTGTTGAGCGAAGACTTATCATGGAAACCCCACATGCTATCCTTACTGCAAAAACTTCGCAAAAACTTTGGAGTGATCTGCAAGGTTAAGTCCTACTTAAACACCAACAATTTGATTTGCCTTTACCATTCCTTAATTGAAAGCAATCTCCGGTATTGCATAAGTGTATGGAAGCATGGTCATGTAACTGTTTTAAATAAACTTCAAAAGATTTGCAACAAATTTATCAAAATGATTGCAAAGCATGAATCAAATCACTCTAAATCCCATAATTTCTTCACAATTGACGAACTATACACAATAGAAACTGCAAAATTTATGTTCAAACTCAAACACAATCACTTACCCCAGTGCTTTAATTCTCTATTTCAACTTAATAACAATTTGCACTCAATATCAACCAGAAGCAACAATCACTTTTTCCTCCCCTACTTCTCCAAAAAACTGACTCAACAATCCATTCAGTTTAGTGGAGTTAAAGTGTGGAACAATCTCCCGAAAACCATCACCGAAACTGAAACCTTTTCAATATTTTGCAGTAACCTGAAAAAGCACTTGCGTTCTGAAAATCAACCTATGCTGTAACTCTTTAATTCTGACTGTGTTACTGATTGTTGCACCAAATCCTGGTATAGCATGCCTTGCCAAATGCCACTTTTGTAAATTTATCCTACAATATTACTATATTTACTACAAGCTTGCATCTAACTGTAACTACCCCCTAATTATTATAAGCTATTATGTTCGTTCAGAGAATGGATTGACTTTTTGTAAGATTATTGTTTAGGTTGGTTGGAAAAGATACTTGAAACAACTCAGACACTACTACATCCTTCATCGGCACTACCAAAGAGTCTCCACCTCTCATTAGCGATACCAAAAACACTCCATCCCTCACTGATGCTATAAAAGATGATTCAACTCTTATTGGCAATACCAAAAACACGCTGCTATATATACCATCATGCTTCTTATGCTTTTACATGTGCAAGAAATTAATTTAAAAAACAAAGCTTTTTTAACTATTTTATCTTGATAATGAGCTGCCATATTGTGTATTTGTTCTGCAATCTATAGGCTACTTAATATCGTTGCTGCGAACATTTTATTTCTGTATAAAATCTGTAAATAATCCATGTTTTGATAGTCCATTACCTAATTACAATATGTGTGTGTTAGTTTGTTTTTGTGATGTTGTTAGGTTCAGTCGTGTTCTCATTGCTTTAAGAATTGGCGCTTCAATTATTTCAGCAACGAGGAGGCGACTGATTCTTAACTAATTCATCTAGGCTACTTGTTTTACAGTATCAGGTTTGGTGGCCGTGCTTAACTATACTTATCGATGCAAATACCGCAATATTAGATCTTTTTATGCACGTCTTAAACCATTAAGGTTTTGCCACCTTTTCCTTTTGTTGGTTTTGTTACTGTATTTCTTTTTTACAATATCATTTCTTTTTGCGTTCTGACAAAGAAAAATAAATTGAATTGAATTGAATTGAATTAAGCTTAATTGAAGATGTAAGCTGATCGAAATCGATTTTTAGCTATTCATGATTGAACTGACTCGTGTGAAAATAAATTCGTTTGTATCATATGCTTAGGTATAAATATTTTTCATCCTGTTTTTTTCCTTTTGTTAACCAATTGTACCATTAAGTGTATACAGTAAGGCCAGTAGGCTATAGTATAATAATCTCACTTTTTTCTTGAATTCAAGAATCAAGTTATGTTTTTCTCGTTTAAATCGAAAATCTTAATCTCAACGATCATGGTCAACTAATTCTTCTGGTTTATTGCGTTATTGCAAAAGTGAAAGCCTAGATTTGACTTTGATTGTGTCTGTTGTCTGTTATTTTTCACCATTTAGATTTGTGCCAACGGTTTTAGACGTTTCCTAATAAAACTTCATTGACTTCTTGTTAGGGGAGATGTGTCACCAACGGGTCATTTTTCACATATTTGTTATTTTCTGTCCATACAAAGGTCATGCGTCCTTCCTTTTTAGCATAACAGTAGGTCACATACTCTGGTATATTCAGCAAAAAAAGTTTCTTAATTTTCCAACTACTAACTGCCGAAAATTAACTTTTAAATGATAATAAAAAGTGCCCCGTTGGTCAAACCCCTATACGACCAACGGGCCACTGCTGTTCGACCAACGGGTCACTTCTACATTTCAAAAAGCTGATGCACTGGAGCTTATTTTGGACTATTTAATACATAAACAACATACAAACAACACAACAACATAAGCAATAAGCACTAGAAATATGTTTTTATTATGAAATTTCATGTCATATTTTCATATTCAATTCAATTTCATAATATGAGCTTCAAGTGTTTTTGGTGTTTATTTTATTCCTTTTAAATCTCATATTTTTTTAAAGTTGCAGAAAACTTTAAGATATCAGACAGACGTTTTGTAGATGCCACGGGTGTTGGTGCAATAGTTTTCTCGCTATCCAGTGATTCATTCTTTAACATAACGAGCCAACTTTGTTCGTGTTAGCCTATATCATATTTTTTCGCCTACTTTCGAACAAAAATATTTTGTTTCAAAACATCTTTGACAGCTTTGTTGAGATCTTCCGAACTAAACAACTCTGTTTTATTGCTAGTTGTTTTAATTTCTGACATCTTTAGTCTGAATACATAAAGCAAGACATCGTTGAACAATTAGCTAGTGACCCAATAGTCGAACAAGTGGGTGGTCCGTTGGTCACATACATAATAGTTCTTGGATTTTATGGCCTAGTTTAATGATGGATAAAATTTAAACATTTAACTCATTGCAATTTTATCAATCAATGAATAAGCAATCAGCAAACAAAAAACAGTCTTGAAAAAATTAACCGATGGGTGAAAAAAATTGCAGAAGAAATATGTTCAAAATTTACTTTCTACCTTGTAAACCATACTTTCCTTCATAACAATACGAAAAAAAATCACAGGTCCCCGCAAGGAAGATTTCCAAAACCAAAAAGGTTAATCTCGATGCCACAATAACATTTTTCGTGCTTCCAACTTTTATTTTAAGAAATAGAAGGGTGGTCCGTTGGTCGTACCCTGTCCGTTGGTGGAACATCTCCCCTACATGTAGGGGAGAGTGTCCAACAGTGCCCCGCTTTTTGGAAAATTGAGGTTTAAACATCAAAGAAAAAAAAAATTTCAATTTTTTTTTTCTATTATGAAAATTTCTCCTTTTTTTTAGTATTTCCACATAAAAAAAAGTTTAAAAGTTTTACACAAACTTCATAATCAGGCGTTAAAAATCACCTGTCAAAGTGGGGCACTGTTGGATATCAGCATATCCAACAGTGCCCCTATCAAAGTAATTAGTGTCTTTAGTTGCAATGTTGAGCCACTCTTTTTGCAATGATTACCCTAGGTATGAAACTTGTGTTAGTACCGGTATTGTTTTGCATGATGGATGTCACTGAGCTGGTCAGGTCAAGACAAAACCTTTTAAAAGTGGTACATATGCTACACAATTATCACAGACACAAAATATAACAGCAACAATTATCATAACATGTAGGACACGCTATCTGCCCGTCGTGGTGACTGTGCTTGAACGAAAGAATGCGATTAGGTTCCAAGGAACCATGCGAACACACTGAGCTGTAGTTTGTAGAACAGCCCAAGTTGATTTAATTAGAGCTGTAATTACCTTTTTAAAAGCTTTGGTGTTATGACCTAACTACCAATTGCAATGACAAGGAAGGTGTTTATTCAATAGTCAATCAGTGAAAGAACATGCAATGCAGGAGATTAAAGACATCATTGATTCGGCCACATGGAAGGTACGATTAACACAAGATACAGACACAACACACTTTAGTAGGCCTATAATGACATGTGGTTCACAAGAAATCGCTTGGTTTATGGAGCAAAATAACCAAATTTGACAGACAAAATTACTAAACAATAGGCCCACATATAGTTCAGGCACGAAGCTTCTTCCACAGCCGAAACGTAGGCTACCAAAAACTCCCCAACATCTATAATATTTCAAAACAAATACTTTATCTATAATATTGTTGATATAACATAAAATGCTGATAATCATTTGGCACCGCAGTGCATATTGATTAATAAAATCTCATGGCTTCCAACAGTGCTCCACCGGGGCACTGTAGGAGACCTCAGGGTGGGGCACTGTTGGAACCACGGGCCTACAAGATAAAATGGCGTCAGTTTTTTTTTACCGAGGCCTACGATCTGAAACGTTATTACTGAAACCTAGTCTAGTGACTGACAAACATGAAAAACTTGTGAAGCATCCCTGAAGCCACCGTAAAAACTGCAACAACAAAAAAGTTATAAAGTTCTGAAAATTTACTTTTTACCCCCTAAAACAAACTTTCATTTCTGCCAACAACAAGCAATGACTTATTTCTACCTAACTTAGTTTCAGCAGCTTCTACGGACCACGTGACCATGGTAATGTACGGTTGAGTGAATAATTTGTCACGCATTGCGAAAAACGATGGGAGGGGCACTGTAGGCACCCGGGGCACTGTTGGGCACTCTCCCCTACCGCATTTTTGTAATCGCCAAA
The DNA here is from genome assembly GCF_918807975.1 of Aplidium turbinatum. Lineage (NCBI taxonomy): Eukaryota > Metazoa > Chordata > Ascidiacea > Aplousobranchia > Polyclinidae > Aplidium > Aplidium turbinatum. The sequence goes on from NC_137472.1 coordinate 57,046,448, forward strand.
CGTTAAGATTCATACCGTTTTTAATTATCAATTCCCTGTGCGTTGATTATTTTGATCAGTAGCTTTGACAGATGGTCATTTATTTTTGTTTGGATGTGAAACAAAACGTACATACATGAAACGTAGGCGTAGGAGGTCGTCGAGTCTGCACTCTCTCATTCAAACAGATATACGAAAGCAAGTATTATGTTTTTAAATAGCAAATTGAAACAATAAAAAAGAAAAAGAAGAAGGAAGAACAGTCCAGGGGGTACATTTAGACGTGGAATGATTTTAGGGGCTCGTAACCTTTCCAAAGGTGTAGAGGAATTTTTTGAGAGGTGTCGTAACTTTACCCCTAAAGGTTTCATTGGTAGCTACCTGGTCCAAGTTATTCTCTCAACCGCCCTGTTTGTAACAGAACAATGTTTTGTGCCAAATTCAACATCAAAACACAATACTGAGGTTGTGGTCTTAATTTTGCAATTACTCCTTTCAGACTTCAGAGTCTAACTGTTTTGTGTCTTCATCTAATTTCATCATGGTTTATTGCACTTGAATCGAATTCCACACAACTGTTGATTTGTGAGTTACTACGCGTGACTGCCTAACTATTATAGGTCAATAACTTTTCATACCTACACCAGAATCTCATACCCTATATGCAGTGGCGCTGCCAGACCTCCAACATTGGGGGGGCAAAATATTGACAGTGCAAGACAGTAGCATAGCCAAAAATGTTGAAAGGGGGAGTGAAGCCGGCGGGCGAAGCCCGATGGCGACACTTAGCGGCGGGGGGTCTGGGGGGCCTCCCCCAGAAAATTTTGAAAAATTACTTTCAGTTTGGTGCATTCTGAGAGCATTTTCAACAAAATTGTGGGTATGAATATTTCTGTAAAATGGTGCTGTCCGGTGGCATAGCAAAAGAATAAGATCATGTTTTCTTCGGCATTTTTCGGAAATAAAGCTAAGTCTCTTTGTTTTCTTGTTGCTAATTCCAGACTGAGATATTTGAATGTTTGGTATTGGCAAAACTCGCTCTTTTAATGCAGTTTCGTTTAAAATTAGGCAAACTTTGTTTTAGAGACATAAGTTGATTGCTTTTTTTTGCGAGATTATTACAGTTTTATTATTTATCAATTTTCTCCTTGGTTGATTCAAAAAACGATCTTATACCGGTAAGTCACTAACTTTTATGCTCTGAAGTCAACCCAAAGTTTAGAAAATGTAACGTCATAGAGGTCATACATCTTGATGAGTGTCAAACAAAAAGCTTTGAGACAATGAAGTTACTTTAGGCTATTTCTGATATAACGTATTCAAGTTTTGTATAACGAATAGCTGTTTAGATGTTAATCTAGATCGAACAAGCGATCTCAGCAGTTGCAGATGGCTTTCATCCTTGCACAGTTTGACGAGAAATTACATCATAGGCTAAAACTTTTCTTGTAAACAATGTATTAACATCCGTAAATTCAATTTGAAAGGTTGAAACCCCCGAACCCCCCTCCCTTGGCTACGCCACTGGTGCAAGACATGCAAGACAGTGGTATATTATTTAATTTCTCTTGTTTTCTACCTGGGCTGGAAAAAATGTTTAGCTTCCCGGGAATCTGTTTTTTAGAGAAAAAATTTCCCGCGGCTTGCAATTACGATAAGGAGAACCTTATATTTTACTGATCTCTGGAGTTGACGTAAACCTTAAAAGTCATGTCGACATATTCTTGATGCCCCCCTTATCGAAAATTGTTCTTTGTAATACCGCTTTGAAGGAGGATTACCACTATGAACAAAAGAATGAATTTTAAACTTCATTTTGAATTGAAAAGACATGACGTAATGTCTTCCAACCTTAGTTATGTATTTTTTCATTACGTAACGTCTTGTAAGAATAAACTGAAAATCAGTATGATCACTCAAAATAAAAGCAATGGGACTACAAATCCTCACTGAACCAATCAATCAATGGTCTTGTTGCACTGAAGATGACAACCTTATATTTTACTGATCTCCGGAGCTGACGTAAACCATTAAGGCATAGATCTGTTGACTCTATGCAAACCCTTTGAAGGTTGGGGGTTGCTGTCAATTCAACTTTTTTGTATTAACAGTTGTATCTCTAAAACCACTGAGGCTGCGACTACGAGATTTCTTGAATTTTCCTAACTTTTATTCACCTCTATTGAGCTGAAATTTTGAGCAAATAAAGGTTATAAATTGAAAGATATAAGGCATTTCTCAGCACATCCTCTGAAATATTTCATATTCTATTGTGAAATATTTTCCCACCAGCTGGATGAAAGTAATTAATTTGGCCCATGTCTCGTTAATCCTAACTGTTTCACAGCGTGAAGGGCATTGGCTGTATGTAAAATAATGTAAAAAAAAATTAATCACAACATTGCTATGCACGTTCTTCATTACTCTACCAAAAAATAATGTGTAAACTCACGCTACAAATTACGCTCATAAGTGAACTCAACATTTCAACGTATATGAGCAGTTCTAAAATTCACATAGTTTTAATTTTCGGATATGCCCAGCGTTAATAATTTTACAAAGTGAATCCCAAATTTTGAAACCGTGCCCTAAAAAATAACAGAGATATCACTCCTAAAGCATAAGAAGAATTGACAGCCCCCCCCCAAACTGAGCAAGACTCCAGGAGCCCAACCTTCTAAGGGTTAAAAGTCATGTCGACTTATTCTTGATGCCCCCCTTATCGAAAATTTTTCTTTGTAGTACCGCTTTGAAGGTGGATTACGACTATGAGCAAAAGAATAAGTTTTAAACTTCATTTTTGTATTGAAAATACATGACGTAATGTCTTCCAACCTTATCACATTGTTTTCATTACGTAATATTTACCACCACCGAACCACTTTTGACGATCGAATTTGTTAATTTATTATTCGGTAAAATGTTTAGATGATGTCACGTCATTAAGCCGATTTGAGATATAATTTCATTCATGACGTCGTATGGATGAAAAACTTTTACAAGTTTTATACTCTGCTGAGATTAAAGAAGAAACATAAATGATAAATATATTGGAGAAATTGAGTCTCCTTTACAACTTAAGAATCGAACAACTCAAAACTGCTGAAACAAAACGTTTTGTTTAAGTGAAAGAATCAGTGCAAGCAACCAATGCCAAAATGCGCGCGGAAGAAGTCATGGGAGGGTGAGGTATCAAAACATTAACAGGTTGTTATTTTTCTACAATCTCATACCCCACAGGTTGTTACAGGTTTCTACAATCTCATACCCTACAGGTTGTTATTTTTCTACAACCACAATCTCATACCCTATGTGACATGGTCAGCTTTACAAAATGAAGTTGTTACATTTCATGCCATTGTCAGATGATTCTGTTTTCTAAGTGAAAACGCAGAACTTCATTGCAAAGACGTAGCGACAGGGGAGCTTGAAGAGGTAATCGCCTCCCCCTTTAAAATTTATCTTCCTCCTAAAAAAATATATTTTGATACTATTATAACATTTCAATACCGTTATAATTTATGATGAATGACGTTTGACCTCTCAACAGTTGATTTTGCCCCTCCCCCAAAATTTATATTCTAGCTACGTCACTCCTTCATTGCATCTTTTATTGGATCGCATGTTGTATATATTTCCTGAACGTTAATAATAAACTTTCAGCCTTTTGTTGTCACATCGAATAGTTTTCGAGCTCAGCTTTACTTCAAAACCTAGGCTAGGTGTATGAACTAGTTTTACATTTATAAATTAAAAACGTAAACAGACGACCAGATTGATTGTGGCAAGTTGTTTCTCGAGTTCAACTTACATATTTCTGACATACGAGGTGTTTGAAAGAGTTTTTCATGCAGGAAAAGATGCCAAAATATCATGAACACGAAAGTTAAAAATGATTTATATAATTTGTCACTGCTACTAGATTATACGTATGTTTCTGTACAAGACCCGCTTCAGCTTATAAATGATTCAAATGTTATTTTTCGCCTGGTGAACATTCGAGAAAAATAAATTACCGAGCCAAAAATATTTATAACTGTATATACCTCGTACAATTTACTTTCATAGCCTGGTCCCATGTACAGCGTATTAACCCCCTGCATTACCGAGTTGTGAGAACCCTGGAACGACACTTGAAAGGACGCCGGTTCGACACCGCTCAAGAGCATGCGGTCGTGTCTTTGGCAAAACACTTAAAGGCATGCCTGAAGGTAGAAACATAGATTGGCTTTCTTGCATTCCCGTCCACTTAATCTAAATCTTCAACCACCGGGTGTAAGCCTGGATACGACAAAAACCTATCTCAAATGTTCGCCTCTATATCTCAATCGGTTGCCTGGTAGCTCAGTAAGTTACCTGACTCTACGAACAAAGATATTGCAAGATCAAGCGGCGCTGGTTCGACTCTTGGAGTGTGCGCATGAGTGGCGCTTTTCAAGCGCTGCTCTCAATTCAGCGACACAAAGTAGATGGATTAATTCATTGACAAAATTAACGCACTTCAACAATCGGACACTTCACTATGTAAAACCATTCAAAGTTTATTTTTCAACAAAATAGGTTTATCGCAAAATTATTGCTAAAATACAATGCAATCGTTACAAACTGGAGGTGTTTGAAGAAAATCGGGCAAAGGACTTTTTTCATTTAGGAAGTTGAATTAAAAAAAAAAATCAAAACAAAGAAATTATATTATATTACAAAATTGAAGCAACAATTTTGGAATACACCGTATTTTGCTGGATATACCTCAAAACGAAACAATATTTCATATACAGTATCTTGCTTGACCATTGACCAAGCACTTTATAATATGCAAGCTCGCTTAGTTAGCACTTTATGACGCTTTCTGCGTTGTAACATTCTCTTGCATTTCAGATATTTTTCATGCCCATATAAGGAAACCACATTGCTACGATTTCGATTAAATGAATTACAAAAGATTTTTCGGTCTCAAGAAAAGACGAAAATAGTTTGGATATCCTGCTCAATCGATACAGTTGTCCTCCAAACCAACATGGATAAAGATTTTAGTAATGCAATAGCTTAACTCATAAAAATACCGTTATCCCGTTTATCTCTAAAGCTAGTAAAGTATGCACGTCGCAAAACAGCCAATCTTCACTCCATTGTTTTAAACTGGTTGCCTTCAGCTGACAACTAAAAGACGAAAAACGATTAAAGCTTTGATGTGACAGAAAAACCATATAAAGATGTCACAAATACGTTTATAAATATTTGGTTTGTAACAATGCTTTAAAATAAAGTTTATTAGTGACGTATTGTTGGAATGTCACTGCTATTTCTTGTCTTGCATCCGAAATGTCAAAACAGAAAAGTTTGAAGTGCATGAATTACGCAATTTAAGTGACCCGGACCCCCTCCCCCCCCCACCCTCCTGGTGGTTTAATATTTCAAAAATCAAAAAATTTTCAAACCTTTCAAAAAAAAAAAAGTAACTTCAAATTGTTTGGGAGAAGTACTTGTCCCTCTCATGTTCCTTAAACGCTGCGCTGCTAACTCTTATTGTATGAAAAGAGTCAATGCAGAATTTATTTAAGAGCTAAAAAGACAAATTTGTGTTTTGTACGCTTTTCAAGTTAAGATAGCCTACTTAGATTAAACGCCTACAACTTCATTACCAGCGGAGCATTTCGCAGAAGTCTAAGTGACAAAAAAGGTAAGTGGCCAAAGTTGAAATATTTTTCGAATTTTTATTAGTAAACTGATAACTTTTTTCAAACTTATAAGCAATCTTACAAGATCGATGAATTCTTAAGCATTGCTGTTTTCATTCTCAAATTTTGTCGCCGTTGATGATGATGATGGCGTATGAGCGATCTTTCCAGGCTAGATTGGAGGGCAGGAAATCTTCAGCCACTCAGCAGTCTCGTCATCCAGGACCCTCAGACCATGCGCACCGTGTGGAGGCCGGTGGGTTAGGCAGTGGTGGATAACATGGTCTGCGGTCTGTTCCGTGGCATCACACTCGCATTCTGATAAAGGAGCCAGGCCCCACTTGTGCATGTCCGAACGAACGCGGCAGACGCCAGTTCGCAGGCGGTTAAGCCTGACCCACGCAAGCCTTGCGAGGGACATCCCTGGTGGACGGGGATCGGCGTCGGGTATGAAGTCACGGAGCGTGGAGGTGTGATTTTGCCACTCCGTGTTCCACATGTGGTTCGTCCAGTGTGCCGCACTTAAACCAAGTTCTTCTGCGTTCTTAAGTAGTTGTTGTGCGGCAGGCACAAAGGGGCGTCTTGATTTCAGCCGCTGCTTTATAAGGTGGTGGTCGCTTTAATGTTGCATGGAGGAGATGGTCGGGGTCCAGAGCGCGGCAAGCGAGAGAAATCGTGGCTCCTTTACGGCGTAGCTCAGCGGGTTGGATGCCTGCTAGGATGGGTAGGCAGTCCGTTGGAGTGAGACGCAGGCATCCAGTCACAGTGACTTCAAGTGCCGGCGGTACGTGAGTGACCTGTCCAGGGTTATGCCGAGGTATGTAGGTTCGGCACAGTAGGGCAGGCGTTCCCCATCAATGTTGATGTTTATCTCACGCTGTGCCTCCCGGTTGTTAAGGTGGAAAGCCGCCGACACTGTCTTTGACTTGCTGAGCTGTAGCTTCCATTTCTGGAGGTATGCTGATAGTGTTTGCATGTCTTGGCTGAGGTTTCTCTCCACTGACTACCAGTTTCCTGCTGAGTGCAGGAGTGCCAGGTCGTCTGCGTAAGCATATTTCCTGGAGATGGTGAGGGGCAAGTCGTAGGTGTATATGTTGAACAGGAGAGGAGCCAAGACTGAGCCCTGTGGGACGCCGTTTTTAAGTCGGCGTGGTCTGCTTCGACGACCGCTACCGGTTGTGATGGTAAAACTGCGGTTTTGCACAAGTTCCATCATCATATGGACCATATGTCTGTCAGGGAGCAGACGGAGTAACTTGCAGGGAAGGCCGCTATGCCATACGGTATCATAGGCAGCCGTGAGATCAAGAAACAAGGCGCCAGCCTTCTTCTTAGCCGAGAAGCTGTCCTCAATGTCTTGGGTCATAAGTGTGACCTGATCTACGGTTGATCGTCCATGTCGGAAACCAGCTTGTTCACGGGGAGCTGCGGATCTATTATTGGTTCGGGCGTAGATGAGTCTCTCGAGGATCTTGAAGGGGATGCAGAGCAGAGAGATTGGATGGTAGTTTTTCGGGTCCCCTGGGGGCTTCTTCGACTTAGGAACTGCAACCACAAGGGCTCTTCTCCAGACTCTGGGAATTCTCAGGTGGCGCAAACAGCAGGAAAGGAAGTCTTTTAACCAGGACTTTCAGGCGGCAGCAGCATGGAGTATCAACTCCGGGCATAGGTGGTCAGGGCCCGGGGCTTTACCTAGCTTTATGTGCTGGAGGGCGGCGGAAAATTCTTCCGGGGTAAACTCACCCTAGATGTTGTCCCCGTCTGGGGTTGTTACCCTCCAGAGGTCCGTCATTTCTTGTAAGACGGATCTATCTGATTCACGGTCTCTCGATTTGTATTTCCCGTTCTCCACAAGTTGTGAGGCGATGGAATTTGCTGAAACGGGACATTGTTGACGAGAGGCACGTGATCTGCCAGTTAGGTTGTTCAGTGTACTCCATGCTATGCGGCTGGAGTGCGTGAAGTCGATTGATTCAACGGCTTCTGTCCAGCCTTGTCAGCAGAGCTGTGGCTGAGCTGTTGGTGTCATTGCCCTGAGGGGCGTGGAGGAAGTCGGAGTAGAGGCTTTCGCACTCCTTATCCCAGCATGATGTAGGTCTTTCGTCGGCCGCGGGGGATGGATTGTTTTGCCGCTGATGTTATTGCATCACAAAGTCCTGGTAGGCTTCTTCCACGTTGTTGGTGTAAGGGGATGGGAGATACTGTGTGGCTTCATTGGTGAGGAGGCTATATTAATCCCAGTTAGCCATTCTGAAGTTCCATCGCTTACCAGGCTTGCTCGGGACAGGCATTATGAGCGCTGGAGCCGTGATAATCGAGGGTCGATGTTGGGACCTGGGGAACTTCTCTAGCACACGACTGTCCGGTTGGCAATTATCGGGGTCATCACTTGTGAAAGCCAGATAGGGGTTTGTACCTGTGTGTCAGCGTCCGGAGAAGAAGCTCGCTGCACCCTTGGGATCGTTCAGTAGGGTGAGGTTGTTATTGGCTGACCATGAGGCCAGGCTTTCTCCGTTGGTGTTGGTGGTGTTGTAGCTCCAGTCAACGTGGTGGCAATTAAAATCGCCAGCATAGAGGCTGGGTTGTGGGAACACTGGGATGGCTGTTGGTGTTAAGCGTGAGGGTGGTGGCTTATAGACATTGATGATGTGATAACCTGATATGTCTATGCATAGCCACTCTACCTCCGATTGGGCACTGGACTGGTCTATTGGCGTCCAGCTCAGTTGCTCATGGACAAACGTGGCGAGGCCGTGTTTCCTGCTGATGGTTGTGCCTGCGAGTGTGAAGTCAGGTAATACCAACTTATCCACAGATGTGCAGTGGGTCTCCTGGAGGAGAATAACGAGGGCCTGATGTTTTGTGGCCAGATACTCGATGATGCTGAGCTTGCTGGTCGTAATGCCCTCGGTGTTCAGCTGCAGTACGGTGGGTCGTCTGTACTTTTCGACAGAGGAGCTGCCGCGCCTTGAGAAGGGCGTTTTCCTATCCACCCTGCGCTGAACCTGAGCCTGGTTTGCTCGAGTGTGACAAGCTTCGCTTGGCATATCTTTTTTTCTTGAAGATATGGTACCATTGAAAGTTTCTTCAGCGGGGCCATCGTTTCTCACCGTTGTCAGTTTCTGGTTTTCCCCGTTACGCTCAACCGGGTATATTTACTTAAAGTTGAAGGGTCAAGAAATTTACGAGTTTGAAATGAGGAACCGCAGCAAGTTTCGCCATGTTCTTTTCGCAGGTTTTCATCAAGACAAGATGTTGAGAAAAATTAGAAAAGCAGGTTGTATTTCTAATTTATTTTTTCAAGCTAGGTTAGTTAAACATTTTTTTTAGATTGGTTGCAATTTTGGTTTGATTTTTACACTGATAGATTAAAGCACAAAACTAGCTACAATGTAAGAACGCCGTTTGATCAGTTTAACATTCATGTCTATTACTTACTTTTGGTTAAATTTTATATGCGCAAGAAATCCACAAAATTAATCATTTTCTAATCAAAAATAAAGAGCCTTAAATGCAGATGCTAAACTCATGTTCAGCAAACGTTTCGAAAACTATACTGTCTTCATCTTCAGTGCTATAAATGTGAGCGCAGTTATGTTACTGAAGATGAAGTCAATAGTTTTCAAAACGTTTGTTTGCAGAACATGAGTTTAGCATCTACATTTTGGGCTCTGTTTTTTTGATTAAATTAATCAGTTTCATTGTAAAGAAAGGTAAATGTTGCTACAAAGGAAAGTTAAAATTGATAGATTTAATTTGCTTTAAAGCAAAAACGCAGAAAAAAAGCATGAGCATGATAATGGTTTTCAGATATAAGTTATTCGAATTATTATTTGATGAATTGTGGAAATTTTTCTCTTCGGATTGAGAGAGTCTTTCAGGAAGCTCAATTTTTCAGTATAGCATACTTGTAGAAGCTTAAAACCACTGACAGACCGGTCACCGAGATTGACAGAGTGTAGTTTCCACTTGTTGTTTAAGTGCTGAGTTATTACATCCACTAGTTGCCAACAAATAAAGAGATGTTCCTGAAGTTAGTTGCTTCGCACACCCCGAGAGGAAAATCTTTTTTTTAATTTAGCAGTTTTTTCATATACAGTACAAAATCGTGAGCTCAATCGATTGCACTAACCCGGGGTGGGGGAGCTTATAAACTTAAAATGAACATTGGGGCTGTTGAAAAGTTCAAAGCTCTACAGGGTAGGCTACTTGCAAGAAACTTTGAGTACCCTGATAAAGTTGTACTGAGGACACATTGTGACAAAATCAACCACAGATGTTTGATGTCTACAATTTTCAAAATGTTTCAAAACGACAAGAAGTTTTGTTCATTGAGAGGTAAAGTTTCGTTTTGATGAATGATTAATCACCATTATAGCTTTTAAAATGGACTTGCACAAGATATACAACAACCAAGCCATAATAGACAGCAAAAAGAAAGGACCACCTGTGTATTCATGTCCTGTAAGGGAATCAAAGGCTTAAGGAATTGGAAACTTTAGATAAGCAAGAACTTTTACGTCAATACAACGTCATTCAGCGTAACTTATTTCAGCTTTAAAGGCATACTAAAGGAAAATTTCAAACCGTTATTAAGCATTAAAATGAGTTAACTGAACATTCAAGAATACATTTCAAAAACAATTACCGAAAAAAAATTGTTTTCAATGGCGCTGGCAAGGCCCAAAGTCCAGTGTTTCATTTATTTTTATTTTTTTCAAAATGACCAAAACGTGCAAACACTGCTCGAGAATACGTCATAAAAGCCAGCAATAACAAAAGCCACGTTACCACATCTGATGTTTTGAGCAAACTGTCTGCTGTTTTGATGTTAAAATGTGCTGTTTTGATGTACATACATACATAGCCTACAGTCAAATCGCCCGCACAGTAACAATTATTGCGTGATCGGTTGATTGCTAGCCTTTATGACGTAGACTGTACAGTCGCACGCTTCGTTGCTCAGGCTCAATCTCGTTTTGAAAGCTCTGCCAAAAGCACGCGCACAATGGTGGTCAGACCGCAATGGGGCAAAATTTTATTGAAAATCGTTTTATGGTAGCCTATTAAACACAAAGAACATGGAAAGTCGCCAAGTCAGGTTTTTCCTTTAGTACCCCTTTAAGAACAGCAACTTTCTTTTGAAACGCTTTTGTCATTTTAATAACCTTTGTGTTAATAATTAACCTTTGTAAGCTTGTATTACGTTCTCTGAAAAATCTCGTAGAGGCAGTGCTTCAAACCTTGGTAATCAATAAAAATGAAGAAAAAAAAACTTTATTGTTATTTCTCTCTTTCTCATTTGTCAAGTCAACTTTTTCAACAAAGCATAAACTTTCCTGATTGTGAAATAGGATACCGCAAGGACATCTTCTAAGCAACAGAGCCCAACATTTACTCAACTTTGTATGAGATCACAGACGTCTAAGCAGGCTACAATTGACAGCAACAAGGTCCCGTGTTCTGCCATGCTAGACAGGTAGTCATTACCTGGTTCGGCCTCCTGAAGAAGTCAATCGTGTCCGATTGACGAAACGTTGAAATAAAAGCAAATTATCACCTGGAACACCTTGCAGTAGCTTATCTTAGTTCACACCAGAAGAGTGTTTCATGCTATTACATTAAGTATCTGGTAAACAACCTCATTCAATTTTTTTTATACAAACCTGCTGTTTTAATCTTTCCTCTTCATCCTAAGTCCAACAGAAGCTTGTAGCAACATCAAAGCTCTGCGCTCACAATTTGTATGTGTATTCCTTTTAATGATTTATCAATTCTAGAAGCGTAAGTGGCTGTTATAATAAATAAACAACTAAAAATTATTTTATTGCACTGCTGAGTAAAATGAACAACAAGGACAACCCAAAACTTGTGGATTCATCTACGATGACAGAACAATACGAAATTCATGATGCGTCGATAAACTACCCGACCAACGTTGCAACAGCGTTTTTGCAACCTGATAATTCTACGGGAATTAATTTCAAAGCTCCCATTCCAACGGATCAAGTACAATTGATGACGATCAGTCCAACACAAGGAGCCTCGGTCCACAATGAAGTGGTTACAACACAACCAATAATTATGCCGTTTACAAAATTTCCAGCCAAGGAAGTGTTTTGTTCCACTTGCAATAATGTTGTTGCCACTGTGAGGGAAAGTGAATACAAACGCGCTGCTTTTCACTGGTGTTGTTTATTTTTCTGTTGTGCCAGCCCATTGTGTTGTTGCCTGCCGTTTCTGTTTGATGACATGAAAGTAGTCAATCATAATTGTCCACACTGCAAGACAACGTTGGGAACATTTCGACCTAAAACCTCTTGCCAAAGCCGCAGCATAATTATTTTGTTTTTTATTATTGGGTTCGTGTCATCTATGGTGGTAGCTATATATTTTAAATTTATAAAGTATAGTAGATACTACTAAAGGAAAGATTCTAACCATAGCTTGCTGACATGTGAATAATAGCAATTATATGTTTGCAGCCATTTCAAAGTTATAATTCGCTGCATCTTCACAACTGATTTGATCTTTTAATAGAAATAGTTTAGAAACTTAAGGGGCTTTAAAATTTTGTGTAAAAATGTTATTCGCACCCCAGACAGCAAATCAACCGTTATTTACATTGATTCAACGTCTCCAGACGTTGAATCAATGTCAAAAATAAAAACGTCCTGGGTTTGGCTGGATTGCTCCTTAGAAAATCTTGACCAATAATTCAACCTTGTTTCACTTGCTTCTTATGCATGTTTAGGCCCGAATCATGTTTTAATCAAGATGCACATCTTGTAGTTCACCAATGGCCTACCATCAAATTAAGATTAGATTTCATTAGAAGTTTGAGCGAAAAGTTTTGATACACTTTCGGCTACATGTGTAATGAAAGGTTTTTTTTTTAAATAATATTTTCTTTCATGGCAACAGAAGAATTTCAATAGCAATTAATGTATTTGTTCAAGGTTTGTACTGTATTGTTGTTAGCTCAAAGCAAAATTTCGAAAATTCATCTGAGGTGCCCCCTCCTTACGTAGCCTATATAGCATACAAGGCACATTTCACTTCATCCTGAAATAAGTTAATTTAATTGTTAGGTAGTTGGTGAGCAAAGTGTTTACTTTTAAATATTTTTTTGGTATCATGATTTTCAAAAGACCTTAAAACTTTACTGGCACTATTCTTTATGTTCACTGCTGAAACCATGCGTTCCCAATGCCACTCGATAGGCTTGTTATATGGAATTGAGTGAGCGAAACAAGTGAGAAAAGTATGCAAAAATGTAGATGATGACGTGTTTTTTTTATTTTGGAACGTGACCAAGCGCCCCCTCCTTAGATCTGTTACTACTTTAATATATGTGCAATAAGTTACAGATAATTTTCTTTTGTATCTAGTTAGTGCATGGCTGCAATTGTTTTCAGCGTAATCAATTTCTTCTGCGGCTAAGGACATACTTTTAATCACTATGCATTCTTGTCGGCCATTTTGGACGTTTGTTCACGCGATCCAGAAGCAATCTTTTTAGCGACCCGGTACTGGTACACCAACCGGTGACTAGGGACCCCTGGTGTAGGCAACATCGCTTATATGTCTCATTTGAATTGTATGTTGCTTATTTCCGTTTCAAAGCTAACAATGAGGCAATGACATTGTTGTAATTTCAATGGTTGTTGGTACAAAATTTGCTTTGTAAAAATATTTCAACAAAAACTTTAAAACTGGAATTTCGTTCCCTGGAACTCCTGTTATTTAGAAACTTCTTAAATTTCACGCTTTCCCATTATGCAAAATATCTCGGTAATTTGAGATGGTACGCAGCACCTTCACAATGCGCTGCTGAGCATTGTACGAACATCAATTGAGGTAGAAGAAGGTTAGTTCTACTGTGGGTTGGTTTGTTGTTATACCTTGTTACAAAAATTGCTTCACGCCGAGTGAAACAATCTTTAAATACTGTACTTGGATTTTTTTACCACTCGCCACATAAAGAATGAATAGATAAGCTTAGGTGATGAAGAAAATGAAATAGATATCAAATCCACAACAATGCTTAATATGAACTACTCGGTTGCATGAAAATGATCTTAAGCTTAATTGAAGATGATCTAGCTCAGGGGTGACGAACCTTTTGGCAGTCGCGGGCCACTTTGTCAATTACACATGAGTTATCGGGCCACACAACTTTTTAATCGTAACCTACTATGAAATCTTTTAGAAGCGACTCAAGATATTATTCATGAAAAGTAACAAACGGCAGATGAAAGTAATAAAACCCACACAGTTGAAATTATCTTATTTTTATTTTTTACTGCTGTATGTTTCGATTCTGCGTAAGTCTTACGCAGAATCGAAACATACAACAGTAAAAAATAAAAAAAAATCAACTTGAGCAAAAAGGATAGAGCAACAGTACTTGCACTGATAATGAAGACAAGTTTAATTTTCGAAGTGTTTGCTTTCATATGAGTATGATTTCTTCTTTTTTTGGCTCTATCTTTTTTGCTCAAGTTGACTGAATGTTTCTACCATTATACTCCGAAGCAACAAATCAGTTAATGAAATTTCTTTTTCAAACAACAAACAAAAGCCCATGCAAATCATTTACAGCTGAATTAAGCTATCTAATGCAGCATTGAAGCATAAAAATAATAAAAAATAACATTGAAGCATTGCATTTTTGCTTAGTGGGATTTTTGGAAAGTTTTTTGCTTGAGTAAGCGTTCAATATTAGGTCGAACAGACGATGTGGCAACACTCAACTGCATACAAAGATTTTCATCTGTCAGCCTCGACCTGTAACGACTTTTTGTAAAGTGCATTTTAGAAAAGAACTGTTCGCATAGGTACGTGCTGCCGAAAACAGATGACCATTTGAGATTGTCGAATTGTTTTGCGGGCCGCACAAAATTCTTTGACGGGCCGCATGCGGCCCGCGGGCCGCAGGTTCGTCACCTCTGATCTAGCTGCTAGTTGATCGAAGTCGATTTTTAGCTATTCATGATTGAACTGACTCGTGCGACAATAAATTCGTTTGTATCATAAGCTTAGGTGTATTTTTCATCCTGTTTTTTTCTTTTTATTATCCAATTGTATCATTAAGTGTATATAATATAATAATCTCAAATTTTCGTGGATTCAAGAATCGAGTTGTGTTTTTCTCGTTTAAATCGAAAATCTAATCTCAACGGCCATTGTTAACTAATTCATCTGGTTTATTACGTTATTGCAAAGGTGAAAGCCTAGATTTGGCTTTTATAGTGTCTATGTGGTTTGTTGTTTTTCACCATTCAGATTTGTGCCAACTGTTTTAGACGTTTATTAATAAAACTTAATTTAGACTTCTTGTTACCTGCATACTGCCGCATTTTTGTGATCGCTGAATGTTAAGATTTATACCATTTTTAATTATCAATTCCCTGTGCCTTGATTATTGTAATCAGTAACTTTGACAGATGGTCATTTGTTACATTTCATGCCGTTGTCAGATGATTCTGCTTTCTAAGTGAAAGCGCAGAACTTCATTGCAGGGACGTAGCGACAGGTGAGCTTGAAGAGGTAATCGCCTCTCCCCTAAAATTTACCTTTCTCCCCAAAAATTATGTTTTGATACTATTATAACATTTTAATACCATTATAATTCATGATGAATGACGTTTGACCCCTCAACAGTTGATTTCCCTCCAAAAAAAATTTCTTTTTCACTACGTCACTGCTTTATTGCATCTTTTATTGGATCGAATGCTGTACATATCGCCTGAATGTTAATAATAAACTTTCAACCTTTTGTTGTCACACCGAATAGTTTTCGAGCTCAGCTTTACTTCAAAAATTAGATTATATGAACTAGTTTTATATTGATAAATAAAACAGACGACTGGATTAATAGTGGCAAGTTGTTCCTCGAGTTCTACTTATATAGGCTAGACTTGACATGCAAGGTGTTTCAAAGAATTTTTGATGCAGAAAAAGATGCCAAAATATCATGAACACGAAAGTTAAAATGGTTTATATAATTTGTCACTGCTACTAGGCTATACAATATACATCTGTTCCTATACAGTATACAAGACCCGCTACAGCTTATAAATGATTTAAATTTTATTTTTCGGCCTGGTAGACATTCAAGAAAAATAATATACCGAGCGAAGAATATTTATAGCTGTATGTACCTCGTACAATCTACTTTCATAGCCTGCTCCCATGTAGCCTACAGTATATTACCCTCTGCATTGGGGGGTGGTGAGAACCCTGGAACGACACTTAAAAGGGCGCTGGTTCTACACTACTCAAAATCATGTGGCCGTGTCTTTGGCAGGACACAGGGATGCCTGAAGGTGGACACGGAGATTGGCTTTCTTACCTTACCGTCCACTTAATCTAAATCTTCAATCACCGGGCGTACGCCTGGATACATCAATCAATGTTTTATTTGTCAGAAACAAGAACACAGTACATGTTACACTTTCCCCATGTACAGTTGTACACTTTCCCCCCACCCCCCCAGCATAAAATTGTAAACGAAAAACTAGTAGTTTTTTGTGTTTTAACTTTTGAGGGGGCCCATTTTTACTACTAAAATAAAAATGTACCAACTTTATAATAATATGAATAAATGAAACAAGTGCTCTTTTGTTTTCTCCTAATATACAGTAGACCGTATACATAAATGTAATATATTTTAACTTACCCTAGGCTAATAACCTAGTTGTAGCCAACAATTAGTGGAGAACGTGTTTGCATAGTGGTTTTTTTGGTTTGAATCTTTATTCTCGGACTGACAAGGCCTTGATAGGTTATTACTGGTAGTTTCGCATACTTCTAGACTGCAGGGTTACTCAACTAATGTTAAAGGTCCAGTGTGACTAATTGAATGCTTTTAGCGGTCGGTGAATAAATTATTTCATACGCAACCACGAAAGTTAAAGTATCAATGATAGTTACGAACCATTTTTTTAGGTAAAATGTAACTCTTCTAGGATTTTTGACAAAGTGTTGGGCGGGCTCGCCCCCATCAGCTGCTAATATAATCACACAAGAGAATGCTTTCCCCGCTTTCACCCAGTAGAAATCTGTTTGAAGAGGCCCAGAAACGTGGCAATAAGGTTATTCTTACGAAAGTCCGAGGTCCACTATCAACACTCAGAAGGTCCGGATTCGGATCGCGGTCCACCAGTTGAGTAGACCGGCTCTAGAGGCATTTGACGCAGGCCGGTTACCGAGATTGACAGAGTGAAGTTTTCCGATTGTTGAAGTGTTGTTGGCGGGGAATTATTCCATTCATTAGGTGCCTCTGAGTGGAGAGCAGAAGCAATGTTATTTTACAATTTTTTCTAGACAAAACGATTAGCAACAATGACATTTCTGCTGCAAGTAGGTTATATTCGAGAAATTGTGAAGATTTTCATCTCGAGAAAAGTTTTTTTATTCATATCAATACGTTGTTAAGATCGAATGTTGAAAGAAAATCAATTTCACGACAATAAATGTAGGCTTAGTTTATTGATACGAACATGCAACGCATAAGAAATGTTATTTTGCTCTTATTTTGCTTAAAAATATTTTGTTAGGGCCCATTTTTCGTATTGTTTCCCGACCAGTCCTGATTTCTCTCGGAGGCCCTGACACCAAGTAGATGGAATAATTCATAGACAAAATTAACACACTTCAACAATCGGACTCTTACTAAACATTAAACAATCTAAACATTACTTCTTTATGAACAAAACTTCTTTTCGCTTTGAAACACTTTGAAAATTGTAGACATCAAACAACTGTGGTTGATTTTGTCACATTGTATCCTAGGTGGAACTTCATCAGGGTACTCAAGGTTGCTTACAAGTACCTTGTACAGCTTTAAACTTTTAAACTGCCCCAAAGTTCATTTTAAGTTTATAAGTTCCCCCACCCCGGATCAGCGTAGTCGATAGAGCGCACGATTTTGTGCATGAAAAAAACGTTAAGTTAAAAAAAGTTCCACTCTCAGGGTGTGCGCTTAAGCAACCAACTTTAAGTACATCTCTTCTTCTTCTTCTTCGTTTGAACCTTGTTCTTCGCCACTTCAAGGGTCGAGGGGCTCTGCCTTTTACCACCCTTGGGCAGTGGCGGCGACGCGGTTTAAATGTTTGGGCAGGTGTCGAGCAGCCATTGAATTGATTCGTCATCCAGTTCACGCAGTCCACGCACACCATTTGGTGCATGGTAGATGGCGCAGTTACAGATGGTGTGGTCTGCGGTTTGTTCCTCCATGCCACACTCACAGATCGCGGATGGAGCCATCCCCCATTTGTGCATGTTGAAGCGAAATAGTCCGACGCCAGTACGAAGGCGGTTGAGCCGCACCCAGGCCTTCCTGGGCAAATGCATTCCGGTTGGATGGTGGCTGGTGTCGGAGATGAAACTTTGGAGTCTTGAGGAGTTCTTCTTCCACTCCGAGCTCCATTGGTGGTCCGCCCAGGTTGCCGCACTGATGGATTGGTCTTCAGCACTTTTCATCAGGAGTTGTGCGGCACGTACAAATGGGTGTCTCGATTTCAGTCGCCGAGGTTTCTCGTTCACAGACTCGTAGAGACTTGAGTAGAGTAAGTGGTTGGGGTTCGTAGCTCGACGAGAGAGAGACAGGATGGCTTCTTCACGACGAAGCTCAGCTGGTTGGATGCCTGCAAGGACAGGGAGATTTTCCGATGGTGTAGGTCGCAGGCATCCTGTCACGATACGCAGGGCGTCGTTTATGGCAGTGTCGATTTGATGGCAGTGGGCACTGCGGCTCCAGACAGGTGCACAGTATTCTGCTGGAGCGTGAACTAGCGCGATGGTGGCAATGCGCAGGGTATCAACTCCGGCTCCCCAGCCAGAGCCGGCCAGACGCCTTAGCAAAGCTGTGCGTGTTGAGATCTTTCTGCGTAGTGACTCCAAATGTTGACGGTAAGTGAGCGACCTGTCCAGGACTACCCCTAGATATTTAGGGTTTGGGCAGAAGGGCAGGGTTTTTCCATTGGTGCTGATCTTGAGCTCACGCTTTGCTTCCCGGTTGTTTAAGTGGAAGGCTGTCGTCACTGTTTTGGTTTCGCTGAGCTTCAGTCTCCATCTCTGGAGGTATGCCGAAAGTGTCGACATGTCCTGGTTTAGAGTCCCTTCTAATGTTTCCCAATGATTCGACAAGTGTAGAATGGCCAAATCATCGGCATAGGCATACTTTGCGGATACCGTGATTGGCAAGTCGTGAGTGTAGATGTTAAACAGAAGGGGGGCCAGGACAGATCCCTGAGGGACGCCATTTTTAAGGCGTCGTAACCTGCTTGGTTTACCACTTCCGGTGGTGAGAGTAAAGCTTCTGTTGTAAACGAGCTCCATGATCATGCGGACCATGTGCCTGTCCGGGAGCAGGCGGAGCAGTTTGCAGGTGAGGCCTTGGTGCCATACAGTGTCGTATGCAGCTGTGAGGTCGAGAAACACAGCACCAGCCTTCTTCTTTGCCTCAAAGCAGTCTTCGATGTCTTGAGTCAAGAGAGTGACTTGGTCCACAGTAGATCTTCCATGTCGAAAACCAACTTGCTCCCGGGGCAAGAGTGGGTCTATAATTGGTTCGACTCGAGTGTAGATAAGACGTTCGAAGATTTTAAAAGGGATGCAGAGAAGAGATATAGGTCGATAGCTCTTCGGATCCTCTTGTGGCTTATGAGGCTTAGGGATCGCGACTACTTTGGCTCGTCTCCAAATTTTGGGGATCTTGAGTTGGCATAAGCAGGAAGACAGGAATTTTCGCAGCCAAGACTTCATGGCGGTGCCAGCATGGAGTACAAGTTCGGGGCAGATGTTATCGGGACCAGGGGCCTTACGGGTCTTAGTGGATTGTAGGGCAGCGGTGAACTCATCCGACGTAAACTCATCAGAGATGCTTTCCTCGTCTGGTGTTGGGATTTTCCAGAGATATCTGGTGATGGGTGAGGTATGAGGTGATGGGATATCTGGTGATCGTCTGGTGATGGGATTTTCCAGTACATCTCTTCATTTATCGGGACTTGGTGGGTGGAATAACTCGGAAACAACAAATGGAGACTTCACTCTGCCAACCTCGGTGACCGGTCTGCGTCAGTGGTTCAAAGCCTCTATAACAGTGGTTCTTAACCTTTACTAACCTGCCGAACCCTTACGCTAATCTGCAAGGTTTCGTTGAACCCCAAAATTTTCGCCGAATCATAAAAACAAGAATCTACTACATTTAGTAGTAGGCTAATACATTACTGTATTAATAAGACTTCTGTTGTTGTTTTTCTGAGACCAATAGTGAGATTCGAGGCTTTGTCTCGGAATCATCAATTCTCATGTCACTTTCGTATGCAAGCCGGTTTCGTTTTTCTGTTCATCCACAATAATAGAAAACGCAAGCTCGCAAAAATAAATGGTTACGAATGGCATGAGAACTTTATAGGCACCTTTTGTAATAAGAGGATAACTTTCAATTTGTTGGCACCAAAACGTTTGAAGATTTGTTGTATTGAAGTTTCTTTTTTGCACTTCGCTTTCTTGAAGCTCGATAATGTCAACCATGTATGGACTGTTTATATCTGCTGTTGTAGTATCATAAGCAAATGGTTGACGTAATGACGTAGGCTTATCCAGTATCCATGCTGGATATTGCGTTTGTTCAGGAAAGTAGTAGGCTACTGAGTTCCATCAATCAATCATTCTATTTTTCTTCATTAACGCATCCGGGACGAAAACGATACTACTAACTTCAATACAGTAGCCTAGTCGATATAGACCTACCATGCATGTTAATAAACGGGAAAAGGTGGCAAAACCTTGAAAGTTAGCAAAGCCGTACTGCACATAATTCTCTGACTACTTTCCTTTTTTGGCAGGCATGTTAGGCTAAAGTTAAACAACACATGAACATAATAAACAACATATTATGCTTGGCGCATGAAATGAACACTGTTAGAAGTGTGCTGTCTTCGTGCTTACTATTATCATTCTTTGTTATTAAATCTGTTACATTAAAAAAGTTTACATTTAAAAAGGTATGTCTTCATGAACAGTGTTCATGAACAGTCTTCCCTCTAAAAAAGCAATGAGTTGGTTTTTCTTCTATTTTGTGAGAGTCTATAAAACCGTCTTTCTTTGATTAATTATTAGACAACTGTCACTTGACGTGCTTATCGGAATGGCAAGAATTGTTAATTAACAACATTTTGCAGCACTTTCATAACACAACCAGAAAAAGTTTTTAAATTTATATATAATATTTTGCGAATTTATTGTGAATTGAGTTGGCACACCGACCTATTTTGCCTACAAAAACTTGCATAAAAGGAACACTGCTCATGAAACACAATAACGGTGAAGCGCACACTAGTGTTTACATGAAATTTAAAGTAAGCAACCCTATTAGTCTGGGAGCCTGCGACAGAAGATTTCACCCCATAAGGTACAAATGGTTTGACCCCTTGAAGTTGCTGGGGTCAACCATGTCACTCACAAAAAGTATGGAAGATTGACTCCGGCGTGTGGGTCTGGACCCTAGAGCCCCCTAAAAAGCCCCCAAATGGGGGTTATTTTACCCCATAGGGTGCATGGACCAAACTTGGTCAAAACTAAGTTCTATGTCAGGACATCACAAAAATATCAATTCTAACATTATTTTTGGGTACCGTAGGCTATAAAGATGATGTAAGACCCCCCAAAGTGATCCCCTCGGAAGGTTTATTTCGCCCCATAAAGTAGATGGACCAAACTTGGTCAAAACGAAGTCTTATGTCAGGACATCACAAAAATATCAAATTTGACGATATTTTCAGTTGGAAAGATTATCTAAGACCCCCCCAAAGTGACCCCCCAGGGGGTTAATTTTACCCCGTAAGGTACATGGACCAAAGTTAGTCAAAACGAAGTCTTATGTCAGGGCATAACAAAAATATCAAATCTAACAATATTTTCGGGTGGAAAGGTGATGTAAGACCCCCCCAAAGTGACCTCCACAGGGGGTTAATTTCACCCCGTAAGGTACATGGACCAAAGTTGGTCGAAACGAAGTCTTATGTCAGGACATCACAAAAATATCAAATTTGACGATATTTTCAGTTGGAAAGATGATCTAAGATCCCTACAAAGTGACCCCCCAGGGGGTTAATTCCACCCCATAAAGTACATGGACCAAACTTGGTCAAAACGAAGTCTTATGTCAGGGCATAACAAAAATATCAAATCTAACAATATTTTCGGGTGGAAAGGTGATGTAAGATGTCATCAAAGTGACCCCCAGGGGGTTTATTTCACTCCATAAAGTACATGGACCAAACGTGGTCAAAACGAAGTCTTATGTCAGGACACCACAAAATATCAAATCTAACAATACTTTCAGTTGGGAAGGTGATAAAAGACCTACCCAAAAGTGAATCTCCTCCTGGTTTAATTTACTTCATCCCTTACTCGAACCAATTTTGGTGTAACGGACGTGCTATGCCAGGAAAGTACGAATTGATTAAATCTAACAATATTTTTATATAGGTTTTGGTGAAATACATTCACAAGCTGTCTCATGATGCATGAAATGGAACTATATTTTACAAAAAGGTTTTTGTATAAATCCTATTCAGTCAATCGAAAAAGGCAACAGGACATGACAATACATGGCTTTGTAACACCAAAAACAGAAAGTACATAAGAAGCATAGCCTATAGCCAGAAATTTGATCCAAGATCTTGATACGACCACTAAATGTTGGCTTAGTCGTACAACTAACTATCCAAATCAAAACGTTTCGAAATGAATCATTTCGGAACGTCAATTCAGGCAGTAATGAACATTTTCCAGCTGCTAGGCTACAATAAATAACCCAATAAACCCAATGCAGTAAATTTTTGTTTTTAATGCCATTTGCTTCATGTCTCCAATCAGTTATTGTAACTGTTCATTCATAAATAGAGATTGTTTGTGTAAATGCATACGGTCGTTTCTTTATTCTTCATTGTCACTGCTGTCGCTT
Source organism: Aplidium turbinatum (assembly GCF_918807975.1). Lineage (NCBI taxonomy): Eukaryota > Metazoa > Chordata > Ascidiacea > Aplousobranchia > Polyclinidae > Aplidium > Aplidium turbinatum. The sequence goes on from NC_137472.1 coordinate 57,069,086, forward strand.
TCACTTACTTCGTCTTCAGATTCAGATTCATACAATTTTCCTGTTATATATACAGAGAAAAGAAATAAAGACTGTACGAAACATTTGCTATTATGCACTACAGAAATGCGTAACATACAATTGTAATTGTATTGTCTTTTACAGACGTCTATTTTTCTTCGAACAATGCAACATTGCAACTTACTATTAACTAGAAAAAGTTTTATTTTTTCAATAATTATTCAGTGCGCCCAGGCATTTCTCTCAAGATTGCAGAAACTATTGATTACAGGTTCGTAAAACGAAACTTTACAGACAATTATTGGCTAATGTTTACAGTCCAGAAAGTAAATGACGGATAGACCAGGAGAAAGTTTTATATTTATAAAGGGTAACCCAAGCGACATCCAATGCTGTTTGCCTTCTTCTTGACTTTCCTGGATGGGATCAGATTCCACGCAGACATCTAAAGATCTAGGTGAAGCTTTACCTTCAAACCACACCACTTTATAACAACCTCCTTCTTTCCAGCCATAGGCCTACTCTAGTGGCAATGTTGCTGCTTGTTCACTTTTAGTTGAAGATAACCACCGTCTTGCAATGAGATGTGTGCGCCTTGTCTTCTGGAGAAGTACTCGTGAACAAGGTGGTAGAGTACTACTATCTAGCTTCTGTATGCATGATATCCTTTTATTTTCTTTTTTTGTGTTTGTAGGTGTCTAAAAACATTTGTAAACGGACTTCCTTGACATAATTAATTTTCTTGCTTTTGCACAATGTTACACACAAAGTTCTCCATTGCGATGATAGTGTCTTCACTGATTTCTTTGTCTTGTCCGAGTTGGCTAAAAGCTGCCTGCGCTTCGTGGTTTCCTTGGAGTAATTTCAGCGGCAGTACTTTCCCTTTCCTGCTAAATGACGACATGTAATCAGAACCTGTAAAGGCATGATATGCAGGTAAACACTTGCAAATCGTCGCTCCAAGTGCGGTATGCAGATGGTTGATACTGATGTAGCGCTGCGTGTTATTGCTTTGCAACTTTCGTACTGTCCTGAGATAGCACTTCCGTTACACCAAGATTGATTCGAGTAAGGGATGAAGTAAATTAAACCAGGAGGAGATTCACTTTTGGGTAGGTCTTTTATCACCTTCCCAACTGAAAGTATTGTTATATTTGATATTTTGTGGTGTCCTATTCACCACGTTTGGTCCATGTGGGCTACTCTATGGGGTGAAATAAATCCTCTGGGGGTCACTTTGATGACATCTTACATCACCTTTCCACCCGAAAATATTGTTAGATTTGATATTTTTGTTATGCCCTGACATAAGACTTCGTTTTGACCAACTTTGGTCCATGTACCTTATGGAGTGAAATTAACCCCCTGGGGAGTCACTTTGGGGGTGCCTCACATCATCTTTCCACCCGATAATATTGTTAGATTTGATATTTTTGTGATGTCCTGACATAAGACTTCGTTTTGACCAACTTTGGTCCATGTACTTTATGGGGTGAAATAAACATTCCGAGCGAGGGGGTCACATTAAAGGGAGTCACTTTGAAAGCATCTTACATCACCTTTCCACCCGAAAATATTGTTAGATTTGATATTTTTGTGATGCCCTGACATAAGACTTCGTTTTGACCAACTTTGGTCCATGTACCCTACGGGGTGAAATTAACCACCTGGGAAGTAGCTTTGGGGGGGTCTTACATCACCTTTCCACCCGAAAATATTGCTAGATTTGATATTTTTGTGATGTCCTGACAAAGAACTTCGTTTTGACCAAGTTTGGTCCATGTACCCTATGAGGCAAAATAACCCCCTTTTGGGGCTTTTTAGTGGGCTCTAGGGTCCAGACCCACCCGGTGTGGTCAATCTTCCATACTTTTTGTGAGTGACATGGTTGACTCCAGTAACTTCAAGAGGTCAATCCTTTTGTACCTTATGGGGTGAAATCTTCTGTCGCAGGCTCTCCGTCTATATGCTCACAGACAATTTTGAAATTCGAAAACAGACGTTATAATCAACCACTGGGACAGTGTGACTGGACGTCGCATTGGAATAACTTTAAGCGACCCCAACCTAAAACTACAATCTGATTGGTCCGTCGGTGGAATTGTATGCAAAGCTAAAATATGCTTCCGGAAAGTATTTTTTGCCTTCATGCTCTTTAACTCTTCAAGTAAAGTATTTTTGATTATAGGCCTACATTGTACGCTGATACCTTTTGCGGGCCGCACATAACAGCGTGGCTGGCCGCCCGTTGGTGACCCCTGGCTTACAGGAAAGTAAGCGTAGGCTAAAAAATTTTCTTAGATTTACTTTCAAAAAGAATTTCCTTAAAAATTGAAAGTAGAACTAACATGCAAAAAGCAAAAGTGAGGAAGTTCATGTTTTGAGAAATTCAAGTTTTTCTTACCGATCGTTTTTACAATGTTGCGTAACAATATATATTTTTGCATTCTGTGTTACATGCAGATGGCACCATTACATCACGCGTCAAACACGCAGATGTTTATCAACCATCACGTAAGCCGCAATTAAGTTTCGGCTGGACAATATTTTCCAAAAATATTCGTTGATATGGGCTACCATTCAGTAGGACGTGCGTTAATGTTTCAGAAGACTTTCGCGTCGAATCCAGGAAACAGCTTCGTCAGACCCCTGGTGTTCGATCGAACCCTGGTTAAGAACCACTGCTCTACTATAAGTATGGTATGCTATACTGAAAAATTGAGCTTCCTGAAGACTCTCTCAATCCAAAGAGAAAATTTTCCACAATCAATCAAACGATAATTCGAATAACTTATATTTGAAAACCATTATCGTGCTCATGCTGTTTTTTACGTTTTTATTATAAAGCGAACTAGGTCTATCAATTTTAACTTTCTTTGGCAGCAACATTTAACTTTCTTTACAATGAAACTGATTAATTTAATCAAAAACAAAGAGCCCGAAATGTAAATCTTAAACTCAGTTTCAGCAAACAAACGTTTCGAAAATTATACTGACTTCATCTTCAGTGCTATAAATGTGCTCACACTTATAGCACTGAAGATGAAGTCAGTATAATTTTCGAAACGTTTGCTGAACATGAGTTTAGTTAGCATTTACATTTTGGGTTCTTTAATTCTTAGTTAGAAAATGATTAATTCTGTGAATTTCTTATGCGTATACAAATTAGCCAAAAGTAAATACTAGACATGAGTGTTTAAAGCAGAGGCTTTGAACCACTGACGCAGACCGGGGTTGGCAGAGTGAAGTTTCCACTTGCTGTTTCCGAGTTATTCCACCCACCAAGTGCCGATAAATGAAGAGATGTACTTAAAGTTGGTTGCTTAAGCGCACACCCCGAGAGTGGAACTTTTTTTAATTTAATGTTTTTTTCATGCACAAAATCGTGCGCTCTATCAGCTGTACAAGGTGCTTGTAAGCAACCTTGAGTACCCTCATAAAGTTGTACCTAGGATACAATGTGACAAAATCAACCACAGCTGTTTAATATCTACAATTTTCAGAGTGCTTCAAAACGAAAAGAAGTTTTGTTCGTAAAGAAGTAAAGTTTCGTTTTGATAAGTGATGAGTATTATAGCTTTTTAACATTTTAGCTTTTAGAATGGACTTGCACAAGGCATCCAACAATCAAACGATAATAGACAGCAAAAAGAAAGGACCACCTGTGTATTCAGGTCCTGTAAGGGAATGAAAGGCTTAAGGAATCGGAAACTTTAGATAAGCAAGAACTTTTACGTCAAAACAACGTCATTAAACGTGACTCATTTCAGCTTTAAAAACAGCAACTTTCTTTTGAATCGCTTTTATCATTTTAATAACTTTTGTGTTCATAATTAGCCTTTGTAAGCTGATACTACGCTCTCTGAGAAATCTCATAGAGGCAGTGCTCCAAACCTTGGTAATCAATAAAAATGAAAAAAAAACTTTATGGTTATTTCTTTCTTTCTCATTCGTCAAGTCAGCTTTTTCAACAAAGCATATCATCAACTGATTCTCAAACTTTCTGATTGTGAAATAGGATACCGCAAGAACGTCTTCTAAGCAACAAAGTCCACTATTTACTCAACTGTGTATCTATGAGATCACAGACGTCTAAGCAGGCTACAATTGACAGCAATAAGGTCCCGTGTTCTGACATGCTAGACAGGTAGTCATTACCTGACCCGTCCTCCTGAAGAAGTCAATCGTGTCCGATTGACGAAACGTCGAAACAATTCAGATTATTAATCTACAAATCGCGTACAATGTAGGCAATTAATCTAAGTAGGATATTTTAACTTGAAAAGCGTACAAAACACAAATTTGTCGTTCAAGCTCTTTAAAAGATTCTGCATTGACTCTTTTCATACAATAAGAGTCAGTAGCGCAGCGTCTAAGGAACGTGAGGGGAGAAGTGCCTCTCTCAATCATTTTGAAGTCACATTATTATTTTTTTGTAAGGTTTGAAAATATTCTGATTTTTGAAATATCAAACCACCAGGAGGGTAGGACATCCGGGTCGCGAAATTTTTTCCACGAACTTTCTGTCTCATTTGCATATTTCTGTAAGTGTAGCCATTAGGCTACTGGTTACCACACGTCGCGCGTAACTGTTTTTACCAACTTTTGCCCTCACAGCAGCCAATTTTCGCCCTCCAGGTCCAAATCTAAAGATTGAACTTGAAAAAAAAACGTAGCCGGGAGACACAACTAGTCTAGTCAAGCTTAAAAAAGTTGAGAAAAGAAATTGATTCTGGTCACTAGTCTGAAAGTAAGATTTTCCGAATTGATTAAGAATTAACCCTAACCCATTAACACTAACCTTGCTTTTTTTTGGAAAGCTTTTGTGCACAGCAAAAATTAATGTAGGCCTAATGAAAAAAAAATTGATTTCGATGGGCGTCGAACCGATGTCCTCACGATTATGTGGCAAAAGACGAAACAACTGAACCAAACACGCCAGCGTAAAATGTTTGTATTCACACGCGATAAATACAAACTCTATGCGAAGTAGCAAAAAATTCGTGGAAAAAAAATTCGCGTCCGGGTCACTTAAATTGCGTAGTTCATGCACTTCTAACTTTTCTGTTGCGGCATTTCGGATGCAAGACGAGAAATAGCAGTGACATTCCAATAATACGTCACTAATGAACTTTATTTTAAAGCATTACTAATCAAGTATTTATAAACGTAGGCCTAATTGTGGCGTCGTTAGGCTATGGTTTTTCTATCACGTCAAAGCTTTAATCCAATGGTTCTCAACCTTTTTCTTTTGGCGGACCTCTTTTGGTACCTTCGAAGCGGTTGCGGACTCTTAAAAAAAAATTATCTGAAATTTTGGTATATCGCTTCTCCTATATTTGCTGAACTCGCGACGCACTTATGACGATTGATGACATTGACGAAGTTATGTTATGAGCTTTATGTTGGCACACAGCATCAAAAATCAGTAATCTATATGTCAATTGGACTTTTTTCTATAATTTTTTACAAAAATCAATAGAATTTTGCGAACGTTACAAATAATTTCTCCCTTTTTTCATTTCTAATCAATTCTTTATGATCTTTGTCATTGCAAAACTGTGACTAGTGATAGACTACTGACCAACGTTTGTATTTCTAAGTTAAGCATTGATCAATAGACTGCTGTCTCAAAAGTTGAACATCGCCTTATTAAGAAAATAATTCATTTATATGATATGTTTAGTTAAGAAACCAAACCTTTGAACTTTCAAAGGACATCGCACCAGTTCGTTGGAAGTACAGTTGGAAAATCACTGTAATACACAAATAAAGCACAACCTTTGTTGTTTTACGACGTGCATACCCTACGAGTTTTAAGGATACCGGGATAAAGGTATTTTTATGAGTTACGCCACTGCATTACTAAAATATCCATGTTGTTTTGGAGGTCAACTGTATCCATTGAGCAGGATATCCAAACTATTTTCGTTTTTTCTTGAGACGAAAAAATCTTTTGTAATTCACTTAATCGAATTCGTAGCAATGTGGTTTCCTTATGGGCATGAAAAATATATGAAATGCAAGAGAACGTTACAACGCAGAAAACGTCATAAAGTGCAAACTAAGCGAGCTTTCACATTATGAAGTGCTTGGTCAATGGTCAAGCAAGATATATGAAATATTGTTTCGCTCTTGGGTATATCCAGCAAAATACGGTGTATCTCAAAAATGTTGCTTCAATTTTGTAATATAATATAATTTCTTTGTTTTGATTTTTTTTTTTTAATTCAACCTCCTAAATGAAAAAAGTCCTATGCTCGATTTCCTTCATACACCTTCAGTTTGTAACGATTGCGTTGCATTTTAGCAATGGCTACTGATCTATAATTTTGCGATAAACCTATTTTGTTGAAAAATAAACTTTGAATGGTTTTACATAGTGAAGTGTCCGATTGTTGAAGTGCGTTAATTTTGTCTATGAATTATTTCATCTACTTGGTGCCGCTGAATTGAGAGCAGTGCTTGAAACTTGTCACTCATGCGCACACCCCAAGAGTCGAACCAGCGCCGCTGGATCTTGCAATTTCTTTGTTCGTAGTCAGGCAACCCACTGAGCTATCGAGGCGAACATCTGAGATAGGTTTTGTCGTATCTAGGCTTGGTGGTTGAAGATTTATATCAAGTGGACGGAAAAGCAATAAGCCAATCTTCGTGCCCACCTTCAAGCATGCCTTTAAGTGTCTTGCCAAAGACACGGCCACATGCTTTTGAGCGGTGTCGAACCGGCGTCCTTTCAAGTGTCGTTCCAGGGTTCTCACCACTCGGAAATTCAGGGAGTTAATATGCTGTACATGGGACCAGGCTATGAAAGTAAATTGTACGAGGTACATACAGCTATAAATATTTTTGGCTCGGTAAATTATTTTTCTCGAATGTCCACCAGGCCAAAAAATAACATTGGAATCATTTATAAGCTGAAGCAGGTCTTGTACAGGAACAGACGTATAATCTAGTAGCAGTGACAAATTATATAAACCATTTTTATCTTTCGTGTTCATGATATATTGGCATCTTTTTCTTCATCAAAAATTCTTTAAAACAGCTCGTATGTCAGATCTACCATGTATGTAAGTTGAACTCGAGGAACAACTTGCCACTATTAATCTTGTCGTCTGTTTACGTTTTTAATTTAGCAATGTAAAACTAGTTCATAACCTAGGTTTTGAAGTAAAGCTGAACTCGAAAACTATTCGGTGTGACAAAACAAAGCTGAAAGTTTATTATTAACATTCAGGCAATATATACAACATTCGATCCAATAAAAGATACAATGAAGCAGTAACGTAGCTAGAATATAAATTTTGGGGGGGAATCAACTGTTGAGGGGTCAAACGACTCATGAATTATAACGATATTGAAACATTATAATAGTATCAAAACATAATTTTTTGGGGAGAAAGATAAAATTTAAAGGGGGAGGCGATTACCTCCTCAAGTTCCCCTGTCGCTACGTCTTTGCAATGAAGTTCTGCGCTTTCACTTAGAAAGCAGAATCATCTGACAATGGCATGAAATGTAACAACGTGATTTGTAAAGCTAACCACGTCACATAGGGTATGAGGTTGTGGTGTAGGTATGAAAAGTTATTTAGGCCTATAATGGTTGGGCAGTCACGCGTAGTAACTCACAAATCAACAGTTGTGTGGAATTTGACTCAAAGCAATAAACCGTGATGAAATTAGATGAAGGCACAAAACAGTTAGACTCTGAAAGGAGTAACTGCAAAATTAAGACTACAACTTCAGTATTGTGTTTTGATGTTGGATTTGACACAAAACATTGAAAAATGAAAACATGTCTAATTCGGCCAGGAATTTTCGATTTTCCTGAATTCGGAAAACAAGTTTTGAAAGCCAAATTGAAATCAGCCTGCAGTGTAGTCACAAAGATAAAGTAGGCTACTGAGCTTTCAATTCATCAGTGACCTGAGGTATGCTATAAACCTTGAAAAAACACTTTTTTGAATCAGTTGCATAGGTTAGGCAGAAACATTTCATGATTGAATTGACTGTAACCTACGTCAAACAGGACCACGGTAAACACCTTTTAATCCATGGCAGAAACAAAACTTGGCTTATGAAAAGTTACAAAGTCTAGGTTTGTATTTATATTTACGATCAGAGCTGCGAAATTGTTCGGTAAATCTAATTACGTTTTAGACGTTACGGTTTTTAGTTAAAAATTCGTAAATTTTTCAGCAATGGTTAAACTGTGATGGCAATTCCCTGTCCACAGATAGACTATCGCGCCGTTTGGTCGGTCTTTTCTGCAAAGTAGCCTGCAATTTTTTTCCCTGAAAGACTATAAGATTTCATTACAATAAGTTTGAAAAAAAAGTTTGAAATGCATGAACTACGCAATTTAAGTGACCCCGATCCCCCATCCTCCTGATGTTTTGATATTTCAAAAATCAGAAAATTTCCAAACTCTTCAAAAATAAAAAATAAATAATGTAACTTCAAAATGATTGGGAGAGGCACTTGCCCCCTTGTGTTCCTTAGACGCTACGCTCTTATTGTATGAAAAGAGTCAATGCAGAATCTTTTAAAGAGCTTGAACGACAAATTTGTGTTTTGTAACCTTTTCAAGTTAAACTAACGTACAGTACTTAGATTAATCACATACGACTTCGTTACCAGCGGAACATTTCGCAGAAGTCTTAGTAGCAAAAAAGGTCATTGGCAAAAGTTGAAATATTTTTCGAATTTTTCTTAGTAAACCCATAACGTTTTTCAAACTTATGAGCAATCTTACAAGATCGATGAATTCTTAAGCATTGCTGTTTTCATTCTCAAATTTTGTCACCATTGAAAGTTTCTTAAGTGGGACCATCGTTTCCCACCGTTGCTAGTTTCTCGTTTTCCCCGTTACGCTCAACAGGGTATACTGTATTTAATCGAAAGTTGAAGGGTCAAGAAATTTACGAGTTTGAAATGAGGAACCAGCAAGTTTCGCCACGTTCTTTGCGCAGGTTTTCATCAAGACAAGTTGTTGAGAAAAACCAAAAAAGTTAGAATAGCCCGTTGTATTTCTAATTTATTTTTTCAAGCTAGGTTAGTTAAACATTTTTTTTAGATTGGTTGCGATTTTGGTTTGATTTTTACACTGATAGATTAAAGCACAAAGCTAGCTACAATGTAAGAACGCCGTTTGATCAGTTTAACATTCATGTTTATTATTTACTTTTGGTTAAATTTTATATGCATAAGAAATTCACAGAATTACTCATTTTCTAATCAAAAATAAAGAGCCTAAAATGTAGATGCTAAATTAATGTTCAGCAAACGTTTAGAAAACTAAACGGTCTTCATCGTCAGTGCTATAAATGTGAGCGCATATATGTTACTGAAGATGAAGTCAATAGTTTTCGAAACGTTTGTTTGCAGAACATCAGTTTTGCATCTACATTTTAGGCTCTGTTTTTTTTTGATTAAATTAATCAGTTTCATTGTAAAAAAAGGTAAATGTTGCTACCAAGGAAAGTTAAAATTGATAGATTTAATTTGCTTTAAAGCAAAAACGCAGAAAAAAGCATGAGCATGATATTGGTTTCAGATATAAGTTATTCGAATTATTGTTTGATGAATTGTGGAAATTTTTCTCTTCGGATTGAGAGAGTTTTTCAGGAAGCTCAATTTTTCAGTATCGCATACTTGTAGAACCTTTGAACCACTGACAGACCGGTCACCGAGATTGACAGAGTGTAGTTTCCACTTGTTGTTTAAGTGCTGAGTTATTACATCCACTAGGTGCCGACAAATAAAGAGATGTTCTTGAAGTTGGTTGCTTCGCACACCCCGAGAGGAAAACTTTTTTTTTAATTTAGCAGTTTTTTCATATACAGTACAAAATCGTGAGCTCAATCGATTGCGCTAACCCGGGGTGGGGGAGCTTATAAACTTAAAATGAACATTGGGGCTGTTGAAAAGTTCAAAGCTCTACAGGGTACTTGCACGAAACTTTGAGTACCCTGATAAAGTTGTACTGAGGACACATTGTGACAAAATCAACCACAGCTGTTTGATGTCTACAATTTTCAAAATGTTTCAAAACGACAAGAAGTTTTGTTCATTGAGAGGTAAAGTTTCGTTTTGATGAATGATTAATCACCATTATAGCTTTTAAAATGGACTTGCACAAGATATACAACAACCAAGCCATAATAGACACCAAAAAGAAAGGACCACCTGTGTATTCAGGTCCTGTAAGGGAATCAAAGGCTTAAGGAATTGGAAACTTTAGATAAACAAGAACTTTTACGTCAATACAACGTCATTCAGCGTAACTTATTTCAGCTTTAAGAACAGCAACTTTCTTTTGAATTGCTTTTGTCATTTTAATAACTTTTGTGTTCATAATTAACCTTTGTAATCTTGTATAACGTTCTCTGAAAAATCTCATAGAGGCAGTGCTTCAAACCTTGGTATTCAATAAAAATGAAAAAACAGCTTTCTTGTTATTTCTCTCTTTCTCATTTGTCAAGTCAGCTTTTTCAACAAAGCATATCATCAACTGATTCTCAAATTTTCCTGTTTGGGAAATGGGATATCGCAAGAATGTCTTCTAAGCAACAGAGCCCAACATTTACTCAACTTTGTTTGTATAAGACCACAGACGTCTAGGCAGGCTACAATTGACAGCAACAAGGTCCCGTGTTCTGCCATGCTAGACAGGAGGAAGTCATCACCTGATCCGGCCTCCTGAAGAAGTCAATCGTGTCCGATTGACGAAACGTTGAAATAAAAGCAGATTATCTCCTGAAACACCTTGCAGTAGCTTATCTTAGTTCACACCAGAAGAGTGTTTCATGCTATTAAACTTAGTATCTGGTGAACAACTCTAATCATTTTTTTTCTACAAACCTGTTGTTTTAATTTTTCCTCTTTATCTTAAGTGCAACAGAAGCTTGTAACAACATCAAAACTCTGCGCTCACAATTTGTATGTGTATTCTTTTTAATGATTTATCAATTCTAGAAGCATAAGTGGCAGTTATAATAAATAAACAACTAAAAATTATTTTATTGCACTGCTGAGTAAAATGAACAACAAGGACAACCCAAAACTTGTGGATTCATCAACGATGACAGAACAATACGAAATTCATGATGCGTCGATAAACTACCCGACCAACGTTGCAACAGCGTTTTTGCAACCTGATAATTCCACGGGAATTAATTTCAAAGCTTCCGTTCCAACGGATCAAGCACAATTGATGACGCTCAGTCCAAGACCAGGAGCCTCAGTCCACAATGAAGTGGTAACAACAACACAACCAAGAGTTATGCAGTTTACAAAATTTTCAGCCAATGGAGTGTTTTGTGCCACTTGCAATGATGTTGTTTCCACCGTGACGAAAAGTAAATATAAACAAGATGCTTATTTTTGGTGTTGTTTCTTTTGCTGTTGTGTCAGCCCATTGTGTTGTTGGCTGCCGTTTCTGTTTGATGACATGAAAAACGTCAATCACAATTGTCCACGCTGCAAAACAAAGTTGGGAACATATCAATCTGTAACCACTGGCCAAAGTTGCAGCATACTTGTTTTGTTTTTTATTATCTGGAACGTGGCATCTGTGGTAGCTATATATTTTAAATTTATAAAGTATAAATAAAAGATTCAAAACACAGCTTGCTGACATGTGAATAATATAAGTTATATGTTTGCAGCTATTTTAAAGTTATACTTTTCTGAATCTTCACAGCTGATTTGATTCTTTAATAGAAATAGTTTAGAAACTTACGGGGCTTTAAAATCTTGTGTAAAAATGTTATTTGCACCCCAGACAGCAAATCAACCGTTATTTACATTGATTCAACGTCTCCAGACGTTGAATCAATGTCAAAAATGGAAACGTCCTGGGTTTGGCAGGATTGCTCTTAAGAAAATTTTGACCAATAATTCAACCTTGTTTCACTTCCTTCTTATGCATGTTCAGGCCCGACAATGATGTTTTAATCAAGACGCACATCTTGTAGTTCACCAATAGCCTACCATCAAATTAAGATTGGATTTCTTTAGAAGTTTGAGCGACAAGTTTTGATACACTATAGGCTACATGTGTAATGAAAGGCTTTTTTTTAAATAATAGTTTCTTTCATGGCAACAGAAGAATTTCAATAGCAATTAATGTATTTGTTCAAGGTTTGTACAGTATTGTTGTTGGCTCAAAACAAAATTTCGAAAATTCATCTGAGGGGCCCCCTCTTTGCGTAGCCTATATAGCATACAAGGCACATTTCACTTCATCCTGAAATAAGTTAATTTAATTGTTAGGTAGTTGGTGAGCAAAGTGTTTACTTTTAAATATTTCTTTGGTATCATGATTTTCAAAAGAGCTTAAAACTTTACTGGCATTATTCTTTATGTTCACTGCTGAAACCATTCGTTCTCAATGCCACCGGATAGGTTTATGACATGGGATTGAGTGAGCGAAACAAGCGAAAAAAGTATGCTAAAATGCAAACAATTTACGTGTTTTTTTGATTTTGAAGGAGAAATGTGACCAAGTGCCCTCTCCTTAGATCCGTTACTACTTTTATAATAGGTTATAGATAATTTTCTTTTGCACGTACAGCATTTAGTGCATGGCATTTTGGACGTTTGTTCTCGCGACCTAGTAGCAATACTGGGTCACGACCCGGTGGTTGGGGACTTCTAATGTAGGCAACATCGTTTATATGCCTCATTTGAATTATATGTGGCTTCTTTCCGTTTCAAAGCTGATAATGAAGAAATGACAGTGTTGCAATTTCAATGTTCATTGCTACAAAATTTGCTTTGTAAAAATATTTCAACAAGAACTTTAAAACCTGGATTTCGTTCCTTGAAATTGCTGGTATTTAAAAACTTCCTAAATTTCACGCTTTCTCATATGCAAAATATCTCTGTAATTTAAGATGGTACGCAGCACCTTCACAATGCGCTGCTGAGCATTGTACAAACATCAATTGAGGTAGAAGAAGGTTAGTTCTACTGTGGGTTGGTTTGTGGTTATACAGTACCTTGCTACTAAAATTGTCTCACGGCCGAGTGAAACACTTTTTAAATATTGTACTTTGATTTTTTTTTCTACTCGCGATACAAAAAATGAATAATAAGCTCAGGTGATCAAGAAAAAGAAATATCTTTACACAGGTGTCAAACCCACAACAATGCTTGATATGAACGACTCGGCTATATGAAAATGATCTTAAGCTTAATTGAAGATGTAAGCTGATCGAAATCGATTTTTAGCTATTCATGATTGAACTGACTCGCGTGAAAATGAATTCGTTTGTATTATAAGCTTAGGTGTAAATATTTTTCATCTTGTTGTTTTTTTCCATTTATTATCCAATTGTATCATTAAGTGTATAATTATACAGTAATATAATAATCTCAATTTTTCTTGAATTCAAGAATCGAGTTATGTTTTTCTCGTTTAAGTCGAAAATCCAATCTCAACGCTCATGGTCAACTAATTCTTCTGGTTTATTGCGTTATTGCAAAAGTGAAAGCCTACATTGGATTTTGATTGTGTCTGTTGTCTGTTGTTTTTCACCATTTAGATTTGTGCAAACGGTTTTAGACGTTTCATAATAAAGCTTCATTAACCCTTTGCTTTTCAACGTTTTTTTGGAAGTTAACTGCTCAAGGGGGGGCCGTTTTTGGATCAAATTCAATCAGCTGTTACGAGTTATCCGCTGATGCTATTTCACCAGAAGTTGCACTGGTGTGAAAGCAAATCATTTGTCTATAAGTTTGAAAACTCATTATTTTAAAATTTTATATGTTAAACTTGATATTTCAATTTTTGCAAAGGTACCCAAAAACGACAATTTTGATTTAACTTGCCGCCTTTAATTAACCGTGCTAATCCGATTTCATGCAAACTTCTAAATAACAAAGAGCTCGATCGAACGCACGAAGTGTGTGTGCGGTGTGCCGAATCATTGCATTGATTAAAATTTACGACTTGCGAGCAAATCTTATTGTAAGCTACTCACTGATTCTAAAATAGTTACAATCAGAGTAATATTGTTACACGAATTTGAAAAAAACAAAACTGTGTTTGTTGTCTTACATTTTTATCCTAAACTAATGCATTCCGAAACTCATGGCTAGCTTCTAGTTTTATGGAACCAAATGTCTCATAAGTAACACCTTAGCCTACTTGAATAGCTGTTTACATCTTCGTTTGTGTATTTTAGGTCTACAATTGAGTTTGTAGTATGAATATTTTTAGTAGAGAGAAGACAATTGAACAAGTTGTTGAAATAATCTGAAATTTCTAAGTTCAAATTAGGTGCTTTTGAAATTGTGGATTTGTGTCAAGTCGCATCACAAATATCATGCAGGCCACATCATAAGTCATTTCGCTTACGAGTGTTTATAAACATGACTCATAAATTACATCCACAAAAAATACAGCATTTACATCAACAAAGCTAAGTTCGAAGCTCACTTTTTATTGAAGATTGTGTCAATCAATTTGAAAATACATTTTTAGTCAGCCAGCGTCGAAACAATGCAACAGCTAATTGAGGAACATGCGTAAACAAAGGAAATGTGAAATAACCCACAGTCAGCAAATCTACATAAATTTAACGTTTACAAATGTTGAATCAATGTAAAAGGACTGGATTGCTGACTGGGTCCTTATTGTTTGAAGCACTAAAAATACGCGTAAAAGCGACAACGTCAGCAAGGCAGTGATTATGTTTCTGGCCAAAAAAAAAAATAACGTTTGACTTCAAAGATAAAAATGATTATAACGAAGCTTCAAAGTTTGTCGTAAAACATTTTACTGAGATACAATAAACATAATCATTTTGTGCCAGATTGTGAGAAGACTTCCTAGATTCTTTCCAACCATTTGCATGATTGCAAATTATTTTCTATAACTTTACATTGCTAAAAATGGCTTCTTTGTTGAAACAACGTGGCTACAATTCTATAAAAAATTCTTAGGCCTACTACATTGAAGGAATGAAATTTTTTTTGTGATTTTGCTGATGACGTTTTACAATATCCGAGAAGTAAAAAATAATAATGATGAATTATTTTACAAAACCGTGGTTTGCAAGTGCTTCACAAAAAATTGTTTGGGGAAAATTTACTATTAGACGTAAAACGTTTGTAAAAGAAAATTGTCGGTTTACGTATTTATAATGTTTATTGCGCTGTTATCGAATTATAAACTGCCTGTAGGCTATTGTCTACCTTTGTAGTTGCCGGCCAGCTTAGAGCAGCATGCAAACTAAGCGTTTATGGTATTTGCATCGTGTTATGATTCTCGAAAATTTCCCACAAGGTCTTTATTTTTATCGTGATATTTTGTGCCTCTTCTGTCCTAAACTTGAAGTTATTGTGCAGCACTATCCACATCGGTTTTTAGACTCAGTCTTCATTGAAAATCTTTTGTGTGGTGCATCATTTCAAGTAGTGTCTTCCCCTAAACTGTTACACAAATCGCCCAGAACCAGGTTGATTATTATGTATCTTACAGCAGTTGAGAGCCCGTTATTGTATGTGTGGAATTATTACTGTAGATGTCTGACTAAATTCATGCCAAAGTCGAGCAAATTCTGCTTTCGGGATCCTTGCCGTTATTTACTGTATTTTTTGTTGATAAGTTTAGACAGCATTTTTCCAAGATAAATGAAGACATCGGTATTGTTCGTCACCTAGATTTAGTTTTCTCAGCATTATTTATTCATTCTTTGATCCACTAGTTTGTCCCACTTTTGGTATAATCGGATCGTTTATAAATGGCGGGTCTTCACAATAGCCGGCCTCTTATACATTGGCGCAACGTATTCAGATGTTGAATCAATGATGAAGAAAGCTGATTTGTTGTTTGTCTTATGTGACGCCTAAATTTATGCCTCGTCTACAGTACAAAATATTTTGTAATGTACATTGTGTACATTGTACATTTTGTTTGTAGGCCTACATTACAAAATATTTTGTAATGTAGATGAGGCATTATCATCTTTATTTTGCGCTCTTTGGAACAAAACACAGTGCACTGTGAAACAAAAATACAGGACATAACAACAAGTAGGCGAGATAAAGCAGTGAAGGGACGCCATCGAGTTAGCTGCTACGTGTAAATGGAGCCTATCTCATAATTTTGAGTGTATCTCACAATTACTGTTTGCAAAAACGCTATTTCTCCGGCTTCTCCCAAAAGCATTTGCAGTGATACATTTCCTCAATTGCAAGTTTTGTCAATGAGAGCATTTCCATAGAACGTTTATTTCGAAACCAGGTTTTCGTGTCTTTATCCAAGAGAAGATTTCTTATTGTAACGTTTTTTATTCGTCAATGAATATTATCTGCTTGAAACAACTGTTTTGAATAGTTTGTGGCCTCCATAGCCTACTATTTTGATCGTAGATTGCTATTCTTCTTTGTAGAGCTGATAACGCAAAAAAGCTTGCTATTATTGTTTCTAATTAACAGCTTTGCGATCACTGGCTTTTCTTTGTAGCATAAGAAATAACGCGCTTTGTATTATTGAGGTCAAACCAAACAAAAGAAAGCAAGAGGGTGCTTCTCTCTGCTCGCGCATATCGATGCACAAAGCAATTATGAGCTTATGGCTTGTCATCGCAATGTAATCCATTTCACGCTTTGCTGGAAGTTAGCTAGAAATAGCAAAAATTCACCAAAATCTTGAATTTACAAGAAAACTACACAACTTTTAGCATCAAATTTAATATCATCAGATCCGCCTGGCAATTTTAGGAAAAGTCAAGAAAAACCAAGTGCATGGCGTTACTGTGCTTCAAATAATTAAAAGAAATATGAGGGGGGGGCCAAATCTGGCCTCCCTTTGAGGAGCAAAGTGTTAAGACTTCTTATTACCTGTACTGCCGCATTCTTGTGATTGCCAAACGTTAAGATTTATACCATTTTTAATTATCAATTCCCTGTGCCTTGATTATTGTAATTAGTAGCTTTGATAGATGGTCATTTATTTTTGTTTGGGTGCGAAACGAAACGTACATACATGAAACATGCATCCTATGAGAGAGTGCGAAAGACCGTAGCCGTAAAAAGGCGTAGGAAGTCGTCAAGTCCGAACTAGCCGCCATGGTTGTTGTAGGTTGCATCATCAGCTGTCTTCTTCGGATCGAAATGTAACAGGAAAGAAGCGATCGGTAGGTGGCGCCTTGCAGGAGGCTCAACTGAAGCGGAACCAAATCAAGCAACAAGAACAGATAGATCAATTCAGGAAACAACAGGTAGACGGTTTGAGTGTGTATCTGAGTTTTGTGACGCTCTGGGATGTTAATGTAAACTTTGCGTGATAGTGTGCACATATGACGCTTTCTGTGTTGTAACATTCTCTTGCAATTTATATTTTTTTCATGCGCGTAAAGATACCAAATTGTTACGATTTCGAAATGAAAGACAAAAGATTTTTCGGTCTCCAAGAAAAGAAGAAAATAGTTTGGAAAGAAAAGAAGAGAAGAAAAGAAGAAGAAGAAAATATCCCATTTAACGCATACAGTTGACCTCCAAACCAACGTGGATAAAGATTCTAGTAATGCAATAGCTTAACTCATAAAAATACCGTTATCCCGTTTATCTCTAAAGCTAGTAAAGTATGCACGTCGCAAAACAGCCAATCTTCACTCCATTATTTTAAACTGGTTGCCTTCAGCTGACAACTAAAAGACGAAAAACGATTAAAGCTTTGATGTGACAGAAAAACCACATAATGATGTCACAAATACGTTTATAAATATTTGGTTCGTAACAATGCTTTAAAATAAAGTTTATTAGTGACGTATTGTTGGAATGTCACTGCTATTTCTTGTCTTGCATCCGAAATGTCAAAACAGAAAAGTTTGAAGTGCATGAATTACGCAATTTAAGTGACCCGGACCCCCCACCCCCCTGGTGGTTTAATATTTCAAAAATCAGAAAATTTTTAAACCTTTCAAAAAAATGTAACTTCAAATTACTTGTCCCTCTCATGTTACTTAGACGCTGCGTCACTAACTCTTATTGTATGAAAAGAGTCAATGTAGAATATTTGAGCTAGAAAGACAAATTTGTGTTTTGTACGCTTTTCAAGTTAAGATAGCCTACTTAGATTAAACGCCTACAACTTGATTATCAGCGGAACATTTCGCAGAAGTCTAAGTCGGCAGCAGTGGCCGAGTGGTTAGCGCGTTGGGCTCGCAGTCGAGAGCCTGCATGCTCGACTCCAGCCACCCGCACTTGCTGTTGTTTCACTGGGCAAGAAACTTTACGATAATTGCTTCTACCTGATCGATTTCGAGTAATGGGTAGTACCAAATTTAAGTCATAAGCAAAGTAGACAACCGGAAACAGACATTGCAGCCGGCTGCAGCGTGGGTCAGGTGTACGTCGGAAGGCGCACACCGATGCATAGCGCTCAAGTCCGCTTTCCCGCAATGCAGGATAAAGATAATAAAACAAAACAAAGTGACAAAAAAGTAATTGGCCAAAGTTGAAATATTTTTCGAATTTTTATTTGTAAACTGATAACTTTTTTCAAACTTACTCGACACGTGATATTCTGATCGAAAGATTTTGATACAAAGAAATTTAACTGAATGTCTTGCCACAACCAGCGTTGCCTAATGGTTAGGGCAGAGGAGTAGTAATTTCGCTATCGTGGGTTCGATTCCCACGGTCTGTTAATACTATTTTTTCTTCTGCAACTGAACTGAGTGCAAGAAGGATCTTAATGACTGCAATCAATAGAGTTTATAAGGAAAATTGTGACTAAAACACAAAGCAATTTTACATTGAAAAGCAGGCACTCTTCGACGAGTGGGTGATGTTAAAGTGCGGAGTGCCTGCCGTTTCTGGTTTTCCGCAACACGCTCAACCGGGTGCCACGTTCTTTACGCAGGTTCTCATCATGACAAGATGTTGAGAAAAACCAGGAAAATTTAGAAAAGCCTGTTCCATTTCTAGCTTAATTTATTTTTTCAAGCTAGGTTAGTTAAACATTTTTTAGATTGGTTGCAATTTTGGTTTGATTTTTACACTGATAGATTAAAGCACAAATGAGCTACAATGTAAGAACGCCGTTTGATCAGTTTAACATTCATGTCTATTAGCCTATTTACTTTTTGGTTAATTTGTGAACGCATAAGAAATTCACAAAATTAATTATTTTCTAATTAAAAAACAAAGTAAATCTTAAACTTATGTTCAGCAAACTTTTCGAAAACTATACTGACTTCATCTTCAGTGCTATAAATGTGAGCACATTTATAGCACTGAAGATGAAGTCAGTATAGTTTTAGAAGCGTTTGTTTGCTGAAATTGAGTTTAAGATTTACATTTTGAGCTCTTTGTTTTTGATTAGATTAATTAGTTTCATTGTAAAAAAAATTAAAATTGATAGACCTAGTTCGCTTTAAAACAAAAACGTAGAACACAGCATTAGCACGACACTGGTTTTCAGACATTAGTTAATCGAATTATTGTTTGGTTGATTGTGGAAATCTTTCTCTTTGGATTGAGAGATTCCTTCAGGAAGATTAATTCTTTCAGTAGAGCATACTTGTAGAGGCTTTGATCCGCAAACGCAGACCGGTCACCGAGTTGTTTCCACTTGTTGTTTACGAGTTATTCCACCCACTAGGTGCCGATATATGAAGAGATCTACTTAAAGTTGGTTGCTCAAGCGCACACCCTGAGGGTGAAACTTTTTTTTTAATTTAGCAGTTTTTTCATATGCTGTACAAAATCGTGAGCTCAATCGACTGCGCTAACCCGGGGTGGGGGAACTTATAAGCTTAAAATTAACTTTAGGGCTGTTCAAAAGTTCAAAGCTGTACAAGGTACTTGCAAGAAACTTTGAGTACCCTGATAAAGTTGTACCAAGGAGTAGGACACATTGTGACAAAATCAATCACAGCTGTTTGATATCCACACAAACACAATGATATTGACACATTGACACAATGATATCAATGATATTGAGTTTTCAAAGTGTTTCAAAACGAAAAGAAGTTTTGTTCATTGAGAGGTAAAGTTTTGTTTTGATGAATAATCAGCATTATAGCATTTAAAATGGACTTGCACAAGATATACAACAACCAAGTTATAATAGACAGCAAAAAAAAAGGACCACCTGTGTATTCATGTCCTGGAAGGGAATCAAAGGCTTAAGGAAATGGAAACTTTAGATAGGTAAGAACTTTTACGTCAATACAACGTCATTAAGCGTAACTTATTTCAGCTTTAACAACAGCAACTTTCTTCTGAGCTGCTTTTGTCATTTTAATAACTTTTGTGTTCATAATTATCCTTTGTAAGCTTATAGAAGCAGTGCTCCAAACCTTGGTAATCAATGAAAATGAAAAAAAACTTTATTGTCATTTCCTTCTTTCTCATTTGTCAAGTCAGCTTTTTCAACAAAGCATATCATCAACTGATTCTCAAATTTGCCTGATTGTGAAATTGGATATCGCAAGAATGTCTTCTAAGCAACAGAGCCCAATATTTACTCAACTTTGTTTGTATGAGACTACAGAAGTCTAGGCAGGCTACAAGTGACAGCAACAAAGTCCCGTGTTCTGCCATGCTAGACAGGTATAGTCATTACCTGATCCGGCCTCCTGAAGAAGTCAATCGTGTCTGATTGACGAAACGTCGAAATAATAGCAGATTATCACCTGGAACACCTCATGGTAGCTTAGCTCAGTTCATACCGAAAGAGTGTTTCCTGCTATTAAACTAAATGTTTGATAAAACTAACATTCAACGTTTTATAGGCAGAGAAAACTTTTTCTCGAACAGTTGAAAATTTCATGATCAAATCACCGCTTCAATGCGTGATGGAAATCTACAAGTAGATCTGCATCAGGCATTGCAGAATGCAAAAAAACAGTGTTGCAGAACCTTGTAGTTTTCCATCACGCATTGAAGCGGTGATCTGATCATGAAAGTTTTAACGATTCGAGGAAAAGTTTTCTCTGCCTATAAAACGTTGAATGGTAGTTTTATCCAATATTTCTGAAAACCTCCTTGGTTTCGTATTATCTGAATTAAATGTCTGGTGAACAACTTCATTCATTTATCTTTTTTATGCAAACCTGCTGTTTTAATCTTTCCTCTTCACCCTAAGTACAACAGAAGCTTGCAACAACATCAAAGCTCTGTGCTCACAATTTGTATGTGTATTTTTGAATGATTTATCAATTGTAGAAACGTAAGTTGCAGTTGTAATAAATAAACAACTAAAAATTATTTTATTGCACTGCTGAGTAAAATGAACAACAAGGACAACCCAAAACTTGTGGATTCATCAACGATGACAGAACAATACGAAATTCATGATGCGTCGATAAACTACGAGACCAACGTTGCAGCATTTTTGCAACCTGATAATTCCACGGACACTAATTTCAAAGCTCCCTTTCCAACGGATCAAGTTCAACTGATGACGCTCAGTCCAAGACAAGGAGCCTCAGTCCACAATGAAGTGGTTACAACACAACCAATAATTATGCAGTTTACAAAATTTCCAGCCACGGAAGTGTTTTGTTCCACTTGCAATGATGTTGTTTCCACTGTGACGGAAAGCAAATATAAGCAAGATGCTTATTTTTGGTGTTTTTGTTTTTTCTGTTTTGCCAGCCCATTGTGTTGTTGGGTGCCGTTTGTGTTGGATGACATGAAAGAAGTCAATCACAATTGCCAACGCTGCAAGAAAACAATGGGAACATTTCGACCTAAAACCTCTTGCCAAAGTGGCAGCATCATTTTTTTGTTTCTTATTATTGGGATCGTGTCATCTGTGGTAGCTATATATTTTAAATTTATAAACTATACAAGATACTACTAAAGGAAAGATTTAAAACACAGCTTGTTGACATGTGAATAATATAAATAATATGTTTGCAGCCATTTTAAAACTATACATTCGCTGCATCTTCACAGCTGATTACATCTTTTCTTAGAAATAGTACAGAAACTTGCGGGGCTTTAAATTCTTGTGTAAAAATTTTACTCGCACCCCAGACAACAATCAACCGTTACGTTGAATCAATGTGAAAAGCCGTTGGTTTGTTGTCTGGGGCTATGTACATCTTTTTAAAAACTATATTGTGATCGAAAATCTACATTCTAAGTTTCAATGTGCTTCTTGAGGTCAATCAAAGTGTTTTGGTGATTACACATCAAAATACTGAAGTAAATATACTGAAAGTGTTCGGTATTTTGTAGTAGGCTACAGAATGACCTTGCTTGAAACGTGCTTGCCTTTAAAGCTTCAGGTATAGAGATGTAAATAAACGTTTTTTTTTGTTTTTTTTGTTTATTTTACCTATTTTGACATTAAATGTCACAATATGTAGCAATTAAGGTAATCTCATTGCAATAACACAACAGATTATTCATCTGAGGACTCTGATCTTGCATAACTATTTCGTAGCAGACAAATAGACTCTTACTACATCAGATTTTTGTTAGTTTCATTAAAATTTGTTCTTGTTCCCAAATAAAATAAGTTTTCATCTTTAATGTTTATTTTGTATCTTTCTCCTGCATTGCGGGAATATGGGTAAAACTTTATTCTTGTCAGGAAAAGTATTATGAAGCATTTATTCACTCTGTGAACACTGAACAGTGCTGAAAAACTCCACTTTAAAGGAAAAATTTCTTCATTCAGGTTTGTAGTTACTAAGTTAGCAATAGTCAACATGGGTGGTGGGTATTTGAAAGGAACATTCACCTAAACCTTTTCTGACAAATGCACTTACTTTTGACAGCTAAAAATATCAGTGATAAGATCTCTTGCATTATGTCACAAATGATCTGCAAGAAGCATCAATCACAACGTGTCTAAGACCTTACAACACACGAAAGGAATAATTCTGTTTCAACATTTATAAAGCTTACACATCGTTGCTAAGCTATCAGTTAACCCTTTGAGGACCATTAATTTTCCCGAAAATTTTTTTAGGTAGAATTTGTTTGTATACACTTCAAATGTCATATAAAAAACATCTACCAAAAAAAATTTGAAAAAATGTTTCATATGCCGGAGATATCGAATGGGACATATATGTCCCATCGGTCCTCAATGGTAATTTTTTATCCGCAATACTGTACTTAAACATTGATTTTTTAATTTTTGCTCTTACAGTGACTGAAAAACATGGCTAAAAACACAATAGACAGAAGTTTTACAAAACAAATTCTTCTGTTTCATATGCAGGCTTTGTATGGTATGACAGTGTATGTTTACCACTACCAACCTGTAGTAGCCTACCACCTACAGGGTACAGCATTTACTGCAAAAGAAGTATATAACTTTTAGGATGCGTACTCCTATGTATGCAAATTTTTGTACTGTAATTTCACAAAACAACAAAACAGAACATTGTAATACACAATGAAGAACATTAAGGGTCTAACAGTGTATCATTGAAAGTTATTGTAACATGCATTTACACTTGATGATAGCCTACATTCTGAAACAGTCACTGCCATTCATATAGCAAAGAAAAATATTGCACTCTTCACATTTATTGTTTGTCCTGTTTTCCAACTTTTTAGTTATGCACAGTAGGCCTACACCAGACAATTGACAGTCTAGGCTTACAGGTGTACCAGTAGGCCTAGACTTCTTCCATGTCAAAAAAGTGGGAGCTGGAACATTCTCTTGCCAGTAACTGGCTTTCATTGACATCATTGAAGAATGATCTACCACATATGGTTCAGCTTGAGATGTGTGACCAGCTGAACTTTGTTCTAGAAGTCCAATGACAATCTCAATTGGAAATTACCACCATTGTTGACAACATTTTTAAAATCATCTTTCAAGGATCCAATATCTTCTTCATCAAGCACCGAAACATCTTCATCATCGCCATCATTGCAATACTGAAGTTGACCAATCGATTCTTCATCCAAATGAAACATTTTTGTTTGAGCAATAGATGGCATTTTAGCAGTTTGCTGTTGTGTATGTAGTTATGTAGCCTATAATGAATTTCTGAATGAATGAAGTTGAAATATACTTGAAATAGGCTAAATCATATGAAAGATTAAGCACATTATTCGCCAACAGCATAAGAACAGCTTTGTAAACTGCATAATAACAGACTACTCTGGAATATACAGATAGCCTATTCTTGACAAAACATAGGCTAGTGTGTGCAAGGGCAGAACTTTTAGCATGTAACTGTACAAACTTTAGTGGGCTATTTGGGCAAATGCACTGATTAAATTTGTGCAGAGAGTTGAACTTGTGGATGTATGAGATACTTTTTTGCATTGATAATGCTTGCTAGTTATTTGCAGTTTAGCAGCCTAAAATAGTGAATAGTCCTAATTTAGCTGTTAATGTTCTTTAATCAAAAATTATCATTTTCAATAGTCTGCAGAACTTTCAGTTGGCCTAACCATTGTGTTTTTATCCTGGAATATAGCAAATACACAGTCTCTCAAGAAACATAAAAAGTTACCGTTGAGGACCGATGGGACACATATGTGATGTCCCATGCAAACAAAATCTCCTTCCATGCCATAATACTCACTTCTATCCTAATTCTAACTGGCATGCAACAACAAAGAAATCTTTAAGACCACATTGCAACCAAAAAAATTTTTTTTAAATGACATGAAAATTTCTCAATTACGTCAATAAAAAAATGCACTTGTAACCTCAACTTTTCGGTAAAGACTAGAATATCACACAACTAAGGCGAAAGTGAAAATTGAATAGAGTCCTGTCTTTGCCATGAGTAACCAAGGGGGGTGGGGGACTTATATACCATTCCCAGGTATACAACCCCCCCCCCCCACCCCCCATGGTAACTCATGACAAAGACAGGACTTAATTCAATTTTCTCTTTCGCCTTAGTTGTGTGATGTACTAGGTGTTACCCAACTTTTCACTGTTTTCAAACTAAAATAACACCAAGAAAAATGATTCAGAGTTTCCAATTTTTATATTTAATTTGAAGGATAAACATCCAATACTATACGTTAGGGTATCAGCAGTGGCCATTTTTTTAAAGTTAACTGCAGGGTAATCGGTTAAGTGCATGGGACACATATGTCCCAGCGGTCCTTGAAGGAAGCATGTTTAAACAAGCTATTGGCAATAGCTTGCATTAGTAAATTACCACAAACAATTAAGGTAATGTGTGTTCTGCATACTGCCATCCAGTGGCGTAGCCAAGGGGGGTTTCAACCCCCTTTGGCACACGTGTGACGTCACGATGTTGAGAATGATGCTTTTAGTCTCTTTATGTTTCTAAAACAAAGTTTGCTTAATTTTAAACGAAACTGTATTAAAAGAGCGAGTTTTGCGAATACCAAACATTCAAATATCAGAAGAAAACATAGGCCTAGAGACTAATTAGCTTCATTTCCGAAAAACGCCAAAGAAAACATGATCTTATTCTTTTGCTACGCCACCGGACAGCACTATTTTACAGGAATATTCATATTCACATTTTTGTTGAAAATGCTCTCAGAATGCATCAAATTCAAGTAAGTTTTCAAAATTTTCCCCCAGACCCCCTCACCGCTGGATGTGGTCTTAAGCGAACACGCCGACGGGCTTCGCCCGCCG
Organism: Aplidium turbinatum; assembly: GCF_918807975.1. Taxonomy (NCBI): domain Eukaryota; kingdom Metazoa; phylum Chordata; class Ascidiacea; order Aplousobranchia; family Polyclinidae; genus Aplidium; species Aplidium turbinatum. The sequence continues at coordinate 57,094,658 of NC_137472.1, forward strand.
GCCGTTAAAACCCCTCCCTTTCAAATTCCTGGCAACGCCACTGCAGTGTCATCTCCTCTTTGCCAAATTTTCGTCAAACCATTAAGTGTGTATCAAGAATAACAAGTACCGGTATACTAACACCGTAGGCTACCTTCCATAAAGGGCACTTCCATAAAAGGAAAAAGAAATCAACTCATGCGCATTATGTCACGTATCAAATTGCATTAATTCAATGTTTGTCAGGTCTACTGCCACAAACATGCCTGAGAATGAAAAAGAAAGTGAAACAACGTAGGACTATGCAGAAAACATATGCTGCTGCCAAGCACAAACACTTCGTAATTTCAGCACACCATGGAAACCATTTTTACTAGTTTAATGTTTTTCAAGAGCACTATAATGAAACTAAGCTGCAAGTTGTAAAAAATTTGCAACTTTTCCAGTAAAATATGAAATAAAACAAAAAAAAACAATAAAAACAAAAAAACGCGTGTTTTTTCACGTTCAAAAAAAAAACGGTTCGTTTTTTTTGCATTTACAACTCTATTCAGGTAGTTCAGCTTCAAACAACGTTTTAGTAGCCTATAACGTATAACGTTTTTATGTATAACGTTTTTATGTATAGACTAGCAGTAGCTGTTTATTTTTCTTATTGTATGGTGTAGGCGGTCCCCAACCTTTCTTCGGTCCCGAACCTTTTTTCTCTCACGGACCGGTTTTAAGATTTTTAACATTCGCAAGATTCGTAAAATAAAATTGAAAAAGTAACAGTTAAGGTCCAAAAAGGAAACGGCCTAGACTTGGGAGGATTGCTCTTCAGAAATTTTTGAGCAATTTAACTTTGTTTTAATTGCTTTTCATGCAAATTAAAATTAGATTTCTTTAGAAGTTTAAGCGACAAGTTTTAATATATAATCGAAGTTTTTTTTTAAAGATATTTTCCTTCACGGCTACAGAAGGATTTCAATAGCAATTTATTTGTTCAAGGTTTGTACAGTATTGTGTGAGCTTAAAGCAAAATTTCGAAATTTCATCTGAGGTGCTCCCTCCTTGTGTAGCTTATGTAACTTATACAAGGCCCATTTCACTTCATCCTGAAATAGGTCAATTTAATTGTTGGGTAGTTGGTGAGCGAGGTGTTTTCTTTGAAATATTTCTTTGGTATCATGATTTTCTAAAGGCCTTAAAACTTTACTGGTACTAATTCTTTATATTCACTGCTGAAGCCATGCGATCCCAATGCCACCCGATAGGCTTGTCACATGGGATTGAGTGAGCGAAACAAGTGAGAAAAATATGCAAAAATTTAGACAATTTACGTGTTTTTTAGATTTTGAAGGAGAAACGTGACCAAGTGCCCCCTCCTTAGATCCGTTACTACTTTAATAGATTAATAGGTTACAGATAATTTTCTTTCGCACGTATTTAGTGCATGGCTGCAATTGTTTGTTTTCAGTGTAATCAGTTTATTCTATGGCTAAGGACATACTTTTAATTACTATGCATTCTTGATGGCCGTTTTGGACGTTTGTTCTCGCGGCCCAGAAGCAAACTTTTTGCAACCCAGAATTGGGTCACGATCCGGTAATTGGGGACATCTGGTGTAGGCAACATCGCTTACATTTTTCATTTGAATTGTAAGTGGCTGATTTTCGTTTCAAAGCTGATAATGAGGAAATAACAGTGTTGCAATTTCAACGTTCATTGGTGCAAAATTTGCTTTGTAAAAATATCTCAACAGGAATTTTAAAACCGGAGTTTCGATCTCTGGAATTCCTGTTAGTTAGAAACTTCTTAAATTTCCCACTTTCCCATTATGCAAAATATCTCGGTAATTTGAGATGGTACGCAGCACTTTCACAATGCGCTGCTGAGCATTGTACGAACATCAATTGAGGTAGAAGGAGGTTAGTTCTACTGTGGGTTGGTTTGTGGTTATACTTTGCAACTAAAATTGTTTCACGGCCGAGTGAAACACTTTTTAAATACTGTACTTGGATTTTTCCCTTGCAACATAAAAAATGAATAAATAAGCTTAGGTGATCAAGAAAATGAACTATCTTTAGAAAGATGTCAAACCAACAACAATGCTTGATATGAACGACTCGGCTATATGAAATTGATCTTAAGATCTTAAGATCTTAAATTGATTCTATTTGAATAAGTTTTAGGTAAATGAGTGCCTAGGAAGTTTGTGTTAAAACGACCATAAATCTTTATTCAATAAGTCTACTATTAATTACGGTACTGCAATGGGAGGTAAAGACGATTTGAGAGACATGATGAAGGATTTATTGAAAGACTTGGCTCAAATCAAAGAAGAACAAAAGGTTCTCAAAGGTCAGTATAGTGACATAAACTCTGCAACTAAAGCTGATTCTAATCTCGTCCCTGTTGTTTCAGGTCCTAAAAAAGATGCTGTTGAACGATTAGACAAACGGATAGATGACCTTGCTAAGAAGATTAGTGGAATATCTGCAGCCATACAAAACTTTGAAGAACAGCTGGACAAGCAGGAACAGTATTCTCGGCGTGACTGCTTGATCATTCATGGCTGCTCAGACATGCCTGATAGATCAAGCAGCCATGCCTCATTCGTTAATTATGTTTTAAATATATTTATTAGGAAAATGAGTACTGGTACTGAGGTAACTGCTTGGGACATCAGTATTTGTCATCCACTGTCCCAAAGGTCTAAAAAACAACCTATGATTGTGAAATTTACCAGGCGGTCTATTCGTGACATGATATTTAAGTCAAAAACAAAATTGAAAGGTACAGGAATGGCAATCACTGAATCTCTAACTAAAAAAAGACTTTTATTGGTTAACCAGGCAAAAGAGAAACTTGGGAAAAGTAATGTCTACACGATCAATGGAAACATTTTCGCCTATGTTAAGGAAAAAAAGCACCAAGTTCACTCAACAAAGGATATTGAAGAGTTAAGTAAATAAAATAAACTTGATTTTAGCTACATCCCTATAATAACCTATCAGTTTAAATTGTAAATAGAAGCATTGTTCTTTCTCTGATAATGACATATTGATAAATAAACTAGTAAAATTAACTTTATATTGGGGTCCATGTATGAATTAGTGACCATTGATGTAATTGCACTCACTTCAAAATTTGCCAAGAATTTGCAACTGAAAATAATTTGACAGAAAAAATGTTGTAACTGTTTAAGTTAACAAATGAAATTCTTAAAGGTCCCTGAAGAAAAACGGTTGCAAAGTAGTACATGGACTACAAGTCTGACAATCAGAGAAATATGTTTTCTGTCAACTGACATTAGTACATTTTATTATTGTCCTTTTGATCAATTTATTCCCAAAATAGCAATAGCACAATAATAGTGCTTCTGGCAGTAAACCAGTAGGCTACATTTTCTGCATTTAGTTTGGTTTGTTTTTTCACAGCTATACAGGTAAGTCCTTGTTCCTTATTTGTTATGCTTAAACCCAAATGTAACATATGTAGTAAGGTTGTTCGCAGCAACCAGAAATCCACCTTTTGCAGCATGTGTGGCTTTTCTTATCACTTTAAATGCACTACCAGTAATATAAGAATGCCCACTGGTACATGTAAAAAACTTGATCATTCTTACTTATGCAGAAATTGTCTGCAAAACTCTTTACCCTTTTTAAACTGTGATGATACTAATTTCTCAGAATTGTTCATACACACAGCTCCTCAAACCCCTTAACAATGAACCTTCAGTACTTAACAAGCTTTTTTCATCCTCAAATGCAAATGAAATTGCCAGTAATGATGAACCAGATCTACATTTTGAAGTCAATGATGTGTATATCAGTTCAGCTGAAGCAAGCTCATTATTAGCAAATATGCAAATAAACGAATCCCTGATAACTATGCATCTAAACATTAGATCTCTATCCAACCCAAACAATTTCTCTAAACTTCAAGCCCTTGTAACCTCAATGAAAGTTAAACCACATATAATATCCATCAATGAAACATGGCTAAAAATAAATCAGATTGGTGAATTTACCTCCCTAGCAGGGTATGTTTTTCTTGCAAACAGCAGATGCAAACAAAAGGGCGGAGGAGCAGCACTGTACATTAAAGATAATCTTATGTTTTCTGTAAGAAATGACTTGACTATTATGAAAGAAAAAAAGTTTGAATCTTTTTTTGTTGATTTATTTGTGAACAAGAAAAAGTTAACTTGCGGTACTATTTATAGATCCCCTCAATCACTTTGTGCTGTCAACTCTGATTTTCTGCAGACACTCCTTCTAACTATAAAAACAATATCAAAATCAAATGCACAATGTTTTATTATGGGAGATTTTAATTACAATCTATTAGACCATAACAACTGTCACACTAGTAACTATGTTGATGCAATGTTTGAATACAGCTTCCACCCATTGATAACTAAACCAACTAGAATTACTTCATCCAGTTCCACAGCTATTGATCACATGTGGACAAATGTCTATAATGCCAAAACAAATGCTGGTATAATAGTCGACTGCATTGCTGACCATCTGCCTGTAATACAATGCTCCCAATTAGGTTTAATTCAAGAATTTTCCCACTTCAAAGAGAGAAGGTGCTTTAGTAACACAAACATCTGTAATTTTGTTGAAAGACTATCAGAGTTTAACACTAAAAATATTATGGAAGAAACTAACGCTGATGCAGCTTATAATAGGTTTTTTAACAATTACTCCGAATTATTTAAAAATAGTTTTCCTGTCAAATCAGTAAAACACATGAAAACCCAATGTTGGTATGATGCTGAACTCTGTGAACTTCATAGAAAAAAACAACTTGCATATAAAAAATATATTAGAAAATCATCTGAAATAAATAAATCCCGGTACAATGCTCTGAGAAACTTTTATGTTAGATCACTGAAACTCAAAAAGCAAAATCATTTCAAAATTACTCTGTTAAAACACAAAAATGATCTTAAAAGCACCTGGAGTGTTTTAAATCAGCTATTAGGGAAAAGCAAGTGCAATAAATGGTCCCGTCTGGTTGCTGGAGATAAAATCTTAGTTCACAACAAAGATAAAGCTGACTACTTTAATAAATATTTTTCTTCAATTGCATCAAAGCTAGTTGATAAAATCCCAAACACAACTTCACAATTTTCAGATTACCTTTCCAATCCTATTAGTAAATCAATTTTTTTACAGCCCACCACCACTCTTGAAATTAAGCAAATTCTCTCTTCCTTTCAATCCAAACTAAGTTGTGGCATTGATGAAATACCAACAAAAATTATAAAAGCTTCCCCAGACAAAATACTTGCTGCACTTGCACATATATTTAACCTATCCTTAACCAATGGCAAATTCATATCATCATTCAAAACATCAAAAGTAATACCTGTATTTAAAAAAGGGAAAGCAGAAGACTGCAGTAATTATCGACCAATCAGTTTATTACCATCAATTTCAAAAGTACTTGAGAAAATAATGTACAATAGAATATACAATTTTCTAGAAGGCAATAACTTCTTCTATGGTCAGCAGTTTGGTTTCAGACAAAATCACTCAACAAGTCATGCAGCATTACACCTTGTTGATAAAATTTCAAATGCAATTGAAAGAAAAGAAACAACACTAGGTATATTTTTGGACCTGTCCAAAGCATTTGATACTATCGATCACCACATTCTGCTAAACAAACTTTACTATTTTGGTATTAGGGGAATAGCCCATGACTGGTTCAGAAGTTACTTACAAAACAGATTTCAAGTTGTAGAAGTATCTCACTCAATGTCTGCTAAACGAGAAATATGTTATGGAATACCACAAGGATCGATCCTTGGACCACTATTATTTTTAATCTATGTTAATGATTTTTCGAGATGTTTAGTACACTCTGAATCTATAATGTTTGCTGACGATACCAATTTATTCTTTTGCAGTAAAAATTATGACAAACTTTTCGAAATGGCGAATGAGGAAATGACAGGAGTAACAAATTGGTTAGCAGCAAATAAGCTATCACTAAATGTAAAAAAAACAAAATACATGTTATTCAATAACACCAATAAACTTTCAAACCTCCCTTACACACTGTCTATATGCAATCAACCCATTGAACGTGTCAACACTATTAGTTTTCTGGGCATACTGTTGAGCGAAGACTTATCATGGAAACCCCACATGCTATCCTTACTGCAAAAACTTCGCAAAAACTTTGGAGTGATCTGCAAGGTTAAGTCCTACTTAAACACCAACAATTTGATTTGCCTTTACCATTCCTTAATTGAAAGCAATCTCCGGTATTGCATAAGTGTATGGAAGCATGGTCATGTAACTGTTTTAAATAAACTTCAAAAGATTTGCAACAAATTTATCAAAATGATTGCAAAGCATGAATCAAATCACTCTAAATCCCATAATTTCTTCACAATTGACGAACTATACACAATAGAAACTGCAAAATTTATGTTCAAACTCAAACACAATCACTTACCCCAGTGCTTTAATTCTCTATTTCAACTTAATAACAATTTGCACTCAATATCAACCAGAAGCAACAATCACTTTTTCCTCCCCTACTTCTCCAAAAAACTGACTCAACAATCCATTCAGTTTAGTGGAGTTAAAGTGTGGAACAATCTCCCGAAAACCATCACCGAAACTGAAACCTTTTCAATATTTTGCAGTAACCTGAAAAAGCACTTGCGTTCTGAAAATCAACCTATGCTGTAACTCTTTAATTCTGACTGTGTTACTGATTGTTGCACCAAATCCTGGTATAGCATGCCTTGCCAAATGCCACTTTTGTAAATTTATCCTACAATATTACTATATTTACTACAAGCTTGCATCTAACTGTAACTACCCCCTAATTATTATAAGCTATTATGTTCGTTCAGAGAATGGATTGACTTTTTGTAAGATTATTGTTTAGGTTGGTTGGAAAAGATACTTGAAACAACTCAGACACTACTACATCCTTCATCGGCACTACCAAAGAGTCTCCACCTCTCATTAGCGATACCAAAAACACTCCATCCCTCACTGATGCTATAAAAGATGATTCAACTCTTCTTGGCAATACCAAAAACACGCTGCTATATATACCATCATGCTTCTTATGCTTTTACATGTGCAAGAAATTAATTTAAAAAACAAAGCTTTTTTAACTATTTTATCTTGATAATGAGCTGCCATATTGTGTATTTGTTCTGCAATCTATAGGCTACTTAATATCGTTGCTGCGAACACTTTATTTCTGTATAAAATCTGTAAATAATCCATGTTTTGATAGTCCATTACCTAATTACAATATGTGTGTGTTAGTTTGTTTTTGTGATGTTGTTAGGTTCAGTCGTGTTCTCATTGCTTTAAGAATTGGCGCTTCAATTATTTCAGCAACGAGGAGGCGACTGATTCTTAACTAATTCATCTAGGCTACTTGTTTTACAGTATCAGGTTTGGTGGCCGTGCTTAACTATACTTATCGATGCAAATACCGCAATATTAGATCTTTTTATGCACGTCTTAAACCATTAAGGTTTTGCCACCTTTTCCTTTTGTTGGTTTTGTTACTGTATTTCTTTTTTACAATATCATTTCTTTTTGCGTTCTGACAAAGAAAAATAAATTGAATTGAATTGAATTGAATTGAATTAAGCTTAATTGAAGATGTAAGCTGATCGAAATCGATTTTTAGCTATTCATGATTGAACTGACTCGTGTGAAAATAAATTCGTTTGTATCATATGCTTAGGTATAAATATTTTTCATCCTGTTTTTTTCCTTTTGTTAACCAATTGTACCATTAAGTGTATACAGTAAGGCCAGTAGGCTATAGTATAATAATCTCAATTTTTTCTTGAATTCAAGAATCAAGTTATGTTTTTCTCGTTTAAATCGAAAATCTAATCTCAACGATCATGGTCAACTAATTCTTCTGGTTTATTGCGTTATTGCAAAAGTGAAAGCCTAGATTTGACTTTGATTGTGTCTGTTGTCTGTTATTTTTCACCATTTAGATTTGTGCCAACGGTTTTAGACGTTTCCTAATAAAACTTCATTGACTTCTTGTTAGGGGAGATGTGTCACCAACGGGTCATTTTTCACATATTTGTTATTTTCTGTCCATACAAAGGTCATGCGTCCTTCCTTTTTGGCATAACAGTAGGTCACATACTCTGGTATATTCAGCAAAAAAAGTTTCTTAATTTTCCAACTACTAACTGCCGAAAATTAACTTTTAAATGATAATAAAAAGTGCCCCGTTGGTCAAACCCCTATACGACCAACGGGCCACTGCTGTTCGACCAACGGGTCACTTCTACATTTCAAAAAGCTGATGCACTGGAGCTTATTTTGGACTATTTAATACATAAACAACATACAAACAACACAACAACATAAGCAATAAGCACTAGAAATATGTTTTTATTATGAAATTTCATGTCATATTTTCATATTCAATTCAATTTCATAATATGAGCTTCAAGTGTTTTTGGTGTTTATTTTATTCCTTTTAAATCTCTTTTTTTTTTTAAAGTTGCAGAAAACTTTAAGATATCAGACAGACGTTTTGTAGATGCCACGGGTGTTGGTGCAATAGTTTTCTCACTATCCAGTGATTCATTCTTTAACATAACGAGCCAACTTTGTTCGTGTTAGCCTATATCATATTTTTTCGCCTACTTTCGAACAAAAATATTTTGTTTCAAAACATCTTTGACAGCTTTGTTGAGATCTTCCGAACTAAACAACCCTGTTTTATTGCTAGTTGTTTTAATTTCTGACATCTTTAGTCTGAATACATAAAGCAAGACATTGTTGAACAATTAGCTAGTGACCCAATAGTCGAACAAGTGGGTGGTCCGTTGGTCACATACATAATAGTTCTTGGATTTTATGGCCTAGTTTAATGATGGATAAAATTTAAACATTTAACTCATTGCAATTTTATCAATCAATGAATAAGCAATCAGCAAACAAAAAACAGTCTTGAAAAAATTAACTGATGGGTGAAAAAAATTGCAGAAGAAATATGTTCAAAATTTACTTTCTACCTTGTAAACCATACTTTCCTTCATAACAATACGAAAAAAAATCACAGGTCCCCGCAAAGAAGATTTCCAAAACCAAAAAGGTTAATCTCGATGCCACAATAACATTTTTCGTGCTTCCAACTTTTATTTTAAGAAATAGAAGGGTGGTCCGTTGGTCGTACCCTGTCCGTTGGTGGAACATCTCCCCTACATGTAGGGGAGAGTGTCCAACAGTGCCCCGCTTTTTGGAAAATTGAGATTTAAACATCAAAGAAAAAAAAAATTTCAATTTTTTTTTTTCTATTATGAAAATTTCTCCTTTTTTTTAGTATTTCCACATAAAAAAAAGTTTAAAAGTTTTACACAAACTTCATAATCAGGCGTTAAAAATCACCTGTCAAAGTGGGGCACTGTTGGATATCAGCATATCCAACAGTGCCCCTATCAAAGTAATTAGTGTCTTTAGTTGCAATGTTGAGCCACTCTTTTTGCAATGATTACCCTAGGTATGAAACTTGTGTTAGTACCGGTATTGTTTTGCATGATGGATGTCACTGAGCTGGTCAGGTCAAGACAAAACCTTTTAAAAGTGGTACATATGCTACACAATTATCACAGACACAAAATATAACAGCAACAATTATCATAACATGTAGGACACGCTATCTGCCCGTCGTGGTGACTGTGCTTGAACGAAAGAATGCGATTAGGTTCCAAGGAACCATGCGAACACACTGAGCTGTAGTTTGTAGAACAGCCCAAGTTGATTTAATTAGAGCTGTAATTACCTTTTTAAAAGCTTTGGTGTTATGACCTAACTACCAATTGCAATGACAAGGAAGGTGTTTATTCAATAGTCAATCAGTGAAAGAACATGCAATGCAGGAGATTAAAGACATCATTGATTCGGCCACATGGAAGGTACGATTAACACAAGATACAGACACAACACACTTTAGTAGGCCTATAATGACATGTGGTTCACAAGAAATCGCTTGGTTTATGGAGCAAAATAACCAAATTTGACAGACAAAATTACTAAACAATAGGCCCACATATAGTTCAGGCACGAAGCTTCTTCCACAGCCGAAACGTAGGCTACCAAAAACTCCCCAACATCTATAATATTTCAAAACAAATACTTTATCTATAATATTGTTGATATAACATAAAATGCTGATAATCATTTTGGCACCGCAGTGCATATTGATTAATAAAATCTCATGGCTTCCAACAGTGCTCCACCGGGGCACTGTAGGAGACCTCAGGGTGGGGCACTGTTGGAACCACGGGCCTACAAGATAAAATGGCGTCAGTTTTTTTTTACCGAGGCCTACGATCTGAAACGTTATTACTGAAACCTAGTCTAGTGACTGACAAACATGAAAAACTTGTGAAGCATCCCTGAAGCCACCGTAAAAACTGCAACAAAAAAAAGTTATAAAGTTCTGAAAATTTACTTTTTACCCCCTAAAACAAACTTTCATTTCTGCCAACAACAAGCAATGACTTATTTCTACCTAACTTAGTTTCAGCAGCTTCTACGGACCACGTGACCATGGTAATGTACGGTTGAGTGAATAATTTGTCACGCATTGCGAAAAACGATGGGAGGGGCACTGTAGGCACCCGGGGCACTGTTGGGCACTCTCCCCTACCGCATTTTTGTAATCGCCAAACGTTAAGATTCATACCGTTTTTAATTATCAATTCCCTGTGCGTTGATTATTTTGATCAGTAGCTTTGACAGATGGTCATTTATTTTTGTTTGGATGTGAAACAAAACGTACATACATGAAACGTAGGCGTAGGAGGTCGTCGAGTCTGCACTCTCTCATTCAAACAGATATACGAAAGCAAGTATTATGTTTTTAAATAGCAAATTGAAACAATAAAAAAGAAAAAGAAGAAGGAAGAACAGTCCAGGGGGTACATTTAGACGTGGAATGATTTTAGGGGCTCGTAACCTTTCCAAAGGTGTAGAGGAATTTTTTGAGAGGTGTCGTAACTTTACCCCTAAAGGTTTCATTGGTAGCTACCTGGTCCAAGTTATTCTCTCAACCGCCCTGTTTGTAACAGAACAATGTTTTGTGCCAAATTCAACATCAAAACACAATACTGAGGTTGTGGTCTTAATTTTGCAATTACTCCTTTCAGACTTCAGAGTCTAACTGTTTTGTGTCTTCATCTAATTTCATCATGGTTTATTGCACTTGAATCGAATTCCACACAACTGTTGATTTGTGAGTTACTACGCGTGACTGCCTAACTATTATAGGTCAATAACTTTTCATACCTACACCAGAATCTCATACCCTATATGCAGTGGCGCTGCCAGACCTCCAACATTGGGGGGGGCAAAATATTGACAGTGCAAGACAGTAGCATAGCCAAAAATGTTGAAAGGGGGAGTGAAACCGGCGGGCGAAGCCCGATGGCGACACTTAGCGGCGGGGGGTCTGGGGGGCCTCCCCCAGAAAATTTTGAAAAATTACTTTCAGTTTGGTGCATTCTGAGAGCATTTTCAACAAAATTGTGGGTATGAATATTTCTGTAAAATGGTGCTGTCCGGTGGCATAGCAAAAGAATAAGATCATGTTTTCTTCGGCATTTTTCGGAAATAAAGCTAAGTCTCTTTGTTTTCTTGTTGCTAATTCCAGACTGAGATATTTGAATGTTTGGTATTGGCAAAACTCGCTCTTTTAATGCAGTTTCGTTTAAAATTAGGCAAACTTTGTTTTAGAGACATAAGTTGATTGCTTTTTTTTGCGAGATTATTACAGTATTATTACAGTTACAGTTTTATGAAACAAACAGTTTTATTATTTATCAATTTTCTCCTTGGTTGATTCAAAAAACGATCTTATTCCGGTAAGTCACTAACTTTTATGCTCTGAAGTCAACCCAAAGTTTAGAAAATGTAACGTCATAGAGGTCATACATCTTGATGAGTGTCAAACAAAAAGCTTTGAGACAATGAAGTTACTTTAGGCTATTTCTGATATAACGTATTCAAGTTTTGTATAACGAATAGCTGTTTAGATGTTAATCTAGATCGAACAAGCGATCTCAGCAGTTGCAGATGGCTTTCATCCTTGCACAGTTTGACGAGAAATTACATCATAGGCTAAAACTTTTCTTGTAAACAATGTATTAACATCCGTAAATTCAATTTGAAAGGTTGAAACCCCCGAACCCCCCTCCCTTGGCTACGCCACTGGTGCAAGACATGCAAGACAGTGGTATATTATTTAATTTCTCTTGTTTTCTACCTGGGCTGGAAAAAATGTTTAGCTTCCCGGGAATCTGTTTTTTAGAGAAAAAATTTCCCGCGGCTTGCAATTACGATAAGGAGAACCTTATATTTTACTGATCTCTGGAGTTGACGTAAACCTTAAAAGTCATGTCGACATATTCTTGATGCCCCCCTTATCGAAAATTGTTCTTTGTAATACCGCTTTGAAGGAGGATTACCACTATGAACAAAAGAATGAATTTTAAACTTCATTTTGAATTGAAAAGACATGACGTAATGTCTTCCAACCTTAGTTATGTATTTTTTCATTACGTAACGTCTTGTAAGAATAAACTGAAAATCAGTATGATCACTCAAAATAAAAGCAATGGGACTACAAATCCTCACTGAACCAATCAATCAATGGTCTTGTTGCACTGAAGATGACAACCTTATATTTTACTGATCTCCGGAGCTGACGTAAACCATTAAGGCATAGATCTGTTGACTCAATGCAAACCCTTTGAAGGTTGGGGGGGGGGCTGTCAATTCAACTTTTTTGTATTAACAGTTGTATCTCTAAAACCACTGAGGCTGCGACTACGAGATTTCTTGAATTTTCCTAACTTTTATTCACCTCTATTGAGCTGAAATTTTGAGCAAATAAAGGTTATAAATTGAAAGATATAAGGCATTTCTCAGCACATCCTCTGAAATATTTCATATTCTATTGTGAAATATTTTCCCACCAGCTGGATGAAAGTAATTAATTTGGCCCATGTCTCGTTATAATCCTAACTGTTTCACAGCGTGAAGGGCATTGGCTGTATGTAAAATAATGTAAAAAAAAATTAATCACAACATTGCTATGCACGTTCTTCATTACTCTACCAAAAAATAATGTGTAAACTCACGCTACAAATTACGCTCATAAGTGAACTCAACATTTCAACGTATATGAGCAGTTCTAAAATTCACATAGTTTTAATTTTCGGATATGCCCAGCGTGAATAATTTTACAAAGTGAATCCCAAATTTTGAAACCGTGCCCTAAAAAATAACAGAGATATCACTCCTAAAGCATAAGAAGAATTGACAGCCCCCCCCCCCCAAACTGAGCAAGACTCCAGGAGCCCAACCTTCTAAGGGTTAAAAGTCATGTCGACTTATTCTTGATGCCCCCCTTATCGAAAATTTTTCTTTGTAGTACCGCTTTGAAGGTGGATTACGACTATGAGCAAAAGAATAAGTTTTAAACTTCATTTTTGTATTGAAAATACATGACGTAATGTCTTCCAACCTTATCACATTGTTTTCATTACGTAATATTTACCACCACCGAACCACTTTTGACGATCGAATTTGTTAATTTATTATTCGGTAAAATGTTTAGATGATGTCACGTCATTACGCCGATTTGAGATATAATTTCATTCATGACGTCGTATGGATGAAAAACTTTTACAAGTTTTATACTCTGCTGAGATTAAAGAAGAAACATAAATGATAAATATATTGGAGAAATTGAGTCTCCTTTACAACTTAAGAATCGAACAACTCAAAACTGCTGAAACAAAACGTTTTGTTTAAGTGAAAGAATCAGTGCAAGCAACCAATGCCAAAATGCGCGCGGAAGAAGTCATGGGAGGGTGAGGTATCAAAACTTTAACAGGTTGTTATTTTTCTACATCAATGTGACGTTAGTTAAAACTTTAAAAAGTCTATATATTTGCTTCTGTAGAAAATCTTTTTATCTACTGCACAATTTAGTCATCAAGGTTTTCCATACTTTTTTTTAAAGAGAGAGCTTTTACCCCCCCCCCCCCCCCCCCCCCCTTGCAACTTGAGTTGACTTACTTGAGGTTGAGATCCAAATATTAAAAAAATAATATTAATATGTATTAAAAAAAAAAATTAAAAAGATGATGCCCAAAACATTGGGGGGCAGCTGCCCCGCCTGCCCTCCACCCCCCTGCCGGCGCCACTGCCTATATGACATGGTCAGCTTTACAAAATGAAGTTGTTACATTTCATGCCATTGTCAGATGATTCTGTTTTCTAAGTGAAAACGCAAAATTTCATTGCAAAGACGTAGCGACAGGGGAACTTGAAGAGGTAATCGCCTCCCCCTTTAAATTTCATCTTTCTCCCCTAAAAAATATATTTTGATACCATTATAATGTTTTAATACCGTTATAATTCATGACGAATGACGTTTGACCTCTCAACAGTTGATTTTGCCCCTCCCCCAAAATTTATATTCTAGCTACGTCATTGCTTCATTGCATCTTTTATTGGATCGAATGTTGTATATATTGTCTGAATGTTAATAATAAACTTTCAGCCTTTTGTTGTCACACCGAATAGTTTTCGAGCTCAGCTTTACTTCAAAACCTAAATTATGTACTAGTTTTACATTTATAAATTCCAAATGTAAACAGACGATCGGATTAATAGTGGCAAGTTGTTTCTCGAGTTCAACTTACATAGATCTGACATACGAGCTGTTTCAAAGAGTTTTTCATGCAGGAAAAGATGCCAAAATATCATGAACACGTAGGTTAAAAATGATTTATATAATCTGTCACTGCTACTAGATTATACGTCTGTTCCTATACAAGACCCGCTTCAGCTTATAAATGATTCAAATGTTATTTTTCGGTCTGGTAGACATTCGAGAAAAATAAATTACCGAACCAAAAATATTTATAGCTGTATGTACATCGCACAATTTACTTTCATAGCCTGGTCCCATGTACAGCGTATTAACCCCTTGCATTACCGAGTGGTGAGAACCCTATAACGATACTTGAAAGGGCGCCGGTTCAACACCGCACAAAAGCATGTGGCTCTGTCATTGGCAAAACACTTAAAGGCATGCCTGAAGATAGAAACATGACGATTGGCTTTCTTGCATTCCCGTCCACTTAATCTAAATCTTCAACCACCGGGTGTAAGCCTGGATACGACAAAAACCTATCTCAAATGTTCGCCTCTATATCTCAATCGGTTGCCTGGTAGCTCAGTAAGTTACCTGACTCTACGAACAAACAAATTGCAAGATCAAGCGGCGCTGGTTCGACTCTTGGAGTGTGCGCATGAGTGGCGCTTTTCAAGCACTGCTCTCAATTCAGCGGCACCAAGTAGATGGACTAATTCATTGACAAAATGAACGCACTTCAACAATCGGACACTTGACTATATAAAACCATTCAAAGTTTATTTTTCAACAAAATAGGTTTATCGCAAAATTATTGCTAAAATACAATGCAATCGTTACAAACTGGAGGAGTTTGAAGAAAATCGGGCATAGGACTTTTTTCATTTAGGAAGTTGAATTAAAAAAAAAATCAAAACAAAGAAATTATATTATGTTACAAAATTGAAGGAACAATTTTGGAATACACCGTATTTTGCTGGATATACCTCAAAACGAAACAATATTTCATATATGATGCTTGACCATTGACCAATCACTTTATAATGTGAAAGCTCGCTTAGTTTGCACTTTATGACGCTTTCTGCGTTGTAACATTCTCTTGCATTTCATATATTTTTCATGCCCATATAAGGAAACCACATTGCTACGATTTCGATTAAGTGAATTACAAAAGATTTTTCGTCTCAAGAAAAGACGAAAATAGTTTGGATATCCTGCTCAATGGATACAGGCACCTCCAAAACAACATGGATATTTTAGTAATGCAGTGGCGTAACTGATAAAAACACCTTTATCCCGCCATCCTTAAAACTCGTAAAGTATGCACGTCGCAAAACAGCCAATCTTTACTCCATTGATTTTAAACTGACTGAATTCAGCAGACAACCAAAAGACGAAACACAATGATTAAAGCAGTGGTTCTCAACCGGGGTCTGTGAAAGCTTCCAAGTTTGCAGTATGATTGATAAATTATGAAATTTAAAAATTGGTCGGTTGTGCTTTATTTGTGTATTACCCTGATTTTCCAAATGTACTTCCCAACGAACTTGTACGATGTCCTTTGAAAGTTCAAAGGTTTGGTTTCTTAACTAAAAAAATGTCATATAAATGAATTATTTTTTTAATAAGGCGATGTCCAACTTTTGAGACAGCAGTCTATTGGTCAATGCTTAACTTAGAAATACAAACGTTAGTCAGCAGTCTATCACAAGTCACAGTTTTGAAATGACAAAGATTAAAACGAATTAATATTGATTAGAAATGAAAAAAGGAGAAATAGTTTGTAACGGTTGCAAAATTCTATTGATTTTTGTAAAAATTTATAGAAAAAAGTCAAATTGACATATAGATTATTACTGATTTTTGATGCAGTGTGCCAACATAAAGCTCATAACATAATTTCTTCGATGTCATCAATCGTCATAAGTGCGTCGCGAGTTCAGCAAATTCTTCCAAGTGTGTCACTTCGAAACTTATAAAACATTTGATTCTAGTATAGGAGAAGCGATATACGAAAATTTCAGATAATTTTTTAAGGGTCCGCGAACGCTTCGAAGGTACTGAGAGGGGTCCGCCAAAAGAAAAAGGTTGAGAACCACTGGATCAAAGCTTTGACGTGACAGAAAAACCATAGCCTAATGACGTCACAATTACGTTTGTAAATATGTGATTGGTAATGCTTTAAAATAAAGTTTATTAGTAAATAAAGTTTATTAGTGAAAATGTTCTGATTTTTGAAATATCAAACCATCAGGAGGGTAGGGGATCCAGGTCACTTAAATTGCGTAGTTCATTCTTAGTTCTTAGTTCATTCGTAGACTTAAAAAAGTCGGACTGAAGGAGGAAGATGCAAGGGACAGGGTGAAATGGAGAAAAGGGATTAAAACAATTGCTGCGCGGAAACAATCGGCCACCCCCACTAGTGGGGAACAAACCGACGATGGATTACGATGATGATGATGATGATTCACTTCTAACCTTTCTGTTGCAGCATTTCGGATGCAAGACGAGAAATAGCAGTGACATTCCAATAATACGTCACTGTGCCAGCTTAAAGTATGACAAATTAAAGTACGCAAACTCAAATAACCAAATATCACAATAACACAAAAAGGAATTAACATGATACAACAACAAACAGCGATGGTAAGCGAGAAAGGTGTATTTCATGCTGTGACATCTTCAGATCACTCTGATGCTATGTTGTACCACCATACCCAGTGCCCTCCGAGTCCTACACCACCCATCTGCAGTACTTACACAAAATGCACCTTTCTAACTTTTATTGAGGCAAACTCTGTAATAAGAGAAGCCATGGCCACCTAAAGATACGGCCTGATTTGTCACATTTTGCAGAAATTTCCAGGTTTTTCTTACCTTGGGCAAACGATTTAATAAATTTTTCTAAAAATTAGATTTTTACGCTTTCTTTATTCTTTTTCCCAGATGACACAATAGGTTTTAACATCCTCACATGTTGAAAAACAAAGAAAATTTTATTTCGAAGAATTTAGTCAGACTGTTAATTTTCAATAACAGTCTGATCTTGCGTTTTTCAACTTACTTTTTCTCATTTGCTATTGCTTTCCCAAGGCAACAAAAAAGTTTTATGTCATTAGGAAACCGCAAAAAGTAAAAACATCTCAAAAAATGTCAGTCAAGCACTAGCAGTAGCTGTAATCAAAATCTGCAAAATGTGACAAATCAGGCCGCATCTCCAGGTGGCCATGGAGAAGCATTGCCCAATGTTTTGCCCACGTTGTGCTCAATTGAAACAACAGTTAGTCCAACCAAGCGTTCTTGGCTCATTGTGGAGCGAAGGTAATTTTTTATCAACTTTAGTTTAGAAAATGATATTTTCCCTTAAGCTACAGTCAGTGCCGGTCTTAGGGTATTTTGGGCCCTGTGCGGAATGTGCTTTGCAGGCCCCAATGACAATGATCCAACTCAGTAACGTAGCTAAGTATTTTAAAAGGGGAGGGGGGTTTGACGGCAGGCGGGCAAAGCCTGACGGCGTGTTCGGGCGACACCCAGCGGTGTGGGGTCTGAGGGGCCTCCCCCAGAAAATTTTGAAAAATTACTTGAAATTTGGGGCATTCTATGCGCATGTTCAACAAAAATTTGGGTATGAATATTACTGTAAAATGATGCTGTCCGGTGGCATAGCAAAAGGATAAGATCATGTTTTCTCTGGCATTTTTCGGAAATAAAACTGAGTCTCCATGTTTTCTTGTTGCTAATTCCTAAAGTCGCAACTGACTTCAAGGATAATGGTACTTGCTTGTGAATCGAATTGAATTTTTTCCATTGGAAATGACAAAAATTACTGCATTTCCTGAGTAAATTGCGGGCCCCCTAATTTGCGGGACCTGTGCGATCGCACGGTTTGCACACCCCAAAGACCGGCACTGCTACAGTAACTGGCACAGTAAACCATCGTGGAAAAGTTTAAGTTAGCCTAGCTCTAATGCTTTCTACTAGTCTTATTGTAAATTTTATTTGTGCATATTGTGGATAAGCGCGAGCCCCATAACTTTGCGGGCCCTGAGCGGCCACCCCAATGGCCACCACTGTTTCTTACCGATCGTTTTTACAATGTTGCGAAATAATAATATACATTTTTGCATTCTGTGTTACATGCAGATGGCACCATTAGCCTACATCACGCGTCTAACACACAGACGTTTATTAACCATCACGTAAGCCGCAAATAAGTTTCGGCCGGACAATATTTTCCAAAAATATTCGCTGATAGCCTATACCAGGGGTCATCAACTGGCGGCCCGCGGGCCACATGCGGCCCGCCACGCTGTTATTTGCGGCCCGCGGAAGGTATCAGCGTACAAGTATAACCAAAAATACTTTTCTTGAAGAGTTAAAGAGCATGAAGGCAAAAAATACTTTCCGGGAAGCATTATTTTCGCTTTGTATACGATTCCATCGACCGACCAATCAGATTGTAGTTCCAGGTGGGGGTCACTTAAAGTTATTCCAATGCGATGTCTAGCCACACTGTCCCAGTGGTTGATTAAAACGCGTACAAAATGGAATTATTGTGCTTCCGAGCAGTTGAAAAATATTCAGCTTATTAGCCTACTGCAGAAATGTTGTTAATCAACAATTCTTGCCATGCTGATAAGCACCGCATGTGACAGTTGAATACCTGAAAATGAGAATGGCCCAAGTCCAAGTGATACTATTTCGAGAAAATCAAAATAACTTCACAATTTTTTTTTTTGTTAAAGATATCAAAGCCTGGTTAATGTGGGTAGTTACTCATGGGAATAGACAACAAAAAAGCTGTATTGTGTTTTGTTGTGTGTTATAGTTTATGCGGTGCGGATCGTCAAACTCACTGGATTTGGACCCTTCTTATATTCAGGACCTTACAAATTTGTAATGCACTGCGCTTTTCTTGGATATATTGATAGATAGCACCTTGCCCACTGGCATAGGAACCCCCTGCAATACCTGCAGTCGCAGGGGGGGGGCGCACCTAAAGAGCCCAACGTTTAAGGCCCCTCTCTCGAGGTTGAAGACCTTTTTTGTTTTGAAAAACAACTTTTTTGGGACAAAAAAACGGAGCATTTCTTAGCTGAAGATGCAGTGACAAAAGTCACGCAGGGGGGAAGCGCTCTCGCTAGGTACGCCACTGACCTTGCCCCATTGTCATATCAAAATACATTCATCATGAAAGAAATCTGAGACTTTTGTTATGTACAGTAAAAGCAGTTTTTCAGTTCATTGAGTAAGATAAAAGCAGTTTGTGTTAAAAGTAACTCTTTAGTTTTCATAGTCTGAGTTTTCTGCATCAAAGAATGCATCTTCCGTTGTAACGAGTTGGACTTGGGCCATTCTTTTAATCATACAAATTTATAAAGCGTGGATTTGGACTTTTCTTTTGCTCATAAGGTAGCGCTAGGCGTTAGTATTAGGCTACAATGGTGGGTATAACTCATTTTGCCAAAAATGTGGACTTGGGCCCTTCTCATTTTCTGGTATTCAGTTGTCTAATAATAATTAAAGAAAGACGGTTTTATGGACTCTCACAAAAAGGATGAAAAACCAACTCATTCCTTTTTTAAAGGGAACGCTGTTCATGAGTTATGATAGAAACGTTTTTTTGGTGATTTCCACAAGCGTTTGTTTCATGGTGCCTGGTTTCTTTCTCCCTGTTATTGGAACCTATTTTCGCTGATATGTTTGCAGATCACTATTGTTGCCTGTATTGCGATGTGTCAAACATTCCCTTGTTCACTGAAACTGTTAATTGCAAGATATCATTTGTGAAGCAAAGTGACAACACCACCTTGCTTGGCGATGAATATTCTGATGAATCCGCTCGCCTCGCTATAAATGCGCAAAATAAGTGGCCCCGTTTATTAGGCATTGTTGAAGAACTTAAAAGTGTTGTTAAATGAGCTTGGCCTGGCAGTAGCGTTGTTCGACTAATTTTGTTGCTGCAGTATTCAAAGATAAATAGTAACAACATGTAACGGTGGATACTGGGTACGAAATGCGTTCTTTTCTAGCATAAGAGCCAACCTATCTAAAACTTTATTGGTGCGGCCCGCCATAGCTCTCCTTAGTGCCAAAGTGGCCCACATGCAAAAAAAGGTTGGTGACCCCTGGCCTATACCATTCCGTAGACCGTGTGTTAATGTTTCAGAGAACGTTCGCGCTGAACACCTGAAGCAGTTTTGTCGAACCCCAGGGGTTCGATCGAACTCTAGTTAATTTAGGCGATTAATCTAAGTAGGATATCTTAACTTGAAAAGGGTACAAAACACAAATTTGTCTTTCTAGCTCAAATATTCTGCATTGACTCTTTTCATACAATAAGAGTCAGTAGCGCAGCGTCTAAGGAACGTAAGGGGAGAAGTGCCTCTCTCAATCATTTTGAAGTCACACTATTATTTTTTTGTAAGGTTTAAAAATATTCTGATTTTTGAAATATCAAACCACCAGGAGGGTAGGAGAACCGGGTCGCGAAATTTTTTCCACGAACTTTTTGTCTCATTTCCATATTTCTGTAAGTGTAGCCATTAAGCTACTGGTTACCACACGTCGCGCGTAACTGTTTTTAATTTTCGCCCTCACAGCAGCCGATTTTCGCCCTCCAGGTCCAAATCTAAACATTGAACTTGAAAAAAAAGCGTAGCCGGGACACACAACTAGTCTAGTCAAGCTTAAAAAAGTTGAGAAAAGAAATTGATTCTGGTCACTAGTCTGAAAGTAAGATTTTCCGAATTGATTAAGAATTAACCCTAACCCATTAACCCTAACCTTGCTTTTTTTGGAAAGCTTTTGTGCACCGCAAAAATTAATGTAGGCCTAAAGAAAAAAAATGATTTCGATGGGCGTCGAACTGATGTCCTCACGAACATAAGGCAAATGACGAAACCACTGAACCAAACACGCCAACGAAAAACGTTTGCATTCACACGCCATAAATACAAACTCTATGCGAAGTAGCAAAAAAATTGGTGGTAAAAATTTCCCGTCCGGGTCACTTAAATTGCGTAGTTCATGCACTTCTAACTTTTCTGTTGCGGCATTTCGGATACAAGACGAGAAATAGCAGTGACATTCCAATAATACGTCACTAATGAACTTTATTTTAAAGCATTACTAATCAAATATTTACAAACGTAATTGTGACGTCATTAAGCTATGGTTTTTCTGTCACGTCAAAGCTTTAATCCAGTGGTTCTCAACCTTTTTCTTTTGGCGGACCCCCATCAGTACCTTCGAAGCGTTCGCGGACCCTTAAAAAATTATCTGAAATTTTGTTATATCGCTTCTCCTATACTAGAATCAAATGTTTCATAAGTTTCGAAGCAACACACTTAGAAAAATTTGCTGAATTGGCGACGCACTTACGACGATTGATGACATTGACGAAGTTATGTTATGAGCTTTATGTTGGCACACAGCATCAAAAATCAGTATATACTATAATCTATATGTCAATTTGACTTTTTTCTATAAATTTTTACAAAAATCAATAGAATTTTGCGACCGTTACAAACTATTTCTCCATTTTTTCATTTCTAATCAATATTAATTCGTTTTAATCTTTTTCATTGCAAAACTGTGACTTGTGATAAACTGCTGACTAACGTTTTTATTTCTAAGTTAAGCATTGACCAATAGACTGCTGTCTCAAAAGTTGGACATCGCCTTATTAAAAAAATAATTCATTTATATGATATTTTTTAGTTAAGAAACCAAACCTTTGAACTTTCAAAGGACATCGTACAAGTTCGTTGGGAAGTACATTTGGAAAATCAGGGTAATACACAAATAAAGCACAACCTTTGTTGTTTTACGACGTGCATACTTTACGAGTTTTAAGGATACCTGGATAAAGGTATATTTATGAATTACGTCACTGCATTACTAAAATATCCATGTTGTTTTGTAGGTACCTGTATCCATTGGGCAGGATATCCAAACTATTTTCGTCTTTTCTTGAGACGGAAAAATCTTTTGTAATTCACTTAATCGAAATCGTAGCAATGTGGTTTCCTTATGGCCATGAAAAATATATAAAATGCAAGAGAATGTTACAACGCAGAAAGCGTCATAAAGTGAAAACTAAGCGAGCTTGCATATTATAAAGTGATTGGTCAATGGTCAAGCATCATATATGAAATATTGTTTCGTTTTGAGGTATATCCAGCAAAATACGGTGTATTCCAAAATTGTTGCTTCAATTTTGTAACATAATATAATTTCTTTGTTTTGATTTTTTTTTTAATTCAACTTCCTAAATGAAAAAAGTCCTATGCCCAATTTCCTTCATTCACCTCCAATTCGTAGCTAACGATTTCGTTGCATTTTAGCAATGGCTACTGATCTATAATTTTGCGATAAACCTATTTTATTGAAAAATAAACTTTGAATGGTTTTATATAGTGAAGTGTCCGATTGTTGAAGTGCGTTCATTTTGTCTATGAATTATTTCATCTACTTTGTGTCGCTGAATTGAGAGCAGTGCTTGAAACTCGTCACTCATGCGCACACCCCAAGAGTCGAACCAGCGCCGCTGGATCTTGCAATTTCTTTGTTCGCAGTCAGGCAACCCACTGAGCTATCGAGGCGAACATCTGAGATAGGTTTTGTCGTATCTAGGCTTACACCCGGTGGTAGAAGATTTAGAATAAGTGGACGGAAAAGCAATAAGCCAATCTTCGTGCCCACCTTCAAGCATGCCTTTAAGTGTCTTGCCAAAGACAGCCACATGCTTTTGTGCGGTGTCGAACCGGCGTCCTTTCAAGTGTCGTTCCAGGGTTCTCACAACTCGGTAATGCACGGGGTTAATATGCTGTACATGGAACCAGGCTATGAAAGTAAATTGTACGAGGTATATACAGTTATAAATATTTTTGGCTCGGTAATTTATTTTTCTCGAATGTTCACCAGGCGAAAAATAACATTTGAATCATTTATAAGCTGAAGCAGGTCTTGTACAGGAACAGACGTATAATCTAGTAACAGTGACAAATTATATAAACCATTTGTATCTTTCGTGTTCATGATATATTGGCATCTTTTTCTGCATCAAAAATTCTTTAAAACAGCTCGTATGTCAGATCTACCATGTATGTAAGTTGAACTCGAGGAACAACTTGCCACTATTAATCTTGTCGTCTGTTTACGTTTTTAATTTAGCAACGTAAAACTAGTTCATAACCTAGGTTTTGAAGTAAAGCTGAACTCAAAAACTATTCGGTGTGACAACAAAAGGCTGAAAGTTTATTATTAACATTCAGGCGATATATACAACATTCGATCCAATAAAAGATGCAATGAAGCAGTGACGTAGCTAGAATATAAATTTTGGGGGGGAATCAACTGTGGAGGGGTCAAACGACTCATGAATTATAACGGTATTAAAACATTATAATAGTATCAAAACATAATTTTTTGAGGAGAAAGATAAAATTTAAAGGGGGAGGCGATTACCATAAAATTTAAAGGGGGAGGCGATGTTATAAACCTTGAAAAAAACACTTTTTTGAATCAGTTGCATAGGTTAGGCAGAAACATTTCATGATTGAATTTACTGTAATCTACGTCAAACAGGACCACGGTAACCACCTTTTAATCCATGGCAGAAACAAAACTTGGCTTATGAAAAGTTACAAAGTCTAGGTTTGTATTTATATTTACGATCAGAGCTGCGAAATTGTTCGGTAAATCTAATTACGTTTTAGACGTTACGGTTTTTAGTTAAAAATTCGTAAATTTTTCAGCAATCGTTAAACTGTGATGGCAGTTCCCTGTCCACAGATAGACTATCGCGCCGTTTGGTCGGTCTTTTCTGCAAAGTAGCCTGCAATTTTTTTCCCTGAAAGACTTTAAGATTTCATTACAATAAGTTTGAAAAAAAAGTTTGAAATGCATGAACTACGCAATTTAAGTGACCCCGATCCCCTATCCTCCTGATGTTTTGATATTTCAAAAATCAGAAAATTTCCAAACTCTTCAAAAATAAAAAATAAATAATGTAACTTCAAAATGATTGAAAGAGGCACTTGCCCCCTTGTGTTCCTTAGACGCTACGCTACTAACTCTTATTGTATGAAAAGAGTCAATGCAGAATCTTTTAAAGAGCTTGAACGACAAATTTGTGTTTTGTAACCTTTTCAAGTTAAACTAACGTACAGTACTTAGATTAATCACATACGACTTCGTTACCAGCGGAACATTTCGCAGAAGTCTTAGTAGCAAAAAAGGTAATGGGCAAAAGTTGAAATATTTTTCGAATTTTTCTTAGTAAACCGATAACTTTTTTCAAACTTATGAGCAATCTTACAAGATCGATGAATTCTTAAGCATTGTTGTTTTCATTCTCAAATTTTATCGCCGTTGAAAGTTTCTTAAGTGGGACCATCGTTTCCCACCGTTGCTAGTTTCTCGTTTTCCCCGTTACGCTCAACAGGGTATACTGTATTTAATCGAAAGTTGAAGGGTCAAGAAATTTACGAGTTTGAAATGAGGAACCAGCAAGTTTCGCCACGTTCTTTGCGCAGGTTTTCATCAAGACAAGTTGTTGAGAAAAACCAAAAAAGTTAGAATAGCCGGTTGTATTTCTAATTTATTTTTTCAAGCTAGGTTAGTTAAACATTTTTTTTAGATTGGTTGCGATTTTGGTTTGATTTTTACACTGATAGATTAAAGCACAAAGCTAGCTACAATGTAAGAACGCCGTTTGATCAGTTTAACATTCATGTTTATTATTTACTTTTGGTTAAATTTGATATGCATAAGAAATTCACAGAATTACTCATTTTCTAATCAAAAAATAAAGAGCCTAAAATGTAGATGCTAAATTAATGTTCAGCAAACGTTTAGAAAACTAAACGGTCTTCATCGTCAGTGCTATAAATGTGAGCGCATATATGTTACTGAAGATGAAGTCAATAGTTTTCGAAACGTTTGTTTGCAGAACATGAGTTTTGCATTTACATTTTAGGCTCTGTTTTTTTTTTGATTAAATTAATCAGTTTCATTGTAAAAAAAGGTAAATGTTGCTAACAAGGAAAGTTAAAATTGATAGATTTAATTTGCTTTAAAGCAAAAACGCAGAAAAAAGCATGAAGATGATATTGGTTTCAGATATAAGTTATTCGAATTATTGTTTGATTGGTTGTGGAAATTTTTCTCTTCGGATTGAGAGAGTTTTTCAGGAAGCTCAATTTTTCAGTATAGCATACTTGTAGAACCTTTGAACCACTGACAGACCGGTCACCGAGATTGACAGAGTGTAGTTTCCACTTGTTGTTGAAGTGCTGAGTTATTACATCCACTAGTTGCCGACAAATAAAGAGATGTTCTTGAAGTTGGTTACTTCGCACACCCCGAGAGGAAAACTTTTTTTTAATTTAGCAGTTTTTTCATATACAGTACAAAATCGTGAGCTCAATCGATTGCGCTAACCCTGGGTGGGGGAACTTATAAACTTAAAATGAACATTGGGGCTGTTGAAAAGTTCAAAGCTCTACAGGGTAGGCTACTTGCAAGAAACTTTGAGTACCCTGATAAAGTTGTACCTAGGATACAATGTGACAAAATCAACCACAGCTGTTTGATGTCTACAATTTTCAAAATGTTTCAAAACGACAAGAAGTTTTGTTCATTGAGAGGTAAAGTTTCGTTTTGATGAATGATTAATCACCATTATAGTAGTCCGGCAGCCCGTGACGTTTTTGTAACATCATAAGGTACAAAAGGTTTGAGTGTTTTATCAACCTTGCCCCACTGTGGGATGTTCAGAAACCCACATCCGAGGTTTCACTGCTGGGGCGTTTGGGGGCTACGGCCCGGTGAAAAACCCATTTTGGGGGTCAAAAAAACATCATAAGGTACAAGAACAAAACCTACGCCAGAGTTTATGCCTTCACTTGTAGACTTTGGAACAAGTCAATCTGGGTGCCCCAGGTGGGGCATTCCCGAATAAGGGGCCCCCAAAGTTGGGGCAAAATACGTAAAAATAACATCATAAGGTACAAAGATGGAACTTGCATCATCAGTTAGGGCATGTTCCACTGAGTTCGAAACAACTTTTCTTATGGCCCCAAGGTGGGGCTTAACCTCATTTTGGGGGTAGCCTATAATCCCTAAAATTCACAAAATTAACATCATAAGGTACATGAATGAAACCAAGTGTAGGTGATAGTACCTCACTTACGGATTTCAGAACATTCAAATTTGGTCGCCCCAGGTGGGGCATTCCTGAATAAGGAGCTCCAAAGTTGGATCAAAATACGTAGCCTACCGGTAAAAATAACATGATAAGGTGCAAAGATGGAACTTGTATCATCAGTTGGGGCATGTTCCACTGAGTTTGAAACAACTTTTCTTATGGCTCTAAGGTGGGGCTTAACCTCATTTTGGGGTATAACCCCTAAAATTCACAAAATTAACATCATAAGGTATAAAACCAAGTGTCTCTCGTGTATATTTCAAAACGCCTGCAAATATTTTGGAAAATCAACGAAGCATGTAAGATATAATATCTACACAGCATAACATTTGCTTATTAGGTTAAAATTTATCACTATGAAAATACATATTGTACGCAGGGGTGGATTGGCGGCTAATCGTTAGCCTACTGGGAGTTCGAGAACGTTCCCGGTTGGCCGGTCAGAGGGTCACTGTCCTGTTTTATGTACAAAAGAAAATTTTATTTGAAGTATAATAGTCGTAGCGCTATATCCTTATTCTTTGTTTGAATAACACTGACAATGATTGAAGTTACAAATCGAAGCTTGCTATACAAATACGTGCAATGTCTAACTTTATAGCCTACATCATATTACCGGTGAAAGACTTTTTCTGAAATGAAATAAATTGTTTGTGAAACGAGCATTTTTATGCTAAATCTATTTTGATAGAAGTGGACCATTATTATTTTTAAATTTCCGAGCTAATTCAATTTGCTAATCCGCCCCTGATTGTACGTAGGCCTACCTACATTTAAGTTTCTCTCAGACTAAACACTGAACAGAAACAAATCACACTATGTGGTCTCATTTAAACAACTGAGAGGACTTCTCGAATAACATGTGATTTGTGCTGAAAGGAATGGAAAAATTGCTCGCTACAAAATAACGAAACCTGGAACGGCGTGCAAAAGAAACGTTAAATTATACACTAGTAGAACGAAAAGATGCACATTGAACTATTTAAAAACGTATGCCCTGTTCATCAAGTCAAAGGGCTTCTTGAAAAAGCATGCCTCCTGCATAATCTCTCTCGGGTTCGGGTAGGCCATGCATCATTGGCCCCGGTTTGCAGCCATGTGAAAAGATCAATCCTAACACTTTGTTCTATGTGGTTTCGTGAGTTCTGGTGGTAACCGTAAAACTAATACAAGTTCAAATCATACTCTATCCCCATGTTTACAAGAATAAAAGTAAAAAGTTGCTTATGTAGGCTATAGCCTACAGTTTATTTATGCTTGAGGTGGAG
This sequence comes from Aplidium turbinatum, assembly GCF_918807975.1. Classification (NCBI taxonomy): domain Eukaryota; kingdom Metazoa; phylum Chordata; class Ascidiacea; order Aplousobranchia; family Polyclinidae; genus Aplidium; species Aplidium turbinatum. The sequence goes on from NC_137472.1 coordinate 57,122,804, forward strand.
AAAGGCAAAAACATCTATTCATTAAGGGTCTGCAGGTTCGTCGTCAGAAAAGTCGCATTCATCCGTTTCTGTTGTTTCATCATCTGATTCTGTTCCGTCTTGGTCCAAACCCTTCTCACTTTGCAGAACGTTGTCCAGCGTGGACGGAACTGGATCTCCGTGAAACCAAACCAGTGAATTTACCATCTTCCAAACGCCAGCCGCTTTCAACTGGTTTCTGGAAAAAGCTTCCTTTTTCAGCAGCATGATTCCAAATGCCACAAATGTAATTTGCTCTGAGTATTTTCTGATGGAGCACAGTTTTGCACGGGGGAAAGTTGCTTCCATCTGAACCTTTCAGTTGTCGCAATGGATTGGAACCTTTCGGTTTGTATGTCTCAATGAATTTTTTAAATCGTAATTCATTAACGCAATGACCACTTTTACATCCATACATCTGGCACACAAATTTTTCAATGCCTTTTTCATTGTTTTCATCAAGATTTTTCAAATATCCCAAAGCAGCAAAGGCATGTTGAGCATGCACATTTTTCTCCAATATATTAAGGGGTCGAGCCTTCCCTTTACCCGAAAAAGCAGCTGTATGATCACAGCCTGTAAAGCAATGAAAACCGGGAAGCGACCGAAGCATGTCTGGAGATAAAGTACTGCCAAGCTTTGATACATCAATATATCTCAGAGTGTTGTTTGTCTTTACACCAACTTCCATCCGTATGTTACGTCTTTTTGTACAAACGACAAATTTCCCAACAATATAATCAGAACATTCGTGTCATTAGAGTGAACTACCACATTTTTCACATCTTGGCATGCGGTGACGATGTGGTACATTAGGCACGTATCTGCTTCTTCGTGGTAGCATAACAAGGACTCCTCTTCACCACACAACATTTTTTCGCCATCTTTTCGATAAACATAACATTTTTCATCAAGTGTAGCATAAAAGAACCTTAAGTCGAGGAAGCTGGAATACTCATCTGATTTTCAAGAATTAACAAGAAAATGCACCAATGCTTGCTTGAAGTTGTCATTCCTCATTGCGGCTGCAAAATTAGCAGGTCGTTTTATGGCCTCTCCTTCGATGACGTATTGCTGATCGCGAAAGTCATGAATTGCTCGGCGATCTCGCTGGGCATCTTTGATGGACGGCGATACAGTTCTATAGAAAACAACGTGTATTATTTTCCCACTGTGTCTGCACAGTTTCTTCAAAGTCGTCTTTGCAACACCTCCGAACGTCATCGGCAAATCTCCAAGAGTGTGAAGAAGAAACATACCATCGATTTCAAGAGCCTTCAAAAGCATTGACTTTTGGGTTTATTTTATCGTTGCATCCATATGGCACAAAGACAGTGGTACTGGTGTAAGGGGGTAAGACAGCATCAATTCCACGTCTACCTTGTGATCTACTGCTAAACATAAGTTAGAAGCCTTCCCATCAAATTGCGTTCCATTCTCAACTGAGAAAATTTGACTTCGCAGGTTGTGCTTTTCACAACGGCAGCTTCAGAAGCAAAGTTGCAGATTTTATTTCTACGTGTTGGCTTGTTGAAGGTGCTAGCGTCCAGGTGGCATTGACTTATAAATTTGTTTCTATCCTCAGTTCCTTTTTAATAAACATTCAAAAGAAAATTTGAAGTGGCAGGAGCGACTGCTTTTCCTGTGCTAATATTGAATAGAAAGAATACATCGAAGCTTGCACTAAATGGATTAACTGTAATGCTTATTTTTTTGCATTAGTTTATCCAAATGTCTGCGGTCTCTATCGATGCTTGAAGGACGAAGGTCAAATGATGCTTCCTCTGCTGATGTCATCCCCAGATCTTCATAGAAGTGATGAAGGATCGATCGGCTCATAAAGTGGGTAAGTGCCCATCTCTGTCTGGCACCAATTGAATTGGTGAAAGACGTAATCCCAGTGAGTCGATTGGTGGATTCTGCATTGATTGTTTGCTCCAAAGTTTGATCAACAGCACATCCGCAGAAGTTTATTTGAGTTCTTTTTACGGACAAGATGCTTCGTTCAAACAGATCACTTATTCCAGGGTGAGTTTCTTTCATTTTTAGCATATTATCCTGCAGTCGCAAAATCCATCTTGCATAATTTGGTTGGTTGAAAATGAAGAACACGCTTGACATCTCTCCTATGCAGTGCACAAACAACTGATGATTTGCAGAATGAATGCTCCGAGCAAAGAGGAGGTACGTCTTGACAAGTTTTAAGTATCCATACCAGTACTGGGCAGTCTTGCCATTTTCTCCTGTTTCGGTTTTCCTTTAAAATTCTTGGTAGGAACTCAAAAAGTCTTTAACATCGTCATCCAAAAGCCAATCGTTGACTTGGATGGACGAATACATAAACGACGTAGTTCTTCGTCCAGATTTTCAGGAGCAAGTCATTGTAACAAGAATTGATTAAAATGCAAGATTTCTAATGCTGTTCCGAAAAGAACGTGTATTCGTTTGCACTTATTGTAATGAGTACCACGCAGAAATCCGTTAAGGGATCCTTCGGCAAGAATACCAGCTTCTGTTAGGATGTATGGACCACCTGAACCATCCAAGTACTTACCCATAGCTTTAAAGAACGCCATGCAAATGTAGAAAACACCCAGCAATATGAACAAGCGGTCACATTTCGGACTTTCTTGCTCTTGAATGGTGAGGGCATGTTTTGCAATGGCCAGATCGTATGTAACACGCAGGTACTCTTGCTACCACATGTACGTATGCTACTGTACACTACAGTCTTCAACCGGTGAAATATTAAATTATAGTTGCTTATTAAGGAATTATGACTTTCGCACCCGGTATCAGTCTTTGTGCTAGGAAAAATCTTCAGGTGAAGCAAAAAAATTTGTGACGTTTTGCAAACACTTGGTTCCATCCAAATAGGCTACAACCTTGAATTTGGGGTTGTATATCCTAAAATGAGGTTAAGCCCCACCTTGGAGCCACAAGAAAAGTTTTTTCAAACTCTGGGGAACGCGTCCCAACTGATGATAAAAGTTCCATCTTTGCACCTTATCATGTTATTTTTACGTATTTTGTCCCAGCTTTGGAGCTCCTTATTCGGGAATGTCCCACCTGGGGCGACCAAATTTTAATGTTCTGAAATCCGTAAGTGAGGTATTATCACCTACACTTGGTTTCATCCATGTACCTTATGATGTTAATTTTGTGAATTTTAGGGATTATAGGCTACCCCCAAAATGAGGTTAAGCCCCACCTTGGGGCCATAAGAAAAGTTGTTTCAAACTCAGTGGAACATGCCCTAACTGATGATGCAAGTTCCATCTTTGTACCTTATGATGTTATTTTTACGTATTTTGCCCCAACTTTGGGGGCCCTTTATTCAGGAATGCCCCACCTGGGGCGACCAAATTTGAATGTTCTGAAGTCCGTAAGTGAGGTACTATCACCTACACTTGGTTTTATCCATGTACCTTATGATGTTAGTTTTGTGAATTTTAGGGGTTATACCCCGAAAATAAGGTTAAGCCCCATCTTGGGGCCATAAGAAAAGTTGTTTTGTACTCAGTGGAACATGCCCTAACTGATGAAATAAGTTCCATCTTTGTACCTTATGATGTTATTTTTACGTATTTTGCCCCAACTTTGGGGGCCCCTTATTCGGGAATGCCCCACCTGGGGCACCCAGATTGACTTGTTCCAAAGTCTACAAGTGAAGGCATAAACTCTGGCGTAGGTTTTGTTCTTGTACCTTATGATGTTTTTTGACCCCCAAAATGGGTTTTTCACCGGGCCGTAGCCCCCAAACGCCCCAGCAGTGAAACCTCGGATGTGGGTTTCTGAACATCCTACAGTGGGGCAAGGTTGATAAAACACTCAAACCTTTTGTACCTTATGATGTTACAAAAACGTCACGGGCTGCCGGACTATAGCTTTTAAAATGGACTTGCACAAGATATGTAACAACCAAACCATAATAGACAGCAAAAAGAAAGGACCACATGTGTATTCATGTCCTGTAAGGGAGTCAAAGGCTTAAGGAATTGGAAACTTTAGATAGGCAAGAACTTTTACGTCAATACAGCGTCATTGAGCGTAACTTATTTCAGCTTTAAGAACAGCAACTTTCTTTTGAATTGCTTTTGTAATTTTAATAACTTTTGTGTTCATAATTAACCTTTGTAAGCTTGTATTACGTTCTCTGAAAAATCCCGTAGAGGCAGTGCTTCAATACTTGGTAATCAATGAAAATTAAAAAAACAGCTTTCTTGTTATTTCTCTCTTTCTCATTTGTCAAGTCAGCTTTTTAAACAAAGCATATCATCAACTGATTCTCAAATTTTCCTGTTTGGGAAATGGGATATCGCAAGAATGTCTTCTAAGCAACAGAGCCCAACATTTACTCAACTTTGTATGAGATCACAGACGTCTAGGCAAGCTACAATTGACAGCAACAAGGTCCAGTGTTCTGTCATGCTAGACAGGAGGAAGTCATTACCTGATCCGGCCTCCTGAAGAAGTCAATCGTGTCCGATTGACGAAACGTTGAAATAAAAGCAGATTATCACTTGGAACACCTCATGGTAGCTTAATCTTGGTTCACACCAGAAGAGTGTTTCATGCTATTACATTAAGTATCTGGTGAACAACTCTAATCATTTTTTTCTACAAACTCGCTGTTTTCATTTTTCCTCTTCATCTTAAGTGCAACAGAAGCTTGTAACAACATCAAAGCTCTGTGCTCACAATTTGTATGTGTATTCTTTTTAATGATTTATCAATTCTAGAAACGTAAGTGACAGTTATAATAAATAAACAACTAAAAATTATTTTATTGCACTGCTGAGTAAAAAGAACGTCAAAGACAACCCAAAACTTGTGGATTCATCAACGATGACAGAACAATACAAAATCCATGATGCGTCGAACAACTACCAGACCAACGTTGCAACAGCGTTTTTGCAACCTGATAATTCTACGGAATCTACGGGAATTAATTTCAAAGCTTCCGTTCCAACGGATCAAGTACAATTATTGATGACGCTCTGTCCAACACCAGGAGCCTCAGTCCACAATGAAGTGGTTACAACACAACCAATAATTATGCATTTTACAAAAACTTCAGCCAATGGAGTGTTTTGTGCCACTTGCAATGATGTTGTTTCCACCGTGACAAAAAGTGAATATAAGCAAGATGCTTATTTTTGGTGTTGTTTATTTTTTTGTTGTGCCAGCCCATTGTGTTGTTGGCTGCCGTTTCTGTTTGATGACATGAAAAACGTCAATCACAATTGTCCACGCTGCAAAACAAAGTTGGGAACATATCAATCTGTAACCACTTGCCAAAGTTGCAGCATACTTGTTTTGTTTTTTATTATCGGGATCGTGGCATCTGTGGTAGCTATATATTTTATTTTCATTTTAATATATAGCTATATATTTTAATTAATTTAAGTTTCAATTGCTTCTTATGCATGTTCAGGCCCGACAACGATGTTTTAATCAAGACGCACATCTTGTAGTTGACCAATGGCCTACCATCAAATTGAGATTAGATTTCTTTAGAAGTTTGAGCGACAAGTTTTGATACACTGTACATGTGTAATGAAAGGTTTTTTTATTAAATAATATTTTCTTTCATAGCAACAGAAGAATCTCAATAGCAATTAATTGATTTGTTCAAGGTTTGTACAGTATTGTTGTTAGCTCAAAACAAAATTTCGAAAATTCATCTGAGGTGCCCCCTCCTTACGTAGCCTATATAGCATACAAGGCACATTTCACTTCATCCTGAAATAAGTGAATTTAATTGTTTGGTAGTTGGTGAGCAAAGTGTTTACTTTTAAATATTTTTTTGGTATCATGATTTTCAAAAGAGCTTAAAACGTTACTGGCATTATTCTTTATATTCACTGCTGAAGCCATGCGTTCCCAATGCCACCCGATAGGCTTGTTACATGGGATTGAGTGAGCGAAACAAGTGAGAAAAGTATGCAAAAATGTAGATGATGACGTGTTTTTTTTTTTTTTTTGGAACGTGACCAAGCGCCCCCTCCTTAGATCTGTTACTACTTTAATATATGTACAATAAGTTATAGATAATTTTCTTTTGTTTCTAGTTAATGCATGGCTGTAATTGTTTTCAGCGTAATCAATTTCTTCTGCGGCTAAGGACATACTTTTAATCACTATGCATTCTTGTCGGCCATTTTGGACGTTTGTTCACGCGATCCAGAAGCGACCTTTTTAGCGACCCGGTACTGGTACACCCAGTGGCATAGCCAAGGGGGGGGTTTGGGGGTTACAACCCCCCCCCTTTGGCACGCGTGTGACGTCACGATATTGAGAATGATGCTTTCAGTCTAAAAAAAATTTGCCTAATTTTAAACAAATCTGCATTAAAAGAGCGAGTTTTACCAATACCAAACACTCAAATCTCTCAGCCTGGAAGTAGCAACAAGAAAACATAGAGACTTAGCTTTATTTCCGAAAAATGCCGAAAAAAAACATGATCTAATGCTTTTGCTATGCCACCGGACAGCACCATTTTACAGGAATATTCATACCCACATTTTTGTTGAAAATGCTCTCAAAATGCACCAAATTCAATGTAATTTTTCAAATTTTTCTGGGGCAGACCCTCAGACCCCCCCGCCGCTGGGTGTCGCTTTAGGCGAAACCCCCCCCTTTCAAAATTCCTGGCTACGCTACTGGGTACACCAACCGGTGATTGGGGACCCCTGGTGTAGGCAACATCGCTTATATGTCTCATTTGAATTGTACAGTATGTTGCTTATTTCCATTTCAAAGCTAACAATGAGGCAATGACATTGTTGTAATTTCAATGGTTGTTGGTACAAAATTTGCTTTGTAAAAATATTTCAACAAGAACTTTAAAACTGGAATTTCGTTCCCTGGAACTCCTGTTGTTTAGAAACTTCTTAAATTTTACGATTCCCATTCTGCAAAAAATCTCGGTAGGCTAATTTGAGATGGTACGCAGCACTTTCACAATGCGCTGCTGAGCATTGTACGAACATCAATTGAGGTAGAAGGAGGTTAGTTCTACTGTGAGTTGGTTTGTTGTTATACCTTGCTACAAAAATTGTTTCACGGCCGAGTGAAACACTCTTTAAATACTTGGATTTTTTCCCACTTGCAACATAAAAAATGAATAAATACGCTTAATTGAAGATGATCTAGCTGCTAGCTGATCGGAATCGATTTTAGCTATTCATGATTGAACTGACTCGTGCGACAATAAATTCGTTTGTATCATAAGCTTAGGTGTAAATATTTTTCATGCTTTTTTTTCTTTTTATTATCCAATTGTATCATTAAGTGTATATAATATAATAATCTCAATTTTTTCTTGAATTCAAGAATCAAGTCATGTTTTTCTCGTTTAAATCGAAAATCTAATCTCAACGATCATGGTCAACTAATTCTTCTGGTTTATTACGTTATTGCAAAAGTGAAAGCCTAGATTTGGCTTTTATTATGTCTGTTGTCTGTTGTTTTTCACCGTTCAGATTTGTGCCAACGGTTTTAGACGTTTCATAATAAAACTTCATTGACTTCTTGTTACATGTACCGCATTTTTGTAATCGCCAAATGTTAAGATTTATACCATTTTTAATTATCAATTCCTTGTGCCTTGATTATTGTGAATTGTGATCAGTAGCCTCGGCAGATGGTCATTTATTTTTGTTTGGATGCGAAACAAAACGTACATACATGCAACGTACATACATGAAACGTAGGCGTAAGAGGAAGTCGTCGAGTCTGCACTCTCTCATTTAAACAGATGTACGAAAGCAAATTTTGTGTTTTTAAATAACAAATTGACACAATAAAAAAGAAGAAAGGAAGAACAGTCCAGGAGGTACTTTTTGACGTGCAATGATTTTAAGGGCCCGTAATCTTTCCAAAGGTCTAGAGGAATTTTTTCAGAGGTGTCGTAACTTTACCCCTAAAGGTTTCATTGGTAGCTACCTGGTCCAAGTTATTCTCTCAACGTTGGGTATGATGCCTATTTTCAGAGGTGTCGTAATTTAGGCCCTAAAGGTATCATTGGCACCCGGTCCAAATTACCCTACGGCCCTGGTTGTAATAGGACAATGATTTGTGCCAAATCCAACATCAAAACGCAATACTAAGGTTGTGGTCTTAATTTTGCAGTTACTCCTTTCAAAGTCTAACTGTTTTGTGCCTTCATCTAATTTCATCATGGTTTATTGCTTTGAGTCAAATTCCACCCAACTGTTGATTTGTGAGTTACTACGCGTGACTGCCCAACCATTATAGGCCTAAATAACTTTTCATACCTACACCACAACCTCATACCCTATGTGACGTGGTCAGCTTTACAAATGAAGTTGTTATATTTCATGCCATTGTCAGATGATTCTGCTTTCTAAGGGAAAACGCAGAACTTCATTGCAAAGAAGTAGCGACAGGGGAGCTTGAAGAGGTAATCGCCTCCCTCTTAAAGTTTATCTTTCTCCCCAAAAAATTATGTTTTGATACTATTATAACGTTATAATACCGTTATAATTCATGATGAATGACGTTTGACCTCTCAACAGTTGATTTTGCCCCTCCCCCAAAATTTATATTCTAGCTACGTCACTGCTTCATTGCATCTTTTATTGGATCGAATGTTGTATGTATTGCCTGAATGTTAATAATAAACTTTCAGCTTTGTTTTGTCACACCGAATAGTTTTCGAGCTCAGCTTTACTTCAAAAATTAGGTCATGAAGTAGTTTTACATTGATAAATTAAACAGACGACCAGATTAATAGTGGCAAGTTGTTCTTTGAGTTCAACTTACATAGACTTGGCATGCAAGGTGTTTCAAAAAGTTCTTCATGCAGAAAAATATGCCAATATATCATGAACACAAAGGTTAAAAATGATTTATATAATCTGTCACTGCTACTAGGCTATACGTTTGTTTTTATACAAGACCCGCTTCAGCTTATAAATGATTCAAATTTTCGCTTAATCTAAATCACTAAATCCCGTCCACTTAATCTAAATCTTCTACCACCGGGTGTAAGCCTGGATACGACAAAAACCTATCTCAGATGTTCGCCTCGATGGCTCAGTGGGTTGCCTGACTACGAATAAAGAAATCGCAAGATCAAGCGGCGCTGGTTCGACTCTCAGGGTGTGCGCTTGACTGACGCGTTTCAAGCACTGCTCTCAATTCAGAGGCACCAAGTAGATGGAATAATTCATAGACAAAGTTATTACACTTCAATAATCGGACACTTCACTTTGTCAATTTCGATGACCTGGTCGGAATCAGGGGTAGCCTCTACAACAGTCGTGGGATTCAATCTATCTCGCAACCGCTTTGTTTTGACCAAAATTAGCGACGTCTGACAACCTTGCATATGGTGATTGTTCAGTTCAGTATGTTTTTATTTCTGACCATCACAACGCAAAAACAATATATGACAAACATAGCAGAGGTCTAAAAGAAGGTAGAAGCGACAAAACTTGTAATGATTGTATAGGCTACTATAGGTCCACTCGAAAAAATTGGCCAGTGAGCGGTTTTCCAATTTTTTTTTATTTTAGGAAGCGGTTCTCCAAATTTTTTTTTTATTTTAGGAAGCGGCTCGAGCGAATCGGTGCAAATCGAATCTCACTGCTGCTATGCCAGAAATTGCCAGGATTAAGTTATTGTTCAGTCAGAGGATAAAAATTTTCATAATCAAAAACTATTGTGTTGATGGCGACAAAGCTATTTCAGTATTTATTACATGAGGTAGAAAACAGAGACCGACGTTTATAGAACAAATTTTATGAATGAACTATGTTCAAGTATTCAAGCTTGATTAAAAGCTAAATATTTTGAAAACAACTTTTAATAATCAAAGTAGCCTATGGTGAAAACTGCACATGTGCGCAAGTCAAAGAAAAAAAAAGTTTGTTTTTTCAAAAAATATGGCAGCTGTAAGATATTGCTATATTCTGGCCAATAGGCTACATAACCTATAAGCTTGCTAACCTAGTTGCTTGCTAGTAACTGCTTAATCAGCCACTGAAACCCAAAAAAAGCCACACACAATCGAAAATGAGACATCAGGACAATGTACATCATACAAATGCCGAATTTAGTTGCTATTGGTGGTCTATAACCTACACAAATGTCAAAACACCGTCATCATCATTTATTGTCATGAACTAAAACGTTGTTTGAATTACTTTAACTTGAGGGCGAGCACTTTTCAAACAGGGGTATTTTGTGTTTAAAAAATTTCTATTTTCTTTTGAAGAATTCTGGGAAAATGATCAATTCAATTCAATTTTTTTCAGTTCAATTTATTTTTCTTTGTCAGAACGCAAAAAGAAATGATATTGTAAAAAAGAAATACAGTAACAAAACCAACAAAAGGAAAAAGTGGCAAAACCTTAATGGTTTAAGACGTGCATAAAAAGATCTAATATTGCGGTATTTGCATCGATAAGTATAGTTAAGCACGGCCACCAAACCTGATACTGTAAAACAAGTAGCCTAGATGAATTAGTTAAGAATCAGTCGCCTCCTCGTTGCTGAAACAATTGAAGCGCCAATTCTTAAAGCAATGAGAACACGACTGAACCTAACAACATCACAAAAACAAACTAACACACACATATTGTAATTAGGTAATGGACTATCAAAACATGGATTATTTACAGATTTTATGCAGAAATAAAGTGTTCGCAGCAACGATATTAAGCAGCCTATAGATTGCAAAACAAATACACAATATGGCAGCTCATTATCAAGATAAAATAGTTAAAAAAGCTTTGTTTTTTAAATTAATTTCTTGCACATGTAAAAGCATAAGAAGCATGATGGTATATATAGCAGCGTGTTTTTGGTATTGCCAATAAGAGTTGAATCATCTTTTATAGCATCAGTGAAGGATGGAGTGTTTTTGGTGTCGCTAATGAGAGGTGGAGACTCTTTGGTAGTGCCGATGAAGGATGTAGTAGTGTCTGAGTTGTTTCAAGTATCTTTTCCAACCAACCTAAACAATAATCTTACAATAATCGATCAATAGCCTATATGTTTTGATTAATCTAAGGAAGCACATAGAGAAAGGGAATGTGGATTTGAAACTACAACATGTGATTTTTAATTGAACACATAGTGTAACAAATAAATCATGAAGACGGAAGAAACAGAAAGAGCTGTAAAAGGAGAAGAGTCAATAGTTTTGAGACTTCAAGTTGAGCTCGCTCAGATCAAGTAAGACTTTGAACGACGACTCTCTGAAAAGGAAGAAGAAATTGACAATCAAAGGTAGGCCATTGTTTAGATTCTAAATGACATGTGATGAGAATGAAATGGTGTGTTGAAATTAATGTAGGTAATGCACTACCAATAGCAGCTAATTTCAGCCATTGTATAATGTACATCGTCCTGATGTCTCATTTTCGATTGTATGTGGCTTTTTTTCGGTTTCAGTGGCTGATTAAGCAGTTATAATATTGTGTCGTAAGGTTAATATTCAATTGTATTCGTTTGAATATGCATCATTTTAAAACTGTTCCGACCTTTTCGCAAATGATGCACTGGTATACTTAAAAAGAAACGGGAAGGAGACAAAAAAATGATTAAATTTTGTAGCAAGCAACTAGGTTAGCAAGCTCATAGGTTATGTAGCCTATTGGCCAGAATATAGCATTATCTTACAGCTGCCATATTTTTTGAAAAAACAAACTTTTATTCGATTATTTGTGCAGTTTCTACTATACTTTGATTATTGAAAATTGTTTTCAAAATATCCAGTTTTTGTTCAAGCTTGAACATTTGAACATAGTTCTTTCATAAAATTACTTTTGTAAACGTCGGTCTCTATTTTCTACCTCATGTGATGAATAATAAAATGGCTTTGTCGTCATCAAGACAATAGCTTTTTTGATCATGGGAATCATTATCCTCGGACTGAAAAATAACTTAATCCTGGCAGTTTCTGGGAGAGCAACCGTGAGATTTGGTTCGCACCGAATCGCTCGAAACGCTTCCTAAAATAAAAAAAATTTGGAGATCCGCTTCCTGGCCAATTTTTTCGAGTGGATTATAGTATACAATCACCGTACGCAAGGTTGCCAGACGTCGCTAATTTTGGTCAAAACAAAGCGGTTGCAAGATACATTGAATCCCACGACTGTTGTAGAGGCTTGCACTGATTCCGACCAGGTCACTGAAATTGACAAAGTGAAGTGTCCGATTGTTGAAGTGTGTTAATTTTGTCTATGAATTATTCCATCTACTTGGTGCCTCTGAATTGAGAGCAGTGCTTGAAACGCGTCAGTCAAGCGCACACCCTGAGAGTCGAACCAGCGCCGCTTGATCTTACAATTTCTTTATTCGTAGTCAGGCAACCCACTGAGCTACCGAGGCGGACATTTGAAATAATAATATAATAATAAGAATAAAATAATAAGTTTTTGTCGGATCCAGGCTTACACCCGGTGGTTGAAAATTTAGATTAAGTGGACGGGAAGGCAATAAACCAATCTTCGTGCCTCTCTTCACCTTCAGACACGCCTGTGTCTTACCAAAGACACACTCGCATGCTTTTGAGCGGTGTCGAAACAGCGCCCTCTCAAGTGTCGTTCCAGGGTTCTCACCACTCGGCAATGCAAAGGGTTAATATACTGTACATGGAACCAAGTTATGAAAGTAGATTGTACGAAGTGCATATACTGTAGCTATAAATATTTTGGGCTTGGTAAATTATTTTTCTCGAATGTCTACCAGGCCGAAAAATAAAATTTAAATCATTTATAACTGAAGCGGGTCTTGTATAGAAACAGACGTATAGCTTAGTAGCATGGTGACAAATCATATAAACGATCCTTCGTGTTCATACGCTTTCACTTAGAAAGCAGAATCATCTGACAATGGCACGAAATGTAACAACTTCATTTGTAAAGCTGACCACGTCACATAGGGTATGAGATTGTGGTGTAGGTATGAAAAGTTATTTAGGCCTATAATGGTTGGGCAGTCACGCGTAGTAGCTCACAAATCAACAGTTGTGTGGAATTTGACTCAAAGCAATAAACCAGGATGAAATTAGATAAAGGCATAAAACAGTTAGACTCTGAAGGGAGTAACTGCAAATATAAAACCCCAACTCTAGTATTGCGATTTGATGTTGGATTTGGCAAAAAACATTGTTCTATTACAAACAGGGCGGTTGATTAATTTGGACGGAGTACCTATAAAATCTTTAAGGCCTAAATTACGACACCTCTGAAAAAGAAATTCTCTAGCCCCTTGGAAAGGTCATGGGCCCTTAAAATCATTGCACGTCTAAAAGAACCCCCTGGACTGTTCTTCCTTTTTTCTTCTTTTTTATTGTGTCAATTTATTATTTAAAAACGTAATACCTGCTTTCGTATATCTGTTTGAATGGGAGAGTGTAAACTCGACGACTTCCTACGCCTACGTTTCATGTATGTGCGTTTTGTTTCACATCCAAACAAAAATAAATGACCACCTGTCAAAGCTACTGATTACAATAACCATTAGGTGGAGTGAAAAAGAAAATTTTGATTTTTGTTCTGTAATAGCGATTAAAAGTTGTAGTGTGGCTTGACTACTAAGCTTTGAAAATTTCAACGTCTTAAAATAAAGTTTTCGTCTGCCGCAAGCAAGTTCAAGATTACATGGGACGTGCAGATTAAATATCACAATTTGCTTTAGAATTTTTTCCGCAGCAAAACCATCGCATGTGACGTCAAAGAGGATATTTCTTACGATTCAATTAGTCCATTTAAGCAACATAATCGGAAATATGCAATTCTTAAAAAGGGCCTGAAAAAGCCATTGCAGCGATTTGTATGTCTGTTGCATTTTAATGAATTACCACTGAGACACTTGATGCATTATCTTGATGGAGTTACATCTGGTCCACAAAGTTTTTCTGGCTCCATTGGTAAAAAACTTGAAGACTGTGACAGTTTACCAGTCGCTGAGTTTGAGGCTGTTGATTTTCAACTGCCTTCAATTGACGTGAGCCTAAGCACAGACCATCAGTAGCCTACTGTACTTGTATGGCATCTGTAAAGCAATTAGCTCAAGGCGTTGTGGTGCCAACTTTGCCTATCGTAATCCAGGAAAGATGAATCACTCCAGATAGCTGACAACAACCAATCACATTTTGAGGCTTTATGTTTCACAAAAGAATCCCTGTGAAAATCTGAGAGCGTTGGTGGAGCAGCCTACATTGCCAAGGTATACGCTCCAACGTGGTTTGCAGTGAAAACGCAACCTTCCTGTACTACTGTAAAGGAGCTAAACATTTGTTTCACGTAGTTAAAAAGTCGCGCTGTCTTAGCGCTGAACTAAAAGTAACAGTTGAACCTGCTATCAACCGAAATGCCTTCTTTGCTCACCAAGAGAACCTATTGCTGTGGATGTTGGTAGATGAACGTCTGTACAACAGAAAGTTAGCACTGAGAAGAATACTTTCCAGAAAACAAGGTCATTGGAGATTCCATTCCATGGAGATTCCAATTGTCGGGCCTAAAATTGCATAAGAAGTAATTAAAACAAAGTTAAATTTGACAAAATTGTATGAGGAGCAATCCTCCCAGGCTAGGCCAGGCCGCTTCCTTTTTCGACCTCAACTTAAGATTAAGGATCGCTGGCCTATCATACAATAAGAGAAATAAGCTGCTACTGTTAGTCTATACATAATTGTCTTAAACGTTAAATTACTGTAAAACGTTGTTTGAAGCTAAACTACTTGAAGCTTTAAGGGCAACCACGTTTCAATCAAGGTCATTCTGTACTATACAAAATACCGAACACTTTCAATATATTTACTTCAGTATTTTGATGTGTAATCACCAAACACTTTGATTGACCTCAAGAAGCACATTGAAAAGTACAATGCAAACGAATTTGTTTTCACACGAGTGAGTTCAATCATAAACATGTCAAGTTTAAATTATTTAAACTTGACATGTTTATGATTGAACTGACTCGTGAGAAAATAAATTCGTTTGTATTCAAAAGATATGTGTACACATATTCAAAAGATACAGATAGCCCCAAACAGCATATCAACCGTTTTTTACATCGATTCAACGTCTGCAGACGAGAAAAAGTTTTACACAAGAATTTAAAGCTCCGCAAGTTTCTATACTATTTCTATTAAACGATCAAATCAGTTGTAAAGTTGCTGAAAAGTTTCGTTTTAAAGAGGGTGCAAACATATAATTTCTATTATTCACATGTCAGCAAGCTGTGTTTTGAATCTTTCTTTTAGTAGTATCTACTATATTTTATAAATAAATGTAAACCTACCAGAGATGACACGATTCCGATAATAAAAAACAAAAGAATTATGCTGCAACTTTTACAAGTGGTTTTGGGTTGATATGTTACCAATTTTGTTTTACAGCGTCGGCAATGAAGATTGACTTCTTTCATGTCATCAAACAGAAACGGCAGCCAACAACACAATGGCTGGCACAACAGAAAAATAAACAACACCAACAAAAAGCAGCTTGTTTATATTTACTTTTCGTCACGGTGGAAACAACATCATTGCAAATGGAACAAAACGCTCGATCGGTTGGAAATTTTGTACACGGCATAGTTATTGGTTGTGTTGTAACCACTTCATTGTGGACTGAAGCTCCTGGTGTTGGACTGAGCGTCATCAATTGTACTTGGTCCGTTTGAACGGGAGCTTTAAAATCAGTTCCCGTAGATTCCGTAGAATTATCAGGTTGCAAAATGGCTGTTGCAACGTTTGTCTGGTAGTTGTTCGACGCATCATGGATTTCGTATTGTTCTGTCATCGTTGATGAATCCATAAGTTTTGGGTTGTCTTTGACGTTCTTTTTACTCAGCAGTGCAATAAAATAATTTTTAGTTGTTTATTTATTATAACTGCCACTTATGCTTCTAGAATTGATAAATCATTAAAAAATACACATACAAATTGTGAGCGCAGAGCTTTGATGTTGTTACAAGCTTCTGTTGCACTTAGGATGAAGAAGAAAAATGAAAACAGCAGGTTTGTGTAAAAAAATTGAATGAGGTTGTTTACCAGACATTTAGTTTAATAGCATGAAACACTTTCTGGTGTGAACTAAGATAAGCTACTGCAAGGTGTTCCAGGTGATAATCTGCTTATATTTCAACGTTTCGTCAATCGGACACGATTGACTTCTTCAGGAGGCCGGACCAGGTAATGGCTACCTGTCTAGCATGGCAGAACACGGGACCTTGTTGCTGTCAATTGTAGCCTGCCTAGACGTCTGTGGTCTCATACAAAGTTGAGTAAATGTTGGGCTCTATTGCTTGGAAGATGTTCATCCAACTTCACAATCAGGAAAGTTTGACAATCAGTTGCTGATATGCTTTGTTGAAAAAGTAGACTTGACGAATGAAAAAGAACGAAATGGCAATAAAGTTTTTTTTAATTTTCATTGATTACCAACGTTTGGATCACTGCTTCTATGAGATTTCTCAGAGAGAGTAGTAGCCTACAGCGATTCTTAACCTTTACTAACCTGCCGAACCCTTACGCTAATCTGCAAGGTTTCGTTGAACCCCAAATTTTCGCCGAATCACAAAAACAAGAATCTACCACATTTAGTAGTTCAGCTCGCATAAATAAATGGTTACAAATGGCATGAGAACTTCAAGGGCAACTTTCGTAATAAGAGAATAACTTTAAATTTGTTGGCACCAAAACGTTGGAAAATTTGTTGTATTTTAAAGTTTCTTTTTTGCACGTCGCTTTCTTGAAGCTCGATAATGTCAACCAAGTATGGACTGTTTATATCTGCTGTTGCAGTATCATAAGCAAATGGTTGACGTAGGCTTATACAGTACCCAAGCTGGATAGTGCGTTTGTTCAGGAAAGTAGTAGGCTACTGAGTTTCATCAATCAATCGTTTTATTTTCGTCATTAACGCGTCCGGGACGAAAACAACACTACTAACTACAATACAGTAGTCGATATAGACCTAATACCAGCACGTTAATAAAAGGGAAAAGGTGGCAAAACCTTGAAAGTTAGCAAAGCCGTACTGCACATAATTCTCTGACCACTTTCTTTTTTTGGCAGGCATGTTGGTTAAAGTTGAACAACAGATGAACATAATAAACAACATATTATGCCTGGCGCATGAAATGAACACTGCTAGAAGTGTGCTGTCTTCGTGCTTACTTTTATCATTCTTTGTTATTAAATATGTCACATTAAAAAAGGTTACATTTAAAAAGGTATGGCAATCATGAGCCTTTCTTTTTTCTAGCATAAATATCCATGTCTTAATACAGTGAGGAAAAAAATGTAGGCCTACCGGTCCGATACTGACTGATGGCTGACTACTGAACTTCTGATCACTACTGCCAGTCAATACAAAGCCTTAAGCAAACCTGCCTACAATAAAGTACAAATAGCCTACAGTAAAGTAAGCGTAGGCTAAAAAGTTTCTTCGATTTCCTTAAAAATTGAAAATAGAACTAACATGCAAAAAGCAAACGTGAGGAAGTTCATGTTTTGGGAAAACCAAGTTTTTCTTACCGATCGTTTTTACAATGTTGCGTAATATATTTTGTATTCTGTGTTACATGCAGATGGCACCATTATATCACGCCTCAAACACACAGATGTTTATTAACCATCAAGTAAGCCGCAATTAAGTTTCGGCTGGACAAAATTTTCCAAAAATATTTGCTGATATACCATTCAGTAGGACGTGTGTTAATGTTTCAGAAGACGTTCGCGCCAAACCCAGCAAACAGCTTCGTCCAACCCCTGGGGTTCGATCGAACCCTGGTTAAGAACCATTGCTCTACAAGTATGCTATACTGAAAAATTGAGCTTCCTGAAAGACTCTTTCAATCCAAAGAGAAAGATTTCCACAATTAATCAAACAATAAATCAAATAACTTATATCTGAAAACCAATATCATGCTCATGTTTTTTTCTACGTTTTTGTTTTAAAGCGAACTAAGTTTATCAATTTTAACTTTCTTTGGCAGCAACATTTACCTTTCTTTACAATGAAACTGATTAATCTAATCCAGGGGTCACCAACTGGCGGCCCGCCACGCTGTATCGCTGCGGCCCGCGGAAGGTATCAGCGTACAAGTATAGTCAAAAATATTTTTCTTGAGGAGTTAAAGAGCACGAAGGCAAAAAATACTTTCCTGGAAGCATATTTTCGCTTTGCATAGCCTACGATTCCGCCGACCGACCAATCAGATTATAGCCTAGTTCTAGATGGGGGTTGCTTAAAGTTATTACAATGCGATGTCCAGCCACACTGTCCCAGTGGTTGATTAAAACGTCTGTTTTCGAATTTCGAAATTGTCTGTGAGCATAGGGACAGGGTTGCTTATTTTAAGTTTGCAAATGTCATGTAAACACTAGTGTGCGTTTCACCATTATTGTGTTTCACGAGCAGTGTTCTTTTTGTGCAAGTTTTTTTTTGGCAAAATTGGTCGGTGTGCCAACTCAATTTATAATAAATTGGCAAAATATTATAAACTTAAAGACTTTTTCTCAGCAAAATGTTTTTATTTTTATTTTTTTTAGAAGAAATATGGAACGCTTCACGATTTTGCGTGTCATCCTTGCGCAGGGGCCATGCTAATCTTTTCTGTATGGCTCCAATTTTAGTATATGTAGGCTACTGCCGAAGCAAGTACTGCAAAATGTTGTTAATCGAAGCTACACCGTTATAGTTAGCGAATCGCAACTGCTGGCTGTACTAGTGAGTGCTCAGCCTTGTGCTGATAGCCGGGAAGAACGCCCCCTTTCTTCAAGCGGTGGTCGAATAAATTTGTGGCAAGAATACGGTGCGATACTGATGAGCCCAGCTTTATGGGCGAAACACGTCTCTATCGCTGTCAATTCTTGCTACAAATCGGCTGCCGAGAAACATACCACAAGTGACAGTTGTTTATAATAGAGGAAAGACGGTTTTATTGATTCTCACAAAAAAGATGAAAAACCAACTCATTGCTGTTTTAGAGGGAAGACTTTTCATGAATTACGATTTTTCGGTGATTTCCACAAGCGTTTGTTTCATAGTGCCTGGTTATTTTCCCTGTTATTAGAGCCATGGCCGCCTAAAGATACGGCCTGATTTGTCACATTTTTCTGAAATTTTCAGGTTTTTCTAACTTAGGGCAAACGTTTAAATAAATTTTTCTAAAAATTCGATTTTTACGCTTTCTTTATTCTTTTCCCCAGATGACCCAATAGGTTTTAACATTCTCACATGTTGAAAAACAAAGAAAATTTGATTTTGTAGATTTTAGTTAGACTGTTAATTTTCAATAACAGTCTGATTTTGCGTTTTTCAACTTACTTTTTCTCATTTGCTATTGCTTCCCCAAGGCAACAAAAACAATTTTTGTCATTAGGAAACCGCAAAAAGTAAAAACATCTCAAAAAATGTCAGTCAAGCACTAGCAGTAGCTGTAATCAAAATCTGCAAAATGTGACAAATCAGGCCACATTTCAAGGTGGCCCTGTTAGAGCCTATTTTTCGCTGATATGTTTGCAGGTCACTATTGTTGCCTGTATTGCGATGTGTCAAACATTTCCTTGTTTACTGAAATTGTTAATTGCAAGATATCTTATGTGAAGCGAAGTGACAACACCACTCTTGCTTGGCGATGAAAATTCTGATGAAACCGCTTGCCTCGCTATAAGGGCGTAAAACAAGTGGCCTCGTTTATTAGGCATTGTTAAAAAAGTCAAAAGTGTTGTAAAAGGAGCTTGGCCTGGCAGTAGCGTTGTTCGATTAATTCTATTGCTGCGGTATTCTAACATAAATATGAACAACATGTAACGCTGTATACTGGGTACGAAATGCGTTCTTTTCTAGCATAAGAGTCACCCTACCTAAATTTTATTGGTGCGGCCCGCCACAGCAGCTCCTTAGTGCCAAAGTGGCCCGCATGCAAAAAAGGTTGGTGACCCCTGATCTAATCAAAAACAAAGAGTCCAAAATGTAAATCTTAAACTCAGTTTCAGCAAACAAACGTTTCTAAAATTGTACTGACTTCATCTTCAGTGCTATAAATGTGCTCATAGCACTGAAGATGAAGTCAGTATAATTTTTGAAACGCTTGCTAAACATGAGTTTAGTTAGCATCTACATTTTGGGCTCTTTATTTTTTAGTTAGAAAATGATTAATTCTGTGAATTTCTTATGCGTATACAAATTACCCAAAAGTTAATACTAGACATGAATGTTAAACTGATCAAACGAGGCTTTGAACCACTGACGCAGACCGGTCACCGAGGTTGGCAGGGTGAAGTTACCACTTGTTGTTTCCTAGTTATTCCACCCACCAAGTGCCGATAAATGAAGAGATGTACTTAACCCATTTACGGCCGGTGTCCTTTTAAAAGGACATCGTTTTGAATGCATCAGTATTGCATCATCTTATTTTGATTGAATCATTTTGGACTTGCTAGTAGTTGTTTAGGGTCTGTTTTGGAAGGTGTTGATAAATATTTGCGAACAACGTACTTTTTCTGAATTTTGTGAAAGTTTAAAAATTGTTGAAAAATGAGAAGAGCCGGATGAAGTGAAGTGAAGAGGAACATGCATGTTTTACTGCCTATTGGTAATAGATATGAATTATGTTTCTTCATAGTTTGACACTTTATAATATTGTGCTTCCTACTACACTCTAACTTGTGTAAGGTTTTGCTTCTTTTATTTGTTTATTTTGCTTTATATTTATTGTTGCCTTTTAAAAGGACACCGGCCACATGGCCACATTTTTTTGCTTGTTTGTAACACTGTCAAAGAATATTGAACATCGTGTAAAAGCAGCACATTGCGCCTATGGAAGACTTAACCATCGTGTTTTCAACAACCATGCTATATCTATCCGCACAAAATTATGGTCCTCCGGGCAGTCGTTCTATCCACTCTTCTCTATGCTTGTGAAACCTGGACATTATACCACCGTGACATCAAACGTCTTGAAATTTTTCAGCAGAGGAAAGAAACTGGGTCAAATGCTAGGCACTCGTTGGGACAATTGTCTCACTAAAGATGCATTCCTTGATCGCGCTAGGTTGCCCAGTTCAGAAGCCACCATATTGCAACACTGCCTTCGCTGGACAGGACATGTCATGAGAGGGACAACGAGGAGGGACAACTAGAGACAGGAAACCTCCCCCAGAAGACCAAAAATGAGATACAAAGATCAGCTGAAAGTCTCCCTCAACCATGCAAACATTGATCTGGATTCATGAGAAAACCTTGCTAGTGACAGATTACTCTGGAGAAAAAGATCTAAGGAAGGCACGGAAATTTTCAAAAAAAAAAGGATACAAAAAGCCCAAGAAAAACGAACACTAGAAAAACTAAAACTACCACGTCCCTCCCTCCATACAATCCATACCCCCCCATACAATGTGACTTTTGCCTACGTCTTTTCCATCATAGATTGGCCTCCAAGGCCATATATGGCATCACCATCCAAAGCCAAATTCGATTTGATGACGAAACCAATGCTCGGTCACGAGCTGGAGCCGACGACTCTCAGTGGGGTATCGCTATGGTTTGTGCCGCCCGCGGCGGACCATGATTTTGCACCCCTGAACGCGTGAAGTAGGAACAAGCAAATAGAATTCGAGCCAAATCCGTTTCAAAAAATATTTTTACTATGCTTTTTTCGTTTAGGTTTAAAAATATTCTGCCGCTACAAGCTTCCTATCGGGGGGGGGGGGACTGCCTAATGGGGGGGGGCACCTTCCCACTAGCTACGCCGATGGTTATCGTGAATATAATATGTTCAATTGTTCATACAGTAACTTTGAAACGTCCTTCAAGAAAGATCTGACAAATTTCTACCGAAACAAACACCTTCTTATCTTAAAGTATCGCGAGATTTACATTTGACTATGTGGCCGGTGTCCTTTTAAAAGGCAAACAAAAAAATGCATCAAAAAAGCAAAAATCGTCAAATTTTTTTAAACTAATTCAGAAGTTATGGCAATACAACTTTGTGGCTGAAATATTTCCTAAAAAGAGCAATGGGAACTTGTGGCGGCTTTTAATGGGTTAAAGTTGGTTGCTTAAGCGCACACCCCGAGAGTGGAACTTTTTTTAATTTAACGTTTTTTTTCATGTACAAAATCGTGCGCTCAATCGACTGTGATGACCCGGGGTGGGGGAACTTATAAACTTAAAATGAACTTTGGGGCGGTTCAAAAGTTTAAAGCTGTGCAAAGTACTAGCAAGAAACTTTGAGTACCCTGATAAAGTTGTACCTAGGATACAATGTGACAAAATCAACCACAGCTGTTTGATGTCTACAATTTTCAAAGTGTTTCAAAACTAAAAGAAGTTTTGTTCATAAAGAAGTGAAGTTTTGTTTTGATGAGTCATCAGCATTATAGCTTTTAGAATGGACTTGCACAAGCCATACAATAATCAAACGATAATAGACAGCAAAAAGAAAGGACCACATGTGTATTCAGGTCTTGTAAGGGAATCAAAGGCTTAAGGCAGTGCTTCTTAAACTTTTTTAGTTTCGTTCACCCCTATAGCATCTATCTCCAGATTTCATTCACCCTTGTCTCATGATATGATAAAACTATCTCGTCTATATATAACAAAATATTTTTATTTGATATTCTTAAAAAAATATTGAAATTTATAAAAAAAAACAATTAGTTTTGATTAAAAAATTAAAAACTTGGAATTGATTTTGTTTTAGGAAATTCTCACCTGTTCACTGAATAGGTTGAACACCCGAAATATCCGCCCTGCTTGCAAGCTATCATCCATTTCTGACGGTTCATCCTTATTCACCCCTTTTGGTTGGTTCACCCCTGCAAAAATTTTAT
Organism: Aplidium turbinatum; assembly: GCF_918807975.1. Lineage (NCBI taxonomy): Eukaryota > Metazoa > Chordata > Ascidiacea > Aplousobranchia > Polyclinidae > Aplidium > Aplidium turbinatum. The sequence continues at coordinate 57,145,650 of NC_137472.1, forward strand.
TTACCCTGGGGTGAACCATTCACCTGTTTAAGAAGCACTGGCTCAAGGAATCGGAAACTTTAGATAAGCAAGAACTTTTACGTCAAAACAACGTCATTAAACGTGACTCATTTCAGCTTTAAAAACAGAAACTTTCTTTTGAATCGCTTTTATCATTTTAATAACTTTTGTGTTCATAACTAGCCTCTGTAAGCTTCCAGTGCTTCTTAACCAGGGTTCAATCGAACCCCAGGGGTTAGACGAAGCAGTTTCTTGGGTTTGGTGCGAACGTCCTCTGAAATGTTAACACACGTCCTATTGAATGGTATATCAGCGAATATTTTTGGAAAATATTGTCTAGCCGAAACTTAATTGCGGCTTCTTCTCTCGTTTGCTTTGTAGTAGCTTAGATTGGCAATGCCTCCTCGTGCAGCCAAGGTACGGTAGTTGGGTCCAGTTGTCGAACACCAGTGATTCCACTTGGGGGCCGTAAGATGGAACATTCGTGGAGTATGTGTTGCATTGTTTGTTCTACCGCTCCGCAGACACATATCGGCGATTTATGCAACCCCCACCTAAACAGATTAGCTCCAGTGCAGCCAACCTCACATCTGATCCTGTTCAATGTGACCCATGCCTTTCTTGAGAGGTCTGCTCCAAGAAGGTTGGAGAGTGCTGGTATAACTGAAAACTGGGGAGGGATGTGTGGCAGCTCGTTCCATTCCTGGGCCCATGTTTCCATGCAGCTGAAGTTCTTATCCACAAGTTGTGTAGCATATCGATGGAATGGGCGCCTTGATGATAGGCGTTGAGGTCTGACTGGTCCATTTGTTTGGGAGTGACTGTGGAGAAGGTGTTGAGGATCGAGTCTCGCATGCAAAGCCAGTTTGTGAGAGGCTTCTTCCCTACGGACATGAGCAGGAGCAATGCCAGCCAAAGTTGGCAGATAAGCAGTAGGTGTGGGGCGGAGACAGCCAGTAATGATGCGCAAGGTGTCGTTAATGCATACATCCATCTTTTTTGTGTGTCTGCTGCGGTTCCACACAGATGAGGCATATTCGGCTGAGCTGTAGACCAAGGCTAGTGCACTTGCACGCAAGGTTGATGCTCGGGCTCCCCATCCTGTTCCTGCTAGGCTTCTCAAGAAGTTATTTCGTGAGGTAACCTTGGCACGGAGTGACTCGATGTGGGGTCTGTAGGTCAAATGCCGGTCAAGTTTTACTCCAAGATAAGTTGGGTTTGCAGTATATGGTAAAGGGTTTCCTTTCAGCGAGACAGGCAGTTGACGCTGAGATTCCCGATTATTTAGATGGAAAGCAGAGATTGTTGTTTTCGACGCATTCAGTTTGAGCCTCCGCTTGTCCAGATAGTCAGCCACCAGTTTCAGGTCAGTTTCAAGTTTTCTTTCCACCTTATGCCACTTCCTGTGAGCATATAGAAGAGCTAGATCATCTGCATAGCCATACTGTTGCGATGTAGTGCATGGGAGGTCACTTATATAGATATTAAATAGGAGTGGCGATAGTGTTGACCCTTGGGGGACGCCATTTTTCAGGCGGCATGGCCTGCTGGGTTTTCCCTCGTTGGTATGCAGTATGAAGGTACGGTTCGAAATGGTCTCTACCAGAAACTTAACCCTATTCGGACTAAGCTATTTTTGTGAGGTAATGGCCTGACGTGTGGACTTATTCCATCCACACTTTCATTTGCTAATAATTTTTGATATAAAAACGTTACGAGGTTATTTTTTTCGCAAAGTTAAAGCAAAATTATTGACAAACTGGTTAAAATTTTAAGTGGACACACGTACTCTACCAGTTTTTTCTATTGCTTTTTTGCTAAAATTATTCATTTTTTCTTAAACTTTTCTGATGTCTCCGTCATAATCTCCTGAAATCGTTAATATCTTCGTTAAAGGCACACGATCCAGTCATGCATGTAATCCGAAATGGTCAGTAGTCATGTAGGTCACGCAGTAAATCTTGGAAGGCACAAAACAATACAAATGTTTGCTAACTTGCTTGTACAAGATGATAAAGTTTTTCAGATGACCTGGCAATTTTAGGAGTAGGGTGTCAAAAACTGCTGATAACTAAAAAACTATACCACATAAAAATGTCATTTTATTACTACAACAAAGAAGACGAATTTTTAGGAAAAGTCATAAAACTTCAGCTAATTTGAGCCAGTAACTTTTCTGTAATCGATGAAAGTTTTAGGTATGGACGGAACCCGTCCACCCGTTAGTTCGAATAGGGTTAACCATGTGTCGGTCAGGAATGAGTTGTAATAGTTTCATAGTAAGACCACTGTGCCACACAGTGTCATAGGCTGCTGTAAAATCCACTAGGACAACACCCACCTTCTCACGGGCTTCAAAACCACTTTCGATGTCATCAGTAAGCTTAACAACCTGGTCAGTTGTGCATCGGCCGCGTCGGAATCCAGCTTGTTCTTCAGGCAGTTTTGGGTCAACGATTGGTTCGAGTCTGCTCAGTAAGAGACGCTCAAGTAACTTGTATGGCACACAGAGCAAGGAAATAGGCCTGTAACTTTTAGGGTTATCAGCTGGCTTGTTGGGCTTTCTAATGGCTATGATGTTAGCCTTCTTCCAGATCTTTGGGAGGAGCAACTTCTTTAGGCAGAATGACATGAACTGTCGCAGCCACTCTCTTGCGAGTAGTCCAATATGTTTAATTAGCTCTAGAGGGATTTTGTCTGGGCCTTGTGATTTGCCAGTTTTTAGGTGTTTGATGGCTGCGTCCAACTCAGAGATGTTTAAAGAGGTAGGTAGGAAACAGCTTGAACTGGGTACCTTCCATAGTTGGTTGATTTCATTTTTCACTGCTCTGGCATGCGCTTTATCAGCTCCTTGATATTGGCCATTTGCGAGAAGTTGTTTCGCTATGGAGTTGGCCGTTATAGGGCATGGATTTGGTTTCGTGGTCCTGCCTGTGAGGCGGTTGAGCGTTGACCAGGCTTTACGACTTGAGTGGGTGAAGTCTATTCCAGCGACGGATTCCTCCCATCTACCTCTTTTTTTCCTGTTGATGCAGTCTGTTAAGTCAGTAGCGGCTGCCGCAGCTATCAAGCCATGTTCGGATGACATAAAAGTATCATATTTTTGCTGATATTCGTTATCCCAGGTTGGGATAAAATTTCTCCTGCAGCTCCTTGGGATGGATAGCTTGGCTGCCTTGATGAGGTGTTGACAGAATGTTTTGTATGCTGCGTCCACTCCTACGGTGTTTGCTTCAGGAATCTGGTTACATTGCTGCTCTACAAGGTCGGTGTACTTTTCCGTGCGCTTTCCGGAAGTTTCATCTTGGGATGTATTTGGTTGGTAGGCTACTGGTCGAATTGGGTTAGAAGGGACAATCAGTGAGGGTTGGTGTTGGGACCGAGGGAATTTCTCCAGTACAGCGCGATGCGGGAGGATTCCGCCAAGCTTCACAAAGGCCAAATCGGGGTTAGATGTGGTACCCCATCTGGCAGAGCAGAAACTATCAGGTTGTTTTGGGTCGTGCAGAAACTGAGCCTCTACGAGGGATGCTCAATCTTCCAAAGCTGTCCCATCAGAGTTAGTGATGTTATAACCCCATAGAATGCTGTGGCAGTTGAAGTCGCCAGCGTACATGCATGGGGAACTGAAGTTCGGGATCGAATCGTTCAGAAATCTTGTCTGTGGTGACTTGTAGACGTTAACAACGCATATGCTCTCGATAGTAGTAGCGACCCACTCTATGTCTGAGTCACTATCATCAGAAGAGGACACATGTGGCCAAGTTGCAGCACTGTGCACAAACGTCGCAACTCCATGGATTTTACTAAGAGTGTAGGAGGCAAGTTGGAAGCTCGTTATCTTCAGGCGCGAAACATCCACACAGTGGGTTTCTTGGAATAGGATGGCAGTCGGTTGCAAGGTTCAATCAGGTGTTCTAAAACTGTAGACTTGGCTCTTGAAAAGCCTTCCACATTGAGCTGCAGCAAGGTTATTCCTTCCCTTGCGACATTCGTTGATGTCCACCCTAATAAGGGCGCTTGATCGGGGTCGGAATTAATCGGAGACTGCAACTCCATTTGCATGTTGTTTGCTTCAGATGAGCTTTGCTTTCTCTTTGCTACTTGTCGGTTTGTTGTCATCAGTCGAATCCAGGGCTCACCACGTGAAGGTTGACTACTTGAGCCCCAATTGCGGCTTACGTGATGGTTAATAAATATCTGTGTGTTTGACGCAGGGTCGTTGACAGGATTTCTCGGGCCCGGGACCAATTTATTTTCGGGCCACCTTCATCGACAATGTTATGAATATAGAGGTTGTGTACAAACTTTTATTAATGTCGTTTAAGCATGGTCATTTAACAAATCTTGCACAATCTTATTTGTTGAACCGCAAAACTTCTCTAGCTAGTGATTGCTTTTTCTAACTTTTATTGGTCACATGGCACTAGAGTATTACTTCTCGATTCCATTGATGTTTCACTGGTCATTCTAGGCTCATCAGAAGAGAATGTACAGCAAAGTTACTGCAGACAGCCAGAAAGTTTTTAATTTGATTTGGGAAAGGTGTTAATTTGGGCCTAGGTCAAACATTTGCTGATTGCTGCAATCTGAAAAGCAATTTTGGTCTAACTTTTAGTGCAGAAATAGGGATAGCAATCTTCTTACCTGTGCCATTTCAGTTTTTGAGTTTAAACAAATATTAGCCTGTTTATTTTGAAATTCGTGTTTCGGGTAATATTCGAGGTTAGAGAAATCACTATGCTAGACTAAATTCTTATTTTACCGTTTGGTGACTAAAGTGCTGGCTATTTTCCAACCAGAAAGCTGAAGTGGGCCCGGTACTCACAAGGGGGCCCGGTACATTACCATCTGACGGCCGAAATCGCTGTTTTAACCTTTGATGGCAATTCCTTTCAATCTGATTATATTAATATCTTGATAATGTTTGAAGTCGCAGAGAATCATTTAAATCTAGACCCCTTACATATTCCAGGGCCGGGTCCAAAAGTACCACCTAGATTCCCCTTCCAACGCCCCTGGTTTGACGCGTGATGTAATGGTGCCATCTGCATGTAACACAGAATACAAAATATATTACGCAACATTGTAAAAACGATCGGTAAGAAAAACTTGATTTTCTCAAAACATGAACTTCCTCACGTTTGCTTTTTGCATGTTAGTTCTATTTTCAATTTTTCAGGAAATCGAAGAAACTTTTTAGCCTACGCTTACTTTACTGTAGGCTATTTTTACTTTTTTGTAGGCAGGTTTGCTTAAGGCTTTGTATTGACTGACAGTAGTGTTCAGTAGTCAGCCATCAGTCAGTATCGGACCGGTAGGCCTACATTTTTTTTTTTCATTGTATTAAGACACAGATATTTATGCTAGAAAAAAGAAAGGCTCATGATTGCCATATCTTTTTAAATGTAACCTTTTTTAACGTAACATATTTAATAACAAAGAATGATAAAAGTAAGCACGAAGACAGCACACTTCTAACAGTGTTCATTTCATGCGCCAGGCATAAAAACCAACTCATTGCTTTTTTAGAGGGAAGACTGTTCATGAACACTGTTCATTAAGACATATCTTTTTAAATGTAAATTTTTTAATGTAACCTTATTAATAACAAAGAATGATAAAAGTAAGCACGAAGACAGCACACTTCTAGCAGTGTTCATTTCATGCGCCAGGCATAATATGTTGTTTATTATGTTCATCTGTTGTTTAACTTTCGCCTAACATGCCTGCCAAAAAAAGAAAGTGGTCAGAGAATTATGTGCAGTACGGCTTTGCTAACTTTCAAGGTTTTTCCACCTTTTCCCGTTTATTAACGTGCTGGTAGGTCTATATCGACTACTGTATTGTAGTTAGTAGTGTTGTTTTCGTCCCGGACGCGTTAATGACGAAAATAAAACGATTGATTGATGAAACTCAGTAGCCTACTACTTTCTTGAACAAACGCAATATCCAGCATGGGTACTGGATAAGCCTACGTCAACCATTTGCATATGATACTGCAACAGCAGATATAAACAGCCCATGCTTGGTTGACATTATCGAGCTTCAAGAAAGCGACGTGCAAAAAAGAAACTTCAATACAACAAATCTTCCAACGTTTTGGTGCCAACAAATTTAAAGTTATTCTCTTGTTACAAAAGTTGCCCTCGAAGTTCTCATGCCATTCGTAACCATTTATTTATGCGAGCTTGCGTTTTCTATTCCTGTGGATGTTGAAACAGAAAAACGAAACCAGCTTGCATACGGCAATGACATGAGAATTGCTGTTTCCGAGACAAAGCCTCGAATCTCACTATTGGTCTCAGAAATACAACAACAGAAGTCTTATTAATACAGTAATGTATTGCTACTTGTTGTGTTAGTCTCGAATGACCACAAAAACCTCAGTCATCGCTCACGTAGCAGTCCTTGCGTCGCCCAACGGCAGGTACGCGCACAGTGCTGCGTAATTACCATTGCGTGGCGTCTCAGGGCATAACATGTATTATGCGTTTACACTACATCTCCGCCCAAGCATCGAGGTACTGTAAAGACATCATACAGAAACAGGTGTATAACCACACATTGCAAATACAGTACAATAAACAGAATAAGTTTTCACACGGTTCATGGGAAGATAATAGGGTACGGTATTAAATAAGATCAGTTAAGGTTCTGTGAGCCAGTCTCATGTATACAAGTCAAACAATCATGAAACTTCGCGGAACGTTGTCAACTTTCCTATCGTAAGACAGTTTCAAGGAAATATGGTAAATTAAAACAATATGCACTAGTAAGACACAACTATAGTCCTACTCCTACATTATCTCCCTCCCAAAAAAACACAAGACGTAAGCAGTTAATATGACAAGCGTTCAGGTGGTTTTGAGATCCTGCCGGATCTCGTTCTTGTAGATTGGACGTCGCTGGTCTCTGTATTTGCTTCGTTGTTAACTAAGTGATTGTCAATGGAATGAGAGATTTCACATTTCACGCTAGGCCTACTACTTATATCAAATTCACCAGCCTGTGGTATTTTTACCAATGCTCTGCGGTTTCTGCGAACTGATGTTCCTTGATTGGTGTCTATGATGTATGACCGTTTGGCGTCATACTCGTTTCTCACGACTCCCTTCTGCGTGGCACTGCTGTCTCTAACAAACACCTCATCACCTGGATGGAGGGTGGGTAGCGGTCTCGCTCCATGGTGACGGTCAAAGTCTTTTTTTTGTTTGATTTGATCCTCAAGGTCAAGCTTGCGGACAAGTGCAAAATCTGGCCAATTTGGCAGCAAGTTGTCGGGAAAACATGGAAGTTTTGTCCGGAGCTTGCGGCCCATCATCAACTCTGATGGAGAAAATCCATTCCTCAATGGCGTCGAACGATAAGCCAACATTGCCAAGTACGGATCTTTGCATTTGTCGAGAAAGGTCTTCATGGTTCTGACGGCTCTTTCGGCTTCGCCATTTGATTGTGGATATCTAGGACTAGACGTAACATGATTTATGCTAAAATCTTCTACAAAGTTTGAAAAGTCTCGGCTTTTATACTGCGGGCCGTTGTCAGAAACTAGTATCTCGGGAATGCCATAACGAGAAAACATAGACTTCATGTGATTAATGATGGAAGGAGATGTTGTACTCGATAACAAGGATAATTCGATCCATCTCGAAAAATAGTCTATCAGTAAAAGATACTTCTTACCTTTGAACTCAAATAGATCACTCGCTATTTTTTGCCATGGTCTGCTCGGTCTTTCTACGGGCAGCATTGGTTCACACCGATTGCGGGAATGTTCCGCGCAACAAACACAACTCCTCACCATTTCCTCGACTTGTTTACTCATTCCTGGCCACCAAATTGCATCGCGAGCTCGTTGGCGACACTTGACGATTCCCATGTGGCCTTCGTGGATTTTCTCCAGGATATCCAATCGTAATGAAACGGGAATCACTAGTCTTGTTCCTCGAAGTAGCAATCCGTCGTGTACGGACAATTCGCTTCTAAAGGGATAAAACACTTTTAGTTTTGGGCCTAACTTACTTAAGGTCGGCCATTCATTTGTGCAATAATGCATAATCTCACAGCACACTGAGTCATCAGCCAGACGTTCTTTGATTTGTTGTAGACGACTCTCCGTGGCTGGCAGCGATTCAACAAGAGAACAGACGAAAGCGTGGACCTGCTGACAGTCATCTTCGTCTGTTTTGGAAGGTGGCTCTACCGGAGCTCTAGAGAGTGCGTCTGCAAGGATTAGGTCTTTTCCTGGAATGTGCAAAACAGAATAAAAAAAACGCATTAGGCGAATCCGAAACCGTTGCAGTCGTGGCGTCAATTCTGCTAACGACTTTGCTCCTAAGATTGCAACTAATGGCTTGTGATCGGTTTGGACAACAAACTTCAGTCCTATGACGTAATCAGAAAACCTCTCACATGCCCAAGTGACACCTAGGGCCTCCTTTTCGATTTGAGCATAGTTCTGTTCTGTGGTACTCAAAGAACGCGAAGCAAAGCATACAGGGTGCCAATCACCATTCTGTTGTTTCTGAAGCAAAACTGCCCCTAATCCAAATGAACTAGCATCTGCTGAAACAATTGTTTCTCTTGTTGGATCGTAAAAACACAATACTTTTGTGGAACAACATAACTGCTTCACTTTAACAAAGGACTTCTCTTGCTCCTCTTTCCAAGCCCACACAGAATTCTTGGTGAGTAATTCTCTCAGCGGCTTAGCTGCTTCTGAAATTTCTGAGGAAAACTTCCCTAATTGATTGACCATACCGAGGAATCTTCGAACTTCGCTTACGTTCTTTGGAGCACCCATATCGCGTATGGCTTTCACCTTGTCTGGATCGGCACAGATTCCTTCGCTGTCGATGACGTGACCTAGAAACTTTATCGACGTTTTACAAAACTCGCATTTTTCGTTTAATGTTAATCCACACTTTTGTATTCTACTCATTGTTTTGCGCAGCCTGTCGTCATGTTCGTTCTTGGTAGTTCCAAATACTAAAATATCGTCCATTTCACAAACCACTCCCTCAATACCTCCAACGATTTGGGACATTTGTCGTTGGAAATACTCTGGGGCACTTGATATCCCGAATGGCAAACGATTAAAGCAGAATCGTCCGAACGGTGTAATAAACGTTGTCAACAGTTTTGACTGCGTTGATAGTTTGATTTGCCAGAAACCCGATTTTGCATCTAATTTAGAAAAATATTTTGCACCTGCCAGTTGGCCTAAAACTTGATCTACATAGGGTAACGGGTGTTTTTCACGTTTCACACATTTGTTGAGTTGAGTGTAATCGACACATATGCGTAGTTTGCCGTTTTTCTTTGGGACGACGACCATCCCTGAACACCAATCCGTTGGTTCATTAACTTCCGACATGACACCATCTTTTACCATTTGATCAATTTCACCTTTAACTTTTGGAAGTAGAGGGATAGCGACTCTTCTCGCTACGGACACTTGGTAAGGTTCGGCATTGTCACAAATTTTTATGTTGTACTCCCCCTCGAGATATCCCAATTTTCCGAACAAGTGTTGGAATGCCTTTTTGTATTTATCTGACTCTAGGTCGAGATTATCCACAAATTTAACTACATTTAATTCCTCTATGGCGGGTTTTCCGAGCAAGGCTCTGCTACCTGAATATGTAACATAAATTTTTTGCCATGCCGCACGCTTTTTGTAGGATACGTAGTAGTCGAAGTATCCGACAATGTTCAATGTTTGTCCATCGGGTCCTTCTAACCTTTGGTCAGGTTTTACCAATTGAAGCTTTTGGAAATCTTTAATTAAGGTTTTTGGTATAACTGTAACATCCGCTCCTGTATCTACTTTAAAATCAATGACGTCGTTGTAAATTTTAATAGGCACGGTCCAATTACTCGTTGAAGACTCATTTATTTCACCTAAGTAAGACGTCTTTTCCTCTTCGTAACTAGTTACGACTTTGTCAGCTGATATCGACGAGACTTCCTGGTATTTATTGCTGCGGCATTGTCTTGCAAAGTGGCCTATCTTTGAACATTTAAAACAAGTAACGAATTCAGCTGGACATTTTTCGTTTTCGTAATGTTTATTTCTACCACATCGTTGGCAGCATTCTCGCTTCGGGAAGAACTTATTGCGACGCTTTCTTTCAACCCCGTCCACGTAGTCGAAATTTTTCTCCGCTCTACCTTGAAGTTCACCTTGTTGCTCTGCAATGCTTTCTGCGTGTCGTGCGGCGTCGATAGCTTTTTGTAAAGTTAACTCTGAGTTCATTTGCATGCGTTCCGACAGCGACTTATTTGTAATTCCTACGACGAGTCTGTCTCGCAGTAGCTGATCAGACATATCGCCATACTGACACTTTTCTATCATGCCATACAGAGAAGTAACGTAGTCATTAAGGCGCTCGCATGGCAGTTGATCTCGGCGGTTGAATACTGCTCTTTCGAAAATTACGTTATTGCGCAGTTTGAAATGGTTGTTGAAGCGTTCCTTGACTACGTCGTAGTTGATCGAATCGGCCTCTAATAACTTAAATGAAGAAAACACATCCTCGCCTTTGCTTCCTAGCAAATAGACTAGAGAGTTGACTTGCACTTTTTCAGGTTTCGACGCTAATTGGGATGCTTGCCTATATCGTTCGAATCTTTTAATCCACTGGCCCCACTCGTTATGTTGCCAGTTAAACGCATCTGGTAACATTATCTGATGCGACATTTTATCTCACTTCTGACACCATGTTGGGTTAGTCTCGAATGACCACAAAAACCTCAGTCATCGCTCACGTAGCAGTCCTTGCGTCGCCCAACGGCAGGTACGCGCACAGTGCTGCGTAATTACCATTGCGTGGCGTCTCAGGGCATAACATGTATTATGCCTTTACACTACACTACTAAATGTGGTAGATTCTTGTTTTTGTAATACGGCAAAAAATTTGGGGTTCAACGAAATCTTGCAGATTAGCGTAAGGGTTCGGCAGGTAAGTAAAGGTTGAGAACCACTGTATTACGCTCTCTGAGAAATCTCTTGAAGGCAGTGCTCCAAACCTTGGTAATCAATGAAAATTAAAAAAAACTTTATTGTCATTTCTTTCTTTCTCATTCGTCAACTTTTTCAACAAAGCATATCATCAACTGACTCTCAAACTTTCCTGATTGTGAAATTGGATGAACATCTTCTAAGCAACAGAGCCCAATATTTACTCAACTTTGTATGTATGAGACTACAGACGTCTAGGCAGGCTACAATTGACAGCAACAAGGTCCCGTGTTCTGTCATGCTAGACATTTACTTGATCCGGCCTCCTAAAGAAGTCAATCGTGTCCGATTGACGAAACGTTGAAATAAAAGCAGATCATCACCTAAAACACCTCATTGTAGCTTAGCTTAGTTCACACCAGAAGAGTGTTTCATGCTATTAAACTAAGTATCTGGTGAACTACTCTATTCATTTTTTTTATACAAACCTGCTGTTTTAATCTTTCCTCTTCATCCTAAGTGTAACAGAAGCTTGTAACAACATCAAAGCTTTGCTCTCACAATTTGTAAGTGTATTCTGTTTAATGATTTATCAATTCTAGAAGCGTAAGTGGCAGTTATAATAAATACATAACTGAAAATTATTTTATTGCACTGTTGAGCAAAAAGAACATCAAAGACAACCTAAAACTTATGGATTCATCAACGATGACAGAACAATACGAAATCCATGATGCAACAACACAACCAATAATTATGCCGTGTACAAAATTCCCATTCGATGAAGTGTTTTGTTCCATTTGCAATGATGTTGTTTCCACCGTGACGAAAAGTAAATATAAACAAGCTGCTATTTGTTGGTGTTGTTTATTTTTCTGTTTTGCCAGCCCATTGTGTTGTTGGCTGCCGTTTCTGTTTGATGACATGAAAGAAGTCAATCTTCATTGCCGACGCTGTAAAACAAAATTGGTAACATATCAACCCAAAACCACTTGCAAAAGTTGCAGCATAATTCTTTTGTTTTTTATTATTGGGCTCGTGTCATCTCTGGTAGGTTTATATTTATTTATAAAATATAGTGGAATGTGGATACTACTAAAAGAAAGATTCAAAACACAGCTTGCTGACATGTGAATAATAGAAATTTTATGTTTGCAGCCATTTTGAAACTAAACTTTTCAGCAACTTCACAACTGATTTGATCGTTAATAGAAATAGCATAGAAACTTGCGGGGCATTAAATTCTTGTGTAAAATTTTGTCTCGTCTGCAGACGTTGAATCAATATGAAAAACGGTTGATTTGCTGTTTGGGGCTTTGTGTATCTTTTGAAAACTATATTGTGATTGAAAATCTGCAGTTTATTTTTCAAGAAAACGAAACATCTCCTGACAGGTGTCAAACTCACAACAATGATTGATATGAACGACTCGGTTACATGTCTTGTAATACAAACAAACTTATTTTCACACCAGTCACTTCAATCATAAACATGATTAAACTAACATGTTTATGATTGAACTCACTCGTGTGAAAACAAATTCGTTTGCATTGTACTTTTCAATGTGCTTCTTGAGGTCAATCAAAGTGTTTGGTGATTACACATCAAAATACTGAAGTAAATATATTGAAAGTGTTCGGTATTTTGTATAGTACAGAATGACCTTGATTGAAACGTGGTTGCCCTTAAAGCTTCAAGTAGTTTAGCTTCAAACAACGTTTTACAGTAATTTAACGTTTAAGACAATTATGTATAGACTAACAGTAGCAGCTTATTTCTCTTATTGTATGATAGGCCAGCGATCCTTAATCTTAAGTTGAGGTCGAAAACGGAAGCGGCCTGGGCTGGCCTCGGAATGGTGCGTTTCGGTGAGTCCGATTCGGTGAGTCCGATTCGGTGAGTCTGATCCCTTAACGGGGGATTTTTTTAATTTTTTTTTTTAATTATCGGGTACCGTAGCCTAATTATCATTGCTGTTTTAAGGTTAGGGGTTTGGTGTTAGGGTTAAGGGTTAGAGGTTAGGAACTCACCGAATCGGACTCACCGAATAGTAGCAGACCCGGCTGGCCTGAGAGGATGGCTCCTCATACAATTTTGACCAATTTAACTTTTTGTTTTAATTACTTCTTATGCAATTTTAGGCCCGACAATGATTTTTTAATCAAGATGCACAACTTGTATTTGACCAATGGTCTACCATAAAATTAAACTTAGGTTGCTTTAAAAGTTTGAGCGGCGGGTTTTAATATAAAATCAAAGTTTTTTTTTGAAATATATTTTCTTTCACGGCTACAGAAGAATTTCAATAGCAATTTGTTTGTTCAAGGTTTGTGCAGTACAGTATTGTGTAAGCTTAAAGCACAATTTCAAAAACTCATCAGAGGTGCTCACTTCTTACATAGCCTATAGCTTACACAAGGCACATTTCACTTCATACCTGAAAACCGCATACCTTGCTACAAAAATTTTTTCACGGCCGAGTGAAACACTCTTTAAATATTGTACTTTAATTTTTTTCCCACTCGCCACATAAAGAATGAATAAATAAGCTTCGGTTATGAAGAAAATGATATAGATATCAAACCCACAACAATGCTTGATATGAACTACTCGGTTGCATGAAAATGATCTTAAGCTTAATTGAAGGTGATCTAGCTGCTAGCTGATAGAAATCGATTTTTAGCTATTCATGATTGAACTGACTCGTGCGACAATAAATACGTTTGTATCATAAGCTTTGGTGTAAATATTTTTCATCCTGTTGATTTTTTTTCCTTTTATTATATGATTGTATCATTTTAAGTATATAATATAATCATCTCAATTTTTCTTGGATTCAAGAATCGAGTTGTATTTTTCTCGTTTAAATCGAAAATCTAATCTCAACGATCATGGTCAACTAATTCTTCTGGTTTATTACGTTATTGCAAAGATAAAAGCCTAGATTTGGCTTTTATTGTGTCTATTTGGTCAGTTGTTTTTCACCATTCAGATTTGTGCCAACGATTTTAGACCTTTCATGATAAAACTTCATTAAGACTTCTTGTTATCTGTATACTGCCGCATTTTTGTAATCGCCAAACGTTAAGATTTATACCATTTTTAATTATCAATTTACTGTGCCTTGATTATTGTGAATTGTAATCAGTAGCTTTGACAGATGGTCATTTATTTTTGTTTGCATGTGAAACAAAACGTACATACATGAAACGTAGGCGTAGGAGGAAGTCGTCGAGTCTGCACTCTCGCATTCAAACAGATATACGAAAGCAAATATTTTGTTTTTAAATAGTAAATTGACACAATAAAGAAGAAAAAGAAAGGAAGAACAGTCCAGGGGATACTTTTAGACGCGCAATGATTTTAAGTGCCCATAATCTTTCCAAGTGTCTTTCATGCAGAAAAATATGCCAAAATTTCATGAACACGAAGGTTAAAAATGATTTATATAATCTGTCACTGCTACTAGATTATACGTCTGTTCCTATACAAGACCCGCTTCAGCTTATAAATGATTCAAATGTTATTTTTAGGGCTGGTGGACATTTGAGAAAAACAAATTGCCGAGCCAAAAATATTTATAGCTGTATGTACTTTGTACAATTTACTTTCATAGCCTGGTCCCATGTACAGCGTATTAACCCCTTGCATTGCCGAGTGGTGAGAACCCTCAAACGACACTTGAAAGGGCGCCGGTTCGACACCGCACAAAAGCATGTGGCTCTGTCATTGGCAAAAAACTTAAAGGCATGCCTGAAGGTAGAAACAGAAACTAGAGCATGCGGCTGTGTCTCTGGCAGGACACTTAAAGGTATGCCTGAAGGTGGACATGACGATTGGCTTTCTTGCATTCCCGTCCACTTAATCTAAATCTTCAACCACCGGGTGTAAGCCTGGATACGACAAAAATCTATCTCAAATGTTCGCCTCTGTATCTCAATCGGTTGCCTGGTAGCTCAGTAAGTTACCTGACTCTACGAACAAAGAAATTGCAAGATCAAGTGGCGCTGGTTCGACTCTTGGGGTGTGCGCATGAGTGGCGCTTTTCAAGCACTGCTCTCAATTCAGCGACACAAAGTAGATGAAATAATTCATAGACAAAATTAACGCACTTCAACAATCGGACACTTCACTATATAAAACCATTCAAAGTTTATTTTTCAACAAAATAGGTTTTATCGCAAAATTATAGATCAGTAGCCATTGCTAAAATGCAACGAAATCGTTACAAACTGGAGGTGTTTGAAGAAAATCGGGCAAAGGACTTTTTTCATTTAGGAAGTTGAATTAAAAAAAAAAATCAAAACAAAGAAATTATGTTACAAAATTGTAGCAACAATTTTGGAATACACCGTATTTTGCTGGATATACCTCAAAACGAAACAATATTTCATATATCTTGCTTGACCATTGACCAATCACTTCATAATATGCAAGCTCGCTTAGTTTGCACTTTATGACGCTTTCTGCGTTGTAACATTCTCTTGCATTTCAGATATTTTTCATGCCCATATAAGGAAACCACATTGCTACGATTTCGATTAAATGAATTACAAAAGATTTTTCCGTCTCAGGAAAAGACGAAAATAGTTTGGATATCCTGCTCAATGGATACAGTTGACCTCCAAACCAACATGGATAAAGATTTTAATAATGCAATAGCTTAACTCATAAAAGTACCGTTATCCCGTTTATCTCTAAAGCTAGTAAAGTATGCACGTCGCAAAACAGCCAATCTTCACTCCATTATTTTAAACTGGTTGCCTTCAGCTGACAACTAAAAGACGAAAAACGATTAAAGCTTTGATGTGACAGAAAAACCATATAATGATGTCACAAATAAATATTTGGTTTGTAACAATGCTTTAAAATAAAGTTTATTAGTGACGTATTGTTGGAATGTCACTGCTATTTCTTGTCTTGCATCCGAAATGTCAAAACAGAAAAGTTTGAAGTGCATGAATTACGCAATTTAAGTGACCCGGACCCCCTCCCACCCTCCTGGTGGTTTGATATTTCAAAAATCAAAAAATTTTCAAACCTTTCAAAAAAAAACAAAGTAACTTCAAATTCAAAGAAAATGAAAGGGTGTACCAAGATCGAAACACTGGCCTTTGTCCGTAGTTACTTTTCGTAATGTCTTTTTAGACATTCTTTTTGAGTCAATAATACTTTTAACCGTATCTGTCACTGACGTAGACCTTATGGTCTCGCCCTCTGCTAATTCAGCAATTTCACATAGAAGCAGTGACGCTAGAAACCTGAGGTTTCTTGACTTTTAGTTTTTTTTTCTTGCCCCAACTTTTAATCCCGATTATGTTGGTATCGGATAATTGTGAAGTTCAAAATAAACCCTTTGTCACAGCCAGTTATAAAATGCAAGAAATTTCCTGATATTCAATAGCTTGATTGACAGTTTACTATTAGCGAGCGGTTTCATTTTGTGTCTGTCAGTCATAACACGACGGCGCTAAAATTCCATTCTCTACCCAGGCAGCAAAATCCGTCATTTTTACATTGATTCAACGTCAATTTTTCTGTCTGGGTAGGGAGTTGGTCTTTGACGCGATTGAGTCATTCTTTGCTGGCAGACATCAATTAGGAAGGTAATTTATTATTTGCGCAAATTGCTTTGTAGTGCAAAAAGTGCATGGAATACTGTTTGCACAGAAACGGAAAAACAAAATTGATGAAATTGTGTGTTCTATGCAAGAGGACTTTCAAAATAAAATGTGAACTGGGAAATTTGACCAAGAAATGGCGAAAATAGGTCAAAAACCGAGTCTTTATCACCTTTTCTACCTAAAATACACAATCACGAATATATTTGCGAAATAAATTGATTGAAGTGATAGATAAGGCTTTTGACCAACGGCATACTTTTTCCCGTTGTTATTTGATATAAACCGACGGAGTACTTAGCAATAAGAGAGACGTAGACCTGATGGTCTCGGCCAGTAACTCTTGACGCCAAAAGGAAGCAGTGACAGATACGGTTAAAGAAATAAAAAAGAGTCAAAAGGCATGTAAATGTCACTCTGTGTGGAGCTACATGTACTTGAGAGGTTAACTGTTATTTTTTTATTCACTTGTTAACTTCAAATTGTTTGGGAGAGGTACTTGTCTCTCTCATGTTCCTTAGACGCTGCGCTGCTAACTCTTATTGTATGAAAAGAGTCAATGCAGAATCTATTTAAGAGCTAAAAAGACAAATTTGTGTTTTGTACGCTTTTCAAGTTAAGATAGCCTACTTAGATTAAACGCCTACAACTTCATTACCAGCGGAGCATTTTGCAGAAGTCTAAGTGACAAAAAAGGTAAGTGGCCAAAGTTGAAATATTTTTCGAATTTTTATTAGTAAACTGATAACTTTTTTCAAACTTATAAGCAATCTTACAAGATCGATGAATTCTTAAGCATTGCTGTTTTCATTCTCAAATTTTGTCGCCGTTGATGATGATGATGGCGTATGAGCGATCTTTCCAGGCTAGATTGGAGGGCAGGAAATCTTCAGCCACTCAGCAGTCTCGTCATCCAGGACCCTCAGACCATGCGCACCGTGTGGAGGCCGGTGGGTTAGGCAGTGGTGGATGACATGGTCTGCGGTCTGTTCCGTGGCACCACACTCGCATTCTGATAAAGGAGCCAGGCCCCACTTGCGCATGTCCGAACGAAAGCGCTTTGATGTTGCATTGAGGAGATGGTCGGGGTCCAGAGCGCGGCAAGCGAGAGAAATCGTGGCTCCTTTACGGCGTAGCTTAGCGGGTTGGATGCCTGTTAGGATGGGTAGACAGTCCGTTGGAGTGGGACGCAGGCATCCAGTCACAGTGCGCAGTGCGTCGTTGATGGCGGTATCAATCTGGTGGGTGTGAGAACTACGACACCACACCGGCGCGCAGTACTCAGCGGTGGAATGAACAAGGGCTAAGGTAGCTGTAAGAAGAGTTTTAGCACCAGCTCCCCAGCCGAAACCCGCCAATCGCCTCAAAAGTGCGACGCGTGTAGATAGTTTTTTGCGCAGTGACTTCAAGTGCCGGCGGTACGTGAGTGACCTGTCCAGGGTTATGCCGAGGTATGTAGGTTCGGCACAGAAGGGCAGGCGTTCCCCATCAATGTTGATGTTTATCTCACGCTGTGCCTACCGGTTGTCAAGGTGGAAGGCCGCCGACACTGTCTTTGACTTGCTGAGCTGTAGCTTCCATTTCTGGAGGTATGCTGATAGTGTTTGCATGTCTTGGCTGAGGTTTCTCTCCACTGACTACCAGTTTCCTGCTGAGTGCAAGAGTGCCAGGTCGTCTGCGTAAGCATATTTCCTGGAGATGGTGAGGGGCAAGTCGTAGGTGTATATGTTGAACAGGAGAAGAGCCAAGACTGAGCCCTGTGGGACGCCATTTTTAAGTCGGCGTGGTCTGCTTCGACGACCGCTACCGGTTGTGATGGTAAAACTGCGGTTTTGCACAAGTTCCATCATCATATGGACCATATGTCTGTCAGGGAGCAGACGGAGTAACTTGCAGGGAAGGCCGCTATGCCATACGATATCATAGGCAGCCGTGAGATCAAGAAACAAGGCGCCAGCCTTCTTCTTAGCCGAGAAGCTGTCCTCAATGTCTTGGGTCATAAGTGTGACCTGATCTATGGTTGATCGTCCATGTCGGAAACCAGCTTGTTCACGGGGAGCTGCGAAACAATTATTGGTTCGGGCGTAGATGAGTCTCTCGAGGATCTTGAAGGGGATGCAGAGCAGAGAGATTGGATGGTAGTTTTTCGGGTCCCCTGGGGGCTTCTTCGGCTTAGGAACTGCAACCACAAGGGCTCTTCTCCAGACTCTGGGAATTCTCAGGTGGCGCAAACAGCAGGAAAGGAAGTCTTTTAACCAGGACTTTCAGGCGGAAGCAGCATGGAGTATCAACTCCGGGCATAGGTGGTCAGGGCCCGGGGCTTTACCTAGCTTTATGTGCTGGAGAGAGGCGGAAAATTCTTCCGGAGAGAACTCACCCGAGATGTTGTCCCCGTCTGGGTTTGTTACCCTCCAGAGGTCCGTCATTTCTTGTAAGACGGATCTATCTGATTCAGGGTCTCTCGATTTGTATTTCCCGTTCTCCACAAGTTGTGAGGCGATGGAATTTGCTGAAACGAGACCTTGTTGACGAGAGGCACGTGATCTGCCAGTTAGGTTGTTCAGTGCACTCCATGCTATGCGGCTGGAGTGCGTGAAGTCGATTGATTCAACGGCTTCTGTCCAGCGCTGCTTCCTCTTTGAGTCCAGCCTTGCCAGCAGAGCTGTGGCTGAGCTGTTGGTGTCATTGCCCTGAGGGGCGTGGAGGAAGTCGGAGTAGAGGCTTTCGCACTCCTTATCCCAGCATGATGTAGGTCTTTCGTCGGCCGCGGGGGATGGATTGTTTTGCCGCTGATGTTATTGCATCACAAAAGTCCTGGTAGGCTTCTTCCACGTTGTTGGTGTGAGGGGATGGGAGATACTGTGTGGCTTCATTGGTGAGGAGGCTATATTAATCCCAGTTAGCCATTCTGAAGTTCCATCGCTTAACGGGCTTGCTCGGGACAGGCATTATGAAGGCTGGAGCCGTGATAATCGAGGGTCGATGTTGGGACCTGGGGAACTTCTCTAGCACACGACTGTCCGGTTGGCAATTATCGGGGTCATCACTTGCGAAAGCCAGATAGGGGTTTGTACCAGTGTTCCAGCGTCCGGAGAAGAAGCTCGCTGCACCCTTGGGATTGTTCAGTAGGGTGAGGTTGTTATTGGCTGACCATGAGACCAGGCTTTCTCCGTTGGTGTTGGTGGTGTTGTAGCTCCAGTCAACGTGGTGGCAATTAAAATCGCCAGCATAGAGGCTGGCTTGTGGGAACACTGGGATGGCTGTTGGTGTTAAGCGTGAGGGTGTTGGCTTATAGACATTGATGATGTGATAACCTGATATGTCTATGCATAGCCACTCTACCTCCGATTGGGCACTGGACTGGTCTATTGGCGTCCAGCTCAGTTGCTCATGGACAAACGTGGCGAGGCCGTGTTTCCTGCTGATGGTTGTGCCTGCGAGTGTGAAGTCAGGTAATACCAACTTATCCACAGATGTGCAGTGGCGAGTGTAAAGTCAGGTAATACCAACTTATCCACAGATGTGCAGTGGGTCTCCTGGAGGAGAATAACAAGGGCCTGATGTTTTGTGGCCAGATACTCGATGATGCTGAGCTTGCTGGTCGTAATGCCCTCGGTGTTCAGCTGCAGTACGGTGGGTCGTCGGAACTTTTCGACAGAGGAGCTGCCGCGCCCTGAGAAGGGCGTTTTCCTATTCACCCTGCGCTGAACCTGAGCCTGGTTTGCTCGAGTGTGACAAGCTTCGCTTGGCATATCTTTTTTTCTTGAAGATATGGTACCATTGAAAGTTTCTTAAGCGGGGCCATCGTTTCTCACCGTTGTTAGTTTCTGGTTTTCCCCGTTACGCTCAACCGGGTATATTTACTCGAAAGTTGAAGGGTCAAGAAATTTACGAGTTTGAAATGAGGAACCAGCAAGTTTCGATACGTTCTTTTCGCAGGTTTTCATCAAGACAAGATGTTGAGAAAAATTAGAAAAGCAGGTTGTATTTCTAATTTATTTTTTCAAGCTAGGTTAGTTAAACATTTTTTTTAGATTGGTTGCGATTTTGGTTTGATTTTTACACTGATAGATTAAAGCACAAAACTAGCTACAATGTAAGAACGCCGTTTGATCAGTTTAACATTCATGTCTATTACTTACTTTTGGTTAAATTTTATATGCATAAGAAATCCACAGAATTGATCATTTTCTAATCAAAAATAAAGAGCCTTAAATGTAGATGCTAAACTCATGTTCAGCAAACGTTTCGAAAACTATACTGTCTTCATCTTCAGTGCTATAAATGTGAGCGCAGTTATCTTACTGAAGATGAAGTCAAGATATCAATCAATCAATCAATCAATCAATCGTTTATTTATCAAAAAACAAAACACAAAAGTGACATAAAACAATAATACATACAATGTTGAGGTTTTGTTATTGATAGGGAGACAACGAAACGACCATACGGTCAACTAGTCAGTTGCCACCCTGGAAAGAATAATTTGAGTTATGAAACTAATCAACAATTTAACCAAATTAGTTACAATCAAAAAAGAAAACACAAACAAGACTAATACTTCGACTAGTAGCTTACAATTAATTGTCAGCTTCATAAAATTGTGTGCGAGATTTTCCAACAAATAGTAATCATGAAAATCAGTGGACACTGGACACCATGACAATAGACATTGTTGAATGTAAGAGCTTAGGCCAAATGAAGACCCACTTATCAAGTATCATAACTTTGCAAAGCTGATGCTTTGCTATGTTTTTTGAAATCATAAAAAGATAACTTTTTGAGATTGCTTGGAACCTCTGACCACACCACTGGTCCAAATACTTGTATGGATTTTTTGCCAAATTCTGTATTAGTGCGTTTAACAAAATAATTATTGTTTGCTTGATATCTAGTGTTATGGTTGTGGATGAGTGAAGAACTTGTGAACAATGCACAGTAGGCAGAAGGGTACAAGTTCATGCAGACTCTGAACATGTGTTTTTTTACTTCCAGTGTACATATGTCTTCCAGCTTTAAGATATTCATTTTAAAAAATAATGGACTGGTATGGGCTCTATAATCGCTTTTTGTGATTATTCTTATTATTCTTTTTTGCATTTTTCTGAGAGGGTCTAGAACTTTGTTGCAAGCTTTACCCCAGCTAGTAATGCAATATTGAAGGTGGGAGTAAATTAAAGTATAATAAACGGTTGTCAATGTGTCTGAATTCACATAATCTCTCAGTTTTAATAGTGCCCAAGAACCCTTTGCAACTTTCCCACAGACTTGTTCTATGTGGTGTTTCCACGTTAACTTATTATCAATATAGACACCAAGGTACTTGATTTGATCTTTTTGCTGAATTGGTTTACTCCCAATCTTAATGTTAACATTTCTTATTTGTTTTTTGTTTGTAATAAGCATGTATTCTGTTTTTGTAAAATTTATTGATAACCTGTTAAGTTTCATCCAAGTGAGAACCTTTTCGAGTTCTGTGTTCACATTTTGTTGTAAGTCATTCTCACATTTGTCTGCCATCATTAGATTTGTGTCGTCAGCAAATAATTTAACAGTCATTTTTGTTGAATTTGGCAGATCATTTACATACAACAAAAAGAGGAGAGGTCCTAATGTTGAACCCTGGGGAACTCCACAGGTAACTTTTCTAGAAGTGGACGGAACACCATTAACAACTGTGTATTGTTGACGGTTGCTGATGTAACTTTTTAACAACTGTCGGGAATGGCCTCGAAATCCATATTTTTCTATTTTTTTAATGAGAATAGTATGGTCGACTGTATCAAAAGCCTTAGCAAGATCAAGAAATACCGAACAGGTGGTTTTTTTGTTATCAAGATTTGCTAAAATGTCATCACAAATGTTTGAAACAGCAAGTGAAGTGGAATACTCTGGCCTAAAACCAAATTGGTGAGGTGTAATAAGGTCTTTTTTTGCTAGATATTTGTGCATTTGGTCAAACAGGCATTTTTCAAATACTTTTGTAAAAGGTGACAGGATTGATATTGGTCGGTAGTTGCTGCAGCTTTTTTTAGATCCATTTTTATGTATAGGAGTCACTTGAGCAATTTTTAGGATAGTTTTCGAAACGTTTGTTTGTAGAACATAAGTTTAGCATCTACATTTTGGGCTTTGTTTTTTTGATTAAATTAATCAGTTTCATTGCAAAGAAAGGTAAATGTTGCTACCAAGGAAAGTTAAAGTTGATAAATTTAATTTGCTAATAAAATAAACAAACAAAAAAAAAACTTTTCATTTTTTTTTGAAGTCATTACTACCCCATAAGAGCTTTAGAACAATTTTCCCGCCCAAAATAATAATTCGGGAAGGAAAGGGTTAAAGCAAAAACGCAGAAAAATGCATGAGCATGACACTGGTTTTCAGATATTAGTTAATCGAATTATTGTTTGATTGATCGTGGAAATCTTTCTCTTTGGATTGAGAGAGTCTTTCAGGAAGCTCAATTTTTCAGTACCGCATACTTGTAGAAGCTTTTAACCATTGACACAGACCGGTCACCGAGGTTGACAGAGTGAAGTTTCCACTTGTTGCTTACGAGTTATTCCACCAACTAGTTGCCGACAAATAAAGAGATGTTCTTAAAGTTGGTTGCTTCGCATACCCCGAGTGGTAAACTTTTTTTAATTTAGCAGTTTTTTCATATACAGTACAAAATCGTGAGCTCAATCGATTGCGCTAACCCGGGGTGGGGGAACTTATAAACTTAAAATGAACTTTGGGGCTGTTGAAAAGTTCAAAGCTGTACAAGGTACTTGCAAGAAACTTTGAGTACCCTGCTAAGTCAGGGCCGTTGACAGGATTTCTCGGGCCCGGTACCCATTTATTTTCGGGCCCCTTTCAGCGACAATGTTATGAATATAAAGGCTGTATACAAACCTTTATTGATGTGTTGTCAAAATGAGGATGACACATGCCGTTCAAAATAGAAAATTAAGAAGAATATCATTTATATATAGCTTATATTCTCAACGATTTTTTTGTATCCACGAATTTTCCCAACTGCGCAATTACGCATTAGGGATTTCTCCGTAAATCGCGAAATCCTTGCTCTCAATCAAGATCCTCGTCGGTATGTTTAAACTTGTTGGAGTTTTTGGCTGAAATTAATTGTTTGTAAAGTAGACACAAGTAGCTAGAAGTGATTACCACCAAAAAATATATATATTCAGAGTTAAAGAGTTAGTAAAAAAAAATATTTCGTGTTTTCAAGAAAAAAATTGTGGTTAGAGAAATCACTATACCCGGAAGGGGGCCCGGTACTTTACCATCTGACGGCTAAAGTGGCTGTTTTAACCTCTGATGGTAATTCCTTTAAATCTGATTATATTAGTATCTTGATAATGTTTGAAGTCGCTGGGAATCTTTTAAATCCGAGTCCCCTAAATATTCCGGGCCCGGGTCCAAAAGTACCACCTAGACCCTCCTGTCAACGCCCATGGCTAAAGTTGTACTGAGGACACATTGCGACAAAATCAATCACAGCTGTTTGATATCTACACAAACACAATGATATTGAGTTTTCAAAGTGTTCCAAAACGAAAAGAAGTTTTGTTCATTAAGAAGTAAAGTTTCGTTTTGATAAATCATCAGCATTATAGTTATTAAAATGGACTTGCACAAGGCATAGAACAACCAAACCATAATAGACAGCAAAAAGAAAGGACCACCTGTGTACTTAGGTCCTGTGAGGGAATCAAAGGTGGAATCGGAAACATTAGATAGCCAAAAACTCTTACGTCAAAACAACGTCATTTAACGTGACTTATTTCAGCTTTAAGAACAGCAGCTTTCTTTTGAATTTCTTTTGACATTTTAATAGCTTTTGTGTTAATAATTAACCTTTGTAAGCTTATACTACGCTCTTCTAACCAACGGAGCCCAATATTTACTCAACTTTGTATGTATGAGATCACAGACGTCTAGGCAGGCTGCAATTGACAGCAACAAGGTCCCGTGTTCTGCCAGGCAGGGCCTCGGAGAGAAATCACAACTGGTCGGGAAACAATACGAAAAATGGGCCCTAAAAAACAATTTCCAGCAAAAATACAAGCAACGAATTCGTATCATGCGTTGCATCATATCTCTTAAGCTGAACTTGGCC
Organism: Aplidium turbinatum; assembly: GCF_918807975.1. Lineage (NCBI taxonomy): Eukaryota > Metazoa > Chordata > Ascidiacea > Aplousobranchia > Polyclinidae > Aplidium > Aplidium turbinatum. The sequence goes on from NC_137472.1 coordinate 57,170,359, forward strand.
TACTAAGCTGAACTCAGCGTGAAATTAAATTTCATTGAAGTTTAGATTTTAACAGTGTATCGCTACGAAAAAAACTTCTTTCAATATGGAAATCAACTAAAATCCCTCGACTACACTTGCAGCAAAATTTTCATTGTTGCTCACTATTTTGTCTCGAAAAACTTGCAGTGGAGACGGATGGTTTGCACATCTCAAATGCGGTGCCTTTGACGCTTCAACCATTGTTTAAAAATATCGTCACGTGCGCGTAGGCTACTGCTCCATATCCGCCACTGAGGTTGATAGATGGGCATTGGGCAATCCTTGACCAGGTGATCTACGCCCTGAATGCTGGATTCGTAATGTGAGCATCCTGGGCTTCTGAATGTGCCCCGTCTATGTAGTGTTTGAGCAGTGCGGGTGTGTTTGCTGATGATCCTGTTAGCTGTTATCTATTCTTGTCTAAGTTTTGTGGTGTAGAATTCTGGAAGAGCCGCGGCTTGGTTTGTGATAACGTCTCCTCCTCTTGACAAGTCTGCGTGCCAAGCCAGTATTAGTTCTAATCATGGTGCGAATTGAAATTGTTGTAGCCTAGCTGGTAATTTTAATATAGATGGAGAAAAACATTGCGAGCACACAATAAGCTACAGGCAATGAAAACAGTTCAAAACATTAAATTCACTCCAAATCTTCACTAACACAAAGTTACGGATCACAGCATCAAATGCAACGTCACGTTCTGATTAGATGCACAACACGTAGGCCTTCGGCTGTTCAATCGGTTTTGAGTCAGGGTGGAACGTAAGCATTAAGCAATTCTTTGCAACTTTCAATGTGCTAAAACCACGTTTTGTGTAGCCTACGTTTAAAATAAATTTTGTTTGTATAGTTGAGCAGATGAAGCTGGTTTATAGGAGCATTTCGTCCCCGGAAAAACTTTTCTTTAATTTTCTCTTCAGTTTCTAAAATAAATTTAGCTTGCGACTAGCCTATTCCCAGCTTCTTCTAACTTTGTTTACATTGTCCTTTTATTTCAAACCCTTTGTGGTCGTCTTCAAATTTCCCTATGTGCGTTTGTTAATCGTTTTCGAAATAACTAGCAAATAACTCGATTATTGCATATTTGAAGTATATACAAAAGTACATGTGGTAATGATTGTGAGCAAATTATATGAGCCAGGTTCGGAGACTTGTGTAATTTATTGATCAAGTTTTCACCACAATAAAGACGGCTTCTTCAGTTTCTTATTCAAATAGAATTCAAATAAATCGATTATTGCATATTTGAAATACAAAAGTACATAATGATTGTAAGCAAATTATATGAGCCAGGTTCGGAGACATGTGTAATTTATTGATCAAGTTTTTACCACAATAAAAACGGCTTCTTCAGTTACTTATTCAAATAGAATTTATTGGTTTCAAAGTTACTTATTTGCATTTTTTTTCTGTGTGATATTTTTTGAAGCATTTTTTCTGGATGTAACCCAGGTTGTCTTGAACATGTCTCGCAGTGGTAGACGGTCTGAATTCGTTTCGTCTTCCTATCACTGCACACTGCACAATCCTTTGCTCTTCCATTGGGAATTTTCGCAATAAAATGCCGCCCAGACAATCGTTCAGTTTCCTGCTTGTCACAATGCTTTCCCTGTCTTCTTGAATTTTTGTTGCGGACACTTCCTACCAGCTGTGTAACAACGTTTTTGCGGAATGTCTTGTGTCTTACACCATTCAAACCTTGCTGTTCCCTGTTGATGTTGTACAATAAAAAGCCATTTACAATACCCACTTCAAGTAACCAAAAAAACATCTTGCGCCACCACTTACCTGATTTTTTCAGAAACGCATAACTGCCACAGTAGTGATCGGCTCTGTCCACTCCACCCATATATTTTGTGTACTGTGATATTACCACCGGTTTTGAAATTGTTGTTGAATTTTCATTGCCCAAGATTCGTTGCACATTTTCACATTCTGTATTATATACGGATGATAACATTGTTACCACCCGTTTGTCCTTCCATTGTAGAGCCATTACGTTGTGCTTTTTCGGAGTGCTATAAGCCTATAACTTCATGCAGTTTTGGTTTGCTTTTCTTTTTGGCAAAATCAATAGGCATACCTTTTCTGTTTGCCATGACAGTTCTAGTGAGATAAAAAGACATTTTCCTCAGCTTTTCACATAAAATCGGACTTGTGTAGAAGCGGTCTGTAAATATGTGGTATCCTGAACCACTCGCAGAAGATAGCATGTTGCACAATTCCAACACAATTCTACTTGTGAAAGGCAAGTCAGGCCTAACCAAACCATCTGTTGTGTATTTGCCACAATAAGGAACAAATGCCACAATATAAGCCGAAGCGCTGTCACACATGGTGTATACCCTGAGTCCCCATTTTGTAGGCTTGTTGGAGTTGTAGCATTTCCATAGGACTCGCCCCTTGAATCCAATTGTGCTTTCATCTACAGAAATGTGTCCATCTGGCACAAAGTATTGACGGCATTTGAGGTTTATTTGGTTGACCCATGGCCACCTAAAGATACGGCCTGACTTGTCACATTTTGCAGAAATTTCCAGGTTTTTCTAACTTTGGGCGAACGTTTAAATAAATTTTTCTAAAAATTATATTTTTACGCTTTCTTTACTCTTGTCCCCAGATGACACAAAGGGTTTTAACATCCTCACATGCTGAAAAACAAAGAGAATTTGATTTCGAAGATGTTAGTCAGACTGTTAATTTTTCAATAACAGTCTGATTTAGCGTTTATCAACTTACTTTTTCTCATTTGCTACTGCTTCCTCAAGCCAACAAAAATCTTTTATATCATAAGGAAACCGCAAAAAGTAAAAACATCTCAAAAAATGTCAGTCAAGCACTAGCAGTAGCTGTAATCAAAATCTGCAAAACGTGACAAATGAGGCCGCATCTCCAGATGGCCATGGTTGAGCAGATTTTGAACCTTGTCCTCGCGAAATCCTTGGCCAACTGGTTGTTGTATGTGCAGCACCCAATAAATTTAGAAAAAGTGTTGACGGGAAAATACATCTACAAAAAACGGCATTCTGTCTATCCATTTTTTTGAAAAATACTATTTCATCTCACATCTATCATTCAAACCCATATTTATCACAACTCCTAAAAATGCTTTCATTTCCTCCAACGTTGTGTTTTTCCAAGATTTCCAAATAGAACGTTCGCTCAGTGGTGAAGCAGATTAAATTTTTTCCTCTGCATACCTGTTTGTTTCCTGAACAAATTCATTGATAATGTCATCAGAAAAAAACAATGGAAAAAACTAACCTCGTCTTCATACTGCCCACTGGTAGGAAGCCTGATGCCGGGATTGCTGACATTGAACGGAAACTTTAGAAAGTTACTGTCAGTCGATGCATAAGGTTCCCAAACACCGTTAGTAGTGCTGGAAACATTGACATCAGCAGCACTTGCAGAACTGTCAGTTACATTACTAACGTCCATATCGTCTTCATCAGAACTTTCATCTAAATCTCCTACTGAACCAGCTTCAAACTCCATCTCTTCCTCTTCACTGGAAGCTGTTTCATCAGTACTTGAAGAAAATAAGTCCAATACATCATCCTCTGTCGAAATGTGTCTAGCCATATTCATACGTCAATTGCAAATAATATAAAAAGTCTGAAATAAAACAAAAACAAACATAATTCAATGAGTAGCCTATATTCAAAGTTGTGCTAAAGCTACCGTGTTCTGCCTGAACAAGTAGCCACAATACGTTTGCGAAAGCTTTGCAGTAGCCTACGATATGTCACTGCCAACTAAGCCACACGTGGTTTCCACTTTATTCAGTTTCGCAGCCTAACAATGCCTAGTTATCACGTGGCATTACGCAACGTGAAATTCTGCACAGTTCACTTTCAATACAACTCGGTTTTCTGAGAATTAGATTTGCTTGGCTGACCAACCACAACTACTTTTATTTTGCATGCTTTGATTCTCTAAGAGAAGTAACAGCAACATATTTTCATAGCAACTATGCTTGTTTACCGAAAGTTTACGTTTGGCAAGAAACGGTCGCCTTACGAGTGTGCAAAGTGGAATTTTAGGAAAAGGCGAGCTATACTCGCCTTACGACTAAATCGGCAATTTTCCGAAGGCGAGCCAGACTCGCCTGTTGACCGCAAAGCGTAGGATTGTCCATTGAACAGTCCTTTAGCTGTATAAATAAGTTAGTGGAGTGAATCTCGTTTAGGACTGTAATCCACATAAGATTCTGTAAGGACCTGTGATGAATATCTACTGCTTTCGACCTTGTGCAAAATGTAATTCTCACATAATATTTGCGTTTCTTGAAAAAGGATCACTTGTTGTGCACCGGGATAATTTTGATGGATCATTTTTTTACTCAAATAACCTACCACCCGCAGCTTAAGTGAGGCTGTTAAAATGGCCATTGATTGCTTTCAATCTTGTTCAGTATACCTGCAGTTCACCTCTGTAATGGAATCTCACTAGCAGGAGTTCACCCTAGGTCGTAAACATATTGTTGGAATTTGCCAATTTTAAATTACGTAACTGTTTGCTTTTTCCTTTTTCTGAAAGTGGTTTATATACCTCTGCACAAAACAATTTTAACTCAGACTCATAAGATAACTTTTCAAATTCAAAATTTAAATTCAATTCGAACTCACGAATAAAAGAACTTGAGACTCATTGTGTTACCTTTGTACCATCGAAGCTTTGTTACGCAAGCAGCGGTTCTGCTGTCATGAGGGGTAAATAAACAACATAAATCAATAAATTCAATTCGAACCCCTGCAATTCTATTTGAATAAGTTTGCTTTTTAGGCACTAATGATGCTCTAGGGTAGTAGAGCGAAATGTATATGCCATAAATAAGGCTCTGCTGATTCTCTATGCATTTTTAATAATAATAAAAAAAAGATGCTGACACAAGCTTACATTCAATCACTTATTTCAAAATTGGTATATCATCAGGAAAACACTATAGGCTACACTCTGTACCCTACCCAACTAGATTTAAGCAATGCCATTTATAAGCAGAAAATAGGCAGGAAGAGTTTACTTCTTTTAATCTTGTTTGTTTTCACCTTTCCAGACATGTTGGATCAATATGCCTGGACATGGCAGTTTAAGGTTCAGTTGGTCGAGCAAAAATAGTAAGGTAAACGCTCAGCCAAAGCAGCACCACAGTTAGAAACTGTTCAGTGATACAGAAATCAGTAGGCTTAGGCTAAATAGCATTATATTTTATGTATTGAAGCAGTTGAACATAGCCAACCTTAATGCGACAACAATTTGTTCTTGATCAAAAACAAATGAAGTAGGCTACATAGTGTTATGACTTGAAAAAAAAATTCAAAATTTTGTGTGTCCTGTGGTCACAAATGAAGAACTTTTACGTCCTGATTTGAAAACTCACAAAAGTTAAGACAGTTTAAACAAAAATCTCCTGCACCAATTTTTTCCAGTTTTCAATGTATGAAGGATGGGCTTTCTTTTGTAGATATAGACCAGTGGTTTTCAACTAGGTTCCGCAGAAATTCATAATTATTCAGAAATTCGGAATTATTCATATCATGGCTTACCACAAGTCAATGAATTTGTTGAGAAGAATGTGGTATCCTGGACGAAAAGTCTTGCTGTAAAGCCAACAAGAAGAAGAAACATGCCAATGATTGAAACCCTGAGTTTTGCATTCCCAAAAAGAAAGACATTATCGGGTGATACCACTCACTTTTGGACCAAGCTAAGGATAAGACATCACCAAGATAGATTTTTTCCCTGTTTGACATCACCAAGATAGGAGAGTGGCTGTGCCAAGAAGACAAAAACTATATAACCTATAAATTGAATCTAAAGGAAAAATTGGCTATACAACCAACAAAACTGCTCCAAAATCGTCAATCCACCCTTCAAAGAGAGTGCGAACATCAAGTGCTTCACATACCAGTACCAATGTGGCTTCACATCATGTCACACCAAATGAAAAAGATGAGACGACAATTCAGTGACGTTCGGTGGCTTAAACCGTTGGGAAAGCAACTTGGAAATATGCTGCAGCAAGGTAGTAGGCACGAAGGACGTAACCGTCGGGCGAAGCCCGAAGGCGTGTTGCCGAAGGCAACACTTCCAGCGGGGGGTCTGGGGGGCCTCTCCCAGAAATTTTTGAGAAACACTTCCAATTTTGTGCGCTCTGAGAGCATTTCCAAAACAAATCAAAAATAAAAATCTGTCAAATTGTGTTTCGCCTATGTCGTGATCATACATCCATTTAATGTTTAGAAGTCATGAACAATCTTAATTTTAACGTTGCAGGACCAAAATCCTGTGTTAGACATGGAATAATAGTTGTCTAAATGTTTAATTAGTCATGAATGTTCATTCTCAGATATTCAGTTAAGCCTACACTACAAAAACTAACACTTAGGCCTAAACATTACAACCGCAAGCAATTTGTACAAAAAGCTGGATAAGTTTGCCTCCTGCGTATAGAAGCTTAACGAACTAAATATTGCATCCGCAGCCACAACATCTGTTAATACGGATCGGCTGAATAGGGTTGTTGAGAAACTGCAAAATGCAGTGATCAGCAAGGGTTTTGATAAACCACAGTATATTGGTTGCCAACATCATATTCTTGATAGAGTCTTAAAGCATGTATTAGAGTTTTTCAATCCAACGTCTTCAACAAAAACAACTCTAAACTACAAATTTGTAGATGATGTGGTGAAACACTACGAAAACTTGCAACAATCCTACAAGCCAGAAATTGAGATGGAAATGGTTGAAAACCCAGGATGGAGGGATGATTTTAAGTTTCTTTTTGAGTTGTGCAGAGCATTCCGCTTCTTCGTAGAAAATGGTAGATTTCCACTAATCAAATGGCATAAACTTCCATCTCTACACAATGCTAGATGGAATTCAAGAGCCATTTATGCTATGATTGCCTACTTCCTCATCCCTAGATAGAGAATAACTCTGGAGATACCATGCTCATTCATCGCAAATGCGTGGCAGAAATCCTGGTTTTCTTACCAAAGGTTTAAAGATGGAATATACCAAAGATTATTTGACGCTATGTTTGAGCTCGAATGTCCTGATGTCCTGGAGCCTTATAGTGCTTTAAAACCCATTGGAATTAGGATAAGTCCAACATAATTGCAGAAAGGGGAGTTAAATTGATGGAAGAACTTTAACAGAAGTGCAAAAAGGACAAATATTTGAACATTAAATTTGTAGCAAAGAATGTTTTGAATTGTAAAATTTTTTTTTACATTTGGACCAATGCCAAAAATTACAATTAGTTTGTGCGGGACATTTTTTACGATTTGAACAAAATAATTCTAATTTTCTAAATTTATACCAAACTGTTCATTGATTCCTGCTACAGGCAAAAACAAATTTCCTAGTCATAACCTTAGGCTACAATGATGAAAAATACTTTAAACTACGCCTTTCACACAAAAATTTGTTCACTTTTTAGTTGGAACACTTTTGTTTTATTAGAGAAAATGGCCCCCTCAACAGTAAAAAAACGAAAAACTACTCGTTTTTCCTTTACAATGTTATGCTATAGGGGGAAAAGTGGCCCGACTTCTCCCCTCTCGGAGCCCCTGCTGCCAGGTACTACGACAGTTTATCTAACGACAGTTTATCGAACGACAATTAATCGACCGACGGTTAATCGAAACGACTGTTTATCGAAACGACTGTTCACCGAACGACAATTAATCGAACGACAGTTAATCGAAAACCTAACCCTAACCTAAACTCTAACCCTAACCCTTGAGTAATGTGCATTAAAATTTTTGAAGAAATTTGTTTCGGGAGATTCGTCGTTCGATAAACTGTCATTTCGATAAACAGTCGGTTCGATTAACTGTCGTTTCGATGAAGTGTCGTTAGATAAATTGTCTTTCGATAAATTGTCGCGTCCACCGTTCTGCCATGCTAGACAGGTATAGTCATTACCTGATCCGGCCTCCTGAAAAAGTCAATCGTGTTTGATTGACGAAACGTCGAAATAAAAGCAGATTATCACCTGAAACACCTCATGGTAGCTTAGCTTAGTTCACACCGAAACAGTGTTTCCTGCTATTAAACTAAATGTTTGGTGAACAACTTCATTCATTTTTTTATGCAAACCTGCTGTTTTAATATTTCCTCTTCACCCATAGCTGCAACAAAAACTTGCAACAACATCAAAGCTCTGTGCTCACAATTTGTATGTGTATTCTTTTTAATGATTTATCAATTCTAGAAACGTAAGTTGCAGTTGTAATAAATAAACATCTAAAAATTATTTTATTGCACTGCTGAGTAAAATGAACAACAAGGACAACCCAAAACTTGTGGATTCATCAACGATGACAGAACAATACGAAATCCATGATGCGTCGATAAACTACCCGACCAACGTTGCAACAGCGTTTTTGCAATCTGATAATTCTACGGAATCTACGGGAATTAATTTCAAAGCTTCCATTCCAACGGATCAAGTACAATTGATGACGCTCAGTCCAAGACCAGGAGCCTCAGTCCACAATGAAGTGGTTACAACACAACCAATAATTATGCCGTTTACACAATTTCCAGCCAATGGAGTGTTTTGTTCCACTTGCAATGATGTTGTTTCCACCGTGACGAAAAGTAAATATAAACAAGCTGCTTTTTGTTGGTGTTGTTTATTTTTCTGTTTTGCCAGCCCATTGTGTTGTTGCCTGCCGTTTCTGTTTGATGACATGAAAGTAGTCAATCATAATTGTCCACACTGCAAGACAAAGTTGGGAACGTTTCGACCTAAAACCTCTTGCCAAAGTCGCAGCATAATTATTTTGTTTTTTATTATTGGGTTCGTGTCATCTGTGGTAGCTATATATTTTAAATTTATAAAGTATAGTAGATACTACTAAAAGAAAGATTCTAAACACAGCTTGCTGACATGTGAATAATAGAAATAATATGTTTGGAGCCACTTTAAAGCTATACTTTTCTGAATCTTCACAGCTGATTTCATATAGAAATAGTTTAGAAACTTAAGGGCTTTAAAATCTTGTGTAAAAATGTTATTTGCATCCCAGACAGCAAATCAACCGTTATTTACATTGATTCAACGTCTCCAGACGTTGAATCAATGTCAAAAATGGAAACGTCCTGGGTTTGGCAGGATTGCTCCTCAGAAAATTCAATCAATTACAGCTGTTTGATATCCACACAAACACAGTGATATTGAGTTTTCAAAGTGTTTCAAAACGACAAGAAATTTTGTTCATTGAGAGGTAAAGTTTCGTTTTGATGAATGATTAATCAGCATTATAGCATTTAAAATGGACTTGCACAAGATATACAACAACCAAGCCATAATAGACACCAAAAAGAAAGGACCACCTGTGTATTCATGTCCTGGAAGGGAATCAAAGGCTTAAGGAATTGGAAACTTTAGATAGGCAAGAACTTTTACGTCAATACAACGTCATTAAGCGTAACTTATTTCAGCTTTAAGAACAGAAACTTTCTTTTGAATTGCTTTTGTCATTTTAATAACTTTTGTGTTAATAATTAACCTTTGTAAGCTTGTATTACGTTCTCTGAAAAATCCTAAAGAGGCAGTGCTCCAAACCTTGGTAATCAGTAAAAATGAAGAAAAAAAAACTTTATTGTTATTTCTCTCTTTCTCATTTGTCAAGTCAACTTTTTCAACAAAGCATATCATCAACTGATTCTCAAACTTTCCTGATTGTGAAATTAGATACCGCAAGGACATCTTCTAAGCAACAGAGCCCAACATTTACTCAACTTTGTATGAGATCACAGACGTCTAAGCAGGCTACAATTGCCAGCAACAAGGTCCCGTGTTCTGCCATGCTAGACAGGAGGAAGTCATTACCTGATCCGGCCTCCTGAAGAAGTCAATCGTGTCCGATTGACGAAACGTTGAAATAAAAAGCAAATTATCACCTGGAACACCTTGCAGTAGCTTATCTTAGTTCACACCAGAAGAGTGTTTCATGCTATTACATTAAGTATCTGGTAAACAACCTCATTCAATTTTTTTTATACAAACCTGCTGTTTTAATCTTTCCTCTTCATCCTAAGTCCAACAGAAGCTTGTAGCAACATCAAAGCTCTGCGCTCACAATTTGTATGTGTATTCCTTTTAATGATTTATCAATTCTAGAAGCGTAAGTGGCTGTTATAATAAATAAACAACTAAAAATTATTTTATTGCACTGCTGAGTAAAATGAACAACAAGGACAACCCAAAACTTGTGGATTCATCTACGATGACAGAACAATACGAAATTCATGATGCGTCGATAAACTACCCGACCAACGTTGCAACAGCGTTTTTGCAATCTGATAATTCTACGGGAATTAATTTCAAAGCTCCCATTCCAACGGATCAAGTACAATTGATGACGATCAGTCCAACACAAGGAGCCTCGGTCCACAATGAAGTGGGTACAACACAACCAATAATTATGCAGTTTACAAAATTTCCAGCCAATGGAGTGTTTTGTTCCACTTGCAATAATGTTGTTGCCACTGTGAGGGAAAGTGAATACAAACGAGCTGCTTTTCACTGGTGTTGTTTATTTTTCTGTTGTGCCAGCCCATTGTGTTGTTGCCTGCCGTTTCTGTTTGATGACATGAAAGTAGTCAATCATAATTGTCCACACTGCAAGACAACGTTGGGAACATTTCGACCTAAAACCTCTTGCCAAAGTCGCAGCATAATTATTTTGTTTTTTATTATTGGGTTCGTGTCATCTATGGTGGTAGCTATATATTTTAAATTTATAAAGTATAGTAGATACTACTAAAGGAAAGATTCTAAACATAGCTTGCTGACATGTCAATAATGTAAATTATATGTTTGCAGCCATTTTAAAGCTATGCTTTTCTGAATCTTCACAGCTGATTTGATTCTTTAAGTAGAAATAGTTTAGAAACTTACAGGGCTTTAAAATCTTCTGTAAAAATTTATTTGCACCCCAGACAGCAAATCAACCGTTATTTACAATGATTCAACGTCTCCAGACGTTGAATCAATGTCAAAAATGGAAACGTCCTGGGTTTGGCAGGATTGTTCCTCATACAATGTTGACCAATTCAACTTTGTTTTAACTACATTTTATGCATGTTCAGGCCCGACAATCATGTTTTAATCAAGACGCACATCTTGTAGTTCACCAATAACCTACCATCAACTTAAAATTAGATTTCATTTGAAGTTTGAGCGACAAGTTTTGATACACCATAGGCTACATGTGTAATGAAAGTTTTTTTTTTTAAATATATTTTCTTTCATGGCAACAGAAGAATTTCAATAGCAATTAATGTATTTGTTCAAGGTTTGTACAGTATTGTTGTTAGCTCAAAGCAAAATTTCGAAAATTCATCTGAGGTGCCCCCTCCTTACGTAGCCTATATAGCATACAAGGCACCCCAGCAAACATTGATTGCTGGGCCAGCGTCGGCTATATGCTGGGTATGTTGGCACAAGGCTGGCAATTTTGTCCAACATTTTGCCAACATTGCCAACATTACGCCAACAATTTCAATACTTCTTATTATGCGTTCAAAAAGGTCTTAAAGATTTTGTTTCAGGTTTATTTGTTTTAAACTGTAAAAATACTAACACAAACCTCTTTTCATGTGGTATTGCTTTAAAACACAGTTGTGTGATTGGCTGACATCGGTCAGAAGCATTGCCAGTGTTGTGCCAATTCATAACAATTTCGGTGTTTTCTTCAAATTTATGCAAATGTAATACCATCATTTTGCTACAATTTTACATTTTAATAATAGGCTATCAATGCTGTTATTATTTTCTGATACCGTACAAGTATACTATGAATACTTAAGACCAGCGTTGGTCAGAAGGGTAGCCAACAGTTTGCCAACAAAGTAGTTTCATTTTAGTTTGTTTATGCCAAACTGAGCAGAGGTCTAGAAAAAGGCTGGAGCAACAAAACGCGAACGCGATAACGTGCTTGATACCCAAACAGTTTAAACTTTCCATTAGCCCTACACGTTTCCACAAAATAAACAATTGCAATGTCGGCTATATGCTGGATGTGAGGGCACAAGATTGGCAATTATGTCCAACATTTTGCCAACAATACGCCATCAATTTCAATAACTTATTTCTTATCATGCGTTCAAAAAGGTCTCAAAGATTTTATTTCAGGTTTATTTGTTTTAATCTTTAAAATTACTAACACAAACTTCTTTTCATGTGGTATTGCTTCAAAACACAGTTGTGTGGTTGGCTAACATCGGTCAGAAGCATTGCCAGCGTTGTGCCAATTTATAACAATTTCGGTGTTTTCTTTAAAATTATGCAAATGTATACCATGATTTTGCTACAATTTTACATTTTAATAATAGGCTATCAATGCTGTTATTATTTTCTGATACCGTACAAGTATACTATGAATATTTAAGACCAGCGTTGGTCAGAAGTGTAGCCAACAGTTTGCCAAGTTTGTTTATGCCAAACGGAGCAGAGGTCTAGAAAAAGGTAGGAGCAACAGAAACGCGAACGTGATTCCGTGCTTGATACTGAAACAGTTTAAGTTTCCATTTGCCCTACACGTTTCCACAAAATAAACAATTGCAATGTCTGCTATATCCTGGATGTGAGGGCACAAGATTGGCAATTATGTCCAACATGTTGCCAACAATACGCCATCAATTTCAATAACTTATTTCTTATCATGCGTTCAAAAAGGTCTCAAAGATTTTATTTCAGGTTTATTTGTTTTAATCTTTAAAATTACTAACACAAACCTCTTTTCATGTGGTATTGCTTCAAAACACAGTTGTGTGGTTGGCTAACATCGGTCAGAAGCATTGCCAGCGTTGTGCCAATTCATAACAATTTCGGTGTTTTCTTTAAAATTATGCAAATGTATACCATGATTTTGCTACAATTTTACATTTTTATAATAGGCTATCAATGCTGTTATTATTTTTTGATACCGTACAAGTATACTATGAATAGTTAAGACCAGAGTTGGTCAGAAGTGTAGCCAACAGTTTGCCAAGTTTGTTTATGCCAAACGGAGCAGAGGTCTAGAAAAAGGTAGGAGCAACAAAACGCGAACGCGATAACGTGCTTGATACCGAACCAGTTTAAAGTTTCCATTCGCCCTACGCGTTTCTACAAAATAAACAATTGCAACGTTGGCTACTTTATTTCAGCTTCACTGGATTTATTCTTTGAAAATATTAATAGCCAACAATAAAATGACTCTTTAACTAAATGACTCATGTGGTTTAGTGGAAAAACACAGTTTCTTTCGCATACCGTATTCTTGTACCAACAACGCCATGATAAAAATCGTTTGTTCATATTCAATTGCTTCAGATAATTTAGTGCAATAAATGTCTTGTGATTCAGAGAACACTTCCAGAAAGTTTAGGCTTTGGCGCCTCCAATACCCAACTAGCATAATCCGTTCTGTTTACATTGATTCAACGTCTGCAGACGTTGGTAAGGTAACTAACAAGCGATAAACTTAAAAACGTGGTTGCTAATTCAAGTTGCCAGGTCTTCATTTTTTTCTTATGTTCAACAAAAGCTTTTTTAATTTTCAAGTTTAACTATACTAAAATGTTTTGTAATATTTTTGAAAACATTTTTTCAGGACTAACCTCAAAATTTGCGTGCAGTTCAAGAAAATTTAAAACAACTTGTAAGCTTAATCGAATTCACTTGTTGATGTTTAGTAGCGCTCGACACAGCAGCATGATTGTGGTGATCATGTAATCATTGAGTTGCGGCTGCACTGCCGCCGCGCTGCTGACCTGTCTGCAGACGCTGAATCAATGTAAAAAAAAATCGATTGATGCAGTATCACTTGTTGATTTTGTTCTGAGAGCAGTCTCGCTCACTGTCTGATTTTGACCACGTGGGTAAGATTCTCGTGTCGCCAACAAAGGGACGTCTTTACTTTAAATGTAGCAAAGCTTGCACAATAGGCCAGCTTCAGGAGCAGTCATGTTGCGTCGAAATCTCTCCTCAATTTCTTGAAGCGAGATTTCACAAAACGATTGCTACTTTTACTTTCAACGATCCGGCAAATCGTTTTTTCTACTCCCGCGGTGCATAGAACAACACTGCAGGCACAATAATTGTTGTGAAAACTCCATTATGACGTCACTACTTAAACTTTGACTGGGCAATATGACGCGTTGCAGTGAAAGAGGCAACAAAGCTTTAGAATGCGGCGATGTGTTATATCAACGTGAGGAGATGCAATTTAGCAGAAGAACTTGGTTTGTTTTGATGAAGGAAGACAGAGGCCATGACTTAATCCTTTGCTAAAGGGATTATGACGTCACTCGATTCACTTCGACTGTTCAAGCATGGCGGTTGTGCTCAATACACAATTACGTGGAGAGCCGAAAGCACAATGCTTATGTGAACAGCGCTAAGAGGAATTTTTGCTTCTTGCATCGAAAATATAAAAAATCGAATTCAATTGAGATAGGCCTATTACGGCCGAAAGAAGTTTTAGAAATGATCAAAATGAAACTATAAGAATGACTTACGACAATGTTTATGAAAACCTGGTAAGTGAATGTCTTTTATTCATTGAACCTGAAATAATTGTGTAAAGTCGTTTTTGTCACTAGGCTACGTTTACACAATTTAAAGAAAGTTATAAAACTCAATTTAGAGAAAGTTATAAAACTCAATGACCAATGGAAAACTTTCATATGAAATATTCTCGTGACAAATTTAGTGCCAGTGCTTCTAGATGAGTGCTAAGAAGATATCAGCAAAGTAGCAGAGCTTGTGATGTCCCACAACATGTGTAGGGTTCTGCTCAATCTTTGATTTTGCTGCTCCGGCAGTGTTTGCCTGACTGCTTGAATGTGTTTGTATTTTTATGTCGTGTGGATAGGTCTGTGATGGTTGTAGAGTATTTGCAAATGTAGCTTCCATTGCCGTCAACTGAATAATAATAATAATAACATGTTTTATTTTGCGCCCATTGCGACGACATAGCCTACAGTAGCCTACACTGCGACCTACATAGGCAACAAAACAGACGACTGGAATCCCAAAATAAACTTTAAACGTTGGCTGTCATTTGTAACAGTCGAAAATGTCTGTAACAAGTGCTGAAGCTTTTTAATATGATGGATGAAACCCCTGTCATTACATTCGATTTACATTTTGCAGGTAGCAAATTTAAGACAAGCTGTTGGCAAAAATGCAAGCGATTGTATCAGTGGCCTTATTACCAACTATTATTATCGAACACAACACAGTTCAAAGCATGTCGAGAAAAAAGAAAGGAAAAAAAAAACGTCGTGAAGTCTAAGCACTCGTTTGATTGTTTAAAAAAGAATCTGAAAAAGATTGTTCTTGGTGAGTACGGATAAATGTTTTTACTACGACTAAATGATTATGTCATAACTATGCCATTTTGTTCTTTTGATTAATGTATGATGTAATTGTGAAGAGTATTGAGTAATGTATGAAAATGTTTTAGTGGTGTATTCGCAGTGATGTGAACAACGAACATGGTGGTTAGTAGGCTATGTCGGCATTATATGCTGATTTAACACTTCTTTTTTTACTTTCATGATTAGACATGGTGATGGCGCACGACAAAGCTGCTGCCGTGCAGCAAATTGATGAAGAGTTTCAGAGTGATTTCGAAATTGGAAGGACAGGCAAGGTGGCTGAAAACGGCAAAAACTAACTTTTGGTGAGCTTGTTATATGTTTGAAAGACAACAGCGCATGTGTTGCTTTAGTTGTTGAATAACTACTGTACACGCAATTAGAATGTATTGGAACTTGATTATTGCTCTGCGTGGCGCAGAATCGAATGATAAGTTTTTTGTCACGCACGTTGGAGAGAGGGATATTACATTGATATTACAGATTGTCAATTAACTTCGTAGTATCCTGAACGACAACTGATCAAAATCCTACACAGTGGCGTAGCCAGAAAAATGTTTTGGGGGGGGCCAAATATTTGATGAATTGAAGAGAACAACAAAGTGTTTGATTTAAAGCCATCGCCACTTGATGTGCAGTGGCGTATCCTGGTGGGTTGAAGCAATAAAACTGGTAGCGGGGTTAGAGCGTGCCGAAGGCACGCGTATTCTAAGGGGGTCCGGGGGCATGCTCCCCCGGAAAATTTTTGAAAAATTACACTCAAATAATGGATTATAGCGCTTTCTGAAAACACTTTTAGGGTAATATTTGTATGAAATTTATTAGCAGATAAACAGCTATTAACTTATTAAAGATAGCTCTTACACACGAACTGGCAAAAACTGCGGCTAAATTAGAGAACACCAAAAACACAGCTAAACAAAAACTCAATAACTACACAAAAGCCCAACAGAGTAAGCCATTCTGAAATTGCTTCCACAAATTAGTTCAAAGAAATGTAAATCGCGTAAATTTTGGGCGATTTACGATTTGGAAAATTTATTGGTGTCTTTCTGTGTGTCTAAAACAAGTCCTTGGGGGTGTTAATAGCCAGATCTCTTGGAAAACGATATAAATTTCTACAAACTTTATTGCATTTTCAACAAAGGGCTCAACTTCGGAATCCAAAGTTTGAAAATTTGGGGGGCATTGCCCCTTTTGCCCCCCTGGTTACGCCTATGATTCCTACACTGTTGCCAAACAGCCCTCTTGATTTAAATATTTTTGTTTCATTCGCAGGAATTCACAATGATAAAGATACACAAGAAAAAGCTGCTGATGTGCAATGAATCTCCATCTGTCAATACGATTTGATGTGGCTTGTTTCTAATAAATGTGAAAATATACGAAGCTCGGCTGTTACTTTGCTTTGTCACAAAGGGAGAAGTGTTGCTTATAAATCCGTGTTGCTGCTGTTCTTTCGCCCAAGGATTAGCTAGGTTCAACAATAAACTTTTGGTGATGAGCGAGGTTTAAGTACAGAGACGTTTGGCAAATGTAGATGCCAATGCTGTTCAGATGTTTTATGCACCAGCTTGCTTTGCATGGCCAACCTTGGTCAAAGCGCGGGCATCACAATAGTCAATAGATCAGATGAAGCAGCATCATGGTGCATAAAAGTCAACCAGAATTTAGGCGCCAGATGAAGCAAAATGGTGCACAAGCCATCTTGCCAACGTTGGCCAGATACAAATGCCAACGTTGGCAAGATGAAGCAAAATGGTGCATAAAACATTTTGCCAACGTTGGCAAGATACAGAAGCCAACGTTGGCTAGATGCAGAAGTCGACGTTGGCTAGATGCAGACGCCAACGGTGGCAAGATGCATACGCCAACGCTGGCCAGATGCATCCAAATGGTGCATAAAACATTTTGCCAACGTTGGTAAGATGCAGAAGCCAATGTTGGCTAGATGCAGAAGCCAACGTTGGCAAGATGCAGAAGCCAGCGTTGGCAAGATGCAGACGCCAACGCTGGCCAGATGCATCCAAATGGTGCATAAAACATTTTGCCACCGTTGGCAAGATGCAGAAGCCAATGTTGGCAAGATGCAGATGCCAGCGTTGGCAAGATGCATAATCCAATGTTGGCAAGATGCAGAAGCCAACGATGGCAAGATGCAGACGCCAACGCTGGCCAGATGCATCCAAATGGTGCATAAAACATCTTGCCAATGTTGGCTTCTGCATCTTGCCAATGTTGCGGCCAACTTCTTGCCAATGTTGCCCCAACAATCAATGTTTACTGCGACATTTCACTTCATCCTGAAATAAGTTAATTTAATTGTTTGGTAGTTGGTGAGCAAAGTGTTTACTTTTAAATATTTCTTTGGTATCATGTTTTTCAAAAGAGCTTAAAACTTTACTGGCACTATTCTTTATATTCACTGCTGAAACCATGCGATCCCAATGCCACCCGATAGGCTTGTTACATGGGATTGAGTGAGCGAAACAAGTGAGAAAGGTATGCAAAAATGTAGATGATGACGTGTTTTTTTTTTATTTTGGAACATTACCAAGTGCCCCCTCCTTAGATCTGTTACTACTTTAATATATGTACAATAAGTTACAGATAATTTTCTTTTGTATCTAGTTAGTGCATGGCTGCAATTGTTTTCAGTGTAATCAATTTCTTCTGCGGCTAAGGACATACTTTTCATCACTATGCATTCTTGTCGGTCATTTTGGACGTTTGTTCACGCGATCCAGAAGCGACCTTTTTAGCGACCCGGTACTGGTAAACCAACTGGTGATTGGGGACCCCTGGTGTAGGCAACAACGCTTTTATGTCTCATTTGAATTGTATGTTGCTTATTTCCATTTCAAAGTTAACAATGAGGCAATGACATTGTTGTAATTTCAATGGTTGTTGGTGCAAAATTTGCTTTGTAAAAATATTTCAACAAGAACTTTAAAACTGGAATTTCGATCCCTGGAACTCCTGTTGTTTAGAAACTTCTTAAATTTCACGCATTCCCATTATGCAAAATATCTCGGTAATTTGAGATGGTACGCAGCACTTTCACAATGCGCTGCTGAGCATTGTACGAACATCAATTGAGGTAGAAAGAGGTTAGTTCTACTGTGGGTTGGTTTGTGGTTATACCTTGCTACAAAAATTGTTTCACGGCCGAGTGAAACAATCTTTAAATACTTGGATTTTTTCCCACTTGCAACATAAAAAATGAATAAATAAGCTTAATTAAAGATGTAAGCTGTGATCGGAATCGATTTTTAGCTATTCATGATTGAACTGACTCGTGCGACAA
Organism: Aplidium turbinatum; assembly: GCF_918807975.1. NCBI lineage: Eukaryota > Metazoa > Chordata > Ascidiacea > Aplousobranchia > Polyclinidae > Aplidium > Aplidium turbinatum. The sequence continues at coordinate 57,189,074 of NC_137472.1, forward strand.
TAAATTCGTTTGTATCATAAGCTTAGGTGTAAATATTTTTCATCCTGTTTTTATCTTTTTATTATCCAATTGTATCATTAAGTGTATATAATACAATAATCTCAATTTTTCTTGGATTCAAGAATCAAGTTATGTTTTTCTCGTTTAAATCGAAAATCCAATCAACGCTCATGGTCAACTAATTCTTCTGGTTTATTACGTTATTGCAAAAGTGAAAGCCTAGATTTGGCTTTCATTGTGTCTGTCGTCTGTTGTTTTTCATCATTTAGATTTGTGCCAACTGTTTTAGACGTTTCATAATAAAACTTCATTGACTTCTTGTTACATGTACCGCTGCATTTTTGTAATCGCCAAACGTTGGGATTTATACCATTTTTAATTATCAATTCCTTGTGCCTTGATTATTGTGAATTGTGATCAGTAGCCTCGGCAGATGGTCATTTATTTTTGTTTGGATGCGAAACAAAACGTACATACATGAAACGTAGGCGTAAGAGGAAGTCGTCGAGTCTGCACTCTCTCATTTAAACAGATGTACGAAAGCAAATTTTGTGTTTTTAAATAGCAAATTGACACAATAAAAAAGAAGAAACGAAGAACAGTCTAGGGGGTACTTTTTGACGTGCAATGATTTTAAGGGCCCGTAATTTTTCCAAAGGTCTAGAGGAATTTTTTCAGAGGTGTCGTAACTTTACCCCTAAAGATTTCATTGGTAGCTACCTGGTCCAAGTTATTCTCTCAACGTTGGGTATAATGCGTATTTTCAGAGGTGTCGTAATTTAGGCCCTAAAGGTATCATTGGCACCCGGTCCAAATTACTCAACCGCCCTGTTTGTAATAGAAAAATGTTTTCTGCCAAATCCAACATCAAAACGCAATACTAAGGTTGTGGTCTTAACTTTGCAGTTACTCCTTTCAATGTCTAACTGTTTTATGCCTTCATCTAATTTCATCATGGTTTATTGCTTTGAGTCAAATTCCACCCAACTGTTGATTTGTGAGTTACTACGCGTGACTGCCCAACCATTATAGGCCTAAATAACTTTTCATACCTATACCACAATCTCATACCCTATATGACATGGTCAGCTTTACAAATGACATTGTTACATTTCATGACATTGTCAGATGATTCTACTTTGCAGCCTCACATAATGGGACCTTGTACAATGCCTTTTCACTGCTTTCATGATTTCGGCCTTTAAGATCATGAACCGTGGGATCTCCAGCTTTCTTTCCAGGCCTAATACTCAACAAGCATCATCCATCAATTTTCATAAAATCTCTGTGTTGCATCCTCTGTACATAGTAGGGATGTGGTCTGATCCTGGCACTCTGGATGATAATTTCGTAATCCCTCGTCATAAAAATGTCGTTTACCAATTTTCGCTCGATATATACTGTGCATGCTATCGCACTCCATTTGAGTGAGACCAGCCACGAGGTCCTTCTGAGTAATAGTGATGTCATGCTTCCATGCAAGGGCACAGTAGGCACTAGAGACATTAGAGTTTCTATTTTCATATCCACACCCATCACTCCAAATAACTATCTCATCCAGACCGGGGCTTCCAAAAATTACCCATCCGAAATGATTAAACTGCAAGAAAGCGAATACTTCACAGCGAAAATCACTTTCTGTTTCATTCCAAATAGAGCAATAAGCATCTTTTGATTCAAGATTGAATAGTGTAAAATTGTGTACCTGCAGCTTGGTTTTATAGTAGGCTACATAAATAGGCTACTGCTTGCCTTAGTTTTATGACACAGAAGTACAGCCTGTAAATCCATTGTCTATACGGATTTTACTGTGCTAGCGGACTCTTTGTCTTCGTCTTCTCATCTCAAGCTTCAATCTTCAACTTGATATGGTCATCGTATTGTTCCTTCGTAATAATACTGTATTTGAATGAAAGACACACGTCACACTGACCCTTACGTGGTATGAACAGAGCACTCGGCAGCCAGTTGCAACCAGTTCCCCTGAAGCTGCACGTTTCGATGTTATTGGGCCGCAGTGGACATGGAGCTGGCCAAGAGTGTGTGCGTGGCCCTCGCGTAGTTACGACCACCGTAAATAAACATACAAGCAAATGGCCTAAATTGTTTCAATTTGGACCTGGACCAAACAAAGCCCAATGGCGATGATATCACGGGTAACGGGGACAGGCTTGGTAGAGTTGGAAGCCTCCAGCCTGGTTTCACATATTGGCGGCGGATATATGATGATCGTCTCCCAGTGCCTTTTGCCCACGTCTTTTCCATCACAGACTGAGCCTCCAAAGCCACATACGACATCACCATCCAAACTCAATTTGAAGATCAACCAATGCACGGACACGAGCTGGAGCCGACGATGAAAACGGAGAAGTTCTCATTATGAAATACTTCCCTAAAAAAGGCTGTGCTCAATAGTAGTATTCCTGATGATTCAGCAAGCTCTTTAGCTTGTGGATAAGAACTTCAGATGCATGGAGATATGGGCCCAGGAATGGAACGAGCTGCCACATATCCCTCTCCAGTTTTCAGTTATACCAGCACTATCCATCCCTCCTGGAGCAGACCTCTTAAGAAAGGCATGGGTCACATTGAACAGGATCAGATGTGACGTTGGCTGCACTGGAGCTAATCTGCTTAGGTGGGGGTTGCATAATACGCTACTAACAGCTACAACTTTATCAGGGTTCTCAAGGTTGCTTACAAGTACCTTGCACAGCTTTAACCTTTTGGACTGCCCCAAAGTTCATTTCAAGTTTATAACTTCCCCCACCCCGGGTCAGCGCAGTCGATTAAGCGCACGATTTTGTGCATGAAAAATCGTTTAACTGTGTCGTAAAAATCGTAAAAGTCGTAAAAATCGTATATGCCGTAAAAGTCGTAAAAATCGTTATAACAGTGGTTCTTAACCTTTACTAACCTGCCGAATACTTACGCTAATCTGCAAGGTTTCGTTGAACACCAACTTTCGCCCAATCACAAAAACAAGAATCTACCACATTTAGTAGCAATACATTAATGTATTAATAAGACTTCTGTTGTTATTTTTCTGAGACCAATAGTGAGATTCAAGGCTTTGTCTCGGAAACAGCAATTCTCATGTCACTTTCGAAGGTGGCAAAACCTTGAAAGTTAGCAAAGCCGTACTGCACATAATTCTCTGATCACTTTCTTTTTTTGGCCGGCATGTTGGTTAAAGTTGAACAACATATGAACATAATAAACAACATATTATGCCTGGCGCATGAAATGAACACTGCTAGAAGTGTGCTGTCGTCGTGCTTACTTTTATCATTCTTTGTTATTAAATTTGTTACAATAAAAAAGGTTACATTTAAAAAGGTATGGCAATCATGAGCCTTTCTTTTTTCTAGCATAAATATCTGTGTCTTAATACAGTGAAGAAAAAAAATGTAGGCCTACCGGTCCGATACTGATGGCTGACTACTGATTGACCAGGAAGCAGGTCGATTTATTTGACTGTCTGGGTCAGTAAGGTTTGACAACTGTTTCTAGACTGAAATTTTGTGTAGATTTCGAAAATAAACCTCTTACTTGCACTGGTCTGACCGTTTTTGTTGTATTAAGCTTTTTCCTAGATGATACCTGTCAATATCGCTATATCAGGCTGTTATGTGAATGAATGCTTATCAAGATGGCATACATCACATGAAATAGAAAGAGGCAGTAAAAGATGATTTTAATGAAAATTAAATTCTAAATTAAAGATATAGGAACAACATGACTTGATATTATGATCAAAATGAACACTTTTTGTTTGATTTTACGCAACATGGTAACATAGCCTATGCAAAAAGCTTCAATCACCAGACAAAATACTTTGTCATTTCTATATACCGATATCTAGTACATTCAGTAACTATGAAAGGTAAATAGAAACTTTAGATTTTACATCTCTGATAGAACATAATTATGAACATACAGTACCGGTAGACATGTTAATGTTAGCAAAGTTCCAAGACCTGAAGCAAATCTATCACAGACCCTTGTAGGCGCCATGGGGCTGCGAGGCTGCAGCCCCACCTGAAAGAAAGAGAAGAGGAAAAATATGTTTTCCTATGTGTTTGTCCGACTCGGTTACTTTTTTAAATTACGAATTGCGAATCGAAAGTTAAAATATTAAAAGTTTCGTTTGGCAACATCGATTTTGGGAAAACTTCTTTGCAGCCCTACATTCTGGATTTTAAGTGCTCTGATTAGCTAAAAATTATCCTTGAAGCTCCACGTCTTTTGGTATTTTACAGCAATTTTTGAATCTGTTGAGGCTGCATGGAAAACAGCCCCACCTAACCGAATAACTTTACAGACTTTTTAAAGTTAAAATTCAAAGATAATGAAGGGGTGTACCAGCAAACATCTATTGGATTGGCCCATGATACTAGAGAAGGATCCCCAGAGGATACAAACTGATATGAATGCATCAAAAAGTGAATAAAAAATAACAGTTAACCTCTCAAGTAGCCTACATGTAACTGCACACAGAGTGAAATTTACATGTCTTTTATAAATAAAAGACTCATTTTTTTATAAAAAATAGTCAAAAGGCATGTAAATTTCACTTTGTGTGGAGCTACATGTACTTGAGAAGTTAACTGTTATTTTTTATTCACTTTTTAAAGTTAGTTTTTATTTCGCTGAGTAGCGATGAGCCATGAATGTAGCTGTATTTTTTAGCGATGAGCTAAGTGTTAGCTGTAGAGGTAGGGTATTTAACAGGTTGTAGGTAGTGATAGGGCATGTCAAAATCACTAGGCTAGTCGAGACTAAGCTCAATACTAATAAAGTTTGTCTCCAAAGCAATACTATTAGTTTTTTTCTAAATACAGCTTAAGAATACATCAACTTTTGAACAAAGTTTGAATGCATTTTTCAAAATTTGGGGTAAAAACATGCTCAGAACGTACCAAATTTAATGCGATTTTTCGAATTTTTCTGGGAGGAGACCCCTCAGACCCCCGTAAAATTGTTTGCAGTCCCACTGCTCACAAACAGCATCAGCTGCCACTGCTTGTAGACACCGTAGTCTCTTATAGGACAGTTACAAAAAACAGCTTTAAACGAAAACCGATTTAAGTTTGTATTCACAGAAGGTATTTCGTTAGTGCTGAAGGCTATTTGGAACTGCAACCTATGCCAAAGCTGAACAGAAGCTAAATCAGGAACATACATTTGACTTCGGATCTACATCTCAAATGAACAACTAATTTTCTTCATTTGAGTCATCAGTTTCCTCTGCTTCTCTTTCACTATCACTTTCGTCATCAGGGACATCTTCAATTTGATACCTGAGACAACCAGGAGCCATAGGACTTGTAAACCAACTCAAAATTTAACCTACATTTCCTTTTTCTTATTCCATCCGTTACCAAGTGAATCAAGCTGATGAATGTCGCTTTCATCTGCTGACTTCCACATGTTGGCAATGAAGTTTGCACGAAAGACATTTTGCTTGAGGGTTGCTTTGCATGGAGGAAGCATAAATGGCTTCATTCGTTTGATATTTTTCAAAGGAGTGTTAGGGTCTTTGGATTGATACTTCACATGGAAGAGGCTGACGCGAGCACTGTTAACATCTTTAACCTTGTTTTGTCCACACATAACACACACAAACTCTTCCAGCACAAGGTAGGTGTCTTCAGCCATTGTTGAAGAGCCAAGTTCTCCAAACGTTGTTTTGAACCTTGGAGAATTCTCTACAATGGACGATTGGACGTACTTTCCCTTTTCCCTTAAATGAAGGAGAGTAGTCGCAGCCAGTGAACACATGCAAACCCTGTAATGCCTCACAAAGTGTCTGCCAACAATGTTACGTCAAGGTACCTGCGATTGTTGTTGTTTGAATTTCCTTCGTCCATGTATTTTGTAAGGAAATTGTTAGAACTGGCATGATACAACAGAATCACCAGCACTGTAGAATTTTGACGCGAATTCTACGTTAAAGAATATCTTTCTCACTGGCGCCAAACAATGGATTGGATTATTATATGCGTCGCTTAGTTAATACGGTTATGCGCCTACAACAGACAGAGAAACAAGCCAAGTAGATTGAATCTGAACACGGTCTTGAGTTCTGTTAGTTTATTATGGCAGAAAGGTTGCAAGATCACAGGTCAGAAGATCACAAGGTCACAAGTTTGCAGGTCGCAGGTTTAGCCACAAGATCACAAGCTGCAGATCTCAAGTTCACGGAGTTGCAGGTCGCAAGTTCAGCCACAAGTTGCAGGTCGCAAGTTTGTTTAACAAATTTAGTCTGCAGATATGGGCTACTTCAATCCTATACAGAGCTGATGGGGACAGTTTGGTCGACTCACCGATGCAGCAGAAGCAGGGCTTGAAGTGATAATCCGTACAAACAATAATCCAAATAATAATACGTCGCAACAGTCATACAGCAATTGATTTTACTAGTGCATCTTATTCAAATAGAACAGAACACAAAATTTACAATTAGTAAAGGGCCAAGAAATATTTAACATAAAGTTTCTCTATTTATGCTTAAGAATTAACATTAAACAGCTCGTTTACAGAATGCAGCTAGTACAAACTCAAAGAGAATTGCTCGTCTATGCTTTCACAAGTAAACAGACTTCGCCTTGCTAACCTTTTATGCTCATTGCAGCAAAACACAGAGAAGATGTGTTATATAAAGACAACGAAGAGAAAAAATAGCTTCAATAATATGCCTTGGTTGAAGCAAGCAAGCAGGTAACAATCGTTCGCCAACGTTGATACAACATCTTTCAAGATGCTGCGAAAGGCGTCGAAGAAATAACGCGCTTAGCCAGTATTTATAGTCACATACAGACACACGGCATTTATACGTTGAATTAGCGTTGTCCGTGCTATGCCAACGTTTAAATGGATGATGAAAAACAACGATTAATTTTCAGCCCACAAGTTTGACATAAATTGTTTTTTATAGCAATAGAAGTTACAATGGTGCTTTAAAACAACACACCACAGATACTCTGGTGCTGTTTCATGAGTCAATCCCTTGCAAACTTCAGTTTCTCGTCTAAAAACTGACAGCAATTATTTACTTGTTTTTCAGAACGAATAAAGAATTGCTAAAAATGTAATTGTTTTCGTACAATTCGATAAATCACCGACTCCGTGGAAAGAGATATATGGATTTAAGTAAACACAAGCTTTATGTCTGTAAAAGTAACGTAATAATTCTATCAACACGAAGCCGCGATTGACGTTTCAAAGGTTTTCTTAAAACAACAAAGAATCGCTTGTTCGGCTGATACGCATAGACTGCTTCATAGAGTGGCTGCTACTTGACATGATATTCAAGTCGATTATAAAATTAACAAGCACATCAGTGTCACTTGCTCTTACAGTGATGATGTGGTTGGGTTGAGGATGGAATATGCTCCAAATGCTGCATCATCCTCTTATCAGCTTCGATGTGGGAACTCACAAGTGGCTTGTACTCTTTCCTCGTCACGAGTCCATCCTTAGCAGAATACACGAAACACTTGTCGTCAACAGCATAGAATAGTTTCTTATTGCCCTTTACATCACAGTACTCATCATCACACTACTTTGAGAAAGGAAGAGAAGAAGGGATGTTTTAAACGAAGAGGACGACAAGGATACAGAGAAGTTCCTTGACCTCGTCTGCTCACCAGCGGTGATGTTGAAACCAGCCATTCAACCACAATCATTGAAGCCTCTGGCACGCATGTCTCGCTCTAGCCCCTTTACTTGTTCCTGTGTATGTGTCACTGAAAAACTGAACCTCTCTAGCAGATGTTCTACATACATTTGTTAACATACGCTACTCTTTTGAACTTAATAGGTAGGTTGCTCAAACATCTGATAATCAACATGGCATCAATTAAGACATCCACAGATTTAGGTGCTGTACTTTCAACCTTTCCTTCCTATTTGTGCAGAAGTGTAGACTTTGAAGTAGAACTCATTGAATTATCGACATATTTCCAAGGCAAAGGGACAAAAGTTAAAGGATACTTGAAAGCAATATGGTAACTCAATGTGAATTGTCACAGCAAGAAAAAGTAGTCGCCCAAACAGGTCTCTTGTCGCTTTCACTTCTATTATTTCTTACTTTCCTTAATCACCACCTTTGCTTTTACAGCATCATAAGAGAAGTTTTTGACTACTTTCCTGTGGATTGGTGACTCAAACCTGGAGGTGGATATCAAGCAATTTATCTTGAACTCAGAGTACATCTTCTCGCCAATCCTCTGCACTTGCAGAAGCTCACTTGTGACTTCCTCAGATGCAGATTTTCCACTTCCAATAGAATACATTACTTCATTCTCAACAAAATCTGCAACTGGATTTATAGTTGTATCCACAACACCGAGGATTTTTTTCAAATCTGTTTTATCTCTCTTGACTCTTGATGATTTCAGCTCTTGAGCAGGTTCTTCAAGTTGAGCTAATCCTGCTTTCATCATCAAGCTTCCAACAACAGCACTTCTTCTTGCTCTAAAAATATTTCACCTCTTACGTGCAGCAAGATTCTGTGTCATCGATGCTATCCTTGTCAGTGTTGATGCAGCATCTGCATTTACGGTCTGTTCCAACGTGAGATCAACATAACATTGACTGAATGCTTGTGATCTTCGTCTGATGCTAAATGCAACTGATCTTTCAAACCAGAGGAGTGTTCTCAATGTTCAGCAGCTTCATTACAGCTTCATTGCATTACATATGGGTGATCCATCTGGCGTAGTTGTGGTGACCAGTTGCAAAGAACAGGGGAATCATTTTGTCAGAGAATAAGTGAACAAATCTAAGGTAGTGATCCTCACAGCTCTTGTGAACTTGCATCCAAAACTGAGCTGTAGCTCCATATTTGCCATTCAGTGTATCATTTGTTGATTTCTCATAGGCTGAGAGAAAGTTTATGTATGCTTCATGACTCTCAGTTTCGTTCATCAGGCAAGGTGAAGGGTTGTCGAGAAGTAGCTGAAGACGTTTCATCACAGGACCAATGGATATGTCAGTTTGAAGGAGGAACATTTCCAGATGCTTTATTCTGAAAGCGACTGCAAGGAGGGGATGAAGTCTCTTTGCTGAATTGCAAAATGTTCCTTTCAAAAGACCATATAGTGAGGCTAAAGCAGGTACTCCACTTTCCACTAGAATGTAGTCACCACCCGAACCAGAAAGGATGTGTCTTAAGCACTTGAAATATGCTAACTTGATGTGGAAGGCAAGGAATATCACAATAAAACAAGCTTGGCAGTTGATGGCGTCCCACTCTGTTTAACAGCACATGATCTTGTCACTTTTTCCTTCTTTACTAATGGTTGATAATGAAAATCTGTGTCGTCAGAGTTGTATGCAGATGTGGTTATAGATACACCTTCATCCTCAGCTGTGTGTAGACATATGTGTAGGGTTTGGCTATCTTAAGTCCCCAGTGTAGGGATTTGCCTATTCAAATTGTCGTATCTTTTGTTTATAAAAGGAAAAATAAAAAGGAAAATTTAAAAGAATATTGAAAGACTCTAAGTCTCTAATTAAAATTGGATAATTTAGTCTTTCTGTTTAGTCTAGGGGTATGACTTCCTACAAAAAAGCAAACGAATTAAAAAGAATTAAACATTTTTTATTTAAATCAAAGTTACAAAATTTGCTATTCGGGAATTGAAAAATATATCTAACCAATCTAATTTATTGCGACCGGTGTCAGAAGAGCGACATTCTCCAGTCGTGAATTTAACATTCTAGTTCTGCCGTTGTTCAGTCTGTTCACTTTGCAAGTCTGTCTCTGAGTGTTTTCATTTTTCAATTCCCCGCTTATTTCATAATGTAGTGCCTTTTTATCATTAATAGCCTATCGTGACAATTATTAAGCGAAACCAGTTACACAATTATATCGCTTCAAAAATACGATTGTGGTGAGCTAATTCTGTGAGAGTGGCATTTCTAGGAAAGCGTGACCTAGATTCCGTGAGAACAGAATTTAGGTTTTGAATTTGCAGCGTTGAAATGCATTTTGCAATTCTGATAAGTTTCGGTTAAATGTTAAAATATAAATTTGTTAGTTAAAAACATGGTACATGTTACATATGTGTGTATGTGTGTCGGGATGGACGGCAAGTGGCTCCTCGTGCCCCATCCTGTGAGTAACATCTGCATCCAAGCAGATGCCAAACGAAACTTGTCAACAAAGAGCCTCCACCCGGACGGCACAGCTGCAAGGGGCAATGGACAAGTTCAGACGCCCCACCATTCTGCAGCTCAACATAGAAGGCTACACAACAAGCAAGATCAAAGTTGTGGAGCAGATTGCTCATACCAATCGGGCACTCGTCATCCTCCTCCAAGAGACCCACTGCACCTCTGCAGATAGGCTAGCTATACCCAACTGCACGCTAGCCGGGTCTACCTTAAGCAGGAAGCACGGCATTGCCACGTTTGTGCATGAGAGCCTGAAGTGGGCCTTTGTCGACCAATCTCCAACTGATGACGAGATTGAGTGGGTGTGCATTGTACATCAGACTACAACATCGTCAACATCTACAAGCCCCCATCCTCGCGAATGTTGCCATCATCCCTTCCAACGCTCTCCTCCCCCAGTCTCTACGCTGGCAATTTCAACTGCCAGCACATCGACTGGGGCTACAGCAACACAAGCAGCGACGGAGAATTGCTGGCTGACTGGGCCTCTACAAACCATCTTTCCCTCCTATTCAATCCAAAGGACCCAGCCAGTTTCCACTCCAGCCGCTGGGGAACAGGGACCCTGACTTGGCCTTCGCGAGTGTCGACAGCTCTCTTCCAGACAGAAGTGTGCTTGAGAAGTTCCCGCGGTCCCAACACCGGCCGTCCCTCATCATCGCCCCAAAACTTGTGGCTCCTGTCCCGAGTTCACCGGTGAAGCGATGGAACTTCAAAAAAGCCGATTGGAATCAATACAGCCTCCTGACCAATGAGTCTGCTGCAAAGTTACCATCGACTGAAACATGCAACGTAGACGAGGCATACCAAGACTTCTGCAATGCCATAATAACTGCGGCAAAGGCCACAATTCCACGTGGCCATCGAACCAGCTACACACCATGCTGGGACTCTGAGTGTGAAGCTCTCTATCGCTCCTACCTAGCCGCCACAAGTGGTGCTGCTTCTAGCACCGCCGCCACCAGACTACTTGAGCGGCTGGACACAAAGAAGCTTGAACGATGGAACGAAGCTGTCCAAACCATCGACTTTTCACACTCAAGCCGCAAAGCATGGAGCATCATCAACAGCCTCACTGGGCGCTCAGCCAACTTTCCTCGTCAGTGCCCCGTTTCTGCTAATGCCATCGTTTCCCAGCTAGTGCAGAATGGAGTGTACAAGACAAAGAACCGCAAGGCATCCCGCCTTGTTGCCAAGGAAGTATCTGCCCTGTGGCGTATGGAAGCATCACAAGAAGACACAGTATCTGGAGACTTCACTCCAGAGGAATTCGCCACCGCCCTCTGCCTAGTGAAACCACACAAGTCTCCAGGGCCGGATAAGATCTGCCCTGAGCTTGTGCTCAATGCTGGCCATGCCTAGTCCTGGTTACGTAGATTCCTCTCTTCCTGCTTGTACCACCTCACAATTCCAAAAATCTGGAGAAGAGCTTTAGTAGTTGCAATCCCTAAGCCCCACAAGCCACCAGAGGACCCAAGGAGTTATCGTCCGATATCCCTCCTCTGTGTTCCTTTCAAGATCCTCGAAAGACTGATCTATGCCCGCGTCAACCCAATCATTGACCCGCTCCTTCCAAAAGAGCAAGCTGGGTTTCGGCGCGGAAAATCCACCGTAGATCAGGTCACACTCTTAACCCAAGACATCGAGGATTGCTTTGAGGCAAAAAAAGAAGGCCGGCGCTGTCTTTCTAGATCTCACAGCGGCGTTATTGGTAGTCTATAATCTACACAAATGTCAAAACATCGTCATCATCATCTAATTTCATGAACTAAAACGTTGTTTAAACTACTTTAAATTGAGGGCGAGCACGTTTCAAACAGGGTTGTGCTTAAAAAAATCTCTGCTTGTCTTCTAAAGTAACCTAGGCTATTGTGGGGAATAATCATCAAAATTTATTTTGATTAATCACAGGAAGCACATATACAAAAGGAATGTGGATTTTAAATTTTGTCAAATTTTCTCACCATTGAAAGTTTCTTAAGCGGGACCATCGTTTCTCACCGTTGTTAGTTTCTAGTTTTCCCCGTTACGCTCAACAGGGTATATTTACTGTGAAGTTGAAGGGTCAAGAAATTTACGAGTTTGAAATGAGGAACCAGCAAGTTTCGCCATCGTTCTTTGTGCAGGTTTTCATCAAGACAAGATGTTGAGAAAAACAAGAAAAATTATAAAAGCCCGTTGTATTTCTAATTTATTTTTTCAAGCTAGGTTAGTTAAACATTTTTTTTAGATTGGTTGCGATTTTGGTTTGATTCTTACACTGATAGATGAAAGCACAAACTAGCTAACAATGTAGGGAAGCCGTTTGATCAGCTTAACATTCCTGTTTATTATTTACTTTTGGTTAAATTTTATATGCATAAGAAATTCACAGAAATAATCATTTTGTAATCAAAAAATAAAGAGCCTAAAATGTGGATACTAAACTCATGTTCAGCAAACGTTTAGAAAACTAAACGGTCTTCATCGTCAGTGCTATAAATGTGAGCGCATTTATGTTACTGAAGATGAAGTCAATAGTTTTCAAAACGTTTGTTTGCAGAACATGAGTTTAGCATCTACATTTTAGGCTCTGTTTTTTTGATTAAATTAATCAGTTTCATTGTAAAGAAAGGTAAATGTTGCTACAAAGGAAAGTTAAAATTGATAGATTTAATTTGCTTTAAAGCAAAAACGCAGAAAAAAGCATGAGCATGATATTGGTTTTCAGATATAAGTTATTTGAATTATTGTTTGATTGATTGTGGAAATTTTTCTCTTTGGATTGAGAGAGTCTTTCAGGAAGCTCAATTTTTCAGTATAGCATATTTGTAGAAGCTTAAAACCACTGACAGACCGGTCACCGAGATTGACAGAGTGAAGTTTAGTTGTAAAAATATTTCAACAAAAACTTCAAAACTGGAATTTCGTTCCCTGGAACTCCTGTTGTTTAGAAACTTCTTAAATTTCACGCTTTCCCATTATGCAAAAGATCTCGGTAATTTGAGATAGTACGCAGCACTTTCACAATGCGCTGCTGAGCATTGTACGAACATCAATTGAAGTAGAAGGAGGTTAGTTCTACTGTGGGTTGGTTTGTTATTATACCTTGCTACAAAAATTGTTTCACGGCCGAGTGAAACAATCTTTAAATACTTGGATTTTTTCTAACTTGCAACATAAAAAATGAATAAATAAGCTTAATTGAAGATGATCTAGCTGCTGGCTGATCGGAATCGATTTTAGCTATTCATGATTGAACTGACTCGTGCGACAATACATTTGTTTGTATCATAAGCTTAGGTGTAAATATTTTTCATCCTTTTTTTTCTTTTTATTATCAAATTGTATCATTAAGTGTATATAATATAATAATCTCAATTTTTCTTGGATTCAAGAATCGAGTTGTGTTTTTCTCGTTTAAGTCGAAAATCTAATCTCAACGGTCATGGTCAACTAATTCTTCTGCTTTATTACGTTATTGCAAAGGTGAAATCCTCCATTGGGCTTTTATTATGTCTGTTGTCTGTTGTTTTTCACCGTTCAGATTTGTGCCAGCGGTTTTAGACGTTTCATAATAAAACTTCATTGACTTCTTGTTACATGTACCGCATTTTTGTAATCGCCAAATGTTAAGATTTATACCATTTTTAATTATCAATTCCTTGTGCCTTGATTATTGTGAATTGTGATCAGTAGCTTTGACAGATGGTCATTTATTTTTGTTTGGATGCGAAACAAAACGTACATACATGAAACGTAGGCGTAAGAGGAAGTCGTCGAGTCTGCACTCTTGCATTTAAACAGATGTACGAAAGCAAATGTTGTGTTTTTAAATAGCAAATTGACACAATAAAAAAGAAGAAAGGAAGAACAGTCAAGGGGGTACTTTTTGACGTGCAATGATTTTAAGGGCCCGTAATCTTTCCAAAGGTCTAGAGGAATTTTTTCAGAGGTGTCGTAACTTTACCCCTAAAGGTTTCATTGGTAGCTACCTGGTCCAAGTTATTCTCTCAACGTTGGGTATAATGCGTATTTTCAGAGGTGTCGTAATTTAGGCCCTAAAGGTATCATTGGCACCCGGTCCAAATTACCCTACGGCCCTGTTTGTAATAGAACAATGTTTAGTGCCAAATCCAACATCAAAACGCAATACTAGGGTTGTGGTCTTAATTTTGCAGTTACTCTATTCAAAGTCTAACTGTTTTATGCCTTCATCTAATTTCATCATGGTGTATTGCTTTGAGTCAAATTCCACACAACTGTTGATTTGTGAGTTACTACGCGTGACTGCCCAACTATTTTAAGCCAATAACTTTTCATACCTACACCACAATCTCATACCCTATGTGGCGTGGTCAGCTTTACAAATGACGTTGTTACATTTTATGCCGTTGTCAGATGATTCTGCTTTCTAAGGGTAAGCGCAGAACTTCATTGCAAAGACGTAGCGACAGGGGAGCTTGAAGAGGTAATCGCTTCCCCCTTAAAATTTAACTTTCTCCTCAAAAAATTATGTTTTGATACTATTATAACGTTATAATACCGTTATAATTTATGATGAATGACGTTTGACCCCTCCACAGTTGATTTTGCCCCTCCCCTAAAATTTATTTTCTAGCTACGTCACTGCTTCATTGCATCTTTTATTGGATCGAATGTTGTATGTATTGCCTGAATGTTAATACTAAACTTTCAGCTTTTTTTTGTCACACCGAATAGTTTTCGAGCTAAGCTTTACTTCAAAATTTAGGTCATGAAGTAGTTTTACATTGATAAATTAAACAGACGACCAGATTAATAGTGGCAAGTTGTTCTTTGAGTTCAACTTACATAGACTTGGCATGCAAGGTGTTTCAAAAAGTTCTTCATGCAGCAAAATATGCCAAAATATCATGAACACAAAGGTTAAAAATGATCTATATAATCTGTCACTGCTACTAGGCTATACGTTTGTTTTTATACAAGACCCGCTTTAGCTTATAAATGATTCAAATTTTCGCTTAATCTAAATCACCAAATCCCGTCCACTTAATCTAAATCTTCTACCACCGGGTGTAAGCCTGGATACGACAAAAACCTATCTCAGACGTTCGCCTCGATGGCTCAGTGGGTTGCCTGACTACGAATAAAGAAATCGCAAGATCAAGCGGCGTTCGTTCGACTCTCAGGGTGTGCGCTTGAGTGACACGTTTCAAGCACTGCTCTCAATTCAGAGGCACCAAGTAGATGGAATAATTCATAGACAAAGTTATTACACTTCAATAATAATCGGACACTTCACTTTGTCAATTTCGATGACCTGGTCGGAATCAGGAGTAGCCTCTACAACAGTCGTGGGATTCAATCTATCTCGCAACCGCTTTGTTTTGACCAAAATTAGCGACGTCTGACAACCTTGCGTATGGTGATTGTTCAGTTCAGTATGTTTTTATTTCTGACCATCACAACGCAAAAATAATATATGACAAACATAGCAGAGGTCTAGAAGAAGGTAGAAGCGACAAAACTTGTAATGATTGTATAGGCTATTATAGGTCCACTCGAAAAAATTGGCCAGTGAGCGGTTTTCCAATTTTTTTTTATTTTAAGAAGCGGTTCTCCAAACTTTTTTTATTTTAGGAAGCGGCTCGAACGAATCGGTGCAAATCGAATCTCACTGCTGCTATGCCAGAAATTGCCAGGATTAAGTTATTTTTCAGTCCGAGGATACAAATTTTCATAATCAAAAACTATTGTGTTGATGGCGACAAAGCTATTTCAGTATTTATTACATGAGGTAGAAAACAGAGACCGACGTTTATAGAACAAATTTTATGAATGAACTATGTTCAAGTATTCAAGCTTGATTAAAAGCTAAATATTTTAAAAACAACTTTTAATAATCAAAGTAGCCTATGGTGAAAACTGCACATGTGCGCAAGTCAAAGAAAAAAAAAGTTTGTTTTTTCCAAAAGCATGGCAGCTGTAAGATATTGCTATATTCTGGCCAATAGGCTACATAACCTATAAGCTTGCTAACCTAGTTGCTTGCTAGTAAATCTAGCCAATTTTTTTGTCTCCTTCCCGTTTCTTTTTAAGTAAACCAGTGTATACTTTGCGAAAAGGTCGGAACAGTTGTAAAATGATGCATACTCAAACGAATATAATTGAATATTAACCTTACGACACACCATTATAACTGCTTAATCAGCGACTGAAACCAAAAAAGCCGCATACAATCGAAAATGAGACATCAGGACAATGTACATCATACAATGCCGAAGTTAGCTGGTATTGGTGGTCTATAACCTACACAAATGTCAAAACATCGTCATCATCATCTAATTTCATGAACTAAAACGTTGTTTAAACCACTTTAAATTGAGGGCGAGCACGTTTCAAACAGGGTTGTTTTTGCTTAAAAAAATTTCTTATCTTCTAAAGTAACCTAGGCTATTGTGGGGAATAATCATCAAAATTTATTTTGATTAATCACAGGAAACACATAGAGAAAAGGAATGTGGATTTTAAATTGCACCATGTGGTATTTACATGAACACATAGCGTAAATTTGTAAGCTAACGTCTTTACACAATGTTTAAAAATCTTACTAACTCTTTTGTCACGTTTATAGAAAGATATTAGTTGTAAAGATGCGAAAAAGCTCAGTTGCGAAACGGCTACAAACATAATATACAGTATGCGATGATTTTTATTTTTACATGATGTTAGCAATCTGTATTTTGGATCTTTAATTCAGTAGTATCTACTTTGTCTTAAGAATTTAAGATATATAACTGTAGCACTTATCCCCACTCCAACAGTAAGAAAAAAAATGAAGAAGCTCAAACTAATGCAGGAAAGTTTAGGTCTATATGTTCCCAACTTTGTCTTGCAGCGTTGACAATTGTGATTGACTTCCTTCATGTCATTGAATATAAACGGCAGCCAACAACACAATGGGAAAAACCAGACAAAAACACAACACCAGCAATAAGCAGCTTGCTTATATTCACTTTTCGTCTCAGTAGAAACAACATCATTGCAAGTGAAACAAAACACTCCATCAGTTGGGAATTTTGTGAATTCCACAGTTACGGGTTGTGCTGTAATCACGTTTGTATGGCTTAAGCTTTCTGACGTTGGGTCGAGCGTCATCACTTCTACTTGCTCTGTTGGAATGGGAGCTTTTAAATTAGTTTCCGTAGAATCATAGAATTGGGAAAACGATGTTGCAACGTTGTCCTGACGTTGTTCCGAAGCATCAGAGAGTGGATATTTTTCTGTCATTGTTGATGAATCCACAAGTTTTGAAATCTCATCAAAGTCCGCTATCTATGAAATGTTAGGCTACGTCATGGAAAAAACATGAAATTTGGTGATAAATGTGACAATTAAAACTGATATTGCCTAATTATAAAAAAGGTATTACAATCGACTTTAACACTTTGCTCCTCAAAGGGAGGCCAGATTTGGCCCCCCCCTCATATTTCCTTTAATTATTTGAAGCACAGTAACGCCATGCACTTTGTTTTTCTTGACTTTTCCTAAAATTGCCAGGCGGATCTGATGATATTAAATTTGATGCTAAAAGTTGTGTAGTTTTCTTGTAAATTCAAGATTTTGGTGAATTTTTGCTATTTCTAGCTAACTTCCAGCAAAGCGTGAAATGGATTACATTGCGATGACAAGCCATAAGCTCATAATTGCTTCGTGCATCGATATGCGCGAGCAGAGAGAAGCATCCTCTTGCTTTCTTTTGTTTGGTTTGACCTCAATAACACAAAGCGCGTTATTTCTTATGCTACAAAGAAAAGCCAGTGATCGCAAAGCTGTTAATTAGAAACAATAATAGCAAACGTTTTTTGCGTTATCAGCTCTATAAAGAAGAATAGCAATCCACGATCAAAATAGTAGGCTTTGCAGGCCACAAACTATTCAAAACAGCTGTTTCAAGCAGATAATATTCATTGACGAATAAAAAACGTTACAATAAGAAATCTTCTCTTGGATAAAGACACGAAAACCTGGTTTCGAAATAAACGTTCTATGGAAATGCTCTCATTGACAAAACTTGCAAATGAAGAAATGTATGACTGCAAATGCTTTTGGGAGAAGCCGGAGAAATAGCGTTTTAGCAAACAGTAATTGTGAGATACACTCAAAATTATGAGATAGGCTCCATTTACACGTAGCAGCTAACTCGATGGCGTCCCTTCACTGCTTTATGTCGCCTACTTGTTGTTATGTCCTGTATTTTTGTTTCACAGTGCACTGTGTTTTGTTCCAAAGAGCGCAAAATAAAGATGATAATGCCTCATCTGCATTACAAAATATTTTGTAATGTAGGCCTACAAACAAAATGTACAATGTACACAACGTACATTACAAAATATTTTGTACTGTAGACGAGGCATAAAGTTAGGCGTCACATAAGACAAACAACAAATCAGCTTTCTTCATCATTGATTCAACATCTGAATACGTTGCGCCAATGTATAAGAGGCCGGCTATTGTGAAGACCCGCCATTTACAGTATAAACGATCCGATTATACCAAAAGTGGAACAAACTAGTGGATCAAAGAATGAATAAACAATGCTGAGAAAACTAAATCTAAGTGACGAACAATACCGATGTCTTCATTTATCTTGGAAAAATGCTGCCTAAACTTATCAACAAAAAAATACCGTAAATAACGGCAAGGATCCTGAAAGCAGAATTTGCTCGACTTTGGCATGAATTTAGTCAGACATTTACAGTAATAATTCCACACATACAATAACGGGCTCTCAACTGCTGTAAGATACATAATAATCAACCTGGTTCTGAGCGATTTGTGTAACAGTTTAGGGGAAGACATTACTTGAAATGATGCACCACACAAAAGATTTTCAATGAAGACTGAGTCTAAAAACCGATGTGGATTATGCTGCACAATAACTTCAAGTTTAGGACAGAAGAGGCACAAAATATCACGATAAAAATAAAGACCTTGTGGGAAATTTTCGCGAATCATAACACGATGCAAATACCATAAACGCTTAGTTTGCATGCTGCTCTAAGCTGGCCGGCAACCACAAAGGTAGGCAATACAGGCAGTTTATAATTCGATAACAGCGCAATAAACATTATAAATACGTAAACCGACAATTTCTTTTACAAACGTTTTACGTCTAATAGTAAATTTTCTCCCAACAATTTTTTGTGAAGCACTCGCAAACCACGGTTTTGTAAAATAATTCATCATTATTATTTTTTTACTTCTCGGATATTGTAAAACGTCATCAGCAAAATCACAAAAAAAATTTCATTACTTCAATGTAGTAGGCCTAAAATTTTTTTCTAGAATTGTAGCCACGTTGTTTCAACAAAGAAGCCATTTTTTAGCAATATAAAGTTATAGAAAATAATTTACAATCATGCAAATGGTTGGAAAGAATCTAGGAAGTCTTCTCACAATCTGGCACAAAATGATTATGTTTATTGTATCTCTGTAAAATATTTTACGACAAACTTTGAAGCTTCGTTATAATCATTTTTATCTTTGAAGTCAAAAGTTTTTTTTTTTTTTTGGCCAGAAACATAATCACTGCCTTGCTGATGTTGTCGCTTTTACGCGTATTTTTAGTGCTTCAAACAATAAGGACCTAGTCAGCAATCCAGTCCTTTTACATTGATTCAACATTTGTAAACGTTAAATTTATGTAGATTTGCTGACTGTGGGTTATTTCACATTTCCTTTGTTTACGCATGCTCCTCAATTCGCTGTTGCATTATTTCGACGCTGGCAGACTAAAAATGTATTTTCAAATTGATTGACACAATCTTCAATAAAAAGTGAGCTTCAAACTTAGCTTTGTTGATGTAAATGCTGTATTTTTTGTGGATGTAATTTATGAGTCATGTTTATAAACACCCGTAAGCGAAATGACTTATGATGTGGCCTGCATGATATTTGTGATGCGACTTGACACAAATCCACAATTTCAAAAGCACCTAATTTGCACTTAGAAATTTCAGATAATTTCAACAACTTGTTCAATTGTCTTCTCTCTACTAAAAATATTCATACTACAAACTCAATTGTAGACCTAAAATACACAAACGAAGATGTAAACAGCTATTCAAGCAGGCTAAGGTGTTACTTATGAGAAATTTGGTTCCATAAAACTAGAAGCTAGCCATGAGTTTCGGAATGCATTAGTTTAGGATAAAAATGTAAGACAACAAACGCAGTTTTGTTTTTTTTTCAAATTTGTGTAACAATGTTACTCTGATTGTAACTATTTTAGAATCAGTGAGTAGCTTACAATTAGATTTGCTCGCAAGTCGTAAATTCTAATCAATGCAATGATTCGGCACACCGCACACACACTTCGTGCGTTCGATTGAGCTCTTTGTTATTTAGAAGTTTGCATGAAATCGGATTAGCACGGTAATTAAATAGCGGCAAGTTAAATCAAAATTGTCGTTTTTGGGTACCTTTGCAAAAATTGAAATATCAAGTTTAACATATAAAATTTTAAAATAATGACTTTTCAAACTTATAGACAAATGATTTGCTTTCACACCAGTGCAACTTCTGTTGAAATAGCATCAGCGGATAACACGTAACAGCTGATTGAATTTGATCCAAAAACGGCCCCCCTTTGAGCAGTTAACTTCCAAAAAAACGTTGAAAAGCAAAGGGTTAAGAATTTTTCCAAGACTTTATAAAACAAATTTAAAATAAGGCAAGTCTTTCTAACCTATACAGCAAAGAATTATTTCAAAAGTTATAAGTAGGGCAACCAAAAGTCAATAAAGTCAAAATTTTTCTGCCTTGTTCAAAGTTTATAAAACGTCCATAAACTAAATTTGAGGCTGATACGAAGAGAAGTTTCAAAGTTATTAAGTAAAAAAAGTCAAATTTCATGGTTAGGTCAAAATTTTCTTTTTACGTAGTTTTTCTTCTCTCTATAGATATTTTATTAAAGCTACACAGATACTGATTTTTGTTGTAATTTCTACTGCTATTCTGACGTAATAATCTTTCGCCCGCTACTGACGATTGAATATTAAGTAGGCTAGGCATGGAAGGCAGGTAACGTGGTCTTTGTTCTTGGTTAGGTGAATGCTCAAACCATTATAGTATTGAGTTTTAGCTTCCTGATGTTCTCAAATTTGTTTTTAGCTAGCCTATAATTATGCCCAAGGTTAAACAATATATTCAAGCAAGAATCTCAAGGAATGACATCAAGTGCATTGTGAAAATGGGAGGAGATGATATTTCACCACATTTATATTGCCTGCTGAGAAACTCCAAAGCAACTTTTGTATTAGTAGAGAGAAGCTTCTCTATTATAGGAAAAATTTTGGCGAGAGACAGGAACTTCAAAGGCAATAATGTGAAACATTACTTGATGTTGAAGTATAATACTGCAGAACCCTCTCAGTAATTTCGGGATATTTAAAGACACTCCATATTTATCTTTTGCAGTTTTTCGAGTGACTTTCATTACCTGTGGTGTCGTTGAGTTTTCCACATTTTTCTATTATATCATTAGAAAAAGATGATATCCTTACCGAACGGTTTAATTTCTAATGTGCATAATATGTTTAATTTCTATATTTCGCATTTGAGTTGTAAACGCAGAACGTTATTGGTCAAAATTAGTTCAAAATTTGTAAATTATAAAATCAAAATTCCAAGTATTTAGGTCAAAAAATTGGTTGCCCTAGTTATAAGGTATTGTTAGTTCAATCTAAAACAAGCATTCCTCAAACTTACTTTAAATTTTCAATGGCATAAAAAACAATTGTGTAGCCTTATTATTGCATCACAATAAACGTATCTGTTTGAGCGTAGCCTATAACGTTAAAAAAACTAAAAATGGTAGAAAAATAAAGCATGAGCATAAAAAGCAACAATAAATACAAATTCAAAGAAAATTTAAGATGATGGTTTTGCAGAAACAAAACTTCTAACTTCAACAAACTAAACATAGGTTTGTTTATAAAATTTCGAAAGCTTTTCAAATTCTGCCATTTGCCATTTTTGTTTCTCCGACTCTGTGAAATGTTCATCAAGTTGCAAGGATACTGATCTACGCATTCTGGCTTGCAAAAGGTATAACGATTTTGCTACAAGTGTTTGCTCCTGGAGAGTAGGCTATACCACAAACATTTCATACAAATTTACCAATATTTACAAATAAATTATACTGTAATCCTACCAATTAAATATCAGGATATGTTACTCTAGTGAAAAAATGTGTTACTCTAGTGAAAAAATATGTTACTCTAGTGAAAAAATATGTTACTCCAGTGAAATATATGTTACTCTAGTGAAATACATGTTACTCCAGTGAAATATATGTTACTCTAGTGAAAAAAAATACTCTAGTGACAAAAACGGGAAGCTAAAACTAAAAACTTCTCTTGTAATTAATTTTTAATTTGCTTGGTTGTTTTATAGGGAAAATATCGCGGTTGAGGATGGACTTTATTGTTGTTTAAGTCACGCAATTAATACGAGAAAGCAAACTCAGCGATTAAAAGCACGCGGAACCAGAAGCGCTTATCGTATTGTTCAGCAATTTTTTTCAATTCAACTCTTTGCTAATCAAGCAATTTTATACGGATTTTATTTGCTTTGCACGTTTGAAGCATATGATCCATGTCTCGCTGACGAGGTAGTATTTGAAATTTTTATTGTTTAGGAATTTGATACAAAGCGTTAGACAAAACTAAACCAATCAAGATTTTTAGAACACATCATACGAAAGAAAGGTCTGGTGGAACTACTAACATACGCAAGAGGGATTAGCGGACATCTCCTATTGAGTTTGATATGAGACTTTTGTTTATTGCTCTATTGCTTTAACTTTACATGTATCATTCTTCACCAACGGAAAGCATTAATAGTTTTTATTAAGTTGAGAATTAAAATAAAGTGCAACCAGCCTCATGTTTAAAAAGAATATATACATAGTAATGAGCATCTTCAGTTCTGCAAACAAACAAACAAATTACTGCAATGAATGCTGCATAAAGGGAAATTATGCTGTAAGCCTCTATAATCAAAATTAAAATGATGAGCAAAATTACTTCAACAGTTACACATTAAGAAAATTATTTACGTCATGAGATATAAAAACCAAATGTTCAAAGTGAAGAATAAACCAAGAATGGATTCGGCAAATTTTCTCTAGTCGGTAAAGGGTAGTTCTTCCTAAGAGCTATCAACAGGTAAAGTAAATTGGTATCAAGAAATGCAAATCATTCAAAAACAGCAGTTCAGTTTGTAAAATGAAAAATCAATTGAAATTGTTGATGTGGTTGCCAAAGAACAAATTAGTTTGCGAAATTAGTCTGCGAGCAGTAATAATGAAACATATTTATGCAAATTATAAAGGTAATTAGGTTATACATTATAAAGTAATTAGGTCATACATTATAAATAGTTTTTATTAGTAAAAAATTGGTTGGACATAATTGCTGAAGGGAAGGGGGTCGAGAAAAGGGAACTGGCCACTCTATTCTTTTTAGTGCCGAAGGCTTCATTTTGTCGTTTGACTATCCAAGAGAAGTCAATATTCGACTATCCTTTTTTGATGTAATTGCATTATTATTGCATCATTTCAGTTAGACTGTGATTGTCAATAGAAACAATGTTTCTCGCTTTCTTCGTAGCGCCATTCAGACAAAGGTGAATAGCAAGAAGCAAAATTGAAAGGCTAAAGCATCAAAATCGACAACCACAACAAGTATTTAAAATTACCTTAAGCTACAAGATGCAATCTGAACGTAACTTAAGCCCACATAAAAACATGTTTTACTCCACAGAAAGAACCGGCCGAACATTGCGTGCAAAAGTTGTGGACAATGGATTGCATTCATGATACTGGATTGCAACGTTGCAATTGGTGAAGCTTACGCGACCATCTGATAATCCTCATCATTAGCACAATTACAGGCCTACTATTTCTCACTTGTTATGGGTTATCCTTTCATTTTTGCAGCGTAGCAAATTTAAGTTACCATAGTTTAATATAACCTCATGTAACTTTTTTGAAATTCTTTCCCCAAATGAAATGGTTCTGCTTTGGTTACAAAATGACTCAAAAAATTATAAGGTCTGTCATCCAAACTTCTATTCAGAAACTTAATTAAATATTCAGCTAAACTATGTTCTAAGTATAAAAGTTTTATATCTTTTTTTGCTTGACCCACAAATAAAAAAAATATTTTTTTCAGCAACACAATAAAAACAGCCCAACGTTAGTTGTTAAAATGCATTGTTTCTGCTTCGATGATTGTAGCATTTAAACCGTACAACACATCAATCATGTTTTCGTAAAAGTGTAGAGTTAAAACTTTAGGTGAGTCAAAAATGAAAAATATCGTATGGACGCTTCACGATGAATTTAACCCAGACCGGTTCAGATTAATTTGTTTTCTTTCCTTTTTATTGTCGTTCATATGGTTTGGTTAACCTAGCACAGCACATCATGCATCATTGTGCAGTTTTTCGACATGCAGGACACGTGGACAGACAGACCCTAACACCGAGACAGCGCACTGGTTGTAGCAGTTAAAAATTTTGCTTTAATTGCAGCTTCATAAGCAAGAAGTAGAAAAATCAACTTAAAATTGATGCAAACTACTTTGGCTTGTTTTGTTGTCAACATTCCAGTTAATGTTGATAAGTGGCTTAGGCCGTTTCATTAAACCTAATATGGATACAATGCCAACATCTTTCACGGTCGTTGAAACTTATTAATAGAACCAAGACTAATCATCATTGCTTCCATGCACGTTTTCGTGCTTAACTTAGTGCCGAGAGCTGTTCATATTCCGAACTACATTAATAACAACAAAATACTCATTGCTTCATCGATAGCTCAGCCGGTAAAGCGCCTGACTTTACATACAAACTTCAAGATCAAGCGGCGATTGTTCGACTCACGGGTTGTGCGCTTGAGCAACACGTTTAGCGGCATCTGGTGAATGAAATAATTTACAGACAACCATCGGAAACTCCACTCTATCAATTTCGGTAACTTGGGCCTGCGTCAGTGGTTCAAAGCCTCTACAACTACAAGTATGTGAAACTGCTAGGATTAAGCTTGAAGCTTTCTCAGTCCGAGGATAAAGATTCAATCAAGCTACTGACGTGAAATGTGTTTTCGAACGTACAGTATTGGTTATAAGTTTTTATAGAGGAAAGAAGATAAGACAGCTTTTTCAAATTAACACTGTACATTTCTAAGGCAAAAGACTGTGAAAAAAAAAGGAAAATGTGACAAACTTTTTGAATACTAGCCCTGGATATTTCAACTTTGTCAATCAAACTTGGAAATTGTTTTTTGAAATCGGCTGTTTTTGCGTTTTTACGTTTTATTAAAATCGTACAATACACAAACGTAATAAATAGAAAAATTAATTAACATTAGATCGTCGTCGTCGTCGTGTGAGCGTCTGGAGCCGAGGATCTGTATTTTAATGACTTGAAAATTTGTCTTTTACTTAAAAATATCATTATCCAAACTGGCACTGGTGGTTGGTAGCAGGATTGTGGAGTCGTGAAGTCCGAGGGATTGTGACGTATCCGGAGTCGGAGTCGTTAAAAAAGGTCAACTCCAACTTGAATCAAAACGATAAACAATTAAAACAAACGCGAACCTGCTTGCCATCAACATTACTTGAATTTTAGACTGCTTGCAATATGATAAATAACACCAAAATTATATTACAACAATACTAATGCACTGCATATTACATAAAACAAATAGTTATTCTTATTGAATACCGTAAACCAAACGTTTGGCTATCTTTGACATCCTGGTAATAGTGAAGCCATGCAGATTATAGTAGTAGAAGTCGGCCAGTTATAAATCGAGAAGTCAGATTCCTATTTTTTCGCCCGACCACAGCTGCTTTGGTAGTTACTAGTTAGCAACCCAGAAGCGATTGAGCGTGATTTTGCTCGTTTTTTCAGAAAAATATGGCATGTCAATCGCGTACTTCAAGTATGTAGCCTACTTATTAGAAGGACGTTGTGTTGTATGCAGGGCCTACGTAGGCGTATCACTTGATAAGTGAAGCGTATGAAATGAAGAAAAATAAGTCACGACATTGTGCAAGCTTATTAATTGGTTGCAGCTGATTAGCTGCCAAAAACTTATTCAAATTTGATCTTTTTGTAAAGACAGATAAAATTTGTTTGCAATTCTTATCATTTTTTCTGAAAAGGAACCGAAAGTAAAATGATGTCAGACTCTGTATTTTTCCATCTTTCAGTCGATTTAACAAAATGACTCAGCCGCATTAACCTCTAATAATGTAATTGTGGTCTGATTGAGTTGAACATCCTTCAAACAGATTAACAACAATATTTTTGTGACTAAAAACGACTATTTCTTTGAAGGAAATGTGATCACATTAGAAAACTCAAGGTAGAATAACCATAAAGTGCTACGAAGCGTTTTTTGTTCAGAAAATATTAAAAATCAATCTTTGAGTATTTTTGTGCAGACAACCGGTGAAAACAAACAAACTAAAATTGTAAAAATAACCTTTTTGATGAATCTAGTTTACAGTAGTCCATGTTAGTGAACAGAAAGATAAGCAGTAGTTTCCCAGGGCACACACAAACAGCGCAAACAAATACAAGTCAGCTTGAACAAAGATTGTCAAATATAAAACTACAATGTGCCCTATGGCAAAGTTTTCCTAATTTTCTAGTTTATTTTTTTCCAATACTTGAACAATGGCGGCTTCAGGTTTAAACATTTCTGCATAATTTCTTTAGTTTGTCTTTGTGTATGAATAGATTAAATATTACTCTGTTTTGTTTGTAATATTATGTATCAAGTTATGTATCAAATTAGAGCCTTGTATAAGTCAGCAGTTATAATGGCAATATAATAACTACATTTTAATTATATTTCCAATAGAACAAAATAAAAAACAAGTTCAAACGCCATAAGTTCTCATCTCAAGATACGTTTTTCCTGAGATATATTTTAGAATTTTTTTTTATACTATGTTAAACCAGTTGTGCCTGTAAATGGCATTTTCTTTGTACGAATTGAGTCAATACAAAATATATTCCTAGCATTAGTTTGAAAGAGTATAATTTATTTGTAAATTTTAAAAAGATATTCGTGGTAGGCCTACACTCAAGATTAAACTAAATAGATTTTGGTACATTTTATACGTTAGAATACGTAGATCAGTATTCTCACAACTTGCGGAACATTTCACAGAGTCGGAGAAACGAAAGAGGCAAATGACAAAATTTTAGAAGCTTTCGAATTTTAATGACAGGCCTCTTATGTAGCATGTTAAAGTCAGCAGTTTAATCTTTTGCATTTTTTTTATATTTTCTTTATTGTTGTCTTGTCGTCTTTTATGCTGATACTTTGTGAGCATAAAAAATTATTCAAACAAGAATTGTTTTCTTGCCATTTTTAGTTTATGTTTTTCATCTTGTTACGATATAAGGATACACTTATTGCAAAGCATATTCTGTAGAGCTACACGATTATTATCTATAGCACCATCGCAAATTTAAGGTAAATTTTAGGTGTAAGGATTTGTTTGAGATGGACACCAGAAACCAATAATATTTTACAACCTTTGCAAAAACTTTTTCATAGATTAGAAAGGCTTGGTTCCTTTAAAGTTATATTTAATTTTTGTAATTCGTTTTAAAGTAAGCACATTTTGACCGGGAGTTCAGGGGATACTCTTGTACCCATGCCCGGGAAGAACTTAAGAACCCGCATCCTTTCTAAGGGGCCTGGAAATCTGAAGAAATCAGCTTTGGATACAGTTGGTTTTCTTTGAAGTGTCTTGATTTAGGGTCCAAAAGATCACATTGGTACCGGGCCAAAATTATCCTCTCAACGGCCCTGAGCAATGAGCATACCCATATCATTACAATGGCAGAGAGTTTCAGTTTTTACCATAAATTTAGGGTCATAGCGTGGTGTGATACTCGGACGATGTACCATTTTTGGGGCCCTACTCAGTACTCACTGGTATAAATGTGCTCTCACGTCACTAAACGTTACTTTTCTCCACTCTGTAGCTGTCCAATGTCGACACTTTTTCCAAAAGTTGAGTTTTTTTTCATTGCTGCAGTGAGCATGGGCTTCCTGGCTGCACGGCAACATTGTAGACCAAAACTCTTTTGCAGTCGATGACAAATTGTCCTGGTTGTGACGTTGTGGAAAAGCTCAGGATGCTTTTTTGTAATTCAACTGCGGTTATTGACAAATATAAAGTTACTTCACCCTTCAAAGCTTCATCCGTTCTTGGAGAGGGCTTCTTAGGTGCGCCAGAATTAGACTTCCTCTTCGGTACCACTCCTGGTGGCATCGACGCCGCTGATCTTTTAAATTGATAAACTGCCTCTTTTATGACACCAATACGCCTGGCTATACCAATTACAAAATCTCCCTTTTCTAGCAAAGTCATGACACAATTTTTTTCAATTTGCATTTTCTTTCCACCCGTTTTGGTTTCTGAGTTTCAAATTTGGTAAAACCCCAAAATTTCAAGAATATGTAAATAATAGTCCGATTTCCCTGACCTACTTCTTCACCAAGGTGCGACCCAACGCGAGGAACTCAAAGTAATGGCTGTGAGGTGAAGTCAAGCCAGATAGACTATTAGGATGTAATTATAAGCGTTTTTGTGGTTCGATTCTTATGGCTGAAACAGTAAGTTAAAAACATGTATGAATTCATCTTGTAACACAGAAGCTTTAGAGTTTCACTTGCTAAGATCTGAATAATAAAAATTATTGCATATACGTGTGCAGCAACTTGGCAACTTTTTTTTGCACGTTTACTTGTTTACTTTTGCTTTTTCAATTGCGTCATCAAAAATATGATACATCTGGCTCTTATAGATTTGTCGTCATTAGTTTTATTCATCAATTTCATTTCATGCCAACATTTTTAAAAGTTTCATAATAAAATTCAAAGAAAATGAAGGGGTGTACCAGCAAACATCTATAGGATTGGCCCATGATGCAAGAGAAGGATCCACAGAGGATACAAAGTGATATGCATAAATCAACAAGTGAATAAAAAAATAACAGTAACCTCTCAAGTAAATGTAGCTCTAGGTAAAGTTCTAAGTTCTTAAAAAATCATGAAATGTATACCACGAAAAAAGAGATTAAGTAGCCCTGATTTATAGTATCTCAAAATTAAAGTAGGTTGAATGTAAGATATTAGGACTTGTTTGAGATTGACCCCATCAACTTACAATACTTTACGACGTTTCCAAAAAAATTTGCCATGGGTTAGAAAAGCTCGTATTATTTTAGTTATTTTAAGATTGTCAAATTTAGTTACTGCTCTCTAATAACCTCTACAGCTGGTTTTACCATTGTTTGGGATTGTCAGAAGGTGCTTATTCAAATAGAAAGAGGTTATTAGAGAATAGTAACCAATTTTGATGTACTTTGCTTTGCTTGTTTTTTTTGCTTGGTATTGATCATTTTTGGTGGTACAGCTTTTATTGTTTGTTTTAAGGCCATAGATTTTGTAATTTTTTACCACTTTTGGCTAATTTTTGTACTTATAAAATATTGGAAAAAACAGATGTATGCTAAACCTAATACAGCAACTCTTTATAACTACAGTATAATAAATCGCTTCAATTGTCAGATTTATTAATTTGTGGCAGGTTTAGTAGTTTTTGCTTTAAGGTTATCCTCTTGGTTAGTGGATATCGAAACCAAACCAAAACTTGTAGATCCATCAAAGATGACAGAGGAATATCCACTCCCTGATGCATCGGAACAATGTCAGCACAACGTTAAAACAGCATTTTCTCAACCCAATAATTCTACGGGAACTATTTCTAAATCTCCCATTCCAACGGACCAAGTACAACTGATAACGCTCAGTCCAACCCCAGGAGCCTCAGACCACAGCGATGTGGTTACGACACAACCAAAGATTATGGCGTTTACAAAATTCCCAACCGACGGAGTATTTTGTTCCACTTGCAATCATGCTGTTTGTACAGTGACGGAAACTAGGTATAAGCGAGATGCTTTTCGATGGTGTGGTATTTTTAGCATGATTGCCCCATTGTGTTGTTGGGTGCCTTTTGTGTTCAATGACATGAAGGAAGTCAATCACTATTGTCAACGCTGCAAGACAAAGTTGGGAACATTTAGACCTAAACTTTCTCGTCAAACTTCCAGCTTTCTTGCTTTCTTCCTTATTATTAAATTCGGGTTATCTTTTATGATAGCATATTTTTCACGGATTCGAATAACATGATATGTTCTACTGGTGCAAACTAAGCTGAACTATCACAAGAAGTATCAGGTGATAATCTGCTTCTGTTTGGTCAATCAAACACCATTAACTTCTTCAGGGGCAAGATCAGATAGCGACTACCTGTCTAACATGGCAAAACACAGGACCGTGTTGCTGTAAATCAACTAAACATTCAAATGAAATTTAACTTCTAAACAAAAATTATCACCATTTTAGCCAATTGTTTAATTGGCTAAAATGGCAAGGCAGTCGTGTCTGATTAAAACGAACGTCGGAATACAAGCAGAATATCACTTTATACACGTTGTGATCGTTCGGCTTAGTTTGCACCGGTAGAACGCATCATGTTATTCAACTAAACGTCTGGTGAACAGCCTCATTCACTTTTCAACTACCACAAAATTTTGAAATTTAACTTGCCAGCATGTGAATAGTAAAAAGTATTGAAGCTATAGCCCTATATGTTTGCAGCAACTTCGTAAATCATTTTTTGGCATCTTTGCAGTTAACTATTTTTCATATAAGGGTTTGAAGAACTTTTTCGGTAATAATATGTCGGTGAAATCTAGAACAAACGCTTCTATTACATCATCATGCTAAAATTGTATTACGCAACAAGTGAAGCAGTCAATGCGCCAGAAATAGGTGGCAAAGAATGGAGAACTAGAAAACCTTATAGGCTATATGATCAAAAGTGGAAAAATTGCATAATCATATATAATTTTACATAAATTTGCCCAATTTTGCATAAATTTGCATAATTAGCATAAAGACAACTTTTGATAAGTTTCTCGCACTCATCACATGTCTGACGTCGTTCTTATCTAAGCAGATGTTGTCTTCAGTAACAAGAGATAATCCGCTCGTTAATGAAAACTCATGGAATCATTTTCCGCTTTCCAGACGCGATGTTCTGCGATGCCTGTTCTTTTTATGGTTGCAACTTATTCTCATCCCAAAGTCATTCTAACTTGCGCAGATGGATAGCGTTTACTACAGTAATAAGCAAAAATACACAGGATTTGCCTTATTTGGGTGAAAAATTCGTGTTTTGCTTAACTCGACGTTCCGCCTAACACGACGTTTTTCGATCCCTCTTTAGGTGTCGAGTTAGGCGGTTTTTATTGCATTTATTCTACTCTCTCAAAGTCGTATACTTCCCCGACTGTTTTTGTTGCATATATGCAACATAAGGAGGTCTTTAGGTAGGCCTAGTTCAAGATTCAAACCCACGTTGAAGACATTTATCTATAGGCTACCAGTAGCAGCCTATTTCTGCTATTATCTTGTAAAAATTCACTATGTCCCTTTTTGATTTGCCTATGACTTGTTTCGCTTTCAAATGCGCTGACTAAGCAATTACAGTGTTGTATCGTAAGTTTAATATTCAACTGTTTTCGTTTGAAAATGTATCATTTTAAAACTGTTCCATGCTATTCGCAAATGATAAACCTTGGTTTGCTTAAAAAGAAAGGAAGAAGGAAACAAAAACTGATGGTTGGATCTTCTCTCAAGATCAGTTATTTGCTTGTTTCTTTTTTATTGCGATTGCTTGATTGCTATTTCACCAAATTAACTTCGTGCCAACGTTTTCTAATAAAACTTAGTTTAGACATTTTATAGCTTTATCATTTGTGGTCATTAATTTATAAGATTTTTTGTTTTTAATTTTCTATCCAACAATTTCTTGTGTTTCGATTCTGTTTTGATTGGAGCGTAGGTCACGTACTTACTGGAGCACTGCTTTAAACCTAATCCAACACCTCAAAGCAATGCTATAACTTTGTAGTCTCAATTTTGCAAATGCTCGGTTCCATATCAAACTGTTTTGGGCCTTCTTCACATTTCATCATGACATAATGCATGATCTAGTTTACCAAGCACATCTCTTCAATTGTTATCAACTTATGCATAACTGCCCGATTTTTTGGGCGTAGTTCATTTTCTACGCCCACACCAGAACCTCATACCCTATCTTGCCACAACCAGCTAAATAGAATAACATTGTTACATTTTAAGCCATCCTCATTCTCCTCAAAGGTTTGAAATAACATTACTTTCAGATGATTTTGCATTTCAAGTGAAAGCAATATAATCTTAACCTAATTTTACTTTCAAACTTTTTTGGACTGCGGCACACCAAAGAATTTCGGAACTTATCGTGCTACATTCACTTACTGCGTCACTGCTTTTTTAATTGTTTTTCGCTAACTTTCTAATCGCAGCTGTTACATTAAAAAACTATACATGATAAAAGTTAATTATAGTTAGCTTTTGTTTAAACAATGTATGCAAGTAAATATATTTAATTGGATGCTGTGAAAAGTGTGCCTGGTTTTGTGCACAAATGCCCTTGATTCGGGGTTTGATCTTGATCAGTGTCAGCGCAGATAATTCGCACTTGAGTCTTCTCTGTAAGCAGCAATCCATGCTTAATTTGAACAGTTGTTCTTAGTCTGGTAATTTTAAGCAGTTTACTTGTAATAGTTTAATAATAATAGTAAGTTTAATTATTTATTTTTGAGTTTTTATTTGAGTCATCAAAAAGGTGAAACTTGTGGCTCTAAAAGTTCAGTTGTCATTTGTTGTTTGTTCACCAATTTCACTTTGTGCCAACGTTTTTAATGGTTTCATAATAAAACTGAATCTAGACTTTTTGTTTCTACCACAATGAGACTTATTTGTATACAATCGATTTACCAACTTCCTGAGTTTTGACAGCGTTGTACTTGGAGGACTATTTCATACCAAATCCAACATATCAACGTCATACTAAAGTTGTGGTTTTAATTTTACAAATGCTCCATTCCATGTCATGCTGTTTTGAGCCTTCATCTAATATCACCATTGTTTATTACATTAACTAAACTGTTCAATCGTGTATAACTACGCGTGACTGCCCAACTATTATAGGCCTAAATCACTTTTCATACCTACACCAAAACCTTATACCCTATTTGATATGGCCACCTTTATTAAATAGTGTTGTTACATTTTTAGTCACATTTGCGTGATTAAACTGTACGGTTCCTAGCATAGACTAATAATTACAGCGACAACGCGACTTATTATCACTGACGAGTTACTACGACGACTTAATACGATTTACGACCGACAAAACACGTAATTCTAGTTTTTATTTTATTTTTTTAAAAGCAATTGAATATTTTTATTTGGAAAGCTTTCAATGTTCTTAAAAAGTTATAAAATGGATACCGGAAAAGAAAAGTTGAATAGCACTGATTTATGCTATCGCAAAGATGAAGTAAATGTAAGATATAAGGACTTGTTGGAGATAAAAAAAAAACATATGTAGGCTAAGCCTAATACGGCACCTCTTTATATCAGTTTTAATAATATCAGTATATCAGTTTTAATTGTCAGATTTATTATTTTGTGGTAGGTTTTGTAGTTTTTGCTTTAAGGGTATCCTTTTGGTTAGTGGATATCGGAAACAAACCAAAGCTTGTGGATTCATCAAAGATGACAGAGGAATATCCACTCCCTAATGCATCGCAACAATGTCAGGATAACGTTGCAACAACGTTTTTGCAACCCAATAATTATACGGAAACTAGCTTCAAAGCTCCCATTCCGACGGATCAAGGACAATTGATGACGACCAACCCAACACCAGGAGCCTCAGTCCATAATGAAGTGGTTACAATACAACCGACAATTGTGACGTTTAAAAGTCGTTCTGCCAATGGAGTGGTTTGTCGTACTTGCAATGATGTTGTTTCTACAGTGACGAAAAGTACATACAAAGAAGATGCTTTTCGCTGGTGTTTGTAGTTTTTCTGTTGTGCCAGCCCATTGTGTTGTTGGGTGCCGTTTCTGTTCAATGATATGAAAGAAGTTAATCACTATTGTCAACGCTGTAAGGCACGGCTGGGTACATATCGACCTAGCACCTCTTACTCAACTTCTGGTATCCTTTTTTTATTCTTCCTTATTGGGCTCGCGTTATCTGTTGTGGCTGTATATTTTGGCACTTTGAATTATTTTAATTAGCACGAAGCTTTAAATTTTGCTAAGATGTGAATTATAGAAAGTATTGTAATATGTTTGCACCAACTTGGCAAAAAAAAATTTCACATCTTTACAATTGGTTATATCCTTCTATAGAAATGCTTGAAGAACTTTCAGGATTTTGAAACAATTTGTAAAGACTTCAGCTTGCAAATTCACGCTAAGTATTTACTTAAAAACGATGTGGTAAAGCTTGAAATTTATTGTCTCTTTCTCCATGTGCTTTTTAAGGTGAATCAAAGTAATTTGTGATTACTCCTCAAAATGCTTCAGAGATAAATGAAAAATGTTCAAGTGTTTTGAAGCACAGATCAAACATTAGTTTTGGTTTAACGTTTACGAATTTATGTATAGACTACCAAATTAAGCAAATTATTATATTATGAAGTGATTCATAGCTGTCTGGAAATTCAGCCTGATTTGTCAAATTCTGCAGAATTTTCCAAATTTTATCAACTTTTAGTAACTGTCTGAATGAACTTTTCTAAAAATTACATTTTAACGTCTTCTTTACTGTCTTCCCAAGGTGGCAAAATGGGTTTGTTTTTTAGCTTACTTTTTCTCTTATTTTTTTCTTTTCCAAGACAACAAAAAGCTTTTCTATTATTACGAGTCAGCCAAAAGTAAACAAACTTTAGCAAATTTCATTCAGACAGTAGCAGTAGATGTAATCAAAATCTGCAAAATCTGAATAATCAACCCGCATCTCCTGGTAGCCAGCCATGGCTGATTACTTCTCATAATGCTCCAGAAAATGAATGGAAAATGTTTTAAGTCTTTTGAAGCAACTTTGCATAAAACGTGCTTATTCTCAAGCTTGAAGTACTTCAAGATTCAAACCCCGTTGGCAGCATTTATCTATGTCTATGTCTATGGACTTCCAGTAGCAGGCACCCTATGTCTACTGTATTGTACAGTAAACATTCACTAAGTTATGTCACATTTTGATTTGCATATGATTTGTTTCTTGTTTGTATTGTAAGTTTATCGTTCAATTGTTTTGTTTGAAATGCATCATTTTTGCTCCATGCTTTCGTAAATGTTTAACAATGGTTTACATAAAAATGAAGAAGGAAACAAGAATGATGGTTGGATCTTCTCTAAAGATCAGTCAGTTATTTGTTTTTGTTTTTTCTTTAGTGCGATTGCAAGTGTGGTACTTTCAGCTTTTAATGTTCTGTCGTCAGCTATTTCACCAACTTAACTTTGTGCCAACGTTTTTAAACGTTTTATAATGAAAGTTAATTTAAACTTCTTATTGCTATCTCACTTTGTGATCATTAATTATGAAGCGTTTAAGTTTTTAATTAATCAAATTTTAGTTTATTTTAAAAATGCTCTTTTTTGTGTCATGCTGTTTCACGTCTCCACCTCATTTCATCATGGCACATTGCTTTTGAGTTCACCAAACTCATATGTTCTTTTATTTACAACTTACACATAACCGCTCGATTTTGGGAGTAGTTCATTTTTCTTGCCCACGTTAGAACCCCATATCTTTTTGACACAACCAGCTAAATGAAATCGCGTTGTTACATTTCATGCCATCCTCATTTGCCTCAAAGGTTTGGAATAATATAACTTGTCAGATGATGCCGCGTTCCAAGTGAAAGGAAAAAATTACAACCAAGAATAAAACGATGATGAAAAGATGATGCATGAGGCTCTTATAGTTCTGTGGTCATTTGTTGTTTTTCATCAAAGTAACTTCCTGCCAACGTTTTTAAACGTTTCATAATAAAACTTAATTTAAACATTTTGTTTCTACCACAATGAGCTTTATTTTCCTACAATCGATTTACCAATTCCCTGTGTTTTGACTACGTTGTAATTGGAGGAACATTTCATACCAAATCCAACATCTCAACGTAATACTAAAGTTGTGGTTTTAATTTTGCAAATGCTCCATTCTATGTCATACTGTTTTGAGCCTTCATCTAATTTCATCATTGTTTATTGCATTAACTCTAAACTGTTCATTTGTGTATAACTACGCGTGACTGCCCAACTATTGTAGGCCTTAATGACTTTTCATACCTACACCAGAATGTCATACCCTATTTGACATGGCCAGCTTCATTAAATTGTGTTGTTACATTTTTAGTCACATTTGCGTGATTAAATTGTACGGTACCTTGCATAGACCAGGGATCCACAAATAGTAAGTCGAGACCCAAATTTGGGTCACGAGACTATCCACTGTGGGTCGCAAAACAGTTTAAACTTTCTATCAATATAACTTGTTTGGCAAAAATAAATGCAATTTTATACTCTTTGATGTGCTAAGCTTCATATAATTTTGTAGCATACAAGAAAATTAATACTTTTAATGGTAATAGCCTAGACCCCGCTTATTAAGCCCGCGGTTAATAGGTCCACCAGCTTATTAAGCTCAATTTGGTCCATTCGAAAATTACTGAAGGTATATAGGAGTGATAGAAAATT
Source organism: Aplidium turbinatum (assembly GCF_918807975.1). Taxonomy (NCBI): domain Eukaryota; kingdom Metazoa; phylum Chordata; class Ascidiacea; order Aplousobranchia; family Polyclinidae; genus Aplidium; species Aplidium turbinatum. The sequence goes on from NC_137472.1 coordinate 57,225,993, forward strand.
GTCCCCCGCTTAATCAGCCCAAAATCTTGCGATCCCGATGTGGGCTTAATAAGCGGGAACGACCGTATTAAAATTGGTATTAAATTGCGAAGTATTTTGAGCAAAATTATAAAAATTAAAATAAATTATGCTTCTTGGCCGCGAAGAATTAGAAGTATTGTTTTTTGGGTCGCGCAAACAACTACTTGCGGACCCCTGGCATAGACTAATTGCAGCAACAACGCGACTTATTATCACTGACGAGTTGCTACGACGACTTAATACGATTTACGACCGACAAAACACGTAATCCTTGTTTTCATTTTTCTTCTAAGGGCAATTGAATATTTCTATTTGGAAAGCCTTCAAAGTTCTTAAAAAATTATTAAAAGTATACCAAGAAAAGGAAAGTTGAAAAACACTGATTTATGTTATCGCAAAGATGAAGCAAATGTAAAATGTAAGGACTTATTTGAGATTCATATCAAAAACTTACAATATTTTATAACGTTTCCAAAAGAAATTGCCATAGATTAGAAACTCTTGGCTTATTTCAATTATTTTAAGGCCTTATAAAGTTTTTGTAATTTTTACAAGTTCAATTCAATTTTTGCACTTATAAAATATTGGAAAAAACATATGTAGGCTAAGCCTAATACAGCAATCCTTTATAACTACAGCATATCAGTCTTAATTGTTAGATTTATTATTTTGTGGCAGGTTTTGTAGTTTTTGCTTTAAGGTTATCCTTTTAGTTAGTGGAAATCGGAAACAAACCATAACTTGTAGATTCATCATTATAAGGAAATTATATAGGGAATATAAGGAATTCATCAATTCTACGGAAACTAGCTTCAAAGCTGCCATTCCGATGGATCAAAGACAATTGATAATGACCAACTCAACACAAGGAGCCTCAGTCCATAATGAACCGGTTACAGCACAACCGACAATTGTGGCGTTTACAAATCGTTCTGCCAATGGAGTGGTTTGTCCTATTTGCAATGATGTTGTTGCTTCAGTGACGGAAAGTACATATAAACAAGATGCTTTTTGCTGGTGTTTGTGTTTTTTCTGTTGTGCCAGCCCATTGTGTTGTTGGCTGCCGTTTCTGTTCAATGATATGAAAGATGTCAATCACTATTGTCCACGCTGCAAGACCCGGCTGGGTACATATCGACCTAACACCTCTTGCCCAACTTCTAGTATCCTTCTTTTCTTCTTCCTTATTGGGTTCGCGTTATCTGTTGTGGCTGTATATTTTAGCACTTTGAATTATAATTAGCACGAAGCTTTAAATTTTGCCAAGATGTGAATAATAAAAAGTATTGTATTATATATATTTGCAGCAACTTGGCAAAAAAATTTTTCACATTTTTACAATTGGTTATATCCTTCTATAGAAATGCTTGAAGAACTTTTAGGATTTTGAAACAATCTGTAAAGACTTCAGCTTGCAAATTCACGCTACGTATTTACTTAAAAAACGATGTAGTAAAACTTGAAATTTATCGTCTTTTTCTCCATTAATTTTCATTTTAAGGTAAATCAAATTATTTTGTGATTACTCCTCAAAATACTGAGATAAATGAAAAATGTTTAAAGTGTTTTGAAGCACAGATCAAACAGTAGTTTTGGTTTAACGTTTACGAATTTATGTATAGACTACCAAATTAAGAAAATTATTATATCCGGAAATTCAGCTTGATTTGTCACATTTTGCAAAATTTTTCAAATTTTATCAACTTTTGGTAACCGCCTGAATGAACTTTTCTAAAAATTGCGTGCTCACTCTCAAGCTTAAGGTAGTTCAAGATTCAAACCGCGTTGGCGAAATTCATCTATGGACTTCCAGTAGCAGCCTATATGTCTACATTTGTACTGTAAACATTCACGAAGTTATGTCACATTTTGATTTGCATATTACTTGTTTCGCTTTTAAAGTCGTCGATTAAGCAATGATACTCTTGTACACAGTAAGTTTAATGTTCAACTGTTTTTGTTTGAAATGCATTATTTTTGCTCCATGCTTTCGTAAATGTTTATCAACGGTTTACATAAAAAGGAAGGAGAAGGACACAAGAATGATGATTGGATCTTCTCTAAAGATCAGTCAGTTGTTTGTTTTTGTTTTTTCTTTAGTCCGATTGCAAGCGTGGTACTTTTAGCTTTTATAGTTCTGTCGTTAGCTATTTAACCAATTTAACTTCGTGCCAACGTTTTTAAATGTTTTATAATGAAAGTTAATTTAAACTTCTTGTTGCTATCTCACTTTGTGATTATTATTAATTATGAAGCTGAAGCGTTTTAGTTTCTAATTAATAAAATTTTTGTGTTTTGATTCTGTTTTGACTGGCGCAATACCAAATCCAACAACTCAGCGCAATACTAATTTTGCGGTCATTGTTTTAAAAATGTCCTTTTTGTGTCATGCTGTTTTACGTGTCCTCTTCATTTCATCATGGCACATTGCTTTTGAGTTCACCAAACTCATACGTTCTTTTGTTTACAACTTACACATAACTGCTTGATTTTGGGAGTAGTACATTTTTCATGCCCACGATAAAATCCCATATCTTTTTGACACAACCAGCTAAATGAAATCTCGTTGTTACATTTCATGCCATCCTCATTTGCCTCAAAGGCTTGGAATAACATAACTTGTCAGATGATGCCGCGTTCCAAGTGAAAGGAAAAAATTATAACCTACAAATGTATATTTTATTGAATCGATTGTTGTATAGTGCAGTGGTTTTCAAACTTTTTTGGACAACTTCAAACTTTACTAACTTTCTGAACGAAACTGTTACATTGAAAAACTATACATGATGAAAGTTAATTAAAGTCAGCTTTTGTTTAAACAATGTATGCAAGTAAATATATTTAATTGGATGCTGTGAAAAGTGTGCCTGGTTTTGTGCACAAATGTCCTTGATTCGGGATTTGATCTTGATCAGTGTCAGTGCAGAAAGTGCCGATTCGCACTTGCAGTAATGCACATAGCTGCAAGAAGCAATCCATGTTTGATTAGAACAGTTGCCCTTAGACAGGCAACTTCAAGCTGGTGACATGCAGAAATAACCCTAATAAGAAACAATTTTTACTTTGCAGGTAAATGGGTGGGGGTGGTTCGTCAGTCAAGCGTTTTACGCCGTCAATTGTCGGCAATTCATCGTGGCTACTGTAATAGGGGCGGTAAGATGGCGCAGTGGATAAGGCCAAAGCCATATAGTTGTTTTCTTTTATTGTTACGTTTTCAGGAAGAAAGCACTGTAAAAACCTTCAAAACAAAAGATTCCCTATTTGGTGCCTATCTCGAAAGCTGTAAGCTAATCGTATTGTAAAATTTCGTCACATGTTTCTAGCGTTGTCACATTTTATGCCACATATGGGTGATTAATTGTAACACGGTACCCAGAGGTGGGTATCCACTACTTTGAACATAGGGCACTATCGTTATCGCTACAACGCTGCCATTTCAACGTCGTTATGAAATACAAGTTTTAGGTGAAGTTTTATTCTTATGCTCCAGTTTTTCTGTCAAAAATCTTTAAAAAAACGATTATTTTTTTTCAATTTAAATTGGAAAGTAGCCGGTAGCGGAACTACGGCTCAAGCAAATGTAGCGCCTCTCCTCTACCGTGCTACATTGGGGAAGAAATATAGCGTCGCTACTGTAGCCGCTTTTCCAACAAAACTGTGGCGCCGCTACCGCTATCGATACCAAAAACGTAGCTCGCAAGTAGCGCCCTAGTACCCAGTACCCATCTTTGAAGGAATGAAGGTACATAGTATAGACTAATTGCACAGCGACAACGCAACTTATTAATCATTGTCGGGGCACGTAATTCCAGTTTTCTTTTTTTTTCTAGATGCATTTAAATATTCCTATTTCTAAAGTATCCACTCCCTGATGTTTCGGAACAAGGTCAGCACAACGTTGAAACAGCGTTTTCTCAACTCAATAATTCTACGGGAACTAATTTTAAAGCTGCCATTCCGATGGATCACATACAACTGATGAATGATGATGCTACCCAGTGTTTTTTTAAGGTGTTTTGGGGGACCGAAACGGCCCCAAATTTCTCCAGCGGTTTCCCAAAATTTGGACTTGCAACTACAGTAGAAAAGTAATGGTTATTTTTCGCTATGTCTTAAGCAAATATGGCTATTTTTTGGTATTTAAATGAAACACTTGCGGTCTCTTAAAACTACTTAGCGGTCACCCAAACCAAACCTTAAAAAAAACCTGATGCCACCTAATCCAACAATTTTGAAATTTAACTTGCTAGCATATGAATAGTAGAAAGTATTGAAGCTATAGCCTTATATGTTTGCAGCATCTTGGCAAATCTTTTTTTTTTCTTTTTTGCAACTTTGCAGTTAATTATTTTTCACAGAAGGGTTTGAAGAACTAGGAGGATTTTGAAAAATTTTGTAAAGATTTCGGCTTGCAAATTTACGCCATGTATTTACTTAAAAACTATATGGTATACCGGCAGGGGCTTTATCCACTTTTAGAATTCTGGGAGGTGATTTTTGGACAGTGGGCTAAAATCGTCATAGTCATTTCAACTTCTGGGGGGTTGCGCCCCCCAGACCCCCCATTGCAGCATCAGCTTCTTTCTGATCGAAGAATAGGGTTTCCAAGTCGTTTCACAAAGTATGTTTCGGAAAGGGCATTTTTGGGTAAGCAAACTGGTAGTCACTTAACAAGAAATAATTCTGGCACTGCAAATGAAAACTCGAACCAATCATAAACTACGTTCTCCGTGACGTGAAAAAGGGCGACAAGAAGATGATACAAAGCAAATCAAGTGCTGGATTTTCTATCAGCTGTTTGTTTGTTTGTTTTTCATATTTTTACCCTGCATTGCGAGAAAGCGGACTTGAGCGCTATGCATCGGTGTACGCCTTCTGACGTACACCTGACCCACGCTGCAGCCGACGGCAAATGTCTGTTTCCGGTTGTCTACTCTACTTATAACTTAAATTTGGTACTACCCATTACTCGAAATCGATCACTGGGTAGAGGCAATTATCGTAAAGTTTCTTCCCCAGAGAAACAATAGCAAGTGCGGGGAGGTGGAGTCGAACATGCAGGCTTTCGACTGCGAGCCCAACGCGCTAACCACTCGGCCACTGCTGCCGACTAAGTTGGCAGCTTGTTGGCTTTTTAGGGGTTAGGGTTAGAACGTAGTCATTTCATTGACGTGGGTTCGATTCTCACAACTGCTATTGCTCTTTTTTCTTCTATAATTACCAAATAAAGTTCAAAACAAAGATTAACTCTCTGGCTAAGTGCGAGAAAGGTCACAATTGGACGGTAGCCTCTTATAACATGTTCTGATTGGTTGGCGGTGTCATTCTAGTGATTTGCAGTGGCAGAATTTTTTCTTGTTAAAGTGGCTACCAAGCAAACTAAGTTAAAACACAGTGTAAAAGCCTGGCTCGTAGTTCAGGGTTGCCAAACCAAAAAATCATATTGAAATATATATTCATATTGATAACAAATTTAGCGAAAATATATTTTTCAAAATTTGATCAATAAAGTATCACAAAACCTTTTCAAAGCCAAAGGAGTGGGGGGGAGGTGATTTTGCATTGATCACCCCCCACTCCAATTAGTGGGGGGGTTTTCACCCCCTCACCCCCCCCCCCCCCCCCCCCCTAGGATAGAGCCCATGCATACCGGTAACTTAAAATTCACTAAGAAAACAAATCAATAGTTTTTTTTGTCTACAGTCTAAACCTTAAATCATTTGGCTAGGCTAACACTCACAATAGCATTTCAATAAAGGTTATTATTTATGTTGTGAAACCGGTTATCGTCAAATAGGGCTCCTCAGCACAACTAGATCGAAACGAAAAAGTTACAATAAATTGATAACAGTAGGGCGGTAGGCCACAACTAACAAACGAAAATTAAATGAAAGTCAAATAATGTTCTAAACCTCCATTTCTTTTTCTTTTCCTTTTCCCTTTTTTTATAGTTTTAATAAATAAGCCAAATATAGAAAATATTGCCAGAGTCAAATATAAAAATTGACCTGGTCCATACACGTAGTTGTAAACACTACAAAGCTCAAATAAATTTTACTCAGCAAGCAGAATTAAGAAATCTTGTGTCGGTGAAATCTAAAACAAACGCTTCTATTATGTCATCATGCCAAACTTACATTATGCAAAATAATGCAAAATTATGCATTATGAACTTTTCCACTTTTGATCATAGATACGGTTTTCTAGTTCTCAATTCTTTGTCACCTATTTCTGACGCATTGACTGCTTCACTTTTTCGGTGATAATATTTATATCGGTGATGTAGCAGCTGATCGGCTAGGTGGCTTAGTGGTTAGATTGTCAGCCTCTGAATTGGTTTTCATGGGTTCGATATCCTGTCGGTCATATCAAATTTTTAATAATGACATTTTAATAATGGTACTGAATCTCCAATTCCGGCATGGCACTGAGCAATAGAATGGATTCGATTCGGGTAATAATGTTAATAATGTGGTAGGCACTTCAACGTATTACACTTTCCCAAAGCAGTAACGCAATCATGCGTGACATATGACATCACTGATGTTTGAAGCCACCTGATTGCAAGCAAAGATTCTTTTTGCACTTAGTTTAGATACAGAAGAAAAAAGAGTAAAGACATGAGGTGGGAATCGAACCTAAGCAATTTAAATGAGTGTATCTCTTGCTCAAACCCTAATCCACTAGACTACGCTAGTGACGGCGATCTGTTCACTTAGTTTAGTTTTATAAAAAAAACTTTGGAGAAGAACGCTCACAATATAAGGTGCTAAGACACTTGGCTGCAATCAGCTGATTCTCGAGGAATTCTAGACTCTGTCACGTATGATTGCGTTATGGTTTTGGGAAAGTGTAATATGTTAAAGTGCCTACCTAATAATGTACTCAGTTGCGCCTCTATACGGCTGCATTGAAGCTATCTGCTTTGTAAAGCGCTGAGAAGCAACGCATTTTGCGATAGATACAGCGCTATATAAAAAGCATTATTATTAATGTCGGTTAATTATTATTAATTCCCCACCTTCTCCACCACAAGATCTCTGCTCCCCCAAACGAGCACCCCGTCGACTGAAATCAAGACACCCATTCGTGCCAGCCGCTCAACTTCTGATCAACGAAGCTGATAAACAAGACATCTCTGCGGCTACTTGGGCGAACCATAAATGGAATTCTGAATGGAGGTCAAGCACCACCAGACTCTTTTCGTTCATCCCATACGCCGACACACGCCCCATCGGTCTAACACTACAGAGACAGGCATGGGTGCGCCTCAACCATCTTTGTACCGGCGTCGGGCTTTTCCGCTCAACCATGCACCTATGGGGAACGGCTTCTTCCTCCTGTGAATGTGGTGCCGAGGAACAGACCGCAGATCACATCATCAATGACTGTACCATCGTCAAACCAGCCACTTTCCAGTGTAGTCCGGGAACATCGTGAATCTGGGGTGGTAAAAGAATAGACGCTCGGCCCCAGAAGCTCACACGACGACGACGATTAATGTCGGTGAAATCTAAAACAAACGCTTTTATCACATACAACACCATCATGCTAAATTTGCATTATGCAAAAAGTGAAGCCGTCAATGCGTCAGAAATAGGTGACAAAGAATGGAGAACTAGAAAACCGTATCTATGATCAAAAGTGGAAAAATTGCATAATGCATAATTTTGCATAATGTAAGTTTGGCATGATGATATAATAGAAGCGTTTGTTTTAGATTTCACCGACACAAGCATTTCTTAATCCTGCTTGCTGAGTAAAATTTATTTGAGTTATTGTGGGCTACTAGTTACAACTACGTGTACGGACCAGGTCAATTTTAATATTTGACTCTTGCAATATTTTCTGAATTTGACCTATTTACCAAAACTATGAAGAGAGGGAAAAGGAAAAGAAAAGAAATGGATGTTTAAACATTAATTGACTTTTATTTAATTTTCGTTTGTATCGAGCTAGTTGTAGTGTTATCAATTTATTGTAATTTTTTCGTTTCGATTCAGTTGCGCTGAGGAGTCCTATTGGAGGAAAACCGGTTCCACAACTTGAATTACAACTTTTATTGAAGTAGGCCTACTGTTGTGAGTGTTGGCCTAGCTGTAGATAAAAAAAACTATTGATTTGTTTTCTTAGTGTTTTCTTCTGTATTAGGTTTATTGCCTGTTTGAGGTAGTGTTTCTGTACCAGATCGCCTTTTGCAGTTGTTTTTTTTCCACTTTTGATTCCACTTTTGAACTTAAAACTCATCGTTTTTTTCCATGTGCTCGAGATTTAATGAAAGTATGTTGTGTATACTTCTCAAAATGCTTCAGAGATAAATGGAAAATGTTTCAAGTCTTTTGAAAAACAAATCAAACATTAGTTTTGATTTAACGTTTACGAATTATATATGTTCAGACTACGGTACCAAATTAAGAAAATTATGGCTGATTACTCTTCAAAATGCTCCAAAAGATGACTAGAAAATGTTTTAAGTCTTTTGATACAACTGCATTGAAGCTGTATCAAAAACGAAATGCCTGAAATGTGCTCATTCTCAAGCCCTCGTAGGGCCAAGAAAAAAAAAATTCAGAATTCTTTTTTTTAAGTTGTGGCACAACCAACACAGAATATTTAGCTGTATAACTTGTGGCTAATTTACAACGTTGGGCTATAAAGGGTCAATTGAAAGTACTTTTTTGTTTCTTTGTTCACAAATACAGTAGAAACCGCCTAAGTCAACAGAGATTAACTCGACGTTGCGCATAACTCGACGCTTCGCATAACTCGACGTTTCTTCCCTGGTCCAGTCCCCACAAAAAAAATGTCGTTCAAGCCGACGATTTTGATGTGTCAAACTGAATGCTATGCTTGAATTGCCGATCTTTCGGCTTCCAGCTGAACGTCATGCTGAGAACAGATTTGCGGCAAAGCACCACGCTTTAGTCAGGTTCGTTATGTAATTTCGTTCAAAATTTTTGGAGATTAGCAAACCTATACATTTTCGGAAAGCTTAGACCATGAGGAATCCGAAAAACGTTGATTACATTTGCAGAGATGTCCCCATGGCCGCCATTTTGAATTTTCAAAATGGCCGCAGCAAAATATATATTTTGATATATCTCGGCTCCTAATAAACTTAGAAACTTTATCAAACATGCTAATTCTATATTTTAAGAGTCAAGAAATCCATTAGAAGCATACTTAGATACCAAGCGTTAACTACTTTGCAATTATCCGCCATATATTGGTTTTCAAAATGGCCGCAGAAATTATATTTCGTTACATTACTACTTATATACAGTGTTACGTAGTATTTGTCCGTAATTAAGTATAAAAAATGAAAATAATGAAATGAAGAAGTAGCCTATTTATTTGTATTTTTTGTCCGGGTACTGGAAAGGCACCACACATAGAACAATCACTGCAGTGTATCAGAAAGCAAATGTTCCAGGAGAACTAGTCGCACCAAAGCTCGAACTTACTGCAGGTAAGAACTTATCAATCCTTCCATATCATGTGCCCATTAAGCCATGCGCCAAGCCAAAACCAGAACTTGACAACAGAGCACGGAGGTTTGAGGCCAACACAACAGGTGTTGCTCAGTCAAATGAACTGACCCAGTTAGGGTGGGTCACAGCATCTACTTTGTCCAGAGCAAGAGAAAATGATGAACAGAGCAAGATCCCCGGATGGGCAGGATACAAGTCACTCATTTCATCTTGCCAACCACTCACTCACGTTGGTGTACTGCCCCTGCTACCTGAAGTTGCCACGAGTGGCCTACTATGCTGACTGTGATTCTACAAGTATCCCAGCTGAAGACGTTAGTCGGTCAGGGGTATCAAACTGTGATAACCTTCGACATGGCCCTCTACGAAAGGGCAGTATAGTTGCTAGACGCACGGGTCGACCTGAAAAGAGAAATTGTTTCCAGACTGGGTGAGCTGCATGCTGTGATGGCTGTTTTAAGAGCTCTCGGAACTTCCATAGAGAACTCTGGGGTTGATGATGCCTGGATCGAAGCCGGTGTGTATAGATCTGCGATCACAATACAAATTCTCAAGTGTGCGCACTACAAGAGTACTCTTCGTGCACGCATCCACACTTACATAGCTTTGTAAAACTGACCTTGGATCAGTTTTTCACAGAGAAGACACATCTGAAGATTATCTGCTCAAGATCAGCAGATAAGGTCCAGGAGGCATGTACATCGTTATCTGATAACAGAAACATTACTCTTGAATCCATCTCGACTGCTCATGACCATCTGGAACGAATCCTGATAGATGAAGATGTGATGCAGCAATCGAAAGCATGGGAAACGGAGAAGTCCTCTAATGCGATGTTCAAGTCAATGATGAACTATGTTCACTGTGTGGAAACGATCTTATTCTTTGTCGAGGCATCCCGGAATGCAAATCTCAATCTCCATTTGCAAGTTGGTGAGGAACTGAATAATCCCTAGATCGGATAAAGTACAAGCGCGTTTGGCCACGGTATATTGTAGATATGCATGACCTGAAGATCAACCACCCAGAGACTTGGTGTGAACTTCACGAAGGAAATGTGTCTGTTACCAAGGGTGAGATCCCATTTGTGTCCATTGGTGCAGATCGTGCATGAGAGCAGTTCAACAAGATGATGAAAGTCCGCTCTGGACTAATTAGCATTTCTAACAACACGAATGCCCGGAAACGGTTTTTCCTGGCTGCACCAAAGATGTCGCGCCTCTGAGAAAAGTTCAAAGAGCAGTTTGGAGACACTTCTTCCAAAACAAAAGTCACCCTGAAGTACAACCAGCCATTGTCAGGAAAGAGCATGAAGCTGTTGACAAGATAAAAGCTACCATACTGAGTCACGGAAATCCATTCGCAGTTGAAGGTGGTGAGTTGTATAACTTCATCACACACGCATGTGTTCCACAAGAAAATGTCAAACAGATCCTGACCGTCGATGAGCAGGGACAACAGCTCTACAAAGAGTATGTTGCAGAACGCATTAATGGTGATGTCAGCTTATGGGCACCAGTTAAGAAGCAGAAAAACCCCATGTACAATTGTACATGTCAAGAAACAAGTAGGAAACAGTCAAGGTTCGTGACCAGTCGGTCAATCTAAAAGAAACAAAAGATCCCTACGGGCGCTTCATGGTCCTATCCAGATCAAGCCGGGACATTGACCAGAAGAACGCTATCGGTAACTATGAGTTCACCCTCACACCGAGAGCACCATTCGCTCCAGATGGATCAGTTCTACCATGCACTGATAAATCAAAGCTCATCCATTGCTTGCAGCATCTGGTTGAAACTGATGGAACAGAGCATGATGCGCATGAACCAGCATCGGGTGGACAGAGAGTTGACACTGCTAATGCAGATGGCAGAACTGTTACCATCGGCATCGCACGTGAGTCAGAAAATTGCCATTGTCAATAGCATGGTGGTCGTCCAGAAGATGATAAAGCATACTGGGCCATCACAACAGTCAAAGATCTTAGCCAACACTTCAATGACAAGCTCATGACGTTGACAGCAGAGTTTGACGAGATTATTCTGGTGTTAGACACGTACAAGTCTGACTCTTTGAAACAGAAAACTAAAGCAAGACGACGAAAAGACAAAGATCCCGTCTAATACCAAATCATGGATGACACCAGAATCAAGCACATATGCCACTGAGTAGGTTCCTGTCCCATGACCAAACGAAAGCAGATTTGACACAGTATATTACTGAATAAGTAACCGGATACAACAAGCATTCTCCAAAGCTGGTGATAACTTCAGCGTCAGGCCACACCAGAAGCAATCGGAACATCACGTTTGAAGTGAACAATCACGAAGAAGCTGACACCTTGATGATCTGCCTCGCAGCATCACAGCGAAGTCTTGGTGAGCAGTTAGTCTTCTTTAGTCTGGACACAGACGTTCTTGTCCTTGCTGTTGCAAACTACGACCAACTCTGCAAACACTCGTCCATTTCCATGCTATCAGGTACACTGGTGATCGCACCAATATGGAGAGCTGTCAGACAAGAGAAGGCAAAAGCATTACCCGTATTCCATACTTTCAGTGCAGCTGATAATGTTGGCAGATTCTCAAGATTGGATAAAACCAAGTGGTTCCAACAGTACTTGAAGGCAGGAATGGAAACAATCAGTGCACTAATACACTTACCTGAGGACAGCACACTATCTCCGAATGTTAAAGAAATGCTGGCCAACTTTGTCTGCACGATGTACTGCCCGAAGGGTGTCCATATAAACAACAATCCAGAACTGAGATGGCACCTGTTTTGCAAGAACTTGGCGGAGAATCAAAACTTGCCTCCAACAATTGGTGCATTAGAGGAGCACGTTGAACGCGTGCGAGGTCAGAGTCATGACTGGTGCCACACCACTGTCATGTGGCAACAGCTCCTTGATCCACTTCGGCATGGCTACCATCAGCATGAAAGTGGGATTTCACCTATCACCACAAAGATTCTACCTGCACCACAAGCCATTATTCAGCTAGACCGATGCCAATGCAAAACCAACTGCTCAACCCAGAGATGTTCCTGTCGAAGGAACAACTTGACCTGCACCGACTTGTGCCTGTGTGGGATAGACTGCGAAAATGACGTTGACTGTAATGCTGGAAATAAGACTCAGGACAGCTGTTGGAAAATGTTTGTCCAAAATATGACAGTGGCGTGCAGGCTCGCTTCTAATGAATTCTTTAGTCAACATAACTTAGCACTAGCATGTTATTGTTGAATGAAGTCTTATATCTCAACTAGTAAGTAGTAATGTAACAAAATATAATTTTGACGGCCATTTTGAAAACCAATATGGCGGATAATTGCAAAGTAGTTAACGCTAGGTATCTAGGTATGCTTCTAATGGATTTCTTGACCCTTAAAACATAGAATTAGCATGTTTGATAAAGTTTCTAAGTTTATTAGGAGCCGAGATATATCAAAATATATATTTTTCGGCGGCCATTTTGAAAATTCAAAATGGCGGCCAAGCGGACATCTCTGCAAATGTAATCAACGTTTTTCGGATTCCTCATGATTTAAGCTTTCCGAAAATGTATAGGTTTGCTAATCTCCAAAAAATTTGAACGAAACTCTTTTTTTGACATAGTGAACCTGACTACTTCACAGTTCGACTCTTTTTTCAACTTTTCTAAGCTATACAATTGCAAGTTTCAATTTGCTTATTTGTAAAAAACAAAACTAACGTTTATTAAACAAATACGATTGCGGCGAGTTAGAATTTTGGGCAATGTCAAGAATATCTATCCAGGGATATCAAACTAAAATACTTAAGAGAAAATGAAGGGGTGTACGAGCAAACATCTATAGGAGTGACCCATGATACAAGAGAAGGATCCACAGAGGATACAAACTGATATGCACAATCAACAAGTGAATAAAAATAACAGTAACCTCTTAAGTACATGTAGCTCCACACGAAGTGAAATTTTCATGATTTTTGACTATTTTTTTTATTTCTTTATAAATAATGTTTAAAAAGACATTAAGCTTATTAAAAGTAACTATGAACAGTGGCCAGTGTTTCGATCTTCCGATCTCTTCAACGCAGTTAAATGAAAGTGCGAAGTTGTCTTGAATTTTTGAGATGATGGTTTCTAAGAGTGGTTTTAATTCAGCCAATGAGAATTGATTTACTAAGCTAGGACAGAAGCTAGAAATTAGATATTAGTAGCACATTTAGGAATTAAGATTCATTATTGTTTTCTTCATTATTTTCATTATTGTTTTCTTTGAATACATCAAAACACGTAATTTTAGTTTTCTTTCTTTTTTTCTAAGGGCAATTGAATATTTTTATTTGCATGAAAGCATTCAAAGTTCTTAAAAAATTATAAAAGGTATACCAACAAAAGAAAAGTTGAATAGCACTGATTTATGCTATCGCAAAGATGAAGCAAATGTAAGATGTAAGGACTTGTTTGAGTTTTATATCAGAAACTCACAATATTTAACGTTTCCAAAAAACATTCATGTAGATTTGAAACTATTGTTTTACTTCAATTATTTTAAATCCTTTTATAGTTTTTGTAGTTTTTTTTACAAGTTCAATTTAATTTTTACACTTATAAAATATTGGAAAAAACATATGTAGGCTAACTGCTAAGCCTAATACAGCAATCCTTTATAACTACAGCATATCGGTCTTAATTGTCAGATTTATTATTTTGTGGTAGGTTTTGTAGTTTTTGCTTGAAGGTTATCCTCTTGGTTAGTGGATATAGACGATGACTGAAGAATATTCACTCCCTAATGCATCGGAACAATGTCAGGATAACGTTGCAACAACGTTTTGGCAACCCAATAATTATACGGAAACTAGCTTCAAAGCTCCCATTCCGACGGATCAAGGACAATTGATGACGACCAACCCAACACCAGGAGCCTCAGTCCATAATGAAGTGGTTACAATACAACCGACAATTGTGGCGTTTAAAAGTCGTTCTGCCAATGGAGTGGTTTGTCGTACTTGCAATGATGTTGTTTCTACAGTGACGGAAAGTGAATATAAACGAGATGCTTTTTGTTGGTGTTTGTGTTTTTTCTGTTGTGCCAGCCCATTGTGTTGTTGGCTGCCGTTTCTGTTCAATGATATGAAAGAAGTTGATCACTATTGTCAACGCTGCAAGACCCGGCTGGGTACATATCGACCTAGCACCTCTTGCTCAACTCATGGTATCCTTTTTTTCTTCTTTTTTATTGGGTTTGCGTTATCTGTTGTAGCGGCATATTTTTGGCAGTTTAAATTAATGAACACGAAGCATTAAATTTTGCTAAGATGTGAATAATAAAAAGTATTATATATATTTGCAGCAACTTGGCAAAAAATGTCTTTTTACATCTTTACAATTAATTACATCCTTTTATAGAAATGCTTGAAGAACTTTCAGGATTTTGAAACATTTTGTAAAGACTCAAGCTTGCAAAATCACGCTACGTATTTACTTAAAAACCGTAAACGATGATTGAAAGTTTTTTTAACTTACTTTTTCTATTTTTTTTTGCTTTCTCAAGGCAACAAAAAGTTTGTCTATTTTATTACGAGTCAGCCAAAGTAAACAAATCTTAGCAAATTTCATTCAGACAGTAGCAGTAGCGCTAATTAAAGGTAAAGGTGAGTTCCATACTTGAATCCAAGCATTGGGGATGAGAAGATAAGGTTCTCATTAGTAATTAAGCCTTCGGCACTAACGAGAGTAGAGAGGCCAGTTCCTTCTCTCGGCCGCCTTTCCTTCAGCAACTACGCCCTCACAGTTTATTACACCATGGGTAGAGGTGAGCGGTGTTTATCAACAACCAGCTTAAACCGGGAGTCGAACCAGGTTTGCATGATTGGAAAGCGAGCGCCTTATCCGCTGCGCTGGTAATTAAAATCTGCAAAATCTGACTAATCAACCCGCCTCTCTCGTTAGTCAGCCATGGCTGATTACTTCTCGTAAAACTCCAGATGAACGGAAAATGTTTTAGGTATTTTGAAGCAATATTGCATGAAACGTGCTCACTCAAGTTTGAGGTAGTTCAAGATTCAAACTGCCTTGGCGAAATTTATCTATGGACTTCCAGTAGCAGCCTATATGTCTACTATTGTACTGTAAATATTCGCTATGTCACATTTAGATTTGCATATAACTTGTTTCGCTTTTAAAGTCGTCGATTAAGCAATGATATTGTTGCATTGTAAGTTTATCGTTGAATTGTTTTTGTTTGAAATGCATCATTTTAAAACTGCTCCATGCTTTTCGTAATTGTTTAACAATAGTTTACATAAAAAGGAAGAAGAAGGAAACAAGAATGATGGTTGGATCTTCTCTAAAGATCAGTCAGTTGTTTGTTTTTTCTTTAGTACGATTGCAAGCGTGGTACTTTTAGCTTTTATAGTTCTGTCGTCAGCTATTTCACCAATTTAACGTTGAGCCAACGTTTTTAAACTTTTCATAATGAAAGTTAATTTAGACTTTTTATTACTGTCTCACTTTGTGATTATTAATTAAGAAGCGTTTTAGTTTTTAATTAATCAAATTTCTGTGTTTCGATTCTGTTTTGACTGGAGAGTAGGCCACGAACTGGAGTAATGCTTTAAACCAAATTCAACAGCTCAACGCAATACTAATTTTGCGGTCATTATTTTAAAAGTGCTCTTTTTGTGTCATACTGTTTCACGTCTCCTCCTCATTTCGTCATGGCACATTGCTTTTGAGTTCACCAAACTCATATATTCTTTTGTTTACAACTTACACATAACTGCTTGATTTTGGGAGTAGTTTGTTTTTCTTGCCCACGATAAAACCCCATATCTTTTTGACACAACCAGCTAAATGAAATCTCGTTGTTACATTTCATGCCATCCTCAATCGCCTCAAAGGTTTGGAATAACATAACCTGTCAGATGATGCCGCGTTCCAAGTGAAAGGAAAAAATTACAACCTACAAATGTATATTTTATTGAATCGATTGTTGTATTGCGCAGTGGTTTTCAAACTTTTCTGGACTACTTCAAACTTTACTGACTTTCTGAACAAAGCTGTCGCACATTGAAAAATAAGTTACATGATAGAAGTTAAACATACCTTTTGTTTAAACAATGTATGCAAGTAAATATATTTAATTGGATGCTGTGAAAAGTGTGCCAGGTTTTGTGCACAAATGCCCTTGATTCGGGGTTTGATCTTGATCAGTGTCAGTGTAGAAAGTGCCGATTCGCACTAGCAGTAAGTTATGTCATATAGCTGCAAGTAGCAATACATGTTTCATAAGAAAAGTTGCCCTGAGGCAGGCAATTTCAAGCGGGTGACACGCAGAAATAAGCCCAAAACGAAAATTTTTACTTTGAAGTTAAATGGTGGGAACGATTTGATGGTCAAGCGTTTTACGCCGTTAATTGTTGGCAATTCACAGTGGCTACTACAACACGGGCGGTGAGATAGCGCAGCGGATAAGGCCAACGCCAAGCTTTCCAATAACGTTCAGCTTCCCGCTTAAGCTGGTTGTTGATAAGCATGGATCACTTTAACCAAAATCTAATAAATTCTTAGGCGTAGGTTTGTTGCTGAAGGAAAGGAGGCTGACAAAAAGGAACTGGCAACCCTACTCTCATTAGTGCCGAAGGCTTAGTTTAGTATGATCTCATTTCCCAAAGCTCAGTAACTGAGCATGGGACCTTCAATGCAACACGAAACCAAATATACTTTCTTCAAAACCAATTTCACAATTTGCAGATTTGCGCTTACGGTAGCAGCACTCGAACCAACAGGTTTTCGCGGCACAATTGCGGCCAACTCGAGACACACATGCGCACAGTCTGAGAGCCTCTGGTACAGTTTGAGAACCTCTGCTACAGTGTATTGTGTATAACTTTACTGTTATAATAAACCAATCAGATTTTCGCAGTCAAAAGAAAAAAGTGCTAGATCAGTTCCGTTTCAAAACTAGTTTCGGGAATATTTTGCACAGTTAAAAGTCTGCAAAGTCGATGATTTTCATCCCGTGTTCTTGTAGAGCGGTTAATTCCACCATAAAAAGTGAAAAAGTTTTCCCTGTCAGCAAAGGTAGAAATTTCACCAAAAAAATTCACTCTTTTAAATTTGCTTTATAAACGGCAGTCTCTGTAATAGGATGAACACTCAAATATCTCCGTTGTCCCTGGCAAAATAGTTTTGACATGTGAGGTAGGCTAATACTTGGGACTAGGCTATAAACGTTCATTGTACAATGTAGCATGCATGTACCTGAAAATCTTTTTGGCTTAGTGTAGTAGTCCAGTTTTTATCCGGTGATGTCCCCGTTACCGAGGGTGGCCGGATTCACCTCCAAGTGCCGCAATCGTCTTCACACCCTGCCTCCACATCGATCTGTCTAACGCGTCCTCTCTTGTCAAGCCCACCTTGTTGCTTTCTTCCTCAACTTGCTTTTTCCATGTTTTCTTTGGTCTTCCTTGTTTTCTCCGACCCTCCACTCGCAACTCCAGCGCTCTTCTCAAAACATCATCTTCATCCCTTCTCAAAACATGCCCATACCACCTCACTCCATTCGCTTTTGCCAACTTATCAACACTCTCATTCAACCCAAGCAAGCTCATTGTCCATCTAGCCAAAAAATAATAGCAAATAATTTGCAAGAAACGTCTCATACAGCATGTCCATATATGACGTTACAGTTTTCTGCAACAAGTATTAAAGCTTTTGGTCATAGACATCCAAAGTGATTTACGCTAATGATTGAACAAGGAAACACAATGAGGAACAATAGTTCAAAACAAGGACGTAGCCACGGGTGGTAAGCAATCGCACTCTCTTTATCTTGCTCCATAAACAAATGGGATCTTAATGTTATTACAACGTGTACATGACATTGTATTACATGTTGAAATACATTTTTAATACTTGGCTGAATTTAGTAGCTACAGTTTACTCTTTATTTTAAATATTAACATGCTTTCCCCTCCCATATGTTGTTCGTCGATCACATCAACTCCTCTTCACAGCGAAAACAGTTGAACAGGTAACCACTTGAAGAATCTTAAGATTTATTGCATGTGTAGGAAATTACAAAGATTACGAACAAACAAAACGAAATTTTGATAATATCATTCAATAATATGCATAATAATTAATCGTACCTACAATCGTAAATATTATCATGACAGTGGAAACAAACGACTTAAAAGTTCGTATTCTACAAAGTTAGTGAAGCAAAAGGTCACTTTTCAGTTTTGTTTTAATTACGAAAACACCACATTCAAATACTAATACTTCGTTGGTTCAAAATAGAGATCAAATAATTATTTATTGTTTGGATGAAAGATGTGTACAGCAAAATATCGCAACTGCCCTTGCAGAGGACGCAAAATTCAACTACATAGCCTGCTACTTGTTACATGGGGTTCAAATTTATTCGGATGAAAAGAGTCTAAAGACCACTGCAGACAAGATGATTAGACGTCATCATCGCGACAGCAGCAGAAACACAATTTTTGCATACTTTTTTCATGTTTAAAACAACAGTGCATATGAAGCTACCGACTTTTGATAAATTTGCAAGTAAATTATTAACTGAATAACTCTAAAGGTGCATACCCAGACGTCTGCAGACGTTGGATCAATGTAAAAATGACTGATTTCGCTGCCAGGGTATAAACGTCACTTTTTCTTATGTGACAACTGGCAACCCTTGTAACATTTACAAGGGTGACATCACAATGGTATACAGTAGTTTCTGCACCGAAATAAAGTACGACTTCACTGTAACTGCAACAAAAACAGACAAATCGTCTACTCTAGTAGAAACATTAACAAGATTTAACTATTAAAATCGGTTCATACAAAAAATAATTTACAACCTGAGCCATAAAAAGGACATCTATGGATTCTGAAACTGCATCCAAGCATTCATTCCGCATAAAATAAGAACATGTCATAATGCGACAGCAATAAGGATTGTGATATTACAATGGATATAATCTGATAATGCAGCACATTGGAGATAATTTTATGTTGGTAATTTTTTCAATTGAACATTTAAAATGCATAAGTAATGTATCGTAGAATTCGCCTATAGTGACACCTGAAAGGACCTTCGAAAAAGTATCACCAAACAAAGTGTCACCATGGACGAATTCTACTGTAATTGATTTACATAAATCGCAGTTTGTGGGAGGCGCAACAGTCTGACGTTATTAAACCATCAGAGCAAATCTATGACGATTTCTTCTTGCTCAATAATTTCCATTTTCATGGGAATGGCTCGGTACATCTTTATGCTGCTTGGATTTATGTCGATTGTGATCGTGTCCTTGGGTTGGAATTTTCCAAAATCACTGAATTCAAACAAGTCGTACAGTTCGTAATAAGGGGCCTTGGTGATGTTCAATTGACTGAGTGTAAACTCCTTTCTGAGGTGGCTACCGGGGATTTCCGTGCACAACACAGCCACTGCAAACTCTTCCTTGTCAAGTGGTCTCGACCAAACCTGAAAAAGAGACATGTTGCTTACTACACAAACACCTAATAATTCACGTCAGTTTTAAACCATGTAAGGTTTAATGTAATGATTATAAACCCTTCACTCATTCATAGGCGTACTGGTACATCCTTTATTGTAGCTGGTACTGTCTAGTATTAGTCCTCCTGGACATCTTTTTGTAGCATAAGATACCAGCTGTTTCAACATTGCCAGTCCTGTACACAAATTGAAAGATCGTTGCTGAATGATTCAACAGAAATACTTATGACCATGAGTGGTAGGTCACAAGCTTCAAGTGATTCCCCTTCCAAAAAGAGCAACTCACTTGAATGCCGCCGTTCAAATATCTTCGTCCTTGGATGCCAAGTCGATCTTGATTGACGGCAATGACATTTTTGTTTTGCAGAACATCCACCATTTCCCTTCGTATGTCACGCAAGTCGTTGGACATGAACAAAGGTGCGGCAAGAATGGCCCACATACCTAAATACCAAGAAAACGTGATATTTAGACGGACCTTTCATTTCAAGTTCAAAACCACATATAAACAATAAACATACAACCAGACAACAAAATCGGTCATTTTTACAGTTTTTCAACGTCTGTTAAAATAACCAATTTTCTCGCTAACTTATAACGTACAAATAAATATTTTTCAGCTGAATGTAAAAAGATCGATAAAGAAACGGAACTGTATGTCGGCTGCGTGGCCGAAAGGACGTGGGTTCGACACAGCTCCAGAGCACGCGGCTGTGTCTGGGTAAATCTACTTAATGACATGGCAAAATAACGTGAGCAGCTGACTCGAAGACTAATATGTCATTTCGCTGCTTCCTGTTGTATAGCATCTTTGATCCCAGTGTACTGTATGTTGCCGCAATGGGCTAAACAAGATAAAACATGATTATTATTATTATGACCAGCACCACCCCAGGGAAGCAAAAGAAAGGATCCTCAGCCCTAAACGCCGTATATAGTTTGTACATCAAGGAAAATTTCAGAAAGTATTGACGGAGTACTTTAAAGGCTACTGTACAGTGTACACTGTACATCAGCTCGATTCCTTCAAATCATTTAAAGTTTGTCATTACTTTTATTTTGTTGTTATTCAGAGTTGTGTTGAATGCCAAATCTAACGTTGTGAAACATTGCTGACGAAAGTTAGCCAACATTACCAAGCGTAGCAATAAACCTACATCTACAAACAAACTTCGTTTACAAAATATTTTTCATCACACACAGGCACCGAAATATGCAGTTGCGACGTGTTTATTGGAACCGGTTTGTTATGCAGTTGGTAGAAATATGCAAACATCACGATAAGTAAACATGTCTAATTTACTCATTTCTGAAAAGAGAGCATCATGTGATTTCAAACAGCACTTTGTGCAAACAAAGTGCAATTCATCATTTGTTGGAACTGTAGTCTCGTTAAAGTAGAATCGTACTTTGACTGAGAAGCAATATACAAACAGCTGAGTTTTGTTAAAACTTTTGAGTTTTGTAAGCATCGAGATGGGACTAAAGGTTACTGCATCGAGTTTATGACTATTGGATAACACACAAAACTGTCACACTTCATCCTGCGTTATTATGTAAGATTGAAAATCACACTCGAATGAGTTGCAGTAAATCATCAACCAAACCAGCATTTTTCTACTATTTGGACGTTCTAAAAAATGGCAACACTGCTACCTCAAAACGAGCTGGTGCATAGCCTACACTACAGTATTGTATGTCAGTTTACGGTGAAAAAAATACAAAAGTTTTTTTTTGGCGACAGGTAGGCATCACAGTCTGGTATTTTTACATTATGCTGAAATTTCTGTTAGTATAAGCCTCTTACCAAATTGTGCTTTAGATTGATCCAAACTCAGAGAAAAGTCTCCTACAATAAGCATGTCCGGATCGTTCCACCGACCTGGTCCAGCAGCGGGGATCAGGGCATCCTGGTTCGTGCCCCACCAATCAATAATCCCAAGGACGTTCTCCCACGAGTCACTAATGTCCTTATAATTACGCCACAAGTTGCAAATGTCGCCTAGCTCGGTATAATTAACCTGTTAAAACAAAGAAACACTTTGGTAAAGTGCATAAAAAAACTGTGGTTTTACTGTATAGACAAAACCTAATAATCACATGGTCAATCTATCAAGTTTTTTTTTACGTATTTAACCAATACATGTGGTCAACCCATAAAAATGGTTGATGCATTTGATCAGTACGTGATTACGTCAGTGATTTTGTCTGTACTGTTAAACCACACAGACAAATGCTAATACATAACAATATAATGCTAAAAATATACGGTTGACGCACCATGCAGCCCCTGGAAATGTAAGTTCACCTCAGCGTTTTGAAACATAAGCAAAATGATTATTTTTATTGAAAGATTAACAAGTTGAAACAAACAAGAAATAGATTAATCTATTAACAGCAATGATTTCTAAAGATCTGAGGTAACAAAAAACACAAGCAATTGAAGTAGTGACTTTAACAGTTGTGATAAGTAACAAAATTGAAAATAGTATTCACCTTTGGTGGTAGGCCGCCTTCGTATGCTGGCCAACTGCATGAGTACACAATATGTCGACCAGTCTTGTTCAATGCTTGACTCATCAGAGGGTAACCGATGGCCTTAGCAGAATCGTTGGAATTACATCCGTCAAACTTCAACATATCAACTCCCCAAGAGGCGAATGTATTGGCATCTGTTTCTACATGACCTTCGGAACCAGGAAAACCACCGCAGGTCTTTGTTCCAAAGTCTTCATATATGCCAAGCTTCGCACCCTGGTGTCATAACAAACTTAGTTGAAAAAATTAAAATGCATCTCAATTGTTCAACAGAAACAAACACTAAAACTTCTCTTTCCCTCAAAACAAGCGCAAATTCTAAAACCTGATAAGGCTGAGTTAGCTTAAACAAGCTGTCACGTGATAAGGATATGATTGAATTGTAACATCTGTCAGATTTTTGTGACATCCAAATGAAATTATTTTGAGTTTTAGCAATCATGCCATGTTCATATTTAAGTTTGTTTGTAAAGTAAATTCTGTCAGTCTCAAACAAGAATTAAATACAAAGAGCACTTTTAAGACCATAATTTATACACGTGTTTTAAGTGCACATTTCCTGACCATTTGGATTGTGGAAATCTGTGGCATTTTTACTCATGCTAGCTTATTATGCTTAGGCCTACCATTTAAGGTATTGCTACTTAAAATGTTAAAATAATTAAAAATAAATATAACACTTGTTACAATTAATATAAATTGTTAATAATAATATAATTATAACAACCGTCGATAATGTTTATTGAAGTTAAGAACTTAATTAAGAATTCTAAATTATGCTCTGCCTTAATTAAGAATTCTTAATTATGCTCTGCCTAGGGGTGTTCAATTTCGATTTTCGATTCGATTTCGATTAAGGTGATATTCGAAATTCGTTTTTCGTACGGACATATTCGAAATTATAGCCGCCTTTTCGGCTGAACGCGGTTGAAAGTAACGCGAGTGGCGCGAAATCTGTCTTGTCGCATTTTGCAAGCGAAAAAAGACTTCGACGCATGCGCATCGTCGATCACGTGACTATCACACGCTCTCGCGGGTCCAACGGCCAGTCCTGCACCAGGGATGCCAACTTGGCATTTTTAATGCCAAATTTCACAAATTTCTCTCAAGAATGAAGATAGCTAGGTTGTTCAATAGCAGAAAGTGTAGGCTGAGCTTTGTCGCAGTTTTATCCATTTTTTACCGAATCCATAGGCGCCTAAGCCGTGGGGGCAGGGCCGTAGCCAGACCGCAGAGCAAGGGGTAGCCAGACCGCAGAGCAAGGGGGGGCAACTTTTTTTTAGGGGGTACCGAAAAAAATTAAATGGACAAAATCATTATAATTGTAGCTGTTGCCCGAGAATGTTGAGATTTTGCCAAAGGGGGGCGAAATTTTTTTCAGGGGGGCGAGACCCCCCCTGGCTACGGGCCTGCGTGGGGGCCAGGCCCCCACGCACATTTCTGTGTGGGGATAACTTTTTATGCTGTATTGATACATAAAACAATAGATGAACTAGCGATCGGCAGCAGGAAAACACTTTTTGAATGGCTAGTCAGATAACCGCAACAGCTTGCAAACCGCAACAGCTTCGCGATAAATAATCACTAGAACGAGTTGCGATGCTACAAACCTACAATCCAACACCAGACAACAAAATCTGTCATTTTTACATTGATTTAATGTCTGCAGACGTTGAATCAATGTAAAAATGAATGATTTTGCTGCCTGGGAACATAGCAAAAATCTACCATTTTGTGTCGATTCAATGACATCAGATGTTGAATGCACCCAAAAACAACATAATTTGCTACGTAGACGTAGCGTGCGTTTAGCTTTATGTGCTTGCAAACATACTCGATGTCGCTTTCGAGTCGAAACCCCTGCACTCTGCAGTAAATCGCTCGCTGTGAAAATGAACTTGAAGTGTTTGGGATCCCAGCGACCTCGGCTCCAGCGGGGCGATCGTTTTCAAAAGCTGGCCTGACCGTCACGAAGCAGAGATCCCGACTGACGGGAGTGACGGGTGACCATGTCGATCAGCTTGTGTTCATAAACACCAACATGGGCCTGGAGCTGTAGACGTTATTTTGTGTTCTTTTTTCGCAAATTTTCATGTTTTTTTTTCGCGTTTTCTAGCGAATTTTCATGTCGTTTTTTTCAATAAAATCACATTTTGCAGTTTGGTGAATAGTTGTGATATTCGAAATCGAAATTCGAAAATAAATTGAATTTCGAATATTCAAATAATCGAAATTGAACACCCCTAGCTCTGCCGTTTCATTTTGCATTTCGTTTTTCAATTCAGTGTTTAGATCAGTTATTCATTTTCATTGTAGATATAAGCAGTTATTTTTTTTGTTACTTGATAAGGGCTAACGTGTGTATGGCCGAAAACGTTTGTAGCTTATAGTTTATGTTCAATTTTAATGGATTATGTTAAATGCCATGTGGTTGCTTGGTTGTACATGTCTGTAATTAGAAATTAAAACAACAAAAATTAAATTTGAAAAATGACTGAAATCTGTGTTTTTTAGTGGAAACTTCAAAATTCTTTCCACGTCCTACATAACTTTGTAGTTCATATACTTTTATCATAAGTGCACTTTCTCATTAGTCAAATCAAATTATTTTTTCATGAGTTTATTCAGCATATTATGCACAACTAATTTCAGTAAGCTGCATTGAAGAAAGCTAACTCTTTTATGGTCGATTTTCAAAAACAAACCTGTGAGTGCACATAGTCAGCAAGGTTTTTCATACCATTGGGAAACCTTGTTGGGTCTCCATATAAACGTCCTTGGCTGTCCCTCTCTCGCGCCATCCAACAATCGTCGATATTAACAAACTGGTAGCCAACATCAAGCCAGCCATCTTGTGCAAGCCTATTATAAAAATTCTGTTACAAGAAAAATTGTGTCAATTAGTTTGCTTTTGAACTAAACATATGTTTTGTCAGCAGGATTTCACAAAACCAAACATCATGTATTATTGCATAGTATGCTACCACTTTTAAAAATGTCTTCAAAAGCAATTTGACTAAGCAAATTTGCAGCCGACATAATATCAACAAGAAAATTTAGAAAGAGATGGACTACACCGTAGGCCTCCCACTATTCAATAGCCTACTAGATTATAGCAAATGGAGTGTAATACAAGTTATTTAGGACACTTTGCAATATTTTTTTGGAATTATAAGCCTTTTTTTGAATTGTCCAGAAAATTATATAATGTTACCTAAATTCTGCACACAAAATTTCAAACATTTAAAAACATATACTTCTTGTGTTCGTGCAAATTAAACTTTTTCACCTGTATGCCATATCACGAAACAGCTTTTCACCTACGCAGTCATTGGGATAGTCTTTACAGTCTGTATCGCAACGAAATCGTTCCCATGCCAACCATCCCATAGGTGGTGTTCGAGCCACACCATTATTATGAGCCAACGTAACAGCGATATGGACACAACATACCAGCAAGAACAAATATGAGTTCATGTTGAAACTAATCAAAAACTACTTGGACCTGAATATAAAATTCTTGTGTACATTGACTGTGATAAAACTAGTGTTAAAACAAGTGCGTTAAACAGGCATACCAAAGCACACAAGGTTTCAGCAGTCTATTGGCTACAAGCTGTTAGACAGTCTAAACAAATGTTGCGTAAGACTAAATTGTCAAAACGAACCAAAACAACAATATTGTTTATGAATGTGTAAACAAAAGTCAAACAAACTGCGGGTACACAGCAACTGTTGTTATGCTCTAACGATCTCTTTGGATAATAGGACAAGCATCTGACATTGTATAGAAATAAAAGACATGATGAAGTAATGGCGGTTCAACCAGGGCCGCTAAGAGGATAATTTTGACCCGGTACCAATCAGTTCTTCTCCTCCCAACTTAGAATACTTCTCGAAAAAACGCACGATATCCAAAGTACAGTCGGTGGTTTCTTTAAGTTTTCGGGCACCTAAAATTATCCCAGGGTCGGTTTTTAAAGTACCCCCTGGGCCTCTCTGTCAACACTACTGGGTTCAACTCTCGAGCTGTGCATCAACTGAACCGCATCAAGAACAGATCTCCATTCAGTGGCACCTAACGCAGAGAAGAATTCAACAAACGAACAAAATTTCCTGCGCCAGTCTTGGTAACCAGGCTTGCGTTAGTGATTCAATCAAAGGCAAGTCATACACAGCTGCCAAGATTAAGCTTTAAAGAGTTATTCTTAGGATAAATATTCCCAGGCTCACAATTTGGCTTCAACTTTCAAGACAAAGCTTACACTCTATTGCAAAATGAGATTGTGTGTGTATACAGTTGTGAGTAATGTGATCAATCGAAATCTCAAGATTTATTGCATATACTGTGTAGTGTGTATACTGTATAGTGTATAGTGTATACCGATTACCGAGATTACGAACAAACAATACAAAATTCTGTTAACATTTTTCGATAATATGTATGATCAATCGTAAATATTATCATCGGATAGAATGGCAGTGAAAACGAACGACTCAAAAGTTCGGATTCTACAAAGTTAGTGAAGCAAAAGGTCGCTTTTCAGTTTTGTTTCAATTACGAAAACACCACATTCAAATACTAATAGTTCATTGGTTCAAAATAGAGCTTAAACCAGAGGACATGCTACACAGAGCAAAAGGATTGTCATTTATAGCACGGATGGCAGTCGTGAGTTACAAAATGTCGCAACTGCCCTTGTAGAAGACGCAAAACCCAACTACATAGCTTGCTATGTAGTTGCATGGGGTTCAAAATTTATTGGGGTGAACAGAGTCTAAAAGTCGTTAGACAAGATGATTGCAGACAAGATCATAGCGCACATCATCATCTCGACAGCAGCAAAAACACCATTTTTCCATATTTTTTATGTTTATGACAACAGTGCACATGAAGCTATCCTCTTTTGAGAAACTAATAATAGATTTGTAAGTTTCTCGGCAGTCGAGTGTAGCAGGAATTGACAGCGATAGACACGTGTTTTGCCCATGAGGCTGGACTAATGAGTATCGCACCACTGATTCATGCCACATAGTTTTCAACAGATTTGTAAGTTAATCATAAATTGAATAACTCTAAAGGTTCATATCCAGACAGCAAGATCCGTCATTTTTACTTTGATTCACAGTCTACAGATGAAAATGACTAATTTTGCTGGCTTGGTATGAACGTCGCCTTTTCCTACGTGGCAACTGGCAGCCCTTGTAACATTTACAAAAATGACATTACAATGCTGCACTAAAATAAAGTACGAATTCATTGCAACAAAAACAGATAAATCGTCTTGTTGGTAGAAATATTAACAACGGTTAAAACCCGTTCATACATTTAACCATTAAAACTCGCTCATACATTTAACCATTAAAACTCGCTCATACAAAAAAGGTTCAAAAATTGAGCCATAGAAATGGTATTCTGACACTCCATCCAAATGTTAATTCGATATAAAACAAAAACATGTCATAATACGACAGCAGCGATATCATTTCATTCAAGTAGGAAAAGAATAAATGGAGTTTGTGAAATCACAATGGATGTAGTCCAACCGTGCAACACATTAAGAGATTATTTGATGAATTCCCTATAGTGACACCTAAAAAGACCTTCGAAAAAGCATCTCTATAGCGAAATGTCACCACGTGGCCAAATTCTACTGTAATTGATTTATATAAATCGCAGTTTGTGGGAGCGCAACAGTCCGACGTTGTCAAACCATCAGAGCAAATCTATGACGATTTCTTCTTGCTCAATGATTTCCATTTTCATGGGAATGGCCCGGTACATCTTTATGCTGCTTGGATTTATGTCGATTGTGATCGTGTCCTTGGGCTGGAATTTTCCAAAATCACTGAATTCAAACAAGTCGTACAGTTCGTAATAAGGGGCCTTGGTGATGTTCAATTGACTGAGTGTAAACTCCTTTCTGAGGTGGCTACCGGTGATTTCCGTGCACAACACAGCCACTGCAAACTCTTCCTTGTCAAGTGGTCTCGACCAAACCTTGAAAAGAAACATGTTGCTTACTAAACAAACACCTAGGTCTATTCAAGCACGTTTTAAACCATGCAAAGTTTAATAATTTCAAATCCTTTCCACGTTCATTGGCGTACTAATATGCCATTTACTGTAGCTAGTAGGCCTACTATATTGATTACCCTGGACGCGATCATGACGAAAGATAAAACGATGATAAAAGATCACAAATACACAGCTTGGTACAGATGACAGGAGAGCCATCATTTCATCGGGAAGAAAAGGTGAAAATACCACTTTTGTGTTCTTTAACTACACCTGCCTCACGCCTCTAGCTATGGCTGATGTTGATACGTTGAAATATTAATAAAAGAAATTCAAGCCTTAAAGCAGCCGGCGGCCATCGCCGCTAAGTAGTGCTTGAATGACCGCCGGTGCTACCTCCTCAGTCGGCCAAGTTTGGTCGCCGGTTTCTTCTAGCCAATTGTTTAATTTCGCAATAGAGTGATCGTGGATTAACTCTCGAAAATATCTAGTATCAAAGAGTGACGCAGAATTAGGTCTGTACGTCATAATCACCACTGTTGTATTGTGCGGAAACATTTGCTATTGTATGGAAAATATCCATTATCCAGCCGTGATCACCAGCGTTGTAAGTCTTGTTTGTAATTCTCGACGTTTATTTTAACAATGTGTTAATCCGAAGTGTTAATTTACATGGGCTGGCAATATTGTCATTTCTATGTCGATTTAATGTTGTCGGACATTGAATCGTTGTTAAAAAGGAGAGCTAGGTTAGTTGACATCCGAGGGGAAAACACGTGTAGTTGAGAAATGTTCCCGCTATGGCCTAGTGACTTCACACCCTCAATGGTGACATCAAAACGGTATAAATGGTCAGGTTTTATGAAAGGCGGTATGCAGTTGAAACAATTTACTGAGCAGCGAATAATTGAAACAATTTAGTGTCGTTAGATGGTCCCGCAATACCGAATTACAATCCCGATAAAGCAGTTATTGCGTGGTACAACGATTCTATTGCAGGACGTCGCCCAAACTTCAACAACGCTAAGTGATCACTTTAGCATTGTTGCAAGTTTAATTCTATTTACTTGTGCTATCGTTATTGTATTTTGGCCTCCAAGCACGCAGATTTGGCCGCCGAGAAGAAGCTCCCGGTAGGCCACGATGGCTGCCGGAAAAAAAACACGAGTTTTAAGGCCTGGAAATCAATAACCAAAGTTGTTATAGCTGAACCGGACAGTCACAAGAATTCTTTTGTTGCACGAATTACGTGATAAATGCTTATACAATGTGGTTTAGACTAGACTTCGATTTTAAAAATAACCTTTGGTAGCATAAAGAAAGATCCTGGCTGTTCCAACGTTGCCAGTCCTATAAACAGATAGAAAGATCGTTGCTGAATGGTTCAACAGAAATACTTATGACTCCATACAGCAAGACGTTGAAACAAGACGTATGACGTTGAAACAAACGTATGACTCCATACAGCATGACGTCTGCAGACGTTGAATCAATGTAAAAATGAGGGATTTTGCTGTATGGAATGACTGGTAGAGTGGTAGGTCACAATCTTCAAGTGATTCCCCTTTCAAAAAGAGCAACTCACCTGAATACCGCCGTTCAAATATCTTCGTCCTTGGATGCCAAGTCGGTCTTGACTGACGGCAATGACGTTTTTGTTTTGCAAAACATCCACCATTTCCCTTCGTATGTCACGCAAGTCATTGGACATGAACAAAGGAGCGGCAAGAATGGCCCACATACCTAAATACAGTAACAGTACAAAGAAAAAAGTTATACTTAGGGAAATGTATAAAGTACCAAAAAACAGTTGGCAAAAATTGCCACTTCTGCGAGCTGGACTCTTGCGTATTTGGTTTTCTTGCCGATGCTCACTTATAAAGTACAAAGTGCGGTAACAATTTTTTTCAGTTAAATGTAAAAAAGACCGGATTGCAAGGAAACGCAACTGCATGTCGGCTGCGTGGACAAGTGATGAGAACGTCTGCGCGATGTCCAAAAGGACGTGGGTTCGGCACAGCTCCAGAGCACGCGGTTTTTGCGAAGACACTTAAGGCATGCCAATATAAGGGAAGCAGCTGGCTCAAAGACTACATGTCCCTTCGCTGCTTTCTGTTGTATCGCATCTGTGACGAGCGCAAAATAAAACATAATTATTATTATTATGATGAAATATCCAGGCCCGTAGCCAGGGGGGGTTCTCGGGGTTCCCGGGAACCCCTTTTGAGCCGAAAAGGTCAACATTTTGGAGAAGGTATAGTCTACATACGATCACAGGATCAGCTGAAACCTTCCAGAATCCAGATAGTTCTGAATAAGAGGTTTTTGGAAGATAAATGGAAGATTGTATAATAGTGAAGTCTTAAACTTTGATCATTGCTGCGTCATAATACCTGGTGTTGCGCTAGCGAATGTGACGTAAGTTGTTTATCTCTATTTTCTCGGATACAGTGTCAAGTAATATATAGTTAATCTTTCTTGCATTCTACCTTCTGGATAATTCTATTGATAATTGTTGTGTCACGTTTAGGAGAACGTACATTACAATAATAATCTTATAAATATGAGCGCAGTACTCGTGATAAAAGATAGTTGAAGTGAAAACCGGCAACGGAATTGTGGAGGTGTATTGATTTAATTTTAGTGGATAGTGTGGGATATACTTTATGCTGAATTGCAGTGAAATTCGCTGAAGCTTACATGTATTGCTGTAGTTTGATATAGACAAAGAAAGTCTCGAAGTATATTGTGTTATTGCATCTGTGCGATACAACTATATACTGAATATACAGATGGCTGACGTACAGTGCAAAATTGGATGGTGCATTTTGTCTTCCACGTGCTTTGTTTCTACCACAACAGCGAAGAAAACTTGTCAATACTTTAGTAAACAAGCTTTGTTTTTGTTCTGGGTTCCTTTGCATGTGCAAACATTCTAAATCTTCTCCCGACCAAAGCATGCGACAAGGAGGGAGTTGACTTCATGGATGCAATACGATTGTTTGAAGATGATCTTCCAGCACCTGAGATGATACAGCAAGAGTTTTTTCGCTGGCATACTGGAGAAAAGAAACCCGCCGCCCTAGTACTTGTGCAGAAGCACTCAAGTATATTGTGGTGCTCAGTATCCAATACTGAGGATATCAGCAACAACTCCAGTCACTTCATGTGAATGGGAGAGGGCAGCAAGCGTTCTTCGGCGGCTTCATACCTTCAACAGCTCTATCATGAAAGAAGAACGCTTGACCTGGCTTCTCCTGCTTCATATTCACTACAACCGAAACATCGACCTAAATGAAGCCATAACAGTATTTTAACAGCAATAACCGAGAAAAATGGAATTGGACAACACTCTTTTATCATAGATGCTGCCTGCCTGTGATGTTTTATTAAGTGCTCTTTTGCTTAGGTGGAATCTTTGTTGATGACCACATCGGTTCCCAGGGGCGCCGGAACGATTTTTGACTGGGGGGGAGGATTATGAAAAAGGGCACTTTTGTTGTTAAAAGGCCAATTTTTTTACAGTTTTAAGATACGATATAGCGATAATGCTGGGCAATTCGTTAATCGTTTTCTCCCTATTAGCCATATACAGTAAATCGAAATGTGAGACAGATGAAGATAAATGAATTAAACAAGAAGAAACAAGATATATTTCACGTTCATAGCGTCACAATCTGCTGTAAAGTATGAAATGTGCCCACGGGATAATTTATATACTGTATCAAACAAATATCAGACAAATATCAAGCCAATCCGAAGTACATTTTACGCGCGTCGGTTGCTCGAATGAACTCATTTGCAACAGCTTTTAAATGAATGATATCTATCACCTGTTTGTGAATAGTTCCAAACATTCGGTTGTTAATGTTTAAACTGTTGTCATTGCGGTACGAAAGCCACGTTTTTACTCGCCTCATGGCGCTAAAACTGTGATCAGTATTGACCGAGACGAGCGCGATTGTTCGATAAATGCACAAAAGTTTGTGTAATTCTCGAAGACTTCCGAAAGACAGTCTTTGTTGCTTGTTTACAGCCTCGCATATCGTAGACAATTTTTTTTTTTATCTTAGACAATTTACGCTAAAAGCGAACAGCAGAAAATTGCAAAATGTGCAGTAGCTTACATGACCTTAAATCATCCCCAAATGCCAAAAAAAAAGTAAAACAGTTTGTATATCCCAAAAAAGTTAAAAAAAAAAATAGATGAAGTACATCTGTACATCTGCTTAATTCCAATAAATCATTTGAAATTTGTCATTATTTTCATTTTGTTTTTATTCTGAATTATTTGAGCCGAATTTAACGTTGTTTAACAGGAACAAAGTTTGTTTACAAAACATATTTCTTCACATGACGGGCAGCTGAAATATGCAGTTGCGACGTGTTTATTGGAACCGGTTTGTTATGCAGTTGGTAGAAATATGCAAACATCACGATAAGTAAACATGTCTAATTTACGCATTTCTGAGAAGAGAGCATCATGTGATTTCAAACAGCACTTTGTGCAAACATATTGCAATTCATCATTTGTTGGAACTGTAGTCTCGTCATAGTAGAATCGTACTTTGACTGACTGGTGGGCACAATTCACAAATAGTTGAGTTTTCTTCACAAGTGTAGATATTAACGACCTATTTTAGCCTGATGCTGCCAGTTCGCTGTGGTAATGGCGAATCGCGAATTGCACTAGCTTTCGGAACACAGCTTCCTCGTCATGTGCTATGACAAAGGAAACTGTAGAAACTGTGCTCCGAAAGCTAGTGCAACTCGCCATTGCCACAGCGAACTAGCAGCATCAGGCTAAAACATGTCATTAATACAGCATCTACATTGTGAACTGTGAAGTAAGCAACGATCATGCTGCTAAATTTTATGCGAAACTCAATCTATATAATAGTTAAGTTTTGTTGAAACTGTTGAGTTTTGTAACCTTTGGCTTGGGACTGACAGTTACTGTCATGGAGTTTACGACTATTGGATAACACACAAATATGTCTCACTTCATCCTGCATTATTATGTATTAGATTTAAAATCACTCAAATGAGTTGCAGTAACTCAGCAAGCAAACCAGCATTTTTCATTCTTTGGATGTTCCAAAAACACAACACTGCTACGTGGGAACGAGCTCATGTACATGTACATTGTACAGTATTGTATGTCAGCCAAGCGTGGACTGTGGAAAGAATATAAACATCAAACAGCTCATTTCGGCGACAGATACCAGTCGGATGTTTTTACTTCATACTAAAAGTTCCGTTAGTGTAAGCACTAAGCACCTTACCAAATTGTGCTTTAGATTGATCCAAACTCAAAGAGAAGTCTCCTACAATGAGCATATCCGGGTCATTCCATCGCCCTGGGCCGGCAGCGGGGATCAGGGCATCCTGGTTTGTGCCCCACCAATTAATAATACCAAGAACTTTCTCCCACGAGTCATCGATGTCATCATAATTACGCCACAAGTTGCAGATGTCGCCAAGCTCGGTATAATTAACCTGTTAAAAGAGTTTCTTTGGTAAAGTGGATAGAAAAACTATAGTTTTTACTACATAGAGCAGTGATTCTCAACCGCGGCTCTCAACCATTCTTCCTGCGGCCCTCAGCGATGCAGCAAATAAACTATTATTTGTGCTGGAAAAACTGCCAAAATGGCAAGAATACATGTTTATCACATTACGTAGGTGCTAGCAAAGAAAATGCCTCATAACAATGTTTCTCCACAGTAGGGAATCTAAGGATACAGAGCAATTAGCTGTGATTTTAAGGAAGTTACGACCAACAATTGAAGTAGTGACTTTAACAGTTGTGATAACAAAATTGAAAATAGTATTCACCTTTGGTGGTAGGCCGCCTTCGTATGCTGGCCAACTGCATGAGTACACAATATGTCGACCAGTCTTGTTCAATGCTTGACTCATCAGAGGGTAACCGATGGCCTTAGCAGAATCGTTGGAATAACATCCGTCAAATTTCAACATATCAACTCCCCAAGAGGCGAATGTATTGGCATCTGTTTCTTCATGACCTTCGGAACCAGGAAAACCACCGCAGGTCTCTGTTCCAAAGTCTTCATATATGCCAAGCTTCGCACCCTGGTGTCATAACAAACTTAGTTGAAAAAATTAAAACAAATCTCAACTGTTCAGTAAAACAAACGCTAAAATTTCTCTTCATCAATTCTCAAAACAACGCGAATTGTAACCTCAGTCAGACTATTCAAATGAAATTCCATCTGCGCCTGACAGATATTGTTGATCTTCTCCTATCGAGTCTTCTAAATTTGGTTGATACACCACAGCTCGACACATTCGGCGGAAGTATCTTGAGAAGTTTTAGTGGAATATGCAGCTTCTACTGTGTAGTGTGCTGACAGGAATAGCGATGTGAACGCTTCCATCATGATCCCAATATTGTTGATTAGGACAGTATAAGCAGCCCTCGAAATTAGCTTCCATCTACGACGGCAAAAACATTGCCGTCGCCAAATCAACAAACCTTGGGTTGCGGCGGCAATTGCCGTATGCTTTAATCAAAAGAAATTTTATGCGCTTCTTCTTCATCGTGTGTCACACAGCGGTAGCCTAGAGCATCACGCACGCTCTTGTGAACTGTAAAAAGTTTGCAACCTTATAAATACTGGCTTAATTGTTACGCAAAAGTTATTCTTTCATCGAATGCTTATTTTTGACCGGTGTCGTTGCGAACATAAAAAGTAGTACAAAATTGAATAAATGGTTCTTCGGCAGTAAAGAAAAGCTTCCGATCATATGGCAAAAAATGTCTAAGAAATGAGAGCAAAAAAGAAAAAATGTCTAATAGGTCCTGCATCTCCCCTACTACAAAAAATAGTAAAATTGAGTTTTTTGCTTATAAATATTTTTCAAGTAGTCCTAAAATAAAAAGTGTTCTTAGAGCAGATATAAACATGCCACATTTGCAGCTTTTGATGTAACGTTCATCTTTTTATCTCCAGTGGTTTTCGAAATATGACAATTTTTATGAAAACGGGCCATAGAAACGCCCAGCGCGACCATGTGACGTCATTATTTTCAATTTTTTTTTTTATGTTTGTGTTTGTAAAAGTCCACTACAAATTTTCAGCAAGTTAAGGAAAAATCCGTGAACATTGAACATCGCCTTTTTTGGCACAGCCTATTAAGCAATTAACGTTATTTCATGATAATTTAACGTCGCTAGATGTTGAATTAATGTAAAACAAACGTAAATATCTTATTGGGCATTGTTGTTACGCGATATAAATCGCCGGAAAATTAAATCGATTTGTGCTGACTCGAACGTTGAATCAACCCAAAATTAACTTACTTTTCCCTCCCAATGAGTTATAACGTGAATCACCGTAACAGCGTGCGTATCGCGTTGATCGTTTTATCGCTACTTTTGGTATTATTACATCACAACAAATCAAACAGTGCGGTCGTGATAGACTATTCGATTCTTTTTTTCTCTTCTCGTTTTGCATGTTTTGGTACAATTTTTTCGTAATAAACGTTCACAGCAATTGCCGAGGCAATTTCAACTTTTGCTTTGGCCTCGTCAACGTTTTTGCGAAGTAAAAATATGCTAATTTTGAAGACTGTGTGAGTGTTCACAGCAAGTAAAATAGTCTGAGGTGAGGTCTTGGTGCGATGCTTCTGCTGATTAAACTCACGCTGCGAGTAAATCAAACAGGAAGAAATTTTGAACAATTTTTGTCCGAATTAAATGCTCATTTTGCGACTTGATTTTTGTTGCCGTAGCAGAATGGCCATTATGACGTTTGCGGCGGCATTTACCACGGCAATTGCCGTGTGCCGCCGCTAATTTCGAGGACTGTATATTGTATAAGGAAGATCTTTTGCCAACGTTTTTGCAAACAAAGTAGTGAGCGTTTAACTCCAGACGTTGGCAGTGTTTGAGGGCTGATGTGTTTGAACAAAGTATCTGGTGTTTGGGGGTTTTGTCTATTTTGCTGGTGGTGTCGTTGTCTGGGTGGTTGCTTAAGGAAGTTCTTGGGGAATCCGTTGTCCTCCATCGTCTTCTCGAACTTAGTCAAGTGGGGTGTTGCACTGTTGGGTCAGGATCATCTGTTTTTTTCTTTTCTGTACTTCGGCTAGCCGCTAGAAGGATGGTCTTCTTGGTGCTGGTAAGGCTGAGTCGAAGTGTGGGAGTAGTTTTGCCATATAAAATTTGTGGTGGATTGTGCCGTCTCTGTCAATCTTAATGGTGTTTCAAAAGCGCTTCAAAGTGGCCATTTTTATGAGAAAACAGAGTCCAAAGATCAACAACCGTGCCGACAGAGAAGAATTACGTCACCTAATCTTATAATCAACTGTTTCTACAAAATTTTAAAATGACATCGCCTGACAACACATAAACTCAACAGACAGCAGCTTCAAGCCAAAGAAAAGAAACACACAAAACAACAATACACTGAACTCTAACACCATTTGTCATAGCACATGACAAGGAAACTGTGTTTCAAAAGCTCGTGCAATTCCCTATTACAACAGCAACAGGCTAAAACAGGTCATTAGTATCTACAATTGTGAAGTAAACTCTTTTATTGTCAGTTATCATAAACAATCACATTGTTTTGTTAAAAACAAACCTGTGAGTGCACATAGTCTGCAAGGTTTTTCATACCATTGGGAAACCTTGTTGGGTCTCCATATAAACGTCCTTGGCTGTCCCTCTCTCGCGCCATCCAACAATCGTCGATATTAACAAACTGGTAGCCAACATCAAGCCAGCCATCTTGTGCAAGCCTATCATAAAAATTATGTTATATACAATACTCATACTTTCGCAGGCAAATTAAGAGAAATTGTGTCAATTAGTTTGCTTTTGAACTAAACGTATGTTTTGTCAGCAGGGTTTCACAAAACCAAACATCATATTTTATTGCATAGTATACTATCGCTTTTAAAAATGTTTTCATTAAGCAATTTAACTAAGCCAATTTGCAGCTGACATATATGAACAAAAAAATATATATACAAAAAAAAATGGAGTAGCCTACACTGCAGGGTGCAGGCCTCCCACTATTCAATAGCCTAATCTACTAGTTTATAGCAGACAAAGTATACCGGTATAGGTGTTTTAGTACACTTTATAATATTTTTCGGAATATTAAAGGTTTTTTGAATCATGCAGAATGCCAGTATATAATGTTACCTAAATTCTGTTTGCAAAACTGCAAACTTTTAAAAACGTAGAAACAGTATCACACTAAATCAGAAACATATATCAGTTTACTTATGGACATGGAGCTTTTGCCATACAAGTCTGGCTTCTTCAGCATAAGACTTATTCAAATAGATGAAACTTTTTCACCTGTATGCCATATCACGAAACAGCTTTTCACCTATGCAGTCATTGGGATAGTCTTTACAGTCTGTATTGCAACGAAATCGTTCCCATGCCAACCATCCCATAGGTGGTGTTCGAGCCACACCATTGTTATGAGCAAACGTAATAGCAATATGGACAGAACATACTAGCAGAAACAGATATGAATTCATGTTTAAACTAATCAAAAACTACTTGGACCTGAATACAAAATACTTGTATACGGTACATTGATCGGACTAATTTCATTGCCATCACTCTTTATCGATGGGATTATCAGAACACACCAATCTGCCCAAACTGCAAAAAAGCAGGCAAACTGTGGATCATAGACTGTAGGCTACTACGGTACCCGGAAATGCAAAGTGAAGCAATGCTGGTTCAACTCTCGAGCTGTGTACTGAATAAAACCGTATCAAGAACAGCTCTCCATTCAGGGAGCTGGTGTAGCCGAAAAGTCTCTGCCCTGGTTAAAAATACTACAACCTCATACATTGAAATCGACCAAAAATATAAGGTAACACTACTTCACCTTTGCTTTACTGTTCATGCTGTACACTTCACCCTATATGTCTTCGAGAAGACTTTTACACCAGCTCCCAAACATATTTACCATACTCTGTCAGTCATGGAAACCAGGCCTGCATTAGCAATTCAATTAATGCCAGGTCATACACAACAATCAAGATTAAGCATCAAAGAAGTATTCTCAGGATAAACATTCCAATCTCATTACAACTTAGCTTTAATTTTAAAGAACCTAGCGTCCCATTTATGTTCTACTAGGCTATATTGCAAGATGGCATTATGATAGAATTCAAACAAATTTATTTTCACACGTGTTAGTTCAATCATAAAAACTAAAAATCGATTTTAATCAGCTAACTTCAGCTAAGCTCATTTCAAAAAAATCTATTTTTTACAATGATAGAATTCAAGTCAAATTAATGCTGCTCACTGGTTGAGTAGCAGCCTGCTTATCCTTGGCGGATGCAACCTAGTTG
The DNA here is from genome assembly GCF_918807975.1 of Aplidium turbinatum. Lineage (NCBI taxonomy): Eukaryota > Metazoa > Chordata > Ascidiacea > Aplousobranchia > Polyclinidae > Aplidium > Aplidium turbinatum. The sequence goes on from NC_137472.1 coordinate 57,264,942, forward strand.
CTAGTTCGTACCCTAAAAAGATCGAGAGAAAAAATTAAAAAAAGCCAAAGTCACTGATCGCAGTTTTCGCAAACAAACAAAAACTCTTAGGATCATTACTGGAAATTTAAAAAAATGTTTGCGGAAACTGCGGAAAAACGGTTTTATTTTTTTCTCTTAATCTTTTCAGTTTGTTTTTTGCGGAAACTCCGATCAGCGACTTCTGCTACTTTTAATTTTTTCTTTTCGATTGTTTCCTGACCCTAACCCCTTTTAAAATGTTTGCTGAAACTGCGATCCGCGACTTCGTTTTAACATCTTATCTAACAAATAGAATGCAAAGTACAAAAATTAACGGTAAGAATTCTAATTTCAATGTTGTTAAATGTTAAATGTGGTGTCCCACAGGGGTCAATCCTTGGTCCCTTGCTTCTTCTTCTTTATGTGAATGATCTTCCAAATGCATCTTCTTTTTCAACTACACTTTTTGCTGATTACTCAAACTTTCATATGTCAGATAAATGCCTGTCATCTCTCCAAAAAAATGTCAATAGAGAAATAGAAAAAATTGATGTGTGGATGAAATCCAACAAACTTTCATTAAATTATAGTAAAACTACTTATATGATCCTCTGCAACAAAAAAAGTGCAGCAGAAACTTTTAGTCTGTCCATCAGTGGCCGATCCATTGAAGGAAGAAATGTATAAACTATCTAAGTGTAACTTTGGATGAGCGATTGACATGGGATAGTCATAGGCTATTATTAATCTTAGAAAGCAGCTTGCAAAGGTCTGCGGCATAGCATTTAAGCTGAGATACATTGCCCCTTTAACAGTATTACGGGCTTCATATTATGCTTTGTTTCAATCCAAGATCCAATACTCGATTATAAATTAGGGAAGAGCAAACTCTACATTGCTTGCTCCACTACAAGTGTTACAAAACAAGTTCATTCGATCCTGCTTATTTTTGCCGAGGTCAACAAATACAACTGTTTTTTATCACCAATTTAATGTGCTCAGAATTGACGATATTATTAAATTAGAAACTGCAAAATTTATGTACAAATATGTGCACAAAATGCTGCCCCGGGCCTTTGCTGGCTGCTTTATTTTTGTAAATGAAATTCACCATCATAAAACCCGTCAGAACCAAAAAAATGATTTATATTTGCCTTCTACAACGTCAAACTCTGGTAAGAAGATGCTATGTTTTAATGCAGGGGTGTGCAACGTGCGGCCCGCGGGCCAAATGTGGCCCGCGAAGAAAATCTGTGCGTCCCGCGAAGATGTGCCAATTTTGAATTGTGCGCGGCCCGCGAAACGTGTTTATAATTTAGTTTAGTCTGATAGGCCTACGTGTGAACAATTCATTGTGGAGTAGATTTTTGTAGTCCACTGTAGATTTAGCACCATCTGTTAATCATTTTAGAAATTCTCCACCGGTGACCGCAATCCATTGTATTTAATCATTTGGAACGTAAAAATGTATGGTCACATAAAAGGCTTTATGAACAAAATACGACTTTGGAAAGCTCACATACAGACTGACAATTTTTTCACTTTCCAACTTTGAGAGACTATGGAATTAGACCGGGAGCCCGCGACGTCCACCCTAGGTGAAAAAGTTACCAATTTCTATTCATACAGCGATGTCCGGTGGTATGTGGGTACTCATAATCTGGAAGTCTGCCGGGCCGCCGGTGGTGGGTATGGGAATGGGGGGCATTTTTCATGGCCCAAAAAATGCGCTAGGTCAGCTGAAATAGTTACCGCTTGAAACTTAGTTGGTTGTAAAGTAAATTGTTTCTAGATGATTGTCTGGTATGTGACAGACATTTTTTGTGGTGGGGGGGCTCTGACAGACAAGTTTTATACCCCCCAAAATTTGCGCTAGGTCAGCTGAAAAAGTTACCGGATAAAACCAACTGATTATTAATCTGTGAGTGTTAAGCTTCACAAAAATATATGTGACAGACAAATTTGGTGGTGGGTGTCCCCTGACAGACGACCTAAAGTAGGTGACCCCCCTAACTGAGCTAGGTCAGCTGAAATAGTTACCGGATAAAACCAATTGGAAATTAATGTGTGAGTGTTAAGCTTCACAAAAATATATGTAACAGACAAATTTGGTGGTGGGTGTCCCCTGACAGACGACCTAAAGTAGGTGACCCTCCTAACTGAGCTAGGTCAGCTGAAATAGTTACCGGATAAAACCAATTGGAAATTAATGTGTGAGTGTTAAGCTTCACAAAAATATATGTGACAGACAAATTTGGTGGTGGGTGTCCCCTGACAGACGACCTGAAATAGGCCTAGGTAACCCCCAGGTTTGCACTAAGTCAATTGATAGGAGAATTTGTTAGCTGTGCTTTTGAAGTACGGTAGCCCATAGGCTACTAAGTAACAGAACGTGATTTATCTACTATTCTACAGTACTTGATTTGTCTACACAAATAAAAATAGTTTCAGTGCAAGGAACTATATCAAGCGTTTTTGCATGTGCTTGGCTCACTACAATCTCAGCCAGTAGATCAACTGTTTTCTACATTGGTTTAACCTCTGCAGACGTTAAATCAATTTAAAAAATGGTTGATCTGCTGTCTGAGATCCGGTTGTCTTACTTTTAAATCTTAAAAGAAATCCGGCTGTCTTAGTTTTAGCGAGTTTGGTGATTGGAATTTTACAGCCCTAGTGCAAGCTGTTAAATTAGTTTGAAAGGGATCATTTGCTTTTGTGTTACAGTGGGCAACGACGCATTACTAACCATTCACTCCTTAAAGCGCTTGACCATCTGACTATAGCACTATACCCTAACCATTTAGCTATGTGATAACACTTTTTTCGAAACTCCCTACAATAAGCTACTATATGACATCACAATCATAAATAATCAAGCACTCTACGTTTTTTATTCCTCCAAACCGTTATTCTATGAACAAGACTTTTCAAACAGGCAGCCAGTGACAATTCAGTTTAAGCTACGCAACAAATCAGCGATCTAACGAGTATAGATAAATACATTAGTAGGCTAAGTTGAAGAATATGATATGAAAACAGTGTAAAAAGCAACATTTCGAAAAAACATTGACAGCAAATCAACCGTTTTTTACATTAATTCAACGTCTGCAGACGTTGAACCAATGAAAAAAAAACGGTTGATTTGCTGTCTAAGAGTAATTAGTGTGCGTTATTAGCCAATACAAGTATTGCAACTATTTGTATAGTTTTGATTTATGTCTGGTAATGTCTGCAATACGTACTCCTAACTTTACAAGAGTTATCAGGTGGCTTGGCTACTTCATTATTTTCAAGCCAGCAATGTTTCGCCTATCACACCAAGGTTTTATTTACCCTAATATGTATAGTTGTATACAATGTATACCAGCCGTCCAAAGCTAAAATGGAGTTATTGGGTGAACACAAATGCTAGCGACAACTCCAACATTATCATCACTGTTGACGACATAAACCGAAAGTAACCGGCTAAGTCAGCTTGATATATTTAATTGTAGGAGTTACTCAAAAGATTGGCAAGATTTTTTGTAACAAGCATGTTGGAAAAGCAGCAGTAACTTGACTGGACAAACTTCAAAAGAGTGTCCGAATTTCGGAGTGATATTTTACAGACAAACAACTACCAAATGGAGGAGTGTGTCATTGATCAGTTGCCTACAATCATCGTAACTCCGCCAACCGATGAGGATGCGACTAAGGTACCGTATAGTGACTATCACGATAAAGGATGGTATTTCGTACGCGACATGGAAGCGCTTGATTTGAGATTAACTCGTATACAATTATATCGCGATTGGCAACGCAAAACTATAGATTAGTAACCATCATGTTGCTAGTTTAACTTAACGTTGACATACGTCAAACTCTTTAGGCTCACACATTTTTTCTCAGATCAACTATGAAAGACCTGGAGAACATCAACCATGTTTTATTTGCTGTAGCACGACTTCCGACGATGCAAAATGTATAGTTGTGAATGCAACAATCTGGACTTCATGGAAAAACATTCGACTACAATTATTATCATCCGATTGCTTTTCTGTCACCACACGTAAAATTATCCAGACAAGTTCCTCTGCATTACCCATAGGTGTTTGTCATCAGTCATGTCACAAAAAGTTTACCTGTACAGCAGTTAAAAGAACATTTCAACCTAAGGCAGTTGCTTTATCTTCTGCTAAAGTCGAGATGCAGAAGCTCGCTCCCTTAGTCGGACAAAATAGGTTCATTGAAATGATCCTGCATATTTTGCTGTCCCAAGCGAAAGAAATACAAAAACAAAGAAGAAAATGCCGTTAAGGTCTCAACGATGAATGGATGCGAATCACTTAAGTCAAGAGCAGTGTTTTCTAAAAACGAAAGGATTAAATGACTAATTCGTAGTGGTGTGGACTTAATTGCCAAAGAAGCAGAGTATCACAAGTCTTGCCGGGTTCATTTTGACACAGAGACTAAAAGCAATCCCCAAACCACCACAAATTGGAATATTTTATTTTGCCAAACTCACAACCTTCCTTTCCTAACAATATGCGAATTTGTTGAGGAAGAGATGCAAAAGCAAAGGCCAATGCTATTTTCAATAATATTTGATTTTTACAAAGATGAGTATTTGGTAAATGGAGGAAATGATGTTGAGCTATGGTCTAACACCACACAGAACCTTGTGAGGAAAATTTCTCATAAGTTTGATAAAGCACTAACAATAAGTAGGCAATTTTATTTACACCTCACTTCTCTCCGCCCAAGAAGAAAAATATGCTCTGATAGGTGATTATAGTGCCAATCAAGATGATCAGATTCGTGCAGTGGCACTTCTCTTACGAGGTGAAATATTGACTTACTTACGAGCTACTCAAAACCAAAACCCCAAATCCAACAATCGTAGAGAGCTTGAAGGATATGGCCCCAAAACTTCCTGAATGATTGCAACTCTTCTATAGCCTACCACACTATTATGTGGGTTGAAATCCAAATTCACTGATTCTCACACAGACACAATGGAAAGAAAAGTAGAATCAATGTAGTCAGATGCTGTGTATAACGTCAGTCAAAGTCATGTGAAGCCATGGAAGCACACAATACTTGGTTTAGGAGCAATGACAGGTTCCAAGTTAACTTTGCAGATACCTAACAGGGAAGGCCACACAATTAACTACAATGATGTGAAAAGTTTAGAGCCGGAATTTGCATACTCCGCTTTAGGACAGAAAGAAAGTAAGAATCACGTTCCGTGGGAAAAGCATCTGATCATATTCAGGAAATAATGGAGAAAGAGTCTATCTTGACATGCAAAATGAAGCCGCTAGATATGTATTGGTTCAGCAAAAGTAGAGATGTTGCAACTCCACTCTATGCTGGTTTCATGAACAATAATAGAGTGGATTGTCTACCGCTACAGCGAATATGTTACATGGACCCAATAACAAGATTACCAACCAACAATAACGTTGTTAAAGAAACACTTGTTACTGGTTAGAACCATGAAGGATTGAAGGTTGCAACTGAAACTCACCAACAATATGCCGTGGTGACGTATGACGTAGCTCTTGCACAATGCACACCCCTGGTTACACAAAAAGCCTACTCCATTCAAGCCATTGAAGCCCCTCTTTTTGACAATCTCCTCATTATGCTTGGGAATTTCCACATGGATCTTGCATTATTCGGAGCAGAAGGAACCTTCATAAATGATTGCGGGATAGAGTCCATATTGTCGGAGTCAAAGATCCTTGCCGAGGGATCAATACAAGGGTTTATTATAGGAAATTTTACAACAGGTGTAGGCTACTGTACTCGTGTGCACGAAATTACAGCCAACGTCATGGAAAGAAAGCTATACGATCGATTCTTAACAACTTTAGATGCAGATGAAATTGACAACTTCCAGCAAGTCATGTCTACTATGCCAACTGACCCTGATAAAGTAGAAGTATGCTTGGCCAATCCAGTCGTCACCGAACATCGGGAAAAGTATGAAGAATGCTTTAACAGGTCCATGAATGAAGTGTTTGGTGAAACCTATCAGCTCTGGACACTATAGGTTCTACGTGATAGGTCCTGCGTGTTCTTAATAAACCGACTCTATCGAGAAGTGCAGAGATGCGTCAGGATGAACGACGTAAGTGGTTACATGGTTATTGTACCAATACTTCTAGAAATATATTTCGCTCTGAATTGTCTAAATTATGCAAGATGGGGATCGTTGTTTTACAACAAACTGAAAAACGCGGATCCGAAACTGGGGGCTATACTGGATAATGGTGCTTTCTCAGTTAGGCGTACCGTACCAAAAAGGATTACTCTAGGACGGCAGTCCATCTGTCTTTAGAGCAAACTGCGAATAGGGACGCTGCGTCGCAGGTAAAAGTAATAATAGGTTTCGGAACTCAAAAAGTGCCATAAAAAGATGTTGTGTCACAGTTACACAGAGACCTGCTTCTGTACCAGAGTTAAGATATTTTGCAGGGTTAGAACAAGTCGAAGATGCCGGCATGCCGCGAAACAATTACGCAACCACAGAATTGTTAAAGAAAACGAGCAAATGTCACTATTATGGCTGGTTGAAAACAAATGAAATTATCATTCCAGGCTGGTTTGAAGGCGCAGCTATACCATCTGAGCTATTTAGTAAATCGGAGGAAAGAAGTGATGAGGATGACATTGAAAGTTGTGATGAACACTAGAGCGGAGATTTCGACTTGGAAGATGAATCTGACTTGGATTTATTTTTTTAGTCAATGACTTTTTTAGTCACCATCATTGCCAAACATTTTTTCTTATATAGGCTAGACTGTTCAGTGTTGACGAAAAATTCAGACAAAAACTTTTCAAGTATTGATAGGATATCCTTAACAGTGATTGTTATTATAGATCTAACTAACCCTAACCCAAATTGGGTGATTGCTCAATTTTTATTCCGGTATTCCATTAGTAGTTAAATGGCCTGTTATACGTAATACTAATAGCCTACTTGTTTTCTGTTGTGCACACATAAAACAAAACACTTCTTCAAGTTTTTTTGGCGGTAACTCCTGTCATTGATTTAGTGCAAAAAGGGAAGGAGTTAGGCTACCTAGACCTATTTCAGGTCGTCTGTCAGGGCACACCCACTACCAAATTTGTCTGTCACATACATTTTTGTGAAGCTTAACACTCACACATTAATTATCAATTGGTTTTATCCGGTAACTATTTCAGCTGACCTAGCTCAAGTTAGGGGGGTCACCTACTTCAGGTCGTCTGTCAGGGGACACCCACCACCAAATTTGTCTGTCACATATATTTTTGTGAAGCTTAACACTCACACATTAATTTCCAATTGGTTTTATCCGGTAACTATTTCAGCTGACCTAGCTCAGTTAGGGGGGTCAGGGTCACCTACTTTAGGTCGTCTGTCAGGGGACACCCACCACCAAATTTGTCTGTCACATATATTTTTGTGAAGCTTAACACTCACAGATTAATAATCAGTTGGTTTTATCCGGTAACTTTTTCAGCTGACCTAGCGCAAATTTTGGGGGGTATAAAACTTGTCTGTCAGAGCCCCCCCACCACAAAAAATGTCTGTCACATACCAGACAATCATCTAGAAACAATTTACTTTACAACCAACTAAGTTTCAAGCGGTAACTATTTCAGCTGACCTAGCGCATTTTTTGGGCCATGAAAAATGCCCCCCATTCCCATACCCACCACCGGCGGCCCGGCAGACTTCCAGATTATGAGTACCCACATACCACCGGACATCGCTGTATGAATAGAAATTGGTAACTTTTTCACCTAGGGTGGACGTCGCGGGCTCCCGGTCTAAATGCATCCTGAGAAGAAAACTGAATTTGCAGACCAACTTGAAAAATTGTTGTATGAATTTTTGGCTCGTTTCAAGGACTTCCAATCTCATGAACATTTGTTTGGTATATTCTCTTTGCCATTCAAGACAGACATTCACAAAGCACCAGCTGATATCCAACTTGAACTGATTGATCTTCAAGGGAAAACGGATTTGAAAGCAAAGTAGGCTATTCATAAATGAATCTTGGCGATTTTTATCGAAAGCATCTTAAACAAGGTCACTTTCCACATTTGAAAAAACTCATGGCTTCAAAAATGGCTCTTTTTGGCTCAACGTATTTGTGCTAACAATTTTTTTCTAAAATGGTTGTCATAAAATTTCCCTATCGATCGGTTCTGACAGACGAACATTTGGAAAATGGCTTCGAATTGCGAGCACTTCCATTAAAGTAAATTGGGAAAAAGCAGTCGAAAAAAAAACAGCAGCAAATTTCTCACTGAACTGAAAATAAAGTCGGTGTGAGTGTGACAATAAATTTGAATAGCAGCTTTCTTTAGAAAATTATGCGTCTTGACTTATTATATCTGCAAAGAGATAACCCCCTAATAATGCCATAAGAATAACATGAACAACTACAAAAATACATTTTTGTTCCTGCAACTACTAGAAACCATATGTTAAATAAACGTGCGGCCCGCAGTTTCACCCAGTTATTTATATATGGCCTTCCTGTAATAAAGGTTGCACACCCCTTTTTTAATGGAGTGAAACTATGGAATCAAGTACCAAAAGAAATAAAAGAAAAGTCTTACAATGTTTTTAAATTTAAATATAAATGTTTATTAAAGAATTTGTACAATGATCACTCCTCAAACGTATCATCCGCTTATTTCTCTACACAATGTTTTTTTTTATGTTGCCCTGTGTTATTCCATTGTTAATGTATTGTTAATTCCATTGTTAATTTTTACAAATTAAAGTGCTGGTATTGTGCTATATATTATATACCGTATGTGTTAATGTTCTTAATTTTGGGTCTTTTGTTTAAATGTTTGGGTGGCAGCCAGGGGCGCCGGAAGCGGGAGGGGGGCAGGGGGGCGGCGAAAAATTGCCCTCAATTTTTCTGCAGATGGAGGGGCAGGGGGAGCAATGGTGCCCTTTTAAATTCATGTAAGCTACTGCACATTTTGCAATATAACAATTTCTGCTATTCGCTTTTAGCCTAATTATAATCTTTCATTTTTGCCTCAAAATAATATACACGGCACAAAATTTTGTAACACAGTACAGGCCTTAAAACTCTTTTCTTTTTCGGCAGCCATCGTGGCCTACCGGGAGCTCCTTCTCGGCGGCCAAATCTGCGTGCTTGGAGGCCAAAATACAAATAACGATACCACAAATAAATAGAATTAAACTTGCAACAATGCTAAAATGATCACTTAGCGTTGTTGAAGTTTGGGCCTGGGCGACGTCCTACAATAGAATCGTTGCACCACGCAATAACTGCTTTATTGGGATTGTAACCCAGTACTGCGGGACCATCTAACGACACTCGCATTAGTGTCTCCAATGTGGCTGATTTTAAAAAAGTTCACCACCCCCCTAGAATTCTGTTTAGCAACGAAAAATAACGTTCGACATGTGTTGACGATGACGGCAAGGTAATAAAATAAGTATTTCAATGATGTGAAGGACGTTACTAAAAGAAGCATAATTTTTGCAAAATATGATAAAAAAAATGTTTTCTCCTCGGATGTCAACTAACCTAGTTATCCTTCCTAACTAACCTAGTTCTCCTTTTTAATGTCTGACAACAATGAATCGACATAAAAACGACAATATTCCCAGCCGATGTAAATTAGCACTTCGAATTAAGACTTTGTTAAAATAAACATCGGGAATTATAAATAAGACTTACAGCGCTGGTGATCGCAGATGGATATATTCCATCAATAATAAATATTCCCGCACAATGCAACAGTGGCGATTATGACGCGCTGACCTAATTTTGCGTCACTCTTTGATACTACATATTTTCGGTTATAGGCAAATTGTTCGTAAGCAATTGTTCGTAAAGCAATTGTTCGTAAGCAATTGTTCGTAAAACAATTGTTCGTAAATTGTTTTTCGTAAAATGAAATCCGTAAAACAATTCTTCGTAAAGCATTTCTTCGTATACATCAAATTTCAACTGCATGTACGAAAAAATGCTTTAGGAAGAGTTGTTTCACGAAGAATTAATTTTACGAACAATTGTTTTACGAACAATTGCTTACGAACAATTGCTTTATGAACAATTGCTTACGAACAGTTTGTCGGACACCATATTTTCGACAGTTAATCCACGATCATTCTATTGCGAAATGAAATAATTGACTAAAAGAGACCGGCGGCCAAACTTGGCCGATTGAGGAAGTAGCACCGGCGGTCATTCAAGCACTAGCCTACTTAGCGGCCATGGCAGCAGGCTGCTTTAAGGCTTGACAGTAGGTTACATCATTATAACATAGCATGATACCCTTCTTTGTATACCGGACACTTGTAGGCTATCATTAGCCTACTCAATACATAGTGAGCTGATAGATTAGCATTGTCGCTATATCTTATCTTAAAACTTGAAAAACAATTGGCCTTTTAGTAAACAAAAGTGCCCCTTTTTTGTAATCTTGCCCCCCATTAAAAAATCGTTCCGGCGCCCCTGGTGGCAGCTGACTTTGGTGACCTTTTGGTCTTTCGCTGCCATCCTTGTTGTGCGAATTATTTGTGTTTATTGTGTTTGTTTATTGTGTTTTAGAATGAATCTTGCTTGTACAATTATCTTGCTTGTAATTTTGTAGTTGTTATGTACAGGGCCGGATTTAGCTGATGGGGGGCCCGGGGCACTTTTAAATCGGGGTCCCCTGTGCAAACAAATTTTTAGGTAGGCGCTAGGTAGGCTTAGGTAGGAGCTTTAACAAAAAATTAAAAAAAAAATTATTATTAAAAATTGGCTAGGTAGGCGCTTTAACATGACGATATCCAATTAAACCACGAAGCTACGCTATTCATGATGTCATCAAAGTTGCGTTTCTAAGAAGAACAAACACAAATCGTAGCTAAATTAAGTCATCGGTTTGCCATCGGCTGACTTGACGCAGAGGGTTAGGACGATGGTAATTTCATTGACATAGGTTTGATTCCCACCACTGCTATTGCTTTTTTTCTTCTGTAATTACCAAAGTTCAAAGTACAGTAATAATCAACTTTCTGGCTGAATGCTGGAATGGTCACAATTGGACTGTAGCCACCGAAAACATGTTCTGATTCACACATCACGGACAGCGTAACATCTGATTGGTTCATGGTTGAATTGGATATCTTCATGTTAAAGTGCCTGCCGATTTGCTAAAATGTGACCAGTGGATGCCAAAGTCACTATGTTAATTAACTAAACTTGAAGGGTAAAAGTTAAATATGTGAGGATACTAGACTGCACTGTAGCATATGACACAAAACTGTAGAAATTCGAAACCGCAGTCGGTATAGACTTTCCGCAACAGTTTATGTTTAATTTTATATCAGATTTACGACGCCATTACATTATCACTCCGTTATGCAAAAAAAATACAGTCTATACAGTTTTCAAAGTCTTTGCTTTAAACCTAAAATTGACCTGGAATCGATCTCAGATCTGCTAGCATTGTTGCAGCGTAGAGTAGGCTAATGTAGGGCGTAGGCCAGGGCTTCCCAAACTAGGGGTCGCGACCCCTTGAGGGGTCACAGAAAGTATACAAATTTTACACAAAGCACTGCATATTAACACTTATGTGCAAGACGCTTTAAGATTGAAAATGATTTATTTGAAATATTCTCATTTACTGAAAATTTGGCTAACAATGGCGTGGAATCAAGCGTTATTAAGCCTCCGGTTATCGACACTTGTCAAGACTGTTGAAAGAGTTTAAAAAGTAGTTTCTTCTAGAATTGGACAATACCAATTTAGATTGGATCCAAACCCGTTTGCAATGCAAAAACAAAGTAGGCTACCGAACACCTCTCTTTCAAATCTCAGGAAAAGTTTGCAGATTTATCTTTTGACTCTAAGTTGTGGCTTGAATTTTCTGAAAAAAAGTTTCACACTTTTCGGCTTAGCCTAACGTTAGAGCGGAATATTCACCATTATATGGCTTAGCAGTAACCACACTTCTGCCGTTTTTCTCCACGAACTGTATATGTGTGTGTCAGTGTTTTCAACGTTGATAAAACATCGTTCCAGAGTGACATGGAAACCCCCTCGAGACCAGCATTGACAAACATCGAGTGACGGCTTGACTTGCTTTGTAGCAGAGAGCAGTCGCACCAATCACACTGAATAAATATGTTGACTTTTTGGTTTTGTTTCCAGCAGGCTACAAGTGGTAAAGTAGTAGGCTTCGAGTACGGATAGCTTATTTTTAGTTTTCGTTTAAATTAAACTTTTCAATAACTATCACAAACGTACATTTGCATTGTTTATTCTTTTAACCGTAAAGGGTCGCGGAAAATTTTAGGATATTAAAAGGGGTCGCGAGCAAAAAAGTTTGGGAAGCCCAGACGTAGGCTATATTTTCTCACGGCATTGTTTGCCGTACGTTACGAGAGTATCAAATAAAAACTATAGTCGTGATGTTGTAAATAAAGTTACGCTTTTTTGCAGATGCAGTTATTGCTTATTGGCACTGTAATTGAGAAACAAGGCGATGAACTCAAACAAAAATTGATACTTGGATGATAACACTTGTTGATCCTTTGATCTCTTGTTACATGCGTAATCTGAGACCCTTTGTGTACAAAACACTGCCACAATTCGATACAGCATTTTTAAAACGTAATCGGAGAATTTTAAAAGAAAATTTCCTTGATATGGTTTCACTGACGCGAAGATTAAACAGCTAGGTTTTAAAGATGTATCATAATTAGCAAGTTACAAAGATAGTGTGTATATTAATATTATGTGGCTACTGTATAGCCTATCCTATGTAGGTTATAAAATATAATGTACAATATTGTACATACAATTACTGGACTTTATGCTCTAAGTATACATTAAGATATAGGCCAGTACGAGACCAACTGAACGATAAGAAGAAAGTCTTATTCTTTTCAGTGAAAATAGAAAATTTTACGATAATAATAAGATTTTATCAGTCATTTCATATTCTTGAGTTATTTTAACTTTTAAAGTGCCGTACAGTAAGTAAAGTATATTCGGAAAAGACTAAACACATACCTACTGCGGAAGCATATATTCTGCTTTCCTACAAGGAATCTGTTGACAATAATCGAATGTTTGAATGAAAAAATTCCTGGAAGATACATTATACTTCTCTCCTCCCAATGGTTTAAAGGATTTGTTTAGTAAGCTTATCTTTGATAGTCTTGTTTCATAAGAAGAAAGGCTTGACCGAATGGTCATTCTTATGATCACAATCCACAGTAATTCAGACGTCATAATGCAATAGTTCTGGGTGTGCCAATATGAGCAACGTAAGAAAGCGGGCTTGTCTCGTTCCCAACAAGCGAGCAACCACTGCATTGGAACGCGCGCAACACATCAATTCCATGCAATCTCGAACATTTCACAACCAACTGGAAGTTTTGGAAAACAGCATTCAGAAAAAGCTAAAGGTAAAATAACAAAAGATGTTCTAAGGGATAATAAGCTATCTCGAGTCTTAGCAAACCGGTAATTTACTTAGGATATAATCTCACAAATGAGGAAATATTTTATTTAAAGCCTATGATGCTATTTTTTGTAAGTTTGGTTAGTTTGCCTACATTTTCTCACTGTTGATGCGTTATTGAAACGATGGCATGATATTATGCAAACTGGTTGGTTGGACAACCCTAAATAAATCCCTTTTCAGGTGATATTATTGATAAACCTGCCATTCACCTAGTGCAGTGGTTCTTAACCAGGGTTCGACGAAGCTGATTCAGGGGTTCGGCGCGAACGTCCTCTGAAACATTAACACACACCCTACTGAATGGTATATCAGCGAATATTTTTGGAAAATACTTGATTTTCTCAAAACATTAATTTCCTCACGTTTGCTTTTTGCATTGCATGGAGCGGCAGAATGAGCAGGGCTCTCACTTTTAAGGAAATTTCCTTAGTTTAAGGAAACTTAGTTCTATTTTCAATTTTTAAGGAAATTCTTTTTTGTAAGCAAATCGCAAGAAATTTTTTAGCTTACGCTAACTTTACAGTAGCCTACTGTATTTGTACTTTACATAAGTCCACACTTAGATGACGTTATCGAGGTTCAAGAAAGCGAGATGCAAAAAAGAAACTTCAACACAACAAATCTTCAAACGTTTTGGTGCCAACAAATTGTTGAAAGTTATACTCTTTTTACAAAAGTTTCCCTTGAAGTTCTCATGCCATTCGTAACCACTCATTTATGCGAGCATGCGTTTTCTATTCTGTTTCCGAGACAAAGCCTCGAATCTCACTATTGGTCTCAGAAAAACAACAGCAGAAGTCTCATTGATAGGCTACAGTAATGTATTACTATTAAATGAGGTAGATTTTTGATTTTGTGACTCAGCGAAAATTTGGGGTTCAACGAAAGCATGCAGGTTAACGTAAGGGTTCGGCAGAGTAAAGGTTAAGAACCACTGACCTAGTGAATATAATGATACGGCCCAAAACTGAAACAATGACTTATGTCTATTGCCATAAAATTTGGTTACACTCGGCTGCGGATCACATTTTTGTAATGTTGAAATACACCAGGTTCAACGTATGCAATGATGTTGCCAACGTAAGTTTGGAAACGTTGAAACAACGTCAAGGTGACAGATTTGACTGGTTTAGACGACTATTCTTGACGTCAGCCAACATATTTGCAACATGGTAAAGCATAAAAGCAGGAAGAACGCTTCTAAACTTCAATTGTAATTTGTGTAATGTTGATAGATAGACAGAGCCGTTGAGAAGGTAATTTGAGCCCGGTACCAATGAGATCTTCCGCCCCAAATAAACGCACTTCTAGAAAAAAAACGCACCACATCCAAAGACTAATCGGGCCCGGGCCCCTATAAGTTACCCGCCCCCTATAAGTTACCCGGCCCTGTGGAAAGATTACGACCCCTCAAATTGTCTTCGGCCCGGGTCTAAATGTGCTCTCTGTCAACGCAACTACAGACAGACAGACAGTTAAGATTTAAAATTTTAGAGCTACGAATAATTTTAACGTTCAAAAGCATTGAGGCTGATTATAACTTATTTAAATAGACCTATTTACAGTTTTGCTTATATGTATTATGCTAAGTGATTTAGTAAGGCGTATTATTAATGTATTATGCTATGTATTAGGCCATTATATTATGTATTATACTTATTCAAATCGACCTATTTTGCATTTTTGCTTATATGTATTAACTAAATGCTTTTCAGGTAATAGAAAGCGAGAAGCGTGAAGTCGCCCATTATCTACGTTTTCTTAAATCTAGTTCTGGGGGAAGCCCTTATTCTGTAGTACCCCAGGGGAGATTGGATACGCCTCGGGTTCGGCCTGCCACTGCTGGATTTCAGAGGATGAAGTTTGGGGGCGACGGCAACGCAAATCATTCCTACATGACCTCTGACCCACGATACAGTTGGAGAAGCCACAATGACAATAAAATACAGAACAGTGACGTCAGAGCAAAGTCAGCTTGCATGAGCAGAACGAGAATGACATCACACAGAACAACTATGTCAAGGTAGACCAGAGTTGGTTCAATTACAAAGTTTCAAGTTCAATTGCATTGTTTTGAACTTTTTAAATTACAAATAGGCCTACTTCGCTACGTAATTAATTACACTCTTCAATTCAAAAATTAAATGTTTCAATAATTATGTTTAGGCTATCGATGATTTTTATAGTTTGATAATATCTAAGAGTAAGACAATAGTAGGATTGCGTTTGATAAAGATTAGGTTGCGAAAATTGTTTCACTAAGTTCCTTTTTGGAGTACCGATATAAAAGTTACCAGCTCGCATTGAAAAAAAAGTCTTTCTGCTGGAGCCAATGTTACAGTTAGACCTGAATGTAGCCTAATTGTAAACGTAAATCTAATTGGATCAAAAGTTCCTGCAATTACAATCACAGTTACAATTACAGAACAACAAAAGTTTCAATTACAATTGTAGGCTAATTACAATTTCATACAAATGTGTAATTAATTACATTCAATTACGATTAGGTTACAACAGGCGCAGATCTACCGGGTGGGCCTGATTGGTACAGGCCCACCCAAAACCAGATCCTCAAAAAAACATATTAATGTTTAACACTAGAACAACTAAGTGGCACTGAATTGTCTGCGACATCACTATTTTACAGCGTTTGTAAGAGATATTCGGTAACACTAAAATTTTGTATGCTGGCCTGCCGTGGCATTATTGGTGAAGGCCCACCAAGATATTTCCTTGGCCTACCCATAAATTACGTTCTGAATCCGCCACTGGGTTACAATTGTAATTGATCCAACTCTAGTTCAGACAACCATCAGCAAGAATGTTATCGATAGCCTACGCGTAAGCTAATAATAGCCTATAACAGGGCTACTCAACTATAGTGCAGGGCTACTCAACTAATGTTAGCAAAGGTCCACTTTGACAAGTTGAATATTTTTGCCGTCCGGTGAATTTTTCACATGCAACCACAAAAATTAAACAACCAGTAGCCTACGAGCACCGAAACGCTTTTCAGGTTGTATGTAACTTAACACGACTTGGATTTTTGTCTGACACAAACAAAAAATAAAAAAGGAAACATGTAGGTTATTGTGTTTCTTTGTCGTGTAGCTGTGTGGATCGCACATCAGAGAACACGGCAAAGCGTTGGAGGGTCTGGGGGCGAGGCTCCCAGCTTCTTGAAGAATCACAAAAAAATTGCTTTTTTCTAATGGAAATCTGTTTAAAGAGGCCCCTTAAATGTGGCAATGAGGTTATTCTTCCAGAAGCCCGAGGTCCACCTTCAACACCCAGAAGGTCCGGATTCGGGCCGCGGTCCGCCAGTTGAGTAGCCCTGGCCTATAGGCTAATGCAACGAAATTACAATTTCTTTAAAAATTGAAACCTGTTTTTTCACAGAATACATAAAATTGAAGAGCCTTTGCGCAAGCGAGTGTCGTGGATTGACGGGGGAGATGGTGGAGACGATGGAATTTGCGGATATTCCGCCGGAATAAGAGCTTATTCCGCCAAGGGCAGCCTAACTCGGCCTCTCACTGCCAGTTCTGCAACACAATATGATCCAGACTACAGTAGTCCTCCAGAATACATCTTAAACACAGATTCTGAAACAGTTGGTTTGCCAAAAAAGTCAATAACTAATTCTAAACAACTCAAGCGAGAAGTCAAAACAATCCAACCAATAAATATTACTTTTCCTTTTCCTGTCACTCCTGACCGGTACAAAGCAGAAGGAGCATCTGTTATGCAAATAGAGAAAAGCAACCAGTTTATATCTCACGATAAAAGAAGAGGATTAATGTCAACGGTTTCCTTAACACCAAGAAAAAACGGAAATTGAGCGGCTCGGGCTGTGCTGATGTACCTAGGGACGGTACATTACGGGACGCGCAACTCCGTTGTTCCTTCAACATTAGAAGGGTCAATTGCCAATTTGACATATTTTATACGCTTTACTGCTGGCTTGCTTTCAACTAAAAACCTTAAATTACTTTAAAACCAACTTCACTCTTCTTATATAACCCATAAAAAGTAAAATATTTTGTAAATTACAAAAAAAAGTAACCCTTCTAGTGTTGCGGATAAGCCAAAAGCGGATGAAGTTTCGCATCCCTATGATCTAGCCTACAATCCCTATGATGTACCGTCGCTGACTGTTCGACCCAGGGATAAGGACATGTTGGTTTTACCTCGGTTTTGAAGCAGTTATTTTACAGGCAACTTTCAACTTGAGGTAGCCTATCTTAAATTGAAATCGGCCACAAAATGACTTATTCCATTTTTTTACAATGCTTATCTTTATATCAATATTGTAGTAGGCCTACGTAATTTTTTTATCATTCTAATTGAACTTGCACATTTTTGCTGTATCAACTATCAATGCTTATTTGGGCTATGACGTAGGTAAGTGTCACGTACTGTTGACTATGAATTGTGGTTTGCCTTTGGAACGGCGAATTGATAAGTAAAACTTTTTTCAGCCGGTGGACTCCAGGGTTTGCCAAAAATTAACTCATGTATTCATGTAGAAAGAGGAAGTTAAATAATGGCAGTCTAATTCATTTTAAGATCTTGAGCGTTGTTTTTTGAAGCTTTGCATTTCAAACAAACATTAAAAATAATTTTCCAACAGCTGCTTTTGCCCCTTTAAAATTTTCTTTCTATCTAGGCCTACGTCACTGATTATGACCAGCTAAGTTTGACAGCCAATAAGGTTTGAGGTTGAGATTCAAGACACCAAGTTGATGACTAACATAGCCGTCGGTGTGGCGTGGTCTGATTACAACTGAGATATCCAAGCCAGAATAACATATTAACTTGCGGAAGTGACGTAAGCCTATGCGTGAGGGTATTGCGACCACAGGCCAACTTCTTTGACGCATTTTGTACTACATAAGGTAAAGGTGGTCCCATACTTGATTCAAGTGTCGGGTATGAGAAGATAAGGTTCTCACTGTACTAAGCCTTCGGTACTAAGGAGAGTAGGGTGGCCAGTTCCTTTCTCTCGACCGCCTTTCCTTCAGCAATTATGCGCCACCCAATTTATTACACCCTGGGTAGAGCGGTGTTTTCAACAACTAGCTGAAGCCGGGAGTCGAACCAAGTTTGTATAGTTGGAAAGTCAACGCCTTATCCGTTACGCCATCCCACCACCTACCGTTTACGCCATTTAACAAAACTATGTGTTGTGAGCTGTCATCATCATCAGTCGTCATCTCCGCCTGCAGCAGATTGCGCATCAACATGGGTTATTTGCTTCCAAGAGTGGCGATTTTGAGCCAGCTCGCCCAGTGTCGCCAAGTTGAGTCCGGTCCATGATTGGATGTTGTCTTGCCATCGTTTTGGTTGTCTGCCACGTTTTCCTTCTACTTTGCCTTCTGTGCAAACTTTGCTGATTCCGAATTGTGATCTGTTAGTGTGGCCGAACAGTTTTAAAAATGAGCTGTCATGCTCACATCATAATGAGCTGTATAATATATAGCAGGCAGACTTTCAGGATACGTTGAGCCGAAACATCCGCGAGTTTCAGAAACCTCTCGTTCGGGGAGAACCGAAACTTCTTGCTGAATGTGTGAAACTTATGGTATTGCAAGCGTTTCGGTAGTTCTGAATGACTACACAACTTATCTAACGTTAACTGTAAAGCGTTTAGCAGGGTGTTTAGAAACTACAATGATGAAAAGTGACTAACATACGTCGGGTAGGTGAATGAACAGACCGATGACCTGAAAGTCATGGCTTGTCTAATATGAAGTTTTTGGGAAAGATAAGCGATCACGTGATCACAAATTCAACGTAAAAATTTATTGAAAAGAAATGATCATCATTAATAAATTTGTCATACACGAGAAAACGTGGGCGACAAAAAACACTTGATTGGTCAATCCCTTGCTGTACTGTCTTCTGATTGGATGCTGCTCGTCTCTTCAAAAGTGATGTCAAGATTAATTTAAACTATTCAAACGACAATAGAAATCTTGTTAATACTGAAAATTCCTACACAGCATACCAGTCGCTTTTTTACGTTCGTTTAACGTCTGCAAAGGTTGAATCAATGTATAAAACGATTGCTTTGCTGTCTGGGTTGTGACGTCATAGTCAAGGCAATGGCAGCCATGAAAGGCGACTCCATTGTAAAAGCATACACATTAGGGAACGTTCAAATATTACGTAACGTCTTCGAGGGGGAGGGGGGGTTTATGCAAAGCGTTACGTTAGCGTCACATCGGGGGGGAGGGGGTTCAAGCAAAACGTTACGTAACGCTTTCGAGTACGGAATGGAAGTTTTTTGTGCTGAATTCGTAGTGAAAAAGCGTTACATGGGGGAGGGGGGGATTGAAAAAAGCGCTACGTTGGCGTTACATGGGGGAGGGGGGGGTCAAAAATTCGGAAAAAAAGCGTTACGTAATATTTGAACGTTCCCTTACAGCTTTTCGAGCATATATCACGTGTATCAAAAAGAAATACTTCTGATTTTTGACCGCGACATTGTTGCGAAATATCCATCATTGTGACGATAATTAGCGTAGAAACGACGTTCAAAAGGATCAGACGAAAAAGCAGATGCAGTGGAACTTCAATAAGACGTCAGAGATTCATGAATGACTTCACGACTTGGATGATTTTCTTTTGGTTCGCTTGTAACCGTTGGTGACGTCAGTGTTGTCAGAGCGGACGTGACGTAATAACCGGGTGTTGTCCCGACGAAGAGAAGAGACTTTGTTTTCGAGGGCTTTCTTCGATTCTTGTTCCTGGAGAGAAAATTTGCTAAAACACTTGCTCTGACGCACTTAGTTTAAAACTTCAACCACACGCGTAGCACACCAACTGCCGATATGCATTGAAAGTTATGTCGGCAGATCTCAAAATTTGTGACAAACCTGTTTCAGCTTCTCCTGCAACAGCCGCATCTCTCGCTCCACTCTCTCTAACCTCCTCTCTGCATCACTGGCCGGTTGCGTCACTAGGAACCCTTGTGACGTCACAGGGTAAGCGAGGTTACTCGCCGCGTAGGGATGGCGCAAGCGCACTGAGTTGTTGTGGTCGCCTTGGTAACCGCGGTGATCTTGGTCGTAGAGATGCTCTACCGACATGGTTCGTTTGTTTTTTGTGCTGCCAATGGCCGGGTATGAAAGGTCAGGGGTCACTTCCCCGAGGTCATTGAGCGTTCCCATGGAAACCGACTTGATGCTCGACGCTTCAAACACTGTGGAAAGTGAATATACGTCAATTACCTAAACAGCAAAATCTGTCATTTCGTCAGCAGACGTTGAATCAATGTAAAAACGATGGATTTTGCTGTCAGTGTACTGCTGGAACGTTGAGAGGTGATAGGCAGAATTCTCCAGAAACTTTCACATCCATTGCAAATATGAAAATTTGCCTGCAAAATCATCGACCCGAGTTATTTGACTACTTTCAACACAGCGAGATGAGGCCACAGCGTTCTCGTAAACGCAAAAGGTACAAATAAAACCAAAGATAATTGTGACAATAATTATGGCGAATTGGTTTAAGATTTCAAAAAGGATTTCTCGTTCCGATGATGCATCTCAACTACTTAATCTAACATAAATTCTCATTCATTGAACCGTGATTCTCCATTTTTTATAAGACAAAAGAAGCAGATAAATTCTTTAGCAAACCCTCACCAACCTTCGGCAGCTTTGGCAGCATCCAACAGTCGCTCCCAGTCTGTGGTGGCAGGCAAGGGAAACGACGGCTGTCTATGAATGGGAGAAGGGTGTCTCCCTGGGGAATCTCCATACCGATTGTACTTTCCGTGCATTGGAGAAAGTGAGTCAACGGAACCAGACGCTGAAATTGAAACATTTGTGTTTCAGATTTGCACAGAGAAAAGTTTACAAAGTAGTCTTTCAATCAATTTCCTTAGTCAGTTGACAAAATATTGGACATGTTATTGTTGCTTCTCTCACACTTGAAAACTGGAGCCACAACCGCATGATAAGTGTGCTCACATTTAATACATACAATACATGCATCTTCACCTACCTGGGTGTCCGTATAAACCGTAAGTTGAATCCGCCAAATCACCACTTCCTTGCCTGAAATGAAATGCTTTAAGGTCTAATTTCGTAAAGTGCAACACCGCTACATGAAATCTAAGCTCATAGATGATACTTCGTGATTAATCACATGACCAAATCTAAGTTCATAGATGATACTTCGTGATTAATCACATGACCAAATCTAAGCTCATAGATGATACTTCGTGATTAATCACATGACCAAACACTATAACGAACTCATCCAAGCATTACACAAGCTCGTACCTTGCCAGTATCACCTCGTCGGCACGCGCTCCGCACAAGCTCTCGTCCGACACAGTCCGATGGAGGGGTTGGGGCTTGCGGGTGGCTCTAGCAGCCCCACTGGGCGATGGTCGTCGTTTCGGGGACCGTTTTTGACTGGCCGACCGCAAAGGAGACTTACGCGTCGGTGAGGAACGTTTTGCAGCAACCTGAAAGACACAAGGTAACAATTAAAGCAACAAATAGCATAGAGCTTCTCTTAACCTCTATTATTATAGTAAACAAGCCTCCATAGCGGTTTACAGAAATCTAACGTTGATGTATTTATTTCTTCGGTATCACCAAATACAGTAGATAAGGCCGTTTCATGATGCTGAACTGCAGCAGCAACGCAAACGGACTCCAAGGCATAAGCCACTGCAAAGTAAAACTGAAAATTCGACCATTTTTTGTAAAGTAGGTAATCACTTCAGATTAAACAAACGAGAAGGCGATAAAGTCAGCTTTCATGTCTATTTTCAAGCATGACGACATCTCGCCGACACAAAAACAGAATGCCCTTACTGAGAATCGAACACATGTCCAATCGAAGTTCGATCAACCGCTCTTGCTACTCTGTCACGAAACTGACGAAATACAAGTAGATGTGCCCAGGATGACCAGCACACGGCAGGCACACGACAGGCACACTTACCGGCTTCGTTGGGCTCTGGGAGGTCAACAAGCGAATCAAGGAGTTTTGTACATCACTGGGGGGTTTTTGCACCGGGGGGTTGTTGAGTAGACCACGGGGGGCCGGTCTAAGTCTTGGACCAGGTTGTTGTATATCTGACGATCTGATGAACAAGAGTAGCCAAGCATGAAATGTGCACACGGTAACGTTATGTCGATAAGATGTTGAACAAACGATGAAAATTGCAAATAAAAACGTCGAGTTTCTAAACACGTATTGGAGAAATAAATGAAAAGTTTCCTGAAAAAATGCAACACTCAAGCCTGAAGACAACATTAAAAGTCAGATTCGGTAAAATTACTTACAACTTACAATTATTATGTCTCAAGTACAAAATACGCAAGGCATACAACGCTTGATCTGCTCAATGCAAAACTAAAATCAGACTCATCATGCACTTGCGAAAATCTTTAACACAAATACATCGCGCTGTGGATGCAAGTAAGGTGCATGGTAGTCAGGGCTGAGAAGCATCGCATATCAAGACTTTGGTGTAAATGGAACCTTCTCAAAACATGTCAGATTGGTTCTTGCCCAATTAGCAAACGTCTGGCGACGTTGAAACGATGTAAAATAGGCAGCTTTTACTGACAGGGTGTTACCTTACTACGTACTTTGTGGTCTTGGGAGTGTTTGCATACAACTTCTGAGGCATCAGAGGCTTCTTTGATATTTCGCTGTTGGATCGTGACGTCAGAGATGGATTCTTCCATCTTATCGGCGTCGGGACGGCAGGCTCGCTCCTGTGAAGCAACAATCAGTGAAGTCACTCTGTCGGTTTGGATGGCCGACTCTAAAAGTTCGTCCTAACTTTGCAGCATAACAAGAAAAAGCAGCTAAACAAAAGACTCACGCGTTGTCGTGAGAACAGTTTTTTAACGTTATAATACGTTGAAGCAATATTATATAGGAATAAGCTTGGGTGATGGTAAGCGAAGATTGTGGCCCTTGTTGCAAAATTGCATTCATTATCATTTGTCATGTAGATTGCTAATGACGTCAATGAAAGCACCTGCTTTGAACGTGGACTGACGTAGATGGATTGGACGATTGTGATTGGCTGAGCTTGGATTTCTTATATGCGTCTGCAAAGTAGAAGCAAAAAGTTTTCAAAAAGAAAGTGGGAAATTTTTTTGAAAACTTTCTTCCTGGTTTTCAAAGAAAGCAAAAATGAACATATTATATTACTGAACACGCAAACAAGTAACAAACTTACAAAGTTATCATGTTACAAAGGAAATTTAGTTGGTTCTTGTGCGAATCAAAAGCACGTTGCATTTAACGTTAAGAAACGTCCACTAAACGTTACGTGCTGTCACAGTATACGGCGGCGTTTATTTCCGAAATCTCAAGATCACGAAGCAAATTATAAGTTGAAAAAACTTATTGCTCAGCAAGCAAAATCCGTCATTTTTACATTGATTCAACGTCTGCAGATGCAGACAGGAAAAATAATTAACTCCAACTGAGCACAGCTCAGAAAACACTTGTTTTTTCATCGATTTAACGTTTGCAGATATTGGATCTAATACGCAATATCTAGTTGCACAACGGCTGCATATGAAGATAAAAATGGTTTGATTCTTATCAATTGGGCATTAATTAATATTTGATGCTGCTGACTCACCAGTCCCGGCTACGTAGACGCGGAGGGATCTGTTAATGTCAGAAGACGGTGTGCAATCAACCGTGAAGGAATGTGAAGAACCTGGAAAGGTTGATGATTGGTCAGATCGATACCACCGAGTAGTGAGGAAGTACAACAAACCAGGAAGCGAAGTTTCTTTTTTACGTCGTTAGACATTAAAACGATGTAAAAAAGTAACTTTTGTTGCTTGGTCAGGTTGGCTGTTATGGAGACAGACTATCCAAGATATTTCAATTAAATCAAAAACCGTAAAATAAAATTAAGGTATGTTTTATATTTGTCCAATTGAACAGATGATGAACAGGCTTCGATCAGCTGATTTCTCAAGCCGTAACTTAGGGCGACTGTGTGTTACAATATCGTGTTATTCATACAAGCTCTTATATGTACACATACATCGATTAAATTTATAAGCCAGATGTGATAGAGAAAAACTGATTTCATTTTTGGAGTCTGCACCCTCAAATTACCCCAAAACCGTTTTCAATATAGTAGCGATAGACAATTAAAACCTAACAACCGGACGGCATTTAACATAATAACATAAAAATAAACTAAAAATTACAAACGTTTTCGGCCATAATCATGATTTGTGTTTTTTCCTCGGCAATAAAGCGTTATGTAATTTTGCCTCTCCTCTGCCTCGCCGTTTTATTCTTATACGTTTTTTTTTTCGATTTTTGTGTATTTAGATCAGGTCTTTAATTTCAATTTACGAAGATCAGTCAGTTGGTTACTTGAAAAGTGCTAACATGAGTATGGCCGAAAACGTTTGCAATTTTTAGTTTATTTTCATGTTATTATGATGCCGTCTGGTTGTGGGGTTTTATTTGTCTAAAGTGAAACAAACTAAAAAAAAAATTGTAGACCAGTGCAATTTTCCGTTACGTTTCTGTATCAAGCAGCAAATTGAAAACCACACCACAAAAGTGGGCTGGAAGCGATATCAGCTGAATATTACTTCATCACGCCAACTCACTTTGTGGAGTGACTGGATTGGTTTGGGATGTCCCGTTGATGAGATGATCATTTCGTCTTCTCTTCGAGCGCGTCTGGATGCCTTGATGCTCCAAGGAAGTCAAATTGTTGTTGTTTTTATTCCGAGAGGGGCTTTGGAGATCGCGTGAGCCGCGGTGGGGTGTTTTCTGATCACTACAAATAAAATGGCAAAGAAACGTAAAATAATAATGAAACGTTAAAAAAACGTAAAAATAAGCACAGGGGAGATATGGTGCAGGCAAGGCGTTCTAGAAAAATAAAAAAGTGGTATCTTCCGAATGTGAACAACTTATGTCACCCTTGCTCATATTTTTTAGAATAAGCGACAATTTTGGAGAGTTTAACAACATCCATTTATACAGCTGTGTCTCAACTATGTCATAGGTTAGTAACTAGGTTAATAACCATTAAACAATAGTCTTCAATACAACCAGAAAGTCAAGTAAGTAGCCAGAAAAAAGATTGATCACATTGCATATCCACTGTCCACGATTGCAAATCGTCTGCAGCTTTACCATGACCAGGTTACCTCGTAGTTGGCGTGTTGGTGGAGCAACGGCTCAATGTGCTGGAGTAGGATGAATTGTTATTGCTGTTCATGCCACTGTCTGATGATAGACTGGCAGATGACTGGACCAGCGTATCGTCCAACTTGCCTACAATAGAAAGTGGTGTAAGAAATGGAAAGTAAATTAATAGTCAGATCCGTTCTTCTTGCATCGATTTAACCTTTACAGACGTTGAATAAATGCAAAATAAAAGATTTTATTAGTTGGAATAATCAAAAGAGATCTAGGTTTTCTAGAGTTGTCGGTGACAGAACATTATGGGTCAAAAATCTTTGCTGTTACATCTTGTAACCTGCATTTCGGATGTGAGCTTAACCAATAACCATGTACATCAGGGTTACTCAACTAATGTTAACAAAGGTCCAGTTTGACAAGATGAATATTTTAGCTGTCCGGTGTATACGTTATTTCCCACGCAACCACGAAAGTTAAACTATCAGTACCAGCACCCATTGGCGTAATTTTTTGTAAAAATTTGTCGAAATTAGGGGTGCTCTAAGTTATTACATGAAAATTGTCAATATAGGCTAATCAATTGAAAACTTGACCGATGGAAAATGTTAAAACAAATAACTCAATCTAATAGTAAATTTAACCATGTTTAGCCTACGTCATAAAACGTCGAATCAACATAAAAGAAGATAATTTTGTCGTATGTGTAATCGAATAGACTGCAGCGGTATGTCGAACGATCAGATAGAAATGAAAACAAGTTTTACATGCAAGGCAAAAGTGATCTTACATTGAATATTGAAATATATTCGACTTTAATTTGTTCACGTCTGCCTTATAAGGGTCTGCTACTATTCGGTGAGTCTGATTCGGTGAGTTCCTAACCTCTAACCCTAAAACGGCAATGATAATTAGGCCACGGTACCCAATAATTAAAAAAAAAAATTGAAAAAATCCCCCGTTAAGGGATCGGACTCACCGAATCGGGCCATTCCGGCCTTATAATGCGGCTTGCTATAAATTAATCACATCCAAATTTGTTTCTGCGTGTCGTTGTCTTGGAAACAAACTCCGTGACAAGTTCTTCCATGTTTAATTTCTCCGCCAATTCGCGATGACTACCTATAACGGCCAAATTGTTCAGTCGTTGTTGCGTTTGAGTGCTGCGAAGGTAGGTCTTCAAGCGTCGTAATAACGAAAAGGAACGTTCGGCTTCACAGGAAGAAGTCGGCATAACAATGTAAGTTACCAAAGCTGCATATATATTTGGCATTATATCGACCATTGACGGCTGTGCAATGAATTTCTGACGTAGCGTATTCACTGTCACAACATCACCGTCACGTTTGCAACAAGCGAACCACTGTTTGCGTTCACGCAGCAAATCCTTGCGTTCCCAATCACCATCATAAAATTGGCTTACTTTCGTAACATCGGCTTCTTTCATTGTGGGATTCTCTAGCACAGGGGTTCTTAACCTTTTTTCCCTTATTACCCATTTCTGTCCAGATCAAAGTCCCATTACCCAAAATCTAATTTTATCTATTTTACCATATTAAAAATATAAAACAGCGTTATTCAGCAAAAACAACATTTAACGTAAAGAACGGCATCAATAGTTTCAGTGAGACATTTGCGCTGTTTTTGTGTACAATCGATGCAATATTGGGTGCGATTTTGGATACTGCACAAAGCAAATCTGACTTCAGATCTAACAGCTTGTTTCGAAGTTTTGACTTCAAAGCAACAACACTTGAAAATGCTGATTCACAGAGATAAGTGGAATGGAACATAGTCAACAATGTTAGTGGTTTTGCACAACTTTTGGATATGCTTATTGCTTTCCCCATCATTCCCCAGAATTTTCTCAAGCTTTCATCTTCAAAAGAATATAGCTCGCTCGTCTCAACACTAACTCTAAATGTACACTTAGCTATATAAACTACTTCAAACAACTGCTAACAGCAACGCAGCCATCAAGCTTGCTCATAAAACAACTGTAACTGAACTGATTATACAAGAAAAATCTTACTAATATGTCACAAAAATGAAATACATAAAACCGGCAACAAAAATGATGCGAAAAATAAATCACTATGACGAAAGAATTCTAAAAATGATAAAATATCACTGTGCTTGTTTGGTTGTTTTGAACGGACTCAAAACATAAAAAAAGCATAAGTAATAAAGCAACTTTACCACTTACAGAGCTCTGTGACATTGTTTGTTACATCTATAATTCTAAATATTCTGGTTCAGCTGATTACCCACCTGCTATCCTGAAATTACCCACATGTGGGTAATTACCCATAGGTTAAGAACCACTGCTCTAGCAGCTCTCGTAGCAAGTCTGCCATTTTCTTCGAGCCAGACAAATTGTTTTCTCTCGAACGGCACTTTTTGATGCAGTGCGCGTGTTTGTGCTTAATTGTTACGCAATAGTACAATCATGTCTGCCCTTGATATGTGTGGCGCTGCGTGCCACACACAAATGTAAAACACTGAAAATATTGCGCTTTGGTGAAACGACTTTCAAGAAAGAAAAAAAAAACGTTATTTAGCAATACAAGTTTCCATTTGAATCGGTGTATTTTGTATGCAAACCAGGGCCCAGGGGTGCTCTCGCATTTATGTTGTTACCTCAGATTTTCATTTTGGGGTGCTCAAGCACCCTTCGCACCCCTGAAATGACGCCTATGCCAGCACCGAGCCATTTTTTTAGGTAAAATGTAACTTGACTTGTATTTTCGACAAAGTGTTGGGGTCTGGGAGGAGAAGCACCCAGCTATTAAGATAATCACAGGGACACTAATATTGCTTCCTCCCAGTAGAAATCTGTTTAAAGAGGGACAGAAACGTGGCAATGACATTATTCTTTGAGAAGCCCGAGGTCCATCATTAACACCCAGAAGGTCCGGATTCGGACCGCGGTCCGCTAGTTGAGTAGCCTTGATGTAC
Organism: Aplidium turbinatum; assembly: GCF_918807975.1. Lineage (NCBI taxonomy): Eukaryota > Metazoa > Chordata > Ascidiacea > Aplousobranchia > Polyclinidae > Aplidium > Aplidium turbinatum. The sequence continues at coordinate 57,293,568 of NC_137472.1, forward strand.
ATTGTAAAACTACGAAGATTGTGCTAAGCAGTGGATGTTTCATTACGTAAACAACCGTTTCGTTGTCGGTTTTTACGCTGAACACACAGCGTCGTTCATAATTATACGCGGTCAATTGCTTTCAATCCACTGGTCGAATCCACACAATCAACCAATGTAGGCAAAGCAACAAGTATGAAAAAGGAACTTTTCGAGTGGTCTTATCTCCGGCTATTTACACAAGGTTCGGCACTCACGAGTACAAAGTAAGTAAGTAAAAGATGTTTCGTTTACGAATTATTTGATTCCTGTTTGTTTCAACGATGAAGTTCTTGAACAAAGATAGGACTAGTTGAACGACTCACCGTTGGTAAATTCGACGTCATGACCACTGTAGTTACTGACGTTACTTGAGGTCGACTTGGTGCTCGACATCGTGTTGGTGGCACTTGATTGGCTGTTGCTGTCTATCGCGCTCTATAAAATCATAATTGAATAATTAAAGTAACTTGCGTTCTTCTTAATTATCAAATGCCTGGTGAACAGTCTCACTCTGTTTTTACTATCATAATTGAATGTTGATTTCATGAAAATTTGAGATGGTATGATTCAAAAAATCATACGAGAATTGTGATCTAGACAGCAAATCAATCGTTTTTTTACATTGATTCAACGTCTGCAGACGTCTTTTTTACATTGATTCAACGTCTGCAGACGTTGAATCAATGTAAAAAACGATTGATTTGCAGTCTGGGTGTGTTATTCGAAAAACTGTGTGGAGAAAAGCGTGACAAAACGTTTACGATTGACTACATCTCAGGAAATCTCTGGAGATCCAAAATCTTTACATTTTTCAAAGAAAATAATAAAACACCGTGCAAATTTTAGGACAATCATGACCGCACACTTCTCTTATATGCACATTCCCATTTTCTATCATTTTCTTCAGTAAATCAGAACAAACACATGATTTCTTGGCACAAATATGATAATTACAAGAAATCTACAAAACCGATTTTGTTCTGAAAGCTCATAGAAAACAAAGATGATAAATCAATGGACAGATCTCATCTCAGAGACATGGCGCACAGACCTTGCTGTCTGGAAGATCCCTAAACGATTGGGAGGCGAAGAAAAAACTGCTTATGACAAGCACATACGTCAACTTTCAGATTCGAAAAGCAAGGCTGGCATGCGTCAGATATATTCAACTTTTTATATGTGTATTACGTAAGGTAATAACATAAAAAGTAAGGTGGAACATGCCATGAGGATTGACATGCGGTGACCGTCCATGCACTCTTGACATGAAGTAACCTTGTTTCGTGTTCTCGGCCCCGTATAACCCGAAGTAACCCCTACCAATGCTAATCTTGTGGCAGTGGCAGTGAGTGTGGCTTTCGTGTCATTGCCCGAGAAGGTTTTTGACAACAGTGGCTTTTGAACTTTGACCTTCACAGGATTAAACACAGGATCTAAAATGATATTAAAACAATTATCAAGCAGGTATGGAACTTAATGAAGAAATTTCAATAAAAAGATAACAGAACAAACTTTGTTTAGAGCAAATTCCAGACGTATACAAACCAACAAAGATGCATTCAATGCATCTCTTATGTATTCATAATAAACAATTTAAACTTGAAGCAAAACAAATTGTGAAAAATTTACCCAGAACTTTACTGCAATAAAAACTAACACTTTAAACCAAGGAAAGTTAGAAACAGATAAATGAAAAATTCTTAAAAGTTTTCAAAATGTTTCTCATCAGAAAAATCATCCCAGCCAGAAAATCAGTTACTTTTCACATTTTCTTCAGACGATGAATCAATATAAAAGTTTTGCGAGCAAGATAGAAATCTGGTATTCTCACCTCCAGAATGGAGATTTGCAGTTGCATCTTCTGGTTTATACTTCACAGTGACGAGGTTAATTGCATTTGATGGAAATCTGTTGAAAATAAAACCAGTTTAATCAAGATGTAGCCAGTTTTAGTCGACTCAAAATTCAATCCAATCAAAAGAAGTCATTGTTTGTCAAGCTGATCAAATTGAAGCTTGGTCAAAGATTAATGTGACAGGTTTCACCTTCCCAGACAGCAAAATCCGTCCCTTTTACATTGATTCAACGTCTGCAAACGTTGAATCAATGTAAAAAATGACGGATTTTGCTATCAGGACTTGAACAAATATACAAAAAAACCACATGGTACTTTTGCGCATGAACAATCCTTTTACTACTTTTATAATTTATTAATCATGGTAAACCTTGAAAGTTAAAAGCATACTTTGTTGCTTTTTGTCTATCAGTCGATTTTTGCGTTGACTCGGGTTTCTTTTGGACGTGAGAGAGGTCAAAGGTCAAACTTGAAGACGCGAGGTTCTTTTTAACGTCAAGGACGGGATAGAGGTGATACAACTCCATGCTGCATCTGTAGTGCAGACATAATCATAAGTTGTTAGATGATGGATAATATTCGAAACTGGTCGCTTCCAGCTGGAAACCATAAACTTCAGCCAAAAATACGCAATCCGGAAAGACAGTTTCTCACCATCTTCTTCTTCTTCCTGCTTTTTTCCCGTGACATTCGGTAAATGAGACGAAAAAAAAACAGGAAGAGTATGTTGTACTGATCAGAAAAATATTAAAGTATTAAATATTAAAAATATATTAAACATATCAAAGTATATCAACTCATGCAGACACAGATCAAACTTCAAATGATCTCGCCAGTTCGCATACTTTCTTGGCGTTCCATCATCATTAGGAGGGATCACGACCACCTTGACTCTGTCGGATGTTCGAAGGAGATCCAATATCTCTTCATGGCTCATCGTAGCCACGGCGACTTTACAGATCTGAGATTGAATCTTGTTATAAATATGCAAATTTGTATTGGTAGGTAGAATGATAAATTATTATCGTTGGAATCTTTAAGTTAATTTTTTTCTGAATAAATCACATCGAAAACTAAGTTGGGAAAAATGTCAATCAACAAACCTCAACCAATCGCGAGCTTTGTTTCAGTCCGTCCAATGAAGCGTAACCGTTAGGCTCCACCTCCATTATGACGCCTTCATAGTTGATGTGCAGACCAAGGCTGCCTTGAGCATTGCGTCGCAACTGGCGATAAATAGTCTGAGCACCTTTTGTGAACTTTTCCAATCTACAACAAAACATACAATTTATTTATCGAGTTCCATTAATTACAGTTGTAGAGCGAAATGCATATGCCAGAAATAGGGCTCTGCTGATTCTCCATGCATTTTTAATAATAAAATACTCAAAACATACAAGCTGGCTTAAAGGCACTAGAAAATAAATCAACAAAATAACCTTGTTTTCAATCAAGTAAAAATAAGTTAGTAGTTATGTTGAAGGTACATATTCCAACAGTAACATGGCTTCCAGCCAAAAGATAGTAAATTACTTCAAATAAGCAAACACGTATCTTGTTATCTTGTACCTGAGCGTAATCTCATCTCTAGCTTCTACTTCGTTAGTGTATATGGAAATGCGTTCTCCTCGTCCGTAATAGATATGGAGCTCTCGTTGGCAGGTCTTCAACTGTTCGTGGTTGGGTGGAGTCACGGTCCATCCCAGCACCGCTTGGCAGGGTACGCTGAATATCAACTGCTTGGTCGCTTTCTCAATGACCAACAGGACGCAGTCACTAATCCCAAGCATGCAGGGAACGATCTCGGAACGACTGCACAAAGAAAGGGTTGGGTCATGAAGCTGTGAAGGGCGACTGCGATAACAAAAACAAGTTCCAGATAAGTCTCGCAGAATCATAATCTTTTCATAATATTGCTTTTAAACTTACTGCGCAAAACGTTTGAACATATTTTGTGTGTAGAAAACAATCTAACAGCTTTAAAGAAACACGTAGTTGCAAGAAAGTTCTATTGTTCTTTAGGATCAAGCAAGGCATGTCGTTTGACCCACATGCAAAAAATCAGTTATGTATAATTTGCATATTCCCTTCCAGACTGTCTGCAAACCCAACTTTCAGTAAGCACCCATCTAACGATTGTATTTTCCCATTCATTTTGTTACATCACACAGTGATAAAACGTCATGCACTTTTATTGGTGTCTCCATTTCCCAGTTTAAATATTAAAATTTCTACCAAACAACTCTACTCACCTGTAATCATCAACACTGATATCCCAAGTCAGGGCTCCGTGGCTGTTAATCTGCGGCTTTAATTTCGGAAGCTTTTCCTTGTTTTCTCTTATCCGCCGTGACGCAGCTGATATGGAGAAGCGGCCGAACCTTGGTGTTCCTTCCAGACCGTTCTGAGTTGAACTGTTACTGGCCAAATCCCGAAGGTACTGCTCTCTGGTGTTCATGGCCAGTGCCTGGATGGATACGAGCAAAGTTACACTGGTGGTGTTCAAGAAGTAAGCAACACGAGACTCTAATCATTGCCACCTCTCGGGAAAAGTCATCAAGTATAATCCGTTATTTTTACATTATTTCAACGTCTATAAAGAATGAAAATAAAATAAAATAAACATTTTGCAAGCTGGGCAAAGTTATTGGAGGAAATGCAAGCGGAACTTGATGGGTGCTCAAGATGCAGGCTATTAAGAGGATTAGCCTCAAGCCAAACAAAGGAGCCGCATTAAAAGAACGACTCACTGACTTCAACACCATTCGTCATAGCACATGACTAGGGAACTGTGTTCTGAAAGCTAGTGCAATTCGCTATTACTACAGCGAACTCGCAGCATCAAGCTAAAACAGGTCGTTAAAATCTACACTGTGAATTAAAAGTATTGTTGAACAACCGCAGAAGACCCTAGGAAATGTAGAGTGTATTATCTACATTGGTGCCTTGCTGTGACAGCACGCAGGGAGAAAAGATAATGGAGTTGTCCCATGCATGGTTAGTAGGGTGTTTCATTTTTTCACCATTTTTGAAATTCAAAATGCCTGGGGTCCCATCTGGTGGTATTTGGGGAAAAAAGTTTACACCCCAAATTTTTTTCAATTATGACGTCATATTGAGGTGGTCCACGAGGTTTGAAATTTTTGGGCCTCAAAATCTCGAAATTTGGCCGTATCTCCGGAACCGCTCATCATAGATCGACAAAATTAATATCAAAATGCGCAGAAGGGTCGGTTTCCTATACCTGATGTAGAGAATATTAAGGTCTATCTGCTTCAGAAAAAAAGTTATTACAAAAAATCTGATTTTCGGTGTATTTTCTCCTGATGAACAGAGATCAGGTGATCAAGATAAAAGTTTTTCTGTATTTTTGCACTCTGAGAAGCTGTTATTGCGGAATAATAGTTGGTGTTAAGGTTTCAGTACTGGGCTTGCCTAGTCTTGCTATCTGGTTAAGCAAAGCCTCATGTTGCATTGCTCCGGGACTCTTCTTGGCACCGTCCACAAAAGAAATGACATGGGAAAGATATATTTCGTTTATGTAGAACATGCATTAAAGGGTATGAATATCATGACCAACTTCATTATTAAAATAATTGACCAGTCGAGTATTGACTCCGGACTTTTTTCCGTGTTGAGAGCAGTCGTATCAGCCATGACTGAATATACTTGGGATAGGTGAACTCTGCAAGCCTCCTGGATGATGGTGCCAAAAATCAGTTCTGCAGTGACCAACACACTTTTAGGAAAAGATTTAACAGCAAGCACACTTTCGTGCTTCATGCCATTATCATCAACAAGTTGGCCCAAGAAAACGTATCGATCTATTTTATCGACAACGCGCCCATCATAACATAACTGCATGGCAGAAGCTGAGTTGAGAAGGTTCTCACTTTCCATCAGAGATTTTTCTCTCGTTTTTTTGTCGTTGGCGGTATACTGTCGAAGGTGATGCAGCATTGCAGCTACTTGATCTTTTCCAAGAACCGACCTCATAAGATCTGACTGCTGGGGTACCGAAGTCATCCTACGATCAGCAAGTACACAACTTCTATCATTTATGGAAAAATAATATACTTTCTTGTACACTTTTCCCCAAACAGCTGGTTTCAGAGGCTCGTATTCCTTATCATCTTCCCAATTCATGTCACCATCAGAGTCGCTTTCGCTACTGTGTAGACATCTAGCTACTTCATTTCTTTTTCTCTGTTTCAAACATAGTAGTGCCGATGCTTTGGCAGATTGTATGCTAGAAGTGCTAGGTTTCTCTGTTTGCTAAGCACTGGAAGACCAGCTTTGTTCCATATGCCAACTACATCTTTCAGCAGTTCATCTTTTAAATTTTGGAAATGAGGTATTTTCTTAAAAAACTCAGGATTAGTTTCGGCTACTTTCTTCCTCAAGTAAAAATAGTGACTGACTATGTCTGAATTCAGGGGAAGCACATTTATCTCCAATACCTTGAAGTTTTGCATCAACTTACTAATACCTGACCTTAATGCCATAATGACACTTAATCTAAAGCAGGTGAGCAGCATAGCCTACCTCTTCCTCAACAGTTACATTAATATTATAATAGTACTGTAATACCGGTACCTTCAAATTACCATTTCATCTCTTGCAAAACGAACAAGGACTATTATTACGCAATAGCAGCTACCAAGATAGAAAAATACAGAAAAACTTTTATCTTGATCACCTGATCTCTGTTCATCAGGAGAAAATACACCGAAAATCAGATTTTTTGAAATAACTTTTTTTTTGAAGCAGATAGACCTTAATATTCTTTACATCAGGTATAGGAAACCGACCCTTCTGCGCATTTTGATACTAATTTTGTCGATCTATGATGAGCGGTTCCGGAGATACGGCCAAATTTCGAGATTTTGAAGCCCAAAAATTTCAAACCTCGTGGACCACCTCAATATGACGTCATAATTGAAAAAAATTTGGGGTGTAAACTTTTTACCCCAAATACCACCAGATGGGACCCCAGGCATTTTGAATTTCAAAAATGGTGAAAAAATGAAACACCCTAATGGTTAGGTGTAAGGTGTAAATGTGTAAGGTGTAAGGCGCCACTATCTGTTCGTAACTTCAAGCACACCTTATGTTACGGTGGAAAGCAGGAACGACTCTGCAACAGTTCGGGCACCACTGACTTAAATTGTTGTATACAAACTCACTTTAAACTTTCCCGTGGTGTGTGCAGTGTTCTCTCCGTTGATGAGCTTTGTGAGGAGAAATTCCCTGAAAGTTGAGGAAGTCGGGAACACGCAGCTCTCTGGAATGGAGGGCCCAAATCGGGGGATGTTTCGGGATCTTGCCACGGCAACACTGGAATGCATTTATATAAATTACCCCCCACAATGTATAGTGAAGCATATAAATTACCCCCCGCCTTAGTATAGTGAAGCACGAAAACGTAACCATGATAAGCAATGTGTTTTCTTCCTTTTTAATAATAATAATGCTTGCTTTTATATAACGCTGTATCCATCGCAGAATGCTTTGCTCCTCAGCGCTTTACACAGCGGACAGTGCCAGTTTTTCGATAAGCCTAATTGCTGTTGATCTCCTGTTCTTCCCCACCAGTGATATATTCAAACAGGGCCAACTACATGTAGGCCAAAACAATAATGTAACAGCAAGAGTGTTATTCGTGTTTGAAAAAGTGACTATCAAAAGTTTTTGTTAAATTAAATCATTTTGATACTTGAAAAAGAGCACTGCCACATTAGAACATTACTATTCAATGCTTGGGGGTTGTGCACTACTTGCAATTATTTCAAACGGTCCATTAAGAACCGAGTTATCACAGTACAAACCTGTAGCAGGTGTTGGGCGTGCACGGGTTGCGCACACGGACAACGACAAATACATGTTGGAAGTGAGACCGGATGTACTTGGGATTGAACGGCTCGGAACCGGGTTCTTGGAAGACGATGGTGGCGATGTCGTTACCGATATGACGTTTCCTCATTAACTGTGATCAAATAATATACTCACAGTGTCAACGATTTCTTACTGTTTGTTAACAATGATACTGTTGCTGCTAACTATTACCACACGTTTTTCGGTAGCAGATTGTGGCAATGAATTTCCAGCGATAGATAGACAATGGCGTTTCGCCCATAAAGCTGGGCTCATCAGTATCACACCACTGAGCTTTGTACACAATGTTAATACCACTGTTAATTTAAACAAAGACTAAAGAACTTATGGATATGCTAGAGATGAGGGAGACTATTGAACAACTTGTCAGGGCAAACGGAGTGAGATGATATAAACAATAGACATGCACAAAAGAGGGAGAAGGAAATTTTCTTCGAAAGGCATTGACTTTGAAGGAAGATGAGAAGAGGAAACGGGGACGTCCAAAAATAACAGATAAAGAATGAGACAAAGTCGGACGGAAGGAAGAAGATGCGATGGACAGAATGAGATGAAGGATATGAACGAAGGCAATCGCTGCAAGGAAAGAATCGACCACCCCAAACTTAGTGAGGACAAAAACGAATTTGGATGATGATGATGATGAAATTGCAGAATTATCTTCGAACTGTGAAAGCCTCTTCTAGAGCATTATACTGACAATTTCGGCTTTGTTTGTAGCAACAGTGGTGTTCGGTCACAGCTATTGTGTACATTGATTGATGCGACATACTCCATAAGTGAGGTACGCGCTAATCTTTCAAAAATATCATAAAACGAACAAATTTATATTCAAAATTGAACATGGTGAAGCATTTGTGTGCAAATATAAAATGAAACAGCGGCAACAGAATAAAAAGTAAACTTTTAAGTAGATGCATTACAAGAGCAGTTCTGCTGACGACAACGAGGTTAACCATAACCAGATGGAGTTAGCGACAACTCTTACCTGCTGTCTGTTGTTAGGGGTGAAGGGAAGAAGTGTGGACACGTGGAACATGATGTCGAGTTCGTTGAATGTTGTGAATACAGATTCGGATCCAGTGGAATCCGCTAAACACAAATCAAATCTCAAACCATCGGCTAGCTCATGGAGAAACTTATTAAGACTTGGGCATTAACAATTCCAACAACTTTTCAATTTTTGACATTATTCTAAACACTCCATTATATACAGTTGAGTTATTATTTATTAACATAGTTATTTATCGAGTCAGATCTTAGGCCTAGCGTTAATATAATCGAAACGACCTTAAACATTGTTTCACACTGTCTTACAAATGGCTGATTGTTAGAAGTTACCAATACGCCACAAACTTGTTGAGACATTGACAGACACGTATTTTTTAACACTTCTTGCAATACCATCCTATCATTCTACACACCCTACATAAAACACATCATCCTGCTTTCTGCGAATGTCCAATTAAGCCTTTAAATTTGCAAATACAATGAAACAACACAAACTTTTCAAAGACCTGTTGTTTGGTTTAAAAAAGATTTCCATAGCTGAGTGGTGAGAGCGATTGCTCGACACTCACATGAACACTGGTTCGACACTGCTCAAAAGCATGCGGCTGTTTCTTTGACTGGATATTTAAAGGCATGCCTGAAGGTGGACACGAAGATTGACTTCCTTGCCTTCCGGTCTACTTAATCTAACTCTTGTACCACTGAGCGCATGCCTAAATACGACCAACTAACTCAAGATACTACCAGTGCCCAGCTTATTATCAATAACTTACTTTTAACGTCTAGACCGCCTCGGAATTCGTCAAAGCCATTCAACTTGACCTTGGTGCCCAACAAGTCAAGGAACTGGTGCAAAGCAGGGCTGCCATGTTCGTTGTTATACATATCCTCCTCAGTGGACTGACCAGCACGGCAGTAAAGGATTCCAATCTTGTACGCTTTGTGAAGCTAGAATGGAACCAAGTGATAAAAGTTGTAATTTTAACTTGTCTAGAAATTCTAAACATAAGTAGTAAAATGTATTGACCTTGAAGTAAAAAAAACAAAAAAACATTAAAGTCAGCACATATTGAGTAACTTTAATGTACAAACCACACTCTAATGCGTTGACTCTGTTTGCTGGCAGTTTACAACAGTATCTTTAAGACTGCTTTGCAATGTTGTAAAACATTTTCAACTTACATTTTGCTTGTCAACTTTCATCAATTGCTCGTGGACTTTCGGAGTTGCTACCGCCACCTTGAGGCAAGACATATTAATCTCAGGGCAGATATATTCCAGCACGTCTTTGGCAGGAAGACCTTTGTTAGGTGCATGGCGAGATGAAGAAACAACATCCTCAAGGATAGTTCCGCGTAAAGTACAAAGCTGAAACCAACGTTACTGGGTGTAATACCGTACACAACACGATGAAGGTTAACTACCCAGCTAGTAAAATTAGTACTTTTTACCAAGGTTGTGGAGTCGGACGAAAAATATACGTCTCCGACTGCTCGGTTCATAACTGGTCGACTCCGACTTCAGTGTTGCCAGATTTTTCTGAATTTTTGTCCTTTTCTATTTAAAAAATTAATTTCAGTCAAATTGTGATCAAAATTTAAATGGCGAATTTCATAAAAACTAACAAGAATAAACACTGAAAATTGAGTAATTCAAGAACAAACACTTCTATTTTCTGGTCAAGTTTCAGAGTGCAATACGAAAAAGGAGAAATAATATTTTGAAAAAAGATTGCAAACAAAAATGTTGTTCAAGATTTATATCAAGCCGGACAGGCCAAAATCCTTTTGACTCCACAGCCTTGCTGTTTACAATGGTTCAATGTCTAAAAACGTTAAATTAATGTAAAAAGTAGCCTACTAATTTCGCTAACTGGGCAGTGCATTCGAAGATATTGCTTTGTACTATAAATGCAGAAACTTCTGCTGAGGAAAACAATTTGGTGACCAAACAGTAAGAGATAGATAGAATTGGTGATAGAAGACAATAGTGCAAGAGAACTGGATAGAACCAACCCCTACCACCAGGAAGATTGGCGGAAAAGCGGTAAACACTGACGGACCTATGCTAGCAGTAATAAACGCCAGACCTCGTCTACTGCAGATGACGATGATGATGCGGTAAAAAGTTAAACTAATACGTACTCTTTGTCATTTGCATGCCATCTCAAAACGGCGACTGGACATGACGGTAGGCTAGGCAGGTACCAATAACAATCAATCAGAGCTGTCAAAGTCATGAAGAAACTCACGAGGAAGTTCTAAAGGCCTAGCTGGAAAATTTATCTTTATGGTGTTGGTTTGAAGTAAGTTCACGTTGAATAAATATTAAACAGTTGGATTTTGCTGTCTGGGGCGCTGTTGCCATGACAACTGTCTTAATCTTAAACAAAATTAACGGTCAAAAAAACTCCTCAGAGTCGGAAACCAATTCTATACCAAAATCCCTTTCAGCGTGAATGAGATAGATGACGAAGCTAAAAACAGCCAAGAGTCATCAAGCAGCCACCTCTTACCTCACAAGTCCGGATAATGATGCGATACTGGTAGGCTGAACCGACACCTTGGTCCTCCAACTTCTCCCGACGGAGGCTGATCACGATGGGACCGTATTTTTCATCGATACCGAAGAAGTTCTGGTGATCTGCGGAGGAGAAAGATCAACATCCAGTACATCTTGTATAGAAAAGATACGTACAACGTTGGTCACCAGTGATACAAAATAGATGACTGAGAAGAGAAGGAGGAAGAAACTTTCTCCTCGCAATTTTTAAGTTTTGTTCCACCAATCAACTCTTCAACAGAAATGATATATTTACGTATATGAACTCTACCGTGACTGTGACAAATTTGCTAACGTCATCGCTTGCTACATTCACAAAACGCAAGGTTTTACGTATGTAGTGTAGTAGTACAGTTTTAATCCGGTGACATATGTTTGCACATAATGCATTTCAACATTGAAAATATGTGACTTTCATGATTGACTAATATTGGCAACAGTTAGACCGGTTCCCAACCTTTTTAGGCTTACGGCACCCTACTAAAAAAGAAAATATTTTGTAACACCCCATGGCAGGCATGGCACACCAACGATCTTTCACCTCGAATGCAGCAGATCATTGAAACCAACTTTAATTGTTTCATACCAAAGACTTTTGTCTGTGGTACAACAAAGTAAACTCTTACCAAAGCTTTATAATACGCAGTGATAACAAATGGTATTGATGCCTTTTCTGCTTAACTAACAGCTCTGATGCAGTGTGGAAAAGAGTAGGCAAGCTCGCTTGCTGTGCCCTTGGGAAAGGCCTTTGGTAATAACACTGTTATAAACAAACATGATAATAGAAACAGCTATTTTACTTTCAAGAAGATTGAATGTCACTTTGAAACGGCCTTTAAAAAAAAACGAAAAAGTTTTTTTTTTAATTTTGAAGTCACCCTGAAACTTCATATAGGCCCACTGCTCTTCTATTAGCAGACAAAAAGAATAAAAACCTTTCCATGCGCAGCATTCGCCTACTAAATTGCTACATTCGACAATCAGCACAACTTGTAGTGCGTGTGACATCAAAAAAAAAAACAATAACAAAAGAGTGCCATACTAGGAATTTGTGACCACGATACGCATAAGGCCAGCCTATATACAACCATACATTGTATAATGTATATGGTAGGCTCTGGAGACAGAAAATTGCCTGACAGAAATGTAACGATGACAATCGTGCAAGAACATTTCCTCAGCAACATTGATCTAGGCAAGCTGTTTGAAAACGGATGAAAATTGAATGAAAAATAGCTCGCGGCACCCCCAGAATATTGCAAATGGCACCCCAGGGTGCCGCGGCACCACGGTTGGGAACCACTGATAGACACTACAAAATACCAAAATAAAAACGTTTCAGTCGTTCTGACACAGTTGCGGATGACTTCGATCAATTTGCGAATAACCGTAGTGTGGCTTGAGACAAAATAAATTTTTCAAACCTTGGGCACTACGCACCTTTGTCGAAAAAGTGGGTCTCATAGTACTTAGCACCGCCATCTACCCGCTCAATTCCAAAACTCACACTTCCGCTAGGAGGGGAATTAGGAGGAAGCATCTTGTCCGTATGTCCGTGTTCAACCACATTCAGGTACGTGTGGTTGGTTAGGACGTTCTGGGCCTGCCTGGTTGATGCGTCACTGTGGTTTCCAACCTATACATCATTGTAAAGTTTTTTACATAAGTTTTACGTAAAAAACGACAATATTGGTACGAGGTAAGCTTTTTCAATTGTGATTCAAAAGTTGTGAGAATACCACAAAGGAAAATCCGTCATTTTTACATTGATTCAACGTCTACGGACGTTGAATCAATGTAAAAATGACGGACTTTGTTGTTTGAGTTTAAGTCACAAGTTGTAGGGATCCATTTTATGGATCAAATTGGCGTGACCCCCTTGACTTCATGCATGACAAGTGGGCCAAAGTTCTTTGAGACAGAAATCGTATTTTATATTTAAAAAAATGCTCTTCTTGTGGATGTAGTGTTGAGGAACAGACCGCAGACCACATCATCAACGTTCGTGCCATCTTCAAGCCACCGAACGAAATGGAAGGTCTGCGTGTCTTGAAAATTGGTCTGGGTGAATGAAACCAAAGACTGGCAGGCGGCAGCTCCATAGTAGCCGTCCGGGTCCGGGAGCACAGTGAATCAGGAGTGGTAAAGGAATAGACCCACGGTTCCAGAGGCTCACACGCCAAAGAAGAACAAATTTTAAAATGATCAATATACTGTATTTCCATTCGCTAACATCAGGCGAAGACTCACAATCACAAACAGCAAAGAACGGCGAGTAAAAAATCTTTTTTGCTTTAATGTTTTATTTTATGACTTCAAATCAATGGACAACATTCTTTTAATGTTAAGCAAAAGCTGTTCGCTGTGGTAATGCACAATTGCACAAACTAATCCTTCTCACCTGAACCGACATGCCCGAAGTGGCGGATATGCTAACCACTCTATCAGTCTCACCACCAATCTCATTGCGAAAGTATGGACAGCTGGAATGAAGCAAAAACAATTAACTTTCAGACAAACGAAAGTAGAAGGGGGGGGGGGGGGGTAATTTTAATTTCAACTTTAGCCCTAATTTCAGGATACAATAGAACATTCTAAGACCTCTAGGAAGAAAATTTGAGGTAGTCTCTGGGTACATGATAAACATAAAATGAAACATACCTTGCAACGATGTCGTTGTACTCGTTGTTCTTGAGACCCTCATCATCATCCAGATACATGGATACGTCCTCCTGGCTCCCAGCAGTGCTTGATCCTTTGCTCACTAAGCTGTCCGTGCTAGCTGCAGCTGGGGGATGCAGTGAATGTTTTACATTGTCTCCAGCCTTAGTTAGATATTTCTCAGCTTATTAACCAAACTACCAAAATCAGTATTTTTTTACTTTGATTCAACATTGGCAGACATTGAATCAATGTAAAAAAGACGGAATTTGTTAGCTAAAAGCAGGTATCGGTGTGTAAAGATACCAAATTTTATTTTAATTGAGAAAACACTTAGTGTCGCAGTGTTTACAGTGTTGCATTTTTATAGGTAAACACGCATAGCACGATTAGCGCAATGCGTACAAACCATAATCAAACCACCAGTAAAGGCGTTCCTTGTCTAAAGTAACTTTTCTATTTTTAATCGTAATGAAGTCTATCCTGACACGACTTGATAAACTTATTCTTAACTATGCTGGATAAGTTAATTAAATCGATTCAATTGCAAACTCTTTAGTCTAGTTTGAAAAGAATTTCAACAATTTTGTAATTAAACGACTTATAACACCATACAGAGATGATGGTAACACATTCGATTGTGAAACGTCTATCGGAGATATTCATTCTTGTACCTGCAATGGCGGCTGCCTTGCTCGCGCCCGAAGGGGTGTTCTTTCTTTTTAACGTTTCCATGGCAAGAAGAACGTCTTCAAACGAAAACAACATGGACTGCCAATCGTAATGAGCGAAATTGTGACGTCGTCGTCTCGCTTGCTCGGTCATTTTCAAGTCTGAAGATTTCAAAATGTCAGATCTAGTAGTAGCGACCATGTTACAGCTTCAATATGATCCAACCTCCGTTTGAGAGTTTACGTTTTAGGGCTAAGAAGAGTATCAGTTTTTAAGACTGTTTCAGGATTTGGGCTTTGTTATAGTCAAGACGCAAGAGCCAGACAAATGTGTGATAACGGATGGCACCATAATTTTGCTGACATTCTTTGGCAATGAAAGGTATGATTAGTTCGTTCGTTCTTCGTTTGAACCTTGTTCTTCGCCACTTCAAGGGTCGAGGGGCTCTGCCTTTTACCACCCTTGGGCAGTGGCGGCGACGCGGTTTAAATGTTTGGGCAGGTGTCGAGCAGCCATTGAATTGATTCGTCATCCAGTTCACGCAGTCCACGCACACCATTTGGCGCATGGTAGATGGCGCAGTTACAGATGGTGTGGTTGCGGTTTTACTGATTAGTTTTACAGTAGAACGTTTATTTGAACGGGCAGGGACGGTGCAATAAGTTGAATTCCTTCGCAGCCGATTGGTTGCAAAGCGTTGATTTTAAAGAGCAATGTAGGTCAAACAAGATCACAACTGCAGAGTGAATGAGTATGACACATTCTCCCTCAGCGGCTACACATAGTGCAATCAGTATGTCACGGTAAGATCAGTAGCAACAATGGCCACCATTGTTGTAACCGCTACTTGGCAGGCAACAAAATATGGTCAGAGGTTCATCGGAAATTAAGTGTTGCCATTAAAGCGTTGTTGCGCTTAAGGAAGTTGTTTGTACGACCGTTAGTAATGTTTCCGTCTCAAATTGAAATATTTAAACCATGGCGACCTTTTTACACAGGCCATGCCTACGTGCAGCTTAAAATCTGGCTGGAGGCCGATCTGTTAGTAGCCAAAATCGCTAGTATAAGTTGATAGTTTGAGCAGTAGTTAATAAATGTAGTCTGTGTGTATATTTTGTGTAACTTTGAGATACTTTTGTGCTATTGTTACCACACAGATAAATGGATTACATTATGGCACTCGTGCTGGAAATCCAAAAAGCGTCTGGTAACACTGGTAATAAGAAAAGATTTGTCATTTTTTAAACGTAATATTATGAGTTTTGCAGTAATTTGAGATTTAGTGATCACGATTTGACAATATGGATTCTCAAAACTATCATTTCAAAATGGATATAACAAAAAGTTAGCTTAGACTTCAAAATTAAAATTACATCGGCCTTCAGTTTGCACGTTGGCAAGGCATATGGATCGCTATGATTTAAACAACGAAACTAAACGGCAATGAAAAAGCCACATACTTGACTGTCGAAGCCGTTCTTGAGTGTCCTTTTCATTTTGTAATTTGTTCAATAAAACCTTGTGATCAGGCACATCAGACTTTGATCGATACTTGTCCTTACTCCTCCTGTGAGACTTAGGACTCGATGCTCCACTGACCCTTGGACTTTCACTGTGACCCTACAAAGGAAGACCGGCGTCAACGAGAGGTTCGCATCCATAAATGGTAATGTCAAATTATTGACAGTTTTTTTTTAGATTTGATACTCTTTAAGTGGTGGGATGGCGCAACGGATAAGGCGTTGGCTTTCCAATCATGAGAACCTGGTTCAACTCCCGGCTCAAGCTGTTTGTTGAAAAACACCGCTCGCTTCCACCAGGGTGTAATAAATTACGTGGGCATAGTTGATGAAAAACAAGGCGGTCGAGTGAAAGGAACTGGACAAGTGGCCACCATACTCTCGTTAGTGCCGAAGGTAGAGTATAATCGGAAGCTTATCTTCTCATTCCCCAAAGTTCTATAACTGAGTGTGGAATCTTTACCTTTACTCTTTATGCAATGCATTTATGCAACCTTTGACCAATGAGTAAGATACACTGTGTGCATTTCTATTCGCCAATTGAGTAGGTACAATTTGAACACCTGTGTTGTTTTGTTTATTTAATTAATATTATGTCCAGAATACTTTGAAGTGAATCTTGCCGACAACCAAACTTGAAAACAATCAATTCTGACTTCGGGTTTTCTAAAACATACAAAAAAATGTTAAAAAAGAATTTTTTTCACACCTTCTTAACGTAGGTTTGCCAGGTGTGATCGAATTATGTTACCACTAGTTTAGAAAATTAGTTTACAGACGTTGAAGCGACAAAACAATTTTATGGTTGAGGGCAGACCTTTGACATTAGACGAAATTCAATATTCAAGCGATTGAAGTTGTAGCTAGACTGGAACAAGATATTAAAAGTACAATTTGACCTTTTCATTCATTCTTTTTAACTCTCTTTGGTTGCATGTGCATTGTCTTACATTAACTAGCTAGACAAGAAATAGTTATGGGATCAAAATTCCTTATAAAGCAGTTATTCAGACAAGCTAACAAAACATGACAGCAAAGGAAGAATACCGATGATGCGGCCTGAAAATACATGTAACGTTTTATGGACTTAGATTTTCCAACGCAGAAAATGTAGGTTATTTCAAAAGCATTTCGCAATATTACATTCAGCTACAATGCTTTGAACTTTTTTCGGGGCTGACCCTAACTCTATAACA
Organism: Aplidium turbinatum; assembly: GCF_918807975.1. Lineage (NCBI taxonomy): Eukaryota > Metazoa > Chordata > Ascidiacea > Aplousobranchia > Polyclinidae > Aplidium > Aplidium turbinatum. The sequence goes on from NC_137472.1 coordinate 57,310,961, forward strand.
CTATGACTACTAAGCAGTTGAGTACTTTAACCTCCACAACAACCTATTTACCAAAAAAATGTAGAAATAATAATTAGCTTGCCGGTAAACGTACAATAATACAATCGATTATGAAGGTTTTTACCAAATACGTCCAAGTTAAATCTCTCCCGAGAAACGTGACACCGGCCCAGCGGTTGAAATCACTGATATTGATACACAGAGAGTAACTGTTGTCGGCAACAGCAAGTCGGCTGCATAGCCGAGTGTTGAGAGGCCTCGTACGACGCTCTAATGGGCACAGGTTCGACACCGCTCATGAGCATAGCTGTGTCTTTGGCAAAACATGTAAACGCATGCTACCTGAAGGTGAAAGCAATGACTGACTTCCTTGCCTTCTCGTTTACATTATCTAAATCTTCAATCACCGGCGTAAGTATGGCTACAACAAAAAACAACAAAACATATTTACCTTCTTGAAAAGTGTCGAAGAAGGGGAGAGGCTGCGTGGGTCAGTTCCATTCTTGTTCTTCCGGTACACTTGCACCAAGTCGTTCATGGCAGGATTTTCCTTTCTTCCTATGTCGGACAGTGACGATGCGCTGCCGTAGCTTCGCATGTACGCTTTCGACAAAAAGCTGCCACCATCTGTGGAGTCGTAACTTTGGGAGAGCTTAGGCTGTATATCCGCACCATCGTCGCCTGCATCACTGTGGGATCTCTGACGTTGTAGTGACACTGGAGATAGCCTTTTTGAAGAATCTGCTGTTCCAGTTGCTTTGGTATAGTCAGTTTCGGGGATCAGAGCATAATCAGGTTCGTGACCACCGATGGGCTTCCAGGACGATCGGTTAGGAGTGCCTTGGTGTTTCGGTTTCGCGTGTGGCAGTGTATATGAGATTTTGTATTCCGACTTGCTTTCTGGCCGCTTCGTGTAACTGAGTTGCTTTTCGTACAAATGGCTACTGACTCGAGGCAACGGCGAATCTGTACTGACTCCATTGGTCGGATAAGAGTTGTTTTCAAATTCAATAGACTTTGTCGCTTTCTTTCCACTTTCTTCAAAATTACGTGGCACAGTGTTGTAACGGTCGAGCGAACTCCTCTTTCCTAAAACAGGAGAATTTGAAACCTTTATGGTGAATTTTTCCAAAGGTGTAGCATCAGTGGAAGGTACAACGCGAAGTTGACTTGAAAACACGTCATTGGCAGCATAGGAAGACGACTTACAACGAACTTTAGCTCCGCTGTCGCCTACGGGTTGTTGTTCATGAAAACGTTCCTTTCTCGGTAATGTTTTAAACTTGGCACTTTCTTTGGTACTATCTTTCGTATCAGGAATATTAACAGGTCCTGTTGGTTTAATCCAACTTGCACCATACTTGCTTGGCGAGGGCGACACAGAGGTTGAAGGCTGTGACCATCCGGGGGACTGCACTGAAGAAACACCCTCTGATCTCCGTTCAACTGTCCCTGACCATCTTTTATTTTCAGATTTTGTGCTTGGTGAGTCACGTGGGAGATCACCATTGGACAAACCAACCGAGTTGTAGTAATTTGCAGCTTGTTGCGCCCGGCGACGGACCAGACTGATGATGTCGGGCTGTGCTTGCACTACAGGGCCTCGTGATCTCCCGACAGTGGATGGGGATATAAAAGCTTGCCTATCAGACATTTTGAAGCTAAAATTATCGAAATATCATCCTAAGGTTCCTGAAAGAAAACAAAAGTTGATCTAATTGATAAACTGACCATTTTGTTGTTCAGAAAACACTTACAATTAGCTGAACATACAAGCATATAAAATATGTCAACAAAGTTTTACTAAATCAAAACGCATGCATAGTATAGCAAATACAGCACATAAAAAACTCCATGCTTGCACTTTGTCTGTCGTTGGTGTATGTAATTGTATACGCCAAACCAAAAAATGTTCAACCACTAAACATATGACAAATCCCTAGCTAATAGTAACTAAAGCTTCTACCACACACCGATGGATGTGACATGTCAAGGTAACGAATGCAAACTGCTTCATTATAGCAAATGAAAAGATCCTCTTGCTACAAGACTACAAGTGAGTAATAGTCACATTTGTGTATTGCAAAGAAAATTGGAGATACATCTTGTAATTCATTATTGACTGAATAACATACAAACTTTATGTGAGCAAAGTGTGGAGAATAGAACGTATGCAACGCCAGCGGTGGCAGCTGTAGTTAAACCACGAGTAAAACCGACACCTGGAAAGAGGGGTGGAATATTGTGTTTCGTAGAGCAAACAACGAAAACAAGAAGCAGTCACTAGAAGTTTAAACAATTTTAAGGTAACCGGAAAAAAAAACAAAATCATCTCATACCAAAGTATACAAGAAAGCAACTCCAACTGAAGCATTCTGAATAACCACAAAAATATAACAAACTACTTCTCGTATCACTCACAACGAATTGTTATGTCCATCATCAAGAAAGAAAGAAAAATAACACTAAGCAGGTCAGCAACTCAGCATGCTCATTGCTATCTTCCTTCACGACAGAACGATGCTTTAAGTTTAAAGGCTGAAACTCAAAAAAGCAAACTAGGTCAATGGCAAGATACCTATCAAAAACAGTGTGAAGCAGCTTGGTAAACGATAACGGATTGCTGTCACAATAGCCCAAGGTAAAATAACGATATCAGGGCACTTAAGATGATAAGCTGTGATCGCATATTTAGTGGATCAATTGTTGTCTACTGACGTTGCTCGATGATATATAGGCAAATGAAAAAGGACAGAAAACAAACACTTGAAAAAAATTTGTCTTTAAAGTATGTACCCGTTTGAATGTTGTATTTGATGTTGGCAATCATGATACGTTTCGTCTTCATTTCGTACAAGCTTCATGCTGCTTTAGTATTGTTAGATTTGTCATCGTTAAAACTGCATGTTCAAATTCTTCGAACGCATAGTCTTGAAGCGAATAAGCCCATTTGTTGAACCACATATAACTCCCGAACAAGCTAGTTTTAAAAGAAATCGTAATGCTACTGAACAAGTGCTGGCCCTGACATTACACATTAAAACTAGATTCGATACAAAAAAAAGGCTGGTGTAATTTTTATTGACCTATCCGCGGCATAGGACACAGTTCGGCGTGACGGTCTCATGCTCAAGATCGCAAAACTTATCTAAAAAAACAAAAAGATACTTCGACTCCTCTACAAAATGACATGGCCTCGCTATTTTCACGTATGTCTCGGAGGAAAGACTAGCAAAGAATATAAAATTAAAAATGGAGTTCCTCAAGGATCAGTACTGGCACCAACCCTCTTCAACGTACGGAAATGTGATGTCTCAGTGATATGCCGACGACAACTTCACTCAAACTTGAATACGCCGACTGGGCTATTGCCGTCCAGTCCAAATCTTTACAAGCAATAGAAGGAACAATAACTGAAGATCTATCAGGACTAAACGATTATTTTAAACAATGGTACTTGCGTATGAACACTGCCAAAGCAGTTACAACTTTTTTTCATCTTTACAACCACCTTGCAAAACTGAGACGAAACATTGAAACAGACGGAACAATGCTGTCATATAAAAAAACATCCCGTGTGACGTTTTCCCATTTGTGGAACCTAAGCTCCAAAAATGGTACTACCGCCAACCTTGCCAAAGTGCTCAAACTGCAAAGTGAGCTTTGCGCAACGCACAGCAAGGTGCCTCCAGTAAAGTGCTCAATCGGCATAAGCCAAGATATTATATATATATATATGTCTTTTTTTTTTGTCTAAAACAAGATAAAATGAAAAATATGTCAAGCTCATCGACATTACTAAGTTTTATAAGTTTTGTGATGCAGCAAACTACACTTTCTACCAAAGTTTTACTGTCAGATTTATAAACTAAAATAACAATCATTCTTGGCTGAAATTTCAAGAATGCATGAATTTGTCCTAACCGGTGCTGTGAAATCGAGAGAAAAATGTACGATTCCGGTTTATTCCCGGCCGGCTCCGACTCAGGCCACGTCAAAATCCTTCCGACTCCGACTGCACAGCCATTGTCCTCGATATTTTCAAGCCATGGTCCGACAATATTTTTATTAACATTGATTTCACATTTGTAGATGATTCAACATTCCAGAAAATACTCTGCAATTGTTAAATTAATGTAAAAAAGACCTGATTTTCTGACTGGGTGGTGATTCCAAAGCAACCAGCACACAGCAAAAAAAATTCAAATCAGCAAAACAAAATTCCAATCACCGCACGCCGTCCACACAGCAGTCAAACGAAGCAGTAAAAATATTCTCATACGTGAAACAACACTACGAACATAACTTCCGAAAAAATAGCGATGAGTTATTTTCACATATTGCTAAGGCTTTGCAAGCAACTAAAACTGGTAAACCTGGATGCCTTTCGATAAAAAATATAAAACATGACTAACGAGAGAAGTAAGGGTTTAAAAGGTTTCGTTTCGTGATCAAAATTTTAAATATTACGAGGTTTGTGAAAATTGAAACCAAAAAACAAGAATTTTTTTAAAACAACAAATACAATTTTTTTGTATCGAGATTTCTTGTGAAATGACCCCAAGGCAAAATTTTTTTTGTCGAAATGGAACAAAACTTGGCTTAATTTTGAAACACTTTGGCTTCATACAGCCCTACATTCAGTCGATTTTGTTTTGTATTGTATCGTTTTTATGTAAATGGCTACAACCGTGACCCACGGAATGCTACAACGTTTCAAAAACGTAAATTGTTCACCGGAGTAATGGTTATCCAGTAAATCGAATGTTTTGCCGTGTAATCAAATTTGAAAACAAATTTTCGTACGGTTTCAGGGTCCATTTACACAAAAACTCAAGGCTTCAATTTGAAATCACAGTTGATTTATGACTAGCTTGGATTTTTCAAGCGAAACAACCAGTAGTTGAGCAAAAACAAACAGGCGGGCGTTTTCTTTTGTTTCAGCGTGTAACGCATACAACGAAAGAAATGACTTTGATAAGTTGGCTAGGAAGTTATCTGAACTTCTTGACGTCATACCAGCACATTCACAGCAACAACAATCGAGCTGTTTTGTTCAAACCCCGCTAGCAAATCAGCTTTTTTTTAATTGTTTCAAGTACTGCAGACGTTGTACCAATGTCAAATAAGGACCGGTTGCAGTCTAGGAAGTAACCAAAAGTTACTTCAAAAGTTTCTTCAAAAGTTTTAAACCATGGTGAACATGTAGTGATGCAGGAAACAAAATGGAAAAGTAACAAAAAAAGTCTTTAATGTCCACATATAGAGCAAGCGATTTTCAACCAATTAGAATGTTCATCCTGCTGTTAAATTAGAAAAATTCAAAAGTAGGTATATGTTAAATAGTAAACTGCCGGTTGACTGCTTTGATAAATCTGATCTTAATAAAAGAGTCGGTACAGTGCAGTTATATTTATACAACTATAATACCATTCGCTATCTCCGCTTGCAGCAGATTGTGCATCAACATGGGTTACTTGACAGGGTTCCATGTGATTATACAACTATGCTCAGTCTTAAACTGCATATAACGGTTTACTCTCCGGCAACGCACATTGCTGATTCAAAAGACAACACCAAATGTACTAACCATAGCGATCTATAATTCTATATATACATGCCTTGCCAATGCACACCAGGCCAAATATGCGTTTTATGTCTCTTTGAAATGATAGTTTTGTGAATCCTAATTGTGAAAGTGTGATCACTGAATCTCAGAACTCCTGAATTTGCTTTAAAAAAAGATAAATGTTTTCCTGCTACCAGACGCTCTTCCGATTTCCAGCACAAATGTTAAAACCTAGTACATTATTAGTATAGTAACAATAACACAGAAGTTCTTCAAAATCATACAAAATATACACAATGACCAGATCAATTCCTACTGTCCCAGCGATTCTGAATACTATTATGCGTAGAAGATCGGCCTACACTTAAATTTGAAGCTATAAGCAACAACTATACAAGTCGCCATAGCACATCCTTTTGTTGCTAAAGTAATCAACACTTGCCAGGACTGCATTGAGACCATTAGAAAACAGCCAAACGTTGATCCCATCATGCAGAACCAACTCCTCTACTTTGTAGGCTACAGACGGTGTACCCAATGGCGATACCCTTTGCAATGTGATCCTCACAGTGTAGAAACTAACATGTAGAAAGTGCCCCTCCCATAAGTGCATGGTCGGGCCTGTGCAAGGACGGTTCACACGCCCCCTATTGGCCAGTTACGCCTGCGATTGACCGATGCAAACGAAATATCATCGACCATTAAATTATCAAGAAAAAATACCAGGAAATCGAGTATGGGGTGGGATGACGCTGCTGGTTTCATCGAAAATGTTTGTGCACAAAAACAACGCTTCAAAAGTTGATAGGAATTCATGTTAATGAGATCAAAACTTAAACCAAATAAGATGAAAACTGCGATTCAATCAAAAATAACATGCATTGAGAAAAACCCGTCACAATTTAAGAATTATTTATCGTCGAGGGAAAAGTACAGAACGCGTTGTTAACTCATTGGTTGGTAAGTTGATTATGAAAGCCGGCAATTCACTGTATGTTGAGTTGTCCCAATGCTCAGACTAACAGCAAATAAAAATTGAGTTGCTATCTGTGCGTTGATAGGGTATTTCCACATTCGACGTTTAATAAACATTATTTCAATGTTTAATGAACTGAAAGTTTGATGGCATCAAGCAACAAAACAAGAAACTAAACTAGAATCATGATCTGTTCACATAGGTAGTGGAATACGTCCTTATGCAAAATTTTGTTAGCTAGGAATTTTCTTTATTACAATACGCAAAATCCCGACCATCTCATTGCACTTCTACAAGGTTCAAGCCGTACCAAGACATAGACTTATGAGGTGTGTGTGTGAAGTAGCAAATTCACTTCTGCATCTTTTTGCACGAAAACCAGACTGATACTAACCATGGCTACCACGGCTCAAAATCCTAACACCTTTCATTTCACGGCAACACGCAAGCTATTCTTTTGCACAAAGTCACTTTTGGGGAGAGAAAACTTGTAATCATAAACAAACCCCTTGAAAATCCTTGCTCAGCGCATTACCATCCTAGCCTTCTACAAAAGGTTGTTGAAAACATAACTTCCTTCCGAGCAATGACTAGTGTTGCATAATACACAGTCAAACAATGTACCCAACAAGAAGTACAATGAACAATTCCATCAGGAAAGTTGGCTTGACATATAACATTCCTAGACTAACACAATGACTGTGGTATCGTGCCAAAGAGGTTTGACACATAGCAGGATGAAAATATTAAATCACACCATGGCATACGTCACTTCAATCTAAATGAAGTCATTGCTTCCGCTTCTAAGTTTTACCGGTAACAGGGTATCGACTGACATGCTAGATCTACTGTATACACGGCACATATCTGACTTTGATGCGGCTTTGCTCATATTCTCCAAACAATAAATCGACTTCAATACGCTCAGCTAAACATTAAACATGACTCATGAAACACGGTGTCATTGCTGCCATGTGTAATGAGAATCGTAGCATGCGGATTCACAATAATGTTGCAACTTTGCCTGAAGAAACCTATGCAACTAAACACACTTCTAAAGAACGGGTAAATCTGCCTTGGTCGCTTGAACTTGTGCTAACAAGCGCTGCTGACTGGTGTCTTGGTGGATCGTAAGAAAATTTTCGTGAGCTCTAGCTGTGAAGCAATCTATTCGTTCCTTGCAAATGCTACTTGAAGCTGTGAAATGCGTTTCTACATAAATACTGAAATCGTGTCCTCAACTGCTTTTCTCAGTTCAATAAAATTAGATCTAAAAATGCATTCTGAAATGACATTTGACAACAAACTTATTACTTATACAGCACTGAGACTTGCCGCTGCCTCATAAAGTAATTAAAACCCTGTGCACCAACGAGAAACTGTGTTTTGCAAACCCTTACCACAATGACATCTCCCACTGCTTTGTAATGACGTATTTTCGATTAGTCTTTATGAACGTTTCGATAAGTTTCTTTGATGAAACATCTCAATCAGTGTTAATAACAAATCTGTGATTAGAACACTTGTGAGTCAATACTTGCGCATTCATAAATGACATTTTTCTCACCATAAATTTCACTTCAAGTGAGTTTAGTCATTAGAAAACACGTTACAGGTCTACACAGTGTGTATACAATAACTGTTGACCAACCCCCAAGTAATGTTCAGTCAATGCAAATATGAAATTTTATGGCGTGTTATTATGATGTAAAAGTACAAAAATGATCTAATGAAAAAAATGGCTGATTATGAGGAACCCGCAATGAGCATCACACATCGATAGTCACTTCCCAGGCAGCAAAATCCGTCATTTTTACATCTGCACAAGTTGAATCAATGTAAAAAATGGTTGACTTGCTGTCTGGGATGTTCGTTTCTATCTTCTATCAATCAAATTGTGAATTGTTTGTTTAAAAGTTTCAAGTCACAGAATAAGGGGAAGATTCGACTAAGCCTCGACGAAACTGGCAGACAGATGATGTCGAAGATTCATTGCCATGCAAAGCCGTGGGAAATGAGTGGCACAGGTCTGAAGACGTTACCACAGCCCTTCTATGACAGGCAGGACAATATTGCATCATTTCCTCTAAAAGTTGTTGTATTGTAAACGGTGTTTCTGCGGGAAAAAATGTTCAAAAAATCTAAATGTTTGGAAAAAATGAAGGATCGTATTTCAAAGTTAATGTGAAAAGTAAGGCTATTGCACTGGCACTACTTTAAAAAATGCTGAATTGAAGTAATTCACAAGTCTGGCAAAGTGTAGATACTAATCAGACAAAAAATGGATTTCTCACATTAATGACAGTTCTAAGAAAGTTTTTAACGGATGGCATGAGAGCAAGGCGGATGAATACGAACAGTTTTCATTGCAGTTTGCAAAAGATGCAAATATGTTCAATTCAAGACATATTATAGTAGTGGGAAGGTTAATTGTGTTAATGCTTGCGACTTGATATAACTGAGGCTCTTTCCATGCAATAAAAGCATTAGTTTACATATATTTACAGAGATTCTTAAAATGAAATTATTTCCTCAAGTCACTGAGGGACTACACCACTACAGGAATGCTAAGCCTTCAACATCACCCGGGCACATGACTGAATAGTAAAAAGCATTGTGACGAATATAGGACGTCTTAAACGACAAGCATTGACTGATTCACTTAACCCCACGCAATCTACAATCAACATGTACGTTATTACCTACTACGGTGACTGTACCAATCAACGAGACACTTGTATACTTAAAGTATTGACAAACCACGAAGACCAGTGACTGCATTTGAATACAAAGACAAAACATTTTATGCTAGTTGCACATAAAATGATGTTAAATTACGGCAACAAAACCCAAGTTATTGTTAGACGTGGTTTATAAAACTGGTTTTCAAAGGTGATGCAAAAACATTAAATTATGTAAAATTTCTAAAGTTTTATCTCGGCTTTAGTTTTGATGGGAAACGAGGCAGTAGCTGATGTCTCTCAAGCTCTGTTCCAACTTCATACAGAGGAGAGAGGACTTTAACTTATACAAATCCATGGACCATGGCTTACAAATCCATGGCTTACAAATCCATTGAAGCAACCAACAGATTGTACATTTGTACAATTTATGTATATACAGAGAATATGCGTGGTTAGAATTTCTCCACTCGGTTGGCTTTCATAGTTGTCTATAGAGTCGCATTCATCACTTCCGTTCTTCAAGTCAGTAATTTTCCCTCAACGTTATTAAGAAATCCATTCAGTTGCATGAAGTAGTGAGAAAAGGCAACTTTAGTTTCAAGCAAAGGCTATGTAGTCACAATGACGTCAATAAAAATACTGTTTCTCGTCGTAGTCAGGAGACTGGGCCCTCAGCGAAGTGCGCACGAGCTCCAAACCTTTCTGGCCAAGAACAAGCAAAAGGAATGGCGATCTTCCTTCACTTGGTGCGATGATGAAGAACAGGCCAATCATCAACACTCGTCAGATGCTCTCAAAATAAAACCAACAACGCCAAAATACATAAATAAAAAACACAAATTTCGCACCGAGAAAATGATCAAATTTTCGAAGTAGTAAAAATTTAACTTCGGTGTTTATACTCTGCCTGGTCGTGGACTACAAATGCTAAAAAGAAAAGAACTGGCAACCGATTAAAAGAGAGCAGCTAAACAAAATTAATACAATTAAAAAGACGGTCATTCACGCGCAAAATTAGATACACCGGAAAGTTAAAGTGAATGCACTTATTCAATAAACGTTTTCGAAAATTTAATAATAAAAAAACGTTGATACAAATAGCCTGCTTCAAATACCGTCTCTTTGCTGACAAAGAAAAACAAACCATGGCTGACAAAAAAGCGCGATTTTTAAGCAATAGAAAATGTAACAGTTGATAGATTACAATCGAAATACCATTATTTTGAGAGTTAAACGATTTTGAGTGCTTCTATCATCGGCTATAAACCAAAGCACAGAGTGTGCAAACACACGCGAGTGAGAAATTCAAGTGTATTTAAAATCAGTGAAGCGAAACCATCAACACTGACTTGTTCGACCACAATGAGCAGACAACGCACCCTTAAATCCGGCGACAATTTGTCAGCTGCAACAGCTGAGGTTACATGCCAAAACAACGTGTTACTTCGTTGAGACTGGGTTATGATGTTTCAAAAATACAACACCTTGCTAGCCAGATATTCAACAAGCTCCGTAACTCCAATTTATCGTTGCAGAGCTCAGTCTATGCTCTGTCAAATGAATGCAAAATATACAGGTTTTTGTTAGCAGGAAAAATTTGCAAACCACAAGCAGGAAGTAATTCATAGCATTATGTTACAAAAAAATACACACAGCAGTTTGAATGACAAAATAGTTTAAACAGCTTTTCTTAAGTTCCATGAAGGTTTATGGACTGATATATGTAAAAAAAAAATCAAAAACAAACACAAAAAAGTATTCTTTCATAATTTTTTACCAACAATAAGTCCGTTATTGATCTCTGCCTTTTCGCTGATATACAGGTGGTTTCTTCAGAGAGAATTTACAGTTTTACTTCACATAGAGCGTAACAACAACCAATACAGTTCTACTTGTCTACCTGTAAGTATGCCAACATGTTTAAATCTAAAAATCTAACCCTGGTAAATTTCAAACCACCATGTCCGAAATATTGACTCAATGATTAAATCTGGCAGATTACAATGAACACAGCCGTTACAAACAAAAGATAAACCTTCACATCTCTATTTGCTCAGGAAACATTCCCTTCACAGCTGCATTTACAACACTTCTGTTCTTAAATCCCATACACTTCTGGATATAATACTTTTTTCTCAGTCAGAAAATCCTTCCTTTTAACATTGGATCAACGTCTGCATATGTTGAAACATGGTCATGGTTGAAGTTACTGTAAAAGTGATGCCGGGATTACTACTGCGTTTTCAAATACATAATCTGTAGTTGTATACCTGACTTACGTAAAAATTTGTAGCTCCTAGCATGACTGCAAGTTTCAACAGAAACAACGAAAAGTATTAAAAAGTACTTGCTTGCACACAGAAGTTCAGCTAAAAACTAGAAGTAAATCATGCGATTGCCAATTTGCATTGTGGCGACAATTAGCAGCGCTGCATTTGTATCAAAATAGTTACTTCAAACTTTATCAGCGGAGAATTGGTAGAAAAACCTAGCAAAGCGCATACCTAACCTTCTGTGCGCCATGCGGAAACAATCTTGTGGTATAATTCAACACCATTACGCCATACTCCAATTAAGTGCATAATTGTACCAATCAGAACACACTATAATAATCACGTGAAAACAGTTGCAAAAAGAAGCAAATTTGAATTAGCACATTAGTAAAACACGGCGTCGTTTGAATGCGTTAATTTGTCAAGTGTTGCCGCGAAATTCAGCTTCTCGTAAGGGTTGTATGTGAGCAAACTAAATCGGCCAAGACATCTAAATATTTCAAAATGACTATGTCTGTCTGTCTGTCTGCTGGTCATACTGCATGGAAATTCCTCGCCTAACAATGGTACCCATCTCACACACATCAACTGCATAGTGGCAGAAAAAACACATGATGGAGCGACGGTTTCTGGAATTTGTCCTCTTTACCACACTACTTCCTTGTGTAAACTACAAACCTATGCTAAATATTTCCCCAATAACATAGGCTCAACATAGGCACAGTGGCTCAAAGCACGACAATAACCAAGCTAACAGGTTACGGTTAACAAGTATCCTGGCCGGGAAATCAGACTCGTTTTACCTTGATTAAACGTCTGCAGACGATATTACTTTGCAAATGCATTTAACGCTATGAGCGCTTTCGATAAAAGATAGGGAAAAAATCCATTTCAGAAAAAAATTACAAAAACAATTGTGAATAAAAGTCATTTGTTTGCTTTATTTTGCTTCAGCACAATATTCTCACAGGTGCTGCCAACTACCAAAGAGCACCAAACACAATACATATGTACAATTTGTACATTGTGTGAGCAGGGCCGGATTTAGCTGATGGGGGCCTGAGGCACTTTTAGATCGAGGGCCCCCGTGCAAAAAAATTTTTTGCGCCTACCGCGCGAAAAACCATCTCTACGTCTACAGTAGCATCAGTCTAGTACTGCACAGTATTTTGCAGAAACTTTAAAGGCCAAAAGGAAAAAAATAACACAAAATCACATTTTTTTCCACATAGGGGGGCCCTCCAAAAGTCGGGGGGCCCGGGGCAACTGCCCCCCTCCTAAATCCGGGCTTGTGTGTGAGCGTGGCCCAGAAAACAGTGATGACTCAGCCAGCAAATGAGACCTTTTGTAACGTTTACGTCACTTACTAGCTGAGAAAGGGCATGATGCTGATGCATGAAGGGCATAATTATATTAGATATTAGCATGATGCTGAACACAGCTTTTTTTCTGTTTCAAACATGCCGATGAAAATTTTTTTAATCAATGGTCTTTTTTCTATTGTCAGGTTTAACACAAAACCCAGACAGCAAATCTCGTCATTTTTACATTGATTCAATGGGTGTAGACGTTGAATCAATGTAAATTGAGCCTGGGAGTAACCAACCGGACTTCGGATAAGAACCCGTTCAGCAAAAGTTTCGTGTTTACATCGTATTAAGAACGTAAACTTTCCAAAATCACAGCATGAAAAGCATGACCAACAAAAGGCTACTTGACCGCACCAAAATAGAACATTAGAACATCTATTGACAACGACAAAGCTACATCCAGTTGCAGCAACAATAAATTCAATAGCTGACCACACCAAAACATCAAAATTCAGAATCAGCAAAATCTGCACAGAGGAAAAAGTCGAAGGAAAGAGAAAACGCGGCAGATAACCAAAACTGTGGCAAGACAACATTCAGACATGCACGGGATTCAATTTGGCGATATTGGTTGCGTTAGCTCAAAATCGCCACTCTTGGAAACAAGTAAACAACTAACCCAGGGCTACTCAACTAATGTTAGCAAAGGTCCAGTTGGACAAGTTAAATATTTTTTGTGTTCCGGTGAATATTTCACATGTAACCACGAAACTTAAACGACCAGTGCGAGCACCGAAACACTTTTCAGGTACTGTATATAATATGTAACACGACTTGGATTTTGTCTGACATAAACAAAGAAATAAAAATAGGAAAAAACGCATTTGTGTTTCTTGTACTGTAGCCGTGTGGATCGTACATCAAATGAGACGGCAAAGCGTTGAGGGGTCTGGGGGGCGAAGCCTCCCAGCTGGCCAGCTCCTTGGACAACCACAGAAAAAAATTGCTTTTTCCCAGTGAAAATCTATTTAAAAAGGCCCTGAAATGGCAATGTGGTTATTCTTCCAGAAGTCCGAAGACCAGCTTCAACACCCAGAAGGTCCGGATTCGGACAGCGGTCCGCTAGTTGAGTAGCCCTGAACTGACTCATGTTGATGCGTAATCTGTTGCAAGCGGAGATGGCGACTGATGATTGATATCCCTGACTGGGAATTCAAGAGCAGTTGCTAAATTCAATTTATTTATTTCAATTAACGTCAGATGAATGCCAGGTAGTGACGTCACGAAAAAAAACCTGCGTTGTTTTACAAAGATTTCTGATGAAAAAAATCGATGCCAGGCGCGTTGCTAAAAATCTAAATATTGAATAGAATCACGCCGTAACATGAGTCAATTCCCTGGTGCTAATTAAATCGGTTTTATATTGATACAATGTCTGGGGGCGTTGTTGAATCATCTCGAATCGCAGATTCACTCCCAGGCAGCAAATCAGTCGTTTTTTATGTTAATACAACGTCTGAAAATGTTGAATCAATGTAAAAAGGGTTTGACTCGCAACTGGAGCTTGCTGGTAACGAGACCTGCATAATGAGAAAAAGTTGTTGCCGACGTCTGGCTTTGTTGTATAGAACACAGGCTAAACATATGTCAGACAAATTTCAACCATATATACGTGGTGCGGCATAACCTAGCAAGAAAACCAGTTCGCTTTATATGCCATTAACATTAACTCAACGTTTGCGAGTGTTAGAACAATGTAAAACAGGGCTGACAAGCTGGTTGGTAAAGGAAAGATTTTGCGTTGAAAATAAACGATACAATTAACCATAAGACAATTGTCTTTGCTGGGTTTTCGACACATGCGCTATTGTATTCGGTATTTAACTACGGTATCTCGATTCTGAAAAACAATCATGAGCAAAAACCAACCCATTTTTGAACTTAGCTGTTCAAAAACTCGTCTCAACAGGTAGAAAAACGAACCACACTAGCACTTGTCTGATGCAACTGTATGAGAATAAGCAAAAAAACAAGCAACGACACAGTACGTATTTAACATGATTGATACACAGAAACTAACTTTAAATTACGAACATTCATCGTTTTATCTGCTTATGATTCAACAAAGTAACCTCTCCACCAAACTTTTATTGAGATTTACCTTAATCCTAGTTGGCAGTTCTACATCGTTTCAACGTCCGGTGACGTTTTTTAGACTTCTCGCAGTTAATGATCAGGGAAGGCTACCTGTTTCTGAGTAACTCTCATAGTTTTTGGTGACCTCCGTCTTGAAGTTTAATTTTTGTTCCCAACACGTTTGAAGATCTTGAAACGATGTGAAAGGCAATTTTTTTACTTTCCCAGATAGCATAAACCCGTCATTTTTTGACGTTGAACCAATGTAAAAATGACAAAATGTTGCTGTCTTGGTTTATCACTCAAATCTTTCAAAAATCCAAGCCATCCTAGATAGGTTAATGACTTCTCACTTGTGCATCATCTAATTAAAGTGAGGCAGAGCGAAACGTTTGGTAATATTGAAACAATGGAAAAAGGAAGCTTTCGTTTCTAGCACTAGTTGCTACGTTCATCTGATGAAATTGAAAGTAAAATTAACAACAAACAGGATGGTTTATTGCTTCACTGACGTTTCGCGCACCATGACAATGCGCATCCTCAGAGCGAATAACATACAAAATAAAATTTCACCAGGTTATATACTGCATGTGCGATTGAAGGCAAGAAAAATAAAACACGCAATATTTTAAAAAATTGGCCAATGATGTGTGAGCGGTTACTTTCCACGTTAAATTACGTAAAAACTTCCAACAATAAAGGAAGCTTTGTTCAGTGGAGATGCAATTTCTGAACAACCTCAGAGAAAAGACAAAATAAACGTTTCATGTAAACAGCTTGACCACATCTTAGGAGTGAATCGGATTTTTGTGTGCAAATCTAACATCTGGAAACGTTCGAGTTAGAAAATAAATATGTTCTGAGGAGGCCAAACATGAGACAATTACCAACTTGGTGGGAGTTAATTGAAATTGGGGCAGCAACCATGGGAAATGACAACTCCAACCTGTAGTTCAAATGTTGAATCAACGTTACTACAGATTAAGGGAACAAAAAAAAACAACTTAGCAATTGTTTTGAAAGCAAAGCCATGCTTTCAATCCAGTGCAGGGCCTTTCTAAAAACCAGAGAAAATTCTTCATGAACCCAGCTAATAGGGTTTCTCTTCTTAGTCACGTTTTGTCAACGTCGCAAAAAGTTGAAACGATGTAGAAATAACGTATTTTGTCAGCTTTAAAAATTTACCATACCATACTCATAACCTTTCACAAAGCAGATCAGTTAATGAACATGACACAGTTTCTGGAAAGTGTAGACCAAAAAACAAACTATGCTGTGATCATTACTTTGTAATTTAGCTCTTAACAAACTTAGTATTACCGGTATGCGTGTTTTGACATGTAACCTCAGAGCAGATAAAATATATATCTTATATATTTCACTTTTGGGAAATAAGTAATAAGACCTTGTGAAATAGCACACTCTCGCCTTCCCAAAGTAGCAATCACATCCATACTGCCCAAATTATAACAACTTTAAAATTGCAAAAAAAAGAACAGCAAAGCCATCAAGGCATGCCATCAAATAAAAATTTTAGTAAGATTTTTTTGAGGAATGCAACTGTGGCTTAAATGTCAGAATGGCCCGTTTCGGTGAGTACGATTTGGTGAGTCCGATTTGGTGAGTCCGATCCCTATTCGGTGATTTTTTCAAATTTTTTTTAAATTATTGGGTACCGTCCCCTAATTATTATTGCCGTTTTAGGGTTAGGGGTTAGAGGTAAGGAAGTCACCGAATAGTAGCAGACCCCTCAAATGTAGTGTTGGTTTTTTTGAAAAAAAAATTTGAGTAACGCATCGACAGACATATATCGCACAAGAACAATATTTTAGGCTGTGTGCTTGGTGTTTTCAACACACTAATGGATGAAAGAATAAAGGCTTGAGTTGCGATTTTACCCGAAGCATTTCGTTTATATATAACTATCCTAGTCACAGGGTGAAAGTTGATGCCGGTAAGAGTGATCCTTGTTAGGTAAAAGAAACAGTTTTGTCATAGGCAGTAGCAGCTATAATGGTACGGTAGTAGTAGTCCAGTTTTAATCCGGTGGTACGGTACGGGTAGTGATATTTATACTATATTTCATTTCAGTTTTGTCATAGGCAGTAACAGCTATAATGGTATGGTAGTAGTAGTCCAGTTTTAATCTAGTAGTAAGGTAGTGATATTTATACTATATTTCATCAACAAACGCAAACAAACTGAAGTAAACTTTATATACACACAACCACTGCCAATACGTTAGCAATTACAATGACTTGAAGCACATATGGATATTATTACAAAGTTTAGTGTAAATAAATGTACCGTACTTAAATCCTTTTAAATCTCTACAAAAATGATGATTGCATGGAACACAACTATCAAAGTATGATTAACTATACAAACTGAACCCAACGCTTCCATTGTTTTCCTTTGTCAGACAATCACTTCCTCCAATTTTTTTCATTTCAGAAATTAAACTGCTTCTATAATTCCCTCGCACATAAAACACATTGTAATAATAGAAAAAACAAAATAATTTACACATTTTTCAGCAAAACTTGCATAGCATCTAAAAGAAGAAAATATAGCTTCAAATATTGATTAGCGAACACATTGATAAAACACCATCATCAGAGTTAAAAAAAACTTAGTGCAGCAATGCAGTGTGATCAACAAAATTGCAACTAAACTACGATAAGCATATGACTGAACAAATAAAATAATTAGAATAATCATTGGAATAGCTCAATGAAGTCATTTAAATTTCCAGAATTTTCATATTTTGAACAGCTACCTCATACTTCTGCATTATAAAAAAAAGATTCTCCACCTTGCATCATAACTTTTCCTTAATTGTGTGAGCTGAGCCACTGTTGATTTTTCAAACAATATGACGTTAACACTGCATGACTAGGCTAGTCTATTTATAAATTAAACCCTTTTACATTTATAACTCACAAATTTACCATGCCCAGTATTTCAGTGCACTATAGGCATAGCTGTAGCCTTGCCTCCTGAATTGGTTTATTCCTGTATCCCGTATCATGATGAGGTACTGCATAGCCAAATGCAAGCCATGGTTCGACATTCTGAAAGCTACCGATTCGACACCGCTCAAGAGCATGTGGCTGTGTCTTTGGAAAGACACTTAAAGGAATGCCAGCATTCGCAGGGTGGCTTCACTTCAACTATATATAGCCCTTAAGTTGATTGAATCTTTATCCTCAGACTGACAAAGATTCTTTGAGACCTTAATCCTGGCTTGTGTTTATTTTTTACTGTTGTATGCTTCGATTCTGCGTAAGATAATTTCAACTGTGTGGGTTTTATTACTTTCATCTGCCGTTTGTTACTTTTAATGAATAATATCTTGAGTCACTTCTAAAAGATTTCACAGTAGGTTACGATTGAAAAGTTGTGTGGCCCGATAACTCATGTGTAATTGACAACGTCGCCCGCGACCGCAAAAAGGTTTGTCACCCCCCAGTCTACACAATATTAAAGCATAATCTCAAAATAAAAAAGCAATAAGGTAGGCTAGCCTATATAATATATATAATATAGTTAAACAACCAGTAGGCACTAGGCAGTCTCACATTGTCTTGAAAAATCAGTAAAATTCTTCATTGAAACTAGATTGTGACGCTTTTAGCCTAGGCCAGGGGTGGGGAACCTACGGCCCGCGTGACTATTCCATGTGGCACGCGTCAAAATTTCTTTACCCAAAATATATTGAAACAACAGCTCAAAAAAGAGTAGTCTCTGCAGGGCAACACTAAAAGCCAGAAATGCGGAAACGCGGAAATAAGCAGGGTGTGAAATATGAATGAATGAAATGTGGCAACATTTGCATTTTGCTTCTAAAAAGTAAGAATGCAGTCCTAAATGACAATTTTGTGAATATACTTTATGACAAACAGCAAATATATGAGATTTCGTAATTGTATATATATTTTTATTTGGTTGAGTTTTTTGCTCACTTAAAAGCCAACCTAATGTGACGCATTTGAAAGTGTTGTTTCTCATAATAAATTAAAGTCGTTGTTTAACTTCTACTTGTACTTTACTATCGTTTCAACTTTACAAAATGTCTTCTCTTGAGCTGTTACAGTTTTCTGCGCTTATTTCCGCCTTTTAGTGTTGCCCGGCTCGGTATTCTCGGTATATTGCAAATGGCCTTCTATGACTAGTTAATTCATCACAGAAGGCCATTTGTAACAACAATGTGTATGTCACAATGTGACCAGTTATTGTTAATCGGTCAGTTATGCCATTTGTGAAAAGTGTTTTGCAGAGTAGCTTACTTCTCAAATTAGTAAAATTTTTCGTTGTATAATGGCTTTTGGAAAGAAAAGAAAGATAGGTGATGAAGGCAGAACGTTCCAGAAAGATTGGACAAACTTGTACTTCTTTGTTGAAATAAGTGGCAAACCTGTAGCCTATGCAAGTATGCATTGTTTGTGGTAAATTTGTAGCAGCAAAGAAAAAATCAAATTTAGAGCTTCATTATGACTCCTGCCATGGTAATCCGAAACAGCCAACAGGGCAGGCGAGGCAGGAGAAGATTAGTGCCCTTAGAAGATAGTTACAAGCACAGCAAAGCACTTTGTATAGGTACTGTAAACAGATGCAACCTAGTTCGTACCCTGAACAGTTCGTACCCTCAGTTCGTACCCTGAAAAAATCGAGAAAAAAAATTAAAAAAAGCAGAAGTCGCTGATCGCAGTTTCCGCAAACATTTTAAAATTTTCCCCCTGAAAATATCGAGAGAAAGATAGCACAAAGCCGAAGTCGCTGATCGCAGTTTCCGCTAACTCTCACCCTAACGCTAACCTAATAGACTAAGCTATGCTCTAACCCTAACCCTCATTGATCGCAGTTTCCGCAAATATTTTCCCGTAGCTTCCGCTAACCGCAGTTTCCGCTTACCCTTAGAGTAATCTATGCTCTAACCCTAACCCTCGCTGATCACAGTTTCCGCAAACATTTTTCCGCAGTTTCCGCTAACCTTTACCCTAACTCTAACCATAGAGTAATCTATGCTCTAACCATATCCCTAGTTCTCAGTAGCGTAGCCAGGAATTTTGAAAGGGGGGGGTTTTGACCACCCAACGGCGGGTGGTCTGGGGAGCCTCCCCCAGAAAATTTTGAAAAATTACTTTGAATTTGGTGCATTCTGAGAGCATTTTCAACAAAAATGTGGGTACGAATATTCCTGTAAAATGGTGCTGTCCGGTACCATAGCAAAAGGATAAGATCATGTTTTCTTCGGCATTTTTTGGAAAAAAAAGCTAAATCTCTGTGTTTTCTTGTTGCTAATTCCTGGCTGAGATGTTTGAATGTTTGGTATTGGCAAAACTCGCTGTTTTAATGCAATTTTGTTTAAAATTAGGCAATTTTTTTTAGACTGAAAGCATCATTCTCAATATCGTGACGTCACACGCGTGCCTAAGGGGGGGTTGTAACCCCCAAAACCCCACCCTTGGCTACGCCACTGCTAGTTCTAACCCTAACCCTCGCTGATTGCAGTTTCCACAAACATTTTTCCGCAGTTTCAGCTTACCCTAACCATCGAGTAATCTATGCTCTCCCTAACCCTTGTTGATCGCAGTTTCCGCAAATATTTTTCAGCAGTTTCCGCTAACCCTAACCCTCGAGTTATTTGCGGAAACTCCGATCAGCGACTTCGGCTTTGTGCTATTAAACTGCGATCAGCAACTTCGGCTTTTTTTATTTTTTCTCTCAATCTTTTCAGATCACTGAGGGTACGAACTAGGTTGCACCCACTGCAAACAGGATGAAGATATTGTCAGAATGAGTTATGAAGTTACTGAACTGATAGTGAATAAGCTGAAACCACATGTAGATGGAGAATTCGAGAAAAATTTCGAAATTTTTAGTGGTCCGCCTGTGTTATTTCTCATTTTATGTGGCCCGCAATACTAAAAAGGTTTCCCACCCATGGCCTAGGCTTATCCTACTCAGAACGAAACCAGGTCAAAGGTATCCCACCATTCCTGTATTTCTCGACTCTAGATAAGCAGGGAATTTTTTTTATATCTCCTTTGCAAACTTCAATTTCGAAGTCAGATTACCTCACAAATAAAAGCCTTGAACTTGAACCTGAAATAGCAAAAACCCTTTAGACTCACTTTCCAAAAATGACCAACAAAAAAAGTTTGTGGTTCTTCACAAAACCTACCACTGTTACGAGAGTTGCCACATCTTATTCGAATTTCTAGCAGAGAGAAAACTTTTATTTCGTCTGTTTGATTGGTTGTGGAAATCTTTATCTTGGGACTGAGAAAGCTTCTTTCCTTTGCAAGCTTAATCATGGCACACTTGACAAGATTTTGAAACACAAAGCGCAGGCCCACTCACCGAGATGGACAAAGTCCGTTTACGGTTCTGGAGCTGGTAGATCCACCACCTTTAATTTTTCAATGAACAACACTTTTCAATAAGCTGTCATTCATTACTACATGTGTGCTTTCCTCTGTTCTTGTTTTATTTTTGACTATTTGTTTTTTGGGTTTTGTGGCAGTGATAACCATAGACACATAGCCTACTACATGATTTTCTATCCAGGCACGTTTTAATTTAAATCTTTCAAGATTTTGCCACCTTTTCCCGTTCATTAACGTGCTGGTATGTCTATATCGATTTTTGTAGTTAGTATCTTTTTCGTTCCGGACGCGTTAATGACGAAAATAAAATGGTGATTGATTGAAATACCCATTGTCAGGCATTGTCAGAGTTACCAGTTCCAACTGAATTATTATTTTTAATTACAGTTAGGTAGTGATGTACGCGCATACAAAAAATATTGACGCCGTCAGCGTAAACGCAAACGTTCGAAAACCCATACGCCGTATGCGTCAACGTAACTTGTAAAAAGAAGTTGGCGGCGTCAGCGTCAGCGCATAGGCTACACTAGCGTAAATTCATTTTGTTTGCTAGGTGCCAAACATTACCACGGTATAAACCACTCGAAACAAACAAGTTTTATTTTGAATTTTCACCCTGATTTTCACGAAGAAACACAAGCATCTGAAAGTGTTCATCTGACATTTTGCTGCGTTTTGGTTTCAATATGTCTTTGCCCACTAAAAACATTGTTTCAACTGCAGCGCTGGAAGGTATTGGCGTGTTGTGGCGAAAAAAGACATTAAAAAGTATAGGCTACGTTGACGCTATACGCTAAAAAACTGCAAAAACTTTACCGCGTAGTCTCAAGTGACAACTATCCAAAAAAATGTGGCCGTAAGCGTTAGCGTAAACAAAAAGTCTACGCCGTAAGTCTACCGCGTAGAATTTGCGGCGTATACGTATATCTCTGCAGTTAGGGTTGTAATTGGGGATCAAGGTTGAGATTATGGTCTGACAACCCTTCAAATTGTCTGCCATGCCAAACCCTAAAAATACGGACCCGATAGCTCAGTTGGTTAGCGCGTAAAGCGTGACTTTGTGAACGAAAAAGCTTCAAGATCAAACGACGCTGATCAATCGACTTTCGAGGTGTGCGCTTGAGCAACGCATTCCAAGGACTGCTCTCCATTCAGCGGCACCTAATGGATGGAGTAATTTCCAGCCAACAACCCTTCAACTACCGTATCGAAAACTTCACTCTGTCAATCTCGGTAACCGATCTATCGTCAAAACCCTCTAGCCTACAAGTATGAGAGACTACCAGGATGAAGATTCAAAACCAACCAATCGATAATACCTAATAATTTTTAAGAGTTTCTAGATCCGCAAGCTTTGCTTGCAAAACCTAGGCTACTTTTGCTTTACAGTTGCGAAATAGGCTACTTTTAACAGTTACGGAGTCTTGCATCGTTGAATCCTTTGATTTCTGATTAATTGCAATTGGCTTCAATCAAATACTTACTTTTTTAGTTAAAAAACTGGCACACTGACAATGCCTGACATGGGGTATTTAGAGGTAAGCCTATCTGGTAGCAGTGTTGTACGTTGACGCCGTCAATTTGACGGCGTCATTTGACGGCGTTAACTTTTTGTTGACGCTGAGGCTAGCGCCGTCAGTTTATTTTTTAGTTGACGGAAGTCAGAAAGTGATACCGCCGTCAACTATTTTGCCGATTTTAAGCGTCAAGTGCTATGCGTCATTTTTTGTTTTCATGAAAAATCTCGTTTCACAATCAAAGTTTCACGATGTATTCTGGCCATCGCAACTCATCCGAATTAGCCTACCTGTTTTCGCGTTGGTTGGAATGGCTACCTGGAACTAGGCTACCTAGAATACTGTACAAGCGGAAGAAGTTCGCCAAATGGTGATCACTCATATCGTGAGCAGTATCGAGAACGAGGGATCAGAGAGAGAAAGAGGGAAATCAATGAATGTCATCTCGGAGGTTGAAGATACTTGAAAACAGCGATGTTGGTGCAGTTAATCTCGTTAAAAGATTTATATATTATGCTAAACCCTCACAGCACGCTTGGCACAGTGATAACTTTCCGAGTAAACGTTTTCAAGACTTGTTTTTGAAATACAACACACCAATACCATTCAGCACTGCTGTGAAACGCATTTTTCACTCGGAAAGGACATTATGTGTCCAAACGCAGCAGATTGTCAGACAAACGTTTTGAAATGCTTGTGTTTCTACAAGTAATAACCAAGGATGTACGTATGCGCCGCAAATTCTACGCTGCATACTTGCGGCGTAGACTTTTTGTTTGCGCTAACGCTTGCGGCCACATTTTTTTAAATAGTTTGCGCTTGAGGCTGCGCCGTAAAGTTTTCGCGGTTTTTTAGCGCATAGCGTCAAGGCATACTTTTTAATGTCAAAGTTGTTGTTTGCAATTTTTTTTTTGTCAAACTGCGAAATGTGGACGTCTTGCAATTGCCCATTGTTCTAGTGTTGTGTCACAGTGTCATCTATTGTTCAGTCAGCTGGAGTTTGTTTGTATGTCGCACTATTGCCTTTGAAGCTAGAGTCCCACGTGGAGACTGAAGTCTTGCAGATAAAAAGAAAGAATTAGTTAAAACAACTTAGGCCTACTGAGAAATTAGTAAATTACGGATCAGAACAGGAATGTAATGTAAGTAAGCAAGTAGGTAGGTTGGTAATGTCGCTTCATGTAAAATGTAAACAATGACTTGGCTTCGTAGTGTGAAGTATTTTTAGTCAAGCAGTGTTGAAGGCGTTTGTAAGCAATTGTGAGCACTTTAACTTATATTAGTTAAGTCTTGCATTTTGGGGCAAATAAGAAACTTCTCAGGCAATGAGCAGTGCAGCCTATGTATCTAAACAAACTCAAATATTTGGTCTCCGACCGTGATTGCTTGCATGATGTTGTACTCAGTATGTTATATGTATTACTTTGCCTTTGCCGGTTATTCGTGTTGTAGGCTATGTAGCGTAGTAAGAGTGTGCGCTTGAGCAACGCACGTTAAGGACTGCTCTCCATTCAGCGGCATCTAATGGATGGAATAGTTCCCAGGCAACAAGACTTCAACAATCGGAAACTTCAGTCTGTCAATCTCGGTGACCGGGCCTGCGTCAGTGATTTAAAGCCTCTACAAGTATGCGAAACTGCCAGGATTAAGCTCTGCAAGAAGCTTTCCCAGTCCGAGGATAAAGATTCAATCAATCAATCAATCAATCTTCTGCCCACAATAGCAAGTCTGCTAAATGCGTTTGCTGGAATAAGTGGCCTCGAACACTGTTCTCCGCTTCATAAAAGCCTTGTGCAGGGTATAAAAAACAGGTGAGTAGCTTACTGAGCAATAGTTTTAATCCACAATTCAATTGCATAAACAGAATTACACTGTACTGTAAAAGTAATGTAAGCAAGTTTCGTTTGTGAAAAAGTTACCATTGACTTTACAGGTTTGGACGGTTGTTTACTGATGCGGATTCCATACTCGCCAGCGCCACACATCCGAATTACAGGCTTTCGCGGTGGCTCGATTGGTTGCCTGATGTCAATCCAGTGGAAATTCGAAAATGGCCACTTGCCACATATCAAAGTTGTTAAAAAACTTTGAGGCTGAGAGCCACTGCAACCAGACGAAGGAAGCCAGCGACAACGAACTCCGTGGACTACTCCATGCTCTTTATGAGGACACTGGCGAAGACAGCATAGGCGAGGTTGTAAAAGCGTACTTGGAAGAGAGGCCACACAAAGGACCATTAACCGTAGGCGCTTTTCCAACGAAAGATTTCCAAAATACTTTTTTTCGCTACAACACGCCAACACCTTCCAGTGCTGTGGTGGAAAGAATGTTTTCAATGGGCAAAGACATATTGAAACCAAAACGCAGCAAAATGTCAGATGAACACTTTCAGATGCTTGTGTTTTTTATGGAAATTCAAAATAAAAATTGTTTGTTTCGAGTGGTTTATACCGTGTGAATGTTTGGCACCTAGCAAACAAAATGAGTTTGCGCTAGTGTATGCGCTGACGCTGACGCCGCCAACTTTTTTTACAAGTTGCGTTGACGCATGCGGCGTATAGTTTTTCGAACGTTTGCGTTTGCGCTGACGGCGTCAATATTTTTTGTATGCGCGTACATCACTGTAAATAACTAATAAGCTAAGCAGCTAATTACAATACAGTATCAAAACATAAAACCTGTTCTTTATTTATAGCCATTGTTCGCCTAAACTTGGTGGCAATACTTCCGTTTTGTGAGAACCTGGCTAAAATAGCGCTAGAAACTAGCGCTGACGCTGTCAATTTTTTTAAAAGCTGACGCAGTAGTTTACGCCGTAAAGTTGTTAGGCAATTCGCGCTGATGCTGACGCCGTCAATTTATTTCATTGACGCGTGGCCTACAGCACTGCCTGGTAGCTACATCTGAGATTGATTCCAGGTCGGGTCAAACATTAGACTTTAAAAACGGTATCGATTGTGTTCTTTCTTGCACGCAGTGAGAATAGGTCGGTTAATTATTTCATCCCTTCGTAAACTAGATATAAAATAAACAATTAGCTCTCTTCGTAAAAGACTTAAGCTTTTATAGAGCGACAAAAATTAAAACCATACCGTTATTACGCTCGACTTAAGATCAAGCGGCGATAGTTCGACTCTCAGAGTGTGCGCTTGAGCAACGTACCTATTTCAGGACTGCATTCATTCAGCGGCACCTAGTGAATGAAATAGCTCACAGACATAAAAACTTTTGCCAATCGGTAACCGCTAACCGGCCCTGCGTCAATGGTTCAAAGTGTGCGAATAACCTAGCAAAGGCTTGTCAGATTGAGGATAAACATTTAGAACCAAACCAAGTAAAATTTCCGCTGTGTTATTGTCTGTGAATTAATTATTCCATCTACCATGTGCTTTTAAATCGGAAGCTATGCTTGAAATGAGTTGATCTTGCTTATTTGTTAATTTTCTGTTCTGCAAGCAACGATCAAGCTGCTAAAAGCGAAACTGAATTTATTGCACAGTTTAGTTAGTTCTTATATAGTTTTTGGTTCTTATATTATTTGGTTCTTATATAGTTTGAATATAGTTTTTTTGTCAGTAGGGATATTTTCCGTAGGCTGTGGATAGTTTTATATAGACCGTATGGATTTTTACCTATTACCAGTAGGACCACATGTTTACTACTCTCGCTCAAGTAGGTAGGTTGTGATACATAGGCTAACTTTAGCCTAGGCTAAAGTTAAGAAACAAATCAGAGAAAAGGCACATTTCATTACTACGTATTTTCCAACTACACTGAAGCAGTCAAATTGAATACTGTACCGCACAATATATCTAAACTCTTTCATTGCTGCTTCCTACGTTTATCATCGGTATCGGTAACACCAGTAACGGTGTAGGCCTGCTTTTGGGAGCTTGAAGTAACCACCGCGTATTCTTTGGATATACGGTATATTTGAAAAGTCCAGGTGCAAAACGACGAAACTACCAAAAGCAACTTTTCGAGTAAACTGAAAATTAAGTTTGAGATTGATCGTTTTGTGACTGAACCCTGTTAAAGCATTATTTTGAGAGATATTGATCGTTTTGCCGCAAAAAAAGCTGCTAGGGAACGTTCAAATATTACGTAACGCCTTCGAGGGGGAGGGGGGGGGGGTTTATGCAAAGCGTTACGTTAGCGTCACATCGGGGGGGAGGGGGTTCAAGCAAAACGTTCCGTAACGCTTTCGAGTACGGAATGGTAGTTTTTTGTGCTGAATTCGTAGTGAAAAAGCGTTACATGGGGGAGGGGGGGATTGAAAAAAGCGTTACGTTGGCGTTACATGGGGGGGGGGGGTCAAAAATTCAGAAAAAAAGCGTTACGTAATATTTGAACGTTCCCCTACCGGTACATAGAACTTTTGATGCTTACACAACTGGAGATGGTAAAATTTAAAAATCACAAATAATGAAGTTTGATCGTTATGCACCTGGACTCTTCATTTATTTTCTTAGACGATTGATTTGGGGCCCGAGGATCTCATTAGTGTCGGACCAAGATTATCTTCTCAACGACCTTTGGCAACACTCTTAGCCTACTCCTTCTTGGGTAAGTTCATCTGTATCTTGAAGTGAGCTAAACACTGCTGCGTCGCCAACTCTGAGCTATGTCAGACAACACTTCGAAGCACCTTGTGTGAAACTATTTACTTTTTTTCATAGTATGTCACAACGAGCTATGCAAACGACATGGCACACTCCAGATTGGAATAGTCTACGTTACGACGCATGGAAGAATACAAAGAAATGAAATGGCGCATGGTATTGAAACAATATCAAAGAAAATATTTGCAAGAAATTGTTTGGCTTCTTTGGATAACTTCATCAATTCAATCTTTATCGTTTTTTCTTCTTCCCGAGGGCCCGAGAGCTGGAGAATTAAAAATTAATAGTTTATAACCAACTACTATGAATAAGTAGCTTTTATTATGCCCACCCCGATAGCTCAACTTGATGGAAACACGATTCCGAAAACAAAGAAGCGGCAAATTGGTTTAACAATAGTTAAAATCCCCCCATCAACAATGGTTCAAATCACAGGGCATCAAGTGAGTTAGCAATCTACCCTATCGACTATTTTGGTGTTAAATTTTTTATAGCCTAAGAATTATATTTCGTCTAAATAAAGCCCGATTAGATTGGTTGAATCTTTATCCTCCAACTGATAAAGCTTCTTTGAAAGATTTATAGCTTATAACTAAAATAAACTAATTTAATTTTAGGACTGCTCCAAACAAAATATTTCGGGATTTCAAAATATTTCGTTTTTAGACAAAATT
This sequence comes from Aplidium turbinatum, assembly GCF_918807975.1. Lineage (NCBI taxonomy): Eukaryota > Metazoa > Chordata > Ascidiacea > Aplousobranchia > Polyclinidae > Aplidium > Aplidium turbinatum. Next base: position 57,339,114 of record NC_137472.1, read on the forward strand.
GTTTTGGCTATCGTACTTTCGCTTCGAAATAATTTTTTAGAAAAAAATTTCGTTTCGGATTTGAAATTATTTCGTTATGCATTTGCAAAGCACAAGAATCTGAAAATGCAAACAGCATAAAAAATTCACACTTTCAGCAGCTCATGCACCTTGCTCTTTAAAAGTTTAATATTGCTCGGCATCTCAAAATAAGGGAATGCAAAATATGCCTTTCTGGTGTAATGGTAGGCTACAGATGTTACCGCGGTCCAAAAGTTACCATGATTGCCAAAATATTTTAGCTTAAGCTCCTTAGAAATTTCTGAACTTTGCTCTTTAAGTGCGCTGACACATCAAAGGGTTGAAACTATTCGACAAATTACAATAACTTAAACAAAAAAATTTAGATTTTTAATGAAATAAGAAACTCAAAACAACGAAAGGGTTTTAAGCCTTCTATTAAGTTACTCCTAATTACGTATCTGTTCAGATAAGAATAGCTTAATTGTTGATCTGACCGTCGGCGTATTTTTAATCTGTAGGCCGTTGCAGCAGATGGAGCGTTACAAACGTGATAGCCTATAGTTAGCATTCTTCTTGTAACATTGCTGAACGTAAATTAAATCAACGTTTCGCCGTCAACAGCGAGGCCTAGCGGTTTAGTGTGGTCATTTCGACTTTGCCATTACTATTTTTTCTTTTTTAATAACCAAACAAGTTCAAAGCAAGAATCAACTCTCTGGCTGAGTGCTAGAAGGCTCACAATGATCGTAGTCAGCTAGTTCGTACGGAAAATTGTTATAAATACTGAGAAGTTTGGGTGTTTATCAGGACAATAATCGTTTCTAGCACTAGTTGCAACGTTCATCTGATGAAAATGAAATAGCGAATGACATAGCCTACAAACTAAAATTTGCAAAGTTATATACTGCAGTATTCGATGTGACGATGCGCATTGTCTTGGTGCACAAAACGTCAGTGAAGCAAAAAATTAACCTGTTCATCGTTGCTTTTACTTTCATCAGATGAACGTTGCAACTAGTGCTAGAAATGAAGAAACTTGTTATGTTCAAAGTGTTTACTGGTCAAAACACTCCATCTGCTGCAGCGAGCTACAGATTACAAATATGCTGTCCGTTGACTACAGTGACAAAAAGGGTGCTTTTTTATGGAATTTAATCAAAAATTAATCGGATAAAACCTACATAAAAAAAAACACCCCTGGGACATAAAGCAACCTCATTTAGTATTGGAAGAAAATTGTAAAACGAAACCTTGGAAAAACATGGAACTCGTCAAGAGGTGAATGACTTTAATAAATTGGTAAGTTTGGAACGAAACAGAGAGGAGCATATTGCCTTTTGGGAATGTAACTGATGAAACCATCTTACAATCAACCATAGACAACGGGTCCTGTTGATGTCCAGTTGTCTGCCCCTCTGTTGTTTCTTTACCGTGACTGCATACTCTCCAACGGAAAGGATAAACTCAAGCGGTAAAACGCCCTCCCCCCCCCCCTACTAGCGAGATGAAATAAGCTTCAAATTGACAAACTAGGTCACACCAGGACCAGGGCATGTACTTTTTAGAAACGGCACGAAAGTCAAGATAAATCGATAAACTATAGCCTGGCCTAGTTTGTCTCGGTGAAAGCAGTTGCGTAGAATAAGGTTGATCGTTGTCTGTTTCAAACCATTTCCAATCGTTTGAAATTACATCACTCAATTTGCATAACAAACTTTCGGGCGAATGATCGCTCAAAGGGTCAGCATCACAATTTCCATTGGAGTATAAGGGTCCGTACTCCGTAGTCTAATTATTAAGCCTACCGAAGCTGATTATGATGATTGCTATAATGCAGCAATCTCAGCTAGCAGGTTTTCATTTTTACATCGCTTCAAGGTCTGGCGACATTAAAACGATTGAAAAATGAACAATTGTCACAAGCTTGGATAGATTACTCACAAACAAACGTTGCTCGTTTATATTCTTACAACGCCGAACAAAAACATGAAGTGTGTGGGAAAGTCGTAAAATCATTGAACTATTCAAAAACAAAAATAGTGAAATAACATTGCTACGTCCGATCATATTCCAGACAACAAATCAGTCGTTTTTTACATTGATTCAACTTCTGCAAACGATGATTCTAGGATGTAAAAAATGACCGATTTCCTGTCTGGGAAGGTTCAGTGCAGAGAATGACAAGAAATTAATGGATAAACGTTTGGGTTTAACACTCACGTTAGTTTATTATGTTGCTTTGAATAACGCTAATTCAATCTTATTAATTTGTCTGTGATATTGCAAAATTACTTCCTTCCCAAAGCTATGTTGACCAGAAATTGTTTTTAGACAAATTTCGCATATGCAAAATTGTCCACCCCGACAGCTCAGTTAGTGAGCACGTGACTTCTGGAAGAAGCTTCAAGATCAAGTGGCGCTGGTTCGACTCTCGGGGTGTGCGCTTGAGCTACGCACGTTAAGGACTGCTACCCATTCAACGGCATCTAATGGATGAAATATTTCCTCGGCAGCAAGACTCCACCAATCAGAAACTTCACTCTGTCAATCTCGGTGATCGGCCCTGCGTTAGTGATTCAAGCCTCTACAAGTAGCCTATTCGAAATTGCAGGATTAAGCTCTCAAAAAAGCTTTCCCAATCCGAGGATAAAGATTCAATCAATCAATTGCAGTGGGGTGAGAATTTATTCGTTTTAGCCTACATTGATTCGAAGCCTGCAGACGTTGAATCAATGTGAAAAGACTGGATTTTGTTAGCAAGAACATCGAAGATCTATTTCAAGGCAATACTCCAAAGCTTAACTTGATCCAGTTGTCTATAGACGTTGAAACAATGCAAAAAGGACCAGGCCAGGTTTGTTAACTGAAAACCGTCCACTGAAACAATCTGCCCTTTTAGCGATATATCAAAAGAACTAAAGTGAAGCATCACTGACAAATATCGTCAGCAGATGTTCAAAGTAAAAGGACGGCTTTTGTAAGCTGGGAACATCCAAAATACCGTACTTTATAAAAAGCGTATAGTGATGGTTTGCTGAAACATCTTGGATACATTTTGTGAAGTGATTAGCAAAGATGGCCCATGCATTGCAGCAGCGGATTAAAAATGTAATAACCAAGAAATAACAAAATTTCTCCTGACAGAAAAATCCATAATTTTTACATTTTACACGTCCGCAGACGTTGAATCAATGTAAAAATGATAGATTATGCTGGCTGGCAACATAGGTGCGCTGCTGGACTACTTAAGCTTTTGCCTCCTTAAGATCACTTTAAATGAGTCCGCTTATTCAGCACTATGGAATGGTGAAATGAAACAAAAAATGGTGATCCCCACAAAGACCAGCAAGAGTGGTTCTTTAACAACCACCTACGGCCAAGACAAGAGCCACGTCAGCATTTATAACTTTTAAACTTTCTTAGCTTTAAGATGGTTAGTCGTCTGTTTCCATGATATTACTCACGCCTATGCGCATTCACACACGATCACTTGTGATTCACCACCGCACGAGAGTGTCAAAAGCTCTCAACAGAATTTACTAAGTTCGAAAGTGAAACAAATCACTGCGGTACACGTGGGATGGCAATTCAGGTCGCTGCCCATCCAACAAATCAGTCACTATTTACAATGTAAAAAATGACTTGATTTGCTGACTGGGTGATGGGGTAAATTCTTTTTTCAATTACAACTCACAACCTTCACATACCAAAATCAGTTCATTTTACATTAACGTTTGCAGACGATGACGACGTTGGTTTAACGTAAAAAGAACCAATTTTACAAGCTGGGTTGCTGTGACTGTAAGAATGCAGTTACCTAGTGTCAGGGTGAAATGACCAAGCCCCATCTGAGGCATCCTAAGCGTCTTGGAGATAAATTTCTCTTCAATAAAACGGGCCTGACTCAAGCACTGTTGCATTGGTTGAGTTCAAAGCACAATTTGACCGCGTTTGAATCGTTATGAGGTTAGTCGCATTCGCTGCAGTGACCAAAGTTACTCGACCGTGACGGAGGAAGAGGCGGACCTTCAGAAGAGCGTTTTGGTCTTTTTCTTCTTGTCCATCGTTCTGTTGCCATGGAAGCGCCGCAAGTGACCAATCAGGAGCGTCAAAGGAAGCCATGCGTGTGCAGCGATGCAGAAAGTTGAAAAAAAGAAATGAAACACCATGAGTGGTAGCGAATTATTTGATGATTAATAGAAGCTCACCCAATTGACAACTTTATGTTGATTAAACGTCTTGTGACGCAGGATTCGAAGAAACTAATAAAATTAAGAAAGTCATTCTGATCAATTACCGTGGAGTCGAAAATCAAACTCCAGTAATTTGTTGATGAACACGCGTGCAACAATATTGCCATGAAAAACATTCTTATCAATTTGACTTGCTTCATGGGCTTGTTGCGGAAAGGAAGCATTTCAACAAAAAGTTAAAGACAAAGAATATTATCCGACAACATTTTTGCTATTTTTGATGAAAATTTTTTTTTTATCTATTATCCGAAACCCAATTTTTTTTAGCTTGACATAACTTCCTTGCAACAAACCCATAAAAGCCACCTGTTAATCACGATACAACTGGGCATTAAAACTAATGGTAAATATATTTATCAAAATGCAAAATACCAGTTAAATGATGGTAACAACATAAGTCAAACGTAACACAAAGCAAGGGAAAAATTTCAAAGCACAAACCATGCAGTTTAGAGCTCAGGTCCAAGAATTTAACCACTGTTGACCGTTCTAAAGCTTTAAACAAAACCAGCCTTATTGCATTATTTTAAGGTTATCAGACGTTGAAACGCAGTAAAAGTAATACTTTATGGCGGGTTAAAATGTTTTTTGAACAGGGACTTGGTATTTGAATAAGAATTTATAACAAATATGTCATAATTCGACCATCGAACTACCCATAGCATAACATACGTCAGACTGATGGGCAAAAGTGGTCATGTCTTGCGCAGGATTGAATACTTTGGGACAAGAAATATTCTAATAATTTACTAAATATCAGAGCGCCATTAATTATTTATTAGCCATTGTATGGACATCATTAGATGACTTGCTATGTGTACTTCCCCCACTTGCAGAGGAAAAAGATAACTTGGAGAAATGAAACTCCACAAGGCAATATTAGATACTTTTCACAAAAATGATAGACCTCAAAATTAAACTAAGGGCCAACACAAAACAAGCCCGACGGTCGAATGAGGCTCACCCCTGGTCAAAATCAACACAAGGGTTTAGTTCTAAAAAACGAAAGAATGTCTCAAACCCAGGAAAGCCCCCCAGCATGCTCGTTATCCACAACCGGCATGCTTACCGTTTAAACCATACGGTGATCAGAAGGAGAAAATCAACAAATTCGTGCCTTTGAAAGCAGGGTACGTGATCGTAATGGCCTGCATTTACGGGCAATTTTTAACAAGCAGGAAGTCGGTAATTTGGATTGATTTTGTAGAAGCAGAAAAAACAGGTTGAGGTAAAAATTAATAAATTTTAGACATCAAGATAGCGCATGGAAAATGTCGACTCCGTTCAATGCTCCCGAGTGCATTTGAAATTGAAAGCGTGATTCTGAATGGTGAGACTGTGTGCATCGTGCGTGGAAGAATGAATGAACACCGACCAAGACACTCAATTTGGTTGGAGATGAGCAAGAACATAGAATTCTTTACTTTCAACCACAAGGTACCAGCAACAAAAACGCGACAGTAAAGGAAAAAAAACTTTGTCAAACTGACTCATTTCCCAGCTTAGAGCAGCAAAACAACAATGCCCTTCTTACACGATATTATTGCTCAAGTGATGTAACTATATATGACGTTTTCTTGAGTGTGAATAAAGCTAGGCAACACAAAATGTTGCACCTTCAGAACTTAAAAAAGCAGTCGGTAACAAAAGTTTTGTAATAAAAACAGAGAGAGACTGTTCACCAGGCATTTTATAATAAAAGTAATTTGCGTTCTTCTGGTGACTATTTACTAGGTTACCTCCTGATGTTAAAGATGATAACTAGCTTTTGTATTTCCGACGTTTCGTCAGTCAGCACGACTGACTTTATCAAGGTGGCTAAAACAGGTTAACACAACCTGTTCAGCAACGATGGCACAACACAAAAACGTACTGATAAAATGAATAAAGTAAGCAGCAAGAATCAGAATTAAAACACGCAACAAGACACCTAGAGGTTAACCTCTAGGTGTCTTGTTGCGTGTTTTAATTCTGATTCTTGCTGCTTACTTTATTCATTTTATCAGTACGTTTTTGTGTTGTGCCATCGTTGCTGAACAGGTTGTGTTAACCTGTTTTAGCCACCTTGATAAAGTCAGTCGTGCTGACTGACGAAACGTCGGAAATACAAAAGCTAGTTATCATCTTTAACATCAGGAGGTAACCTAGTAAATAGTCACCAGAAGAACGCAAATTACTTTTATTTTAAAAGTTTTGTAACTTACTTGTCAGGTTTCTTCTCTTCTAAATGACGCTGCTGCACCGCTTCAAACTCTTGCCTCTCCTTGTCAAACAGGCTTTGCTTCTCCTCCAAAGCCGTGTATTCCGATTGTAGTTTCTTCTTCATTGCTTCATGACGCCGAGAGAGCTGTCAAGATGGCAAGATCATGATGATGATACTGAACTTTTAGCATAAAATAAAAAAGAAAGAAACTTAAAAATTGAAGACGCCAACGGTAAAGAGACGTGGAGGAGTCACTGCAGACAACTGGTCGATCCTGATGTTTCTGGATGAAGACCAGGCTTCTTTGAAGAAACATGGAGATAGAGAATAACGGTAATCGTGTTTCTATTTTGCGCCTAATGCGGCAACATACACTCCAGTATACTGCAATCACAGAAGCAACACAACAGGAAGCAGGGAAGTGACACAAAATGTCATCGAGTTAGCTGATCCCATTATTTTAGCATGCCATCAAGTGTCTTCCCGATACACATCCACCTGCTTTGGAGCGGTGTCGAACCGACGTCCTTTTCGACCGTCGAGCCGCGCACTTTCACCACTGGACCACGCAGCCAACAACAATACTAATGTTTTATTTCAATATTTTAATACTGCTAATAATAATACAACAAAAATGTAACTATGATAGTCCTAATAAAAACAGTGATATTTATTGGAAATTGCATCGAAGAAATATTTCAAATAGAATTTTTCTCACGTCCGCCTCTGAGTCTTGCAACTTTTGTTTCTTCTCCTGGACTTTCATCCGGAAGACCTCCTCCATCTCTAATTCCATTTTTTTCATCTTCTGCATATGCTGGGTCTTCTCTTCTTCCATCTGAGCGAGAGGACTTCTGCAATGTAAAATCCAAACATCAACAAACAGTTGTCGACAGAAAAGTGACACATGTTAGCTTGAAATCGGGCGTCTTATGTTCGAAACCGAGCTGAGTTGTTTATATATTTTTTGTTTTAATCGTTCATATCAAGCAGTAACTGCAGTGTTTATCCTACGAAAAAGTAAAGAACACACAACGACTTAACATTATAAATATCACACGCAAAAATTCAAAAATACAATATGCACTAGCAAAAAAAGAAGATAAGGCAATATGCATTCAGAATAGGGATATACTGTAATGTGCAGCTAAACAAACTTACTTAGTTTGTGTCTTTGATCTTCCGTCCGTTACCGTGGTAACCCCACTCAACTTCTTACTCCTGTAATTCTCATAATGGACGTTGTTGGTGACATCCTTCAGATCCTGCATGTGGGTCCTGAAAGAAGAGGTGATGTTGCAAGGAAAGTGTGGAATTTGGAGGAAGTTGTTACTTATACTGTTAATCTTAATAATATAGTGTCGAGAGAGAGTTCGCTTTTTGGTACCAGACAGGCAAGGCGCAACAACACAACAGGGTTGAGTAACATAAAAGTAAATGTGAAGAAAGGCACCCCAGGCACCTGCTGGTTTTGTTGGCTCTTTCTTTCCACAAAGATAAGAGTTAAACTGACTGGTAAAGCGGCGGTCGATTACTCAAGTGGCAAGAATACGGTGCGATACTGATGAGCCCAGCCTCATGGGCGAAACACGTGTCTATCGCTGTCTATTCGATGCTACAATCGGCTGCCAAAATAACTTAAACATAAAAGTAAATTTTACACATTTACAAATAGTTTTAGCAGTCGAACCCTCACCAGAAATCTGAAAATGTCTGCAAAAAATGCAATAAATTTCAATTCTTTGAACGTTAATGTTGCAATTTATAAAGCGTTTCGACGTTGAAACGATGTTAAAATGTCAACGTCTGTTTGTTGGAATGATACAAACACTGGTTGTTTGCTAAGGGGTGAGGTGAGATCGACAAACGTCAGAATATAAGCCAGTGGTTCCCAAAGTGGGCGCCAGCGCCCCCCTGGGGGCGTTTGCGACTATAAAGGGGGCGCTAGCTATAAAGTGGGCGATTGGGGGGCGCTGAGAGTAAATCGGGGCAGTTACAAGAAGAGGATTGCAAAGCGTTTTTTTTTAATGCAATTATGTTGGCAACGTCGCTTCGCAGTGCCTTACAAATTTGTTGAGGTCGTAACGCATGACTTACTTTAAAGCACTGCGATTACGCAAATCCAATTTTTTGAGCGCTTACTGCTCCACACCGAAGTACGATGGCTTTCTAAGGGAAATTTCCTTGCACGATTTTATTCGCTGTTTGGAACTGTCGTGGAATTTCTACAGAGTTGCGACCCTGGCCTTGCTAATGACCTCCTGGTTGTGAGAAATGATATCACCTACTTGTCTATTTTCCTAGTTTAATGAATTGAATTTATCCCTTCATGGTAACGAAGTAAATCTAATCAAGGTGAAATCGGCACTGTCTGGGTTAAGTAATAAGCTCGTGTTGTATCAGCAAAATTTAGCTAGACGAGAAGTTTTCCAATTCTCAAGCTTGCATCAACTTGATAGCAGTGACAGAGGCATATTTGATGTTGATGTAGAGACGTACAGCAATCATCTTCAAGAAGTACACAAAGGCATGGGAATTCAATTCCAGGATATATTCCAGTTACAAACCCTGACTGGATAATCGACCCATTCTGTGATATTTCCGAACATGAAATTCTTGAGATGGAACTGATAACATTGCAAAGCAATTTTGCACTCAAACCGAAGTTCAATATCTCGCATCAGTCGTTCTAGCTACAGAACCAAATCAAAAAGAAATACCCTCAGGTGGAATCGGGTCAAAGTTTTTATTATAGCCTTTTTCAGCTCATACTTGGTGGAGCGCTTTCAGTGCCGTGACAACGCTTCTGAATAACAAAAGAAACCGTCTTGACATAGTTAGACGGGAAGACTTAAGATTGTTCCTATCCAAACTGGAACGATATCAAGAGGCTGATGACATTGCACCAACCTCATCTGTCTCATTAGAGTTGGACTTTAAGTTGTGGAAAACAACTTTGGTTTTACTTTTTTTGTCGAGGGGGCGTTTGATACTCTGCTCGTTGTCCAGGGGGGCGCTTATACAAAAAAGTTTGGGAAACACTGATATAAGCGAACCTATTTTCTTACCTTATCAACATGTTTCTGAGAACCGTGAAGTCGCAGTGGTCGATGTTTTCCACTAAAAAAAGCAACAGTAAAAGTCACTATACGTGCCGAGAAAAATAATTCATGATGTGAAATGATCGAACAGCGCAGAAGAACAAGATCTTACAAAGCATGTTCCACAGTTCGAATGCACATATAGTTACCTTCAGCCACACCCCACGGATACTGGCGGCCTCTCACTTTTCTTCCATTCACTTCAAGCACTGCGTTACTGCCAACAACTGCGAACGGGACTCGGCTCTACACAAACGGTAGTTAGTTAGGATTTTACACCGTTTCTACCACTTACAAAATTGCTTTTTGTATGTTGTGATTATTCACAAAACGTGGTCTGTACTCCTTTTTTATGAAAAGCAATACATTTTTAAGTGGAACGAAAAATATTAGCTCGTTCAAATAAAAAAAAATGCAAAAATAGAGTTCACTTCAAAAATAGCCTTCGGTTCAACTGTTGTTGCTATATTTCGACGTTAAGCAACGCAACGTTAATAAACAATAAATTAATCAAAAAAATCATTGAATTTCCGTAATAGTTTAAAAAATATAACATCGCCAATCGCCATATTTAACACTAATGTAAGCATGGATGAGACCTAGCAACACGAAATTCAACTTCGATGAGTCTTAACGCGGGCCTCACCTTTAATTTTCTGTTCAATCTGTTTTCCTCTTCATCTTCACAGTCAGGAAACTCGTACAACTGGATGCTGTGCTCTCGAATGTCTTTCATGATCTGTCAGCATCCAGATATTGAAAGGTAGGAAACAAGCGTGTGCAGAAAATATTGACAGACGTTGAATCAATGTTAAAATAAACTGATTTTATAGTTTAAAAATCTTGTCAAATAAATTTCTTCCAACGCATTTCACACCATTTATCGATCTGGATAATAGCAACTCGACAATCTCGCTGAAGCGATGATATTCAACGAAGCCAAGTAGGTCGGATCAAAAAGAATAACAAAATGTAAAAATAGAAGCAGTTGAAACTAAGAGATACTTTCTCGCAAGCAAAGCACTCCAATAGCACGACATGTCCAGTGGCAGTTATAGAAGACGTTAAACAGCACATTTAACATGGGTTGGCTGTAGTTTCCAGCGTCATACAAGTGCTCCCACTATTCAGTTATGCAACCGTTTAATTACCATCTAACTACGTTATATCAACGTTAACGTTGCATCAATCCTCAACCAATTGATGTCACCTGCTTTTTGAACCGGAGGCACTCGTCAGAGGTCATCGTGTCGGCCTTGGCGATCAGAGGAATGATGTTGACCTTATCATGGAGGTTCTTCATGAACTCGATATCTAGAGGCTTTAGGCTGTGCACAATCACACGTATCAGAATCACATCATGCATCAATCATCATTCATCATGTATCTCATCATGCATCACATGTATCACCACATGTCAGGAGTTGACTTAGTTGTAAACATATTTAATATTTATCCTCTGACCGAAAAAGCCTCTTCAGATGCTACACCTCGGCAGTTTCGCAAACTTATTGTAATTGCAATGATATCAAAAGTGACCATGTAGTCAGGTAGAGCTGACGCCAGGAAGATCGCCCCTTCTCAACAGTAAAACCAACTGATAGATGAATGCACAAAATCCAATGGCCAAAAGTAAACTTACATTCTCTATTTTCAATTTATAAATCGCTGCACTGGGCATAACGGAACACAATGGAGCAAAATAAACTTTTAAGTAACAAAGCAGCTCGTCGTATGGCTGCAGCGTTCCTGTAACTGCTCATTGGTTTAATTACAGAGTGCAGCTGGAGTAAAGTGAAACTCAACAACAACAACACGCCCAACGTTGGTTATTTGGGCATAGTTGCTAGTGTCGTGGTAATTCATCTGTGTCACTGTGTGTAGCCTTAGGCATTAGCTTCTCAGTGAACAAAAATTGCTCTTTTTATATCATCTGACGATGGTGAAACGACGTAGAGTAACTTTTACAAGCTTAGTTTCAGTTTGCAAAGTTGTAGTTCACAAAACAGCATAATCAGATTTCACAGTGAGGAATGCTTTATAGAATTATTTTGAATTTTCGAGATTAACGCAACCCAACTGATTCCATTAAACGGACTTAGTCTAAAAAGAAAAGTCACGGCCTTTTATTAATTCAACATAACGTCAATGTTATTTTGGGATTATGATGTTTGAACTTTGATCATAAAGCAAGAGGGTTGGTGTTAACATCTCAAACAATGTGATGTTTGAGAGTTTAACTAATCCGATGTTGATTTATCGCATCTGATTGATTGAATCTTTATCTTCGGACTGGGAAAGCTTCTTTGAGAGCTCAACCCTAGCAGCTCCGCATACTTGTAAAGGCTTTGAATCACTGACGCAGGCCCGGTCACCGAGATTGACAGAGTGAAGTTTCCGATTGTGGAAGTGTTGTTGCCGGGGAATTATTCCATCCATTAGATGCCGCTGAATGGAGAGCAGTCCTTAACGTGCGTTGCTCAAGCGCACACCACGAGAGACGAACCAGTGTCGCCTGATCTTGAAGCTTCTTCGTTCGTAAAGTGACGCGCAAACCAACTGAGCAGTCTGAGCCATCTGGAATACTTAATCCAGAAATGCTTTGATCATGCTACCTTTCATAATCCAGAATAAGGCTATTCAAAACAAATTCTTTGAAAAACTACTTCAACATTTTTAAATGTTGTTTTTCCTTCAGATTAAATTAAGGCTCTCAGTGAAAAACTTCGTTTAGTTTCGTTACAAAATCTAAGCCGTTTCGTTTCAATGTACGATATGTTGGAAACGAAATCAAAAACACACCAACATCTTAGAAAGCGCCATGAAGTTCAAAGTAGATAGACTTACCCAGGCAGCAAATCAACCGTTTTTTACATTGGTGCAACGTCTGCAGACATTCAATCAATGTAAAAAAATGATTGATTTGCTGTCTGGATTGCGTCATGTTCTTTGAAGGCTGCCCGGTCAGCGAAATTTTTTTCCCACGAACTTTTCGTCTCATTTGAATACTTCTGTAAGTGTAGCCATTATGGTTACCGCGAGGCGCGCGTAACTGTTTTTACCGATTTTTGCCCTCACAGCAGCCGATTTTCGCCCTCCAAGTCCAAATCTAAACATTAAATTTAAAAAAAAAAACGCAGCTTGGAGACACACATAGTCTAGTAAAATTTAAAAAAGTTGAGAAAAGAAATTGATTCTGGTCACTAGTCTAAAAGTAAGATTTTCCGAATTGATTAAGAATTAACCCTAACCCTAAAAATTAACCCTAACCTTCCTTTGTTGAAAATCTTTTGTGCACCGCAAAAATTAATGTAAAGAAAAAAAATGACTTCGATGGGCGTCGAACCGATGTCCTCACGAACATAAGGCAAAAGACGAAACCACTGAACCAAACACGCCAACGAAAAACTTTTGCATTCACAATGTATAAATACAAACTCTATGCGAAGTAACAAAAGTTTGTGGGAAAAAATTTTGCGACCGGTCATCCAAGTTTACGAGCGATCAAAACAAAAAACGTGGTAACAAATTTTCGATGCGAAACGTCGTTTTGACGCTGAGTTTGTTTGGTTTGCCCTCTTTTGGGTACATGTCGAATGGCTTTTCAAATTTTAAGTTTTGTTTCAACCAACAAAAAACTTGGTTCAAGCATCCGTAATCCAGAACAACCTCACCAACAACAACCCATCACTTAACGCATGGTCAGTCAACCATCCATTGCTCACCGAAAATGCGATAAATGCAACCTTCAATCATAAAAAAGGTGTCCGACGTTTTCTTCGTAAACAGTTCTTCGTAAAACAATTCTTCGTAAAGCATTTATTCGTGCATGCAATGGAGATTTGATGTATACGAAGAAATGCTTTACGAAAAATTCTTTTACGGATTTCATTTCACCAACAACTGTTTACGAACAATTGTTTTACGAAGAATTGCTTACGAAGAATTGCTTTACGAAGAATTGTGTACGAAGAATTCGCCTATAACCCATAAAAAATAACACTTCCAAACTTCAAATGCAAAAGTTGTTGTGGTTTGTTATATCATAAACTACTAAGAATAATTGAACAAAATAAAAAGATTACCCGTGTCCTGTGGGGGCAATGAAGTAGAGACAGCAATGCACTCTGTTGTCTGCAATCTTTGTTCGGGTGATTCTGGACTCGGCGTTCAAGTAATCTTCAAATTTACTTTCGATATGGCTGATAACTGGCTGCCAGCTGCGGATGTTCGATACAAACAGGGTTAAAAATTAAAATCAGTTGACTGATGCACGTTTTCAAAGCAGCACGCATTGGTTTGAGAAGCTGGTTAATTCTCAATCAACTTTTACAAAGCTGACAACGCATCGCTACTTCTACACAGTCCCACAGCACCTGTGTGATAAATAAAGCTACCAAAGCAGGTCTGGTTCATAAACATAGCAATGCTCAATATGGGTCTATGTGTTTGAAAAATTTATAAAATTGCTAGAAAAAAGCAGGGCGTAGTTTTGAATTCAATCACTTCTGCATGAATTAGTCGAAAAATAGGAAATAAAATTTGAAAGGAAATGCTTGATTGGCAATGTAAATGTAATACAGTGAAAGAGAACAGGTTCACCTTTCGATAACGTTGTTATAAATTATAATGTTAACTGCGGTTGTCTGTCAACATTTCATTTCTTCTTGAATTTGAAAAAAACAAACTTAAAACTAAGAATTACCATGTATTTTATTGCTTTGACTGGTCCTGTTGGGTTGTTGGGGTCATTAAGAATTACAACTTCACTCATTTAGACTATAAATAACAGCCCATCTGACATACATTGGCCCTGTTACATCAGCTCAATGTCTGGCAACGTTGGGACGAGGTAAACCTACAATTTTTGTTGAAAAAACAACTCGTCGTAAAATTTGTTACAAGAGTTGATATGTTCAAACTTTTTCAACCATACAGCTATAAAAAGCAAACGACCAAGAACTATAAGTTCATTGAAGATTTTAAAGAAAAGAAAGACTTGATCTGGCGCCACAGAAGCAGCAAAAAACAAACCCGTGAATATGCAGCATATTCTCAGGTTAAACTCAGTGGCATGTGCAATTGTGCATGAATGCGTAAGTCACCGCCCTCAAAATTCCAAGCAATTATCCGAACGTATCACATACCAAACCTGTGCGTCATAATGCTGTCACGCTATGTGAGCAACAAGCAAGATCTCAAACCCGAGCTGGTGTTCTGTAGCTGATGCTGGGAAGAAAATATGCCTCGCATATTGCAGTTTTCAACTCAAAACAAAATTCTGTTACAAATAGTCAAAAAAGAATTGAAACATATTGAAGACATGGCCAAAATTCATTATAAGGTCACTGATGGAAGGAAAAATCAATAAAAAAAAATAAACAAAAGAGGACCAAGAATGATTTGAACATTGAACAACAAACATGACAAAATCGACAAATTTAAATTATGAATGTGTTGTACAAAAAGCTCATGGTCGTAAACGATAGCGCATTGCCTTCCAACCTTCAACCAATAATAATATGAAAGCGAACGTACTAGAGATGAAGCAGACGCTAGTAACAGTCTTTTTATGTTGAATCAACGTCTACAGACAAATGTAGAGATAACGAGATAGCCACACCCCTCTAGCATCAGCAGATAGACTGAAATTTGCGGCGCAAAATGATTTTGATGAATGGTTTTTAAACCAGCAAACCAGTCTTTTCCTTACATTGGTTCAATGTCTGCAAATGTTAAATCAATGTAAAAAAGACTGATTTGCTGTTTGGGGCGTGGTGTCGAAAGGCATTTTTACTGTTGGTAAACAATGAACCTAAGAAAACAAAACTATCAATATGACAAGCTTGCTAATTGCCGGTGTATTTTTCTTTCTGTCCTTTTAGCAGAAAGCCGCAAAACCTTGCAATAAAAAGTTTCAAGGTCCAATCAAGCATCCAGCCCTTTTCTGTGGTACTTAAATGTCTGCAAGCTTTGAATAAATGCAAAAAGGTACTGTCCAGACAGAAAAACCCGTCATTTTTACATTGATTCAACGTCTGCAGTTGAATCAATGTAAAAATGGCGGATTATGCTGTTTGGGGATTTGCTACAAAGAGTGAGGATTTTTCTGAGCAGCTTTCCATTAACACATGCGTGGTAACGTGATTGTCCATTACTGCGACAAAAACAAGCCAAAAATCATAATCTGAAAATCTGCCATTACATTAAAATGACGTCATCAGATCAATATGGTATTACTATTGACCGACTTTCTAAAAAGCTGTCTGCAGACGTTAAAAAAACTAATTTGCTGGTTGGAAAAAACAACAGACAGAACCTTCGCAATCTAAGTGTCAAAAAAATGAACAGCAATAGCCATGATAGCAATCACAAAACCTTTACTGATGACTGTGATGAGTAATGACCAGCATATTTCAGTTACGTTTGAGTCAGATCTTCTTCTAGAAGCCATGTTTGGGTCATAGCAATTGCCATGGTTGACGGTGGTAACCAATTGTTGATTAGTTTGTGATTCGATGTTGCGAGTGTCGTTTAAAGATTGTATGATGCATACTTTGGTACTGAAAGTATGTTGCAGGCTACTAATACAACGTCATAGTTTAGATCAAAATGAAGGATCTTCGGGTAGCTAATGGTTCTCAATAACATCGATGAAACGCCACAGGTTTTCATAACATGGTAGTAAAAAAAGTACCTGATTCCAATTTCAACCTTGTAAGGGACAGGCTACAGTGACGTCATGAATAACGTTTTTAATGAGATTTTACTTAGAACGGTAAATCGCATGCACGAGAAACAGTAAAATTAAACAAACCAAATTCATAATATCTCATAAGCCTTTTCAAGAAATTATGACTTCACAGAACTTTTGCAAGCATGCGCATCAGAACCAGATCGTGTGTTGGTAAATATTCGGTAACTAATTAGTAATTAGTAAAACGCGTCTAAATGTTAAACCTAAATTATACTATTTCAAATAGACGTAGCGGATATTGATGACGTCACAAAAACGTTCTAGCACAGCAGATGGATGAGCGTTGTCGTGAAGATTTCAATTCTACCTGGAACCGCGTTTTTTTTGTTAAAAAAGCCAAATTTCACATAATTGCCCACAACGGTAAAAAACGTTTGATGCCCATTCGTTTACAGAAAGAGGTGGAAATATGGAAAAATAATTATATCTTCATTGCTAAAAGAGTTTTTAGAATACAATTCAACGTTGCCGCGTTACAAAATCAATGTAAATAAAGATTTTGTTCGATTGGATTAGAAAACCATAACACAGGCTAAGCTTCAAAGTTAAGAAAACACTGAGCCACTCATCTTAAAACAACAAGCCAAGCAGACGGGGTCTCAAGAGAATTACCATTAGCAATCGATTGAAGCACACAATCAATATGATACTCAGCAGTGGCAACAAAAGAACTGAACCTGATTGAAACACTAACTAGAAGCAGCGAGTATTGTTCTCAAAAACAAAAGGAAAACCTATGGAACAAAAATGAAAATTCAAAGTAGCTTACCTTTTCAAGAAAAATTTAAAAAACAAAGAAAATTTTTTACTTTTATTTTAAGACTTTTTCAACAAAAACTTAATGAAAACTATTAAAGAAAAACAAGACTATACTAACAATAAAATAACCTGATGAAATATAAAAGGGAGCAAATGTACCCAAGATTGTTACGGGTTTATAATAAGTACAAACCGCAGCAAAGTAATTTTCAAAGTGTTTGAAATGGTTTTCTGTGCAGCAGTATTATACATTCTCTAGCATTTTTTTAATTAAACAATGCAAATCAGCTTTTTTAAAGTTAAGGAAAAGGTTAGATGTGTAGCCGAAAACGTTTATAAATTGTGTTTATCCTTATATCATGCTAGAAGCCGTGTTGTTGCTTGGTTTCATTCCTTATTGTTCAAAATTTAGAAACACATCTTTGCCAGATTACATATTGGTATGCTGTGGAGAATTGCACAAAACTACATTGTCTGCTACAAACCTCCTGCTAAAATGACCTGTTGCTAAAAGAGCAACCAAGGAAAGCATCTCAAATGAAATCTCATTGCAAGGAGACGTCAATTCAATGTTTACTTTATGTTACAAAACAAAGAAAAGTACAAACACTGGCATAATCGCAGCGCTCGCTTAGCGAAGGGCAGTGTTCCAGTAGGCACGCCAAATTTTTGCGCAGAGTTTCAACAGAAATATATCCGTAGCTTTCCCAACTTCCTATACATCAGCAAGTCAATGCATGGTAGTGGTCCGTAAATTTTTGTAACACTCTGATGGAGGGATTGCACTATAATTAATTAATTAAACGTGAAGGCAGACATTCAAGCCAAAAACGTTCTTTGAATCCAGTTTAAAAGGTTTACAGTGCAAAAAATGTATCTTAAACCAATACTGCATTGTCTTGTTGTTTCATTTAGACAAGATATTCATAGTCGATATCTTGGCTCTTGATATGTCAAACTTGCGTCATGTATCAAATTATAAAAATAGTACTTTTTCCAACAGCGAAAAGTAAACTTAGCGGCACCAATGCACGACAGAGCGAGCCTGAATATTTATGAAATTTAAGAACCACGATTCTATGAACTGTCAAAATCGTTTACTCTATTTAGTCTACATTTTAATTCGTAAATCTTACGTATATTATTTATAATTAGAAGACAGTCTGTCCGCACATGGAGCGGGATTTCCCTAGCCAGCCTGAATAAGAGATGATTGCAGTAGCAAGTACTCACCAGCTGCTGTTATCGACCGCATCTCCGAACCCAGGGGTGTCGTCCACTGTAAGACGGAGGGAGACACCATTTTCTTTAACCAAAACTTTGGTCGTTTCAACCTTGAATGCAAGTACTGTATATATCAATCAATGGATGCTTCAATTATGGTTGTGTTATACTATTTCAAACGTACAAACTTTGACGAGATTTACCGATGAGCTTAGAAGTTCCACTACGAAAGAAAATCATAACTAGGGTAAATTTTCTGAAGGAATATGAATAAAACCTATAGAATAAACGCTTAGATTATGATCTAACAATAGCTGGAAAAGTAGGTTATTGATATATACGAAATTTGAAGACATTTAACTATGATAAAAAGTTGGAAAAAAATGAAAAAAACGTAAAGCTGACAAACCCGGGCTCATATTACCCCAACCAGAAAAAACAAATCCTCCTTTACATTGATTCAATGTATTCTTAGAAATAAGATTAAGCTAGGCAGCAAAAACCATATACAGATGTTGCATCAATGTAAAAAAATGACTTTTGTTCTCTGGGAGTCATGGCTTCTCAGATATATAACCAGTTCAAAAACGACAAGCCATTCCATGTTGGTTCTCCAAACTGTATTATATTATACAGTTGCATTCGCAAGACAAAAAGCAAAGCTTTACTGTTGTGTGGTGTTGGTGTGATGAGACCCCAAAGAGAGCCATGGTTTCTTTTCGTGGTTTTTCCGATTAAAGTTATTGTAAATTGATAAATCCATGATCACTGTCCAATCGTAATCTATGTGGTTGGTTATCAAATTATTTTCAACTAACTTTTATTGTCTTTTTGATCCTCTTTGACGGACCGGGGTATTCTTTGGAATATAGATCAGATAAAAACAATGAATTGATGAGGGTTGACTTGCCCAGACCGGATTCACCTGGAAGAAAGTTTTGAGGATACTGAATAGTGAACAACTGAACAGTGACCATGTGTTTAGTACAGTTGATTTATCAGCAAGCATTAATAAAAAGAATAACATCTTGATATATCAATGGATAAAAAATCGAAACTACAAAAAAAGTTCCATTTAGTTTGAAAGAAGGGCTTGGCAAGTGCAGGAGAATATAATTCCACTTTTCGTACTTGTACACGAAAGCTATCAAATCAAAATTGAAGTGCCCATGACACTGTTGATTGTTGAAGTGTTAAACATAGTCATTAGTCATTAAATCACTTTGAACAACGTAAGTTGACATTTTCAATAACGTTTTTAATTTTAATGATAAAAGGTAGCCTAATGACACTTAAACGATACAAATGATTAAATGAACCACCAGTCCAGCATTTTTCATATCCTTGATCCTGTGCCACCCTTGAAGACAAAAGTCAGTACAAAAACTCGTAGAGTTTTATCGAATGTCAGCTTTTTTAGCTTGGCTGTTTTGAACGTCATGAAACCATTGCAACCAATATCGCTGCAAAAATATGTCTAGTGCTTTCTAAACTTGACAAAAACAATAGCAATCGCAGTACTCACCTACAACCATTAAAGTGAATTCAAAACCTTGTTTGACAGACTTTCTGTAAAGTTGGTTTGGAAGATTGGCAAATCCAACATAACTGTCTAATGCCTTTGGCTGTTGCTAAATATATAGATACAAATTAATTTATAAAATGATTTTATCATGCAGGTGCAGGTGCTTGTTTATTACTAACAAAATAGAACTCTTTTAATTGGTTTAAACATTTCTTGATATTATTCCTGACAAGGACAGCATGATGTGTCCAAAATGCTCGATGTTAATTTCTCTTTTAAAAGGTATTTTTTTGTGAATGTTTAAAAATAATATGTTCAACTAGTGATGGGTGGTTGGCTTTATAGATTTGGTGCTCAAAAATTATTTTTATATTTTATTTAAGCATATTGGCAGTTGACTAAGAAAAGAATTCAGTATGCATATCTACTAATTTCTAAGACACCATAAAATTAAAATACTTACAGCTGTAGATCATTGTTAATTCATTGCAGTATGCAGTTTGAAGAACATGAAAATAATGCAAAAGAATACAATGTCAACAAAGCTTTGTAAAAGTAATAGGCAAGGTCCACATTTGACTTCACATTGTTACTATAAACATGAATCGATAGTAAAATTCAGGTATGACATATAGGATTTCTTAAAACATGACAATAAATTCTTGAAATTTTGACATAAAAATTATATATATTATAATATACTTGAAGCATATTTTTAAACTTTTATCACAATTGATGAAAAATCAAAATGTTTATTGAATAATAAAACATGATATTGCAAAGGTATTTGCATTCAACTAATAAACTTGTAAAATGGCTTGGCACATTTAACGTTTTTGTGAAAAACAAATGTACCATAGCTTTAAATATATGTATGTATATGGTATATATATCAAAAATTTTATGCTTGTGTTATTTTTACAGAAGATTTTTACCCAACTACAGTGAAAGCAGTTTTGATTCCATTATTTTTACTATTGTATTGTAGCCAATATTGCCTTGTCTCAAAGTGGTAAAACTAGGGGGACAGCAGGACTAGTTATCGGGACTCTCATAGACCATTAAATTATTAAAGTCAAATTCAACTTAGTTTATACTGAAACAACTCACCCATATCTCCTCTTCCACTGTGCAACACCATGGGGGTACAAAAACTAAAAAAATCAAATTACTGCACGCTTATACTAAGATATCGCAGACTATTTGAAGAAAGTGAATGAGTTCTAACACGTTTCAAACAAATCCAAGTTGTTGTCATAAGATTTTATTGAATCTTTTTTAGCAGTATGGAATGGACTATGGCATGTACGTTTTCACACAGCAGTTGACACAAATTTTCTTTAAAACAAGTGCACTATTTCTAAACAAAGGTTTAATTTTATAATTTAATATGTGCTAGTTATCTTGAAAAAAAATGTACAAACTTTGCACAACTTATTTAAATTTTGACTATGTTGCAAAATGCAATGGCATATAGGCTAGTAGTCTTTAACAAATCAGGCAACCAATCTTTTCGTTCTGTGGTATAAAATCTTTTACAAATCATTCATCATTAAACATCCACCTTTTATTAGTAAGTATATATTCACTTTTACTCCGAAGCATAAAATTTTCATTCCAATCTAATACCTAGCTTTTTCTTTTCTGCTATGAAATCAGTTTAACTCTTGCAACTTATATAAACAAATAGGCATGCACAGTCAACAAAAGCTAAAATCAAATAAGAACTAATACTAATACAGTAGTAATAGAGTAAACTTGGTATGGAAAACTTTCAACATTTTTATGCCTATCAAATATATTTACACAGATGCTGCTTAAACTATCAGTGGAAAGGTACCGTACCATATAAAGGAAAAAAGGTTTACATCGCAGGTTTGATCGCACTGTACAGTGTATCACACTATAGTAAAAAAATTACATTTATTTTGATGTGGATCAAAAATGAAAGACTTATCTATCGAACTAATTATTACTTGCATTAGCTATGGTACCTAAAAAACTTTACTAGTTATCGCTCACCCGTGTAACCGACTTTACCTCTAATTATGTTAGATACTTTTGATATGTATATGTTGTTTGTGTTAAACTGCATGCCCTTTATTTTTTGTGTATCTTTTTTGGTTTGTTCATTCGAATATGGACATTCTTGTCTAATGCAAATAGATAATAATTAAAGTTAAACTTCGAGTGTGATGTGGACTGGATGAAACAACATGGTAGGCCACAGTGTGAGTGTGCAACCAATTGGTTGCACATATTTGTCTTAAAGGGACACTCCTGATGGCAATAATTTTTTTATCAAAAAATTGTTTTTTATAGGCTATCTAGAAAGCAGTCAATTTCATCAGGATTCTGAATATGCTATAATTTGGACTCCTTCAATGTCTTTGTGTGTCAAAACTTACAGTGATAAATGTGATTACTGTAGCTTACAGTGTTTTATAGGGTGATTTTTAAATGTTGTTTTCTTCAAGTCATTTTTTTGATGTTTTTAACAACCCAATTTACAACTACTTTTGATTCCTTGTCAAAATGGAATGAAATTAAGCAGCATAATCAACATATACTTTAGAAATGATCTACAAGAGGATTTTCACTATTTTTGTGTAGTTTCACTTAAAATTAAAAAACAAAAGCAAATATATCAAGTTTTTCTAGTATATACAGTACATAATTTATATACACCTGTGGAAGAAAATCTCTCATCATAATATGGGTGAGGAATGGCGACAACGCCAGCAAAAAGTTAGGAATGATATAAGTTCTCCCTTGAGAATTATTAAATTTTTTATTGGTGGTAAAGATTAAAAAAAAAATGGAAAAACTTTTGCATTTCTTTGACATTTTTTTTCACAGGAACATTTTTCATCTATTTAAGTGCCATATTTTGATTGCAATTTTCATACTCTTTCCTAAGATATATAATATGTAAGGTTTTCTACAAGTTAAGCTAATTTTTGACCAATTTATTAAAGGCGGTGCTGAAATGAAATTAATATTCCATCAGGAGTGTACCCTAAAACCAATTACAAAAAGCCTAAGCTGAATACCGTACAAACAACAACCTTGTATATAACACTGTAAGTATAGGCCTAAGCATATCAGTGTAGCCTCCTGTTCATAATTATGAGAAAAATCAAGGGCTGTAGTCAAAGGGCGTCACTCTGCAGTCACCGCAGAAATAGGAGAGTACTAATGCCTTCCGCCCTTGTTACTGTTGACATGCTTAACTCAACAATCAACATCAATAGCCTACTTACTCTCTTCTACATGCAGTCTATAATGATAACCTGGTATATATCTAATACAGTAACAAAGTGAAGAATTCAAAACTTTACTGTAAAGCATCATACCGCTATGTCCTTGCAACGATCAATGGTTCTACGAAGGCAACGCCCACAGTAGAGGATCCAGCCTGTGTATACACAAAGTCAGACCAATATTTGGCTGAGCAGCAAAAATTGTAGTTTTGACACGGTTCGCTTCAGCTGGTTTTATTGGTTGAACAGGGCATCTGGAGAACAGGAGTTTTTGAAGGGAGCTAAAAGAAACAATCTTTGACGCCACAAACACTCAGGTTGTCTGCGTCTCTCATGATTTGGATTGTATGTCATAGAAAAATACTCTAGCACCAACTTCATCTGATGTGCAATTCCCCTACCTGATAGAAGCTGCGGATGCCCACCCTGCCCTCAAATTTTCTGTGGATGGGGGGCAGGGAGGGCAATGGTGCCCCCTTAAGGTTATGTAAGCTACTGCGCTATTTGATTTACAACAATCTCTGCTATTCGCTTTTAGCCTAATTATAATCTTTCATTTTTGCCTCAAAGTAATATTCACGACACAACATTCTGTATCACGGCTTAGGTTACATCATTGTAATGTAGCATGATGACCTTCCGTGGCATTGTTCGTTTTATGCCGGACCCTTGTATCATTACTCGATAATGAATTGATAGATGAGCATTATCGTTATATCTTATGTTAAAACTTAAAAAAAATGGCCTTTCAGCAACAAAAGTGTCCTTTTTTATAATCCTGCCCCCCAGACAAAAATCGTTCCGGCACCCCTGTGCGAAACTACCAGTATTAAGCTCTGCAAGAAGCTTTTTCAGTCCGAGGATGAAGATTCAATCTCTAGATATCCCTGGATTCAATCAATTAAAAGGTGGTTAAATAATTTTCCCGCACAATAGAAACTGCTTTCGAAAACTAACTATTGAAGGAAGCTTTATTTTTGCAGACCCATATCGTGTTATAGGCAGTTCTGCGTGGGTTACTTGCTTTGAACCAAGAACCACCGACGAGTCACCGAAATGAGCTTAAAATAAAATCTGCAATGCTGCTGAGAGCTTTTAATATCATAGCCCAGTAGTTCTCAAACTGTGCGTCGCGACGCCCTGGTGCGTCGTTTCAATTTTCCAAGGGCGTCGCAGAAGAGTTTCGTTTCGCAGCTGAATTCAGTTTATCTTATAAAGATAATCCTTTGATTAGCAGTTTCAGTTGTCATCAAAGTTGTTAACTTCATTAAAACACGCCCACTGAAGTCAAGAGTTTTCAAAAAACTTTGTGGAGAAATGAATGCAGCGCATCGGAGTTTGCTCTTTTAATTTTCATCCAAGTGGCTTTCGCTTAGAAAATTCTTTGAACGCTTTTACGAATTGGTGGATGAACTTCAGGCTTTTTTGCAGCAAGAAAATAATCCACTTGCAGATTGTTTAGCTCAGAACAATTTCTTATTGAAATTGGCTTACTTTACTTGTGTGATATCTTCGCCAAACTGAACATTTCTATGCAGGGCCGAATAAAAATGACATTTCAGATAAAATTGCAGCATTCGTTAAAAAGCTGCTATTGTGGAAGATATAGCAAATCTGTCTGGAAGCTCTCGATACTTCACTTTCTCGTCCAACTTGCTTGAAAAGAAAAGTATGACGCTGCCTTCAAATTTGAGAAACATAGGCCTATTTGGGAAACATTTGTCCAAGCTCGAGTCGAAATTTGCAAAATACTTCCCGAAAAATTTATCAAACTACGAATGGATTCGTGATTCTTTCGTCCAACCTACTCCACTGTCTTTTACTGCACAAGAAAAAGAAGCCTACATTGACCTTTCTTGTGACAATGCCCTGAAAAGGATGTTAAATTCAGGAAATCCGGCAAATTTCTGGATTTCAGTGAATGGCGATTATCCAGCTTTGGTGAAGAAAGCACTACGAATTATTATCCCATATGTCACGTCATATTTATGTGAAGCAGGATTTTCTGCCTTGGCGGTGATAAAAAGCAAATTTCGATCACCAATAAACACTGAAAGAAAAATGCGGGTGGCAATTTCAAAAATTCTCCCAAGATTTAATGAACTTTGTAAAAACAAACAAGCCCACACGTCACATTAAATAATATGCATTGCTTTTTGTTGTTGTATCAACAAACAAAACTTTAATAATAAGTTTCCTCATTAACTTTTATTTGCTGGTGCGTCGCAAGTCCAGAAAACTTTTCCAGAGGCGTCGCAACAAAAAAAAGTTTGAGAACCACTGTCATAGCCTAATAACACCAACTCAAATCACACCAAAGCTAAGACCTAGCATAGGCTATGCTACTTTAGTCGAAGACAGAAAAAATTCCCACTAAGGAGTGATTGCATTTAAAATAGTCCTCTGGCATATGTAGCATATGGTTCTCTCTCTTGGTAGGCTGTTGATGTGTAAAAATTAAGACAATGATTAGAACACAATTCAAACTTTAATGCAAAATAACTTAAAAAGCAAAAAATAACTCACAAAGTAAGTAGCAGCAACTTGGCATTAATCCAACAAATGCACAGTTTAAACTTCATTTAGAAATGGATACCACAAATGACAGCGCGCAAACACAAAACTTTTACATGCTACAGTACAACAAATGGATTGAGCAGGCTACCAGATGAGCTTCAAGTGGAGTCAGTTGGATTCTAACTAGTGACTTGTAGAATGTCAACTCGACAACTTAAACTTTTAGTTTAAAACGAATGATAAATCGAAAGCTACCATCCACTTGCAGTGCACACAATTACATGTTCTTAGCATTGATTATAGCATTCGCACCAATGGAAAGTCACATCATTTTCTTCAATTTTGATGACGTTTTCGTTACCGGTGCTGAAAGGTATTTTGTCGCAGTGGAAACTAACAAAACTAACGCATATTTTTTCGGTTAACTATCTTCATACATCAACAAACGACACAAATTTATGAAACCAAATAGGCCTACAATACAGTGAGCATAATTCAACCTGAAAATTCATTTCTTTTTCACAACGATTAGGCTGATATTTCTCAAGCGGTATTTAGGCTACCAGCATGCTAGCCTATAGGTATTAGATAAATATGATAACGGTGATTATGTTCTTGCTAAAAAGACATGCAATGTATTGTGATAAAAGTTATTTAACATCGAATCGACGCTGCCTTCACAAAGATTTTGCTAATTTCTTTACAATCATGCAACAACAGGTTATTTATGTCATAAATAAGCAAGCTTTCCAACTAACATGGATCTCAGGAAGTAGGCGTTACCGATTTTAAATCGTTTCAATGTAGCTCGACGATGAAGTAACGTAGAAACGACAACTTTCGCTCACTAGAATATTGTTTCTCAGCTAGTAAATCAGACCGTTTTTACGTTGAATCAACGTAAAAGCGGATTGACTTGCTGGCTGGGAAGTAACGAGGTAGTCTAGTGAAAAACTTTCGACCTTCGAAAAGGACTTCGGTTTAATTTCCATTACGACTATCTGCCTGTATTGGCCAGGGAGTCACGCTTTTGAAGGTCGTCCTAATTTGTCATCTAGTCCACTTGACGCTTTTAAGGCTGGTATCAAAACCTACATTCTATTACGTAATGTATGCGTAGGTTGACTTAAAAACGTCATACTTCCATCGTAAGGGGACAAGAAGTGTAATGAAATAAAAATAGCGACATGTGATATGTATGCAGTGCCTTGCTTTAAATTGTTAACAACCAGACTTGAGGGTGGATTTGGCAAACACAGATGTCAATTTTGTTAGAGTGCAGGCACTTTAATCTAACAAACAATTCAAAAACAAAACCATGTTGTTTACAAAAAAACTGCAAAGGCATTGTTCAACAAGAAAGAATAAGGAACATTGCCAGTTCGATGACAAACTAGTCGAAATCCATGGATGTCCAGTTGTCCACGGTCCCCTGAGTCAGGTTTGCGAGCTACAGGCGAGAGAATGCAGAAGTTTCTTCAATCATAAGCAGGGGCTCAATCAAGCTAGGGTTTTTAATTGTCGTCCTGGGGCTGGTACTGTCGGTGAGACTGTGTGAGACCTGCTGGGGAACCGGAGTGGCTGAGACTGTGTCTCCTCAAACTGTGCCTTCGAATGGCTTCGATAACTGTGAGAAACACAAGGCCGTAAACAATTATTTCGGGTTTGAATCGAAAGAAAGTAAATTGGTGATTCTAAACGTAGACTACTAGGCTTGTGTCCTAATTTAGATCTGTTTCGTTTAGGCCTAAGTTAAATGTAGCAGATATCTCAAAAACCTGATGTGCTACAAACCAGGGGACAATAGAAAACTTATTACACAAACAACTGAATGAAATATGACTAATACAACCGATTGTTGAATAACATTAGCAGTTGATCAGTAGGCTACTATCAATAATCGTGCAAGTGATGTTCCAAGACTGAGTTAAAACAGTGTAAAAATTATGTTATCAAAAAATCAGCAATGATCGCAATGATAGATTCATACACAGGTTAAATATATCTATTGGGTTAAACCTACCAATAACATACTGTAATTGTACTTATGGGAGCTTTAACAGGTGATGCAGAAGTTTATGAAATGGACCAAACCTCGAGACCTTTCACGCAAGTCGCCGCACAATCAGTTACCAAACGACAAAATACGAAAAAATGGTAACAGTCGTACTAAGCCTAAAGCACTACCGAACTGAGTGCTTGCTGCACGCCTTTGCTGGAGCAACTACGCTGACACAAATATATACAGTTATACTGTGTATGTCAATATTTTTCAACTGGTTAAATGGATATTTTTCAACATCCAGCTTAGCTGAAGGTCGAACCAGGGTCTTATGATTAGATACTTAAAATCGTAATACCCATTCAGTGATTTCACTTCTATATTGAAACATAGGATAATAATAATATAATAATAAAATATAATAACAATAATAATATAATCATAAAATCTACTAATAATATGATAATAAAAGCTAAAACCTCAATTGCTAAGGTAACAGGGATCAGTTGTCAGTAGATGTTATTTATTTTCGTTTCAGAATAAGACTAGGTCAGAAAGCGAGGCAGACTCCGACGCAGCTCAGCATCAGCCTAGAGCAGTTAGCTACAATATGATAATAACATATAATGATAATAAAAGTAAACTTGAGATAAAGTAAACTAGTTTAAAGTATTGTTGAACCTGGGATGTCCTTGGGTTTTGGAAGCTCAGGATTGCTAGAAGGTGTGCGAAGACTACAGAACTGAATGAACCCAGCCATGAGCAGAACCGAACCCAAGACTATCAAAACGACTGCATACCAGAATTCCTGAAAATGGACGTCGTCAGGTGGTTTCAATAATTAAAAAAAAATAGACAATACCACACTAGAGCTTTGAAAGAGAGTTTGTCTTGTTGGTTGTTGAACCATAGGCATAAGTTACAAGTTTTTCGCACCTTGCCTACCTGTACAATGTACAGGTAGTACAATGTACTATAGTACAATGTACTAGTACAATGTACTATAGTACAATGTACTAGTACAATGTACAGTGTACAATACATACCACATGATGTGATCTGTGTAACGCCGTTTAATGCAGTGACCTTCAAGATTCTCGTATTTATTGTTGAGCTAGTGCAAAGCACTGGGCAGTTTTTGTCTTTTTTCTTGTTGATAAACTTAATATCTAACCATTTGTTTAGATAAAGATAAAATTACCATATATTATATTATTACTGAAGAGGACAGCATGTGATGTCGAAAACGTTCGAAATTTGTTTCTATGTAGTTTTTTATTCTGTAAATGCTGTATTACGCATTAAATTGATAAATTCAAGTGTAAGCTAAAGCTTTCGCCACATAAGTGTGGCTTCGTCAGTAATTAACCTAGATTTCAAATAGAAAGTGTGGTGCTGTTCCCAGACAGCGCTACCGTACGTTATCTGGCCCAGATCTGGTCAGATCCGTACCCCATCTGGTAAAAATCTAGACCAGACAAAGTGGCTGTCTAGGTCTTTTTTAAATATTTTATCACACTACGCAATACGCATCCTTTTGGATGATCGGTAAAGTCATGAGAAAATTTGATGAAAATTTTATTGACAAAATTTTGTCTTGAGATTTTGTTTCAATAAGTTTGAACGATTAACTACTGTACTTTTCAAAGTGTTCACGCAATGAAATAAAAAGTAAATAAAACTTAAATTGTTTTCATTACTTTACTGACGTTTCGCACAACGTGACAATGCGGAGCAACAACACCAGAGTCAACAAGATTTTTATCTTGTAAGGAATTCGCCCTGAGGATGCGCATTGTCATGGTGAACGAAACGTCAGCAAAAAAAAGATTAACATATTTCATTATTGGTTTCTGATCCATTAGATAAACACTGCAGCAAGTGTTACAGAATTTTTTAGAAATAAAACCCCATCACGAAAAAATGTTTATAAAATTCTACATACGAGTATCCACTTTCTAATGTTGCTGTACAGCTCAGGGTTAAAGATGGCGTTCTTTAGCCTCGACAAAGGCCCGTCGGCATCCACCAACCTACAGTTTGAGAATATGTCGCAGTAACCTTGGAAAAAATGAATATAATACAGTGTTTCATCGTTATTTTTTCTAGTCTTATGCCAGTAGTTAAAGATTTAGGTTGATTGAATCTTTATCCTCGGACTGGGAAAGCTTCTTGCATAGCTTAACCCTGGCAGTTCCGCATACTTGTAGAGGCTTTGAATCACTGACGCAGGCCCGGTCACCGAGATTGACAGAGTGAAGTTTCCGATTGTTGAAGTGTTGTTGCCTGGGAATTATTCCATCCATTAGATGCCGCTGAATGGAGAGCAGTCCTTAACGTGCGTTGCTCAAGCGCACACCCCGAGAGTCGAACCAGCGCAGCTTGATCTTGAAGCTTCTTCGTTCCAGAAGTGACGCGCTAACCAATTGAGCTATCGGGGCGGACAGAGATTGAATGGAAGGGTAAGCAAGGAAGCCAATTTTTGTGTCCACTCTCAGACATGCCTTTAAATGTTTTGCCAAAGACACATGCCCTTGAGCGGATGCGAAAAAGTCGGTTTTTCGAAGGCCAAGCCAGGGATCTCACAACTCGGATAGGCAGCGGACATTAATATCGGATGAACGGTGGGGGTATTTTGATTCGGATAGTAGCATGTTTTGTCGCTTCCTCCACAGTGCAGCTTCAACATAAACAAAATTAATATGTAACTTTTTCTGCTATGAAATGAATGTGAAACTGAAACGACTTAATTGATTGCGGGAATTTTCATCCTGAGAAAGCCTCTGAGAGGCAATTTCTGGCAGTTTCGCATACTTGTAGAGGCTTTGAACCACTGACGCTGGCCCGGTCACCGAGATTGACAGAGTGAAGTTTCCGATTGTAAGGCGTTGTTGTCTGTGAGTTATTCCATTCAGTAGGTGCTGCTGAATGGGGATCTGTCTTTGAAACGCGTTGCTGAAGCGCACACCCAGACAATCGAACTAGCGCTGTTTGATCTTGAAGTTTCTTCCTTCGTGCTTGATTGATTGCCAAAACTTTCATCTTCGGATAAAAAGTCTCTTCGCATAACTGATCTTGTGGCTCTAGCAGTTGGGAAAGTTTGGAACCACTGACGCAGCACACCGGCCATCGAAATTAATGTTCTTCGATTGTAGTATGCTTATCTGTAAATGTGGAACACGGCACGATATTGGGAAAGTTGAAAAATTTTACGAACTGAGCTGGTTCATCAAAGGCCGCATCGGCAATGACACAACATATCTGTGAATTGTTTCATTCACCGGGTGGATGTGAACAATTCGTCCAAAAATGCTGCTGAATGAAACGGGGTCCTTGAAGTGAGTTAAAACATACACAGTGGGATTGGAACCCCCTTTAGTTGTTTTTACTTCTTTGCGGTTAGCCCTAGTGCTCATCATCTAAACTAATAGCAAGAAAAAAAAGAAAAATGATTTTCCGCATTTTTTAGTTAAAAATAACTATCACCACACCTATCCTCCTACCCATCCAACATCCGTTAGACTATCACCGCAGGCATATTATTATTACTAGCAGTTTTTGTCAACATTTTTATGCAATGCAGGCAGTTGTGCCACAACAGACAAAAAATGTACTGTAGCGGCTGCCCAGAGAGCAAATCAATCGTTTAAAGTGATTCAATTCAATGTCCTGGGTAGCGACCAGAAAGAAAAGGGAACCGCATAAAAATATTGTTGTAAATTAAAATACGGGAAGAATGATCAGTTTAATAACTCAGTAACGAACAATTTGGCAACATGGGTGTAGTGTTTATGAGAAAACGTTTCGATGAGGAAGTTTAATAGCAGGGAATATGCTTCAAATAATCTGGTAAAACAAAATGGGCTCAGACCTCGACGTAAGTCGGAAAAATTTCCTGTGGCCTACGTCATCGTCGTCGGCTCCAGCTCGTGAAGTTGTGGCCAACGTAGTGGCCGAAGTAAAACGTAATGAATTTTGATCAAACAATTTATCTTAAAGGAAACCTCTCAAAGGACCTACCGTTGTAGTCATCACATGCCGACCCTGGCTGTTTGAAGATCGCCTTCCTTTTGAAGCTTGAAGAAAACGTGTCACTCTCGGTGCTCCCACAGGTGTTGGGGAGACCTGAATGGAAAGGGGTCATAGAAACAACGCGAAAAAACAACAGAAAACGTGTCGCCAAGGGAGCTCCTACACATACGTGATATAAGCCAAAATAGAATATATGATGATTATCACTTTTGTCATACCTGTTTCGTTAAACTGTTCGATGAATGTTTTGTAATGAGACACCAATCAAGGAAAATAAAATGGTTGTATTGAAGAGACAACATGTTGCAGCAAAGATCGCGTAGATTTCACTTTCTTTTCAAGCAAGTTAAACACATTCAACACCTACCCTTCAACTGGCAACACGTGTGGCACAGAAGAACCCTGCTCTTGCTCCCTACTGGAACGGTGCATTCGCAAGGCTCCAGGGACGGATGACTGAGACAGATTGATCCAGTGCACTCCTATATGGAATGCATGTCACTTAACCCACCTACTGGAAAATGTCTTCATTATTGAATCTAAGTCTTTGCTGCTAGCTTTGTTTATGCCAAAAGATAACCCAAGCATCTTCATTTACTTCACAAGTGTAGACATCTTTTAGCCAGATGTTGCGAGTTCGCTGTGGTAATAACGATATGCACGAGCTTTCGGACCACAGTTCCCTAGTCATGTGCTATCACGAAGTAAACAATGACTGACTCGTCATAGCACATGACTAGGAAACTATGTTCCGAAACCTAGTGCGATTCGCAATTACCACAGCGAACTCGCAGCATCAGGCTAAAACATGTCGTTAATATCTACATTATAAGCCACGATCATGCTGCTAAAAGCGAAACTCAATCTATTGCCTCTTGATTCATGTTTTCCTTGGCTCTCTTTAATCCATATCCTATTGCGCCAGTTTAAACTGACAGCACGAAAAGAAAGATTCCAAGCATGTGGATGCTGATGGAAGTCCAGTCTTTAGGTTAATCCAACAACGAAGAATGTAACATTGTAGCTTTGACCATTTCACCAAAAAACCGGACTCAGCATCCGTGCGACATCATTTGGCACTTACCCCAGCGGCGCAGGTCTGTGTTCCGAAGTTACATTCTTTCGATCCGTCGGGGACTACTGCGGGATCGGGGCAAGCAGCAGTTGGCATGGAAGAAGTGAAAACGAATTCATAAAGTTAAGAAAAATACGATTAAATCCGAACAAAGCATCACATGGAGGAAGTTCAAAAGGATTATTTGCAAGGTTGATGCATCACATGATGATTATGTTCAAATTTATAAAGTACCCTACCCTGCTACCAAGCTGGATAAGCTACTTTTTTAAATCGTTTAATTATAGCTAGACGTTGAAATGAGGTGAAAAGAAAACGTTTGTTAAACTGAAGCATAACTTCCACGGTAATCTTGCCTTTGTTGAAAAAGAACGTTGTAGCTGCATCCTATTGACAACTTGCAACATGAAGTCAAAAACTTAAACGCGAACAGCAAATCAATCGTTTTTTACATTAGTCTACGTAGACGTTGAATCAATGTAAAAAACGTTTGATATCCTGTCTGGATGTCCGAATCGACGAATGATTGTTCTAAGAAAATTTTATAAATTGGGTGTTGTTTGTTCAGCTTCAGAGCGTGCAGTTAAGCAACGCACACCAATGTCTATACTTCTCATTTAGCAGCAACTGGTGCGTGGAATAATTTACAAACAAGCGGACAGCAAGACTTCACACAGTCTACCTTAGTTGCCACATGACTGTAAGTTCCAGCAAGTATTACGACTCCGACTTCAATGTTGTCAGATGTTGTGTTTTTTAAATTTTTGTCCTTTTTCACTTTTTGAAAGGTTAAGAAACTTTTTCACTGTATGAAGATTGTTACACAAGAAATTAACGTTACAAACGTTAAGTCACTTCCCAAGAAAAGGATATTTGCAGGTTTGAGCAAACTGGCAATCCGTGTCCGGGGAACATTCGAAGGTGTCGAGCTTGCGAGAACAGTCAAGGTTGCAACAGGAGCCTTGTGTAATGCTGACAAAACGATTTCAACAACATTTCAACAAGTCCACTTCATGAAGCCCGAAAAAAGCATCAATCAATTCAAAATTTTGTTTTTTTCTATATCTTTCTTTTTCCTAGACATTATATCAACCGTTTTTTACATTGATTTAACGTCTTCAGACGTTAAATCAATGCAAAAAAAACGGTTAATTTGCTGTCTTGGTGCGTTGTTCCTATACCAAGTGCCGCTCTCGGGAGGTATCACAACCTTGTCTTGTGTGTTTGAACACGGGGTTGCCAAAATTCACATTTTCCGGTTTGTTGATCAAACGTGGGCAAAAACAAACATATGCAAACAACCCGTACCCAGACTACAAAACTCCGTCAAACAACACAAAAAATATCTTTAATTGACTTTTTATAGTCCAATATTGCAAATTTGCAACAAGTTTGCTAGCTAAACATTGTAGGCTACGTAGGTTAGAGTACGCTTTTTCAACACAAAAGTCTTAAAATTAGATTTCCATAGTTAATGTACAGAGTTAAGCGGGTCTGCTACTATTCGGTGAGTCCGATTCGGTGAGTTCCTAACCTCTAACCCTAACTCCTAACCCCTAACCCTAAAACGGCAATGATAATTAGGCTACGGTACCCGATAATTTAAAAAAAAAAATTGAAAAAATCACCAAATAGAGATCGGACTCACCAAATTGGACTCCCCGAATCGGATTCACCGAATCGGACTCACCAAAACGTGCCATTCCGGAGTTAAGCATCATATACAGTACAGTACACTATTTGCAACGCCTCTTCATAGGACAAACTGCAAAAGTTGATATTATTGTTGTACCTGCAGCTAGCCTTTGGCTTCAACTTGCAACGTTGGTCGCCGAATTTCACGTCTGCCGGAACGCAGCAAGTATCCTTCAGTTCAGTGCAGGTGTCTTCGAATCCACAATCGCACTCTTCACCTTTGTCGACTATCTGGTTGCCGCATATTGGCTGGTCTGACGCTGTAACGTTGAGACTGTATCTTTAGAAATACTATTCCATTGGGTAAAAACTATAAGTAGGAGGTGCCCGGACATTTTGCCGAAAGACATTTTGCCGAATGGACATTTTGCCGAAACTCATTTTGTAGAAAGGACTAATTGCCGAAAGGACTAAATGCCGATTACCAGTTCAAAAGCACTGCTTGCATAGTAACGAGATTTTGTGGCAATTAGTCCTTTCGGCAATTAGTCCATTCGGCAATTAGCCTTTCGGCAAAATGTCCTTCGGCATAATGGGTTTCAGCAAAATGTCTTTCAGCAAAATGTCCGTGCACGAAGTAGGATTCCTCCAGTGGCGCCGGCAGGGGGGGGGCAGGCGGGGCAGCTGCCCCCCCAATGTTTTGGGCATCATCTTTTCAATTTTTTTTTTTTAATAATACATATTAATATTATTTTTTTAATATTTGGATCCCAACCTCAAGTAAGTCAACTCAAGTTGCAAGGGGGGGGGGGTAAAAGCTTTCTCTTTAAAAAAAATATGGAAAACCTTGATGACTAAATTGTACAGTAGATAAAAAGATTTTCTACAGAAGCAAAGATATAGACTTTTTAAAGTTTTAACTTACGTCACATTGATGTAGAAAAATAACAACCTGTTAAATTTTTAATACCTCACACTCCCACGACTTCTTCCGCGCGCATTTTGGCATTGGTTGCTTGCAGTGATTCTTTCACTTAAACAAAACGTTTTGTTTCAGCAGTTTTGAGTTGTTCAATTCTTAAGTTGTAAAGGAGACTCAATTTCTCAAATATTTATCATTTATGTTTCTTCTTTAATCTTAGCAAAGTATAAAACTTGTAAAAGTTTTTCATCCCTACGACGTCATAAATGAAATTATATCTCAAATCGGCGTAATGACGTGACATCATCTAAACATTTTACAGAATAATAAATTAACAAATTCGATCGTCAAAAGTGGTTTGGTGGTGGTAAATATTACGTAATGAAAAAAATGTGATAAGGTTGGAAGACATTACGTCCTGTATTTTCAATACAAATTGAAGTTTAAAATTTATTCTTTTGTTCATAGTCGTAATCCACCTTCAAAGCGGTACTACAAAAAACAATTTTCGATAAGGGGGGCATCAAGAATAAGTCGACATGACTTTTAACCCTTAGAAGGTTGGGCTCCTGGAGTCTTGCTCAGTTTGGGGGGGGGGCTGTCGATTCTTCTTATGCTTTAGGAGTGATATCTTTGTTATTTTGGCAAGGTTTCAAAATTTGGGATTCACTTTGTAAAATTATTCACGCTGAGCATATCCGAAAATTAAAACTATGTGAATTTTAGAACTGCTCATATACGTTGAAATGTTGAGGTCACTTATGAGTGTAATTTGTAGCGTGAGTTTACACATTATTTTTTGGTAGAGTAATGAAGAACGTGCATTGTAATGTTGTGATTAATTTTTTTTTACATTATTTTACATACAGCCAATGCCCTTCACGCTGTGAAACAGTTAGGATTAACGAGACATGGGCCAAATTAATTACTTTCATCCAGCTGGTGGGAAAATTTTGAACAATAGAATATGAATTATTTCAGAGGATGTGCTGAGAAATGCCTTATATCTCTCAATTTATAACCTTTATTCGCTCAAAATTTCAGCTCAATAGAGGTGAATAAAAGTTAGGAAAAGTCAAGAAATCTCGTACTCGCAGCCTAGATGTATGACCTCTATGACGTTACATTTTCTAAACTTTGGGTTGACTTTAGAGCATAAAAGTTAGTGACTTACAGGAATAAGATCGCTTTTTGAATCAACCAAGGAGAAAATTGATAAATAATAAAACTGTAATAATCTCGCAAAAAAAAAGCAATCAACCTATGTCTCTAAAACAAAGTTTGCTTAATTTTAAACGAAACTGCATTAAAAGAGCGAGTTTTGCCAATACTAAACATTCAAATACCTCAGTCTGGAATTAGCAACAAGAAAACATAGAGACTTAGCTTTATTTCCGAAAAATGCCGAAGAAAACATGATCTTATCATTTTGCTATGCCACCGGACAGCACCATTTTACAGAAATATTCATACCCACAATTTTGTTGAAAATGCTCTCAGAATGCACCAAACTGAAAGTAATTTTTCAAAATTTTCTGGAGGAGGCCCCCCAGACCCCCCGCCGCTAAGTGTCGCCTTCGGCGAACACGCCATCGGGTTTCGCCCGCCGGCTGTCAACACCCCCCCCTTTCAAAATTTTTGACTACGCTACTGTCTTGTACTGTCAATATTTTGCCCCCCCATTGTTGAAGGTCTGGCGGCGCCACTGGATTCCTCCCAAAGCAGCTCGGTTCAATTTGTTTTTATTTCCAACCATCACAGAGAAAACAACACATACAATAACCTAGATGAAGTGTAGAAAAAGGTGGAAGCGACAAAAATGTAAACGTCACAGTTCTGATTATTGCTTCACAAAAGACAGCGCATAGACATCTCAGGAGAATCTACTGTGTGTTGGCTATATGGTGGAAACCTGTAACTTAGCGGGGATGTTCTATTGACCTGGTTAGTTGGGATTCAGACTGTTCTCAATTGACTGATATTGCAAAACCAATACTTTTTTGATCACGAAATAAAAAGCCTAAAGTGTAGATCTACTAAACGTTTTGAAAACTAAACTATTTTCATGTTGTGCTATTTGAAAGAATAATCTCGGCATCAGCATTCAATAACACTGAATATGAAAATAGTTTAGTTTTCAAAACGTTCGCAGTGAACATGTGTTTAGTAGCTACATTTTGGACTCTTTTTTTTATTATTAGACTGTCTTTTAGTTTGGTTTTTGAATCTTTATCCTCGGACTGACAAAGCCTTGATAGGTTATTCCTGGTAGTTTCGCGTGCTGGTATATAGGCTTTTGACGCAGAGCCGTTTCCCGATATTGACAGAGTGAAGTTTCCGATTGTTGAAGTCTTGTTGTCAGAGAATTATTCCATCCATTAGGTGCCGCTGAATGGGGAGCAGTTCTTAGAATGCGTTGCTCAACTTTTTTTATATTCTACACATCTCGCACCAACGCAAAAAATAACAGATTTTGTTAATCCAAGGATTGCTAGTGCAATGGGGGCTGCTCAACTTACCGACAAAGCATAAATCTTTCTTCACCTCTAACACTGCACTGATGTTCCTAATACTACAAGGCGAAAGTAACAAATTGTTAGGGTCATTTCCAGTGGTAGCTCTGGCGTACATGATATAATTCCCATCATTATTGAAGGAAAGTCTTTCACCTGGGGTGCATTCTAAACCACTATCGTGCTGAAAAAAGCAAGAACTTTAGAAACAAAACGTGAACACAATGCGGTACACGACTGGTTTGAATCTTTATCCTCAGACCGAGAAAGCCTCTGATAAGTTATTCCTGGTAGATTCGCATACCTGCAGAGAATTTGGACGCATGGTCGTTTATCGAGTTTGGCAAAGTGAAGTTTCCCACTGCTGTCTGTCGATTCCATCTACTCGGAGCCGCTGATTGGAGGTTGGTTGGTTGGTTTTGAATCTTTATTCTCGGATTGACAAAGCCTTGATTGGTTATTCCTGGTAGTTTCGCATACTTGTTGAGGCTCCTGACGCAGGGCCGGTTACCGAGATTGGCAGATTGAAGTTTTCTGATTGTTGAAGTGTTGTTGCCGGAAAATTATTCCATTCACTAGGTGCCGCTAAATGGAGAGCAGTCCTGAAATGCGTTGCTCAAGTGTACACCCTAAAGTCGAACTTGCACCGCGTGATCTTGAGCCTAATGCGCAACCACTGAGCTAACGGGGCGGACATGCTGAATGGAGAGCTGTCGTTTCCCGAAAGCCGAACAAGCGACGCTTGATCTTGTGGTTTATTCGTGCACAAAGTCGGGCGCTCAACCAACTGAGCTACAGAGGAGGTTTATTTCGTTGTCTGCTTCGGTTGCTCAATGCTCATATTATGTCTCGAATAACATCAACTATAGCAACTCTTAAATTTGGACAAATATTTGACGAAAAACAACCTCCATGTTTCTTTGTGCTTCCAGGACACTAACCCAGCATACGAGTTAGCAACAAACAAAACAACTTCTAACCGAAACAACCAGTGAAAAAACATTTCATTTTAAAGGTCATGGGGTGAACAAAGACTTTAGTAAAAGTATGTTCATTTGCTATTCTTATATCATATGATGTTTCATGAAGGTGTTAAATGCTCTTTAATAAGTGTGACCTCTCACAGTTTGGATGGATTGCAGCTAATGTTTATGTAACGTAAGTTATCAGAAAACCCAGACGGTATTGCAGAGCTTCCCTGTATGGCTAAATTTCTGATACAAATTCCTAGAATATAAAAATTCTCTTGATTGTAAACTTTCGTCGCCAACGACCTTGATATTTGGCATCTGCCAACGTGCGTTTTAAAGATTCAATAAATTTATAGATGTTCTGTTGCAAAACAAAGGTTTGTGTCACGTATTACCGAGTATCAATTTTAAAATGATGCTTACGTCGCAAAACTTACAGGAGATCCAAAGCTATGCCCGAGCTCGTGGGCAAGTGTGACATGACTGACAGCTACCGGCATCATGCTCCCGAAGTTCTTGAAAGTTACTATTCCGCTGTTCAGAGATTTTCCGATCCTGTCGGAGAACACTTTATACTTATCACATATTCCTCCGCTGGAACCTGAAGAAAAGAGAACGGTTCAGAAGCGCCCGAACGATCGTCACAACGTCATAAAGAAGCGTTACAGAAGTGAACTTATCCCCTTGCTACATTTTCATGTTAGGTCGATAGCGTGATTCAAATGTTTCAAAAACAGCTTTATAGCAGAGTGGTGAGAGGCCTGGTTTAATGTTCGAGCGGGTGGTTCGATACCGGTCAAGAGCATGTTGCTGTGTCTTTGACAGGACACTCAAAAGACGGACATGAAGATTGGATTTCTTGCCTTTCCTTCCACATAATCTAAATCTTCAACCACCGGGCGTAGGCTACTCCCTCATACGACAAAAATGTGCAATTGATTGCATTACTTAGTAAATGTATAATATTCAATCGCCATCTCCGTTTGCAGCAGACTGTGCATCAACGTAGGTTATCTGTTTCCATGAGCCACAGTTTTTAGCTAGCTCGCCAAGTGTCGTCAAATCGAGTTCGCTCCACGCCTGGATGCCGTCATGCCATCGTCTTGGTGGTCTGCCTCGTTTTCTCTTAGCAAATATTAAAATGCCATTATAAAGACCTGTTGACGAGCCAACCCAGGCCAACCCGAGCACTCCATTGTCGAAGTCGCGGTTGGTGAAGACGTAAGCCAAGCAATAGAGGTCGTGGTTCTCCATGGAGGCGATGTCGAGGAACTTCTCAACACCAAGGTTGCGATCCTTGTATGGATTGGTTGGATCGTCTTTGGTTTCTGTACCATTCACCTGGTCAAGTTTGCAAACGAACTATCACAGTAGTATTCAAATACCTGAAGTAAAAGCTTTAAATACTGCAGCAGTTATTAATCAAAGACCTTTACACAAACATGCCGCTAATGTGTAGAGAAAATTAGGTATAGGCCTAAGTAGGGAAACGTCACCTTTTTCTACTACAATTATCTGTGCCGTTCAAGTAGACAGAAGTGTTTCAGTTTTGAATGTATGCAAACGAATATTTAAGTTGCTGTCTTGAAGATGATGTAGCCTAGCATCAGACGTAACCCCTCTGGTAAACCAACTCGCCCCGAAGAACATACGCAATTTTAAACAACAACGACATGGCCGGATAGTAAAGAGGGTATAGTCGGACCACTCGGAATGCGACAACTCAGCAGGTGCCTTAACTCAGCAAGAACATTTCGGCTACTGCCAAGTCAGCAAATGAGATTTACGTGCTCATGTCGGCTTGCTGGGTCATCGCTTGTAAAACTCATTTTTCTGACTTGTGACATGCCAAGTTTTGGCTTGCTCAGTTGTTACTTGCTCAGTTTTATCATTAACTAACTTCAGCCACTTGCTCAAATGTTGCTAGCTTAGTTGTCACTTATACAGAAAGAGACTCAACAGGAGGTTTAACTGGCACTTGGGACGACAACGGTTCGACACCTATCTAAACCATGGATGCACCTCAGAAAAGCACTTTATGACTTGCTTGAAAATGAACACGAAAGTAGGTTTCCTTGCTTTTCCATCCATTCGATGCTAAACTTTTATCAAGCAAGATGTGGGGATTTGTAGTCATTAAGCCTCGGATCGAACGAAAATGGAAGACGCCAATTGTTGTTAACTGCAGTCTTCCATTTTCGTTCGATGCAGGCCTTAATAAACTTTTAACACATGCTATTAATTTGAATAAGCCTACAACAAACTATCGCTCAACAAAAACAACTGTCGTAAACACATTACCAATTAACTTATCTCCAACGCACCTTCATGCGTTGAATTTTAAAATTGATATTTCTTATAGGAACATCGGCAGCTGTTTTAAATGCAGTGCTCAGGTAAATTTGATTGGCAGCCTTGACATGACCAGCAATCCTGCTAATGATCGCTTCTGTAGATCCAAACTCCTCGAACAGGACATAATCGGATTGCACCAACAACAAGCATGTGGTTTTCGTGTCATCAAGTTGACGTTTCCTTCGCGAACGGGCGGTCGACTTTTCATGCTGCTGAATTGTTGAAATAATTTTACGATATGATGATAACAATGCGTATTTTTAATAGCGCTGTTTCCAGCGCAGATTTGTGTTGTTCTCAGTTCGGTGCAAGACATAATAGTTCTGTCTGCAAAATTCAGACAATGCGATACAATATCCGATATAATGTTACTACAACTAATGGTAAAGCTTTTTAAAATGTGTTGGAAGTACTCCTCAGTGCTAGGTAGGCTAAGATTAACGTTAAAATAAAAACAAGATTGTTTTGCCCATGCTCTTGATTATGGCGCGAGAACATGCATCAGCTTCTGTAAAATATTGATTGTTTCTCCAGCAGGGAGGTATTTCTATAAATATTATACACTTTTAATTGATCGATTGAATCTTTATCCTCGGACTGGGAAAGCTTCTTGCAGAGCTTAATCCTGCCAGTTTCGCATACTTGTAGAAGCTTCGAGAGGTTTGCAGCCCTTAGGCTTGCAGCCCTTAGAATGCGTTGCTCAAGCGCACACCCCGAGAGTCGAACCAGCGCGGCTTGATCTTGAAGCTTCTTCGTTCCAGAAGTCACGCGCTAACCAATTGAGCTATTGGGGCGGAATGATTGGTTGTAAGCAGGCCCTGCCTCAACAAGTCAGTAAATGCCAACTACTCTGGTTGGACACAGAATACGAAATCCAATAAACTCAGTTTATATTGAAGCTTTACTATTAGCAAAACTGATCAAAAGCAAACGAAATCAAGAAAGATCAGCAGAAACAATCATGGAAAGAGTTTGATCTCTTACAGAGCACAACCAAGAAGAACTGGGATAGTTGGCTGAAAATGGCCTATTTTGCAAACTTTTTATTGACGTTGTTTTGCCCTCAACTGGTATGAAATTATTAGATTCCAACAACTATTAGATAGTTGATTGAGCTTCCAACAACCGTCGTTTATCAACAAATAAAAAACTCGTCCTACTTTGGAAGTATCTCAACAAGAAAAATACACTGACAAACTTAAAAAAGTGAATAAAAAAATAACAGTTAACCTCTCAAGTACAATTCTGTACAACCTCTCAAGTACAAGTCTGTTTGCTGGTACACCCCTTCATTTTCTTTGAATTTTTAAACTTAAAAACTCGGTCTTTTCTATAACAGAATTATACATTTTGGACTTTTTACGTTACTATTCTATAACGTAAAAAACTCGGTCTTTTCTATAATATTTTCCATTAAAAACGTTTCCTCCAACCTGGTAAGAAGAGTTTTGAAATCGAGCCATCCTTTCTAGAATACCATTGTTAGCGGAACCGCAGTGCTTGAGGCTCTTGTACCTGAGTTTGGAATGTGGAAAAGTTTGCACAATTGTTGTAGATTTCAACTTTGAAATTGTATTACGGGAT
Organism: Aplidium turbinatum; assembly: GCF_918807975.1. Taxonomy (NCBI): domain Eukaryota; kingdom Metazoa; phylum Chordata; class Ascidiacea; order Aplousobranchia; family Polyclinidae; genus Aplidium; species Aplidium turbinatum. Next base: position 57,381,808 of record NC_137472.1, read on the forward strand.
CAAGAATAGAGCGAAAAACATCAACAACGTACATTCAATGCACTAACAAAGAATGAAATGCATGATGCAATACCGTGTTCAGTGCGCACAATACCCTTATTTACCTATCTACAACTGGTGCATCAACCTCAACCTAAGGGTTGATTACTTATGGGTTAGTCATAGTTATTATTCAAACAATAAAGATTGATGAAAAGGTGCATTCATCATCAGATTCACTGACCCTTTAGGAAATCGAACAGCACTTTCATGATACATCACAGAGCGGCCCATGTGGTCACGTGAGGAGGCCTGGCCTTCAGTTTTCCCAAAAAAGTGCTTACTCTCTTCCACATAATATTTTCCTCTTCTTGGATGCTCAATAACTCCACGGAACACACCATCAAGGATGCTTCCATGAACGTAACTTCCCTTCTTGCCTGCACAAACCGATATCAGTTCAGTTTATTTTTTGTTTTGTTGGCGAAAAAGAAAGACACAAAAAGCAAAAACACAACAAACACAAATAATTCGCACAACAAGGATGGCAGCGAAAGACCAAAAGGTCACCAAAGTCAGCTACCACCCAAACATTTAAACAAAAGACACAAATTTAAGAACATTAACACATATATAATATATAGCACAATACCAGCACTTTACATAATACATTAACAATGGAATAACACAGGGCAACATAAAAAAAATTGTGTAGAGAAATAAGCGGATGATACGTTTCAGGAGTGATCATTGTATAAATTCTTTAATAAACATTTATATTTAAATTTAAAAACATTATAAGACTTTTCTTTTATTTCGTTTGGTACTTGATTCCATAGTTTCACTCCATTAAAACATAGCATCTTCTTACCAGAGTTTGACGTTGTAGAAGGCAAATATAAATCATTCTTTTGGTTCTGACGGGTTTTATGATGGTGAATTTCGTTTACAAAAATAAAGCAGCCAGCAAAGGCCCGGGGCAGCATTTTGTGCACATATTTGTACATAAATTTTGCAGTCTCTAATTTAATAATATCGGCAATTCTGAGCACATTAAATTGGTGATAAAGAACAGTTGTATTTGTTGAAGAACAAAAAAAATATCAAAGAACAAAAAAAAATGCAATGGAAACAGTACCATCAAAATTTAAGCAGAACAAAAATGAACAAATCAAGAACAATATTAAAATATCCTGCAAAAGCGCAAGTTTACGTTCACTGCGTTGTCAAGGGATAAAGTTAAAACTTTGAAAAGCAATATTATTGTCTCTCCATGGCATGCAGTATCGGTCAGGTCACAGTTCGTACAAACAAGAGGAAACAATATGGTCCCTTGCGCAACTCTACAACAACTTTAATACAACACAATAAACTACAGGTGAATTAAGGCGTTTAAAATGTATGATCACTTCAAATATGATTTTGCTAAGTAGTAATTTTTGTGTTGAATAGGAATCATTTATATGAACTTCTTATCTCGAAGGTGCCAATGCTAATCAAAGTGAGCGTTTTGCGTATAGTTTCGGTATATATTATTTCTAATCTGCTGATAAAACACCTCTCCAAAAAGCATGAACGATGAGGCCGGACATAGTGAAACATCTAAAGTTAAAAAAAAAAACTGTCCCACAAAATCAATGAAAGAAACAACAAGCGTGAAGTCTGGAAGGCTACATTCAACCTAAAATTTTGCAATGGTAGTCCTTTATGCCTTTAATCAAGTGTTATTCGCTGCACTTATCGAATCAATATAGAAATAATTCACTCGGTAACAAAAAACCTACCGTACAATGTGCCATGGTACACATGAGCCAAACTAGGGTCAAGGACTTCACCATCTGGTCCTTCTATCACTAGATCTTCATGAAATACGGTTTTGTCGGGAACTAGGTGGATATGAAAGTATCTGAAAATTTACTTATCCAGTTAACGATAATATTAAATTAGGCCTTTGAACCAGGTAATTCCGAAGATAAAAACTAAAACAATTACATTACATGACTTTTTGTCTGGATCTAAGCTATAATAACAATAATAATATTTATAGCCTACTCCCAGTGCCGGTCTTTGGGGTGTGCAAACCGTGCGATCGCACAGGGCCCGCAATTTACTCAGGAAATGCAGTAATTTTTGTCATTTCCAATGGAAAAAATTAAATTCGATTCACAAGCACGTACCGTTATCCTTGAAGTCAGTTGCGGCTTTAGGAATTAGCAACAAGAAAACGTGGAGACTCAGCTTTATTTCCGAAAAATGCCAGAGAAAACATGATCTTATCCTTTTGCTATGCCACCGGACAGCACCATTTTACAGTTAATATTCATACCCAAATTTTTGTTGAACATGCGCTCAGAATGCACCAAATTCAAAATAATTTTTTTAAATTTTCTGGGGGAGGCCCCCCAGACCCCACACCGCTGGGTGTTGCCTTCGGCGAACACGCTGTCAGGCTTTGCCCGCCAGCCGTCAAACCCACCCTCCCCTTTCAAAATACTTAGCTACGCTACTGAATTGGATCATTGTCATTGGGGCCCGCAAAGCACATTCCGCACAGGGCCCGAAATACCCTAAGACCGGCATTGCTACTCCCTACTGTATAACGTCACATCCACAGTGCAAACTATGCTCGTGAAGGGCGCTGTACATGACAATTGACAATGGTGATAATTAATACGGTGCTTTCAGTCATAATGTTCAGTGAAATAGAACACTTTCAAGAAAGTCGAAAGACACAAAGAGATTTAATTGTTAATAAATATGCATTATGCAACAAATCAACTTAGGTCTAAAATAACGATTTCGCGATGAACTATTGAACATAGTAAGCATTTCATAGATGATCGATGTTGAGATCCAGTAAACCAACAACTTTTCGATAGAATGTGTCAATAAATTTTCATTTTAGCAATCTAACCTGCCGTGTGATTTAAACTCAAACTCCACTGGTTCAACAGAAGTGGTTTCTGATACAGAGCGCCGAGACCGTTCATGCTGCCTCCGAAGGTCGTGAGTGTCATAATTCAAATGCTCAAAATATGAAACGTGCGTGTTCATACCTTCCGTGACGCAATCTAAAACAATTAAGCAGATTTTGCAACTTTCTACAATTTTTTGACAAAAAATCCAACGAAAAAAGGTATGAAATAGGCTGTATGCAAAAGGCATTGTGGCGGATAAGGAGCGAGAAGATCATCAAAGAAGTGCAATAAAAGTTAGACATACAGAGAAGCAACGTAGAGTAAGAGACATGGGATGTTCTTGTAATGATACTTAAAATTTACAGTGGGTCAGAAAAAAGTAGTATGTTAGGCTATAGTGAGTTGATGCTTGCAGAGGTTGAGTTTGATTGTGCTAGTATAAACATAAGAATGAGACCAAAAGTTCTCAAGTATTTTGGTGTAACAAAAATTATGTGTAATAAGAAGGTGAGAAAAAAATGGACTAAGTAAATCTTTAAGAAAGTCAAGATTACAAGACTTGACAAAGCGAGGAATTAGACTACAAGCTTGGAAGTGAGAGGAACACAAATGATCTGGTCAACAAAGTGTGATACTGGTAAAGGGGGTCCCATACTTGATTCAAGTGTCGGGTATGAGAAGACAAGGTTCTCATTGTACTAAGCCTTTGGCACTAAGGAGAGTAGGGTGGCCAGTTTCTTTCTCTCGGCCGCCTTTCCTTCAGCAACTACGCCACCCAATTTATTACACCCTGGGTAGAGGTGAGCGGTGTTTTCAACAACCAGCTGAAGCCGGGAGTCGAACCAGGTTTGCATAATTGGAAAGCCAACGCCTTATTCGTTGCACCATCCCACCGCACAGTGATACAGTATGGCAGCTAAATATGAGGAAGAGCAAAGGTCCAAATCAAAATGAAAAAGGATTTTCGAAACAAAAATGACCAAGTGTAACAAGATGATGTTGAAGAAGTCTGGATGGAGTTTGGAGTTGTGAGGGAACAGCAAAATTCTTTTTTTAGGAAGATTTTACTCTGTGGACTTCAGTACCACAAACTGAAGTTTTTTTTTTAAATGGTTTATATATTGTCGCTCTACAGTCTACAACATCTAAGGTCTTTTAGCGACAGGGCTCATGTTTTAATTTTTTATATCAGGTTTACGATGTTATCACATTAGTACCCGATTTATTGTCATTGCGTTATGCAAGAACACAATCGGTACCGTTTTTAAAGACCCGACCTGGAATCGATCTCGGATCTACCAACACCAGAGGCGAAGGCGAGACCACTCGGCCACTGAGCTGAAGTTGGTGGTAGCTCCCCATGTTGGGTTGCTCAGCAAAGGGAAGTTGACCCTTGTGTTCTGTCAGAAACAACTTAGGTTTATGGTACCGAAGTAGAGCGAAATTCCAAAAATGGATTTAGCTGCTTCATGCCGCAGAGTAAAGTGGATGAACATGATACCCACATCAACAATCATCATCAGCCGGTCATACCACTATACTGGCAGATGGCCTCCACATATGTTCCCACATCATTCTGTCTTTTGCTGTTCTCATCCAGGTGATGCCAATCTTTTCTTCTGTGTCATCTCGCCATCTTCTTTTTGGTCGCCCTCTAGTTCTTCTTGCATATCTTGGTGTCCATTCTGTGGTTAATGGTTATCTTGGCCATACGCCGGGACTTGGCCATACTTGGCCAGACTCCGGGGAGGCCGGGGGGCGGCACCCCCCATAAATTTATGGTTGAGGGGCAATAAAAATGGTTAATTACAAGTGGTGTTTCAAAGATAAAACACTTCGCAAATGAGATTTAGATCATTTAAACGGACTTAACGAATGCTGAAAGCGAAAAATAGCTTACGTTGCTCTTGCCCGCAAAACAGCAGCTGATCGCATGGCTTTCTCATACGATATGGAAATTTCAAAGTAGATGGTAGAGTAACTTACGCTGCTGGAATACTCACGTAACTATTCACGGCAATATTAAGTAAACCAGCTAAATTAGACGCGCTATTTGCAACGAGGTCTTCCAACTGTGAGATCAATTATGATTCAACAGCATTGTTTTGTTCGCAATGTGTAAGAATTAAATCGAAAACCGATAAAAGGAAAGGTGTTTAATGGTCTTGGTTGCAGATATTGCCTGCATTAACTAATCGTTTCAAGCAGCGGTTTTAATAAATTCGGTTTGCGACCTAAGTGTCAATATAAACAATAGACACTAAGCTTAGGGTAAACCGAGGTAAATTGGGACAAGGGAAAAATGGGACAGTTTACAAAAAGTGCTCAATTGTGGTGCCTATTTGTTTTCCATGATGTGTACTTTTGCTTTAATGCAGTAGGCTATTTTATCTGTAATTTTCAGATTTACACTTTTACAGGCTCATTGACCAAGTGCACACTAAAATCACAAAGCAGTGCTTTTTCTGCTTTTTTTGCGAAAAAAAATAGCGACAATAAATCATACAATATCACAGCATTGAGTGGCAATGTCTATTCCAGCAATAAATCATTCTGTAATTTATCTTTTTAGTAATTTTAAATACAAACTCATTAACTTTACTATTGCATCATGCACTGTTTTTTGTTCATTTTGCTTTTTATTCATGCTACATGTCTCAAAATAGTGTTCATTTGTACATGAACATTTCATTTTGTTTGTTGCGTTAAATTAGCAAAATACTTAATCTTTCAATAAACTGTTACTATTAAAAGTTGTCTCACTACAACCAGTGAATAAAAAAACGAGACAAAAGGAATTTCTTTAAGTGTCCCATTTTTCCCACACCCGGGAAAAATGGGATACTTTTTCTTTTTAAAAAAATGTTGACCTTCCCGAAGCGACAGCCCTGAAATTTTTATGGGCTTGTGCCACCCTTTGATTGTTTGCAAAATCTGCAAAAAAATATTCATGCCAGCTGTAAGGTTATTTAGTCCAGCAACAGAAATAGTCATTTGTGTCTCATTTTACCACAGTTTACCCTAATCAATAATCAAAGACTATGTTAATTGAGTAAAATAGCGTTATGGTTATGACATCATCACCTTTCTCGCACCCCAAGGTGTTTTGAAAAGTCGGCACCTATGATCTTGGCCCATCTGTTGTCAGTCAGTCAGGTCATGATCATAAGTAAATCTGCTACAGGTAAAATGGCATCCTGTACCACCTGTTGCATAGCCCTGCTGCTTAATCAAGTTGCAGGCACTCACCAACCCGCATTGAACCAGCGTGGTGAGTAAAGTTTCAAACCCACAAATGAAAAATGAACACACATCCAAAAAGGCCCTTAGTCCCCGGCAGTCGAAAGGCAGAGGATGTGAAGAATCTCTGGGTTCCCACATCAACAATAACCTGAGTTAAATCATACAAGAGGAAAAAATCTGTTTACTTAGGTTGAAAATTTAGGTCATGAAAATACAATCCCAGTAAAACACACTTGCTGTTTTTGTTACAGGTTTCACTGACATACGTGCATGGATTAGACGTCAAGAAATAAAATAAGCTTGAAAACACAGCACTATAATATAAGTTTAAACTCACCATGAAAACATAATACTGCTTGAAAAATAATCCATAAGAAAACCATTTTAATTATAAAACAAGACCCTAAACTAGACTAATAGACTACTACCGGTACATAAAATAAATGGTACCGGTATATAATATGATTATGGTCTACTATGCTACATTATAGTGTGAGATCTACCTCCCTTTGTTAGCATTATACTGTTTATAGCTGTATTACCTATCTCTTATGACTTAGGCTAATTATAAGTAGATGCCTAATTCTTAGGGAAAAGTAACTATGTTATCTTAAACTTCAATAAATTTATGCTGGCAATAGGCTACATACTTTGCACATCACCTAACAATAATGCAAATAGGTCATAGGATGTTTTTCTCATCACATTTCATCAAAACATTGTCAAGACTATACTGAAACAGCTGACGACCAACATCTCACATTTTTTAATTATTCTTCTAAGTTCTAACATCCAACAATCACTCAACTGCCTGTGTTGGGCAAGTCACATGTTGCCATTGTTTGAGTTATAAAATGCAAGAGAACTGATACTGCACCTGGGAAAGTCACATATGGTAGTAAACCTTACCCTATCAAACAAATGCCACATTAAATAAGCTATACTAATTCAATTAATTTTTTTCTGAAAAAAAAACGAAAAAATATCCCATTTTTCACTTTTGTATCACTTCTCAATAGAAATTTAAAATTCAAATATCTTTAAGTTTGATCAAAGTTGCCAGTTTCTCAGAATTGGACTCGTTTTGTTTTGGAGTAGAGAAAAAAATAGCTGATGCTGGTTGTATGATAGTTAATTCTGTTGATCTCATTTCTGTTTGAACAAAATTTCACAAAACAAATGTTATTTTGAGAAAAAGTTACGTTTTTTGACATTAGTTATACTTTTGGGCTTGTTTCACACTAGAATAAAAAATAAAATTGAATTGAGCTACTTTTAGTGGCAATGTTTAATAAAATGAAAATATTTAAAATATCTGGCAACACTACCTCTAACGCTTGCAGACGCCAATTTGACAGGTAAGCCATTACACATGACTATAGAATTAACAAGAAATTTTAATTTCCCGTTTTCGAAACCCACACTGTTTTTCTTTAGAGCTTTTGCTTCTGACTTTCTTCCTTGTTCACTATGTGTAATGATTTAAGTGTAGCTACATACCCTATTTAAAACTGATTGTCCTGCTTTGGTATTATGCATGTTATAACGTTCGCATTTTGTCGCTTGTAGGCTATCTTTTTCTATGTGGCATATACTGTTTTTGTTGTGCTGATCAGAAATAAAAACAAACCTAGCCAGCAATGACAACCGGGGCCCTTCTGCCTTTGTACTAAAGAGGCAATATATTGTGCACCAACTGGGCTTCCCAATTGGGTTCCAGGTATATTTGTCCGCGAATTCAAGTTCCTACCCAATTGGGTACTGGCAGGCCCGTAGCCAGACATTTTCAAGGGGGGGTTCCAAATCCAAAAATGTGGACCTTTTGAAAACGCTTTCTTCTTGGTGTGTCCACAAGCAAGCAAAAACATAAGAAGCGGCAGTATATGTAGGCTACCAACAAACAAAACAAACTTCAAACTGTCAATTATAAAAAAACAAAATAAACAAATACCGGTACAAACAATTTTCACATTAACAATAGCACATCTACAGTGGAACCGACAGGGGCGCCGGAAGCGGGAGGGGAGAGGGCAGATACCCTTATAAGGTCATGTAAGCTACTGCATAATTTGCAATATAACAATTTGCGCCACTGGTGGTCCACCTCGAATTTTTAGTGGTCCAAAGAGAATTTTATTGGTTCACATAATGGACATCAATTGCCAATGGTCTAAGGAATTCTTTTCTTAAAAAAATGGTCCATGGGACAATGGCACAAATACTTGTAAGCTTCAGCGAATTTCACTGTAATTCAGCTTAAAGTATATCTCACACTATCCACTAAACCAGTGGTTCCCAACCTGGGGTCTGCCGTCTGCGGACCCCTTGAAGGTCCGTGAGAAAGCCTTTGGGGGTCCGTGATTATGCTACCTTGATGAATTTTGGGAAAAAACGAAAAGCGATCTTTTCACTTTCATTTCTCTCATTAAATTTGCTTACGTTGAAAAAGTTTCGGCCTGGCACTTTGGGTCACCTTAATAATCACATACTGCTGACATTTCTTGAACAATTCATTCATTTTCTTATTTGAGCAACTGTTTAACGTAATATTTGCCGCAGGAGTCATAGCGGCAATGCAATGTGACACAGTAGGCTACAGTAGTTGAGTAGCATAATTATTACAATAGTCAATAGTATGTTAATTGAGTTTCAGGAAAAATTTAGGTAGGGGTCCGCAGAATTAATAATTTGTCTAAAGAGGTCCGTGACAACAAAAAGGTTGGGAACCACTGCACTAAACCAATACGCGTCCACAATTCCGTTGCCTGCTCTCACGTCAACTATCTTTTATCACGAGAACTGTATTCATAAAACTTTATCAATAGAATTATCCAGAAGGTAGAATGCAAGAAAGATTAACTATTACGTAAACTCTGTAACCGAGAAAATACGAGTTTAACAACTTACGTCACATTCGCTAGCGCAACACAAGGCATTATGAGGTAGCAATGATCAAAGTTTAAGACTTTACTATCGTACAATCAATCATTTTATTTTTCGTTATTAACGCGTCCGGGACGAAAATGTTTTCAATCTTCCAGAAACCTCTTATTTAGAACTATCTGGAAGGTTTCAGCTGATCCTGTGATCATATGTACACTACACCTTCCCCAAAATGTGGACCTTTTCGGCTCAAGGGGGGTTCCCGGGAACCCTGAGAACCCCCCCTGGCTACGGGCCTGTACTGGGCAGTGGGCAGCCCAGTTTGAAAATGTTTGAAAAAAACGCTTCCAGCGGTGTCGAACTGTTGTCTTTGGAATCTGGATTCTAGGATGGCTTACGCTAGAATAGACGGATAGCTTACGATTCGGCACTGAACGTCACGCCAAAAATCTTCGAATTCAGAGGTAATAAAAGCAGCTTTTCTTCGTAGTTGAAGGGTAGGAGAAAGAAAAAAACGTGTAAAAATATTTATGTTACCATTATAACAAATGATGTATTAATTTAAATTACTCGTATTCTGAACTAATGTGGGAAATTCAATTTTAACTAAATTTGTAAAATGTTGTTGTGCAAATGGGCTGCCCATACTGAACTCACATGAGATATCACACTAACCCTTGCAAAATTTATTGGCTGCATGAAAACAAGAGTGAAAAAGTTGTTTTTATACAGCCAATAAAAATATTTTTGTTTTGTAAAAACATTTTAGTAATTTTGGGCAACCCACTTTCCACCCATGTTTGGATGATTTTACAGCTGGGTTACCAAAATTCAACCAACATTAGTGCTTATATTTTCTGCTTTCTTTTTTAAGAAAGAAGAATATTAAGAAGTGGAAATTGAAAGATAGGGTTCGGTTTGGGGCAATTAGCCTACTTAAATAAACATGAAAAACTGGACTTGTGTTAACAAATTTGTGTCCCATAAATAACCCACATGGTATTCCTACAAACCAAAGTGCCCACTTGAATTCTTACTGGGCCCCAATCGGGCTTGCTGGCTGGAAACTGAGCTAAACTAATTTCACAAGGCAAATTCTAGCATTGCCATACGTTCACCAATGAATTTCCCTAAAATTACTTCAAAACTTCCTCAACTTAAAAACCTTTTTTCTTTTTCTTCCTGTCAACCTTCTTCGTCACTCCAGGGCTCTGCTTCTTATCACCCTTAACCTTTAGAAGATTGGGCTCCTGGAGTCTTGCTCAGTTTGGGGAGGCTGTCGATTCTTCTTATGCTTTAGGAGTGATGTCTCTGTTATTTTTTAAGGCACGGTTTCAGAATTTGAGATTCACTTCGTAAAATTATTCACGCTGAGCATATCCGAAAATTAAACTTATGTGAATTTTAGAACTGCTCATCTAAGTTGAAATGTTGAGGTGACTGTAATTGTAGTTGAGGTGACTTATGACTGTTATTGAGTTTACACATTATTTTTTGGTTGAGTAATGAAGAACATGCATTGCAATGTTGTGATTAAAAATTTTTTACATAACTTTACATACAGCCAATTCCCTTCGCGCTGTGAAACAGTTAGGATTAAGGAGACATGGGCCAAATTAATTACTTTCATCCAGCTGGTGGGAAAATTTTGAACAATAGAATATGAAATATTTCAGAGGATGTGCTGAGAAATGCCTTATATCTCTCAATTTATAACCTTCATTTGCTCAAAATTTCAGCTTAATAGAGGTGAATAAAAGTTAGGAAAAGTCAAGAAATCTCGTAGTCGCAGCCTCAGTGGTTTTAGAGATTCAACTGTTGATACAAAAAAGTTGAATTGACAGCCCTCCTAACCTTCAAAGGGTTAAGCAGTGGCGGCGACTCAGTGTAGATGTTTGGCAGGTGTCGAGCACCCACTGAGTTGATTTTCCACAGTGACCCTCCCAGCAGTCCATATCGCAAGAAAAACAGTAAAGTGAGTAGTCCCGGTATTCCACTGTTTCTATGATAATCGCAATGTGTGTCGCGACAATAGTCACAAGCAACTTCCGTTTGCTATGTGTTTGGTAACTCTACTCCCATAACCTCGTATTTTTTTTACTCCTGTGCAGTGTCCATTGTCTATCGAATGTATTTTTTTTAAACGTATTAAATAAAAAACATTGTCCGAAAAGTGTGCCGCATGTTTTCAACAACACATCAAGGCATGACCTTTGCTAACAAAGTGAAATTGTAGATGATGAAAAGATTTTAACACACTTTTATCCCAGGCAACAACAATAAGATACAACCGTAAAGAATTCTACGCATGTGTAAGCTTTGATTCTTTCTTCACATAAAAAAAAACAACACATGTCTGTCTCGTTAAGTCTGTGTTTGCATATTTTAAGTCTGCCTGCTTTTTTAAAACATGGCAAATCATTTGGAAGACAACAAAGTATTTGTAGAGAGCGCGGTATGATTGTGATTGAAGAAGCAACGGGCTGCTGAGGTCGTCATGAGAGCGTTCACGTTCTTCAGATTATTTTGATTGGTAAGCGATGTAGAAAATGTTCAATACCTACCGAATATCCTTAGTGTGATGAGTCTCTCTGATCGTTCGATGCTAGGGAAACCCAAAATAAACCTACCTGACTGCCAGCGATTCCACAGGGGCACAGCAATTAGTGCTAATGGTTCCGCTTCTTACACTGTACCACCCGAGTTTCGACAACAGTTTCATTTAGATCAGGGATTTGCTCTAAGTGACTCTGCACCAAACAATTTGCGAAACAATATTGACCAGACAGAAGACTGCCCACCAAACACCGACAATCGATTTCGAAAAGAATACTAAAGCCAACCTCAAAAAACATGCATGAGAAAGCAGGGTTGCAAGGTACAGGATCTGCACACTAGGTGGCGCTAAATAAATAAAAAGGCACAATATTAAACTGTTGTTTCCAACAAGCGAAGACAATTTAATCTCATATCAACCTTGCAGAAGTTTGATCAAGAATGCGTCTAGGTAGTAGCGTTGACAGGGGGGTCCAGAGAGTACTTTTAGACCCGGGCCCGGGATAATTTTAGGGGCCGGGAACATGAACAAACCACAACGTATTCTTTAAATGTAGAGTTTTTTCTTCTAAATGTCCTGATTTTGAACCCAAAGATCTTCCTGAGTTGCCTGTTTGGATGAATAAACCACTGATTTCATTTTCCGAGTTTACATCCTTTGATTGGTTGTTATTCTGTCTTACAACAAAAAAAAACAGGATAACGCTTTTCAGCGGTGTGGGAAGTATCTGTCAGAGAAACATGTTGGCATTGATGATGTTAAACTGTTTGATCTATACTAAAGCTAGTGCAAATTTGTGCAAAGGTGTCTTAAACCCGATAGCCAGCCAACATTAGCTTTGTTTAAAGTGATGGCACATTAAAAACAAACAGAATATTTCAAACATTGCAGATAGACTTTTTTTAATAAATTGCTAAAATTCGAGCAATTCTTTCGTCTGCAATAGACTAAAATGTAAAACGCATGTTTTCTGAGATAAAAATTAAAAGAACAGCAAAATGTTCATCGAATGAATCTGACAAATAAATATGTTTTGTTTTTTAGCTGTAACTTTTGCTGCATAAGTCTGTAATCATCCAAGAAAAATAAAATAAAAAAATAAAAATCCACTTGTATTTTACTTGCTTACTAAACATGTCTTTTTTTGGGTGATGAAAATATGGTAGGCCTATCCGAGCTGGAAAATTCTCCCCTCCACTCTATGAAGGGTAGGCCTACTGGTCGTAGGGCTCTCAACTCATCCATTTTATTTCAGTTTTTGGTTATGCGTTCATGTGATTTTAATTAATAACATCGCTGTGTGGACCTGTGGGGCATGAGAAGACTTTATGAATGTTTTAGTAAAGAAAGTAAAATAATACGAAACCAAGGAAGTTTCCTCTAAATTCATGCTTGCGTCGCATAACATTGCTAGAAATATTAATAGTTTAAAAATTTTAATAACTTGGTCAGATAAAGCTTTTTTCCTACTTAGTTTTTGTGCAGTTTGGACTGAGTGCAAGCATGAAAAATATGAGACGTAATGACGTAATCTTACTAATCTGAAGAGAAGACAGAGAAATATTCGAACTGCCATCCAATAGCCACTTGCGGTCAGTCGGCACAAAACTTTCCTAACAAAAGAGGGAGCAACAGAGCATATTGTAAAAGTAACTTTAAAAACTGTTGATATGTTGTTGCGTTGGCCCTCACGTGACACTAAAATGAGAATGTGATTTGTTTACTAATCAAACAATGCACAAGTACATTGTGATGTAATTAACCTTAATCGATTATGCAAACACAAGCTAAAAAAGTATGGCAGCCAAGCGTGACAATAGACTTCCTGTTCATCACTTCAAGTTGTGCGATTTTGGTACGACCAAGACCAGAAGCTCGGTTATGGCCGAAATTATTAAACTAATACTTTCAACATGAATCTTTTCAATGCCTTACCCAAACAGCAAATCAGTCATTAATTCAACGTCTGCAAACAGACATTGTGAAGAAAGGGGCGTTCTTCCCGGCTATCAGCACAAGGCTGAGCACTCACTAGTACAGCGAGCAGCTGCGTTAATGTGCAGCAGTTAATGTGTGCAGTTAATGTGTGAGTTAATGTGCAGTTAATGTGTGACTAGAGTCATTTGAAATCTTGTCACTGGGCTGTTCAAAACAAAAACCCTTGCCCAAGAAAAGCATAATCTTTTGAACTTGTCTGCCAACCAGTTATTCTAACCCATAACAATTTATAAGTAGCCAACGTATTTCTTTTAAAAGATACGAATGCAATGTTCAAAAACATCATCTTTACCTTAGCATTTGTAGATTACATGACAAGAAACAGCTACTCCAATTTCTATTCTTTTTTTGCAGAAGTTTAAACGAGACCTGCAAGGAACATCAAAAAATATTGAAACTGCTTCTATTGAGATCAAACTTATTATACAGTATGTAACCTGTGTAAGGTGGAGTTACATCAAATACAGTTACTAGGCTCTAAAACTCTTTCCACGCTGTTTCTCCCTTGTTTGAGATCATCAGAAAGTTGAATGCTGTTTGAACATTGAATATTTGAAAATTTTGAAAATTCATTCTGAAAGTTTTAGAGTAAAAATTGGTATTTTTTATTTACTTATAATTTTCATCTAAACTACTGCAACGCGTTTGTATCAAATATGCTGTCAGTGGGCCTGTTCAGCTGCCTTTGTTCACCAACGGTTTCAAGTTATGGCACTGTAGCCACTTGAATATAACATTTTTTGGTAAGACCAGATGACACCGCCAACCAATCAGAACATGTGTAAGTGACTACCGTCCAATTGTGATCTTTCTAGCATCCAGCCAGAGAGTTGATACAACTTTGAGCTTTGTTTGGTAATGATAGAAGAAAGAAGATTTATGGTTTGGATGGGAATCGAACACGCGTCGTCGAAATGACCACCACTGCCTTAGCTCTCTACGCCAAGCTGTGGACGGCAAAGCGTTGACTTAATTTACTTTAGAGTATATCAGAAATGTTTGCGTGTTTTCTTTGTTTTTTATTTGCAATTTCTGATTGGTTGAAACGCTGTTCCGGTAACTTCTGATTGTTCCAATGATTCATTTGTCTTTCAAAGCTTTGTATGTTTAAGTGTCTACCTTGTAAAGTTGTAGGTAGCACAGCCCCGCTTTCCAAACAGCAATTAGCTAGCTGAGTTCTGTTCATGCTGTTAGCCTGCGTGTGACAAACCGTTAGCTCAGTGCTTAAGCACCAACTCAAGATCACGCAGCGCTGGTTCGACTCTCGGGGTGTGCGCTTGAGCAACGCATTGTAGGACTGCTCTCCATTCAACGGCACCTAATGGATGGAATAATTCTCCGGCAACAACATTTCAACAATCGGAAAACTTCACTCTGCCAATCTCGATAACCGGCCCTGCGTCAAGAGCTTCTACAAGTATGCGAAACTACCAGGAATAACCTATCAGTGGTTCGTCAGTCCGAGGATAAAGATTCAAAACCAACCAAATCAACCACCCATATTGTCGGATGATGATCGACAATTTGTTGCGATAAGACGAAGTGTTACAGAATCTATTTGCTGTGATTAGGCCTGCGACTGTGAGTTGTACAATTGTACAACATCTTCGAAGTGAAAAAGAAAAAAGAAATAAAAGTCAAGCGTTTATAAAAGCGCGGATCTCGTTCCGGTTATCGTCTTTATCATGTTATGCCACTAGGATGAAGAGCTAATTACAAAAAAAAAATTGTACAGACGGTTACGGAATGAAACCCATTTCATACTAAAAATTAGCTGTAAGTATAAAGTGAAAGTCTTCACTAAACATATAACTTTATTTTCAACGAAAATGAGTAAAGACTGAATTTTATAATATTCGAATATGTTGGTATGAAGGCTTGCTCCAATGCATTACCCCACTTCGTTAGACTTAATAAAGTTACTTTTTTGTAGCAACACAGGTTTTCGAATAACATTTACTTGTTTTTCATTACAGCAGGACCAGTTAGGATAGGAAATAAATCGCAATCTTTGCGATTTGTTGAAGTTTGAAATCTCGGTGAAATCGTAGCTGCTTGCTGCCAAATTTCCTCGAGTTTTGATCAATAATCAAATTACTGACTGGTTGTTAGGAAACTGATTGACTATTGTCACTTACTCAACCAGATATTATCCTGCATTGTGACAAACTTCGGCATCTTTGACCTTTGAGAAAGATATTAAAACTTGGCCGGAATGCTGTGCGAGAATTCCCGCCACATTCAAGAAAGACAACTCGAAGTCTACGATTTGCAGCAATCGAGCAAAGTTTGCGTCATCAAAATTTGCAACAATTTGATTTCATTCCTAACTTCTTGTTTCATTGTCCTGTCCTTGCTGACTTCATTTGCAGAGGTAAGTAAATTTAATGAGAACTTATTCAGACAAAATTTACTTTACGGCTGTTTAAATTTTAGAAAAATAAAATCACTTAATTAGAGGTTTTTGTTTTCACCTCCTTCTCAATTCGAATTTCAACAACACATCATAAAAATTGAGAAAACAAGCGTGCTTGGGTCGTAAGGTTCAATCATCAACATTCGGTTTTGTAAAGTAAACATTGTGGCCAAGAGGCTCATTCTAAAAAGGACAGCTTTCAATTGACAGAAAGTTTTTTGACAGTGTTTTACCGCATCTAGAAGTATGACCTATGGTACAAGATGTAGAAAATGGTTGGAAAGACAAGGAAGTCAAACTTCTTGTCCTTTTTCAAGCATGTTACTAAACGCCTTTCAACCACAGCTAGGTGCCCTCGATAGATGTCGAACTAATGTCTTTTTGGGCATGGCTCAGGCAATCTCACCAGTGACCACTTGGTCACGAAGTTGGCAAAAACAGTTATTAGCAACAACATAGGCACCAACCACAATCTAAAAGCATGTTCCGTTGGATACATCACCACCAACATCAATGCCAGTAGCATTGACAGGACGTTGAAAGGCCAGGGCAGGGGGTACTTTTTACTTTTGAATCCGCGCCTGTGATGATTTTAAGGGGAAGAAACTTGAAGAAACGACGGAACTTTTCTGAGAAGGATCTTGATTTGGGGCTCGAGGATTTCACTGGTACTGGGCCCAAATTATCCTCTCGACGGCCTGTCTACCCTGTCAATACCAGTGACAGTTGAAGGCCGGAAATTTGTAATTTTGTGACTTCAATCTCGTTTATTTTGTAACGTGGTTTGAAACCTGCCCAAGAACAAGATACAGCCTAATGAATTGCTAGGATTGAGCGAAAAGGCTTTTTTTAATCTGAAATTCAATTTAAAATTGAATCAAATAACTAGTTTCACTTTCAGCTCTTCTGTTAACGGGTGGTCGAAGAGAATTGAAAAGATTCAATAATTAACTTCATAAGTGGTAATGTTTTGTCAGCCACTTGATATCCAGGTGTCATAAACAATGCCAACTTGAACAATAAACACTCACATCCTTCCTATGTTCATAGTTGTTGAAACATCTGTGCTAAAATGTCATTTGTTTACCAATGCAATTATTAATATCTTTAAATATCATCAAGTTGTTTTATAACGATCGTTTTGTGTATGATTTCTCTTTTTGGAGAAATGCTTTTGGTGTTTTTTCTTTAAGAGCAGTTTGAACTAAATGTATAAACACAGAAAGATTTGAACAAGGTCGTAAAATGAGTAAATAATTAACTCAATTGCTAGCCAGTCTTAAATAAACAGACTGGACGTTGTCTTAACTTAATAACCTTACTCATTTTTAGATATTAAACAGACCAAAAAATAACTTTCAAACTTTAAATAGAATCTCCTCTTAGAAATATGAAGTTTAGAAAGTTTAAAGATTGCTCCCAGTATTGCAAAGAGAAAACTTATTCTTAATAAGCTTACAATTAGTGAAAATGCATTTTGGTAGCATAGAACTACAAAAAAGTGAGTGGGCCCCTCTTTCCATTCGCAGAGTTAACACTGCAAACAAAACAAAGCGATAAAGCAAATTTACTATTTTTGTTTGACAAATATAGTTTGAAATTTTGGTCCAACTTCAAAAATCACAAACGGTTGTCTTCCTTACAGCTTATCAAGAATTGACAGAGGCTGATAAATGTTACCTTTTGAACGTTGCTTCAACGTTCATTGACAGCAGCATCGGCTGTGATGTTCATGAGGTTTACAAATCGGAAATACAAATCCCAACAAATGTTATTGAGTTGTAAGACCCTGCGACTCTTTTGTTATCCAACAAACGAAACAGCGCCACTCGTTTGCGGCTTTCCGGTTTGGAGTGTAGTTTTCGAACAAATTCAACGTAAAAAGACGTTTACTTTTGAAAGATAATAACCTGTCACGCGTTGGTTCCAAATAGACTAATCATTCTTATCCACTATGACGTAACGTGGCCATACGTCTCTCAAGGATTAGAAAAACAGGGTTGCCCAATCTTCTGAAGCTTTTCACAGTTGTTTAGCTTCTCACTAAGAGTGACACTTTTGAAACGTTGTTCTGGATAGAGAATTTACAAATCTTGCAATATTGTGTGATCACAGTTCAACCCCCCAAAGCACAAGGAAGATCTATTTTAGCTTCTGACCTGATAAAACTCTTTCAATGTCTTTGTCTGTCTGCTTGTTGTACAAATACAAATCTTTTT
Organism: Aplidium turbinatum; assembly: GCF_918807975.1. Classification (NCBI taxonomy): domain Eukaryota; kingdom Metazoa; phylum Chordata; class Ascidiacea; order Aplousobranchia; family Polyclinidae; genus Aplidium; species Aplidium turbinatum. Next base: position 57,400,021 of record NC_137472.1, read on the forward strand.
TTTTTATCACAAGTTATTGAAGCTAGGTGTTTGATTTTCAAATAATCATAACTGAATATAAAAAAATATTTTCTAGCAGTAGTAGCAACGTTCACCTGATGAAAGTGAAAGCAAAGGCCAAGAAAGAAAAAATTCACGTTTGATGTGATGCAATGAACTAATTGTCGGTTACAATACGGTTTCACATCTATTTGAAAAACCTGCTGTAGGCTTTCCATACCAACCAGCAAATTGTTGTATTTCACGTTGGTTCTACGTTTCCGAATCAATGTAAACAGGAACCCAGACAGAAAAATCTGTCATTTTTACATTGAATCAATGTGAATCAACGTATTTTGCTGGAAAATTAACTTGCTAGTTAGAGAATTAGGCTTTCACATAAACTTGAAAACAGATCAAGTTTTCAAACACGATGATTTGTTGTTTTTGATAAACAGTATGGAGATTTTCTTCAGTGCGTTTTACTCCCAATTATTGCTGTGGTTTCAGAAAATCATGATAAATGTGAACCACTTACCGTTGGTGCAATGCTCTGCCTTGAAAAGTCACTGTGATGACATTGTTATAACGTAAGCAAACGTTGACTAGATAAGCAGCCTTGTTAGCTGAGATACCTAATAGATGAATTTTCTGGTGCGAGGCTAGACAGCCCGACGATCATTAATTACAGATTCAATTCTTTACATAACTGCAAATCAACATAATATAATAACAAACTTACGTAAGGACAAACCAAGCAGCACCTTTATCATCAATTTCCTATTTGGGATCAAAGAAGCTTTTGATTACTCTTGACTTGGTGGTGCCGGTTTTTGGGGAATACCCTATTGTTACTCACAGCGCACAGCCCCCATGTCCCTGATAGGTAATGTTGTGGTGTTGAGAGTGCAGAGCATGGCTGACCACGTAAAAGCTTGAGCGTGAGTAATTCTTTTAGTGATAAGTTCGACTCCAATAGATTGCCAAATGTAGTTACGAATACTTGCATACAACTAAACTTGTTTCTTCAAAAAACATCCTGTTAATTTCACCAGCATTGGTCAATGTGGGTTCGGACGTCGCTATGGAAGGAAGGCTACGTACAAAGAGATTTCTCCTTGCAGTAGCAACTGTCTGCAGCAGCTGATAATTAATAACTAATTGAAAATTAATACCTTGCCAACTAAGTAAAGTATTTATTGAATTAGTTACTATTAAACTTGGGACTGATCAGTCCAAGGTAACGTGCGTAAGACTTAAACCGTCTGTGAAGACGTTGTTTTGATTATTACCGGAAAGAGACGTTTCATTTGCGATTGTTTTACGCTTCAGTGACCACCCTTCTATACGTCAAGCATACCACAGCTGGCAAATCAACCTCCTTTTTTACATGCAGACGTCGGCAGACGCTGTATCAATGTAAAAAAAGAATGGTTTTCAGTTTGGTTAGCACATACTTTCATACTTTTCCAACGCATATTAGGGTAAAAATTTAAATGAAGTGGATTGGGCAGCATTGATGTCAATCTATGTGTTTGTCTTTAGTAATATTATTAGGGTCTTCCCAAGACACTACCCCATGCTTTAGTTGAGCATTGAAGCAATAGTGCAGCAGCTCACGACTGTACGGACCTTATCAGAATAACAAAGACGACTGGTTTCCATCTATCCCGTCCAAAAACACAGAAAAGTAACTTTACTGTGTATTTGCAAGGTCAGATCTATGTAGACATACGCATCATTGTGTTCTGTTGACATTGCTTTCCCTCCCCTAAGGCTACTTTCTGGGTCCGTCCCTGACTGCGAGTGAATGCTCAGGTTCATCAAATTTAAAAAAAATACTAGCTTTTGCTTTGGTTGCAGGGCAACAGGCAAAGTGTATGGCCTGCACACTACACTGACGCTCATCGAGACCTGCACAGAAGGATTCGAGATACAAGTCATAGTCATTTAGCAGGTGAGATGTTTTTTTTTTCTTGTTTGTGCAATGGTGCTAGCAACCCAATGCCAACTATTTTGTGCAATGGTGCAAGCAACCCAACATACAGTAGTCTAGGCCTACTATTTGTCACAATGATAACTATTCTTGCCAGCCAATTGCCAAGAAAAAAAGTCTAAGAAAACAACGTTTAGAAATAGAGTCAGTAGTATGTTTTCTATGGTTTGTTCTTTCTCATCATAAGAGTGATTTAGTAAAGTTTCTTGCAAAATACTGAATGGCACTTTTTCGTCAACTGATAGTTAGACTGGTTGCTTTTTGATTTTGTTTCTACAATATGTTATCAGCATTAAAACAGGCAGCTGTGTTTTCTTAGTGTGGTCTAAATTATGTCCAAGCACAGTCTCAGCTTGCTTTTTGACGACTTTCTTGGCAGCCACACCAATTTCATGGAGCTGGTTAGACATTTTCTTTTCTTTTAAACTCCCAATGCCAAACAAATCACCTAGTTTTATTGGTAGCTGTACAAGCAAAGTTTGAAAATATTACGTTTATGAAAACAAATTTTACACAGACTAGTCATTGTTTACACAGAAAAGGCCTTTGTATGGTAAATCTAACTATAAGAAGGCCTATTCGCCTGTGATTTATTGTTTGAATAACCATTTAATTTTTCTTCACTTTGATATCATATTGCTTTATTCCAACCACAAAGAGGAAACTTGATTTATAATAGGCTACTGATGTACACAACTCAAGAAATATTTCGACTGGATTGCTTTGTTGGAATCTATCTGCTGTTTTTTCTACTCTTTCGTTTGTTTCTGCGGGTTGTGCTCATGAAAACAAAAAGATACTATTTTACGATGCACAACCCCTTCACATGACAGATGTGCGATTGTACTTGTACGTGCCTTGATCTCTTCACAGATTTACAGTGTAGGCCAAGCATTTCTTGTGAAGCGATTACAGCTTCTGGTTTCATTTTTTAACCCTTGTATCGTCGCCATTCGCTTCCTACTTGGGGGCACTTGCGGCCAAGCTTCACTCAAGCAGAACCAAACGTTTTTCCGAGTTATTCATGCATAACGGATGGGTTTGCAAATTTGTACAGTTACCGTACTAGAAGAAACTTTATTTAATTTTCTTGATGCGATTTGTCTGACATGGCTGAGCAAATATTTCCATTAAATTGGATGATATGATAATGACCACATAGATAAACTGTTTATAGCAGTGGAAGACAATAAGATTCTCAAAATTGAGTATAGAATTGTGAACTTTTAATTTATTTAAGGTTTTAACTCATACTTATTTTGTGATAATAGACTTCATTTTAACGGTAAATTGTTGTTGATGGAAAATACACTTTTGAAGTTTATACTGCAGCGATTTACCACAACTATAGGCAACCCTAAGATAATGTCCATACAAACGTTTCGCTTGTTTGTTTCAAGGGTCAGGTAAAGTCATTGAAGAAGAGTTGATTTTATTGTAACGATTTGTTACCGTAGGTGAATAGCTGTTTGATGTGCTTAATGTTAGCGTTGAATCTTAGCTCTTTTGGTAATTACTGGTAATTTTATATGAACGTCTATCCACCTTTTAATGACCAGAATTTATGTTTGACAGTAAAATTGAAAAGGATCAAAGACCAGGTTCAATGTATCATTTTTACTGTTGTTTTTATAACCCATTGTGTGTGGCTTTTAACTGGTGAGGTAATTGTAGTCCTTGACAAATAGTTAAGGCTTACAGTGACAAGACAACACCTTTTTGGTGATAATTTTAATATCAAAGTCTGGAAAGTTATTTGAAGATGGCTAAATAGACGAAAAGAACTTCTGCATTTTATGATACAAGGCAGGCATACACAAAGTAAACAATTTCATGAAATTTTTCCAGCTCAAAAATGTTGCTTTTTGTGTGTTATTTCAATGCCGCTAAACGTTGAAACGATGTTAGAAAAACAATATTTGCTGGCTATGCTTGAAGGACGAAGAAAACTTGAATCTCAATGGTTGTTCACGTTTTTTTCTATTTTTTTTTGTGATTCTTTCTATTCTTCAAAAAAGTGCAATTTTGTGAACAAGATTACACAGAAAACTAACCATGCCAGTGTGGTATGATAAAAAGGACAACTCAAACATACTTCATGTAATAAAAATCGTTTTAATGTTCACAAGTATAAGAATTGCTGTTAAAACGAGTTGAAAAGGCTTACGGGTATTCTTAAGAACTTCATCCTTGCAAAAGTAACAATTTGGTTTTATTACATCTGCTTTCAATGGGGTCACAGCTGTCTGATCGACCGTGACCAGACAGCATGTAATTTTTAAAGTTGAAGAAGTTCGTTTTGTTTCTTGTATCTATTTTTAATTCAAAACTTGGCGCACCCTGTTAGGTGTACTTAATGGATAACCTCACTACGTTTAGATTCTTTATGCGATCTGGGAATCTGTAGCCTTATCTTGTACACCTGAAGTTCCGACAACGAAAGAATATGAATTAAAAACAAGACGTAAAATATTTTTGCAAGATTTAACCTAACTTGAAATTTCACTGTTTCCAATCAGTGTTGACAATTCGTTTGCTGAAACAAAAGGATACTGTGCAGTGTGCAAACAGCATGACAAAGTATAGCTTTTAAAATATGGTAGCCTACTGTAGTAATCATTGCTGCCCAGGTACACAGGTGTGCACATTTTCATTTTGTTATTCATTGACGTCATGTGATAAATAGAAAGAGGAAGAGTACTTGGCTCTGTTGAAATGCAAATACAGACATTTGTTGTAGTTTTGACGGTCTCTGTTTCGAGACAATGCCTTTATTATGGGTGGTATCTGTCAAATTATCACTCTTGTGTTTACATGCACTTCTGGAGCATGTTTAGACAATGATAAGACTGTACTTGACGATATTGATTCTTTGCTCATTAATTTTCCACTTCAAGCTGGTGTTTCCTCTCTGCTTTTGCTAATTCTTTACATCATACTGATATCGAAATACAATGCAACACTACGTGAACCTTGTCAAACTAGGCTTGTTAAGTGTTCTCTTTAATGTCATAAAGCATCTATTGTTACATGTATGCTCCAGGGTGAAAGTGGCATTTACACGATTTGAAAAATCATCCTTGCGTAGCTGTGTTTCCGCTTTTGTTTGTTGCATCACTATTTGTCTTTATCCTACGCCGGATAAGACCACCTTTACTTTTAAATTGTAGTTAGCAGTTGCATTACGCCTTTGTATCCAGGATTACGCCGGTGGTAGAAGATTTAGATTGGGTGAAGGCAAGGAAGCCAATTCCATGCCCCCTCCTAGGCATGTCTAAGAGGTTCTGCCAAAGACCCAACCGCATGCTCTTGAACGGTGTCGAACCGCCGCCCTTGTGAGCGTTAAACCAGGGCTTTCACCACTCGGCTGTGTAGCCGACTGCAAGTCGTGCTTTATAGACTTACTAAATAATTAGATTAAATGTGTGCACGTTAAAAAAGATGCAAAAACCACCCAAAATGCTTCTTTCGAAAACAAAAACCACCTAAACAGAAATTACCGAAGTTTGCACCCTGAAAATTTTACTTTTCTTATTTTCGGTGGCTGTTGTGTGGATTTAATAACTTTTTCGTCTGCTTTCAAATTGAGGTTTGATAAATTTTGCAAAATTTCTGTTCTTTAATGTACTATTACTTTCATTTGTTTCATTTAGAAAAATCTGAATTTTGTTCTCAAATTACAATACTGTACTATACCATCTTGTGGCAATCATGAAACTGTTTCTGGGGAAAAGCTCAGTTTTCCTGGGGTGAAAATTCTCAAAAATGAGAAACTTAGGCACTGTGATTAACTAATCCCTTGTTTAACTTTGCAATTGATATATTTTGTAATCAGGAAACTATTGTGAAGGAACAATGAGCTTTTCCCTAGGCCGGGTTGAGCTTTGGGATGACTTTGAAAAGTAAAAAAAAAACTATCGATTTATGTGGATAGGGGATACAGTTCGTATGCACTTATACTTAAGTGTGTAACTTTGATTTCACGTGGGAATACTGTGCTTTTAAATTCGAAAGAAGATGATAATCTATAATAATTAGTTTAAGAACCATGAAAAGAAATCACAGAATGGAAAAGCCGAAAGTTGCTAGCCTATAGTACCTACCTCCTGTTTCTTGTTTGATTTGAAGAAAAGTGGATTAACCAAAATAGTTTACTTCACGAAAATTCATGACACAAAAATTATGCGTTCCCTAATTAGTTCAAATGGCGACCTTGACCAAAACAAACAGCCCACATTTTTCCAGAAAATTGTCAATCTCTGTTCTGATATGAAATGACCTTGTGAAGAATTTCGTTTTGTTTTGATCAAATAAAATTCATTCCAAAATCTTCAGTTGTCACTAAATGAACAAAAAAGTAGTTGTTTTTTTGTAAAAAAAGGTTAAAAATTTGTCCCAAACCTATACTATATTTCTAATTCCATCTTATGTTTTCTCACGCCTCAACATGAAATTACCCACAAAACTACAATTATCCACGCCCAAAATCACTCCATGTTAGTAAAGAAATACAGTTCTGCCATTATTTGAGTCTTTCAACCGTTAACCAACCCTGGCTGTTCATTCAAAGATGGTGTAATAAACGTTTTTGTTGATTTTGTAACAGAATATAAACTCCCACAGGCATGCAGTCTACCAATCAAATTTTACTTGGCCAAGTTAATGTCAAAAATAATAACTTTACCGTAAGTTTCGAGTTCACCTGCCGCTTTTAAGGACTTTTCATCTCTTGGCATTATTTTTTCATGTGACGTGTAAGGTTATTTCAAGTACCCGTATGTCGAATTTAAAGTTTTGATCGACCATGAATAAAAGTCTAACAAATCAATCAAAGTGACAGCAAAAATGACTTTTACACAATTTCTGAAATGATGGCCTTCACTTTATGATTTGAAAAATCCCCTAGTTCTTCACGTTCTCAAATAGGTTCTTGTGTTTTGAGCATGCTGAAAGCACGTGCTTGATATGATGATTCATTGGCATGGGGGATTTCCCTTGGCCTTATGAACTTTTTGCAAGATTTTGGAGAAAATGCCGCAAAATTTGTGGTTTTGAATTTATTGCGTTTTCAAATTTCAATTTGCCTGGTGACGACAAACTGGGATTAGTACAACATTTCATTTACGGCTGCCCATGTTTGTTCTATGCATTGGTTGATGAAATGAACAAAACAAAATGCTGCGTCTATCAGTCAGATAGGCTTAGTTTTCTAAAGCACTATTCTGTTGCCTTGTTTACTTGCAAGCCACAAAAATTGCAGTCATGCCAATCTAAAACGAATTTGTAATTTACTCTTTTGCAAAATAAAAAGTCATTGCGAAACAGATTTATTAGGTCCTGGATTAGCGTGCGTTAAAGTTTTGTCGAGCGTTTGCGAAGAGCTACGTAGATAATAATCTGAACCTGAGCTAGTGTTGGGCGATATATCGAATTTTCGATACGATACGATATCTTTTCCATATCGATATTTATTTCAATATCGTTCGATATTTTAACTATTACAGCCCTAACTCGTAATTGCAAACCCCAACAAAAACGTTGCCGAGGCCAAACGGCAAAAGTTGAAATTGCCTCGGCAATTGCTTTGAACGTTTATTACGAAAAAAATTGTACCAAAACATGTAAAACGAGAAGCGAAAAATATACTAGAGTAGTATATCACGATCGCACAAAAGTAATACCAAAAGTAGCGATAAAGCGAACAACACGATACGCACGCTGTTATAGTAATTCACGTTGAATAACTCACGGGGAGGAAAAGTAAGTTAATTTTGGGTTGATTCAACGTTCGAGTTAGCACAAATCGATTTAATTTTACCGGCGGGTTATATTGCGTAACAACAATGCCCAACAAGAAATTTACGTTTGTTTACATTAATTCGACATCTAACGACGTTGAATTATCATAAAATAACGTTCATTGCTCAACCAAGTACCGGTAACAAATTACTAGCTCCCTGAGAGAAGATTGCCTCGATTTACGTATGCACTAACATAATTTCGGCACAATTGGGATACTGCGAGCAACACAAAGTCTGTTTGATGAAGAACTAGATGTCAGAATCGGAATCATCAGATGCTGTATCGGAGGATGAGGTTGTCGTGTCATTACTGAAATCGGACACATCAAAAAGCTCATCACTTGGCTGTAAATCTACAATGTCTTCGCCGTTCGCAATGAAGCGTCCACGTTTTGCCGCTTTCGTGCTTTGAAACCAATCCACACGCCTCTTTCACAGAGCTCCATCAGGGTGTTGACTAAGGAGCAAATCTATGGCTGTGGCATAACGACTGGGAGGAATGTCTAACCCTAACCTTACAAGCGCTCGTGTGGCTTCGGCATTTTTATTGCAGACGCTAATGCGTCATTCATGCATCTGCGTCGGCAATTGCCGACACCAATTTCGAAGACTGAGAAACTCTTTCTTAATTAGAACAAAAATATCGAAAAGTATCGAAATATCGAGTATTTTTTCAGATATCGTATCGTTTTGTTTTTTTCAATATCGCCCAACACTAACCTGAGCCCAATAAGAGGCTCGCTCCCCAAACAAGATTCGTTCCAAACAAGACCCGCCCCCTAAACAATACATCTTTTCAAATAATAATCCATTAACTCAAAAGAAAGAATTACTACAAAGTTCACCAAGAAAAAAAGCAGTTTTCCACCAAAAACTAGCACTCTGGAAAAGAATCCGGTATGGGTGCAAATGCATTGAACATTTCAATTAAAATGCAAAGCAAATGCAGTGTTTGCTTTCTGCTCCCCGCCTCTTGGAAAGATTTCGTGCTTTTAATATCATCTTTGACCCCTGGGGGCCAGGGTCCCTGGCCCCAAAATTAATCTAAGTCTACGAGTGTCCTTTGAACCTCCTGTCTGCTTTTCCCCTTTGCGGATTCGCATTGAAATCCTTCATATCGTATTATTATGACGCATGGATACGTAGCCTACACTCAGGAGATGGTTCGATTCCACACCAAAGCGTTTTCTTTTTTTGCTGAGTGGTAATCTGCAATTCGTAAAGTACCTATGCTTTGCGTGTCGGATGTCCTCAGACAACAAAATCCGTCATTTTTACATTGATTAAACGTTGCATTTACATTGACACAGACGTTGAATCAATATAAAACTGTCAGGGTTTGCTGTCTGGGTCAATACCACCGTTAGGAATTATTGAAAGCGATAAAGCATAATTCTCAGAACGCAATTAAGATCAAAACAAAACCAATAAGCGAGAAACTGAACTTAACCTCTACATCCATCAAATGTCTACTTGGTAAAATACTTCCTCTTTCATTGTCGTACTTTGTTTCAAGCATTGGCTGCCGCTTGTACGAAGTGTCCAAGTTTCTTCGTCTTTTGCTATTTGTATTAGGTCTTACTCTTGGCTGATGTAGTTTTGTTGGTTTGTTTTTTTTAATGTGTGTCAATCTTTGTCTGCCTGGGCACATTATAAATGTTATAAAATACAACCGATAATATTTTTGCCATTGGATTCTCTATCTATACAACGCCCAATACAGAGATAATATCTTAAAACATAGTTTTTCACCGGTTTGCTCTTGTATCTCATTAGTTGTTTGCTGTTTTGATCAATTAGCTTTATCTTTGTTTGATGTGTTCCCAAAGCCTTTTAGCTGTTTAGCAAAGTTTCCATTGATTGGTAATTTTTTACTCAATCATTGGATTTGACGTCTTGCGATAGATACGATTTAGCGCTTGTGTTTTTATTCGTTTTACAAACGGGTTTCCTTTTCATTCAAGTAATAAAATAAAGGGTTACTGCTACTACGCGCTTTAATCGGCAAGCTCTGTCTCAGCCCAAGGTCAACAAAACATTCTCTTCTATGTTTGCTTTGTGTGTTTACTTTTTATAGTGACACCATGGTAGCTCTTTCCGCTTTAGGTTCTCCCGAGTTTTTATAATTTATGGGCTTGAACGCGATTTTTGACGTGTAACAACGTATTTTGATGGTTAAAGTTGTTCATGACTTTGTTTATTCATATTATCCCAGCGGGGGATATTGCCTGTAGTGTTAAAGCACTGTAAATCAAACAGAAAAACCTGTAATTTGTCCCAACATTTGGGTAATGAAAAGATTCCTTGTTCGTATCGCTTTGGTATTTATTAGTCACCTTAATTAAAAACCACATTTTGATAAGGAGTCGTAAAATTTTCCAAGAAGAAACACATGCTTCGTTTGCACGGCAATGCACAATTGCAATGCACAGGCTCTAGCCTAGATTGCCTAAGTCCATAGACCTCATATACAAAAACAATGGAGAAACTGCGAGTTCAATTCGACCTTTTCCATTTTGTTACCGTAGCTTTATTTTTGATTGTTTCGGAATTTTTAAATCATAGAGATTATATCTACTACTTATTTTCGACCAAAAAAATAAGCAAACGTACATTTTCTGAATTAACTTAGCAACAGACTAAAATTTGGCTATGTTATGATGATTAAGCAGCAATGCTACAGCACTCCAGTAAGCAAAACAGCTTTGTTTTGCATTACAACTATAGAATTCCATTTCAATAGATCAATCGATCTTGAGTTGTTTATGTACTACTACTTGCACTTAAGCAAACAGATAACCTCATAATCATTTTCTACCTCATGTATTCTCTTTGCATTAAAAGTACGGGATTCCGTGTACTTCAGTGGACTCTCAGGGGGTCTTTGGAAAGTTTAAAGGGAATCAGAAACCGTTTGATTGAAAAAAAGAGAGCGCTAAAAGTTGAGCACTACACTTCAATTGAAATAGTTCAGATTAATATTACAAAACTTTCATCGCTCTCGCTCAGATTCACTTTTAAAAGTGTTAAAGATGCAGGCTGAGTGTTTTATTGAAAGCGTGCGTGATTACAAAAAGATTGGAAGCCATTGATCCACTTGAAGGCTACATCAGAGAAAGACTCCGAGATGTTGCATCATCCTATTTATACTAAACTTTCTACTTCATACAATTGCAATTCATACGTTTTTATTATTTGTTTACGTTTTTGAAAACGTAACGTTTTGTAACATCATGTTTTTAGACTTTGAGATTGTCATCCCTTCTGCTGTCGACGAAGCTTTCCAGCACGTGAGCCACGTTGTACGTCACAAACGTAGTCATCGCCTCCGTCGTGACGTCACTGATAAAGAAAGCGACCAGCTTCGTTACGCAGTGTCGGGCTATAAGCACGAGTTTTGCTTTCACCTGGAACCGAACCACCGTCTCATTGCTCCCAACTTCTACGTGAAGCGAGTGAAGCGGCATGCAGAAGAGGTCTTGGAGAAGAGTGATGCAGCTGGATGCCATTACCATGGACGCCTAATGTCCCACAGAGGCGAAAAAATTGCCATGAGCACTTGCGAAGGGCTGGTAAGTGTTGCATGATTGTTTTTGATGTTTTCTGTCAAAAAGCAACACCTTCAAAAATTGTAGGGCAAGTTATGCATAGTTGCGTTGACAGGGGGTCCAGGGGTACTTTCGGACCCGTGACCGGGGTAATTTTAGGGGCCCATAACCTGTCCAAGGGGCCAGAAACTTGAAGAAACCACCGCGTATTCTTGCGATATTGTGCTTTATTATTAAAAATGTCTAACTTTGGAACCCGAAGATCTTGTTGGTACCGTACCCAAACTGTTCTCTCAACAGCCCTGCATAGAAACATACTTTTTTTAATTACTCCTAAACTTACTTAAATTCAAGTTGCAAATGCGTGATAATCAGCAGTCGGTCCTCAAAATATTGTAGAGCAGAAGATTCTTTGTCCGATTCCATAGCTTAGTTGGCATAGTTAGCTCTATTAGTGATTTTCTGATTAGGTTTGCCACGATTGCTCAAAAAAAAAAGTTGAAAATAAACAACGTTTGACCTTTCAACTTCTCAAAGGGTAGGCTCAGTTTGCTCCGTTACGTTTGTGTTTGTCTATTGTTGCAACATGGAGTATCGAATCATTTGCCTTTGAACTTCTTCATCTGGTTCTGCAAACGGGGATTCACCCTTTTTGCAGCAGCGAACACCAAAATCTTTGCAATGCAATCGGCAATCGTCATGTTGTTACTTTACCAACATGAAAACAAGTTTGGTTCTTGTCACATTGGTTTCACGTTTGAAAACCTAGAATCAACGTAAAAAAGACAATCTTTGCTTGCTGAGCATTAACCTTAGGCCTACTCATGTGGAAGCATGGTGGACTTGAAAATGTTAGTCTCATATTTGGTCAGTGGCCAACGATGCGTGACAGCATACAATATCACGCAATAGTGAAAATTAAATTTTGTTCTCTTCGGTTTGCAATTAACAAAGCCGGTGTTTCAATTTATTCGACATTATGCAACGTTGTACTGCAGCTCTGTGCTCAAATAAAATTTGCGGTGGAGGTGCTTAAAATTGCGTATTTTGTTTCAACATGATCGTTATATGGCGATATCGAAAGCTTAATATTTTAAAGAAAAAATTCACTTTTTTGTTCTGTGGTTTCCTTAGTTTTGTCAATCTACTCTATGATTTCAATTGTACATTTTTATAAACGGGCGGTTTTATTGTATTCTCGATCCTGTTTTAACTTTTCAATCCTTTTCAAAAGAAAACCGTTCAGTGTTCTTACAAAGTTCTTTTCCTTTTCAAAACACTTGACAGCCTAACAATGGCCATGAAACACAGCTGTGTACCTTTCACCTGATTAATGCTTGCTGTACATTGACCCAACGTTCATAAACGTGGAATCAGAGTAAAAAGAACCAGTTTGCCCACTAGGTCCTTGAAGGTGGTGGCATTGCGTCATTTTTTATTACGTCATTGGTAGATTCGAGAGTCGAAGTCATTTTTTCCCCTAGCTAAAGCTGTCGGATCGCCGCAGAAGAGTGTATCGCTCTCGAGGTTTTTCACAGTTCACCGGAAGTCAATACCCAGCTTAGAGAACTTCTATACGTTACCTTGGCATACATGAAGCGAAAACTAACGTCCACCTCAAATGCAAAGAACAAATTGTTATGAAATGCTAAGACTTCAAATCCACCGCATCAAGTTAACAAAATACTTGTGAATGGGGCCTAGCTCCTTGATGATTGACGACCTAGTCAGCATATCAGGTCTTTTTCATATTAATTTGACGTTTACAGATGTTAAATCAATAGAAGAAATAATTTGCTGTACTTCTTTTTTATATGTAGGCTATGTACTGACTACTGCTTGTTGAGATCATGCCGAGATGTGTATTCTTTGTAAGTTTTAAAGGCAGGGTTTTTTCAAGGTTTGGTTTTAGTGATCTTTTTAGATTTAAACAGATTACAGTGATCTTAAAGCTTTAAATTTGTAAAAGAACTGTTTGTGGTTGTGTTTGCATGAATTCTGTACTTTTATGGATATATTTAAAAACGTTTGGAAAAAAAGGAGACGCAATTTTCGTATCTGAAAATAATTTAAATGCAACAAAATCAGGCAATTTTAACATTGACCAATTTACCTTTTTTGGTCTTAAGGTTTTTCTTGAATATTGTTGAAAAAAGTTATAAATTCTTGACGTTTTTTCAAATTCAATTTTTTTTTTTATTGTGACATCATCAAACAAAGCACGTGAAAGAGATTTTCCCAAGAGTGACAAATGATAATGATCATCTTCTCATTAGAAGGTCCCACATCAGTCAATCAAATTACAATTAAGTTGACAGAAAACTCACGTAAGTTCATTAAGTGCTGGGATCAATTACGAAATTCAGTTTACTCAAATTTTTACCCATCTACAGTAGATTTATTCAATTGAACTTTCAAAATTGCATTCAGATAGCAAACAGTATGAGAATAATTCTCATTGATTTTATTTTTGCGTGAACAAAGAAATAGGAAAAAAATCTTGTTTTAAATAAAAAAAATCTTTTGACACGTTTTTGAGTACTCAGTAAACGAAGATCTTTGTATGCTTAAAACATAGCTGGAATTCCATTTTTCCGACATAATCGGGTCCATTGTTCGTAAAATTCGTACTAGTTCTTGCATCCTCCGCTGTGCACGATTTCGAAGCCCCACACTGAAGTATTTATTCAGATATCCAGCATTAAAACTTTGTCATTTGCTAAAAGAGACTTTTGCTCGAGCAACATTGTCAAAAGAACTTGAACAAATCTCGTTTTTTTAAAGTAGGTTAACAGTCGTAGGAAAAGTTTTAATTTTTTCTCATTGTTTTCGTTGGAGAAACTGTGAGTGTGAGATGCTTTGAGATTAAATATCCTTTTCTTCTTAGCAAGAAAATCAGTCTTTTTTGCGTTGATTCAACGTCTACTAACTTGCTAACGAAATAGCATGTAAATAGCGCAAACCTATTCTCTTATCCATAAAGTCTATTTGATCACAATGGCCTCAAGGTCCTCAGAGCCAATATTTGCCGATATTTGGACAATAGAATAAAACAGATATTCATAATGAATTTTTTTGCGGACAATACAAAATAACTGACTGCAGTCATGCAGTTGCAATTAAAATTCTATTTGCACAATCACGAAAGTCTTGACAGAAAAATGAAATTAAAATGATTTGTGCAAAAGTTTTACAATTTTTGCAGATTTTTAAGCTATTTATTATAACCCAACATGGCTTACTGCTTGCAATTTCAAGATTGCTTTCTATTTTATTATCTTCAATTGTTACTTTGTTTCCGGAGTTCGTTTGAAGAAATTATGTGTGGACCACGGCGGTGTGGACGAAATCGTAGTCAACAGATACGTCCTTAATTCCGGTTAACATATTCGTTAAAAGCACATTGGCATCATCCCATGAATTAATTAACGTTTCATGTAAAGCCAACTTTGATTGAAGCTTTAGCAATGTGGCAGTGTTTTTTTCATTGAAGCAATATTTGCATACACAGAATCAATGTAAAAAGTTATGATTTTTATCAGCAATCCGAGTTCCCAGTTGGAAGAAATAATTGGCATTCACAACTGGGATTATGCTGTAACTGTAACGTACTTGTGCCATCCTAATTATGTTAGATGACGTTGATGCAGCACAGTCGTTGTACTGTTTACAACTTTGCATAACTATGTTCAGTGTTCACACATGACATCCCAAGAGACGAAATACGATTAAAATCAAAGTTTGAAGATCCATTTCACATCTATCCATATCAGTTGCAATGAGAAAGGAGTTTCACTCTCTTGTGCTTGAAACTTCACACCAATCACGGCATGCCAGAGACAACCAAAACTTTCCGTTGTTTTTTTTACAATGAATGTAGAAAAAAATCATACAAAAAAAAAATTCCGAAAGAGTTTAAATGATAAATTGAAATATTATCTGCAAGCAGATCGTTTCATAAAACTACAAATAAACTACGTCAGGGAAACAAAACGTAATTACTCATTTTAATGCTTAAGCATCGATCAAGTTTGAATAGAAGTCAAGAATAACAAGCTGGCCTTAGTGAGGCCATAATGTTCTACAAAGTGCCTTTGATGACCAGTGAAAGATTAAGGGATTATATATTCGTCCCTCACAGCAGGACACCTGCACTTAAGCCGCTTATTGAAATCTTTTATGTTCAGCAATGTCCATTCGAAACGTTAATAGTGTAATAACCAACGTTTTTACATTCAACCTGGTCACTTTTTGTCAGCAGTTATTGTTTGCAGTGCCAATTTACGGGTAAAATCGCCGATTTGAACAAAACAACTGTTTAAGGCTAATGTAGGCTACTTTGCGGTTCATAAAAGAAGGCTACAGGACAGTACTCGGCCACTCGCAATTTGAATAATGAAAGTATTAATGATGATATTACGTACTAAACTGACTAAAGAATGCTATCAATGTGTTGGAGGGATTAATTAAGTGAGCCAACCCTTGAAGGACATTCGGTTTCACATCAGCCCACACGTGTTGCATTGAAAGTTGCTCCATTGAAGTTGCAACTGAATTCCTTTCATTCACTACGTATCATAATTCACTTATTCCAAATTGCTATTGCTTGAAAAAGCTACAAGCTTACTAAAAAGAAATTTTGGCTTGCATCTTGAAAGCTTTTGAAAGCAGATGGAACTTCGAACCACCAAAAGGTGTTTTGTTGAGTTATAGTGAATAATTTTATAAACAACAACAAATATGTTATTTAGACTGGACTTCTACGTACTAGAGAAGATGACTTTATTTTGGAGCCAGTACCAGTTCACGTCAATCACTCATTTGATGCCCCAATGCACCCCCACATTTTATACAAGCGTCAACACTTAGACCAGGGGCAGCACCGACTTCACTACTGTGGAAAGAAAAGAAAACGTAAGTTACATTCAAATACTTTTTAATTTTCTGTAACTTTTTGTTGCATTCAATGTTTGCAAAAAAAAAAAACGTTGCGAAAGTGTCCGAGAAATAATCTCTGTTGTATTATTGTAGCTTTGATTTTGAATTTAATAACGAAAAATAAAATAAATGAACGATTCCTTGAACTTTGCTGGTGGGACAGTTCTTCTCTTTTACCAGCTGCTTGATTGCAAATTTGTTTTAGATATAAAAGCAGCGAGTTTATGTCGTTTATCTGTAGAATGTCATTATATGGTACCACCATTGTAGTAATGAGTAAGTAACGTAAAGATGTCATACTCAGTCATTGAGCTTTGTAAACCCAATGGTAATGAGTAATGACCTAATAATTTAATGTAAAAGTGGCAATTCTTCTATCCATTTCAATATAGGGTTTGGTCAATAATTACATCAGTGTAAAACAACAATTATCTTGTCAATTTATTTTTGTAATGAAAGGAATTAAAGGCTGTACGGCTGGGCTAACACTTACAAGTTCTTTGAGATGCAGACAATGAAGTCTTTTTATAATAATGATGCATTTCTCGTAGTGAGGCTAGTGAATATAAAAATTGACCCTTCGAAGATATTCATTCAGAATTGTATTATGTCTTTAGCTTGACATTGCAAAGTTTTGCATTGACACAATTTTAGTATGGATGCTAACCCTCTTCTCCAAATGTTGCTTAACATGGTAGGCGGTTTATTCGCATTCATATTCCTTCATCACAGTTTTCTCGAATTGGAAAATATAAAGACATTCAGTAAATCAGACCTTTTTTACATTCATGGAACATTCCGAAACGTCTAAAGTTAATAGATTCTCTCTATTTGTTTATCTCAATTATTATTCAAAACAATATTTTTGTGCATATGCTGGCGATTCTATCGCCAAAGCAAATTGATTTGGAATCATAATGATAAATGCAAATTACCAAAATAACTTTCCCTCGTATTGTCCCAGAAAAATAATTGTTAAACCTTCACCTCCTTTACCTTGGATAGTCCCACTCCGTTTTTTTTAGTTGACCTTAGTGTGAGTTTTGAAAATTCTTAGTCGATTGATATTTTGCCTTCTTGGCCTTGTTAAAGTACCACACATGCATCGTTTTAACAACCCAAATAAGCTTCGCCCATTAAAAACTAAGCTTTTTTGTCATTGGGCTTAACAAGAATCTGATGAATCAAGGCAAAGATTGTTATGGGGCTTTCAGTGTTGCCTTTACAAATCGCATTGTGCCCATCCATTCAACAAGCTCCCCAGACAGCAAATCCGTCATTTTTACATTGATTCAACGTCTGCAGACGTTGAATCAATGTAAAAATGACGGATTTACTGCTTGGGTCAAAACAAGGTAATTGAGAAGAATGGATGGTCTACCACCAGTGATTGTTTATGAAATGAATTAAGTGCAACTTAGTAGATAAAAGAAACAACAAAACATTTTCAACCTTATTGACAAACAGTCATTCAATTGCGATGGTTTTTTCAGGAGGTTCCATTTTGGTGTAAAAGTTGCGTAACCTGACGTAAAGCCGACATATGAACTATTTATAGACTCACAACTTGAATTTTCGTTCAACTTATTGTTATGATAGTGCACGGGGTCGCCTTAACCAGTGACCTTACCAGAGGTCACTGCCAGGGAGACAAAACGTAGCTGTAATTCTTTCCTGGCCACGTATTTGATGGAAATGCCATATATTATATAATTATTCTAAAAGTATAGTTATAATAGTAGTTATTATTATATACTATTAATATTACTTACATGACACCATCCAGGCATGAACCGAACTAAATTTGACGACACTGGGCGAGCTAGCTAAAAACCGTGACTCATGGAAACAAAT
Organism: Aplidium turbinatum; assembly: GCF_918807975.1. Classification (NCBI taxonomy): domain Eukaryota; kingdom Metazoa; phylum Chordata; class Ascidiacea; order Aplousobranchia; family Polyclinidae; genus Aplidium; species Aplidium turbinatum. Next base: position 57,418,137 of record NC_137472.1, read on the forward strand.
AAATCATGTTGATGCACAATCTGCTGCAAGCGGAGATGGCGATTGAATATATTAATATTACTTATATGATTAATACTATATATAATACTACTAAAAACAGAATACGACTATTCACTAGGCTTTTAATAAAACAGTATATTGCATTTTTCCGATGACTGCAGAATAGGCTATCACGATGTTGAAAATGATACCCAGCTTTATTTCCGCCGTTTCGTCAAAAAAGCGTTCGACATTTTGGAAATAAATCTTTCTTCGTCTAAAGTTAAATTAGTTCGTTGCAAATTCACATCTCTCTGACTGCAAATCAGTCTTTTAAACATCAATTCAACGTCTGCACATGATGAATCAAACGTAAAAACGAACTAGTCTGCTAACTGGGCTTCCATTCACTTATCATCCAACACATTTACCTAACACAATATGAAAGAAAGAACCAGCACTTACGGTATATATCGAATTTACGTTTTAACAACGCTCATGTAATGATATAGATGTTTTCAAACATTAACATGCTTGGCGTTTTCTGATTGTCCAATATTTTTCATATCACTTGATTAATTTTTCATACATGTGTTTCTCATATCAAAAGTGAATAATGCCACACAATTATGCTTCTCAGTGTACAGTAATGCTGTTGGTGTGGTTGTCACAGTTGAAGGTTGGCGGGTATTTCAAATTCGTTAAATGCTTTCCCACGGTATGAAGGAGGAGGCTGTTGCGTTGAAGTTTACAAACACGTCTAACTTTACAAATAACTTGATTATTTTACGAATTTATCTGTAAAAGATAAACACGTTTTACAAAAAAGCAGTTTAACAGAACAGTTTCTGTTTCTTAGTGCTTATGTTTTTAACCGCATTTTCTTGAAAGCCTCGTGTGTTTCTTACGAAAAAAGGTCAAACATTTCAAAAAAGCTTTCATAGTGCTTGGTTCAAAAACTTAAGCCCTACAGTCTGTAAGACTGCTATAGATGCCTTTTCCCTATCTAAGCTACTCGATATCAAACAGGTTGTGTGCAATGTATATTGTATATATATGTTTTTACTTACAAGAAAAAGCTGACGAGGAAAACATCAGTAAACACACAAAAAATCAAAACAGTATAAAATAGAAGAAAACAGAATAGTAGTGGGTAAAGGAGAAAAATGCACTTTTCGGAAACTTGCCCTGGATAAGAAAAAAATTGAGAACATCTACTCTATAGAACATTGGTTCCAATGTCGCACATATTAAACAGACAAGCAGTAGACATGGTTTAAACTGCACTGACTCGTGTGAACAAGAAACGAACATTTCATTGCGCCATGAAAGACAAACTTGAGTGATTTCGCTGAGTTGATGTGATGATAAATGTTCTCACAAAATAACTTTGCTTTGTCCTTTTGACAGTAATGGAGAAGTCCTGCTGAGTACTTTTATAACCCCGAAGAAATTTCACACTTTAAATCGGTAATTGTTTGAATAATTTGCGTTTTCTCAAACACTTGAATGACAAAAACGCGAAGTTTACTTGCAAGGTCGCCGATACAAAGCACAAATGAAAGCTATTCCCTCTTGACCCCAAGCTTTGTGACCATTTTAAGAAGAGCTGCTATAAATCTCGCAAAAAAAACATGTTTCAAAGTCTGTGTTTCCTGTAGTGTAAAACGATTTGTTTTAGCAGAGTTAGCAGAGTTTTAGGTTTATTGTTTTCACCATGAGCAATGATTACAGTGAGTTGGAAGACAAATGCAACAGAAAATCTTTTGAGATGAATTTTTTCAGTTTTAATCATGAGCGATTTGCGCCTACGTTTGGAAACAGTGCAGTCCATCAGTCATGTCCCATTATCTGCAAAATTGGGAGCCTAACACAAAGTGGGTCCCTGAGTCCGTTACATAATTATCCCCCGAAAGGTCAAATGCAGCTTAAAATTGTCTACGACGTATGTGCTGATTTTAGCAGAATACGATACTTTTCGTGTCTGGGATAAGTTGCAACTTGCAAGTCTTGTAACCCTCGATTGGTCAAAAACCCTATTTACGAAAAGTCGTAAATTTTCATGCGAACTTAGAGTTGGCTTTCTTTAAATTGTCGCCGTCCAGTGCACTAGCACTGGCGCCACCGATAAACTCTATTGGATGGTTTCAGCATTATCCATTAAATTCATCACAAGGAAAAGTGTAGAAAAAAAATTCCTTTCTGTCACTTTGGTTTATGCGTTGCGGTGACAATGTAACTGTCGATGTGTCGATGACGTGTCGATGACAACAATATTTTGACAGGTTTACAATATTGCTCTTTGGAACGTAACTCTCAAGTCAACTTCACCAACAGTTTAATGGCCGACTTGTGCCAAAACTGTAGTGTATTTTAATCACATTTAAATATACACAGACAATGACTAAACTAGTGTCTCCACTGTCGACAAAATATAAGCATGAAAGAGTAAACTGTGTAGCGTTTTGAGAAATATAGTTTTGCAAACAAACTTGCAGGGAAATTTTTTGTCACAAAAATGACACTGCTTCTTTATTTATGACAAAGTACCTCCACAATGGCTTCACCTTTCTTGTTCTGTTAAACTTCGTGAAGTTACTGAGCATTTCATTTTTAGAACTACGATTACTTTCCTCTGTGGTATTAGCCAATAAGAAACACAATTGGAAAACACCCTTATTTTTTGATAGAGGGATATTTTTCCGAGTGATTATTTTCCAATCGGGATATTTTCCGTATGGATAATTTTTGTCTAGACATTTTCCGTATGGATTTTTACCGATTACCACCCATTAGTAATTTATTCCATCCACTCTAACAATGCAATAATTAAAAAAATAACTTGGAAAACTGTGCTCGTTTATTGCGTCTTCTTTTCGTAGTTTTTTTATTTATATGAGAGGTGGCAGAGATGAAAGTGGCAGCTGATGTCATCATCCCGGTAGGTTTAGCACCACATTCAATGTATTTAAATACAGTATAGTATATGTTAATTGATGTATACGTGCTGCAGTGCTGAACGAAATAAATAGAATCTAAATCTGTTTTTCTCACAAAACTTTGCGACAGAAAATGCGTTGGACAGGCAAATAATTTAAAATTACGTCAATTTTAAATTAGTGTTTGTAGAAAACACTGAACTACATTAATTGGGCCATCGAGTAGGCGTTTCCAATGTCCGTTTTCTTTGCTAAAACCTTGTTTTTCATTACCTCTTTTGTTTGAGACGCTTCGGTCATTAAACTTCTTTTACAAATGGTTTTGTCTTTCAATTCTACGTCATTGTCAGACCTTCTCCAGTTTTTGTTCAGGATGACCGAAGAAAGTTATTCCATCTCTCGAAAGTATTGCGTTACATGCTTTTTGGTTAGGCATTAGGCTGGGAATGCTGAAAACAGCATCTCTCTTTACTGGGATTTCATTGTACCTTAATAGTTTCACTTTTTGAAACTCTTTGAAGTTAGAAACAAAATTCCTTTGATCCTATCACCTTTTATCTTTTGATCAGTTGATTTATGATTCATGAAAACCAGACAGACACCTTGTATGGCCAGCTGGTTTAATATGTTTGCACATTTGTCCCATCAATTCTGTCAACCTCAAAAATGATGTACAAAACTTGTAATTTATGTTCCTATTACAATTTTTATATCTCACTGTTTGTAGAATCTAAATCATATTTGCTCACAGATGTTCATAATAAAATTTGTAACAAGTCTAACAACAGAAACATAGACAGGGAGAGCTATTACACTTCGATTGAACAAGATTTTGCAACATCCTTGCAGAGTTCGCGGCTATAACTAGCGGCCCATTGCAGCACAGTTTACAAGAGGCAAGCATTCGCTCTGAATAGCTCGTTAGGTTTATTACTGTCTTACGTTTTTGTGACTTATTTTGTAGTCAACTTGGAACTTCCAACACAAAGTCTATTTTTTAGAGAAAAAATCCATTTTCGGTTTAAAATCTCCAAATCTGTTGTATTTTATTGGCGCTTGGATATCAAAAGAATGATGAAACGGTGTCTTATATTGTTTTTAGCATGAGCATGAGGTTGAAGCATCGATTATGATGACAATTGAAATTGTGCTGTTTGGTTTAGCGCTGTACAGTGTACAGTTGCTGTGTAGTATGACACAATGTACTGCTCAACCACAACCTTATTTACAATTTTCGACGCACGTGGCTTCAGCCCAGCCCAAGCGCGTCTTTAGAATACAGCTTAGAGACCCATTTTTACGTCACATAGTTTGTTGGAAGTTTGTTCAAACTAGTTCTTGCTGTACTGCGTTTTCCCACGCCAACACGTGGATTATTTAGACTAGAGTGCAACTGTCTCGTGGCTTTTCTTCCAACTCGAAGTGTAAGAGCATCTTCTTGACTCTTCAAAGGACGTTGGTTCGACGACTGCAGTGAGCGTATGGTTTTGTGCTGGTAAGACACTGACAAAACGCTTGAAAGTGGACACAAAAATGGACTTTCCTGACTTTCGGTTTACTCTTTAGTGAGTCTAGTCAAGTGAGTCCCAGTCTAAATGTTTAATCAATGTGGGCAAGCATAAATCTAGATACAACAAAAATGCAAACAAAGGCTTAACAGTTTATCACAGTGAGTTATGTTTTAATATTCGTATAAAAAGATACCGATATTGCAGTAACTCAAAATATTATTCACAGTACACAGCCCATAGATTTACAATAGAATCAAGATGGATTATGTTCCTCTGTATTGGTCTTTATCTGGAATTATGACCTCACACAATACGAATGTGACTAATAGTATACAGCAATAAGTTCACTTAGTTGTGGCATGTAAACAAATAGAAATCTCAACAACTTACGGCCTTCATTTGCAGGTTTGATTGATTTTAAGTCAATTTTCGGCTATCAGACGTCGCAGTTTCTGCAAATTTTGTCTGTTTTATGTGATCTCGCCTTTGGTCCTCCCTCCTATGATGGATAGTTTGTTGAACAACGGAAAGACATTGTTAACAGTTTGAAATATTCTGCCACGGCGTCAAGACCCAGCGAAAACAAACGTCGTTCTAGACAACACCATTCATGGCGCTTATGTGCTTTACCATTTAAGTATTTTTATCGCGGCTTGAGATAAAAATAAATATTCCCACAGAGTGGGCAGTTCTGATAAATAAACTTTAGACAACTTAGGGATTTTAAGTAGTTTATGTAGATTTTACGTCAACGCAATTATAAAAACGTCATTCGAATGTCTTTGCGGAATTGTTTCTAACTTTCTATTGATTTAAACGACGGCTCAAGCAAAAGTGTTTCTCATTTTCATGTCTTGTCATCAGCAAATAGCGATACATATGGGATAAATCTATTGTCAGCAAGTTCCGTATCTGTTCATCTGAGGGTTTGCGTTCCGCTTCCAACCGATATGTTTTTCTTTGTTTTTTTTCGGCGTTTGTCGCGATTATGCATTATGCAAGTGATTTGGGCAGCTTTGGATTTTGGACACATTTGACACGTCTCAGTCATACAGTAACACCAGCCCTTTTTATATTGATTCAACATCTGCGTACGTTGAATCAACGTAAAAAGGTATGATTTATTGACTGGGACGATCATAAGCTTGGTCTGGGTGCAATCGACTGTCTCAAGGTCTTAACCCTCTGTCTACCGTGCAAAACAAACTTCACTCTGCGATTTCTCAGGACATATAGCAGATGCGATATTGATATACGTTGACTTTTCTCAGCTTTGCTTAATCTTTAGGACAACATAATAATTATTGATCTCAAACAAAAGTTGGTAGCATAGAAAAAAATAGTAGCATCTTGTACCGTGGGGTCTAATGGACCCCAAGCCTGCTGCATTCGAAGTAATCTTGAATTACAACAGCACTAAAAGGGGAGTCGATACTTTTGACACAATGGTTAGGAAATAAACTTCCAAAAGAATGAGGAGAAGATGGCCGATAGCTCTATTTTACAGTATGATCGATGTCACTGCTGTCAATCCTTTTGTGATATGGCATCAATTGCAAGGCGAAAATAGCAGCACAACATTCAGCATGAAAGAGAAGAAAATTTTAGATCCAACTAGTAAAAGAGCTTGCTGGATTACCAGCTTCGACTTCAATATCAACAAAACATCTAAATCCGCAACAAAATAAAAGGAACAGCTGTTGAAAATCAGGCGCCAAAATCAAAGAAGGCTAGATGCTATCTTTGCGAAAGACACAAACACCAAAAATGCAGACATTTCTGTACTATTTGCAAACTCAACGTTTACCAAGAACATTCGCAAATCATTTGTATGATAATGAATGCGATAATATATAAACTTACAATATTTCTTGTGAACTAATATGTAGGCCTAATATGCGTTTTTTTTAGCTAAATCTCTCAATAGTTTGACCATTGCTCAAGAATAGACCAATTCCGTATCAGTTTGGTTTGTGCATGGGCTACTATATGACTTGTTTGTTAAATTTCGAGTATTCTTGGTTTTTCCACAGTGTTTATAAGTTATGATTTTTGAAGTCTGTTACGTCCTTTCCTATTGAGCTTTAATTTCATCATCGGAGCTGATTTTTTTTGTCCAAAACAAGTCCTTAGAAATTTGGGGTCCAATGGACCCCAACGGTAAAACTTGCATATTTTTTTTCGGTAGACAGAGGGTTAATGAAGTTTCTAGTTGATGAGAAGATGAAGGTGTCTTGTCTTCTGCAATAAAATACAAACCGATCTGCACATATTTAAGTTTTAGATTACTTCCATATAACGTGTGTTAAAGAGAAATAAGTGTTTTAAACAGCGAGTGCTAAGCCAGCCTTCTTCATTTAAGGAGTTTATAAAGCACAATAACATGCTGTAGGCCTACTGTGTTTTTTTGAAAGAAATGTGTTAATTTTTGAGTTGAGTGCAACAGTTCATAGTTAGTCTCAGAAATGCTTTAGCAAAAACATTTTGAAAAGGTGCAGAGTTAATAAGTCGGTAGGAAACTAGTCCTGTTTTGGTATTTTGATTTGCTCAAATCACTTTGGACCTATGCAGATATTACAAGATTGTAAACTGTGCCAAAGGTATAACTAAACAGTATCTGCTACCTATCTATATTTTACACGATTGATCACCCATTAAGTGTACAGTGGCTTGCTAGCGGGCATCGATACGTCTCTAAGATACGTCTCTACGTCTGCAATAGTCTCTAAGCTTTGTTTTTATTTGTTAAATAACACACGAAGATGTCTTCTGATAAGAGGTTTTGAAATAACGTTACACGAGCTAAAAGCTTCTTAGGTGTCTTATTAAAATCACCAGTGAACAATACAATATCTATATGACGATTTGTCCTAGCCTTGGGTAAATAAAAGCGATCTCAAATAGTGGTTGGCGGCCTTCTTCAAGCACTTTGCGCAATTGAAACTTTACTTAATCTACACTTAAACTTCCGCTGGCAATTCAAGTGTTTGACTGCTGAAGCAGTCTCCGTCGAATGTTTGAAAATAAATTTGATGTTAATTCACGTTAAAGTAATGCAATGGTTTGGATACAAAATTTATCATCAATGCAACCACTCTCATGATTTTGTGGTCAGTAGCATTTATAATAGGTTACAATTCAATTGAGAAAACCAAATCATGCTGTTAATCGACTCAACTATTTTGTGTGTAAAAGTTGAATGAAGCTGATCATAAGACATTTAGTTCAACAGCATGAGACGTTTTTTTGATCTAAACTGAGCTAAATTATCAGAAGATGTTTCAAAAGATAATCTGCATTTGTTCCGATTCCGACGTTTCGTCAGTCAGCCACAACTGACTTTCTCAGGTGACTAGATCAGGTAATGACTACTTATCTAGCACTGCAGAACACAAGACCATATTGCAGTAAATCAACTAAACGTGCAAAAAATTAGTTAAAGTACGTGAGCAAGAGTTGACAAATGTAGGCCTATCGGTTTTCAGTGCTATGTTTCCAACAATATTTAAACATTTTTATCCTAATGTCTGCCACTAAAGAGTACAGTCAGATTTGTAGCTTGTATGCGTGTTACGTATCAGGATTTCTATATTCTTGAAAAGGACACATCAAACTGATATCTGAAGTTTACTTTTTTACACGTTCTTGATTGAAATAAGCTAAAGCACACACAACTTTGAAGTGGCTTTGGTCCACTTTGTTCTGCATGTCTTATATTTATTTTTGCTCGGTCAATGACCTTTTTTTTTTTCTTTTCATTCTAGAAATATTACTACGACATTGTTATTTACTTTACGTCTAATGTCTATATTTGTTTATGATCACGTGACATTAATTAGTTGACAAATCCTCAATAGACTTAGACATTGTTTAAAAAGATCGTGTAATAACTCTATGATAATTCTGTAATAGCTATTTTGTTTTGCAGATCCTGTTATGATCCCTCCTTCTTCCAACAATCAAAAGATAAAACTTCTCTCTAATGGGGAGATAGAGCTGGAAGAATTGTCGTCAGTTACAAAGCGCAATCGACGGTCGGTAGAGCCTCCCCTGCATGCTGTTGGCCTCACCGCATCAGACTTGGACAACTTTGATATGAGCCACCAGAATCGGCCCCCCACCAAGACCTTGGAAACACTGGTCGTGGCTGACCAGGAAATGATACGCAACCATGAGAGAGACCACCGTGACGTCACCACTTACGTACTCACCGTCATGAACATGGTGAGTGGCCGACGAAATTTTAAAACGTCGTTTTGACGTCACGTGTTGCAATTTGTTCAATTGACAATGACTTAACCAAAGGGCGTAAGTGTCCTCGTCTTTTTGATTCTCGCATGAGAAGAAGAAGATGTGTGGCAATGGGTGTTGTATTCAGAAAACTTAATGGGATAAAACTAACACTGATTCTAGCTCGAAATTAGATGTTTTTTGCATTGATTCAACATCTTTAGACGTTGAATCAATGTAAAAAAAACTAATTTGCTAGCTGAAAAACAAAAACGAAAGCGAAACGCACATGAAACATTCGCCAGTCAGAACAACAGCATCTGGAAAGCTGACTGCTTCGTTTTGAAGTGAAGGTCTTTGTTTTGATTTTGTTTTGCTTTGACGAAAATAAATTTGTTTCAACCATTCAAAACTTTCTGTCCAACGTTGGGGAATTGAACAGTTCAACTTCATTTTAAGCGAAGCAAGAGATTTTTTAAGAGACCATTTGTTTTTTGTTTTTTTGTCCTATCCAGGCGTACACCCGGTGGTTAAAGATTTAGATTAAGTGGACGGGAAGGCAAGGAAGCCAATCTTCGTGTCCACCTTCAGGCATGCCTTTAATGTCCTGCCAGAGACACAGCCGCATGCTCTGGAGTGGTGTCGAACGGGCGCCCTTTCGATTGCCGTTCCAGAGCTCTCACCACTCGGCTATGCATACCATTTATTATATTTTCATCATGACATATTTTATTGTAGAATTTTCAAATTTAGTTTCGGGAGAGAGTTTGCTTTCTTGTACCAAAGACAGGCAAAGACACAACAATACAACAGGGTTGAGCATTATAACAATATATTTTACATACAAGAAGAAGAATCAAATCGTTTTCGATCGTTTGGTTCCCTTCACATGAACCCTGGCAGTTGTCATCACTCATGATTTGATGAAACTACTTTTGTAATCATGTTCTGCAAAGCCAAATGACGTAACGATTATGAATAATTTGGAAAGCGTTAGGTGTGGCCATGGTTAGTGTGACAGATAACAGTTAAAGTCACTGAAAAATTTAAATTAGCAGCTTCCTTGTTGGCCAGAACAGTTTTAAACTGATTGATCAAACAGTAAATTATGACGTATTGACAGTTAAATCGGGTTAATTGTCCACTATTTTCATTTACACCTTTATTGGCACATTGTGTAAGGAAATTAAAAATAAATCATAAAATAGCGGATTACAACTTTAATTGGTGATAACGTAGGTCACGGTTGAGTGATCATACAAGAATTTTAATATTTGTGACAAAGGCCACCTCAGAGGTGCAGTTCGAGTCCTATGCACGATTCTTGAGCAAAAACGTTTAACCAAATTCTTACCAAACAACAAAGACAATTAATATGTGTAGACATTCACTGATTCAATGCTACTTTGCCTTGATGTTATGTTTATAAAAAATGGCAATATTACAGCACTAAAGAGGCTCAACTTTATTTGGAAATTGGATTTAAAAAAAATAACTTCTCCTCATACGATTTCAAATTCTCTCTGTTCAGTTAAGCTTCACAACAGTGACTACGCCGTTTAAGTGTCACACAATACTGGCAGCGATTTTCAGTGATACAGATTGAATCGGACTTAACGTATCTCGAGCTGTGTCTATCCTTATTTGATCCCATTGAAATATTGAAGAGATCAAATAAGTTTATGTCATTTTCTTTGTTCAATTCTGCGTATGTGAAGTCATAACAAAGTGCGTAAAGGAATTCACCATATTTGCTTCTTTCGGTGATCAGTTGTTGTTTGACGTTGAAGTACCAACCATATTATCACAGTGAGCAGCACAGAATAACCAAAGTCTTGAATGTGATTCTTCATTGTTGATTGTGCAGAAGTGTATTTGGTTACCATTGGTCTATTACGCTTTGAAGTGAGAAAGCTTCACTTCAAGTGATATTTTTAATATTGAAAGACTTATGACAGTTTGTCGTCTGACGAAGCCAAAACTTTTATTGTGATTTTGTAGCGAATGTTTTATTAGACAATCTTTCACACTTTCAAACAACGACTGGCAGTCTTTTTTTACCCTGTAGGCCAGACATCAGGTTACTAAAGGTCATATTTAGAGTCATGTGTCAAAGGTCATGTCAAATTTACAAGAACGGGCATATTGAGACAACAATGGTCAATAAAACTCTCCATTGTCAAGCTTCAGAAAACATAATTTTCCTGATAGATGCAATGTCTTGTGACGCCCTAGCCCAGACAGCGAATTCCGTCATTTTTACATTGACTCAACGTCTGCAGACGTTGAATCAATGTAAAATTGACAGATTTTGCAGGCTGAGGTATTTTGAATAGTTTTAGACATCCAGGCAGATGACAGGTTTTCATCATTGTTACGTCATGTTTTTAAAATCATAGTCACATATCACAACTTTTTTGTTATTGGAAAGGGAAATGGGACATATTTGAAATTTTTGTATCGGTTACCGAGTTTAGAGTTCCATTTAAACTAATGGTGATAAAAATGAATTGTTTTTGCCCTATCCCTTTTTGCCATTAAAGTGTCCTGTACGAAATTTAAAGTTAGCTAAAATATGCGATACAGTCTGTCCACACGCCAATAAACGGGAAGCGGTAGAAAATCCTTTAATGGTTTGAAACGTGGGTAGACTGCTGCTAATTTGCATTGATGAAATGCTGGCATTTGCACAACAATCTAATTTCTTAGTGTTATTCATTAAAAATCGACTTTATTATCAATATACAATCTTTAGTTTATTATTCAAATAGTTCATGATGAAGAGTTCTATAAGTATTGAGGTAACTTACTTGTCTGCTATTGACACAGCCATGTAGCACCGAAATCCTCTCAAAAAGATTTATTATGACGCGTAGATTCCGTTTGTGATTGTGGAACCGTATGTAGTGATGTGGTGCCTACGAAAAGAGTATCGCTGTGTTGGCGATCAAAGACAAATTCGTAACTTTCATGCGTTATCGCGTCGCGCGACCTTTCACTCAATTTCCCCCACATGCGCCAACACACAGCTTTTACCACAGCGCCATCTCGCGGCAATCGTATACAAAACAAAATTTCATTGCTAAAGTTGTGATAAAATTTTGGAGTTGAAAAAAAAAATCTTGGTATTTATTTAAAACAGAATAGAATTAACCGTGAAGTGATCTTTCGTTTTATATGCAGTAATGCCGAAAGTTACTGCTGCTCAAGCAACAAAATACTCAAATACCTTCATCTTACCTATGTCTTGGTTTCATTTAGCTAGAAAGTCGTGATCCCCTGTGCAAAACGTTGAAGTACATTAAAGTCTATAAATTCATTGAGGTTTAAGATTAAGTTTTAAAACTTTAATTTTATTGTTTAAATTGTAAAATTACCAAAGAATTTTCTGAGCGAAGCATGTCTTGTTTTACTCCCAAATGGCTGCAGCGTTAACATTCTTTATCACCTCTCTTCAATATTTCAGCTGCTGTAGTCGCACTTGAACATTCACAAATGGTACTGGTTTACAAATAAGAAATAAATTGTACTCGCTTTGTTGATTTGTTTGAGGTTAGCAGACGTTAAATCTACGTTAATTCTAAATCATTGGATATTATTCTGATCGTAAAATGACAATTTTTTTGCTGGTTGAAAAATGTTGAACAATAATAATTGGTCATGTTCTTATTGACGTAAATAAAACCACTTGTAAAAGTTTTATAATGCTAACACGTAAGTTAAAGTGCCCCTGACAGGTTGGATCCAAGTATAGTAACTTTTTAAAGCATTTCCTAGCGCAGAATCACACTTAGCGAACTTTTTAATCTTAACCTCGTAGCTCGACTGGTTAGGGCGTAATTTAATCAAACGACTGCTCCGCAGCGCCACCACAGGCGAAACTCCATATTTCACTGCTCTGGGACGACTTTGGTGGTATTACGTCATCCTAAGTGGACGTCGTTAGCAACGGATGAAACAAACGCTTCCTAGATGTAATTGGTGGATCACAGTTTGGTCGGAGTTGGTACAAGCGGTTGCTTTTTTCGAAGATTTTTTGTTTTTTGCAGTTTAATAAAACTGTACTGGATACGTTCCTACAAAACCTAAAATATAGTTGAAGTGAAAAATGAAGAAATCGTACGAATCATCATTCATATTTAATTCATCATCACTATTCAAAAATAAATAAAAGTTTTCTCTCTCTCTCATAATGTGTCTTCAGTTGGCCATTGAAATTTTGTGTAACGGCCAGCTGGATCTGGAAAATTGTTTCGGATTCGCCAAACAATGCATGACGGCATCACAATCCGATTGTTGCTTCCGAGAGCATCACCTTGTAGTATACACTCCAACACATGCCTGAAGGCATTTTTACTTGAGTGGTATTAACAAAATCATCTTCAGTGAAGTGAACATATACGACTAGTTTTGTATGGCCCATCCCACTTACGAACACTTGAAGAAAACTTTGACCATTTTCTTCTCAGTACCTCGTTTTGTGGGAAAGTGGGAAAAGAAAGCACACGGTCTTTGTCACTGACAATGTCACATAAACAGCAATTTGTAGGCATTGCCTCAACCATAAATTAAAGATACTGTTTGTGAGATACTGTTGTTACACTGCAAATGGCTATAGCCAGATTAGGACAAATAAAAAAGTATGAAAATTGTAGCCCTATAAAACTGCAATTTCAATTGAATTGAGATGCTGTTTGATAAAAGTAAACTCAACCTATTTGATCGAAACCTGACAGTAATAATAAGTTCACTTTTTCATTTCGGTAATTCTTAATTTGCGCATGCTTTAGACCAACAGAGCCCCACACATTCACGTTTTGCAGTAGCCGTACCATACTTTACCAAGTCATCACAGAGAAAGAATGTATCCTTCCCGCTTACTGTGACGTCACAGCGGTGTTGCCGTTTTTATTTTCGCAATTGAATGAGTGCCAGATTCGCCGATGTCAACGAAAGTTTGCAAGCGTGTAACTTAGTAGCCTGTTGATATTTTTTACGATTTGCTGGTCAGGGAAGTTTGTTAGTGTCATCTTTTTGGTATCTTAGGTAAATTTAGCGCATTTATTTACCTGTCAGAGGCACTTTAACGCTTTCAATGTTCCTACCCAAACAGCAAAAGACGTCATTTTTACAGACGTCATTTCTGCAGACGTTGAATCAATGTAAAAAAGACGGATTTTGCTGTTTGGGTAACCATCATAATTGGAATTTTTTATATTTCCTCCTTTTTTTTCCATGCTTTGTTCCATCACCATGGATGATCCGCAGGTTTCTGCATTGTTCTCGGACCACACGCTCGATGGGAAGGTGAATGTTGCCTTGGTTGGTGTGATGTTGTTAGAAGATAATGAGGTAAGTTTTGAGCTGGCTCCCAAAATATGTTCACCCTACAATAGTTCTGAAGAACATGAACTTGTGTCTAAAAATTAATAATGAATTAATCAATGTGGTTCTTTGCAATGTTTTAACTTTAAACAAACGTCAACTCATGCTTAAATTACCCAAGGGAAAATAATTGATTTTTTACCAACTTTTCAATCTTCGGTGAATTTTTTCTAACAGCAGAACTTTAGTGGTGTCATGACGTACTTTTCAAGGTAAAAGCGATAAAATTTTTTCTATTTTTACAATGATTCAACGTCTACGTATGCAATGTGAATTGAGCAGATTTTATAACGTGAGTGACCACATACCGTTGATCCCAGACAAAAAAATCAGTTGTTTTTACATCGATTCAACATTACAGACGTTGAATCAATGTAAAAATGGACTAATTTTCCGGCTGGGAGTCAACGTGTGCGGTTGGAAAGTTTTGCAAATCACCATTTCATAATGGCGAGGTTTTATTTTTTATTTTTTTATTATTTGTTTTCAGTTGTATCTGATGCATTATCTTGTGTGAAAAGAAACCCTTTAACTAACTCGTTTAATCCGGTTTGATCCGGATTTTTCTTGTTCAACAACAGCTGCACTCCACAGCCTGAGATTAATTTTAGCTGCAAAGCTAAAGTTAAGGTTTAAACTTAATTCAGACCCATCTAAAATTCCAAATTTAGAAAAGTGCAGACATTTCAGTAAATCAACGTTAAGCAACATTGAGAAAACACAACTGATGAGTAGTTTTAATATAAATTTAACCTTGTTATGACTCAAATCCTTAAAAGTCACAAGTCGTCGTGAGAAAATGCGACATAATTGAATCGTTATTACCAACGCGGCTTAGCCCTGGACAATAACTGATCTACTCTTGCTCACATGAGTTGGTTAAGTTTTTTGGCGCTGTTTTAATGTCAAAGAATATTGAAAAAACGTAAAATACTGGTTTAAAGTGACGCATCAACAAAATAAAAACATTCAACATTTGTTGACTTTTTTTGAAAAGTTGCACGTTGGATTTGTAAATTTGCACTTTTACATCTTGCAGATTAATCCCGTTTTGCATTGATTGGGTTCTTTAGACTTCGTTCTTCAGGAATCGAATCGATGTAGAAATAGGATTGATTTATTGACTTGGAGTTGCACTTTGGATTTCTTGTGAATTTGCGTTTTTTCAACTTGACAGGGCCTCCATCTTGATCACAAAGCTGACCGTTCACTGGCTAACTTCTGCAGATGGCAGGCAGGCCTCAATCACAGTCAGGGAAGAGGCCCAGACCACTCCATTTTGCTCACTGGTATCGATATTTGCGTCACAAAAAACAGTCCATGTGAGACACTTGGTAAGCGCATCATTTCTGTTTATAACTACTCATTGCTGAAATCTTGATGACAATGCCACATTTATTATTTTCATATTGACAAATGAAATGCTTCAGTGTTCAGTTTGACTCCAACTGCGTTTCTAATAAAATTAAAATAAACCGCATCACCCAATCGCCTGTGCTAGAAAAATAGAACAAAAGTTGCCTACACGCCATAAGAAAGCTCAGCTTGACAAAAATTCAAACTTTGTTCTTTTTGGTGTTGCAATGCTTGTGAAAAAGTGCTTTATCGTGCATTGTATTCTGGTTGATGCTGTCACAAAAGCACAGCAGTTTTTTTTATGAAAACATGTTCTTTTGTCAATTGTGTGTTAATTTTTTTTGTGACCGTTTTGCGAACATTGATGATGTACTTAGGTTTCTTATCGCTGACGTCATGCCAATGTGGGGAGGAGAGTACCAAACACTTTTATGTTTCGTCTGGAACGAAACATAAGTAGTAACCTATAGTAGCGTTTTGTAGTTAGTAGCCTACTTTTGTAGTTATTATAAGCTACATACTAGCACCACATGTTGCATGTCACAACATTTTGAGCTTACTTTTAACGTAACAACTAGCCAGTTGGGCCCAAAAGATACATTTCGTTTTGACTTACCCAGACAACAAAACCCGCCTTGTTTACATTGATTCTACGTTTGCAGAATTGAATCAATGTATAAAAGACAAAAATTATTTCTAGATATTTGCATCCCCCTGAAGAGATGGTCCTAGAAACCTAGGCCCTCTGATGAATCACAGTCTAGCTTCAATAAACCGCAATTTTGCTCCAAGTTTATTTGGAAAAATTTACTTGACGCTAAAATCCGTGACACCAAGTATATTCTCATGGAATGCGATGAATGTAATAGAGAATAGACTCACACTTGTAAAGCTGCTCATAGTTGCGGTCAAACAGGATTGGTCCTTGTGGGAGAGCAAAGATAATATGACTATTCTTTGTATTGTAGTGCTTCGACAGAAAAAAATTGCCGAACAAATTCCTTTCTTTTTACTCACTTAGTGTGGTAAGGCGTCTGTAGACGTTGCTGATGTAAAGGATGGATTTTCCCAACTGAGAATTTGCTATGTTGGCTACCATCCAGCCAGTAACAGACGTTTTTTCAATGCAAACAAATGGATGGTTTTTTAGTGCTTGCGTTTGAAGTTATAAACACATATATGAATCACATAATGGCAACACAAAATTGCACATAGCCTATCTTGGCGAACACGAAACGTGTGAGGATAACCAGCCAGCAAATCACTTTGTAAAAGTGTAGGCCAACTGATTTTCAGACTTGCTAGTTGAGTTGAGAATATCAAAAACCTATGCGAATTAGAACGCTGAAATAAGAGAGTTTGATATTTTTTTTTTAAACAGTATTTCCCTCACCACACTGTTATTAATAATCAAGAATGTTTATATACACACTTGAGCTATTTTAAAGACCTCTTACAATGCGATGTGATGTCTTTACACAATCAAACTCTTTGGACATACCTTTCTCGCCGTAAGCAGGATACGAAAAACTTACTGTAGAAATACTTAATCACTTGACAAAATTAATGCTTTACTTATATTGGATTAACACTCAGGACCGTTGAATAAATGCAAAAATGACTGATTTTTACATCATCTTGATCTATCGTAACTTCGTACATTTAGTTGGCCACGAGCCATATTTGTTCCCAACAGTTACCCCTTGAGGCAGGGCCGTTGAGGGGATATATTGGGCCCGGTACCAATGAAATTCTTGAGCCCCAAATGAGGAAATTTACGAGAAAATCGCACTGCATCCAAAGAATACGCTGTGGTTTCTTCATATTTCGGGGACCCTTGAAAAAGTTCCTGGCCCCTTAAAATTATCCCTGGCCTGGGTCCAAAAATACCCCCTAGACCCCCTATAAAAGCTACTGCATTTAGGTAAGCATGTTTTCTCTTTTCTGAAGGTCTCGCACAGATTGGTGGCATGTGCAGTAGACAGGACAGTTGTACGATCAACGAGGACATGGGCCTGGGAGTGGCTTTCACTGTCGCGCATGAAACGGGGCACAGGTGAGACACAGAGGCTACTGTTTGTCTCAGTGACTTTTGGAAAACATTTCGACCAGACAGCAGTTCCAGTAGAAGAAAAATAGTTTTTTCTACATTGATCTATCGTTTACAGAGGTAAAATCAATGTAAAAACGAACTGGTTTGCTAACTGAGACATACTAAAGTGTGTTCAGAAATGCGTCTGGAAAAATAGGCCTAGCGTGCACAAAAAATCTAGAGTAAAAACCAGATGTTTATCCATTGAGCTATTATTTACCATGATTAGTTGTTTTGTAATAGTTTGCTTTCATTCATTTAAATTTTCAGAGTATTGTTTTCTCATACTTGCTCCGTCAGCTTAACTTATTCAGTTTGCGTTCCGATTGTAGTGTTGACTATTTGATCGAAGTTGCAGGCTTCTGTGCTCGTTAAAATGGTAACACGCCTATTTATAGTATTTTAATTATATGGCAATCGAAAAGAAAACATAGAAATTGCAGCAATACATTTGTACGAAGTTCGTTGTAGCAAATACCTGGCATCTACAGAAAATGCTACAATTAATCGTTTTGAGAATAGGATGAAGTTCTTCTTAAATTACCCTGCATGTAGGCTATCGTTCACATTTTCGATTTAAAAGCACCACCAATATTCTACAAAACAGTCAATGTGTTTTTTTTGTGAAATAATTTAAATCAACTTTATACCGACTAAAAGAGGGTTGAACCAGGTCAAAATAATAGTCTCACACTGCAACAAACCTGCTGTTGTTTCTGCTCTTTGCCTGTGATTTTTGCTAACGTCACCGAGCATATTTAGATCCATTTTTAACATAACGTAACATTAGGATAATGAAAATATGTTGGACTGTATTGCTTGGTCTACCACTTCACTTGACACGATGTGAGCGGCTTTATGAGAGTTTTCCGGTCCTTCACATAATTTAAAAAAGTTTGTAAAGGTGACGTCATAATCTTTGTTTGTTGCATTGCACAGTAGACTTCCTTGTGTAAACGTTCAACTGATAAAACTTTTAAATAAAACACAATCACACAATCTTTGTGTGAGGTATTTTCGACTGAAAATTTGTATCAGTTTTTATTTGCTTCTGTTTTGTTTACTTATCTGATTTCAAGTAAACGGTCTGCCTTCGTTAAATATCTAAATTGTTTAATCAAATAAGGCATCTCTTAATTAAGTATTGGCTTTATTCCACATAGTTGTTTGATTGGTGTTGGCTTGAGGAAACCGCAATGAATTTATATGTTTGTTTTTCTTATTAAAACCGCCACACTGGTATTCTGTCTTCATGGTACACAGGAAACAACTTTTGCACAACCTTTGTGAAAATTTATTAAATTTAAAAGCAACAATCTTAGATTTACAATTGATGTTTGAAAAATCATAATAATTCACGTTATAGCGATGAAACTAACCAACAAAACAAGTTTGTTATAACTCAAACCAATACAATGCAAGAAAATATAACCGAAAAAAAAAACATTGTGTTCTTTGGCGCATTCCACTCTTAGGGTTGAGCAAGAGGTTGAGTATTGAAAAGCGTGACAATTGTTACGGTCCACGACCCCCTGTAGTAGACGGGGCGTCTCGATTGGGGTTGCAATCAGACCGATTCTCCTATTTCACCCATGCTCGCTTTTGAATGAGGTGGTTTTGGGTGGGGTTTCCCGACAGTAACCTAATTGTTTGTACAAGTTATGTTTTCATTATTAATGTTTTATGGGCGACTTAAACAGGAAAAAGGGATTATACTTGTCGTTACGCTCTACTCTTGGTGACAAAAAGAATTATTATCAGAGCAATTAAAAATACCCTATATCCGCTGCAATCCTACACAGAGTATATGACAGACAAGAAGAAAATGCTGCATTGTAATTTTTCATTTCTATTTTTAAGTTTGAGTTCTTGCTTCATTTGATGAAGATAAGCTGTTATGTTTAATATCATTGTTTATTTCAAGCAACCTTTCAAATTTAAAACTGAAAATTCCGGTCCCAAAATTGACGTTTTGGTCACAAAGTGGAAATTCTTGATTGATCCCTTGCTTGTTGCAGTTTAAAATTAACATCTGGTTGTGGGTTCTATTGGACTGTGAGCTTGGGAATCAAGCCATGGAATCAGCCCTTGCAGCTTCACTGTCAATGCAACTGTTTTTTTTTGCAAAACTGTTCTCAGGGCCGTTGAAAGGATATTTTGGGCCCGATACCAATGAAATACTCGGCCCCCAAATCAAGATACTTCTAAGAAAACGTGCTACATCCAAAACATATGCGATGGTTTCTCCAAGTTTCCAGACCTGGTTCATGAAACCTAACATTATCCCAGGCCTGGGTCCAAAAGCACACCCCTGTCAACGATACTGACTATCTCAAGGATGCTTAAACGAAGAACTCTTCGACCCATAGACAAGGAAATAAAAAGCTTCATATCGAAGAAAACGTAACAATTCGAGTATAGTGTATTTTCAAAAATGTATATTTTCAAAACACATGAAACAACACCCACATACCTAGGAGTGAAGCTAGATCGATCACTCACATATCAAAACCATTTTGAAACTCTCCGCGCCAAACTGCCAACACGAAATAACCTGCTGAGATACCTGGCTGGATCTTCATGGGGTGCTTGCACTGCAACACTTCGTACAAGTACTCTTGTACTTGTCTATAGCACTGCCGAATATGCTGCTCCGGTCTGGTATCGCAGTGCACATGCTACCAAGGTTGATGTTATTCTCAATGCCACCATGAGGATGATCACCGGTTGTCTTTGCCCAACTCCCACTGACTTCTCTGTGGTTCTAATTTTGACCTTCATAGTGTCTGGAGTAACTGTGAAATGAGACTTTAAGACCAGAGCAGTTGATAGTACCTCCAGGCACCTCACTCTCACCAGGATCAGAGTTGTCACGCAAAGATTGGGTAAAGCTCAATCGTCTTCGTACTGGAGTGGGACGTTTTAATTATAATATGTTCCAGTGGGATATTGTCAAATCGTCATCCTGCGTATGTGGATCAATCTCCCAAACCGCACAACACATCATTCATCACTGCCCGATTTACAGACCTCAAAATAGAAATGCCAACTTTACAGAGCTTGATAGCAACACAGTCCAATGGCTGCAGTGCCTGGATGAAATAATGTGACTGTAATCACCTTGTGCGCAAAAAGACACTTGCAATCTCATTACTATTGTTCTTTGTTCATACTTTTTTCATTTTATTTAATCAACAAATATTTTTTTTGTCTTCCGAAGAAAATTGAAATTAAGGAAACCGACGGTTTAGTAACCTGGCCTACTATACATAAAAGTCTTTTCTTAACACTTCATTCTCGCTTTATCTGTTTGATTTATTCATGAATGGACCGATGAAATTGTTTGATTTTGTGGTTGATGTTTGTCTTCGCTGTGTGATTGTCATCAGCGGTTTGGGTCTCTGCCAACGTGAAGTATTTGTTAAACGTGTTTTTGGTGTGAGTATCGACGTTTTAAGTTATTCGTTGTGAGATCTATTCAGTTGCAAGTTTGAGGGTTTAAAACACGTCATTGTAACACTAATCCAACATTATGAACTTCAAATGATGCAAAAAGGACAAGTATTTGACCAAATCAATAAATATAGACAAATATCCTCCCGGTGAAAATCCCCCCAGAAAATATCCCCCGAAAAAAATCCACCCAAGTTAATTTCCCCCTGAAAAAACTCATCTTTGTAAACGTCCTTTTAAAATATCCACCCTGGTGTATATTTTTTCTTTTGTGCAACGCTCCGAGCTGAATGTTGATACCCCAAGGTTAGATCTTGTATATTTATTTACTTCACAGTGTAGATTCTAACGATCTGTTTAAGCCTGATGCTGCGAAGTAAGCAACGATCATACTGCTAAAAGCGAAACTCAATCAATTGTATATTTATATTGGTGCATATCTTTCGGGTTAAAAATCCACACTAGTAAAGTTCCTCGCAGATAGGCTACTTTGTTTGAAAATATTTGTTGGATGTTTGGTGGAAGGATACTTACCAGAGGTCATTTTTTCCCTCGATGATACTTACTAGTGTGGATTTTTTCCAGCAAAATATTGATTGTGGAAATATTTACGAA
Source organism: Aplidium turbinatum (assembly GCF_918807975.1). Classification (NCBI taxonomy): domain Eukaryota; kingdom Metazoa; phylum Chordata; class Ascidiacea; order Aplousobranchia; family Polyclinidae; genus Aplidium; species Aplidium turbinatum. The sequence continues at coordinate 57,439,697 of NC_137472.1, forward strand.
AGTGGATTTTTTTCTGGGAAACACTTGTTTTTTTACCAATTAATAAACGAAATTAACCTAGGTATAGGCTACACATAAAAATGATGCGACGTGTATCTGAAAACAACAATTGTTTCGGTATCCCTCATTCACTAGGTTGGTTGTATATGTTTGGTATAATCTATCCAAACTCTGAAAGGACATGAAGCGATTGCATTTCTTTGGAGAGCGAAGAGCGTTTTCTTTTGTAGCAAACGTTCGATCTTTACTTTGAGATAACAGCACAGCAGGATCAAAGATTTAAGAATAAAAATTAAACTTCCTTTGAGCACAGATCAGTACGAATGAGCTTTGATAAGACCAGCTAAAGTCAAAAGCAAATATTGTGTTAATTTTCCTTGCAAAATTACACAAGAACGTGTTGTTTATTTCTTCTTTTGTATCTTGACTAGGGCGTAACCCAGGAATTATCTTAAAACGTTTGTGGTGAAGTTTTTTGTTATTTTGTATAAAGGCGGTTTTTCCTTCTACGCCCAAGCCCATCTTTGTTAACTTATACCCGTAGATCCACAGGTGTTGTTTACTACGGCAATAAATACTGATTACCCGAAAGCTTTGAAGATACTGGACATTCATTAACCTAAGCAATGGATATAACTTTATGACCACCGTAGGGTAATAAAATTGTGTTGAAATTGTTCAGGGTTAGAAGTATACCGCCATAACCTCATTTTATCATGAATATTTAAAGCTGCTTTTTTCGTTGAGGTTACACCCATTAAAAGGTGGATTGCTTTTCTTTTTGTAGCGTGGTTATGTAAAGTTGTAAACTAACACAACCTCCCAAACGCTTTGCAGTTTCTGCATTGTGAGCTAGAACAAGACAAGGTCTTTTTTTAATATTATTAAAATGTCCAAATTGGAAGTTGTAGCGAGCAGTGCTTGCTATTAGGCTACGCCAACTATTGGAAATTAAAGCGTGTTTGACATAGTTGAGTAGCCTAGCCCTAGGAAAGTAACTTACTTGGCTGTTGCCAACATTGTGGTTTTGATTTTTTAGAAGTCAACCTACCCATCTCATGATGAATAGAAAGTAGTAGAAAAAAGAGATGTTTTCAATGCTTTTCTGAAACATTCAAAAGTTACTTTTGATATCACTGGATAGGCATTCCACAAAAAGCATATTAATATGTCAAAGTGAACTTTCGATTATGCTACACTTTTAATTAGAGTTATCCAACATATTATCGTATAAACAATGCACACTTTGCTAGAATCCTAACCGTTGTGTGATTCCTTCGTAGCTTTGGGATGAAACACGACGGACAGAGCAATCCGTGCAGCAAAAGAGATGGCCACATCATGTCTCCTACCTTGAATGGACTGAATGGTGTCTTTACATGGTCTACGTGCAGTAGGGAGGCTTTGACGGAATTTTTAGGGCAAGTATTTACTTTTATTAGTACTTGACGAAAATTGAGATTGGGTTTCTCGTATTTATTCTTAACAAAATGGCCTATCTTTTCATTCCTCGAGGTTCAATAACTGAGAAGGCCATATGAGAGAGAAAAAAAAGCAACTCTTGCTTGCTCGCAGCAAATAGGCCTACAAACTAATTATTCACTGAGGTAAGATTAGTTCAAATATCTTGTTGAATGATCTCTGGGCAAAGTTTGGTTCCGGTCCATAGGCTTAGCATATTTATGTAGAGCAGTGGTTCCCGACCTATGGGTCGCGACCCAAAGTTGGGTGGCCGGAAAAAAATTCTGCGTCACTTTTTTTTTCTTCAAACAAGAAAACTGTTTAATGTAAAGTAGCTGTTTGTATAATATAAACCAAAATCATACAAGTGAAGTTATTGGTCGTTTGTATTTTGCAAGTAGAAGTAGGCTGCTCCTCCTTTCATTCTTACTTCCTGTTATTTTTGGCCGATTTAAACCGCTATCAACACGTAATGTTGCCGTCATATTTATTTCTGAATGCCTTCAGATTAAGATATCAAGTTATAATTGGGTTCTAAAACTTTTAAAGTTTATTTTTTAGAAAACTTTGGTCGCTTCGAAAAAAGGTTGGGAACTACTGATAGTGATGTAGGGCACCGTGTCTTTCTGTATTAGGAGCATGTTCTACATGAAAATATAATGTATCAGTTGTCCGATTTCAAACAAGATTAACGTGACGTAGATATTACAGCGATGCGACACGCTTCTCCAACAACTATATGACATGCTTATTTTCGAAACCGCAACTGGATTAGCGATTTTTAAAGTGTATAGACGTTAACCGTTTATGGCTAACAACTACCTTTTAACCTCCCAAGCGAATGTTTTTGTTTTTTTATTGATTGAGTCATAGAATTGTAACTAAAAGTGTCAGTGATCAATTGGGTTTACAGCAGCGTTTTTATTTGAGGAGTTTAGTTTTTTATGAAGCTCTGCAATTTTTGTTGTTTGTAGTGCTTTGTTCGTCTTATTTTTCTGTTTATTGCAATTAAAGAAGCAATATTTAAAGATATCCTATGCCACAATTAAGCTTCTGTGTCGGTCAGCTTCTCATTAGTTGTAAACAGATAGTCAATAGTTTGGTATTAGTCATTTCACCAAGAATCTATTTTAAGTTATTTTTAGACTACAGCTTGTCTTTTATGATGTTGAATAAATCTACATCACAGACAGCAAATCAACCGCCTTTTACATTGGTTCAACGTCTGCAGACGTTGAATCAATGTAAAAAATTGTTGATTTGTCGTCTGAGTAAACCTATTCATGTCCCTTGGTGTTGCTTGGTAAGCTTTCTGCCCCTTAATTAGTGAAATCTCACAGGTGTGTTTGTAACAAGTTGGTGAAAACAAGAGAAGCGTAATTATTTGTTGTTGCGTCGTTTTAGTGTCTGCTAACGTTAAACAAAAAAAAAAAGCTTTTTATTGCAAACAAACTGAAACAACTTTTGCCTACATGTGGGGCGACCGTTTCGAATGGATCTAATCATAAACACTTTGTAAATTAATTATGTTATGCAAACAAGATCCATCACTTGGTAATAGACAATTTTAACGGCTCATTTAGAATCGAAAGTTTTGAAGAACCTCCAACAGGTGCCAGTGCTTTGGGATTGTGTTGACGTTTTGCATTGAAATTTGTTGTTAGAATTTTGCAATAAAAAATTTTCAGGCTGGCACAAGGTTCGGTCTTTTGTAGCTGATGATTTCGTTTATAAACATTCTGTTAATGGACAGTTTTTGCTTGATGTTTTGAAAAAAGGAGGTTGAAGTTTACTCAGAAGTAACCATCTGTTGTATCGAATATTGAAAGCTACAAATCGTTGCAGCCTCTTTGAAGATTTGGGTAAATTATGTTTTCACTTCAAGGCTAAAAATGTTCGAAACGACTTTTTGATCGAAACAAGCAAATATTTTGCATCATGGTTTTGTTTGAAACAAAATAAATTAAGATAAAAATTTTATGTTGAAATGGAAACAAATCGAAATCTGTTGTCTTGGACCTAAGTTTGTTAGTTCAAAGCTTCTCGAACTATGGGTCGCGACCCCAAGTGGGGTAGCAAATCGTAACTTTAGGGTTGCCAAACAAATTAAAAATGGGTCTACAGTGCGTAGATTACATTGCACCCACAAAGGGGTCGATTATCGTCAGAAATGGGGCCGCACAATAAAAAAGTTTGAGAATCACTGAGTTAGGTAGTTAAGCCCTAACAATTTGTAGACCGAGTTCTTTAAATGATACGGCGCAAATCACTTTAAACTTTTGAATGCCCTTTGCGTTTAGTTTTGTTGAGAGTTGAAAACGCAATGAATTTTAATTTTTCTAAAAAACAAAGCTTATCAAGACGTAACGAAACCACGTTAGAAAGTTTAGCGTAGAGACCAAACGGAATATGAGCCCCATTGCTATATCGGTTTTAAAAGTTTGTTCGAAAGCTTCCAACCGGATGTAATTAGCGTGATGGAAGCACCACTAAGTGTGTTAGCCCATCAACATAATGCATCCTACCACCCACATCTTAGATTTCAACTGTACAGTTACGGTTATGTTTTGGCTATACTGTAAGCCAACTGTAACCCTTTCAACATCCCATGTGTGAGGCTGTCCTCAAAATTAATGTTTCGCCTTAAACTGATGTTAAATCAACGTTAAGATACAATTTATTGGCATCAAAAACAAATATATTTTTAAACTATATATTGAACGATTACAATATACGTAGTTTTAAATAACTAGTTTTGAATAAAAACTCGTTGGTTTTATGCGTTTCAAAGCAAGCGTAATGGGAAATGTGGTACATTAACTGATGGGCTTTGTCTTAGGACCATTTCCTTCTTTCAATACCTAATAAACAAAATACTATTTTCTCCTAAGTTGAAATGAAGCACATAAAGGAGTCAGTGTGCCCACATTCGCTTTTTCAATGTGTATTTTTGTATTTGTACTTGAGTTTCAAAACACGTATTGTGAGAAAATGATGTGAGAACTGCTTGAAAGCAAGATTTTTTAGCTATCAAATTTCTAAAATATTTCCAATTAAAACAAACTTAGCCGCTAATTGAAGACAAATGCCAACATTTCCTGTGGAGGTAGAAATAGTGCTAAAAAACACGAAAGTTTCCAAATTGCTAAGAGTGTCATTTGAGATGTATTTGTGAAATACAATCTCAAATCAGTGTGCCTATATTTGCTTTTCCATATTTATTTTTTGTATTTGTATTTGAATTGTAAAACATCCATTGTTATTAAATGACATTAGAACGGTGTGAAAGTAGGATTGGTTTAGTTATCGAATTCCTTTAACATTTGCAATTAAAGTAAACTCAGCGGCTAATTGATAGCCAAATGTTTACATTTCCTGTGGATGTGGAAATAGCGCTGGAAACACACAGTGCAGTAGTTTTAAAATTGCTAAGTGTGTCATTTGAGATCTATGATATATTTGTGAAATGTGAATACACAAAGGCATCATTGTTGTTGGTATAAAATCTAAACACTTAAACAGTCATTAATGTATCTTTTGTTTTACAGAGACATTAACTCCATATGTTTGGACAACCATCCTTCATCTTTGAGCAACACCAACTCACCGACTCAGCTTCCTGGCGAAATGTATGGAGCAAAAGAACAGTGCCAATGGCAGTTTGGCGCCGCCGCTACTCTGTGTGGCTTTCGATACAAGCACAAGCAGGTAGATGTTCAATCAAATTAATTTTCGTACATGTTGAACAACAGTAAGCGAACTATCCGGTGATCTATTCTATATCACGTGATTTACGTCACGTGATACCAAGTAGGGTTCTAATGGTTTTAGCATAATCAGGGAGAGGGGTATTCCTTAACCTTAGAAAGCCAAGTGTAGAAAACTAGACCATCTTTCTGTTTATTTTTGTGTCAAGAATGTCTCATTGGGCAGATTTGCCCATTTGTTCTATTAACCTACATTTACCTCTTTTGCACGTCCACAAAGCCATTGAATATGATTTACCACTAATATTGATCGTTTTACAACTTTTTGTAAAGACTTTTACAAAAAGTTTTACAAAGACTTTTTGTAAGAAATTGTTGGCCAATCGTTTTTGCCGTGATAAAATATTGAAACTGTCAGCCTTGCGAGTGTGTGATTGATAGTGTTGTTGGAAGCATTTTATCTCTGGGGTTTTAGCAACTAGTTTTTGTTTAAATGTCTAATTTTTTCTCACGAGACCTCAGTGATGGCCGTCACGCATGGGTGATTTCATAACAGTTAGCAGCGAACTTAAATAAATAATTGAAGTCATCCATGTGTTTCCCTGGTGATTTGCCTGTGTGTGGTGTTTCACAAGTCACAGCAAAGTCAACTTTGTTGATTATATTTCTCTTATATTCACTTAACATCAAGTAATGTTTTATTTTTATAAAACGAAAGGACTTTTGCAGCATAGTTGCAAAAGTACATGATTAATATCTGCCAGCAAACCAGGTGGATTTACTTATATTTCACAAGTCTGTCTGCTTTCTCGCATTTTATCACTTTAGTTTTTTTCTAGTTGAAACGTTCATTAATTTTACGTTTAAATGACGTCTACAATCATGAAATCAACGAGACACCAAATTTTGATTCCAATGAGACTGTGTGAATGCGGATTTAACTCTTACCATAAACCCCAATGTGATAGGACTGCCTTGTTTCAAACTTATGCATCGATTAGAGATTTAATCGCTTTTTGAATGTTTGAATTTTGTCCAGCACTATAATCTTGTGACTAATTTATTAACAAAATACGTTTTATGTCACTTAAATGTCATTGAGTTTGTGAAAGTAGCTACAATAATACTTTTGTATGCCAGGATGGCCTTTGCAAGGTACTGTGGTGTCAACGGGAGAGATCAGCTGTTTGTGAGACCAAATATCTTCCAGCTGCAGAAGGGACGCCATGTGGGAGCAAGATGGTAAGTTTTGGGCGCACAACTATCACATTTTAAGCACATTCAGCATATGTATGATCCATATTTGGTAGCAAGCATTGCTGGGTAACGAAAGGTTCTTATCCCTTCAGCACCAACGAAGGTGACCACTGACCAGTTCCAGTTCCTTCTTCTTTTCTCTCGGCCAGATAGGAGTGTTGTTTTTTCAACAACCAGCATCAGTCAAGAGTCGAACCAGGATCACATAAGTGCAAACCGTTGTGAATACTGTACTGTATTATAGCATATGATGTTAAGTCATAACTGTAATACAACAGAAAAGTAACAAATGCGAAAGTGAACTTTTCGATGGCATCTCGGTTGATTTTCTTCACAGAATTTTCAGCTTCATCTCTTCAAATCATTTCTGTTTAAATTTGACGCGTTGCATTTACGTTGTTTCAATGTCAGAGAAAATATCGCAACTGCAGTTGCCATTGGACACCACAATGACTCGGCAATTTCAGATTTTTATCAAAGCATAATAAAAACTTGACAATAACAGATTTCTCCCAACTTTGCTTTTTTGGGTAGTTTTTGGTTGTTCTTGACTGTTGTTTCTGTCATTGTTCCAAGCTCCTTTGTTTGTCTTTTCATTTTATAAATAAATCACCTCCGTGCAGTTTATACTGTCTGGTTGGTTATGTTAACATTTGACGTCATCATTTACGCTCCAATGAGCTTCAAAGTGTAATTCTTGAAACAATTATTATAAGCCGTTGAGGTATACAAGCCTGGACGGATGAAAACGAATATTTCTGTCTTCATTCTTGGAACTGATGAGAAGTTTTTTTTTCACGTTAGACTCGGAAACGACTTTCAAAGATTTTGTGATTTAAAAAAACGCTTAGGCTACATTGCTGCGAAGGTCATGTAAAGTGCTCCAGACTACGAGTGCAATGGAAAGATATAAATTACTTTACGAAGGATTCCGTATTTTGAAGCATTGGCTAAAATGACAAAGTTCTATGGGCTGTGGTTACTGTATAGAACTTTTTAAGCTTGGAAATATAAAATTAGTTGCATCTCTACGTGATGTTTGAAGGTTTTCAAGGGACGTAAAAACAACGTTTTGCTTTCAAAACCTGATGAAAAAAATGCATTTCTCACAGCTTCAAGAATCAAGATAAATTCACTTTTCCTGTCTTTTATGTTAAACTTTCAATGCTTTACACAAAATACTTTCAAAAATACACGAAAATACAATCACTCAAGTAGAAGCCAAATGTAGCAATTTCCGTGGCTTCGTTACAATATTTTAACGTTTATCTACGTCAAAAAGAGTACATAATATGGTAATCTGAATTGTGCCAGGGAACAAAGTTAACCATTGAGACAAAAAAGTTGCATTAAATTTACACATTTTTTACGTTGCTTTACCGATAGTTTTTGTTGCTTTTATTTGACGGTCAAGGCTAACGGCTTGTGATCTTGAATTCTTGGGGGAATTTCATGCTTTCCTTCCTGAAATGAATTCGCAAGCCAACACATGCTCTTACATGCTCCATCTGTTCACATATGTCGTTTAGTTTTTGTTAACCACATACTTTGGTATTTTTGGCGGTTTGAAATAGGTTACGAAATATTTGAAAGCAATTGTTACCGTTCAGATACTAAAAAAACACGATATATACCACTCATCATTTTACATGAAAGTAAAAAGTGTAAGAAATTTTTTGTTCCTAAAACTATTCTATATTGCTTTATTTAAAATTTTGGTTTAACCAAGATCTTGACATGATAAGGTTGGTTTTGATTTTGAATATGTTTGCAGTGGTGCAGAAAGGGTACTTGTGTACCAACAGGGAGCACTGGCCCAAAAGCAGTTGACGGTACGTGGAGTGTTTATGGGGCGTGGTCAACGTGTACGCGTACATGCGGAGGAGGTGTCCAATACCGAAAACGGACCTGTACCAACCCAGCCCCTCAATACGGAGGCAGACACTGCAATGGAAAAGACAAAATCTACCAACTCTGTAATAACGAGGTAACAAGTGTTTTGTTTACAATTTGCGTCCATCAGCTTGTCAACAGACCGCCTAAACCAGGGGTGGGCAACCTTTTTAACATAAGGGCCAGTTAGGAAAATGTAATGCTTGCATTAGGGCCGCACATCAAATAAACACTAATTCATACTTTCAGCAAGGGTTAGGGCCAAAATGGAAAAGGCCAGGGATGAAGCAAAATTGTGTAGGCCAGGGGTGAGCAGCGTGCGGCTCGCGGTTGCCCACCCCTGGCCTAAACGATTTTGTTGGGGTTATAGGAAGACGCAACCATTGACCTAACAAACTATAGGCTAGAGTTGGATATAACAGCCGTTCTTTATCATCAGCATTGAAGAACATAACGTTGCTACTACGTATATGGTCGTGGTGATGAGTTCAAGACGTAAGTTAATGTTTGCGCGTAGAATGTTGCTCAAAAGAGAGTCAGACGAAAACCTGCAGCTTCGAGCTACCATGAGCAATATTTTACTCGCAATTTTCAAGTCTTGTACCACCAATCAACTCTTCAAGTTTATGTTTTTAGGAGTTCCTGAAATCGTTGAGCAAAGTTTGATATGCAATGAATTTAACAGCTGAATGATGTGCTATAAACCTGGTATACGTCTATAAACTTATCACTTCGCAAACAAAGTGTTTTTTTAGCGTTTTACATTTTGTAAAAAACACTACAGCCCTTACTAACAAAATAGTGCATTTCTACATCATTTTAACATCTTTTGGACAATAAAAACGATATGAAAAATATTTGAATGTCGTTAGCGAATAAATCGCCTATCAATGTAAGCTAGCCTATGGTCATTTTTCTAATTTTATTACGTTTAAAGCAATTTTAGAAAAAAGCGACAATTCTGAGAGCACTGGATCTGGCCTGTAAAACAAATTGTGTCAAGAAGCGGTTTGGTTATATTGATGTATGATACGACCAAAAGCATCTTTGAATATTGTGTAAACCTAAAATCAATTTTAATTCAACTTTGACCATGGCTATTATTTCTAGAAATGTCCTTCATCTCAATTTACGTTTCGTGAACTGCAATGTGCCGGATATAACAGAAAACCTTACAGACGACGTTACTTCAAATGGATCCCTTTCACCAAGTACTCAAGCTTTGGTAAGTTATAGTCTTGTTTCTCAAGGCGTGTATTTTGACTGGATATTGTTTGCTATCTTTATGTTTAATCATAACGGGCCTTGCTCCATTTCATCTTCAGTTGTGTGTTGTGTTTGTACAACTTCATACATGAAGCATGTGAATCAAAATTATTTCATTTACTGTATGTCTGGTAAAAATAGATTGTTTAAATAGAAAGTTTAGGCGACCCTCATGGGGTCGCGACCCATAGGTTGGAAACCAAGGATATAGATGACTACTCGTTTAAATCTCTTTTATAGCACGTTGTCTGGCAACAGGAGAAAAAACTGCAGCAATAACCAATGATGACAGCCAAATTTTGAATCTCTTACTTGATATTCAATGGATCCACTGTATATTTTGTTTAGGTCGAGGACAATGTGAGCTTCTATGCAAAGCTGAAGGTTATGACTTCTTCGACATGTTATCCGATAAAGTAATTGATGGAACACCATGCGACGAGTCAACGTCTGACGTTTGCATTCAGGGAAAATGTGAGGTGAGTAGATTCTTTTTATTTGGTTTAGTACTACAACACGGAGCGGTGAGATAGCGCAGCCGATAAGGTGCTTGTGTAATAAATCGTGTGGGTGTAGTTGCTGAAGAAAGGCCGGCCGAGAGAAAGGAACTGGCCACCCTACTCTTGTTAGTGCCGAAAGCTTAGCATAATGAGAACCTTATCTTCTCATCCTCCGATGGACTCACCTTTATCTTTTTTGCTACAATACGTACAACATCAGTAGTCAGTACACACTGCAGTCTGCACAGACACATAAATAAATAAGTTGAATTTTTTTTCTCGATTGGCTTTTTATTGCCACCTGCCGGCAGTGTAGATTTTTCTAGACTATTGGAAAAAAATGTTGGCTGGACAGTCTTCTTCTGAAACGCAATTTTACTCACCCTAGTCTAACAACCATGAAGAAATCTAGCTTTTTGTCGAGTCATTAAATGACAAATCATTCCAACATTATTTCAGCACGTTGGGTGTGACAACATTCTTGGGTCAAACTCCACTTACGACGTATGTGGTGTCTGCAATGGGGATAATTCTACGTGCGAAACTAAGACCGGAGAATACACGAAAAGTGTCAGCACAAGTGGTAAGAAGATGTAACTGACATATTCTAAGACGTGTAGCTTAGGCTACTAGCCTACAATGTTTTGATCTTTTCAATTTTTCTCTTCATTGATGCTTTGGTTGACATGTCGTTGGTAAGTTGTAGCTTTTTAAGTGAATGTTAAATAACAAGCTACAAAGACACAATTTTAAGTAAGATTGGTGAAATAATGGAAACTCGACCATATGATTTTTGTCTTTAGGTTACTACCCGGTGGGAAAGATACCAAAAGGAGCCAGGACTGTAAAGATTTGGGAAGAAGAGTGCTGCACACATAGTTACATCGCAATCAAGCGTGCCACAAATCCTTCGCTGTAAGTGGAATAGGCTACATTGTAGAGTTGTAGATAAACCAAAAGCAAAGCTGCCAATCTTGTTCCAATAGCTTTGGTGGATTCCGAAGTCATCTGGAGCAAAGAGCTAGAAAAGATTTTTAAAGTATTGTTTAGAAGGCTTTGTAGTTTGTTTTCCAAATTCCAATTAAATGTCGCCAAACATTCGATCGATGTAAATGTAAAAAACTAGCGTAGCCTACTGCTAGGCTTGTTGCTGTGAAAAAGTATTTGCTTTTCAAGCTTATGCCTGTCCGAGTGTCCGTTTTACTGGGAGCTTCAAAAATGGTTTAAATTTACCAAAGTTGTGTTATCTCAAAGTTTAAATTGTAACGGCAGATATTACCTGAACGGAAACTGGCAAGTTGATCTGTATGGGCCGACAGTGATGGCAGGAGCCGAATGGACTTATGTTAGAAAAGCTTTTCAGACCGAATACCTTTACACCGATGGACCGTTGCTAGAAGACATTTTAGTTGAGGTTTGTGAAATTGTTTTTATAATAATTAACCAATTTTAAATCGATATGACTCATTTTGCTTTTGCCGAAAGCGACTGAACGAATTGCAATTTTTCAGTACTCAGCTAAACTTTGTACCATCAACCCGAGTAAATTTCATTGTTTGAGGGAGTCGTAAAAATTTATATTTTTATTTCGACATAATGTAGGCTACTTGTAAATTGAGCAAGTCTGACTTCTCCAGTAACAAATTTGGTCCGAAATAAGGTTATAGCTAACAATCTGAACGCTATATTGCATTTGTGCATGTCTATCAATCAATCTCATGTCATAGGCCTACTGTATTGAATCAGTTACTTTGTTCTGTTAATACCTTTGTTTTACCTCACATCAATTACTTTCATTGTATTGTTGTTCTAATTTCTCATGGCGGACCCACTAAGTAGGCTACTAGAAAAAGTTCGAATGCAGTGCTATTGCATTAGGTTAAACTTCATTCAATTCAATTTTATTTTCAATTGCTGGCGCGTAGATGTAGAGAACATGTAGAGAACGACATAGTAAACACACGAATTTGGCACTAACAAAAACAAAAGATGGCAAAACCAAAAGGGTTAAAATATGCATCGATAAAACAGTGATTGAAAAATACTTAAATTTGCACTGCCACCAAACCTTGATGAGAGATAAAACAAATAATGTGGCATCGCTGACAGCCGAAGCGAGTATTGCAAACAAGAGACGATATTTTTTCTCGTTTTTTAAAAAAGAAAAAAGGCAATATTTGCGCGTTAAATATTAAATTTAGAGCTCTAGCGAATGTCTCCCAGGTGGTCTAGTGGTTAGGATTCGTGGCTCTCACCCACGCGGCCCGGGTTCGATTCCCGGTCTGGGAACATTCTTGGCATTGGTGGTTCAGTGGTAGAATCCTCGCCTGCCACGCGGGGGGCCCGGGTTCGATTCCCGGCCAATGCAAGCTTTTTTCTAACTTTGCTTTTCATATTGATGTATCCAGGTTTTGATAGTGTCAAGAAACCCTGGCATCAGATTTTCTTATTCCTTGCAAAAAAGCTCTGAAAACCAGACCAAGACTGCAGCACGAAATGAATTCGTACTTCCAGCTGCTCTTGAATACAAGTGGAGTGTGTCGTACACGAAATGTTCTGCAACATGTGCCGGAGGTGAAGATTATTTTTAAATGAAACATTTTGTTGTTCTTTTCAGTGAACGAACAAAACCAAGTAACTTTAGCGGGTTTAACATGTTTTATTACAAAGAGATATAATGCCGTAGTTTATTGAAATGCGTTCTCGATTGAAAGCAGAGTAACGTTATTATTTCTGAATAAATAGCTTATGTTATGAATTACAGTACAGTAATATAAAAAATTAAGCGGAAATATTTCTACCTTTCTTTCAAATTTAAGCATAAGATTCAAGCAGATATATTTATGGCCAGTTTAAAGAAAATACCTCAAGCAAATGAGGCCCAATTTGAAAAATGGCCACACTGGGTCATGTTTAAAAAATCCGTCTCTGTATGGCCAACTCAATGGGAAAATACACATAACCAAATCTGGCAGGTTTAGGAGCCTACGAATCAATAAACAGCTGCAAACTGCTTGTAGATGGATTGGGTAGCCTACCGGGTCACGATGTGAACTTTTACTATGTTTTTAGTGAGATTTAGGATTTTTTTGACTCCTGCTATCACAAAACCAGCCAAATCGTCAGTTTGAAATCCAACCGCTTAAAAATATTGAAGGTGGTCGCATAACTCAATGCTCCTTTGCTTGCGCCTTATGTCAATGCATTGTTTTCTTTTTAGGTATTGAAACCACGCTGATCACGTGCTTACGCGAAGACATGGTGCAGGTAGCAGATGAAAAGTGCGGCTCTACGTCACGACCATCGTCATCTCCTAGAAATTGCAACACCCAATCATGTCCTGCCAGGTAGTAAAAGATATTCTTTAAAAGTTATTTACCATTGCAAATACAAACATGCAATAAGTTATAATCTGTTATCGTGTGTTATTATATAGCTGATTTATTTGGATTTTCACAAAACGCACGACCTACTTAGAAAGTTTATGACTAAAGATCGTCACCAACGCGGATGAGCAGGTGAAATGTAGAATACGAGCTACGGCGGTCAATCCTCAACCTGTCCAACTTACGTCACAGTGATAGACAGTGATAGATCACAGTGATCTTACTGTTTCGATGTGCACAAAGTCGGGCGCTTTACTAATGAGCTATGGGCTCCCACTTATTAATCAGGTTTATGCGTTTGTGCTATTATCAATGTAATGTCACAGATGGGTGGCGTCTTCATGGACTGATTGTTCTCAAAGTTGCGGCACCGGATTGCAAAGTAGACAAGTCTCTTGTCAAGTGAAAGCCAAGCACGGAGATTTGCATGTCCTTGATTCCGAATGCGCCACTCTGCAGAAGCCAACTGAAAGTCAAAGCTGCCAGAAGAGGGCATGTCCACCCAAATGGCACACAGGTTCATGGTCAAAGGTGAGTGATGCTTATACAAGTTAACAAACGTTAACGTTGTTATGTTAACCAATTAAAGTCTTTTTTAAAGAATGTTTTTCTTGTTTTGCTATGATTTGTGCCTTCCACCTTTCTCCTGTAGGCTAACCCACACTTTTAGGATCATTAATACAGTGAAACTCGACTATTGTGACACCTGAAGGGACTTCCGAAAAGTGTTATTATAGAAAAATGCCACTATTGCAAAATTTTTTTGTTTAGCAATGCGTTTTAGTTACTTTTGCACTGAAGTTTCGTTTTTAAACAACAAGTAAATTAAACCAAGTAACATCTTGGCATTTAGCATGATATGAAGATAAGAAGAAATGTAGGCTACAGCAGAAATCGTTAACAATTTTTGTTTTGGTTCATGTTTGTCATGAGTAGTTGGTTTCTAAGCATAAGTTACAACTTCCGGAGTTGTGAATCATCCAGGCTTATTCGGCTTATTGTAACTTAATGTGAACCGGACCTTACAACTATACTTCTGGATCTGAAACCGACAGTTTCGGTAACAAATGAAATATCGCGCTGCTTAAGAACTTTACTACTTTAGCAAAGTCCCGGTGCTAAAAATTAATCCTCTGTTTCTTTTATACTTAGCCCACATTGGCATAGCCCCACATTAGGCCTATTGCCGCTGCGTAAATTTACAATAACTTTTTATTTGACTTTTGCATTGGCGTAAAATTTTTAATTGTCGCATTGCGTACAATTAAAAATGATTTCGTTGTCGTTTAAACTTAGTGTTCCCGAGAGTGCGGCCGTGGCAAACGATCGAGATCAGTTCAGTGCCGCAGCGGGTTGAAAAGGCTTCGAAACTCGGCGTGCGACAAGGCAGCGAAGCCGAAGTCCAGAGAACGCTGCATGATCGCTTTCTGCCAAAGAAAATATCAGTGGTTTATCACAGCATGGGATCAGGTTAGTCTCTTCAATTGTGACGTAGATTGTGACGTAAAGGTGAGTCTCCTACTTGATCCAAGCATCAGGGATGAAAAGATGAGGTTCTCATTATAGGCTTAAGCCTTCAGCACTAACGACAGTTCCTTTCTGTCGGCCGCCTTTCCTTCAGCAACTACGCCCACCTAATTTATTACACCCTGGGTAGAGATGAGCGGTGTTTTTCAACAACCAGCTTAAGCTGGGAGTCGAACCAGGATTGCATAATTGGAAAGCGAGCGCCTTATCCGCTGCGCCATCCCACCGCCTAGATTGTGACGTAAATTCTTAAAATTTCCTTTCAAAATTTTTGAATTATTTCATTACACAAATCTGATGTTTTGACCATTCAGCAGTCGCTGATGCCTCTGATACGTGTTGTCTGTATACAGCCTTAATATACATCTTCTGCATTAGACAACAATCCTTTATTTACTAGTGCTCAGCAACTTGTGGGGATGGGATGCAGCGGCGTGAACTAAAATGCAGCTACAAGAAACCAAGCGGCCAATACCGTACAGTGGCCACTAGAAGATGTAGGCATGCTCGCAGACCAGAAGTTTCTCTTCAAAAGATCTGCTCGGTAGTAACATGCCCGAATGAGGACCCTACTTCGGCAGCCATTGTAAAGAACCAACCTTATACTAGGCGCTATCAACCCCGGCGAATGTATTACTCTAATACTCACAGAACTGCAAGATGGATTGCAGGCACATGGCAAAAGGTTAGTGAGAGTGATGTCATGCCGAAACTGATTTTATTTCGTTTTTTTTTTTTTTTTTTTAGTTGCATATCAAAAAAGTATAAAAACTGCCGGGTTATTAATTTACATCAAATGTAGTTACTATTCTCTACACCTCTACAGCCTGTTTCACCCTAAAAGGGAGATCATCAGAAGGTCCTTATTCAAATAGAATAAGGACCTTCTGAGAATAAATAGAATTTATTATTTAATATTAATTTATATTTATTGCACAACAAAGTGAACTCTGTATCAATGCGTTCATTCTGTGCTTGATCGTGGTAAGATGGTACACATTGGTACAGTGATAAGTTATCACTGATAACTAATAAACTGTTGTGACATTTATGTTTGTAGCCTATGCTTACTGTATTATATTCACATTCTTAGCCTTTCTTACAAACTGTAAAGAATTCATATGAGTGATCTGGTTAAACAGTTGATGACCTTTTTAACTACTTATATCATTTTCAGTGCACTGTCAGTTGTGGGGGTGGAGTGCAGGTGAGAGCAGTCAAGTGCTTGAGTTCAGGCAAAGCGTCTTCAGCTTGTAGCAACCATAGAAAGCCTCTCAACAAACGAGCCTGCAACACATATCAATGCAGCCTCTCAGCAAGCCAGGAACAACGTAAGTGGACTACACGGCAAAATACAGTTTAAAGTTGAATAGTGCCGTGCTGCATCTTGCATGTTTAATTGTTCAAAAAGAGGTCACATCGAGTGATTAAGTGTCTATACACCTCATCATTCACCGTACCAGCTCAGTGGCCGTGGGATTTCGCCTTCGACTCGAGTGCTGGTAAGTGTGAGATCGATTCCAGGTCCGGTCAAACTGAAGACTTTAAAAACGGTGCAGATTGTGTTCTTTTTTGCAGTGAGGATGAGTCGGAGAATAATGTGGTGACATCAAAAATCCGATAAAAAATTAAACATGAGCCCTGTCGCTAAAAGACCTTTGCAGTTGTACAGCGACAATAAATAAAATAATAACATTTATTATTAATTTGATCTTTATCCTCGGACTGGGAAAGCTTCTTTTAGAGCTAATCCTGGTAGTTTCGCATACTGGTAGACTGTAGAGGAACCACTAACGAAGGCCTTGCTGCCGAGAGTGACAGAATGGAGTTTCTGCTTGTGTCGGGGATTACAATTCTCGGGAATTATTCCATCCATAAGGTGCCCTTGAATGGAGAGCAGTCCTGAAATGCGTTACTCAAGTGCGCACCTTGTGAGCCGAACCAGCGCCGCTTGATCTTGAGTCGGGCGCGTACACTGAGCTATAATCATCATCCATCGTATTTGTTTAACTTAATGCACGATGTCTAATTTGATTTAACGTTGATTTCACGTGATTAAACGTTGTGTTTTTTTCAGCGTCGGCTTGTACAGACAACTTCGCTTGGTGTTACCTGGTTCCACAGCACGGTCAGTGCTCACACAAGTACTTCGGAGTTCGATGTTGCAAGACTTGTTTGAATGCAAAATAGTTACAGATATTATCGATTCAGTGATCAATTAGTTGTGGCTTCATTTTGCAGGCCAACGTCTGTTGTTGTTGCGATTTGTTACGACAGTTTTACCCAGTTTCATGTTTTCATCAACCTCAAATTATTGCGTAAAACTGTCGTATGGAGCTGTATTGTTGTGCACTGTGTGATACACATTTGCCAATGAAAAGGAAATTTCTAAAAATGAGAAACGATTGTTTTAGCTCAAAGCACGGCTTTTATCCATTTTCATGTTTTCATTTGATCATTCTTTCAAAGACGTATTCCCTCCAACTGTTTCTAGTAGAAGCAAGTCCTTGTTTGGCAACAATGAACGCGTTCAAGATGAGGATATTACATGGTCGATATATTTCCACCTCTTTCTTAGATATTTCCTATTGTTTTCATGTACATGAAAGTATAAAATGTGATGCGTCGTCTTTTGTGATTTTTGTCTGATGCAAAAATGCTAAAACACTAAAAATTAAAGTAGATTATGTTTTTAAGGTTTATATTTAGGAAATTTTCATTTTTAAAGCTTTAGTTCAAAATTACCATACGCTGAAACATTTAGTTGCTTTCCAATATTGCAATTGTTTTAAATTATCATGTTATTATCTTCATAGGTCATAAACTATTTCCCTCTTTCAAGAAGGAAAGTGTATTAACGTAATTCGTTAACTGAAACCAATGCTACTGCAACGATTTGGAAATTCACGTTGTCAAAGCAGCCTTCTAGAAATGGTCTTTTTTTCTGATTTGCTTTTTTGTTGTGGGCGTTTTACTTCATTTATGTTGCAATTTACTTTATGTCGATATCGGTTCAACGTTGCAAGAATGTTACAAGTACCTGGCGCTTGTACTGTAGAGTTGGCCTGAATGTTTGAGCCTATTCTCTTGCCTACAATTGAATAGAAGTTTCAAACATATTTTGTAAGAAAACAAAAACAAAACTTGTGCTACTGAGTAACCTATTATGATGGGTGTGATAAGCCACTATACAATATTTTGTCTACTTAGTTTCAAAGAAGGGATTGGACATGTAGGCTGTGAAAACTTCCGAGCCTACAAAATTAAAATTCGTTCAGAGTCGTTTTTTAGAGTTCGATCCTTTCAGTTCATATCTTTTTCACTTCCTTTTAAAGGTTGATGCATGGCCACCTGGAGATGCGGCCTTATTTGTCACATTTTTCAGATTTTGATTACGGCTACTGCTAGTGCTTGACTGACATTTTTTGAGATGTTTTTACTTTTTGCGGTTTCCTAATGACAAAAAACTTTTTTGTTGCCTTGGGGAAGCAGTAGCAAATGAGAAAAAGTAAGTTGAAAAACGCAAAATCAGACTATTATTGAAAATTAACAGTCTGACTAAAATCTTCGAAATCAAATTTTCTTTGTTTTTCAACATGTGAGAATGTTAAAACGTATTGTGTCATCTGGGGAAAAGAATAAAGAAAACGTAAAAATATATTTTTAGAAAAATTTATTTAAACGTTCGCTCAAAGTTAGAAAAACCTGGAAATTTCTGCAAAATGTGACAAATCAGGCCGTATCTTTAGGTGGCCATGGTTGATGCTAGAAAGAGTCCATTTAGAAAAGAGAACTGTCCTATTGGCCTATGAGGTGAAATGCATCTTTCACGTTAAGTACAATTAAGTTAGGGCCCAGTTTTACACTAAACCTTCCCACAATGCAATGCGACTCCTGTTTCATGTCTGAACGTTAAGGCCAACACGGACGGACATGAAGCCTTTCATCATGAAACATCAAACCTTGCATCTTTCGATTTGTTTTCTTTGTTCAATCTAAAGCAGCATACTTTAATTTTAGTTGTTTTGTTTATGCTTTTTTATTTTTGTACTCTTTTTATTGTTCCACACTGCAAGTCCAGCTGACAAAATCTGTCTTTTTGACATTGAATCAACGTCTACAGCTATGTGAAAAGGGCGGATTTTGTTGTCAATAGCTGGAAAGATATTCTGTTCGTACAAGCAAACGTTGGACTGAGTGTTGCAATATTAATTTAAAAAGATTAAATTATTTCTTCGCTTTTGCTCAGCGTTCTTCTAAATCCACTGTTTTTTGCGAGGTAAGTTTCATATAGGAGCCGACATCACTTTCACGTTACAAAACGGTGAAAACTTGCATTAGTTCCAACGTAAAGTATAAAATTGTTTGTCGTTTCGTCTAATTCATGTTTGTATTCAGTTGTTTATTTTACAGTCTAGAAAACATTGCGAAATGTGTCGTTTAAAAATGTAATATTTTAAATTAAATTTAACGGTTGCATTTATTGTACTTTACTAAATTATCATCGATATTTATTTTAAATGACAAAGTTTAAATTTTTTTTAAATTTTGATATTTTTTTTGTGATATTTAGACAAACTTCAACTATCGCAAGTGTGTAGCCAACATGTTAAATGTTTGTACTACATTTTTCGCATAACTTCCAACTTTGTTCAACCTGACGGACTTAGCTGTGCAGGTTGTGATTACGATGGAGCATCAGTACACCCAGGCATCCGGCATGCAAACAAAACCAATTTTTAAAACTGAGTGCAACGTACAGGGTTGCCGAAACAACATTGTTCTGTGTTGCCATAAAGCGATAGGAGATCAAACTCAGCTGTTTGTTATATTTGATTTCGCAACAGTGAATTATTTAAATATTATTAGAAAAAGATGTTGAAGATTTTATTGATAAAATTTTGAAATGAGTTACCAAAAATGCCCACAAATTTATGTTTTGGCAACCCTATTATTTAAAACATCTTGAGGCGTATGACGTCAATGTGACATTCGGTAAAATTTTATCATGGTCATAGATTTAACAAAAAAAGCACAAAAGTGAAAGAAAAGATGAGTGTGGTTTAGGGAAAGTGGAGACTAACATCCAAGAAAGTGGTCTTTTTATTCTCTCATTTTTGTAAATCACACTCGTTTATTCCTTTACATTTATGCTTTTATTTATTAAATCTATGACGATGGGTTAAAGTTTTTACCGTGACATTCTGTTCCATCATAACGTTCATTGTGGTTGCCACGTAACTGAAGCAAATGTTATGAGCTTTAAGTTGATTGAAATTTCTTTGAAAAGAGTTTCTCTTTTTTGAGGGTATTTTCATCCGACAAAGCCGCGTTTACACTAGACTAAATGAAGTGTAATGGACTTATATAAACGCTACGTGAATTTTGACTTGTTTAGTTCAATATATTCTTTGATGAATCGGTTGCTTTAACTGGGTGTCCCTAGATAGAGCTATAAGTGCGATACCATGAGTCTTCGTCATTTATTAGATGTCATAAAGGCTTATAGTGACGTAATACAAGTCTGGGTCGCCGTTTCATGCAGCTGCAGCATCTTCAACTTTATGAATCCTCATCGCACTTGTTGAAATAATAGGCCTCTTTAAAAATTAAGTGCTTCGGTTAATACAATGTCTTCTGATACTGACGTTCTTCAAAAATGTAAGGTATAAAATACTGGGATACTCTTTAGATAAGCCAACAGGAATTTAAAAATTGCGAAACAACAAAGTTAAAGTTAAACTGGTTCTTTAAACAAAATAAACTCTCGAAAGTATTTTCATGTCTTCAACCTGAAGAAATCAGCGACAGATTTGAAACTTTTTAGGAGCGAAGTTTACATTTATAGTTTTGTGGCATTACAAAACTCCTTTTGACACTCTTCCGCGAACCCAATACGTGGATGCAAGCCAATTTCATCTTCCTCTTCCGGAGTGCTCACGTTTGAAGACATTCAGGATTTTCTTTATCAAATACAAAGTTTCGGATTGACTTAACTCGAGACTGCATTGGCTTCAAAGTTGCTTCTCGAAATTTCGCGCACAGTTTTGTCCATCCCGATGGCTCATTGTGACGTACTAAATTGACGGAAGGATAAGAAGAGATGATGGCGTCATCATCTTTGTTCAAATTAGGGTACTTCCTCCAGTGGAAGTACGTCCGATATTCACTGACATTTTGTTCAAGATACGAAAGGTGGTCAGCAAGTCCCTTCGCTGAGTCAAACGAGGATGCGTGGATGAAGGATTTGTGCGGTAAAACATTGATAACGTCTTCCACGCTGGGACCAAACACTACTGGGACTAGACCAAGTCTAAGTGGGTGCCACAAATTCTCGGTAACGTAGTCTTTGCAACCGTTACTATCAATGAAACTGAGGTAGAATCGATACTTGGTTAAAGTTTTACTCGTTGGCATTTTTCCACCAGAAATAAAGCAATTGCCGATTAAAGTTAATTTCAATTTGGCTTGGACAAGCTGCACGGCGTATCTCATGCGTTTCTTGTTGGCTGGACTCGGTTGGCAATTATTTTCGATCCAAATCTATAAACATATGAATGTTTCAATATTTAGTCAAACTTGCTCGATCATGTGAAGAAAACAATCACTACAAGAGGACTTATTGCAAAGAAGAACTGACGTTTCATTAGATTTAAGGGATTTTTAAGGAGCTTCAGCTGCCAAAACAAACCATCATACAGTGATTTAATTTTACAGCAATTTAGCATTTGCAAACGTTACCTTTGAAGATGACAGACGAGATTCCACCTTGGAGGCTAAAACCGTGAAGCTGTCTGTGTAACCAGTCAACTTGTCTACCACAATACAGTAAATCAAATAAAGCCGGCTTTGCTTACTCCAAAACGAAAAGATTAGGATTACTGCGGCCGTTAAACCAATGAGAAAAAGACAGATTTTGATATACGAAAGACTTGATTTACGTACTCACCGATGATCTTGTTTTACCAGCGATCAAACTGTCAATAGCTCTTTTACCAGTAACAATGCTGTTATACAAGGACGACTTTCTCCAGAGGGGAAAGTAGATATCAGAATCTCTTCGGTAGGTCATTGTCCAATTGAAGAAGTTATCGTAAAACAGCATCTGCTTTTCAAACTTCTGTTTCAGCTTCCAAGGATTCAGAGTCGACCACCATATAAAATATTGATCTTCATCTCTGCAAGCATAAAGATAAGCTGTTTCAATCATATTCGTCTTTATTTTTATCAACCACAGTTAAAACAGTTCAAAGATGCAGCAAAAGTTAGAATCGATAAAACGGGCATGTTAAGACTTGTTGGTTGATTTTAAATCTTTAAATTTGAAGCCTGTCACAACAAAACCGAACTTTTTGTATCTTTAGTGGATAGTAGTCTGCTCATTGAATATCTGTCTACTTACCGGTGCAGTCTCCAAGGAAATAGGCCTTCTGTACAATTCTGGTAAATAACAACTATAGACGCTTGTTCCAAAAATTTATGAAAGTAAGTTATTTTGCAGTGTCCTGGTAGAACTGAGCCTTCTGTCGGCCATTCTTCATCAAGTGAACTTTGACCTGGAACCCATACCAGAATAATGCAATAATTCTCTTCGGGCTTGATTGTAGTTGTGGGCTTCTTTTTTAACTTGGTTCTTGCGATTTGAGGAATTTTAATTTCTGCTGCTCGTGGTTGGTCGTGTAAAACAGTTTTAACCTTTTGGTCTTCTTTCTGTAATATTGGTAGAATGTCTTCAGACTCAAGCTCCATAAGATGAAGAGTGGATAAACTTCTCCATATGCTTAATCCGAGCAACAAACTTAGGCAAATGGTCGTATATTTTATACATTGCAGCTCTCTCATTGACATTGTTGTCTCAAGTTATAGTTTGCGCTTCTTTTACTTTCTGATGCAACACATTGGGAGTCCAAATGAAAACAATTAGCTTAGTGTTTTGTTCTGAAGAAGAAGGTTGATACTTACAGAATTGATTTTATCCAAGGTAGCTTAGGCTACGTTGAAGCTTAGCTGCAGGTGACATCTTACGGTTCACACGCTTATCTTTGCTAGCTAGCTACCCCTGTTTGTATCGTTCCCGACACGTTAATGTCAAAACATAGAATGATGGCCCACGAAGAGAGGTATATAGGCTTATTAGTTACAGGCTGATAATTGAAACGGTCGTCCTGTTTCTGGACTGTGGGGTTATTCTACCAAAACTATTTTGACTGACGTCTAAAGAAAATGAAGATTTATGAAGTGTTAAATTTAGCTGTAGCCTACCTAAACTTTTGTGAAGCAAATCTGAGAGGACTGCATTTTAATCGCGTAGCCCATTTGATCACAAAAATTGATTAAAAATTCTTTTTTATCATTAGTAGCTAACCAACCGCTGGGTGGCCAGAGCCTTTACGTGGCGCTGGATTCAAGTTTAACGCTTAGGGCAGTGGTTCCCAACCTTTTTGACCTTGTGGCACCCTATCAAAGAAATAAATAGTTTGCGGCACCCTGGCAAAACTGGATCAATTTTATGAGGTTTCTGTATTTCAAATAACTGTCTAAAATAACACAAAATGAGTTGTACAATGTACAGTATAGCGCGCGTAAATAAATGTATTTATTCAAAAATCATTGTGAAATTTGGGCTTGACTTCTTGCACAAAGTCCCTTAATATCTGGGGGCACATTCGATAAAGTCACCAGAATTTCTTCCTCGACTACAAACAGTCGTTCTCATTTTTTAGTTCCTATGTTCGATAATACGGAAAATCCACTCTCACATAGGTATGACGTGGAAAACTGCAGCAAAAGCACAATAGCTTTCTTTCCAACGCAAAGATGTTCATTTTTAATTTTTATCCAGAACTCGTCGAGATGCATCTGCTTGTGCCTAAGCTTAAAATTTCCATCGTTACGAATGTCAATTAATTCTTCTTCTTCTTTAAGATCCAAAACAATATGAGAGTCCAATAAAAATGGATTTCTTACCCATGCGTGATTTTCCGTGGACAAGCTGGGAAAATACTTCTCAATTTTTTCTTCCAATGATTTTAGGTGCTAAGTTATTAATGAGACAATTTCTTTGTTCTTCATTTCAGAGAAATGTGAAAGCATGTCAAAGTTTCCGTTCTCCACTTTTAAGGACCACATTTGCAGTTTTTTTCTCAGTGCTTTCATTTCATCGGTTGAAGTTAGAGAGTTTCGTTTTTGCCCTGCATTTTGGCATTCACATTATTTAAATGGTCGAATATATGTACTAAAAACGCTAATTTGGAGCGCCATAAAACGCAAAATCAAACGATGAAACCATGAAATAAAATGATGCAATAATGGTAATAATGATGCGTTTCAAACGTTTTTATAGAAAGAGCAGCAACGAGTCAAAATCTCTTTCACGCTGTTTTTCCTGGGCGAGAAAACAAAGGTTTACCGCGGATTATTTACTTACCGCCAGGGACTTCCCCACTAAGCGACTCTCCAGAAAGGAGTAATGAATAAATGCGAAACGCGAAACTCTATTGCAATATGCAATATCTCAATATTTCGCGGCACCCTTGAGCATTGCAATTGGCACCCCGGTTGAGAACCACTGGCTTAGGGGCTGTAAATAAAAGACGTTCGCAGCCAAGGGGGGAGAGGATTACAAACTGCGGTTTTTCTATCACACGATGCGCAGATTTTGCGGACATGGGGTCATTTTTTTGCAATTTTATGAGGACGTCTTTTATGGACAGACCCTTATAGAGATCGCTCGACTGCGTCTCGGCAAGATACTAACAGCCTATGCCAGAACGTAGACGAAAAATTAGCTTTCTCGGTCCCCATCTCAAGCATAGCCTACGCATGGTTAAGACTAGAACAGCGATTCTCAAACTGGGGTCCGCGGTCCTTTTGGGGTCCGCGAGACAATTTTCTGGGGCCGCGAAGCACCTTCCAAAAAGATTAACACGATCCCAAAGAAAAATTTTTTTTGAAAAGTAAAAAGTTTCAGGCAACTTATTTTCCAAACCAAAGTTAATATATTTTAATAAGCTGGCTTGGCATCCCTCCACACAGTTTTTTAAGACTGGCCTTTCGTTTAATTGTGATAGCCTTCGTTTCGTTTCTATCGCCTTTGTGACATCAAGGAGTGCATGGTGGTGACGTGCTCCTACAACACTCGTGTTTATCAGATCAAGAACAGAATTACGAAATATAGGCTACTTGACTAAAAGGAGTTAGGGCTGTTAGGCGAAATTGACTAAGGCTAGTTATTTTTACTGATTTAAGTTTTGAATTGAATGCCTTTCCAAACTTTTAGATTTTTTAGCCTTAGTCAAATTAGCTAAAAATTAATAACTTTTTAACTTTACTAATTAAATTTTTGACTTAAATTTCAGTACAAAAAGTGAAAATGGCAAAGCCTCGAAAAAAATTAAGATTCAATGATTCCTATGTTCAATTTAGTTTCACTGTCTGCGATACATTTTGGAGAAGTAAAGCCGCAGTGAGTGCTATGCTGGTTTTAGCAAGTTCTACTCTAAAACCTAGCAAGCTGAAAAGTCATTTGGTACACATCATCCAGATTATCAAAACAAAGATGCAGATTTTTTTAAATGGCAAGCTAATAGTTTGTCAAAATTTGATAGCACTGGTGATCAATGGAAGGAAAATACTACAGGGTTAAGGGCCTCCCACAAAGTTACAAGAAAAATAGCTATCGCTAAGAAGCCTAACACCAGCGGAGAACAACTGATCTTGCGTTTGTTGTCAAGTTATTGTATCAAACGATGCATAGCGCTCAAGTCCGCTTTCCCGCAATGCAGGATAAAGATAATAAAACAAAAACAAACAAACGTTTTGGGAGAATCTGAAGCTCAAAAGCTGAAGCAAGTGTCTCTGCAAACGACACTGTCAGTAGGAGAATGTCTGAGCTATCGGAAACCATTTTGTCACAGGTGGTATCAAAGATACAGAAGTCAATGTCACATTGATACCTAGCTCAAAACATGTTGGATGTACTGCATAATATCAAGATCATATTGAACTAAACGGAACCTAACATAGAACTGATAACACTGAAGCAGGTGCACCCATTTTATTGACGTGTGCATTTTTAATTGCATGTAACAAATAAATTATTATTGACAGTTTTTGCGCTAATTTGCCTAAAGTTTTTGGTGGACCGTGAGTCGTTGAAAAAATCACAAGGGAACCGTTCAACAAATTTTTTGAAAAAGTTTGAGAACCACTGGACTAGAAGAATCAATTGGTTTTGCTACAAAGCAAGGCTCCGGTTTAGCTGTTTTCGTTTAAACATTGTATCTCACTCATTGTATGAAGAAATATTTCTTCCAACTCAGCCCAAACCACCTTGAGGCTAGTTGATATCTTAGCTATCAAATCAAAAATTTCAACTTAGTGTCTGTAGGCTACTGAATTCCTGATCCAGTTTAAACTTCCATTATCGAGGTGACATGGCCTAACCTAATATAGTATCCTCCTAACTGGCTGCCAAACCACCTGCGTGACCGTGGTAGACCTATCGCTTCCTACAAGGCTTTGCAAAACGAAATTTGGAATAAGTTTAATTAATTTTGTAGAACTGTATTGAGCCAGAAACTTTTGGTGAAAGCTTCTATGCTGCCTTCTTCAGCCTAACTTTAATCCCATGCAATGTCACGATACAATGTAAGTACTGCTGTATTTTGAAAAATCTCAATTGCGTTGGAGTTTAACTGTGGCATGACGCTGGTCCACTACAATGTTTGTTTCAAAGAATGTACGATTGTACGGTGGCCTAAATCATCTAATTACCTACCCTGTATTTTTTCCAAGTACCAGAGCGCCGATGGTACGACAATAGGTGAAGATCTCGTGTTACACAAGAACACAAAAGGCAAATCTTCAAACCACGTCTGAATGAATTTTATCATCACTGGACGGTTAACAACAGAACTGACGTCATGAAATGAGTATATTCGCAAAGAGTGCGTTCCAATAGGCTAGTTTTTTTAACGCAGGGACATGGATACGTGGGGGCAATCGCCACCTTCCAAAACGAGTTTTTAACTGTTATTACAACGTCTTAATGACATTGATACATGTTGAATGATGTTTCATAAATGTTTGAATGCATGAAGTAGCTATTTTAGGGTGTCCCACTTTTAGGCGACTTTTCAGGAAAATTAGGTTCGGGTCAAATTCTGAATGGATTTTCGTCACTGATTTCAAAAATGACATTATTTTTTCATTATGACGTCATCTTGATGTGCCAGCTAGCGGATTTTTGCTGTTTTGGCCTTATCACGAATATGGTAAGAGCTAAAGACTTGGAACTTGTGCCAAAATGACCGGAAGGGACGATTTCCTATTTGTTGTCAATACAATATGAAACGCTAACTGCAACAGAAAGGCAGTTATTTTGAAAAAATGTGTTTTTGCTCATTTTTGGACAAAAAAAAAAGAGAAACACGGCAATTTTGCTACAGTGATGCTTTTATTTCGATTGTTAAGTTGCTCCACCTTGTTTAGCAATTAAGTACAGTGGTAGTAGTAGTGGTACACACTCTTGAATGTCTCTTTCATGTAAATAAGATTTATTTTACACACGCAAAAAGCTTTTTGGAAGGCAAAGTGAAAGGCCCTAATGCATACGAAGATGGTGGTTTGATGAAAATAATTAAGAAAATATCAAAACTTAAGCCCCAACATCTGAAAATCCGACAATATTGTAAAGTTTCATCACAGCTATAGCCGCAAATCATTTAAAAGCCAAGATCTTTTGGTTTTCTGAGCACAAGAAAGAAGCTAAGAATCGTCTTTTCGGAGCGACCATATGTGTCTTCTTGCTATGGCAGTTCATTTAGTGATGAATCTTCTAGGAAATTTGAAACCCCTACTTTTTATCGTCAAGAAAGGGTGTTGAATAATGAGTGGTTACTTAACTGCGCGTTGAATAACAACAGCGAGTGGTTACTCTACTTAAGATTGCTGATTTTTGGGTACTCCACGCATTGCATGTTTTTCATCTCCATCAGTGTTTTTACGTATGATCAACAACAACAATCGAGGAACAGAGCGCTTTATTGGCAGACTGAAACGGGTTGTGAACGGCTTGATTCGAGATGACCAAGATGATTTGGCCAAAACAGACTTGCGCATTTGTGCTGCTTTGTACAGTATGGTGTGATAAATAATCCCATTAAACTGTGTTGTGTTGTTGAATGGTGGTTTTGTTTGATAGATCTTTGAACGAAATGATCAAAGGTTTAAAGTTAGCTAGTAGCTATTACCTATTAGTAATTGCAATATGCATGTAAAAATCAATGCTGAGGTATATAATCAATTGCAAATACAATATGCTAGACTAACTACCACTGTACTTAATTGTTAAACAATGTGGCGCAGCACAGCAACTTAACAACCGAAATAAAAGCGTAACAGTAGCAAAATTGCCGTGTTTCTCATATTTTTGTCCAAAAATGAGCAAAAACATGTTTTTTCAAAATAACTTCTTTTCTGTTGCAGTTAGCGTTTCATATGGTATTGACAACAAATAGGAAGTCGTCCCTTCCGGTCATTTTGGCACATGTTCCAAGTCTCTAGCTCTTGCCATATTCGTGATAAGGCCAAAATAGCAAAAATCCGCTAGCTGGCACATCAAGATGACGTCATAATGAAAAAATAATGTCATTTTTGAAATCAGTGACGAAAATCCATTCAGAATTTGACCCGAACCTAATTTTCCTGAAAATTCGCCTAAAAGTGGGACACCCTGAGCTATATTTTCTAACTCGTTATTTCAAATGTTAAAATGTTTGCTCTCCAAAAGTTGCTTTGGCTCCCCTAAAATTACCTTTCCAGCTACGTCACTGTTTTAACAGGGCAGGGATAGTTTTGTTTTTACAATGGTCCAATGGTACTTTTGACTGAAATAATCCAAAATGAGAATGGACGTCCTGTGTAATCGCAAGACAAATTTTCAATTGCTTACGCGTGTTAAGTTTTATTATTTTTTGGGATCAGCGAGAAAACAAGTGTCTCGTATATAATCAATACCTTCTCGAGTAAGATACGTTACATCAATTTCGTAAGTCATCTTACCACGGGTGGAAAACAAACTTGAAAGCATGATTGCAATCGTGAACAAATGTAAAAATTAAACCTTAGCAATTGAAGACTCGAGTTTTAAATCAACAATCGTAGAAAAGTTTAAGTTATAGCAACAAGACTTCAACGATCGGAAACTTCACCCTGTCAATCTCGGTGACCGGGTCGCGAATTTTTTTTCCCACGAGCTTTCTGTCTCATTGATTCAAGTCACTCTAAAAGTAAGATTTTCCTATAGTGTTTTGAGAGATTGGTTGATTCAGATTGCGAAATAACTATTTGCCAATGGAATTCTGCAATGATAATAAAATATAAGCTTTCCCTAACCCTACTTTTTTGAAAAGCTCTTGTGCACCGCAAAAATTAATTTGAAGAAAAAAAAAGTTTGACGGGGGTCGAACTCTCGTTCTCACGAACACTAGGCAGAGGATGAAACCACTGAACCAACCGTGCCTACGAGAAAATGTTGCATTCACACGGTTATAATACAAACTTTTACCAAAATAAGTAAATGAGACAAAAATCTCGTGGGAAAAAAATTTTCGCGACCGGGTCTGTGTCAATGATTCAAAGCTTCTACAAGTACAACTCCGGGTACAACTGTAAGGATTAAGCTTTGCAAGAAGCTTTTGCAGTCCGAGAATAAAGATTCAATCAACGCTGAAGTTGTGTGGTTATTTGGTTAAAACAGTCTCCTGTGCAAAATTTTATTTTTCTAACGGATTGATTTGTCATAAAAGCTGTGCAATGTTCTTCACTGCGTAGTTTAATACATGTTCGCAGCACTATAACCGGCTTGGACAGGAAAACCCACTTTTTAGACTTGGTAACTTTCGAATTCAAATCTTCAATTGCTGAGCAACACATGACCAGTATTTTTTCACCTATTCAAGATCACTCTCAGTGGACATCAAGTCAGCTTTGTTTCACTGAAAAACGTGAACGATATAAAATACACAAAAAAATTAAATTTGTTTTACAAAGTTTGGAAGTGAAAATTGAAGCTTATTCGATGATGGGATCACCATACTTATTATAGCGAATTTTATTTTCATTTTGATTGCGGTTTTCTGTTGTTAAATTTTCGCTATATGGCATTGACGGTTCAAGAGAAGAAACTGAAGGCTTGTACGCAGTGGATAAACCACTCCGTTCCTTCTCTCTGTGGCTACGTCTGAGTTCATCATATGATCGTGGAGCGGGAGGTGAATTGCTAGGCTGTTTATCACTGGAGGCCTCCATGTTGGAGTTATCGTAGGGCAACACTGCATCGGTCGTAGCTTGCCCAAAGCCAGGACTTAATCCTCCACGGGTCTTTGCTTTATTTAACATTTCTCGTAGCTGTGAATCTTGTGGTAGAGTTTCTTCCAGTCGCTTCATGGCAGTAGGAATATATGTCACTTTTCCCACAACGTTTCCAGAAACACCTACACAAAAATATCAGTAAAAACTTATTTGAAGAATAAAGCAGATGCATTTTATGTATCCAGGCTTACATCCGGTAGTTGAAGGTTTAGATCAGGAATGTCCAACCTTTTATTATAGTGGGCCGCATTGCAACTTGAAATAATTCAATGGGGCGCAGAACCTATTAAATTTCAATAAAAATGGGTACATAAAGAAACAATTAAAAACCATTCATTTCATCTTTGTAAATAGGAACAAATAACGCACACATAGAAACAAAAATTTATTTCTGCAATACAAAGTCGATGAGACTTTTGACATTGTTTTTCAGCTAAGATGTTATCAACATTTGCATTAAAAGACGTTGTCTTGATTCTTAGAAAGTTTGCTAAGTTTTTGTCGGTCAGTCTGTTTCTTCCTGTAGTTTTTCATGCATGAAAACAGTGATGTACGCGCATACAAAAAATATTGACGCCGTCAACGCAAACGCAAACGTTCGAAAAACTATACGCCGCATGCGTCAACGCAACTTGTAAAAAAAATTGGCGGCGTCAGCGCATACTCTAGCGCAAACTCATTTTGTTTGCTAGGTGCCAAACATTCACACGGTATAAACCACTCGAAACAACACACTTTTCAAGCCACTTCGCGATTTCTCGTTACAAGAAATTATCTTTTTGGCCGGAAGGCACATTTGGCATTGAAAATATAAGTTTTTGCCTTTCGAAGAAGAAAGCTTAAAATACTTTTCCATGTAGAGCCATAGATTTGTATTATCATGCTCCAATTCACTTGGAGATTAGTATTACCGTATTACAACTCTTTGTTATTAGAACTCAGGGATAGTTAGCATTACTAGTGTTATTAGCAGTAGGCTACTCAAAAGCCTCTCACAATTGGCCCCTGGATGCATGTTTTGCTAAACTGCTCAATGCTCATCAAGTTACAAAACATATATAGCCTAATTACATACTTACGCAACAGAATGTATAAATTGTCAAGTAAAAATTACCTTAGCTTGATAGCCTACTGTATGTAGGCCTACACATTACTACGCTACATTGCCTACAACAAGAATAACCGGCAAAGTAATGTACTACATATCACATACAGAGTACAACATCATGCAAGCAATCACGGTCGGAGACCAAATATTTGAGTTTGTTTAGATACATAGGCTGCACTGCTCATTGCCTTAGAAGTTTCTGATTTGCCCCAAAATGCAAGACTTAACTAATATAAATTAAAGTGCTCACAATTGCTTACAAACGCCTTCAACACTGCTTGACTAAAAAAACTTCTCACTACGAAGCCAAGTCATTGTTTACATTTTACATGGAGCGACCTTACTAACCTACCTACTTGCTTACTTACATTACATTCCTGTTCTGACCCGTAATTTACTAAGTACGGTAATTTCTCAGTAGGCCTAAGTTGTTTTAACCAATTCTTTCTTTTTTTCTGCAAGACTTCAGTCTCCACGTGGGACTCTAGCGTCAAAGGCAGTAGTGCGATATACAAACAAACTCCAGCTGACTGAACAATAAATGTCACTGTGACACAACACTAGAACAATGGGCAATTGCAAGACGTCAACATTTCGCAGTTTGACAAAAAAATTGCAAACAACAACTAAGACATTAGAAAGTATGCGTTGACGCTATGCGCTAAAAAACCGCAAAAACTTTACGGCGCAGCCTCAAGCGCAAACTATCCAAAAAAATGTGGCCGCAAGCGTTAGCGCAAACAAAAAGTCTACGCCGCAAGTATGCAGCGTAGAATTTGCGACGCATACGTTACTACGTACATCTCTGCATGAAAATAACTGCTCGCAGCAATATGTGCTGCCCACATGCGCAATAAATTTCTGGACAAATTAACTATTTGATTAAATTCATTACATGAATGTAATTCTTCATAAAGTAAAGGAAGAGTGTGTTCTCTGTGGAAAGTTTTCAAACTTTCTCGACTTTGAAGTTCAATCAGTTCCAGTTGGAATTCTTCGAGTCTGTAGTTATAATCTCGTTGCTCCCATACTATACTATTACTGCGCCCCTAAAAGCTGACTGGTACATTTTAATTAGGCTAAGATTCAAAGTTCAAAATACTACTTGGAGTGAAAATGACTAGTGGGCCGCACAAAAATCTCAGGCGGGTCGCACTGTGGCCCGCGGGCCGTAGGTTGGACATGCCTGATTTAGATTAAGTGGACGGGAATGCAAGGAAGCCAATCTTCGTATCCACCTTCAGGGATGTCTTTAAGTGTCTTATCAAAAACACAGCCACATGCTCTTGAGCGGTGTCGAACCAGCTACATTTCAAACGTCAAACTAGGCCTCTCACCACTTGGCTACCCAGCCGAGCCTCTGTTCCAGCTTCTCAGTGTTGCGGGTAATTATGATAACAACGCAACAGAACATAAACAGGGTTGTTAGTATTTTACCCGACCCAAAAAAACCCGGGTGGTTTTTTTTAATAAAACCCACTTAAAAAAACCCAAAAACACCCATAAAAAACCCAGAGCATCATATTTGTCCAGTTTTTATTGGAAAATTAAAAAATTTTACAAAAACACTACAAGGCACTTACAACAAACTTTAAATTAGGACTTAAGGATGTGATTGTGAAGTAATTTCCAAGAATAAACTGAAAACGTAGTGGATATTGCACAGTACACAAAAATCAAGTAATGTCACTTTGTGTATACTACACTAAAACTCATTTATGCAAGAAGGCCTTATAGTTAAATTGGTGAAAGTACTACTCTACTGTAGTCTGTATATATGATGTGAAATGCAATTTAGGAGGCTATTTACCAATTACAGATTCTGGATTCTAACGCATGGCTGTTTCAGAGCATTTGCCTAATTGGCCACGCAATCGCTCAATTGCTCATTCATTACTATATATAATATATTATAAATGATAAAAAATATTTAAACATGATGGCATAAATGCTCCTTGCCTTCAAATCTAAACAAATGATACAATAATGTGATTTCTACCACAGTAGCACCAACTTGGTATAGAAATCAGTAGATGATGCAACATCCAACTTGATCTTAAAACTTATGGATGATGCAACATTCAAGCAACAACAGCCCTAGTGCATTATTTTATTCAGTTATGCAAGCATGTACTGTGAGTGAAAGGCACTTCACTCGTAAAAAGTAGTTTTGAGGTGAAATAAGCATGAATCTACCTTTTTTGCATCTTTTTTAAAAAAACCCAATAAAACCCAAAAAAACCCGGGTTTTTTTAAAAAAAACCAGGCGGATTGGGCTTTTTAAAAAAACCCGGGTTTTTCTCAACCCTGAACATAAACCAAGTCATCGTCTACAACGCAACAGAACATAATAACAGATTGTTTCAATGTTTCTTAAGTAATATACAATGTAATGCCAACGTGATGAGTGATGAACTAGTGATACCGCATTGGAAAAGTTACATTTCGATACTTTTTACATCGAATCAACATCGTGAAAGGCAAAAGATTGCAACACAAAATAATTTCTAACGTCAGAGAAGTCGTGGCTAGATCAAAGCAGACATCAGTTCTAAAATACGTTCTTTGTTTGGAAAAGTGAAAGATAATCACGACTAAAACTTTGAGAAAAAGATGCTATTTTGACAAATATTAGCATTGGTCGGATTACCAAAAGTGTGGAAACCTATTAAATGGAAATTTAATGGAAAGAAAACGTATCCCAATGGGGATAGTTGTTGACCACTGAAAAAAATTGTTTGGTTTACAAACAAGTACATTATATAAGTAACATAGCGATCTGTATACATAGGTCTTGCCAACGTGCAAACTAAAGGCCTAACTGAAGGCCGATCCAATTTCGATTTTGAACTATCAGCTAAATTTACTTTATATATATCCTTTTGAAATGATAATTTTGGGAACCAAGATGCCAAAGCGTGATCACTGAATTTCAAATCATCGCATTACAAGCCAGCAAAAAGTGAAAAATCTTAAAGCAATTTTAGTCAGACATTAGCAGTGGGTGAAATCTGCAAATGTAACATATCATATCTAGGCTTTCAGTCCAATTTGAAGGTGCATGTTGCATGGCTTGTGTATATATATATGGATCACCAATCACCATGTATTAAAAGAATAATCTCCAATAACATCAAAAAACCATCCACAACACTTACAAGCTGCTCCTGTTAAGCCAACTCTTGCAAACACATTCATCTTAGGAAAGCTCTTCCTTAGGCCAATGTGAGTCAATCCACCTAACACCAGTGCCAAAGGATAACCTCTATAGATGGATGCCTCTCTTTGGATAGACTTCAAAGCATTTCTTTCCTGAAAATATTTTCAATAAGAAGGTGCATCAACTACACAACAAGTTAACAATGCACAGTTGCACACTGTATAAAGCCTTGCAGCATGCACCCAACATAAACAATAAACATTGCCTGATCACTTCACTTTACAAGACAGACAGTGTACATATATATATACCAGACCACCAGAGTACATATATTAGAGTGGTCCAAAAAAAACTTTTTTTGTAAATGTTAATGTCTCACCCTAAAATATTGTTACCATTGATGAGAAAATGATATATGTGAATTTTCATAAAGATTGGTTGATATTTAGGGGTTGCTACCGGGGTTCAAAGTTTTGTCGTTTGCCCCCATTTTAACGTTTCGAGAGGATATGATATGATACGGTACAGTAAAAAATACGGTACAGTGCCATTGTATATTGCAATAAAAATACAGTTTAATAATTACTCTATGGTCTGTTTATAAACTCATGTGTCCGTATTACGAATTATACTAACTGGTGTACATGTACGAAATGTGCGACTTTGTATAAGGTAAAGGTGAGTCCCATACTTGAATACAAGCATCGAGGGATGAGGTTCTCATTATACTAAGCCTTCGGCACTGACGAGAGTAGGGTGGCCAGTTCCTTTCTCTCGGCCGCCTTTACTTCAGCAACTACGCCCACCCAATATATTATACCCTGGGTAGAGGTGGGCGTGGGCGGTGTTTGTCAACAACCAGTATAAGCCGGGAGTCAAACCAGGATTGCATAATTGGAAAGCGAGCGCGTCACCGCTGCGACTTTGTATACTTGTGTTTAAAATTCAGAGACTAAATTGGACATTCATTAACAGCTTTAGAATACAACAAATAAACTACATACAGGAATTATTGCGCGAGGGTCTTTCTACTGCAGTCTGGATATCGCTGACGGTGATCGGCGACGACACGCCAAAGATACTGTTTTTGTTCTTCGTCACATGTGTGTAATGTGTTGTATTCCGAGATCAACGCCACTCCACGCTCGGCAATGTCCCAACCGGGGTGCCAATTGCAATGCTCAAGGGTGCCGCGAGATATTTTAACTTTAACCCGTTAAGTGTGGAATTTATTTATTTATTTTAACTCTAATCCACAATAAGCCTTTGTTTTCTCGCCCAGGAATAACAGCGTGAAAGAGATTTTGAATCGTTGCTGTTTTTTCCATAAAAACATTTGAAACGCATCATTATTGCCAGGTTTCATGATTTTATTTTGCGTTTCACGGCGCACAAAGTCAAATTGCAGTGATGGATTATCGGATTGTGTGACCCAGCACGATTATAAAATTGCACGATTGTTTGCGAACCACTATAAAATAGAAACTTTTGCATGGGGGATACCATACCTGCGCATACAAACACGATAGCCTACATAGCTAATCGAGAAAAGGCTAAGTTATAATTGATTTATTCTTTATACCAGTGCTCCGCAACCTTTATTTACTCACGGCACACTTAAAAACTCTTTAAAATTTTGCGGCACAATTCGGCCGACACATTTTCAAAATGTAAAAAATAACTATCATCTTTTTAATGAGATATTTGCGCTTGTTTCTTGCTTTAATAAAGTTAACAATTTGGATACAGTCATTCATTGTTTCTGTCAGCTCCCTTGTAAAATGTTTGATCATCAAGGCTTCCCTGTGTAAGCAGCAATACATAAGTTGAATGGCTGGATTTTGACGTTTTACCCATGCAGCTAAACTTCTTCCTTCGCCCACCATTGCTGAAGCACCATCTGTGCAAACGTTGATGCAGTTATTCCAATGGATACCATGGGTTATGAAAAACTCGTTGGTCACTCTAAAAATTTCCTGGC
Source organism: Aplidium turbinatum (assembly GCF_918807975.1). Lineage (NCBI taxonomy): Eukaryota > Metazoa > Chordata > Ascidiacea > Aplousobranchia > Polyclinidae > Aplidium > Aplidium turbinatum. Next base: position 57,476,318 of record NC_137472.1, read on the forward strand.
CAGTCGTTCGTTCCTGGCTGGAAGTTCTTTGCAAAATAATTAGGCTACTCGTTTGTTATGGACTCGCCATTGACAAAACGTTGGCTACTACACTTAATAGCTGTGCTTTCAATATTACGAAATTTTTCATTAAACACTGCTAACTGACAATTCAAAATGACCTAGCCTGACTTCTAAAAACGCACTACCACGTTAACCAGCCTTTTTTAAAACTAGGGCAGCCTTCCCATTGCGAAAACTTCAATGTGAGGCAAAAAAATCATAAATGCACTGTGGGAAGTCTAGCTAGAGTTTGAGTTGTCTTGCAGTGGTAAAGCGAGAATTTTTAAAACATAAAAACTCCTTTCTTTTCAAAAAGTATGTTCTGATGATAGTTATCCCACGGCACACCGGTTGCGGAGCACTGCTTTATACTTATATGAATATATTTTGTGAATTGCTTTGCGATTACAATTGGGTCTCCAAATTAGTGGATTTTCCGTACAAACGAACATTAAAACTAAAAAAACGAGAACGACTGCTCATAGTCGAGGAAGAAATGTGGGTGGCTTTGTCGAATGTGCCTCGAGATATTAAGGGACTTGTGCAAGAAGTCAGGCCCAAATTTCACACTAAATTTTGAATAAATACATTTATTTATGCGCGCTATACTGTACAACTCATTCTGTGCTATTTCATACAGTTACTTGAAATACAGAAATCTCATAAAATTGACCCAGTTTTGCCAGGATGCCGCAAACTATTTATCTCTTCGATAGGGTGCCGCAAGGTCAAAAAGGTTGGGAACCACTGCTCTAAACCCTTGACAGCCTGTTTTAACCTAAAAGGAGGACTTTCTGATGATTACCCTTTTAGGGTGAAACAGGCTGTCAAGGGTTTAGACAGTGGTTCTCAACCTTTTCTGAGTCATGGCCCCCCAGACTGTGGCTCTAAAAGACCATGGCCCCCTTGAGCAAAATAAAAATGTATTTGTTTAAAGAACAATGAAACGAAATCAATAAAAACAGTTAACAAATGATTAAATGATTTAATGCTTTCTTTTTCGTAATAGACTACGCTAGTAAATCAAGCGTATCCTTAATTGTTACGTTACAATCACAAAAGATGATGCAACATGCAGTGAGATAGAACATATGATGAAAAAACATGCTTTTAGCTAGCTTTACGATACTAACACCTACATGAGTGTTTTTTGTGTCACAATTCTGTTATAATTCATCAATACATGTTATAATTTATTAATGAAGCTTTTTATCGTGGCTCCCCTGAGAACGCTCTGTGGTCCCCTTGGGGGGCCGAAGGCCACGGTTGAGAACCCCTGGTTTAGAGGGTAATAACTATGTATGTACTATGTATATTAGTTTACATCATGTACATTTGTACATGTAGTTTATTTACTGTCTTCTAAAGCTGTTATTGATTGTCAAATTTAGTCTCTGAACTTTAAACACAAGTATACAAAGTCGCACATTTTGTATATATATGTAGACCAGTTAGTATAATTCGTAATACAGACGTACATGAGTTTATAAACAGACTATATAGAGTAATTATTAAACTGTATTTTTCTTGCAATATGCCATGGCACTGTACCATATTTTTTACTGTACCGTATCATATCATATCTGTATCACATCCTCTTAAAACGTTAAAATGGGGGCAAAAGACAAAACTTTGAACCCCGGTAGCAACCCCTAAATATCAACCAATCTTTATGAAAATTCACATATATCATTTTCTCATCAATGGTAACAATATTTTAGGGTGAGACATTAACATTTACAAAAAAAGTTTTTTTTGGACCACCCTAACATATATATATACATTATACATAGTAAGTCTGCATTTACTGCTGAGTGACATAAATAGAAACAAATGCACGATCAATAAGTATTTCCCATGATAAAACACTTACAGAGCACGAAGATTACTTACTGTGTGAATTTTTAGTTGACAAACTTTTAACAAATATTATTGTGATACCAGTTGCGAAAATCTGACATTGGTCACATGGCATTAAACTTACATTTAACTACTTATGAGAGCGGGTCTGCTACTATTCGGTGAGTCCGATTCGGTGAGTCCGATTCGGTGAGTCTGATTCGGTGAGTTCCTAACTTCTAACCCCTAACCTTAACTCCTAACCCCTAACCCTAAAACGGCAATGATAATTAGGCTACGGTACCCGATAATTTAAAAAAAAATTGAAAAAATCCCCTGTTAAGGGATCGGACTCACCGAATCGGACTAACCGAATCAGACTCACCGAATCGGACTCACCGAAACGGGCCATTCCGTATGAGAGCACCCTAGCTACAATGACTTGAAACAAACATGTTCATGAAATTTCAATATAAAAATTTATGGCTTTACCTCAGGTGATAAATTTTTGCTGTTGAAACGGTGATTCTCTCTGGGATCATGTTGATTGGACTCACTTTGATTTGTTGGATTTGGTGTAGAATCCATTTAATTTTTATATGATAGCACAAAACAAGAATTTGATTGTTCAAACTATAAGACAGATCCAAAACAAAGATTACACAATGAAATTCTCCACTAGGTTGCTAGAAGAGATGCCCTAGAACAGGGGTTCTTAACCGGGGGTAAATTTACCCCCTGGGGGTAAATTTCACCTACTGAGGGGGTAAATTTATTGAATCATAAATTAAGGCTTTCAGACAAAATTAGATCTGTGGAGTAGAAGAGTTCAAAAAGGAATTTAGACAAATTTTTCAACATTTGATGATTGGAAATTCAGTAGAAGTCGCAATGAGATTTCTGACCTCGAAGTCGAAATATGCCAGCATCTTGACGCCTTAAAAAAGAATTTTGACAGTTACTTTGAAGGTGAAAGTTTAATAGTAGCCTAAGGCTCTTAGGATAACTGATCCCTTCGAAGCCAAGTTAGAAAGTATTGCTGACGATGATCTTTGCAAAGATGAATTGATTGATCTTCAATGTTCAACAACTCTTTGTTCCAATTTCTTATCGTGCCATGGTGACTTTTCCAAGTTTTGGTGTTGATTAGTCAAAGAGTTTCCTATGCTGACTAAGCGTGCATTTGAAGTTATTATACCTTTTCCAACTACTTATCTGTCTGAAGCAGAGTTCTCTTCATTGTTGACTATTAAAACAAAACATCGATCTCGCTTAGTTCCCAAAGACGACATGCGAGTATAGCTCTTTCAACGACTGTTCCAAGACATTATTGTTCATAATCACAGGACCCCGTCAAGAACAATCGTGTCTTCGGCAAATAAACAGCTTGTTTTTGATATTTGCCAAGGTTAATCCAGACAAAAAAGGATGTTTTGCATTTCTTCGCATGGTTGACTGGACACGATGACATCACAAGGGGCCACCAAAACTGTGGGGGTAAATTTTACTTTTTTCATTCGGCAAGGGGTAAACGAGACAAAAAAGGTTAAGAACGCCTGCCCTAGAATGTTCATGTAAATATTTCAAGAACAAGTAGTTTGACTTCAAAAGTTTGACTTCAAAAGATATTTGGGTATTTTTTTTAATCATAAACCACCTCCAATTGATGCTTCTCAGTCTAATTATTACCTAATTGTACTAAAGTCCAGCAATCAATTAAACAATATTGATACTTAAAAACACTGATACAGCTAAATATCTTAATTCTTGATATCCTTATTTAAAAAAACATTTTTTGTTTCTCATTGATGCACTATCTTTAGGCCCTCCAAATCTGTTGGAGTACACTCTTTCGATTGAAACATCTTTGACAATTTAAAACCAGGCTGCAGCTGGGTACACAATATTCTGTCATGGCTGACCTGCCGCAAGACAACTTACCATGAGATTACTTGGCATAAATTTTAATAAGCCGATTCACGCTTCCTTAACATAGCAAGGCCGTGGCCCGTGGCTTGTTTGACTTGAACCTTAGACATCTGTTGATCTATTTGAGAAAACAGCACCAAAGTAATCTCAAAACTTTCAACTGGTTGGTTGCTTATGTTATAATTTTAAGTTGAAAATTAAGTTTTTAATATTATACGGTACCGTAATCAAATTTTTGTTTACAGATTAAAAAATATAATTTTCCTCACAATATAAACTGGTCTAGACCAGTGAAAAAACTGTAACAGGAAGTAAACATTAGTAAAAAATTTCACGGTGAGATGTCTCTACAACAGGTTGACTCACGACAATGATGACTCCTTTAAAAAAAACTCACTTAATAACAAGTTATTTCACACTAGTTGGATGCAAAGTTAGCGTCAATAAAAAGCCTCCATAATTGGCGATTTTCAGACAGTTCTTCTGGGCTGTGCTCTGTAAGAGATCGAACTCTTTGCATAAATGTTTCTGCTGGTCTTCCTTCATTTTGTTGCATTTGATCTACTTGATACTTTTCAAAATGCAACAAAATTCATAACCAAAGTAACCAGAAACGATAAAAACTGAGATTATTGTGGTTATCATTACAGAACTATACAGTTGGTAGTAAATTTTAATATATCGGTAAAGCTCACAATAAATTCTACAACAACTACTTGTAAGACTTTTCATTAATGGAGTTAGTTTTCAAAGGTACCTGATAGCAGTTTGCTTTGACCTGTAACAGTTTGGCTTGTACTTATCTCTTGACACACTGGTGAGTGGTGATGTGGGTTTTTTTTTCGGTCATTTATCTGTCATTGACCGATTTTTTAGCAAAATGTCCAAAAAAAATATAGTCAATTCAGTCAAAATGTCCGAAAAAATATATAATCAATTCGGTTAAAACGTCCGAAAAAAGTATAGTTGTAGCTAGTCAGGAAGTGCAAATTTTGGTTTGTATCAGCTACTTGAAAGGAAATATTTTCATCGGAAAAAATAACCGAAATAAATCAAAAATGACCAAATTTTTTCAAGTCATTTTGGACAAATGACAGAAAAGTGTCAGCGAAAAAAAAACCTAACTGGTGATCTATTCAAGCTCAGCTCTCATATGCTCAAAATTACAGTATTTCCAGATAAAATTTTAAGATTTCAAAGTGTACATTGGTCATTGAATGTTCATTTTTTGGCTTAACCAATCATAATTCATCAGCACATCATATAACTATAACGACATGGCAGGATCTTAAGCTACACAGCTGAAATATTAAACAGGCTCAAGTGGATGACCGTACGAGCCAGGGGGGCAGCTGCCCCTGTTGTTTCAAAACGTCGCAAATTCGGGCAAAATTTTGCAATTTTTAGGGCAAAAATTGCTATATGAAAAGCTACAAAATTGCATGAATTAAGAAAAACTATAAATTAATATCTTTTACCTATCAAACTAAGTACAGCCTCTTATTTGCACAAGAAATGTGCTGCAAAATTTTCATTTGGCACTCCCGTATTGATGTATTGTATTGCATGGTGATCAAGCTGTAGTACGAAATGCATTTAACCAACTGCATCATGTCAATTTGGGCAGCCACCAAAATATGTCTCTAATACTTTTGTGAAACTGCCCAATACATAAAATGTATTGCAGATTTAATTCCTGATGAGGACACATGTACGTGTCGAAAACGTTTGAGTTTATTTTATTTTAATTATGTTATATTTTGTGTGAAATAAAGCATGCTAAACCCGCTAAAGTTACTATGTTTTATTTCTCTATGGTTCAACAAAGCAAACTCTCTACCAAAGTTTTAATTAAATTTAATTTAACAGATATACGGTACTTTTTTCTAGACTTCTGTTATGTTTGACATATACAGTATTATTTTTCATTGTGATGGTCAGAATAAAAACAAACTGAACTGAGTTTAAAACATGTCAATCAATCAATCAATGTTTTATTTGTCAGTAACAGGAACATAGGTACATGTTTGAAATATGCAATATACACAGTACAAAAGTTACACAGGTTCCCATACCGACAGGGAGACAACGAGACGACCATACGGTCTACTAGTCAATTGCCACCCTACGGAAATTACGATTTTGCCATTTAAAATAAGCTTACAAGAGAAAAATAATAATTGAAACGTTCCCGCGCTTCAATAACAGCATACGCACAAAAAAAACAACATATTGATGATAACGTAGGCCAAAACACAAAATTCCATGAAGCAAGCAGAGAATAATAAAGTTTTCGAAGCAACTGACAAGTTGGTTTCCATAACATATCACTTACGATGCACTGTAGCTTTGTAAAATTAACGTTTTGATCTCTTTTTTGAAACAATGAAATGATAAGTTTTTTAGCCTACTTGGAACCTCTGACCAGAGCATTGGTCCCAATACCTGCATGGACTTCTTGCCAAATTCTGTGTTTGATCTGTTTATAAAATAATTGTTGCCTGTTTGATATCTTGTGTTATGCTGATGAATAGATGAAGCATTTGTAAATAAATCACAATACGTAGACGGATACTCATTCATATGAACTTTGTACATATGTTTTTTTATTTCAATGTTATGTATGTCTTTTAGTTTCAAGATGTTCATTTTGAAAAATAAAAAATTAGTGTGAGCATAGTAATTTTGTTTCGTAGTTATTCTTATAACCTTTTTTTGTAATTTTATTAATGGATCCAGTGCACTGTCACAGGCCTTTCCCCAGCTTGAAATACAATATTGCAAATGACAGTAAATCAAAGCGTGATACACATCTTTTAAAGTGTCTGTGTTGACATAATTTCTGAGTTTAAGCAACGCCCATGAACCTTTTGCTACTTTTCCGCAAATTTTATCTATGTGATATTTCCATGTTAATTTGTTATCTATGTAAACGCCAAAGTATTTTATTTGATCTTTTTGTTGAATGCTTGTGTTACCAATGTTAATGTTAAAATTTTTTATGTGTTTTTTATTTGTTATTAGCATGTATTCAGTTTTTGAGAAATTTAATGATAATCTATTAAGCTTCAACCAGTTGTAAACTTTTTGCATTTCGGCATTCACATTGTTCTGCAAATTTATTTCACATTTGTCGCTCATCATAAGATTGGTGTCGTCAGCAAATAGTTTAACATTCATGTTTGTTGAATTTGGTAAGTCATTTATATAGAGTAAGAAAAGAAGGGGTCCCAATGTCGATCCTTGGGGCACACCGCAGGTAACCTGTCTTGAGTTTGAAGAGATTCCATTGACGACCGTGTGCTGTAGACGATTGCTGATATAGCTTTTTAACAATTGTAATGGAAGGCCCCGAAAACCGTATGTTTGCAGTTTCTGTATGAGAATAGTGTGATCAACTGTGTCGAAGGCTTTAGCTAAATCAAGAAATACAGAGCAAGTTGTATCTTTATTATCTAGGTTAGTTAAGATGTTATCACAAACGTTTGACACAGCTAACGAAGTGGAATATTGAGGTCTAAATCCATACTGATGTGGTGTGATCAGGTCTTTTTTTGTTAGATAATTGTACATTTGTTCATACATACATTTTTCGAATATTTTGGTGAAGGGGGACAATAGTGATATGAGCCTATAGTTCAGTGGTTCTTAACCTATGGGTAATTACCCACATGTGGGTAATTTCAGGATAACAGGTGGGTAATCAGCTGAACCAGAATACTTAGAATTATAGATGTAACAAACAATGTCACAGCTGTAAGTGGTAAAGTTGCTTTATTACTTACACTTTTTTTTGAAGTTTTGAGTCCGTTCAAAACAACCAAACAAGCACAGTGATATTTTATCATTTTTAGAATTGTTTCGTCATAGTGATTTATTTTTTGCATCATTTTTGTTGCCGGTTTTATGTATTTCATATTTGTGACATAATAGTAAGATGTTTCTTGTATAATCAGTTCAGTTACAGTTGTTTTATGAGCAAGCTTGATGGCTGCGTTGCTGTTAGCAGTTGTTTGAAGTAGTTTATATAGTGTACATTTAGAGTTAGTGTTGAGACGAGCAAGCTATATTCTTTTGAAGATGAAAGCTTGAGAAAATTCTGGGGAATGATGGGGAAAGCATATCCAAAAGTTGTGCAAAACCACTAACATTGTTGACTATGTTCCCTTCCACTTATCTCTGTGAATCAGCATTTTCAAGTGTTGTTGCTTTGAAGTCAAAATTTCGAAACAAGTTGTTAGATCTGAAGTCAGATTTGCTTTGTGCAGTATCCAAAATCGCACCCAATATTGCATCGATTGTACACAAAAAAAAAAGCGCAAATGTCTCACTGAAACTATTGATGCCGTTCTTTACATTAAATGTTGTTTTTGCTGAATAACGCTGTTTTATATTTTTAATATGAGAAAATAGATAAAATTAGATTTTGGGTAATGGGATTTTGATCTGGACAGAAATGGGTAACAAGGGAAAAAAGGTTAAGAACCCCTGCTATAGTTGGAACAATTTTTCCTGGAGCCACTTTTGAAGATTGGGGTAACTTGAGCGACCTTTAGTACATCAGGATATACACCTTTATCGATACACTCATTGAATAAGTTGGTGAGGAAAGGGGCGATTATTGGTGAGGATAGTTTGACAAATCTTATAGGTATTCCATCATGTCCCGTACTTTTAGAGACAGAAAGATTATTAAGATGTTTTAATACTTCTTCTTGATTGACAGGTTTTAGGAAAAAGGAGAATGGGACACTTTGCAATTTCAATAATGAGCCAGGAGACGGTAGAGGGATTTTAGATGCCATAGAAGGACCAATTTCTGTGAAATAATCATTAAAACAGTTACTTATTTGTGCAGGGTCAGATATTTTTTCATTGTCAGTGCTAATTATTTCTTCTGGTATGTGAGCTGTGTGCTTATGTTTGTACTTGATGATGTCATTTATGGTTTTCCATATTTTTCCAGTGTTGTGCTTGCTTTGCGTAATAAGAAAACTGTAATGCATTTTTTTTGCTTGCTCTTTGGTATGAGTAAGTGCATTTCTGTCCTTTTTGTATGTTGCTTGTGCAGAAGTGTTTGTTGGGTCTTTTATTTTTAAGTGATATAGTCTGTTTTTAGTTTTGATGGAGTTCAAAATTCCTTTTGTTAGCCATGGTTTGGTCTTGAGTTTTTTTTCTCTTCGAGACAACAATCGTAAAGGTGCATGCTTGTTTAAAGTGTCATTAAAAGTGTCGATGAAATGATTAAATTTGCTATGAACTGAATCATTCCTTTCTGTGTATTGGTTGGTCAAGCTATTTTCCAGATCACAAACGAATTCATCAGCAACAAAGTTTTTCATGTTCCTTACTTTTTGTGTATATTTTTCTTGTTTTGGTTTTACAGAGTTTATCACAACTACAATAGGAAAGTGGTCAGAAACATCATGAATAAGAACATGGCATTGAATTTTATTTGATTGGTCGTTGCTGTATACATGATCGATTAAAGTTGAACTTGTGGAAGTTACACGGGTTGGGGATTGTACTAATTGATTGCAGCCTAAAGAGAGAAACGCATCACAGTAATTTTTTACAGCAGAATTTTTTGACTTCGCTAACATATCAATATTAAAATCACCACAAATGTAATATTGTTTTTTGAAATTATTTAACGAATCAATGCACTCACAGAATTTGGTTTGAAACTCAATTAACTTATTTTTGGGATGCCTGTATACTACACCAACTGTGCACTGTCTATTGTTTGATAAAGTAATATCCACCCAGAGATCTTCACATTCCTGTATGTTTAGACTTAAATTATTAATTTGATTATACTTTATTGAACTGCTTACGTATAGCCCGACACCACCTGCTTGTATTTTAGCATCAGTCTGTTTGATAATAAAGTGGACAAAATTATAGCCTTGCAAGCTAACAAAATGCAATCGATTTTCATTCAGCCAGGTTTCTGACACAGCAATAAGGTCCGGTGCTTCTTGCATTTCGACAAGCAGTGATTCTAATTTTTCACAGTTGCCAACTAGGCTTCTCATGTTTACATGTAAAATCGATAGCTGGTTCCTATTAATATTGTTAGTTAAAGAGAAGGAGTTTTTTGAATAAAAATTTTTACAATCCGCAGACATTGCCACAAACAAAGTATGACCAACAGATGAATACAAAACCAATAACGCAGGACACGAAAGATTACAAAATGACTTTGCAACAAAACAGATTAAAAGCAAAATCACCGACACCTGCATTTATAACTTGTAGTCAGGATAATCAAAGAATTCACTTATGTGTGACGAAATAGGACGGTGTCTAACAAGCACCGAAAAAGAACAAATAACAAGTCTGGTTTAAGTGGTGTAAGAAACACTTTAGAAAATAAACAAAACACTATTATTGCGTTATAAAATATTTAATTTAGCAAGGATTTTGTAAATTGACTAACTAATAATTTTAATTTGAAACTAAGAACTAAATTAAATTACGGTACTTTAGTTGATGAAAGGTAAGTTAGGGCAAAATTCCGTCAAGCAGTGATATTACGTCACAAAGGATGAAACTTAGGGGAAAAATATTAGTCAGTCTTGACCTAGCTGAATCTGATTACTGTGCTTCAAAATTGTGTAGAACTACAAATTAATAGAATAACAAACTAAAATTAAACAAAAAATGGAGTGGTAGCGTACAATAAACTGTCCAGATTTGATCTTTTTTTCTTCTGAAATTTGATTTGTTTCCAATAAATTAACCTCTTTGGTGTTGATGGTTGAGCTTGTGCTGAAATTGGTCTTGATTGGGTTGAAGGTTATTAGTAACGGTTGGGTGAAAAATAATGGCTGGGTTTAGAAAATGTAAGAAAGTCAAAAATGAGTCCTTTTAACTTACTTTGTCTTCTAAACTTGAGGATTTTACTGGCAGCTGTGATTATCTTCGTTAATGCCAAAAAACAAACAAACAATGACTGCTGACTTCTTAGCTAGCCTAACTGAAGGTCTTTTCAAGTTTAATTATCTCTGCAACTTCCTGGTTGATTTTGATAGTTTTGGTGTTGATATGACTACAATCAAATTTTCTTCTTGCTTTTTCTAGAATTAGCTTTTCTCCAGGCCTTAATTATTTTTTTGAGTCCATTTTTTGATTTGGGCCTGGAGAGAGAAATTTTTGCTGCTTGCTTTATTGCCTAATTACATACGGGGACATAAAGTTTTACTGGTTGGTTTAAATTTTTAATTTTATCCTCTTGCTGAGAAAGTCGCTAATAGTTTTTGTTCCCAGCAGTTTTTTTATAATGTATTTGAAGCTTTAAACCGCTGACACAGGGCCGGTTACCGAGATAAACAAAGTAAAGATTTCTCTAAATGTTTGTTAATTAATCCATCCAGTCGGTGCCCCTTGATAGACAGCAGTCGTGAAATGCGTTGCTCAAGCGCTCAGCCCGAGAGCAGAATCAGCACCGCTTCATCTTGAAATTTCTTTGTGTAAAAAGCTGGGTTCTAAACTACTGATCTAATAAGCCTGGTCTGTGGAACCGCAGTAGATTATGGTGCTTTACAAGAAAAAATTTAACATAAAAGGCAGTGTTTGATTGGTTTTTGAATCTTTATCCTCGGACTGACAAAGCTTTGATAGGTTATTCCTGGTAGTTTCGCATGCTTGTAGAGGCTCTTGATGCAGGGCTGGTTACCGAGATTTGCAGAGTGAAGTTTTGTTGCAGGGGAATTTTTTCATTCAATAAGTGTCGCTGAATGGAAAGCAATTCTCAAATGCGTTGCTCAAGCGCACACCCCGAGAGTCGAACCAGAGCCGCGTTTTTGCCACATTAGCCCCACGGGCGCCGGAGCGATTTTTGACTGGGGGAGGGGGGCAGGATTATGAAAAAGGGTCACTTTTGTTGCTGAAAAGTCTCTCTTTTTTTAGTTTTAAAATAAGATATAGCCTAGCCATATAGGCAGTGCTGTATTCGAGGGTATACGGCGGTATACGCAGTATACTCTCTGTTTTTTTCGAGCAACTATAGTATACCCTCTGGTTTTCCAAAGAGAGTGCGTAGCCTATATGCTATCCTTACTGATTCTTGACAACTACTAATAACTAACTATTAAACCCTTTGAAGACCAATAGTACACGGGTGAACTATGAACTTAATTCCGTACCGAGGTACAAAAACAATGAAAAAACAAAACAATACAAAAACAAAACAAAAACAATTTTGTACCTCTAGTCCAATTTTGATGTTGATAATTCATGTTATGGTAGTATGTAATTCATGTTGTTCAGCCCCCATCTCTATGGAGATGCCTCAGCGCGGTGTAGAGGTGAACCCAGGCTGAAAACTAGGCTCACTCCTAGAAACTCCTGGGGCTAATAGACACACGTAAAAGCCCCAAGGGCAATTTTTTGGCGGAAGAGGGCAGTGTCTAACGGGCAGGCATCCTGTAAGGCGGGCCTCGATGGACAGAGCACCCGGCAGCTCGTTGCAACCAGTCCCCTGAAGCTGCACGTTTCAATATAATTGGACGACAGTGGACATGGAGCTGGCCAAGAGTGTGTGCGTAGCCCTCAGGTAGTCACGACCACCTTAAACAACCAAACAAGCGAATGGCCTCTGCCTCAATTTGGACTTGGATCAAAGCCCAATGACGATGATATCACGGGTAACGGGAGCAGGCTTGGTAGAGTTGGAAGCCTCCAGCCCGGTTTCACACATTGGCGGCGGATCTATGATGATCGTCTCCCTATGAACTGCGGTGACATTGGGTTTCGGTATCAAGACCCGTGTCTGGTATGGCCTATCTAGGATTTCCCGCAGCCCACCCCACATGGGGAAGCCCCTAGAAAAAGTGGGGTAAACGATGTTTTAGTAGAATAAAGATTAACATTTTGAAAGTTGTGTATTATTTATCATTTTGGCAAATCTGACAGTATACCCTGTGCTTTTTTTTACGAATACAGCACTGCATATAGGCTAATGCTCATCTATCAGCTCATTATCAAGTAATGATATATTAGGCTACCGTAAGTGTAGCTTATACCGGTACAAAGAACAATGGCACGAAAGGGCATCATGCTATGTTAGAATGATGTAACCTACTGTGATAGCCTACAGATTTTTGTGTCGTGAATATTATTTTGAGGCAGTAATGAAAGATTACAATTAGGATTAAAGCAAATGGCAAAAATTGCTAAATTGCAAAATGTACAGTAGCTTACATCCGTGCCGGTCTTTGGGGTGTGCAAACCGTGCGATCGCACAGGGCCAGCAAATTAGGGGGCCCGCAATTTACTCAGAAAATGCAGTAATTTTTATCATTTCCAGTGGAAAAATTCAACAAAGGAATTAGCAACAAGAAAACATAGAGATTCAACGGGTGCAACCTATTTCGTCCCCTGAAAAGTTAGAGAAAAAAAAAACAACAAAGCCGAAGTCGCTGATCGGAGTTGCCGCAAACAATTCAAAATTTTTCTTGATCTTTTTAGGGGACGAAATAAGTCGAAATTTGATTTTGTTGTCAGCGGACAAACGTGTCCAGTCTGAGCAGCTATCTCGGCGGACACACCAGATTTAACTCATCTGACTGAAATAGGTTGCACTTGCATCCAGACTCAACATAGAGACATAGCCTAGATTTATTTCCGAAAAATGCCAAAGAAAGCATGATCTTATCATGTTGCTATGCCACCGGACAGCACCATTTTACAATAATACTTATTCATACCCAAATTTTTGTTGAACATGCTCTCAGAATGCACCAAATCCAAAATAATTTTTCAAAATGTTTTGTGGGAGGCCCCTCAGACCCCCCGCCGCTGGGTCTCCACTTCGCCCGCCGACCATCAAATCACCACCCCCTCCCATTTCAAAACACCTTACTACGCTGTAGAATTTTGACGCGAATTCTACGTTAAAGAATATCTTTCTCACTTGCGCCAAACAGTGGATTGGATTATTATATGCGTCGCTTAGTTTAATACGATTATGCGCCTACAACAGACAGAGAAACAAGCCAAGTAGATTGAACCTGAACACGGTCTTGAATTCTGTTAGTTTATTGTGGCAGAAAGGTTGCAAGATCACAAGGTCAGAAGGTCACAAAGTCACAGGATCACAAGTTGCAGGTCGCAAGTTTACGGGGTTACAGGTCGCAAGTTCAGCCACAAGTTTGCAGGTCGCAAGTTTGTTTAACAAATTTAGTCCGCAGATATGGGCTACTTCAATCCTATACAGAGCGGGTGGGGGACAGTTTAGTCGACTCACCGATGCAGCAGAAGCAGGGCTTGAAGTGATAATCCGTACAAACAATAATCCAAATAATAATAAGTCATACAGCAATTGATTCTACTAGTGCATCTTATTCAAATAGAATAGAATACAAAATTTACAATTAGTAAATGGTCAAGAAATATTTAACATAAAGTTTCTCAATTTATGCTTAAGAGTTAAGATTTAAACATCTCGTTTTACCAAATGCAGCTAATACAAACCTGAACGGAATTTCTGGTCTATGCTCTCAAACGTTCGCTTTGCTAAGTCTTTTATGCTGATATTGCAAAAGACAAAGAAGATGCGCTATATAAAGACAACAATAAGAAAAAATAGCTTCAGTAATATGCCTTGGTTGAAGAAAGCAAGCGGATAACAATCGTTCGCTAACGTTCATACAACATCTTTCAAGATGCGGCGAAAGCTTCAAAGAAATGTTGTGCTACACCAAGTATTTATAATCACATACAGACACACAGCATTTAGACGTTGAATTACCGTTGGCCATGCTATGCCAACATTTAAATGGATGATGAAAAACACCGATTAATTTTCAGCCCACAAGATGACATAAATCGTTTTTTAGGGGAATAGAAGTTAAAAATAGTGCTTTAAAATAACACACCACAGATACTCTGGTGCCGTTTCATGAGTCAATCCCTTGCAAACTTCAGTTTCCCGTCTAAAAACTGACAGCAATTATTTACTTGTTTTTCAGAACGAATAAAGAATTGCTAAAAATGTAATTGTTTTCGTACAATTCGATAGATCACCAACTCCGTGGAAAGAGATATAAGGATTTAAGTAAACACAAGCTTTATGTCTGTAAAAGTAACGTAATAATTCTATCAACACGAAGCCGCGATTGAGGTTTCAAAGGTTTTTTTAAAACAGCAAGAATCGCTTGTTCGGCTGATACTTAGACTACTTGACATGTTATTCAAGTCGATTATAAAATTAACACTACGCTACTGAATTGGATCATTGTCATTGGGGCCTGCAAAGCATATTCCGCACAAGGCTCGAAATACCCTAAGACCGGCACTGCTTACATGACCTTAAAAGGGAACCATTGTTCCCTCTGCTCCCCCATCCACACAAAACTTGAGGGCAGGGGGCATTTAGACCACAGCTCCCCTGCTTCCGGCGCCCCTGATTAGCCTATTAATAAACTGTAACTTTGCAACCAGCCACCAATGCCAAAGAAACCTCACGAGACTATCAAAGGAGTAGGCCTACAAATACTCGAAAAAATTGGTAACTTGGCAACTTTTGACACCAGTCGCACCTGTAACTAGAACATCCTAGAATCGACGAGGAAGAAAGAGAAATATGAGCTGTAAGAAAAAAGTGTGAGTTTCAAAAACAGGAAATTAAAATTTCCTCATTGTCGATTCTATGGTCATGTTATAAGCAGGGATGGAGGAACCACGTGGGCCTGGGCCAGGGATGGCCTGGGCCCACCTACTTTATTTTATGGGTGGGCCTGGCCCGCCCACTTTTGAAAGCCAAATATTTTTGAAAAGATAGCGAAAGATTTGATCAAGATAACCTGCAGTTTTTGTGATACAGAGAAAGTAATTTTAGCTGCAGCAAGGGTAGAGGATGCAGCAACTTTGTCTCTAAAAGAAGGCACAACCAGGCTATATGGGGATATTGATGTTAATTCTCTCGCAAACAAACTCAAGCTGTTAAAATAGATAAAGCATTTACATAAATCTATCTAAACTGATACAGTTATAGGCCTACCTGAAAATCCCTATGTTTAATGCCACTGCAAAAACGTCTTTTTCGTGCCACAGACTGGTGAAAAATTATTTAAAAAGCAGATTAACCCAAGAGCACTTGAATCATAGGATGAACAGTTGAACACACTCACAAAAACTTGATCGATCAAGTTGATATCACCTCAATTTGCCGAGAATTTATTGCTTTCGACGATCGTATTATTAATTTTTTTAGGAACAAATTTCAAGTGTAATACAGTAGCCTACTACAGTAGCAGTCACCTATAAACAGAGATGGGCAAGATCACCTATTTAGGTGATCTTGAAGATCAAGATCACCAAGAATACGTGATCTTGAAGATCAAGATCAAGATCGTGATCTTGAAGATCAAGATCACTTTCAAGATCACTTTTTGGGGTACCGTAGAAAACAAAATTAAAAACTATACAAAAAGGGATAGCATCTATTTACACGTTTTATGTATTATTTTTTTTATTCTTAGCCTAACTTAATTATATCTTAAACAATTCTAAGTCTGGTTGGTTCACTACAGTCTGCAATAAGCCACTTCACATGACCAAAGTCGACTAGAGTCCATTTTTTAGCATTGCCAACCTAAACTTTTCAAACATCTAAGGTTAGATCCAGGGGCGCCGGAACGATTTTTGACTGGGGGGGCAAGATTACGAAAAAAGGGCACTTTTGTTTTGTAAAAGGCCAATTTTTTTTCAAGTTTTAAGATAAGATATAACGATAATGCTAATCTATCAGCTCACTATGTATTGAGTAATGATAGCCTACAAGTGTCCGGTATACAAAGAAGGGCATCACGCTATGTTATAATGATGTAACCTACTGCCAAGCTTTAAAGCAGCCGGCGGCCATGGCCGCTAAGTAGTGCTTGAATGACCGCCAGTGCTGCCTCCTCGATCGGCCAAGTTTGGCCACCGGTCTCTTCCAGCCAATTATTTAATTTCGCAGTACAATGATCGTGGATTAACTGTCGAAAATATGTAGCATCAAAGAGTGACGCAAAATTAGGTCAGCGCGTCATAATCGCCATTGTTGCATTGTGCGGGAATATTTGTTATTCTTCTCTCGTGTTGTCGCTATATGTCAGGCCTGTCAGGGCATCCGTTGGTTAGCCACTGCCTGGTGTCGTCATCGATGGAAACTAGGCCTTCCATACCATGAGGTGGTCTGTATAGCCGGCAATCCTTGATAATGTGGGCTGCCATCTGCATTTCACCACACTTATTGATGGAATATATCCATCTGCGATCACCAGCGCTGTAAGTCTTGTTTGTAATTCCTGACGTTTATTTTAACAAAGTCTTAATCCGAAGTGCTAATTTACATCGGCTGGCAATATTGTCGTTTTTATGGATTCGATGTTGTCGGACATTAAATCGTTGTTAAAAAGGAGAACTAGGTTAGTTGACATCCGAGGGAAAAACATTTTTTGTTCATATTTTGCAAAAAATATGCTTCTTTTAGTACCGGTAATGTCCTTCACATCATTGAAATACTTATTTTATTACCTTGCCGTCATCGTCAACACATGTCGAACGTTGTTTTTCGTTGCTAAAAAGAATTCTAGGGGAATGGCAAACTTCTTTAAAATCAGCCACATTGGAGACACTTGTGCGAGTGTCGTTAGGTGGTACCGCAGTACTGGATTACAATCCCCCGATAAAGCAGTTATTGCGTGGTGCAACGATTCTATTGTCGGACGTCGCCCAGGCCCAGACTTCAACAACGCTAAGTGATCATTTTAGCATTGTTGCAAGTTTAATTCTATTTACTTGTGCTATCGTTATTTTGTATTTTGGCCTCCAAGCACGCAGATTTGGCCGCCGAGAAGGAGCTCCCGGTAGGCCACGATGGCTGCCAAAAAAAACGAGTTTTAAGGCCTCTTACCTTTGTTGCAAAAGTTTGTGCCGTAAATATTATTTTGAGGAAAAAATGAAAGAATATAATTTAGCTAAAAGCGAATAGCAGAAATTGTTATATTGCAAAATGTGCAGTAACTTACATGACTTTAAAAGGGCAGCATTGCCCCCCCTGCCCCTCCATTTGCAGAAATATTGAGGGCAGGGGGGCATCCGCCCCCCCTGCCCCCCCGCTTCCGGCGCCCCTGGTTAGATCAACGAAAGCAAACAATTTTTAAAATTCGCAAAACAGAAATGTAAACAAATTTTAGTCATTTCTTCTCATGTGTTGGATATACAGTCGTAAGCTGGTTACCACTCAAAGCTTTTTCAATTTTGAAATGGCAACACTAACCAAACTCATCAGATTTCAGATCAACTTTTATTAGATGCATGAGTCATATTAATGGTGGCTAAATGGTAGTAGCCTAATTACCACTAATTAGGCTACTTTGTACAGTACCAGTTCAAAAAAATGTCTCTATAATATATAGTAGGTCAACTGAAATTCCAAAGTGATCTTGATCTTATTGACTTTCAAGATCAAGATTCAAGATCACACAAAAAAGTGATCTTAGATCAAGATCACCAAAATAAAAGTGATGTTCAAAATCACGATCTTCAAGATCACTTGTGATCTTCAAGATCAAGATCACGCCCATCTCTGCCTATATAGTGACAGTTGAAGGAACCTTGTTGTTGTTTGATACTAGTAGGCCTATTATATTTGTATATTAGTGGTGCAGCTGTTGTGTATGCACATAATACTGCAGGCCGTTACTCAGGGAAAACTTTGCTAACTGTTAAATATGTGTATATGCGGTACCAGTACCGGTACTCCTGGTATTGAAACTTTGTGGTAATTAGCTGTGCATTGTTGATGCCAGTACCGTATTAATATTATATTTGCATATTGGCGCTGCGGCTGTCATTGTATAATGCTGCAGATTATTTATCCCAGGTGGTATTATAACTGTGTGTGTATTGTTTCTTTTTTATTTTTGTGTTTGTCGCCATATTTTGTACAGCACTATAAAGCAATTTAACAATTTTGTAAATGTGTTTGGCCAAATTGGGCCCAAAAAATGGAAACTTTTCTCTTGTTGGTACGAAAGGCAATCATGTAAACTCAGTGTATAAAGGATATAAAGTATTTGGAGTGCAGCAATGCTAAGGGGGTCTGGGGGGCTTCGCCCCTCAGAAGTTGGATTGACTTTGACTGCTGCGCCTCTGGGCCCACCTACTTTTAAAATGGTTCTTCCATCCCTGGTTATAAGTTAGTGATTAATTAGCAGAACTGGACGAAGCTACACTCACTTGGCTTTCTATTACCTGCACTGAACTATCTCACACGAAAGAAGATTGCTTCAATGGTGCATTTACAGGTGCAGAAGCTTTTCATAAACACTTCCGTCTGGCAGGAGTTGTCGACACTTTTGCAGGACAAATCAGAAGTTTTTGCCTTTGCATTCAGTTAGGCTACAAAACCTAATAATTGTGTGACGCCTTTTGTAAACTTAAACCATAGCTATCTAACTATGCTATCTAGTATTTATAGCCTACTACTAAATAACCTATAGCCTATAACTTATTCTTTGGAACTTTTGACAACAGTTTCTTAAACTTACGTAAATTTATTAAAAACAAAATGTTAAACATTCGCAAACCACAAACAGTTTAGAAAAAATAATTAAATGACGCCAAAGCGAAAATACACAAAATAAACAAGAACAAAAAAAACAACTAGAATCCTTGCTCAGATTTGCAAATTTGTTATTTGCATACAGTTGCTGCAAGACAAGCACAAAATATAAAAACCAACGTTAGCTATCTGGGGAAGCGAACGCATGTTTTCGGGCCATGACACGACGCTTGTGTTCAAGGTATTCTTCTTTCAGAGCGGCGCATCTATAAAATAAAGCGCAAAAGATTAGGCTACTTCCAAATAGTAGGCCTAGCATCTCGAGAATGAAGACAGACACAGGCTGGGCTACTTGGATTGAAATAGTAGGCAGCGAAATATCTTCTTCATGACAGCATGAAATCCACCCGACAGCTCAGTGGTTGCGCGCCCGCCTCAAGATCACGCGGCGCTGATTCGACTCTCGGGGTGTGCGTTTGATCAACGCATTTCATTACTGCTCTCCATTCAGCGGCACCTATAGTGAATGAAATAATTCCCTGGCAACAACACTTCAACAATCGCAAACTTCACTCTGCTAATCTCGGTAACCAGCCCTGCGTCAAGTGCCTCTACAGTGTACAAGTGTGCGAAATTACCAGGAATAACCTGTCAAGGCTTTGTCAGGCCGAGGATAAAGATTCAAAAACTAAACCAACTTAGTGAATAGTGAAGCATATTTGCAACCAGTGGCGTACGCAGGGGGGTGGGGGCTATTAGGCCATAGCCATCTCTTCTTCAAAAATTATGATTTTTAGCGTTGTTGTGATTGTATAGTGCAAACATGTTATCGTTCAAGAGTGGTCTTGGGTAGCAGGACCGTATTAACCGTCACTTATACCCCCCGGGAGGCACGATTGCTTAGGGGCCCACTTATTTCAGTTTGTTTAATATTTTTTCTTTTGGCTGTTTGAAATGAAAAAATGTTGCCACAGAAGCTTGATATTATAACTGAAATTAGGTAAGGCTCTATTTACCACTTCCAAAACCCTAGTTAGTGGGACCACATATCTGTTTAGGGATCCATCCTTATTCATATTTAGGCTAGTTGGAGCAGCGTTTTTCGGCATTTTAATATGAACAATGTTACTATACATACTGCTATAAAAACTCGACATTTTATATCTTAGGTTGAATCCATCGTTATTGTATTGTTGATTATCATTTGGAATAGCTATTTTAAATCAGCAAAACTAGTAGGCTAAATCTATGTTATTTTGTTGAATTTACAGGAGAAATAATAGTATAGGCTACTACGCTCTCGCTTTCTCGAAAAATGTGTTTCCACGGTTGATAGCATAAGCCTTGTCCAAAACTAAATGCTCATGAAACGACGAAGATATTCAATAAGGGAACGTTCAAATATTACGTAACGCTTTTTTTCCGAATTTTTGACCCCCCCCTCCCCCATGTAACGCCAACGTAACGCTTTTTTCAATCCCCCCTCCCCATGTAACGCTTTTTCACTACGAATTCAGCACAAAAAACTAACATTTCGAAAGCGTTACGTAACGTTTTGCTTGAACCCCCTCCCCCCCGATGTGACGCTAACGTAACGCTTTGCATACCCCACCCCCCTCCCCCTCGAAGGCGTTACGTAATATTTGAACGTTCCCTAATAGCATCCAGAAGCGTTGCCAGGGACTATCTAGCGTATACTGTTGCATTCCAGATAATTTTTTATTACTTTAAAAACATTTTAGAAGGGAGGGGACTTGCATACGGAAGGAAACTCCACATCGTCAATTTTTTTTTGGAACTAGGCTACCTCAATATTCAAGAAGGCTGTTCTGCATTCAACCCAGCGTCTAACTTTTTTTTACGACAAATACTGCGTCATTCTTTCCTCTAATTTTTAATTTTTGTATTTCAAGAGTGATGCAATTACATGTTTTAGAGACTTTATTTTTCATAACTATATTATCTTCTGAAAACGGCCATGTAAAGAGTTTAGTTAAACTTCATAGCCTTTTTCATTGTTATGGTCAAAGATGAAGTCCCAACAGATTGTGGAGTCAGTCTGATGTTTTTGATTCGAATTTACAACCTATGGTTTGAACAACATTTTAGGAACCTTAACCAAAAAGTAGAGGCCCACTATCATGCTTTTCATATTTGCATTTATCTAATAATTAAAGTTAAAAGTACAGTGACATACCCAAAGACCGCGAGAGTTTGTATTTCACCGACAAATAGCCTCGGCTACCTTAAATCTTGGTCAGACTATAAAGTAGCATTAGGCTACTCTTGATAAAAAAAAATGTTAAGTTATATCGAACGCTTTACTCCCCCAGTCAGAAAATCCTGCGTACGCCACTGAACGTACTCTTAAAACGCGTAATTTATTGAATTGAATAAGCTCACTACGTCATCTACGTAAAACGTGACATGCGACGTCAAGAGTGTAACATCACATTTGTTTGTTTTCAACCCAAAATCTATACAATTGAGTCAGTTATACTAGTTGCTGCGAACTAAAAAGATATCGTCAATGCAAGCTGAGTATGGCAGGCTAATCTTACACAATATAACTAGCTGGCTATTGTTGACAAATGCATGTTTTATCAATTCGTTTTCGTTGCGATGCAAAAACATAACTCGGATGCTTCCTCCCCCCTTGAGAAAATCCTGCGTACGCGACTGTTTGCAACAACCACGCAACAACTTATTTTTAAATTCCTTGAAATTAGTTGCTTGTTTAAAGCATTGTTACCAAATCTCAAAAATCACGCCATAAAAAAAACTCTTTGTTAGGCTACACATTCAGAAATAAAGCATTGGTCAGAATCACTACCTGTAAAAAACATATAGTCAATTTAATAGATTGATCAACAGTTATGACGTGTATGCTACACTGGAGATTAATTTGGCAAGGTTAAACATTTAAATTTATCAAAACTTTTAGGAATTATTTGCATACCTCTGTTCCATAGTTTGTTTGGAGTAGGAGTCATCATCAGATTCTGATGACTGTAAAAGAAAAAACAAAAAGGTGTACTTTTGTTATTATGTTTTTTTTTTTAGACAAAACTTGGCGTAGTAAAAGGCAGGGAGCAACTACTTTCAGAGTTATAATCACTAATTGTTTCAAAAATTTAAAATTTAGGCTACCCGAAAAACGTCCCTTACGGCATCAATTAAAACTGAACTGGGCAACATCAAAATAATTCAATTGAAAAATGTGATTTTAAAAGATATTTCTAACGTTATGAAACATTTATAATAAATTACCAAACGTTTCTTTTAATTAAGCTGTTGAAATTGAACCAAAAAAGCTTGTAAGTAAGCAAGTAAGCAAAGCTAGCAGGATTAAGCTTCCCGATCTTTCTCCGTCCGAGAGCAAATATCCTCACAATCAATCAGTGCTCCCGACTCTGATGCACGCCGCTGGTGGCAGCTAGCCCATGTTGTTACCTAGCAGTTCATTTTTTGCTTAGATTGTAAACATAAATTTACCGATTCGTTTCCATCGGCTTCTGGATGCAGTTGAGAGCTACTTTCTTGAGGTTGATGCTTCTCAGATCTGCCCACGTTTAGTTTCTTCAATTCCTGGATGACGTCCTTTGAAGGTTCACAATGGTTGTTAGGACAGAAAAAGTGTAAAAAGTTTCTTAAAGAAACCCAAACTTGAACTTTTGCACAGCAACTCAAATATATTGATTTAAAACCTGAATAATAATTATGTTAGCTCTGTACGTTCACGTTCTATGTTTTACAGTAAGCAACTGTATCAAAAGTTATCATGTAACTAAATATTTTCAACAAAAATGATTGCGATTTCACGTAAAGCTAAACGTTTACTCCATTGCTGCGACTTGATCAACATCTTAACCACTAGCAAAGTGATTTGGGACTTCTGAAGGAAGTGGCAATACAATCAAGTTTGCAACTGTTTTTGAGGATGCTTTACCAGTTAATAGGCTGACATGTTAATATTAGGTGTAGCCAACCGCACAAGACGTATACAAAATTGAAAGTATAGTAACAAAAATTCTGAGCTGTATTGGAACAAGGGTAAACCTAAGTAACTGTATTTTGGCCTAAGAAGATATTGAATTACTTAATACGGAAAGATAGACATGTAAAAGTTGGCTAATCGATTTGGTTTAGTCTGTATTAGTCATTTATTGACCTATCTAGAGAAAACAATAGAACAGAGTAACAAAATGTTTAAAATCAAAAAGGCCTGTGAGAAATCATCATTGTCATGGTAATTGGTAATAAACATGTAACCTACCTTGGACATTGGGCCGTCATGCTTGTAAGTTCCCAAGCGTTTCAAAGCCTCCAAAATATCCGATTCTATTTCAGAAGTTGAGTCCCATTCGTACTTCTCGTCAACAGAGGACGTGTCTTTGCGCGATCTGAAAGTATGGTGGGATTGAAAGAAAGCATAGAAATAGAAGTCATCATCCAAGAATGAATTTAAATAGTTCAGTTGCCAGCAAGATCTTGGCGAAGGAAAAATACTTAATGAAACCTTCGCAATCTCGAAATTTCACTGAAAGTTGATTGAGTTTGGTTAGGAGCCTTGCTACCTAAAATATAATCTCATCTGAAAATTAAAAAATGAGGCCTACACTTTTCCCTACAACTGTTGCTATACTCACTTGGCGTCACTTGAGGTCGATGTGCTTCGACTAGTCCCAGAGTTATGTGCTACTCCAAGAGTTGAATTTACGGTCTCGGGTTTAAAGTGGTTCTGGTCTTTCGGCAGTTGTTGGTGTGAATAAGAGCCGCTACTTAGCAAAGTATCAGGGGCGTTGTTTTT
The DNA here is from genome assembly GCF_918807975.1 of Aplidium turbinatum. Taxonomy (NCBI): domain Eukaryota; kingdom Metazoa; phylum Chordata; class Ascidiacea; order Aplousobranchia; family Polyclinidae; genus Aplidium; species Aplidium turbinatum. Next base: position 57,500,497 of record NC_137472.1, read on the forward strand.
ATTTCTCACAATGCTGTGCTTATGAGGACACCCACTGGGTCGGATGATATGTGAAGAGTTTTCTGAAGAAGCGTTTTGACTATCGTATCCACTACTGCTTCCTGCTCCTCCTAATTCGGAAGGGATGAGTGGAGACATGGAAACGCTGCTCTTCTCCGAACGGGGAGATTGTATCGGAAAACTCAACATCGAGTCTTTATGGAAAGAAGATATCGATGCAGAAACTGCAATACAAAAAAATGTTGTTTTGTATCAGTTAAAAGATAACATTTTTTTCCAATAGCATTTGACATCAATTGCCGCGTGAACCTATTTGCATTACCATCATGTAGAATCGATAGGTTTGTAGCATTTTATTGTAGCCTATTCAAGCTTATGGCTTGTTGTTAAAGATTTATGCTATTAAATAAACGAGGGCAAAAGTCTATCTTGGTGGCCATCTTTGCGCAGACCTAACCGGTGCTCTTGGTATACGTCATACCGATGACGTTTCGAAAATTGAATAACCTTATCACTTGGCGGCTCAGTCGAGCTAGAGTTGATTTTTTTGAGAGTTTAAAATTTAAGTCCGCGGGGTAGGCTGTTACAAGCGACTATATACCAAATTTAAAGCAAAAATTTTCAAATAAATTTCATTGCATTTTATTTTTCAGTATGAACAAAAATTACTCGATTGAGTCTCTTGTGATTTACTTGATGATTTGCGGTTTTGAGCAAATAAAACAATGAAAGCTAGAAAAATCGTATGCGCCATTTCATGTAAACTGTGTAGAAACAACCACGTTTGACTTGCTTTGGGTCTCATTCTATGAACTACTATCTGGTGTAATTGTAGAGTGTATTCTTTATGGCTAGGATTTATTATCTCAAACAAATTATTGCGACTTGGTAAACAATGAATCTTGCAACTCATCGATGATTACTTTGATTGTATAAGGTTATGTGTGTATCTCTCCCACAGTACCTTAAATTCTAGTGTTTACGAGTTGTGTTACACTTACTTTTGTCGCTAGATGGACCTCCAACAGATGAAAGGTTGCTCTCTCTGGAAGGCACGTGACGAACGGTGCTGTTGCTCCCGGATGTGAAGCTAAACCTTCGATCAGAGTCGAAATCTTGGTCAGCCTCAACTTCTGTGATCAAGTGGGGTGATCGTCCCAGCAGCTCTTCAGAAGCCGACCTTCTAGTCGTTAGTTCTTGGCTGTTAAGTCTAAGTGTAAACTTACGTTGTGAAAGCGAAGGCAATGAACAGGAATGTGCACGAAAGTCACGAGTTTTTAGAGGTCTATGCTTGCTGTTGTTATTATTGTGCTGCGGAGTTGAAAGTTGAAATTCATTTAATGGCGGAGTTGGACTTTCAACTATCTCGTCATCATAGTGGCGAGAAAATCTCTCATCGGAAGGAGAAAGAGTCCTCGATTTTTTGTTCTCTTGCATTACGTTTGGATGAGTAGGTGATTCCTGCTTGCTCAAATTGTTATTATTTTCATGAAATTGTTGTCTCTTAGTTTCTATCGTCGGAGGAAAATACAATTGTTGACGGTTCTGAGTAAACTCTTTTGATGAAGAATCTTCTTTCCACCTCTGAGTCTGATGCTGTAAAAGAGGAAGAGCAGATTGATTCCTGTTAGAGTAACTTCCTCGTGGAGATAGATGATAATGTCCTCCAGAAATTTGAGTATGTGCGTGATACTTTACTCTCGGAGGAGCTGCTGGAGTAGGGTTGTGCATCGACATAAAATCAACACCAGGGCTAAAACTTCTTTGATCAGTAACATTACTACACGGCGTTTCCGGACAAGAGATACCCAAATCCTTTAAGTAGACATATTCAGGTTGACAGTTCAATGGCGGTGGTGACAACTGTGTATACTGGGCACGGTGTCTATGATAAGGAAGTGTGCCTTGTACAAAGGAATCTGAAAGATAATGTGTCATAGACCGATAACGATCCTTTTCTCTTGCAGTTTTTGCATCTGGTTGAATACTTGGAGACAAGCAATGTCGTGGTGATCTTTCATCGGATGATCTTCTTGAATTGTTCTTCTGTTGAGGAATGTATCTCACTTCTATATTGCTTTGACTGCAATCAATCTCTAAATTTGCGTCGCATTCGTCTACTTCCTCTATAACGCTCTCTCTTGGTGATTGGTGAACCCAGTACTTCTTCATATTAGTTGTATCATGATGAAGAAACGAGTCACTGACTGGTCGCGTCTTCCGAAGATGCTCTGTTCTTCTCCACGTGTCTTCGGAGTCAGATTCCGCGTACATTCTCTCGCTGTGATTACGTCTGATCACGTGACCTACTGACGGCTTCTCATTGGTGCGATCACGCAAGTGGAACTTGCCATCTGTGGATCGATATATTGGAGCAATTGGCTGGGTGGGATTTCCTGAAGAAATATTAGAAAATAATCGATACTCTTATTATCTCCAGCTAAGCATTAAATTTCTTAGCTAAAAAATAATCAACATCCAATCAATTTCAGGCCTGCTTGAAATTTAAACATAAATTTGAATTAACAAAAACTAACCGAAAAGCAATCTAACTGAAATTGGCCATTGTTGATTTAACAATAATGCAATTAAGTAAATAAGCTTCATGAGGTTAAAAATCGATTAGTTTGGGTGCGCAAGGTGATACCTTCAAATTGAAACACTGCAACTTATAAAATTGTTTTGCTTTTTCCCTGCTTTATTACGGTTAGGCTATGTTAGACTATGTATGCAGTGTTGCAACACAATGGTATGTTTACAGTAAAAAAACGCTTTTAACGGTGAATGACTAATGATGATTTTAATATTTATTTGTAAGTTTTAATGTCATCTGCTGCAATTATAAAACACACTCTAAATTAATTTTTTAAATCTTGTAGGGGTTGAACAAACCTCACATGCCTATGACAACAATCACCGATTTAAACGCAATAAAACCAAGACAATAAATGTCTGCAAACGTTAAATCAAAGTAAAAATAACGGATTTTGCTGCCTGGTAACTTTATCCTTGAAGATTGCTGCAAGCGGAAACAAAATATTGCTGCACTGAAAAAATAAAAGAAGCTAAACCGAACATTACTCGCAACTTTCACGACAGCAAATTCTTTATTTTTTACATTGATTCAACGTTTTCAACCGCTCCGTTAGCTCAGTGGTTACGCGCCCGGTTCAAGATCACCGCTGGTTCGACTCTCGGAGTATGCGCTTGAGCAACGCACTTTCAGGACTGCACTCCATTCAGCGGCTCCTAGTGAATGAAATAATTCTCCGGCAACAACACTTCAACAATCTTAAAACTTCACTCTGTCACTCTTCGTAACCGGCCCTGCGTCAAGAGCCTCTGCAAGTATGCGAAACTACCAGAAATAACCAATCAAGGTTTTGTCAGTCCGAGGATAAAGATTCAAAAACCAAACCAAAAATAACGTTTTGTTCATGACTGGGACTCACCACAGGGCAAAGATTGAGTTCTTTTAATTTTCTTTGAACCGATCAAAGGTCGCTTTGTGACGTCACAGTTGCTGCGACCGCGCTCCAGTCGACTTTTGATCTTTCGTAAGACACTACTCTTGTTCGCCTTTTGATCAACTTCCGCATGCTCTTCCTTGGAGGAACCTCCTGCAGTTTACACCGAAATCTTGAATCATAACTATCGGTGAAAAACGTAACAATCTTTCATCAAATTAACATCTTACTTTCATTTTGAGTTAAAAATTCATCAAAAAGTTGTTTATGCCAAAACAAAACTGTGACTACAAACAACCATTAGAAGCACATAATTCTCTCAAAAAGAAAGTAATAGAACAAAGCAATGTAAAAAGGACGTAAGAAAGCAGCACAACAACACAAACATTTACGTCTATGCCTGGTATAAGCACAAATTTTTCATTGTCAGCAATGCTACTCGCAACCTACCTGTTCCAGACTTGACGTCAGAAGACGGGGGTTGAATATGAGGCTTTGACGAGTAGTTTGAATGCCTGTTCTGATTGGTCAAGAAACTGTGAAGCACAAACATCTGGTGTTAAATCTTTGATGACTCTCGAAAAGATGCTTCAAGTGTTTTGGTCGTTTGCTGCATCACGTCAACATAAACTTTACGTTAACCATAGACGTAGAATTTGAAAAGCTGTCAGGTTAGCAAATCCATCTTTTTTGCATTGGTGATTGATTCAACATATGCAGATGTTGAATCATTGCAAAAAATGTTTGACTTACAGAGTACGTAAGAAAGTTTTGTTAAAAAAAGTACACGTCATCATTCAGAACTTTTTATCGTCAAAACTTGAGTTTACCTTCGAACCACTGAATAGAACATTGGCATGAACTTAAAAATAGTAAGGAACAACTACAGCTTTTCGATCCTGATGACAAAGTCAAAACTACCGACAGCAAGTTAATATGCCGTAACCGTAGTGTACGGTACTACGGTAGGCTGCATCACGTCGACCCCTGTTGCCCGAAGAAGGTGATGAAGAATAGAACAAGAAAAGATATTATGCAGCAGCTGGCGAAACATCCTCTCTTTAGATCCTTTTAATGGCTTTAGAATTTAGATTAAAAAGGAATTTTTTTTTCTTGTTGGATCAATTATGTCAATTCACGTTATCAAAGATACCGTCATAGCCAGTGCTGTATTCGTACAAAAAGCACAGGGTATACTGTCAGATTTTCCAAAATGGTAAATAATACACAACTTACAAAATACTAATCTTTATTCTACCATAACATGAATTATCAACATCAAAATTGGACGAGTACGGAATTAAGTTCGTGGTACACCCGTGTACCATTGGTCCTCAAATGGTTAAGTAGTTAGTTAGTAGTTGTCAAGAATCAGTAAGGATAGCATAAGCACTCTCTTTGGAAAACCAGAGGGTATACCATAGTTGCTCGAAAAAGCAGAGAGTATAGGCTACTGCGTATACCGCCGTATACCCTCGAATACAGCACTGGTCATAGCGCATGAAGACTAGAAAACTGTGTTTTGAAAGCTAGTGAAACCGCTACTACCACAGCGAACCCGCAGCATCGGGCTAAAACACGTCGTTTGTATCTACATTTGTGAAGTAAATACATTATTCAAGTTCAACAAAAGCTGTTTATAGATTTAGTTAACCATTGTATTTTAATCAGATGTCGTCAAGTTGTATGTATATTATTCCTGAAGAGGACATCTTGTGATGTCGAAAACGTTCGATACTTAGTTTGTTGCGTAGTTTTGTGTTTCTATATGTAACAAACTTGAAGATGTTAAACTTGATCACGTTACTCGGCTTCGTATGTCTATGGTTCAACAAGACAAACTCTCTACCGAAGCTCTATTCAACAAAAGCATAAAAACAAAAAACAAATAGGTGCCAAGTTTCACTAATTCAATTTACCTTCGCCACCGCCGTTTAAGAAAAGACATTTTTCAATTTTGCTTGGAGTAGGAACTGCACTCTTCCTGCTTTACAAAATAAGACTATTTCTAACCAAATTACACTGAGAAACGAAAGTCAATTCTACAAAGTAAAAAATTGTTCTTTCACTCTTAACACTCCAAATGTCACAGCAACTTAGTCAGCTTTTCAACAGCGTCTTCAAGTAATCAGGAGACGCAAATCATTTACGTCATTTCTATAGTTTGTTCTAACCCTTTTATGACTACAGAGCTGGCAACCATTGAGCAGTTTTCGTCTTGATTTAACATCTGTAGACATTGAATCAATGCAAAAAGCACAGATTTTCTGGCTGGAAGGCGGTTAAAGATATTCTATATATCGGTAACTTGATAATGCAATGACAAATACAGTAAATGCCCTATAGATTAGCTAATATTCACGAAATGAAATAGTAAGATTGCTCTGAATCTGTTTGATGTTTTGCTTGAATCAATTGAGGTTAGCTTTTAGACATGAATGTTTTATTCTGCCATATCAGAGGTTTTAAATGCACCAGAGGCCACGTTTTGTACAAGATTGACTTTAATATTTAACCAACTCCATTGTGTGAAAAATGATTTTATTAGTAGATTTTGTGCGAGACCTCAATTTATCATAATAATGCAATCAACCCTTCACTCATTTCTTTTTGGAACGTAGAAGTCCTTCACACACTTTAAATTCTACAAGTTCTGCCTTTTTAGAGAAACTGTATGGCTATGCTAACCTTTTACTTGCTAACCTTTTACTTGATCACACAAAAATAGAAGATCTTCTAACTATGACAAAACTACATCCAATTGCAGCAATAATAAAATCAAAAGTTTTAAAACTGTTCGGCCACACTAAAAGATCACAATTCGGAATCAGCAAAGTTTGCACAGAAGGCAAAGTAGAAGGAAAAAGAAAACGTGGCAGACAACCAAAACGATGGCAAGACAACATTCAATCATGGACCGGACTCCACTTGACGACACTGGGCGAGTTGGCTCAAAATCGCCACTCTTGGAAGCAAATAAGCCATGTTGATGCGCAATCTGCCGCAGGCGGAGATAACGACTGATGATGATGCTAACCTTTGTAACATCTATGATATATTTTCAAATCGTATTCATTCTTTTTCACTTCTAGCACCTCACCTTAGCAGGCTTTATAATGGCTAATGTGCGTGCTGCCACTGACGACTTGTAAACCTACCACACTCCACACTTTACGCAGACAAAACTTTGTTGAAGTTTTAAAGTTTGCTTGAAATTGTTATCAGCAAACGCCCTTTGTGGTGAATATCAACAACATTTTATAGCCATGCTTCTAATTTCTTTTCATCCACAGGACTTTTTTTATATTTTAGATGTTATTTTGACATTACTAGATGTCAAGCCAACGAAACTAAACTCTTTCTTAATATAAGTTGAAGCAAGCCCAATAACACGACCATTAAAATTTGCAACTGACACTCGATAGACGCTACACGATTGAGCGAAAAGAAAATCTTGGAGAACCAGGTTTCCTGAGTGGCTTGTCACAGCGCTGGCTTGAAATCGAATTGACAAACTAGAACGAGCCATCTTTAGAATTGATTTTATGTCTTAACCCAGGCGACTTCTTTTCCCATTTAACATCAAATTTTAACAACGTAATACGCACGGCTACGCGAAAAAATACAAATCTATTTAAATTTTTATTTTATTCTGTTATTTAACGTCGAATAAAAGTTAGAAAAGCGTTAACATGCTACAATCACGCTTTCCATTCAAAGGATTTGCTTTGAAATGCCAGCCTGGTAATTAACGAGCATCTGCGAACTAGGAATGTGATCCCATAATGCGACACTGCCACAAGACAGACTGGACAGCGCCGGAATGACCCTTGTTAGCCAGGTGGGATGCCTACTTGGTGGTGACGTCATGATTACGTCATGCAAATAAATAGAGCCTCCAAGTGACACTAATAATATCGATACGATCATTACTACTGATAGCAATGCAAAGAAATTTTTTGGCATTACAAGGCATGTAACCGAGTCGTTCTTATCAAGCATTGTTGTGGGTTTGACACTTGTCAGAAGATACTTCATTTTCTTGACTATTGATAGCAATTATTTAATCAGTGATAGTTTTTATTTACTTGAGGTGTATTACTCTTAGTGTTTCAACGTTTGTAGACGTTAAATCAATGTGAAAACAACGCATTTTGCTAGATGAGACAGGTGTGTTATGCGAACAAAACGCGATGTTGAATCAATGTAATAAAAGTTTTTCTAGCTTCTAACAGTGCTTGACAATGAGGTGTGCAGAAAAAAATTGTTTCCTTGTTTGAAGGATAGTTTCTAACCTTGGCCTATAAGCTTTTAGTACGTTTTCGATAAATTAACGCACAGGTGAAGCAATATTATTGAATTTAAAACTGATCAGCGTTACGAAAGTTGGATTGCTGTGGTAGCACATTAGACTAGGCTGGTCTGCAACAAACAGTGCTGCAGTTCACGCTTTGACCTCGCCAGAATGGTACCGCTCGAAACTTTCCGTAAAATAATAAATTATTTATAAGTTACATTTTGCTTTGGTGTATATCTTTCGATACCAGTTGGGCTGATGCTTATCAAAATGAATCAGGGTTCATGCTCTTTGGCGCCATTGAATTTGAAAAACTTGTTAAGTGGTCCTCCATGATCTGTCATCTTCGAAACATTTATAGGTTCAAAACCAAGAACATTCGAATGAGCTTCTCATAAACGATGTTCGCCCTTCGTTTCCGAAGATGGCCAATGAGACTGAGATCAAACTTTTTTTTAGTGTGGGCTTTGGTCAGTGTAGGCTACGTGAGTGGCTGATGAGGCCTATCTATGCGGTGAAGCTTCTACTGCAGGATGGACATTGGAAGGATGGTTGGCTAGGACGAGGGTTGTTTGAGGCTTGGGCCTTGCGATGTTCTCGTTTTTTGACAGCAGATAGCGTACGATGTTTCTCAACTGATTCTGCGCCTTTATAAATAAGACTGCGCCATGTTGGTCGTTCTGCGGCTAAGTCTTCCCACGAAGATTCTCATAAATAAGATCAGTGAGGTATACAACTTGCCCACCCACCTCGCACTGTGGTACACTCAGTCTGCACATCAGACCTCTTGTATGTTTTTCGTTGACAGACATTGAACCCAGCAGTAGAAGATGACCATTTTTTAAATGTTCACTTTTTTAGAAAGTTTTAAGCGCATGCTTGATTTGCACAGTAAGTTTTATATTAATAATTAATATGATTTGAACAGCTATTGAGAAAACTGCATATCTTGTATGTGTTCAAACAAATGGTCACCGTACGGTGCTAGTGAATCAACATAACAAAGAATTGATTTTCTGGCTGAGTCAATTGTACATATGCAGTGCACTGTGATAGCGGGTGAACAAATGCTAACATAACAGACAACTGAAGGCAAAGATACAGGGCTAGGAGTCAGCTGCTTCCACTTTGCCATTAAGTATCCTCTCAGAGACACAACCGTATGCTTTTGTTGGAATTCAAATCAGCAACTTTACAACATCGATTGAACCTATGTTTGGTCAGTTTGGCTCTAAAAACTAATTCACGCAGACGATTTAATTAAACAAATATCACAAGCACTCGACGAATACAAGCAGTGGACAAGTTGTTCTTGGAGTTTTCAAAGTTGACAAAAACAACAAGGCTTGTTCAACTTACACAAAAGTCTTAACCATAACATTATTATTAGTTCAGGTTTGAATAAATCGTGAGCGACTGTACACAGGAGCAAACATGCAAAGAAAAGTAAACTGTATGCAATCAACTGTTTAAAAAAAAAAAAAAAAAAAAGTCTTAAATACAAAATCAGATCGATCCTCAATGACACTGAGAACAACCAAACAGAGACATCAGTGTCTACTTTATCACTTACAAAAAGTTGTCATTCGTACATCGCTTCAACGCCTAATTACGTTAAAACGATGAAAAAAGTCAACGTTTGCTGCTGGGACCTGGGGCATTGCTGTGTTTGACAGAACATTCGGCTTCGGCAGCACAAACTTGGAGCAATTGAACCAGAAAAGATAAAAAAGAAAATAACGCCACTCACCTTTCTCTCACTTCCTCTTTGACTCCCTCAGGGGTAGATCCTGTCACAATTACAAACCATATCAGTTAATTAATGAAGCTGTTTCCCCAGCCAGTAAATCTGCTCTTTTTTACTTTGATACAACGTCTGCTGAAGTTGAATCAATGTAGAACGGGCCTAGTTGCTGGCTGGCTGGTAGACAAGTTACTTTGCACTTTCTCTTAATTGAAGATAAAAAAGAGAAAAAAATGTTCCTCTAAATTTGTTCCTTTCAACATGGATCGCGCATTAAAAGATGTTGACTCAAGAAATTGAAAACAGACTTCTGAAGCAGAAGCATGAAATCTAATTATATTTTCTTGCCAACTTTTAATCGATATAAATTTTGCTCTCGCACAGGCCTACGGTAGAAATTTGCTCACTGTCACTACCAGAATGTCATGGAGGGCCAAAGGGTCTTGTTTCTATTGTGACTTAACAATGTTTCTGATGGTATTTCACTTCACGTTGACTCTCCTTTAACGTCACAATTTTTCTCCGTTGCTTGAAATTTTAATTTTAGTTGAAATACTTCAGCATAAAATATCTCGACTAAGTGGACTGAAAGGCGAGGAAGCCAATTTTCGTTTTCACTTTCAGGTATGTCTTTGAGTGTCTTACCAAAGGCACAGCCGCATGGGCTCAAGAGCATGTGTTTTTCAATCTAGAAACGACCATATTTGAGAGCTAGTAATTTACCTTTGCGATGACGCAAGCAATAGGTGACCACCAGAAATGAAGCAAGGAAAACGAAAAGTGTTCCAGCGATCACTCCCGATATTATTCCGGTGCTAGCTCCGGCAGGATCATCGGCTCGCAGTGCGTACGCCATCATGCCTGTGAACAAAGTACTGATGATACAACTCCGGTGGTAAAACAGTATTTTTTATTTGCTTCAACGTCTGCACACTCTAAATCAGGAGTTCTTAACCGGGGGTAAATTTACCCTCTGGGGGTAAATTTTACCTACCGAGGCCACCAAAACGGTGGGGTAAATTTTACTTTTTTCATTCGGCAAGGGGTAAACGAGACAAAAAAGGTCAAGAACCCCTGCAAATTAATGATATAAAAGCGGGGTGCAGTCTGGAAACCATCATCAAATTTATTATTTTGATTCTTTTCCAGATCAGTTTCAAGAAAAGGAAGCAGAATACACAAAGAGTTTGAATTGATTCATTAATTTTACTTTCTAACCGATTTCTAGAAAAAGCTATTTTCTTGTCAATGTACGTTTAACTGTTTAATGTTTTTATATAGAAAAGCTCCAAATTATAAATCTATTTAAGACAATCACTCTAATGCCTTAAAAGAAAGTCATTTCCATCTAAAATTAGTCCAGTCAAATTGTTGCTATGGATTTCCGATCAAATTTCAAAGCACTCATTTGAGATGAGCTTCTGAAAAGGACGGCATTGTCTATGGAAGCAAATACAGGTATGATCTTTATATGATTTACGCCCTGAAGAACAGTTAAACCAACGTCATATTACGGAAACGTTAACGTTTCTTTTTCTCCGTCGTTTTATAACACTGCTTTCACTAATTTATCTGTTGCTGTCGTCTGAATAGAAAACAAAAACGTTTGACAGAGGGATCAATCCCATGTCTCCAGCAAAGCAAATCTGTTGACTTCCCGACTAACCTATCTGTTTATGCAATCGTTTTCAAATATGAAACAATTCACTTTATTACTTGTTTTGATTTGACAGCACTCACACAGCTTTTACCTTTTGTGTGGAGAATAACAGATTTGCTTGGAGGGCCATAGGCCAGAGGCGTTACTGCAATCACGTGGAATTCATACGATGTGTCACGAAATAATCTTCCAGGAAGTAGTTCAGCTGTTGTGATGTTGGGTGGGTAAGCTCCAAAAATCTCCCACCGACCATCGGAGATTTTCCACAATCCTGCCGGGAGTGACTGCTTCGATTTCGGGTTGAAGTCGCGAGGAAATGTCGACGTTGTTATCAAAGAGCGCTTTGACAACGTTTTACCTCCGTGTTTCATCTCAGCAGCAGCTTCTATCGGTAGAAGACGAGGATTGTTGTCTTGAATCATCCGATACATCACAAGGAATCCTAGTAGCTGCTTTGGGTTGATGGACTCAGGTTCTTTCCAGGAAAGCATCAGGATTCCGTCGTCGTTTTCTGAGCTTGAAAGATTACGTGGCGGAGGAATATCATTAAACTTATGCGCAGTTGGTTGAGTGGGCAATGCTGAAAATGACAATTATCATAAAAATATAGATTCGAGAAAGCATGTCAAAACTAGCTCGAAAATAAATAAGAAGTGCAGCGGTGCAGCAGTTGCAACATTGGAGGTAAACTATTACATGCTAATACAAATGCAGCAAAAAAAACGTTGATTTTATTTTTATGTCTCAAATAAATGCTGAAGGAAAAAGTCGGCCAATCCGGAGACTGGTTAGCAAACCGAACTTGAATGGTGGTGAAACAGAAATATTGAATCGGAATAGACCTTTTACATCATCATTTTGTTCCTTCCTCGTATGGAGGGTTGGATACAATGCGCCATTGTTCTCGACCATGAGCTGTGCGTACTGCACATTCATAAGTTAATTTTGTCCATTTTGTGATGTTTGTTGTCCAAATCATTCTTGGTCTGCCTTTACTTCTTTTACCGTTTATCTTCCCTTCTATTAATGATCTTTGTAATGAATTTTGCCTTATTGTGTGTCCGAAATACTTCAATTTTCTTCTTTTGACTGTTTGTAAGAGCATTTTGCTTGAATTGAATTTGAAGAGTACTTCATCGTTAGTGATCTTTTGTTTCCATGAAATTTTTTAACATTTGCCTGTATGTCCAGAGCTCAAAGGCATCGATCCGTTTCTCCATTTTTTGTGACATTTTGCGACTTTTACAACATTTAGTTAAATATAACTTACTGTAGGTTGTAGAATAACATCTTAAACTTGTTTACATCAACATAGAAGATTTACCTCCAGTCATTTTTGTAACAACTTTACTGAAAGGGCCGCTACCAAGAACATTCTCGGACAAAACAGCGAACTGGTACACTGTTTCCGGTTCAAGTCTGCTCACTGCTACCCTCCGATGGTTGCCTTGAACTTGTATAGTAGACCACGCGTGGTCGCCTTTGTCAGATTTTTTGTACCTGAAAGTTCACGTTTGTTATAAAAATAATCAGCATACTCACAAATAAATTTAAATCCTAACTCAAAGAAATGTTAACGTAACTTATTTTTGAAATACTGCAGAAATTCAGAGGTAGTTAGATTCTTCAAATTAATTATTGACTGCTGTATAGTTTTGGGGGAAAGTGTTTGTCTTAGAGTTTTTGAGTTTATAGAGTTTATTTCAGAGTTTATGTCTTAAAGACAGTGTCTTTGATATAATTATCAACTTTTGCAAAGCCGATTTTGTTCGTGTAATGACGTCACGAACAATGTAACTTATAATCGGTTGGCGGTGTCAATCCTGTAATTGGGATTTTACTGAGAATTAACATGCTTAAGTGGTTACCAAAATTTAAGAGGCGGCCGAGAGAAAGAAGCTGGCCATACTACTCTTTTTTCATGAGTGTTGATGGCTTGGCTTAGACTGAGTGATGTGAACTTCTCATTTCCCGAGGTTCAGTAACAAAGCATATGGTATGGCAAGTGAATCATAATTCAGCATTACTGCAGCTTAGGTGCTTTGTGACGAAAGAAAACGTTACTGAAAAGTCATTGGTCAAAATTTCAAGGTAGTTTTGATGCAAAATATAACCAAGGATGGGAGACAAGCCTCCAAAATCTATCAGGTGTGCTCTTAAACGCGAACTGCCAACCTACCAGACGATGAAATGTTGTGGGTATCCTCCGTCATAATCGGGTGACCACGAGACAATTGCACCTTCTGATGACGTATGCACGGTAACATTGGTAACCACTTGTGGTGTGGTGTCTGGAAGCAAATATTATGATTGTCACGTGGCGCCAATTTAAATTATGCCTTACACAACCAGTCTTTCGGAACAACAATAATAAAAGTAAAATACAAAACAGAATAAAATCATCTACTGTACATATATTAGGTCGCATGGTGGCGCCTATGATCGATTCTAATTTTTATTTTGAAGCACAATGTCATATTCGCAGCATTTGCAGCAAGGTGGATGAAGAAGAGAAAAGACAGACACAAATAAAATGGGTGGTGACATGGATTGATTTGTGTGTCGTATTCAAGCTGTAGTCTGGTGGATAAAGATTGATTAATGGACATGAAAGTGCAGCAGCCAATCTTTGTTGTCATTTTCAAGTTAGCTCAGTGGTTATGCGGCCTACTCAAGATCATGCGGCGCTGGTTCGGCTCTCGAGGAGTGCGCTTGAGCAACACATTTTCAGGACTGCGTTCCATTTAGCGGCAACTAGTGGATGGAATAATACCCCGGCTACAACATTTCAACAATTGGAAAACTTCACTCTATTAATCTCGGTAACCAGCCCTGCGTCAAAAGCCTCCACAAGTATGCGAAACTACCCGGAATAACCTATCAAGGCTTTGTCAGTCCGAAGATAAAGATTCAAAACCAACCAACCAAGTACTGTATGTCATCAAGTGTGCTGGCCGAAGATACAGCCACGTGCTGTTGAGAGATAATCGGACCCACACTGCAACTTGTTTCATTTTTAAGAAGAAAATCACCAACACGTTAATTTGTCATCTGGTGGTAAAAGAAGTCACGTTACTGTTCTCAAATTAAATGCAATCTTACACTTCACTAATATTGCAACATCCGAAGTGAGTTGAGCCACAGGGTTTGAGATAATGCACTGCCACATCCCGTGATCCTCTTCTTGGATCGAAGTAAAAGTAATGTTGCCACCGCTCCAATAGACGCGATCGTTTGGATAATTATCTGACCACGTTTCCAACTGGTAAGATTGTGATAAAATAATCATTAGCATTTTTGTGTTGAAAGTTCATACATTTTCGACTCCAAATAAAGCTATGAGCTAACAAAGGTGAAGCTTTAGAAAATTGATTATTTTATATTTGAGAAATAAGTTTAACAACAAATTTGAAACTTACTTTTTTCCAACGGAGTGTGGGAGCTGGGTCTCCTCTTCCGTCACAATATAACCGGAGCTGAGTCCCAGTCTCGACTTCAAGTTTTGATTTGGGTCGCAAGGTGAAAACGGGAGGTTCTTTTGTTATCAGAAACATTTGAGGGGATTCACCTTCGGATCCCAACATGTTGTACGGGGTGCATGTGTATCGACCCTCATCGACGTACTTTACGCTACTAATATAGAGGCTACCATTTTTCATGATGCGATACCTTTTTTCCTAAAAATGAACAAAAAAAAATTTAAAATCTTAACAATTGAAAAATCTGACGTTTAAATCAACCCTTTGAGTGCCCTTGACGTATCTCATACGTCATAAGAATGCATTATTTGCATGCCAAGGACATATGTGATACGTCAAAAAAGCAGACTGCGCCATTGCGTTAATCAATGTTCTTACGTCATCGTTCGTAATCACGCGACCATCTTTTCTCCACCTCACGGTGGATACCGGTGGTTCCCCTTCAGCTTGGCAGGTTAGCGTCAAGGGATGAAGCAAGCCGCCAAAAGCTTCAGCCGGCATATCGACAACTCGAGCCGCATCTTCAAGACAAACATGACAAACAATCACAGTTAAATATATTATTTCACAAATAAAAATTGCTTACGTCCCACAAT
Organism: Aplidium turbinatum; assembly: GCF_918807975.1. Lineage (NCBI taxonomy): Eukaryota > Metazoa > Chordata > Ascidiacea > Aplousobranchia > Polyclinidae > Aplidium > Aplidium turbinatum. The sequence continues at coordinate 57,515,740 of NC_137472.1, forward strand.
CCTTTTTATGTGGTTTTTCCTCATCATTATATGGTAGAACTGGGTAGAATTAACAAGAGAAAAAGTTTCTAGTTTGTGGTGATTTTACGTGAGAAATGCGGCTTGATTTCAACGTGTGTGTATTGCATTGCCCGTACACGCAGAGGCATGACGGAGCTCATACGCTAGCCTAGAAAAAGGGGTTCTAAAAATATGGGTCAAGACCCAAAGTTGGATCGCAAACCAAGCCTAAAAATGGGTCATATGAGTCAAAGGAGGTGTTTTCAGTTTCAATAGACATGTGAACTAAACACTTTTCTTGAGAAGCGTTGGTTTACATCACTGTTTCAATTCTATAACCTGACCAGTGACGTGAATAGTCAAACATCTTTGTTCCAGAACTTAGCCCCTGCGCTTTACATTTACATGTTGGCAAGCACATTCTTTCAGGTTCAAGCTAATTTTGTTGGAATGTTTGCTTATATTGAACTAATATCACATGATACTAAACTTCTTTCCATGCTGCTGTCTATATAACGTCAATAAGTCGACTCTATGAGGAGGCAAATTCACGGAAAACAGGTTTCTGTCTGCTACGTACGCTCATGCTTCATTGCAAAGGAAACAAAGTAACAAATATTCCTAATTACGTTTGTTTTGATTCTCACGAGCGTAGCGTCTTCACGTCAAACGTCAACGTGTTCACGCAAAGTGATTTGCAAAAAATGACTGTTGCCAGTCCATGGGGACCTTGTTAAGCTGACTGTCCCGGTGGTTTCAAGACTAATGATAATATCGTCATGGCGGTGATACAGATATTATTGTAAAGTAATCAATATTGAATTAATTGACTTTAAATAGTAAGCAAAACACAAAATCTTCATCTTTTCTCATTGTTTCAATATCTGCAGAAACGTATAACTAAAAGCTTGTCACAATTGCAAAGTTATTAGCCAAAGTCTATTCACTCATGCAATTCAGGCTCATTTTCAACAAAATCATCTTTTTAAAGTCCGAACCATCGCACCACTTTAACATTTCACAAGCTTGTTAATAGGAATTTTTTTTATAAAAAGTTGAACGTGTTTGAGTAATTTAGTCAGATGTGCTGGGATAAGGTATCCATTTTGACCATGTTGATCACATTAAATAAGTATATAGTCTATTAAATATTGATGGACTTGTTTTAACGCAGCTTTTCACGAGCGCCCTTTCTATTTATAAACATAACAGGACCTGTATACGTTCAGTTGATTTAAATTAAGATACCATGGTTTCATATATTATACAGTTTAGTATTTATGTTATTTTTACATGGGCTAACATAACTTTAACGTAATACGTCTATAGTATACATGAGCAAAAATTCACTTGCCATTACTTATGGCAAAAGCGTTCAACACATGTCTTGCTAGAAAACGGATAACATCTATTCTAACCGTCTCATAAACAAGTATAATCATGGTAAGCAGTTTACGTTATTACAACCATGACGAATTAAACAGAATAAATCTGGTAAGCAAATGGAAATTGAATTTGATTTCCAGTAAAAAAAAATTTAGATTTCTATTGGGATGATAAAATGAAAAATGCTAAAAATTGAATGAGGCTGTTCACCAGGCATTCAGTTAAATAACATGATATGCGTTATTCTGGTGCAAACTAAGCTGAACTATCACAAGTTATATAAAGTGACAATCTGCTTCTATTTCGACGTTTCGTCAACCAGACGCGACTGACTTCTTTAGAGGGTTAGATCAGGCAGTAACTATAAGGACCATATTGCTGTAAACCAACTAAAAATGCAAAATGGAATTCAACTTCCAAACAAAATTTATCGCGTACAAATTTGAAACTAGAAAAAGAGTTTAAATGTTATCAATCAACAAGAAACTTACATAACATCAGAGCAGGGAGAGAGAACCGTATGAGTCGTGAAGAATCAAATTGTATACACAAAATGAAAAATGTTGAGTTTTTAATTCAAATAGTTGTGATGTAAAAATTGTTTGAATGTTTTTAGGGTATTTGTGTCGTTTGTTATATAGGCTAGAAAGCTTTATGTGTTGTCAGAAAATATAATAAGCAGAAACTTAACCAGAAGTTTCGACTAGTTGGAGTAGCATAACTACAAAACAGGCCACTGGTTTACTTTTTATACAAATGTGGTATGTTTGATTAAAACTGTTGACAACAGGAGCTTAACTTTTTTTCATTAAGCATGTAATTGGCACAACTCTCCCCTTGAATCTATCATTGGTCATATTTGACTATAAGCACAATGTGCAGTCTTTTCTCTCCCTCTCTCTCCATTATCAAATAAATCTGGCCAAATTACAGTAGTTTATGCATGTGTATCTACCAGTAATGCAACACCATTGACATACTTTTCACAGTAAACCACTGGGTTATATAAATATATAGATGTCAAGCAGATGACATTTCTAAAGTCGATCTACAATAGTTCATATGTTCAAAGAGTTTAGTGCTCAATTGTCCAATGTTCATAACTACAATCATGAGTAGATTTACTGCAATTTTAACAAACATATAAATCAATTCTTTCTTTTTATTTTTATTTTTTGCATATAAAACCTAGAATACAAAACAAAAAATTATAAGCTGACATTTTTTTAAAAACAAAGGAGTTGCACCTACAAACATCTGTCAGATTGGCCCATGAAACAAGAGAAGGATCTACAAAGGATACAAACTGATTGTGGAGCTGCATGTTCTTGAAAAGTTGCTGATCTTTTTGTTTTCAGTTGTTTAAAATTTTTTGCTTGAAATGTAGCCTACTGGTGTCTTCCATAAGGCGAAGATACTAGAAATCCCTTTAAGCTTAACAGTTCTATCTTTCAATCGATGGAAATAAATAATTTTAATCATGAAATTGAATTCGAGAGTTTATTGATGCCTGGATAAGCTCAACCGTAAATTACAAAAAAAAATCTTTCTTATGCTTGGAAGGTTTGTGGTTATACTGTATAAGCAACGTTTGAGGCCAATTAAAACGTTTAATGAACTACAAATATAAATGTTAAATTGAAAAACGGTAACATTGTCATAAATAATGAATTTAGATAGCTGAGTAGCACCGATATGACATTTTGTAAAAACTGTCTCTGAAAAACATTTTGAAGTTTGGAATTACTTGAAACGTTTAAGAAGAAAATTTCATTCCTGTTTTACATGTCTGCTAACTGTACCCTTATTTTGGACATTGACTTAGACGGCACAATTGACCAAACGGCCTATCCTACATCGTTAGATCGTTTCAGACCACAGAAAAAAACTTACATTGAACAAGAAGATAGGCAGAGGCGATGACAGGCTTCCCATATCCGTTGGAGGCTTGGCAGGTCACGTGACCTTTGTCATGTCGGTTCACGTCATACAAGACCAAGGTACCGGCGTTCACAGTGCTGTGCCGTCTGTTTAGGGACTGCACTTGAGGTATTGGTAAGCCGTTGTATAGCCAACTGTAAATATACGCGCCGGTCAACATTGTTATAAAAACGCAATATAAATCACCCGCAGTGACTTCTACCTCGAAAATAGAAAGTAATATCTCGGGTTCAGGCTGGTGGTTTAAAACCTTTAAACTTTAAACGGAAGGTTTATCAAATATGCAAGGGGCGGTGAAATGTGGACTCCGGGATTTGTTTAGCCCATTTAACTCACTAAACACACACGGTTAGTAAAAATAATCAGTAAGTTATCATAATATGTTACTACAATAAATAATACGATACTAAAAATAATATGTTACTAAAATAAGCTGAAGCAGGTTAGAAAAAAATATTTGCCATACTTATAAGTTATGTTCGTAGGATAACCAGTCGCCTTGCAATTGAAGAAAGCCTCTTGCTTCTCTTTCACGGTTAAATTCTTCGGACCTAGTGTCATCTCAGGAGGAGCTAAAATGTATACAAAAGCATGTGCAAACTCTAAGAAGATGTAGGATATTGAACAAAAATAGAAAATAACATTTCATTTGCCGATTGAAGTTTTCACCATCAAGGGAACATTTTTTAAGGAGGTTATGTAAAAGAACTTGTTTTAGAAGCATGTACAGGAACCGAATTAAAGAATAAAGTTATTTTGACTTATGAAAATATCAACAGAAAATAAAAAGAATTGTATAATAGTAATTAATCATTGTATTGCACGTTTTTGTGTCAATACAGTCCGGTACACTGCATTGTCACACAAGCAATACTACAGCAGAACAGTGACTCTGTTCCCCTTGTTTCTTGCAGTGTTGTGGAGCGGTGTTCGTGCTCTTACCACTCGACCACGCAGCGATACCCTAACAGTGTACAATGCAATGCTGCCAGGAAGATTGAAAGACAATGGTAGAAACATGCATTGTGACATCACATAACATGACCTTCATTTTGAAGTCACCTCTTATGTTAACGGTTGTTGCATCTTCGACTTGGCCATCGCTATTGGTTCCTTTGCAGTTGTAGATTCCACGATGAGACTTTCGAAGAGAATCCACTTTTAACTCTCCTTTCTTGATATCTATTCCGTTCTAATACAATGTAAAGGTAGTTACAGATTCTGATTTAAAAACAATTTGTTTTTTGTTTGTCGTATTCTGGTGTAAACCTGGAGGTTGAAGATTTAGATGAAGTGGACGGGAAGGCAAGAAAGCCAATCTTTGTGTCCACCTTCAGGCATGCCTTTAAGTGTCCTGCCAAAGACACAGCCGCATGCTCTTGAGCGGTGTCGAACCGGCGCCCTTTCGATTACCTTCCAGGGCTCTCATCACTCGGCTATGCAGCCGACAACAATTTGTTATTAATCGGTAAACGAATACAAGTAGAAGAACTGAAAGATAAGCTGAGAGAGACACGTCTTAAATGGTTGGGTCACGTGGTAAGAAGAGACGAAGATTATGCAGAAAAAAGAATAAGACAATTAGATGTTTGTAAAAGAAAGCGAGGAAAGCCGAAAAGAAGATGGAAAGACTGTGTGGTAGAAGATATGGAAATAGTAGGAGTGAAAGAAAAAGATGATGCTGAGAGAGTGATGTGGTGGACTGCAATCTGCACCAGCGACCCCACTTAAAGTAGAAATAAAACCAGAGAAAAAAGGAGAAGAAAACGCTTATTAGTACTAATTGTGAATGTTCCTGTAAAATTTAAAGTGCAAACTTACCTCTCCGTCTCTTAGCAACCAGCCATCTTTCCACCACGTGATCTCTGGCTCTGGTCTTCCTTCTATTCGGCACCGAAGTAGAAGAGATTCGTGTTCTCTTCCCTCCACGGAGAAAGGAGGAGCATACGTGATGGTTGGAGGAGCTGCAAGCATGAAGAGATTTGCAACCTTAAGTTCAATTCAGTTCAATTTGTTTTTATTTCTGACCATCACAACAAAAACAATACATGCCAAACATAGCAGAGGTCTAGAAAAAGGTAGAAGCGACAAAGCTCGAACGTTATAACGTGCATAAGACCAAAGCAGGATAATGGCACAGTCACAACACATTAAATGTTTACGTAGTTAGTGTTACTGTAAGTTAGATGTGGGCCCTGTTTTCAGATTCCGAGCATTTGTGTATGGATAGACGAAAAGCAATGATATTTTGAAATTGTTTTCAAATAAAACCAATCTCGTTTTGGCCCAGTAGGCTATATATTTGTCTTGGTTTCATTTTCAATAGAGTTATTCAGTAAGGAAATTAGAAACAAAATTTAGTTTAATTCAAATGTAATTTGTGTCTAAGTTCGAAAACGTCAACAACAAAAAAGCTCAGATGAACAAGAACAGAAATAAACATAAAGTTTTTAACCCACAGAATTTTCATGGGTCCTACTAAGATTTCAAGTTTGCAGCCCACTCTTCGAAAGTTACTCTTATCTTGTTAATGCAGTACACAATTTTGCTTAAACATATTTCTGTCCTGTAAAATCAATCTTCAGTTTAGAAGAAACTTTGGGTTTATAAAACCTTTGGTACGAAACATTTTATCACCAAAACCATCAAGACGGCCAGGGCCACATGGGTGGAGTTTGATGGTACCGCTAATAACCAGCCTACGAAGTAGTTGTTTATATCTCTACTTAGTTGCACTCAAAAGTTTTTCATGCACAAATTGGTCTGCAGTGTGCTGATGTACCCACCAATTTAACTGAACGAATTTAGTTGAACTAATACCAATTTAACTGTAAAATGACGGTTAATATAGATCAGGGTAACGGTTATGTCAATCAAGTTAAAATGCAGTGTTCCATAGGAAGTGTAATAAATTCACACTTGTTTTGGCGCTATTAGGTCTATATTACATCCAATCTAATCTTAATCATCACACACGTGTAAAATTTTGATTTGGTGCGCAAAACATTTTTATCAGTGACAATAGAATTGCATGGAATGGGAATTGCATGTAATGGGCATTGCATGTAATGGTACAGTATTCAAGTTCGTGACACTATATGATGTCATAGAGTACTTTATTTGAAAGCAGAACAAAACAGAGCCAAAGACAGAAACCTGAAAGATTCCTGAAAAATGGCTCTTGGACTATTAGTCAACATAATCACTATCGTTTTAAATTTCGTACCTGATTCAATCAAGAGAAATGTCTTGAAATATAAACATAGTTTCAAGAGAAAAGAAACACTGACAGACATTGATCGCATTACCTAAAGCAATAAAACTTGCAAAATTTGACTCAACTGACTTTATGTATTCATAAATTTGAAAGATTTAATTCAGCTAGATGCTTTTACAAATACTACATACATAAAATTCGATTTTCTGTAACAAACAAATTAGTAGAATATTTGTAATATGTTTGACACCAACTTGTTTCACCGAAAACAAATCTTTTTCGTCTCACTTTTTTCTTGTGCGTAAAACAAAGTTTGCGGTACATAAAATGGTAGGCTACGCTACATATATTTTGTTCCTGGTAGACCTAAGCCTGGCTACTTTCCAGAATACAACATATTCAACTGGTCTGAAGTGATAGTTCAAAAAACAGCATTGGTTTGATACCGTTCAGATAAGGCGTGCCGAGAACACTTGAAACAGTAAAAAATCAACTTAGATTTACTTTGAGCCTCTAAGATTAAGTCAGCGCCAATTCAACAGCAAGCGGTAAAAGGAATTTAATGCCTCATTTTCAGCAAGTCAAGTAGCCTTAAAGGATGAAGCCGCTGTCTGGTCTGTCATTACAATTTGAAACAAAATAAAACATGAGGTTAAAACATACTTGACCAGGCTTGTGTAAATGAGCCCATATGTTGGGTGTTTGTAGAAATTAAGATATCATTATTACCATCTGCACCTTGAAAATCATGCATGTTAATAAAAAATAAAAATAAAACAAAATGCTAAAGCGAACTACGGTACCTTACGAAATCACAAGCTACAACATAAGTAGGTTAACTTTAAAGTGTGGAATAATGGTGTTTTCCCAGCTAACGTCTCGAGAAGTCACGTAAAAATAAAAGCTTGTCCTTATTGTGTTCATCATCCTATCAAAGCGATTATCCTGGAGCTGCCTCATTTAATTTATGTTTTTATAAAAGTTTTGTTCTATTTTTGCAATTTCTATAGATGTAGGCTAATTGGATAATAAAGGAATCATACATTACTTCTAAAAATAAGCTATTGGGCAACAATATGAATCGCCTGTCACTTAGAAACTGATAGTCATATATTCTTTTTTGTAGATTTGAAATTCTATGTTGACTGCCGCGTTCGCGCTCGTTGTGAGTTACCTGAGGTAGCTAACAATTAATTCACAGCCGCAAAAAAGATCTATTTCGATTGATTTACCTCGCTTTGTTGATGCAATTATTATATTCAATAAAGCCATTTCAAGGCTGTTGTTATTTTCTCAAACATTATCAACTCAATAAAAAGCAACACTTAAGTTTCTATTACTGCTCAAAATGTTGAATGAAGAGCGCCCCTGAATTGTAAATACAAAAACACAAATACGCAAAATTTAATTTCAAAATATAATATGGCCTGTCATAAACGTTCACAATCTATCACATCTTGATTCAGAAATAACAATCTGCCAGAATAGGATTACATGCCTCAGTGTGCCCTTATATGAAGAACTCATTATTATACAGTAGGCAGCCTGTATAAAAGAAAAAGTTTATTTGGTTTTTACGTGAACTACGTTTTCGGTCAATATCGCAAAATCGATGGAATCAAGCCAATTGTTTACCGCAACTTCTAGACAGGTACCACCGGCTAGATAAGCAAAGCTAACGAGGTTTGATTATCCCAAGGGAACGCAATTACGCATCAGTTGGATGATATTGTCCTCATAATAATTTCACTGTTAAAAAGCAGCTTTGACAAACAAAAAGGTTTTTAATTGCATGAATGTTGAGGCAAAATATATGTTTAAATATTTCCATCTCGTCAGAAATTACTAAATAAAAAAACTGAAGTCTGAAGCTATTGAAGACAATTCATGCGAAAGCCGTTTTTTACTTATCCAGAGCTAAATGTTTTTGCCCTTTACTACTCTTGAAACGATTATTGTGATGTCAAGGCAGGTATCGGGAGCAGGTTGCGTTTTTCCATTGATTTTCAAACATTTCATAGTAAGTCCACAGAATACTGTAGCTTCTTCATTTTTGATGTAAAAAAAAACACAAAAAATAGAAAAGCAGGCAGATGGACTGGTTCTGCTATAAATTCTTGACCTAGATCAGGGTTACTCAACTAATCTTAATAAATGTCCAGTGTGACAAATTGAATGCTTTTAGCGGTCCGGTGAATAAATTATTTCATACGCAACCACAAAAGTTAAAGTATCAATGATAGTAACGAACCATTTTTTTAGGTAAAATGTAACTCTTCTAGGATTTTTAACAAAATGTTTTGGGGCCCGGGGGTCCCCGCCCCCGACTACTAGAATAATCACAGACGTAAATTCTTTCTCCTAGTAGAAATCTGTTTCAAGAGGTCCAGAAACGTGGCAATGAGGTTATTCTTTCGAAAGCTTGAGGTCCACTATCAACACTCAGAAGGTCAGGATTCGGGCCGCGGTCCACCAGTTGAATAGCCCTGACCTAGGTGATATTCCAAGCAAAACATATATCGGCCTAACTTTCTATTTGCAAAAAACAAATCTTGCTGTTCTTTACCAGAAATGTAATCTATGAAGATATAAAAGTTACTCTTCTTGTTATTTTGCATTATTCTTTGCTGTATTTCAAACTTTTCGCCTATATTTCAAGGTGTTCGTCAGACAGTTTTTCGACGATTAATGCAGATTACGTTTCCTTGGCTAATTCCGTGAAGAGGAAAGTAATTTTGAGTGACGAAGAGTCAGAAATGCAGAAGATTGTCTTGTACTAATCAGCTTAGCTGCTTCTGTAGGAATAAAACCATCAAGGAAAAGTTTGAGCAAATTTTTGTTCAGGTTAAGTCTTGAATATCGTCCATACATACTCGACGAAAACACATCGACTGCCTCGCAGCATACACTACTAAGTAGACTAATTACACTGTAACCCGACAAAACTAATACAGTGCATCCTAGCAACAGCAAAATTGCGGATTACAGCGCACCTTCACTGCGGCTAAGTAACAGTTAATAACATCAACTTGTGCAACTACATTACAATACTTTAACAAACAGTAACACACCAAAGAAAACACGATTACTTCCCAATTTCGTAACTGGATTAAATCTGCTTGCCTGTCTCAATTAACCTACTTGCTCCGTATGAAAATACTCAAAAAAACAAAACAAAAAAAGCTGTGTTTAGTTTGATCGTTCTGGGAACAGATGCTGCTCCTGTGTTTAATGTCAATACAAAAGCTGACGGTAGCCTATTGGTGACGATATGGAACAGCCTACAACTTCCCAATCCTATCATTCTTAAGCAAACATGACCTTGGGGTCGCTAAACTACTTTCACTGAAAACACATTTGCTGCTACCAGGGGTCAGTAGAAGTAAATTATCAACTTTGTAACATTTAAAGGTTGCGGGTTTCATTAGCAGTACGATAACCCAGACAACAAAACCAGCCTTTTTTACATTGATTCAACCTCTGCAGACGTTAAATCAATGTAAAAATGGAAAATTTTCCTGTCTGGGGATGACATCACTTCTTTATAACGACTCTTGGTGCATCTTATGCAGCTTCTATGTAATGAGATCTAGATACAGAGTTATGAAAGATTAGTTATTTCGATTTCGATATGGCGTGTTTGGACATTAATTAGAGTGAAACTTTTGTGATGATATGAAACTTCTAATGCGCTAATCGTGTTGCAGTATTAAGCCTCAAATTAATTTTCATCAGGTCTGCAGTCGTGCAAACCTTTACCTTGGCATTTTCATCCTGATTATTCGCATGGCATGAGGTTGACATAATCATAAATATCTGTTGATTTAAATTGATTCCGACGGCGGAAAATGATGAGAAAATTGCATGCTTTTCCTCAAAACAAGTTCTGGTGTTCATAAAAAGGCCATACAGAAACAGTCTGTACGTTTTTGTTAATAGGTTTTATTTTAGATCATAAATTTTAGGAAATAAATTTTGCATGACTTAATCTATTATGCAATTATGATCTTAAGTCTGATATCTATCTCCTGTAGCTTAATTGTACGTCATAAAACTAACACAACAATTTGATGCACCCGAAAGCATTATTGTTTTAGCTACATGAGAATCAAAATCCAAGTTAAAACCTTTACGCACTTTCCTTATTCGATACTGTGCTGTAAGTGCAGTGAATTGGCAACACCCGTTGACACTTGACTGAAGCACGATGGCTGAGCGGTGTGTTTAATTTTTGTTACTAGAACTTTAAAACACTCAACGTGTGAATTAATTGAATCTCACGGAGATATTTCTACAAAGCACTGTCTCTTTCTCTTCATCCGTCCATTTGATTAAGACTCTAAAATACGCTGCAAAGTATCCATCTCCACAACTTGCAATCCCTCGCATTTTGTTCAAAAATTGTACAGGATCTTTTCTTAATCGTTTGATTCTTTTTTTTAATACTGCACAAACTGTATAGCAAGAATAAAGCACAGTAACATCATTAATAGTCTATTTTTTGTCTTATTGCTCTGCTAACCATTTGGTATGGGTCATTTCGCGTTGATGCAAAGTGTCGTGCAAATTAAATACAATTTCAGTGCTTGGCGACATGTTAACTTTGGTCTGGATCCATATCTACTGTCTCAAGTAACTCAACTCTGAGCAGCTTAAAATTCTAATAATTGTTTCAGAATTAACTATTCATCTTCAACCGAATGAATACAAACGAGGCTTATGAGACCAAAGTTGAAACTGTTGCTAAAGTATTGAACTGACGCTTAAGTAAGAGAGAGACGGCGACCACGGTTTTAAATAATTAAGCAAATTGCTCCAACAAAAGCCTCTTACCAGCATACGGAGTTGTTGCTACCTGCTATACATTTAAAACAGCATGAGGACTGTTTTTGCTTTTGTAACGTCATTATAACGTGTAACAACGTTGAATAACGACAATTGTCCTTATGCTTTTGATGTCTGGCATATACAAAGGACAGAGTGAGAACCACTTCAACAAGGCACAACTACAATATCATGCGCTAGAGTGTTTCGCTAAATAAAAAACCTTTTAATCACTTCAATGGCCTATTCGTGTTTTTACTGCAAAGGTTACCTGTAAATCAAGGCTTGATGTACTTTAACGTCGCTGGAGGTCTTGTTTCTATTCAAACGCGTAAAATCAATTGACACGAAATTTAATTAAAACGTTTGGTTTAACGTGAGTCTTTTTAATCAAGAGTTTTAAACAGTCTAAAGCCGTAGGTAGTAACAAAGTTTTACCACCACACATAATGTCGCCCAATCCGAATCGATCTATCAGTGAACTTACAAGATAAAACAAGCGTGACATATACTTTTAAATACATGCATTGCATAGTTAGGAGTCGTTGCCAGGAAAATAAGAAGTACACGTAAAAAGAAAAACTGGCAAAATTGAAAAGCGATATAATCACATTAACCATATTTTCCTTTTGTTTAAATATAGGCTAGTAATCACCATAAGAGTACGGTAGTTACTTAAGAGATTTTATAAATCAACCATTATGTTCCAACGCCGTTTACATTTCTTGCATTTTAAACATGTTTTGAATCCTGGAAAACGTTTTTTTCAAGTAACACTGCATCTAATTAATTCCTTCACGAAACTTCCTTACATTATTTTGATACATTGGAAGTCTAGATATTTAGAAAAAGGTTGGTTTTATGATTAACTGTATGTAGTTGGTGATTTGCTTTACGAAAGTATTGAAAACTTCGAAGCACAACATTGTGATGTTTCAATGAGCTTCTTCATCTTCATCGGTGAACGATTGTTTCATCCAAGAAAAAAAAGTAGTAAAATTAATTTTGCAATTTATTTCTCCAAAATCATCCACTTTATTGCAAAGTTTCGACAACCAAGAGCATTTGGTTCTTTTTTTTTACTTCTGTACTACTTACGGAAGGATGGCCTATCGGATAAGGCGTTGACTTTCCGATTCTGCAAACCTGGTTCGACTCCCGGCTTCAGCTGGTTGTTGAAAACACCGCTCACCTTTACCTAGGGTGTAATAAATTGGGTGGCTGTAGTTGCTGAAGGAAAGGCGGCCGAGAGAGAAGAACTGGCCACCCTACTCTCCTTAGTGCCGAAGGCTTAGTACCATGAGAACCTTATCTTCTCATACCCGATACTTCAATCAAGTATGGGACCACCTTTACCTTTTTTACTAAGTTACTTGCTAACTTGCAGTCCAAGTCAGTTATATTAATAATAATAATAATGTCATTGATACTGATAACTATAATGTTGATCATGATAACACCTCATATTTGGTTTTTAGTAGCTGACAGAGTTCGAGAAAGAGAGAGATGAAAACAAGTTGTGACGTTAGGTCAAGTTGAACAACCAGTTGCAGACGACAAAAAACTCATTTCGTTACTTGAGGACGGTTTTTGGTCGAGTTCGGACACAGGTAATCTTGATGTCAAAGAAGCTGTAACTCAATGCTTATTATGATCAACAGAAAGCCTATGCAATACATTACTACACTTTGCTTCGTGCATATGCCTTCCAGAAAGCAGTACCGTATCCCGGTAACCTTAGTGCTAAGTCAACTCCATAGTCTTAAATGCTTTTGTGGGCATCTCAGTGTCATGAAAGCTTTTGACTAGCAACCCACAACATCACTGGTAGACGTCACAGAGCAATATTGCGGCAATTGGTAATTTTGAAATGTAATTACTCCTCATAGTTTGACAAAAAATCAATTCACTGTATTGTTGTTTACATAAAAAGTACTAAAGATTCTAACCCGGCCTGACTTTTAAACAAATGCAAAAACTATACTTACTGTAGTTTCCAAGTGGGAAAATAATTCACAAACGATAAATAGCTGTTAAATAACATGATGCGTTCTACTGTTGCAAATTAAGCTAAACTATCACACAATGTATAAAGTGACAATCTGCTTTTATTCCGACGTTTCGTCAACCAGACACGACTGACTTCTTTATGAGGCTAGATCAGATAGTAATCTGGGGTGCAGGTCACTATCAGATTCTGATCTAGCTCCTAAAGAAGTCAGCCGTGTCTGATTGACGAAACGTCGGAATAAAAGCAGATTGTCACTTTATACATCTTTTAATAGTTCAGCTTAATTTCCACCAGTAGAACGCATCATGTTATTTAACTAAATACCTGGTGAACAGCCTCATTTAATTTTCAGATAAATAGCTGCTTTAGATCTTTTCAATATCAAGCCAACTTTTACAACCAAGTTCAAATCAGTTTTGATCGCCAAATCCTCTATTTTTTTAATGCAGATCAACCCTGTCAAAAACCAGGCTTCTTTGCATTTCAGCAATATAAGTTAGCAGTAATTCTACGTAAGAAAAGGTAGGTTTCTGAATAGGAAATGCAACTTCAACTGCATGTTGTCAACATTGAAAGCACGAAGGAAACAAGCTTATCAATGATTATAAAAGTCGGTGGAGCGTTTAGTCATGCTACAAATCTATGATACTAATAATTTTAGTATAAAATAAGTTTACAGCACACGTTTAGAAAAAAAAGGTTGAATAAGTAACTCTTACGTTTTGCTGTTGTGTTTTTTTTTTGTATTTTTGGGTTTTATTAAAATAACAAAAAACACCGTATTTTCTTTGGTAACCGAGTGCGAACTTTGTCATTTGCAATCATTTTACAAGTGAAATTTGCATTCAAATGTGAGCAAGAATTTGAAATGCCGGTGACCACATCAACATATTTATTACTTCTTGACCAGCAGCTTGGTAAAAGAAATAGGAACCTCTAGTGACATCTTGCGGAAGAGTAAAATTTCAGCTTGCAATACAAAAAGATCTATTGCTAACATATCATGCAGGGCAATTCCTATCATGCCGTGGTGCGTTTAAAATCTAGACCTTAATAAAATAATAAGAAAGTTTCTTAGTCTATTAACATCTTGAAAGTTATCATTTAGTATTTTGTTTTAAGCAAAATTAAACACAGATTCACATCAAACACATTTTAGAGATAATCATAATCACATTAATAGAGCATGGTGATGAATGGCATTTTTTCGTTGCTGAGCTATGCTAAAAAGTAAACACAGTTTTAAAAGCACTGATTTAGAATACGTAATAGAATATTTTGAGAGTTATTTTAGACTTCTCGGATTAGCATCGGGTTTCGAACCCAAAATATTGGAATGACTTTATCCCCCATCACCTTGGAGTATATTATGACTAGGGGTTGAAGTACTGTGCATGTGTAGCCGAAAACGTTCGCCTTATTTAAGGGGTTAAATGGGTATGTGACTCCTCAAATGTTACAAGCTTCTATGAGGGAGGATTTCCTGAACCGTCATATTGCGTCATTAGGTTGACGGCACGTCGTCGTCGTCATATTTGACGTCATCGAGATAAAAAAAAATCGAAAATGGCATTAAACAGCCCTTCGTTTGTTTTCACGCTTCATATCTATGGTCAAAATAAGATTGATCACATCTGCTGGATAAACAGAAAGAAAGCTCTTCTTTGCTATGAGCTAAATGCATCAAGATGTGTTCCCCTCACGACCATCAGCACTCTTGATAACGCATCATGGCTGATCTTCTTAGCAAGTGTCTATTTATACAATTCTTGAAAAGATCAGCTAAAGCTATAATATTATGGCCTGTTTTTTATATTTTTGTTTGTAACATTTTCTTTTATTTCCCTTTTTATCTTAAATTTTTCTGAAGGTGTTGCCACCGTGCCAAATCCTTCAACTTAATAACTTACTTCGGTCACAAGCACGTTTTAACGTTCGCGTTTTGTCGCTTCTACCTTTTTCTCGACCTTTGCTATGTTGACGTGTATTGTTTTTGCTGCGATGGTTAGAAATAAAAACAACTGAACTGAACTGAAAGCTAAACACAGGATCTGCGCACAAGCTTCCATCATACAAAACCAGCAATCTAACCATTACTCCATCATTCACGATTCATCTACATCACATCACGCAATTCAAATGTTAGAAAATGAGAAGATAATTTAACAGCATAAGGTTTATTTTTACCTGTTATGACAAGATGAATCCAAGTCCCATTTGATTCTTGCTGGCTTGATTCATGGGAGACTGGATGGTTTAGGAACAGTACGCGGCAAACATACCACCCTTCGTCTCTCGCTACAACATTTTTTATCCGTAAGGTGGCACTGTCGGGCTTTAGTGACATGCGACCTGAGGACATTGATAACATTTATAAGTCGAATAAATAAACATGGTTTTCAAAATCTAACCCGGAGAAAGAGATTAAATGATGATGAAGCAGGCTGGTTTCGTGTTCTTCCAGCTATTTGATTAATAGGAGCAAGCAGACATACACTTCCCATCAACACAAGCAACACCAAAACAAAATGTTTACATCACATGAGCAAGCATGCTGGTGTTAGGTTTGTTTTACAAAATTCAACCGTTTAAGTTTGATTTTTGTAACTTTGTCCAATAAAAAACTCGGGCAACTTTTTAAGATTATTCAGGTCTTTTGAGGATACAATCGCTTCTCTCCAACTTAAAATTTCATGTTGAAAAACAAAAGATTGACAAGTAACATCGACTCCAAATTTTTGTTTGTCGTATCCAGGCTTACACCCGGTGGTTGAAGGCTTAGATTAAGTGGACGGGAAGGCAAGAAAGCCAATCTTCATGTCTACCTTCATGCATGCCTTTAAGTGTCCTGCCAAAGACACAGCCGCATGTTCTTGAGCGGTGTCGAACCGGTGCTCTTTCTAGTGTCGTTTCAGGGTTCTCACCACTCGGCAATGCAGCCGACAATTCCAAATGAAATATCATAACAGTGCAATTGTGCGAAATATAAATCTATGATCGGCCAAACAGTAATTTACTTGAACAATAGCTTGTATGATGTTATTCAGCAACTTTTATTCGCAACTTTTCGCAACTTTTTTGTAGTTAATTAACTATTGATGCAATTTGATGGTACTGCCAAATTTATTGTGTCAAATTCATGAAGCAAAACTGTAGCCAAGCCAGTGAGAAATCTAAATCCGCTTTTACACCTGTGTGATATCACGATATTTGAATCAACAATAACTATTATCTAATATTATTTCTTTAATTATTCTGATTTGTGACATTACATACGTTTTATACACTATACAGGGAGTTGAGAGTTTACAATCGCTACTGAGAAACGCCACTGGCACAACATATGCTGTTAAATTAAACTGAGTCTATCAAAAAAAAAAACAATTGAACTTTGATCAATGATAACAATTGACTGGAAGGGCAACACTGTTTAAAAAAATTGAGTCTATCAAAAGAAACAATTGAACTTTAATCAATGATCATTGACTGGAAGGGCAACACTGTTTAAAATCAAGGAAAAAATACGTGAACACAAGTCAACGGAAAACAATATACTTGGTCTGCAATCGAAATGCAATACCTCTGGATTTTCCAGTTCAATGGGTAATTAACTTTGGATTAGATTTTTAATTCATTATGCCATCTCATGACTTTGAAAATGGCAAAGGCTTCTAATCGCTTAGAAAAAACATAAATTTCAAGGATTACAAGGATTTATAGACTGCACGGTACTTTATGTACATGATGCTGAATTGAAATTTTGTAATGAATCTATTCTGTTTGACTTTGCCTCCTTCAGAGAGTCAGCAGCAGAAAGAAACATGTATTTGCTTCACGATTCTTTGTGATCAATTTTCATCGGCTTATGGTCTGACATTGTTGATTATTACAAAGACAAACGTGCTGCTGTCACTAAAGGTATAAATGCTTTCACCAAGAAAAGCAATCACTCTAAAAGAAGTTTCTGACCTTAAACAACTTAATTTGTTTTACAAAACTCTAAAAAACTAAATATCAATCATGTTTGAAAAAAAGTAATTTAGAAGAACACTCAGCTTATGTAAGGTTTGTTGGCTTTGAAAAATCGAAATATTCCAATTTTCTACATCGGTTATAATTTTTACTAAAATTTGAAACATTGGTACGTATTGAGAACGACAGTAAGTAATTGAATATAATAAAAAATGAAGAGCCTAACATGTAGATTTTAAGCTTTACTGTATGCTTAGCAAACGTTACGAAATATGCGATTAGGACAATCACTGCAAATTTGTAACCCAACGGCACTGATGACATTATTACACGGCCGCTCATTGCTTGCCCCTTGGGGATGATAGATGTGTGAAGACCTCATGCGGTTAGCGGCATTGCAATAATTGTAACAGATTGGTATTTGCGCACAGTGAGAGTTCAGCCTTGATTTCAATGTAAAGCTGTGCGCCCGTAAGACAACAAAATTATTATCATCAGTGTGGGAGAGACCATGTGGCCGAATTTTAGCGGTACTGATGAGGTCAGTACTGAATTTCCAAATTGGAATGAAACGATTCAAATATGCGGCAGTGAACAATTCTAAGTTAAACTTTGCCATCAGAAGGTCCGCCTTCATGGCGGTCCAATTTAAACCACTCCTATGGAACCGTTTCTTCAAAAGAAAAGTATTCCTGCAGCAAAAGTGTTCAAGGTTTTTAAAAAGCATAACATTTTAATGCTTTTTTTTCAAATCTTAACACCATAACGTACATTTTTGGCAACCTGAGTTTGGAAACTCATAACGTGTTTGCAACGTTGCTTGCATGCAAATACAACATTGTTGACACAACATTGTTACGGTTTGTTTGTCTCACCAAAAGTGCCAGATTGCAAGTTAACTTTCTTCATGAGAGTTTCATATTCTTCACACCCAAGCAGCAAATTAAAGCAAGTACTGGTTAGTAAAAACCTTGCATTGTTTTAATTTCATACAAGTGTTGCCAGATAAGGAACTTTTCCTTATTTTGAAAAAATTTAAAGTTGTTGAAGACAAAACTTGTAATTTGGAAAATTTGAAGTTCTGCGCAGAGAAAAAAATCCTAACTATTGCCCTAACTTTTATCCTAGCTCTGGCAACACCCGCCACGAAACAATGTTTTTTTGATCGTTTCCATGGCAACCAGCGTGGAAAAAAAATAGCCACTTTGTATTTTAAAACCTGTTGTAGCTAATAAATTATATTGTAATTTTAGAAATGTTCTTTTAACGATTTTTTTAAAAGCAAAGGAAATTCAAAACAAGTGGTAATGTGGAAAAAAAGCAACCAAAATCGTAAAATTAGACGCACACATTGAATCAAGTTCAAATAAACGCAACAGACCTTTGAAGTGTTGGTTGACTCGTTTCGGGTATTTCCCTATCTTGATAAATATAGGAACAGAATTCCCTTTTCTTGACCACTCGATGACGTATGGAGGAGGTGCAGGATCAGGATAAACCACTTTGCATGGTAGATGAGCGGTTCTTCCAACTCGGAGTGAAACGAGGGAGCATTGGACTTCTGAAAAAGAAAGCAGTTTCATGATTACTTCGAATACACGATACAATCTATCGATCAATTGTATTTTAGGTTGGCAAGTTTTTCGAGAAGAAACCATGAATCAATCATTCAAAAAGTGGGATCTGCTTGTGCTTTGTTGACCAAACTGATATAAGGTTCTCCTCTAAAAAGTGGGAATTGTTTTAAAATAAAAACTTGGATTGTTGCCTTCTTTTTCCCTGTATCTTGTTTGCACCAAAAAATATTGTTAGATCAATTGTGACGCAAAGAATGTTAAATATGGAAAATATCAAACATTGGTTGAACAATAAACAGACAAAATCAAATATAATTTCATAAAAAAATATTTTATGCCTTATTTACCAGAAAAACTTAAAGGGCGCTTTAAACCTTTGAGAGCAATTACAGCAGTCCTAACAGACAACTGTGAGTTCTTTCATGACAATTTATTTTTATAAAGAATATTATTAACTTCTTTTTTTTTTGGCTTATGTGACAGAAATTCAGCTTGACGCCATATCTCACCACGCCAAAGTGAAGAAATCTGTTTCCTTGCATTTTAAGTGCATAATTTCTAAATATCTCATAAAAATTAAATAAATTATTCATTAATTCTATCGTGCAGCGGAAAATTACGTCACTAAATAAAGTCGAGTGCTTGGAGTTTGCTTTGTGTTGTTTCCTGACTGTAACATAATTAAGGCATAAATCCAAGTGCAAACGTCCACAATAAGAACTTAAAAAACTATTTTTTTTATAATACGTTTGGAAACACTTAAATTTTTAATGTTTGGGTCTAAATGGAGTTCACCATGTTTAAATCCAGTATTGAGCTATTTCCATGACTTATGAAAAATATTTTATATACTTCGTAAATTCTTAATATATTTCGTAACATTTACGTAATTCGTAAATTCAAGTACTGTTACGAAAATATTATGCAATCAATTGCTGGACAGTGAAGCTTTAAAAGAAAGTTCACTTTATTGTGTGACAAACACACAAGGCCAACCAACACCATCAGGTTTGGTATATTATCTATTTCAAACACGTAAAAGTTAGATTAAGATTGAAATCGAACGTTTTCAACAAGGCCACAGTGATGTGTCTAATCTAGTTTTGGTGTGTTTAAAATAAATCTGCGGAATCGTGTAGCGTTGCTTGGCCTTGTATGTTTGCAGTACAACTAAATGCCTATAAAAAATTTCTATTATCTCTAGAAAAAAAGATTAGGTCTAATTGATTTTTGCAAGGGTTATAGAAACCCGGCTATATTATTTCCTTTTCTATTAAGAGTCTGTTTGTTATATCAAAAAATAGAATTTATTAAATGTTATAATTCTTTCGAGCAATAACCTTTACCATTAATATACTAACTAAACAAAAGTTTTAACTGCTTTGCAGTGAAATTTTGTTCAGTAAGTTTGAAAGAATGAACCTATTTAACTTTTCCCAAAGGTGATTCATATTATGGCTTCAACATCACCCTAAACATCTATTAAGTTTAGTCATTGCAACCCTAAAGCTTCACCGAAGTCACAATGGGAATATCTGTGAGACCTGGCTGTGCTTTATTTAGGGTTTATACAAACACTTTTTAATCAACAATAGTCATTAGGTTCGCAGCAATTAGATGGTTAAAACGAGTAAATAAATTACCAAGAACGACTGAAATGTATTCTTTAACGATTTCCTTCATTTTTTTTCATAAAAATCGAGTTGTACAAAATTTTGTACAAAATTTCCGCTCAAAGTTTGGGAAAAAATCTAACTTTTTGTTGGAAAATATATTTCATTATTGGTTAATTGATTTGATCTTGATATTTATATTGTTTGTTTTTTTTGCATCCTGGCTCGTTGTGGTTTGAAGATTTAGATTAAGTAGAAGGGAAACAAGGAAGCCAAAAATCCAAATATGACTCTCATACCGACATCTATTGATTTCTGTTTGTTCGTTCCATTGGAATTGTTATTCGAGTTAAGTCTCTCGTAAATTTTTTTAGAAGTTACCTTTTAAACACTAAGTTGGATGATCAAATACTACAAGATTTTGCGCAACATTACGTTGCTTCAATGTACAGGAGGTGCATTTTGCCAGCTGTATAACTTTGTTTCGTTAATAACGTCATCGACAAAAGGCTATTTGTGAGCTCATAGAAACCGAAAGCGAACACAAGCACCGTCTTTCATGTTGAATAGGAAGCCATTTTCTTTCCCACTGATCACCAACAAAAGCAGGAAATCCTTTCTGTCCCTGATTGGTAACTTGTAATGGCAGATGTACTTTTGGAGTAAACAAGTGTAGATTGTCAGCAACGGTTAAATCAAAACTTGTAGCTTAACGTCCGTTGGTGGGTCCAAAACTTCAAACAAACCGGATATAAAGGGCCGTTACAACGACCAACCAAAAAAACTGCTGTTAGTGGTTTGACTATTAACTTATCTAAAGCCAAACTATAAATCTCAGCATTGAGAAAAATAGCATCATTAGAATTAAAAAAGCTATACCAAGTTTAAAATTACACGCATTGAAATGCATGAAAAAGGTGCAAGTTTTAGGTAATTTCACTTAGCAACTTAAAAAATACGACGTCAATGTTGTAACTGCCCAGACAGCAAAACTTGCTATTTTTTTATTGATTCAACGTTCGAAGACGTTGAATCAATGTAAAATGACGGATTTTGCTGTCTGGGTGGGTCTGCGTTTCCAAGAAAAAACAGGAAGTGTGTTAATCTTTCATGCTTTCCAAATCTTTTAATTTGCTTCAAAACATGATGCTATGCGCCCGTGTTGGAAAAGCTTGAAACAATCTAAAGATTTGAAAAATCAATGTAAAAGCGACAAAATTTGCTGTATGGGAACGGATGTGTTGATGACACCATGAAATTGTAATGCTTGTGACAAATTTATAATTCCTACTTACTAAATACAAAGATTAAGGATACAATTTAAAGAACAAGGATTTTAAATCATGTTGCTCACATTATGTTTCTCACAAAAGTGTTGTACAACTTGAAATATTGAAATTCTCAAGTAGAGCTTACATACCCTAGCAATAAGAACAACTTCACTTAATACCTTCTTTAAGAAAATCACTCTCTATTGGTTCAACGTCTGAAGAATATAAGAACTCTACATATTGGACGATTGTAAAACTGGTTGAAGTCAATTTAACTATTTCGTTCTTGTGTACCGTGTGAATTCGAAAAGCTGCTACGCACAGACGCTTCGTCATGTATGAAGTGACAGACATGGACAGAGCTAATTAAAAACTAGTTAACTCAATTTCCCATGCTTTTTTTGTGCATGGGAGAAGTCGCATTTGCAACCCGATATGTAGGACACGAAATCTTGTGCATATTCTGTTATCTTTTCCTTTTTAAAACCATTTTTTTTTTATTGGGCCTTATAAAATCGTGGTGGCGTGTATGTCTTTATGATCACAACATAAACTAAGTTAATGAGTTGTTATTTGTTTTGTGTGTTTGTCCATGGATCTTCTCTCCATTATTACGCAATTATATGAAACAAAACACACAGAAAACTCATCAAAATACTTTCACTGTGTCCTTTAACTTCTTACCAATTGCAGCTAATGGAGTCTCTCAACATGGCCTTTCGTTGCTTCCGCAAGAAGTTTGTGTGGACTTAAAACATTAAAAAAGCTTAAATTGAATGGAAATTGCGACACATTGCCTTCTGAAAGTTGAAACTTTGTGTTCTAGATATAAATGATCTTACGGAAAACAATATTTCAAATGAAACCAAGTAAACGGAAGCTGACAAATGACGACACGCATAGGTTATCCAGGGAAATCGGTAAAAATAATCAAAGTGGTGGGAAAAAACACGATAAATTTCAAGAGTTTGAAAACATAGGAATTGAGCTCCAAAATAAGGTTTGTGGGTAATGGTTTTGTTGGAGATCTATGCTAAAACAACAACAACCAACACCTATATAGCTCACAATCACTTCACTCCAAAGCTAACAGTTTTTTAGAATGTTACTACCGTACCATATTTTTTGTCAGTAATATCTCTGCTTAGATCTCCTTTGTTGTCACACAATTGACGATTTTCTGCTTCTGTGCACGACCGCACAACAACGAAGCATCACCCAACCCAGACGTCAAAATCCCTCATTTTACCTTGATTTTTACGTCTGCAAACGTTGAATCAATGTAAAAATAACAGATTTTGATGTTTGAACACATGTTCTATAATCTATAGCCTCGTGTGAAGTCAATTGAAAACTGATGAGGGATTACATATCAAAACAGCCATACAGCCCACAGACCTAGGTTGAAAATAGGTTCTATAGTTTTGAGGCTTGACAATTCAAATCTTGTTCCAATCATCTGCTTTGTGGTTTCACACTGCGATTTATGTTCGATCGTTCTAGTATTGTAGACTGACAATTGGGAATATTTTAGACACAGTGGGGTGCAATATTATACGTCATCAAAAACGTATTGTTGTCGTCATAACTCATTATTTCTATCCAGTGGTTGGCTTCAATCAATCGATTGTGAAATAAATAAAAGGTCTCAAATGATTATTCTATTCTATTCTAATTTCTCAAAGCGCTTATTGCAATGACAATTATGAGCAAAATGTGCGCATTAATTAAACGATTAAATTGGATTTAATCAGTCAAGCCAAAGCTCACAAATTATCGACTTTCTCACTAGAGATGTTCATTTTGTGAAAACCCGTAAAATATTGTTTTCTCATTGTTAAGTTGAATGCGTAGTAGATTTACAATTATAATTAAATGAATACTGAAATGTTTAGGTGTCCATCAGAATTACATGTTGCAAGTACAAAAATCTTATACGTACAGTCGTACATGAGCCCACACATTGAATACTATAGAACGGTTTTAAAAGTATTTCTGGTGTTTTGTGACCGTTTCACGACAGGCCAATGTTATGTAGTGCTGTACAGTGTACACTATCCACAACAGATGTGCCTTGTTCGCAATGTTTACTCTCAGTAGTGCTAGCGTAATCGTGGAGAAGCATCCGAGCATCTTGATTTAAATGTTCAAAACTAAACACTATTTAGTCTCTTCGAAGAGATGATCAACGACGAAATAGCTCTATGGACTTCCAACATCTATACGAGCTCAAGTCACCATTCCAACTCAACTTAAATGAAGCATTTGCCTTTGGCACATGACCAATTTCGTCTTTCTTAAGGTCCTGTAAAACCGTAAACATGCATGGTAAACTAAGCGAAGAATAAGAGATCAGACAGCTATAGATATTTAACCATGTTGCCTGGGGAACATTTCTGGCAGAGCCGTTAAACGTAGCAGTGCAATCAAAATTACCCCGGGCTCTGTTTCAAAAGTCCCACCTGGGCCATCAATTCCATGCTATGTTTTTTAACATTGCGTGAAGATACCCCGTAATTGTAGAAGCGCAGAAACTGATTATATTCAATATTGTAACAACCAAAGCTTGAAAAACTTGTTTAAGGAAACTATTAGTATTATTGAAGTTACAGAAAATAAAATTTCACAATAGATTGAATTGTATACTACGAAGAATGAAACAACTGAAGATTCTTGTCTATTGTTTTTGCTTCAGATTTGGGATAATGTTATTGTTTCAGCTTTTAAGAAATGACATCAACGTAGGCTGAAAAACTGAACTCAAAATTGAAGTCGATCGAAACATATCAAATTCATCTTGTGGAAAAGTGACCAAAAACTCAAACTTGAAAAGTTATGAAGGGCAAACTACAAACCTGCAAATATTTGTGAGCCCAAATACCAATCTATCGAGATTACTGTCGTGTATTAGGCCTACAGAAAAAAAAATCCACAAACAACGGCGCATCAAAAGCAAGCATTGGTTCGGTTGTATCCTAAATGAAGGATCCTGGTTTAACTTTTCATCCTCAATACATCGAGGAACCAGAAGAGAGATTGAGAGTCATCAGCCTCCTATATTATTACTATAACTATTTGAAATAATTGTTTATATTCTAAACAACTTTAGCCTACATCCAAGTCTTCTAAATCAGACTAAGTTTAAGCAGTGGAAAGCTAATGGAATTGTTAAATGAAAAATCAATAACCTAGCTACAGCTACTAGTCTGTAGTTACTAAGAACTTCAGAATGCTTGTGTCAACATTTTACTTCGCGGCTGGCAATTTTTTATCACGGGACAATTTATCTCAGTTTTATGACTTTTGCTCTAACATAAACTAATCGTCTTATTTCATTGAATTTATGGCACATATATTTATCTATCACTGCATGATGCATGATATTTATTATATAGTGTTTTTGCAGAAGATATTATACTTTCAAATGGACTCCAGGTGAAAAGCGTCATCTACCTCTTGAAATTTTAAAAGTTTGTTGTTTCACAAGGAGGATTACCGAGACAGCAAGTCAGACGCTTTTTACACTGATTCAATGTCTACAGACGTTGAATCACAGTAAAAAATGACTGATTTGCTGTCTGGGATATTTGCCTGACCTGATAAATTCGTTGGTGATCAATGATCATGG
Source organism: Aplidium turbinatum (assembly GCF_918807975.1). Lineage (NCBI taxonomy): Eukaryota > Metazoa > Chordata > Ascidiacea > Aplousobranchia > Polyclinidae > Aplidium > Aplidium turbinatum. The sequence continues at coordinate 57,541,180 of NC_137472.1, forward strand.
TCTTCAAAACCTTTCTCTCATTTGACATCCGTAAAAAGTGATTGGTTTCACAGTTGTCCCTACGACGAGCATGTTCATTCAGCATGTCAAGCCTTGTCAAACTATGATTTGTTTCCCTTGCGTCAGGCCTAATAGTGTTATTTTTTTCAGATTTCCATGTTTTAGAACTTCATTGTAGCAAAAGTGCTTTTTGTATGGAAACACCATTTTGACAATTTTTTTCAGATTTCCATGTCTGGGAATGTGTCCTACAAATTACATCTCTCCTTTTTGAATGTTCTTTCCGCTTTTTTTTCTTCTGATTTTAGAACTTCGTTGTAGCAAAAGTGCTTTTTGTATGGAAACACCATTTTGATAATTTCTTTCAGATTTCCATGTCTGGGAATGTGTCCTACAAATTACATCTCTCCTTTTTGAATGTTCTTTCCGCTTTTTTTTTCTTCTAATTTTAGAACTTCGTTGTAGCAAAAGTGCTTTTTGCATGGAAACACCATTTTGATAATACTAGGGTTATTATCACGAGAGATAAGTTATCAAAAAGTTAAGTTGCAGTTTCACCATAGCAAGCATGATTATGAAGTTTTACACACCGCTGAATGCTTTTGTTGTGCCCATTTGCAGGGAAACTTATCTTTTTCCACAGTAATGATTTAGAAGGCATCGTATTTTTGTTTTGTATCCACAAGTCATTGATTCAACGTCTGTAGACATTGAATTAATGCAAAACAGGCAGATTTTACTAGCTGGGTTAATGAGTTCCTTGCTCAAATGCTTTCTTGCAAACTATTTTCTCGCCCCCATCGCTTCTAATTTGAAATCGCAACGTTGGAAAGTCATTTCATTTATTCAATAATCTCATACATTGTTCTTGAAGAGAAATTGCGAACAATTTTATTTTGTCTCCAAAATTAAGCATCTGTTTAAAAATTGAAATTTGTTCAGCAGCTATTGATGAAGTTTATCAGCAGGAGGAGCAAAAAGTGAAACAAAATTATATGACACAAGCTTGATACCACATTATTTACAGGTTTAATAGACGGCTAAGTTTGTGTTTTTTTTTCTAACATTTGATAAACGGTATTAAGCGATGAAACGACACAACAATAGCAAATTTCTTACAAGGTTTGGTCTGTGCCATATCACTAAACATTCTGGCCAGAGCTTTTCGTTAATAAGTGAAGAAGCGTTCCTCGTATATGGGAACGGTTGAGTAAATAACACTGTTGGTTTGGCATGTTTGTCTTTCGCTTTAGTGTAAATTGTTTGGTCAATGTATGTGTACATAATGGACCAAACAGCCTTAGTCTGTTGTCTTTACACTTCAATCTGCCATTTTTACATTGATTTAACGCCTGCAGATGTTGAATCAATGTAAAAATGTCGGACTTTGCTATTTGGGTTAGTTTTTGGCTAGTAGATGAACTTGTTATTTTACATTGGTTTAATGTTTGTGGAAGTTAAATCAATGTGAAAAGCTGATTTGTTTAGCGTGGCTGCTTAGCCTACTATTATTCTATTGCTTAGTTATGTGGCTTTCATGGCATTAATTGTTTGACACATGCAATGAATTAGATTTTTCTTTTAAAATTAACAACTGTATTTTTCGTATTGCTTGTCTGAGGTTGAAAAGTAAAAACATGCAGTAACAAACATGTTACTGGCTCTTTGTATATTTTGTTTATGAGTGCGCCTTCTCAAAAAGTATTATCCATAAAATTCGTCGTGTGAAAATGATACGTATCACAACAGACCAGAAAAAGGAATCGCCCCATTTCAATTTGACTTGAACATTGGAGATTGTAAATTCCTTTTTTGTCAAAGATTTAAGCTACAAGACAAACCCACATTTCCCACGCGTTCTTCCGCGTAAGCTCTCAATATTATAAACCAAAAATCCACTTGAGATCTATATAGAAGTTTCATTAAATATTGAAAGCAAAGAGGCTGAAAAGCTTCTTCGTTTTCTATTGACAACGCGTTTACTGATTGGTGTCTTTTTTAATACGATTGTTTTTCTTTGGCAACAAATATTCTCAAACAACTTGCCAATGAAAATTAATATTTAAAGGTTCTGTCAAGAAAACGCATTTAAAAACCAAAAAATAACAGTAAAAAAATCGTTTTTATGTTTCGTCTTTGTTGGAAAACTCTCTGCCACTTCTACCTGGAACATTACAAGGATTCCTCTGCCTCATGTTCGTCCCAGCCGGTATATGCTTACCCGGACCGCAGGGTAACTTTTAATAGCGTCAGATGCAGTAATATCTGACGGGAAGAATTTTTGCATGACACTCGAACGAACGCTGATTCGACACCACTCAAGAATACACGTCGCTGCGTCTTTGGCACATGATAAAATGTTTGCAGGTAGACACGAAGATTGTCTTCCGCCCTTTCCAGTCCACTTAATCTAAATCTTTAACTATTGGTCGTAAGCATGGTTAAGGCACGCCATAAAAATGACCAGTGCCAGAGCCGCCGCTTAATTGTCAGCAGGGAGAAAGGAACTTTTTTATGCCAAGATACACCCTATGCCATTTCAAGCTTGTACTGTAAGTTTCGTAGTTTCATATTTCAAAACATTTTATCTGAAAGTATTTCACAAAGTTGGCAACTATAGCTTAATTTATGAGTTAATTTAATGATCTTACAGCTTGTTAGTCCTCAGTGAAGGGCAACAAAATCTCCGCATTTTTCGATTTGTTTTACCAAAGATTGTACAGTGATGCAACGTAATTTATTTATCAACTAAAGCTTTTTCATTGATTTCAGCTGTGTGATGTAACACAATACAGGTTCATTTACAGTTGGGTAACAACAGTAGAGGCGTATGCACAGGTAGGGGTGAGGGTCAAATTCCTCTGGTTTGAATACAAGTTAACTTGTATTTGTTTCTATTTTAATTTATTTTATTTGATTCTATTTGAATAAGACCTTCTGATGATCCGTTAGGTGAAACAATTTGTAAAGGCTTCAGATAGTAATAACTACATTTGATTCAAGTTAACTTGTATGTATGCCAATGTCACAACACTTCCGTTTCAACACTGAACAGCAGAAACGTATAGCACTGCTACCCAGACAGCAAAATCTGTTATTTTTACATTGATACAACGTTTGCAAAGGTTGGTAGCATCAAAAATATGATATACCGTTGCTATGCAAGAACATTTCCTTTATGCACATTTCAGAATGTACGAAAATGAGTTGAACAAAAGCAGGAAAAAAGATTTATAAGTGTAATTTATAACAATGATTACGCGAAGATGCATGATTGTAACATCATGAAACGGTTAAAAAAAATTAAAAGCAAGGCTTTTGTTTAATTTAGAAAGAAAATATCTTTCCAATAAAGAACTTAATGAAGAAATCTCTACCATCGAGTTGCATTAAATATATGAACATTAAATATTAATGTTTGCAATTCAGCGAGAAAGCATTTTTAAAAAGTTCTATATTTTTGTAAGACTGTCATCAGACAAAGTCTGTAAAGCGTATTGGAAGTAATAAAAACATTATCTAAATTTCGATATTTCGTGTGACACCTGACATAGTTTACAACACACACCGAATGCTGCTGTACTGTACACACCAAAATACTAAGAATTTTGGTATGTACAGTACAGTAAACTAAGAATTCTTAACATAGGGATAAATTTAACCTCAGGGATAGATTTTTTTTAAGAAAAATTACTTGTAAAATTGACGGCAGCTAAGTTAACAGTTGCTGCTACATTTGCTGATATTTTGGAAAGCCGAAAAACCAAGAATATTTTTTTTGCGGAAAACTTGATAATCGTACTAAAAAGGAACAGCACAGGTCAAATGAGAAAAAATGATTGAAAGTCATTGCAGTAAACATTGACAAACTGCGGACAAGATTACTACCCGGTCAAAAAATCGATTATTTTGATATTGATTCTGCATCTTAAGACGTTGAATCTTTGTGAAAAAGAACTAATTTGTTGGCCAAGTAGTAGAATGGCTGAGTGGAAATATCGTAGGTTTGAGCTCGCTAAATTTAGGCTACGGGCTTTTCGAATTAAATACAAAACCGGATTTAGTTTTTTCTGCAACACGAAAATCCTTAACAAAGTAAGACCATCCGTCTGACCGAGATTTTACTGCTTTCCGTTGTGGTCAGCTTATTGGTATGTCGTTTGTAGCGATATTATATGCGGTTTGCGACATTGTATGCGATATTGTTTGTAGCGATATTGTATGTGTGTAGTCGTGTCTTCATTATTATCCCTACATTGGTCATTTCTCCACACCATACTTGCAATATACCACTCAGAAACTAAGCTTCATTTTCCAAGTTGGAATTAAATTTGTGTTAAGATCAATAAAAAGCAACTTGGTTAGTTTACCCCATAAGAGATTGGGTTGTTGCACTTTGGAAAAGCTGTGTTCCAAAGTAGACTACTGTTTTAGCCTAATAGGGTCCGTAGTATAGCAATGTTGCTTTGCACTCTTTTACACTGTTGAATAAACATTTTCTGCATGATACCGTGGTTACCATAGATATGTGATCAAGATTTAAATACTAATTATTCTTTTATAAATTTGCTGTATTTCTGTATCATAATCAGTAACATTCTTTCATTGTGTGCCAGCCAAACATATAGCAGTAAATAAGCATTGCTGTTGGTTGAGGTCACATCATCTGTTTTGCAGACTATGTGAGTAAGTCCAATGACATGAAAAGTAGTGTCTGGCTTTCAGTTTAAAAGCTATCCATTGGGTGATCTATTGACCGACAGTAATGCATATTTCGTGTCCTGCAGTCGTTAAGTCGTAGTTTTCATTTTCGCAGGACTTACGTTATTTTACGTTGGTTTACAAGAAGCCATGTTCAATCCTACAAACATTCTCTGGAAGAGGTTGTTGATTTAGCTACAAAACTTTAATCGTTTTACACCTTTTGAAAAGCTGACGAAATTTAAGAAAATGCAAAACATTCAGCTTGTCAAATTCTTCATTTCCAAATATAAATGAAATTTAAGTCTATGCCAGTTAGATGTTCAAGTGCCGTACATTGTATGGTTGATTAAACAATATTTTGAAGCCAAGCTGAAGCAGTCATATTCAACCAGAGATCACATAAAATGCATTATTTTTAAATTACTTGATGTCAGGTGAACGATCTCTTGTGCGTTGGGAATATAGCCTACTGATATTGTTCAAAACAAAAAGGGCGTAAAATCCAATTGGTTCATGACAGACCCTTAGGATTTGTAGCCAATAATGTTATTTCTGATGGGTGCACAACAACACATGGTTGCGATTGCTTTAACATACGGTACTTCATAAATACAATCTGGGCTCTGTTATTGATTGAAATTAATCTCATAAAGCAAGCTCTCTGTTAAAGCCATGCCAAAGTAAACTCAATATTTGAATAATGCTAATGGAAAAAAGCATTTGTCCAGTTTTTATAGATTTAAAAAAGCCAAATAGGAGTCGAATAATTGCAGCAACTGCATTATGGATCTACAGCGGCAATTTCAGTGGTTCAATGTTCAACGACAATGCAATAAAATGCAATGTACTCGCAGCCATCAACTAGACTAGTGGATGATTTTATTGCACCTTTGCTGCAAACAATGATCATAAACATTTGATTATTCTCTTCAGTACCAATAAGAGGCAATGCATCGGTTTGGTTTATGTCAAAGTGAACTGAATTGAATGAATTAAATAGTAACGGAAACAATATATTACGACGGAGGTTTGCAAGTTCATTAAACAAACGTAAAAAAGACAGGATTAAGAATTGGAATTTTAAGTAAAATGTTACTCAAAAATTCAAATGCTACGTACCTGAACATGTAAGGGATGCAATGAGAAACCAAAGATGGCAGAAATTGCGATACCTCCAAATAGACATTGCTTTGTATTACTGCTCTTTTTCGGTCTGTCACATAGCCTACTCTGTTACCAACATTATTATATAACTATAGCTTGGTCAAATAGATTCAAAACAGATACCTAGCTTCCTCCAAACAATATCTAGAGAAATTTATTGTGGTTTAGTTTTATCTGATTGATAACTTGGTAACGACGCTCATACATACGAAAAGAGACAGAAACATGTTCATTCGCTTTTTTCACACTGGACAAGCTACCACAAAGTTGATAAAAGTTACGCATTAATAGTACTGGTAGCATATAACAATGAGGAGTCATTGCATAGATTTGCTGACTTTGAATTGTTTTGGATGTTAACAAATTTTTTCATGACAATGTTTAACAGTAAATCTAACCTTTGGAAAGAGTTTTACTTTGACTTGTTAAAGTTGTTAGTCTGGCGTATGTTTGCTCTTGGTTCACATGTGAGGCATCTTAGTCTTACAAATATCATACAATCGAGGTTAATCTTCTAATCTGACTGAAAAGATTATGAGCTTCATTCTAACTTACCGGAAGTGCCACTTATACCTTGACCTGCTGTGTATTGAGTTTGTGGCGTATTATATAATCACTGATATCAAAATTGTTTGAAAGATATTAACCACTGCTGCGACCTATCCAAATCCATACACAAGAACCGATGCCAGCTCCATGATAGTTCTCAGATCAAACTCAGGAAGATACATAAATTCATATTGAACTTCATGAAGAACAAATAACTTTATAAATAATTCGCTTTTAGAATAGCATTAGGCATACTAAGAGCTAAATTCTCAACTTTTGATTTAAACGTTGACAATTTGTGCAACAAAAAGTTATTTAACTCCTGCGTTTAACCATCTGCGTTCTACAACAAGTTGTTTCTACTTTCATTCTTGTTTCAAAATTAGCACATTGCTTCTTTCAAATCATCTTTTCACTGCTTGTCCGCTAAATTACTGATTAACTTTGCTTCGGCAAACTATTGGATCACGCAATGCCTTTCTCAAGCCAACCTGACACCTTTCAACGTCCGCAGCGCGCGCGACAACAAACATATCGCTTGTGCGAGAGAGAGCAAAATGAAAAAAGAAATTTTGGATTAGATCATTAGAGGAACACACGAGAGATCTTCATTTCGTTCCAAAAACCTATTTTTTGAAGCAAACTTTACCTAATAGTTGGTTTGATTGGTTTTGAATCTTTATCCTCGGACTGACAAAAGCCTTTATTCCTGATAGTTTCGCCTACTTGTAGAGGCTCTTGACGCAGGGCCGGTGTAACGGTCCAGGAGTGACCGCAGTCCAAGAGTTACCAGGGTTTTCAAATATAAATAATTATTTTTTTTATGAAAATAATTGGACTTTCTACTGCTCAAACAGTTACATTGACAATTTTAGGCATTAATTGATCTTAAACGAAAAGGTATGCATTAGTTTCAGAGTAACTACTCAATTAAACTTAGTTGTAAAATTTTTGTTTTTGCATTGATTTCAGAAGCGCCGAGCAGCTATGGTTATTTGTGGTCTGACGTCATTTCTAGTGTGCTGCGCTGCAGCAGCATGGTAACTTTTGGACCGCAGTAACTCCTGGACTGCTACACCGGTTACCGAGATTGAAAGAGTGAAGTTTCCGATTGTTGAAGTGTTGTTGCCGGGAAATTATTCCATCCATTAGATGCCGATGAATGGAGAACAGTCCTGAAAATGCGTTGCTCAAGCACACACCCCGAGAGTCGAACCAGCGCCGCTTGATCTTGAAGCTTCTTTGTTCACGAAGTCACGCGCTTACCAACTGAGTTGGTGAATAATGATGGTGATTTTCTCCACCGCCTTCTCTGGTTGACTTTAATTTCATCAAGTCTATAATACTAATATTTATTGTGTCTTAACATAGCAAATATGATAATTTTCGGACGCCACAGTTCTTTCTTGCATTCACACCACACAAATGTGTTTTTTTCTTATGGTAAACTTACATTTTAAAATGCAAAATCAAACAAAAATGATATAAAATATGCTTTTGTGTAATAGTTGTCTTATATTCGATATGTTTTAAGCTGGTAAACATTTCAGACTGAAATCGCTTATCGCTAACTCCCTTGAATTTCTACTCTATCTAATAGTTTAGCTGTTGATAAAGTGAGGCTACTACAAGCCAGCACTTGTAATCTGAGCATGAGCAAGCTACAATGACCAAGCAAGCCCGACGTGAGCGAGGTGGCGTTGCGTGAGCACGTAAATCTCATTCGCTGACTTGGCAGTAGTTGAAATGTAGGCTACTTGCTGAGTTGTCGCATGCCGAATGGTCCGACGACCTGATAAAATGTGAACGGGGTATGCATTGGCATGACAATCAGTTTCAGACAGGTCAACCAAGACTGGAAAAACTTTGGAGTTGGATAATTAAAATTGGAGGATTGGTGAATAGTTGGAGGCTTGAGGTGACTTCTGACTCCCCCACAGAGGTTTAGGCTGCCCACGGGAGCATTTAAAAATATCTTCAAGTCTCAGATTTTCTCCAGATCATTGCTAAATCTTCATGCTGAAATAGACTTGACGCGAGAATTGTTTTTATTTCTATCGTAATCGCGTTGTCCATCTTGGTTACGATTTTCTGATACTATGTCCAGTGATGACGTCAGCACTTCCGAAGATAGTTATTTGTCGAATAGCAACTTTGTTAGAAGTACAAGATCAGACAGAAAAATTCGTCATTTTGCATTGATTTAACGTCCTCAAACGTTAAATCAATGTAAATATGACTGATTTTGTCTGGGCATGATTAGTAAGAACACGTTTGAAGAAAGCAAAGTTATATTTAAGGAAACAATCGCATGATTAAAGTTATCTTAAAACTTCAAACCACTTGCTATTTAAAGTGGTTAATTTCAACTAAAGTAAACTAATTGATTTGCAACATAACAATTACATAGCGATTAGTCAAAGTCTAGGGACCTTGAACGTTGTATTGTAACTTTTACAGTAGAAAGGATTAATCCACAAACTGTCATTGATTGAAACATTTTAAAGGTATGATTATAACAATTAAGATAATAAGTTTTTTTTTTTGCATACAGTCTGTTTACTGTAGTTTGTGTTTACTAGTTGTGACTTGTTTTCAATTAACAAGTTTATTTTAAGTTCAATAGTATAAGCTTTTAAACGAAAATTACATATGGAAACCACGAAATTCTTTTTGTGCATTTGTTAGTAACTAAACCTTGTTTCATCATAATGAGTTAAACATTAACCTTCAACTTTTGACAACTGACATTTGTTAAAACCCACAATTACCAGGAAGTTACATCACCATATTATTTTACCATACAAGTTGGCCAGGAACCGGCTCTGAAAACTTTTTCATTTTTAGGAAGCGGTTCGCTCAAACTTTTGCGAACCAACTGAATCCACCACTGCTCTCAAGAGCACCTGTCGAAAAAAGACGGCGTTGGGTTTACCTACAATTCAATTCAATTCAATTCAATTCAATTTATTTTTCTTTGTCAGAATGCAAAAGAAATGATATTGAGCAAAAGAAATACAGTAACAAAACTAACAAAAGGAAAAGGTGGCAAAACCTTAATGGTTTAAGACGTGCGTGAAAGGATCTAATATTGCGGTATATGCATCAATAAATATAGTCAAGCACGGCCACCAAACCTGATACTTTAAACTAAGTTGATGAATTAGTTAAGAATCAGTCGCCTCCTCGTTCCTGGAACAACTGGAGCGCCAATTCTTAAAGCAACGAGAACACGACTGAACCTAACATCACAAAAACAAACTAATATACACAGTTACACACACATATTGAAATTACATAACGGACTATCAAAACAAGGACTATTTACAGATTTCATACAGAAATAAAGTGTTCGCAGCAACGATATTAAGTAGCCTATATATTGTAGAACAAATACATAATATGGCAGCTCATTATCAAGATAAAATAGTTAAAAAAGCTTTGTTTTTTAAATTAATTTCCTGCGCATGTAAGAGCATAACAAGCATGATGATATAGCAGCGTGTTTTTGGTATTTCTAATAAGAGTTGAATCATCTTTGATAGCGTCAGTGAGGGATGGAGTGTTTTTGGTATCGCTAATGAGAGGTGGAGACTCTTTGGTAGCGCCGATGAAGGATGTAGTGTCTGAGTTGTTTCATGCATCTTTTCCAAACCAACCTAAATAATAATCTTACGAAAAGTCAAGCGATCCTCTGAACGAACATAATAGCTTATAATAATCAGGGGAGTAGTTAGATGCAAGCTGGTAGTAACTTAGTGATATATTCTTATCTGGCAAATATTAAATTATGCAATACGATATAGTAGCTTATTCATGGAAGAGTAAAGATAGTAATCATCATCCTTATCCGGTCGGGTGTAATATATAAGATATACGTATAGTAAGATATGTTAATGTATAATATAGTAATATATGATATGTAGGATAAATTTACAAAAGTGGCATTTGGAAAGGCATGCTATACCAGGATATGGTGCAACAATCAATAATACAGTCAGATAATTAAAGAGTTACAGCATAGGTTGTTAGAGGTTAATTTTCAAAACGCAAGTGCTTTTTCAGGTTATTGCAAAATATTGAAAAGGTTTCAATTTCAGTGATGGTTTTCGGGAGATGGTTCCACACTTTAACTCCACTAAACTGAATGGATTGTTGAGTCAAGCTTTTGGAGAAGTAGGGGAGGAAAAAGTGATTGTTGCTTCTGGTTGATATTGAGTGCAAATTGTTATTAAGTTGAAATAGAGAATTAAAGCATTGGGGTAAGTGATTGTGTTTGAGTTTGAACATAAATTTTGCAGTTTCTATTGTGTATAGTTCGTCAATTGTGAAGAAATTATGGGATTCAGAGTGATTTGATTCATGTTTTGCAATCATTTTTATAAATTTGTCGCAAATCTTTTGAAGCTTTTTTAAAACAGTTACATGACCATGCTTCCATACACTTATGCAATACCGGAGATTGCAAGAAGAACTTAGACCTGGAGTTGTTATCATTGCGAAGAGGAAGCATGGTGAAGCATATCACAACTTTTCGTTGTTTTTCATGTGAATTGAGCTAGGGTTACTCAACTCATCTTAACAAAGGTCCAGTTTGACAAGTTGAATATTTTTAGCGGTCCGATGAATAAGTTATTTCACACGCAACCACGAAAGTTAAACTATCTCTACCAAAACCACATTTTTAAGTAAAATAGCCTATAGCTCGACTTGGATTTCTAAGAAAGTGTTGGGGAGTCTGGGGGAGCGAAGCCCACGAGCAACTAGGATAATCAAAGTAAAAATTGCTTCCTTCCAGTAGAAATATGTTTAAAGAAGCCCTGAAACGTGGCAATGAGGTCATTCTTCCAAACGCTTAAGGTCCACCATCAACACCCAGAAGGTCCGGATTTGGACCGCGGTCCACCAATTGAGTAGCCCTGAACTAGATCGTTCATAAACCAATCAAGCATACACTGTGGTAAGATTCAATCTAGTTAGCAATCGGTTTGCATTGACTGAAATTAGCCACAGTTGACAACTTTACGTACGGTGACGAAAATTTGGATAGGAACGGGTTCTGCAAACTTTTTTATTTATAAGAAGCGGATCGTATAAATCTCATCACTGAGCCAACACCTGTGAGTTTGCATTATCCCAGCCAGCATATCAGTCCTTTTCCTTTTTGACATTGATTTAACGTCTTCAGAGACGTCTGAAACCTTTAACACTTTAGGTATCTTTGGTTTCAATCAACTGTTTGATAATAATGCGACATCATGAAATGAATAAACAATGTTACAATAAACAGAGTTGATAAACGGAGTTATGAGTTACTCTATGGAATTGCGTCAAAATGTTGTGTAATTCATTGATTGCAAAACAAATTACTATCGTAAAAATTGGTACTCAGCGCAATTTTAAGATATCACACAGTTCATTTAAAATTTTTGTTCCTGCGTGATCAAGTTCAAACTTTGTAGGTGTTGTCAAACAGAGTTCACTGCGAGTTAAACACACTTTTCATTGATTAAAATGGTGAGTGTTTGTTAAAATGAAGACTATCTTTATATTCATCATGATTTCAATTTTTTGCGTAAGTATAGGCCTACATCAATATAAGAGTAGACTTGAGAATATATACGGTTGAAACACAACCTGCTAAAGTTCTCATAAACACACTTCAATGCCTTTAAATTATTAAAATGTGTAAAAGCACTGCGGCAACTCTTCTGGTTCAGTGAGTCTTATCTCTTGACATGTCGCCGAAATTTCATAAAAATCTTATAAATTATACAACAGGTTGAGCTTACCACCTTTGAATATTCTAAAAACTCTAACACTAACAAACATGCTTCGAACAACTTCTCTTCATTATAAATTAAATTTCTTTAAGGGTCTTGTGAATATTAAATTAAACGCAAGTCACATCAAAACTCGACTTGATACGTGGATTAGTTCATTCAAAAGTCAGCATTTTTTTTTTTCGAGAAACCCTTGTCTTATAATTGCACCTACTACCTACTTCACTAATCAGCAAAAGTGAAGTATGACTTTTCTATTGAAAAGAAACCAAAGCATGGGGTGCGGTGATACTACAATCTAAAATTTACACAAACCAGTTATGAACCTGTTCTGAACTTAGTGACTAAATCTTCTTTTTGAAATAGAACACACGTTTCGTCGTTTGATGCTTTACGATGGAATTTATGTGAAGCAATCACATACTATCACTTGGAGCCAGTAGGAATACCAGCCCCGGGTTCGATACTGAGTGCTGTCACAGGAAGTCTCACTAAACTCATAAAAGGTTACTAACGCATTGGGCATGGAGTGGCGTAGCGGTTGGTGGAGTGGCACCTCAAACCACTGGCCCCGGGTTCGATACTGGCCTGTCAAGGGAAGTCTCACTTAACTCTTAAGAGGCTAAAATCGCATTGGGCATGGAGTGGCGTAGCGGTTAGGTAGCCACTTTAACAAGTCGAAATTCTGCCACTAAACTTGACTAGAATGAAACCGCCAACCAATCATAAGCTCCGGTTTAAGTGACGTAAAACATGGCGAAAAGAAGATGATAGAAAGCAAATTAAGTGATGGATTTATTGTCAGCTTGTTGGCTTAGGGGTTAGGGTTAGGGCTAGAAAGTAGTCATTTCATTGACGCGGGTTCGATTCCCACCACTGTTATTGCTCTTTTTCTTCTGTAATTACCAAATAAAGTTCAAAACAAGCATTAACTCTTTGGATGAGTGCTAGAAGGGTCACAATTGGACGGTAGCCTCTTATAACATGTTCTGATTGGTTGGCGGTTGCATTGTAGTCATTCGCAGTTGCAGAATTTCGACTTGTTAAAGTGGCTACCTAGCGGTTGGTGGAGTAGCACCTCTAACTACTAGCCCCGGGTTCGATACTGGCCTGTCACAGGAAGTCTCACTTAACTCTTAAAAAGCTAAAATCGCATTGGGCATGGTGTGGCGTAGCGGTTGGTGGAGTAGCATCTCAAACCACTGGCCACGGGTTCGATACTGAGTGCTGTCACAGGAAGTCTCACTTAACTCATAAAAGGTTACTAACGCATTGGGCAATGGGCATGGAGTGGCGTAGCGGTTGGTGGAGTGGCATTTCAAACCTCTGGCCCCGGGTTCGATACTATGCTTTCACAGAAAGTCTCACTTTTAACTCATAATAGGCTACGATCTCATTGGGCATGGAGTGGCGTAGCGGTTAGTGGAGTGGCACCTCACACCACTGGCCGATACTTGGTGCTGTCACGAGAAGTCTCACTTAACTCATAAAAGGGCACAATCGCATTGGGCATGGAGTGGTGGCGTAACAATTAATAGAGTGGCACCTCACACCACTGGCCTCGGGTTCGATACTGGCCTGTCACAGGAAGTCTCTCTCTGAAAAGGCTAAAATCTCATTGGGCATGTAGCGGATAGTGGAGTGGCACCTCACACCACTGGCCAGGGTTCGATACTTGGTGCTGTCACGAGAAGTCTCACTTAACTCATAAAAGGGCACAATCGCATTGGGCATGGAGTGGTGGCGTAACAGTTAATAGAGTGGCACCTCACACCACTGGCCTCGGGTTCGATACTGGCCTGTCACAGGAAGTCTCTCTTAAAAGGCTAAAATCTCTTTGGGCATGTAGCGGATAGTGGAGTGGCACCTCACACCACTGGAACCACTGGTCCCGGGTTCGATACTATGCTGTCACAGGGAGTCTCACTTAACTCTTAATAGGCTACGATCTTTTTGGGCATGGAATAGGCTTAATTATGCTTTCACAGAAAGCCTCTCTTGACTTATAATAGGCTACAATCGCATTGGGCATGGAGTGTCGTAGCGGTTAGTGGAGTAGCACCTCACACCACTGTCCTCGGGTTCGATACTGAGTGCCGTCACAGGAAGTCTTACTTAACTCATATAAGGGTACAATCTCATTGGGCATGGAGTGCTCTCTTTTGCTGTCACAGGAAGTCTCATTTCTCTGAAAGTAAAATGCATAAAATATCAAATCATGAATGTGCGAAAGAATGAAAAACGTTTCAATTTTGCTACATTAATTAAAGAATTGATGGAAAAGTTTAACCTCTTTGATTATGTGACTGAATGATGGCTTCCGAGACCTAGCGGATTTCTTGCGATGAAGCGCAGCCGGCTAGATGCCAACACGATTGGAGAGATTGTCCAGTGGTGTGAGATGCAGGCATCCGATCACTGTGCGCAGTTAATAGCAATTCCGATATTATAGCAGTGAACACCAGACAGGTGCACAGTACTCTGCTGAAGAGGGTAGGCACTTTAACATGCAGATATCCAATCCAGCACGAGCCAATCAGAAGCTACGCTGTTCATGACGTCATCAAGGTTGCGTTTAGAAGGAACAAAGGAAAAACGCAAATTCTAGTTAAATTAAGTCATCGCTTTGCCATCGTTTGGCTTGGCGCAGAGGGTTAGGGCGGTGGTAGGCTAGTCATTTCATTGACGTGGGTTTGATTCCCACCACTGCTATAACTCTTTTTTCTTCTGTAATTAGCGAGCAAAGTTCAAAGTAATACTCAAGTCTCTGGCTGAATAATGGAATGGTCACAATTGGACACACAACGTAACATCTGATTGGTTCGTGCTGGATTGGATATCTGCATGTTAAAGTGCCTACCGCTGAAGAGTATGCAAGAGGTTGGGCTGCTATGCGCAAAGTGTCAGCCCTCGGTTCCCAGCTGGAGCCTACCAAGCGCTTGAGTAGCGCAGCGCGCGATGACAGTTTCCTGCGCAATGACACCAGATGGTGGCGGTACGTGAGCAATTGTCTAATGCAGAGTGCCCAAAGTTTTTCAGTCTCGGGTCGCATTTTGGTATTCGAATCTTGGCGGACCGCGATACATCTTTCATTCCTTTGTGTCCTTGAATCTCGCCTTAGCTTCAAGACTGTATATTGTAAGGAAAGCAGTCACGAAACGTTTTTAGTTATACAATGAACCACGCTTAATCCGATCGTTTTTCTCTGGTTATCTCCCGAACCTGAATTGCTTTTTCTGTGCAGTTTTCCTCTCTTAATCAGACCACCTATTGATCAAACCACTAGCCTACCTATTGATCAAACGGACCACCCTCCCAACTAAAATAAACTACGTGGTCAACGTTTTTTCCACATGTGTTTGGCGAGATTACACATCAAGAGTTGATGTTGAGCATTCTGCTATGTTCTCGCAAAACTATAAATTGGCAAAACAGCCAGTTACGTTTTGTATTTCCAACCCATTTGCATTTAAGAACAAATTAAGAATGAAGAACACAACACTTGCTAATAAATCATACAAACGGTACAAGCCATTGTTAAAGCTTAAGTTACAAGAACGTCGTAGTGCAGTTAGATTGCTGTATGAGCCACAAACTAGAGTCCTCTTTATGGAAGCTATGTCTTCATTTTAAAGTAGGACAAGTAATGATTTTCAGCTGGAGACGTTTCAACGAAACCTGCCAGACGTTTTAATAGTGCAGCGCGGAATGTGTCTCTTGCGCAGTGACAAGACACCTGTCTAAGGTTACTCCCAAAGTAGCTTGACTACGGACGAAAGGACATTGATTCATAGTATTTAAGCAAACATATTAGCAGTATTGCATTGGTTTTCTAGCAGTAGCACGAACACCTGGCTACTAGTTACAGCTGCGTCTCGTTTCCACCACAGAAACAACTCACAATAAAAAGAAATATTGTAACAACATTGAAGTGTACAGAGGATGCCAAGTCGGTAGTGAATAAGCACAGATATCGCCAATATTGTTTCATTCAAACTCTTTTCTTAATTTTATGAAGAACGTTGACAAAGCTAGGTCAGTGTTGACTAAAAAGAAGTCCGCTTATTATGTTGGGCAAAGCTGTCCATGATAAGCAGTTGAAAGTTATTATGTGAAATCCAATCCCTTGTGGGGACATCAACACCAAAATAAAAACAAAAAGTCATTCTTTCAAGTGTCATTTCATCTAAGATGAATCTTCGTTTGAAGTTTCTTCATCGGAATCTTCCAAATAGACTTGCGGAGGTCGATTGGTATTAACAGGAATATCGGAAAAGTCGTCATCGCTTTCTTCTGAGTCGTCACAAGGGTCCTCAGTTGAATCGTAAGAATTCGCTTGTTTTATCTGATGGGTAGTTGACGTGTCGTTATCGTATTTGTTGCATCGTGTCTTAAACTAATTTGGCCTGAAAAAATACATCGCTTAAGTCCAACTCACAACTATAATGTATACCCATCAATCGACTACAAGTAAATTGTGCAATTAATCGATTACGAGTAAGGTGGTCGAATAGAAAAAGTCCTCATCACACAAGGCCTTCAACACTTACAAAGTAAGGGTAGAGGGTGGCCACTGGTCAAGTTCCTTTATTTCAAACGCTGTTTAGCTGCCACGCCCATTCTAACGTTCTGTTCTTTCAACAACCAGCTTAAGTGGGAATCGAACCAGTATAGGATCGTGTCATCGCAAATCAACGCTGAGTCATCCCACTGTTGTGTGGTGAATGCACATTTCTTTATCTAAAGCTAGCAAAACTTAGATCAATGTTATTAGCATACAATATAACTTACCATTGATTGCATTGCTTCATTTCCTTGATGTGCTGAGGATAGAGAATCCGAACTATCTCCACCTTTACTTTGTCGCCTTCAGCAATTGGCTCAATCACTACGAAGTCCCCTAAAAACAATGCCAAAACATTTAATTTTTATAGAATTTGTAGAGTAGAATATTTCCAATAATCTCACAAGACGTGTAGATTGATTGCTTTTACGAGCTTTCGGAACACATTTCCCTAGTCCTGTGCAAATAACGAGTGGCAGTCAATTCATTTGCCTCGGCATTTGCACATGACTAGGGAACTGTATTTCGAAAGTAGTCAACTTAATAGTTAGCGTTAAACAATGAAAACTATCAATACTACAGAAAGTGCTCAATGCCAAGAAAAAAACAAAGCAGAGCGAATTAAATCAAATATAGTTATTACTATCTAAACCAGGAGTCGGCAACCTTTCTTCAGTCGCGGGCCAAAACAAAACTGCGCAGATGTCAACGGGCCGTACAAGTTTTCCATTTGCACTTCCGTTTTCTTTACTTTTCATAATATTGTTAAAATTGGCGTTCTTATCAGAGTATCTCCATATTTAGCTACTATAGGCTTATATAGATTAATATAAAGAAAATTAGTAACAATTGGTAACGAAAAACACCAAGTACTTTATTTATTGACAGCACAACATTAATGTGATATTTGATGTTGTTTCCTGCTAGAAAGTTTCTGAAGGTCAGGTGATAGGTTGGATGAGGCAAGAATCATAACATCTTGCAAGTGGTCATCAGTAAGTTGTGTTCTCAACTTGCCGTTAAATATACGGTTAATTGACTATTACTAACGCAACTCATGTAGCCTGCAACTAGCATGCAGTAAATAGGCTAATATAACCGGACTTCAAGGTGAAACTGCCAAGTGCCAAGTACCTTGATGCTACCTTCTGCAAGCTTAGGCTAAGCTAAATTTTGCCCCAAACCTAGTTTACTATAACAAAGCGACCCGTGATCGATATGTCGCGGGTACAAAGGCGCTTTGTGATAATTTCCTATGCTTGGTGGATTCTAACAAGCAGCAAATTCTTCAAAGACAAGAATAACTTGTTGAAAAAAACGGAAAAATGGAACTGGGAGTAAATTATAACTCTAAAAAATAAAGTAATTTAAAAGTCTGGACCGGCTGTCACTAAAAAGGCCAATTCCTGCTTCCTAAGCTACACATATTTCTAAATTATCAACCTTCAAACAAACCAATTCTTAAAACTTCAAATCTATCAAACTATCTATCAGGCCTGCAACGTCGCTCTCTCTAAAATGCAGTTCGCAGAGAAAGAATATCAAGGAAATTCAAAATGGCGACAATGCCCTAACTAAGCATTGTTGCGGCATAAGTACACAGGCTACGTGATTACAAGTGAGCGTTACGGATAAATATGGAAAAGTAAAAATTGCGAAAGTTTTACATAACATTTAGTAATCTTAATTCTGTTATGTAAAACCAAATGGCAGCATAAAATAATGGGATGTTCGTTTTGGCCCGCCAACTACAATTTGCAAAAATGCTGCGGGCCGGATAATTTTGCTTGGCGGGCCGGATCCGGCCCGCGGGCCGTAGGTTGCCGACCCCTGATCTAAACCCTTGACAGCCTGTTGGCGTTATGTGCAAAGTAAATGACGTTCTTTGATTGATATAGTCCTGTTACTCAACGTAACAAACAGTTTACCAGCCTCAGTTTTTTTTTTTTTATCATAGATCGATTTCGCTCACACAAAGCATGATTATGTCAAGAGCAACAATAATAATAAATTCTTCAAAGGTTTCAAGCTTAGGTATTGTGGCGTAACAATTGCATGTTGCGCCACCATGAAAACAATTAAACAAATTATATAATCGACTACTACGTAATTAGCTAATTACCAGTGAAGATTCGTAACATGTGAATTTAAATAGAATAAAAACAAAAGAGTCTGTAACTTTTATCAATATTCAAGTAAAAAGATAACCAATAAGTTTCTTCACTGTAGATTCGACATTAAAGAGATTGAGTACGGTATGCAATGCCAACATTAATAGATGCTTAAAACAATTACGCATGCAAATAACAATAAAACAATAGCCAATCAATAAAAATCCAAAATTAATGGTTCTTTGATTGATTGATTGTGGAAACCTTTATCGATCTGAGAAAATATGTTTGGCCGCTTAGGCCTAATTGTAGCAATTTTGCACAAATAATAAGCTCTTGAAATTGAATCACTGACGCAAGCCTGGTCATCAAGGTTGTCAAAGAGAAGTCTTTACTCGCTGTCTGTCAAGTATTTCATCTACTAAGTGCTGCTTTACAACGCAGGCCAGCTGTGTTTGAAATGCGTAGTTCAATTGCACAACCCCTTAAGTTAACTAATATGGTGATCAGTTCCTTAACAGACTATCTGATAAATGAACTTTTCCTTATTCTAATTTAAACGCAGGTCGCAGCTGGTAAAATTGGTTTCATTGCCAACTCATTGCAAGCAAATTAATTTAGAAAGAACCAGTTTTTCTAGCTGGAGTTCAGAGTTTCTTTTGCCATTTGTAAAGTCCAGAAAATGTAAAACGAAACGATTCTAGTGTTTGCAATTTGTATACAATACATACCTCGCTTAATCCATATGCTTTTTCGAAATTTTGTTGGAAGACTTGCAAGTAACTTTTCACCATGTGCTGTTTTGATCTGGTGCAAATTAGATCCAGATGTTCCAAGTAACTGTGAGATAGCACAAATGATGTAAGTAAAATGTTAGAATTTGACATGAGCAAGAAAAATCATTAGTGTGTGGAAAATATAATTTCTTAAATACTGTATGGTTAGATTATTGTTTATACATTAGACTTGGAAATTACCTCTACCATTACGACCCTAATCTTATTTGTGACAAATGTGTAGTAAAATTATAACCATATCTTCCCATCTCCCGATGCTTGGATTTAAGTATGGGACTCACGTTTACTTTTATCATTTAAATTAGAATGAATATATAGATAGTCTACTGATAACAATTAAAAGAACAAATAAACAAAAATATACAATCCAAATGAAATTAATATGATACTAGACATCAATGGCTATCTGAAGACAGAGAGGCTTTTCAAAAAAATATCATGACACCATTCTTATGATTTTCTTCACGTATTCCCTTCATCAACCCATATAATGCTAACTTGAATTTATCACTATAGTTTTGAATGCCAGCATTTGTCCCATTATTTAGCAGAAATCATTCGGAATTAATTTTGCTGTAACTTACTAACTACTATAGCCACTTTATCTTATTCAAACAAAATCACTTCTAATCTTAATGAACTTAAATATAAGAAAACATGATAGGTTTAAAAGCCCCCTCTCAAAGGTGTCTATTGGAGAGGGCTTGAATTGCCGAAAGATATTATATGCGATTGATTTGAACACTCCTTCAAGTATGTCATTGACTATTGTTGACAGCAAGTTAGTTTTTTTTTTATCAATCTTTTAGCAGGTGCAGAATTTGAGTAGGCTACATTTCAAAACAAACACTTTTCTAAGCGTAGCTTACAAGTGCCAAGTTGAAACTTGTTTACAGTTTGAAAACTTCTAAGCATTTTCTAATTTCCTGAGGCCTAACAGGAGCAAACTATATCAGCTGTGCAGGGGCGGCGCCAGCCAAAAATGAGTGGGGTGAACAAAAATATTTCGAGGTAATATACTATCGTAAAGTATGGTCACTAAGGTTACCGATTGCGATGTGACTCACTGCAGCTCGGTTGTGAAATTTATTGAAAAATAAACAAAGGAAATTGAAAGAGGACAAAAGCTCGTTTTCCATTGAGCGCACTCTAAATTATGAACAAAAGAATAGAGTGAAGCCAAACGCTCCCATACATTTCCTCTGCGGTCCATAGAATTGCCGACTACGATCTTGATGTTAGCAAGCTTGTCGTTTATTTATGTCATGGAGTTGCTGTAATGATAGGCGGCCTCATAAAAATGTATTGGGTGGCCCCTTAAACAGAATTTAAAAAACCTGGCTATTACCCAATAATACCCCTTGCCATAAGTTAAGAATCACTGCACTAAAGTGTTATTTTGCGCTCGCAGGTCAGTTTAAAAGCTTTCACCAATTTTTAAGGACCAGTGTTATCGGCAATGTCTCGCTCATTGCTGATCTGCACCAGATGTTCAAGTCTTTGTGATGACATGGCAGGTCGCAGATAATAGTTTATTGTTTTAACTTTGCTGTGGATACGTTCACAAGATGCCACAGTCATGGGCAAAGTAGCAACAGTAGCAATAATTTGAAACAAATCGCTGTAGGCTACAAATGATTTAAGATCGTTTTGTCCATACAATTTCAAAAGTGAAGGCAAACACAACCACACGGTCCACTTTGGTGGTTTTCAATTTCTAGTTTCCACTTGTGACAATTAGCTGACCTCAAAAAAGAAGATCCTATTGCTGCCCAACCTGATATTTCATGGAAATTATAGAATTTGACTAAATATTCAACTTTAGGCAAATTTGATGGAGAAAGGTGGGTGAAATAAAATGCAGCTGGATTTGACATTAATTCACATGCTTGATCCGAGTTACGCTTTGTTCATTTAGCATTCTGTCAAATGATAAAGAAAAATCTCTTCCTAACTTTTCTGTAATGGATTCAGATTCACTCCACGGAAGACTGTTGCAACCTATCAATAATATCTGACCATCTCGGAAATGGCTTGGTGGGTAGCGGCACCGCTTTACCGGGGTGGTGGTTTCACTGGTAATTTGATTTCTATTCGCAAACAGCGATGAGTTGAAAACCAATTTGTTAAAATCTTCCTCTGAACGCAATGAGTCAAATGCTCTTGTCAAGTCGTTGATAGCAGCGACTCCAGTGGTGAGATCCATTTCTTCACTTTTTAAATAATCTGAAGCCTGTTTACTTAACGAAAAGCATTTATGAGGAATAGAAGACTAGCAGTAACAAATTCAGTTTGCTTGATGCGGAACAAACCACTAGATACACCATTACCTTCGTTTGACATTTGTTGGAACATTGACAGCAGTGCTGGATATGGGCTACATTAATGACAACATCTAGATCATCTGAACGTGCAGACCATCTAGTAGCCGATCAGATAACGAGTGCAATGCAATTTTTCCAGACGTGATTCCCTCCTTTTTCAAATGGGAGAACAGTCCATAAAGTGGTAGATGTTACCAATTGTTTCAAAAATTGTTTTGACTGTCGCCACGTTTTCAACGCTGTGCTCAAGCACAAGATTTAATCGGTGTGCAAAACAATGAAAATGTACCGACAGTTTGGCACCCGCAGCAACTAGGTATTGCTGTGCACCTTCATCCTTGCCTGACATGTTGATGGCCCCATCAAAACCTTTGCCTATTAGGTCTTACAAAGCTTGTGTCTCAGCTGTGATAAAAACCATCACCTCAAAATGTTAAAATTGGACTACAATCAATCAACACAACAGAGCGATAACAATGAAGATTCTTTATTTCTTCGTATGTCAATGCTGCAAATGTAATTCATACGTAAGAAGTTGAAATTAATTTATGACGCAGTCACTAGGCCCCCCTAACCCCCTGCATACACCCCCAAGTTTTCTCATCGGATCTCGACGAATTACAAAATTGACCCTAAAGAGGAGTGGGGTGGACATGTCCACCCCAGTCCACCCCGTGGCGCCGCTACTGCAGCTGTGTATTCACGCTTGTTTGCATGTCCCAAATGTATCACAGTCTTTCATGCATTTTACTGACTCTATTATACCATTAGAAGAACATATTACACAATTTAGTTATACAATTTATTTTTATACAATTTTTATACACATAAATCAAATTATTCACCTGGACAATCGTTTGGTTAGATCAGGGGTCACCAAACTTTTTTCTCTGACGGCCGGATTGCTGCGAGATTAACAGCTGCGGGCCGGATGCAAATTGCGAAAAGATATACAACTATTTAGAATCTCCATTGACTTGAATTGAGCACAATAAATAACATTTGAAGTCAGCGGTGGAATAGCAAAGTTGTGATGAAAATCGAAACGTTGGTGGAAAAGTTACCTCTGCTGTGATACACTTACAGGACTTGGTTTCATAGTGCCGACGAAGATTATAGCCTACTCTTTCAGAACAGCATATGATTTAGAAGACACTGAAAGGAATCGGACAAACACAAAAAGTTCAATTCAAAAAAGTGAAATTGGGCCCTTTTTCAATTTACGTATTTCCTGACATTCATTTTTGACAGATCGTTAAATGTAAGCTATGACTGAATAGTTGGGATATTTGAAAGCTGTACTAGAATTTAGAAACATTCGGTTTGATGTTCCTTAACAATTTTCAGTCTCGATTTTGACAAAATGCCTTAAATGTGATCTGAATGCAACAACAATACTTAGGAAATTTTTTGTGTGCAGATAAAGCAGTTCAAAGGCCTACGTTTACTGCGATAATTTTCAGATAGGTAATAATTTACTATGATAGGTGATGAGTCTCCTCGGTGCAGTAAATCGTGGATTAGGTTTTGTTTAAGACTCTGTCTTCGGACACGCCAAAATCCCTCGGACTCTAGTCTAAGTCCTGACTACAAAGCAAGTACAGCCATGCCATGACTAGTTGCTTTTTATGCTGGTTCTAAAGCAGTGTTAATGTTTCGTAGGCTGGAACGTTATTTTGCTTTGATCGCTGTTAACATTGAAAACACTGACCTGTACAGATACGGCGATACAAACGGCAGGAATGCGGTTACTTTCGAGTCAGAAAAAGATGGAAGATCCGCTTTAACGGCAAAAAGGTGTGAAGTTTTATTCTAGAATCTTCAAGCGGCAACTTAAGAGTCACAAATTACATGAGCAAGTTCTTCTTGAGAGTTATAGGGAGGTATTTGGCAGTCTAGTTTGTTTTAGCAATGCAACTGGTTTTGAATGCAATCTAATTTGGCATTGCCCAATTTTGGAGGAAAATACTATTGAAACTGTTTCAGCAGATTTGACAAAAAGTCGATAAAGAATGACTTAATAATGTTTCATTTCACATCATTGTTAGCAAAAAAACCATACAATGTGTGATTGTGCAGTACAAATATATATTGTAAATCATTTTCACATTATTCTAAGCTGAGTTTTCTTTCTTGTGAAAAAGCTTTCGTTTGTGATGTGTGTAAAATCTTTTCTTAAGTTAAATATTGGAAGCGCCATCACTTAGTTCAGTTATGTTTCATATTAGTTTGTGTAACATGGAAATAAAAGACTGTAATTTCGTTAAAAGTTTGTTTAATATGATTATTACTTTTCAACTTTGTGTGTGATTTCACAGTTTGAATTTCAATCAAGATTAATTATTCTGAGGTTAACTTCAAACGTGTTCAACTTCAGAAAATATCACAAGTATGAACAACTCTTGTCCTGAAAAACCAAAACCAAATGATGAAGAGTTATTAAAAGCAACAAAAAAAGGAACATTCAAATGAAAAGAAATTCAAAACTAACAAATGAACAGTCGAAATCTCATACTGAAAAAAAGGATGCACGGTTACATACAAAATAATCGCGATCAAACAAAAACACCTCTTGATAATCATTCACCAAAAACAGAAGAAATCATAAAGTAACAAATAAATCGCATTTTGTGACTTTTCATTCTTTTCATTGTAGGGAATCTTATGACATTTCATATAAGCAACACGCAAAAACGCATTTCCACATACATCAAATTCATACCGCTTTTCACCAAAATGAATTATCACATGCACGTTACAGGCTACCGATCCGTGAAAACGATTTTTCACATACCCCTCAACTACATGGTTTTTCATCAGAATGAATGAGCACATGCTTTTTCAGGTTATCGATCAATGCAAACGATTTTTCACACACGTCACATTTATATGGCTTTTCACCAGTGTGAATTCGCATATGACTTTTCAGGCTACTGAAATGTGCAAATGATTTGTCACACACGTCACATTTATATGGCTTTTCACCAGTGTGAATTCGCATATGACTTTTCAGGCTACTGAAATGTGCAAACGATTTTTCACACACGTCACATTTATATGGCTTTTCACCAGTGTGAATTCGCATATGACTTTTCAGGTTACTGACCCCTACAAACGATTTCTCACATACGTCACATTTATATGGCTTTTCACCAGTGTGAATTCGCATATGACTTTTCAGGTAACCGACTCGTGCAAACGATTTCTCACACATTTCACATTTATATGGCTTTTCACCAGTGTGAATTCGCATATGCTGTTTCAGGTAACTGACCTGTGCAAACGATTTCTCACACACATCACATTTATATGGTTTTTTATCAGTGTGAATTCGCAAATGACTTTTCAGGTTACTGACCCCTACAAACGATTTCTCACATACGTCACATTTATATGGCTTTTCACCAGTGTGAATTCGCATATGACTTTTCAGGTAACCGACTCGTGCAAACGATTTTTCACACATTTCACATTTATATGGCTTTTCACCAGTGTGAATTCGCATATGCTGTTTCAGGTTACTGACCTGTGCAAACCATTTCTCACACACGTCACATTTATATGGCTTTTCACCAGTGTGAATTCGCATATGATCTTTCAGGCTACTGACCTGTACAAACGATTTCTCACACATTTCACATTTATATGGCTTTTCACCAGTGTGAATTTGCATATGACTTTTCAGATTACTGACTTGTGCAAACGATTTCTCACATACGTCACATTTATATGGCTTTTCACCAGTGTGAACTCGCATATGATCTTTCAGGGTACCGACCCGTGCAAACGATTTCTCACACACATCACATTTATATGGCTTTTCACCAGTGCGAATCATCGTATGCAGATTTAAACTACTACGTTGTGGAAATGATTTTTCATATAAATCACACTTGTATGGCTTTTCACCAGTGTCACTTCTCTCACGAATTTTCAATTTCACCACTTGTTGTTGGTTGCTGATTCCATATGGTTCACAATCTTTAAGTACTTCAAGCTTTACTGCAATTGCTTCACTTTGATTCATGTTAAAAGATTAAGTGAATAATTGATTTGAATTAGTGATGCATTAGCGATGGTTGACCAAACAAATCAGTTGACTTACAAAGTATGAAAAATATCGCAGGATAAACAGCCTATAACCTGAAAAATAGGTAACAGTGAAAAATAGGTGAACAATGCGAATAGTCGAATACTGATCTCAAAAAGTAATAAAACAGAGTAACTTTAGTTGGTTTAACATGATGTATTACACACATGTATATAACAGAATTAAAATAAACTCAAACGTTTTCAACACGTACATGTGTCCTCATCAGGAATTACATAAATCTGCAATATAAATAAAATGAAAATTGTAAGGTAAATTTAACTTTGCACAATAACTGTAACGATACTCCAGACCATGGGTCACCAAATTTTATTTCTGAGGGCTGGATTGCTGCAAGATTAACAGCTGCAGACCGGATACAAATTGCGAAAAAATATACAACTATTTAGAATCTCCATTTACATGAATTGTGTCAGCAGTGGTATAGCAAAGTTGTGATGAAAATCGAAAGGTTGGTGGAAAAGTTATCCCCTTTTGTGATACACTAAAGTGCTTGATTTCATAGTGCCGACGAAGATTATACTCTTTCACAACAGCAACACTTTCGTTACATATCAGGCAACTAGCTGTACCATTATTGGCTTCCACAAAAAATACTGTTCTTTCCATTTTTCTTTAAACACCCGACAGTCTCAGAATACAACTTCCACTCTCTGTTTTAACGAATCTTTTCTAAAACTGAAGCAGTCACAACGTTGTTCTCCAGCTTTTGTCGCTTTTGCCTTTTTTTGGACTTTTGCGATGTTGACATGTAGGTCTATGTTTCGCTTTGAGAATATACAAATGATATTCCTCGTAATTTTCTACTTTGAACAGCTTGTGTCATCCTCATTTTAACAGCACATCAATAAAAGTTTGTACACAACCTTTATATTCATAACATTGTCGATGAAGGGGGCCCGAAAATAAATTGGTACCGGGCCCGAGAAATCCTGTCAACGGCCCTGTAAACTGGTACATAAATTTAGCAAAATCAAAGTTGTACAGATCTTTTAACTTTAGGATATTGAGTTGTTTATGAAAGGGTGTGACATGGTCACTTGGTCAGCCCATTTGCCTTTTGCAACAGCTTTAACTGCCTTATTTTGCAAACACCAAGCTTTCCAATAGGTGTTTTGTATGACGACCCCCAAATAGTCAGTCCGTATATTAAGTAAGGATGCTCGAGAGAATATTAAAGCTGAAGCATAGCTTTGGTTTATAAACAATGTTTCAATTTAGAGAGTATGCCAACAGATTTGGAGAGTTTGGAAGATAGAGCAAAGTGAGATTCTTGTCAGTTAAGATACCAAGGTATTTAACGTTTTTTAGTTAGGTATTGCCGTAAAATACTTCAACATTAGTTGAAGCTTGGTTGGTCTTGGGTGCAATTATTAAAAAATTAGACTTAGAAGCATTTATCGACAGTGATCCAACGTTTGATTCAGTACTAGATTAATTAAATTTTCTTAATAAATTATTGGCTTCAATGACAAGACAAGTGTCGCCAGCAAATAATCTAGGAACACAAGAAACACAGTTAGAAAGAGAAGTGGTCCTAATATGGACCCTTGAGGGACACCAAACTTTGTTTCTTTTAATGTAGAATTTTCATGTCCTATAGACACAAATTGTTTACCATTTTTCAAGTAGGAAGTAAGGCATTGGCAACTCCTCGAATGCCATAATGATCAAGTTTATGCAAAAGTTTTTCATGATAAACTGTGTCAAAGGCTTTAAGATCTAATAAAACAAGTCCAGTCAATTCATTGTTCTGCATTTGCTCATATGAGGAGGTAATAATGTCTAGAGCAGCATGACTTGTTGAATGGTTGGCACGAAAGCCATACTGAGTAGGCGTTAAGATCGAATGCTTATTTATAAACGATGTCAATCGATTGAACATTAACTTTTCTAGAATCTTTGAAAAGCATGAGAGTAGAGAAATTAGTCTATAATTATTTGTTTCAAGTTTGCTTCCAGATTTATTAATTGAAGTGACTAGCAAGTTTGAGAACATCTGGAATATGCCATTCGAAAATGCGTGGTCGAAAAGGATGGATAGAGGCAAGGCTATGATAGTCGAAGAGATTCGAAGGAAATAAGGCGAAATACCATCACTCCCTGCTGATTTATTTAATTTTAGCTGGTGTATTTCTTCTATTATTTCGTGCACGTCTGGTAGGTCAAGGAAAATAAAAGAGGAAACACGATTGTTTAAAAAGTCATTAAAATTATTTGTTTTATCAGTTTCGACTCGTTCTGCGAAGTGGCTTCCGACATTGGCAAAAAAGATATTAAAACTCTCAGCTATTATTTTTGGATCGCTTTCCAGTTTATCATCGACGCAAACACAATCAAGAGTTTGGGTTGTTTTCTTTTTATTGGGCAAAAGAGAATTTATAATACTCCAAATTTTTTTTGGTTCATTACTGTTAATGTTCAGTTGGTTTTGAAAATAGCCTACTGCTTTTTTGCTATACTTTTAATCTTTGTTAGTTTATTTGGGTATTTTTTGTAAATGTATTTTCCTGTTTCGCCTCCTGTTAGAAAGTGAGTTTTGTACATTCTTTGTTTGTTTTGTATGGAGACAAGCAATCCTCGAGTCAGCCAGGGTTTACTTTTCAATTTAGCTTGTCTACGAGAGAGTTGTTTAAGTGGAGCATGTTTATCAATTACGCTAGTGATTATTTTCACAAAGCGAGCAAACTTCAAGTTTAAATTATCAGATGTCACTTCAGACAATACTGGTAGTAATTCAGACATATGATTACTAAGATCATTACAAAATAGCTCAGGATAAAAGTGTCGATTGTCTCTGACAAAGTAAGAACTTGAACGAGAGCAGTTCTTTAAACCAGAAATAATACTGAATATATAGGATAATGGTCGTCAGAGAGGTCACTAGTGATTATCCCAGGCAGGATAGCGTTTGAAGTGTCATTTGTTAAAATGTTATCAATAATTGATGAACAGGTAACAATCACTCTGGTTGGTTTAACTGTCAGAGTGTACACTCCATTGCTTTCTAACATGCTTAAATATTCGGTCACACCAGGGAGATTGGTTTGGTTGGTTTTGAATTTTTATCCTCGGACTGACAAAGCCTTTATTGGTTATTCCTGGTAGTTTCGCATACTTGTAGACTTGAAGAGGCTTTTGACGCAGGACCGGTTACCGAGATTGGCAGAGTGAAGTTTTCCGATTGTTGAAGTGTTGTTGCCAGGGAATTATTCCATTCGCTAGGTGCCGCTGAATGGAGAGCAGTCCTGCAATGCGTTGCTCAAGCGCACACCTCGAGAGTCGAATCAGCGCCGCGTGATCTTGAGCCTTAGGCGTAACCACTGAGCTAAAAAGTCCCCAAGAAGATAGTACTTTTCATTCTTTTCGTTTAAAGTGGTTAGGGAATTATTTAGAGCTTGAACAAAAGATAAATAAGTTCCTGGGTATCTATAGAGGCCACCAACTATTAGTTTAGCATTAGATTGAGTGGTCAAGTTTGATACTAATCCATAAGTTTTCACAGTAATCGGAATCGACTTTACAATGGTATAAAACAAAAAAAGAATAACGGTTGGAAACATATATCATGACCCCACCAACAGAGGTTAACGAGTTTTCATATACAAAGTCGTAGCCAGGAATAGCAATGTTTACCAATGGTGCTGTTTTAATGCGAGTTTCAGTGATACATATGACGTCAGGAAGGGTTTGTAGTGTCGTAAGAAAATCATACAAAGAATCATAGTTTTTTTAGATAGACCTAATATTAATATGAAGAAATGCTATAGTTTTATTTTGGTTTCTATAAAGTGCTAGAGAATTTTGTTCGTAATAGTGGCTTGGAATAATATTTTGTACAAGCAACTTGTTTAGAGTTTCACACAAATCAAAGTTGTCGTTAGGATTGCAAATGAACGTGGCTGGTTGACTTGAACGCAGGAATTCAAAAGGATTATAATCAAGTGAGCTGAATATGAGCAAGCAATTTCAGGCGCATTCTCAGAACAACACATTAGTTTAGTCGCTTTCTATTTCAGTGTCAGAGTCGATTTCCAATCAAGTATTTATGTTTAGTAGTAATGGTTTATAATTTAGCTTGTTAAAGTCAATGTCAATTCCAACCTTAAACAAATCAGCATAATTATTAATATGCAGCCATTGTTCAGTACCTTCATATTTTCCGTCTCCTTTTACCAGTCCTACTTTTTTAGCCGATTTCTTCATACGAATTCTTCCATTGATAGTGTGCGCAAGAACAAATTTACCTTCGCAATGATTTTTTATAATATGAAAGCAGTTTGCATTTTAGAGTGGTGAGGTCTTCTGTGATAAAGGCATTGTTGAAATCGTGGATTGCCTTCAGGTTTTTCTTCGCTCTAATTATTTCATTCCGTTTTTTTTGCAGTTGGAAAAGCGAACGATGATCGCTCTAGGCTTGCCTCCTGAGCGCGGTTTCCCAAGGCGATACGCTCGATGAATTTCATTCTCATTCAAACTAATGTGTAGTGTTTTAGCAATTTTTATTATGGTTTCTTCTCCATCGTCAAACCAGCTCAGTGGCCGAGTGGTTTCGCCTTCGGCTCTGGTGCTGGTAGATCTGAGATCGATTCCAGGTCGGGTCAAACCGAAGACTTTAAAAACGGTACCGATTGTGTTCTATCCTGCATAACTCAGTGAGAATAAATCGGGTAATACTGTGATAACATCGTAAACCTGATATAAAATTAAACATGAGCCCTGTCGCTAAAAGACCTTAGCTGTTGTAAAGCGACAATAAATAAAACCATAACATTATTATTATTCTCCATCGTCACTGTTAGAATTGGTTTCAGGTACTCCATGGATTCGTAAGTTTTCGCGTCTGCCGTATTGTTCTAATTCATCGGTCTTAGCAATGTTCAGACTTAAGGCTTGTTTTAGTTTCAAATTTTCCTTGTTCAGTAATTTTAGATGGCTTTTGCTCTCTTTGAGTTCCTTTTTTACAATTTTAATTTCTTTAGATAAACTCTTTACTGTATTGTTTATCTCCTTGAGTTCTTTTCGGTCTTCTTCGCTGAAATTAGTTGAAATTCTCTTGCCAGATTGCATCTTGAAGCGCAAAAATACACGTCCGTTCGCTGGAATGACTAAGCTGGGATAGGGCCATCTGCTTCTGCAAGTTTGCTCGTACTTGTAATTCCCTAAGCTCTCTGGCCAGCTTACGTTCTTCTCGGGCTTCCTGTTCCCGGGTTTCCTTTAATTGCCTTGTCTCCCGGGCCTCATCTAAGCAGTTCTCAATTTGAATCTGTTCTAATTGAGTTTCTAGATCAATCTGGGTTAGAATATGTGCAGACCTTCTGCTTTTCCATGCAGATGAGGGAGGGACCCCAATTGTAATGTTTGGCAGAGAAGCTGACTTGACTAGGAGCGAGTCTGTGAGCTCCTCCCATCGTTCCTTACATCTCCTAATCAACGTCTCAAACTGGGGGGCGACCCGAGGTTCGGAGTCCTCCTTCTGCGTAATGGCACAAAAGTCTCTTACCCTCCCATCTAGAGCCTTGACATGCTGTGATTCAGTTTCTAAGACTTGGTCTCTGGTTCTCAGTTCTCCAAGCTATCTCGTGGCCGCACAGATGTCACTATAAGTAGCTGATGCCTTCGTTGACGGGCTTCCCTGTCATGCGGTAGCCCTAACACTTCCTCCCTACCAACCTCTGAGGGCAGTTGTGATTGCGTGCTACTGATCCACTCACCGGAGGCCGCGCTACGGTGGCCCCACTCTCCATGACAGATCCACCATGTCCCACCAAAGAGCGGCGGACCAGCCCCTGTACACTCCTCAGCCCTCCCGAGACCCACAGACAGTCCTCAAGAGAAGCGGCACTCATAGTTATTTCATTAACTTAGTAAATACATTAATGTACTCAAACAAATTAATCTCTCACTACTAAATATCAGTAGGCTACACAAATTTAATTCACCATGAAGCTTGATAATGTACACAAACAAATAAATAGCACACTGATCACAGGCAGGAAATAGTCCTCGCACCACTGCCCTTACGAGAAGCGTCGCACCCTTTGTCCACGTGGTTCAACTCGTGGTCCAGTTTCAAGATGGCGTCGCGCGCTTCGTATTGTGATCGGGGGAATAACACAGTTTCTTTCTCTCCTCAGACAGTTCGATCGTCGACGGATTGTTGGTCTGGTGACCGTTCCCCAGCCGCTTCATGCAGTATTAAGTCAGTGTGTTTATACTGCCACGAGTAGAAGGACAGTTGTGATTGTCAATGGATTGTTGGTCTGGTGACCGTTCCCCAGCCGCTTCAGGCAGTATAAAATAAAAGTCATTATGTTCCTATTTTCTTCGGTTTTCATAGCGTATTTTGTCTCTTAGTTTGAACATACATTTTCACCAGTTTCCTTGCTTTTAACAGTTTTTTTGCTTGTTTGTGGTAACCTGCATATGGGTGGATATCAGCATTCTCAATCAATGTCTAGAAATCTTGATATTTTGTAAAAAAAAAAAAACATTCAATTTTGCTTGTTTAGGTGTTGCCCTATAAATAAACAAGAGTACAAATTTCGACAGAGATTAAACTGACTGTGTTATGGTCTTTCGTTAGTTAGACGTAACATGTTCGTCTTATTACTCTACAGGGTACAAACGTCTGATTTGATCACCGCGTGTCATTCCAATCGAATCAGCGCCTTTGTACTCTTCACATCAAGATAATTCGCATCCTATTTAGTTCAAAATCGAATTTAATGTCCATCCAAACAGACTAGTCGAACCCAGTTGGTTTGGATATTTGTCGGAGTATTTATAGTCCATTTTACTGCCGGTAAAAAGATAATTTTCGTACTTGATTCCTAGCATTTATAGCCCCGATAGCTCATTGGTTACGAGCACGGCTCAAGATCACGTGGCGCTGATTCGACTCTCGGGGTGTGCGCTTGAGCAACGCATTTCAGGACTGCTCTCCATTCAGCGGCACCTAGTGAATGGAATAATTCCCTGGCAACAACACTTCAACAATCAGAAAACTTTACTCTGCCAATCTCGGTAACCGGCCCTGCATCAAAAGCCTCTACAAGTATGCGAAACTACCAGGATTAACCAATCAAGGCTTTGTCAGTCCGAGGATAAAGATTCAAAACCAAACCATTTCGGATGTGAATTTGTCATTACAAGCCGGAAAAGAACATGGTCGCAGGTCCCTTTTTTTGGCCATCTAATTCAGAAAATGGTCTCACCAAATGTGTTACATCCTGGGTAGAGGTGAGCAGTATCCTTCAACCGCCTTAAGTTTAAAAGTCAAGATCCCTCCCATGGCTAGAAAGCCAATGCCTTGTTAGCTGTGCCATCCCGCTGCCAATTATAACCGACGATAGGTAGCGCTAACTCCATGCTAAGTCGATTTTCTAATAATCCTGAAAATAGTCGTTTTCAGCACGTTACTATAGTTGCAATCGGCATCTTGTATAGATATCGCTGACATTGTAGGTTTTTTTTTCGAAAATGCGACCTAAGCGACAGCAAAAAAATGGAAAGTCTTTACAAAAGGCGTAACCATTTGGGCAGGGCGGAGTAGGCAGAATTAATGTCACCCCGAGGTATTTCGTCTAAGTTGTAATAAGCTAAAACGTTAATTCTTACGTTGTGCAATGTTATTTTAACGGAATAGAGCAAACGTTGTTGACAAAAGATGTACTTTGTTTCGATTTGAAGCTTAATTAAAATATCATTAGATATTTTCATATTAATTTTCGATCTACATCGTTGGATTCAAAATAGCTTTTTGTGGGCTTCCGGTTATATAGAATCATTGCTTTTTTATCGTTGTAGCATGCTTGGAGTGCTGTTCTTTCACTTTTATGTGGTGCAATCTCAGCATTATTTCAATATCATCCCACAACCGATCGATGAGAACACTGCAGGTGTTGCATGAAGAATATCAATTTATACGTGCTGTGTATTCCCACTCCATCACAGAAACAATTCACAATAAAAAAATATTTTTAATATCAACATTGAAGTTTACAGAGGATGCGCAGTGGGTAGTAAATAAGCACAGATATCGCTAATGTTGTTTCACTTGCACTCTTTTCTTAATTTCTTGAAGAACGTTGACAAATCTAGATTAGTATTTGTCTACACTTAGAAACAAGATTAGTCTAAAAACAAGTGCGCTTATTATGTTGGGCAAAGCTGTCCATGATAAGCAGTTGAAAGTTATTATGTGAAATCCGATCCCTTGTGGGGACATCGACATCAAAATAAAAGCAAAAAAGTCATTCTTTCAAGTGTCATTGCATTTAAGATGAATCTTCGTCTGAAATTTCTTCATCGGAATCTTCCAAATAGACTTGTGGAGGTCGATTGGTATTAACTGGAATATCGGAAAAGTCGTCATCGCTTTCTTCTGAGTCATCACAAGTGTCCTCAGTTGAATTGTAAGAATTCGCTTGTTTTATCTGATGGGTAGTTGACGTGTCGTTATCGTATTTGTTGCACCGTGTCTTAAACTGATCTGGCCTGAAAAAATACATCGCTTTAAGTCCAACTTACAACTACAGTGTATACTCATTGAAATCGACTACAAGTAAATTGTGCAATGAATCGATTAAGCTTACTAGTAAGTTAGTCGATAAGAAAAGGTCCTCATCACACAAGGCCTTCAACACTTAGACTACAAAGTAAGGATGGAGGGTGGCCATTGAAGTTTATTCCTTTCAGTCGCTTTTTATCTGCCACGCCCACCCTAACGTTCTGTTCCCTCAACAACCAGCTTAAGTGGGAATCGAACCAGTACAGGATAGCATCATCGTAAATCAACGCTGAGTCATCCCACTGTTGGGTGGTGAATGCACATTTCTTTATCTAAAGCTAGCACAAAGTTTAAATCAATGTTATCAGCATACAATATAACTTACCATTGATTGCATTGCTTCATTTCCTTGATGTGCTCAGGATAAAGAATCCGAACTATCTCCGCTTTTACTTTGTCGCCTTCTGCGATTGGCTCAATCACTACGAAGTCCCCTAAAAGCAATGTGAAAACATTTAATTTTTATAGAATTTGTAGAGTAGAACATTTCCAAATTATCCCACAAGACGTGTAGATTGAATGTTTTTGTTTTATCCTGCGTGTTCGGTGTGGTAATAAATGTTTACTACAAGCTTTCAGAACACAATTTACTAGCCCTGTGCAAATGTTGAGTGACATTTGCCTCGTCATTCGCACATGACTACGGAACTGTGTTCCGAAAGTGGTGCTATAAACTTAATATACAGCGTTACGTGTAAAGTGGTAGAGAGAGGTAAATGACGTCATTTGATTGATTGTGAAAAAGAAAATATGTTTGGCCTCTACATTTTGTTTCAAAACGTTACGTAACGTTTTGTTTCAAATTTTGTAACGTTTTGTTTGTTGCGTAACGTTTGTAAACGTTTTGTTTCAAATGTTTGGCCCCTGTTGTTTCAAAACGTTGCGTATTCGGGCAAAATTTTGCAATTATTAGGGCAAAAATTGCTATATGAATAGCTACAAAATTGCATGAATTAAGAAAAACTATAAATTAATATCTTGTTATACATATCAAACTAAGTACAGCCTCTTATTTGCACAAGAAATGTGCCGAACAAAATTTTCATTTGACACACCCGTATTTATGTATTGTATTGCATGGTGATCAAAAGGTAGTACGAAATGCATTTAACCAACTGCATCATGCCAATTTGGGCAGCCACCAAAATATGTCTCTGATACTTTTGTGAAACTGCCCAAATCAAAACGCAAAATTTGCTATATACCGGTATAGCTAATTTTATTAATTTTCACAAATGCATCGTGTTGATTTGGGCAGCTGAAAACATGAAATTATCTGATGAAACTGATTAGTCTCTTTATGCAACTGCCCAAATTAGAGTGAGGCAGTTTCCCCAAAATGCACAAATTCATTAATTTTTCCATTTACATAAGTGTATCGCTTAGATTTGGGCAACAAAAAAAGATGAAATTATCTGATCATAGTCTATTAATAAAATTGTTAGTTTTTCACCGTTATAATCCACCGCATACATTATATTTGAGCAATTTCTATAAAAGCGTGCAGATTTGGGCAAATTTACTTTCTGCCCCCCCCCCCCCCCCCCCCAAAATGGTTTGGTCTCGTACGGCTATGGCTGTCTGTCAAGTATTTTATCCACTATAGGTACTGTATTTGTATTTGAAAATAGTGATAGGCCTACACTAGTGATCCACTAAATAGTGATCCACTAGAACTAGGCACTTTTAACAGTAGCCTATTTGAAATTTCTACACAATACATACCTCTCTTAATCCATATGTTTTTTCGAAATTTTGTTGGAAGACTTGCAAGAAATTTTTCACCATGTGCTGTTCTGATCTGGTGCAAGTTAGATCCAGATGTTCCAAGTAACTGTGAGATAGCACAAATGAAGTAAGAAAAATGTTAGAACTAGACATGAGCAAGAAAAATCATTAGCGTTATATCTATTATTACCACCCTACTCCTGTTAGCGACGAAGGCTTGGTATAATGAGAACCTTATCAATCTTTTAGCATGTAGCCTACAGAATTTGAGTAGGCTACATTTCAACACAAAGAGCCTTCCAAGCGTAGCTTACAAGTGTTCAGTCTAAACTTGCTCAAAGTTTGAAAACTTCAAAGCACTTTCTAATTTCCTGAGCCCTAACGGGAGCAAACTATATCAGCAGTGTATTCACACTTGTTCGCATGTCACAACTTATTGCATCACAGTCTTTTATGCATTACACCATTATGATGACAATTAAAAGCATATAAATCAAATTATTTACCTGGACAATCGTTTGGTTAGATGATGGCATATTGAAATTATCGAGCATTTCCTTTATCACATGCTTTCGTTTCGTCACAGCTGACATCTTTGAGCTGTATAGTGTATATACTTTCCACGAAACAAGTTGGACAAAGTAATCACAGTGACAAGTCTCTATCAGTCAATTGCACAAAAGTGTCTGTTGACTTTAAACACTTAAGCAGAAGGCGCTAAGAAATATGCCGAAAAATGATATCGAAACACAAGGCCACTCAAATCAGTAACATATATGTTACACAGTGTTAGCTTACAACAACCTCAAAAGCAATAAGAAATCAGCTTGAAACTGTAAAGTAAAAGTTAGTTGTTAATTACATGCGAGAGTGGGAGCTCCCGATGTTGGGTTGCTCAGCGAAGGCAAGTCGACCCTTAGGTTCTACCAGAAACAACTTAGGTTTATGATACCGAAATAGAGCAAAATCCCGAAAGCGGATCAAGCTGTTTCATGCCACAGCCTAAATAATTACATTCGTGCCAGAAAACCCAGAGCTGCAAGCACAGGGCACAGTCGTTTGATTTGTGACGCCATTTGGGACACTTTGTTCTTGTATGCTTCTACCAAACTTCAAAGAAGCATCAGCCATCAAGTATAGGCTAGTGGAGCAAACTTGTGGAACTTAATCTCAACAAATATGAAAGAAGAATCATTAGCAACAAACACACAAACTTGTTATCTGGAGTCTGAAAGTGTGCGAAAAACAACGGAACGTTTTAAAGTAGGAAGCTATACTCATAATAAAACCTTTCAAAATAGTTAGATTCAGGCTAGTTGCTCTTGTGCATTCGTAATAGCATCAGCATTACGAACATCCCACCCTTACAGTTTCGTTGTTATATGATGATGGTAGGCTTACCAAATCACAACACTGTTTTGTTTTTTATTTTGTTATTTTTTAATTCATTTGCTCTGCCTGGCTCTAACTTGTAAAATAATTGCCCGTGATTACATAAGGCCTATATAACCTCTTATCAAATAATGGTTATAACAGCCATAGGCACACAGCAGAAAGGTTATGTGTAAGATTGCATGCAAAAATCTTGCCTAATTCAGAATATAACTTCTGATCTCTGTTTCAACAAATCTTTTCTAATAATGAAGCAGTCACAACTTTGTTCTCCAGTTTTTGACGCTTTTGCCTTTTTCTGGACTTTTGCAGTGTGACCTGTAGCCTATTGTTCAGTCCAGCTGTAGGTTGAACTGAACACAATAATTGCGTAATTCCGTAGTGCTACTGTTTTGTGCACTGTTGCTTTTGTGATCTTGAACCAGCTGAGTTTTATTTCCAGCTGAGTATTTGTTCAAGAGTAGTTTTGATCCGGCTGAGCTAAAGTCAGAAAAACGAAAAACCCAAAAGCTGTGTATTGTTATGTCTTGAATCGTTTATTGCAACAAAAAAACTCTCAGCCTCAACATTTGTTGTTGTTTGTACACCATTCAAGTGACTTTCCATTTTTGATGTACCATGTAGGACTAGGTTGGCGCTGCCCGACTATGTTTTGGAAATTCACTCTTATTCTTCTAGAGCAGTGGTTTTCAACCAGAGTTCCGCGGAACCCTAAGGTTCCGCCAGCAAGTCTAGGGGTTCCGCGAGTTTACATTCAAATCCGAGAGTCTATTTTATTATTATATGCATATTTTTAAATATAATCAAATATTGTTTAGGTTTGCCATTATTAATAAATTTGCTACACTTTAACACGTTCGCTGCGATCCCGAATTTTCGTTGTTTTCTTGTGATGCGATTACCTTTAACTTGCTGCTTTCCCGCCCAATTTCGTCGACCTGTTTTCTTTGCTTCAAGGAGTTCTTATTAATCAAACAATATTTTTTGCAAAAGGCAAATAAATTATTGAACAGGGGTTCCTCGAGCTTTTGGAATGTTTCATTGGGTTCCGTTCCATCAAAAAGGTTGAACACCACTGTTCTAGAGAAATGGGCTAAACTACCTAGTGAAATTGATTTTGCTGAAACGGAATCTATGTCTACAAATTCTTTTAACAAACATATTTGCTGCTTTTCATGCACCTCAAAATGATGCTGAGTTTTTCCTTTACCGGAAGTACTGTATCTAACGACTCGCTATTCTAGTACAGACTACAGACACAAACGACTCGTTTGCCTGAATGGCGATGTCTTGCACCCCAGACAGCTAAATTCATCATTTTTACATCTGCAGACGTTGAATCAATGTAAAAATGATGGATTTTGTTGTCTGGAACTATCATGTTGCTAGCTACCCCAGAAATCTCATATTGTATTGTTAGGCTTGCATTGTGAGGGTTTCCGATCATTCGAGCAAGGTCACTGGTCTTTTTTATAATTTAGTTGCTCTGCCTGGCACTAACTTGTAAACTAGTTGCCCGTGGTCTCACATAAGTTCAGCTTTTGTCTTTTTCTCGACTTTTGCGATTTTGACATGTATTATCCTGCATAGCAAAGTCAAGTATTTTTTACATTGATTTAAAGTTAGAAGACGTTAAACCAATGTGAAAATGACAGATTTTGTTAACTGGATTCGAGAGGGCCAGAAATTAAAACAACCAGTGTAGTTTGAAGTGAACACGATAATTGCGCATTTCCTTAGTGCCACAGGTTTGTGCACTGTTGCTTCTGTGGTCTTGATCCAGCTGAGAATTTGTTCAAGAGTAATTTTTATCCAGCTGATTGATTGATTAATTGAGTCTTTATCTTCGGACTGGGAAAGCTTCTTGCAGAGCTTAATCCTGGCAGTTTCGCATACTTGTAGAGGCTTTGAATCACTGACGCAGGCCCGGTCACCGAGATTGACACCGAGAGTCGAACCAGCGCAGCTTGATCTTGAAGCTTCTTCGTTCCAGAAGTCACGCCCTAACCAACTGAGCTATCGGGGCGGGCAGCTGAGAATTTATTCAAGAGTAATTTTGATCCAGCTAAGTTTTAGTTTCAACTGGAATCATTCTAGGTGAGTAATTGTTCAAGAGTAGGCTATACAATAGATTGAGCTTCGCTTTTAGCAGCATGATCGCTGCTTAGCCTACTTCACACATACATACTACATCTTGGGTAGAGGACAGAGGTGAGCAGTAGCCTATCCTTCAACCGGCTTAAGTTTAAAAGTCAAGATCTCTCCCATGGTTAGAAAGCCAATGCCTTCTTAGCTGTGCCATCCCACTGCCATTCACATTCGCCGATAGGTAGCGCTAACTCCATGCTAAATTGATTTTCTAACATTGTTGAAAATAGTTCTTTCCAGCACGTTACTAATTGCAATCGGCATCTAGCATACATTTCGCTGTTGCAGGTTTTTTTTTTTTCGAAAATGCGACCTAAGCAACAGCAAAAAAATTGGAAAGTCTTTACAAAAAGCATAACCATTTGGGCAGGGCGGGGCGAGAAATTTTTTTCCAACGAAATTTCTGTCTCATTTGCATATTTTGGTAAAAGTTTGTATTAAAAGCGTGTGAATGCAACATTTTCTCGTTGGCGCGGTTGTGGTTCATCCTTTACCTAGTGTTCGTGAGAACGAGGGTTCGACGCCCGTCAAAGTCATACTTTTTTTTTTCTTTAAATTAATTTTTGCGGTGCACAAGAGCTTTTCAAAAAAAAGTGGGGTTAGGGAAAACTTATATTTTATTATCATTTTTGTGCGGCCCGCTAGTCATTTTCACTCCAAGTAGTATTTTGAATTTTGAATCTTAGCTTAATTGAAATGTTCCAGTCAGTTTTTAGGGGCGTAGTAATAGTATAGTAGGCTATGGGAGTAACAGGCAGTGTTGTACGTTGACGCCGTCAATTTGACGGCGTCATTTGACGGTGTCAACTTTTTGTTGACGCTGAGGCTAGCGCCGTCAGTTTATTTTTAAATTGACGGAAGTGATAGCGCCGTCAACTATTTTGCCGATTTTAAGCGTCAAGCGCTATGGGTCATTTTTTGTTATCTTGTTTCACAATGAAAGTTTCACAATGTATTTTGGCCAGCGCGACTCATCCGAATTACCCGCTTTCGCGTTGGTTGGAATGGCTACCTCGAATACAAGCGGAAGAAGTTCGCCAAATGGTGATCACTCATACTGTGAGCAGTATAGCCTATCGAGAACCAGGGATCAGACAGAGAAAGCAAAAGATCAATGAATGTCATCGCGGAGGTTGAAGATACTTTATTTCAAGAGCTCTATGCCCCTGAAAAGAGCGATTTTGTTGCAGTGGACTTCGTTAAAAGATTTATATATGCTAAACCAGGGGTCACCAACCTTTTTTGCATGCGGGTCACTTTAGCACTAAGGAGAGCTGTGGCGGCCGCACTAATAAAATTTTAGCTAGGTTGACTCTTATGCTAGAAAAGAACGCATTTCGTACCCAGTATCAAGCGTTACATGTTGTTAATATTTATCTTAGAATACCGCAGCAACAAAATTAGTCGAACAACGCTACTGCCAGGCCAAGCTCCTTTAACAACACTTTTGACTTCTTTAGCAATGTCTAATAAACGAGACCACTTGTTGTGTGCACTTGTAGCGAGGCGAGCGGTTTCATCAGAATATTCATCTCCAAGCAAGAGTGGTGTTGTCACTTCGCTTCACAAATGATATCTTGCAATTAACAGTTTCAGTAAACAAGGAAATATTTGACACATCGCAATACAGGCAACAATTGTGACCTGCAAACATATCAGCGAAAAATAGGCTCCAATTACAGAGAGAAAGAAACCAGGCACCATGAAACAAACGCTTGTGGAAATCACCAAAAAAAAGTTTCTATCGTAACTCATGAACTGTGTTCCCTCTAAGAAAGCAATAAATTGGTTTTTCATCCTTTTTGTGAGAGTCTATAAAACCGTCTTTCTTTGATTATATTAGACAACTGTCACTTGCGGTGTCTATCAGCATGGCAAGAATTGTTGCATGGCAACATTTTGCAGTACTAAGCTAAATATTTTCGTATTACAACCAGCAATAGTCTTTAAATTTATATATAATGTTTTGCCAATTTATTATAAATGGAGTTGGCACACCGATATATTTTTCCAACAAAAACTTGCATAAAGGGAGCATCATCATCATCATCCGTTCAGTCGTTTACGACTCTCGGTCACTCTATACGTCATCTTTCTCCACATCTCTCAATCCCACGCAGCCTCCTTCAATTCATGCACTCCCATACCACTGTCATTTACAATCGTTTCAAGCCATCTTGTTTTTGGGCGCCCCCTTCCTCTTCCTCCGCTCACCAAACCAAGCATGATGTCTTTTTCCATTGATTTGCTTCTCATTATGTGGCCAAAATATGAAAGTTTCTGCCTGACGATTCTAGCTTCTATAGGGATATGTCCGGTTTAATTTGTTCAAGAATTTTCTCATTTGTTATTTTGGCTGTCCAAGGAACACGCAGTAACCTTCTCCAACACCACAATCTTTCTTCTGTCTGTTTTGTTCATTGTCCATGTTTCGCATCCGTAAGTTGCAATTGGGAATATTATAGTTTTGATCAGCTTCTTTTTTGTTTCTAATTTTATATCCTTACTCTTCCAAATGCTTCAAAATAAAGGAAGCACGGCTCATGAAACACAATAACGGTGAAACGCACAAAACATGACATTTTCAAACTTAAAATAAGCAACCTTATGCTCACAGACAATTTCGAAATTCGAACAGACGTTTTAATCAACCAGTGGGACAGTGTGGCTGGACATTGCATTGGAATAACTTTAAGCGACCCCCACCTACAACTACAATCTGATTGATCGGTCGGTGGAATCGTATGCAAAGCGAAAATATGTTTTACGGAAAGTATTTTTTGCCTTCATGCTCTTTAACTCTTCAAGAAAAGTATTTTTGGTTATACTTGTACGCTGATATCTTCTGCGGGCCGCCACTTGGTGACCCATGTGCTAAACCATCACAGCACGCTTGGAACAGTGATAGGCCACCTTTCCGAGTAAACGTTTTTAAGGCTTGTTTTTGAAATACAACACACCAATACCATCCAGCGCTGCTGTGCAACACATGTTTTCACATGGAAAGGACATTATGTGTCCCAAACGCAGCAGATTGTCAGACAAACGTTTTGAAATGCTTGTGTTTCTACTTTCTACAAGGTAATAACTAATAGGCTAAGCAGGTAATTACAATACAGTCTCAAAACACAATACCTGCTCTTTATTCATAGCTATTGTTAGCCTAAACTTGCTTGAAATACTTCCGTTTTGTGAAACCCTGGCTAAAATAGCGCTAGAAATTAGCGCTGACGCTGACGCCATCAATTTCTTTAAGAGCTGAAGCAGTACTTTACGCCGTAAAGTTTTTAGGCAATTCTCGCTGACGCTGACGTCGTCAATTTATTTCGTTGACGCGTACAACACTGGTAACAGGATTATAAGTTCGATTATATCTAAAGTCCGATGGCTCAGTATAGCAGCTACCTTAAAAAGATTTCAATTATTGTTACCCGAAATAAAACAGTTTATGGAGAAAAAGAAACGAAATGAAAACTTGATAGAAAAGGAAGAATGTTTGAATGATTTGTCTGTCTTAGTTAACATCACAGAAATGCTAGCTGAGCTCAATTTGCATTTACAAGGGAAAGGTCAGTTGTGTACGTAGTTCAATGTTCGAGCGAACAAGTAGCTTTACTAGGAAATTAAAACTTTTCATAGCACAACTGAAAGCTGGCGCA
Organism: Aplidium turbinatum; assembly: GCF_918807975.1. Taxonomy (NCBI): domain Eukaryota; kingdom Metazoa; phylum Chordata; class Ascidiacea; order Aplousobranchia; family Polyclinidae; genus Aplidium; species Aplidium turbinatum. The sequence continues at coordinate 57,584,786 of NC_137472.1, forward strand.
ATTGTATATTTTCGTGGTCTATCTGAAAGAGCTCAAAGACTGTTCTATAAACTATGAAAAGTATGCTAAGTTACGTGAATTACTGGTTTGCTTGCAGAATTGAAGATTTGCTTGAAGAATTTACAGTCATATTTTCTGACTTCAAAAAGATTGAAATTGAATTAAAATTATTCAGTGACCCAGTTTCATTTCAGTGTGATAAAGCGCCACCCGAATTCCAACTTGAACTGATTGAACTGCTAAGTCGAGAAAGTTTGAAAACTTTCTACAGAGAACACAATCTTCCTTTATTTTATAAAGAATTACAGTCATGTCATGACTTTATTATATTAGTTAGTTTGTCCAGAAAATTATTGTGCATGTAGGGCAAAAGTAAGCAGCACATATTGCTGCGAGCAGTTATTTTCACCCATGAAAAACATAAAAAAGTGCAGAAAGAAATAGACTGACCGACAAACACTTAGCAAACATCCTAAGAATCAAGACAACGTCCTTTAATGCAAATGTTGATAAACTCTTAGCTGGAAAACAATGTCAAAAGTATTGTAGAAATAAATTTTTGTTTCTTTCCATATGTGTGTTATTTGTTCCTATTCTCAAAGATGGAAATTAATGGTTTTTAATTGTTCCTTTATGTACTCATTTTTCTTGAAATTTAATAGGTTCTGCAGCTCATTGAATTATTTCAAGTGACAATGCGGCCCACTATAATAAAAGGTTGGACATCCCTGGACTAAAGTATAAAAACTGTCATAAACTTCACATCAAATTGATTCTTTTTTACATTGCTTTATTGCTGCTTGAGTAAGAAGCAATGTGACAAAGTAACTTTTATCAGTTGAGAATACAATATGCGGCAACTAATTGTGTAACATTGCATTGCATGCATTCCACCATGTACGGTAGGCTGCATTTAAATACATGAATTGTGAAATTTTATGAATAGAACTATATCCAATAAAGCAATAAATACAATGTCTTTGCGACTAAACATTTTAAAAGAAATTTTAATCACGAGTACTGTTCGAAACAAACAAACCAATCACAACAACTATCTGATTGGACTTTTGTCATGCTCTAAAGTTTCGTTTTCAATTCGCTTGACATCTGCTGCCTCTTGTGACCGTTGGTAATTCAAAAATTCTTCCCGCAAGGCGGCGCATCTGTAATCGTAAAGGATGTTCAATCTCCTACCAAGTTCCTTGCTTGCATTCATATATAGAGGAAGTTACAAATTAAAACAAAACAGTAGAAAAAGAAAAGGAATGTCACTAGTTTTTGAAAACGTTAGTGTTAAAAGTGCTGTATTTTACTTATTGGCCAGTGAATCATTTTAGCTTTAACTGTATCTGCTTTAATCAGCGGAAAAAAAAAGCTGTAAACGGCATAGACATGTAGCCTAATACAGCTATTGGTGAGAACTACAGCACAACTGAACTTCCTTAAATGAGAAGCAACTAGTGACAGACATTGAGAGATCTTTCGAAGATATGTGGTTAGCAATATCGAAGCTGAAACTAAACTTGAATCCTACATAGTTTATATATGGCAATTCAATTTTTTCAAGCTCATGCCCCACCTTTTTTCTATGCTTTCTTTGCTATATTCTGAATTTTCCTGAAAAAAGGGTGGGTATGCCTAGAAAAGAAAAAGTTTTTAGGAAAACAAAACAAAAAACATACAATTGCACTTCAGTCACACATGCACATTGCACACACATGTACACATTCATTATCACAGTTAGCAGTGACAATTTCTATTGGTTTGAAATTTAATTTCACCAGTAAATCGCAGAGAAATTAAAACGTTACAGTCGGTTGGTTTCATGTGAAATCGCACAACTGCAGTTTAACATTGCTAGTTGTTGAGCTCTGGACACACAGACCAATGTCAAAAATTGCATGGAAACAAAAGATCACTAACGATGAAGTATTATGCAAATTCAATTCAAGCAAAATTCTCTTACAAATAATAATCAAAAGAAGAAAATTGAAGTATTTCGGACACACATTAAGACAAAACTCGTTACAAAGGTCATTGATAGAAGGGAAGATAAACGGTAAAGAAGTAACGGCAGACCAAGAATGATTTGGACAACAAACATCACTAAATGGACAAAATTAACTTATGAAAGTGCATACGCATAGCTCATGGTCCAGAACAATGGCGCATTGTAAAGGTAAAGGTCCCATACTTAGATACTGAGCTTTGGGGAATGAGAAGATAAGGTTCTCATTGTACTAAGCCTTCGGCACTAAGGAGAGTAGGGTGGCCAGTTCCTTTCTCTCGGCCGCCTTTACTTCAGCAACTACGCCCACCCAATGTATTACACCCTGAGTAGAGGTGAGCGGTGTTTTGCAACAACCAGCTGAAGCCGGAAGTCGAACAAGGTTACAAGGTTTGCATAATTGGAAAGCCAACGCCTTATCCGTTGCGCCATCCCACCGCTACCCGGCGCATTGTATCCAACCCTTAATACGAGGAAGGAACATAATGATGGTGATGGGTTGTTGGTCAAGCAATAACATAACAACGAATATTTGTTTCTTGGCAGCCGATTGTAGCAAGAATTGACAGCGATAGACTCCATGTTTCACAACGAATATTTGCTTACGTTATTTGGAGATGACCCATCTGAATACGCGACCTGGGTTCGTTTCTGGTCCATAGCGAACTTGGTCAGCTCGTCTCGTAACGTCTGGTCACAAAAGTATGATTTTTTAAATTAGGTAATGTTAAAGTAATGAGCAAGATTTTTCATTTTACACCCTTTAAACATTTTAGATGGTTTAGTCGTAGTCGTATCCAGGCTTATGTGTGATAGTTGAAGATTCGATTTAAATGGAAGGCAAAAGAAGCCAATCTTTATGTCCACTTTCATGCATGCCTTTAAGTGTTCCACCAAAGACTCAACCACATGCTCTTGAGCGGTGTCGAACCGGCGCCCTTTTGAGCGTCCTACAAGAGATGTCACAACTCTGCGATGGAGCCGGTTACCATGTCTGACTGGGAAGGTTGGTTTTAATAAATAAAAATCCGCATGGTAGCGTCCAGGGGCTTAGCTTGCAAAATCATTCGGGGAGAAAGTTTGTGTTTCTGGTACTTCAATGTCTTATTCTAATTGATGAAAAAAGGTTTTGCCTGTCTACCTCTTTGCCAAGTGCCATAGTTTGGTTCCCAAAGAAGAATGTCACTAATCTCCAGTCGGCTTTTAAAGCAGTGACCTGTCAGCTTTAGTCTTCGTCTTCTGATTGTCTCAGTGAGAGGTGAAAAGATACCATAAAGGCTTGTATTTGTGACGTGTTGCTTCCAGCTAATGTTGTTAAAGGGCGTGTATAATCGCCTAAATGGTTGCTACACCAGACTTCTGAGAAAGGCACTCAATATTAGCTGAAAACGATCTATCCACATGGAAAGGTGAAAATGCCACTTATCAAGCTTCTGGCTCTGCAGAACCCAATCCCTGCTATGCTTTGCGCTTGACACGCAGTGTCAACTGTGCTTAACGCTCAAGCCAACATCTCCTTACAATGCCTACTTGCCAGTTCTACTACTTTGCGTAAATTTAACGTTTGCAACGCGTGTGCTACTTACATCAGACATGGGAGAGGTTTTGTTTAAGTTGTTGAATTGCTTTAAGGCGTCGAGTATTTCTGATTCTACAGCAAAGGCTGAATCCCACTCGTAATTATCTTCTACGGAGGAATTATCTTTTCTGGCTCTGGAAAAAGTTCAAAATACCTGATCAGCTGGAGGTGATTTCTCGACAAAATTATTTGCAATAAAACTTTAATTACTACATTGTGCTATGTTTGTTTTACGTTCAGTTTCGTTTTATTTTGATCACTCGGTCTTGCAAGACACCACCGCACCAGTAGATGTTGCCAGAGAGAGCTCGGAGACATCCATGAGCAAAGAAGATGAGGGATGTCTTAAAATGCAAACGGTAGCAACATCGGTTTTAGGACGTAATTTCTTACACATGAAGAAAGTAGGCTACTGCATTCTGGTGAAATATATCAAAAAAGATCTACACAACAAATTAACGTTTTTTTACATTGATTCAACGTCAAACGTTTGATTTGCTGTCTTCAAAGGTAAACGGGGGATCGAGACAACGTGAGTAAAAACGATTGTTTACACAACTCATTATTAGGTAGGGAAGTACACGAACTCCCATCGTAGAAACTATTTTTGTTTAAGTTTTGCAAATTTAGTAAGTAAAAGATGCTCCAACACTCGGGTACAAAGCGTTGGCTTTCTTCTTGTGTAAAGTCTGTGGCGTTACCGGGAGTACAGCTGCTTCTTTCTCTCAGCCGTCGTTGCTGCAACAATCACATTCACCAAATATATCATAACGTTAAGAGGTTAGCGGCGATTTTTAACTTTTGGAAAGGTTGTGAAATGAACCATTGGTGACAACAATCTATGACACAACATAACTAGATGTCAGATTACTTTGGGACTGAGATTCATGTTGTCAACCTCCTCTTGGCGAGTCCTGAAAGTATCAGGTTAATGGCAACAAACAGAGACACACCAGGGTGGGTATGTCTGGGGTGGCAAAAGATAAACCCTCGGCCCGAGAGAACGAAGAATATTATTTTGATATCTATTTCTCACACCTGTCTCCTGTACTCAAATTTCCAAAACCAGGTGACGTCAAAGATGCGTCTTGTGTGACGTACCCGCTGCTCGTTGATTCATCATGCGTTTGATGACGTCGAAAAAAGACAGGTGATCCAATATATGACGTCGACGTTGTTTCTGAGGAAACGATTGATATAGAAATGATCCAAAATTACGACAATTTTCGAACACAAAATAGTAATAAATCTGTTAGTATTTGCATTCGAAAAAATTCTTACTTCCAACCGTTAAGTAATTCGGGGTCGGGAATGATTGATTCGAAAATTGATGATTAATTAGCGCAATAAAAGAAGTTCTCTCTCCTTAATTCACCAGCAACAACACTTAATCAAGAAAAAATTTCACTCTTATCAATCTCGGTAGTTTGCTGCTGTTTTTGAAATTGTAAATATTACCCAATAGTGGGCGATAGAGAGCAAAAGTAGATAGTAATTACAGTTTTACATCAATCCTGCACAGCGAACCACTTGATTGATTGATTGATTGAATCTTTATCCTCGGACTGAGAAAGCTTCTTGCAGAGCTTAATCCTGGCAGTTTCGCATACTTGTAGAGGCTTTGAATCACTGACGAAGGCCCGGTCACCGAGATTGACAGAGTGAAGTTTCCGATTGTTGAAGTCTTGTTGGCGGGGAACTATTCCATCCATTAGATGCCGCTGAATGGAGAGCAGTCCTTAACGTGCGTTGCTCAAGCGCACACCCCGAGAGTCGAACCAGCGCCACTTGACCTTGAAGCTTTTTTGTTCCAGAAGTCACGCGCTAACCAACTGAGCTAAATGAATCTCATTAATGGATGTTAAACTTCTAACTTCGTTTTTTTTCCTCTTTTTGAAGTTGTGAATCTCATTCCGCTCATCAATTCAGCATCTAGACTTCAGTTCGAACTTAACTTCAATACGTAGTTGACAATATGAAAATTTGTATAAAAAATCTCAAGAAAATAATCTCTAACCACTCACCTTCAGAGAATGCTGCTTTACTTCCACTAGTGGCTAGTGTTAACGTGGGTAAGCCAGTTGGATACTGATAGTGATGCGGACTTTTATCTTTGGGAATCGTTTTAGTGAAGTTGGAAGGGAACTTTTTGATTGGAGACACAGGCAAAGAACGAACTCCGGGAACCGATCTGGTGACTCTTCCTTCCGGTGAATAAATGTTGCTGGAGCTCCTCAACGATCCAAAAGATCGCGACTTCTTATTTGAAAAGAAAGAAATCTTATCCTGATTGTTGGGTGGTAGTGAGAGGTTTTTTAGTTTAAAAGGTCTTTCCAAACTTCCACAGTACTCTTTGCGTAAAGAGGTCTTAACAGAGTTTGAGTGAAGAGATTGATACAACTGGCCACGAGTGCTTTTGTAAGGACTCCCATAAGGAGACACAGGAGACATCTGCGAGGAGGCACGACCAGATCCTGATTGAAAACGTGTCGGGCTCCATGATACATCAGACAATGAAATAAGTGTAGGCTTGGTCATCTGGATTTCTCCTCCATCCGATAAGGGACCATCACTGTTTTCTTTATTATGTAATAACGAGCGTTGTGAGCTTTCAGATGCAATTACTACCACGGACACTGGTGTAGCGTTTTTAGAAGAAAAATCTTCTTGACAAAGGTAGGAGTGATTTTTAAAATCTTTATTTCCCAACGGTTGAGGAAAAGAAAATTGTTTTTTTCGTCTTTCTAATGAACTTTTTTTTGTGAGGTCGTTTCTTGAATTACGTTTCGAAGAAGCTGCAATGGGCGAAGAGCTTTCAGCCCAGTACCCTACTTGAGAATTGAACACGGGCGTAGTAAGCGTTGGGCTAAATAAAGCCTCCATTGAAGCATGTTTCCGTTGTTCAGGTGTATTCTTTGTGTAATGGTTTGGTCGCAGCTGAACCTATTCAAAGATATTAGCCATTAGCAAATGTTAATCGAATTGCAACAGCACATATGTTATTTGCAAGTGCACAGTTTTATCTAAACAAAATAATTACAACATATTCTTGAACTTCATTTGAGATAGTGTTTATAGGTTGCCAACGTGATCAAGTTATAAAATGTTTCTTCGATTGTCGAGAAGATGTCTGTTCGGCACTTACAGAAAGCATACTGCTGTTCTTGACAAGGCACTTAGGTATAATTGGACTTGAATACGAACGTTGGTTTCTTTGCACTGCAATTCACGGAGTTCAAATCTTCAAATATTGGGAATAAACCTGGACAAAAACGGACACTTTTTGTGACGAATTTAAGACAAGCTGTCTTTTACAGCCTACGACAGTCTCTTAATTAAGTCCCACAGCGAAATAATTGCATCAAGTGCGAAATAGAAACACAAGCAGCATGTAAGTTGGCAGAAGGAACCGCAGCGGATGGCTATTGGCTACCGTGTTGGATTTTATTGAAGTTACCAAATAAATGTCGGCTGCATTGCCGAGTGGTGAGAGCGCTGGAACGACGTTCGAAAGGGCGACGGTTCGACACCGCTCAAGAGCATGCGGCTGTGTTTTTGGCAGGGCACTTAAAAGCATGCCTGAAGGTGGACACGGAGATTGGCTTCCTTGCCTTCCCGTCCGCTTAATCTAAGTCTTCAATCACCGGGCGTGAGCCTGAATACGACAAATAAACAAAACCAAATAGATGATGTTATCGAATAGAATAGAATAGATGATAGCTCAGTTTGCTAAGCGCCCGACTTTGTGCCCGACGAAACTGCAAGATCACGCGATGGTGATTCAGCTATTGGGGTGTGCGCTTGAGCAACGCATTTCAAGAGTTGCTCTCCATTCAACGGCTACAAGTGGACAGAATAATTTATAGACAGCAACAAGCCTAATCTTCACTCAGTCGATCTCGGTGAACTGACCTGCGTTAGTGGTTCGAAGCCTTTACAACATGCAAAACTGCCAGGAATAACCCATCAGTCCTCCCCGTTAGCTCAGTGGTTACGCGCCCGGCTCAAGATCACGCGGCGCTAGCTCGACTCTCGGGGTGTGCGCTTGAGCAACACATTTTAGGACTTCTCTCCATTCAGCGACACCAAATGAATGGAACAATTCTCCGGCAACGACACTTCAAAAATCGCAAAACTTTACTCTGTCAATCTCGGTAACCAGCCCTGCGTCAAAAGCCTCTACAAGTATGTAAAAGTCAGGAATAACCTATCAAGGCTTTGTCAGTCCGAGGATAAAGATTCAAACCAAACCAAGATGGAAGTTACCGAAACCTAAGGTCAATCTTGATCAGGCCTCACCTTCACAGGGGAGGGTTGTGTGTTAACATTGATCTGGTTGGCTTCTTCCAAACTATTTGGTCCTTTCCAAAACAAACTAAACATTATTTAATCATAGAGCAGAGTGTTTTATGGCATGCTTTGTTATCTGTGACGCACATTATCTGACTGAACAGAACAAAGGAGCATGAATTTATTTCATCCTGATGGAATAATGCAAACTAGGTCTATTCTTAGTTTATATTTATTTACAAATTTTGTATTTTACCTCCACTTTTGTATTTCACGTCATCGATTAGTGTTCATTTTATGCATTGGACAAATGGACAGTATCGAAAACATCAGTACAGCAGAAGGGTGAAAAGCAAAGTACTAGCATTGTTGTCGTATGGGCCTTTGGGGTCAAGGATCTGTTCTTTTACAATCTAAGTTAGCGATGTTTCCTGAATGATGCTTAGAGGCTACTGAAGATGAGAGTATGATCGTATTGTCTTCTGGTTTGTTTGGTGGAGGCTAGGTGGTGCAATTAGCATAGTATGCATATACAAGAAGATAAGCCAGATGCAACGCGTCAAAGCAATGTTAATTTACAATTACTGTACTGTTGGTGTGCGGTTTTATTAGTAATAGTAATTTTTGCTACTTTAATTTATTTGGGTTCTAGACAGATTTGTTGGGTTAGGTTCCGGCCAACCCAAATATGCAAATCACATTTTGAATGTTGAAAGATTAAATGTATTTTCTGGAGTCACCCACCACTGGGGATTTCAAACATTTTCACAATTGGCTTCACTTCTATAGGTTCGTTAAACGATCATTCTTCAAATAAAATTTTATTCAAATTTTTTTTAAATAAATTTTGTTTGATGGTTTGAATTCTATTTGAATAAAAATGTCCTTGTGATCATACCGAGATCAAAATGAAGCTGAAGGGAATTCATTGTTTTAACTCTCAATTACAAAATATCACACCACCACTTACCGACTTTGAATGGATTTGTTTTCTTCCCGCCCGATCCGTTGTTCTTCATCGGCCTGTCATCCACCAGACGAAGCATGACGTCACTATTGCTACAGTCGATCTCGAACGTTGGTTGATGTAGCATTGCGTCGGCATTGTTTGTATGGAGCGAATGCCTTGCCTCTTTTCTATTGTCATAGCTGTAACTTGCTCTTGACCGCGGACTACGAAGAAAGCTTGCTTGCTCCAGCGTGGCTGATATTGGCCTTTTTTGGTAACCGCTAGATGTCATAGTAGTGTCAGGACAACAAAAACTGGAGTCGTTCACAAGAAACGAACTCGGTTGCCTTTGATGTGGTAAGGTTGGCCCAGTCACACATCCACCGACGCAGCAGCTCGCCATTGCATTGTTTTGTTCGCTTGCTAAGCTGTAGAAAGGACTGAAAGCGCTTTTTGTTAAAGAGTTGTCTCGAGTGCCGTCGCTGAAGTTGTTAAAATCTGTTTGTCCATCGTTGTGGCCTCTTTGAGAAACGGCGGTGAACGAAGTAGGCCGCCGTTTCTTTCTCTCCTCTTGCACAACCAAATAAACAGGATCCACATGACGTTCTGCTGGGTCCTTACGGCGCCTGTCTTCCAAAGATACTGGACACGGTGCGTCGTTGTACCTTGCATCATTCCAAGATTGATGACGTGTTGTTTCGTGATCGCGCGAATGGTAGGGTGTGGCAGAGGCTGGTCTGGGTGGAAAAGAATCTGAAAAAAATTGTGCAGATTTCTTGATTTTTTAAATTACAAAAAATTAACAAAGATTCTCCCAAGACTTCTCGCTCCCAAAGTTATTAATTTCAATTCCTGAACACCTGATCGTTGAAGGCTATGTTTAACGAATTTATTAAAGCTCTTAGAACATCCTCTTTCAATCTTATCTCTCATTATACGCAATCAACACTCCCCACGCATTAGAGCGCAATAATTTGTCAGCAATGCATTCTGGATTGTTCCTTCGTTGTTCTGGGAACAGTTTGTGAACAAAAATATTCAGTTTTCAGCAAGTAATGCGTTAAGTTAATAAACAGCTTCTAGCTCTCATATTACCTTATTGCAGATTTACACATTTTAGTAAATACACGAAAATTTGTGTTTTCTTACAAGAATTAAAGAAATAGAGTCGCTGTTGCGAATGCGAGCCTAAACATAACTAGAACAGTTAAGTTATTGTTTAGCAACAAATAATCATAAAGGAAAGGTCTTTATGAATGACACCACAAAACATTTTAAAGAACATGGTTGTCAGTTGATCAATCATTGTAGGAATTAAGGAGATGTGGAGATTTGTATAGTCATTAAGACCCCCGATTGAACGAAAATAGAAGACGTAGTACAATCTCGACGGAGGTTCGATTCCCACTCAAGTCGAAAACGTTCACGATTCCTAACAAAGTTGGAAGTTCGATTCCCTCCCAAGACACATGGATATGCACTACTGATGATCCCAAACAAGAATGAAACTTGTCTGGCCTTAATCACAGCTATATTGTCCAGGTGTCCATTATAAAACTGTTTCCCAAACAGAAGAAATGTTGTAGAATTCAGTATGAGTAGCTCAGAACTACTAGCAAGTTATAGCGGTACGGTACGCAAGAATAACGTCATTCTATCGACGCAGGTTCGGCACCAGGTAGTGACAACAATATGGTTGTAAATTATGAACGTTTTTTTAATATTTTTACCTGTGCGCATTATTTAAATTAACGTCACTCGTTCCAAGCTTATTCAACAACTAATGCAGCCTTAGACAAGTACCAGTTCTACGAAGTCCAGAGACAAGTTTTTGCCTCTCAGATTTTTGTGCCCATAAAACTTTTGCTGCAATTTCTCTTCTTTTCTTCACTGATCCATCGTCACTTGTTCCTCCTTTCGTTGGTTTATTTGCTCCAAACTCCGTGGAAGACGGGCAAGTACGGCAAAGCAATCCTTTTCCCTCTTCTGCTAAGCAATATCGAAAATTAGCTTCTAAGAAACTAAACTACAAGCTGCAAACTTGATAACGCTAATATTCCCAGGAATTATGTGTTACCGTATACGCTGTAATTATACCACGGACATATTTATTTCCAAAAAACAAGTACTTGACTGTTGATTGTTCATGTCTTATCAAGCCACTAAGAGCAGTGTTGCCAGATAAGAGCATTTCTGATATTTTTAAAGTCACTGTCATCACTGGAATAGCCAAGAGGGCAATACTTGACAATGAAAGCGTGAGTAAAGGCTAAAATAGATACCACCTTGGCTAGTCCCTGAAGCGTGACATCATAAACGCCGCCAGTGTCAAGACTGAACAGCTTACCATTCTCATAATCTTGAATGATGTTTTTTAAATTTTTCTCAAAATCTTTTCCTTCTGGTGACAATTCCACTCTGACGTAATCGCGCCGCTTTAAAGAAGAAGAGCCTTTGACCGTGGTGGTGGCGCCCCTCAGTGGCGGGTTGGCGTTTGACCTAACATTACAGATGACAAATTAAAAAAAAACATGAAATTTTTTAAAATAGTACAAAAGTAGCCCAAATTCACACAAAATATACTCAAAGACTATATTTATCAACCACTGCTCAGACTATCAATTAATACTGGCGATTCTGACTGCTATCAAAGGTAGCAAATCGGCCTCAAGTCAAATTTGGAGTTTGCACGTTGGCATGGACGTGCATATAGGTCGCAAATACTTGTATTTTGCTTCAAACTGTGACAAATATATCCAGTGGGGCCTTTTAGCCACGCATTGGATTCTCACAAATATCTAGTTACGTTCGGCCTACTGTAAGTTAAATTGTGTTGATATAACCTTCAGCTAACTGGATTAAGTTATAAAAATACCAATACCTTGTGCTACTGTGGCGGAGTCCAGCTGCTCCATTGTCATTTGAAGAATCTGTAAAAACACATCAACCACAATAATGAGTAAATATATTTAAGAGTGTAAGCAGTTCGTTTGTATGACGCTTGAATATGGTACACAGTCTAAACAAAACCTGTAGAGATAAGAAATGCTGTAGAGCAGTGGTTCCCAGCCTATAGGTCGTAACCCAAAGTTGGGTCACCAGAACATTTTTTTCTAGGACGCTTGTTTTTTTTTCAAACAAGTAAACTGTTTAGTATAAAGTATAGCTGTTTGTAGCCTATAGTATACCGGTATTGTAATAAAGCAAAATTCTACAAATGAAGCTGCGTTTATCGATCGTTCGTATTTTGCAAGTAGAAGTAGGCTGCCTTATTTCATTTTTAAATCATGCTGCTTTTGGTCGACCTAAAACGTCCTCACGACCAAATGTTGCCCTCATTTTTTTTCTGGATGCCTTCAAAGTAAGATATCAGGTTACGTTTGGGTCGCAAAAGTTCTAAACTTTATTTTTTAGAAAATTTGGATCGCTTCGAAAAAAGGTTGGGAACCACTGCTGTAGACCATCGAGAAATTGTTGTTGTTTCTTTGCAGGACTAAATAATTGTCTCTTTCAACCTAATCAATACCGTGGGTGATTAACTGTCAAGAGTGGTGATTGCGTTTTAGTGATGAGCTACATCAGAGAGACAAATGATTCCTGAAGATAATGCCACAAATCACCTTGAAGAGACTCCTTTGTGTTCCTTTGATGAAGAGTTCTGCGCCTGCAGTACAATGTAACGACGATAGCGACAAGAATGCAAATCAAAATGACCCCGGACAATATTCCGATCGTTACCGGGTTTCGAAATGCTGCAGTTGTGGTGATGGGCTCTTTTAATAGGGGGTACACTGTGAGACCTGCACGAAAATAAACTTAATTTTTGTATTTCATTTAATGAGATTCGTTTCCGGTGATGTTCGATCTAACTGTCGAACAAGACTGCCAATTAGTGTACCAAACAGAAGTTTAAATTGCTTTACCCGCGTTAAACTGCTCCCATTTTTATTTATGCTTGTGAAACATGGAAACCAACAATAAAACTTAAAAATACCATTAGCACATTACACACACAATCATTAAGAAGAATTTTCATAATTTCATGGACAAGATGTATTCACAATGACTTGTTAAATGGTGCTGTATGAGAAACTTCCCTGCGTCAACAAGTCAGTAAACGTCAATTTCTCTAGTTGGGACACAGAATACGACATCCAATAAACTCAGTTTATAACGAAGTTCTCCATTATCAAAACTGATCAAAGGCAAACGAAATCAAGAAAGACAAGCCGAAACATTCATGGAAAGAGTTCGATCTCTTACACAGCACAACCAAGAAGAACTGCGACAGTTGGCTGAAAATTACCAATTACAGAAACATTTTGTTGACACTATTTTGCACTCAACTGATGTGAAATAAATAATTATTATTACCTGCGGTGGACACTTTGACAGCAGGGCTAGGTTGTCCGTACTGGGTGGTGGTAACAGCCAGGACTTGAAACTCATAAATCTGGTCCCTATATAGTTGATGACGCTGAAGCTCGTACGAAGTTTGATTCTTGAACGTCTTGTCCAACAAAACCCAAGAGCTGTCGACTTCGGAGCTTCTTCGATGTCGAACTGTCTCGAGCTTCATCGGTTCGTCTGTTTTGTAACGTAGTAAAGCTTGTCCAAATGAAAACTCAAAAGTTGAGAAGTACAAATTCCTTTTTTTTAAATTGCGGGGATTTTGAAATGTTTTGTTTAAGTTATTTTATTAAGCATTTTCTATAAGTTGAGCAGTTCCACCTTTTTGTGTCTTAATTTGTTTGCTGTTATAAAGCTGTAGCCTATTTAAAAACAGCAACGTCTAAAAAGTGCACCAAATTAAGCGGACATTGTTATTACACTTTGGTTGGCATAATACGTAGACATTTTGCAGATAGTACAATGGCGTTGGCAAAATATTGAGCACTTTAACTTTCAATACACGAACTAAGTCAAAGGAATAATAAATTATACCTGCCACGGTTCGCTTATTTCTAACTTCACGTTTAGTCTTTTGAGATCGGGTCATCAAAGGCTCAATGCCCGGACTTGAAGCCTCTCCAAGCCGCCGATACTCGACCAAAAACCCGAGAATGTCCTGTGTTGAACAACATAGCGGCTGCCATGTCAACTTTATGAGGCCGTCCTCGGTGGTGGCATGGGACAGGGCAGTTGGCGTCGGAATGGGCAAAGGAGGAGATGGAGTTGTCCTTGGTGCAATCTCTGCAATGAACAGAAGGAATCGTAATAATAACCAATGAAACAAATGCTGTATGAATCAGTACCAGTGGATAGGCTACTTTGTTTGCCTCTAAAATGTGGGTGAATACCCTATTTATCTATAGAATACCTATATAGCGTCATGCCAAAAACCATATCAGAAGGGGATTGCATCAAATATAGTTACTATTCACTTAAAAAGAGGGTCATAAGAAGGTCCCTATTCAAATGGAAAGAGCAAGTTATGTTCCTGCTCAGCACAGTATTGAGAAAATAGATTAAGGGTTACACCATACTTGACTGAGCCTTCATACCATACGGCTGTGGTAACACCGTATGCTTTGAACTTAGCAAGTGCTGAGAGACAATCGTATATCTGTGACCAGTGTTTTTTTTAAGGTGTTTTGGGGGACCGAAACGGTCCCCCAAATTTCTTCAGCGGTTTCCCTAAGTTTGGACTTGCAACTACAGTAGAAAAGTAATGGTTTTTTCTCGCTATGTCTTGTCGATAATACGAATATAGCCTACGATCAATAGTTCACGTCCGGAAAAAAGAATAAGTGGAGGTACAGTTAACAGCTGAATCAAAGAGTTATTCACAAAAAAAGTGCACCTTCGATACTCGTCAATGTTTATTTCTGATTTATGGCGCATAATGATCAGTTTTTACGTGAGGAAACATAACAAGCAGAAGCCAACAAGCACACTTTGTTTGATTGTGTAGCAAACTTGTTTGGCGGCCGTGTTGGGCAGGCTGTTTGGTCGCTGTCACAATCATTTAAGCTGTCCCTTGTCAAATAATTCATTTAAGCTGTGCGTTTAATAATTCGTTTAAGCAAATATGGCTATTTTTTGGTATTTAAATGAAACACTTGCGGTCTCTTAAAACTACTTAGCGGTCACCCAAACCAAACCTTAAAAAAAACCCTGTCTGTGACCAACAAAGTGCTACATGCAACTGACATTTTTGTAATAATAAAAACCTCATAGCTAGTGTCTAGAGTAGAGTCTAGACTATACCGTCAAAGTGAGCGACGGAAAAACGCTTTGTGATGTGTACTTCTAAAGACAAAGCCATATGCTTTTGAGCGGTGTCGGACCGGCTCCCATTCCAATGCCGTACCGGGGCTCTCACCACTTGGCTACACAGCAGATTTTTTAGTAAGTGTAATGTTTAAGCAATCATCACGTAGATCCCATCAACGTGGACTTGGTAAATCGAATCGAGTTACATGATAAATAGATGATTGATTGCTACCTTTAGTTTTCACTGTCAGTGTCTCACTGAACGGGCCACCACCACGTTGGTTCTCGGATTTGATGGATATCTGATAAGCAGTATTTGACATCAAATTCTTCACTACTGCCACCTTGCGTGACTGAGGAACGTACATTTTTCTCCACGCGTGGTCGGTTTGTTGCATTTTTTTGTACCTGAAACAAAACAAAACAATTTTCTATTGGCAATAAAAATCAAGAAAATTTTCCCAGCGATGAAACAATAAAAATCACAAGCCCCGCAAACTTTTATGACCTCTACATCATCACATCATCTAGTTCATCAAAGGCAGTATCGGCTATGACACATATGGGGACGATATTATTACTTCGTTTTAGACAAGACCAAATCACGTACGCTTAAGATAGGCTGGTTGCATTCTGCGAGAGAAAATCTCCCCTTACGTTACCCCAACAGAATTGTTATTGAACCGAACTTTGCTCGGACAAGATAATAAAGTCAAACCAAACTTTGAATTCTTGTTCAAGATGACCAATAGTAATACTACTAATAATAATAACAATCATTTTATTTCATGTCCATTGTAAGTAATAACTACCTGAGTCAGTAGCCCACAACCTGATTACAAATCGTTTTATAAATTCTATTGTTAGGGCTTTACACTGGCAGCCATTCAGTTGTACCACACAGCAGTGTTCAGTACATGTCTCAAACTGCAATTAGACATGCAATTAATCCAACTGCTCACCCAATCTTTATCGACAAACCAACATAAAGCTCACCAAACAACGAAATGCTGGGGGAATCCCCCGTCATATCCGGGATCCCATTTGACACGAATCGACGACGTCTCTATCACTGCAGCTGTGACGTTTTCGGCTTTGTGTGGGGAGGTGTCTGTTTATTATAATGAGCTTGAGCCATCAAAACTTCACAAAGTAAACTGTCCTTGCACTAAAGACAGCATTGATTATCTTAAAATGTTTTCTTTCTATACTGTATAATATATTATTTATTCTATATGATACGAGCACTCTTTCAATAGCAAGTCTTACTTTAACTGAATAAGGTAGCACGTTAATGTGATGCATATCTTTAAAGTTATATCAGTTTTCAAAGTAGGTAGTTGAATTTCTTTGCCAAAGCTTTCAGATACTAGCAAAGATTTGAACCACTGATACAGGTCACTTAGGTTGGGTCTGGGAAGCATTTCAGTAAATATAAATATGAAGTAAATGTAAATCCACCACAAACTCCTGATAACTCACGTTCAACAACCAGCATTACGTCAGTGGTCACGTGACCGACTGGACTAGTCAGGACGCATTGCCAAACGCCATGATGTTCCTTCCGCGCTGCGTCAATAGTTAGATTACCTCCTTCTACACAATACACCAACTCTGTGGGGATGTTCTTCAGCTGTGAGAATAAAAATGAATTGTTAAAACTAAGCCAAATACAATAGTCTAGAATCGCTGTTTTTTATTGTAGGCAAATACAAATAAAGCATTATGCAACTAGGTATACATTCTGATTACAAACTGTTTAATTTCATAAAGTCCTATAGTTTCTAGTCCTATTGATAATTAGGTTTGAAAAGTAAAGGGAAACATCCGTTGACAGGAAGATCGTACAAAGAAAGAAAAGAATTCTTAAACCATCGCCCTACACATCAGAGTAAATTCACACAACTGCTGGGACAATCGGTAACATTTGTAAAAGTGAAGTGTGGTGTTAACTCAGTCCAAGCCCCTTCACATACAAGGGAAAGCTAAGTACCACTGACATATAGAGCGTGGTCGTGTAAGAGTTTGCTTGATGACGATAAGTTGTCATAAATAATATTACCTCTTTCGCTTAGTGCCGTAAATGGTGTCCACTCGGTACAATCATGAAATTATATTCTTACAAATAAAATGCTTTTAACGTCACAGATAACTTTTAACGTCACAGACAACTTTTAACGTCACAGATACTTGCATCTAATGAGCATAAGCAACATACATCGGGTACCTTGCGCCACGATACGCCCGGTGGTGGGTTTCCTGAACCAGAACATGGAACTTTTAGACTGGTACCGACTTTTATTGAGTACCGAGATGCGGGCTTGATAACAAAGTGTGGAAGATCCCTTATTTGAAGTATGGTGGATCCTGGCCCCTCTGTGCCAATTAAGTTGTAGGGGACACAAGTGTACCGGCCCCTGTCTTCGTGTCTAGCAGCGTATATGATGAGACTGCCATTTCCATCGGTCGTGTACCTTGGATTCTGCAAGTGGACGTGTTGTCAAGTCATAATAATCATTTACATGAACGCATACACCAACCCAGCAATTATATTCCTTTATGACGTGGACTCACATAACAACAGTGCAAATGGTATCATGATAATATATATTTTAGTATTAAAAAGGCTAATGTCCGGATGGTTGAAGTTAAATTAAGTGGCCTGGAAAGCATAGGAGTTAATTTTCGCTTTTTTCAAGCATGTCAGTAAGCGTCCTGACAAAGAGATATAGTCCGGGGCTGGTGAGGTTGACCTGTACTGAAATACTGAGTGGAACTTTTTTGTAGGAATAGTTAAAGGGGTCCTATAGGAACAATTTTAGAGATGTTGCCACTTTCCAAACCCTGGGCAACATCCCGAGTTCGTTCGGTTTCGAAAGTCCGTAAAATCGGGAAAATTTGCCAGGGCAAAATTTGAAAAAAATCTCAATTGGTCCAAACATAGGCATGTTATATATCATTTTAAAGGATTTTTTGTCTAGATTAATAATATTGAGGTCTTAAAAGTCCTTTTCACTTTGATTTGAAGTTATTCACAAAAAACTCTGATCAGTTTATCACATTTTCTCCCATTAGTTCATTTTGTTGGCAAATTGTGTAAATATAGAACATGAAGACATGGTATTGCATTGTGAAGATCATTCTAAACTGCTATGGCATGTCTTTATCACCCTTGTTTGGAATATTTGCATTGAGTTTGTTTTCTCATTTTATTTCTTTTCGTTTTTTCAGAAAATAAAAAGTAATTTGTCAAAATAATAATATGCAGAGTATGGAATCCCTTTGTATGTTTCAAAGTATATTGGATTGTTCTGATACGCATAAGCTAGTGGAGGCACAATTGACATTGACACGCAAAGAAAAAGTAAAACAATGCAGCCAAAGAAGAGGTGATCACTTTCATGAAACATTGGATTCAAGCAATGCCTGATATTACCATCAAAACTGTTATCTTACTTATACATCAAACAATCATATCGGGAGATATCTGAAAAGGAAGAACAAAAATCAAGAAACGTCATATGTGAAACGTAGCAAACGATCTTCACGTAAATTTTTTGATTTCAAGAAAAATTGTCTAATATGTGGGGAAGCATGTGACATTGAGAAAGATAAAAAGCACCCAGAAAGATGGGAAAAGAACAAAAGCTTCTTGTGCAGAACTGCCGATCGTGGAAAGGGAAAGCTATCATTTAAAGACGTACTTCTTCAAGTATGCTTAATATTGCATTTGAATTTTGTGTTGTCTGGAAAAAGTTTTGTTTTGTCGAGTTTCAAAACAAATCTTACTTTATACAAAGTCAATGAATTCCGAGTGTACTCTTTTCATTCTTTGGGATTTAGCCATGGTTCAATTAGAGATTAAAGAGTAGCATTTAGAGATTAGTATTAGACATTTGCATATTACATATTGGATAATATTTGTTTTAGCAATGCTTGGAATGTGGTGATGCAACTGGAGATTTAGTTAGAATCAGAATGGAAGGTGCATGTAGCGACTTGCATGCAGCAGAGACGAGGTATCAGTGTTACAATTATTAATGAGTTATTATAGTTTTTGAAATATAGTGATATCTACCAGCCTACAGCCTTTTTTGGTAGGTAGCACAGTGATCTTCTCTGAACTTTGTTTTTGTATGTGTGGTGCAATATTCCTTCTTTATAACATGAAGCAACTGTCTTTAATTGCCCATTGTTTTGTTTATGTCATTTATACAGGTACCATGAAAAATGTTTAAAGTTATTCCAGAACCCCAAAGAGATCGCATCAGCAAAGCGTGATAATTCTATCAATTCACCAGAGATCTCTGCTTTCAAGTACGTTTCGAGGTCAACTAGAAACCTTCCAGAAAAATCATGGTCATCTTTGGAGCTTCACGAGATGTATAGGGCCCAAGGAGGGATAGAAGAAAACCGATCAAGATTTATCACTAAATTGAAGGATCACATGAATGAAGAAATCTATGGCTTTTCTTGTCCAGGAGTAGCAAGCATTATGATGTTGAAGCGAAAAGCGTCCCATTTCTGAAACCGACAACGATGACGCTGATTCGTCAATGAGTGTCCTTTCAAAGAAAATAAAGGAAGAGATTCGTAAGCTGCCACATTCCAAGAATGAATACAGTGTTATTGAACCCGAAAATCTCATGGATGAATGCAGCGAGACTCTGTTGACTTTCTTGTCAAATATATCTCCAACTTTCGAAAGAAGTTTACCTGCTGCTATGATTGGACATAATATAGTGACCGCTGTGGTAACAAAACGTTTCACAAAATTACAATTGGCACTTTCACTTCTAGCAAATGACAGGAAATTGATTGAACACTTGCATGAGTACGGGATCACATCTACACATCAAGAATTCAGAAGATTCAAAATATCGGCAGCAGCATCAAGTGACAACAACGATAATGAAGTTAGGTCGAGAGATGATCTTATCCAAATAATTGCAGACAACTTCGATGCACATGTTCATTCCCAAAATGGCTTAATACAAACGCACAATATGGCAACAATCGTTGCCCAACCAACACCAAAATCTGAACCGTCGAAGACACCTATTCCGAGACTGAAACAAGAGAACGTAAAAAGTGTTGAACTAAAAGAAACTGAAATGATGTATTTCAAGGGGCAAAAGGACCCCCTTATGCCAGAATCATTTTGCAAATACCAAATACTGCCACTGAAGATATTGTGTCATCAAGCTTTGAGTTTGAATAGAAGTAGATGCGACGAGCTTTCATTTATTAAGAAGTATCATGCATCAGAGTTATCTCCTGACTTCAATGGATATAATTGCAGACAGCTGCGAGAATCTGGCATCTCGTTGAAACGAAAATCCAAGGTAACTTTCTTACCACTCATCGATAAAACACCATCTGATCCCTCAACAATTTTGACTGTGATGCATGAGGCTGAAAGAATCACTGTTCAATCAGGGCAAGGATTTACTGTTTTCACATTGGATCAGCAACTTTACAAAGTAGCTTTAGATGTTATTCGGTCTAATGCTTTACGATGGAACCACATAATTCTAAGACTTGGTGGTATGCACTGGTTAATGAGCTTCATAGGATGTGTTGGAGTTCTAATGGAAAACAGTGGTCTTGTCCCTTGGTTACAATCTGCTTTTGCAAGTGTACCGAAAATGCTGACTGGTGAAAAGTTCCCTATGAACATGCGCGCACTACGTTTTGCTGTCATGGAATTGCTTAAGAGTTTCATAGATGATGTATATTCCTTTGAAGATCTGGAGAAAAGAATGGAATTTTTAGCACAGAAGAGTACGATTGCTGAGCATTGGATTAACAATCTGATACGGCCAGTTCTGTGCTTATGATTTTGTTTGTACGAGCAGAACGAGAAGGAGAATTTCCCCTACATCTTTATGCCTGTCACCAAATGATTCCTTACTTCTTTGCTGCTGGACATATCAATTATGCAAGATTTGGGTTATGTTATCTGCTGACAACGTCAAGGTTACCACCAACAATCCTCGACCAGTTTTTGAAAGGAGAACATGTTCTGCGCCAAAGAGAAGGCATATGGAATGGTATTTGGTCTGACATGATGATTGAAACCTCCTACATGAAGTTCGGCAAAGGTCCTAATGGAATCATCGGAAAGACAACAAAGCCAAGAACCTTGCAAATCTGGGCCAAAAGTCAACACTCATGCAATGAAGTACTCCAATCTTTGGATGCCATCCGAGAGAATCAAGAATGTAGGCTACACTGCCAACCCACAAGGAAGAAAAAGAAGGAAGGATGAAAGCAGATCTTACAGACAAGGTAAAGCTTTAAAACTTTCTTGAAACATGCCTCCATCCTCTCGATTTTTCAAACCATCCAGAAAGTGCTCTTTGCAACATTTATACTGGTCAGCTGTGTGGTACTAAAGTAAATGTCAATAAATCGGTGGAGATTGGTAAAAAACAAATGGCTTCATTCCAGAAATCATTACCTGATGGTTTTCGATCGACAATAAAGAAGGAAGTTATTACAATGAAAGAAATAGGCAAGTCTGGAACAAAGAACAAATCAGCAGAGGTATACAACACAAATATAATTTTCTCAAGAGTCATGTATTTGTTGTCTGCTGGTCGTATCCAGTTGGAGGATCTTTTCAAGCATGAACTTGCACCCGTTTCAACAGCACTATTCAAAGACACAGGAGAAGGCAGATACTCTACATCAAAATCTGTTTTAAAAAACACTTTGAAAGTCGAAGTCTCTACAAGGAAAATTGTTCCTGATGCGATAGTACTTAATGGTTGTGCAATGCTTTACAATGCAATTCATTGGCCTAAGGGAGGAAAGGTGAACGATTTCCTTGCAGGTGTTCGATGTTACATTTCTAAAAAGTTGGCGAAGTCAGATGTCTATCTAATCTATGATCGATACAAAGAATTCAGCATTAAATCTGACACCAGACAAGAGAGGTTGGATCAATTTCAATGTTCACATACACTAAACAAGTCAAGCCCATTGCCTTCAAAAGAAATCACCTTACGTGTCACTAAAACCAAAGTCCAACTTATTGAAATGGTTAAATAATGCTAAATAAATAATGCTTCTCCAAATAAATAAATAATGCTTCTCCAAATAATGCTTCTCCATATAATCAAAATAATGCTTCTCTAAATCCCTCTTTTTCTTACGATTTTTTATAAAAAATCGTGAATTGTTAATTTAAATAACTTAAATTCAAAGTGATTAGAACTTTTAAGACCTCAATATTATTAATCTGGACAAAAAATCCTTTAAAATGATATATAACATGCCTATGTTTGGACCAATTAAGATTTTTTCCAAATTTTGTCTTGGCAGATTTTCCCGATTTTACGGACTTTCGAAACCGAACGAAATCGGGATGTTGCCCAGGGTTTGGAAGGTGGCAACATCTCTAAAATTGTTCCTATAGGACCCCTCTAAGTATTTCTACAAAAAGTTCCACTCAGTATTCCAGTATAGGTTGACTTTAAAAACCCACTTTCAGCCCCGGACTAATAGCCGCGTGCTCTGGAATCATGACTGGGCTCTCTTTCGGACGTCATGCCAGGACTTCACTACTCAACATATGTGTGTTGTAATCAAAAGTGAGAAAAACTAACTGGTAAAGGTGATCAGGTACTATGACACTTCCTCAAATGGAAGTGTCTATCTTCTCACTTACCTATTTCTGCCGCATTGATTGCTAACCTTTTGCATCTTGCAAGTTTAGCATGATGATGTAATAGAAGCGTTTGTTCCATATTGCACCGTCATAAGCATTTCTTAATCATACTTGTAAAATTCATCTCAATTATTCTACTTTTTACTGCTGCTTGTACGGACAGTTTAGTAAGTTACCGTATCAAATTGTTGCAATATTTTCTGTATTTCGTATATTTAGCAATACTATGAAGAAAAAAAAGAAATGAAAAAGAATAAAGCAAGGATATGAAGGTTTTGGACATTCAGTGACTTTTATTTTTTTATTTATTTAACATGTAAATTTGCGTTTTTTTTGGGCTAGTTGTGCTAATAGTAATCTTCTGTAATTTTTTCGTTTCGATCCAGTTGTGCTGATGAATCCTATAGGAAGAAAACCGGTTCCACAACATAAATTATATTATATTAAAATAAATTTTGAAATACTATTGTGAGTGTTAACCTGGTCAAATGGTTTAAGGTTTAGACTTGAAAAAAAACTATTGATTTATTTTCTATGTGTGTTGTACTGTTTGTGTCCACCTTCAAGCATGCCATTTATCATCTTGTGAAATACACAGCCGCGTGCTCTGGATAAATGTGTAAGCAACATCATTCCCAGCACCATGCCGACAGTCCTATCATCACGATTGACTTAATGATACCACTCAAAATGATGACACAACGAAAGAATGAAATAAGAAATCCATAATCACAGAATAGTCGCCCGTAATGTTTCGGGTATTTTGTTTAACTTTGTTTACAAAATGTGACATTTGAGAGTAAAAATCGACAAAGTAATATTACTTTATTAGATCTTTCATTACAGCACGTTATAGTTTCACAAAATGACCAGAACTTGTCAAGAACCACTCAAAAGAAATAATTCATGCATTAAGTTTTGACAATGTTTTTATGTGTAATGATGGTGTAATTTCAAGAAACTTTAGTTTATTTATAACACCTTCTAAATTTAAATATGATTCTTGTTTGTCTGCAAACTATTCCAATAAGGTAATGTCTGTCAAAGTAAACTATCAAAATAAAGAACTTATTAAGTTCATGAAACGATAAAAGCGTAATTTCGGTCTGTCACTATAAACCTGTTGAATATACGCAATTTCAGTCGTTAGTTTTTAGAAAATAGTCTGACACATAAAGCAAACAATCATTAGTCCAACTGTAAAGAAAAATAATTTAAAATGACTTTGAAATAAATGTAAAATGACTGTTTAAATTATTTACAATTTCAGGTCGGTTAAGATGTTATAATCCCACTTCACAACCACACACTGTCACACAATGGAAAGGTAAAAAATTGAGCTATGTCGGATGCAGATAATGCTGGCTCACAAGTCGCTAGAAGGATTTGACTATAGTCTATTGATGAAGACTTCTTCTTCTTCTATCGAGTCTTCTAAAGTTTGTTGACACACCACAGATTGACACATTCTTCCGCAACGGAGTTATACACTGACAGGTCCCACCTACTGCACCGGGTGGTAAGCCGAGGGAAAACAAGAAGGTGATCCGCTGTTTGGGGCTCGGTGCCACAGATACGTGCAATTGGGCCCGTGTCGTAGCCCCACTCTACCATTGCAGACTTAGTGCGTCCAACACCAGTTCGGAGTCGATTTAATGTTTTCCACTTTGCCCAAGGAGCGTTTGCTCCTAGGGGGAGGGACTCTGATGGTGGGACCTTCATTTCGGTGCATGATGGGTCATTTTCGAATTGTTGTTTCCATTTGCTTAAGTCTTGTTTCTTCTTTTGTTAAGGTTAGTGGCTGAACGTGTGTTAGGAAGCTTTTTCTTGATTTCAACCGGGTTTGTGCAGCAGTTTATCCATATAGAGAATGTTTTTAACATGTTTGTTTTAGCTTTTCAGCTTGACTGTAAACGTCTCATGTGTGGTGGTGCAATACCAGCAAGCAGATAAAGTTTGTTGGTATTTGTGGGCTTCAGACACCCAGTAATAAGACGACAAGAATGGTTGAGTACCGAGTTAAGCTTCGATGAGTGACAGGACCTGTTCCAAACAGGGCATGCATATTCTGCTGTGGAGTAGCACAAAGCCAATGCGGTCATTCTGAGGGTTTGTGGATTAGTGTCCCACCCAGAATTGGTAAGCTTCCTCAGGATATTGTTTCTGGTGTAACCTTAGCCTTTGTGTTTTCAATGTGCTTTTTGTAGCTGAGACTGATGTCTGATGTCAATATACTGAAGATGAATACTGAAGATGAAGATGATGATGATGAAGACTGATGTCAATACTGAAATCGTCATCAGGGCCTTAGTTGAGGCTCTGAGGTTCTATCCAATTTATCACCCCGAATTGGCGATGTTAACAGGATTACACGAAAAAGCTAATGCAATTGCTACTATTGTAGGCTACATATCCAATTGGTTGATACGAAGAGGAAAATGAAACTTTGAAAACACTTTTAAGGCGAGAAGAAGGGGGCTTATCAATTGAAGGTTCTTTCGTAATCGCCATTTGTCCAGGAGTTGAAATGTCCTTCGAGCTACAGTATGAACACACATTCTCCCCACCATCTTCAATCAGTTTTGTCGTATCCAGGTTTTATGCCCGGTAGTTGAAGATTTATACTAAGTGGACTAGAAGACAAGGACACCAATCTTCATGTCCACCTTCAAGCATGTCTAAGTATCTTGCCAATGACACAGCCGCATGCTTTTGAGAGGTGTTGAACCGGCGTTCTTTTGAACGTTAAACTAAAACTCTCACCAGTCTGCTATGCAGTCGACAATACAAACTTTGTAATCCCAACCCTCGCTTCAAAATAGGCTACAGTAGATTTATAAGGGTGCTTAAAGCTCCCACAATGTTCACAATAGGATAATCAACAGACTGTAAAATAATTTTACACGGAAAATAGTTCTATAGGTCCGACGCGTTTGCTTTTAACACTTTTTAACCTGTCTAACTTGCACGTCTATTCCGTTCTTCTTCCACTCGACTCTGTTGACTGGTGGATTGGCCACTGAAGGACAGTAAAGCTTTACACATCGGGACACGCCTCCAAACACCATCTTTGGCATCCCCGTCACTCTTGCTGTATCTGTAATGAATGGTGTTCATACTTTATAGGAGCTACTCTTTAGACACTGTAGAAAAAAATAACAGACAATGGAGTTCTTTGCATCATATCAAGAGTCAGGTGTAGAACTGTCAAAAAGTGGGGATGAGCAACCTTCTTTAACTATATCTAACAGGCACACTACAAGCTTCAAGGTCGAGTACGAAATGGGTCAGGTTAAAATCTCTCAGCTGTAGGCCTACTACAGATAATTCTAGCTTCAAAAGCTGAGAGCCAAAATCGAAACTCTCCTTCTACAGGATCGACCCATTGCTGTTAAATATTACAAGAATGATAAATAAGAGAATGGAGGGAGGGTAATAATCGCGGATCAAACAAAACCTTTCCCAGGTTTTGATCAGAAAATTTTGGTCTACTGCAAACCACAAAAGAATCAAAATACGCTTGAACAAAAGCCAACCTCTAGACTACCTATTGATATTGACAACTCAAACAATGGTTTGAGTAAAAAGAAGATGGAAAGGTCTTAAAAAACAGAAGGCTGTATAAGCAACAAACATTATTTTGTGAACATGTAAATAAATATATCATTTCCCACATTATATCTATTTTTAAATTATTTAATGTTGCGGTATGACAATACTAGTTAACCTGCAACCATTCCATGGCAAAATATTCCGTTCCTTGTTGCATGCAAGGTTGAATGTTGTGGCCTTTACTAAAGCTATCTGCATTATTTATATGTGACGTCAGTTGATTGTCTATGCTATTCTTGAGTGACAATCTTAAGAACTTTAAAAGATTAACTTTTAGGTTAATGTAAAAATAATGTGCCATGCGTATTTTATCTATCAACACTATAACATTACCGAAATTGAATTTTAATGTTCAAGTAAAATGGTGCAGCTTGCATGTATTGGCATTTCATGACAAGAACCCATCAAGGCGTGGGGAACTAAAATAAAACGTTGTATCCAACTGAGAATCAAACTCGCAATCCTCTGCTCACATTTGTAATTTGGTAACTCGGACATTCGTTCGTAGATGCTTCGTCGTTCAGATAGGCTTTCGAAGTGTCTGCTAGGGAGGTTCAAATTCATTACTTTCGGCCACACCATTGCACGAATTCTCCATCATTGCTGGCATTCAACCTGCTGAGCTTCGTCGCAAAGAAACTGCTCTGTCTCTCGGTCGACGAGCATTGGAGCCTAACCATTTTCTTCACACCGTCTCTGCTCCCTTAAACGAGCACTCTCGTAGACTGAAATCAAGACACCCATTCTTTCCAGCCGCTCAACTTCTAATCAACGAATCTGCTGGACAAGACATCTCTACGGTTAATTGGGCTGGCCAAAAATATAATTCTGAATGGAAGTCAAGAACCACCAGACTGTAGTTTTACATTCCCGACGCCGACACCCGCCACATCGGCCTGATACTACAAAGACGGGCGTGGGTCCGCCTCAGCCGTCTTCGTATGGGCGTCGGGCTTTTCAAATCGACCATGCAACAATGGGGAACGGTTTCTTCCCTTTTTATGAATGTGATGCTGAGGAACAGACCGCAGACCACATTGTTAACGATTGTACCCAATGTACCATCTTCAAGTTACCTGACGGAGTGGAAGGTCTACGTGTCTTAGATGATAGAACCAAAGACTGACTGCTCTCTAGGAACCTTCAAGTGCAGTCCCGGAACATAGTGAAGCTGGTGTGGTAAAAGAATAGACCCTCGGCCCAAGAGGCTCACACGACGAAGAAGAAGAATTGTGACTTATAACGGCATCGACATTTAATTATGACGCCACTTTTGGAATATTCAGTTAATTGTGACGTAAGTTTCAGAATTATAATGAAAGCAAATTATTGGCAATTTTTACGTTATTTTTAGATTAAGCATTTTTTGCTTCAAAATAATATGCATGCTTGTGAGAAAGTTATTCTGACGACCAATATCAATACGTGACATTGTATTTGCAGAACAAACCAACTGTTTAAATTTTAAACACCTTCTGGGAGTGTTAATAAAAACTTCCATGTGATGAAAATTAACTTGCTGAAGGCCATACATTTTCAAGATATATCTTGAATGACTTTTAATCAGAGTAAGCCAAAAGTTAAAAAACCAAGCAGAGTTTAGTGACATGCATAAATTAAACGCTGTAACCTGGAAAACAAACTTTTCTACTTTATTATCAATATTACGCTTATGTCAAAGCACAGTAAGTTGTTGGTTAATTACGAGATGTAATTAATGTTATTGATTTTTGCATTGCGGACTACCGAATACACCTAAATCATGTAGCAGTTGGTCAGACCTGCGCAGAAGATTTTCTTTATTATATTAGAGCACAAGAAAAAGAAACAAATCGACTTGTCGTTGATTAATGCTATGTACGTTTCGGAGCCACTTATCAACATTGAAGTATTGAAGACACGGTGAACACAAGTGGTGCATCCCATTCCCTAGTGACATGAGCGGACGCCAACATCTCAGACACTATATCAACCGTTTTTACATTGATTCAACGTCTGCAGACGTAAAATCAATGTAAAAAGCGATTGATTTGCTGCCTGGGATATTACTTGTTCCTATTCCTCTCATAACAAGTTTTTATTAAACGTCCAGCCATCAACTCAAACTAGTCTCGCCTCAGCCCAAACCGCCGAGACGACTGTAATGGCTTCATCAGAACCGTTGAGACTCATCAGCACCGTTGAGACTCATCAGAACCGTTGAGAAGATAGCTTGGGCCCAGTACTAATGAGATCCTAGGGCCTCAATCAAGATACTCTCAAGAAATACGTTTATCCAAAGAACACGCGGTGACTTTTTCAAACTCTCAGGCCTCTTGGAAAGGTTAAGAGCCCAGAAAAGTAACATAGGTCTGGGTCTGAAAGTATTCTTGCCCCTGCCTCTCCTGTCGACGCTGTTGGGTTTGATAATCAAGACTCCAAAACATGCCCCAGTGAAGATATCCATTGAGAGGGGGTTTAGTGGGTCCTTCTGGACCAGAGCCTGGAGTATTTTAAGACTTAAAATCTTTCTAGGGAGAAAGAACTGGAATGAAACAGTGCGCATTCCTTGGAATCTTGTGGTACAAAGCGTTTGCATCTATTTCGGATGTTTTGGGGACAAATCTTTGTTCTTGGCGGTGAAAACCTATTCCTATGTGAATTTGATGATAATTTTTCCCGTGTTGGAGGTAGAGGTTTGTTGATATAATGCGTGATCAATATTTCGCAAATCTACATGGAAAGATGGTATCTCAGTTGGGTTCATGATGTAATGAATCCTAACGTACAGTACAGTGCTTCGCAAAAAAAGCAATCGACACCCTTGTTATATCTTTGGCTTGCCCCAGCATAGAATCAAACCAATGTCTACTATTAGCAGCATCATAGACACTGACCATGGCTTACTATATTACAGGCCTCCCAGACGCGCAGTGCCACCTAAAAACTGGAGGCGAGTGTTTTAAAATCACGTTTAACGTGTAATTGGTACAGACCAATCATTTTATCATTTGCAACCATTTTTACATTTCTGACTGTCGAACCTACTACTTCTACACAGAATAAATGTTGCTAGATATTGAAACAACATAAAACAACTGATTTTGCTATAGGTTGTGTAATGCTTAGAAAGCATGCAAAATTGCAATTTAACCAAATGTCAACAAAAGAAACTTAAAGTTTATCAACATGAAAATGTATGCATTACACTCAATTCAACAATATTCATAAACAAATATGCAGTTATATGCTGTGAGCTTTGAGTTTTCAATTGAGTTTTACATTGCCAATTAATAAATTGTCACTTCTGGCAATATACGAAAGCCACATGCTAGCACAGTGATACTCAACCTGTTTTCTTTTGTGGCCCATTTTTACCAAGCAGAAGTTTCTGTGACCCACTATCCTGTTCACACTGTTGTAGTAGCTTAAAATCAAGGTTCGTATATGGTGCAATACAAGGCATTGATTGCATATCAAAACTACTAAACTAACGCACAAGTGTAAAATTAACTGCACTGAAACAAATGAAACTAAAATTTTCAATGAATCTAGCATTTTTTAAACAGTTCTGCGGCCCATCTCAAAATGTTTCCATGGCTGAGAACCGCTGTGCTAGCACAATCAAAACAATAAAACATATGAGGCCCTACATTGTGGAAGTCAGACAAATTAGCATCAATTGTGTAGTTTCAAAACTTTTAGCTTTGCCTCCTTGTTGCTACGAGGTGTGTACAAGCGCGAATGATTGTTAAACAAAATATTGCACAAGGTTGCAGCATGCTGTTTACCTGCACACAAGCATAAAAATCTGAGATTTTCAGCAAAAGTTTTCTACCGATGCACTTCAGAAAAAGTTTGGCAAACTGCGCCAGGGCTCAGGTGGTGCATATTTTATTACTGCACAGCAAGTGCTTGAACAAGATGATATTTACAAAACCAAACTTCTTCTTGGCATAAACAAAAACCTGTTAAAAAGTGCTAATGCTGGTGGTCACTCTTGCTTGAAATGTGATTTTTCTATGTCAGAAAACGTTTGCACAGTCTTTGAACATTTGAACAAATTAGAGGGCTCACTGCCTACAGATGTAAGATGACATTGTTGTATATTGCTGGTTATGTTGTGCGAAACAGTAATTTTGATGTTGATGACACCGGTTTTTATTACAAAAAGTACGGTGAATGCATGAAAAAAATAAATCGTGGGGGATTGACAATTCCTGGCGATAACGTCTGCCAGTGGGTGTTTTACAGCTATATACTTTTTCGAGAAGTGGCAAATGTAACTTGCCGTAAATCTCTATGTGTTCTTTTGCTTTGTGCAAGTAAACAGCATGCTGCAACCCTGTGCAATATTTTGTTTAACAATCATTCGCGCTTGTACACACCTCGTAGCAACAAGGAGGCAAAGCTAAAAGTTTTGAAACTACAGAACTGATGCTAATTTGTCTGACTTTCACAATGTAGAGCCCCATATGTTTTATTGTTTTGATTGTGCTAGCACAGCGGTTCTCAGCCATGGAAACATTTTGAGATGGGCCGCAGAACTATTTAAAAAATGCTAGATTCATTGAAAATTTTAGTTTCATTTGTTTCACTGTAGTTAATTTTGCACTTGTGCGTTAGTTTAGTAGTTTTGATAGTGGTAACAATGAATGATGCTGCTGTTTTTTACTACAAAGTGGCAATTTTTGTTCTAATTATAAACTCGGTGGCATGTTGCAATCAATGCCTTGTATTGCACCATATACGAACCTTGATTTTAAGCTACTACAACAGTGTGAACAGGATAGTGGGTCACAGAAACTTCTGCTTGGTAAAAATGGGCCACAAAAGAAAACAGGTTGAGTATCACTGTGCTAGCATGTGGCTTTCGTATATTGCCAGAAGTGACAATTTATTAATTGGCAATGTAAAACTCAATTGAAAACTCAAAGCTCACAGCATATAACTGCATATTTGTTTATGAATATTGTTGAATTGAGTGTAATGCATACATTTTCATGTTGATAAACTTTAAGTTTCTTTTGTTGACATTTGGTTAAATTGCAATTTTGCATGCTTTCTAAGCATTACACAACCTATAGCAAAATCAGTTGTTTTATGTTGTTTCAATATCTAGCAACATTTATTCTGTGTAGAAGTAGTAGGTTCGACAGTCAGAAATGTAAAAATGGTTGCAAATGATAAAATGATTGGTCTGTACCAATTACACGTTAAACGTGATTTTAAAACACTCGCCTCCAGTTTTTAGGTGGCACTGCGCGTCTGGGAGGCCTGTAATATAGTAAGCCATGACACTGACCAAACCTTCACTGATCCGATTTCATTTCATTCCGATTTTGTACGTGTAAAATCTAACATAATGAATTATTACATCTTTGAAACAAAGCCACAGCTTGCGTGCACAAAATTACAAGTATGCAACTCACATTCGACAACCAGATTGGCAGAGACTGAAGGCGGTGAACCGTAACCGTTACTTGCTTCACACGTGACTTGACCTTTGTCAGAAATAGAAACGTTTCTGATGACGAGTGTTTCCCCATTTAAAATAGAATACCGGTCGCGTGCAGCGTAAAATTGTGATACAGGTTGGCCATTGTGACACCACCTGCAAGGCAAAACACAAAATTACGATCTTGCGTTTTAATGAAATTCTAAGCCAGCGTTTCTTAACCTTTTCTGACTTTAGCACCCCTGTAAACAGGCCCGACCAGTCTAGCACCCCCTAACTATTATTGACATTAGACTACTACAGTACCGACCAAAAGTTTAGTACAGGCCGAAATTTTAACATGCCTTCAGATCGCTGGAGATATATTTTGTAATGAAGTCTCTTGTTGTTTAACAAGCTGAGCAGTTGTTTTAACGAAGTTGATTCAGGATTTGGTGTTTGGCTTTCATTCACCAACAGAAATTCAATTATAACCATATGTAAGTGAATCAACTCTCTTAAAACAACAGCACCGTTTGTTAGGCGACAAAAATATACAAAATATACCGCCAGTGATCAAATAGCATGTCAAAATTTCGACGCCGCCATTAAACTTTGGCCTGCACTATTGAAAGGAAAGCGAAGTACAAATTGATCATTTTGTTTATTCTTCAAAACTACTGTCGTCATTGGTGATAAAAGAAATAGGAAAACCCGAGAATAGTAAAAGAACATAGACAAACTTAAGCATATTTAAGTTACCCAGCTGGGTATCTAGTTACACATGTATCAATGTGATTTCTGTTGTTGCTTATGTGTGACCAATTTCTCTATTCGAGGCTTCGTGTTTGTCAAAGCCACTCTCATATCGTGGAGCAACCCATGTTGAAGGCGGCTCCGGCCAATTGTTTTCATTTGGAGCATGGTGCAGAACGCCTTTTCACACAGGTAGTTAGTCGGAAATGGGACGATCAATTCCATTGCTGCTCGTGCCAATGCAGGATGTGCTGTCAACTGGTCACACCAGAAATCAGCAAGCGGAAGGACGAAAGTTTGTCCCACAACTCTGATTCACCTGCATGTCAATCATAGCTCCTCCTTTAGTCTATTAGCCTATGATCACTCATGTCTGCCAAGATGGCTGCTGTATCCACTCTGGATACTTTTCCATGGTGGTTTCTAGAAGCGAGAGGTGAGCAACAATATTACAACAAAACACCTACCAGATAAGTTCGCACAATCTACTCAGGATCAATTTGAGTACTTGACTGGGAGATGACTACAATGACAGCAAATCATGTAGGCTACTTCGAAACAGCAATCATTGATATGACAACTGCTGATACTGGCAGAATAACAAAAAAATGCAGAAAATTAAAATGGCATTTTTTGATATTATACTGCATGCATTTAGCACCCCCTACAGTCTATTCCAGCACCCCCAAGGGGTGCTAGCACCCCCGGTTAAGAAACGCTGTTCTAAGCAATGCTGAAAATCAGAAAAAAATCATTAGAATATGATATTGGGCGCTCTTATATGCTGTTGTAGTTGAGGTATATATGCATTGCTGTCTAGTTCTCTACGCTGTACATGGAAGAAAAGTGTGAAGCGGATTTGATATCAGAAGGTTGCAGTGGTGGTGCCTGTGGTGAAAAAGATTTTCATTACAAACCAAATGATGTTGGAGGTCGTATACCCTACCTGTATTTAATGTCAGGAGGATAACCCACCGCGTTGCAGCTGAAAGTAACATCCTGACCTTCGGTTACTCTCGCATCTTGAGGGACTCTTTTGATCTCCGGAGGAGCTGTAAAGTATTGAGTTTAAGTAATTGAAAGATAGCTCGCCTGAGAACGGTTTATTAATATTTCCAAAACTACAAATTCTGTAACCATATAGACTTCGCTGCAGTTGCAGTTATTGTAGTCGCAGATGCTCATCAGTTGCGTTTTTATGTCACGTTAAGAAGTGAAGAATATGGTTTGCAGCATGGTGACTTTTATACACAGGCCATGACAACGTGCAGCATACAATTTGACTTGAGGCCGATCTGTTGGTAGCCAAAATTGCTAGTATGAGTGGATACTTTGAGACTTTGAGAGTTAGTTAATAAATATAGTCTTTGTGTACCTATTGTATAATTTTGAGTTTATTTTGTGCCATTGTCATCATTCAAATAACGGACTAGATTTGAGCTCTTGTGCTAAAAATCCAAAAATCGTCTGGCAACACTAGAGAAATGGCAATAGAGGAAGATATGTCATTTTTTTAATGTAAAATTAGGAGTATTGCAGTGACTTGAGATTCAGTGATCACGCTTTTGGCAATTTGGATTAAAACTTTTATTTCAAAAGGATATAAAGTAGGCTATTGTAAATTTAGCTCAGAATTTAAAATTAAAATTGCATCGGCCTTCAATCAGGCCTCCAGTTCGCACGTTGTCAAGGCTTGTGTATAGAGATCCCTATGGTTTGTAGTTACACCTCGCAAAAACAAAAAATAATTGACCATTTTGTACACATTGGCGGATATGTTGTTGAAAATGTTAGTAGGCTAATTTCTGCTATCTAGTGTTATAACAAGCGCTTGTCGATAATAACACAGAAATTTAAAGAAAACAGCTCTGACATCATTTACAACAATGTGCAAACTGAGGTCAATCGGAAAAAAAAAACAATTTTAAGAAAATTGTCAACTTTCGTATTCCCAATTGCCACATACGGATGTGAAATTTGAACACCCAAAAAACCTGACATTAAAAAGGTAATAAGTTTTGAAATTTGATATCACAGAAGCTAGATGGAAAGACCTCACCAGTGCAGTGCAGTTTAGTCATCTTCAAAGAAGCAAACAAACAATCACCTGAAACATAAACATTGATGACGTGCTGTTTCGTTCCTTCCAGGCTGTGAGCTCGACAGATGTATCTTCCTGAATCTTTCCGCTTTAAACTTTGGATTTTCAGTTCTCCTTCATCAATTTCAACGCCCTGCATCAACAAAGATGTGATGGAAGAGAACACACAAAGCTTTGTTCTCTTTACTGTATTTACGTAAACTTCTTCATAGCATTTTTAAAGCTTACTCCTTCACCCAAACAACAAATTAGTTGCTTTTTGGCATTGTTAGTTTGTCGTATCCAGGCTTACACCCGGTGGTTGAAGATTTAGATTAAGTAAACGGGAAGGCAAGAAAGCCAATCTTCGTGTCCACCTTCAGGTATGCCTTTACTGTAAGTATATGTGTCCTTTACTGTAAGCTCTGGAACGCCAAACACACAGCCGCATGCTCTTGAGCGGTGTCAAACCGGCGCTCTTTCGATTGCCGTTCCAGAGCTCTCACCACTCGGCTACGCACTCGGCATTGATTCAAGGTCTGTAAACATTGAATCGATGCAAAAGCTATCAAAAATGTCAATGACAAAATATTAATAAAAACAAACAAAATATCAACAATCACAGGCCCTGTCACCGAAGTTATTAGTGTCAACTTTCTCTCGTTGTTGCTATCTTTTTGATTGCAATCTTTTTTCCAAGCTAAGCACCACTGAATAGACAGCTGCTGTACTAATGTGATTCACAAACGGTCGCCCCAAGAGTCAAACCACTGTCACTTGACCTTACTAGTTAACAGCATTGATAAGAAGGAAAGTTGTTCTGACGGCACAGATTACTTTGAAGCAAACAAATTAGGAACAAGCAATCTTTATCAGACATGTCAAAATTCTTTAAGACGCTTTATCTCCAAAACAAATAATTGCAATATTTGTGTCTTTCTGGTGGCAATGCAGAGCAAGGTACCGTATATTGATTTTGTGGCCTAGGCGCTTCAAATCTCCGTAAATTGATGTTTCACATAGATTCAGAATATAAATATCCTTTTAAAAATAAGTTTCCTTATATTGAATTATCTGTTGTATGAATTTTAAATTTAATTTAAGCTTAGATTTATCCTTAAACCGTGGTTTAGGCAATAATGCAATTTGCAATGACTAAGAACCAAACTAAACTAAAATACGATGAATGATAAACAAGCTGTTAAATTTATAAACAGGAAGTTGAGTAAGCATTAAAAACAATATATGCAATAAAAGCCAAAATAAATGAATTAAGTGTCATCTATAGACGTCGATTCGTTGTAAAAAAGGTAGATTTTGTAAATTTATTTTTATCTCTTGAGTTTTTATGACTTTCTGGTATCCTGTTAAAATTTATCTTTCAGCTTATTCTACCAAGTTTCTTTGTACAAAACAAAAATTGCAAGAAATCCAATTACAACAGTAACTCGTACGCTTACACCAACTGTTGACCATGCTGAATTATTTATAAGTTTAGAGATCTTTAGTTAACTTCTGCGTTATGAATGTTTAATTACGATATAGTGTTACAAATAGAACTTAGGTACGATTCTGTTTATCTTATAACACGTGTGTTGTTGTACAAGAGTTGGGAATTACAGTTTTTAAGAATTGTTGAAAAACGGTATTGCCAGTAGTAACCGTATTGTTCAAATTGCTCTACAAAACATTAATATTAAATTCGTGAGGCTGGTTCATAAAGGCAGTTTAAGAACCATCTGTTGATGCTAAAATCCCTTTAGACGCATAAGTTTCAACGTTTCATGATTTGAAAGGACGGCTAAAAGAAACAATGTCTGATTAAAAATTCTCTGGTTCATTTAGTGACGCGGACACTTTACGAGATTGAACTTATGCTCGAATCAGAAGACCATTCGCGAAAGGTTTTGAACGTGATCTACTACGGTATCGAACCGATGTCTCTGGACTAAGACAGGGAAACTTTAAACCATTTATTGGTTGTTTTATAAGTGTAGATACAAACGACGTGTTTTGTGTTTTAGCCTGATGTGTTTTAACCTGATGCTGCGGGTTCGCTGTGCTAGTGGCGGCTTGTCACAAGCTTCCGGAACACGGTTCCCTAGCCATGTGCTATGACGAGTGGTTGCTTTTATTGCAGAACGAAAGAAAGTGAAGTCACCTTTTCGCTTGTGATGACACTTCCATCTTTCATCCAGGTCACAACGGGATGAGGATTCCCTTTTGCTTTGCACTGGAGGAACAAAGAGTTTCCGAATCTTACGGTTTGCACTGGACGGGATGTACGGATAAAAGAAGGAGGAACTGAAATGCAGAATAACGTCAAATAAACATTATTTATATTTACAACGACCGGTCATTTTTGCTATTCTGCAGTGTTTAGGCTACAAATTTATTCTTAAATTCGAACTAAGCCAAAGGAGTGCCTTTTATGTCGTATCCAAGCCGTGCAGTTGAAGATTTAGATTAAGTGGATGGGAAGGCAAGGAAGCCGATTTTCGTGTCCACTTTCAGGCACACCTGTAAGTGTCTTGCCGAAGACACAGTGACATGCTCTTGAGCGGTGTCGAACAGGGCCTTTTCGAGCGTCGTGCCAGGGCTCTCACCAACACGGCTATGCAGCTGACAGGTAACGAAGGGGCGCTGTGATTGCCCGTTACACAGCGGAGTAGACCATATTGCTCATTCTCGACGTTCTAATCAAAAGAGCTCCCTCGAGGCTCATTTAAAATTTCATATGTACATTAGGTAGAGATGAGTCCAAAACACCAGTTACACAACATATTGCTTGCGTGCTTGTTTTGGCCCGATCAGGTATAGTATTGCAATGGGCTTACTGTAAACAGCAAATTAGAATGGTCTCGCCAACCAATATGCTGCCATAAAAAGTTTAATGAGATTATCTAAAGAAGGAAATCTGTTTTTGTAAGCCAAAAATGCCAAGGTCGACTACAGAGTTTATACTGATACATTTAAAGAATTTGAGGGGGAGTTCACATATTACGACGTCATACAGGATGCCTTCAGTTCTGTGACTCAAGTAGTTTTTGATAATCTCTTTTGACAAATCAGAGGACTAACAAAATGATGGCTACACAAAATACGACGTTGACCAGTGATGTTCATTTATTTTATGAGATTTAATAATAATGGCGTGAAAGCGCTGGAACAAATCAAGTCTTAGTGATTCATGACGACAAGTTCAATAAAATTAAAAAAAATGTTTATTTTTGATAAAATTGGTAGAAATAAATTAATCTATGCATTGAAACATGCTGAAATATATTCTACGTGTGGCGTAAGGCAATCCCGCTAAATCGATGCGTCCTTTTCCGATATATAATCGACATTTGCTGTTTGACATCAACCAATAAACCATTACCTGATGTTTAACCCTATTTCCTATGCGCTATTTTTTTAGTAAATTGACTTGTAAACAGGGTCGGTTCGACCCAAATAGTTTGAGCTCGTCTAGCTCGAACACTATTAAAGTTAATTCAATCAAATTACCAAACGGTGTAGATGATATACTGTATAAGAAAATTTAAAGTTGCAGACATCTTTTAATTTTCGAAAGTATCATTTTTAATTGTAAATTGCATTTTTAAAGTGTTTAAATTTCAATGTAAATTTGAACAAACAGTGTCAGCGGCAGGTGTATAGGCATTACTGAACATTTCAGAAACGTTTCAAACATGAAACTAAACACGTTCTACAAGAAAATTTGAACTTTGCGTTGCAAGGTCTGGTATTTGTCAGTATAGCCTACATAAATCTCAGCACGCATTCAATTTGTTTAAGTTTTTATTGAATAGTCTGCATTTTATAATTTTCGCTATGCCTATGAACACCACTCTGATCTTATACAAACTTAAACAGAAGTTATTCTCGGAATGTTAAAGATATGTAAATATTTACAAATAGAACTTAAAACAGGCCGAAGACCAAATAACTTGAGAAAATTATATCATTTTATACAGCAGTTTTGTATCACCATTTACTTAAGTTGTTTGGAGCAGATCTCATATCCTGAAGTTAAGCAGGTAATAATAAATATTACATTTTTCTATTTAAAACTATCAGGTTAAATCTGAATGCTGCAAAGTAACTTGTCTACACTTCGCCAAAACCAACACTTCGGACTTATTCACTTTCAAAAGGTTTTTATTTTAGCCGAAGTTGCATTTCAAATTATTTTGTTTCCAAAGCTCAAACATGATGCGATGTGGGCTATCATAACATAACTACACAAGCTCTGTTGGTTTACGAGCCACTGCCAGAGTATGACTTTTGAAAAGGTGCCTTGAATACAAAAAATGCAACAGTAACGGTTTGTGCTGTTTTAACGATGCTTGCGGCTAAACTTCATACTGTTTAGAGAGCAAAGGTTTAGTCGCTTCAGCCTGTTTAATTATCTCGGTTGATTGGAAAAAACTTGAGGTAGGTTGAGACAAGATGGTTTTAAAACTTATACACTTTTCCTCTTTGGATTCATAAAAGTTTAATTAATCCAAAACATGCTTTTGCCAAACAAATCCACATAAAACATATTAACAAATAGAATATTTGTTCTTTGGACAAATGGGGAAAGGCGACAGTGGAAATGGAAATGATTAATTATTGAAACCTTGTGACCTGACCCTGATTGCTTAAATAAACTTAGTTTACACAAAAAGTGTTGCATATCGAGTAGTTTTAGTTTGGTACACCAAACAAATATTTCATGCAACAAATGGTACACTATAGACGAGTACACTGATATCAAACTTTTGTCTTGACGGACCCTTTTTGGTGCCTACGAAGCGGTCGCGGACCCCTAATAATTTTTATCTGAAATTTTGGTATATCACATTTCCTAATGGAAACAAATGTTTCATAAGTTTCTTACTCTTATAGTTTGCTGCTCGCGACGCAATTATGACAATTGATGACATTGACGAAGTTATGTTATGAGCTAGCCTATATGTTGGCATACAGGATCAAAAATTATGACAGTTGCGCCAAAAGTTATATCAGGTTATGCTTATAGTGATGCAGAGATAGTACAACGGTTTTGCAGATGCAGAGATATTACACGATATCACATTCGTTTTGAGGTACCATTCTATTGCTGCCTTACTATACAAGCTTTTAAGGATTTAATTTCGCTTCAAAATCCAAGCTGTTTCGTTTCGTAATGTGTTGGAAGCGAGGCATAAGATTCTTAGAATACGTCACACTTTACAAAGCGTATTTTCTTGAGCGATGTTCTTTGACGATTTGTCAATTAGGCACTATAAAAATTTAGGATTCAAGAACATATTTTGTTTAAATATTTTAAAATTTTTTTTAAAAAATCAATCAAAAAATCAAATCAAAAAATCTATAAAAAATCTTTAAAACTTTTTTTAAAAACTTCTTTAAAAAAATCAACGTTTCAACTCAAAACTCCTGCGTAATTGTTTGTTTTTGTAATGTAATTTTTTTTTTGTTTGAACAGTCTGCAACAAATTTTATTTGTTTTGATCTTCTTCTCTCGTATTGTCGCTATATGTCAGGGCACCCGTTGGTTAGCCACTGCCTGGTGTCGTCATCGATGGAAATTAGGCCTTCCATGCCATGGGGTGGTCTATATAGCCGGCAATAGCAAGGCTACAATTTGTTTTGATAAAAAAGCAAAACGTTTCGAACAACTCTGGTAGGAAATTGAGAGAAAAAAACGGCGCAACAAAACTGCCATTGTATTCAAGGTAACTTCTGATATTACGAGCAAAATCTTGAATGGTGAGAAATTAAGTTTGGTTTCAACTAATATAGGTTTGTTAATTTTCAGACCTTACTACACATTTTTCCAAGTTTTATAGCCTTTTTTTCTATCTTGATTCTAGTTGAGTTGTAATTTAAAGGTGCACTGCAACGAAAATACATGGCTTTTGTATTTGTAGATCTTTCTGAAATAAAACGTTTTTCAACAATTTTTGTATTTTTTGTGTTACCATTAATTAAAAAACCTAAAAAACTTTTTTGATTTGAATGATTCTAATTGGTCAAAATTTTTGATGACGTCATTGGCCGGCAACGCCGTATTCAAGGTCTATTGTTTTGCGTGCAAACACAAGGAACAAATCACGTAGGCTACCGAAACAGCGAACAAATTTGTGCTAAGGGAGTTTTTACGACCTTAAAATGGTGGCTTCTTGTATGGCTCTCAGTTGTACTAACTGGGGTCGTCAAAGGGGTATCCTTTCATCGTTTGTCTCTGAATAATGACGACAAGCTGAAGAAATGGATCTCGGCGATGAAACTCAAAGACTCACCTGTAAACAAGCACTGCCGTGTGTGCAGCAATTATTTTCTGGCCAGTGATTACCAACGTGATCTACAGGCAGAGCTACAAGGCACCAAGTCCAGACACCTGCTCATCCCTGAAGCTGTTCCTTCTGTCTTTGATTTTTCAAGATATGTGAAAGCCACTGTCAATGCAGTACTCACAAAACTCGATCGACCTAGGTACAGGTCTGTGAGTACGATCGGGCGTTTGGATCGAATAGCAAAGCGAGAAAACAACAAGACTGTGAAACAGGTCAGTAGGACAGTAAAACATTGACAGGGTAGGCATTAGGCAACTCTGAATACATCAGTTGATATAAACCACTTAGTTCAAGCAAATTATTTTCCTGCATTTTTTTCAATGCAAATTTTCCATCCGACTGCTGTCCGAACTGGTGTTGTCAGAGCACGAATCAGAATGATGTCAAGTCGCCGTCTTTTGGGTTCAAAGAGAAATCCTTGTCTAGCTTCAGACATCTTGTTTGTGCTGATCTTCTATTACTCAATATACAATGACCTATGCGACGTTTCTAAGGCAAATGCATGAAGCTGTTTACTTGGCTGCCCGCCGATGACGTCATAGGGTGGCCGATTTTCATTTGATTATATCTCTCAAACAAAAAGGTATAACAAAATAAATTTTCAAAAAATATAATACTTAAACACTAAAGAATCACCAAAAAAATTTTAATTTTTCATTTCAGGTCCCCTTTAAAGCAAAAATCGTTTATTCCTGGATTAGGATTAGAAAAAAGTAACCACAGTCGAGAGATTTTAGGATCAGATTTTGTATTCTAAGTAGCTAAGTGATTCTTTGTCACAGATCTCACCTGCTGTCACGTCATTAAAGCAAGAACATAACAAAATAATGAGGAAACAATAAAATAAATCTCTTGGTAGACAAGTCCAAGGTGCCCGCAACACATAAGTGACCAACTGCCCAGAGTGTCCGTCCATAGCTTGTCATAATAAACCGCTATGCAATCAGCGAGAAACAAACCACCATTCTGTTCAGTCCTATTTCTGTGGCAAATGCGCAAATATCA
This sequence comes from Aplidium turbinatum, assembly GCF_918807975.1. Taxonomy (NCBI): domain Eukaryota; kingdom Metazoa; phylum Chordata; class Ascidiacea; order Aplousobranchia; family Polyclinidae; genus Aplidium; species Aplidium turbinatum. The sequence continues at coordinate 57,626,722 of NC_137472.1, forward strand.
TTGTTAACTTTTTTTTATTAAAATAGTGCAACCAAAGTAAGTAGTGCTGAAAGAAGCAATATAGCCTATCTGGACTGTACAATCCTTTCGGGAAGTTTATAGTAAGTTATTGTGTTCAGCTATAGTGTTAAACTGACCAGCAAAGATTTACTTAGACCTATATCTACACTGCAGAAAGTTGTCATGTTCACATCTTTTCAACGTCTAGCGACGTTAAATCGATGTAAAAAATGCAACTTATTTTGACTGGGATACTTGCAACTTTTTGGGTGCTTAAAAACTACAAAAAAAAAATCTTGCAATGCAAAAAGACCAAGGCCAATGCCCATTTGAAAACCTGCCAAAAAAACAGCACTTTTTACAAGGATTTAACATCCGCAGACGTCAAATCTTTGTAAAAAAAAACTGCTTTGCAAGTTGCGGTGTTATTCGTTTAGTTAAAGACTTGATGGCAAACTACAAATAAGCAGCCAGCAGTGCTTCCCACTCTCTGATAAGTACATGTAGAAATTGTTTCTGTCAATATTGGTCTGAGCAATGTCTCGCTGAATGTTTAGACTGCCTGCGCATCTTTATGGCTGCCTGCTCGTCTTCATGATTCTTTCTAGTTATCAAGTTGAACTTAAGCCTTGTTCAGTTTTGATTTGAATGTAATTGCTTTTTTTTGGTTGTTGCTTATAACTTGTGTTTCCTTTCGCTTAACTGCAAACTGCTCATCTAGTGTTGTTGTACTACAAGTGACACCAGTTCCGTTTTACTAGCGTACAGTTCCATCAGATAAAATAATCTTAACTGTTGTAACAAGTCCGCCTGGATAGGTTTTCTTACAACAACTCTTGGCGTATTCCACTTGACTTTGCGCGATGACTTCAATTCAATGACCACTTGAAAATACAGGTTGTTGTATAAAAGCAGCGAATTCACTTCGACAGCAGAAGTCAAGACCTATCGTTATAAAGCCGCTTCGTAGGTCGACCTATGAACCATTTTTTCTCTTATTGACCAAAGATTTGTCATTAGGGTTATTGCAATTGCTTTTTATTTTTAAACGGGCTCTTAAATTAGATCGACCAACGTTATAAGATGAGCGATGATTGCATAAATGCAATTAAGTTTTTTCAAGATGCCGCTGGTTATTTGTGAGAGTTGTATAGTGTATTTAAAGCTGTGGTAGAGAGTTAATTTTGGTACCACAGAAATATAAAACTGAGTAACGTAACAAAAATATGTTAAACCCATTAACTTTACTCAGTGTCATATGTTTATGTATATTTCTAGTTTCTATTAGCCTTAAATCTTATTTATATGTTTAGATTCATTGTTATCGGTACATAAAATTCAAAAGATTTGATGGTTAAATTGCTACTAAAGCATCTGTACTGGAAACGAAATTCAAAACTGCTGGATCTACATCGCACACAATTTCTTGATATGCATTATTTGTAACAAATAGTACCAAACCAACTTGATATGTGCAGGAACTAATTATATTAGAGACACCAACTTTGTGCTATGAAAACAAGCAACTCGTTTTAATTATATTTAAAAAAAAAAACAATCCAGACAGCCATTTAATAAAGGACTATTCAAAAAAATCTTCCCTCTTCTAACAACAAACAGGAGACAAAAAAAAAACAGCAATAATGCGTAATAAACATTTTTTTGAATGTTAGTCAACAAAACGTCACTTCAACAGCAATTGCAAGCAATACAACTCAGAATCACTGGTCCAGGACCTAAGCAATTTACTAAAACATGCAATGAGAGATTTTCTGCTCATTTTACGTGTAAAAAAAAAGTAGAGTTAAATTGCTAACAATGAACAAGCGCTTAAATAAGACAAATCTTAGAATATTTCAGATACAAAGACACATTAAAATTCAAAGAAAATGAAGGGGTGTACCAGCAAACATCTATAGGATTGGCCCATGATACTAGAGAAGGATCCACAGAGGATACAAACTGATATGAATGAATCAACAAGTGAATAAAACTATAACAGTTAACCTCTCAAGTACATGTAGCTTCACACAAAGTGAAATTTAGATACCTTTTGACTCTTTTTTTATTTCTTTAAAAGTAATGTCTAAAAAGACATTATTGTCCAAAAAGAATGTCTAAAAAGATATTACAAAGATACATGTCTGATAATAATAAAAACACACCTGCACTGTCTAAACACTGCACTCTCAGCAGCCCTGAATGCCCACACTGCAAATTCAGGATCCCGATCACCTGCTCAAGGACAGCTCGGCCACCAAAATCAGTGGCAGATATGGAGCAGCACACGCATGTGGTTACACTTTCAAACACTGGTTGAAGCGCCGAAAGCATCGCATATGAGATGTGCACACCATACGACATACTGCAACTGATAATAATTTATTGTATCGAATCAGCCTTAGCGGTATTCTTGATGATTGTGTAGCAAAACTGGCCTTTTCGCTGCATACAACTTAAATGCAGGTGAACAAATAGTCACCTTCAGTCAGAGAATGCTCCTTTCCTCAATTTGCAAATCACACATACAACAAATTAATGCTTTGGAGTTGTAGCTTGGCTTGCAAAATTCAAATAGCTGTCAGTGAGGTAGAAAAAACAAAGAGCTATTTTAGAAAAACTCCAACACAATTTTCAGATTTGCATGCCAGCAAGTGTGACCAAACACGTGAAAGATTCGCCGGCACAAAACAACTTTCAAGAAACTTATTTGTCAAAGATTTAGACATGATGAGAAAAGGAAATGAATATATTATGGCAATGGGAGCGTAACAGTTCTTCTACATTGTAAAAGCAAAGATAAGATCTATAACTCACAGGAAATAGCAATAAACTAAGGCAGTTATTGAACGGGCCAGTAGCCTGTCTAAAAGCATGACAATCAATCAATTCTGTCAATCAAATTATTGAGCCTTGCTTTCATACAAGAATTCACGCCGGATACGCCAGAACTTCTCAATTTGTCATAAACTGTTTTTACAACTACATGAAAACAGTTAAAAAGATTTTTGTTCCATTTTAAATATATATAACTCATTTTTACTCTTTATTCTTCCGCCTTCTAGATTCTAGAACACCCTAGCATTGTGGTTCAGACTAATAGCATTAAATGGCTTAAAACGCTAAATCGATCAAAGAATGTTGCATTTACCATTGCATTGAATTATTGACCTTCCAAAATTGCTGGATTATTTCGGTGCTTATTTCAATAACAAGAAAGTTGCTTTCCGCCGCTGCGGTGAACAGAGTGAGCAAATTAATAATGCGAAAAATAGAAAATTGAAACACAAATTGCTTTTTCCCGTTACTTTGATGATTAGCTCTGCCATACACAAATAATCCCTTTAACAAACGCTTTTGTGACGTCAAAACACGCCACTGTCTAACTATCTAACAATTCAAGTTCATGAATAGTTGAAAGGGATCAATTTTGTCATCAGGCTTTCGCTGCTTATTGAGGAAAATTTGTTTAAAATACAAGCACCGGTATAAACTCCAGTCTAGAACTAACTACAAAGTGGGGTAGATTTTCTGTAATAATGTTGTGTCAGATTTTACAATTTTGTTTTCCCATTTAACTTCGTTTACAATTCTCATGCAGTCCAGTGAATGATACTCCATGTCCTTACTATTGTTTGCCGTAGGTCTGGTTCAATTCCATGTCGGTTCATACCAAAGACTTCCACAATACCACAAGTACAACCACCAAGCACTTGTAGTAAACTACCAAATACAGTTAGGTACCAAGTTTAACTACAACAGTAATCCAAAGATAAGTTGGTGCATGGCTGATCTGAGTAGCATTAACAATGTTAATATGATATCACTAACAATGTGACTGAAAACGGAAGACGTATAACAAGAGCTGGTGGTTTAAAGAGCCACAAAACACAAAACCATATTCATATTTTCAGCACAGTAACCTACTTAGAAAAGAATTGGTCGGTTGAGAGCACCAACCACCCTTTTGTTTTTCAATGATGATTTACAAAAAGCCAACATGATAGATCTGCTCCAATGTCGGTGCTGGCTACACATTGGATTTGCTACTAAATCAATTATTTAACTCGTCAAAACTTTGCTGCGTTTGCCCATTTGGCGTGTTAGTGTGTCATGTTATAACTGTAACTTTCCGTTTGGCCTCAATATGGCTACCTGAAGATACGGCCTGATTTGTCACATTCTGCAGAATTTTCCCGGTTTTGCCAACTTTTGGTAACTGTTTGGAGAAAATTTTCTAAAATTTATATGTTAATATCTTCTTTACTGTCTTCACCAAATGACACAATAGGTTTTTACATCATCAGGCGTTGAAAAACAAATACAATTTGATTCGTAAAATTTCAATCAGACTGTAAATTACTTTGTAAAAGTCTGATTGAGCGTTTTCCAACTTCCTTTTTCTCATATTCTACTGCTTCCCCAAGGCAAGAAAAAGCTTTTATATCATTACGAGTCAGCAAAAAGTAAAAAAAAATGTAAAATTTCAGTCAGACAGTAGCGGTAATCGCAAAATGAGATCTTTAGCTTCTTGTACGTCATAATCACCAATAAGCAATTTATATTTTATTTTTTATTTTTTTAGAGAATTATATATTTACATAACAATATGTGAATTGCATATTCTCTATGAAAAATGTTGCCCTGTCAAATTTTATTAAAATTGGAACAATTGACGCAGCGCTGGTCTGACGACAGCTGTAATTCATACAATGTTGCAATTTTTTATCGATAAAATTGAAGTCCGGTTGATCGATCAGCTTAGTCTTTTTATGTCAAATACACACTCAAATGTTATATGCAATTTACGTGCATGCTCACGGCAAGACATTTTGTAATAGACGAGACAATAAATATCTGATAATGCACGCAACAGATGTCTAAACTAAGAAATACATCGATTAACGTTTTAATCGCTGAAAAAACACATGACACATTAAAATCTCAATTTTACAACGTTTTTGAGATACCTACCAATTTTATTGAAGCGAACAGTTAAACAACTGAGCTGTGCATTTCTTACATCGATACGACGCTGTAGTCCGGTAACTTCTCGGTTTTGCTTGCAAATTCAACATTGTGATTTGTGATTGGTCGCAAGGGAAATATATTTCTCATGCAAAAAACGCTTTGCTCATAACAGCAACAACAGATGTCCTCAAGCCACCCATAAAAGTATTGCTTACTGCTTTTGTAACACACAATGTCGTGTAAAAATTTTAACACCACGGTTCACCAGATACTACCAGCTACCGACAAACGCAAGTCAATTTCTATTTATGCAATTCTATTTGAATAAAATCACTGACGAATCCGCCTTTACGGAGGTGAAAGCTCTATAAAGAAATTGACTAGTTACCAAACGTGGCTGTTGCTATTTAATTGTCAGCAAAGTAATTGCTGCACACCAAATTACCTTTTTTTTAAAGGTTATACTTTGTAACTTTTGTTTCCTGGATTTGCTTGTGTCTTAAATTTCTAACGCAACAAAACCACACATTCCAGTACAGGTAATTTGAAAATATTAAAACTCATCTACATTTAGCAATAACTCTGCAGCAATGCCAATTATCCATTATGCTAGTTCTCGCATGCTCTCACAACGTGGACCTTTTCGATTTTAAACGTAGTGTGTAATTTAATCCACATTTTTACAAACCCAAGAAGCGATTATTATTATCAAGCCAAAGCAGCTAGTACGAAATTCATCTTTCTGTCTTCAGACATACTTCACTGTAGCTTTCTATTTTGTGTCGAACTGTTTTGTCAAACTTTCTTCAAGCAATATCATTTGAAGAGCAAAGTTTTTTTACTAGTTCAGTTGTGAATAAAATGAAGCAACTTAAAATTGCACATAGCAATACCAAAACGACAGCGTAACCATGAAAATGTTACACTCCTTGGAATCACATTTATAAGCAGTAGCGTTGAAGGGGGATCCAAGGGGTGTGTTTAGGCCCGGGATGGTTTTAAAGCCCCGTAGCCGTTCTAATTGTGTGGCAAAATTGAGGGGAAGCGTGCCCAAGGCAGACAAAGATTAACCTACTTAAACCAAACAACCGAAAAAAGTAACACCAACATACACCTAATACACTCAGCAAACAATAGAGAATCTTGGAAACTTTTCATACAAGAGGCATCAATGCTTGGAATCAAGTGCGACAATAAAAGAAGAAGAACCTTCTTAAACGGCGGGGAAACCCAAATTAACTTTTTGCGAGTTTTTTGTTTCAGCGTGATGTCATTGTGTACAACATGCGTTTTACCAAAAAAAAAATCCAAATTTTGTTGCCCTCGTCTCGCTAAGGCCGCTTTTGTTTGATACCCGTTTGCGAGGTCTCGCGCGCATCAAGCTGTGATGCTGTTCGCTGTGACGTCACAAGGTACATATAGTTGTGGCCAAAAGTTTAAGACCAGACTTGATTTATGACCATTTTTGCATTACTTCAAAATACTGCATCATATATTGTTTCAGTTGCATCATCTTTATGCATCATCTTATATCTGATGCAGTATTTTGAAGTAATGCAAAAATCGTCATAAATCAAGTCTGGTCTTAAACTTTTGGCCACAACTATATGTACCTTGTGACGTCACAGCGAACAGCATCACAGCTTGATGCGCAACGAGACCTCGCAAACTTGTATCAAACAAAAGCGGCCATAGCGAGACGAGAGCAACAAAATTTGGATTTTTTTATTGCTAAAACGCATGTTGTAGGCTACACAATGACATCACGCTGAAACAAAAAACTCGCAAAGTTAATTTGGGCTTCCTCGGCCTTTAAGGGGGTCCAAAAATATGAAGAAACCTTCGCAAACTATTTGGATAAAGTGCATTTGTCTTGATTTGAGGCCAGAGGATTTTATAGGTGCAGGGCCTCATTGTATGCTTTCAACGGTCCTGCTTATAAGGGAAAAGCGCCATAATCTGATTAACCACCTAAAGTATGCAATGTCGTCAATTTTAGACACGTTCCATAACCGCATAGTCCATGCTTAGCTGTGGATTCTTCTTCTATCGTGTCTGCTAAATTTGGTTAATACACCACAGATTGACACATTCTTTGTATCAAGCTGTGGATGCATAAACATCATCTCAAGGTTATTAAACTAAGAATTAACTTATCTCAATATTCCTTTTTGCTAGCTTTAAGGTTATCGCAATTTAATTGCAATTTTTTTAAATATTAGAACTTACATAGAATGATAATTAACGTCTTTGGGTGGCATTTGAATCTATAGTATAAAGAAAGCATAGTAGAAAATTTAATGCTAAAAGATGCGGTTATACGATAAATACCTTAGCTGGAAGAACTATCATCTGCTATTTTCGGTTATACAACATTTTTTTATTTATGCTTTCTATTCGTGTTACTTCACTTCAAATCGAAGATGTCGTTGTAAAAAACTTTATAATTTTGTAAAAGAAATCTTTGCACCGAATACAGTATTCGCTCTGAAGCTGCATCTTAGCATGTTAAACAAAACGTTATGAAATAAATTAATCAGCGTCATGGATTCCTTCAACTTATTTCATGTTTGTCACAGTCGCACATAGATATTCCCAGGGCAAACAAGTAATATAACAACAATGTCCTGCATATCTGTTTCATCTACTTTGCTCTGAATCCACAAAATATTTTCCTTTAAATCCATTTTCATTTCTGTTGCTCAGATATTTTAGTTCTAACTGACTCATATCTTAGTTACTAAACTCTAAACACTGGTTGCCTACCCCAAGCTTCTAAAGTAAATTGTATCTTGCTTTTCGACTTGTAGTACAGTATCGTTTCTTCTGATCGTTTTTTTCTCGGAAACCAGTTAAGTGAAGTTTTTATGAATAAGTTATAAGACGTCGACCATTGATGCTGCAACATAAACAATTTTCTGTACGGGATGGCCTTGACGCATCTCACAAGCAAGATCTTTAACGTCAATCGATTTTAATTCACTTAACCGCTTGCACTTAATCCATAAAGTTTCCTCTAATTTAGAGCCACAAAGAAAGTGGTTCACGATGAAGATAGCGATTCTTCGCTGTGGTTCGCGAATAATACAAATCAAAAAGGTAAATGAAACACAGAATGCTTAAAATCTTGAGCAGATGCTCAACCAATGTAAGTTGTCAGCCCCAAAAAACGATACAGAGTGCAACTGTATCAGCAGACTTGCGTTTGAGTGATAGCCCAGACAGCAAACCAATCGTTTTTTACATTGATTCAACTTATGTAGAAGTTGATCTAAAATGACTGATAGTAGATGATTAGATGTAAAAAACGGTTGCTTTGCTGTCTGGGAGGTCGTGTCTTAATTAATGAAAAGCTTGCATGACCCCCAGGTCAAGTGAAACACGCGTAAATCAGGTTGAGGGCTATTACGTGTCAATCGTGCAATCTGCCGCTTCACCTGGTAATGAATTGCGTTCTTTGCAAGAGGACTGAAAGCCACAACAAAGATTCTTGCCAGCTTGTTAACCAAGTGGTTTGTATGCGCGCTTTAGGAGGCTAAGATTTCATTTTTGATTTAACGATATAAAAAAAAAAAAAACACAAAAAAAACGGAAGCATGTGCAGCGAATTCAAAATATACAGATAAAAAATACCCAACAAGCTAGGAAATTTCTGCGTTATAAAGTTTAGATAAATAAGGGTTGCAACAACTAAACGTAACACATGCACACAACCGTAAGGTTGGTAAGGATGCTGGATCTGTCCAACTTTGACCGACAAAACTTAGCGCAAAGCAAAATAAATCAATGTACTGTATAAAATAACAACAATGAATGAATCTGATCTCTAGGCATTTAATTCAAAGAATGGTAGACCTGCGTTCTTGGTTAAGCAAAAACAAAAAGCTAACCTCCTCTAGTTCATATGAACATCCACATGTAAGTGGGTGTGGGCTAGCAAACATGGCAGATCTATGGGGCTGTAAATATGAAGTTTGAATACTGAAAAGTTTGGGTGTTCATCAGGACAATTATCGTTTCTAGCAGAGAGGATGCGCATTGTCATGGTACGCGAAACGTCAGTGAAGCAATAAACCATCTTGTTTGTTGTTAATTTTACTTTCAATTTCATCAGATGAACGTTGCAACTAGTGCTAGAAACAATATGAAGTTTGGTAATTTTTTCCAGGTTTTACGCTTTTGAAGTTGAACTGGTACTTATATCCATATTGTATTGTTAGTTTATAAACTGCTACGTTGCTCCAGTGAACTAAAGCACACCATTCAATTTTAGTATTAAAAATAAAAAGTAAAAACAGTTCGATATTCAAGATGCTTCCTGAAACAAAAGTATAGTTTCTGCATTTTGGATTTTCTAAAGTGCATCTGCACACATCCATTAGAACGATTCTTGAAAAACCTTTTTCACATTGAGTGGTTCAGTGGACTGGTACCTTACCCCGCTAGCCTTTTTTTGAAATTCGATGCTGTCACCGGAAAGTCTACTCAACTTTACCAACTCTCAACAACTGTTATCTTAGCCCTTTCTGTGACGACAACGACCTAAAAACATTACAAACAACGTTCTTAACTGGTCAGACACTAAGGTGACAAGCTATGAACAAACCCAGCAGTATCACTTTTAATGGTAAATTAAATAAAAAGTTGAAATCTATGAATCTAAATAAGGAGGTACCTTTGAAGACTTCCACCAAAAACACGATGTTTGGGAAATAATAATATTACTCTAACTTCGTTTTCCTAAGAAGCATTTGCGAGTGTGCGCTTAAACAATTCAGTCTTCCAGCTAAACTTCACCGAGCTAGCATCAATCCTTTCAGACGTTGAATCAATGTGAAACAAAACTGATTTTGTGGCTGGACCAGTCCAATGCTAAGCGTAACTGGTGGTCAAGATTATTGTGAGATGTTGCATGGAGCTCAGCGGGTGACGTGATTGCTCTGTTCATTATGACAATGTTTTCATATGGTTACACTGCCCAGTTAGCACAAACCTGTCATTTTTACATTGATTTAACGTCTGCAAATGTTAGATCAATGCAAGAACAACAGGTTTTTGTTGCCTGGGCAATGAGACTGCGCTCTTTGAAACACACACAACACACTCTCTTCCTATTGTTTGTATGCTTAGAGTTTTTGAACCGCTGCCCCATTGCTTAACCACTTCATACTGTTAATGTGGATTGCTTTTGAAAATCATTTTTATCAAAAAATCACAAGGGTATTTTGTTTTCGTTTCTTGTGCTTCCTCAGATACTGAAGAAGCCACCATCACGGCGGCGAAAGCTTTATCAATAAATTATACAAGCCTTATACTCGCATTAACGCAGCATTTTTAATTTTTTGTTTTCGTTTTGGTCGTTTCTGATATTGTGCTCCCTGGAAAAAGATGCAGCAATGCACCCACGACTTAGTTTCCACTCACGGATAAGGAGCAAAGCTCATAAAGATCAAAGTGATTTCCTTCTCCCAGAATTCCATTTTGCAACATCATTTCATCTTGCAAAAGTAATACATGACTGCATCCAGACAACAAAATCAGTTAAAATAACGGATTTTCTGTCTGGACACCGGTAAAACATCACACAATCCTCTTATCAGACTGCGGCCTTGTGTTATAAACAGCTCGGAGATTTATCGTGCAGATATAATCGCTACATGATTGAGATGAAATCCCTACTTTATCGATATAATAATTTAAGCATAATAACGTGCGGCTGATAATCCTCAGTCAATCCCAAAACTATATTTTTTGGCATTTTTGCAAAAATAAGGTACTTTCAACCGCTCACCTCTTTGCTCGTAAATGTTGTGGAATTGAAACACAGTTTAATTTAAGAGTCCGTAAAAAAATCCTTGAATTATTCACATGCAACTCCACGATCACTAAACCACCAACGACAACACACGTTTTTACCACTATGATCATTGCAAAAACATATTCACTAGTGTAAGTTTTATGTTATTCGACGTCAATACTTCAAGTTTCGCTCAGTTTCTGACATTGTTAGCAGAAAAACGATAGTTAGTCACAGTTTTTTTAAGCAAATGACAACAAAGTTTCAGACACGTGTAAAGATGTTAACATTACCCGTTGTAAAATTCTTGACAATAGATTGCCAATCATGAACATAGTTTTGTCGAAACTAGGGTTACGTTTGGTGGTTGAAGATTTAGATTAAGAAAACGCAAAGGAAAGGAAGCCTATTTTCGTATCCACCTTCACGCACCAAATGCAAGCCTGGTTGAAGAGCGCTGTTTCAGAGCGGCATCGACACATCACCCTCCATAGCGTCGCACAGGAGCTCTTATCACTACGCCACGTGGTGACACAGCAATTTGTTCGCGTTCTGTGCACAGCGTTGCCTCTTATTCTTTGGATCATTTAGCCACGCGTTTTAGATTTGCTACGTAGATGCTGCACAATACATATAAAAAAAAAAAATGGAAACGGCAATTGCGCTCAGCTCTGAAGTAGCAATCGCACAAAACAATATTGTTTTGTATGATCAAAATCGCTGCGGTTCAGCTCTCGCCCAAAGCAGTTGACAATTTCAAAGACGTATGTTCATTCAGAGGCGCCAAGTAGAGTGAACATTTAGGAAGCAGCAGCAACAAGAAGAAACTATAAACCCTAAACTAACATGACTCCTGTCAAGTTTGCGTTGGTCATAATCAATAGCCTACTTCCAAACTCTTTTTTTTTCGCAGTCTGACGCTGAAAATAAAGATTTCCAAAATCAACGATCAGTAAAAACATAGTTTTTTGTCTTACTTCTCATGATTACTCATGAATTGCCACAAAAGATATAATTGCCATAAGACTATTTTTGCTATGACTCCTGCAACATCCCTCTGCATTTTTTTCTAAACTTAGCTCATTCGTGAGTTTCGGCTTTGAAGTTTATGAGACAGAACATAGGCGCTTTTACTCATCTTTTCTACATTCAAATTGACAGCTATCAAGATCGCTTATCTTCGTGCTTGTAATTCCGTAACGAAATGTTTACTGGTGGTCTTGGTCGCCAAGCCGGAATTCCTTTTCTACCTGGTCTTGAAATCAAACCTGTCACGCACGAGTGAGCAAATGAACAAATTATGCTTTAGTCTGCTGTTATTGGGAAGTACTTAGCAGGCTGCCATGATCAGACAAAGTTATGTTTTGAATTGAAAAGGAAACACTCTAACGTAATGTGAAACTAAATTTGATGATTTCTTAATGAGGTGTCAAACATGAATTATTATCATTGAGCCTGATATACGCCAATACAACAATAAACTTTACTTTGAATCTGAAACAATGTTGTAAAATGTTTGATGAGCATTTAATTCGAAACTCTACGCTTAAATTCTCAGCAGTGTTGAGTCTTACAGCCTTAACAGTAAAGACTAAACAGAGCCTACAAAATAGTGAAACAACTTGGAAGTAAGATATTTTAATTTATTTCTAGCAATCAAAACCGCAAAGTAACAACGGCAATGAAATGTCAATAATGTCAACGCAATATATCCTGAAAATTAAACTACAAAAGCAATCTTGAAAAACGTTAAATAATTTAATTAGCCTATGTTACCATAGTATCGACACTACGCAAATGTTTAGGCTACTTAAGGTCTTTCTCTTTCATTGTTCATGGTAAATTTTGTACATCACTTTCTTTAAAAATAATTGATCTATTTTTAACCTGTTTCATGGTTCACTCGACAGGGAAGCTAATGCAACCACTGAGGTCACGTAAGCAGTAAATTTCGCACTTAATGTTAGCCACAAAAGCAGTAGGTCTACATTCATTCAGGATTTTGAAACAACACAAAAATTGCTGGAGAAGTTTGAAACGAAAATTTTTGTTGATTCCAAGTTTCTTTCATAACGAAGGTAAAAAACTAAAACAGACAAAGCAACAAATTAATTCAAAAAGTTGATTGTTTGAAAACAATCCGTAAATTAAATGCTTCAATGGGTTTCAGCTTTATTTTAACCGCTCGGTGACTTAGTAGTTAATGTGTCCGACTCAGAATCAGCAGGCATGGGTTCGATACTATATCGGGTCATATCAAAGAAGAATTGATAGTGGCAGTGAAACTACCTCTATACGGCTGCGCTTACACTATCTGCTTTGTAACGCTGAGAGCAAAGCATATCTACGATGAATACAGGGGTATGCAAACATGAAGATTATTTTTGCCGTATTCCTACGTACGTGTAGGAACTGGGGTAAATGGGGTAAAGGGGGTGTAATCGCACCACCGAGCTTTTTAATTCGTATGGAATTAGAGAAAATTTGCTGGAAACTAAGGCTTAAAAGTTCAAGATGTTTTACTAATTTCATAAATCAAACTAAACTTCTGTTTGTTTTCTTGATTATATCATCAAGACTGTGCTCTGATGTCAAAAGAATAAGTCCATTAAATGCATATAGAAAAATAAAAACGAGAGAGTTGTAGACTATGTGACAAGACAATTGAAAACGTACGAATATACACTTATACAGTATACCAACACTTGCTAAGCTTTAGATAGTATTAGGCTATAACTTATTTGTCGCCAAATTTGCTCCCCGAAAAATTATTTCTTGCACTTTCGTATTTTGACTTCACCTACAGTAGGTGTTTGGATCTGGACTTTGAAAACCTGGATCCAATGAGGTAGGCTGACCAACGGAGTGTGGATACTGTCCAAATATATCATTATGCTACTGTGCATGATAGTAGGCTACTGTAATCCAGGGAAACATTTGAAAGCAGCCTAGTTGAGAAAATCTTTTTTTTTTCCAAATCATATGGACCATGTATGGACGCTTAGTAAAGCTGATTATATTTGATTAATTTGCTTTATTACAAACTAAGAAGGTACTGTATATGCTTCGTATGATGACGAAATCAATCCATACTCGGCTCTGTAACTACTAAATAGCAAGATCAATTGACGATGGTTCAACGCAAATCTTTTTAGCAAACAGATCTTCATTTATTCACCACAAGAAGATCAATCAAAAACAGCAGTATTTCAATTCTCAGAGCAAATTTTAAAAGCGGTCTATTTTGGTATGCAGGATTGCATGGTCATTGGAAGACTTGGTAAGCAAAACGGAAACTCCAAAGGGACTTTTTAAATCAGATAACAACGTTTTTTCATATTGCAAAAGTTATTGTATTGTTGATACGACGCCATATTGGATTCTTTCGCACGTTTATATGTACCGGTGTAACGGTCCAGGAGTTACTGCGGTCCAAAAATTACCGTACTGATGCAGCGTGGCAGTCTAGAAATGACGTCAGACCACAAATAACCAGAACTACCCGGCACTTCTGAAAGCGATATAAAAACAAAAATTTTACGACTAAGTTTAAATAAGTAGTTACTCTCAAACTAATGCATACCTTTTTATTTAAGATTAATTAATGCCTAAAATTGTCATTATAACTTTTTGAGCAGTAAAAATTTCAATTATTTTCATAAAAAAAATAATTAATTATATTTGGCAACCCTGGTAACTCTTGGACTGCGGTCACTCCTGGACCGTTACACCGGTCTGCAGTGAGTAGGGTATGTTTAGAAACTAATAACCTCTTGTAAATAACCTAATACCCGTAGTTGACGTCTCGGAAACTGTTTGCTTAGAACAAATTATGCAAGTCGTCAGCCTTTTGTTTTGTTGCATTTCTGGTTCATTAGCACACTGGTATCTTGAAATTTTTACATTACTTTCGGTGCTACAAGATTATAACTGACGGGAAACATATATTGGTCCGAAAGAGGGTCAGATGTGTTTTGGTTGTTTGAAAATTTTGGCATTTTAGCAATAAAGAGTTTATATTTTTAAACCGCTTTATAAAACGGTAATTCACTGCACGTTACACTTTCCGTAATAAACAAAACAGGGCTGAAATGGGGGCTTTAGCTTCAAACTGACATAAATTACACAACTATGCGGAACCCCTGTTGAAACATTCTCACTACATTTTTCTGGTTTCACCAAAAATGCTCTACCACGAGTCAAGAAAATCTGACTTTATCTCAGTGGTAACTCTTTTTTTTTCAGTTACATTTATACTTGGTTTTGGCAATCAATCAATGACATGGAATGATTTCGGTAGAAAGATAAAAAACTTCTGCATCTCTACGTTTAGTTTTTCTTGTTTCACAGATTGTATGTTTTTTCAAGCATGTTAAATGGAACAACACGAAAACGACTTGACGGAGTGTCAAACGAGCACCCTATCCAAAATTCATCGTTCAACTGGGTAAGCTCCGCCCCAACAGCTCGTAACTCGTTTATAAACATGAAATTACAAACATGCTTAAATACAAAAATTAACATCTTTATTCTTTGTGTGAATCTTTATCTTTGCCATTCCAAGGGTCGAGGCGATTTGCCTTTTACCACTCTTGAGCAGTGACGGCGATTCGGTCTGGATGTTTGGGCAGGTGTCGAGCAGCCACTGAATAGATTCGTCATCCAGTTCACGCAGGCCATGCACACCAGTTGGCGCAAGGTAGATGGCGCAGTTGCAGATGGTGTGGTCTGCGGTATGTCCCTCCTTTCCAGACTTGCAGATCGCAAGTGGATCCATCGTCCATTTGTGCGTTTTGAAGCGAAATAGTCCTACATCTTTCATAAATAGTTACTGACTGCTTTTAAAGACAAAGTGAAACAAATTTTTAGAATACAAAATCAAAATCTGCCAACAAAACACTTATTTGTTACTAAAAATAGAGCCTCTTACTTTCGTGTTCTAATTTTTAAGGAAGCGGTTCAACAGACAACCTAATACTAATAGTCGATCGCAGCTCTTGACTATTTGAAATTGTTTATAGCTTTGCATTAAAAAGCGACAATCCACCCAATAAGCAACACCTGGGAGAAGACAAGGTCTACTCTATGTCGCCACTACGTGGATAAGGTTTTATTTGAAAACCAAGGCTTAGTTTCGCTGAGGAAACAAATTGCTGCAGGCTCTCAAACAAAAGACTTCCAAAAAAAACTCACGTCCCCCCCTTTCGTCGAATAATGTAGCCTACCGTAATTTTATATTTTAATCTGTTTTCTTATTTTTCAGAAAAAAGCATTAAAACGGAGCGGAAAACGTCAATCAACTTACCAACGTTTGATAGACTTACTTTTCACGTCCTGCGAATCATTCTACAGTCTACAACAGTGGTTTTCAACCAGAGTTCCGCGGAACCCTAAGGTTCCGCCAATAAGTCTAGGGGTTCTGCAAGTTTACATTCAAATCCGAGAGTTTATTTTATTATTATATGCATGTTGTATAAATAAATTCAAATATTGATTAGGTTAGGTCAGCTTGTACAAGAAACACCAGGCTCAAGTTTCTCATTGATTTTTTATGAGAATAAATGTAATTTTTTACAGTTTGTATTTTTATTGTACATAAATAAATCTGAACATGAGTATTTTAATTTAATTTTATTAATCAAACGATGTTTTTTGCATAAGGCAATTAAATTATTGAACAGGGGTTCCTGAGCTTTTGGAATGTTTCATTGGTTTCTGTTCCACCAAAAAGGTTGAAAACCACTGGTTTACACGCTGTCACAATAATCAACAACAATTTTCTCGGTGACATGAACAAGTATGTAGCTGGGCCAAGCATTTTCCTATATTTTAATTTTCAAAACTAGATAATCTAAAAGTTTACAAAAATACTTTGGAAACTGCAGGGATACAGTTTGAAAGCTCGAAATTTATTTATTTATTATACTTACTTTGACAATGGGATGGCTTAACGAATGAGGCTCTCGCGGCTCATATTTTCAATCCTGGTTCAACTCTCGGCTTAAGCTGGTTGTTGAAAACACCGCTCACCTCTACTCAGGATGTAATAAATTGGGTGGGCTTAGTTGCTAAAAGAAAGGCGGCCGAGAGAAACGAACTGGCCCTACTCTCCTTAGTGCTGAAGGCTTAGTGCAATGAGAACCTTATCTTCTAATCTTCCAATGCTTGGATTCAAGTATGAGATTATCTTCCTTTTGATTATTTTGTTTATTGGTTGGTTTCCTTGTTTGGCTGTTTGTTGCAGTGTTGGCTGCAAACATGCAGGGCTTTCTCACTTTTCCTACTAAACTGTAGATAAACATTTCAAATCATTTAGTCACATTTTCCTATTCACTGACTAGTTGTTACATCAGACATGAGAGTTGGTGGTCAATTACCTTATCCTTTCACGACATGGTAATATTAAAAAGTAGTTTAAAAAATCTACCAACCATGAAGATTGGATTATAGTTATTTCGTCACAATTTAGTCGATCTAGTTACTTTTTTTGTTTGTTACTGACAAAACTAATCTATCTAAGTAATGTGCTTAACTTTTTCTGTAGTAGGTTTCTACAAATGTTCTTATAAAGAAACAAAACGCTTTGGACCCAGATTTTAATTGTTATGCTGATCATAAAACATTAAATCCAGCAAAGGCGCTTTTCGTATTTAGTTGCTACGTTTAGAAATTGCAAATTGTTTTCACTTCAACGAAGTTGAGCTGTCTGCTCACATAATACGGATAAGCTGCGT
Source organism: Aplidium turbinatum (assembly GCF_918807975.1). NCBI lineage: Eukaryota > Metazoa > Chordata > Ascidiacea > Aplousobranchia > Polyclinidae > Aplidium > Aplidium turbinatum. The sequence goes on from NC_137472.1 coordinate 57,644,224, forward strand.
TGAAGGCCGGGCATATTATATCCTGAACCGGATGGATTGGGCTAAAGCCACTGGTTATGACCCAGATGGAAAATCATTGAATTGCTATCTGGAGAATATCCTAAAGAAATTCTAACAATATTCCCAACACTCAAACGACTCCGCTCAAAAAGTTCTTCTCAGATAGAAAAGCGTACCTTTTTTTGTATCGTTTCAAAATTTTGGAAGCAAACAGCTAATACAATCGCTGCTTTTCTGGCTAATTCATTCATCATGACGCGTGTTTATAAACAAAATGTGATTTGATCATTCGCTACACCGCTAGGTGTCGCCCGTGTGGTAAGCAAAAACAAGTGTCTTTCGAGGTCAACAATGAGTCAACGCGGTCTCTGTTTTTATTCTCTTTGGCCGCAAGCCCGCAAAGTTGCGTTTAACCAAGCATACGTCACAGTGAGAAACTGACGTTCCAACGTCAATGCGTGTTATCTCGCTTAGTACTGCTGGTTCTTCTATGACAGGGGTGGGGAACCTGCGGCCCGCGGGCCGAATGCGGCCCGCGTAACTGTTCTATGTGGCCCGCGTCAAAATTTCGTAAAATTTTTTTTTTTCTTTTGCAAAAGTGAAATCATTTGAAGTTAAATTACCTGTGGAAAGTACAACTTGAAAACAATAACACCGCACATTTTCCTACCTTGCAAGAGCAAAAGCTTTCTACAACAGCCAAATATAGGCTACCCATTGCCTATGTATGTGTCAATCTTATGGAGACATTTAATGCAAGATTTTTGGACATAAAGAGTAAAGAAATGGAGTTAGATATTTTTGCCTCTCCTTTCAATGTGGTTGCAACTGATGTTCCTAGTAACTTCCAACATGAAATAGTAGAGCTCACAGAGTGACGGTACGTTGAAAGCGATGTACCAAAATATTCCACTGCTCAACTTTTATCAACGCTACATAAATGCTGATGATTTTCCAGTCATGCGGAAACATGCTTTGAAACATGTGTCTCTGTTTGGAAGCACCTACCGTTGCGAGCAGTTTTTTTCCAAATTGAATCTAACAAAAAGTCGGCTTCGCTCCAGACTGACTGATAAAAACGTGGAGATGTAGTTAAGAGTTGCAACATCTTCCGTGTCAGCAGACATCACACGACTCACCAAAAATAAAAACTTTCAGAAATCCCACTAGCTGTGAAAGTGAAATAAATCATTGTCTACTTCGCTGCATTTTTTATCTGTAAATAAAATTTCGAAATTTTAGTGGCCCGCCTGTGTTATTTCTCATTTTATGTGGCCCGCAATACTAAAAAGGTTCCCCACCCCTGTTCTATGAGCTACGAATGCTAATTTTAGACTTTTGGTATTGGCACGACCAGATGGGTAGAAAAGCAAAGACTCTAATTACTAGGGCCTGGTAGACTCCCGAATAAAAACTAAACAACATACTGTAAGCTGACCTAAATTCAAGCAACACCATGTCAAAAATCAACTTGGACTACATGTTTCAAATCAAGGTTCAGAAAGTGAAAACCGAAAGTTACTGCAATACCGATGATTGACTGACTAGTTTTCGGTGCTTGTATATTTAGTAAAATACCGCGAGTGGTTAGAAATAAACACTTCTGTGAAACTTGGTGTTTGGTCTTGTAGGCTACTGCTGCTGCAAAATCCGTCATTTTTGCATTGATTCGACGTCTGCAGACGATGGATCAATGTAAAAATGGCGGTTTTGCAGTCTAGGATATTTGAATACAGAACATAAAAGTTAATTAATTTGTATGAATCAAATAAATAAACTAAACTAGCCTTCACAAACGTCAATGAAATATGTAAAATTGTGCCCGCAGTCTTTAAACTTACTTCAAGGCTTAAAAGACTATCATGCATTGCATAGCCTAGAAATGCTGCACGCACACTGCATAAAACTAATAATTGATTTTATTTAGTTTCAAAAAATCATAACAATTAAACGTCACAAAGTTTTTTCTTACCTAAAACTTTTAAATTCACAGTTTTATTGAAGTCTTGAAGTTGTGACTTGTTTCCGCTTTGTAGAAACACCACCTTGCAGATGTAGGGGGCTTCATCTGCACTGGAGACGTTGTGGATCCGCAAAGAAGCGGAAAATGGCAACACTGCTGGTATCGACATCCTGTCTGAAAAGTCAATGCAAGATGTTACACATGCCATCGTTATTATCCAACTAACCATTGGTCACACCGTTCTTTGCACAACAAGTGACATTGGAGCCAATCGTGTAGACTGTAGATCTACTTTCTCAAATTGACGTTTATTATGTCAGAAAGGAAAAAGCATTTCATTTATATGACCAGTGAATTGTAACAATACAACATGACAACTGTCAGTTTATCATAGAAGAGTGCAGTTTTAACAATTATTTCGACCGCAACCCATTAATTTTGAGAACGACGTCAAAGGTTCAGATTGCTTTAATGACACGTTGATCATGAAAAGTAAAATCTTGAACTTTTTCCCCGCTAAAAATCCGATTACATCGTTAGCACTTTTTAAACCACACTACTTTTCAATATGAAGAGGTCACCTCAGTTTCACTATTGATACATTGATCTAAACTTACCTTTAGTTTGAGAACTTATCGCTGAAGACACAACGTCCCATGCTATAAGCAGCATAGAATATAAGATGTCATTATTACATGGTTAGTTTAGCAAATATATCACAAACAAGTAATCACTTGTTGGAGGTACGGAAGAGATCATTCTCCCATACTTCAATTGTGATTATGAATAAGGATGCATGAAACGTGGTAGGCAGCGTAAGTCTACTGTGTGTTTGCACAAAAAGACATTTTCTTGGTAAGAACCTTAATTTGAAACAGTGTGATATAACATGTTTGAAACATTTAAAGTTTTTGCTTTAAAGCGAAGGTTTGCTTCAAAATATTTTGTTGCTGCAAATGACCCCAGTCATAATCCTCATTGCAAGAAGGAACCGTTTATTTTTTCGTAACATGTACGATTTAGGGATAACGATCAGCATATGACTAAAAGTCTAGGATACAGTTACAAATTCTCTTCAGAACAGGCATCATTATAACTAAGTGCCGAGTGGAGACTTTTTTGTGAAGAGTTAGGTCATATTGACTTTTCAAGATCGGTCACATGGCAGTAGCTAAATGTACAAAAAAAAAATAAGCTTGAGTTTCAACAAAATAAAAATTCCAAAAGAAAATGGATCATGTGAAAGTTAAAGTCTAAAAAAGCAAATAATATGATGTTGACAAGGGGCTCCAGGAAACACTTGGACCCGGGCCTGGGATAGTTTTAAGGGCGTGTAACCTTTCCAAGGGGCCCGTAAATTTAAGAAACCACCACCAGAAAACCACCATTCTTTGGATATGGTGCATTTTTCTTAGAAGTGTTTAAGTTTGGGGCTCGAGGATCTCATTGGTATCTGGTATAAATTGTCCTCTCAACGGCCCTGGGCAGGGCATTGCGGAGTTCACTCCCCACAAATTGCTCACAAATTTATCTTGTTTTGAATGATTTTTAACTATTTTTTGTCCCAATATTGTTGTTGTTCTTTAAAAAGACGCTTTGAAGTTACAATGTTTAGTTTCAAACTGAAGTCAAGTTGTTTGATCTTGATTTGGGCGCTTAACGACTGAGCTAATGGGGCGACATTATGTATATTGATCAAATTGACAAAGGTCTTGCACAATAGCACCGGAGGCAGCTAATTACTGACAATGTCAACACAGCATTTAACCGCTAACCGTTGTAATGTGAATCAAAGCTCATTGCAATCGTTGCATACTAAAAAAGTTAGCTAATCAGTGCTGCCATGTGTGTTATTTTACAAACAAGCAGACTGTGCGAAAAACAATGTAGAAAATAAATAAATCGCGTTGAAAATTCAGCTGATTAAAGTCTTGTTGCAATCTGTTACAAAATTAAAATAGAAGATTTGAAACGTTAGGGAATATTAACCAATCACTAGGGAACTATTCATCTCTAAATACATAAAATTTAGCCTTGAAACGAATTAGATTTCTTTCCTGCTGGAATACAGGAACAAACTTATTTGTCATCATTTCATTAGGAAAATACGTTTATCAATGTTGATATTAACAACCCATTAAAGACATGGACCTGACTGTATTTAAATTGCTGCGTTTGTTAAACAATATTTGTCTTGTGGAAGAAAAAATGGTTATTTTAATGTGTTAAAATGTTTTTAATTCTATTACTTCTTTGTAAATTTCATGAATCCAGCAAAGATGTAAGGGAGAATAGGAATGGAATTTTTGCGTTGCAATTGCTTTAGTTTATGCTTTATTGATGTCAGAATCCATTCTGGCATTACGTAAAGAGCAGAAGAACTAGAGTGAAAAACTGCCTCAATTTGATTACTATTGATTTAAAGTATTGATTTTGAGAACTACGCTTCGCTCTTTAGCAAGCTTTTCCAAGTAGAAGAAATTTATTAGCGCAATTAGCGCGAGAAAAACAGATTTGATAAATGTGGGTTGTGACCATTCACGCTTCCTATGTAGCCTATTCATTGTACTGTGCGCCTCAGCGTATTACAAGCGTTTGGGACATAGCATAGTTTTGGAAGAGTAAATTTTACAATCCATATTTTCCTTTTGCTCAGCAAATTTCAGAATAAATTAACTCATGCTATATCAGTTGGTTAGCGCGTGACTTTGTGAACGAAGAAGCTTCAAGATCAAGCGGCGTTGGTTCGACTCTCGGGGTGTGCGCTTGAGCAACGCACATTAAGGACTGCTCTCCATTCAGCGACATCTAATGGATGAAATATTTCCCCGGCAACAAAACTTCAACAATCCGAAACTTCACTCTGTCAATCACGGTGACCAGGCCGGTACGAGTGGTTCAAAGCCTCTACAAGTATACAAAACTGCCAGCATTAAGCCCCAAAGAAGCTTTCCCAGTCCGAGGATAAAGATTTAATCAATCATAATTCGTACTAATTGCGTTTCAGCTAGAAAATCAGCTAACTTGTTTTTTGAAGATTTATTACTTTGACTGCAATCTACATGACCAGGGCCCTGATATATAGCGACAACCCGAGAGAAGAAGTTGTTGAAGCAATGAAGAAAAGAACTGATTTATAAATTGGGGTAGTGCACACAATGAAATTGTACAAATCCCAAAGTCGAAACAAATTCACCGAAAAATAAAGCCATTATTTCTATAATACCTTTCAGCGTGACGTCAGCTTGAGGAGGCCTGTTGCCAATCTTCATGATTATTGGCATTTCTTCTCCTTTCCGCAACCACTGAATCACGTACGTTGGTACCTCGCCTCTGTCGTGTATGACGTTGCAAGGCAGCGTCACTGTTTCACCTTGCCTGACTTCCATATACACTGCAGTGAGTATAAAGCATTAGTAACGAAAAAACTTTGACAAGCTTATCGGTTAAATGTGGCCTAGAAAATATCTGATGCTGAAGAAAGTATTAAGAAAAGCATACATTACCATAACACTATGGGTGTTGAGATAAATTTGCTTTGGTTCTTATAACAGGTTCAAAGTTTTTCGGTGTCTGGTACTTTTATTTGTTTTTGTGATGACCTTATATACGGTACAGTGATTGGTCAGTTCAATCAAATTTCTTTTCACTGTTTAACACGAAAAGACAACATTATTATTTTTAAAACCTGATTGTATGCACCATCAGTGGATCATTTAAGCTTCCAATGTTTTGTCAATTTTAACATTACAAATGCACATTTCTGTAGATATGTGTACTTTATTGAAAACATCAGGTAAGGAAATGGATGCTCATTCGACTGTGTAAATGATGTTTTACCTTTTATCAATGACCATCTTTTTATAAAGGTTGATTGCATAACCTTAAACCCACGATTAGGTAAAAGCATGCACGGAAATTAAATTAACTGTCCGACCATTCCAAGTTCAAATATTCGGTTTCTTTACACTGCAAAGCTGCTTTTTAATTTTCATATAATGAATAAATAATTTTCTAATTTGTGAGGAGTGTCCGGAATGCAATGGCTGGCAATGTGATTGTTTTGTCATCATGGGCCTCATGTCAAGATTAAAACAACAGCTTGAAAGCTAGAAAGCAAGTTTAAGTATTCTTCTTTGAACTTCAACAAAAATAACACAAAACTGTTTGCGAGAGAAACTCCCAAAAAAATTTTCTCGAAAAGAAATATTTTTGAGCGTTGTTTGAAAACATTTTGAAAAGTTTGGTTTCTGAATGTTTGACATATTTCCAATCACTTTAAATTACTAACGTGTAGTTATGGAAACTGAAAGGTTAGATTTTTTATCCTCAGTTAATGTGTGCTCACAAAAACCATTTCAACAACGACTGGCTGTGGTGTTGATGAGTCACAAAATGGCGTTAATCTGGAGGAAGAAAAGTAGAAATGGCACGGAGTCCTTCAAAAAAAAAAAAAAAAAGCAGGGAAAAAGGTTTTGAAGAAATGTAAGGCTAAAAAGAAAAGTCACATAAGCCACGTTCTCCGCCTTCCATACAATATTATTTTGCCCTCGTCTATTCTGCCACAAACTGGGCCTCCAGTCACATCCGACATCACCATCCAAAGCCAACCCAACTTGATGACAAAACCAATACTCGGACACAATTTGGAGCCCGCACGACGACGATGAAGTTGGATTTTCACGTAAGTCATACTTTTGTTGACAAGATAACAGTGGTTCCTTTCCATTTGCCATTGGAAGTTAGTTCATACGTTCGCCATGAGATTTTGTCGGAACCAGGCTTACGCCTGGTGACTGAACGTTTGTATTAATTAGACAGGAAGGCCAGGAAGCCAACCTTCGTACCCAGCTTAAGGCATGACATTAAATGTTTTACCAAAGATACAGCCACATGCTCTTGAGCGGTGGCGAACCGGCGCCCTTTTGATTGCCGTAAAGATCTCACCCTGGGCTATGCATGCAGCCGATTATGAAATACGTCTAATTCTACTGTAGACCTGCAACAACTGCGAAATACACTGTACTTACGGTGTCTCAAAAAATATTTTTTTCATTTTAACACTTTTGTAATGGAAATAAAATATTTAAAACATTTGTAATTTTTTGTGTATTTAAAATAAATGTTCTAAATGTGATAGTGCTACTTGATTTTGTACAACAAAGTAAACTTGTAACATAACTAGCGTTTGGGCACTTAATTTTCTGGATTTATCATAACTGAATTCTGCAGTGCAAAAAAATTACGATCAGAATTTGAAAAGATTTGTTATAGCCCGACCTGGAATCGAACCCAGGTCTACCAGTCGCAGTGCCAGGGATACATACCATCGGTAACCTAGCTCAGAACAAAACCATAAAGTCAAAATACAAAACTTTTTCAACAGGTTCTGTGGGTCTTCACTCCTCAAACTACAACACGTAAACGTGGTTGTGAGTTTTATTTAATCAATACTTCCCATCTCTTGGGAGTACAACTTATCAGAAATAATACCTGGTTTTTTCGTTGTTTGATTATTTAAAGACGTTCTATAAACAAAAAACCCAAAATTTCCTAAACGTGCAAAAATGACATTTGCATTTTTGTATGACGCAAATGTGTGAAGTGACGTAAGTAGCATGCGTTTGAATCACTGCATCACAATACAAAATCAAATTATGCACTTTCGCCACTCCGTATATTTTTCCGTCTCGTAGCCCACTAGGCAACATGATGGTCACTTATGCTTTAGACGTGAATTCAAGCTAAACATACAAACACCTTGTAAATGGCGAAGTACTATGACAAATCTTGAAATTCGTGCTACGTTTTAAAGCTGAAATAAGTTTTAAGAAAGCAACTGTTCGATGACAACCGATTATAATTGAAAATCTTGCAGGGTTGCAACGCATATGTTGTCATAAGACAAGTTAAGATTGTCTAAAAAGCGGTATTGAATGGTGCCAACGGTCGGTTTGTGCCAAAAGGGGTAACACCATCAAATGGGTCCACTTGAAAAATTGTATGTTTGGCACAAGTTTGTGCCAAGAAAAGCTTTATCTTTTGTGTGTATTTTGTTTCACAATTGTCGCACCCTTAAAAACAAAGCAGCAAGTGTTTTTCGTTGTCACGAAGTACAAGCCGAGTCTAATGATTTTGATAAAATAAAACAGACAAAGAAGATAATCTTCGTGCTTCCTTCAAGCAGTTCATTGAGTGTTTTTTTTTTCCAGATACAGCTTCCTGCTCCTCGTAGGCGTAGAACTAAGGTCAGAGAAACGATATCACAACCAAGTTATGCGGCCAGCAGTGACAATGCCATTTAACGACATCTTGTAAAATGGAACGTTTGTGATTGCTCGGGATGCACTTGAAGACGACAGAGCAAATATCGATTCGTGTTTTTGTTTGTTTCTTTAATCGATCAGCGAGGCGTTCGTGTCAAGATTAAACGGTCACTATCGAGCGCAATTCCCTGCGCAAGTCATTTGCAAATGCCGCTAACAAGTTTAGTGCAATCTTCTTGACGCCGCTAAAGTAAAGCCTTAAAATGCTAAAATGATTAAAAAACAACTAGAAAGCATTTACAAGGTCGTAACAAAAATAGAAATGTGTTAAATTAATTGTTGGTTACTCTAGTTTTCTAGACGAACAAATAATAATTATCAACATTAATTTAAAACACAGAATCCGTTAATAAAACAGTACAGCTAACTGTGAGCGATTACAAATTTGGGAAGTGCAATAAATAAAATTAATATACCTTGAGGAGGGATAGCTATTGTCTTACCCCTGTTTTTGTTAGTCTGGTTTTGATTTCAAGTCGGGTCATAGGCTATCCAACACTTAAAAAACGACTATTTCACAAAATCTACCAAAAGTAAAATTAATCATAAAATTGAAAACGTGTATTTCTTATGCACTATTCGGTTAGAGAAGGTTGTTAGGAGCCATAACCATCTACAGGTGTTGGTATTTGCACTTGGGAGTAGCCATGAAAAGGTATCTATCATTGCCTGTGGCTCTTACTGGACAATGATCGGGTCAAAGAGCTTGCTGGACTTATTCTTGACAAAAACTAGCCTAACTAAACCTACCAGAGACATGTACAATACTGCTACTGGAGAAACTGTGTTATCCTTTTGGGTTTTGTGAGGCACATTTAAATTTGCCGTAAGTGAAGCCACCAAATGCAGTGGTTTCAATTTTGTGTCGCATGTAGATTCATGCCCGGTGGATGAAGGTAGTTTAGTCTTCTAAAAAACACAACTTTCCTTTTATAATAAGTATAGAACTCCCCACAAGTAAAAAAACGCTAAAGTTTACAAGTATAACAAATGTTTGGATCTTGAATCTAGGTTTTTGAAACATTTAGTCACATATACCCGCAATTGAACATTTACATAAAGCAAATACAAGAAAACCGATCTTAGAACTATCATTACCACACAAGCATTGACAATGATTCCATAAATCACTACAGATATTAAAGTTTGAAGTACAGGTACAAAAATGTTATGGATAACACGGGTTTGTGTTGTTGTCTGAATAAAGGTCATAATAAAGATGGAAAAATGGATAACATCGGTCAACTCGATCATAATAGCCAACTAGAAAATGCATCCGCGTGTTTTAATCGCGGCTTTAGTTATTACAAAACAAAAGTCCATTAAATATTCATTAGCATGCTGTATAATTTAATTTGCGTCATAAAATCAGCTTGATTGGTATATTCCGTATTAATGAGATTATTAGGCATAAAGTTATAGGGTCGCATCATAACAAAAGCGGTAATTACAGCACTCAAGTATTACCCAGCCAGCAAATCAGTCTTTTTACATTGATTCAACGTCTCCAGATAATAAACAATTACCCAGACAACAAATTAACCGTGTTTCTGCAAACATTAAATCAATGTAAAAAACGCTTGATTTGCTGTCTGGGCACTTCTTTTTTTCAATCATAAACATTTCAAAAAACCAAAGTTGCAAATGATCAGGATGTTTAAATTCCTAGCCACGAGTTTACTTGTTCTCGGTCGGCGTCACTTTTTGGACAGGGCGGCAACCTCCCTGGCCCTGTAAAGATGATGACGTCAGTCATGAGTTTGGCATCAAAATATGGAGCTTGCATCGATCTTTTTGACAGATATATCAACCTTCTTGGCACGACCGTTTAGTTGCAAAATGAAATATCAGGATTTCGTTTTTTATTCTAACGTAGCCCACAGGAGTTTGAAAAATTTAGATTAGCTTTTACCTTACAAATAAATAAATGAAAAAGATTATTTTTAAAACATATTGATATATAATTACGTATTTATGCTAAAATTATGTCTTTTATAGTTACACTGGTTATTGAGATCAGGCATAAAACTGTCTTGTCAGAATGAAAAATGCAGCAAAATTAACATTCAACTGCAACGAATCAACCATATAAGCAAATAACTTGCGTCAATTGTTACTTTTTTGAATAACATAAAATATTTAAATTAAATGAAAGTGAATTAATAATTCAACGCGCTTGATGACTACTTGAACAAATACAATAATAAAGTTCAGAGATCTAAAAAAAAGCTACTTTCGAATAGCTAACACCAAGTAGTATAACGAAGACAAACTTACAGGTCGATTGCAATATTGCATTTGATGATCGCTTTAAAACGGCAGAATTTTTGATTTTATAAAAAGTTTGGTTAGAAATTATTTTTAAATTTATACCGACTGCGTGGCTGAGTAGTGAGTACCTCTGTGCGGCAATCGAAAGGACGTCGGTTCGAAGCCGTTACAGACCATGCGGCCATGTCTCGAAAAGACGATCAATGACATGCTGGAATTATGGGAGCAGTTGACTGGATGATTGTATGTCTTTTTACATCTGTGGTTCACTGTATGTTATCGCAATAGCCCAAAAATTAAATTGATTGTTAGGCTGTTGTTGATATTCTTCTGTAGAGGGGAAGTCTGCTTTGAGCACTTGGTAAGAAATTAATAGTGACCTGTTTGTGAACCCTTCCAGCAGGTACACTTAGAGTATGCGCTTTTCTTGGCCCAAATCAGTAGTAAAACCACAAAACTGGACTTTACTTTACCGTATTGAAATCCACTTACGATTTGAACCAACAACGTAGCTACAAGGTGGCTCGTAGGAAGTTGCCATCACAGTTTCATTGCCCCCAAAAACAATGCTTTGACATTCATAAAAATTATTTTACCGCCTGGGATTGACTGTCTGTGTGGCTGGATTCTAGAATTAGGTTTTTGTTTCGGAAATTTATTCTTGCGTGTTATCAGGTCGTAAAAACGCTAAAACTGAAAAGAAATAGTAAACTGAGTTTGACTAGCCTACTTAAAAATGATTATATTTTCAAGCCCTACAGAGCAGTTCATATAATGATGTAACCAGTATCAATAAGAAGCAGCTGGATATTGGCAAAATGTTTAAAACAGCACCAACCGACAGCAAGATGCATTAGCACTTAACGCAACATATGCAAGTGAATCTGCTAACGCCATCAGTTGGTGTTCGGAGACATTTTTGCAACATTTTGCTAATTGTTAGAGCCCACAAAGAAAAATAGGTATTGTAACAAATAATTAAAAGTTTAAAGGATGTTCATGTAAATGAGTTGTTCAATGCCAAGGTAAGCTAATTAAATGCCCGAGTATAACACACTACACAGAACACAAACAAACAAATGCATAAAGAAGAAGACTTTTCATGAAAAATCTAAGCATAAATACTATTTTGTGTTACTTAGAGCTTTGCAGAATAAAGCAGCTGTAAATTGTCAATGTAAAATGTCATTGTCAATGTAATGTAAGATTTTTGTTGTTACGTTCGCATCCTTTCACATACATTACTTGAAAATGAAATACGATTGCAAAATATTAGTTGTTAAATTAAAACCAAAAATGGTAAAACAATAAAACAACAAATATGAATTTGTTGCATTATTTCGTTGCCAGATCGTTATCATGATGATGAGCTCACACGTCTAAAAACTGCATCTAGCTGAATAACCAGATAAAGTAAAGCGAATATATATTTCAAAGAATACCAACCTGGTTTTAGAGATCTTGCTTGCATTAGACTGAAGAAATTCCAAAAACTCCAAAACCGAAATATTTTACTTGAAGCCTTTTCTGTCATAATCGAAGTAGTAGTGTGGAAAGGGACGTAACGCAAGACCTGTTCTCGTCAGGAGATAAGTTACATCAATTGCATGCTTAGCAATTGCTCGAAACTGTATTATTGATTTTCCTGCTTTGTTATCTTGCTTTATGGCGGCTTGAAGGGTCGATAGAGATGTCTTTCAATGCTTTACAAGCCTTTCATTAAACAAGCCAATATTACAATATTACCTGTGAAATCAACAGTCAACATAACGTCTTCAATATTTTATTTTTCATCTGGAGTGGATGAAATATCACCTTCAAAAAATCTTTTCACTCCTTGCCATATAACTAACCTAATTAACAAAAAGTTATGAAGCTTCTGAATAAAGATGCTTTTTCTTTAACTTCGATAAAACGAATTGTTATCAGAAGCCAGCAGTGAATACGGGTAGGTAAATTTTTGCTGTTGCAAGAAGGTGAGAAAGTTGTTGTCATCCTCAACAAAAATTGCATATATTCAGACATTTCAAACCGCATTCTTTGCTCACTCATGCGACTCATTCACATGCAATGCAATGCTTGACATTTTCTAAAAATATCTGCAAGAAGGCAACAATCATTTACCCGGCGTGCTGAAGTTTACTCTGTTCTCTGAACAAAGTTGCTCGGCAATATAGCATCACAGACGCTGATCAAAATAAAAAAGTTGCTGTTTTGCTGACTGGGGCAATACTTCGCATAATCGCTTTCAATTCGGTCATTCCCACCAGTGGCCAGATTCAGCGAGTAGCCCCAGATAAAAGGAGAATTTTAATAAAACACAATGATGTGTTGATTTTGTTTGTTGGTTCTTCTTGGACCTCTATGACTATGCCAACGCTACTGATCTTAAATGAACAAATGCCTTTTTTAGGCAAAACAAAATAAATTAATGTTTGCTGAACAAAACCATCCTCATCAACAACAAACACAACCATCTCACTCAAAGATAGCACTGAGTGCAATCTCAGAAATAAGCAAGAATCAATATATTTGATCAACGAAACATGAAATAAATTCCAAAAAGGTTTAATTTGACAATTTAAGACTCCATCAAAATACAATAGTCGATTTAACAAACTCTGTTGTCCTCTTGACTTGATTTGCTGCTTATGCCCTTTTGTTGTTTCAACAAAGATATATATGCTTTCCTGTGGCACCAGATAAGACTTGGAGTGCAAAAGTACTTTCAAGTGTTCTTTTTAAAACACATTTCAATTTCTTACTAAGTTTTATAAAGTGCCAGTGTCTATGGCTGCTTCTTGATGCAGATTTTACGTTTCAATGTGGTTTTCTATCCGAGTAAAAGTGCAATTTGTAGTCTAGATTTAACGTTGTTCTCAGTTTCATTATATGACTTGCATAGAAAAGATTTGAGATTAGGGCTAGTTAAGGTTTGTGATTAGACGTTGAATCAATGTAAAAATCATGGATTTTGCTGTCTGGGAATTTTAAGGCGTTTTTAAGCCATCAGTTTGCTCGGACCGACTAATTCTTTGCACTGGGTTTGGTAGAATTCCAAACAAACATATTTTGAAACGTAATTTTTGTTTAGATAAAACTTCTTTTATTTCGAATCGCCGTTCAAAGCATAAAACTTTGCTTTAAACAAATCTGCTCTTGATCTACTATAGGTCAGTTGTTCTCAAACTTTTTTAACTGCGTAGCCTACCATTTCGATTTAACTACATGTATGGCGTACCTCTAAAAGTTATGCAGCATAATGTGTAGGCTATCCAACTACAAATAAAAAAGCATAACAAATTATTATCTGTTTACACTTACAACCATCATTTCACACACTTCATGCGATGGATAAGGTTGGTGTTTCTCCACGAGTAAATTTATTCTGGGAAGTGTTTTAAAAAAGCAAACGTATAAATTATGTTCGACTGAAAGTATAAAACGAAATTAGTATTTCATCATACATGCTTGAGACGCCTTGCTCACAAGTGTAAGCGGATGGGAAGAGCAAAAGATGCTCGACATCTTTTTTGACACTGCTTGATGTGACTTTGCCATGGAAGACCAAAACGCTTGCACGGAAGAAACTTCAAACCTTTGGCTGTTAAACCATTCAGAAGTTTAAAAATTCATCGTGAAAGTCGTTTGGGAGAGATTTGAGAACAACCTCAAAAAGAATAGAAGATAATCAAGGTTGTCCAGGAAAAAAATACGTTCCTACCTGATTACGCAAGTGATTCTGTACAACTCAGTAATCTTAATGATTTGCTAAGCATGGTGATGTTAGCTTAAACTTTTCTCTCGCTTATCATACATAAGTTAGCAACGAATTCATTGATGAATCACTATTGCAAAATATCATCATTGTGTCAGTAAAACGAACTTACTTGCGTACCCTCGAAATTTCTTTCGCGTACCCCAGTTTGAGAACCTCTGATCTGGGTTGTTCTCAATAAAACAAAATTAAAATAATTTTTTTCTGTCGAAATAAGAAAAGAGGATTTCGCTACACTTATAAGTCAGAATAATTAGAAAGTCATTTCATATTGTATTCACAACAAAACGAATGAGAGACAACAATTTTTAGTTTGAAGCGAAACTATTATTAATATTTCGAAATATTTTCATTTTAAACCGCCCTTGTTTAAATAAAGTAACGTTGTGATAGCCAACTAAGTCTTTTACTGACGTAATCTTTTTAATACAAACAGATGTTGTGCACAACCAGAACATCCAACATTTCACTTTGACAACACATAGGCAACGCAACTGACAAGTTCACAATATTGCAAAATTAGGATTAACGCTTAAACTTATTGATTATTACTTCACACCGACAAGTCACCCATTTTTAAGTCTATGTCCCTGCTGAATTGAAGAGAGTCTTGCACTCTTGCTGCAAAGCGCTACTTCTGTCAGGCTCGAATTGAATCTTAGCAGCCTATCTAGCACATGGCCATCAAAACTGCTTCTCTCAAGCTCAGAAGTTTGGAATGCGTCGCTTCTAGACCTGCTAATAGGCAACTATAAAGATAGTGACAAGTTTACTGCTAAAACGTTTTTCTTTTTCCAAATGTTTTGCTTGAAAAGTCTCTTCATTTTCAATCATAAGATGTAGAATGAACGCAAAATTATATGGCTTTGCTAGAAGGACCTGCTGTTGAGCCAGCTGGCAATAAGTAATGACGAGAACTTCTGGTTGTGCTGGGTCTTGTTCGACAAGATTGAAGAGGAAAAAAAAACTTTTCCTACTTCCATATATAGAGACAAGGTATTTCTGTAAGTTGAATCAACGTAAAACCACATTTGAATCACAACGCTGAATGATTTCAGTGAAAATCATTCATTTGCGCATTAATTGCATCTGCAGATGGACTGCGCGCTGCGGTGTAAATTTGCTGCACAGCAGGACTATCGACAAAGAATTATTCTTGCAACTGCAATTGTTTGAAACAACAATATTTTTAAATAAAGTTTTGTAACTCGGATAGAAATTTCTTTTCAGTGATAGAACCGAGGTTTTTTCACGACATTTATGTCAGCCTACTCATGGCCGAAACGTTATCATATTTTTTTGAACGACAGCACAATCCTTCAAGTGACTTTCAGTCCCAAACTAGTAAAATAAATCCCTGCATTCAATGCCCACGGCCTGCAGGCATTATCTTGTCTGTAAGTTAGAAATTCAATTTTGTTAGGAAGGGAGCGAAATTTGAAAAAAATTGATGAGGCTATTCCAGTGTTGTACGCGTCAATGAAATAAATTGACGGCGTCAGCGCTAATTGCCTAAAAAATTTGCGGCGTAAAGTACTGCGTCAGCTCTAGAAGAAATTGACGGCGTCAGCGTCAGCGCTAATTTCTAGCGCTATTTTAGCCAGGGTCTCACAAAACGGAAGTATCTCAACCAAGTGTAGGCTAACTATAGCTATAAATAAAGATCAGGTTTTATGTTTTGAGACTGTATTGTTGCTTTAGCTTAGGCTATGAGTTATTTCTTTGTATAAACACAAGCATTTCAAAACGTTTGTCTGACAATCTGCTGCGTTTGGGACGCATAATGTCCTTTCCAAGCAAAAACATTCGTTCCACAGCAGCGCTGAATGGTATTGGTGTGTTGTATTTTAAAAAAATGTCTTGAAAACGTTTACTCGGTAAGGTAGCCTATCACTGTTCCAAGCGTGCTGTGAATGTGATGGCTCAGCATATATAACCTAAATCTTGTTTTAACGAGGTCCACTGCACCAAAATCGCTCTTTTCAGGGGCATAGAGCTTTTGAAATAAAGTTTCTTCAACCTCCGCAATGACATTGGTTGATTTTTCGCTTTCTCTCTCTGTTCCCTCGTTCTCGATACTGTTCACGGTATGAGTGATCACCGTTTGACGAACTTCTTCCGCTTGTGTTCCAGGGAGCCATTTCCACCAACTCGAAGGCGGCTAATTCGGATGAGTCGTGCTGGCCAGAATACATTGTGAAACTTTCACTGTGAAACGAGATTTTCATGAAAACAAAAAATGACGCTTAGCGCTTGACGTTTAAAATCGGCAAAATAGTTGACGGCGCTATCACTTCCGTCAACTAACAAATAAACTGACGGCGCTAGCCTCAGCGTCAACACTATTCTAATCGTAACCAACATTCAGTTCAAGGCTGAAACGAAAGTGGGGCTATAACAGATCACTAAACGTACACTTGTCATTGTGCTGAGGATTAGGGTTACAAGATGGTCGAGAAAGCTTGAGAACATTAGCGTACGTTTTTTTTTTTGTTAAAAATTTGTTGGTTAATGCAAATATGGAATGAAATTGTGAATGCAATTCACTGTCAATTCAGATTTTGACCGGTGTTTCTTGTGGAGTACGAAGTCGTTTTTCGTTTGAGTTTTAGGTTAAGATTGCATTTTGTAGCATAAAGGAATTAAAATACCGTACTCGTTGCAGTGCTTTGTTTTTACTTTGGGACAGAAAATTTGGTTAAAGATGATAAAAAATCTCTACATACACTGCGATTAATTATTATCTACTTATCAAACAAAACAGATTTTGAAATAGGTCGTGTCTTGTTTGAAACACCTTTGAGTGAAAGCAGTCAGTTTATCTTAAAATAAACACTACCGTACTTTTTACGCAATCCCATACATTTTTATCTTGACCCTTTCTACCTTGCAGCCTACGATTCTCATTCAATGACATTTCATATTTCTTTTTAGCGCATAACGAAACCAAATTGCTGAAATCTTAAAATCAAACAAGATAAAAGAATTTTCCGTCAAAATGAAACAAAGTATTGTTTTAAAAACGTTTCAACGTACTGGTAACATTAAAGTTGCTCATGCTCGGACCTAAGAAATGTCCAATCAAACGGTGGAAACTGACGCCTACTAAAAATAGGTTAGCCATTAGCGAAAAACAGAGCGGTTATTCAAGCTGGAGGTGAGCCTGGGTCTACAATAGCCTACAACTTAGCTTCAAGCAGCTGCACTAAACTTATAAACAAACGCAAGCGAAACATTTAGAAATTTTGATGCCAGCTACTCAATTTTTTACTTTTTTGTTTTGTCGTAGATAGTTTCTTGGCTATTCTGTAATTGCTGTACCGGTATCACACCACAAATAGGTGTTTACAAAACTTGATTTCATAAAAACTAAGAAAAATAGAGAATGATGCATTTTAATAAAGCCATGAAACAATACACAAACTTCAAATATCAAGCTCAATGGGGGAGGGTTAATCCCCGAACCCTCCCCCTTTGCGTACGCCACTGGTTAGAGGTGAGTTTCCTAAACCATAGACTGACAGGCTATTTGACTTAAGTTAGAACTTATTCTCCAAGACTAAAATATCTCGAGATTTATTGCAGCCACCACTTAGGCTTACTGCTGAAGGCCCTTTATACATTGGCCTACTGACCTCAAAACCAATTCTAATCAATAACCAGCTTTTTCAAATTATTATTCAGAACTGACGCAAAGTCGGTTTCAGTAATATCAAATTGGCTGCTGCAAGGAACTGTAAAAAAAAACGCTCACGCAATTCTAAAACAGCATTTGGCAAAACTAAGTTATGGCAAGTGGTTTGCTGCATCACACCACCCTTTAATAGCCTACATGTGAATACGCTTTGAATCTTTACACTTCATGGACAAGCCTCGATTATAACACGGTAGGCTGCTTTAACTGAAGCATTACACTTACTTCTGACAGTTTCGCATACTCGAAGAGAGGCTTGAACCACTGACGCAGGGCCGGTTACTGAGATTGGCAGTGTGTTGTCGTCTATAATTATTTCAACCGCTAGATGCCACTGAGCAGTCCTGAAATGTGCTGCTTAAGGGAATGTTCAAATATTATGTAACGCCTTTTTCCCAAATTGTTGACCCCTCCCCCATGTAACGCCACCGTAACGGTTTTGCATCCCCCCTCCCCCATGTAACGCTTTTTCACTACGAATTATGCACAAAAAACTACCATTCCGTACTCGAAAGCGTTACGTAACGTTTTGTTTGAACCCCCCCCCCCCCCCCCGATGTGACGCTAACGTAACGCTTTGCATAAACCCCCCTCCCCCTCGATAGAGTTACGTAATATTTGAACGTTCCCTAAGCGCATACCTCGAGAGCCGAACCTGCATCGCTTGATGTTGAGTCGGGCGCGTTGGTCAGGAATCTTTATCCTCGGACTGGACAAAGCCTCGATAGGTTCCTGGTAGTTTCGCATACTTGCAGAAGCTTTTGACGCAGAGATGTGTTGCTCAAGCGCACTCAGGCCCGGATTTAGGGGGGGGGGCAGGTGCTCCGGGCCCCCGACTTTTGAAGGGCCCCCTTACGTGGAAAAAATGTGATTTTTTGTTATTTTTCCTTTCAGTCTTTAAAGTTTCTGCAAAATGCTGGATTAATGGTACTGTAGACGTAGTTTTTCGCGCCGTAGGCGCGAAAACTTTTTTTGCACGGGGGCCCCCCCGATCTAAAACTGCCCCGGGCCCCCCATCAGCTAAATTCGCCCTGAGCGCACACCCGGATAACCGAACCAGCGCCGCGTGATCTCGAGTCGAGCGCGTAACCTCTGAGCTAACGAGGTGGACAAAGCTACTTTCAAAACGTGACAATGACGTTATTGAATGATACAATCAGTACTCAGTAGCCTTGACAGGATACTTTTTAAACCAGGGATAATTTTAAGTGCTCGGAACATTTCCAAGAGGCCCGTAAGCTTGAAGAAACCATCGCATATTCTTTGGATATAGCGCGTATTTCTTAGTAATGTCTAATAATTTATATGCCCGAGAATCTCACTGGACCCAAGTTATCCTCTCAACGGTGCTGGATACAACCCTCGGGGTGTGGGCTTACACAAACACTTCAATGACAGTATGTTATCGGCACCTGGTGGATGGTAAATTTACTGGCAAATAATTTCAACAGAAGAAACTTTCGCTATTTAAATCTCGGTGACCGGCCTGTGTCAGTGGTTCAAAACATCTGCAAACACGCACAACTGCCAAGATTAAGTTTTCATAAACGTATTCTCAATCCGAGCAAAGCATTTATCACAATGCGAGAGGATAATAACCAGCGCTGCGGAGTCGAGCGAAAATCATTGATGGGGAGCTAGATCTTTTTAAACTTTGCTCCTTTCCATTAAAGAAAATATTTCACATAAGGGAACGTTCAAATATTACGTAACGCCTTCGAAGGGGAGGGGGGGGTTTATGCAAAGCGTTACGTTAGCGTCACATCGGGGGGGAGGGGGTTCAAGCAAAACGTTACGTAACGCTTTCGAGTACGGAATGGTAGTTTTTTGTGCTGAATTCGTAGTGAAAAAACGCTACATGGGGGAAGGGGGATTGAAAAAAGCGTTACGTTGGCGTTACATGGGGGAGGGGGGGTCAAAAATTCGGAAAAAAAGCGTTACGTAATATTTGAACGTTCCCTAAGTTGTGATCGAAATTGAAACGGCCACTTTCACAAAATATGACAAGAACAAACACTTCTATTGTCTGGTAAGAATTTAAAGCGTAATACAGAGAAGAAACAACATTTGGAAAAAAGGTTGTAAACAAAACAAAAATGTTATTATTTATTTGTATCGAGTCAGAATCGGTCTCTTTTTTAACGAGTTCGACTCCGGACACTCCAAAATCCTTCCGACTCCACAGCCGAGAAAATAACTCAAAAAATCAATCAAACTGAAGGTATTTTCAACCATTACCTCCATTTGGACAAAATAATCTTTCGCTGCCATTGCTTCGAAAGCTGAAAATGGAGTTCAAAATAAGTCATAAGAATAATGCGGTATAGTCTAAGCAGGCTGCGCTATTGCGAAGAAAGGGGCGTTCTTCCCGGCTATCAGCACAAGGCTGAGCACTCACTAGTACAGCGAGCAGTTGCGATTCGCTAACCATAATAACGGTGTAGCTTCCACGCTGCGCTATTTGGAAGTTTTGGCAGCGACGCAATTCCATATTCCGTTTCCAACCTATAGTATAGAAGCAGGGCCGTTGAGAGAATTTGGGACCGGCACCGATGAATTCCTCAAACCCCCCAATCAAAATACTTTTCAAAAAAACGCATCATACCCAAAGAATACTCGGTGCTTTCAACTTTTCGGGCCTCTAAAATTATCCCTCCCCTGGGTCCAAAGCACACCCTAGACTAGGGTGCACCATTTGCCCCAAAATTTTTAAAACTTCTGTCATTTCATCCTAACTTTTTTTTACTTGTGAGGTTACCTTAGTAAAAGACTATTTCAAAATTTTGTGTCGTTTGGATAAAGTTTGACCCACCCAGCCGGCCATTATTTAAGGCCACCTACAACACTTTTTGGTGATTTTTGCCACTAGAGCGCGCTGTGCATAATAATCAACTAACAGTTTAGTTTCAACAGATGCCTCTCTTCTTACCACTTCATTAAAAAAAAAATTGGTCAAAATTGGATGAGAGGATGCAGAAATATAGGGAATTTTATATATTCTTATGCTTAAGAGCGCCTCTAGTGGTGATAATACTTTATCAAATAACTAGCTTATTTGTTATCCAAATCAAATGAAACTGGTGTCTAACCCCCCATTTTTGAGGGTGGAGAATTCATTTTTGATGCTTGTTTTTAACAGATTTGGTACTAAATGACAAAAACATCATTGTTATGAGATGTTTAATGGAGAACTAAAGCAATGGCTTATTGCAATAAACTAGCCTAATAAATATAGCCTACACAAGAATTTGCCTATATCATTGACACTTCAAGTGAGACAAAGTATCATTAAAATAGAAGTGAATACATATTACTCTTTTTTAGAATAAGAATATATAACCTTTATGAGAACATGAGCCTGCATGTTTGCAAGCCAAAGCACGATTTATTGATTCACATATGCTCTTTATTGCAAGATATGTGACGTAGCAAATTAGGCACATTTTAATTTCAAAAATCCAAGAAATTGAAAACCAACCAGCCTCAACGTGAAATTTACTGGTTTATTTAAATAGCAAATATATTTGGATTGCTTAGGCATAATCTCATTAACCAAACTTTCAGGTTTAATGGTATTATCACAATGCACGAGGCAAAAAATTATCAATAACAAGCAGTTTATATTTTCATGTCAGCAAATCTCCACATAACGAAAGATTAAAGCAGTTATATGTTCACAACAGTACCCATTAAATGGTAAGATACCATGATGATGAAGCGAGTGTTCGATTCCTTTGGTTCGGAATAGATTTTCTGGAGTTCTCTACTACTTGCAAAATGTTCTGAAATCGTTTCTCATTTCGAGCAGTGCTGTGAAAGTCATAAGCTAATTTTACGCCACGCTCTGCTGCGTCATTAACCACTCTGATATTTTCTACAACCACTTTAGCACTTTTAAAGGTTGAATTGTTTTCCCAGCTTTCAACAGATTCATTTAGAAATGTTGGATCAATTTTTAGAATTTTAAAAAATGTCCACGAGTCTTCCCCAATGTAAAAGTCGAGATCTCTTGAAGTGTTTGTGGGAAGTTTAGGAAACCGTGGCTTGCCAAATCCAGATCCAAACCTTTTATTGCATTCACCAGTGTCTTTGATTGAAATCAATTTTTTTGCCATGATACTTTTTGTGAAATTTCTTACATTGTTGCTGAAGAAGGCCATTGGAACAACCTCCTCTGTCAAATACCACATGTGCCTACCAAAGCTTCTTAATGCTTCATTAGCTATAATATCATCTACTGCCTGGTAATCCAAAAATGAATGAAGTAATAATTGGTCATTTTTCGGAGCAGTCGATGGTACTGGAGTAGTGAGCCACCATGGGATGTAACAAAAAAAAACAAACTTCACAAAGCGGCGAATCTTCAACAACTGCCCTCTTCCGAAAATTTTACCTGAATAGTGAATAAAGGATTATTCATATGTTATGTATAATATTTTTTTATCAAAAATACAGTACAGTACAACAAAATTACATATGTACAATACAACCTTCAATATACAATTGATACATGATTATTCATAACAAGTTATTTCAATCAATCTTTATTTGTGATGTAGGTCTATGTGTATTGTGCATACTTTTTTGTAAATTACTCAGAATTTATCAAAACTTACCTTCCAATCCATCACATATTTTGGTACCTAGCAAGTCCATTTTGATGGTGTAAAGTAACTTTGCCATCCATCACGCTTTGTGCAAGGCACCTGGTCTGTTGAATGCCTGAAAGCTATCTTTTGTATTGGCATCACCAAGGTAGAGTAGAGTTAAAGTAGCCAATTCTTTGTAGTCACCTCTGCTGCATGGTTTCTTTGGGTAACTGGTACACAATTCAATAATTTTTTCTTTTTGTTCAAACAGTTGTTCTGGAGGATCAAAAATGTCAAAGTTTTTTTCTGCTGTTGGAATTGAAGCAAAATACTGCTTAAATCTTTGAAAAACACAAATTTCTGGACTCCGCGATGCTTCAATTTTTAGATTGTCCCAAACATGAGTCAACACAACTTCACCCATGTGGTGACGACATGCAAACCAGAGCAGAGGCTTTGAAAGAGCCTTTTGCAAAGAAACACATGCAGCAGTTTGAGCTCCAGTGTTAGAGATTGTGGTGTCAAACACCATTCCAGATACACTACTTTGGCAGTTCCAGATTTTCATAACCTCAACAGAAGCTTTTGAAATTAGGCTACCTGCTGATGTGGAAGACTTGTGCGGAATAGCTGGTACACCCAACAATTTTGTACCTCCAACCCCAGACAAAAGAATGGGCAATCTTTCTACCTTAGATGTTCCGTCTACTGAATCCATTAGCTTTCCATCCCAATGAATGTTGGCAACTGGTGGAGGTGTCCAGTCTTCTACGATTTTTTCAGATATTGTTTGAATGGATTCTATTCTGTACTAGAATAACTTAAAGAAAGTTTTTTTGGATCTCCATCTGTTGCCATGACAATTTCACGCATTACAGCAGAAATGGCAGATGATGAAATTTTGTTGCGAACTAATGCTTGCACAACATTAGGTGTTTTCAAAATGTCTGGAGGAATTTACACTACTATTCCAGTCTTCACAGTTCTCCTGTGTTTCCTGATTGTTTCAGCATTTGATAGTTCATCTTCATCAGTGCTACTTTCCGTTGAAGCACTGTCATTGTGCAAACCAGATGAGGAACATGTTGCTTTTTCATTTCTCTTCAACCTCTTTATTTCTTGTTCTTTTCTTCTCTGTTTCATTTTTTCGCGTTTCATGGAATTTTTGTCTCTGCCTGCAATAGAAGCTTTCCTGTCTGTTATCATAGACTGCAAAAATGTTTTGTTTTCTTCATTTTTTATTAAATTAAAGACATTTCTAGGCCAAAGCTTCATTGTTTTTGTTTGGATTCTTGTTTTGAAATTTTCTATTCTTTCCTTTTGTTTTCCAGATGTTCTTGCCACATGTTCAATTTTTATGAGGTTTTCAAATTCAGTGAATAGCTTTTCAACAGCTTCTGCCATTTTTTGTTTGTGCAGGGTTGGTATACCAGCCTTGTTATAAAATGGAAGTGCTGCTTCAACAGTGTTGTTTGCAGCACATCTTTTTGACTTTGTAGTAGGGCATTGACGGTGAGCCAGGTAGCATAAAAGAATCTGATGCTGTGTAGGCAGTCGGCTGCCCAATATTTCTTTATCCTCATCTGTTGGAATTGTCTGAAGAATATATTGCCTCAAACCGGAAGCATTCATTTTGAAGCCAAAATAATTAACTAGTTAGTTTAGTTTTAATATGGATATTTTAGACAATTTATTATGTTTCCTGTGAATTAAGAAGTTTTAGGTCATTCATTATTGTTTACAATTAAAGATTTATCAGAAAAAATAGTTCAGTGCCCTTGGTTGGTTGGTTTTGAATCTTTATCCTCGGACTGATAAAGCCTTGATAGGTTATTTCTGGTAGTTTTGCATATTTGTAGAGGCTTTTGACGCAAGGTCGGTTACTGATATTGACAGAGTGAAGTTTCCGATTGTTGAAGTGTTGTTGCCAGGGAATTAATCCATCCACTAGGTGCCATTATAGTGATTAACTTGTAAAATAAGCATCAAAAATGAATTCTCCACCCTCGAAAATGGGGGGTTAGACACCAGTTTCATTTGATTTGGATAAGAAATAAGCTAGATATTTGATAATGTATTATCACCACTAGAGGTGCTCTTAAGCATAAGAATATATAAAGTTGCCTATATTTCTGCATCCGCTTGTCCAATTTTAACCAATTTTTTTTTAAATGATTTAGTAAGAAGAGAGGCATCTGTTGAAACTAAATTTTTAGTTGTGTATTATACACATCGCCCTCTAGTGGTGAAAATCGCCAAAAAATGTTGTAGGTGGCCTTAAATAATGGCCGGCTGGGGGGGTCAAACCTTGCCCGATCAACACAAAATTTTGGAATAGTTATTTTTTAAGCTAACCTCACAAGTAAAAAAAAGTTAGGCTTTCTAGTAAAAAGTTGGGGCAAATGGTGCACCCTACCCTAGACCCCCTATCAACGCTACTGTATAGAAGCGTTTCATCTGTCGAAAAGTGAAGAAATGAAAAGGGCTTTTTTAAATATCATTCGATTCCTTGGTAAGATACCAATCCTTTATAACGTGTTCATGTTAATAGCAAACGACATCACGTATTTGACGTCATAAAAAAAGGCTAGTATAAACATAAAAAGCATCAAAATATAATGTCATTCGATATCCAAATAACTCTACACCTAGAACACTCAGTGAGTGCCACTCAGCTTTGAGCACAAGGTGAGTAACCAATGCAATGTCTTGGTCAAGACATTGCACAGAATCGAACATAAAACTTTTGGGCAAATTGTTGAACCTATATTCTGGTAGGTGCAAAGAGGAGATAACAAATCCAGCTGACAAGTAGAAGGTAATGTAGAAACTTTAACGAGTTTTAGTCATTTTGGATTGGTGTACAACATTTAATACAGCGAAGTATCAGATGGCTGCAACATTTACATAAACCTAGTCGGAAGTTCAGGTCATTTTTACAACGTTCTTTAATGCATAAAAGGACTGACTACCTGGGTAGAATACACCCAAGTTCTAACCACAAGTGATTTCGTATAAGAAATAGGCTGAAATCCCATCACTTTCACGCATCGATTCGAGTGAAAAACACTGTATTCCTTGACATCAGCAAAACCCCACTTCAGCACAACAACTAGGACTACGCTTTATCAGCTACCATGTTTTTGGCATGTTGAAATGCTGACACGAGAGAACTGGTTTGAAGTTGTTCGTTCGTGCCTGAAGCTAATCGGTTTTCTATTTCGGCCATTTTGTCGAGCAAGTATATACGAATATCAGTGGGGAAGTCTATTTTGTGAACATACTCATGAATTTCTTCTAAAATGTCTTGCAAAGCCATTCCTTTTTTGGTCTTCAGCTGCATCACAAGTCTGAGAGCTGCTGAAAAGTCTTTATTTAAAGTCCACTCTAATATGTCTTCTATGTCTTTTCGCTTAGGGTGACCTGAAAAAAGAAACGAGCGGATTATTCAAGTCAATTTGCTCAAATACTTCCATTTCTGGTCCATGCTCAAGTAAACGAACACGGTATCAAATTAGCAATGTCACCTTTACAATATTGTAAAAATCAGTACAGTAAACAGTATTGTTTTACTACAAAATAAAATACAACAAGCTGCACTAATGCAAACATCTAGTAAAACATCTTTACCAACAAACGAACGCATACAGACTTTAGTGTTAACAAACACATAGAAATGACCGAACAAGTGGCCTTTAATGATGTAAAATCTATAAACATTGATTAACTAAAAATTAGGAATTGACTAATGTGATACTGCATCAAGTGAAAACATCTTTATCAGTAAATGAAGGTACGGTTTATGAAGATTTTTTTATCCTGCTAATAGAAACGTCATGCCTGGAGTTAAAGCATTCTGATCATGACTTGAATTTTATAGTTAACTACACAGTCAGAGAGTTCGGTGCATTTTGCTCTGTTGGCGAGTGAACAAAAATATACAAAACACAAACGATTTGCAAAACAGACTATTAAAACAATTACAACTAACCAGTGCAGGTGTACACATTATCTTCATTGACTTCCGAATGAGCCATTGAGGTGCTTTGGAGGATGTTCAATGCTTTCCTCATGTCACCATGAGCCAAGGTCACCAAGGCTTCCATACCATCGTTAGACACAGTTAGATTTTCTTTTTCAATTACATATTCAAGTCGTGGTTTCATTTGTTCAGTAGATAATGGCCCAAACCGAAATCGAGTGCACCGCGACTGGATGGCAGGGATGATCTAAATAGTAAAAAAAAACGATATACTATAGTGCCACAGTTTTTAAAACAATCATAAAAAAGTGTATACATTCATATGAAATTAACTTGGAAATGAAACAATTTATACCACATATGAGTTGTAGCAAGAAAAATATCAAATCAATTGTTGTACAAGAATCATAGAATAAAACTTTTCAAAATTCCACATTGCATGAGATTGTTGAGCTCAAGGCACCTTTGTAAGATAATTACAAATGAGACAAAATCTTGTGTTTTCTGTGAACTTTTCCATCACTCGACGAAGAGCATTTTGAGCATCCTTCGTCATTGCATCCGCTTCATCAAGAATAATAAGTTTAAAACCACTGTTGAATATGGTTCGAGTGCTGGCAAAGCTGAGAATCTACAACATAACATAAACAAATTACCTCACAAACACATCGTATTACCAAACAGTTTAAAACTAAAATGTTATTTATTCACTCATATACGGTGCCTGAAACAGGCGAAATGTTACTTTTGATAACAATATTACAGTAGAGCATGAATTTCAGAACATGCTATCAAAAATTTCCTAGGGGGAGTTGTAAACCCTTGAAACATGTCCATCATTTGTTCCGACACAATAGCAGGCAGAAGACTACTCCATTTTCTTTTTCTTCTATTTCTTTTTTAAATAAACTGAGCCAGGAACAAATCGTTGGCAGAATCTCTTTCACCACACTACAACCAGGAAGGTTCTTTGCAAGCAACACAAACAAAAAACACAATACCATTTAATGTAAATAACTGCGTCACTCCAAGCATAGATGCAAACAACACTTAACAAAAATAAACTTACAATTTTTAAAGTTACACGAATACACGTGCTTCTATTCAATACCAGTGCAGGTTTGGAATGCAAAAGGTTATTTATTTATTTTGTGACAAAACTATTGGATTACTTACTTGATTCCGAACAACACCAATTCCACGATCATCTGAAGCATTTAGTTCAAGCACCATAGAATTAAATTGTTTTGGAGTATACAACTGACGAGCACATGCTAAAATGGTGGAGGTTTTTCCAGTTCCAGGGGGTCCGTAAAATAGTAAATGAGGCAATCTGTCTTCATTCATGAAACGCTGAATGGTTTTCAAAATATCTTCATGAGATATAAGGTCTTCAAGCTTTTTGGGTCGATATTTTTCTACCCATGGTAAATTGTCAGATTCTCGATCACCCATCAATTTAATTTATTTCGCCAACAGATATGATTACAAATGATGTTGACTATATTATACTTAATAAAAACAGTGCAGTTTTTATTTCAGGTTCAATGCAAGGAAAAGATTTATGACTTGGAAAATAATCACCTTTTTAGCAATAAGATCTCTTTAAAACAAAAAATGTAATTGAGTTATAACAACAAAACTTATATCATAGACCTGGTGATCATGCATATGAAATGAACAAGATCTTGTAGGTCTTAAGCTTTATTCTGATACATCACAGCAGGATCTACGTCTTAGGTGCAGACAGTTAGGTGCCTGCTGATGATGATGGCGTATGAGCGATCTTTCCAGGCTAGATTGGAGGGCAGGAAATCTTCAGCCACTCAGCAGTCTCGCCGTCCAGGACCCTCAGACCATGCGCACCGTGAGGAGGCCGGTGGGTTAGGCAGTGGTGGATGACATGGTCTGCGGTCTGTTCCGTGGCACCACACTCGCATTCTGATGAAGGAGCCAGGCCCCACTTGTGCATGTCCGAACGAAAGCGGCCGACGCCAGTTCGCAGGCGGTTTAGCCTGACCCACGCAAGCCTTGCGAGGGACATCCCTGGTGGACGGGGATCGGCGTCGGGTATGAAGTCACGGAGCGTAGAGGTGTGATTTTGCCACTCCGTGTTCCACATGTGGTTCGTCCAGTGTGCGCAGTTAAACCAAGTTCTTCTGCGTTCTTAAGGAGTTGTTGTGCGGCAGGCACAAAGGGGCGTCTTGATTTCAGCCGCTGCTTTATAGGTGGTGGTCTCTTAAATGTTGCATGGAGGAGATGGTCGGGGTCCAAAGCGCGGCGAGCGAGAGAAATCATGGCTCCTTTACGGCATAGCTCAGCGGGTTGGATGTCTGCTAGGATGGGTAGGCAGTCCGTTGGAGTGGGACGCAGGCATCCAGTCACAGGACGCAGGCATCCAGTCACAGTACGCAGTGCATCGTTGATGGCGGTATCAATCTGGTGGGTGTGAGAACTACGACACCAGACCGGCGCGCAGTACTGGTACTCAGCGGTGGAATGAACAAGGGCTAGGGTAGCTGTACGAAGAGTTTTAGCACCAGCTCCCCAGCCGGAACCCGCCAATCGCCTCAAAAATGCGACGCGTGTAGATAGTTTTTTGCGCAGTGACTTCAAGTGCCGGCGGTACGTGAGTGACCTGTCCAGGGTTATGCCAGGTATGTAGGTTCGGCACAGTAGGGCAGGCGTTCCCCATCAATCTTGATGTTTATCTCACGCTGTGCTTCCCGGTTGTTAAGGTGGAAGGCCGCCGACACTGTCTTTGACTTGCTGAGCTGTAGCTTCCATTTCTGGAGGTACGGTATGCTGATAGGTGCCTGCTAAATAGGTGCACACACTGTGCCTACAGCATATTTGGCATACTGTGGGGCCTGGTCATTTAGGTACTATTTGGTCATTCCTTACCAACTCATAAACATTCAATCACCCATTTGTATATGACACCTCTTAAATTTTGCTGAAAAGTTGTTATATTAGCCTATTTCTTGGGCTACCAAAGGAATTCTAAGTTTTAGATCAATATCTCAAATTGTTTGCCCTTGGCGGCTATTTCAATATGTAGGCTAAACCATTCAGACTATTTGTTAAAAACATAATTATTTGAAATAATTGAAAGCTTGTATTCTGCTAATTTGAATTTAAAAGTTGTGGTGCCATTAAAAAGATCTTATGTGGGTCTGAAAACCCTATCAAAAGAATACAAAAGCAATACTGTAAAAGAATACAGCAACAACCAGCAAAATATTTTTCTCTTCATCTCTTGAAGAGAAGAGAATGCAACAATTTTTCGCGCCAGTAAAATATTCGTGTTTCCAGTTTCACATTTTTTTTTTGTCAATCAATTGATTGATGATTATGGAATATTTATCCTGGGAGTGGAAAGCTTCTTTAAAACCTTAATCCTGGCAGTTTCATATACTTCTAGAGGCTTTGAACCACTGACGCAGGCCCATTCACCGAGATTGACAAAGTGAAGTTTCCAATTGTTGAAGTTTTGCTGCCGGGGAATTATTCCATCAGATGTCACTGAATGGACAGCAGTTGGTTGGTTTTGTATCTTTATCCTCAAACTGACTAAGCCTTGATAGGTTATACCTGGTAGTTTTGCATACTTGTAGAGGCTCTTGACACAGGGCCGTTTATACAGAGATTGGTAGAGAAGTTTTCGATTGTTGAAATGTTTCAATCGCATCAAAAACCTACTGCTTTGACCTTTGACCAAAGAGGACAAGCTGCTTGCAACAAAACGTAAATTTCTAGCATTTAAATCAGTTTGTTTTTATTTCTGATCACCATTGCGAAAAAATTCCTGCCAGAGGTGTACAGGAACAGAACCGGATCTTACTATCTTTTTACCTGATCAGATCTGGATTTTGTTTTTTTAAAGCAACAGAATCCGAAGCCTAAATTTTTAAATTTTTTTTTTATTTTAAACAGACATAACTCAGCAATAGTTCAACGTTCGTGTATTGTTTTTTCTTTTTATAATGTTAAATGTAGTGCTGTTGCTGAGTTATGTCTGTTTATCGTTTAAAAAAGTTACCTCTCTACCCAAATTGCTTTTTAATTTTGTGCACAAAGATACAAAATTTTTATATGAGCTCCGGGCAATATTTCCAAACCCGAAATGAATGTGGTGTATGAATGAATGTGTAGTTAGATTTACTGTTATGGGGTGGTGGCTGACTGAAGACTGCTTATGGTGTTTCACTACCATCCTGATTGCGCCATAATCTAACCAGTGTTGTAGGCTACGTTGACGGCTAGCGCCGTCAGTTTATTATTTAGTTGACGAAAGTGATAGCGCCGTCAACTATTTTGCCGATTTTAAGCGTCAAGCGCTATGCGTCATTTTTTGTTTTCATGGAAAATCTCGTTTCACAATCAGAGTTTCACGATGTAGCCTAGCCTATTCTGGCCATCGCAACTCATCCGAATTACCCGCTTTTGCGTTGATTGGAATGGCTACCTGGAATACAAGCGGAAGAAGTTCGCCAAATGGTGACCAATGATCACTCATATCGTGAGCAGTACCGTATCGAGAACCAGGGATCAGAGAGAGAAAGTGAAAAATCAATGCATGTCATCGCGGAAGTTGAAGATACATTATTTCAAGAGCTCTATACCCTTGAAAACAGCGATGTTGGTGCAGTGGACCTCGTTAAAAGATTTATATATGCTAAACCATCACAGCATGCTTGGAACAGTGATCCCTTTCCGAGTAAACGTTTTCAAGACTTGTTTTTTAAATAGGCTACAACACACCAATACCATTCAGCGCTGCTGTGGAACGCATGTTTTCACTTGGAAAGGACATTATGCGTGCTAAACGCAGCAAATTGTCAGACAAACGTTTTGAAATGCTTGTGTTTCTACAAGTAAATAACTAATAGGCCTAAGCTAAAGCAGCTAATTACAATACAGTCTCAAAACATAAAACCTCTTCTTTATTTATAGCCATTGTTCGCCTAAACTTGGTTGCAATAGCCTACTTCCGTTTTGTGAGACCCTGGTTAAAATAGCGGTAGAAATTAGCGCTGACGCCATGCTTTTTTCTACCTATTTGGCCTCAAGTTGGCCTTTTTTTGGTGAGTTTGGCCTTTTTTCAAATTTCAGTCTGGCAACCCTGCTTAAAGTTGATGTTAAATTCTTATCATTAGTTTTGCTTGTTGTATGTTTACGTCAGTATGTATTGAAGATGTTTAATGTTAGAGAGATAAACATGCATGGGTTACAAAGTATGCTACTAGGCCTACACTAAGTTTCATTTCATTATTGAGCTTAAAACAGCCTACACGTTTTAGTTATTGCTTTGCTATGACCACTGTCATTTTTGAAGAATAATCCTGCGCGATCCGCCAAATAAAATGATCCGTAAAAAACGCGCTAGTGTAAATAATACGATGACAGGAACAACAGTCGGACGCTGGTAAAAACATTACTCGTTATTACATTTAAGCAAATGTTAGGCTATACTTTTTCTATGGAAAAATGAACGGTGAAGAGCACAGCAATTCAAACAAAAGCCTACACTTGTCATCAGCAAAGCAATTCCAGCAAAAGCAATAGTAAGACACAATATGGAAAATTATGACTGTCATGAGATCTGTAAACAAAAGTTAGCATCACAAAATGTCCATGAAAATACTCTTCCGAAATATTTTTTGGAATTTTTTTTTTGATTCGTGTTCAGCGTTAAATTTCCTATCCAGTGGTGTTAATCGCGTGTTTGTTTTGTTTGTCGTATCCAGGCTTACACCCGGTGGTTGAAGATTCAGATTAAGTGAACGGGAAAGCAAGGAAGCCAATCTTCGTGTCCACCTTCAGGCATGCCTTCAAGTGTCCTGCCACAGACACATGCTCTTGAGCGGTGTCGAACCGGCGCCCTTTCGATTGCCGTTCCAGGGTTCTCACCACTCGGCTACGTAGCCGACATTAATCGCGTGTCGGGCACACAAAGAAAACGTAAGAATAGTTTAAAAATGGGGCAAATATTTTATGTAAATAATTAAAGATTTTTACGTTTTGACTAACTTTTCATTGTGCGTCTACTCTTTAGAAACAATTGTCCAAAATAATTTTTGGAGTTTCAGAGTTTCCAAGTGATGTTTTTATAATTTTTCTTAAACACAACCTTTAAACTGCTATTCATCAAGAATTTATTAACAACCATAGCTCAAGAATGAAATAAAACGAAACGACATAAAGAATCAGTTCATGTTCATTTTAATATCGAAAAAATGTAGGCTACTGCATTGAAAATGGTAGACTGCTTAGCCAAAGTTTAATGACATCACGTTGTCTGATTATTATCAGCGCAAGCGTCGGCTTGTTTGTGGTGTGGTGCAACAATGCAGTATCAACCAATTTAACAGGTTGTGATTACAGCAAACTGATTGCAAATAGCCACAACTGTGCAATCGACGTTTTGGTACAATTCATTACTCCGGTAGGGTGGTGTTGGTTTGAATCTTTATCCTCGGACTGACAAAGCCTTGATAGATTATTCCTGGTAGTTTTACGTACTTGTAAAGGCTTTTGACGCAGGGCTATGGTTACCGAGATTGACAGAGTGAAGTTTCCGATTGTTGAAATGCAGTGGCGTAGCTAGGGAATGTGCCGCCCAGGGCGGATTCAGATTTTGCCGCCCCTTCAAGAAAAAGCATGTGAAAATAAAACGGGTTTTTTAATCAGATTATAATCAAAATCAAAAATCGTAGTCTGAAAGTGCCTCTCCCCCTAGCTACGCCACTGTTGAAGTGGTATTTCTGGAAAATTATTTCATTCATTCGGTGCCATTGAATGGAGAGCAGGCCTTACAATGCGTTGCTCAAGGAGTCAAGCGCACACCCCGAAAGTCCAACCAGCGCCCCTTGATCTTGAAGCTTGTTCGTTCACGAAGTCATGCGCTAAGCAACTGAGCTATCGGGTAGCCTATTAGTAGCTTTGCTTTTCTTGGACTGACAGTGACAGCTCCGGTAGTTGAAATTACGTTATCCAAGATATTACGTAATCAATTATGGGTTGCTGGTTGATTGATTCATTGGTTGATTTTCTTGCAGCACAAACAATAAAAAGCGGTAAAATTTCATTGGCCAGTATAAACACATCCAGTGGCGTACGCAGGATTTTCTCAAGGGGGGGGGGGGGCATTGAGAGTAGCGTAGCCAGGAATTTTGAAAGGGAGGGTTTTGACGACCGGCGGGCGAAGCCCGACGGCGTTTTCGCTTAAGACGACACCCAGCGGCGGGGGGTCTAGGGGGCCTCCCCCAAAAAATTTTGAAAAATTACTTTGAATTTGGTGCATTCTGAGAGCATTTTTAACAAAAATGTGGGTATGAATATTCCTGTAAAATGGTGCTGTCAGGTGGCATAGCAAAAGGATAAGATCATGTTTTCTTCGGCATTTTTCGGAAATAAAGCTAAGTCTCTATGTTTTCTTGTTGTTAATTCCTGGCTGAGATGTTTGAATGTTTAGTATTGGCAAAACTCGCTCTTTTAATTCAGTTTTGTTTAAAATTAGGCAAGTTTTTTTAGACTGAAACCATCATTCCCAAGCATAAAGAAACTGAAAGCATCATTCTCAATATCGTGACGTCACACGCGTGCCAAAGTGGGGTTGTAACCCCCAAGGCCCAACCCCCCCCCCCCCCCCTTTGGCTATGCCACTGGCCATTGATATCTCAGACGTCTTCATGATATCCCAGTATGGTTTTAGTTTAGACTTTATCCATTTCTCTTTCACTAATCACTATAATAGGCTTACAGAACACTATGCTACATTGGCATACCTGGGGTGGGGTAGGTGGATTGGGCCATGTAGTTCGTATTGGCTTAGTCTATAAAACAACATTGTTACAGTAATTGCTTTGACAGAGCAATGCAAAACATATTAAATGCCTTAATCTACGTCGTTAACTACCAAAACATTTTAAGGGGGGGGGGGGGGGGGGGCATGGCCCAATGCCCCCCCCCTGCGTACGCCACTGAACACATCAAAAATTTAATGGGTCAATGTTACAATGCGGAATGCATGTTTTCATGAAGAATGGTTTTTAACAATTTTGTTAACGTTTGTCAATTAGGATTTCAATCAATCTAGTTTTGTTGTCGGAATGTAGAAAATAAACAAAGAAAAATACGCAAACAAATTAATATAACCATGAATCGTTAACAAAACTCATGTCTTAACGCACGTACATACTGTAAATATACAAACTAAACACAAGTTGGAAAAGAAACAAAAGATATGCAAGTTTATGACATCACGTGCATGTAAACCTTCTCGAAAGTGCAATAGGCCATTTGTTGACTTCAATATAACCCTGCCTAGTTTCTTTAGAACATCACGAAAACATGCTGAACACAATACACAAATGTTGCCGAAGAGGTTTAGCCTTCTAATTGTCCGCATAGTGCTTCCTCGTACGTACACTGAATTTTTAAACTGCGTTTCTTTTGATTGTTGATGCAGGAAATGGCCACTTGAGCACCATAGTAAGCAAAATTCCTCATCAGGAGTTGTACCAGCTTGAACGATCGAATGTAGGCCGCATCTGCTATTTGAAAAATTAAATTTTTGTTTTCAAAAAAGTTAAAATACAATAAAATGCTAAAAATTGAAGAGAAATTAATATTATACAACTGTTTGATGATTGTTCAGTGCAACGAGCCATGAGACGCAGCAGGATCATAGGCAAACACGGAGACAAAGTGAGAAAGTCAACATTTAAAGTAAACTCACTAAATCTCACGGCAGTGGCCTCCTGTTTATTTTCGCCGCTGAATTATACCAAAAAAAGCTAAGTTTATAATTTTTAACATGCGTGCTTTCAATTTTCGCTTTTATTTTATTTAATTCTTACTACTCCCACCATCCGTCATAACGTTCGGTCTATACACTTGAAAGCTTGTGATTTTCAATCGAATAGAAATTTTGTGAGATCTTATAAGGGTATGGCATCACAAGGATGAAAGACGCCTGGTGTCTGTAGTTTAAAGTCTCTACAAGTATGTGAAACTGCCAGGAGTAACCCATCAGAGGCGTAGTCAGTCTGAGAATAAAAATTCAAAACCAAAGCTTCCAACTTGAACAGTAGGCAATGAATGCTACTGAGTTATCAATACTGATAAATAAAAACTTACTTTTGTCTACATTACTTCTTTTTGACTTGTTATCTTTGATGTAGCGTTCTGAAGTGAACGGTTTGGTTTTGCGACTCCACCTTCATCAAAACGTTTCAGTTACAATAAAGGTTAAAGCATCAACAATTCAACAAGGAGACCCATTGCCGGTATAACGATGTTGGTAGCCCATAGATTAGCACAAGTCTGCAAACTAAAACTAAACGATTCGAGTCTCCTTCTTTAAACTTGAAAATCAAATATCACTGACACCACCAAGCAATTTGAATTCACTGCAGTAATTCAAGAATTTTGGGAAGAGTAGGCCTATATAGCCTACTATACAAGAACTGTAGTCTACTAATTAGTCTACTTGCATCATCAGAAGTAGGCCCACAGGCTATTATAGAAATAGTAGGCTAATGAAAGAAAATTACAATATTAAAATATCCAATTTGTTAACATTTTTGCTTTTTAGCTAATCTGAAAATCAAGAAACCACAGATCACACTTTGACCATTCCCATCGCGGGAATGGTCTCACACATGCCTCACATCCGTATGATTACCTATAACAAGTGTTTTTTGTAGCACCAAGCAGAAACTTATCCCTAATATGTAAACAAAATTAGTCATGTGCTCGGAAACTTGTATAATTCATTGATAAAACTTTCGCCACCGTAAAGATGGCTTCTTCAGTATTTTATTCAGATAGACTTACCTGTTTGATTTTTTCGCTTTTCTTGGTTAGTTTTTAAAACTTGCAACTTTTTATCACGCTGTAAGTTGTCGTCTGAAAGAATATTTACAAAATGTAATGACCGTTCTGAAAAAGTAGGTAAAATAATATTTTCTCAGAAGCAAATGTTAGCAAGAATTGATAACGTTAGACATGTTCCGCCAGCGATCGAGGGTGTGCCATTAGTGGCGCCTCAACTACAAGTACCTCAACTGTCAAGTACCTCAACTTTACCTTACTCCGCATTGTGCTGATTACCAAGTGGATGGCTCCTTTCCATTAAATTTTAATTGTTTTTGGTTTGAAAATCGGAAAATCGGTAGGATTTGGTCACAGAGTTTGTAGTTAATTTGTGAGTTTAAACTTGAAACTATTGAGTCCATAAAGCCCCTAATGAAACTTACTTTTTTGTTTTTTGGCCGCTGGTTTAACGAAAACAAGACCCATGTTCCCACCACTGATGGGACAAACCTGCATGCATGAAACGTTATTTAGGACAAGCTTGGGTGATGATGATGGCGTATGAGGGGGGGAAGAACAAGCACCTTCTCGTGGTCCCTCCCGTCAGTACCATATCTTTGAGGAAAGATATGCGAAACGAAGCTTGTCACACTCGAGCAAACCAGGCCCAGGTTCAGCCCAGGGTGGATAGGGAAACGCCCTTGTCAGGGCGCGGCAGCTCCTCTGTCGAAAAGTACCGACGACCCACCGTACTGCAGCTGAACACCGAGGGCATCACGGCCAGCAAGCTCAGCATCATCGAGTATCTGGCCACAAAACATCAGGCCCTCGTTATTCTCCTCCAGGAGACCCACTGCACATCTGTGGATAAGTTGGTATTACCCAACTTCACACTCGCAGGCGCAACCATCAGCAGGAAACACGGCCTCGCCACGTTTGTCCATGAGCAACTGAGCTGGACGCCAATAGACCAGTCCAGTGCCCAGTCGGAGATAGAGTGGTTATGCATAGACATATCAGGCTATCACATCATCAATGTCTATAAGCCACCACCCTCACGCTTAACACCACCAAAAAGCTTGGGTGAAAACGACATATGCACTTAACAGCTTTTGTTGAACTTTAGGTTTGCACAAATGTCGTTTCGATTAGGTTTAATGTTCTTGTTCTTTCGATGAACTATCATTACTAGTTTCCACCATTTTATTAACCATCTAAAAAAATGGTTTCAAACAGTCTTTAACTTCAACTATCAATCTCAAAACACAAGCTCTCGCCCCTATAGCTCAGTTGGTTAGCGCGTGATTTCTGAATCGAAGAAGCTTCAAGATCAAGCCGCGCACAAGTTCGACTCTCGGGGTGTGCGCTTGAGCAACGCATTCTAAGCACTGCTCTCCATTCAGCGGCACCTAATGGATGACATAATTCCCCGGCAACAACACTTCAACAATCGGAAATTTCACTTTGTCAATCTCAGTAACCGGCCCTGCGTCAAGAGCCTCTACAAGTATGTGAAACTACCAAGAATAACTTATCAAGGCTTTGGCAGTCTGAGGATAAAGAATCAAACCAAACCAACCAACCTGGGTCGGTGATCTGAAATAATCAGAACATGAATAAACAACGACCAACCATGGACTCACGTTTGAAAAGTTTTTTAATACATCCAAAATATGCCTCAATTAATGAAAGATACTATTTAATATTTACCATAGTAGGATTCACAACAGTCCATGGCATTATGCTATCTGGATCAAGATATGAGTTGTCTTTTTTTGGGTTGATTGTCTGCGTAATGTAAACAAAACAGCTCCTCATAAATCAGCATTGAGCTTGTTTTCATTACGGATTTTTATTTCTTTTCGAGTGCCACTGTGCTGTGTAGCAATTATCGTTTCATTTATTTAAAAGCAAATTATTCTAACGCTACTTTGTTCGGCCAGAAATTAGCAATGTAAGAAAATTAAAGCATTGGAGCACTTGGTCATGAGTGTTGCTAGAACTCCACCCTAATTTCAGAAAACTTCAAAGCCGTTGGTTAAAAAATTTTGATTTGGGAAATTTAGAATTATGGGCAGAAAGCAAGTTTACCTAACCTAGAAATTTTTCCACAATTCAAAATTTATCCAAACGTGGGACAAGATATTTTTATCTGGCACCACTACCACAAATCAATGCTCTTTATTTGCACACCACGGCAAAAGGTGTCGTAAACATGGCCACTTCCTCGAGCAGGGCTTTTCAAACTTTCTTCCTGTGCCACCTCATTTCAGAAAACAACTTTTTATGTGGTCCATTGGTGGGCAGTTAACAATGTGAACTATAACCCACTGTAGTCCCACTTTCAATTTGTTCGTCAACTATAAAATTACGATTTGCGACCCTGTTTTAGTTCGCGACTCACAGTTTGAGAAGCCCTATCCTAGAGTGTTATATTTTCATCAACAACTCACCACATCAGTTCCAACTAATTTGTCCCGTACATGACATTCAACCATTGACCGAGCAAAACTGGATTGAGCAAGAGGAATTGTCTGGAAGTACAAGATAGAAAGTTACGATAACTTTTCAAAAAACTTGCACACTGCCTTTTTCTTGGAGGCTACAGTATTCGCACACGTAAGTCACTCATCTAGCGTATATGTCATTGCTTTCTCATTATTGCGTTAAGCGTATCTCATGTTTCGTATTCAGAATCTTTTCTCGTAACCTTTTTTGACGTTAAATTTTTGAAACCATTGCAACAACATTAATTGTTAATTGCTGTATCCAAACAGTCACACGTTTCGGCACGAAGTGGCTATATTTACGGTAGGCCTACTGGTTGTGATCAAGAAATATAGCTTTTTATTTCCTGCCCAAGAATTCAAAATTTTTGCAAGTTTTTTTTTCTATTTCAACGGGTTTTCCCAAATTAATGCAGAATTTGGCAACACTCATGCCGTACATATAACAACGTCCTTTCGGAAAAGCACCAGCGTTGTGACTGAAAAAAGAGTGCTGCACCGACTGATTGAATGTTAATACTGTGTACAAAATACAGATGCCTATTCAGAAAATGAGCATTGCGTTTCGTTGTTACAACCCTTTAACAAAAGTCAAAACATGTCTTACCCAACGATTGTCGATTGAGTGGTTGTTAGAAAAGTAGTCTTCTAATATATTCTGTGTTCTTGCATACTGCAAACCCAAAAGCCTTGTTAAAAACTTACACCAATGAAAAATCATCAACAGAATCAACAACATCAGGTTTATGCATCCATGGTTTATGATATGCTCCCATCACGGCCTCTTCTATTCAAAACGCCCTTTTGCTTGGAACAAGAAGTAGCCTATTGTTGCAAAAAAAGCTCAAGGTGGAGAAGCGCTTTTCTTAATTGCGCAAGCGCACAGACAGAGAATCGAATTAGCGCCTCTTCATCTTCGTTGCTTGATCCTTGGTCTTTCTTTGTTTGTGAAGCCGCAGACGCTATTAACCAACTGAGCTATCGGGGCGGATGAAACATAAGGAAATGCCAACTAAATGGTGGCTTGGTAGCTACAAAGTCATTTATGCGAGTACTAAGAAACTTCCTCCAAAGGGCGATCTACATAGTCTTCTATCTATTCTAAACTAACTATATCAACTAAACTAAAAAAAAACTAAAGAAAAGAGCAATCAATAAAATATCAGCCGTTTTTTGTTGTTGTAGAGTTTAAAAATTAAAATTATCAGCTAATTTTTCTTAGATATAAGTTTATACGAAATAAATTTCACTTTAAAATAATAAAATATTTCACTTTAAAATAAAAAATAAAAACTTCCAATAAATTCACTTTTAAATTAACATTGTTCGTCAAAATGTTTTCTGATAAAGAAATAACTAATAGACTACTAAATGGCTTTTTGATTTGGTTCGAGCTTCTTGTCTATTTCTACAATTACAGATTGCAACTAATTGTGTCTTAATTAAACCTTTGTTGTGGGACAATTTAAAAAGCGTCAGACAAGACTCTCTGCAGCTGTGTTGCAACTGAAAAGCTGAGAGCCAGATGAAGACAGTGAAGTTGCGAAAGGTGTCAAAACGAATCATCTCGAAATAAGTGTGTTCTAACCACAACACTCATAAGCCTGAATAATTGGAAATTCGTAGCCTATATTCTGTGCTCGTTTCAGAATCACAGCAAAACCGAATTGAGTTTTTGTTTCGAAATGAAGTTAAAGCCTTACAAAGAAAATAAAATATGCTACTTATTTCAATAATAAATTCAACAATAAAAAAAAATAGTTTCATTTTAGACACTATTTGTAATAACTTGGCGCAAACAGCTTTAGCTTAGTTACACAAAAGCGTTAGAAGCATTGACGATGTGAGTCCAGACCAACTTATACATAAATATTGGTGCTTTTGTGCTTGATGTAGTGTATTCGTATTAATGTAAGAAATAAAAACTAACAAGATGGTCAAAACGTGACCATATTATGAGCCAAACAAAACTTAAACCAAACTTTTTCGTTTTTACAGTACACTAAATTCATCCGTTAACACGCTTGCATTGACCGCTCTTACAGTAATAAAAGCTTGCTCTGCAATTATTGCACATGAAACATACTAAAACAATTTCTGATAACTAATGAACAAATATTTAATTCATACCGCTGCACATCGTGACACTGTAATCTCTTCTATAAGTTTTAGACTTGCCGTAAAGAAACTTTTCGAAAAATAAAAGCGAATTAAAAATGTCTTATTTTAAAACACAATCATCTTTGGGGATTTCAAATTTTATATTAAATAATTGCAAGTGACTTTGTTTCGATGATAAACGCTCAATAATGATACAAAAATTAGCGCATTTGTTCCGCCTCTACTTGAACGCATAAAGAAAGATTGTGTTGTGGTTGTTACGCAAATAATTTCGTGATGTTAATTCCAACTCGTTTTATGAAAGTAAAGCTCGTTGAACAACTTATCATTGGAGAAAAAATTGAAATATGCAACAAAAAATACAAATTCATAAACTGTTCTATGAAAACTTACTTCACGAATAGAGTCCAACTTCCAACTTTGTACTTTACATACCATCGGAGGGAGTCGCACACGATTTCTTGACGTTTTTGATTTATCCATATTATAGATGCGAAAACTGTACTTTTGCGTCTGTTAATTTATCTGAAGACTTTTTAAGTTTCTGCTTAGACTTATATAGCATTTCCATTTCGTCTATCAGTCTTTGTGTTAGTTTTCGCACCATTCTTTTCAGATTAAAAACAAAAAAATCAGGTCTCCTCTCAGCGATATGTGGAGCACACCAGGGGAGTGATTAACTTGCAAGGTGTAACATTACCTTTTCGCTTAAAGTAGAACAAAATTACGTCTAAATACGAGATACAACGGATTACCTGCAGTGTTGTGTCTGTGAGGATACGTTTCTAGCTGAGAAATTATTTACTGGTAAAAATTATTTCTAAATTACTCTTTTTAGGAATTTGTTAAGAACTTGTTTCTCAATTAACTCTGCATGTGTTTGGCCAATCCATTTGCCACAAGAAGATATCAAGCCGGGTTTTGAATTGACACCATTTATTTTGGAGTAGCCTAATTGGCACATGAAAGTGGATCACTGGAATAACTTAACTTGAAGCGGCTGATAAGAAATGATAAAATTAAATAATTACAGGTTTAGCATTGCAATTAAGCAAACCATTTCAAAGACAATCACCGTATTTGCAGAAGGTGGAAACGTTGCAGGCAAAGCAAAACAATAAAGCAAGCAGAACTTTATGATATCAACATCGTTGGCGTGGTCGTCATCAGTAGGCTACTACAAGTTCCAACGTGTATTATCCATGGCGTAGCCTATATCAAAGCCTTCAGCGAAGGCTTTCAATCAACAATAGGCTTTTTGGGTAGCAGCTGACTTTGGACAACTTTTGTTTTTTGATGGCATTCTTGTTGTTTTGAACTATATGTTATTTATGTTTGGACATTTTTTTTCTCTCTAAAAATACAAATGAACTAAAGTTCAAAATTATACAACTGCTAGAAAAGGCAGTTTAGCTTTTCGGCGTCAGTTCGGTTAGCATAGCAAATTACAACATAGCCTAAAGTTTCACAGTGGGAGTTAATTTTTTAAGTCACGACTCAATGAGGGAGGCACTAGCCACTCCACAGGGTATAAGGTAGCTTACTCCAAAATAAGATATTGATACCCTTCTGTGGTCACAGAAAAAAATATGGAAAACTTAGCTTGAATTTTTAACGAAGTTTTGTAACTCGTATCTCCACAGAAATCTACTTTTTAGTTGGATGAATTTGATCAAATAGGCTACAAAGTGCGCCTTTCAAGCGAAAAGAGAGAATATCGGAGCACAGCCTAAGCAAAAATTGATCAAAGCAAGATAAAATTTGCCAAATGTTTCTGTGGGGAATGCCTTCCAGACAGTTTATTTATCACAGCATTTTCATTGGGCCCATTTATTTCGCTTAAAATTTGTGCGACGTTAAAACTCTGGTGTCCCCTACCCTAATTTTCATTTCCAGACCCGTTACTGCCCCTGTGACGCCGGATTTTACCTTTTTCATTCACCTTGAACACAAATGGCAGGAGTGCAGTCACTGCTGAGTGAGATAATTAGGCCTATAGATATTCCGCTTTAACCAGCCAAAAAGTGTAAAACTTTTTCCAGAAAATTCAAGCCGCAACGTAGAGTCATAAAATAGATCAGCATGTTATTCCTGAGATTTGGAAGAGAGGTGCTCGGTATTTTGTTTTTGTATTGCAATTAGGTTTTAGATCCAATCTAATTTGGCATTGTTTAATTCTGGAAGAAAATACTTTTAAAACTGTTTCAACAGATTTGACAAGTGGTCGATAACCACAGGTTTAAACATTTGGTTCCACAGCACTGTTAGTCTAAAACTCTACAGCAGATGAAAAAATTCAAATGAAACATTTTCAACTTCTTCTTTCTAGATGTTTAAATTTTTAACGAACGCTTCAAGTTTTTGATTTCTTGATTTCAATGTAAAAACATTGGTGTTTTTTCCTTAGATGGATAAATTAAGTTCTTTTCATTTTTCAAGCAAATCTCGAAAATAGCATAATTTTGAACGTCAGATGTCATTGCAGAAATGATGGACCAAGTTTGATTTTCACGACTTCATTTTTCAACGTTAATAGCATGTTTAAAGTTTTGTTTTTGAGAGCCATCTTACTTCACAATGCCCTAAAAGGGATTAAAACTGAACTCTCATTACATTTCACCAGATAAACTTGCAAACATACGAGTATTGAGTGCGCGACTCTTAATAAAGTTAATATTTTCACAGCATCTTGCACAATAGCATTTCGATGAGGATATATTCTTTTTAGCTATTAAGGTCTCGAATGAATCATATAGCCCAGGGGTCACCAACCTTTTTTGCATGCGGGCCACTTTGGCACTAAGGAGAGCTGTGGCGGGCCGTACTAATAAAATGTTAGGTAGGTTGACTCTTATCCTAGAAAGGAACGCATTTCGTACCCAGTATCCAGCGTTACATGTTGTTCATATTTATGTTAGAATACCGCAGCAACAAAATTAATTGAACAAAGCTACTGCCAGGCCAAGCTCCTTTTACAACACTTTTGACTTTTTTAACAATGCCTAATAAACGAGGCCACTTGTTTTGCACACTTATAGCGAGGCGAGCGGTTCATCAGAATTTTCATCGCCAAGCAAGAGTGGTGTTGTCACTTTGCTTCACAAAAGATATCTTGCAATTCACAATTTCAGTAAACAAGGAAGTGTTTGACACATCGCAATACAGGTGCCCAACAATAGTGACCTGCAAACATATCAGCGAAAAATAGGCTCCAATAACAGGGAAAAAGAAACCAGGCACCATAAAACAAACGCTTGTGGAAATCACCGAAAAATCGTAATTCTATCGTAATTCATGAACAGTCTTACCTCTGAAAAAGCAATGAGTTGGCTTTTTATCCTTTTTGTGAGAGTCTATATAAAACCGTCTTTCGTTTATTATAGACAACTGTCACTTGCGGTGCTTATCAGCGTGGTAAGAATTTGTTGATTAACAACATTTTGCAGTAGGCCTACTTGCTTCAGCAGTACATATACTAAAATTGGAACGATACAAAGAAGATTAGCATGGTGAACCAGTTATTGCAAATCCAGCCAATCCTGAAAAAATTCACTGTTGTTTTCATTCGCTGTATGCCAAAAATTTAACTGTTGCTTTGTTTCGGTGACTCGTTTCACATGTGATGGGACGCTCATTGTTTACTTTCATTTAG
Organism: Aplidium turbinatum; assembly: GCF_918807975.1. Taxonomy (NCBI): domain Eukaryota; kingdom Metazoa; phylum Chordata; class Ascidiacea; order Aplousobranchia; family Polyclinidae; genus Aplidium; species Aplidium turbinatum. The sequence goes on from NC_137472.1 coordinate 57,688,929, forward strand.
TCTATTTTTTTCGAAACAGCAAATAAAAACAAAACAGCAAAATGTTGCTTCTGGCGTATCCATATGCTTATGAAATATGATGCATTTAATTAACAGGCTGACAATGAAAGGAAAATAAACATTTTCTGTCATGGTGACACTCTTTTATGTGGTTCCAGCTGTCTACTGCAGTGCATCTGTTATTATACTGTAGATCAAATGTGAAATAAAAATCTGGTATTATTACAATTTTTGCACTTTTTTGAAATTGCGTGCATCGTTGACTATATATATTGTGACGTCACAGTTGCAATGCATCCTTTATGACGTCACCTAATGACCGACGTAAAACAACTCTGAATTTCAGGGTTTGAATATTGTAACAATTTTAAAATCTTGAACGATTTTAAACACCAGTGGTTAGCCGAGGTTACGAACGCAAAAGTTGCACCACTCATGAAAAGCCGCATTTAAAGACTCCAATCCTTCTAATTCAGTGATCCATGGTTGTGCCCAGACAATGTCAGCACAGCTTCTGCCACGTTTGAAACCGCTTTGGAAGGGTCCAGTGAAGCTGTCAATTTTGTCTCTAATCCGATGCAAAATGATGATGGAGAGAATGCTTCTTGCAGAGATGAGAGGATGCTTCTTGCAGAGCTTAATCCTGGCAGTTTCGCATAGGCTACTTGTAGAGGCTTTGAATCACTGACGCAGGCCCGGTCACCGAGATTGACAGAGTGAAGTTTCCGATTGTTGAAGTCTTGTTGCCGGGGAACTATTCCACCCATTAGATGCCGCTGAATGGAGAGCAGTCCTTAACTTGCGTTGCTCAAGCGCAGACTCCGAGAGTTGAACCAGCGCCGCTTGATCTTGAAGCTTCTTCGTTCCAGAAGTCACGCGCAGAATTCATATAGCCTAACAATCGGAAACTTTACCCTGTCAACTTTGGCAACCAACCCTGCGTCACTGGTTCAAAATCTTAATAAGTTTGCGAAACAGCCAGGATTAAGCTATCTGAGTCCGAGAATAAAATACCCTCACAACCATGACGTCACTCCACCTTCTCGTGAGCTATGTTCGCTTAGAAAACACCATGGACTTCTTAAGAGTAGGATACTTTAAGATACTATTAAGAAGTCCATGACAAAACAATCAATTCTACATGTAGTTCTAACAACTTGCATTTGTTTTGTTGTCTTGATAGAAAATGACAAAGCTTCGTTGCGAAGAGAGCTTTACACTGGCACCACTAACACAAAAAAAAATCAAGTCTAAACGTCTGCGGCCAGATACACAGTCGTTTTGCAAAGAAGTATTTTTAAAAATTTTATTGCAAATAATTTTGATAAAGAAATCAGTTTCCCGACGCATTATAGCCTACAGTTCTAGTATATGTGAATGAAAACATGTTATGATTGGACTGCTGCACACTGCACAGCAGGGCTAGGGTCACTTCATTGTGGTGACAATCTATTCAAACGTTAAGTCATAAGGAGAGTTATTGGCATTAAAAAATGACTACAAATAATGCGCATCTTCAAAGTTGTAACACATGAAAAAAGTTGTGGTTCAAGCAGCTAGATACGAGAACTGCAAAAGATTTTCGAAGGAAATTCCAAAGCAAAGTGGCTGGAATGGTTCACTATTTAACGTTCTAGATCAAACCCTAAACAGTAAACACGATCATTGTGAAAATGCCCCCGCTCAATGACAAGTTCGTGCCCTTTGTAGTGTAGAAGCTTCCATGAAGGAAACAAGAGTTTTTAAGTGGCTGACAACATCCGATGCTACTTCTTAGCGAAATTGATCCTTAAAGAGTGAGTAGGAGATATTTTGAATCCTTGGAGCGAGCTTTTGGCATCTGTTGATTCTTTTTCGGATTCGAACTCAACAAAGGCAATATCGTGGCGTTCAGGAACTAACCTCACTTCCTTGTAGCCGGGAAACCTGGAAAATGCAATCACAGGTAACGAGTTGATTGGAAAAGTTTACAAAGATCACAAGAAGTTATGAAACGGATGTAACTGTTGTGGTAGTCACATTTATTTTTATAATTACTCAAGTGGTTGGTTTTGAATCCTTATCCTCGGTAGGGTGCATCAGGAGCCCCGACCATGCAATTTTTATTTCTTCTATTGTTTAAATTGTTAGGCTATATGAATTAGAATGTGTGGTAAAATATTATTTAATTCTTTCAACGTTTAGGTATGCCACACAGAACATAAATGTTGATCCAGTACAGGCCCTACAGGGTTGCCACTTAGCAGATTTTATTGCAAAACTTGAGAAATTTAGCAGAATTTTAAGCTGTTTGGCATCAAAATTTTGAGTTGGCAGAATTATTAAGTTTGGCAGATTTATAAAACTCATAAGATTAGTTGAATTCCATTGAATTTGTGACAAAATTGTGGTTCTATCTTGTTGTTTGTGAAATAAATGGTGATTATGTTTCGGTTGTAATTGTTTGCTTTTAACAAAGTAACTATGACATCTAAAAATGGAAAGTATTTTAATTTATTTTAGAGGGTTTCATTTCAGTTTATCTTAGGGGTAAACTAAGCATAATTAGTTTGGTAGATTAAAGACGATTTTGGCAGATTTTTGGACACTGTTTGGCAGAGCATCAGCCATCAAATTTAAATCTGGCAACCCTGATCCAGCAACATGTGTGCAATTAAATTGCTAGGTGCTCAGATAAACTGTAATAAGGTACCGTAATATCGCTGATTTTCGTTGTTATTAGTGCAGAATAGGATATGTTCAGGTATGGTAGATACCAGTTAGGTTTGGTATTCAACATCCTAGTTTTCAGTTAGATATCCAGTGCATTTAATTTTCGCTTTGTGAATCCTCCATTTTTCAGCCATTTCTGTTGCTTAAAATTACTTTTCTTGTGATATCAGGTGAATTTTTAACTAACAGTGATTGAAGTAAATATAGTATATATGTCTTTGGATCAGTCAATTTCACCAACAACTCTGTTGAAGACAAGTGGAACAGGTGTGAAATCACCCACCCAAACACCAAAAACTCGACAATGTTCAAACATTTTTGGTGTAGGTAACGGACTGTCTGTTAATGATGCAGAAATTACAGGGAGCAAACTGCCACCGTCTATGCAAGTATTACGTTGCATGCTGTATCACATTGAAGATGGAGCCAAAACCAATCGAACTAAATTTCAGGCTTCTAAAATTGTTCTATCAAAAATCATTCCATTTTATTGTAAAGCCAACATTCCAATGGTCACCGAACTTTATGCCTGTAACAAAATCATCAAACTTTTAGACGGCAATAAGAAACTTCGTGACATTCCAACTAACAGAAGACACACTCCTTTAGTCATGAAGAAATTAGAAGCCAGTAATTTGAGTTTGTCAAAGACTTTTCGACTCTGGCCTACAGATGTTGAAAAACTGATGAAAAATGAAGATGATATAAAGTTCCTAAAATCCATGCAAACTGATAGAGTAGCCACTTTTGGGTCGTGTGAAACAAGCTTATTTGGTTCAGCGCTGCCAGGAACGCAAGGAGGCTGAGACTCGACGTCATGAAAAATCACTTTCTGATATGAGAGCAAACACCAGCACAGCAGTCTTAGACGATAGCGAAAGTGAAGATACATGTACCTCGTCAGATCAAGCAAAGTCTAGCCGAAGCCACAAACGTACAAAGGTAACAGGTACACAGGCATTTATACCTCATGATATTTTACAGTCCCAAAAGCTAGTATCTCTTGCGACACGCATAAAAATGACCCCAGCTCAGCAGGCTGTATTCACAGAAGCTTTTATAGAAGAAGTTGGAGGTGACACATCGAAGGTAGTGACATCATATTCTTCAACGGATCGCACCAGACGAAAGGTGGGAAAAGAAATAGCAGGTTCTGTGAAAGAAAAATGGAATGCACCAAAACTGTTATCCCTCCATTGGGATTCGAAGCTGCAATGCAAATTAACTGATATAAATGAGAAAGAGGAGCGAGTAGTTATAGCAGCCGGCACTACAAAAGAAATGAAAATTCTGGGCATCCCTAGTTATGAACCTGGTACAGACCGTAAAACGGGTGAAATAGTTGCAAAACTTTCAGCTGATTTGATTGAAGAATGGGACTGTTTGAAGTGCATTGTAAATTTAGTGTTTGATACCACATCAAGTAACACTGGACATGTATCGGCGGCATGTATTAGCCTGCAGCAGCAGTTGGATCGACCCCTTTTATGGTCTGGATGCAGGCACCACATAGGTGAAGTGGTGATCACTCATGTTTTCAATGAGCTAAAAATAGAGACATCAAAATCCCCTGATGTGATGTTGTTTGTAAGACTACGCAAAAACTGGGGAATGATTCCACATTGCTCGGCTGAAAAACTAGCTAGACTGGACATATCTAATTTTGATGAAGAAGCGAAAGTATTAGTATTACAGCTGAAAGAAGATGTTCTCAGGTTATGCAGAGCGCAGGAGAAGTTTAAACGTGATGACTATAAAGAATTTATTCATTTGTGCCTGGGCTACCTTGATCCAAATCAACCAGTCAATTTCATGAGGCCGGGTGCTTTACATAAGGCACGTTGGATGGCCAAGATTATATATATTCTTAAACTAAGCTTACTGGAACAACAGATTGCCAACCTACCTGCCGGTACCATAACTACAAAACAGCAAATTCCAAAATTAAGAGAAATGACAAATTTTCTTGTACTTGTCTATTGTAAATGGTGGTTATCTTGTCCGTCTGCTTTTGATGCTCCTTATAATGACCTGACATTCATTCATGTTTTGTCGCGCTATGCTAATGTGAATAAGAGTATTTCTCAAATTGCTCTCCAAGCATTTTCACGGCATTATTGGTATTTGGTTCCAGAAATGATACCACTGTCGTTGTTCAGCTCTAATGTTACTGGCTTAGAGAAAAAAGCTATCTGTGATGTTATGTTAGCAAACAAACCTCTGGATACTGATAAATTACCTACTGGACGATTTGGAACAGGACATGGGAAACCTGTATTCCCAACAAGCGTTTCCAAAGATACTAAACTGTCTGATTTAGTTAAACAGGATTCTTGGTTCATTTTTCGACTTCTTGAACTAGATCCTATGTTTCTTGGTGTAAGTGTAAAACAATGGTCAGATCTAGACTCCTACCAACAGTCATTGTACAACGCTATGTCCATAAATGTCATCAATGACTCTGCGGAAAGAGGGGTGAAGCTTAGTTCTGACTTTTGTCAGGCAGCCAAAAATGAAGGGCACTATCAAAGTGTCATACAAGTAGTTGAGAATGATAGAAAGATAACCCCTAACCTCAGAAAACGAAAAGTAGTAGATTGATGATGTATGGCTGATTGGACATTCCATCAATTAATGCTGGTGCACTGACAGTGTTTACTGCATTGCTTATTTAATCTGTTTTGTGTGTTTACTGTATCTGTATGCATTTTTTTCTGATCTTTGAATTTGCAATGTTGCCTTGGCTTAGCCTTAGATGATTCGATGTCGTAGCTCATTTGAGCTTATTTACAGGTTTAATCTAAATTATACATTAAAATATGGACTAATCTTACTTGAGCCTAATTTGGCTACCCAAGACCGTGAATGTTTGTGCATTGCATGATTTTGCATCCTACCCTGCTATACAGGACGAAACCCAATCATTATGATATTTTAAATGTCAATTAGTATAAAATATTGTTCCATACACGCATAGTATAGTGGCGTTAAATTCAGAGTTGTGAACTAGAACGTGACTTTTTGAGTTAAAAGAGGTTAAATTGCACAAGAGTTACCGCTCAATAACATTAGGGCCATGTGGCATACCTAAATGTTCACGAAACTTTATAGCATTTTCACACAACGATTTTCTCACCCAGTCTAACAGTTTAGGCAATAGAAGAAATGCGATGTTAGTATTTTTCAAAAATATGGGGCAGCTGATCCTCGGGCTAACAAAGCCTTGATAGGTAGCGCACACCCGAGAGTCGAACCAGCGCCACGTGATCTTAAGCCGGGCAGGTAACCAATGAGCTAACGGGGCGGACAAGTGAAACGTAACTTTCCTCCTACAAGCGCTCGTTTAAGAACCACTAACTTGGTTTTTAAATTGAAATCGAGTGCGTTTACTGTCTAAACGAAAATCGCGATGTCAGCCACAAAAATCGCTATTTACATTGACGACAGTAATCAGTGCATGTCTATCGCACGAGTTTAACTTGAACTGTTGCATTCAAGCATGCCCATGTTGCCTTCAATCGTGTCAATGACAAGATATCGGGTGTGCTAGCGAGTGGCGTGTACTAAGATGTTGCGATCATGCCATATTCTAAACTGATTGTCCTGTTTAGGTATCAAGTACCTTATAACGTCTGCGTTTGGTCGCTTCTGCCTTTTTCTAGACTTTTGCTATGTTTGGCATATTGTTATTTCTGTGGTGTTTAGAAACAAAAACATATTGAACTGAACGGTCGGCGGTTCGACACCGCTCAAGAGCATGTGACTTTGTCTTTGGCAAGACACTTAATGACACGTTTGAAGTTGGACATGGAGATTGGCTTCCTGTCCATTTAACTTAAATCTTTAAAAGCCGAAGATTAACGTGAATCCGACACCAACGTATTCTAACAAAGGATCCTACTTTGTAACGACAAAATCTTTAACAGATGAGGATTAGCGTGGAAACGAGAAGATATAGGATATTGCATTTTTTCTGATACAAGCTCTTGCTTTGTAACGATGTAAATACCTGCCAAAGAGCATGTTAAGCATAGCCTCAGATGTCTCAGGAGGAAGGTTATTGATGAAGAGGATGTGGTTAGGAGGGTTCTCGTTACCGATATCTACCTCCATACCTGACGTCACTGTAATGAAATTGTTTGGCATGGTGAACGGAAGCATACACATTACACACATGACTGACTTTCTACACTTGGTAGCAGTCAGAGTCGCTAACATACGTTGCTAGACGCTAGTCCGAGTCGTATCATTTGAAAGAGACGTAAAGTTTAAAGTTAAAATCTTATTATCTTTTAGCCATCATTAAGGGTTAGCATTTAGACAAGACCTGCGTATATATGGGGTTGTACTTTGTACCATTGACTGCTGGACCAAAACTGAATCTTAAGGGCCACTGATTCTAAGAAAGCACGCAATCTGCAAGCTACAGCATTACAGCAACATGGCTTTCTTGGTTACGGTTATGACATTCAACGGATGGAAAAGTGAGGAAGTTAATACTCACTGACCAAATGAATCTGATCATGACTCACCATCGCCTGGTGCTGATTCTTGTGCTGGCAAAGACACTTTCCCCTGAAAGACAAATGTAAGTGATTTATTATTTAGTTGACAGGCAATTGTTTGAAACAGTGATTTTACAAAAACTTCAAACACAGATGCAAACTTGTAAATCTGTGAACACTTTAACTTAAGAGGAAAATTATTAAAGACGTAGCCAATAGCCATGCTTTCCATTGGTGTAAAGTCTCCAAGAAAAACGTTAACAGAAGTTGGTACCTTCAAAAAAAGGACAGCTATCAAGATAGGATTTGAATATACCTTTTTAGGTTCTTTCTTTTTCTTCTTCTTTTCCTTCGCACGTTCTGAATACGTTCCTTTCATTTTGGCAATAACGTCAGAATCCTTCTTAGAATATGACAAGCGCTGAATACAATTTTTAAGTAATACAGTGGAGTTCATTTGTTTATTACATATATCTATAAAAGCGACCGAAGCATCCTATGAACATGTTGCTATACAACAAGACAAATACAATACATAATTTATTAAATAAATTTGTCGTAGTAGTGTTTTCAATTCTGATTCAGCAATTACTCAATGGTCAATGTGAATACCAGTAAGCAAAGTAACTGTCTCAGTGTTTTGCCCATAATTGGAGGGAGAAAAAAAATGTCTAGCAGGAAACAACTACTGTGGCTTATTGACATGCTACGGTACTCCACTCTCGGTCACTTCACCAGAAGACAAACTGTTAAGAGATATGAATAAAATTTGAACAGATGCGTTACCATGGGTTTGTCGTAGAAAGGAAACCCTTGCATGGAGCGCAGAGCATTGGTGGCACTATTGATGTCTTTAAATACAACGAAAGCTTGTCCTCTCATTTTCATTGTCTTTAATGCAACAATGTCCAGGATTTGGCCAAATTGTGAAAATATAGCATAAAGTGACTTCTTCAGCTCTGCAAAAAGAATATATTGTTAGAGTACTTTCCAAATTGAAACTTTTGAAAAAGTTTAATGAAATGCAACAGGCTAATTAATACACTGCAAATAAAACACTATTTGTGGTGTGATAATTGATTTATTTGATTGTGAGAATCTTCATCCTCATAGTTAGACTGTAAAAAAAATGTAGATGGGTTAAATTGTGATTAGGGAATGTTTTCATTTGTCATGTAGCATACTGTTGAATAGAGAGGTATCCAACAAATGCATTACTAGAGCATAGCTATTTAGTGTTAAACTTGCAATTTCTTAACTTTGAAATTTGTCAAACAGAGCTAATTGTAAACTAATTGTATTTTTTCAAAGCAGAAAAGGCAGTCAAGTGCAATACGTAGTTATTAAGATTTATGTAATTACAATAAACACAATCTTCTGTGAAGTGGTTGAAACAACTGTTGCGTAGCTGTAGTTTTTGTGAACAACAATTACTAACCTTCTTTCTTGATCTTTTCATTTAGATTGTTCACATAAATGGTGTGGTTTGGGCGAATGTCCATAGCTGTTTTACTACACAATAAATTACCTCAATGGTTCTAAAAAATGAATACAGAATGTTATCCATACAAAATTGTTGCGAGTCAAATAAAAACAAATCATATTATCTGATATAACACAGTACATCACACAAGACCACTTGAACTTATATTCACTGTATATTTCCTCTAAAAACTTTTAATGTGATTCATCAAATGCTAAACATATTCAGTAGAAAATAACAATTTCACATTTTTCAAAGCACAACTTTTAGGCACAGACATGTTGGTGCAGAACAGATGAGGACTGAGGGTGACTACCTGGCATATCCCTACATATCTGCACCTTAACGTTGTGAAATTCTCTTTGAAGACTTTGTTTGTAGCCAATATAAAATAAATTACATACTTTTAGAAAGCAATTAAACATTTTTTTAGAAGCTCTACAATATTTTGCTCATGCAAACACTTCAGTAGATAACTGCATTCAAATGTCTGGATCCTTGCAGAAAGCTTCCAAAAGTTAAGCTCGGTGCCCATTGGTGGATATATAATTGTTGCATGCCAAAATAGCTTCATTATCACAAAAAGGTGTGTGCAAAAAGCGTGTGTTTGCAAATATAAAAATATAGTTGGTTTGATGTGGTGTCAGACGTCCCAATTTTTGCTTGAAGCATAAGTTTGGAGACAATTGAGCTGACAAATTATTCAAATTGTCACTAAAAGGAATAAACAGTATGAATAAACATATCAAAACAATATTGTATCCAAAATAAATGATAAGGGTAAAGTTAGCAAGTGTACATATCGCATTTCAGGCCTTGAAACTGAAGGCGGCCATCATGGCCACGATAAACTTACAAAAACTGACATTTTGTCCACCGGGTCTCGCCCTTTCGCCAGCCGCATTTGTCCGTCATGAAATTCTGAGAAAATCTTATGCAAGCGGCCCTGTGAATGAAGTACTTTGCCACTTATAATCACAAAAGATTAGAAAGCAGTCAAAGCACCCGATAGGGCCGATAAATCACAATTCACACTGTCTATGCTTGAATTGTTAACATTATTGATTGACCAAGCAGCTGATGTCTGACAATAAGCAGGATGCAAGTAACATCACAATACACTTTATTGATCCGATGAATCAGAACAGAAAGGAGTGAAACCCAGTTAGAGCAGAGGTGCCAGATGGTGCAAAAAATTGGTATAAATTTTTTTCTGATGGCCGCCATGTGCTTGTGATTGTCTGCCAAACAGCATGCTTCAGTCGGACACGTTTGGCCGCCGGAAAAAAATGTTTCGAGGCTTGCATTTGGTCATGATTGCTAAGCTAAAATATCTTCCAACATAATGTTTAAACTAATCTAACAAGAGAAAATAAGTGAAATGCAGCCTGGTGTGATAGTAGATGAATAAGGATTTTTGTACTAAAATAGCGTATCTCAAATACAGAAAATTTGTGAAGCAAGAATTACAACTTTTACGCTTCAAAACAACGTTCGTACTAACAAATTACAACAACGTTCTAGCAAAAAATTACTTCAAATCTGTATAATAAATCACATGAGTCTGAATACAGTGTGAAAATTAAATGACTATTCAAATGTAAGTTTGTCGGCCGGTAAATGTCCAGAATCACCAACTGCTTTAACAGACACTCGACCATTCGGCCTCACTGTTAACAGTGTCATGCTTGCATGGCGCAAACTCATACGCAGCCATGCTTCAGGTGGAAATTGCAAAGCACGACAAATAAAATACCGAATAACATTGGCATGGCAAACAATGACCTCAACTGAATCGTTTTCCTGTTCAACATCTGCTCTATGGATGAACTCACGAAATGCTGTTTCAATTCGAGCACCATCAACAAAAAATGCTCGTGGTTCAGGGGCCCAGTGAATCACCGGAGGCTCCGGCTCAATTGGAGCTCCTTCACGCAACAAATCTGAACTTTTCAGAGGGATGGAATCATTATCAAGCTGTTTATATATTAGTCGACATGTTTCTGTAGCTCTTGCCATGGTGGATTCTACAATATGAGTTATTTTTTTATCCAAGCCCAGTGCCTTCAATCTTTGTCCAGTGCAAATGGCCTGTTCATGTCCTAGCTTTGTTAGTTTCTTATCAGCATCAGTTTTCCCATTGAGATTATACTGGCCATGACGAATCAGAATAAAATGACGGCTTGCTTTTGGTTTCTCATGAGCTCTTTTATCCCAGTTTGTATCCCAAGTAGAATATTTAGATTCAGTCGTTGCAGCAAACACTGATTTGAAAGGATTTAGAGAAGCAACTTCGTGACGCAAATCATCCTTACTCAAAGCAAAAGTTATTCCACCACAAGCAACAGCAGCTCCAAATTTCAACAACTTAGATTGAAAAAACATGCTCACCACAAAAAAATACTGCAACGTTTGTAGGCTAGCTTATTTATCAAAACTGACAACCTTCAGTAAACAGAAATGTTATTAGAAGCTACCGCAACTTATATATATAATATATAAATAATGGAAAACATCGGGTGCAACCTAGTTCGTACCCTGAACAGTTCGGACCCTCAGTTCGTACCCTGAAAAGATCGAGAGAAAAAATTAAAAAAAGCCGAAGTCGCTGATCGCAGTTTAATAGCACAAAGCTGAAGTCGCTGATCGGACTCAGAGTTTCCGCAAACAAACTCGAGGGTTAGGGTTAGCGGAAACCGCGAAACTGCGGAAAAATATTTGCGGAAACTGCGATCAGCGAGTGTTAGAGCAGAGCATAGATTACTCGATGATTAGAGTTAGGGTTAGCCGAAACTGCGGTTAGCAAAACTGCTGAAAAATGTTTGCGGAAACTGCGATCAGCGAGGGTTAGGGTTAGAGCATAGATTAATCTATGGTTAGAGTTAGGGTAAAGGTTAGCGGAATCTACGGAAAATGTTTGCGGAAACTGCGATCAGCGAGGGTTAGGGTTAGAGCATAGATTAGCCTATGGTTAAGGTTAGCGGAAACTGCGATCAGCGACTTCGGCTTTGTGCTATCTTTCTCTCAATCTTTTCAGGGGAAAATTTTTAAATGTTTGCGGAAGCTGCGATCAGCGACTTCCGCTTTTTTAATTTTTTCTTTCGATCTTTTTAGGGTACGAACTGAGGGTCCGAACTGTTCAGGGTACGAACTAGGTTGCATCCGAAAACATCACTGGTTGGTGTTTGGTCTACTGGATAAAAAATGCCAAGCAGTGCAATGCTTTGCAGGTTGTTGGTTTGACTTTATCAAAAGCACTGAGATACGATATAAAAATATGCAAAAAAAAAATTAACACTGTTAATTGATGCACTATTTAACTTTGCTACATGTTACCGTACCACATCATATGTACAGACAACGAAAGGTTATCGGTATCATATTGCTCACTTCCTACCAAGCAAATAAGACTTACAGTTACAGAGATAACAAGTCTACAACCCCCAAAAAAATAAAACTTTATTTACGTGGTTCCTGCCAAAGTTTCCCAGACTGACAATTGGTTGGTTTTGAATCTTTATCCTTGGATTGACAAAGCGTTTGATAGGTTTTTTGCAATGCTCCTTGACAGTGGAATCACTTAACTGATTGACACTGACAACTCTGCAAAAACAGCCTGATGTACCTACCACCTTTTTAATTTTCGGCTACGCTGGTTCACGCGAAGTCTAAAGGTGCTTCAAGTTCATGCTGGTTCAGTTTTCTTAAATCACTTGCTTGAGCTCTGTATTTACAGGTTACAGCAAATGGCAACATGGCAAATCTCACAAGTTTTTTATGCAAGTTGCCAACGTTAAAAATAATAAATGTTCAACACTTTTGTTTTGCGGGTAATAGCTTTCGTCATATTTGTTGGACGTTTGTCAGTCACAAATGTCGTGTGCACAATCACGTCCTGCGAGTCCACTAAAAAAACCTAGTCGACTTTTTGAACTTATAAACGGCAACTCGACGAAAGAAAGTGTGCGACAATAAATATGGTTGGTTAGTTTTCAATCTTTATCCTCGGATTGATAAAGCCTTGATAGGTTATTCTTGGTAGTTTCGTATACTTGTAGAGGCTCTTGATGCAGGGCCGGTTACCGCGATTGACAGAGTGAAGTTTTCCGATTGTTGAAGTGTTGTTTCCGGGAAATTATTCCATTTACTGGATGCCGCTGAATGGAGAGCAGCCCTGAAATGCTTTGCTCTAGCGCAGACACAGAGTCGAAGTAGCGCCGCGTAATCTTGCTGCAGGCGCGTAAGCACTGAGCTAACGGCGCGGAATTATAAGGCGCTAAACCAAACCCAATACAAAAATTTGAGGTGGATTTCTACTTTTATTTTTTAGACATGGCTATGAAATCAATTCAAGAAAGATATGTAACGTACACATTCAGCAGGACACTTTGGTCTACGATTTTTTTTGTGCCATTTGCAGTTTGAAACAAAAACCGTCACAAGAGATTTGGACAAAGTGTTAACAAGGATGAGGAAAGAACAGGGAGAAAATAAATTTTTATTTTGTCTTGTAAATTTTTATATTTGTATTTGTAAGATCAGCATGTAAATGAATGAATGAAATTTATTGATTAAAATTTATTTCATTCATTGAAGCTATTTTCATGCTTCACCGGATTTGGAGTTGCTTTGGTTTTCCAAGCCAGCCCATAGCATAGTGGAGATTTTTTTATTTTAAGTCAGTCAGTCGGTTGCCTGCGTGGTGTTGTTTGGTTGTGATAGAACTGGTACCAGCAACGAGTCTTCGACTTTGTTTCTATTTGGGTATGTCTTTTTTTTTGCATTTTGACATCACCTTATTGGTTAATTTGTTGAGATTTAATGGTTTATATTGACTAGTGGGGTCATAAAGACTTTTTAAAATATAGGCTGGACCCTGCTGGCTATTGTTACCAATTGCATTAATCTTGTTTTAAGTCGGTTGGATAGGTTATGCAACTAACTTCTAAAACCTTATTTAAATATGGGGTTAAATCAAAAAAGCACTGTCAGTACTATTTACGCAGTGGTTATGGTTACCATATAAAGAAGCCAAACCGAAGCCTTTGAGGCTGTGGGTCCTTTAGTCACTTAAGCGTAACGTTACTTTTTTTTCATAATTTGCAACAAAAAAAACTTTGCTCTTAACAGCCTTGTTATTTGTCTTTATCATGTCGCTTTACATTGCTAATCGATAGTGTCTCCATGCTAGATTCTATAAAACTTCAGTTTGACACAGCTTGGAATCACTTGTTTGGCAAACTTAATACAAATTTGAAATGTCTCATTTGATTACAATGCTTTTTTGCTGCTGTTGTTTTAGTGTAGGCTGGTTATTTATTAGCTCGTTTTAGATAAAAAAAACTGAACATATGCACTACATTTTTGCTATCAACGGATATGTATTTTTAGTTTTACAACTTTTTTTCCTTTTATTGGTACCAAGATTATAATTATGTGTATGGTGCACAGGTGATATTCTTCTTACTGCCTCTTGTATGAAAAGTTTCTAAGATTCTCAATCTTTTGCTGTGAACTTGTATTAGGTGTATATATATATTTTGGTTTACATAGGTTGATCTTTGTGTGATATTATGTTTTACAAATAGATATCTTTGAGCTTGATACAACATGATTAAATGACACACAGTGACCATAACCTTAGAAGCTACCAGTGTCCAGTATTATTACTATATGTGGTAACTATTGCCTGTACTTGTTATATAACTCACCTTGATTGCCATAAATATAATATATTTGATAGAATGATGGCAGAAACAGAGAAGTTGACTACAAAATGGCATGGATTATTCAAAAAGGCAACTGATTTTGATTCCTGGGGTCAGCTGGTTGAAGCTACTGAACAGTATACAAAGTAAGTGACCACCAAACAATAAATTGATGAAGTGATAGGGTTAACAGTTTTTTTTTCATTGCTTAAGTAAGTTTTATGCCACTCGTACTGTTGCTGATATGGTTAATGGTTATGTAAGTTATTTTCTTGCTGCATATGAGCCTTCCTTGCAGATTTTGTTTAACAGAAGGGTTGTAAATGCACCCAATTTTTTGTGTGCTTGTTGTAATTTTATATGGTATACTTTCAAGTTGTTTCAACATAGTTGTATTTTGATATGTTAAAAATACTAGCGCTGGTTAGTTAAGAATAAACAATGAACATTCCAAGAACTAGAAATCTGAGAAATAGCAAAGTTATTTCATGGCTGGATTTCCAGGCAGCAAATCATTCATTTTCTACATTGATTCAATGTCTGTAAACATTAGATCAATGTAAACAACAACTAATTTGCTGTAGGGGTTATTATTTGGGGCCAGTGTTTTTTGTAAAAATATCTGATGTCTATCAATACTGTCTATATATATATAATATATGTAACAAAAACTGGCACAAAGTTGACAATAATAAACACTTATTTTTTGCAATGAGTATGTACAAGTGTTAGTAAAAAGTTGTTAGTTTCAGCTGACATTAACCTTTGGTTTAGATTGGCAAAGCAGATGCGAGCCGGGTTGAATTCTTGTGTGTGGGAAGAGGGACAAAAGGTGACTGAATTTTTCTTCTTAGCACAGTATAATATTTCTGTAAATTGAAGCTTGATGACAACTTTAATTTGTGTTATATCATGAATTGAATACATGGAGTTGATAAGAATACCTGGTTATGCATTGTATAATATGGTACGAGTTCCAAGCACTGGGTCAATTAACTTGTCTACTGTTTTACCAAGATATTACAACTAAATTTTGAACTGATCATTCTGTTTCGGTTTCAAACATGTTACCGGTATAACGTTTGCATTTCGTCGCTTAATTATCATTTTCTAAACATCTGCTATGTTTGCCATACCCTATGTTGTGTTTCGTTGTGATGGTCTGAAATAAAAACAAACTAAACTGAACCAATATCACAGTGTGTCAACAATGTCACATGTTTACTGGTTTAATGAAGATTCAAGTGAAAGTTTTTTATCTTTTTTTTTATTTTTTACCATTCTATTCAATAACCTACCTTGTTCATTGCAGAAAACAATATTGAAAATTGCTGCTTGTTTGGAGTGTAGAGCAAAGATGTTGCACTCAGCGAGCGGCAATGATGAACTATCGTTAAAAGATGTCAGGCGCCTTGATCCTGGTAAGGAGGTTAATATGTAATTTTTCCGCATAGTTTGTTGATTAGCACTTGTGACATTAGCTACTATTTTATTTGAACCTTAGCGGCACCAGGGAATGCTTTCATTTGATAGTACTGAAGATGAAAACAGCATAGTTATCAAAATTTTTGCCGAACATATGTTTAGAAGGCTGTTTAAATTGTGTAAATTTTGTTCCCTTCATTTTGTAATTTTTCAATCTTCAGTAAATATATTTAAACGGCCACTTAGCAGTTAACTAAGAACTTCAAAGCACTTGATAGCTCATGCAATGGGATATGAATGAGATCGATTTAAAGCCCCGCCAACTTACTAAAATGGCTTGCAAAGGATTATTGAAATCATCATTGCTGAAGGATTATTATTATACTTCTTTTTAAACTTTTGTCCATGTTTATTGTTTAATGATACAACAAAGGGCTCTGATTCTATGTGATAATTCAGGTAAAACTGTATCTGATTTTCATACAGTTTTTTTTTATCAAGTTGTTTAACAAATGAAAGCTTTGAATTTCAAACCAGTTATGAGTTTCATTCTTAAGCATGTAAATGTTTTGAATTTATTTAAGTTTTGGTTTTATTGTTATGAAATGTTCACTGCGGTTTAAGCTCAATGAAAACTTATCCGTCTATGAATTGTTGTAGTTGCTTGTAGTAGATCATCTCGAAGACAGGTACATTAGTGTTGGGCGATATATCGAATTTTCGATACGATACGATATCTTTTCAATATCGATATTTATTTCAATATCGTTCGATATTTTAACTATTACAGCCCTAACTCGTAACTGCAAACCCCTACAAAAACGTTGCCAGGCCAAACGGCAAAAGTTGAAATTGCCTCGGCAATTGCTGTGAACGTTTATTACGAAAAAAATTGTACCAAAACATGTAAAACGAGAAGCAAAAAATATACTTGAGTAGTCTATCACGACCGCACTGTTTGATTTGTTGTGATGTAATAATACCAAAAGTAGCGATGAAGCGAACAACGCGATACGCACGCTGTTGCGGTAATTCACGTTGAACAACTCACGGAAAGGAAAAGTAGGTTAATTTTGGGTTGATTCAACGTTCAAGTCAACACAAACGGTTTAATTTTCCCGGCGGGTTATATTGCGTAACAAAACCCAATAAAAAATTTACGTTTGTTTTACATTAATTCGACATCTAGCGACGTTGAATTATCATAAAATAACGTTAATTGCTCAACCAAGCACCAGTAACAAATTAATAGCTCCCGGCGAGAAGATTGCCTCGATTTACGTATGCACTAACATCATTTCGGCGCAATTGGGATACTGCGAGCAACACAAAGTTTGTTTGATAAAGAACTAGCTGTCAGAATCGGAATCATCAGATGCGGCATCGGAGGATGAGGTTGTCGCGTCAGCACTGGAATCAGAAACAACAAGAGGCTCATCGCTTGGCTGTAAATCTACACTGTCTTCGCCGTTCGCAATGAAGCGTCCACGTATTGCGGCTTTCGGGCTTTGATACCCATCCACACGCCTCAGAGCTCCATCAGGGTGTTGACTAAGGAGCAAATCTATGGCTGTGCCATAACGACTGGGAGGAATGTCTAACCTCTATGGTCTAACTAACCCTAACCTTTACAAGCGCTCGTTTGGCCTCGGCATTTTTAATTTTTAATTCATGCATCTGCGTCGGCAAATGCCGGCACTAATTTCGAAGACTGAGAAACTCTTTTCTTAATTAGAACAAAAATATCGAAAAGTATCGAAATATCGAGTATTTTTTCAAATATCGTATCGTTTTGTTTTTTTTCAATATCGCCCAACACTAAGGTACATGTATAATTTTTTTTATTTCTGAAATAAAAATTATTACATTGTGTTTAGCTTTGGAAAGTTTGTCTGGCACAAGATTACAACAAGTTCCTGTAGATCTCTCCACTCAAATTGATAGAGTGAGGTAAGTGAAATCACAGGTGGCATGGTGAAAACTGGAAGTAGTAGTAGTCCAGTTTTAATCCGGTGATGTCCCCGTTACCAAGGGTGGCCGGATTCACCTCCAAATGCCGCAATTGTGTTCACACCCTGCCTCCACATCGATCTGTCTTAACGCGTCCTCTCTTGTTAAGCCCACCTTGCTGCTTTCTTCCTCAACTTGCCTTTTCCGCGTTTTCTTGGATCTTCCTTGTTTTCTACGACCCTCCACTCGCAACTCCAGCGCTCTTCTCAAAACATCATCTTCATCCCTTCTCAAAACATGCCCATATAAAAACAAAAGACAGAACAAAATGGAGGCAGTTCATAAGGGATATCACAGCTGATGAAACATGATCAATCTGTTGAAGAAGAAGAAGATCACCTTACTCCATTTGCTTTCACCAACTTATCAACATTTTCATTCAACCCAAGCAAGCTCATAAGTTCTTCAGTATTCCTTTTGTCCATCAGCTTCACACCACATATTGCTCTCACTATCGCTCTCTCAGTTCTTCTTAAAATCGCCAATTCGTTTTCTCGTAAGCACTATGTCTCACTTCCGTACAGCATTGCAGATCTCACACAACTACAGTAGTATAAATTTTTCCTCTCATTTTCAACGGAAATCTTCTACCACATAACAACTCTCGACACTTTCTTGAAATTCCATGAATACCATCAATAAGCAACCACTCTGGTATGATGAAATCACATGATGGTCTCATCATGAGAAGAAGATTGCAAGGAATGTGAAAAGGATGATTGGTGGAGCCGGTAACCAAGAGTGGGAATCCACTTATGAGAAAAGAGCTCTAGGGTTAGGTTTAACTTTCAGCGTGGAGAACAGGACATCCTATCCCTGCCTACCTCTACCTGTCGCTGGACAACTGACCACGACCGACTTGTCGCAAGAACATCTCACCACTGGACGACTTGACGCGAATCCCTTATTAATCCGATTAACGCTGTCCAAGTACTTACAGTTAACTACAAGTGATCAACGTCAGTATCTGGCAGATAAAACTACCCGTGTTAACCATTGAGAAGAAGCTTTTTAGTGCAAAGGTATTTATTTTTATACCTACTGCAAGTAGTTTTCATATTGGTAAACATGATTTTAGAGATCTTTTGTATATGTGATCAGTGGAGGATGCTAAATTTTAAGGTCGGTTTATCATGCTCAAGCTTGGTGGTGGTTATGACTATGTGGAACGATTTTTTTTTCTATTTTGTTGTCATCTTCAAACATCTTTTCAATGCATTTCTGTTTTGTGTGATCAATAAAATGTAAGCAAGCACTGAAACCAGTGGACTATGATTTGGAAACTTCAACTTAAGCAATAAGCATGATTCCTGTCTGTTTTATTTTGGTTAGGCTATTCACTTGCAAAGGAATTATGTATGCATGCTTTGAATAATTCCTGCTTTGGTTTGTATTGCATAAGCAAAGACTTGCATGGTTATTAGCAATTTTTTTTTGTGTTTGCACAGACTGAGAGTGAGAGTATTATTTTTTACGCTTTCTCACGATTAATGGAGACAGTGTCATCCTGCAAACTGGGACTCTTTATGAAACATATGACTTTCCTAGAAATGCTGATACTCTAAATGTGTAATTTTATGCTAGAAAGTGCTCAAGGAAACAGTTCTAAAAACTATTTTAGGAAAAACAAAAAACTTTCAAAGCTTCTTTTGATCCCTGGAAACACACTCCTGCTGTCCATGTCTAATTGTTTAGTAATTATTTTTTCTGTTTTTTGTTTAAACAGCTGATCCTACTTTATTCAATATATATCTATACGTTTTATAATATAACTTCTATTATTTGTAATAAAGTTTTTTCAATGTCCATATTGCATGTAATTCTTATCAAAACACCAGATACCAGTCCATACTCCATTTGCATTGCACAAGTTATTGTTAATGTGAAGTTTAAAACCCTTCTGGAGTATGCACGTATTGGACAAGACTACTCTCTTCAGTGTATGAATTGTGCAATGATGTCCGCTTACATATATCGCTGTCCAATTTGTTTTGGATTTCCTTTTACTTTCAACTTGTTTCAAGTGAAAGTTAATTGTATTTCTTAGTTGGTTTCTTATTGCTTTTATTTGATTTGTAGACAACAGAAAAATGCAAAAAATTATATTGTACTGCAGATTTGCAGAGAAACTTGCAAAGAAGTGTCATACAGAGGAATTGAGAAAATGTACCTTGTTTCATAGTCGTTGTTGCTGATATTTAATTGAGAAGTTAGTTTTTACACGGTATTTTATTTCAACAATTTCCTCTTCTTTTCTGTCCTATGGCTGTGGAATTAAGTCTACAAGGAATTATTTTCCAGGAAGAGACACGCCATTACGACTCCTTCTCCTGGACCTACTCAAGGTGATGAGGATGAAGCCATAGGCGACGTCTCTTTCAACAACAGAGGTATGTTTCCTGGAGAGGGATGACTGGTGTTGAGGCAAGAACGATGATGATAAGGACAAGAGGAGATGAAATGTAATAAGTTAATGCAATTGCAACTTCGAAAATGCTCTGGTTGTTAACTTGTCCAGTTGTAAACGGAAGAAGTCGGTTGTTTCTGTTGTGCTTGTATTCTGCACGTACACCTTCTTGACGACTCTCTTGCACTGGCGTCAAACGGCGATGTGGTACAAGAAGTATTGTTTGTTTGTTTGTTTGTTTATCTTTATCCTGCATTGCGGGAAAGCGGACTTGAGCGCTATGCATCGGTGTACGCCTTCCGACATACACCTGACCCACGCTGCAGCCGACGGCAATGTCTGTTTCCGGTTATCTACTCTAGTTATGACTTAAATTTGGTACTACCCATTACTCGAAATCGATCACTGGGTAGAGGCAATTATCGTGAAGTTTCTTGCCCAGAGAAACAACAGCAGGTACGCGTGGCTGGAGTCGAACATGCAGGCGCTCGACTGCGAACCCAACGCCCTAACCACTCGGCCACTGCTGCCGAGTATTCAATAGAATGATTATATATTTAATGAAATAATGTACCTTTCTCCATGATTTGCTGAAGAGAAACTTTGCTCAAGTTTTACATCGGTCCAACATTAAGCGAAGTTGTTTAATCGTTTCATACAAAAATTAAGCTTTGGGTATTTCAGTTAATTCGCTATTACCGAAACTGCCCATGCGTCCAGGGATCAGCCTAGTCACTGTCAATGTTGTGAAGATTGGCCTGAAAGATGCCAACAGCTACATCGATCCCTTCTTTATCGTCTCGTGCAAAGGTAAGGATGCTGGTAGTGTGACTGTTATTAGGGTCCTAATATGAACCCAGTGAGTTAAAGTCGCTATTTTTAGCTTCTGGGTTATATTTGTTTAACTGTAGCTTTTCCAGCTAGTATACGTTTTATTTTTGCATTGTTTCAGCGTCGCTAGATATTGAAACGATGTAAAAAGCAACATTTGGCGCACAAGTCTTTCATAATAGCCTGAGAGTTGCTTCATCTTGTGAATTAAATGTTAAAAATAGCAGTGCACTGTCTATAGCGTGACAGACACGCCCACTCCAGCGCCACATTTTTTTAACTAACTGCGTAGTTTTGAATTGGAATGGTTCGTTCAAATTCGAAATGTGTCGCTCTCATTCGTTGATGGAATTTCATAATATTAAATGCCTCGTTTTTGACAAATCTGTCCTTCAGGGATATTATCACCCATCGTAGTATCACCTTACGGCGATAGTTGAACACCATCTGCTACGCGATAACTGCCTCCTTATGTTCGTGTATACCCTCAGTGAGATTCTGCTCGTATAAGTGGTGGCTGTGTAAACTAACCTGAGAGCAAAGTAAATAACTTGATGTGTAGTAGAGTATAAAAATTGCGTATACTGCATGACAATGATTAGACTTTCTCGACTTTCGGCGTATATTGACATGATGTGAGGAAATACAAGAATGTGAAATTGATACCTTTTGATTGCTCACATGTCACGCGTGCTCGTGAAATTTGAGCGCCCAGCTGTGTTTCTGGTATGCGATAATTAGCTTTCAGTGATTGTGATCAAACTTGCGTTGAGTTTGCTTTATTGGACGTTGAACTAAT
Organism: Aplidium turbinatum; assembly: GCF_918807975.1. Taxonomy (NCBI): domain Eukaryota; kingdom Metazoa; phylum Chordata; class Ascidiacea; order Aplousobranchia; family Polyclinidae; genus Aplidium; species Aplidium turbinatum. Next base: position 57,710,809 of record NC_137472.1, read on the forward strand.
GTAAGCTACTACAGTAGGTTGGTGATTTAGCTCTTTAACAAGAGTGCTAAGTTTCACCATTGAAAAGGTTCACTCTCACCTTTGCCAAACCATCCCATCATCATCACCCAATTTTGTTTTGGAGTCCACTAGTTTGGGTTACCGATGTTTTCTTAACAGCGTTTTTCTTTGCCCCTTCCCTTTATCTCATTTTGTCCATCGCGTCTTTCTCTAGTCCTACTTTGTCTACATCATGACTTGTTTATGGCGTTTCCATTCCAGATGAAAACCCAGCTAGCGAAACCTGTATTTCTTTACATTGATTCATTGTTTACTTACGTTTAAATTCAATACAAAAATACAAGTGTTTGGGGTAAAGACCCTTTTTATGCAAGTTTGAAGTTCATCTATAGTTCCTTATTTTCTCTAAAAATCTTATTGGTATGGTGATACATCGCACTCTGGGACTGGTATTACAGTTTCAAATGCGGCCTTGATGAAAACAATGTAATTGCAGACAAAACTGGGATCGATCAATGCAGGACCCAGAACACCCCGAACCCCACTTCTAGGGATGATACCTACCTCTTCTTCAATATCAATGTGGAACTACAGATACCTTTGGAAGAGATGGACAAAAGTGGGTGATTCTTCAATAGAAAAGGGACATACCAACATTTGATACGTTAATTTGCGTGATTACGACATCACAACAGGGCGAATGGTTTTTGTCGTGTCCAGGCTAATGCTCAGTCGGTGAAGATTTGGTGGATGAGAAGACAGGGCAGCCGATGTTCACCTTCAGGTATGCCTTTAAGTGTCTTGCTGAAGAAAAAGCTGCGAACGCCGGGCATGTGGTGGCCAGAACCCTTTCGAACGTCCTACCAGCGCTGTCACAAAGAACGAACACTGGCCAAATAAATGATTTCACATAATTTTAATGGCAACACCGTATTTTCAGACACAGCTGTCTTTTTTGAAATGGTTCACTACAAGCCAAAGAGGAGGATGAACGCCACCAAGTGTTACGCATTTATGGAAGTCGATGAACTCAAGTCGGGACCTTGTGTTATTGAATTGTGAGTCCACAATATGTTTCGCCTTTTTAAATGTCATTTTTCTAGAATGTTTGCTAACGTCATGCTTTGTCGAATGCTCGAGGAAAAGTGTAGCTTTGTTTGGCTTTGCTTCTATGCTGTTGCTCTGACATTGTCTGCTTTGTAAAGCAATGTATATCTGAGGTGGACGTTAAAACAGTGAACATATATTATTATTGTTAAGCAAAGGTGAGCAGTAACACGCTACTTTTTTGGAATCGGTAGAGTTAACGACGTTACATTTTTGTTAGAGTAGCGCTTGCAGTAGCGACGCTACCTCCCAATGTAACGGTAGCGGAAAGGCGCTGCGTTTGCTTCAGTCGTACTTCCGGCACCCGCTACTGTCCAATTTAAAGTGGAAAAAATAAATCGTTTTTAGAGATTTTTGTGGAAACGCTGGAGCGTAAGAATAAAATTTCACCTAGAACTTGTTTTTCCATAATGACGTTGAAATGGCAGTGTAAACGAATGTCGTACTGAAAGGGGACATCATTTGTTTTCAAGGTCATTTTGACTTCACAAGTTAATTGAATAGAGCTTTCCACTGTCAGTTGAAGACAACAGTAGCTCGTAGAAGTATTAGGAGTGCCGCTCTTTTGGTATACCATGGCGATAGCCGCTCGGTTCAAAGTATCAGATGCTCACCTCCATTGTGAGGCATCATCTGTTATGTTGTTGCACGCTGTAAAGTTAGGTCTGATGTGTTTGTTGCAGATATAAGAAGCCAATTGATTACCGACGAAGAAAAGTGTCCTTACTCACATCAAAGCCTCTTTATCTCCATTTAGCCTTAACCATCACGTCCGAGTAGCTTGTACCACCCCATCTACGCAATACGACGCTTGAGCTGGTTGGTTTGCTTCGGATCAGCGACTTGCGAATCCAATGCAAATGCGACCTATCTTTGTCGTCCACATCCTATGCCAATTAGCACTTGTATATTTTACGCAGTATTTTGAGATTTTTTGCGAATAAATGATATTCTAACGTTCAACCTTGGTCTCTTTGATCGTGATTATCCGCACAGGTTCTTCCAAGGTAACAAAAGATGCCTTTTCGGCCTTGTTTCCATGTCTGACGACTCTACTGAGAACCTAGCAATTGACTACGGAAGCAACAGTGCCACACTTTCTGGTTCAGAATGGGCAGTTGGAGGATAATTTGGGCTCTGCCTCTGTGCCAATGAGATTTTTCGGGCCTCAAATTAAGACACTCCTAAGAAAAACGTGTTATTTCCAAATAATTCACAATGGTTTCTTGAAGTTCCAGGGCCCCTTGAAATAGTTACGGGCCCCTAAAAGTATCTCGCGTCCAAAAGTACCTCCTGGACCCTTAACGCTAATGCTTAGCCTACAACCATCTATCGTACTGGCCCGCAATTTAGGCTTTGATAGAAATTTTGTATCTGTAATACTTCTAGATTTTATGTGGCCTAACCTATTTATAAACTTATATTTTGGTAAAACATTCATAATCACAAACATATTCAGGTAATTGAACGCATAAGTTGAAAAATGGTTTTTCAAAATTAATGCCATATCTCAGAGGGCAGTACCTGAAAAAAGTTCTAGAATCGTAACTGTTTAGCGGCGTAACTACAGTTAGCGTTACACCCACAATAATTCTACTAAAAACTTTTTCAAGTTGCCTCCTTTGCCAAACCCTGGCTGGTGCCGACACACCATCACTTTCTTCAGTAGGCTAATGCTGTAAGGTTTATTTCTTACATCAGTTTCCTGAATTACTACATTTTTGTGGTGCCTCTACACTTTCATCTTGTTCAAAAATTATTTGATTCGATATTGCTGACCTACACGAGATAATTTCCTACTTTTTCGACTTGAATCTTCATGAATATGAATCTCGAGCTTCTGTCTGGGTCCACCAAGGATTAGTGTTGTCACCTCTGATATTTGCGATTGTGGTTGATGTTGTGACTGAAGGGGTAAGAGAGGGGTTATTGAGCAAAAATTTGTTTGCGGTTGACCTGGTCTTTACCAGTGATAGCAAGGAGGGATTGTGAGAAAAGTTTGGGAAATGGAAAAAAGCATATGATAAAAACGGTATGAAGGTGAACCAAGAAAAAACGAAAGTGATGGTGAGTGGAGCAGAAGGTATAGTTGTGAAGAGTGAAGTCGATCAAAGTGTAGTAGGCTATGTGGAAGAAGGGTGATGAGAAATTCGATGCAATGAGTGTACAATACATGGCAAGTAAGTGGGCGCGTATAAGATGTGTAAATAGGCTACGAGGAGAGCTACAGCAAGACTGGCAAAGTGCTTTTTTGTGGGAAATGTGACAAAGAAAAAGATTAAGATGTAGTTGAGGATTGCGAAGAGAGTTTCTCTCATGGAATTGCAGCAATGACAAATTTCTGTTACTTGGGTGACCAAATAAATGGAAGCGGTTAATGAGAAGCAGCTGTGACAAGAACGGCGAGGCTGGGTTGGGCAAAGTTGAGGGAATATGGGGAAATGTAATAAAACATTTTCGTTAAAAATAAAAGGGCAAGTCTATTAGAGTTGTGTGCGGCTTGTAATATTGTACGGCAGCGAGACATGGATGTGAAGAGGAGTGAACTTATTCTGAAAAGTACGGAAAGGGCAATGTAGTCAAATCTGAGCTTATGACACTATGACAGTTCAATGAATCATATCAAAAGTGGGCACTTTTCCTTGTGAAAGTGATTCAGCATAAACTTATCTTTCTAATGAGGTATAAAACATCAATTTTAGGCGATGTCGAATTTTTGTCATATGGGAGCTGCGGTCATTATGGAAAAATGGCTAAAACTCACTATACCCAAGGGGCTTTTTTTGGTGACTTTACGTCATCAATAGAACAGCTAACCACATCATCTTTGGGTGTCCCATCTATTCCCCTCCCAATGGAATAACAGGCCTCCGCACAATTGACGATCTGACGAAAAGTTGGCTCCAAGTCCTTCCATTCGGCTGATCACAAACTTTCTGCTTCATACGAACGACGACGACGATCAATAGAACCACCTGACAAAGTTTCAGCTTAATATTATTTTTTTCGGGTTTGACCATTTTTTAAGCTCAGCATCTGGACTAATGGTGAGAACAATGTGTGAAGTAAAAACGAGGAGGGAGAAAAAAACTGAATGAAGCTACCTAGATACGAAGAAGTCTATAGAACAACTTGCATGGGCAAATGGCGTAATATGGTATGGGCATGTATGAACGAAGAAGGACGTTTTCTTGGAAAGGCATTGACTTTGAAGGTAGATGGAAAGAGAAAACGTCCAAAAAGAACAGATAAAAAATGAGGCAGAAAAGTCAGACTGAAAGAAGATGCGATGGACAGAATGAGAGGGAGAATAGAGATGAAGGCAATCGCTGCAAAGAATCGGACACTCACACTAGAGGACAAACCCAATTTGGATGATGATGAATCACGTCTATCATTTCAAAAATATTTAATTGCGAAGAAATAATGCTGAATAGACCATACTTAACACTGCGAGATTTTAAAAAGTCTAAAAAATAGAGTAGGCTACCAAACTTTTGCAAAAATTACAGCGACTGTTACTACTTAACGTGAGGTAAAAAGTTACTAAAAAGTGGAGGGAAATTGTCCCCTACTTACCCTTAAGAGGCTATACCACACTCTATTTTAACACCAGCATAACTGTTGCAATGTTGCATTTAAAAAAAATGTATAGCTGTCTTTACATCTCACGAAGATCGCCTTTCAAGAGTTATCAAACCTTTACTTTGAACTTCTCGCATCTTGGGATTATTGACAAAGGTAGATTAAAATGATGTAGTCACTCCCAGATTTCAATGAAACGATGATTGCTTCTGGCAGTGCTGTTATTGGTTTAAATCTTTATTATAGGACTCATAAAGCCTCTTAAAAAAAATTCCCGCAGTTTCGTATACCTGCAGAGGCTTGGAATCTCTGACGTAGCCATGGTTACTGGGATTGGCATAGTGAAGTTTCCGATTGTTGAAGTGTTATCGTTTGTATATTAATCTCACCACCAGACGCCGCTGAATGGGGGAGCAGTCTTTAAAATGCATTACTCAAGCTCACACCTCCGAGAGCCGAACCCGTGTTGTTTGTTTTTGCGGTTACTTTGCGAAAATAGGGCGCCTAACCAACTGGGCGGACCTCTTCAACTGCGAATTTCCATTCACCTTTCAATGCGACAGTGTTGGTCTTGAAGCAACCGACTTGTATTCGACTCAATAGCACAAAAGTATCAAATCACTGACAAACCTCGCTGCGGTGTCAAGAGATGTACGCGTTGAGGTCTGACAGGAATTAATTGGAACACTCTGTCTATAACGTTTGTAAATACAAAGCACTTTCACAGCTCGATTTAAAAAAGAATTTGGTCTTTGCACCACACCAACTAACTAAATCGCCATGATGCTACAGCAGAACTCAGCTGTGACAAATGTTATTCTACACAAAGAACTTCCTTCGTTGCAGGAAGGTTTTGCGAAGATATTCAACTTCAAAATAGAAGCATTTGTTAGAATTTCATTCATCACAACAGAGTGCCACTGCAGTAGGTTTACACGCAAGTGTTATTGTCTAACAATCGTTCAGACAGACAAACAATGCATTTATTGTGTGTAAACTCCAACACACAATGGGTCATCTATCCTATCATTGCACAGCGGGCATTTGTTCGAAGTTCAATCAGACATATTTGCACGAATTGTCTGCGTTAAGTTTAAGACTGGGACGGGGTGGAAGTCACTACAAAGTAGTTCACCAGCAAATGAAAATCCATATTTGCTGCAAAGGATTATTTCTTGCAAATTTGACACATACTTCGATACGTTTTAGATCACATTTTTATATTTTACAGTTTTTTTGACAATTTTTTTTCCCAAATTACAAAACGCATTCAGATTATACTGTAGTTTTATGCTGATTCATGAGAACTGCACAGTAAATTGAATTAGTTGTACAGCTTTATATAATTTGAACTGTTTAAAAGCAATTACCACAGCTTGAAAAAGATTAAGAATAACCAAATTTACTAAACTGACCATCTAACACATCTCCACCGATAAACTGTCGATGACGTCTTTGCCAACCAACCAACCATGACCTTGCGGGTGATCTGCCTACAAACACTAGATGATAACTTGACTCTAATGAGCGGGAATTATGTGTCAAGGAAGTCCACCCCCTCTGACGGGATGAAGATCGTACTCCTTGACGGCCTGATTGGGGAGGTTTCCGTGGAGGGACATGGGTGGGGGACGAATGGGGTGAGATTGCTAAAAACATAAAACAGAAACTTAATACAGCTTCGAAAAGACAAGATTACAGTATAAACTCAGCAGTCAGCAACAACCACAATCCTAACCTAAAAAAATCAGCCAGGCTTTAAAACTCGTATTTTTTTCGCGCTGAGCTAATTCTGCGTCACTCTTTGATACTACATATTTTCGCCAGTTAATCCACGATCATTCTATTGCGAAATTAAATAATTGGCTGCCAAACTTGGCCTACTGAGGAGGTAGCACGATGGTCATTCAAGCACTACTAAGCGGCCATGGCCGCCAGCTGCTTTAAGGCTTGAAAGATTTAGAATTAGATAGGGTCACTATCGCCCTGGGACAATGACAGTTTTTAGATCCTGCAATAACGTACAAGCCATTATGTACGCTGAAGGCCTCGCTGAAGGTAAAGCAAATTTGGTGCACCTTGAATCCTTGATACTATCGCCGGAGAACAGATATTTCCTTTAGTTCGGGCCCTTAATAAGCAAACCTTTAGAACCACTAAGAAGCCAAGAAACTGTCTTGTTAAAACTTATTAAACAACTATCCTATGATGATTATTTAATTGTTTCCAAACCACCAATAGTTTAATGAAAGCCACAAACATGAAGAGCAACAAACCCTGAGGTCTGTACTCACCACAGGATGCTCCATGTACGGGGATGACGTCAGTGGACCTTGGTCGGGTGCTGTGGAGAATAATGAGGAGGGAAGTTAATAACTGGACTCCAGTTGAGATAAAAGTGCTTCTGTTGTCACACATGCCAGGGATTGTTGGTAGCGGTTTAAACGGAGGGTCGTGGTGCTCCAGAAATGGACGTATTTAAATAAGCACCAGGTTTACAGTGTTTTGACTACAATTATTCCCTATACTTCATTGGATAGATTCAACTTCACCTTCATAGTAAAAAAAGTGCCAAACTTTAAAGTCGATTTACTCAAAATGAAGATTTTCGACTTGGGCCACTCTAACTTTAGGTCACTCAATTCCTGGTTACATTAAGGTGTTAAGATGGATGAGGCTTAAAAAACGTTTCAGGCTTTTGAAGATCAACAACACAGTAATTGGATTAAACAACATCATTGAAACTATAACAGCCATCAACGACGGGCAACACTGGTCTTCTGAGTCGAAAACGCTTGTGTTTCTTCATTGTGTTATAGTTGGAATAATGTTATTCAATCTAATTGCTTTGTAACCGACACTTGTTCATTGCATAGAAAAGTCACATCTTTCTTCATGTCATAAACTTAATATGAAGTCTTGATACCTTCTGCCTCCTAACTTTATCAAAGTATAATTCCATCTGCACTCACCTTGCATGTGTGGAGGGATTCCATCGCGGTGGGGAGGTAAGTCGTGCATCATTGGTGATGGCCCACTTCTCCTCAGTGGAGGCCCAGGCATCACCGGTAAGTCGTCTCTAAGTGGCATAGGTGAGCCATTATGTATGAATGGAGGACGGCCTCTTATTGGTGGAAAACCATCACGAGGAGGTCCATCTCTCATTGGAGGCCCATCCCGCACTGGAGGGCCTTCTCTCATTGCATGAGGCCAATCTCTTAATGGAAAAGGGGGCATATCTCGGATTGGGGGTCCACCCGTCATTGGGAGGGGAGGTCTATCTCGAATTGAAGGAGGAGGTCCACCCCTCATGAAGAGAGGGGGTTCATCTCTTCTCGGTGAAAAAGGCGCATCTCTTTCAGAAGGAGAAACTCCACTTCTTGGGACAAGGCCACCTCTCACAGGTTCTTCATGCATAGATGGGGGTCCTCGCCGTGGAGTACCTCTTCGTATGCCAAGATCTCTTGGGGGACCATCACCAAATTCCAATGATTCAATTGGAGGACCTTGTGAAGGAGGCCTGCGGTCCGATAAAGAACGACTTGGAGGTCGGACATGATCATCCATGCTTCCAGATGGACTGCGTCTTCCAGAATGTCTTCCTGGAGGAGGAGACATGTCTCGGAATGGTGGACCATTACGCATCGGAATCGGACTCTCTGTATTTGGTCCTGTCATAAGTACAGTGATATGTTAAAGAAACAAAAGAACCAAATAATTGTAAAAAGTATGTTCGTCCTCCCTTCTGCGAAATCGATTGAGCGCCCGACATTGCGCCCCAATGAAACTGCAAGATCAAAACACCCACCGAGAGGATAGAATTATTCAAAAGCAACAACGTTTTTACAGTGGAAACTTCGCTTTATACTCTCGGTTTAGTTATTTGATACTTCTATAATCTACATATATATGTAAAACTGCCAGGATTAAGCTTATGAAGAGGTTGCTTCAGTATCAAGATAAAGTTTCTTGGTATCAACTGATACAAACACAAGTCTTAGTGATGAGCTTTAGTCAATTCCTTCGATTCTAGAGTAACACAACACGAATGATGACTTCCTCTGACTTCTACACGTTGAAGCATGTTGAAGTTGGACGTTGTTGAGTGTTGAAGTTGCATGTTGAAGTTGGACGTTCTACACGTTGAAGTTGGACGCAAGTAAAGCGACTATCATTGAAAACGTCATAAACGGAGCGATTTCACCACTTCTCGAACCTGGAAACATTCCTCCTGGAGGTAGAGGTCGTGGTCTAAACAGGAAAGGCTCCCTTGTCTCCGCATCTCGGAGTCGTTGTTCCAAGGCTGATAGTCTGATGAGTAAAATGATGAATATACTTGCTGATGGTATTCGTATTATATCGTAACGAAGTAGGTGATAGATCAGAATGGAAATGGCAACCATGAGTGGTAACTGGTTATAGCTACAATATGCATTTTATTAAAACAATGAGAAAGTGAATAGCACGGTGTGACGTCATACACATTGCATGACAACAAACTCAACAGGGCATGGCCACATAGTCCAGCAGTGTAACTTAACCATTGCAAACAAAAGTATTCGCCATAATTTGGGTGTAAATGATGAAAGTGAAATACCCAATAAGCAAAAAGGGGCCCGATTTTACAGTCCTCCATTGCAGACGAGCATGTTCCCATTTGATTCGAGTTATCACAGCCTTTTTTACATGGTTTCAACATCTGGCGACGTTAAGACGATGTAAAAAGCGGCGATTTTTGCTGGTTGGGATGGCGGAAAATCTGAAGTGAACTGGTAACAAGGAGCAACACAGTAAAGCCAATAGCAACTACTTAAAAGGTAAGATGACCAATCAACTCACTCCATTTTGAGCTGGTGCATCTCTCTGTCAGCTTCTTCCAACTTCCGCTCAGCTTCTCTACTGGCAAGCTATAACGAATATTTGCAATATTTAAGCAATTTACAGTTTATCGACTATGAAAATTGTGGGAGTGAAGGAAGAAGATACTGTTGACAGAGTGGTGTGGAGTACTGCAATCTGCAGCGGCGACCCCACTTGCAGTGGGATAAAGCAAGAAGATCGAAAAATACTAAACTTCCTCCAGCGAAATCTAAACACTTAACCACTCTTTTAAATCCTACTTAAAAACTTGACCCTAGTTTGGATGTACGAAATGCTAGAAGATCTTTTAAAAAATGTTTCTTTCAGTAAGATGGCATCTGCGTTTTATCACTTTACTAGGCACTCGACAGAGCGCCGGCTTTCGACACCGTTGAAGAGCATGCTGCTGTGTCTTTGGAAGAACATTCAATGGTAAACACGAAGATTAGCTTTATTGTCCTTTGTCCTCCGTCCACGCAACTTGAATCTTCAACCGCCAGACGTAAGCCTGGATACTGCACGAGGTATAAGTTCCTTTAGTTTCCACACTTTGAACTTAAACGCAGATAAAGCGACTTTCATTGAAAACGTGATAAACAAAAAATCAACTTACCCAGCTGTCATGGGCCTTCTTCTCGTAACGATTGATCTCGTTCTTTCTTTGTTTTTCGCTCTGATCGAATTCCCGCTTTGCGTCTTCATTCATCTTCTTGTACATTTCGAGTTGGTCCAGCAACTGACTGGTTCTATCGCCTTCTTGTGCCAGCTTTGATTCATTAATCTCACGAACTGTTTGTTCTTTACCAAGTTTTCTAAACGGCAAAATACAATGTTGACAAACCAGACAACACGTGCAGATCAATGTTATAAATATCCAAGAACGTAATCAACAAGTGATTCAGCAGGATCAAAAGCAAAAGTTACTTCTAACTGGGAAAAACAAATAACACAGGTGAGAGCAATTACAATTCCTTAACAACGTTAAAAAAACAACGACTACTTACTTAAAAAATTGCCATACAAAAGCAGGAGGTATTTGTTTTGAAAATTTCTGTGTTTGGGAATGTGTAAGCCACAGAAAATAATTTATCCCACAAATGATAAAACATTACTCCTGTGCATTTATCCAGAACAGAGTGGTAGCCACACGAAATATTCGGAGTAATGTCCCTACCCTTGCATCTCCACCTCCCGTTTGGCATAGAATTCCTGCATTACATTTAGCTTAGCTTGTTGCACTTGAAGTTCCCTTGTCGTCTTCTGCTGCATCGCTCGAATGTTTTCACACTCGGCTTCTAATTCACCAACTTGGGCTGAGGAAAAACCAACAAAGTAATCACAATTTATGAAATATTCTGTTTGAATAGGTAAAGATGCTGTTAAAGTTGTCGGCTGCGTGGCCGTGATGAGAACGTCTGCGCGACGTTCGACACCGTTCCAGAGCACACGGCTGTATCTCGGCAAAGACAGTTAATGGCATCTCAATCCATGCAAAAGATCCTATGAACGTGGCCAAGCTAGACTACGCTACTACATCTCCAAACCACACTGAGATGACAACGACCAACTAAACAACGCTTCCATCGCCAACATTTACAAACAACCAAACACGAACTGGCCGACACCCCCCTCTCAAACCTGAAGCACCCAGCCATATATACCGGGAATTTCAACAGCAACTGAGAGGGTGGTTGACTACGGAATGGCCCGTTTCGGTGAGTCCGATCCCTTAACGGGGGATTTTTTCAATTTTTTTTTAAATTATTGGATACCGTAGCCTAATTATCATTGCCGTTTTAGGGTTAGGAGTTTGGGGTTAGGGGTTAGAGATTAGGAACTCACCGAATCGGACTCACCGAATAGTAGCAGACCCGGTTGACTACGTGCCACTACACCAAACGACGAACAGGTATGCCAAAATAAGGGGAGCAGCTGACTCGAAGACTAATATGTCACTTCGCTGCTTCTTGTTGTATTGTATTTGTGATCGCAGTGTAGGCCTACTGCATGTTATCGCAATGGGCGCAAGGTAAAACATGATTGTTATTATTATTGTTACTATGTGATATATGAATGACTATTATTACTGTGCGTTCTCTGCCTACTGAGCTGATTGCCATAATAATAAATATTTGGCGCCTATTGTGCCAGCATATAGCACATTGCGATTGCAAATGTGACACAACAAACAGCTGGAAGCAGCAAAGGACATGAAGCCATCGAGTCAGCTGCTTCCCTTATTTTGGAAAGCCATGGAGTGTCTTTGCCAAAACACAGCCGCGTGTTCTGGAGCGGTGTCGAACCAACGTCCTTTCGAACGTTGCGCAGACGTTCTCACCACTCGGCCACGCAGCCGACATAAGAACACGTCGTGGTTCAAAAAATAAAGTAGAAGCCAAGTAACTAATAAATCGGCTTAATCATTTTACGAAATCATGAGCCTGTCAATTAATGTAATTTCACAAATTGTTAAAATTTCTATCGCATTTAGAGATACAAAAACCTAATCATTGAGCAACACCGACGTACCTTCAGTTCTTTCTCTTGACTTCTTTTCAGTTTCAAGTTGAAAAACAACTCGACTTTTCTCCGTTTCAACTTGTTTCACTTTAGTTTGTATCCTGGCCACGTCAATCAAGCTCTTCAACTTCTCTTTCTGTTGACACAAACATAATGATGAACAACAAAACAAACTAATGTTAACATGGTATCCCACAAACTGAAGCAAATTTTGACCAACCTGTTTGTCCACTAGTTCGTCAGTATCCAATTCCTCATCTCCATCTTCAGTCAAGGCTTCTTGCACCCCCTGTACAAAAAAACATTTACTAAGTAAACCACAAACTCCAGCAGGTTGTGTGTCGAAATGTTACAAGATATACAACAGTCAACACGTTGCCATGGGTGTTAGGAAACCTACTCTGTGATTACTTTGGAATTGGATGTTACGAACACAGCCTTGACATTTTGACAACTCCATCGAAAAGATAATTCAATTCGCTTCCGGCGGCAAGTTCAATGTAACGGACGAAATTCTTCTTGCAACAAACAGTATTACCATACACTCGCCAAATTCAGCACTGACCTCATGGGTCGTGCACTCTGGCAAAGCATAAATAAACATCAGCTCACCCGGAATTGAAGGAGGCAATCTTTCAACACATCCGCTTCTTGCATGGTGGCAGATTTTTCTTCTGTGATATTTGATAACTTCTCCTCCAGTGTGTTTATTTGTGCTTTCATGGCTTCTCCTTGTTTTTCCCATCCTCTGAGCGTCTCGTTATGTTCCTCTACGGTTTGTTCTTTCTCATTCAAGAATTTCTGCTCCAGGAATTGAGAAATGTTATTACAACATCATTATATTCTGTTCGTCCGGACTACATCTTAAACTAACGGTAATCTGAAGCAAAAGTTTCATCAACAGAGGGGCCACTTGTGATAAACTGCACATAGTCTAAAAGAAGTTAAACAATTCTTACTTCAATCTTAGCAGGTAGTTCACAAACATGAGTATACTAGATCAATGTTCAGTGGTCTTTTATAAACGTGAGAATTAAACACATTACAAAGTTATGGTATTCTTATGCAATGCCATACAGTCCCGTTAGCTTAGTGGGGAAGCGCCGGACTCAAGATCTCGCGGCGTTGATTCGGTTTTCGGGGTGTGCGCTTTAGCAACGCATTTCAATACTGCTCTCCATTTAGCGGCAACTAGTGGATGGAATAATTCACAGACACAAGCACTTCAAAATTGGAAACTTCACTGTCAATATCGGTAACCCGCCCTGCGCCAAAAGCCTCCACAAGTATGTAAAAATACCAGGAATAACCTATCAAAGCTTTGTCAATCCGAGGATAAAAATTCAAAACTAAATCAAACCTGCAATTGTTTTACACTTTCTTCAAGACTTTGTTGTTGTTCGCTACTTTCCGTTAGTTCCATTTTGACCTGCGCCAACGACCTTTCGCATTCAAGAAAGGTTCTTTTTTCTTCTTCCAAGCAGTTTTCTTTCTTCTTTGACTGAAGCAGAAAGATGGTGTTTTTATAAATCTACTTCTAACAAAACATGTTTGATACATGCATTGAATCAGGTACTGCCATAATGTCTACAGTACACCCGCTGCTCACCATAAGAAACTTAAGAATTCACTCTGAACATTGAAGAAATTCATGCAAGCAAAGCGAATAATCTAGAATTCAAGGAGTTTGTGTGATACCACTCACTGCTTTTATAATATCAGCTCTATCTTTTTCTAAATCATTCATCTTCACACTCAGTTGGTTGTACAGCTCTGTCTTCTCATTGTTTCCACAAAGCAATATTTCCAATTCAATCTGCAATGCAAAACGCCAAGTGGCATTTATTTGACAGGAAAACGTGTTCAACTGTTCAAGCAACCAGCCTACTTTACAAAACATTCAAACATATGTTTTAATGAAGAATGCAAAATCGAACTTTACAAGTAACTCTGTAGTAGACCAGGTAGAAAGCTATTATTAAGCATCAGCAACACACAATAATGCAAAGCCACGTTAAGTGAAAGAATTTTCTTAACCAGTCAATTAAATCAATAAAAAGTAGGGATAATACACATTAAACAAATGTGCTGCATTAGAATATATGACACTTCGATAATATTGTATTACAGCACAATAGCCTCCAACTGCGTCTATTACTATAATTTTTAAATTTCAGGACAATGACGTTTTTAATACCATTAACACATTAATGGCAAGAAATAAGCTAAACTAAGAATTGGCTCGACTTTAATTACTATTTTAACTACTTACTTTTAGTTGATTGATTTCTTCTTGAGCATTTGCTTGCAATGCCTGCATTTCATCATATCTGCTGTGCATGTTACTCACCTACCAGACAAAATACTGAATGATTGAATGCAAAAATATTATAATTTTAATTTGTTAGTAGAGAGGAGTGGTGGTAGTCTGTGGTAGCGTGGTACTGATGGTGCAGATGCTGAAGTAACTGCTCAGTTACCATAGTTGACTACTGAAAAACAAACCTTGTGAAATTTTATTTTGTAGGATATGTTATTCGCTCTGATGACGCGCAATGCGCATTGTCATGGTGCGCTAAACGTCAGTAGAGCAATAAACCATCCTGTTTATTCTTGCTTTAACTTTCAATTTTATCAGATTAACGAACGTTGCAACTAGTGGTAGAAACGAAAAATCTGTATTGTTGATGATAAAATTGTATAAGACATCATCTAACCATTAAATCCTTTTACAACAAAGCTGAAGTTTATCTGTTGTGTATGTACCTTGTTTTTAGAAGCAGTTAAAAGGTTTTCTGTTTCTAATTTCTCAGCCAATAATACTTCCAATTGAGCATGGAGTTCTTCTGCATGCATGGCAAGTCCACGTTCTTTTTGTATGCGCTTTGTAACGTTACTCCACCAAATAATTATCCAAATAAGGAAAATGCCAAGTACAGAGGTCAGGAGTATTATAGACCATGACACACCATAAACATCTTCATGATATTCTTCTGGCAGTAATGAAATCCACTGTAAAATAGAAAATTGGCCACTAATTAGGGTTAATAAAATTTGGGTAGAAGGGTTACTTTTTTAAACAATACCGACGTAACTATGCAACAACACTAAATTTAACATTATAAAAATAAAAAAAAACAATAAGCAAACGTTTTCGGCTAGCTATACAGCCTTGTTTCAAGCCTATGGTTAATCTAAAAAGAAATTCAGAGTTTTAACTTCAAACTGTAAGCACAATCTCATTGTCGTATTGAATTATTTGAAAACCTATTCCAAAGAATAGACGATCCAGTACAACATGATCCTACATTGTACTGTATTAAACAACCTCATAAATGCAGGAAAGTATGAAAGGCATACTGTTCCAGCAAGACTCATATATAATTGAATAAAAACATTGCATTGCAGCTGTACTGCTGTAGTATACTCTCTTTCAAACTTTGTTACCTGGTTGCTTGTGAATAAAATGTTGAGTGATTAAACTGTCATAAAATATACTTACTAATTTAAGTTTTTCATTCATAATATCACAAGTTTCTTTTAAGGTAATTGTTAAGTTTTGCACTGACGACATTATGATTGAAGCGAACGGAAGCAGCAAAGTTCATAGTAAACAAAAAACAATAGCAGATCTTTCTAAAATTAATAATTGCTATAACATCTTATAACTACAATTACAAAATATATTTTAATAAATTCTTTGAGGCAAGTGAGTTACTTGCATTCTGAGAAATTAATTGGTAAACTAAATGTCAAAGTGAAAAAACCTACATTTGTAAGACACTGCAGTGGTTGCAAAACCAGATGCCACAGGTAACCATAGAAAGCCAGCAAGTTGTTTGAATACTATTCTTAATATAGTGTTTATATTGAATGTTATGAGCATAAATTGTCAGTCTTCCTGATTTACCGTTACTTTGTTTTCTGAAGCACACTCGAAACGTTGTGCCAGCAATTCTTATTGGTTTAATCGCTGTTAATTACTGTGGTTTTTGGCGCAGTGAGTAGTGTGACGGACCTTGAAGTGGTGCACACCTTCAACGACTCGGGTTCAAAGCTTATTATAATGTTGCTGTAAAGCTTCTCTCTTTTTCGTTGAATAGAAATTGTCGATGAATCTGAGTCCTGTTTTTTGCTGAGACTCTTTGGTGATTTGTTCGAAATAAGTTTAAAAGATTTGGTCATTTTTTGTGATGAAAATACAGTACTTTCTGTGCTACTTTTGTGTTTGCATCTACCACATGTAATAATTTGACATTTAAGCTACCTTTTAACACTAAGTCTAAACCTTGTATTTATGATAGCGAAGAAAGCAATTTTTGTACCAATCACTAAAATTGATTAACGGACATAATTATTTTTTCAAACAAGTTGTTAAAATTTTTGTAAGCATTTTGTTAACGCAATGAACAAAGTCAAATGAATTCACTGCATTTTGAATATGAAATGTTGAATTCTGCTTTTTTCAGCCTGTCTCTATTGTAAAAGGAACATTTTTAAAACTATGACAACTTGCAGTTATTTAGTTTTACTAATTGATTAATTGACTGAATCTTTATCCTCGGACTGGGAAAGCTTCTTGCAGAGCTTAATCCTGGCAGTTTCGAATACTTGTAGAGGCTTTGAATTACTGACGCGGGCCCGGTCACCGAGATTGACAGAGTGAAGTTTCCGATTGTTGAAGTCTTCTTGCCGGGGAATTATTCCATCCATTAGATGCCACTGAATGGAGAGCAGTCCTTAACTTGCGTTGCTCAAGCGCAGACTCCGAGAGTTGAACCAGCGCCGCTTGATCTTGAGGCTTTTTCGTTTCAGAAGTGACATGCTAACCAATTGAGCTAACGAGGCGGACCAAGCTTTTATTAAAATGATATTTTTTTGTTATTGCATACAGCAAAATGTCTTTTTCTGACCTGTGACATGTTGATGTACGTATCACATCTAGCCTACATATGTTGAGTAGGCTGTGCTGTATTAAAAGGCATCTATTACACAATAAACTTTAAAAAAAATGTAAACATATTAAAATAGTTATTTTTCCAGATGACCTTCAACCCTTGAAATGACACATCATACTTCTAATTTATTAAATTCCTAATTTACACTAACACAATGTGCAAAGTTACAATCTTCACTCATACTTTTCTTAAAAATAGACTGAACTTGTAAAAAATTGGTTTTAAACAAAGTAGTATTTTAGACTTTACTTTTGTAGGTAGGCATCAGTTAATCTAACTTAACCAGACGAAAGGTCAATCCGTCACTTTTGCCTGGAAGGCCAGCCCTTACTCAACAAGTTTTTTCTAGAATTACCATTCAGCCAACTTTCTATTTCTATAATACAGTATGGCCTTTAGTATTATCTAGCTTTTGTTTTTCTATTAAAGTTGGAATTCCATATAGTCTAATTAATAATCTGCAAAGATTTAAACTTGCAACAATAAAATTCTTCACACATCTCTGTTTCTGTCCCATCAAAGCATTGGTTATACATTGCCATCAGCAGCATGCGCTGTGGCACTGTTGTACTTGGTCTGCAAGTATAGCCTACATCTCTAACTCAAATTCTTAATATTTTAATTTTTTTGCATCCTTGATTTCATTGTTTTAAACAAACTGAATCTGATCTCTGACAACTGAGGTGCCGTCTGTCCACTGTATTTAATACCACTACGTCCAGGTATAAAATTACAAAACAAACAAAACCCTGCTGCAAATACAATTCACCTTTATGAAATTTACCTATGCGCAGTGTTGCCAGATTTTAACGGGCATTTCCAAAATAAAGTTCCAAACTTTGCCTGAACTTTGGTGAGTGCACAAAAAGCTGTTTAAAGCCACTTTCTTGCACAAAACAAAATTTTACATTGCCACAGTTAGTCCTAAATGAAGTTAATAGCTGTTAACGAATTCACACGTGATGAAAGAGCTTAATGTCAAGCAACCTTCAGATAACGAAATTGTGTAACGTTGTTCGGTGCTACTAAACTTTCTGCATTGCCTACTTGGATTTCACACACGCGTTTGAAAGGCAATAAATTATTTCTCCGTCTTTTTCTTGTCTTCTTTCTCGTCTAAGACAAAATAGCTTTTTGTTATGCCACACCAAAGTTTCAGCGGCTGAGATACTTTTTTCTATTTACAGTACAGTGGATCGCTCAGAATGAGTCACACTATCATGACTTGTAACATTTGACAAACTTAAATTTCTTGAATCGAGAATAAGCCTAAAAACGCATTGCACCTGGTCGCTCTGTACCCATATTATCTTTGTACTTCCAATAATGAACGTTGCGACTTGGCTACTGCTAGAAACAAACGTTGGTCGTTAAATGTGCTCAACACTTTCCAATAAATCGAGAACACATTGCATGCTATTATTAACATGAAGCGTCCTGATGTGAAAGCCTAGTAAATCAGTGAATGTGATCACATAGTAAACTTTTCATGATCAAGCAGAGGAATGACCGATTTGTTGATAGGCTACGCACTGCTTCCAAGAATTGTCAAAATTAAATTTTTTAATGCTGCAATAACTTTCATGTTTTCTTTATTTGTGAACACTCAGATCCCCAGATTGAATCGATAGGTTGTTAAGATTAAAATGTCGACTACTGTTGAAAGGAAAATAAAACACTCCATTTTTCTTACAAAAAAGCTCGGACCTTAGACTGCTGTTTTTTTCTATTATACTGTAGGCTTAGCCTATGCTACGGCATGAAAAAAAATGAGCAAAAGTTTACCAGGCTCATGATCAATAACACTGAAGCACTCAAGAGACAAAAACATCTTTAAAGCAGTACGAAACATTATTTCTGCTGCATAGACTAGGTTGCAAACATCCAATGCAAACGCTAGCTGCGATCGATTTGCCTTGCTTCTTCTCTCGTTTGACTTGCAGTAGCTTAGATTGGCAATGCCTCCTCGTGCAGCCAAGATACGGTAGTTGGGTCCAGTTGTCGAATACCAGTGATTCCACTTGGGGGTCGTAAGATGGGACATTCGTGGAGTATGTGTTGCATTGTTTGTTCTACCGCTCCGCAGACACATATCGGCGAATTATGCAACCCCCACCTAAACAAATTAGCTCCAGTACAGCCAACGTCACATCTGATCCTGTTCAATGTGACCCATGCCTTTCTTGAGAGGTCTGCTCCAGGAGGGATGGAGAGTGCTGGCATAACTGAAAACTGGGGAGGGATATGTGGCAGCTCGTTCCATTCTTGGGTCCATGTTTCCATGCAGCTGAAGTTCTTATCCACAAGTTGTGTAGCATATCGATGGAATGGGCGCCTTGATGATAGGCGTTGAGGTCTGACTGGTCCATTTGTTTGGGAGTGACTGTAGAGAAGGTGTTGAAAATTTGCCTTGCTATAACAATTGCAATTGAGTGTCACCAGGCAAAATATAAAGAAAAAAACTTTTAAGAAACTCATACCGTTTTCGAAAGGTGTAATATGACATTTAGCTTCTTGGCGAAGGCTACAAGAAGTTTGGCAATTCAACCAGTGACGTAGGTGGAAAGAAAATTTTAGGGGGCAAAACAGCCTACCTACTGGGAAGGGGCAAATATTTTATTATTTGAAATAAAGAGTTTATTTTAAAATGTAGCTAAACATTTATAAAACTTCATTCAACATGTAATGCAATGTCATTAAAGCGTTGTAGTCAAATTATAATGGTATTAAAACATTTGTGAGTAAATTTACACATCTCATTGTAAGATAAATAAACAAAATTTATTTTAGGCCTAAATCAAATTTGAGCAACGTCAAATCATCTTTCGATTGACAAGTAGTTGCATATCACGAAGCCTTTTATAAATCCCTGCTTTGGTTAGCCTACAATCTATCAATAGATAAAGTAACCTCGGTTTAAGTGTAGACAACTGCAAGTACAAACGAAGAATGAGCAACAACAAAAGATTATTGTCAAGTGGGTCGTAGCCTAACCCTCAGAAATGTTTTTCAAGGTAATAATCTGTAAACTCAGATTGGTGCAAGACAGATTGGACCTGTTACACATTGTTTGGCATTCTGTGTTCAAGATTGACTTTACTACACGCGTTTGCCGCGCGAAAAAATATTTAAACTATTAAAAATAAATCTTCAGAAGAGGGAGTTGCATCAACAGACATCTGCCAGTTTGGCCCATGAAACAAGAGAATGATCCACAAAGGATACGAACTGATTTGAAATTTTGCGGAATAATTTTATTATGTGGAATTACCTTTTTGAAAGGTTGCCGATCTTTTTGTTTTCACTTTATGAAACACAAGTCATGAAGCTTTTGGCTAATATCTAGCATGTGCAAAGTTCACTAATAATGGCGGACAGACTTCATGACTTCCAAATGGTCACTTTATATTATCTTGACTTTTGTGAAATTGCAAGAATTCTGTCAAACTATACATATGGGCTAAGGATGGGAGAAAAATCTGATGTTTAATGCATTGGTTCTACCAGTTCCTTTGCAAAATATCGAAAAATTTGTGACATAACAAACTGATTATGAGACAATACCAGTTGAAAAAAGACGATTTCTTATCCCGCTAACAGTCAGAAGTCACAGCCAACACTCAACTCTTATAGCCTATCTGTATTGTGTAAAGGGAGTTGTACGTCAGTGAAGTGACTAGGAGTACTTTAAGAATCACAACAAATTGATTTATTTGGCACAAATGAACAAAACATTTAAAGACCCCATGAGCCTAATAAGCAGCGCGAGTAAGATATTTCGTCTATCTCAATTTAATACTGCAGCAACATGCGATGGCAGTGGTTCCTTTAGGCTTCCCAACTGATGACACCACTTCAGCGTTAAATGGTGATCAACAGATTGAAATCAAGTTTAACTCTGTTTTATGATATTTATTTTGCTCAAGAGATCTTCATCAAAACGTTATAAAAATAAATTTCCTTCTGTGCTTAGCCTACCGTTTTCATGCACCGCATAGCAGTGCGAAGCCAACACATATGGCAGACTTTGGATCTGTCAATTACTTGATGGACAAAAATTTTCAGTTTTCAATGTTGCTACTGATAGTAGCAGTAGTAGTGCACCCTATTTATTGGTCTTCTACTAATCCGACAGTTCAACAGCTTACTGTAATTATATTTAGTCTAATATTAAAATATTTTCTTCTTTAAGTGCTGTGCTGAAATTCGTTAAACTTTCTTGCCTTTTATTGTAAACTATATTTTTGAGACTTTCTGGTTGTAGCGTAGGTGGTACGCAAACACTGTATGAAACGGCTAAAATAGAAAAAGTTTGGGAATCACTGACATAGCTGTACGAAGCCAACACATATGGCAGGCTTTTGATTTGTCAATTACTTGATGTACTTACCCAACGCCCTAACGGCACGAGCACATGCTTGATGTCGTTAGGAAGCTGGCAGACTAGCACAGCGAAAGATAACAATGAACTGTTAGTTGCGTCGTCATCCATCTGTAGTAAATACAACACTTTTTAACAGGGTCTCGTGTAGAGAAAGAGACTATACAGCAATTCAACCATGTTTAAATAAAATATGCAAGGTAGAAACATGACTAAGTTTCCGACCTCAAAAATTTTTTCTTCCACATGATGAATTATTTCATTGCAACAAACCATTACAAAGTAACCTTTTTTCTGTTGTTTGAGCAACAACTTTGGTAAGAGTAGGTATTGATATTAAACCACAGTTACTAAAGTATCTTTGAGTGGCAAGGACGCATCTCTTCTCATACGTCACTACAAAAAATATACAAGGTACCCAGGGTGAGTCGTCTGCGTAAGACGGCTTTTTTGTCGCATCATCGATCGCTGTTGCGCGATTAACGTCTTCATGAAGTGGTTCTTCATGGCTTGTATCTAAAAGAAACAATCTGGCATTGAAATTATTGTTGTAAGTTATTGTTGTAGAAAAGGCAGTATCCGAAAACCATACAGGCAATAAATCAAGGAAGATCCTTGTAATAATATTATTAATAACATAATGCGGTAGCAAGAGGCTGTGGAACAACTCCAACTTATAGCTCAGTTAGTTAAGATTGTGAAGCAAGAAACGACAAGATTGGGCGACGCTGGTTCGGCTCTCGGGGTGTGCGCTTGAGCAACGCATTTCAGGACTGCGTACTTAGTGGATGGAAGAATTCAATAACAAGATCACTTTAACAAACGGAACTTCTGGCCAGCGTGCGTGGTTCAAAGCCTCTACAAGTATTTCAAACTGCAGGACTAAGTTTTCATGAAGCTTTTTTAGTCCTAGCACAAATATTCCCACAATCAATTATATTTCGTTACAGAGTGGGCGAAAATATTACAAAATGGCCCCATATAATGTTTGAACGTCGCACAAACTAATCAGTTTTCAAAGTGCAGAAACTCATCAGTTCTAAGTCACGTCGTAATGCCCGTCACACAGGCAAACTGCTACAGCATAATTGGCAAAAATAAGCCATATAGATTCGTGTTTCTTCACCACTTGCCTGGCAAGATAGGTTGGCCTTCCTTTGACGCAACCAAACTTTCAATGGTTGGTTCTGGCATTTCATCGTGAGAGGCTTCGGTAAGAGGTATCGGCTCTACCATGGATGGGACTTCGGTGGTTTCGACAACAGGGATTGGTTCAGTTGAGAGGGTTTCCATTTCATTTTCAACCTGTTCCTCTTCTCTCCTCATGAGCGTTTCGTTGGCTTCGCTATCTTCGACAGCTGTACATTGAGTAAAATAAAAATCAGATTTTCTTATATTGAAGTTAATATAAAAAATCGCAAGAGTACTTCAATGAGAATAGGGACGGAAACGGTCTTCGGGGCCGCATCTTTGTTCTTGTCTAATCAAAACGGCAAACTAAGTAATGCAAACTTTATTCAATATCCAAAATTGTTGATCAATAAGCAAATCTACTATGGGAATAACGAAGCTATACAAATATCAGCAATTTCGGTGGTTGCTGTAAGCCTGCTGGTATGTTTATATTAGAAAATATTCTTTGCAATGTACGCTATATGTATGCAAACCAAAGTAATTTACCCAATTTGTCTCCTAACTCCTCATCCCATGAGGACTTTTTCTCTTTCTTCTCAAACGACTCGTCCCAATTGACTATCTTTCCTTCGTGAAGCTCTTCGTACGCATCCTTATTCGGGAGAACAGTGGAGGGCTTGGCATCATCAGCATCCGCATTTTTATTACCAGATGAGAGGTTTTCCATCATAGTCTCCCTGCTGGTGTGCAGTTGAGTAGCTAAGAGTAGAAGTAAATAAACACTTCAAAAACTGCTATCAAAGTAAATATTAAATCATGGGTGAATTCCTCGATCAGGCACATTTCTTTTCTGATTCGAAAAAAAAAAAAATTCAAGCCATATTTAGTTTTAGATAGTTCGTATTAAATCAAAATAAAAGCCGCTGTTACGAACCTCACACAGAGCGGGAAAAACATCATTCAGAATGATCATATTAAACACGAGCCAGACAGCCAAATATTTTGTATCAACAGAAAATGTTATGAGACCTTTCAATCACATGACAGAGGATTCAGTGCAAATCAAATCGTTTCACACCAAGTTAGTACAAAAAGATTGACGGAATAAGAAAATCCCGCGTCACTTTTAACACCTCACCACCGTCCCCCTCACTACGTATCCAGAGCACAAAGAACTACTGTTTGAGGTTACCTACGCTTCAACATAAATGAATATCTATCTGGTAAAAGAATAAACTTTCATAAATTTCGTTCAAAAAAACCTCAAAAACAAATTCAATGTAAGCTAAAAAAAAAACCCACACCAGCACAAAAATTGGAACACCGTGAATTTTGCAGATTGGGGGTATAATGTCATAAGTAGAATATTAAAAAGTGCTCTATTCTTAAAACCATGAAGACAATGCAGTGAGTGAAACTTGTAGTATCGTATAGAAAATCAAAAGCATTTATTCGAACACTGTAAAAAAAATTGAAAAAAAATTATTATATAACGAGTGCGCATCACAATACTTGATGAAAATTAAATAGCCCATTGCTTTGCTCTTTTAACATTGTAACAATCATAATTCAAAATGAAATAAATCACCACCGTCAACCACTGAAAAAATTAAAAGCAGCAAAAACAAATTTCACAATGCTTGCGCAAAAACATAAAGTAATTATTGAACAAAGCCTTCACCAATCTGGCGACGATTTGCAAAAAAAGAAAAATTAATGAAATCAGAATCAATTACCACTGTAGTAACAATTTGGAATGATCGGGTTAGAGTCAAAGGACCAACAGCATTGATGAGCCAGACACAGAGCCTCTGGAGCATGGCTCATCCCGCACTGGATTCTTCTCTCACTCGGGATCGCGCATTCTGACAACACAATCGTTTCAGGAATAATGCTCCAAAAAGAAAGCCAAACGAGGTTTAAATAAATAATATGTTACCATTTTAAAGTGAGAGCAAAGTAAAGTGAGCAAAAAACTAAAACAACACATTAAAGTTCTAAAAAACAAGTGTTGAGAAGTGTAGTGTTTGTGCTGCACAAGGCAGAGTCGGAATGGCCCATTTCGGTGAGTCCGATCCCTATTCGGTGATTTTTTCAATTTTTTTTTTTAATTATCGGGTACCGTAGCCTAATTATCATTGCCGTTTTAGGGTTAGGGGTTAGGAACTCACCGAATCGAACTCACCGAATCGGACTCACCGAATAGTAGCAGACCCAGGCAGATTGCAGTGCACGTTGCATGTTTGTGGTTTGTCTCAAACTTCATTTCAGCCAAGTGCTTTCGATTCTTATATTTCTAATTCATAAACCTTAAATCTACATCATAAAAAAGATGTGTTGCTGGTCTTGCGGAAAAGCCTCACCTGAATCTGGAGCATCCGGAATTCTTTCCGTGGAGATGCTATCTTGACTTCCTTTCTCAGATTTTAAGTCTTCATTCAAGTTACATTTTTGTTTTGATAACATTATGTTCCACAGTTCTTTCAGAGTATCATCACCATTTTCTACTTCTTCCAATGTCGCTTCTTTAAAAGCAAGAAGAATATCATCTTTATTCAATTTGGTTGTTTTCGCTTGTTCTCCAGCATTGAGTCGAGCCTCAAGAGCTTTGACACGATCTATGACAGCCTGTGTCCTTTGAGCATCTGTTACAGATTCTTCTTCTCGAGAGGTAATTTTTTGCAGTTCTTCCTCTAAGAGGATGATTCTTTGTTGTAGCTCTTCTTCCTTATTTATTGAGGCACGACTAGAGGAAAATCTGTTTGCGAGTTCTGCTTCAAAATACTGGATTTCAGTTTTGAGCTGTCTTAGTTCAGCAATATCCTTAGAAGAATCCTCACTATCTTTTAACCTTTCTTCTAAAGCAGAAAGTCGTTGGAGAACTTTCCCAGTCTCGGTTTGAGTCTTGTAAAGTGCATCACTTTCATTTGTTTTCCGTTCCTTCAACTCACTTTCTAGTGTGGAAAAACGATCATGCATTGCGGCATCTTGCTTGTCAACAATATTTTTTATTTCGTTGTCTAATGCCAAAACCTTTTCTTTCAGAGTAGCCGCCTCGTACTGAAACGAATACATTGCTTTTTCATGATTTTTACGTCTTTGCACTTCAGATTCTAAAGACAAAATCCTTTCTTGCAGTTTTAAGTCTTCCTGAACAGGCAAAATGTTTATAGATGCTTCAGTTTGCTTCTTCTCTGTCACTTCTTTTTCCAAGTCATTGAGACGAACTTTTATGTTAAGAGCTTCAATTTTCAGTTCTTCCAAGATTATGTTTTTACGCTTTTGAACTACATCTTCCAAATCTTTCAATTTAGTCTGCATTATACCGGCTTCTCGCTCAGTCGCAAGTAAAATTACATCATCTTTTCTTTTTCTTTCTTCTACTTCTGCAAGCAGTGTTTCAATTAAATTTTCTGCTTGTGATTTCTCACTTTGCAATGTTCTTCCGAGTTTCTCTATCCTTAATGACAAACTCATAATTTCACCTCGAGCCTTGCGAAGTTGGAAAGCGTTACCTTCCACATCTTCAAATTTAGATTCAAGTTTCTCAATGTAACTGTAAAAATCATCTTCTTTCTCTCTTTGCACTGCAGCTCCAGTTTTCTTAAGGTTCAAAGCATTTAAAAATTCTTCAACTGTTAGAAGTTGCTGTTTCAGTTCTTTTGCCTCATGATGCATTTCCTTAGAAGAAGGCTTATCAATTTGAAGTTTTAAAAGTTTCATTTCATTAACAATGGAAGTTAACTTGTCCTTAAGATCCAGAATATTTCCATGTAACTTGCCAGCAGTTGCAGCATCATCTTCAATAGTTTCCAGAATTTCCGCTTCGAGCTCTTCCACTCTCTGTCTGGCTTTTTCTCTTTCTTTGCTATCCTCTTCATCTTCTTCCGCATCAAAATCTTCATCATCTTCAGGAGCATCATTGTATCTGCCAGGTTTTGCAGGACTTGCCTCGTCGTTTGATTCAACAACCCTACCATCATCATTTTTCATTTGATTTCGTGGCGATCCAGTGTCTCTACCATCATGTTCTGTATTGTCGATTTTGGGGAGTCTAGCTTCACCTTGAGAACCATTTGCTTCCTCAACAACTTTTTCTGTTTTTGCAGTGAGACTTTGACTATTTTCTTCAGAGTTTTCTGTAACATTTTCTTGATCAATTATCTCATTTTCTGCATCTTTACTGAAGCTTGTATCATCATTGCCTTCATCGTCGCCATCATTTTCAATATCACCAACAATCAACTGAACGTTGGGTGTAAGAAAACTGTCTGCACTGGCCCCATTGCTCTCTTCAACCAAAACAGGATCTGATTCTATTTCTTTAAACTCTGCTTCCTTTAATTCTTCATCTTTTCTCTGCTCATGTTTTTGATTATGTGTGCTTTCTTCCGGAATAACATTCAGACGATTTGGATTAGATTGTAACATTTCTGAATCCTTACCACTGATTGTTAAATCATCTTTGTCGTTTATACTTCTTGATTCATTGAATTCAGAAGATTGAATTTCAAGAGTAGATTGACTTTCATCAGAAAACTGAGATTCATCAGTAAAGGAATCATTGTGATCACCAGTTTGAACTTCATTATCACTGGTAGATGTTCTATTGTCTCTCGATTGAGCTTTTGCATCGTTAGTTCGATTTTCTCCATCACTATATGAACTTTCATCATCACCAGTTCTAGTTTCGTATTCATTAGTCCTAGTTTCGTCCATAGTTGTCCTAGTTTCGTCCACAGTTGTCCCAGTTTCGTTTTCATTAGTCCTAGTTTCGTCATCATTTGTCCCAGTTTCGTCCTCATTAGTCTTAGTTTCGTCATTATTTGTCTCAGTTTCGTCCACAGTTGTGTCCTCATTAGTCCTAGTTTCGTCACTATTAAGTTGAGTTTTGTGATCACTACCTTGAGTTTCTTCGCCTTCAGTCTGAGCTTCATCATCAGTAGTTTGAACTTTTTCATCATTAATTTGAATTTCTTCCTCGGTAAGTTGAGCTTCATCATCTCTAGTTTGAACTTCTTCATCATCAGTTTGAGTGTCTTTGCCATTATTTTGAGGTTCATCATCACTAGTTTGAACTTCTTCATCATTTGTTTGAGTGTCTTTGCCATCATTTTGAGCTTCATCATCTCTAGTTTGAATCTCTGCATCATTAATTTGAATTTCTTCCTCGGTAGACTGAGCTTCATATTCACTAGTTTGAACTTCTTCATCATCAGTTTGAGTGTCTTTGCCATCATTTTGAGCTTCATCATCACTAGTTTGAATTTCTTCCTCGGTAGACTGAGCTTCATATTCACTAGTTTGAATTTCTTCATTATCAGTTTGAGCGTCTTTGCCATTATTTTGAGCTTCATCATCACTAGCATGAATTTCTTCATCATTTGTTTGAGTGTCTTTGCCATCATTTTGAGCTTCATCATCACTAGTTTGAACTTCTTCATCATCAGTTTGAGTTTGTTCTTTGGTAGACCGAGCTTCATCATCTCTACTATGAATTTCATCAATACTGGTGAGAGCTTCATCATCACTAGTTTGAACTTCTTCATCGTTAGTGTGAGTATCTTTGCCATCAAGTTGAGATTCATCATCACTGGTTTGAATCTCTTCATCATTAGTTTGAGTATCTTTGCTATCAGGTTGAGCTTCATCATCACTGGTTTGAATCTCTTCATCATTAGTTTGAGTATCTTTGCTATCAGGCTGAGCTTCATCATCTCTACTATGAGTTTCATCAATACTAGTGAGAGCTTCATTATCACTAGTTATGATATCTTTAGGCTGAGCATCTTCATTGTATTGAGCTTCATCATCATTAGTTCGAGATTCAGTATCAGTAGATTGAGCTTCACTATCATTAGTTACATTATTACTAGACTGAGTTTCATCATCAACATCGGTAAAAATTCTATTATCATTTGAAGTATCTTCAACGTCACTCGCACTAGTTGCTTCATCATTAAACTGAGCATCCTTATTAGTTGGAGCATCATTACTCAACGTTTGTTCATTATCACTGGTTTTGGCTTCATCATCACCAGTTGCTGTTGTATAATCGCTAGTACGAGTTTCATTACTAAATTGGGCTTCACTATTGTTCTCCAAACTTTGCAGCGAGATATCGTCAGAGTCAGACACCTGCTTCGATTCAGGTTCAACTATTTTTTCACTGGGTTCAACATTCCTGTTATCTTCAGTTTTGCTATGACTCGGATCAGGAGGTTTGTTACTAAATTGATCATTTTTTGAACTTTCTGCTTCTTGAAACTTCAGTGATTCCATTTCTTCATCAGTTAATGGAAGAGGCTGTACATCAGAAAGTAATTCAGTTTTATTTCTTGGAATCCATGATGATTCATCTTCGTCACCATCATGCACAACTTCTTGATTCTGCTGCTGTATGGAGCCATCAAGATTCTCTTCTTCTGTTAGTTCAAACTCCTGCTTCTTCTCCGGTATGGAGTCATCGACTTCTCCTTTCTCCTGTTCAACTTCTTGCTTCTGTATAGAAACATCATTTCCCTCTTCTTTTAGTTTAACATCTTGCTTCTTATCCTGTATGGAGCCATCAAAATTTTCGTCTTCTAGTTCAGACTCCTGTTTCTTCTCCTGGATGGAGCCATTGATTTCTCCTTCCTCTTGTTCAACTTCTTGCTTCTGTATAAAAACATCAATTTCCTCTTCTTTTAGTTCAACCTCTTGCTTCTTCTCTGGAATGAAGCCATCAATTTCCTCGTCTTCAATTAGTTTAATCTCCTCCTCTTCTTCTTGCTTCTGGTCCTGCTTCTGTGCAGAAACATCAATTTCCTCTTTTTCAATTAGTTTAACTGCTTGCTCCTCCTGTGTGGAGTCACTTTCTTCTTTTTCCTCTGCAACCGGCTTTAAATCGGCATTATTGTGAAGTTCTGCTTCTTTAGTATTTGAATTCTCTTCAACACTCATTATTTTTTGACTATCTGTGTTGCTTTCTTGTATTCCGCCATGAGCATCTGTGTCCGCATTTTCACTCAAATCTATATTTTCATTGCCACCATCAGATACTTTTACTTCACTTTCAGATTTAACTTTATCTCCTTTTGGTTCCACATTTCCAATTGTTGTTTTATCTTCATCAAGAGCATCCTGATCTTCAACAATTAAATCACCGTGATTCTTTTTTACAGCATATTCAGAAGAGTCAGATATCTTTTTTGACTCTTCTGTCACCGTTGAAACTGCAGTCACATTTTCATCCGGAGTATCAAGTTCTTTGTCGCTATCAGAATGTTTTTTCTCTTCTGATGAAAAGCTGCTCTCGCGTCCAACAAAGTCACCTGAATTAGGAACAACAAAAGGGTCATCATTCTCAAAAGTATTCTATCAGAATAGACTAAACTTTATCACTGATTGAACTGTGTAATAACTATATAATTAATATATCAATAAATAGTAATTTATGTAGTGTCGATGCAACAGTTTTGTATTAACAAACAAACTTTTTTGAGTTCTCAAAACAACAATGTTGATTATATACAGTACACCGAAAGTAGTATGTTTTATTTCAGAAAATTTCTGCCTTTTCCTCCTTATGCCATGTGAGTAATTCACATGTTACAAAATTTGTCACTTACGTGCTAAAAAACGAAAATTTGGAAACAAAATGATCTCTTTCCTACAAGTTAATGCTATGAGCAAAAAATATACAAATACTAGTTACTAAAGGAGAAAAAAAGACTTGTTACTTTGAAAAATAATCCGAATGTAGTTCACAAACCAAATTCATTCATAGCTTGTCACGCCAGTGTCGGAGTCATGTAAGAGCATTGTTTGTGATGACAAACCAAATAATACAGAGTCAAGGTAGAGAAAGAATTGAACAAGTTATTGTTCTAGAACTTACACTTTGCACCGAAATCGCTTGGATCACAAGTAAAAGTCGTTTTTCACTGATCATTGCAACAAACAAACGCTTCCTATAATGACTTAGCTATAACAGGAAACATATGTCACAAAGCATGAAGTCTGCTTTGAAATCGTACTAAGGCCACTTTGTTTTTAATTTTAAAATTGAAGTTGCATCAAGAGTATAACCTGAGCAACTGTTTTATACAAATCATGGAATCGTTTTATTTGTTTATTTTGTAAATTTACAGTACCGATACCTAAAATATGTATATGCCTCAACTAGTACCTGCTATATATACATGAAAAATCTCCATTTTTTCAAGCCATGATTTAAGGTGCAATAAATAAAATGCTATTTAAAACAGTGCAAAATCACTGATTTCACCAGCTCTTTCCGCATAAGCCATGCAAGTGTCATGCAAATTCACACTCTAGGCATGCAAAGCCATCACTGATGTGTAATTGTGTATATTTCATTAAACTTAAGTCTCACTATGCCTACCTTTGTTGTCAGAAGCTTCATCATTTGGGTCAGCGTTTTCAACAGGTTTACCGCTTTCATTCACAACAGGTGAGCCGGTGTTGTTTGTAAGTACTGCACTTGCTCTATCATCAACTTCTTCTGAACTACTGGAAGGACTGCTTACTTTAGAAGCAGCAGTCATTGTGGTTTCATCCGCAGACTCAGCATCACTTTGTGCAACATGGTCTGTGGACGTTTTGGAATCTGGCTTGGTGTCTGACATGGACGAAGAGTCTTTAACTGGAAGAGTTTCAGGCTCTGAAGACCCAACCGCCCCTAAAGGAATGTCTGCATCTGAAGAAGTCTGGATTTCTATGTGAGTTTCCAATTCTGGGGAACTGGATGACTCTGCAGAAGTTCCTTGCTCTGAATGAGGCTCTAAATTTGGCTTTTTTTGGTTGTCAGATTTAGATTGCGACTCTTGCCCTGGAACCGAATCTGATGTAGTAAGAGTTTCTGGTTGCTGAAGTGTTAAATTTTCAGGAGGTAAGTAAGCATCAGGGTCAGCTGAAGCATTTTTTATTTGATGACTATCAGATTCACGTTGGTTTTCATGTACAGAGGTGTCTTGCTGTGGAAGATCTGATTCCGAAGTTGAAATTGGATTTCCATTAGTTTCTGAAGAAGAATCTGGGTTGGACACATCAGTCGACTCAATACGTGTGTCAGACTTAAACTGGACTTCAGGTTTAGATAAAGTAGCAGTTTCAAGTTCAGTGTTGGCATCAGGCTGCGTTTTCAACTCAATGTCTACGTCAATTGGAGCATTTGGATTCAGTGGGAGGTCGGAGTTAGATAGTGAATCTGCATCCAAATGCATATTTGAGCTGGATGAAGATTGAGGTTCCGATTGTGATTGCGTGTCAGACAAAACACGTTGAGATGAAAGATCTGAATTGGATGTTAAATCTTCCTGTGACTGGATATTTGAAACAGTTTCAGTGGCTGGATTTTCTGATTGATCGTCTTGTGTCACTAAAGTTTCAGGTTTTGAGTGAGCAGTGCTTCTAGATTGAATATATGGATGAGGATGATCTGCTGATACCATTTGAGTCTCTGATGCTTCTATATTGTTCAAGTGATCTTTGGAGTCTGGAACTACTTGAGCATCTGATATCGCTTCAAGGATCGATACAAGAGTAGTGTCTGTTTCAGATGAAAATTTAAGATCTTCGACAGGTTGCGCTTCCATGTTTGACCTTTCTCCATGATTTGGTTTAGTTTTATCAATGTCATTTTCCTGGGAAGAACTAATTTTGGAGTCAATTCCTGTTTCTTCATTTTGATCAGATGGGTTTTTGGAAGGAGTACGATCTTTTTCTGTTGTTTCTAACTTCACAATTTCATTTTTTTTGGAATCATCAGTTGTATTTGAGTCAGTGTTATCAGGTTGGTTGACGTCCCTGGATGGTTCCAGTTCTGGTTGTTGATTTTTATCTTCCAAGGAATCATCAGAAACAACGGCGGCTTGATCGGAGTTCTTTTCATTACTTTCGGAATTCGAATCCTGACTGCTCCCAGCAGTTGCCTTATCTGCTACATTTCGATCACTTCCGTCTTCCTCTTGAGGGTGATCTTGATTATCTAAACTTTCTTCTTTGTCCGTTTGTGTTTCTGTATCGCTGAACGTTTCTGGCTTTTCTTGTTCATCATTGTTTTCCATTTCAGCAGCTTTCTTGTTTTTCTCGAGTTTTTTTCGCTGGATCATTATTTTCTGCAATTTTTACATCAAATCATAAATTAAAGATCAAGACTAAATTAAGAGCTGTTCCAATGAAAAAGTTAAAGGTGTCTCCTGTCTAGTAATAATTGTACAACTACTAATTGTGACGTTAACTTGATATTTTAGCAAAATCTAAATAACTTCTATGCACATTTAGACACAGTTAAGGCCTAAACATAAAATCAAATAAATATCCATGTCGCAAAACTATGAAGTGACTGCTATGCTGTGGCAATAAAATGCAAATTGTAAAATTATTGTGGAAACACTGTGTTGTGACCTATTTGCATACGCGCCGACTTCCGGGGGGGCCGGGGGGCGGCGCCCCCCGTAAATTTATAGTTGAGGGGCAACAAAAATAGCTATTACAAGTGGTGTTTCAAAGATAAAATACTTCGCGAAAGAGATTTAGATCATTTGAACGGACAGAATGCCGAAAGCAAAAAACAGCCTAGCCTACGTTGCTCTTGCCCACAAAACGGCAGCTGATCGCATGGCTTTCTCTGGAACGTGAATTGCTACTGAGATGCGCACGACACGCACGCTCACAGTCGCACACTGCTTGTCTTCCGCGCGTGAGGAGCAGCTTCAAAGTCAAAACGCGTGGTAGCGAAAAAGCGAATGATTGAATGTTTATTCTCATTTCACGAGTTATCCAAACGTTTGTTAGATTTTTAAATCGATTTTAGCAAACTTTATCGAGTTGAAACTACGACACAATAAACAATTACGTGAATACAGCTTAAAAAAATGCATTTTTCAAAACTGTCACTCAGTGTTTTGCTTCAATAAGCACTGTATTGATGTATATATATATTGTGAAAATATATACATCTCATACACTCATCAATATACACTCATCTATACACTCCTGCACTACCGTTTATACTCGTGGATAGATCGATCTCATGTATAAGTTGTTTGACCACCTTATTCCCGACACTACCATTCAATGGTTCATTCTAAGTATTGGCATTGACATACCATGATCGTTGAAGGTAAGGAAATTTCAAAGTTGAGTGTAGAGTAACTTACGCTGCTGGAATAGTCACGTAACCATTCACAGCAATATTAAGTAAACCAGCTAAATTAGACGCGCTATTTTCAACGAGGTCTTCCCGTTTTGAGGTCAATTATGATTGAACAGAACGCATTGTTTTGTTCACAATGTGTGAGAATTAAATCGAAAACCGATAAAAGAAAAGGTGTTTAATGGTCTTGGTCGCAGATATTGCCTGCATTAACGACGTCTCTTACCGCTATTATCACCTAGCCAACCTGACATCATTGTTTTATGCGGCCGCTAAGATTTGACATCGACTTCAACAATCATGGAATGTTACGTAATAAAAACGATTATATCCTACACGCAAAAATAAAAAAATTGATCTCTTAAAACAGCTCTTTCTGCTGTTTTGTCTCGTGAGCTTTGCATATTGCTCATAGTCTGGGAGCCTACGACAGAAGATTTCACCCCATAAGGTACAAAAGGTTTGACCCCTTGAAGTTACTGGGGTCAACCATGTCACTCACAAAAAGTATGGAAGATTGACCGCACCGGGTGGATCTGGACCCTAGAGCCCCCTAAAAAGCCCAAAAAGGGGGTTAATTTCACCCCATAAGGTACATGGACCAAACTTGGTGAAAACGAAGTTCTATGTCAGGACATCACAAAAATATCAAATCTAACAATATTTTCGAGTGGAAAGGTGATGTAAGACTCCCCCCAAAGTGACCCCCCAGGGGGTTAATTTCACCCCATAAGGTACATGGACCAAAGTTGGTCAAAACGAAGTCTTATGTCAGGACATCACAAAAATATCAAATCTAACAATATTTTCGGGTGGAAAGGTGATGTAAGATGCCTTCAAAGTGACTTCCCTTAATGTGACCCCCTCGGAAGGTTTATTCCACCCCATAAGGTACATGGACCAAACTTGGTCAAAATGAAGTCTTATGTCAGGACATCACAAAAATATCAAATCTAACAATATTTTCGGGTGGAAAGGTGGTGTAAGATGACTTCAAAGTGACTTTCCTTAATGTGACCCCCTCGGAAGGTGTATTTCACCCCATAAAGTACATGGACCAAACTTGGTCAAAACGAAGTCTTATGTCAGGACATCACAAAAATATCAAATCTAACAATATTTTCGGGTGGAAAGGTGATGTAAGATGTCATCAAAGTGACCCCCAGAGGGTTTATTTCACCATAGAGTACTGTCACGATTTCTTTCTATCTCTTACCAGGAAAAAGACTTGGAAAGGTTCAATGACGTAGTTTAATGGGTCAAACCGAAAAGCAGTCAATTAAATGTCGAATAATTCTACAGTGAAATGATAATCTGACTTCTTGAAGAACTTTAACGAACGGCTTCTCAAATAACTCTAATTTCTGCATCAACTATACCAATTCACAACTCATAGCACAACTCTCATAATCAACTTGTAACAATCACCATAATAATAATCTCAGAATCTCAGAATAAACATTACACAAACTACACCACTATTTATAGTTGGCTGTTCAGTCCAATAACTTCGAGAAGGTTACATCATAAAGAACCATCGTTCGGTCACGTAGCATTTAAAAGGTAAACAACAGAAGCTTATAGAAGGTCACGTAGGGCCGAAGGTTGTAGAAAACACGTTACATAATACAGATTTCGTCATCAGAGGTTACTTCAGGTCATAACCGACAATAACACAACGCACCAGAATTCCATAATGAAAACAGCACATTCGTTGAAGATACAAAGCAAGCCATCGCGAAGCATTGCACCTTGATTGTGACATACGCCCCCCCTTAGAATATTGTTGCCAACAATATAACAACACAATCAATACAAAACACACCATAAAACAATTAATTACTCAATAATCAGTTCTCATAAGTCTATCGTTGCATGATCTACCAACGATAGCTTTTCTCAAAACAATAGTCACGTTTTCTGCGAAAGTCTCCAACGTCCTCAACATCTTCAGTGCATCGGCGAGCGAGATGACCCATCTTCCTACATCGGAAACATCTCCTCTCCGGACAGTCCTTGGCGAGATGACCTTCTTTATGACAATTATAGCAAGCCTTTTCGTCAAAAGGGCAGCTCCTGGCTATGTGTCCAATCTCCCCACATCGGTAGCAATGGTTGTCACGGCAACGTCTGTTTTCTGAATGTCCGCCGTTAGCAACGCATTCTCTGGCGAAGTGTCCGCGTCTACCGCATCTATAGCAAACTCCAAATGGTCGTCGCCCGCCTCTTCTCCTCGGTTCATCGCGCTCGTAATATCCGTCATCGTGAGATCGTTGCTGATTATCTGCAGAACAATCTCGAGCAAAGTGACCATTCTTGCCACAAGAATAACAAGTAACTTCAGAATCTCTCTCAAAAACATTTCCGATTATAAGATCAACTAAAGAGTTTTGTAAACATAACGCTTTCACAGTCCCACTACAATACGGAGTTTCGATAGATATCATCGCTAACGGTCCTTGGATTGAAGTGGTATCTATTTTTGTCACATGACCAGTTTTTCCCGTTAATTGACTGTCTTTAACCAAATCTCTCCTCACTATTATACCAGTAGAACCAGAATCACGTAAAACTTTTACCTTTTTGTCTCCAACTTTTCCATCCACTACTGGCAGGTGATCTTCAGGTATTATTTTTTCGCAACCATCTTCATTCGGTTTCTCCTCGTCAAGCGTGGGTTCAGGAATCATTAACGCACAACCGCATCGATAAACGTCCGTGTCTTTATCTTTTCCAGACTGATTAGGTAAGGAAAACGACTTGTCCTTGCATTCCTTCGCTTCGTGTCCTTGCCTATTGCAACGATTGCACCACTTCCTCGATTCCTGATGATTTCTATTAGTCTTTCTCCGGCAGTTAACAGACTTATGACCTAAGCCATTACAATTAAAACAACGTACTTCTCTTGGAACAGCACCTCCTTTAGAATTATTTGTTTGCTCCTCGTCATTATCGCATGACAACGTTTCTTCAGTCGACAACTTCTCATCATGAGCAACTAAGTACTGTTCTGCCACACTGGCTATTTCTTCTAGATTCTTTGGACTTCTCTCCATTAGATAAACAGACAGATCTTTTGAACATGAATCTGTGAATTGTTCCTTAACTATAAGGTTTGCCAATCCGTCCAATGATTGATCGGCCCCCGAAAGCTCAAACCACTTTAACAAAAGGTTTCTTAAACGTTCAATAAATTGACCTGGGCTTTCGTGTTTTTCAGGCTTTGCCTCACGGAATCTTTGACGGTATCCATGCTCGGTAAAATTGTATCGCTTTAACAGAGCTAACTTCAATCTGTCGTAATTCATGGCTTCTTCTTGTGAAAGTCTTGAATATACATCAAGAGCTTGTCCCGATAATAACATGCTTAGCTGGGTAGCCCACGTCGACTTCTCCAATTTGGCTATTGTAGCATATCTTTCAAATCTTAACAGATAACTATCCAACTCATCTTTTTCTTCAACAAATGATGGCAAATCTGGACGTCTAACTTGCGCCACAATAACATCTCGAGCATTATCATTAGTAGAATTAGATCGCTCACCAATGTCCAGCTTTTGTCTTTCTAATTCAAGTTTTAACTTTTCCAATTCATATTGCGCTCTTCTTTCTTCAGCTTCTGCTTCGCGTTGCGCCCGATTCTCTTCGGCTTCTGCTTCGCGCTGTGCCCGCTTCTCTTCTGCTTCAGCTTCACGCTGTGCTCGTTTTTCTTCAGCTTCAAGTTGTGCTCGCTTCTCCTCAGCTTCAAGTTGTGCAGCTTCAGCCTCACGCTGTGCTTGTTTTTCTTCAGCTTCAAGTTCTGCTTTCCTTATTTCACGAGCAGCTCTTCTATCTTCTCTTTCGTCAGCTTCTCGCTGAGCTTTTTGGTCCATTATCTTGTGATACTCTTCCATCACAAACTGAGACTTCTCATTACCAGTCAGCCCCATTCGTTCAGCCATGCTCCCTAAGTCTTCAATCATCTCATGTTTGACAGTATCCGCCATCTTGACAGCTTGTTGTTATAATTTATTATTCTTTCAATAAATCTTTCGGTATTCTTCGGTTTTTCGGTTATTTCTTTTCGGTTTATCCCGGACGAGCCCCCAGAATGTCACGATTTCTTTCTATCTCTTACCAGGAAAAAGACTTGGAAAGGTTCAATGACGTAGTTTAATGGGTCAAACCGAAAAGCAGTCAATTAAATGTCGAATAATTCTACAGTGAAATGATAATCTGACTTCTTGAAGAACTTTAACGAACGGCTTCTCAAATAACTCTAATTTCTGCATCAACTATACCAATTCACAACTCATAGCACAACTCTCATAATCAACTTGTAACAATCACCATAATAATAATCTCAGAATCTCAGAATAAACATTACACAAACTACACCACTATTTATAGTTGGCTGTTCAGTCCAATAACTTCGAGAAGGTTACATCATAAAGAACCATCGTTCGGTCACGTAGCATTTAAAAGGTAAACAACAGAAGCTTATAGAAGGTCACGTAGGGCCGAAGGTTGTAGAAAACACGTTACATAATACAGATTTCGTCATCAGAGGTTACTTCAGGTCATAACCGACAATAACACAACGCACCAGAATTCCATAATGAAAACAGCACATTCGTTGAAGATACAAAGCAAGCCATCGCGAAGCATTGCACCTTGATTGTGACAAGTACATGGACCAAACGTGGTCAAAACGAAGTCTTCTAGGGCACCACAAAATATCAAATCTAACAATACTCTCAGTTGGAAAGGTGATAAAAGACCTACCCAAAAGTGAATCTCCTCCTATAGTTTAATTTACTTCATCCCTTTCTCGAACCAACCTTGGTGTAACGAAAGTGCTATGCCAGGACAGTACGAATGGATTAAATTTAAAAATATTTTTATATAGGTTTTGATGAAATACATTCACAAGCTGTCCCATGATGCATGAAATGGAACTATAGCCTACTTTACAAAAAGTTTTTGTATAAATCATATTAAGTCAATCGAAAAAAGGCAACAGGACATGACAATACATGGCTTTGTAACACCAAAAACAGAAAGTACACAAGAAGCATATAGGCTACAGTAGCCAGAAAATTGATCCAAGATCTTGATACCACCACTAAATGTGGACTTAATCGAACAGCTGACTATCCAAATCAAAACGTTTCGAAATGAATCATTTGGAACGTTAATTTAGGCAGTAATGAACATTTTCCAGCTGCTACAATAAATAACCTAATAAACCCAATGCAGTAAATTTTTATTTAATGCCATTTGCTTCATGTCTCCAATCAGTTATCGTAACTGTTCATTCATAAACAGAGATTGTTCGTGTAAATGTAAACGGTCGTTTCTTTATTCTTCATTGTCACTGCTGTCGCTTTCACTTTCTTCATCTTATTCTTCAGATTCATACAATTCTCCTGTTATATACAGAGATAAAGCAAGCTGTCTGCGATGTACCAGCCCCAAGCAATGTGGTTATCCGCACGTCTGACACTGACTGTCTTGTAATTGGCTTAGGTTGCTATGGAACTTTTGATCCTTCATTAAAGATATGGATAGAAGCTGGCTTGCAAAGCAATAACACGCAGCGGTACATCAACATCAACCAGCTGCATAGGCCTACCGCACTTGGAGTGACGATTTGCAAGTGTTTACCTGCATATCATGCCTTTACAGATTCTGATTACACCTCGTCATTTAGCAGGAAAGGGAAAGTGCGGCCGCTGAAATTACTCCAAGGAAACCACGAAGCGCAGGCAGCTTTTAGCCAACTCGGACACGACAAAGAAATTAGTGAAGACACTATCATCGCCATAGAGAACTTTGTGTGTAACATGTACAAAAACAAGAAAATTAATTATGTCAACGAAGTCCGTTTACAAATGTTTTTAGACGGCTACAAACCCAAAAAAGAAAATGAAAGGATATCATGCATACCAGAAGCTACTGTAGATAGTAGTACTCTACCACTTTGTTTACGAGTACTTCTCCAGAAGACAAGGCGCACACATCTCATCACAAGATGGTGGTTATCTTCAACTAGAAGTGAACAAGCAGCAACGTTGCTGCTAGAGTATGGCTGGAAAGAAGAAGGAGGTTCTTATAAAGTGGTGTGGTTTGAAGGTAAAGGTATAAAGCATCTTTAGATGTCTCTGCGTGGAATCTGATCTCATCCAGGAAAGTCAAGAAGAAGGTAAACAGCATTGGATGTCGCTTGGGTTACCCTTTATAAATATAAAACTTTCTCCTGGTCTATCAGTCGTTTACTTTCTTACTGTAAACATTAGCCAATAACTGGCTGTAAAGTTTCGTTTTAGGAACCTATAACCAATAGTTTCTGCAATCTTGAGAAAAATGCCTGGGTGCACTAAATAACAAATAAATGTTGAACTTTTTCCAGTTAATAGTAAGTTGCAATGTTGCATTATTCGAAGAAAAATAGACGTCTGTAAAAGATAATAAAATTACTATTGTATGTTACGCATATCTGTAGTGCATAATAGCAATTGTTTCGTACAGTCTTTATTTCTCTGTATATAACAGGAGAATTGTATGAATCTGAAGAATAAGACGAAGAAAGTAAAAGCGACACCAGTGATTGATTGATTGATTGAATCTTTATCCTCGGACTGGGAAAGCTTCTTGCAGAGCTTAATCCTGGCAGTTTCGCATACTTGTAGAGGCTTTGAATCACTGGCGCAGGCCCGGTCACCGAGATTGACAGAGTGAAGTTTCCGATTGTTGAAGGCTTGTTGTCGGGGAATTATTCCATCCATTAGATGCCGCTGAATGGAGAGCAGCCCTTAACGTGCGTTGCTCAAGCGCACACCCCGAGAGTCGAACCAGCGCCGCTATTGATCTTGAAGCTTCTTCGTTCCAGAAGTGACGCGCTAACCAATTGAGTTACCGTTTACATTTACACAAACAATCTCTGTTTATGAATGAACAGTTACAATAACTGATTGGAGACATGAAGCAAATGGCATTAAACAAAAATTTACTACATTGGGTTTATTGGGTTATTTATTGTAGCAGCTGGAAAATGTTCATTACTGCCTAAATTAACGTTCCAAATGATTCATTTCGAAACGTTTTGATTTGGATAGTCAGTTGTTCGATTAAGTCCACATTTAGTGGTGGTATCAAGATCTTGGATCAATTTTCTGGCTACTGTAGCCTATATGCTTCTTACGTACTTTCTGTTTTTGGTGTTACAAAGCCATGTATTGTCATGTCCTGTTGCCTTTTTTCGATTGACTTAATATGATTTATACAAAAACTTTTTGTAAAGTAGGCTATAGTTCCATTTCATGCATCATGGGACAGCTTGTGAATGTATTTCATCAAAACCTATATAAAAATATTTTTAAATTTAATCCATTCGTACTGTCCTGGCATAGCACTTTCGTTACACCAAGGTTGGTTCGAGAAAGGGATGAAGTAAATTAAACTATAGGAGGAGATTCACTTTTGGGTAGGTCTTTTATCACCTTTCCAACTGAGAGTATTGTTAGATTTGATATTTTGTGGTGCCCTAGAAGACTTCGTTTTGACCACGTTTGGTCCATGTACTCTATGGTGAAATAAACCCTCTGGGGGTCACTTTGATGACATCTTACATCACCTTTCCACCCGAAAATATTGTTAGATTTGATATTTTTGTGATGTCCTGACATAAGACTTCGTTTTGACCAAGTTTGGTCCATGTACTTTACGGGGTGAAATACACCTTCCGAGGGGGTCACATTAAGGAAAGTCACTTTGAAGTCATCTTACACCACCTTTCCACCCGAAAATATTGTTAGATTTGATATTTTTGTGATGTCCTGACATAAGACTTCATTTTGACCAAGTTTGGTCCATGTACCTTATGGGGTGGAATAAACCTTCCGAGGGGGTCACATTAAGGGAAGTCACTTTGAAGGCATCTTACATCACCTTTCCACCCGAAAATATTGTTAGATTTGATATTTTTGTGATGTCCTGACATAAGACTTCATTTTGACCAAGTTTGGTCCATGTACCTTATGGGGTGGAATAAACCTTCCGAGGGGGTCACATTAAGGGAAGTCACTTTGAAGGCATCTTACATCACCTTTCCACCCGAAAATATTGTTAGATTTGATATTTTTGTGATGTCCTGACATAAGACTTCGTTTTGACCAACTTTGGTCCATGTACCTTATGGGGTGAAATTAACCCCCTGGGGGGTCACTTTGGGGGGAGTCTTACATCACCTTTCCACTCGAAAATATTGTTAGATTTGATATTTTTGTGATGTCCTGACATAGAACTTCGTTTTCACCAAGTTTGGTCCATGTACCTTATGGGGTGAAATTAACCCCCTTTTTGGGCTTTTTAGGGGGCTCTAGGGTCCAGATCCACCCGGTGCGGTCAATCTTCCATACTTTTTGTGAGTGACATGGTTGACCCCAGTAACTTCAAGGGCTCAAACCTTTTGTACCTTATGGGGTGAAATCTTCTGTCGTAGGCTCTCGGTCTATCAACAAGTGTATAAAATTTAAAATTGACAAGAAATCATTAAATTTGAAAATTAGTTTGAATCACTGCAAATAAACGTATTCAAAACTTTTGCTTCGCGGCCGACGCCATTTCACACTTTGTAATCTACGTCGGCAATGATTTTGCCACAGTAAAAATGCCAAATGCGTTCATTATGAAAACTACCGAGCTGGAGACAACGGCTTGTCCCGTGAGTAAGTTGAACCTGTCTTTTTGAGGTGAAAATCACTTGCGAACATCTCGACCTATACTCGAGTATATACGGTATTCGATAAAAGACTATAAAGGCTTTCGATAATAAACAGAAGAGAAAACACTTCACCGTTGTTAACGCTTTGAAGGTAAGTAATTAGCAAAACGAGGTTAATAAAACTGATAGCGGGTTTCCACTCTGCTTGAGATCATGATTTTTTTGCGTTTTATTTCGATAACTTCACTGTCTTGATCGTTGTTATTCACTCGCACGAAAATGAAATGAATCGACTTGTTTTCCAACTGCTTCAATTATGAGCTAACAATATGAAAATTTTTACGACTGGGCGTATGCGTTTGCGTAAGTAAAACTTATCGTCTCAAGCAGCGATTCTACAAATTCGGAGTGCGACCTCGGTGTCAATATAAACAAGACAGTAAGCTTAATCAAATACTATTTTAATTAAGTAAAATAGCGTTATGGTTATGACGTCATAACCTTTCTCGCCCCCCAAGGTTTTTGGAAAAGTCGGCGCCTATGCCTATTTGTTTGATATGCACAATTTGCTGCAGTCCATAGAAAAGTGTTTGACTGTGTGGATGCATGTGAATTGTGCAACATAGACAACTACAAGTCACACGACAGGCACCTGGTCTCGAGTTGATAGTGTGGACAATTCCTCTTCCCCATCAGCTTGGCCAACAAATTCCTAAAATAGAAACAGATGTTACAAAGTGGGTCTAGTATTTATTATATAAAAGATTATCACTTAAAACGGACAATTGGTTAAAAGAACTCAATTTTGGACTTATAACAAGACATCTAATGTCCAGTGAAATAGTAACTTGTTCAGACGATAAAATATCACATAGAAAAACGAAATTAAAAAAGCCTAAGATACTTAAAGATACACTACTACATAGCATTTTGTATGCATGTAGCCTATTTGGAATATTCACCAGAGGTTTGGTACATACATGTAACAAGTAATATGATACAGTATCAACTTAATGATGGGTCCACGTCATTTAGGTGCAGGCAGTTAGATGCCTGCCAAATAGATCCAGGCACTGTGGTGCCAGGATATTTAGGTGCGCGCCTGGTCACTTAGGTGCTATTTGGTGTGTCAAATTAAACTCATGTCTGAGTTTATGACTATAATGATAAATGATTATAATTATTTATCAGAAATGCTTGATTATGCGGCAGGTCTCCCCGCTTTCCCTGTAATTTTACACAATATAATTTGCTGGTTATAGCTAGCAACTGGGTGTTTTTTAATTCGTTTTCAATTCGTTTCAATTCGAAAAGCATTTCAAATGCCCCCTTCCTTGAGAAAATCTTGCATAAGCCGCTGTTTGCAGTATTATAATCAAGCACCTAATGAAATAGAGTTTATTAGGAATAGTACCTAAATGACCGGCTCAACAGTGCACCGCACCTGAACATCCTGACGCCTGGGGGGTTTTTTACGGTCATTTATCAGTCATTGACCGATTTTTAGCAAAATGTCCGAAAAAAATATAGTTAATTTGGTCGAAATGTCCGAAAAAATATATAGTCAATTGACTATATATGACCAAAAATGACCAAAATAAATAAAATTGACCGAATTTTTTCAAGTCATTTCGGACAAATGACCGAATAGTCTTAGCGAAAAAAAAAACAGCCTGACGCCATATTGTGCGCACCTATTTGGCAGACACCTAATTGTCTGCACCTAAAAGACATGCTCCGTTAATGATGACATTTCAAAACATACGTAGAAGTATAATGGATCACAAAACATGATCATAAAAATCTAAAGCTGTTGTGTTTTTGTTTTGGTATAAATGTTAGATTCAACGTAATATCTAATGTAAAATTCTCACCACACCGAATCCTGCAAACGCATACCACATATATATGTAAAAACTATACATAGATATGGTTCAAATGGAGACTTGATCCATAGCACGTGTTAGGTTACTTGGTAGAATCAACAACAAAGCATTCAAAATGCATGAACAAATACAGAAACTATGAAACTGTATTATATGTACATATAATATAAGTTGTATACCGTATTTATCCGTGTATAAGTCACAAAATTTTACACCAAATCTTGCCCAAAAAGGTTAGGGTGCGACTTATACACGAGGGTGCGACTTATACACAAGGTTCTGAACTTCTGACAAACGAATGCTACAGATCGCGCGTTAGCGCTGCTATTAAGCATTATTATTTTGCGTTCGAGGATAGCAAGCATCGCATTAACATGCTCACTGCACAGCATGCATGTGAATTTTAACGCGAACATCTCGCATGTGCGTGTGCGGCATGCTTGATTGCAATGAGAAAAAGGCACGTCTCGGCAAGCAAACACGTGGCGACATGAAAGTACAGCTTTTTTTTATTTCAAAACAATTGTTTTTGCGAATTGATGATTGTTGCTTTTCAATAAAATTTGCTAAAAAAAAATTTTGTACCAATATTTGAGCCAAATTTTGGGGTACGACTTATACACGAATGCGACTTATACACGGATAAATACGGTAATTCAATGCAAACATCACACCAAGCATTGCT
This sequence comes from Aplidium turbinatum, assembly GCF_918807975.1. Classification (NCBI taxonomy): domain Eukaryota; kingdom Metazoa; phylum Chordata; class Ascidiacea; order Aplousobranchia; family Polyclinidae; genus Aplidium; species Aplidium turbinatum. The sequence goes on from NC_137472.1 coordinate 57,755,790, forward strand.
ATAGAATATGCATTGCTATGATAACTAAAAAGCAGAAAAACACAAACATATGCCCAATGGTTAGTGGTTGTTTATAAACAAACATTAACCTCCTTTTCAAGTACGGTGGTTCAATTTACAAAAGCAAACATAAAATGCAAAAAACAAAACTTTAAACATTTCCATGAAAGCAAGTACAAAAAACTTGCGAAATCTGAGAAAAATAAGAGTGAATGATGGACATCGATCAATACATATACTTTACTACTCAAACAAACTCGAGGTAACGTGACAATTACACTGTGACTAGCCTATATAACATATTTTAGTGAGTAGGCTATAAACAGTAAAGCAGCTTCTCATTCATACATAACACTTCCCAGTGCTGATCTATAAGTTTTTAATGCTGTACTTCATTCCAAGTTCAACTTGAAAGTTCTTAAACAATATGATTTGACAATACAGAGCACATGAAGTGTCAACGAAGCAAAAAAATATGCCTTTTTGTCTGCAGCATGCGATTGATAATGAAGGTGACTGAGCGTGATATTCAATGACACTTATTTTCCACTTGTATGTGACGTAACAAACACAAAAAAGGTAAATTACTGTATAAACTTCTAATTAAGTAAAGACAAAAAAGAACAAGACATAGATGAATGAAATGTAGACTGGATAGATAAACTCAATACTGAACAACTTGCAAAAACAGTAAAGCAATTGCAGACATTGAAAGTCAAGGATGTTTTTGATGACAATGATAATAATAACTCAAAAAGAAAATGACTGTTAGTATTTGGTAGTGACCGCTAACAAGTTTTAATCAAAGTATTGCAGCATGAAGCAATACGTTTGCATCCAACAAGCTATAAAAAGAAGCTGTGACAAATCTACATCACCTTTATGTTTACAAGTACTGCTGGTTTTTGATGTAATATCATATATTCTTTGATAAACGCACTTGGGAAGAATCCAAAACGCTCACTTCCTAAAACCTAAGACCAAATTTTAATAACTAAACAGCATCTTCTGTCATGAGTGCCAGAATATGCTCAAACCACAACACAGAAAAATCATAGAAATCGTTTCAAAAAAAGGAAAAAGTTAATAATTCAAACAAAAGCTCAAGATTAGCATGATATTATGATGTTGGTGAGCGATTAAGATTTTAAATTAAGGTGAACAGCATAGTTTGAAAAAGATTGAATGCAAAAATACATATATATAAGAATTATTCATTGTCAAGACAATACAAATAAAATTCTTCAAAATTTATTTGAAAATATAATAGGAATAGAAGAAGTGTTAACCTTATGAATCAGGAATTAACATAGAAATACGATTTGGTCTTTAAAAGAAAAAAAAAATCAAACTAAAAGCTCCAAACAAAAATTAATTTGCAAATTTTAAATAATTAAGTCGTTCAAAATACAAAACCACACTGTGTCAGCATGTCATTGCGCCTTACAAGGCATTACTTTTGAAGACATGAATATAGCATATATAATATACAACAAAAGTTAAATAAACAAAATTAGCTAGGCCTACTGCAAATTTGTGTTGCAAATAATTATTACCTGCCCTCCCCATAAATCAGTTTTCAACCCCGCCTTCTTTCCTTTCACCAGCACAACGTCCCCCTTCTTGAAGTTAAGAAACTTCCTATCACTTGGCTGATAAGTAAGTTTCGTTTTTCCCTCTGATACAGTTTCTGTAACAAGATTGCTAGTTTTTATGATGGTAAATTGAACTATGTCGCTCCGTTGCATGCACCAACAAGAAGAAAGGTGTAATTTAGTATGATAACAAGTATAAAAAATCACTGATTATTATATTTATTAACCTTTACATGTTGTCTTGCATTGCTTTTTTTATGTCATTTAATTTAGACCTATGTCGCTAGCTGGCTATGGTAAACAGAAGATGTTACTACCTGACTGGTATAGGTTCCAACTTCCAATCATGCAAAATTTTGATAATGTCTCTACTCTCTATGGTACTCTTTCAGCATTACTTATTTGTGAGACGGTCGCACAAATAAGTAATGCTGAAAGAGTACCATAGAGACATTATCAAAATTTTTTGCATGATTGGAACCTATCCAGCTAACAATGATGATACACTCATATTCATATAACATGGATGTGGATTGCAATAACACTCGTGCTGATCATCATAACTAAACTTTCCTTTTCTATGTCATTCAAATCAGTTATAACCTGAATAGAAGCTACCTTCTCTTTGTTATTCTGCATTTGTCTACTTCTCCAAGCACTTTCACATATATTATATATATGTGACATCTATAAAAAAAAGTATGGATTATGTTTGTTTTAAAAATATTAGCTATTTACAAATTTATACACTCCATAGTCACTAGTCAGTATAATAGAGATAAACATCATAATACAGATAACTTTGATATGAAATAGATAAAGAATAAGTAAAATAATTTGGCTACAACTGTTAATTTTAAACATGAAATGATGCAAACTGTTAATAGGCCTAATCTGGGTTAACTGTCAGCAGTTACCGTAACTTTCAAAAAGCATATAAGCAGTCCAGAAGTTACTGCCGGACCAGAAGTGACCAAACAAAGGTTGCCAGATTTAATGGTTGCAGCACCTTCAACAAAGTTAAAACAAAACCTTGTGACAAAAATCATTGTTGTGTATAAAAAAATGTTTAACACAAGGCATCACTTAGAATGTTTGAATCATGGCAGTCTTCAATACTGACCTCAATAATAGACAGAGGTGGGCAGTAGCGCGCTATTTTTGTAGCGCCGCTACTTTTTTGGCAAAAGTAGCGGTAGCGGCGCTACTTTTTAGTTGGAGTAGCGGCTGCAGTAGCGGCGCTATTTTTTTTCCAAAGTAGCGGTAGCGGGAGATGCGCTACTTTTTTTCAGTCGCACTCCCGCTACCCGCTACTTTTTAATTTAAAGTGAACAAATATTCGTTTTTTTTGCAACACTGGAGTGGTCAAGCAGCTATATTATATAGCCTACATACTAATCGGTTTGGTTCCAAAGTTTCGGTCTTTTGGAAATCTTGTTTTCTGGTGTGGAGCTGCGATCCTGCGATCAAGGTATGAAATCGATAATGTTCATTTTAATAATAGCCGAAGTAAAGTTGTATATGGTTTATATAGAATATAGACTACATGCAGTGAGCGTGAGTGAGCATTACCTCAATACCTCATCAGTCATCACCTATGCTAAGATGTCCAAAAATAAAGTTTTTTATCGTATTGGTTAAAGTAAAACTGTTGACAAATGGTTAGCTAAGAAATTTGTTGCTGATAAAATTTTCTTACACCATGGTTTTTGTTAAAAGAAATCATTACAGGGCAATTTTGTGTGATTCGTTTTGCTTAGGCTACAACTTAGAAGTTACAACAAAGTTTATCTTATTTCTAAACAGCTCATTTATTTCTAGCTGACGTCAACTTCTTCGGCGAATATCTCCGTGTGATGAAGCCTATCTGCCAGGCTTTAGACATTCTCCAGGGCGAGTCCAAGGCGTATTACGGAGTCTTGCTTCCAACCATTACAATTTGCCCAAAGAAGTTGACCGAGATCAGTGACCTTGTGACCTGTGAGGAGTTGAGAGTAAAAGTACTTGAAGGGATGAAGAAACGATTCAACAAGTGCTTCAACGACATGAAATGCGATATGGCATCATGTCTTCACCCCTCTTTCAAGACGTCGTGGCTACAATTTCTGCACTACGTTTCCATGGAGGATGCTGACGCACTGCGAGAAAAAGTCAAGACAGATGTAATTCGACTGTTACGGGAGTCATCAAGCCAGGTTGATACCGAGAAGAGTGACACCAACACCAGTCACGATTCCGAGGATGAATTTTTTGGTGTGTTGGCTACATCCCGTGAAACGTCGGTGCAGAAGGAAACAGCAATTGTGGACGCCTTTTTTACGGACAGGAGCAAGTCCTTGAGCTTTTCGAATACCGAGTTAAAACATCTGTTCATTAAATACAACACCCCCATTCCTTCCAGTGCTGCGGTGGAGAGATTTTTTTCTGTTAGAAAAGATGTGGTTAAGCCAAAGCAGGCAGGACTAAGTGACTCTCATTTTGAAATGCTCGTGTTTTTGAAAGATGCGTAACAATAAATTCCCTTAGAATGTGTTCTCTATAACGACTTTAAAATAACAGTGTAAACAAATGATAACATTCGTTTTCAAGGTCATTTTTGCGTCACTAGGGACTTGAAGAGCGTTTCCTAGTGTCATTTTAGACAAAAGTAGCGGAAGAAGTAGCGGTAACGTGCTACTTTTGTAAATTGGTAGCGGTAGGGTGCTCTATTTTGGTCCAAGTAGCGGTAGCGGGTAGCGCGCTACTTTAAAAGTAGCGGGTGCCCACCTCTGATAATAGATAAATTTTTAAGAAGTCCTAAATATTTCTGCAAAATTTGAAACTTCTAAATCATGTAGACCAGTGTAATTTTTCAGTTAAAACTAATCAATGCTTAAATTTGTTGCTGACTTTTTGAGGGATTATAAATTTCATTATTTAAAAAAAATAATAATAGTGAAATATTTGTCAACCCTAGTCACTTCTGGACTGCAATAACTTTAGGACCGCTACACTGGATTAGCAGTTGCAACCTTAAATGGTGTTCTTAACTAATTTTAAAATTCTTCATTGCTGATTGTGAACACCATTTAAGGTTGCAACTGCTAATCCAGTGTAGCGGTCCTAAAGTTAATATATTCTATTAATATATTCTTAACTAATTTTAAAATTCTTCATTGCTGATTGTGAATATATTCTTCAGATTTACTTTTGAAGAAATTATTGTGGGCTAGCCTACTGAACTGTATATAATCTGAACTGTTTTATCATTGCCATCCATACCTGAGCAATCTCCATCAGCGCAGTTCATTGTTTCACCAAGCTGTGCATATCCATCTACAAGCTTTACCACTGCCACAATTATACAGAAAGCTGCAACCTTTGACATGGTAAAGCTTGAAACAACTGTCAATCAGTGAAAGTATTCACCCAAACTCATTTCTCTCAGTCCATCTAAAATTATAAAATGCTAAACATTAGCTGTTATGCAAATGCCAGAATTTGATGAATGCAAAATAGCAGTACCCTCCGTTACGGTACCTAAAAAATATCATTTGTAGAAAATGCGTGTAGTTTCAGTCTACACTGATAATAGTGACAAAAGATGAAAACTGTATCAAATTCTAAACTTCAGACAAATCTGATTAATTTCAGCTGGATTGGATAGGCCTAAGCAAACAAGCTTTTTAATCGCTAAAAGATCATTAATTAAAAAATATATATTTTATTGTATCAGTAGCTCAAACACAGGGTATCTTTAGACCCAGGATGATTTTAGGGGGCCATAATTTTTCCAAGGGCCCATGAACTTCAAAAAACAACTAGCCTACCATACATATTCTTTGGTTAGGAGTGTTTTTCTTAGAAGTATCTTGGTTTGGGGGACCTGAGGATCTCATTAGTAGTCTACTAGCCCAGATTATCCTCAGTCTCAATGGTTCTGTGTATGAGTATAATTGTGAAAAATGACAAGTTTTAATTGTGTTTATTTGAAGTTGTTGAATGTTGATAGTGTACATCTGTCGGTCTATAAATTGTTATAGGCTAGTCAATCAGTCATGCTATAAAACAAAAAGTACCATATTCTGTTATAGTGGCTAATGGCAGTATTAGCTCCATTGACAAACTTTAACTGAACATAAGTAGCCGCTCCATTGGCTCAGTGGTTATATGCCTAACTCAAGATCAAGCGGCCCTAGTTGCATTTCAGGACTGCTCTCTATTCAGTGGCATCAAATGGATGGAATATTACCCTGGAAACAACAACAAGCAACAATCGAAAAACTTCACTCGGTCAATCTCGGTGACCGGGCATAAAGAAGATTTCCCAAACCGAGAATAAAAATCAAATTAATCAAAACAGGTTTCAAACAAAGAACCACGTATAAACAGTCTAGTCTAGATTCGAAATTACATTGAAGACAAGTATTGCTAGTTACAACCTTCATGAATTTTGTTGTACAAAAAAAAGAAAACAAATTGATTCAACAGAGCAGCTCCAAACCTTCTCTGTGTTCATTCATTTAGAATTTTGATTCCGCTGTCGTAAGCACTCGTTACGCATGAGCGACTTCTTGTGAAACCTACCAAACGCAAATTTGAATCTTTATCCTCGGACTGGGAAAGCTTCTTGCAGAGCTTAATCCTGGCAGTTTCGCATACTTGTAGAGGCTTTGAACCACTGACGCAGGCCCGGTCACCGAGATTGACAGAGTCAAGTTTCCAATTGTTGAAGTCTTGTTGCCGGGGAATTATTCCATCCATTAGATGCCGCTGAATGGAGAGCAGTCCTTAACGTGCGTTGCTCAAGCGCACACCCCGAGAGTCGAACCAGCGCCGCTATTGATCTTGAAGTTTCTTCGTTCCAGAAGTGACGCGCTAACCAATTGAGCTATCGGGGCAAAACTTCGTTCCTAAACTTTTTATCAAATTTTCCTATAATTCAACTGATGATCCAATGGGATGCACGGTGTGACAAAACATTTTAAATAAAGTAAACAATATCACTTCAAATCAGAAGAACCGGTTTATTTAAATACATGTTATTAACATAACATGTTACATGTATTTAAAATTTTAAATAAACCGATTCTTCTGATTTGGTGTGATATTGTTTAATTTATTTTGTGATAAAAAGTGGTCATTTCAAAATTAGGCTACCAAGATAAAAAATCAAGTAATGAAGAAGACACTATTGTCTTTCAATTTCTGTTCTGGTTTTTCGGAGTTGATGAAAAGTTATAGGCTACAAGAATATACCAGTTTGTTAGCAATTGGCTTCTGGAACAAAGAAGCTTCAAACCTCTATAAGAATAACCACTTGACGTAGTCCGCCCCCATAGCTCAGTTGGTTAGCGAGTGGTTTGGTTGGTTTGGTTTTGAATCTTTATCCTCTGGCTGACAAAGCATTGATAGGTTATTCCAGGTAGTTTCGCATACAGCATGATTCTCAACCTTTTTGTTTCGGTGGATCCCTTTTGTACTTTCGAAGTGGTCGCGGACCCTTAAAATTTTATTATTTGAAATATTGATATATTGCTTCTCCAATAATGGAATAAATTGTTTCATAAGTTTCGAAACGACGCACTTAGAAAATTTGCTGAACTCGCGAGGCACTTATGACGATTGTTGATATCGACGAAATCATATTATGAGCTTATATGCAAGGCCGGATAAAGGGTAGCCTACTGTAGGCCTAAGGCTGTCTACTAGAGAAGGGCCTAATTTTGCAAACCAAGCTACAAACAGTAATAAGAATACATTCAATCAATCATCAGTTTATTTTTCGTCATTAATACATGAAAAATTCAAATTATTTACTGCAAAATAACATAAACATAACAGAAAAATGGTTAGTGATGGCGCGTAATTGGTTTTAGAAACAAACGCAATTTTTGTGTTAAATTTGAAGCAGATGGAAAATATTTTGGAAAGAAAGAAGTGGATAGTAGGTAATCTACCTATGGTAATGCTCTACCTAATGCCACTTTAAATCAGGGGTTTTCAACCTTTTTCTCACCGCGACCTCCTCAGAGCAATCAATGCTAGTCTCGCGACCGTCGCGACCCCCTTTAAAAGTATTCAACAAAAGCATATTTAATGCAAAATTTAACCAAGTTTGATTCATGCCGAGTGCCGACATCTAGTTATGTTTAGTTTTGCTGTTCCAACGTAAACTTCGGAAACGAAAAACGATTTTTGCGATGTTATTATGCTTTTTATTACATTTCCTCCGATTGTTATTTCCATTTTCTATCAACCTTAGCTAGACAATACCGTAGGAGAAAAAATAATGAGAATAATCTACGTTTTCGCACTTTCACCGGTTGAATTTATTGCAATATTTTATGGACTTGTTTTGTTTTCTTATCTTTATCCTGCATTGCGGGAAAGCGGACTTGAGCGCTATGCATCGGTGTACGCCTTCCGACATACACCTGACCCACGCTGCAGCCGACTGCAATGTCTGTTTCCGGTTGTCTACTTTACTTATGACTTAAACTTGGTACTAATACTCGAAATCGATCACTGGATAGAGGCAATTATCGTAAAGTTTCTTGCCCAGAGAAACAACAGCAAGTGCGGGTGGCTGGAGTCGAACATGCAGGCTCTCGACTGCGAGCTCAACGCGCTAACCACTCGCCACTGCTTCCGACCTCGGCCACTGCTGCCGACTTATTTAAGTCTACTCAAGTCTCTACGAGTCTGTAAACGAGAAACCCTTGCGACTGAAATCGAGACACCCATTTGTACGTGCCGCACAACTCCTGATGAAAAGTGCTGAAGACCAATCCATCAGTGCGGCTACGTGGGCGGATCACCAATGGAGCTCGGAGTGGAAGAAGAACTCCTCAAGACTCCAAAGTTTCATCTCCGATACCAGCCACCATCCAACCGGAATGCATTTGCCAAGGAAGGCCTGGGTGCGGCTCAACCGCCTGCGTACTGGCGTCGGACTATTTCGCTTCAACATGCACAAATGGGGGATGGCTCCATCCGCGATCTGTGAGTGTGGCATGGAGGAACAAACCGTAGACCACACCATCTGTAACTGCGCCATCTACCATGCGCCAAATGGTGTGCGTGGTCTGCGTGAATTGGATGACGAATCAATTCAATGGCTGCTCGACACCTGCCCAAACATCTAGACCGCGTCGCCGCCACTGCCCAAGGGTGGTAAAAGGCAGAGCCCCTCGACCCTTGAAGTGGCGAAGAACAAGGTTCAAACGAAGAAGATTTAAGTCAATTTCAGTGAGATGGTTGGTGCTGCATATTTTTTACAATTAAGTTTGTCAATGCGTGCACCTGTTGCTGGAAAGACTTTCAAACAAAATAGCCGACACTAATTTTTTTCAATGCCATTTAAAACGATACTGATAAATCTATATTTTGCATAGGATTCTACATAATTTTGCGTTTGTACCATAGTGTGGTTAGGTTACTAGGTAACTTTAGTCTGCACAAAGCAACGTACAAGAACTTGTTGAAAAATATCGAATGCTTTCCTATAGTTAAAGCCTTTTGCAACGTCTGAAAGCTTAAACGATATAGCCTAATAACCTCAAGTAGAGCAATGGTCGATTGCGAAAAAAACACAGTTTTTAATCTTTTCTGGCACAAAAGAATTAAAAAAAATACACTGGAATTTCAAGCGCCTCGCAACTTTCCGAAAAAAAAACTTTTGCTCTGAACTCAATTTCGGTAAAAGTGGCGCCTACGTGGTTTTGGAAATGGGCTCTTCATATGTATTGACTCAATTCGGTCATTCGTTTTTAAGCAAAAACTGTAGCTACTGGTGCTGGATCTGTATCACTATCAGTCTTACAAAAATTTAACCTTAGAAGAAATTGAGGGCCGAGTTTTTCCAGAGCCTAAGGCTATAGCCTTATTAGCCTAATGGCAGGGTTGGAAGTAACGACTAGTTGTCACTATTCGATAGCGTTGTTCGTTGCTTTCTGAATATCGAATGCTTATACCCATTCCTTTTAAAAATAAATATCGAATGCGCGTTATTCACTGCTTTTTTATGCAAGCAACGAAATCATTATTCGCTTTTCACTAATCGATATTTAGGAGAACTGCTGAATCATTTTTTGTTGTTCACTTACTTTGTCGTCAAAACGAATTTACGAGATTTGATTTTCGGATTACTATCCGACCTAGTCCCCTTCCGGTTTTCAAACCTTAAAGAATTAAGGAAAATTTTTCGGCAACGCGGTTCAGAAAAACCATGCCAGTGAGAGCCGTTAACAGTGTTGCAAACCTTGCGGTTTTCCCACAAGTTTGGGAATGTTTTTTTTCGAGTTTTGGTACCTTTTTTTGAGTTTGCAGGTTTCTTGTTTTTGGGCTTTTTTTGACCAGTCAATTTTTAGTAATTGCTATTCATTGCGCTTTTTTTAAGTATCGATAGCGGAAAGTCATTGCTTTTTTGGGCACTATCAAATAGTGAAATAGTCATTGCTTTTTGACTAACGACTACCAACCCTGCCTAATGGTTAATCCGGCCCTGCTTATATGTTGACACACAGCATCAAAAATTAGTACGGTAATCTAGCCTATAGGCTATGTTGATTTGATGTTTTTCTATGAATTTTATCAAAAATCAATAGAATTTTGCGACCGCTACAAAAAATTTTACTCTTTTTTCTTTTCTAATCAATATTAATTTGTTATAATCTTTGTCATAGCAAAAGTGTGAGTGGTGATAGATAGACTGCTGATCAGTGTGGAGGTGACGAGTTTAGCTGACTGGGGTCTAAAATTATCGCTTTATCGACGCAACTTTATATCAAAGCACGTTTGATATCTTCAAGCATACGTGTCTTCAAGACATAACTTCCCTGGGTATAATTGAATTTCCGGAAGATGATGACGTTGTTTTTGCTAGTTTGTTTTATTTGTTATTGTCATTGTTTTCGTGTAGTCAAGTTATAGCCTACCGTATCTATTTTGTGAGTCGTGCAAGACCTGGTGCGTTGCGCTTGAAATGGCGTTGGCCGTGGTAAGATTTCTTTGTGGGGTTTTCTTTGCCTGCGTTGCTCTTCTTTGCTATGAGCTAAACGCATCAAGACGTATTCGCCTCACGACCATCAGCACTCTTGATAACGCACCATGGCCGATCTTCATAGCAACTGTAGGCTACATAGGCCTACAAATCTTAAAAATATCAGCTAAAACTATGTGGGCTAATATAAAGCTGCAACCTAAATATACGTTGTTTATTTGTTTTTGTTTGTAGCATTTTCTTTTTTTTATTTTCCCTTTATCAATCAATCAATCAATTTCAATCAATTTTATTTTTCTTTGTCAGAATGCAAAATAAATGATATTGTGAAAAAGAAATACAGTAACAAAACCAACAAAAGGAAAAGGTGGCAAAACCATAATGGTCTAAGACGTGCATAAAAGAATCTAATATTGCGGTATATGCATTGATAAATATAGTTAAGCACGGCCACCAAACCTGATACATTAAAACAAGTAGATGAATTAGTTAAGAATCAGTCGCCTCCTCGTTCCTGAAACAACTGGAGCGCCAATTCTTAAAGCAATGAGAACACGACTGAACCCAACAACATCACAAAAACAAACTAATACACACACACATATTGTAATTACGTAAGGGACTATCATAACAAGGACTATTTACAGGTTTTATACAAAAATAAAGTGTTCGCAGCAACAATGTTAAGTAGCCTATAAATTTACAAGGTGGTCCACAAAAATGTGACACATTTCGTTTGTTCGTAATTTCTACAAATCTGAAGATTTTTCAAAATCCTTTCAGCCGGAGATGGGTCATAGCTATAAGTTTTTGCCCTCAAAAGCACTTTTGAAAAAACGAACAGGTTTCTGAGTTATTTCAATATTTGATAATATGTTCGATCCATGCTCTTCGCTGCTGAATCATCGCTGCCACTCTCACATTGAAATTGTCCATTAGGCCTACTCTCCCTAACACGTCCCTTGGAATTCTTCTAATTTCTCTTCTAATGTTTTCCTTCAGTCTGTCAATGGTATCAGGATTGTCCTGATAGACTCTATCCTTCAGATATCCCCAGAGGAAGTAGTCAGAAGGGTTAAGATCAGGCGAATATGGCGGCTAGGGGTTGTTGGTTCTCCTTGAAATCAATCGATCCCCAGGAAAGTACTGATGCAGATACTCAAGGGTACGATTGGAACAATGCGGTGGGGCACCGTCTTGCTGGAATACAGCTGTATTCAAGTCGGTCCCCCTTCTCCTCCTTACTGTTGAAATGAATTGTCGTCTGAGCAATTTGATGTAACGTTCAGTGTTAACAGTCACCTGGCATCCCTCGTCGTCCTCAAAAAAGTAGGGACCAAAAATACCATTACGTCCTATTGCACACCAAACTGTGACTTTTGTTACACTCAAGGGTGCTTGCACATGCGCATGAGGCTGTGCTTCTGCCCAAAATCTCATATTTTGTTTGTTCACATGGCCACTCAAATGGAAGTGGGCCTCGTCGCTAAAGAGAAGCACATCCAAAAGACCGGGATTGTTCTCAATCCGTTCACTGATTTTCTGACCAAATTCAAATCGTTCATCCTTGTTGGCTTGACTTTGAGTCTGAAGAAGCTGAATTTTGTATGGGAAAAGTTGCAAGTCAGCATGAATAATTCTATTGACAGAAGATCTTGAAATCCCCACTGCCTGAGAAAGTCTTCTGGTGAATTTCCGTGGAGACTTCTCCACACGAGTTCGAACACCGTGAACTTTTTCGGGGGTTCTTGCGGTGGAAGGTGGACCACTATGGTTCTTATTGTTGTTAGTCACACTGCCAGTGTCTCTGAACTTCTCCAACAAGCGTTTGATAGTATTCCGAGACGGTGTTTTCCTTCCAGGAAAGTCATGACGAAAATGTTTCTGGGTCAAGATTACAGATATTGTCGAAAAGTAATGTTCAATGATTTTTGTCCGCTCAGCCACTGAAAATTGATATCCCGGTTCCATACTGCTACACATAAAGCTTATAGCTGTAGGGGAGGATGAGGTAAGTTGAGCCACTTTTTACTTAAACGCTTCTACTAAGAAAACCGCGTGGTTTACAATAAACGTGAAAGTGGCAGCATAATGGTTGATGCTTTGGCCTTAATTTAACAAAAAATTTTTTTTCAAAACTCATAAGAATATTGAAAAAAAGCATGTTTTAAATATTACGTCATTTTGGTTCAACTTACCTACCCCACGTGGTAAGTTGAGCCGGGGTGTGAGGTAAGTTGAGCCACTCGTTTAAGTTCAATAACAAAAGCTGTAGCGATGGTAGCCTACATATAAAATGTTATGTAATACATGTGTTCACGAAATTATTGCCCAGCTATTTGTCCCGAATTGTAACATGGACTGTGACACAATGGTGACGTCATCATTGCGATGCACTGTCATGCTTGAGCGACAATCTCATTATTGTTTCTCCATTCACTAACTCGTATTTTCGCTGCTTGGCAAAAACGTGGTTCGGCCGTTTACGATGTGATAAATCTATCGGACGGACGTATTAGAGTGTGCAGTGACTATTCCACTTCACAATTGATCCAGTCTCTTGTTGGCAATATGTAATCTTCACTCAACGCGTGTGGAACTTGAGTCGAAAATTAGAAAGAAGACAGGTTGGGTAGCAGTTTATACATAGCTGCTACCAGGAAGAAAGAACAACATGTGAAAGGATAAATTTATTTTGTTGTGACTGTTCGACTGTGAAATTGCCCACTTTCCAGCCGACAAATCTGCCACTTTTTCGTTGATTAAATGTCAACAGACGTTGAATCAATGTAGTACTAGCAGATCGTGTTAATTGAGCTGCAGAACAGAAAATAAAACGATGAATTAATACACAACCCTGATTAAATAAACCTCCAAATGTGAATTCTATTAATCAATTTCCGTTGTCTGTCAGATCTAAACTTATTCCATATGCCACTGATCAAGAGAGCATGGAAACCGGAATTTCTGCTGACGGCAGAAAGTTTCTCCAAGTGGTCGTGTGAGGAAGCTTTAACGACATCCTCTTTAAGAAAAGCACACTCATCGTCTGCTTTAAGGACAAAAAACAACTTTTCCTCGGACTTTCCAGGCACTTTTCTTACAAAGTTGGCCTCAATTTTTCCATCTTCACTGCAGCATTTGATTTTACCAATGTAATGCACAGGTCGGGTTTTCCCTTGCATGTTGCTAGTAGGCTGCAGGTTAGCCTACACTACAAATAAACTTAAATTTCAATAGACCAATGGACAAATTATTTTTCCAAAGATTTAGACCAGTGGTTCTCAACGGGGGCGGTACCGCCCCCGAGAGGCGTTTTGATTTTACAGGGGAGGCGGTATGATTATCTCGGCTTAAGGGGGGGCGTTTTGATTATTAGGGGCATGGCTGCCTAAAGATACGGCCAGATTTGTCACATTTTGAAGAAATTTCCAGATTTTGCCAACTTTGGACGACTGCTTTAAAATGAAGTTTTTTTTTTAATTAACTTATATTTTTTCTCCTTCTTTACTGTTTTCCCCGAATGACACAATAAGTTTTAACATCATCACATGAAAAACAGAGACAATTTGATTTCGAAGATTTTAGTCAGACTGTTAATGTTTCAATAACAGTCTGATTGCGCGTTTTTCAACTTATTTTTGCTCATTTGCTTCTGCTTCCCTAAGGCAACAAAGAGCTTTTATATCATTAAGAGACAGCAAAAAGTAAAAACAATTTAACAAATGTCTGTCAAACACTAGCATTAGCGGTAATCAAAATCTGCAAAATGTAATAAATCAGGCCGCATTTCCAGGTGGCCATGTTAAGGGGCATTCTGGTTTAAGCCATCTACCGACCAGCGTAACGATTTCGTCGCATCATTGTCTGGATAATCTACTCTACATGCTCGCACGATAGCCAACAATTTCTCTTACACCATCGTCGTATTTGATTGACCAACCGTTTTGTTTACAAACGCTATCTATTTAAAATTTAAATTCAGTAATTTTTCAGTATATCACAAAATCTGGTGAGTTCCATTCCATTATGACGTAACCACTACTACAAGCATACTGTTTTCATGCTCGCAAATATATATTAGCTTTTCGAAATTAATCGTTTTGTTGGGAGGCGGTAAAACTTCGCCAGTTTGTAAAGGGGGCGTTGGGCCAAAATAGTTTGAGAAACACTGATTTAGACCATTAAAGATTAAAATACACTTTGTTATCTATTTAATGACTACATATATCATCACTTAACACTGGAAGCTGAAGTGAGGTAAGTTGAGCTTCTGGAACGAAGAAACATTAAGATCAAGCGGCGAATACGATATAACAATTTCACCTATTCGCTTTTAGCCTAATTATAATCTTTTATTTCAGGCTCAAAATAATATTCACGACACAAAATTCTGTAAGCTATCACAATAGGTTAGCCTACATCATTATCACATAGCATGACGCCCTTCCGTGCCATTGTTTTTTGTATACCGGACACTTGTAGCCTATCATTACTCGATGATGAGCTGATGAATAAGCAATAGGTCTATCGCTATAGGCTATCTAATGTTAAAACTTAAAAAAATTGGTCTTTCAGCAAAAAAAGTGCCCTTTTTCATAATCCTGTTCATCCAGTCAAAAACCGTTCCGAGGCCTTCTGTCTGTCGGCAGCCGTGGCCGAGTGGTTAGCGCGTTGGGCTCGCAGTCGAGAGCCTGCATGTTCGACTCCAGCCACCCGCACTTGCTGTTGTTTCTCTGGGCAAGAAACTTTACGATAATTGCCTCTACCTAGTGATCGATTTCGAGTAATGGGTAGTACCAAATTTAAGTCATAAGTAGAGTAGACAACCGGAAACAGACGTTGCCGTCGGCTGCAGCGTGGGTCAGGTGTATGTCGGAAGGCGTACACCGATGCATAGCGCTCAAGTCCGCTTTCCCGCAATGCAGGATAAAGATAAACAAACAAACAAAAAAAAAAGAGTGCGAAATTGCTAGGATTAAGATCTGCAAGAAGCTTTAATTCCCAGTCCGAGGATAAAGATTAAATAAATCAATCAACCAAATGATGTTTTAACCGCATAAGCTTACCAAAATCCTTGTGTTTAGCAAATCATTTCTCTCGTGCACGCTTTTATGTTTGCGTTTTGTGGCCTTTACATTTTTCCAGACTCCAGCTATGTTATGCCTTATGGCAAAGTAGCCTATATTGTTTTTTGAATTGGTTGTCCGAGACTGAGACTTTTGGAAACTTTTCAAACAAGGCAGTTGCTAGGAATCAAGTCCTCTTTGACCACCCGTTAGCTCAGAAACGCCCGACTCATGGTCAAGCTGCCCTGGTTCGGCTCTCGGGACGTGCGCTGGAGTAGGCTAATGCATTTCAGAACTGCTCTCCATTCAGCGGCACCTGGTGGATATATAATTTCCCGGCAACAACACTTCAACAATCGAGAAGTTCACTCTTTCAGTCTCTGTAATCGGCCCTGCTTCAGGTTCTTTAACGCCTCTACAAATACGGGAACTCCCATGAAGATGCCTTGTCAGAACGAAGAGTCAAATATCAAAACTAACCAAACCATGGTCGGAAATAAAACAAAACATAATGTTGATGATGATGATTAAAATATAATAAGTAAACAAAATCAGCCATGTTTGAAAACTTGCATAATTTATTGATGGCTTTCGCCGCGGTGAAGGCGGCTTTTTCAACCACTCAATGGACCTTTTGCACATTCAAAATCACCAGAGCGTGACGTTTGAGTTACGCGGAGTCTGAGGGTTAAGAATCGCTTGTTTTCTACGGTTTATGAAGGCGTTTTTTGTTTTTGCAAGCAAGCGTGAGGTCGCTGGCAGGTGAAAGTAAATTTTTTGTGTTTATGAATTGTTGTAGGTTATCGGTACACTTCAGTTCTTGTTCGTTTTAATCATAATGTTGGCTAACAGAGTAGGAAAGGCAATTTAGGACGGCCATTGTGGAGCGTGTGCATTTTGACCGGGAATTATGGATCACGTTAGTGGTAGCCTACTTTGTCTTGCAACATTTTCTTTTCATTCTGCATAACATATGCAACAAACCAACCACACTTCATTGGTGATGCCAAGCATAGTCACTGGTATTTTCCTGTCGAAGATGTAAAATTGACGAATTTTTTTTATGGCCCACTCTCTACATAAATGCGATGGCGTGCAATACTTTCGTGTATTCAACACATCGTCTTCACTCATTTGAGGCCTACCTAGGAAAGGAGAGATATTCAAATGTAGACCAATACCATGTAGGCTAAATCTTTTTCTATAAGAAACCCTTTTTCGGCCATAACAGCATCATTGAAGTGCAGTGCATTAGCAGCTATTTTCTGCTTCAAAAGGTGAAACATCCACTCCTCTGACATATTTCTTTGTCACTCACATTACCAGTGTAGCCTACAACTGAGGTACAAACATAATAGCCCCATTTCTTAGATCAACTCCCACTAATCTAATGCCTTTGCAGTGTTCGTACTTTTATAGTTCGAGTACGTTTGCGACTGACGGTGAAGTGAGGATGGTGTTTCGAGACGTACTTCAGTGCAGTCGATGGTGATCATGGTGCTTGTGTAGGCTAGACCTTTTTGAAGTCTAGCTGCATGGCTGCTATGATAACATCACGATGACGGAATATGTTCAAACTAATCAACCTTGAATACATGAGATGAGATGCATTCATGAATAAAAGATACGGTGTAGGCTACAGTACGAATGCAGAAGTAATACCAAACCTTGTGCCTAAGTCTGTATAAAACAAACCCAGGCGAAGCTTCATCAACACCAAGAAAAATTCATCTTCCACCGCTAGTCTATGTAGCCTAGATGCAGTGCTCCTGTATCATTTTGAGGTATTTCGAAAGTAGCATCGTCATCAAGTTCTGCATCAACATTTTGATTTGCATGCTTAGCTTTTGAAGCTGTGTAATACAGGAAATTCTTCTTATTTTTGGCGGGCAAGATCGCTTTCAATACAGCAAAGAACTGGTCGAAGGTTTACACTTCTGTAGCCTAAGTTTACAACTTAAAAGAGTTTTATTTTCTGGAAAATTATACTGAAACACTGATACACGCCTGTAAAGACCACAAAACAACAGCTTAAGCAAACGTTAAACAATTTATTCGCCTGCAAACTACGCCACTAACTCTACTGCACAGCATTGCAAACAGCGGCTAGTCGTTCACGACTCCAACGTCACGCTCTGTTGGTTTGTTATGCAAAAGGTCTATTAAATACAGTATAATATAAACCAGGGGTGGGGAACCTTTTTAGTATTGCGGGCCACATAAAATGAGAAATAACACAGGCGGGCCACTAAAAATTTCGAAATGTTATTTACAGATAAAAAATGTAGCGAAGAAGACAATGATTTATTTCACTTTCACAGTTAGTAGGATGGCTGAAAGTTTTTTTTTTTTTGGTGAGTCGTGTGATGTCTGCTGACACAGAAGATGTTGCAACTCTTAACTGCATCTCCACGTTTTTATCAGTCAGTCTGGAGCG
The DNA here is from genome assembly GCF_918807975.1 of Aplidium turbinatum. Taxonomy (NCBI): domain Eukaryota; kingdom Metazoa; phylum Chordata; class Ascidiacea; order Aplousobranchia; family Polyclinidae; genus Aplidium; species Aplidium turbinatum. The sequence goes on from NC_137472.1 coordinate 57,773,874, forward strand.
AAGACGACTTTTTGTTAGATTCAATTTGGAAAAAAAACTGCTCGCAACGGTAGGTGCTTCCAATCCAAACAGACACATATTTCAAAGCATGTTTCCGCATGACTGGAAAATCATCAGCATTTATGTAGCGTTGATAAAAGTTTAGCAGTGGAATGTTTTGGTACATCGCTTTCAACGTACCGTCACTCTGGATCTCTATACTATTTCATGTTGGAAGTTACTAGAAACATTAGTTGCAACCACATTGAAAGGAGAGACAAAAATATCAAACTCCATTTCTTTACTCTTTATGTCCAAAAATCTTGCATTAAATGTCTCCATAAGATTGACACATTCATGGGCATATTTGGCTGTAGAAGGCTTTTGCTCTTGCAAGGTAGGGAAATGTGCGGTGTCATTGTTTTCAAGTTGTACTTTCCACAGACGTAGTTTAGCTTCAAATGATTTCGCTTTTGCAAACAAGAAGTTCAAAAGCTGACTCGGTCCCCGCAACTTGAAGAAATTTTGACATTAACAACAGTAAAAAAATTTTGACGCGGGCCACATGGAACAGTCACGCGGGCCGCATTCGGCCCGCGGGCCGCAGGTTCCCCACCCCTGATATAAACAATAAAAGGGTGCAATTTTTGTGTGAGTAGCCTAGTTTTTGTGTATATCTCACACAATTGTTAATAATAAAATACTTTTGCAAAAAATATAATTTGTATGAACATCCATTTTTTAAAGGTTGCCCAGATAGTTTTGTTCCAAACTGGATTAATCACGAGAATAAATCTGTTCATATAGAAATTGTTGTTTCTGACACTTAGCTTAGTCATTTTACATACATGTCACACTGTCACAGCTTTCTATCACCGAAGCAAACTTGCTCACCAAAATTGACACTAAAGTTCTAGTTTGTTGTGGAACTGCTGTCCTGATTGGTTGGTTGCTTTAAGTTTTATCCTCTGACTGAGCAAACCTTTGGTAGGCCTAGGTGAAAAGTGAGATAACCCCTGAAAGGTGATTCTGGCAAACTGTATATTGGTAAATAAAAAGCGCAACAATTTATGTATGAACAACATTGGAGCACCAAACCCTGAAACCACTTATCAGAAGGTTTGATTATTTCTCAAATTTTAATGTGGCAACTTCTCCTTGTGCTCAGAATGTTTGCAAGTGTGAAGGCATGACCATGAACTGAAGATGAATTGTAAACTGCAATGATGTGGAAATATGGGGGCTAGCTGATCATGATGAAGTTGAGTGGTTGTGCTGCAAGAGTGCAAAATAAATTGAAGGAGGGAAAAGTTAAAACTACATCATCCTATCTTCTGGATAGAAAGGCTAAGAGAACTTTATTTTCTTAAGTCAGTCAGTCAGTTTATTTATTTGTCACAAACATGAAAAGAATACAAAATATGCAATAATCTGCTATGTGTCATATGACGAGGAGACTGCGAAAAGACCAAGCAGTCATCTAGTCAGCAGCCACCTCAAGCTAGGTGATGTAGGTCTAAATAACATGATACACAATAAATACACAAACAATCATACAAAAAATCAAGCATTTGCTGATATAGATACACATGTTTTTATTAGGCAAAAAAAAAGAAAACTAAAAACCTAAGCAGGTTTACTACCGTGCTAGGCTACTGCATGAATCAATTGTGGAGTTTAAGAGATATCAATTGACAATTTTAATCAGTAAAAAATCAAAAGTAACTTATACCAAAGAGGTGAGCATTGAGCAAATAGAATAATGTAATTATATATAGACAAAACAGTTATTATTTATACAGTGTCGTTTAAATCAAGAAGGTAGCATTTAAATTTTCTTTTGAAAGAAGTTGGAGAAAGACCTTTGAGATCACCTGGAACCTCATGCCATATTTTAGGACCCCTGATTAACTGCTTGTCGGTATGCAACGATTTGAACAGGGATGTCTAAAGAAGGCTTTTGTTACATCTGACAATAGAAGGACTTATACAGTATTTATCGTAAACAATTTTTGTTTATCATAGAATGACAATTGGCACCGATAGTGGTTTAATTAATCTTGTTATGATACTGATAGTAACCTGCAAGCCTTAAAGCAGCCGGCGGCCATGGCTGCTAAGTAGAGCTTGAATGACCGCCGGTGCTACCTCCTCAGTCGGCCTCAGTTTGGCCGCCGGATTCTTCTAGCTAATTATTTAATTTCACAATAAAATGATCTTATATTAACTGTCGAAAATGTCTAGTATCAAAGAGTGATGCAGAATTAGGTCAGTGTGTCATAATCACCACTGTTGTATTGCGCAGAAACATTTGCTATTGTATGGAAAATATTCAGCTGCGATCACCAGCTATAAGTCTTGTTTGTTAAAATAAACTTCGGGAGTTACAAAGTGTTAATCCAAAGTGCTAATTTACATCGGCTGGCAATATTGTCATTTTTATGTCGATTCAATGTTGTCGGACATTGAATAGTTGTTAAAAAGAAGAACTACCCAGACAACAAAATTCGTCATTTTTACTCTTTTAACGACTGCAAGCGTAGAATCGATGTAAAAATGACGGATTTTGTTGTCTGGGTAGGTTAGTTGACATCCGAAGGGAAAACATGCATATTCATAGTTGAGAAATGTTCCCACTGTGGGACGTGGGTTAGTGACTTCACACCCTCAATGGTGACATCATAATGGTATCTATACATGGTCAGGTTTTATGAAAGGCGGTATGCAGTTGAAACAATATAGTGTTGTTAGATGGTCCCGAAATACCGGATTGCAATCTCGATAAAGCAGTTATATATTGCCGTTGCGTGGTACAACGATTCAATAGCAGGACGTCGCCCAGACTTCAACAACACTAAGTGATCATTTTAGCATTGTTGCAAGTTTAATTCTGTTTACTTGTGCTATCGTTATTTGTAATTTGGCCTCCAAGCACGCAGATTTGGCCGCCGAGAAGGAGCTCTTGGTAGGCCACAATGGCTGCCGGAAAAAACACGAGTTTTAAGGCCTGAACCTGTATTGCGCCATTAGCATCATGCCTGAATAATGGATATTCATTGCATGCTCAATGCTCATTGTTACTTGTAAATTCAACTACCCGTATACTTGTTTGCATTTAGCATACTGCAAAGGCTTTGTTAAAAAACAGCTTACTGGTAACTTTTCATCTATCTTTCCAAACAAGTGTTCTTTTGTTATTGCTCTAAGTAGCATTTACTAACTGTCTTCTGTAGCTGACTGAACCGGCTGCACTACAAAACTTTCTTTAATTTAAAAAAGAATCGTATGTAATAAGCGTTACAAAATACCGCCCTGGTAGTGTTGTGAGAATAGAGCAATCGTGACGCTGAGAGCCTTCTTATCCCCTTCTTTAAATATCCATGTTGCAGAGCCCACAGACATTGTTGGTAAGCTTGGATTTACGACAATCGGTTACATTGAGAATGAAAAAAAAAAAAACTAATACTCATGCAATTTTTGTTGTTAGATAGATCCGGTAAATAGCACATCATAATGTTTATGAAAAAGCTATCGTAACACTCAGTTAACCATAATTTTGCTGTTATTTCTTTATTCTGGACATTACTTAATAAAATATAAACACAACTGCAGCTCAAAATTATTGAGTGCGAAACTTCATTGAAGAATATGGATAGTGAAGAAAATCTTCCTGTTCAAGCCACCATTGCTCCTGGTCAAGCGTCTCTTGAACAAGAGGCAAATCTTCAATTATCATCCAATTCAGGAGGTAGCATTTCCTTACTATTATTGTGAGAGCTGGTATACAAATCTCTGTCTTAGTTATAAATGTTATTATTAAGCAGTGGCTATTTGACCGGCTCCGGTCTTTTAATCTGAAACACTATTTGACCGGTCATGACGTCACTATACAGGCACTTTTTTCTTTTTCTCTTTCAAAGCAAAAGACGAGAAGAGAAGAAAAAAGTGCATATATAAGTTCTAAAGTTGACAATTATATTCAAGCAGGTCAGTGGTGCGTACAATAATTCTCGGCTGGTGTTCCAGAGGGAATGAGTTCGATACTACTCGGAAGTATTCTTTTTTTTTTTAAACTAAATTTTGATCCGAAGTGAATCGTTAGACTGCTGCATTTTTGTGGTCAATTTTTAATTTGAGTAGCCTACCCTACAGCCCAATTTTTTATGTCTTTTCAAATATGAGCAATAAAGTTGGAGTTTTTTTAGTTTGCTGGAGTTTGAGAATTTCTCCGGGTAATTTTTTGTTTGTCATAAGAGGATGTGACCGTGTTTGCTGAACGGCACATTACATTTTTGCTCTCAACAAGTTAGTTTGGTGGCTGTAAAAAGTTATATACGGTACTTCTTTAAAAAAAATGGTTTCATCAATATCAAGTTTACTTTTAGGCAGTGTTTGTTATCAGGCAATTTAGTTTGAAGTAAAATGCTTCTGGGTAGTATCTAACTCATACCATTGGGAATACCAGCCCGAGAAACATCGTACGCACCGCTGATTCAGTTGAATAAAACTATTGAATTTCTAACTTGTTGAGAGCAAAAATACAATGCGTTGTTCAGCAAACACGGTCACATCCTCTTATGACAAACAGAAAATTACCCAGAGAAATTCTCAAATTCCAGCAAATTAAAAAAACTCTAACTTTAGTACTCATACCGGTATTTGAAAAGACATAAAAAATTGGGCTGTAGGAGTGTAGGTCGTAACTGAAATTAAAAATTGACCACAAAAATGCAGCAGCCTAACGATTAAGTCACTTCTCTGGTCAAATTTAGTTTGAAAAAAAAGAACGCTTCTGGGTAGTATCGAGCTCATTTCTCTAGGATACCAGCCCGAGAACTATCGTACGCATAGGCGCCGACTCCAGGGGGTGGAGGGGCGGTGCCCCCCTGTGAATTTAGCTTGGGGTGGCTGCCCCCCCGCAAATTATTTAAAAAAAAAATCCTAAAACAAATGTTTTTAAGTTCAAATTTGCGTTAGTTTACCTTCATTGCGGATCGATCTCAATTAAAAGATCTACTTGTTGCAACCAGAGCGCTGCTCCTAAGATAACAAAAGAAACAGTAAGTACGGTAGCTGATAACCGCCAGCATGGTGCCGTTGAAGCATTGTAACAATGATTGAAAAACGTTTTTCTTAATTTCTTCCGCTTTGTTTTTTCTTGGGAGTGTCAATAACGAGGTGCAGTTTGCTCAGTTTAGTATCTTCGCGTATTAAGAGCTAAAGTTCAAAGTGACCAGCATATAATTCGAAGTAGCCTACAGGCCTCGAAATTCATTTTGTTGACGGCGGACAAATCAAGTCTCACGGCGGACACACCAGTTTTAGCCGTCGATCGTCATGCTTAATCACTTTATCTTGATAAAAGTTCTTCGCTATTTCAGAACAATAACTACGGTTTTAAAAGGCTTTTTAAAAAATCAGTGAAGTCACTCTGAAAGGCTTTCATCAGACCAACGACTTGCGCTTGAAGAGTCAATGCGCCATGTAGCTGGTCAATACGTCACATAACTGATTAACTTACCCCGAACGAGGTCGTGTGGCTTATTGCGTCACAATACTGTGGACAGGAGTCGGAAAATTTCTACAATGACGCTACTATTTTCTGCTGTGCAAAGTTTCACAGGCTTTTTTCTTTAAGTTTATTTTTGCGTGTCATGTGAGCGAAAGTGAATTTTCCTTGGGTCTTTTCTTTCTTACTGTAATACCAAAACTTAACAAATTTTGTTGCATCTTGCTGTAATAGCCTACTCGTATAAGATAATTTAGTAACCAAGCTGGCCGTATCATTATTACTCGGAGCTCAAAGCCAGATATTGTGACGTAAAACTTGAACTAAATTGCGCGTGATTAGTGTAGAAGTACCTGTACTCCTATCGATTCTTAGCGAAGAATTCACCTTTGTTACGCTGATTCAATGTCATCAATCGTTGAAGCAACGTAAAAATCAAAAGTTTTCCTCCTTGAATGGAAGCTAAGGGATACAGTATTCACATTTTCTAGATGCGCGCTAGAATGCGCTGGAAAATATATTATTGCAATAATTGTTCGTGCTATGCAATGACGATTTGTACCGCTAGTTCCTGTGTTGTTTCTCGGCGGACAAATATGACCGATCTAGATGTAGGCGAGTAAGAAGTGACATTGGACCCGGACATTTTTGATAACAACCATTTTTTGGTCACAGGAGGCTTGTCTGGTAGTCAGACCGACGATTCTAAAATTCGGCAAAAATCGGACTTAAGGAACTGCCCCAAACCGCATTTTTAATTTGCATAGCGCGCCATCTAGCGGTTGTAAATATTTGCTCTAAAAAATGCAACATATGACGCATATATACACGTAATTAACAGTCACAAGAAGATAAGTGTATTAAAACTATTTAAAAAGGTTGTGGTGATCATAGGTGTTGGCAGGAAAGGGGCACTAACTCCCCTCCCCTGGATTATAATTTTACATGTAACTTGCTTGCAAGAGTGCAATTTTCCAAAATCGGATTCGCCTTCCAGGCAAATACTTTCCCATTAGGTTTTCAACCAACCCAATTTTATTTTTTTGATTTCTCTAAATATTTTTCCGCCGTAGGCGCAACAACCACTTACATCAGACGTTAACAGTATTTTTTTTCAGAATTCTAGCACCACCTCACCACTCAAATGTTACTTTAAATTGAGAACTTTTCTTACCTATGTTGCAGCTTACAAGATGAATTTGGCTTCAAAAATTGCGTCTTTGCAACCCCCGCCTCTCCCCCACCCCTGCATTTTTTCTGCCGATGCCTATGTTTGTGACGTATTTGGCCATTTATTAAAGTTTACACAATTATAATCGCTTATGTTCAATTGTAATTCAATGTAGGCTATATGACACTTCAACAACATTAGCCACTGAAATAAATGATGATACAACGTTGGCAGATGTAGAATCAACGTATAGGCTAAGCTAATACAACGATGAACATCAGCGATTTGAGCGATTAATGCTTCAACAGAAAAGGCAGCGTATATTTAATATATGCGTTCACTTTCATTAACATATCATTCATTGCAAAAAATATTTTACCTGCAAAAACTACCACAGTAACAATTTGAGGTCCCGTTCTAGTGATACAACTATTTTTATTAAAGTAAATATACTTCTACACTTACAGCTCTTGGGTATCTAACACTCTAAAAGTGATGAATTTTCACACTGAGCTTCACAAGCACAGTGAATACTGCGTTTAAAGCCTTTCCTGGAGCAACCACAAGGTGTGCATAAATGTTTAGCGCTCCTGCAATTGCACCTAATTTCTTTAAGAAAGGGTTTGGCTGCTCATTCATTATCTATCATTGTTGGGACCAGACCAGAAGCTGTTTCCTTGTATCCATAGAAAGTAGGATTCAGCACAGTTTTTAAATGACGCCATGTTGACACTTGATGATGCACACGAAGGCTGTGAAAGTAGCATGCTCTACTTGTTGGAGGCATTCTTACAACTGATGTATATTTTGGGGATACAGCATAATTTGTAGCGCAATAAATTCAAAATATCCATGGAAAACCCTTGCTTGTACAGAATTTGGAAAAATTCTTCTCCAATTCTGGAAATGTATTCTTTTAAAGCTTCCTTGTTTTCGAAGGCGGCACATTTACGTTGCACTTTGTCCAGACTTTTTAAGATTTTAAAAACTTTAACTTTTCCCCTTCCGTAAAAGCAGGATGTTGTATCGCAGCCAGAGAACGCGTGGCAAAATTGCAACGATCGGCACATATTTTCTCCGAGAGCAAGCTGCTGCAAGCAAGCTGCTCCGAGAAAGGACATCAGTTGATGAAAACCACCAAGTCGTAAGTGAACATTTTAAATATACTAAAATTGTCCTGTTTAATTTTGAATGCTCTGAAGTAGAGGGGTTGGTCAAACGTTAGCGGTGCACAACATATGCTCATTTTTCTCGCTTGGTCTTGAACGAATATCATTGTACTGTAAACAGCTTCATCTGTTACGGGATTAAGCGGTATCATAGGATTAAATGATACTGACGAAACCTGAAACTCACCTTTAACTACATTAGCCATGAACCCTTGCCATTGTACTGGCTTAGAGTTGAATACATTTAAACACAGCCACAGAGTGTCAAGCAATTCATACTGTAGTGCGTATATAACACAGCAGAGACATTCAGCTGCTTGATTCGTACGTCTTTCCAAGTACCTATCTTTGCAGCAGTATACGGCTTGACTAAATTGCCAAAATTACCTAATTCCAGTTTCCAGTAGTTCAGTTGCACTGACGTGTCGTTTTTCAATCACTAGTGGTCGAGTTGTCATTTTTGGTGTTTGACAGTTTATAATGCCCATCACATCGTTGTATCATGTCCTGGCAGAGTATCTTCGTTAAAATCGAAGTTATCTGGACTTGTAGAGTCCATTGTCTCATCCGTATTATCACTATTCGCTTGGCTTACAGCAGGTGATCGTTGAAGCGCAATTACTTGACCATAACATATCACAGAGATTGCACAAAGACCAAGGGATGATAGTACATCCAAGAGAATACGCGATCTTGTGACCTGATGTATAAAAATGCCAATTGACAATAAAAGAGGGGAAATGTAAAATAGCCTGCTTGCTGACTGCAGAAATACATGGGACACACCGATTTGTTGAAGCTTCTTCTGATTCACTCCGCGATCGAGGCATTACTTCAAGACATCAAGACTTTAAGCGACTCCGGTATTTCGGAAGCAAGATACTCCAGATTAATGTCTTCAGGAACAGGATAAGATGTTTGAGCTTTATCAATTTTTTGAATTTCTTTCTTTATAACACTTCCACCTTGCTGTAATAGTATTTTGAGCTCTTTATTTTCTTCAAACATGATTCTTCATAACAATCGTTTCAAATGTTATCGATATGTTTCTTTAGCGTTACCACGTTAGGTTTGCCTTTCACCTCAGTGATGCTCAGTTGCTCATCAAAGTGCTCCAGCAAACGCCGTTTTAGATGTTTGCTACTATAAGTTTGAACATCGCTGGGTAAAAATGTCGACATATAATCGCGTAGCTCTTGCAATGTATATTACCTACCTACCTACTCGATTAATTTCATTCATCCACAAACAGAGTTTTTTGAATGCTTCTTCCTTCAACGAATCTGAGTTGCGGGTATTGAGCATGCTTCCACTGCTTCCACCAACCTGATCAGATTTTATAGTCGGTTACTGAGAAATCTCTGAAGACAATCTCTGTGATATGCAGCTTCTACAGCTCGTATATCTCCTGCACAAAGTATCCTACGCTTTTTTTGAATTGAAATGTCATCTGTTCTCTTTTCACATTCCGCTATTAACGTATCCTGTAGCAAACTTCTCTTTTGTTTTTTGTCAATAATTTCCACATTTCCTATCGAGGAAAATTGCTTTGGATTCTGTTTGAGTTTTTCAAGATCTATTTCTTCAACGCAAATCAAACAATGGGTTTTATAGTCGTACGTAGTTCTTCTTAATCGCGAAGTTGTAGAGTGCGGTTTGTGCGCATCTGCTTGGTTTTGACTTGAGCGAAAGCTTTCCGATTCGTATAATTTCTGTAGCAAATATTATGGACTGCAATTTCCCGTTGATCTCAAATATTCTCATTTATTTGATCACGATACTTAACAGACCACTGGGTTAGTGTTGATACTGCTTTTGAACCTAGCGTTCTGCCATCTTTTCTACAGACAACCGCTTTCTGACAAGATTTTACTTAGCCTACATTGCTTTCCATATTGACTTAAAAACTCAACGTTTTAAAGTACTTGCTTGCACGCGTATTAGAAGTTAGAACTGAAGAATTGGACATGTACTGTCCCATAGCTCTGGCCACGTGTCAATATGAAATCAAGTTGACAACCTGCTGAGAACATTGCTCCATTTTACCTAAACTTAACGTTTGTCGACGTTGCATCAAAGTAAGAATGACTACCTTAGTACCTATGTAACGACTTATTTCTTCAGATAACCACTTTTGTGTTGCTTTGGCAATGATGTAATCGATTTAATGACTTGGCTGGTCTGATGTTATAGTTGTTATCCAACTTCTTAATTATGCAAGAACATTTGTTCGGGGTATTTTCTGAAATCTTTTCTTTGTAAAAGTTCAAGGTATAAATCATTACCAAATTTTATGTGCCCATAATTTTCATGTTAGTCAGATACGTTGTAACAGACGAAATTACATTTTCCGAAATCAATCTTTATAGTTAATTAGCATTTTGCAGAATTTTACAACCACTGCACTATCATTGCAGCCTAGTTTCTGTTACATGAGGCACTCAGCAAACAAAATATGTTATTTTGCATCGATTCTACGTCGCCAGACGTTGAATCAACGTAAAATAGTAAATTCTGCTGAAGGGTAATTCTACACACTATGTTAATCATCCTTGTTTCACTTGAAATTCCCCAATTAGCACGACGGAAAATACTTATGTTTTCCTTCCGCTAGACGGCGCGCCGTTCAATAATTGCTCCCCTCAAACGGCCTTTCCTTATGTCCGAATTTTGCCGAATTTTAGATTTGGGGTCTCAAACAGGTAACCCATCTTTTTATGAAGAAAAATGGTTGTTATCAAAAATGTCCGGGTCCGGCTATTTTTATGTCAATTCTTACTCGCCTAATGGTACTTCCCGCGGACACCACTTGCTGTGACGGCGGACATGTCCGCCGTGAATTTCGAGGCCTGAGCCTACATTATAAAGCTTGGCGATATACAATGGCAGATAGACGCAAACAAACATCAATGCTGACAAACAAACATCAGCATTTTGAATGTCGGCTAGAAAGTTTGCCCCCCGGCAGTTTTCAAAACCCGGCGCCTATGATCGTACGCGCCACTGACCTACTTGAATACAATTGTCGAATTTAGAACTTATATAGGCACTTTTTTCTTTTCTCGTCTGTTGCTTTGAAAGAGAAAAAGAAAAAAGTAGGCTACCTATATAGTGATGTCATGACCGGTCAAATAGTGTTTCAGATTAAAAGACCGGAGCCGGTCAAATAGCCACTGCCTAATGATTATGTAAATTCATATGTTAAAAATTGGAATTGACCAAGACATATGAGGTGAAATGTGTGAACACTCAACAGTAAAGCAAAGGTAAAGCTGTTTCACCCTACATTTTTGGTCAATTCCAATGTATGACTTTATGGTATTTTTGACCAGGGTGAAGACATACCAGCTCCTTTTCATGACTATCATACATTTCAATCACATCAAAATGAACTTGTGCAAGGAAGGAAATTAATGTGCAGACATCTTACTTCCATCTACTTAATTTGTAAAACATACTGTATTTCATAATTTGTCATACATTCAGCCCTTGAGTTAGTCCTTGGCAATTGCTAAGTTGAATGTTGAAATAATTTTATAAAACCGCGATGTACGTTAGCAAAAAAAATCTCATTGAAATTTCCAGCATGTGCTGGTTGCAGAGAGTATGTGTCAAATGTTTTGGCGGTCCCACATTTTACCCATAATGGGTAATTATGGTGCTTATGGGTAATTATGGTGCTTATGGGTAATTTGTGTGACCCATGTTTAGGCGAGAACTTGAAAAAGTTATTTTCTTTGCAAAGTTACAAACACGAGTGTTACAATAACATTATATCTTTTAAGGAAAGGGCTTTGCTGTCTTGTCATGCTTAAGCTTATCCACAATGGTTGAAGATTTAAATCATGTTTTGACCATGCCATTTTCCAGTTTGGCTTATAACTATCTAATAAATAGTTGAATGCTTTCCATTATGTTATATGTATATATAAGCTGTTTTTTTTTCGCTGAGACTTCGGTCATTTGTCCAAAATGACTTGAAAAAATTCAGTCATTTTTTATTTATTTTGGTCATTTTTTCTGATGAACATATTTCCCTTCAAGTAGCTGATACAAACCAAAATTTGCACTTTCTGACTGCTGTATTTATCCGTGTATAAGTCGCAAAATTTTGCACCAAATCTTGCCCAAAAAGGTTGGGGTGCGACTTATACACGAGGGTGCGACTTATACAGTTATACACAAGGTTCTGAACTTCTGACAAACGAATGCTACAGATCGCGCGTTAGGGCTGCTATTAAGCGTTTGTATTTTGCGTGCGAGGATTGCGAGCATCGCATTAACATGCTCACTGCACAGCATGCATGTGAATTTTAACGCAAACATCTCGCATGTGCGACTTTTGCGTGTGCGGCACGCTTGTTTGCAATGAGAAAAAGGCACGTCTCGGCAAGCAAACATGTGGCGACATCAAAGTACAGTATTTTTTTTATTTCAAAACAGTTTAAAGGCTTTTAAAAGTTTTTCAATAAAATTTGCTAAAAAAAAAATTTTCTACCAATATTATATTTAAGCCAAATTTTGGGGTGCAACTTATACACGAATGCGACTTATACACGGATAAATACGGTAGCTACAACATTAAGTTTTGCTGAGAAATGTTGTTGAGTTTCTCAGCAAAACATTGAAACAGCGTTGTTGTGTTATTTTGACCGAATTGACTATATATTTTTTCGGACATTTTGACCGAATTGACTATATATTTTTTAGGACATTTTGACCGAATTGACTATATATTTTTTCGGACATTTTGACCGAATTGACTATATATTTTTCGGACATTTTGCTAAAAAATCTGTAAATGACCGAAAAAAAACCCAGTGTAAAATCATATGCATTTTTTTTCACTAAACTGACATATTGATCATCATTTTCAGGTACTGATGAAAATATAATAGATGCCTCACCAACAAATGAGGGTGTGACTCCTTCAACTATTAAGCCTTCTGAAGAGTCTACAGCTTCAGAAGAAGACTTTGCTGTTAGTGCAACTGATTCTTCTGAAACAACACTGGAAGATGAAACCTTGAAACAAGGTGACAAAAAAGCAGGAGAAAGTAATGAAGATGTCGAAAAACAAAACTTGGAGCTTGTTGAAAAAGCAGAAGAAATTGGTGAAGATGTTAAAAATGAAAATGTGCAACCTGACAAAAAAGCAGAAGAAAGTAATGAAGGTGTCACAAAGAAAAATATACAACCTACACGGCGAACTACTCGAACCAGGAAAGCGAATACCAAATATATTGAAGAAGGTAAAATTAAATTTGCTTAATTGGATTATAGTGCATTTAAAAAAACTGTTAATTGTTTTTTCTATGTGTATATATATTTATTTTGAAAACCTAATAAGAACTATGGACAATCGATCTTTGTGGAGACTTACTATAGCCGACACCTTATTCAGGCATGGCGGATGATGATGATATTTGTGCATTACTGCATTAATCTGCTTAACTACTATTCACATTCATTTCATGAGTTCATTAAGGATTCTCAACGTGATGCATCATATAAATAAATTTTGCTTCAAGAATCATTCAATGATGAAAATCTATCTTGTTATTTGAATTGAAATAAAAATGCTTAGAAGGAAAAGCAGTTGTAGTATCACTCATGCTGGCTTTGGTTTTTTCTTTTAGTGCTTGAGAATTTTTGATTGAGATCTACTTTTGAAAATGATTTGGAAAAAATTACTGTCAAGCCAAACTTTATAAAATTGCTCTTTTTTTATGTGATTTTTAGTGTTTAAATTTTACTACATTTTAAAGGAATGTATTTAGAGCTTTTTAGAGAAACACTGCACTAGTTGTATTAAAAAACGCAATACTTTTTTTTCGTATTTAACTGTTTGAACTTTGAATATGAGAGAGTGCAGACTCGGCGATGTCCTATGCCTTCAGGGCTACGGTCTTTCGCACTCTCTCATTGGATGCACACTGTATATACATTTTTGTTTGATGTACGTTTCGCATCCAAGCAAAAATAAAATGACGATTCATCCAGTTGAATTTTGTAACTATGCAATATGCATGCCTCACATTCAACTTTGTGTGGCCACTGTTCAAATATATTCCTTTTTGAATAATTACTTTTTCAAATTATATTAATAGATCTTGAAGAAGGGAGCAAAGAAGATCCTTCCTTTACCCCTGACGATGGGGAGTATTTTGAGGGGAGTTTAGAGGTTTCTGAAGAATCTGAAGCGGAGTTTGCTGTCGGAAAAGCAAAAAAGAAGCCCAAAAGTGGAGGTCGTGGTAGAAAGAGGAGCGCATCGAAAACTCCTCGTACTGCAAAAAAGAAGGTCAAGACACCAAAAGGAAGAGGACGGAAACCAGCCGCTGTGAAGAGTAGATCGAACAATCAGTCACTCACCACTCGGTCACCGCGTCGCAAGACTAGTAAAACAACATACTTTGAAGAAGACAGTGACAATAGTGTGGCTTCTGATGAGGACTATAAGGAAACATTCAGTGATCATAAACCAGCTGCCAAACGATCTCATAAAAAATCTACCCCTAAAAAGCCACAAAAGGTGATAAAGAACTCGCCTCCCTCTGCAAGACGACGATCCACTCCAAGAAGAGAGTCTGCAAATCATCGTTCTTATGACGAGTCACTTCTAGATGAGTCATCTGATGATGATGAGCTTCCATTGGTTGATGGCCAGCCTCAGTTGAAAGCACAGAAACCAAAAAAACGGCAAAGACACAGTCAAAGTAGCGACCCCAATGAGGGAATGGTGAGATTCTCAGTCAATGTAAAGTCTTGTGTGCTTCTTCAGGAGCTCAGCTGTAGAATTTATATTGAAAAAACACTTAAAGGGCACATATGGGTTACGAAGTTTCATTTTATTCTAAATTTTTGCACATTTATCTGTCCTGGTTTGAAAACGTGTTTGCTGAAGTGTCTGTTTTTTTTTGGATAACCTTTCTTGGCATATATATTCACTTTTCGAGATTTTTTAATATTGTAAAATCGTAAATCACTTTTAGCATCAACATTGCAGACTTCTTGAGGTTTTGTAACACTGTTCTTTGTTGCTATAGTATGACAATAGCGTTTTGAGCGATATTTGTGAAAGATATTTCTGCTTTGCAGGATGAGCAGCTCGAGGCTTGGAATAGTGAAGAGCAAGGTGGCAGGTCAAATTTGGTATGTGTTAAATCTACTGCAGTTACAGTACCATTATTTTCCCAACTGCATTTGCTCCTAGCTACCAAGCTAAAATTATTAGCATGGTATAACAGTCCTTTGGTTTAGAGACTCAGAAAACATATAGACAACAAAATATCTCTCCTAGCTGGTGTGATTTCTGGAACAACCTCGTGGTGTTTTTACTAACATCACTGGCAACCTGGTCAACTTATTATGTATTTGTTCATATACGTACAGTCGTACGACGTACATATATTAAATGTCTCACATTCTTATGTTACCGGTATATCTAAGCATGATTTGGAATGTTTGGAGGTTAGACAAGATTTGGTCTTTTGTATCGAGCTTTAGCATTAAAAAACTTGCATTAAATAACATCGTCGCAAACTTACATTTGCTCGCTAGGCTATAAACTCAATATTTGCCAACACTTCAATGCAGATCTCATTTATTCTTTTAGAAACAAGAGTCATGTTTTATGGTGAAGAAGGACAGCAATGCTGCATTGCAAAGTGTGATCTTGTCCAATGGACAGGCCCATCTTAGTGAGGATTTATATATTTGGAAGCAAGAAGGACAATTGCTGCAAAAATTTGCTCGCGTTGGTGACTCATTGGTAAGGGTAGAGTGGGGAGAGTAGAACTTTTCGCATTCAAAACCGTGATAACATCGTATTGCCAAGCTTGTTTATTGCGTTTAAGAATAGTGGTTTATTATTTAAAGTTTGTCAATTGTTCACCAACTGATGCAACTACGATGTGGTTTACAACACACCTGAGACTTTCAGAAATCAGGTTTGTTATCGACACTTTTCTGGGTATTACGGACGAAGACTCTGAATTTTTCGATCTTTAATGGTCTATCAAAAGCACTCCGCTGTTACACACAGAAACCTCAACGCCAAGCAACAGTGGTTCCACTCTCAATTTCTCATGTGTAGTTGAGCAATGCACTGCAATAACAGCTCTACATTCTCCACCCAGCTTTGTTCATTTCATGGGGTGATTTTCAGCATGGAAACGCAAACTGTGAACGTTATTGGTCTGGTCTGCGGCGGTGGTTCAAAGATTCAGCATTAAGTGCTCGAAGCTTCTCGAATTACGCTTCAGAACCGGAGTTAATGATTCCCTGGCATTAATTATAGTGTTATACAAAAAAACTTTCCACTTTTTGCTGTGCACACACATTGCGTAGTTGCACGTTATCGTGCATGCTAGGGCTGGTATCTATATTATGTGCAATTTCTGTGAAATGATATCTTCCAATTTCAACAATACAAGCTTCGGATGTAAAGTTAACAGTCTTATCAACGCATCACAGATTGTACACAACCCTGAAACTGTGTGACGACATTGTTAAGATTCAAACGTCACTTTTATCTTCGGAAATTTCAAGTTCAAACATCACCTTTATCTTCAGAAATTCAAAGGAACATCAAACTATCTTGGCTTTTTTGCTGAGAGCAAGAACGACTATCTCCCAGTTAACGTTTGGTCACTTGCCAAGGAAAAGGCAACGGAGATAGTGAGATTGAAGGGACCTTTTGACTCTAACGGCGATGCTGATGTTCCGGAATCTCATAGAATGTAAGGCGGGTTTTCAATTTTCTGTTGAATGCGATTTCAAAGCGGATTTGTTCTTCGGGTTTTCGTTACCATAAGATGTTGGCAACGATAGTGAATTCTGTTTCTAAGCTTTAACATTTCGTTTGACTTATCTGTTTAACAACAATTCTGTTTCTCGGATGTTGATTGCAGCAAAAATTGACAGCGATAGACTACGGTAGCGTTTCGCCCATGAGGCTGTGCTCATCAGTATCGTTAGAGAGCGTACAAAAAACTACTTCTACAATTAATTTTTTTCTGGCAATACGCACGTGTGTAATATGCGAATCTTTCAGAAAGAACAGCATGGAGAGTGGCATGGCTGGCAAGCCAAGCAAGGCACAAAACAAAACCGGGTAAGCGATTAACTTACCATTTCCAGGACTGTATTGACCTTCTTGTTTAAACCTTTGCATTGTGGCGTTCATTCTTTCGCAATAATCCCCAAACAACATTGCCTCACTTTTATCCTTATATAATATATATTTAAAGGTTTCGCCGGTGATAAAGTGATTTTGTAATCCCTCAGTAAAATATTTCCTTTTAAAAATCATTATTAGAAGTCACAAATTTTTGATTCTGTTTTTCACTAAGTCGTTCCACAATCTGCCTCCACAAACTTTCCTGGGCTGCCGCATACAAGTGACCAGCCACCCACCCTGTACTTGACGCACCACCACTTTCTGCATTGACCAGTAATGCTTGAATCATATCGTCAGTTTCTGTATTGATATGGTGTTTCATATTTTCACAATTTTGGTTTTTAAAAAGCGTGGGGCGTGATGTGGTGGGTTTTTGGGTAAAAACTTCAACACCTAAAATTTTAGCTTATGATGACGTCATAAGTTCGTAGCGCACGGCCCCAGAAATTTCGGAAGATAAATACATTCGACCCCGCATTAACAAGTTGTTGGAAAACACGATTGGTCAAAAATAGCTTACTCAAATTCTAATTAATGCAGTGATCCTCAAACTTTTTTACCTTGTGGCGCACCAAAAAAAAAAAAAGCACACTTACTATAAAAAGAAAGTTGTTGTAAAAGATTTTTGTCTGCAAATTTTAATGCGATGAGTTTGTCAGTTTTTTTGAACAAACGTTTCTCAAAAGCTTATCATTGTATCATATTAATCGCTAATCAAAATAAATACAATTGCTTTTCTGTTATCCTAGCTTTTGGTGCAAGTCAACATGGTGGAAGGTGGGATGTCTTGTTTAAAAATACATTTTGACATAACAATCCAATAAAGTTATAACGTGACAATCACCCTTTCTACATGGGCAAGGGAAATACAACAGTATTATCAGTTATCTAACAGATAGTACGCACTCAAATATCGCATGCTTGCCTGCATGCCTATTTGTAATACGAATAGCTTAGTTTCTAAAATTTGAAGAAAGTTCTGCGGTACACCTGAGATTCTCCCGCGGCACACAGATTGACAAACACTGCTTTAAAGTCTAAATTATATAAAAAACTAGTTTTTTTAAATATTTTTTTTTCTGCTGCAGATACATCTATCAATCCTTACAATTACTCATAGAAAACCGTTATCTTTTGCACAGTTTGGCATCACTTTTGTCGCTTTACGATATGTATTTTTCGGATTTGAGATGTTTGGAACTTCAAGGGCGTGCCACACATCCTTTTTGACATTGTATTGATTTAAAATTTTAGTTGTTGACGTTTTACCAAAAATCTCACCACATCAGACCCCAGAGTTTTTATAAGTCGAAAATGATGAAAATATGGAACACCCGAAGCCCCACACAACCATCTGAATATACAGCGCTCGCAGGCGTTGATGTTTCTGAGAACACTTTGTTTGAGCTTGTTTGGTTAGACATGTGCTGTTCACTTACCATGATTGATTACGTGTTTTACATTTACATTATAATTTCGCAGACGACGAGACTCATCCGACTCATACGAACCTGTAAGTTGGCCAATATCTTGTTGTGTGTATCCTCATCTTCTTCTGTTGAGTCTTCTAAATTTTATTATTGCCCAGACAGCAAATCGACCTTTTTTACATGGATTCAACGTCTGCAGACGTTGAATCAATGCAAATAAAAGGTTGATTTGTTTGGGTAGTCACTAGTGTGTGCATTAATACGCAGCAAAGTTGCACTTCGGCGATCCCGTTTACTGCATTGACTGGTAAACTGGGATGTGACACAAGAAAAGGGTTCGATGTTTAGGGGCTCCATGTCACAAGAGCATGATGTCATCATGTAATGTAACCCTTACAAATCTTTGAATTCCGGTGTGCTGAACCACCGAGATAACAAATCAATCGCCTGCAGACGTTAGATCAATGTAAAAAACGATTGATTTGCTGTCTGAGCAGCAGGCACACTCTGCTACTTACATTTCTTCTACAGACACGAAAACGTGGTAGACCTTGCATGGAATCTACTGATTTCGTTGCTGAGCCCACAACAACGAGAAAACCTTCAATCCAAGGTCAGTGGTTCGACTCTGCCCGCTAGTCGTTCTGTTTTATTGATTCTTAGGTGTTGTTCTTCAGCAGGAAATTTACGTTTCCTAAAATCGGATATTTCTAAGACAGGTTTCAAGGTACAACTTATTCATCGCGTTATAGGGAATTTAAGGTAATTCAGCAATGTTTGTATTTGGTTTCAGATGACTCGGCAACACCTCGCAGGCGTGGCAGGCCTAGGAAAAATCCAGTAGTCGCCATTGAGTACGTTGCTTTCTGATAGAATCATTTTTTAAATTTGTCTGTTGCTTCTATTGGTCAGTGCTGATCACTATCAACTTATTGTACTACTGTACAAACAATTTGGCCAGTCCTGGCCAGTTGGATAGTGGATAAACTTGTGTTTTGAAAATGTTTCACCACGTTGCGATCTCTCAAGTGAAGTAGGGCTGCCAAATTTACACAAATGAAAAAAGTATTGAAAGATTTTTGTACTGAATGATCAGTAAGTTTTGAGTACGAAAATTGTTCACGGGTGATATGTGATCGTTTGTTGCGTGAAAGATATTACGACCCAGACAGCACAATCCACCATGTTTACGTTAAACCAACGTCTACAGTCTGGGATGTTGTGATATGCTTGCTATGCTCTATAGTTGAAGGGTGCTTTTAGGCGAAAGTAGTTTTTAAAATTAGTAGATTTGAAATAAGTTGATGCCCTTTCCGTCCAGGAGACTTGGAGAACCGATGGAATCATCTGAAGCCAAATCTGAGGAAGACATGAAACCTTCCTTTGTTGAATACGTTAAGGTATGTTCTGTTATTATGTTCATTTTAACACTTCTTGGACTCACAATAATTTTTTCACATTTTATTCACAAAACCAGGTGCAATTATATTGCGAAAGAGTGTAAAACGGGTTATGTTATGAGCATGACTCTCATTCTCCATAGCAGATACACGGATGGACTCTCAGATTAATCAACCAGTTCGCTAACCGACTTGTTTCTGTTGAATGTATCACTGTGTTATAGCGCTTAGTTATTTTAGACACTCTATCCAGAGCTAAGATGTAGAAATACTGTCACATGGTTTAATAAAGCATTCTCTAGCTAACGATCTACACTATAATAGAAGGGTACAATTCTTAAGAATCGTCAATCACAAAGCTTAGACTAGCTTTTAAGGATACTTAATGATTTTTGCATCGATATCTATTTTCCTCAGCTAGCACTATTTCACCTTCCGTTGCAGGTTCTGCTGAAACAGATCGGTTTGGGAAAGAACCATCTGGACGGGATGGATGATGTTGGTGAGAGATTGTTGGAACCATATTTTTTGTTTTGAAAAACTTGATTTTGAAGTTGAACGATTGATGGTTCACTCAAAGCAGCACCGCATTGTTGGTTGACCGAATATTCACTAGTTTTAGTTGTTTTGCATACTCGTATAGGCTTTTAAGTTTTAACCATTGTCGCAGTCTATCTCATCGAAATTGTTTCCGCTTCGCTTCCAGTGTTGTCGACTTGTTTGTCTGTTGACTATTTCATCCAATAGGTACCACTAAAGTGAGAACTGTTCTTTTTACGCTACTTACGGTACCTGTACTAGTGTACAGGCAGGTGTGTGGTTTAATCACATCACTTCATCTTTTTATGCCATCGAATGCAATTGACAAAAACCAAAAAAAGATTAATAACAACAGTAAGAAGACTCCAGATGAAATTTGTAGGTCATATCCACATTCATGGAGGTTTGGAGAATTTACCACTATTGGACATGATGCAAGGAAGGGGAAGCAGAGGTCAACAAAGATTGACATGTTTAAACTGCTTGGATGAATGGGGCACTAATACAACAGTTAAAACTAACGATTTTATACGAATGTCAAATGACAGAGAAGTTTGGAAGACCATGATCGCCAAACGTCTGCATCAGATTAGTCACATGATCATCTTCATGCAAAGCTAGATGTGCAAAAAGTTTAGTTTCGCAGTAACAACGCTACCTCTGTGCGGGTGTAAGTCTGAAGACATAAAATAGAGAATATTTAAATCTTGCCTATGATTTTACGCATGGAAAAGATGCAGGCGAAACCATTTCGTGGTTTCGTTCCGCTTGCATACAAACCCCAGCCAGCAAATCAGTCCTTTTGTTACATTGATTCATATATTGTTACACAAAAAATTACTGATTTATTGACTGAGACATTTACTGTGTTTCAGATCAACTCAAACTGTTGGAGATCGACAATCTACTACAAACTCTGTGTGAGAAGGTTATCAGCATCACGGGTTTAAAGGCTGATTACTTGGTGAGTAACCGACCTGTCTTTCAAGTAGCGATTACCAATCGGCTCGGTGGCTTAGTGGTTAGACTGTTCGCCTCTGAATCGGTATGCATAGGTTCGATACCCTGTCGGGTCATACCAAAACTTTTTTTAAAGTCAAGGAGTTTTTAAAGGCAGTACTGCATGTTACTCACACAACACTGAGTAAAGAAATGGATTTAGAGAACTAATATTTTTGGCTGTGTTGAAACTGTCTGCTCTACGGTTTAGAGAAGTTCATCTACGGTGACTGCAACACAACACTGTACAGTGTACAACCTTGCATCATATTGTAATAATTAAGTTTCAGGAATTAATTGATCCAAACCTTCATGGAAAAGCAATATTATATATTATCAGGAAAAGCAATATGCACAATTGCATTCTGCTAAATCAAACTAACGTCTTCGGACGTTAAATTCAATATATTGCACGCAAAACGATATATTAATACGCAAAACAAATAGAAAAGCAATATATTGCACGCAAAACGAGTTTTCTAATCACGTTCCAAAAATTCCGTTTGTACATAGTTTTAACTTTGTCAGATGTTGAAAGAACGTTAAAAACGACAACTTTTACTATCTGTGTTTTCCTACTTTTCATGATAGGAAGCCTTGATGTCTCAGCCATGTATGCTTCAAGAAAGCAACTCCGACGGGCAGCCCTGCCAGGCAATAAGTGATGGCTCCAGTGCGGCAGCGACTCTTGTTGTCCAGATGAGTGGCAAAGGTATCATGTGATTACCAGCTTAACCAGAATGTTGAACCTTGGCTGGCTGAGTCAAAACGTAAATACATTAGCGATGAAGCTATGATGTAAATAATGCGAACGCGAAAGATATTTTGTCTTGGAAAGTCGGGATATATTTATTCTTTCAAACCGAGTTGTGTAGAATAGATGGTTTTCATGCTTCTTAGATACGAAAACGAGGTAGATTTTGTGAAATTGTTATGCAGCTACTTTGCTTTGCTAATCGCTGTATTTAAAATGGTTTTGCGACAATTTAACAGGAAAAATTTAGTTTCCACAACATTTATCATGTAGACTTGTAGAGTCAATAACTTTGTTCATAAACTATTATTCCATATTGTTTTAACAACATTAAAATTGTATTTCGCGGCTAAATCCTGCCACGTATAAGTCGTATATGTACGTTCAGCTTATGCAAGAAATGTTCTGGCTGTGATCGATGATGAAGCAGACATTGCCAACCGCTTTTTAGTCTCTGATGCTGTTGGGAAAATAAGCCAAGCTTATCATAATCTGTGGCACTTCAAGTTTCATCTCTTCCACAAATGTGCTCAGAAATTCAAGGAAACTGTGAGTGGAGGCAGAGGCATTTCAGCTTGCACGTCACTTCTTTTGCATCAATTCAATGTAAAATAGGACTGGCTTGATGGCTTGAATTGTACCAGCGTGCAAGATTGAATAGAGCTCGCATCTAGAGTGCTTTACAGATCTAATTTTGTAGTTGGTGTATTTTTGTGTTTGCGACTACTACTACTAAATGCTTTTAAAAGCAACAGAAAGTATCATGTACCTTCCAACGTTGAATATTTCGACCAAGGCCGAGAGGGTTTGCACCCTCCGACTTATTGACACTTATCCATGGAAAACCTTTTTGTATGTCATCACGTTGATGATCCAAGTTCGTCGTCATATCAATCACATAAGAAGACAGTGGTACTTACAAAACGTATAGGTTACAACAATTATGAACTCGTCATTTTTGAGGTGAGACCACCTTAATAGTTTGAAAACTAATACGTAGAAGGGATCATCAAGTTCCTTCGGCTTAGAAAAATTTGAGACAAAGATTCCCCGGCCGATTTAAGGCTTTACATAATGTTATCGGTTTTCTGCCTTTCTGGCTTCATTCCCACAGGACAGCATTTTGTGTTACCGTACGTACGTGTTAGACCGGAATTGCCCGTTTCGGAGAATCCGATTCTGAGAAATCCCAATTCGGAGACAGCATTTTTCGGAGAAAACTGATTCGGTGATTTCTTAATTCAAGCGACGGCTTCTGTTTATTTAGAGAATTTGCAGGGACTATTTGTGTGAACGGTTTTTGTGTTTACCTCCCATACCCATGCAAACGAGAAATTTATTGTTTCAGTGAGGTAGATGTAAATTAGCTGATATCTTGCGGGTATAGCGATATCTAGCAACACTGAGACATTTTGTTGAGACTTCATTTTATTAACTACTATTGTTAATCATCTGCCTGTTTTATTTTTTTTTTGCTGAGACTTTAGTTGAGAGTTTTTCTCTGAGATTTTATTTAATTAACCTTCATTATAAGCTAATTCCTTTGAATAAACATATGCCACTGTTGAGATTTTAGAAATGTCCAAAAAGGCTGTTTTCGAATTGGTATTTCTCCGAATCGGATTTTCCGAATAGTAGCAGACCTGTGTTAGACTTACATATTTAGATAATGAAGCACAGATAAGCATACAAGTTTTATTTTATACACTTTATTTTATGACACCATTTCAACACCACAGGCTTCAAAGACATACACTGCTCCGTCTACACCGGGAAATCAGGCTACCGATGTGGGTGAAGCAACCGAGTCTATTTCTGATGTTAATGTCAAAAGCGCAGTGAACGATGTGTTGTTTCAAGTCATGCAGCAGAGTTGCTTGGTGAACATTGGAAGCGGTGAAGTTGTTGACGAAAAGATTGTCACTCCGGACATGCCAGTGAAGTCTGTCGTGCAAAGTTGTCTTATGGACAAGGCTTGGATTGATCAGGTGATGCGGCTTATTTTTGTCGTTTACGCCCGATGGTTTGTTTGTTGAGCAATTTGGGCGCATTACCAGGATTAACGTTGAGGGCATCTTGAATCACAATCAACACTTGATGGTTGAAGGTATAGATATAATTCTGATTGCATTAGCAACTTTGACAAAAGACAAATCCGATGGCTGCACTTGAAAACTTGCTACCCTTCCAATTCCAGCGATCCCATTTAATATTTGATTTATCTTGCAGCTGTACGACCAGTTCTTGACCATCATTGATGAAGCTGACCACTTATTGACGACACCTCGTGACGCTGGTGATGACGTCATCGCGCCTGTGTAGCCTTTAGACGTTTTAAATGTGTGGTTGTGGAGTCGCCACTTTGTACATTTGTCAATCATACCTTTGTTTGTCGAAGATGTTTCTTCAAAAGATGTCTTGGTGCAGAACTGTACGTTATTTGTCTATATCACGTGACTCTGAACGTCATCCCAAACTTCAGATGACGAGGAAGCAATGCGAGCATTGCAACCGATGCTTGAAACCAACTCCGTGCGAGCGAAATCGTTCCAGTTATTTAAAGCGGCCTCTGGCTGTGGACTTCGATTGATTGAGAGTTCTTTATGCTCTGTGCCTCAGCTCAAACTGAAATTTTGAAACGTTTGTTTGAACAAGTTTGCTTTTATTAAAGCAAAAATTAGCGATGCTTTAAAGCGCTAATAAACGTTTTGATGAGATTCATCAGAATATCATAGTTGCTGCTGGCGAAACAATGCTTCAGAAATATCTCATTGCGTCAACAACACTATATCTGTAGCATTAATTTTGAGCTTCCACTTCGCAGTTTTGATCCGTCAATGTTGAATCATTTCGATAAGACGACCAGGCTTATTTTAAGCAAAATGGAGAGAACATTGAATCAATTCGCACTGGTGTAAAATTTCGTTCATCTTTCTTGCAAAGTTATAATTCTGTAGTTGCACGAAGTGGTGAAATTGCTATCTAAAGCAACAGTGATCAAAATAATGTTTCGACGTGACGCTTTTTCTTTCCAGTTTTTCATTTTGCAATGCAACGCATCATCACTTCAACAACAACGCGCTGCCAATGTCAATACGTTATTCATTTTTGCCATCTCTTATTTTTTCTTAACCTGAAAATTGTTGTGGATGTTGAATGTGGTATGTGCATTTTCATAAAATTGACGTGGGAATACTGAGATGGCGTCCATTTTTTGAACTTTGACCTTTTACTCGAATTTTAAATCGTGTGCGGCCAGAGACGAGAAGTTTTTTCAACTTTTTGTAAAACCATGGTGCAAGCCCACCAGCTCCTTCATCTGCTATCGATGTAAAATGTGCCCTTTCTATTTTATTGCTTTTACGATAAGAAATTAATACTGTTCTCAGGTTTTTAAATGACTTGCTTGCGACTCTCATATCAATATGAATCAAATTTGAGCTATGTACCGTAATGAAAAATTAAGCACATCCAATGCAGCACATTCTAGCATCCCGCACATGATAATGAGCTTGTAAATTTTTGATTGTATTACCCTTTGCTCCTAAAGTTTGAATTTGAAAAGCGCCAACTTCCATTGCAACGAGGTAATACTGCTGTTTCAAATTACGAGAGTAAATGCTTGTAAGACGTAAGGCTTAACACGGACCTTTGTTAGGCTGTTGCGATGAGCATTGAGCAATAACTCAGTGTTTTGGCTACAAATGTTGAACCAAGGAAGCCGAATAAGATTGCTAACATTCGTTTATCATCATTCTATGTTCGTTGTACAATCTACTACACATACCAGCGAGCAAAATTCGTTCTTTTCGCATTGGTTCAGAGCTTGCAGACGTTGAATCAATGTAAACAGAACGAATTTTACTAGCTGGGTTGTGTGCTCAGACAACAAATCCATCTTTTTACACTGATTCGATGTCTGCTGTAATCAAGGATTGATTTGCTGGCTGGTGACACGCGCCTTGCTTTCTGATGCGCTGTCATACATGTCGTAATGTGTCGATATCCGGTGTGTAAATTTTCTCCGAGTTTAAACACTGTCTTTATTTGACAATGTTAATTTTACCGGATCGTGCTTTTCTAATTGTTTGACTTGTTAATAAAGCACACGACGTGTGGTTCAAGCGGATTGTTTAGCGATACTCGACTTTTGTTGTCAAAGTTGCGATGGCCTGAAACTACAAGAGGTTTATAAAACTGAGTAACCTCCATGGGTTTAACATATTTTCTATTTTGTTTAAGCGAAAAAATGTCCCGACATCACATAAATAAAATAAATTTTCAAGCCTTTTCAACACATCAATGTGTCCTCGTCAGAAATAGTCTAATTTAGGCTACATCTGCACTGAGGAAGCGAATAAAAAGAAAGCGACAATTAAAAGTCACCCACTGACAATCATAATCCTGAACTGAGCAGCAGAAACTCAAAAAATGATATAAGAATAATAAGCCAACAACATGGCGAGAAACAAATCGTATGACGTGTTAAGACGTGTTAGGAAGTCCAAACAGTTTGCCATTGTCTGCAGTTACGTATTGTATAAGATGAAGTCTTCCACTCGTGGTAATGTTTATTGTAGCCTACTATTTTCGCCACGCCAATTTTTTGTACCGTGCGCTGTGTAAAATCATTCAATGTGTAAATCGCTGTGTAAATCATTCAATCCAGAACTTGTATCGTACAATCAGTAGCGCACCCAAAAAAAAATTTAGGGGGGGCTAATTCAAAAATGTCGGCCGAGTGATTTGCGACAATAGTGACAGTGACAATAGGCCAATACCCATCCCTTTGATTAATATTTAAAGGCACTCACGGCCCACAACCCACCGGTTGCCGATACATCAGGATTTGTTCTCTCAATCAGATTACAAGTTGGCTTAGTGAACCCCATGCTACTAGCACCAACAGCATCCTCATTCCTACGTCTACTCTCGCAATCTTCTATAGATCTCGATTTTTTCCTCATGTATGACAAAATAAAATTCGCTTTTTGTTTGCCAACACAAATAAGTGCGAAAGCAACAACTAGCACGAACACTAATTTTGTAAACAGTAAATTTGATGTGGACGTTTTTCCTACTTAAAAAGCATTCAAAATTAGTTCATATTTTCAACTTAAGTCCCAGACGCCTTTGTCTCGCTGCTCAAATTTCGCATCTTTTACATGTCCGTGTGATTCGGCATTGATGTACGATACATCGGTATGTCCACAAGACATGATTTGACCACGAGAGCATCTGAACTAAATGCCATCAAAGACCATATCATGCAGTGTTCTTTTTCTACAGATCGAAAATGCTCTGCTGACTCATTTAAAATTATACGCAAAGGCAAATCCCGATTTGACACACATTTGACAAAATTCAGGAAGCAGTGTTAATCAAACTCTACAGCCCAAATTTAAACAAACAATAATTTAACTTATTTGCTGGAGGCGCGTCTATTCTCCTCAACATTTACTTGATGTAGGTATCACGTTCCCTGTGGTGCAAATTTTTTTTGTAGTTATTCATGTAGTTGCCTTTTCCGAATGTAATTTTACCTTCAAGAAGTTGAAATTTATTGCATTTTTATAAATATTTTCAGGTTCCTGATAAAGGCTTAACCCTATGTGTAGCGACGCGGGGTTTTAAGAGGACGCCCCACTCTAGTAGTGAAATATTTCTCAGAAGAAAATCTGCTAGAAATGTGAAATTTCTTGACTTTTAGTTTTTGTTCTTTGCGAATTTTCTAAACCTACTCTGGTAATTTTTCTACCTTCCTGCCCTTCACAAAAAGCATTTCGTCTCAGGTGCCTAGACATTTTCCTGCAATGCTAAATATATATAATTTAATTTAAGTGCAATATAAATTCTAGTGCAATTACTTTGAAATATAAAAACGCCCAAAAATGCCTTATGTTAATGAGCAAAAGTAAATTTTTGTTTAGTTTAGCATTAGGCTACTTTATGCATGGCCACCTGGAGATGCGACCTGATTTGTCACATTTTACAGATTTTGATTACAGCTACTGTTGGTGTTTGACTGACTTTTTCTGAGATTTTTTTACTTTTTACTGTCTCCTAAGGATATAAAAGCTTTTTGTTGACTTGGGGAAGCAATAGCAAAGAGAAAAAGTTAGTTGAAAAACGCTGAATCAGACTAAAATCTTCGAAATCAAATTTTCTTTGTTTTTCAACATGTGAGGATGTTAAAACCGATTGTGTCATCTGGGGAAAATAGTAATGAAAGCGTAAAAATATATATTTTTAGAAATATTTATTTAAACATTCGCCCAAAGTTAGCAAAATCTGGAAATTTCTGCAAAATGTGACAAATCAGGCCGCATCTTTAGGTAGCCATGCTTTATGTTATACAGTAATTCAAAAATTTCAATTTTGAAGCTATTTTTGGGAAAGTAGAATAAAAACCGACTTTCTGATGTTTTTTCATCTCAAAAACTTTATTTCAATGAATTTGTTGGGTAAAAATTTAATTTCTATGCGCACAATACACATGGCTATTATCTTGTAAAATATTTTAGCTCTGTGATTTTCATAGCTCCCGTTATTAGCGATTAATTAGCACGGGGCTAAGATAGCCGTGACGTGCTTTCCGCGTACGAAAACAGCTCGTATTAAGATAGGGTTAAGATAAGCCGAAAACGTTCGACTGTTAAAACTATTTGTAAATATGTAAAATATAATGTTATAATGCTCAGCCCTGTTGTATTGTTGTGTCTTAGGCTATTCATATCTAACCTGTAAGCAAAAGGGATAAATGGGGAACATACAAAAACTTCATTTGTAGTGGCGGGTTTGGGGGGGCTTGATCCCCCTTAGCCCCATGCTGGGTGCGCTGCAGCGTACAATAGAAGCTAGCATGAAAAGTTGCATGCTCATTGAATTAACTTCAATTTTTTTTTTCATTTAAATCGGACAAGAATTGACAAATTAGGAGAATTTTAATTTAGTTAACTAGGCTACATTTGAAAGCAATTTTTCCCTAAAATTATAAATATTCGAAATTTTACTAACCTATTGTGTTAAAAACGTACCTAGGCATAACAGGGTGTCCGGTAAGTTCATCGCAGTAATTTCATCGTGGTAATATCATCGTGGTAATTTCATCGCATGGTAATTACATCGCAGTATATCACATCGTCAGGTAATTACATCGCAGTATGAGAGCTGCGTAGGCTACCAGCTGCGGAGCGACGGGAGCACCGCCGGCGGGGCCGCGCCCTGAAAGGGCCGGCTCCGGCAAGAGCACGGTCGTCGGGACCCGAAAGATGGTGGAACTACGCCTGGGCAGGCTGAAGCCGGAGGAAACTCTGGTGGAGGGCCGTAGCCATTCTGACGTGCAAATCGATCGTGCGACCTGGGCGTAGGGGCGAAAGACTAATCGAACCGTGTAGTAGCTGGTTCCCTCCGAATACCGGTGAATTACCTGCATACGTGAATTTGAGATATTGCTATCTATTCTGGTCATTCGTAAAATGATTGTTTGAAAGTTGGCCGCACATTTAACTGTTGGCTTAGTGCTTGCTAGCTGGACAAAGGTTCCGTCTTTTATCCAAGTAATCTGTTCTGTAGTGACAGTTTTTCAGTGGTGTAAGGCGTTGCACCCCCTCGTTTTCGGTAGCCGTGGGCTAATTTTACAGAAATACACTGTTTGAAAAGAAGTTCAAGTGTGTGTTTCTTCGGTCATTATATACAGACGAACGGATTCGGGAACTTTATGTTAAAATTTTCCCAAGAAGAGATTATGGTTTACCGCTGTGACCATAAAAAATAAAAGACGAAGTTTGTAGTTGGTAGGCTAAGAAGCACTTAGAAGCAAAGAAATAATAAAAGAAGATCTTGTTGGTGGGTAGTCTAAAGAAGCAAAGAAAATTAAAGACATTTCTTCTCGGTAGGCAACTGAAGAACTTTAAGCTAAAAAGTAAAGACATTTCTTCTCAGTGTGGTACAGAAGAAAAATAACTTTGACATTTGTTTGTTTGTTTGTTTGTTTGTTTATCTTTATCCTGCATTGCGGGAAAGCGGACTTGAGCGCTATGCATCGGTGTACGCCTTCCGACATACACCTGACCCACGCTGCAGCCGACGGCAATGTCTGTTTCCGGTTGTCTACTCTGCTTATGACTTAAATTTGGTACTACCCATTACTCGAAATCGATCACTGGATAGAGGCAATTATCGTAAAGTTTCTTGCCCAGAGAAACAACAGCAGTGCGGGTGGCTGGAGTCGAACATGCAGGCTCTCGACTGCTATTGGCAAGAAAGAAGATTAAAGGCAATCCATCTGTGCTTGAAGATTCAAGTGGAAGAATCCAAGCAAGTTTTGTGGACGTTTGGACTTCACATACTCGTACAGCTACGGTATCGTGCATTTGAATTCTTTTTTGTATTTTTACGGTCTTTACAGTTAAGTTTTTTATAACTTAAATTTTGTGTGTTTGTGTAACTTAATTTTTTAATTGTTAAATTTAGCCCTAACATTTAATATGTCTACACTCGGTGGCGACAGGGACTCGACCGCCGTCGACTCGACTGAGTTTAAGCCTGATGATGTTCTTTGCGGTCGGGCAGGCCATTCTGGGGAGGGACCCATTAACGATGAGGCTAAATCAGTTCGAGAAGCCCGGCATCTTAGACGGGATATTTTGACTCAAATTGGGAAACTTTCTGTAGCCCTAGGTTCTTTGAGTGATAAGCAGGAACTGTTAATTTTTAGATCTAAGTTATCTACTTTAGAAGAGGAATTACGGCATTTCCATGCTCTCTTGAGTAAAATTGTTAACTCTGCAATCTTGGCAGAACTTCGTGATAGGGTAGATCCCGAATTTAACTCGTTAAAAAATAACTTCGAACAAAAAGAAAGTGAGTTGTCAGATAGGTTGGATGCTGACATACATCCTGAGGATAGCGCCTCAAATGTAAGCACTAGGATGTCTGAGAGCTCGTCACGGATAGTTGCACAAATTAACCTACAGTTAAGACGAGAGGAGCTCCAGATCCAAGCTGAGGCCGAAGCAAGAGCTGCTGAGGCCATCGCAAGAGCTGAAGCCATACGAGCTGAGGCTGCCACGAGAGCTGCTGAGGCCGCACGAGCTGAGGCTGCCGCGAGAGCTGAGGCCGACGCGAGAGCTGCTGAGGCCGCACGAGCAGAGGCTGCCGTGAGAGCTGAGGCCGAAGCGAGAGCTGCTGAGGCCGCCGCGAGAGCCGAAGCTAGAGCTGCTGAGTTCGCACTCAAAGACGCTCAGTTGAGGGCCGAACAACGTAAAGAGGCAGTTTTAGCTGAATATCGTTCTGAGTTGGGCTCCCGGCGTAGCTCTAGGAAAGGCTCTTCTAGGCATTCCAGAAGTGAACATCAATCACAGTTTAATTTACATAACCTTTTCCACACGCCTGTTCAATCCGTAAGTGGACCTGTACAATCCACATGTTTTCCAGCTGTTTCAGGAGGTCTCGGGGCCGCGGCTAAGGGTATTCCGAAGGCTGTAGAGCCAAGGTCTGCAAATTACAACCGAACTCCTCCCCCAGAGCGTACAGGTCACGGGGCCGCCATTAGCAGTAATGCTTTGCCCCCTTCACAGTTTTCAGCGCCGCTAGTTTTTGATCGCCCAGCTACACGTAATTTGGGTGGTTGTGAGAGGCGTATCGTGTCTCCTGATTTTAACGTGTTTGAGGATCGTGATCGGGCTGTGCATGTGACTGAGCCCACTCAGCCCCTTAAGGGATACAGCTTGTCTTCTCCCGCTAAATCGAGTTCTCAACAGCAGGATTGCTTTTTTGAATACCAAAATAGTAGGACGTTCTTCGATAAGGCGGCCTTGATTGGTTACGATGGTAATGATATGCCATTTGTCTTCTTTAAAAATCGTGTTATGGCCTTGATGGCAGCTTCGCCCTTTAAGGGAACTCGTTTGACTTTGTTGCAAGCAGCTTGTGTTAGGACAGCTGCACAAACGATTGCTAATTTGGTTTCCGACACTCCTGGCTTGTCAGAGGAAGACAGGATAGAAATGTCGTTAGCTCGCTTGTCCCAGCGTTTTGGGGTTCGTGGAGGTCTTTTTGCAGAACCGGAAATTAGAAAGTATCGCTATGGTAGCAAATTGACTTCGACCTCTTCCAGTGATCTGAAAGAGTTTAAAGATGAATTGTCGCAGTGTTTGCTTTATGCGCAAGCTTATGGTCAGCGTGATAAATTAGAAGGACGTTTTGTTTTGGATTTGGCTAAGCGACTCCCGTTTGACGCTAAGCAGCGTTATCTTGACTTTTTAGGTGATCAGTATGGTGGCACTGATGAGCCTACCTTTCAGAGTTTGTTTGAATTTGTAGTACGGGAGGAAACGCGTAAGTCGACTGATTTTAGCATTATGCTAATGGGCGATTCTGGTGAGTCGCAGCATTTTAAAAAGTTTGGCAAAGGAAAATTGCCTTCATGTCCGGTTAGGCAGACGTCTGTAAAACCCCATGATAATGTCATGTCAGGAAGTTCGCAGTACTCGACTGCTGTTGGCGCACCGCGCGGTGGTGTGGCCAGACGTAGTGACATACCGGCATGTTTTTGTTGTTCGTCACGTGGTCAAGTTGAATATCATTTTTTTGTCTAATTGTAAAGAATTTTTGCGCTTGACACCTAAAGATCGGAGAGATGTCATTGTGAAAGCTGGCAAATGCTTGAATTGTTTGCGCCAGCATATGGTTAGGGATTGCGTTCATGCAAATAACTGTCGTAAGTGTGGGCCTAACAACGATAGGAAACACTATTTTCTTCTGCATGATTTTTATGTGACGTCACGTGATTCTCTGGATTCTGTTGGGAAAGATGATGCTCGTGCCAGAGTTCCTGTGCGTAATGTTAAGATTGGAAATGTTAAAGCAGCCTTTAACCGCGTTACTGCTGCTCGTGTTTTGAATCCAATGACTGGCAAATCGAAGTTGGTGTATTGTCAGCATGATCCTGGTTCGCAGTTGACGTTTGTTTCGAGTGATTTGGTGTGCGAACTTGGTCTTAAACCGTATGATAAAGCGTCGTTTAAAATGGATACTCTGGCTGGTCAGAAACCTACTTGTGCTGACCTTGTTAAACTCAACATCCAGTCGTTAGAGACTGATGAACTGTTTTGTGATATAACCTCGGTGGTTAACCCAGCTTGGGCTGACGATGTTAAAACTTTACCCCATAAACAAGATTTAAGTGGTTTCCGTCATTTTCATGACGTGAATATGTTTCATTTGAATGAATGTAGTACTGTAGATGTACTGATTGGCAATGACAACGCTTATTTGATGTGGACAAAAGAAGAGCGTGTTGGTGACAATCGTAGTGAACCGCATGCTTTGCTCACTCCTCTCGGTTGGTTGGCTTGTGGTGGTAAGTCACCCTTAGTTGAAAGCGTTGCTAAAGTGTGCAGAGTGCAGACGTCTTCAGAGTCGGATGTCATCTCTGGCTTTCAGCGTAAAATTCAGTCTCGTGATATGGAAATAGCAGACCTGAATAAAGTCATTCAGGATTTGACTTTGCAAAATGAAACCTGTGAATTGTCTCGCAATGATATTTTGGCTAGAGAACTTGTCGAACCGAATATTGAGTTGAAAGATGGTCGATTTGAGATACCTGTTCCGTTGAAGGAAGATATTGATCTACCTAACAAATTTGTGTTGGCGTCAGATAGAGCAGCTGCTTTAAGGAAGAAGGCTTTAAAACAATCTGAATTTCGAGGAACTTGTGTTAATGAGGTAATGTTTTCGCGTCCTGATTTGTTAAATCCTCTGGCAGATCTCTTGGCTGGATTTCGGCTGAGTAGATTTGGTTTCGTGGCCGATATGACCAAATACTTCTTTCACATTTTGGACTCTTCATTACGTAAGCCCAATTTCATTGAACTGCTTACGTACACAGGCAGTGCCGTTCGGATCGTGAACGAACGCCCTTTGGTACCTTTGAGTGACGACCCTAGGGATTTTACTGTCATCACCCCTGCCTCACTTTTGACCCCATACTTAGACCCATACTGTGCTGTTGGGCAACCACATGATCGTGACCAATTAAGAAGGGATTATCGGTTCAATTTGTCACTTTCTCAGCAGTTTTGGAGTAAATGGATCGATTTTTACTTGCCAGGTCTTCAGGGCCGGAAAAAATGGCTAAAAATGGCCGAGAATTTGGAACCTGGTCAACTTGTAGTGGTAGGTTCTCTCCAAGACATTGGTAAACGTGGGACGTATCAACTTGGGAGGGTGCATGAGGTAGTTCCACAAATTAGGAAAGGGAAGCCTGTGGTTCGTAGAGCCAAAGTTGCCGTCTGCAACTATGATGAGAGTACGGGGAAAGTAAAAGTAGACTACGTGTTGAGGGATATTTCGTGCCTCGCCCCCGTAAAGAACACCTAAGTGTTAGGGTTTGAGCATGGTTTTGTCTGCGGTGGCCGACCCTTGTCTGAGCCCGAAACAGTCGGTTATTATCACAACTATTGTATATAGCGTCATTTTAGCGTGTACCTATGGTACCAATTTCATGTATCGTCGTGTTTATTCTTATTGTTGTTCATTCTTTGCATGCCCTTTGTATTTACGTATTAACTTAAACGTGAGTGATTCAAACAATTTGTGTATCGTGTGTTTTTATTCATTGGCTCACAATTGTCGTCATTTCTTTTTAGTTATGCCATGTCATACTGTCATAACTAGGGGCCGCTATGTTCCCGACAATTTTCACCAAATCAAACGTCATATAAAAACCGTTCAAGTCTACTGAATATTACGTCATGGAAATTCCTAAAACATGAGCCAAAATTGCACCAGCGTTCATAAGAATTGTGTCAAACCTGTTTGGGCCTGTTTGGGCCTGTTTAAACAGGAAATATTACATCAGCTTTAAACACCTGTTGGAATGACTTCATAATTGTCTTTCATTATTGCGTCACAGTACTGCATACGTGAATTTGAGATATTGCTATCTATTCTGGTCATTCGTAAAATGATTGTTTGAAAGTTGGCCGCACATTTAACTGTTGGCTTAGTGCTTGCTAGCTGGACAAAGGTTCCGTCTTTTATCCAGGTAATCTGTTCTGTAGTGACAGTTTTTCAGTGGTGTAAGGCGTTGCACCCCCTCGTTTTCGGTAGCCGTGGGCTAATTTTACAGAAATACACTGTTTGAAAAGAAGTTCAAGTGTGTGTTTCTTCGGTCATTATATACAGACGAACGGATTCGGGAACTTTATGTTAAAATTTTCCCAAGAAGAGATTATGGTTTACCGCTGTGACCACTGTTTTATCTTTATCTGACAGTGTTTCATTCACAGGCTTTCAATGACCACTTTGTTATTGTTTTGCTCGAGGTAGTCTACACTTCTTCTTCCGTCTCAACTTGAGGTAGAGATTTAATGTGCTAATCTCTTCTGTCTTTTTAGCAGAGGCAATTTTTACGAACTTCAAAATGACTCCTTTATTCTTTTTAGTTCCTCTTCTCTAGCTTTCTTTTTCTTTCTAAAAAAATCTTTACTTTCTTTTACTCTTGTCATAGGCAAAAATTAACTTTAAAAAAATTGCAATTTAAATCTTGTTCTGGAATCTGCAGCGCATTAGTTAAAAACAATAACCATAATTGCAAATTTGCTGAGTTAAGCTAAGTGATCTATTTAAGACCTGGAACTTTAAACCTTTCACTAACCTAACCCATCTTCACAGATGAAGATGGAGGAATCCCCTCTATCTACCACAGACAGATGGTAAAGGTGACAGTTGACTCGATGACCTCACGGTCCATTCCTGTGAAATAAACATTTAATTTGACCCCAATGAAATGTAGTCCAGAAAACCAACCTCTCATACGAAAGAAGAAGAAGTGAAATAAACTTAAAACTAATCTGAACTTAACTACCGTACCAAAGCTAAATTGACTGAGCAATGCTATAGCTTACAAGTACAACCGACATTCTATCATTACTTCAACAGCATGATTGCATGAATATCATTAAACCGTCACAAATACCGCATGGTGAGGCACAATCTAAAAAAGTTGCAAATTAGTTTATAGGCATAGCCTAACTTGTTTAATTTTTTGGCTTCACTTAGATCAGTGTTAACTTAGGTCGTCTAAGTCTGAGTCTCTCCGAGAATAAATTAACGTGACTGTCTTTGTTCGTTTAAACTTTAAAACGTTATCACATTTTGCCGCCCTCTAGCAACGTGCCGCACCTGGATTTATCCACAAGATCCAACGGGTAGTTACGCCACTGATGGGTAGTACCAAATTTAAATCATAAGTAGAGTAGACCATGGCAGTAGACAACCGGAAACAGACATTGCCGTCGGCTGCAGCGTGGGTCAGGCGTATGTCGGAAGGCGTACACCGATGCATAGCGCTCAAGTCCGCTTTCCCGCAATGCAGGATAAAGATAAACAAACAAACAAACAATAACTGCTTTATCGGGGTTGTAATCCAGTACTGCGGGACCATCTAACGCAGGGGTTCTCAACCTTTTTACGATCTCGTATCACTTGGACGCTCTGTAGCCTACTGCCAAGCTTACCACTTCTTGCAGAACAACTAATTTGGTCGAATCATATTTTATCCAGAAAAATAATATTGGCGTACTAAAATAACTTAACACTAAAGCACCACAACTAAATTTAATGAGATTTTTATTTACTGTCCACCAATTGGTCGATTCGCGGTGTAAATTTGCTAACAGCGCATCGAAAGTTATTTCTGGGCGCACCTAGTCGGTTTCGACTTTTTGTTCATCATGACTGAAAATCCTTGCTGACATTCCCACGTGGAAGGGAAAATGAGTACCGGTAGCTGTGGAACAGCATGGGAAGCTAGCGGTGAATATGAAGAGGCCATACTGAGCAAGAAGTTTATTGGAGAACATTCCTTGGAACTGATATCGAACATTTTATTCCGATCTACTTTTACATTTATTATTTTTACATTTATTATTTAATATTAATTATTTAATATACATTTAATATTTAATTATTTAATACATTTATTAATACATTAATACATTGAGTTTAATTCCTAGGCTATTATTACAATTCTATTTACTTCCATCGGTCATTGTAGAAAGGGGGTACGAGAAAATTTCATGAAAGCTCAAAGGGTAGGCTTACGAGGTGGGCCTGGCCCACCCACTTTTGAATACTAAATTTCTTTGAAAAGGTAGTGAAAACGGCAAATCAGAGAGAGAGAGTTCCAAAAAAAAGGTCTTCACTCATTTGATGCACAGTAGTTTGATTATCTTTGATAGCTCAATGATGAAATCCAATCTTCAAAGTTTTCTGTTGAGTCCATTATTGATGTGCAGCACGTGTGGGTGTGTGGTTGTGTGTGACTGGTGGAGCAATCTATCAATCAATATAATTATTGTCTATGCTCTCTATGGTTAGAACAGTGATATCATTACACATATGTACGTACTGTATAATGCTGCATATTATTACTCCCAAGTGGTACTGTATTATAACTGTGTGCAGTGTGTGTATTGTTGCTTTTTTATTTGTGCGTACATCGCCACATTTTGTACAGCGCTATTGAGCAATTCAACAATTTTGTAAATTTTTTTGACCAAATCCGGCCCAAAAATGGAAAATTTTGCCTGTTGGCACGAAATTATGAAAGCGCAATGTGTAAACGTGTAAAATGTGTAATGTGTAAACATTTTGACATAATGTGTAAACAATGTGTAAACAATATGAAAATGCAATGTGTAAACCAGGGGTCGGCAACCTTTTTATAACAACAGGCCAAAGCCAAACTTTACATGGTCTTGGCGGGCTGTAGCCTATTAATACCAGTTTTGATAGATTCAGAGGCATAATTTCAAGGCGTTGACGTAGCCTAATCCCTAATGCCTTCAGAATATCGGCTAGTAATATCCTTGACGGGAATCAGCTGAACAAATTCTTAAACATCAAAATTTTTGTTTACTGCACGCACAAATATCGCCAGCTCAGATGTAGGATTATCTGCCGTGTCTGTGCTCTCATCTATTGCCATTGCGAAAAACTGTCGATATACAATAACTTTTTGCTAGATGTTACGTTCTCCGATATCTCTTCTTTTCGTCGAGTTATGGTTCTCGTTGAAAGACTTAGGCCTATATCTGAAAAGTAGTTTGTTTTTTTCCTCTGGACATATGTTTTCAATAACCTCCATCTTGCACCTTTTCCCAAATTCTCCATCACTATACGATTTCTTGTCTTTTGCTATTGATTGTGCTCAGGCCCGCAACCAGCAAATATTTTCAGGGGGGGAGGCATTCAATTTTTATCAAAGAACAAACATTAAAATGATTTATTGTGACATTTTTATGTTAATGTCCACACCCATTGATAGAGTGTGTGGCACTACCATGTTACGGTTCAGTGGTCATAACTTATGTCAATCACGTTTTTGTTAAGTACAGCCTTAAAGGAAACTAGCCTTTGTAACCTTTTCTCATTTAGCTATGACTACCCAAGGAAGAAAATTACGATATCACAGTGATGTGTTCAGTCGATTACAAATAAAATACAACATCTGTAGGCTACGAACCGCATTGGCACGACTGGAGTCATAAATTAATCAATAACATATATTTACATCAACATAACAAACAGATACATATGAATAAACTCAACACGGTAATTACAAATTACAATCCTGAAACATTTTGTTGGCTCAACAAGTTTTTATGTTTGTAGGCCTAAAGAAGTTGACTTTGCAAATGCAAAATAACATTTTAATTTAGAGCAGAACGTCTAACTTTCTACTTGATTTGGCAAGTTCGTTTAATACCAATTCCGCGCTTGGAATTTGAGTACGATGGATTTGCATGAGAGCTAGTCCAGAAAGCCTGTCCTGCCCCATAGTGCTTCTAAGGTAACTTTTCAAGCGTCGTAGACAGCTAAATGTTCTTTCTGCAGAAGCAGTTGTGACTGGAAGTGTAGCCAAAATTATCAAGAGTTTGTAGGCTAAATGTTTGGATAAAACTCTTTTTGGGATTCTATTGCTGACACCGCATATAATTGCTGACACCGCATATATTGCTGACACCGGTGCTGACACCGCTATTGCTGACACTTTCAAGAATTCATTTAAAATCAGATTTACAAACGCCTAAGCCCAACTGAATAGCTTGCGAATTATGTAGTTGTTTTTAAACGCTTTTTATGGTGATGATGGATGCTGACATTATATATACGGTACGCTAACGAAACAGATAATGAGGATGCCAGCCTAATTTATCAAACAAAATCGTTAGCATAGCTTCCAACCAGCGTAGCCTACTTTCGGCTTCGATAGTCTACACTCTACAGTATGACTGTACGTGTACGACGTATAGTACATTTCATACTGCATAGAACGCTTAAAATTTTTTCAAAAATTTTTGGAGGGAGGACAAATGCCCCCAATGCCCCCCCTGGTTGCGGGCTTGATTGTGCTACCTTGTAGCTAGCAAAACAATTTTCTGATTTATTGGTTTTCCTTTCCCTTGTAACAGAGAAATTTGCTGTTTTAAAGCTATTTTTGAGTAGATTAACTTTGCCGTTCCTTGTTTGACCCATTAACTTGGAAAAAATAATATGTTTTGCATCATAATGGCACTTTATATTGAGTTCTTTGTTTATACAAACAGAAACGCTGCAAATCAAAGACGTGAGCCTACTAAAATGATTAATGAAAAGTACTTGTTCTTCCATTCGATTATACTACAATAAACCACTCTCCTGGCCACATATCATTATAATTTGTTAATGAGCGGCGGCCGGCGGGCCGGATGATTTTTCTCGGCGGGCCGTAAGTTTACCGACTCCTGGTGTAGCCTAAGTGATTTCAAATATTAGGAATGCAACAATGTTATGGAAGGTCTGGGGGGCTAAGCCCCCCAGAACTTGGATTGACTTTGATTGCTGCGCCTCTGGGCCTGTACCGACATATTCGTCATCAACCAACATTCTGCAGTGCAGTTATCTTAATTCAATTGTTTAGCCTACCGTACTCTCAACTGTTTCAAGTTTTAATTAATTAGCATTGCGTCTGGCAGCACTCGCCAAGGGTGACTGATTTCGCCTATAAAACATACTGGTGTGGTAATCTTCTCCCTTTTCGATCTACGCTCTCGCCACGGGAAGTCAGTGACGTTTCTGAATCCGCTCTGATCGCTGCAACGATTGCCGCAATAAAGATGAATTCTCAAATCTAGTGTTGCGTTTAAGTCACCTCAACCCAGCAGTGTTACACCTCAACTCAGAAGCGTTACAGGCCCACCTACTTTAAAAATGGTTCCTCCATCCCTGCCTAGGCCTACATGATTTACTATTCAGGCACTTTTAAATCTTTCAAAATTTTGCACTTTTTTCCGTTCATTAACGTGCTGGTAGGTCTATATCGACTATTGTTGTTATAGTCTAGTATCTTTTTCGTTCCCGATGCGTTAAAGACGAAATATAAAATGATTGATTGAATGAATCTCAAATGATGTGTTCTGTAAGCTATGTCACCATAGCCTACTCGAGTGATGTTTGGGCACTGCCCCGATAGCGCAATTGGTTATTGCGTCACTTCTGGAACGACGAAGCTTCAAGATCAAGCTGCGCTGGCTGCTGGTTCGACTCTCATGGGTGTGCGTTTGAGCAACGCACGTTAAGGACTGCTCTCTATTCAGCGGCATCTATAATGGATGGAATAATTCTCCGGCAACAAGACTTCACCAATCCGAACTTCACCCTGTCAATCTCGGTGACCGGGCCTGCGTCATTGATTCAAAGCCTCTACAAGTATGCGAAACTGCCAGGATTAAGCTCTGCGAGAAGCTTTCCCGGTCCGAGGATAAAGATTCAATCAATCAATCAATCATAATATCTTCTGAATGTGATTATAGGCTACTGGTACTCGGGATGTTGCTGTAGCAGTTACAACTAGGTATAGGCGGATGCTCCAGACAATTCGACGTCCGCTACAGGTTTCTCACGACAGTGGTGTATGCCTAATATTGTTAGCCTAAATGACCTGGTGATCAGTAGGCTATGTCTTCTCAATAGTTAAATAACGAGTATTTGGATAGCTAACATGAACACTCTTTGTCCATTATAAGATACTCACATGGCCCGCATGTCAAACTTTGAGAAAATTTGGCCTCCGAGTTAAAGGCATATACTAAAGGAAAATTTCAAACCGGAATTAAGCATTAGAATGAGTAAACTGAACATTCAAGAATACATTTCAAAAACAATTACCCAAAAAAATTTGTTTTCAATGGCGCTGGCAAGGCCCAAAGTCCAGTGTTTCATTTATTTTCATTTTTTTCAAAATGACCAAAACGTGCAAACACAGCTCGAGAATACGTCATAAAGTCCAGCAATAACAAAAGCCACGTTACCAATCTGATGTTTTGAGCAAACTGTCTGCTGTTTTGATGTTAAAATGTGCTGTTTTGATGTAATTACATACATAGCCTACAGTCAAATCGCTCGCAGTAACAATTATTGCGTGATCGGTTGATTGCTAGACTTTATGACGTAGACTTTATGACGTTCTTTACAGTCGCACGCTTCGTTGCTCAGGCCAATCTCGTTTTGAAAGCTCTGACAAAAGCACGCGCACAATGGTGGTCAGACCGCAATGGGGCAAAATTTTATTGAAAATCGTTTTATGGTAGCATGTTAAACACAAAGAACGTGGAAAATCGCCAAGTCAGGTTTTCCTTTAATACCCCTTTAAAAAGTTTGCACACTCCAGACATATCAATCAATCAATGGCCGTTTATTTGTCAGTAACAGAGTAGGCTACATGTTTGAAATACGCAAGTAATATACACAATGCAAAAGTTACACAAGTTCTCATACCGACAGGCAGACAGCGAGACGACCATACGGTCTACAAGTCAATTGCCGCCCTACAGAAATGACGATTTTGCCATTTACAATACAAGAGAAAAAATAAATAAAACGTTAAAACGCTCCCGCTCTTCAACATGCAACAAAAAAGCTATCTACAGTAGCCTAGGTTACTAATTGTTAAATTAACTTTTACCTTTTTGTCTTCTAAAAGGTGTCGTTTTGTGAAAATATTCGAATAAACCAATTAAATACCTCAAAAGCCTTTGTAATGTTATACGTTTTAAAGTTGGCTGCTTTTACTGTGTTTGGTTATTTCTTGGAAAGTTTGGCTGCAAAATTATTTTAGATCTGGCAACTTTGAGTAGGAGTTTGGTCTTTAAAATTTATGAAAGAGAAAGTTTGTCAGGAAATGAGAAAGTCAAGAGGAAACATAAGAATTTGTAAGTTAAAACATTCCAGAGAACAAATTTCTTCATCATGTAGTTTTTGATTAGTGTAGTTTTGTGGGAATTACTAATCATACGCACCAGTTATAAATGCCTTTTCACTGTTGTTAACAAGACTATCTTTTATGGTACCGGTAGTATTGGGTGGCAGCTGCCTCTTTTGTTGTCACAAATTTTGATAATAAATATTGGCTTATAAGATGGGCAGAAATGTTACATGATTTGAAAAGTCCAAAGAGTAAGGCAGAGCACATGTATTGTATGGCCTGTATCTTAAAAAGATAAACTTAGTGCGTCCGCCTCTGAACCGGTAGGCATGGGTT
This sequence comes from Aplidium turbinatum, assembly GCF_918807975.1. NCBI lineage: Eukaryota > Metazoa > Chordata > Ascidiacea > Aplousobranchia > Polyclinidae > Aplidium > Aplidium turbinatum. Next base: position 57,816,596 of record NC_137472.1, read on the forward strand.
TGATACATTGTCGGGTCATACCAATGACTTTTTAAAAATGTTATGGTACTGATTCTAATTCCTGCTTGGCACTGAGCAGTGAAGTGGATTCGGGTAATAATGTACTCAGTTGCACCTCTATACGGCTGCATTGACACTGTCTGCTTTGTAAAGCGCTGAGGAGCAACGCATTCTGCGTTGGATACGGTACCGGTATAGCGCTATATAAAAACTAACATTATTATTATTAAAAATAGCAATGAATAAAAAAGGTGATGATTGCTTGAGCAAATTTGTGAAGGCTTGAAACCAGTTGCAGATCCAATAAGTGATGATCACCGAGATTGAAGTTCTGCCCAATGAAATGGCATTGTCTCTAAAATATTTCATCTGTTACCGTACCGGTATGTGTTGCTTAACTAACAGCTACTCATGAAGACAGTTGTTCAAGCACATGGTAGCCTACTGGTATTGCTGTTTTTTGGTTGGTGGAGTTGGTTGTTTATTTGGCTGAGCTATCAGGATGGTTTAACAAAAGGTGAAAAAATCATATTTTCTTACATTTGTTTCGAGGGTGTCAAACACTGTTCAACGTTGTTGTTCAGAGTTTGCTTAAAAAAGTTGTAAAGTTTCCAAAAATAAACACAGTGAAACTCCTTATCAATGTAAGGACTATAGTTGAACTTAAGGACTTTAGATCATGAAACATGTTTAACACTTCAGTCCTCGAAATTAGCGGCAGCATGCGGCAATTGCCGTGGTAAATGCTGCCGCAAACGTCATAATGGCCATTCTGTTACGGCAATAAAAATGCCATTGCAAAATGAGCACTTAAATAGGACAAAAATTTTTCAAAATTTCTTTCTGTGTTATTTACTCGCAGCGGGAGTTTAATTAGCAGAAACATCGCATCAAGGCCTCACCTCGGACTATTTTACTTGCTGTGAACACTCACGCAGTCTTGGAAATTAGCATATTTTTACTTCATCAAAAACGTTGCCGAGGCCAAACGGCAACAGTTGAAATTGCCTCAGCAATTGCAGTGAATGTTTATTATGAAAAAATTGTACCAAAACATGCAAAATGAGAAGAGAAAAATATACTAGAGTAAACTATCATGACAGCAATGTTGTTTGATTTGTTGTGATGTGTAGTAATACCAAAAGTAGCGATAAAGCGAGCACAGGCCTTAAAACTCGTGTTTTTTTCCGGCAGCCATCGTGGCCTACCGAGAGCTCCTTCTCGGCGGCCAAATCTGCGTGCTTGGAGGCCAAAATACAAATAACGATAGCACAAGTAAATAGAATTAAACTTGCAACAAGGCCAAAATGAACACGTAGTGTTGTTGAAGTCTGGGCGACGTCCTGCTGTAGAATCGTTGCACCACGCAATAACTGCTTTATCGGGATTGTAATCCAGTATTGCGGGACCATCTAACGACACTAAATTGTTTCAACTGCATCACCGATTACCGAACACCGCCTTTCATAAAACCTGACCATTTATACCGTAATGATGTCACCATTGAGTGTGTGAAGTCACTAACCAACAGCGGAAACATTTCTTAACTCTGATGAAGACACGTGTTTTCCTCTCGGATGTCAACTAACCTACCCAGACAACAAAATCCGTCATTTTTACATTGATTCTACGTTTACAGTCGTTCAATCAGGGTAAAATTGACGAATTTTGTTGTCTGGGTAGTTCTCGTTTTTAACAACGATTCAATGTCCGACAACATTGAATCAACATAAAAACGACAATATTGCAAGCCAATGTAAATTAGCACTTCGGATTAAGACTTTGTTAAAATAAACGTCGGGAATTACAAACAAGACTTAGCCATGGACGCGCTGAACCTAATTCTGCGTCACTCTTTGATACTAGATATTTTCGACAGCTAATTCACGATCATTCGATTGCAAAATTAAATAATTGGCTAGAAGAAACCGGCGGCCAAACTTGGCCGACTGAGGAGGTAGCACCGGCGGTCATTTAAGCACTACTTAGCGGCCATGGCCGCCGGTTGCTTTAAGGCTTGCGTTAAGCACACGCATGGCTTAGCCTGGTTTTGGTCATTGTTAACCTCAAATACGTCTTGGTCCGTCTGAGTGTGCTGAACAAAGGTTCGGCCTCGCAAGATGTGCATGGTAATGTCAAGTACAATCGTATGAGGGTTGCCACGCCACATTTGGAAGTTTTACATGATTAGTAAGGTGTCGTCTTCACAAAGTTTAACAACATTGTTGCGTTCTTCCAATGACAACACTGTATGGTTATTAATGGACTTTAAACCTCAGGCGTTGTTGTAGCTAGGGATGGGCAATTCAGAATAATTCACTATTCCAGAATTATTCCGGAATACTAAACCGAATCCAGAATCGAATCCAGAATACCAAATCCTATTAACTTCCAGGCTCCAGCAATGCAAAAAGTAAAAAATTTCAGACACAAAAGCTACACAATCAATATCAAAGTAAATGTTTGTTGCAATGTAACACATTAAGGCATTCTAAATGACTGCCAGCCAAACGGGAGCAGTGTTGCCAGATGATGGAAGCCGCTTGGCACCAAAAAGTAACTAAAATTTCACCAGATATTTAAAACACCCTAAATAAAGCAATTTCGCCTAAAATGCAAATAGGTTTTAAGACTTAAGACACTGCCATCACGCATACGCAAACCTCTTGCAAAACGTTTTCCATACGAGCAGAAATTATTTGCTAAAAAAATTAAATAAATTGAAAAAACTTTCTTGAAAGAAATGGAGTGGAAAAATTTCATCAGATTTCACCAAAAAGTTATCTGGTTCCAAGGTCAAAAAGCTTCGCAATAAAGACCTCTAAATTTCACCAGCATTTTTTAATTTGATATTCTATTTCCCCATCTGGCAACGCTGAGCGGGAGCGCAGCTTAGTTGACGTCAAGCCAGCAGTGGAAAAGCATCGCTGGGAAGATGCTGATGTGGCGGGTATGTTGAGATATTTCAGAGCCAACTCCTTTAGCAGGGGCATCTGCTCAATATTGTTACGCCCACCAGTCAAACTATCGCAGAGTCGCATACGCTCGTGGGTTGTGGATTGAAAAAAAGCATTGCACGATTGTGCAATGTGCATGTGTACAAAGCGTGAAGAAAATTGCGCGCTTTGTTTCTTTGATTGCTCATGCGAGCGAGTGACGTAGGGTTGCATGCGCCGTGCGCGCACAACGCTTGCAAAATGTTTTTGAAAGTGCGGAACTGCGGATGGTGTCAGTGCAAAGAAAAAAGTGAGCAAACCACACTTTTTTTCAGTTCACTGTCTCAAGCTGACAGCTTGCACAAGACTTATGCATATCTTTAAAATTGAATCTTATTACCCGGTTTTATTACAGTTTTGGATTCGGATAGTTTAGGATCCGAATCCTTCTGGATTCGGTATTCTGAATTGCCCATCCCTAGTTGTAGCATGCTGCATAGGAAACGAGCTACATTAGTGTGAATTTGAAACAGATATATTTTGAATAAACTACTTAAAATGAAAAAAAATTGAAATACCGGTAAGAGCAGGAGGTGCGCCGCATCCTTGCACCCTCTTACTCTACGCCTATGCATTTAACACACAACATTTATGAACACATTTATAAACTTATGAGGTTTACCCACACGAATCAATAGAATGAGGTGGATTGCATCACACAGTGGTAATACCCATTCACAACAAACCTTTTTTTTATGCGAATTGGCTAATGATATCAAAATGTCTGACAAGTGTATGCGATTAACTGATTTCGTTAGCATAAATAATATTTTCTTGTTCAAAACTATCGGTTCTATACTTCTATGGCTATGCAGCCTCAAAGGAATTCTATAGCTTGATTAAAGAATTCTCAAACTATTCTTTATGTATGGTAGGTAATTGTTGTACTTTTGATCACCAAGTACAGACTGTTTTCAAAAGCATTTTTTTATTTATAGGTGGTTAATAATGCATATTCTTGGTTTATAAAACTTAATCATAAAGTAAATAATGTTTTTCAGACAAAGATACAAGTAGAGGATTTTGTTTTTAAAATTATGTTTTGCTGCTTGCTTTGTGAGTAATTTAATTTAATTTTTATTATTAAAATGCTACGGACTATAAGACAAAGCTTTCGTCGGAAAAAACAACCAAGAGTTCCAGAAAGCAATCGACCACATCAATGGCAAAAAGATGAAGAGGCTGTCAAAGAAGCGAAGTGTAGTTTTCATGTCAAAGTACACAATTACTACAATTACTGTGCAATCGCCACATTTTGCCTGTTTTTTTGTTTTGTTTTTTTTCTTGGTAAAAGAAATGGATGACAACGATTGTACAATAGTTCCTGTACAATTGTATTAAGTCCTTGTACAATTGTATTAAGTCCTCAGTTTATAAACCCATTTACTTAATACAGTTATATAGTTCCAGTCAGAAATTATTCTATCCATTCTCATGTGGCAATAAAAAAAACAGTTTTTTAACTTGATATGCCCAATCAATGCTGATGAAGCAGATTGATGAAATTTGGTGAAATTGCAATTTACAGTTTTGCATTGCAATTTGTTCATATATTTGATCTTGTTGTTCTGCTGATGCAGTTTTTAATTTAACTGCTAACCAGTTGTGCGATTATTGAGCACAAGGCAATTGGTGCTCTATCTGAAATATACATATAGTATTCCTGTTTGAATTTACTTGATGAAATAGCAAAGGACACAGTATGGACTAACTTGAAAAAAAGCTTATCATATATAATAATATATAATATTCATACTGTGTATCTTAGCCTGCTTGTTATGCTTTTGCATGAAAACGGTTATTATTGTGTTGTTTATAAATAAAGAATTTTTTTAGTCAAGTGTAATTGCTTTAAAACTATGCCAAGGCAGTGCTGAATGTGCTGATTCAAAATTTTTCTATTTTGGTAATAACTTAGCCATTTTAGTTTTTTGTAATCACTAGCTCTGCTACCTGCATTGAGCACATTGTTTTGCATTTGCTATATACAATTTATTCTTGAAATATGTATAATAACATAGCATACTATATATATATAATAATAATATATACAGTTGTATATAATAATATATATAATATATATATATATATAATAATATATATAATAATATGTATAATAATATATAATAATAATATATATATACAGTTGGGGAACTGTTTATTTTGAAATTCGTGTTTGGGGGAATCACTATATACAATACATATTAAAAAGTAATTGAATCTTCTGTTTCCAGTATCTGGGCAGCGTCGAAGTCCAGGAATCGCGTGGCATGCATGTTTGTGAGCAAGCCGTAAAACAACTTAAATCTGTAAGTATGTGAATAGATTTAATATACATTTACTGACAGTGCAACAAATCACATTTGATAAAGATAGTTTTTAATTTATTGCTCAATTTTGCGAAAAGCATGGTGTATTGACTAATGACTATTGAGGTGACCAATATTTTGTATGTCGAGAAAAGGAAAAAAATATCTTCTGAGAGGTGTCATCGACCTCACAGCAATGCTTGATATTTATGACTTGGTCACATGTCTTGTAATACAAACGTTTTCACGCAAGTCAACGACAGACATTACATTTGTATATGTATATTTGTGGTGGAATGGTCACTTCAGATTATTGCTTGATTCTGTTGTATATTTTCAAATTACAAGCATTACATATTCCAGCAGTATTTGCATTGTTTTATGTCCGCTACCATTTAGGGTTGGAATGTGACGACAAAGTTACAACTCCCATGATCAGCATTTTGCCCTATTCTTAAGATTTGCCAAATTTAACAAAAAAAAATCAAACTAAATCAAACTTCTCATAAAAAAGCATAAAAAAGAAACTCAGTTTGTTTTAAAATTCTGGGAACTTTTGCTCAATTTATTTAAAATGAAGTCAAAATACATACAAATTGCATGATGTGTCATACTGAATACCACAAAATGTGAAGCAATTAAACCTATACATACAATTTATTAAATATTCACCAGGCTTATACAAGCCTTAAAGCAGCCGGCGGCCATCGCGGCCATGTCCGCTAAGTGGGTCTGCTACTATTCGGCGAGTCCGATTCGACTAGTCCGATTCGGCGAGTTCCCTATTCGGCGAGAGCCCTTTTCGGCGAGTGCCCTATTCGGCGAGTTTTTGAAATTTTTGAAAGGAAATTATCGTGTACGTAGCCTAATTATAATTGCCGTTTTTACATCGTTTTAACGTCGCTAAACGTTGAAATCGTGCAGAAAGGAATAAAAATAAAATGTTTGAACTATTAAATTAAAATTCGTCATGTCAGTTCAGTTATTTTTATTTCTGACCATCATATGAAAAACAATACACGTCAACATAGCAAAGGTAGAAGCGACAAAACGCGAACGTTAAAACGTGCTTGAATTCGTCATGTCAGTTCAGTTGTTTTTCTTTCTGATCATGATATCAAAAACAATACACGTCAACATAGCAAAGGTGTAGAAAAAGGTAGAAGCGACGATTTGTTCCAAGAACCCATTTAGCATAACATTTCATTTGTACTTTGATTCAACGTCTTAATACATTATCTTATAAATGCAACGTATCGTAGGGCTTCTGTGAATGTTTCTCAGTTTCAACGTATCCTAGTCAGCAAAAGCACCCTTTTCTACACGATTTCAACGTTTAGCGACGTTAAAACGATAGGCCACACATTTGGTTAGCCTTTTCATTCTGTTACTACAATGTAAAAATAAACTGTTAGGCTAACTGGGTTCTTGGAACAAACTTTTGCTGGTCGGGATAACTAGGCTACGGTAGCCTACCCGATAATTTCCTTTCAATCTAAGCTGTAGGAGTGTAGGTCACACATCTGTTGATCAACTAATCATTTTAACCATAGGCTCCACGCATATTTCCGCGTGGGAGCAACTTTTTATGCTGCATTGATACATAAAACAATAGATGAACTAGCGATCGGCAGCAGGAAAACATTTTTAAATGCAAACCGCAACAGCTTCGCAGTAAATAATCACTAGAACGAGTAGCGATGCTACAATCCCACCCCAGACAAAAAAATCTGTCATTTTTACGTTGATTTAACGTCTGCAGACGTTGAATCAATGTAAAAATGACTGATTTTGCTGCCTGTGACATAGCAAAAATCTACCATTTTGCGTCGATTCAATGTCATCAGATGTTGAATGCACCCAAAAACAACATAATTTGCTACGTTGACGCAGCGTGCGTTTAACTTAATGCGCTTGCAAATAGCCTCGCTGTCGCTTTCAAAAGTTGAAACCTCTGCAGAGAATTGTCGCGGCAGTGAATCGGTTGCTGTGAAAATGAACTTGAAGTCTCGGCCCGAGGTTACCACTAACCAACGTAACAAGGGCTGGTGCAAACCGCACTGCCCACAGTCGCACAAGCGGCATAATCAACACAACAATGGCCTCGCGCAAACTGCATGGCGCACACACGTCCGTTGCCATAGAAACCCGATCAAAGGCGGGGAATATGCGCATGTTTTGTTTCATCTGCAACACGAAAATGGGCATATTACAGCGAATTGAAACTTGAAAGCTGGTCAGCCATATGTTGCGATATTGTAGCGAAAAGGGAGCAATGTCAAGTCGAAAACTTAATCAAACGTCTCTCTGTAACTATTTTTCAAGGGTTGTTTACGGATGTCAGCAACTTTTAAATTTATTAAAGGTGACGTGCTGTTGAATTGCTGTAAACATGAATGATTTTACTTTCAACAGGTATATTTTCAAGCATGTGATCAAGTTAGTATTTTCATTCCATTTACAGTATACCTTTTAGTAAACCTTTTCGTCTCTTGTTTCATGCTCATAAATCTAGTTCGTTGCTAAACTTTATGTTGCGCTTAGCTTAAAGAGTCGCAGTCCATCAACCGCTAGCCAACGCAGACGCATAGCATGTGTTTTGGTCGAGCTTTGTTTATAATAATTAACGGTAGGTCGAACGTAGCGATAACTCCGAGTGTGGCAATAAAAGCAATCCTAGTGTGGCGACATAATTACGTCATCCATCTGCGTGACATTTCGCTGAATTTACGTTGCTGCTGATGAAACACGCTTTCACCCCCACGGCCAAAAAAATAGTTAGGCGCCTATGATTTTAACTATTCAAAAGTACTAACTTATAGACATAAACATGAGTTTTTTTGTAACATTTTCTTTGTTTTATTTTTCCTTCATATCTTAAATTTTTCTGAAGGTGATGCAACCTTGCCAAATTTCTTTCAACTCAATAACTTACTTCGGTCACAAGCACGTTTTAACGTTCACGTTTTGTCGCTTCTACCTTTGCTATGTTGACGTGTATTGTTTTTGATATGATGGTCAAAAATAAAAATAATTGAACTGACATGACGAATTTTAATTTAATAGTTCAAACATTTTATTTTTATTCCTTTCTGCACGATTTCAACGTTTAGCGACGTTAAAACGATGTAAAAACGGCAATTGCAATTAGGCTACGGTACCCGATAATTTCCTTTTAAAAATTTCAAAAACTCGCCGAATAGGGCACTCGCCGAAAAAGGCTCTCGCCGAATAGGGAACTCGCCGAATCGGACTAGTCGAATCGGACTCGCCGAATCGGACTCGCCGAAACGGGCCATTCCGCCGCTAAGTAGTGCTTGAATGACCGCCTGTGCTACCTCTTCCGTCGGCCAAGTTTGGCCGCCGGTTTCTTCTAGCCAATTATTTAATTTCGCAATAGAACGATCGTGGATTAAATGTCGAAAATATGTAGTATCAAAGAGTGACGCAGAATTAGGTCAGCGCATCATAGTCACTACTGTTGTATTGAATATATCCAGCTGCGATCACCAGCGCTGTAAGTCTTGTTTGCAATTCCCGATGTTTATTTTAACGAAGTGTTAATCCGAAGTGCTAATTTACATCGGCTGGCAATATTGTTGTTTTTATATCGATTCAATGTTGTCTGACATTGAATCATTGTTAAAAAGGAGAACTAGGTTAGTTGACATCCGTGGGTAAAAAACACGTGTCTTCATAGTTGAGAACGCTGTGGGTTAGTGACTTCACAGTTCACACCCTCAATGGTGACATCATAACGGAATAAATGGTCAGGTTTTATGAAAGGCGGTATGCAGTTGAAACAATTTACTGAGCTGCGAGCAGTTAAAACAATTTAGGGTCGTTAGATGGTCCCGCAATGCCGGATTACAATCCCGATAAAGCATTTAATGCGTGGTACAACGATTCTATTGCAGGACGTCGCCCAGACTTCAACAACGCTAAGTGATCATTTTAACATTGTTGCAAGTTTAATGCTATTTACTTGTGCTATCGTTATTGTATTTTGGCCTCCAAGCACACAGATTTGGCCGCCGAGAAGGAGCTCTCGGTATGCCACGGTGGCTGCCGGAAAAAAACACGAGTTTTAAGGCCTGCTTATAATTCAAGAAACAAATATATATATCGTTTAAAGTTTAAACTGTCTTTTGAAGCACAGTTTTGTTTTGATGGGATAGCTTAATTCTTATATTGTATATACTGGTTTCGTAGTACTGTATAGCTTTGGGAAAGAAGTACCGTACCAGTATAATTTTAACAATTCCATGAACATGTGACTGACAATAACTTAATAGGATTGAATAGCATTATTCAAAACAATTATTATATATACAATGCACTAACAGAATAACAATATAATATATTCAAACGTTTTTGGCAATATTTTTGTACAAATGTTTGTGTCATCATAATTTATATTTTTATTAGAAATAAAAAAGTACTTTAACCATATTATGTTTGCCCTGGGCAACTAATGTAGGTTTGATAATTACCAAGCTTCCAATGTTTTTAAACGTTTTGTGGCCTCTAGTTGGTAAAGTTTACCGAAGTCAAATAATCTCAGGATTGGAACTAGAAAAAGATAGACTATGCAAGATTGGGATTTCTGCTATCCCAACCCTACTACTGTTGTGGCATCTTTGTTGTGCACTGATATGTTGCATTTAGTTTTATGCTTTTATTTATACTTGATGCGTATTAGCACCAACATGATTACTATCTGCATGGTTTTTGTTGTATCAGGATTTGCGGAAGAAGCGTGTTCCACATTTCTTTGGACGGGTAAACAAGATGCATGTTGCATTGTGCATGAACAATTGAACATAGAGTACCATATTGTATGATGGACTGGCTAGACTAATCCTTTCATACTAATTCAACAATTTTTATTACTGACAAGTTAAATTGTCAAGCAACTTACACCTTACAGGCACCGACAATACTTAAGCAGTCAGCTTGGTGCAAGGAAAGAATATCATATTATATATATACTGTTACTGTAGCAGACAAAAGTATTAGCAGTTTTCATAGTGCTTGTGTAACTTTGAAAGCAATGCATTCAATGAGGGCTGGGTGTAGCACCATTTGTCATGAATCATTGCATAGGCGCACAGCATGGAAGATTGCAATTAGATGACAGCTTAAGAGAATTTCAATAATCAAACTATACATATATTACATACATATAGCATGAATCGTTTCAGGGTGGCTAGGTTACATAAATGATAGTGGAATTGTCGCTATTGGTCTACTGCTTTCCATGCTTCAGAACATGGCTGTATTTGCAACCGAATGCTTCTTTCATGTTTAAAATTTAAACAGTAGTTTTTCTTGTTGGTGTGGTGTGAACTGCAGTTGACGTGGTGTAAACTGTGAAGACTTGAAAATTTACATCCTTTGCAATAAATTCAACCCTTGTTTATGTGTGTTGCTGAATGCTGACAGTATCCCATTGTAGAACAAGGAACAAGCGATACAAACTTCCCTCATAAGTGCTTTAATAGTATGGGTCGAATTTCAACAGAATACTTTGCTCAAAAGTTTTTTTAAGACTAAAGGATTTCATGGTGGTTCAAGTACTACTACATTTTTCTAAACTTTAACAACTGCGGCACTCTTTGAGTCTTTGTATTGGTTGCACCATTAGCATGTTGTTTTCCTTTTTGTTTCCTAACAAAGTTTCATAAACCACTTTAATGTCTATTAATTTATTAAATGTTTGCTTCTAAGTTGCCTCGTGACTTTGCTTGTGGTTGTAATAGTCAAAAGGTAATTCTTTTTACAGTACAATATATTGTTTTACACATCATTGCTGTTTAAAGCAACACTTCGGGATTTATGTATGCCTAGAATAATGGTAATCTTGAACATTTGCATAGTAAGAATAGTTATGCAAAGTGACATTTCAAAAGAGCAGTTTTTTTATTTTAGAAATTTAAAAAAAAGCATTTGTTGAAACAGGTAAATTTTAAAAACAAAACAGTGTTTGTTTTTTGTTGACTTAGGTAATTTCTGAATTGGCATTACTAAATATAAGTACGTATTTCTATACTTGAACATCTAAGACCAATAGCATGTTATTCAAAGTTACTGTTACCATGATACCATGTCGCCTAGTACGTTCTGGTTAACAGAACCGTCATATTGATTTGTGCTTCGTGTGGATAGACGAATACTAAGAGAATGGTGTTATTTGACTTTTGAACAATCTCTGTATCGAAACTTTCAGTGGTGAAAATAACAGATGATTTGTTAAAACGAATTGTCTGTATCGGTAAGATGAGCAACTGATGCATCACAATCAGTGAAAAGTTCATTTTGAAGCATTTGTACAGCATTGAATGTAATTTTGTGGTCTTTTGCTTTCAACCCCATTACGACTTTTTCTACGCTTCCTGCCGTAGACGTTCGTTTCTTGCCGTGATTGACGGATACCTTGCCCCTTAACAAAGCTGAACCTTTCCACGGTGTTGTAGCTTCGTTTTCACTGATTTATTTAGTTATAAGAGTATATTCTTTGATGTTATTTCAGATTGGATTGCGCTTTAAACATTTCGGCATCAAATAGAAACTTTCAACAAGGTTTACTGAAATTGAAGCAAACACAACCTTGCATGTATAATACGTTTCTGGACACTTGTTTGTAAATTAGGTATTAAGGGATTCAAGTGTAGCCTACCTTTTTATTAACAAAAATACAGGCTACTTCCTACTTGTCATTAATATGCCTTTTGTGTTCGGTTGCACTCAAAAAGTTGAAGTTTTGAACAAGTGGTTATTGGATATGCTACTGGCAAAGAAGCCAAGCTTGACATCTTTAGTTCAACCCTGGTATTAATGGACCATTGCAACATGCTTCTGTGCGCTGTCGCCAGGCGTCGAACTAACATCCTCCTATCACTAAACATACATTTGACAACATGTCTGTTGTTGTCATATCCAAACTTATGTCGTGTACAGTGTACGTGTACTTAAGGCATAGAAGTCAATTTCCATTTACACCTTTTAAGCATGCCTTTAAGTGCCCTGCCAAAGACACAGCCACATGCTCTTGAGTGGTATTGGACCTGGGTTCTCACTGCTTGGCTATGTAGAGGACCACATGTCTTGCAATAATGCAGTCAAGTGTACAATGTTATGGAGTTGTAAGCTCAAACAGTTTTTGGTATGAAATGTTTTTCCAGAAAAATGCATACAGTAGGGTATATAATTACATAATACGGTATATATATATTTTGTAAATACTTCAAAAATACTTAGAAAAATACTCTCGCCTATTGTTTTGCCACAACTTACTAACATTTAACTAAATTCTAGGAGATTCATTACAAATTGTTTCACAATCAATTGCTTGTTGTTTTCACGGCAAAAAGTTTCCACTCTCACTGTAATTGATTTTGTTAAAGCAAAATGCTTGGTTAAACTGGGTGTAAAAAGCAGAAGATGAAATCCTGTAACGAACTAGTGCTTCAGAAATTTGAAAACTATACTGTTCTCCATCTTTCTGACTTTTTTTTCAAACCATTATGCAGTTATAGCAGAGCACCGTTTGGTGTGCTATAGGGCTAGGACCTAGCCGCTAGGTATATGTTTTACCACATGTTTGACTAATAAACCTTTCTTATTTGGGTTGTCCGTTGCATGAACCACTGCTGCATGGTTTTTCATTGACGTGGCACATAGTTTGCGGTCATTTTTGCATTGATTCAACGTGTACAGACTTTGAATCAATGTAAAAATATCAACTTTGCAAGTTGGGTGATATTCTGTGGTAAGATGATGAGGAAAGATGTGTAACTTGTGGTATGTTTTCAGCATAAAAAGAAGAAGATTCAAGCAGTTCTTTACGTCTCGCCTGATTCGCTGAGGGTCGTCGAAAACTCAACGAAAGCACTTCTGCTGGACCAAACCATAGAGAAAGTGTCATTCTGTGCACCAGACAGGAATTATGACAGAGCATTCTCTTACATATGCAGAGATGGAACGACTAAGCGATGGTTATGCCATTCCTTCTTCGCCGTAAAAGAATCGGTTAGTAACGCACACACAGGTTGCATGGATTATTACGTTGTACATTTCCATACTCGGCAAATGCATTAAGTATGTTCCGCTAGGCATAATGTGTTGTGCGATTTCCTGCAGATAATCTATTTCACCAGTTGGTAAATGCCTTGTACAATTATAATATATACGTATCAATCACTCTACACTTTACCACTCGGCATCTCTTTCAAATTGTATAAATTTGTCTTTATGAAGTAATTGGATAAGTTTATCAGCTGGAACGTTGTGATGAAACGCTTTTTTCGTTAATTGATCATCTTTTGTCGTTTACAAAATGCAGCTGTTGATAATGCTGATGTTTCTTTTCTCTATGATTAGAAAGATTAAGTTTTTGTGCAAAAGTTGTAAATCATTTCTGGGATATCCAGGCCCACGAACATTCAGTATGGTATGAACTAATAACCTTTGAACGCACGCGTCTTTTCTTTTTGACTGTGGCAAAATCGTTGAGCCGTGACGGTCATGCAGTCGAAAGAGCCAGCTCAGTGACAAAGCTGCTTCGTAGTGATGTTTGCTCTGCGATGTAATCACAGCTCAATACTGAAAAACAAACTAAACATAATGTGTTGTAATCACTTGTGGTAATGACGTAGTGGTGCTGTCTTTAACTGAGAGTGGCTCCTAAAAACGATGCCAATTGTGTGTTAACATTTTATTAAAGTTTTAAAAATGTATGTGCAGTGGAATACATATCAGAAAACGCATTTGCAGACCACAAAATGTACTCAAATGTATCTGAACGAATGTAAGTTTTGATGCACCGATAAGGCTTTTCGAAATTGCCTGGTTGCTTTTGGAATCGTAGGAAGCTCGTGCTGCCTTGCACGTTGATTTGGTTGCAAGACCAGACTCCAGAAGCGCAACATCCGTTGTACTGTTGAAATGACTAGAAACAAATTACACGTAATTTTTTTGACTTTTTGCAAGAAAATGAGCAAGATTTTTTTAGCATCTCTAGTAAAATTTTCGTGTGAATTCGTTCACATTAATGCTGGCTCATTGTTCTAAAAGCATATGGTCGCTTGGCCTTTCACATTGCGCAGGACCAAGTTTAAGATTTTTCGTGCTTGCATAAAATAGTTTTTTCGTTATCTGATACCGTGACTTTTAAACGTCAATTTTATCCCACTGGATTTTGTGAACAAAAGTTTTGGACTATGTCCAATGCCAACCAGTTTTTCTTCGGAGTTTCTTGTTTCATCGATACTTTTGTTGATAATTTGTTGCATCTTTCTCTATCCTGTCTTAGAAAGCGGGAGTACCTTTTGATATAAAAGTACCACCATAAAGGGTCCCATTGAACCAACATTAGGGTCCCATTGAACCAACATGATTCGGTGTACTAGGGTCCCATTGAACCAACATGATTCGGTGTAGAGCTCACCAACAAGTTGTTTGATTGGGTAATATTAACCACCTTGTGCATAAAACTGTGGTGTTATGACTTATGAACGAAAAGTTAAAAGTATATTTCATTGAATGAAAAGCATTTCAGCTTTAAGTGTCCTGCCAAAGACACAGCCGCATGCTCTTGAGCGCTATCGAACCGGCGCCCTTTCGATTGCCGTTCCAGAGCTCTCACCACTCGGCTATGCAGCCGAAATTATTGGTTGAAACACAGGTTCTTTTCGCAAACTTTCAAATGGCATGGCGAAAATCCACGCACGTTAAATGTTACCCCGCTCTTTGCTCGTGGGTTTCGATTTCATTTCGAAATAATCAGGGAATGAATTTGCCCAAATTTCTTAACCAAGACAAAGCAACTTTTCAACGAAACGAAATTTCGTTTCGTTTTGATCAACCTTCACTTACTGTTAACGAAACCTCTTCATCACCAGGGCGAGCGGTTAAGCCACGCGGTGGGGTGTGCCTTCGCCGCGTGCTTGGAAAAGAAGCAGAAGCGAGAGAAGGAAACTGGCGTCACTGTGACGTATGACAAGAACCGCACGACCTTCACAAGAGAGGGATCGTTTCGCGTTCAAACACTCACGGAGCAACAAGAGAAAGCAAATGCAGCTAAAACAGGTGAAAACCTAAATAAATCTGTTTGTATATTATCACCTACTCGGCGGTGTGCTTCAATCAACTTCCTATTTTTTCGATTTATGTTCTCATTGAAAGCTACATATTCTTATTATTTGTTTGAACGTATTCAGTATATATACTTTTCGTGCAAAGGTACCATACCAATAGTGTATGCAATGTTGTATTCTGTCTTGATGGTTAGAGAAGCTGCGCATTTCTCAATTCATCTCCGGGAAGTGAGTTCAAGTATCACATAGCTAAAACTGACCTTTAATTTACTACACAGCTGATCCCGCGCAAGTTCATGCCCAAGTTCATAATCCGAGCGCGGTGCCCCGCCCCCACGCTCCTCTTCATCTCATCAGGCAAGCTTCTATGAGGTATGTACAATTGACTGGAATTGAAACTGTATTCATTTTTTTTTTGAGAGTTGGCTAATGGCAATACTGTACTGTATTACCACAGGCAGGCAACGCACAACAACACAACAAGATTGAGCATTATGAGAATATATTTTACATATTTACAAGTAGTTTTATCAGTCGAACGTTTTCGGCTTTGCCTAAGCCCTCATCAGAAATCTGAAAATATTTGTAAGGCGTGCAATAAATTTCAGCTTTTTTATTAACGTAACCAGCTAACTGACTAAATAGCGAGAAGTACGCAGCGAACGAAGGCAATCGTGTGGAAAACTGACTTCAGTTTCACTTCGAACAGTTTTCCACATTGCGGAAAGTGCCTTACCTCTCTGGTATAAATTATAACTTACTTAGTTTTTTTTTTTTGTTCTGGCCTCGGGGAAGTAAAGTGGTAGCGTGGTCTCAAAATGTTGTTTTTGGTATTTAAGCTGCTGGTTTTGCATTAAAATAAAGTTATTAGATGTCCAATCAACGTAGGCTGAGTTTTTGATCGTTTTTATGTTGTCACAGGCCATTCGGGACCAAGAAAGGCGAAGACCCAGAGTTGAACACCCCATTCAAGCGCAACTACTCGGTGCAAGTGAACAAACTGCCGTCTACGATCAACCGACAGAACATTCAAGTTATGAATCCGGGTTAGAAGCCAGCCAGAAAATCAATCATTTTTGCATCGATTCAACGTTTACAGACATTCTGGCGCAGCGGATAAGGTGTTGGCTTTCCGATCATGCAATCCTGGTTCGACTTTCGGCTTAAGCTGGTTGTTGATAAATACCGCTCACCTTTACCCAAAAGTGTAATAGATTGGGTGGGCGTAGTTGCCCTGGGAAAGGCGGCCGAAAAGGAACTGGCCGCCCTATTCTCGTTAGTGCTAGAGGCCTAGTATTATCAGAACCTTATCTTCTCATTCCCCGCTGGTTGGATTGAAGCATTGGGCCTCCATTACCTCTACAGACGTTAAAACATCTGTAGTTATAACCTGAACCTGATCTTCTGACACTCTGATAAGTTTGTGCAAATTCATCCAAGTTTGTGCAAATTCATTTTATGATGTCATTGTTGTCTAATATTTTTCTTGACTTTCAGTTCCAGAGCTGGATGAACCATTCGACGCAAACAACTCCCAATCACAAACTACCAATATGTTCACCCACAAGGATGACCCGTTCGCTAAAGCTCCCATGCCCAAGCTCGGCTCTGTATCCACGCCAAAACCAGGTACTCTAACTTCCTATTGGTAACAAAGTCATGGGACAGTTTGTCACTTGTTCTTGCTGACCTAACAAAAATTGGGTGATTAAAACCAGGAGTTTGAAGTCGGGCAAAAAGTATGCGAATCCGACTCCTCGGATTATAACTGGCCGACTCCGGAGACGCCAAAATTCCTTCGACTCCACAGCCTTTAATAAAACTATGGAAGTATGACATTGTGTCTTCTGATCAATTTAAACCAACCTAGAGCGTGTTTAGTGTTTAGCCAATCTTTAGTCTACTTGGATTCAGAAGCTTATGATTCTAGTCCGTAAAGTCATTGCTACACTATGGATTGTTTGTTGCTGTTTTTTGCCAAGCTTTACCGCGTATCCATACGTTGTCTGCACTGATGCGGCAAAGCCTGATTATATCTAATTGCCAGAACTATCTGATGCAATTGAAGCATGTGGTTTTGGACTTGGTTTTCTATGAACTTCAATGATTCTATTTTGTAGTTTTGTGTGAACATTATGAGGTGGCATCTCAAGCAGTGGATTAACGTTGATGAGACGTTGCATGAGTGACATATTTGAAGAATAGACGTTTCTCTGTCTTGAATAGATTAGATACATGAATTTGCACGGGCTCTGTTTGCCATAAACTTCCCAAGGAGAATTCAAACTTATTAGGGGCAAGTGTTTTATAACCAGGTAGTCTTTCTATTGCTACAAGCAACTTATTAACCCTCTGACGTTTCAAAGTGATGTCTTTATTGAAGCGATACATAGAGATAGACATATCAAATATAATTATTACTTTATAAAACCTCTACAGCTTGTTTCACCCTAAAATGGAGATCATCGGAAGGTCCTTACTCAAATAGATCCCCCTATTAGGATAAAACAGGCTGTAGAGGTTTTAGAAAGTAAGAACTATATTTGATGTAATTTGCTCTGCTTGACTTTTTTGCTTGGCATTGAGTACTTTGCAGTATTAATATTTTTGACCACTCTTTGTAGTATTTTTTAGAGATAGACGTACATATAACGTACAGTACTGCTGACAGTGCACACCGTTTCGGCCTTCCGGCCTACTCGGTGCAGTAGGTACACTGGGTATGGCCACTAGTGATGCAAGCCGCGCCGCGCCGCGTACGCGGCCGCTTTTGACTTTTTCGCCGCGTGCCGCGCCGCGCCGCGTGGAAGGTTGAAATGACAAAGCCGCGCCGCGCCGCTTGCCGCGTAAACTTTCAAGAAATTAATTTTTCGTAAACGTAAACTTTCAAGAAATTAAACTTTCGTAAACGTAAACTTTCAACTTTTCAAGAATCAGCTATGAAACTTCAAATTTAAATTGGAAACACGGATCAGTTATTTTTCCCTTCGGAAACCCTAAGATGGAAAGCTATGCAAATGCAAATTGCAAATGGCTTGCAGTTGACAGGGTTTTAGGGCTTGCTTGTCAGGGAAGCTGTACGAATGTTTTTGGTTAGTAGCCTAGCTGATAAGCTCAGTTACCAGGCTATAGGCCTAGCGCAACTACCGCATTATTTACTATATCAGTTAGCCCAGTGAGTTCAGGCTATAAGTTTTACTCTTGTGTGTGTAGTTCATATAGCCACTGGCATTATAATTGCATTATTGCTTACAAAAAGTGTTCAAAAGTCCTGATACTGGATCCAGGAACATTCTATTTGTCTTAGTTTGTATTATGTCTTAGAACTTAGATGCATTGCTGATAAGAGAATATGATCTGGTTAGCCTGGCCAATTAGTGCACAACTGTATTGGTACTAGGTTACCAGTTATATGCCATGGATGCTTTTTCCTACAATTGACTTTCTAAACAATAACTCGTTAAAATATTTTTTTTTAATTTTGTAATTTGCGGTGTGCGGTGCGGTGCAGTGTCAAAGTTCCAGATAAATTGCGGTGTGCGGTGCGGTGCGCGGATAGATGAGTCAGTTGCGGTGCGGTGTGCGGATAAAAATTTTGGGTTCGCTGCATCTCTAATGGCCACGGAGATATATACCCGTAACCTCCGTGGGACGTTTTCTCATTTGTGGAACCCAAGCTCCAAAAAATAGTACTACCGCCAACCTTGCCAAAGTGCTCAAACTGCAAGCAGTGAGCTTTGCGCAATGCACAGCAACATAGCCTACCTCCAGTAAAGTGCTCAATCGGCATAAGCCAAGAGCGTCCATTACTTTCCCAGTTCCATGTTTACAGTTCAATGCCTAATTAGGGAGTTTCCTCCTTTGTTGAGCTAACTGATTTCCCAAGGCTGATGATTTTGTTTAATTTAGTGAAGTGATTCCCAACAACAACAATATATATAAAGAAAGCAATAAAGCAAATGACATTTCTATGTCTACTGTTCATGTAGAATGGACTCAAGTTGATCTTAAATTATATTTAACATTCTAAAATTCATTACAATTGAATTGAAATTAAAATTTTCTTATTGATTCATTTATCGAACATCCTTGTAGCTGCGGCCGCACAGAGCTTCTATCAAACCGCATGCTAGTGGAGATGAACTGCTACATGACTGGTACATTACGAATCGATACCGTGCACATCACGCTATCATGTTCACTCCAGTTTGTCTTTCCTGATTTTGTCAGCGACAAGAGATGCCGTAGTTGTTGATTATATCCGCCCCGTTAGCTCAGTGGTTACCAGCCCGACTCAAGCGGCGCTGGTTTGGATCTCGGGGTGTGCGCTTCAGCAACGCATTTCAGGATTGTTCTCCATTCAGGGGTACCAAGTAGTTGGAATAATTTTCCGGCAGCAACAATCGGATACTTCGCTCTGTTAGTCTCGGCATGCGTCAGTGATTCAAAGCCTCTACGAGTATGCGAAACTGCTGGGATCAAGCTCTCTAAGAAGCTTTCCCTGTCCGAGGATAAAAATCATGTCAATTAATATCAGCTCCACAAGAATAGTGACACGTTTCGCTTTGTACATTTATGTCATTCGACAACCCGTGTTATTAAATTTGCCACACCAGGTACACATTGAATATTTTACATGCTGTATAGTCAAGCTGGCTTCAGTTATCAGTATAGAAACTGCTTGGTCTATGGTGGCTGCAGTAATTTTCTGAGAAACAAAAACAACTTCGGTTAGCTGGAATTCCTCTCGATTACGCTTCACTAAATATACATGCCGCATAGTTTGACTTGAAACTGCTATGCAACAAAGCCCCCTTCAGAGTATCGAGCAGTGCTTTAGTATCATAGGTCTACCAAACAAGGGACAAATAGATGATGATGCTCTAGTACAGTGGTTCCCAACCTTTTTGTTGTCACGGACCCCTTTAGACAAATTATTAATTCTGCTGACCCCTACTTAAATTTTGCCTGAAACTCAACATACTATTGACTATTTGACTATTGTAATAACTATGCTAGTCAACTACTGTGCTGTGTCATGCATTGCCACTATGACTCCTGCGGCAAATATCAGGTTAAACAGTTGCTCAAATAAGAAAATGAATGAATTGTTCAAGAAATGTCAGCAGTATTTAAATACTATGGTGACCCAAAGTGCCATGCCGAAACTTTTTCAACGTAACCAAATTTAATGAGAGAAATGAAAGTAAAAAATCGCTTTTCCTTTTTTTTTTTCTTCAAAATTCTTCAAGGTAATCACGGACCCCCAAATGCTTTCTCACGGACTCCAAATTGGGAACCACTGCTCTAGTATCATAGGCAGTCGCAATCTCGTATCTTTCTGGGCGGTTTCTGTCGAATATTTGAATTTCTTGAATGTATCTTAGCTGATAAATCTGTCCTTGTTTAATTGGTTGAACATCTATTCTTTGTGTGTTGGCATCTTGTTCAATACTTTTACTTTAACCCGCTATTTTACCGATAAGTGTAACGTTTGCATACTGCTCTATCTGCCACGTCTATCGGAAACTATCCATCGTTTGTGGTCTCAAGGCAATGCCCGGTGGCTGCAGGTTCACATTATGTGTCAAGGAAATCAATCTTCAGGTTTGCCTTCAAGCAATTTTTTAAGTATCTTGCCAAAGACTTAACTGCGCACTCTCGTTCGGTGTCGAACTGATGCTCTTCGGAGCCCTGTGTTTGGATTGCCATCGCTTGGGTGAACACTGAACAGCCGAGTTTTTTTATCGTCTTCACTTTTACGCTTTCGCGTGTAGCCTGCGTTTTAATGGTTCTATTGTGAAAAACTGATGATTTTCGTTTTAGTGGCATCAAACTGCCCCATTGCCTGCTTTTTAACTTTCATTTAAACCTTTCATTTTCCAGCCAACGGATACAATGAGATTCTAAAGCCTACTTCACTTCCGGTTAACAATCAGCAATCAGCTGCGCTCGCGCTCCAGCAAGCGGGATTTACTGGGGCAAGTTCCCCTGTGCGCGATACAAACCCCTGGGCAGCGGACGCGAGACAGCAGCAACCTGCCATGGGAGATCCTGGAAGCGCCGTGATGACACGACATCAGAGGACTCCATCAGAGGCAGATCGGTGGCTCAATTCCGTCCAGCAACAAACAGGAGCCATGCCCACGTCGACAAACACCGGTTTTTCATCAATGACACCACAAAACCTCCCTTTCAACTGGAGCAAAAACAATGGACAAGGCTTTCAAGTGAATTTATAACTTTTAGTTTTTCTTTATCGATTCTTTAAAAGAGAAAAGTATTCCATTATATTTTTAGCCATTCTTTAATTGCAATTTTATGTCAGTCCTTATTGGTGCATTTTCATCGCTAGATGGGGTGCTGCGTGGTGTGTTGTCGTCAATCAATGTGTTCAAATTAATTTTTTCTTACCCGTCTAGCTATTTACTTGTCTACTTTTATAGTAAGCTGAAGAATAACAGACATCAAACCAACCGTTTTTTACATTGATTCAACGTCTGCAGAGGTTGAATCAATGTAAAACATGGTTGATTTGTTGTCTAGAATAACACTTCTCATGACGCTGGTATTGTATATAGTTTCTACTAGTAATGGCTTCACATACCCAGTTTGCAAATCAGTAATTTTTGCGTTGTTTCAACGTCTGCAGACGTTAAATCATT
Source organism: Aplidium turbinatum (assembly GCF_918807975.1). Lineage (NCBI taxonomy): Eukaryota > Metazoa > Chordata > Ascidiacea > Aplousobranchia > Polyclinidae > Aplidium > Aplidium turbinatum. The sequence goes on from NC_137472.1 coordinate 57,838,663, forward strand.
GTTATAAATGACTGATTTGCTGGCTGTGTGATTTGTATGCTACTTTTATGCGTCTTAATGTACGAAATGTCTGTGCTTACGCATTCTCTATGATTCTTTTTGCTTTTGTCAACGTTCAATTCAGCTTCAATCAAACACCGACGTGGTCCGTTGGCTGGATATCGCGAGACGCCGTTAATGAAACTTTTCTATCTGATCTCTTTCAAACCTAATTTGTCATAAACTGTCGCAGTGTTTTCATGCAACGTAAAATTGCTAATATGTTATAAAACTTTACTCGCCTTAAATGGACGTATGTTTTCTTTTTATAAGTTTCGCTAGTGGGAGGCCACAGTTAATCACTGACTGTGAGGAACAACTTATGACAAAATTCTAATATTTTTGTGCCAGCGTTTTCTAAGCCAGCAAAGGTAACCCATTTTACATTTAAACGTTTGACAACGTTAAAACGACTCAAGACAACAACTTTTGGTATCTAAGGTTGCAAACATCGGTAATCAAGCATCTCTAAATCCAAAGTAATAATAATAACAGCATTTATATAGCGCCGCATCCAGAGTGCAAACTATGCTCCTGTGTGCTGTACGTGACGATGGTGGTAAAATAATGTGGTACTTCCAGTCAAAATGTGTAGAGAAATATGTTTTTTGACCCACAAGTCAGTTGGAGAGCTTTAGCTTCACGTCGTCGTCGTCGTTTTCATATGTTTTCAAGTGAGTTTTCAATTTGAAGAAGATTGTTTGTAACCCCAGCGACATTTTACTCTTAATAATCTGCAACAAATAGGGTAGTGCGACGTCGCTTGTATGCATTGCATATGCAAAACGGATGTACGATCATTTTTGTTGGTCCTTGTAGGTATTTCTTTTAAAACTAATTTGACAACCCTTTGAATGACGTCACTCATTTTTCATATATCTTAATTTGTTGTTTGCTTGGCTCAACATTAAACTTCAAAATATTTTTCTTTTTCAAAAAATATCCACCTTATAGTTTTTTAAGTGCTGGTAGCGACAAAAATTTAAGGTAGATACTTTTTTTGTGCTTATACCTCCAGTACATGTGCTAAAAACTTTGGAGTGTCCTGTTTTAAATCAAGGTTCACCGGTTTTTAATAAATCACCGGTTTAAATTCATTGTGAGGTTACGGTGATGTCCACAGCTGTTGGTGGAAATGAACTTCTGAATAAGCTATCTTTCTTTACATTGATCCAACGTTTGCAGACGTTGAATCAATGTAAAACTTGTCTGATATGCTGACTGGGAGGTACCTAAGTTGGTATTGTTGCGCCACCCGTGTGTGAACATTTTGCTTCCCCTGCTTGTTAGTTAATCGTTTCCACGCTGATACAACGTCTGCAGTTGCTTTGGGGGCTTTTTTTATGTATATTTCGATCAGCTAATACTAATCATGCAAACTAACTTCTCTGAGCAACGTTTACTAATTCATTTTACACTTCTTACTTTTGTGACATGCTTGTTATTGTAACTTACCCCATATCTGTCAGCTAAGCACAGATTATTCAAACTTCAAGCCACTAGAAAATTACTATAATATAATTTTTCAAATTTTGTGTCAGTTTCGTAGGCTTCCTTTAGGTTTAGAAAGAACGGGTTTGCCGGTGGTGAGAGTACAAATATGGCTTCCACTCTCCAACACCAGCTTTACACGACAATCCTGCTTTTTGTGGGGTATCACAAAAAGCAGGATTGTCGAGTCCTCATTACTTTTTGCCGAGAAATACTTATTTTTTTCATACACACTATTAAAAACCATGGCCAATTTAAAATTTTTCATTTTACTATATCGGTGCGAATTTTCTTGGTACCTTTCCGAACGGTGACGCTTGATTCCATTATTCATCACAGAACGATTCAAGGTTTTTGTATTTTACTGTAATTTAGAACAATTCAACATTCATCCAATGTACGACTTTCATCGATGCGTGATTTGTGTTTGAATGGTACTTTCTCTGCGAACTATAAACTCTGTGCTTGTATACTTCACACAAAGATCCCAGACATCAAATTAACCGTTTTTTACATTGATTCAACGTTGAATCAATGTAAAAAAAGGTTGATTTACTGTGTGGAAATTGATGTCTCACAAATGAGCATTGTTAAAATCTGCTGATCTTGTTAATTTTTGCATGCCGCTATTTTCGATTAAAAATGCTTCGTTTGTATCGTCTTGCCTGAAACTGGAAAAAGATTGTTTTCCCCGAAAACCTTCCCGATCTGCAAAAAGTCTCACCTTTTAACATTGCGTTTTCTGTTTTACCCTCCCGTACGCTTCTTGCTGGTGTAATTTCATTTGATGTTTTTATAAAAAAAAATTTGGAAAAATATATTGGGCCCCAATTTGTGACTAAATGCTTCTGGCGTTTAAATTTGTGTTGATCTCAAAATGCCCCAATTTGCTTTAGTCCTCTTTTGCTTGACTTGTAATGTAGCTGATTTTGCAAGTTACGTTGCAATCATTTCTGAGCGTTGAAAATACAGCAAACTAATTTTTATTTTGTATTTTGAAAAGAGATAGATTAAATCAGGAAGTAGCCTACATGCAACTGTGAATGCCACAGGTTGTGTTGTAGCTTTTCCATCTGTTTATACGATTCTCTTGTTCCCTGTATTGCAAGTGTTGGTTTGGTTGGTTGGTTTTTGAATCTTTATCCTCGGACTGACAAAGCCTTGATTGGTTATTTCTGGTAGTTTCGCATACTTGTAGAGGCTCTTGACGCAGGGCCGGTCACCAACGAATGTCTATTCCGTTTGGTGGCATTTCTCCATGCCACCCGATCCTGATGATCGACGAGACGAGATCTTACAACCGCAGGTCATCCCGGACGTTAAATGCTTGATTTTTCCCTCAGATTAAGAAAGTCTTTTGAAAGCTTAATCCTGGCAGTTTTGCATTGGCCTGCCCTACTGGTAGTGAAGAATTTGAACCACTTACGAAGGCTTGTCAGTGAGATCGACAGAGTGAAGTTTCTGTTTGTTCAGTTTGTTTTTAATTCTGACCATCCATCACAACGGCGAGCAACATATGCCAAACATGATCGAGGTTTAGAAAAAGGTTGACGCCACAAAACAGGAACGTTACATTCTTTGATACCAAAACAGGATAGCCTAAAACCAGTTTAAAATTTGGCATTGTCGTAACGCCGTAAGTTTTGTCTAAATTCTTCCATCCACTCAGTGCCGCTGAACAGAGAGCAACTACCCGCCAGCAATAGGCTACAGTTAAAATTCAAAGGGAGCTCATTTTTACCAGCACTCCACCAGCTTAGCGGCTAGATAGAAGAACTGTGAGAAGATAGTGAAGACGTAACGGTCATTGATAAGAAACAGCAATTGTCGGCAGCAATGGCGAGTGGTTAGCGCGTTGGGCTCACAGTCGAAAGCCTGCATGTTCGACTCCAGCCACCCGCACTTGCTGTTGTTTCTCTGGGCAAGAAACTTTACGATAATTGCCTCTACCCAGTGATCGATTTCGAGTAATGGGTAGTACCAAATTTAAGTCATAAGTAAAGTAGACAACCGGAAACAGACATTGCAGTCGGCTGCAGCGTGGGTCAGGTGTACGTCGGAAGGCGTACACCGATGCATAGCGCTCAAGTCCGCTTTCCCGCAATGCAGGATAAAGATAAACAAACAAACAAAAAATACCGCCTCGTTAGCTCAGTGATTACTTGCCCGGCTAAAATCACGCGGCGCTGGTTCGACTCTCGGGGTGTGCGCTTGAGCATTTCAGGACCGTTCTCCATTCAGCGGCACCCAGTGAATGGAATAATTCTCCTGAAACAACACTTCAACAATCGGAAAACTTCACTCTCCCAATCTAGGTTACCGGCCCTGCTTACTAGGTTACCGGCCCTCCGGCCCCTAGGTTACCGGCCCTCCTCTACAAGTAGGCTATGCGAGAACTACCAGGAATAACTAATCAAGAATTTGTCAGTGCGAGGATAAAGATTCAAAAACCAACCAGACAGTGAGGAATACGATTCTGGCCCAATGGTCTATTTGCATTCCCAGGATTAGGTTCTACATCAGAGAGAGAGAGAGAGAGAGAGAGAGAGAGAAACCTTTTATTTCGTCTGTTGCGACAATAGTACGGTACAATTATAAACAATCTACCTTTTTCTTGACCTTTGCTATGTTGATGTGTATTGTGTTGATATGATGGTCAGAAATAAAAAAAACAAAAAAAAAAACAACTGAACTGAACTGAATACGAATAAAATAGTACCATAGCTATCTAAATACCACAACAGACAGGAAGCAGCGAAAGACTATATCAGTCATCGAGTCAGCTGCTTCCCAGCTCTTAATGTGACAAATGTCAAGCATCGGCAAATTACGTTGAAACAAGATAGGCTGATGTTCAGTAATATTAATGAAAGAAAAAAAAAATCATGTGCTGCTGCGATCCTTAAGTGAAGTCCTGTGGTTTTATTCAAATATAAACTTTATTCCGGGTGATTAAAAATAGGAAAAACTTTTGAAATCAATAAACTCTTGTAGCAAGGGCGTTTAAACTTCAGTGCAACCAAGAAAAGTTCAAGCCAATAAATAGTTCAAGGCTACGAGTAAAAACATTTTCAGTAACAGTATTACAATACAAAAATAATCACAATTTAAAAAAAAGGTATAGCCTAGGCCTATTGTTCTGTCATAAAAGAAATGGCTGAGTGACTCTCAGTGGTACCTGTTGGCTGCATGAAACTAGCGCAATGTGACCATATAATTTGACAAACAAATTGAATAGAATGTAAATGAGAAATAATTGAGTGTAACCGAATAACACAATAGGTCAATACCGGTAATGTTTTCTTCAGACGAAATTTAATAAAAATCAAATCCAGACGACGTATCATTACAAAGTTTGAGCCCAAAATAACAATTTATGACAATTTTTGTCACTTTTCCACTGACATAAAGCAACAAAATTTAAATTCAATTAAAAAAATCAAACACTTCGCATTGAAATAAAAGCAAGAAAAAAAAAAGCATTTTTGTCGATTTAGGCTAAGTGCGATTGATCCAAACTTGTCTGGCAGCCCTTCTTAAAAACTGACTAGGCTTGATTGCTGGCCAACGTTCGATTTTTATGTCAAAAACTAAGTAAATTATCGCTTGCTTTCAACTAAAAACCTTAAATTACTTTAAAACCAACTTCACTCTTCTTATGTAACCCATAAAAAGTAAAATATTTTGTAAATTACAAAAAAACGTAACCCTTCTACTGTTGCAGATTAACCAAAAGCGGATGAAGTTTCGCATCCCTATGATCTACAATCCCTAGCCTACGCTAGAAGCGGTTCTGCTGTCAACAGGGTTAATAATAACTTCAATAAAAAAAACTTTACCCTGCACTAGGATAACCAACTTTTCTTTCTAAATTTAATTTTTTTTTAATAAGGTGTTGCGGCTGGGGCACATTTTAAACTTATTGTTCTGTATTGGCATCATTCACGTCATAACGTTACGTCGCTTCTAACTTTTTCTTGGCCTCTGTTCTGTTTGGTATATGTTGTTTTTCGTTGTGATGGTCAAAAATAAAAACAAACTCAACTGGGCTATCGGTGCGAACTGTTGAATGTGTGACTGTGGGATGTGAAGGGAGGATTGTTGAATGTGTGAACTGTGAAGCCAAAGTAAGGCTAACTGGTGGTATGTAGGCTACGTCAGAATAATCCTTAGAAATTTTGAAAAATTAACTCTTGCAGCAGCTGAGTCATGGCTTAATTTTGCTTTTACTTTTTTTTGCATAAATTTTTGCCGAAAAATTGAAAATTCCATTTTTCTCGTGAAACTGAAAAGTTAAACCGGTTGAACCTTCTATGGTTGAACCATATCTATAGTTGAACTCACTCATCCCAAACATTTTCGTCAAGCTCCAGTAGTTTCATTCCCAGGGGATTGTAATTTGTGTATTCTACTACTGTAGCAAGTACGGTATTGCTTTCAGAATTTTCTAATTTGATCCAGTGTAGAAGTAGATAGTCTATCAGCTAAGAAGTTACGAGCAGCTTTATATTTTAGATAGGGTATTTGTGGTAGTATATATGCAATTAGTAGGCTAGTCACTGGTTGGTCAAAAACAGGGTTATGGTACCCAAAGCTTTCTAGAAATCAATAAGGTTGCAACATTGATTGAATCTTTATCCTCGGACCGGGAAAGCTTCTTACAGAGCTTAATATTGGCACTTTCCCATACTTGTAGATGCTTTGAATCACTGACACAGGCCCGGTCACCAAGATTGACAGAGTGAAGTTTTCAATTGTAAAAGTATATCTTTGTTCCAGAAGTTACCGGTATGCGCTAACCAACTGAGTTATCGGGGCGGACATAAGTCACAATCAGGTTTTAAGAATGGCATGTAAGCTGGTAATTTACTAGGCAAAAATTGTCATAACATCTAGGCTTCTGACTGGTTCGGTTGGCATATTAGTTGTTTAAATGTTGTTTTCTTTGAGCTATTCCATCCAGTACAGGCCTCGAAATTCGTTTTTGTTGACGGCGGACAAACGTGTCCGGTCTGAGCAGCTATCTCGGCGGACAAATTAAGTCTCACGGCGGACACACCAGTTGTAGCGTCGATCGTCATGCTTAATCACTTTATCTTGAAAATTTTTCGCCATTGGAGAACTATAGCTACGGTTTAGAAGGCTTTTTAAAATTTCAGCGAAGTCACTCCGAAAGGCTTTCATCAGACCAACGACGTGCGCTTGAAGTGTCAAAGCGCCGTGTAGCTGCTCAATACGCCGCATAACTGATTAACTTTTACCGAACGGAGGTCGTGTGGCTTCTTGCGTCACACTGCTCAAGGCACCAGTCGGAAAAACTTTTACACTAACGCTACTATTTTCTGCAAGTTTCACTAGGCTTTTTTCTTTAAGTTTATTTTTGCGTGTCATGTGAGCAAAAGTGAATTTTCCCTGGGCTTTTTCTTACTTACAGTAATACCAAAACTTAACAAATTTTGCTGCATCTTACTGTAATAACCTACTCGTATAATCTAATTTTGTAACCAACCTTGCCTTATCAGTATCACTCGGAGATCAAAGCCAGACATTGTGACGTAAAACTTGAACAAAGTTGCGCTGATTAGTGTGGAAGTACCCGTACTCCCATCGATTCGGGTCCACGTCTTTTAGGCGCTGACAGTTAGGCGCTGGTCTAATAGGCGCGCACACTGTGGCGTCTAGATATTTAGGTGCGAAGCACTGTGGCGCCCGGTCATTTAGGTGCTATTGCTAGTCAGGTTTTTTGTAGATTGTATCAGCTTGGCAGGTAGGAGCGTAGGACAATGCTTTTCACACAAAATATTATATTGAACAGGAAAATATATTGTTTTGTTGATGCGTGTGCGTTGTTGGTCATGGTTTCAGTGAGTGAAGTTGCTTAAACCGGCAATGCTTTTTCACACAAAATGTTATATTCAACAGAAAAAATATATGGGTGAAGCTGCTTAAACCGAGAATGCTTTTCACACAAAATGTTATATTGAACAGAAAAATATGTCATGGTTTCCGTGAGTGAAGCTGCTTAAACCGGCAATGATTTTCATATAAAATGTTATATTGAACAGAAAAATACGTTGTTTTGTTAATGCGTGTGCGTTGTTGGTCATGGCTTCAGTGAGTGAAGCTGCTTAAACCGGCAATGCTTCTTCACACAAAACGTTATATTAAACAGAAAAATATATGGGTGAAGCTGCTTAAACCGGTAATGCTTTTCACACAAGTTGTGTGAAAAGCATTGCCGGTTTAAGCAGCTTCACTCACGGAAGCCATTATATAATTTTCTGGCAAGCTGCCACTCTGATACAATCTACAGACTTTACTAGCAATAGCACCTAAATGACCGGGCGCCACAGTGCTCCGCACCTAAATATCCAGACGCCACAGTGTGCGCGCCTATTAGACCAGCGCCTAACTGTCAGCGCCTAAAAGACTTGCTCCCCATCGATTCTTAGCGAAGAATTCACCTTTGTTACCCTGATTCAATGTCATCAATTGTTGAAGCAACGTAAAAATCGAATGTTTTTCTGCTTGAATGGAAGCTACCCAAACCACAAAATCTATCATTTTTGCATTGATTCAACGTCTGCGTCTCCATTGAATTAATATAAGAATGATAGATTTTGTTGTCTGGGTGAGGGATACAGTATTCACATTTTCTGGATGCGCGCTAGAATGCGCGGAAATTATATTCTTACAACAATTGTTGTGCTATGCAATGACGATTTGTATCGCTAGTTCCTGTGTTATTTCTCGGCGGACAAATATGACCGATCTAGATGGTACTTTCCGCGGACATCACATGCTGTGACGGCGGACATGACCGCCGTGTCCGCCGTGAATTTTGAGGCCTGCAGTAGTTGCCGCTGAATGAAGAAAAGTTCAGTTCAGTTGTTTTTATTTCTGACCATCATATCAAAAACAATACACGTCAACATAGCAAAGGTCGAGAAAAAGGTAGAAGCGACAAAACGCGAACGTTAAAACGTGCTTGTGACCAAAGTAAGTTATTGAGTTGAAAAAAATTTGGCACGGTCGCAACACCTTCAGAAAAATTTAAGATGTAAAGGGAAAATAAAAAAATAAAATGTTACAAAAAAATAAAATAAAAAACATATCATAATATATAGAGATGTACCGATATATCGGTATCGGCATCGGTATCGGTGATATCGGCCATTTTTTGAGTATCGGTATCGGCATCGGTATCGGCAAAATTTGGCCGATACTGTGGCCGATACTAAACATGTAATAAAAAGGCGTTTGCTGCGAATTTTCTGCAGAAGCAAAGATATAGATTTTTTAAAGTAGTAACTAACGTCACATTGATGTAGAAAAATAAAAACCTGTTCAAATTTTTGATACCTCACACTCCCATGACTTCATGCGCACACCTTTTGGCATTGTTTGCTTACAGTGATTCTTTCACTCAAACAAAACGTTTTGTTTCAGAAGTTTTGCGTTGTTCGATTCTTAAGTTGTGAAGGAGACTCAATTTCTCCAATATTTATCATTTGTGTTTCTTTTTTACTCTCAACAGAGGATAAAACCAGGCCAGGACTGCCCAGGTGGCGGAAATGTGTATAATTTTGCATCGTTTTTGCGTTGCTGGACGTTTGGGGGACCCGTGTAACTTGGTTCTTTTTGGTGGGCTGGTTCTGTCGGTTTGTGATTTGGTTTCCGCATTTAGTTATGGTGGACTCGCCAAGCTTGGGCAATGTCGTGGCGGAGTGGGTGGGAGCGGTGAGACTGCGAGTCCTCGCTGGGCTGGTCAATAAGTGGTCTTGTTGCACCTGGGATGGCGGCCTCGTTGTGGGGGGAGCGTTCTTCTCGGCTGTCGGCGCGGTGCTGGGCACTCACTGGTGTGGCGGGCTATTGCAATTCGCTGGCCATAGCGGTGTGGCTTCCACGCTAGCCATTTAGACCATCCAATCAACTATATGTTTCTCGGCAGCCGTTTTGCAGCAAGAATTGACATCGACAAGAATTGAAATGGCTAGTGTGGAAGCTGCACCGTTGTGGTTGGCGGGTCGCAGCTGCTCGCTGTGCTGGTGGGTGCTCGGCCTTGTGCTGGTGACCGGGAGGGGCGCTCCTTTCTTCGCGGTGGGGTTGTCGTCTTGGGCGCGGCAGGACCGTTTTGATTGGTTTGGTGAGGATTCGTGGTCCCATTGCTTTCGTGTTGGGCCTGCTAGTTCTGCCGTGGAATTGTTTGGGCTTGGTGGGTATGTTGCAGCGAGGGGTGGAAGTTGGGTCGCGGACTGGTGGAGCCGGCTTGCTGGGGGCAGCCGGGTTGCATAGTTTTTTTGGACGTTTAGCAGCGTGGGGGCGATGCGGGATTGTGCATTTTTGCTGCCTGGGTGGTCTTGGCCTGGCAAAAGCTTTTCAACCAAACGACAAGCGCCCTTAGGTTGCATATTACTTGTCGAATAGTTTTTGTACGACTACACAAATCACTTGGTTTATATTTTACATCTTATTATCAATTATGATAGCCTATTTGGAGAGTTTGCGCAAACACTTTATTTAATTTTTCAGAAACCCCAATTATGATGTAATGTTTCTTCCCTTATACCCTAGTCCTCAATTATGGTGGCCTTTCATTACTAAAACCTGCTATTATGACACAAAAATGCGGTTGAGATTGGATTCTTGAATCTTTAATAAATTATACCAATTGAAAGCTTTTTTTAATAGTTTTATGCAATTAAGGTAAAACTTAGCATTTGATATAATACCTTGCAAATACCAAAATTGCATCTTTTTGTAACACCAAAGTATCGGCCAAAATATCGGTATCAGTATCGGTATCGGCCTAAAAAAGTGATATCGGTATCGGGATCGGTATCGGCCACAATATTGGTATCGGTACATCTCTAATAATATATATAAATTTAGGCTATAGCTTTATTAGCCCACATAGCTTTAGCTGATATATTTAAGATTTGTATGGACAGTTGCTATGAAGATCGGCCATGGTGCGTTATCAAGAGTGCTGATGGTCGTGAGGGGAACATGTCTTGATGCGTTTAGCTCATAGCAAATAAGAGCAAGGCAGGCAAAGAAAATCCCACAAAGAAATCCTACCACGGGCAAAGCCACTTCAAGCGCAACGCACCATAGGCCTTGCACGAATCACAAAATAGATAGGCCATAACTTGACGACATGAAAACAATGACAAAAACAAATAAAACAAACTAGCAAAAACAACATCATCATTTTGCGGAAATCCAATTATACCGAGGAAAGTACTTATGTCTTGAAGATATCAAGCGTGCTTTGTTACAAAGTTGCGTTGATAAAGCGATAATTTTAGACCCCAGTCAGCTAAACTCGTCACATCCACACCGATCCAAAAGTCTTGGAATGTACTGCTCAAGCGCACACCCCAAGAGTCAAACCATCAGCTCTTGATCTTTAGTCTAGCACTTAGCCACTGAGCTTGAGCTCCACCAGTAAAGGAACAACAAATGACAAGGCCAAGCAATGATAGTTCAACCATAAAGTGTGTGTATGATATAGAAATTTCACTCTGTCAATCACCATGACCAGGTCTACATTCTCTAAAAGATTAAATTGGAATCAATTTTTGTTTGTCATAGTTTCATTTTTGTCGCATACATTTGTGATAAAACTACAAATGTAGCATACTGTAATTTAGTTTACAACATGTACGGTATATATATAGTAAACGTTTAACTTGTTTCATAGGTTGCTGTATAGAATATGCTTTATTAGATAAAGTGAATTTTGTTACAAAATGTCTCAGTTGTCTCCAGAATTTGTTTTAAAACGTTCTGGAGAATCTATAAGTGACTTAAACTTCTGGATAAACAAATACAATACCATATTATTGGCAGCATACAGTGGAAATGCTGGTATTGATTTATGGGATTTAAAGACAAGAAGATCAACAGTGAACATTCCATCTGACAGTCCATTGGTTTCTGCATGCAGTTTCAATTCTGATCAACTTGTCTCACTTGATAAAGAGGGAAATTTAAAACTTGTTGATATGGCCAGTGGAGCTCCTCAAACTGAACTTCAGTTGTGTGTGCCAGAAGTTGCATTCTGTAAAGCTGCTGTTGTAGAAAATAACGAAGAACCATCTGAAAACTACCCATTTGTCGCAGTTCCAGGTGATGCCAAATCATCTATTAATATTTGGGATTTGCCTAAAGCAACTCTTCTGAGTAGACTCATACCTTCGAATGATATGAACCTTGGAATGCCATGGGGTGTCAAGTTGTTTTATTCAGAAAGGTTGTATGCCATTGTCAGTTATGAAAACGGCTCAATGTTGTGTTGGGACATTATGGAAAGCAAGATTTTTTCTAAATCAGTTTCTTTTTTTAATGAACCTGTGATGTGTTTTGATGCATGCAAGGATTCAGACAATACCAAATGCTTTGTTGGAGTGTCTGGTTCAGTTACTGATGAGTTTATCAAATGGAAAACTAATTGTTCTGAAGATTCGTTTGAGTCTACAAATGAAATCGAGAAAACTACACCAAACAATGTCAAATGTCAAAACTTTTCTGTTTTAAAAACCCAAAAATTGTTAAACCCAGGTTTATCATGCGTAAAAATCAGACCAGATATGAAAATACTTGCTACGGGAGGATGGGATTATAAAATACGAATATTTTCATGGAAAAGTGTTAAACCTCTGGCTGTTTTAGATTACCATACAAACACTGTGCAAGCTATGGCATTTACAAAATTTTCTTGTAAGAACCTGTTGGCTTGTGGTTCAGTTGATAATAAAATCAGCATTTGGAATTTGTATAGTTAAAGATTAATTCACTATTTGTGACTACTTTTATGCTGTGTTTCCTAGGACAAATACCGGATTCTACTCAAATGCGAAATCTTTCAATTTATACTAACTTTTTTTGTTTGTTTTATTATCTTTATCCTGCATTGCAGGAAAGCGGACTTGATAGCTATGCATCGGTGTACGCCTTCCGACGTACACCTGACCTACGTTGCAGCCGACTGCAATGTCTGTTTCCGGTTGTCTACTCTACTTATGACTTAAATTTGGTACTACCCATTACTCGAAATCGATCACTGGGTAGAGACAATTATCGTAAATTTTCTTGCCCAGAGAAACAACAGCAAGTGCTGGTGGCTGGAGTCAAACATGCAGGCTCTCGACTGCGAGCCCAACGCGCTGTATCGGTTCTGTATCATTACCCTCAGACTGACTAGGTCTCTGATTGGTTGTTTCCGGCAGTTTCGCATACTTGTAGAATGTAGAGGCTTTGAAGTAAGGTACTGATGCAGGGCTGGTTATTGAGTTTGATTGAGTGGTGCTGCTGAATGGAGAGCAGTCCTAACATGCTTTGGTGAAGCACACACCTTGGGAGCTGAACCAGCGCCTCTTGATGTTGAGTCGGACTCTTAACCACTCAGCTAACTAGGTGGACACTGAATATCAGTAAATTGCAACAGTGTCACTTTTTGTCATACCGGTACCGGATGTGCTAAGATTGGATTTTCTGAAGTATAGCCTAGGTAAAGCGACAAATGCACGTAACAGCTAAAAGGCCTCGAATGCGCGGAGGTGTAAATTATAATAAACAAACAAAAATATTGTAGGTTCCGACTGGTGAATTTTGTAGCACTAGCATCATTCTTGCAATGATTGAAAATGTAACATCTTACCTTTTTGTTTTCGTAGAAAAATTTCTCTTCAAGTCTAACTAAATCTAACTTTTAATTTTACTCCAATAACCTGTTTGCTGTTAGGAAAATTGACTTTGCCTGTGCGGCTGTGCTGACACATTAGAAATCCTACTAACGCCATTTTTTCCTGATTTGCAGCGAAGAGCTGATAGGCTACTGTCGTCATATCAAAAGAAACAAACCAAATCTCTCTGTTTTACTTTCTTTTTGACGAAACAACGCCATCAAGATTCAATTGCGTCAGATGTTCGTTTGCGGGCTCGTGTTGAAATCCGGCTAGGGTTGCCAGATTGGACTTTTTAATGCCAGATTCCACAGATTTGTTTTTTTTTTAGATTCTGTTGGCTTTAGAAATTATACATTTGGCCTTTTTCTAGATTGAGAGTTGAAGTTAGAAATTATACAATTAATAGAAATTATATTACAAAATAATAGAAATTAGAAATTATTCTATTTGACCTTTTTCTTGATTGAGAGTTGAAATTATTGAATACGAGTTGATGAAAGTTTGTGCCATTATATATAAGTTGTGATCGAAATTAGAGTTATATATATCATATAAGACAATTTATGCAAAAAAATAAAATAAGGCCACTGAAGTAAAACAGTTTTAATGATAATAAATACGATACAAAAAGATCTGGCAGCACTACTTTCTCAAAATGCATTAGTCTACCAGTCACCTTTTGATTTTGAACAATTTAGTGACAAAAAGAACTATTTAGGTTGAGACGCTGTGAGCGAAGTAAGTACCGGTATATATAAGTCTAAAAATAAATGAATGAAATATCTGTTTGGCCTTTTGTTGTATTATTTTGGCTTTAAGACCTTTTCATAGTCTGGCAACACTGATGTTAGTCAGCCCAGGTAGGTCTTACCCAGACAGCAAAATCCGTCGTTTTTACATTGTTTCAACGTCTCCAGACGTTGAAACGTTTTTACATTGATTCAACGTCTCCAGACGTTGAATCAATGTAAAAATGAGGATTTTGTTGTCTGGGTTAATATTTCTTTTTAACAGATCATATTGATAAGTTATTAAGCGTTACACTATATTATATATATAATGGCTGACTGGTCGGAAAATGAGATGGCCCAAGCCATAGATGATGTAAAGGAAGGCTCCATTAGCGTTCGAGAAGCAGCTCGACGTTACAATATACCGGAGAGTTCGATTCGAACTCGGATCAACAAAATTGAAGACTTTGTGACTCTTGAAAAAGGTAGACGGCCAGAACTTGACAAACAGCAAGAAAAATCTCTAGCTGAATGCATCTCGGTTGTCTGTACTAATGGGTTTAGTCTTCGTCAGGTCGATGTTCTGGACATCGTTCAGGATTATTTAAAAGCAAATGATTTGCAAACTCGTTTTCGTGATAACAGGCCTGGAAAGCAATGGCTACAAAACTTTATGAAAAGAAACAATTTGTCCTTAGAAAAGTCTAACCTTATCAGCAAAGCCAGAAAATCAGCCACTAGTAATCCTAAAAGAGTGATTGAAAGCAGTGCTGATGAGAGTCAACAAAGCACCAGTGCTCCTCCAGACATTACCTTTTATCACTTCTACACTCAACTGGGACCAAAACCCATTATTGACCCAGGAGAAAATCATGAATGGGTACCAACCTGGTCATTGGCAAAAAAGGCTTCAACACCAGTTACTTCAACACATAATTAAAAAAAAAACAAGTTTTGAGGAGATTTTCATTAACAGATTGCCTCAAAACAGCAGACAGGACAGTCAAAAAAAGAAGAAAAATAGATTTAAGTGCCAGGGTAATCACTGACCAAGAATACCTCAACACCATACAGCAAAGAGAAATGATCCAAAAAAAGAAACAGAAGGTACCAAAATCAACTGTAGGCTCACACAAATCCACTGTAGGCACGCAGAAATCCACTGCACGCCCACAGAAATCTACTGTAGGCCCACAAGATATCAAGGAAAATGTGAAATGTTTTTGGAGGGTGATTTCACCTCCAACAGCCGAGTCGGAGATACTTATGCGGTGGTACGCTTGCATATATACAAGCACAAAACAAAAAACCTCACTTTTTCTTGGATGAGGCCTGCGGCGATTTTTACAAGACGAGAAAGGTCCAGTTGCCAGCTTGGAAATCGACTGCTGCTTGAAGATGCAGCCAAAGGAGGAAGGTGTCTACGAAAGCATCCCTCCTCACCTTCAAAAAGACATCGAAGTATTTCCATGCTTCAACATCATATCAAACGCGGAGGTAGAAGCACTGCGTGGGGATCGTTGGGCAGTTTCGAACATTGCTCAAATCAAAGCCTGCTATGCAGAGATGCAAAAGCAGAACAGGGAAGAACTTTACAAGCAGTTCAAAAGTGAATTTGTGCAGTAAATGTGAATACAGCTGAGTAACCAATGAATGGTGCAGCTGAGGTTACACCATTCATTGGTTACTCAGCTGTAGTCAGCTGCTTGTCCCTAAGCCCTTTGAGGACCGCTGGGACATGTGTCCCATGCACTTAGCCGATAACCCCCCAGTTAACTTTAAAAAATTTGCCGCTGCTGATACCCTAAGGTAGTATTGGATGTCTACCCTAAAATGAAGGAATTGAATTCTTTTTCGCGAAGATGTGTTCTATATGACATATGAAGTATAAACAAACAAATTCTACATAAAACCATTTTCCGGAAATTTAATGGTCCTCAAGGGGTTCATAAATGGTAGCCAATTCTAATTTTTTTATCCATTCCCACTTTTCTGCTTATGTGTGCTTGTTCATTTTGTGTTTCACCTAGTCTTGTTGATTTATCAAGTGTTCTTATTTTTTCATTGTGATGCTTCGCGCCTTCAAGTAGCATTTCTCAAGTGTTCTCGACAGATATTTCTCGCGTAGCCTACCGGTACCAATATTTTTTTCATTTTGATTGTTGGCGCATAGGTTACCTTCATTTTCTCAAGTGTTCTTAACAGCTATTTCGCATACTTTCATAATAAAACCTAACTACAGGAGCTGTTTTAAGTTCTGTATAAGTCTACCAAGAAGAGAAAGCTTCTACCTTGCATCATTCTTCAGCATCAGTCCGTCCCGATAGCTAAGTTGGTTAGTGCGTGAATTCGTTAACGAAGAAGCTTCAAGATCAAGCGGCGCTGGTTCGACTCTTATGGTTGGTTTAAAACCATCCAATAATAATAAGCATGTTTTTATTTGCGCCCATTGCGATATCATTCAATATATACAGTGCGATCACAGATGCGATACAAAAGACAATAGGAAGCAGCGAAAAGGAACCAACTATTCTTCTTAGTACCGGTATGCAAAATACCGTAACATAGGCTACTCCGTACTTGATGTCTGCCTGCTGATTCACTGAAGTAGCCAGTCTGTAAGGAAAAAGAATGAGGTAAAATGTTCAGTAGAGCAATTTTCCTTTATCCATTTAATGAAATACCAATTCAACAAGAAGTATTAATTTAATGAAATACCAATACCCTGGTCTGGGGGCAGTGCCTGTCTTTGGGGTGTGCAAACCATGCGATCGTACAGGGCCAGTAATTTACTCAGAAAATGCAGAAAACATAGAGACAGTTAGACAGTTTCATACCCAAATTTTTGTTGAACATGCTGTCAAAATGCACCAAATTCAAAGTAATTTTTCAAAACTTTCTGCGGAGGCCCCAAGACCCCCTGCCAATGTCGCCCGCCGGCCCTCAAACCCCCCTCCCTTTTCAAAATACCTAGCTACGCTACTGAATTGGATGATTTGGATAATTGTCATTGGGGCCCGCAAAGCATATTCCGCACAGGGCCCGAAATACCCTAAGACCGGCACTGCTGGGGTCACAGGAAGAGAGTTCCGACGTCCCTAAGCCCTGTGAGCCATTATTCATTCATTCGATTGTGCAATAGGTGATGTAAACCTATTTATTTAAGTGGTTTCCGCGCAATGAAATTCCATGTGCGCATTACCGTAATAAGCGTCACGCATTAATATTTTTGAGTGAAAATGCGCGTAGTGAGTCTTTAATTACCTGCTTAACAACGCGAACCGGAAATGACGTAATTTTTTGGGAGTACATACCCAAGATGTTAGGCTAGCTACAGGATAAAAATTAATTGAAATGTGCAAGAACTATTTAAGCTACATTAAACTTTCTTTAAATTGCCGCGCATTTGTTGCTTTACCTATATAATGTTTTATTATTTTGTGCCCAATCCTGACTACCTGGCTGTTTATGTCAAAATTTGTATGTATATATGTACGATTGTACGTACCATGTTATCATGCTAATCATTGGCCACATGCCAATTGCTTAATGCTTAGCAACTTTATAAAAGTTTTAAACCAATTTTCTCACTCAGTTATTGATTCAAAGACACTTTTTATTGAAAATATGAGATACATATATAAATAAGCTTTACATCAAAGTTGTGCTATTTACACTTCACAAATTTCTCACCATTTTTATTCAGATACGGTACGGTACTTTGTTGGTTACATAAACACAAAATACTTAGAATGACAAAATGCCTTTGCTCAATATTCGTGGTATTGATGTTGAATTCCCGTTTAAACCTTACGATGTGCAACTTGTGTACATGACAAAGGTCATTGAGGCACTGCAAACTCGCCAAAATGCTGTCTTGGAGTCTCCAACAGGCACCGGCAAGACACTGTGCTTACTCTGTTCCACATTGGCTTGGCGAAAAGCAGAACTTGTTCGAGCAAAAAATGCTCCAACACCAAACCTGGTAAAATTTCATCAAATTGATTAGGTTTTAATTCTGAAGCAACTTTTCCAATTGATAAGAACATTATATTATGTTTTATTTAGAATTAGATGATTGATTAATGATGCACTGCTTATTAATAGGATATTAATTTGTTGCACAAATGATTTCCTCGGAATATTTTCACAATTTGGAATAAACAATTTATGGTATTAATACCACAAAAGAGTGCTCCATGTTTAGCAAGGCAAGTTGAAGTAAATAAAATCACTAATATCAAAGTAATGATGTTACGCAGTGGACATCTAATAATTTTGAGAGCGAAGTTAAGGTGCTTTATCATTGCAAGTCAATTTTGTCACGTATAATCCCAATATTTGATTAAATGAATGTGTCTTCCAATCATTTGTTGAACAAAACTGTTTTTGTTCGATAGTTTTCATGTCAAGTTCATTCTGCCACTAAGTTTTACTTTATCTGCAGCCACTTCCAGAGGGTTTGGAAGCATGGGGTATGCAAGAATCTAATCAAGAACCTGCAACCCCTTCAGTTCCTAAAATTATATATGCATCTCGTACGCATTCGCAGTTGACCCAAGTCGTCAATGAGCTCAAAAGGACAGCATATGGCAAAAAGTAAGGTGGATCATTGAAAGTCAATTTCTTTACAAATTGATTAAAATCTAGAGCGCGTCTTTTGGGTGCAGACGGTTAGGTGCCTGCCTAATAGTTGTGGCGCCCTGTCATTTATGTGTTATTCCCAGTGCAGTCCATTTTATCAGGTGCTTGATGGCAAATGTTAACTGCAGTTAGTGGCATATACATGATTTTCTCAGGGGAGAGCATAACGAAGTGCTTAATAAATATCTTCATCCTCACACCTCATGCACCTGTTAAAACAAGAGAGCTTGCTAAGTGGTTTCTTGGCTGTACTAGTGTACTTGCATAGTGAAGCACAGCACACTCATACGTTTCAAAGTGAAATTCCTTTTGTAACACAGCATGGAGACCGGTCGCATAATCAAGCATTTCTGATAAATGATTATGGGGTCCACGTCATTTAGGCGCAGACAGTTAGGCGCCGGTCAAATAGGCGCGCACACTGTGGCGTCTGGATATTTAGGTGCGGAGCACTGTGGCGCCCGTTCATTTAGGTGCTATTCCTAGTGAAGTCTGCAGATTGGCAGGTAGGGCAATGCTTTTCACACAAAATGTTATATTGAACAGAAAAATATGTTGTTGTTTTGTTAATGCGTGTGTGGAGATGAGGTGCGAGACAATGCTCTACTACTCTTGATATTAGCACATCTCCACAGGACATTTGCTAAGCATCCTGAACATAGGTTGTAGCCAGATGGAACCTTACTTAATATGTTATCTTTCGCAATTATACTTCTAGTTTTACTCGGGATGAATTGGTGGTGTGGCGAGTACGTATGAGACAACACTCTACTACAAGAATACATTTCTATATAAGGCGGCATATGAACCCTGGCTACAAGATGCAAGCATAATGGTGCGACTTTGCTCGTCATTAACCTAGTCTCGGTTTTGACAGAAAACTAAGTTACTCTTCAGTCTTCACTCAAGCCTACCACCCGCTTGAATATAGGCTACGGTATATTTTTTACTGATTAGTGTAGTTATTATTTGACTCACTAAAAGTGAACTCATTCATGTTCGGAAACTTGAAACCTGGACTAGCAACAAATAAATGCCGAAGACATGCATTAAAGTACAATATATTTTTCTGTTCAATATCACATTTTGTGTGAAAAGCACTGCCGGTTTAAGCAGTTTCACTCAGGGAAGCCATGACATATTTTTTTGTTCAGTATAACATTTTGTGTGAAAAGCATTGCCCTACCTGCCAGGCTGCCAAGCTGATACAATCTGCAGACTTCACTAGGAATAGCACCTAAATGAACGGGCGCCACAGTGCTCTGCAGCTAAATATCCAGACGCCACAGTGTGCGCGCCTATTTGACCGGCACCTAACTGTCTGGGCCTAAAAGACTTGCTCCCTGATTATGAATATAATTTGACACACCTAATAGCACCTATTGACCGAGCAGTGAGCATCACAGTGTATGCACCTATTTGGCAGGCACCTAACTGTCTGCACCAAAAAGATGTGAACGCTTGATTTCTAGTTGTTATTTCGTATGATGCTATTAGTCCAAGCCCATTTTTATTTAGCCAATCCATGAGGACATTGTTGTATTGGTTGCCTGTGAGGTATCCTTTAAGCTTGGTTACTGGGCACTCCAATGTGAGATGGTCTGTGGACTGATTTGAGGCGTTGCATTTTGGGCAGTTTGGCTGAGTTTTCATTCCCTATCGATAAAGTTTGTCATTTATTGTAGTTTGTTTTGTTCTTATGCGATTTGCAGTGGACCATAATGTCCTGGTTGCTTTGTCAATGCATGGGAGAGCTTTTGTTGGGTCTGTGATTACTTCTCTACCAGGAGGGATTTCTTGTTAAAGGCTGTTTTGTATGATTTTTTGCATAAACATCATTACCAGTTATCCAGTATATCTTGCATCAAATTGTCCTAATTTTGTAAAAGTGCGCCATTTCTGTATGAGTACCAATATATCTACTTTTCAGTGTAATGATATCTGTGCTGGGCTCCCGTGAACAAATGTGCATTCATCCAGAAGTTTCCTTGCAGAAAAGCAATCAAACAATGGTACACATGTGTCGTAACAAAGTATCTAAACACATTTGTCAGTTTTATAACAATGTGGAAGGTTAGTAAAAATATCTGCTACGTTTGAACCACTCTTTGTCTGAGTAACTGAACTTTGTCATTTGTTCTTATTGTTGCCATTTTGAGTGGCTCATGAATATATATTTTTGTCTTCCACTTGCATGACAAGAAGTGGTTCTAGAATTAACCATGATGATAGCCAGGTAGTAGATACTGTCGGTAATATAATTTGTCAACTCAACTTGTTTTTAAGATGCTCGAAAGAATAACGTTTTCACCAATGAAGTTATGGACATTGAAGATCTGGTTACTAAAGGAAAGCAAAGAAACGCTTGCCCATATTATTCGGCACGAGAGATATCAAAGCAGTCGGAATGCTCAATCATATTCACGCCATATAATTATTTGTTGGACCGAAAGTCGAGACGATCCCATAATCTTGAAATAAATGGAAATATCATCATCTTTGATGAGGCCCATAACTTGGTGAGTTGCAAATATACCGACCATTCGGTGACCAACTTGTCTGTTTTGAATCGAAATGACAATATCCACTAGCCTACAATTGCAATATGCTTGGTTAGATAAGAGAATTCAAAAGGACAGTTTTACAGCAAAACTAACCAAAATTGAATCAAAATACAATTTTAAAATACCATATTCGATTATGCTTTGTTTCATGTTTTATTTGTTGTCACTTTTGAATAAAATGGTTGTTCATTATAAGTTATATACTGTACTTATTTTTGTATTTATATCAATTGCCCAATCGGCTACTTTAAATCATTTAATGTGTAGGAGAAGTTATGCGAAGAATCGTCTTCATTCGACATTACCTCCTTAGACTTCGCTCACTGCATTGATGAGGTGGGGGACTTGTTGAAGGCGGTGACAAAAATGGCAGACACTGGCGTAGTGGCGGATGGGCATGAGGCTGGAGAATCGACTGGTTGGTGATTTGATTTCTGCTTTCATCAGTTACTTAAACAACGTTACATCGAAGTGTGGTGCATGCTTGTTGGCGTAATAAATCTATTGTTTTCAATTGGGAAGTAGGTTTTCAGCAGAAATCACCTTTCCAATTTCCATCCTTGCAGCTTTGACAGAATTCAAGAAGGAAGAACTAGCGCTGATGAAGCAGTTTTTCCTCGCTTTGGAGAAGCAGCTTGATGAAGTGAACCTTCCTACCACAAAGAGCAAATCGGAGCCTGCAAGGTTGGTGGATGACATTGTCTTTGGAGCAAAAGTTGCTGATGATTTCGCTGGAAACTATGGCTCATTACTTCTTTATGTGCAGCGTGCTTTTTATTGTTGCATTTTTAATATCTTAGTGTTAAATATCAACCTCACTAGCCTGGAAGCATGGCAACAGAGCTGCATAAACTAGCGGATCTCTGCCGGCAGGGACAAATTCCAGGTTTCATCTATTAAAAAAGGGAAAAATGGATGATGATAATGATAAAAGATGTTAGCGGTTAGCGCGTTGGGCTCGCAGTCGAGAGCCTGCATGTTCGACTCCAGCCACCCGCACTTGCTGTTGTTTCTCTGGGCAAGAAACTTTACGATAATTGCCTCTACCCAGTGATCGATTTCGAGTAATGGGTAGTACCAAATTTAAGTCATAAGTAGAGTAGACATTAGACAACCGGAAACAGACATTGCCGTCGGCTGCAGCGTGGGTCAGGTGTATGTCGGAAGGCGTACACCGATGCATAGCGCTCAAGTCCGCTTTCCCGCAATGCAGGATAAAGATAAAACAAACAAAACAAAAACAAACAAAACAAACAAAATTAATTAATAAACAGTCTGCGTTTGCCTTCACTGCCTTGTGCTGATAGGCAAACAAACGAACTTTGCAGTGATTGCATTAGTCAGATATATCTTGCTTGTTGCTACCTCTCTGTTATTCAGTTACTACGACACTCATTGCAGCGGTTTTTGTTTTAAGCTCAAAATTACGTCACAGATTTATCTTCGATTATTTTTCCAAAGTCAATCTGACGTTCGAGACTTATGATGTGCTACTGGAGCTTTGCGACAAAGTCTCTTCTTACCTCTCCACGTGTAAGTGCATTGTAATGAGCAAGTTTTAGCAAAAGCAAAACCTACATCCCAGACAGCAAAATCCGTCATTTTTACATTACAACGTTTACATTACTACGTCATTTTTACAACGTCTGCAGACGTTGAATCAATGTAAAAATGACGGATTTTGTTGTTTAGGATTGGACTTCTCGGAGCACCATGAGCTTCACAATGTCATCCGGCGTGGCCGGATACTTGGTGGAGATTACCAGTGAAAGGTGTTCATAGATCTTGGCAACATATTTTTCTTGCAAATTGTTTTCTAGTGAGCACTTCTTTCCGCACCAGAGGTACAGCACTTCAGAAGTTTTCTGAAGTCATCAAGACCGTGTTCAACGCTTCCGACTCCTCCAACAACCAATTCTTTGGAAACGATCCGGACTCAAGCAAGAGGAAGATAGCGGAAGTGTCAAAACATTACAGAGTTCACATATGTGAAGAGGATAATGCTTTTAAGAAGAAAGACCTTTGGTCGAAGGACAAAGCCATTGCCACTAAGCCAAGTATGTTACATTTCTAATCTTGGCACAGTTAATAATAGTGTTATGAATACATGCGTGCTTTTTCAGATTTTTATACAAACTTTTTCACCGTTAAAGCTTTTCAATTCTACTATTTTAATCTGTGACATCCATCCACGCTTCACAGCACGTACTCTGTCCTACTGGTGCTTCAGTCCTGGCTACGCCATGAGAGAGTTGGTCAGCTCTGGTGTGAAGAATCTCATCTTGACCAGTGGCACCCTTTCCCCCATTGATTCCTTCACCGCCGAATTGCAAGTGTAAGTTATTTACAAGCTTTTGACTTTGTTGTGAAACAAAAGTATTTGTGATGTCAAAGTCTGTGGCTAATCATCAGGAGGATGAGATTACAAGATATTGCGACTGCGTTGTGCCTACTGCATTGCTGAGAAGTAGGGTGGCAATCCAATGTTTATCAGTGGCAATCTTCATCAACGTATGCTATATTTTATTGTAGGAATTTCCCCGTCACGCTTGAAAACGATCACGTGATCGACAAGCATCAGGTCTTTGTCGCTTCAGTATCGAGCGGCGTGGACGGTGGTCGCCTGGAATCGACGTTCAAAAGCCGGTCGGACAACGCGAAAGTCCTCGAGCTCGGTCGGACAGTGGTAGAAATGCTGAAGCTTTCACCAGCTGGCACTCTCGTCTTCTTCCCGTCCTACGCGGCAATGTCGCATTATGTGACTGTTTGGAAAGTAAAAAGTTTTCTTGAACTGTGTTGACTGTTTTGATGTATGTATGTGCAAGGACCAAAGTTTAAGAATTGCCTTCCGAGATCTTTTTATCGCATCCAGGGTTACACTTGGGGGTTGAACATTTATATTGGTATTAGTTGAATGTGAAGCCAATCTTCCTTGCCCTATTCATGATGTGAAGGTGTTTGGAATATAATATTTCCCAAAGCAATCAAATTGTCTTTCAGTTTAAAGCATATTTTTGCTATTCCGTTGCATGTCTTATGATTTGATTTTTGTACCGTTTACATGCAATCTGTATATCTTAATCTAAAGTGGTTGGTGTGTGTTGTTCTTATGACGTCATCTTGCTCAATGTTTTAATTGTGATTATATTTTAGGACAAGTCCAGCGTGATGCAGATGCTGGAATTAGTGAAACCTTGCACTGTCGAACCTAGGACCAAGGGAGAGCTCCGATCGGCCATTGACAAATTCTATAGTGACGTCAAATTACCTGACGGAGGCGCCCTGTTCGCCGTCTGCAGAGGAAAGGTCGGTGTTAGTGTCATCAACCGATTGGCCGCATACGCTTTCAGTATTCACTTGGTGTTTTTTATTGAAATTTGATTTACGGCCGGTGGTTGAAGATTTAGCTTGATTGAGCGAGAAGGCAAGGAAGCCGATCTTCGTGTTTACTTTCAAGTGTGTCGCTAAGTGACTTGTCAAGGCACTGTTGGACCTACGTTCTTTTTGAGTGTCTGCCAAACACGTATCGTTAAAGGGCCACCGGTTCATATCCCACTGATGTAAATGTTATCACTCAAAGCAGTTGTAATCACGAAAATACTAGTTTGCATTGGTGGCACGTGTGAGAGCATTTTGTAGTGTATTTAAACACGTTAAATGCCATATTTGATAAAAGGACATGAGGATCGCTTCACTGACAGCCTAATCTATTTCTCTTCTGCCAGCTTAATGCTCCACTGCTAATTACCAATATTAAAAACATGGCAAGGGGTTACTTACCCTTGTAGTGAAACTAAGGAACTTTCGGGTGAACCCATAGCAATTCCACATTCATTGTTTCTAATTTTGCAACCAAGTTTAACAATCCGGTTTCTGAATTTTAAAATCTAATTTTTGGTATTGAAAATAGCAACAAATCAGGCTGGATACGTGTTGCTGCTTTCAAGGTTTCGGAAGGCCTCGACTTCGCAGATGACAACGGACGAACTGTTATCGTGATCGGAATTCCATTCCCGCCATGGCAAGACCCTAAAGTCAAGTTGAAAATGTCGTTTTTGGATGACCTGCGCCGCTCGGAGGGCTCCAATTCTAATGTAAGTCATTCACACGGAACTTGTGTTCAGTTTAGCTATGAAGAGAATAGCTATCGTCTAGCAGCTTCCAAGTGTGTTCCAGAAAAAAATGAACAAATAAGCAGTAAAAAAATAGGACCCTTGGCCCCATTCTCAAACGCAAAACAAAAAGCACATATACGTAGTTTGTTGTTTTTTAGGGCATTCAAGGCAACGAGTGGTACAGGCAGCAAGCTTGCAGAGCTGTCAATCAAGCCATTGGAAGAGTGATACGGCATAGATACGATTATGGCTCCATAATACTTTGCGACTACCGGTACTCCAAAAAGGAACAACTCGAAGAGGTACTTGCAAACTATTGTTAAATTCGGTAAATTATACTTTTATTTGCGCACATTGAATCAATGGTGTAGTACCAATTGCAACACGTACTGTCCATACAGCAAATCAGCCGCTTTTTTATTTGCTGTCTGGGTGGCTATACCACCACGCTATGGTGATATACTTAGTTCAAAAACGCAAATGTTGCACGGATTGAAATGTTGCGAATTTACTTGGCATCACCAGTCACCACCCACTCAGCAATGACATGTGATATGGTGGGTTTGAAATAGATATATTATTATTACATCTGGTCTAAACGCTAATTTGATTGTAGTAAATTTGCTTCTTTAAACGTAAAATTATAAATAATGTTTCATCTTCAGCTCCCGAAGTGGATCCAGTGCCACGTGTGTAGCTTCGATGATTGCCCGAAGTTTCTTCGTCGCCTCAAGTCCTTCTTCTGCTCCATTCGAGAAAAGGAGAGAATTCGACTTGGGTAATGACTGGAGTTGGTTGTGTTACATTGTTAGCGCCTTGTAACGCGTGTCTCACATACTGGTCGTGTATATCTGTGTTCTATGACGAGTACTGAAAATTTGGAGTGAGAAAGACAATCTTTGTTTCTATTTTCAGTTTTTCAGGTCACAGCCCTAAGAAGGACCTTGAGCATTTCTCTCTAGAGCAGCATACTGTTCATAATCATGACAAAAATCAAGGGCTATAGTCAAAGGAGTGGCATTCACAATCGACGACACACCTTTAAGTGCCTTTCCAAAGACAGAACCACGTGCTCTTGAGCGGTGTCGAACTGACGCCCTATCGAACGTCGAACCAGAGCTTTCAACCACTTCGCGTGTCATTAAACGTCTTGGATGCTGAACTCGACATTCTTTGGTTACTTCCTTTTACCATTCGGCCACACAACCGTTGGTATTAAGATTTGCTTTCATTCAGATCCATTGTTTGTGAAGAAATGTTGCTATTCGTCATTTAAAATTCCATAGCAGGCGCTCCTGTACTGGGAATGCTTGATTCAACTTTAGTGTTTGTTGTATGGAATTACAACCAAATATCCACCATGAATCGACATTATTAAAACAGGTTGATTGGGCAGTGACGATCAGGAACGCTATGCTGTCCAGACAAGTTGTGCAGTGGTATTAGAATTTGAAAAGGTTAAGAATCGCTACTGTAGACAGCTCTTATTTTTCCATAATACTGATTTTTCTGTTTGTCGTTTTTCGCCGACCATGACGTGCAGTCCATCGTTTCAATGTTTTTTCTATTTTGTATCACATTTTTAACGAACCAGTATGCAGTATACACACTTTGACGCTGTGTGATCTCACAGAACAACGACCACCAAAGAAAGCCACAAATCTGGAGTGGAATTGGAAAAATCCCACATCCTGCCTCCCACCCCGTCTGGTCAACTGTCGTTTGGTGGGGTTGCCACTCAGGAGTACATACAACGCTTCCCGAAAGCCAACGAGGTGGACATCCACGTTCCAAGCAAGGGATGTCCGTGGATGTGAGTTTTGTGGTGTTGTGACCCCTTCTATATTTTTGTTTCTAGGCTGATGTCCGGTGGTTTTCTTTCTTTTTGCTTCAAAAACAGTTCTTCATCCCGAAATATCAGGATCGGCCAGTTGTCTGCAACGACTCCTCCACTTCTTTTTACTGTTGGCGTCTTCAATTTTTAAGTTTTTCTTTCTCAGATCATCTTTCATTGTGTCTCCCCATGTTTTCTTTGGTCTTCGAAAATTTCTATTAAATGGACGGGAGTCTTCATGTTGAATTTCAAGCATGTCAATAAGTGTTTGCTAAGCCACAAGCCGCATGCTCTGGACTGGTGTCGAACTTACGACCTTCACATCGTCGTGCGAGAGTTCTCTTCACTCGGCCACTAAAACAGTTCCATTTTGTTTTGACTAATAGTTTAAATTGTGATCTAACCTTTTGCGATCACGACAGTTAAGCCTTGAATCAAATTTGCTATTTCAGTACCACCCCGTACATAGCGCCCGTTCAGCACATTAGTCCATGTTTTACATTAATTCACTCTCTGCAGACGTTGAATCAATGTAAAAGATAGGCTGATGTATTGTAAGGATAGGTTATGTGCATTTTGCCAGGGTATTTTTTATTTAGTGTTTGAAGCTTCTCGTGTCTATTGGCACTTTCTTTGTCGGCTGCATAGCCGAGTGGTGACAGCCCTGTTACGTCATGCGAGAAGATGCCGGTACGGTACCACTCAAAAGCATGTGGCCGTGTTTTTAGCAAGACACTGGCATTTCTGAATATGGACACGACGATTGGCTTTCTTGCCTTCCGGTCCACTTTAGCTAAATCTTCAACCATCTGACGTAATCGTGGATGCGACAAAAAATGCTTTTCTGTTTTATTGTTGTGTCAGCATTGTAGCTTCCCTCTGGTAAAGTTAAGCTATGAAGAATGAACCCTACTAAACTTTATTGTGATCAGGGAGAAGATGTACAAGCCTACCCGCCAACCACATCTTAGTGGCGATACTCAAAGCAGTTTCTTCAACGCTGGATGTCGCAAAAGAGCTTCCGACTGTAGCTCAAGGTTTGTCTCGTCTTTGTTTAGCTTTAAGTTAGTTATATAATATGTAAAGGGCATAGAAGCGTGCCCAAGGCAGACAAAGATTAACCTACTTAAACCAACAAACCGACAAAACTAACACCAACATACACCTAATACACACAGCAAACAACAGAGAATCTTGGAAACTTTTCATACAAGAGGCAGTCAATGCTTGGAATCAAGTGCGACAATAAAAGAAGAAAGGGCATATTGCTTTATGCAGACACAATAAGTGGTGATGATAGAACCATTCATTTGAGATTTTACAAAGTAAATCTCCGTTGGCTTTGTATCAGTTGCATTTCAAAGTCAGACTTCAGTGAATAATCTCGCTTTGCAACTCAACAGCTCCACCCCGAAAAAGAAAGGAACCCTCATAGATGCGTTGGACGGGTGCGGTGACGTCGCTCGTGACGTCATAAGCGATGAGCTGGCGCCAGACGAGATCGGGGAGGCTGCGGTAAGACGACGTCATTTCGTGTTTTAGACTGAAAGCCTTCCCTGAGATTATGAAGTTGTTTTCTTGATCAATTAAATCGACTTATTTTACATTGTTTGAACGTCTGCGAACACTGAATAAATCCAAAAAGGACATGTTTGCTGACTGGGCTGGAATTGAAGTTTAAAAGCTTCGAGAATATCATCACCCTATCATAAAGGATAGTTATCCCAGGTTGCATCAAGTACACCTGTCATTCACTAAAGACCTTAACATGTTGTTTCACTCTTATTGGGGTCATCAAAAGGGACTTATTGAGATAGAATCCAAGTCATGTGCTGTCTTTTACTTTCCTTAATGTTGGAATCTCCTCTAGGCTCATCGTGTGTCCACCCATCTACTGGTTATGGACAAACGGATGGAAGACGAAAGATTAAAGAGGAAGAAGAAGATTAAACTAAAGGTGAGATTTTGATGTGGACAAACATATAAGAGCAAGAGGTCAACGCGAAAAATTAGTTTAACAATTTTCTTCGTCGTCTTCAGACTTTATCTCTGTTATAGTTAGTACCCGATTTAGATCAAATTTTCTGCACACTGCTACGTATATAACTTTGCCGTCATTGAGTAATTTTATCATCACGGTAAATCGGCTCATTTTTGCTTGGAAACATTTTATTTCAATGCACATTATGACTGAAAGTATGGTACTATTTTATCACCGTCGTCATGTACAGCGCCCAGGAGCATAGTTTGCACTGTGCATGTGGCACTACATGAATGTTATTATTAGATACGCGAGACGATTCTTTCAAAGCAGATTCCTGGTTTCTTTCTACCGATTGCAAGGTTGTAAACGCCGAAAATTTTTGTCGTGTCTAAAGCGGCTCTCAATATTCCAATGTTGGGAATTTTTGGGTTCCATATCCTTACAGTAGTCCTTCTGGTACTCTGTGACGCAACTACGGCTTGTCTATGTGACCGAATTGTTTGCGTTATTATAAGTTTGATTAACTTAAAGCAATTGTTAACTAATTGAAACATTGCAGCCACCGTCGCGCGTTGTGCCTCCCGAACCAGCTTGCTGCTCCTACGACTCCACGAGGAACACCGAAAGAGGTTGGTGATGATTTTGTATGTTGTGACGGTTTTGTGTTCTTCAACACACTCATGAGATGTTGCCCAACATTTGGTTGTTCGTGAGCCCCTACAAGACCCTGGATCCTGCTCGTCAATAAAAATCAAGATTTGTTTTAACGTGATTTAATTCACCACCTTAGCTAGAAAGCCTTAGGATTATCAGGTAATGTTACTTAACTTTGCATAAACTAGGTCAAAGAATTTCTAATTAACGTTGTTAGTGGGGAACTTTCTTTTGGAGTCGCTCCATCTGGAACATTCTGGAAGGCTTTTGTGATGTGCAGTTTGGCGTGGCTGCGTTTCGGCTGTTGACTAAAGGCACACGTACCCTGTGTGTGTGTGTCGTATCCGGGCTTACACCCTGTGGTTAAAGATTTAGATTAAGTAGATTGGAAGACAAGGAATTCAATCTTCGTGCCCACCTTCTTCAGGTATGGCTTACAAAAAGTATCCTGCCAAAAACACAACCGCTCTTGAGCGGTGTCGAACCGGCGCCCTTTTGGGTGCTGTACCAGGGCTCACACCACTCGGCCATGCAGCCAACCTACCTTCATCAGCTATTTTTAGGAGCTTAGTATTTATTATGCACGTCATTTTTCCTGCTCTGGTATATTTACTAGGATGTTTCATTTTTTCACGATTTTTGAAATTGAAAATGCTTGGAGTCTAATCAGATCGGATTTTGGCCACATACAGCCGATCCAAAATATTTTTTTGATCGGACGACTTTTAGAGGGTGCGCGACCCCCCCAAAGTTTGAAAATTTGAAGCGTGGGAAAATTTGCAGGAAGTATGCGATATCTCGGTAACGGAAGGAGATAGGAAGACGGGCAAGGTGTCAACTTGTTCGGAATGGCCAACTTCCTATCTGCGCTTAATACATTTTACTACCCATCTGCAACGGAAAAAAAGTTAATTGCGAAAAACTGTTTTTTTCATATTTTCGATGTTTTCTTCCCAGTTCTACAGAAGCAAAACCCTTCCAGTAACTGCAGTGATGACAAATGACATTTTTTACGAACAAAAGGTTTTGTTAAATGCACTTTGATCTAACAATGCAGGTGGACGACTTGTAGAATATTATACTGTGCTTTTTAAGTTTTCAGAACTACATTCTTGTTCGAGTTTGTAGTAAGAAGATTTGTTAGTTATAATGTATAGGGTTGTTTTGAGAAGCTCCCGTTGCAGATTGAGTCGATGTCATTCGCCATCTGCTGGTATAATTTACCATGGATTGTCATTGCAGGTGTTAAGATTTAAGTATTGGCTATTTGTACCCAGAAGTAGTTAGTTCAATTGCTATTATGCCAGAAACAAGACTTGACGCCAGTGAGACATTGCAGAAATTTGAAAAGCTGCCAGGGAATGTACTACCCACAAACATAAGCGTTCTTCACCACTACATTTTTTTATGCAAGCAATGCAGTGAAACGAATCCCAAGTTCTTCAAGAAGCCTCCATGTTTTGCTGATGTCAAGGGACAGTTGATAAATGATATAGTTCATGTTTGGGTTAGTGCCAGCCTTCCGGTGATAAGCATCATTCGAGTTGAGACCAGGTTAAAACTGCTCATAAACAAATTTAAGGCAATCAAGAAAAGAAAACAGCCACAGACGGGAGCGACAGAAGGTATATTCCATGAGCTGTTTGATATCTGCAAGTGTAAATGTGCCATTCCATCACAGGTGAAGTTTTACAACGGCAGACTTTCTTGTAGCTGTCAATGGATGCACCGTATCCCAGAAGAGGAGGTTGAGTTTTTGCAAGATCAAAGTTCTGCTAGAAAGATGTTTATTACTGCATCTCGCGACAGATCTTTTACTTTAAGGGTAAAAAAATAGATTGAGTCATCAGAGTTCTTACCAGCAAAAGTTACCAAGTGAAGATGAACCATCTTACTCTTATTCAACCAGCTCAGAAACTTCCAGCCTGGTAGCACAGGAGAGGCTAAGGCGAAGACCTGCAGATATGATTACACCTGATATAACCGTTTCCAGCAGTGAGTCTTCGGAAGATGAGACACGAGGCTTAATTCTTGATCCTGATTTCGCCAAGACAGCAGTAACAGGTGGCAAGATGTACACAAAAAAACGAAAAATTGCCGTAAGTTCTTTAAGCTGTATGTTAGCTGACCGGCGAAACACTTCTACTCGCCAACAATCTGACCAGTTGCTTGCATGTGCTGGTGACGATATTGCTGCCTCACCGACTATCATGTATAGATGTAGGGAGAAAACAAGAAAGCTGTGTTTAGAAAAATGTGATGATGACATCTCTGCTTCCGATTTCCTGCAGCTTCATTATGATGATCGAAATGTGAATGGTATGGATCGTTATGTGTTTTTGGTTCAAACGCATGATCGAGCAAAGAACAAAACTATGGAAAGAGTTATCGGAGTAAAGTCTTTTCTCAAGGAAATTTCTGTTAATAGTGAAGCTGTCTTTAATGCGATTATTGGTGCATGTGGTGCATTTAAGCAATGCTGAAGAATAATCATTAAGTATTACATGCCGGCAGTAATTTTTATTCTTGGGTAACATGCCCGAATTTTCGTTCTACATGATGTTGTTTATTTGTTTTGCTTTCACTGGTCACGACTGGGGGATCCCTGTTCCTGCGTTTGAGTACCTCTAGTCCGCAAGTATTGTACATACTGTTGAATTTATGATTTTCTTTGCGTTCACATGGTGTATGACTCTTGATTTGCACAGCCACGTCAATGTCAACTGTTTTGTTTAATTACTCTGTGTTGGTAGCTTATGCTGAAACGTTTACATGTGAGAGACACTGTGCGATAGGAGATGACGGTATTCTAAGCCAATCGCGAAAGGAAGTCCATTGTTGTGTAACATTCGATGCACACTTGTACCCTATGCCATAGCACATGTTTGTTGCTCTCTATAACTTGTAATCACTGTAGTTACTGGTTCCAAGGGTTTTGCTTCTGTAGAACGAAACATCGAAAATATGAAAAAAACAGTTTTTTGCAATTAACTTTTTTTTCGTTGCAGATAGGGTAGCAAAATGTATTAAACGCAGATAGGAAGTTGGCCATTCCGAACAAGTTGACACCTTACACGTCTTCCTATCACTTTCCGTTACCGAGATATCGCATATTTCCTGCAAATTTTCCCACGCTTCAAATTTTCAAACTTTGGGGGGGGGCCGCGCACCCTCTAAAAGTCGTCCGATTGAAAAAATATTTTGGATCGGTTGTTTGTGGCCAAAATCCGATCTGATTAGACCCCAAGCATTTTTGATTTCAAAAATCGTGAAAAAATGAAACATCCTAATATTTACCTTTACAGAAGAATATGCCCCATGGAGTAAATCCAACTCCGTTTGTGAACCCATTCTAGGCCAAGAATGAATTTGAATTTTCTTGCAAGGAATTTTCTTGTATCCTTTTATTTTAACATGTTTATAAAACGTGATGTGCCTGTATCCGCCCTGTACCGTTCGATGGGTTAAATCGCTCACGACCCAGACGCCCTTACGAACTCTGACTTAAAATACACATCGTGTGAACAATGATGAGATTGAATTTGCAAGGATGCTCTAAGTTCATTGGTTCCAAAGTGAATGAAGCACTTGGTTTCGGGCCATGTACCTGGTTCTACGCCCGGTTGAGTCAAATGTTAAATAAACTCTCACGTCCTGCCAAATTGCAATAATCTTGGTGGATTTATCTGCTGGAAAAAAGACGCCGAAATCAAGGCCCCAAGCCTCATCAGTGCGACGCTGAAGAGTGTGACGAGCACCAAGGTTCCCAACGCTTAATTAAGTTCAAAATCACTGTAGCCTACTTTGAACTACTTTTTTTGGTTAATTATTTATTTTAATTGTGGCATTCGTAGAGTTTTCATAGAGTGTTGGTTTGTACTTTGCAGTTTCTTTGGAGCGTTTACGGAATGGGCCTCCTGTTGTGTATCTCAATGAACTTCGTAGCACTCTCAACAAAGAGAACTACGCCAAATTCAAAGCAGCCACTAGCTCTTACAAGAAGAATGGAGACTTGTCCGCTATAGTCAAGGAACTTTCTAGCTTCTTATTGGTCGATGAATCGTCACGTGACCTGCTGAAGACCTTCGTACGCTTCATAAGGGTTGAACATCAGACGACTTACAGCGACTTAATAGAATCTTTATTAAAAAAAAATGCAACGTGACCCATAGTTCAGGTTTAGCTTTTGCACCGTGTTATGTCAATCGGATTGCGTTTTGTCTTTTGTTTCTTCATTTAGTATAACGATGCAATTGCATATCCTATCGAGTCGCTTGGAGATAAATTCTCATCGGGGTTTAATTCCTTGTGTAGTCTTTTTTTTGCGAACTACGATAGCAGAAGTTGAACTAGTCCATTGCAATTTGAAGACGCATTGCCACCTCATGATGATGTAAGCTTGTACGGAAATTATGCTATTTTGTTATCATCTCAGTAGGCCTACTGGCACTTCTTTCAACATATTTTCGGTATAGGCAATCCTATTTTTTATTTCGTTGTCTTTCATATATTGTAACAATTGCGCATGTGTTGTCGATTGTAGATAATGTAGTCACAGTGAGCACACAGGTGATGCGTATCTTGCTGCAGCCTGTAGACTGAACGAAGTTGAGGCTGCTCTATTGCACTGTAGCAATTGACAACAAATTACACCCCGATAGATGAGTTGGTTACAGGTAACGACTAAATGATGAAAAAGTTTCAAGATCAAGTGGTGCTGGTTCGACTCTGGGGGTTTGCGCTTAAGTAATGCATTTCAAAAGCAGCTCTTCATTCAGCGGCACCCAGTGGATGAAATAATTAATAGGTAACAACACTTCAACAATCAGAAACTTTACTCAAGTTTGGAACCTCCATGAGTAGTTTTAAAGCACGCATACAGGCAACTTCTGGAAAGGCTTCTCAGTCGGAAAATAACGATTTTGACAATCACATTGAGGTAAGGATTCAAAGCTAGTTTTCAAACAGAAATTAACCTAAAGTTAATATTTTTGGCAGTTTAAAGTTAGCCTACTTTCAAGCAAGCATTGATTTGCATTTTGCAAACGAGCTCAAATAACATTTTGGCGGGAAATTGGAAAAAGCATCTGTTGCGTTACAAACACTCCTTCCGCAGCTTGTTTCCTATGTCATGCTCCTGAAATTTCTGGCTCCTTGTTGCTGAAGACTTGATTTGAGCATTGTGGGGTTCTAGTCGCTGTTATCACGTTCTTTTTCAAACCTCTCACAAAAAATTCTGAGGAAAGGGATGCGGAAAACAACGGAAGGGAGGGGCGGTTCAAAAGGTTCCTAAACAATCTGCTGCGGTTGATCTGCACGAGACGGATCATACCAGTAGAAGATGACATAAATTTGGTTGTTAAGCTCTGCATGATGCGTAAGAAAATTATTAGTGAACTTAAAGAGAGATGCAGTGGTTCTCAACCGGAGGTCCGCGAAGCAATTTCCGAGTTTTCAGCATGATTGATAAATTATGAAATTTAAAAATTGGTTGGTTGTACTTTATTTGTGTATTAGGCTACTGTGATTTTCAAACTGTACTTCCCAACAAACTGGTGCGATACCCTTTGAAAGTTCGAAGGTTTGGTTTCTTTAATAAAAAAATTATAAATGAATTAATTTTTTAATAAGGCTATGTTCAACTTAATTCTTTTGAGACCGCAGTCTATTGATCAATGGTATAACTTAGAAATACAAACGTTGGTCAGCAGTCTATCACCACTCTCAGTTTTGCAATGATAAAGATTATAACGAATTAATATTGATAAGAAATAAAAAATAGGAAAAATTGTTTGTAGCCTAACGGTTGTAAAATTCTATTGATTTTTGATAAAATTTATAGAAAAACATCAAATCAACATATACTGATTTTTGATTCTGTGTGCCAACATAGGCTAAAGCTAATAGTCTTCGATGTCATCAACCGTCATAAGTGCGTCGCGAGTTCAGCAAATTCTTCCAAGTGTGTCGCTTCGAAACTTATGAAACATTTGATTCCATTATAGGAGAAGCGATACACCAAAATTTCAGATATAATTCTTTTTAAGGGTCCGTGACCGCTTCGAAAGTACCAAAAGGGGTCCGCCAAAACAAAAGGTTGAGAACCACTGTATTAGTGATTGAAATTATACACTTTATTGCAACAGAAGAAATCCTCAAAAGATAGTCTACGCTAAAGTTTAGTTACATCATTTTGTGCATGTATGAAATAACTTAATACTGCCATTGCAGCAAAAAAAATGTCAAGACTTTTTATAGTTGACTAAACTACAGGGTCATAATTAACGTTATAACTTCAAACAACTGCATTTAACAAACGGTAGACAATTTTTGAGTAATAAACATATTGTCAAGTAAATATTTAGGAAAAACAAGTTAGGCCTACTCAATGTGTACGCCATTAGCGTCGATAACAAGTCGGAGACGCTTCGAAAAGGACCTGCAAGAGTCACGAATAACTCTTTGAGGTAGGCTATTTTGACTCATTCTTTTTTTCTGATTAGCTTTCAGTGCTTTTACGCTTTGGTGATGTTTAGTTGAAACTTTGCTCTCCAGATGATATCAGATGCCAAAGTCTAGAGATGAAGGAGGCCATTCTTCCTTGGAAATGAAGAACGGCACAGTGGCTGAAAGCCAGTTTCGCGTTCTTTTAGCTCCATATGAAGGGGCAAAATCTTATTGGAATGACCAATGACGTTTATTGAAGTGTTTCTTTGCCAAAGGCAACAATGAACCCTCAAGAATATCATTTAGGCAGTTTTCTTGGTTCAATTTTACTGCTTGGTCCACAAAAATCAATGACCTCCTTCCTGATTCGTTGACTGCAGCCCACACCATCACTGATGCCGCCCCTTGTCTCCGAGTGACTACCCGGGGTTCCACGTCACTATTTCTTGACCAAATACGATCATTCTGACTGTTAAAATGATGCTGGACATCAAATTTATTTTCATCGCTGAACACAAGGTTTGGCAGCGTGCCTCCTCCTTCAATGTGTGAGAGCAGAATTCTGGCTCTGGAGAGTTGTTTTTTAATGGTATTGGCATTTAGCAATTATTTCTTCATGTGTTTGAATGGGGCTCGTCTTCTAATCCTTTTTGAGAACTGTGAACATGGTTCCATAGACCACGTTCGTCTTCTTTGCCAGTTTTTGAATTGGATCTCTTGTAACGTTAATTATTGATGACCCTCTATATATCTGTGACTTCAAATATGGGTTATCAAAGGTGATAAGTTTCTTTAGACCTATGGAGCGTAGGCCACAAAAAGATGAAACGTTTTAACGATAATAGGCAAAAACATATTTCGTATGCGTTGAATCTGAAATTCCAATACTGTTTTGATCGATTCGTTTGTGTCGTTTAGATGCAAATAGCCTAAGAAAAAACTTATTTAAAAAAAAGCCATGAAACGTTTTTGTTTTGCTTTGATGACAGGAGTGTTAAGAGAAATATTCTACTCAGATAGAATCCCAAGTAGTCTGAAAAAATCTGTAATCAAAAAATCCAACGAGTATTTTTTCTCAAAAATAGCCAATCATTTTCATAGCGAAACTTTTTTTCCTAAGTTACATAAAGCATGTTGAGATTAGTAGGTTTTCAAAAAATCAAAAAGAAACTCAATCAATTTCAAAAAAGAACTTTAAAATTCTTAAGATCATTGAGGTGCGTTGTTGAATAATTAAGTGTTGTGGTTTTGATAGCTAGGCCTGTCTTGTTTCAACACACCCCGCCCTTTTCCCCTTCCCGAGTGAGTCACTGCAGGATGCAGGTTCTTCGGATATGCTCAAACTAAAACTGTCAACAACCAAAAGTACCGTAGAACAATGTTGCCTTATGGTGGCTCTGCAACAATGCAGTAGCTGGGGTGTAAATAACATCACAAAAAATCTTTGATTAGCCTGTTCAAACGGCATTAAACCCAGACCTAAAGCTTGCCTGGGCAAGGTAAACGACACCTCTAAGCTTAATTTTTCATATTTTCAGAGATTAAAAAATATACATCCCTCTGGAAATATTACAGTAGTCATAGCTCCTTTATGCTAAACATTTTAGTGAAGATGACTGCTACTTTTAGATTTTTTTTTTGGCATTGAGCACTCTTTTCATAAAAAAAAGTTTTTTTGTTGTAAAGATGTGGTCTGGTAAGAAATATTTCACTGAGGCTAGATTCGACTTGGCCCGCATACGTTACCGCAAAATCTTGTGCTGATAAAATACAAAAACTTTATGTGCCTAAAAACATTGCTAGGTTTATCTCCATTTTGTATAATGTGTAAAAGTCGCTCGCTGCTCGTGAGGATCGAACTAAGAACGTCTTGGCGTGTCTCTGAATTGCTATTAATTACACCACGATGTTACAATATTGATCTACCGACGATAGTATTGATGCAACTGACAGAAATTAAATTGCTTTATATACTAAACTATTTAGCCAACTGTACTTCCTCTCTTTTTTTACCACCTGGAGTCGACGTAGTTGTAATAAATATGCTTGCTGTTATTTCAAGCTGAAATTTCCTTTGGGATATGAAGCTAATCAGTTAGATATAGCTCAACAGTATAGTTTCGAGTCCTATGGTAAATTACTTTTAAGCAATGATAAATGTGAAGAGAGCATTCTTCTACTACAGCACTTCTTTGTCAACTGAGTCTTGGAAAGTAACCACGTGGGGTGGCCTTGGGAGAGGGCAATCACTTCTAAAAATTTTATCTTGCTCTCCAAAAAATGGGCGTTTAATGCTATTAAAACGTTTTAATGACACTGTATTACATGTTGAATGATGTTTCATAAATGTTTGGATGCGTTTAGTGGCTATATTTTAAAATAAACTCCTCATTTCACACATTTAAATATTTACCCCCCAATTGTTGCTCTTGCTCCCTTAAAACTCTAGCTCTGTCACTAATTGACTTCCAATGTATCAGGCATTTTCGCATTTCCATGATGTTTTTTTATTGATTTTAACCTTCTGTAGTAGATCACTATGACACTGCTATAGCTCAAATTTTGATCCAATGATATGATGATACTGTATCGTACTACAATGTACAAACATATACTGTAGCCTACTTTGAGTTAACCATTTTGTATAACTTAGTGTTATAACGATTGTGATTGTAATCATGCTAAAAAAATAAACAACGCTTTAAATGTAGTACTGAGGTATTGCATGCCATATGTGGACTCGCGTCTTCAGAGCACACAAGGTAGCGAAGGTACCGTCAATCACTTTACACACTTTTATTAACAACAACAAAATACTACGTGGCCAGCAGTTGAGTTTTTTTTGTTTTTCAAAAGTATTGTAGTGATTTTGTTGTTGCATTTTGTCGTTTCTAAACATTGATAGCATATGGGACATATTTTTGGACACATTTTCAGACAACTAAAAGCACGACATTTTCTTGGGTTTACAGAAAAACTTTTGTTCCACAAATAGACGTAACTTACATTTGATATATTCCTCTGGCGCTAGTTCGACTTTCAGGATGTGCGCTTGAGCAACGCATTTCAACGACTGCTTTTTCAACGACTAAAAAAAAAAAAAAAAAGACAACGACTGCTCTCCATTCAGAGGCAGCTTATGGATGAAATTATTCACAGACATCAATACTTCTACAATTGAAAACTGCACTCTGTCAATCTCGGTGATCGAGCTTGCGTGAGTGGTTCAAAGCCTCTGCAAATTATACGAAACTGCCAAGATTTAGCCTTTACAGTTCGAGGATGAAGATTCTCTCAATCAATAAATAAATCAATCTAAATTGACCAGAATAGTAAATTTGCAGACTTTGTTATTATTTCGTCAGGGGGGCACTATGTTTTTTATACAGAGAAAGTCCTCTAGTTTGTTTGACTTAGCTTAAATTGGCTGGAAATACGTCAGTGAAAGACTTAAGGTAGTGCTTCCCAACCGGTGGGTCGCAAAGCTATTTCAAGTGTTTCGCGAAGCATTTCTAAATGTTACTGAATGTAAAAATTTTCTAAAAAGTACCGACATTACTATGGATCTCACAAGCCGCAGTTTGGTCTTGAACAGTAGCCTACTGCGGCTTTGCCATCGCTACTCTTATCTTCACATCATTTGTTGATTTTCCATTTTCATGAATTGTGCACCCTGTTTTCTTTTAGATCGGAAATTATTGCATTATCATTAGCCTATGTAACAATGTAACAAATACGGTATGTAACAATTAGATGTATTGTGTCGCATTAACTATTTCAGTACGTACGCCAGTAGTAAAGATGCCATAATAAAGATGTCATATCTCATTGTGGGTCGCACAATAAAACTTGCATTAAAAGTGGGTCGCGAACTGAAAAAGGTTGGGAAGCACTGCTCTAAGCCAAGGGTCTCAAACTCAAATGACTCTGAGGGACAAATGAATACTAGTAGGCTAAATTTACCGGAGGGCCGCAGTACACGCTAAGAATTCTATAGGCAAAATAACACATTAAAAACACAATAAAAAAGGATGTAAGAACGCATTAAAAACGTAACATCGCAATTAAAGAAATTGTAGTCCCTGAGTAGTAGCCTACGCTGTACCAACGAAAAAAACGCGAACTAAAACAAAAACAACGCAGAAGGAACGACTGGAATATGAAGAGGAAAAATTTTGCAACCAATTTTTAAAAAGTGCGAGGAAAAAGAACTACATTCTTGAAGCACTGTTTGCCACATATAGCCTATCCAAGCTACTATTGCTATAACGGTACAAGAAGTGAATGGGCAATGTGAATTTGATGTAACAATATGAGTTTCTCGCACTCAATAAAATGGCGCGACAGTAGCGCTTTAATGTGATGTGAAGTTTGATGGGCATTTTCAGATCAGATTGGAGCAATTTTAAAGTGAACTTTACCTTTTTAAATTTATAGAAAACATACGCACTTGAGCGAATTGTTGATCATTTGAAAGTTCAAAACTGCATCGCGGGCCGCACTAAAGCGTTCTCGCGGGCCGCGTGTTTGAGATGCTTGATCTAAGCTGCTGTTTTTGCTTCTTACTGTGTCATGTTTTCGTATTATCTTTTCTCGCTGTATAAATGGTGGAGGATAGCAGTTCAATTTTTCTTAACTGATTTTCTCAAAAATTTGAAATCAGTGATATTTGAATAAGACCCTGTGCTAAAACTGTTCCTAAAAATTTCAAAATCCCATGTCCAAGACATAACATTTAAATTTATTTATGCAAAAACTGTGACACTCTTTAATTGAAGATCACGCTGAATAATTTACC
The DNA here is from genome assembly GCF_918807975.1 of Aplidium turbinatum. Classification (NCBI taxonomy): domain Eukaryota; kingdom Metazoa; phylum Chordata; class Ascidiacea; order Aplousobranchia; family Polyclinidae; genus Aplidium; species Aplidium turbinatum. The sequence goes on from NC_137472.1 coordinate 57,879,657, forward strand.
AAGTTGGATACTACTGTACAACTATTTAATTCCGTAATTGTCCGCAGACGTTGAATCGATGAGAAAATGTAATAACTACTGTTGTGGTTATCTGAGCAACAAGACGATATTGATTTACTGTATGGTTAAAGTGTTTGATAAACCTTTTTTTAAAGTTTTGTTCTGTTAAAATATTTTTTGTTTCATTAATGGATCGCGGTATCATTTTATATCAAGCAGTTGATACATTGCGCATTTCCTACTTTGAGGAAATTATTTCGCTACTTTTTTTTCGAAACACAATTTTCAAAATGTCTTGTCTATTATTTATTATGACGTTGTACAGTTATATAAGGAAGAATGCCAGCAAAGTTATCAAAAATGTAATTCAAGCTAAAACTTCCGCTTCCAATCATTCCCAGTGTGGTTCCTATTGAGACTTAGCACAATGGCTGATTCTAAAGCGTCTTGTGTAGCTGAAGTTGCTTTCTCAGCTACGTCTACTTTCTACCCGAGGGTATCGTGCTTCAACCAGCTAGAAAACTGTGACTTTTTGCATACATTGTTCGTCTGCGGACGTTAAATATGTGTAAAAAGGACGGACTTTGCTACTTAGAAAGGAGGAAATTGCAGCAAGAAAGAAAATTTTGTCTCAGGGTACTCCAAAACTATGAACAATTGAACATGTGTTCACTGCTGAGTGGTTCATCGATTGAACTTCACTTTTCTGTAAATTTCTGAAAACATGTTGAAAATCTGCATACACTAGTTTTGGTCAAGTTTCTTTCGTTTATACATTTGAAACGAGGGCTGACCATTTGTATGTTTACTTCACAATATACAGTATATTTTAACAGTCTGTGTTAGCCGCATTCGTCATAGCACATGACTAGGAAACTGTGTTCCGAAAGCTAGTGCGATTCGCTATTACTGCAGCGAACTCGCAGCATCAGGCTAAAACAGGTCGTTAAAATCTACATTGTGAAGTAAGCAACGAACATGTTGCTAAAAGCGAAACTCAATCAATTGCATTTGTATGTTTGCTTGACTCTACAGTATTCAACTGGAGGATATAAATCAGTCAGTAGCGTAGCCAGGAATTTTGAAAGGGGGGGTTTTGACGACCCAGCGGCGAGGGGTCTGGGGGGCCTCCCCCAGAAAATTTTGAATCCAAAATTACTTTGAATTTGGTGCATTCTGAGAGCATTTTCAACAAAAATGTGGTTACGAATATTCCTGTAAAATGGTGGTGTCTGGTGGCATAGCAAAAGGATAAGATCATGTTTTCTTCGGCATTTTTCGGAAATAAAGCTAAGTTTCTATGTTTTCTTGTTGCTAATTCCTGGCTGAGATGTTTGGTATTGGCAAAACTTGCTCTTTTAATGCAATTTTGTTTAAAATTAGGCAATTTTTTTTAGACTGAAAGCATCATTCTCAATATCGTGACGTCACACGCGTGCCTAGGGGGGGTTGTAACCCCCAACCCCCCCCTCCTCCCCCCCTTGGCTACGCCACTGAAATCAGTCTAAAACTTTGTAACTGTAGCTAGGAGATTACAAACCGTGTCACGTACGAAAAGCCAAGGGTTGAATCATCTGAAGGAACTTTTCCCGCAGCAAGGTTCGCATCTCTTTAAAAATATGTTCAACAATTTCTATCTCTGAAAAAATAAATTGGAATGCACTTTCACAATTACGAGAAAGCTCTGCTAGATAAGTTCACACCGGTACAAAAACTAGCCAATCAGAACTATGAGTGATAAAAATATCACAACATTAAGAAAATCCAGCACTGTCAACAACTTGCATTTAAAGCAGCTAAGATTAAATAAGATTCCGCAACTTGGAGTTAGAACTGTGAACAAGTTGATGGTTTAACGCCGGGATCAAGTTGTCTTTGTTTTGAATTACGTATCTTTTGCTTTTTCTCCACGTGAGCCCTTTTTACATATATTTATCTAAGATATAGGGAGCCTAACACATTAGTCAAAAGTTTTACATAGCGTTTCTTTCTTTATCATGCATACAGACTGGCGTTAAGTTGATGAGTAAAAATAAATTTTACGCCACTGAAAGGTGTTGCGAAGTTGCTCTATGTTTTTTACTTCGTTAGCATAGAGACATTGTTGGTGACTGACCTGAGGAAAGACTTCAAGATGCCTTCTTGAGCCAGTTTGCGTGGTTAGTGCTTGCAGGACGCTCGAGAATGAGTCGGTTTCCCACTTTGCGTGAGCACATTGCTGACGACAACGAGGGAGGTCAATGCTGACAGATTCGGAAGACAATTATGTTGAATGTTGGACATAGAAGCCTTTTCTTTACTTCCCGTCCTCGTAACTTGAAGCTTTTGTTTTTTTCGCTGCAACTACCAAACATGAGTCTAGATACAGCAAAAGTCTTTCTTGAGCAAAGCATTGGACGAATGAGTGTAGATTTGTGGAACCTAGTGGCTGAAATGGTTATGGTCACAAACACTTAGCTGTACAAACCTCTACCATGCAATGCAAAGACTTTACATTAAACCATAAATTCCGCTTTTTAAACAAATCAAAGCCGTTTTTCCACATCTCTACATAATTGGAGCTTTTTTGTATTCTTAAATGATTTGACGTAGATTCAAATTCAATCCCTTCCAGAACTTGTGTCAGTGTTTCCAAAAGCAACCGACCAGTTGTTTTTTGACTATTTGCATGAACTTTGCTTATTTGCACGAATGTTTGTTGTGAAACAATGTTTTTGAACGTAGAAATAATTAAAATCAATTCAAAAAACATCCGGCCAGATTGCAGCAGACACAACAGCTTTGTTGTAATCGAATTCTTCTACAACGCACATTGCCATACAAAAGCAAAGTAGCCAATCAGAACGCAGGAACTAGCGTCTTGCGTGCTCGAATTCCTTTTGTCTCTCCAGCAGCAAATTACTCTCCGACGATTCTATATTGTCCATACGAGCGTGGCATTTTTTGAACATAGAAACATGATATGTTTTGCGATAAAACTTTTGAAGTTACATTTCATTCTTGAATATAATATTTGTAAATCAAATCATCAGAATGTGTAAACTGAAATTAGGCCAAGGCAGCACGCAGATAGTTTGGTCGGCCATCAGGACAAGCAGCTCTTTCTATAGTGCTTTGTTATTACAAAAATTATTAAAACATTTTGTTTGCTTGGCCTTTGCCATGACGCATCAATTGACGCACTGGCGGATTTACTCGCTATATTTCACGAAAAATGAGGGAAAGAGAAATTATTGAGCGTTATTTTTATTGTGCTTTTCAACATCAAAAAATGAACCTTGTGAAAACGTGACTGCAGCAGCATCCAATGGGATTGCAAGTTAGATAAAATTTTGTGCATGTTTTCAGACACAGCAGTATCGTAGAGAATTGTAAATAGGTTATGGTTTGAATGATGTTCAAAGTCAAAGTTGAATTGGCTAGCTGGTAAGTCCGTGCTTGTTTAATGTATTACTTTTTTGCTTTCTGTAATGCTTTGCTTGCAAAAAATGCATCTAATAACAGTTGTAGAATAAAATATTCCGCTTATGGATGATACGTTAGCTAATATGACGTCACGGAATCATTGCACTGCAAATGCGTTCTATGTCAGTTTTATCAATTTTATAATACATTTAATTTATTTCTTTCTTTTAAAAACTATATTATAATTGTTAGAGACATGATTTTTTGGCAATGAAAAAGTAAACAAATAAAATGCGATTCTGTTCTGGGATCAAAAGAGATCTAATATTCACTGTTGTATTTTCATTACACACAAACGTTAAAAAAGCTCTCTTGATAAGAAATGAAGTACAATAGCATTAATATCTAGGTTAAGGATTGAAAGCTGTTTTTAATAAACGATTTACTTTGCTGACAGATTCCTGCAGATTGGCCAAGAAAACAGGAGACTGGTGATCGATTCTTTGTCAAGGTAAGAATAGTAGGCTCTTATGCATTAATAGTGATATCTACAACACGGGCCATCGGCGCGGGTTTTGGATCCAACCAGATACACCATTAACATTCTCTCATCTTGTGGTAACAAGTATTTCAACTTATACAAAGCTGTGGGAGAAGCAACAGTCATATTTCATTTTGCACCACCTGCAAAGCAGTATAGCTTTGTAAGAACAGTGAAACACTGTTTTTCTTGCCAGCGACAAAAGTTGAAATTTTCTTAGTAGTATTCGGAATCTACTCGATTCCATGTTCCACTAATATTTTTGTTTAAAGATTTACTTTAATGTTATCACATTTTTGTGATAATTGCTACTGACACATCAAAGGTCTGCATGATCATCTTCTTTCTACTTTAAGATCCTTGTTTTGTTTTGCGAACGATGGAGTAAATAGAGAAGTACACGAATAGTAGATTTTTCTCCTGCTTAAAGCTATTTTAGTTACTTATGATTAACCACGCGAGGTTTGAACCACAAGTAGTTAACACATCTGAAGAGGACATGACTCTAAAAGAGGCACGAGAGCTCAGACTCAGATGCACAGCTGCAATGCTTGTTAACAAATATTAAGCGTAGACGTTGTTTCAATAACAATTGACGTTGAAAAAATGTAAGCAGAACAAACTTTGCCAATTGAAACCATTGGAATGAACGCCAAAACAATTCTCAACCGGTTTTATGCTTGGAATTTGTTCAGACGAAAAACTATTATCTTTGTCTTTTCAACGGTGATATTTATAGACCAGAAAGAGTTTAACAATTGATAGAGGGGCTTTAAACCTTTTGTGCTGCTAATACAATAGCGTTTTGCCCAAGCTGTGGTCTGCAACCTGGATCAAATTTCCTTGATTCAACTAAGCGACATTGATCAAACGAATGATTTTAGTTGTTGGGTTTTGGACACCACCTGTTATGCTGTAAACTTGCTAACGATTCTTATGACATCTGCAAACTTACACATATGATAAGGGACACACGGCCTACTAGAACACGGCCAAATATGTTGCTATTTGAAGAAATTTCTAAGAGTCTGAATTGTTACAATCATAACTATGACAAACCTATCATCTTCCCATTTCCAAAAGTAAGTAAAATGAGCAATATTTGCATCTAGACATATTTTTGGCTTGTTTTTCCAGAGATTAGATATGTATGTTAAGCACAACTTATGCAATAATAATGTAAAATATGTAAAAATTTCCAACTACTTCCTGGAGGTAGTCTCATCATACAGTCGTTAGGTTTTTTGTATAGCAGGATTTTTTGCCAATAGCCACATTTTACTTGCAAAATTAAACTTGGTGTAAAACAAAACAAACTAAAATTTAAATTAGGACATCAAATGAACCGCTTACAACATAGAATTCACAAAAAATCCTTGATATTTTAAATGGAGCATGCAATTTCACCAAAAGCGATACTCCAAACGATACTACCTCCAGGTTGCAGTTGGAAAATCTTACATATTTTACATTGTTATTGCATAAGTTGTGCTTAACATACATACCTAATCTCCGGTTGAACAAGCCAAACATATGTCTAGGTACAAATATTGCTTATTTTACTTACTTCTGGAAATGGAAAGATGACATGTTTGTCATAGCTATAATTGTAACAATTCAGACTCTTAGAAATTTCCTCAAATAGCAACATATTTGGCCGTGTTCTAGTAGGCCGTGAGGGACACATATCACATACGATAAAACAAGTTGTAAAATCAAATCAAAAAGATACAGACCCAGACCTCAGAATCCGTCATTTCTACATTGATTCAACATCTGCAGACATATATTTTTTCGTGCAGCTGTGACTTCAGGAGGAAGCTTAAAAAATCTAATTATTATTCTTCAACGCAAAAGGGGACTAAAGAGATTGCAGACAAAAATCGAATCATGTCGAATCATGTTTGAAACAACAAAATCACACGTGTTAGTGACTTTTCCTCTATACCGCTACTCGTGCATTGCAATGGATTTAGTAAATTTGGGCTTTAAAACCCATTTTCCGTAAATTTCTAGTGGTTTAAATTTATGCAACTCTTTGAGTTGTTGCGCAGCTATGCTTTGGATTTCTCAAAGAGGTCTATCATTGGTTTGAGGTCCAGAACATTCGGACCAACACCTAAAAGATTGTTGGTTCAATTCCAACAGGAAGCATTGTTTTTTTCGTATCCAGGCTTACGCCCGGTGGTTGAAGATTTGGATTAAGTGGAAGGAAAGGCAAGAAAGCCAATCTTCGTGTCCATCTTTAAGCATGCCTTTAAATGTCCTGTCGATGTCACAGCCGTATGCCCATGAGCGGTGTCGAACCAGCGTCCTTTCGAGTGCCATACTAGGGCTCTCATCACTCGGCTTGTGTCTTGGCAAGGCACATATTCACCTGCTAGATATTAAAGTGAACGGGAAGTTGGGTTCCCATTTCCAGCTTACATATTTCACAATTTTCATAATTGAATATTTGTCGATCTACACTACAGTAGCCTATAGTATCTCCCTCTTGCCTACTTATCTGCAAGCAAGTTTACGGTAACACTTCACGTTTGTACGCATAAATAAAATGCAAGGACCTTTTAGCAAAAGATGGGTATGTTTCCATGAATGAGTCACCCCTGGGTGAAGTGTATGAGCTCCTTTTGACAACTGTACGCTGTACGACGATAACTCTTATCTTGTCAGTGGTAAGATAGAAAAAATATGTCGTTACGTTTACCATCAGAAGACGTTGAAGCTTTGTTAATCTGAAGATTTATATGTAACAGTTGCTCATAAAAATAGAACTGTTTCAGGTTGCATTATATTTGCGGAGACAGATGTTGAAGAAATATGAAGAGCCTGCAGATAGTTTCACCACTTGCAGACATTATGTGATAATCTATTGCTTACAACGACAGTTTGTGGTGAGATAAACAATACAGTATAAGCCGGAGTGTGAGAAAGGAAGTTAGCTCCATTTTTTTAAAACTTAAGATGGTCAATAATTAACTGTCCGTTCTTTCTTTTCTTCCTTCATAGTCATGTCAGATCGCTTGCTCAATGCAAAGTCAAATTAAATATGCTCTTACTTTGTGTGTAACTTGAGCAAACAGGACAGCACACTCTTTACTTTTGCTGTTTTAAGTTTGCTAAAAAATATCAATACCTCGCATCAAGTTTGCAGAAATGCAACGTTCATATTCGTTTATTACAAAAGGTATTTCAATATAAAATCATGATCTTAAACCATCATGATCTTAAAAATGTCAATCAAATTTTAAAGCAAAATCGTCACGTAGACAAAAAAAAAAGACAAAAGTCTTTAATAAAATGAAGGTCTTCAAAACGAAATTATTACCACACCCCAGAAGAAAGCCCTGACTGAAATTATTTAAATTTTTTAAAACAAAATGCTTTTCTTATCTGAAGATGTGTCATTTTAGATCCAAAAAGTTTCACCTGCAGAACTTCAGTCATGTGAAAACCAAGAATGCAGTTGATCCAATAATCCAGTATGCAAATTGTATTACGCTGCAATACAGCAAGCTTAAAAAGTATTTATTTCTTCAATGCCTAAAATGATTGATTGTGATGACGTCTATCATCAGACCACGAAGAATTTCGCCACACAATAATCTCGAAGCTGTGACATGCTTTTGAAAGTTTACAACAGTATTATGGTTGAGAAAGCTCAAGTATAAACCTGTGTCATGTGGCTTTTGTTTACACCCAGCAAAGGTGGTTAATTTTATATCGCTTCAACGTCTGCCTACATTAAAACAACGTTTGGCTTCTCTAGAGACAAGAACACGATGTGAAATAGGCATATTTTTTCTGGTAATACACTTTTTCTTGCTGAATGTTAGCATGCAAAATCAGCATGCTAGAACATCGCACATTGGTGGTGCGTTTTTTTAAATGTTGGAATTAAAAAAAAACTACTGCACATTTACCAAGATAATTGAAAAGCCTGAAGCAGTCAGTTAATTTTCTCCATCAATTTGCACTTTTCAGAACGGCTGTTAGCAAATGAAATCTGCATTAAAAGCACAGCTGCCTGAATCATGCTAATTTATCAAGAGTTGGCTGATTGTTTTTGCGTCTTATGCTTTTGCAACGACCTACAGTTATACAAAACAAAGAAAAACATAAAACAAATTTAATTTCCAGCAGTGTAGTTTTACAGTGTAATGGTTGTACACTGTACAGTAATGGGGTCAAAATTGCAACAATCTAAGGTCAAAATAAACGCACTTCGAAAATTTCATGACGTTGTTTTGAGATTCTCTTGTGTTTCGAAGGTCCATAAAAGCGAAATGGTAGGCACTTAAACATAAAAAAACTTTTGTAAGACAAATGAATTATTGGACCATTCAGAAGATACAAGAACAGAGTTTAAACTAATCAGAAGTTGCAAGGAAAACAGAGAAAACATTTCTGATATGAAGTAAAGTCGGCGTTTCGTCATCCACAGCTTGGCGTTGTAAAGGGTTAATGCAGTGTTAGGCATTTCGACGACATGTGTTCGATTCCCACCCAAACCATAAATCTTTTTCCTCTGTAATTACCACACAAAGTTCAAAGTAGGATCAACTCTCTGGCTGAATGATAGAAGAATCGCAATTGAACGTTCTGATTGGTTGGCGGTGTCATCGGGTCTTACAAGAAATTGCCATGTTTAAGTGGCTACCAAGCGAAATACTTTAAATTAGAGTTTTAAGCAAAAAAAACATCATTTGTGAAACAAATACCATTTTAAAATAAAGAAACTCCTTGTTTTGAAACTTTATATTTAAACAAAAAAAAAGGTTGCGAGATTTAAAAGTAGGCTACGTTGAAAATTATTCTTTTTCGTGTTACCAGTTCCGACAGTTTAAGATTTTCTTTTTGTAGTTGCCATGTTCATGCTAATTTAAATCGTTTCCAACAATTTCTGCTTGTTAGCCGCATCTTTGTTATACTGTCTTCAACCAAATCGAAACCACAATCTTTTGTGTTAAGGCTTTCAAATCTCCTCGTTAAATTAATGAATAACAACATGGTTGCCAGCCTAGGTGGGAGGCATACAAAGAAGGCTACCCGTAGCGCATGTTTCATATTTACCATTACCATTTTCCACAACAAGAGATACTTTTGTTACATCAATTTTACTTAAAACAACGTTGTACATCTAGTATGGGGTTATTGTTTGCAAGTAACACTTTGCAGTTTAATCAAAACTTCTCAACCTTAGTTGCAGCTTTGTACAGTATTTAGTGCCTATATCTCTGCTGCGCTTCTGCCACGATAAACGAACACACCTCTACCTCGGGGGCATTGGGCTTGAGCTTTTGAAGCAGAAAAAAGTTTCAAAACGCCAAGCAGCATGAAAAAATACCACAAAAACTTTAATCTGGTATCAATTTGAAAGACACAAAAGCACAGTAAAAACACATTGTTTTTTCTCATCTTCCTTAGAAAGCGTTTTTTTTTTTAGGTTGAATGGCTGGAATCGATTGGAAGGGTTGTATCAAAACGTTTTCATATTATGAGGAAAGTGTTCTTTCTTGCATTAAGCAACCCAGATAAGTCCACAATGCGTCCCATCGGAAATATAATACATCCGCTAGTGGTAAAGTAACAAACAAAGAAATGAAACCACTGACTTTCACTTATTTAAAAAAAGTCTCAGATTTTTCAAGGCTCGGTGCTTCTTCGTGTTTCGTGTCACAATTTACAAAAGGTCCCTGATACCCCAGACAGAAAATCAGACGTTTCTTTACACTGATTCAACGTTGGCGTCTGCATCTGATACACAATCGACTGGAATGCTTGCAATCTGCTTCGTGAGCAGATTTTTACTTTGTAGATGTAGTCGAGCTATGGTCATTTATACTATTGTTGCATCGTGCATCAAGCTCAGCCAGTTGTTGCTATTGCATTTGATCATGTGGGTATTTTTAGTTAATTTTGATTTATCCCTAGATAGCAGGCGCTTAAAATTCCCTGCATAACCTGCTGGCTATTTCTGGGCCTGGACGCCGCGCTGTCTATGAGGTCATCGTTACCATGACGGCCCTGTTGGGAAAGCTAAAACGGCATCGGTTACGTCACGTCGCGTGACATCAGGCTGGAGATGCGAGAGAGACGAAGGTCGTTTGAAAGACGCGAAGAGAAAAAAAGGCGCCTATGACGTCATCACGTGATGAAGTATTGCGAAATTAAGGTTAACGCGTCAGTGTGTGCGTAGCAGGGCAGCGGTGGTAACCTACGTCAGCTCAGCCAACAGCAGTCATCAAAATTTAATGGGAGGCTGCAGTAAAAAAGAAGGCATTCTTTTCACTGGATTGCATTTGCTACTTCTAAACAGCCAGAAACAGTTTGTTTGGAAGGTAAAAACCCCAGGTATTTTTTCGAATTTGGCAGCTTGTGCAAAGTGGTCATTGCCGGCATTCTAGCTGAGCCTTGTAAAGTTCTCGCGTTCATAGCCACCACGCGCACTTGAGAAGAAAGCCTTTGTGACAGCTCAGCATTAAAAAAGAACTCGACGCGGGGTCCAAAATCCAACTAAGGTTGGCTATGTTTGTTCAGAAAGTTTTTCTGACTCTCTCGTTTCGAACGAAATCACGCGTCTCTGCCTAACGGCAACCGCAATCCGATACTTTAAAGCTGAGTTAGCCATGTTGATTACACGTTAATTTGTATTGATTCAATGCTATAACATTTCTCAAAACTGTTAAGAGTGTTGACAGATTTTTTCACTTTGTTAGCGTTGTAATCGAACACCGGCGCTAAGCAAAGATCGCGCCACCAAAGCAGGTTTTCTCATTCAAAACTGCTTTATGCTTTACCAACATAAACTAACATGCAATTAACAATAAAACAAGTATTTCGATAATTAGCACAGATCGAAATGAAGTAGCTTGCTAAAACCTGCTCGGGATGTTTCTTGGAGCAAGTGTTATTTGTGGCGTTGCGTTCTATTAACTTTCAGTTGACGTAAAAACAACTTCTGTCATTTTACTGAACAGATAAAAAAAAACAATACATTGTTTCATCTGGTTGGCAAAAATCGAAGGTAAAATCAATACATGCCTTGTCAAGTGCTTTCTTCGTACAAAAACGACAATCGCTGCTTGATTTATTAACTTTTTACCAAAAAGAAATCGATTTATTATAAACTAACGTTGATAATACGTTTGTCAAAACTATTTCTTGGGGGACACGAGGTGATTGCACTTGATCAAGTTGATGTTCTTGAAGCGACTGCATTAAACCGATTAAAGGCAGGATATAGCTGCTTACGAAAGCAAAATATAAGAAGTCAAAAATTTAAGACACAGAAAGACTTCAAGTTTGTATGATGCACTTTGAACAATTTCGTCCATGCCTGAACGACATGGCAATTTTGAGAGGATTGGGTGGTTGCGTATTCCAATAGAAATTACGAACAGCACAATTATTTAGTAAGCTCGTCTGTCAATTTCGTAAATGTTATGCAACAAACCTGTTATCTTGCACGAGCGCAAAATTTATGTAAATAATTTTTGAAACACCTTGAGGCTTAACATCAAAATTTTCGTTTTCACAGGTCGAATCAAAAACTTACGACAAAGCCACCGATTTGATTTATTTCATCCAGTCTTTCATATAAAAGTTGATATGACACGATATCTTACGATTAGTGAATTGAAACGCCAACATTTATAAAAGCCTTACCTTTCATATAAATTAACTTTTCGTTGCGTATAAAACGGAATCTATTCATAGGTGATCGACGTTTAGTATATTAATTAGCATTTAAGTGCCAATAATTTCAATTCAATATTCCTGGTGAAACTGAACTTGGATTTTTGGTTCGTTAAAAAGTCAAAGAAGTTGTATAACAGACTTTAAGCAAGCTCTATCTTACCGAACCATCTTGCACCGCTGTGCGGCAGCAGTTCCAACGGCAGGTAAATTATTAATGTGGAATAACTTTAAGCTTATGTTAATGCTGTCGGTTTATCTTGTTTCATCGGCGAGCATTTTCTTCCAAATGTTTTGATGACGTCAGGGTGTGTTTTCCGCTCAATATATCATCGTTGCGTGTTCATCACGCAATAATTACAAGGGGGCATTGACCACTGAGTCGAATTTGTTGACATAAAGGACAACACCACCCCCTTTTCATTCATCCTGGTTTATATAACTCGTTGACAGGTAAAATCTTGTTTTCCTTATATGGTCAATGCCTGCAAGTTGTTGTCACTTTTCAGACTGCAATTCAACCTTGTTTTACATTAATTCAACGTCTACACACGTTGAATCAATGTAAAAAGCAGTTAATTTGCTGTCAAAGGGTTGCTACTTCGTTGATTGAATTTGACGTGACGTCACTGGCCAGCTGTTTCCAAGTAGCACCGCGAGTAGTCTGCTGGACAACACGAACTTTCGACCATCTCTGTTAAGTTTGCTGCTAATATAATCAATAAACTAATAACAAGGTAACTTGGTATATCGATCTCGGTTACGACGACCTAGCTTCTGAGCACCTTCCCTTGGTACCCGTGGTTTTGTTATTTGTAGCCAAACTGAGATATTTCTTGTTTCCAAGTCGCGACTAAATTTTAAGAAAATTCATCTTCTGAATGACTTTTCAGTTGTTTTAAAGTTATTTTTCGAAACATTTCTTGACTGATTTCAAATTCTTGCAGCTAGGCAACGTGTCTTGTAAATTGTGGCTCATCGTAACATGGAGATGTCTAATCGATACAAAGAAGCGTTAGCCCTCTCACAAAGACGTTTTTACAGTTAGAATGTCGAGCTTAAAAATCACAGCGTTTTTGTGCATGTTAGAGTGACGCATTAGTTAGTGTTATAGTAGTTTTATACTTTTTACCTCAGAATGACAGAGATCTGTAAGTTGAATTAGAATATTACACCTTGCCTGCGTGTTTTGAACTTCATCAAGAGTGATTAGTACTTTTTGACCATTGCCATACTGCAGAAACAAGGCTTAATGTGGTTTAAAATGTAGCAGATAATATGCCACATAAATGCTTCTTTGAGTCTCTGGAGTAGAGAGTTTATCTATTTACCGCCCCTGGCTATCGATATTTACACCATGCAGGTTATCAACCTTTGCTGAGAGGCCACTGAAAAATAGCCATTTATATTTCTTCCATGTGGAAAACCAGCCACACTGGAATACTTTTTGTACCACAAATACAATATCTGCATGTAACATGTCACTGGAGATTCAATTGTTGATAATGTTCTTCACCAAGGCACTTGCAGTTACTCCACAGGGTTCACCAAAGAACATTTTTGTGCAAACGTCTAATATTATATGGTAAAGACTTCACTCAAATAAAATATATCTTAGGTTGTCTTTAAATCTAGTACTAAAAGTGACGAATACTTATCAAACCGTATTTTCATACCAAGTTGCCCTACGATTATATGAGCAAAAAAGATGCAGCCAGATTGACTAGATATTTTAAAGAAGCACTTGATCACGTTAGTCAATGGACGTTGGTGCAACGTCATCTCACGATGATGAAATTAGTTCATTGTTTTTCAGATGCAAGATTACAAAAAGATGTGTAGTATGTTAGCCGGAGATGATGCTCTCAACACGTTGCTCTCAGTAAAGCAGGAACCATACAGTCCGCTTGGAGGAACATTTTTCAGCAGTTTTCACTCTTCCCTCACTAGTAGCCCAGACAGTTTGAGCTCTGAAGAGGGGCTTTACAGTCCTCCAACAATGGTGCACTTGGGTTTTCCTCCAGTAATGGAGAACAATGCTTCTTTGTCCACGCAAATGAACTGCAACTATAACAATAATCGTCACGGTTCATCTGGCGACGATGACGGTTTTGATGACCTAGCCAGTTGCATGGTGACGTCATCGGGCGACCGCGTCAGTGACGTCATCGCGTCAGCGACCTCAGGAATCTTTACCTTCGGAGATTACAACATCGATTCTACAGATATCGGTAGTTTAATGGCAGCTCCTCCAGGAGCAGTGATGAAATGTTCCGGAAGATCCAGTGAAGCAGATTCCTCATCTTTAGATAATTCCACATCCTCCATTTCCACATTAGCATCCTCCTCACCACCCTCCTCTGACCCAACTACCCCCACCACCCCCAAGCGTCTCTGCCTGGTGTGTGGGGATGTGGCTTCGGGGTACCACTATGGAGTTGCATCGTGTGAAGCTTGTAAAGCGTTTTTCAAAAGAACCATACAAGGTGAGTTAGTTATGTTTTGATTATATGAGAATGCGGTTTATATTTTAAGTTTGACAGTAACCAATGTAAAAGGCAATACTCGCTTACCAGAACATACCTTGAGAGGTTACGAAAGCTCATGGTTTATCATGCAAACGAAATCACATTAACTCAATAAAATGTATTCATAGCAGTGGATTTTAAACTGGGTTGATGACCCCCCTTTGAGGGCTCGTGTAAAGCATTAAAGAGCTCTGTAAAGTGCATAGATTTTATGAAAAAGTAGCCCACTTTTGCCAAAATTTATCTACATCAGTGCAAATTTGGAAAATTGTCTCTTAGGTTTACTCTTTGAAGTTTAGAGGTTGATAGGATTTCAGAAAATTGCCATAGGTCCGTGGCTACATAAGGTTGGGATCCACTGATTAAAAAAAATATTTCAGTCCAACGTTTTCTGAACTATGTATATACAATAGGCTACTGCGATTTCAAAAATGAATATACGGATTGAGTTTTGAACTAAAAGGAAAAAAAAAATTGAATGAAATCTAATTTATAACAACGGCAAATGAGCCACGCCTTTTGTGTCTTTATCTTAATGAGAAATGAATTCCAAATTAATTCAAAAGGATTTTGTTTCACTTTTTACCTTCGCTGCTGATGAATTTTAAAAACGAATTTTTAGCATTAAGGGGAATGTATTAGATTAAAAAAAAATACGAATACGTTCAGTTTTTAAAGTCTTTGCTTAATGCAAGTGGCCCAACGAAGAAAATTTGAGCTTTAATTCTCATTTCTAAAATGCTTTTAACTGATATTGGGTGCAACCCTTGAGGTGGATTAAACGTAATCGTCGTGTTTCAAGCATCGTTGTTCATTTGTTTGATTGCACGAGGCTTAAAACAACAGTGCCAGCATAATCCGGTATCAGAGACATGCGATTAATCTGCAAATGTGTTTTTCAACAACAGGCAGCATCGATTACTCTTGCCCTGCCGCCAACGATTGTGAGATCACAAAGCGAAGACGAAAATCTTGCCAGTCGTGCAGGTTCAGCAAATGCCTTCGAGTTGGAATGCTTCGAGAAGGTTCGAACGCCTGTTCTGATTTACAATTGAAGAGTTGGTCCAGCGGTTAAGATCATTGACAGATGTTCGGGTGGTTGCGGGTTAGAATCCAGTGTTGGGTGTACAAAAATTCAAATTTTTTAACAATTCCGTTTTTCATGCTTTTTTAACCTGAAAGATTTGTCAAAATTTTTGTGACATCTGATAAACAACAAGCTTTCACTATAGATGAGGAAATTTAAGTGGAAGCCACCCTTCTAAACTTGTTTAGCCCACTCATGGCCACCTAAAGATACGGCCTGATTTGCCACATTTTGCAGAAATTTCCAGGTTTTTCTAACTTTGGGCGAACGTTTAAATAAATTTTTCTAAAAATTAGATTTTTGCGCTTTCTTTATTTTTTTCCCCAGATGACACAATAGGTTTTAACATCCTCGCATGTTGAAAAACAAAGAAAATTTGATTTTGTAGATTTTAGTCAGACTGTTAATTTTCAATAACAGTCTGATTTAACGTTTTTCAACTTACTTTTTCTCATTTGCTACTGCTTCCCCAAGGCAACAAAAAGTTTTTTGTCATTAAGAAACCGCAAAAAGTAAAAACATCTCAAAAAATGTCAGTTAAACACTAACAGTAGCTGTAATCAAAATCTGCAACAAAATGTGACAAATTAGGCCGCATCTCCAGGTGGCCATGGCCCACTACAAAATAGCTCAAATTTTTTTTTAACAGCATTATTTTTCCTTGAAATGTTAGCACTATCAGTTTTCACCCAGAGGGGATCCCATTGAAAACTTTTCTGGTGGGCCGCTTGACTTAAAGCCAGTCAGACGGCCACCGTCCTGTTCTACTGTATAAGTGGTGAACCTACTTTGAATACATGAGCACTTTTAACCAAAATATGGGGTTTTCGTGTTTGAGTAATTCTGATTTAATAACAATAGCTACGGAGCTTTCATTTCCAAATTCTTAGGCCGATTGACTCTGCTATGTTCTATCAACATCTTGGTTTCAAATTGACATAGCTGTTCGTGTACATGCGTGCACAGGTGAACCCTGACCTGTGTGCACGAGTGAAACAAGCCACTTTCGATGATAAACACGTGCGTTTTTACAAAATTGATGATGTCACAATCATGAGGAGCGCTATTCGAATTGGTTTATGTAATGAAATAATCACTACATATTGCAATTTCTTTGTTTAGTGTTCCATGAAAAAAAATTCTTGCATTTTTGAAACTAAGAGACTTAACAACGATGTATATGTGCTTTACAAATACAATGGTTGCCCCTACTGCCAGTAACTTTTTTTGATTGATTCGACGTGTGTAGACGTTGAATCAATGTAGAAAGAAAGAATTTTACCAGCTGCAGATGGCAATTGAGGAGCAAAGCGTTGCTTAGTAACATCATTAAATTCTTGTGCTTTAAAAAAAATACGTCATAAATATGATTCTGAATGTTGTTATTGCATCGATTATTCTGCTTCTTTGCAGGTGTTAGACTGGACCGGGTGAGAGGTGGGAGACAGAAATACAAGAGGAAAATAGATGCGGGTGACATCGCCCCCTATGTAGTTCCTGTTTCAATGGAAGTCAAGCCTACCGTCATACCTGGTATGTTTGAAAATTAGATGTGTAGTCATTAATAAACGTAAAATTGCGGTAAGTTACTATCAAAGTTACGTTTCAAAGTGATCTTCAAGCTTTTAACACCTCGTAAGCGAAATCATCTGTGAAAACAATCAAGAATTCTTTTTTCTAAACGATTGTCTTCCTTTTTGCAAATTGCACTGCTGCGGTATGTAAAGAGAACCACTATATTATGAAATGAGGTTTATCCAAGTTTCTTGCGTTGTACGTAAATTTCAGTCAATTTTTTTTAAAAGATGATGAATAACAGAAAGTAAATTTCACAAGAGTGGGTTCAGTCATTGGTTCAATCGGAAATATAAATTATTTTGCCTGTTGAAGTATAAAACAAATTTGAGCTCTTGCGGTGTGCTTGGTTGTTTTCTTGATCTGATTATCGGCAGTTTTGATGCACCAGTGATTTCAACAATTATTGATTTATTTGACAGAGCTAATTAGACTGCGAAATAACACGCCAGAGTGGTTGGGCCGACTCCGTTCAACATTTGATTGTTTGTATTTCTAGTGCAACCTCATCTAATTTATGATACCTTTTCTGTTTGAGTTTTCCTCGAGTTGCGTCTAAATGAAAGAATTTTTTTTAATTAAGCGCTTCTGCTAAGCTTCTGAAGTCTGACGTTATTTCCAGAGTGTTTGCTTTCAATAAAAGATGTCGTTTACTTTAAGCGTTCTTTCATGACCTCATTATGACGCAGCAAACAAAGTGGTCACCCATCTTCTCATGGCTGAACCGGACAAGATATATGCCCAACCGGATGCGTCCACCCCTAGGTCCGAGATGAAAATCCTTACTACCTTATGCGACCTTGCAGATAGGGAATTAGTCGTCATCATTGGCTGGGCTAAGCATATCCCAGGTATTGCTATGTTCACTTGTTTTTAACTTAATGTCACTTGCCATTTGCCTTCGTGTGGAGGCTTGGGGGCATCGAGAAATCTGTCGGGTAAGTAAGGGTACCAGACTAGGATTGACCCAACCCTGGCATCAACCCTGCTATAAATTAAAGTTTGGCAAAACACAAAGAAAATACTAAAATATAAGCTGCAATGCAAAACTGTAAAACAAACTTGCTAAAGTGAGCATAATGGTGAATACTGAGAAGATTAGGCGTAATGATAATTGTTCACAGGGTGCAATAATGATAATGCATTGCACATTGTTATCTGGGGCGCGCATTGTCCCCGTTTACTGGAAACCCGAGCTCCGCCACCATACCCAAGCGGTCTACCTTTTCATTAAAATCTTAGATGCAATAGCTTTGATGACGAAACAGTTTGTACATATTTAGTTTACAGTGGTGGTAATGTGCTTGCATCTGGTATAGTTTCATGCAACAAAACGGTTTTACTTTTAGATTATCATCATTAAAAACTCTTTTTTCAGGTTTCACCGTTCTCTCGCTGGCTGACCAAATGGCTCTTTTACAATCCGCCTGGATGGAGGTTTTAATTTTGGGCATAGTGTACAGGTTTGTACAGTTTAAATGTTTTACACTAAATAATAATGCTTGTTTTTATATAGCTGTATCCATCGCAGAATGCGTTGCTCCTCAGCGCTTTACAAAGCAGACAGTTGACACTATATAAAGACGCAACTTAGTACATTATTACCCGAATCCATTCGATTGCTCAGTGCCAAGCAGGATTTAGATTCAGTTCCACTTTTAAAAAGTCTTTGGTATGAACCGACAGGGTATCGAACCCATGCCTACCGATTAAGAGGCGGACGTACTTACCACTAATAAGCCACCGAGTAATTAAGTTAATTTCTTTCAACGTAACACTATTCTCGCTTTTTTTTTAATAGAATTGTTGCAGTGGCTAAACATTTTCCTTTAAAATTGTTGACCCATTTAGGCAGGGGGGTGTTTTTTGAGAGAAAACTCTGATTGTTATTGTCTCCCTGGTTTGGAGCAACTTGTCAAATTTAAATTGACGTTTGCACAAGTTCTCCTCACCCATTTGACACTGTGATGACGTAACGACGACGAAGGTCGTAAGTTTGACGTCACTAGTTTCTTGCTGTTACGCAACGTTTTGGATGTGTGGTTTTAATATTTATCTTTATTAAAGGTCCTAAATTAGAAGCAAAAAAGAAAGTGAGAAAATCACTATTCCACCAGCCTAGCCTACTATGAAACGTTGCATTTACAACATAAATACTCGTGGCTTTGGTAGAAGTTGAACCTATGACCTTTCGCTCGTCAGCCAAATGACCAAACCACTCGGCCACGCAAAGTTAATGGTTGTTAAATGAAGATTTGTTTTGATTTTACTAAAGATGAGCACAGCTTAGTTTTCGAAACGTTTGCTGAACATGAGTTTAGTATCTACATTTTGGGCTAGTTATTTTTTGATTATTTGTTTTTCAGCAAAACAAAAGTAGGCTATTCAAAAAAATACCTTAAATTTTAGTGTAGTCTACATTCTACAACATTGATTTAGCTAGAAAGAAAATTTTAAGCGGACGAAAACAAATGCTGGGGGGCATAAAATTGGGGGTGGGCTATTTATTCCCAAGCTTCTCCGTTGCTACGTCCCTGGACTTTCATTTGTATCTTTTCGTGCAGGTCGCTGCCTTATGACGGAGATCTTGTTTTCGCGGAAGATTTTGTCGTCGACAGCGATTTGAGTACAGAGGTAGGGATGGGAGAATTATTTTCCATTGTAAACCAACTTCTGCGACGACTCAAATCCCTCCAAATCACCAAAGAAGAATTTGTCTTAATGAAATCCATAGCACTTGCCAACGCAGGTGATTGTGTTTAAAGTAATTTTGTTATTTAATATTAATGTTCGTAAGTTAGTTGCTATACCACTCTAAATGTGAGCAATGATTTTTGGAAATTGACATTTTTATTGATCAATTATGGAGTTTGGTTTGAATTAATTTTGGAAGCGAAATATTTTTTTGATGTAAACTTCTGACATTTTTAAACTTTATCTCCTCAATTTTTCAAACCAAGTTTCTTAGTAAAGAATCTCCTTTAAAAGCGACTTTCCAAGCGTCTAGGAGGAGGGGGTGTATTACACATATTTTATAAGAGCAGCGAAACTTAAATACTAACTATCCATATTTTACGTTTTGATTCGTGAAATGCTGGAGTAAACTTTTGTTCAGTTTTGCTCAAACATGATTTGTTCACAACAATCTGAATGTGGTAAATCTATTGTAAATATTTCAATAAAAAAACTGAAAAAAAATTAAATCAAATTGCGCCGTCCAGAAAGAACAAAAATGTGGCTGGCCGTAGTCTTTAAAAAAAATACTGTTGCATTTTTGATCGCAAAACCAAGCGAAAACAGCATCGCTTTGTTATTGCTTGGGAAATACAAAAAAATTGAAAATAAAAAAATCGATTTCAAGCGCTTGCATCAGGATTTGTTTGTTATTTGCATGATTACGTAGGCTATTTATGTCGCAATATTCGAACTCCTGGCATTTTATAGCGTCATAGTTCAACCAAAAGCGTGATGTCACTATGTCGCAATAATGTACAAAGTTTGGAGTGAAAATGAAAGTGACTTGCATTTATTGATATTCTGTTATTGAAATATGATGATGACAAGACGAGGCTTGCTGCAAGGAAACTTAAACTAAACTGAACTTGTGCAGTGTGTGATATTTTTAGATTTATATTGAATTATTCTTCATCAACGTAATTATTCTCCCAATGGATAGGTACGCCTGAACACTGAACAGTTCTCTTTCTCAAAGCGTGAAAAGAAAGTTTGTAACTCACAGGGAGCGCTTGTGATGAGAACGCATATAGCAAATCAATCGTTTTTTACATCGATTCAACGTTTTTTGTCTGGAGAACAACTGAAATTTTGTGGTGAGGCAAGTGTTTCTGCCAGGGCCCAGGTCAGGTAGAGCAGCTAATCCAACCAGACTTCAAAATCACAGACAGAAACTTTTCCACTTAACGTGTGTGTGCATGCGCAACCCTTATCACGTGACAGAACACCCACCGATGACGTAGCGATTGCGTTATCAGTCTCTCCGCCAATAGACATTTCTCAAATTATCATAGCTCTCTAAAAAAGAGATTTCATTTTTTTGGTGGCTCTCTCGTGTTGGTTGCTAGGCAACGTGCTGACGTATGTGAAACGTGTAAGACGAGTCTTTGTTTCTCTTTTGTTTCATTCGCATCTTTTGCTCATATTTGGCGAGCAGAATATTCAGTTACTGGCATTCCGAGCACGCATGCGTCAGAAAAATGTAGACGTCATTCTTTGCCGCAGGGTTGCTGCCCTTGTACTTTTTACTGTGCATAGCCTACACTGATGATGAGAAAAAATAATTTTATTAGCATACTCTTTACTGATTGTTTAATAAAAAGAGTTGAAATGTTGTTGAATTGTCTTTTAATTGCATTTGTGTTGAATTTTTGAGTTGATATTTCATATTTGATACAACCTATTATTACAAATTCATTATTTGCAAATACGTCAAATTCAAATCCCTTTAAAAAATTCACTGCAGGTTTCTCAAAACCAAGAAAGCAAATACAGTAGAAACTTTTTAATTTCTCCTTTTATTGCGATTCATCTCAGAATGCTAGTTTGTCGTCTGCTATGCATCACCAATTATTCCCAAGACTAATTTAATGCAAATTGTTGACCAACAATACGTTTGTTTAGATTCTCCCCATGTTGAACAGCATCAAGCGCTTCGGCAGTTGCAAGACAACCTGCACCAGGCGCTCTCTGAGGCGGCGATGACTGCTTCCAGATGCGGGCAAATTCTCATGACTTTGCCGTTGTTGCGGCAGGTTGCTATCAGAGCGATTATCTTCTTCAACAGCGTGAGGGAAGCAGGCAAAGTGACGATGCACAAGCTCTTCCTAGAAATGCTAGAAGCAAAGCTTTGAAAAATGAAATTATTTAAGTTGTTTGTCTTTTTAGTGCATTTTACTTTGATTTAATAATAATCCATTTCCGTTTTATCAACGTCAAAAGTACATTTTGAATTTTAGTTCACTTTTACTCAAGCCACCTTCCAGCCAATAAATGTTGCTATTTTTACATTGTTTCAATGGTTAACACTCGTTAAAACGATGGAAAAATTGCAAGTTTTGCTAGCTAAGTGATCTGTATTTGAGACTCATTTTCCATATTCTTGAACTCAATACCAGAGGCAAGAATTTTCTATCAAATAGTGCAAGACGAATGAGCCTAGACAGCTAAGCAACCGTTTTTAATATTGGATCAACGTATCCAACAGTTGCCAACTGTTGCAAAAAGTACAATTTAAACCCAAATAGCAAAATTCGTATTTTTTACATTGATTCAATGTCTGCAGACGCACCAGTTTTGCTAACTGTTGCAAAAAGTACCATTTAAGGTTATATTAAGTTATTAACGTAAAAAGAACGGATTTTGCTAACTGGAACCATAATTGATGATTTGAAGTTAAACGTTTTCGTGCTGTTGGGAACTTGTATACCAAAGATGATATAGAAAACTGTGATTTTGTCTGCTAAAAACACGTTTCAAAATATTCTTCTATTGGTCTTCGATCGTCTACATAACTTAAATGTTCAAATTTCGTTCACAAATTTAATAGTTTTTAAATTGAACAAATGAGTTTTTATATGACGTTGTTTGTCGGCGCTACTTCTATTTTTGCTGCAGAGGTTCCCAATCTTTTTCAAGCAAAGGGATTTTTTTAACAATTTTTTTTTAAATTACATATTGAGTTTGCAGACTCTTACCTTCTGGGAATAAAGCTGAGTTAACTTTTCAAAATTATTTATAAATTTATGGATTATACTGCGCTTACTTTTAATATTGTTGCCCAAAGCGAGTATCTACCCCTTCAAACTTCCCAATGACCTCTTAGGGGCCATTGGCCAGAAGTTGGAGAATCACTGCTAAAGGTTAATACGTTTGTAAGTTTTTGTTGTTGAGTAATTTTGTCTCTGGAAATCCCTGATCAACTCGTAAAGTTTATTTTCTCCACGAGATGTTTCAAAAGCTTTTACGTTAGCGGACAAATGCTGAGGTTGTTAACATTTTAATTTTATGCAAGCTGCAAAAAAGTTTGAACTGCTGAAATTTTGAAAAAAAAAATTGTATTTTTACCAGTTTCTGATTTGTGACCCGGAAATATCAGAATAAAAATTTCTCCCATCCCGAGACCTCTAGATCACGTGGTTGGACTCGTGGATGTGAGGAGACATGCCGAAATTTGTTGCTAAACATTTTTCTTTAAAATTGTTGACCCATTTAGGCGGGCGGATGTTTTTTGAGAAACAATTCTTATTGTCTCTTCCTGGTTTGGAGCAACTTGTCAAATTTAAATTGACGTTTGCACAAGTTCTCCTCACCCATTTGACACTGTGATGACGTAACGATGACGATGGTCGTAAATTTGACGTCACTAGTTTCTTGCTGTTGCGCAATGTCCAGGGTGTGTGGTTTTAATATTTTCTATTGAATTTTGCCAACTGTTACAAAAAGTACAATTTAAACAGACAGAAAAATCCGTCATATTTACATTGATTTAACGGTTGCAGACGTCAAATCAATGTAAAAATGACCGATTTTGCTGTCTGGAAAGGTTTTATTAATGTTCTTGTAAGTTATTCACACTTCTGGTTTGCTATATTATTTCTTCTATTAATTGTTGTGATGTGTTATGAGCTGCGACTTGGTTACTCTGCTTCGGTATTAGCTTGAAGATTTTAGTAAAAAATTTGCGGCTTATTTTAAGTCTTGCTGCAGGGAACTGCCGTGCTTAATTATTCTTTTGCGTAATCATCGCCCTATCGGCTCTGGTTGGTATTTTGTATGTTATCTACTCTCAACATTGTTAGGTACAAGTCAGAAAGCTTTGACATGCTGATCACAAAGTAAAGACTGCCGACCATGCGGCCATATTTACACAGATTTATGGTGCGTTTTTTATTTATTGCTGAATAAAAGTATTAATCGAACAGATGAGCTTCGTATAAGTCAGCAGTTGTGAACTGAGCAAATGGCAGTTCATCAAGTGACATCCGAGCTAGTAAAATTTCAGCAAGAGGCTGAAGTTGAAAAATAGAACTGAGCAAGCCGAAACTTGGCATGTCACAAGTCAGAAAATTAAGTTTAGCAAGCGATGACCAAGTAAGTCCCATAAGTGAAAGTCCTATTTGCTAACTAGCACAGTTGCTG
This sequence comes from Aplidium turbinatum, assembly GCF_918807975.1. NCBI lineage: Eukaryota > Metazoa > Chordata > Ascidiacea > Aplousobranchia > Polyclinidae > Aplidium > Aplidium turbinatum. The sequence goes on from NC_137472.1 coordinate 57,903,646, forward strand.
AAATGTGCTTGCTGATTTGAAGCGCTTGCTGAATTGTCGCATGCAGAGTGATCCGACAACCGCATATCTATTCTCGATGGTCTCGAGTCAAGTTTTGTTAATAATTTTACCGAACTGCCACAACAACAAACCTTCATCAAGTAAAATCTCCCAAGAGCGATCTTTCATGCCATACAAAAGCTATTTATGACCATCAGTCGCGGATTATGCAATTTTCGATCCTGGCTCAATGCAACTGCTTAGCTTTAGTCGCAAAGCAACAGTAGACGTTTTAGGAAGACTAAACAAATAGGTGACATTGTGGTACGAATTGGTAGTGCGACACTGATGAGCCCAATCTCATGGGTGTGACACGGTGCCTATCGTTGTCAATTGTTGCTACACTCGACTACTGAAAAATGTTTGTTTATAGAAAAGCCTTGATGGCTAGTGTGTAAGCTAGGCTCCATCGGCATGGTTGGGAAGCGCAATGCTCGCTGTTCTGTAGTGAGTATTCAGCTTTGTGCTAACGCCAGGAAGATAGCTCCTTCTAAATAAGCGGAATTTGTTCATCATGGTTTTCATCTATGTGTTGCCCAAGCGCCCCCATACGACGTGAAATGTTTTTACAGAATATCCAATAAATATTTCCTTATCCTTTCCAGGTGCATGTACAGTAGATGTACGTATACCAACACGATAATTCTAATTCATTTTCATTTTGCGCTGACATAAACTTCTTAGTGAAAGCAAGAAACGATAGAAGTATTGCTGATTTGATAGTAGTCAATTTTGATAGTTAGAACTTTGGGCTATATCAAAAATTTACACATTAAATATTGAATCAGGCTGTCAGGCATTCAATTAAATGACAAGATGCTTTCTTTTGGTACAAATTAAGCTAAACCATCACAAGATGTTTAAAGTGATAACTTGCTTTTATTCCGAAGTTTCGAAAGTCAAGCACCACTAACTTCATCAGGCAGCTAGATCAGGTAATGACTAATGCCTGTCTAGCATGGCAAAAAACAGGGACATATTGCTGTAAATCAACTAAGCATGCACAATTTAAATTTTGCCAACCTGAAATACCGTAGCCTACCGTGGTAAGAAAACTCCTCTTCCTGAATAATCTGTTTACACGTGATATATCAAACCTTGTATCCTTTTGTTACCATATGAAGCACGAATTTAGCTATCCTTCTTTTACACCAACAAAGGAAACGTATACATCCTTACATAACTGGGAGAACATATGTCGCGATTGGGTTGGTGTAGCAGCGGATCTAGGGGTAGAGATGATTGGAGCGATCACTATCCCTTAAAACACAAAAAAGTGACTTTATTTATTGTGTATTTGTAAGGTTGGAATAACTGTAGACCCATACACATCATTGTGTTTTGTTGAAATTTCTCTCCCCTAATCCTACTTGCTGTATCCGCCCATGGATTCATAGATTTACGACGTTAGATGGACGCCGAACGTGGTTTAAAAAGAGCGCCACAGTTTTTTTGACCCTTGTTTAGTTTATGTTAGTACAAATACTGCAACTGCCTTCAAAAAAAGTGGGCTACTACAAACCTAAATCAACTTAAAAAAAAATTGTTTTCATACCTGTGTTTTTTTGTTTAGTTTATGTTAGTACAAATACTGCAACTGCCTTCAAAAAAAGTGGGCTACTACAAACCTAAATCAACTTCAAAAAAAAATTGTTTTCATACCTGTGTTTTTTTGTTTAGTTTATCTTTAACTTTCAATGCTAGGCAAACTAAGTTTCTAGTTGTTATATTGGCTTCATTTAAACTAAAAATTCTGTTTTTGGTGAGAATCAGATTCCTTCTAAAAGTTAAATAAAACGATCAAGCACAATCAAATCCACTAAGAAAGACCATTCGGATAAGTGCTTGACTTTTTACACAAAACACTTATAGATCCAACGGCGCAGGTTCGACTCTTGGGGTGTGCGCTTGAGAAACGCATTACAAGGACAGCTCTCCATTCAGCGGCATCTCATGCATGAACCAATTCACAGACAACAACACTTCAACAATTAGTAACCACTCTGTTACTCTCGATAACCGGGCCTGCATCAGTGGTTCAAAGCTTCTGCGAGCATGCGACACTGCAAGAATTAAGCTCTCAAAGAAGCTTTCCCACCCGGATGAAGATTTCTTCAATCAATCACACTCAAGTGGCCTATAGTCATTGCGGTTGAGCAAGTGACAACTGAGCTAGTAACATTTCAGCAAGTGGCTGAAATTTTAGTTTAGCAAGCGATGTCCAAGCAAGTCTGATATTAGATGAAAGTTTCATTTGCTGACTTGGGCAGTAGCTGAAATGTACTTGCTGAGTTAAAGCACCTGCTGAGTTGTCACACGCCAAGTGGTCCGACTACCATAGTCAAAGGGGATTGTTTGAAGGTCTAGTTTTCTCGGAACGCTTTTTTTGGTATTCTTAAATTTGTTTGTTTGAAGCATAAATTGATTTATAAAATTTATACTTTTGATTTGGCCTTGAATAAGTCTCTTTGAAAGTCTAATCCAATCCGGCTCGTATACTTGTGGAGGCTTAAAACGATGGTTTGGGTGAGCGAAATTGACACTTCTCCAATACACGTTTCCAGCTGCTTTTGGTGTGTCATATCATTTTATTGTTCGTCACAAACATGTCTGGAACGAAAAAGATAATAGGCTTACTAGCTACAAAAATCGATATACCAGAACGTCAACGAACGAGAAATGGCGGCAAAAACCTTAAAAGGTTTAAATTGTGCCTGAATAGTTGTTCATGTAGTTGTTGTACGGTTACATTTCTGTAACTAGCACGGCCACAAGCACCCCGCCAAAAAAAAAACACGAAAAAAAAGTAGCTTGTTAATCTTTGCATGTATAATCTGATTGTTTTCTCTGAATAGAATGTTGCTCTTTCATTTGCCGATTACACCACAACATCGAGAACTCGAATTGAGACATCGCATTTTAATGTTGCCAATTCTTTATTTGACATTTCCGTACTAGTACTACTACTACTGCTTAGTAAAAAAGCCAAACCGCGAGCGTTTACCTGCAAAAAATAGCGAATCTCTGTAATTTTTCATCCGAGTCGCTGCATCGATGCTTTCAAAGGTATCTAGCGCCCTTCAACGGATTCTAGTTTGCACAAAGCAACCGCAACCAACAAGTTTGCCATCAACTTTACCAACAAGTAATTCAATTGCCTTTTGTAATGGAACCAACGTAATCATTTACTTGCTTATTATTGTAACCAACTGTTTTTGTTTTTAATAGCCCCTTTTCAAAAAATCTGTTTCGACTAGGTATAGCAAATCTATTGCAATCAATAATTGCTTTGTAAATAAATGTACTACAATAACATCAAAATGAAAGATATTGTAGTCCTCAACTGGATAGGTCACAGCGACTGAGAAAAAAAATCGTACATTTAAAGGTATGAATTCTTTTAAAATTTCCGGAAGCTAAAATGTGTGTAATATGCTGCTGTGTTAAGTAAAGGAGTGTTAGACTAGTCTTCTTAAGCGCACTCAGTAATGTTCTAACCCAGGGGTCACCAAACTTTTTTGCATGCGGGCCACTTTGGCACTAAGGAGAGCTGTGGCGGGCCGCACTAATAAAATGTTAGGTAGGTTGACTCTTATGCTAAAAAAGAACGCATTTTGTACCCAGTATCCAGCGTTACATGTTGTTCATATTTATGTTAGAATACCGCAGCAACAAAATTAATCGAACAACGCTACTGCCAGGCCAAGCTCCTTTTACAACACTTTTGACTTTTTTTTAACAATGCCTAATAAACCAGGCCACTTTTTTTGCGCACTTATAGCGAGGCGAGCGGTTTCATCAGAATATTCATCTCCAAGCAAGAGTGGTGTTGTCACTTCGCTTCACCAAAGATATCTTGCAATTAACAATTTTAGTAAACAAGGAAATGTTTGACACATCGCAATACAGGCAACAATAGTGACCTACAAACATATCAGCGAAAAATAGGCTCCAATAACAGGGAAAAAGAAATCAGGCACCATGAAACAAATTCTTGTAGAAATCACCCAAAAATCGTAATTCTATCGTAATTCATGAACAGTCTTCCCAAGCAATGAGTTGGTTTTTCATCCTTTTTGTGAGAGTCTATAAAACCGTCTTTCTTTTGTTGTATACAACTGACACTTGCGATGCTTATCAGCGTGGCAAGAATTTGTTGATTAACAACATTTTGTAGAACTTGCTTCGGCAGTACATATACTAAAATTGGAACGATACAGAGAAGATTAGCATGGCCCCTGCGCAAGGATGACACGCGAAATCGTGAAGCGTTCCATACTTCTTTAAAAAAAAAAAAAAAAAAGCATTTTGCAGTACTAAGCTAAATATTTTCATAATACAATCAGAAAAAGTCTTTAAATTTATATATAATATTTTGCCAATTTATTATAAATTGAGTTGGCACACCGAACTATTTTTCCAACAAAAACTTGCATAAAGAGAACACTGGTCGTGAAACATAATAACGGTGAAACGCACACTAGTGTTTACATGACATTTGCAAACTTACAATAAGCAACCCTATGCTCACAGACATTTTCGAAATTCGAAAACAGACGTTTTAGTCAACCACTGTTACACTGTGGCTGGACATCGTATTGGAATAGCTTTAAGTAACCCCCACCTATAGAACTATAATCTGATTGGTCGGTCGGTGGAATCGTATGCAAAGCGAAAATACGCTTCCCGGAAAGTATTTTTTGCCTTCGTGCTCTTTAACTCCTCAAAGAAAAGTATTTTTGGTTATACTTGTACACTGATACCTTCCGCGGGCCGCGGCCCGCCATTTGGTGACCCCTGTTCTAACCTGGTGCTTGAACCCGTAGGGCTGTAGGCTATTCTGTTTATTTTCAAAGGGTTGACTATTGACTTTGCAAGCGTGGGTGATTCCATTAGTGGTTATTTTTCTGTGGTTCTTGTGAAAAGCCAAGTCAGGATTATTACTTTTCTTGACGTTTTGTTGGCATTTTCACTCTTTATCGTTGTCACGTTTTTCAGAACCTTTCGATAATAGGCTTGTATGAAGATCAAGCGGGATATATTTCTTTTACCACTGCTGACTTGATACAATTCATGTTTTTATCTTGGTTTACATCAAACATTCTTTTTGAGACGTTATATTGTTAATATTCTAAGATTAATACATTTATCAGTTTATCCTGATTTAAAGAAGTAGAAATGGGAGGGACATGAAGTAAGAATGACCAAAGTAACCACAAAGTGGACTCCAAGAGATTCGAAAAGAGGTAAAGAAAGACCCAAATAATGTTTTATCATCGGACTGACAAAGCCTTGATAGGTTATTCCTGGTAGTTTTGCATACTTGTAGAGGCTCTTGACACAGGGCCGGTTACCAAGATTGGCATCTTAAGGTTGTCTTGTGAATATCAATTAAACATCAAGTTTAAAGTTTGCACTTAAATTAAAAAATATTGAGATGAAGTTTGTGCTTAATTACTCAGCAGTTATGAATAGATAATAAAATAATTTCAAAGCTATAACAATAAGTTACTCCTACTCTATTAAAATGGTTAAAGTAAAAGTTAAAAGGTCCGTTTACGGTTTTTAAACTTTGTTTTTTTGTGTTTTCTTATTTCATTTACACACTTTTCATGTTGTTGACATGCAGCCAAGCATTTGGGAAATTACAGATCAAAGGTAGAAGCAAAAAGACTTGCTTCACTCATTAGCATGCAAGTGTAGTTGCGCTGAAAGTCGGGTACTTTAAGCAAGGGACTTTAAGCAGGGACTTTAAGCAGGGATTTTAAGCAATCACAAAATCAAATTTATAAATAATTCTTATTCTTGAAAAATATTCACGATTCACTCTTGTGGTGACATTGATTCATTGAAATATTGTCTACTCTGTTCACGTGTCTTACCAATATCAACTTTGACAGGGGAAGTTTCAGATCGACAAAGGCCAAACTAGTGTTCCTTAATAGCTGATCAATGATCATCTTGTTTTGTCAATGAACAGTTTCACTTACAAAAAAAAACGGAACTGCATTATTGACTGAACCGCGATGATTGATCAACACTGCTCAAAATAATTGATTTTTGTTTGAGCTTATAAATTTTTGTAGGCTGGTTTTAATAAACATAGCTTTTACAAGATGCAGTCTAATTAAGCTCCCTAAAGAGGAACTCAGTCGTGTTTGATAATGAAATTGTTGATCACCAAAATGAAATGCTGATGAGATGAAAATGAAAGAGTGAAGTGAAGTGACAATGAAATGAAATGTTGAACTAATAACGGATCCGAAAAAAAAATTTTGCAGGGCAATAAAGTTAGCAAAAATTCTGAGAGAGAATAAATTATAAATTAAGGCTCAAGGAAAGAAATATTTTAGTAAGGAGTCGGAGAGCTTGACCACAGAACATTGATATTTATTACATCGTTTTGTTCGCTTTTTGAGGCCCAATAATATTTACAAGGCTATTATTCTATCCCATCATAATTACCAAATCTAAACTTCTGTTGAAGTTGAGTTAAAAGTAGGCCTATTATTACAACAATGAAGTTAAATTTGAAACCATTTAGGCTATGATTACAACTGAAACATTTGAACAATTAAACAAAAGTTTTTTAATAGTCTTTACGCGGTAGGCTTATTAGTAGAGTTTCAACTGAGGCAGACTTTACATACATCATATACGTATCTATGTTTCATGTAAAGTTCGTTACCAAAGTTGTGCTTTGTGTTCTTGCTATTTTGTACAATGTCATTACAATGCAATGAACACAAGCTTTTGTAAGTGCTTTCATTATTTTTACGCAACATACAAATTCGAAAACTCTGAAACAGTGGTTTCCCAAACCTCTCTTTATTGCAGAAACGCAAAGTTTATTTGCTGAAGTGACTTTCGTTGCCCTCTCGTGATTGTTTATGGTAGTTGGTGGGGTAGTTTGAAATTTTATACACTTTTCTATACTTTGTGGTAGTTTTTCATTTTTGTTAGTTTATGAGGGAGAGGACATATGGCAACCCCTCCCCTGATCTACTGTTGCCAGCAACACTTTGTGGTAGTTAGATTGTTTTATAACAAGAAAGTGTACCGTGGTTTTAAAGTAGGGTACAGGTTACCATTAGTCCAAAGGCGGTTCCGGCAGGTTTTGCGCCGTTTTGTGGGCTCGCAACTTTAATGGTGCTGTTCAGCAACTGCTTCTGTTACATGGTCTTTCTCCGTCCTTGGCTAGTTGGTTTTTAATGGTTGACATATCATACCAGAAAATGTAAAAAAGTATTATTTTTGTTGGTTGACAACAACCAATTTTAGACTTTTGTTAAAATGATTTTTTGAATAAATGCATTCTTATTACATGAAAACGTTTCCAAAAATTGTTTATGATTTTTAGATTATTTTTTGTTTTTTATCACCTTTTTGCAAAGAAATGATGACGTTTGCAATTATTCTTATCCTTGTGATGTTGACTTTGGGCTGTCAGGCTCAGATCGACTTAGGAACTTGTAGCCTCCAATGTGATGGAGACGGAAATAATTCACCAACAATGACCCCCAATCAGTCTCCCACCACGATCCAAGGAATCCTTCGTAAGAAAGGAGCGATGGGATTGAAAGGATCTAAAGGTGATCGGGGGTCTATTGGACCAAAAGGAGATCCAGCGAAGTGTACTTGTCATGATGTGGAAGAGTTAAAACGTACGTCATTTATAATAGCCTACGTACGTCGTCATGAAATTAACACAACTGTTGGTTGCTCAAATAGTTGTGATATTTCAGTCATTTTTATTCATTAATATGATCAAATAGTTCACAAATGTAAATTCATTGTTTCTTGCTCTACTCACTGTTATTATTGCGCCAATGTCTAAACTTCTTACTTGTGAAAGTCTGTTTGCAAAAAACAAGACAAATTTCTCTGCTTATTATCTTCAAGTTTACCAGACTTTTGTCACGTCAAAATAATTCGTTAGTTTAGTTTTGCATGGCTGGAGCAAATAGCGAAAAGGCAATTGCAATTTTGTAACTCAAAATATCCTCAACACCTAAAATGTAAAGTTAGCCGGTCACATGATGCATAAGTTACTATTTGATGTCATTTATTGGATTATGCAAACTTCTGCAGGTGCATTGTTTCTACAATCATGCTCAGACTATCCCTCTGGTGATGGAATCAACGAGAGCGGGATCTATACCATCTATCCATATCAAGATTTTAATTTGACCAGTTTAAGGGTTTACTGTGACATGGAAACCGATGGTGGTGGATGGACGGTAAACAATTTTCTTTACTTTTGCTGAGAAGTTATAAGTCTTTTAAAAGCTCTGAGATTTTATCTTAGCTAGCACCTTATGTGCAAAAGATGAAAAGCCAGCTTAGCTACTGCACAGCGTGAAAGAGTTCTACACAGTGGCAATACGCAGTCTGCCCCGTTAGCTCAGTGGTTTCGCGCCCGGCTCAAGATCATGCGGCGCTGGTTCGACTCTCGGAGTGTGCGCTTGAGCAACGTATTTCAGGACTACTCTCCATTCAGCGGCATCTAGTGAATGGAATAATTTCCCGGAAACAACACTTCAACAATAGGAAAACTTCACTCTGTCAATCTCGGTAACCGGCCCTGCGTCAAGAGCCTCTACAAGTATGCGAAACTACCAGGAATAACCGATCAAGGCTTTGTCAGTCCGAGGAAAAAGATTCAAAACCAAACCAATCAAAGCCAAACGTATGCAATCTTCAAGATTCAGCTTAGAGCTTTAAATTTCAAACAAACAATTTTGGCTGACTTTTGTGTAGCGGCAGTTGAAAATTTTTTACTCTTACCAAAAACACGTTGACAGCTAAATCATGACCCAATATTTTTAAAACTCATACATTCGGAACTTATGGGGCTATATGGAATCGTACCAAATGCTGTCAGATTTGCTGTGATATTGAGGGCTTTGCCAATGAGTGTTAAGTTGTATTTTTCAGTTTGGCCGCTTTTAAATTTGGGTTTAGTGTGGCCACATTTGGCAAACTAAGCCACAATATATTTACAAAACGCTTTTCCTTTTTTTCATTTTTATCTTTTTCTAAATTCTATGACATCACTAATGGCATCACATCACTATGATAAATCCTATGTTATTGCAAGTGTTCGTTTATTTGGTGTTTAGATATAAAATTAGTAGCTACTAAAATAACAATTGAAGACTGTAAGCTGCAAGACAGTTCCCACATTGAGAGGAAAAATAAGGAAAAACAACAAAACGACAGAATATTTTTAAACGCACTTTTGAACAAACGCAATGACAGTTGAAGGATCCTTATTGCTTATTGCTCAACACATACATTACAAGGAATAAAGAAAAAAATGTTGATGCTTTTTGAAATACAATTTTTTTGGTTGTAATAATCAATTTACGAGTCACGAAAATTGCGACTTTTCGATGCAACACTTACAACTCTGTTGCCAACCTTGATTGCTAAACTCATTTAAAGTAATGTGTAGATTATTCATTTATGAAAAACAGCTGAAACAAGGCTCCCCAATTGACACATTGATGACGAAACACATTGAAAAAACGTTTAAAAATAGCTACATCTTGGTCGATACTGAATGTACAGTAGCCTACATAATGTTGCATTTGTATTGTGAGGGCAACTTAATGAGGAAGTGCCGTACAATAACCAGACCAGACTTAACTTTCTCAATTTCTTGGAAATTTTCTCATATCGGTTGGCAGGTATTGTACCATATGAAGTTTTTATCTTCCAAAATATTTTATTAATATATAGAAAAAAAGAAAACTTGTCTACTAGAAAAAAAGAAAACGTTTGTCACAGTCTGTTCTTTGTAAAAGCGACATTTTAAAGTTTTTATCGCCTGATCAACTAACTGCAGTAAAAGTTAATCTTGAGTTTATTCTTCAGAAACAAGACTATACCCTCTATAGTGGTTTCATCTTCTCCATCAAACAGTTATTATCCGTCTATAATTTTAATTGATTTCAGCCAGGTGCTGTCAATACGTTTCTTTGCAGAGGATATTACGGACCTGATAATAATAAAGCAGGCTTCAAAATTTGCAATTGCAGCACTTTTGAACAATGTCGTGAACTAATACATACTTTATTACGCAAGCTTATATTAGCTTTAACAAACTAAATGGAACATCTAAACAAATATAAACAAATGAATTAAGCAGTATATCAGACAAATAAGATTATCAATCTGAACCGCACCTCAACACTACAAGCAAGTAAACAGAGTGAGAGTGCCAACTGAACAGTTGCGTTGGCCAAAGGCAATATGCGTGGAACGAGGCAGGAGTTTCTATTGTAGCATACAAGGTAAATTACACGACAAACAACAAGACAAGGAAAAAGAGAGTGATACAATGTTTATCTTTAGAAAAATTAAGACGCTGACATGGATACAAAAGTAGGCTACTATTTCTAACTACCAATTTAAGTTGCTCCAAAAAAATGCAGCGTTGTGAAGTTTCCTTTCGGTTGCGTGAAAATGTGGACCCGCAAAATTGTCTTTGGTCCAACAGTATACTGAGTATAGCCCACCCTGGAGCACCTTGTTAACGCTATTGACTGTCGATATCCAATAACATTGTCGCCATTTCATAAAGTTTAATGTTGGAACACTCTATTAGGGACTAACTTCTACCAACAATTAAATGAATTTTCCAAGAAAGCGAGACTAATTTCGAGTGATCGAAAAACACTAGGCCAACTATAAACAGGTGAGGCCCTAAACAGATGTGGCCTCTCGGACGGAGGAGATTCCTGGAAGGTGGGAGAGTTAACACGGCCTGGAGTTAATGGTTAGACTAAGTGATTTATAAAGCAGCTTTTTTAAACAATCATACGGCTGGTAGGCCTATTAAAAATACTTAAGCTACAGGTACAGTACTCTGTACAATTTAATGTAAAAATAATTTTCAGGTTTTCCAGAGGAGAGTAGATGGTTCAGAAAATTTTTATCGGAACTTTGCCGATTACGTCACAGGCTTTGGTCGATTAGAAGGAGAATTCTGGTTAGGTGAGAAATTTGTCATATAACTGCTAACATAATACAGCTGTAAATGCTCGGTTTATATTACGATAATAAGTAGGCCCTATACCATCTCCACTAGGAAATGCTGCCTGATTTATTTCTTTTTCTTGACCTTTTGCAAATTTTTTAGCTTTAGTATTGTATTTGCAACAAAATTTTTAAACCACTTTCAAAAAAAAATAAAGAAACAATTTTTCAGTAATCAACTCAATATGGTTAGCCAACAATTCAATTACAGTAGCCAAGTAGAGAATTTAGTAGCGAACCTAATAATACTCAGCTAACCTCGTGATAGTGGTGAAGTTTATCAGTCTAAACTCTAAGTAATTCTAAATCATAATGCTCAACTTGTAATAAACCACAAAACTTTTTAAAGTTGGAGTATTGTGTAATTTAAAAGTAGACTAGTCCCTGTAGCCTAGTTCATTTCCAGTTAGATAGCCTACAGCGAGAGTAGATTCTTTTTGAATAAGGACTTTCTTATGATTTCCAGTACTCTCAGGATAAAACAGGCTCTAGAGCAGCGCTTCCCAATTTGTTTTTCACACCCCACGGGATTGATAAAACCAATCTCGCAACCCTGTTTTGAACCGTAGAGGTTCTGAGAAAAAAATGCCAAACGCTGGCCACAAAACGCTATTTACTTACTACAAGCTAATTGTCAAAACAAGGGAGACAATGCCTATTATCAACAACAAACTTATTATCAGTAACTTGTCGGATGGTATTTGCTAGTTGTTGTTCATTGCGCTGTATAGGCCAACATAAAATGCTCTGAGAGGTAATCACCACTTCTCTTGTTAAAAAAATTCCCTAAATAAAGCTCTTCATCCTCGATGGATCATCGCATCCCCAGCAACAGCTACTCGCACCCAGGGGGTGCGAGCACCCCAATCGGGAAGCCCTGGTATAGAGGCTATTAGAAAATAGTAAGTGATTAGTTTGCTCTGCTGGGCTTTTGCTTGGCATTGATCACTTTTTGTTGTATTAATAGCACTTATTGTCTAATTCTAAATCAAATACTGTAAATACAAAAATTACAGTAAAAAACCAAACTCAAGGCAAGTTGGTTTTTACAAGGTTGCTATGACTACATAATTTTATTTATCACAATGAATGAAATCATATTTTCGACACCATGATTGTCTCTACATATATTTTCTTCCTTTAGGCTTGGATGTCCTCCACAAATTGACTAAAGATGGAGAATACAAAATGAGAGTAGATATGGAGGATTTTGAAGGGGAAACTAGATATGCTCATTACGAGTAAGAAAAGAAGTTGTTTTAAACATGTTTTCGTATGCTATTTTATAAAATAACTAAGAGATTAAAAGCAACTTTGATGCTTAACCAATTGCAACAACGAAAAATTTAAAAACCTGTGAAACAATACCACAGGAAAAAAAGGATCTTTTGAAGTAGTCTTTCTGTACAGTAACCTATGACCAATCGGGAGTTAATTCACTCAAGATTGAATTGAACAGTTAAAAGGTTTGCCTCCAACCAGACCTCCGCATCAACTACAACATATTTTTTCAAGCAAAATCAAACGTGAAATCAATAAAAATATGCTTGATAGTTCTTTACCAGTATGCAGTATGCACTATATTTACACTATAAATTATATTTAAGGAAACAGGTTAAAAGGTTGAAAGGTAGCCTATCAGTTTAACTTTATCTACAAGAGAGAACAAGCAATGCAAACAAAAGCATTTTTTTAAAGTAAATATTCTTCAAATCCACATTCTCGACACTTATAAGAATGGTGTAGGCTAGTGCTCTTCAACCTTTTTTCTCGTGATATACCTTTTATAATTTTGAAAAAACTTTGTAGCCTATTCCTCACAAAGGAAAACTTTCAATTGCGCTTAGAATTTTTTTTCCAAAAGTGAAAACTAGCACTAGGTGGCTCGTTATTTTATAAAGAAATTATTAATCTAGTTTGTGCTGGGTACTAAACCAGGGAACTACAACAGCTCAAGCAAAGGCGAAAGACCAGGAAACGTTATGCCAAATTGGCAGTGTCTGAAAAAGATTTTGAATCTTTTGAACATCAGATTCTAGATTTTCCCTAGTGTTAATATCGGCTTACAAGCAGCATAAAAAAATAGAAAAAAACATTAATTTTGGGTGGCACCAGAGTTTTATCGATGCAAATAATTTTTAAGAAAAAATAGACAATCTGGAAAAATGAAATCCTAAAAAGCAAACCGATTGACAGGGGGTTATGTTATGTTATGACCAACACAGAAAACTTTTTAATTTTTAAAATGGCAACAGTGAACAAATTAGATTGAAACTTCATATAAACTTTTGTTGGACACATATCACATTAACAGTGGCTTAATGTTAGTAGTCCGGAGTCGGAGTCGTTAAAAAATGATAGGAAACGATGAACAATAATTTTGCAATAACTTTTTTTAAATTTTGTTTCTTGTTCTCTGTATTTCTTTTTAAAACTTCACCAGAAAATAGAAGTGTTGGTTCTTGTTAGTTTTTATGAAAATTGCCGTTTTAATTTTGTTTACAACTTAAGTGAAATAAATAACATAAAAATCTGGCACCCTTAAAAATATGGCAACACTGAAGCCAGAGTAGGCCAGTTATATATCGGTAACGACTATAACATCACACGCCCAGGGCGAAAGAGAAAATTGAATTGAGTCCTGTCTTTGTCATGAGTTACCAAGGGGGGTAGGGGGACAGGTTATACCTGGGACTGGTATATGTCCCCCCTACCCCCCTTGGTAACTCATGACAAAGACAGGACTCAATTCAATTTTCTCTTTCGCCCTGGGCGTGTGATGTTATAGTCTTTTCCTTATATATCGTGGTGTTGGGGTCGTATATTTTTTGCCGGACTCTAAAGAGAGAGAAAGAGAGAGAAACCTTTTATTTTGTCTGCTGCGAAAAATAGTAGGCTATACGGTACAAATATAAACCGGTGCAAATATATAAAGCCCTGGTTGTCACTAATTACTTTGTACAGTACGAGTTTTAAAAATTTCTTAATCTAGTCAGTGAACTTTAATTTTAAAGTAAAGATAATGAACTTGTTTTTTTTCAAGATCAAAATCACACAAAGAATTGATCTTAGATTAAAATCAAGTGATCTTGAAGAACCAAAATAAAAGTGATCTTGAAGATCAAGATCACGCCCATTTCTGACCACATGGACGTGTAAAATGTTTGCACAATTGCATATCTTAAGCAAATAAATGGTAATAATATTTTCACTTTTCAGTAAGTTTGTGGTTGGAGCTGGGACGGATTATACCATGACTTTTGGAGGATGTACTGGAACTGCAGGTAAAGAAGGTTATCTAAAACATTATAGAAATTCAAGTAGTTACAATCACAGTTGTTTCAAGTCAAGAAAAAGGAAATAGTAAACGGAATTGGTAGATAGGTTGCTTTGTTGAGTCATAAGCTGACAAACCTAGGTAACAACACGGTGTTTATAGCAATACAACAAACAAGATTCGAACGTTTTCGGTTCTACATCTAGCCTTTGTCAATCATGAAAAAAGAATTACAACGCGCTAAAATAAAAAAATGCCTGAGAATAGACACCTCATGTTAGCAAATAGAATCACAACACACAATGGTTTATTTAAATACGTTTAATAGATACAAAGCTTTTTCTTAAATCTTGCAATCGGGTGCTGAATGCAGGGCCGTGTAAGCACTATCTTGGGGCCCCTAGAAATCCACTAGTGGGCCCCTATGTTTAGTAATAGTTCTTAAAAATAGAACAAGAAAGTGTGAGGTCATGGCCTCAAATTCTTTCAACGCAGAGAAGAAATTTACATTCATCAACCGGCTCGGTGCTTAATAGTTAATGGCCTCTGAATCGGTACGCATGGGTTCGATACCCTGTCGGGTAAAACCAAAGACTATTTGAAAATGGTACTGAATCTAATTCCTGCTGGGCAATGGAATGGATTCGGGTTATGGATTGCCTTCCTGGAAGGGCCTGCTTCTGAACCTACATTATTGGTAACAGCAGATTTACCTTTTTTTGATTGATAACACCAAATTACCATACCACTATAAAATATAATGTACTTTTCCAAAAAAAGTTATTTTATAGTAAAGTGGTAAAGTGGTAACTGGTAAGGTAAAGTGGTAACTGGTAACACTGCTTGTGTTATCTCAAGAATATCGAACCGGTCACCGTAGTGTGTCAACTTGCACCGGTTTAACAGCAATAGCGGCAACGCCAGTCGGATGGCGGCCGGGCCACTATGAATCCACGTTTACTCTGTCACAGCATAGAAATCAGCACAATTTATTGGCGAGGACACAACTCCCCAAACTGTTTTTATTTCAATTAGCTTTTTTTTCTAATGGTGGTACTATCTCACGTTTGTTTAAGTAGTCTATCTTTTCATCATCATTGATGTATGTTGTAGGACAAGGATTGTATTCAGCACGATTCAGTGCCAAGGATCGTGATCAGGATACATCGTCCGAAAATTGCTCCAATAGATTCAAAGGTGGTTGGTGGTACGCATCTTGTCATAAAGCCAATCCCAATGGATTGTACTTGAGAGGGCCACATGAGTCGTATGCTGACGGAATAGAATGGGAGCCTTGGAAAGGATATCGTTACTCTCTCAAACGAATTGAGATGAAGCTTAAGAAAAAATAAAAACTGCACAATGTATATCGTCAATTTTGTGCGTTATTATTATAATTATGATGTAAAACAGTGAAATAACAAGCATGTAAGTTTTTGTTTATTTTTACTTTATACCGCGATACTGCATACTAATACTAGCATATTGTACCATCGCAAATTGCAATTGTAAATTTACAGTGTATTGGCTACGAATAATTTGTTCGTGAATCTAAGACTTATTTTGCATTGACATCACGCTTAAATATAAAACTTGCTATTAATCATATTTGTTGAGATTCTTGCTCCAGTCCAACGAGTTCTTAAAGCTTCAGTAGGCTACACTGTACGGTGGATCGATTTAGGTGGGCGAAAAACTTTTTCCCTCATTTTGCTTAGCTTGGGGTTGGAAAACTTGCCAATTACTACTAAAACTAGTTGTGCAAAATTAGAATGTAATCTGACGACATCTTGATCTGCCACCAGCCACTTGAAAATTTACTATTTCCTTCAACATTAGGGTGGATCAACTTAGGGGGGTGTAAAACTTTTTTCCTCATTTTGCTTACCTTGGGTAGCCAAAACTTGTCATTGGGTGTGTAGAACACTGTGTTAAAAGTATATTTCGATCGAACAAATTTTTGATCTGCAACCAGGCCATTACTTATCGACTAAAAACGCAAAAATACATGCAAATGTGTTTGAATTTGACGTTAGCATAGAGATTTATTGCAACGCAATGGACATGATAATATGC
Organism: Aplidium turbinatum; assembly: GCF_918807975.1. Lineage (NCBI taxonomy): Eukaryota > Metazoa > Chordata > Ascidiacea > Aplousobranchia > Polyclinidae > Aplidium > Aplidium turbinatum. Next base: position 57,920,081 of record NC_137472.1, read on the forward strand.
ATCAAACTTCCTCGCTTTAGATGAAATAGTCACGTTTCGATTCGAACTTGGGCATTTCTTGTCGTGATTCAATGCGTTAGAGTATAAATCCATCTTGCAAATTATCCCCTCACACCGCCTCTGAAGCTTCCGTCACCAACTTGACGCACCTTTCCACCACCTGTGTGTGACACGGAAATCGAGGAAATAAAAGTTCTGGAGTGTCCTTAGCTGTCGTAGTTCTTTGTCCCCCATCTTTCTTGTTACAGGAGGCTCGGTAAGATTGAGAGCCTGCCAGTCAACCATATCGTAGTATTCGTTGGCATCAAACTTTAAGGGCGGAATGCAGAATCGTCGCATTGTTCTTTATTCGCGATGGCTTGATCGAGCTTTCTGAATTTACTTGAGTCCACGCTCACGGATTATTTGCCTCTCATCTGTGATCATGGCCAACGTAATGTTTTCTGAGTGTGCGAAGTATTTATTTCTCTGGAGAACAGTATCGTGTATTTGCATGAGACCTGTCTTGGGGTCGATGTACAGGACATTGGCAGATAATGTGTTATGCAGTCTGAGATTCTGAAGCACATTCACAAGATGGTGAGTCGGTGAGGCCTCATCGAAACATGTTGCTGTTGAAACGGCCCACCCCAGTCAGCAAGCGATTGAGCTTCACTCATTCCTTCCGAGGTAGTTCTCCTCTGGGTGGGGTGTTGGTTTTGGGAAGGACTGTGAATTGGGTTGGTTTCGCAACTTCTCTCCATTCACTGTTCCAAACTTCGGTAATGTGGAAGTTGGACTTGCAGATATCTGCAGCATGTCGGGAAAAGGGGTGTCGAGATTTCAAGCCCTGGGGCTTTTGAAGGTGCGAATTTAGGACAATCTAGTTGAGGAGGTGGTCAATGGTCGTCCCTTGACATAGCTTGTAAAACTAGACTGCGTACGTGATTTTCCCTACGCATTGTACCTGGGGCGATGCCGGATAGCACCGTCAGTGGGAGTTGGAAGCAGGCAACCAGTGATTATTCTCATGGTGGTGTTGAGGGCAGTGTCAATTTTGGAAGTGTGTGCGCTGCGGCTCCAAGTGGGGGAAGCATATTCGGAGGTGCTGTAAACAAGAGCAAGAGCACTTGTACGGAGTGCAGATGTACTAGAACCTCAGGATGTTCCAGTTAAGCATCTCAGCAAGTTGTTGCGTGCTGATAGCTTAGCATGGAAGGCTTCAGCATGGTGTTTGTAGATTAATTGTCGGTCGAGATTCACTCCTAGGTCTGTGGGGCATGGGTTGTGTGGGAGTGGGTTTCCGTTAAGACTGACAATTGGCGCGTAGATTCAATGTTGCAAAGGTGAAAAGGTGTGACAGTGATCTTTGCCAGGCTCAGTTTAAGCATTCAAAGCTTCAGGTAGTCTGTGATTTGGGCCATGTCATCTGTAAGTGCTTCCTCTACCACATGCCAGTACTTGTTAGAATGGAGTAGTGCCAGATCATCAGCATAGCCGTACTGGTGTGACGTACTCACTGATGTAGATGTTAAATATAGTAAAGGTGATAAGCATGATCCTTGCGGAAGACCGTTTCCTAAGCGGCTGGGCCGTCTGCACTGCCCATCATTCGTCTTCAGCAAAAAGGTCCGATTTTCCAGAATGTTGGCGAGAAATCGCACTAACGTTTTGTCTGGGATCATGCGGAGGAGCCTTAGGGTTAGCCCTTGGTACCACATAGTATCATAGGCAGCAGTGAGGACTACCAAGATTACTCCTGCTTTGTTGCTCTTCTCAAAACTTTCCTCAATATCTTCGGTCAGCTTGACTGCTTGATGAGTCGTACAGCGTCCATGCCGAAATCCAGCTTGTTCTTTTGGTAGCTGGGGATCAACAACTGGCTCGAGTCTAGATAGCAGGAGCAGTACCAGGATCATATACGGGACGCAGAGTAGTGATATGGGACGATAGCTCTTGGGATCATCAGCTGGTTTGTTTGGTTTAAGTAGTACCACTACACTTCCTTTTCGCCAGATTTCAGGTATGGTCTGGAGGGTCAGGCAAGCAGAATAGAAGCTTTCCAACCGTGCCAAACATTTGGGACCACAGTGCCTTAAGAATTCTGGAGGGATATTATCGGGCACTTGTGCTTTCCCATTTTTAACTTGTTTACTGACAGATGCAAGTTCTCTGGTGCTGAAGGAGGCTAACAAATGGGCATCTGCGCTTTGGGCGTTCCAGAGCCAGCTGAATTCCTGCTTCACTGTAAGGGCGTGCTTCTTATTTTCCATTTTCCATTTTTAATGATAATCCGTGAGCTTGGACTAAAGCGAATTCAGAAAGCTCGATCAAGCCATCACGAATAGAGAACAATGCGACGATTCTGCATTCCGCCCTTAAAGTTTGACATCAACGAATACTACGATGGTTGCCTGGCAGGCTCTCAATCTTACCGAGCCTCCTGTAACAAGAAAGATGGGGGACAAAGAACTACGACTGCTAAGGACACCTCAGAACTTTTATTTCCTCAATTTCCGTGTCACACACAGGTGGTGGAAAGGTGCGTCAAGTTGGTGACGGAAGCTTCAGAGGCGGTGTGAGGGGATAATTTGCAAGATGGATTTATACTCTAACGCATTGAATCACGACAAGAAATGCCCAAGTTCGAATCGAAACGTGACTATTTCATCTAAAGCGAGGACGTTTGATGCATATTATCATGTCCATTGCGTTGCAATAAATCTCTATGCTAACGTCAAATTCAAACACATTTGCATGTATTTTTGCGTTTTTAGTCGATAAGTAATGGCCTGGTTGCAGATCAAAAATTTGTTCGATGGAAATATACTTTTAGCACAGTGTTCTATATACCCAATGACAAGTTTTTGCTACCCAAGGTAAGCAAAATGAGGAAAAAAGTTTTACACCCCCCTAAATTGATCCACCCTATTGTAGAAGGAAATAGTAAATTTTCAAGAGGCTGGTGGCAGATCAAGATGTCGTCAGATTACATTCTAATTTTGCACAACTGTTTTTGGTAGTAATTGGCAAGTTTTCCAACCCCAAGCTAAGCAGAATGAGAAAAAAAGTTTTTTCACTCCACCCTACGGCGCTACAGTAGGTCGTTTCAGCAGAAATAAATTTTATCAAATAGAAATAATTTTGGACACTAATCTGCAATTTTTTTTTTAAATTACCAATTTCCGATGTAAAACCGCTTGACTGAGCTATCCTAGCGGAACCAAAATGCTATTGTAGAGTCGCATTTCTTATTAGCATGCCCATTGCCCACTCATATATAGTGATCGTCAGGACGACAACACGTCTGGGTGCGATGGTGGCGAGAGGTGGTCAGGACACGATGGTCTTCGGTATCGACTCGTTTGTTGATTCATTCCAACACAGCAAGCATGGCGTTGGGCGACAGAATCCAGACAACAAGAGTATTGAGTGAAAAACATTAGAATGATTACACACCAGAAAGTCCTAGTCCTACAACCAGAAATTAGCACACCTCAACAACACTCTGCCGTCCTACTGTACATTACTTTTAAAGAATAGTAGGCTAAGAGTTATTATGTTTGTAGCTACTTAAAAAATACCCTATAATTTTGATTGGAATGACACCGCAGTGAGCATTGCAAGCATTGAAAGTCGTGGTGAAAGTGTAGTAGCGTTGAAAGTCGGGTACTTTAAGGCTAAGCAATCACAAAGTCAAATTTATAAATAATTCCTATTCTTGAAAAGTATTCATGATTAACTCATTCGAGGCGACATTGATTTATTGAAATATTGTCTACTCTGTTCAATTATCTTGCCAATATCAACTTTGACAGCGGAAGTTACAAATCGACAATGGCCAAATGAGTGTTCAAACGAGCTGATCATCTTGTTTTGTCAATGAACAGTTTCACTTACAAAAAAACGGAACTGCATTATTGACTGCACCATGGCCACCTGGAGATCTGGCCTGATTTGTCACATTTTGCAGATTTTGATTACAGCTACTGCTAGTGCTTGACTGATATTTTTTGAGATGTTTTTACTTTTTGCGGTTTCCTAATGACATAAAACTTTTTTGTTGCCTTGGGGAAGCAGCAGCAAATGAAAAAAGTAAGTTGAAAAACGCTAAATCAGACTGTTATTGAAAAATTAACAGTCTGACTAAAATCTTCGAAATCAAATTTTCTTTGTTTTTCAACATGTGAGGATGTTAAAACCTATTGTGTCATCTGGGAAAAAGAGAAAAGAAAGCGTAAAAATATAATTTTTAGAAAAATTTATTTAAACGTTCGCCCAAAGTTAGAAAAACCTAGAAATTTCTGCAAAATGTGACAAATCAGGCCGTATCTTTAGGTGGCCATGACTGCACCAGCCATGATTGATCTACACTGCTAAAAATAAATGGTTCCTGTTTGAGCTTATAATTTTTTGTAGTCTGGCTTTAATAAACATAGCTTTGACAAAATGCAGTCTAGCCTAATTTCCCTAAAGAGGAAGTCAGTCGTGTTTGATAATGAAATTGCTGATTATCACTAAAATGAAATGCTGATAAGGTGAAAACAAAAGAGTGAAGTGAAAATGAAATGAAGTGATATGTTTTAACTAATAACGGATCCGAAAAAAAAGAAGAAATCTGCAGGGCAATAAAGTTAGCAAAATTTTAAGAGAGAATAAATTATACATTAAGCGTCAAGGAGACCAATATTTTAGTGAGGAGTCGGAGAGCTTGCCCACAGAAAATCGATAATTTTTACATCGTTTTTTTTCGCTTTCTGAAGCCCAATAATGTTTACAAGGCTATTATTCTCTCCCATCATAATTGTCAAATCCAAAATTCTGTTGAAGTTGGAGTTAAAAGTATTAGTAGGCTACAACACTAAAGTTAAATCTGAAACCATTTAGGCTATGATTATGACTGCAACAATATAGCAATTAAACTTTTTTGTAGTTGTCTTTACGCGATAGGCTTAAGTAGAGTTACATCTGAGGGAGACTTTGCATACATCATATACGTATCTATTTTTCATGTGAAGTTCGCTACCAAAGCTGTGCTTTGTAATCTTGCTATTTTGTACAATGACACTACAACTCAATGAACACAAGCTTTAATATTTTTACGTAGCAAACAAATTCGAAAACTCTGAAACAGTGGTTTTCAAATCTCTTTTTTGTAGAAACCCAAAATGTATGTGCTGAAGTGTCTTTCGTTGCCCTCTTATGGTTGTTTGTAGTAGCCTAGTTGATGTGATATTTATACACTTTTTATGCTTTGTGGTAGCTTCTTGGGTTTTGTTAGTTTAAGAGGGAGAGGAGCGTATGGCAACCCCTCCTTGATCCGTTATTGGCTGCAACACTTTGGGGTAGTTGCTTGTTTTATAACAAAACAGCGTAACCTGGTTTTAAAGTAGGATACTGCTGGTTACCATTGGTAAGTTGGTTCCAGCAGGTTTGACACAATTTTGTGGGCTGGCAAGTTTTGTGGTGCTATTCAGCAACTGCTTCTGTTAAACGATCTTTCTCCGTCTTTGATAAGTTGTTTTTTGGTTGACATATCATACTAGAAAATTTAAAAAAAGAATTTTTTTGTTGAGTGGACAAAAATCAGTTTAAGACTTTGGTGGAGTGGTTTTCTAAGTAAATGGGTTCTTATTACATCAAAACGTTTTCAAAAATTGTTTATGGTTTAGATCACTTTTTGTTTTTTTATCACCATTTTTGCAAAGTAATGATGACGTTTGCAATTATTCTTATTCTCGTGATGTTGACTTTGGGCTGCCAGGCTCAGTTCGACTTAGGAACGTGTAACCTTCAATGTGATGGAGATGGAAATGGCTCACCAACAATGACCCCCAATCAGTCATCCAACAAGTTCCAGGGAATACCTGGTAAGAGAGGAGCGATTGGATTGAAAGGATCTAAAGGTGATCAGGGACTTGCCGGACCAAAAGGAGATCCAGCAAAGTGCATTTGTGATGTGGAAAAGTTAAAACGTATGTCATCTCATACATCATAAATTAACACAACAGTTTGTTGCTTAAATAGTTGTGATATTATAGCCATTTTTATTTAGCAATATGATCAAATAGTTCACAAATGCTGCAAATTCATTATTTCTTGTGCTCCTCACTTACTATTGCGCCAATATTTAAACTTCTTAGCTAACTTATGGAAGTCGGTTTGCAAAAGCTACAACAAAAGTCTTAAAGAACACAACAAATTTGTTTTTGTTTATGATCTTCAAGTTCACCAGGCTTTATCACGTGAAGACAATTCGTTAGTTTAGTTTTACATAGCTGGTACAAATAGCTCTGGAAGCATAAAAAAGCTCAAGAAATTTGGTAACTCATAATATCCTCACCTAAAACTAAGATGCATAAGTTGCTATTTGATGTCATTTATTGGACTATGCAAGCTTTTGCAGGTTCAATGTTTCCACAAACATGCTCAGACTTTCTTTCCGATGATGGAATCAGTGAGAGTGGGGTTTATACCATCTATCCATATGAGAATGGTGACTTGACTCATTTAAGGGTTTACTGTGATATGGAAACTGACGGTGGTGGATGGACGGTAAATAATTTTTGTCTTACTTTTGTTTGGAAGTTTTATTGGTCTTAATTGTTCAAAGATTTTATCCAGCACCTTATGTGCAGCAAAATAACTGCCACCATATAGCTAATAAATAACTTAAAGCAGTGATTCTCAACCGCTGCCCATAGGACCGCACGCGGCCCTCAATCATTCTTCCTGCGATCCTCATTGGTGCATTAAATAGTATTATTTGTGCTAGAAGAACTGCCCAAAGGTTGTTACATAACTTACGTGCTTGCAAAGAAATGCATGCAGTTGCAACAGATGAGTGTCCTTCCATACTAGGGCAGAATAATGGTCTTCATGGACTGGTTAACAGATGGTGTGAAGACTGAAGAGGATAATGTTACACTGTGATGTGGCACCACTGCATTTTACACCAAGAAAATAGCATTGCTAAGTCACTAAAGATGCCTAATGTGATAGAAATTGTAACATGAACAGTAACTAGGATTCTTGCAAATGCGCTTAACCGTCGCATGTTTATTTAATCATGGCCCAATGTTTCTAAAATTCATCCACACAAAGCTTGCATTACTTTATAAAGTCGTACCAAGGTTGCCAGGTTTGCTGCGATATTGAGAGCAATTGTAACATATTTAAACAACATAAAGACAAGGAAACAGAAAGTGACACTGTGTTTGTCCTAAAAAAACTAAAACGCTGACATGCATGCAAAAGCACTATTTCAAACCAACAAGTTAAGTAGCTTCAAGAAATGGAGCGCTTTGGAGTTTCCCTTCGGTTGCAGGGCCCGAAATCTTTAAGCCAACAAAATTATCTTTAGTTCAACAGTATACCCTTGAGCACCCCTGTTAGCGCTATTGACTGGCAATATCCAATCGCCACCATTTCACAAGCGTTTATTGCCTGAAAAGTTCTGTTCTACCAACAATTGAAATAAAGTTTTAAGAAAGCGAGAATAATCTAAAATATTAAAAAACCGACTTAATATAAGTGGGCCCTTAGACATATGTTGCCCCTCGGACGCCGAAGTGTCCCGGAAGGTTTTTTTTCGCGCGAGCTGCTGTGATCGAAGCCAAACGTCACAGATTAACACGGCCATGGAATTAAGGTTAAGTCATATATGAAGCAGCCAATACGACTAGGTATTCTGAAAACTTAAACTGTAAAAAATTAATGTAAAGGTAATGTTTAGGTTTTCCAGAAGAGAATAAACGGTTCAGAGGATTTCTATAGGAACTTTGCCGATTACGTCAAAGGTTTTGGTCGATTGGAAGGAGAGTTCTGGTTAGGTGAGAAAACAATCATGTAAATAAAAATATAACACGATTGTAAATGCTCGGTTTATATTACGATAATAAGTAATATCATGACAGCCTATACCTGGAAATTTTGCCTGATTTCTCTCGTTTTGCTGACCTTTTCAGATTATTCTTTTGTTTTTCTGCTGTAGGTTATTTGCAACCAACTTTTTAGACTATTTTTGAAGTGAAATACAAAATAAGTTTCTGTAACAAACTCAACATGGTCAGTTAATCCATTTACGACTGGTGTCCTTTTAAAAGGACATCGTTTTGAATGCATCAGTATTGCATCATCTTATTTTGATTGAATCATTTTGGACTTGCTAGTAGTTGTTTAGGGTCTGTTTTGGAAGGTGTTGATAAATATTTGCGAACAACGTACTTTTTCTGAATTTTGTGAAAGTTTGAAAATTGTTGAAAAATGAGAAGAGCCCGATGAAGTGAAGTGAGGAGGAACATGCATGTTTTATTGCCTATTGGTAACTAATAGATATGAATTATGTTTCTTCATAGTTTGGTACTCTATAATATTGTGCTTCCTACTACACTCTAATTTGTGTAAGGTTTTGCTTCTTTTGTTTGTTTATTTTGCTTTATATTTATTGTTGCCTTTTAAAAGGACACCGGCCACGTGGCCACATTTTTTGGTTGTTTGTAACACTGTCAAAGAATATTGAACATCGTGTAAAAGCAGCACATTGTGCCTATGGAAGACTTAACCATCGTGTTTTCAACAACCATGCTATATCTATCCGCACAAAAATTATGGTCCTACGGGCAGTCGTTCTATCCATCCTTCTCTATGCTTGTGAAACCTGGACAATGGACATTATACCGCCGTGACATCAAACGTCTTGAAAATTTTCAGCAGAGGAAACTGGGGCAAATGCTAGCCACTCGTTGGGAAGATTGTCTCATCAAAGATGCAATCCTTGATCGCGCTAGGTTGGTTGACCAGTTCAGAAGCCACCATATTGCAACACTGTCTTCGCTGGACAGGGCATGTCATGAGAAGGGACAACGAGGAGGGACAACTAGAGACAGGAACCCCCCCCCCCAGAAGACCAAAAATGAGATACAAAGATCAGCTGAAAGTCTCCCTCAACCATGCAAACATTGATCTGGATTCATGGGAAAACCTTGCTAGAAAAACATCTAAGGAAGGCAAGGAAATTTTCGAAAAAAAGGATACAAAAGCCCAAGAAAAACGAACACTAGAAAAGCTAAAACTACTACGTCCCTCCCTCCATACAATCCATAGCCCCCATATAATGTGACTTTTGCCTACGTCTTTTCCATCATACACTGGCCTCTAAAGCCATATATGACATCACCATCCAAAGCCAAATTCGATTTGATGACGAAACCAATGCTCAGTCACGAGCTGGAGCCGACGACTGTCAGTGGCGTATCGCTATGGTTTGTGCCGCCCGCGGCGGACCACGATTTTGCACCCCTGAACGCGTGAAGTAGGAGCCAGCAAATAGAATTCGAGCCAAATCCGTTTCAAAAAATATTTTTACTATGCCTTTTCGTTTACGTTTAAAAATATTCTGCCGCCACAAGCTTCCGACCGAGGGGGGGGGACTGCCTAATGGGGGGACTGCCACCCTTCCACTAGCTCCGCCGATGGTTATCGTGAATATAATATGTTCATACAATAACTTTGAATCGTCCTTCAAGAAAGATCTAACAAATTTCTACCAAAACAAGCACCTTCTTATGTTAAGGTATCGCGAGATTTACATTTGACTATGTGGCCGGTGTCCTTTTAAAAGGCAAACAAAAAAATGTATCAAAAAAGCAAAAATCATCAAATTTTTTTAAACTAATTCAAAAGTTATGACAATACAACTTTGTGGCTGAAATATTTTCTAAAAAGAGCAATGGGAACTTGTGGAGGCTTTTAATGGGTTAAGGCGTGGTAATGATAAAGCTCATAAGTTTAACTTGTAAGTCAGAGGTCACCAACCTTTTTTACATGCGGGCCACTTTAGCACTAAGGAGAGCTGCGGCGGGCCGCACTAATAAAATTTTAGGTAGGTTGACTCTTATGCTAGAAAATAACGCATTTCGTACCCAGTATCCAGCGTTACATGTTGTTAATATTTATCTTGGAATATAGCAGCAACAAAGTTAGTCGAACAACGCTACTGCCAGGCCAAGCTCCTTTATCAACACTTTTGACTCCTAACCAGGCCACTTGTTTTGCGCACTTATAGCGAGGCGAGCAGTTTCATCAGAATATTCATCGCCATTTGCCAAGCAAGAGTGGTGCGGTCACTTCGCTTCACAAGAGATATCATGCAATTAGCAGTTTCAGTAAACAAGGAAATGTTTGACGCATCGCAATACAGGCAACAATAGTGACCTGCAAGCATATCACCAAAAAATAGGCTCCAATAACAGGGAGAAAGAAACCAGGCACCATGAAACAAACGCTTGTGAAAATCACCGAAAAAACGTTTCTATCGTAACTCATGAACAGTGTTCCCTCTAAAAAAGCAATGAGTTGTTTTTTGTTATGAGAGTCTATACAACCGTCTTTCTTTGATTATTATTATTAGACAACTGTCACTTGCGGTGCTTATCAGCATGGCAAGAATTGTTGATTAACAACATTTTGCACTACTAACTAAGCTAAACATTATCATAATAGGCCTACAACCAAAACAAGTTTTTAAATTTATATATAATCTTTTACCAATTTATTATAAATTGAGTTGGCACATCGACCAATTTCGTCAAAAAAAAAAAACTTGCATAAAGAGAACACTGCTCGTGAAACACAATAACGGTAGCCACTTTAACAAGGAAACTTTCTGCCACTGCAAACGACTAGAATGACACCGCCAACCAATCAGAACATGTTATAAGAGGCTACCGTGACCCTTCGTGACCCTTCTAGCACTAAACCAGAGAGTTAATCCTGATTTTGAACTTTATTTGGTAATTACAGAAGAAAAAAAGAGCAATAGCAGTGATGGGAATCGAACTAACGTCAATGAAATGACTCACTAGCCTTATGCCAACCAGTTGACAGAAAATCCATCACTTGATTTTCTATGTAACATCTTCTTTTCGCCCTTTTCACGTCACGGAAAACGAAGCTTAGGATTGGTTGGCGGTGTCATCCTAGTCATTTGCAGTTGCAGAGTTTTTCTTTGTTAAAGTGGCTACCCAAAATAACGATGAAACACACACTGGTGTTTACATGACATTTACAAACTTAAAATAAGCAACCCTATGCTCACAGACAATTTTAAAATTCGAGAACAGACGTTTTAGTCAATCACTAAGTCAGTGTGGCTGGACATCTCATTGGAATAACTTTAAGCGACCCCCACCTAGAACTACAATCTGATTATTCGGTCGTTGGAATCGTATGCAAAGCGAAAATATGCTTCTCAGAAAGTATTTTTTGTCTTCATGCTCTTTAACTCCTCAAGAAAAGTATTTTGGTTATACTTGTACGCTGACACCTTCCGCGGGCCGCCAGTTTCTGACCCCTGCTCTAAGTGATTCTAAATCAAATAGATACACAAAGTAAAGTCGAAAACCAAACTCTAAGGCAAGTGTTGGTTGTCACAACGTTGCACCCTCATTAATAAATTTGTTTATCACAATGAATAAAATCACATTTCCAACTCTTTTGCCTATAGCCATATTTTATTCTTTCAGGATTGGATGTCCTTTACAAATTAACTAAAGATGGAGAATATAAAATGAGAGTTGATATGGAGGACTTTGATGGTGAAACTAGATATGCTCTTTACAAGTAAGAGAAAAGAAGTAGTGTTCAACTGCATTTTCGTGTAAGCTACTTTGTAGAATAACTAAAAGATTAAAAGAGACCTGTTTAACTAATTACAGCAACAAAAAATTTAAAATCTAACAAAGAAAACAGCACTGGAGAAAAAGTATCTGTTAAGTTGAATTTGGACGTGACCAATCGAGAGATATTTTACCTAAGAAAGAAGTAAATGGTTGAATGGTTTGTCGCCATCCAGAACTCCCCATCAACTATATCATATTCTTTTTTAAGGAAGATCATACGTGTTGGAAACAACATAAATCAAAAAAATTTGCTCGGAAGTACTTTACTATACTCTGTGTTTAAGAAATCAGCTTAAAATATAAAAAGGTTGTAGAAAGGCACGAATTTAACTTTTCTCTAAAGCGAGAACAAGCAGTGCAAATAAAGGTGTTTTTTTAGAAAATCTTTTTCAAATCCTTAATCTCTATGGCGATTTATTGGATAGACTGTTAACATTTCACATACATTATAACGATGCCTATCTCTTGAAAAATGGTTATAAACTCATGTTTAATGATGTCACTCTATAAGAATAACATACACCTTGTCTTTGCCCTACGTATGACTCGTTTTTATCTTCCAGTGAATTTGTGGTTGGAGCTGGGACGAATTATACCATGACTTTTGGAGGATACACTGGGGATGCAGGTACAGTGTATTGTCGTGGAGATTACCCAACTTCAAGTTGTCCCTGTCACAATTATTTGAAATCAAGAAAAAAAAAATCAGACGGTTTTGGTAGACATGGTGTTTTGTTGAGTCATAAGCTGATAAATCCAGGCAACAATACTTTGTCTGTTTCTATACAAACATGATGCGAACGTTTTCGGCTCTACAGCTAGCCTTCATCTCTCATGTACACAAAAACAAAATTGCCTTGTGCTAAAATCAAAACTAGGCCTATTAGAGAATATATACTGCATGTTAAAGCGAATAGAATCACAACGCATGATGGTTTATTTAAATACGATTAACAGATACAAAGCTTTTTCTTAAATCTTGTAATCTAATGCTTTTATCTAATCGTTTCAAAGTGTTGATACAATATTTAACTAAGCCAGCATATGCTGAGCCTTTTGTGGTTGTATTTACAGTGCTGGCAAAACATTCCGTTTAATCAATAAAAAATTCTATGACAAGAAAATTCTAGAGCAAAATGGTTGAAACGACTTGTCAATCTAATGAAAAACAAAGAGCCCAAAATGCAGATACTAAACTCATGCTCAGTAAACGTTTCAACAGATAAACTGTTTTCATCTTCAGTGCTACTAAACAAAATATATTTAGCTTAGTTTTCGAAACATTTGTTGAACATAAGTTTACTAGCCTATCTATATTTTTGGCTCTTCATTTTGTTGATTAGAAGAAAATTCTGTTTGCTTAGTTGCGTTAAACTGCGCGACATTTCCTAGCAAAATGATAATCGAAGTATCGCATAAGTCATTGCTTTTTTTATCACAAGAATGTCAAAAATTCCTGGTTGAAGAATTATTGACAGTAGGCTACAAGCAGTTCGGATCAGCATTATAAGATTTTTACCATTTTAAATGAAAAGAGTAGCCTATTGTGGCAAAGATTTTGCCCACCAATGCCTATTTCAAATTCCAAACATCAGAAGTAACATTTTCATTTGACTGTATTGAATTACAACTTTGAAGCAAATATAATAGTATGACATAAAATGAAGATTTAAAAAGAAACTCATTTTTTCTCAATGTTTTCAGTTGTTCATGACTACATAATTTAACAATTGCCTCATTGTTTGTCATGAAACGTCATAAGAAAAGACCTACCGCACGATCTCGCACAATCAATAATACCGTCCTTATAAGTGGGCACTTTATAGCAGTTTCTGTTCACTTGATGTGGGCCTCTGTAGTGGCGTGTTACGTTGCGAAAGAGATAATTGCGCATCCTGCTCATGGGTTTTTGATTTTAACCGAAGATGAAATTGTACAAGCAACACTGTTTGTATTAATCAATATAAAATACGACCAGCTTGTAGCTCTTTGAAATACTCGACCTTTGCATTCAAGACAATACTTCACTCACAACAAGTATTCTTGTGGGATGCATATAACGTCCGATGAAAATCTTAAAGCTGGTGTCTTTGATGGATCTCAGATTTGAACGTTGATGAAAGATTCGGATTTCACCAGTCACATGAACAGCAATGAACTCACTGCATGGAACTCCTTCAAGGATGTAGTACAAAACTTCTTGGGGAATAACAAAACACCTAATTACAGAGAATTAGTTCGGAAGATGTTATCTGCATTTGAAAAACTTAGAGCTAACATGAGCATTAAAATTCAGTTCCTATCCAGCCACCTTGACGGATTTCATGACAATCTTGGTGATTACAGTGAGAAGCAGGGGAAAGGTTCCACCAAGACATCAAGACAATGGAAGAAAGATATCAGGGCAGATGGAATGAGTACATGATGGCAGACTATTACTGAAACCTGTTGAGAAACTGCCCAAAAGTTTCTCACAAGCGAAAACCTTAAAGGAAACATTTTTTCGGCGCAAATTAGTTACTAGTTTTAATCTTATTGTATTTGATACCATTGTTTTCAATTTACAATAAAAAAGATAATGTGGTTCCTTTTATCTAAATTTTATGATACAAGGTTGATTGACTGATTTAATGCAACATTTTTTAGTGTTTTATGTACTTACACTACTGTATATGATTGTGTATTTGTGTATATGACATCGGTAACATCAAGTTTTGAAGTATGACAAATCTAATATCCCTAAAAATTTCATGATGTTGCTGTATTTAAACTTAAAACTGTCTTTATTGTTCACAATTGACCATTAAATTGCATTTCTGAAATATCTAATATGGTTAAACTGTTTTTTTTTTTTGATCTAGCGCATAAGGCTCAAATACGGGATTTTGGTCAAAATGACCCTATGCGATATCTCCAAAACTAGAGCCAATTCGGGAAAACTAAGGCCATATTCGGAATCAGCGCCCTTCAAAACCCCAAAAAGCACTCTAACTTTGTCTGCTAAAAAATTTGTGTTGACCAGTGTTGTTTTTCATTATCATTGCTGTGTTTTGTAGGTCAAGGATTGGAGTCCGCACGGTTCAGTGCCAAAGATCGTGATCAGGATACGTGGTCAGCCAGTTGCTCCAATGCATACAAAGGTGGTTGGTGGTACACTCATTGTCATGCAGCCAATCCTAATGGATTGTACTTGGGAGGACCACACGAGTCATATGCAAATGGAATAAACTGGAACCCTTGGCGAGGATATCATTACTCTCTCAAACGAATTGAGATGAAGCTTAAAAAAAAAAAGAAAATGCACAATGTATATCGTCAATTTTGAGCATTGTGAATGTAATTATGATATAAAACAGTGAAATAACATGCATGTAACTTTTTGTTTATTTGTACCTTATACAGAGATACTGGATACTAATACTAGCATTCAGTAATATATTGCATTACAAATAACACGTGTAAATTTATAACCTATTGGCTACGAAAAATTTGTTCGCGAAGCTAAGAAGCTTTTACATTAACACCAGGCTTAAATATTAAATTTGCTGTTAATCATATTTGTTGCGATTCTTGCTCCAGTCCACGAGTTCGTGAAGCTTCAGTGCAATAGGTCGTTGCAGCAATGCAGCAGGAATCACCATTATCATATAGAAATCATTTTGAACACTAATCTGTGAAAATTTTTAAAAGTAACATTGTCCGATCCAATACTGTTTGGTGATGAATAATGACTTATGTCACCTGAAAGCAATGGAAACAATGTGATAACTTTTAAAATATTCTGGGCACAATTAATGTTTTAGGCATTCTTCCATCATTTTCAGCTTGTGGTAGCTTTGCACTGCTTTTTGAGAGCTTGATCTTAGCAGTTTCGTATACTTGTGGAGGCTTTGAACCACCGAAGCAGACTAGGTAATCGAGTTTGGCAGTGTGAAGCTTCCTGTTGTTGAAGTGTTGTCTGCTTTGTATTATTTTATCCACTAATAGTAGCTGAAGAGAAAGCAGTCCTTGTAATGCGTTGCTCAAACGCACACCTGGAAAGTTCAACCACCTCCCTTTGATCTTGCAGTTTCATCATTTGTAAAGTCATGTGCTTAAAACTGAGCTATCCTGGCGGAACCAAAATTCTATCAACGCCACAAGGCTCAAGAGATTGATCAAAATCAAACAAAAAGTTAAACAGAACAACGTCGCAAGGATAAATTCATAAAACATTATTAACTTTAGCATAGCACTGTGAATAAAAAAAATATTTTAAGCTGAAATTATTCAATTTTAGCATCCTGCAAAGTTCAAATCAATGTTGAAAGATTGAGGTAAGAGAAAATGAAGGAATTACGATGAAAGATGTTGATGTGTCCTTGATCATTTAATTGATGGAATTGAAATGATAGTTATCCTTGTAAAAGCAGTTTGTATCGTTGTATGTTTTTAAGAAAATAGCAACAAGGGCGTTTGGATAGATAAAATTGACAGTCGGTAGTCGAATATAGGTACTTTTGGTAGTCGAATATAGTTTTCTTCCAATTGCAATGGTTTCTGGCTGAGTGGTATCACACAAATCTTACAACTCTTTGTAGAAACCGAAAGCTGTAAGATTTTGTCAGGCAAGAAGAAGACAGATGTTTTATTTTTGTTTTATTACAGAAAGAAAATTTTTACTATTCAATTTTCTGTTTCTACTTCTCAAGAATCCTTATTTGTCGCTGGCGTCTTTCTCCAACAACCAACTGTCAACCGCCAACAAATATTATTTTTTGCTCTCCAGCTTTGTGTACTTAAAATTATTTTCCATTTTTGCAATAGCCACAGTTTATAGCTTTGAAAACCTTTGCTTAAAAGCAGACAGAAAATTTTTAATCGGAAACTTTTTACAGACAGAAAATTAACAGACGACTTATTATCAAACCTTTTACAACAACTTTTGTTTTTATAACTATTTCAAGTTTGATATACTTTTTATTTCTGGCCGCCACAACAAAAACAATACCAACCATAACGTAGCTCTACAGTGTAAAATCGTAGAAGCGACAAAAGAATTATGACTGTTTAAAACGATATTTGACTAATTGAACAATCGCTCTCGAATTAACTTTACTCGGAAATGTCTGTACGAGCGACATATAAGTCACTTCTATGATTAGCTTATCAGTTGTTTTAGCCATCCTGGTTCATGTACAACTGAATAAAGGCAGGAGATAAAAGTTTAAAATAAGTAAAATTTAAGATAGATGGCATTACTGTCTGCTTCCATTTGAGTTATTGCTTTGGCCGGAAACTACCGAAGATTTGTAGAAGTTGGGGATTGTTCATTGAAAAATAAGGAGGATCACAGTGTTAACGATCCACTGGTGATTGGTGAACCATAAATTCTTAACAACTGAGCGCCCGACTCAAGATCAAGCGCCGCTGGTTCGGCTTCCGGGTGTGCACTTGAGCAACTCATTTTAGGACTGCTCTCCATTCAGCGACACCTAGTGGATGGAATATGTCACAGACAACAACACTTTAACATTTATGGAAACTTCACTCTGTCAATCTCGATAATCGGCTCTACATCAGTGGTTCAAAGCCTCTAAAAATATAAGAAACTGCTAGGAATGTTCTATCAGAAGGTTTGTCAGTCTGAGGATAAAGATTCAATATCAACCAAACGGCGCAAAATTGTTTTAAGTGCGATCTTGGAATAAAGGCATGGCTATTGACAAATAAGCTTAGTATGACGTGAACAATGGTGCATTGTGTCCAACCCTCATCGCTACAAGAAAAAGTGATGGTGATCTCTTGTCATCACTATGTCTTTATATCGGTATTTTCTTGAGCCTGCGCATAATATAGATAAGTGAAATGTTTAATTAAAAAACTACTATACTGGCCTACACTTTTTTAGTGTCTAACAACACATTGCAAATTGTTAAAAAAAACATTACTTAGAAGTATTAAACAATTGGAGGAATTTTAATGCATAAACAATGCTGCACTTTTAGTAAATAAACTCACTGCAAATGAAAGTATGCAGCTAGGCTACGTATATTTGAAATAACAATGGCTGTTTCCTCATTATATAAACGTTGCTTTCTTTGTATCTGATGAGCAATAAGACAAACTCGTCTTTCCGTTACAAAGTCCTTTTAAATGAGCAAAGTTTTTTCTGCAAAACTTTTGTCTTTTTTTCAACTGCCTCTTCAGATCCTGAAATGTTCACCAATCCTGTTTTACATTTTGCAAAGGATGTCATATGATGAGACAACTCTCTGTAACTTTATGCTAAGTTGCGCTTTTGCTGTACGTTAAAGTTACATTATTTTTTATCAGTTTTTGAGTCTTGTTTTATTGGTTATTGCAACTTTGCCAGTGATGACACCATGCAAATAATCTTCAGCTGTTTAACACAATTTAACCAAAAAGCGACATTTACAAATTTCAAGAAGGACGCACAATTGCAAGAAAAATATGCAACGCCCAAAACTTCAGTTCAACTGAAATGGGTTAAAGGTTCACTTCTGCAAGTAATGTGAGTTATGAAGCCGCAAAATCTGCTACGACTGGTAACCTACATCAATGCCCATTAATAGAGAGCAATCTTTCGTTCATAGTGCCTCACTAGAACGAGGCCTGGTAGGTTACTGCTGCAGTTGAATTTCAGCTCGCATAAACTCAAGGCTCTGCGTTAGTTGTTGGATGACCAAATTAGATGTTCATTGAGATGGGTGTATACACTGTGACTACGGCATCCGATGAGTGCAATGGCATTCAAGTGGAAAAAGCTGGGGTTGCAATGTGCAAGATATCTGTGCAACCCAGACACTCCAATTGTGCCTACTAAACCCAAAATATGGTAAAGCGAAATGTTGGCTGTTTGTTCGGTCTTCTTTTATAACTTGAAAGTGACTTGACTTTTATGACTTCAGTGACTTGAAAGGCTCTATAGCAGTGGTTCCCAACCTGGGGTTCGCGGACCCCTTGGGGGTCCGTGAGAAAGCATTTGGGGGTCCGTGATTACCTTGATGAACTTTGAAAAAAAAAACGAAAAGCGATCTTTTTACTTTCATTTTTCTGTTTAAATGCAAATGTGTCAAGTACACCGTACTTTTAAAGCGCTCTGTCAAGAAGTAGAGTCAGATTACGAAGTACTTTTGTATCATTTTGAGGTGCGTTTGTTATCTAGAGGAGAAGTAACAACCACGTGGAATGCAACGATTTTGATCTCTATGAGAGAAAAATTTTGCGCACACTTGGAAACCCTGCAAATCTCATTTCGACGTTATTTTAATTTAGAACACCTGCGAACGAAGTTGAAACATGGATTCAAAATCCTTTTCTTTTTGACTTAAACAACATCAGCAAAAAAAAGCAATGACGATCTCAGTAAAGATGACCTAATTGATTTGAGATTAAAAGAGTTATTACGCATTGAATTTCATTCAATAACTGTGGAAGAATTTTGGTGCTCACAACTGCAAACCTACCCATTCTTGGCAAAGCAAGCGATTATTGTTTTTGTTACCATTCATAACCACGTAACCTTTGCGAGGCAGGATTCTCAGCTCTTGTTGCAATAAAAACAACATCGAAATCGCCTGGCCAGTGGACGTTGAAGATGACACGCGTGTTGCATTGTCAAAAACTCAACCCCAGTTCAGTCGTTTGGTTCAGGAAAGGCAACAACAGTCCTCTCATTAAATTTGCTTACGTTGAAAAAGTTTCGGCATGGGACTTTGAGTCACCTTAATATTCAAATACTGCTGACATTTCTTGAACAATTCATTCATTTTCTTATTTGAGCAACTGTTTAACCTGATTTGCCGCAGGAGTCATAGTGGCAATACAATATGACACAGTACAGTAGTTGAGGCAATATTTAGGTAGGAGTCCGCAGAATTAATAATTTGTCTAAAGGGGTCCGTGACAATCAAAAAGTTGGGAACCAATGCTATAGACAGAAGCGTTGACACGAAGATCTAGAGCAGTGGTTCCCAACCTGGGGTTCGCGGACCCCTTTGGGGTCCGTGACTACCTTGATGAACTAAAAAAAACAAAACTTTGTTCTATATGCACGGATGGAGCACCAGCTATGCTCGGGAACAAATCCGGATTTGCTGCTTTAGTAAAAAACGAAGCTCCTCGCGTGGTTGTTACCCATTGCTTATTGCACAGGTACGCCTTAGCAGCATAAACTTTACTAGCAAGTCTCAAAGAAATTCTGACGAATTGCGTGAAAGTCGTTAATTTCATCAAAAGCAGAGCTGTAAACCACAGTACTTTTAAAGCGTTCTGTCAAGAAGTAGGGTCAGATAAAAGAAAAAGGAAGTCCCCTCTCAAAATTATTTGAGAGTAAAAGTTTTTTATACGGCATGGCCTACTTAGCCGATATTTTAGCTCATATTAACAATGTTAATCGTGACATTTAAGGACCAGGTGTGACAATAATTTATTGATGCAGTTGAAAAACTGAAAGCGTTTTAAGCCAAGTTGCCGGTTTGGAAACGCAGATTGGAAGCAGGTAATTACGCTAACTTTCCCATGTTAGAAGATCTTATCTTGATGGATGAAACTCAAAGAGAATGTACTCTTTTGATCTCTATGAGAGAAAAATTTTGCGCACACTTGAAACCCTGCAAATCTTATTTCAACGTTATTTTAATTTAGAACACCTGCCGAACGAAGTTGAAACATGGATTCGAAATCCTTTTCTTTTTGACTTGAACAACATTAGCGATGACGATCTCAGTAAAGATGACCTAACTGATTTTTTGATCAAAAGAGCCATTACGCATTGAGTTTCATTCAAAAACTGTGGAAGAATTTTGGTGCTCACAACTGCAAACCTACCCCTTCTTGGCAAAGCAAGCGATTATTGTTTTGTTACCATTCATAACCACGTAACCTTTGCGAGGCAGGATTCTCAGCTCTTGTTACAATAAAAACTAAACATCGAAATCGCCTGGACAGTGGACGTTGAAGATGACATGCGTGTTGCATTGTCAAAAACTCAACCCCAGTTCAGTCGTTTAGTTCAGGAAAAGCAACAACGACCATCTCATTAAATTTGCTTACGTTGAAAAAGTTTCGGCATGGCACTTTGGGTCACCTTAATATTTAAATACTGCTGACATTTCTTGACCAATCCATTCATTTTCTTATTTGAGCAACTGTTTAACCTGATATTTGCCGCTGGAGTCACAGCTGCAATGCAATATGACACCGCACAGTAGTTGAGTAGCATAATTATTACAATAGTCAATAGTAGACCTACTGTGATTGAACTGACTCGTGTGAAAATAGATTTCTTTGCAATAGTCAATAGAATGTTAATTGTGTTTAGGCAAAATTTAGGCAGGGGTCCGCAGAATTAATAATTTGTCTAAAGGGGTCCGTGACAACAAAAAGGTTGGGAACCACTGCTCTATAGCATGTTCTATAAGTTATTAAATCAATATCTACTAAGTTCTCGGCAAGACGACAAACGCTTGCCGTTGGAAATCATTTTTATCTCTTGCTTTGCTTACTTGTTGTTGCGATGAGCATTGTCACCACAGCACTAAGTTTCAGGTTTCATTGATGGAGTTATTTTGATGAGGCGGTCGTGTTTTGGCTTCTTCTTTTTGTACCATGCCTGTTCCAGGCTTTGGCTTTCACGCATAGCTCTTTCCACCTATCCCGGTATTTAACTATCAAAAATTGTTGTTCTTGTAACGTGAAGATGATCGTTGAGGTTATTGAGGAACCCAAGTCACTGTTTTCCACGATTGAGTCCAGCCACGTTGATAAAATTCAAGTTACGATTAAACAAAAACTACACAGTACACAGCGTAAAAAAAAAAAGTTTATTCATTGAAGTTTTGGAAGTGTAGGTCTCGTGTGGGATTTGCTTTGCATAGTGGGCTGCGACATAGCAGGCTACTTTGCTATGTACAACTACAACAGCATTTTTCTACAGTCTGCTGTCAGATAGTAAAACAATGTAAAGCCAAATTGTTACTGCAAGTTGTTTCACTGTGCAAGAGTCATTATGCAACGATTTTATTCATTTCAAAATCTATCAGCAAAATTTGTTACCTCTCTGTTTATCATATCCGGAACATAAGGGTCTGCGTAATACCAACATTATGCAGTTTGTGCGAGGTTTTGAAAGTCTATTCTTGTTTGCTGCTTGTGACAGACATTAAGTCAAAGGATCGAGAACGATGCTGCGTAGTTCTCAATTGAACATGACGTCATGTTTTCTACAATCTTAAACATTTATGCATCGTTTCGCCTAGACAACGATGATGATGCAGTTATGATAGGCCAGTGAAAATGTTTGTGACATAGGCTATAGGCTACCACAATGACTAATCATAATCTAACAAGAGTAAATTGATTTTAGGAATAAGAAAAATCGTTTGATGATTATCAACGTTTGATGAAAAATCAGCTTTTTCTTGCAGTGTAATCATGACATTTGTAAGTGTTGTCGTACTCGTGATGTTGACTTTGGGCTGCCAGGCTCAGATCGACTTGGGAACTTGTAACCTTCAATGTGATGGAGATGGAAATGGTTCGCCAAAAGCATCCCCCAATCAATTACCCGATAGGATCCAGGGACCCCCTGGTAAGAGAGGAGTGACGGGACTAAAAGGATCTAAAGGTGATCTTGGACCTATCGGACCAAAAGGAGATCCAGCGGAAAAGTGCAACTGTCATGACGTGGAAGATTTAAGGCGTACGTCATAACGCAACATACATTTTATAAGTGATATCATTTATCATTTAAATGTTTACAACCTTTTAGTGATTTCTCATCGTTGCTCTTCAAGTAATCGCTTGCAAAAGAAATCTATTGCACCCAGTGCCTGCTATTTTCGTTTTTGTTAAAATTGTACTTAATTTTGATTTTTAGTTGTGGCAATTGCTTAAAAGTATAAATTTATTAAATGCTATATTTTTACTAAAATAACAGGATTGTCTACTTTTTGTATCAAGCGATTTAAATTTAACAAACATTAATCAAATTTCAGGACATAGGCCTACGGTATACTGTAGCTTAAGTTTGTTTAATATATGTAAGTCTTCAATTATCCTACCATAACTTTATTAAATTGTTAGTTATAACTTACCTGAAAAGGGGATCACATTCACAATCTATTGAAGCATTGCCAATTAATCATTCATGGCTCAAAACATTAAAATATTTTTCACTTGTAAACAACAATATCATTTGATGTTAGGCAGCAACTACAACAAAACATGTCACTTATCAAAACGTATGATTCATTTATTGAAATATGTTGATTTTCTAGGTGCAATATTACCACAGTCATGCTCAGACATTCTTTCTAGTGATGTAGTTAAAAAGAGCGGGGTTTACACCATCTATCCATATGGAGATGGAGATTTGACTCATTTAAGGGTTTATTGTGATATGGAAACTGATGGTGGTGGATGGATGGTGAGTTCACAAAATATGTTACGTCATCACTAGAAGAACGCTAAGCTTGGTTGGTAAGCTTTTTTGTCAGCCGCACGTTATAAATGTTCAGCAAAAGTGTAGTTGAATTGCAAGACACAAATGTTCAGCTTTGTAATGTTGTGTGTTGAAAAGTAAACCAACTGCAAGATGTTAAGATTTAAATTAAATTATAGATTTTTGATATTGCCGTATTATTTTATCACCATCGTCATGTCCAACGTCCTGGAGCGTAGTTCGCACTGTAGATGTGGCGCCATATAAATGTTGTTATTATTATTACTGTATTACTATTTATGTTGTGGTGTATCAACTTTTAAGTTATTTTTTTTAACTAAAATTAACAGTCCTGATAAATGAAGAATTATGTTGTTACACAGAAATAATTATGTCTAGGCTTCGTTTTGACATTAATTTAGTGTATTATGAACGCTGAATAAGTTGGTTAAGGAAAAAAATATTCTCTTGCAACTCAGTTGAAATTTACAGTGTTTTCTATTTTACTCATGGTTTCCAAAGCTTTTGCCGCTTGACCGTAATGCAGAGTTTGTGTTTATCAATATAGCAACAGGCTTGCGAATTGTATTTGAGACTGTTCAGTGTTCAGTACACACGCCTTGTGTGGGTAATATTAAAGTTGCAACTTTTTCTACTCGCAATGCAATGCAATGTAGTCTAAACGTTTATCTGCAGGCTGATTTAGAAACAATATTACAAACAATATTAATGAGTTTAGTTGTTGTCTCACACACACACTGACAGAGTGAAGTTTCCGATAGTTGTTGGTTTGGTTAATTTGGTTTTGAATCTGTATCCTCGGACTGACAAAGCCTTGATAAGTTATTCCTGGTAGTTTCGCATACTTGTAGAGACTTTTGATGCAGGGCCAGTTCCCCAGATTAACAGAGTGAAGTTTTCCATTGCTGAAGTGTTGTTGCCGGGAAATTAATCTATCCATTGGGTGTCGCTGAAGGGAATGTAGTTCTTAGAATGCGTTGCTCAAGCGCACATCCCGAGAGTCGAACCAGCGCCGCTTGATCTTGAAGGTTCTTCGTTCAGGAAGTTACGCGCTAACCAACTGAGCTATTGGGGCAAACAAGTGTTGTTGCCGGAAAATTATTCCATCCACTAGGTACCGCTAAATAGAAATCTGTCCAGATTGCTCAACGCACACCTTGAGAGCCGAACCAGCGCCGCTTGATTTTGAGTTGGGCGCTTAAACATTGAGCTAATGAGTTGACACATTCTTATCTTGCACAGAATCACGATCTGACGTGGCACGATTTCCATCCAACATAAGTTGCAGATTTTTTGTTACTGTATATATATATAAAATGGCCACGTTTTCTGTTTGGGTAAGATTATGATTCTGGTTGCTTTGGTGTTTTTGTCACAAACATTTAGTTATGTTTCTTTGTTATTTAAATCAATTAAGTATCTCGATTAAGACTTTCATTACTGGTTCAGATTGTTTCCTGTTAGCGTAGTCAAACTATTGGGTAGCTTACTAGATAACAGAAAGTTCACTCTGTTAATCTCGACAACCAGCTCTGCGTCAGTACTTCAAAGCCTCTGCAAGAATACTAAACTGCCAGAAATAACCAATCAGAGGCTTTGTCAGTACGAATATAAAAAATTAAACAAATCAACTTCAGATAATGTTATAGCTTACTGTAGTAAACCAATTTCAAGACACTTAAACTACCACATTCAGATGTTAAAGAAATCTATTTTCCAGGTGTTTCAAAAACGAATAGATGGTTCAGAGGATTTCTATAGAAATTTTACTGATTACGTCAAAGGTTTTGGTCGATTAGAAGGAGAGTTCTGGTTAGGTGAGGAAATATTTCAAAAATATGGTCTAAAATGTTTAAACTTGTCTTCAGTAAATAATTAATGGTTCTCATTTTCATCAGGTTATTGATGATGTGTTTGCATAGTGGAATAAATACAGATATTATTGCAGACATGTGCAACCAAAGTTATTATTATTATTGTTACCGGTATTATCAAGTATTATTTTTATTACTATGTAATGTAGTTTATTACTAAGTATTGCTATACTGTTGTTAATGTTAGGCTATATTATTTTTTCACTGAGGTTGTTGTTATTATTTGCATAATAGAACAGATACAAATGTTATGGCAGAGTTGTGTAACTAAATTTACCATTTATTTACCACCAAGTTAACATTTTAATTGCTTTGTCTGGTGAAATTGTTTAGCTTACGTGTATTTGTAACAGCCCAGCTTAATTTTGTTCTAACATAAGTTACTATTAAAATTTTCAAATGACCACTATCAACTTCATCGTTTTTTATGCAGTCACATCGCGTTTTGTTGTGGACTTTCATTTCTTAAAATTTTGTGTATGGCGACACAGAACAAGTAGCGCTTTTTGACAAAATCGAAAAAAAAATCATTCAAAACGTGAAATAAAAAATATGAAATATGGCTCAATATAAACAATTCGGTTTTCTGAGCTAGTGTTGATTGCTTAACTTCTTGCAAAAATTTATGTATGAGGAGTTTATAGCCTTGTAGTGATACCTGGTGTACCTACTGCACTGATGAGGCTGTATGACCGAAATAATGTACCACAGTTTGCAGTTATGGTCCATACTACAAAATGTTATGGTCCAGCACACATGACCACACTACAAAATGTTATGGTTATGGTCCACCTTATGGTCCACCACACATGTTCACACTACAAAATGAAAAGCTAGACCACAGACAGCAGGTTTTCCCAATTTACGAAAAGCTAGGCCCCAGATCGCAGGCTTGTCCAAATTTGTAGCTTATTAATTTTGGGCCACATGTTTGTGTTGAAACGGCGCTCAAACAGCAGTTTGAGCCACCTTGCTTTATTGTGAGACTGAAAGAAAATATATTTTAAACAATACTGTATTGCCTAAAAATCGTTTCATTTTATTCAGGATTAGATGTTCTTCACAAATTGACTAAAGATGGAGAGTATGAAATGAGAGTAGACATGGAAGATTTTGAAGGCGAAACAAGATATGCTTCATACAAGTACGAAAAAGTTTTTGTCTTCAAATTAAATAACTACACTTGATTTTATGTTGTAGTAGTAGGCTATTCTACATTCAGGCAAGAAGTGTACTGGAATTTACAAAAAATAGACTTTGATGAATTATCACCTAACCAAATTTCTCTCAAAAGCCTAACCTTATGAAACTAACATTGTTCATCGAGTAAATATAGAATGTCGATACATTCCTTCACCGATTTGTATTCCGTCGCTAATCACATGCATTTTGTCTCATTCCGTCCTCGGTTCACGCTATTCTCAGCAAATTTAGAAAATAGAGAGTTTTTACGTATTCACATTAGAGACAAGCTGAGGGGTAGCTTACATTACAACCTTAAAACTATAGATTCTGTGATAACCAGGATCAAGGTTTAATAAGATTTTGGTATGACCATTGACCAGACAAGGTATTGAACTTGCATTCACAGATCAAACATGGAACACTACATCCACTAGAGCACAAAAACAGTTTCAGTTTGACATAAAACTACTTTATGCATCTTGTATATTCAGCATATCATCTTGATAATGAAATTCAATTATTTGTATATCAGCTTGTGTCTTAGTTAAGTTATAACTTTCTCAATCACCGTTATATTGTGAAGATATTTCTGTTGGTGTCTTGTGTCCCTCCTCAATAAACCTGTGTAACTTATACCTTTGGTCTCTGTGTTTTTTGTTTCAGTGACTTTGTGGTTGGAGTTGGAACAAATTATACGATGACTTTTGGAGGATACAGTGGAACTGCAGGTAGAGTTTGTTTTAACTTGACAGTTGATCGAGAGAAAAATTGTTAAAATAGCAGTTTTTCAAACGACAGTTCCATAAAACAAAAATCCGTTGAAGTAGCTGACAGTGTGATCAAATGACATGTCATTGAAAAATTAACCCAATTTATTGAAACGACTGGGATTTGGGGAAAATTAAGGGCTGGGGAATTGGGTCAATTGAATCATTTGAAGAGTTTGATCCGACGATTTTTGTCTGGAGAATAATTTACTAAATCTAATAACCTCCAATATCTTAATCCCCGAAATCTTAATGATCCACTTTTGTTAATATTTTTTTTATATACCAGATTTTTCATACAAAATTTCTTTTGAATCAAGTTGTTTAAGTTTCGATGCTAAAGCTTCGACACAAATAAAAACTTTTATGAAAGAATAGACAATGCAAAAAAACAAAGTTTTAAAATTCGTCAATTTTAGTTGGGGGAATAAGGACTCAACCTTGAAATATTTAGGTTAATTTTTGTCACTTTTTAGTTCCATTTTGAGTATTTTGTGGCCAAATATTGTTTCTTTTTTTAAGACTGCACAGTTGGCATCACAACTATTATTTCGGAAGTGTTTTAAGAAAAATGTTTTGTTTAACAATAAAGTTAAATTTAAAATCACTGTTATATGACGACGGAGGAATTTCATTTTTATTTTGTGGAAAGGTTTTGAATAGTTGTCATCAGCTTAATAATCATGGGAAGGTTTTTAAGATTCTAGCAAAAAAGTAAAATTTGTTAGGAAGGCTGCAATTATTCTGCTTGCTATTTGTAACCACAATGACCAGAAACTTTAGTTTGTGCTTCTTGTGATTTTATTCAATATTATTCATTCAAACCATTGAGACTTTTTTTTCTTGATTTAGCCGAAGTAGGCTACTATGATCAGCAATTTTTGACCAACTAAATATTTAACATTTCTTTTTTACTAAAATAAACAAAATGTAATAAATATGTTGATCATGCATCTAATTTGCTACACTAATTCAGCCAGCTATTTTTTAATCAAACAAATTATTAATTTATGTTTTTCTAAATTTATTGTTTATGACACATAAAGGCCGACTGTTGACCATCATGTAAATGCGTTTTTTAAAAGTGTTGTTTTTTTTGTCATATTTTGCAGGATCAGGTTTGCAATCAGCACGATTCAGTGCCAAGGATCGTGATCAGGATACATCGTCAAGTAGTTGCGCCAATGCATACAAAGGTGGTTGGTGGTATACTAGGTGTCATAGCGTCAATCCCAATGGATTGTACTTGGGAGGACCACACGAGTCATATGCAGATGGAATAGAGTGGAGCCCTTGGCATGGAGCCCATTACTCTCTCAAATTAATTGAGATGAAGCTAAAGAAAAAATAAAAACTGCACAGTGTACATCGTTAATTTTGTGCGTTGTTTATGTAATTATGATATAAAACAGTGAAAAAACATGCATGTATTTTTTGTTTATTTGTACTGTATATTATATTGCATATCAACATGTTGAACAACAAATAGCAGTTGTCATTTTGTGTGGGCAACGAAAAGTTTATTTATCAAGCTAAAACTCATTCGGCATTGACACCACGCTTCAATATAAGATTTGCTGTTAATCATATTTGTTGTAATTCTTGCTTCAGTCTGCAAGTTCCAAAAGCTTCAGTGCAGTAGGTCACTTCAGCAGCAATCAACTTTATCAAAAAGAAATAATTTGGACACTGATCATCTGTAAAGTTTTCTAAAAGTATTACTTTCCGATCTAATACTAGTTGGTAATGAGTAAAAGATTATGTCGCCTGGGAGCAGTGAAAAAGAAAATTTATTTCTTTTAGAATCTTCTAGTCTAGTAGGGGGAGGCTAAATCGGATTTTTTCAAATCTAAATTTAACCATGGTTTTAGTAAGCAACAGTACACTCTAAGACCAATGGTAAAATTTTTTAAATTGTTGTTCAAACAATTATGTAGAGCTTTGGCTCGACAGCTTTTGGTTAACCTGTAGCCTACATCACCTAGTAGAAGACCAGCCAACTTGACCATATATCCATAGTCTAGCCAGCTATGTATATTGACCAGCTTAATTGACCAGAATTAATTGACCAAGTTACCATAGGTACACATTTCACTTGTTTTATACAATTACAAGTAGGCGAGTGTCATCACAAACTTTTCTAGCAGTATATTTGCAACCTTCACTGAGGCCTACTTCTGAGCAACATTGTATGACCTAAACAATGGCGCATTGTATCCAACCCTCACCGCGAAAAAAAAATAATGATGTCTTGTCATGACTATATCTTGATATCGCATCTTTTTTAGCCTGCGTATATGGATAAGTGAAATGTTAATTTATAAGCTGTTGTCAACTCATACTGGCCTACGCATTTTTAGTGTCTAACAAAACATTACAAATTGTTAAAAGGAAATTAACAAGAAATATTCAACAATCGAAGATTTTAATGCACAAAACAAAGCTCCACTTTCAGTAGATAAATTCACTGCAAATGAAAGTATGTAGGTAGGTTACGTATGTTTGAAATAACAATGGCTGTTTCCTTATTATAAACATTGTTTTCTTTGTATCTGATGAGCAATGATTTGATCAACTCTTTCCGTTACAAATTATATTTCAATGTGCAATGCTTCCTTAGCATGGCGTTTTTCCTTTTCCAACTGCCGTTCCAAATCTGAAAAGACTCACCAATCCTTTCATTTTACGAAAGATGCAATATGAGACAACCAGTTTTGTTTCTACAACTTTATATATTAAGTTACATAGAAACGATCACGTTTTTGATCAGTTTTTGACTTGCTTTATTAATTATTGCAACTCTGCAACTAATGACATCATGCAAATAATTTAACCAAAATGCTACATTTGCAAATTTTAATAAGGGCGCATGACCGAAGGAAAAATACCCAAGGTACGAAACTTCAACTCAACTGAAACTGGTTAAAGGTCCATTTCTGCAAGTTATGGTTTATGAACAGGGCTGTGGAGTCGGAGTCTGAAAGATTTTGGGGTGTCTGCAGTCGGAATCGTTAAAAAAACCACTTACCCCGACTCCGGCTTGATAGAAAATGATGAACAATAAAAATGTTGTTTGCCATACATTTTTTCAAAATATTGTTTTTTGTTTTCCGTATTGCGCTCCAAACCTTTACCAAAATATAGTTTTGTAAAAGCGGCCGTTTCAATTTTGATTACAACTTTAATAAAAAACAAAAATAAGACAAAAACTTCTAAAAATCTGGGAACACTTTACAATCTGAGGAGACGGAATCGCATATTTTTCGAAAAAATCTACAGCCACGATTATTAATTTGCAAAATCTGCTATGACTGGTAACCTACATCAATGCCCAGCTCATAGCGAGCTATCTTTTGTTTATTGTGCCTTACTGGACCGAAGTCTTTTTCTGGTGGGTGATTTTTTCAGTTTAATCTCAGCTCTCACAAACAAGTGTCTTGGCGTTTGTTGTTGGATAACCAATTGGATGTTAATTGAGATGGGTGTTGTATACACTACTGCATAAGACCAGAACGACGGCATTTAAATGGACAAACCTTGAGTTGATACGTTCAAGGTCTCTGTGCAACCCAGACACTCTATGTTGTGCTTACCAGACACCGACTATGGAGAGGCAAAATGTTGGCTTTTTGCGCAGTATTTTTTATCGAGGCTTATACATTTGTTTGATACCCCATAGATTGATACATTTCTTTGCGATGAAGTTGTATACTGAAAGGTTCCACTGACCGCAATAGACGCTCAGCTGGGGGCACACAAAAAGATAGTCCCCTGTTTGGGGCTTGGTGCCACAAATACATGTAACTGGTCCTGTATTGTAGTCCAAACTTTGAAGTGACTTGAATGGCTCTATGTCATGTAAGCGATTATTTCATGTCAATCAAGATTAGTGGGTTCTTGGTGGAATGACAAATGCTTGCCGTTGTTGCAATTACTTTCATCTCATGCTTTGCTTTCATGTTGTTGCGTTGATTATTGTCATCACAGCCAGGGACGTAGCCAGCACAAAATTTCTTAAGAGAGAGGGAAATAATAATTTTTGCAGGTGAGCGAGGCCGTCAACGAATCACCGAAGGCGAAGCACTCATTGCGAGATCTGAGGGACCCCTCTGAGAAAATTTTGAAAAATATCTTAAAATTACGCTTTCTGAGAGTAGGCTACTTTTATCCCACACCAATAGTAGTAAAACTTTGTCAAATGATGCTGTAACAGAATGTAACATTTGTATTTCAAATATTTGGAAGGGAGTTGGGCAATTGCTCCCTTCTTCCCTTCTTGACTATGCCCCTGGTTACAACAACAAGCTTCGGGTTTCATTGATGGAGTGGTTCTGATTAGGCGGTCGTGTCTTGGCTAAGTAACAATATACGCTTAAGCCTTTTCGCTTGTTCGATATCGTTGTAGAAGAGACACAAATTTGCTCAGAAATCAGCAGCTGATTGGTAGCCACTGATTCAAAGAAGAAAGTCTTTCGATGAAAATGAAACGATGAGTTTATTCAGGTTTTCTGTTTTGTTATGTAGGCTAAATGAAATATATTACAAAATGCCATATCTAATTAATTTCTAGTTGTAACGTTGAGACTTCTACATATTATTGCCAATAGACTACTCTATTTTGGGCAAAATATTGTAACTCTCACCTTGCTATGGTACAACAAAGGCTTAAGACAGTGGTTCTCAACCTTTTTGTTGTGGCGGACCCCTTTCGGTGCTTCGAAGAGGTCGCGGACACTTTAAAAATTTCTGAAAATTTGGTATATCGCGTCTCCTATAATGGAATCAAATGTTTCATAAGTTTCGAAGCGACACACTTAGAAAAGTTTCCTGAACACGCGACGCACTTATGACGATTGATGACATTGACAAAGTTATGTTATGAGCAGTGTTGTACGTTGGCGCTGAGGCTAGCGCCGTCAGTTTATGTTTTAATTGATGGAAGTGATAGCGCCGTCAATTATTTTGCCGATTTTAAGAGTCAAGCGCTAAGCATCATTTTTTTTTCATGGAAAATTTTGTTTCACAATGAGAGTTTCACAATGTATTCTGGCCAGCACGACTCATCCGAATTACCCGCTTTCGCGTTGCTTGGAATGGCCACCTGGAATATAAGCGGAAGAAGTTCGCCAAATGATGATCACTCATATCTTGAGCAGTAGGCTATCGAGAACGAGTGATAAGAGAAAGAAAGCGAAAAATCAATGAATGTCATCGCGGAGGTTGAAGATACTTTATTTCAAAAGCTCTATGCCCCTGAAAAGAGCGATGTTGGTGCAGTGGATCTCGCTAAAATAAGATTTATATAATAATGCTAAGCCATCACAGCACGCTTGGAACAGTGATAGGCTACCTTTCTGAGTAAACGTTTTCAAAAATTGTTTTTGAAATACAACACACCAATACTATCCAGCGCTGCTGTGGAACACATGTTTTCACTTGGAAAGGACATTATGCGTCCCAAACGCAGGAGATTGTCAGACAAACGTTTTGAAATGCTTGTGTTTCTACAAGGAAATAACTAATAGGCTAAGCAGCTAATTACAATACAGTCTCAAAACATAAAACCTGCTCTTTATTTATGGCTTTTGTTAACCTAATTTTGGTTGTGTGAGACCCTGGTTAATTTCAGTTTTGTGAGACCCTGGCTAAAATAGCGCTAGAAATTAGCGCTGACGCCGTCAATTTCTTTAAGAGCTGACGCAGTACTTTACGCCGTAAAGTTTTTAGGCACTTCGCGCTGACGCTGACGCCATCAATTTATTTCATTGACGCGTACAACACTGGTTATGAGCTATATATGTTGGCACACAGAATCAAAAATCAGTAATGTATATGCTGATTTAATGTTTTTCTATAAATTTTATCAAAAATTAATAGAATTTTTGGGACCGTTACAAAGATTTTTTTCCTTTTTTCATTTGTTATGTGTATTTATACTCGCAACAAAAATAAACCCCAATCAATCAATGTTATCAATATTTTGTTAGGCATACGAAGCCGAGCAACGTGATCAAGTTTAACATCTTCAAGTTTATCACAACATCTTCAAGTTACAACAACAGTTTATTAAACTTGATCACGTTGCTCGGCTTCGTATGCCTATGGTTCAACGGTACCCGGTCAATTGGTCGAAAGACATTTGGTCGACAGTCATTTGGTCGACAGACATTTGGTCGACAGGACGTTTGGTCGACAGACAATTGGTCGACAAGACATTTGGTCGACAGGACATTTGGTCGACAGACATTTGGTCGACAGGACATTTGGTCGACAGACATTTGGTCGACAGGACGTTTGGTCGACAGACATTTGGTCGACAAGACATTTGGTCGACAAGACATTTGGTCGACAGGACATTTGGTCGAAAGAACGATTCATTTTAGGGTTAACTAACCCTAACCTAACCCTAACCCTAATCCTAACCCTAACCCTAACCTTAACCCTAACCTAACCCTAACTCTAACCCAAATGTCCTGTCGACCAAATGTCTTGTCGACCAAATGTCTTGTCGACCAAATGTCTGTCGACCAAATGTCTTGTCGACCAAATGTCTGTCGACCAAATGTCTTGTCGACCAAATGTCTTGTCGACCAAATGTCCTGTCGACCAAATGTCTGTCGACCAATTGTCTGTCGACCAAACGTCCTGTCGACCAAATGTCTGTCGACCAATTGACTGTCGACCAAATGTCTTTCGACCAATCGACCGGCCACCGGTTCAACCGGGGATGGGTTCAACAAGACAAACTCTCTACCGAAGCTCTATCAATATTTTGTTGTAGCCTAATCACAGTCGTGGCAAAACTGTGAGTGTTAATAGACTACTGACTAGCGTTTGCATTTCTAAGTTAAGCATTGATCAACAATCCGATGTCTCAAAAAATTTAAGTTGAATATAGTCAATATACAGTAGCCTTATTAAAAGGTTTAATTCATTTAGGCTACACATGGCCACCTGAACATTGTTTTTTAATAGTCAGGAAACCAAACCTTTGTGTAATGTCCTTTAAAAATTTAAACGGCCCACCAATGTGTTAATGCGACATAAAATTTGAGCATCACGATAGGCTTAATGCACAAGTAAAGCACAACCAATTTTTAAATTTCATAATTTAAAATTATGCTGCAAACTCGGAAACTTTAACGCACCCTCTGAAATTGTCTCGCAAGACTCTCGGATTATGCGAACGGCCGGTTGAGACTATCTGGCTTAAGATAATGAATGTCAGTTAAAAAAGGTACCCCAAAGCTTTGTTGTAGCTTGTGGGCTATTGTGAATAAAATTTCGCAAAGCAATATATCCAAAAACAACCATGTTCGTAAAATTCAAGGTACGATTGAACAAAAAAAAGCATAGTGTCGAAAAAAAAGAACTCTATTCATTAAAGTTTTTTGGAAATGTAGATTTCGTGTGGGAATTGCTTTGCATAGTTTCCAATGTGCAATTATAACAGGATTTTTGTGCAGTTGTCAGACAGTAAAAATAACGTAAAGCCAATTTGTAGCTGCAAGTTGTTTCACTGTGCAATGGTCACTATGCAACGATTTTACTCATTTCAAAATTTATCAGCAGAATTCGTTACCTCACTGATGCTGCAGTTATCATATCCGGAATATAAGAGTCTACGTAAGATTTACCTTTGAAAATTTGTCCTTATTTGCTGCTTGTTGCAGACACTAAGTCAAAGGATCGAGAACGATGCTACGCAGTTACCAATCGAACGTTAGGCTATGCCATGTTGACTAGGTTGTTCAACAATCCTGAAGATGGATCGTTTCGTCTACAGTAGACAGTAATGATGATGCAGTTATGATAGGCCAGTTGCAAGTGTTTGTGACACATAGGCTATAAGCTACCTAACAATAGTAAATTAATACTTGGAATAAGAAAAATCGTTTGATGATTAATCAGCATTTTCTTGCAGCGTAAGCATGACATTTCGAAGTGTTGTCGTACTCGTGATGTTGACTTTGGGCTGCCAGGCTCAGTTTGACTTGGGAACTTGTAACCTTCAATGTGATGGAGATGAAAATGATACGCCAAAAGCATCCTCCAATCAATTACCCATCAGGATCCAGGGACCCCCTGGTAAGAGAGGAGTGACGGGATTGAAAGGATCTAATGGTGATCAGGGACTTAATGGACCGAAAGGAGATCCAGCGGAAAAGTGCAATTGCCATGACGTGGAAGATTTAAGGCGTACGTCATAACACAACATACATTTTATATCTTATAGTAATTTAAATGTTTACAACTTTTTGTGATTTCTCATCGCCGCTCTTCAAATTTTTCTTAGTTTTGGTCATTAGTTGTGGCAATTACTTAAAAATATAAACTTAATAAACACTTTATTGACTTTCTAGGTGCAATATTACCACAGTCATGCTCAGACATTCTTTAGAATGATGGAGCTACAAAGAGCGGGGTTTACACCATCTATCCATATGGGAATGGTGACTTGACCCATTTAAGGGTTTACTGTGATATGGAAACTGATGGTGGTGGATGGATGGTGAGTTCACAGAGTATGTTACGTCATCACTAGAAGATCATGTCTGCGTCATCACCACAAAGTGTGATTTGATTGCAAGCAGGGATTCATAGTACAGCCTTTTATGAATATGAATTCCTATATAATAGTATATAATACTATACTATGAATCCTTGATTGCAAGACAAAAATGTTCAGTTTTATAATGTGATGAGAAAAGAGAAGTAAACCAACTGTAATTTGTTAATGTTTAAATTAAATTATAGCTTTTTTTTGTTACAGCTGTATTATTTTATCACCATCGTCATGTCCAGCGTCCTTGAGAGTAATTCGCACTGTGGATGTGGCGCTATATAAATGTTGTTGTTATTGTTATTATTACTATTACGATTTATGTTGTGGTGTATCAGCTTTTCAGCTAAAACTAACAATCCTGACAAATGAAGAATTATATTGTTACACAGAAATAATTATATCTAGGCTTCGTTTTTGACATTAATTTAGTGTATTATGAACGCTGAATAAGATGGTTCAGGAAAATAATATTTTTTTGTGACTTAGTTTGAAGTTAAAGTGTTTTCTATTTTTCTCATGGCTTCCAAAGCTTTTGCTATTAGACAGCAATGCAGAATTTCTGTTTATCAATTGAGCAGCAGACTTGCAAATGGTATTTGAGACTATTCAGTACACACACCTTGTATAGACAATATTGAAGTTGCAATTTTTGTCCTCGCAATGCAATACAATGTAGTCTAAACGTTTATCTGCAGTCTGATTTATAAACAATATGAGTTTAGTTGTTGTATTACACACACTGACAGAGTAAAGTTTCTGATAGTTGTTGGTTTGGTTGATTTGGTTTTGAATCTTTATCTTCAGACTGACAAACCCTTGATTGGTTATTTTTGATAGTTTTGCATACTTGTAGACGCGTTTGATGCAGGGTGGTTACCGTGGTTGGCAGAGTGAAGTTTCCGATTGTTGAAGTATTGTTACCGGGGAATTATTCCATCCATTAGGTACCCCTGAATGGAGAGCAGTTCTTAGAATGTGTTGCTCAAGCTCACACTTTGAGAGCCGAACCAGCGTGATTTTGAGTTGGGCGCTTAAATATTGAGCTAACGAGCTGACACATTCTTATTTTGCACAAAGTCACGATCTGACGTGGCACGATTTCCATCGAACATAAGTTGCAGATTCTTTGTTACTTTATACTCTCTACCCAAATTGTATTATACTGTATAGATATAAAAATGTCCTCGTGTTCTGTTTGGGTAAGATTATGATTCTGGTTGGTTTGATGCTTTGTCACAAACATGTAGTTATGTTTTATTGTCATTGGAATCAATTAAGTATCTTGATTAAGACTTTCATTACTGGTTCATAATATACTGCTATTTTGTTTAGAATGTTTCCTGTTAGTGTAGTCAAACTATTGGGCAGCTTACTACATAACGGAAAGTCCACTGTGTTAATCTCGACAACCAGCTCTGCGTCAGCACTTCAAAGTCTCTGCAAGTATGCGAAACTCTCAGCAATTACCACTCCGAAATCTTGTCAGTCCGAGGATAAAGAATCAAACCACTCAACAAACTTCAGATAATGTTATAGCTTACTAAGTTCAAGACTTTTAAACTACCACTTTCAGATGTTAAAGAAATCTATTTTCCAGGTGTTTCAAAAACGAATAGATGGTTCAGAGGATTTCTATAGAAATTTTACTGATTACGTCAAAGGTTTTGGACGATTAGAAGGAGAGTTCTGGTTAGGTGAGGAAATACTTTAGAAGTGTGGACTAGAATGGTTAAACTTGTCTTCAGTAAATGATCGTTCTCATTTTCATCAGGTTATTGATGATATGTTTGCATAACGGAATAAATACAGATATTATTGTTACCTGTATTATTAAGTATTGTATTTATTATTAGGTAATGTAGTTTATTACTAGGTATTGCCATACTATTGTTATTGTAAGATTATTTTTGTCATTGAGGTTGTTGTTATTATTTGCATAATAGAATGGATACAAATGTTATGGCAGAGTTGGGCAACTAAATTTACCATTTATTTACCACCAAGGTAACATTTTAATTGCTATGTCTGGTGAAATTGTTTAGCTTAAAAGCCAAACTTAGTTTTGTTCAAACATAAACCACTCTTAAAATTAAAAAATAACCACAATCAACTTCTACGTTTCTTGTGCAGTCACATCGCGTTTTGACGTGGACTTTGATTTATTACAATGTTATGTAGGACGTCACAGAACAAGTAGCGCTTTTTGACAAACTTAAAAAAAAAATCCTTCAAAACGTGAAATACAAAATATGGCACTATTTAAATAGTAAAGGTTTTCTGGGCTGGTGTTGATTGCTTAACCCTATCTTAATACGAGCTGTTTTCGTACGCGGAAAGCACGTCACGGGCTATCTTATTTCCGTACTAATTAATAGCTAATAACCGGAGCTATGAAAATCACAGAGCCAAAATATTTTACAAGATAATAGCCATGCGTATTGTGCGTATAGAAATAGTTTTTTACCAAACAAGTATATAGAAATAAAGTGTTTGAGATGAAAAAACGTCAGAAAGTCGGTTTATATTTAATTTCCCGAAAATAGCTTCAAAATTAAAATTTTGAATTAACATTAAATTATATATGAAGAGCCCAGTTCCAAAACCGCTTAGGCGCCACTTTTACCAAAATTGAGTTTAGAGTGTCATTAGGTAGAGTATTACCATAGGTACCTACCATCCATTCCTTTTTTTCCAAAACCTTCTCTTTCTGCTTCAAATTCGACACTAAAAATTGCGTTTTCTTCCAAAACCGCTTACGCGCCATCACACTTTGTTTCCAAAACCACTTGTATCCAAATTAACCAATCATATTAAGCCATTGTATCACGTGACATATCGCTGATTGTTAAACTGTTTTCGTCATCGTTTCGTGATAAGCAGCAGTGTTACCATTTGGCAAATTTCACTACCAAATTCGAGATTTGGCAGAATTTTACGTTGTTGGCAGTAAAATTTTGAGTTGGCAGAATTTTGGCCAACATTTTTGGTGAGTTGACAGTCAGTCTCTGGTCAGTTTGGCAAAATTTGAAATGTGTTTGGTAGTTTGAAGCATCTACTATCTGGCAACACTGATAAGCACTGTTGTAGGCTTGTAGCCTATTGTTGCAGTTACCAACGGTGCTTGGTAGCCTACTTGAGCTTTATAACTGTGTTTTTTTGCTTTGTTTAAAGTGGATTTGGATTGTGGTGATGAATTAGTGGTGGTCAGCTTGGAAAAATGGTTTCAAAAATTGGTTTCTTTCATTCTGGCAGTTTTTATTCTCCAGTTTATTTCCAAAACCGCTTATATCCACATTTTTAATTATATAAAAAGGCGATTTCAGCCCTCTAATATTCCTTAGATCTGGACAAACGTCATGGCTCAATTCAGTAGGTAGTTATACATCGTTAGAAATCAAAAACGCATTACATTTACCAAGTGAAACTGTCATAAACGTTTTTCGTGGTTTTCTCGAAATCACCGAAAGTGGATGTAAGCGGTTTTGGAAACAAGCTCTTCATATATCTAGCATTGCACGAAAATGTTTAGCCACCTGAGACGAAATGATTATTGTGAAGGGCAGGAAGATAGAAAAATGACCACTGTAGGTTTAGAAATTTTGCAAAGAATATAAAACTAAAAGTCAAGAAATTTCAAATTTCTAGCGTATTTCCTTCTGAGAAATATTTCAGTATAGGCCTACTAGAATGGGGCGTCCACATAAAATCCCGTGTCGCTACAGATAGGGTTAACTTCTTGCAAAAGTCTGTGTAAGGAGAGTTTATACTGTACCGTACCGATGAGGCTGTAAAACCGAAAGGATGTTCCACAATTTTGAGCCACCTTGCATTATCGTCAATCTGAAAGGAAGCATGTTTTCAACAATATTTCTTAAAATTATTTCATCTCTTTTAGGATTAGATGTCCTTCACAAATTGACTAAAGATGGAGAGTATGAAATGAGAGTAGATATGGAAGATTTTGAAGGCGAAACAAGATATGCGTCATACAAGTAGGAGGAAGTCTTTGTCTCAGAACTTTAAATTAAATTACTAGAGTTGATTTTATGTTTTAGCCTAGTTGTAGACTATACAGTAGGCTACTATATTCAGGCAAGAAGTGCGCTAGAATCTACAAAAAATAGACTGATTAGTTATGACGTAACAAAAATTCCCTTAAAAGACTAATATATCTAACCCTAATGAATTATAACCCATAAATTATATCTAATTATATGAATTATATCTAACCCTATGAATTTAACATTGTTTATCGAGTAAATATAAAATGTACAGTAGATATATT
This sequence comes from Aplidium turbinatum, assembly GCF_918807975.1. Taxonomy (NCBI): domain Eukaryota; kingdom Metazoa; phylum Chordata; class Ascidiacea; order Aplousobranchia; family Polyclinidae; genus Aplidium; species Aplidium turbinatum. Next base: position 57,959,885 of record NC_137472.1, read on the forward strand.
CCTTCATCGACTTCCATTTCGTCCGCATGCATTCAGTACTATTCCGCCTTTAATACATGCAGCTCCCAGTAAATTTTCAAATAGAAAGTTTTCACGCAGTCACACAAGGGCCAAGCTGGTGGGTACATTACAATCTTTAATCTGTAGATTCTGTGATTAGCAGGATCAGGATTTAGTGACATTTTGATAAGTTATTGGTATGATTCGACATTCACAGATCAAACATGGAGCACTTATCCACTTAGACCAGCGACGTCCAAACTTTTTTGCGGGAAGGCAAAGTTTGATAATGCGGAAGTGCCCGCGGGTCAACAGCCTCAAACAATACTATTTTACGTAAAGAAAGATGCATATATACAGTGGTAATACTGTATTATGTATTAAGGCTGAGCACTTACTAGCACAGCGAGCAATTGCCATTCGCTTACCATAACGGTACAGCTTCCACATTATACTCACTTAGACCACCCAATCAACTATATGTTTCTCGGCAGCCGATTGTAGTAAGAGTTGATAGGATAGACACCGTGTTTCGCCCATGACGTTAATGAAGCCCGTAGAGCAGTGGTTCTCAATCTTTTTGTCATGGTAGACCCCTTTTGGTACCTTCGAAGCGGTCGCGGACCCCTAAAAATTTATATTTGAAATTTTGGTATATCGCGTGTCTTTATGGAATCATATGTTACATAAATTTCAAAGCCACACACTTAGAAGAATTTGCTGGATTCGCAACGCACTTGACGATTGATGAAATTATGTTACGGTATGAGCTATATGTTGGCATACAGGATCAAATATCAGCAATACAGTATATATGCTCATTTGATGTTTTTCTATAAATTTTATCAAAAGTTACTAGAATACTTGTAACCATTAAAAAGAACTTCTCCCTTTTTTCATTTGTACTCAACATTAATTTGTTATAATCACAGTCATTGCTAAACTGTGAGTGGTGACTTGTGATTGACTGCTGACTAACGTTTGCATTTCTAAGTTTTCTAAGTAAATCATTGATCAACAATCTGCTGTCTCAAAAGAATTAAGTTGAACATAGCCTTATTAAAAAGTTTAAGTCATTTAAATGATATTTTTTAGTTAAGAAACCAAACCTTTGTGCTATGTCCTTTGCAATTTCAAACGATGCACCAGTGCGTTGTGACTTACCGTTTGAGAACCACTGTACGCTAATGCATAAACAAAGCACAAGCAATTGTTAAATTTTGTAATTTATCAATTATGCTGAAAACTCGGAAACTTTCATGGACCTCTTGGGGTCCGTGGACCCCCGATTGAGAACCACTGCCGATTATATTTGAAACAAAGTTTTTGCCAAAACATGATGAGCGGCCTTTGCAAAATGTAAAAAAGTTTGAAACTTACAGCAATGCCTCCTAGCAGGGCAGCATTAATTAGGAGTGGTTGTTAAAGTTGCTAGCAAGAAAATGAATGAATGGTCGACTCTCGACTATATCACTTATTACTACACTCTTTTAGGCAATAATTGTTGATAGATGAGTCTAACTTCACCGGCATGGATGTGTTTTTAAGAAAATGCTGTCAGCCTGCTGCGTAGTCTAGTGAAAGGACGTTGGTTCGACACCGCTCCGAAGCACCTGGCTGTGTCTCTGCGAAGATATGGCAAGCCATAATATGGGGATCAGCTGACTCGAAGACTATAAGTCACTTCGGTGCTTCCTGTCGTCTGCTGTATCGCATGTGTGATCGTAGTGTACTGTTTATTTGTTATCACAATGGGCGCAAATAAAAACACGATTATTATTTGCATAACTGTCCTCATCAATTTTTTTTTAAATGGACATTGAATTTGTACGACTTCTGTGTGTCTGCGTGCCAAAAATAATGCAATGGGCAACTGTAGCCGCCGGCCATACAAAAACGTATCGTTGACCGGATTGAGCCCGTGGGCATTACTTTGGACACCCCTGACAAAGACTATAGCAATGATGAAGTTTCAGTTTGACATAAAGCTATTTTATACATCTAGTTTTTATCATTATCATCTTCATAATAAAATATAGATACTTGTACAGTATATCAATCTGTGTTTTGGCTGTAACTTTCGCAGTCACTGTTGTGTTGTGAAGATATTTCTGTTTGTGTCTCGTCTGCTTCGTCAACAGACCAGTGTAACTTATATCTTTGGTTTGTGTGTTTTTTGTTTCAGTGACTTTGTGGTTGGAGTTGGAACAAATTATACTTTGACTTTTGGAGGATACAGTGGAACTGCAGGTAGAGTTTGTTTCAACTTGACAGTTGACCGAAAGACAAATTATCAAAATAACAGTTCGTAAAACGACAGCTCCATAAAACGACAATCCGTTGAAGTAGTTGTGATCAAAATGACGTGTCATTGAAAAATTAACCCAATTTATTGAAACGACAGGAATTTGGGGGAATTAAGGACTGGAGAATTGGGTCAATTGAATCATTTGAAGAGTTTTGTCCGACGATTTTCGCCTTTTCGCTATTTTCGATAATTTAATAACTCTAATAACCTCCAATATCTTAATCCACGAAATCTTAAGGATCCACTTTTGTTAACTTTCTTATTAAATACCAAATTGTTTATACAAAATTTCTTTTAAATTAAGTTTCGATGCTAAAGCTTCGACACAAACAAAAACTTTTATGAAAGAATGGTCAATGCAAAACACAAAGTCCAAAAATGAGCAATTTTAGTTGGGGGTGTAAGGACTCAACCTTAAAAAAAAATTAGGCTATCTTTTTACCACAATTAATACCTATTTGCGTAATTTGTAGCTAAATATTGTATCTTTTTTTAAGATTGCACAGTTGGAATCAAAACTATATTTTTGGAAAAGTTGTAAGAAAAATGTTTTGTTTAACAATAAAGTTAAATTTAAAATCACTGTTATATGACGACGTAGGAATTTCATTATTTTGTTTTGTGGAAATGTTTTGAATAGTTTTAAAAGTAATCATGGGAAGGTTTTTAAGATTATTGCAAAAAAGTAAAATTTGTTAGAAAGGCTGCAATTATTCTGCTTGCTTTGTGTAACCACAATGACCAGAAACTTTAGTTTGTGCTTCTTATGATTTTATTCGACATTATTCATTCCAACAAATTAACACTCTTTTTCTTCATTTAGCCAAAGTATGATCAGCAATCTTTGACCGATTAAATATTTAGCATTTCTTTTTCACTAAAATAAACAAAATGTAATAAATATGTTGATCATGCATCTAATTTGCTACACTAATTTAGCTATTTTTTAATCAAACAAAATATTATTTTAAGTTTTTCTAAATTTATTTTTTATGACACAATAAGGCTTACTGCTGACCATCATGTAAATGTATTTTTAAAAAAGTTTCTTTTTAAATTGTCATATTTTGCAGGACAAGCATTGTTTTCAGCACGATTCAGTGCCAAAGATCGTGATCAGGATGCGTGGTCCGATGGTAGTTGCTCCAATCTCTACAAAGGTGGTTGGTGGTATGCAATTTGTCACCACGCCAATCCCAATGGATTGTACTTGGGAGGATCACACGACTCATATGCAGATGGAATAGAATGGAAGACTTGGCATGGATTCCATTACTCTCTCAAACGAATTGAAATGAAGCTAAAGAAAAAATAATAATGCACAATATAATATAATACCAAATATAATATAATATAATATCAAATTAATGTATAATATGGTTAATTTTGTGCGCTGTAAATGTAACTATGATCTAAAACAGTGACATAACATGCATGTATTTGTTGTTTATTTTTACTGTATAACTTACAGTGCATATTAACATGTTGCACCACATATAGCACTTGTAATTTTCTACTGGCAACAAAAAGTTTATTTATCAAGGACGTATTTGACATTGACACCACGCTTTAACAAAAAATTTGCTGTTAATCATATTTGTTGTAATTCTTGCTTCAGTCAACAAGTTTTAAAAGCTTCAGTGCACCATTTCGACAGCAATCAACTTTATCAAATAGAAATAATTTTGGGCACTGATCTGTGAAATTTTCTAGAAGTATTATTTCCAAATCTAAGAGTATAGTTGGTAATGAATAACAGATTATGTCACCTGGGAGCAGTAAAAAAATGTGATGGCTTTTAGAATCTTCTAGTAGGGGAAGGGTTAAATCAGATTTTTTCAAATCTAAATTTAGCCTTGGTTTTAATAAGCAACAATACACTCTAAGACCACTGGTAAAAAGTTTTAAAATGTTTGTCCAAACAATAATATTCTTCTATCCTAAAAATTACTTTTGACCCACAAGTCAAATATTTGGCTCGACGGCTGTGGCTCGACGGCTTTTGGTTGCCTGTAGCCTACACCTAGTGGAAGACCAGCCAGCTTGACCATATATCCTTAGTCCAGCCAGCTATGTATATTGTATATTGACCAGCTTAATTGACCAAAAGATAATATAGATAACATACCACACAGTAGATACTATTGGTACACATTTCACTTGTTTTATATAATTACAAGTAGGCGATTGTCATCACAAACTTTTCTAGCAGTATATTTGCAACCATCAATGAGGCCTACTTCTGAGCAACATTGTATGACGTAAACAATAGTGCATTATATCCAACCTTTACCGCCACAAAAAAATTATTGATGATGTCTTGTCATGACTATATCTTGATATCGCATCTTTCTTGAGCCTGCTTATATGGATAAGTGAAATGTTAATTTATAAACTGATGTATACTCATACTGGGCCTACGCTTTTATAGTATCTAACAAAACATTACAAATTGTTAAAAGGAAATTAGCCTAACAAGAAATGTTATACAATCGAAGACTTTAATGCACAAAACAATGCTCCACTTTCAGTAGATAAATTCACTGCAAATGAAAGTATGTACAGTATGTAGGTAGGCCACGTATGTTTGAATTAACAATGGTTGTTTCCTCTTTCAACTGACATCGCTTTCTTTGTATCTGATGAGCAATGATTTGATCAACTCCTCTTTCCGTTACAAATTATTTTTAAATGCGCAAAGCTTCCTTGGCGAAGCCTTCTTTCTTTTCCAACTGCCGTTCCAGATCCGGAAAGGCTCACCAATCCTTTTTTAAATTTTACGAATAATGCAATATGAGACAACCAGTTTTGTTTCTATAACTTTATGTTAAGTTACATAGAAACGATCACGTTTTTGATCAGTTATTGACTCTTGCTTTATTGATTATTGCAACTCTGCAATTAATGACATCATGCAAATAATTTAACCAAAATGCAACCTTTGTAAATTTCAATAAGGGCGCACGATCGAAGGAAAAATATACAAGGTACAAAATTTCAGTTCAATTGAAATGGACGAAAGGTTCATTAATGCAAGTCGTGGGTTATGAACAGGGCTGTGGAGCAGTGGCGTAGCTACCCATTGGATCTTGTGAATAAATCCAGGGGCGGCACGTTGCTGGAGGGCGGCACGTTGCTGGAGGGCGGCAAAATGTGATAACGTTTTAAACGAACAAAGAAAGTCTCACTAATTTATGCTCAGAGAGACTCAGACTTAAATGACCAAGTTAACACTGATCTAAGTGAAGCCAAAAAATTACACGTAGGCAAAAGACGCAGGTCTATCGTCTGTTGAAGAAACCAAAAGATGCATGTTAAAAGCTATAGACGGGTTTCGGAGTGAAGCGGAAAAGTGTTTCAGCGATATGTGTTTGCTAAATGAAGTATTCCCCTTTTTAAACCCCCCTCCTTGTTGCGAAGTGACAGTATCGAAATAGATATGGACAAATTTGTGAAAATGTATGCTGATGACGTAATTTTACGGAGGTAAGACTAGAAATCTCTAGGTTTAATCGACTAGTAGCTTACAATCCAGTGGTTTTACATTTAAAAATGACGCTACAGCGCTGGACGTGCTCCAGCGAAGCAAACATCGTTTATGTGAATCAACACCTTATTTATTTATAAGCCTTTAGTTTTACCTCACTGTTGCCGTTTCTATCGCAAGCCGTGAAAGAAGTTTTTCAAAACTTAAGTTGATAAAATCTTACTGGAGATCCACTGTGGGAGAAAGCAGGCTGTCTGCGCTAGCAATAGACTACTGTCCATTGAAAGTGATAGTCGAGACATTATCTTTTGACGATATAATTTCTAAATTTGCTTCATTGAAAGCTAGACGTATTGAATTTTGAAGTTTCAATAAAATTAAACAAACACAGCTTTAATTCTTCTGTTGTCTGGAATTTTAATCAGCGTTTACGATGGTGTTAATGGGAGGGGGCTGCATTTCTTGCAAAATCCAAAGGCGATATATTGCGTTGCTACGCTAGTGCTGTGGAGTCGGAGTCTGAAAGATTTTGGGGTGTCTGCAGTCGGAGTCGTTAAAAAAACGACCTTCTCTGACTCCGGCTTGATAAACAATGATGAACAATGAAAATGTTGTTTGCCATACATTTTTTCAAAATATTGTTTTTTGTTTTCGGTATTGCGCTCCAAACCGTTACCAAAATATAGTTTTGTAACAGTCGCCGTTTCAATTTTGATTACAACTTTAGTAAAAAAATGAAAAAGGACAAAACTTCTAAAAATATGGAAACCCTCTAAAATCTGAGGAGTCGAAATCGCACATTTTTCGCAAAAATCCACAGACCTGGTTATGAACCCGCAAAATCTGCTATGACTGGTGGTAACTACATCAATGCCCAGCTCATAGCGAGTTATTTTTTGTTTATAGTGACTTTCTGGATCGAAATCTGGTGGGCGATTTTTGCAATTAAATCTTTGCTCTCACAAACAAGTGTCTTGGCATTAGTTGTTGCATGACCAACTTTAACCTTAATTGAGATGGGTGTATACACTACGGCATCAGACCAGAGCGACGGCCATTCAGATGGACAAATCTGGAGTTGCTATGTGCAAGGTCTCTGTGCAACCCAGGCACTGCATGTTGTGCCTACCAGACACGGACTATGGCGAAGCGAAATGTTGGCTTTTTGTGCAGTGCTTTTCTATCGAAGCTTATACATTTGGTTGATACACCATATAGATTGATACATTTCTTTGCGACGGAGTTGTATACTGAAAGGTCCCACTTACCGCACTGGACGCTCAGCTGGGGGCATAAAAAAGATAGTTCGCTGTTTGGGGCTTGGTGCCACAAATACATGTTACTGGGCCTGTGCTGTAATCCCAACTTCGCAGTGACTTGAATGGCTCTATGGCATGTGAGCGATTTTTTCCATGTCAAATCAATTTAGTGAGTTTTTGGAGGAATGACAAATGCTTGCCGTTGTTGCAATCACTTTCATCTCATGCTTTGCTTCCATGTTGTTGAGTTGATTATTTTCACTACAGCCAGGGACGTAGCCAGCACAAAATTTCTGGGGAGAGAAGAAAATAATTATTTTTGCACGTGAACGAGGCCGTCAACGAATCACCGAAGGCGGAGCACGGAGATGTGAGGGACCTCCTGAAAAAAGTTTGAAAAAATACTTTAAAATTGCGCTTTCTGAGAGTACTTTTATCTTACATCATTAGTAGTAAAACTTTGTCCAATAATGCTGTAACAAAATGTAACATTTGTATTTAAAATATTTTGAGGGGAGTGGGGCAATTGCTCCCTTCTTCCCTTCTTGACAACGCCCCTGATTACAACAACAAGCTTTGGGTGTATTGATGGAGTTGTTCTGATTAGGCGGTTGTGTCTTGGCTAAGTAACAATATAGGCCTAAGCCTTTTCGCTTGTTCGATTTCGCTGTAGAAGAGACACAAATTTGCTCAGAAATCAGCAGCTGATTGGTAACCACTGATTTAAAGAAGAAAGTCTTTCGGTGAAAATGAAACGATAAGTTTATTTAGGTTTCCTGTTTTGTCATGTTAATGAATTATATTACAAAATGTTACATCAAATTAATTTGTATTTTTAACGTTGAAACTTCTACAATCTACATAATATAGCCAATAAGGCTATACTCTGTTTTGGACGAAACGTTATAACTATCACTTTGCTATGGTACAACAAAAGCTTAAGACGGTGGTTCTCAATCTTTATGTTGTGCTGGACCCTTTTGATTCTGCTATATTATTAAAATTGGTTGTGCTATATTACCTAAAAAAGCCATGTTGATGAAATTATGCTACGATTGAACAAAAAAATACACACTGGCAAAAACTATCTATTCTTTAATTAGGGACTTTTAGGAGTATAGATCTCGTAAGGGAATTGCTTTGAATATTTTCCAATGAATGTACAACAGGATTCTTCTACAGTTTTCAGATGGTAAAAACAACGTAAAGCCAATTTGTTACAGCAAGTTGTTTCACTATGCAAGAGTCACTATGCAACGATTTTACTCATTTCAAAATTTATCAGCAGAGTTTGTTACTTCACTGATGCAGTTATCATATACGGAATATAAGAGTTTGCGTAATATCAACCTTATGCAGTTTGTGCGGGGTTTTGAAAGTCTATCCTTGCTTGCTGCTTGTGACAGACATTAAGTCAAAGGATCGAGTACGATGCTGCGTAGTTACCAATCGAACATGACGTCATGTTTTCAACAATCTTGAACATAGATGCATCGTTTCGCCTAGACAGCGATGATAATGCAGTTATGATAGGCCAGTTGCAAGTGTTTGTGACATGGGCTACAGGCTACTACAATGACTAATCATAATCTAACAAGAGTAAATTGATTTTTGGAATAAGAAAAATTGTTTGATAATTAATCAGCTTTTCCTTGCAGCATAATCATGACATTTGTAAGTGTTGTTGTACTCGTGATGTTGGCTTTTGGCTCCCAGGCTCAGTTTGACATGGGAACTTGTAACCTCCAATGTGATGGAGATGGAAATGGTTCGCCAAAAGCATCCCCCAATCAATTACCCATCAGGATCCAGGGATCCCCTGGTAAGAGAGGAGTGACGGGATTGAAAGGATCTAAAGGTGATCTTGGACCTATGGGATCAAAAGGAGATCCAGCGGAAAAGTGCAACTGCCATGACGTGGAAGATTTAAAGCGTACGTAATCATGAAACATAAATTTCATAAGTTATCGTCAATCAAGTGTTTACAACCTTTTACCGATTTCTCATCGTTGCTCTTCAAGTAATCGTTTGCAAAAAAAGTTTATTGCATCCAGTGCCTGTTAGTTTTGTTCTTGTTGAAATTTTTCTTAATTTTGATTTTTAGTTGTGGCAATTACGGTACTAGAAAGTATAAACTTAATAAAGACTTTATTTGCACCAAACTTAACAAGATTGTCTACTTTTTGTATCAAACGATTTAAATTTAACAAACATTAATCAAAATTTCAGGACATGCAGTATATTGTAGCTGTTTGTTTAATTATGATGATGATGGCGTATGAGCGATGTTTCCAGGCTAGATTGGAGGGCAGGAAATCTTCAGCCACTCAGCAGTCTCGTCGTCCAGGATTCTCAGACCATGCGCACCGTGTGGAGGCCGGTGGATTAGGCAGTGGTGGATGACATGGTCTGCGGTCTGTTCCGTAGCACCACACTCGCATTCTGATGAAGGAGCCAGGCCCCACTTGTGCATGTTCGAACGAAAGCGGCCGACGCCAGTTCGCAGGCGGTTAAGCCTGACCCACGCAAGCCTTGCGAGGGACATCCCTGGTGGACGGGGATCGGCGTCGGGTATGAAGTCACGGAGCGTGGAGGTGTGATTTTGCCACTCCGTGTTCCACATGTGGTTCGTCCAGTGTGCCGCACTTAAACCAAGTTCTTCTGCGTTCTTAAGGAGTTGTTGTGCGGCAGGCACAAAGGGGCGTCTTGATTTCAACCGCTGCTTTATAGGTGGTGGTCTCTTGAGTGTTGCATGGAGGAGGTGGTCGGGGTCCAAAGCGCGGCGAGCGAGAGAAATCGTGGCTCCTTTACGGCGTAGCTCAGCGGGTTGGATGCCTGCTAGGATGGGTAGACAGTCCGTTGGAGTGGGACGCAGGCATCCAGTCACAGTACGCAGTGCATCGTTGATGGCGGTATCAATCTGGTGGGTGTGAGAACTACGACACCAGACCGGCGCGCAGTACTCAGCGGTGGAATGAACAAGGGCTAGGGTAGCTGTACGAAGAGTTTTAGCACCAGCTCCCCAGCCGGAACCCGCCAGTCGCCTCAAAAGTGCGACGCGTGTAGATAGTTTTTTGCGCAGTGACTTCAAGTGCCGGCGGTACGTGAGTGACCTGTCCAGGGTTATGCCGAGGTATGTAGGTTCGGCACAGTAGGGCAGGCGTTCCCCATCAATGTTGATGTTTATCTCACGCTGTGCCTCCCGGTTGTTAAGGTGGAAGGCCGCCGACACTGTCTTTGACTTGCTGAGCTGTAGCTTCCATTTCTGGAGGTACGCTGATAGTGTTTGCATGTCTTGGCTGAGGTTCCTCTCCACTGACTGCCAGTTTCCTGCTGAGTGCAAGAGTGCCAGGTCGTCTGCGTAAGCATATTTCCTGGAGATGGTGGGGGGCAAGTCGTAGGTGTATATGTTGAACAGGAGAGGAGCCAAGACTGAGCCCTGTGGGACGCCGTTTTTAAGTCGGCGTAGTCTGCTTCGACGACCGCTACCGGTTGTGAGGGTAAAACTGCGGTTTTGCACAAGTTCCATCATCATATGGACCATGTGTCTGTCAGGGAGCAGACGGAGTAACTTGCAGGTAAGGCCGCTATGCCATACGGTGTCATAGGCAGCCGTGAGATCAACAAACACGGCGCCAGCCTTCTTCTTAGCCGAGAAGCTGTCCTCAATGTCTTGGGTCATAAGTGTGACCTGATCTACGGTTGATCGTCCGTGTCGGAAACCAGCTTGTTCACGGGGGAGCTGCGGATCTATTATTGGTTCGACACGGGCGTAGATGAGTCTCTCGAGGATCTTGAAGGGGATGCAGAGCAGTGAGATTGGACGGTAACTCTTCGGGTCCCCTGGGGGCTTCTTCGGCTTAGGGACTGCAACCACAAGGGCTCTTCTCCAGATTCTGGGAATTCTCAGGTGGCGCAAACAGCAGGAAAGGAAGTCTTTTAACCAGGACTTTAAGGAGGCAGCAGCATGGAGTATCAACTCCGGGCATAGGTGGTCAGGGCCCGGGGCTTTACCTGGCTTTATGTGCTGGAGGGCGGCGGAAAATTCTTCCGGGGTGAACTCACCCGAGATGTTGTCCCCGTCTGGGGTTGTTACCCTCCAGAGGTCCGTCATTTCTTGCAAGACGGATCTATCGGATTCACGGTCTCTCGATTTGTATTTCCCGTTTTCCACAAGTTGTGAGGCGATGGAATTTGCTGAAACGGGACATTGTTGACGAGAGGCACGTGATCTGCCAGTTAGGTTGTTCAGTGTACTCCATGCTATGCGGCTGGAGTGCGTGAAGTCGATTGATTCAACGGCTTCTGTCCAGCGCTCCTTTCTCTTTGAGTCCAGCCTTGCCAGCAGAGCTGTGGCTGAGCTGTTGGTGTCATAATACAAATAGTTTAATTATGTAAGTCTTCATTTAACCTACCTTAACTTCATAAAATTTTTAAGTTATAACTTATCTGAAATAGAGATCAGAATCTACTCGTCGTCGTCGTGTAAGCCTCTGGGGTCGAGGGTCTATCCGTTTACCACCCCAGATTCACGATGTTCACGGACTACACTGGAAGGCTACTAGAGAGAAACCAGTCTTTGGTTTCATCATCTATGACACGCAGACCTTCCACTCCATTAGGTAGCTTGAAGATGGAGCAGTCATTGATGATGTGGTCTGCGGTCTGTTCCTCGGCACCACATTCACAGGAGGAGAAAGAGGCTATATCCCATTGGTGCATGGTTGAGCGGAAAAGCCCGACGCCCGCACGGAGACGGTTGGGGCGCACCCATGCCTGTCTTGGTAGTGTTAGACCGATGGGGCGTGTGTCGTCGTCGGGATGAACAAATAGAGTCTGGTGGCGGTTGACTTCCATTCAAAACTCCATTTATGGTCCGTCCAAGCAACCGCAGAGATGTCTTGTACATCAGCTTCGTTGATCAGAAGTTGAGCAGCTGGCACGAATGGGTGTCTACTGAACAATCTACTGAAGCATTGCTGATAAATCATTCATGGCTCAAAACATTAAAATATTTGTTACTTGTAAACAACAATATCACTTGATGTTAGGCAGCAACTTCAACAAAATATGTCGCTTATCAAAACGTATGATTCATTTGTTGAATTATGTTGACTTTCAGGTTCAATGTTTCCACAAACATGCTCAGACTTTCTTTCCGATGATGGAATCAGCGAGAGTGGGGTTTATACCATCTATCCATATGTGAATGGTGACTTGACCCGTTTAAGGGTTTACTGTGATATGGAAACTGATGGTGGTGGATGGCTGGTGAGTTGACAGAATATGTTACGTCATCTCTAGAAGAACGTTACTCTTGGTTGGCAAGATTTTTGTCAGCCTCACGTTTTAAACCTTCAGCAAAAGTGTGGTTAGTTTGTCGTATCCCGGCTTACACCCGGTGGTTGAAGTTTTAGATTAAGTAGACGGAAAGGAAGCCAATCTTCGTGTCTACCTTCAAGCATGCCTTTAAGTGTCCTGCCGGAGACACAGCCGCATGCTCTTGAGCGGTGTCGAACCGGCGCCCTTTCGACTGCCATTCCAGGGCTCTCACCACTCGGCTATGCAGCCGACAGATTGCAAGACACAAATGCTCAGCTTTGTAATGTAGTGTGTTGAAAAGTAAACCAACCGGAAGATGTGAATATTTAAAATAAATTATAGCCTTTTGTTATTGCCGTACTATTTTATCACCATCGTCATGTCCAGCGTCCTGCAGCGTATTTCGCACTGTGGATTTGGCACCATATAAATGTTGTTATTATTATTATGACGATTTATGTTGTGGTGTATCAATTTTTCAGCTAAAATTAGCAACCCAGACAAATGAAGAATTGTGTTGTTACACAGAAATAATTATGTCTAGGCTTTGTGTTTGACACTAATTTAGTGTATTACGAACGCTGAATAAGTTGGTTAAAGAGAATTGCACTCTCCCCCCCTTATATTTTTCGAGTGATTGCACTCTCCTCCCTGAAACGCAAAAAGTCAATATATTTACTGTGTATTTGTAAGTTGTGTTAATGTCGACCTACACATAATTGCGTTTAGCTGAAATCGCCCTCTGGTTACTTGCTGGATGCACCCCTGTAATGGACTACAATACAAATTGTTTATAATATTTTGTAGTTTAACATTTATATTTTTGTAGTACAATGTTTTGTATTGTAAAGAACTGCAAAATGTCAATAAAATCGAATCTTCCTCATGGCTATCGTGAGATTGAATGTTGCGACCTTGGTATAGCCCCTGTGCACGTAGCATGGACTTCTAAATAGTAGCACCTGGACTGGACACGCAGTGACCAACATGAGGCCAAACAGTTGGTACAACGGTTGACCAACAGTGGGCCAACAGCCAAGTAACTAACCCTGTTGGCCCACTGTTGGCCAACTGTTGTACCAACTGTTTGGCCACATGTTGGCCACTGCGTGTCCAGTCCAGGTGCTACTATTTAGAAGTCCATGCACGTAGTCTACGCAAAATTTATTTTGTAATGCAGAGCAAACCGTCACCACATTAGGACTATATGCAGCAGGTAGAAGTATGAAAAGCTATGATACGGTGCATTGCAATACCATTGAACTTCATGTGGATAGAAACAGTTGCTGAGCAAGAAAACTTGTCGTATTTTTGGTTTTGCTTCACTTGTCTTCAGTAAATTGAATCAAATCTGATTCGATATTTTGAATTCTGTATGACTCTTCTCCAACAGATTCAAATACTCATCATCCTCATCATCACGTGCCGTTTCCGATCTAAAGAATGGCTTCATTTGCTTCCACATGTCACATTCTTCCGTTACTCTTGCTATTCAAATACTCGTCTATTCAAAAATACTTATGCTGGACTTTAATCGTTCTCACCCGTTCTTATTACATTAATTTAGTTTTAGAAACCGTTGAATCGATAAAAACGACAGATGTGCTGGCTGGTGAACGGCTGACAAGTGCAATGATGCAAGTCTAACAGCAAAAGGCAAAATCGCTCACTTAATAAACTGACAAATTTAGCGTTTGCGCTGAAACGATGAAACTGATAAAAACTGATTTTGATAAAAAAATCGACAATCTTCAAGAAAATTTGTTGCATTTTGGAAGTAGACCTAAACCTTTTATAGATGTAAACTTTCACATTGGAAACTTTAAGTTTGCAAAAGTAGCCTATATGACGTTTTTGGATGAAAGCTTTATGCATTGTTGTTGCCACTTTCCAGTTTTGTTTGAAGATTATATTCCCAAGAGGGAAATAAAACTCGCCCGGCCAATCGTGATGTCACAAGTTTGAGTTTTGTGCTTTGCCTTCCCAAGATAGAAGAAATCTTGAACGAAATTTAATTACATAACTAATAGACAAGTAAAGATGGTTGCAAACTGACTTCTGTTAAAATGACGTTTCGAAATTACGCAATTGACACGACAAACATACATATTTCACTTGGGAAATTGAAGGAATTGGGGTTTGCATTGAAAAGATAAAATTAGTAAGCTTACCATGCATTTTGATCAAAAAAACATCGTCATCGACGTCATCTGCTAAAAAAGTTTGATTTCGTTTTACAAGCGGCCTCTAAATCAGTGGTTCTTAACCTTTTGCCTTGTCGGCACCACCTTGAAATTACCGACCAGTTCTCGAACCCCTTCCTAGGATAGGCTGAAAAGTAATAGTAAAAAAATGAAAATAAAACACAAAAGCAGAAAAAATATAAAAATTAAATTTTTATCTCTACATTAGTGGAGGAGTAATTTTGCATTAGTTACCCCCCCACTCCAATTGGTGGGGGGGGGGGGGGTAATCACCCCCGCGGCCCCCCATCTAACGGAGCCCATGGCTGCAAGCACAAATTTTTCCAAGCAAACCTTTAGTTCGAAATTTTTGTTAAAACCTGGTAAAACAACTTTGCTTCTTATGTCATATTATAACAAGCCTTGATAATTCAGCACCCCCGCACCGCCTATAGGCACAGGTCTCGCACCCCTTAGTGGTGCGTACACTCCTGGTTAAGAATCCCTGCCTTAAAGGTTTGCTTGGGAAAAGTTGTGCTTGCAGCCATGGGCTCCGTTAGAGGGGGGCCGCTGGGGTGATTACCCCCCCACCAATTGGAGTGGGGGGTAACTAATGCAAAATTACTCCTCCACTAATGTAGAGATAAAAATTTAATTTTTATATTTTTTCTGCTTTTGTGTTTTATTTTCATTTTTTTATTTTGTTGCACAACTTTTTAGTTGTTTGCTTGGAAACTCCGACTCGAAAGACAACGCAAATATGCAATAGAGCCCTGCATAATGCTATGGGAATTGTTCAGGAGCTAAGTAGTTTGCAAAATCAGTCTGGCAAGTTCAAAATTGCCCTGCAGGAGGAATCCCGCCATGGCGTGCACACTTTGTGCCAAACAAGATGGCTGACCCGTGTACCGGCCATTTCTGCAGTGTTGTCAAACTACGAAGCCTTGCTAAACACACTTCAAAATTTCAACAATGCAAAATCATTAGGCCTTTACTCCCCATTATTGCAAGGCAACACATATTTTGCATTGCAGCTTTGCCAAGTTTTATTCAAACCACTTGAAAAGATAACTGGCCTGTTGCAGACCAAGTCTTATACCATCAGCGACATAATGGAGCTGGTTGAAAACTCAAAAGTTAATTACCAGAGTCTTAGAAATGAAGAACAATTTATGCAGTTATACAAGGAATTTCAACAGCAAGTAGATAGCTTAGGCTTAGCTAAAGTCCAAATTTCAAGAAAGCGCTGTGAGCAAAATGCTTCCCATGACCTCGCTTCTCATTACAGAAGGCAGTTCTATGCATCTATTGACAGCATAGTGCAAGGCCTCACCCACCGCTGCAATGGCGAAGAAATTAAAACTCACCAAATGCTTGAAGTTTTAGTATCTGGCACAGTCAACGACGGTGTTGTTACAGAGTTGGAAACGATATGGCTTCGACATGAAAATTTTGGGCCAAGATTTAAGCCACTTCCATCAGAAATTTGGGCTAATTAAGTATGTGTGCGATGTTCGAAACAAGTTAATGGAACTTAGGCCTATTATTGTCAAAGAGTTTTATGCCAGTGTGGAAAAACTTGTAAAATTGCTATTGGTTAATTATAGCCTATATTTCTTTGTACTGATATATATTTAATTTTGAACTTTGGTTACGATGTTTTTCTGATGCACTTTAGTACTTTGGTGGTATGAAAGCAAACCAAGTTCAAGAAACTTAAGTTACCACTTTGAAAAGCTAAATAAATCAGTTTTCCAGGTTTTCCAGAAGAGAATAGATGGTTCAGAGGATTTCTATAGAAACTTTGCTGATTACGTCAAAGGTTTTGGTCGATTGGAAGGAGAGTTCTGGTTGGGAGAGCAAATACTTTTAAAGTGTTGACTAAAATGATTACACTTGATTTCAGCAAACAATCGTTTTCATCAGGTTATTGATGCTGCATTTGCATAAAGGAATATATACAGATATTATGGCCAAGAAACGCAATCCAAGCTACCATTTATTTACCATTAAGTAGCTTACGTATATTTGTAAAAGTCCAACTTAATCTTGCAGTAACATAAAGCACTCCTAACATTTTAATATGACCACAATCAACTTCGACGTTTCCTATGCAGTTGCATCGCTTTTGGATGTGGACTTTGATTTATTAAAACTTTATGTCGCCTATGATATCACAGAGCAAGTAGCGCGTTTTGACAAAATTGAAAAAAAATCATTTCAAAACGTAAAACCAAAAATATGGCTCAATAAACACTTCGATTTTCTGGCCTGGTTTTCATTGCTTAATTTCTTACATAAATCTATGTGTTGGGGGTTTATAACCTCGTGGTTGTGAACATACCTAGGGTACATACTGCACTGATGAGGCTGTAAGACTGAAACGGTGTACCACAGTCTGCAGTTTTGGGTTAATCGATAGATCCTTCCCTTGGATATGTCCACACTACAAAATGAAAAGCTAGGCCCCAGACAGCAGGCTTGTCCAAATTTGTAGCCTATTAATTTTGGGTCAAATGATAATGTTGAAACGCCGCGCAAACAGCAGTTTGAGCCACCTTGCATTATCGTAAATCTGAAAGAAAAGATGTGTTTAACAATGTTGCTTAAAATCATTTCATCTCTTCCAGGATTAGATGTCCTTCACAAATTGACTAAAGATGGAGAATATGAAATGAGAGTAGACATGGAGGATTTTGAAAATCAAACTAGATTGCTTAATACAAGTAAGAGAAACATTTTTTCTTAGAACTTTAAATTAAATATCTAGACTTGATTTTATGTTTTATTTGTAGGCTATAAGTTACTGCAATCAGGCAAGAAATGCGCTAGAATTTACAAAAACTAGACTTTGGTGAGTTATCATGTGACAAATTTCTCTCAAAAGCCTAACCCAACGAAGTTAGCATTGTTTATCGAGTAAATATAAAATGTCGATACACTGCTTCGCTGATTTGCATTCCGTCGCTAGTCACATGCATTTTGTCCCATTCCGTCTTCGGTACAAGCTACTCTCAGCAAATTTAGAAAATAGAGAGTTTTTATGCATTTACATTAGAGACAAGCTGATGGGTAGCCAAAGCATTACCACCTTAAATCTACAGATTCTGTGATAACCAGGTTCACGATTTGATGACATTTTAATGAGATTTTGGTATGACGGGACAAGGTTTTGAACTTATGTTCACAGATCTAACATGAAACACTACAACCACTATAGCAGCAAAACAGTTTCAGTTTGACATAAAGCTGTTTTATACATCTTGTATTCAGCATTATCATCTTCATACTGAAATACAATTATTTCTATATCAACCTGTGTCTTAGTTATAAGTTTCACAGTCACTGTTTTGTCACTGTCTGATTTACAAACATTGTCAAAAATCAAAATAGTCACTGTTAAAATATTTCTGTTGGTGTCTTGTGTCCTTCGATAATAGATCTGTGTAACTTATACCTTTGGTCTCTGTGTTTTTTGTTTCAGTGACTTTGTGGTTGGAGTTGGAACAAATTATACGATGACTTTTGGAGGATACAGTGGAACTGCAGGTAGAGTTTGTTTCAACTCGACAGTTGATCGAGAGACAAATTATTAAAATAGCAGTTTTTCAAACGACATTTCCATAAAACGACAATCCATTGTGGTAGCTGTGATCAAAATGACAGTTTATTAAAAAATTAGCCCAATTTATTTGTTGTTATTCAATGTTTTTTAATACAATAAAGTATTGTTTGAGTTTTTCTAGATTTATTTTTTTGCGACACAATAAGACCGACTGTTGACCATCATGAACTATCAATTTTTTTTTGAATTGTCACATTTTGCAGGACAAGCTTTGCAATCTGCTCGATTCACTGCCAAAGATCGTGATCAGGACATTCTTCCGAAAAATTGCGCCACCTATTACAAAGGTGGTTGGTGGTATAAACTTTGTCATTATGCCAATCCCAATGGATTGTACTTGGGAGGACCACACGAGTCATATGCAGATGGAATAGAATGGCATCCTTGGCATGAATTCCATTACTGTCTCAAACGAATTGAAATGAAGCTTAATATAAAATGAAAACTGAAACTTGTATCCACAGTAGTAATCAATACACTTAGCTAACTGTATGAACATGTAAGCAGAAAAATGATGGACTCACACAGGTCGGTTGCACTAACATATTTTATAAATAATTGCAAAACTGACATTATTTACGTTCTCGCAACAAGGTTCTGTAATTTTTATGTTTTAGGTAATGTTTCCCAGTGGGGTAAATTACACCCGGGAGGTAATATGCATTTTTTAGGGATAAAGCAACTGCACAATTACGCTAAAATGTCATCCATTAACATCAATGATCACTACAAAAACAAAATCTCCTGGAATCTAAGCAGTAGGCTATATCTTCTGCAATCTGTATCACATTTTTCACCGTATCCACCACACATACAGTAATGTGCAATACCTGTGGATGGGAAGAACGCTACGTCAACTACAGTCGAATAAGACTGTGCAGCGTGCATTTGCGCAACGATTTGGAAGAAAAGGGCCAGATGGAAAGCAGATTTAGACATAGCATAAAAAGTTCGAACAAGAAGGATAACTCCAGTACACAAAATGCTTTTTCTATGTTATTGTGTGACATTTCTACATCTAAAAAGTAAAACGCCTGAAAATTAAACGATAACATTTTATGTTGCATCTGTATATAGGCCTACTGTTAAAATTTGAGATTGTATAAACGATAATTGGCAAAGTTACAAGACTGTACAACGATATAAAAAATTTTGAAACACCCTGTATACTATTATATCATAGCAAAACCATTCGGTGTTTTCTCATTGAAAAGATATCAAGCTTGATTTATATTTTTTCCGACAAGACATAGTTCTTTTTTCGATAATGCTTCTTGACCGATGCATTCACGAAATTCAATAGAGAAGACATAGTTTTTCAAGAATGAAATACCACAGTCTTGGACGCACTTAAATCAGGTTTTTGAACTATTATGGAGGCTCAAATTGTGGAGCAGAAGAAGCAGCAGGGATTTCGTCGCACAGTTTTTTACATTGAATCAGTTTGTTGATGATAATGACAAAGGTTAACAAATCGTAGATGGAGCAAAACCTAATATGTAAAAGCATTTGGGTCAACTTGTAAATTACGTGGATTGCTACATTCCAGATGGAGAAACAGCAACTCTTCAGTAATGCGTGCAGCTGTTTATAGAGGATGAAGACGAGGTTACAGATGTTGAATTTCTAGGCAAGAAAGAATGGATCGCAATAAGATTAAAGTAAAGGCAGTGATCGGAGTTTTAGCATATTTGCTATTGCTGGTCAATGGCCCTTCTTCTGCAGAAGCTGAAAGATCGTTTAGCTCGCTACGCCGCTTAAAAACATGGCTCCGAAGCACAATGACTGCTTCAAGACTCAATTTCATTGCCATGTGCCATGCCCATTAAGTGTATTTGGATGAAGTAAGTTTAAGTGTAGATGAAATCTGCAAAGAATTTTTTTCTAACAATGCACAAAAATTTAAAGTCTTTGGCGACTTCTGACAGTTCTGCTTAGAATAGAAGCAGAGTGCACACAGTGTTTTGTTTGAGTTGAGGTGTTCGTTTATAATGTTATTTCTTTGTAGTTTTTGTGAGATTTTGGCACAAGGTATTACCTGGGTGTTATGGCATTTTTTGTTTAGTGTTATTTCTTATACGGCGCAGATGGTAGGCTTTCCTATAGTATCGATCAAGATGTCTCCTTATTTTCAGTTCTTGTAAAATTTAATGCATTATTAGCTTCTTTTTTTTTCTAAGTTGAATGTAGGCTTAACTCTAGATGCTGAAACGTTTCATTTCACTGTGGATGTTATGGCGCAGGTTGTCGTGCTGCATTCATGTAATTGTAAATTAAATTTTATAGATTATAGCTTTGACCTTAACGCTTTTGTCCTTTTAATTCTAACGTTTTAGCGTCTGAAGTGCAAAATTTGGAGGACTTGAGCCAAGGAAGAATACAGAGAGGGATTTTGCGTACGTCTCCTCTTCCAGTCAAATTGTCTCAAAATCTCAAAAAAATGTGGCAAATGTTAAAAAGCTTTTGCTCGTGATTTCAGATTTCTTTGAAAGAATTTTTCAATTTTAAATCGTGCTGAAAGGCAAAAATGCTGCACCTTCGGCGCGAAACATGCAGTCTAAGACGCTGTATAAGAAACTGAAGCTTTCAGGATTTCGAACGGGGTCTGGCGAGCGACCTTCCAGAAGTATATGTGATGCGATAATCCAATAAGCCCCTGTCGATGTCAAAACATCGTTCCCTCCCCTGCTTAAATTACTCCCCAATCTCAGAAAGTTTCCGAAGCCCCTGTCTTTAGCAATTTGTTATGGTTCATTTCTTCTAATATTTTTCTTCGTAAAAAAACTCATATAACATGATGTTTAATGCTCGATAGGAATATCGTTTCATCCATCACTTTTCAATATGTTCAACTGCGAGTGAAGTTATATTTTTTGTCGTATCCAAGCTTATGCCCATTGCCCAGTAGTTAAAAATTTAGATTAAGTAACCGGAAAAGTGTGGAAGCCAATCTTCGTGTCCATCTTCAATCCTGGATGTAAGTGTGTTGACAAAAACACCGCGCATGCCCTCGACCGGTGTCTAACCAGCACCCTTTTGAACGTCGTAGCAGGGCTCTCACCATCGCAGTTGAACGCATTGAAATGTGATGGATGAAACGATATTCTTATCGAGCAATAAACATCATGCTGTATGAGTATAGACAATGTTAAAAGTAAAGTAATGAATGATACTGTAGCTAATTGCTACTTTTCCTGGGTGACTCTTTGAAAGCATTTGGAAAACGCCAGTCTAACGCTTCATGTGAAGTTGAAGCTGTCATAATTTACACTAGTGTGAGGATTACTGGCGTACAGTAGGCTACAACTCCAATTGGGTAATTTATATAACAACTACAAAACTTTGAACCTTGTTTATTAGATTTGCTTTACAATCCAATGATCCCTTTCGTTACTAGAATTAAATGTATGTCTGTTATAAGATAGGCTTTATTTAGGTTTTCGTTATTTTGTTTCTTTTTTTACGTTGTGATATAGTTTGACTTGTTGTAGAAAGCACTTTGTAGATATAACTGTCACCTATCGTTAAATTCCAATTGGGTAATCTAAACTCCAATTGGTTAATCTACCAAGTTCCACAGTAAATTTATTAGAAAAACTTTTACCAAAAAGTAAAGTAATGAATCATCCACTTAAGCCTATCTTATAACAAACATAGGCCTACCTTTAAATCTATTAACGAAAGGGATCATTGGATTGTAAAGCAAATCTAATAAACAAGGTTCAAAATTTTGTAGTTGTTATATAAATTACCCAATTAAAGTTGTAGCCTACTGTACGCCAGTAATCCTCACACTAGTGTAAATTATGACAGCTTCAACTTCACATGAAGCGTTAGACTGGCGTTTTCCAAATGCTTTCAAAGAATCACCCAGGAAAAGTAACAATTAGCTACAGTATGATTCATTACTTTACTTTTAATATTGTCTATATATTGTTTAACATACTCATATAGCCAATCAAGGCAAGGAAGCCAGTCTCCGTGTCCACCTTCATGCATGCCTTTAAGTGTCCTGCGGCCAGAGACACAGCCGCATGCTCTTGAGCGGTGTCAAATTCATTACTTTCCGTCCGCTTAATCTAAATCTTCAACCACCGGGTGTAAGCCTGGACACGACAAACATTTATTTGTTTCAAAACACTTTAAAAGTCGATTGGTAGAAACAGCAGTTATCTTGAACTGAACCACAGCGCAAACGAGCTTAGCAACCCTGAATTGTGAATTACAAGTTAGTTTCAGATTTATCTTGAATTTGTGTTGTCATTCTATCTTCGCCTAAGTTGCTTGCTAAAATTCGTGTTTTGATAATCAAGTGTGTATTTGCAACAAAAAGTGCAAAGCCATTAAATCAAAATAAATTAAAAAATAAACAAAATCCTCCATTGTGTTCCTTGTACCATCTTTAAGCAACAACTCCAAGGTCTTGTTGACTTATAGCCATCAATTAAAGAAACCAACAAAGCGACATCAACAACAGTGGAAGAACTGGAACGAAAAAATATCCCAGCCAACCAATCAATTGTCTTTTACGTTGATTCAACGTCCACAGACGTAGAGCTGATTTGCATAATGGGATGCAAAATGAGAGTAGGCTTGCTGTACAAATAAAGAACCTATAAGCGTCTATAAACACTCGGATGACATTTATCGTTTTGTTCTGGACAAGAAATTTAAATAAAGAACCATTTTCAGTTTTGCAGCCTAGAAGCTTTAAATTGAACTTGGCTTATTTTGCGTGTTGTTCTTGACAATCGTAATTTTTAACATGAATTTTATATGCAATCGTATTCCTGCATGGCAAGGAATCAGGGTTGTTGACTATAATGGAAGTGAATGTTGTCCATTCTCATATTCATCATAGTGGCATTGATCAACTATGTAAAGAGATAACGTGGAGGCTGACGGTTTAAAAACTGTGGCTTAAAACTTGCAGCAATTTGCATATCTAAATAACAGTTTTTAGGCAAAATGTTAAATATGATTGCGACTAAACAGGCGAACCAAAGCAATTTCCCAGTTAGGCAAGAGATTTTTTTTGCATTGATTCAACATTAGCAGATGATTGAATCAAAGTAAGAAGAGACATTTTGCTAAAGAAAAGGTGAGTTCAGTGATGTAGGATTGTGTCAGCTAAACAGCTTTTCAAATATAAGTCGTCGATTTATTGACGGCAGCACGAAACTTTGCTCCATAAAAATCGCTCGAAATACGTTGAAAGCGTAACTCTTTCCAGCTAATGTTAAGAGAGGGTAAGGGAATAATTTTAACTTTAGCCCTGAATTTAGAGTACAACAGTATATTATAAGACCTCTAGTATAATGTTTTTTTTAATTTCCGATTAAGAGGCTTTTGACGCATGGCCGGTTACCGAGATTGCCAGAGTGTAGTTTTTTGATTGTTGAAGTGTTGCCAGAAAATTATTCCATCCATTAGATGCCGCTGAATGGAGAGCAGTCCTTAAAATGCGTTGCTCAAGCGCACACCCCGAGAGTCGAACCAGAGCCAGCTTGATCTTGAAGTTTTTTTGTTCACAAAGTCATGCCATAACCAACTGAGCTATCTAGAGGCGCACAAGCGTAAACAGGCAAGCTTTGGGTGACCACTAATTTAAAAATGTCAATTTATTTATTTATTTTTATTTAAAAAATATCTGGCAGTACTTTATCCTACCATCCCGTAATTTTATGAATCCCTGATGTTGCCCTTTCTTGCCCGAAGTGCAATATCGTGCATTGTGAGGGTATTTAAGAAAAGACCCTTTGAAAGTTCGTTTTACAGGATTGGCGCATTGTCTAGTGTCCTTTTGACAGCGCTTTCTTAACAACCACCTCCCGTCGACAACCATCCATTACAACAACTTGCTGTTGAAAAGTATCTTGAGCAACAGTTGTTAGCCTGAGGTTTTCAATTGGTTATTGCAGCAGAAGCATGCCAAAGACAAGTAAATCTACGTGAAAAGCAAACAAAATCTTGTTATTATCTACAACCCAATATAACTACAACTGTATAGTCAATAAACTCAACAGGACCCCCCTCTCTGCCTCTCCGGCATGGTCCGAGGAAACGCAAAGCGTGACATTCGGCGACGGTTTGGCTGCAGGAGTTGCCGGAAGGATGTCAGAGTTTGACGGTCGGAGGAAGGAGGAAGCAACTAGAGGAAAGAAGACAAAAAAGAAAAGAGAGACAGCAGCCTCAGAACTCCTCTGATTTCATATGTCCAAACTGTGGACGAGACTGCCACGCCAGGATTGGACTTCAGAGCCATATGAGAAGCTGCCGTACCCAGAGTGCTACCATAATCTGAAAAGATGGAAGGATGCCTACGATAAACTCACTCTCTGTACACTGCAAAGCCAAAGGTCAAAGGTCAATAGGCAAAGGGTAAAA
This sequence comes from Aplidium turbinatum, assembly GCF_918807975.1. NCBI lineage: Eukaryota > Metazoa > Chordata > Ascidiacea > Aplousobranchia > Polyclinidae > Aplidium > Aplidium turbinatum. The sequence continues at coordinate 57,984,456 of NC_137472.1, forward strand.
ATCATTTCAAGGCATTTGATGAAAATAATGTTGCACAACCTTAGAAATAAAAAGTAAATGTTTTACTTTAAAAAAAATGTTTTACTTATGATAATTCCGAAAAAATTTGCAGAGCAATCATGACATTCGTAATTATTTTTGTCTTTGTGATCTTGACTTTGGGCTGCCAGGCTCAAATCGACTTAGGAACTTGTAATCTCCAATGTGATGGAGATAGAAATGGTTCACCAGCAACGATCCCTAATAAGTTGCCCAACAGGACTCGTGGACTCCCTGGAAAGCGAGGAGCGATGGGATTAACAGGATCTAAAGGCAATCGTGGACAAAGAGGCCCAAAAGGAGATCCAGCAAACAAATGCAAATGTCGGGATGTGGAAGACTTAAAACGTATGTCACAATGCAACATCTAATCAATTCGTAATTTGATTTTAAAATGAAATAGGTGACAAACGTCCTTTCATTTTAAACTAAATTTTCCAAGCATTGAATGAATCATATATCCATTGATTAAACTGCATTATTAAACTGATTACAAATTTTAATACAAAGTTGTTCTCTTAAAGACCTTAACAGCATAAGGTTTTGGTTTCAAAGACTTTGTAAAAGCTGCATCAATATCACAAAACAAAAATGCAAGTAGGCTACTTGAAAATCAAACAAAATTGCCCAAAACCCAACTTACGTTGCTAAACAGTAATTTTAAGATCTTACTTGATGCCTTCCTTCTTTGCTGATTTCATAATTTTTTCAATGCCTGTTATCGTTTTTACCTCTTTCTATAGACTTTTGTTACGTTGACAAGTATTATTTTCGCTGTGATGGTCAGATTGTTAGGATAACTCAGATTGCGCATTGTATCCGCCCATCCTAATCGGTCCTTTGGTTGCGTTGCACATCTCTGAATAAGCCATTTTAGTCATGTCAGGATTTTTTTGATTTGCTAAATTTGCTTGATGGAAGAACAACTTCTGCAGCAATACTTTACTACAATAATTTTATTGATACTCAACTTTCCAGGTGCAATGTTTCCACAAACATGCTCAGACCTTTTTTTCGATGATGGAATCAGCGAGAGCGGAATTTATACTATCTATCCATTCTTTCGCGATGGTGATGTGACTCGTCTACGGGTTTATTGTGATTTGGAAACCGACGGTGGTGGATGGATGGTAAGTGTGATAAAACGCTTTGAGGCCTAATGAAAGACGCCATACTCGCGTTTCAACCTTGTTTGTGATCATGAGTGGTGCATATCCAAGTTGTCTTGAGCCAGAATCAAACTTCCAACTTGATGGAAATGTGGTAGTCCGTGGCTTGAGTGGGAATCGAACCTCCGTCGAGATTGCACTACAGTGTCGAGTATGCTGTTTTTGACCACTCCACCACGTCTCAAGACAATGAAGCTGTTCCTAACTTCAGTCTGTATTGCATTCAATGCATAGAAGGTTACCTAGATTTCGTTCAGTTGGACGTTCGATTATGACAGAAGACAACATGGATATACACCACTGATATTCTAAACGTGAATCTTGATTATGGTGCTTTCTATTTTATCACCCGTGGCCTCTACGACTTTTACAAATCCTCACATCTCTACAGTACATTTTCTACAAAAAAATTTGCAATTTTGAACTAAATCATTTTTTATTCAAAATTTCAATATTTGTAATCCATCTACTGCTCTGACAAAACTTTTCGACATATAGAAGCTTGTTCTTCTCCTCTGTCTTAACTTATACAAATGAAATATTAAAGTAACGCTGCTTTTTTTATTTTTATTTTCGCTATAATGGTTAGAAATAAAAGCAAGCTAAACTGAACTGAAGCAACATTAGTAGCAAACTGTGTTTAGAAGTTTTACTACTTTCAGTTTAATGACAAAAATGTTTTGCAGGTGTTCCAAAAGCGATTTGATGGTTCAGAAAATTTTTACAGAAGTTTTAATGGTTATGTTAAAGGTTTTGGCCGATTAAATGGAGAGTTCTGGTTAGGTAAGGAGAAAAAAAAGTGTTTAACATATCTGTCATAGTTGAGTTGCTTATATTTTTCATTATGTTGGTAGAAGGTTTGTTGTCATTCAATTCTGTTTTACGTAAACTATAGGTGCACCGAGTTTTTATCCTAACTTAAATATTGCAATAACTTAAACGAACACAGAGCTCTTATCTTTTCAAAAGAGATAATACAAATGACGTATTACCGTACGTCATTACGTCCCCCATCAAACAAAAATGGAAGACGTCATACTCGAGTCTCACCTTTGTTTGGGATCAGTAGTCGTGCATGTGTTGAGCAAGAATAATTAATACATTCCCATAAGATTCGTGAAATCAAATTGATTAAGAAAGGACTAATGTCTACAAATTAACCAGCAGCGCATTAAATCAATCTTTGTAAGACAGCGAAAGTCTAACAAGTCTAACAGCGAAAGGAAAAATCGCTCACTTGATAAACTGACAAATTTAGCGTTTGCCTTGAAAGGATGAAACTGATAAAAACTCATTTTGATAAAAAAAATCGACAATCTTCAAGAAAGTTTGCTTGCATGTTGGAAGTAGACCTAAACCTTTTATAGATGTAAACTTTCACATTGGAAACTTTAAGTATGCAAAAGTATGACGTTTTTTGATGAAAGCTTTATGTATTGTTGTTGCCACTTTCCAGTTTTGTTTGAAGATTATATTCCCACGAGCGAAATAAAACTCGCCCGGCCAATCGTGATGTCATAAGTCTGAGTTTTGTGCTTTGCCTTACCAAGATAGAAGAAATCTTGAATGAAATTTAATTATAACTAATAGACAAGTAAACATGGTTGCAAACTGACTTCTGTTAAAATGACGTTTCGAAACACGCAATTGACACGACAAATCTAACAAATCGGACAAATCTAACTAGACACTGACAAGTCTAACAGCAAACGACAAACATATTTCACTTGGGAAATTGAAGGAATTGAGGTTTGCATTGAAACGATAAAATTAGTAAGCTTACCATGCATTTTGATCAAAAAAACATCGTCATCGACGACATCTGCTAAAAAAGTTTGATTTCATTTTACAAGCGGCCTCTAAAGCAGTGGTTCTTAACCTTTTGCCTTGTTGGCACCATCTTGAAATTACCGACCAGTTCTCGCAACCCCTCTTAGGATTGGCTGAAAAATAATAGTCGCCTACAGTTCGAAATTTTTGTTGAAACCTGGTAAAACAACTTTGCTTCTTATGTCATATTATAACAAACCTTGATAATTCAGCATCCCCGCACCATCTAGGCACAGGTCTCGCAGCCCTTAGTGGTGCGTGCACCCCTAATAAAATATCCATACTCTAAAGGTTTGCTTGGGAAAATTTATGCTTGCAGCAATATGAAGTTTTTGAATGAAACTTTTATGTATAAGATAAAATTCTTCTTTACCAAAAATGTTTGATTGATAGCATTGTTAAACTTTTTGTATAAAAAGTATAAAACATTGGGTGGAGAAATTAATGCAAAATAAATTTGATAATATTTAGAAAAAGTCAAAACATTCTTGATTGTTAGAACCAGTGGTTAAGCCGTGACAACAAGTTTAAAGTGCCTATCGCTTGTTGCTTATTCAGCGCCACCTGAGCAATAGAGTGGTCTTAATCATGGCTTTTATCTCTACCGCCTAACGGCAATGCAGAGTTAATATTTACTGATTGAGCAGCAGGCTTGTAAATGGTATTTGAGACTGTACACACACCTTGTGTGGGTAATACGTTGCAAATTTTTTTACTCGCAATGCAATTGCAATGTAGTCTAAACGTTTATCCGCAGTCTGATTTACAAACAATATTACAAACAATATTAATCACTTTAGTTGTTGTATTACACACACTGACAGAATGAAGTTTCCGATAGTTGTATTGGAGTGCTGTTGCCGAGGAATTATTCCATTTAATAAGTGCCGCTAAATGGAGAGCTGCCCTGAAATGCTTTGTTCAAGCGCACACTTCAAGAGCGCACCAGCGCCGCCTGATCTTGAGTCGGGCACTCAACCACTGAGCGAACGAGCTAACTCATTCTTATCTTGTACAGAATCACGACCTGATATCACATGATTTCCATCTAACATAAGTTGCAGATTTTTTGTTAAATTATACAGATATAAGAATGGCCAGATCTTCTTTTTAGGTTAGATTATGATTCTGTACCTGGTGGTTTGATGTTTTGCCACAAACATTTAGTTACGTTTCTTTGTCGTTGGAATCAAGTACCTTTGTTAGAATTTTTATAATACTGGTTCAAAATGTTCGTCTGTGGCTAAGCTATCGGGTTAGGCCTACCTAATAGTTTATAGAAAACTTAAAGAAATCCGTTCTTCATGTTTTCCAGAAGCGAATTGATGGTTCAGAGGATTTCTATAGGAATTTTACCGATTACGCCAAAGGTTTTGGTCGATTGGAAGGAGAGTTCTGGTTGGGTGAGGAAATACTTTTGAAGTGTTGGCTAAAGTGATTACACTTGATTTCAGCAAACAATCGTTCTCATCAAGTTATTGATGCTGCATTTGCATAAAGGAATATATACAGATATTATGGCCAAGAACCGCAATCCAAGTTACCATTTATTTACCATCAAGTAGCTTGCGTATATGTGTCAAAGTCCAACTTATTCTTGTTGTAACATAAACCTCTCTTAAAATTAAAAAAATGACTACAATCAACTTCTACGTTTCCTGTGCAGTTGCATCGCGTTTTGTTGTGGACTTGGATGTATTAAAACTTTATGTAGCTTATGATGTCACAAAGCAAGTAGTGCATTTTGACAAAATTGGAAAAAAAAGTCATTTCAAAACGTGAAACATAAAATATGGCTCAACATCAACAATTCGATTTTCTGGGCTGGTTTCCATTGCTTAATTTCTTACATAAATTTATGTGTTGGAGGATTCAGCGGGACATAGACTGCAGACGGGTTATATACTTCAGCAATACATCTGTGTACTGAAGCATGTTAGTGTTTGAGGCATCGTATTGTTTTTTCTATGAAATATTCAGCTTCCGTGAATTGAGATCTGCACAATTGAATTCCTATTTCCTGTGACTGCAAATGTTACAGGCTAATAAGAAGATCAAACGGGATGTATTTCTTTTACCACTGCTGACTTTATACAATTCATGTTTTCATCTTGGTTTACATCAAACATTCTTTTTGAAACTTTATGTTGCTACTCTAAGATTAATACATTTATCAGTTTATCCTGATCACGTGAAGTAAGAATGACCAGATAAGAAGTAAGATTCGGAAAGAGGTAAAGAAAGACCCAAATAATGTTGAAGAGGAGTTTCGTGTCACCTGGATGAAAACAGCAAAAAAAGATAATAAAACATATGAGCATGAGCAATAGAAGCCGTTTGCCAGCAGTGGCATGATTCGTTATTGATTGATGATTCTGAATTGGTTTGGTTTTGAATCTTTATCCTCGGACTGACAAATCCTTGATAGGTTATTTCTAGTAGTTTCGCATACTTGTAGAGGCTCTTGACGCAGGACCGGTTACCAAGATTGACAACTTGAGGTTTTCTTGTGAATATCAATTAAACATCAAGTTTAAGTTTGCACTTAAATTAAAAGAATATTGAGATGAAGTTTGGGCTTACTTACTCAGCAGTTATGGATAGATAGTGAAATCATTTAGTAGCTATGACAATAGGCTATACACCCTACTCTAGTACAATGGTTAAAGTAAAAGTTAAAAGGTCAGTTTAAGGTTCTAAAACTCTGTTGTTTTCTAATTTTATTTTCACACTTTTCATGTTGTTGCAAATTCGAAAATTCTAAAACAGTGGTTTTTAAACATCTTTTTTGCAGAAACCCAAAATTTATTTGCTGAAATGGCTTTCGTTGCCCTTTTGTGATTGTTTGTGGTAGTTGGTGTGGTATTTTGAAATTTTATACCCTTTTCAATCCCTTGTGGTAGTTTTTTCAGTTTTGTTAGTTTAGAAGGGAGAGGACATATGGCAACTCCTCCCCTGATTTACTGTTGCCAGCAACACTTTGTGGTAGTTAGCTCGTTTTATAACAAGAAAGTGTACTGTGGTTAGTAGGGTACAGGTTATCATTAGTCCAAAGTTGGTTCCGGCAGGTTTGGCCCCGTTTTGTTGACACGCAACTTTATTGGTGCTATTCAGCAACTGCTTCTGTTAAACGATCTTTCTCCGTTCTTGGCAAGTAGGTTTTTCATGGTTATCATACCATAACAGAAAATGTAAAAAAGTATTGTTTTATTGGTTGGTAACAATCAATTTTAGACCTATATTGTGTAATGTTTTATTGAATAAATGCGTTCTTATTACATCAAACCTTTTCAAAAATTGTTTATGGTTTAGATCATTTTTTTTGTTCTTTTATCACCATTTTTGCAAAGTAATAATGATGTTTGCAATTATTCTTATCCTCGTGATCTTGACTTTGGACTGCCAGGCTCAGATCAACTTAGGAACTTGTCACCTTCAATGTGATGGAGGTGGAAGTAGTTCACCAACAATGATCCCCAATCAGTCTCCCACCACAATCCAGGGACCCCCTGGTAAGAGAGGACAGACGGGATTGAAAGGATCTAAAGGTGATCGGGGGTCTATTGGACCAAAAGGAGATCCAGCGAAGTGCACTTGTCATGATGTGGAAGAGTTAAAACGTACGTCATAACGTTATCATAACGTCATTATGTCACAACGTCCTAACGTAGGTCATCATGAAATTAAATCAACTGTTGGTTGGCTTAAATAGTAGGCTAGTAATATTTTAGTCATTTTAATTTTCAATGTGATCAAATACTTCTCAAATGTAAATTCATTGTTTCTTGCTCTACTCACTGTTATTATTGCGCCAATGTCTAAACTTCTTACTGATGATAGTCCGTTTGCAAAAACAGCAATGAAACTGGTACAAAATACAACAAATTTTTCTTTGCTTAATCTTTAAGTTCACCAGGCTTTGTCACGTTAAAATAATTCGTTAGTTTAGTTTTTCATAGCTGGTGCAAATAGCGAAACGGCAAATGCAATTTTGTAACTAAAAATATCCACATCACCTAAAACAGGGGTTCTTAACCGGGGGTAAATTTACTCCCTGGGGGTAAATTTCACCTACCGAGGGGGTAAATTTACTGAATTATAAATTAAAGCAAACTTCATTTTTTCAGTTATCAGAACAGAACACTCTGTTCTCCTTTATCACACCGAAGTTCGGTGGCTCCTAGGGGTCTTGTTTTGTCTCGAATTTTCGAACTACATCGTACATGATAAAATTCAGGGCTTTCAGACAAAATTAGATCTGTGGAGTAGAAGAGTTCAAAAAGGAATTTACGCAAATTTTCCAACATTTGATGATTGGAAAGTCAGTAGAAGTCGCAACGAGATTTCTGACCTCGAAGTCGAAATATGCCAGCACTTTACCGCCTTATAAAGAACTTTGACGGTTATTTCGAAGGTGAAAGTTTTACAGTACTGCTCTTTGGATAACTCATCCCTTCGAAGCCAAGTTAGAAAGTATTGCTGACGATGATCTTTGCAAAGATGAATTGATTGATCTTCGATGTTCAACAACGCTTTCTTCCAAATTCTTATCGTGCAATGGTGACCTTTCCAAGTTTTGGTGTGGATTAGTCGAAGAGTTTCCTACGCTGACTAAGCGTGCATTTGAAGTTATTATACCTTTTCCAACTACTTATCTGTGTGAAGCAGGGTTCTCTTCATTGTTGACTATTAAACAAAACATCGATCTCGCTTTTAGTTCCCAAACACGACGTGCGAGTAACTCTTTCAACGATTGTTCCAAGAATCTCCAAAATTGTTCGTGGAAAGCAAGCACAAAAGCCTCACTGATTGACTGTTGAAATTGCGTGTCAGTTATTAATAAAAGAAAAAACCTTAAACATTCTTGTGTGCTTTTATCATAGTTATTTAAGACATTTGAGTAGACATTATTTTTCACTGGACCCCGTCAAGAACAATCGTGTCTTCGGCAAATAAACAGCTTGTTTTTGATATTTGCCAAGGTAAATCCAGAAAAAAAAGGATGTTTTGCATTTCTTCGCATGGTTGACTGGACACGATGACATCACAAGGGGCCACCAAAACGGTGGGGGTAAATTTTACTTTTTTCATTCGGCAAGGAGTAAACGAGACAAAAAAGGTTAAGAACCCCTGACCTAAAACGTAGAGTTATCCGGTCACATGATGCATAAGTTGCTATTTGATGTAATTTGTTGATTATGTAAACTTCTGCAGGCGCATTGTTTTTCCAATCATGCTCAGACTATCCCTCTGGTGATGGAATCAACGAGAGCGGGATCTATACCATCTATCCATATCAAGATTTTAATTTGACTCGTTTAAGGGTTTATTGTGATATGGAAACTGACGGTGGTGGATGGATGGTAAACAGTTTTATTTACTTTTGATGGGAAGTTGCAAGTCTTTTAAAATCTCAGAGAATTTATCTTAGCTAGCACCTTATGTGCAAAAAGACGAAAAGCCAGCATAACTACTAAACCACTTCTACACAGTTCTACACAGTGGCTCACGCAAGGGAACATGTTGGAGTTAGCTGCAATCTTCAAGTATCTTCTTAGACCTTCAACCTCAAACAAACAATTTTGACTGATTTTTGTGTAGCGGCAGTTAAAATGTTTTTACGATTACCAGAAACAAGTTGAAAGCTAAATCATGACCCAATATTTTTAAAACTCATCCTTGCGAAACTTAAAGGCATACTAAATGAAAATTTCAAACGGGAATTAAGCATTAAAATGAGTAAACTGAACATTCAAGAATACATTTCAAAAAAAATTACCGAAAAAAATTTGTTTTCAAAGGCGCTGGCAAGGCCCAAAGTCCAATGTTTCATTTATTTTCACAATAACCAAAAGTGCAAACACTACTCGAGAATACGTCACTAAAGACAGCAATAACAAAAGCCACGTTACCACATCTGATGTTTTGATCAAACTGTCTGATGTTTTGATGTTGAAATGTGTTGTTTTGATGTACATACATACATAGCCTACAGTCAAATCGCCCGCAGTAACAATTATTGCGTGATTAGCTGATTGCTATAGTCTGTAGTGACGTAACTGTACTGTCGCACGCTTCGCTGCTCAGGCCAATTTCGTTTTGAAAGCTCTGACAAAAGCACGCACGCAATGGTGATCAGACCGCAATGGGGCAAAATTTTATTGAAAATCGTTTTATGGTAGTATGTTAAACACAAAGAACGTGGAAAATCGCCAAGTCAGGTTTTTCCTTTAGTATCCCTTTAAGGGGCTTTATGGAATCGCACCAAATGCTGCCAGATTTGATGTGAAGGCTTTACCAATGAGTGTTAAGTTGTATTTCTCCATTTGGCCACTTTTAAATTTGGGCTCAGTGTGGCCACATTTGGAAAACTAAGCCATAATATATTTACAAAACGCTTTTACGTTTCTTCATTCTATCTGTTTCTAAATTCTATGACATTAAGCCTACTAATGACATCACATCACTGTGATAAATCCTATATGCGGCAAGTGTTCGTTTTTTGGTGTTTAGATATAAAATTAGTCGCTACTAAAATAACAATTGAAGGCTGTAAGCCGCAAGACAGCTCCCACATTGAGAGGAAAAACAAGGAAAAACAACAAAACGACAGAATATTTTTAAACGCACTTTCGAACAAACGCAATGGCAGTTGAAGGATGCTCGTTGTTCAACACTCACATTACGGTACAAGGAAAAAAGAGAAAAATGAAGATGCTTTTTAAAAACATTTTTTTGGCTGTAACAATTAATTTGCGCGGCAGAAAAATTGAGAATTTTCGATGCAACACTTACCACCTTTGCTTTTGCCAAGTTTGATTGCTTTTAAAACTCATTTAAAGTAATGTGTAGATTATTCATTTATCAAAAACAGCTGGAGCAAGGCCACCAATTGACACATTGATGATGAAATACACTGAAAAAACATTTAAAAATAGCTATACATCGTGGTCAGTGCTGAAAGTACATGAGTACCCTGTCATCGCTATTGACTGGCAATGTCCAATAGCATTGTCGCCATTTCATAAAGTTTAATGTTGGAACACTCTATTAGGGACTAAATTCTACCAACAATTAAATGAATTTTCCAAGAAAGCGAGACTAATTTCGAGTGATCGAAAAACACTAGGCCAACTATAAACAGGTGAGCCCCTAAACAGATGTGGCCAATCGGATGGAGGAGATTTCCGGAGGGTGGGAGAGTTAACACGGCCTGGAATTATGGTTAGTCTACAACTCTACGTGATTCATAAAGAAGCTTTTTTAAACAATCATACGGCTAGATAGGCCTATTAAAAATACTTAAGCTACCGGTACGCTGGTATGGTAGCCTACTCTATACAATTTAATGTAAAAATAATTTTCAGGTTTTCCAGAGGAGAATAGATGGTTCAGAAAATTTTTATAGAAACTTTGCCGATTACGTCACAGGGTTTGGTCGATTGGAAGGAGAGTTCTGGTCAGGTGAGAAAAATCTCATAACTAACTAACTAACATAACTGCTAACACAACACTGCGGTAAATGCTCGGTTTATATTACGATAATAAGTAGGCCCAATACCATGTCTACTAGGAAATGGTGCCTGATTTGTGACTTTTTCCTGACCTTTGCAAATTTTTTAACTTTAGTATTGTATTTGCAACAAAATTTTTAAATCTTGGTGACAGGCCTGCGTCAGTGATTCAAAGCCTCTACAAGTATGCGAAACTGCCAGGATTAAGCTCTTCAATAAGCTTTCCCAGTCCGAGGATAAAGATTCAATGAATCAAACTTTCAAAAAGAAATGAAGAAACAAGTTTTCAGTAATCAACTCAATATGGTTAGCCAACAATTCACTTAGTAGCCAATACACAATTGAGTGGCGAAATCAAAATTACTCACCTAACCGCGTGGTGGTAGTGAAGTTTATCAGTCCGAACTCTAAGTAGTTCTAAATCATAATGCTCAACTTGACATAAATCCCAAAACTTTAGTTGGAGTATTGTGTAGTTTAAAAGTAGGCTAGTCCCTATAGCCTAGTTCCTTTCCAGTTAGATAGCCTACAGCGAGAGTACATTCTTTTTGAATAAGGACTTTCTTATGATTCCCAAGTAGCCTACTCTTAAGGTTAAAAAGCTCTAGAACCGCCAATTCCTTTTTCACTCCACACCCCATGGGATCGATAAAACCAATCTCGCACTTCCTGTTTTGAACCGTAGAAGTTTTGAGAAAAAAAAAAGCCAAACGCTGGCCACAAAACGCTATTACTTACTACAAGCTAATTATATCAAGACAAGGGAAACAATGCCAACATAAAATGCTCTGAGAGATAATCACTTGTTAAAAAATTCCCTGAATAAAGTTCTTCATCCTCGTTGGATCATCGCACCCCCAGCTACAGCTACTCGCACCCATTGGGTGCGAGCACCTCCAATCGGGAAGCTCTGGTATAGATGCAATTAGAAAATAGTAAGTGATTAATTTTTTCTACTGGGCTTTTTGGTTGGCATCATGGTTGGCATTGATCACTTTTCGTAGTATTAATAGCATTTATTGTTTAATTCTAAATCAAATAGATACACAAATTACAGTCAAAAACCAAACTCAAGGCAAATTGATTTTTACAAGGTTACAATGAATACATTTGTTTGTCACATAATCACAATGAATGAAATAATATTTTCGACACCATTGTCAACATATTATATTTTCTACATTTAGGCTTGGATATCCTTCACAAATTGACTAAAGATGGAGAATACAAAATGAGAGTAGATATGGAGGATTTTGAAGGAGAAACTAGATATGCTCTCTACGAGTAAGAAAAAAAGTTGTTTTAAAGATGTTTTCGTTTGCTATTTTATAAAATAACTAAGAGAAGCGACTTTGCTGTTTAACCAATTGCAACAACGACAAATTTAAAAACCTGTGAAACAATACCACAGAAGAAAAAGGGTCTTTTAAAGTAGTCCTTCTGTACAGTAGCCTATGACCAATTGGGAGTTAATTTACTCAAAATTGAATTAAACTGTTAAAAAGTTCGCCTCCAGCCAGACCTCCGCATCAACTACAACATATTTTTTCAAGCAAGATCAAACGTGAAATCAATAAAATATGCTTGATACTTCTTTACCAGTATATGCACTATATTTGCACTATAAGCTATATTTAAGGAAACAGGTTAATCTGTTATAAGAAGGTTGAAATTTATAAGTTTAACTTTGTCTACAAGAGAGAACAAGCAGTGCAAACAAAAGCATTTTATAAAGTAAATATTCTTCAAATCCATATTCACGACACTTATAAGAATGGTTTAGGCTAGTGCTCTTCAACCTTTTTTCTCGTGATATACCTTTTATAATTTGCAAAAACTTTGTATTCCTCACAAATGGAAACTTTCAATTGCGCTTAGAATCGGGACGGCTAAGAATTTTTTTTCCAAAAGTGAAAACTAGCACTAGGTGGCTCGTTATTGTATAAAGAAATGATTAATCTAATTTGTGCTGGGTACTGCACCAGAGGACTGCTCAAACAAAAGACCGAAAGACCAGAAAACGTTGTGTCAAATTTGCAGTGTCTGAAAAAGATTTTGAATCATTTGGACATCATATTCTAGAATTTCTCTAGTGTTAATATAGGCCTTCGAGCAGCATAAAAAATATAAAACAAACTTAAACTTTTAGGTGGCACGTACCAGAGTTTTATCGAGACAAAAATTTTTAAGTAAAAATAGACAATGTGAAAAAAGGAATCATAAAAAGCAAACCGATTGGCAGGGGATTATGTTATGTTATGACCAGCATAAAAAACTTTTTAATTTTTCAAATGGCAACACTGAACAAATTAGATTGAAACTTCATGTAGACTTTTGTTGGACACATATCATATTAACAGTGGCTTGTAGATGCCATTAGGGCTGTATAGTCGGAGTCGTGGAGTCAGAGGAATTTTGGCGTGTTTGGTGTCGGAGTCGTTAAAAATGGTTGCTCCGGCTAGATAGGAAACGATGAATAATAAAGTTGCAATAACGGTTTTTAAATTTTGTTTCTTGTTAGCTGTATTTCTTTTAAAACTTTACCAGAAACTAGAAGTGTTGGTCTTGTTAGTGTTTGTGAATGTTGCCGTTTTAATTTTGTTTACAACTTATGTGAAAGAAATAAGATAAAAATCTGGCAGCACTGAAGCCGTCGTATATTTTTTGTCCGACTCTAGAGCCCTGGTTGTCACTAATTACTTTGCATAGTACGAGGTTTAAAAATGCCTTTATCTAGTAGGTAAACTTTAACTTTAAAGTAAAGATAACGATCTTGTTTTTCTTCAAGATCATAATCACACAAAAAACTGATCTTAGATTAAAATAAAAGTAATCTTGAAGATCAAGATCACGCCTATTTCTGACCATATGAATGTGCAAAATGTATGCACAATTGCATATCTTAAGCAAATGAATAATAATAATACTTTTACTTTTCAGTAACTTTGTGGTTGGAGTTGGGACGGATTATACTTTGACGTTTGGAGGATACAGTGGAACTGCAGGTAAAGAAGGTTATCTTAAACATTATATAAATTCAAGTTGTTACAATCACAGTTGTTTCAAGTCAAGAAAAAGAAACATTAAACGGAATTGGTTGATAGGTTGCTTTGTTGAGTCATAAGCTGACAAACCTATGCAACAACACGGTGTTTATTGCAATACAACCTACAAGATTCGAACGTTTTCGACTCCACACCTAGCCTTTGTCAATCATGAAAAAAATTACAACGCGCTAAAGTAAAAAAAAATGCTTGAGAATGGACACCGCATGTTAGCAAATAGAATCACAACACGCATGATGGTTTATTTAAATACGTTTAATACATACAAAGCTTTTTCTTAAATCTTGCAATCTGGTGCTGAATGCAGGGCCGTGTAAGCACTATCTTGGCACCCCAGAAGTCCACTAGTGCGCCCTATGTTTAGTAATAGTTCTTACAAATAGAACAAGAAAGCGTTATGCTATGGCCGCAAATTCTTTCAACGCAGGGAAAAATTCATATTCATCAACCGGCTTGGTGGCTTAGTGGTTAGTGCGTCCGCCTCTGAAGGGTACGTCTGGGTTCGATACCCTGTCGGTTAATTCCAAAAGCTGTTTGGCTATCTAATTTCTGCTTAGCAATGGAGTGGATTCGGGTTATGGATTGCCTTCATGGAAAGGACTGCTTCTGAACCCACATCATTGGGAACAGCAGATTTACCTTTTTTCGATTGATAACTCTAAATTACCATACCACTACAAAATATAAAGTACTTATACGAAAAAAAGATGAATTGATAACACTGCTTGTGTTATCTCAAGCATATCGAACCGGTCAGGGGTAGTGTGTCAACTTGCACCGGTTTAACAGCAATAGCGGCAACGCCAGTCGGATGGTGGCCGCACGGTAGACGTGTCCACTATGAATTCACGTTTACTCTGTCACAGCATAGACAGCAACACGATTTATTGGCGAGGACACAACTCCCAAAGCTGTTTTTTTTCAATTAGCGTTTTTTCCTAATTGTGGCATTATCTCACGCTTGTTTAAGTAGACTATCTTTTCATCATCGTTGATATATGTTGCAGGACAAGCTTTGAATTCAGCACGATTCAGTGCCAAGGATCGTGATCAGGATAAAACGTCCGAAAATTGCTCCAATTTATACAAAGGTGGTTGGTGGTATACTAATTGTCATTCAGCCAATCCCAATGGATTGTACTTGGGAGGACCACACAAGTCATATGCAGATGGAATAAACTGGAGGCCTTGGCGAGGATATCGTTACTCTCTCAAACGTATTGAGATGAAGCTTAAAAAAAAATAAAAACTGCACAATATATATCGTTAATTTTGTGCGTTGTTGATGTAATTATTATATAAAAGAGTGAAATAACATGCTTGTAATTTTTGTTTATTTGTACTGCATACAGAGATACTGCATACTAATACTAACATATTGTATCACAAACCGTAATTGCAAATTTATAGTGTATTGGCTACGAAAAATTTGTTCGTAAATTCTGCATTGACATCACGCTTAAATATAAAATTTGCTATTAATCATATTTGTTCAGATTCTTGCTCCACTCCACGAGTAGGCTACTTAAAGTTTCAGTAGGCTACAGTAGGTCGTTTCAGCAAAAGTCAATTTTATCAATGAGAAATAATTTTTGCACACTAATCTGCAAAATTTTTAAAAATTACCATTTTCCGATCTAATACCGCTTGGTGATGAATAACAACTTATGTTGCCTGGAAGCAGTGAAAAAAAAGTGACAACTTTTAGAATCTATTAGGCGCGAGTCGGCCCGCCCTTTCAAACCAGAGCTCTCACCACGCGGCTACGCAGTCAAAGGTAGCCCAGCACTGCTTTTTGAGAGCTAAATCCTAGCAGTTTCTTATACTTGTGGAGGCTTTGAACCAATGACGCAGACCAGATCACCGAATTTGGCAGTGTGAAGTTTCCTATTGTTAAAGTGTTGTCTTATTTGTATTATTTTATCCACTAATAGTCGCTGAAGAGAGAGCAGTCCTTGTAATGTGTTGCTCAAACGCACACCCGGAAAGTCCGACCAGCTTCCTTTGATCTTGCAATTTCATCATTCCTAAGTCGTATGCTTAAAACTCAGCTATTCGGGCGGAACCAAAATGCTATCAACGCCACAAGACTCAAGAGATTAATCAAACTTAAACAAACAGTTAAACAGAACACCGTCGCAAGGATAACTTCATAAACATTATTAACTTTCACATAGCATTGTAAATGTAAAAAATATTTTAACCTTGTGTGGAATATATGTCTGTACGAGCGACATATAAATCACTTCTATGATTAGCTTATCAGTTGTTTTACCTATCCTGGTTCATGTCCAAAATAATGAATAAAGGCAGGAGATAAAAGTTTAAATGAAGTAAAAGTTTAAGGTAGATGGCATTAGTGTCTGCTTCCATTTGAGTTATTGTTTAGGCAGGAAACAGACGAGGTTGGTAGAAGTTGGAGATTGCTCACTGGAAAATAAGGTGGACAACCGGAGGACTACAGCATTAACGATCCACTGGTGGACCATAAAATCTTAGCAACCAAGCGTCCGACTCAAGATCAAGCGCCGCTGGTTCGTTGAGCAACCCATTTTAGGACTGCTCTCCATTCAGCGACACCTAGCAAATTGACTGCCAAGCCAATATCCAAAAATAGCGCCGCAGGCCAGAAACAAAAATGCATTGCTGTTTGCATTTAGCGTCACCCATATACGGGTGACGCAAACCTGAATGAAACATTATAGGCTGTCATCCACATATGGGTGACGCTGCAGTCAATGTGCTAGTGGATGGAATACATCACAGACAACAAAACTTTTCCATTTATGAAAACTTCTCTCTGTCAATCTCGATAACCGGCCTTACGTCAGTGGCTGAAAGCCTCTACAAATATGAGAAACTGACAGGAATGTTTCTATCAGAAGGTTTGTCAGTCCGAGGATAAAGATTTAACATCAACCAAACGGCGCAAAATTGTTTTAAGTGCGATCTTGGAATAAAGGCATGATCATTGACAAATAGTATGACGTGAACAATGGCGCATCGTCTCAAAATCTCATCGCTACAAAAAGTGATGGTGGTCTCTTATGTCATCACTATGTCTTGATATCGGTATTTTTCTTGAGCTTGCGCATGTATAGATAAGTGAAATGTTCAATTAAAAAACTACTATATACTGGCGTACGCTTTTTAGTATCCAACAACACATTACAAATTGTTAAAAAAATTACCTAGAAGTATTAAACTATTGGAGGAATTTTAATGCATGAACAATGCTCCACTTTTAGTAAATAAACTCACTGCAAATGAAAGTATGCAGCTAGGCTACGTATGTTTGAAATAACAATGGTGGTTGTTTCCTCATTGTAAACATTGTTTCTTTGTATCTGATGAGCAATGGTTTGGCAACCTCGTCTTTCCGTTACATAGTCTTTCTAAATGAGCAAAGTTTCCTCTGCCAGATTTTTGTTTCTTTTTCAACTGCCTCTTCAGATCCTGAAATGTTCACCAATTCCTTTTTTACATTTTGCAAAGGATGTCATATGATGAGACAACTCTCTGTTACTTTATGCTGAGTTACGCTTTTACTGTACGTTAAGGTTACATCTTTATCAGTTTTTGAATCTTGTTTTATTGGTTATTGCAACACTGCAAGTGATGACACTATGCAAATAATCTTCAGCTGTTTAATATAATTTAAACAAATGCGACATTGACAAATTTTAACGAGGACTGATAGGCCTAACTGAAGGAAAAATATACAACGCCCAAAACTTCAGTTCAAAATGGGTTAAAGGTTCACTTCTGCAAGTAATGTGATGTATGAAGCCGCAAAATCTGCTATGATTGGTAACCTACATCAACGCCCGCTCTTAGCGAGCAGTTGAATCTCTGCTCGCATAAACACGTGTCTGCGTAAGTTGTTGAATGACCAAATTGGTTGTTAATTGAGATGGGTATATACTGTAGCCTACACTACGGCATCTGATGAGTGCCATGTCACTCAAGTGGACAAAGCTGGAGTTGTAATGTACAAGATGTCTGTGTAACCCAGACACTTGTGCCTACCAAAGCCTTTACTATGGTAAAGCCAAATGTTGGATTTTTGCTCAGTCTTCTTTTGTTGAGTCTTGTAAATTTGGTTAATACACCACAAATTGATACATTCCTTTGCGATGAATGTTAATGTTAATGAGACTGAAAAGTCCCATTCACTGCATTGGGCGCTCAGCTGGGAGCACACAAAAAGATGGTCCACTGTTTGGGGCTTAGTTCCACGAATACATCTAACTGGGCCTGTCATGTAGTCTCAACTTGCAGGACTTGAATGGCTTTACAGCATGTTTTATTTTTTTTTGTATCCATGCTTCCACCTGGTGGTTGAAGATTTAGATCAAGAAAGGCAAGGAAGCCAATCTTCATATCCACAGTTAAGCGTCCCACCAAAGACACAGCTGCATGCTCATGAGCAGCGTCAAACCGGCGCCCTTTCGATTGCCGTTCCAGCGCTCTCACCACTGGGCTATGCAGCCGACTCGGCTATGCAGCCTGACATGTTTTATGTCAAGTCAATATTACTGATTTCTCTGTAGGACGACAGGCGCTTGCCGTTGGCGATCACTTTTATTTCTTGCATTGCTTACTTGTTGTTGCGATGAACATTGTCACCACAGCACTAAGCTTCAGGTTTCATTGGTGGAGTTATTTTGATAAGGCGGCCGTGTCTTGGCCTTTATCTTTTTGTACCATGCCTGTTCAAGGCTTTGGCTTTCATTAATAGTTCTTTCCGTTTATCCCCAGTATTTAACTATCAAAAATTGTTGTGCTTGTAACGTGAAAAAGATCCTTGAGGTTAATGAGAAAAGCAAGTCGTTGTTTTCCACGAGCTCGTTTTCCATTAATCTTTCCACTAAAAGCAGTGCGTTCTAACTTTTCCTGCTCACGATATGGCCAAAAAGCTTGTTTTCCGCTTGAAAGCTTGTCTTGGCTAAGTAACAATGTAAGCCTCTTCGCTTGTTCAGTTTCGCTGTAGAAGAGACACAAACTTGCTTAGAAATCAACACCTTGCTGGCCACCATCCATTCAAAAAATAACGTCTTTCGATGAAATTGAAACAATAAGTTTATTCAGGTCTCCTATTTGTCATGTTAATGAATTGTATTATAAAATGTTATATAAAGTTAATTTCCATTTTTAAAGGCATACTAAAGGAAAATTTCAAACCGGAATTAAGCATTAAAATGAGTAAACTGAACATTCAAGAATACATTTCAAAAACAATTACCCAAAAAAATTTGTTTTCAATGGCGCTGGCAAGGCCCAAAGTCCAGTGTTTGATTTATTTTCATTTTTTTCAAAATGACCAAAACGTGCAAACACAGCTCAAGAATACGTCATAAAGTCCAGCAATAACAAAAGCCACGTTACCAATCTGATGTTTTGAGCAAACTGTCTGCTGTTTTGATGTTAAAATGTGCTGTTTTGATGTAAATACATACATAGCCTACAGTCAAATCGCCCGCAGTAACAATTATTGCGTGATCGGTTGATTGCTAGACTTTATGACGTAGACTTTATGACGTTCTTTACAGTCGCACGCTTCGTTGCTCAGGCCAATCTCGTTTTGAAAGCTCTGACAAAAGCACGCGCACAATGGTGGTCAGACCGCAATGGGGCAAAATTTTATTGAAAATCGTTTTCTGGTAGCATGTTAAACACAAAGAACGTGGAAAATCGCCAAGTCAGGTTTTTCCTTTAATACCCCTTTAACGTTGAGACTTTTACATATAGACTCTTCTGTTTTAGAAAAATATTACAACTCTCGTCTTACTGTGTCACAACAAAAGCTTAAATAATGAAAGTTAGTTAAAAAAAAGTATCCTAAAAATTTATAATGGCTTGTGGGCTGATTTTAATAAAATTCCGCCATGCAATATTTTAACAAAAAGCCACGTTCATAGAATTCAAGTTACGATTGAACAAAAAATACACAGTATCGAAAAAAAGAACTTTATTCATTGAAGTTAAGGACTTTTGGAAGTGTAGATTTCGTGTGGGAATTGCTTGGTATATTTTCCAATGTACAACTATAACAGTATTTTTCTACAGTTGTCAGGTAGTAAAATAACGTAAAGTCAATTTGTTACAGCAAGTGTTTCACTATGCCAGAGTCAGTATGCAAAGATTTTACTCATTTCAAAATTTATCAGCAGAATTCGTTACCTCACCTTTGCTGCAGTTATTATATCCGGAATATAAGAGTCTGCGTAATATCCACCTTATGCAGTTTGTGCGAGGTTTTGAAAGTCTATCCTTGTTTGCTGCTTGTTGCAGGCATTTAAGTCAAAGGATCGAGCACGATGCTGCGTAGTTATCAATCGAACATGACGTCATGTTATCAACAATCTTGAACATGGATGCATCGTTTCGCCTAGACAGCGATGATGCTGCAGTTATGATAGGTCAGTTGCAAGTGTTTGTGACATGGGCTACAGGCTACTACAATGACTAATCATAATCTAACAAGAATAAATTGATTTTTGGAATAAGAAAAAATCGTTTGATGGTTAATCAGCATTTTCTTGCAGCGTAATTATGACATTTGTAAGTGTTATCGTACTCGTGATGTTGGCTTTGGGCTCCCAGGCTCAGATCGACTTAGGAACTTGCAACCTTCAATGTGATGGAGATGGAAACAGTTCGCCAAAAGCATCCCCCAATCAATTACCCATCAGGATCCAGGGACCCCCTGGTAAGAGAGGAGTAACGGGATTGAAAGGATCTAAAGGTGATCTTGGACCTATGGGATCAAAAGGAGATCCAGCGGAAAAGTGCAACTGCTATGACGTGGAAGATTTAAGGCGTACGTCATAACGTAAAATAAATTTTATAAGTTGTGTAATTCAAATGTTTACAACCTTTTAGTGATTTTTCATCGTTGCTCTTCAAGTAATCGTCTGCAAATGAAGTTTATTGCATCCAGTGCTTGTAATTTTGTTTTTGTTGAAATTTTTCTTATTTTGATCATTAGTTGTGGCAATTGCTTAAAAGTATAAATTTAATAAAGACTTTATTTGTACCAAACTTAACAAGATTGTTCGCCCCGATAGCTCAGTGGTTACGCGCCCGGCTCAAGATTACGCGGCGCTGGTTCGACTCTCGGGGTGTGCGTTTGAGCAACGCATTTCAGGACTACTCTCCATTCAGCGGCATCTGGTGAATAGAATAATTCCCTAGCAACAAGACTTCAACAATTGGAAATTTCAATCTGCCAATCTCGGTAACCGGCCCTGTTCAAGAGCCTCTACATCTAGGATGCAAAACTACCAGGAATAACCCATCAAGGCTTTGTCAGTCCGAGGATAAAGATTCAAAACCAACCAAGATTGTCTAATTTTTGTATCAAACGTTTTAAATTCAACAGACATTAATCAAAATTTCAGGACACAGTATACAGTAGCCTACTGTAGCTGTTTGTTTAATATATCTAAGTCTTCAATTAATCTACCTTAACCCATTTGTGCCGAAAGTAAAAATACTTAAAAAAAATTTTTGAAAATTTAAGTATTGCATAATCAATTAATCATGACCTAAAAAACATTTCACAATTAATTTTTTCTTAATTATGTTAGTACTTGTCGAGAAAATTTGCAAGTTTCTTATGCGTAATGCGTAGGCCTAATCGCTATCGCTCAAAGTGATAAATAGGAAATGTCTTGTCATCGAGCATTTTATTGAAATGAAAGTTCACAAAATACAAAGATGAAAATTAACAAAGCAACACATCACTGATACAAGTCACTTAGCGGATCGAAATCGCTTTGAGGCCGAATCAGCCTACGTCAAGATGCCTTCCATGTAAAAACGCCAAGAAGAAACTAAAAAATTATCAAAAATTTCAGTAAATTACGATAATTATGTTATTGTTCTAAAAACAAACACAACTACTTTGTTATACAGCGTAGAAATCGTAGGGAATCGCTGTTTGATACCGCTTGATGCGTGGAAATTGATTGGCGCTTTTACTTCATTTTGCTAACATGTGTGCCTAGCGACCTATATATAGGACACCTATCTTTTGAACAAATTTTCTCAAAATTTTTACTGCCAATTAAATTTAAACTTTTGCTGTAAAATATGTTGATACATAACGAATAAAGACAATGACAAATATTTTTGGAAGCTTATTTGCATATGCGGATTTATTAATATAATTCGACATGCACTTTCAAAATTTCAGACTTAGCAAAATCGGGAAAATTGAAAAAAGTGTCACGTTTTAACCAAAAAAGCAATTTTTGAAAAAAGTTGTGATATATGCTGCAAAAATACTTATAAATGTATTTTGACTTCGTCTAAATCTAAAAACTGAACGTGCAAAGAAAATTTTTAATTTGAATAGGTGTCCTACATATAGTACGCTAGGCATAAATGAGTTAACTTTATAAACTTTTTAAATTATAACTTATCTGAAAAGGGTATCACAACATATTGAAGCATTATCAAGTAATCATTCATGGCTCAAAACATTAAAATATTTGTTACTTGTAAACAACAATATCACTTGATGTTAAGCAGCAACGTCAACAAACGATGTCGTTTATCAAAATGTATCATTCGTTTGTTGAATTATGTTGACTTTTTAGGTGCAATATTACCACAGTCATGCTCAGACATTCTTTCTAATGATGGACCTAAGAAGAGCGGGGTTTATACCATCTATCCATATGGGTATGGTGACTTGACCCATTTAAGGGTTTACTGCGATTTGGAAACTGATGGTGGTGGATGGATGGTGAGATCATAGAATATGTTACGTCATCACCACAAAGTGTGGTTAGATAGCAAGCAGGGATTTATAGTATAGCCTACTATGAATATGAATCCCTGTATATGCTATAGTATATATGCTATAGTATATATGCTATAGTTTATATGTTATAGTATATATGCTATAGTTTATATGCTATACTATGAATCCCTGACTGCAAGACACAAATGTTCAGCCTTTTTTTACTTTATACTGTATAGATATAATGCCGAAGTCTTAGTCTATTGAGAACCTTATATTCTTGTTCTCCGATGCTTGGACCAAGTATGGGGGAACTCACCTTTTGGGTATAGATATAAAAATGGCCTCCTGTTCTGTTTGGTTAAGATTCTGGTTGGTTTGAAGTTTTGCCACAAACATTTAGTACGGTACGATTCTTTGTCATTTGAATCAATTAAGTATCTCGATTAAGACTTTCATTACTGGTTCAGAATGTTTCCTGTTAGTTTTGTCAAACTATTGGGTTGCTTACTAGATAATGGAAAGTTCACTCTGTTAATCTCTACAACCAGCTCTGCTTCAGCACTTCAAAGCATCTGCAAGTATGCGAAACTGCCAGGAATAACCAACCAGATGCTTTGTCAGGCTGAGGATAAAGTATCAAATCAACCAACTTCAGATAATGTTATAGCTTACTGTGGTAAACCAAGTTTAAGACACTTATACTACCACTTTCAGATGTTAAATAAATCTATTTTCCAGGTGTTTCAAAAACGAATAGACGGTTCAGAGGATTTCTATAGGAACTTCGCCGATTACGTCAAAGGTTTTGGTCGATTGGAAGGAGAGTTCTGGTTAGGTGAGAAAACACTTCAGAAATGTTGACTAAACTGTTTAAACTTGTCTTCAGTAAATAATCGTTCTCATTTTCATCAGGTTATTAATGTTATATTTGCATGACACAATAAATACAGATATTATGGCCGAGATGTGCAACCTAAGTTGTTATTAATATTATTTTTGTTACCGGTATTATTACAGTAAGTATTGTAGTTATTATTAAGTAATGTAGTTTATTACTAGGTATTGCTATACTGCTGTTGTTATTATCTGCATAATAGAATGGATACAAATGTTATGGCGGATTTGTGCAACTAAATTTACCACCAGGTTAACATTTTAATTGCTATGTCTGGTGAAATTGTTTAGCTTAAAAACCCAATTTAATTTTGTTGTAACATAAACCACTCTTAAAATTTTCAAATGACTACAATCAACTTCGACGTTTCTTCTGCAGTCACATCGCGTTTTGACGTGAACTGTGATTTATTAAAATTTTATGTATGACGTCACAGAACACGTAGCGCTTGTTGACAAACTTGAAAAAAAGTAAGTTGAAAACATGAAATCAAAAGTATGGTTCAATATAAATAATTCAGTTTTCTGAGCTAATGCTGATTGCTTAACGTCTTGCAAAGATCTATGTATGGGGAGTTTATAGCTTCGTGGTGATACCTAGCGTACCTACTGCACTGATGAGGCTGTAAGACCAAAAGGATGGACCACAATCTGTAGTTTTCGGTTAGCCTATATATTTTTCTCTTGAATACGTTCACACTACAAAATGAAAAGCTGGGCCCCAAACAGCAGGCTTGTCCAAATTTGTAACCTATTAATTTTGGGCCACATGGTAATGTTGAAATGCCACGCAAACAGCAGTTTGAGCCACCTTGCATTATTGTGAGACTGAAAGAAAAGATGTGTTTAACAATATTGCTTTAAATCATTTCATTTCTTTCAGGATTGGATGTCCTCCACAAATTGACTAAAGATGGAGAATATGAAATGAGAGTTGATATGGAGGATTTTGAAGGAGAAACAAGATATGCTTCATACAAGTAGGAGAAAGTTATTGTCTTAGAACTTTGAATTAAATAACTAGACTTGATTTTATGGTTTAGTTGCAGGCTATACTACATTCAAGCAAGAAGTGCGCTGGAATTTATAAAAAAATCGACTTTGGTGAGTTATCACGTGACAAATTTCTCTCAAAAGCCAAACTTTATGAAACTAAAATTATTTATCAAGTAAACATAGAATGTCGATACATTCCTTCGCTGATTTGTATTCCATCGCTAATCACATGGATTCTGTCCCATTCCGTCTTCGATACACGCTACTCTCAGCAAATTTAGAAAATAGACAGTTTTCACGCATTCACATAAGAGCCAAACTGATGGGTAGCCTACATTACCTCCTAAAAACTATAGATCCTGTGATAACCAGAATCAAGATTTAATAACATTTTAATGGGATTTTGGTATGACCCGACGTGGTATTGAACTTACGTTCACAGATCAAACATGGAGCACAACATCCACTAGAGCAGCAAAGCAGTTTCAGATTGACATAAAACTGTTTTATACATCTTGTATTCAGCATTACCATCTTCATAATGAAATACAATTACTTGTCTATCAACCTGTGCCTTAGTTATAACTTTCACAGTCAGAGTTGTGTTGTGAAGATATTTCTGTTTGTGTCTTGTGTGCTTCGTCAATAGACCAGTGAAACTTACATCTTCGGCCTCTGCGTCTTTTGTTTCAGTGACTTTGTCGTTGGAGTTGGAACAAATTATACAATGACTTTTGGAGGATACAGTGGAACTGCAGGTAGTGTTTGTTTCAACTCGACAGTTGATCGAGTGAAAATTATTAAAATAGAAGTTCTTCAAACGACAGTTCCATAAAACGATAATCTGTTGAAGTAGCTGACAGTGTGATCAAATGACATGTCATTGAAAAATTTGCCTAATTTATTGAAACAACTGGGATTTGAGGAAATTAAGGACTGGAGAATTGGGTCAATTGAATCATTTGAAAAATTTTGTCCTACGATTTTCTCCTGTAGGATAATTTCCTAAATCTAATAACCCCCATTAAATTAATCCCCGAAATCTTAATGATTCACTTTAGTTAATCTTTTTTTAATACTAAATTGTTCGTACAAAATTTCTTTTACATTCTGTTGTTTAAGTTTCGAAGCTAATTAGCTAAAGCTTCGACACAAATAAAAAAATTTATGAAACAATGGACATTGCAAAAACCAGAGTAGAAAAATCAGCAACTTTAGTTGGGGGTGCAAGGACTCAACCTTAAAAAATTTAGGCCAATTTTGCCACTGTTTAGTTTCCTTTTGGGTATTTTGTGGCTAAATATTGCATTTTTTAAGACTGCACAGTTGGCATCAAAACTAGATTTTCGGAAAAATTGTGAGAGAAGTGTTTGGTTGGACAATAAAGTTAAATTTAAAATCACTGTTCTATGACGACGTAGGAATTTCATTTTTATTTTGTCGAAACGTTTTGAATAATTTTTATAAGCTTAATAATCATAGGAAGGTTTTTTAAGATAATTGCAAAAAGGTAAAATTTGTTAGGAAGGATGCAATTATTCTGCTTGCTATTTGTAACCACGATGACCAGAAACTTTAGTTTGTGCTTCTTATGATTTTATTAAAAATTATTCATTCAAAACATTAAAACTTTTTTTCTTTATTTAGTCAAAGGAAGTGTTGCTACTACATTCAATTTCATCAGATGAACCTTGCAACTAGTGCTAGAAACGCATAGTATGATCAGTAATATTTGGCCAACTAAACATTTAACATTTGTTTTTCACAAAAATAAACAAAGTGTAATCAATATGTTGATCATGCATCTAATATACTACACTAATTTAGCTATTTTTAATTAGACAAAAGTTATTATTATTATTATTAGTTGTTTTTCTAAATTTATTTTTTTATGTCACAATAAGACGGACTGCTGACCATCATGTAAATGTTCTTTTTAAAAGATTTTTTTTAATTGTCATGTTTTGCAGGACAAGGATTGACTTCAGCACGATTCAGTGCTAAGGATCGTGATCAGGATACGTGGTCCTATAGTAGTTGCTCCAATTCATACAAAGGTGGTTGGTGGTATACAGCTTGTCATGGAGCCAATCCCAATGGATTGTACTTGGGAGGACCACACGAGTCATATGCAAATGGAATAAACTGGAGGCTTTGGAAAGGATATCATTACTCTCTCAAACGAATTGAGATGAAGCTTAAGAAAAAATAAAAACTGCACAATGTATAACGTCAACTTTGTGCGCTGTAAATGTAACTATGATATAAAACAGTGAAATAACATGCTTGTAATTTGTTTATTTGTACTGTATATTATATTGCACATCAACATATTAAACAATAAAAAAAACTTGTAAATTTCTATAGGCAACGAAAAGTTTATTTACCAGGCTAAGGTTTATTCGGTATTGATACCAAGCTTCAATATAAGATTTGCTTTTAATCATATTTGTTGTAATTCTTGTTTCAGTCTATAAGTTCCAAAAGCTTCAGTGCAGTAGGTCATTTCAGCAGCAATCAACTTTATCAAATAGAAATAATTTTGGACACTGATCTGTGAAATTTTCTAAAAGTATTATTTTCTGATGTAATACTAGTTGGTAATGAATAACAGATTATGTCGCCTGGGAGCAGTGAAAAAATGTGAGATGGTTTTTAGATCTCCTAGTCTAGTAGGGGGAATGTAAATCGGATTTTTTCAAATCTAAATTTAGCCTTGGTTTTAGTAAACAGCAGTACTTCTAAGACGTCTGGTAAATTTTTTTAAAACTTTTTTACAAAAAATTCCTCTACCTTGAAAATTACTTTTTTGACCCACAAGTCAAATATGGTGAGCTTTGACTCGACGGCTTTTGGTTGCCTGTAGCCTACACCTAGTAGAAGACCAGCCAGCTTGGCCATATATCCCTAGTCCAGTCAGCTATGTATATTAATCAGCTTAATTGACCAGAAGATAATGTAGATATCACACCACAGATACCATAGGTACGTATTTCACTTGTTTTATATAATTACAAGTAGGCGATTGTCATAATAAACATTAACTTTTGTAGCAATATAGTTGCCGCCATCACTACATGAGGCCTACATCTGAGCAACATTGTATGACGTAAACAATGGTGCATTGTATCCAACCCTCACCGCGAGAAAAAATATAATGGTGATGTCTTGTCATTACTATGTCTTGATATCGCATCTTTCTTGAGCCTGCGTGTATGGATAAGTGAAATGTTAATTAGAAGACTCCTGCTTTCTGCTTATATTCGGCCTACGCTTTTTAGAGTCTAACAAAACATTACAAATTGTTAAAAGGAAATTACCAAGAAATATTAAACAATTGAAGAGATTTTGAACAAAACAATGAATCACTTTCAGTAGATAAGCTCACTGCAATCAAAGTATGCAGGTGGGCTACGTATGTTTGACATAACAATGGCTGTTTCCTCTTTGGACTGACATCGCTTTCTTTGTATCTGATGAGCAATGATTTGATCAACTCCTCTTTCCGTTACAAATTACTTTTAAATGAGCAAAGTTTCCTCGGCATGGCGCTTTTTTCTTTTCCAACTGCCGTTCCAGATCCGGAAAGGCCCATCAATCTTTTTTTACATTTTACGAAGGATGCAATATGAGACAACCAGTTTTGTTTCTATAACTTTATGTAAAAATACGTAGAAACGATCACGTTTT
The DNA here is from genome assembly GCF_918807975.1 of Aplidium turbinatum. Classification (NCBI taxonomy): domain Eukaryota; kingdom Metazoa; phylum Chordata; class Ascidiacea; order Aplousobranchia; family Polyclinidae; genus Aplidium; species Aplidium turbinatum. The sequence continues at coordinate 58,012,408 of NC_137472.1, forward strand.
TTGATCAGTTTTTGACTCTTGCTTTATTAAATATTGCAAATCTACAACTAATGTCATCATGCAAATAATACCAAAATGCGACATTTGCAAATTTCAATAAGGGAGCAAGATTGAAAGAAAAATACACAAGCATAGGTGGGCAAAGTTACTTTCAAAAGTAACTGAGTTACAGTTACAGTTACTTGGCCAAAATAGTAACTGAGTTACCGTCACAGTTACCGATTTTAAAAAGTAACTAGTTACCGTTACTAGTTACAGTTACTAGTTACTTTCAGTTACTCACAAATCTGAACATAAAATTCTGCACCTGGCCAGCTCTGCATGCAAGTCCATTTAACCGCAATGTTTGATATATTGTGTTAGAGCCATCCATGCTAACATAACAGCGCAAGTACAAAACCAACAAGTTTTTATTTAAAAAAATACTCGGTGGCTTATATGTTTATTTCCTTTGAGAAATACGAGCATTTCAAAGTGCTCGTCACTCAGGCCTGCCCTTTTGGGCTTTAAAATGTCCTTGCCTAATCGTCGTCGTTGTGTGAGCCTCTGGGGCCGAGAGTCTATCCTTTTACTGGCCCAGATTTACGATGTTCCCGGACTAGGTGGCTTGAAGATGTTACAGTCATTGATGATGTCCGCCCCGATAGTTCAATTGGTTAGCGCGTCACTTCTGGAACGAAGAAGCTTTAAGATCAAGCGGCACTGGTTCGACTCTTAGGGCATGCGCTTGAGCAACGCACGTTAAGGACTGCTCTCCATTTAGCGGCATCTAATAGATGGAATAATTTCCCGGCAACAAGACGTCAACAATCGGAAACTTCACTCTGTCAATCTTGGTGACCGGGCCTGCGTCAGTGATTTAAAGCCTTTAGTCTACAAGTAAGCGAAACTGCCAGGATTAAGTTCTGCAAGAAACTTTCCCAGTCCGAGGATAAAGATTTAATCAATCAATCAATCAATGATGTGGTCTGCGGTCTGTTCCTCGGCACCACATTCACAGGAGGAGGAAGAGGCCATTTTCCATTGGTGCATGGTTGAGCGGCAAAGCCCGACGCCCGTACGGAGACGGTTGAGGCGCACCCATGCCTGTCTTGGTAGTGTCAGGTCGATGGAGCGTGTGTCGGCGTTGGGGATGAACAAGTAAAGTCTTGTGATGAACAAGTGCTGCAATGAAAACAATCTTTCCAATGCAGCACTTGATGGAATGGGAGTGTTATGTTTTTAAAACATTTTTTTCATCGGTCCAATTGTGAATCTGGATCCGCTTAACTTGTCCTCAGGGTCCGCTACCAAATACTCCTGTAACAGATTCAACGCGCATTGCTTTCTTGGTTTTTGCGTAAAGTGGTGCAAAAAGTCCTCCGTGGCTCTACCTACCACCATCCACTTCAGTGTCGCTGCTACTCTCCTCTTCAGGAGAGCAGTTTGCTTCTTCAATTGCTTGAAGCATGTTCTGTTTTATTTTGGTCTTCAATTCAGCAGTGTCGCTTGATGATCAGGCATTAAACACAGATAAGTCTAAATTGTGGGTGGAATGCAGTCGCAAGCTGAAAGACGCTGTCCTCGAACCAATGACCAAATCTGGTTTGTATTGCTTCCACAAGAACGCCACCAACGGCAAGCAAACAGCAATGCTGTTGCTGGTTTTAATGTCAGACAATCTTTTTAGAGATATTGCAAGCGTTACACTAAATGCAATAAATTTCAATTTCTTGAAGGTAACTAACTAACTGACTATAAGCATCAACAAATTGCTTTTAATCGCTGCGTGTTTCTTGATGCTTATAGTCAGTTAGTTAGTTACCTTCAAGAAGTTGAAATTTACTGCATTTTTATAAATATTTTCAGGTTCCTGATGAGGGCTTAAGTTAAACCGAAAACGTTTGACTGTTAAACTCATTTGTAAATATGTAAAATATATTATTATAATGCTCATTTGCTCAACCCTGTTGTATTGTTGTGTCTTGCCTGTCTTTGGTACATATTGATTAATTGCCGAAAACAATTAATTTAGCCAAATCAGTTATCAAAAATCGCCAAAAAAGAGCAAAATCATAAATTTGAAGCTAAACGTCTTAAAAAATCGCCAGATTTCTGGACTTTGGCGATAAATTCGCCAATATGGCAACCCTTCTCCACCAGACCACAAAACAAAAGTACAACTGCGCATGCGCACTGCGCAGTGCTGCGCCGATACATCTGCGAGAAAAATGCATTATTGCGCAAAACGCAGCAAACACGCACTAAGCAAGACACAAACACGTGCAGAGAAATAACTGCAATTAAAAACTGAAGTTTCAATACAAAAGTAACTTGTAACTGTAACTGTTGAAAAAGTTCTAAAATAGGAACTAGTTACCGCGTTTCGTTACTTTTGGAAAATAAAACGAAGTTACCGTTACAGTTATTCAAAAAGTAACTAGTTACTGCCCACCTCTGTACACAAGGTATGAAACTTCAGTTCAACTGAAATGAGTTAAAGGTCCATTTCTGCAAGTCGTGGGTTATGAACAGGGCTGTGGAATTGGAGTCTGAAAGATTTTGGAGTGTGTGTAGTCGGAGTCGTTAAAAAAAAATGATGAACAATAAAAATCTTGTTTGCCATACATTTTTTCAAAATATTGTTTTTTGTTTTCCGTAGTGCGCTCCAAACCTTTACAAAAATATAGTTTTGTGAAAGTCGTCGTTTTAATTTTGATTACAACTTTAGAACAAAAATAAAAAACAAAAACTTTTAAAAATCTGGAAACCTTCTACAATCTGAGGAGTCGGAATCACATATTTTTAGCAAAACTCCACAGACCTGGTTATGAACCTGTAAAATCTGCTACGACTGGTAACCTACATCAATGCCCGTTCATAGCGAGCTATCTTTTGTTTATAGTGCCTTACTGGACGGAAGTCTGGTGGGTGAATTTTCTAGGTGAATCTCAGCTCTCAAAAACAAATGTCTTGGCATTGGTTGTTGGATGACCAAATTGAATGTTAATTGAGATGGGTGTATAGTATACTGTACATTACGGCATCTGATGAGTGCGATGGCATTGAAATGGGCAAAGCCGGGGTTGCAATGCGCAAGTTGTCTGTGCAACCCAGACACTCCAATTGTGCAAACATTGGTTTCTTTGTACCTGATGAGCAATAAGACAAACTCGTCTTTCAGTTACAAAGTCTTTTTAAATGAGCAAAGTTTTTTCTGCAAGACTTTTGTCTCTTTTTCAACTGCCTCTTCAGATCCTGAAATGCTTACCAATTCCTTTGTTACATTTTGCACAGGATGTCATGTGATGAGACAACTCTCTGTAACTTTATGCTGAATTACGCTTTTACAGTACGTTAAGACTACATTTTATCAGTTTTTGAATCTTGTTTTATTGGTTATTGCAACACTGCAAGTGATGACACTATAATGCAAATCATATTCAGCTGTTTAATATAATTTAAACAAATGCGACATTGACCAATTTTAACGAGGACTAATAGGCCTAATTGAAGCAAAAATATACAACGCCTAAAACTTCAGTTCAAAATGGGTGAAAGGTTCACTTCTGCAAATAATGTGAGTTATGAAGCCGCAAAATCTGCTAGGACTGGTAACCTACATCAATGCCCGCTCTTACCGAGCAGTTGAATCTCTGCTCGCATAAATAAACACGTGTCTCTGCGTAAGTTGTTCAATGACTAAATTGGTTTTTAATTGAGATGGGTGTATACTGTAGCCTATACACTACGGCATCTGATGATTGCGATGGCATTTAAGTGGACAAAGCTGGAGTTGCAATGTACAAGATGTCTGTGCAACTCAGACACTTGTGCCTACCAAAACCTGTAGTATGGCGAAGCGAAATGTTGGCTTTTTGCTCAATCTTCTTTTATTGAGTCTTGTAAATTTGGTTAATACACCAGAGATTGATACATTCCTTTGCGATGAATGTTGATGTTAATGGGACTGAAAAGTCCCATTCACTGCATTGGGCGTTCAGGTGGGAGCACACAAAAAGATGGTCCACTTTTTGGGGCTTGGTTCCACGAATACATCTAACTGGGCCTGTTATGTAGTCACAACTTGCAGTGCCTCGAATGGCTTTACAGCATGTTTTATGTTTTGTTTGTTGTATCCAGGCTTTCACCTGGTGGTTGAAGATTTAGATAAAGGAAGGCAAGGAAGTCAATTTTCATGTCTACAGTTAAGCATCCCACCAAAGACACAGCTGCATGCTCATGAGCGGCGTCGAACAGGCGCCCTTTCGATTGCCGTTCCAGCGCTCTCACCACTGGGCTATGCAGCCGACTCGGCTATGCAGCCTGACATGTTTTATCTCCGTAGGACGATTTATCTCCGTAGGACGACAGGCGCTTGCCGTTGGCAATCACTTTTATTTCTTGCATTGCTTATTTGTTGTTGCGATGAATATTGTCACAACAGCACTAAGCTTCAGGTTTCATTGGTGGAGTTATTTTGATAAGGCGGTTGTTTCTTGGCTTCTTCTTTTTGTACCATGCCTGTTCAAGGCTTTGGATTTCATTAATAGTTCTTTCCAATTTCCATTTATCCCGGCATTTAACTATAACATTTTTTTGTGGTTGTAACGTGAAGATGATCCTTGAGGTTATTGAGGAAAGCAAGTCGATGTTTTCTACGAGCTCGTTTTCCTATGATCTTTTCACTAAAAGCAGTGCGTTCTAACTTTTCCTGCTCACGATATGGCCAAAAAGCTTGTTTTCCGCTTGAAAGCTTGTCTTGGCTAAGTAACAATGTAAGCCTCTTCGCTTGTTCAGTTTCGCTGTAGAAGAGACACAAACTTGCTTAGAAATCAACACCTTGCTGGCCACCACCCATTCAAAAAAGAACGTCTTTCGATGAAATTGAAACGATAATTTTATTCAAGTCTCCTATTTGTCATCATCATCATCATCACGTGCCGTTTCCGATCTAAAGAATGACTTCATTTGCTTCCACATGTCACGTTCTTCCGTTACTCTTGCTATTCAAATACTCGTCTATTCAAAAATACTTATGCTGGACTTTAATCGTTCTCACCCGTTCTTATTACATTAATTTAGCTTTAGAAACCGTTGAATCGATAAAAACGACAGATGTGCTGGCTGGTGAACGGCTGACAAGTGCAATGATGCAAGTCTAACAGCAAAAGGCAAAATCGCTCACTTGATAAACTGACAAATTTAGCGTTTGCGCTGAAACGATGAAACTGATAAAAACTGATTTTGATAAAAAATCGACAATCTTCAAGGAAATTTGTTGCATTTTGGAAGTAGACCTAAACCTTTTATAGATGTAAACTTTCACATTGGAAACTTTAAGTTTGCAAAAGTATATGACGTTTTTGGATGAAAGCTTTATGCATTGTTGTTGCCACTTTCCAGTTTTGTTTGAAGATTATATTCCCAAGAGGGAAATAAAACTCGCCCGGCCAATCGTGATGTCACAAGTCTGAGTTTTGTGCTTTGCCTTCCCAAGATAGAAGAAATCTTGAACGAAATTTAATTACATAACTAATAGACAAGTAAAGATGGTTGCAAACTGACTGCTGTTAAAATGACGTTTCGAAATTACGCAATTGACACGACAAACATACATATTTCAGTTTTTAATCTCTGTTTTTAATACATAACTCTCTCTGTTTTTAATACATAAGGAATTGGGGTTTGCATTGAAAAGATAAAATTAGTAAGCTTACCATGCATTTTGATCAAAAAAACATCGTCATCGACGTCATCTGCTAAAAAAGTTTGAATTCGTTTAACAAGCGGCCTCTAAATCAGTGGTTCTTAACCTCTTGCCTTGTCGGCACCACCTTGAAATTACCGACCAGTTCTCGAACCCCTTCCTAGGATAGGCTGAAAAGTAATAGTAAAAAAATGAAAATAAAACAAAAAGCAGAAAAAATATAAAAATTAAATTTTTATCTCTACATTAGTGGAGGAGTAATTTTGCATTAGTTACCCCCCATTCCAATTGGTGGGGGGTAAGCACTCCAGCGCTCCCCCCTCTAACGGAGCCCATGGCTGCAAGCACAAATTTTCCCAAGCAAACCTTTAGTTCGAAATTTTTGTTTAAACCTGGTAAAACAACTTTGCTTTTTATGTCATATTATAACAAGCCTTGATAATTCAGCACCCCCGCACCGCCTATAGGCACAGGTCTCGCACCCCTTAGTGGTGCGTACACTCCTAGTTAAGAATCCCTGCCCTAAAGGTTTGCTTGGGAAAATTTGTGCTTGCAGCCATGGGCTCCGTTAGAGGGGGGGGGGTCGCTGAGGTGATTACCCCCCACCAATTGGAGTGGGGGGGTAACTAATGCAAAACTACTCCTCCACTAATGTAGAGATAAAAATTTAATTGTTATAGTTTTTCTGCTTTTGTGTTTTAATTTCATTTTTTTATTTTGTTGCACAACTTTTTAGTTGTTTGCTTGGAAACTCCGACTCGAAAGACAACGCAAATATGCAGTAGAGACCTGCATAATGCTATGGGAATTGTTCAGGAGCTAAGTAGTTTGCAAAATCAGTCTGGCAAGTTCAAAATCGCCCTGCAGGAGGAATCCCGCCATGGCTTGCACACTTTGTGCCAAACAAGATGGCTGACCCGTGTACCGGCCATTTCTTCAGTGTTGTCAAACTACGAAGCCTTGCTAAACACACTTCAAAATTTCAACAATGCAAAATCATTAGGCCTTTATTCCCAATTATTGCAAGGCAACACATACTTTGCATTGCAGCTTTGCCAAGTTTTATTCAAACTACTTGAAAAGATAACTGGCCTGTTGCAGACCAAGTCTTATACCATCAGCGACATGATGGATCTGGTTGAAAACTCAAAAGTTATTTACCAGAGTCTTAGAAATGAAGAACAATTTATGCAGTTATACAAGGAATTTCAACAGCAAGTAGATAGCTTAGGCTTAGCTGAAGTCCAAATTTCAAGAAAGCGCTGTGAGCAAAGTGCTTCCCATGACCTCGCTTCTCATTGCAGAAGGCAGTTCTATGGATCTATTGACAGCATAGTGCAAGGCCTCACCCACCGCTGCAATGGCGAAGAAATTAAAACTCACCAAATGCTTGAAGTTTTAGTATCTGGCACAGTCAATGACGGTGTTGTTACAGCGTTGGAACGATATGGCTTCGACATGAAAATTTTGGGCCAAGATTTAAGCCACTTCCATCAGAAATTTGGGCTAATTAAGTATGTGTGCGATGTTCGAAACAAGTTAATGGGACTTAGGCCTATTATTGTCAAAGAGTTTTATGCCAGTGTGGAAAAACTTGTAAAATTGCTATTGGTTAATTATAGCCTATATTTCTTTGTACTGATATATATTTAATTTTGAACTTTGGTTACGATGTTTTTCTGATGCACTTTAGTACTTTGGTGGTATGAAAGCAAACCAAGTTCAAGAAACTTAAGTTACCACTTTGAAAAGCTAAATAAATCAGTTTTCCAGGTTTTCCAGAAGAGAATAGATGGTTCAGAGGATTTCTATAGGAACTTTGCTGATTACGTCAAAGGTTTTGGTCGATTGGAAGGAGAATTCTGGTTGGGTGAGGAAATACTTTTGAAGTGTTGACTAAAATGATTACACTTGATTTCAGCAAACAATCGTTTTCATCAGGTTATTGATGCTGCATTTGCATAAAGGAATATATACAGATATTATGGCCAAGAAACGCAATCCAAGCTACCATTTATTTACCATCAAGTAGCTTAGGTATATTTGTAAAAGTCCAACTTCATCTTGCAGTAACATAAAGCACTCCTAAAATTTTAATATGACCACAATCAACTTCGACGTTTCTTATGCAGTTGCATCGCTTTTGGATGTGGACTTTGATTTATTAAAACTTTATGTCGCCTATGATATCACAGAGCAAGTAGCGCGTTTTGACAAAATTGAAAAAAAAAAAATCATTTCAAAACGTAAAACCAAAAATATGGCTCAATAAACACTTCGGTCTTCTGGGCTGGTTTTCATTGCTTAATTTCTTACATAAATCTATGTGTTGGGGTTTTATAGCCTCGTGGTCGTGGACATAGGCTACCTAGTGCACTGATGAGGCTGTAAGACTGAAACGGTGTACCACAGTCTGCAGTTTTGGGTTAACCTATAGATCCTTCCCTTGGATATGTCCACATTACAAAATGAAAAGCTAGGCCCCAGACAGCAGGCTTGTACAAATTGTAGCCTATTAATTTTGGGTCAAATGATAATGTTGAAACGCCGCGCAAACAGCAGTTTGAGCCACATTGCATTATCGTAAATATGAAAGAAAAGATGTGTTTAACAATATTGCTTAATCATTTCATTTCTTTCAGGATTAGATGTCATTCACAAATTGACTAAAGATGGAGGATATGAAATGAGAGTAGACATGGAGGATTTTGAAAATCAAACTAGATATGCTTCATACAAGTAAGAGAAACATTTTTTCTTAGCACTTTAAATTAAATATCTAGACTTGATTTTATGTTTTATTTGTAGGCTATAAGTTACTACATTCAGGCAAGAAATGCGCTAGAATTTACAAAAACTAGACTTTGGTGAGTTATCATGTGACAAATTTCTCTCAAAAGCCTAACCCAACGAAGTTAGCATTGTTTATCGAGTAAATATAAAATGTCAATACACTGCTTCGCTGATTTGCATTCCGTCGCTAGTCACATGCATTTTGTCCCATTCCGTCTTCGGTACAAGCTACTCTCAGCAAATTTAGAAAATAGAGAGTTTTTATGCATTTACGTTAGATACAAGCTGATGGGTAGCCTACGCATTACCAACTTAAATCTACAGATTCTGTGATAACCAGGTTCACGATTTGATGACATTTTAATGAGATTTTGGTATGACGGGACAAGGTTTTGAACTTATGTTCACAGGTCAAACATGGAACACTACAACCACTATAGCAGCAAAACAGTTTCAGTTTGACATAAAGGTGATTTATACATCTTGTATTCAGCATTATCATCTTCATACTGAAATACAATTATTTCTATATCAACCTGTGTCTTAGTTATAAGTTTCACAGTCACTGTTTTGTCACTGTCTGATTTACAAACATTGTCAAAAATCAAAATAGTCACTGTTAAAATATTTCTGTTGGTGTCTTGTGTCCTTCGTTAATAGACCTGTGTAACTTATATCTTTGGTCTCTATGTTTTTTGTTTCAGTGACTTTGTGGTTGGAGTTGGAACAAATTATACAATGACTTTTGGAGGATACAGTGGAACTGCAGGTAGAGTTTGTTTCAACTCGACAGTTGATCGAGAGACAAATTATTAAAATAACAGTTTTTTAAACGACATTTCCATAAAACGACAATCCATTGTGGTAGCTGTGATCAAAATGACAGTTTATTAAAAAATTAGCCCAATTTATTTGTTGTTATTCAATATTTTTTAATACAATAAAGTATTGTTTGAGTTTTTCTAGATTTATTTTTTTGCGACACAATAAGACCAACTGTTGACCATCATGGACTATCAATTTTTTTTTTGAATTGTTACATTTTGCAGGACAAGCTTTGCAATCTGCTCGATTCACTGCCAAAGATCGTGATCAGGACATTCTTCCGAAAAATTGCGCCACCTATTACAAAGGTGGTTGGTGGTATAAACTTTGTCATTATGCCAATCCCAATGGATTGTACTTGGGAGGACCACACGAGTCATATGCAGATGGAATAGAATGGCATCCTTGGCATGAATTCCATTACTGTCTCAAACGAATTGAAATGAAGCTTAATATAAAATGAAAACTGAAACTTGTATCCACAGTAGTAATCAATACACTTAGCTAACTGTATGAACATGTAAGCAGAAAAATGATGGACTCACACAGGTCGGTTGCACTAACATACTTTATAAATAATTGCAAAACTGACATTATTTACGTTCTCGCAACAAGGTTCTGTAATTTTTATGTTTTAGGTAATGTTTCCCAGTGGGGTAAATTACACCCGGGAGGTAATATGCATTTTTTAGGGATAAAGCAACTGCACAATTACGCTAAAATGTCATCCATTATCATCAATGATCACTACAAAAACAAAATCTCCTGGAATCTAAGCAGTAGGCTATATCTTCTGCAATCTGTATCACATTTTTCACCGTATCCACCACACATACAGTAATGTGCAATACCTGTGGATGGGAAGAACGCTACGTCAACTACAGTCGAATAAGACTGTGCAGCGTGCATTTGCGCAACGATTTGGAAGAAAAGGGCCAGATGGAAAGCAGATTTAGACATAGCATAAAAAGTTCGAACAAGAAGGATAACTCCAGTACACAAAATGCTTTTTCTATGTTATTGTGTGACATTTCTACATCTAAAAAGTAAAACGCCTGAAAATTAAACGATAACATTTTATGTTGCATCTGTATATAGGCCTACTGTTAAAATTTGAGATTGTATAAACGATAATTGGCAAAGTTACAAGACTGTACAACGATATAAAAAATTTTGAAACACCCTGTATACTATTATATCATTGCAAAACCATTCGGTGTTTTCTCATTGAAAAGATATCAAGCTTGATTTATATTTTTTCCGACAAGACATAGTTCTTTTTTCGATAATGCTTCTTGACCGATGCATTCGGGAAATTCAATAGAGAAGACATAGTTTTTCAAGAATGAAATACCACAGTCTTGGACGCACTTTAATCAGGTTTTTGAACTATTATGGAGGCTCAAATTGTGGAACAGAAGAAGCAGCAGGGATTTCGTCGCACATTTTTTACATTGAATCAGTTTGTTGATGACAATGACAAAGGTTAACAAATCGTAGATGGAGCAAAACCTAATATGTAAAAGCATTTGGGTCAACTTGTAAATTACGTGGATTGCTACATTCCAGATGGAGAAACAGCAACTCTTCAGTAATGCGTGCAGCTGTTTATAGAGGATGAAGACGAGGTTACAGATGTTGAATTTCTAGGCAAGAAAGAATGGATCGCAATAAGATTAAAGTAAAGGCAGTGATCGGAGTTTTAGCATATTTGCTATTGCTGGTCAATGGCCCTTCTTCTGCAGAAGCTGAAAGATCGTTTAGCTCGCTACTCCGCTTAAAAACATGGCTCCGAAGCACAATGACTGCTTCAAGACTCAGTTTCATTGCCATGTGCCATGCCCATTAAGTGTATTTGGATGAAGCAAGCTTAAGTGTAGATGAAATCTGCAAAGAATTTTTTTCTAACAATGCACAAAAATTTAAAGTCTTTGGCGACTTCTGACAGTTCTGCTTAGAATAGAAGCAGAATGCACACAGTGTTTTATTTGAGTTGAGGTGTTCGTTTATAATGTTATTTCTTTGTAGTTTTTGTGAGATTTTGGCACAAGGTATTACCTGGGTGTTATGGCATTTTTTGTTTAGTGTTATTTCTTATACGGCGCAGATGGTATAGGCTTTCCTATAGTATCGATCAAGATGTCTCCTTATTTTCAGTTCTTGTAAAATTTAATGCATTATTAGCTTTTTTTTTTCTAAGTTGAATGTAGACTTAACTTTAGATGCTGAAACGTTTCATTTCACTGTGGATGTTATGGCACAGGTTGTCGTGCTGCATTCATGTAATTGTAAATTAAATTTTATAGATTATAGCTTTGACCTTAACGCTTTTGTCCTTTTAATTCTAACGTTTTAGCGTCTGAAGTGCAAAATTTGGAGGACTTGAGCCAAGGAAGAATACAGAGAGGGATTTGGCGTACGTCTCCTCTTCCAGTCAAATTGTCTCAAAATCTCAAAAAAATGTAGCAAATGTTAAAAAGCTTTTGCTCGTGATTTCAGATTTCTTTGAAAGAATTTTTCAATTTTAAATCGTGCTGAAAGGCAAAAATGCTGCGCCTTCGGCGCGAAACATGCAGTCTAAGACGCTGTATAAGAAACTGAAGCATTTAGGATTTCGAACGGGGTCTGGGGAGCGACCTTCCAGAAGTATATGTGATGCGATAATCCAATAAGCCCTTGTCGATGTCAAAACATCGTTCCCTCCCCTGCTTAAATTACCCCCCAATCTCAAGAAGTTTTCGGAGCCCTTGTCTTTAGCAATTTGTTATGGTTCATTTCTTCTAATATTTTTCTTCGTGAAAGAACTTATATAGCATGATGTTTAATGCTCGATAGGAATATCGTTTCATCCATCACTTTTCAATATGTTCAACTGCGAGTGAAGTTATATTTTTTGTCGTATCCAAGCTTATGCCCAGTAGTTAAAAATTTAGATTAAGTAAACGGAAAAGTGTGGAAGCCAATCTTCGTGTCCATCTTCAATCCTGGATGTAAGTGTGTTGACAAAAACACCGCGCATGCCCTCGACCGGTGTCTAACCAGCACCCTTTTGAACGTCGTAGCAGGGCTCTCACCATCGCATTGAACGCATTGAAATGTGATGAATGAAACAATATTCCTATCGAGCAATAGACATCATGCTGCATGAGTATAAACAATATTAAAAGTAAAGTAATGAATCATACTGTAGCTAATTGCTACTTTTCCTTGGTGACTCTTTGAAAACATTTGGAAAACGCCAGTCTAAAGCTTCATGTGAAGTTGAAGCTGTCATAATTTACACTAGTGTGAGGATTACTGGCGTACAGTAGGCTACAACTCCAATTGGGTAATTTATATAACAACTACAAAACTTTGAACCTTGTTTATTAGATTTGCTTTACAATCCAATGATCCCTTTCGTTACTAGAATTAAAGGTATGTTTGTTATAAGATAGGCTTTATTTAGGTTTTCGTTATTTTGTTTCTTTTTTTACGTTGTGATATAGTTTGACTTGTTGTAGAAAGCACTTTGTAGATATAACTGTCACCTATCGTTAAATTCCAATTGGGTAATCTAAACTCCAATTGGTTAATCTACCAAGTTCCACAGTAAATTTATTAGAAAAACTTTTACCAAAAAGTAAAGTAATGAATCATCCAGTTAAGCCTATCTTATAACAAACATAGGCCTACCTTTAAATCTAGTAACGAAAGGGATCATTGGATTGTAAAGCAAATCTAATAAACAAGGTTCAAAATTTTGTAGTTGTCATATAAATTACCCAATTGAAGTTGTAGCCTACTGTACGCCAGTAATCCTCACACTAGTGTAAATTATGACAGCTTCAACTTCACATGAAGCGTTAGATTGGCGTTTTCCAAATGCTTTTAAAGAATCACCAAGGAAAAGTAGCAATTAGCTACAGTATGATTCATTACTTTACTTTTAATATTGTCTATATATTGTTTAACATACTCATATAGCCAATCAAGGCAAGGAAGCCAGTCTCCGTGTCCACCTTCAGGCATGCCTTTAAGTGTCCTGCGGCCAGAGACACAGCCGCATGCTCTTGAGCGGTGTCGAATTCATTACTTTCCGTCCACTTTCACTTAATCTAAATCTTCAACCACCGGGTGTAAGCCTGGACACGACAAACATTTATTTGTTTCAAAACACTTTAAAAGTCGATTGGTAGAAACAACAGTTATCTTGAACTGAACCACAGCGCAAACGAGCTTAGCAACCCTGAATTGTGAATTACAGTACAAGTTAGTTTCAGATCTATCTTGAATTTGTGTTGTCATTCTATCTTCGCCTAAGTTGCTTGCTATATTTCATGTTTTGATAATCAAGTGTGTATTTGCAACAAAAAGTGAAAAGCCATTAAATGAAAGTAAATTACAAAATAAACAAAATCCTCCATTGTGTTCCTTGTACCATCTTTTAGCAACAACGCCAAGGTCTTGTTGACTTATAGCCATCCATTGAAGAAACCAATAAAAGCGACATCTACAACAGAGGAAGAACTGGAACGAAAAAATATTCCAGCCAACCAATCAATTGTCTTTTACGTTGATTCAACGTCCACAGACGTAGAACTGATTTGCATAATGGGATGCAAAATAAGAATAGGTTTGCTGTACAAATAAAGAACCTATAAGCGTCTATAAACACTCGGATGACATTTATCGTTTTATTCTGGACAAGAAATTTAAATAAAGAACCATTTTCAGTTTTGCAGCCTAGAAGCTTTAAGTTGAACTTGGCTTATTTTGCGTGTTGTTCTTGATAATCGTAATTTTTAACATGAATTTTATATGCAATCGTATTCCTGCATGGCAAGGAATCAGGGTTGTTGACTATAATGGAAGTGAATGTTGTCCATTCTCATATTCATCATAGTGGCATTGTTTAGCTATGTAAAGAGATAACGTGGAGGCTAACGGTTTAAAAACTGTGGCTTAAAACTTGCAGCAATTTGCATATCTAAATAACAGTTTTTAGGCAAAATTTTAAATATGATTACGACTAAACAGGCGAACCAAAGCAATTTTCCAGTTAGGCAAAGGGATCTTTTTTGCATTGATTCAACATTAGCAGATGATTGAATCAAAGTAAGAAGGGACATTTTGCTAAAGAAAAGGTGAGTTCAGTGATGTAGGATTGTGTCAGCTAAACAGCTTTCCAAATATAAGTGGTCGATTTATTGACGGCAGCACGAAACTTTGCTCCATAAAAATCGCTCGAAATAGGTTGAAAGCGTAACTCTTTCCAGCTAATGTTAGGAGAGGGTAAGGGAATAATTTTAACTTTAGCCCTGAATTTAGAGTACAACAGTATATTATAAGACCTCTAGTATAATGTTTTTTTAAATTTCCGATTAAGAGGCTTTTGACGCATGGCCGGTTACCGAGATTGCCAGAGTGTAGTTTTTCGATTGTTGAAGTGTTGCCAGAAAATTATTCCATCCATTAGATGCCGCTGAATGGAGAGCAGTCCTTAGAATGCGTTGCTCAAGCGCACACCCAGAGAATCGAACCAGCGCCAGCTTGATCTTGAAGTTTTTTTGTTTACAAAGTCACGCCATAACCAACTGAGCTATCTAGAGGCGCACAAGCGTAAACAGGCAAGCTTTGGGTGACCACTAATTTAAAAATGTCAGTTTATCTATTTATTTATTTTTATTTAAAAAGTATCTGGCAGTACTTTATCCTCCCATCCCGTAATTTTATGAATCCCTGATGTTGCCCTTTCTTGCCCGAAGTGCAATATCGTGCATTGTGAGGGTATTTAAGAAAAAACCCTTTGAAAGTTCGTTTTACAGGATTGGCGCATTGTCTAGTGTCCTTTTGACAGCGCTTTCTTAACAACCACCTCCCGTCGACAACCATCCATTACAACGACTTGCTGTTGAAAAGTATCTTGAGCAACAGTTGTTAGCCTGAGGTTTTCAATTGGTTATTGCAGCAGAAGCATGCCAAAGACAAGTAAATCTACGTGAAAAGCAAACAAAATCTTGTTATTATCTACAACCCAATATAGTCAATAAACTCAACAGGACCCCCCTCTCTGCCTCTCCGGCATGGTCCGAGGGAACGCAAAGCGTGACACTCGGCGACGGTTTGGTTGCAGGAGTTGCCGGAAGGATGTCAGAGTTTGACAGTCGGAGGAAGCAGGAAGCAACTAGAGGAAAGAAGACAAAGAAGAAAAGAGAGACAGCAGCCTCAGAACTCCTCTGATTTCATATGTCCAAACTGTGGACGAGACTGCCACGCCAGGATTGGACTTCAGAGCCATATGAGAAGCTGCCGTACCCAGAGTGCTACCATCATCTGAAAACATGGAAGGATGCCTACAATAAACTGACTCTCTGTACACTGCAAAGTCAAAGGTTAAAGGTCAATAAGCAAAGGGTAAAAATCATTTCAAGGCATTTGATGAAAATAATGTTGCACAACCTTAGAAATAAAAAGTAAATGTTTTACTTTAAAAAAAATGTTTTACTTATGATAATTCCGAAAAAATTTGCAGAGCAATCATGACATTCGTAATTATTTTTGTCTTTGTGATCTTGACTTTGGGCTGCCAGGCTCAAATCGACTTAGGAACTTGTAATCTCCAATGTGATGGAGATGGAAATGGTTCACCAGCAACGATCCCCAATAAGTTGCCCAACAGGACTCGTGGACCCCCTGGAAAGCGAGGAGCGATGGGATTAACAGGATCTAAAGGCAATCGTGGACAAAGAGGCCCAAAAGGAGATCCAGCAAACAAATGCAAATGTCGGGATGTGGAAGACTTAAAACGTATGTCACAATGCAACATCTAATCAATTCGTAATTTGATTTTAACATGAAATAGGTGACAAACGTCCTTTCATTTTAAACTAAATTTGCCAAGCATTGAATGAATCATATATCCATTGATTAAACTGCATTATTAAACTGATTACAAATTTTAATACAAAGTTGTTCTCTTAAAGACCTTAACAGCATAAGGTTTTGGTTTCAAAGACTTTGTAAAAGCTGCATCAATATCACAAAACAAAAATGCAAGTAGGCTACTTGAAAATCAAACAAAATTGCCCAAAACCCAACTTACGTTGCTAAACAGTAATTTTAAGATCTTACTTGATGCCTTCCTTCTTTGCTGATTTCATAATTTTTTCAATGCGTGTTATCGTTTTTACCTCTTTCTATAGACTTTTGTTACGTTGACAAGTATTATTTTCGCTGTGATGGTCAGATTGTTAGGATAACTCAGATTGCGCATTGTATCCGCCCATCCTAATCGGTCCTTTGGTTGCGTTGCACATCTCTGAATAAGCCATTTTAGTCATGTCAAGATTTTTTTGATTTGCTAAATTTGCTTGATGAAAGAACAACTTCTGTAGCAATACTTTACTACAATAATTTTATTGATACTCAACTTTCCAGGTGCAATGTTTCCACAAACATGCTCAGACCTTTTTTTCGATGATGGAATCAGCGAGAGCGGAATTTATACTATCTATCCATTCTTTCGCGATGGTGATGTGACTCGTCTACGGGTTTATTGTGATTTGGAAACCGACGGTGGTGGATGGATGGTAAGTGTGATAAAACGCTTTGAGGCCTAATGAAAGACGCCATACTCGCGTTTCAACCTTGTTTGTGATCATGAGTGGTGCATATCCAAGTTGTCTTGAGCCAGAATCAAACTTCCAACTTGATGGAAATGTGGTAGTCCGTGGCTTGAGTGGGAATCGAACTCCGTCTAGATTGTACTACAGTGTCGAGTATGCCGTTCTTAACAACTCTACCACGTCTCAAGACAACGAAGCTGTTCGTAACTTCAGTCTTTATTGCGTTCATTGCATAGAAGTTTAGTTGGATTTCGTTAAGTTGGAAGTTCGATTATCGCAGAAGACAACATGGATATGCATCACTGATGATTCCAAATAACCTAGGGGTGAAACTCGAGTATGGCGTTTTCTATTTTATCGATCGTGGCCTCAACGACTTTTATAAATTTCCAAATCTCTACAATACACTTTCTAAAAAAAAACTTTGAAATTTTGAACTAAATCAATTTTTATTCAAAATTCCATTATATATAAACCATTTACAGTACTTCTTCTTCTTCTTCTTCTTCTTCTTTTCTTCTTATTCTTCTTCAATTGCCTTGCGATGTTCTTCAATGTTCTTTGTATTCTCTTGTGCCTGGTTTCTTCGGAATTGTAAAGAAGATGGATTGTGTCATATCAGGTGGAACCATCTAATGCTCTGACAAAACTTTTCGACATGTAGAAGCTTGTTCTTTTTCTCTGTCTCAACTTTATACAAATGAAATATTGAAGCAAACACTGCTTAATATCTCTAGTAGTCGAACAAGTCAGATAGGCTAAGACTTATGGAGCAGTTACACTACAATCAGTGTAACTTTTTGTTTTTGTAGTTTTATTTTCGCTACGATGGTTAGAAATAAAAGCGAGCTGAAATTTAAGTTTAATGACAAAAATACTTTGCAGGTGTTCCAAAAGCGATTCGATGGTTCAGAAATTTTTTACAGAAATTTTAATAGTTATGTCAAAGGTTTTGGTCGATTGAATGGAGAGTTCTGGTTAGGTGAGAAGAAACAAAAATTGTTTAACAAATCTATCCCAGTTCAGTTGCTTGCATTTTTCATCATCTTAGTAGAAGGTTTGTTGTTATTCACTTCTGTTTTACGTTTAAGTGCACCGAGTTTTTAACCTAACTTAAATAACGCAATAAGTTAAATGAATACCGAGCTCTTATCTTTTCGAAAGAGATAATACAAATAACGTATTACCATTATGACATGACGTCATTGCGAACCCGATCTAACAAGAATGGAAGGCGCCATACTTTAGTCTCATTGTTGTTTGGGATCAGCAGTGGTGCATGTGTTGAGCATTAATACATTCCCATGAGTGAAAGATTCGTGAAAGTATTTTGAAAAAAGAAAGAACTATTATCTACAAGTTAAAGTGCCTCTGACAGGTAAATAAATTCGGTAAATTTACCTAAGATGCCAAAAAGATGACACTAACAAACTTTCCTGACCAGCAAATCGTAAAAAATATCAACAGGCTACTAAGTTACACGCTTGCAAACTTTCGTTGACATCGGCGAATCTGGCACTCATTCAATTGCGAAAATAAAAACGGCAACACCGCTGTGACGTCACCGTAAGCGGGAAGGATACATTCTTTCTCTGTGATGACTTGGTAAAGTATAGTACGGCTACTGCAAAACGTGAATGTGTGGGGCTCTGTTGGTCTAACGCATGTGCAAATTAAGAATTACCGAAATGAAAAAGTGAACTTTTACTATCAGGTTTCGATCAAATAGGTTGAGTTTATTTTTATCAAACAGCATCTCAATTCAATTGAAATTGCAGTTTCATAGGGCTACAATTTTGATACTTTTTTATTTGTCTTAATCTGGCTATAGCCATTTGCAGTGTAACAATAGTATCTCACAAACAGTAGCCTTAATTTATGGTTGAGGCAATGCCTACAAATTGCTGTTTATGTGTCAGTGACAAAGACCGTGTGCTTTCTTTTCACGCTTTCCCACAAAACAAGGTGCTGAGAAGAAAATGGTCAAAATTTTCTTCAAGTGTTCGATAGTGGGATGGGCCATACAAAACTAATCGTATTATGTTCTCTTCACTTCACTGAAGATGATTTTATTAACACCACTCAAGTAAAAATGGGCTTGAGCGAACTTTACATTTTGAAAAAATCTGCCATACCATCTATAAAAGTAAAGATGCAACCAGTTGCTGATGATGATTCCAGCACTTCTAAACAACAAAGTTTACAAAAACGTACCCTTGCACAGGTAAAGTAGGCTTTTACATGTGTAGACTCTGCTATGTAGGCTACGTAACTGTATAACTAAGATTTGGTTAACACTGGCACTGACAACTTGCATTGCGCAAAGCTCACTGCTTGCAGTTTGATGCTCTCGGAAGCAACAATCAGATTGTGCTGCCATCATGCATTGTTTGGTGAATCTGAAACAATTTTCTAGATCCAGATGGCCGTTACACAGGATTTCAATGGCCAACTGAAGGCACATTATGAGAGAGAGAGAGAACTTTTATTTATTTTTGAATAGTGATGATGAATTAAATATGAATGATGATTCGTAAATGTCTTCATTTTTCACTTCAAGTATATTTTAGGTTTTGTAGGAACATATCCAGTACAGTTTTATTAAACTGCAAAAACCAATAAATCTTTGAAAAAAGCAACCGCTTGTACCAATTCCGACCAAACTGTGATCCACCAATTACATCTAGGAAGCGTTTGTTTCATCCGTCGTTAACGACGCCCACTTAAGATGACGTAATACCACCAAAGTCGTCCCAGAGCAGTGAAATATGGAGTTTCGCCTGTGGTGGCGCTGCGGAACAGTCGTTTGATATAAATTACGCCCTAACCAGTTGAGCTACGAGGTTAAGATTAAAAAGTTCGCTAAGTATAATTTTGCGCTAGGAAATGCTTTAAAAAGTTACTATACTTGGATCCAACCTGTCAGAGGCACTTTAACCACCTGCGCAAGTTAACCACCACTTAAATCAATCTTTGTATGATTCTTTGGTCCACGTTGGTGAAACTCAGCATGAAATAATAGAACTAACTGCAAAATTTTTTCACATGCCAATTGCCCTTCTGAACTATGTAATAAGCAGAAATTAAAGACATTCTAGTAAAATTCCATGCAAGCACACCCCTGTTTAATCTTGAGTTATGAAAACAGCTGTTTTAAAAACTTTCCTTTTTAAAGAAAAAAATATTTATCAACATAAAGATTGACTAATTAAAAAATCAAAAAATGCTTGTTATTTATACCTTATTATTTTTATCTTTGTATTTTATTTGTACTAACCGTCTCCGTACGGGCGTCGGGCTTTTCTCCTCAACCATGCACCAATGGGGAATGGCCTCTTCCTCCTTCTTCCTCCTGAGAATGGCCTCTTCTTCCTCCTGCTTCCACCACATCATCAATGACTGTACCATCTTCAAGCCACCTAATGGATTGGAAGCTCCGCGTGTCTTGGAGAATGAAACCAAAGAATGGAATTGTAAAAGGATAGACCCTCGAAGAAGCTCACACGACGACGACGACCTTTCGAGGATTGGAATCTCAGTTTCCGTCAGGACTTTTATTGGTTTCGAATCAGTTATAGTACAGTACTGTAAATCATAATTCTTTGAGCATTAGGGTTGCTTTGGAGGGCATACGTATATATATGTCTTTTGCAGCATTAACTTGGGCAATAAATATTTATTTAGCAATGATAAAGATCAAGATTTTTTTTTCAACAATGAGAAAAGCAAGATTATTGCAGCTAATTTGAAGGAAAAGGATATAAAATTATTTTAAGAGGATCACTACCTGGGAGAATAAAGCTGGGATTGCCCTCCAAAAGTCAGCATCGAAAAACCTGAAGTGAAAAGTAGTATTTCCGTCAAAGTTGAAAGGGAACAGGTGGTTGTTCTAAAAAGTAGGGGCTGGATGCTGCTTACCTATTATTCCTGCTTCGTTCGCTCTACTGCCACACACATATCTTGCAATCCTTTAGTTTTGACGATATAATTGAGTTTACGAATTGGATAAAAATCTGATTTTTGCCCGACACGTGAGGTTTTCAGTGCAATTACCAACTCAAAAATAATAATAGGCGAAGACACGACTGGTGAAGGCGTCCTGTCATTCTCTCGCTCGAATACTGTTGTTTTACACTAAGAGACGTGGCTTCATCAGCATAATTGCTTATTGCTGGGAGCACCAGCGACGATTAGAGTGAACGCCAGTCGTTCGCAAGCAGACCACGCGGTTGAATACATAGGCGAAATAGCGTTAAAAACAACTGTAGCACAAATATAATTCCAGAAAGGGCAATCGAGCCGCAGAACCAACAGGTTTTCACGTGGTTTGAAAATTTCGAATTTGGACAAAAACAATGTTTCTGCAATTACAGTTTCGATGACGTCATTTAGCACGCATTGTACGTCACATTTTAATAAAGGCATTTTACATCACAGTCACACACTGTAACTGCCAACTACCATGAAGCGCACGATATCAATTCATTTCTAATTCTGCATCACACTTGTTTAAAGCTACATTATTTTCTAAAGAGCTCATGGAATCACATAGTAACATATTGACTATTTTTAAACAACCTTTATTGCTATGTATTTGTTTAACCAAAAACTTGCAGCCAATCAATTGTAGATTAGAAAGAGTCTGGTAAAATTGCCATTTAACCAAAACTTGATTTAGTCCAATGGTTGGGACTTTATTTTTTGATTTGATTTAGTTCATAAACTTATTCACTGTTAGCAAACAAGCAAAGGTTCAAAGATGTTACACTGGAAAAGCTTAGACACACCAAGTAATGCTCAACTAGATATAGTAGCCTACTTTAACTGCCACCAGTGATGCAAAAGCTATGCTTTGAAATTAAAGAAAAACGTTTGATTGTCTTGTTACAGCAAGTTAGTAGAAGCGCGGAACGAATTGCTTGCTGCAAATTACTACTGTAGGCTATATATAATTATATATGATTATGTAAATTAATTGTGGTGGGATTTTTAGAGCAAAACTCCAAAAAGTTAAAAACCTACTCAAACTAAACATTATGAAAGTTTGTTTTGTACTGGATCCCAAATCAATTATGCATTTATATTTTATAAAGTTTAATAATACTGAATGCATTTCAGGATTGGATATCCTTCACAAATTGACTGCAAAAGGAAAATATAAAATGAGAGTAGATATGGAGGATTTTGAAAACCAAACCAGATATGCTCTTTACGAGTAAGCTTAAGTTTACTTAATTAAAAGAAAAAACCTAATGAAAGTATTCAATATTGCCTTAATTATGACAATATTGCCTCTTTTTGATACTTTTCAATGTAGCTAAACGTTGAAACGATATAAAAACCAACTTTTCTGCCTGGGCTGCTGCTTTTTGCTAAATTTCCCAGACAGCAAAACCCGTCATTTTTCAGACGTTGAATCAATGTAAAAATGACGGGTTTTTCTGTCTGGGTTGTTTAACTTGAGTCTGGCAATGTCGAGACAATGTAAGAATAGTTAATTTTACTTTTACATAATTAAAAATGAAATGTACCACAACTCTGGATCAACACACAAATGATCGTGGAGTTATAAAAAATTCAGTTTACAAGCATTTAGAGAAACACAATGCTCGCTGTTCTGTTGTGAGTAGTCAGGTAGTGGTTACGCCGGGGAGATCGCTCCTTCTCAACTGTAGCCTACATGTCATGAATGGCATGACATACATAGTTTCAATATGTGCTTTGTGCAAAAAGGCATATTGCATTTGGAGCGACAATCAGAAACTTTGCCGAGATTATTTCTTTTTTTGGAATAATCCGTTCCTCTGATGTCGTCTACACATAATGGTACAACGCTTTGTGGATAACTGTGGTTGATGATTCGGTTGTGATTAGCCCTTTTTTTCTTTTCAAAAGTAGCAAAGTGTAAATACTAAACTAAAGTAACGGATCATTCCTAGTAGCCAAAGTTTGCTTTTCATGTTTTGAACACGTCGAATCTTCGTAAAAACTGGTCAACTTCACTTGCCGAGATTGTGCAATGACGCAACAAAAACTGCCTGGGATTTAGATAAAACGATAAATTGCACTATGAGTCCCATTGCGTTTAGTTCTAAGTTTAAATGTGTGATTGATGACTTGACTCGCGGTTGACTGCGGCCACTGTGTATACAATAGCAGAAGCGATGAGTCATTTCGAGGCCGATTGCCAAAATATAGGAATTTAGACAGAATTTCTGAACAACCTGTGACAAAATGCTTATTGTGAACCACATAATGTTCCAAAAATAAGCAAATTAGGTTTAAACGATGCTCAAATGATAAAAAGTAAAAGTCAAGAAGTATCAGTGCTTTAGGAAAATTCCTTCTATATAAAATTTCAAAACTAGTAAAGGGCGGGACGATCAGGTCCCGGCTGATAACAGGTCGAGTTAAAGTGGATTTGGATTGTGGTGATGAATTAGTGATGGTCAGCTTGGAAAAATGGTTTCAAAAATTGGTTTCTGTCATTCTGGCAATTTTTATTCTCCTGTTTATTTCCAAAACCGCTTATATCCACATTTCTAATTTTATAAAAAGGCGATTCTAAGCCTTCTAATATTCCATAGATCTGGACAAACGTCATGGCTCAATTCAGTAGGTAGTTATACATCGTTAGAAATCAAAAGCGCATTACATTTACCAAGCGAAACTGTCATAAACGTTTTTCGTGGTTTTCTCGAAATCACCGAAAGTGGATGTAAGCGGTTTTGGAAACAAGCTCTTCAAATATGCAGTCAAAGATTTTTGTATTCTACACTTCTTTCAAAGTTGTGTCGATGCGATCAAGTTCGCACACATTCACAAAAAAACAAAATTGTGCTTTTTGTTTATAAAATTTCAGCAGTTAACTTGATTACCTGACACATACATAACAAGTGGTACGCATCTCATGGATGGCTTTTGACAGTTTATTCAGATTAGTTGTTGAGTATAAAGAAGAAAAATACTACTAAGTGTTTCAATACCGCAAACAAAAAAAGTTTGTTTGAGGAGTTAAGTACGTTTAAAAAACAAAACAAGTTTGAGTGTATAACAAACACCGGTGACCAAACTGTCATTCAACTTACTACAATATATATTTCAAATAAACGTGAATCACCTTGCTTCAGACATTAATTGAATATTAAACTGCTTTCAATATGATAAATGAGGCCAGAACTCTGCTACTTAGGACACCACAACTTCAATGCACTATATTTCATAAAAATTCTGATTACTCTTTTTAAATATTAAAGAATCCAAAAATTGATAAAATCTGGCAACGCTAAAAAATCTGGCAATAATCAAGCCGAAGTAGGAGTCGGCTCGTGATGAATCCAAGAGTCGGAGTCGAGTATTTTTTGCCCGATTTTACACCCTTAGTATATTCTGTACATTATTTTGCGACAGTGACTTGAATGTGGTATTTATGTCGTAAAAGAATGTTACCACAACGTTGATGAAAGCGTTATTTTCACATTCATCTCTAATTCCAATAAAACGTTATTAACAATAGTAGACTACACATATTCGTTACGTTGGAGCAGCAAATCATCTCTTATCAATCATGTTGTTTTAAACGTAGTAATCTTGTTGTATCACATTATTTTTTGTATGGGGTATTTACTTTTAAAGGCGTTATTGTTCACTTACAGTATCAATACTTTCATTTGCATAAATTTATCAACCCACCCAATGGAGTGGAAGGTCTGGGAGTTTTGGATGATAAAACCAAAGACTGGCTGCTTTCTAGTACCTTTTCAGTGTAGTAAGGGAACATCATGAGTCTGGGGTTAGCAAAAAGATAGACTTTCGTCCTAGAGTCTCACACAACGAAGAAGGCAGCACCACAGAAATGTTCTGATTATTAACCTCAATATATCCTGTTTGAAACTGCACAGGAAGCTTGCCTTACAGATAAAGACTGTATTTTTGACGATATCCAAGAAAAAAGAAAAACAAACACATACATACATACACAACAAACTGCGTCTTCGTTTCTTAACAACTGTGTGGAAATAGCAAGAATATTACAGTAGATTCACTTTGAAGTCTAGTAAATAAAAATATGCTATTTTTGTTTGTTTGTGTTTCAGCGACTTTGTCGTTGGAGTTGGAACAAATTATACTTTGACTTTTGGAGGTTACAGTGGGACTGCAGGTAGACAATAATTGTTTCTCTACAGCTAATGTAAATATAAACTGAAAGTAAAATTATGGAAATCTTGTTAACTTTATAGCTTAACTGGTTAAACATATTCAACAATGGAACAATCAAGATACAGCAAATTGTCTCCACTGCAAAAACAGCAAACGACTGAATTTGGCCGTGGGATTAAATAGTCCATGGACTGCACCACTGAAAGCTATTAAGTCATCCATCAATGCAAAAGTGCAGTAGTTTTGAAACTTGGCTTCAACATCATGAGCTAAAATACAAAATTACCATTCGAAAGTATCACGACACCGGAACTCGGACGTTGGAAAGATAAACCAATGTCACAAGTTTCAAATGAAGAGTCACAGACAAGTGTTGCTCATTAATGTAACCGAATCAGGTGTTGTGTTTGTTTTCACAAGTAAAATCCTACTTTAAACTAGGCATTTTAACATTTTTACAAAAATTACGCAATTTAGTTTGAAAATTTGTGCAATGAGCATTCAAAGTTTTAACAAAATGTAGTTTTGTCACTTTTCATTGAAAGAACATTTATTTTAATGTTCTTTATCTAAAAGCAGTACCTAAAACAACATGTTGTGTGGCGTATTGCCATGTTATAATGATAATCTATTGAAGATTCCTTAATCATTGTTTCACTTTGCAGGACAAGCCTTAGAGTCTGCACGATTCAGTGCCAAGGATCGTGATCAGGATATTTGGCCAGGCAGTTGCTCCAATACATTCAAAGGTGGTTGGTGGTACAATAATTGTCATGCAGCCAATCCCAATGGATTGTACTTGAGAGGACCACACAAGTCGCATGGAGATGGAGTGGAATGGGGACCATGGCATGGACTCTATTACTCTCTCAAACGAATTGAGATGAAGCTAAAGAAAAAATGAATATTGCGTTCACAAATTGATAGACATTTTACTGCTGTAAATGTGGCGTGATTGTTCAATATTTTTGTATAGGCCTAGTCTCTAAATCAAGGGTGCCTAAACCTTTTCCCAGGAATTCCAGATATTATGATAATGCGGAAGTGCCGGAAAGCGAACAATTCTTTAGGATTTTATTTTACCGAATAAAAGATGCATACTAATTTAGTGACTGTAATGTTTAATGTTGTTAGTTTAGCCTCAGCCTTGATGATATCAATTTTACTGTCTGAGTCGTGTCTGAGTCGTGGAGTCGTGGAGTCGAAAGGATTTTATAGTGTCTGGAGTGTCGTTAAAAAAGGCCGCCACCGACTCCAGCGGGATAAAAAACGATTAGCCTAACAATAGCATTTTGTTTGCAATTGTTTTTCAAATTATTGTTTCTTGTTTTTTTTTTGGTATTGCGCTATAAAAATTCACCAGAAAACAAACGTTTTTGTTCTTGTCCATTTCTGTGAAAGCTGTCATTTCAATTTCGATCACAACTTAGTGAAAATAAATTAAAAAAATGAAAAGAGATAAAAATTAAAACAAATTTGGATTCGGCCAGTTATAAATCGTGGAGTCGGGTTGCATGTTTTTCCCTACTCCATAATACTATCAAAGCCTTTGTAGAGAAAAAAAAAGCTAGCAATAATAAATTAGACTAGAACTTTTCAACCAGTGGTGATAGTTCTGTTTCTCAGTTATCAAGGGGTGCATGGGCGTTGAATCAATAAGGCTGTTATGAAATTACGCAAGAAGCTATGCTTGTTTAGCGAGTTTTAACAAAAATTCTGAAGTGTAGATAACTATTACTTTTCATCTATTCTAGGAGTGGTGTGGAAGTGGTAAATACGGCCATGTGTGATTTAAGCTATTGTATATCGTGCTTCTTTAGCAGTATTCACATCATTTCAAATAGCTAAATGACATTAAACAAACCAAAATGAGTGAGCGGTGCCTCCAGCTGAGCAGTATGGGAAGCAGTTAATACGGCCCTGGGTGCCAGAAATCCGCCGCCCCGATAGCTCAATTGGTTAGCGCGTGACTTCGTGAACGAAGAAGCTCCAAGATCAAGCGGCACTGGTTCGACTCTCCTGCGCTTGAGCAACGCATTCTGAGGACTGCTTTCCATTCAATACCACCTAATGGGTGGGATAATTCTCCGGCAACAATACCTGAACAATCGGAAAACTTGACTCTGTCAATCTCAGTAACCGGCCCTGCGTCAAGAGCCTCTACTTTCTACAAGTATGCGAAATTACCAGGAATAACCAATTAAGACTTTGTCAGTCCGAGGATTAAGATTCAAAACCAACCAAACTAGATGGTTTAGAACCGCTGGTTTAAAATGTGTGCTCATGAAAAGTTATTGTAATTTATTTTTCAAAAAAACGTTTTTAACATTTCAAAGTCGTGGGGTATTTTAACCTCTAGCCCTCACCTTTTGCGTAAGCCATGCATAAAAGACATTTTTACATAAATTGTTATAAGACTTACATACAAACAACACTAACTATTTCATTTATTTGTTTTTACTCCCTTCGATAGTCAGTTTGTAGTAATGATGCAAATGAAAGTGTTAGTAGAAATAATGCATAACGAAATAATGCAATGCACCCGAATTGTTGAAGCCAAGGTTGAACTCATTGCTCATGTAAGAACTCTTTGTTAGTGTTTTATGCGAATACCATCATCCTCGGTTTCGAGGATGGCCATCGGTTGAAACAACCTCAACAACCCCTAAATTGTGAACTACAAGTTATTTTCAAACCTATCTGGAATGTGTGTTGTCATTTTATCCTTGCCTAAGTTGCTTGCTATATTTTGTGTTTTGATAATCTAGTGTGTATTCGCAACATAAAAGTGAAAAGCAATTAAATCAAAGTGAACTGCAAAATAAACAAGATTCTCCATTGTGTTCCTTGTGCCACATTCAAGCAACACATTCAAAGTTTTGTTGACTTTGAAAAAGCCAATCAAAAGCCATATCAACAACAGAGAAAGAACTTGAACGACAAAGTATCCTAGCCAAACAATCAGTTGTCTTTTACATTGGTCTAACATCGACAAGACGTAGGGCTGATTTTCTGACTGGAATACTGCGAAATGAGAACGTATTTATTGTAAAAATAAAGAGCCATTTTAAGTTTTGCAGCCTAGAAGGTTTAAATTGAAGTACTTTGGATTATTTTGCGCTTTGTTTAAACATCTTAATTTTTAAAATGACTTTCATGTGCAATCGTATTACTGCATGGTACGAATTCAGGATTGTTAACTATACTGTAAATGAAATTGAAATTGTTTATTCTCATAACTATCATAGTACTGACATTGTTAATACTCAAAAAAGAAGATAACGCTGAGGATGATCTTTCAAAACAGTCGCTTGAAAAATACAGCATTGCGGTATTTACAGTGTATCTGCTTTATCCGGATATCTACAGAAAAGTTAACAAAATATCAAATAAGGTTGTGATTAAAGAGCTAAACGAAATAAATTTCCAAGTTACACAAATTGATTCTTTTTGCATTGAGTCAACATCAGGAGACGTTAAATCATAGTTAGAAGATACATTTTGATATCTTGTATATCAGCATACACGCAGTAAACATCTGCGGAAAAAGAAGATAAGCTCAGTGACCGAGGATTGTGTCTGCTAGACAGTTTTACAAATACACTTTAAGCCGTCTACTGTATTTATATAAGGTGAAGCGAAATTTTGCTGCATGAAAGTCTTTCGAAATGAAAAGGTTTTATAGAACATCTTGAAGAAAAGTGAAGTAAGAACAAATTGTTTTGCATCGAAGATTTTTTTTTTATTTAGACAATTTTCTTAACAGTTTTGATTCATATAAAACACGGATAATGAAATAAACTGAAGTCAAAGAATTCTTTATTTCCAACAATCTCAATGTGAACAGACAAAGACAATATCGAATATTTGCTATTAGGAAGCAAGCAAAATCTTGCAGTTATCATCAACTAGGTAGGCCTACATGATATTTTCTTTACTGCCATAGGTAAATAGTAGCCTAATGCAACTTCAGATTCTTTTTGTCAAGGTAATGCCGAAGAAAATGCCAAATAACTAGACATCCTATAAGAACAAATCCAACGATACATTGGTCATTACTATTTCTTGCAGCATAATCATGATATTTGTAAGTGTTGTCGTGGTTGTGATGTTGATTTTGGACTGCCAGGCTCAGATCGACTTAGGAACTTGTAACCTTCAATGTGATGGAGATGGAAATGGTTCACCAACAATGACTTTGCCAGATTCCCATCAGTTACTCACCAAGATCCACGGACCGCCTGGGAAACGAGGAGAGACAGGATTGAAAGGATCTAAAGGTGATAGTGGACGCAAAGGTCGAAAAGGAGATCCAGCGGAAAAGTGCAGCTGTCGTAATGTGGAAGAATTAAGACGTACGTCATAATGCAACATAACTTTAAAATTAAATGGTAATTTCTATCCATTTTGCTTCAAAGAAGCCTGGTCTTCATCCCGATATATTAAATTCTCTCTATTGTTGGTATCTTCAATTAATATTTAAAACATAAATCTTATGTAATTCCTACTCCAAGTATAAGCCTGAATACGACAGAAATAATAATTTATGTTGATATCTTTTTGCCACAATTGGGCTTGCAGAAATTACAAACAGAAAAAAATGTTTTGAGTACGTCACAGCAGCTTATTTAGTTAATTTGTATTTTTAAGAGTAGCCTAATTATTGTGAACAGCATTATTTTCCTAACAATGTCGCAGAAATAAAGTTGTCAGATTTAAAGAAAATTGGGATAGATTAAATAACAAGGCATTGGCTTACATATGATCTGGTTGAGAATAGCATTTTTAGCTAAAACGCTCATCTGGCAATACTTCTTCATTGCGCACTCTAGTTTGAGCAAATAGTTTTGCATGCTGTACTTCTAGAAGTTTCTGGGTTCAGGCTGAAATTGTAAGATGTACAGCAATATACAACTCGATTTCTAAGCTTTATCAAATTTACTAGTGTGGAGAACGTAGTATCCATATTTGAAGTTGCTTTGGTTGAAAAGCTTCTGCATACCAACCTTTCAATTAAATAAAGCTAGTTGTGTTCTTCTGGTGACTGTAAGCTGCTAGGTTCCTGTTTACTTGTTTCAGCCCATTTAATAACGCCAGTCGAGCTGACTGACAAAACGTCGACAATAAAAGCTAAGTAACATCTTTAACATCAGGAGGTAACCTAGTATCCCAGGGGTCCAAAAATACTGGGTCGCAACCCAAATTTGGGTCGCGAGACCATTCACAGTGGGTCGCAAAACGGTTTAAAATTACCATAAATATAACTTGTATGGCAAAAATACATACAATCATATAGTCTTTGGTGTGCTGAGTTTCGTACAATTTGGTAGGCTACAAGAAAATTTATACTTTCGATTGTAGTACAGTAGTTAAGCCCACGGTTTATATATATAGCCTGGAAGACAGCTTGAGCCAGGGCATGAAAACTCTCTCAGCTTAGGCTATCTCCAGAACTGGCGACTGAAACTTGGCGAACACAAAACTTTGGCGGCAGCTTTCCACCTATAGCCTACAGTGGGGAAGTTGATCGTGAGCTACATGTTCAGAACAATGGAAAACCTCTGACCTTCTGCCCCGAACCAGAATATCTTGGGGTGACACTAGACAGATCGTACACATACCGCCACCATTTGGTGTCACTGCGCAAGAAAATGACATCCCACGCTGCACTACTCAAGCGCCTGGCAGGCCACAGCTGGGGGTCGAGGGCTGACACTTTGCGTATAGCAGCCTTAGCCCTTGTCTACTCTTCAGCAGAGTACTGTGCACCTGTTTGGTGCTGCAGTGCACACTGCCATAACATCGGCACTGCCATAAACAGCACCCTGCGCACAGTTACCGGATGCATGCGTCCCACATTATTGGATAATTTTGCCATTCTCGCTGGCAACCAACTTTCTGAGCTTCGTCACGAAGAAGCCACTCTGTTTCTTAGCCGACGGGCACAAAAGCCTAACCATCTTCTCTACCACAAAATCTCTGCTTCCCCAAACCAGCACCCCAGTCGACTGAAGTCAAGACAACCATTCGTGCCAGCCGCTCAACTTCTGATCAACGCAGCAGATGAACTTCATCTCTGCGGCTACTTGGGCGGACTATAAATGGAATTCTGAAAGGAAGTCAAGTACCACCGGACTTCATTCGTTCATCCCCAACGCCGACACATGCCCCATCGGCCTGACACTACAAAGACAAGCATGGGTGCGCCTCAACCGTCTTCGTACGGGCGTCGGGCTTTTCCGGTCAACCATGCGCCATTGGGGAATGGCCTCTTCCTCATCCTGTGAATGTGGTGCCAAGGAACAGACTGCAGACCACATCATCAATAACTGTACCATCTTCAAGCCACCTAACGGAGTGGAAGGTCTGCGTGTCATGGGTGATGAAACTAAATACTGGCTGCTCTCTAATAGCCTTCCAGTGTAGTCCGGGAACATCTTGAGTCTGGGCTGGTAAAAGGATAGAGTAGACCCTCGGCCCAGAGGCTTGCGCGACGACGAAGCGCACGGTTAATAGGTCCACCCGCTTATTAAGCCCAATTTGGTCCATTCCGGAATTACTGAAAGTATAGGAGTGGTAGAAAATTGTCTCCCGCAGCCAAAATCGTCCGGTCCCGATGTGGCCGTAATAAGTGGGGACGACCGTATTGGAATTAATATTAATTTGCAAAGTGTTTTGCGCAAAATTATATGCTTCCGAAACGTTTGGGTCGCGAAGACTTCGAACGATTGCTTTTTGGGTCGCACCAAAAAGTATTTGCGGACCCCTGTACGTAGCCTATAGCAGGGGTCACCAAACTACCGCAATCCGGTCCTCAGAGAAAAAAGTTTGGTGACCCCTGGATTATAGTCACCAGAAGAACGCAAGTCACTTTATTTATCAAATGCCTGGTGAACATTTTTACTCTGTTTTTAATCTTGCAAAAATTGTTCGTTTACCTGAATGGCTTTATTGATACTTAACTTCTGCAGGTGCAATGTTTCCAAAAACATGCTCAGACTCTCTTTCCGATGATGGAATAAACGAAAGTGGGGTTTATACCATCTATCCATATATTGACGATGGTAATTTGACAAGTTTAGGGGTTTACTGCGATTTGGAAACTGATGGTGGTGGATGGATGGTGAGTTCAAAGAATATGTTACGTCATGCCTAGTAGATTGTGTGTAAGGCAAATTTATTTCTCCCTAAATAACTTTGTAGTTGTTTTGGGAGAAACTGGTTGTCCATTCAAAGTTTCTATATTTGTAAACCAGTTATTGCTCTGACAAAGCCTCTCAACAAGAGGATTCTACTACGCTGGAGCAGTTGCGTAAGCGCCCAATCTAGCACAAACCGAAATGGCAATATTAAGAAACGCTAGATTAATTGTCAAGATGTGAGCTTGACCAATGCACTTCAAGGACAATTCTCTATCATTGGCACTAGGTAAATGAAACAATTTACAGGCAATAAGCTAACTCTTCATTAAAAGTGAAAAATTTGCCAATCTTGTAGAGCGTCAGTCAAAGTTTCTATTAGTGTACCGGTATAAAGATGCCAGGATTAACCTTTCAGAAGCTTTTCAGATATGAGAATAAAGTATCAACCAACTAATCAAAGAGTTGAATATGTTTTGTTTGGCCCTTTTATAAATTTAGATCTACAAATACTTGTAGCTCCGGTTGGGTATAAGTACCATCGACTAGAAAAAAACAGTACTTGGAAATCATTTTAAAATTCGTGATTTCAAAACGAGAAAATTTTAGAAAAATAACTTCGAACTGAGAAATATTATTTGGGAGATTAATTCTAGAAGTTTCACATACTTGCAGAGCAGAGGTATCTAAACTGTGGTTCGCGGTCCAGTTTTTATTGACTTGCAGCAAGTTTTAAAAATATAATTAAACATGATCCAAGCTTGAGATTAACTGTTTTTTTGTTGTGATGATCAGAAATAAAAACAAACTGAATTGGACATGAAGACGCTTTTTTGCCTTCCCAGTTGGTTTAATCTTTACCTTCGAACATTGGACATCAGCTTGAATATGACAAAAACCGAACATTTGAATTACTGTATTACTTTTAATTGTGATGTAGTTTTCAAAAAGTGAAGATCAATTTAAATAGCACATATTAAGTCTCAAGCCGTGACTAAGCAGATAAAGTGCTGATTTCTGAGTTGGTAGACGTAAATTCAAAACCTTGTCTGGACATTACAAAGACGTCATAAAAGTAGTAATGAGTTTCGTACATCACATTGTAGCAGTGTGTGGTGTGGTTCGGAGCCCTTCTATGTTGGAAAATTATGGGCCTAAAATCGCGTCATCAGTCAATAAACAATTTAGAAAATAATATTCGTAGGCTATCAATATTTGTGTTATTCGGCAGTCGAGTGTAGCAAGAACTCAGCGATAGACAATGTAGTGCTGACGCCAGGAAGATCTCTTCTTCTCAACAATGTTATTAATTTTTTACAAAAACTTGTTACATAGCAAAAATTTAACTTCTAAAAATAAAGATGAAGAAAATCCTTCCTGATATCTTAATTACCATGAAAGTAAAATAAAATTTATTGAAAAGTTACACAATGATTTTTGTGATTTAATGATTTTACAGTTTTGTTTTTTGCTGTGAAGGTTACAAATCAGTTGAACTGAAGTAATATTACTAACTTACCGTACCGTGTGTATAAACTTTTCTATGTAGGGTTTTATGACCAAAAGTACTTTGCAGGTGTTCCAAAAGCGATTTGATGGTTCAGAAAATTTCTACAGAAATTTCAATGATTACGTTAAAGGTTTTGGTCGATTGGATGGAGAGTTCTGGTTAGGTGAGAAGAAAAGTCTAACTTTACTAACATATTTGCTATGAATTGTAATCATAAGCAAAATAATGCCATAAGCGAAAGAAACACAAAACTCTGATTGTTGTGTTGAGAAGATCTATACAGATACAGACAACATATTACAAAATGCTAAAGATGCCTGCAATTTTAAAAAACAGAAGATGTTTGTCTCCATATTAACCAATAAATTTTGAAAATTGAAACTTTCACATTTTGACGAAAACAATGAGTCTTGAATCACAAATCTGATTTTGTTTAATTAAAAAAGAAAAAAAAAACAACTTGCGTGACATCATGCAGTAACCCAATTACCATAAAGCGTTTAATATCAACTAATTGTTACATCACATTTGTTTGCTGCCACCTTATTTTGCAAAAGATAGCCTACATGAAATCATACACTAAAATATCGAAATCTTTCTAAATAAAATGCCTTGCTATAAAATTATTTAAAAACAAATTTACCAGTTTATCAATCGCAGTTAAATAATTAGTGAAGAATTACTATAATCATTATTGTAAACAAAAATACAAATAAGTTATTGCATTGAATATCTCATATACTGTACAATAAGTTTTATGCAACTAGAAATATAGTTTAACTGGTATCAGTGATATAAACGTTATGCCTTGCGCTACAGCAACACACTTGATTTGTCTTGCTACAGCAAATTAACAAACACGTAGAACAAACTGCTTGCTTCGAACTGCAGTATGTATATAGTTATGTAATCTTGGCGTGCTTTTCAAAGTAAAATTCGGAAAAAGTATAAAACACAGACAAAACAAAACGACATTCAAAGTCAATGATATATTTCAGGATTGGATGTCCTTCACAAACTAACTAAAGATGGAGAATATGAAATGAGAGTAGACATGGAAGATTTTGAAGGCAAAACTAGATATGCTCTTTACAAGTAGGAAAACACTTGCTTTTAAAAACTTGTCACACGATTTTCTTTTGGTGTGGTAAACAGAATGACATGTGTACGGTAGTACCGTAGTTTGTTGCATTGTTTCTACTAAAGACGTCTTTATCGAGAATGGTGAATGGTCCAATTATAAACAAGCTTGCATTTAAAACCCGTGCTCTTCTATTTACAGTGAGGCAATGGCAAAGCAACATAAGCTGTTGGTATGTAAAAATGAAATACAATATAAACGTGGACAGAAGACTATGAAGATACAGAAGACGCGTTAGCGGAAATTGAATTCAGAAGATCACCGGAAAGAGTTTGTCAACAGAGTGAAAAAAGTCTTTTGTAGAAAAGAAAAGACTTAGATAGGTTTCAGCAATGCCATAAAAGAGCCTGTAAAGAAACTAATTGGATAGACCGCAGGCAAACCAGGACAGAAAAAATGAGGTGGTGCAGAATGTTATTCAGAAAAAGAGAGAATGCAAGAAAGAAGCTTAAACAGAATGTGATCTAGCTATCTCGGCGTACAAAAATACAAAAGAAGCAAAGCGTGCGGTGGGAAAAGCAATGTGTCGGCACATAAAGACCCGTACAAAAACATGGAAAATAAAGACGGACAGTGGAAAGTAACTCGAATGGCTAAACAAAAGAATAAAAACTCCCATGATGTTTACTGAGCGAAGATGGTAAAGAATAAGAACAGACAAATACTGATGAGTGATGCAGTAATCTTGGAAACATGGAGCGAATACCAGCGATTGATGAATGTAGACAATGCAAGAAAACATGTGACATTAAACCCAGCAGCTGATGAAGATGTGGCTGAAATTAAGGAAGAAGAGATAATGAATGTTTTACGAAAAATCAGTTGGACCAGATGATATTCCAATAGAAGTTTAGAAAGTGCTGAGAGCGACTGGAACGAAATGGCTAACCGCTATTTTCGGGCCAATAGTAAAGACAGAGAGCATGCCAGATGAGAGAAGTTACACATTGACCCCAATTTTCAAATATGAAGTGAGACATATAAGAATATGGCCCTTATCGTGGCATCAAATTTAATTAACATATGTTGCAGTTGTGGGAGAGAATAATAGATGAATAACTCCAATAAAATGTTTCCATTTCACAACACTAGTTTGGTTTCATATCGGAAAAGGCACGTACTTCAGATGCAATATTTGCATTGCGTCAGCTGATGGAAAAATACGGAGAGAGACAAGAAGATCTGCATTGCCTGTTTACCGATCTAGAAAAGGCATATAATCGGGTACCAAGAAAAAGATTTGGAACTGTTTTCGGATGAAGAAAGTAGAGAAAAAGTATGTCCGTCTGATCCAAAACACGTACCAAGGTAGGACGCAAGCGAAGTGTGGAGGAGGTATTACTCAGAAATTTGAGATAACGGTCAGGATACATCAAGGATCTGCACTTTTTAGCCCAGTCTTTGTTGTTGTTATTATGGATTGCTTGACAGGAAACATTTAGAGAGAGGCTGTTACCGACAATCGCTTTTTCAAATCAGACGTCACATGAAACCGTTAAGGTCTACTGAACCTAGCGTCATACGTAATGGAATATTACTAAAAAATGAGCAGAGATTGCACCATCCTTTGCAACACCTGTAAAACATCACACAAACCGTTTGAACACCTGTGAAGTTACATAACAATGCATATGGACTATTACATCACAGAAGCGGTTACGTGCATTTGAAATAACTCAAGTCAGTTTCGTCATTTTAGAATCGTTGTTGGAAGGTTGGTCAAATATTAAAACTGTTTTGTTTGTGCTTACCAACTAGACGAAATTTCCGTCTTTTATCCAAGTAATTTGTATTTTTGTGACAAGTTTTAGTGGTGTACCGCGTTACACTCCATTTTCGACAGCCTGTTGGCTTTTTTTTGCTGAAATACAATGATGAAGCAAATATGACAGAAATTCCATTGCAATGAAAGTTGTAAAACGGGGAGAAAAGTTTAATTATCTTGGTTTGACTGTCCATGAAAGCGGAACAGGCGGCAGAAAAGTCACAAGAATATGTTAGGTAGGATGGAGATCATGAAAGAAAATAACAGGGTTCATGTGTGACAGAAAGGTACCAGAAAACTGAACTGGAAACTCCATAAAACGATGGTAAGACCAGCAGTATTGTACGGAATGCAGGCAATAGCCTTGACGAAAACACAGAAAGGGAAAATGCAAGTGGCTGAAATGAAAATGTTGCGATGGTCTCTGGGGTTGACAAAGTAGGACCGAGGAATAAATGAAGTTATCAGAAAACGAATTCAAGTTGGAGAGCTGAAAGATAAGCCGAGAGAGACACGCCTTAAATGGTTAGGTCACGTCGTAAGGAGAGACGAATATTAAATCGGAAGAAGAATAAAACAATTGGAAGTTGGTAAAAAAAAGTGAGGAAGGCCGAAAAGAAGATGAAAAAATGTGTGGATGAAGATATTGAAATAGTGGGAGTGAAAAAAGAAGATGCTGACAGAGTGATGTGGAGAACGACAATCTGCAGCAGCGAACTTGAAGTGGGAATAAAGCTAGAAGAAGAAGTCAAGAAATGGGCCAAAGTCAAATTTAATAATATAAGTTATTTCGACAAAAACAAAGCATATAAATGTCTACGAAAGAAGTTCTCAACTTTTAACACTGGTTTACTACTTGCCCAAAGTTCAAAAATAAATTTGCCTCAATTGCCTGTTTTTCTTCCCGAGTTAAGGCATTGATCAAGTGATTAGATTTTTTTTTTAATCATAAATTTACCCTTATTTTTGTATTTTTCTAAATAATAATAAACAATTATTTCATTGCACTGACGAGATCCTTTGAGAACGAAACAATTGGCCATTGTCTGCAGTTAAAAATGTCGTTTAGGAATTTTCTTTGAAAAAATAAAAAAAAGTTTTAAAGTAATGTAATTTTACAAAAGCAACACTGCATTTTTGGCGATATGCAAGGAAATAAAAAAACAACATACGCTACTGTACATTCTTATTTATTTCTTGGACAACTGTGTTGACATTACAAGAGTTTAGAAATACGTTAGTCCAGAATAGTATTCGATAAACAAATAAATACTCTATGCCGCTTTATTGATTAGTTTTATATATAAGTTACTTTTAAGATCAGAAAATATAGATAATCACAAAATTGTTGTTGTCGTTTTCGTTTGTTTATGTTGTTTTTTGTTTCAGTGACTTTGTGGTTGGAGCTGGAATAAATTATACTTTAACTTTTGGAGGATACAATGGAACTGCAGGTAGCCTACTGAATAACTGCTTCTGTACGGCTAATGTAATTATGTGACTAATTATTATTATTTTTTTCGTAATTGTAATTGTAAAACTTAAGCAATTTCGTAATTTTCGTAATTTTAATTTTAAAACTTAAGCAATTTATCCAAATTGTAAAATCAGTAAACAAACGATGAGTTATGTGATCTCAAATGGTTCATGGTCTATACTAGGCCTACTAGCAGTTGCAATATCGCGCACCAATGCGGAAATCTTCTTAAAAACTGGGTTATAATTCATTCGCTAAACGTATAAAATTGCCATACTACACTACTAAGATATTTGATTTCGGGTATTTGGAAGATGAAGCCTCAAAAGTTTGTTACATTCGAAGTCATGTGTTTCACATAAAGAGGCACAGAGAAATGACGCCCATATAACTTTCACTCTAAATCAATTATGGTTGCTTACGGGGCTTCCGCTTTTCCAAATTACAGACCACAATACTGCTAAATTACTCGATTTTTATCACTTAACCCTATCTGTAGCGATACGTAGTTTTATGAGGACGCCTCACTCTAGTACCAAGTGAAAAATTTCACAGAAGGAAACATACTAGAAATGTGAAATTTCTTGACTTTTAGTTTTTATACTTTTCGAATTTTCCAAACCTACACTGGTCATTTTTTTACCATCCTGTTCTTCACAATAAGCATTTCGTCTCAGTTGGCTAGACATTTTCGTGCAGTGCTAATTATATATTTGTTAATGTTAGTGCAATAACTTTGAAATGTAAAAACGCCCAAAAATGCCTTATAAGTATGAGCATTTTTTTTTTAGTTTAGCATTACCTTATGTTATAATTCCAAAATTTCAATTTTGAATCTATTTTCCGGAAATTAGAATGAAAACCGACTTTCTCACGTTTTTTCATCTCAAACACTTTATTTCAAGAAATATGTTGGGTAAAAATTTAATTTCTATACAGTACGCAAAATTACACAATACACATGGCTATTGTCTTGTAAAATACTTTGGCTTTATGATTTTCATAGCTCTCGTAATTAGCGATTAATTAGCACGGGGCTAAGATAACCTGTGACGTGCTTCCCGCGTACAAAAACGGTTCGTACCAAGATAAAGTTAAAAAAAGAGATTTGGGCAAATGTTTTATATCTAAACTAAAAATTTATTCTCAACAACTTGAGCATTTGTGAGCAATGTTACAAAAATTATGAATATGCCAACAAGGTCGTAAAAAATGTCGTGTTTTTATTTTTATAACATGTCTTGCATACAAGCAAAAACAACAGATCATAAGGCATTGAAAGAATAAAATTTTACACTGACTTGTAGGACTGATGCATTGAGGATTAATAGATGTAAATTTTATCAACAATGAATAAAAATGTGTGCAAGACTAAATCACTACAGCATAGACAGTTTTTTTTTGTGCTTACCTTTAGCAATACATAGCGCAGGTCAATTGATACACGTGTATCAACTAACCTCTGTCTATAAATAATTATAAAATGTCAATTTTTGAAGTTTATCTATACAGATAGGAAAATAAAAAATATCTTACATTGAAACCTCAATTCTGATTAAATTAAAACACTATCTCACTTTATCTAAAACGTTTTCTAGTTGTTGCAACACAACAACAACAAATATTAGAAAATTTTACTCACAGACTAAACATTTTTTTTTTCATATGACAGCACAGTCTCTGGGGTACATTCATCTAATTATGTTTTCAGTGTGGCTTTTCAACCTGAATTATTGCTAACTGGCAATATTTTTTCTATAAGTTATATTTTTACTTTGAAAAGGGGGGGGGGGGGGGGGTGTGCATCAACTGACCTTCCGTATCAACTCACCCGCCCTCCCCTCAAGTCAGATGGGTCCCATACTCGTAAGCAACGTTGTACAGAGACTTTGGCACTAACGAGAGTAGGATGGTCAGTTCCTTTCTCTCGACCGCCTTTCTTTCAGCAACTACGCCCAACAAATTTATTTCACCCTGGGTGGAAGTAAGCGGTGCTCGCAACAACCAAGCTTAAGCCGGGTGACAAACCAGGATTGCATTCCGTATCCGCTGCGCCATACCACATTACCACTAACTTGAAATCACGTTGTGTAGCATATCATTAAATCCATACAATGGATCTTTATCGTTGTTTCACTTTACAGGACAAGGTTTGTATTTAGCTCGATTCAGTGCCAAGGATCGTGATCAGGATATTTGGCCGGAAGGAAGTTGCTCGACCTTATACAAAGGTGGTTGGTGGTAGGCTATAGAGCTTGTCATAATGCCAATCCCAATGGATTGTACTTGGGAGGACCACACCAGTCAGTTGCAGATGGAATAGAATGGGGGCCTTGGAAAGGTCTTCGATACTCTCTCAAACGAATTGAGATGAAACTCAAGAAAAAATAAATATTGCCTTTAAACATTTATTGATATTTTTTCTGTAAATGGGCGTGATTGTACAGTATTTCGAGTATTGGTAAGTATTGTAACCCCGGCACCAACACTTCGAGGTCGGATGCAAATCATCTGCAGACGACCTAGTTGTAGACTGGGGTGCCGTGATCGCTAGAGCAGTATTTCGAAATATAAATTGTTACGATGAATTAGTCAAAGTTATCGTGGTTATATGTTGGCTCCACCCTCGATGAAATATAAATTCTATCATTGTAAGCTATCAGTTTGTGATTGCGACATTTTTGCAAAGTTTAACCCTCTGTCTACCATGGGGTCCAATGGACCCCAAAACAAATTTCGCTCTACGATTTCTCAGGACATATAGCAGATGCGATATTGATATGCTGTGACTTTTCATAGCTTTGCTTAATCTTTAAGACAATATAATAATTATTGATTTCAAACAAAATTTGGTACCATAGAAAAAAATAATAGCATCTTGTACCGTGGGGTCCAACGGACCCCAAGCCTGCTGCATTAGCAGTAATCTTGTATCACAACAGTACTAATGGAGAAGTCGACACTATTGACAGAATTTTTAGGAAATACACTTCCAAACGAATAACGAGAAGATGGCCGATAGCTTTATTTTACAATATGATCGATGTCACTGCTGTCAATCTTTTGTGATATGGCATCAATAGACCTTTTGCATAACAAACCAACAGAGCGTGACGTTGGAGTCGTGAACGACTCGTCGCTGTTTGCAATGCTGTGCGCTAGGGCAGTGATTTACCCAAGGGGCCCGGGCCCCCCCCCGAAATTTTGTGAGAAATTGTTGAATGGTTTGATATGCTTTTAATCAGCTGATATTAGTCCCACAGCGGACTTAACTTATCCCAGAGGGGGAGGAAGAATTATTTTTGTTATTATTAAGGTTGAAATTATCCATCGATTATACATTTTAATAGCAACATTTGTTGGAGCTGGCTCAGCTGAAACCAACGCTGAGCCAAATGACGTCAGTTGAAACAATCTGAAACCTGAATTGTTTTATAGTTTTTAGTCTTCATCATAATTTCAATCAATTACCGTAGGCTATATGTCTGCAAACATATAAATATCCAATTGGTCATGGACACTTACAGGGTTTTAAACCAGATTTCAAGTTTACTTTGCATGCTTAGCAATTTTTATTTCAGCAACATTTATTGATGAACATGGCTGTTTTAATGTCTATTTTATATCATATCGTATATGTCGTAGTATCATTGTTCACAGTGGCGTAACCAAAAAGGGGGGGTTACAACCCCCCCTTTGGCACGCGTGTGACGTCACGATATTGAGAATGATGCTTTCAGTCTCTATATCTCTGAAACAAAGTTGCCTAACTTTAAGCGAAACTGCATTAAAAGAGCGAGTTTTGCCAATACCAAACATCTCAGCCAGGAATTAGCAACAAGAAAACATAGAAACTTAGCTTTATTTCCGAAAAAATGCAGAAGAAAACATGATCTTATCCTTTTGCTATGCCACCGGACAGCACCATTTTGCAGGAATATTTAACCCATATTTTTGTTGAGAATGCTCTCAGAATGCACCAAATTCAAAGTAATTTTTCAAAATTTTCTGGGGGAGGTCCCCCAGAACCCCCGCCGCTGGGTGTCGCCTTTGGCGAACCTAAAAAAAAAAACCAAAATTCCTGGCAACGCCACTGATTGTTCACATCTGTTTTATCTTTTTCTTTCTTTTTAATTCATTTTCAAACTTTCTGGCCCCCCCAAAAAAACTCCTAGATCCGCGCCTGTCTGTACTGTACACCGTATTTTTCATTCATGAATGCATCTCATGTATTTAAGGATTAGTTTAAACATATTCCCTCATCGTGATGTTATCATAGCAGCCATGAAGCCAGACTTCAAAAAGGACTACACAAGCACCATGATCATCATCGACTGCACTGAAGTAGGCTACGTCTCGAAACACCATCCTCACTTCACCGTCAGTCGCAAACGTACTCGAACTATAAAAAACACTGCAAAGGCATTAGTGGGAGTTGATCCAAATGGGGGTATTATGTTTATATCTCAGTTGTAGGCTACACTGGTAATGTGAGTGACAAAGAAATATGTCAGAGGAGTGGATTTTTTCACTTTTTGAAGCAGAAGATAGCTGCTAATGAACTGCACTTCAATGATGCTGTTATGGCTGATAAAGGGTTTCTTATACAAAAAGACTTAGCCTAGCCTACATGATATTGGTCTACATTTGAATATCCCACCGTTCCTAGGTAGAAGGCCTCAAATGAGTGAAGACGAAGTGTTGAATACACGAAGTATTGCACGCCATCGCATTCATGTAGAGAGGGCCATAAAAAAAATTCGTCAATTTCACATCTTCGACAGGAAAATACCAGTGACGATGCTTGGTATCATCAATGAAGTGTGGTTGGTTTGTTGCATCTGTTATGCAGAATCAAAATAAAATGTTGCAAGACAAGGTACCATTAACGTGGTCTATAATTTCAGGTCAAAATGCAC
This sequence comes from Aplidium turbinatum, assembly GCF_918807975.1. Taxonomy (NCBI): domain Eukaryota; kingdom Metazoa; phylum Chordata; class Ascidiacea; order Aplousobranchia; family Polyclinidae; genus Aplidium; species Aplidium turbinatum. The sequence goes on from NC_137472.1 coordinate 58,055,433, forward strand.
ACGCTCCACAATGGCCTTCCTAAATTGCCTTTCCTAGTCTGTTAGCCAACACTATGATTAAAACGAACAAGAACTGAAGTGTACCGATAACTTATAAAAATTCATAAACACAAACAATTTACTTTCACCTGCCAGCGACTTCACGCTTGCTTGCAATAACAAGAAACGCCTTCATAAACCGTACTAAACAAGCGATTCTTCACCTTCGGACCACAGTCTCTATATTACTAGTCTGGAAGCTCAATGGCGTTGCTATGCAAGGGTGTGTCTTAGGATTTGAGACAGCGCCTCAAGTGGAACGTTGGAACTTTGCAATTCGTAGCCAAAAGCCTAGGTAGGTTTAGCCGAGTAATGTCAACTGCAGGTTGTTTTAACTTTAAGTAGGCTAAATTCTTATTTGCAGATTACCGCTAAATAGGCCTAGGCCATTTTTTCTTATTATCAGTTTATCCTACTAAGTTAGTCTAAAGTTTACACTTTTAGTTAGCACGCTAGTCACTGATTAAAAATGGGGTTTGTGTAAGGTTAGGAATGGAGATGTCTGAGTTATCATATGCAGTTCACTATTCTAAATATGTTTGCCCACAATCTTAGGACAAATCTAAACCACTTCAGATGCAGATATAGATAAGATATTAATACTCACTCTGTCTTAATGTACTGAAACTACCATGTAATGCTATATTTAGATAATCTTCAAGTTTGGTATGATACCGTATGCAATTTAAAAACAAAGTCAAATGTGGAAAGATTTATATGTGAAAAACTCTTCAATGGAACATCAAATAAGTCTTGGATCAAACTGGGTTGTATACTTTCATTAAATGCCAATAAATTCCATCCAATTAAAAACAACAATAAAGCAAACAAGCATAAGACTGGGCTCTGCCCAGGTTAAGCAAGCAAGGAATCAAATTGACTGCTTGCTCCCATTTTCATGGAGTCAAAATGAATTTTAGGTGCCATTCAAATACTGGTGAATTTTTTTTTAAACCTTGTGTTTTGTTAATTCAATTCTGTAGGCCTAGGCTATTTAAGCTAATTACCTTTTAGCCTACTAAGCTACCATCAGCTAACTGTTGTTTTAGGTTTATGTTCTTAGTCAGCACTTCAGATTGGATTGTAATGTCTGCTTCTAAATCGAGTGTAGTTTGTAAGTCTAGTAATGGAAGGTATTGTTGCTTGCCAGGATGTAAAAGTTCTTCTAGTACTAGCGGTATTAAACTGTACAAAGTTCCCTATGGTCAACGTCGTTTTGGTATATCAACAGCAGAATGGTCAGCCAGATTTCATCAGGTTAGCAATCTCATCAATAAAAGTTAGGCTTTAATCAACTCTTTGTTAATAGATTTTACAATGCCTTGTGCTGTTTTTTCCCATGCTTTAAAGTATCTGCCAGTTTGCAACTGTTAGTAAATAGGGTATTGCAGTTGTAGTACTATAATGTACCAGTAGTTTATACTTTACTAAAGGTTTTGGATACCGGGAATGCAAATGGGCAAGGTGCGGAGTTGAGTCAAGGCTAGTGTTAGGGATGAGGTTAAGAACAGAGCTAAGAATTGCCTTAACTTTAACCCAATCTATAACCTCAATTTAAAACATTGGAGGGATATGCTACACATTACCTGGTAAAAGTATCAGTACAAAGTTAGAGGTTTTATGGTTCAGAGTATGTACCGGTAGTCCACTAATTTTAATACCTTCATCCTTAGGCTTTATGTGAACCACTTCAGATGCAGATGTGAATATGATATGAAATTACTACTCACTCTTAACAAACTGAAACTACCATGTAATGCTATGTTTAGATAATCTTCAAGTTTCGATATGATGTGCAATTTAAAAGAAAAGTCAAGTCTGGAAAAGCTTTCATATGTGAAAAACATTTTCTCTATGATGATATGCAGCGAACATCACACAGGTCTTGGATCAAGCCAGGCTGTCTACCTTCGTTAAATATGCCAGTAAAATCAATCTTATCCAAAGCAACAACAAAGCGAAGAAAATTAATAAGATATTCTGCTTGCACTACAGGTGCTAGTAACATTTCCACAGATGATGACTTCTGTATTGATGCTGACAATACACATTTGCCAGAAAGCAACAATCTATGTCTTCTGGACATTATATGTCAGTTCAATGATTTAAATAACAAAGAATGGCGTTTGCACTCTGAAAAAAACTTTATACATTTACAATATTATGAAGATCTCCGTGTACATGGCACTGCTTCCATAAGCATTTTGATTTCGGAAGATGATAACAAATTATCATTTAATGTTGCAAAAAATGGAAGATTTTGTCAAGTTATGGTCAATCAAATGTCACTAGAAAACTGGAATTTGGAAGATATCTTGAATAAACTTACAACATTTAAGTGCTGTGCTGGGTATGAAAGTGTAATTAAAGAAGAGGGATGGTTGCACATGCCAGCCAAATTTTGTGCGGATTGTTCACCTTGGTAAGATTGTTATAAATTATAAGATGCTTCATAGAAATAATGTTGTACTAATGTACTATTAGTATTTAGTTCTATGTTAGCTCTTAGTTTTGCTTTAAGCCCACAAACTTTAGCTTTCACAAAACTTTATTATTTTGTGTGATTTTTATCTCGTGTATTTTGTAGTGGCAGTCAGTCCAAATATAAAAAAATAACGTATCTAATTGCATAAAAATGCCGTGAAAAAAGCTCAAAATTTACTTGGGGGGAATCCCCGATTTGGGGGTGATCACGTGACCCAAAAAGTTGCGGCACCCACTAAAATTGAAGTTAGATTCATCAACTACAAAAAAATGCAAAAAAACAACGTGTAACACGTTTAGCCTAAAGATGCTCATTTTTGCCCCTAAGGGCCTGCACTAGATTGGTAATGCAGAACAAAGAGATTTGGGAAAATCTTAACTTGGCTTTTCAATTGCTATTACCGGTTAAGCCTTCCTACTGAAAAGTTACACAAAAACAAAAATACAATAATTTGAAGAAGCTAGCAGTTTGCATTCAAAAGTAAGCTACCGTACCAATACCTTAGCCCACCGGTGTTTAATTGAAACATAATTATTTTGCTTACCGTATGTATGTGCTTACGAGAATTAGCACAAGCATTTTATTAGTGGAATTGGCTCAAAATCAACCATGGTTACGGTAGTGAATAAGAACTCATAATGTATATCTTTTGTTGATTTTCGTTTGAGCGGTAGTAACCCTCTTAAAGTCCATGCCGTTTTTGAGACGGAAGTCCCCTTCTCTGTAGTCCCGGGATACCGCGCCTACAGTTCGAATGTTTAGCAGTACCGCCAAAACTTTAGATATGGTAAAGTACTCTGCAGTGAAGGGATCTAATGTCGAAAGTGAACATTAGACTAACTACTCCGGCATACTCCGCTTTATTTAAGTTACGGTGTTAATAGAAGGCCTATTTTATTCTCCTTCAATGTTTGCTTTGAGAATTGCTTAAATACTTTTCTGAGTGCTACATAGTGCTCTGTTCGGCTTATGCGATTGTTTAGCTGTTTTGTTTCTACCATGTAAGAAGTCTTGTAGTGGCAAAAAATATAACCTCCTCATTCGCATCTCCAGCACTTTTTTATAAGTTCATTTTTTTTTATTTCTGACCATCACAGCAAAAACAATACACGTCAACATAACAAGGGTCTAGAAAAGTTCTTCAAAAGCGCCTTTGTAGAGAGTTTCCAGTTAAAGAAGAGAATTTCCCTGTCATTGGCGAATTTCACCTTCCAAATCTTCATTCAACTGTAAGTACAAATGCATTCAGTAATGCACCATTTTCATCAAGTGCCAGCATACCAGTAATGTACGTAATGCATATGTGTAAAATAAGTCACGTTCAATTGCTATATATAGTATGCAAAAAAATGGCACCCAAGGAAGAACGTTCATAAACGGTACCTCAAAACGTAAATATAGCTACGGAATTATTGAATTAATGTACTTCTAAAGTAGCACCATCGTAATGGTGTATATATAATTGCATAGTATGCTTTTGAAAGCTAACTTTTCCAACACGGGCTAACCCTGAAGCAGTTAAGTATTTCATTGGCTAGATTTCAAAATTTCATACCATATTGATAATATTATTATTACTATTTATTTACATCAGACCAATAAGTCCATATTAATTATGTACCATACATGCAAAAAGACAAAAACAAAAAAGACAAGAACAATCATAATAACCCGGCTAACCGATAATGCTGTTGTGGAGAATTGTTAATGAGTAAGCTGCAAATGGCACATTTGAAATAAGACGATTTGATAAGAGTGTCACAATTGCAGCAGAGCATTTATGAATACAAGTCTTAAAGAGACTTACCGTAGTTAGTAAGATATATGAATAGTATTTTGCATGTAAACAAGTGTAGTTCAACATACCTTATGAAAACATATTGTAAGTTCTTGTTCACTCCTGTGTTGAAAAGACTCCAAACATTGTGACAACATTTTAATGACTTTTTAAAACAATATAATAAAAAACCTTTCTGTACCCTATTGCTGCATTGTAAAAAATATATGCTGTATTTATGAACATGCTCTGTTTGTATTCTAAATGTGACATATCTGAAATATAGAAGTGCTGTATTTCCTTTTCTATGAAGCTAGCTGTTTGCATTCAAAAGTGAGTTACCAATACCTTAGCCCACCCAACGGTGTTTAATGCAAACATAGTTATTTTGCTTAAGGAATTGGCTCAAAATCAAACATGGTTACGGTAGTGAATAACAACTCATAATATATATATAGGCTACAAATGTGTCAAGTGGAACAAGAAAGGAGATTACATACATAACGTAACTTTATATTTGTATCAGTAGTAAACAAACAATTTTTTTGCCAGTATATCTGCAATCTGTAGTGTAAACTGACAGCAATAAATATTCAATGGCAAGTTAGAATGAACTTATAGGGCCTTATAACCTAGAAAACTAGCCACAAGAATGGGCAATTTTTTTACTGTAATTCACATATTCTTAATAAACAGCAAAATTGTTGATTGTGACAGGTATAGATTTGACCAGTGCATCATAATTTGCACATGTCTGATATATAACCTTATCTAGATTTACATAATGTAATTAAGATCTTTTAAAAATTCTTCAGTATAAATAACCTGTACAGTGTAGGCTACATATTATATATATTTATAGACTTTGAATAGACAAAAGTAACCTACTGTTTAATCTTGAGTTTAGGTCAATTTCCATTGGCAACAAGTGCCTTCCTTTAAACTGACCAGTGCCTAATATTCCTGGCAGAAAAGTTTATCAACTAACCAGCCTTTCAACAACCTATGTTTTGGTCTTCTGCTGAAAAAACTCAAACTCACATCATCTTTTAACTACTTGTAGTCATGCTAACCTAAGCCTCAGAAAAGTAAACTAAACGAAATTTTCTAGATAAATACTGTAACTAACATCCTAAACATTCTACATTAGTTAAAAACAAGTCTGCAACAACAATATTTTGCACAATTTCACCATTGACAGTAGACAATATACCTGTATTTGCATACCTTTGCTGCTTTGCTTTCATAATATTCCAACGCTCCACTAGGGGCGCTGTTTCACGAGCGACGACAACTGCCTTTTTCGTTAGCCTTCCAGAGAGACTGTGTTCGGACTCCGCGTTACTCAAACGTCACGCTCTGGTGATTTTGAATGTGCAAAAGGTCTATTGCACGGCGAAAATAGCAGAACAACATTGAAGCATGCATGCTTGAAAGAGAAGAAAATTTTAGATCCAACTAGCAAAAGAGCTTGTTGGATTACCAGCTTCGACTTCAATATCAACAAGACATCTAAATTCGCAACAAAATAAAGGAAACAGCTGTTGAAGATCAGGCGCCAAAATCAAAGAAGGCTAGATGCTATTTTTGGGAAAGACACAAAGCCAAAAATGCAGACAATTCTGTAGTACTTGCAAACTCAACGTTTGCCAAGAACATTTGCAATTCATTTGCAATGAATGCGATAATATAATATAAACTCACAATATTTCTTGTGACCTAATATGTAGGCCTAATATGCGTGTTTTTTAGCCAAATCCAAAAGCCAAATCTCACAATAGTTTGACCATTGCTCAAGAATAGACCAATTCCGTATCAGTTTGGTTTGTGCATGGGCTACTGTATGACTTGTTTGTTAAATTTCAAGTATTTTTGGTTTTGCTACAGTGCTTATAAGTTATAATTTTTGACGTCTGTTATGTCCTTTCCTATTGAGCTTTAATTTCATCATCGGAGCTGATTTCTTTTGTCCAAAACAAGTACTTGGAAATTTGGGGTCTAATGGACCCTAACGGTAAAACTTGTATAATTTTTTTTTGGTAGACAGAGGGTTAAATGCAGTCCAGTAGGCTAAGGTTTCTTGCCATTGTCATTAAATATCTGATCATTGCAGTAATAGACTAAGCGTTTATTTCAAGTAGCCTACATTTGCGGTGGGATGGCGCAACGGATAAGGCGTTGGCTTTCCAATAATGCAAACCTGGTTGACTCCCGGTTTCAGCTGGTTGTTGAAAATACCGCTCACCTCTACCCTGGTGTAATAAATTGGGTGGGCACAGTTGCTGAAGTAAAGGCGGCCGAGAGAAAGGAACTGGCCACCCTACTTTCGTTAGTGCCGAAGTCTGGGTACAATGAGATCCTTATCTTCTCATACCCGATACTTGAGTCAAGTATGAGACCCCCTTTACCCTTTACCTTTTACAACAATGCATTTAGCTTTATAGTTTCATTTTCATCATTAACTGACAACCTTGCATCAATCTGCTTAAGATTTACACTTTTTTTAACTTTTAGTGATTTTTCTGTGATAGAAATGTAATATAAACAAGCGTACATAGAAAATTTGTACTGCCTGTCAACACAAGAAACATAAATATTTCTTCCTCTTCTTCTTATATTAAGCCTCTCAGGCCAAGGCTTTACCCTTTTATCACCTCAGATTCACGATTTTCCCGTACAACATTGCAAGGCTTTAAAGAGCAGCTAGTCTTTGGTTTCAACACGCAAACCTTCCACTCAGGTATATGAGTTACTGTATGTTTATTTATTTTTGTTCAAAGTTAAAATAGGGTGAATAGATGTAGCCTACTATAATAAAAAAATACTACATCGTAATATCTACTAGTAGGCGGCTTTCATAAAATCAATAATGATATAGAGATCTTGATTATAGGGTAAAAATTTTAAAGTTTTCAAAATTAAACCATTGTACTGAAAATTTTCAAAATAGGTAGAATTAACACATTTCCCTAAACTGAAAACTTAAAAAATGAGTAAGTCTAACAAGCAATTCTTATTCAATATATCAATATATCAAATAAATTTGCACGCCAAACTTAGCACATTTTGCATTTGAACTAGCCTACTGTTTACAAATATAGTGCGTGATTAAAAAATAATTCAAAGAAATCCATGGCAGCAGTGGCCGAGTGGTTAGCGCGTTGGGCTCGCAGTCGAGAGCCTGCATGTTCGACTCCAGCCACCCGCACTTGCTGTTGTTTCTCTGGGCAAGAAACTTTACGATAATTGCCTCTACCCAGTGATCGATTTCGAGTAATGGGTAGTACCAAATTTAAGTCATAAGTAAAGTAGACAACCGGAAACAGACATTGCCGTCGGCTGCAGCGTGGGTCAGGTGTACGTCGGAAGGCGTACACCGATGCATAGCGCTCAAGTCAACTTTCCCGCAATGCAGGATAAAGATATGAAAAAAAACATGGATGTAAAAAAATGCGTCAACAGTAAATAAGGTAGCCTACTGATCAATCAAATAAGCCGATTCCTTGGTCCCCGACGTTGGACCCATGCCACCGGGAAAGGAGTTCAGCCGGCCTGCCTTCTTGGATACGGCTGAACCATCTCCTCACGGGTGTTGGGCGCTTCGCTTCCTTCATGCACAAATGGGGCCTATCAACATCTGCGGCATGCAACTGTGGTGCAGAGGAACAGACAGCAGACAACATCCTCTACCATAGCCAGACGTTTACTCCACCAAGGGAAGTTGGTCTGTCAACGCTGGAGGACTCTACAACCAAGTGGCTGCTCGAGGAATGCCCGGACGTCTGACCCCAATGAAACGTAGTCCAATAACTAACCTCTCATACGAAAGAAGAAGCCGATTAGGAAGTACTTTTCGGGAACTACGTGTTACACTTATGTACCAACTTTAATCTCGGATTAGAATCCGATTAATGAATACATATACTGATCTACCGATTACGGTGGATTATACACGTTTGCATGTTTTCAGCTTAATTGGCCGTTTAACATAATCACCGCGTGTTCATTCTATCATTTATTTACAAATATAATTTATCTTTTTGAGAGCTGCCTCAGTGTTTTCCAACTTTTGACAAAGTCTATAATTAACTGACTTATTCTGACTTAGAAAAAATCATAATCAGGAAAGTTAAGAAAAAGAAGAAATACCGCATATATGCATACTACACAATGCAGACTGTAACGTAAACGCCGAGATACTGATAAGTAAAGAATTTTGAGGGGTAACTTTATGTTTCAAAAGTAGTCAAACTGTAAATGGTTGACAACCCATTTTTTATCTGGACCAGTTATTCCTATGTTCTCTATGATGATTTTTGACAATAGTTGTAAAAAGTATGAATGCTGACACACAATTTGAGAAATGCACTGGTTATGACTTCATAAAGCTGCCTCCAAGTGGGATGTAGCGAAATGATTTATGAACTTGCAAGTAGTGCTATCTCTAAGGTGTGCAATTGCGCAGTAAAACTGGGTCATTTGCGCAGTGAAATGTTATTTCTGAAACGCAACAAATGAAAAAAATATCATACGCCACTCTGCAAACGCAACCTTAAAATCATGATGCGCACAAGTGCGCACATGTAAAACAGTAATGCGCACAGTAAAATCAGTATGCGCACAGTAAAATCATGATGCGCAAGTTAGTTTGCGTGATGTCAAAATTCTTACAGGGAACACTGCTTGGAAATTACTTTTAGATTAATAACAAAATATGAATATGAATATGCATCTACTACAATATAAAGACGACCACAAATAGTTTGAAAAAATATTTTATTTTTTCTTAAGTTTCATCTCAATTCGTTTGAGAGAGTAATGGAATCCTCTCCAAGGCCCCCACTCTATTCCATCTGCAAATGAGTCGTGTAGTCCTCTCAAGTACAATCCATTGGGATTGGCTTTATGACAAGCTGCGTACCACCAACCACCTTTGTTTGCAGTGGCGCAATTTCCATTTGACCATTTGTCCTGATCACGATCCTTGGCACTGAATCGTGTTGAAATCAATGCTTGTCCTGCAAAACATGACTTTATATAGCTTTGGTGGAGAGACGGAAAATGTCATACTAACTTGTTATCAAGCCATTTGGCGGTGTTTTTGTTTCAGTACATGTAAAGCAGGGGTCGGCAACCTACGGCCCGCGGGCCAGGTCCGGCCCGCCAGGCGCTTCGTTCCGGCCCGCGAGCAGTTCCAAGCAAAAGCACGCAATTCGGCCCGCGACGATAAATAAGTTGTTTTTCGCAGGCTAAAATCATAGTGCAACAAAACCACGGATACTACCTCGTGCTACAAATTATATGCTTCATTGCACACGTTTCATTTTTGTACAACGTTAAAATCGAAGTTTCACGTTACTTCTCCGGAAGTGTTTTACAAAGAACATGTATCTGCAACCCTATTTCCGAAATTACGAGATAATGCGAAAAAAATTGCATCCATGTTTGGGAACACTTATCTTTGTGAACAATTATTTTCCAAGATGAACTTTGCAAAAAATAAACTTCGATCACGTTTATCTGATGAACATGTTAATGATGTTTTACAAATTTCTTGTTCCAATATCAAAACTGACTTTGGCAATTTGGCAAAAAAATGCAAACAACATCAACCTTCACATTAAATTGTTACACACATTTGTTCTTTTAATAATCGGTTTCAAAGTAATAAATTCCTTTTATCATATCAATGAACATATTATACAAGCATGAATAGGAGTGTAAAACGCCGTACAATTTAAGGGTAAGATATTCGCGTTTCTGAAAAGCTGTCCCGGCAGTTACGGCCCGCCAGTATATTTTATTTTATCAAATTGGCCCGCGGCTCAAAAAGGTTGCCGACCCCTGATGTAAAGGAAAGGTAGACTAATATATTGGATCTAAGCATCGGGTGTTAGGAAGATAATATTTTATTATTCTAAATCTCCTTAACTAACGAGAGTAGGGTAGGAGGTTCCTTTCTCTTGGCTATTATTCCTTCAGCAACTACTCCAACCTAATTTAATGTTTTTTCCCTGAGTACAGGTGAAAGGTGTTTTGGAGCTACCAGCTCAAGCAGGGAATCGAACCAAGTTTGCATGATTTTAAAAAGAGCGTTTTATCTATTGCGCCGCCCCACCTTTGTTTTATATATATAAAAGAAGATAATCACAATGGATTCAAAATTTAGTCTATTATTCAGATACCAAAATATTATTTAATTGAAAAAAAAATTGTATTTTTTTCTGCTAAGGGTCAATCAAAATACGGAAAATGTCATACTACATACTATACTACATAGTAAAGCAACAAGCAAGAATTTTTGATCTGACAAGAAAACTCAACATGAGGCACAAGAATTAGAAATAAACATCGCAATTACAATGCTCGGTCGGAGAAGTCATAGCATTATTCTTCAATCAGAGCTAATTTGTCACCGGCTTCTCAAAAATGCAATTACACTAGGTGTTTATAAAGAGAGAAAAATAAAGTAGACAGTATTACACCAAAATACTTTACGTGACCATATCCAGTGTACCTACTGCACTGAGGAGGCCGGAAGGCCGAAACGGTGTGCACTGTCTGCAGATACTATATAATATTACATATTATAATTTAAAAATATGAAATGTTTAATAAACATTATATTTGAATAAGATTATGTTGAATAAGCCACACTTGTGTAGCGAAAGCTCTTTGAATAAATTGAATTTCCGATTTGGTGTGATTCTGTCTACTTAGTTTTCAATATTTTGTCACACTACGTATCCTATTGGATCATCAATTAAATCATAAGAAGATTTGATGAAATATTCAGTAACGATGTTTTATTTTAAAGAGGAAAATAAGTTTTGCAATGCCTCTGTATCGATACTGTATGAATGGGCTACTTTATTAGAATAACAAATAAATAAGTAAAAAGTTATTGCAACAACTACATAATGCTGATAAATATCACGCAGGATACTTTATTAGAATAACACACAAATAAGTAAAAACTGATTGCAACAGCTACATAATGGTGACAAATATCACGCAGGATACTTTATGCTGCTTTACCTGCATTCCCACTGTATCCTCCAAACGTCAAAGTATAATCTGACCCAACTCCAATAACAAAATCACTACAATATAAAAATAAAATATAGACTTAAAACAAAAAAATGATACATCATATTATTATAGAGTGGTAGACCTATTATTTACTTACATTCATTATTTATTTACTTTCAAGATACAGGAAAATTTTTTTGAATTTAATACTGGAAATCTAATTTAAACCTAAATTAAAACTTAAATTTATTATTAAATTTAATAGTATTATTTATATAACTTTATATAAATATAATGAAAGGTAATGTTCTTACATAATATTAATAATTAATAATAATATTAATAATAATATTCATAATAATATATTATGAACTAAAAATATTATTAATATAATATTAATTATTCATATAGCCTACGTAATAAATAAATATTTTATATATAATAAAATTATTTATTAAATTTAATTTAAATCTTATTCCCTGAGCTTTAGTACAAACTCACTTTGTCGTATTGACGTACAGGAATATGCAAATGCTATGTAGCTACGTTGGACTCATAATCTAAAACACGCAAAACACTTTCTTTTCCATTTGATTCGTATGGTAATTGTGAATTTTGTCGTGCAATTGTAAGTCATGCAGTTGTAAAAGTAATTGTACCGAAGTTTATCAGCGAATAAAATTCACCACTCTACTATGTCAAATAAATCACACATGAAGTACTTTTTAGTAGATTAATAAACAGCGATTTCCTGTTTGTTGCCAGTATTGCTTTTTTTTAAATGCATTACAACGCATCAACTGTTTTGAAGATTAAGGTCACCTCGCAGCATTTAAAAACTAAGGTTACCTCGCAGCATTTAAAGAAGGTACTATAAACCGATTGAAAATATATTAGTGCAAAAAACTTTGACAGAATACATGGCATGGCTTTGCATAAAACAGCTTGTCAATTAAAAGCACACTGTGCAAATGATAACATTACTATAAACCACGTTGAATTCATTTTGGTTAGGTAGTGGGATGGCACCCGGTCTTATGTGCACAAAATGCTGCCCCGGGTCTTTGCTGGCTGCTTTATTTTTGTAAACGAAATTCACCATCATAAAACCCTTTAGAACAAAAAGAATGATTTATATTTGCCTTCTGCAATGTCAAACTCTAGTAAGAAGATGCTATGTTCTAATGGAGTGAAACTATGGAATCAAATACCAAAAGAGATCCAAGAAAAGTCTTACAATACTTTTAAATTTAAATATAAATGTTTATTAAAGAATTTTGTACAATGATCACTCCTAAAACATATCATTTGCTTGTTTCTTTGAACAGTTTTTTTTATGTTGACCTGTGTTATTCCACTGCTAATGTATTATGTAAAGTGCTGGTATTGAGTTATATGTGTTAATGTTCTTAATTTTGGGTCTTTTGTTTAAATGTTTGGGTGGCAGCTGACTTTGGTGACCTTTTGGTCTTTTGCTGCCATCCTTGTTGTGCGAATTATTTGTGTTTATTGTGTTTTTGTATATTGTTTTTTATTTCTTTCTTTTTCGCTAACAAAACAAAATAAACTGAACTGAAGTTATCAGCAACAGTTGGCTCAAACAGGGAGTGCTAAAACCGAGTGTATTTTTTTGCACTAATATATGGTCTACTGTGTCTATTTGTTGCTTAACTTTTAATACATACGGCATGTGGTTTTAATTACTGTCATTTTGTTTAAGTGAACGTAATTTAGTTTAAAAAATATACAGCCCAAACTCATTTTAAATTGGAATTTATGATCCTCAAAAATATAAATAGAATAATTTATAGTTTCCTATGGACGTATGTAGTATATGGATGTTATCTTTAATGATAGTACAAATTACACAATTTAAGATTGTTGATAAAGTTTTCATATTTGATAATATTGTTGTGAACTTATGTAATAAGGTTAGCTATATGGGATGGAAAATTAGTTAAAAAATTAATATTTATCAGCATGAATGAGTAGTTGTCTAATTTCCCAAAATATGTCTTCATAGTTGCCTGCACACATAACAATGATGAGTAAAAATATACATTAAATCAGTGTTCTTCAACGGGGGCGATATCGCCCCCCGGGGGGCGATTTTGGCCATTGCGGGGGCAATTTGTAGAATTTTTGAAATTGGGGGGCGATTTTACTGTTTAGGGGGGCGATTGGTAAGGCCGAGCGCAATTATCGATCAAGATCGTTCTGGATGCTTAAACTACTTTTTGGTTTGTTCGACTATTTATATTGTTGGGATATTTGAAGTTTTGTATGTAAATTTTTAGCGACATGAAGGTATCGCTGCAGCACTTCGCGTTAACTGTTTGAAGGTTGGGGGGGGGGCTGTCAATTCAACTTTTTTGCATCAACAGTTGTATCTCTAAAACCACTGAGGCTGCGACTATGAGATTTCTTGACTTTTCCTAACTTTCATTCACCTCTATTGAGCTGAAATTTTGAGCGAATAAAGGTTATAAATTGAGAGATATAAGGCATTTCTCAGCACATCCTCTGAAATATTTCATATTCTATTGTTCAAAATTTTCCCACCAGCTGGATGAAAGTAATTAATTTGGCCCATGTCTCGTTAATCCTAACTGCTTCACAGCGTGAAGGAAATTGACAGTATGCGTGGACCTTTTGTTCTCACCACGGCTTATAAGCGACGTCGATACAAGAAAAGCTTCAACTTTGATACGATGAGTTACCGTCGCTTGCGGTTGAAATTGCGTAAAATTAAACATAAGACTTGGTGCCAATGCATCTAGAGCGAGAATAGTTTTTCGCAGACAATTATGTCCTTTCAATCAAACAAAGCATAGGCTACAACGTTATTGCCTACTATAGAAGCTGCTCTGTAACATATTATGATTTTGGTTTCAAATCTTTCCTTTTGTCCGACACACTATCAAAAGCAGAAAAGGCGTCGATGTTCCCAAAGCTTCTCACATATACTTGTAAACATTTATTTCCAAGTCGACATGTAAAGATTTGAAATGCAATACGCTTCTCATTTGTGTAGGATAAACCAGAACATCACGCTTTTGTGAAAAGGACGATCGTTTCACCACGTTTATACGTGATGCAGCTTAGTTGAATCAATATATTCGAGGCTTCTTGTACCAGGTTCACTGTCACTGATAAACTAAACCGCGATGCAGTACCTCGCAAAGCAATTGTAGCGTAACATTTCCATGTGCTATAACTCGTCATAAATTGTGAAAACTTGTGTATTTACTTGTCAAGTTGTCTCATGTGAAGTGATAATTACAACTTGCCTGAGTAGGCCTACAGCAAGGGACAATCAAAATAGATGAAACCGCATTCATGGTAATATAGACGTTTTGCAAACTGCTCTTTTCGTTTTCAATATAATAACAAGAATGACAGCTTATTTTCACTAAACATATAAACAAATATCAAAAATTATGAATGAACAGCGCATCTATATTTTTCGGTTTAGGTTCAACAATGCATTCTAGCCGTCAAAATGATGGAATATTTGGTAATTTTGTTGAGACATACCATTGCCCAATCGTTGAATTTACATCAGAGATAATTTTATTAGATAGATTATCAGTTTCATGCACATGGTTTCATTCAGCGTTATAATGTTGTTTTTCAAGCCACGTGGCGTTCATGGTCATAACGCAACATTGCAGAAACAGCCAATATTGATACCAGGTAGGCCTACTAATTATTACGCCGCTTTCGTCGAATCTACGTCGCTAAACGACGATATTGTGCAAACGCCTGTTGGATTTCCCTTCTACGTGTAGTTTATCATAAACGTGAAGCATTGCTCAAAAAGCTAATCTGAATCACCATAGATAACCATAGCATTCATATAGTTTCATCATCAGTAAATATGTAAAGTGCACTTCACAATTTTTAACAACGGTCTGACAATTTATTATATTGCAAAGTTTTGATTTATTCTCGATTTTTATAATTCTGTGTAACAGTTTTTTTCTAACTAGTTTCTATGGGACTAACAATTTGTTTCATTATACATTTTCTTTAGTATTTCAACGCCATTATTAAAAAAATTACGTCCTTTTCACTTTTAAATAAAACATGGCAAGGCAAGGATTCAGTGCTGAAGAAATATTGCAACATGTTTTACTGGATTCTGACGACGAAAGCCAGGTGGATGATTTGGAGGATTTATGGCACTCCGATTCAGATGAAGAAGCGGATTCTTCTCCGTCAACTTCCGCAACAGCGATTCCGATCGAGATTGACGACCAGTTACCTTCCATGGGCGATGTTCAACCGGAGTTTGCGCCATCAGGACGGATTATAACATCGAAAAGACTGGTGAACAGCATAGATTCCTATCTCGACATGAACAACTACGATGCTGTTGAGTTTTCCTGACACACTGAAGTCTTATACAACTTTTGTAGAAAAGCCAAAGAACAGACAAGAGGGCGGCGTCAGCATTACTTGGTCTAATGCGAGACCGGTGCACAATGGGAGAAGGGGCCGGGCTAACATTATATCTGGCCCGATTGGTGTTAGAGGAGAAGCCAAAGAAGCCAAGACCCCTCGGCAAGCATGGGAACTATTTTTTTCTTTAAACATTTTGAACATTATTGTTCAAGAAACAAATAGAAAAATTGCCACACTCATTTCTCAATTGCCAGAGAGAATTTTAGATGACAGCAGGTACTGCTATTTTGGCCCAACCAACAACGAGGAGATGCTGGCCTTTGTTGAATTGGAGTATTTTCGGGGGCTTTTAGGACAGGCTGGTCATTCCACGGATGTATTGTTCAATCAACTGCAAGGACATCCCGTGTTTAGTGCAACAATGAGCAAGAACCGCTTTAAATTTTTATTTTCGAACATTTCGTTCGACGACCAAAATACTAGGCCGCATCGTTGGAAGAATGACCGGTTGGCCGCATTTCGAGTCGTTTTCGAAATGTTTAACGAAAACTGCGGCAAACATGTCATTCCAGGTGACTACTTGTCGTTGGACAAAACGCTATACCCCATGAGGACACAAATTGCCTTCAAGCAATATAATCCAAACAAGCCTGCGAAATATGGCCTTCTGTTCAAGTCGGTAAACGCCAGCAGATTCCCATACACATTTGCGGCATCGGTCTATTCAGGTAAACCGAAGGAAGAGCCATTTAATTTTTACGTTTGTGGAACAGAAGAACTGGTAAAAGGAATGGTGATGAGCCTGGAACAACACGGTGACCTTCAAGGTCAGAATATTTTGTATGACCGCTTTTACACCTCCATACCACTCGCGCAGTGGTTGCTTGACAGGGGTATAACGTCAGCTGGAACCCTCAACGCTATACGTAGAGGAATACCCCTGGAAGTGAAGCAAGTGAGTGGTAGGGAGAAATCTTCGTACGAAATTTATTGGCAGACGAGTGAGGCTGATCTCAGCCTACATTCTTATGTAGTAAAAACGAAGAACTCTGGCATGCGGAATGTGTTGATGTTGACGACCATGCAACCTCTATTGGGTATTACCAAGGATGACGGCAAAAAGAAGCCAGGCTTGTATAAGCTTTACGACTTCACAAAGGGTGGCACCGATATCATCGACCAAAGGATGGGTTGGTTCATTCACGTGCAAAGCGAAGTCCCCACGGTGGACAACTACTGCGTTTGCTTATTGAGAAGGTGCCAAAGCCACAAAAAATAAACTACCAAAAAACCGTGGCCAATGTCAATGCTGTGAAAAGCCTTTATGCCCTGCACATTCCATACGAGTATGTCAAGTTTGCTTTTGCGCAGAATAAACTATTTGAATGATTGCGGTTTTATAAACTTTGGCTTCAACCACAGCCTAAATAAAACGCGGAGCTCAATGAGAGATTTTCCTTTTTTCCTTTTATTAGACAGATAGCTATTTTTACGTTGATTCAACATATCAAGACGTTGAATACTTGTAAACATGTGCGGTTTTGCAATTAGATTGCTTATCAAAATCATCTATCCTTTTTTGTATAAAAAGTGGGTCATAAAACTAATCGTAATACTCGATGTAAAATTCAGCATTTTTATATGCTGAAACAGTATTGTATTCATATTTTATAAATCCATTTTCTATTTAGAAAATATCAATATAATGCGGTTTGAGCATAGCTGAATTTTAGCACGGATACAACGACTGATTTTATGAATTTTATACAAACAAGGACAAAAGAGAAGTAATCTAATTGCAAACCCGCGCATGTTTACATCGTCTTGCAATGTTGAATCCACGTCGAAATGATTGTATTAGCGTTGTATTCAATTTCTCGTATTATCGAACTGTAAATGTGCAGCCACTTGTAATTTCAATGTGCCTCATTGTATATTCTTAAATATTTCTGAATTTGTGTGTACATAACCTGACAGAACACAGGTTGCTTTACCATTAATCAAGTTGAAAAACGTTGCTGCAAGAGCCTTGTGCCAATTGCTGCAGTCCGGTATTGCTGTAACCAAATCAAAATACTTATCAATATTTTGCTGCCAAACTGACATTTTTATCGCATAAACGCCCATTAGGCAAAAAAAAAAGGCAGCTAATTCTTTGTAAAGTATTTCTCCAGGTTCACAATGATTTGACGCATAATAAATACTACTTTGAATAAATCTAAATATTGTTTGGATTTTAGTGTGTGGCATATGAATCTTAGAGAGCTTATTGAATCCACAAGAAAATGACCCGAGGCATTACAGATTTTCCTTTTGATGAAAAGCGTTGTGACGTTCTGTTAATTAATGAACCGTAACTGTTTTATTTTGAATTTCTTTCTGACTTCTGTTTATGTAAAGCATCATCGACTTTATCGGGTAATCTTACTCCTAGTACTAGCCTTGTATGTAGCCGAGTTCACATTGAACTTACACTGAGAGACGCTGTTGCAACTACAATACATTGCATTTAAACCGCATTTTTGGTGCATGATCTTCCATTCGTTTTGTGGATTACATAATAGTATTTGATAAACGCCACCCTGCTTCTTCAGCTGGTCTACATTTGTTAATAAAGCGTAGGAGTTGCTGTTCTTGGAACCGAGGTCACAAGATCATAATCCAAATTGGTGTGACACGCGTTCAGAAATCTCATTACTGCATGTAATTGATGAAGCATTGTTCTTTTAGTCAAGAAGCGAGCTTTATTTTGAGCGTGGGAAAAGTTATTATTTTGCATGAAAAATATAGATTCAAATTGAGATTATGTAAAAAAAATTTAATCACAACATGGCAATGCATGTTCTTCATTACTCTACCAAAAAATAATGTGTAAACTCACGCTACAATTGCTTTAATCGCAAAATAATCCAAAAGTCATAAGTCACCTCAACATTTCAACGTCTATGAGCAGTTCTAAAATTCACATAGGTTTAATTTTCGGATATGCTCAGCGTGAATAATTTTACAAAGTGAATCCCAAAGTTTGAAGCCGTACCTTAAAAAATAACAGAGATATCACTCCTAAAGCATAAGAAGAATCGACAGCCCCCCCCCAAACTGAGCAAGACTCCAGAGAGCCCAACCTCGTAAAGGTTAATTCCAGGCGAAAAGCGTTTTACAAACGCACGATATTCTTGCGTGTTTATTTTGTGAGCTGCTACGAATGGTTTTCACGGGAGGCGGAACTCAAATCATTGCAGTGAAACTAAACTGCCTTGTCTCCGCGGTTCGCTAAGAGCAGTAGTGCTGGGCATTCTTCTTTCGCTGCAGTATTTCATTGTTTTGATTGTTTATTTACGTAATAAAGGTATCGCAACGAGTTAACGAGCCGAATCTCCGATGGTAATAAGAAGAAAACGAGTTTTGCTTTCGCAATACGCATACAAAGCCCTCGATAGTTACTTGTATCCTTCTCGAGTTACCTGCGGCCGAGCAGAGCTTACTTTCGGTGGCCGTTTCTGAACTCTTCGGCGGCCACGGCCGCCGTTAATTTCGAGGCCTCGTTTGAGGGGGCGATTTGGACCCGCACTTTCAACAAAGGGGCGATTTTGTAAAAAAGGTTGAAGACCACTGCATTAAATAGACGAAGAGGAAAAAAGACACCTGGTTAAATAGCAACTTATGTACAGTAGGGAGGGCCGTCGGAAACAGATTGCTTAGCAACTCGAGTTTCTTAGGAGGTTCGTCGAGTAAATAGCTAAATCGAAAACAATTTTTTAATTGAACGCCAGGAAGACGGCGCACAACCAGGGGCTAGTTTAGCTGATAGAGGCTCGGGACACCCTTAGACCGGGGGGTCCGTGCAAAAAAATTTTTGCGCCTAGGGCGCGAAAAACTTTACAAAATAACTTGAAAGTCACCCACACGGTTGCTAATGCCTTTACGCCAAGCTCAGTCGCCACCTTGTGACTAAAATTAACCTTGAAAAAGGAGGCATTTTGCAGAAACTTCAAAGGCTGAGAGAAAATAATGATAATAACACAAAATCACATTTTCCATGTCGAGAGGCCCTTCAAAAGGTTGTCTCAGGGCAAATGCACCCTCTGCCCCCCTTAAATCCGGGCTTGTGTAGAACACGGTCCAAATAATCAGTGAATCACCCCATTTCATAGATATTCCCCCCCACCAGTGGTGACGTTCTCTACAAAAGCGCCCTAGTGAAAAAAATAAAATCATGAAGAATAAGGACACCGGAAATTAAAAGAAGGAAATGGAGCTGCACGAATTGGCGGAATCAGTGTCGACTAAAAAAGTATCTACGATTTCGCCACAGTGGCGATTATTACGTATGAGGGAGTGATCAAGAAGATCTTGAAGGAATGGGCCATGGTTAAGATGAAGAAAAAAATCCCCACGGCGAGAAAGAAAGCTGAATGGAAAACTTCATTGAATGCCAGTCTTTGCTTCCACACGCTTTTCGACGTCGTTGACGACAAATTGCTGTACTCACCCGAAGTTGATTTCGTTATCGACGAACGTGGAGCACGCATTGGTTTCATTAGAAATGTCGATTGGGAGGCGCAAATCTGAAAAGAAGAGGGACGAGGGAAGGAGCAACTACTTTCGCGAGAAAACGAGTGAAAGAACGCGAAGAATGTACTCACGACTCGGATGACTACAATACAGAAAAATGTCCTAGAAGGCGCTTCCCTTTTAGAGTGCTCGATCGGCAGAGAAGAACTCGAAGAAGAGCAAGAGTAATGTACTTTCGATCTTCGTACAGTTGCGCGTGAGGTGGAAAGGTATGGAATTCTAAGTCGAGCAGCATCTGCCCTCGCAACCGTAACATTACTGGACACAAAAGATGATTTCAATCCGACGATGATAGTCGACAAAAACAAGCTCGTTCGTGCACGAAAACTGCTCCGTTTAGAGACGAGTCACTTCGCTTCCAGTTCGCTCGACACAATAGTTGAAAGCCTTTACTTTGACGACAGAAAGGATAAAACCCTTAAATTGAATGGCATAACTAGCTATCGTCGAAAATAAATCGAAGCCCACTATGCAACGAGATGCTGAAATACCCAGGATCTGAATATATCGACCACGTTTCCACTCAAGGGTGTTCAACTGGGAAGACCATTGCCAAAACGATGTTGGCTGCTCTTGAAGTCAAGGGACTAACGTGAAAGGCATTCTGGTCGTTGGATGCGACGGAACTGCCCTCAATGCAGGACTGCAGGTATGCACACAGGAGCCATCACCACCATTGAGCAACATATTGGAAGTACGGTGCAATGACCGATTTGCCAGTTTCACCTCAAAGAACTCCTGCTTCGGCATCTCTTCGGCGAGCTGGAAGGGAAATCATCAGGACCGCAAACCTTCAAAGGATTTATCGACCGTGTCGTCGTTAATGATAAGTGCTAAATGGGAGAATTTGAAGTCGTCGAGTTCGAGAAGATAACATCCAATCTGACAGAAGTCGATGAGGTGATGGAATTAGTGGCGATCAAAAGTATCTGCTCGATGTGTTGGTCATCGAGGGGAGTCTGCCTCCAGAAAGCATTTGATTCCGTGATCCAGGAAAACAGGGTCATGCACGATGGCTTAATCTCACTTCAAGGATATGCCGACTTTATATCTCGGAGCCAGAACCAACAGAGGCGCTGATAGAAATGATGACGTACATCGTTAAAGTTTACGCTCCCATCTGGTTTACTACCAAGCAAAACAAGAATTAAGGTCACTTTGCTGCTCGGTCCTTTCTTCGGTTGGTTAAGCTGACACTATCTGACAGGCCAATTAAAAAAGTCGTCGACAGTGGCCTACAATCAAACACCTTCGCTGCGCATTCGAGAATGTAGTGTTGGCCTTTCTGCATGACGATTCTATACCAATGCGTAGACTAAATCGGATCCAGAAAGCAAGGAACGAGTACACTGGTGGGATATGTCGCTACGAAATTCCTAAACTAAACTTTGAGTACACAGATTTGACAACAAACTTGTTGCTCCGGTGGAACGAGCGGAAACTCACTGAGCCACTAATTCTACTCGATTTCAGCATGGAACAGCTCACAGAGCTTTTCGTCGAGACCGATGCTCCTACATCGATTGACAGTTTTCCGTGCTGCACACAAGCAGTTGAGCGCGAAATCAAACTCGTCACCGAAGTAAGCGATGAAGCCATCGGCCATGACAACAGACATGAACTTGCTGACGCGAACTGCTGCTCGCTCACATCGTTCACGTTTTGAGTCAAAAAAAGATTACGTTCTGTGATTGTTTTCGTCGTTTTGCGTATTTTCTTCAAAAAAAAAATGTTTTTTTTACTTTTTGGGGTAATATTGACTTTTTTGTGCGGCGTCTTCCCGCGCCCCGATCTAAAAAATATTTACAGATTATTTGTTTGTGACCTAAGCCTCCTATCTGAGCCGAGTTGCTAAGTGATTTGACAAAAAAAGTGCATTGACGGCTCTCCCTAATGTACAGTAATTATACATAACTATATGATTATAAGATATGATTACTATATGATAACTATATGATTATATGATATGATTACTATATGATAACTATATGATTATATGATATGATTACTGTATGATAACTATATGATTATATGATAAATGCTGTTAATACTACAAAAACTGCTCAATGGCAGGCGAAAAGTCAAGCAGAGCGAATTTCATCAAAATTAGTTAGGCTACTAGTTCACTAAAAACCTTCAAATCAAAAAACTAAAAATTTATAAACCTTAGTGAACTAGTAACTAATTTTGATGTAACGACATAATTACAATTTTTTTAAATTATACGACAATATCATAATTTCCATATAAAAATTAAAAATAATGTTTAGATGTTTTTTCAATACTAAAACAAACCACAAACTGTAACCTACAACAAAATCTTGAAAACCTTAAATTAGAAATTAGAAATTTCTGAAATCCTTGATCGATAAATTAATTATAAATTAAAAAAGTAAAAATTAAAAGTAACAAAAATTTATAAAAGTTAGTTATTAAACGTAAGTCAGTCTTTATGAGCAAATTTTGAGACAAAGGTTATTTTTCTCATACTTGTAAAGAGCATATTTCGTTTCACCATCAAAATCCTCCATATCAACTCTCATTTTATATGCTCCATTTTTAGTTAATTTGTGGAGAATATTCAAACCTGGAAGGAATGGAACAATACATTTAACAACAAATGTGACATTTTTTGTTGTTAAAAACTACACGTGAAGCAACTGTTAAGCAACGCACTACTCTCCATTCAGTGGCATGTAATGGATGAAATAACTTCCCAACAACAACACTTCGACAATCGGAAACTTCACTCTTTCAATCTGGGTAACCAGGCCTGTGTCAGTGGTTCAAAGTCTCTACAAGTATGCGAAACTCCCAGGATTTATCTCTCAAAGAAGCTTTCCCGGTCCGAGGATAAAGATTCTATCAATCAGTCAAATATCATAGAATTTAAATTTAAAACGGGCATGTTCATTGACTTAAATTATGAGGCTTACTGATGTTTTACCGAGCATCTTAATTCAAACACTTGATGGAAATTGCTACTCGGCACCCACCACAACATATTTCCCTCGCACTTGTCTGCAAATTCTGCATTCATTTGGTTTGCAAGCGATTTTGATTGTTTGGTCCCGAAATAAACGTCACGATTCACGAATCATTGATTCAAAATTTCGTTGGCAATGACAATCAAATCGAGTTTGTCCATTTACGGTGTCTGGGTTTTTCTGTACTCGATGTTGTTGTTTCTGTCTCTTCGAAATGAGTTTGTCAAACGGGAGCGGTGAAAATGATAGATCCTCGATCCCGAGGACTTATATGACGACTAACTGTTTAAGGGGGTAATGTGCTCAAATATTTAAAAAAAAATATGTTTTTTTCCATTTTGTGTTTTTGTTGGTTTTGGATAGGTTAACTCGACCTGTTATCAGCCGGGACCTGATGGTCCCGCCCTTCACTAGTTTTGAAATTTTATATAGAAAGAATTTTTCTAAAGCGCTAATATTTCTTGACTTTTACTTTTTATCATTTGAGCATCGTTTAAACCTAAATTGGTTATTTTTGGAACATTATGTGGTTCACAATAAGCATTTTGTCACAGGTTGTTCAGAAATTTTGTCTAAATTCCTATATTTTGGCAATCGTCCTCGAAATGACTCATCGCTTGTGCTATTGTATACACAGTGGCCGCAGTCAACCGCGAGTCAAGTCATCAATCACACATTTAAACTTTAACTAAACGCAATGGGACTCATAGTGCAATTTATCGTTTTATCTAAATCCCAGGCAGTTTTTGTTGCGTCATTGCACAATCTCGGCAAGTGAAGTTGACCAGTTTTTACGAAGATTCGACGTGTTCAAAACATGAAAAGCAAACTTTGGCTACTAGGAATGATCCGTTACTTTAGTTTAGTATTTACACTTTGCTACTTCTGAGTTCTGAAAAGAAAAACAGGGCTAATCACAACCGAATCATCAACCACAGTTATCCACAAAGCGTTGTACCATTATGTGTAGACGACATCAGAGGAACGGGTTATTCCAAAAAAAGAAATAATCTCGGCAAAGTTTCTGATCGTCGCTCCAAATGCAATATGCCTTTTTGCACAAAGCACATATTGAAACTATGTATGTCATGCCATTCATGACATGTAGGCTACAGTTGAGAAGGAGCGATCTTCCCGGCGTAAGCACTACCTGACTACTCACAACAGAACTGCGAGCATTGTGTTTC
Source organism: Aplidium turbinatum (assembly GCF_918807975.1). Classification (NCBI taxonomy): domain Eukaryota; kingdom Metazoa; phylum Chordata; class Ascidiacea; order Aplousobranchia; family Polyclinidae; genus Aplidium; species Aplidium turbinatum. Next base: position 58,079,922 of record NC_137472.1, read on the forward strand.
TCTAAATGCTTGTGAACTGAATTTTTCATAACTCCACGATCATTTGTGTGTTGATCAAGAATTGTGGTACATTTCATTTTTAATTATGTAAAAGTAAAATTAACTATTCTTACATTGTCTCGACATTGCCAGACTCAAGTTAAACAACCCAGACAGAAAAACCGTCATTTTTACATTGATTCAACGTCTGAAAAATGACGGGTTTTGCTGTCTGGGAAATTTAGCAAAAAGCAGCAGCCCAGGCAGAAAAGTTGGCATTTATATCGTTTCAACGTTTAGCTACATTGAAAAGTATCAAAAAGAAGCTTTTTTTTCTGATTCTAAAACATTTTGGCAGGTTGAAATGAAAGCTACACTCTATGTTATGAAATGAAACGCCTGAGAAAACAGCTGACTGGAAATCGTGTCACCGTACCTATACTTCTAACCCAGCCAGTAAATCAACCACTTTCAACAATGATTCGACGTCTGCAGGCGTTAAATAAATGTAAAAAGGACCAATTTTGCAGGCTGGGAAAGAATGTGATAACCTAGAGTTCTTTCAACCAGAAAATCAATCTGCGAAAGTTGAATCAATGTAAAAAAATGATTTGCTGGCTGGGACGCGACAACTATTTTATGCTTTCATTCATCTTGATTTGTCATGAGAGATACTGCGATGCTAAGCAGCCATGACCACATGTGGAGAACCTATCAGTGCAATTCATCACAATAAACTCAAAATCGCTTGATGTAGTATGAATATGAAAAATACTGTATTTATTGTAGGAAAAAATAATTTGTTTCAAATTATTTTTTTGAATTTTCACAAATCATCAAAATTAAAATTCGAACGAAGAAAATCGGACATAAAATGACTAAATGCCAGCAAAATTCGCGTTTTTAGAGCTTTTTTGCAACATATGTCTTCAGAACACACAAACTAAGCCTTTATTTCGAAAACAAATAATTACAATATTAAATAAAAGCATTTGACTATGTACATGCAAATTTTCTCAAATGTGCGATATTTAGCGGCTGAGTTATAACCCATTAATCAGGGCGTGGCCAAATGGTCCCGTCTCGTGCTTTTCGCGTGTCTTTGACACGAATACCAGAAAGGGTTAAGTCTTCTTCTATAAAATAAACCCATAAAACTTGGAATATGTGGCTTATAAGACATTGAAATTCAATTTTTGCGAAGGCCACTCTTATTTTTGACAACCGATTTATTGCGTTTGGTTAGCATTTTATTGCTAACTTTGCATGTTGTTTTATCGTTATTTGTCTCTTTTCAAAAAGAATAAAGTTTAATAAAATTTCCCATAATGCACTAAATGTGTTTATACAGAAAAGCTGACTGTGCATGTTCACTTGTTATGTATTTCCAGTCGTATATACTTTACATAGTTTCTCAAAAATGTTAACATTTTGGTTATTTTGAATCGTAAACTTTGAAAGGCAATATCTCCAATTAGTGTTTTGGTGCATGTGGCCCCACGGGAACAAGCATAACTCTATGACCAAACATCACATTGGTGTGAAATTTAAAATATATATTAAGAACAACTATATCTACAAAATCATGAGAGCGTTTTTTATATTATTGAGGCAAAATGAAGATATTGCTAAAAATAATTTGATTGGCTGTTGCTAAGTTGCCATGGCAACCAAAAATTATTACAAAAACATAGTTTTGTGCGCAATTAACATTAGAACATATTCTGCAAGTTTGGTGCCTGTAGCTTAATTGGTTTTTGAGTTAAGCTTGTTATTGTTTTTTGTTACTAAGGTCCCCCCGTTGGTTACCATGGCAACCAAGTGATTATGAACGATATTTTTCAAATGTACTTACCTTGTGTTATAATAATATGCATAGCAAACGAATGTCCATTTTCTTATAGTCTCAAAATTATGCCATTGAAATATGTCAAAATTAAGGCACATTACCCCCTTAACGTTAAATATATGAACAATAGGCATCTATCATTTTATCATCATCATCATCATTTTCAGCCTGTGAGAGCTCACTGTAGAGCGTAAGCCTTCCCCTTTTCATGCCAATTTACATGATTATGTGCTAGTTGGTACCAATTGGTTGTATTGCATTGTTTGTCAATGTCGTCCCTCCATCTCACTTTTGGTTTTCTTTTCTTTCTTTTGGTTTTTCGTGGTGTCCATGTTGTTAATTTTTTAGTCCATCTATTGTCCTGATATCTTGCTATATGACCTGCCCAGGACCGTTTTAGTTTCTTGATTGTGCTTAATGTATCTCGTAATTTCGTTTGATTTCTGATCCATTCGGCAGTCTTTTTATCTCGCCATGTTAAACCCATCATGATTCGTTCATGCGCTCTCTGCATAGTTCTTAGTTTAAATGTTAATTTCTTTGTAAGGTTCCAAGTTTCTGCACCATATGTAGCGGTTGAAAGGATGCATTGATCGTAGACTTTTTTCTTGAAAGAAAGAGGCAGTTTTGACTTAAATATCGAACTTGCTCTTCCGAAGGCTTGCCATCTAAGTGATATTCTTCTTTATTGGGGTTGGTTGTAATTTTTTGGCCAAGATATATAGTGATCAACTTTTTTGATAGTCGCTCCGTCCAAAAGAATATTGTTGCCGATGTCTGCCAGTTTGTTAAACATAACTTTCGTTTTGTTAAAGTTCATATGAAGGCCAATCTTTTTGCTTTCTGTATTGAGTTCACTTAGCATTGTTTGTAGTTGTTTAGGTTGCTCAGATATAAGGATGATGTCATCAGCAAAACGTAAATAGTTTATGTATTCATCATCAATTTTAATTCCTTTTTCATCCCAGTTAAGTTGCTTAAAAATTTCTTCTAAGGCTGCTGTAAAAAGTTTTGGAGATATTGTGTCACCTTGACGTACCCCTTTTTGAATCTGAAATGGTTCAGAGTCTTTGTGCAGCCGAATTATAGATGTATTTTTCGCGTAAATGTTTTTGAGAAGTTGAGTGTATAATTGGTCAATTCCCTGTTTTTCCGGTGCTGAAATGACAGCTGATGTTTCAACAGAGTCAAACGCTTTTTTATAATCTATTAGTCCAAGGCAGAGTGGGATGTTATATTCGTTTGTTTTTTCAATTAATTGGTTAATAGTATGCAAGTGGTCCATGGTTGAAAACCCTTCCCTAAAACCTGCTTGTTCTCTCGGTTGGTGGTAGTCTAAATCTTTAGCAATTCTGTTGATAATTACTCGGGTAAAAAGTTTGTAAATTGTTGGAAGAAGACTAATCGGACGATAGTTTCCCAAGTCTTTTTGGTCTCCCTTCTTACGAAGAAGTATGATGATAGCATTCTTCCAGTTGGAAGGAATTTGTCTTGTTTTAATGCATTCCGTAAACAGATGGGCAAGAGGTGATGAAATCGTTTCTTCTGCATCTTTAATTAGGTCAGGCGTTATGTCGTTTCATCTGACCAATTGCATGTTTTATTTCAGAGATATTTACTTCTGGAGTGGTTGCTAAAATTTGAGATTTGTCACTGTAGTTTTTGACCGGCCCTTGACCCTGATTGCTAGCATAGAGATTTTGATAGAATTCTCTTGTTTCTTTTTATTATCCGGTTTCTGCATTTCGTAATAGAGCCATCTTGTTCTTTTATTCCAGTCATATGAATTTTTTCCAAGCTGAGCTTCGTTTTGGCAGATTTACAACCTCGACCTTTCCGGATTGTTTCTTCAACAACATCAGAGTTGTATTTTCTTATGTCTCTTCTTTGTTTTTTACTGATGAGTTTGTCAAGTTCTGCTTTTTCGATTTTGTTCCTTGCTGATATTGGTTGCTTGAGATCTCTACGCTTTTTCATAAGGTTTAAAGTTTCTGTTGACACTTTTGAACCATTGTTAGGCTTTACTTCTCTATACTTTTCTGGTGTTTTTGTAAGATTGATAACAATACTGTTATTTAAATCCTCAACTGTATTTCCTGTGTGATTGATTGGTTGGTCTTCCAAGGCTTGAAACTGATTTTTCAAATCCTACTGGAATGACAATTTGTGAAAAGGATCTATTCGTAATGGTTTGTTTTTTGACCGAAATAACTTTCTTCTTTCTTTCTGAATGTCTAATTTGACAATGCTCCTCAGTATTTTATGATCGCTTCCAGTATTTACTTTGTTAAGAGTTTGAACGTTTTGGAAGATTTCAGATTTGTTGGTAATTATGTAGTCTATTTCATTATGTGTTTCATGATTTGGGCTTCTCCATGTCCATTTTTGGTGTGGTTTCTTTTGGAACATGGTGTTTGTGATGCTGAAGTTGTTCCTCAAACAGAAATTGATTAAGTTATCTCCACGTTCATTTCTTGTTCCGTATGGAAATTTTCCAAAGCAACTTTCCTTTCCTTTACCAATCTTTGCGTTAAAATCTTCCATGATTACATTAAATTGAGTTTTTTGACAGTCTAGAGTTCTTTGCAAATCATCATAAAAAGCCTCAATCTCCTCCTTAGAGCTGAGGGTTGTTGGGGCATATACTTGGATAATCATGAGATCATATTGTTTCGAAATTTTTATAGTTATACTGGCTACCCTGTCCGACTCGCCATGAAATTCTTTTACATTAATGACCACATTTTTGTGGATAAGAAATCCTACACCACTCTGTTTAACGTTTTCTCTTCCTTTGTGGTAGAGCAGATGGTCATCCTTGATATTCATTAGTTTTTCTCTTTTTCTTCTGATTTCACAAAGACCAATCACATGCCACTTGATAGTTTTTATTTCTTCCATTAGGCTGGTAAGATGAACATCTTCTGACAAAGTTCTAACATTGTAAGTTGCAATGAAAAGTTTTTTGTTGTTTGATGTACCGGTACATTGATTTGTTTGTGCACAGTAGTGATCTTTGCACACAGCACCCCTGTTCACTGCAGGTACTGAGGATGGACCTCTTTCCGTTGATCCACCGGGAACGGGAGGTGATGTCTTTATTGGCATATTTTTATTGGGGAGTTTTGGGCCATGTCCTTCCATGCTGGTCCAGTGCAGGTTGGATTTATTTACAGTAATAATAATGATGTGGTTGTCTGCTCAGGTGTTTTGAAAACAGGACTCAAGTTTAATTTTGCATCAGATTTAGAACGTCATTAAATTATTACCCGACTTTTCCACTGCGCTATGCAAGAAAGAACACAGTCGGTACCATTTTTATAGTCTGTGTGGTATGACCCGACCTGCTCAGATCTTACTCCGAATCTCAGATCTACCAGTACTAGAACCAAAGGCAATCCCCACTCGGCCACTGAGCTGGTTGGTGGTGACGTTAACGTGATGTTACTTTGAGCAACAATTGTAGGCCTATTTGTTGATTGCTGATTGTTTTGACACCACAAGGCCTTAACCGTATCTGTTACTGCTTCCTTTTGGCGTCAAGAGTTACTGGCCGAGACCATCAGGTCTACGTCTCTCTTATTGCTAATTACCCCCATCGGCTTATATCAAATAACAACGGGAAAAAGTATGCCGTTGGTCAAAAGCCTTATCTATCACTTCAATCAATTTCAAAATATATTCGTGATTGTGTATTTTAGGTAGAAAGGGTGATAAGGACTCGGTTTTTGACCTATTTTCGCCATTTCTTGGTCAAATTTCTCAGTTCACATTTTATTTTGAAAGTCTTTTTGCATTGAACACAGAATTTCATCAATTTTGTTTTTCTGTGTCTGTTAAAACAGTATTCCATGCGCTTTTTGCACTACAAAGCAATTTGCTCAAATAACAAATTACCTTCCTAATTATTGTCTGCCAGCAAAGAATGACTCATATCGCGTCAAAGACCAACTCACTACCCAGACAGCAAAATCGACGTTGAATCAATGTAAAAATGACGGATTTTGCTGCCTGGGTATAGAATGGAATTTTAGCGCTGTCGCGTAATGAATAACAAACACAAAATGAAACCGCACGCTAATAGTAAACTGTCAATCAAGCTATTGAATATCAGCAAATTTCTTGCATTTCATAACTGGCTGTGACAAAAGGTTTATTGTGAACTTCACAATCAACCGATACCAACATAATCGGGATTAAAAGTTGGGGCAAGAAAAAAAAGTAAAAGTCAAGAATGCTCAGGTTTGTAGCGTCACTGCTTCTATGTGAAATTGCTGAATTAGCAGAGGGCGAGACCATAGGGTTTACGCCAGTAACAGATACGGTTAAGTTTGGTTGTGTTTCTTTGCTCTCTTTTATTTTAGTGTTCACTTCACACATTATTGTAAGTTTTGTTTGTTTTGCAACCCAGCTGCGTTTTAATATAATAAAGTTCGACTTCGATCACAAATAGGTTAATTAGAAAATGAAAACCATCAAGTGCTAAATTAGATGTTTCCCACCGAACCAGAACTCTCCTTCCAATCGACCAAACCCTTTCACATAATCGTTGAAATTTCTATAGAAATCCTCTGAACCATCAATTCGCTTCTGGAAAACCTGAAATAAATTTCACCAGAAATACACTAAAACAGTGTAATTTTTCTAAATCATCAGTTACTTAGCTTAAATTCGTCTCTGCTTGTTGACACAAGATGTGGGACATGTATTAATAACGCTATCATCAACATTGCATAATGTTACCCGAATACCTACTGCATAACTAAACAGATAACTTAGAGCCAAGTCTGAACGGTGCTTTTATACAGCAAGATTCACATTTGTTTGTAATTTACTTAATGGCCATAATCATTCATTTATTTATTTTTTATTAAAGCTTTGGAAGAGAGTTCGCTTTTTTATTTTTTTTATTTATTAATTGAACAACTTTGTTTAACTCTGCTGGTTGGAAAAGTGAAAACAGAATTAAACGAAGTATTTGTGGGAGTAGAACTGTTGACTTGTTTGAAATACATAGTATTTTCGTTACTCACCATCCATCCACCACCATCAGTTTCCATATCACAGTAAACCCTTAAATGAGTCAAGTCACCATTCTCATATGGATAGATGGTATAAACCCCACTCTCGCTGAATGCATCATCGGCAAGAATGTCTGAGCATGTTTGTGGAAACATTGAACCTGGAAATTGGTAAAAGTTACATTTGATTTTCCAGAGTAAAGGTAAAGGTGAGTCCCATACTAAAATTCAACAATCAAGGTATGAGAAAATAAGGTTTTCAATGTAGGTTACTTAAACCTTTTGCACTAACAAGAGTAGGATGGTAATTTGGGTAGCAGTGGGATGGCGTAGCGAATGAAGTTTTCACTTTCCAATCATGCAATCCTGGTTCGATTCCGGCTTATGCTGGTTGTTGAAAAACACCGCTTACTTCTACCCAGGGTGTCATAAATTTGGTTGGCATAGTTGCTGAAGAAAAGGCCCAAGAGAAAGGATTTTTAAGATGAAAATCTTTAAAAAATTAATTACGTGGATTTTAACCAGAAACTGACGTTTCGGTATAGTTTTTACCACTGCTAAAATAACGATCAGTGTTTAATGCGTTATAACGTACGTTTTAAATCTTCCACGTGGTGGCAGTTGCATATTTCCGCTGGATCCCCCTTTCGTCCCATAGGTCCAAGATCACCCTTAGGTCCCATAACTCCTTGATCACCTTTTGGACTCCTCAATCCCTGGTCTCCTTTTGGACCTCTAAGTCCCTGATCTCCTTTTATGCTCAGTCCCTGGTCCCCTTTTGGCCCTATGGTACTCTGATCGCCTTTAAGCCCTATAAAACCATGATCACCTTTTATTCCAATACTCCCCTGATCCCCCTTTCTTCCCATTGTCCCCTTATCCCCTTTTGGACCAATTGGCCCCTGATCACCTTTTGGACTCATAAGTCCTTGATTTCCCTTTTGTCCCTTGAGTCCCTCATCACCTTTAGACCCTTTTAGTCCGTCACTCCACGTTTTCCAGGAGCGCCCTGGAACGTGGTGGGGAATTGGTGAGGTGATACGTTTGATGGACCATCTCTAGTTACTGTTGGTGAGCCGTTTCCTTCTCCATCACATTGCAAGCGACAAGTTCCTAAATCAATTTGGGCCTCACAGCCAAAAGTTAACATCATAAGAAGGATAAGAATAATTGCAAACGTCATGATTGCTCTGCGAAAATGGAATTTAACACATCAAAACATTTTTTTCATTTCTATTCAAATAGTTTGTAGGCCTACGATAATTGCCTCTACCCAGTGATCGATTTCGAGTAATGGGTAGTACCAAATTTACGTCATAAGTAGAGTAGACAACCGGAAGCAGACATTGCCGTCGGCTGCAGCGTGGGTCAGGTGTACGTCGGAAGGCGTACACCGATGCATAGCGCTCAAGTCCGCTTTCCCGCAATGCAGGGTAAAGATATAAACAAACAAACAAACAAACAAACCTATAGCATTCTTGGGAAGTGTGCTCATGGCAAATAAAGAGATTTTTAACAAATTTTTAACAAAATACAACAATGCGGAAAGCAAACAAAATTTTGAGACCCATTTTAGAGAAAAAATGACTCCTTGCGCTATCTTTGCTTGCCCCTATCTATGCAGCTTTATGACCATCAGAGCGATGGGTAAGATATTTCAATTCTTTCACTCCCAGCGTTTTCAAACTATTTCGGTTTTACCTTGCAGAGCTCGATTTTTCAGACAGCTTTCTAGAACCTGAACATTCCAATTATCAGTATTTTTATCACCAACCACCTTCACGTTTCTCATCTAGCGACAGGTTATTTAAAATGATCTATGAATTTGTAAATATATTTTACAAAATAAAGCAGCTCTTTGTCACGCATCAACGAGCATCGTTTTGAAACAATACTGGGCGAGAAAAAGGTTGATAGAACAGCGCTGCTTCTCAACACTCTGGTTTTGTACTTGCTGTTGTTTGAAATTTCTGTTGCAAATACTGGATGCAAACCTATTACTTCTGACATTTGGCAGTCAATGTCATGGGTCATTGAAGCTAATGGGTCACTTCTTCAATGCTTCGGTTCATTATAATTCAACTTGTTGGCTGCTGTACACACGCGATGCACGATATCGTAGTTTGTAGGGACGATATGGATCATTTATATGGTAGTTCAACACAAATTGAACCAGCTAATATCGTTATCATTAAAATTGCTAGCAAAGTCATATTGACTCCTTTGTGAATTCAAATGAGCAGGCTTTCTCATCTGTTTCCGTTTAGGAAAAACCTTTTGAAGATTTTTTTAATTCTTTGTGAAACTTACAAACTTTACCTTACATAATTGTATGTCATTCCTTTTCTGAATAGTTTTTATGGATGATGTTGGATGTTTAGATTCAAATTTTAGATTCATGTTTTATATTTTGACCATCAAAGTGAAAAAACATTGTTTATCAGAACCATGGCTATCTGGAGTTGTGGCCTGATTTGTCACATTTTGCAGATTTTGATTATCGCTACTACTATAGTCAGTGGCGCCGCCAGATCTTCAACAATGGGGGGGCAAAATATTGACAGTGCAGGACAGTAGCGTGGTCAAAACTTTTGAAAAGAGGGGGGGTGTTGACAGCCGGCGGGCGTAGCCCGATGGCGTGTTCGCCGAAGGCGACACTTAGCGGCGGGGGGTCTGGGAGGCCTCCTCCAGAAAATTTTGAAAAATTACTTTGAAAAATTACTTTTGAAAAATTGCATTTTTCGGAAATAAAGCTAAGTCTCTATGTTTTCTTGTTGCTAATTCCAGACTGAGATATTTGAATGTTTGGTATTGGCAAAACTCGCTCTTTTAATGCAGTTTCGTTAAAATTAGACAAACTTTGTTTTAGAGACATAGGTTGATTGCTTTTTTTTGCGAGTTATTACAGCTTTATTATTTATCAATTTTCTCCTTGGTTGATTTAAAAAGCGAACTTATTCCGGTAAGTCACTAACTTTTATGCTCTGAAGTCAACCCAAAGTTTAGAAAATGTAACCTCATAGAGGTCATACATCTTGATGAGTGTCAAACAAAAAGCTTTGAGACAATGAAGTTACTTTAGGCTATTTCTGATATATTCAAGTTTTGTATAACGAATAGCTGTTTAGATGTTAATCTAGATCGAACAAGCGATCTCAGCAGTTGCAGATGGCTTGCATCCTTGCACATTTTGACGAGAAATTACATCATAGGCTAAAGCTTTTCTTGTAAACAATGTATTAACATCCGTAAATTCAATTTGAAATGTTGAAACCCCCGAACCCCCCTCCCTTGGCTACGCCACTGGTGCAAGACATGCAAGACAGCGGTAGGCTATATTATTTAATTTCTCTTGTTTTCTACCAGGGCTGGAAAAATGTTTAGCTTTCCGGGAATCTGTTTTTTAGAGAAAAAATTTCCCGCGGCTTACAATCACGATAATGGGAACCTTATATTTTACTGATCTCCGGAACTGACGTAAACCTTAAAAGTCATGTCGACATATTCTTGATGCCCCCCTTATCGAAAATTGTTCTTTGTAATACCGCTTTGAAGGAGGATTACGACTATGAACAAAAGAATAAATTTTAAACTTCATTTTGAATTGAAAAGACATGACGTAATGTCTTCCCACCTTAGTTATATATTTTTTCATTACGTAACGTCTTGTTGGAATAAATTGAAAATCAGTATGATCACTCAAAATGAAAGCAATGGGACTACGAATCCTCACTAAACCAATCAATCAATGGTCTTGTTGCACCAAAGATGACAACCTTATATTTTACTGATCTCCGGAGCTGACGTAAACCTTAAGGCATAGATCTGTTGACTCAATGCAAACTCTTTGAAGGTTGGGGGCTGTCAATTCAACTTTTTTGTATCAACAGTTGTATCTCTAAAACCACTGAGGCTGCGACTACGAGATTTCTTGACTTTTCCTAACTTTTATTAACCTCTATTGAGCTGAAATTTTGAGCGAATAAAGGTTATAAATTGAAAGATATAAGGCATTTCTCAGCACATCATCTGAAATATTTCATATTCTATTGTGAAACATTTTTCCACCAGCTGGATAAAAGTAATTAATTTGGCCCATGTCTCGTTAATCCTAACTGTTTCACAGCGTGAAGGGCATTGGCTGTATGTAAAATAATATAAAAAAAAATTCATCACAACATTACAATGCACGTTATCCATTACTCTATCAAAAAATAATGTGTAAACTCACGCTACAAATTACACTCATAAGTGACCTCAACACTTCAACGTATATGAGCAGTTCTAAAATTCACATAGTTTTAATTTTCGGATATGCTCAGCGTGAATAATTTTACAAAGTTAATCCCAAATTTTGAAACCGTGCCAAAATAACAGAGATATCACTCCTAAAGCATAAGAAGAATCGACACCCCCCCCCCCAAACTGAGCAAGACTCCAGGAGCCCAACCTTCTAAGGGTTAAAAGTCATGTCGACTTAATTATTCTTGATGCCCCCCTTATCGAAAATTGTTCTTTGTAATACCGCTTTGAAGGAGGATTACGACTATGAACAAAAGAATAAATTTTAAACTTCAATTTGTATTGAAAATTCATGACGTCATGTCTACCAACCTTATCACATTTTTTTTATTATGTAATATTTACCACCACCAAACCACTTTTGTCGATTGAATTTGTTAATTTATTATTCGGTAAAATGTTTAGATGATGTCACGTCATTACGCCGATTTGAGATATAATTTCATTCATGACGTCGTATGGATGAAAAACTTTTACAAGGTTTATACTCTGCTGAGATTAAAGAAGAAACATAAATGATAAATATTGGAGAAATTGAGTCTCCTTTACAACTTAAGAATCGAACAACTCAAAACTGCTGAAACAAAACGTATTGTTTAAGTGAAAGAATCACTGCAAGCAACTAATGCCAAAATGCGTGCGGAAGAAGTCATGGGAGTGTGAGGTATCAAAAATTAAACAGGTTGTTATTTTTCTACATCAATGTGACGTTAGTTAAAACTTTAAACATATCTACTGTACAATTTAGTCATCAAGGTTTTCCATACTTTTTTTAAAGAGAGCTTTTACCCTCCCCCCCCTTGCAACTTGAGTTGACTTACTTGTGGTTGGGATCCCAATATTAAAAAATTAATATTAATATGTCTTAATAAAAAAAAATGTTAAAAAGATGATGCCCAAAACATTGGGGGGGCAGCTGCCCGCCTGCCCCCCTCCCTGCCGGCGCCACTGACTATAGTCACTACTATCAGGCGCTAGCAAGCTAGCGTCTGATTGAACTTTTCTAATTTTCTTTTTTTACTTTTTGCTGACTTAGCTTTTTGTCGCTAGGAAAAGAAAGCTGAAAATCGTTCAATCAAACTGTTTGTTCAAAAGCGATTAAGAGTCTAACTAAAATTTTTGATACCTGATTGTCTTTGTTTAGCAACGTCTGATTATGTTAAAACCCATTGTGTCACCTTGGGGAGACAGTAAAGAAGGCGATAAAATATAATTGTAGAAAAATATGTTTAGACAGTCACCAAAAGTTGTCAAAATCTGACAAATTCTGCCTAATGTGACAAATCAGACCGTATCTCTATGTAGTCATGTCATATAGCAGGGGTGTGCAACCTTTATTAAAGGAGGGTCATATATAAACATCTGGGTGAAACCGCGGGCCGCACGTTTATTTTACATAATATGCTTTCTAGTAGTTGCAGGCACAAAAAAGTAGTTTATTTTTGTGATTGATCTTATGGCATGATTAGAGGTTATCTCCTTGCAGAAATATTAAGTTAAGACGCATAAATTTCTAAAGAAAACTGCTATTCAAATGTATTGTCACGCCGTCTTTAAACGAGTTCAGTGAGAAATTTGAAGCTGGCTTCTTTTCCTGACGACTTTTTCCAAATTTACTTTAATGGAAGTGCTCGCAATTCGAAGTCCTTTTTCCAAGTGATTGTCTGTCAGAACCGATCAATAGGAAGATTTTATGACGCCCATTTTAGAAAAAAATTGCTCGCACAAATAGGCTACGTTGAGCTAAAAAGAGCCATTTTTGAAGCCATGAATTTTTTCAAATGTGGAAAGTCATCTTGGTTGAGATGTTTTCGGTAAGAATCAAAAAAATGATCACTTCTTTCTGCAGTTCGTAAAATTGTTGCAACATGCAGCCTTTGCTTAACCAACGCACCTCGGGAAAGTACAGTGGATCTTTATGTGTCGTGTTGAGATTATCCAAAAACTTTTGAAACTGACGATGGTTGAACCCTCGTGCTCGAATAAAATTTACTGCTTCAATAACAGGGCTCAAGACGTGTTTAAACTTCAAGGGTTTTGCTGGTGAATGATGCAATGAAAAATTGCTATGTCATCATCGATTTTTCTCTCCCTCAAGGCAGACTTCAAGAGACCTATAAATCCAATGCCAGTTCCGGACATGCATCGAGCACCATTAGTTGCGATTCCGCATAAGCTGGACAAGTCCAATTCAAACTTATCAAAAGCATCAATTACTTCAGTAAAGATGTCAGCACCAGTTGTCGTGCCTTTCATTGACTGTAGTGACTGAAGCTCTTCCCTTTTGTTCAAGTCTTTGTCCACTCATTTTGCAAATAAGGCCTACGGTGCTGTGTCCTTCTGGTCCGTACCTTCATCGATCGCAAACTCCATGAAACAAAGTTCTTCACCTTATCCCTGAGAGTGTCACTAATATCACAGGCAAGATCATCGATACGCCTCGCTATCGTCCACCGTGACAGACTTATTTTCTCGAACTCACTCTTTGGGCACATTTCTTCTGCGACATCGAAAAGACACTCTTTCACAAAATTACCGTCAGAATACGGTTTCATAGTTTGAGCTATTCTCTGAGCAATTCTGTGCCTCTGATCTACTGACGTTCCAAATAATTAAATACAGTCGGATTAGCCGTGGCCGGTGGGAGATTTCTAAAATGATTAACAGAAGGTGCGAAATGTACAATAATCCACTCTACAATGAATTGTTCGCACGTACCAGACTAAACTAAATTATAAACACGTTTGGCGGGCCGCACACAATTCAAAACTGGCACATCATTGCGGGCCGCACAATTTTTCTTCGCGGGCCGCATTTGGCCCGCGGGCCGCACGTTGCACACCCCTGTCATATAGCATAGCAAGGGTCTGGAAAAAGATTGAAGTAACAAAACGCGAACGTTAAATCGTGCTCTAGACCGAAATGATTTATTCAATACAAGAAGTTGTCATGTTCACAACACCTTGAATTTTGGGGAATATCATCAACTTTCTTTGTAAAACATCTCAAAAAGTTAAATGTACTTAATTCATGGGTTAGTAAGTCCATATTTAGACAATAACAGCAAATTAAAATAGACTACATTTTTAGAGTCATTCCCTTAAATATATCCAAAAATTAGTTTAACTTTCTAGGTATTAAATTCTTTATGAAATGAAGATTTTATTTCGGTTTCATGAAAGTCCGTTGATCGTAATTCTCATCAAGCAAAGATTTTGATTTTTATGTGAGAGTTATACAAAACAAACTATAACTTGAATGGGTTTAACATAGCTTACTTTATTTTTATGTTAAATTTGTTGAAGTTACTTTGTTCAGTATATCTGTGGTACAACAAAGCGAACTCTCCACCAAAGCTTTATGTAATTGTAAGAGTGTTGGCTAATGACATTGAAATGTTCAACACAAAGCGTATAGGCTACTTAAGAGTTTTTTATGTTTGGAATTGTATCTTATTATGATGCAATGTGCTATTATACAATAGAATCTAGTTGACAATAAAGTTATTTCTTTTTCTATTGCGGTGTATGTCACGATCTCCAATATGATGAAAGCTCGTACATGTAAACGTTAAAAAAAACAGAATTGCGTAAACATAAATGCTGTAGAGTTTTATCCACTTGCCTGTCCTAAGAACACTGTTTCATAGAATACGAAGTTGGCTTAGAACACAATCCACTCCTGGAAAGATGATGCCAACTACTATGGTTGTAATAAAGTTCATGGGTGGATTGTTACACACTAAACAAGTAAAAAAATTCCTGGGTGACTTGCACTTTGAATCTGAATTCTTTTGTAGTAGTTGATAATTAGTTAAGCCGAAACCGTTTGACTGTTAAACTATTTGTAAATATGTAAAATATACTGTTGTAATGATCAACCATGTGCTATTGTTGTGTCTTGCTTGTCTTTGGTCCAAAAAAGCAAACTCTCTCCCGAAACTAAGTTACGGTCTTTGTGTGTACAATTTTTTATGATTTTGAAGTACTTTTGTGCTATTTTCACTATTTTAGCACCTGCATTGGATGTTCCGAAAAGCATCTGGAACTCAGGTAAAAAGGAAATATATACTCGACATTGTTTTGAAATAGCAAGTGTTGTAGTTGCTGACAAACATTGAAAAATAAATATTTCAATGGCAGCGTGTAGTTTTTAAGATATGACGAATGCGGCCATGCTTAAAAGTTAATACGATTGTGCATCATATTTCTTGCAACAACACTTTGCAAGACAGTAGCAACACAACTGCCTTGAATACCATTTGAGTTTGAACTGGTTTAAATCTATGATCTCAAATGAGCCGACGAAAAATGCCTAAACAAATCTGAGATTTAATTAAACTGCGAGGACATGTGGATAGGCAACGGTTTTAACAATCTGGAGCTATTGAAAATCAATTCTGTAGAAAGCTTCATTGCTGTCTTTCGACACTTGCAAACAAGCAGTATTTAACGATACACGATTTGCACTTTGTTTCTGGTTTTGTTCAAATCATTTTGAGGATCTGCAGAAAAAAAATTGACGCTTTTGAGCAAATAAATTAATGAGGCAACGCTTTGCAGCAAGGTGAACTTATAGAAACTAACATTACATCAAAAAGAAGTGAATACTCTGTCTAGCATAAAAAAATCCCAGAATTCAACGAAATGGAATTGCTTTATAATAATTCTTTGTTGTATAGAAGCCAGAATGTACAACATGTATTCTGTTACATGGTAGGCTACATGTTACAAGTATTCTGTTGCTGCACATGAAGTGTAAACAGTTTTTGTGTTTGGATTTTATAAATCAAGCCCACGTTAATCTAAATAATTTTTTTCTTGAATAAAGTAGACCAGATGACACCTGACTGAATCAGATAAATCAGAGCTTGCAAAAAGGTTTTAAGTTAGACCATCTTTATTCAAGAATAAGCATTACAATCAAATATACACATTTGGCTGCATAGCGAAGTGGTGAAAGCCATGTTCAATGTCCGAAAGAGCGCTGGTTCGACACCGCCCAAGAGCCATTTCAAGACATACTTGCAATATTGGCTTGCTGAAGAGATTGCAATTTCTGAAAGCTTTTAATCTTTCATAACTTTTTATTGCCATATTTTTTAGAGTAACCATGACATTTGTCACTGTCCTCATGCTTGGTATGTTGAACTTGGGCTGTCAGGCTCATTTCAAAGTTGGTTCTTGTAAGGTAAAATGTAACGTAGATGGAAAAGGTTCACTGACAGTAACCACGAGTCAGTCACCCACCATCAGACCTCAGGATCGTTTCAGGCAGCAAGAGATGACAGGATTCGAGGAATCGAAATTTGAACAATCATCCATGGGATCCCAACGTGATCGACAATCTATGGAAATTAACAGAAATGGAAAACCCACCGGTGTTGATAGTGACTGGAAATCATGGGGACATAACGATCATCGGGGACAAATGGGACATAACGATCATCAGGGACAAATGGGACCTAACAATTATTGGGGACAAATGGGACCTAACCATCATCGGGGACAAATGGGACCTAACGATCATCGGGGACAAATGGGACCTAACGATCATGTAGGACAAACGGAATCTAATCATAATCGGGGGCCAACAGGACCTAACGATCATCGGGGACAAATGGGAACTAATCATAATCGAGGGCCAATGGGACCTAACGATCATCGGGGACCAATTGAATCTAACGATCATTGGGGAACAATGGGACCTAATGATCATTGGAGAACAATGGGATATAATGACAATAGGGGTCAAATGGGATCCAACCATCAACGGGGATCAATGGGATCTACAGATTATCAAGAAACAATGCGATCTAATTATCATCGAGATTCAATGGGATCTCATGGTTATCGGGGACCAATGGGATCTAATGATTACCGAGAACAAATGGCATCTTACCATCACTGGGGGCCAATGGGATCTTTTGATAACTGGAGACCAATGGAATCAAATCGTTACAGAGAGCTCATGGGCTTTAACGATTGTCGAGGACGAATGGGATGCAACGAGTACCGAGAACCAATGTGCTCCAACGATTATCAAAACAACATGGGATGTAATGGTTGTCAAAGATCCATGGGATGCAATGGTCGTCGGAAAACCATGGAAACTAACGACCACCGAGAATCCATGGGATGCAATGGTGGTCGAGAAACTATGGGATATAAAGTTGATAGGGGAACCGTAGGATGCAATGGTGATCGGGAGAATACGGAAAATAAAGCTCACCAGGAAACCATGGGATGTGATGGTAATCGGAAAGACATTGGATCCAAAAGGGATCAAGAAAATATGGTATTTAAAGGTGATCGGGAAAAAATGGGATCTACATTTTCTGAGGAAAGTTATGGGTCTAAAGGTGATCCGGAAATTATGGGTTGTGCATGTGATCAAGGAAAAAATAGCTCTAAAGATAATTCATCCAAAAAATGCAACTGCCATGAAGTGGAAGATTTAAAACGTACGTCATGGAAAAAAACATAAACTTTTTTAATAGAAGCTATTAAAGTAACTCGTACCTATTAATTTTTCATCGTCGTTTTTGCCTGTTGCGTAAATAAATAATTTTTTATGTAATGCACTTTTAGAAATATTATTTACTTTATCTAAAAGTGTTTTTAGTACAGCAAGAGCAAAAATTGGTTGAAGATTGGTGATTTTGTACAAACAGAGTTCATGCAATGAGATGCATATCCCTTTTTGCCTATTCTGTATAATTTCATCTAATTAAAATCCCACTAAAATATTTGAGTGCAAAAATATTATTACTTTTTTTAATTGAGTACCAATGCAACTGATGAAAGAGTTCTCCGCTTTCATTAGTTTTTTCCACTTTTTATCCACTTTTGACTGTTATCATTGAATATTAATATGCAAGCTTCAAGCCTATGTGATGAATCCAACAAGAACGATTTTACCAATAAAATGTCAATTCTTTACTGACAGGCTAAGGCTTGTTGTTAGAATTTTAAGAATTTTAAAGAATTTTGTTCTACTTTATGTTTCTCAAGTATATCTTATACAATGTAATATTTTCTTTTGGGCTTGATAAGGGCTTTATGTATAGCCAAAACCGTTTGCTTATGTTAAATGTTGTTGTTTTTCTCAGCTAAGTCTGTTTATATGTTTGAAAAAATAGCCTCTCTACCAAAATTACATCTTTAAAATTTGCATTAAAACAGTAAAAAATTAGGAAAAATTGCATTTTAAAAGCATTAAACTACATTAACTAGTTTTTGCCATCATCCGTCATCTAAAACTCACTCACTCACTTTCCCTCATTTACTCGCCTGATGCCGAAACTGTGATTTTTCTAGGTGCAATGTTCCCGCAGTCATGCTCAGACATTCGATCCGTTGAGGGAATGAACAGGAGCGGGGTTTATACCATTTATCCATATGGAAATGACGATCTAATATCACTTCGTGTTTATTGTGACTTGAGAACCAACGGTGGTGGATGGTTGGTAAGTGGAAAGTAAGCTACTGCTTTTTGTTCAAACTATCTAATATTTTTTTTAAACTTCAACCTTAAAGTTATTTCGTTTAGGTTTATTTACCATAAAAATGGTGATAACAAAATAAATTTACAGTAAGGTACAACTAAATATTTTTCCTTTTAAAAATGTTTTCCTACTCTAAGTTAGTATGAATATGTATAAATATATAACATGAAATCAGTACTTAGATCGTCGAATTTTTTCAATTAGGTTGTGTCCAGACTTTGACATAACTTGGTGCAATTCCCTGTTTACCAAACGCTATTTCCTTTATTGATATACAACGTATAGGCCTTTAATTGTAGTTAGAGTTGGTGCACGTTTTGTTTTGAAGTTTCATTATTCTTCAAAATGTTCTATCAAATCTTGATATACATATATGTCGATTAGGGCAGAATCTTTTCCAATTAGATTGAGATTTCCAATTGAGATTCCAAAATTCTTTCCAATATTTGAAGGTATAAATAACATTTAATAATTCAACATTTCAGGTTTTCCAAAAACGAATTGATGGTTCAGAAGATTTCTATAGAAATTTTACCGATTATGTCCAAGGTTTTGGTGAATTGGAAAGGGAATTCTGGCTAGGTAAAACAACGAACAAGATTGATTAACTTCAACAGAGATTTTGAAACACAAAAATTAAATAAAGAAGCAAACGTTTTCGACACAACACTGTCACAAATTATAATAATGAAATTTCAACACCACAACTTGAATATTGCGCATGAAACTTTGATCAAAAATTATATTTTCATGCGTGGAGCGTGTCTCAAGAACGTATGGATAAATAAATTGATAATGCGTATGGCAACGCTGCTTTGGCGAAAATACTTAAAACCAAATCCGAATCAAATTTCGAAAAACAATGAAACGTTTTCATGGGAAGACGTCTTAAAAACATCTTAGACACAATCTCATGCAAGAAAAATTTGCTTTGACGCACTTTTTAAATAGCGTTTTCCATCAAAACCTACAGGCAAGGCATGTAATCGAATTCTGCATGCAGTGTTGCCAAAGGTAACTTTGCAGCATGATTCTTAAAAAGAGAGTTCACACACATGGAAAAAAGTTCCACCATGAAATTAGTTTTGCAATTAAAGAAGAAACTTAGTTTCTAATAAACTTGTTATTTAATTTACTTTTGTTTAAATACGGATAAACTTATTTATCATAATAATAGATCAAATATTATTAATACTACAAAAAGTGCTCAATGCCAAGCAAAAAACAAATTACGTGAAATATAGTTATTACTTTCTAAAACCTCTACAGCTTGTTTCACCCTAAAAGGGTGAAACAAATTCAATTTAATCTGCAAAAAAATACTTCAGAAATACAAAAGACTACACCTCCATCGGATGCCATAAAAGTCTCAATGAAGACGTTCAAATGGAAACCTTAGAAGTGGTGTAATTAAATCTGGTTGGTCTCCATTTGAACGTCTTAGTTGAAGCTTTTGTGGCATCCGATGGAGGTTGTCTTTTGTCATTCTGGGTGTTTTTTTGCAGATTAAGTTAAGGTTATAATGTTTAATATTGTCACGATTTCTTTCTATCTCTTACCAGGAAAAAGACTTGGAAAGGTTCAATGACGTAGTTTAATTGGTCAAACCGAAAAGCAGTCAATTAAATGTCGAATAATTCTACTAGTGAAATGATAATCTGACTTCTTGAAGGCTTCTCAAATAACTCTAATTTCTGCATCAACTACCAATCCACAACTCATAGCACAACTCTCATAATCAACTCATAATAATCACCATAATAATAAACATTACACAAACTACACCACTATTTATATAGTTGGTTGTTCAGTCCAGTAACTTCGAGAAGGTTACGTAGTGTTGCATCACACGAACTCATCGTCGGTCACGTAGCATTGAGCGGCATAAACAAGCAAGTTTAAAGAAATCTAAAGAATGTCACGTAGGGGTAGAGGACTGTTACATAATACAGATTTCGTAATCAGAGGTTACTTTAGGTCAATACCCGATAATAACACATCGCTCAAAATTCCATAATGAAAACAGCACATTCTGTCAAGACGCAAAGCAGCCCGACGCGAGGCCTTACATATTGATTGTGACAAATATCTTTTCAGGCATTACCGATTTATTGTTTTTGCATAATTTTTAGGACCTTCTAATGATCCCCCTTTTAGGGTAAAACAGGCTGTAGAAGTTTTAGAAAGTCATAACTATATTTGATGTATGTATCATAATATGTTAATAAAATGAAATTATTCGTTTTATTGAATTTTGATATGGCACACAGTGCATACCTTGCATTCACAGAGAATACTCCACTAGATTTTTATGCGATGAGAATGATGTATTAGACTCTATCAATATTTGTTTATTTATATTAGTTTGAAAAAATGTTGTTCATAATATTACTGTTGAGGCAATAAAGTGGAGTACTAAATACAATAGAATCAATAAATAAACTTAAGTAAAATATTGCTAAAAGTCATTTTTTCAGGATTGGATGTCCTTCACAAATTGACTAAAGATGGAGAATACAAAATGAGAGTAGATATGGAGGATTTTGAAAATCAAACTAGATATGCTTTATACAAGTAAGAGAAAAAAATGGTTAAGTTGATGATTGATGTTGTAACTTTAATAATTTATATGTCTTGTCTAAAAATGGTTTGGTATTAATTTCGACATTTGTTGAGAGTTTATAAATTGTAAGACATAGAACATTATTTTTATGCTCATCAAATAAAGAGCTGCAGTCGTTATTTACCAAAATATTGAGCTGTTGTTAAAAATAAAACATACACAATTCATGCACGTTGCATAAGCATTGCTTCCCAATAGAACTTTAAAGAAAATAAGTTTTTGGTCCAGTTTCCGAATTTGCTGTGAAGATTCTGGGCCCCTACATCTAGGGGGCGGATAACAAAGCAGTATCGGATCATTTTGTCATCGCTACTGGTAACAAACTCAGTTCAAAATATTGACAATCACCGGAATATAACAACCTCGGTATATTTTTTTCTTTTATTACATTTTTATGTTTCAGTGATTTTGTTGTTGGAGCCGGAAAGAATTATACTTTGACCTTTGAAGGTTACAACGGAACTGCAGGTGAAAACCGGATTATACCACTTGCAACGTTACAACAACTTTAAAACATAAGAAAATGCAACATTTTGCAGAATCAGCATCATTCAACAGCAGTATTTTGTCTTGTCAATACGTATTACATTACTTAAATCAAATATAGTTATTAGTCTTTAAATCCTTGACAGCCTGTTTCACCCTAAAGGAGGATCATCACAAGGTCCTTATTTAAATAGATTCTATTTAAAGTCTCCATAATAAGTGGTGATTTTCAGCTAACTTTTGCAGTTTTTCCGGGTTGTCCTCTGTGAGTGATCGAACCCTTCACATGAAAGTTTGTGCTGGTCTTCCTTGGTTTCTTTTGTCCTTGATCAGTTTTGATAATGTAGGAGACTTTAATTATAAGCTGAGTTCATTGATTGTCGTATTCTACAAGTGCAGTAAATGTCAAAGATTAGACTTTAACAAGTTGGTTAACGTTTTAATCTCTGTTTTCGCATGTAGGATCTGCATTGCAATCAGCAAGGTTCAGCACCAAGGATCATGATCAGGATGCGAACTTCATAAAAAACTGCGCCAAAGACTTCAAAGGGGGTTGGTGGTACCACAACTGCCACATCGCCAATCCAAATGGACTGTACTTGAGCGGAACACATGAGTCGTTTGGAGATGGGATAGAGTGGGGCCCTTGGCGGGGAGAAAGATACTCTCTCAAAAGAATTGAAATGAAATTGAAGAAAAAAGAAAAACATCTAAAATCCGCATAGTTCTTTTGTGCGTGCTGATGTGATTATGATATTACATAAATTGTGATGCAAAATATAGTGCAAAGGGTTCCGGGATTATTTAAATCAGAACTTTGCAAACTTTCTACCAGCTCTTGGTAAAGAATAACATTTTAAACAATCAAACTATCAGTAGCAGAGCTACAGTATTTTGTTTTGTTCATTTTAAAATTCAAGTAGTACTTCAGAAAGTGTAGCTAATAGCGTTTATCTAGGAATTATTTTTCTGTTATTTCATTAAAAAGATATATAAGTAGCCTATATTGTAGTCTGTAGTTAAACGATAATAAAACAATAAATGTTTCACTCTAAATGTCAAATGACAATTTGTTTAGTTGAAAAAAATCACAGTGGTAGTCCACATAAATTAGAGAAGAGGAATTATATGTTAAAAACTAAAAGTAGGCTTACCGCTTAAATACTAATAAAAAAAAAAACATATTCAAACGATAAAAAAAAACTTTTGCGTGAGGCACCACAGCTTGTTTTTTCAAACAAGTTTTACGGGAGCATGAACTAATGAAGGAGACAAGGTGCAAGCTTGAAAGAAGATAAGCTTTAAATTGGAAGCATGAGGTGCTTCACTCAACAAACGTTTCAAATTGGAAAAGTACCAGTTGTCTTCTATTTTGGAAAGTTACCTGACAGTGTTACGCGAGAAACTCTGGAAACAAATATGTTCGAAATTAACGTGAAAAACATTTTTCTCAGTTCTCAACTTACAGAGCCACTTCGTGCGCTTGTGACAATAATTTCTTTGTTTGTTTGACTTTTACACACTACGAGTTGGGAGTAGATGTAGCCCTGACCCTTTAAAATATCACGACGTAAGACATAGGAAGGCTCTTTTAGCTGTAAACAAGCAATGGAATAAACTAAATAAGGATTTTACTTTGGAACCAGTCCGCCCCGTTAGCTCACTGGTTAAGCGACTACTTCGCACACAAAGAAACCTTAGATAAAACGGCACTGTTTCGGCTCTCGGGGTATGCGCTTTAGCAACGCATACTTAGGACTGCTTTCCATTCAGCAGGGCCTAGTGGATCGCAGACAACAACCCTTCAACAACAAGAAAAAAAAATTACTCTGTCAATCTCGGTAACCGAACTGCGTCAGTGGTTCAAAGCCTTTACAAGTATGCTGAACTGCCAGGAATAACCAATCAAAGGCTGTTTCAGTCCGAAGATAAAATTCAAACCAACCAACTAATGATGATGACGTTGATGATGACAATGCATTGAATGTAGCGACTACCGGTCCAATATAGTGGACAAAAATCCAATATGTCTTTTACAGTAAACAACGTTTTATTGTATGTAATTAAACTGTCCATTGCCATTAAGCCAGCGAATACAATAAATTCCATACAACAACACTTCAACAACAAGCGGAAACTACACTCTGTCAAATCTCGGTGACTGGCCTGCGTCAGTGGTTCAAAGCCTCTACATACTGTACATGCGCAACTGCCAGAATTAAGCTCCTAAAAAAGTTTTCCCAGTCCAATAGATAAAAATTCCAAATCAATCAACAATCTACTATATAGACAACAAGCAATATGGTTACATTGAAAAGCATAGGCAGTCCACAGGATAATGTGAGAGCAAAGCAATTAATAATAATAACACTGCGCTGTATTCATCGTTGAATGCGTTGCTCCACATCGCTTTACAAAGCAGACAGTGTCAGTGCAGCGGTATAAAAGCACAATCGAGCACATCATTACTTAAATCCATTCCATTGCTGAGTGCCAAGTAGGAACAGGATGTAGTACCACTTTTACAAAGTCTTTGGTGTGGTCCGGCAGGGTAACAAACCCATGCCTACCGATTCAGAAGCGGACACACAAACCACCACTAGATGTCGATGCAGCGTTTTCAAAGCGTTATACAAGCTGTATTCCTATATCTTCAAAGATGCGGTGATTGTAAAATCTTAGTCATGGCTTCTTTAAATTTTAGCTTGATTGTTACTGAAAACATTGGAAAAAGAACCTTTTTTTACTTTATATATTTTCATAGCTTTGGTTGAGAGTTTACTTTGTCCCATCACAATCATACAAAGCTCAGCAACATCAAAGGCTTCTTTCATGCTCTATTCATGCTATATTATGCAGAAATAAATGAGTAAGTTATAAACGATTATCGAACGTTATCACAACACTGCGGTGCAACGCGGAGGAATAAACTGCTGACCATGTTGTTCTTGAATGCCCCATTTACAAGGCGCCAAATGCAATGCATGACATAGCAGAACTGGACGAAGCGACACTCACCTGGCTTTCCATCAGCTGCCCTGAAATCTAAACAGTCCTATCCAGTGTTGTACGCGTCAATGAAATAAATAGACGGCGTCAGCGCGAATTGCCTAAAAACTTCACGGCGTAAAGTACTGCGTCAGCTCTTAAAGAAGTTGACGGCGTCAGCTCTTAAAGAAATTGACGGCGTCAGCGTAAGCGCTAATTTCGAGCGCTATTTTAGCCAAGGTCTCACAAAACGGAAGTATTTCGCCTTACCAAGTATTTCGCCTTACCTTAGGCTAACAATAGCTATAAATAAAGAGCAGGTATTATGTTTTGACATGGGCTCCGTTAGAGGGGGGCCAGAGGGATGATTACCCCCCACCAATTGGAGTGGGGAGTAACTAATGCAAAATTACCCCCCCCCCCCTCCCCACTGACGTAGAGATTAAAATCTAATTTTTAATATATTTTTTTAGTTTTGTGTTTTATTTTCATTTTTTTATTTTGTTGCACAACTTTTGAGTTTTTTGCTTGAAAACTCAGATTCACAAGACAACGCCAAGCTATGTATCCTGTCAAAAATATACGCATCACAATCCACTATGTATGACGTATGTATGACAGGAGGCAGTTCCATGCATCTATTGACAGCATAGTGCAAGACCTCACCCATCGTTTCAATGGCGAAGGAATAAAAACTCACCAAATGCTCGAAGAAGTTTTAATATCTGGCACATTCAACGACAGTGCAGTTACAGCGTTGGAACGATAGCCTATGGCTTGGAAGAGAAAATTTTGGGCCAAGATTTAAGCCACTTCCATGAGAAATGTGGGCCGATCAAGTATGTGCGATGTTCGAAAGAAGTTAATGGGACTTAAACCTATTGTCAAAGAGTTGTACACCAGTGTGGAAAAACTTGTAAGATTTCTATTGGTCAATGCCCCTTCTTCTGCAGAAGCTGAAAGATCGTTTAGCTCGCTACTACGCTTAAAAACATTGCGCCGAAGAACAATGCCTGTGTTAAGACTCAATTCCATTGCCATGTGCCAAGCCCATTAAGTGTATATGGTTGAACTAAGTGTAGATGAAATCTGCAAAGAATTTGTTCTCAACATTGCACAAAGATTTAAAGTCTTTGGCGACTTCTGACTGTTCTGCTTAGAATAGAAGCAGAGTGCACAAAGTGTTTTGTTTGAGTTGACGTGTTTGTTTGTAATGTTAGGCTACATCTTTATAGTTTTTGTGAGATTTTGGTACAGGTAATAAGCCTACCTGAGTGTTATGGCACTTTTTGTTTAGTGTTATTTCTTACACGGCGCAGATGGTAGGCCTTCCTGTAGTGTCAATCAAGATGTCTCCCTATTTTCAGTTGTTGTAAAAGTTAATGCATTTTAGGTTTTCTTTTATTTTTTTCTGAGTTGAATGTAAGCCTATAGACCCTACTAGATGCTGAAGCTTTTCCTTTCACTGTGGATGTTATGGCACAGGTTATCGTGTTATATTCATGTAGCCTAATTGTAATTTAGGTTAAGTTCCAAGCGTACTGTGATGGTTTTAGCATATAGAAATATTTTAACGAGGTCCACTGCACCAACATCGTTTTTTTCAGGGGCATAGAGCTCTTGAAATAAAGTATCTTTAACCTCCGCGATGGTATTCATTGATTTTTCCTTTTTTCTTTCTGATCCCTCGTTCTCGATACTGCTCACGATATGAGTGATCATCATTTGGCGAACTTCTTTCGCTTGTAGTCCAGGAAACCATTCCAACCATCGCGAAAGCCGGTTATTCGGATGAGTCGCGCTGGCCAGAATACATTTTGAAACTCTCAGTGTGAAACGAGACTTTCCATGAAAACAAAAAATAACGCATAGCGCGTGACGCTTAAAATCGGCAAAATAGTTGACGCGCTATCACTTCCGTCAACTAAAAAATAAACTGACGGCGCTATCCTTAGCGTCAACAAAAAGTTGACGCCGTCAAATTGACAGCGTCAACGTACAACACTGGTCCCATCTCACACGAAAGAAGAAGATTGTGTCCTCATCAGGATTAGCTAAGTAATATTGAGAACTGTATTAATAAATCACAATTTAAAAAAATAACAATTTTCTGAATTTTTGGTCATTTTTTTCATTGCATGGTGAAGACACAACGATGTGGCGAGTGTATTGATAATAGTATTTCTTAATAATTCTGATTTGTATATATTTTGTGTAAATAAAGTTAAATATTTAATGTTGTTACGTTTTATATACTTTTTTTTAGTGGATGTAATGTGAGATTCTATATAAATGCCTTTCGTGGCCCTTTACTATGTCATTTATAGCCATGACTCGTCAAATATTTAAAGTACTATATCATAGCAGTAGTAGTACTTTGGACAACTGCTTCAAAAAACAGTAGAAAATATTTTCGCAAGTGTTTTCGTAAGGTCGCATTTATTGTCATTGCATGGAGGTAAATGTGTCAACACAAAACGACACTGCGTGCTGAAAGTCTGTTTTTATTTAATTGATATGTGAGGAAATCTGTTTTTGGAAGCTTCACTAAAAATTTAAACAATTAAAAGCCCATGTGTAGAAAGCTTCATTGCACTCTTTCTGCAGTCTCAAACAATTAGCAATTAAAAATATACGGTTGCAATTCAAATACTGTACATTTGTAGGCTAAAGAATTTTAACTATTTGTAAAAAAATGATTATTTGTTGGACTCGATCAATCGATCTGTCAACACTTTGTCATAAAAGCAATTTATGAAAACAGAAATGAGTGGAGAGGAGTGCGTGGCAACCACAGAAGTTGATATTGCTCAACTACTTTACATCGTTGTCTCTGGTGCAAGTGCAATTTCTCTTGCAGTGCTGGTAGGCTACCATAGAATTCTACAAGACTTTGCTGAATATGTCGTGTGTTTCAATCTTCTTTGTAACATAGGAATAGCGGTATTTAAATCTTTTTTTTTCATTCAAAGTGACCTTTTCCATAACAGTTTGATTAAATGTGATATGGACCGAGCTTTTCTGGAACGAATTTGTTGAAGATCTGAATTCTTATGTGTAAAAATGCAGCAATAAAAGCTTTAGTTCTATTTTAGAAAATGATCAGTAACATAGTTTAATATTTTAAATACAATTTAGAAAGTGAAGCGGCTGGAAAAGATAAATCATTTTAACAAAGACGGATTTTGTTAACCTATTAATAAACACTTATGGCAGCAAATAAACTCCAATTGCCGACAAATTAAAGCACATGAATTTGTCAATTGTTGTTTACATAAAACGCTTTTCTTTGCAGAAATATGATTAAGTGTATCGTTGTTTTCCTGCTTGTTTTGTTAACTTTAGGCTGCCAGGCTCACATCAACTTAGGGACTTGTGTACTGCAATGCGATAGTGATGAGGATGACTCTCCAAGAACAATCCACCATGATCAATCAAACAGGTTTCAAGGATCTTCTGGAAATCAAGGGTTAAGGGAATCGGACAATTACCAAGGACCCATGAGAACAAAAGATGATCGGGAAATCATTGGATTAAAGGGTGATCGAAAAATTATGGAATCTAGTAATTTTTATGAAACCATAGGATCTGAAAATAATTGGGAAACTAGGGATACTGAAGATAAATGGGAAACCACGAAATCTAAAGGTGACCGGGAAATAATGAGATCTAATGATGATCCAGCAACTATGGGGTCTAGTGATGATCCGGGACCCATGGGACTAAAAGGTGATCAGGGACCCAAAGGAGAAAAGGGAGATCCTGCGGAAAAGTGCAACTGTAACGATGATGTGGAAGATTTCAAACGTACGTCATAACACATCTATGGACTCATAATTCAAAGGCTACTGTATGTAAATATTTCTAAATTGTTAGTATTTTTTCTGTATTGTATTCTCTTTTTTGCTGTTGCCCAAAAAGTTACGATTTAATGTAACATTATTTTTAGAGTTCAAATTTTGTACAACACGTGAATTTTATGAGAATTGTTCATAGCAAAAAGAGCAACACGTTTGCTTGTCATTTGATTTTTCATCCAGGTTTTCATCATTATCTGAGTACTTCAGTATAATTGTGAAGCTGATACGTTTCAAACGCTTTTAAAAATTTGAAATTATGTCTTAAATTTTTTATAAAAAAAGCGATTTTCCTGAACAATTAATGCTGCTTATTTATCAACTAATCCATTTGTTACTTGACTTTCTAGGTTCAATGTTTGCACAAACATGCTCAGACGTTCCTTCTAAGGATGGAGTTAAGAAGAGCGGGATTTATACTATTTATCCATATGGAAATGGTGACTTGACTCATTTAAGGGTTTACTGTGACATGGAAACTGATGGTGGTGGATGGATGGTAAGTGAAAAAAATCTTTGAAAAAAATTAATTTAAATTTTTAAAGTTTGCAATAAACTATACAGTTTTCGTGTTTGTTATTATAAAGATCCGGCAACCTTGATATATGTTTCCCCAATTGATGACTAAAACCAAAGAGAAAACTCTGTACGAATGCTTAGCAAAGACATGGCTACCTTGTCAAACTATCACCATCAATGCGAAATCAAACTCACTCAGCTTTTAGTTTGACAATACGGATACAAAGATGTGACTTAAAAAATATCACTGCTAATAACAAGCATTTGCTGCCTTGCGCCTTGTATTGACTTAGTGCTGGACAAATCACTAACATATTCTATCCATACAAACCTAGTGGAGATAAAAGTAAAAGAAGACAGCGGTTTTAGCCTTCTACCGCTGATAAGTGATCTAATAATTGTGTAAGCTTCTTTCATGCGAAATGTTCAAACTCCGCTAATGCTTCCATGTGAAAATAAAACATAAATGGCATGTTGCTGTTGATAAAGTTTATTCACAAACAGTCCACATTGCCGCTACAGGACAATACTTTGTCAAATATAAAAATCCACATCAGTGCATCATTTATTTTTAACAGAAGTTCATTGAATTTGTTTTCTTAAGTAATCTATTCTTAAGAAGTAGATTCAAGGTAATACTGGAAAAGAGCGAAAGAGAGAAAACTTCTCTTTCGTCTGTTGCGAGAATAGTACGGTATAATTATACACAATACGATTAAAATAGCACCGTAGCAATCTAGATACCAAAACATACAGGAAGCAGCGAAAGACTATATCAATCATCGAGTCATCTGCTTCCCTGTTCTTAATGTGACAAATGTCAAGCATCGGCAGATTAGATTGAAACAAGATAAGCTGCTGATGTTCAGTAAATTGGCCCATCTGCTGTCTGTCGTTCTTGCTACATGTCCCATTGCCACTTCAGATTTGCTGCTGTTTCAATGACATCTTTGATATGCGTTTTGTTTCTGAGTAACTTCATTTATAAACTTGTCTATTTTATTTATGCTTAATATTATTCCTTCCATGCGCCTCTGCTAGATTTCTTGTTAGCTGTTTTGTAAGCGACCACAAATTCTGCTCCATTAGCAATATCACTCTGTCAATGATATTTTTATTTTTATTGCTCTGTCTATTATTATATTACAGTATTAGTATTTTTATTATAGCCTTTGGAAATTTTTTGCGGTTACAACTATAAAACTGATTGAGAATTCATAACACCTCAAAAAATACCAAAAAATTTCTAGAAGTTAAAAACTGCTGATTTATAAATATAAAGTTTGATGAGTTAACTGAACAACACTTCAGGTTTTCCAAAAACGAATGGATGGTTCTGTGGATTTCTTCAAAAGTTTTAACGAATACGTCAGAGGTTTTGGTAACTTGGATGGGGAATTCTGGTTAGGTAAAACATATACAATATTATAATTTTTATTTATAGCTTCTGAAAACCTTTTTATGTTAACGAATATAGTTATTTTTGTAATAATTAAGGTATTTATCAACATTTTTAAATAGTTAGCAACAACGGAAAAAGAGAAACTATAGGTGAAGGGCACGTTAAAAATAGCACTGCTAGATTTTATATTAACTTGTTTTTTATCTAGCGCAAATCTACAGGTAATCAATTCTTAATTATTAAAATAAAATTAAAAGAATAAATTCAAAATTTAAATCCACATGAAACTTTTTCAAAACAATCTTCTAATCATTTATCCATGGAATAAATTTGTGAAGTCTGTTTTTATAGATAGATTATAGTACAACACGGAAGCTCAATAAAAAATTGGAAGTTAACTAAAATATAAAGAGCCCAAAATATAGATACTAAATGCATGTTCAGCAAACGTTTCGAATATTATACTGTATTCATCTTCAGCTCATCATCCATTAATTAATTAAACTACCATTCAACGTTTTATAGGCAGAGAAAACTTTTTCTCGAACCGTAGACAATTTCATTATCAGGTCACCGCTTCAATGCGTGATGGAAATCTACAGATAAATCTGCATCAGGCATTGCAGAGTGCAAAAAACAGTGTTGCAGAACGCGTTTTCGAATGTTAAATTCTCATCAGTGCAACTACGTTTATGAACGCAATAACAACGGTTAAATTTAAACTCAATACAATACATTACAAACATTATAAGGACATATTCTCAGTGTTCAATTGAATATTAATAAATCCAGAGACAACAGAAAATCACTTCCCGCATGCAATTCCAGACTGACATCACTCGCTTAAGGTTTTTTTTGTTAAAACAAACTTAATGTTCAAAGCAAAAAAGCCATCACAATGAACATCTACCGAAGTATACTAATTTACAGTACTTAGATAAGCACTGAAAATTAATAGACGGTATTGTTATTAATATCAATTCAATATGATTTCAGTAATTATAATACAATGTAATACAGTAGCGTATCCAATTGATTAGCGACGACCTTTTAAAGTACACGTTAATTCGAACAGAAATAAGAGTTTATATGATCAATCAGAGTTGACTCTGTCAAGGAAACAAGCAAAGATGGTCCTGTAACTGGTGGTGAAATCTTCTAAAATGACTGAGACTTTTGATAAATTCTTATTTCTGTTCGAATTAACGTGTACTTTAAAAGGCAACACTGTTTTTTGCACTCTGCAATGCCTGATGCAGATTTATCTCTAGATTTCCATCACGCATTGAAGCGGTGATCTGATAATGAAATTTTCTATGGTTCGAGAAAAAGTTTTCTCTGCCTATAAAGCGTTGAATGGTAGTTTAATCAATTATTTCTGAAAGTTCCTTGGTTTCATATTATCTGAATCATCATCCATTGTAGACAAGATTGTAGCCAATGTAGTCAAACAAACCTACAGTACATTTTAATTATTCATTTCAAGACAGTAGGCTACAATTTTATGCAAAATCTTAATTGCATTGCTTTATAGAGCATTTTGTATTTTTCAATTTTTGTATTTGTTTTAAGTCAACGGTATTTCGTCTAAAACAAAATCATTGAAATGCAATAGATACAATAGCCTACTGATGGAATGCAGTAGCATACTAATGAATACCAAATGGATTAGCAGCAACATCGCAAGTATTATTTCATGCAAGTACGCTATTATAATGAATAATTATAAGTATAGTATTATTTTAATTACAGTATTATAATTATAAGTACCGTATTATTGTAATTACAGTATTATAATTATAAGTAAAATAATATTATAAGCACAGTATTATTATAATTATAAGTAGGCTACAGTAGAAAAATGATTTGGACAAATGTTTTAAACGTTATCACAGATTTTTTTTTCTATCTTTTAAAACTTTTTTCAGGTTTGAATCCTCTTCACAAACTCACTAAAGATGGAGGATACAAACTCAGGATTGACATGGAAGATTTTGAAAACCAAACTAGATATGCTGTTTACAAGTGAGAGCTAAAATTATCTTTTATAAGTTCACATTAGTGATTTCTAATCCAGTTTGAGTGTTCTGAAATATTTTACAAAATTTAATATTCGATTTTATGCATTGCTTCTTTGCTTTCAATTCGCTGTTTCAGTTGCATTTGATACATTAGTGCCTGGCCAATACATTCATTTAGGCTGTAGTTTTAGGCTTATTAAAAAACATTGGCTGTTTGGAAATTCTTTAATAATTCTTCTTGCAAGTCATATTTAAAGTAGCC
The DNA here is from genome assembly GCF_918807975.1 of Aplidium turbinatum. NCBI lineage: Eukaryota > Metazoa > Chordata > Ascidiacea > Aplousobranchia > Polyclinidae > Aplidium > Aplidium turbinatum. Next base: position 58,112,738 of record NC_137472.1, read on the forward strand.
ATTGCAGTGCTTATTGCTCATCAATATAGACAACAAACTTATTATTTTATAACAACAGTTTCTAAAGATATTATACATTTTTAAAGAATTTGAAATAAGTATAGCCAGGGTGTGGCTCATGTTATGAAAAGTAATCGATATTGCAGAAATTTATCGATTTAAAACATCAATATTCCTTTTTTCATCATATTTTATGTTCCAGCGATTTTGTTGTTGGAGCTGCAAATGGTTATAGATTGACGTTTGGAGACTACAATGGAACTGCAGGTAGACACTTTGTTTTGTCAGATCAAATAACTTAAAGAACAAACAGGCCCCCTGAAGAAGTCAGTTGTGTCTGATTGGTAAAAGGTTGGAATAAATGCAGGTTATCACTTTAAACACCTTGTGATAGTTTAGGTTAGATTATACCAGAAGAGAGTCACATGTTATTGAACTAAATGCCTGGTGAACAGCTGCCTTCTTTAATTTTTTGTATCAATAGTTGTTTCCTTTGCTTTTTGTTTTATTTATCGTATAGAGACATACGCTCAGTGGTTGAAGATTTAGATTAAGTGGACGGAAGGCAAGGAAGCCAATCTTCGTGTCTATCTTCAGGCATGTCTTTAAGTGTCCTGCCAAAGACACAGCCACATGCTTTTAAGCATTGTCAAACCGGCGCCCTTTCAAGTGTGTCATTCCAGAGCTCTTACCACTCGGCAATGCAGACCAACTATATTTGTTTTTGTAGGGCTACATTGATAAGATTGTATTTCACAGGAGCGGCATTGCAATCTGCACGATTTAGTGCCAAAGATCGTGATCAGGATGAAAGCTTAGGATCAAGTTGTTCTCAAGACTTCAAAGGTGGTTGGTGGTATCATAGTTGTCATCGAGCCAATCCCAATGGATTGTACTTGGGAGGACCTCATGAGTCATTTGCAGATGGTATCGAGTGGGGCCCTTGGCGGGGACAAAGATACTCTCTCAAAAGAATGGAGATGAAATTTAAGAAAATGTAAAATTGGCTTCCACCATCTGTATGGTCAAAATTGTGTATTACAAATGTATTTATGATATCACGTAAGCAGTAAAATAAAAGTCACGTGGTTTGGATTTGTGGTAATTTGTTGCAGATTTGCCTAAAGTTCTAGCAGCGGTGCACTTTTTGCGAAAAAGACAAACTTTTACACCACAAAGCTACTTCTGCCAAAAGCTACCCTAATTTATCAAAATTTTTGTCAAACAGTACACAGAGCTGTGAGATGGTACAGCGGACGAGACGCTTGCTTTCTAATCATGCAAATCTAATTCGACTAACCTGACAAAGTTCCCTGGTTTAACTCCCAAGCTGGTTAGTTGATAAATATCACGCACTTCTTCCCAGGGTGTTATAAATTGTGCGGGCGTAAGTTACTAAAGGAAAGGCTCTAGAGCAGGGGTCACCAACCTTTTTTGCATGCGGGCCACTTTGGCACTAAGGAGAGCGGTGGCGGGCCGCACTAATAAAATTTTAGGTAGGTTGACTCTTATGCTAGAAAAGAACGAATTTCGTACCCAGTATCCAGCGTTAAGCCTACATGTCGTTAATATTTGTCTTAAAATACCGCAGCAACACAATTTGTCGAACAACGCTACTGTCAGGCCAACATGGGCTCTATCCAAGGGGGGGTGAGGGGGGTGATCACCCCCCCACTAATTGGAGTGGGGGGGTGATCAATGCAAAATCACCCCCCCACTCATTTGGCTTTGAAAAGGTTTTGTGATATTTTATTGATCAAATTTTGAAAAAAAATATTTTCGCTATTAGCAGATTTTAAATATTTTTCAATATGAATTTTCAGTATGAATATATATTTCATTTTAATAAGATTTTTTGGTTTGGCAACCCTGAACTACGAGCCAGGCGTTTACACTGTGTTTTAACCAGTGGTGTAAGCGCATACAAAAAATATTGACGCCGTCAGCGTAAACACAAACGTTCGAAAAACCATACGCCGTATATGCGTCAACGTAACTTGTAAAAAAAGTTGACGGCGTCAGCGCATACACCAGCGTAAACTAATTTTGTTTGCTAGGTGCCAAACATTCACACGGTATAAACCACTCGAAACAAACAAGTTTTATTTTGAATTTCCACGAAGAAACACAAGCATCTGAAAGTGTTCATCTGAAATTTTGCTGTGTTTTGGTTCGAATATGTCTTTGCCCATTGAAAACATTCTTTCAACTGCAGCGCTGGAAGGTATTGGCGTGTTGTAGCGAAAAAAAGTATGCGTTGACGCTATGCGCTAAAAAAACGCGAAAACTTTACGGCGTAGCCTCAAGCGACAACTATCCAAAAAAATGTGGCCGCAAGCGTTAGCGTAAACAAAAAGTCTACGCCGCAAGCATGCGGCGTAGAATTTGCGGCGTATACGTACATCTCTGGTTTTAACTTAGTCTGCTTGGTAGCCACTTTAACAAGAAAAAATTCTGCCACTGCAAATTACTAGAATGACACCGCCAACCAATCAGAACATGTTATAAGAGGCTACCGTCCAATTGTGACCTTTCTCGTATTGCAATCAGCCAGAAAGTTAATCCTTGTTTTGAACTTTATTTGGTAATTACAGAAGAAATAAGAGCAATAGCAGTTGTGAGAATGGAACCCACGTCAATGAAATGACTACTTTCTAACCCTAACCCCTATGCCAACCAGCTGACAGAAAATCCAGCACTTGATTTGCTTTGTATCATCTTCTTTTCGCCCTTTTTCACATCATGGAAAACGTAGTTTATGATTGGTTCGAGTTTTCATTTGCAGTGGCAGAATTATTTCTTGTTAAGTGACTACCAGTTTGCTTACCCAAAAATGCCCTTTCCGAAACATACTTTGTGAAATGACTTGGAACCCCTGTGCTCCCATCAGAGTGAAGCAGATGCTGCAATGGGGGGTCTGGGGGGCGCAGCCCCCCAGAAGTTGAAATGACTATGACGATTTTAGCCCACTGTCCAAAAATCACCCCCCCGAATTCTAAAAGTGGATAGAGCCCCTGCAGGCCAAGCTCCTTTAACAACACTTTTGACTTTTTTAACAATGTTTAATAAACGAGGCCTGTTTTGCGCACTTGTAGCGAGGCGAGTGATGGTTTCATCAGAATATTCATCGCCAAGTAAGAGTGGTGTTGTCACTTCGCTTCACAAATGATACCTTGCAATTAACAATTTCAGCAAACAAGGAAATTTTTGACACATCGCAATACAGGCAACAATAGTGACCTGCAAACATATCAGCGAAAAATAGGCTCCAATAACAGGGCAGGGATTCATAGCATAGGGATCGCCAACTCGGCTGAAAATCCGACAATCGGAGTGTAAAAGAGTTGCCAGATATTTTTTTATATTTTTAGAACAAAATATTATTTTAGCATTTTTAAAGAGTAGTGGTCGCCCAAAGCTTGTCCGTTTAAAACTAACCTGAAGTTTAAATTTGCACAAAATTGAGTTAAAGTAGTTTGTAGTTGTGTAACTTTGCAATAAGAATGTTCTAAATTTATGTACCAAACTGAAATAAAACTTGCAGGTGTAAGAAAATTATTAGAAACCAGTTAAGAACAAAAAAAATTGAGAAAATTAAAATAAACCTCAGGAATAAAGAGCTTCATGTTTTAAGTGTTGAAGCGGGTAGGCTAATTATTTTTCAAGTAGGCTCATAGCCGTACGAGACCAAACCATTTTGGGGGGGCAGAACGTAAATTTGCCCAAATGTGCACGCTTTTATAGAAATTGCCCAAATATAATGTATGCGGTGCGTGATAACAATGAAAAACTAACATAACAAGATCACCAGCAGTGGCGTAGCCAGTAATTTTGAAAGGGAGAGGATTGACGGTGTGTTTCGCTTATGGCGACACCCAGCAGTGGGGGGTCTGGGGGGCCTCCCCCAGAAAATTTTGAAAAATTACTTTGAATTTGGTGCATTCTGAGAGTATTTTCAACAAAAATGTGGTTATGAATATTCCTGTAAAAGGGTGCTGTCCGGTGGCATAGCAAAAGAATAAGATCGTGTTTTCTTCAGCATGTTTCGGAAATAAAGCTACAAGTCTCTATGTTTTCTTGTTGCTAATTCCTGGCTGAGATATTTGAATGTTTGGTAATGGCAAAACTCGCTCTTTGCAATAGCCTACCCACCCCCCCCTCTGGCTACGCCATTGATCACCAGCTAGCTAGAATTTCTTACCAAAGTAGGCTAATCAAGATAGAACAACTGAATTCATCTCTGAAGATACCTTGCTTGTGCATTGCTCGATGCTTCTGCACTTTGGCATAGTAAGTAGGAGTAACAAATATTGTTTTACACACCACAAATAATAAACAACGCCACTTAAATATTCAGTTGTGATGTCACAAAAGACTCAGAAAAATAAACATTGCAGGAAACCGGCTCAGGGTGACCATGCGGATTCAGAAAAAACTACATAACAATAGATAAATTATAATTAAATGTATATATATTATATAATAAAACACAGACATACTACTTCTGTTCAAATAAACTTTGTTCAATCAATTAAAGTAGTTTTGATGATACAAATTTTAGTACAAAAATAAAAAGGTCTGGCAGCACTACTTCTAAAAATATGGTTAGGCTAGGTAATTTGATGACAAAAATAACAAATATACAGTATTCTAAGTTTGCATACAGACGATGACGTAGGATTCAAAGAACCCAATTAGCCTAACAGTACGTATTTACGTGAAGAAGAATTCACATAACCCACCCCAGGCACCTGCTGGTTTTGTTGGCTCTTTCTTTCCACAAAGATAAGAGTTAAACTGACTGGTAAAGCGGCGGTCGATTACTCAAGTGGCAAACCAGCCTCATGGGCGAAACACGTGTCTATCGCTGTCTATTCGATGCTACAATCGGCTGCCAAAATAACTTAGTACGTATTTACATTGATTCAATGTCTGCATATTGAATAATATTCAATCATCGGATTTGCAGAAGGCGTCGTTGGATTTTCAAAAAATCGCCGAATAGGCAACTCGCCGAAAAAGGCTCTTGCCGAATAGGGAACTCGCCGAATAGTAACAGAACCTTTCATAAAAGTAAATAAACAAAGCTAAGCAACACCTGAACATTACTTTTAACAGGTATAACATGTTTTTGTTAAATGTTGTGGTGTTGCTTAGCTATGTCCGTTTATGGTTGAAAAAGTACAGTGACTTCCCCACCCGAATTGTTTTATAAAAGTAGGCTAGGCTATTCACCGGATTTATATAAATTCATATTTTGTAGTTGCCCAAAACAAGATGATGCATTTATTGATATTATGAAAAAAATTAAAGACTTTGTAAATTTTGATGCCGAGGCAACTGCATCATGCCAATTTGGGCAGTTTTATAAATAGACTATGATCAGATATTTTCATATTTTTTAGTTGCCCAAATCTAAACGATACAGTTATGTAAATGGGAAAAATTAATGAATTTGTTCATTTTGGGGAAACTGCCTCACACTAATTTGGGCAGTTGCATAAACAGACTAATCAGTTTCATCAAATAGCCTAATTTCATGTTTTCAGCTGCCAAATCAACACGATGCATGTGTGAAAATTAATAAAATTAGCTATAAAGGTCAAATTTTGCCATTTGATTTGTTCAGTTTCACAAAACTATTAGAGACATATTTTGGTGGCTGCCCAAATTGGCATGATGCAGTTGGTTAAATGCGTTTCGTACTACAATTTGATCACCATGGAATACAATACATCAATACGAGTGTGCCAAATGACAATTTTGCGGCACATTTCTTGTGCAAATAAGAGGCTGTACTTAGTTTGATAGGTAAAAGTTACTAATTTATAGTTTTTCTTAACACTTTGCTCCTCAAAGGGAGGCCAGATTTGGCCCCCCCCTCATATTTCCTTTGATTATTTGAAGCACAGTAACGCCATGCACTTGGTTTTTCTTGACTTTTCCTAAAATTGCCAGGCGGATCTGATGATATTAAATTTGATGCTAAAAGTTGTGTAGTTTTCTTGTAAATTCAAGATTTTGGTGAATTTTTGCTATTTCTAGCTCACTTCCAGCAAAGCGTGAAATGGATTACATTGCGATAACAAGCCATAAGCTCATAATTGCTTCGTGCATCGATATGCGCGAGCAGAGAGAAACATCCTCTTGGTTTCCTTTGTTTGGTTTGACCTCAATAATACAAAGCGCGTTATTTCTTATGCCACAAAAGAAAAGCCAGTGATCACAAAGCTGTTAATTAGAAACAATAATAGCAAACGTTTTTTGCGTTATCAGCTCTACAAAGAAGAATAACAATCCACGATCAAAATAGTAGGCTATGTAGGCCACAAACTATTCAAAACAGTTGTTTCAAGCAGATAATATTCATTGACGAATAAAAAACGTTACAATAAGAAATCTTCTCTTGGGTAAATGCACGAAAACCTGGTTTCGAAATAAACGTTCTATGGAAATGCTCTCATTGACAAAACTTGCAATTGAGGAAATGTATCACTGCAAATGCTTTTGGGAGAGGCCGAAGAAATGGCGTTTTTGCAAACAGTAATTGTGAGATACATTCAAAATTATGAGATAGGCTCCATTTACACGTAGCAGCTAACTCGATGGCTACAATATGTCCCTTCCCTGCTTTATGTCGCCTACTTGTTGTTATGTCCTGCATTTTTGTTTCACAGTGCACTGTGTGTTGTTCCAAAGAGCGCAAAATGAAGATGATAATGCCTCATCTACATTACTAAATATTTTGTAATGTAGAAGAGGCATAAAGCTAGGCGTCACATCAGACAAACAACAAATCAGCTTTTTTCATCATTGATTCAACATCTGAATACGTTGCGCCAATGTATAAGAGGCCGGCTATTGTGAAGACCCGCCATTTATAAACGATCCGATTATACCAAAAGTGGGACAAATTAGTGGATCAAAGAATGAATAAACAATGCTGAGAAAACTAAATCTAAGTGATGAACAATACCGATGTCTTCATTTATCTTTGAAAAATGCTGCCTAAACTTATCAACAAAAAATACCGTAAATAACGGCAAGGATCCCGAAAGCAGAATTTGCTCGACTTTGGCATGAATGTAGTCAGACATCTTCAGTAATAATTCCACACATACAATAACGGGCTCTCAACGGCTGTAAGATACATAATAATCAACCTGGTTCTGGGCGGTTTGTGTAACAGCTTAGGGGAAGACACTACTTGAAATGATGCACCACACAAAAGATTTTCAATGAAGACTGAGTCTAAAAACCGATGTGGATTGTGCTGCACAATGACTTCAAGTTTAGAACAGAAAATGCACAAAAATGTCACGATAAAAATAAAGACCTTGTGGGAAATTTTCGAGAATCATAACACGATGCAAATACCATAAACGCGTAGTTTGCATGCTGCTCTAAGCTGGCCGGCAACCACAAAGGTAGACAATACAGGCAGTTTATAATTCGAACAGGGCAATAAACATTATAAATACGTAAACCGACAATTTTCTTTTACAAACGTTTTACGTCTAATGGTAAATTTTCCCCCAACAATTTTTTGTGAAGCGCTTGCAAACCACGGTTTTGTAAAATAATTCATCATTATTATTTTTTACTTCTCGGATATTGTAAAACGTCATCAGCAAAATCACAAAAAAAAATTTCATTACTTCAATGTAGTAGGCCTAAGAATTTTTTATAGAATTGTAGCCACGTTGTTTCAACAAAGAAGCCATTTTTTGGCAATATAAAATTATAAAAAATAATTTGCAATCCTGCAAATGTTTGGAAAGAATCTAGGAAGTCTTCTCACAATCTGGCACAAAATGATTATGTTTATTGTATCTCTGCAATATTTTTTACGACAAACTTTGAAGCTTCGTTATAATCATTTTTATCTTTGAATTCAAATGTTAATTTTTTTTTGGCCAGAAACATAATCGCTGCCTTGCTGATGTTGTCGCATTTACGCGTATTTTTTGTGCTTCAAACAATGACGACCCAGGCAGCAATCCATTCCTTTTACATTGATTCAACATTTGTAAACGTTAAATTTATGTAGCTTTGCTGACTGTGGGTTATTTCACATTTCCTTTGTTTACGCATGTTCCTCAATTCGCTGTTGCATTGTTTCGACGCTGGCGGACTAAAAATGTTATTTCAAATTGATTGACACAATCTTCAATAAAAAGTTTAGCTTCGAACTTAGCTTTGTTGATGTAAATGCTGTATTGTTGGTGGATGTAATTTATGAGTCATGTTTATAAACACCCGTAAGCGAAATGACTTATGATGTAGCTTGCATGATATTTGTGATGCGACTTGACACAAATCCACTATTTCAAAAGCACCTAATTTGAACTTAGAAATTTCAGATAATTTCAACAACTTGTTCAATTGTCTTCTCTCTACTAAAAATATTCATACTACAAACTCAATTGTAGACCTAAAATACACAAACGAAGATGTAAACAGCTATTCAAGCAGGCTAAGGTGTTACTTATGAGAAATTTGGTTCCATAAAACTAGAAGCTAGCCATGAGTTTGGGAATGCATTAGTTTAGGACGAAAATGTAAGACAACAAACGCAGTTTTGTTTTTTTTCAAATTCGTGTAACAATATTACTCTGATTGTAACTATTTTAGAATCAATGAGTAGCTTACAATAAGATTTGCTCGCAAGTCGTAAGTAAATCTTTATCAATGCAATGATTTGGCACACCGCACACACACTTCGTGCGTTCGATCGAGCTCATTGTTTTTCAGAACTTTGCATGAAATCGGATTAGCACGGTAATTAAATAGCGGCAAGATAAATCAAAATTGTCGTTTTTGGGTACCTTTGCAAAAATTGAAATATCAAGTTTAACATACAAAATTTTAAAATAATGACTTTTCAAACTTATAGACAAATGATTTTTTTTCACACCAGTGCAACTTTTGTTGAAATAGCATCAGCAGATAACACGTAACAGCTGATTGAATTTGATCCAAAAAAGGCCCCCCCTTGAGCAGTTAACTTCCAAAAAAACGTTGAAAAGCAAAGGGTTAATTCATGCAATTTTGTAGCTTTTTATATTATTTTGCCCCTTTATTTTGCCCTAATAATTTCAAGATTTTGCCCGAATTTGCGACGTTTTGAAACAACAGGGGGGGCGGCTGCCCCCCCTGCCCCCCTGGCTCGTACGGCTATGAGTAGGCTTAATATGTTTTATGTACAAGAGAGGATAAATTTGCCAAAATATGATAGTTTGATAAGTGAAGAATAAAATTGCTTTAGATTAGTTTTAAAATATTTACTTAAGGGCAAGTTTTGGGCAACTACTACTTTAAAAATGCCAAAGTAATATTTTTTCTAAAAATATAAAAACTATCTGGCAACACTTTTACACTCCGGTTGTCGGATATTCAACCGAGTTGGCGATCCCTATAGTATGAATCCTTGTAACAGGGAAAAAGACACCAGGCACCATGAAACAAACGTTTGTGGAAATCACCGAAAAATCGTAATTCATGAACAGTGTTTCCTCTAAAAAAGCAATGAGTTGGTTTTTCATCCTTTTTGTGAGAGTCTATAAAACCGTCTTTCTTTTATTATAGACAACTGTCACATGCGGTGTTTATTAGCGTGGCAAGAATTTGTTGATTAACAACATTTTGCAGTAGGCCTACTTGCTTCGGCAGTACATACTAAAATTGGAACGATACAGAGAAGATTAGCATGGTCCCTACGCAAGGATGACACGCAAAATCGTGAAGCGTTTCATATTTTGCCAATTTATTATAAATTGAGTTGGCACACCGACCTATTTTGCCAACAAAATCTTGCATAAAGAGAATACTGCTCGTAAAACACAATGACCGTGAAACGCACACTAGTGTTCACATGATATTTGCAAACTTAAAATAAGCAACCCAATGCTCACAGAAATTCGAAAACAGACGTTTTAATCAACCACTGGGACAATGTGGCTGGACATCGCATTGGAATAACTTTAAGCAACACTCATCTAGAACTATAATCTGATTGGTCGGTCGGTGGAATCGTATGCAAAGCGAAAATATGCTTCCCGGAAAGTATTTTTTGCCTTCGTGCTCTTTAACTCCTCAAGAAAAGTATTTTTGGTTATACTTGTACGCTGATACCTACCGCGGGCCGCAGCGATACAGCGTGGCGGGCCGCATGCGGCCCGCGGGCCGCCAGTTGGTGACCCCTGCTCTAGAGAAAAAGGAGCTGGTCACTCTACTTTTGTTATTTCCAGTTAAAACTTTATTTTGTCATCTCCAATGCTTGGAACCAAATGTAGGAACCACCTCTTTATAACACGCAGTGAAAATTTTGTGGTAGGACAGCAAGCCTCTTAGCTTTTGAAACGGCAAACCTGGGTTCGATATCCTTAAGAAGTAGCCTACACCACAAAATGTACATAAAATAGCATTTTATCTGATTTTGCTTTACACTCATTATTGAGGGATTGAATCTTGGTTGCACTTCAACAAACCGAAAACTGCATCTGGCAACTGCTTATGATCAAAAATATCAAAGAAAAATTCAAACGGTGTTTGGCATTGCGTTTGTTTAAATAACCAAAAGTTTAAATCATCTTCTAATGATGCAGGAACGGGACATAAGGTATGTTAGTTAATCTGTGAAGACTGAAATTTGTTTCATAGTTATTAGAAAAATTTGTCGTTTTTAAACTTATGCAAACTTGTGCTAAATTAATTGTGTATTACATTGCAATTATGTTGTTATAAGCCTCAGCAAGATAGTTCCACAAGTAACAAATAGCACCTTTTCCAATGCTCTACGTCTGCTCCTCCAGATCTAGAAAAGTGGGCCGCCAACGACCTAAGCAGGCGTCTCTCAATCAAACAATGAACTTGAAAAAGCCTCATAATTGTACTGTTGCTTAACAGCAACAACAGCAAACAGCTCAATGCATATGCAACTGGAATCTTCCCGTAGAGTGCTGAGTAAAACTTCTTTAAAGCTGGTGAGCGACCAATCTAAATCCGCCACATTCCGACTGCGGTTGTGGAAAAAGAACTGCATTTTTCCAACGTCCGGCTCTCATCTCTGTAGTCTTTTTCTAATGTGCGACATGGAGTCCAGAGTCGGAGTGGTCAATAAAATGCAAAATCCGATCCCGTCTTGATACAAAACAATGAGCAATAAAATTTATGTTTGCAATCATTTTTTAAAATATTGCATTAGATTGAGTTTATAAAATTTTGTTTCCTGTTCTTGATATTGCTCTCTAAAACTTTATCAGAGAATCAAAGTTTTTGTAAATGTCGATGTTTGTAAAAATTGCCTTTTTAATTTCAATCACTTCAAAATCCCTCAAAAACCTGCCAATACTGAAGAGGGACTCAGAGTAGGCCAGTTATAATACGATACGTATATCGTTTTCCCGACTCCACACCCCTGATTTTAACTATGATGAAGTGATCTAAGAGTGGCACACCCCAACGAGATTCCACAGTAACTCCATCTATTTGGAAAAGCTACCCTTTCTGAGATACTATTAAATATCTAACAGCTGGTCGGCAGCCCATATCATCTGTGACTGCAAGTCACAGGTCAAGGCACAGTGAATAACACTCGGTCAGATTAAAAATCTATAATTTCTCTGCAACAAACAACCGTGACTCTCACAACCGACAAGCGACTGATGACCATCTCGGTCCTTGCCTACTGAAACCTGCTTAAAACGAGAGAGCCGATACATAAGCAAAACTAGACTTTTCAACCCCTCAACCAAATATCTCAGCAGTCGTGCCCCAATAATGGATAGTTTTGTCCTCTCCCATTAAACATCCACGCATCAATAAACTTTTCATCAAAACTCCAGATCTTCTTTGTCGTGAGCATCTGGAGCCGAGGGTTTATCCTTATACCACCCCAGATTCACTAGTTTTAGGACTACACTGGAAAGCTACTAGACAGCAGCCAGTCTGCGGTTTCATCATCTAAGACGCTCAGAGCTTCTACTCCATAAGGTGGTTTGAAGATGGTACGGTGGCCGGTCGATTGGTCGAAAGACATTTGGTCGACAGTCAATTGGTCGACAGACATTTGGTCGACAGGACGTTTGGTCGACAGACAATTGGTCGACAGACATTTGGTCGACAGGACATTTGGTCGACAAGACATTTGGTCGACAAGACATTTGGTCGACAGACATTTGGTCGACAAGACATTTCGTCGACAGACATTTGGTCGACAAGACATTTGGTCGACAAGACATTTGGTCGACAAGACATTTGGTCGACAGGACATTTGGGTTAGAGTTAGGGTTAGGTTAGGGTTAGGGTTAAGGCTAGGGTTAGGGTTAGGGTTAGGATTAGGGTTAGGTTAGGGTTAGTTAACCCTAAAACGAATCGTTCTTTCGACCAAATGTCCTGTCGACCAAATGTCTTGTCGACCAAATGTCCTGTCGACCAAATGTCTGTCGACCAAACGTCCTGTCGACCAAATGTCTGTCGACCAAATGTCCTGTCGACCAAATGTCTGTCGACCAAATGTCCTGTCGACCAAATGTCTTGTCGACCAATTGTCTGTCGACCAAACGTCCTGTCGACCAAATGTCTGTCGACCAAATGACTGTCGACCAAATGTCTTTCGACCAATTGACCGGGTACCGATGGTACAGTCATTGATTATGTGGTCTGCGGTCTGTTCCTCGGCACCACATTCACAGGATGAGGAGGCCATTCCCCCTAGGTGCATGGTTGAGCGGAAAAGCCCGACGCAAGTGCGAAGACGATTGAGGCGCATCCACACATGTTTCAGTAGTGTCAGGCCAATGAGGCGGGTTTTGACGTCAGAGATGAACGAATAGAACCTATTGGTACTTGAATTACATTCATAATTCCATTTATGATTGGACGATAACTTCTTGGGTCCTCTGGTGGCTTGTGAGCCATAGAGATCGCAGTTCCTAAAGCTCTTCATCAGATTTTTGAGATTGTGAGGTGGTGCAAGTAGGAAGAAAGGGATCTACGCAACCAAGACTTGAAGGCAGGGCCAGCATGAAGCACAAGTTTAGAGCAGATCTTATCCGGCCTTCGAGACTTGTGTGGTTTCACAAGGGAAAATGCGGTGGTGAACTTCTCTGGAGTGATGTCTCCGGAGATTTTCTTCTTGTGGTGTGTTCCAATAATCAATGCATGAATATGTATCGTTAATGCTAATCAAGCTTCACTTTCAATCTAGGTATGCAGATCCTTGCATTGCTCTCATATAACGTCTCAAATAAATTGATAACTAAACGATTTGGCAAACAAACCGTTTTGGGACGGTGATAATTCTTGGAGCGTCACACCGGTTAGGCATAGTCTGCATTCTACTATTTTGTAATAATAATCCTTACCAGGTTTTTAAAAATTCAAGATGAGTTTGAAATGTTAATGCTTTTTTCATTCTAAGATTCTTGTGTATTGCTTCAAATGCATGACAAAACAAATGACTTGGTATTTGAAAACTTAAAACAACATTCCTTTCTACAAGAAATATTTCGAAACAAACACAAGTTAATGAAGTTGTCTTATTGTAGCATGTAACTAAATATTTTAAAGACCACATCATCAATGGCTGTTCCATCTTCAAGCCACCTAACGGAGTGGAAGGTCTGCGTGTCATGGATGATGAAACCAAAGACTGGCTGCTCTCTAGTAGCCTTCCAGTGCAGTCCGGGAACATCGTGAATCTGGGGTGGTAAAAGGATATACCCTCGGCCCCAGAGGCTCATACGACGATGACGACGAAATATTTTAAAACAGAAATTTATCAAAAATTTTTCAGTTTTTAATAACCGTTGGTTAAGCTGACTTGCTATCTGACAGGCCAATCAATAAAAGTCGTCGACAGTTGCGTACAAACAAACGCCTTTGCTGCGTATTCGGAGAATGTAGTGTTGGCCCTTCTGCATGACGAGTCTAAACCAATGCGTAAGCTTGCAGTTCATCAGATCCAGAAAGCAAGGGACGAGTACAGTAGTACACGGGTGGGTTACGTCGTTTCGAAATTCCTAAACTAAACTTTGGGTGCACAGATTTGACAACAGACTCGTTGCTCCGGTGGAGCGAGCGGAAATTCACTGAGCCGCCAATCTACGCGATTTCAGCATCCAACAGCTCACAGAGCTTTTCGTCGAGACCGATGTTCCTATATCGATTGACAGTTTTCCATGCTGCACACAAGCAGTGGAGTGCGCAGTCAAACTCGTCACCGAAGTAAGCGATGAAGTCATCGGCCATGACAACAGACATGAACTTATGCTGACGCGAACTGCTGCTCGCTCACAGCGTTCACGTTTTGAGTCAAAAAAAGGTTACGTTCTCTGATTGTTTTTGACTGTTTTCTTCGTTTTGTGTATTTTCTATTTTTTTAATTATTTAAATTTTTTTTTTAGGAAAAAATGTTTTTTATTTTTGTGTTTGGGTAATATTGACTTTTTTGTGCGGTGTTTTCCCGCCACCCGAAAAAAAAATTTCAGAATAATTGTTTGTGACCTAAGCCTCCTGTCTGAGCCGAGTTGCTAAGTGATTTGACAAAAAAGGTACATTGACGGCCCTCCCTACTCCACAGCCCTGTGCATAACCCACTACTTGCAGAAATGGACCTTAAACCCATTTTAGATGAATTGAAGTTTCGTACCTTGTATATTTTTCCTTCATTCTTGCGCCGTTATAAAAATTTGCAAATGTCGCATTTTGGTTAAATTATTTGCATGATGTCAATAGTTGCAGAGTTGCAATAAATAATAAAGCAAGAGTCAAAAACTGATCAAAAACGTAATCGTTTCTACGTAACTTGACATAAAGTTATGGAAACAAAACTGGTTGTCTCATATTGCATCCTTCGTAAAATGTAAAAAAAGGATTGCTGAGCCTTTCTGGATCTGAAACGGCAGTTGGAAAAGAAAAAAGACCTTGCAGAGGAAACTTTGCTCATTTAGAAAGACTTTGTAACGGAAAGACGAGGTTGCCAAACCATTGCTCATCAGATACAAAGAAAGCAATGTCAATCCAAAAAGGAAACAACCATTGTTATTTCAAACATACGTAGCCTAGCGGCATACTTCGATTTGCAGTGAGTTTATCTACTGAAAGTGGAGCATTGTTTTGTGCATTAAAATCTCTTCGATTGTTTAATATTTCTCCGTAATTTCCTTTTAACAATTTGTAATGTTTTGTTAGACACTAAAAAAGCGTAAGCCCAGTATGAGAATACTGCAGTTTTTTAATTAACATTTCATTTATCCATATACGCTCAAGACAGATGCGATATCAAGATATAGTCATGACAAGACATCATCAATGTTTTGTTTTTGTCGCGATGAGGGTTGGATACAATGCGCCATTGTTTACGTCATACAATGTCGCCCAGAAGTAGGCCTCATGTAGTGATGGTTGCAACTACTGTTAGAAAAGTTTGTGATGACAATCGCCTACTTTGAATTATATAAAACAAGTGAAATGTGTATCTATGGATTATGTTCAGTTCAGCTGGTCAATGTACATAGCTGGCTGGACTATGGATGTATGGTCAAGCTGACTGGTCTTCCACTAGGTGTAGGCTACTTGCAACCAAAATCCGTCGAGCCACAGCCGTCGAGCCAAATATTTGACTTGTAGGTCAAAAAAAAACAATTTTTAGGGTAAAGGAATTGTTTGGACAAAAATTTTAAAACTTTTTACCGGAGGTCTTAGAGCAGGGGTGTCCAACCTTTTTGGCCAAAGGGCCACATGTAGTTTACGAATGGTTGCGCGGGCCACTTGAGTATTTACTGCTAATTTGTAATCTTAAAAGTGACTGTCTGATAATTTCTAATTAAAACCCTTACACCCAAATTCTAATCTTAGAAATGTGTTTGTACATTTTATGGGTTATATAAGAAGAGTGAAGTTGGTTTTAAAGTGGTTTTAAGGTTTTTAGTTGAAAGCAAGCCAGCAGCAAAGCGTAAAAAATGTCAAATTGGCAATTGACCCTTCTGATGTTGCCGGAACAGCGGAGTTGCGCGTCCCGTAATGTATTGTCCGGCTGTCCCTAGGTTCATCCACGAAAAACTTGCTCGCACAAGTAAGTGCTGCCGAATAATGATGTCACGAAAACTGCCAATCTATGAATCCTCTGATCTTTTTCTTAAGAAACAATTTTTTTTGTAAAATTCTAGCAATAGAAAGTTTTGAACTTCTCTCGCTAAAAGCAAGAAATATTGCTGATTGACTGACTCTTGAAGCACCAGGACTATTGTGTGGAAAAGGGTGGACGTAACAATGTGGAAAATGTGATGCGTAACAATGTGCATTGTGATACAATAAAATTAACTTGAACAGTTGCGCACCCCATCCACTAGGGATTATAGAGTAATAGAGAAAGAAAGCAAACAATAAATGCCAATTTATCGGAATGTAAGTTCGCCATAAATTACGTTGGCGATTGAGTTGATTATATAATATATGTCATTTCGAAAAATATCACGCGGCCACTCAGAACCTTCTCGCGGGCCACATGTGGCCCGCGGGCCACGGGTTGGACGCCCCTGTCTTAGAGTGTACTGTTGCTTACTAAAACCAAGGTTAAATTTAGATTTGAAAAAATCCGATTAACCCTCTCCCTAATAGAAGATTCTAAAAGCCGTCACATTTATTTTACTGCTCCCAGGTGACATAATCTGTTATTCATTACCAACTAGTATTAGATCGGAAAACTTTTAGAAAATTTCACAGATCAGTGTCAAAAATTATTTCTATTTGATAAAGTTGATTGCTGCTGAAGTGACCTACTGCACTGAAGCTTTTGAAACTTGTAGATTGAAGCAAGAATTACAACAAATATGACTAACAGCAAGTCTTATATATTGAAGCTTGGTGTCAATGCCGAATAAGTCTTTGACTGATAAATAAACTTTTCGTTGCCTATAGAAATCTACATGTGCTATATGTGGTGCAATATGTTGATATGCAATACTGTATATTCAGCACAAATAAACAAAAATTACATGCATGTTATTTTACTGTTTTACATCATAGTTACATTTACAGCGCACAAAGCTGATCATATTATACATTGTGCATTTTTATTTTTTCTTTAGCTTCATCTCAATTCGTTTGAGAGAGTAATGATATCCTCGCCACTGCCTCCATTCTATTCCATCAGCATATGACTCATGTGGTCCTCCCAAGTACAATCCATTGGGATTGGCGTGATGACAAGCTGTATACCACCAACCACCTTTGTATAAATTGGCGCAACTTCCATCCGAGTGGGTATCCTGGTCACGATCCTTGGCACTGAATCGTGCTGAAATCAATGCTTGTCCTGAAAAATATGACAATTAAAAAAACTCCTTTAAAAAATACATTTACATGATGGTCAACAGTCGGCCTCATTGTGTCATGAAAAAATAAATTTAGAAAAACATAAAATAATAAGTTGTTTGATTAGAAAATAGCTAAATTAGTGTAGTAGCTAATTTAGATGCATCATCAACATATCTATTACATTTTGTTTATTTTAGTGAGAAAGAAATGTTAAATATTTAGTTGGTCAAAGATAACTGATCATATACCAGCCTACCTTGTGTAAATGAAGAAAAAAAGTCTTAATGTTTTGAATGAATAACTTTGAATAAAATCATAACAAGCACAAAGTAAAGTTTCTGGTTATTGTGGTTACAACTTAGCAAGCAGAATAATTGTAACCTTCCTAACAAGTTTTACCCTTTGCAATAATCTTAAAAATCTTCTCATGATTATTAAGCAAAACGTTTCAACAAAACAAAAATGAAATTCCTACTCGTCATATAACAATGATTTTATGTTTAACTTTATTGTTAAACCAAAAACATTTTTCTTACTTTTCCGAAAATCTAGTTTTGATGCCAACTGTGCAGTCTTAAAAAAAAAACAATCTTTGGCCACAAAATACGCAAAAGGGTACTAAAAAGTGGCAAAAATTAGCTTAATTTTTTTAAGGTTGGCACCCATAACTAAAATTGCTGTTTTCGGATTTTATTTTTGCTTTGTCCATTCTTCATAAAAGTTTTTATTTGTGTCGAAGCTTTAGCATCGAAATTTAACTCTTTCGCAACCACTGAGGTCTCGACGTTTAATCTAAATAACCAGACATTTTTCACAAAAATCTTTTGTATGCCGTTATACCATCTCATGATGATCGACGTAGACGCACAATCTTGACATCAAATGGAAGCATACATCTTCAGCTACCCGAAGATGCAAAGCTTTGCAATAAAATTTAAACCATTCAATGTACAACTAGCAACTTTCCAAATGGTATTTTTTATAATTTCTAAAAAAATTAAAAATTGGCAAAAAAGTATACTTCATTATAACCTTTACTACCCAAGCATGATGCAATAATATGAAAATATATGTAGTTTATTATAATGCCAAAACAATTCTGCACATGAGAAAAAATTTACGTTGTTTCTGCGCGCAATACTTTAGGAGATACAGCAGAATGATTATGGACAAATTTGGAAAATTTTAAGCAAAAACGTTTACGTAATGTACAGTCTTTTTTATAGAAAAATTCCAAAGTAAGGAGTTGACAAGCCAGTTTTGACTGCCAATTCAAATGAGTAAAAGGTAAAAAATCCACTGTGTCCCCATCTTTAAGAAGTCCTCATCTGATAACTGCACTGCCAAAATTTTTTTTTTTCAAATAGCCAAAAATGGACAGGTAAAGACTATGAAGTTGCCATCATTTACATTTTTTTGCTTGAAATACCGTACCTTTTTACCTTGGACGTATGGATACGTCCATGGTCATCATGGCAAAAATTGCAAGACGTGTGTATACGTCCGTGGCCGCGAAAGAGAAACAAATTAATTAAAAATAAATTTTCTATGAAAAATTTGGTATTTAAAAAAAACAAAAACAAAAGTGGATCCTTAAGATTTCGAGAATGAAGATATTGGAGGTTATTAGATTTAGTAAATTATTCTCCAGACGAAAATCGTTGGACAAATTCTTGAAATGATTCAATTGGTCCAATTCCCCAGTCCTTAGTTCCCCCGAATTCCTGTCGTTTCAATAGATTGGGCTAATTTTTCAATGACATGTCGTTTTGATCACCGTTACTCTACTTCAATGGATTGTCATTTTATGGGACTGTCGTTTAAAAAACTGCTATTTTGATAATTTGTCTCTCGATCAACTGTCAAGTTGAAACAAACTCTACCTGCAGTTCCACTGTATCCTCCAAAAGTCATCGTATAATTTGTTCCAACTCCAACCACAAAGTCACTGAAACAAAAAACACAGAGACCAAAGGTATATGTTACACTGGTCTTTTGACGAAAGACACAAGACTCCAACAGCTACGTGTTTCTTGATGCTTATAGTCAGTTACAGTTAGTTACCCAGTAAACATTGATTGTTGGGGCAACATTGGCAAGAAGTTGGCCGCAACATTGGCAAGATGCAGACGCCAACGCTGGCAAGATGTTTTATGCACCATTTGGATGCATCTGGCCAGCGTTGGCGTCTGCATCTTGCCGCCGTTAGCTTCTGCATCTTGCCAACATTGGATTATGCATCTTGCCAACGCTGGCATTTGCATCTTGCCAACGTTGGCTTCTGCATCTTGCCAACGTTGGCAAAATGTTTTATGCACCATTTGGATGCATCTGGCCAGCGTTGGCGTCTGCATCTTGCCAACGCTGGCTTCTGCATCTTGCCAACGTTGGCTTCTGCATCTTGCCAACATTGGCTTCTGCATCTTGCCAACATTGGCAAAATGTTTTATGCACCATTTGGATGCATCTGACCAGCGTTGGCGTCTGCATCTTGCCACCGTTGGCGTCTGCATTTAGCCAACGTCGACTTCTGCATCTAGCCAACGTTGGCTTCTGTATCTTGCCAACGTTGGCAAAATGTTTTATGCACCATTTTGCTTCATCTTGCCAACGTTGGCATCTGTGTCTGGCCAACGTTGGCAAGATGGCTTGTGCACCATTTTGCTTCATCTGGCGCCTAAATTCTGGTTGACTTTTATGCACCATGATGCTGCTTCTGACCTATTGACTATTGTGATGCCCGCGCTTTGACCAAGGTTGGACATGCGAAGCAAGCTGGTGCATAAAACATCTGAACAGCATTGGCATCTACATTTGCCAAACGTCTCTGTACCTAAACCTCGCTCATCACCAAAAGTTTATTGTTGAACCTAGCTAATCCTTGGGCGAAAGAACAGCAGCAACACGGATTTATAAGCAACACTACTCCCTTTGTGACAAAGCAAAGTAACAGCCGAGCTTCGTATATTTTCACATTTATTAGAAACAAGCCACATCAAATCGAATTGATAGATGGAGATTCATTGCACATCAGCAGCTTTTTCTTGTGTATCTTTATCATTCTGAATTCCTGCAAATGAAACAAAAATATTTAATTCAAGAGGGCTGTTTGGCAACAGTGTAGGATTTTGATCAGTTGTCGTCCAGGATAATACGAAGTTAATTGACAATCTGCAATATCAATGTAATATCCCTCTCTCCAACGTGCGTGACAAAAAACTTATCATTCGATTCTGAGCCACGCAGAGCAATAATCAAGTTCCAATACATTCTAATTGCGTGTACAGTAGTTATTCAACAACTAAAGCAACACATTCGCTGTTGTCTTTCAAACATATAACAAGCTCACCAAAAGTTAGTTTTTGCCCTTTTCGGCCACCAATTGCCTGTCCTTGCAATTTCGAAATCACTCTGAAACTCTTCATCAAATTGCTGCACGGCAGCAGCTTTGTCGTGCGCCATCACCATGTCTAATCATGAAAGTAAAAAAAGAAGTGTTAAATCAGTGTATAAATGCCGACATAGCCTACTAACCACCATGTTCGTTGTTCACATCAATGCGAGTACACCACTAAAACATTTTCATACATTACTCAATACTCTTCACAATTACATCATACATTAATCAAAAGAGCAAAATGGCATAGTTATGACATAATCATTTAGTCGTAGTAGAAACATTTATCCGTACTCACCAAGAACAACTTTTTTCAGATTCTTTTTTTAAACAATCAAACGAGTGCTTAGACTTCACGATGTTTTTTTCTTTTCTTTCTTTGTTCTCGACATGACTTGAACTGTGTTGTGTTCGATAATAATAGTTGACATAAGTTCACTGATACAATCGCTTGCATTTTTGCCAACAACTTGACTTAAATTTGCGACCTGCAAAATGTAAATCGAATGTAATGACAGGGGTTTCATCCATCATATTAAAAAGCTTCAGCACTTGTTACAGACATTTTCGACTGTTACAAATGACAACCAACGTTTAAAGTTTATTTTGGGATTCCAGTCGTCTGTTGTGTTGCGTATGTAGGTCGCAGTGTAGGCTACTGTAGTCTATATGTTGTCGCAATGGGCGCAAAATAAAACATATTATTATTATTATTATTCAGCTGACTGCAATGAAAGCTACATTTGCAAATACTCTACAACCATCACAAACCTATCCACACGACATAAAAATACGAACACATTCAAGCAGTCAGGCAAACACCGCCGGAGCAGCAAAATCAAAGATTGAGTAAAACCCTACACAACACATGTTGTGGGGCATCACAAGCTCTGCTACTTTGCTGATATGCTCTTAGCACTCATCTAAGAGCACTGGCACTAAATTTGTCACGAGAATATTTCATATGAAAGTTTTCCATTGGTCATTGAGTTTTATAACTTTCTTTAAACTGAGTAAACGTAGCCTAGTGACAAAAACGACTTTACACAATTATTTCAGGTTCAATGAATAAAAGACATTCACTTACCAGGTTTTCATAAACATTGTAGTAAGTCATTCCTATAGTTTCATTTTGATCATTTCTAAAACTCCTTTCGGCCGTAATATTTCAATTGAATTCGATTTTTTTATATTTTCGATGCAAGAAGCGAAAATTCCTCTTAGCGCTGTTCACATAAACATTGTGCTTTCGGCTCTCCACGTAATTGTGTATTGCGCACAACCGCCATGCTTGAACAGTCGAAGTGAATCGAGTGACGTCATAATCCCTTTAGCAAAGGATTAAGTCATGGCCTTTGTCTTCCTTCATAAAAAAAACCAAGTTCTTCTTCTAAATTGCGTCTTCTCACGTTGATATAACACATCGCCGCATTCTAAAGCTTTGTTGCCTATTTCACTTCAACGCGTCATATTGCCCAGTCAAAGTTTAAGTAGTGACGTCATAATGGAGTTTTCACAACAATTATTGTGCCTGCAGTATTGCTCTATGCACCGCGAGAGAAGAAAAAACGATTTGCCGGATCGTTGAAAGTAAAAGTAGCGATCGTTTTGTGAAATCTTGCTTCAAGAAATTGAGGAGAGATTTCGACGCAACATGACTGCTCCTGACAAAATATTAAAACACATTATAGTATTGTTAAACGTGAAAGTTAATAAAGCTGTTGTTGACTCCAGGAAAAAAAATGAAGACCTGGCAACTTGAATTTGCAACCACGTTTTTATTTTTATTATTTGTTAGCTGTTGCTAACAATATATTGGTGGCGCCAAAGCGTAAACTTCCTGGAAGTGCCCTCTGAATCACAAGATATCTCTTGCACTAAATTATCTGAAGCAATTGAATATGAACAAACGATTTATATCATAATGTTGTTGGTGCCAGAATATGCTGGAAAAACTATGTTTTTCTACTAAACCACATGAAAGAGTCATTTAGGCTATTGGTATTTTTAAATTATAAAACAAGTGCTGAAATGAAGTGCTAACACATCAAGCATATAATAACCAACCTTACAATTGTTTATTTTGTGGAAACGTGTAGGCTAATGGAAACTTTAAACTGTTTCGGCATCAAGCACGTTATCACGCTCGCGTTTTGTTGCTCCTACCATTTTCAAGATCTCTGCTTCGTTTGACATAAACCAACTAAAACGCTGGTCCTAAATATTCATAGTACCGGTAAGTTATATTTGTACGGTATCATAAAAAGAATAACAGCATTGATAGCCTATTATTACAATCATAGCAAAATGATGGTATACATTTGCTTAATTTGAAAGAAAACACCAAAATTGTTATGAATTGGCACAACGTTGGCAATGCTTCTGACCGAGGTTGGCCAATCACACAACAGTGTTTTGCAGCAATACCACATGAAAAAGGTTTGTGTTAGTATTTTTCAAGTTTAAAACAAATAAACCTGAAATAAAATCTTTGAGACCTTTTTGAACGCTTAATAAGAAGTATTGAAATTGTTGGCGTATTGTTGGCAATGTTGGACGAAATTGCCGACATTGTGCCCTCACATCCAGCATATAGCCAACGTTGCAATTGTTTATTTTGTAGAAACGTGTAGGCTAATGGAAACTTCAAACTGTTTCGGTATCAAGCACGTTATTGCGTTCGCGTTTTGTTGCTCCTACCTTTTTCTAGACCTCTGCTCAGTTTGGCATAAACAAACTGAAATGAAACTACTTTGTTGGCAAAGCATTGGCTACTCTTCTGACCAACGCTGGTCTTAAATATTCATAATATAGCCTACTTGTACGGTATCAGAAAATAATAACAGCATTGATCGCCTACTATTAAAATTTAAAATTGTAGCAAAATGATGGCATACATTTGCATAATTTGAAAGAAAACACTGAAATTGTTATGAATTGGCACAACGTTGGCAATGCTTCTGACCGATGTTAGCCAATCACACAACTGTGTTTTGCAGCAATACCACGTGAAAAGAGGTTTGTGTTAGTATTTTTCAAGTTTAAAACAAATAAACCTGAAATAAAATCTTTGAGACCTTTTTGAACGCTTAATAAGAAGTATTGAAATTGTTGGCAATGTTGGACGAAATTGCCGACCTTGTGCCCTCACATCCAGCATATAGCCAACGTTGCAATTGTTTATTTTGTGGAAACGTGTAGGCTAATGGAAACTGTAAAACTGTTTCGGTCAAGCACGTTATCTCGTTCGCGTTTTGTTGCTCCTACCTTTTTCTTGACCTCTGCTCAGTTTGGCATAAACAAACTGAAATGAAACTATACTTTGTTGGCAAAGCATTGGCTACTCTTCTGACCAACGCTGGTCTTAAATATTCATAATATACTTGTACGGTATCAGAAAATAATAACAGCATTGATAGCCTACTATTAAAATTTAAAATTGTAGCAAAATGATGGCATACATTTGCATAATTTGAAAGAAAACACTGAAATTGTTATGAATTGGCACAACGTTGGCAATGCTTCTGACCGATGTTAGCCAATCACACAACTGTGTTTTGAAGCAATACCACGTGAAAAGAGGTTTGTGTTAGTATTTTTCAAGTTTGAAACAAATAAACCTGAAATAAAATCTTTGAGACCTTTTTGAACGCTTAATAAGAAGTATTGAAATTGTTGGCATATTGTTGGCAATGTTGGACAAAATTGCCGACCTTGTGCCCTCACATCCAGCATATAGCCAACGTTGCAATTGTTTATTTTGTGGAAACGTGTAGGCTAATGGAAACTTTAAACTGTTTCGGTCAAGCACGTTATCTCGTTCGCGTTTTGTTGCTCCTACCTTTTTCTAGATCTCTGCTCAGTTTGGCATAAACAAACTGAAATGAAACTACTTTGTTGGCAAAGCATTGGCTACTCTTCTGACCAACGCTGGTCTTAAATATTCATAATATACTTGTACGGTATCAGAAAATAATAACAGCATTGATCGCCTATTATTAAAATTTAAAATTGTAGCAAAATGATGGCATACATTTGCATAATTTGAAAGAAAACGCCAAAATTGTTATGAATTGGCACAACGTTGGCAATGCTTCTGACCGATGTTAACCAATCACACAACTGTGTTTTGAAGCAATACCACATGAAAAGAGGTTTGTGTTAGTATTTTTCAAGTTTAAAACAAATAAACCTGAAATAAAATCTTTGAGACCTTTTTCAACGCTCAATAAGAAGTATTGAAATTGTTGGCGTATTGTTGGCAATGTTGGCAAAATGTTGGACGAAATTGCCGACCTTGTGCCAACATACCCAGCATATAGCCAATGCTGGCCCAGCAATCAATGTTTGCTGGGTAGCTACCTTCAAGAAGTTTAAATTTACTGGAATTTATAAATATTTTCAGTTTCTTGATGAGGGCTTAAGTTAAGCCGAAAACGTTTGACTTATAAACTATTTGTAAATATGAGAAATATATTCTTGTAATGCTCAACCCTATAGTATTGTTGTGTCTTGCCTGTCTTTGGTACAAAAAAGCAAACTCTTTCCCGAAACTATACAAACAGAAATATCTTCACAACACAACAGTGACTGTGAAAGTTATAACTAAGACACAGGTTGATATACAAATCATAGTATTTTATTATGAAGATGATAACCCTGATTACAAGATGTATAGAACAGCTTTATGTCGTAGACAAATAAAACCTAACAACCAAACGGCATTTAACATAAAAACATGAAAATAAACTAAACATTACAAACGTTTTCGGCCATACTCATGTTAGCCCTTTTCAGGTAACCAACCGACTGGTGTTCTTCATAAATTGAAATAACAGATCTGATCTACATACACAAAAATTGAAAATTTTTGAGTCATAGATTTGTGTTTTTTCTTATGCAATTAAGCGTCATGTGATTTTGCTTTTCCTCTGCCTTGCCGTTTCATTGATTTGCTTTTCTTTTTTCGATTTCTTTTTTTCTTTTTATGATAGTCTACTCATATACTGTAACATGAAATCAAGCCTAGTTATTTAATTTAAAGTTCTAAGACAAAAACGTTCTCTTACTTGTATGAAGCATGTCTTGTTTCGCCTTCAAAATCCTCCATGTCTACTCTCATTTCATATTCTCCATCTTTAGTCAATTTGTGAAGAACATCTAATCCTGAAAAAAATGAGAGATTTTTAGGCAATAGCCTACAGTATTGTTGAAAAAATGTCTTATTTCAGTGTCACAATAAAGCAAGATTGTTCAAACTGGTGTTTGCGCGGCGTTTCAGCATTATCATGTGGCACAAAATTAATAAGCGGTAAATTGGGAAAACCTGTTGTCTGTGGTCTAGCTTTTCATTTTGTAGTGTGAACATGTGTGGTGGACCATAAGGTGGACCATAACCATAACATTTTGTAGTGTGGTCATGGACCATAACATTTTGTAGTATGGACCATAACTGCAAACTGTGGTACATTATTTCGGTCATACAGCCTCATCAGTGCAGTAGGTACACTAGGTATCACTACGAGGTTATAAACTCTCCATACATAGATTTTTGCAAGAAGTTAAGCAATCAACACTAGTTCAGAAAACCGAATTGTTTATATTGAGCCATATTTTTGGTTTTGCATTTTGAAATGATTTTTTTTCAATTTGCCAAAAAGCGCTACTTGCTCTGTGACGTCATACATAAAATTTAATAAATCAAAGTCCCCATCAGAACGCGATGTGAGTGCACAAGAAACGTCCAAGTTGATTGTGATCATTTTAAAATTTTAATAGTAACTTATGTTAAAACAAAATTAAGCTAGGCTGTTACAAATACACGTAAGCTAAACAATTTCACCAGACATAGCAATTAATTTGTCAACTTGGTGGTAAAATGGTCACTTTAGTTGCACAACTCGAACATAATTAACATTTCTATCCATTCTATTATGCAAATAATAACAACAACCTCAATGACAAAAATAATCTAACAATAACATTAGTATAGCAATACTTAGTAATAAACTACATTATTCAGTAATAAATATAATACTTAATGATACCAGTAACAATAATAATATTAATAACAACTTAGGTTGCACATCTCGGCCACAATATCTGTATGTATTCCGCTATGCAAATACATCAATAACCTGATAAAAATGAGAACCATTATTTACTGAAGACAAGTTTAACCATTTTAGTCCACATTTCTGAAGTGTTTCCTCACCTAACCAGAACTCTCCTTCTAATCGACCAAAACCTTTGACGTAATCAGCAAAGTTTCTATAAAAATCCTCTGAACCATCTATTCTCTTCTGGAAAACCTGAAAATTTGTTTACCGTAAGTTTTTAAAGGTGGTAAATTTTTCAAATACGATTACTGTAATAATTAAGCTATCGGGACTTTGCCCTGTGAGTACCATTTATCCCCTTTTCCAAAATCCATTAGTGGCCACTATTTTTAGTGATTGCACTGAAATTGTCATGTACACTGTACAGCGCACAGGAGCATAGTTTGCACTGTGGATGTAGCGCTATATAAATGTTGTTATTATTATTATTAAAATAGTTCTCAATTCATAAGCTTGTTTAAAAAGACATCAAGAAAGTTGGTTACGGTCACAAACTCCCAATGTGAAGAAAATAAAATCTAAACAAAGAAAAAACTCTTTCATAATTTATAGAATAGAACAGTTAATGAGCCTACAATGACGTAGTGTGCATTGGAGTTTACAAATCATGTTTTGCTTTGCTTATGCTGATACTTTGATTTGTTTATTCATGGTTATAACTGTAGAAGACGGAGGTGCAGGGGAAAAGGTCACTCTCATGCTAAAAACAAAACAAAAGCATAGCAAATATGGGTAAAGATATCCGGTTATTTGCGTAAATTGTGAAAAATCGTAAGTTTCGTTTTAAATTTCATTTTATTAATAGCTTAATTAAATTTTTATCTGTCATAACACAAATATGCACATTTTCCAAAAAAATGAGACATCACTTAAAGGAAGAAGCCATATAAAAAAATCAGTCACTTCAAGCTCTCTTTTGGAGCTTCCTCAGTCAATTTCCGCAATCACTTTGTTACATGAAAACTAGACCAACTCTAACAATCTGAAAAATCACTTTATTAAATACATGGTCCTGCTTTTTTAGATTCATCAAACGCTAGTATTTTCACAACAACACTTTCAAAAAATTTATGAAATAGAAAAGTTCCAATGTATCAAAGTAAGCCCGTAAACCGACTACGGAGGGAGAGAGAGAGAGACAAGAGGGGTCTTGATGCGACTGATTGAAAACTTTATTTATGTAAACACTGGTTCCAAAACATGTAATAACAAATTGAAAATTTTTACTAAGAATTGTTTAACTAACTACACGAAAATGTGTAGTGTCAGTAAAATAGGAAGACAGTGCAAGCTTTACATAAAATAACTTAACAGAAATAAGAAACAGCAAACACAATATTAGGCTTTTGTTTGATTTGCTGATCTCCGAAAATTTGGACGATGTGTTGTCAAAGCAGTACGCTATCTCAGTGATTAAACGCTCGACTGAAGATCAAGCGGCGCTGGTTCGGCTCTCCGGGTGTGCGCTTGAGCAAAAAACGTCAGATCAGGTCATTTTCAGCTCTCCATTCAACAGCAGTCAGTGGACAGAATAATGCTCGACAGCAACTATCGGAAACTTGTTCTCTCAATATCGGTAATCGGCCCTGCGTTGGTAGTTCAAAGCCTGAATCGCGGCCCTCAACCATTCTTTTTGCGGCCCTCATCAAAGTAGCAAAAAAATATATATTTGTGTTAAAAGAAATGCTCAACATGACGAGAATACATCATTGTTCCATAACTTACGTACTTGCAATTGCAAGGGAGTTTATTGGGGGAGTTACGCCAAAATTCAACATTTGGGATGGATTTCTCACTTTCTATTCCATTCACGGGGCAACAAGAAAGATGTATCGTGAATACCGTGCAAGTCTTGTAGAAACACATTTGGATCCGCCAAAGTTGTGCTCAGATGCAACAGATGGGTGTCTTTCCATGTTAGGGAAGAATTACAATCTTTATGGACCCGTTAACAGATGACGTGAAGACTAAGAGGATAATCTTACATCTGCAATGTGTCACCACTACATTTTACACCAAGAAAATATCGTTGCTACGTCATGGATGATGTCTATTGTAATGTGATTGAAATCAAAACATCAACAGTAGATAGGATTTGTGCAAATGTGCTTAACTATCGCAAGTTTAAGCAATTTTCGACAGATGTTGATGTTGACTAAGGATCCGTGTGCATGTTCACAGCCGTTCGGTGGTTTAGTCGTGTTATAAGTCGCCAAAATATTTATGTGTCACTCTCAGAATTCAATGCGTTTGATGAAGATAGTAAAATCATTCCTCGAATGAGCAACAAAAAATGGATTATTGATTTGGCATCCATGGTTGATCACATCACCACACCTTTCGTCTTTGAACAGCTTCCTACAAGGTAACGAGTTCTCTCACAATTTTTACAGCACAGTGTTTCCATTTATTGCAAAGCTTCGTCATAAAACGCAGCTTGTAGGCTACGTGGTTTCACGACACATTTTGCATCACTTTCAAAGCACCAAGTCAGGTCACGGTGGTGTGAGAAGCGGTGAATAAGCCAGCCTCGTGTCATGTAAGCTATTGAGTTTCTTCCTTCCACACTTTTTCTTTGTTTATATTGGTTTAAATAGGCAAAACCATTAAACAGATATTATAAATGGGCCCTTAAATAGCCGTGCCCCTCTCCATGGCTAAAGGGTAGTTGACGTGAGATCGGTTGGCACTGCCCTGTGTCTAAAGTGTATCTGGAATATATCGTAACTCAAGCTCAAATTTTTAATACACAGCAACCATATAGTTTGAGCACAGTAGAGATACAGTAAGGATAATTTTAAATCCATCTAGTCATTCTAACGGAAAGACTTGATTTTAACGAGAGAGGAAGGGTACTGAATGTTTGAGGCCAAACAACGAATTTTCACGCGCAAAACCAGAATCAAAGCGGCTTTTATATCTAGCAACATAAAATTAGCAACTTTTGTATGATCGAAAGCAGAGCCTACGCCCACTGGCCTACAGTGTTGTCACTGGCACTGTGTATACTGTATGTTGTGCGTTGTCAGAAATGTTGTCATCTTCTAAATCTTTATCTTGTTAAAATGAAGTTTTGACCAGTAATTCAACACTGTCATCAAGCGATAACTGGAGCTTTGATGCGCATTTAATGTACCAGGTGCATATTGGATGTTTTGACGCAACTACATAAAAAGATGGAAGAAAAGGGTTACTAAAATTTTGAGCAATATTGTTATAAATTGCTTTACATAGATGCAAAAAAAACAATTATATATTATGAAACATTGATTGATGACATATGTTTTGCTTTGGAAATATGGATGAATATTCTTTTTACTTACAATCCATCCACCACCATCCGTTTCCATGTCACAGTAAACCCTTACACGGGTCAAGTCACCATTCCCATATGGATAGATAGTATAAACTCCACTCTCGCTGATTCCATCATCGGAAAGAAAGTCTGAGCATGTTTGTGGAAATATTGCATCTACAAGAAGTTACGCAATCCAATATTTATTCAGGAAACAAAGTCATACTTTTGATAGAACACATTCTTTAAGAAAACCTACAATCTAAAATCAAACGACGTCTTCTGTCAAAAAGTAAATAAGTATTACGCAAAAAATAAGTTACAGTTTAATCATTTCGAAAAGTTATGATATAATATATAATTAAAAACAACTTATAGCTATTTAACAGAGGCATGTTTCGTTTCTAACACTAGTTGCAACGTTCATCTGATGAAAGTGAAAGTAACCAAAGAATAAAGAAAAGAAAAAGAAAGTAACTTTTCACTTTCATCGGATGAAAGTGAAAGTGTTTTCATCAGATAAACGTTGCAACGTGCTAGAAACAATAGTTGTCCTGATGAATACCCAAACTTTACAGCATTCAGAGGCATGTTTTTAATTTGAAGGCATGATTTATATCAAGTGAACTAAAATAATAATTTGAAGTAACACGTTTTGTTTTACTTTTCTGCAACTAATTTTCATACAATCTTGTTTTTCAGCAATTATTAAAACATTAAAAATCAAACAAAAAAGTTCTTACAAGTGTAAAAATACTTGGCGCGGAAAAAATGATTTAGCTTTTGCAAACGATTATGTCAAAGCAACGATAAAAAGACTTTTCTCTGTGAACTTTTAACCTTTTTGATGATACCGTATGTAGACTTGTTGTATTATGACGTACGTTTGAGGTCTTCTATATCACAACAGTTGCACTTTTCCGTTGGATCTTGTGTTTCCATGGGTTCCTCATCGCCATTAAATCCTTTCAATCCCGCTCCGAAGTTGATCTGAACCTGACAGCCCAAAGTTAATATCACAAGTAGAAGAGTAATTACAAATGTCATGATTACTCTGTAAGAAACAGTGATTGCAAATCAAAAATATTTTGGTTTGTTTTTATTTATGGTTTAGCTTTTAGTAGGCTGGGCTATCATCAGCATGCTTATGAAGCCATACTTGAGCTGGCGGTCTAAGGCTAAGATCTTGATTTCGAGAATGCTTACAGATGTTAACGCAGCGTTTGTTAACTGGTGCGCTGCGTCGCACCAGTGAGCCATGAAATGGACCAGTTGAACCGCAGGGAAATCGAAAATTTGTTCAACAAAATCTGTACATTACTATTAATCTGTGCGCGAAGCGCAAGTCTCTCATTAACTACTTATTTTATTTGTACATGAACACTAAACGTGTGTACCAGTTCTTATTGATATTTTGCTATTTTCAGACTGAATGATTTCGATATGCTTTTAGTTTGTATATGCTGGGTAGTTCAATTTAAGACGTAATATTTTGTTGAAGTTAGATCTAAATTATTGTTCAGCTAAAATGCTGTGCTGTGTGCTTTCATAATTTGAAGTTATTACAATATTAAAGGCTTTACTTTTTACATTTTTTTCTTTTTTTTCGACTTATTTAATTGAAGATGCACTACTTTAAAGATAGTGTAACTGAGACCTGTGTAATAAAAAGTTGCAAGCAATTCAAAATAAATACCGCAATACCCAAGAGAAAGTCGTGCTCATATCGCTCGTTCTTTGAGCCACCACATTTTCAGAGGTGCAGGTGCGCCCTGAGGTAAAAACGGTTAAGAAAGATAGCGTTAAATAATAGCTTCCTACAAGACATTGTGTTAAACAAATCGGAGCGTGCTTATTATCTCAATTATAACACCTGCACAAGCCCGGGTATGAAACCTTTTGCTTAGAAATTTAAACTGACAAGCTAATTGATGCAAGCTAATTGATGAAATGAATAAATAGTCAACTAACTTCGCCACTTAGGCCTACCCTATACTGATTGCTTTTATTCTCATCCTTAGATGCCTATTGGCTTTTTTGCATTTGCGTGACTTACCAGATAGTCGCAGAAGCGTATTTTTTAATATTTTCAAACTGGTCTAGCCAGTTGAGTAGGAACTTGATCCCGCGGAAAATCTAACTGGGACCCAGTCGAGTATCTCAAGTGAAGCCCAACATATCGCCTTTTTAGTACTCAGATGGGCTTCAGTTGTCATGGCTGCCTGTGATATTGTAGTAAGCTCCGCAAAAAGATAAAGCATCATGGATTCATTAAACTTAGCAATTGATGATAAAATAGAACAGTCGACTACTTGACTCCCTTTTTCAATAAAAATAGTCAACTTCGCCAATGGCCTTTGCCATATTGACAGCAGTGTACGCAGGATTTTTTTCAAGGATCAGGAGCAAAATAAATGCTTTTCGAATCGAAACGAAATGAAAAAAATTTAAAAACGCTCTTTTGCTAATAATATAGTCATATTGATATAATATAATAACATGATATAATATAATGATATAAAATGATATAATAACACTCTTGACGTCGCATTAATGACTCAATGAACCACGCGTATTGAGGTAACGTTCAGTGGCGTACGCAGGATTTTGATACTGGGATTGGGAGAATTGATTTGATTTGAGATGTTTCATCAAGAGTAGCTTAATGCTACTTCTATTTGCTTCTGTTTGCCAACATCGAACATCTTCACCGTTTCACGAGCATTTAATGTTGAACAAGTCGTATGATATCAACCGTTGAAACCATGGCTTACTACTGTATATTACAGGCCTCCCAGACGTGCAGTGCCACCTAAAAACTGGAGGCGAGTGATTTAAAATCACATTTAACGTGTAATTGGTACAGACCAACCATTTTACCGTTTTGCAACCATTTTTACATTTCTGACTGTCAAACTTACTACTTCTACACAGAACAAATGTTGCTAGATATTGAAACAACATAAAACAACTGATTTTGCTATAGGTTGTGAAATGCTGGGAAAGCATGCAAAATTGCGATTTAACCAATTGTCAACAAAGGAAACTTAAAGTTTATCAACATGAAAATGTATGCATTACACTCAATTCAACAATATTCATAAACAAATATGCAGTTATATGTATGCTGTGAGCTTGGAGTTTTACATTGCGAATTAATAAATTGTCACTTCACTTCTGGCAATATACGAAAGTCACATGCTAGCACAGTGATTCTCAACCTTTTTTTTTTGTGGCCCATTTTTACCAAGCAGAAATTTCTGTGATCCATTATTCTGTCCACACTGTTGTAGTAGCTTTAAATCAAGGTTCGTATATGGTGCAATACAAGACATTGATTGCAACATGCCACCGAATCTATAATAATTAGAACAAAAATTGCCACTCTGTAGTAAAAAACAACAGCATCATTCACTGTTACCACTATCAAAACTACTAAACTAACGCACAAGTGTAAAATTAGCTACAGTGAAACAAATGAAACTAAACTTTTCAATGAATCTAGCATTTTTTAAATAGTTCTGCGGTCCATCTCAAAATGTTTCCATAGCTGAGAACCGCTGTGCCACATGGACTTCTAAATAGTAAAATCTGGACTGGACACGCAGTGGACAACATTAGGCCAAACTGTTGGTACAACAGTAAGCCAACAGTGGACCAACAGCCAAGTAACTAACCCTGTTGGTCCACTGTTGGCCAACTGTTGTACCAACTGTTCGGCCTAATGTTGTCCACTGCGTGTCCAGTCCAGATTCTACTATTTAGAAGTCCATGGCTGTGCTAGCACAATCAAAACAATAAAACATATGGGGCCCTACGTTGTGGAAGTCAGACAAATTAGCATCAGTTCTGTAGTTTCAAAACTTTTAGCTTTGCCTCCTTGTTGCTACAAGGTGTGTACAAGCGCGAATGATTGTTAAACAAAATATTGAACAGGGTTGCAGCATGCTGTTTACTTGCACACAGCCCATAAAAATCTGAGATTTTCAGCAACGGTTTTCTACCAATGCACTTCAGAAAAAGTTTGGCAAACTGCGCCAGGGCTCAGGTGGTGCATATTTTATTACTGCACAGCAAGTGCTTGAAAAAGTTGATATTTACAAAACCAAACTTCTTCTTGGCATAGACAAAAACCTGTTAAAAAGTGCTAATGCTGGTGGTCACTCTTGCTTGAAATGTGATATTTCTATGTCATAAAACGTTTGCACAGTCTTTGAAAATTTGGACAAATTAGAGGGCTCACTGCGTACAGATGTAAGATGACATTGTTGTATATTGCTGGTTATGTTGTGCCTAATTTTGATGTTGATGACACCGGTTTTTATTACAAAAAGTATGGTGAATACATGAAAAAAATAAATCGGGGGGGATTGACTATTCCTGGCGATAACGTCTGCCAGTGGGTGTTTTACAGCTACATACTTTTTCGAGAAGTGGCAAATGTAACTTGTCGTAAATTTCTATGTGTTCTTTTGCTTTGTGCAAGTAAACAGCATGCTGCAACTGCAACCCTGTGCAATATTTTGTTTAACAATCATTTGCGCTTGCACACCTCGTAGCAACAAGGAGGCAAAGCTAAAAGTTTTGAAACTACAGAACTGATGCTAATTTACTTGACTTCCACAACGTAGGGCCCCATATGTTTTATTGTTTTGATTGTGCTAGCACAGCGGTTCTCAGCTATGGAAACATTTTGAGATGGGCCGCAGACCTATTTAAAAAATGCTAGATTCATTGAAAATTTTAGTTTCATTTGTTTCACTGTAGCTAATTTTACACTTGTGCGTTGGTTTAGTAGTTTTGATAGTGGTAACAATGACTGATGCTGTTGTTTTTTTTACTACAGAGTGGCAATTTTTGTTCTAATTATTATAGATTCGGTGGCATGTTGCAATCAATGCCTTGTATTGCACCATATACGAACCTTGATTTTCAGCCACTGCAACAATGTGAACAGGATAATGGGTCACAAAAACTTGTGCTTGGTAAAAATGGGCCACAAAAGAAAAAAGATTGAGAATCACTGTGCTAGCATGTGACTTTCGTATATTGCCAGAAGTGACAATTTATTAATTGGCAATGTAAAACTCAATTCAAAGCTCACAGCATGCATATAACTGCATATTTGTTAATGAATATTGTTGAATTGAGTGTAATGCATACATTTTCATGTTGATAAACTTTAAGTTTCCTTTGTTGACATTTGGTTAAATTGCAATTTTGCATGCATTCTAAGCATTACACAACCTATAGCAAAATCAGTTGTTTTATGTTGTTTCAATATCTAGCAACATTTGTTCTGTGTAGAAGTAGTAAGTTTGACGGTCAGAAAGGTTAAAATGGTTGCAAAATGGTAAAATGATTGGTCTGTACCAATTACACGTTAAATGTGATTTTAAATCACTCGCCTCCAGTTTTTAGGTGGCACTGCACGTCTGGGAGGCCTGTAATATAGTAAGCCATGGTTGAAACACATTTTCCAAGAAAGAAAAAATGTACCATCGCTTCGTTTTCGTATGCCACTGCATACTGACTACTTTGATTTTTGATGTAAGATGCCTATAGACTTTTCCATAATGTAGCACTTACTTTTAAACCTCAAGGTCACAACCACAAACTTACATCAAAATACGTCTCGTTTTGTGCAGGAACGTTTCTCTTCAACCAGGTATACTGTAGCCTATGTGTACGACACTATTTATACAGCATTTCGTGATTAAAGTATACAATCGAAAATTGGTTAAGGTTTACTGCAGGTTTACACTATCATTTTGTTTATTTGTAAATAACTAATAAAGCAGCCTTAACACTAAGCAAGATCTTAAGCCGATTTTCGAAATGTTCTGTTTTCGTACTGTCAATGTAAAATAAGGTTTAAATCCCTTAGATTTCATCGCTTTCTGATCGAGCAACAAACTTTTATGAAGCTCAGTGAAAGTGGCCTAGTGGTGAGAGTCCTGGCACGACATTAAAAAGAGCGTCGGATTGACACCGACTAAAATCGTGATGTGTCTTTGATACGACACTCAATGGCATGTCTGAATGTAGACACAAAGATTTCCTTCCAAGCCCTCACGTCCACTTAATTCGAATGTTCAATCGTCGGGCGTAAGACTGCATAGGACAAAGCTGGTTACAACGCCATACTTTTGTACCAAACATCACTTCGTTTGCTGTCGGTGAGCTTACTCTTATAGTTGGGCTTACGGCTGAAATTCCATTTTTTTCGGTTCTTGTAATACATGGTCTTTTTCTTACTGCAAGACATTTTCTTACTTATGACACATTTTGGATCGCACCGTTTTTGTACAAGTATTGTTTTTGAGTATTTGCCTTTAGGCATGGCTTTGTTGTAAAATCAGTTTTCCGAAAATTCCAAGCTGACATAATATAGCCAATTGACGTTTTAATACCAAAAATAATAAAATTGATGCCACAGGCCATTTTGACATCATTTGATGAGCATAAACAGTAAAGAAGAGCAAGATATTGAAAAAACATCTAACAAAAAAATGTTTGAATACTGAAAACTTTGGGTGTTCATCAGGACAATTATCGTTTATAACACTAGTTGCAACGTTCATCTGATGAAATAAAAAGTAAAAGCAACAACAAACAACAACAAACAGTGAAGCAATAAACCATCCTGTTTGTTGATGCTTTACTTTCAATTTCATCAGATGAACGGTTGCAAATAGTGCCATAAACGAAAAAAATGTTTTGTACAAACATTGTTTTTGAGTGTTTGCCTTTAAGCATGACCTTGTTGTAAAATTAGATTTCCAAAAGTTTCAAGCTGACATAATATGGCCAATTAACGTTTTAGTACCAAAAACAAAAAAATTTGATGCCGCAGGCCATTTTGACATCACTTGATAAGCATCAACAGATATACAGTAACCATACTGCGCAATCTGCTTGAGTCCTTTTCTGAACAATTAATTTTATCTCTTAAATACTTCTTGACCTGTAGTTGCGCTGCGTAATTTTTTAAGATCATTTTGTATGAGCGAGGTAAGCGGTTTCTCAAATGTATAGATTTGGTCATACTTTTTGCTGTGATACTGTATGATTCTTTAGCATATTTTATCTTATAGGCTTGAAAAGGGCTGTATGACTAGCCGAAAACGTTAGCTTATTGTTTTTTTTTCTTTATACTGTTAAATGTAGTGTGGTTGCTGAGTTACGTCTGTTTATGGTTTAAAAAAGTTACCTCTCTTCCTAAAGTGTATTATAAACAGATATGGTGCTAGAGTAGACTAAGTAAAATATATTTGGTAGGCAACAAACAAAATAAACGTCGTGGTTTTGTGGCTTACTGCAGCATTACATGCAAACCCACGTTTGATTTTCCCTCACAAACTAAAGATCTTCATACCGAACAACTGAGATAAAGCTCGACCCTGTCAAACACAGAATCAAACAAATTGAAAGGACCTGTGCTGTGCATAGTACACAACAAATAAAAAGTAAAATAAAAAACATGTTTAACGTGGTGGTCATGTCTGCTGTTCATTGGTACCAATTATTTTTTTCAGATTCGGAAGGATTAAGGTCGACGATCATTTTCATGTTACCACTAAGTCAGAATAATTTTCAATCCAGTTAAGCTGAGAACAAAAGGCAACAAACTGTGCAGGAGCGCTTAGCCATGGAGCATACATGGTTCATCAAACAGAAACGAAAATGAACTAGAAAATTCTGAAAAGTTTGCCACAGCTCAAATCATCGTTTCATATTGGGCTTTTTTTGATTTAGCTGGCTTGCATTTTTCTGTGTTTTTTTTTGCGTTTGCGCAAGATGGTTGCTGTGTATATTTCTGTTTACTAACATAGATGACTTATACAAACTAGATTGATCAGAAAAAGGTTTTATTTCACAATTTAGTTTCTTGATATGGACAATTGTCTGGACAAAAATTTACTGAAGTCTTGTGTTTTAGCTTATTTGTATCAAAATACCACTTCTTTGCGCTTTTTGGTTTTTCCAATTACTCAAGTCTTGTTTTTTAGCTTATTTGTATCCAAATACCACTTCTTTGCGCTTTTTGGTTTTTCCAATTACTCAAGTCTTGTTTTTTAGCTTATTTGTATCAAAATACCACTTCTTTGCGCTTTTTGGTTTTTCCAACTTTGGTTTTGTAAAGTATTCACATTTACTTTCAAGAAATATTTGCTCTTTCTTTGAAACTATTATTGTTGATCTCATTCAAAGGATGTTTAACTCAATCTGACTCCGCAATCACATTATTAAATTTATATATTTAAGTCATTTTGGAGTCATGACAATCAATGCTACAGGTTAATGAGGACTGGGAGATGGAAAGCGATATGACATTAATTCTACTTACCAGTTACTTTCTTGAAAGAAGTAATAGGAATTAAACGCGGATTTATTCCGTCTCTTGAAGGTATAAATGTCAATGAGGTTTTGGAAACTTTTTAACAACAACGAATTAGGCCTCCCACAAGCTTGAAAAGTATCACGACATGTGTTGTGTTATT
Organism: Aplidium turbinatum; assembly: GCF_918807975.1. Taxonomy (NCBI): domain Eukaryota; kingdom Metazoa; phylum Chordata; class Ascidiacea; order Aplousobranchia; family Polyclinidae; genus Aplidium; species Aplidium turbinatum. Next base: position 58,151,375 of record NC_137472.1, read on the forward strand.
CCATGTAAAATATTTTAGTATTGTTCAGTAAAAAATTAAAAAAATAGGAATATACTTGAATTTTAACGAAACGAAAATTGCAAGAAAAATAGTCAAGACAAAGAAAAGCATTTTTTTTGAACGCGAATATGCTACACGAAGCTTTAAAAATTACTGACTCTTCAATGTCCGTAGTGACTAGCAGAGATGTTCAAAATTCCCTTTTCTAAGACTTTGAGTTAGTTCTAATTTGACAAGCACAAGATCCGATCCTGATGTGAATGATTTGGAAATTTTAAAGATCCTATTCTAATCCTGCCAATTATTATCAACCATTTTGTGAATATCTTTGTATTCCGGGCCACCCTAAAACACAATCCTTAAATCATTGAGAAAAAAAACTTTCCTGAATTTTAAATGACATGTTGATATAATTTAGATTCCATTTCAATGGCATTTACAACTTGGGTGCATACTACACTGTGTACACCAAAACTATAGCTCACTTCGTGTCATGGGTGGGGAGGGGGTTCAAGTTCTTTTATTTCGCATCATCAGCACATGTGAAAAAAACAATACAAGATTGCAATGTGAACTAAACTGTTTGCTAAAGCTTGTTCTAATCCTAATCCAGTTTTTACGCGGAAATCAAGATCCTCTTCTGAACAATACTGATCCTCTTCCGAACAATAAAGATCCTCTTCTGAACAATACCCAGTTTTTAATTATCCTGTAAACATCTTTGGTGACATATCCACTAAGTCCAAGATCTGTTGAGAACCTCCGCTTGCAGTTCGGTTTATTTTATTTTGTTGGAGAAAAAGAAAGAAAAAACAACAATATACAAAAACAAAATAAACACAAATAATTCGCACAAGGATGGCAGCAAAAGACCAAAAGGTCACCAAAGTCAGCTTCCACCCAAACATTTAAACAAAAGACCCAAAATCAAGAACATTAACACATATAGCACAATACCAGCACTTTACATAATACATTAGCAGTGGAATAACACAGGGCAAGATAATAAAAACTGTGCAGAGACATAAGCAGATGATATGTTTTAGGAGTGATGATTGTAGGCTACAAGTTCTACAAAAAACATTTATGTTTAAATTTAAAACTATTATAAGGCTTTCCTTGCATATCTTTTGGTATTTGATTCCATAGTTTCACTCCATTAAAAAATAGCATCTTCTTACCAGAGTTTGACTTTGCAGAAGTCAAATATAAATCATTTTTTTGGTTCTGACGAGTTTTATGATGGTGAATTTCGTTTACAAAAATAAAGCAGCCAGCAAAGGCCTGGGACAGCATTTTGTACTTGTATTTGTACATAAATTTTGCAGTCTCTAATTTAACAATATCGTCAATTCTGAGCACATTAAATTGGTGATAAATAACAGTTGTATTAATTTGTTGACCTCGGCAAAAATAAGCAGGATCTGATGAAGCTCATCTTACAAAACGCCTTAAATTAAAAACCAGCATTAATGAAGATTTAGGAAAAAAATTGAATGCAGTAATATTGACGACCTTTTAAAGTACATGTAGTTCAAACAGAAATAGAAAATGTAGGATGGAAATTCAATGTTCATGACAAAGTCCAAATTGAAATTCTTTTGTTGCAGATCGCGATTTCGGGTATTAAACCCTCTTCAGTACAACTTCTTAGCTCATTGTATGAGTAAAATTTTCAGCAGTTCACTTTAGAAAAACGACTAAAAATGTTATGTGGTTGCTAAGGAACAAATTAGTCTGCGAAATTTTTACTGATACTATGAGCTAAGAAGTTGTACTGAAGAAGGTTTAATACTCGAAATCGCGATCTGCAACAAAAGAATTTCAATTTGGACTTTGTCATAAACATTGAATTTCCATCCTACATTTTCTATTTCTGTTTGAACTACATGTACTTTAAAAGGTCGTCATTATTACTGCATTCAATTTTTTTCACTAAATTAGATGCTTTTGTATCTGCTTTACGCAGATCCTCTATTGACTTTACGTTAATCAGGGTTTAAAGTGTCGAAATTCTCTTTTTTTTTCATTTAATGAAGATTAGTCAGGTTTAAAACCTTGTATAAGTTGTTAATAAAGTTTTCGCCACCGTAAAGGCGGCTTTGTTTAATATCTTATTCAATAGAATACCAATTAATTCTCATTTTTAATCTTCAAATGCTTGAATACGTTGTTCGAGTTGTCAGTTATATCCAGGGCTGGATTTCAGCCGGAACGGTCCGGAGCGCCGCTCCGGAAGCTCGATCAAATGGTTGACTTGTCCGGAACGGCGTTCCAGAAGCTCAAATATTTTATACTCTTATTTTGCTTTGTCCTGTTCAATAAAAATTTATCTATAATTCTTGATGAGTCGACCACAATAAATCGCGTATCCACTCTGATAATAGCCTACAATAGGCTATATCTTCGTACCAGTCTTGACGAAAGCGAACCTGCATGTGAATGTATTTGTAGATCTTTTTGAGCTCGCTAGTCTTACGGCGAATGGCATCTTTGATTCCCTGAAGAGCTGCCTAACATCATATGGCATGTTTACAACATTTTTATCTTCTTGTTTGATTGGTGTTGTACAGTATGAAATGGCGCGGCTGTGATGTTAGGTCGCAAAAATGGTGTGGCAAAATTGCTTCTTGATGAATTTCCAGACATTGTGGTGTGGTATTGTATACAAACATAGATTAGAACTATCGGTTCGTGATGTTGTAAAATCAGTCAGTAATGTCAATCGATTTCGATCTTTTATGGACAAGCGCTATAGCCTTTACCACGCTTCTCCTAACAATAGCAGGGAATTTGGTAAATGTGCAGCGGCTGTTGAAGTGCAATTGTTGAAAATCGGAAGAGTCCTGGACACACGTTGGGTAGCCTCAAATTTCCGCCCAGTTAATGCCGTCTGTAATGACTTCCCAGCACTTGTCAAACATTTCAAAAAAGGAGCCAGTAGCGACATAAGAGATTCTCTGGAACGTGCGAAATATCAAGGACTCCTGTCGAAGATAACATCCACGGATTTCTTGTTGGACTTGGCTTTGATGTAGGCCTACGATTCTTGCAAGAGTTATCCGAAGTAGCTTAATCCTCGAACTGCAAAACAGAGCATGTACTATTTGGGATGCAGATAACAAAATTAATAATCTTGCAAAATTATTTGAAACACGTAGGAACGAACCCGGATGACATTATCGCATTCCCAAGGATGCTGAATAACACTTAGAGTTCAAAGGTGTGGAATTGAATTTAAACAATTTCAGAAATAGCCCGCTAATCAATCCCCGCATCTTCTATCATCACTTAGAAAATTCCACCCAAGATCACTTGTTGAATTCAACAGGCTTGTCATTTATTAACAACTGCAAAATACTTGATTCAACTCAGGGATGATTCAACTAGACCAGTCCTCTGGCACAGTAAGTAATGTAACACGTAACTACACACGGAGAAAACGAAATCATTGAAGTGGCAAAGAGATTACGCTTAGATTTGTCGCATCCAGGCTATTACATCCGGTGGTTGAAAATTTAGATTAAGTGGACGGCAAGGCAAGGAAGCCAATCGTCGTGTCCACCTTCAGGCATGCCTTTAAATGTGCTGCCAAATACACAGCCGTATGCTCATGAGCCGTGTCGAACCGGCGCCCTTTCGATTTCCGTTTCAGGGCCCTCACCACTCAGCTATGCAGCCGACGCTTAAATGAACGCGAAGCTGTGAGAGGACTTCGTGAATATATAACTACAAAAAGAAGATCCCAGAGTTTTCAAAATTTGATAACGTCACTAAAATCCCTTCCAATTTTATCGAGCGAGTGTGAACGCGGATTTTCACAAATGAACCTCATACTGACATCTGACCGTGCTTCTCTGCACACTATGCAACTGTTTCAAGTTTATTCTTTGTACGAATGGTCGGTCCTCCACTGAGAATGTTTTAACCAGCGAAGTATGTTGGATCCTGGTTACGCCAGGGACGTAAACCGGCAATTGAGACCCGAAATCGCCAGAAGTTTTATAGTTTTGAATACGATAAATGTCTTGAAAAATTGCGGGCTATAACTTGTATTTTTTTTGTGTTATTGTTTCACTAAAATACGAATATTTGCATTGAACAACGCTATACCATCTATAAACCATAATACTTACTTTAGCAACGTTTTAGGTACCGTACATCAAGTGTGTTGTTTCAAAGTCTTATAAGGGCATATTTCTGAATCTTTTCTACGACACCTAGCGCATTTGGAAAGTAAAAAACTAGCGTTCCTGAAGCTAATCTTCTGGAAATCCACCACTGGTTATATCAGTTGTCATACATTTGGTTACAGACACATTTATTTAAAGGTCGAATTTAGTAGCTTTTTTTGATAGAGTATCGAAAATTCCTGTATTTTCTGTTTAGAGTTGTTGATGATAGCCATGTCGTCTATATAGCTTTGGTTGGATATCACGTGACAGCCAATCGTGAATCCAATTGTGCATTCATTTTGTGCTTTCATCTCCTTGTTTAACACCTTTTAGAATACCGATCGATATGGTTGTTCCGATGTTTGCTTTAATATGTGCTCTTGAGTTGTTGCTATAGGTTGCTTTAAAAAGGTTGATGTATTTTGTGTTGATAAAAGTTTTATCCAAAAGTTGCTGGAGGTAAGTTTATATCTAAGGAAAACGAAAAAGAACACGTTTAAAACTATTGGAACGTTATCGGAGACAAAACTGTTTCTTCAGACAGTAGCTTTCTCTTACAGACAAAACGATCAGGCAGCGAAAACCTCGCCGACTCGCACTGTCGCATAATCTTTAACGCTGCCGCAGCGGAAATGTTACTCGAAGTTGGTGTGGAATTATTATATTGATGATCGAAACTTTTGTCAGAACTAAGGTGTTTTTTCAGGCGGGAGTGGAGTGAATGGATCGTATCATCTACGAAAGTTTATTTGCAGCTCTTGCATGTGATTTTGTTGTTTCGTAGTGGACTGTCTGGGCAGTGACCAGCTCTATGAATCTAGCTGCAATTGTTTAGCTCATCATGAAGAAGAGCAAGATATTCAAAGAAAATCTAACAAAAAATGCAACGATAGATGAAAGCATTTCCAAATGTACATGACAAATACATCGGCGTCATTGCATTTTGTGTGATTTGTTTTCCAAGCCTTTTTTTGTTGATGACATTTTCATTCAAGTCAGCAGCTGGTAATCCATAAAGCGTTGGAAGGAGATGATTGCTGAAACGTTTCTCATTTGGTTTGGTTTTGAATCTTTATCCTCGGACAGACAAAACCTTGATAGGTTATTCCTGGTAGTTTTGCATATAAGAGACTTTTGACGCAGGGCCGGTCACCGAGATTTTGCCGGGGAATTTTTCTATCCACTAGGTGCTGTTGAATGGAGAACAGTCCTTAGAATACGTTGTTTAAGCGCACACCTCGAAAGTCGAACTAGCGCCGCTTGATCTTGAAGCTTCGTTCACGAAGTGATATGCATGAAGTCATGTCATGCGAAGTAAAGTCATTCACAAGTAATTTATGAAATTTCACGCTTGGTTGGTTAAAAACTGCAATCAGGAAAGCAGCTTACAGTTAGCTCGGTCGTGAAGCGATGAAATAAATTCGTAACCAGCGAGTCAGATTTCACAGGAAAGTTGATTGAACTCAATCACTTTCATAAAGATTAGTAGCCAATGCAAGCTATTCAGTATGCGCCATTGTTGCAAAAAGAAAGCAAAGTACAAAGCAAACCGATATGACTTCGGTCGTGGTTGTGAGTGATGAAAACAAATGATGTTGTTTCAATAGATATATTTTGAAAAAAAAACAGGTTTACTCTTGATTAGACCTACTTAAGAGAGAGATTTAATTCACTTATTTAAAACTGTGTAAACTTAATTGATGCTTTTCACTAAGTAGGCTACAGAATTACATATCAACCTTGAGACCTTGCTAATGTTTATTGATTTGTTCTCTCATATTTCAGTCAGATAAATATATTTTTTGTGTCGATGTGCATATGATATAATATGAGCTTAGTAAATTTTCACTTATAAGTAACCTAATTAAACTTTTGTTCCATAGTTTATGGTTAACGTAATGCTAATCAGTCGTTTATTGGTTATGTAAGTAAAAGAACGATTTTGCAAAACTCGAAGCTTTCCATAAATATTTGATCTTATTCAACATGCAATGTCCCTAAACCAGAATATGCCGACAGTTTCGGCAAAATTTTAGAAATGCGGATGGAAGCTCGGCGAAATCAAAATAGTGACGACAGCCTTCCATAACCGGAAAGCGAAACTGGCAGAAAAACTTCCAAACCCTAGATACCTTCTGCTGGGGATAGTCCTGGACATATTGCTCACCTATAATAGTCAATATTTGGAGTCACAACGTAAGAGATCTCAGCACGCACAGCTTTTCTAAGGCAATTGGTTGATTATGGCTCGGGTGACGGAGTTGACACCTTGATTGATTGCTCTTCAAACATTTTGAAGTCGCAGTCTCTGTCTAGTCACAGTATCAACTGCGATCACGTTGACACTGCTCTTAAAGAGACCTTGCGTATTGTGACTGAATGCCTTTGACTTACACCATCGGCCAGCCTTCCTTTCATTCCAGGCATCCAACCTACTGAGCTTCATTTTGAAGAAGCCACACTACCACACAGCCACTTTATCTGGCTCATATCTGGTAAAGATCTAGTCAGATCCGTACCAGATCTGGTAAAGATCTGGACCAGACAGAGTGATTGTCTTGCCTGTTTCTTTTTTGTCGCGCCATAAATCCTAACCACTCGCTCCAGTCAAGGCTGTATGAGTCTGTAAGCGAGCAAACTCAGGCAATTGAAATCAAGACATCCATCTGCACAGCCTACTCAACTCTTGATGAAAATTGCTGAAGATAATCTTGTAGCAACCTTTGGTAATTTTTGCATTGTTCCAGGCTGAGGCTGAGACTGAGAATCCATCAGTGAGACTATGTGGGGATTGTGGGCTGACTAACAATGTAGCCTGGAGTGGAAGAAGAACTCTATTAGGCTCCAAAGCTTCATCTTGCACTGGGCCCAGCTGAACAGGATGCAGTTGCTGAAAAAGGCCTGGGTGCAGCCCAATTGCCTTCGTACTGGCGTCGGACTATTTAGCTCCAACACGCACAAATGACAAATGAAACCATCCGCGTTGTGTGAGGGCGACAAAGATGATCATGCCACAGATCACACGATCAGCAACTGCTTCAGTTATTGTGTGTCAAATGGTGTGCAATTCAATGGCTTCACACTTGCCCAAATATCTAGCCTGAGTGACTACTAACTGTTCAGGTGGTGGTGAAAAAACAAAGTCCCACGACCCTTGACGAAAGAAAACAAAAGTTTAAAAAAAGATTACAGTTACTCGCATATGTAATTCTAAGCACGGATATCGTTGCTTTTTGAAACAATTTTAATAAAACACTTTTGTCAGATTAAGAAATCAGTTTGTGTTGTTTATTGTTGTGAAACCATGAAGAAATCCTTGCTCTAGTTTGCTCGCTTGGTTTTGTAGAAACTTTTAAGTACTCGCTCAGATCTGATCAAGTTTGCAAAATAAAGTTTGAAATAGCCTAGTTGAAGTAGTTGAAGTGCTGCTACAGATAGATTACTATACACTCACAAATTTCCATTGAGTGAAGAGCTGTTCTTGAACAACATTGTTTATGCTTTTCAAGAACAGCTCTTTGCTGCTTTTGAAACTTTACTGTTCAGCTTTTTGCTGTTCTTGAAAAAGTATTGTTCATTTGTAATTTTATAACGTAGACTTCTGATCTTAGAACATTTTATCGTTGACTATCAGCAGGCCCGTAGCCAGGGGGGGTTCTCAGGTTTCCAAACGTTTCAGAAGCATATAATTTTGCACATGATCTTTTGCAATTTAAAATCAATTTCAATACGGTCGTACCCGCTTATTAAGCTCACATCGGGACCGGACAATTTTGGGCTTATTGAGCGGGGGAATTGTCCACCACTCCTATACTTTCTGTAATTCAGGAGTGGACCGAATAGGCCTTAATAAGCGAGTGGACCTACTAACTGAGGTCGTCGTCGTGTAAACCTCTGGGGCTGAGGATCTACCCTTTTACCACCCCAGATTCACGATGTTCCAGGACAACACTGGAAGGCTACTAGAGAGCAGACGGTCTTTGGTTTCATCATCCAGGACGCGCAGACCTTCCACTCCGTTCTACAGTCATTGATGATGTGGTCTGCGGTCTGTTCCTCGGCACCACATTCACAGGAGGAGGAAGAGACCATTCACCATTGGTGCATGGTTGAGCGGAAAAGCCCGACGCCCGCACGAAGACTGTAGAGGCCCACCCATGCCTGTCTTCGTAATGTCAGGCCAATGGAGCATGTGTCGGTGTAGGAAATGAACGAATGGAGTCTGGTAATAGGCTACTTGACTTCCGTTCAGAATTCTTAGATGGTCTGCCCAAGTAGCCGCAGAGATGTTTTGTTCATCAGCTTCGTTGATCAGAAGTTGAGCGGCTGGTACAAATGGTTGTCTTATTTTAATCGACGGGGGTGCTCGTTTGGGAGAGCAGAGATCTTATGGTGGAGAAGGTGGTTAGGCTCCAGTGCCCGTCGACTGAGAGACGGATTGGGTTCTTCGCGACAAAGCTTAGCGGGTTGGATGCCAGCAAGAATGCGGAGATTGTTCAATGGTGTGGGACGCAGGCATCCGGTCACTGTGCGCAGGGCATTGTTTATGGCAGTGTCAATGTTGTGGCAGTGAGCACTGCAGCACCAATACAGGTGCACAGAACTCTGCTGAAGAGTAGACAAGGGCTAAGGCTGCTATAGGCAAAGTGTCATCCCTTGCCACCCAGCTAGAGCCTGCCAGGTGCTTGAGTAGCCCAGCGCTTGATGTCAGTGTCATGCGCAGTGACACCAAATGGTGGTGGTATGCGAGCGATCTGCCTAGTGTCACCCCAAGCTATTTTGGTTCGGGGCAGAAGGACAGAGGTTTTCCATTGTTCTGAACATGTAGCTCACGATCAGCTTCCCGATGTTTTAGGTGGAAAGACGAAACTCAGTAGTTCAGTACGTCAAAGAGTAGCCTACGGTATATGATTGTATTCATTTTTGACATACAAGCTATATTTATAGTTAAGTTTAAACCTTTTTGCGACCCACTGTGGATGGTCTCGCGATTCAAATTTGGGTTGCAACCCACTATTTGCGGATCCCTGGTTTAGAACCTCGCATATCGTAGACAATTTAGGCTAAAAGCGAATAGCAGAAATTGTTATATTGCAAAATGTGCAGTAGCTTACATGATCTTAAAAGGCATCCGCCTCCTCTGCCCCCCGCTTCCGGCGCCTCTATAGATGTGTTATGTTAATGTGAAAATTGTTTGTAGCCTGATTGTTTGTTTCGTTTTTTTAATGTTGACAATATGAAGTTTGTTTTGTTTGTTGGTCTATATCAGGGGTGACGAACCTTTTTGCGGTCGCGGGCCACTTTGTCAATTATACACGAGTTATCGGGCCACACAACTTTTTAATCGTAGCCTAACCTATTATGAAATCTTTTAAAAGCGACTCAAGATATTATTTATAAAAAGTAACAAACGGCAGATGAAAGTAATAAAACCCACACAGTTGAAATTCTCTTACGCAGAATTGAAACAAAGGCCTACAACAGTAAAAAATAAAAACAAATCGACTTGAGCAAAAAGGATAGAGCAACAGTACTTGCACTGATAATGAAGATAGTTTAATTTTAGAAGCGTTCTTTTCATATGGGTATGATTTCTTCTTTTTTGGCTCTATCCTTTTTGCTCAAGTTGACTAAATGTTTCGACCATTATGCTCCGAAACAAGAAATCAGTTAATGAAATTTCTTTCTCAAACAACAAACAAAAGCCCATGCAAATCCTACAGCTGAAGCTATTTAATGCAGCATTGAAGCATAAAATATTAAAAAATAACATTGAAGCATTGACTTTTTTTGCTTATTGGGATTTTTGGAAAGTTTTTGCTTGACTAAGCGTTCAATATTAGGTCGAACAGACGAGGTGGCAACTGTCAACTACATACTAAGATTTTCCTCTGTCAGCCTCGACTTCAACTGTAACGACTTTTTGTAAAGTGCATTTTAGAAAAGAACTGTTCGATGCATGCAATACATGAGCGATTGTCAAATTGTTTTGCGGCCACACAAAATTCTTTGACGGGCCGCAGGTTTGTCACCTCTGGTCTATATATTTTGATTGCTTGCTTGGAGACACACAAAAAAGAAAGTGTTATCAAAAGGTCCATATTTTTGGATTTGGGAACCCCCCCTTGAAAATGTCTGGCTACGGGCCTGCTATCAGCATCCAATATCTAATATGCATCCAAATCAGCATCCAATATCTAATATGTCGGCTACATAGCCGAGTGGTGAGAGCCCTGTGTCTGTGGCAGGACTTTTAATCATGCTTAAAGGTGGGCATAAAGATTGGCTTCCTTGCCTTCCCATCCGCTTAATCTAAATCTTCAACCAACCGGGTATAAGCCTGGATAGCCTACCACAAGAAATGTATCTAATATGAAAGATTCGTATTTTGACACGTTATGAATGCAAGTTTGTTTCTATTGGTATTTCTGTTGTTAATTTAAGGTATATTAAAGGTTTCTCATCGACTTGGCTGAGGGTGGCTGCTTGACTCGAAGACCGCCATGGTCACTTTGAAATTCCCCGTTGTGGTTACTTGAAACTTTTATTTACTTGAACGATGCAGTGTAGGCTACATTCAGGGGCTCTATCCACTTTTAGAATTCGGGGGGGTGATTTTTGGACAGTGGGCTAAAATCGTCATAGTCATTTCAACTTCTGGGGGGCTGCGCCCCCCAGACCCCCCATTGCAGCATCAGCTTCACTCTGATGGGAGCACAGGGGTTCCAAGTCATTTCACAAAGTATGTTTCGGAAAGGGCATTTTTGGGTAAGCAAACTGGTAGTCACTTAACAAGAAATAATTCTGCCACTGCAAATGAAAACTCGAACCAATCATAAACTACGTTTTCCATGATGTGAAAAAGGGCGAAAAGAAGATGATACAAAGCAAATCAAGTGCTGGATTTTCTGTCAGCTGGTTGGCATAGGGGTTAGGGTTAGAAAGTAGTCATTTCATTGACGTGGGTTCCATTCTCACAACTGCTATTGCTCTTATTTCTTCTGTAATTACCAAATAAAGTTCAAAACAAGGATTAACTTTCTGGCTGATTGCAATACGAGAAAGGTCACAATTGGACGGTAGCCTCTTATAACATGTTCTGATTGGTTGGCGGTGTCATTCTAGTAATTTGCAGTGGCAGAATTTTTTCTTGTTAAAGTGGCTACCAAGCAGACTAAGTTAAAACCAGAGATGTACGTATACGCCGCAAATTCTACGCCGCATGCTTGCGGCGTAGACTTTTTGTTTACGCTAACGCTTGCGGCCACATTTTTTTGGATAGTTGTCGCTTGAGGCTACGCCGTAAAGTTTTCGCGTTTTTTTAGCGCATAGCGTCAACGCATACTTTTTTTCGCTACAACACGCCAATACCTTCCAGCGCTGCAGTTGAAAGAATGTTTTCAATGGGCAAAGACATATTCGAACCAAAACACAGCAAAATTTCAGATGAACACTTTCAGATGCTTGTGTTTCTTCGTGGAAATTCAAAATAAAACTTGTTTGTTTCGAGTGGTTTATACCGTGTGAATGTTTGGCACCTAGCAAACAAAATTAGTTTACGCTGGTGTATGCGCTGACGCCGTCAACTTTTTTTACAAGTTACGTTGACGCATATACGGCGTATGGTTTTTCGAACGTTTGTGTTTACGCTGACGGCGTCAATATTTTTTGTATGCGCTTACACCACTGGTTAAAACACAGTGTAAACGCCTGGCTCGTAGTTCAGGGTTGCCAAACCAAAAAATCTTATTAAAATGAAATATATATTCATACTGAAAATTCATATTGAAAAATATTTAAAATCTGCTAATAGCGAAAATACTTTTTTTCAAAATTTGATCAATAAAATATCATAAAACCTTTTCAAAGCCAAATGAGTGGGGGGGTGATTTTGCATTGATCACCCCCCCACTCCAATTACTGGGGGGGTGATCACCCCCCTCACCCCCCCTTGGATAGAGCCCATGGCTACATTTATTACTTTACTACACTTAATTTACATTTATTATTTTCTTTTGTTAGTCATGCTCGTTATCCATGCTGTGTCATTTAGCGCTTACCTATTATGATATTGCACAACAAAATAAACCAATAATCAATAAACTGTTCAAATTCATATCCAGAGAGTTAAATCATCGCTACATAATCATACCTTATAATTAAGGTGGTGCAACCATGCCATATTTTAAACTGATTGTCTTGCTTTGATATCATGCACGTTATAACGTCCGGGTTTTGAAGCTTCTACCTTTTTCTACTGTAGACCTCTGCTATATTTGGCATATATTGTTTTTCGTTGTGATGATCAGAAATAAAAACAAACTGAACTGAACCTTCTTCGTTTACGCACTGTGGTCTTTTATTGTTAGATGCTTTGAACAAATCTTTTCATATTTTCTAAGGAAGGTTTTTAGTACAAATATATAACCAAAGCCACAAATATCATTCTGTAGCAACTCCGGGAAATAAGCTTTGCTTAACAAATGTGATAATGGAAGTGAGCCTAAAAGTACACCAACAACCAAGGGAATCTACAAACCCAGATGCTGATGAAGTTGATGAGGCTTCACAAAACAAGTCGTTGGTGCAACCCCATGTCAATGTATCTGACGTTGGTGGGTTAATTTCTATCGTAGTTTATTACAGAAAGTCAAAATGAAAGAATATTTTGGCTAAACTTTTTCTAATATCCCTTCTGTTTTGTTTTCATTCAATTTGATGCTTGTTTGCTGATAACAAAACCAAAGTAGGCAGGAACGAACGAAAAATGTGATCACAACAAATTGTCATTGAAGGAAGTGTTTAGCATTTCTTGAAACGGTTTAAGGTTTGTTCGTTTTGAGCAGACACCGAAAGAAGCAACAATTCTTTGATTGAAGTGATGTAACAATCACTGTAACTACAATTGTTACCTGATAACTGATATTCTTGTTGAATTATCATGTTCTTGTCAAGTTAATCGTGATATGGAATTTAGTGCAATTAGTTATGCTCTTGATCAAGTCTGTCTTGCTTTTTTGCTTTGCATTTATTGCAATATTTTATTTTGATATTTGGTGACATTTCGTTACACTTCGTAAAGATTAAACTCCACCTGGGCTTGAACATCGTTCGAAATAGCGTTGATCGAACGTTTACCGAAAGCACACACCTGTATCTTGGCAAGATATTTGATGACAAGCTTGCATGGAAACAGCAAATTGGCTTACTTGCCCGCTAATCGGTTACTTAATCTAGAAACAGTATAATATGACTGGTTGAAAATAAATACTGAAACGTTTCGGCGTTCATCAGGATAATTATCGTTTCTGGCATTAGTTGCAACGTTCATCTGATGAAAGTAAAAGTACACGCAAAGACAAACAAGTTGATTTATCGTTTCATTGACGTTTTGCTTCGTGCACCATGACAATGGGGATCTTCAGAGCGAAAAACATACAAATTTTTTTTTACAAAATTAATAATATGCTTACTGCAATGCGGTTGAAGGCAAGGGAAAAAAGTGAAACACATATTATTTTTAAAGTTAACCAAAATATGTCTGAGCGTTACTTTCCACGTGAGATAACGTAAAAATTTCAACATCAAACATTAATTCGAAGCATTAGAGATGAACAAAAATTCGAGACTAAATCAAATTGCAAGAAGATTCCTAACTGTGCCAAATTAGGCTTGAAGCCTTTCAAATTTCTGCCGTGGTACGTTGATAGTAATTTCCTTTTTATAAATTTTTGAATTGTAGAAGTTTTTAGAGAGTAGTAACTGTATTTGATGTAATTTGCTCTGCTTGGCTTTTTGTTTGGCATTGATCACTTTTTGTAGTATTAAAAGTATTAATTGCATTTATTGTTTGATTGTTTTATTGTTAAATTGTTAAATTTATGATCAAACCAAACCAAACAGCATTCAAATTATGTTCATTGCATTTGCAACTGTCAAACATTAATCCGTGGTACCAAAGTATGGTGCTAAAAATCGCTCTGGTTATGATCAGCTCACTTAGTTATAGATAGCCTACTAAAGCTGTATTTTGTATTTCAGAACGGAAGCCTCTTGTACGAAACAGAAATTTATTCATAACAATTATCGTCGTCTTCGTCATTAACATTCTGGTTATCAGCGTTAATCTTGTGCTTTTAAAGGTAAATCGTTGATTAATACTTGTAGGGCGTAGGCCTACCTATGAATATTTTAACACTTTGCTCCTCAAAGGGAGGCCAGATTTGGCCCCCCCCTCATATTTCCTTTAATTATTTGAAGCACAGTAACGCCATGCACTTGGTTTTTCTTGACTTTTCCTAAAATTGCCAGGCGGATCTGATGATATTAAATTTGATGCTGAAAGTTGTGTAGTTTTCTTGTAAATTCAAGATTTTGGTGAATTTTTGCTATTTCTAGCTAACTTCCAGCAAAGCGTGAAATGGATTACATTGCGATGACAAGCCATAAGCTCATAATTGCTTCGTGCATCGATATGCGCGAGCAGAGAGAAACATCCTCTTGCTTTCTTTTGTTTGGTTTGACCTCAATAATACAAAGCGCGTTATTTCTTATGCTACAAAGAAAAGCCAGTGATCACAAAGCTGTTAATTAGAAACAATAATAGCAAACGTTTTTTGCGTTATCAGCTCTACAAAGAAGAATAGCAATCCACGATCAAAATAGTAGGCTATGGAGGCCACAAACTATTCAAAACAGTTGTTTCAAGCAGATAATATTCATTGACGAATAAAAAACGTTACAATAAGAAATCTTCTCTTGGATAAAGACACGAAAACCTGGTTTCGAAATAAACGTTCTATGGAAATGCTCTCATTGACAAAACTTGCAATTGAGGAAATGTATCACTGCAAATGCTTTTGGGAGAAGCCGGAGAAATAGCGTTTTTGCAAACAGTAATTGTGAGATACACTCAAAATTATGAGATAGGCTCCATTTACACGTAGCAGCTAACTCGATGGCGTCCCTTCACTGCTTTATGTCGCCTACTTGTTGTTATGTTCTGTATTTTTGTTTCACAGTGCACTGTGTTTTGTTCCAAAGAGCGCAAAATAAAGATGATAATGCCTCATCTACATTACAACATATTTTGTAATGTAGGCCTACAAACAAAATGTACAATGTACACAATGTACATTACAAAATATTTTGTACTGTAGACGAGGCATAAAGTTAGGCGTCACATAAGACAAACAACAAATCAGCTTTCTTCATCATTGATTCAACATCTGAATACGTTGCGCCAATGTATAAGGGGCCGGCTATTGTGAAGACCCGCCATTTATAAACGATCCGATTATACCAAAAGTGAGACAAACTAGTGGATCAAAGAATGAATAAACAATGCTGAGAAAACTAAATCTAAGTGACGAACAATAAAGATGTCTTCATTTATCTTGGAAAAATGCTGCCTAAACTTATCAACAAAAAATACCGTAAATAACGGCAAGGATCCCGAAAGAAGAATTTGCTCGACTTTGGCATGAATTTAGTCAGACATCTACAGTAATAATTCCACACATACAATAACGGGCTCTCAACTGCTGTAAGATACATAATAATCAACCTGGTTCTGGGCGATTTGTGTAACAGTTTAGGGGAAGACACTACTTGAAATGAAGCACCACACAAAAGATTTTCATTGAAGACTGAGTCTAAAAACCGATGTGGATTGTGCTGCACAATAACTTCAAGTTTAGGACAGAAGAGGCACAAAATATCACGATAAAAATATAGACCTTGTGGGAAATTTTCGAGAATCATAACACGATGCAAATACCATAAACGCTTAGTTTGCATGCTGCTCTAAGCTGGCCGGCAACCACAAAGGTAGACAATAGCCTACAGGCAGTTTATAATTCGATAACAGCGCAATAAACATTATAAATACGTAAACCGACAATTTTCTTTTACAAACGTTTTACGTCTAATAGTAAATTTTCCCCCAACAATTTTTTGTGAAGCACTTGCAAACCACGGTTTTGTAAAATAATTCATCATTATTATTTTTTACTTCTCGGATATTGTAAAACGTCATCAGCAAAATCACAAAAAAAATTTCATGTAGTAGGCCTAAGAATTTTTTATAGAATTGTAGCCACGTTGTTTCAACAAAGAAGCAATCTTTTAGCAATATAAAGTTATAGAAAATAATTTGCAATCATGCAAATGGTTGGAAAGAATCTAGGAAGTCTTCTCACAATCTGGCACAAAATGATTATGTTTATTGTATCTCTGTAAAATGTTTTACGACAAACTTTGAAGCTTCGTTATAATCATTTTTATCTTTGAAGTCAAAAGTTATTTTTTTTTGGCCAGAAACATAATCACTGCCTTGCTGATGTTGTCGCTTTTACGCGTATTTTTAGTGCTTCAAACAATAAGGACCCAGTCAGCAATCCAGTCCTTTTACATTGATTCAACATTTGTAAACGTTAAATTTATGTAGATTTGCTGACTATGGGTTATTTCACATTTCCTTTGTTCACGCATGTTCCTCAATTCGCTGTTGCATTATTTCGACCCTGGCGGACTAAAAATGTATTTTCAAATTGATTGACACAATCTTCAATAAAAAGTGAGCTTCGAACTTAGCTTTGTTGATGTAAATGCTGTATTTTTTGTGGATGTAATTTATGAGTCATGTTTATAAACACCCGTAAGCGAAATGACTTATGATGTGGCCGGCATGATATTTGTGATGCGACTTGACACAAATCCACAATTTCAAAAGCACCTAATTTGACTTAGAAATTTCAGATAATTTCAACAACTTGTTCAATTGTCTTCTCTCTACTAAAAATATTCATACTACAAACTCAATTGTAAACCTAAAATACACAAACGAAGATGTAAACAGCTATTCAAGCAGGCTAAGGTGTTACTTATGAGAAATTTGGTTCCATAAAACTAGAAGCTAGCCATGAGTTTCGGAATGCATTAGTTTAGGATAAAAATGTAAGACAACAAACGCAGTTTTGTTTTTTTTCAAATTCGTGTAACAATGTTACTCTGATTGTAACTATTTTAGAATCAGTGAGTAGCTTACAATAAGATTTGCTCGCAAGTCGTAAATTCTAATCAATGCAATGATTCGGCACACCGCACACACACTTCGTGCGTTCGATCGAGCTCTTTGTTATTTAGAAGTTTGCATGAAATCGGATTAGCACGGTAATTAAATAGCGGCAAGTTAAATCAAAATTGTCGTTTTTGGGTACCTTTGCAAAAATTGAAATATCAAGTTTAACATATAAAATTTTAAAATAATGACTTTTCAAACTTATAGACAAATGATTTGCTTTCACACCAGTGCAACTTCTGTTGAAATAGCATCAGTGGATAACACGTAACAGCTGATTGAATTTGATCCAAAAACGGCCCCCCCTTGAGCAGTTAACTTCCAAAAAAACGTTGAAAAGCAAAGGGTTAACACAAATAACAAAATGCTTCGTTGTGTAATTTTTATGCAAATTTTGTTAAATCTATTTGAAATTTATTTTTTTTATTACACTCAGAAAGCAGAAAACAAGCTTCAACAAAATGGTAAGTCAAAACAATAGTTTTTCGTTAATTTTGCTGCGTTTGATTTTCTACTTTTTAATGAAAACATTGGTTTTTGACTAATGTTATGAAATTCTTGCTAGCTTTCAATTTAAAACATTTTGTTTAATTTGAAATGTCCTGTTTTCGTTGCCTTATCATCTATTATATCTGATATACTTTTTAACCTTTTCCTCGTGGTACTGCTCCTGACACGCGGCTGCCTTAGCGCTAAAACGTCCAAGTAACAGCATCTGAAAGCAAATCCGACCGGTATTAATGTTAGAGGTTCCATTTACATTTGGGCCGGGCCTCTATTAATTTTTTTAGATATAGGCATTGGCAAAATTATTTCTTTCACAATTGCTAGCACCCATAGACTTATAACGCCGTGTCGTTAATTAAATAGACATAACTGGAAGTAATCCCAGGCATATTTCTAAGTTATATAAACAGCTATTTGGGACTTATCAAGTTGATTACGACCGAACAAACTGCTATTTAAGGTTTACCAGCCCAGTAACACTTAAAACACGATACGAAGTAAGCTTGAGGATGTAAGATGAAGAATATGCAATGGAACTTGAGTTTATATGCTTGTTGACTTCAATAATGTCGGACCTACTACGTAGACTGTTAACTACTGTGAGAGTGCGTGGACTATTTTCCTGCTTGGACGTCGCTATCATAGCAAGGTCTACCACTGACTGGGGAACGCGACAAGCGCAATTATGACATCATCATGATAAACAGTGCTGGAAATGAGTGATTTAATAATTAAGACTTTTCGGGTGAGGATTTCAAAAGTATTTTAATTGTCGAATATCTCGAAAACTAGAACCAATTAAAAAAATTAAGTGCATTTTTAAAATTAGAAGCCAATACTCTGAAATTACCTTCATCCTTTGCGCCAAAATGTTTTTGTTGGCCTGTGTCATTTTTAATTCAGTGGACATTGACCACTTATTCAAATTAAAGACTCGCGTTTATTTAATAGCTACATGTCTCTTATAATGTACTATAACTTATCGAAATAGTTAAATTATAACTTATCTTTAATACGTAATATCTTTTTGCTTATTAGCAACAGCATTTTCCATGATAGATAAACGGTTCCTTAAATTAAAGGATGTCTTTTACCATTACTTTGACTCTGTTGTCAAATAGTTATTGTGCAATGCGACTTCTTGCAGGTGCAATGTTTCCACAAACATGCTCAGACTTTCTTTCCGATGATGGAATCAGTGAGAGTGGGGTTTATACCATCTACCCATATGGGAATGGTGACTTGACTCGTTTGAGGGTTTACTGTGATATGGAAACTGATGGTGGTGGATGGATGGTAAGTGGAAACCACATTCCTCCATATTTCAAATGCAAGTAATCAATGTGTTTTATGAAGTGTTTTTTTTGCTTTCATTTTAAAACGATTCATAGCAGAAGCTACTGTAAAGCTTTGTAAACTTTTGCTTAGCCTACTTCCGTTTCGTTAGAAACCCCTCCGTCCGCCCCGTTAACTCAGTGGTTACAAGCCCGTGTCAAGATCACGCGGCGCTGGTTCGACTCTCGGGGTATGCGCTTGAGCAACGTATTTCAGGACTGCTCTCCATTCAGCGGCACCTATGGAATAATTCCCCGGCAACAATACTTTAACAATCGAAAAACTTTACTCTGTCAATCTCGGTAACCGGCCCTGCGTCAAAAGCCTCTACAAGTATTCGAAACTATCAGGAACAGGAATAACCTATCAAGGCTTTGTCAGTCCGATGATAAAGATTCAAAACCAACCAACTCCAAGCCTGGTGCTGTATGCCAACCAAAGCGCCAATTTTTGGCTTGATGACACTATAGAGCAGTGGTTTTTAGCCGGGATCCTAAAAGCGGATTCAGGGTTTGTGAAAGTTTCCGAGTTTGCAGTATGATTGATAAATTGCGAAATGTAAATTCTGGTTATGCTTTATTTGTGTATTACAGTGACTTTCAAACTGTGTGTCGTTTGACATTTGAAAGGACGTCGAACAAAGGTTCGATTTTCCAACTAAAAAACAAATCATGTAAATGAGTTATTCTTTGTAATACGGCTTTGTCCAACTCAATGCTTTTGAGACAGATTGCTGATACATGTTTAACAAATGCAAACGTTTGACAGCAATCAATCAGCACTCGCAGGTTTTGCCATGGCCGTGATTGTAACGAATGTTTACTACAAATGAAAAAAGAAAGAATGTTTTTGGAACTGTCGCAAAAATTCTACGAACTTTTGATAAAATTTATATAAAAACATTAAATCAGCTTTTAGATTAATGGTTCTTTATCCTGTATGCCAACATATAGCTCATAAGTCATATCATAACTTTGTCAATGCCATCAATCGTTATAAATATGTTCAGGAAATTGTTCATAGTGTGTCGCTTTGAAACTTATAAAACATTTGTTTCCATTAGGAGACGCGATCTACTGGTCCGCGACTGCTTCGAAAGCAGAAAAAGGGGTCTGCCAAATACAAAAGGGTTGAGTACCACTGCTGTAAAGTTAACTTTCAGCAGTTAAAAATAAAAATAAATCGCTGTCGCAGCATTTCTGGCAGGGCACGTATTATGTTGTTAGATTTAAAAATATCCATATATGGGTATATTGTAGCCTACAGTATTATTCTGAACATAATGGTTTGTTGTTTTGTCACAAACATTCAGTTATTTTTCTACCATGGCATCATATATCTTTGTTAGAATGACCATGAATAGTGGTTCAGAATTTTTTCAACCTTTAATGTGGTCGAAGTATCGGGCTTCTGGGATTATAATTTTGAACTTGAGTAATGCTTTTTTCAGATGTACCTCAGATATTTCTATTCTAACTCGTGTTTAAAAAAAACTTGCCTCTTTAAGATTTTATGGTAAACAATTTTTCAGGTTTTCCAGAAGAGAATAGACGGTTCAGAGGATTTCTATCGAAATTTTAAAGATTATGTCAAAGGTTTTGGTCGATTAGAAGGAGAGTTCTGGTTAGGTAAAAAACACGTCAGATATATTTTGTAGGTTAAATGATTAAAACTTGTTTGAAAGAAAATAATTTTTATCAGCTTATTAATATTTACATAAACAAAGCAAATGCAGACAGTGGCCTAGGCTACGCAGAATATTTTTGAAGGAGAGGATATTCCGAGTCTCGTATTTGTTGTTTTAAATAACCGTCCATTTGTTTGGTAGTCTTTAGCCAGCATAGGATTACCACCCTCTACTCAGCGTACATCTACAATATCAATTTAAAAATTTGCAACAACTAAAGCTACTGCAGATATATTATCATCAGATATATATCTGAAAAAAGATATAAAAAAACAATATAAAAGCAAATGGGACAAAGAAACTAAGCGACGTTGCTAGATTAAACTAGCCAAATCGTTAGATTAAAATTTACTCGTAAAAAAAGGTTAAAAAATGGGAGCAGTGCGCTGAAGCCTCTTCATCATGTGTACATAACTGAATGCAAATATTGCATGGCTATGATTTGCAACTCAAGTTGGGTTTGGTCATTTTCAAAGGAACACGTTTTTACAAAGTTACCGATACTCTATTAAAACATTTAAAACAAAAGGCTATTTGAAACAAAATATTTATTTTTGCTGTCATTTAACTTTTCGATTGCTAAGTGCTGTAAAATATTTTAGACTACTTATAATTATAAAAACCCAACTACCTATATATTGTTGTAGCTTAAACCATTAATAGAATTTAAAATCACCTTCTATCATATGCGTTTGCTGTGCACTGTGCAGTTACATTGCATTTCGATGTAGACTTTTGCTTACTCAAATTTTATGTATGACGTCACAGAGCAACTAACTGTTTTTAAAATTTGAAAAACGAAGGAAACATTATTTTACATTGTCAAACAAAAATGAGGCTTAATATCAGTAATTAGTTTGTCTGGCCCTGTTTATTTCAGTTCTGTTGAAACACCACCTAGACAGCCGTGGGCCACCTTACCTTATTACGAAACTAACAAAGTATGTTTTTAACAATATCGTTTAAAAATTGTTTCATTTCTTTCAGGATTGGATGTCCTACACAAATTGACTAAAAATGGAAAGTATGAAATGAGAGTAGACATGGAAGATTTTGAAGGCGAAACAAGATATGCTCTTTACAAGTAGGAGAAAGTTTTAGTCTTAGAACTTTAAACAAAATAATAGAAATGATAACTAGACATAATTATATACTTTGGTTGTACAATATTCAAGTAAAATATGCCCTAGAATTCACAAAAGGCATTGACCAATTTTGACGTAACAAATTCCCATCAAAGACTTCATCTTGTGAGGTTTACATAGTTTATAGAGCAAATATAGTTACACTACTTCTTTCCGACTTAACATTCTGTCCAGAATACGTGTAAATTCAGTCCGATACACACTGCTCTCAGCGAATTTACAAAATAAAGAGCTTTAACGCATTTACATCAGGGCCAAGCTGATGGGTTCATTACGACCTTAAACCTATAGATTTTGTGATAAGCAGAATCGGGATTCAGCGACGTTTTAATGAATTTTTAGAATAATCCGACAGGAAATTAAACTTTCGTAAAGATTAAATAAAAATGGAGCACTTCATCCAGAAAAGCAACGAGCCAGTTTCAGTTTTGAGATTTTTTTCATAATCAAATTGGATTGTTTGTAGCCTACATCAATCTACGTGGTGGCCTAGTGGGTATTACTTTTGCCGTCACTGTTGTGCAAAAATTTACTTTTTATTTGTGTTCCATTTCCTTCAATAGACCATTGCAATTTACATTTTATGTTTTTGTGTTTCTTGTTTCAGCGACTTCATTGTTGGAATTGGAAAAAATTTTACTATGACTTTTGGAGGATACAGTGGAACTGCAGGTAGAGTTTGTTCAACTATGACATGACAGTTTGTCAAAAACAATTTATTCGAATGGCAGTTCAACAAAATCTATTTTGATTACACGACATGATTTTAAGGGATTTAGGTCAATTGAGATATTTGAGGATTTTTTCACCGAAGATTTTTATCAGGAGGATAATTCTCCAAAATCTAATATTTTCTAATATATTAACTTGCAAAATCCAAATGACTTCCTTCTGTTATCTCTTCCGCTAATTTTTATTAGGTAGCTAGTAAAACCTTCGCTGCAAGCCTGCTTACAGCGAACTAAAAGACTCAACAAATTCATCAATGCTACATTAACTTAGCTTGATTTCGGTTTTCATTGCAGCCTAGGACATTTTTTGAAAAGCTTGTTGATATAGGCTACTTTGAGAAGCTTTGGGCATTGAATAACTGATTTAATACAGCAGTAAAATTCCAAATAAACGTTTATGTAACGCGGTATAGTTAAATATAGAACTTCAGCTGGGCTGGTATCGAGGCCTTAATTATTTGCCTTTTTGATTGTACTTTTATCAAGCAAGTGGACTTGGGGATTTGTAAAGTCAAGGCCCCAATCGAACAAAAATTAACGACGCACCACTGATGATCCCAAACAAGGATGAAACTCGAATATGGCGTTTTCCATTTTTGTTCAATCCGGCATTAATGACCTTAATTAATTAATAAGTTTTTGCCAACTATCTTCTCACTTGCACGCAATTCCCTGACCGTAAGCATTCTTTTTTCCCCTTTGCAACCACACTTCCTCAGATGTGTTAAACTGGCCAATGAGAACATGGAAAAATTAATTTTCCAATGTTTTTTGATTAAGTTTATGAACGTTTTTCAACAGAATCATATATTTAATTGTTGTCATTACATAACTTTAGCTTTTAAAAACATTTTATAATAATTATTCTTAGTTTACAAGACCTTTTTAAAAAAATGTTACGATGTCATATTTTTTAGGACAAGCTTTGTATTCAGCACGATTCAGTGCCAAAGATCGTGATCAGGATATATGGCCAGATAGTTGCTCTAATGAATTCAAAGGTGGTTGGTGGTATGCAGCTTGTCACGACGCCAATCCTAATGGATTATACTTGGGAGGAGCACACGACTCGTTTGCAGATGGAATAGAATGGAAACCTTGGCATGGATATTATTACTCTCTCAAACGAATTGACATGAAGCTTAAGAAAAAATAAAAACTTTCACAAAGTTTAATTTTGTGCGTTTCATATGTATTTATGATTTACAAAACTTGTAACCATCTTTTTACAGACTGTCACGATTTCTTTCTATCTCTTACCAGGAAAAAGACTTGGAAAGATTCAATGACGTAGTTTAATGGGTCAAACCGAAAAGCAGTCAATTAAATTCACGGATAGTTCTACTGGTGAAATGATATATAAAAACGCTTGAAGGACTCCAACGAATGGTTCACCACTTCCAACAATTAATCAAAGTAATAGTAAACAGCAATAGATTCCAATGCTTGCGACTATTGATCGAGTTTAACGTGATCCACTCACAGCTTCTCATACGATTCTAATTTCAATCAGAAATTATATTAGCATCAACTTTGCTTTACAGTACTCGTATTCAATACTTCCACTCTCGATCAACAATAATCTTTGCGTCTATTAACAACTGCTACTACTACAATAATGAACTCTCATCACCAACTCATCATAATACAACTCCCATAATAATAATCTCAGAATCTCAGAATAATCATTACACAAACTACACCACTATTTATAGTTGGCTGTTCAGTCCAGTAACTTCGAGAAGGTTACATCATAAAGAACCATCGTTCGGTCACGTAGCATTTAAAAGGTAAACAACAGAAGTCTCTAGAAGGTCACGTTCGCAAGAAGATTCTTACATAATAACGATTTCGTAATCGGACATTTACTGATAAACAACCTTATGACGTCATGACAAACGACGCTCAGAAATCATGGAAAACAACAGAACCTTCTAGATTTGCATGCTTACAGATGATTCAAGAAATACGTTACATAATACAAATTTCTCAATCAGAGGTTACTTCAGGTCATAACCGATAATAACACAACGCACCAGAATTCCATAATGAAAATAGCACATTCGTTGAAGATACAAAGCAAGCCATCGCGAGGCAGTTGCACCTTGATTGTGACACAGACAAAATGTAATTTTACCTTGCAGTAAATTAAGCTGCATATACATCGACTTTCTTATTGCAAATGCATATTTTTAATTATGATGTCAACGTAATATCAAGCAAAGGAGATCTTATAACTCCGACGTTCCACATACAAGTTTATTACAAAACGAACTTGAATAGATTGATGTAGTAAAAAAAAACTGATTTGTTTGTGAACAGTTGTTACAAAACTAGTTTTAACTAGTTTTAATTGAAGTGGGACTTCCTGCAATTGTTAATTAGGCTACTAGTTAGTTAGAACTTTTAGTGTTTCTTTGCGGGTCCTCATCTTTATTGGAATGTTTTTCGTCGTTTTCTGATGAAATAGGTGGCTTTGTCTTGGATTGATTATGGGATGAAGCATCGATGTACACAGGGAGAAGATTTTGTTTGAAATCCGAAGATGGTGCTGTGGAGTAACTTTGATCTATTATTAGAGTTTGGTTTTTCCAAGCGCAGACTTTCTTCAAAGTGACGCTTATTAGGTCTAGTATGTCAAATATGTTATTGACGCTATTTTCACCCAAGTGGTGTAAAATAGATTATTATTTTTATGTATGGGAGTTAGTGCACATTTTTCAAGTGGATTAGTTGTGTCAAATGTCATATGGCTTTGTTGACTGTGTCATGTGTTATCCTTCAATTTTTTTTTTCTTGCTTCGTGGGCTATTTTTTCCCATTGACTTGACTTTTCATTGGTGGATTCCATATTTGATAAGACTTCTGGTAAATCTGTGTGGTTTTTGTTTAAGCAGCCCAAAGCTTGCACGTTTCTCAAACTCCGTCATCTTTAGAGGCCTGCCATGATGTATGTCAGAATACTTCAGGTTGTCAAGGAGAGCGTGGTTAGACTTCTCGTATTAGCTTTTAGCTCAGTGGACCATCCAAGCATCACCCAAGCCTGAGGATTGCTTGAATAATTTGCTTTTTGCTTGTTGGGACTTGGCATTTAGGTTTTTAATGGCTAATTTTAAACTTATCTCGTTTTCTTCTAATTCATTTCTAGCTATCAGAGCATTAACTTTAACTTATTTATTGCATTCTATAAGAGCAAATACCCTTAGAATACCTAGTATTGATGTCAAAGTTTTGAGGCAGTAAATTAAGTAGCTTCCACCGGTCATGATTCATAGCTATCAAATCAATGAACTATCCGAATCGTGTTCCGAAAGCTCATGAAAAACCATATTTCCACAGTCAACTCGCAGCGTTGGGCTGACAAAGAAAGTTCTATCTACACTTGTGAAATAAATTAGGATCGTGCTGCTAAAAGCAAACAACAATGTCCTATAGGCTACTGCTGTCGTAGCTTGTAATCGGGAGATAAGAGCTCTTGTACGGCAACGACTAAGAGAATGATGTGTACCTACTGTATTTGGCAAAGCACTTATTGGCCTGTCTGAAAATAGACACAAACATTAACTTTATTGGCTTGCCATTTCTGTGATTTTAGTAAGTTTGAAACTAGCTATTAAAGGATCCAACTTTAATTTTGTAGAAACAATTTGTTTCAACAACGTGACTGTTCGTTAACAAATAATTTGTTAATTAGTTTTCTTTTTTGTCTATCAAGTTCAGGGATTTATAGAAGATCGGGGTTCGAAACAATCTTCTCAAAGTGAAGTGTTTCAAAAATAGTGCTGTTTTTTTCATCACAAATGCTCTTTTTGACTGGCTCAAGGGTAAATTTATGCTTTTTTATTATATCAACTCCATAATTTGTAAACACAAAATTCTAAAAAAAAGCAGCTCAATTGTAAGTGATTAACCTATCCTTGCAATTGTATGTAAAATTTTTAGATGCTTAAAGCAAATAGGCTACAACTTGAAAAATTATGAATTTATCAAACAAGCTACTGTTGTGCAAAATCATCAGCTTATCTAAGGACAGAGCTAAGCATGACATTGCGGATCACTTTATTTTGGTGATCTTGATCTAAGATCACTTTTTTTTGTAATCTTGATCTTGACGAACAAAAAGATCAAGGTCACTTTAAAACTTTACTTACTAGATAGAGGCATTTTTAGAACTCATACTGTGCAACAAAATAATGCTTGTTTTGTATAGCACTGTATCCATAGCAGAATGCGTTTATTCTCCCTCAACGCTTTAGGAAGCAGACGTTGTCAATGCAGACGTATAGAGGCGCAACTGAGTACATACCCGAATCCATTCCACTGCTCAGTGCCAAGCAAGAATTACTCTTGACGTCGAAGTACCATTTTTAAAAAGTCTTTGTTATGCACCGACAGGGTATCGACATTATGCTTACCGAATCAGAGGTGGACGCACTAACCACCAAGCTAGCGGTTATCGTACTAATATAACACATTATTGGCAATTACTAACATTAAGCTACTGTTAAATATGATACGTGTCCAAGAAAAATCGATTTGAAGTTTTAATCTAGTTTGATCAGTATTGCCATTTCAAAATTTAAAAAGTTTTCTGTGTTGGTCATAATAATAAAGAAGTCAACTTCCGTATATACTTTGTGTTAAAGTATGATGAAAAATCATTCAATTTTGTTCACTATTCTGAAAGAATGTTTGCTTTCTTTAACACAATTTTAGATGTTTAAATAGTTTGAAATGGCGGTGCTAAAATAACTGGACTCTACAGCCCGACTTTGGTCATGTAAAGTGGTTTATGGCATCAAACCAAATAGATTAATAGTTGTTTAGGGTCTGAGTATCAACAATTATATTAAATGTGAAAACATGTGATGCTTCTTTTTTGTATAATTATCTTTGTATTTTTGTTTTGAGCGGTTTATCTTACCACAGACCTCCAAACGTTTTTGATAGCAGATAGCAGTCTACCAGGTGAGTGTATGAGGCATCAGTATCAGGTAGTAAAAAGTGATGCAATTTAAATTTTTTTTTTTTTAAATAAAAAGCTTAAAACTAATTTCAAATCTTGTGACTTTTTCAGTAGACTGTTATAATTACCCTCTGCCTTGGGTATGACGCTACGAATCTATTCAAACTACAGCAAAGATTGATAAGCTTAAATACCAACACTCACTAACTTAGCCTATTACAGTTCTTAGGCCAGTGATCGAGTAGTTCAAAGCAACAGTTAGCTTAATAACAACTATCTTTAGCCAATTGCCTATGGTAAAATTTGTTTTTTTGAAAGTCATTGATAAAAATTTCATTTTTTCAAGTCCACAAAAGTGATCTTGAACGTGACCTTCAAGATCACCAAAACTGGTGATTATGCAGATCTCTGCCTAAGGATAGTATTTCTGGATGATTCAAGTAAAAGTTACATAGCCTATTTATTACATTTGTAATTTATTGTTGAGTTGTTATTTTTACATAATTGGTTTAAATTTATCAACATCAATATTTTGATAAGTTATTTTTTTAATATCTTGGCTTACACCAGATTGGTAAGTTGACAACAGATCAATTTAGAAAATTAAATAATTCGTACAGTATTTGCCAATGGTAGTGGAGAATTGACTAGAAATCATTGGCTGATATTTGAGCAACTTAAATAAAATAGGTTCTCTGTCCGAGCAAAAAATCTGGCAACACTTTTTCATAACACACTTTACTCTGAGCACCAAGATGGCGTAAGTTGCGCTCCCCATGCATTTTTGATCACTTAGATCAAGCTGTTCAAGTTTGTTTGATATCAATTCGTATCGAGAAAAAGTTTTCTCTGCCTATAAAACGTTGAATGGTAGTTTAATTAATTAATTCGTATTTGCAGGCTTGTCCATGGGACATTTTTTTCTGTCCCATCCCATCCCATCCCATAGCAATTCATGCCTGTCCCGTCCCATCCCATCCCATGGGATTCCCATCAAAATACAATTCAATAAATGTTATTAAATTTATGGAAATGTAAGTCTAATGTGTACTAGATAGGACTAAATGTACAAAAAGAGATACAAAACGACAAAATTTATTGACTTTGTTAACTTTAAAGTTCAGAAAAGTTGTCTATCTATGACAATTCATTATCATTGGCACTCATATTCCGAGTCACTGTGCTCATTCAGCAAATTTTCAATTTCCATGGGAAATGCAATTCGTGCTGTCCCATCCCATCCCATCCCATGGGATTCCCGTGGGAATCCCATTCCCATGGACAAGCCTGCGTATTTGATACACCAGAGTTTGGAGATCTCGTTTGCATGGTATGATTTTAATGTCATAATTAAATGATGTACACTTGTAATAAAAACCGACAAATATGCGGTTTATTTTACTGTTAAGGTTGAAAAAAAATTGCAAGTAAAAAGGTGGTTATAAGTTTTGAATATGCAATTTGTCATTTTTCAAGTTACATTAAATTTATTCTATGTCACTGCTTCAATTACATCATAATTGAATTTGCAACGCACAAAATGGACTATACACATTATGCAAGTTTCAATTTTTCTTGAGCTTCATCTCAATTCGTTTGAGGGAGTAATTATATCCTCGCCAAGGTTTCCAGTCTATTCCGTCTGCATATGACTCGTGTGGTCCTCCCAAGTACAATCCATTAGGATTGGCTCCATGACAATGAGTATACCACCAACCACCTTTGAATGTATTGGAGCAACTGCCTGGCCAAGTATCCTGATCACGATCCTTTGCACTGAATCGTGCTGATTGCAAACCTGATCCTGCAAAATATGACAACGAAACGTAACGTTTTTGTAAAGAGATTCTGTAAAAATATTTTTTTACAAATGTTTCGAAAAACTGAAGTAATATAAAGATGACAATTAAAAATTCATGATTCATTGGTAAAATAGTTATAAACACAATTTTTTAATCAAAGAACAATAGAAAATCTATTTTGTTGATGTTGTTGTTACTGGAGTTGTGCAAAATATGATTTCATAAAAAAAAAAAAGTTTATTGCAACAACTATCGTGCAAATGAGGATATGATAATGATAGACAAATGATAATGATGATAGACAAAAAAACAATGAATGTGTAAAAGTAGCTTATCAAAAGCATCAAATTGATCAAATTGTTGAGTTTTTAATCTTGCTGTAGGCAGGCTTTCAGTGTAGGGTGAAGGCTACACTAGCTATACCTAAATCAAATGAGTGAGTTGGATTTTGAAAATAATTGGAATATTGTAGCTTAGAATTCGGGAAATAATCCCCTCGACAAAAATTCTCTGACAAAATTCCTCAATTTACTCGAATCCCAATATCTCGCTTAAAACCTTGTGGCTTAAATGAAGCAGTTTTCGAAGAAATGTCATTTTGAGCAATTGTGTTTCGACCAATTGTCAGGTCACAGTTGATGCAAGCTGTACCTGCATTCCCACTGTATCCTGTAAAAGTCAAAGTATAATTTGTCCCAGCTCCAACAATAAAGTCACTGAAACACAGAAACGTACAAATTTAAGGTGTAAATTATAATGGTCTGTTAACGAAGGAAATGGAACATAAAGAGAAATATTCACACAAAAGCGATGGCAAAAAAAACAAATCATAGATAGATTTACAAACAATCCTATTCGATTATGAAGATGATACTGGCTAAAGGAGCAAAAAATTATTTTTATGTCAAACTGAAACTGCATCGTTGCTATCTAAGAGAATACAGTACTTGATATTTGATCTGTAAACATAAGTTCAATTCCCTGTCAGGTCATATCAAAAACTCATCAAAATGTCACTAAATCCCGATCCTTTTTATCACAAAATCTATAGATTTAGAGTGGTGATGCAAGTATAAGCTTGATAGTGATGTGACTGCTTGAAAACTTTCTATTTGGTATATTTTCTAGAGCATCGTGTATGGTGTAAGCCGCACGGAATGAGGGAGAAAAGTCTACAATACGTTTGAAACAAAATGCAAATCGTGGAAGAGATGCTTTTACATTCTATACTAGCTCGATAAAGAATGAAAGCTTCAGATGGTGAAGCTTTCGATGGGAATTTGTTACGTTATGATTGAGCAGTGTCACTTTTTGTTAATTTTAGCGCTTTTCGTACTTGAATGTTGTACTACACAAAACATAAAATCATAGCTAGTTTCGTTGCTATTGATTTCAATTAAAGTTAAACCATAGGCATACGAAGCCGAGCAACGTTACCAAGTTTAGCATATTTAAAGATTATTATATTTACAAAAACACAAAACTACGCAACAATTAAATATCGAACGTTTTCGACATCACAAGATGTCCTCTTCAGGAATAACATACATACAACTTAACTACATCTGAATAAAATACAATGGTTAACTAAATCTATAAACAGGAAAAGACAAAAACTGCACAGTACTTCTGACTAGCTCAAACTCAACGATAGGCTCCACGAGAATCAAAGGTAACTGCATCAAAAGGTGTTAAACAGATCACATGATATGGTAGAAAGGCTTTTTTTGTCTTTTCCTGTTTATAGATTTAGTTAACCATTGTATTTTATTCAGATGTAGTTATGTATGTTATTCCTGAAGAGGACATCTTGTGATGTCGAAAACGTTCGATATTTAATTGTTGCGTAGTTTTGTGTTTTTGTAAATATAACAATCTTTAAATATGCTAAACTTGATAACGTTGCTCGGCTTCGTATGCCTATGGTTTAACAAGACAAACTCTCTACCGAAGCTGTATCAATTAAAGTTGTAAGACAAAAATGTTCCTACTTTTATGAAGCATATCTTGTTTGATTTTCAAAATCGTCCATGTCTACTCTCATTTCATATTCTCCATCTTTAGTCAATTTGCGAAGAACATCCAATCCTGGAAGAAATGAAGAGATTTTTAAACCACACTCATAAACATAAGCATATTCATAAATATGTTATCCAAAATGAACAAAAGTTAGCCAGTCATGCTGTCTGTGGCCCAGGTTTTAATTCTGTCGTCGTCGTCGTCGCGTGAGCCTCTGGGGCCGAAGGTCCATCATTTTACTACCGTAGGTTTGCGAGGTTTCCGGACAGCTACTACTGTAAGAGAATGACGACTACTATCTGGAAGGCTACTACTGTAGAGAGCAGCCAGTCTTTAGTTTCCTCATCTAAGATAGGCAGACCATCCACTCTATTAAGTGGCTTGAATATAGTGCAATCGTTTATGAAGTGATCTGCGGTTTGTTCCTCAGCACCACTTTCACAGAAGGAGGAAGAGGCCATTCCCCAGTGATTCATAGTTGAGCTGAAAAGTCCTACTCTGGTACAGAGACATTGAGGCGTGCCCACGCCTGTCTCTATAGTGTTAAGCCGGTGAGACAGGTGTCGGGATCGGGGATGAACGAGTGGAGTTTGATGGTGCTTGACTTCCATTGAGAATTCCATTTATTGTTAGCCCAATTAGCCGCATAAATGTCTTGTTCATCTGCTTCGTTGATCAAGAGTTAAGCGGCTGGCACGAGTGAGTGTCTTAATTTCAGTAGACGGGGTGCTCGTTTGAGGGAGCAGAGATCTTGTATTGGAGAAGATGGTTAGGCTCCAGTGCCCGTCGACCAAGAGACGGGTAGCTTTTTCTCGACGAAGATCAGGAAGCTGGATGCCAGCAAGAATGGGAAGATTGTCTATTGGTGTGGAACGCATGCATCCAGTCACTGTGCGCAGAGCACTGTTGATGACAGTGTCGATGTTGTAGCAATGAGCACTGCGGCACCAAACAGGTGCACAGTACTCTGCTGAGAAATATACAAGTGCCCAGGTGTTATAAGCAAAGTGTCAGCACTAGCTCCCCAGCGGGAGACTGCCAGTCGCTTGAGGAGCGCGGCGCGTAATGACAGTTTCTTGCGCAGTGACATCAAATGATGGCTGTATGTGAGAAATCTATCTGATGTCACTTCAAGGTATTTTAATTCGGGGCAGAAGGACAGAAATTTTCTGTTGCATTGTTTGCACGCGCGGAACCCAGCTTGGTGCTTTGGGAGGAGCCGGTCGATAATTGGGTTGACGTGGGCATAGATCAGTCTTTCGGGGATTTTGAAGGAACAGAGAGGAGAGATATCGGTCGATAATTCTGTAGGTTCTCTGGTGGCTTGTGAGACTTAATGATCGCAACCACTGAAGCTCTTCTCCAGTTTTTTTTTTGTATTATAAATTGGTGCAATCAGAAAGAAAGGAAACTACGTAACCAAGACATAAGGGTAGGGCCAGGATGGAGCGCAAGCTCATGGCAGATGTTATCCGGCCCTGGAGACTTGTGTGGTTGCACTAGTCGGAGGTAAACTCCTCTGGGGTGAAATCTTCCGGTATTGTTTCATCTGGTGGTGTTTCCACTCGCCAAAGGGCAGACCCTTCCTTTGTGACAAGGCGGGGTGCTTTGCGGTCCTTTGTCTTGTAGATCCCGTTCTGCACTAGTTGGGAAGCGATGGCATTTGCAGAAACGGGGCACTGGCGAGGAGAACATTTCATTCTGTAATTCAGACGTACCCAGGAAGAGAAATATAAGCTAGCCCACAAATAAATTTTGTAAAAACTGAAATACCGATAGTCAAAACAAAGCCAGAAAGCTGAGTTGTTAATATTTACAGTATAGATTCATTCTTAGTTTGGCACATTGTGATAATATTTTTTTCTCAAATTAAAAAAAGGCGCCTTAAACCATTGTAAACTAAAAATGTCTAAACCATTTTACACTACAATTCATATATGCTTTCTCACCTAACCAGAACTCTCCTTCTAATCGACCGAAACCTTTGACGTAATCGGCAAAATTTCTATAGAAATCCTCTGAACCATCTATTCTCTTCTGGAAAACCTGGAAAATTGTTTACCGTAAATTGTTGAGATAGTAATTTTGCAAACTCAATCAAGAATCAATGTATCCAGGTGTATCTAGAAAATAGTTCAAGCTCAAAATCATCATATACAGCAAACCTGATAGTTTGACTGCATTAAAGATAGGGGAGTTTTCTGAACCAGGATAGGCTATAGCCTTTGTAATCGAGATATTACATGCGAATGACAGAGAAAGATAACTGAGCGTTTGGGGCCAAACAACGAGTTACCTTAAACAGAACTAAAATCAAAATTTAACTTACAGAAGTTGAAGCCATTTGAATAAGTAACGACATAAATTGGTAACTTTTGCATGATCGAAAGTGGTGCCCAGTATTGCCACTGACTTATACAATTGGTGCCCCTTTACCGAACCATGTACTAATGGGAAATTTTTTGGCGTAACTAAGCAAAAAGATGGAAACAAAAGTTTAACAAACATTCAAGTATAGTTTGGTCACGGATCATTTTATTAGAGGAACATAATAACAACTCTAGTGTCTACTGTAGAGTAGATTTGATTGATGAAGTTGCTTTAGAAATATGGAAAAGCATTTTCGCCACTTACCATCCATCCACCACCATCGGTTTCCATGTCACAGTAAACCCTTAAGTGGGTCAAGTCACCATCCCCATATGGATAGATGGTATAAATCCCGCTCTTTTTAACACGATCATTAGAAAGAATGTCTAAGCATGACTGTGGTAATATTGCACCTAAAAAGTCAACATAGAATTCAACAAATGAATCACACGTTTCGATAAGCGACATGTTAGATGAGTCAGATCACCATCTCCATATGGATAAATGGTATAAATCCCGCTCTCGTTTTCGTCATTGACAAGAAAATCTGAGCATGTTTGTGGAAACATTGCACCTACAAAAGATCAAATAATTCAAAAATTGTTTGGCAACAAAGTCATACTTTTTGATACAAGCCAGCCTTCAATGAGTTCTACCTGTAACATGAAGTGACTATATTGTTAGCAAGTAAGAGCATACTATGTACTAAAAACAAGTTATAACTTCACCACTTTGAAAAGTTATGGCATATTTTAAGAAATTGCCTACATAACTATGAAACAAACGTGTGTTTATAAATTTAAATCAATGAATACTGCCTGATATTTCAAAAAAATAAATATCAAATTTTTTTCTCGTTTCAAATCATTTTTTATAAAATTTGTTTTTTCAGAAATTACAAAACTAAAATTTAAATAAAATTTCTCACAAAAGAAAAAAAAATATTGATGCTGAAAACAAAGGAATTTTTTTTTCAAGCAATTACGTTAACGTAACAATGGATAACAATGGCCTGTGCTAGTCAAATCGTGGCTCAACATACCTCATGAATATTACAAAAATATAGTATTGTAGGGTTTTTACGATTCCAATTGTTATATTTTTTTGTTTATAAAAGTAAAATTTAAAAGGATAATTTAAAGGACATTGAGGCTCTCTGTCTCTAATTAAAAGGATAATTTAGGCTTCTGGCTGTCTAGTCTAGGGGTATGACTTCCTACAAAAAAGCAAACGAATTAAATAAAATGGATCATTTTTTATTAAATCAAAGTTACAATTTTGCTGTTCGGGAATTGAAAAATATCTAACCAATCTAATTTATTGCGACCGGTGTCAGAAGAGCGACATTCTCCAGTCGTGAATTTTAGTTCTCTCGTTCTGCCGTCGTTCAGTCTGTTCGCTTGCAAGTCTAATTTCGAATGCCTGTCTGAGTGTTTGCATTTTTCAATTCCCCGCTTATATCATAATATCCCGGTAGAGCCTTTTCATCAATAACAGCTATCGTAAGAATCAAGGGAAACGCTATACCGGTTTCATAGTTATGTCGCATTAGAAATACAGATGTGTTGAGCTAGATTCTGTGTGAGTGGCGTTTGTTAACAGGAAGCTTGACTTATGTTCTGTGAGAACGTTAGGTTTTGAATTTGCAGCGTTGAAATGCATTTTGCAATAATGATAAATTTCGGTCAAACGTTAAAATATAAATTTGTTAATTAAAAACATGGTACATGTTACAGTATAACAAGAACAGCATAAAGAGAACAATCCCTTTGGGAGGTTCCTCGCTCGGTAGGACTCCAGTTTGTGGGCAGGCTGGCAAGATCGTTATAATGCTACTGCCCCACAAACAACACAGCAACAAATGAAATCTGAGGCTGTCGATACCTGGTTCAGGCAATTGAAGAAGAAGAACAATAAATATAAACTAAACTTTGTGAATTTTTAAAGGTAGTCAGACCACTCGGCATGCGACAATTCAGCAAGTGCTGTAATTTAGCATTTACATTTCAGCTACTATCCAAGTCAGCGAATGTGATTTTCATCTAGTACCGGACTTGCTTGGTTATCGATTGATTGGATTTGTTGACTTGTGACATGCCAAATTACTTATTGCTCAGTTGTTACTTTCTCAGTTTCATTTACCTACTTCAGACACTTGCTGAAATATTGCTAGCTCAGTTGTCATTTGCTAAACAGTTATTTTCTCAATGCACAACTGTTGACTTGTAAGAGATTCATTTTTAAATGAATTTTTCATTTTATTATGACGTACGTTTTAAATCTTCTACATCATAACAGTTGCACTTTTCCGCTGGATCTCCTTTCGGTCCAGTAAGTCCCTGATAACCTTTAGATCAGTGGTTCTTAACCTATGGGTAATTACCCACATGTGGGTAATTTCAGGATAGCAGGTGGGTAATCAGCTGAACCAGAATATTTAGAATTATAGATGTAACAAACAATGTCACTGCTGTAAGTGGTAAAGTTGCTTTATTACTCATGCTTTTTTTATTATTTGAGTCCGTTCAAAACAACCAAACAAGCACAGTGATATTTTATCATTTTTAGAATTGTTTCGTCATAGTGATTTATTTTTCGCATCATTTTTGTTGCCGGTTTTATGTAAGCTAAAACCTCAATTGCTAAGGTAACAGGGATCAGTAAGTCAGTAGATGTAACAGAAAATATATTTCGCACTTGTTAGTGCATCGTCAGTTCTGATAAAGGGCAGTTAAGTTGTTATTTAAAACATTACTTGTAGGTTTTAACTGCCCTTTATCGGAACTGACGACGCACTAACAAATGCGAAATATATTTTCTGTTACATCTACTGACTACTGATCCTTGTTACCTTAGCAATTGAGGTTTTAGCTTTCTAGATATGGAACAGGGATCGTTTTAGAACAAGACTAGGTCAGAAAGCGAGGCAGACTCCGACTCAGCTCAGCAGCAGCCTAGAGCAGTTAGCTACGGTTTTATGTATTTCATTTTTGCGACATAATAGTAAGATTTTTCTTGTATAATCAGTTCAGTTACAGTTGTTTTATAAGCAAGCTTGATGGCTGCGTTGCTGTTAGCAGTTGTTTGAAGTAGTTTATATAGCTAAGTGTACATTTAGAGTTAGTGTTGAGACGAGCGAGCTATATTCTTTTGAAGATGAAAACTTGGGAAAATGATGGGAAAAGCATATCCAAAAGTTGTGCAAAACCACTAACATTGTTGACTATGTTCCCTTCCACTTATCTCTGTGAATCAGCATTTTCAAGTGTTGTTGCTTTGAAGTCAAAATTTCGAAACAAGCTGTTAGATCTGAAGTCAGATTTGCTTTGTGCAGTATCCAAAATCGCACCCAATATTGCATCGATTGTACACAAAAAAAGCGCAAATGTCTCACTGAAACTATTGATGCCGTTCTTTACGTTAAATGTTGTTTTTGTTGAATAACGCTGTTTTATATTTTTAATATGGTAAAATAGATAAAATTAGATTTTGGGTAATGGGACTTTGATCTGGACAGAAATGGGTAATAAGGGAAAAAAGGTTAAGAACCCCTGCTTTAGATCCTTTCAATCCCGTCACTCCTCTCTTACCAGGGGGTCCCTGGATCCTGGTGGCTAATTGATTGGAGGATGCTTTTGGTGAACCACTTCCATCTCCATCACATTGAAGGTTACATGTTCCCAAGTCAAACTGAGCCTGGCAGCCCAAAGCCAACATCACGAGTACGACAACACTTACAAATGTCATGAATACGCTGCAAGAAAAACATTGTTAAAACTCAATAGGTTCTTGCTTATTTCATTCATTTAGCTTTTGAATCCGTGCGCTCATGAAGCTATAATTCGTTCTGAGCCTAACAACATTAAGAAGTGGCGTAGCCAAGGAGAACGGTTAGGGGTTTCAACCCCGTTTGGCACACGTGTGACGTCACGATATTGACAATGATGCTTTCAGTTTCTTTATGTTTCTAAAACAAAGTTTGCCTAATTTTAAACGAAACTGCATTAAAAGAGCGAGTTTTGCCAATACCAAACATTCAAATATCTCAGCTATGAATTAGCAACAAGAAAACATAGAGACTTAGCTTTATTTCAGAAAAATGCCCTAGAAAACATGATCTTATCCTTTTGCTATGCCACCGGACAGCACCATTTTACAGGAATATTCATACCCACATTTTTGTTGAAAATGCTCTCAGAATGCACCAAGTTCAAAGTAATTTTTCAACATTTTTGATTTTGCCGTCACCCCCCCCCCCCCTTTCAAAATTCCTGGCAACGTCAAAGGTCTAAAATAACTATCAAAGCCATGACTCTGTACCGACTCCGTTTTCTGTACTAAATAAAATACTTTAAACACAGAAAATAGACCTGAGATGCTAATTTATGTAATATTGCTTGTTCACCAATAGATAAAACATCAGAGATTCATTCAACTTAGTGCTTGATGAGTAAAAACAATTACTGTAACAAGTCAAGTACACCACTTGGTAGGTGACACAAGAACTACTTTGATTCTCATTACAATATACCTACTGGCTTCTTCATATTGCATCACTTAGTCTGGAATCTCATTGTCACAACTGCAAATTTATATCAAAATATCTCTCGATTTGTGTAGGAACTTTTTTCTTGCTATTCCTGACTATGCCGCCAGAAACTTTTTTTCTTGTTGTTGCCAATTTGAATATCAAGCCTGCTTCGAGAAATAAATTTTGTCAACTAAAATATTCTTCATCTATTGCTGCAAATGATTTAGATAAACTTTCCATGGCTGTGCAACCTGAATTTCTGACAGATAATGATTCGAATAGGTCAATACGAAATGACGCTTGTATTGGAATTACTCGTGTGAGCACCATTTCGCTCCTTCTCCCCTTCCTTAAAATGCACAAGTGGGCCCCTATATGTCGAGTGTCAGCGCTTAAAATGTTTCTCAAACCATGGACTTGTTTACAAATAGTACAGGAAAGCGTTAGGTAATGGCGGCAAATTATTTCAAACTAAGAAAAACATTTGCATTAATCCTATTAGCGAAGAGTAAACAATTATCAGATATTTTAAAAAAGATTAATTAATGTCCCAACA
The DNA here is from genome assembly GCF_918807975.1 of Aplidium turbinatum. Classification (NCBI taxonomy): domain Eukaryota; kingdom Metazoa; phylum Chordata; class Ascidiacea; order Aplousobranchia; family Polyclinidae; genus Aplidium; species Aplidium turbinatum. Next base: position 58,190,280 of record NC_137472.1, read on the forward strand.
ATGCAGTGACGGATTTAGCAACCATAATTGGAAAATGAACTAAAGCACTACTACTTTTAAACGTTTTGACACAGCATACCGGCAGAGGAATTATTGTCATTCGGCGTACCGGTCACACATTAAAAAAAAAAGACTAACCCTACTACAGGGTAAGTCCAACCTTTCTTTTAAAAATCTAAATTCAACAAATTTACAGTTTTTGACTACCATTTCACTAGCGGTGTGTGGTTTTTGAGCTTTAACAGTTTTACCGCAACTTCATAGGATGCACGCAAAGATTTCACATTTATATTAGAGAGTCTGTTTATCTATATTTGCGCAGCTTTTAATTTGTTTCATTTCAAAAAATTTTCATGTAACCAAGCTTTGTCATTTGAAAAATTTAGTGATACGCCAGGGATAACAGATCTTTTTCATTGCATGGGTAACAATAAAGTACTTAATACCGAGAAACAAAAACAGCCTAAACGTGGTGAAAAACACATTCGAATCAAAACAATACTGAGTATACTATTTTCAAACTAATCGCGTACCGGAAGTCAAGTGTTCGTGTATTGGCACCGCACACGTACCACAGTTTGAGTAGCACTGAACTACAATTTTAACAAAGCAAGGCAAAAAATGTAAGATAGATAGACAATATGCAACGGAAATGTTAAGAAGCGATTTCTCAAGTCAAATAAAAAAAATATGACTTACCATCAAGTTATTTGATTTTTTAAGTTTTCTTTACAAATTGTAAAAGCTTTTTGATGCTGTGTTGTCAGATAAATTATCTACACCATGTGAAAATTTGATTTATGTATCTTGTGAAGTTTTGGAGTTACACGAGCTCAAAGTGCTATTGTCGAACAGACCTCCTCTCCCCACCCCGGGCACAGGTCAACTTGCAAAATAACGTCACATGAAATAGGATTAATAAAATAGTTGGAATAGAGGTATGGGGAGATTGCCTAAATCTATGCATGCTCAATATTGCAGAAATGCCGGTTATGTTATAAGATGTGGTTGAGAGAGCAAAGTAAGCGAGAAAATTTGCAAAACCAAAAAAAAAACACTACTGGTTTGCACTACAGTGTGCCAAGTATAAACTTGGTTTCTTTTTGTGTTTCCCTTTAATATGTTTTAGTTTAGGCTAGAGGCTAGTTATAACACTTTTGTTGTGTTTTAAACACGAGTTGAGAATTTGGATCAGAAAAATCCGACTTTGACTCCAAAGCAATGTAAAGGGATTGGAGTTTAACTAAAAACAATAAAACACCTACTTTTGCTACAAATACGCCGAAATCCTTCAGTCTCAACAGTCTTTACATTAGGAGGTTTTCGAATGCAGGTCACAGACACTTGAAAAGATTTTGGTGGGCCCTCAGTCGCAATTGCGAAAAGCGGTAAATACCGCCTTGAATGCTTTAAGCCAGAGGTCCTCAACTACAGGGTCGCAACCCAATCATGGGTCACGAAAAGGTTGCTATCGGGTCGCGAAATCTTAAACTGTTCTCACAGAATCTTAACTGCTGAAGACTTTGCAAAAATTCTATAATTTTAATTATTGAACTAAGCTTCAATTGTGAAGAGTTTTTTGTCTAAAAAAATGATATCTTGCCCTGCCATGCCGGCCTTTAGTTCTCTAAGAAAAATCTGTGCTCTTTCAAGTCTCGTTTGCTTTTGGAGAGGTATAAGGAATTTCCGTTTTCTCATCTTGTAACGAGACAACTGAAAATCCTTTCCACAATGGTTCTCATTGAAATGCTGCTCACATTCATGTCTTTGGTCATTTGACGGATATATCTGTATTAAAACATAGTAAACGGTGGATTTGGCAACTTTTAAGAGCTTATCGCAGAGTTGGCTTTCTCCGCGCGATGCTGAATGATGGCTGCTTCATTTTGGCTCATTTTAGACATTACAATCAATGCTTAGCCTACGATTAATGTTCACAATTAGACCTAAATTTTAGAGAGTTTAGCAAGATATCCAGTTTCTGAAAAAGCATATTAGTTACATTCAATCAAATACAATTATGACTTTCTAAAATATGTTTCACCCTAAAAAGGAGAGTATCAGAAGGTGTTTGTTCAAATAGAATTTATTCTATAATATACTGTATTTATACTTTTAGAAATAATTCTATTTGAATAAGGACCTTCTGATGATCCCCCTTAGTGAAACAGGCTGTGGAGGTTTTAGAAAGTAGTAACTATATTTGCTGAAATTTGCTTTGCTTAGCTTTTTTGCTTGACATTAAGCACTTTTTGTAGCAATAATAGTAATTATTGTTTAAGTGACATTCAATATGTTTAATCATAAAATGAAAAAAGGCCAAAGAATAGTGAAAAAATACAATACAACGCAAAAGAACAACTGCACGCCCAGCGAGCTGGTGCTAGAGAAAAGCCCAATTACGGATCCATAGGATGCACTGCCTGATAATTATACGTTCAAGAAAAATATTTGAATATATAGAAAAATATATTTTCATGAATAACTGCAGACAGTGCATACCGTTTCGACCTTCGGGACTTCTCAGTGCAGTAGGTACACTGCTATGGCCATGGAGATATATACCTCCATGTGACATTTTCCCATTTTCGATACCTAAGTTCCAAAAATGATACTACTGCCAACCTTGCCAAAGTGCTCCAACTGCAAGCAGTGAGCTTTGCGCAATGCATAGCAAGGTGCCTCCAGTTAAGTTCTCAATCGGCGTAAGCCAAGATCTTCCATAACTGCAGACAGTACACACCGTTTCAGCCTTCCGGCCTTCTTAGTACAGTAGGTACACTGGTATGGCCATGGACATATATACCTCCATGTGACTTTCTGTTCACCTGGTAAGTAATAGTAACAAGCAATCATTCTTCTTTGTCGGGTGTTACAATCGTGCACGATGTAAAGTGACAAGCTATGCCGTTGTGTCACCGACGTTTCTATATTTAAAAAATAGATCTAAAATTTAATGTAGGTTTTTTCATTTTATTATTATGTTAAAATAAGCGTTATTTTCTTGATCTTCCCTCTCATTTTAACAGTTCGGAAATTAGAAGGGTAGACATGTTGCCGTTAGTTCTATGTAAGTTAACGTAAGCGCACAAAATCAAAAAGGTTTGATAGCCGTTAGCATGCTAGACCGTCCTCCGTAAAAAAGATTTCAAGAAAAGTTATTGGAGAATCTCTCGTTAGCGGAAGCAGAGGTGGCATTTTGAAATAAAATTTTTTAACGGAAAAGAGGTGGCTGTTATCAAATCATTGCTTGGCACAAAGAAAGCAAAGTTTGTATTTTTAAGAAGGGAAGCTAAAGGCTACTGTTAATTTAAACGATATCATTGTTTAATTCCTCAGTTTTCAAAACGTTCTCTACATTTTTTCTAGTTTTCTTGTGTTACGCAAAGTGTTGCCAGATTTTCTGCACATTTTCAGATGAAATGCTATTTTTAATAAAATAGCTAAAAATCAGCCAATGTGTTTGCAAATTTTGGAATGGATTTACCAAATAAGCATTAATTTACTTTTGAGCAAATAAAGAATAGCATTTATGCTGAAACAATAAAAACTGGCAACACTATTATTCAACACACTCCAATTTGAGAAGGTAGTTTCGCTTCCCGTACTTCTAGAAATCTCTTCAATAAACTAAGAAAAAAAAAGATCGATACGACAGATTGGTTGCTTTTATATCATAATTACTGTAAAATCGATGAATTTACTTTTGTTCCTAGTTGGATTCAATGAACAGTCTCCTAATAACTGTGTCTTTGACTGAAAAACAATTTAATTGATAATTAGGTTAAATTTCTGTTTGCTATTCAGTGGCTAACACGTTTTAGACAGAAGTATAAAGTATATTGATTGAAGTGAAGTAGTAATGAGAGAATTATGGTCGGCTTTGTTGACTTAGCAAAGTTAAGTGACCTACAACCCAAAAAAAGCATTAAATTTTTCTGTGAAAAATGAGTGGGAATCCACTATATCGCAAAGCTGGTGGAACATCATACTAGTTTTTATTAGCCTTTGTTATAAATGCCTTTTTTATGTTGATTTAACGTTTAGAGATGTTAAATCACCACAAAGAAACAGATTTTGCTAGCTGAAGTGGTTTATATCCGATGCTGAATTTGGTGACGTAAATAAAGCTTTCATTATTCCGCCAAATGACGTTGTTGTTCATGACGATTCAAATAAGCGATTAAGATACGACGCAAGTTTGTGTTACTTTATTGCTAAGTGGTGTTAGTTATTGCTGGGCTACAAGTTAAGTCCTTAATAATTTTTGCCCTACGTTTCTTTAAGTTTATTTTTGTCTGATTTGGAATTATTATTATTAATTGTTTATTGTTCTTTGTCCGGTGTGGCGACTTTGTAGTGCACGTGAGAAAAACCTTTTTGTCGCCGTTCCAAGATTTTTTATTTTAAAGTCTTATGTCGCCATAAGCATTTTCTTATTTTGTTGAAGTTTTCTCACTTGACCTTATTCCTTGGGTCATTTCTTTCTTTCAAAAGTGCAGGAAGATATTAGGATTGGTACGTTACCATTGGTTCTATGTAACTTACTATAACAGCACAGAAACAAAATGACTTGATAGCAGAGTGGCATGCTATAGCGTCCTTCATGAAAAAGGCTTAAAAAAGTAAATAAAGATTTGCATCCGGTAACTTGCATTAAGGCACTTACTAATGAATCTTTGCTCAAGCACAAAAAGAAAGAAGAAAGGAATAGGCTAATGTTATTTTAAATGACGTCACTGATCAATTTCCTACTTCAAATATTTTCTTTATCATTTTATGCTTCCAGGTATTTCCTTCTTTTCAGTGTGTGAGACTTTATCGGGTTGCTTGAGGAAGCGTGGGATAATTTATCACACAGGAGCAATTCGATTGAATTTCAATTCTTCAGGTATTTTTTAATTACCTTAATCCTTTTTAGTTATGAATGTGATTTAAGTGAAGGATTTTTCTTACCGAAATGTAAAAATTACTGCTTAATAAATAATAATTCGTCACTAAATTTAAGACACAATGACGTCATAATATATTTACAAAATGTTGTTCATAAACAACTTCATGAGGAAAAAGATAAAAAAATTTGGGTCAGTTTTAAACTGATTATAAATGAAACACAACCAGCTGAGTGACCGAGTGGCTATCGCCTTCTGCTCTAGTGCTTGTAGATCTAATATCGATTCCAGATTGGGTCATACCGATGACTTTATAAGCGGTATCAAATGTGTTCTTTTTTGAATAAAGCAGTGAGAATAAGACCAGTTTTTCCAATCTTCTAAGTGCATTCTTTGTCAACTGGGAGCAAGGACAAGTTTAACGGATGGGGGCTCGGGGCACTTTTAGATCGGGGACCCCGTCGTGTAAAAAGTTTTTCGCGCCGAGGGCTCGAAAAGCTTTCAACTTGAAAGTCACCCACACCGCTAATACCTTTACGCCAAGCTTAGTCACCACCTTGTGACTAAAAATTAACCTTGAAAGAAAAAAGAGGCATTTTACAGAAACTTCAAATGCTGAAAGAAAATAATAATAACAACACAAAATCACATTTTTACACGTCGGGGATCCCTTCAAAAGGGGGTCCCGAGAAAACTTCACCTTATGCCCCCCCTAAATCTGTACAACGTTTTTGGTAGTTCCTGGAAACAAAATTTTTTTGATACAACTAAAAAAATGTAACTTTAGTGACAAAAAATCGCCCTAATGATTACTTGTTATTAGTAACAAACTATCCCCGGTCGACATGATTTTTATTTTTGAATAAAAATATCACTTTTTAAGTAAGTTTCTAATTATGAATATGAAGTCACTTCGTCCCCATCACGTCGGGATTTTTACAGTTTGCGATTTAAAATGTTTGCAATACAGCCTGTTTTAAGAAACATGTCCTATTATTGTGTCATTGTTGCTATTGTAGCAGTTGAATTAATAAGTTAATGTCATAAAAAGTTAATTGTTACATCACTGAAGAGCATTGCTTTCTATGATTGAACTAGCCTTGTTAGATTTATTTGATGTCAAATTTGCATCTTCTCAATGTAAGGCCTACTCGGAATCTGTGGCCAACGGCCAAATATGCAACAAGAATGAAAGAAAAATGTTTTGAAACTCTATAGCTTTGCTCCTTAGATATAGCCTATAATAAAAGTTTATCAAATTACTCGGTAAAAAGACATTTCCGATGAAAGACACTATATGTTTTTAGACATTTCCAACACTGTAAGGGACAGCTAAAATGCCAGAACGAAAACTTTATTGGGGCTAACTGAATTGGATTCCAGCTTGTTTGTCAATCGTCAAAATTCTTATTGATAAGCGATTAAAAAAAACAAAAAAAACTTAGGATGTGCGTATATTTCCGAGTTGTTGCTTGCATAAAAGTGGTAGTGGGACACAACACTTACCATACAATGGGCCATATGTGAAGTAAGATTGAAAACCACAGATGTTTCAGGGGCGTATTAACCGCTCCCAGGACACTCCGGCCGGGTGGGACGGCTGTTTAAAAGCTCACTCATTACAGTCTTCTGAATGTTTTTGAGTTATCTAAAAATATAATAAGCTGTTACAGAAGCACGATATTTAATACCTTAAATCAGGGGTGGGCAACTTTTTTAACACAAGGGCCACTTAGGAAAATGTAATGCTTACAAGAGAGCCGCACATCAAATAAACACTAATTCATATTTTCAGCAATGGAGCTTATCTTATTGAAATTTTGTACAAGAATGTCATCCTCCTGCAGCGAATTCAATTCAAGCTGAATTTCTACAGGCGCAAAACTTATTTTACAGGTAGGCTACAGGGGAGTGAAAAACGTTCATATCACTTCTTAAGCTTCGAAATTGTCTAAATCGAGATAAAAATAGCCTTAATCTAAATAGCCTTATTTGGGGAAAATAGTTGAAAGAAGATGAAGGGCCGCACAAAAAATTGAAATAGGCCGCATGCGGCCAGCGGGCCGCACGTTTGCCCACCCCTGCCATCATGTAAGGCCGTATTTATTGCTTTCCACAACCCCGACTTGGGGACCCACGTCCATCAAAGGGCCCATACATATTTAGTTGGTCCAGCGTTTTTTGGTTACTTGAAATAAAAAATGAGAAATTATTGCTACAAAATCTCGACATACAATAGCTCACATCAATGAGATTTTATGTTGTCAGTCATGGTTTGGTATGACCATTTCCAATTTAGTGAACCAGCAAATCTATGCTGCTTTGTTAGAATTTATTGAAAAACAATAAATGTTATCCTCTCACATATTTGAAAAGTGTCTTTCAACAGCTAATATAACGGGACTTGTAACGCTCATGAAATGGCGGAAATGTTGGATGTTCACAGGCAGTAGCTTTGACTGGAATAGTTCAGGTGTGGAATAGATAGGTGAAGCTGTGAACAGCTCAGATATGTTTTCGTAGTTTTGCCTGCTCAAAGGCGCTGTATATAACGTACTATAAATAAGTAAAGGTGTGGACAGCTCAGATATACTTTCGAAGTTCTACCTGCTAACAGGCTATACCATACTAAGCTGTAAAAACCTTTCAAGAAAAAAAAATATTAAAAGTTTTTTGTTGTCTTAAATAATTTTTTTTTAATGTACGCTAAGGTAAACTTTCTATTAAAACTTTTACAGATATACGATTTTAACTTGATATATTTTGTTAAATACAAATTGTGTTTGTTGATAGGAAGAAAAATAAACAGATTGATGCGACAAAAGTGTCCAAAAAGTGATCCAAAAGATTAAATCTATAAAAATTTTCTTGGAGAATAAGACCTCCAACTACTTTCAAATTTTTTATTAACATGTTTCCGTATTGTTCATTTATCTTAAAAATTTTGTTTTCTTAAAACTCTAGCGTCTCTCTAATTTTGGTTTCTAAATCCATCATTGCATTGTCGGTGTGGTGTAGCGCGTGTCGTCACGCACCACGTCTCTCTTGCCGACAGCGCAGTCTTCTTCTTCTTCTCTCGTTTGACTTGTAGTAGCTTAGGTTGGCAATGCCTTCTCGTGCAGCCAAGATACGGTAGTTGGGTCCAGTTGTCGAATACCAGTGATTCCACTTGACGGCCGTAAGATGGAACATTCGTGGAGTATGTGTTGCATTGTTTGTTCTACCGCTCCGCAGACACATATCGGCGAATTATGCAATCCCCACCTAAACAGATTAGCTCCAGCACGTCCACGTGGTGAGCCCTGGATTCGACTGATGACAACAAACCGACAAGTAGCAAAGCGCAGTGTGAGTTTGCCGATTGCCTGGCTTGGCTTCTCTTGGTTTCTTTCGTGTTGGTTCATTCTCTAGTTTTCAGCAGTGTAGCAGTGCAATCGGCAGTTTAAGTAGAGTCTTGTTTTAGTTTGTCATGTAATACTTTCTGTTAACATTCTTTAAAGCTAGTTTTCAATTGCAAGATAATCACGTTTTAAGTTTATTAAAGCCTACTTTACTGAAATGAGTTTGTTGGTTTCAATGTAGGTCATGTCAGTCGGTACATTAATTAATCTTTTTTTTAAGTCTGAGAACTGTGTTTTTGCTAATATGATAAATGCACTTTCTTTTCCTTTCTAACACTTTCTTGCGCAATCTATAAACGCGTTGATGGTTTGAGAAACATTTCATGCACCATCAATAAACATAGAGGCCCAATTGTGGATTTCGAGGAGGGGCGAATGATTCTCATGCACCCTGAGAGTGATTACTTGAATCTTATCGTATGAAAATTCGAATGTTTGATTGTCTTATCCAGGCTTACGCCGGGTGATTGAAGATTCAGATTAGGTGGAAAACATGGAAGCCAATCTTCGTGACCGCCTTCTGGCATATCTTTAAGTGTCCTGCCAAAGACACAGCAACATGCTCATGAGCACTGAGCAGTGTCGAACCGAAGCCCTTTCAAGTGTCGTTCCAGGGCTCTCACCACTCGGTAATGCAGTCGACAAAATATTTGAATCATTATAATTATATAACAACGTCATGTTGTAGAGTGATAGAAACTGTATCAGTCATTCCCAGCAGCAGTGAATGGATAATATTTTATTTGACATAATTTATTTCTAGTAGCAGAGGCAGATATTCAAATTGACAGCAGCAAGAAAAAAAGTTTCTGGCGCATTGCAAAAAATAGAAAAAATCTTCCTGTACCAAGCGGAAAGTACTTTGATATAAATTGCGGTTGCGAAAGTGAGATTCCACAGTAGATGCTACTATGTGAAGACGCCAGTAGGTATTTTTTAATGAGAATCAAACTTGTCCTCATATCACCGCCCAAGTGGTGTCGTTGACTCGTTAGATATCAAGCACAAGTTCAAAATTCAATAAATCCATGATGCTTTTTCTTTTGCAGAGCTAATAATTACTAAAATTGGAATGTCAGTTCTATTTTCTGTGTAAAAGTAGTTAAATTTTTTATGATAACAATCTTGTTTAGGTGTTATGTAAAATATAAAGCATTTGATATCACAATTTTTAAAAAAGTTATGGCTTTGGTAATTATTTGAAAAACTTTGATCTTAGCGAAAGGTTGTAATGCTCAGGACGAACTATGGCTTCATCAGCTTATTGATGATGAGCAAAAAACCTACAAATTTTTAAACAATGTTATTTTTGCAGATTAATCATGACAGTTGTAACAATTCTTCTCCTTGTGATCTTGACTTTAGGCTGCCAGGCTCAGATTGATATAAAAACTTGTCAACTCCAATGTGATGTGGATGGAAATGGCTCGCCAACAATAAGTCAGATACCCATCAAAATCCAGGACCCTGCAGAAAAATGCAGCTGCTTGGATGTAAAAGAGTTAAGACGTAGGTCATAATACAATAAAATTTTATGCGTTATCCTTATTTAAAAGATCGCAAAATTTAATTCAGTTTCTTCGTGGCTATGACGTAATCGTTTGCAAAATAAAACATTGTTCCCAGGGCCAGGTATTCTTGCGCTATTGGAACTTACTGTAATAATTTGTTTGATTTTTAGTTTTGTAATTTGCTTAAAAATAACATTTTATAAAAATTATTTGAAACGGAAAACAAACGTTTTACATTCAGTGGCATACTTCAAAAATATTGATTTTTTAGCGTTGATATGTTGTGAAGTGCAAACATGTTATTATTCAAGAATGGTCATGGGTAGCACGGCCGTATTAACCGCCTCTCGTACTCGGAATGACTATTTTAAATCAGCGAAACCAGTAAATCTATGCTATTTTGTAGAATTTACAGAAATAATACTAGGCTACGCTCTCGCTTCTTGGAAAATGTGTTTCAACGGTTGATAACATAAGACTTGTTCAAAATAAAATGCTCATGAAACGACGAAAATGTTCAATAATAGCTTCCAAAAGCGTTGACAGGCATTATCCAACGTATACTTTTGCAATCGAAATGATTTTTTTTTTAATTCAAAAGCATTTTAAGAGAGGAGGGCTTGCATACGAAAGGAAACTCCATTCGCCATATTTTTTTTTTGTAACTATCTTTTTTAAAGTAGGCTATTCTACGTTCAACCGAGCGTCTTATTTTTTTATGGCAAAACACTGCGTCGTTCTTTTCTCTAGTTTTTTCGTTTTTGTATATCAAAAGTTATGCAATTACAAACGGCGTTTTTCAAGACGGCGTTTTAAAGACGGCGTTTTTCATTGCCAAATTGCCCTTTAAAAATGCCCCTATAAAATCTTTTAGTTTTTTTAGTTAAACTCCATTACCCTTTTCGTTGTTATGGTCAAAGATGGCGTCCCATCAATAGATTGTGGAGTCAGTCTGATGTGTTTGATTCGAAATCACAAACTATGGGTTGAAAAACATATTAGGCACAGTCACTAAAAAGTAGAAGCTCACTAATAAATTTTGGAAGAAGGGGCGACGAGATAGTGCTCACACAACCAGATATATTTTTGAAGTACGATAATTTTTGTTTAACGTACGGTACCGTAATAAATTGCATTCGATATTTAAACTTTCACAAAGAGATTCGATTTATGCTTTAATCAAAAGGCATTGCCTGTTACAGTAATAGAATTATTACATTTTTTACTTATCTGTGTTTTAGGCCTACTATCATGTTTTATATATTTACATATGTAATAATTTAATCCAAAAATACAGTGACATAAGCAAAGACCGAGTGAGTTTATATTACACCAACAGATAGTCTCGGCTACTTTAAACTTTGGTCAGACTATCACTATAGCCTACTGTAAAGTAGCATTAGGCTACTCTTGATAAAAAAAAGTCATTTTATATCGAACGCTCTCTTCTCCCAGTAAGAAATCCTGCGCACGCCCCTGAACGTACCCTAAATACGAGTGGTTCACTAGGTTGAGTAAGTAAACTGCGTCGTCTGCGTAAAACATTATATGCCACGTCAAGTCAAAAATGTTATATCACATCTTTTGTTTTCAATACAAAATCTATCTAAATAAGAAAATTAGTTGCTGCAAACTAAAAAAGTGTCGTCAATGCAAACTGAGATAGATTGAGTTAATCTTTCACAATATGACTTACTAGTTATTATTAGCAAATGGGCATTTTTTCAATTCGTTTTAGTTTTATTTCGAAAATAATTTCGAATGCCTCCCTCCTTGAGAAAATCCTGTGTACGTCACTGCTTACATTTGGATACTTTTTTTTAGTTTACTAGACATTAACCATATATTCCAATATATAGACTCACGTTTGTTTCGTAGCCATGTAGGCAATTTCTAAAAATATACTACAACGTTTCGAAATCGTGAAATCGTAACTTATTTTTAATATGCACAGTGCAGTGATGCGGTGAGACACGAAGAACTCATGATTTTCAGTTTCATGTTAGAACTCATTGAAGGATGTCTTCTATCAAAAAGTATGATTCGGTTACCAGATCATTATTGAAATCTTTAAAATTTCGTAGGTGCAACGTTACCACAAACATGCTCAGACTTTCTTTCCGATGATGGAATCAGCGAGAGTGGAGTTTATACCATCTATCCATATGGGGATGGTGACTTGACCCGTTTAAGGGTTTACTGTGATATGGAAACTGATGGTGGTGGATGGATGGTGAGTGACAGAAATACTTTTTTATGCAAACAATTATTCATCAATCAAAGCTAATTTGCAGTAGACACTAGAGTTGCTTTCTTGTACCTATCCTAGAACGATCTCAGTTCAGTTCAGTTGTTTTTATTTCTGACTATCATATCAAAAACAATACACGTCAACATAGCAAAGGTCGAGAAAAAGGTAGAAACGACAAAACGCGAACGTTAAAACGTGCATGTGACCAAAGTAAGTTATTGAGTTGAAAAAAATTTGGCACGGTCACAATACCTTCAGATAAATTTAAGATGTAAAGGGAAAATAAAAAAGAAAATGTTACAAACAAAATAAAATAAAAAACATCAATTTAGGCTATAGCTTTATTAGCCCACATAGCTTTAGCTGATGTATTTAAGATTTGTATGGACAGTTGCTATGAAGATCGGCCATGGTGCGTTATCAAGAGTGCTGATGGTCGTGAGGGGAACACGTCTTGATGCTTTTAGCTCATAGCAAATAAGAGCAAGGCAGGCAAAGAAAACCCCACAAAGAAATCCTACCACGGGCAAAGCCATTTCAAGCGCAACGCACCAAGCCTTGCACGAATCACAAAATAGATAGGCCATAACTTGACGACATGAAAACAATGACAAAAACAAATAAAAAACACTAGCGAAAACAACATCATCATCATCTACTGCATAACCTACAGTATACATATATCTATCTATACTATATATATAACCAAACTATACTTGAAAGTTTGTTAAACTTTTGTTTGCATCTTGTTGCTTAGTTACGTCAAAAATATCTCATTTGTACATTGTTCGGTAAATACGCAGCAAAGCACAATTGCCGCTTGATGACAGTGTTGAGTTGATGGTCAAGTAAAACAACATGATGCTGTGGCAACATTTTTGACAGCGCGCAACTTATATAGGTCAGTGGCAACACTGGAATCTGCTTTCGGTCATACAAAAGTTGACAACTTTTTGTGGTTAGATATAAATGGCTGTGTCTACTGCAGTGATACTCAACCGGCATTCCCTAAACTCTTGTGAGTCGTGAAACCTTGTCAGGTTTTTCGAAAGAAGTTTATTGCTTTTACTCCTGCACCATGGATCACCGGTCGAAGATCCAAATCATATAAGCTTTCAGTTTCGGTTTCTGCAATTCCTGTCCGAATATCAACTTTGTGCTCATCCAAACAGGCCTAGACATCGCACTGAGAAACACTGAGTGAATAAATTCTTGTTGCGTTATTTATTTTGTTGCTTGATTATACAATTTCGTTTAGTGTACAGTAATATTTTTTTATGCATAAAGTGTTCCATAACTCAAAAAAGATTAAAAACACTGGTTTGCCATTTGTGTTTCACATTGATTCTGGTTCTGGTCGATATAACTCGTTGTTTGGTTTCAAACATTGGTCAGAATATCGGGCTGCTGCAAATTATGATTTTGAGCTTGGATTACGATATTTCCCAGATACACCTTAGATATTGCAAAGGAATTTATTTTCACACGAGTCAGTTTAATAATAGATAGCTAAAAATCAATTTTGATCAGCTAGAAGCTAGATCATCTTCAGTTAAGCTGAAAGCAAACATCACACTTTTATTCGTTCATATCAAGCATTGTTGTGGGTTTGACACCTGTCAGAAGATATTTCATTTTCTTGACTACACTTTTGATAGCTTCATTGTTAAGTGCGTTTAAAAAACTTACCATCTTGAGATCTTATGTTAAATAATTTTTCAGGTTTTCCAGAAGAGAATTGATGGTTCAGAGGACTTCTATAGGAACTTTGCCGATTACGTCAAAGGCTTTGGGAGATTGGAATCGGAGTTCTGGTTGGGTGAGGACAGGGCTGTGCTAACCGCTCCCCGGGGGCTTACCTCTAATTAGGAGCCCACTCATATTTAATTCGTGCAGCGTTTTTCGGCTTGTAATTTTACAAATATTTCTTTGCAATGTTGTATTTGTTGTTCACTCGCTTCGCTTGCTCAATTCCCGGGCTCAATCACATTTTGTTCATCTCGGCGATATTGCGCAAGCATAGTTGGGGATTAAGGAAGTGAAAACATTTTTAAACCATAAACAGACATAAATGGTTTTAAACCATTTATGTCTGTTTATGGTTTAAAAGAGTTACCTCTCTACCCAAATTGTATTATGAAAACATTTTTGTGTCTAAAAGAAAAACTAACCAAATGATGGAATATTTCAAAGTAAACACTGCTTACTCAAGTAGCTAAGTTAATTAATAATAATTACATTGATAACTTTCAATGTGAATCTAGATAGGTTATGAAGTTTAAAATGTTATCTGTGAAGGTGGGCACACCTCAGGTAAAAGTTTTGAAGTTCTAGCCTGCTGAAAGAATATAACACACTAAGCTATAGGCCTACGCTACAATCTTTCAAGAAATAAATTATTGAAATCCATCTGTGGTTGTGATTAAACAAATTTGAAATGGTAGGCTACCTTAAATATTAAACAAAACTTCTACACCAATCCAATTTTAATTTGATGAATTGAATTGTATACAAAGAGTGCATTTTGACAAAAAAAAAAAAGAAGAATATTCCTCTTAGAAATGCCTAAAATCTGGCAAAAACAAGATTATATCTGTCAAGAATTTCTGGGGGCTCCCCACACCCCCTTTTCTTTTTATTTATTTAGGCATTAAGTTTTGCATTGCAATGTTCATTAATGTTATAAATTTTGTTTTGTTAAAACTTTGGTCTTTTTACAACTTTTTTCTAGATTCCCTTCTGCACTGTCGGTATAACCTATTTTAACTAATTTTTCTATGAAATTTTAAAAGTTGTTTACTCTTTGTTAAAAGGATGAATGTAAACTTTTTCCCTACATTAAAAGAGTTTTCTGCCCTAAACGCATTCTAGTCCTATTTTTAAGAGCAATCACTACGTAAGGAGCCGACTAGTGAATTTCTGTGGGGGCCGAGATGGTGCTCACACGCCATGGGTCTTCTTCTTTCGTATGAGAGGTTGTTTTTTTTGGAGTACATTTCATTGGGGTCAAATTTCCGGACATTCTTCGATCAGCCACTTGATTGTAGAGTTCTCAAGCGTTGCCAGGCCAACTGCCCTTGGAGGAGTAAACGTCGGGAAGTGGTAGAGGATTTGATCTGCTGTCTGTTCCTCTGGACCACAGTTGCATGCCGCAGATGTTGATAGGCCCCATTTGTGCACCAAAGAAGCGAAGCGCCCAACACCCGTGCGGAGGCGATTCAGCCGTACCCAGGCAGGTCGTCTGAGTTCCTTTCCTGGTGGCATGGGTCCAGCGTTGGTAACAAAAGTGTGGAGTCCGGAGGTGTTGTCTGTCCACTCCTCTTGCCAGGTATTGGCGATCCAGGATGAGGCACTGGTGTTGTGCTCCAGCAAGGATTGTGCTTGAGCGACAAAGGGGCTTCTCGATTTGAGGCGTTTCTTTATTACCGATCTGGTGATGTAGCTGTGGAGCACGTGGTGTGGCTCCAGTGACTGGCGAGCCAGGGAGAGTGTGGCAGCTTTTGCGGCGAAGCTCAGCAGGGGCGATGCCTGAAAGAACTGGTAAAAATTCAGCAGGTGTAGGTTTCAGGCATCCCGATACAATACGCAAGGCGTCGTTGATGGGTTTGTCGAGCAAGTGAGTATGAGCACTACGACACCATATAGGGGCGCAGTACTCCGCGGTGGAATGGACAAGAGCCAGGGTAGTGGTGCGCAGAGTTGTTGCTGTCGCACCCCAGCTCGTACCTGCGTTGCCCTTATTCGTCGACGCCATGGGTAAAGAAATATAATTGGAAATGTGGACTGAAATAATTAAACTTGTTTTAAACACAAGTAGGTCCTCATCAGGTGATTGATATTTGCATAATGGAATGGATGCAGATGTTATCGCCTAAATGCACAACACAAGCAGCCATTTACTTACCATCAATTTAACATTTCTACTGTTACAGTAGCCTATCTCTAGTGACATTTTTTTAGTGTTCGTAAAGTTATAAAAGCCCAACTTAATCTTATTGTAACATAAATCATTCTTAGAATTTTAAATGGCCCACTATCAACTTCCCCGTTTCCTGTGCAGCTACATCGCGTTTCGATGTGGACTTTTATTGTTAAAATTCTATGTATGACGTCACATAGCAAGTAGCGCTTGTCAACGTAAATGAGAGAAAAAAATATCATCTCTGATCAAATTAAAATAAGCCTCAATTTTAAAACAACTCGGCAGCCCTGATTTGAATATTTAAGTTCTTTCAAAAAATTATTTGGGGTTAGCCCATATTTCCTCTCTTGGGTATTTGAACACTGCAAAATGAAAATCTAGGTCATAGACAACATGTCTGTCCAAATTTGTAATTAATTTTAGCGACATGATTTGTTAAAACGCTGTGCAAACAACAAGTGAAAAAGATTGACAGACTAGAAGAAGGCAATGTTTTTAACAAGTTTTGTAAAAATCGTTTCATTTCTTCCAGGATTGGATGTTCTTCACAAATTGACTAAAGATGGAAAATATGAAATGAGAGTTGATATGGAAGATTTTGAAAATCAAACAAGATATGCCTCATACAAGTACTGTAGATACATTTTTATTTTCAACATTGAATAAAATGAATATTAGCTATATAACTAGACATGATTTTACGTTTTACTTAACAAAATGCCCATAAAAGACTAACCCAACGCAGTTAAACATTGCTTATCGAGTAAATATGAAATGTTGATACATTCCTTCGCCGATTTGCATTCCGTCACTGAAGCACCTGCATTTTGATTCATTCCGTACCCAATGCATGCCGCTTTCAATAAATTTATAGGATTCTTTCACGTAGTCACATGAAAGCCAAGCTTATGTTATCACCTTAAATCTATACATTCTGTGATTATCAGAATCAGGAATCAGTGACATTTTGATGAGCTTTTGGTCGTCGTCGTGTGAGCCTCTGGGGCCGAGGGTCTATCCTTTTACCACCCCAGATTCATGATGTTCCCGGACTACACTGGAAGGCTACTAGAGAGCAGCCAGTCTTTGGTTTCATCATCCATGACACGCAGACCTTCCACTCCGTTAGGTGGCTTGAAGATGGAACAGTCATTGATGATGTGGTCTGCGGTCTGTTCCTCGGCACCACATTCACAGGAGAAGGAAGAGGCCATTCCCCATTGGTGCATGGTTGAGCGGAAAAGCCCGACGCCCGTACGGAGACGGTTGAGGCGCACCCATGCCTGTCTTGGTTGTGTTAGGCCGATGGGGCGTAACACTAAAGCCTATGACCACACAAGCTTTTGGTAGCCTATGACCACACAAGGTATTGAACTTAAGTTCACAGATCAAACATGGAACAAGTTATCCACTAGAGCAAAGAGGAAGCTTCAGTTTAACATAAAATTATTTTATATATATCTTCTTTTCATCATTATCATTTTCATACTCAAGCACGGCTACTTGTATGTCAATCTGTATCTTGGTTGTAACTTTCACATTCACCGATGTGTTGGAAAATAATTTTGTATGTGTTCCGTGTCCTTCGCCAACAGACCGGTGAAAATTACATCTTAGATTTCTATGTTTTTATTTTTTGTTTTAGTGACTTCATGGTTGGAGTTGGATCAGATTATACAATGACTTTTGGAGGATACAGTGGGAACGCAGGTAGAGCTTCTTTCGAGTAATTGTGAAATGGTGATTTGGGTGAATTAAGATATTTAAGGATATTTTACAGCAATTTTTTTTCCGGGAGGATAATTCCTCAAATCTAATATTCTCCAATATTTTAATTCTCAGAATCTCAATGATCTTTATCAGAAATCTCTTCCACACATCCTTATCCATTAGCGAATGGGATCTATAGCGTAGGACTGCCTGCGACGATCTTAAACAAAACACCTAAAAATTTGATCACTGCTACATCAACTTAGCTTGATTTAGCTTTTTATTGTAGAATACGACTTTTTTGTGAAACATCTGTTGAGATACTTTGGATAGCCTAAGTATAGATAGATTTGGTTAATACAGCAATAAGATTCCATTAGTACTGTACTTGTTTATGGGTTAAATTACTGCTTTTTGCTCGTTATGGGTAAACGTAACAAACAAGTATTTTTTTAAATAAGCACTCGTGTGACATTGGGCTAGCTTCATGACTTCAAACAAGTTAGTAGCCTACGTCACGTGCTTTTTCATTTCACTATAAATAGTGTAATTTATTTCAATGTATAATTGAAAAACTTACATCAAATGTAGTTATTATTTACTAAAATCCTTTACAGCCTGTTTCACTCAAAAAGGGGATCATCAGAAGGTCCTTTTTCAAATAGAATCTATACAAGTAATAGATTCTATTTGAATAAGGACCTTATGATGATCCCTTTTTGGGTGAAACAGGCTGTAAAAGATTTTAGTAAAAAATAACTACATTTGATATAATTCGCTCTGCTTGGCTTTTTGCTTGGCATTGAGCACTTTTTGTAGTATTAAAAGTATTTATTGTTTAATTGAAAAACTTCATATTTTTTTTGTTTTCATGCCAAAACATGTGCCCGATTCATTGATGCTAAGTTCTTCTTCTTGTTTCAATTAAGCGTTTTCTTTTGCTTTTTAAAAATTCTTTCCATCTTTACTTTACTTCCAATGTAACCATCAACATCAATAGCAATTATTTCAAGGTGTTCCTCAGTTTTCATTGTATAGTTCTTTTATGAATTCCTTCTATTTTTACTTTACTTTTAACTTGACTATCAACAATTTATCATATTTGTTGTTAAATTCTGCTTGAGTGTTGCTTAATGCTTATTCTTCTTGTTGCTGCTTTCAGCTTTTATGTACATAGATTGCGTTGAAGTATGTCTTCCTTTTGCACTTTTGTTTCCACCATTCCTCTCTCGTTGTCTATTTCTAGTGAGAAGTGTTACAGCAAAATAAACTCTTCAATACAATCTTACCTTGTCATATTTTTCAGGATCAGCATTGCGTTATTCATTCTATTCATTCATATTCATTTACTTCTTTTCTTCATTTAGCCGAAGTACAGTAGGCTAGTGTGATCAGTAATTTTTGACCAATTAAATATTTAACATTTCTTTTTCACTAAAATAAACAAAATGTAATGAATATGATGATCATGCATCTAAATTACTGCACTAATTTAGTTATTTTCTAATCAAACAAATTATTATTTTATGTATTTCAAAATTTATTTTTTATGGCACAATAAGGCGACTGCTGACAATCATGTGATTGTATTTTTTTAAAAAGTTGTTTTTTAATTGTAATATGTTGCAGGACAAGCATTGTTTTCAGCACGATTCAGTGCCAAAGATCGTCATCAGGATACAGCGCGAAGCAGTTGCTCCAATGCATTCAAAGGCGGTTGGTGGTATACAGCTTGTCATCATGCCAATCCCAATGGATTATACTTGGGAGGACCACACGAGTCATATGCAGATGGAATAAACTGGAAGGAGTGGAGAGGACACCATTACTCTCTCAAACGAATTGAGATGAAGCTTAAGAAAAAATAAAACTTGCACAACCTTTATCATCAATTTTGCGTAATTGTGATGTCATTAAAATAGTGACATGCAATGAAAGTTGAATAAAAACTTGTTTTACAAAACTCGTAGTCATCCATTTGCTTGCAAAATGTAATTTCGTCTTGGCTGTAATGATAATAAACAATAAACAATAAATTCAACTACAATCATAGTCATCGACTTTCTATTGCAAGTGTATATATTTTCATTATGACGTCAAAGCAATATCAAACAAATGAGATCTCATAACTATGATTGGTTGCAAGTTTAAAGTTATAGACCATAAGCAGGTTATTGCTGTTTGGACAACGCTCAAAGTCGGATGGAATGTAAGCAAAGTCACCTGCTTGGATGGTTGTCAGCTACTATTTTACTTCTTTTCAGGAATTTTGTATGTGAAGTTTTAATTCATGTCAGTGAACGAGTTTAAGCGATACAAGCTTGAATAGCTTGTTGTACTGTAGCTGCAGCCAATTATTTGCAGCCAATTATTTACATTTATTTACAGACAGTAGGCTATAAGGTTGTTTGAAAGTATTTTTACCGAATTGAAGTTGAACTTCATCCAATTATAGTTACGCTTTTTCAAAAACTCTCAGAAATAAAATGAAACACGTTTGGTTAAGTTGTGTTTTGGGATAAGTCAACCAATGTAGCGTTTGGATTACAAGCCACACATTCGTAATAGGCTATCGACTGTTCAAAAATTCTTAAATGTTTCAAAACATTTTGTTTCAACTAAAAATTCTTCATCTTGTTTCGTTTTGTTTCGAAATATTTTTGTTAAGAATCTTGTTTTGAGTTTCTAGTCATTTTATTGGCCGCGCATTCGAAACGAAACGCACAAGAATCTCAGAATGTAGGAAGCATCTCAATGCACACTTTGAAATGACCTTACACATTTATTCTTCAAAACTTTCATAATAATCTGCATCACAAAAGAATTGACTGCAGAATATGCCCATCCAGTGTAACATTCCAAGAGTTATCGCCGTCCAAAGTTATCAGAGTTGCCAAATCGCTTACTTATCAATGTATAAATGATGGTTTGCTTGATTGTGTTGCTTAGACTTTTCCGATCATGTGCATGGATGACAGAAACACAACTGATGTGCTTTTCTTTAAAACACATGAACAGACGGTTGCATTTTGATGGTAGGCTTATAATACATTCGTAACTAGGCCTACTGTTCTCGCAGTAAATATAGCAGAAGGCTAGTCTGGTACCACTATCTGCACTCAACAATAATGACTGGGTGCCTGCTGCTTAGCTGTTCAACTACTGCAATCCTGGAAATTTTTGTTGTATTTTTATTAGACTTGTACGTCACAAACAACAGAATAAGGCAAAAGCAGGCAAAATATGTTAAAGTGAAATACTGTAGTTGATTGCGCTCCATTGGTTTCCATGTCACAGTAAACCCTTCAACTGCTCAAGTCACCATCTCAAGTCAACATCTCAAGTCACCATCAACTGGTCAAGTCACCGTCACACATAATATGCATTATGCATACATGGTGTAGCCTAAACCCCACTCTCGTTTATTCGATCACTGGAGGGAAAGTCTGAGCATAGTTGTAGAAACAATGCACCTGAAGAACCTTGCATAATACAATAATTGTTTGGCAACTGAATTATTCGTTCTGGTAGATTACATCCTTAAATGAAGCCTTTATTTTATCATAAATAACGCTGTTGCTAGTACCTTAGGTAAACAAAAATTTTGTTTCAATTATTTCACTGTTTCAAAAAGTTATGGTATATTTAGGAGGTATATAGCCTACTGTACAATGTACATTATACAGTAGCTACTAAAAGTGTGTCTTTAATTTGTAGCCTATATGTGGTCAATGTAGGCTACACTGAATTGAAAAGTTAACAACAATCAAGCAATTTGATTTATTAACTACATATATTATTAAAATTTATCGAAATTTCTATTACAAAAAAAAATGAGTAATAACATACCCAATGAAGTAATTTGCCTTTGAAAATTTTTCAATTTTTGTGACTCTGCGGTATGAGTTGTTTCTTCGTTCGATAGACTTTTGTAGTTCATCTCCTTCTTTTATTTTTCAATAGTGATAAGCAATTAAGCATTAGGGTGGATCGATTTAGGTAGGCGAAAAACTTTTTTCCTCATTTTGCTTAGCTTGGGGTTGAAAAACTTGCCAATTACTACCAAAAACAATTGTGCAAAATTAGAATGTAATCTGACGACATCTTGATCTGCCACCAGCCACTTGAAAATTTACTATTTCCTTCTACATTAGGGTGGATCAATTTAGGGGGGTGTAAAACTTTTTTCCTCATTTTGCTTATCTTGGGTAGCCAAAACTTGCCATTGGGTATATAGAACACTGTGTTAAAAGTATATTTCAATCGAACAAATTTTTGATCTGCAACCAGGCCATTACTTATCGACTAAAAACGCAAAAATCCATGCAAATGTATTTGAATTTGACGTTAGCATAGAGATTTATTGCAATGCAATGGACATGATAATATGCATCAAACTTCCTCACTTTAGATGAAATAGTCACGTTTCGATTCAAACTTGGGAATTTCTTGTCGTGATTCAATGCGTGAGCGTATAAATCCATCTCGCGAATAAACCCCGCACACCGCTGCTGAAGCTTCTGTCACCAACTGGACGCACCTTTCCACCACCAGTGTGTGACACGAAAATCGAGAAAATAAAAGTTCTGGAGTGTCCTTAGCTGCAATCAAGTCTCGTAATTCTTTGTCCCCCATGTTTCTTGTTACAAGAGGCTCGGTGAGATCGAGAGCCCGCCAGTCAACCATATCGTATCGTACCATATCGTAGTATTCGTTGGCGTCAAAGTTTAAGGGCGGAATGCAGAATCGTCGCATTGTTTTCTATTCGCGATGGCTTGATCGAGCTTTCTGAATTCACTTGTCCAAGCTCACGGATTATTGGCCTTTCATCTGTGATCATGGCCAACGTAATGTTTTCTGAGTGTGCAAAGTATCTATTTCTCTGGAGAACAGTATCGTGTATTTGCATGAGACCTGTCTTGGGGTCGATATACAGGACATTGGTAGATAATGTGTTATGCAGTCGGAGATTCTGAGGCACATGCACAAGATGGTGATTCGGTGAGGTCTCATTGAAACATGTTGCTGTTGAAACGGCCCACCCCAGTCGGCAAGCGATTGAGC
Organism: Aplidium turbinatum; assembly: GCF_918807975.1. NCBI lineage: Eukaryota > Metazoa > Chordata > Ascidiacea > Aplousobranchia > Polyclinidae > Aplidium > Aplidium turbinatum. The sequence goes on from NC_137472.1 coordinate 58,213,031, forward strand.
TTCACTCATTCCTTCCGAGGTAGTTCTGCTCCAGGTGGAGTGTTGGTATTGGGAGGGACTGTGAATTGGGTTGGTCTCGCAACTTCTCTCCATTCACTGTTCCAAACTTCGGTAATGTGGAAGATGGATTTACAGATAGCTGCAGCATGTTGGGAAAAGGGGCGTCGAGATTTCAAGCCCTGGGGCTTTTGAGGGTGCGAATTTAGGACAATCTAGTTGAGGAGGTGGTCAATGGTCATCCCTTGACATAGCTTGTAAAACTAGACTGCGTACGTGATTTTCCCTACGTAGTCTACCTGGGGCGATGCCGGATAGCACCAGCAAAAGTCAGTGGGAGCTGGAAGCAGGCAACCTGTGATTATTCTCATGGTGGTGTTGAGGGCAGTGTCAATTTTGGAAGTGTGTGCGCTGCGGCCCCAAGTGGGAGAAGCATATTCCGAGGTGCTGTAAACAAGAGCAAGAGCACTTGTACGGTATGGAGTGCAGATGTACTAGAACCCCAGGATGTTCTAGCTAAGAATCTCAGCAAGTTGTTGCGTGCTGATAGCTTAGCATGGAAGGCTTCAGCATGGTGTTTGTAGATTAATTGTCGGTCGAGATTCACTCCTAGGTCGGTGGGGCATGGGTTGTGTGGGAGTGGGTTTCCGTTAAGACTGACAATTGGCGCGTAGATTCAATGTTGCAAAAGTGAAAAGGTGTGACAGTGATCTTTGCCAGGCTCAGTTTAAGCATTCAAAGCTTCAGTTAGTCTGCGATTTGGGCCATGTCATCTGTAATTGCTTCCTCTACCACATGCCAGTACTTGTCAGAATGGAGTAGTGCCAGATCATCAGCATAGCCGTACTGGCGTGACGTAGTCTTTGGCATGTCACTGATGTAAATGTTAAATATAGTGGAGATGATAAGCATGATCCTTGCGGAACACCGTTTCCTAAGCGGTTGGGCCGGCTGCACTGCCCATCACTCGTCTTCAGCAAAAAAGTCCGATTTGCCAGAATGTTGGCGAGAAATCGCACTACCTTTTTGTCTGGGATCATGCGGAGGAGCTTTAAGGTTAGCTCTTGGTGCCACACAGTATCATAGGCAGCAGTGAGGTCTACCAAGATTACTCCTGCTTTGTTGCCCTTCTGGAAACTTTTCGCTATAATCTATGTCAGCTTGACTGCTTGATGAGTCGTAGGCTACAGCGTCCGTGCTGAAATCCAGCTTGTTCTTTTGGTAGCTGGGGATCAACAACTGGCTCGAGTCTAGATAGCAGGAGCCGTACCAGGATCTTATATGGGACGCAGAGTAGTGATATTGGACGATAGCTCTTGGGATCATCAGCTGGATTGTTTGGTTTAAGTAGTGCCACTACAGTTTCTTTTCGCCAGATTTCGATTTTCGATTTCGCCAGACCCTAATGTAGAAGGAAATAATAAATTTTCAAGTGGCTGGTGGCAGATCAAGATGTCGTCAGATTACATTCTAATTTTGCACAATTGTTTTTGGTAGTAATTGGCAAGTTTTTCAACCCCAAGCTAAGCAAAATGAGGAAAAAAGTGTTTTCACTCCACCCTATTAAGCATGTCAGAACATAATTATGTTTGAATAAAAGTGAAGATGCTATTGTTATATCGAAATCGATTTTGATCAAATATCCTAAGAGATTAAATTTTAGTGAATGCAAAATAGCAGTAAAATATAAAATAACAAGTTGGCTTGAAACCGAAACTCTACATTCAATGCCGGTTGGATTTGCTTTCAGATGCTCAAAGGTGTGTGTTTAGCATTAAAGCAGCAGCGTGTGTCAGAAACAATACCACACAGAGAAGATTACAAAATTACATCAGATGTAGATGTTAAGGAAACAAACACAGGACATTTCAAGTGAAAAAGAAATGTTTAAAATAAAAGCTAGTAAGAAATCTACATATTTAGTCGCCATCTCCGCTTACAGCAGACTGCGCATCAACTTGGGTGATCTGTTTCCATGAGTCACGGTTTTTAGCTAGCTCGCCCAATGTCGTCAAATTGAATTCGGTCTATGCCTGGATGTTGCTATGCCATCTCCTTGGTGGTCTGCCTCTATTTCTTTTCCCGTTAACTTTACCTTCCATGTAGATTTTGCTGAATCCTTATTTTGATCTTTTAGTATGGCCGAAAAGTTTAGAATTTTTGTATTAATTGTTGCTGCAATTGGGTGTAGCTTCGTTGTAGCTAATAGGTCTACTTTTTTGTGGTCAAGTGGCCTTTTGTTGGTCATGCTTCTCATGCAGTGGCGATTTTAACTAATGGGGGCCCGGGGCATTTTTAGATCGGGGGGGGGGTGTGCAAAAACTTACAGGGTAACTTCAAAGTCACCCACACAGTTACTAATGATTTTACGCCAAGCTCAGTTGCAACCTTGTGACTAAAAATTAACCTTGAAAGAGAAAGGATGCATTTTGCAGAAACTTTAAAAGCTGAGAGAAAATAATTATAATAACACAAAATCACATTTTTCTACGTCGGGGGCCCTTCAAAAAGGGGGCCCGGGGCAACTGCACTCTCTGCCCCCCTAAATTCGGGCCTGTTTTCATGATGTGATTTTGGAAAGTGGTGTTTTTTCATTGTTGTGAAGGTTTAATTTACACATTCTAGACTGTATAACACGACATGTAAAACGTAAGTGTTAAAAATTTTTGATTTTAGTTTGATTGGAAGTCGTTTGGAGGCTAAATCTTATTTTATTCAAATGCTACCCAGTGACCAGCTTAAAAAAAATTATACCATAAGTTAAAAACCAACTTTTCTGTACAAAAGTTGAAAAGTAAAATATTAAAGTTTTGCTTAAACTTACCATTTCCTTGGAACTAGTTTTCTGTTCTCTGCGTGTAATAACGTCATTAAAATTAAACTATATTCAACATAGTTTGCATTAACAAACAAAGCATTCTGTAATTGTTTTGGTAAAATATTCAGAAGTTGGTTTACAAGTTTTAGTTTAGGTAGTGGGATGGCGTTTCATCTATGATCAGTTTAACCCTATCTGTAGCGACACGGGGTTTTATGAGGACGCCCCACTCTAGTTGTGAAATATTTCGCAGAAGGAAAAATGTTAGAAATGTGAAATTTCTTGACTTTCAGTTTTTGTTCTTTGTGAATTTTCTAAACCTACAATGATCATTTTTCTACCTTCTTGCCCTTCACAATAAGCACTTCGTCTCAGGTGGCTAGACATTTTCGTGCAATGCTAGATATATATAATTTAATGTAAGTGCAATATAAAGGTTAGTGCAATTACTTTAAAATGTAAAAACGCCCAAATATCCCTTATATTTATGAGCAAAAATATATTTTTTGTTTAGTTTAGCATTACTTTATGCTAACTTATAATTTAAAAATTTCAATTTTGAAACTATTTTTGGAAAATTAGAATGAAAACCGACTTTCTGACGTCTTTTCATCTCAAACACTTTATTTCAATAAATTTGTTAGGTAAAAATTTACTTTCTATACGCACAATACACATGGCTATTATCTTGTAAAATATTTTGGCTCTATGATTTTCATAGCTCCCGATATTAGCGATTAATTATCACGGGGCTAAGATAGCCCGTGACGTGCTTTCCGCGTACGAAAACAGATTGTATTAAGATAGGGTTAAAACTCATTCCAAACTTTTTTATCCCGTTCTTCATGAAGGTGTTCATGAACAACATGTTGTAAATGCAATATGACGTCATCGTGACGTAAATACAGTGACAAAATATTATTTCTTAAAAAGGAAGTCTTTCATTTCGGTAAGAAAAATCCTTCACTTACAACAAATTCATAAGTAAAAGGGTTAGAAAACACCTGAAGCATTAAAATTCAATCGAATTGCTCCTGTATGATAAATTATCCCAGGCTTCCTCAAGCAATCCCATGAAGTCTCACACACTGAAAAGAAGAAAATACCTGGAAGCATCAGACGATAAAGAAAATATTTGAAGTAGGAAATTAATCAGTGGCGTCATTTAAAATAACAGTAGCCTACTCGTTTGCTTTCTTCTTAGAACAAATTTATTTTTAGTGCTTGAGCAAAGATTTATTAATAATTACCTCAGCCAACACTATAAGATGCAAACCTCCATTCATTCTTCTAAGTCTTTTTCATGGAGGACACTTTAGCATGCCATTCGGCTATCAAAGTATTTTGTTTTGTTTCTGTGCTCTTATATCAATTTACATAGAAGCAATGACAACATGTCTACCTTCATAATTTCCTGAAGTTTTGCAAACAAGAATAGACCCAAGGAATAACGTCAAGAGATAAGACTTCAAAAAAATAAGAAAATGCATTTGGCGACATAAGAGTTAAGCAGAAAAATTAAAAATCGTAGAACGACGACAACACAGACTTTCTCACATGCACTACCCAGGGTTTTCCAAACTGTGGGTCGCGACCCCCAAGGGGTCGCGTAACGAACTTCAGGGGTCGCAGAAAGTATACCAATTTGCACAAGGTAATGCATATTAACACTTCTGTGCGAAACGCTGTGACAGTTATTAACTTTATTAAAAGTCGCGCACTCAATAGACTGCTCTATTTTTGAAAATATATGAGGTGAAATGGAATCGGAGTTAAAAACATTTTTACTGCATCGTGAAGTGAGGTGGCTTTCAAAGTCAAAGGTTTGAAATGGCTAGCCAATCAACGTTGAAAACTGAAATCGTGGTTTCTCCAACAGAATAAAGTTCAGTCTTGGTCCACCATTTTCGCATTTAGCTTTTGAAATTATGCAATTAATGTCAGATTTGCTTGAAAAACTAAATCAATTTAATTTGTTTCTTCCAAGAGAAAACATCAATATTTGCATTGAAATCTATTCAATTCAATTCAATGTATTTTTCTTTGTCGGAAAAAAACAGCAATGATAAAGTTACTAATAGTTTACGGAAACAAACCAACAAAAGGAAACGGCGGAAAAACCACAGAAGTTTAAAACGTGCATACGATGTAAATTTAAAGCATAAGTCGATGAAAGTAAAGTTAAGCATGGCCACCAAACCAAACAGTTTAAAATAGATGAATTAGTTGAAAGAATCAGTTGGCTCCACATACCTAAAGCAACTGGAGGTGTGACAGTTGATGTAGTTATGTGGGGACGATTGAATCTCACAACCAATACAAAAAAAGAAAAAGAAAAACACGAGCATTTAATAAACGTACGGTGAGCCTATTATACAAAAAACTATATACAGTGTTTCGTTTGTAAATAAAATGAACTGTTTGCAGCAACGACAGTGGTGTAGTTTTAAAACAGGAATCGATAACTGATGGGTTCAGGAATATACACTAATTATTATTTGAACAGTATATTATAGTGACGATCAATGAAAATGGTCTTGATGGCATGCGGGTGACTTCGGTATTGGAGAGGGATGGAGTTTCTTGGCGTTTTTCGAATGAATTTCCAACCAAACTGCTGGAGAGTATTGCAGCTTCATTGTTGTAGTACCGTATTCTTTACAAACAAATCTATACAACAAAGTAACGAGAGTCAAAAGGTTCTTTGAACAAGTACAAATACGTAGTTCGGCTAATTTAAGGGCTAAAGGCGTATTGCGGACCACTGGTAACATATTAGCATCTTATATAGCAGCCTATTGAAATTGAATAATTTTAGATGGTGGTGGCAGACGCACGACAGTGACTGCTGAAATAAGCTAAGCAGATACTTGGTGTCAAACAGTAGTACTTGAAAGATTAAATATACAAAAGTTAGAGCATGCTAATCAGCTTGAGTTTCAGTTCGGAGATGGGTTTTCAGTTTGCTGCAGAATAATGAAAAGGTTTCGATTTCAGTAATGCTTTTAGGGAGATCGTTCCAAACTTTAACTCCACTGAATTGGATGGATTGTTGGGTTAACTTCTTGGAGTAATAGGGAAGAAAAAATCGATTGCTGTTTCTGGTTGATATGTGATGCAAGTTGCTGTTAAGTTGAAATAATGAGTTAAAGTTTTTTGGCAGTTGATTATGTTTCAGTTTAAACATGACTTTGCCAGTTTCGATGGTGTAAAGGTTATCAATTGTGAAAAAACTGTCAACATTGTATTGAGGTTCATGCTTGGTGATCATTTTTATGAGTTTGTTGCAAATTTTTTGCAGTTTATTTACAATGGTAACATGACCATGTTTCCAAGCACTAATGCAATATCTTAGATTGCTTTCAATAAGTGAATGATAGAGAGAAATCAAGTTCGTGGTGTTTAAGTAAGGTTTAATCTTGCAGATTATTCCGAAATTTTGTCGAAGTTTTTGTAGCAAGTGAATCATATGAGATTTCCATGACAAATTTTCATTCAGTAAAATACCTAGAAAACTAACAGTGTAAAGACGTTCAATGGGCTGATTATAAACAGATAATGTATGGGTGAAGTTAAAACACTTTTGTATTATTATTATTATTGCTAAATAAAATGTGCTTAGTTTTATTTACATTTAACGACAGCCTATTTGCTGCCAGCCAGTTGGTTACCTTTAACATTTCCATATTGGCAAGTCTATAAAGCTCACTAATATTGTTACCACATAAAAACAAATTAGAGTCATCAGCAAACATTACAGATTCAGAGTGTTGTAAGCTGTTACAGAAATCATTTATATATATCAAAAACAGTAAAGGTCCTAGTATTGAACCCTGCGGGACTTCGAAACATACTTTGCGTTTAGTAGACATTGATTGAGATATTTCTACTAGTTGAAATCGGTTTAGTAGGTAACTGCTGAACCAGTCATGGGCTGCACCCCTGATACCATAATAGTAAAGCTTGTTTAACAAAATTTGGTGATCAGTAGTGTCAAATGCTTTGGACAGGTCTAAAAATATACCAAGCGTGGCTTCTTTTTTTTTCAAATGCATTTGAAATTTTACTAACAAGATGCAAAACTGCGAGGTTAGTTGAATGATTTTTTCTGAACCCAAATTGATGGGGGTAAAAAAAGTTATGGTTTTCAAGAAAATTATACACTCTGTTGTAGGGGAAAGTCGGGCAAAATGGGATACTTAAGCCTAAACAGTCATAAAATTCAAGAGACTTAAGAAAAACGAACAATTTTTGTTTTAGCAGAAAGGTCAGGCATCATGCTACACAAATCAAACAAAAAAATATTGAAAATGATAATGCTCATTTAAGTATCAAATAAATCCCAGAGGTGCCTTTTTTCCCATTTTGCCCCATGGGTGGGGCAAAATGGGATGAGAGAAGTGAATCAGAAATTTGCACAGCAACAATGCATTGACAGTCTAGAAACAAGTTTATCGTTGATGATTAAACAATAAACATGCAAAATAGCAGAAATAACATTTGAACCACACTTATGATAAAAAATATTAGCTAGGATATTCCTGAATGATTATAAGCTATAATTTAAGACCATAGGGATGACCAATTGACCAACTCGGCTGGATATCTGACAAGCGGAGTGTAAATGTGTTGCCAAATATATTTTTAAATTTTCAGAAAAACTAATTTTTTAGCATTTTTAAAGAATAGTGATCGCCCAAAGCTTGTCTGTTTATTTACGGGCAAACTTTGGGCAACCACTACTTTACAAATGCCAAAATGATATTTTTAATAAAAATTTAAAAAAATATCTGGCAACACTTTTACACTCCGCTTGTCAGATATCCAGCCGAGTTGGCGATTCCTATTCTATGAATCCCTGAGGTCTATTAATAAACAAATAGTTTAATTCTGCTATGTCCTGTAGCATATAGCTTCCAGAAGTAGGCTAACAAAAATGAAGAAACCCATTTCACATGTAGTTTCATGCACTGATGTAACTATCCCATTATGCCCCATTGCATCACACAGAAAAAAACTGGCTGTAAAACACTTGCAGTGAAAGAAAATTCAAATATTTTTTTTCTTATGCTATCACTACTTCCTAAAGAATTATGAGAAAAACCAACAACTGCAACAAATAATTATTTAGTATAAAAAAATCAAGGAAACATTTGGCCGTTTTTTTTAACGAATTACCTGTTTTTTTAATTCTGCTGCACAAAACACCTCTGCACACTAAAATTACAGAATTAAACTAAAAACTGATTCAATTCCAAGATGGCTACTTCCTACCAAAATTTCCGCTATGTTGCGTAAGTAGTTTTTTTTAAAAACGACAACCTCGTTTTGCCCTACCACCTCATTTTGCCCTACTTTCCCCTACATTATTTTTTCAAGTATTTTGGAAAAGGAAAATAAAAGACTGATGGGGCGGTAATTACTACAGTTTTCAGTTTTGCCTTTTTTAAATATGGGTATTATTTTAAATGTTTTAAATGCGGTTATAAATTTGCTGTTAGTTAAGGATAAATTGAAGATGTGTGTTAGTGCTATGATTATGTTTTGTGGTGCAACTTTTAATACCTTTGTTGATATTTCATCTATTCTACAACTCAGTTTGGATTGAAAAGAAGAAAGAATTTGTTTGACTTCATCAACAGAAGTGGGGCGCAAAAAAATGGATTAACTGATAGGATTTGAAAGATAATTTAAAAGTTTGGTACTTGTATTAGGAATTTTATCCATCAGATTTGATGCTATTGAAGAAAAATATTCATTGAAGTAGTTAGCCTTATCATTATTCTGTATAAGTACTTCGTCACCTCTAACAAGATGGGACTGTTCATGGCATCTGGTTTTACCTAATAATTTATTTAAAATGTTCCAGGTTTTTTTCAGGTTATTTTTGTGCTTTAACAGTAAAATTTTAAAATAGTTTTGTTTTTTGAGCTTTGGTGACCTGGTATAGAAGTTTCTTAGAGCATTGTAATTAGATTTGTTTTTTTCAGATGATTTTCTAAGATATTTTTATATGCTAGTTGTTTGTTTCTGTGAAGATCACTGAGCTCATGATCATACCAGCATTTTGTAGTTACATTTCTTACAGATTTCACTGGAAAACTGTTTTTAAATACTTCAATGTAATTGTTGAAAAGCATTTTATAAGCTGCATCAGTGTTGGTTTCATTTATGATGTCATTAATGCTGAGCTCAGATAATTTTTCAACAAAATGACATGTGTTTAAGTTGCTGTAGCATCTTTTCTCTTTGATTAAATTGTACCTAATTGAGAGCATTGTATTACAGGCAGATGGTCAGCGACGCAGTCAACAATTATACCAGCATTTGTTTTGGCATTATAGACATTTGTCCATATGTGATCAATAGCTGTGGTACTGGACGGAGTAATTCTAGTTGGTTTAGTTATCAATGGATGGAAGCTGTGTTCGAACATTGCATCAACATGGTTAATGGTGTAACAATTATCATGGTCCTATAGATTGTAATTAAAATCTCCCATTATAAAACATTGCGCAAGTGATTTTGATATTGTTTTTATTGTAAGAAGGAGTGTCTGTAGAAAATCTGAGTTAGCAGCAGATAGTGATTGAGGTGATCTATATATAGTACCACATGTTAACTTTTTCTTGTTTACAAATATATCAACAAAAATAGATTCAAATTTTTTTTTTTTCATAGTAGTCAGATCATTTCTTACAGAGAACATAATGCTATCTTTAATGTACAGAGCCACTCCTCCACCCTTTTGTTTACATCTACTATTAGCGAGAAATACATACCCTTCAAGGGAGGTGAATTCCCCAGTTTAGTTTACTTTTAGCCATGTTTCATTAATAGATATAATATGTGGTTTAACTGTCATTGATGTTACAAGAACCTGCAATTTTGTGAAATTCTTTGGGTTTGATAAAGATCTGATGTTAAGGTGCATAGTAATTAGAGATTTGTTTATTTGCATATTTTTTGCCAAGAAATGTACTTTGTTAGAATACATATACATATCATTAGCATGAAAACAAGTTTCCAGTTCTTCAGTATTTACAATTTCATTTCCAAGTGAAGATGAAAAAAGTTCATTAAGTACTGCAGGCTCGTGGTCGAGAAGTTGTGCTGTTTTGTAAAAAAAAAGTTGGGCAAATATATTATCACTACAGTTGAAAAACGGTAAAGAGTGATGTAAACAGTTTGTAGAGAAATAAGATTTATCAGTCTGAGTTAAGTTAGTACATTTACGATGATTAGACAAATTCCACTCATTGCAGGTGATAGACTTCTGGTTGCTGCGAACAACTTTCTTACAGATGTTGCATGTAGGCATACAGAATATGGACTTACCTGTGTAGCTGTGAAAAAGTCAACCGAACATGATATTTAAAATACAGCCTACTGCTGAGTATTCCAATAAGCAGGAAAAGCGTTAATGGTTAAGGGTTAAGCGGCTAGGGGTTAATGGTTAGGGGCTAGGGGTTAGAGTTAGGGTTTGGGTTAGGGTTTAGGTTAGGGTTTGGGTTAGGGGTTTGGGGTTAGCGTTAGTGGTTAGGGGTTAGTGGTTAAGGTAATGGGTATGGGTTAGGGTTTTAGGTTAGGGGTTAGGTTTTCGATTAACTGTCGTTCGATAAATTGTCGTTCGATAAACTGTCGTTCGATAAACTGTCGCTTCGATAAACTCTCGTTTCGATAAACTGTCGTTCGATTAATTGTCGTTCGATAACCTGTCGTTTCGATACACTGTCGTTCGATAAACTGTCGTTCAATAAACTGTCGTTCGATAAACTGTCGTTTCGATAAACTGTCGTTCGATAAACTGTCGTTCAATAAACTGTCGTTCGATAAACTGTCGTAGTACCGCAATAAGTAATATAAAAGCTTTTTTGCTACGAAATGCACGTAACTGAAATGAAAAACGTCTTTGTATATCGCAGTAAGTATCAAAAACTATACTGTAAAATGGTCATGTGCAGGTCATACAGTAAAACATTAGAACAACAAATGCACTAATCAATTAACAGCTTGGACACTCCGGGAAAACAAGTTCGTACATTTTTTTTTCTGAATTCGTTGGCTGAAGATCGCTTTAGATAATTTTGTTCATTATTTCTGTTGTATAGATTAAAGATAATTCCTCATCAGGCTAAGCACAAACTACTGTAGCCTACGTGAGAATCTAAACCTAATGCTACCTAATGTATGAAATAATTCCCCGGCAACAAGACTTCAACAATCGGAAACTTCACTCTGTCGATCTCGGTGACCGGCCCTGCATGAAAAGCCTCTACAAGTATGAGAAACTGCCAGGATTAAGCTCTGCAAAAAGCTTTCCCAGTCCGAGGATAAAGATTCAATCAATCAAGGCACTATATTCAGGTTTTACTAATTGTTTAAGCAGGAAGTGAATGACAGGTTCATATTAATCTTTGTAATTTGCAGACTCTCGCGTAGAAGCAAATAAAATGACGTTGTCACGCCGTGGGAAGTTTGCTTCATAAACTCAACAAAGTTAATGGAACTAAAATTTGAAATCTAGAAAACGTTTAAGAAAGTAAGAAATTGAATATGGATGTCGTTTAAAATAACAGAAGCCTTCTCGTTTGTCGTCTTACAAACACAAACGTTTGCTTTCCTTATGCTCAAGCAATGGTTCGATAATAGCCGCCTTTTTTCCGGTAAAAGTATATTTCCTTTCATAGTGCTACATCTATTACCGGATGAGATTTTTCTATTACTTTTTTTTAATTGAACCTTTTTCATGGAGGACGCCACAGCATGGCAACCGGTTATCAAACCGTTTTACTTTTGTGCGCTTATATTAAGTAGCATAGAACTAATGGCAATAGTTTTTCATAACTAATAAGACATTAAAATTAAATAATAAAATGGAAAGGACTACGCTTAATTGTAGAACTATTGTTAAAATCTGGAAACGATAATAAAACGGTACCGTTTCTTTTACAACATGCATTAGGCTACACTTGCAGCACACGATTGTTACACGCGTCAAGAAAGAATTACTAGGGCGATTTTGTTGTAACCTAAAAACTCAAAAATGTGACTTTAATTTTGCAAAAAAGTAACCAAAAAGTAACTTTGTGCAACAAAAACAAAAAAGCAAAAGAAAAACAGCAATTCAACATAAAGAAGCATCTAAATTAGTTCAATTTGTGCTCAAATTATAATTACACATTCAAATTACGCATGTAATGTTTTACATTCTCTGGCAGGAAGTTTCTGTCAATCAAACACTTTAGGTATTGCAGGGAAAACAAGTGGTTAAATATAGTTAATACAATTTGTTTCATCGAAAAAGTTACTTTACAAGGTTTAGGGGATACACGCGATACGAACATGCATGGGCTCGTGCAAGCCGAAAATCCGTACCATAGTAGAAGATATATTAAAAGTCTTGGCATTACATAGAATATAAAATCATCTCTATAGTACAGTGGTTCTCAACCTTATTTTACCGCGTAGCGCGTACCACCTCGAGGTTCTATGATCTTGTTGCGTACCAACAAATTATCGAAAAACTCAACTTTACTCAAAGTGTATATAGGATTATTAACAGGGGCGGATTAACTAATTAGTCAGCCCGGAAATGTACCATCTTCAAGCCACCATCTTCAAGCCACCTAACGGAGTGGAAGGTCTGCTCGTCATGGATGATGAAACTAAAGACTGGCTGCTCTCTAGCAGCCTTCCAGTGTAGTCCGGGAACATCGTGAATCTGGGGTGGTAAAAGGATAGACCCTCGGCCCCAGAAGCTCAGACGACGACGACGACGAGCCCGGAAATTTCGAAACAAATACGGCCCACAACTCTCGAAGAAGTTCAAGTTGATGACAAAAAGTCACCCCGCCAGGCCAATCATCCCCTAATTTTTATTAATAACACACAATTACAAGACGAAATTTATTGTGATGGTTGCAATTGTTTCTTCTCCACAAGCTGATCGAGGCCGGGTCCAACTGAGCTCACAGCGCATCGGAAATCGTATCCAGGAGTTTCAAGGCGATTTCGACTCTTGGTTTTGATGCACACCAAGGAAGAGAAACTCTGTTCACACTCCCATGTACTGAGAAAAACTAACAGCTGCATAATAGCGTTACGAGCCAAAATCTTGTATGTAGAGGCCATGCTCAGCCAGAAGTTTATTGGAGAAAATTTCTTGTGCCTTGTTTTTGCTGTCTCGTCAGATTGAATGTCAGTGATACCTTCTTGCACTCCTGTCCCAACAGGTAGAAGCGGAATGGCCCGTTTCGGCGAGTCCGATTCGAAGAGTTCTCTATTCGGCGATTTTTTTCCTTTTGCATTCCGACAAAGAAAAATAAATTAAAATGAAATTTAGCGAAAAATGTTTGAACTATTAAATTAAAATGTTTGCTCACATGAAATGCTTTTGATGTCATCCGTCGGCGACCTTCCAAGGAATGGACGCGGACAAATTATTTCGGCTTGAGAGGGAAGTGTTGGAAAGCATGTTCAAAAGTTTAAACCAGAAAACTTTGGAAATTATTTTTTTAGATTGTTGAATAAAAGTAGCTTATTGTTGTGAAATGTAGTGTGCGTAATTTCATTTGTGCAATTGAAGAACATTGCAAACTTATTATTTAACGAGGCAGCGCAAAAGACTTAAAAAAAAATCTTTGCAGTTTCAGAACAAACAGTGAGGGCGAGCGGTGTATTTCTACTATACCTCTATTGTTGTAGGCCACGTTCCATACTCAAAAGTTCAAAACTACACACGCAGCAGGTACGGAGCTAAAAATAGCACACTTGAATCAAAAATTTCAACCGTTAAAGTTTGCGTTGTTACGTCACAGGGATTGGTGAGATGAAAAGAAGTCCGATTGCCGCAGTTTGCAGAAAAATGCTTTGATCGTACCCCAGTCAGCTAAGTTTGCATACAGACGGTGACGTAGGATACATGTCAATTTTATGTGAGCAAACATTTTAAATTAATACCGTAGTTCAAACATTTTTCCCTAAATTTTATTTCAATTTATTTTTCTTTGTTGGAATGCAAAAGAAACGATATTGTGGAATAAAATACAAAATTCTCTAAATAAACAGAAGGCGTCGTTGGATTTACAGAAGGCGTGGTGGATTTTCAAAAAATCGCCGAATAGGGAACTCTCAGGAAAGGGCTGTCGCCGAATAGTAGCAGACCCGGTAGAAGAGATGGATTAATGGGGAACGGATTTATGATGTATGCACAGCATGCCATGTCTGAAAAATAATGCATTAATTCGGTTCTAAGCTGATCCAGATAACATCCGATTTCTTAACATAATTTATCATTGGGTTGCCTTTGAAGAGACGTTAGAAATCTGAACATTCCGTACTGCTTATTTTCCCTGTTTTTCGTTCAGATGTCTAGCTTGCGAATAAATGCTTCCAGCTTGGAGATAAAATCTGAAATAGAGCAGTTTGGTCCTTCGAAAAACAAGTTCATGTTAACAGCTTCAAAAATATCCGACAAGTAAGCCAACCTCGAAATTAATGCATCATTTTCCAAATCATTTTTAAAATCGGAATTTTTTTTGTCTGCAAAATACAAGCAACTCATTCCTCAATTCAAAGACTCGTCTTGTCTTATTTCCTCTTGAACTATACAATCATTACAATGAATGTATAGCATAGTTTACAACAGAAAAAATTTGCTTAACGTTTTGTTAAAGCTTTAATTTTACTTGAAAACAAACTGCGTACCACCTAAAATGACTTCGCGTACCACTAGTGGTACGCGAACCACTGCTATAGTAGCAATGAAAGATAAATGAATAGGGGAATTAGGCAAAAAAAGTATGCAAAATAAAGTGACCTAACAAATGAAAAGTAACCTAAAAACACAAAAAGTGACTTTTGGTAACTTTACAACTTCTTAAATATTGACCTTACAACCATGAAATTTTGGTTCTACATTTCTTTTGTTGATTGCTACAACTAAAAAAAAGTAACTTTAGTGACAAAAAATCGCCCTAATGATTACTTGTTATTAGTAACAAACTATCCCCGGTCGACATGATTTTTATTTTTGAATAAAAATATCACTTTTTAGGTATAAATCAAATATAGTTATTACTATCCGAAGCCTTTACAAATTGTTTCACCTAACGGATCATCAGAAGGTCTGAAAAAACATGCAAACAGTAAAGAACCGATAATTCTGAAAAGATATTAAATATTACAACTGTAATTTAATCTGCCAAAAAAAATCTCTAAACCTGTACTTCCTGAGAAGATATTAAATATTACAGCTGTAATTTAATCTGCAAAAAAAACCTCTAAACCTGAATTTCTGAAAAGATATTAAATATTATAACCGTAATCCAATCTGCAAAAAAAAAACTTCAGAATTACTAAGGACAACCTCCATCCGCCACGACAAAGTTTCAATCAATTTGTCCCAATGGAAACCAAGCAACATTGATGGCAACATCTATGACATCACAAAGAAGCAAAATGCATGTGTGATGATCAGCGCAACCTGTAGTAACCTGAACAAAATGAATAAAAATTGTTTTTTAAAACCTGTAAAAATTAAATGAGATTTATAACCTGTAAAAATCAAATGAAATTTAATTTTTTTAAAATTATAACCTGTGAAAATCCCAAGGAATTGTGATGATGTAACCTGTAGTGACCTGAACAAATGAAATAAAATCTGTTTATAAACCTGTAAAAATTAAATGAGATTTATAGCCTGTAAAAATCAAATGAAATTTTTTAAAAAAAACTGTAAATCAAAAGAAATTTATTTTATTTTGAAGTACTTGAGTTTAAATTTGTTTCTATGACGACATTTGCCGACCAGTTCCGAACGCTTGTTCAAAAGGTGGCCACTATCAGCCTTCAGAATGGCCAGCTTTTCAGCCAAACATAAGCCACAATTGTTACGACCACCTCCACTATAAGGCCAAGCACAGCTGTGGATGGACCAAGTTATTTTAGGATCAACACCCTTGTCCTTAAGGTCCCAAACTTCCTTAGATAGTTCGGTGCTGTTTCGTTTAGACCAGTGGTTCCCAACCTTTTGGTTGTCACAGACCCCTTTAGACAACTTATTAATTCTGCGGACCCTTACCTAAATTTTGCCTCAACTACTGTACTGTGTCATATTGTATTGCCGCTATGACTCCTGCGGCAAATATCAGGTTAAACAGTTGCTCAAATAAGAAAATGAATCAATTGTTCAAGAAATGTCAGCAGTATTTGAATATTAAGGTGACCCAAAGTGCCATGCCGAAACTTTTTCAACGTAAGCAAATTTAATGAGAGGGCTGTTGTTGCCTTTCCTGAACTAAACGACTGAACTGTGGTTGAATTTTTGACAATGCAACACGCATTTCATCTTCAACGTCCAGGCAATTTCGATGTTTAGTTTTTATTGTAACAAGAGCTGAGAATCCTGCCTCGCAAAGGTTAAGTGGTTATGAATGGTAACAAAACAATAATCGCTTGTTTTACCAAGAATGGGTAGGTTTGCAGTTGTGAGAACCAAAATTCTTCTACAGTTTTTAAATAAATTCAATGCGTAATAACTCTTTTAATCTCAAATCAATTAGGTCATATGTACTGAGATCGTCATCGCTAATGTTGTTTAAGTCAAAAAGAAAAGGATTTCGAATCCATGTTTCAACTTCGTTCGGCAGGTGTTCTAAATTAAAATAACGTTGAAATGAGATTTGCAGGGTTTCCAAGTGTGCGCAAAATTTTTCTCTCGTGGAGATCAAAAGAGTACATTCTCTTTGAGTTTCATCCATCAAGATAAGATCTTCTAACATTGGAAAGTTAGCGTAATTACTTGCTTCCAATCTGCGTTTTCAAATTGGCAACTTGGTTAAAAATGCCTTCAGTGTTTCAGCTGCATCAATTATTGTCACACCTGGTTCTTGAATGTCACGATTAACATTGTTAATATGACCAAAAATATCGGCTAAGTAGGCCATGCCGTATAGAAAATTTTTACTCTCAAACAATTTTGAGAGGAGACTTCCTTTTGCTTACAAAAGAGTTAATACCTCATTTTTAGCTGCTGCAGTCGTTTTAAAACTTCTCCTCTAGATAACCAACGTAGCCTACCTCAAAATGATACAAAAGTACTTCGTAATCCGACCCTACTTCTTGACAGAACGCTTTAAAAGTAGCCTATGGTGTACTTGACACATTTGAATTTAAACAGAGAAATGAAAGTAAAAAGATTGCTTTTCTTTGTTTTCCCAAAATTCATCAAAGTAATCACGGACCCCCAAGGGGTCCGCGAACCCCAGGTTGGGAACCACTGGTTTAGACCTATCCATGAAGGTACATTTATGGTTGAAAAAACGTTTTTTAAAAGTAGTTTCACAACAACCAATGTAATTAAGAACCTTCGGGCTGATATCAATGGTGGCTTTGTAAACAACGGCCTTCTGCAACGGCTTTTTAGGTATATAAGTTTCTAATTATGAATATGAAGTCACTTCGTCTCCATCACGTCGGGATTTTTACAATTTGCGATTTAAAGTTTTTGCAATACAGCCTGTTTTAAGAAATAGTAATAAAAGGTTTCTGCAGACTCTTAACCTCAGTTCTGGCTTCTCGGTGTTATGGGAATTGCTAATCATCAATAATTGTAGGATCCATGTGAGAGGATTCAACCAAACGTATAATAATAAATAAAAAATCAACCAGGTTTGGTAACTACAAAAATTTATTGGTAGAGCTTTCGCCGCCGTAAAGGCGGCTTCATCAGTACTCTTATTCAAATAGAATGTTATTCAAATAAAAACATTTATTCAAACTAAAAACATCATTCAAAAAAAAACATCATTCAAACTTATTCAAATAGAATTCTATTTGAATAAGAGTACTGATGAAGCCGCCTTTACGGCGGCGAAAGCTCTACCAATAAATTTTTGTAGTTACCAAACCTGGTTGATTTTTTATTGTTTTAAGAAACATGTCCTATTATGCGTCATTGTTGCTATTGTAGCAGTTGAATTAATAAGTTGATGTCATAATAAGTTAATTGTTACATCACTGAGGAGCATTGCTTTATATGATTGAACTAGCCTTGTTAGATTTATTTGATGTCAAATTTGCATCTTCTCAATGTAAGGCCTACGCGGAATCTGTGGCCAACGGCCAAATATGCAACAAGAATGAAAGAAAAATGTTTTGAAACTCTATAGCTTTGCTCCTTAGATATAGCCTATAATAAAAGTTTAAAAACAATAAAAACCATTAATACTACAAAAAGTGCTCAATGCTATGCAAAAAAGCAAAGCAGAGCAAATTAAATCAAATATAGTTATTATTATCTGAATCCTTAACAGCCTGTTTCACCTTTAACGGATCATCAGAAGTTTTTATTCAAATAGAATAAAAGTTTATCAAATTACTTGGTAAAAAGATATTTCCAATAAAAGACACTATAAAGACACTATATGTTTTTAGACATTTCCAACACTGTAAGGGACAGCTAAAATGCCAGAACCAGTGTTCCCTCTAAAGAAATTTTACGCTGAGCAAATATTTGATTAAGTGAGCATGAGCATTTTAATGCTGAGATAAAATGAATTACCAACTTTGCGAACCGAGTTTGGGAACCACTGGTCTAGAAGAAGTTTAATAAAAAGCGAACAAATTACACATTTACTTCAATTAGTTTCTTCTTGTTTTCATAATAGTTTTTCTTCTTATAAATATTCGCTCAGTTTAGAAAATGTATTTACTGTAAATAGTAAAACCAGTCTTCAGAGTCGAAACTGGAAAATAGGCTATCTTTTGCAAGCTAAGTAATAAAGTTAGTTGCATCCACGAGTGTGGAGTGTTTGTAAAGCAAAGACAAAGGATTGTGATGTAACAAAAGGGTAGCCTACTGTCAGTGCCGGTCTTAGGGTATTGCGGGCCCTGTGCGGAATATGTTTTGCGGGCCCCAAGGACAATGATCCAATTCAGTAACGTATTTAGAAACGGGAGGGGGGTGTTGACGGCCGGCAGGCGAAGCTTGAGGGCGTGCTCGCCGAAGGCGACACCCAGCGGCAGGGGGTCTGGGGGGCCTCCCCCAGAAAATTTTGAAAAATTACTTTGAATTTGGTGCATTCTGAGAGCATGTTCATCAAAAATTTGGGTATGAATATTACTGTAAAATGGTGCTGTCTGGTGGCATAGCAAAAGGATAAGATCATGTTTTCTTTGGCATTTTTCATAAATAAAGCTAAGTCTCTATGTTTTCTTGTTGCTAATTCCTGGCGGAGATATTTGAATGTTTGGTAACTAGCTCTTTTAATGTAGCTTCATTTAAAATGAGGCAAATTTTGTTTTAGAGACATAGGTTGATCGCTTTTTTGCCAGATTATTACAGTTTTATTATTGATTAATTTTGTCCTTGGTTGATCAAAAAACGATCTTATTCCGGTAAGCCACCAAGTTTTATGCTTTAAAGTTAACCCAAAGTTTAGAAAATGTAAACAGACGCCATTCATCTCGATGAGTATCAGACAAAAAGCTTTAAGACAGTGAACTTACTTCATTTCTGATATATTCAAGTTTTGTATAACGAACCACTGTAATCAGCTATATATAAAAGATCAGTGCAATTTTTCACAGTTGTGGATATTGCAGTGTTTCCATGGACTGTACGAGTTAGCTGCAAACTACTATGGATACTAAACAGCTGAAGAGCATTAAGATCCTATACCATACTAATTTAGTGTTGATTAGAAAGCACAAAAGACTGAAAGCATAGTTTTCAATATCGTGACATCACAAGCGTTCCAAGGGGGGGGGGGGGGGAGGTGTAACTCCCAAACTCTCACTTGGCTACGCTACTGATCTAATTTGATTTAAGAAAATCGGTTTACTTTTACTTGGTTGCATAAATATATATGCATACAAGGCATGAATGAAAATACATCAAAGACACAATGCTCAACTTTCATGAAATGTGTGCATATTGTTTTATGGGAATATTTAAGCATGAAATATAACAATGCGAAAGAAACAAACCCAACCAAATGTACCTGTGCAGCAACCAGCAAGGACTCCTTATCATGCCTAAATTGGTCGGAATCCATCTGAACTCAGAAGTAGGTACCTAGATTAAAGTTGTTTGAAATGCTTGCAAAATGTCCAGCAGGTTCACTTCAGAAAAAGTTTTTACTAAAACTGCTGGCTGCCAAACTCAAAGTAACCCTGCAACTGAAGATGGGCAATATTCTCTGTCAGAGTCAGTTTCTATACAGTGGCAGAACAGCATTTAATTAAATTGTTTGCCTCATTCCTGCAAATGCAAGTTAAAACATAATCAAGCAGGCTAGAAATGGATTCGTACATGAAACTAAGCCACAACAGGCAAGACAACAAGGGGAAATTTTGAAGACGAGTGAAGGTGTTATTATTAAAGACATCATGCATCAAGTACGTAAACCATGCAATCATGCATCTAAATACTTTGCGGTGAAATACCTCAGTCATGTTACACAAACATATTGAAAAATAAATACAGCTACTCAATCCAAGGAAAAAAGCACATTGAGATGTATATCTCAATAAGTTAAATATGAAGAATCATATATAACATAATAAAAAAATGAAAACCACTGCACTTGCTATTTGCATGCCACATCTAGTAGCTCAGAGTAAAGACATGTTGTAAAACAATTTTAAGGTTATGGTATAGCGCACACTAAGCATGCCATGTAGTTCATTAGGGCTATATAATGAATGATGTAAAATACATGCAAAAATGCTATGGCCAGGGCCGTTTGAGAAAATGTTTATCTGGGATTTCTTATCATCAACACCAAATTTAACTGAATAGACATTTTGTACGCACACTAGCTCTTCGAGCAAAGACTTGGCGTTTAGGTCATTTGGGTAAAAATTAGCCAGCACATCACATTTAGAGGAAATCGAGCATTTCTGCTATTGATCTAACATCATTGCAAGCAGATGGAGTTTGAATAAGGCAAAGCTGACCTCAGAATTTAGTGGAATTAATCTGTTACCACCAGTAGTGACATCATTTAAGATGTTGTCAAAGAAGTAGATTCACTGGTGTCATTACTGCAACTATAAGTATATTTTAAAAACTTAGAAATTGAAGAATGCTTTGTATAATTGCTCAACAACTCTTTTTTTAAATTCTTTTTTTCTTTGCTCCACTTTTACAATGATTAGGTAGCCTAATGGATAAATCACTAATGGTACTCTATTATTGAGTTAAACAACCTTTGCTGGTACAAAAATTACATTGGTATATCATCAATCTTCTTCTTGCTTATGAGGCAGCAATTCAGGTAACATCTCCCAATTGTTGCAACTAGAGCAGCAGTGTCTTTATATAGCATCAATCAATCACAGTCCTGATTATATTACTATTCAGTGAAAAAAATCCAAGCAATGAATATTGAATAAGTGTACATTGTAGCGTACTGCACAAACTGTACATATCTAAATACAATAACAAGTAGCCTATATTAAGATTTAAAAATTGTTTAGGTTGGGTACTACAGAGTAATCAACTTGAAACAATTTGAAAAGATCCGGGCCCCTTAAATGTTATTTTTCAACCCATGGAATAACAATGACATTTTAGTACCGCACTGGAAGTAACATGTATCTAAACACAGTTGCAACAAGGTTAAAAATTTTGGTTTCTGTTGTCACTGAGCAATGTTAAACATTTGGTAGCCTACATGGTGGCCCCTCAATATTAGATTTTAAAAATTACATGCATAGGGCAAAATAATGATAGTTTAATGCTGGAAGTAACATGCATTTAAATTTTCACAAGAGTGAAGTTTCCTGAATTCATAGAATATTAAGTGATTTGATACATGGCGTTTTAAAAATCCGGGCCCTTTAAATGATTAGTTTTAAAACTACACATCATATATATGGCATAATAACAATGGTCATTGTATAGAAACTAACATGTATTCTATTTAAATGCAATTGTCACAAAACGAAATTCTGTTGTCACACTGCCATGTTAACTATTTGGCACATGGTAAAATGTCATGGGGGGCCTAAAAGCATGTAAAGGTGGCCCGACGCGACAATTTCAGCACTTGCCTCACCCTCAAGCCGCAACTGACTTCAAGGATACCGGTACTTGCTTGGGAATCGAATTGAATTTTTTCCATTAGACATGACAAAAATTACTGCATTTTCTGAGTAAATTGCGGGCCCCCTAATTTGCGGGCCCTGTGCGATCGCACGGTTCGCACACCCCAAAGACCGGCACTGCTACTGTATGCTCATGTGCATCAACACACGGTATAAATGCGATAAGCGCAGAAGCGTTCTGTTCAAAAATAATGTTGAAGATCATTTTACTTTTAAATTTGGAAATTGCAAGTGCGCAAGAATGAGATTTTACTGCGCAAGTCTGGTGGTACTGCACATTTGCTCAGTTGCGCACCTTAGAGGGAAAACTGGCCAGAACGAAAACTTTATTGGGGCTAACTGAATTGGATTCCAGCTTGTTTGTCAATAGTCAAAATTCTTATTAATACGCAATTAAAAAAACAAAAAAAACTTAGGCTGTGCGTATATTTCCGAGTTGTTGCTTGCATAAAAGTGGTAGTGGGACACAAAACTTACCATACAATGGGCCATATGTGAAGTAAGATTGAAAACCACAGACGACGGACACTCCGGCCGGGTGGGACAGCTGTTTAAAAGCTCACTCATTACAGTCTTCTGAATGTTTTTGCGTTATTTAAAAATATAATAAGCTGTTACAGAAGCACGATATTTAATACCTTAAATCAGGGGTGGGCAACCTTTTTAACACAAGGGCCACTTAGGGAAATGTAATGCTTACAAGAGGGCCGCACATCAAATAAACACTAATTCATATTTTCAGCAATGGAGTTTATCTTATTGAAATTTTGTACAAGAATGCCATCCTCCTGCAGCAAATTCAATTCAAGCTGGATTTCAACAGGCGCAAAACTTATTTTACAGGTAGGCTACAGGGGAGTGAAAAACGGTCATATCACTTCTTAAGCTTCGAAATTGTCTAAATCGAGATGAAAATAGCCTTAATTTAAATAGCCTTATTTGGGGAAAAATAGCTGAAAGAAGATGAAGGGCCGCACAAAAAATGGAAATAGGCCGCATGCGGCCCGTGGGCCGCACGTTTTCCCACCCCTGCCTTAAATCATGTAAGGCCGTATTTATTGCTTTCCACACCTCCCACTTGGGGACCCACATCCATCAAAGTGCCCATGCACATTTAGTTGGCCCAGCGTTTTTTGGTTATTTGAAATAAAAATTGAGAAATCATTGTTACAAAATCTCGACATGCAATAACTCTCATCAATGAGATTTTATATTGTCAGTCATGATTTTGTATGACGATTTCCAATTAAACAAACCAGCAAATCTATGCTGCTTTGTTAGAATTTATTGAAAAACAACAAATATTATCCTCTCACATACTTGAAAAGTGTCTTTCAACAGCTAATATAACGGGACTTGTTCATTAAAGTGATGCTCCATGATGACTTTAACTGCACTTTATCTGAAAGAGCATGTTTCAATCTATAAATACTAACCTCGCCCTTACATTTTAAGGCTATATTTATCTCAATAAAAATTATCAAAACCATGGTTTTCCACGCGCTTGTATTTTTGGCCACGTTCCTGCAATGGCAGGTTGCATTGCGCAACACGCAGTTGGAGTCAGGAGTTTTATTTCTCTATGGTTCAACAAAGCAAACTCTCTCCCAAAGCTTTACCATCTAGATCAAAGGTGGGAAAACTACGGGTCGCATGCGGCCCGAAACAATTTTCTTTGCGGCCCGCGAAAACCTGAAGTAATTATATAAAAACATAATCCTAAAATTGTTTGAAAATTTTAATTACTACAATGACTTAATTAAACTTTTTCTTCATATATTTCATCTTGATAAAGATAAATTATAGTCTTTTTGTCGCATTGTAGTAGTTTGTTTCCCCAGCCACATTGTGATCTTACATGAATGCATGGCTGTTATTAGTGTCAAAGCAGCCATTGCTAAAAAGCTTATTCGCCTAAGTTACAATCGAAATTTCTGACTTCAGCCTGTCGCATCATGAGACTTTCTTTTAGTTTTGGATCAAGGCCAAGACTCTTGGTAGAGAGAAAAGCAGCGATTGCGACAATTTTTCTAATTGTGTTAATTAGCTCAGATGTAATCTATTTAGGCCTACTTCGCTCAACGTTCGTCTGGCAAAGTGTTATCTTGATGTGGGTTGTATTCAAATAAACAATTAAGACAAACATTTTTTATATCTTTTATGTAACACATGTACTGTATATAAAATCTCCGTTTCTTTCGTCACTTCAAACCTAAATAAAAGCTTGTGCTTTGAGTATTTTAGGTTTTATATTTTGGCTTATAGCCTAATCTTAAACTGTGGCCCTCGAAAAAATTCAGATTCTGAATACGGCCCTAGAGATAAAAAGTTTGCCCACCCCTGATCTAAATTATTTTTTAAAAAGCTAGATGAAGACAGTCCCAATGAATGCTAAAGCGTTATCGCATGATAGTGGACTCATGGTCGACTGTACTATGTTTTACAATGCAAAGTGTTTTCGATATAACCAATTAAGTTTGGCTGTTGTAATCTACGAAACTAGCCTTCGGTGATGGGCTTCGCAAACCACTCCTGGCACACAGGCATGAACAACTAAATTTGTATAGTGCTGGCTGCAAGATGCGTCTTCATTATGGATGCCTTATAAATTTGCGCATTCACTAGCAACCAAGCCTATCTACCAAGCCAAGCTAGTTTGGTCTCCACTGTTCGACTCCAACTGACGTCATATCACTAGGTGGCGTTGACTGGTTTGCCACTTCCAGGTAGCGTGAGAGAGAAGCGCTAGAGAGCGTGGAAAAAGTGTCGATTTCTTGGCTGTGGGTCTTAATTGTAAGGAAATGAGTTTTTCAACAGGGACCGGATGTCTTGGCAATGGATTCTAGCCAATGTTAATTTGATCGTGCAGTAGCACTTTAAACGCTCATGAAATGGCGGAAATGTTGGATGTTGACAAGCAGTAGCTTTGACTGGAATGGTTCAGGTGTGGAATAGATGGGTGTGAAATATATAGATAGGTGAAGGTGTGAACAGCTCAGATATACTTTCATAGTTTTGGCCTGCTCAAAGGCTATACCAATATACCCAGCTGTAAAAAACCTTTCAAGAAAAAAGTTTTTGTGGTCTTATATGATATTTTTTAATGTAAGCTAAGGTAAACTTTCTATTAAACCTTTAAACTTTTAAACAGAAATATAATTTTAACTTGATATGTTTGGTTAAATACAAATTGTGCTTTGTTGATAAAAGGACAAAAGCAACATATTAATGCGCCTAAAAATGTCCAAAAAGTATATAAAATATAAAATCAATCAAAATTTTCTTGGAGAATAAGCCTCCAATCTACTTTCAAATTTTTTATTAATTTTATTATGCTTTCCGAATTGTTCATTTACCTTCAATTTCGTTTTCTTACAAATCTAACGTCTCTCTAATTTTGGTTTCTAAATCCGTCACTGCATTGTCGGTACATTAATTAATCTTTTTTAAAAAATCTGAGAACTGTTTACTTTTTGCTAATATGATAAATGCATTTCTTTTTCCTTTATAGCACTTTCTTGAACAATTTATAAACGGGCCCAAGTTTGAGAAACATTTCATGCATTATCAATAGACATAGAGGCCCAATTATGGATTTCGAGGAGGGGCAAATGATTCTCACAAGCCCTGAGAGTAATTCCAATATATACTTGAATCTTATACTTGAATATCTTATCTATATTATGTGTTAATGTTCTTAATTTTGGGTCTTTTGTTTTCAATTCAGTTCAGTTGTTTTTATTTCTGACCATCATATCAAAACAATACACGTCAACATAGCAAAGGTCGAGAAAAAGGTAGAAGCGACAAAACGCGAACGTTAAAACGTGCATGAGACCGAAGTAAGTTATTGAGTTGAAAGAAATTTGGCACGGTCGCAACATCTTCAGAAAAATTTAAAGTATAAAGGGAAAAAAAAAAAAGAAAATGTTACAAAAAAAAACAAACAAATAAACAACATAATATTTAGGCTATAGCTTTATTAGCCCACATAGCTTTAGCTGATATATTTAAGATTTGTATGGACAGTTGCTATGAAGATCGGCCATGGTGCGTTATCAAGAGTGCTGATGGTCGTAAGTGGAACACGTCTTCATGCGTTTAGCTCATAGCAAAAAAGAGCAAGGCAGGCAAAGAAAACCCCACAAAGAAATCATACCACGGGCAAAGCCATTTCAAGCGCAAAGCACCATAGGCCTTGCACGACTCACAAAATAGATAGGCTATAACTTGACGACATGAAAACAATGACAAAAACAAATAAAACAAACTAGCAAAAACAACATCATCATCTTGCGGAAATTCAATTTATACCCAGGGAAGTTATATCTTGAAGATATGAAGCGTTCTTTGATAAAAGTTGCATTGATAAAGCGATAATTTTAGACCCCAGTCAGCTAAACTCGTCACCTCCACACTGATCCAACGTTAGCAAACGTTGAATTTATGCAAAAACGACAGGCATCGCCAGCTGGGATGTAGTAGTGGCATGTCACAGTAGTATGATAAATTTGGGTTACCGTATGTTATACACGTTAAACCATAACAAAAGTGAAAAAAAAAATCCAATTCGGCATGATAGAAAAATAGATAAACAATCAGACAACAGCATGACGATCCAGACCAAGATATTGATATAAAACAACTGGTTGGAGCACATGGCCACCGCTTCACCGAAAGATGGCGATTGGTCGAAGAGGATGGAAAAACTTCTGCAGACTCTGTAGAACTTCTGTGGACAAAAAAAACACAAGAACCAGAAGGCCAGTATAAAGGATTACTTACA
This sequence comes from Aplidium turbinatum, assembly GCF_918807975.1. NCBI lineage: Eukaryota > Metazoa > Chordata > Ascidiacea > Aplousobranchia > Polyclinidae > Aplidium > Aplidium turbinatum. Next base: position 58,239,748 of record NC_137472.1, read on the forward strand.
ACCTTACTATTTTGCTAATAAATCTACACACATTGGGGGGCAGCTGACTTTGGTGACCTTTTGGTCTTTCGCTTCCATCCTTGTTGTGCGAATTATTTGTGTTTATTGTGTTTTTGCTTTTTGTGTCTTTCTTTTTCGCCAACAAAACAAAAAGATAAACTGAACTTATCGTATTGTAATATTCGGATGTTTGTTTGTCGTATCCAGATTTATGCCCAGTGATGAGGATTTAGATTAAGTGGACGGGTAGGCAAGGAAGAAAATCTTCGTGTCCACATTCAGGCATGCCTTTAAGTGTCTTACTAATAACGCAGCCGCATGCTCTTCAACGGTGTTGAACCGGTGCCTTTTCGAGTGACGTTCCAGGGCTCTCACCACTCGGCAATACAGCTGACAAAATACTTAAATCGTTACATATATTATTTATTTATTATTTTTATAAGTTATTTTTTATAACAACGTCATGCTGTAAAGTAATGGAAACTTTATCAGTGATTCCCAGCAGCAGCGAATGAAGAATAGTTTATTTGACAAAACTTATTTCTAGTATCAGGCAGATATTCAATGTAACAGCAGCAAGAAAAAAGTTTCTGGCGCATTGCAAAAAATAGAAAAAAAACTTCCTGTACAAAGCGGAAGGTACTTTAATATAAATTGCGGTTGCGAAAGTGAGATTCCACAGTAGATGCTACTATGTGAAGACGCCAGTAGGGATTTTATAATGAGAATCAAACTTGTCCTCATATCATCGCCCAAGTGGTGTCTTTGACTCGTTAGATATCAAGCATAAGTTCAAAGTTCAATAAATCCCTGATGCTTTTTCATTAGTAGAGCTAGCTATAGGTTATATTGTCTGTGTCAAGGTAGTTAAATTTTTGATGATAACAATCTTGTTTAGGTGCAAAATATAAAGTATTTGATATCACAATTTTTAAAAAAGTTATGACTTTGGTAGTCATTTGAAAAACTTTGATCTTTGCTAAAGGTTGTAATGCTCAGGACGAACTATGGCTTCATCAGCTTACCGATGATGAGCAAAAAACCTACAGATTTTTAACCAATGTTATTTTTGCAGATTAATCATGACAGTTGTAACAATTCTTCTGCTTGTGATCTTGACTTTAGGCTGCCAGGCTCAGATTGATATAAAAACTTGTCAACTCCAGTGTGATGGGGATGGAAATGGCTTGCCAACAATAAGTCAGATACCCATCAAAATCCAGAACCCTGCAGAAAAATGCAGCTGCCAAGACGTAAAAGAGTTAAAACGTACGTCATAATACAACAAACAATTATGCGCTATCCTCATTTAAAAAATCGCAAAGTTTAATTCAGTTTCTTCGTGGCTATGACGTAATCGTTTGCAAAAGAAAACATTGTTCCCAGGGCCAAGTAATTTTACGCTATTGGGACTTACTGTAGTAATTTGTTTGATTTTTAGTTTAGTAATTTGCTTAAAAATAACATAAAAATTATTTGAAACGAAAAATAAACGTTTTACATTCAGTGGCGTACGCAAGGGAGGTCCATTGGGCCATAACCCAATCTTCAATAATGTTATGCCCCAATCTTAAAAAATGTTTATTTTTCAGCGTTGATGTGTTGTGAAGTGCAAATATGTTATTATTCAAGAATGGTCTTGGGTAGCAGGGCCGTATTAATCGCCTCTCGTACTCCCGCGGGAGGAGTCCCAACTGTTTAGGGGCTCACTCATTTCAGTTATTTTTATGTTTTTTTGTTTAATTGAAATGACAAAAATGTTGTAAACATTGTTACAGAAGCTCAATATTCAATAGCTTAAATCACGCAAGGCCCTATTTACCACTTTTAAAACCCCGGTTAGTGGGCTGACATGTCTGTTTAACGCCCCACCCGTGTGCATAGTTAGTTGGTGCAGCGTTTTTCGTCATTTAACTGTAAACAATGTTACTGTATACTGCAACATAAACTCGACATTTTATAGCTAAGATTGCATCCTTTGGTATTCTATTCTTGATCCTCATTTGGAATGACTATTTTAAATCAGCGAAACCTGTAAATCTATGCTATTTTGTAAAATTTACAGAAATAATACTAGCCTACTGTACTACGCTCTCGCTTTCTTGGAAAATGTGTTTCAACGGTTGATAGCATAAGACTTGTTCAAAATTAAATGCTCATGAAACGACGAAAATGTTCAATAACAGAAGTCAAAAGCGTTGACAGGCATTATCCAACGTGTACTATTGCATTAGAAATGATTTTTTTTATGCCTGCATAGCCGAGTGGTGAGAACATTGGAACGGCAATCGAAAGGGCGTCGGCTCGACACCGCTTAAGAGCATGCGGTTGTGTCTGTGGCAAGACACTTAAAGGCATGCCTGAAGGTGGACACGGAGATTGGCTTCCTTGCCTTCCCGTCCACTTAATCTAAATCTTCAACCACCGGGTGTAAGCCTGGATACAAAAAAAAAAAAATTTAACTGTTTTTTTATCAACCGAGCGTTTTTTTTTAAGACAAACACTGCGTCATTCTTTTCTCTAGTTTTGCTTTTTTGTAGATCAAAAGTTATGCAATTACACGTTTTAAAGACGGCGTTTTTCATTGCAAAATTCCCGTCTAAAAATGGCCCTGTAAAACCTTTTAGTTTTTTTAGTTAAACTCCATTGCCCTTTTCATTGTTATGTAGTCAAAGATGGCGTCCCAACAGATCGTGTCGTCAGTCTGATGTTTTTAATTTGAATTCACAACCTGTGGGTTTGAAAAACATATTAGGCACCTTTATTAAAAATTAGAGGCCTACTTGTAAATTTTGAACAAGGGACGACGAGATGGTGCTCACACAATCCTGTAGAGTAGCCTAGGCCTTTTTTTTGTTATATATCTTCAGAGTGCGATCATTGTTGTTTAAAGTACGGTACCGTAATAAATTGCGTTTGATATTTAAACTTTCACAAAGAGGTTCGGTACATGCTTTAATCGAAAGACATTGCCTGTTAATAGAACTATTACAGTTTTTACTTATCCATTTTTAGACCTAATATCATGCTTTTCATATTCACATATCTAATCATTCAATCCAAAAGTATAGTGACGTACGCAAAGACCATTAAAGTTTATATTACACCAACAGATATCCTCGGCTATCTTAAACTTTGGTCAGACTATAAAGTAGCATTAGGCTACTCTTGATAAAAAAATGTCAATTTATATTGAACGCTCCCCTCTCCCAGTAAGAAATCCTGCGTACGCCACTGACGTACCCTCAATACGAGTGGTTCACTGAATTGCGTAAGCTAACTACGTCGTCTATGTAAAACATTTTATGCGACGTCAAGTCAAGAATGTTATATCATATTTTTTGTTTTCAACGCAAAATCTATCTAAATAAGTAAACTAGTTGCTGCAAACTAAAAAAAGTACCGTCAAGGCAAGCTGAGTATGGTAGGCTAATCTTACATGATATTACGTAGCGGTTATTATTAGCAAATGGGCATTTTTTCAATTCGCTTTGTTTCAATTCGAAAAAATTTCGAATGCCCCCTTCCTTGAGAAAATCCTGTGTACGCCACTGTCTACATTGGTATACTTTTTTTTAGTTTACCAGACAATAATCATATATTCCAATATAGCCTATAGAAATCGTGAAATCGTAACTTATTTTTAATATGCACAGTGCAATGATGTGGTGGGACACGAAGAACTCATTGAATGATTTTCAATTCATGTTAGAACTCATTGAAGGATGTCTTCTATCAAAAAGTATGATTCGGTTACTAGATCATTATTGAAATATTTAAAATTTTGAAGGTGCAATATTACCACAAACATGCTCAGACTTTCTTTCCGATGATGGAATCAACGAGAGTGGAGTTTATACCATCTATCCATATGGGAATGGAGACTTGACTCGTTTAAGGGTTTACTGTGACATGGAAACTGATGGTGGTGGATGGATGGTGAGTGACAAAAATACTTTTTTATGCATCAATTAATTATTCATCAACCAAAGCTAATTTACAGTAGACTCTATAGAGTTGTTTTTTTTGTACCTATCCAAGAACGATCTATAAACCATACGATAAACTATATTATATATACACAATAATATAACCAAACTATACTTGAATGTTTGTTAAACTTTTGTTTGCATCTTGTTGCTTAGTTACGTAAAAAAATATCCCATTTGTACATGGTTCGGTAAATACGCAGCAAAGCACTATTGCCGCTTGATGACAGTGTTGAATTGATGGTCAAAATAAAACAACATGATGCTGTGGCAACATTTTTGACAGCGCGCAACTTATATGGGTCAGAGGCAACACTGGAATCTGCTGTCGGTCATACAAAATTTGACAACTTTTTGTGGTTAGATATAATTGGCTTTGTCTACTGGAGTGATATTTAACCGGCATTCTCTAAACTCTTGGTGTGCCGTGAAACCTTGTCAGTTGTTTCGAAAGAAATTCATTAATTTGACTCGTGTACCATGGAACAGTGGAACACCAGTCGAAGATCACAATTATATAAGCTTCCGGTTTGTGTTTCTGCAATTCCTGTCCGAATATTAACTTTGTGCTCATCTAAACAGGCCCCGATATCGCACTGAGATAAACTGAGTGAATAAATTCTTGTTGTGCTGTTTATTTTGTTGCATGATTATACAATTTCGTTTAGTGTTCAGTAAGAATATTTCATGCATAAAGTATTCTATGACTTAAAAAATTAAAAATAACACTGGTTTGCCATTTGGGTTTAAGTTTGGTTCTGGTTCGGGTCGATATAACTTGTTTGGTTTCAAGCATTGTTGAGAACATTGAGTTGCGGTATATTATGATTTTGAGCTTGGATTACGATAGTTTCCAGATACACCTTAGGATTTCACTGTAAACAATTTTTCAGGTTTTTCAGAGGAGAATTGATGGTTCGGAGGATTTCTATAGAAATTTTGCCGATTACGTTAAAGGTTTTGGGAAATTGGAATCGGAGTTCTGGTTGGGTGAGAACAGGGCCGTGTTAACCGCGCCCCCGTAACCCCCAAATGGGAGAGGCCCACGGATAATTAGGAGCCCACTTATTTTAGTCTGTTTAATTTTTTTTAACTGTTTAAAAAGTAAAAAAAAAATACTCTAAAAGCTAGATAATCAATAGCTAATTAAATCATGCAAGGCCGTATTCACTGCTTTCCAAACTCCGACTATAGGGGCCTACCTCCAACTAGGAGCCCACTCATATTTAGTTCGTGCAGCGTTTTTTGCCTTGAAATTTTACAACTTTTTTCCATTTTTGAACATTTTCTTTATTCGCTTCGCTTGCTCAACCACATTTCGTTCATCTCGGCGATATACTGCGCAAGTAGGCTGTAGTTGGAGATTAAGGAAGTGAACAGTTTTTTGTGTCTAAAAACTAACAAAATGATGCAATATTTTCAAGTAAACACTGCTTACTCAAATAGCCAAGTTAATAATAATTGCATTGATAACTTTCAATGTGAACCGAGATAGATTATGAAGTGAAAATGTTATCTGTGAAGATGAGCGTTGGGCAAACCCCAGGTAAAATTTTCGAAGTTCTAGCGTGCTGAAAGACTACAACACACCAGGCTATACAAACTTTCAAGAAGTAAATTATTGAAATCCATCTGTGGTTGTGATTAAACAAATTTGAAATGGTAGGCTACCTTAAATATTAAACAAAACTTCTACACCAATCCAATTTTAATTTGATGAATTGAATTGTATACAAAGAGTGCGTCTTGACAAAAATAATATTGCTCTTAGGAATGCCTAAAAAGTGACCAAAAAAATATTATATTTGTCAAATCATTTCTGGGGGGCAGCCCCCCCACACGCCCTTTTGGTTTCATTTATTTGGACAAGTTTTGCATTGCAATGTTCATTTATGTTACAAATTTGTTTTGTTAAAACTCTGGTCCTTTCCTAACTTATTTCTAGATCCCCTTCTGCATTGTCGGCATAGCCTATTTTAACTATTTTTTCTATGAAATCTTAAAAGTTGTTTACTATTTGTTCAAATGATGAATGTAAACTTTTTCCCCACATTGAAAGAGTTTTCCGCCCTAAAGGCTTTCTGGTGCTACTTTTAAGAGAAATCAATCAACATAGAAGGTCACTAGTGAATTTCTGAGGGGGGGGGGCGAATAATAGTAATAATAATAATAATCGGGTTTTTATTTGCGCCCATTGCGATAACATACAGTACACTGAGATCACAGATGCAATACAACAGACGACAGGAAGCAGCGAAGGGACATATAGTCTTCGAGTCGGCTGCTCCCTTTGTTTTGGCTTGCCATTAAGTGTCTTTGCCAAGACACAGCGGCGTGCTCTGGAACGGTGTCGAACCCACGTCCTTTCGAACGTCGCGCAAACGTTCTCACCACTCGGCTACGCAGCCGACATCTGCCGAGATGGTGCAAAATGACAGCCGAGATGGTGCTCACACGGCCTTGAGTGAAGAAATATATTGGAAATGTGAACTGAAATAGTTAAACTTGTTTTAAACACAATATGTTCTCATCAGGTGATTGATATTTGCATAATGGAATGCATGCAGATGTTATTGCCTAAATCCACAACACAAGTTACCACTTACTTATACTATCAAGTTAACATTTCCATTGTTACAGTATATCTAGTGACATTTTTTTTGTGTACGTATATTTATAAAAGCCCAACTTAATCTTACTGAAACATAAACCATTCTTAGAATTTGAAATGGCCCACTATCAACTTCCCCGTTTCCTGTGCAGTTACATTGCGCTTCGGTGTAGACATTCCTTATTAAAATTCTATGTATGACGTCAAAGAGCAAGTAGCACTTGTCAACGTAACTGAGAAAAAAATATCATTTCTGATCAAATTAAAATAAGCCTCAATTTTAAAACAACTTGGCCAGCCCTGATTTAAATATTTAAGTTCTTGCAAAAATTTATTTAGGGTTAGCCTATCTTTCCTTTCTTGGATATGTAAACACTACAAAATGAAAAACTAAGCCACATACAACATGCCTGTCCAAATTTTCAATTAATTTTAGCAATATGATTTGTTAAAACGCCCTGCAAACAACAAGGTGGGCCGTCTTGCCTTAGTGTGTAAGTGAAAAAAGATTGTGAGATTGGAAGAAGGCAATGTTTTTAATAAGTTTTGTAAAATTGTTTCATTCCTTTCAGGATTGGATGTTCTCCATAAATTGACTAAAGATGGAGAATATGAAATGAGAGTTGATATGGAGGATTTTGAAAACCAAACTAGACATGCTTCATACAAGTAGATACATTTTTATTTTCAACATTGAATAAAATCAATATTAGCTATATAACTAAACATGATTTTACATTTTAATAGTAAAACTTTCTGGCAAGAAGAGCGATAAATTTCACAAAAATATTCACTGATCAATTAAAATGTAACAAACTCACATTTAAACCTAACCCAACGAAGTTAACATTGTTTATTGAGTAAATATGAAATATCGACACATTTCTTCGCCGATTTGCATTCCGTCGCTAATACACATGCCTTCTGTTTCATTCCGCACCCGATGCATGCTGCTTTCAACAAATTTTCAAATAGAATTCTTTCACGCAGTCACATAAGAGCCAAGTTTACATTACAGTACCATTCTAAATCTATAGATTCTGTGAGGAGCACAATCGAGATTCAGGGATATTTTGATGAGCTTTTTATATGACCCGACAAGGTATTGAACTTACGTTCACAGATCAAATATGGAACAGTTTATCCACTAGAGCAACATAAAATTATTTTATATATTTTGTATTCATAATTATCATCTTTATACTCAAGTACGGCTACTTGTATGCCACCTGTATCTTAGTTGTAACTTTCACATTCACCGATCTGTTGGAAAATAATTTTGTATGTGTTCCGTGTCCTTCGTCAACATACAGGTGAAATTTACATCTTAGGTTTCTATGTTTTGTTTTTGTTTCAGTGACTTCGTGGTTGGAGTTGGAACAGATTATACGATGACTATTGGAGGATACAGTGGGAATGCAGGTAGAGTTTCTTTCGAATAACTGGAAAATTGTGATTTGGTTGAATTTAAGATATTTAAGGATATTTTCAGGGATTTTTTTTTCGGGAAGGATAGTTCCTCACATCTAATGCTCTCCGATATTTAATCCACAGAATCTCAATTCTCTTTATCAGACATCTCTTTCACCAGTGCCGGTCTTTGGGGTGTGCGAACCGTGCGAACGCACAGGGCCCGTAAATTAGGGGGCCGGCAATTTACTCAGAAAAAGCAATAATTTTTGTCATTTCCAATGGAAAAATTCATAAAGTGAATTCAACAAAGGAATTAGCAACAAGAAAACATAGAGACTCAACGGGTGCAACCTATTTCGTACCCTGAACATTTCGTACTCTGAAAAGATCGAGAAAAAAACAACAGAGCCGAAGTCGCTGATCGGAGTTGCCGCAAACATTTCAAAGTTTCTCTCGATCCTTTCAGGGGACGAAATAGGTCGAAATTCGATTTTGTTGACAGCGGACAAACGTGTCCAGTCTGAGCAGCTATCTTGGCGAACAAATTAAGTCTCACGGCGGACACACCAGATTTAACCTAGATCGTCATGCTTAATCACTTTATGTTGATAATTCTTCACTCTGAAAGGCTTTCATCAGACCAGACCATTGAAGAGTCAAAGCACCCTGTACGTATAGGTGCCCAATACACAACATAACTGATTAACTTCCACCGAACGAGGTCGTGTGGCTTCTTGCGTCACAATGCTCTGGGCACGAGTCAAAAAACTTCTACACTCACGTTACTGTTTTCTGCTGTGCAACGTTTCACTAAGCTTTTATCCTTAGGTTTAGTTTTGCGTGTCATGTGAGTGAACGTGATGAAGAGCAAGTAGGTTCATCGTATTCATTCTCACTTGTAGAACTTTCCCTGGGCTTTTTCTTTCTTACTGTACAGTAATACCAAAACTTACCCTACTCGTATAATTTAATTTTGTAACCAACCTTGCCTTGTCAATATTACTCGGAGATCTAAATTGCGCTGATTAGTGTAGAAGTAGGTACTCCCATCCATTCTTAGCGAAGAATTCATCGTTATTTCGCTGATTCAATGTCATCAATCGTTGAAGCAACCTAAAAATCTAAAGCTTTTATGCTTAAATGGAAGCTAAGGGATACAGTATTAACATTTTCCATATGCGCCCTAGAATGCGCTGGAAATTACATTCTCTCAACAGTTGTTCGTGCTATGCAATCACGTCAGGGTTAGAAATGTTTAAGGATTCAACCTATTTCGTACCCCGATTTCAGAGTACGAAATCGAGGTACGAATTTTTCAGGGGACGAAATAGGTTGCATCCAGACTTAACAAAGAGACATAACTTTATTTTCGAAAAATGCCAAAGAAAACATGATCTTATCCTTTTGCTATGCCACCGGATAAGCACCATTTTACAGTAATATTCATACACAAATTTTTGTTGAACATGCTCTCCGAATGCCCCAAATTCAAAGTAATTTTTCAAAATATTCTGGGGGGAGCCAAGACCCCCCGCCGCTGGGTGTCACCTTCGGCGAACATGCCGTCAGGCTTCGCCCGACGACCGTTAAACCACCCCCCCTTCCCCTTTCAAAATACCTAGCTACGCTACTGAATTAGATCATTGTCATTGGGGCCTCAAAGCATATTCTGCACAGGGCCCGAAATACCCTAAGACCGGCACTGCTTCCACACATCCTTATCCGTTATCGTATGGGATCTATAGCGTAGGCATGCCTGCGACGATCCTAACCCTAAACCTAACCCTAACAAAACACCTAAAAATTTAGCACTACAGCAACTTGGCCTGATTTAGCTTTTTATTGTTGACTACGACTTTGTTGTGAAACATCTGTTGAGATAATGTGGGTAGCCTAAGTATAAATAGACTTGGTTAATACAGCAATAAGATTCCATTAGTACTTGTTTATAGGTTAAATTACTGCTTTTGCTCGTTATGTGTCAACGTAACAAATAAGCATTTTTTGAAATAAGCGCTCATGTGACGTTGGGCTAGCTTCATGACTTCAGACAAGTTAGCAGCCTATGTCACGTGCTTCTTTATTTCACCATAAAGACTGTAATTTATTTTATTATATAATTAAAAACCTTCATATTTCTCTTTTCTTTTTGTCTCCATGCCAAAGAATGTGCCCGATTTATTGATGCTAACATTGCTAAGTTCTTTTTATTGTTTCAAATAAGCGTTTTCTTTTGCTTTTTAAAAAAAAAAATCTATCCTTGCTTTACTTTCATTATAACCATCAATAGCAATTATTCCAGGTGTTCTTCAGTTTTCATCGTGTGTTTTTTATGAATTCCTTCTATTTTTACTTTTATCTTGACTATCAAGAATTTATCATATTCGTTAACATCTGATTGAATGTTGCTTATTTTTTTTGTAGCTGCTTTCAACGTTTATGTAACTAGATTGCGTTGGAGTATGTCTTCATTTTCTGTGCACTTTTGTTCCTACCATTCGTCTCTTGCTTTCTATTTCTAGTGAGAAGTGTTACAGCAAAATACACTCCTCAACAGAATTTTACCTTGTCATATTTTTCAGGATCAGCATTGCGTTTTTTTCTTCAGTTAGCCGAAGTAGGCTAGTGTGATCACTGATCAGTAATCTTTGACCAATTAAATATTTAACATTTCATTTTCACTAAAATAAACAAAATGTAATAAATATGTTGATCATGCATCTAAATTACTACACTAATTTAGTTATTTTTCAATCAAACAACTTATTATCTTACGTTTTTCTCAATTTATTTTTTTATGACACAATAAGGCTGACTGCTGACCATCATGTAAATGTAGTTTTTAAAGAAGATTTTTTTAAATTGTCATTTTTTGCAGGACAAGCAATGCAATTTAGTGCCAAGGCTCGATTCAGTGCGAAAGATCGTGATCAGGACACATGGCCGGATAGTTGCTCCAATACATTTAAAGGTGGTTGGTGGTATTCTAAATGTCATCAAGCCAATCCCAATGGATTGTACTTAAGAGGACCACACGAGTCATTTGGAGATGGAATAGAATGGAAGCAGTGGAAAGGATATTATTACTCTCTCAAACAAATTGACATGAAACTGAGGAAAAAATAAAACTTGCACAACCTTTATCATCAATTTTGCGCAATTGTGATATCATAAAAATAGTGACATGCAATAATAGTTGAATAAAAACTTGTTTTCCAAAACTTGTAATCATCCATTTGCTTGCAAAATGTAATTTCGTCTTGGCCGTCCTAAACAATAAATTAAACTATAATCATAGTCATCTGCTGTCCATTGCAAGTGTATATATTTTCATTGCGACGTCAAAGTAACATTAAGCAAATGATATCTCATAACTCTGATTGGTTGAAAGTTTAAAATTATAGACCATAAGTAGGTTATTGGTGTTTGGAAAACGCTCAAAGTTGAGAGGAATGAAAACCAAGTCACCTGCTCAGATTGCTGTAGGCTACTAATCTACTTCTTTTCAGGAATTTTGTATGTGAAGTTTTAATTTATGTTAGTGAACGAGTTTATGCGATACAATCTTGAACAGCTTGGTGCAGCTACAACCAAGAAAGAAAAGTAATTTATTTACAGTCATTACAGACAGTAGGATGTAAGGTTGTTTAAAAGTATTTTTACACAATTAAAGTTGGACTTCATGCAATTATAGTTACGTTTTTTCGAAAACTCTCAGAAACCAAATGAAACACGTTTGGTTAAGTTGTGTTTTGGGATAAGTCAACCAATGTAGCGTTTGGATTACAAGCCACACATTCGTTCAATATTAATTAAAGTTATTTATCAGTAGTTGATATCAAGGTAATTAGACTTAGTTTTATTTATTAGCGAGATGATGCCAAAAACCAGACTTTCTAATCAATCAAAAGAACAAACTTACGAATATTTCTGACCAGTGCTTGACGAGCACCAGATCGGACGCAACCCGTAATCGACCTGTGGGTGTCTAATTTCTACTGACGTCGCCTTGTTTGTTTTGCGAGGTTGTTTCAAATAGGCTAGGAAATGTTTGAAAACTGTTTCATGTATGAAAATATTTTGTTTCAACTCAAAATTCTTCATCTTGTTTACTTTCGTTTCGATATATTTTGTGTTAAGAATTTCGTTTTGAGTTTCAAGCCATTTTATTTGCCATGCATTCGAAAAGAAATACATGGACTTCTAAATAGTAGCATCTGGACTGGACACTCAGTGGGCAACATGAGGCCAAACAGTTGGTACAACAGTTGGCCAACAGTGGGCCAACAGCCCAGTAACTAACCCTGTTGGCCCACTGTTAGCCAACTGTTGTACCAACTGTTTGGCCTCATGTTGACCACTGAGTGTCCAGTCCAGATGCTACTATTTAGAAGTCCATGAGAAATACACAAGAATCTCAGAATGCAGAAAGCACCTAAATTCACACTTCGAAATGACCTTAGTAAGGTCACCTTACACATTTTTCTTCAAAAATTTCTTAATGATCTAATCAGCATCGCAAAATAACCGACTGAAGATTATGCCTATCCTGTGTAACAGTTTAAGAGTTATCGCCGTCCAAAGTTATCCGAGTTGCCAAATCGCTTACTTATCACTGTATAAATGACGTAATGTGGTTTGCTTGGTTGTGTTGCTTAGACTTTCCGGTCATGTGCAATTGTGCATGGATGATAGAAACACAACTGATGTGCTTTTCTTTGGCACATTTGAACAGATTGTTGCATTTCGATGGTAGGCCTATAGTACGTTGGGAAGTACTGTCCTAGCACCAAATATAACAGAATGCTAGCCTAGTAGTCTACCAGTATCTGCACTCAATAATAATGACTGGCTGCCTGCTGCTTAGCTGTCCAACTACTGCATTCCTGGAAATTTTTTGTTGTATTTTTATTAGACTTGTATGTAACATTGTAACAAACAACAGAATAAGGCAAAGACAGGCAAAATAAGTCGAAGTGAAATACTGGAGTCGTCTGCACTTCATTGGTTTCCATGGCACAGTAAACCCATCAACGGGTCAACTCACCATCTACATAATATGCATACATGGTATAAACCCCGCTCTCGTTGATTCCATCACTAGAGGAAAAACAATGCACCTGAAGAACCTTGCATAATACAATAATTGTTTGGCAAATAAATTATTCGTTTTGATAGAAAATATCCTTTAATGGAGCCTTTATTTTTTCATAAAATAACGCTGTTGCTAGTACGTAGGTAATCAAAAATTCTATTCCAACTTTATAACTATTTCGAACAGTTATGGTGCATTTTAAGAGATATATGCAGATATATGCAGTACTTTTTGAATTACACAATTAACAAAAATCAAGCAGTTTGATTTATTAACTACATAGTACATATATTACTAAATTTATCGAAATTCGTATTAAAGAAAACAAAAAAACATGAGTAGTAACATACTAAATGAAGTAATTTGCCTTTGCAAATTTTTCAATTTTTGTGACACTCCGGTATGAGTTGTATTAATTCTTCGTTCTATAGACTTTTGTAGTTCATCTCCTTCTTTTCCTTTTCAATGGTAATACTGATAAGCATATCAGAACATAATTCTATTTGAATAAAAGTGATGATGCTATTATTATATCGAAACCGATTTTTATCAAATATACTAAGAGATTAAATTGTTGCGTAAATGCTAGCGTTTAATGAATGCAAAATAGCAGTAAAATATAAAATAACAAGTTGGCTTGAAATTGAACCTCTACAATCTACATTCAATGCCTGTTGGATTTGCTTTCAGATGCTGCAAATTGGATGTTTAGCATTAAAGCAGCAGTGTGTGTCAGAAACAACACCACGCAGAGAAGGTTACAAAATTACATCAGATGTAGATGTTAAAGAGACAAACACAGGACATTTCAAGTGAAACGGAAATGTTTAAAATAAAAGCTAGCAAAAAATTTATATATTTAGTCGGCATCTCTGCTTGCAGCAGATTGCGCATCAACATGGATTATCTGTTTTCATGAGTCATCGTTTTTAGCTCGCTCACGCAGTGTCGTCAAATTGAGTTCGGTCCATGCCTGGATGCTGCTATGCCATCTCATTGCTGGTCTGCCTCTATCTCTTTTTCCGTTAACTTTACCTACCATGCAGATTTTGCTGAATTAATATTTTGATCTTATATTGTGGCCGAAAAGTTTAGAATTTTTGTATTAATTGTTGCTGCAATTGGGTGTAGCTTCGTTATAGTCAATAGGTCTATTTTCTTGTGGTCAAGTAGCCTTTTGTTGGTCATGCTTCTTATGCAATGGCGAGTTTAACTGATGAGGGGGCCGGGGCACTTTCAGATCGGGAGAACCCTGTGCAAAAAATTACAAATTAACTTCAAAGTCACCCACACTGTTGCTAATGCCTGTACGCCAAGCTCAGTCGCCACGTTGTGACTAAACATTAACCTTAAAAGAAAAAGGAGGCATTTTGCAGAAATTTCAAAGGCTGAGAGAAAATAATAATAATAACACAAAATCACATTTTTCCACGTCGGGGGCCCTTCAAAAAGTGTTGTAAATTTTTGATTTTAGTTTGATTGGAGGTTGAAATCTTATTCTTTTCAAATGCTGCCTAGCCTAAAAAAAATATATACCATTAGTTAAAAACCAACTTTTCTGTAGAAAAGTTAAAAAGCAAAATAACAAAGTTTTGTTTAAACGTACCATTTCCTTGAATCTTGTTTTCTGTTCTCAGCGTGTAATAACGAAATTAAAATTAAATTACATTCAACATAGTTTGCATAAACAAACAACGCATTTTGTAATTGTTTTGTTAAAATATTCAGAGGGTGGTTTACAAGTTTTAATTCATCTACCTGTAGAAATAGGCGGTGTGATGGCGTTTCATCTATGATCAGTTTCAAACTCACCACAAATTTCTTTTTGTCCCGTTTTTCATGAAGTTGTTCATGAACAGCATTTTGTAAATGCAATATAACGTCATCGTGACGTAAATCCAGTGACCAAATATTATTTCTTAATCAGGAAGTCTTATATTTCGGTAGGAAAATACCTTCACTTACAACAAATTCATTAACAAAAAGGTTAGAAAACATCTGAAGCATTGAAATTCAATCGAATTGCTCTTGTGTGATGAATTGTTTCACGCTTCCTCAAGCAATCCGATAAAATCTCACATATTGAGAAGAAGGAAATACGTTTTGTTTGTTTGTCGTATCCAGGCTCACACCTGGTGGTTGAAGATTTAGATTAAGTGGACAGGAAGGCAAGGAAGCCAATCTTCATGTCCACCTTCAAGCATGCCTTTAAGTGTCCTGCCAAAGACATAGCCGCATGCTCTTGAGCGGTGTCGAACCAGCGCCCTTTCGATTGCCGTTCCAGGGCTCTCACCACTCGTCAATGCAACCGACAAGGAAATACGTGATAGCATAAAACAACAAAGAAAATATTTGAAGTAGGAAATTGATCAGTGGCGTCATTCAAAATAACATTAGCCTACCCGTTTGGTTTCTTTTTAGAACAAATTTCTTTTTAGTGCTTGAGCAAAGATTCATTAATAGTTATCTCAGCCAAGACTATCAGATTCGAATTTCCATTCATTCTTCTAAGTCTTTTTCATGGAGGACACTTTAACATGCTATTCGGTTATCAAATTATTTTGTTTCTGTGGGCTTATATCGAGTTACATAGAACCAATGATAACATGTCTACCTTCATAATTTCCTGACGTTTTTAAAACAAGGATAGACCCAAGCAACAACGTGAGGGGGTAAGGCTTCCAAAAAATAAGAAAATGCGTTTGGCGACATAAGAATTTAGAAGAAAAATTAAAAATCGTAGAACGGCGATAACACGGACTTTCTCACATGCACTACACGATCGCTACACGCGACAAAGAACAATGAACAATTCAAATAACAAGTCCAAAACAAACAAAAATAAACTTGAAAAACGTAAGGAACATATTAGCAAGGGCTTAACTATTAGCCCAGCAATGATCAACACCACCTTTCAACAAAGTAACACAAACTTGCGTCGTATCGTAAAAGTTTATTCGAATCATCGCGCATCGCAGCGTCATTTAGAGACAGTGACGTGTACAAACGGAAAGGGGCTGGAGGTTAACCTCCCCAATTGAGCTTGATATTTGAATTTTTTATTGTTTTATTTAAATGCGTCACCCTCTATTTACCAACACAACATCTTACTAGTTTTTATGTAAATCTAGTTTAGAAAACATGTATTTGTGTCATGATACAACAATTACGACCAAAAAGTTATCTGTGACGAAACAAAAGATGTGAAAAATTGAGCAGCCACTATCCAAAAATGTCGCTTGATTTTATTGTTTATATAAGCATAGTAGGACTGCTTAAGAAACATTACGCTATTGTGGATCCAAGTAATAACCATCTGGGTAGTACCAAATTTAAGTCATAAGCAGAGTAGACAAACGGAAACAGACATTGCCGTCGGCTGCAGCGTGGGTCAGATGTATGTCGGAAGGCGTACACCGATGCATAGCGCTCAAGTCCGCTTTCCCGCAATGCAGGATAAAGATAAACAAACACACACAAAACGCCTTTAAAACAATTTCTTTTTTCAATTTTTATGGACAATTCTTCATCTTGTTTGATTTCAAGACCATAGCGATTTGGTTTCGATGTGCACTTGAAAGAAATATGAAATGCCAATGCATGAGAATCTTAGCT
Organism: Aplidium turbinatum; assembly: GCF_918807975.1. Taxonomy (NCBI): domain Eukaryota; kingdom Metazoa; phylum Chordata; class Ascidiacea; order Aplousobranchia; family Polyclinidae; genus Aplidium; species Aplidium turbinatum. Next base: position 58,256,471 of record NC_137472.1, read on the forward strand.
TACAAGGTACAAAGCTGCAAGAAAACAAATGCGTAGGATTGCATAAAAAGTATTTATTTTAAGATTCCGGCTACTGACTGCTTCACTTAGAGGTGTTTCAAACAAGACAACGTATTTAAAATTTTGTTTTGTTCAATGAATAAACACTGCAGTAATTAATCACAGAGTTTGCAGACATAAGTAAAATCAAAGCACTGCAATGAGTATTATAAAAGCTTTTTTGCTACGAAATGCAGGTAACTGAAACGAAAAACATCTTTGTATATCGCAGTAAGTATCAAAAACTACTGTAAAATGGTCATAAGCAGGTCATACAGTAAAACATTAGAACAACAAATGCACTAACCAATTAACAACTTGGACATCTTCGGAAAACAAGTGCGTACATTTTTTTCTGAATTTATTGGCTGAAAATCGTCTTAGATAATTTTGTTCATCACTTTTGTGGTGGATTAGAGACAATTTCTCATACGGCTAAGCACAAACTACTGTACTTGAGAATCTAAACCTAATGGATGAATTAGTTCCTCAGCAACAACACTTCAACAATCGGAAACTTCACTCTGTCGATCTCGGTGACCGGGCCTGCGTCAGTGATTCAAAGCCTCTACAAGTATGCGAAACTGGCAGGATTAAGCTCTGCAAAAAGCTTTCCCAGTCCGAGGATAAAGATTCAATCAATCAATGCACTACATTCCGGTTTTACTAATTGTTTGAGCAGGAAGTGAATGAGAGGATCATAGTTTTCTAAAACCATTCACATTTATTTTTGCATTAAATTTGCAGACTCTCGCGTAGAAACAAATAGAATGACGTTGTCACGCCGTGGGGAGTTTGCTTCATAAATTCAACAAAGTTAATGAAACTACGACTTTGAAATCTAGAAAACGTTTAAGAAAGTAAGAAATTGAATGTGAATGTCGTTTAAAACAACAGTCGCCTTCCCGTTTCTCTTCTTACAAACACAAACGTTGCTTTTCTTGTGCTCAAGCAATGGTTCGATAATAGTGGCCTCTCTTCCGTTAAAAGAGCATTTCCTTTCATAGTGCCACCTCTATTACCGGATGAGATTTTTCTATTACATATTTTTAATTGAACCTTTCTCATGGCGGACGCCACAGTATGCCAACCGGTTATCAAACCGTTTTACTTTTGTGCGCTTATATTAAGTAGCATAGAACCAATGATAATAGCTTTTCATAACTAATAAAACATTAAAATTAAATAATAAAATGGAAAGGGCTACGTTTAATTGTAGAACAATTGTTAAAATCTGGAAACGATGATAAAACGGTATCGTTTCTTTTACAACATACATTAGGCTACAGCACACGATTGTTACACCGGTCAAAAAAATAACGATTACTTGTTATTAATAACAAACTATCTCCAATCGACATGATTTTGATTTTTGCATAAAAATATTACTGTTTAGGTAAGTTTCTAATATGAATATGACGTCACGTTGTCTCCATCACGTCAGGATTTTTACAATTTGTGATTTAAAGTTTTTGCAATAAAGCCTGTTTTAAGAAACATGTCCTATATTATTGCGTCATCGCTGCAATTGTAACAATTGAATTGCTTTGTTATGATGTCATAATAAGTTAATTGTGACATCACTCTTTAGGACGACTGTTTAAAAGATCACTCATTATTGTCTGCTGAATGTTTTTGGGTTATTAAAAAATATATTAAGCTGTTATTGAAGCACGGTATTTAATACCTTAAATCATGTGAGGCCATATTTACTGGTTTCCACAACCCCGACTTGGGGATCCACATCCGTCAAAGGGCCCATCACGGCCTACTAGAACACGGCAAATATGTTGCCATATGGGAAAATTTCTAAGAGTCTTAATTGTTACAATCATAGCCATGACAAACCTGTCACTTTCCCACCTACAGAAGTATGTAAAATAAGCAATATTTGCATCTAGACACACTTTTGGCTTGTTTTGCCGGAGATTAGATATGTATGTTAAGCACAATTTATGCAATAAAAATGCAAAACATGTAAGACTTTCCAACTGCATCCTGGAGGTAGTCTCATCATACAGTCGTTAGGTTTTTTGTATAACAGGATCATTCGCCAAAAGAAATATTTTACTTGCAAAATTAAAATTGGCGAAAAACAAAACAAACTAACATTTAAATTGGCACATCAAATGAACAGCTTACAACATAGAATCCACAAAAAATTCTTGATATTTTAAATGGAACATGCAATTGCACCAAACGATACTACCTCCAGGGTGCAGTTGAAAAATCTTACATAGCCTATTAAATTATTATTGTGTAAACTATGCTCAACCTACATACCTAATCTCTGGTTAAACAAGCCAAACATATGTCTAGGTGCAAATATTGCTTATTTTACTTATTTCTGGAAATGGGAAGATGACAGGGGGGTCATAGCTATGATTGCAACAATTCAGACTCTTAGAAATTTCCTCAAATAGCAACATATTTGATCGTGTTCTAGTAGGTCATGGGTCCATGCATACTTAGTTGGTCCCAGAGATGGAGGAACCATTTTTAAAGTAGGTGGGCCCCGAGTCGCAGCAGTCAAAGTTAATCCAACTTCTGGGGAGCGAAGCCCCCAGACCCCCCTTAGCATTGCTGCATTCCAAATACTTTATATCGTTTAAACATTGATTTTTCATGATTGTCTTTCGCACCAACAAGCAAAAAGTTTCCATTTTTGGCCCAATTTTGCCAAAACATTTACAAAACTGTTAAATGGCTTCATAATGATAAAACTTTGGTGGAGAGTTTGCTTTGTTGAACCATAGAGAAATATAACATAGTAACCTTAGCGGGTTTAACATACTTTATTACACACAAAAAATATAACATAATTAAAATAAGCTCAAACGTTTTCGACACGTATGTGTGTCTTCATCAGGAAACAAGATATACATTGGTATGTCAACCAGACATTTGTTGACAAGGGCCGGGAAGCACTTAAACCCAAACCTAACAACTAAAAGTGCAATTAAAGAGCACATTGCCTCTTTTTGAAACGTGCACTGACAATGTCTCGATCAGCCAATTTAAAATCATCTCTCGAGGCAGATCTGATTTTCAAACTAAGATCATGGAAGCCTTAAGAATCAAACGTAACAATCCATCTCTCAGCCGGCAGTTATTCGCTTGTGGCTCATCGTTCCTTTTGTGTGTGTTCTAATTGTTTGTCCAATGCCCGTAGTCTACACCTCACGTGATCTGTTTCCCACCGCATAATTTGCTCGTAATCATTTTCATATCATTTGTTTAGTTCGTGCTTTTCAGTCCAGAATGTCGTTACAGTTACAGTGCAAAGTCAAATTTTTCTTACGATTTTTCATTTTATGTATATTGCAGATTTAATTCCTAATGAGGACACACGTAAGTGTCGAAAACGTTTGAGTTTATTTTAATTATGTTATATTTTTTGAGTGTAATTAAGTATGTTAAACCCGCTAAGGTTACTATGTTTTATTTCTCTATGCTTTTTATTTTATAGTGCTGTACAAAATACGGCGATGAACACACAAATAAAAAAGAAACAATACACACACAGTTATAATACCACCTGGGATAAATAATCTGCAGCATTATACAGTAGACTGTGCGCATATGTAACAGCCGCAGCACCAATATGCAAATATAATACTGGCATCAACAATCCACAGCTAATTACCACAAAGTTTCAGTACCAGGAGTACCGGTAGGCTACTGGTATATACACATATTTAACAGTTAGCAAAGTTATCCGGGAGTAACAGCCTGCAGTATTATGTGCATACACAACAGCTGCGCCACCAATATACAAATATAATAGCCCTACTGGTATCAAACAACAACAAGGTTCCTTCAACTGTCACTATATAGGTGACTGCTAGCTACTGTATTACACTTGAAATTTTTTCCTAAAAAAGTTAATAATACAATCATTGAAAGCAATAGATTATTGGTAAATTGAGCTGAGATCAACCAGATCGATCAAGTTTTTGTGAAGGTGTTCAACTGTTCATCCTATGGTTCAAGTGCTCTTGGGTTAATTTGCTTTCTAAGTAGTTTTTTACCAGTCTGTGCCACGAAAAATACCGTTTTTACAGTACCATTAAACATAAGGATTTTCAGGTAAAACTGTATCCATTTTGATAGATTTATGTTTTGAGTTCGTTTTCGAGAGAATTAACACCAATATCCCCATCTAGCCTGGTTTAAGTGCTTTCTTTTATAGACAAAGTTGCTGAATCCTCTACCCTTGCTGCAGCTAAAATTACTTTCTCTATATCACAAAAAACTGCAAGTTATCTTGGTCAAATATTTCGCTACCTTTTCAAAAATATTTGGCTTTCAAAAGTGGGTGGGCCAGGCCCAGTCAGAAATTAAAGTAAGTGGGTCCAGGCCCACGAGGCCCACGTGGTTCCTCCATCCCTGGTTGGTCCAGCGTTTTTTTGTTTATTTGAAATAAAATTTGAGAAATTATTGCTACAAAATCTCGACATGTTAAAGCTCACATCAATGAGATTTTATGTTGTCAGTCATGGTTTAGTATGACTATTTCCAATTAAGCAAACCAGCAAATCTACTCTGCTTTGTTAGAATTTATTGAAAAACAACAAATATTATCCTCTCACATATTTGAAAAATGTATTTTAACAGCTAATTTAACGGGACTTGTTCAATAAACGCTCATGGAATGGCGGAAATGTTGGATGTTGACAAGCAGTAGCTTTGAATGAAATGGTTCAGGTTTGGAATAGATAGGTGTGAAATATATAGATAGGTGAAGGTGTGGACACGGACAGCTCACATATATTTTCGAAGTTCTTGCCTGCACAAAGGCTCAATAGCTCTGTATATAACGCATTATAGATAGGTAAAGGTGTGGACAGCTCAGATATATTTCGAAGTTTTTGCCTGCTCAAAGGCTATACCATACTAAGCTGTAAAAACCTTTCAAGAAAAAAAATATTGAAAGTCTTTTGTGGTCTTAAATGATTTTTTTTTAATGTAAGCTAAAGTAAACTATCTATTAAAACTTTTACAGAAATGCAATTTTTAGTTGATACATTTAATTAAATACAAATTGTGCTTGTTGATAGGGGGAAAAAAGCAACATATTGATGCGGCTAAAAATGTCCAAAAATTGATCCAAATGATAAAATATAAAGTCTATCAAAATTTTCTTGGAAAATAAGCCATTAAGCCCACCAACTCCTTTCAAGTTTTTTTATTAACATGTTTTCCGTATTGTTTATTCACCTTAAAATTTTGTTTTCTTAAAACTCCAGCGTCTCTCTAATTTTGGTTTCTAAATCTGTAACTGCATTAATTAATCTTTTTTTTAAATCTGAGTAATGTGTACTTTTTGCTAATATGATAAATGCATTTCTTTTTCCTTCCTAACATTTTCTTGCACAATTTATAAACGGGCCCATGGTTTGAGAAATAGACATAGCAATAGACATAGCGGCCCAATTATGGATTTTGAGGAGGAGAGAATGATTCTCAAGCGCCCCCAGAGTAATTCAAATAAATTATAGCCTATACTTGAATCGCATCGTGTCGAAATAATAAAATGTTTGATTGTCGCATCCATTTGATTTAGATTAAGTGGACGGGAAGGCAAAGAAGCCAATCTTCGTGACAACCTTCAGGCATGCCTTTAAGTGTCCTGCCAAAGATATAGCCGCATGCTCTTCAGCTGTGTCGAACCAGTGCCCTTTCGAGTGTCGTTCCAGGGCTCTCACCACTCGGCAATACAGGTGGCAAAATATTCGAATCATTATATATAACAACGTCATGTTGTAGAGTGATAGAAACTTTATCAATCATTCCCAGCAGTAGTGGATGAAGAATACTTTATTTGACAAAACTAATTTCTACTAGCAGGCAGATATTCAAATTGACAGCAGCAAGAAAAAAGTTTCTGGCGGTATAGCAAAAAATAGAAAAAAAAGCTTCCTGTACAAAAGCGGAAGGTACTTTGCTATAATATGCGGTTGCCAAAATGAGATTCCACAGTAGATGCTACTATGTGAAGACGCCAGTAGGTATTTTATAATGAGAATCAAACTTGTCCTCATATCACCGCCCAAGTGGTGTCGTTGACTCGTGAGATATCAAGCATAAGTTCAAAGTTCACTAAATCTCTGATGCTTTTTCCTTGGCAGAACTAAGTTCTATTTTCTGTGTAAAAGCAATTAAATTTTTGATGATAAAAATCTTGTTTAGGTGCACAATCTATAAAGCATTTGATATCACAATTTCTAAAAAAGTTATGACGTTGGTAGATATTCGAAAAACTTTGATCTTAGCGAAAGGTTGTAATGCTCAGGACGAACTATGCTGGCTTCATCAGCTTATTGATGATGAGCAAAAAAACCTACAGATTTTTAACAAATGTTATTTTTGCAGATTAATCATGACAGTTGTAACGATTCTTCTCCTTGTGATCTTGATTTTAGGTTGCCAGGCTCAGATTGATATAAAAACTTGTCAACTCCAATGTGATGGGGATGGAAATGGCTCGCCAACAATTATAAGTCAGATACCCATCAAAATCCAGGACCCTGCAGAAAAATGCAGCTGCCAAGATGTAAAAGAGTTAAAACGTAGGTCATAATACAACAAACAATTATGCGCTATCCTCATTTAAAAAATCGCAAAGTTTAATTGAGTTTCTTCGTGACTATGACGTAATCGTTTGCAAAAGAAAACATTGTTCTCAGCGCCAAGTATTTTTGCGCTATTGGGACTACTGTAGTAATTTGTTTGATTTTTAGGTTAATAATTTGCTTAAAAATAACATTCTATAAAAATTATTTGAAACGAAAAAAAAAAAACGTTTTACATTCAGTGGCGTACGCAAGAAAGGTCCATTGGGCCATAACCCAATCTTCAAAAATGTTATGCCCCAATTTTAAAAAATGTTTATTTTTCAGCATTAATGTGTTGTGAAGTGCAAATATGTTATTATTCAAGAATGGTCTTGGGTAGCAGGGCCGTACTAATCGCCTCTCGTACTCCCGGGAGAGGAGTCACAACTGTTTAGGGGCTCACTCATTTCAGTTATTTTTATGTTTTTTTGTTTAATTGAAATGACAAAATGTTGTAAACATTGTTACAGAAGCTCAATATTCAATAGCTTAAATCACGCAAGGCCCTATTTACCACTTCTAAAACCCCGGTTAGTGGGCTGACATGTCTGTTTAACGCCCCACCCGTGTGCATAGTTAGTTGGTGCAGCGTTTTTCGGCATTTAACTGTAAACAATGTTACTATATACTGCTATATAAACTCGACATTTTATAGCTACGGTTGCATTCTTTAATATTCTATTCTTGATCGTCATTTGGAAGGACTATTTTAAATCAGCGAAACCAGTAAATCTATGCTATTTGTGAAATTTACAGAAATCATACTAGCCTACTACGCTCTCGCTCTCTAGGAAAATGTGTTTCAACGGTTGATAGCATAAGACTTGTTCAAAATTAAATGCTCATGAAACGACGAAAATGTTCAATAACAGAATTTAAAAACGTTGACAGGCATTATCCAACGTGTACTGTTGCATTAGAAATGATTTTTTTATGCCTGCATAGCCGAGTGGTGAGAACACTGGAACGGCAATCGAAATGGCGTCGGCTCGACACCGCTTAAGAGCATGCGGTTGTGTCTGTGGCAAGACACTTAAAGGCATGCTCGAAGGTGGACACGAAGATTGGCTTCCTTGCTTTCCCGTCCACTTAATCTAAATCTTCAACCACCGGGTGTAAGCCTGGATATGACAAAAAATATATATTTTTTTTAACTACCTTTTTTATCAACCGAGCGTCTTTTTTTTTTAAGACAAACACTGCGTCATTCTTTTCTCTAGTTTTGCTTTTTTGTAGATCGAAAGTTATGCAATTAAACGTTTTAAAGACGGCGTTTTTCATTGCAAAATTCCCCTCTAAAAATGGCCCTGTAAAATCTTTTAGTTTTTTTAGTTAAACTCCATTGCCCTTTTCATTGTTATGTAGTCAAAGATGACGTCCCAACAGATCGTGGAGTCAGTCTGATGTTTTTAATTCGAATTCACAACCTGTGGGTTTGAGAAACATATTAGGCACCTTTATTAAAAATTAGAGGCCTACTTGTAAATTTTGAAACAAGGGACGACGAGATGGTGCTCACACAATCCTGTAGAGTAGCCTAGGCCTTCTTTTTTGTTATATATCTTCAGAGTGCGATAATTGTTGTTTAAAGTACGGTACCGTAATAAATTGCGTTTGATATTTAAACTTTCACAAAGAGGTTCGGTACATGCTTTAATCAAAAGACATTGCCTGTTAATAGAACTATTACAGTTTTTACTTATCCATTTTTAGACCTAATATCATGCTTTTCATATTCACATATCCAATAATTCAATTCAAAAGTATAGTGACATACGCAAAGACCGTTAAAGTTTATATTACACCAACAGATATCCTCGGCTATCGTAAACTTTGGTCAGACTATACTGTAAAGTAGCATTAGGCTACTCTTGATGAAAAAATGTCAATTTATTTTGAACGCTCCCCTCTCCCAGTAAGAAATCCTGCGTACGCCACTGCCGTACCCTCAATACGAGTGGTTCACTGAATTGCGTAAGCCAACTATGTCGTCTATGTAAAACATTTTATGCGACGTCAAGTCAAAAATGTTATATCACATTTTTTGTTTTCAATGCAAAATCTATCTAAATAAGTAAACTAGTTGCTGCAAACTAAAAAAGTAACGTCAAGGCAAGCTGAGTATGGTGGGCTAATCTTACATGATATTACGTAGCGGTTATTATTAGCAAACGGACATTTTTTCAATTCGCTTTGTTTCAATTCGAAAAAATTTTGAATGCCCCCCTTCCTTGAGAAAATCCTGTGTACGTCACTGTTTACATTGGTATACTTTTTTTAGTTTACCAGACAATAATCATATATTCCAATATAGCCTATAGAAATCGTGAAATCGTAACTTATTTTTAATATGCACAGTGCAATGATGTGGTGGGATACGAAGAACTCATTGAATGATTTTTAATTCATGTTAGAACTCATTAAAGGATGTCTTTTATCAGAAAGTATGATTCGGTTACCAGATCATTATTGAAATATTTAAAATTTCGAAGGTGCAATATTACCACAAACATGCTCAGACTTTCTTTCCGATGATGGAATCAACGAGAGTGGGGTTTATACCATTTATCCATATGTGAATGGTGACTTGACCCGTTTAAAGGTTTACTGTGATATGGAAACTGACGGTGGTGGATGGATGGTGAGTTACAGAAATACTTTTTTATGCATCAATCAATTATTCATCAACCAAAGCTAATTTACAGTAGACTCGATAGAGTTGTTTTTTTGTACCTATCCAAGAACGATCTATAAACCATACGATAAACTATATTATATATATACTATAATATAATCAAACTATACTTGAATGTTTGTTAAATTTTTGTTTGCATCTTGTTGCTTAGTTATGTCAAAAATATCCCATTTGTACATTGTTCTGTAAATACGCAGCAAAGCACTATTGCCGCTTGATGGCATTGTTGAGTTGATGGTCAAAATAAAACAACATGATGCTGTGGCAACATTTTTGACAGCGCGCAACTTATATAGGTCAGTGGCAACACTGGAATCTGCTTTCGGTCATACAAAATTTGACAACTTTTTGTGGTTAGATATAATTGGCTTTGTCTACTGGAGTGATATTTAACCGGCATTCTCTAAACTCTTGGTGTGCCGTGAAACCTTGTCAGTTGTTTCGAAAGAAATTCATTAATTTGACTCGTGTACCATGGAACAGTGGAACACCAGTCGAAGATCACAATTATATAAGCTTCCGGTTTGTGTTTCTGCAATTCCTGTCCGAATATTAACTTTGTGCTCATCTAAACAGGCCCCGATATCGCACTGAGATAAACTGAGTGATTAAATTCTTGTTGTGCTGTTTATTTTGTTGCATGATTATACAATTTCGTTTAGTGTTCAGTAAGAATATTTCATGCATAAAGTATTCTATGACTTAAAAAATTAAAAATAACACTGTTTTGCCATTTGGGTTTAATTTTGGTTCTGGTTCGGGTCGATATAACTTGTTTGGTTTCAAGCATTGTTGAGAACATTGAGTTGCGGTATATTATGATTTTGAGCTTGGATTACGATAGTTTCCAGATACACCTTAGGATTTCACTGTAAACAATTTTTCAGGTTTTTCAGAGGAGAATTGATGGTTCGGAGGATTTCTATAGAAATTTTGCCGATTACGTTAAAGGTTTTGGGAAATTGGAATCGGAGTTCTGGTTGGGTGAGAACAGGGCCGTGTTAACCGCGCCCCCGTAACCCCCAAATGGGAGAGGCCCACGGATAATTAGGAGCCCACTTATTTTAGTCTGTTTAATTTTTTTTAACTGTTTAAAAAGTAAAAAAAAAATACTCTAAAAGCTAGATAATCAATAGCTAATTAAATCATGCAAGGCCGTATTCACTGCTTTCCAAACTCCGACTATAGGGGCCTACCTCCAACTAGGAGCCCACTCATATTTAGTTCGAGCAGCGTTTTTTGCCTTGAAATTTTACAACTTTTTTCCATTTTTGAACATTTTCTTTATTCGCTTCGCTTGCTCAACCACATTTCGTTCATCTCAGCGATATACTGCGCAAGTAGGCTGTAGTTGGAGATTAAGGAAGTGAACAGTTTTTTGTGTCTAAAAACTAACAAAATGATGCAATATTTTCAAGTAAACACTGCTTACTCAAATAGCCAAGTTAATAATAATTGCATTGATAACTTTCAATGTGAACCGAGATAGATTATGAAGTGAAAATGTTATCTGTGAAGATGAGCGTTGGGCAAACCCCAGGTAAAATTTTCGAAGTTCTAGCGTGCTGAAAGACTACAACACACCAGGCTATACAAACTTTCAAGAAGTAAATTATTGAAATCCATCTGTGGTTGTGATTAAACAAATTTGAAATGGTAGGCTAACTTAAATATTAAACAAAACTTCTACACCAATCCAATTTTAATTTGATGAATTGAATTGTATACAAAGAGTGCGTCTTGACAAAAATAATATTGCTCTTATAGGAATGCCTAAACAGTGACCAAAAAAATATTATATTTGTCAAAATTTTCTGGGGGGCAGCCCCCACACACGCCCTTTTTGTTTCATTTATTTGGACAAGTTTTGCATTGCAATGTTCATTTATGTTACAAATTTGTTTTGTTAAAACTCTGGTCCTTTCCTAACTTATTTCTAGATCCCCTTCTGCATTGTCGGCATAGCCTATTTTAACTATTTTTTCTATGAAATCTTAAAAGTTGTTTACTATTTGTTCAAATGATGAATGTAAACTTTTTCCCCACATTGAAAGAGTTTTCCGCCCTAAAGGCTTTCTGGTGCTACTTTTAAGAGAAATCAATCAACATAGAAGGTCACTAGTGAATTTCTGAGGGGGGGGGGCGAATAATAGTAATAATAATAATAATCGGGTTTTTATTTGCGCCCATTGCGATAACATACAGTACACTGAGATCACAGATGCAATACAACAGACGACAGGAAGCAGCGAAGGGACATATAGTCTTCGAGTCGGCTGCTCCCTTTGTTTTGGCTTGCCATTAAGTGTCTTTGCCAAGACACAGCGGCGTGCTCTGGAACGGTGTCGAACCCACGTCCTTTCGAACGTCGCGCAAACGTTCTCACCACTCGGCTACGCAGCCGACATCTGCCGAGATGGTGCAAAATGACAGCCGAGATGGTGCTCACACGGCCTTGAGTGAAGAAATATATTGGAAATGTGAACTGAAATAGTTAAACTTGTTTTAAACACAATATGTTCTCATCAGGTGATTGATATTTGCATAATGGAATGCATGCAGATGTTATTGCCTAAATCCACAACACAAGTTACCACTTACTTATACTATCAAGTTAACATTTCCATTGTTACAGTATATCTAGTGACATTTTTTTTGTGTACGTATATTTATAAAAGCCCAACTTAATCTTACTGAAACATAAACCATTCTTAGAATTTGAAATGGCCCACTATCAACTTCCCCGTTTCCTGTGCAGTTACATTGCGCTTCGGTGTAGACATTCCTTATTAAAATTCTATGTATGACGTCAAAGAGCAAGTAGCACTTGTCAACGTAACTGAGAAAAAAATATCATTTCTGATCAAATTAAAATAAGCCTCAATTTTAAAACAACTTGGCCAGCCCTGATTTAAATATTTAAGTTCTTGCAAAAATTTATTTAGGGTTAGCCTATCTTTCCTTTCTTGGATATGTAAACACTACAAAATGAAAAACTAAGCCACATACAACATGCCTGTCCAAATTTTCAATTAATTTTAGCAATATGATTTGTTAAAACGCCCTGCAAACAACAAGGTGGGCCGTCTTGCCTTAGTGTGTAAGTGAAAAAAGATTGTGAGATTGGAAGAAGGCAATGTTTTTAATAAGTTTTGTAAAATTGTTTCATTCCTTTCAGGATTGGATGTTCTCCATAAATTGACTAAAGATGGAGAATATGAAATGAGAGTTGATATGGAGGATTTTGAAAACCAAACTAGACATGCTTCATACAAGTAGATACATTTTTATTTTCAACATTGAATAAAATCAATATTAGCTATATAACTAAACATGATTTTACATTTTAATAGTAAAACTTTCTGGCAAGAAGAGCGATAAATTTCACAAAAATATTCACTGATCAATTAAAATGTAACAAACTCACATTTAAACCTAACCCAACGAAGTTAACATTGTTTATTGAGTAAATATGAAATATCGACACATTTCTTCGCCGATTTGCATTCCGTCGCTAATACACATGCCTTCTGTTTCATTCCGCACCCGATGCATGCTGCTTTCAACAAATTTTCAAATAGAATTCTTTCACGCAGTCACATAAGAGCCAAGTTTACATTACAGTACCATTCTAAATCTATAGATTCTGTGAGGAGCACAATCGAGATTCAGGGATATTTTGATGAGCTTTTTATATGACCCGACAAGGTATTGAACTTACGTTCACAGATCAAATATGGAACAGTTTATCCACTAGAGCAACATAAAATTATTTTATATATTTTGTATTCATAATTATCATCTTTATACTCAAGTACGGCTACTTGTATGCCACCTGTATCTTAGTTGTAACTTTCACATTCACCGATCTGTTGGAAAATAATTTTGTATGTGTTCCGTGTCCTTCGTCAACATACAGGTGAAATTTACATCTTAGGTTTCTATGTTTTGTTTTTGTTTCAGTGACTTCGTGGTTGGAGTTGGAACAGATTATACGATGACTATTGGAGGATACAGTGGGAATGCAGGTAGAGTTTCTTTCGAATAACTGGAAAATTGTGATTTGGTTGAATTTAAGATATTTAAGGATATTTTCAGGGATTTTTTTTTTCGGGAAGGATAGTTCCTCACATCTAATGCTCTCCGATATTTAATCCACAGAATCTCAATTCTCTTTATCAGACATCTCTTTCACCAGTGCCGGTCTTTGGGGTGTGCGAGCCGTGCGAACGCACAGGGCCCGTAAATTAGGGGGCCGGCAATTTACTCAGAAAAAGCAATAATTTTTGTCATTTCCAATGGAAAAATTCATTAAGTGAATTCAACAAAGGAATTAGCAACAAGAAAACATAGAGACTCAACGGGTGCAACCTATTTCGTACCCTGAACATTTCGTACTCTGAAAAGATCGAGAAAAAAACAACAGAGCCGAAGTCGCTGATCGGAGTTGCCGCAAACATTTCAAAGTTTCTCTCGATCCTTTCAGGGGACGAAATAGGTCGAAATTCGATGAAGTATTTCAAACTCCGTATTTTAACTTTTTATTGTGGCCGAAAAGTTTAGAATTTTTGTATTAATTGTTGCTGCAATTGGGTGTAGCTTCGTTATAGTCAATAGGTCTATTTTCTTGTGGTCAAGTAGCCTTTTGTTGGTCATGCTTCTTATGCAATGGCGAGTCTAACTGATGAGGGGGCCGGGGCACTTTCAGATCGGGAGAACCCTGTGCAAAAAATTACAAATTAACTTCAAAGTCACCCACACTGTTGCTAATGCCTGTACGCCAAGCTCAGTCGCCACGTTGTGACTAAACATTAACCTTAAAAGAAAAAGGAGGCATTTTGCAGAAATTTCAAAGGCTGAGAGAAAATAATAATAATAACACAAAATCACATTTTTCCACGTCGGGGGCCCTTCAAAAAGTGTTGTAAATTTTTGATTTTAGTTTGATTGGAGGTTGAAATCTTATTCTTTTCAAATGCTGCCTAGCCTAAAAAAAATAGATACCATTAGTTAAAAACCAACTTTTCTGTAGAAAAGTTAAAAAGCAAAATAACAAAGTTTTGTTTAAACGTACCATTTCCTTGAATCTTGTTTTCTGTTCTCAGCGTGTAATAACGAAATTAAAATTAAATTACATTCAACATAGTTTGCATAAACAAACAACGCATTTTGTAATTGTTTTGTTAAAATATTCAGAGGGTGGTTTACAAGTTTTAATTCATCTACCTGTAGAAATAGGCGTTGTGATGGCGTTTCATCTATGATCAGTTTCAAACTCACCACAAATTTCTTTTTGTCCCGTTTTTCATGAAGTTGTTCATGAACAGCATTTTGTAAATGCAATATAACGTCATCGTGACGTAAATCCAGTGACCAAATATTATTTCTTAATCAGGAAGTCTTATATTTCGGTAGGAAAATACCTTCACTTACAACAAATTCATTAACAAAAAGGTTAGAAAACATCTGAAGCATTGAAATTCAATCGAATTGCTCTTGTGTGATGAATTGTTTCACGCTTCCTCAAGCAATCCGATAAAATCTCACATATTGAGAAGAAGGAAATACGTTTTGTTTGTTTGTCGTATCCAGGCTCACACCTGGTGGTTGAAGATTTAGATTAAGTGGACAGGAAGGCAAGGAAGCCAATCTTCATGTCCACCTTCAAGCATGCCTTTAAGTGTCCTGCCAAAGACATAGCCGCATGCTCTTGAGCGGTGTCGAACCAGCGCCCTTTCGATTGCCGTTCCAGGGCTCTCACCACTCGTCAATGCAACCGACAAGGAAATACGTGATAGCATAAAACGACAAAGAAAATATTTGAAGTAGGAAATTGATCAGTGGCGTCATTCAAAATAACATTAGCCTACCCGTTTGGTTTCTTTTTAGAACAAATTTCTTTTTAGTGCTTGAGCAAAGATTCATTAATAGTTACCTCAGCCAAGACTATCAGATTCGAATTTCCATTCATTCTTCTAAGTCTTTTTCATGGAGGACACTTTAACATGCTATTCGGTTATCAAATTATTTTGTTTCTGTGGGCTTATATCGAGTTACATAGAACCAATGATAACATGTCTATCTTCATAATTTCCTGACGTTTTTAAAACAAGGATAGACCCAAGCAACAACGTGAGGGGGTAAGGCTTCCAAAAAATAAGAAAATGCGTTTGGCGACATAAGAATTTAGAAGAAAAATTAAAAATCGTAGAACGGCGATAACACGGACTTTCTCACATGCCCTACACGATCGCTACACGCGACAAAGAACAATGAACAATTCTAATAACAAGTCCAAAACAAACAAAAATAAACTTGAAAAACGTAAGGAACATATTAGCAAGGGCTTAACTATTAGCCCAGCAATGATCAACACCACCTTTCAACAAAGTAACACAAACTTGCGTCGTATCGTAAAAGTTTATTCGAATCATCGCGCATCGCAGCGTCATTTAGAGACAGTGACGTGTACAAACGGAAAGGGGCTGGAGGTTAACCTCCCCAATTGAGCTTGATATTTGAATTTTTTATTGTTTTATTTAAATGCGTCACCCTCTATTTACCAACACAACATCTTACTAGTTTTTATGTAAATCTAGTTTAGAAAACATGTATTTGTGTCATGATACAACAATTACGACCAAAAAGTTATCTGTGACGAAACAAAAGATGTGAAAAATTGAGCAGCCACTATCCAAAAATGTCGCTTGATTTTATTGTTTATATAAGCATAGTAGGACTGCTTAAGAAACATTACGCTATTGTGGATCCAAGTAATAACCATCTGGGTAGTACCAAATTTAAGTCATAAGCAGAGTAGACAAACGGAAACAGACATTGCCGTCGGCTGCAGCGTGGGTCAGATGTATGTCGGAAGGCGTACACCGATGCATAGCGCTCAAGTCCGCTTTCCCGCAATGCAGGATAAAGATAAACAAACACACACAAAACGCCTTTAAAACAATTTCTTTTTTCAATTTTTATGGACAATTCTTCATCTTGTTTGATTTCAAGACCATAGCGATTTGGTTTCGATGTGCACTTGAAAGAAATATGAAATGCCAATGCATGAGAATCTTAGCTTACAAGGTACAAAGCTGCAAGAAAACAAATGCGTAGGATTGCATAAAAAGTATTTATTTTAAGATTCCGGCTACTGACTGCTTCACTTAGAGGTGTTTCAAACAAGACAACGTATTTAAAATTTTGTTTTGTTCAATGAATAAACACTGCAGTAATTAATCACAGAGTTTGCAGACATAAGTAAAATCAAAGCACTGCAATGAGTATTATAAAAGCTTTTTTGCTACGAAATGCACGTAACTGAAACGAAAAACATCTTTGTATATCGCAGTAAGTATCAAAAACTACTGTAAAATGGTCATAAGCAGGTCATACAGTAAAACATTAGAACAACAAATGCACTAACCAATTAACAACTTGGACATCTTCGGAAAACAAGTGCGTACATTTTTTTCCGAATTTATTGGCTGAAAATCGTCTTAGATAATTTTGTTCATCACTTTTGTGGTGGATTAGAGACAATTTCTCATAAGGCTAAGCACAAACTACTGTACTTGAGAATCTAAACCTAATGGATGAATTAATTCCTCAGCAACAACACTTCAACAATCGGAAACTTCACTCTGTCAATCTCGGTGACCGGGCCTGCGTCAGTGATTCAAAGCCTCTACAAGTATGCGAAACTGGCAGGATTAAGCCCTGCAAGAAGCTTTCCTAGTCCGAGGATAAAGATTCAATCAATCAATGCACTACATTCCGGTATTACTAATTGTTTGAGCAGGAAGTGAATGAGAGGATCATAGTTTTCTAAAACCATTCACATTTATTTTTGCATTAAATTTGCAGACTCTCGTGTAGAAACAAATAGAATGACGTTGTCACGCCGTGGGGAGTTTGCTTCATAAACTCAAAAAGTTAAGGAAACTACGACTTTGAAATCTAGAAAACGTTTAAGAAAGTAAGAAATTGAATGTGAATGTCGTTTAAAACAACAGTCGCCTTCCCGTTTCTCTTCTTACAAACACAAACGTTGCTTTTCTTGTGCTCAAGCAATGGTTCGATAATAGTGGCCTCTCTTCCGTTAAAAGCGTATTTCCTTTCATAGTGCCACCTCTATTACCGGATGAGATTTTTCTATTACATATTTTTAATTGAACCTTTCTCATGGCGGACGCCACAGTATGCCAACCGGTTATCAAACCGTTTTACTTTTGTGCGCTTATATTAAGTAGCATAGAACCAATGATAATAGCTTTTCATAACTAATAAAACATTAAAATTAAATAATAAAATGGAAAGGGCTACGTTTAATTGTAGAACAATTGTTAAAATCTGGAAACGATGATAAAACGGTATCGTTTCTTTTACAACATACATTAGGCTACAGCACACGATTGTTACACCGGTCAAAAAAATAACGATTACTTGTTATTAATAACAAACTATCCCCAATCGACATGATTTTGATTTTTGCATAAAAATATTACTGTTTAGGTAAGTTTCTAATATGAATATGACGTCACGTTGTCTCCATCACGTCAGGATTTTTACAATTTGTGATTTAAAGTTTTTGCAATAAAGCCTGTTTTAAGAAACATGTCCTATATTATTGCGTCATCGTTGCAATTGTAACAATTGAATTGCTTTGTTATGATGTCATAATAAGTTAATTGTGACATCACTCTTTAGGACGGCTGTTTAAAAGATCACTCATTATTGTCTGCTGAATGTTTTTGGGTTATTAAAAAATATATTAAGCTGTTATTGAAGCACGGTATTTAGCCTAATACCTTAAATCATGTGAGGCCATATTTACTGGTTTCCACAACCCCGACTTGGGGATCCACATCCGTCAAAGGGCCCATCACGGCCTACTAGAACACGGCAAATATGTTGCCATATGGGAAAATTTCTAAGAGTCTTAATTGTTACAATCATAGCCATGACAAACCTGTCACTTTCCCACCTACAGAAGTATGTAAAATAAGCAATATTTGCATCTAGACACACTTTTGGCTTGTTTTGCCGGAGATTAGATATGTATGTTAAGCACAATTTATGCAATAAAAATGCAAAACATGTAAGACTTTCCAACTGCATCCTGGAGGTAGTCTCATCATACAGTCGTTAGGTTTTTTGTATAACAGGATCATTCGCCAAAAGAAATATTTTACTTGCAAAATTAAAATTGGCGAAAAACAAAACAAACTAACATTTAAATTGGCACATCAAATGAACAGCTTACAACATAGAATCCACAAAAAATTCTTGATATTTTAAATGGAACATGCAATTGCACCAAACGATACTACCTCCAGGGTGCAGTTGAAAAATCTTACATAGCCTATTAAATTATTATTGTGTAAACTATGCTCAACCTACATACCTAATCTCTGGTTAAACAAGCCAAACATATGTCTAGGTGCAAATATTGCTTATTTTACTTATTTCTGGAAATGGGAAGATGACAGGGGGGTCATAGCTATGATTGCAACAATTCAGACTCTTAGAAATTTCCTCAAATAGCAACATATTTGATCGTGTTCTAGTAGGTCATGGGTCCATGCATACTTAGTTGGTCCCAGAGATGGAGGAACCATTTTTAAAGTAGGTGGGCCCCGAGTCGCAGCAGTCAAAGTTAATCCAACTTCTGGGGAGCGAAGCCCCCAGACCCCCCTTAGCATTGCTGCATTCCAAATACTTTATATCGTTTAAACATTGATTTTTCATGATTGTCTTTCGCACCAACAAGCAAAAAGTTTCCATTTTTGGCCCAATTTTGCCAAAACATTTACAAAACTGTTAAATGGCTTCATAATGATAAAACTTTGGTGGAGAGTTTGCTTTGTTGAACCATAGAGAAATATAACATAGTAACCTTAGCGGGTTTAACATACTTTATTACACACAAAAAATATAACATAATTAAAATAAGCTCAAACGTTTTCGACACGTATGTGTGTCTTCATCAGGAAACAAGATATACATTGGTATGTCAACCAGACATTTGTTGACAAGGGCCGGGAAGCACTTAAACCCAAACCTAACAACTAAAAGTGCAATTAAAGAGCACATTGCCTCTTTTTGAAACGTGCACTGACAATGTCTCGATCAGCCAATTTAAAATCATCTCTCGAGGCAGATCTGATTTTCAAACTAAGATCATGGAAGCCTTAAGAATCAAACGTAACAATCCATCTCTCAGCCGGCAGTTATTCGCTTGTGGCTCATCGTTCCTTTTGTGTGTGTTCTAATTGTTTGTCCAATGCCCGTAGTCTACACCTCACGTGATCTGTTTCCCACCGCATAATTTGCTCGTAATCATTTTCATATCATTTGTTTAGTTCGTGCTTTTCAGTCCAGAATGTCGTTACAGTTACAGTGCAAAGTCAAATTTTTCTTACGATTTTTCATTTTATGTATATTGCAGATTTAATTCCTAATGAGGACACACGTACGTGTCGAAAACGTTTGAGTTTAATTTAATTATGTTATATTTTTTGAGTGTAATTAAGTATGTTAAACCCGCTAAGGTTACTATGTTTTATTTCTCTATGCTTTTTAGTTTATAGTGCTGTACAAAATACGGCGATGAACACACAAATAAAAAAGAAACAATACACACACAGTTATAATACCACCTGGGATAAATAATCTACAGCATTATACAACAGACTATGCGCATATGTAACGGCCGCAGCACCAATATGCAAATATAATACTGGCATCAACAATCCACAGCTAATTACCACAAAATTTCAATACCAGGAGTACCGGTAGGCTACTGGTATATACACATATTTAACAGTTAGCAAAGTTATCCGGGAGTAACAGCCTGCAGTATTATGTGCATACATAACAGCTGCACCACCGTCCACCAATATACAAATACAGTATAATAGGCCTACTGGTATCAAACAACAACAAGGTCCCTTCAACTGTCACTATATAGGTGACTGCTACTGTATTACACTTGAAATTTTTTCCTAAAAAAGTTAATAATGTGAAAAAGTTAAAAGAGTTAATAAGTGCTCTTGGGTTAATCTGCTTTCTAAGTAATTTTTCACCACTCTGTGCCACGAAAATTACCTTTTTACAGTAGGCTACCATTAAACATAAGGATTTTCAGATAAAACTGTATCCGTTTTGATAGATTTATGTTTTGAGTTCGTTTTCGAGAGAATTAACACCAATATCCCCATCTATCCTGGTTAAGTGCCTTCTTTATAGACAAAGTTGCTGAATCCTCTACTCTTGCTGCAGCTAAAATTACTTTCTCTATATCACAAAAAAATGCAAGTTAGCTTGGTCAAATCTTTCGCTACCTTTTCAAAAATATTTGGCTTTCAAAAGTGGGTGGGCCAGGCCCACCCAGAAATTAATGTAGGTGGGTCCAGGCCCACGAGGCCCACGTGGTTCCTCCATCCCTGGTTGGTCCAGCGTTTTTTTGTTTATTTGAAATAAAATTTGAGAAATTATTGCTACAAAATCTCGACATGTTGAAGCTCACATCAATGAGATTTTATGTTGTCAGTCATGGTTTAGTATGACTATTTCCAATTAGGCAAACCAGCAAATCTACTCTGCTTTGTTAGAATTTATTGAAAAACAACAAATATCATCCGCTCACATTTTTGAAAAATGTCTTTTAACAGCTAATTTAACGGGACTTGTTCAATAAACACTCATAAAATGGCGGAAATGTTGGATGTTGACAAGCAGTAGCTTTGACTGAAATGGTTCAGGTTTGAAATAGATAGGTGTGAAATATATAGATAGGTGAAGGTGTGGACACGGACAGCTCACATATATTTTCGAAGTTTTTGCCTGCACAAAGGCTCAATAGCTCTGTATATAACGCATTATAAATAGGTAAAGGTGTGGACAGCTCAGATATATTTCGAAGTTTTTGTCTGCTCAAAGGCTATACCATACTAAGCTGTAAAAACCTTTCAAGAAAAAAAATATTGAAAGTCTTTTGTGGTCTTAAATGATTTTTTTTTAATGTAAGCTAAAGTAAACTATCTATTAAAACTTTTACAGAAATGCAATTTTTAGTTGATACATTTAGTTAAATACAAATTGTGCTTGTTGATATGGGGGAAAAAAGAAACATATTGATGCGGCTAAATATGTCCAAAAAGTGATCCAAATGATAAAATATAAAATCTATCAAAATTTTCTTGGAAAATAAGCCATTAAGCCCACCAACTCCTTTCAAGTTTTTTATTAACATGTTTTCCGTATTGTTCATTCATCTTAAAATTTTGTTTTCTTAAAACTCCAGCGTCTCTCTAATTTTGGTTTCTAAATCCGTAACTGCATTAATTAATCTTTTTTTGAAATCTGAGTAATGTGTACTTTTTGCTAATATGATAAATGCATTTCTTTTTCTTTCCTAACATTTTCTTGCACAATTTATAAACGGGCCCATGGTTTGAGAAATAGACATAGCAATAGACATAGCGGCCCAATTATGGATTTTGAGGAGGAGAGAATAATTCTCAAGCGCCCCCAGAGTAATTCAAATAAATTATAGCCTATACTTGAATCGCATCGAAATAATAAAATGTTTGATTGTCGCATCCATTTGATTTAGATTAAGTGGACGGGAAGGAAAAGAAGCCAATCTTCGTGACAACCTTCAGGCATGCCTTTAAGTGTCCTGCCAAAGATATAGCCGCATGCTCTTCAGCGGTGTCGAACCAGTGCCCTTTCGAGTGTCGTTCCAGGGCTCTCACCACTCGGCAATACAGGTGGCAAAATATTCGAATCATTATATATAACAACGTCATGTTGTAGAGTGATAAAAACTTTATCAATCATTCCCAGCAGTAGTGGATGAAGAATAATTTATTTGACAAAACTTATTTCTACTAGCAGGCAGATATTCAAATTGACAGCAACAAGAAAAAAGTTTCTGGCGGTATAGCAAAGAATAGAAAAAAAAGCTTCCTGTACAAAAGCGGAAGGTACTTTGCTATAAATTGCGGTTGCCAAGGTGAGATTCCACAGTAGATGCTACTATGTGAAGACGCCAGTAGGTATTTTATAATGAGAATCAAACTTGTCCTCATATCACCGCCCAAGTGGTGTCGTTGACTCGTTAGATATCAAGCATAAGTTCAAAGTTCAATAAATCCCTGATGCTTTTTCATTAGTAGAGCTAGCTATAGGTTATATTGTCTGTGTCAAGGTAGTTAAATTTTTGATGATAACAATCTTGTTTAGGTGCAAAATATAAAGCATTTGATACCACAATTTCTAAAAAAGTTATGACGTTGGTAGATATTCGAAAAACTTTGATCTTAACGAAAGGTTGTAATGCTCAGGACGAACTATCGCTTCATGAGCTTATTGATGATGAGCAAAAAAACCTACAGATTTTTAACAAATGTTATTTTTGCAGATTAATCATGAAAGTTGTAACAATTATTCTGCTTGTGATCTTGACTTTAGGCTGCCAGGCTCAGATTGATATAAAAACTTGTCAACTCCAATGTGATGGGGATGGAAATGGCTCGCCAACAATAAGTCAGATACCCATCAAAATCCAGAACCCTGCAGAAAAATGCAGCTGCCAAGACGTAAAAGAGTTAAAACGTACGTCATAATACAACAAACAATTATGCGCTATCCTTATTTAAAAAATTGCAAAGTTTAATTGAGTTTCTTCGTGGCTATGACGTAATCGTTTGCAAAAGAAAACATTGTTCCCAGCGCCAAGTATTTTTGCGCTTTTGGGCTTACTGTAGTAATTTGTTTGATTTTTAGTTTAGTAATTTGCTTAAACGTAAAACAAAGTTTTACATTCCGTGGCATACGCAAGGGAAGGTCCATGGGCCATACCCTTCCCCCAAGTCTTCAAAAATGTTGATTTTTTAGAGTTGTTGTGTTATAAAGTGCAAACATGTTATTATTCAAGAATAGTTTTGGGCAGCAGGGCCGTATTGACCGCCTCTCTTACTCCCAGAGGGGAGGGAGTGACGACTGTTTAGGGGCTCACTCATTTCAGTTTGTTTATAGGGGCTCACCATTATTCATATTTAGTTGTTGCAGCGGTTGTCGGCATTTAAATATAAACAATGTTCCTATATACTGCTACAAAAACTCGACATTTTATAGCTTAGGTTGCATTCATCGGTATTCTAATGTTGATCATCATTTGGAATGACTAGTTTAAACCAGCAGAAGCAGTAAATGTATGCTATTTTGTGGAATTTACATAAATAATACTAGCCTACGCTCTCGCTTTCTTCGAAAATGTGTTTCAACGGTTGATAGCATAAGACATGTTCAGCATTAAATGCTCATGAAACGACGAAGATGTATAATAATGGGATCCAGAAGCGTTGACAGGGGTTATCCAGCGTATACTTTTGTAATCGAGATAATTATTTATATAATTCAAAAACCTTTGAAGAGGGGGGGGCTCGCATACGAAAGGAAACTTTATTCGCCAATTTTTTTTTTTGTGACTGCTTTGTTTAAGTATAGGCTGTTCTGCATTCAACCGAGCGTCTTATTTTTTTCTTTAAGACAAACACTGCGTCATTCTTTTCTCTAGTTTTTCGTTATTTTTATATCAAGAGTGATGCAATTGCATGTTTTATAGATGGCCTTTTTCATTGCCAATTTACCCTCTAAAACAGTCCTGTAAAATCATTTAGTTTTTTAGTTAAACTCCATAGCCCTTAGCATAGTTATGTAGTTAAAGGTGGAGTCCCAACAAATCGTGGAGTCGATCTGATGCTTTTGATTCGAATTCACAACCTTTGGTTTGAAAAACATACTAGGAACCTTTACTAAAAAGTAGAAGCTCACTAGTGAATTTGGGGAGAGGGGCGACGAGATGGTGCTCACACAACCCTTTAGGGTAGGCCTTCTTTTTTGTTATATATGTTCAGAGTACGATAAGTTTTGTTTAAAAACGGTACCGTAATGAATTCATTCGATATTTGAACTTTCACAAAGAGGTTCGATCTTTGGTTTAATCTAAAGACATTGCCTGTTAATTACAATTTCTACTAATCCTTTTATTTAGGCCTAATATTATACTTTTCATATTCACATATCTAATAATTCAATCCAAAATTACGTTGGCAAAGACCTTGAGAGTTTATATTTCACCATCAAATAGCCTTGGCTACCTTAACCCTATCTTAGTATGAGCGCAGCAGTTGTTTTCGTACGCGGAAAACACGTCATAGGCTATCTTAGCCTCGTGCTAATTAATCGCTAATTACGGGAGCTATGAAAATCACAGAACCAAAATACTTTACAAGGTAATAGCCGTTTGTATTGTGCGTATAAAAATTACATTTTTTCCCAACAAATTTATTGAAATAAAGTATTTGAGATAAAAAACATCAGAAAATTGGTTTTTATTCTACTGTAATTTCCCAAAAATAGCTTCAAAATTGAAATGTTTGAATTATAACATAGAGTACTGCTAAACTAAACAAAAAATTATCTTTGCTCACAAACATAAGGCATTTTGGACGTTTTTTACATTTCAAAGTAATTGAACTAAGATTTATATTGCACTAACATTAACATATAATATAACTATAACATTGCACGAAAATGTCTAGCCACCTGAGACGAAATGCTTATTGTGAATGGCAGGAAGATAGAAAAATGACCACTGTAGGTTTAGAAAATTTGCAAAGAATAAAAAATAAAACTCAAGAAATTTCACATTTCTAGCATATTTCCTTCTGTCAAATATTTCACTACTAGAGTGGGGCGTCCTCATAAAACCTCGTGTCGCTACATATAGAGTTAAATTTGGTCAGACGATACTACAAAGCAGCATTAAGCTACGCTTGATAAAAAAAATGTCAAATTATATGGAACTTTCCCCTCTTCCAGAAAGATATCTTGCGTACGCCACTGACGTACCCTAAATACGAGTGGTTCACTGAATTGAGTAAGCTAACCACGTCGTCTATGTAAAACATTATATGCAACGTCAAGTCAAGAGTGTTTTGTTACATTTTTTATTTTCAATACAAAATCTATCTAAATAAGTAAACTAGTTGCTGCAAACTAAAAAAGTATCGTCAATGCAAAACTGAGTATAGTAGGCTAATCTTACACAATATGACTTACTGGTTATTTTAAGCAAATGGGCATTTTTTCAATTCGTTTTAGTTTTATTTCGAAAATAATTTCGAATGCCTCCCACCTTGAGAAAATCCTATGCACGCCACTGCTTACATTTGTATACTTTTTTTAAGTTTACTAGAGATTAATCATATATTCCAATATATAAACTCACGTTTGTTTCATAGCCATGTAGGCAATTTTTAAAAATACACTACAACTCTTCGAAATCGTGAAATCGTAATTTATTTTTAATATGCACATTGCACAGTGCAGTGATGTGGTGGGACACGAAGAATTCATTAAATGATTTTCAATTTCATGTTAGAACTCATTGAATGTTAGCATTTCAATTCGGCATTTCATTTCGGCAGTTAACATTTCATGTTAGAACTCATTGGATGTCTTCTATTACAAAGTATGATTCGGTTACCAGATCATTATTGAAATATTTAAAATTTTGTAGGTACAATATTACCACAAACATGCTCAGACTTGCTTTCCGATGATAGAATCAGCGAGAGTGGGGTTTATACAATCTATCCATATGGGAATTGTGACTTGACCAGTTTAAAGGTTTACTGTGATATGGAAACTGATGGTGGTGGATGGATGGTGAGTGACAGAAATACTTGGTCAAGTAACACAACATGATGCTATGGCAACATGTTTGATAGAGCGCAACTTATATAGGCCAGTGCTGGCTCCACTGGAATCTGCTTCGGTCATACAAAAGTTGACAACTTTTGTGGTTAGATATAAATGGCTTAGTTTACTTCAATAATATTCAACTGGCATTCCTCAAAATTTTGTGTGCCGTGAAACCTTGTCAGGTGTTTCGAAATAAATTTATTAATTTGACTCGTGCACAATGGAACACCGCTGGAAGATCCAAATCATGTAAGCTTCCAGTTTGTGTTTCTGCAATTCCTGTTCGAATATCAACTATGTGCTCATCCAAACAGGCCCAGATATCGCACTGAGAAACACTGAGTGAATAAATTGTTGTTGTGTTGTTTATTTTGTTGTATGATTACACAATTTCGTTTAGTGCTCAGTAAGATTCTTTATGCACAAAGTGCTATATGACTCAAAAAAGGTTAAAAAACACTGGTTTGCTATTTTAGTTTAATTTTGATTCTGGTTCAGGTCGATATAACTCGTTGTTTGGTTTCAAACATTGGTCAGAACATCGGGTTGCTGTAAATTATGATTTTGAGCTTGGATTACGATATTTCCCAGATACACTTTAGATAGCTTCATTGTGCGTTTAAAAAACTTAATATCTTAGGATTTTACGGTAAACAATTTTTCAGGTTTTCCAGAAGAGGATTGATGGTTCAGAGGATTTCTATAGAAACTTTTCCGATTACGTCAAAGGTTTTGGGAGATTGAAATCAGAGTTCTGGTTGGGTGAGGAAAAGGCCGTGTTAACCAACCACCGTACTCCCAAGCCGGGAGAGTTCACGGCTGATTTGGGCCCCACTTACTTTAGTCTGTCTAATGTTTTTTACCTGTTTAAAATGCAAAAAAAAAATACTACAAAAGCTAAATAATCTTTAACTAATTATATCGAGCAAGGCCGTATTTACTGCTTTTCAAACCCACGACTGGGGGCCTACCTCTAACTAGGGGCCCACTCATAGCCTATTTAGTTCGTGCAGCGTTTTTCGCTTGTAATTATACAATTTTTCCATTTTTGTAAGTTTTTTTGGCTCATTTTGCTCGCTCAACCACATTTCGTTCATATCGGCGATATTGGGCAAGCGTAGTTGGGGATTAAGGAAGTGAAAATTTTTTTGTCTCAATAAAACTAACAAAATGATACAATATTTTGAAGTAAACAATATTTCGAAGTAAACAATATTTCGATGTAAACAATATTTCAAGTAAACACCTCTTACTCAAATCATCATCATCACGTGCCGTCTCCGATCCGAAGGTTGGCTGTCATTTGCTTTCACATGTCGCGTTCTTCCGCTACTCTTTGTGTTTCTTCGATACTAGACAAATCAGCCCACTGTATTACGTCATCTCCCCATGTTCGTCTCCTTCTTCCCCTGTACTTCTTTCCTTCCACCATACCTTCAATAACCAATTAATGTAACTGTCCTGCCGATCCTCTCAAAATATACGTCCGCGAGCTTCATCTTTTGTTTTGCTAAGTCGTTTGCCCATCTATCTTGCACTCCAATTCTTTTCCTAATTGCTTCGTTTTTAATGTGTTTTTTATATGATATTTTTAATATTCTTATCTAGCACCATAGTTGAAAAGTATTTATTTTTTTGTGACTTTTTTGCTGTAGGTCCAACTTTCAATTTCATATGACATGACTAGGTTGATGTAACAAGATAGAAGTCTCAGTTTTAATTGTAAATCTATATATCTTCTTAAAAATTCCTTGCATTTCCAATATGACGCTTTTGCTTGACCGTTTCTTCTTCTTTCATCTTTGGTACATCTTCCATCTTGTGTAATAAGGGACCCGAGGTATGTGTACGTGGTGACCTGATCCAATTGTTCTCCTTCCAGCTTAATTTTTATTTTGTTATTTTCATTGCTTCTTTCTATCAACATTGTATTTGTTTTCTTCAAATTTAGTTTCATTCCGTATTTTTTACTGATTTACTGATGTTTTCTTGCAGTTTTTCTTCTGTGTCGGTGAGAATGACAGTGTCATCTGCGTATCGTATGTTGCTTACTACTTGACCATTGAATTTGACTGAGTTTTTGTTTAGTCTTGTTAATGTTTCCTTGATTATTGCTTCGCTGTATAAATTGAACAGTTATTGGTGCGAGTATGCATCCCTGCCGAACTCTTTTGAATATCAGGAAAAATTCTCTGTGAGACTGCTACCAATTTGAACTGCTGCTGTTTGTTTAAAATATAGGCTATGTTTTTTATCAGTTTTCTTTCTAAAAACGGAACATTAAATTTTTCCAGCAATTGTTGTAATTTGGTGTGTTTTATTCTGTCAAATGCTTTGTTGTAATCTATGTATGCAATGTAGGCCTAAGTGTATTTTCGTTTTTCTATTCTCCGTTCGCCAATTGTGCGTAGGAGGAAGATTGCATTTCTTATTCCGAAACCTTTTTTATTTCCCACTTGATTTTCATCATTTTATTGTTGTATTATTGTTTTTTTTTTGATAATGTGTAGCAGAATTTTGCTGTCGTGTGAAATCAGATTTATAGTCCTGTGTTCTTCACATCTCATTGTTTTTGTTATTCTTGGTATTGGAATCAAGATACTCTTTATGAAGTCATCCAAAATTTCACCACTCAAATAGCCAAGTTAATTCATAATATTTACACGTGATAACTTTCAGTGTGCATCGAGATAGGTTATGAAGTGAAACATCAAACTTCTACATTTTGATAAATTGAGTTACATGCAAACGAGTGCATTTATTAAAAAGAAATAATGCTCTTAGAAATGCCTACAAAGTGACCAAAACAAGATTATATTTGTCAAAATTTTCTGTAGTGCAAGCCCCCCACACCCTCATTTCGTTTCATTTATTTGGACATTAAGTTTTGCATTGCAATGTTCATTTATGTTATAAATTTTATTATGTTAAAATTATGTTTTTTTTTCCAACTTTTTTCTAGATCCCCTTCTGTATTGTCGGCATAGCCAGTTTTAACTTTTTTTTTCTATGAAATTTTAAAAGTGGTCTAGTCTTTGTTAAAATGATAATGTAAACTTTTTCTCTACATTGAAAAGTTTTCCAACCTAAACGCTTTCTAGTCCTCTTTTTAAAAGCAATCACTACGTGAGGGGCCACTAGTGGATTTTTGGGGGGCCCGAGATGATGCTCGCACGGCCCTGGGTGAAGAAATATATTGTAAATGTGGACAGAAATATTTAAACTTGCTTTAAACAAAAGTAGGTTCTCATCATGTGATTGATATTTGCATAATGGAATGGATGCAAATGTTATCGCCTAAATGCACAACACAGGATACCATCAAGTTAACATTTCCATTGTTACAGTACCTCTAGTGACATTTTTTTAGTGTGCGTATATTTATAAAAGCCCAACTTCATCTTACTATAACATAAACCATTCTTAGAATTTTAAATGACCCACTACCAACTTCTCGTTTCCAGTGCAGCTACATCGCGTTTCGATCGAGACATTCATTATTCAAATTCTATGTATGAAGCCAAAGAGCCAGTAGCGCTTGTCAACGTAACTGGAAAGAAAACACAAATATAACTTCTGATGAAATTAAAATAGGGTTCAATTTTAAAGCAACTCGCCTTTCTGGCTCTGATTTGAATATGTAAATTCTTTCAAAAAATTGTTTGGCGTTACCCTATCTTTGCTTTCTTGGATATGTCCACATTACAGAATGAAAAACTAAGCCACAGACAACATGCCTGTCCAAATTTTCAATTAATTTTAGCGACATGTTTTGTAAAAACGCTGTGCAAACAACAAGGTGGGCAACAAGTCTTGCCTTACTGTGTAAGTGAAAAAGATTGCGCGACTGGAAGAAGGCAATGTTTGTAACAAGTTTTCCAAAAATTGTTTCATTTCTTTCAGGATTGGATGTTCTCCACAAATTGACTAAAGATGGAGAATATGAAATGAGAGTAGATATGGAGGATTTTGAAGGCGAAACAAGATATGCTTCATACAAGTAGATATATTTTTATTTTCAACATTGAATAAAATGAATATTAGCTATTAGACACGATTTTACATTTTGATAAATTGATAGTAAAACTTTCTGGCAAGAAGAGCGATAAAATTAACAAATATATTTACTGATCAGTTACAATGTAACAAACTCACATTTCAACCTAACCTTACAAAGCTAACATTGTTTATCGATTACTGTAAATATGAAATATCGATATACATTTCTTCTCCGATTTGCATTCCGTTGTTAATGCACATGCATTCTGTTTCATTCCGTACCCGATGCATGCTGCTTTCAACAAATTTTCAAATAAAATTATTTCACGCAGTCACATAAGAGCCAAGCTTATGTTACCACCCTCAATCTATAGATTCTGCGATGAGCACAATCGCGATTCAGTGACATTTTGATGAGCTTTTGACATAACCCGACAAGGTATTGAACTTACGTTCACAGATCAAATATGAAACAGTTTAGGCTATCCACTAGAGCAGCGAGACAGTTCAGTTTAACATAAAACTATTTTATATATCTTGTAATCATCATTATCATCTTCATAATCAAATACGGCTACTTGTATGTCAATCTGTATCTTGGTTGTAACTTTCACATTCACCAATGTGTTAGAAAATAATTTTGTATGTGCCCGGTGTCCTTCGTCAACATACAGGTGAAATTTACACCTTAGGTTTCTATGTTTTTTGTTTTTGTTTCAGTGACTTTGTGGTGGGGGCTGGAACAGATTATATAATGACTTTTGGAGGATACAGTGGGAATGCAGGTAGAGTTTCTTTCGAGTAATTGGGAAATTGTGATTTGGGTAAATTAGGGTATTTAACAGTGACGATCGGTGAGGGAAAGCAAGGAAAGCAGTGCTTACCTGAGCGAAAACTATGCAAAATATAATGACTGAATTCTAGGTTTAACTTCTTATTATTTTTATCAAGTCTATTTTAACTTGAAAATTACTGTGTTCGTGACTAGAATTACTCGTAACTCTTGTGAGTAGTCTAAGTCCTCACCAAACCGCATTTCTTGCCTATAAATGCCAATTAACGCAAACGCTTTTGTCAGAAACCATCACTGAAGCTCCAGGGAAATCAACTTTCAAAAGTGCTTACCTTACATTGAAAAACGCCTTCGTTTTATCCAATCCTCAATCGTTTTGCAAAACGACACCAGCTGCTTAGCCAATCAGATGTGTTATCTGGTGTTATGGTTAAACTTGCTTTCCCAGTGACGTCAATGCGTATCTCATAGCGGCTGCTTTTGGTTTCAGGCGAAAGGAATACAGCCTCTACGCATGAGTGATTTTCGGGCTTGTAACTATAGGCTACTGAGTACGCTGAAAATAAAGCTGGTTCTCTTACCAAAAAAAACATAGATTCTACAATAAGACATGCAATTCCAAAGGGTACATTAACCAACCAGTACTGAAACAGCACAAGTGTTTTTTAAATTCTTTGGGTCAATAGACTGACATCACAAGTTCAGAGCAAACATACTTGTGTTCTTCAAGAATGGACTAGCTTAATTTATAAGCTAATTATTTGCTCTTTACTAGTGCACCAGTCCAATGCATGTCGTAAATGCTTACAGATGACATTGACAATAAGTTTTTGTGCTCAGTCTAAAAAGGCAGCCAACATTCTAGACTAATCCCAGTTTGATTGATTGATTGAATCTTTATCTTCGGACTGGGAAAGTCCGAAGATTTTGTTTTGGAAATGCTCTCAGAGCGCACCAAATTGGAAGTGTTTTTCAAAATTTTCTGGGGGAGGCCCCCCCAGACCCCCCGCTGGAAGTGTTGCCTTCGGCAACACGCCTTCGGGCTTCGCCCGACGGTTACGCCCCTCGTGCCTACTACCTTGCTGCAACATATTTCCAAGTTGCTTTCCCAATGGTTTAAGCCACCGAACGTCACTGGTATTTAAGGATATTTTCCAGGAATTTTTTTTCCGGGAAGGTAATTCCTCACATCTAGTACTCTCCAATATCTTAATCCTCAGAATCTCAATGATCTTTATCTGATATCTCTTACACACATCCTTATCCATTAGCGTATGGGATCTATAATGTAGGCCTGCCTGCGACGATCTTAAACAAAACACCTAACAATTTTATCACTAGTAGCCTACATCAACTTAGCTTGATTTAGCTTTTTATTGCAGACTACGATTTTTTTGTGAAACATCTGTTGAGATAATTTGGGGAGCCTAAGTATAGATGGATAAACTTGGTTAATACACCAGCATCTTCTCTAATGCCCTGTTCTAAAAGCAAGATGCTCTGCATAGGATTTAGCCGAGTTCAATGATAGAGCAAGTGCTTGCGTGATGTTCTGGGCTACGGCCGTGTGACACACGATGAAGAAGAAGAATACAGCAATACGATTCCATTAGTGCTTGTTTAGGGGTTAAATTACTGCTTTTGCTCGATATGTGTAACGGTAACAAGTCAGCATTTTTTTAAAAATAAGCGCTCATGTGACGTTGGACTAGCTTTGTGACTTCAGACAAGTTAGCAGCCGATGTCACGTGCTTCTTTATTTCACCATAAATACTGTAATTTATTTCATTATATAATTAAAAACCTTCATATTTCTCTTTCCTTTTTGTCTTCATGCCAAAAAATGTGCCAGATTCATTGATGCTGAGTTCTTCTTATTGATTCAATCAAGCGTTTTCTTTTGCTTTTTAAAAATTCTTTTCATCTTTGCTTTACTTTCATTGTGACCATCAACATCATCATCATCATCACGTGCCGTCTCCGATCCGAAGGTTGGCTGTCATTTTCTTCCACAAGTCACGTTCCTCGGCTACTCTTTTTGTTTCTCCAATGCTTGACAAATCAGCCCACTGTATTACGTCATCTCCCCATGTTCGTCTCCTTCTTTCCCTGCACTTCTTTCCTTCCACCATACCTTCAATAACCAATCGATGTAGCTGTCCTGCCGAACCTCTCAAATTCAACGATCTCAAATTCAACAACGATCTCTCTCATCAACAGTAATTATACCAAGTGTTCTTCAACTTTCATCGTGTAGTTCTATTGTGAATTCCTTCTATTTTTACTTTACTTTTATCTTGACTATCAACAATTTATCCTATTTGTTGTTAACTTCTGCTTGAATGTTGCTTATTCTTCTTGTTACTGCTCTCAGCGTTTATGTAAATAGATTGCGTCCGAGTATGTCTTCCTTTTCGGTGCATCTTTGTGCTTCCACCATTCTCCCCTCGCTTACTATTTCTAGTGAGAAGTGTTACAGCAAAATAAACTCTTCAGCAGAATTTTACCTTGTCATATTTTTTAGGATCAGCATTGCGTTATTCATTCAAAGCATTAAGATTTTTTTCTTCATTATGCCGAAGTAGGCTGGTATGATCAGTAATCTTTGACCAATTAAATATGTAACATTTCTTTTCATTAAAATAAACAAAACGCAATAAATATGTTCATCATGCATCTAAATTACTACACTAATTTAATTATTGTTTAATCAAACAACTTATTATTTTATGTTTTTCTAAATTTATTTTTGATGACACAATTAGGCTGACTGCTGACCATCATGTAAATGTATTTTTTAAAAGAGTTGTTTTGTTTTTTTTGTCATATTTTGCAGGACAATCATTGATTTCAGCTCGATTCAGTGCCAAGGATCGTGATCAGGACACATGGACGGATAGTTGCTCGAATACATACAAAGGTGGTTGGTGGTATGCAGCTTGTCATCACGCCAATCCAAATGGATTGTACTTGGGAGGACCACACGAGTCATTTGCAGATGGAATAGAATGGAAGGAGTGGAGAGGACACCATTACTCTCTCAAACGAATTGAAATGAAACTGAAGAAAAAATAGAACTTGCACAACCTGTATCATCAATTTTGCGTAATTGTGATATCATCAAAATAGTGACATGCAATAAAAGTTGAATAAAAACTTATTGTACAAAACTTGTAATCATCCATTTGCTTGCAAAATTTTTAATTTCGTCTTGGCCGTCCTAAACAATAAATTAAACTACAATCATAGTCATATCATAGTCATCTGCTGTCTGTTGCAAGTGTATATATTTTCATTACGACGTCAAAGTAATGTCAAGCAAATGAGATCTCATGACTCTGATTGGTTGCAAGTTGGTTTGGTTTGGTTTTGAATCTTTATCCTCGGACTGACAAAGCCTTGATAGGTTATTCCTGGTAGTTTCGCATACTTGTAGAGGCTCGACACAGGGCCGGTTATCGAGATTGGCAGAGTGAAGTATTCCGGTTGGTAAAGTGTTGTTGCCTGGGAATTATTCCATTCACTAGGTGCCGCTGAATGGAGAGCAGTCCTGAAATGCGTTGCTCAAGCGCACACCCCGAGAGTCGAATCAGCGCCGCGTAATCTTGAAATAGGCGCGTAACCACTGAGCTAACGAGGCTAACAAGTTAAAAATTATAGACCATAATGTCACCCTCATAACAAAACTGCGTAACTCACTTTTTGACAATTTTGAGATTTTCAGCCCAAGTCACTGGTTTTAACTTTAGTGATGCCTGGAAAAGTGCTCAAGAAGCTTCACACTCACTAAAGTACTGTAGGCTATTTTTTGCTAATCTGCCTAAATCATAAGTGGGAGTTAGGCATATTCGCACTTGACTTGGGCAATTTTGCAATGAATTAGGCAAGTTGATTGAAAACTGTTGAAATTTTTATTGCTAAAGTTTGTTGGAATAATACGGCTCTCGATCACAATGCCTCTATATTAAAAGTGAATGAAGATGGCAGTTACGTTAGCAAGCCAGCCTTATGCCCTAACAAGGTGTCCAACGTCAGAATGTGTGCAAAGAGGGGCGTTTAGAAGGGTAAGTCTACAAAAGTAGGAAAGGCGATGAACGACCAGCAAAGGAAATACGCCTTTCATGCAGTTCTACTTTTTGTCAAAAGTCCAGCTTAAGAAATTGCCACTCATTGGATGAGAAGAAACGTAACTGGGTCTTTCATCATTTCTGGAATCTTGGGAGCTGGGATAAACGCCGTTTGTACGTTTGATCTTTGGCTTCAAGTGTAAGTTTCCAAGTATTTTGTCTATGAAACCAATTTTGGACCATTGAAAAATTTGTCTGGCAAGCAGAGGTGGGCACGCACTACTAAGAAAGTAGCGTCGTAACAGCTACCGCCGCTTGGTCCCAAATGTAGCGTCGCTACATGCTACTCACTCCGCATAGTAGCGCGCTCTCGCTACTTATCAACAAAAGTAGCGCTTTCCAACACACTTCTTAGTGTTTTGTTTGCCTGTTTCATGTAAGTTCGCCTGTTTCAGTAGCGAGTAGCGGCAAGCCAGATTCTTTAAAGTAGCGTCGCTATCGCTACTGCTACTTCGTCAAAAAAGTAACGGCGCCCCCGCTATTGAACTAGATACGTAGCGTCACTACCTAAAAAGTAGTGCGCTACTTCCCACCACTACTTGCAAGTTAAGCTTAAACGCTATACCGCCACTATATAAAGCAACTCAAGCTGTTGCTGAAGCATTGCAGATCTCATGCCTGGGATAAATTCTTCCTCTCATTTTCAACGAAAATATTCTACCACATAACAACCCTCGACACTTTCTGAATTTCACCCAACCAAACCTTACTCTTGCAGTCACTGCCGCTTCATAACCACCACTGGCATTCAGTCTATCTCCTAGATAGAAAACTTGAAGTCCATCTTCCAACTTGAAGCTGGAAAATGGCGCAGTTGTGCAAGTGTGCAAGTAATTTTTTGCCTCAACTTTTGTATTTTCACAAAGGACTGTTGCATCCTTGCTGAATGTCAAAATTCAACCTCCAAATCACATTAATTGTCTTCATCGGCTAGGCTACTCAATATCAATAATTTAGGCTACGAATGAAAATAGAAGACGTGTGATCTTAAATCAACCTTACGATAGTCGGTAGAAGTCACAAACTATGAGATTCAAACCCAAGCACGCACCAACCACCAGAAGTATTATGATAATGGAAGCGGAATCGTCTCAACCAAAGAGTACTTGGTAGGTGGTTAGACTTTAGCTTCAACACTCTGGCTTTGATGCTCGCTGGCAAGTGAAAAGCTTGCGGCTTCATCTCGTTCTTCAAAGCTTATGTTGTCTGACTTTTGTAAGGATTTTGCCAATTACTCATAGCTTTGAAATTGTTACAAGAGAAATTTCACCTGTGAACAATCGGCCTTCCTGATAATTATGTTCGCAAAACCTGAAACAATGCTGGTGTAGCCAGTGGCGCGGGAACTATTTTTCTCTAGGGGGGGCTGAAGCTGTCGTAGTGGTATCAGCTTCTGGGGGGCTTCGCCCCCCAGACCCCCCCTTGTGTGCGAGTACATTCATAAAACTGGGAGTGGCCATCCTGGCGCCTCCTGTATAAGATAAACAACGCCAAAACACACACATTAAAATCGAACAAATTAAAAAGTTATATGAAATCGACAGTTTGTGGAAATGAGCTCTCACACGCTTCCGAAGATTGATTTTCGCTCAGATGTCGTTTTGTCTATGAACTGTGTCATGAGTTCTTTGACATCGACAGTGTCCAAAATGTTTTGGTGAACATGCATTACCGCAAGATGAGTAGCCTAACGTGAGTCTTTTTTTGTGTCATTGAGCTTCTCAACCACATTTTCAGGCGTCTTAGAGCAGAAAAAGAACATTGTGATGATGCAGCTGAAACCCAAAGGTAAAGGCAGAGCACGAATTTTCGCGTTTGTTTGAAAAGATCTAGTGTTTGAGGGTTTAGTTGCGATAATAGCTCAGCAACCTTTCGAACGGAGTTTGCGGTTTTTTCACTTACAACATCGCTGAGCAAAGTAAGTTTCGTTTTTAGGCGATGGCATCGGGTAAGCTGATCTCAGTATCAGATCTTTCCTCACCGTTTACACAGCTCAAAAGAGCCTTTTCTCTGTTGGCTGCTGTAAGCAGATCCGCCTGGCCGAATCTTCGATCAAGCTCAGCTTGAACCAAA
Organism: Aplidium turbinatum; assembly: GCF_918807975.1. Taxonomy (NCBI): domain Eukaryota; kingdom Metazoa; phylum Chordata; class Ascidiacea; order Aplousobranchia; family Polyclinidae; genus Aplidium; species Aplidium turbinatum. The sequence continues at coordinate 58,293,596 of NC_137472.1, forward strand.
TCATGGGCTTCGATGTATTGCCGTTTCCAAGCTCCTTCTCCCGCAGACGACAAACTATCCGATTCCTCTGTGTTTGAAATCTTGCTGGAGTTTTGCTCACTCGGGGACCTTTTGGCGTCTTTAGGTTATTAGCAGACGCAAATACGTTTGCTGCTTCCATAAGCTTGGAAACGAATTCATCTTTTCTGAGATTTCTGATCCGTTGGCGGAGAATGGTGATTGATTCCAAAGTTGAAGAAGCAAAGATCTTGTTTTGGAGCTGTCTTGCGATGGCTTCTGCAGGCTGAAAAACTTCACCGCTGCAGGTAATCGCAAAATAAAGCCGCATAGTGCGTGCTTGTTTTACCAAGCCGAATATGTTTGCATGTGCGTCTCCTCTCATTGCACTATCTTCTGTCATGTCGGTCAGATAGCTCAATAGCTCAATTGGTTAGCGCGATAGCTCAATTGGTTAGCGCTTCACTTCTGGAACGAAGAAGCTTCAAGATCAAGCTGCGCTGGTTCGACTCTCGGGGTGTGCGCTTGAGCAACGCACGTTAAGGACTGCTCTCCATTCAGCGGCATCTAATGGATGGAATAGTTCCTCAGCAACAAGACTTCAACAATCGGAAACTTCACTCTGTCAATCTCGGTGACCGGGCCTGCGTTAGTGATTCAAAGCCTCTACAAGTATGCGAAACTGCCAGGATTAAGCTCTGCAAGAAGCTTTCCCAGTCCGAGGATAAAGATTCAATCAATCAATCAAAGCAATATCATATATTATTGTAATGTTCAGAAGTAGCCTACAGCATGAAATGTAAATATTGCAGAATGATGTCCAATAAACGATGGACCGCCGTGTTAGTAGGGAGGGTGGCTAGTACCGCTACTGCGAGGCAGCCTATATAGCTCCCTATGATTGACGACTCTTTATTGCAAATGATGAGCGCGACCACACGTGACAAGAACTCGATTCATCGTAGCAATATTATTGTTCAAAAAAATTTCTGAACATATGATTTAGGCCTACCTTAAATTGTCAGAATTTTCTAGGGGGGGCTGAAGCAATTATTGAAAATTCCAGGGGGGGCTGAGTTTGTTCTAGGGGGGGCTGCAGCCCCTTGAGCACCCCTACTTCCCGCGCCCTTGGGTGTAGCTTTATATTATTATTTGTAAAGTATATGTTTGTATTTATGTCTGCACAGGTAAAACAGCACACGTGGAAGATAAAGATTTCGACTTGTTCAAAGAATGAATTGCTAATGTACCAGTACCTTCGCACTATTGCCGAAACATAGACACTTACAGGGATAAGAAATTTTTATATCCCGGTACAACAATTACCAACCAGAAGTTACAGGAAATAGGGTTATTTGTCGAACCAAATTTAGTCAAGTCTTTCATCAGGAGAACTATTCTGTATGCATTCCACGAAAAGACCAAGGTGATGTTTGTGTCAGCGCCAAACATGGCAACATTGATGATACAACTTATTAGGCTCATGTGTTTGGAAAACATCAAGCTTGGGCTGAAAAAGCTGCAGATAAAGCACCTGCCAATGATGAGAAGTCAGTGTGGACAATGGACCTCCAGGCTGTTCTTTTATGCCAAAGAACTAAAGTTAGTGCGCTTTATTATAAAACGAAGCTTCAAGTGCACAACTTCACCTTGTTTGATGTTAAAACCAAGGAAGGTTGCTGTTATGTGTGGGTCGAAACACAAGGAGATCTTGGAAGCGAGATATTTGCCACCTTGCAATATTCCCAATTTGACCGCATCCTTGCAAGCAATCTTATGATGAAAGAATTAATAATTTGGAGTGATGGTTGTGGTTACCAAAACCGCAACTGCACAGTTTCTAACGCTTATCCGGAATTATCAAAAAAACGAAATGTCAAAGTCGTGCAAAAGTACTTGGTCGCCGGCCACACACAAATGTAAGTGGAGAGCATGCAGGCTTGTATTGAAAGGAAAATGGTTGGGGATATCCCAAGAGACTATATCGTAATCATGGAAACTTCCCGAATCCACCCAGCACCTTATACTACACGGTACCGTACATCTGGTTTACTTTGTTGACTTCAGAAAATTAAACGGAAATTACTTATCAAGCATGAAGCCTGGAACAAAACTGGCCACCCGACTGATCATGATCTCAGAGCATTGGAGTACAATGCCAAATAAAACTCAAAATTCAGTTTGGTTCGAAATCGCATTGGAACATTCTTCCACAAAGAAATCGCGCTCCAGAAGGACCGATCGAATGGGAGGCACTGTTTGATAGTCCTGTACCAACTTTACGACGCAAATTTGCAGGCCTCCTATCAATGAAACATGTTTTGCCACAACATTGCCATCATAACTTTGACATTTTGCCGTACCAGGATGCTTAAATCAAAAGATGTACAGTACATTCTTTATATCTTCAGACATTGGACCATTGCCTAGCCCTAAGTCATCTGTGCATTTTTACTTTATGCCCATCTCATGTATAAAAATGCCTGAGTCACCATGTTTTCAGAATGATTTTTTCCGAGGTCATTTCTAGCCGTAATGACGTCATCATTGTGGGTCACAAATATTGTATTATATTTCAACTGCCTTTGATAAGTGCTTGTGCAAAAATTTGTTAATAAAAACATTATCTTGTAAATTTGCGGAAGTTTTTTGTGTTTTTCTCAAAAGCTAAAAAAATGAGTTAGGCAGTTTTGTTATGAGGGTGACGATAAGTAGGTTATTGCTGTTTGGACAACGATCAAAGTCTGGAGAAATGGAAGCAAAGTCACCTGCTTGGATTGCTGTAGGCTATTAATTTACTTCTTTTCAGGAATTTTGTATGTGAAGTTTTAATTTATGTTGGTGAACGAGTTTATGCGATACAAGATTGAACAGCTTGTTGTAGCTGCAGCTAAGAAAGAAAAGTAATTTATTTACAGACAGTAGCCTAAGCTATAAGGTTGTTTGAGAGTATTATTACCGAATTGAAGTTGGACTTCATGCAATTATAGTTTTATATTTCGAAAACTCTCAGAAATAAAATAAAACACGTTTGGTTAATTTGTGTTTTGGGATACGTCAACCAATGTAGCGTTTGGATTACCAACCACACATTCGTTTAATAATAAAGTTATTTATCAGTGCCTGATATAAAAGTAATTAGACTTAGTTTTATTTATTATCAAGCTAATGCCAAAGACCAGGCATTCTAATCAATCAAAAGAACACACTCACAAATATTTCTGACCAGTGCTTGACGATCACCAGATCAGGTTCATCCCGAAATTTACTTGTGGGTCCCTAATTTCGTACTGACATCGCTTTATATGCAATTTTCGAAATATTATTTCGTTTTGAGTTTCAAGTCATTTCATTGGCCATGCATTGGAAACAAAACGCACAAGAATCTCAGAATGCAGAAAGCACCTAAATTCACACTTTAAAATGACCTTACACATTTTTCTTCAAAATTTTCGTAATGATCTAATCAGCATCGCAAAATAACGGACAGCAAAATATGCCTATCCTGTGTAACAGTCCAAGAGTTTTCGCCGTCCAAAGTTATCAGAGTTTCTAAATCGCTTCTTATCAATGTATAAATGACGTATGGTGGTTTGCTTGATTGTGTTGCTTAGACTTTTCCAGTCATGTGCATGGATGACAGAAACACAATTGATGTGCTTTTCTTTGAAACATATGAACATACTGTTGCATTTCGATGGTAGGCCTATAGTAGGCTACGTTGGGAACTACTGTCCTAGCACCAAATATAACAGAATGCTAGCCTAGTAGTCTACCAGTATCTGCACTCAATAATAATGACTGGCTGCCTGCTGCTTAGCTGTCCAACTATTGTAATCCCGGAATTTTTTTGTTGTATTTTTATTAGACTTGTACGTCACAAACAACAGAATAAGGCAAAAGCAGGCAAAATAAGTCGAAGTGAAATATTGTAGTTGATTGCGCTCCACTGGTTTCCATGTCACACTATCAACAGGTCAAGTCACCATTTCCATATGCATAGATAGTGTAAACCCGGCTCTCGTTGATTCCATCACTGGAGGGAAAGTTTGAGCATGGTTGTAGAAACAATGTACCTGAAGAACCTTGCATTATGCAATAATTGTTTGGCAAATGAATTATTCGTTTTGGCAGAATACATCCTTTAATGAAGCCTTTATTTTTTCATAAAATAACGCTGTTGCTATTAGTGCCGTAGGTAAACAAAAATTCTGTTTCAACTATTTCACTGTTTGAAAAAGTTATGGTACATTTTAGGAGATATATAGCCTACATTATACAGTAGCTATTACAGTAAATAAAAGTGTGTCTTTAATTTGTATATGTGGTTCATGTACAACACTGAATTGAAAAGTTAACAACAATCAAGCAATTTGATTTATTAACTACATTTAGTATTAAAATTTATTCAAAATTATCGAAATTCATATTAAAGTAAATAAAAAACATAAATAGCAGCATACCCAATGAAGTAATTTGCCTTTGTAAATTTTTCAATTTTTGTGACTGCGGTATGAGTTACATTAATTTTCCTTTTGATAGACTTTTTTAGTTCATCTCTTTCTTTTTCTTTTCAATAATAATAATCAACATATCAGAAAATAATTATATTCGAATAAACTAAAAATGCTATTATTATATCGAAATCGAATTTTACCAAAATATGCTGAGATTAGATTGTTGCGCAAATGTTGGCGTTTAATGAATGCAAAATAGCAGTAAAATATAAAATAACAAGTTGGCCTGAAATTAAAACTCTAGCATCAATGCCGGTTAGATTTAGCCTACTTTCAGATGCTGTAGGTTGGGTGTTTTAGCATTAGATCAGCTGCGTGTGTCAGAAACAACACCAAGAGGAGAAGATTAGACAATTACATCAGATGTAGATGTTAATGCAACAAACACAGAACATTTTGGTGAAACAGAAATGTTTAAATTAAAAGCTAGCAAGAAGTTTAGCTGAAAACCAACTCTTTTGTAGAAAAGTTAAAAATGAAAAGCAGCAAAACATTAGGCTATTATTTTGTTTAGACTCACCACTTCCCTGAAGTTTCTGTTCTCTGCCTGTAATAAAAAAATTAGAATTAAATTACATTCAACATAGTTTGCATAAACAAAGTATTTTGTAGTTTTTTTGTTAAAATATTCAGAGGTAGGCTTACGAGTTTTAATTCATTATCTACCTGTAAAAATGCAAGATTGACGCCAATTTGCAAGATTGCGTACTTAGCAACAGCGTTATTTTATGAAAAAATAAAGGCTCCATTGAAGGATGTTTTCTACCAAAATGAATAATTTATTTGCCAAACAATTATTGTATTATGCAAGATTCTTCAGGTGCGTTGTTTCTACAACCATGCTCAGACTTTTCCTCTAGTGATGAAATCAACGAAAGCGGGGTTTACATCATCTATCCACATGGAAATGGTGACTTGACCCGTTGAAGGTTTACTGTGACATGGAAACCGACGGTGGATGGACTGTAAGTGACAAAAACATTTCTGCATATTTCAAATGCAAAGAATGAATGTTTTTATAGATTTCTTTTTTTTGCATTTATTTTAGATCCATGTGTACTTTATGGTTCCAGAGTGGTAACCCCATCCAAACTTTATTCTTCGGTCCTTCAGTTGCATCACGAACTTTCGTTTACTGGCCGAACATCGATCGGGACATAACGGAACTTTGACACAAGTGTAGCACCTGTGGCAAACATCAATTGCAATCTAAGACCCAGGTCCAATCATGGACAGTTCCAGATGCACGCAGTCGAAGTCACGGGGACTATTGGCTACTCAGCATCGATGCCTTTTCCAAACACCAATTTCTTCATTCAACTACTTCCTTATGTTCGACAGCTACTATCAACCTAATAGATTTTGTTTATTTTGACTATCTCCATACTATAGTTATACATAGTGCTACTACGTTTAAATCTACAGAGTTCCAAACTTTCTGTAAGGAGAGAGGCTCAGTACACATCACGGGTGCCCCTTACTATCTGGAAACCAATGGAGTGCAATCGACTATAATATTTCACTTCGACTTATTTTGCCTGTCCTTGCCTTATTCTGTCGTTTACCCTTACAAGGTTGGGCTCCTGGAGTTTTGCTCAGTTTGAGGGGGCTGTCGATTCTTCTTATGCTTGAAGAGTGATATCTCTGTGACGAAAGGGGCGTTTTTCCCGGCTATCAGCACAAGGCTGCTCACTGGTACAGCGAGCAGTTGCGATTGGCTCTTGGCTCTTTTGGCTCTCGATGTTGGCTCTTTTCTTTCCACAAAGATAAGAGTTAAACTGACTGGTAAAGCGGTGGTCGAATACCTTTGATCCACACTCTCCCTCCACAGGTACCTCGACTCCCCAGCCTGGCCCTCGCGACCTAAGCTAGTGGACTTAACCCTCCCGGTGCATCGTCACCCCATAAATCACGCCGCGGGGTGTGGCAGGCCGGTTTCTTAAAGTCTTCGACCTGGCTATGTTTGTTTGTACTCTCTCACCGTGTCAATCTTTTGTACCGTGAGCCACTGATGCGAATAAAACAGTTCAACACCTAGTGGTGCAATACTGACGAGCCCAGCCTCATGGGCGAAACACGGTGTCTATCGCTGTCAATTCTTGCTACAAATCGGCTGCCGAGAAACATAGTGATATCTTTGTTATTTTTTAAGGCACGGTTTTAAAATTTGGGATTCAGTTTTAAAAATTATTTACGCTGAGCATATCTGAAAATTAAAACTATGTAAATTTTAGAACTGCTCATATACACTAAAATGTTGATGTGACTTATGACTGTAATTGTAGCTTGAGCTTACACATTGTTTTTTGGTAGAGTAATAAAAAGCATGCATTGCAATGTTGTGATTCAATTTTTTTTACATAATTTTACATACAGCCAATTCCCTTCACGCTGTGAAACAGTTAGGAGGGCCAAATTAATTACTTTCATCCAGATGGTGGGAAAATTTTGAACAATAGAATATGAAATATTTCAGAGGATGTACTGAGAAATGCCTTATATCTCTCGATTTATAACCTTCATTCGCTCAAAATTTCAGCTCAATAGAGGTGAATAAAAGTTAGGAAAAGTCAAAAAATCTCGTAGTCGCAGCCTCAGTGGTTTTAGACATACAACTGTTGATCCAAAAAAGTTGAATTGACAGCCCCCCAACCTTCAAAGGGTTATGCAAGTCTAATAAAAATACAGCAAAAAGTTTCTATGATTGCAATAGGCCTAATTGGACAGCAGTAAGCAGCAGGAAGCTAGTCATTAAAGTTGAGTGCAGATAATGGTACAGTGGTAGCCCTAGGCTAGGCTTCTGTTATGTTTGGTGCTAGGACAGGAGTTCCCAACGCAACAATCTGTTCATATGTGCCAAAGAAAAGCACATCAATTGTGTTTCTGTCATCCATGCACATGATCGGAAAATTCTAAGCAACACAATCAAGCAAACTACATTACGTCATTTATACATTGATAAGTAAGCGATTTAGAAACTCTGATAACTTTGGACGGCAATAACTCTTGGACTGTTACACTGGATGGGAATATTCTGCAGTCGGTTATTTTGCGATGCGGATTATTATGAAAATTTTGAACAAAAATATGTAAGGTCATTTCGAAGTGTAAATCTAGGTGCTTTCTGCATTCTGAGAATTTTGTGCGTTTCCTTTCGAATGGCAAATGAAATAATTTGAAACTCAAAACGAAATTCTTAACAAAAAATATTTCGAAACGAAACAAGATGAAGAATTTTGAGTTGAAACGAAACAAAATATTTTAAAACATTGAAAATTTTTCGAACAGTCCATAGCCTATTTGTAGCACCATCGCAAACATATAGGCGACGTCAGTAGAAAATAGGAACCCAAAAGTAAATTTCGGTTTGCGCCCGATCTGGTGCTCTTCAAGCACTAATAAGAAATATAAGAAATATTCCTAAGTTTGTTCTTTTGCAATTGCATTTTGGAGTTCCCTAGTCATTTGTTCTTTTGATTAATTAGAATGCCTGTTCTTTAGCATTATCTCGCTAATAAATAAAACTAAGTCTAATTACTGAAATGTCAACCACTGATAAATAACTTTAATATTGAACGAATGTGTGGTTTGTGGTCCAAACGCTACATTGGTTAACACAACTTAACCAAACGTGTTTCATTTTATTGCTGAGAGTTTTCGAAAAAGCGTAAGAATTTGCATGAAGTCCAACTTCAATTCGGTAAAAATACTTTCAAACAACCTTATAGCTTACTACTGTAAACAAATTACTTTTCTTTCTTGGCTGCATAGCTACAACACGCTGTTCAAGCTTGTATCGCATAAACTCGCTCACCAACAAAAATTAAAATTTCATATACAAAACTCCTGAAAAGAAGTTAATTAATAGCCTACAGCAACTTTAAGTCATCAAAATTTCCTAACCCCGATAAAGTTTTGAACCATGTCGACCTATAGCCATGGAATGAGATGGGATGGAACGGAATAGATAAAATGGAAGGAAGACATTGGGATGGAAGATGGAAATTGTCAAGGATGGAAAGAAATGGAAAATTTAGATGACTTTGACTATTCGACTTTGAGCGTTGTCCAAACAGCAATAACCTACTGATGGTCCTAAATTTTAAACTTGCAGCCAATCAGAGTCATGAGATCTCATTTGCTTGATATTGCTTTGACGTCGCAATGAAAATATATACACTTGCAACAGACAGCAGATGACTATGATTGTAGTTTAATTTATTGTTTTGGACGGCCAAGACGAAATTACATTTTGCAAGCCAATGGATGATTACGAGTTTTGTAAAACAAGTTTTTGTTCAACTTTTATTGCATGTCACTATTTTAACGATAACACATTTACGCAAAATGGATGATAGAGGTCGTGCAAGTTTTATTTTTTCCTCAGTTTCATGTCAATTTGTTTGAGAGAGTAATAATATCCTTTCCAAGGCTCCCATTCTATTCCATCTGCATATGACTCGTGTGGTCCTCCCAAGTACAATCCATTGGGATTGGCTGCATGACAAGCTGCATACCACCAACCACCTTTGAATGTTTTGGAACAACTATCCGGCAATGTGTCCTGATCGCAATCCTTCGCACTGAATCGAGCTGAACGCAAAGCTTGTCCTGCAAATCATGCCAAGGTAAAATTCTGTTGAGGAGTTTATTTTGCTGTATCACTTGTCTTTAGAAATAGAAAGCGAGACTGGAATGATGGAAACAAAAGTGCACAAAAAAGGAAGACATACTCCAACACAATCTATCTACATAAACGTGAAAGTATGCAGCAACAAGAAGAATAAACAACACTCAAGCAGAAGTTAACAACAAATATGATGAATTGTTGATAGTCAAGATAAAAGTAAAGTAAAAATAGAAGGAATTCATAAAAAAACACACGATGAAAGTTGAGGAACACCTGGAGTAATTGCTATTGCTATTGATGGTTACAATGAAGGTAAGGCAAAGAAGAAAAAAAAAATTTAAAAAGCAAAAAAAAAACGCTTAATTGAAACAATAAGAAGAACTTAGCATCAATGAATCTGGCACATATTTTGGCAAAAGACAAAAACGAAAAAGAAATATGAAGGTTTTTAATTGTATAATGAAATAAATGACAGTATTTATGGTGAAATGAAAAAGCACGTGACATAGGCTGCTAACTTCTCTAAAATCATAAAGCTAGCCTGATGTCACATGAGTGCTTATTTTTTTAAAAACGCTTATTTGTTACGTTTTCCCATAACGAGCAAAAGCAGTAATTTAACCCATAAACAAGTACAGTACTAATGGAAGCTTATTGCTGTATTAACCAAATGTATCTATACTTAGGATATCCAAAGTATCTCAACAGATGTTTCATAAAAAAATCGTAGTCTACAATAAAAAGCTAAATCAAGCTAAGTTAATGTACTAGTGATAAAATTGTTAGGTGTTTTGTTTAAGATCGTCGCAGGCAGGCCTACGCTATAGATCCCATACGCTAATGGATAAGGATGTGTGGAAGAGATATCAGTTGAAGATCATTGAGATTCTGAGGATTAAGATATTGGAAAGTATTAGATTTGAGGAATTATTCCCCAAAAAAATAACTCCCGAAAAATATGCTTAAATATCTTAATTCACCCAAATCACAATTTCCCAATTTCTCGAATGCAACTCTACCTGCATTCCCACTGTATCCTCCAAAAGTCATTGTATAATCTGTTCCAGCTCCAACCACAAAGTCACTGAAACATAAAAAAAAACATAGAAATCTAAGATGTAAATTTCACGGGTCAGTTGACGAAGGACACCGCGCACATACAAAATTATTTTCCAACAGATCTGTGAACGTAAGTTCAATACCTTGTCGGGTCATATCAAAAGCTCATCTGTGTGATCACGTGCCCTTCGTCGCCAATGCCCCATTTCAGCAAATGCCAACGCCTCACAACTTGTGATGGAGTGCACAGAACGAGAGACCGTGAATCAGACAAGTCCGTCCTCAAGGAAATGACGGACCTCTGAAAGGTCCCAACACCTATCGAGGGAAATATCTCTGATGAGTTTACCCCAGAAGAATTTGCCTCCGCCCTTCAGCACCTAAAGACAGGCAATCACCGGGCCTTGACCACCTATGCCCGGAACTAATACTCCAAGCTGCCCCCACTATGAGGTCCTGGTTAAAAGACTTCCTTTCCTGCTGCTTGAGTCACCTGCGCATCCCAAGAATATGGAGAAGAGCCCTAGTGGTTGCAGTCCTAAAGCCGAAGAAGCCCCCAGGGGATCCGAAGAGCTACTGTCCCATCTCTCTGCTCTGTATCCCCTTCAAGATACTCGAGAGACTTATCTACGCCCGTGTCAAACCGATAATAGACCCTCAGCTCCCTCGGGAACAAGACGGCTTTCGACACGGAAGATCAACCGTAGACCAGGTCACTCTGATGACCCAAGACATCGAGGACAGCTTCTTGGCAAAAAAGAAGGCTGGCGCCGTGTTTGTCGATCTCACGGCTGCCTACGACACTGTATGGCACAGCGGCCTTACCTGCAAACTACTCCGTCTCCTTCCTGACAGGCACATGGTCCATATGTGAGCTCCTAGTTAGAGGTAAGCCCCGGGGGAGCGGTTAACACGGCCCTGTCCTCACCCAACCAGAATTCCGATTCCAATCTCCCGAACCCTTTGACGTAATCTGCAAAATTCCTATAGAAATCCTCTCAACCATCAATTCTCCTCTGGAATACCTGAAAATTTGTTTACCTTGAAATCCTAAGATGGCAAGTTTTTTAAACGCACTCAACAACGAAAACTATGTAAGGTGTATCTGGAAAATATTGCAATCCAATCTCAAAATCATAATTTACAGCAACCCGATGTTCTGACCAATGTTTGAAACCAAACAACGAGTTATATCGACCTGAACCAGAATCAAAATTAAACTAAAATAGCAAACCAGTGTTTTTTAACCTTTTTTGAGTCATAGAGCACTTTATGCATAAAGAATCTTTCTGAACACTAAACGAAATTGTATAATCATACAACAAAATAAACAACACAACAACAATTTATTCACTCAGCGATATCTGGGCCTGTTTGGATGAACACAAAGTTGATATTACGACAGGAATTGCAGAAACACACGAGGCAAACTAATAAATTTCTTTCGAAACACCTGACAAGGCTTTACGGCACACTAGAGTTTATGGAATGTCGGTTGAATATCACTGCAGTAGACGAATCCATTTATATCCAACCACATAAAGTTGTCAAATTTTGTACGACCGAAAGCAGATTCCAGTGTTGCCACTGACCCATATAAGTTGCGCGCTGTCACAAATGTTGCCACAGCATCATTTTGTTTTACTTGACCATCAACTCAACACTGTCATCAAGCGGCAATAGTGCTTTGCTGCGTATTTACCGAACCATGTACAAATGGGATATTTTTGACGTAACTAAGCAACAAGATGCAAACAAAAATTTAACAAACTTTCAAGTAGAGTTTGGTTATATATTTAGTATAGATATAGCATAGTTTATAGATCGTTTTAGAATGGATACAAGAAAACAACCCTAGTGTGTAGGCTACTGTAAATTAGCTTTGATTGATGAAGATATGCTTGCATAAAAAAAGTTGGTTGGTTGGTTTTTGAATCTTTATCCTCGGACTGACAAACCCTTGATAGGTTATTCCTGGTAGTTTCGTATACTTGCAGAGGCTTTTGACACAGGACCGATTACCAAGATTAACAGAGTGAAATTTCCGATTGTTGAAGTCTGGTTGCGGGGAATTATTCCATTCATTTGGTGCCGCTGAATGGAAAGTCGTTAGAATGCGTTGCTCAAGCGCACACCCCGAGAGTCGAACCGACGCCGCTCGATCTTTGACGCTTCTTCGTTCACGAAGTCTAATTGAGCTATTGGAGCACAAAAGTATTTCTGTCACTCACCATCCATCCACCACCATCAGTTTCCATGTCACAGTAAATTCTTAAACGGGTCATCACTCTCGTTGATTCCATCGTCGGAAAAAAAATCCGATCGAGCATGTTTGTGGAAACAATGCATCTACAAAATTTCAAATATTTCAATAGTTATCTGGTAATAAAATCATACTTTTTGGTAGAAGACATCCTTCAATGAGTTCTAACATGAAATTAAAAATCATTCAATGAGTTTTTCGTGTCCCACCACATCACTGTACTGTGCATATTAAAAATAAGTTACGATTTTGCGATTTCGAAACGTTGCAGTATATTTTTAGAAATTGCCTACATCGTCGTCGTCGTCGTGTGAGCCTCTGGGGCCGAAGGTCTATCCTTTTACCACCCTAGATTCACGATGTTTCCGGACTACACTGGAAGGCTACTAGAGAGCAGCCAGTCTTTGGTTTCATCATCCATGACACGCAGACCTTCCACTCCGTTAGGTGGCTTGAAGATGGAACAGTCGTTGATGATGTGGTCTGCGGTCTGTTCCTCGGCACCACATTCACAAGAGGAGGAAGAGGCCATTCCCCATTGGTGCATGGTTGAGCGGAAAACCCCGACGCCCGTACGGAGACGGTTGAGGCGCACCCATGCCTGTCTTGGTAGTGTCAGGCCGATGGGGCGCGTGTTGGCGTCGGGGATGAACGAATAGAGTCTGGTGGCGCTTGACTTCTATTCAGAACTCCAGTTATGGTTCGCCCAAGTAGCCGCAGAGATGTCTTGTACATCAGCTTCGTTGATGAGAAGTTGAGCGGCTGGCACGAATGGATGTCTTGATTTCAGTCGACGGGGTGCTCGCTTGGGAGAGCAGAGATCTTGTTGTGGAGAAGGTGGTTAGGCTCCAGTGCCCGTCGACCGAGGGACAGAGTGGCTTCTTCGCGACGAAGCTCAGCAGGTTGGATGCCAGCGAGAATGGGGAGATTGTCCAATGGTGTGGGACGCAGACATCCGGTCACTGTGCGCAGGGCGCTGTTTATGGCAGTGTCGATGTTATGGCAATGAGCACTGCGGCACCAGACAGGTGCGACAGTACTCTGCTGAAGATTAGACAACTGCTAAGGCTGCTATTCGCAAAGTATCAGCCCTCGCCCCCCAGCTAGAGCCTGCCAGGCCTACATGCCTACATGCTTGGCTATGAAACAAACGTGAGTTTATATATTTGAATATATGGTTAATGTCTAGTAAACTAAAAAAAAGTATACAAATGTAAACAGTGGTGTACACAAGATTTTCTCAAGGAGGGAAACATTCAAAAAAATTTTCGAAGTAAAACTAAAACTAATTGAAAAAATGCCCATTTGCTAATAATAACCAGTGAGTCATATTGTGTAAGATTAGCCTACCATATTCAGCTTGCATTGACGATAACTTTTTTAGTTTGCAGCAACTAGTTTACTCATTCAGATAGATTTTGTATTCACAACATAAAAAAAATGTAACATTACACTGTTGACTTGACGTCGCATGTAATGTTTTACGTAGACGACGTAGTTAGCTTACTCAATTCAGTGAACCACTCGTATTGAGGGTGCGTTCAGTGGCGTGTACAGGATTTCTTACTGGGAGAAGGGAGCGTTTGGTATAATTTGACAATTTTTTTTATTAAGAGTAGCCTAATGCTGCTTTACAGTATGGTCTGACCAAAGTTTAATTTATTATGGTACCGTACTTTAAACAGGGATGGCGGTGGGATGGCGCAACGGATAAGGCGTTGGCTTTCCAATTATGCAAACCTGGTTCGACTCCCGGCTTCAGCTGGTGTTGAAAAACACCGCTCACCTCTACCCAGGGTGTAATAAATTGGGTGGGCGTAGTTGCTGAAGTAAAGGCGGCCGAGAGAAAGGAACTGGCCACCCTACTCTCCTTAGTGCCGAAGGCTTAGTACAATGAGAACCTTATCTTCTCATACCCGACACTTGAATCAAGTATGGGACCCCCCTTTACCTTACTTTAAACAAAAATTATCGCAGTCTGAACATATGTACTATAACAAAAAAAGGCCTACCCTACAGGGTTGTGTGAGCATCATTTCATCGTCTCTCTCCCCAAATTTTAGTGATGGGCCTCTACTTTTTAGTAAGCCTCTACTTTTTAGTAAAAAACATCAGACTGACTCCACAATCCGTTGGGACTCTATCTTTGACTACATAACAATGCAAAGGGCCGTGGAGTTTAACTAAAAAAAACTAAATGATTTTACAGGGCAGTTTTTAGAGGGTAATTGCCTAATTGGGCAATGAAAAAGGTCGTTTCTAAAACATGTAATTGCATCACTCTTGAAATACAAAAAAGAAAAACTAGAGAAAAGAATGACGCAGAGTTTGTCTTAAAAAAAAATTAGACGTTGGGTTGAATGAAGAACAGCCTACTTAAACAAAGCAGTCACAAAAAAAATTGACGAATAAAGTTTCCTTTCGTATGCAAGCCCCCCCCCCCCTCTCCCCTCTTCAAAGGTTTTTGAATTATAAAAGATTATCTCGATTGCAAAAGTAGGCCTATTACGCTGGATAATCCTTGTCAACGCTTTTGGATGCCATTATTGAACATCTTCGTCGTTTCATGAGCATTTAATGTTAAACAAGTCTTATGCTATCAACCGTTGAAACACATTATCCAAGAGAGCGAGAGCGTAGTAGGCTAATATTATTTCTGTAAATTCCACAATTAGGCGATTAATAAGAGGCGATTAATACGGCCCTGCTACACAATAACACTCTTGAACAATAACATATTTACACTATACAAGACAACAACACTAAAAAATCAATATTTTGCCCCTTGCGTAAGCCACTGAATGTAAAACGTTTGTTTTTTTGTTTCAAATAATTTTCAAAAGAATCTTATTTTTAAGCAAATTACAAAATTTAAATTAAACAAATCACAACAGTAAGTCCCAATAGCGCAAAAATACTTGGCGCTGGGAACAATGTTTTCTTTTGCAAACAATTACATCATAGCAAAGAAGAAAATAAATTAAACTTTGCAATTTTTTAAATGAGGATAACGCATAATTTTTTGTTGCATTATGACCTACATTTAAAGTCTTCTAGATCTCGACAGCTGCATTTTTCTGCAGGGTAAATCTTAGCCTGGCAGCTTAAAATCAAGATCACAAGGAGAAGAATCGTTACAACTGTCATGATTAATCTGCAAAAATAACATTGGTTAAAAATCTGTAGTTTTTTGCTCATCATCAATAAGCTTATGAAGCCATAGTTCGTCCTGTGCATTAGAACTTTTCGCTAAGATCAAAGTTTTTAAAGTATCTACCAAAGCCATAACTTTTATAGAAATTGTGAAATCAAACTGAAGCTTTATATTTTAAATAACACCTAAACAAGATTGTTATCGTCAAAAATTTAACTACTTTTACACAGAAAATAGAACTGACATGCCAATTTCAGTAAATATCACTCGCAAAAGAAAAAGCATCAGGGATTTATTGAACTATGAACTTGTGCTTGATAAATAAATCTAACGAGTCAACTACACCACTTGGACGGTGATACAAGGACTACTTTGATTCTCATTATAAGATACCTACTGGCGTCTTCACATAGTAGCATCTACTGTGAAATCTCTCTTTCGCAACCGCAAATTTATATCAAAATATCTTTCGCTTTGTAGGCCTACAGGAAGTTTCTTGTATTCTATTCCTGACTATGCCGCCAGGAACTTGTTTTCTTGCTGCTGTCAATTTGGATATCCGGCTGCTACTGGAAATGAATTTTGTCTAATAAAATTTTCTTCATCCGCTGCTGCTGGGAATGATTAATAAAGTTTCCATCACTCTACAACATGATGTTGTTATACATAGTGATTCGAATATTTTAATACCATACGATTTAAGTAATGACTCTCAGGGCGTGTGAGAATCATTCGCCCCTCCTCGAAATCTACAATTGGACCCCTATGTCTTTTGATGGTCATAGATTTACAAGTCATAAAGTGAAGCTTTGTGAGGTCATGGGTTTATTGTTCGCTACATCCGGGTAATAAAACTTTGGTACAGAATGAAAACCTTCAGTCCTTTACAATTTACAACTTATGTTCGTTTATGGCTTTATATTGCTGCGGCATTGTTTGCTAATAAGCTGATATAGTTGAGTCTTATAATAAATTGTTGCGTTATATTAAAAAGAATTCAAACCACCAGCAACCAATTTATTGGAAATTACTAGATTATAGTTTATTGGCAAATCCGTTACTTTTTATCGTTTACAGCTTGAACGTTTGCAACAATGCTGCTGACCTAAGTAGGTTTGTAAATAACTAATGCTGTTCTTTGAAATGCTCAAAAGTCAACATAAACTTCAATTTATTTTAATGTTGTCTTTTAACTCATAAAATTGCTATCTTAAAAAACTTAAAAACTATGTTAGAATTCGTATTGTGGTTTAAGGGCCACATGCTATGCTCTTCGTACTAAAATATGAATATTCGTGATTCGGCAATTTGGTATACTATACTCTTCGTACTAACATATGAATATTCGTGATTCGGCAATTTGGTATACTATGCTCTTCGTACTAACATATGAATATTCGTGATTCGGCAATTTGGTATGCTATGCTCTTCGTACTAACATATGAATATTCGTGATTCGGCAACTTGGTACACTATGCTCTTCGTACTAACATATGAATATTCATAATTC
Organism: Aplidium turbinatum; assembly: GCF_918807975.1. Classification (NCBI taxonomy): domain Eukaryota; kingdom Metazoa; phylum Chordata; class Ascidiacea; order Aplousobranchia; family Polyclinidae; genus Aplidium; species Aplidium turbinatum. The sequence goes on from NC_137472.1 coordinate 58,310,726, forward strand.
GGCAATTTGGTATACTACTATGCTCTTCGTACTAACATATGAATATTCGTGATTCGGCAATTTGGTATACTATGCTTTTCGTACTAACATATGAATATTCGTGATTCAGCAATTTGGTATACTATGCTTTTCGTACTAACATATGAATATTCGTGATTCGGCAATTTGGTATACTATGCTCTTCGTACTAACACATGAATATTCGTGATTCGGCAATTTGGTATACTATGCTCTTCGTACTAACATATGAATATTCGTGATTCGGCAATTTGGTATACTATGGTATTCGTTACGAACAAAACTTACGAATATTTGTACAAAGATATTTTTTTTTTACAAATAGCTTGTTTCGTTCGTGAAAAATCGTTTTGTTTGTAAGAAAATTGATTTGTTCATAAGAACATATTTGTGTTCGTACAAAGACTTTTTTGGACAAACAGTGAACATTTAAAAAGTGAAATAATTATTTAATCTGTGATCCATTTCGAAGCCCTAGCTATGCGAAAATATAGTAAGAAGGCGTGCTTCCCTCAAACGCTTAAGTAGCCCTGTACTGCGAAAATCACAACAACAAAAAATACTCATTTTGTTTCATTGGTCCCATATCCCCCCTAATATTAAAACGGAAACTTCTTTGACTAAAGCACACGTAATATGTCAGAAAGCCATAGCAGCATCGATGGTATATGCAACTTGTCGTTGTTCTACCAATTAAGTCATAAGTCCTCAATCTAACACGTCACAGCTGATCCAGATTCTTCTTCTCATTGAAGATTTTTCTTCTTCCTCAAAATTGATTCTTCCTATCAGCATCTTGGCATAATATTGTGATATACGTTTGTGCTTCGGCAAGTTCTGCCGCAACATCTTCCGATACTAGGTTGGCAATTCAAGAGAACTGGTTTTATCTTAAACAAAGAGTTTGAAGGTTGTTGTATCAAATCCTGGCATTATACGCATTGTTCTTTGATATGTTGCGCAAATTAATCTCGGTATAAACCAGGGGTTCTTAACCGGGGGTAAATTTACCCCCTGGGGTAAATTTCACCTACCGAGGGGGTAAATTTACAGAATCATAAATTAAAGCAAACTTCATTTTTTCAGTTATTAAAAAAGTGGTAGTGTTGCACTCGATATTGATTCAAATTTATGCTTAATGTAAGTTTTCGTCTTTTCCTTTTGTTTCCACGCAAGTAAACTACCAGTTTCATTTCAGCAGCGTATGTGTGCTACATTTTTACTGTACAGAACCTAATGAGGACTTCGACCACAAAGTGGATTGCAACTCTGCTAAGATTGCAACTTCCTTTATTGGGCAATAAAGTGCATTGTTTTCGCAATGGGGAAAACGTGGCATAGCTCCATTTGTCTCATAGTCATAGAAGTATGACTATGAGACAAATGGAGCTACGCCACGTTTTCCCCATTGCGAAAACAATGCACTTTATTGCCCAATAAAGGAAGTTGCAATCTTAGCAGAGTTGCAATCCACTTTGTGGTCGAAGTCCTCATTAGGTTCTGTACAGTAAAAATGTAGCACACATACGCTGCTGAAATGAAACTGGTAGTTTACTTGCGTGGAAACAAAAGGAAAAGACGAAAACTTACATTAAGCATAAATTTGAATCAATATCGAGTGCAACACTACCACTTTTTTAATAACTGAAAAAATGAAGTTTGCTTTAATTTATGATTCTGTAAATTTACCCCCTCGGTAGGTGAAATTTACCCCAGGGGGTAAATTTACCCCCGGTTAAGAACCCCTGGTTTATACCGAGATTAATTTGCGCAACATATCAAAGAACAATGCGTATAATGCCAGGATTTGATACAACAACCTTCAAACTCTTTGTTTAAGATAAAACCAGTTCTCTTGAATTGCCAACCTAGTATCGGAAGATGTTGCGGCAGAACTTGCCGAAGCACAAACGTATATCACAATATTATGCCAAGATGCTGATAGGAAGAATCAATTTTGAGGAAGAAGAAAAATCTTCAATGAGAAGAAGAATCTGGATCAGCTGTGACGTGTTAGATTGAGGACTTATTATGACTTAATTGGTAGAACAACGACAAGTTGCATATACCATCGATGCTGCTATGGCTTTCTGACATATTACGTGTGCTTTAGTCAAAGAAGTTTCCGTTTTAATATTAGGGGGGATATGGGACCAATGAAACAAAATGAGTATTTTTTGTTGTTGTGATTTTCGCAGTACAGGGCTACTTAAGCGTTTGAGGGAAGCACGCCTTCTTACTATATTTTCGCATAGCTAGGGCTTCGAAATGGATCACAGATTAAATAATTATTTCACTTTTTAAATGTTCACTGTTTGTCCAAAAAAGTCTTTGTACGAACACAAATATGTTCTTATGAACAAATCAATTTTCTTACAAACAAAACGATTTTTCACGAACGAAACAAGCTATTTGTAAAAAAAAATATCTTTGTACAAATATTCGTAAGTTTTGTTCGTAACGAATACCATAGTATACCAAATTGCCGAATCACGAATATTCATATGTTAGTACGAAGAGCATAGTATACCAAATTGCCGAATCACGAATATTCATGTGTTAGTACGAAGAGCATAGTATACCAAATTGCCGAATCACGAATATTCATATGTTAGTACGAAAAGCATAGTATACCAAATTGCTGAATCACGAATATTCATATGTTAGTACGAAAAGCATAGTATACCAAATTGCCGAATCACGAATATTCATATGTTAGTACGAAGAGCATAGTAGTATACCAAATTGCCGAATTATGAATATTCATATGTTAGTACGAAGAGCATAGTGTACCAAGTTGCCGAATCACGAATATTCATATGTTAGTACGAAGAGCATAGCATACCAAATTGCCGAATCACGAATATTCATATGTTAGTACGAAGAGCATAGTATACCAAATTGCCGAATCACGAATATTCATATGTTAGTACGAAGAGTATAGTATACCAAATTGCCGAATCACGAATATTCATATTTTAGTACGAAGAGCATAGCATGTGGCCCTTAAACCACAATACGAATTCTAACATAGTTTTTAAGTTTTTTAAGATAGCAATTTTATGAGTTAAAAGACAACATTAAAATAAATTGAAGTTTATGTTGACTTTTGAGCATTTCAAAGAACAGCATTAGTTATTTACAAACCTACTTAGGTCAGCAGCATTGTTGCAAACGTTCAAGCTGTAAACGATAAAAAGTAACGGATTTGCCAATAAACTATAATCTAGTAATTTCCAATAAATTGGTTGCTGGTGGTTTGAATTCTTTTTAATATAACGCAACAATTTATTATAAGACTCAACTATATCAGCTTATTAGCAAACAATGCCGCAGCAATATAAAGCCATAAACGAACATAAGTTGTAAATTGTAAAGGACTGAAGGTTTTCATTCTGTACCAAAGTTTTATTACCCGGATGTAGCGAACAATAAACCCATGACCTCACAAAGCTTCACTTTATGACTTGTAAATCTATGACCATCAAAAGACATAGGGGTCCAATTGTAGATTTCGAGGAGGGGCGAATGATTCTCACACGCCCTGAGAGTCATTACTTAAATCGTATGGTATTAAAATATTCGAATCACTATGTATAACAACATCATGTTGTAGAGTGATGGAAACTTTATTAATCATTCCCAGCAGCAGCGGATGAAGAAAATTTTATTAGACAAAATTCATTTCCAGTAGCAGCCGGATATCCAAATTGACAGCAGCAAGAAAACAAGTTCCTGGCGGCATAGTCAGGAATAGAATACAAGAAACTTCCTGTAGGCCTACAAAGCGAAAGATATTTTGATATAAATTTGCGGTTTTTATGTTTTGATATAAATCAGTCGGTTTGTTTTATGAGATAAACTGAGTTTTGTCAAGAATTTTCGTATTGCTTCTTGTTATAAGTTAGAAACAAAATGTATTCGCCATAGAAAACTATGTAAAATGACATCTTTTTCAACATGGTTTATCGTATGCTCTCTGATAATTTCAAAGAAACTCAGATGTAATTAAAAGATTAATCAAAGCAGCTCAAAACTCGAGTTTGCAAACAAAAGGTGGAATCATTACGGTTGAATGCTTTACAACAAAACCAACTCATGAGATATCTGCGTCGCAGTTCCACGCACGGCGGCGCTCAGTAAACCTATTAATCCGTATAATTTGAAAACAAAAGGGCTAGCTAGTAGCAGGCTAAAATACCAGAGTATGTTATGAAAATCATGTCATATCTCTAAAACTATAGACAATAGCAACGTCATTTAAATCGAAATAAATTCTTGAATAATTTTTAGGAAAAGTCAAAAATTTCAAAGGTGTGGATTGCGTAGTTCTTTAGTAATATTGCTTTGAAAAGTACCAAATCCCACCCGACCCCCCCGTCACAGGACAAACGGTTATAGGCTGTGGGCCGAGTCTGAAAATTCGTTAGTTGAGTTGCACCCCCCCTGTAGACAATACTTTCTTGATATCGTTCGATAGAGTAATTTTTACTGAGTCCAAAACAAAAAAGTTCAAGCAAAAACCTGTGTTCGCTAAAAAGATATTAGGCTTGGAAGATATTAAAAATGACGCGGATGAATACACTTACAGGCACTACTTCTATGTGACGCTTCATGATTCAGCGCAAGCGATTGGCTGGCAACACCTCGATTACACCCACTTGTCGTGCATTTAACGCATCGGTGCGCACATAACCTAGCAACGATCAAAGCTAAGTCAGGACTGCATGAAAGTTGGTTTGGTAGCAGTAGTTTCGCATTTTTCTTGCCTGTTGCAATGTAGAATACTTAAACACAACATAAAAAAGAAGAAAAATAAACCTATCTTTCTATTTGTCTTCTTCTCTAAACAGATGGAAAAGTGATTGTATTTCAACACCAAACTGTCTATTTCTGGGCTATATATTTTTTGACTAGATTAACCTTGCATTCCAACCGTTTTGCTCCTGACCTTGGTATCTTTGTTCAACAACCTTCCTTGTTTCATGACCTTTATAAAATAACTTTGAATTCTTTGTTCGCTTTTTAATAGGATTGGTTTCTTCATTTAAACGTTAAAACTATACCACAAGCCCACTACTATATATATGTGGCCTTGTTCATATACTGTAGTGCCTACATCTAAGTCAGTGAAAATGGCAATTAGCCTACCCCTTGGGGTCATCAAAAACCTTAGAAAATGTGCTTTCCTACTTTGCACTCAGCATAAAGAGCACTGAAAATGCCTGCATTGTATACCACTGAGCAATGCATATTTGTGATAAATATACAGTAGGCTACAGGCGTATGAGACCTCAAAGATCACTACCGTATCACTTGTGATGGACTAAATTCTCTGATTGATAGGCTATAGTTTAATAGCTGTTTATTTTCTCCTTTTATAAAATATTATTAGGCTAATACAAAAAAACTGAATTCATTCAATTTTATTTGTTACCAGCGAATCAAAAAGATAGAATTTTTGCATGTTGGCAGTTTTCTGTATAATTGTTTATAGGCTATGCACAAATAATGAAAAAAGCAGATGCTACAAATTTGGTAGAAGCAAATAAAATAGCACTAACAGACAATTAATTTTTTGTAATGACAATGTTGACAATAATAAACCACCATTGACAATCTATGGTGGTTTATCAACAAATCTATAGGCCTGCAAGTGCAATGGCAGTTATTCACAACAATAAATCATTTTCAGCAAACAAATGCTCTTCCATTAATCTGTCTAATGATGGAAATTACAATTTTCTATATTAACATGTTTGTGTGACACACGTATGGAATAATGTCAGTTAATATTACACTTTTGTCAAAACAATTCTTAATGCCTAAGAACACATAGTATAACATGATATGCAATATGTGTGTTCTTACCAATAAATTCCTTTTAAGGGTGATTGTAATGAAATGCACAGCCAAAGTAATCATAAAAACACCTGACTTCAGAATAATTCATTTTAAGAGTGATTATAATAAAATGCATAGTCAAAGACTAACCATAAAAACCCATAACTTCAGAACAATTGAAGGGTATTATATAATTTCTTTTAATATACCAATGAAATAGGCTATAAGCAAAAGTTTGCATGTATACTTTTGGAATATTGTATCATACTAGAGTAGGTGGATATAGTGCATTAATTCTGATATAGTATATGTCCATGACAGTACAATGACTATTGACTATGTAGTTCAAACTCTTTATCATGGACTTTGCATTGATGAAGTAGAAAGTGCAAGACTTCAAATTTCAACAGCAGAATAATCACCACGAGTCCGATAAGACCACAAACATATCTGCAAAACAAATCAAATTGTGATCAATGAAGATACACATAAATGCAGTTTTTATGCTCATAGCAAAATGTGACTGAGAGACATAGCCTATTTTATTTTTTTTTTATTTATTTATTTGCATCAGACTCAAGATATAAACCTCTGTATAGGAATATTACTTTATTTTGTCTACAAAGTACAATGGACAAGCCAAAACAGTGTTCGGTGATGGCAATTGTATCAGGCACACTTTGTTTTTATGCAGTACATATATGATCAAGATATGCATTAAAGGAATGAGATCATCCTCGTATGAGGTTCTGGGGCCGAGGGTCCATCCTAAAACAAACTAATGTAAACTAGGTTGTATAATAGGAACGGTATAGTAGTAATCTACAAACACATTGCTCACTCAACTAGTTGACAATTAATTTGGACTAGGCCTATTTCAATGTATGAGGTGAAATGTGCCATGTAGGCCTACACTAAGAGAAGTTTGGACATCAGCAAATTTTCAAAATTCTATTAAAAGCCAACACAGCACTATACAACCTTCAACAAATCAATCATTAAAATCTCTTTGTGGCCATGATAAAGATAGCATGATTAAAACAAAGCTTTAATTTGAAATCAAAATTTGTGACACAATTAACTTCTACAAAAGTCCAATTTTGATAAACTTGGTAAAATATAAAGTGTGTGTCTTAATACAAAATTTACACTATTAGGCCTTAAAGTGTACGAAATGTCATCAAAGCAAGGTAAACTTTTATGGGGGGCAAGCATCCCAGACCCCCTCCCACTATGTTTCATTAGCTTCATACTTTAAAATAACATTTAGGTAGTAGGAACTTGATAGTCAACTAGTCATTTTACTCACCTTCTGGTAGCCTCTCATAAGCAATAAGAATGGTGATCACTGGTTGGTTGGTTTTACTTCATAACTTTCATCATAAGTTTTACTTCATACTTAACTGTAACTTCATAATCATAGATTTTTTTATGTGTAACAATCTATCGAACATAAAGTTCAAAACGGTAGCCTAAATCATGAAGAATGCAAAATAAATTAAGTTTGATCAAGAAAAACACTACTGCAGTCCTGACTTCGCTTTGATCGTTGCTAGGTTATGTGCGCACCGATGCGTTAAATGCACGACAAGTGGGTGTAATCGAGGTGTTGCCAACCAATCGCTTGCGCCGAATCATGAAGCGTCAAATAAAAGTAGTGCCTGTAAGTGTGTTCATCCGCGTCATTTTTAATATCTTCCAAGCCTAATATCTTTTTAGCGAACACAGGTTTTTGCTTGAACTTTTTTGTTTTGGACTCAGTAAAAATTACTCTATCGAACGATATCAAGAAAGTATTGTCTACAGGGGGGGTGCAACTCAATTGCATTTTTAAAGCGAAAAATCGAGGTCGGCCCACAGCCTAAAGTACATAAAATTGAACTTGCAACTAGGCCAAAATGATCACTTAGTGTTGTTGAAGTGTGGGCGACGTCCTGCCATAGAATCGTTGTACCACGCAATAACTGCTTTATCGGGATTGTAATCCGGTATTGTGCGACCATATAACGACACTACTAAATTGTTTCAACTGCTCGCTGTTCAGTAAATTGTTACAACTGCATACCACCACCAGGGTTGCCAACCTTTAAAAATATTTCCCGCCCAAACTGATCACTGAACCCGCCCAAAACCAGCCCAAACGCTTTTTTGACGTCATAGTAAAGTTAAACTTCCAAAATAATTTTGACAGACTCAATTCAATCATATACTTATGTCTAACATATCTAGATCTTATAATTTACGTTGAAATTAGCATGTAGGCTACCTGCAAAAAAAGAACAATCAATGTGTAAAAATTGAGAGATAATTACAGTGCAAACAAAATAACAAATATGTAACTTTACTAAACACAGGTCAGCACAGCAGTCACAGTATGTCCAATTTTGACCAATTACACATTACCTACACGTTTATGATCATACATATTCACGCCAAACTTATCTAACAATTTCAGAGATTATTTTGCCCACTTTCTCATGGTAAACAATGCCTTGCTATGAACACAACAGCGTTAAGTAAAGTTTTGAAGGCCTACTGAACTTTTATGTAAACTTTCTTAATGAAAATAGAAAAATAATAAAACATTTAATTTATGCATCTCAATAGCACAAAATAAACTTGCCTTCTTTATGAGACCAATCTAATGGCTGACATGACAGCACTAGGGCAGCAACTTACAGCATTCTATACAACCTACCTCAACCTAACCACAGTACGGTGCATTTGAATCTCGACTACATTCTCTCCTTTTGATAAGTTTTAGCAATCTCACGTTGTTTTGAGACACATTATTCAAACCAGCCCAAAAAACCGCAACCCGCAACCTTCAAAAAAATCCCGCAACTCAGGACGAAAACCAGCCCAATTGGGCGTGAAAACCGCAATGTTGGCAACACTGACCACCACCTTTCATAAAACCCGACCATGTATACCATTATGATGTCACCATTGAGGGTGTGAAGTCACTAACCCATAGCGGGAACATTTCTAAATAAGAAGACAAGTGTTTTCCATTCCGATGTCAACTAACCTACCCATTAAGGCGATGTGAAAATCAAAAAATTTAAAAAAATCAAAAATCGAATTATCACACAGGGTGACTATTGCTATGTAGAGTATTTCTGTAAAATTTCACGCAAAAATATTCAGTAACCTTAAACATGTAGCCGATTTTGTCTTTGGCATTTGTTGCCAGCACAGAGTTGCCAGGTACAAATTTTTTGAAGAAAAAACTTTGTTTATCTTTTTTAAATTGTAAAAATTTCCAACTTTAACAACCACAACAACAATTAGATATGATGCGACTGCTAGTTGCCCTTTTAGGTAAAGGCTGGCGGTGTACGGTAAGATATTAAACAATCACCTGGCAACCCTATTTTTGCTTGGTCAGCAAAAACTGATGATATTAAAGCCTTTTTCGCTTCTATGGCAGGAGTTGGAATGCACTGTGCATAAGATGACACTTTGGTTTTGTTGTAATAATATGTATTACATAATCACACAACGCACTGCATATTCGATTGCTTTCGCCGATTTACATTTGTTTTTTGACAGACATAGTAACTGCAACTCTCCAATGGTAGCTTACACATCAACCAACCAACTTTATATGTGCTTGTAAAACGTGCACAAACGAATGAAGAATAAAAACAATGAACAAAAAACAGTGATGAATATCAAAACATTATACTGCAGCCAATGAAAGAAAGTCAGATTTCGTGTCTGCTTTCGGCAAGACCCTACGCGAAGCAATTCTCGCCCGAATGAAACCATACCGTCGTTGATCGCCAGCAACACTTCCACAGTCGTTAGTGACTTCCCAAATGATGCGCTGCACAGCCTGAGTATGGGCAGGAAAATGAGGGCATTCAAACTTTGTGTTTATCAAACCCTTTAGTTCATGAATTTTCAAGTGTGAAGTAAGGATAGACTCAGTAAGCGTGGCATGGTCCCAATCAAAGAGAACAGTGAGTTGGCATCCAAATTTAATTTTGGTTGGGTAAAAGTGCAGACAGAAACATCACAAGAGTTACTGCTTTGCGAATATTTTCTAACATGTTCACAGAAAAAGATCGCAGAGCAGGATCATCACTGGATACCGGGGCATTGTCACATTCAGATGTACCAGGTGCAGCTGGTTCGAAAGGAGAGTCAATTTCTTCATCAATTGCTGCAGAACACTGCTCTTTTTTTCCAGTTCTCTTCCTCTATCACTTGTGACTTCTTTGCTGCAGCGAAATCATCTCCTCGCTGTTGTTTGAGGTTCTTGAAAAACAAGTTTTTTGTGTGAATGATAAATATACAGAACACAAAATAATCCATGTAAATCAGTTCAGTTTGTTTTTATTTCTGACTATCACAACGAAAAACAATATATGCCAAACATAACAAATAATACTCTTTCGGACAAATGGCAGTAAAAATCAGTGATAGTCAAGAAAAATCTTCTCGCCACAGCACGACTAGCTTTAGTGAAAGCACAAGCTGCCTGCCTTTACAGACATAGAAATCAGAACATCTGAATCACTTTCCCACGAGGAAATGCTTTAGGAAAGCGAAAAATCCTTAATCCACCTACTATCTAGAGTTGGTTACACTACATCTGCAATGGTGAAGTGGGGTTGTAGAATTGGCAGTAACCCATTCTCCTTCACATATGGCTCCATTCAACAAATGTTGTTAGAAGAGCCATGTCAATGACAACAACTGACCAACCCTAGTTTTACCCCACGATAACGTTGGGAGAGGAGAAACCTCAATTGTTTTAGGAATGCGATCTTCATTTGAAAAGAGAATAGTTAGCTTTTTTCCAGATTCCTGAAAAATTAATTCCTTATGAGTGCTCTGTCTCTGCAAACATGCAATTAATAATTTCAACACATCAAGGTTTTGAAAAGTGTCTGCTAGTTGGTTATTGTAGCCTACGTGTACTGTTCATTCATGCAAGCTATATGTTAGTATTTTTAACAACTACCCTTCATCCATACGAAGATATACGAGTTGGTCTATGTTTTATGTCACTACCAAGCTTAATTAAAACCAGTCAGAGAAAAAGTTGCAGTAATAAAGTACTTGAGTATATCACCTTTAACAAAGTACAGAATGCAAGAACATATCGTAGTGTTGGTAAATCAGCAGTGGGAAGCTCCTTGGAGGGTCCAATGACAGAAGAGCTTTCCATGCTTCTTACTCTCTTTTTAGAACTTTTAGGCATGATTTGACAGTTAACAATGCTACCCACAACAAGGTCAGCTTTATGAACTAAAGATAATATGTTAAGAGAATAGAGATTAATGTATTTTATGAAAAATAAACATAGCCCACTTACAGTACACAGAACTAAGAATTTAAGTGCTGAAAACTTAGTTGTCTGAGCCTTCCGTAATACTATGAACTTTATTAGTGTCATTCTCAAAGCTACATATAAAAAATGCAGAACCACAAACAGCAACCTCACATGAATAAGCAGTTCTTATTCCAGAAGACCTGATAATTACAGACACTGCCTCTTAGGCCTACTTTACACAATTTGGAAAACCTAGCCTAAACTAACTTTGAACCGAAGCCTGAATGATTATTTAACAACCAAGCATAAAATCATAGCAAACATTTCGGCTGAACACAACTTCTTATCTGAATTTTGCAGCCTTATCTTCAATAATAATCAGCAATTCAGCATCTCAAGCTATAAATCTCTCAGCAGCAGACAGCAATCGCTCGCGCGCGCGTGTGTGCGGCACACCCCACGCGTTTTCCCTAACTAGCCATTCAGAGCGCGCTATATGGATCACGTGGATTGATGCGTTGTGATAGCATTTTTTGTGGAATCACCTTGCAAGAATTAGAAAATACTAACCTTAAAACGCTTACATGTTTACGGATACTGGATTTTATTGCATAAAACTTCACAAAAATACTCTACACAACAGTAGTCACCCTGTGTGATAATTCGATTTTGTCCATTCAAATTTCACATCGCCTTACTACCCATACAACAAAATTCGTCATTTTTACATTGATTCTACGTTTGCAGTCGTTAAATCAGGGTAAAAATGACGAATTTTGTTGTCTGGGTAGTTCTTCTTTTTAACAATGATTCAATGTCCGACAACATTGAATCGACATAAAAACGACAATATTGCCAGCCGATGTAAATTAGCACTTCGGATTAACACTTTGTTAAAATAATTGTCGGGAATTGCAAACAAGACTTACAGCGCTGGTGATCGCAGCTGGATATTTTATATACAATAGCAAATGTTTCCGCACAGGCACAATACAACATTGGTGATTATGACGCACTGACCTAATTCTGCGTCACTCTTTGATACTAGATATTTTCGACAGTTAATCCAGGACCATTCTATTGTGAAATTAAATAATTAGCTATAGAAGAATCCGTCGGCCGAATGGCCGACTGAGGAGGTAGCACCGGCGGTCATTCAAGCACTACTTAGAGGCCATGGCCGCCGGCTGCTTTAAGGCTTCATCATCATCATCATTTTCAGCCTGTGAGAGCCCACTGCAGAGCGTAAGCCTTCCCCTTTTCATGCCAATTTACATGATTATGTGCTAGTTGGTACCAATTGGTTGTATTGCATTGTTTGTCAATGTCGTCCCTCCATCTCACTTTTGGTTTTCCTTTTTTTCTTTTGGTTTCTCGTGGTGTCCATGTTGTTAATTTTTTAGTCCATCTATTGTCCTGATATCTTGCTATATGACCTGCCCAGGACCATTTTAGTTTCTTGATTGTGCTTAATATATCTCGTAATTTCGTTTGATTTCTGATCCATTCGGCAGTCTTTTTATCTCTCCATGTTAAACCCATCATGATTCGTTCATGTGCTCTCTGCATAGTTCTTAGTTTAAATGTTAATTTCTTTGTAAGGTTCCAAGTTTCTGCACCATATGTAGCGGTTGGAAGGATGCATTGATCGTAGACTTGTTTCTTGAGGGAAAGAGGCAGTTTTGACTTAAATATCGTACTTGCTCTTCCGAAGGCTTGCCATCCAAGTGATATTCTTCTTTTGATTTCATCTTCTTTATTGGAGTTGGTTGTAATTTTTTGGCCAAGGTATATATAGTGATCAACTTTTTCGATAGTCGCTCCGTCCAAAAGAATATTGTTGCCGATGTCTGCCAGTTTGTTAAACATAACTTTCGTTTTGTTAAAGTTCATATGAAGGCCAATCTTTTTGCTTTCTGTATTGAGTTCACTTAGCATTGTTTGTAGTTGTTTAGGTTGCTCAGATATAAGGATGATGTCATCAGCAAAACGTAAATGGTTTATGTATTCACCATCAATTTTGATTCCTTTTTCTTCCCAGTTAAGTTGTTTAAAAATTTCTTCTAAGGCTGCTGTAAAAAGTTTTGGAGATATTGTGTCACCTTGACGTACCCCTTTTTGAATCTGAAATGGTTCAGAGTCTTTGTGTAGTCGAATTATAGATGTATTTTCCGCGTAAATGTTTTTAAGAAGTTGAGTGTATGAGTGGTCAATTCCCTGTTTTTCCAGTGCTGAAATGACAGCGAGACATGTTAAAGCATAGCTAGCAAGGTCTTTGAAATGGGCATGATATGAAATGATTGTGTAAAACGCTACACCAAAACTTTTCACTGTTGCTAGGGATAACCAAAAGAACTTTGAAAACCAAAAGAAAAAAAGGCCAAACAAATGCCAATCGGGAAACTAAAAAAGGCCAAAAAAAGGCCAAGCGGCCAAACAAAAATTGTCCGGCCAAACACTTTTCAAAAAGGCCAAATTTCTGGAATTTGGCCGTAAAAAGGCCAATCTGGCAACCCTGTACTGCAGTCCTGACTTCGCTTTGATCGTTGCTAGGTTATGTGCGCACCGATGCGTTAAATGCACGACAAGTGGGTGTAATCGAGGTGTTGCCAACCAATCGCTTGCGCCGAATCATGAAGCGTCAAATAAAAGTAGTGCCTGTAAGTGTGTTCATCCGCGTCATTTTTAATATCTTCCAAGCCTAATATCTTTTTAGCGAACACAGGTTTTTGCTTGAACTTTTTTGTTTTGGACTCAGTAAAAATTACTCTATCGAACGATATCAAGAAAGTATTGTCTACAGGGGGGGTGCAACTCAATTGCATTTTTAAAGCGAAAAATCGAGGTCGGCCCACAGCCTAAGAGGACAGTGGACAGACTGCACAGTGAACGCCTTTCGCAAATTAATTATTTTGAAGTGAGTAAATAAGTTAAACAATCTGCAGTTATTATGTCGAAGATGCGAACTTATTTAGAATCATATGTTGACTTGGGTTCGACTTCAATACGACCGATGATGTTCAAAAACCTCAGTCTACCACATGGTTGACTGGACACGATGACATCACAAGGGGTCACCAAACGGTGGGGGTAAATTTTACTTTTTTCATTCAGCAAGGGGTAAACGAGACAAAAAGGTTATGAACCCCTGTATAAACCAACAGTTTGAAGAACCTTCCACTTCGAAGTCACAAACGCGAAGTCACAAACTAGTTTGCACTTCCACGTTGCCGATCGATTACGGAGCTATTATTGTCCGGCACATTGTTGAGATCATAAGAGTCCTTTGAATGTTGAGCAGCTATACTTTGGAAGTTTTTATTATGATAAATTAATTGCGAACAAACAATTTGAAGGAGATTGTGCTTCCAAGAGTTATTAATGTTTGTGCTTGGAGTTACCAAGCTAGCTAAGATTTCATTGTTGATTTGAATGATTTGCAGCTGTCAATTTTCCATATATGTAGCATAGCCTAGGTTATCGAACGTTGACCGTGCCTCGTTTTTCGATAATTTCAGATGTGGCCTATTTTCCACTCTTTTATTATTACTTTTCAGGAGAGATTTTTTGGTTTGTGGCCCGCAGGTCTCATTGCTAAGGATCGCAAAGTGTGGCATCACAAATCACCAGAAAACAAAAATGCTATGATAGGGTTTTGAAAATCAGTTTAAAAATTGTGACAAAGGTTTGATGGAAACTCTTGTTATACAAAATGGAAAGTTACCCGTCCCAGCCATGAAGGCGAGCAATATTTCCCTAACCAAGTAATTGCCAGCATACAAGGGAAAAAGTAGGAAATTGTCACAAGCAATCCAGAAACAGCAAACATCAATCGTTATTGATGACCTACCCTGAGATGCTTCACTTTTTGCACTGATTTATATTCAATCGCCATCTTTGCTTGAAGCAGATTGCGCATCAACATGGGTTATCTGTTTCCATGAGTCACGGTTTTTAACTAGCTCGCCCAGTGTCGTCATATTGAGTTCGGTCTATGCCTAGATATTGTTATGTCATCGCCTTGGTGGTCTGTCTCTTTTTCTCCTTCCGTTAACTTTACCTTTATGCAGAATTTAATGACTCCGTATCTTGATCTTTTAGTATGGCCCAAAAGTTTTAGAATTTTGATTTTATCGTTGCAATAATTTAGTCAACTTACATTTTGATGAACAAGCATCCTTTCTCATTACAATCAAATCTGAAAAACTTCAAAACAAAAGTTCGATCATTGACTTACCTTACACTATTGGAAGCAGACTTGCGTTCTTCTTTCTACAATCTAGACTCTACAGACTTAAATTTCCTCATTCAAGATTATCGGTCAAATGCCCATGACGTATGCGATTTGCTCTTTTCTTTCCATTGCCATTAACTCAGTCAAGAAAAAATGTCTCGAAGCAGGTTCTAACCCTATCTGTAACAACACGGGGTTTATGAGGACGCCCCACTCTTATAGTGAAATATTTCACAGAAGGACATATACTAGAAATGTGAAATTTCTTGACTTTTAGTTTTCATTCTTTGCGAATTTTCTATACCTAAACTGGTCATTTTTCTCCCTTCCTGCCCTTCACCATAAGCATTTCGTCTCAGGTGACTAGACATTTTTGTGCAATGTTAGTTATATATATGTTAATGTTAGTGCAATATAAATGGTAGTACAATTACTATGAAATGTAGAAACGTTCAAAAATGCCTTATATTAATGAACACAACTTATTTTTTGTTTTGTATAGTTATAATTCAAAAATTTCAAAAGTTACAGTTGTTCCTATGCCACCAGAGCAAGGTTACAGAGTAAAATCTTCGTGAAATACGTAAATGAAGACAACTTGGAATGTTTGAAAAACATTTTTAAAACTGTTAGTTCTGTGACAAAAAACACGTAATATGTAAGAAGGTCATAGCAGCATCGGTGTCATATGCAACTTGTCGTTATTCTAACAAATTACGTCATAAATCCTCAAGCCACACGTCACAGCTGATCAACATTTTCTTCCCATTAGCATCTTGGCAAAATATTGTGATAGACACTAGTGCTTCGGCTAGTTCTGCCAAATCATCATCCGATACCAGGTTTGCATTTACACAAACTAGTTCCATAAACTAGTTGCATTTCCATGTTGCCGATCGTTTACCGAGATATTATTGTCCGGCATCACGCTACATTGTTGAGATCATAAGAAACCTTCGAATATTGAGCAACTACTTTGGAAATTTTTATTATGATAAATTACTTGGGAGCAAACAATTTGAAGGAGATTTTAGGTAGTGGAGTTATTAATATTTGCGCTTGGCGGTTCCAAGCTAGGTAAGTTGTCATTGTTGATTTGAGTGATTTGTAGTTGTTTTATTTCCACACTTAGAATCCCAGCAGCGACGTCATGCTGTATAAAGGTGATGGTTGAATTAAATTAAATTGCCAACCTGGTATCGATGATGTTTTGGCAGAATTAGTCAACGTACAGTTGTGCGTATTAGTGAATTGGATTTACAGTAGCTGTCAATCACATTATTATGCCAAAATGCTGACAATGAGAAAATGTTGACAAGCTGTGACGTGTTAGATTGAGAATTCATGACGTAATTTGTTAGAACAACGACAGAATAAACAGCTCAGAAAAAATCCATTGATTTCAATCTTTCTCTGCTAAAATATAGCAAATGCAATGTGTGTGCACCATCTTGACCCCTCCCCTCTTCCCAGTCCACTAATACGCACACCCACTTTCAGTGTATTGCCTGTATAGAAATGCAAAGGGCTGTGAGAAAAGTAGAAGACGTACTTTTGTTGAAAACACGCCAAAGCTTTCGACGTAACAGCTTTTGCACTGCGTGTCTACAACCAAACGTGAGACACGCACAATATTGACTTTTCATTTAATTTACATCTTATCAATGATTATTGCATTGTGCAGACTTACGTGTATTCTCTGTTGTTTCGACAAAACCTTGACCCATGAGAGGTGAGATCTTCAAATTGTGAATTTAAAAGTTGGAAATAAGGAAAGAGCCTACCGTGCGTAAATTAGGCTTAACTTTTTCAATATTTTCAAAAATTTCTCTTAACATTTAGCAAGTATTGTAAAAGATCTGATTTTTCACCTTTAACCCTATCTGTAACGGCACGGAGCTTTATGAGGACGCCCCACTCTAGTAGTGAAATATTTCACAGAAGGAAATATGCTAGAAATGTGAAATTTCTTGACTTTTAGTTTTTATTCTTTGCGAATTTTCTAAACCTAAACTGGTCATTTTTCTACCTTCCTGCCCTTCACAATAAGCATTTTGTCTCAGGTGCGGCTAGACATTTTCGTGCAATGTCAGTTATATATATGTTAATGTTGGTGCAATATAAATGTTAGAGCAATTACTTTGAAATGTAACAACGCCTAAAACTATCTTACATAAATTTTGAGAAAAAGTAACTTTTTGTTTAGTTTAGCATTACTTTATGTTATAATTCAAAAATTTCAATTTTAAAGCTATTTTTGGGAAATTAGAATAAAAACCGACTTTCTGACGTTTTTTCATCTCAAACAATTTATTTCAATAACTTTGTTGGGTAAAAATTTAATTTTTATATGCAACAATACACATGGCTATTATCTTGTAAAAGATTTTGGCTCTGTGATTTTCATAGCTCCCGTTATTAGCGATTAATTAGCACGGGGCTAAGATAGCCCGTGACGTAAGCTACTTTCCACGTACGAAAACAGCTCGTATTAAGATAGGGTTAAATTTTTTTTCTTGAATTAAAAGAGCTAAAGGTATTAGCCACTTTATGTGCTTTGGAGCTATCCTGCTTTGTTGAAGTACATATTTTATATTCACCAGCGCCTTATTTTTATAAAAGCAAACACTGCTCTAATCTTCTTTTTCCTGTGTTTTTGTATTTTAAAGTGATGCAATTGCAAGTTTTGGGAACGATTTTTTTATTGGTGCTAGACCCAAATTATCTTCTGAACCGACCCTGTTGACAGCACCCTAATGAAACCAGCTGCAGAAGGTGAATGACTGTTTAATAAAGAAGATGAAAGCACTGTAAGGTAAGGCCATGTTTCTGAAGAGATGAAACTTTTTCTGCAGTTGTACCGATTTGACAACGCACAAAAATTGGCTAATACCTTTAGCTCTTTTAGTTCAACCAAAAAAACTTGAATGTGAAAAAACAAATCTTTTACAATACGTTGTACTAAGAAAACAATTGTCAAGTGAGAGGTGTTTATCAACAACCAGCTTAGGCCAGGTGTCGAACCAGGACCGCATGATTAGAAAGCAAGCGCCTACTTTGGCTCTCTTTCTCACCAAAACGTTGCTGTAGATCCAGTTGATTTTCCTTCCTTTATTTCAGTAACACACCACATAGAATGCAATTATAACATAGAATGCAATTATAACACAGATACCATCACACGATGGGTGGTATAAGCTTATGTAGAAGTCAGCGAAAAACAACAGAATCAACATACATATTATGCAATGCAGTTCCGTCACGCATAAATGTCACACCTTCGTTCATACAAGCATCGTACAGGCGTTCACACGACTTAGCCTACCCTCAGCCACAAAAGCATGTTGCTTGCTCATCGAATGAAACACAAAGGAGTTTCCATCTATAAAGTTTGTTTTGTTTAAAGCTGAGTAATGTTGGCTGCGCAGACGAGTGGTGAGATCTCTCGTTCGCTGTTTGATAAGGCGTTGGTTTGACACCTCTCAAAAGCATCCCTTTCCACTACAGCCTTTGATTTCACTCACGTAAGAACAGTACCCTGCTCTAGATAGAAATGCCGACGGCCCTTAATAGGGCTATGGCCTGCTGAACTAAATCAATGTTTTTGATTCAAAACTTGGAATAGCCCTTTTATTGAAAACAACTGCAGTTTTAGTTAAAACGTTTAATAATAAATAATTAATTTTAACACATAATTTATAATTTAATAGTTCTGTTTAGTATAATTAATAATTATAACACAGATACCATTTACACGATATGTGGTCGATTGCAGAGTGGAGTCCCTTCGACTACAGCCCTTGATTTATCTCATGAAAGAACAGTACGCTGTTCTAGATAGAAATGCCTGCTATGGCCTGGTGATTTGGTGAACTATAAATCAATGTTCAAAACTTGGAATAGCCCTTTCATTGAAAACAACTGCTGTTTCAACGTTAAAAAGTTTATTACGTTCCAAGTTAAATATGTTATACAAACAGTGCAATAAATATTCTTCCACTTCATCATTGATTGTGAAGATAAAATGTTTGACTGAAAATCTTTAATTTTTTCAACTTTTTATTGACTTTGATTATAAGGAAAGAAAATTAAATTACAAAAAAAAAATTACTAAGATTTAGGAACAATGAATAAAAAGTTGATTTATAGGCCAACAGAAGTCGGGTGGGATTGATTCACTGGGTGTTCCAATAACATTTTTCAATTTCCCCAGCTACGTGTGTTAAAAAATGGGCGGGGGTCCGGTCTATTTAAAAGTACTGTCCCCAATTATGCAGCAAAGAGACGACACTCCTGCTGCTTAGCAATGAGTATTCTGATGAAATCGCTCCCCTACTAAAAGTGCACAAAATAAGTGGCCTCGTTTAAAGAAGTCAAAAGTGTTGTCAAAGGACCTTGGACTTGCAGTGGCAGGAGCGTAGTTCGATTGTTTTTGTTACCGCGATATTCTAAGATAAACATTAACAACATGTAGCGCTAGATACTGGCTACGAAATGCGTTCTTTTCTAATGTAAGAGTCAACATATCTAAAAATTATTTGTGCGGCCCACCACAGCATTCCTTGATGCCACAATAGTTCTCTTGCAAAAAATATTGACCACCCCAGCACTGAACAGCGATAACTGTCAGTGTCATGTAAGTTACTGTTTGTTCAAGAAAGCCGTAGGCTAACTTGTCCTGCGTAAGAGTCGAACTGAGATTGGAACCACAAAATGGAACTTGAACCAATTACCAAGCCTGTGGCCATTCACAAATAGCGATCGAATAGCTTGCTAGAGGTTTAGTTGAAATAAGTTTAATATTCCATTTCGAGCTAAAATAGCACGTACAATAGGCCCACTTCCTGCAAGTATCGTACAGGCGTTCCCACAACTCACCCTCATAGCAACAAAGGCATATTGCTTGCTCATCGAATGATACACAAAGAAGTTGTCCTCTATAAATTGTGTTTCATTTAGAACTCCTCAATAATTTTGATTCGCATTCAGGTCTGTATTAAACAAAACTTGGATATTTCCATTTTTTGAAAAATTTGCTCTTTTAATTTTGCTTCAAATTAAACTCGATATACAAAACGATACAATAAACTATTGTTCTATTTCATTATTGATTCTGAAGACAAAATATTTCAATAAAAAACTTGAGTTTTTCCAACGTTTCACTGACGTTTTAATATTAGAAAATAAAAATAATGGCCTACCAACTTCAAATTGCAAATTAAACAATGTTTTAACGTTTTCTAACGTTGCAATTTCGCAAAGCAAAGAATCGTTCTGTTTCTTTTTTCCTATTGTTTTCCAAGCCCTGCTCACGATCACTGCTATAAAACGCGCGATGCTGAGCGCTTCTGCACAGTCGACGAGTTACGAGCTCAGTGGCCGAGTGGTTTCACCTTCGGCTCTGGTGCTGGTAGATCTGAGATCGATTCCAGGTCGGGTCAAACCGAAGACTTTAAAAACGGTACCGATTGTGTTCTATCCTGCATAGCGCAGTGAGAGTGAGTCGGGTAATAATGTGATAACATCGTAAACCTGATATAAATTAAAAATGAGCTCTGTCGCTAAAAGACCTTAGCTGTTGTAGAGCGACAATAAATAAAACCATAACATTATTATTATCAGTCGACGAGTTGGTTGGCCTGAGTTCGAATCTTGTGTTGGTCAAACTGGAAACATCAAAGTAGCCTATACCTTGCTATGTTGTTTCGGTGATGAGGATGAGTTAAAGTTAGACAATAATGTATGAATCACGCGTAAATGAGTTTGTACCAATTGATGTTAAACAAGGTGGTTTGTAAAAGACTATAAAATGAGCCGCTGTTGAAACTATTATTTAAAACATGCGTTTGTGTTGGTTTGTTCAATATAACTTTATGTTGCTTGATTGTCTTGTTTACTTTGATAAGGAAGAGAGATGTTTATGACTTACAATTGTGTTTTGTAGCATCAAATACGTGTGAAGTTTTATTTTGATTTGGTGAATAACAGTTTAAAAAAATGTCTTTCCAACAAAATCAAGAAGAAAATACAAGAACTTCAACTGAAGAAACTGGACGACTATTGACAGAAAATTTCGGTAAGTTCATTTTGACAAATATGTTTAAGAAATTGCTCAAATATCGTGGTACGCTCGAAAGTCGCCGGTTCGACACCACTCAAGAACACGATACTGTGTCATAGGCAGGGCAATTAATAACCTGCCTAAGGTGGACACTGACTGGCTTTCTTGCATTTTTGACATGATCTGATTTCCGAACATCAAATTCTTACAGTAATATAGCAAGCGATATGAAGAGTGTGGCTATGTTATACTAAAACACAAACCTGGTCCAACGCTGTTACTTGTGTTCAAGGTTAAAATCAAGACACCATGTTTTCTTACAGAACAACCTCAGACCAACGTAAGGAACGTATTGATCCATGTTGACAACCGGCAAAACATAACCAAGATTGTTCTTCAACCCGAACAAAGCAATGTTCGATCTGGAGATCAGGAAGGTTTGTGAAATGTTCATGTTTATATAAAAGATGAGTAGATTTCAATAATAATGACAAGTGAGACTAAACTAAAAACGAGGCTTATACATTAATGTCTTTGTGTTGTACCGTCAAAAAGTTTGAGCGATTTCTGTGATTTAAATAAAAATCAGTTTCATTTAAACACCAAAAGAGAAAGTGGAGAGTTGAAGTATGACGTCATCATAACAATAACCAAAATTACGCCACAATGTTTAATCATAATGTATATCATCTAAAAAGCAGTGATTCCCAACATTTATTATAAGACGTTTTTGTTTTAACCAATCTGCATCGGCTCTTGATCTACGTCATCGTGACGTACCCATCGGCTTTTTCTACGCTTTTCCACTTAACATTTCAGTTAAAGGTTCAGCTTCCAAAATATTTTACAAATGTTGGAGCTTTGAGAGAGCGTTTGCCCTGCTGAGCTACAAACGTAACATTAGAAGTTCAACATATTTATCGCAAGTTCATATTTAATATTACTTGGCTAATATACTGGTCTTACAAATGAACTGATTGGATTTACCTTGCAAATGCAATCTCAATTCATAGCTAAAAGTAACACCTGGTATTATCCAAAAAAAAATTTTTTTTGATTTATTCAAAAGTGTAAATTTATCTAAAGTATTCAAAAGCTTCAAAATATTGTTCAAGTGTTAGAGCTTTGAGAGAGCGTTTGCCTTGTTGAGCCATAAATGCATCAAGTCAACTAACATGAAAGGTTCAACATGTTTATTACACATTTTTTTTTTTTATTACACAATCGTTTTACAAATGCAACCTCATTTCATAGCTGAGAGTAACTAATACAATAATATAAAAAAGTATACTTTTATTTGTGGACTTATTCAAAAGTGTTAATTTAGTTTTAATACGTGTTGTATTTATTCAGATCCAAGCAGAGCCTTCGACAAGCTGAAGAAAACCACTGGAAAGCTTTATGATCGCAAATTCGATGTGGATGTGGCGGGGTTCGACATTCCCACATCAAATTTGTCAGAAGTTCATCCAGAGCTTCTGTCAATCAACTTCTACGGGGGAAGGTTCATTCCCAACGACGACCAGTATGATCCCAAAACCAGACAAATTCAATTTGAAGAATCCGATAAAAAAGTTTCGATTGATCAATTAATGTCATGTGTTAAGTCACAAAGCTTCATATCAATCGTCGGTTACCCTGGGGCGGGAAAAACAACGTTATCAAAGCGCCTGGCAAGGCGTTTAGACCAAACTGGAGACTTTCTTGTTCTGAGGATACTTTTTATGAGCATGAATGATTGCGATGAGGAGAAACTAACCTTAACAGAATTTTTGCTTGGAGATGTAAAATATAACTTGGAGAACGAAGAAAAAAATATACTTTTTAGTTGGATGAAAAATCACACTCAAAATTGTTTTTTAATCTTTGACGGATTCGATCAGGTGAACTGGAATTTGATGGATAAAGTGAAAAGATCGAATTATGACAATTCACTCACCTGCCAGGAGCTTGTGTCGAATCTGTGCCAAGGATTATTTTTACCTAATTGCCACATTGTATTCACCTCACGACTACACGCCATGCTTAAAATTCCTCAAATGTGTCGCCCTAAGCAAACGTATTTTATTGGAGACTTAACGTTTGAGAACATGAAAAAGTTGTTTGTTGCATTCATAAATGATGAACAAAAATCAAGTAAAATTTTTGACAAGCTGACTGTAGAAACCCCTCATTTAGAATCCATGTGTCTCAATCCTTTGATGCTACAATTGTACTTGAGAGCCTCTCTTGGTTCATCAGATGAAACTGTAAATATTTCAACAATGACCACAATATTTCATCGTGTGCTGGAAAACCTCAAATCATCAGATCACGCCGTTTCTCTTTCGGATCAAATCGTTATTAGTTTATCAAAACTAGCATTTCAAGCTACAAAAAATAAAACAGTATTAATCACAATTGAAGATCTTCAAAGAGAACACCTAACAAGCGAACAAGTCCAAGCACTTGTTGTGACATTATTTGGTTCAAATCGAAGGTGTGGTCTTTTGGAGGGTAACCGACGATTGTATTTTTCACACCAAACTTTTCAAGAGTTTTTTAGCGCTTTATACATGATCGATCAAATGACGTTAGAAAATTTCACATCATTTGCACAAACTAATCTACTGGTCGATCACTGGTCAGTCGTTGTCCAGTTTTTATGTGGACTGCTGTTGGATCCATGGATGAATGAAGGTAATTATGTTTCATAAATAATGGTTTGTTATCCAAATAAAATCGTGATTGTCTAAAATTGGACAATCTGTTTTCCATTAAAGCAGGGGTTCTTAACCATTGTTACACGTACCACTAGGAGGTGCGAGACCTGTCTCTAGGGGTTGCGAGAGTGCTGAACCATTCGGATTAGTAACAAAGTGTCGGTTTGTATAAACGTGAACAGCGATAAACACTTCTAAATTAATTTGTCTTCACAAATTGCTTCAAGTAGGAATATCTACTAAACCACCTAAACTTTATAACTGTAATTAATGGTAGGCTAATGATAAGTGACCGAACAAATAACTGCAATACGAACTGAGCTAAGTACACACAGCCTAAGAACAGATATCAAAGATCTTAACATTTTGGGAGCTGGTATACAAGTCCCCCCCCCCCCCTGGTAACTCATGACAAAGACAGGACTCAACCAAACATATAAGGTGAAACTACTTTACCTTTGCTTTACTGTTCACACACTTCAATCCACATGTGTTGGTCAATTCCTCTTTGTCATGAGTTGCCAAGAGGGGTGAGGGACTTGTATACCAGCTCCACATTTTGTTGTAACGTATACTAGCGTGTAATCAGCACAAGACAAGATGCGAAATATCGAGCGGCAACGAAAGATAATCCGAGGAAGCAATTATGACATAAATTAAACCTAATCTAATATAACTTCAGTAAGAATGATGCTCCTCCAGAGAATAACTGCTTGTTGAGCTAATGGTTGCTTTGTTTTATTTGAAGTGCTTAGTGAATTTTGGTTTTAAATTCTGATTGACAGTTTCGAATTATTTCACATGAATCTGATGTAAAATTGACGTCACACAAAAAACAAGTCATATACGAGTATGTGGTCTTTAAATTGCACTGTGGTTGTTGATATCCGCCAACTTAAAGAATTTCGATAGGTTTTAACATAATTATACAAATGATTCTTTACTCAGGAAAGGTATCGATACAGAGTTACGAAAATCTATGACGTAATGGTAGGATCTAGGGGGGACCTCATAACTACGCCATCGATTTGTTTGTATAAATTATTTTTATATGAAAACATACCTTGTGTGGCAAAAGTGAGGAGTTTAATACAATTTTTTTTTTTTTATTGGAGAATGATTAGGTTAGGAATCCGAAAAAATCAGTTGGCAATGATATTTATGGTTTCAGTTAACGATACATTTGTAAACAAGGAAGACACGCGTTGTCTATGGGCCACACAGCTGCATTGAGCTATTGCGTTGTGGTTAAGGAAGAGTTTAACATAAACACTAATCGTTGGTTGGTTGTGGAAATACAAAGTCCAATATTAATTAATTAATATATAAGGTTTAATTATAGCCTCCAAAAATATGTCTAATTTTAATTGATATATAAGGTTTAATTATAGACTCCAAATATTTTGCTAATTGGTATTCAGGTGTGCCAATCATTGACACTACTGGCCTAACAGGGTTTCCATCTTTATAGACTTAACAAGACCATACAGTTTTTCTGGGTCGCTTTCGGATGGTTCAGTCACTTAAACTTTATGCCTAAAGTAATAAAATTATAATTTGTATAAGCATAAGGTTGTCACCCAACTGGTTAGACGTGAAATAGTGCGGCGTTGTCTTTTGCCCACACAACTGCATTGAGCTATTACGTTGTGGTTGAGGAAGAGTTTTACATAAACACTAATCGTTGATTGGTTGTGGAAATTTCATTCTGAGAAAACTAATTTCTTTTTTTTAATTTTTTTTCTAGTTTGTTTAGTTTAATCCTGGAAGTTTGCATAACTGTCACCAGACACAGAGATTGCTTCTTGTAAAGTTCTGTTGCCTACGAATCATTTCATCAACTCGGTGACGCTCAATGACTAGCTGTGTTGGAGTTGTGTCACTCAACTGAACAAGTCGATATTGAACCAGTGTTGCTCGTTCTTTTTGGTTCTTCGGTTCCAAATTCGATGAGCTCAAAATGAGCCATTGAAGCAAACTTCTGTTATTTAGTAATTGTTTATTATTACAACCTCTATCAAGTCAGAATATATTCTGCTAACAACGTAAGTTAGCCAGTAATGCTCAAGTACATCTAGACACAGACGAACCATGATCATTTTCTCAATAAACTTACCCCATCTACATCTAACACGTCTTCACGTTGGCGTTTGGGCGTTAGTTTATTTGGGAATTAATTATCTTTTTTCTAAACCTGTTGGAATGTGATACAAAATTAAAAATGAGCCCTGTCGCTAAAAGACCATAGCTGTTGTAGAGCGACAATAAATATAATCATAACATTAAGGGCCGCTGAGATGACAAGTCGGATAATTGTAGACAGTCTCTGAAAAAAGTAAGGCATCTAAAAAAAGTTTTTTTCTGGGGAAAAGTTAGGTGTTTGTTTCATAAGAAAGGACACATTATTAGCTATTAAAGTGCAAAATTGAGCACATTTATAAAAATATATTGGAATTTTCAAAAAGTTTCTGGATACTTAAAACGATCCCGTGCCTTAGTCCAAAAGTAACCTATCCACTGGACCACCTATTTCAATGCTGCTGGCTACAATACAGAAGTGTACTGGAGCCGGAATTTTGGAGTATTTAGAAGTCGGAGTCTGAGTTTTCGGCCGGAGTCGCAGTGGGACCGCAGTCTAAAATTTTTGACAAAAACAGAAGCCGGATTGGAGCTGGAGTCTGATTTTTTGCCAGTTTGTACTTTTAACGTACAAATATTTACACTGTATACTTGGTGCAGTTGCTGTTTGTTTGGTTCAATGGTTTTATTTGCCCCTAGTTATATTTTCCAAGCAATCATTTTTTCATTTCAAAATACGCTTTTCATAACATAGAATAGGGAGGGTATAAGGTATGGCATAAAAAGTCTGGGTTGTGGTTTATAATTTGCGTTTGGAGTCGGATGGAGTTTGGAAAAAATATTCTCAAAATATTTGGGGCAGAAGTGGATTTGGAGTCAAAAACTTTGGAGTCGGAGTGGAGCATGAGTCCAGAAAACCTGACTCCGTAGGCTACACCTCTGCTACAACATCAGCTACATCGTACCTGACTATGCTTTCGGTTTCAACATAGCTGAGTTATTAACCAAACTTACACATAAAAAAGTAGGCTAAGTGTGAAAAATGAGATTTTGGCTTGAGCTATATTAATGTGCCAACACCGTGTAAAGTTTAACTACCATTTAATTTTGAGTTCCTACTTTTACTAGGCCTACTACATATAAAGTAATTTAACCAACAACAAGTTAAGTTACAAAACCCAGAAACTTTATGACTTTTATTGTTCACTTATTGAAGTAATGTGTTGAGTAATGGGACGTAGAAATTGAATCTTGCCTAGAGTGCACCGGTCCTGCTTGCAAGCAAATGTTTACCGCTCAGGGACATCTACAAGAGTTGTCAAGAATTTGTTCAAAGTTCAAATTTATTTTGTTTATAGAAAAAAATTAATTGCCGGCTTTTTTCCCGCGAAAGAACTGTGATAACGATAACGCGTAGGCTGTACGCCTGCAACGCTGACAATTGCAAGCCCTAGTTTTCATGAGGGTGTGATTTCTTTCAGGCGAAAAGTGGCAAAAACGGGAAATATTTATTTCAGAGCTTTATGAGAAAATTCGGGAAGTTGCTGCAAGTAAGTAAATGTTTTTACCTCGTCAACACAGTTTTCTTTGAAAAGGATGTTTTATTAATTTTAGGGTGGCCTATATTTAGGGAACTGAAAACCAGTATTGCATTGGTTTTCTTTTAAATAGTTTTATTTTTAAAAAGTATTTTAATTTCAAGTTAAAAACGAACATCAAGTGAAAAATTGCCAAGTGAATAAAATCAGCCAGGTTAGAAAACAACGATTCCAGCAGTAATATTAGTTTAAATATAAGCCCGGAAAACATAAAAGTACAACAAGTAAGCTTTACAACAAACAGTTGAAAAATCTTGGTCCCTAGGTCACATTTAGGCAACCGTACTAATTTCTTTCAGTGAGCAAGAACTTTTCAGGTTGAAGTGTCCAGTAGCTCAACAAAATTTTTCTGCAAGGACCTGACTAATCACAAGATATTAAATCTTTGTCAACCATCTCACTTATAGTCAGTAGCAGGGGCTCTATCCACTTTTAGAATTCGGGGGGGGGGGGGTGATGTTTGGACAGTGGGAAAAAATCGTCATAGTCATTTCAACAACAACTTTCAACTCGTCTTAGTCATTCCAACCACTCCAATGAGTGGAGGGGGTGATTTTGCATTGCTCACCCTTCTCACCCCCCCCCCCCCCCCTTGGATAGAGCCCATGGTTAGTAGCTTTGACAAGAAGATCCAGGTGGTATGTTTCGACCCGGCTCTGGAGAATTTTTGGGCCTGTAACCTTTATAAAGGATTGGAACTTGAAAAACACCACGTATTCTTTGGATATAATGTTTTTTTTTAATGTCTTAATTTAGCTCTCCGATAGAGTAGCTCAGGATCCCAGAATCAGGATTTAATGTTTTTTATTTGGCTACGAGTTGCATTTAACATATCCTTGCCCCAGAAGCGTAATCGAGGGGAGGGGGAGAGGGGGGGCAATTGTTCCTCCTCCCGTTAAAAATATTTTAATTAGAAATTTCGATTTCTGTTACTGCATTATTTGACAAAGTTTTACTATTAAATCAGGCTTAGCGTAGGCTACTCTCAAAATGCACAATTTCGACTCCCCTGTGGATGCTCTACTTTCGATGACTCGTTGTCGGGATCACTTTTATGTGCAAAAATCATTATTTTCCCACCTCCCCGAAATTTTGAGCCGCTTACGCCCTCTGCTCGTAAATTATAGTGTGAGGGTTACGTTGTCTTGCGTAGACATTTTTTATGATAGATATTTTTACGAATAGCAACATTAAAAGTATTCAATAGAGTTTATAACTACAACTTGTTGCCATTTTACTCAAGTAAAGTGATTTTGAACGTAAGTGATGGAAGCTTTCGTCAAACTGTTCTTTTGCATTTTTAAAGTTTCTTGGAAACGTTATGTTTTTTTAGAAATTCAAAATCGAATATTTATGAAACAAATTTTTAAAAATTATTTAATCTGAAGTAATTTCAACAGAAAATTCAAACAATCAATTTACTGTATCTGGCACAAACTTTCACTTAAATGTCTAGTACTCTAGTTGATTACTATTTTTTCTGGGAAACAATACGCAGAAAACTCCGGCGCAAAGCTGCAGACAACAATTTGTTTGGTTGTGAACAAAATTGCCAAACTTGCATTTTTTCTGCAAGATTAAAATCGCATTTTTTAAAGCATGTGCGTATTTTTTTTAAAATTACAAGTTGGTTGTATTTTTTGTTTTATTTTTAATAAAACATGTAATTATTATTTTTTTTTTTTAAGGTGGATTAGTTTTTCCATTTTATTCCACTGTTTGTCGCTTCAATTACGTTCTAAAATGACACTTATTTGGCAACTTTGCACAAAAGCTCCCGCCAAAATCAGCAGGCGGCAGTCATTTTGTTTTTAGTCGTTGAAGAAGAACCATAAAAAAATGGTTTGTGTCAGCTTTCAATTCAGTCATCATTCTGCTTAGTTACATCAGAGAAATGTTGTAAAGTTTGTTTCTGTCCTTGTCTTCTAAGTGTGGAACAAAGAGCATCAGGTTGGATTAAGTTTCAGCAAGAAATGACTGATTGGGAAATTTTCTTGATCAAGTTGTAAAGTTGCTTCGAAGATTTACCGAAAAAGAAATCAAAATTTATTTCGATTTGCAAGCTTTGGTTAGTTTCATGTTTTAACAAAAGTTTGGTTTTTAACTTCAAAGCTACCCTAAAACTGCCCAGTTTATTTTTCAAGTTAGAACTTTGACTCAAGTCTGAAAGTTTTGTTCAAAGGCTGTGGTAATTTTTCCCATGCAGTGATACCAGATAAGCACTTCTGCTCGAAAACTTCAAAGACATTGATAATAAAACCTTGTAATTTGGAAGAGTTTGAAGTCTTGGACAGAAAGAAGAATTTTAATATTTGCTCTAACCCCAATCTTATTTTCAACTCTGGCAACACTTGCACGAAACAATTCTTTTTCATTATAACCATGACAAATAGCCACTTTGTTGTTCAATTAATATTATTCCTGTATAATTAGAACACAATGATGAACGCTCCATCATCGCCATCAGCAGAATCCTGAGGGAAGGCAACGACGAGGATGTGACCGTGGCCGCAGGAAGTCATTTTGAGGGAGGGAGGATAGGGATGGGTGCCTCCGACACTCAGAATAACTTCAATGCGGTGACGCCATTCCTCAAATCGATGCCAGGGCGGATTGGATTCCTTGGTCTGTTCGATTGCAAAATGAATTCCAACCAATTCCGTCCATGGAAGGAGGCGATCAAATCGATGCGTGGATCCGTAAGTCATGTTTAACTTTTATAACCAACGTTTAATTACATTGAACCATGGTTGCATTAACATCAGTTGTTACGTTGATTCAACGTTACTTTACATTGTTTGTCCGACTCCAAATCAGTTTCCAATCTTTAATTTTAATTATTTAAGTTTTAAAAACAGAGAGAGACTGTTCACCAGGCATTTGGTAATAAAATTAATTTGCGTTCTTCTGGTGACTATTTACGAGGTAACCTAGTAAATAGTCACCAGAAGAACGCAAATTAATTTTATTTAAGTTTTGTTAAACTTTCACGAATAAACAAAGCGTCACAAACAACAGCATTATTTGATTGTTGCATTACAATTATTTGTGTTTAGATTGTTCGGATGGATCTCCGATACAACTTCCTATCTGTCGATGACGTCATCGAGGTAATGAGCAAAGTTGAGGAGGAAGTTCTGTTGAGTTGCTTCGATGATGGTGATGGGAGGGGGAGAGATCCGAACATGATGGAACGAACCATGTTGAAGAATGCTCTGGATCGGTCGGACAATAAGGTGAGAGTTACGTTGTATCAACGTTATCTAACGTAACATCTAGAGTACATTACGTTGCATCAACGTTATCTAACATAACATCTAGAGTACATTACGTTGTATTAACGTTATCTAACATAACACGTAGAGTACATTGCGTTGTATCAGCATTTTCTAACATAACATGTAGAGTACATTACGTTGTATCAACGTTATCTAATGTAACATCTAGAGTACATTACGTTGTAACAACGTTGTGGAAACTTCTTTAATTTAATTATTCCCTTTGTCTTTTACAGAAATTAAAGATCAATGTTGCCTTCGATGACGTCATCCACAAGAATCAAAGGATTGAAAGATTTTGTTGTTTATTTATTTGATGTTGTTTTATGTTTGTGTCTTTGTGCTGAACAAAACCTAATCGTAACAAACACTCTTTTCCAACTACCTCACCGTCGTAAGACTACATGGAGACACCGGCGCCGAGTCCCGGCGGGCGGGTGGGCCGCGCCCGCCGGACATTTTAGGAACTAAAAAAAAAATTAATGCAATTTTAAGTCCCAAAATTTCTGTAACCATCTGCCACCTTCTGATACTAGCTTACTTACCTTATTCGCAGGGTTTTGTCGCCATATGATAGGCCCTACTAAACCTACCAATTAAGCGATTAGTTTTCGTCAGTTATTGCCATTGTTACATTCATGCAACGTTAAACAACGTTGATTCGCCGTTAAACGAGCAAAAGTGCCCAGCCGCGCCGTTTGTCTCCACTCTGCCACTCGTAGCCCAGTGCTATAAATCAAGTAAATTGCGCAAACCTGTGAGGAACTTCATTTGCAGCAAAAGTCTGACCGCACTTGCCACTGCTTTTACATCGTTTTAACATCGCCAGATGTTTAATCGGTGTAAAAACTGTAGCATTGTTCTTCAAAAGAGTAATTTTCTCTCAAACTACGTTATCAGTTAATTCTGCTGCCAAAATGCTCTATTTTGTCGTCTCAATCATCACAGTTGCGTCTGTTACGTCGCTGATATTAAACTGTGCACACGTGTTGGTTTGGCCGGATGAAACCGTTGGTTGTCATTAGTTGCAATTCAGCTCCTTCGTTATATAACTGTTCTAATTGTAGATTCAATGTAAGATCGTTGTTGCGTACCAATTATATTTATTACTTGTTTCCAAATCGTGTTAGAGGAGACATAGACTTAAATGTAAAACCAGGCTAGCCCAACAACCTAGCAAAATCGCCCTTTTGAAAAGCGCACAAAATAACCTTTATGACGTGACAGTATGTGTTCGCCCGCCCAGCTATTTTGAAAACTCGGCGCCTATGCATGGAGACACCGTCGCTCTAAACCATTGGATGCACTCGCGATTGGATGTCCACACCACCTACACTGAATGAACTCAATAAGGCTATCAAACACATGAAGAAAAACAAAGCTCTGGGACCAGACAACATTCCGCTAGAGTTTCTTCTTTACGGAGGACCTCAGGTAAAAGACCGCCTTATGCAGCTGATTCATATGATACGGGAAATAAAAGCACTCCCAAGCGACTTTAGAGATGCGAATATAGTTACAGTGTTTAAGAAAGGAGATAGAGAAGATTGTACCGTGGTATCACTCCTCAGCAAGATCTTTGCTCGCATTCTTGATCGTCTTATCACGCTAGCTGAGGATGTACTCCCAGAGTCTCAATGTGGCTTTAGACCGTCTCGCGGCACTGTAGATATGATTTTTTGTGCTCGACATTCGACAACTCCAAGAAAAGTGTCAAGAACAACAACAACCTTTTTCATTTATCTTTTGGGACCTGAAGAAGGCATTTGATAAAATTTCTCGACGTGCTATGTGGTCTGTTCTTGCTCGATTTGGATGCCCTGACGACTTTATTACCCTTCTCCGTGCTCTCCGTTATGGCATGCTTGGCAGAGTCTGTTACCAAAACACCCTCTCCGATCCATTCCCTGTTACAGGTGGTCTCGAATAAGGATGCGTTCTTGCACTTACATGTTTTTCACTGTATGTGGCTGCAATGCTAAACGAGGTTCCACAAACCTCCTCTGGTATCAACATGCGCTGTCGCATGGACGGAGAGCTCTTCAATCTTGCTCGCTTCCGTGCAAAGTCGAAAACCTCTGCTCATACAAATCATGAGTTACAGTTTGCCGATGAAAATGCCACACCTGGTTTGACTCCTGATGATCTCCAAACGATAGCCACCATTTACAATAACTCTTATGTGCATTTGGAATGGAAGTTAACACTGATAAAACTAGGATACTCTACCAAACGCCGCCCGATCACACCTCCCCAGAGATCAGCATCAACGAAAGACCTCTAGGTGAAGTAGACTACTTCTACCTTGGTAGCATATTTTCAACAGCACCCACATGTGCAAAGGATATTAAACATCGTATAAAAGCAGCACATTGTGCCTATGGAAGACTTAACCATCGTGTTTTCAACAACCATGCTATATCTATCCGCACAAAAATTATGATCTTCCGGGCAGTCGTTCTATACACCCTTTTCTATGCTTGTGAAACCTGGACATTATACGGCCGTGACATCAAACGTCTTGAAGATTTCCAGCAGAGAAAACTGAGGCAAATGCTAGACACACGTTGGGAAGATTGTCTCACCAACGATGCAATCCTTGATCGCGCTAGGTTGCCCACTTTAGAAGCCACCATATTGCAACACCACCTTTGCTGGTGGACAGGACATGTGCAAATGGACGCAACGAGGCTTTCTCGAATAATGCTTTATGGTGAACAGGAAAAAGACCCCTCGGAAGACCAAAAATGAGCATCCACATCTTTTGCATCATAGACTGGGCCCCCAAAGCCACATGTACGACATCACCATCCCAAGCCAAATTCGATTTGAAGACGAATCCAATGCTCGGACACGAGCTGGAGACGACGACGATGTTAAATTGATGTTATCCGCTCTTTGTTTATTACATGACCACGACAAAGTATCAACAATAGACGACGTTGTATTAACGTAAACTTCAATGTTGCGAAAATGAAGTTGTTGTCAGGTAAGGGTTGGGAGATCACTTCTCTTCAACGACATCTAGTGTTGTAAATAGATGAAATAATTTTTTCTTTAAAAATAATTTGTCTACAGTCTTCTTCTTCGTTTGAACCTTGTTCTTCGCCACTTCAAGGGTCGAGGGGCTCTGCCTTTTACCACCCTTGGGCAGTGGCGGCGACGCGGTTTAAATGTTTGGGCAGGTGTCGAGCAGCCATTGAATTGATTCGTCATCCAGTTCACGCAGTCCACGCACACCATTTGGCGCATGGTAGATGGTAGATGTCTACAGTGTTGCCAGGTTAGTCAATTTTAAGGTGTTGCCAGATTAGTTTTTTTATTTTCAAATTTCAATAAAGAATTCAAGTCAGAGATATATAAAGGTAGCTGTAGAGATGAGCCTTGATTGCAGGTAATGTCAAATCAGTTTATTTGTTAACAGTGTCGATAGAATAAATATTTTTAAGGATGTTTCCATAAAAAATTATCATTTTCTTAGTTTAGAGACATGCAAGAAGTTTTTAAGATTGATCGTAATTTCTGTAAGAAAACACAGTAGCCTACGCAAAGTTGTTAAACTGCACTTGCAAGCTCGAACTTTCGATAGACCAAAGGTCGCGTATAAATATGGTGCCTCTGAATGCCCATTGTCAGGGTAGACAGTTTTGAGGATTATGGGTTAAGATTATTGTCTGACAATTTCCAAGGGTTGCCAGATTCGTGAGTTTTGCTTCCCAGTAAATTTTTAGCAGTTGCAGGTTATGATTTCTTTGATTTCCTATTATTTTGAATCGATTTTAATAAACTAAATACTATTTCAGCTAAAAAAACATCTGGCAACACTAACAATAGGTTTTTAAATGTAGGCCTACCCTTCAAATCAGCGGTTCCCAACCAGAGGTCAGTGAAAGTATCCGAGTGGTCACAGCGGTAAACCATAATTCTTCGTGGGAAAATTGTAACATAAAATTCCCGGATCCGTTCGTCTGCATGTAATGACCGAAAAAGAAACACTCTTTCGAAACGTCTATTCAAAAAGTGTATTCCTGTAAAATTAGCCCGCGGCTATCGAAATCGGGATGCAACACCGTACACCACTAAAATTGTCACTACAGAACAGATTACTTGGATAAAGACGGAATTTTTGTCCAGCTAGCAAGCACTAAGCAAACAGTTAAATGTGCGACTAACTCTCAAGCAACCATTTCACGAATGACCAGAATAGATAGCAATATCTCAAACTCACGTTCGCAGTACTGTGACGCAATAGTGAAAGACATTGTCACGCAATTCAAACAGGTGTTCAAAGCTGGTGATCCAATATTTCATGTTTAAACAGGTTTGACACTGAAACAGGTTTAAACAGGTTTAAACAGGTTTGACACAAGTCGTACGAACGATGGTGCAATCTCTGCTCATGTTTAGGAAAAATTCCATGACGTAATACGCTAAGATTCAGTAGACCTGAACGGTTTTTATATGACGTTTGATTAGGTGAACAATTGTCTGGAACATAGCGGCCCCTAGTTATGACAGTCTGACATGGCATAACTAAAAAAGAATTGACGACAATTGTGAGCCAATGAATAAAAACACATGATACACAAATTGTTTGAATCACTCACGTTTAAGTTAATACGCAAATACAAAGGGCATGCAAAGAATGAACAGCAATAAGAATAATACACGACGATACATGAAATTGGTACCATAGGTACACACTAAAATGACGCTATATACAATGGTTGCGATAATAACCGACTGTTCCGGGCTCAGACAAGGGTCGGCCACCGCAGACAAAACCAGGCTCAAACCCTAACACTTAGGTGTTCTTTACGGGGGCGAGGCACGAAATATCCCTCAACACGTAGTCTACTTTCACTTTCCCCGTACTCTCATCATAGTTGCAGACGGCAACTTTGGCTCTACGAACCACAGGCTTCCCTTTCCTAATTTGTGGAACTACCTCATGCACCCTCCCAAGTTGATACTTCCCACGTTTACCAATGTCTTGGAGAGAACCTACCACTACAAGTTGACCAGGCTCCAAATTCTCGGCCATTTTTAACCATTTTTTCCGGCCCTGAAGCCCTGGCAAGTAAAAATCGATCCATTTACTCCAAAACTGCTGAGAAAGTGACAAATTGAACCGATAATCCCTTCTTAGTTGGTCACGATCATGTGGTTGCCCAACAGCACAGTATGGGTCTAAGTATGTGGTCAAAAGTGAGGCAGGGGTGATGACAGTAAAATCCCTAGGGTCGTCACTCAAAGGTACCAAAGGGCGTTCGTTCACGATCCCAACGGCACTGCCTGTGTACGTAAGCAGTTCAATAAAATTGGGCTTACGAATTGAAGAGTCCAAAATGTGAAAAAAGTATTTAATCACATCGGCCATGAAACCAAACCTACTAAGCCGAAATCTAGCCAAGACATCTGCCAGAAGGTTTAACAAATCAGGACAAGAAAACATTACATCATTAAAACAAGTTCCTCGAAATTCAGACTTGCCAACATAAACAATACGCTTTTTTAATTGTGACGTCACAAAGTATGGTAAATACCATTCAAATCCCTTTACATTTTCTGCTTCACCAGCACGCTCAATATAGCCATTAGATTTAAGATCCTTCATGGTGTCAGTAAGGAAATCACAAAGTTCAGGTTGTTTTAAAGCCTTCTTCCTTAAAGCAGCAGCTCTATCTGACGCCAACACAAAATTGTTAGGTAAATCAATATCTTCCTTCAACGGTACAGGTATCTCAAATCGACCATCTTTCAACTCAATATTCGGTTCAACAAGTTCTCTAGCCAAATTATCATTGCGAGACAATTCACAGGTTTCATTTTGCAAGGTCAAATCCTGAATGACTTTATTCAGGTCTGCTATTTCCATATCACGAGACTCAATTTTACGCTGAAAGCCAGAGATGACATCCGACTCTGAAGACGTCTGCACTCTGCACACATTAGCAACGCTTTCATCTAAGGGTGACTTACCACCACAAGCCAACCAACCGAGAGGAGTGAGCAAATCATGCGGTTCACTACGATTTTCACCAACACGCTCCTCTTTGGCCCACATCAAATAAGCGTTGTCGTTGCCAATCAGTACATCTACAGTACTACAATCATTCAAATGAAACATAGTCACGTCATGAAAATGACGGAAACCACTGAAATCCTGCTTGTGCGGTAAAGTTTTAACATCGTCAGCCCAAGCTGGGTTAACCACCGAAGTTATATCACAAAACAGCTCATCCGTCTCTAACGACTGGATGTTGAGTTTAACAAGGTTAGCACAAGTAGGTTTCTGACCAGCCAGAGTGTCCATTTTAAACGACGCTTTATCATACGGTTTAACGCCAAGTTCGCACACCAAATCACTCGAAACAAACGTCAACTGCGAACCAGGATCATGCTGACAATACACCAACTTCGATTTGCCAGTTATTGGATTCAAAACACGAGCAGCAGTAACGCGGTTAAAAGCTGCTTTAACATTTCCAATCTTAACATTACGCACAGGAACTCTGGCACCAGCATCATCTTTGCCAATCGAATCCAGAGAATCACGTGACGTCACATAAAAATCATGCAGAAGAAAATAGTGTTTCCTATCGTTGTTAGGGACACACTTACGACAGTTGTTTGCATGAACGCAATCCCTAACCATATGCTGGCGCAAACAATTCAAGCATTTGCCAGCTTTCACAATGACATCTCTCCGACCTTTAGGTGTCAAGCGCAAAAATTCTTTACAATTAGACAAAAAATGATATTCAACTTGACCACGTGACGAACAATAAAAACATGCCGGTATGTCACTACGTCTGGCCACACCACCGCGCGGTGCGCCAACAGCAGTCGAGTACTGCGAACTCCCTGAAATCACATTATGATGGGGTTTTACCGACGTCTGCCTAACCGGACAAGAAGGCAATTTTTCTTTGCCAAACTTTTTAAAATGCTGCGACTCACCAGAATCGCCCATTAGCATAATGCTAAAATCAGTCGACTTGCGCGTTTCCTCCCGTACTACAAAATCAAACAAACTCTGAAAAGTAGGCTCATCAGTACCACCATACTGATCACCTAAAAAGTCAAGATAACGCTGCTTAGCGTCAAACGGGAGTCGCTTAGCCAAATCCAAAACAAAACGTCCTTCCAATTTGTCACGCTGACCATAAGCTTGCGCGTAAAGCAGACACTGCGACAATTCATCTTTAAACTCTTTCAAATCACTGGAAGAGATCGAAGTCAATTTGCTACCATAGCGGTACTTCCTAATTTCCGGTTCGGCGAAAAGACCTCCACGAACTCCAAAACGTTGAGACAAGCGAGCTAATGACATTTCTATCCTGTCTTCCTTTGACAAGCCAGGAGTGTCGGAAACCAAATTAGCAATCGTTTGCGCAGCTGTTCTAACACAAGCTGCTTGTAACAAAGTCAAACGAGTTCCTTTAAAGGGCGAAGCTGCCATTAAGGCCGTAACACGATTTTTAAAGAAGATAAATGGCATATTATTACCATCGTAACCAATCAAGGCCGCCTTATCGAAAAACGTCCTACTATTCTGGTATTCAAAAAAGCAATTCTGTTGTTGAGAACTCGATTTAGCGGGAGAAGACAAGCTATATCCCTTAAGGGGCTGAGGGGGCTCAGTCACATGCACAGCCCGATCACGATCCTCACAAACGTTAAAATCAGAAGACGCGATACGCCTCTCACAACCACCCAAATTACGTGTAGCTGGGCGATCAAAAACTAGCGGCGCAGAAAACTGTGAAGGGGGCAAAGCATTACTGCTATCAGCGGCCCCGTGACCTGTACGCTCTGGGGGAAGAGTTCGACTAAAATTCGCAGGCTTTGGCTTTAGATCCTTCGGAAGATCCTTAGCTGCGGCCCCGAGACCTCCTGAAACAGTTTGAAAACGTGTGGATTGCACTGGTCCACTTACAGATTGAACAGGCGTCTGGAAAAGGTTAGGTAAATTAAACTGCGAATGATGTTCACTTCTGGAATGCCTAGAAGATCCCTTCTTAGAGCTACGCCGGGAGCCCACCTCTGATCGATATTCAGCTAAAGCTACCTCCTTACGTTGTTCAGCCCTCAACTGGGCGTCTTTGAGTGCGAACTCAGCAGCTCTCACTTCGGCGTCCGCTCTCGCGGCAGCCTCAGCTCGTATGGCCTCAGCTCTGGCGGCGGCCTCAGCAGCTCTCGCTTCGGCCTCAGCTCTCGCAGTGGCCTCAGCAGCTCTCGCTTCGGCCTCGGCTTGTATCTGGAGCTCCTCTCGTCTTAGCTGCAGGTTAATTTGTGCAACTATCCGTGACGAGCTCTCAGACATCCTAGTGCTTACATTTGAAGCGCTATCCTCAGGATGTATGTCAGCGTCCAACATATCTGAGAACTCTCTTACTTTTTCTTCGAAGTTATTTTTTAACGAGTTAAATTCGGGATCTACCCTATCACGAAGTTCTGCCAAGATTGCAGAGTTAAAAATTTTAGTCAAAAGAGCATGGAAATGCCGTAAATCCTCTTCCAAAGTAGAGAACTTAGATCTAAAAATTAACAGTTCCTGCTTATCACTCAAAGAACCTAGGGCTACAGAAAGTTCCCCAATTTGAGTCAAAATATCCCTTCTAAGATGCCGGGCCTCTCGAACTGACTTAGCCTCATCGTTACTGGGTCCCTCCCCAGAATGGCCTGCCCGACCGCAAAGAACATCATCAGGCCTAAACTCAGTCGAGTCTACGGCGGTCGAGTCCCTGTCGCCACCGAATGTAGACATATTAATTGTTGGGGCTAAATTTACCAAATTAAAAAATTAAGTTACACAAACACACAAAATTATTACAGTAGTTATAAAAAACTTAACTGCAAAGACCGTAAAAATACACAAAAGAATTTAAATGCACGATACCGTAGCTGTACGAGTATA
Source organism: Aplidium turbinatum (assembly GCF_918807975.1). Taxonomy (NCBI): domain Eukaryota; kingdom Metazoa; phylum Chordata; class Ascidiacea; order Aplousobranchia; family Polyclinidae; genus Aplidium; species Aplidium turbinatum. Next base: position 58,350,750 of record NC_137472.1, read on the forward strand.
TGAAGTCCAAAAGTCCACAAAACTTGCTTGGATTCTTCGACTTGAATCTTCAAGCACAGATCGATTGTCTTTAATCTTCTTTCTTGCCAATGAATGTCAAAGTTGTTTTCCTTCAGAACCAACAAAGAAACGCCTTTAATTTTTAGCTTGAAGTTCTTCAGTACCAACTGAGAAGAAATGTCTTTAATTTTCTTTTGCTTCTGTAGACTACCAACCAACAAGATCTTCTTTTAGTATTTCTTTGCTTCTGTAGCCTACCAACCAACAACTACGTCTTTATTATTTATGGTCACAGCGGTAAACCATAATTCTTCGTGGGAAAATTGTAACATAAAATTCCCGGATCCGTTCGTCTGCATGTAATGACCGAAAAAGAAACACTCTTTCGAAACGTCTATTCAAAAAGTGTATTCCTGTAAAATTAGCCCGTGGCTATCGAAATCGGGATGCAACACCGTACACCACTAAAATTGTCACTACAGAACAGATTACTTGGATAAAGACGGAATTTTTGTCCAGCTAGCAAGCACTAAGCAAACAGTTAAATGTGCGACTAACTCTCAAGCAACCATTTCACGAATGACCAGAATAGATAGCAATATCTCAAACTCACGTTCGCAGTACTGTGACGCAATAGTGAAAGACATTGTCACGCAATTCAAACAGGTGTTCAAAGCTGGTGATCCAATATTTCATGTTTAAACAGGTTTGACACTGAAACAGGTTTAAACAGGTTTAAACAGGTTTGACACAAGTCGTACGAACGATGGTGCAATCTCTGCTCATGTTTAGGAAAAATTCCATGACGTAATACGCTAAGATTCAGTAGACCTGAACGGTTTTTATATGACGTTTGATTAGGTGAACAATTGTCTGGAACACCGAGTTTGCCGCATGATTGATAAATTACGAAATATAATAATGGTTTGTGCTTTATTTGTGTATTACAGTGATTCTCAAACTGCACGTCGCAACGCCCGGTTGCGTCGTTTGAAATTTCAAAGGTTTGGTTTTCAAACTACAAAACAAAATCACATAAATGAGTTTAAACTATTGATTATGTTCAACTTAATTCTTTTCAGACAGCAGATTGTTGATCAATACTTAACTTAGAAATGCAAACACAGTTTTGCAATGACTGTGATTATAACGAATTAATATTGAATAGCCTACAAATGAAAAAAGTGTAATGTTGCACAGACTTCGACAACTACAACATGACTCCGACAGTAAGTCGATTGAACTTATAATTGTAATAACGTAATAGATGTCAGAATGTAAGAAGAATGGCGCAACACTGCCAAGGAAGCCTATTTAAAGGCGGCCAATTATGACGTCATAAAAAGCGCGCAAAGCAAAATGCGAGACACCGGTAAGAGCGAATTCCCACACAAAATTAAGAGTGCAACGGTGCGGTTCCAATAGGCCTACATCACAAAAAGGAGAAGTTCTTTGTAACGATCGCAAATTCTATTAATTTTTGATAAAATTTACAGAAAAACAATAACTCAGCATACAGATTAGCCTACTGATGTTTGATCCTGTGTGCCAACATATAGCTCATAACCATTATGAGACACAAGATACCAAAACTTCAGAAAAACATATTTTTAGGGGTCCGCTTGGAAGGCACCAAAAGATGTCTGCTAAGACAAAAAGTTTGAGAACCACTGCTCTAAATCTATTGTCGAGCTCGCGTGAAATGGCACAAAACAGGCGATTTTTAGTTATAAAAGGTTCCACTGAAACGATGAGTGCTTTGCAAGAACAACGAGGATTGTGTTTCTTGAGGCTGGTATGTAAAAGGAAGATGCAAGCGAACGCTAATCTGCTGCGCGGAAAACGATCCCTATGGGGTCACGACCTCCAGGTTGAAAATTAGTGTTTTAGACATTGAGCCACTGCAGAGTTTATTTTCACTCAGTAAATCAGTAAGCAACCATGCGTAAGTAGGCCCAACTCTGCCATAATATAAATAAGTCAAATACGTCCATATCATTCCTATTTGTCGGATATCGTGATGACTTTCTTAATTAAATTCGAATTTGGTTTCAAAAATATAAAAAGGAAATTAATTTTCATTCCCAACTTCAAGCAAGCCATTAGTCAACGTTATAAATAAATTTTATTTTAAATAACGAAGATAATTTTTAAAGTTTACACTATTAGTTCCAGTGGCGTACGCAACTGGGGGGGGGGGGGGGGCAGTATTCGGTAATTTCCATATAAAAAAATGTTTTGTCAGCGTTGTTGTGATTTTGTAGTGCAAACATGTTATTTCTTAGGAGTGGTCTTGGCTAGCAGGGTACTGTCTCCCATACTCCCCGGTCGGGAGGTCACAGCTGTTTAAGAGCCCACTGATTTAAGTTTATTTGGCTATTAAGAATAACAAAAAATTATGCAAATACAAAAGATCAATACTCAATAGCTTAAATCGCGTAAGGCTGTATTTACCTCTTCTAAAGCCCCGGTGGAGAGATCTGCTTTTGTTTAGGCGCCTATCCATATTCATATCATTTAGTATAAAGCGTTTTTTTTGGTTATTGAAATAAAAAGTGTGACCGGTGGCGGCTCGTGCCATGGGGCTGCAGGGCTGCAGCCCCACCTGAAAGAATAAGAAGAGGGGAAAATATGTTTTCCTCTGTGTTTGTCCGACCCGGTTACTTTTATCACTTAAGAATTGCGGATCGAAAATTAAAATATTAAAAGTTTCGTTTGGCAACACCGACTTTGGGCAAACTGCTCTGCAGCCCGACATTCTGGATTTCAAGCGCTCTGACTGGCTAAAAGTTATCCTTGAAGCTCCACCTCTTTTGGCATTTTACAGCAATTTTTGAATCTGTTGGGCAGGGCCGGATTTAGACCATGAGAGGCCCTAGGTTATTCCATTTGTGAGGCCCCTCCCTATTTTTGAGCTCAGATTTTCTCTCTAAACAACATCACATGTCATTGCTTAATGTTAAAAATATGAGTAAATTAAACTCGAATAAAAATATAATTTAGTTAAGGCAGTTTTGGTTTTAATTTCTTTGATCAAACAACCGTTACAATATTGTAAAGTTTATTTACGAGGACATAAGAAATAGTTACAGCCATCAAATAGAGTAAGACTAGGCTACCAAATTTGTTTTCTAGTTTTCGTTAAAGCAAAATCATGCAAAAGTTCATCAAAATTTATCTGTTTTAGTTTGTCACTCTCAATGCACAGAATGCTCAGCGCGGACAACCTTTCTTGAAACATTGTCGATCTCAGTTTAATTTTGATGCTTTTTGAGCCTTGAGAAAGATCTCTCTCCTACGGTAAGCTTCCAGAAGAATGCGCGTAATAATTGCCTTTATCATTATGCAAACGACGAAATAATGACTGTTTGCAACGTGGTTGAAACCAATTGTGTATAGAATTTTCTACTCTGAAAAGCTTGATATATATATAGGCCTAGCCTACTATAGGTAGGGCTTTAAACTTGTCAAGTTTTTAAAAGAATTCAAACTTCGAAACCGAATTTCGAGGCCCCTGGACGTTGAGGCCCTAGGCTTCAGCCTGCCTAGCCTATTGGTAAATCCGGCCCTGCTGTTGGGGCTGCATGGAAAACAGCCCCGCCTAACCGAATAACTTTACAGACTTTTTAAAGTTAGTTTTTATTTCGCAGAGTAGCGATGAGCCATGAATGTAGAAGTGTTAGCTGTAGAGTTAGGGTATTCAACAGGTTATAGGAAGTGCTAGCCCAGCCTAGGGCATCTCAAAATCACTTGAACTTTGTATGCAACGGCTAGGCTAGTCAAGACTAAGCTCAATACTAGTAAAGTTTGTCTCCAAAGCAATACTGTTAGTTTTTTTTTATATACAGCTTTAGGAATACATCAACTTTTCAACAAAGTTTGAATGCATTTTTTCAAAATTTGGGGTAAAAACATGCTCAGAACGCACCAAATTTAATGCAATTTTTCAAATTTTTTTGGGGGTCACCCCCCAGACCCCCCGCGAAGTCGTTCGCCTTCGGCAAACTCAGCGACGGGCTTCGCCCCTCGGACTATTTATTGCAGCCCCACTGCTCACAAACAGCACCAGCCGCCACTGAGTGTGACAATACTGGTACAAAAGCTCGATTTATCATGGCTGAGGCTGCATCCATCGGGTTTTGGATATTTGATTATTGTGGTTGTGATAGTAAGTTATAATGCAAAATAATGATAAGCTTGTGATACAAATGCTGCCTTGCAATTTCACAATGCAAGCTTAGCACTTAACAGCGTGTGGAATATTATTGCCAACTTTGCGGTGTTCTCGCAAACTTGATATTTTTTGAGTTTGCGTATTTTTTTAGATTTGCGAGTTACTTACTTTTGGGCTTGTTTTTTTAAGTAGCTTGTTTAGTTTTTGGGCTTAATTTTGAGACTGAAATTGAAAATGTTTTGCTGCAGTCAATATTCTGCCATTTCTTATTTTTTCCTGTTTTCAAATAATGTTGCATGAAAATACGTCACAGTATTGCAGTGCAGAGAGCATACGCCACCACCGTTTTGGGAAAGTTTTCAGGTCTGTGGAAACAAAAATTGCAATGACAAGGTTGGGCGTAAAACTACTTAGTAGCCTACCAATTTTTTTTTTTTTTTTAATAATGCGGCCGCGTTGTCGTTGAAAGTTTTGTATTTGGCTCGCTAGTAGAAAAGGTTGCACATGCCTGGTTTAGACTTTAGGAAAAAAAACTGCTTTTTTTGTTTTCTTACTGCTACAAAAGCTGGATATTTCATAGCTTTATAAGCTTCATCCATCTGTTTTGTATTGTTGATCATCATTTCAAATGACTATTTTAAATCAGCAAAACAACTAAATCTATGCTATTCTGTTAGAGTTTATAGAGGAAATAATAGGCTACTACCTTCTCGATTTCTTGGAAAGTGTCTTTCAATGGTTGATACAATAACAGACTTGTTTAACTTTAAATGATCGGGAAACGGCGAAAATGTTCGATATTGGCAGCCAGAAGTGTTGACAGGGGTTATTTAGCGTACACTTTTGCATCAGAGATGATTTTATTAATTCAATTTTTTTTAGGGGAGTGGGGGTTTGCATTCAGAAGAAAACCTCACAATGCCAATTTTTTTACCTTCTTTATGTTGAAGTATTTTACATTCAACGGAGCGTCTTAGTTCTTGTTTAGACAAACACTGCGTCACTTTTTCCTTGCTTTTAGCTTTTGTATTTCAAGAGTTCAGTTTGTATTTATTTCTGACCATCACAACGGAAAACAATATAGCCTATGCCAAACATAGCAGTGGTCTAAACAAAGGTAGAAGCGACAAAACGCGGACGTTACAACGTGTATGATAGAAAAGCAGAACAATTAGTTTAAAATATGGCACGGTCGCAACACCTTATTAAGATTTTTTTAAATTTCGAAAAAAATGAAGAGAAAAAAAGGCAAGTGAAATTTTTATAACATTTTATAACTTATGAGTAAAAAAAGGAGTGATGCAATTGCAAGTTTTAGAGACGGCTTTTTTATTGGTAGGCTACCAGGCGCAAATTATCTTCTGAAAACTACCTTGTTAAGGTATTCTGTAGTTTTGTTCAATTAAACTCTATAGCTTTTCACATTGCTGTATAGTCAAAGATAGAATCCAAACAGATTGTGGAGTCAATCTGATGTTTTTGATCCAAATTCACAACCCATAGTTTGAAAACCATTTTAGGCACGGTCACGAAACAATAGAGACCCACTAGTAAATTTCGATGGGAGGGAAGGAGGCAAGATGGTGCTCACACGGCCCTGTATGGTAGGTCTTCGTTTTAGTTGTGCCTGTATATGTTCAGAGTGCGGTAATTTTAGTTTAAAATACCGGTACCGTAATAAATTGCATTTCATATTTAAGCTTTCACATAGATATTTGATATGTGCGCTTTGATTAAGCTAATGGCATTGTATGTCAATCGAACTATTATAGTTTTTACTTATCCGTTTAGGCCTACTAACATGCTTTTCGTTTTTCATGTTCACACATCTAATAATTCAATCCGTAAATACAGTGACATGCGCGAAGACCTTGAGACTTTATATTTCCCCAACAGATAGCCCACTCTACTTTAAACCTTGGACAAACTAAAGTAGCATTAGGCTACTCTTGATTAAAAAATTGTCAAATTATATCAAATGCCCTCTCCACCAATAACAAAGTCCTGTGTAGGTACGCCACTGAATGTACCCTCAATACGCGTGGTTCACTGTGTTGAGTGAGCCAAATACGTCATCTATGTCAAACATTATGCGAGACGTCAAAAGAGTTATGTCATGTTGTTTGTTTTCAACACAAAATTAAATCTATCCAAATCATTAAACTAACTGAGCACTGTAAATTAAAAAGTTATCGTCAATGCAAGATAAGTACGTTAGGCTAATCTTACATATAACTTACTGGTTAGTATTACCAAATGGGCGTCTTTTAATTCGTTTTGTTTCAAAAAGCATTTCGAATGGTCCCGCTTTGAGAAAATTCTACTTACACCACGGGGTGGTACCATGCGCGTTTTGTAATCTGCAAGTCGCTGCAGTAGATGGAGTATTTTGATCGGTAGACACTTTAACGTAGAACAGTTTTCCTATGAACCAGCTGACTACAGTCATTGTGACCGTTGTAGCACTCAACCAGAGAATTGATTCTTGCTTTGAACTTTGTTTGGTATTAAAGAAGAAAAAGAGTAATGGAGTGGTGGAAATCAAGTCCACGTCATCAAAGTATCGAAGAAATAAATGCAATTGCATTCTGTCTTTAATCTACAACTTTGGTAGAGAGGTGGCTTTCTTCAACTATAGACAGATAAAACCAAGCAACCACACGACATTTAACACAATACATTAAAGTGAACATAAACTATAAACTACGAACGTTTTCGGCCATACACAACACATGGTAGCCCTTCTCAAGTAACGAAAATAACTGATCTACGCAATGAATTTTAAAATGAAATGCACAAGAATGAAACGGCAAAGCAGGGGAGAAGGCACATCACATGACGATTAATTACGCGAGGCAAAAAGCACATCATGTGACAAATTAAGAAAAGACGTTTAGCAGATATGAATCGCCTGCGGCAAACAACTGCGTATTGAGGCGAGGATTGCAGGATTTTATGAGCAAAGCCTTGTAGACTTTAGCATCAAATTCGGTGAAACATTTACGCACAATTCTAAAAGACTCCAAGAATGGTTTGTTGTTTGAACATGTTTGGCAATCGAATATATGATCTTTAATGACACTTCTTCTCTTCAAATTAGTTAAATCTAAGTGCTCCCTCACTTTCGTGGCCAAATGCTGCGTGGACAAACCAATGTAGGCTATGTACAGTACGCGTCATGCGAACAAGTAAACTTGTTGTGGTATTTACGTCTTGACAACGTCTGGAATTTGTGTTTGGTAGTTACGTCATCTGCTGCTTGATTAAGAAGCGCGATGCCTCTGGCATCGCAAGCAATCTTTCCTTTCAACTGCTTTGTCAGAGCGTCGCAGTCTTATGTTTGAAACTAACCAGCTCAGTGGCCGAGTGGTTTCGCTTACGGCTCTAGTGCTGGTAGATCTGAGATCGATTCCAGGTCGGGTCAAACCGAAGACTTTAAAAACGGTACCGATTGTGTTCTATTCTGCATAGCGCAGTGAGAATGAGTCGGGTAATAATGTGATAACATCGTAAACCTGATATGAATTAAAAATGAGCCCTGTCGCTAAAAGACCTTAGCTGTTGTAGAGCGACAATAAATAAAACCATAACATTATTATATTATTATGTTTGAAACTATATGTTACAGTAGAAGTTTGTGTTGTATGCCTACTATGTTACCTATTGCCAGAGATGTACGTATACGCCGCATACTTGCGGCGTAGACTTTTTGTTTGCGCTAACGCTTGCGGCCACATTTTTTTGGATAGTTTGCGCTTGAGGCTACGCCGTAAAGTTTTCGCGGTTTTTTAGCGCATAGCGTCAACGCATACTTTTTAATGTATTTTTTTCGCTACAACACGCCAATACCTTCCAGCGCTGCAGTTGAAAGAATGCTTTCAATGGGCAAAGACATATTGGAACCAAAACACAGCAAAATGTGAGATGGACACTTTTAGACGCTTGTGTTTCTTCGTGGAAATTCAAAATAAAACTTGTTTGTTTCGAGTGGTTTATACCGTGTGAATGTTTGGCACCTAGCAAACAAAATTAGTTTGCGCTAGTGTATGCGCTAACGCTGACGCCGCCAACTTTTTTTACAAGTTACGTTGACGCATACGGCGTATGGTTTTTCGAACGTTTGCGTTTACGCTGACGGCGTCAATATTTTTTGTATGCGCGTACATCACTGCCTATTGCTATTAGTTTGTCTTTAGTTCTTATTGTTTTGTGTTTCTATATTTCAGTGAATAAAAGCCTCAATTGGTCATTAAATGTTTCATCACACTTGTACACGACATTGAAACAAAGACAGGACATTTCAAGTGAAACAGAAATGTTTCAATTAAAAGCTAGCAAACAATTTATATATTTAGTCGCCATCTCCGCTTGCAGCAGATTGCGCATCAACTTGGGTGACCTGTTTCCATGAGTCACGGTTCTTAGCTAGCTCGCCTAGTGCAGTAAAATTGAGTTCGTTCCATGCCTGGATGTTGCTACGTCATCTCATTGGTGGTCTGCCTCTATCTCTTTTTCCGTTAACTTTAACTTCCATGCAGATTTTGCTGACTCCGTATTTTAACTTTTTATTGTGGCCGAAAAGTTTAGAATTTTTGTATTTATTGTTGCTGCAATTGGGTGTAGCTTCGTTATAGTCAATAGGTCTTCTATTTTCATGTGGTCAAGTAGCCTTTTGTTGGTCATGCTTCTCATAATGTGATTTTGGAAAGTGGTGAGTTTTTTCATTGTTGTGGAGATTTAAATTATACATTCTAGACGATTTGTAAAACGTAAGTGTAGAACATTTTTAATTTTAGTTTGATTGGAAGTCTTATGGAGGTTAAAATCTTCTTATTCTTCTCAAATGCTTTCCAGTGCCCAGCCTAAACAAGTTTATACCATCAGTTAAAAACCAACTTTTCTGTAGGCTAGAAAAGCTAACACTTTTTGATCCTCAAAGAGGCCTGATCTGGCCCTCCTTCACATTTCCATTAATCCTAATTTATGCATGCCCAACATTGCCGATGTAGCCTAAATAAAATGTGGTTGAGTGAGCGAAGCGAGTGAAAACTTTACAAAATTGGAAAAAAGTAGGGGAAAACCTCCTACAGTGCCCAGGTTCCTACAGTGCCCATATTCAAATTTTACCCACAATGCATCATCAATTGCGCGCCCGAATTCATTTTGAGTTGTCCACGTGCCCAATGATTTCTCGCATGTAACGTGAAGATTCAATGTGAAGTACTTGGCAAGTGAGAACAGAAATCATTTTTTTAGGAAAATAGAAACTTTTTTTTGGAAGAAAAAAAAGTGTGCATGTGACTTCATTGCTCATGTTATAGTATTGTCAGTTACACTGTGGATAGTTAGTTAATGTAGGCAAGCTTTGATACTGCTTAATGCTTGTAATAATGTAGTTTATAAATATTGCAGCACATTTTGTCTAAAATGGCGGCGGGCCCAACAGTGCCCATCAGTGACAGAGCCTACAGTGCCCAGGGGTGGGCACTGTTAAATCAATGTTTTTTTTTATTGATAATGAGCAACAATCTTCAGATAGGTTTACGTTTATTGTTTTTGTCCAGACAATAAGTTATTAATCTTCTATATCTCATTTTCAAAATGTCCAGTAGCGTACAAAGAAGCTTATTAGACATCCAGAAAATGTCATGAAGAAAGCATGCATGGAGGTGATTGTAAAAGGAAGATAAAAAAAAATTGTATCTAAGGAGTTCGACATTTCTCGTAGAATAATTCGGCGTTATTTAGCTAAGTGTGAAGGAGATCTAGAGAATATTACCAAGATTTATTTCAAGCAAAACTACTCCGTAAACAGAATTTTCAATGACCAAGAAGAACAGAAATTTTGTAACTATCTAATAGAGTCTGCAAAGCACCATTTTGATTTTCTAATAAGAATGTTAGAAAGTTGGCATACGAACTTTCTACGTACAAAATATGACAAAAAAAATACCGGAAGCGTGGAAGGCAAATAACATGGCCGGAAAAAAATGGTTAGAAAGTTTTTTTATTTCTTCATCTGCATCTTTTATTGTTGATTAGTGTTGTTCATTTTAGGTTATATGGCTTGAATTCAACATTTGTGTGTGGTGATTGTTGCAGCCAGAATATTACAACACAAGATAAGTAGGATATGACCTTTTAAGCAGTACAATAATGTGATGCTTTGTAAAGTGGGCACTGTAGGTACTCCCCATGGGCATTGTATGGGACCGATACCCTACAGTGCTCACTTTTGAAAGCAAGTTTTTAAATGGCTACCGAACAAAAATTAGTAATCCCAGAACTTAGACAAATAGGCCAAGAAATAGAGAAAACCTCAAACTATAGAATAAAAATCAAAATTTCAATGTTTCTCTGCAACTTTTTTCAACATTTATGAAAATGTAAAAAAACTGGGCACTGTAGGAGGTTCTCCCCTACTTAATAAATGTTGCTGATACATGGAGAATTACAAGCCAAATACGCCATACGAACTAAACACGAGTGGTCCCTATAGGCAGAGGCAGGCCCTTAGGCAGAAATTAGAAAAGCAGTAAATACGCCCTTGAATGATTTAAGCTATTTCTGTAGTTGATTTTTTTATTTTTTAAAGTTCAAAAAACATTTACCAGACAAAAATGAAAGACCCTTAGTCAGCCATGGACTCCTCCGGCCGAGAGGTACAGAGGGTGGTTAACACGGCGGTGCTGACAACCTAATTTCGAAATCCGCATGCGATTTTTGACTCGGACTTTGCTCTCACATTGCATAATATATCTAGCCCGTCACTGTCACTTTTTACGTTGATTCAACTTTGGCGCACATTGGGTCAATGTGGAAAAGGACCAGTGTGCTATATTACTTACGTAGGCAACAACCTTATTGAACATTTGAATTTAAAATATTTTTAATTACTTTGCTTTGCGCATAACCTACTTTCACAGACGGTTTGGAATATTTATTTTAACTTCTGCCTTTGCATTTTCTATTGCTTATCTGGACTTTGGTCAGTCCTCAGTCAGCAATGACAACTGGGACCATAGCCGTACGAGACCAAATCATTTTGGGGGGGCAGAACGTAAATTTGGCCAAATATGCACGCTTTTATAGAAATTTCCCAAATATAATGTAGCCTATGCGGTGCATGATAACAGTGAAAAACTAACATAACAAGATCACCAGCTAGCTAGAATTTCTTACCAAAGTACCGTAATCAAGATAGAACAACTGAATTCATCTTTGAAGATACCTTGCTTGTGCATTGCTCGATGCTTCTGCACTTTGGCATGGTAGATTGGTAGGTAGGAGTAACAAATATTGTTTTACACACCACAAATAAAAAACAACCCCACTTAAATATTGGATTAGTTGCAAATTCCTTGGATTGCAAAAGTAACAAACAGATTTTGGACCAAATTAAACCGGACATATCCCTAGAAGCTAGAAATTATAATATTTTGCCAGCTTGCATGGCAGGTTTTAAGTTTGGAAAGCTTTGAAATAAATGAATATATTATGATTGGTTTGAGATTATATATTTCAGCAGTAGCATTTTAAATGTTGGTGAAGTTAACATGACACAGTTGCATAAACAAACTAAATATTTTATTTTTATTTTTTGGGTGCAACTGCATCATTTTAATTTGGGTAGTTTTATAAAAGTAACCAAACAAAGCTAAGCAACACCACAACATTAACATTACATTTAACAAGTAGGGGAGATCCTCCAACAGTGCCCAGTGTCCTACAGTGCTCAACCTCCGTTTTTGGCGGCAATGCATTCTGATTTAACGCTTTAACGAGTTTGAGGTATTGCCACGTGACCAATGATATCCCAGTCACAACTTGAAAGCTTAGCTAAAGACAGGCAGCTAGCTTCGAAAGGATGTCAAATTTGAAGGAAATTATTATTATTTTCCATAAAAAGGAAAACCGTGCTCATCAAATCATCATTAACTATATCAGATATTTAGCAATGCCATTGTGAATAGGTAGCCTATAGTCTTATATGTTACGCTTTGGCAAGACATAACTGCAGCAATTAGGAAGTTACAGCTTGTTTGGTTCAAAATGGTGTCGGTGCCAACAGTGCCCACCAACGATAGTTCCAACAGTGCTCAGGGTGGGCACTGTTGGAACCTTGCAGAATAAAATTGTCAGCTGACAACTCGGTAGGAAAAATGGTCTGTAGGCTATTAGCCTGATCAAAACTACATTATCAAACGTTTTACGGTTCTCCATTTTCAGTTTTCTCCCTTGACTACATATGTGTATACGTATAACTTAATTGCCTATTGTTGCAGAGTGATCTAGAAAAATGGCTAAGAAAATGGTCAAACATTCTTCGGAAATCATGAAAAGAGCTTGCAAAGAAGTCCGTACCGATAGAAAGTCTATTAATTCTGTTTTCAAAGAATTCGGCATTCCTCGCAGGACACTGAGGCGTTATTTAGAAACGTGCACCAACAATGAGTTAGAAACTTTATCACTGAAAAACGTTCAACCGAACTAGGCCTATAGCCTACTGTTAACAGAATATTCTCCAACGAAGAAGAGAGGAAGCTTTGTGAATATCTTCAAGACGCGCAAAGCATCACTTTGGCTACAGGACCAAGACAGCTAGAATAGGCTACTGGCATTCGAACTTGCTGTAAAATACAATAAAAAAAATGCCGAAATGTTGCTGGAACGAAAATAAAACTTCTGGAAAGAAATGCTTCCGGCTTTTCATGCTAGTTAGTAGTTAGTAGACTGCTCACAAAAAGAAAGATCGGTTTCGACAATATTGGAATTGCTACAGTGTTCTTCAATGTGTTTACAGGAAGTGGGCACTGTGGGAACCCTACATGGGCAGTGTTAGGCATTCGTGTCCTACAGAGCCCACTTTTTTTAAGCATTTTTATATTGCCATTATGCAAATACTGCTTATCGTAGAATTTAAACTAAACTATCAATAAATAGCATAGCCTAAAGATAGTACTAAGACATAGCGTAGAAAAATGAATATTATTGACAAGCTTTTGAGGAAAAATTTCAAATATTCAGAAAAACTGGGCACTGTTGGGCTATCTCCCCTATAACATTTTTTTGTTAAATGTTGTGGTGTTGTTCAGCTATGTCTGTTTATGGTTGAAAAAGTACTGTAACCTCTCCACCCGAATTGTTTTATGAAAGTATTCAGATTTATATACAGCCATATTTTGTAGTTGCCCAAATCAAGATGATGCATTTATGGATATTATGACAAAAATTAAACACTATGTAAATTTTGATGCCGAGGCAACTGCATCATGCCAATTTGGGCAGTTTTATAAATAGAGTATGATCAGATAATTTCATATTTTTTGTTGCCCAAATCTAAACAATACAGTTATGTAAATGGAAAAAAATAATGAATTTGTTTATTTTGGGGAAACTGCCTCACGCTAATTTGGGCAGTTGCATAAACAGACTAATCAGTTTCATCAGATAACTTCATGTTTTCAGCTGCCCAAATCAACACGATGCATTTGTGAAAATTATTAAAATTAGCTTTTTAGCAAATTTTGCATTTTGATTTGGGCAGTTTCACAAAAGTATTAGAGACATATTTTGGTGGCTGCCCAAATTGGCATGATGCAGCTGGTTAAATGCATTTCGTACTACAGTTTGATCACCATGCAATGCAATACATCAATACGGGTGTGCCAAATGAAAATTTTGCGGCACATTTCTTGTGCAAATAAGAGGCTGTGCTTAGTTTGATAGGTAAAATATATTAATTTATAGTTTTTCTTAATTCATGCAATTTTGTAGCTTTTCATACAGCAATTTTTGCCCTAATAATTGCAAGATTTTGCCCGGATTCGCGACGTTTTGAAACAACAGGGGGGCAGCTGCCCCCCCTGCCCTCCTGGCTCGTACGGCTATGACTGGGACCCACCTGGGTAGGCTACCAAACACGCAATATATAGGCTCAGTAATGTTTGTCCGCGGGCTCAAGTTCCTACCCAATAGGGCAGTCCAGTTTGAAAATCTTGGAAAAAAACGCTTTCGAGCGATGTCGAACTAAATTCAGAAAAAATTAAAGCAGCTTTTTTTTGTAGTTGAAGGGAAGGCGAACAAAAAATGCATAAATATACCTATGTTGCTGTTATAAAACATGATGACCTCTATGTTTTTGACATGTATTGGTTAATGGTTTTTGATGTGATGGTCAAAAATAAAATAATGGAATGTTTTTTCCAAAGCTGAAAATCTTCACTTTCCAAGTTTCTTCTTGGAATTGGAAACTCTGATCGGTGACTCCCGCGTTTCGCAAAAGTAGTTAAGTACTACAATGACTGAACTGAAGCAGTGGTGCCACGGCTTGTGTTTTAGCACAAGATCTTGTGTTTTTACTTTTGATCTTGTGTTCTTGTGCTTTCCGATCGAGTTTTGGCTAAATCTTGTGTTTTTTTATCAAAGTCAAATTAATCGTTGGTTTGAGTTTGGTAGAGAATTAAGGACTGGAACTAAAAGGTTTTGGTAACTAAGTTTCTGGTCCCCTTCTTAGGCATATTGACCAATTTTACTGATTGAGTTATCAAGCCTGACAATATTAGATAAGAACTTGATCTGAAGAGAGTACGGTATGTGCTCGTCGTCAGACTCAAAGCTTGTGTTTCTCGATACTAGATAACAAGAGCAGCGAAAAGAGTAGGCTACATCAGCATTCAGCATCAAATAATGACAATCATTCACCAAGTCCCAAAACGAAAGAGTGGTATAGGCTAAGCAGCCTTTTAATCGTCAATGGTTGAATGATCCTGATTTTAAAAGTTCGATACAAGAAGACAAAACAGTGATCGATATGTAGCCTTATGTGAGATTTGAGATATTAAATTAAAGACCACGAATCGAAAGAGAGCAGTGATTAGTAAGCATGTACTTCCTCTAAACTGTTGAGTGTTGATTTCAGAGTCATGTTATTCTTCAAATCGGCACAAAGTGGGTGGCAAAGGTTCAATTTTGCAATCTTGTGCTTTTGTATTCAAATCTTGTGCTTTTTCCGAATTTGCTGTGGCAGCATTGAACTGAAGGAGTGAAGAACTCGAAGGTTACCATATTGGCGTGTTAAATGCCAAATTCGAGAAATTTGGCGTTTTTTGGAATTGATTTTCGGCAATTTAAACTAAAGTTTAAAAAAATGTTTTCTTTCATAATCCTGAATGCTTTCCTCATGTCACAATACTTGCATGATTTTGTCAAATACCGTATGTCAACAGCATCACTCCCTGGTTTTCTTTGTAAGGGATGCAACCTAATTCGTACCATGAACAATTTGTACCCTGAAAAAATCGAAAAAAAAAATTAAAAAAAGTCAAAATAGCACACGGATCGGAGTTTCCGCTTAACCCTCCTTTAAAATGTTTGCGTTCTCTTGATCTTTTCATGGTACGAATTGATCGATTAGCGACTTCGGCTTTGTTGCGATCAGTGACTTTGGCTTTTTCCATTCAGGCACGTTTTATACCTTTCAAGGTTTTGCCACCTTTTTCCGTTCATTAACGTGCTGGTAGGTCTATCGATTTTTGTAGTTAGTATCTTTTTCGTCCCGGACGCGTTAATGACGAAAAATAAAATGATTGATTGATTTGTGCTATCTTTCTCTCAATCTTTTCATGGTACGAATTAGGTTGCACCCCTTTGTAAGCAGGTGTTGGTTATTAAGAGGCATAAAGCAAGATCACTCATTGTTACAGCAAAGACGCCCAAAGCATAATATTATGTTTGCTTACACAACAAACAGTTAAAATATATGGTAGTATGTTTACTTGATAATGCATACCGTACCTTAGGTCTGCAAAAGTCAACCAGTCTTGGATTATATTGTATTATATAGGTGCAACCTAATTCGTACCATGAACAATTCGTACCGTCAGTTCGTACCTTGAAAAGATCAAGTGAAAAAATTAAAAAAAGCCGAAGTCGCTGATCGCATCAGAGTATCGCTATCCGCAATCAAACAAACTGAAAAGATAGAAAGAAAAATATAGAACATCGCTGATCGCAGTTTCCGTTTTTCAGCAGTTTCCGCAAACATTTTAAAAGGGTTAGGGTTAGTTAGGGTATCGGAATATTGGTTAGGTATCGGTATCCGCAAACAAACAAATTGAAAAGATGGAGAGAAAAAATAAAACATCGCTGATCACAGTTTCCGTTTTTCCACAGTTTTCACAAACATTTTAAAATTTCCGGTAATGATCCTAAGAATTACCGAAGTCGCTGATCGTAGTTTTCGCAAACATTTTAAAAGGGTTAGGGAGTTTCCGCAAATAAACAAACTGAAAAGATTGAGAGAAAAAAATAGAACAAAGCCGAAGTCGCTGATCGCAGTTTCCGTTTTTCCGCAAACATTTTAAAATTTCCGGTAATGATCCTAAGAGTTTGCAGAAGTCGCTGATTGCAGTTTCCGCAAACATTTTAAAAGGGGTAGGGTTTAGGGTTAGGATTGATCAGAGCTTCCGCAAACATTTTAAAAGGGTTAGGGTTGATTGGAGTTTCTGCAAACATTTTAAAATTTCTGGTAATTATCCTAAGAGTTTTTGTTTCTTTGCGGAAAATTTTAAAATGTTTGCGGAAAGTACGATCAGCAACTTTGGCTTTTTTAAATTTTTTCACTTGATCTTTTCAAGGTACGAACTGACGGTACGAATTGTTCATGGTATGAATTAGGTTGCATCCGTATTATATAGTCTAATTTGAGAGTTTTACCATAGTTTTGCAATATGTTTTGTTTTATTACTGCCGTCTTCATTGTTGTTGTTCTACCTTTTTGTAGACCTCTGCTATGTTTGGCATAAGCTATATTGTTTTTCGTTGTGATTATCTGAAATAAAAACTGAACTTAAACGTTTGTTATGCATGCATGACTTGGATGCAACCTAGTTCGTACCCTGAAAAGATCGAGAGAAAAAATTAAAAAAAGCTAAAGTCACTGATCGCAGTTTCTGCAAACATTTTAAAATTTTCCCCCTGAAAAGACCGAGAGAAAGAAAGCTGAAGTCGCTGATCACAGTTTCCGCTAACCGTTACCCTAGCGCTAACCCTCGCTCATCGCAGTTTCCGCAAACATTTTTCCGCAGTTTTTGCTACCCTAACCATAGACTAATCTATGCTCTAACCCTCGCTGATCGCAGTTTCCGCAAACATTTTTCCGTAGCTTCCGCTAACCCTAACTCTAACCATAGAGTAATCTATGCTCTAACCCTCGCTGATCACAGTTTCCGCAAACATTTTTCCGCAGTTTCCACTAACCTTTACCCTAACTCTAACCATGGAGTAATCTATGGTCTAGCCCTCGCTGATCGCAGTTTCCGCTTACCCTAACTCTAACAATCGAGTAATCTATGCTCTCTAACCCTCGCTGATCGCAATTTCCGCAAATATTTTGCTGCAGTTTCGCAGTTTCCGCTAACCCTAACCCTTGAGTTTGTTTGCGGAAACTCCGATCAGCGACTTCGGCTTTTTTATTTTTTCTCCCAATCTTTTCAGGGTACGAACTGTTCAGGGTACAAACTAGGTTGCACCCGCATGACTTGACATTTTGCAAAAAAGATGCTGAACTGAGATATAGGCTTACAGCACGCCTAAGCACATATTGAGGTCAAATGTCATGCTCAACTGAACATGTGCATAATGCATATAGTCTCAGAGGCTATAGCCTATTCATAATACATGGTGAATATAGGATATATAGCCTCTGCCTTGTTTAATGTGTATTTGTGTCTAATTGACGAAACGTTTTTTGGAAGCTTTTTCTGAAGTAGACTTAGTTACAGATAAACTGTTCAGCAGAAAGATTATGTGTTGTAGTTATATTCTGCTGGAACAACATTAGTGGTTTCAAAATTAATGGTTTTTTAATGTCAGTGTAATGATTTCTGAGTTTAGTGGTCCAGATGTTTGTTCCACTTTAAAGTTAGCACACAACTCTAATTCAAAGGTCAATGGAACTTTTTGCAAAGTTTGTTCAATTTTTGTTCCAAATGGTAAGTAATGATCAACTTCGAGCTAGTGTGAAAGGTCACAATGCTGTTTATTCTTTTGCTATGGCCATGGTTACCATATAAATAGTGCCAGTACTGTAGTCCTAGCTTTTGATGCTATATATAGACTCCTGGTCATAAAAAACTGCTGTGGTATGGATTTCACGAGTAGTTTTTGGTGAAGCTGAACAGTTGACATGTTCCAACCGGTTTTCGTGTACCGTACTTATTATTGGTTTTAGTTTTCCTGAAGTGAAGCAGAGGTATTCTGCCCGAAAATGCTGCAATAAATGTAGGTTGACATGTCAAAGTATGGTTGATAACGATCTGTGTGGCTTTGCGATGTTGACACTGATCTGGCAGATCTTAGGAGGCTGGTCACTTATAAAGCATATCTTGGTTCAAAAAACATTGGGCAGTATGGGCACCTCTGCTTTTAGCAAGCCTGATTCAACTAAAAACGACTCACTCAAAGATAAAGCTTTTTTACTGACTCCAGATGTCTTTTGCACTGCTTTTATTTGTAGCCTATTGTAATTAATGCCACAATAAGCACGAATTTAAATTATGTACCACTTTATTTTACATTTTCTCACTTGGGATTGTTCTTTCAATTATATGTATAAATAATAAAATTTAATTACAAGCTTTTCAGTAGTGTTATCACATGAGATTCTTACTGGGTGAAATTTCGTTTGTCATTAGGAAATGTTAATACTGTTTTAATTTTCAGAGGCATCATTGACTGCTCATTTAAATGGGCAAAAGCATAGAAGAAACATTAGCAGAAAAGAAGAATGGATCAAAAAAGCGAACAGTTCATTGTATGTCAGTGGAATCAAGCGTCTCCCGGTTGCAGAATTAGCACTAGCTGATTACTTTTCTGTTTACAGTAATGTCAAGAAAATTACTATCGACAAAACTTTGGTAATATATGTGTTAAAATATGTTTATGTTATTTATTGTTATATCATTTCATTTTCACCAGCTTAACTGAAGATGATCTAGCTGCTAGCTGACCGAAATCGATTTTTAGCTATTTATGATTGAACTGAATCGTGTGAGAATAAATTCCTTTGCATTCATAGTATGGTAGCATTACTATGTACAGTCGTGGCCAAAAGTTTAAGACCAGACTTGATTTATGACGGCTTTTGCATTACATCATAATACTGCATCAGATATTGTTTCACTTGCATCATCTTTACTGTGGGTCGAAATCTGATGTAATCAGTCATTATTTAGCAAATATCAATTGAACATTAGCCAGTAGAGATTACTTTTCTGTATTATTTGTCTGCCTAAAATGGGTAAAATGTGCTCTCTTTCGGAGGTTCAGCGATGTCAAATTGTTATTCTCCACAGGGAAGGCTACACAGAACGTCAAATTGGTGAGCAGTTTGGATTTAGTAAAACTGCTGTGCATCAGGCAATTGTGAAATTTAAGTAAACAGGAACTTATGCTGATGCAAAACGCAGTGGTTGTCCTTGAAAAAAAAACTCCTAGAGCTGACATCTTCATGAAAAGGGAAGTGGTGAAGTCTCCAACATGTTCAGCCATAGAAATCAGGGCCTCTTTGAATGAAGCCGGTATTCCAGTCAGCAGGAGAACTGTTAGCCGCCGTTTAGTTGTAAAATTTAGTCTGAAGTTACGAAAACCAGCACGAAAAACGAGGGTTACACCAGTGATGAAGAAGAAGGGCCCCCTGTTTGCATTGGAGCACAAAGACTGGACTTCTGCCCGATGATCTAAAGTTTGATTTTCGGACGAATCAAGTGTCCAACAGTTTGGTGCAAGAAAAAAAATGTCCGTCGACCCTCAGGGACACAATTTGATGAAAAGTATTATATATCCGGCAAACGATGAAACATCCACCAGGTGTGATGATATGGGGAGCCATTTCGACCAAAGGTACAGCCGAACTCTTTTTTATAAAACCAGGAACCACGATGAACGGCCAGAAATACTTGAGATTAATGAAGGAGAAGCTACAACTGCATAATAATGCACATGTCGGTGTACGAGTGCATGATTTTTATGCAAGATGGAGCCTTATGCCATCGTTTAAAGATAGTAACAGAGTTTTTTAGGGCTAAGAAAATTACTCTTCTGATGTGGCCGGGAAAAAGTCCCAATCTTTACCCTATCGAAAACTTTTTGACTTTTCTCAAAAATAAAGTTGCTGAAAAACATCCCCCGAGTATTCCTTCCCTAATTGAAGCAATCAAATTAGTCTGGATCCGCAAAATTCCTGAAAAACTTTGCAAAAATTTAATCGAAATTATGTCCAGAGGAATCAAGGCCGCCATCAAAGCGAAAGGAGGACACACCAAATATTAAAAATTTGAGATTTTGATGCAAAATACAATATAAATGCTTATTACTTTGTCTTATATACAGTTTAGCAAGAAATAAGTAAAAAAACAACAAGAAATAGGTCGAAGAACTGATTTTCGCGAAATTTGCGGTTTGGTCTTAAACTTTTGGCCACGACTGTATAGTAGGGTGGTTTGAAAAATATTTTTTTTGCAATTTCAACATGGGGGGTTCTGCAAACCTGGCAAACCTTTAAAAAATAACATTTACACAAGTTTTTTTTGGTAGGCCCCCAAACCCAGCCACCTACCCTCCAATAAAGGTCACGAAAGGTCAAATTTATTAAAAAATCCTCTAACTTGCTAACCACTTATAGTAGAAAGTCAGTTTTGGTGCCAAAAGATGCAGAATACCTATGTTTCTATGTGCCATAAAAGGAATTTTTTCTCTAAATTCATTAGTTTTTAACATAATTGAAAAACATGCATTTTTTGGGGTATATGGGACATTTCATGCCAAACATCCTGAAAATCATAAAGTTCCCAGTTTGACCCACTTTGATTTTGCTCAAACTACGTCAATATGTTATTTGGCATGACATAGCCATGCATTACAAATTTTAGCTCAATATCTATTATAGTTTTGGACATATGATGCTTTAAAGTTTTAGGTCCCCCTTAAACTTTTTTGCATTTGTTTTTTTGGACCATTTTCAATTAACCATTTCTTTTGCTCCAAAGGTTTTATAAAGTTTATGTTTGGTAAAATGGTTCACTCTTGGCTATATTACATGATTGCATTGTCAAAATGCAATTAATTTGCAGCATAGTGGAGTAATCAAGCCTCAAAATAGTTCTTTTCTTCACCAAAGGTAAATTTTGTGCCATATTTGGAAGTCTGTAACTTTTTTATGAAAAGTAGGATGGTTATTATATTTATCATGAATGTTCTTTCCCCACCAGATAACAACTTCACCAAGTTTGATAAGTAACACTACATTTATTGGAAAGTTACAATGCGTCAAAATATTCACCCAAGCAAAAAAGTCCAAATAACGCCATCTTGTGGTATAAAAACACCCCTGTAAAAAAGTGTTGACAAAACAATCTTTTTTACCTGTTGAAGAACATTACCTAAGGATGAAGAATCAGGGAATATGAGTACACTGCAAGGATGCGTCACTGTCAAATATTATTCAGTTCTTCATCACAAATATGCTTAATTGCAGGGCTTCCATTTCAGCCAAGTTTATGTTTACCATTTTATAGTAAACTTTTGCCTTGTGCTTGAGTTTTGGTCTGTGAAAATGACGTATATATTGACACATCCTTGCAGTGCACTCATATTCCTTGATTCTTCATCCTTAGGTAATGTTCTTCAACAGGTAAAAAAGATTGTTTTGTCAACACTTTTTTATGGGGTGTTTTTATACCACAAGATGGAGTTATTTGGGCTTTTTTGCTTTGGGTGAATATTTTGATGCATTGTAACTTTGTAATAAATGTAGTGTTACTTACCAAACTTGGTGAAGTTGTTATCTGTTAGGGAAAGAATATTCATGATAATATAATAACCATCCTACTTTTCATATAAAAGTTACAGACTTCCAAATATGGCATGACATTTACCTTTGGTGAAGAAAAGAGCTATTTTGAGGCTTGATTACTCCACTATGGTGCAAATTAATTGCATTTTGACAATGCAATCATGTAATATAGCCAAGAGTGAACCATTTTACCAAACATAAACTTTACATAACCTTTGGAGCAAAAGAAATGGTTAATTGAAAATGGTCTAAAAAAACAAATGCGGAAAAGTTTAAGGGGTACCTAAAACTTTAAAGCATCATATTTCCAAACTATAATAGATATTGAGCTAAAATTTGTATTGCATGGCTATATCATGCCAAATAACATATTGACCTAGTTTGAGCTAAATCGAAGTGGGTCAAACTGGGAACTTTATGATTTTCAGGACGTTTGGACGGTTTGGCATGGAATGACCCAAATACCCTAAAAAATGCACTTTTTGAATTATCTCAAAAACTAATGTATTTAGAGAAAAAGTTCCTAGTATGACACATAGAAACATAGATATTCTGCATCTTTTGACACCAAAACTGACTTTCTACTATGAGTAGTTAGCGAGTTAGAGGATTTTTTAATAAATTTGACCTTTTGTGACCTTTGTTGGGGGGTAGGTGGCTGGGTTTTGGGACCTACCAAAAAAAACTTGTGTAAATGTTATTTTTTAAAGGTTTGCCAGGTTTTCAAAACCCCCCACATTGAAATTGCAAAAAAAAAATTTTTCAAACCACCCTAATGTATAGCAACATATCTAAATAGCAATTAAGCGATTGGGAAGTTAAACATGTCATGATGTAATACATTCAGTCACTTTGGCATATGATGATGTCATACATTCAGTCACTTAAATTGTTTAAGGCCGGTTTGACCAATGATGAATAGTAAAAGGTCTGAGCTTCCGAGCATCTTGTGCAGAATTTTGATTTGTCTCCAGCATGTTGTGCAAAACTCATGGTTCAAAAGTATTGCTCATGAGTTATAAAGATATGTTGACATTAATTCATAGTGGAATTTTAATACATTCAGCAACTATGCAATATGCATGACAAAGCCAACCTACAGATTTTAGACTACATTTTTGTATCTTCAATTTTAGATAAACTATCAAATTTTTCGCTTTTGGAGCATAAAAGGTGTTAATTATTTTAAGTCATACAACCATGTTTTATCCATCACTTGCATTATATTCCACTATGTCACATTTTTGGTTAATTTATTTAATAAATTAACTAAAGAGACAGTCATTTTTTTGCACTATGATCTTTGAGGCAAATGACTTCAAAGGAAAACTGAGGTCAATTTACAATATTACTACCTACCTGGTGTAAAAGACAAATGTATATATATATTTAATTATCTTGTGAATGTCACATCATAATTGTTTGATGGCAGACAACAGGTGATGTTTTAAGCTGTGATCCTTGTGGTATGTATATATATGTACAATTAAAAAATCTAATTTAATTCGCTCTGCTTTGCTTTTTTGCTTAGCATTGAGCACTTTTTGTAGAATTAATACTTAATGGTTTTCATTGTTACAATCAAAAAATATATATTGCTGTGAATGTGATTGTATGTGCTGTTTCTATGCCTCCAGCAAAATAAACTAAACTACCACTCAACTGCTTCCAAAACCATTTCACGTATGATAGTCATGGTATATTGAAAGTAGATATTATTTTTGTAGAAACACTATGCCATTGTAGAGTTGGAAGATCCAAATGTTGTAAAGAATATTCTGGGGCAGAAGCATCACATTGTCAATGGAGTTTCTGTTGTTGTTAAACCAAGGTAATTAAAGTGGCCTCTACACAAGTACATAGTACAGGTAGCAGCCAAACTAATGCCAGTGACACAAGTTCTTCTGTCAATGCCACATGTGTTTCCCAAAACTTCTTAGTGGGTTAAACTTTATCGGATTTACAAAAAAGTTTCCAAAAGTTATTTTTTAAGCTAACCTCACACACAAAAAGGTAGGGTCTATCATAGGCGCCGACTCCAGGGGGGCGGCTGCTCCCCCGCAAATTATTAAAAAAAAATCCAAAATCAAATGTTTCTAAGTTCAGATTTGCGTTAGTTTGACCTTCATTGCGGATCGATCTCAATTAAAAGATCTACTTGTTGCAACAAGAGCGCTGCTCCTAAGATAACAAAAGAAACAGAAGTACGGTAACTGATAAACGCCAGCATGGTGCCGTTGAAGCATAGTAACAATGATTGAAAAACGTTTTTCTTGATTTCTTTTGCTTTGTTTTTTCTTGGGAGTGTCAGTAACGAGGTGCGGTTTGCTCAGTTTAGTATCGACGCGTATCAAGAGCTAAAGTTCAAAGTGACCAGCATATAATTCGAAGTAGCCTACAGGCCTCGAAATTCGTTTTTGTTGACGGCGGACAAACCTGTCCGGTCTGAGCAGCTATCTCGTCGGACAAATTAAGTCTCACGGCTGACACACCAGTTTTAGCCGTCGATCGTCATGCTTAATCACTTTATCTTGATAATAATTCTTCGCCATTTCAGAACTATAACTACGGTTTTAGAAGGCTTTTTAAAAATTCAGTAAAGTCACTCTGAAAGGCTTTCATCAGACCAGCGACGTGCGCTTGAAGAGTCAAAGCGCCGTGTAGCTGGTCAAACGTCACATAACTGATTAACTTCCACCGAACGAGGTCGTGTGGCTTATTGCGTCACAATGCTCTGGGCAGGAGTCGGAAAATTTCTACACTAACGCTACTATTTTCTGCTGTGCAAAGTTTCGCAGGCTTTTTTCTTTAAGTTTACTTTTGCGTGTCATGTGAGCGAAAGTGAATTTTCCTTCGGTCTTTTCTTTCTTACTGTAATACCAAAACTTAACAAATTTTGTTGCATCTTGCTGTAATAGCCTACTCGTATAATATGATTTAGTAACCAACCTTGCCGTATCATTATTACTCGGAGATCAAAGCCAGACATTGTGACGTAAAACTTGAACTAAATTGCGCGTGATTAGTGTAGATTGTAGAAGTACCTGTACTCCTATCGATTCTTAGCGAAGAATTCACCTTTGTTACGCTGATTCAATGTCATCAATCGTTGAAGCAATGTAAAAATCGAAAGTTTTCCTCCTTGAATGGAGGCTAAGGGATACAGTATTCACATTTTCTAGATGCGCGCTGGAATGCGCTGGAAATTATATTATCGCAACAATTGTTCGTGCTATGCAATGACGATTTGTATCGCTAGTTCCTGTGTTATTTCTCGGCGGACAAATATGACCGATCTAGATGGTACTTCCCGCGGACATCACATGCTGTGAAGTCGGACATGTCCGATGTCCACCGTGAATTTCGAGGCCTGAGCCTACATTATAAAGCTTGGCGATATACAATGGCATATAGACGCAATCAAACATCAATGCTGACAAACAAACATCAGCATTTTGTATGTAAGCAATCAGTCGGCTAGAAAGTTTGCCCCCCCCCGGCGATTTTCAAAACCCGGCGCCTATGTCTATTGCTAAAAGTCGAGGGCAAGCGATGCACTTTGATATATATATCTGAAGTATTCATGTCATATCATACCAACAGATCAAAATTTTGTTTGTTACTGTCATCATCTATTGGTAAAAGTTGAGTATAAAGCAAATTTGCAAACAAAGTTTACTCCTGAATGTGGTTCTTGTAGTAGCCTATCAAGTGAAAGTTTAATTTTGGTTTGTAAATGACAAATTTGTGTGAACAAAATCAAAATATTTTAAGAGTTTGGAAGTAAAGTAATGAAAATATGTGAATTATTATATTTGTTTGCAGAGAATTGAAATCAACACCAACATTTTCGCCCAAAAATACAAATGCTAACAAGGAAGTTTTAAGCCAAATGATAGTTGATGAGTTGACACAAGCAACTGATGTATGTGGAAGGCAAGCGTAAAGGCTTATCACAAACTAAACTGTATAATAAGCTTTGGGAGAGAAGTAATGTTACAATACCATAATGGTGGGCACCAATTACAATGATACCTACTGAGGGCAAAGAATTCTTGCCGAAAACGTTTGAATTTATTACGTTGTTATTTTGTTAGTGCAATGTATTTGTTTTGAATGATGCTATTCGAACCTATATTGTCAGTTATCTGTTTATGGAATTGTAAACTAATTGTATTCTATTAAACAAGTTTAAATCTTTTGAGTATTGATAAAACTTGAAATAACATTTTGTAAATTGCTGTGATTAAAAATACTTGAGACAATAATTGTTCTAGATCTAGTGTAATGTTTCTAATTTTTGTGAAACTCCAACTTTAAGGGAATAGAACTCAACTCCTTTAAACAAGTGCAATGTTCTTGCGTCTGTTAATACTTTGCAAGTGAAAATCTTCTATAAGTTTGTCAAAATTTTTAATCTCAACTTGACGTTAGGCTCCTCAACTTGAAATGAGAGTTGCTTTGCACAGTTACAACTTTGAATTTACCAACAGGTAGAACAACAAGTGGTGAGATTACAAAACGAACTTCAATTGACCCAAGATGAGATTTCTCTTCGTGACCTGCTTTGCCAACTTTTGCAAGCTGCTTTACAAGAAGCTTTTCCAGGCTGCTTGATCACACCGTTTGGTTCTTCTGTAAGTCCTAGCAACGGCTTATGTTCTGTTAAAAGAAAGTCAAAGCCATTTCAATAAATCAAAGCCTCGTTCGCCAAGTTTCTTGCGAGACTTATGTAGAAATTTACTTGTGGTACCCCACGACCTTTTTGGTTGATCTACTGCTGGTTGAACCGTGATCTTTCCCCATAGTAGTGATAGTCGATGGTTTACAACTTGGGGTGTACGAATCCCTAAAGGGGTTTGTGAGAGTTTTAAGGAATATTGTATGTGCATTGAGTTTTAAGAAAAAGTTCTAAAGTTTTAGCCGTCCGTGCCAACAAAAATGTTGGAATGTACCGGTGTAAATGAAGTGTTCCTCACCCAATAAATGTGTTAGGCCCCCAATCTTCTTGAAATGAACATTCTTTTAGTTGTAGAAACAAGCTACTTATTTAAATGCAAAGCGAAAACTTAAAGTTCCGAGTTTGGAAGGATGGCTTTGAATTTAATTTCGTAAACACTGATATTACATAATTAGAACTAGCTTGTCTGTTTTAAATCGGTATTGATTCTATCGTGTCTAATCGTCTCTATTGGTGACAAGTGACTTTTGGTCTTTCGCTGCCATCCTTGTGCGGAATGTGCGAATTATTTATGTTTTGTATATTTTTGTTTATTCGCCAACTGAACTATAGTTACTGAAAAAAGCGGTTATTCTTCGCACTTGCCTTATTTGATAGGACTTTCTTTTCGTATTATACTGCTTTTATATTAACTTGACAATGATTTGTTGTGTTCACAAAACAGAGATTAAATTTTCTGACATGTACTTTCTCTTTCGGTACTTTTTTGTAGAGCAATGGATTTGGGGTGAATGGATGTGACCTTGATTTGCATTTTGAATACGATAAAGTTCACCCTGATATTCTTCATGATATTTTATCCCAAGATGAAGCTATGGAGATTCCGGACAAGCTTGCCTCTTCGCAAAAAACCGTTTCAACAAACGAGATTCTACTTGCTGTAGCTGAACTAATAAAGCAATGTGTTCCGGACTGCCATAAAATTAAAGCCATTTTGAATGCTCGCCTGCCTGTAGTGCGGTTCCATCATAAAGCTTCCAGGATGAAATGTGACATTTCTTTAGCAAACCATCTTGCAGTGCGCAACACAGCTTATTTAAGATACTGTTGGCAACTGCAGCCTTCCTTTAAGTCTCTTGTATTTGTTATTCGGGCTTGGATGAAGCAGTGGGAATTGGCAGGTTTGTACAATTTATCTCTTCAAATTGTCAATGCTTTTTTGCAGTTTGAAATTTGTTTATTTATAGCAAATTTACTTAGTTTCCACTATATAGACATAGTGAAGTAAACTACAAAGCCGTCAAACCGGCGCTTAGCTGTGACGTAAACTAAAACTGGTCATGAAAGTATACTCAAATGGAACGTGTAGGTATCTTCCTTGCCTTGCTACCAGGAAAGTTATGCTTGCCCATTTGATCTTCCTTTACATTACTTCAAACGGAAAGGAATTTTATTTGGTAAAAATATGAACTTAATAGTACTTTCTCAATCTTAACATTGAACAGAGCTTGAAACTTCATTGCTATAACTTTTATGCTTGCTGGCTACGCTGTTTATCATTTGTGCATGACATGAACTTACTTCAAACTGACCTACTCTGTGTATAATAAGACGTTACTTTTGTGTCTGTTACAGGCGGAGTTCATACTAATGGCCCGAGACTGAACAACTATGCTGCCACATTGATGGTATTGTTTTATATGCAACATACCGGTCAGATACCATCTCTGGATGAACTGAGATCGAGCATGGCTGGTCGCAGAACCTTCATCAACGGTTGGGATTGTACATTCCCAACTTCCATCCAAGTGCCTGGCTTCCAGTGCAGCTCTTCCGATTCTCAACCGATAGAAGAAAATCTTGCTCAATTTTTTGAGTTTTACTCCAATGTAGATTTTGCAAAGACGGTTTTAGATTTAAGTATTGCTAAGTTTGTACCTACCTCCAACCTTTCCACAAAAGATGGTTGTCAAACTCAACAATCTGACAGTCAGAAACTTATAAGTGAAAATGCGGAACCTGATAGAAAAAGCTCGCGGTTCAAAGTTGGTCCTCTTAACATCCGGGATCCTTTCGAATTGCTTCATAACGTGGCAGGAAATGTCAACGAAAAACACGTGAAGTTGATGACAAAATGTTTTCGAAATGCTGTTCTTGCGTCGAAAATGAAAGCATATCGTGTGAAGGGAAATCAAAGATGGGGCATCCTGAATCTTTTCATTGACCACCATCATAAAAAGGATGGAAATGCTGTTAAAGAAAGTGTCATGTCCTGTACAGAACACGCATTTTGTATTGGGAAGGGTTCAAACGAAAGCGAATTTAACTGCACAGCTGCCAGTAGCTTGGTTTTAACAGTTTTACAAGATATTTTTAAAGTTACTTGTAAGAATGCGGTTCACTCATCACCTCCAGAAAATATAACCACAGACGAAATTCCAGTTAAGAATGATGAAGACTACCAATCCAATGCCATGTCTGTTAATGACTGTGCCCATACTTCCAGTTCAAGCAATATTATGAAAAACACGTCAAGAAAAAGGCCCGCTGGCAACGAACCTTGTGGTTATTGTAAGCGGGCAAAGTTGATGTTATCGTCATCAACAGCTCAGCAGGTTTCTATACGAGAAAGTGAACCAGTAAAGCTGCCTTACACTGCTGAATGCATTGCCACGCATAAGCTGTGGCAAGGCAGGCGAAAAGCTCGACGAAAACTTGTTCAGAAAGGAAAGTCCGACTTGTTGGAGCTGGAAAAGCAAGTGTCTCAGTTGCTGCTTTCTGATCAATCAGACTCTACCCAAACATCGGGAGTGGAAATGGACAATTCCTTAGAAGATTTGAACAGCAGTACTTCATCTAGCGTTGCTGAACCACCTTCTAACGTATTCAAGTTCACTCTGACTCTGAAAAGCGAAGATAACTCTTCATTACGTCTAGCGTTCTGTCCGGATTCAAAAAGTGCTGATTTTATAACGTTTTATCGACATTTAGAGACTTTTTTACCTGGTTTCGTTTTTAAATGCTTGAAACAGTGACTTAGGCTACTATCGAATACCTTGATCGCCTTGTTACCAACATGTAACCAAAGTTGTTTTTATTACTAGAATAAAAAGACTAAACAACAACAAAGGATTTAGCTTTGCTATTTAAATTAAAAAGCCACAAACCCTAAGAAACATTTCGAGCCTTTTCAGCCTTTATATTACATTGTTACGTAAGTTTCTGGGATAATATTTTGGTGGAACAAATTCCACCAAAGTTCGATCGCCAATTGTTTGATGAAAAAAAAGAGAAATGTGGTGATTATACTATTGCCTACATTGTTTCATTGCCTACATTCACATCATTGTAGACCAGGTCCTTTTAAAAATTAAATTTCTATCACGATCCAGGCGTTTCATGATTCTTGCCTGCATTGTATTTCCAAACTCACCAAATAGGCTGAAAGCGAAAGGAAGTTTCAAATGGATAATTTGTATTATTAAGATGAGATGAAAGAGTAGTATTTCTAGCATTTGCGACAAATTGCCTTCTCAAGATTGTTACCTCAACATTTCCGAATTTATGATTTGCATGCTATTCCTATTGTACCCACATAATTTAAGAATCATATCAAGACGATAGTTTCTTTATTTTGATTTCAAAACACGTCACAGATCTTGTTTCCAAAATGCAATTTTTGAAATCTGTAGCCTCGGTACAGTACAGCTTTGTTAAAAAAAGTTTTGCTGCAAAAGCAGACTGCAAATACTCGTTTTGAGATGTCAACCACTGCTCAATCTTATGTTGTATTGTTTTTTTTTTCGAACACGAGTGTTAAACTAAAAACTTTTTGCGACCTAATCACAATCAACTTGTGCTATGATTCAATCGAGGTCCTATTTAATGCTTAGGTATTTTTCTTGAGAAAGCCTGTGTGAAGCAAACCAGGTAGCGTCTTCTTTTGGGCCGTCGCACAACAACTTCAATTCCTCTGACCCGCGTTGTTTTTGGCAAAAAAAAGTGTACAGCTACACCTGCATTACAGACAGCCTTCGAGGCTCGGATGCGTCCTCATGTTTGTTGATTAAAGGACCACACAAGTGTGAGGGTTGACTACCGTACTCTTCTTCCATACCCGCATTATGGTTTTCGTCGTTGTTCAAATGTCGTGTGACGCTCACCAGAGAGGTAGGAATATCAAGTTGTAAAGTTTTTAGGAAAACGATTGTAGGATTCAACATTTTGCTATAGGGAACGTTCAAATATTACGTAACGCTTTTTTTCCGAATTTTTGACCCCCCCTCCCCCATGTAACACCAACGTAACGCTTTTTTCAATCCCCCCCCTCCCCCATGTAACGCTTTTTCAGTACGAATTCAGCACAAAAAACTACCATTCTGTACTCGAAAGCGTTACGTAACAGTTTGCTTGAACCCCCTCCCCCCAATGTGACGCTAACGTAACGCTTTGCATAAACCCCCCTCCCCCTCGAAGGCGTTACGTAATATTTGTAGTATTTGAACGTTCCCATACTTGTCGGTTGATTAAAAGCGCCACAGCACTTAGTTAAAGATTTAATTTACCGATGAAAAAAAGTTTTGCTCGGGTCAGCGTCAGTACAAAACTTTTTAGTTCTAGCCTACAAGTTACAGTAGTTTCAAACGAACAATTTTTTAGTGTACTGAAGAATTGGAACATCACCTTAGCTGCCATGTTGAATGCAGGGTTGTAGGCCTATATCCTATCCAGATCGAGCCATACATGACTTTCCTAAAAGTACATTCAGTCTACGTTATAAAAAACATGCCGTATCAAACGCTCAAAAAAAAGTTATCACAAGTTTTGTCGCACTGCGATATAGCCTATATCTACGGTAGGCTACATGAGGGCCTGCTGTTTGAAACAAGCTTCCACCTACTACTACTATAAGAAATGAATGTAAAACTGTGAAAGGCTTTAAATCAAAAATGAACAAGCTAAATCTTCCTTAAGTATTGCATACACCAAACATAGCCTACTAATATTTCATTGCCCTGCAATGATAGGCCTATGCGTGTGGACTGTGGATTTATTAGCAAAAAAGTAAGATCGTAAATAGGCTACTCCTACTGGCTATCTGGTTCTTCTGTTTTTATTTTGTCTACAGAAGTTTTTCTATTTTCTTCAACCAATCGCCATGTTTCCGTGAAGCAGTGGCCATGTGATCCAACCAGTTGTTTTATATCAATATCTTGGACCGGATCGTCATGCCATTGTCTGTTTGTTTCTCTGCTACTTTTTACAACGTAGTAGGCTAGGCCTTGCCGATTTGGAGTAAGCTTACTTTTTTATATTGTGTTGAACGCGTGAAACATACGGTAACCCAATTTTTTTTATATTACTCTGACATGCCACTAAGTTACTAGGCCTACATCCCAGCTAAAGGGTCCTGTCATTTTTGCATTGATTCAACCGTTCAACGTCTGCTGACTTTGGGTCGGTGTGGAGGTGATGATTTTTTCTGGCTGGGGTCTTATAATTATCGCTCTATCGGCGTAACTTTATACCACAGCACGCTATATCTGCAAGACATGACTTCCTTGGGTGTAACTGGATTTCAGCAAGATGATGTTATTGTATTTGGTTTGTTTTTGTCCTTGTTTTGTATCGTGAATTTGTGACTATTTTGTAAGTCGTGAAAGGCCTGGTGCGTTGCGCTTGAAATGGTTTTGCCCGTGGTAAGTTAGGAATTCTTTGGGGGTTTTTCTTTGCCTGTTTTGCTCTTTTTTTGCTATGAGTTAAGCGCATCAAGATGTGACGTGTTTCCCTCACGACCATCAGCACTCTCGATAACTCACCATGGCCGATCTTCATAGCAAGTGTCTATTGATACGAATCTTGGAAATATCAGCTACGGGCTTATGTCCCGAATAGCCTACATGTTGTGTTTTTTTTTTATTTTTGTTTCTAACTTTTTATTTTATTTTCTATCTTAAATCTTTCTGAAGGTGTTGCAACCGTGCCACAGCATTTCTTTCAACTTAATAACTTATTTCGATCTCAAACACGTTTAACCTTCTCGTTTTGTCGCTTCTACCTTTTCTCGACCTTTAGGCCTACTGTGTTGACGTGTATTGTTTTTGCTGTGATGGTCAGAAATAAAAAGCAACTGAACTGAACTGACCAATCATAAACGCTCGCCTGTGGTGCAATATGCAAAGAAGTCAAGATAGTCTGTGTCACTATTAGAAGTGGAGTTTGATTAATTTTTCACCATTTGAATCACTCTTTTTGTTTGCTAACACTCGGCTTTCTGGAACTCGTTTAGTTCATTTTTGAAATAACTTTTTCAGATTTTAAAACAGAACTTTCGGACAATTTTTGTTTTAAAAAATCTTTACTTTATAACAAACTCTGAACAAACTGTGTCCTTTGGTTTCACTCCGATTGCTTAGTTGTCCGCCACGAGAGCTCAGTTAGTTACGCGTGACTTCGTGAACAAAGAAGCTGCAAGATCAAGTGGCGCTGCTTCGACTCTCAAGTTGTGCGCTTGAGCAACGCATTCTAAGGACTGCTATTCATTCACCTAGCCTACACCTAATGGATGGAATAATCTCACAACAACAACATTTCAACAATCAGAAAATTTTACTCTGCCAATCGTGGTAACCGGCCTTAGGCTACATCAAAAGCCTATACAAGTAGCCTGTGCGAAACTACAGCACTAGGAATAACTTATCAAGGCTTTGTCAGTCCGAGGATAAAGATTCAAAAAACAAAGTAAACCATCCCCTTGGGTTTCATCTCTTAAACTTCGATGCCTTGGTCTGTGATAGTCCAAGTAGCCTACGGTGAGGTAGCCTACAACCAGAGATGGGCTTGATTCTTGAAGACCACAAGTGATCTTGAAGATCGTGATCTTGATCTTCAAGATCACTTTTTTTTTGGTGATCTTGATCTAAGATCACTTTTTTTGTGTGATCTTGATCTTGAAGAACAATAAGATCAAGATCACTTTAAAATTGAATTTTACTTCCTAAATAGAGGCATTTTTTTAGAACTCGTACTGTACAAAGCAGTACGAGTTCTACTAACATTAAGCCACTGTTAATATAATATGTGTCCAACAAAAGACGATTAGTCTCCGTCTAATCTGGTCAGTGTTGCCATTTCAAAATTGAAAAAGTTTTCTGTGTTGATCGTAATAAAGAAGTCAACTTTCGTGTACTTTATGTTGACGTATAATGAAAAATGATTTAACTTTGTTCACAATTTCCATGTGTGAATTTAAAAAAAATGTTTTCTTTCTTTGATCCAATTTTAGATGTTTCAAAACTCTAGAATGGCGGCGTTAAAAAATTTGGACTCTAGGACGCCAACTTTGGTCATGTAAAGTGGTTTATTGCAGCAAATCAACCAGACCAAGACTTGTTTAGCCAGTTTAGGGTCTGAGTATGGAGCGGTTTGTCTGACCGCAGGCCTCTGAACTTTTTTGATAGCAGACAACAGCATCAAGGTTGCCAGATTGGTAAATGGTGCAATAAACATTGACATAATACAGTGAAAGTTAAAACTGCTTAGTAACACGAATATAAACTCCCACATGAACCAGACAAAAATTTGTTAAAAAATGATGCAGTTCAAAGTTTATTTTTATTTATTTATTATAAATAAAACGTATAAAACTAATTGCAAATTTTGCGACTTTTTCAGAACTACTGTAATTAACCTCGGCCTTGGGTGTGACGTTGCGATTCTACGCAAACTACATCAACAATTGATAGGCCTAATAGCAACAGTCACTAACTTATCACAATTCTTAGGCCAGCGATCGAATAGTTAAAAGTTAGCAATACCAACTATATACTTTTACCCAGGTTGCTTATAGTAATTATTTTTTGCAACATCACTGATCAAAAACTTCATTTTTTTTCAAGTATACAAAAAGTGATCTTGATCTTCAAGATCACGATCTTGATCTTCAAGATCACATAGTTTGGTGATCTTGATCTTCAAGATCACCTATTCTTGGTGATCTTGATCTTCAAGATCACCAATAGGCTACTGGTGATCTTGCCCATCTCTGCCTACAACCTATCGTTTCACTTGGTGATGTGGGTTCAATTTTTCACGAGAAGCAAACGCCCACTAACATCACTGCTTAAAATGTATGGTATTATTGCACAATAAAAAAGTTTCAGCATATACTGTATTACGAGATGTTGTTTCAAATCTTTCATTTACTGTTTATTTTTGACGATATTTGTCGTTCATTTGAGGTTGAGGAAATAATGTGCTGGGCAAAAATGAGTGGCTTCAGAATTAGTTGACTACTTATGTCAGATGCCATGTTATTTCAGTAAGAGTGATGATTATGATTGGTGCACTTAACATGTCTTGCTTTGAATTTGTTCAACTTCACAGAGAGAGAGAAACCTTCACAGGACTGCTTCAAAACCGTATTACTTATACATGTAGTTTTATTTTAAAAAGCCGTTGAAGATTCTCAAAGTAAAAATTTCCGGAAACTTTTAACCCTTTGAATTTCTTTTGTGTCTAATCATGTTTAAACCGCCCTTGTTAAACTTGCAAGTGTTAATTTTGAAAAAGTTTTGTTGTTTCTACCTCTGTTTTAAGATTAGTTCTTAGTGGCTGTGCAATTTTAAGTTAGTGTTTATAACATTGTTTTATTGATGTATATTTTGAACCTTTGGGTTCTGCCATCTTACTTTTTTGTTGGTGTCTAATTCGTGTGTTTACTTTGCCGTTCTCTAACCTACATGTTTGCTCCAGCAGCAAAAATAAAACTGAATTGAATGTTGAAGCAAATATTAAAATAATTTATTTGTAAAAATTTAAAAAGGCAACGTGAAAGAGCGGTCATTGCGTCATTTTCGTCATAGACTGTTTTGTGGAAAAGAAACTATGATCGATTTTAGAAGGATCCAGGCGGTGGTAGCCGGTAGGTTGTTAATGTTAACTAGTAGAGTGGGTTTACTCATAGTCACTTTTTCCTCAGAAATTGCTTATTGAGCTAGTATACCCGACAATTAAATGAGATTGATCTTCCTTGAATTTGTTGAAAGCTTTTGTCCCATTCCCTTCTGTGCAGTAAAAAGCTTACAAGGTCTGATTAGGCTTGAGTATTGATTTTTTTCAGGAAATATACAACAATTCTTGTTGATTGTGTAATAGCCTAATGTGTAATACCCAGGATTGTTAATAAGGTCAATTAGAAAAAAAACGGCCTGCTATGGTTTTTATTAAGGCAGTGGCTATTTGACCGGCTCCGGTCTTTGAATCTGAAACACTATTTGACCGGTCATGACGTCACTACATAAGCGCTTTTTTTTTTCTCTTTCAAAGCAACAGACGAAAAGCGCCGATATAAGTTCTAACTTCAACACGTATTCTCCAACTCAGTCCGTGGCGCGTGCGATATGTCTCCGGCTGCCAATTTAGAGGGGATGAGTTCGATACCATCCGGAAGCATTCTTTTTTTTTCATTTTTTTTTTATCTAAATTTTGACCCAAAGCGCATTTTTGTGGTCAATTTTTAATTTGAGTAGCCTACAGCCCATTTTTTATGTCTTTTCAAATGTGAGTAATAGCCTACTGTTAGAGTTTTTTTAATTTGCTGGAATTTGAGAATTTCTCTTGGTAATTTTCCGATCGTCATAAGTGAACGTGTGTTGCCGAACGACCCTACATTTTTCTCTCAAGTTAGTTATATACAATACTTCTTTAAAAAATGGTTTTACCATTATCATTTCTTTTAACAGAAGTATTGAATATAACTAACTTGAGAACTATACTTGAGAACTATTAACTAACTTGGACTGTAGGCTACTCAAATTAAAAATTGACCACATAAATGCGCTTCGGGTCAATCAAAATTTAGATAAAAAAAAAATGAAAAAAAAGAATGCTTCCGGATGGTATCGAACTCATCCCCTCTAGATTGGCAGCCGGAGACATATCGCACGCGCCACGGACTGAGTTGGAGAATACGTGTTGAAGTTAGAACTTATATCGGCGCTTTTCGTCTGTTGCTTTGAAAGAGAAAAAAAAAGCGCTTATGTAGTGACGTCATGACCGGTCAAATAGTGTTTCAGATTCAAAGACCGGAGCCGGTCAAATAGCCACTGCCTTTTATTAACAAAACGTTTTTTTTTTTTTTTAAACAAAAATTATAATATGTGTAAAATAGGTTTACCACGTACTGGTCAATCTAACCATAAAATGAATTTTTGTTGCCATAAAAGTTAAAACTAAAGTTATATATAAGCTACGGTATATTCGATCAATTTTGCTTGTTATCGTGTGCATAGACAAGATACGGTACTTATCGACATAGTATAACAATGTAAGGTACGGTACCGTACAGTACAGTAACTTATTGAAATGCTTAAGAAGTCTGTTGAAAAAATCATGTCAGCAAAATTCTTGAACTTTTCCGTATTGCCAATGACTTAATCAGCCTTAATTTTGCAGTTTACCTTGTTGTCTAGATTTAAAAATAGTTTCAGTGGAATAATAGGCTATTCTACCCATTCTCAAGTTTTCTCAAACCATTTTCGAAATAGAATGTCCACTCACAATAGCAGTAACTTCTGGACTGGTACCATGGAGTAGCGGTCTAGAAGTTGCAAGGACTGCCAGGCACGTCTGCAAATGATACCGTACTACAAGCCCAAGTTATAAAAAAACTAAGTTTAATTGACTTTTAGAATAGATATAAACTAACGCATAATTTATCACTGAAGATCAATCGATGCTTAAAATTGTCATTTTAACATTTTGAGTGGTTAAAAATATAACTATTTTATAAGTTTAGTTCAGTTTGTTTTGATTTCTGACCATCACAACAAAAAACAATATGTACCAAGCATAGGCGTCAAAATAGGGTGGGCCGGATGGGCGGTGCCCTCTCTGGCGTGAAATGAGGGTGGGCAAAATATGTTTCGCCCACCCTGTTTTTATGACACTTATGATATGAAGTGTTCGTTACAATTATTTTCGTTTTTGTTAAACGCTGAATTATTCTACCAACTGCAGCGCAACTTCTTGTTTTACGCCATGTCTCTCGCTAGGTATCTGACAAAACAAAGCAATTTCACAACAACCCTGCGTTGAAAAAAAGGCTTTTGGGCACGATTTGATATCAAGCCAATATGCTGTAAAACTAAACTTGATCTCTCTCTCTTCGGACGTTGCACATTGAAAACCTGTCTAGAGCAGAAAGCCAATACATGTAGAATCCACGTGGCCTAGCTTTTCGTGGTACGGTAATCGAAATTGCGGTGACAAGTGTGTCAGAATCAAATTTCAGTTCCGGTTGAGCGTAAGGGAATTATAATATGATTATGACATCATAATGAACATGACAATAAAATAACCGATACAAACTAAAGACGCACTGAAACAATTGCTTTTTACAAATCTTTTCTCATAAATTTGTTGCTGGGTATAAATTGGGGCACCGCTCGATGTTGTCATTTCATGTGCTTTCGGGTATGTACGCCTATTTCCAACAGGTTACATTTTTTCCGTCTTGGTTACGTTTGCTTTTTTGTATAATGTCACGCTGCATCTTGTTTTCATTTCAGAAGTTCTGAATACATTTTCGTCAAATGCACAGTAAGTAGCGTGATCAATTAAAAAATGATTTTGAATCTGAAAAAGTTGGTTGAATAAACCTTTTTCTATTCAGGACTACTTTAAAACTGAATTTGTGCTGCATGATTGAATGACCACATTGTACGTAAGCTTGGTGTAGTACAAAACCGCAATATCCGCACAGTCACCTGTCCGAATTTTGCGGCAAATTCGAAGGCTCCACTTTACAGATAACAGGTCACGAGTCACGCGCTTTTTAGGTGACAATGAAGTTAAAGGAAAACATAAAAGAAGTTTGTTTAGTTTAGCAGCGCTCATAAGATCGCAAGGCGCAAGAAAACAACATCAAACTTATTAAAGCTTAATTGCTGCAGCGACGCTAAACGCAGTCTTTGTGAGAAAGACTAACCATTGCGAATTTGCAAACATACACATTCAATGAAATCTGTTTGAAAACTCTCGCCCACCTAGAATTCCTCTCTTCTAAGAAAAAATCGACGCCTATGTTGCCAAGCATAGCAGAGGTTTAGAAAAACGTAGAAGCGACAAAACGCGAACG
This sequence comes from Aplidium turbinatum, assembly GCF_918807975.1. Taxonomy (NCBI): domain Eukaryota; kingdom Metazoa; phylum Chordata; class Ascidiacea; order Aplousobranchia; family Polyclinidae; genus Aplidium; species Aplidium turbinatum. Next base: position 58,389,598 of record NC_137472.1, read on the forward strand.
TTATATCGTGCATGATACTGAAGCAGGACAATCAGTTTAAAATGTGGCATGATTGCAACTCCTTATAAAAAACTATTATTAAAATGTTTGCAAACCCTGGTAACTTCTGGACCGCTGCACCGGTAGACTTTCCTTACTTTGCCATTTGGGTACATTACCTAAAAATAACCATTGTGAGGGCATGCAAACTAATTTATTCTCCACGTGCCGTCAGGCATCCCCCTGAAAAGAACAAGGTCAAAAATAATGCAATACTGAATTCACTGATTGAAGTTTCAGCAAAAATTTTGTCTAGAAGAGTTGAGCTGCGTCAAAGTCACTGATCTTTTATTTGTTGAAAAGGGGTTAACTTAGGGATTGTAGTGGGCTTGCCATGGATGTTTCGTCCCTGAGATCACTGGCGCCGACTTACGTGGCCACGCCACCCCGTAACCACTGTGGCGGGGTTGCAGCCACCCCGCTTAAGTTACATTACTTACTGCAAATAAATGTTATTTAAACGGACGTTAAAATCTTTTTTTGATAATTGGTTTTCGCTTCAAGTCAACGTAAAGCAAGAGGTGAACCTGGGTTTTTTTTCGGTCATTTATCGGTCATTGACCGATTTTTTAGCAAAATGTCCGAAAAAAATATAGTCAATTCGGTCAAAATGTCAGTTTGAAGAAAATGATTGTTTTTGTCACAAGCATGATACTCGCGTAACATCAAGCAAGCTACTTGAAGATTACGCAACACGTGGCTACGAGTTTTCTTTGTTGTTGTTGCGATCGTTTTATTTGTTACTTGTCATAATTCATTGTTATATTTGTTAGGTTTACAATAGGATTTATTAATCAATAAAATACGATCTTTCCATTGCCTCCCTCAAAAATCTTTTTTCAAAAATTTTAAACTGCTCATAATATCGCTATAATAAATTATGCCAGCTATAAAATACTTGGAAATAAAATTATCGCGATGATTGATAGCTCCACCACCTAAATTAATATTCTATTTTCAAATTTCATTAAAAAAATGTAATTTTTGAAACTTTTTGAGTTTTATTTAAAAAGTGCACTTAGTAAAGTAGCATTTTTAACGTTCTGCAAATTTATACGTTTACATGATTCTATTTGAGGAAAGCTACAGTACACCCCCTGCCAATTCTCAATAATAAAAGCAACCTTTTTCAATTACTCAAGATTTTGCATTTTGAATTATTTTCCGATTTCAATTGGAGTGTGCTGTCATCTACTTCATGCTTTAATTTCTACTTTGTTATCTACTTCATGCAGTAATATTGCGTGACAAACTGTGAGGCGGGAATCTATTGGTCTGACATAGGAGTTGCTTGTTACATCATAGAAAAAATTACAAAAAGTCGTCCTGTAAAAGTCTGAGGCGGGAATTTATTGGTCTGACATAAGAGTTGCTTGTTACATCATAGAAAAAATTACGAAAAGTAGTCCAGTAAAACTTTTCGCCGACATTCCAATTTTATTATGCTTAAAGATGTCACCAAAAAAGCGTTCAAAATTGCAGCCCTCCAGTGAGTCATTTTTTGTTGCGTCTAGTCAGGATTTTAGCCAGCATGCAAGTGATCAAACGCCTGAATGAAACGAAAGTATGCCCCTGCCAAAAGGCGTTAGCACGATCAGGGAGGTGGAAGAACCGAGCACGAGCAGGATAATTGCTGTTAAAGGGAGAAGCTGTCAAAAATCGTGGGAGACTGAATTCCTGTGGCTAGAATATGATAGATGCAAAGATAGAGCATTCTGTCCGATTTGCAACTATGTCACAACTGCTTGATCTATTTGCAAGCAATGAAACAATTTCATTAATGCTTCCAAACGCGGTCTGCATTGTGAATATATACTTAGCGTTGCCTTCCACCACCTGCGAGGCGGAGCAATCGTTTAGTGCACTCAGGCACATAAAAACCTACTTGCTATCTACCATGACGCAACAGCGATTGAACTACGTCCTAATTTTAAAAGTTTATCAAGCTGAAGCTTCACGGTTACAACTTGACCAGTTGATTAACAGTTGGATTGATAGAGCTGCTGTTTGCAAAAATACTTTTGCCAAATGTTAAGTGTCAGAGCAGCAACGTAACAATAAAATTCACGACATACCGTACCTTCTGTGCTTTGTTTTAAAGTTGCTTTGTAAATTGTGGAGCTACTAATCAGTTGTGAAAAGACAATTGCATCTACGAAACACGCTTAGTAAAAATCAAACAAAAACATACAGTTTGAAAGTTTTTAGGTTGCCATATTGTGCTATCCCTATCCGCCACCCCGTGCAAAAATAAAAGTCAACTCCTATGCCTGAGATGCTTTGTCCTGACGTTTCGGCCCTACTACTTCGGTGGAAAGTGTGAGAGTGGAAAAATTTCATTCATTTACTTTTACATTTAATTTAAATAACGAAATACCCTCTTATGGAGTGCGACATATTTCTTTCTTTGACGACCCTTCAAGCATCCCATATCAAGGAGCTGGACATTTATTGGAATGTCGCCAGCTTCTTCACAAATGACTTCGAATAAAACTTCGTTTCGGTCGCGGTGTTTTGCCAATCTCAATCTCGCACCCTTGCCAGATGTTTCGTCCCTGAGATCCTTCGGCAGTGTTTTGCCATTCTCACTATCGTACATTCCACCAAAGTAGCCGATGTCTTGTAGGGTCGAAACATCTGGCACCCTGTAGAGGCTCATAAGAATTAAATGATTGATTTATAACAAAATTAAAGCTATTATTGCAAAGCTAAATGTAGAATTTAAATATTTTTTGACCATTTTTGCTTACTTCAGATAATATGAAACCAAGAAACTTTCAGAAATAACTAATTAAACTACCATTCAACGTTTTATAGGCAGAGAAAACTTTTTCTCAAAGCGTAGAAAATTTCATTATCAGATCACCGCTTCAATGCGTGATGGAAATCTACAGATAAATCTGCATCAAGCATTGCAGAGTGCAAAAAACAGTGTTGCAGAACGCGTTTTCGAATATTAAATTCTCATCAGTGCAACTACGTTTATGAACGCAATAACAACGGTTAAATTTAAACTCAATACAATACATTACAAACATTATAAGGACATATTCTCAGTGTTCAATTGAATATTAATAAATCCAGAGACATCAGAAAATCACTTCCCGCATGCAATTCCAGACCGACATTACTCGCTTAAGGTGTTTTTTGTTAAAACAAACTTAATGTTCAAAGCAAAAAAGCCATCACAATGAACATCTACCGAAGTATACTAATTTACAGTACTTAGATAAGCACTGAAAATTAATAGACGGTATTGTTATTAATATCAATTCAATATGATTTCAGTGATTATAATACAATGTAATACAGTAGCGTATCCAATTAATTAGCGACGACCTTTTAAAGTACACGTTAATTCGAACAGAAATAAGAATTTATCAAAAGTCTCAGTCATTTTAGAAAGATTTCACCACCGGTTACAGGACCATATTAATATTCAATTGAACACTGAGAATATGTCCTTATAATGTTTGTAATGTATTGTATTGAGTTTAAATTTAACCGTTGTTATTGCGTTCATAAACGTAGTTGCACTGATGAGAATTTAATATTCGAAAACGCGTTCTGCAACACTGTTTTTTGCACTCTGCAATGCTTGATGCAGATTTATCTGTAGATTTCCATCACGCATTGAAGCAGTGATCTGATAATGAAATTTTCTATGGTTTGAGAAAAAGTTTTCTCTGCCTATAAAACGTTGAATGGTAGTTTAATTAATTATTTTGCTTACTTGCAATCTAATTTTTTCACTGCAAATACTGATGGTACATACCGGGTATTACTGCGTTTAATAGTTACCGTAACTTACAGACAGCTTTTATGTGGTTTAGAAGCAACCCTCTAGACCAGAAGTTACCAAATGAGAATTGCCAGGTGTAACGCTAACAAAATAATTAACTAAAAAGATGAAAATCAAAACTAAATTTTGTCCCAGAGACTGCTGTGTTTGTTTAAACTTTTTATAAGAAACACTGCTTTGCTTCGAATGTTTGAAAGATTGAACTATAGCTGCCTTTAATATAGGTACCGGTATCATTAATACATTATACAAACTTTCAATTTGATTGAAGGCTAGCAATTTTATTTTATTTTTGTTAATTTACAAGTTTCTTCAAACCAGTGTTGAAACTACGTACTTAAGTCATGTACTTACACAGTTACAACAACAGTAATTACTGGACTACTGCTGCAAGGGAGCAGTCTAAAAGCTACTGTCAGACAGGAGTGCCGGGTGCCGGCACTTTTACAAACAATACAATTAAGTGAAAATTTAAAACTAAGTTTATTAACTTGTTGTTCTCAAACTAATGCATATTTTTCTGTTATGAATTAATCAACGATTGCAGTTGACGATATTACCTTTTGAGAGATTAAAAATTTATTATTTTCTGAAAAAAAGTTTAACTAAATTTTTGCCAAACCTGGCAACACCTGGACCACAACTGAATATGCTTTTGCCTATGATACTTTTCTTTTAGATATTTCGACTAATTATTATCTTGTTTTTAGTAGTGTTAAACATTGTTTTGTTGCCGATAAACTGGGCTATTTTAGATTTTATTTTTTTCTTGTGAAAGCGTAAAATAAGTAGATTATTAATTTTGTTTTTCAGAACCTTGAAAAATAAGAGAAATCAAATCAGTCATTTGGCTCTTCTTAGAAATATGCAACTTTAATTTTTCTCTACCCACATATTTTCCGCATTTTTCCCTGTTTATTGACCATGGCTGATGTGGATCCAGACACATTATTGGAATGGCTGCAGATGGGAGTTGGGGAGGAACGCGATATGCAACTGATTGCTTTGGAACAACTTTGCATGTTGCTGCTTATGTCAGATAATGTTGACAGATGCTTTGAAATGTAAGAGTTTTGTCTAAATGTGAATAAAAAGTAAAAACTTTGTCTTCAAATCTTACCTGAGTTTCATATAATGAGATTTTGCCTTTGATTTCTTTGTGAATAAATTCAATTTACTTTTTCTTTGCTGGCACAAACATGTAGAAAACTTCAAAGTAAACACATGAATTAAACTTTACTACACACAAGAGAAATTTAAAAAGTGACAAGTTTCCTGAACTTTTCATTTAGCAAAACTTTAAACGCATTTAAAAAAATTAAATGTCATGTCTAAAAGACTCAGCAAGGTAAAAATTACAGGAAGCCGGCTCAGTGTGACCACACAGTTTAGAAAAAATAAGTATTATAAATATACACAGATACAATTAAATACAGACATACCATACTACTTCTTTAAATAAATTTTAATTAATCAATTTCAGTTTAAATTCCTAAAGGATTTTCAAAAATCAAATACATTTTTGTCAGAAGTCTGGCAGCACTGCTTAATCATGCAGTTAGGCTGATGCACAGATTCACAAATTCGGTACAATAAGATAAATTTAAACAAACAAAAAAGAGTTCCAATTTACAAAAAATTACAGTCTTGATTCTTTTTCTTCTAAATTTTGAGTTCAAATACATAAATAAGTTTCCTGACCTGAGTGGAGCACCAAGCCTGGGCTACAATAGAAAATTCTTTGGGTCTTGGTCGAGGTTCAAAATGAAGGTTGGGCCAACTATCGTGGTCAAAACATTTAGGAGGGCAAAATGCTGTTTTGCAAATTTTCTTTTCTTTGCTTTCTTTACCAATTCGTCTGGATGGGAAGATCTTAGATTTCTATAAAGCAAAAAAAGCTGCCGATTTCACTAATGTTATAGCTTGCCTAAATCCATGCTTCCTTAAATTGCGTTTTCTTTTCAAATTTTTCACTGATTTCCTTCATGTTGGTATCCAACTAACCACAAACAAGTTTTCTACTGAATTTTCCTCAAAATGGGATGTCTCCAGGCCTAATTTTTTGTTGAGTTCAATTTTTATATTTAGACCTGGGGAACAAACAACTTACTGCTGATTCTACAAAGCGCTGGAAAAAATGTGACGAATTGAGTGCCCTTAAACTTTAAGTCATTGTATAGTACAGTGATATGTGCATTTTAGTTTACTCTGCAAAACTGAGGTGGTAGTTATTCTATAAGGTTTGGTCTGATATTTATAAATCCTGTTTTTGAAGTATCAATTTTTGTTTTGTACAAAGGTGCCCACCACGGAGTTTTCTTCCGGCTTTATGCAAAATATTTTTGGATGATTCAGCCCCTGAAAATGTACTTGAAGTAACAGCACGAGCAGTAACATACTATTTGGACGTGTCCGCTGAATGCACAAGAAGGATAGTTGCTGTGGAAGGAGCGATCAAAGCTATATGCAATAGACTAGTATGTGTTAACCCTGATGATCGAACGAGCAGAGATTTGTCAGAGCAGTGTGTCAAGGTATTATATGCTATGTATTTATAGGTACTAGTGCTTACTATTTATATACTTGTACATACAATAAGTGGGATGGAGTAACTGATAAGGCATTGCTTTCCAATTATGCAAGCATGGTTCGACTCCCGGTTTCATCTGGTTGTTGAAAACACCACTTACCTCTACCTGGGGTATAATAAATTGGGTAGGCATGTTTGCTGCAGGAAAGGCAGCCGAAAAAAGGAACTGGTCACCCTACTCTCCTTAGTGCCGAAGACTTTGTACAATGAGAACCTTATCTTCTCATGGGTCTGCTACTATTCGGTAAGTCCGAATCGGTGAGTTCCTAACCTCTAACCCCTAATCCTAACCCTAAAACGGCAATGATAATTAGGCTACGGTACCCAATAATTTAAAAAAAAAAATTAAAAAAATCACCAAATAGGGATCGGACTCACCGAATCAGACTCACCGAAACGGGCCATTTCGTCTTCTCATACCCGACACTTGAATAGTATGGGACTACCTTTACCTTTTTACATACAATTAGGAATCCATTTAATTCACGCCGATGTATGAAATATGTTGAATGCTAACCATTTTTTTCACGTTTTTATGTAGGTTTTGGAATTTATTTGCACGAGGGAACCAGGTGCTGTCTTTGAAGCAGGCGGATTGTCTTCTATTTTGGCTTTTATTTGCAATTGCGATAAAGTCATACATAAGGTATCAATGTGTCAAAATGTTACTTTGTGGTTTTGTAAAATATAGTAAACTTGCCAATGAGGCACAAGTGTATTGCCATATACTAAGTGTTGTACTAAATAAACCAACTTTATAGTACTGATGTATGTATATATACTTTGTAACAAATAACTTTGAATAAATAATATAATTGTAAACAAGTGAAATATTATTGAAGGACCGTATTGGCTTAAAATTTCATTCAGTGTAGCAGTTCAAGTTCTGATGAAAGTTTTGTGAGCTTTTCATGTTCAAAAGTGGATTGTACAGAATCGAAAGTACAGAATGCCAAAATAACGTTTCTATCAAGCAATTTGAGATCATGTCCAGAGGCAGGTCTGAGTATCAAACTAAGATCTTGGAAGCCTTGTACATAAAACATCACAATCCACTTTTGAACAGACAAATGTATGCTTGCGGCTCGTCTTTTTTGCTTTCTGTATTTTAAAATTAGTTTTTTTGCACTTTGCCTTTCTACCATATCATGTGATCTGTTTAATACCTTTTGATGCAGTTACCTTTGATTCTCGTAGAGCCTATCGTTGAGTTTGAGCTAGTCAGAAGTACTGTGCAGTTTTTGTCTCTTTATGAAGGCAGAACATAAACAATTTAAATTTTTACATTGCACTGACACTTCATTATTCTTTTGCAAGGATACTCTGCATTCATGCATGGCTGTTGTGACAAGATTATGTGGAAAGATTGAACTAAATTGTGACACTCTGCCTGATTCGGTTCAGTCCTTGTCATTGCTGCTGCAGTCCGAGGATCCATATGTAAGCATATTTTTTGAAAGAATCTAAAAATTAATTACTGCAGTAAGCATTTTAATTTCTACAATTATTTAAGTACCAATTATAAAGAAACTGAACAAACTTTATGTGTTTTGCACGAAAGCACGTGCTTGTTTCTGTTTTTTTTCTTTGTTAACTACTTGCCCATTAACTTTAAAAACAATCAAACTTTCTCCCATGACCCATATGCTTCCAAACTGTAGTGCACAGGCTATCATTGCTACCACTGGAGATGATTATCACCTTTCAAGTTGCCAATAATTTGGTCTTGTTTATCCTTTTCTCTACATTGCTGCTAAGATGACCTGATTGTCCATAGGTCTCCGATGGAGCTCTCAGGTGTTTTGCTTCCCTCGCGGACCGTTTTACTCGAAAAGGACTTGACCCTGCCCCCCTCAACGCTCACGGACTGACCTTTGAACTCATAAAGAGACTTTCCAGGTGAGTATCATTATTATCACTGAAATACCGTTGTTATCATTGGCAAAATTTTAGAAAGTGTATTTGTGAAACTGATGAATGTAGTTACTGTAACTTTGCAAGTTATAATGTAAAGTTTTTTCTTGCCGTGCTGTCAAGACAGAACATTTTGGTTGCTATGGCGTGATATCTACTGCCATATGCTGTCTGATCTGCCCATGTACAGTAAAATTAAGGGAATGGATTATTAGAGATAATAATGATAACATGTAAGGGTTGTAATAGCATGTTATCTGCGGGCAGATGGATAATGCAGCAGCAGATCTCATGCTGTAGTAGCACCGAAAGGTGGTAATTGTTGGACAAGCTTCAGATCACTTCATTTATTATGAGGGTCTGCTAAAGTCAATTACTCAATGACGTCAAAGTTCTAGCGTATTGTCGCGTTCTATAACATCTTTTAACGTTTGTTTTAGCTGCTTAAACGTAAAAACAAAAGTGTTATCATCTCAATATTTTTAACGTGTCCGGAAATTCATGACGTTTGTATGGACAATGGACATGGCTAGTAATGACAAGAAACTTTTAAAGACAATTGAGTCCGCATTTACATGGCCAACGTGACATTTATGTGTGCTAGATATTGTTGTAAAAGAAGAACTGTTTCATGTGATTACGTGCTTGATTGCGGCTTAAAGGCCAATTTGACACGAGTTCCGATGTGCGCTATCTTGAGAGAAGTTGTAAAATGTCAGTTGTGTTTTCGAAGCAAATCTGATTGACCATTTAACAAATCTGTTAATTTGCCAATTTTGTCACTATCCGCTAATTTAATGCTACCATACACAGGCAGACGTTCCATTCACAAGCAATCATTTTTAGCAAAATCACTGGGCACAATCCACAATTATTCATTGTTGCTAAGCTGTTTGATATTGTGTCTTTGTACCTTCTATTTAAAATTCACGTTTCAGGACAGTTTCGAGGCTTAATTCGCTTGATTTAAACAAAATACGAAGTTGTGGGAGCTTGTATGGTTCATATTCATAATATTGCAGTACCATGTACTCCAGGTTTTTTTGTTTGTCGTCTCCTGGCTTACACCCGGTGGTTGAAGATTTAGATTAAGTGGACGGGAAGGCAAGGATGCCAATCTCCGTGTCCACCTTCAGGCATGCCTTTATTTAAGTGTCTTGCCACCGACACAGCCGCATGCTCTTGAGCGGTGTCGAACCGGCGCCCTTTCGATGGCCGTTCCAGTGTTTTCACCACTCGGCTATGCAGCCGACATGTGGTGGTTAGACTTGATTGTTTGAGTTCTGTCAACCAGCAGCATAAATATGTGAAATCTTATCTAGAGTACGGTACATTTAAATATGCACTTCTTTGGGGGTGTTTGTGTTGTAGTCAAAACTGTTGGTTGTTGGAATTAAAAAATGAATATACTGTTTCAATGTTCGGAATGGCCCGTTTCGGTGAGTCCGATTCGGTGAGTCCGATCCCTTAAAGGGGGATTTTTTTATTTTTTTTTTTAAATTATCGGGTACCGTAGCCTAATTATCATTGCCGTTTTAGGGTTTGGGGTTAGGGGTTAGGGTTAAGGGTTAGAGGTTAGGAACTCACCGAATCGGACTCACCGAATAGTAGCAGACCCTTCAATGTTATATTTCAATGTATTGTATATCATAATGTATATAGTATATATAGCCTTGGTAGAAAGATAATTCTTGAATACCATAGACAGATAATTGATAGCAACTTGATGGGATTAAACTGCATAATTCAAAAACAATATATATGTATTGTATACATATTCATAAAATAAAATATAAATACGTAAATCCGAACGATTTCGGCAAACACCTTTTGTGTTTGTTCTTCAGTTGTGATTGTACGTAGCTCAGTGCAGATTGTAATTAATTTCAGTCATTTATTATTAACTTTTACGAATATTTGTTGTTTTATTTCAAAGATAATTAAGTTCCTGACGAGGGCAGAAAGTTTTGTTGAAAACGTTCGAATTTATGTAGTTATCTTTTTATTGATGTATTGTTTTTGAATTATGCAATTCAATCAGGACTATCAAGTTGCTTTCAATTTTGTCTATGATATTTCAATGTTATAACTGGTGGTGATACTTTTTAGGTTCCTAAATGTGTTCTACTTAATAGTGACATTGTGACATTAATCTCTTGTTAATTGATAGGCTAGTGAATGGTTAGGTTAATTAATTATCATTGTCTCAGTGTCTCACACTTTGGTTTACTTAGTCAAATTCGATAAGCTGATGATGATGGTGTTCGATCACGTTGTTCAATTTCAAACACACCACACACGTCACACACATGTATAATATATACGGTTATACACACATGATTTCACTTGTTGGAGAGCATGGGATTATGTGTGAGATTTTGTGGTCAGTGAAACATACAGTAAATTGCTTCAGGCTGTTGGAACTATTGCGCTATCTGTTGCATTAAGAGTTGCATCATAGCCTGGCTTGTGAGTCAACAAATCCTTTAGTAACCAAGCCATAGTGAAACCACGCTATGCATTGTGGCGTCATCACTGGGCTGCACGTGATCTGGTGGAAGCACGATGGCACTCGAAATACCCAATTAGTCTTGTTTTTGTGCTATTAAAATTTAACGTCAGAGGCTTGGTTGTCTGCGAAGTGCTGTCTCAGACTTCTCATTCACTTATAAAAGGGTTTTGCCATGTAAAGTTTCATAAAGTTTTGAAAGTCAAATATATATATGATATATAACCATTTCTTAAAAATTGAATGAGCTTGTTCAGAATGTTCACCAGGCATTTAGTTCGATAACATGATACGTCTTTCTGATCTAAACTAAGCTGAACTATCACAAGATGATGTGTAAGATGATGATGTGCGTTTATTCGGACGTTTTATCAATCAGACACGACTGACTTCTTCAGGTAATGACTACCCGTTTAGCATGACAAACACAGGACCACGTTGCTGTAAATCAACTAAACATACAACAAAACGTTTACACCAGAAGAACGCATCATGACATTGCATCAATGTGTTTTAAACGTCTTTCATTGACAATTGTTTTAACATCACGCGCTGTTGTCTCGACTGGATAGATGTTTTGGTGCGATGCCTTGGTGCGGCATAAGCTTTTGTTACTTTTTAATCCATGTGACTAACCAGGCTTAGAGGGATTGCCAGCCTGTTGACCTTGTCCACTGTCAATAAATATGCTTTGTATCTTACCTTGATGGTTGAACTGATGACTTTGAAGAAATGTCCTTTAAGATTTAGCGTAACACACAGTCTTGTTTGTACACAACAGCATTAAAAGCTGCTTCTATGTTTGTGCTTGTCTAAAACAGAAATTTCTCTTGGGACTTGACCTTCTTAGTTTGCATTTTCTTGTGTGATAATTTTGTTTGTCAGCTGAAACTTAGGCAATTAATAAACATATTGATGTGAGCTAATTCGGTTTATTTTGGAATTTTATTGAGTTTTTCAAGCGGACTTGGTTATGCTACGTGTAGTGAGTAGCTTATTGGTATATTTGATTACGTTTGTTGTTGTTTTTATTTTAGCGCCATGATCTTTGCCATGGGGCTAGTTACTGGAGTTGAATCGGGCTTGGTTTTTAAACACAGCTTAAAAATCCGGAACTTGTCGGTACACTTTGTGGCCTTATTAACACTAATTTGAAGTGAAATGTAGCACAAGGAAACATAATTAAATAGCATTACTGCGTTGTAGTGGGTCTTAGTTTATTAATGTAGAACTTGATTGCTTTAAAATGCTTTCAGAATACTGTAGGGCTAAACTATAAAGCATAGCCTAATATATGACCATCTCGTGTATTCGATTAAGTTATTGTTATTTATTATCGTATTCTTGCTGAGACCTGACTTGTCTCAATGCGGTCGTTTTACTTAAACATTTTTTTAGCTGTGGCAGTGGCTCTGCAAACCCCTCCAGCAAGCCAACCTCTGGATCATCAGGGGGGAACCAGAATAATACCCCAGATTTGAAGAATAGTTTTGGAATCACAACAGTCATCAGCCTCCTTTCCACTTTATGCAGAGGCTCAGATTCAATAACACATGTAAGAGGCGAATGTTTTGTCTGCGTTTTATGTTAAAGTGGCAATTGGCATGGTCTGGCATTGAGTGTTTGCTCTAAGTTCATATTATTACTTTGCAAAAGTATTAATAAAAACGGACTCAACGTTTAATCCTAAACATTAAAAACAAACGTTAATCTAAAGTTGTTTGTTTCTTGTTTGATTTTCTGGGACGAAGGTCTTTCGCATTACGAGATCGGCGATGTTGGTTTACGACGCTGGCTGGAGTTAAACAGCAAGGCATTGATCGACTGATTGTTCTTCATAGTCATACTAATTTAATGTGTTTTTAGGAGTTACTCCGCTCAGATCTTCCTGACGCTGTTGAGGACGCCATGAAAGGGGATGAGCGGTAAGTTATTCTAAATTTTAAGTTTAGGTACTGCGGGAAACTTGGTATTACCTGGCACCGTAATATACAACGTTATGGCTTCCACACATGGTATCGTTTGCGCTGTTTTTAATGCGCCAAGTATTATTGGTGCCACTATAACGTCGTCTCTCTCTTGAAAGATAATAACTGATTGTAGATCTTTCATCTGGAAAACTTGCAATTTATTACCATTGGTTATATCGGCGTGTCCATTGTTCAAGCTTACGCCCGGTAGTCTAGTTGAAGAGTTAGATTAAGTGGACGGGAAGGCAGGAAAATTAATCTTCCACCCTCAAGCATGCCTTTAAATGTCTGCCAAGACAGAGTTGTATCACGGTCGCATGTTATCAATAGCTAAAGAACCAGCATACTTTTGCTCATGGGTTGGCTAATATTCTGCTATAGTTGTCATCACTGATGCGTGTCGTACTGCGTCCATAAACCCTTTTTTCAAATTCCATGGTTTGATAGTGACTGTAGCTCATGAGCTGTTAGAATCTTATTTTTTGCGTTTCTTTTCAGTTGCTGTCTGGACACCATGCGTCTTTGCGATCTTCTTCTAATTCTTTTGTACGAGGGAAGAGAAGCTCTTCCTAAGCACAGCAACATCTTATTTGCATCCGGACGAAATGTCACTGGAGGTATCCGTAGGTTGGAGTTTTTTGATGGAGAGCGATCCCATCGGCAACTCATAGATTGGATTCGGAGCAAGGAAACTGATACTTTGGTGGATGCTGTGGAAAGCGGAGGTTAGTTAGATCAAGTCTGATTGCAATACATTGTCACTTTTCTTGCATTTCAGGTTGGGATACATGGCAATTTTTCCTCAAGTCTATCTGCTTATTATACTTCTATATATGTCATATCTTGTCAGTCTCTGAGTTTTCACTGCAGCCTTTGAAAGTTCGCGGATCAATGAAGCAAAATTAAATTTATTTTAAAATCAACTATACTGGTCTAGACTAGTCGATACCAAAAGTCATTGAATGTTCAATGGCACTGTGCGGCCACACTGGCACTGTGCTGGCACAATGACACTGTGCTGTGCGGCCACACCCTCGTTAGTCTATGCTCTGTACTGTTGTGCTCTTGAGTGTGGTACTGGCTTATATTGAATCATTGCCTGAAGTTTCCTGTTATATCCAGAGTTACTTGTATGTTGCAAAATTTCATAACGAGGTTTAGAATAATTTCTTTACATGCATGAAGTTATTGTTCTAGTAAGTGTATTGTGATATGTACTTAAATAAACATTTTGTGAAGTATACTGTAATCGTTTGCTTTCATTTCTTCTTAAGGCTGGTGGCACTACTGGATAACAACCAAAGACTTTTAAGACAAGAATAGAGCAGTTGTTTGGCAACAACGTTTAAGTGACTGCGACGTCCTTTTTTAACTTGTCTTATTTTTACTAAGGTTTCAAAGATACTTACACCTTGTCCTTACATTTATAACATAGCTTTTCAACCCCGGCCTTTTATCGAAAGCAAAATACATCATATGAGACGCCGGTTTTAAGTAACCTTTTATGACGTTTCTTGTTTGTATTGTTTCAGCGTATGACGTCAATTTTATGGATGACGTAGGCCAGACTATGCTTAACTGGGCGTCAGCATTTGGAACACAAGAGATGGTTTGTGATTAATATAGATTGCTTGATACGTTGCCTTTAACTTTGTTAATGCGAAGCCGAAAATCCACTCAGTCATTGCAAAGGGAATGTTTTTATGTTTTGACTCATTCTTCAAGACAATTTTAAAATACTTTAGGGGGATCTTTCTTTTTTGTATGCGCAGTGTTACGCAGTAGCGTTGACAGTGGGGTCCATGGATGATTTCAGGGCCCGGGAACTTGACGAAACCAACTTGTATTTTTCGGATATTGTGTTTTTTTTCTCAGAAGTGTTTCGATGTGGGACCCGATCAAAACACTCCATCTGCTGCAGCGACCTGCAGATTACAAAACCGCGTACCGGACCCAGCTTATCCTCTCAACGGCCATGGTGTTATGTACAGCGTACTTCTGCAGCAATGATCTTTGCATTGAATCTATTGCTAGTGTATTGTTAAACAAAACATTTAATTTTTTTTCTTTTTCAAGGTCGAGTTTCTCTGCGATCGTGGTGCTGACGTCAACCGGGGTCAAAGGTCATCATCTTTGCATTATGCCGCCTGCTTTGGCCGACCATCAGTTGTCAAAGTGCTGCTGCTGCATAACGCTGACTGCTCTCTCAAGGATGAAGAAGGCAAGACAGCCCTTGAGAAAGCAAAAGAACGGAACGATGATGGTCATCGCGAGGTTGTGAAATTGCTGGATAACCCAGGTGACTTAAGTTTCTGTCTTTGTGAGGTGGATCATGCAGATAGCAATAGTCATTAAAATTTACTGTGCACGCATAGGACCAGTTTGCCAACTTCTTGTAGCTTGGATGAAGTGATCCATTTTTTTGTGACAACTATTCCAACTGTTGAACAAGAAGTAGTTGGCACAGTGGTGGTGTAAATTCAGAAATATTTATCACCGAGAATTCTTTTCATTGCCACTATTCTACAGACAATTTTATAAATGAGCTGCAAACATGCCAAATTTCACTTTTATTTCGAGGTTAATCAACAAAATTGGCCTTACTTGAACCAATCTACTTCAGTGTGCGAGATAGGATTACGAATTCCAATAGTTTCAAGGATGGGTAGATATTTTGCATTGCATTGTTCTTCTTTCAATGATCAGAGGAGTGGATTCGATCGGATGAGGCGAACCAACGGAAACAAGCGAAATTGGACGAGAAGAAGGCGAACGCCGAAGCTAACAAAGCCAAAGACGATGACAAAACCAACTCGAAAGGGGACCCAGAGATGATACCGGTCTACCTTAAAAAGTAAGTGTGTCGTCCATTAGTCCCTTTAGTGGATGAAACCTGGCGGTTGTCCCGGTTAGCAGGTGTTCGTTAGTTTTGTAGTTCTTTCGCCATGCTTCTCGCAGTTGAGAGTATCCAGATTAAAAAGTAAGTGTCCTAACTTGAAAGTGTTGTGTGAATTGCATGTCGATTCAATCCGTCATTACTCATTAACTTGCCCAGAATAAACAAAAAGAAAATACCAACAACAATATTCTCGATATATTAGTACGTCATTGACTTAGAAACGTAGTATAGCCTTATAAAGTTAATACATCAGGGGTCCCACTCGGCATAAAATCATAAAAAATCATAAAATTTTGCTTGATTTGGTAAAAATCATAAAATAGCATAAAATTTAGACACAATCATAAAAAATCATAAAATTTAGTTGTGATGGAGAACTGAGCATGTAAAAATCAAAAAATTGATATAGTGTAATGTGTAACAGTTCCAACCATGATAACAGAATAATTATTCGTGCAACGATTGTGACGCCGTCTGTTGAATGCACTGATTTAGGATAACATGTGGTTGCGTAATCAAGTCCAGCGTTGCCTGTGGAGCTGGAATTAGAAAAGGATCGTAGCTAGATACTTTCATTGCATGTTTTAAACGTCATTAGACATAGGCTAGACAAGTAGACGCTGACAAGATTTCAAGACATTGCAGTTATTGTGGGAGAATGGTGAAAGGATAATTTGACAGCAATGTTTTGGGAAAAAGCGTAGGGTTAGGCAAGGAAACTATTGAGGCCATTTGCAAGCAATGTGTTACTCAGGCCTCGAAATTCATGGCGGACATGTCCTTAAATCTTGAATGGGACTTCTGACATTATTTCCTGCAGTTTTTGCCTCAGCAAAAAAACTTCAAGTCAAACATTGCATCCACCCAGAGATACAAAAGGATTTCAGAAGCATTAAAAGATCCTTTGATTGAATATATTTCATTTGTATCATTTGCTTCTGGTGACTTTGAACGGTTTTTAGTCCTATTCCAATGTGAAGAGCCACTGATTCACATTCTTTACTCAGCAATCTGCTATCTGATCACGGCTTTGTTTAGTAAATTTATCAACAACAAAAAAACATCATCCACAGAGTCAGAAAATCTTTTGCTTGATGTCACAAAGAACTTCAGAAGCCGTTGAACTTGATTGATGCTGGAACACGAGCAAAAATTTTAGTCAGTGATATTGCAGTCCTTACTGAAGCTGACAAGAAATTTAAATCTGACTGTCTGAACTTTTTTGTGGTTGCTACAAGTTACCTTTTACATCATTTGTCATTCCATTCATCTGTTCTTAAGCAGGCACAATTTTTGGGATGCAATCTCGATCTTTTCAGGAGGAAAATTTTAAAATTGCCGATACTGCGATCAGCCACTTAGGCTTTTTTTAATTTTTTCTCTTGATCTTTTCAGGGTACGAAATGAGGGTACGAAGTGTTTAGAGTACGAATTAGGTTGCACCCAATTTTTGTACCCAGAAAAATGAAATAATGTTGGAGCTACAACTTCTATCGTCAATCTAACTTGGACAGTCTCCAATTGCCTTAAAAAGTGTCCTGCAAATGCTTTTGCAATTGATGTACATCTGTTTTAAGAGAAGAGCTTTATGATAAGGCAAGACTGCAGTGGTTATGGTATCAATCTAAGGATATTCTAGATGAGTTTTACAAAAAGACTGATCTTGAAAGTAACAAATAGCTACACCAATTCCCAATCTTCCTACTGGACTCAAGCACTAATCAAATATGGTTTAACAGTAACACCCCTACCAAAAGTGTCTTCCTACAAGAGAATTGACTATTATTGGACAAAAATTGGAGGCCTGTTAAATGATGCTGGGATAAAAAAAATATCCGCAACTATTTTGTCTTGCAAAATATGTTCTAACATTAAGTCATGGTAATGCCAGTCCTGAAAGAAGTTTCTCCATTAATAAACATTTGATTGATTCACATAGAAGTTCTCTTAAAGAAATCACAATTGTTGCACTGAGAATGGTGAAAGGTGAACTAAATCGGTATGATGATGAGGTAAACTTTCCCATTAACAGAACACTAGTTTCAGAACTAAAAGGGTGCTCATACAAAGTATATGGCTGACCTTGAGCAGGAAAGAGGTCTTGAAGAAAAATTGAGAAAAGAGAAAGAAAGTGCTCAGGCTACTGTTGAAGCCAACAATATGGCAGAAAAACAAAAGGAAATCGAAAAAATTGAAGATGAAATTAAAAAAAACTGAAGCAAGCATTAAAGCTGCTGATGAAATTATTGGAGATGGGCATGCAAAGCTTCAGGAGGCATTGTCAAACAAAGCGTTGGATCGAAAAGTTTTTCAAGCAGCTGAAGCAAGAATTGACATCGCCGTAATCGTAAAAGAAAATGTGAGAAAGTGCTTGCTAATGCTGTAGGCTCCAAACTGAAATTAAAAATAAAAGATCGTAAAAGGGAATTCTTTACCAATTAACTTTGTCTCAACAAGTTAAGTTGACTTTGAAATTGAACGAACGCCATTTTCAGTCTTATTTCTTTTATTTCTATTTTGTTCGTGTTTCAACTGCCTTGCTGTGAGAGTGAAGTAGCCTAAATTATGCTGACTTGCAATCGGTATCTCTCTTAGTTTTTGTTTGCATTTTCTTGATCTAGTATGGCTTATTAGGTGTTTTGTACTTCAGAATCAGAAATTTTATCATCATCATCCTATCAGAAATTTTATCATCATTATCCTATCATTTTTCAATTCAGTGTTGTGAAGAGGCTGCACTATACTATGAATGGCCGCTATAGTTTTTCATAGGGTCACTTTGGCCACTAGTCGAGTAAGGATCATTGGTTATGATACCTATGGAGGTTTATTTTAAGTTTAGAGTTAAGCCTGAACTTATTTAAAGTAAGGTCATGACTCGGTTCAAGATCTGAAATAGGGCTAGATCAGCTTTGGGTTGCATTAACCATATATAGTGGCCACTCGTATTTTAGAAAAGCCCCTATTAGTGTTAAAATATAGGTCTGTAGCTATTTGAAACTAGGTATTCTACTGTTCTTGCATTTAATTAAGTGACATAGTAGCCAACTAGCCATGTTCTACACTATGGTATTGCAGCTTCCTGAACAGTTGTTTCAATTATTGTAAAGCACTATTGCATCACATATTTCACTTTCTTCACACATTACATATTCATTTTCTTTATTTTTTAGGCTGGTTGTAGTAAGAGTATAATAATATAATAACTGATTTACGGCACTCAGCAAAGCAGGGTGATCTGGACATTCAGTTTGACCATTTGAGTACCGGTAATGTTACTAAAAAGTTGGTTTACATGAGCCATGCTAGAAAGATCAAGCCACAGCAAATACTGATTAACAGGTCTGTTCCAAAGGAATTATGATAAGTTAGATTTCTGCAGAACCTAGAAGTAGCCTACTGGTTATTCCCAATGTCTTCGCAAGTCTGTTGTTGCGTTGATTTGATTTTTAAAGTGCAGCTTGCTCTGAACTGAGCTAAACAATTTAACCATATTGAAATAATGTAAAGAATAACAAGCTTACAGTATATTATTATATGTTTTGTACTTCCACTCAAAAGCTGTAGCCTATGTTGGGTTTGACGTGATGACTTGCATTGATTGTTTTTCCGTAATCGCTTTTTATCCTTAAATTGTAAAAAGAAATACTTTAAAAAATTTAATATAACAAAACATCGAGCTCTGATGTAAAATCATAAAAAAAGCATAAAATTTTGATGAAAAATCATAAAAAAATCATAAAATAACCAAAAAAATTCATAAAAAATCATAAAATTTTTGACTTTTTTGGCATAAAATCATAAAAAAAATAGGAAACTTTTGAGTGGGACCCCTGATACATCCACTGGTGGTGAAAGTAGATGTCTGTGAGTAGTAATTTCACACCATTCACAAAGCTCAAATTTGACTGTTTAAACTTAAATTCTTCAACGCATATTTTGTTTTTGAAGCATTTACTCGAGGAATTTGATCTTCTTCGACTTCCGTTTGGTCGGTATTCTTGTTGAACAAGTTGTTTCTACTAACTCATATTTAGCAAACTTTTTGAAAACTTCATTGTTTTCAACTTCAGTGCTGCAAACATAAATGTTCATGATGTCAGTATCTACAAACATTTTGGCCTCTATATTTTTTGATAAAATTGAACTGGCGTTCCAACCAGTTAGCTCCGGTTGTTTTTCATTGTTAAGTATTTTTCCAGGTTACTTCCTCTCTTCTTGAACAAGTACCAGCTTGCCGTGTCTCCTTCTGTTTCCGCCAATGCTCTGTCCTTACTTCGTCGCGTCACTACCTACGCCACCAGCGCTCAGATAGCTCAAGCCGTCGAGGATAGGAGTGATATTGTGGAAGGTTTTGCTGACGTAGTCTCCACTGCGTTAGACCACGAGGTTTGTTTGATCACTTCTTGTTGCGAAGTCATGTGTTTTCGTTAGAGCGATTTTTCCACCTTGTTGCATCCTTATATTTGTTACTTACGTGTTGGCTGAAGAGTTGTGATAACGCAGACCATGGCCACCTGGAGATGCGGCCTGATTTGTCACATTTTGCATATTTTGATTACAGCTACTGCTAGTGCTTTACTGACATTTTTTGAGATGTTTTTACTTTTTGCGGTTTCCTAATGACATAAAACTTTTTTGTTGCCTTGGGGAAGCAGTAGCAAATGAGAAAAAGTAAGTTGAAAAACGCTAAATCAAACTGTTATTGAAAATTAACAGTCTGACTAAAATCTTCGAAATCAAATTTTCTTTGTTTTTCAACATGTGAGAATGTTAAAACCTATTATGTCATCTGGGGAAAAGAATAAAGAAAGCGTAAAAATCTAAATTTTAGAAAAATTTATTTAAACGTTCGCCCAAAGTTAGAAAAACCTGGAAATTTCTGCAAAATGTGACAAATCAGGCCGTATCTTTAGGTGGCCATGCGCAGACACATGAAAGACTCTTGGTTTAGTCAGAGCACATGGCTGTGTCTTTGGCAAGACACTTGTTGACACACCTGAAGGTGGCCACGAAGAAAGACGACACGCACTTTTTTTTCCTTCGCGTCCCCGTAATCTAAATATTCACTAGATTAAGATCTTAAAGTGATAAAAAGTTCAAATATGAAGTGAACTACATGTTTGAAGTGTGCTATGAACTAAGAGAATTTATTGGCTAGCATTGTAATGTATGTTCACTTACGTCACTATTGTCACTTGCGCTAGTACATTTTTTTACCTATTGCCTCAACTTGTGTTTAAAAGCGTATTTGTAATCTGCAGGTCGCTGTAGCAGATAGACTGTTACATGCACGTGATATTGTGAGCGTTTTTCTCGAAACGTTTTTAATACAAACTAAATTAAGCGAACGTTTCGCCGTCGACAGCGTGGCCTAGGGGTTTGGAGTTAGGGTTAAGAAGGTAGCTATTTCGATGACGTGGGTTGGATTATCACTCTTGCCATTGCTCTTTTTTCTTTAATTACCAAACAAAGTAAGAGTCAACTCTCTGGCTGAGTGCTAGAAAGGTCACACTAAATGACTACAGTCGGCTGGTTTATAAAGAAAATTGCCGTATGTTCAATACGTCTACCAGACAAAACACTCCGTCTGCTGCAGTAACCTATAGATTACAAATACGCTAACGGTAAATGATGTCTTGCTAACAAGCGGTTGAGGTTACTGAAGGGGCACAATTCCAACAGGGCGACGATGATGGCCACATGGCGGCGCTGGAGATCATCCAAGCGTTGATGAGCAAATCGAAGATATTGTTTGTCGACGTTCTGACGCGCGACTGGATCACGAATAAGGTGCAGGCCATTGCCAGTCAATGCGAAGATAAAAGCGATATGTCCAAAGAGATTTCTGCCGGATCTGGCCCAGTTCCGTCCGCTGATGGGGACAAGAAAGTTTTGAAAACTGAGGAATCCACTCGGGGCAGTGGAACAACCGAAGGTGAGCGTTGGTTGCTTCCCAGCCAGCAAAATCCATCATTTTATATTCATTCAACGTCTGCAGACGTTGAATCAATGTAATGTAAAGTAATGGATTTTGTTTTCTGAGTTTGCACACGTTAAGTTTGCACAATAGTGATTGATTTCATCGATGGCTCACATAACCTTGGCATTGCATGTATTATTCCGATCAAATTTGCCAAATCGCAAAGTAAGCACGAATTAATATCTTGTAAACCTTTTTGTAAACCCTTCGTTTCCATGGAAGTAAAAACGGCTTCCCTTTAGCATTTAGCCCCTTTAAGATTCAACATAATTTAACTTCAAAATACAATATATAGAGTGTAGCAAAGTTTTCATTCGCTTTTTTTCTGTTTGCGTGATCTACATTCATTTATCAAACCAATACAGCAATTACTTTATAATAGTCCTTACAATCACATCCACTGCTTGAATGTGGTTCTAAACACTTGAAGGCTCTCTGACCGGTTTGTTCGAATAACAAGATTTTCTCTCAACATCTTGCCAATTTTCTCAACAAAAACGTGCAGGGTAAAATTATAAATACTTTCTTGCGCTCAGGTTCAATCGCTTCGTCAAACAACCAATCTTCCAGCGGTCTCCCGGATGCTCCGTACATCAAAACCGGTGTGCTCTACGCCTGGTGCGATACCTGGACACTGGCCCGTGGCAGAGACTGCCTCTATTTGTGGAGTGCTGCTGCGGCCATTGAGTTATCCAACGGCAGCAACGGGTGGTTCCGGTACATCCTTGATGGCAAGTTATCCACCATGTACTCCAGCGGAAGTCCTGAAGGAGGCAGTGATAGTTCAGGTGGGATGTGATTGAAAATGTCATCTATCAATATGTTGTCGATGACGTTCTAACAAGCTGTACCGCATTGTGTTGCGTTTGTTTCTCACAAGAGCAGCACTTAATGTTGGTTTCCAACTGGGATCTTTTAAGAGACCGATTAAGCTTGTCTGATTGGTTATAGAGGATCAGTTGGCTCGAAGTTCCTCCGTTCATCAATAAATCGTCGATTTTCATCAGCAAATTTTGGTTGGTACATAAAAAAATAATAATTTGCGGACTTACTTCCTTAATCGGTGATTTATCTGCTGCTGGTGTAGCTACCTTAGAGATTGGATTCTAGCAGGAATAAAAAAAACGATGAAAATCTATTGTGCTCTTCATAATACTTCAGAAAGTCGAAGCGAATTCTTGGAGAAGCTGCAACGAGCTTACGCAGATGCAGCGCTAGATGGCGGTAAAGTTCCAGTTCTCTCCAAGCCTGGCCCGACCAAGATCTTGATAGGAAATTGGACGTTGTGTTGTAACAAAGATGAAGAAGTTAGGATCTGCAACACAGACGGACAACAGGTGATTTCCCAAACAGCAAATCAACCGGTTTTTACATTACATTAGATTGATTCAACGTGATTCAACGTAATGGTTAATTTTCTGGCTGGAAACAGAAATCTTGATAGTCTGACGTTCTGGAGGACCTCAAATCTTAAATTATTCCTTCACCCACATTTGTTTATTCGTCTTTGGTTTTTAATAACCTGACAAACGATTGCTGTGAAACATAAAGTTAATATTTAAAACAGAAAGACAAAGGTAGTATGTCAGAAATAAGGCCCGCTTGGAAACTTTTTTAGTTCACAGCCTCTTTCATTGCTATCCGGTAGACGTTTTGTTCACTGTGGTTACTGTGTAGGCCACCATCTTGAAGAAGGGAATGAATGGTTTCATGTTCGAATCCAACCGGGGCACTAGACACTCCTTCACACCCGAGGTGCGACTTGCCATGGACTTTGTTACCGGATCCATCACCAAAAAAGTCCAAGCTAACCAAATCACCAAAGAGGTGGGCTCTTATTCTAACGAAAACAAGCACAGTTTCAAATGTAAATTTAGTGTTTTTAGTCATCGTTTTGATGAAAATATAGCTACGGGATTGTAGTTTTTTTTTTTTTAATAATGGTATTAATTTCGTGTGGCACTTTCATACTTGAATCTTGTTGTCTTAGCACAATTTTTAAAAGTGATTCCGCATTGGTAAACTATGATGCAACCATGCTAGTGCAGTTTATGGACAGATTAATATCAAATGATCATCATCAGTTTTCCTGCTTTTTTGCAATTGGGACAAATAGTAACTCAGCACGATGAATTTTCAACGATATTCCGAATGTGTAGGACGAAATAAGAGAGAAGATCGGCAAGCTTGCTTTGGATCTTTACGACAACTACTTCAAGAATATCAGTGACGCTCCTAGAAGTGTAGTTGCACAACTCAACAGGATAGTCGACATGCTTGACCAGTCATGCGGAACGGGCGACTTCGGTGAGGGATGCTTATTTTCTCACTAATATTAACGAGACTCATTGGTGCTTGGGCTAGTGAGCCCTCAAAATGGGAAATCTGGACTCGGTTTTGATAACATTTTATGCCAATTGCACTTGCATCAATTGTTTGGCTTGGACTCTTCGAATCTGTTTGTTCCTCTAGTTTAGCACGATCGTTCAGTATGCAACTCGAATTGACTGTAGACTTCATTTCTGGCTTTATATTCGTTTATTGTAACGTCACAAACTTTCTGCATATTTATTTTTGACTATATTCTCTTTCAGAGCATAGTGCCGCGGATGCCGCACAAACATACAAGAACGCTCTGACAACTCTGAAGACCTTGCTGGCAGAAGAGAAGACCCTCTCTCCGTTCGACATCTACAGCAGTGGATTGGTCCAATCTCTTCTTTCTACTCTAGCGGAGGATGTGAGTTATGCGGTGATTAGCTTTGTACTTTTGATTGATTCTTACAAATCTTTCAGTTCAGGACCACAGTGTTTTCCTTTTTGTTTTTTATAATCAAAAGTTTGGTTAGCTCTCAAACGAGGCCAATTACATAAACTTTTTCTTCTAGAAATCGAGTGCATTGAACCAGCGGACGCGGTTGAAGATTTTCCAAGATACGTTGTTGAACGTGGAAAGTTCTCCTGTGCGCCTCCTTGTAAGGAAGCTAGTATCCGTGCTCGAGTCCATTGAAAGGTAAATTGATGAAGATGTGACTGTAGTCCTCCAGGCTGTAGTGTAGACGCTAATAACGGATACATTTACATTCGAAAGTGACTGCTGAACGAAATACAGTAGCAATTGTTAACTTTCACCTTCCTCACGAAGATATTGTTCTGTGTAGACGTTCATATGTTCAAGTTTTTATTGATTTTATTATATATTTGTCCTGGCAGTGGTGACAGAAGGCATGTTTTAGTGGCAGAAGCTAGGATATACAGATAATTTAGTCCATTTGTTGAATCCACTTTTGTACTGTTTAGATTAGCTAAGTTTTAGTATAATTTCCGTACAAACGTAGACAGCAAAATGCGTCATTTTTACATTGATTCAACGTCTGCAGACGTTAAATGAATGTAAAAATAGCTGATTTTTCTGTCTGGGAATGCTTGGTTGGAGGGTTGTGGTCTAACGACCCACTCGTTGCTGTGGTTAGTTGCTAACTCTGACGTCATCTACCAGGCTTCCTGTCTACCTCTACGACACCCCAGGTAGCTTCACTGGCAGTCTGCATCTGATTTGTCGCCGTCTCAAGTTTGTTGTTGAACGCCGAGCCAGCAAAGGCCTCATCGACTACTCTGGTCGAAACCTGAAGATGGAAACCTTAGCAACTGTGCAGGATTTGGAGCGCCACTTGTTGAAGATGGTAAATTCCCTAATGTGATCAGTGAAAGTATGAGCATGAGTTCTAAATGTAAAGATTTCTAAACAATTAATACTACAAGAAGTGTTCAATGCCTAGCAGAGCGAACAGTTATCATTCATTGAAAACTGTAATAGCCCAGGCAGCAAATCAGTCATTTTTTACATTGATTCAACGTCTGCAGACGTGCAATCGTACAATCAATGTAAAAAAATTTCTGTTTGGCAGGTTGTGTCACCCTTATTGTGATAATCAGAAGGTTCTTATTTTAGTAGTAGTAGTTTCGTTTGGCGGTGATGCCAAGGTGGGGTCAAACTTGGTCTGGTAGCTCATCTGTAGTCAAATCAAGTATGGGAGTTGCATGGCCTTGCTTGCGTGATAAGATTCCTCGGAGCTTGCAAGCCTCCACACATCGACAACATGTGTTGACTCAGGCCATGGAGGGTCTTATTTTACTTTCAAATGATAAGCGAATTCTGGGACATTTTTTTCGCAACCAATCAATCTTACTAATCTTTGATTAAATCAGACCTGATCACTGGATTTTTGTGACTGTAACGTATTTTAACGTCGTTCCAACATCTCAGGTCTCAAAGCAATGGTACGACCACGACTTCAGCCAGCACAACTACATTTGCAAGGCGAGGGAGGGCAGCATCACTTTGAACTACACGAGCGACTTTGATGAAAATGGGATTGTCTATTGGATTGGAACCAATGGGAGGTTTGTAGAACATGTTTTTTGTTCTTTATTTCAGGTTTGCTTGGCCAAGTGATCGGAACGCTGGTGTGGCACTCAAAGGCACTGGATCGACACCGCTCAAGAGCATTCGACTGTGTCTCTGGCAGAACACTCAAAGACGTGGCTGAAGTTGGACACATAGATCAACGTAACGCCGGGTTTTGAAGATTTAAATTAAGCTGTAAATCTGCAAACCCCGGCGTAAGGTTGGATATGACAAAAAATATAGTTGCTTTACTGTTATAATAGTCATGATTTTTGACTATTTTTTTCATTGATGTTTGGCTTTTTCCTTCTCTTTTTGGCTTTGATGTTCAATATATAAATCGCTTGCTTAATTTCTTTCCTGCAGTTTGTACTGAACACATAGAATGTACATAATTAGGCCGCAAAAGACAGCGAAGATTGTTATTATCCATACCCTCACTGTTAGATCTTATTCGTTCTCATTTCCCGGATGTCGTGGTAGGACGGGTCTGGCAAGGCACTTCCTCAGCTCCCACTCACGATCCACGTGGCTAATGTTGGTCATGCACCACCGATTTCTATGCGTTTCATAGTTGGTAGACACTTTGACAATATACTCTTTATATGTTACTTTTGGTACTGCTATTTTGCATTCATCAAATATTGGCATTTGCACAACAATCAAACCATCTTAACCTCTTAGTGTAATTTATTAAGTTAAGAATCGATTTCGCTATAGTAAAATAGCATCTTCATTCTTCAGCTAGCACATGTAAAAAAGAAAATTAGAAAAATATGCAAAACGAACAAATAAAGCAAACTCCGATATTATCAACATGCATAAAAATTCTATTTTAAATAGATGGTTACATAATATTAAAATCAAAAGCTGCAAGCCTCAATCTGAAACTGGTGTTCTGCCACGATTTTCAACTATGTACTGGTACAAAATTCAAGAAATACATGAACAATGAACATGTATCATCCATCCAGTAAATTACAACAGTTCAACAAGACAAATGCAAAAAAAACGCAATTTAGTTTCAGTCCATTGCCATAAGTTTACATTGATATAATATTGGACGTATTTGCATCGTAGAAGTGCTTATGAATGGACGAACCCAGCCCTGCATGGCCTGATCTACATCACCACCTCTGACGGTCGTAGCCTGCCGTATGGGAAGCTGGAAGACTTGCTTAGTCGGTCTACTTCACCGATGAACTGCCACACGAGCGATGGTGGAAAATCGTGGATCTCAATGGACTTCGGTGGGTAGATTTTAACTAAAATTACACGACAATGGCTTCCTTAGCTTCCCGCGTATTTAATCTAAATCTTCAACGACCAGGTATAAACTTGGATACGACAAAAAAAAACATGAAGTTTAGCCTTTCTTAGTACCGAGATGACTGGCCGCAACATAGTCCAGACTGGACAATGATCGGAAGTCTTCGCAGTGTGTGGTGTGCTACAAAAGAACAGCGCCATTCAAATATTAGGACAATTCAATGACGATTATTTTGTGTTGAATGATCGGTTATTTTGCTTTGGAATTATTGTTTTATTCAGTTCAGTTTGTTTTTTTCTGACCACTACAGCGAACGACAATATATGTCAAGGTAGAAGCGACAAATCTGCGAACGTTATAACGTGGTTCGTATCGAAATACAGCAGGATGATCAGTTTAAAATTTGGCACAGTCACAATACCTAAAAGTCAATTTTACTCTGAAGTATCAATAGCTCACAAGCTCCTCTGGTGGTTATAATATAACCACAACGTCGCAAATAATCGTAAATCATCATATAGCAAATAATCGTAGCATTTCCAAACTCGCATTAACATTCCAATGTACTTTCAATCAAATATTCGATAATAGTGTTTACTTACATGCCGGACGTGTGAGAAAAAATTATCTCTATTCCAGGCTTGTGGATACTACCCACCGCTTACACAATCCGCCATTCTAGAGGGTACAATAAGTCTGCCTTGAGGAACTGGTTCTTTCAAGGCTCCAAGGACGGACAGACGTGGACCAACCTGACCACTCACGTAGACGATACGTCTCTCAACGAACCAGGGTGAGATAATTTTGCGTTTTCAAAATCGTTGTTGCATCTGCAGCGGCAGTTTTCTGAAGCTAAATTTACATCTGGCCGTAAAGGTTCTAGTTGAAAGAAAAAGCGAACTGATAAGAATAATAAATTCAAGAAAAATGTGTGACGAGTCCAATTGATGTCAAGTTATCTTGTTGTGTATCGCGATTTCGAATATTAAATTCTCTTCAGCACAACTTTATAACAGGCATAGTAAAATCTTCAGTAGGTCAGTTTAAGAATGCAGCAGTTAAGTTTAGAAAGAAATCAACAATAGTGTTTTTCGGTTGCTAAGAAACAAATAAATTTAGTCTGCGAGCAGTAGTGACAATATTATGTAAATTATGAAGGGAATTAAGTCATACATTAGTAAAACGGAGTGACAAACGCCAGGGAGGGATTATGCACCACCTTGCTGGGCGTGCAGTTGTTCTCTTGCGTTATATTGCCTGTTTCATTATTTTACATGATAATAATAAGTCTGGCATTCGCAACCTTGAGCAAATCTCTCATACAAATGACATGCAGATTTATGCATAAATGCGCATGTGTTATGTATGTTATAGAAGTATGCATTACTAATTACTATACACGATATTATACAATGGTTTATATAGGTAAGTAAAAGTAAGTTGAAGAGTTAATTGGTGGTACAAAACTTGAAAATTGCGAGTAGAAAGTTGCACATAGCTCGAAGCTGCAGATTTTCGTCTGACTCATCGGGAGCTCCGTTAGAATAAAATAAACTTAAATCTGGTGAAGTATTAATAGTAGAAAAACGAAATGTAAATTTGGTTAATCAGAAGAATTTAAATTAACGAAGGAGCTTTAAGGCATAAACGAATTCCTTTTGGCGGCATAAGACTGGATCGAGGGTTTTTATAAAGATTGAGTAAGTAAGTTGTTGTCAGCACAGTCTTGGCCTTGAATTTTTGTGGAAACACAATTGTAATTTCAATGTTTCTTTATACTTGGTAAACGTTTGCTGCGTCTACATTCTACATGTAAAGGAACAAACCGTTGCTCACAAGTAGTGTTTCGCTGATGGAACCTAAATGTTCTTGTTTTTTTCGTGCAGCTCTACTGCCACCTGGCCTATTTTCATTCAAGAAGGCAAGACCAAAGGTTGGCGCCATTTCCGCATTCAGCAAAACGGCAAGAACGCCAGCAAGCAGATGTCGTACCTCTCCATATCCGGGTTCGAATTGTATGGAACAGTGACAGCCGTATGTGATGACAAACCGGGGTCAAGTCATCGAAAGCAGAGGAAACTGCTCAAAGCGCAAGTACGTTGGCTTGAAGATGTTTCTTTAAGTGGAAAAATACTAGAAAAACGGTCAAGAGGAGCTCAAAGATTCACATTTTTGCACAATTTTTAACCACATATCAAAAACCCTACTAAAATTTAGCATACCGCACGAGATCGATCAAACTGGAACATCAGCCATGGTACCTACAGAGAGACATTGGTTTTTGTCACAAATTTTAACTGCACCCGAACTGATGATGCAAACTAACTCATGTTTTTTTTGTCGCTATGTTGGGTCTTAAGATTTGTATCGTGGATGACGTCTTCTAGATAGTTCTTCAACTTGCCTTTATAGTTTTGCTTTTTCATGTATGTATTTTCGCTTCTAATCCCCATTTGGCCTTCACGAATTTATTTCATCATTTGCCTTTTCAGTTTTTCGTTTCCTTGATTCGTTTTAAATTTAGAGCCTGCGTAATAATTTTGTTACCCAATTACTCCCAGGTATCCAAACAGATGGTGGCGGGGGCGAAGGTGATGAGGGGGCCAGACTGGAAGTGGAAGAATCAAGATGGAAGATCCATTGGAACCATCAATGCCCCTGTGTCTGATGGTAAGTTCCTGTTTAGTCTTGCAGTTTGACAGGTCTGCACTTTTCTTTCATCCACACTCCACAGATCACTATTTTCTCCACTACAATAGTTAATTCCTTTCATCTCAAGATCTTACATTTTCATCATTTTTCTTGCTCTTTTCTGTATTTCTTTCATACAAACCTCAATTGCATCACTGTAAGTCCTAGTGGTGAAGAGTATGTCTTATCCGTTCATGTACATTGTGCAATCGTTAAGGAACTACAACAATAAGTTAGCTATTTCAACGTTTTCCGTCCTTGTTCCCCGTTGTGCGAGGGTTATACGTCAGCAAGTTTCGATGCCGCTTGATGGTGGCTTTCCAAGCACCGCTATGATAAACCATGACCTGTACAAGGTTCCCTCTTCTACGGTCTCTCCGCACGGTATCGCACCACTTCTTCTTTGGCCGTCCACGTGAGTTCAGAAATGTAGGCAATAGCTTGAAGAAAGTCCAACGTTGTTTCTAGAAGCTTGTTTGTTTTCCAGGTTGGGTGGATGTTACTTGGGCAAACGGAGTCACCAACTTGTACCGGATGGGAGCGGACGGGAAGTATGATCTCAAACTAAGTCCCAAGGATGAGGGAAAGCGAAGCTCGGACTCCCCAACCTCTCCATTGAGCACTCCTGGAGTTCTTTCCTCTTTGATGAAGAGTAATCGGTTGAATAGAACGAGTCGACACCACCGTTACGAGCAGGTGTGGTCATGTTTCATCGATTGACAAGTTTGTTTTAACCGTTGACCGCTAACGTACTGAACATATGTATCTCCACTTTCGACAACTATTCTATGAGTATAGAATATTACAATTTTCAACCCCTCACTTCCCAGACAGCAAATCAATCACTTTTTACATTGATTCAACGACTGATTTGCTGTCTGGATTGCACGCTATTAGAAAACAACCTTGCAGTTCACGCTCCACGCGTTGTTTTTGTATGGTAGCAGGTAAGGTTATTTTGCTGCCTGAAGGTGAAGACGGTCATGCCAACTTAAACTTTGTAAAGTGGTGTTGTCTTAAATTGGAGATAAAGCGACCTTTTGAAGATAAAGGAAAGCCAAACACCCTCAAAACGCATAATCACTGTTACATACCGTTTGCCTGATTTAATTATAACTTCATCTTCCAATCATGTGGTTGGTGTCCATCCTCCTGGCAGAGATACTGAGGCCGTCCTAATGACTAAAGCAGTTGTGTCCTACTGTCCATCGCTGTCAATTGTTGTTGCTTTCGGTTGCCGAACACTCTTTGAAATCTATTGCTTTTTTTAGTTTCTGGCCAACCGACGTTCAAACGAACCCAGCAACACAAGTTCAAACAGAGGCTACCGGTACGCTCTCTCTCATCGTCTGTCGAACAACTCGTCGCGCAATGACAATGGGAGGAACTCACGGAACCGCGTGCGCTCCGATTCCAGCGATGCGTCTCAGGACACACAGAAGCCCCAGAGATCGGTCATGTCCATGGTGAGAGCGTTGAGGAATGCCAAGGACAACAAAAAGTCTTCCAACAAATCTTTAGCTGTGAGTTGATTCTTGAGAATTGCATGCAATTGATCGTGTCACTTGTCGTTTAATTAGAGATGCTTTTATGGCTACCTTAAAATATGGCTTATCACGTTTCGCTGACATTCTCGAGTGTCTAAAGATTATATTTTTGCGGCTCTCTAATGTCAAGAGAGCCGCAACAAGATTGGCGAAGTGTTTTGTTTGTGGGAAATGCTGTAAAGGAAGGAATGAAGTGGAAGGCCATGATGATGAGTTCTGCCATGGAATCGAAACAGTGACAGACTTCTGTTATTTGGGTGATCGGATAAATGGAAGTGGTGGATGTGAAGCAGCGGTGACAACAAGGGCAAGATTGGGCTGGGCAAAGTTCAGGGAATGTGGGGAAATGTTGCATGGCAGAAAAGTTTCACTAAGGATGAAAGGAAAAGTATATCGGAGCTGTGTGCGGCCTGCAATGCTATATGGTAGCGAGACATGGGTATTGAGAGAGAGTGAACTGGCAATCCTGAGAAGAACGGAAAGGTCAATGGTGAGAGCAATGTGTGGGGTGAAAGCGAGAAGGGAAAAAAGGACTGAAGAATTGTTGGATATGCTAGAGATGAGAAAGACCATAGACCAACTGGCAAGGGCAAATGGAGTAAGATGGTATGGACATGTGATAAGGAAGGAGGAAGGAAGTTTTCTTAGAAAGGCACTAGATCTAAAGGTAGATGGGAAGAGGAAACGCGGTCGTCCAAGAAGAACGTGGAAACAACAAGTGAAGGATGAATTTAAAAAAGTCGGAATGAAGGAGGAAGATGCAAGGGACAGGGTGAAATGGAGAAAAGGGATTAAAACAATTGCTGCGCGGAAACAATCGGCCACCCCCACTAGTGGGGAACAAACCGACGATGGATTATGATGATGATTTTCTCATCTGACTGGTTATGTTGTAAGCCGTTCGATCACCTGTAAGAGGCAAAAACAATATGACAAAACAAAACATTGTTTGTTAAAAAGTGGTAGTCAGGGTCGTTGACAGCCGTCGATAAAATCTGAAAAAGTAACAAATCAGGTATCAACTCCAGACAACCATGGATGTTTTGGACGGGAAAATATAAAACGGAATATTTCCATTTTGGCCTGTATGTCACGTGACAACGTAGCCTGCTGTATGTCACGTGACAACACTTGCCTATAAAAGCCTTGTCGTCAACATGTTTTGTCTTTCTTTCAGGGTAAATCTGAAAGCAAAGCTGCCACGCCCATCTCACCTACACCGGAAAGAAGCGGCTCAGCGCCACCTAACGACGTGCCTCGAAGCGGAAGTGGTTCGTCATCATCGTCATATGGCGCATACGAGGTAAGGATACAGCTGTGCTCTCAAGGCTTGCTCTGAGGTGTAAAATAAACTTTCACGTCCACGGCATATAGAATAGGCTGAGAGCCCTAGTTAACGGAGGCGATTTTCTTTTCCCCAAAACCCAACAATTACAAAGAGTTTCGAAGTTGAGTATTCCACCAACTGAAGTCACTTCACCTGAACCATAGATTTTGCACACTGTTGCTGTAGGTGTAATCACGAAGAGGTTAAACTCAGCTGGAGAGTATCACCTTTGATTGCGATGCTTAGGCCAAGACCCCAGTAAAGCCTCACAGGTTATCTCTCTGCAACTCATTGCATTATAAATCATGTGCTTAAAGTCCGACCTGCCAGTGAAGCGTATTATGACGCCAAAATTACATGTTTAAGCTGCATTATTTGAAAACAATCCATTGACATAAAACACAGCTTAGCATTGACATCATTTCAACTATTTTTTACTTGTTTAGGGTGACGATTTTCCTTATTTGGAAGAAGACTCTTCCTTGGATAGAGACGATAAAGGTCTTCTGGATGGGAGAACTTGCCATTTAGGATCGTACAAGACGAAGAATAAAGATTCCACTGCTGCTTTGGTTCGAAGGAGGATACGAAAGCTGATGAGCGAGGTAGCTCTCTTCTTCATCCATAACAATAGAGCTAAAAAGCAATCTCTGCAGCTGCATCGTTACAACATCCGTGTAGTCCTCTTCGATATTTAATCCTCCCATATCTTCCTGCAAGTCCTTCATATCACCTCTTTCAGTTTAGGAATTTTATCATGAGAATGGACCTATGGTTTTTTATTTTAGCTTGATTTGTTATTGCAGCAACCAGAAGTAAATTTACTTCCTGGAGCAAACTTCACGTGCAAGGTAGTTCATTTATTAAAGCAGGAAAAATGAACTGCATGATAAATGTCCAGTTTTCGGTTCGAAAATACTTTGTGACGAAAAATTTATCTTTGAATCTTCGTCAAGGCGTAAATGAGAGAAAACAGTTGAGAATCTCTGCATTGCAGCCTTGCCTGATGAGTTTTTTCGTCTTTGCAGGAAAATCTTCTTTCTCTTCCCGCAACTGCTGTGGCGACTTCCAACTCTTCTCCTGCTGAGACTCCCCTTAGTAGGTCCACATCTGAAACTTCCAATGAAGTTAATAAGCCATCCGATCTGAGTTCCTTCAAAGATGTTTGGTGAGTATCTTTTCTATGGAGACAATAAGAAAAGTGTCATCGAAGACAATTGGAAGTATAGTTTACTTCATACTGTCAACCTCAGAGGCCGAGCCTACCACTAGTTTACGGCATCTACCTACATTCTACAAGTATATTAGGCTGGAAGGTTTTGATAAAAGAATGCTTTATTTTGAGAACAAAGATTTTCTGACGTTAGGAAGATTAGTTATCGATAAAAATATTTTCTAAAATAAATGCTGCTCATGTGATACTTTCTAAAAAAAAATACTGCTCATGTAATATATTCTAAAAAAAATGCTGCTCATGTGATGTGTTAAGTTGTGTGAATTTTTAATGACCAAGAATAACAGCAAGTTTTAACAGACGCTTTCTGCACTTAAACTCATTCATCAGAAATGTATAAACTAGGCGCCGACTTTTCAAAAAACCTTGGGGGGCGAGAAAGGTGATGACGTCATAACCGTAACGCTATTTTACTCAATTAAAATAGTCTTTGATTAAGCTTAGTGTCTTGTTTATATTGACAAATAGGTCACAAACCGAATTTATTACAACCGCTGCTTGAAAGGATTAGTTTTACGCATGCAGTACGCCCAGTCGTAAAAATTTTGATATTGTTAGCTCATAATTGGAACAGTTGGAAAACAAGACGATTCGTTTCCTTTTCGCGCGAGTGAATAACAACGATCAAGACAGTGAAGTTATCGAAATAAAACGCAAAAAATCATGATCTCAAGCAGAGTGAAAACCCGCTATCAGTTTTATTAACCTCGTTTCGCTAATTACTTACTTTCAAAGCGTTAACACGGCGAAGTGTTTTCTCTTCTGTTTTTTATCGAAAGTCTTTATAGTCTTTTATTGAATACAGTAGGCTATATACTCGAGTAAAGGTCGAGATGTTCGCAAGTGATTTTCACCTCAAAAAGGCAAGTTCAACTAACACGGGACATGCTGTTGTCTCCAGCTCGGCAGTTTTCAAAATGAACGTACTAAAAATCATTGTCGACGTAGATTACGGAGTGTGAAATCGCGTCGGCCTAAGTAAAAGTTTTGAATACGTTTATTTGCAGTGATTCAAACTTAATTTTCAAATTCAATGATTTCTTGTCAATTCTAAACTTTATGCACTTGTTGAGCAATATGCAAAGCTCACGAGACAAAACAGAAAGAGCTGTTTTAAGAGATCATTTTTTTATTTTTGCGTGTAGGATATAATCGTTCTTATTATTACGTCACATTCCATGATCGTTAAAGTTGATGTCAAACCTTACCGGCCGCATAAAACAATGATGTCTGGTTGGTTAGGTGATAATGGCGGTAAGAGACGTCGTTAATGCAGGCAATATTTGCGACCAAGACCATTAAACACCTTTTCTTTTATCAGTTTTCGATTTAATTCTCACACATTGCGAACAAAACAATGCGTTCTGTTGAATCATAATTGTCTCACAGCGGGGAAGACCTCGTTGAAAATAGCGCGTCTAATTTAGCTGGTTTACTGAATATTGCCGTGAATAGCTACGTGACTACGTATTCCAGCAGCGTAAGTTACTCTACTATCTACTTTGAAATTTCCATACCGTAATACCGTATGAGAAAGCCATGCGATCAGCTGCTGTTTTGCGGGCAAGAGCAACGTAGGCTTTTCTTGCTTTCGGCATTCTTTAAGTCCGTTTAAATTATCTAAATCTCTTTTGCGAAGTGTTTTATCTTTAAAACACCACTTGTAATCACCATTTTTGTTGCCCCTCAACCATAAATTTACGGGGGGCACGGCCCCCCCGGAAGTCGGCGCGTATGTGTATAAACTACTCAAAACACATCCAGCTCACTTCATTGTTGAGTGAAATGTATAAAACACATCCAGCTCACTTCATTGTTGTGTACCCAACTTCTGTATGTCATACAGAAGAGTCTTAACTGTAATTGTGACGTCATATTGCGTTATTTCAACGTAGATGTGTTACATATCTTTACCTTTGCAGGAAAAGTGTTGTGTCCAGTGTCGCATCTTCATCCACGGAATCAATCCGCACCGATTCTTTGACAGATCTTGACGTCCTTCACATGATAGTGCAGAGGAGGGAGCAGAACAGCAGTCCGAAGGATGCCACAGAGAACCCATCAGAACACCCTGGTCAGAAAAGCCTCTCTTTGGAGTCTGTTCATGAAGAGGGAAAGGTTTGTCTCGTTTTTTTAAAAATTTTGCAAGAATATGGATTGTCCTCTCACTTCAAAGGAAGTCATCGACACGTTTCTTTAAATGAGTGTCACATTTGTGAAAGAATCAACTCTAAAGATGTTTGTAAAGTGACAAACTATGTTGTACTGTTGTTGTTTTAAATTGGTAACGAAATAGTGCGTTTCCTTTACGTACTCTTTTGTTTTTGGACGTGTTGTTTTTTTGCGCTATGGAACGCTTCAGAGCAAGAAATTGGATGAAGTACATGACTTTCGCTTGTTGTGGTTAATAACAATCAAATAAGAATGTTGTGTGTCGAGATGAACTTATTGAACTGATGACATTGCAGAAGTTCTCTCGGCCTTCTAGCGGGACTTCTTCATCCCAACGGGACGTTTCCTCTGGAAGCTCCTCCAGCAACCTCCTTCCTTCTCCTGGTGAACCGGTAAGACCTCGATGCTTTGTTACGCCATCGAATAGTCACCGATGTCGTCATAAAGCTTTAGTTTAAAATGAGATTTTTCAACATGCATCTATTTATGAAATTTATTACGTTTTTTGTTGTGAAACTGTAAGATACGCTCCCACAAACAAAATATTAAAGATGTTAACCAGCAAGACATTCAAGTTGCTTCATGAAACGTCGGAAATAAAGCCGGCTATCTTCAACATCTTGTGGATGTTGTAACTTAGTTCACAGTCATCCAAAGAGCACAAGAGATTTTCTTCATATCATCATCTCATCAGTTCGTGTTTAGCCTATCAGTTATTTTTTATCTGATTAGTTTTTCAACTCCTCCAGGTCAGTGCCAGTGTGTCCGTCCCGAACCTCTCCTCCTCCCAGGAGGCATCCCAACTGATGGAGAGCTTTGTGAGGAGCATGACTCGCGCATCAGCTGTTCTCAATGTCAATAACATCTCCAACAGCGAAGAGAACAACTTGAACGCTCAGCTGGACACACCTGACGTTGTTGGTAAGTTGATTGTTTCCTCGCAAGTGGCCTGTGATTCCAAATCACTGGGAGTTTGTGTATTGAGAAATAAAGAAATTAAGAATTTCAATATGTTTATAGTTTAATTTATGTACCCTAATATGGATTTTTCAAATAGTGAAATCATGAAAACATGCAAATATGCAAATCTTTTTTAGTTTTACAAAAAATGTCTTTAAAAAAAGGTTAGACTGATACTTGGCTCCCAATGCTACAATAATAGAAATTATGTCTAAAACAGCCAATCACTCATCTTCATTCGCAGTGTCGAACCCACTCACCACAGCCCAGAGTGTCCCTAATCTCTCCTCCCCTGTTACCGTAACCACAGGACTGCCCGCCTCAACCACTGTGTCCAACTCTTTCCTTATGAAGGCTTTCTCAAGCGCTCTGTCAAGTGGTGAAAACGAGTCAGGTCAGACGTCTGTGCCTTTACTTGGCTATTGTCTTTATGTGAAGTCAGCTCACACTTTTTATCATCTTCTAACTGTCAATGTTTTTAACCCACCGTGGCCCATTTGTACAGGGCAGCGGGGGGTGATGATAAAGAATAATAATGATGATGATAAACTCATACTTGATTCCAAGCATTGAGGGATGAGAAGAACGTGAACCATGCAAAGTTCTGTAGAGACATTACATGGACCCCACAAACATGCGATTGTCTTCATTTTTTTTACAGATTTCCTTCGTTGCTTGGTGGCTGATCTTCCGAGTCTTGACTCTGCTTCGGCTGCTCTTCTTGCCGATCTTGACGATGGAAATGAAGATGAAGAAAATGAAGACGACGACGAGTTCGAAGACATCATGGTACATTTCATGCAACAGAATTTTACACTGCTGGTTCTACTTTTCCTGTACTTGATGTAAACTACATCTAGCAACGCTGAAACGACGTAGAATGGATAGATTTAATGATTAGGCCAGCAAACATTATGATGGCATCCCAAATGGCAAATCTGTCGCTTTTTACATTGATTCAACGTCTGCAGGCGTTGAATCAGTTTAAAATAAGACTTTTGCTGTCTGGGAGGTTGCAGGTGAGGACTCACTGGTCTTTTTTGTCGGTTTTGTGTTAAAAACCTTATTATTTTCGCCAGATGCAAGACTACGACAATGATGTTGAAAACAACTTTGCCTTGCTCGGAGTTGAGAGGTCCATGTTGAACACGAAGAAGAATTCCTCCAGCAGCGCTCGCGCATGGGATGATGATTTCACAGTGAAGCATCACCTAAAAGCTCTCATCCCTGCGTTTGATCCTCGTCCAGGAAGGACCAACGTCCAGCAGACTGTGGACCTTGAAATCCCACCTCCAGGTATTCCTGTCGCATCCAGGGTTATACGCAGTGGTTAAAGATTTAAATTAAGTGGAATCGAAAGCAAGAAAGCCAATTTCTAGCTTCTTGTCAAGAAACAGTCACTTGCTCATAAGCGGTGTCGAACCACGGTCCTTTCGAGCGTCTTACAATGTTCTCGTCACATTGTCAAATATTATCTGACATCATCAAAAGTTGCCCTGACATCCGGCTAAACCTATACCGGCTGAGATGAGCATGAGGCAGAGGAATCCTTGTAATGAAGTCGACAAGCATTGTATTAAATGTCTTGTTATGGCAAAGTGCCGTGCTGGTGGGAATTCTCCAATCAGGACTCTTCCGAATGTCGCAGAAAGGTTCTCAGCACGGCTTACCCAGCCGACAAACTCCAAATATAAAACCATTTCCCTCGCTTTACTCTCCCCAGTGTATTGCACAATGCACATTAGGGTGGGGTGAAAAAGTACTAATTTTGGATTTGAGCATTCTCTCGCAGATATTTCTTGTGGAGGTTTGAGAAAACATCACACAAAAAATTTCAGCGATTTTTGACAACAGGAACCTACCCACTTTTTGAGTTGAAATTTCATAATATTTCAAAAAATCCCTAAAATTTCAAAGTTTTTTTCGCATTATTTAAAGTTGATATAATATTGTAATATTTCTTTTATACCTAAAACTATTAGTTTACTTTTGTGTTTTTCCCAATAAGGGGCCAATAGATGCAAATTAAAGTAGGAAAATGAATCACAAAAAGTGTAAAAATCTTGGATTTTTTCTAAAAATTTACCAAAGTCAAAAGTTACAGTATCTAGTTTTGTATAGGCCAATAATTCCCGCAGTCAATAGTTTCTGCGTCGAATAGTCTGGTTAGTTTCTGCGTCGTTTACCCTTGAGTGATTGTCTGACAATTTGATAGAGACGGTCTTCTTCTTTCGTTTGAGACTAGATCAAATTTCCGGGCATGTGGTGGAGAGCCAGGTGAGTGTAGCTTCGTCCAGCGTTGCTATGCCATGCGTTCCATTTGGTTCGAGAACGACATGGTCAGCAGTTTGTTCCTTCGCGCCGCATTTGCAGGCCGATGAGGGAGCCAGACCTCACTCGTGCATGTTGGAATGGAAGCGACCGACTCCGGTTCGGATTCTGTTGAGCTTGACCCAAGTCGGCCGAAGCAGGTCCATACCAGGGGGGCGCGCCACCGGGTGGGGTATAAAACCATGTAGTTTGGTGTCGGTGGCGCACCACGCTGCATTCCAAGTGTCTTCCATGAAGTGTGCTGCGCTGATGGCATGATCGCTGAATGGATGTATAGTAATTCAACAGCAGCTGGCACAAAAGGGTGTTTTCACTTTAGTTGCCAGGGAGATTCCTGAGGTGAGATGTTGAGTTTTGCATGGAGCAAGTGGTTAGGATCCCCCGCCAGGCAAGCCAGGTGTATGATGGCTCTCTTTCGGCGGAGCTCAGCAGGTTGGATGCCTGCAAGGATTGGTAAGTAGGCTACTCTGTTGGAGTTGGGCGCAGGCATTCAGTCACAGTTCGCAATGCGTCGTTGATTGGGCTGTCGATGAAGCGGGTGTGGGTACTGCGGCATCAGGCAGGGGCGCAGTATT
This sequence comes from Aplidium turbinatum, assembly GCF_918807975.1. Lineage (NCBI taxonomy): Eukaryota > Metazoa > Chordata > Ascidiacea > Aplousobranchia > Polyclinidae > Aplidium > Aplidium turbinatum. Next base: position 58,429,819 of record NC_137472.1, read on the forward strand.
CAGCAGTGGAGTGAACCAGAGCCAGGGTTGCAGTGCGCAAGGTGTCAGCACCTGCACCCCAAGTTTTGCCTACCAGACATCTCAGCAGGGTGACGCGAGATGTCAGCTTTTTGCACAGTGACTGTAAATGGTATGTGAGTGACCTGTCAAGTGTAACCCCAATGTATGTTGGTTCTGGGCAGGGCGGCAGAATTTTGCCGTTAACGGTCACTTTCAGGTCACGTTTTGCCTACCTGTTGTTGAGATGGAAGGCTGCCGTCACAGCTTTACTTTCGCTGAGTTTCAGTTTCTATTGATGAAGGTATCCAGATATGGTCGTCATGTCTTGGCTCAACGTCGTTTGTAATGATTGCCAGTCTTTCGCAGAGTACAAGATGGCCAAGTCATCAGCATATGCATATTTGTCAGATGTTGTTGATGGTAGGTCGTGCGTATAGACGTTGAAAAGGAGGGGAGCCAAGACTGATCCCTGTGGGACACCGTTTTTGATTCGCCACAGTCTACTTGGTTTTCCGCTTCCGGTGGTAAGGGTAAAACTCCTGTTGTGGATAAGTTCCATGATCATTTTGACCATGTGCCTGTCAGGGAGTAGGCGGAGTAGCTTGTAGACTAGGCCACGGTGCCAAACAGTGTCATAGGCTGCTGTTAGGTCGATAAAAACAGCCCCCGCTTTCTTTTATGCCGAGAAATTCTCCTCAATATCCTGAGTTAGTAGTGTGACTTGGTCTACAGTTGACCTTCCGTGTCGGAAACCAGCTTGTTCTTTGGGAAGCAGTGGGTCGATTATTGGTTCGACACGGGCGTAGATCAGTCTCTCAAGGATCTTGAAAGGGATGCAGAGCTAGGAGATGGGGCGATAGCTCTTTGCATCGTCTAGTGGTTTGTTTGGCTTAGAGATTGCGACGACCAGAGATCTTCTTCATACTTTAGGAATCTTGAGGCGGCGCAGGCAGGACGACAGGAAATCGCATAACCAGGACTTTAGAACATAACCAGCTTGCATGATAAGCTCTGGACATATCCTATCTGGACCAGGGGCCTTACCAGGTTTTAGGTGCTTGAGGGCAGCATTGAATTCGCTCCGTGAGAAGGAGCTAGAAATGCTCTCCTGGTTGGGTGTGTTGTTCTTCCAAAGCTTTGTCACTTCTTTGGTAACAAACCGATTGGAGGTACGGTCACACGGCTTATATCTCCCATTTTTTATTACCTGCGATGCGATCTTATTAGCAGGAATGGGACATTGTCGGGGTGATTGTCTTGATCGTTCGGTAAGGTTAGGCTATTGAGTGTGCTCCACGCTGTACGGCTTGAGTGCGAGAGATTGGATGGTCTCTGTCCAGCGTTCTTTTCTTTTTGCATCGAGTCTTTCCAGAAGAGCCTTGGCGGCTGAGGGTGTTGTTTGACCATCTGAAGAGCTAACAAAAGATTGGTAGAGGCGCTCGCACTCTGCATCCCAGCACGGAGTGTAGTTACTTCTACGACCGCAGCACACTCTGAAAATGTGATAATGGCAATGCTTGCTGATGACTCCAGAGAAGTTCGAGAAAATGCAGTCATGGCTATATTGAAAATTCGCAATGAGGCAAATATTGGTGATAGATCCGTTCGGAAGTTTGTTGTTCCAACGATAAATTATGAGGCCAACCATTATTCCGACATCACCGTATATTTATGTTATGAACCTATCTTCACAAACACAATTACATCTGATGACATCATCTCGTACCGTGAAAGCAAAATAGAAGTGAAAAGCTATCCAAACCACTCGCAATCAGTAGAAAGAATTGTGAAATTGGTGACTGATGCATCGTACAAAGTGTGTGGGTTTGATTGAAGACATGGATTCATCCGTGCTGGTATAGCTTCCAGGAATCTGATTCCTGTTGCAGACACAAAGGCGCACTACAGCCAAGCACATTTGTAGATACTGTTAACACTAAAATCAAGTGCTAGTATATTTGTGTTACAATTGAATTAGTGACTGTTGAATCCAATTGATTTTGCATGTCTATCATTTTGTATTCCCAAAACTGATTTTAAAATGCAATGGTAGGCAATTCGATTTTTGGAAAAAATTGCATGTTTTTGCAAAAAAAATAAAGCAATCGAATCTCAAAACCTAAAAAAAACTTGTATTAGAAGCTAGTCCAAGTCAGTATTAGTGCAATGCAAAATAGTATATTGAAGATCTAGCCAAAAAAAGTGTCTTTAAAGTTCTATTTTCATAAGCATGTTTCGCATATTTTTCGAAAAAGGCAGAATTTTCAACTCAAAAAGTGGGTAGGTTCCCAAGGTCAAAATTTCCTCAAATTCGGTTTTTGGTCGTTTTATGTTGTTCCACAAGAAATATCAACGAGACAAAGCAAAATTTTTGGTTCACCCCACCCTAATGCACATGTTAGGTTACCTCATGTTTTCTATATCTTGCATTCTTATCACAGGAACTCCAGAGTCACAACTCCTCTCGGAAAAGAACCGTCTGAGCTCCTCCGGGAGCGGAAAATTGAGACTCTATCTGAAGAACCACCAGAACGGGATTGAGATGCCTTTAGAGAGGAACGCCACTATCTTCAGCTGCGTCCAGAAGTTGACCATTGCCGCCGGTGGATCCACTAAACCTGACAAGCTCAAAAAACTTTGGGATTCTACATACACGTATGTGGAGTTGCTGTTGTAATGCAATATTGGCGTTTTTGGTGGGTTGTTATCAAACAGTGTTGACGTCTTCAAAGTCGTTTTTGTAGTTACGGCAATGCAGTATACCAATGTTAAACAAACCTATTTCGTAAATTTGCCTACTAATGTCAGAAACATGAACACTCCCTCAAATGACCTTTGCAATTTTGTCTGCCACGGCTGTAGATTGCTTTCTTATAATTCTATTTTGATCATAGCGACCATTGCATTGCCTTTGAAATCGAGTGGTTTTGTTTTTCAGGATAATCTACACCGACGAACACAACAGCAACGATACAAGCGAATTGGTGAGAACATATTACTTACAGACTGACTGTATCCGGCTTGCGTCAAGAAAGCTTGGCTTGCCCTGCCATTAGACAAAGCTGATGGCCTTGTCAAGTTTATGTGTGCTTGTTGAGTGTGCGCCATCAAGTCCACGCTAATCAACTCACGCACAGGCGTCTTCGCAAGGCACTCAAACTCTTTAACCATTTAAGAACTCACCGTTAGATTTTTTCTATTGCGAAAACCATCATCCTCGAAGACGAGGGATAGCCACCATCATCCGGCTTGCGTACTGACAGGAATAACCAACATTATCCTCATGTTTATTACTAGTCGAGTTTCTAAATCCATAGGTTCATATACTTTCGCCAGCTATTTGCGCAGCACAATTTGTGTCTTTAGTATACGTGCTCCTGGTTCAGCTCATGTACATCTCAAGTTTCAGCGCTTTGTGACCACACTAATGAAGGGCTGTCATTATTTTACGTCGTAGAGCCGTAACAACAACATTATTTGATGACGTAACTACGATGATAAGTTGGCTTTTCAAAAAACAACCCCGCATGTACGCATAAGAACAACGTTAACACAGCATAATGCTTGTCTATGTCACTTCGAGGTATAATAAAGCTAACTATTCATAATTATCTTTTTATATTTATTCATCATAATATCAAACTCCTGTTTCGTGGTTCTCACGTCAAAGAGCTGTAAAATAACAATGTTGCACTTTAGGAGCCCAACCAATGGAGCTTGGCTTATGTGACAAAATATCTTGGTTCTGAAAAGCTTCCAAAGGCCAAGTTGATGGACTTCTTTCAACACAACGCCACCGAAAGGTTCCTTCAAGCCTGCAACATGCAAGGCTCCAACAAGAATGTGAAACGAACGACCAACTGTAGCCAGCTTATTGAAGCGTATAAGGTGAGCACTGAACAGTCACGTTAAGTGAAGAGGTTTGGCTTTTAAAGTGTGTTTCAGGAATAGTTTAAAGTATGAAATTATGCCCTAACCTGCATATGTTTTTTTTTTTGCTGGAAGAAAGTTTTTGAAATTAAAAAGTATTTGAAAGTGAAAAATGTCAAAAATTCGAAGAAAGTGAAATAAACATGACGAATTCTTCATTGCAATGCCAAGGGCGTAGCGTCTGCACATTTTGTACACACAAGTGACTAATTTTCTAATCTGTCTTTTCTGCCATCACTAGAAGTACCTGAGCAACCCTTGCTACCAATACCGCAGCAACAGTGGCTCAGCCGTCCTCTCTTGCGCTTCACAAAACCCAACAAACCATGACGGCAGCGGGGAATCCCCAGGTCAGGGGTCAACCAACATCGTCGACATCCTGCAGCTTCTGCACAGGCTGCACAGTTTGGCCATCCAGCAAGGAGCCACAGACGACGCCGTGGATTTGTCCACCGACGATTTTGTCAGCAAGAAAGTGACCACCAAGCTACACCAGCAAATCGAGGTATCGGGTTTTGGATTCTTCGTCTTTTAAGTAGTCACCATGCTCAACCAGGAACAACCAAACTGTGCTTTAGCTTAAGTTGTCAAATAAGGATTTTTTCGTTGCATATTGCATTATTTACTTTTGGTGTTTCATGTCTGTTATACTTTTTGCACAACAATTTAATGGACAGGGAAGAAAATTTTCCAGTCCTAAAGTATTTTTTTGAAAATTCGCTTCTGATAAATTTCTACTTGGAGCAGCATCGAATTTTTACCATTGAAATTTCCAGTAAAATTTTCCTGTGTTTAAAAACATGTGAGTGTTTGAATATGTTGTTGATTAATGCCTGACGACATACTTTAAAAGGATATTTGGTTAGATGCACGGCTCAGTCAGGTACTCAGCTGATAATAAACATCTTGGATTACACTGTTGCTAAGTTGGATTATTTAGTAATTGGTGTGATGTTTCTCGTTTTAGGATTATTTGTGCCTTGCCTGCCAAGCCCTGCCCGATTGGTGTAACTGCATTGTACAAAAATATCCTTTCCTGCTGCCGTTTGATGCCAGACAGAAATACTTCTCTTGCGTTGCCTTTGGTGCTTCCAGGTGAGTTTCCATTCATATTTAATAGCAGGTTGGAATGAAAGACATTCTTTCCAAACCCCTGGAAACATTGTGAGCCACTTGGGTGTTAAGTACTTTCATTAAGTGAACGGAAAGAGAAGGAAGCCAACTTTTGTGTCCACCTTCAGGCATGCTTTTAAGTGTCCTGCAAAAGGCACAGCTGCATGCTCTTGAGCGGTGTCGAACAGGTGCCCTTTCGAGTGCCGTTCCAGGGATCTCACCACTTGGCTATGCAACTGGCGGTGAATCTTTATGTGGAATTTTAATAGTTTAAATTACAATTTTGTAAGTTTCAGTTATCACCACTAGACTAAATTCTTGTTTCAGGTCTATCGTGTGGCTTCAAAACCATACGGAATCCCAATTTGACCGCGCCCATGGACCTCGGCACTCAGCTCTGGCTGCCGCGGCAGTTGCAGCCGCCGTTGGCCGCAGAGATGACTCTAGTATTCAGGATCTTGTGCAACTCGGCAGACTGCGACACGACAGAGTGAAAGTAACAAGGGAGGAGGAGAAGTTTCTGGAGTGGGCGATCAACATCCTGACCGTCCACGCTCACAAGAAGTCCGTGCTGGAGGTAGGATTATTTTTATTCTTTGCTTTGAATCGTGCCATTGTCCGGTAGGGTGGATCGATTTAGGTGGCTGAAAATATTTTTTCCTCATTTTGCTTAGCTTGTGGTTGGAAAACTTGCCATTGGGTTTTTCAACACTGTGTAAAAAGTTTATTTTGATCGAACAAATTTTTGATCTGCCACCAGCCACTTGAAAATTTACTATTTCCTTCTAATGTCCAGTGCTGTGAACCATCACGTTAATCAAAAATTGCTTTTAATTCCTTAAAAAACGATTCGTTTTTGTATTCAGGTTGAATTCATTGGTGAAGAAGGAACCGGTTTAGGTCCGACCTTGGAGTTCTATGCTTTGGTGGCTGCGGAGCTGCAGAAGAAGTCGCTCGGTATCTGGTTGGTAGATGACAATCTGATCGACAATGAACAGAGACCTGTAAGTTGGTTCAATTAAATTTAATTTATTTTTCTGCTGGCGCGAACATGTAGAGAACGGCAAAGTAAACACACGAATTTGGCACCAACAAAAGGGAAACATGGCAAAACCAAAAGGTTTAAAATATGCAATAACAGTGTTTGGATGTCACTGTTTGTAATTTGCACAGCCACCAAACCTAGAAAAGAGATGAAAAAGATAAAAAAAATTGTGAAAATACTACAAAAATAGGGCTACAATTACAATCAACACTTGCCAGTGCAACGAGGGTGATTTTAATTTTAACCACCAGCTGAAGTTAAACATAACAAGCCTAATCCCTCTCTTTAACAAAAGAAAAAATAGGCCGAAAATTACTGTACAATGAACACTTGCAACAAGGGCGATTTAAACTTTACAGAACTACACACAAGTTTCCTGAACTTTTCACCTTGAAAGTTTAACGAAATTATGATGTAACAAAATCCGGTTGCTGTTAGATGAAGGAATTTTCTCGATTAAACTAAGCTGGCATTGCTGTATTGTACTCCAACGAAAGGTGGTTATCAGTTAATGTTGGGGAACGATCTATAGATTTATATTACGCTGGGTTACTACGCTTGTAGTGCGTCGGTGCATCTGTTCAGTTGTAGTAGTAGTAGTAGTGCGATGCCTGTGCTGATGGCCAGGCCATGTTATGGTGGCTGGGCAATCCTTGATCGAGGCTTGATCCTGGCTGATTGACGTACTTAATGCCGGGCTCGCAGTGTGGGCATCTAAGGCCGTTCGGAGTCTCCACCTATGCAGTGTTTGATCCATGCGATCATATTGACTGAAAGGTATTCAGTGTGTAAACGTTAGTAATGCTGACTCGGCATTTATAGTTGATGACCGATCAATTTCAGGTGGACATCGGCAAAGGAGTGAAACCTCCCGGATATTACGTCCAACGATCCTCTGGACTCTTCCCTGCTCCTCTTCCTCAAGGATCAAACTCCCAAAGAGCTTCCGTCATATTCCGCTTCCTTGGCTCTCTCTTGGCCAAGTGTCTTCAAGTAAGTTTTCTCCTGAATCAATGGCAGCTACTGATGAACCTGTTTTGTTCTCAATTGGAATCCAAGGCATTCCGCAACATCCGATTTTTCAGATTTTTATCTGACTCCATTGGAAAGGAGCGCTATCCAATGTAATTTTATCATAAAGTGTGAAATAGATCAAGATATTTGCTGTTGGATAATAAAATACATTCGAGATACAGGTCGTCCGAATTATTCAAATAGTAAGTTTCACTTGTGTTCTAATCAAGTGATAGTGATACCTTAAAAAGATTCTACCTGCTCGGTTGTTGAAACGTTCAAATAGAATTGTTATAACTGCATTTTGCTCAATATTGTGCAGTTTTAAATCATTCAATCAAGTCGATATATGTTGTTCGACTATGGCGTTTTCCATTGTCGTTTGATCAGGGCCTTAATTGAGAGGCATGGGTGTCATTATTATTTTTTCTAAGTCTGTTCCATATTCAGGATGGGAGACTGGTGGATCTTCCCTTCTCCACTGCTTTCCTTAAGCTGATGTGTTATGAATCCACTGCTGTGCTTGACTCTGCCATGGCGGGGAACAGTGCTTCGTGCGAGAAAAGTGTCGACAAGGTGAAGTAATTTGTTGCCAACTTAGCTTTATTGCATATATTACCGACTGTAGCCATAAGCGGTGGGATGGCGCAGCAAATACGACTCTCGCTTTTCCATCATGTGAAATTGGTTCAAACTTATGCTGGTTGTTTAAAGAAAGACAGCTCACTACCCAGGGTGTAACATATTGGGTGGGCGTAGTTGCTGAAGGAATTAGGAAAAGGCGGGCGACAGAAAGGAACTGTCCACCCTGCTCTTGTTAGTGCATCTGCTCATCCCCCCGGTGCTTGCTAGCAAGTATGATACGCTCACGTTTTTGACTTTGAAATTACGTGACGTGCAAATTCTTCACTGACAGAGTGAGTGAGGTTTTGTTTTTGAGCAACATTTACCAACCTTTTGAATTTCACGAATTGCTCTTCATCCGGGAAGTATTGTTGCCGAATAATACCTTGATTTCATGATGCAGAAAAAACTGGACGATTCCTTGGACTCACTGAAAGATGAAAAACTTGCTCTCACTCCTCTTCCTTCTCTTCCTCCGGCTTATTTCTTTAATGTTCTTGATCTCAAAGATTTGGAGGTCATTGACCAACCAAGGTATGACCATATTGTTTTGTTTGTATTTTGATTTGATGTTGATTTGAATTAAATTGAACAATTGGAATTGTTTCAATATTTTTTGGAAAAATAAGAATTCTGTGGTAAACCTCTGGTAGGCTTCTGTAGTTAAAGCATCCAAAGCTGAAAACCAACATAAAACCTGACAGCTTCAAGGTTATTCATTCATAGCTTGTCTCGCAAGTGTCGAAGCCAGACGAGCATTTTCTGTGATGTTTTTTTACATCATTGTCGTCAAAAAGTTTCTTTTCGCGATAAAGCTTTGTTAGAGAGTTTGCTTTGTTTAACCATAGACAGACAGAACAAAGTAACTTTTGTGGGTTTAACTTCTTTTATCACAAAGCTTTTTCATTTGTAATAAAGCAAATTAAACCCGCTAAAGTTACTTTCTTTTGGTGTATGCATACAAGTTTTTTTCTTTTCAGATACAAACTTTTGTCCATGCTATCCGACCTATGCGATCAAAGAGATGCCATTGAATCTGACCTCTTGTTAACTCCTGATGAGAGATCACAGAAGGTCAATGACCTCATGTTGGATTACAATGGCACGAAGTGCAAGGTCAATGATCTCGGGTTAACGTTTGAATATTCGCCATCGTCATTTGTCTACGATTATTCAACGTATCCGTTGGTTGAAAATGGAGAAAGCATTGAACTAACTCTTGATAACGCACGAGAATACATTGACTCAACGTTGGAATTTTGTCTGCATTCTGGAATCCGTAAGCAAATGGAAGCTTTAAAAGGTAAAAATTACAATGGAATTCTTTGACGAATGACTACCCAGACAGCAAATCAGCCGTTGTTTACACTAATTCAACGTCTGCAGACGTTGATTGAAAACGGTTGATTTTTTTTCTGTTTGAGTAGCTGCTGAACACCAGTTGGCTTTTGTGATGGTTTCATTTTAAAACCGTTTGCTCGTTGATTAAATTCTGAGGGTAAGGTGAGTTTTGTAATAATTTTCACTGGATCATTATTCACTGGCGCCACAAACATGTTCTAACAGGGCGTCGAACTCAATCGTTTCATGACCAAATCGATTATTGCGCCTTCGTTGCAACTGTGGGATTGCCATGGTTACATGACCATGGTTAAGCTTAAATGGCTTCGAATTCTGCAACGACGCCTTGCGCAACATCTTTCTTCTGAATAATAGAATTGTTACATTGATAGATAGTCGTAGTTATGTGATAGCGGGTACACAACAGTAGCTCTAAAAGCTTCAGTAGCATGTTGTATGATATCACGCTTGTTTTGACATATTGTCCTAAAACAGTTCTGTCGCCATTTTTTTTTCAAACTACAAATTAACAGTCGCCGCTGTTAAAATTTATCAATGCTTTGTCTTGCAGAGGGGTTCGATCGGGTATTCCCCATGTCGTCTTTATTGTCTTTTACCCCGAGCGAGTTGAAGCTCTTGTTATGCGGGGACCAGCATCCCACATGGACCAGAGAAGACATACTGGCTTACACAGAACCAAAGCTGGGTTTTACCAAAGAAAGGTAGGCCTTGTAAACTTGAAAAGTTTTGCTAGCTTGGTTATCATCCATTCGTTGGATGGCATTTTTATGTTTTAATTTTGTGTTTCTCTATTAATGTTATGACTTGGTGATGATAATGTTGCATAAAAACGGGTTGGATATAGTGTGAAAGCGTGACAAATAAATTGGAAGAGTTTGAAGTAATACAGCATGATATTTGTAGTCCACCATTGTAGTGTGGTGGCCTCGTAGATACAGCGATGTACTGCACGGGGCAAGATCCGTGGCCGTTAGTTTCAAGCCAACGGTTACCGGTTCGAACTTGATCGTTTTCGAACTTGATCGTTTTTGAACTTGATATTGGTTCACTTCAATCATCCAGCTATGGCACTCCCTGAAATATTTAAACATAAGGTTTTGTTGCAATAGTTTCGATAATTAAGCGTACGTTTAATAGGCCCACTTGTTTAGTAAACCCAATTTGGTCCGTTCCGGAATTACTGCATGTATAGGAGTGGCAGAGAATCTTTCCCCACTTAATTATTCAAAAATTGTCCGGTCCCGAGTTCGGCTTAAGTAAGCTTAAAAATCGTGACAGACTTGATGACCAGTTCGGTCCTTCTGCCACTCCCATCATCATCAGCAAACAACTTGATTCACATTACAATCTTGTATCGTTTTTTTTTCACATGTCCTGATGATGCAAAATAAAAGAACTTGAACGTGAACTATTTCGTTTACTTTACGGATTATTGCCGCTCAACATCGGCCTGCAGACGTCACCAATGCAATTCTATGGCTTTTTATTACGTTATTTTGATGTTATTCCAATGTTTTGTGTTCTCATATTCAGCCCTGGATTTGTACGCTTTGTCAACGTCATTTGCCAACTGACAGGCGACGAGAGGAAATCCTTCCTTCAGTTTACCACTGGTTGCTCTTCCCTGCCACCTGGAGGACTGGCTAACTTGACTCCACGACTGACTGTTGTCCGCAAGGTGAGCAATTGCTTTTTTAAGATAGATTTACTATAGCAATAATAATTTGACATGTCAGACATAATCTCATATGTTAACTACAAAATTTCAATTATTTCACTACGGGTACCTAACAAATTACTATTCCTTTAATGAAAGCTTTAACCTAAATTTTTAGTTTGCTATAGGTCACCGTTAAGGTTGCTGTAGCGTATTTTAATGTTATTTTACGTATTTGTTAGGTTGAATCTGGTGACGGCAGTTATCCATCTGTGAACACCTGCGTACATTACCTCAAACTTCCTGATTATTCGAGCGAGGAAATTCTTAAAGAGCGACTTCTTGCGGCAACCACTGAGAAGGGTTTCCATTTGAATTAATCGAATTGTTTTGACAACGAGTTGGGTTCTACTAGGCAAGAACCTCTATTTGAAATCGTTAATTTTGTATTTCGTTCAAAGTTGGTTTTGAATCCGTTTGACTTTCTGAACGGCTGATTTAATTATTGAAACATGAACACGACTGTTTGAAAACTATCCAAACAGCAAAATCCGTCATTTTTACACTGATTCAACATCTGCAGACCTTAAATCAATGTAAAAATGACTGATTTTGCTGTCTGGGTAGTGGATATTGACACTTAAAAATTTTGAAACCCTAAACAGAGTTTAATCTTTTCCACTACAGTATTCTATATTTCTGTACCAAAAGTTGGCGAATTCAATCTGCTTGGTTGGTCTATCTTTGAGGCATAATCGTCAGTGTATTTTATCATTTATTATCGACTATTGTTGATCGATTGCATGCTTCTGTTCAGCCTGCGAATTCACAACTTGACATTAAACTTGTTTTACTCCTACATCAGCGTTTCCTTTTCATCGACATCCGCCGAAACTAACGTAATAAAGTTATTGGTTTATTTATGTGGCTGATTGTAACTTAAGATAACTTTTCGCCAAAACGTTGTCTCGGTGTCTTCAATGCTCTTGGAACAACGATGGGGAAAAGTGGTTTTACTTCTGAAGTTTTGCGGTGGTTGTGATCAGCTTACCAATTTTTTTTTTTGAGTTCCATAAAGCGTCGGTGTTACGTTTGATGTACCGTCTGTGCTTAAAAAAGCTTTTTTTACTTTAACGCATTGTCATTTGACGTTAATGGATCTGAAATTTCGATTGTTTATACAAGCCGTCAAAATTAAGATGTCATTTTCATCATGAAACTGACAAACCAGACAGCAAAATCCGTCATTTTACATTAATTCAACGTCTGCAGACGTTGAATCAGTATAAAAATGACAGATTTTGTTCTGGGAAAGTTATTTTGAACTATTATGGCAATTTCTGCAATGTTACTGCAAATACGAAATCCTCCATCAAGGAGCCCAAAAAGATTGCTGTTTATGTCTTTTCTGATGGGCATGCAGCCTCCAATTCATGGCAAAAATTGTTGGCAATTTTTGGAATTGAGACGTTTGCTCTTTCACCTCGCACAATTTATCCTTTGCAAGTAATTCATATTGCCTTTGTAATGCTGGGCAAAGTCGATACAGCAATAATCACGAGAGAAAATTCTTTGCTATTTTTTTGTTTGTGTTTTTTGGTTTGATCAATGTTTTATTGTTTTCAAGTTTGTATCTTGAACAATTGCATTTCAAATGTTGTCGCAACTTTTAACAACATTGTGACAACATAAAACGTCGGTTTCTTTGATTGCATTGCTTGGCGTCGCATAATACAACATTACGTCACTCTTTGTCCATGTTTGAAATGAGTGTTGTGCAGCTGACTGACCTTTGACATCATTGCTCACTCAAGCGTGCTTTCGTTGGATCACTTGACGAACAGCTTTCCAACTGTGAGCAAACATTCTAGGGCCATCGGCAGTTAATTTGTTGACGCGTTGAACAGATACACGTTTATTTGATAATATAATAATATTAATTAAGAAAACACTTAACCTACGTGGAGCATTATTTTCGTATGACTCCACGGCAGTGGCGTAGCTAGGGAATGTGCCGCCCGGGGCGGATTCAGATTTTGCCGCCCCTTCAAGAAAAAGCATGTGAAAATGAAATGCGTTTTTTTATCAGATTATAATCAAAATGCACAGGGTGATAATCCTCAATTATTGTGAATACCAGGCTGTTTGTGGACTAGTTTGGAAACAAGTATTGAGTTAAGCTACCTGGTGTAAAGTGATGTAAACCTGCACTGCAGATCCGCCGCTGTGGCGTATAGTCTTGTTAGCAAATACCTATTTTTGTGAGAAGAATTTGTTCCCCGTTTGACCATTCAAAACAATTCCACTTAATGATGAAAATATAATACTGTTCCAATTACATTTATGCTCAAAGCCACGATTGGAAATCTACAGTCCCAGACAGCAAAACCCGTCGCTTTTACATTGATTTAACGTTTGCAGACGTATTCCATCACGGAATGTGCTTCCAAATATTTACGATCTGTGTTGGTTTTTCTAAGACCAGCAAACATTCTATAAGTGATGGGGTAAAACGCTAACATGCTAAATACCTTACGAACAGTAACCTTCTTTCAGCTGTTTCTTTGTGTTTCATTCATTGAACTGTTGAGCGCTAAAATGATTTAATTGTATGTTTAGACCATCTAGGTGGATTGATTTACTGATACATTTGCATTATGAGTTTCGTTGAGTGCAGCGCTCACGTGCGGACAGGCGACGTCGTCATTGTATTCCTGGGCCACGACTCCATGTTCCCAGTCACAGTAAAGCCTGGAGATATAACACAGACCAAGTATGGAGCTATGAAGCATGATGATTTAATAGGGCATCAATATGGGACTAAGTTTTCCTGTTCAAAGGTTAGTTGCAGCTTAAAAACAAACCGACTGCATTTTTTTAATGCAAGAAATACCCCACTCCCGATAGCTCATTTGGGTAAACTTTGTTAACGAACCATCTGCAGTGTTAAGCAACATAGTTCAACTGTTAGGGTGTGTGATTGAGCAACGCACTAGAAGGGAAGCTGCCTCTGCCCTCTACTAGTTGGAGTAATCCACAGGCCACACTTCAACAACAAGCAGGAACTTCAATCTGCCAATGTCGGTGGCTAGGCTTGCGTCAATGGACAAAGCTTCTTACAAGTACACGAAACTGACAGGACTATCTTTTCTGAGCTTCATTAGCCCAATATTTTTTAGTAGACGATTCAGTCGCATATTAGAAAAATCAAATTGTTTCGCGTTATTGTAAATTGTTGAACATACTTGAAAAGTTTTTGAGTCAAGTTGTGTGAAGTCTGCAGCCCAGACTGCAAATCAACCGTTTTTTACATTGAATCGACGTCTGCATGCGTTGAATCAATGTGAAAAACGGTTGATTTGCTGTCTGGGTGGGGATTCGTTTAACACTGAAGGATCGATCAAGTATCACATGACTTCGTGTAGACAATGTTGTCAGAATTTATACGAGCCAGGTTCACAACAAACGTACAGAAGGTTAGAAAACATGTCACGTGATGTTAGCATATCACCAGTAGGTTGCTAACAAATGTACCAGCTGGCTTGGGTAAGGATCGCCGATCGTTCACTGAGCTAATATCTAATATAAGGCTAACCACGCTCTCCTTGATGACCAGACGTATTCTCACCAGTGGGTTGCTAACGAATGATGCATTATTGTAACTAAAGCGTAATGACTACGAGCTTTGACGACATTGATTAGATTTTTGTTCAAAACCAACTTGTAAGTGTGATTGACTGATTATCCTCAAGGAGCGAATCTTCGTTTTCAACTGAATGTTACCTACACAGCAAATCGGTCGTTTTTTACATTGTTGTTGGATAATGTAAAAAAATGACAGATTTGCTGTCTGGGTAATTGCAACAATAAGTCGTGTTTGTTACCTTGCGAACATGGCTAGTGTTTCCCACATTTCCATGTAGTTTTAATTCGTAAACCTTTTCTTGCTCGCGCTTGGAACTTAGACACGAATATATATTACAGGGTTGGGTGCATGTCCTGCAGCCTACGCCAGAGCTATGGACCCTGTCGTTACCTCACCGCACCCAGATCTTGTACTCGACTGATATAGCGATGATTACATTACAACTTGAATTGAAACCTGGATCTGTGGTCTGCGAGTCTGGTAAGTTCTAATTCAGATATTTAAGCATGTCGGGTGAAGTGAAAAAATATCGAAGATTTTATTGATTGATTTTCGTATTATTTCTCGTTTGTTTTGGCATTTCTAAGAGTCTTATCTATTTTTCCATATTATCGACAGTTTGGAAATGTCAATGTTATGATATTATCATATTTGAAGTTTCATGTCACTGTTGCAACTGATTGTGATCAAACAAGAAAATGCATCGCATCAACAGCATTCGTTTCTAGCACTAGTTGCAACGTTCATTTGATGAAAGTGTTAGTAAAAGCAAAGACAAACAAGTTGATTTGTTGCTCCAAGGCCATTTCGCGCACTATTACAATGCGCATCCTCAGAGCGAATAACATACAAAATAAAACTTACAAAGTTATATTTTGCATGTTATTCGAAATTGTATGGCTTTGTATGTTATTCGTTATATTTTGTATTGTTATGAAAATGTTTAATGTTGGAAGTTTTAACGTTTGATATCGATGAAAGTAACCGCTCACACATCTTTTGGTCTAGCGTTTAAATAATGTATGCTTCTTTTTCTTCTTGCCTTCAACCGCACTGCAGTGTATGACTTTGTAAGTTTTATTTTGTATGTTATTCGCTCTGAGGATGCGCATTGTAATAGTGCGCGAAACGTCAGTGAAGCAATAAACCATCTTGTCTGTCTTTGCTTTTACTACCACTTTCATCAGATGAACGTTGCAACTAGTGCTGGAAACGATACTTTTCGTGATGAACACCCAAACTTTTCAATATAACAGTAATCTCATAGAAATATCATAAACTAATGGTTAGGAGTAATCCTAAAATTTGTTGATAAATAAAATTTAAACATTGTGAAGATTTTGAAATCAATAGCCATAAATAACTCAATCATGCAGTAAACTTTGTGATTTAAGCCATTAGGTGTGGACTCCACCTGTGGAGGGTGCTTGTATTGTTAAAGTAGTCACAATTTTTTTACCTTCAAGGCACTGGCAGCGGTTCGCTCTCTCACGCACTTATTCGAACAGTGGCGCCAACGGGGCATCTGCATACAGTAGAATTCAATCTTGATCGTTACAAAAGAGCAAAAACTGAATTTGAGGAACACGGTCTATCAGAATATGTCACTGTGAGTTTTCTGCCTAAAACACTGGCATGCATTATAGCGCGAACATATTCAGACCAATTCACATATTACTATAATTTTTTCCACAGTATTTTACTGTTTTCAACTTAGAAATCGTCCTCCAGTTTTGCCCTTTTTTTAGAATTTAAAAAAAAAAATTTGGATGAAAATCTTTGCTTCATGTTAAGCAGGCAGGTTTGACTCCTCCTCAGGCACATTCAACTTTTTCGACTGTAGTCTGCAATTCACCGTCTTCAATGACTTTTTCCGTCGCTGTGATTGATAAAATAACGTTTGCACTATTTTCAAAAATATCATTATTTCTTGCAACGCTTATGGCATGGCAGACTGCCTGCTACATCCGGGACTTTCGGTACAATGCAATTGCTGAGATGTAACGTGTTTGCTGTATGTTCAAACAACATAGTAATACGTTGTATTGCTATATGGCCGATATTACACAAGTGCAGTGTAAAACAGATGATGCTTAGTCTCAAGCGCATACAAACGTTTTGTGTTGTAGAAGATAGTAAGGGTAGAATTTCAAAAAGCATTTTCAAAAGTAGAATTTCAAAAAGCAAAAAGCAAAGTTTCCGCCCCGATAGCTCAATTGGTTAGCGCGTCACTTCTGGAACGAAAAAGCTTCAAGATCAAGCGGCGCTGGTTCGACTCTCGGGGTGTGCGCTTGAGCAACGCACGTTAAGGACTGCTCTCCATTCAGCAGCATCTAATGGATGGAATAGTTCCCCGGTAACAAGACTTCAGCAATCGGAAACTTCATTCTGTCAATCTCGGTGACCGGGCCTGCGTCAGTGATTCAAAGCCTCTACAAGTATGCGAAACAGCCAGGATTAAGCTCTGCAAGAAGCTTTCCCAGTCCGAAGATAAAGATTCAATCAATCAATCAATTGAGTGTTCTGCTTTGTGACGAATTTAAAACTATTTTTTATATTGAAACTTTTACATTGTCAACCGCAAGCAGTTTTTAAGAACAAGATAATTATACGCTATTTTTAAATTGAAAGTTGCTACAAAAATATTGTATGTTCTTTTGATTGAGCATTGTCATCATGATCTTTCAGCAAATGCTATTTTTCCTCAAAGGTATACCACAGAGACGTCCTGAATGATGGTTTTCCGGTTGAAAACATTGCTGATGCAGTTTTTCTTGACATTCCACAGCCAGATCAGGCCGTTTTGAAGGCAGCCAAAGCTCTCAAGAAAACTGGTTTGTTTCTTTTGAGTAATCAACTGTTTATGTTATAGTAACTTATCACATTTTAGTTTTTGATTCATGTTATTGATGAGCGTACTAGTGAAATGCAAGTAGTAGAAAAAACAAGATTTGGTAGTCTAGCTTTTTACCTTTCTATTCCCTTAAAACCCTTCTGTTTCACTTCGTGTAAGCTTCAGAGTGCTTAAAAAGGTTTGATCCGAATTGCATTAGGCCTACAATGCGTTGAAATACAATGAATTTTTTTTAGTAAACCGTTCAATTTTGATGAAAGTGCAATTTTCTTTTGATTTGTTTTTGCAGGAGGCAGACTCTGTTCATTTTCCCCTTGCATGGAGCAGACGCAAAGAACTTGCGCCGCTTTGCACAAGACTGGCAGTGGTTTCTATGACATTGAGACTGTGGAGCTGGTTCGGCGGTCTTACAATGTCAAGAGGATATTTGTTCCAGTAGCAGACATTGGTCTTGGAAATTCTGAAGTAAAGGATCGTCTTCTATCTCCTGGAAAGAAAGAGTCCTCTATCCTTCCGTGCGCTTACGAGACTGGAGATCAACTTCCTTTAGGAGATGTTGTTGTCAGGACAACGCCTGACCCTGGTACCATTGAAGCTTCACATAAAAATTCTAAACGCAGAAAAACTGATTCAGCTGATTCCGAAATTAAAACCCCAGATTGGGGTCTACTTGGTAAAGGAAAAACAGCCCCCGCCGCCACAAAGCATGCTTTTGCTTGTCGGACTTGCGTTCTTCCTAAGGAAATCTATGGACACACTGGTTATTTAACTTTTGCAACATACTGTCCGTCTGTTTGCGTGCCACTTTAGTTTTCTTAGCCAAATGAGCGTTGCTGCGTTGGTCTGTAAGTTATTTGTTTATAATGTTATTTTGGGCGAAAAATAAAGAACTCATTTCCATTGATTGTGTTTTAAGCAGATACGACACAGTCAACGCAAAAGAAGTTGTTTTTTTATACCGTAACTACATTTTTAGCAGCCCCACAGTATACTGTTGTGACGGATTTTTTGAGCTTGGTTAAAACAGTTACAAAACTGATGAATAAAAAGCAAGCTTCAGCCGGCTGCCTTGTTCGCCAATGGATGTCCTTGGCTAAGGGGAATGACATTTTCTTTTTGTGTTGTGCTGAGGGACAAACCACACTCAAATATGATCGCATCAACCAGTACATTAAGCTTAGTTTGTCAAGATCAGCGTGTCTTGGACGATGGTACCAAAGATTGACTGTTCTCCAGTAGCCTACATTGAAGTCGGGGATTGAAGTTTGTACAAAAATCGACAATCTGAGGTGAAAAAGGCAAAACTTTTTACCCCAATGGCTCAACGACAACCATTTTTGAGGCAGAGGCTTTTGATTTTAAAATATCTTTGTTTACAAAGCTGTTATCAGTTTTATTGGAACATTACTGCACGCCACTTCGTTTTGTGCTTGCCGAAGCAGTGGTCTTTATCAAATTTTAATCAGAAACTCTGATAATGACGTAATTGCTAAAAACAATTTTGGATAAATTAAATATCTCGTGAATATGATCCATACTCACATGACTAGGCTGAATACAATCAATGGTTTAGCCCAGGGGTCACCAAATGGCGGCCCGCGGGCCGCATGCGGCCCGCCACGCTGTATCGCTGCGGCCCGCAGAAGGTATCAGCGTACAAGTATAACCAAAAATACTTTTTTTGAGGAGTTAAAGAGCACACAGGCAAAAAAATACTTTCCGAGAAGCATATTTTCGCTTTGCATACGATTCCACCGACCGACCAATCAGATTATAGTTCTAGGTGGGAGTTGCTTAAAGCTATTCCAATGCGATGTCCAGCCACACTGTCCCAGTGGTTGATTAAAACGTCTGTTTTCGAATTTCGAAAATGTCGAGCATAGGGTTGCTTATTTTAAGTTTGCAAATGTCATGTAAACACTAGTGTGCGTTTCACCGTTATTGTGTTTCACGACCAGTGTTCTCTTTATGCAAGTTTTTGTTGGCAAAATAGGTCGGTGTGCCAACTCAATTTATAATAAATTGGCCAAATTTAAAGACTTTTTCTGATTGTATTATGAAAATATTTAGCTTAGTAGGCTACTGCAAAATGTTTTTTTTTTTTAAGAAATATGGAACGCTTCACGATTTCGCGTGTCATCCTTGCGCAGGGGCCATGCTGATCTTCTCTATCGTTCCAATTTTAGTATATCTACTGCCGAAGCAAGTTCTGCAAAATGTTGTTAATCAACAAATTCTTGCCACGCTGATAAGCACCGCAAGTGACAGTTGTCTGTAACAAAAGAAAGACGGTTTTATAGACTCTCACAAAAAGGATGAAAAAGCAACTCATTGCTTTTTTAAAGGGAAGACTGTTCATGAATTACGATAGAATTACAATTTTTGGGTGATTTCTACAAACATTTGTTTCATGGTGCCTGGTTTCTTTTTCCCTGTTATTGGAGCCTATTTTTCGCTGATATGTTTGTAGGTCACTATTGTTGCCTGTAGCCTATTGCGATGTGTCAAACATTTCCTTGTTTACTAAAATTGTTAATTGCAAGATATCTTTTGTGAAGCGAAGTGACTACACCACTCTTGCTTGGCGATGAATATTCTGATGAAACCGCTCGCCTCGCTATAAGTGCGCAAAACTAGTGGCCTCATTTATTAGGCATTGTTAAAAAAAGTCAAAAATGTTGTAAAAGGAGCTTGGCCTGGCAGTAGCGTTGTTCAATTAATTTTGTTGCTGCGGTATTCTAAAATAAATATGAACAACATGTAACGTTGGATACAAGGTACGAAATGCGTTCTTTTTTAGCATAAGAGTCAACCTACCTAACATTTTATTAGTGCGGCCCGCCACAGCTCTCCTTAGTGCCAAAGTGGCCCGCATGCAAAAAAGGTTGGTGACCCCTGGTTTAGCCTATCTATTTGACTGTTACTTTGGATACCTAACACTTGTGTCACCGTGTACAACTGTACATTGAAATTTTACTGCAAAGAAAGGAGAGAGAAAAAGAAAGACCTTGTGGTAGAATATGCACAATTGTTAAATGAAAATTTATTAGACTAGGCCAGTGGCTCTCAAACTTTTTCGGCTTAGGGCAGCCTGCAAACAACCAAATAATTTGGCGGCACACACAGTCGAACCAAAAATGTTCTGCATTAAATAATAATAATTTTGAAAAAAGTTTTCTCAAAAACAAAACTAACTAGAGCTCCATATCATATCATGTACAATTTAATGAAGTCCGTTTCAAACAAAGTTTGTGCTGAGTTTTAGCGCAAATCCTTTTAATGTCGTGGCGCATATTTGATAACGCTACTCTAATAACTTGCAGAACCCTTGCAAAACGTAAATGGCACCCTTGGGTGTCGCGGCACCCCTGTTGAGAACCACTGGACTAGGCCAATGTTTCTTGGGTGCAACCTAGTTCGTAACTAGGTTGCATCCATGTTTCTTTACCTGTCAACGCTGCTGAATCAGTAAAAAAAACTTTGGCAGACCAGTCACCAGAGCATCAGAAACACGATTACTTTAAGAGAGGTGCACTAGGAAAGTAAAAACAAAAATCGCTCAAACATTCATTGTAGCCTATAGAAATATTTTAGCGTGTGCTCACTGCTCTGGGCAGATTTACTTTAAAGTTGCTTGATGAAATGCTCTTGGAGATCGAAATTCAAAGTGCTAGGTTATATGCAATAAGATTTTGATGCCTTGAAACCTAATGCTGTAGCTACCTTGCTTAAATAGTTAGGCATGTACGCATTGTACGGAATATACTGTAATAGGAAGTGGCTATTTTTTCACACTTAATGCCATGGTTAAAATCAGGTGTTGCCAGAGTTAGGATTTAAGTTAGGAAGGGTTAGAGTTAGGAATAAGATTAGGGTTTTGATCTTTGCCCAGGACTAAAAAAATTTCCAAAAGACATGTTTTTGTTTTCAACTGCTTTAACCTTTTTTCAAATTAGGGCAGAATTCCTTATCTGGCAACACTATTGAGGCTATTATTACACTATATAGTGTAAATATAGCTACAGCCAATATAATAATAAACTTGACTGATGGAATCTTTATCCTCGGACTGGGAAAGCTTCTTGAAGAGCTTAATCCTGGCAGTTTGGCATACTTGTAGAGGCTTTGAATCACTGACGCAGGCCCGGTCACCGAGATTGACAGAGTGAAGTTTCCGATTGTTGAAGTCTTGTTGCCTTAAACCTGTCTCACCATATTTTTACTTCTTGGAACATTAGCTGTTAGTTAGTTCATTTATTTATTTGTCACAAACACAAACATGAAAAGATGCTATAGCTAGATGCTATATACTACCGCCGTATATATTTTCCTAAATAAAAAATGGCTAAATATTAACAGTCTTATGTTTGCATTCCAAGGTTTTTGTTGCAAATTATTTTAGCAATAGACTTACTGACTCTGTAAACTGCAATTTTAATTCATAACTATACTGATATCAAGTGAAATGGATTCAGAAAATCCAGTGCCTGAGGAAGAAGAGGAAGATAAACTTGATGTTGCAATTAAAAAAACTGGTTGTTCTGCTGAAAACTTTGCTGTGCAGGATTGCATGTTTGAAAATAAAGACTGGAGAAAATGCCAGACACAAGTGAAAGCATTTAAAGAGTGTATCATCAAAAGCAATACCAAAAAGTCATAGACTTCTGAAGGAAATAACATCAAATCTGTTTGAAGAATCAGTTTTCAAGTCAAAAACTGTGGTTGTTTTTTATAAATCTAAGTTAAATGTTGTTCGTTTGATAGAGGCAATTTTTCTAGTTGATCGCTTTTAAATTAGAAAAAAAATTGGTGCCCATTTAGTCGATTTCTGAAATCACAGGTTGTGATAATGAATGTGAAAACTTTTAAGGCGTGGTATATATATTTCTACTAAACAAAAAAAAAAGCTATTGCATTGGGCTGACGGGCTGTGAATCATTGACAGCTTCAGTCATATAATATAGCAACAATGATGAAATGTTAAGTTTCATTTCTTACTGCCTATGCATTGCTTTATTTCTATCTTCATAGAAAACTGTTTACTTTTGTCATTTGTATTAACTCTTTTTAATTCTTTTGGACCCTTAAGTGGTCAAATTGAGACCTTACTAATTTGTGATGAATTATTAAAGGTGGTCCCATACTTGATTCTAGTGTCGGGTATGAGAAGATAAGATTCTCATCGTCCTAAGCCTTCGACTCTAAGGAGAGTAGGGCAGCCAGTTTCCTTCTCTGGGCCACCTTTTTTTCAGGAATATTGCCAACCCAATTTATATATACGGAATGGCCCGTTTCGGTGAGTCTGATTCGGTGAGTCCGATCCCTTAACGGGGGATTTTTTTCAATTTTTTTTTTTAAATTATTGGGTACCGTAGCCTAATTATCATTGCCGTTTTAGGGTTAGGGGTTTGGGGTTAGGGTTAGGGGTTACAGGTTACAGGTTAGGAACTCACCGAATCAGACTCACCGAATCGGACTCACCGAATCGGACTCACCGAATAGTAGCAGACCCCAATTTATATCACCCTTGCCTAGGTAGAGGTGGGCGGTGTTTTTAACAACCAGCTTAAGCCTGGAGTCGAACCAGGTTTGCATTATTGGAAAGCCAACGCCTTATCCGCTGCGCTATTCCAACCCAATATTTTTTTCTACATATAATGACGAAGGATTACAATCAAATTTTTGTGCCACAGTTTTTACTGGGTCTTTGTTGTCAAAGTTGTACAATATCGTCGCTTAGCAATTAGCATCTAATTACTGAGTCTATGTGTATACACTAGACTGGTGTATTATTTCCAATTTAAATTAGGGCAACAAGGAAACAATCTGCCAAATTGGATATATGACCAGGGAAAAAAATTAAGAAACTTTTTGTGTTCCACAGATGTGACTAATTACATATTATATTATATGTTAAATCAATGTGAAAAGATGAGTCTTTTGCTGGTTGGAAAGTTTAACAGTTCAATCGTGGAAAGGTTATTATATTGGTATTTGTGTAATTTGTATTTATTTTCCACTACCTTTTTCAGATTCAACATTATTAAAGAAAATTACATATTTGCTGATTTCTCATTAACATTTAGCGACACTATGGCTCATTGGTTTCATCGGAATCCTTTTAAAGCAACAAATTCTCAAAACTTTGATGTTCGAAAGATTTCTATGAAGAGCGATTTTAACAAGATCATAAGGTTTTGCAACTTTTTATTGTTCCAAAAAGATTTGTCTGTTGTTGAAAAGTGTATAGTAAACAGGACTGTTCAATTATAATGTCTCAAATGTAACTAATTTCCCTTCATGTAGCAACAGCTTTTTATCTCTGACAGCTATGCTTTCAGACTTCATTCCCTTTGCAATTAGATTGAGTTCGCTTTTAGCAACATGATCGTTGCTTACTTTACAATGTAGATGTTAACAACCTGTTTTAGCCTGATGTTGCGAGTTTACTGTGGTAATAGCAAATTGCTTTCGGACCACAGTTCCTTAGTCAATAGTCGTGTGCTATGACGAATGGTGTTGAAGTCAGTGAGTCATTCTTTATGCGGCTCTTTTGTTTGGCTGGAGGATGCTGTCTGTTAAGTTTCTCTCTAAAATTTATTCCCAATTCTTCATTCCCTTTCACCAACAAAATAATTATATTAATTTGTTTTATTAGTAATTTGTATGTGCATTGGCAGTTAACTGTTAAAAATGAAAGCTCTGATGATGCTATTATAAGCCACCACTTTCGTTATTTCTTTCTTTTGTTCAAAAAAGTGTATTTTGGTGCTGCTTTTTTCGGGTCTGCTACTATTCGGTGAGTCCGATTCGGTGAGTTCCTAACCTCTAACCCTAAAACGGCAATGATAAAGGCTACGGTAAGCTACCCGATAATTTAAAAAAAAAAATTGAAAAAATCCCCTGTTAAGGGATCGGACTCACCGAATCGGACTCACCAAAACGGGCCATTCCAGCTTTTTTCAGCTATTTTAGCATTGCTTGTTGCTAGTCACACCAATAGCAATGTGTTGTGTGTGCTCGACTGCTCGTATAGCATAATTATTGTTGACTAGTCACATTGGGCTCACAGACTTCATTACAGTTTTGTACAGTGTTTATGGATTTCAATTTGTTCTTAGTGATTTGAGGACTGCTCGGAATGCCCTTCTATCCCTTTTCAACAACCAGGCTGCGTCTCCTGATAAAATGGAAGAAGCTAGCACTCAATACTTTGCGCTAATTCAAGGATTATTTAATGTTCCTGTCGGCCAGTTACAGAATCAGCAATCGACTAGCCAACAAGACACAGCCGCCGAAAATAAAGAAGAAAGCAAAGACGACAAACAAAAATCAGGTTTTTTATTGATTTTTATTTACTTAGTTTCTTTTGGCTAACACACCCAGATCTTTGGCCATGCATTTTTGTTAAAAACGATTTTTAATTTCCTCTAGTTGGTCAACTGCTTGTTGTACGAAACAAATGCACATCATGCATGTTCATTTCTGTATCTAACTTCATGGCCTCTACTTTCTCCGCTAGGTTAGCCAGTCTGGTAAAGGTGGTTGCATATTTATTAAATTGTGCATTAGTGATAAAAAGATAAGGTTCTTGTACTAGATTCTCTATGTACGAGTACGACCGTGTATATAGAAACTTTGTTTAAAATGCATTGGTAGTGGTACTTCTTATTTTAATGTCTAAGTGAAGTCACTTCCAACCTGGGTTTTTTTTTTTTCGGTCATTGACCGATTTTTTAGCAAAATGTCCGAAAAAAATATAGTCAATTCGGTCAAAATGTCCGAAAAATATATAGTCAATTCGGGTGTTGCAAGGTTGAGTTTCGCTGATGAACGTTGAAGAAAGTTTTCTCAGATAAAACACGACAACGTTTCTCAGCGAAACTTAATGTTGTAGCTCATAGGCGCCTAACTATTTTTTTGGCCGTGGGGGCGAAAGCGTGTTTCATCAGCAGCAACGTAAATTCAGCAAAATGTCACGCAGATGGATGACATAATTATGTCGTCACACTAGGATTGCTTTTATTGCCACACTCGGAGTTATCGCTACGTTCGACCTACCGGTACCGTTAATTATTATAAACAAAACTCGACCACTGCGGTTAAGCAAACACATGTCATGCGTCTGCGTAAACTAGCGGTTGATGGACTGCGACTCTTTAAGCTGAGCACAACATAAAGTTTAGCAACGAATTAGATTTATTACCATGAAATAAGAGACGAAAAGGTTTACTAAAAAGTAAAAGGTATACAGTCAAACTTCGATACTATGCCACCCTTTTGGACCGAGAGAAAGTGGCATAGTAGCGAGGGTGCCATAGTAGCGAGTGTTTGTAAAACCAGCCTTGTGACGTGACAATGTAATGCCACGTTGCGTTGTACGATTATAATTGTACGAGGAAATCCAATCTGAGCCAGATGATGTTAATCTGCTCGAGATCTGGGAAGCGCTGCCTGCCGAGGAAAAGATGCACCAGAACAAAGAGATCGAGCTATCTGACTTTCTTGAAGCTGATGAGCGCTTCGAGACTGGTGGATCTTTCACACTGGATGAGATTGCGAAGGAGATGTTGCGCAGCGAGGAGCCGGTTGAAAGCGAAGATGATGAGATAACTGTTGAGGAGGAAATCGTTTTGTTCGAGGAAGCCCAGCGGGCATGGAGCACTGTCTGGAAGTTCATGCAGCAGAGAAGCGGGAAGCCCAGTGTGATGTGATCGGCTAGCTAGACAACGGGGTGTGCGAAATTCGCCGAAAGAACATGCGCCAGCTGACGATTCCTCATAGTTTTGGGCTGAGCTACAGTAGATAACTTGAGAGAACACATTAATCGCTTCGTTCGTACCGTTAATTGTTTCGTTAATACAGTAATACTGTACTCTCATGTGGCATACCAGCGAGGGTGAGGGGTGGCATAGTAAATATATTTTCTATTGAATTCAGCTGGTGACGATTAAAGGTGGTATAGTAGCGAGGGTGGCATAATAGCAAGGTGGCATAGTATCGAAGTTTGACTGTACTGTAAATGGAATGACAATGTCGTGAAAATGGAATGCAAGTACTAACTTGATTATACGCTTGAAAATGTACCTGTTGAAAGTAAAATCATTCACGTTTACATCAATTCAACAGCACGTCACCTTGAATAAATTTAGAAGTTGCTGACATCCGTAAACAGCTCTTGAAAAATAGTTGCGGAGAGACGTTTGATTATAGCTCCCTTTTCACTACAATATCGCAACTTATGACTGACCTGCTTTCAACTTTATGGTTAACCTGTTTTCGTGTTGCAGATGAAACAAAAGATGCGCATATTCCCGTCTTTGATCAGGTTTCTATGGCAACGGTCGTGTGTGCGCCATGCAGTTTGCGCGAGTCCGTTGTTGCGTTGATTATTCCGCATGTGCGCAATGCGGTTTGTACCAGCCCTTGTTGCGTTGGTTGGTGTTTACGTCGTGTCGAGACTTCAAGTTCATTTTCACAGCGAGCGGTTCAGTGCCGCGACAATTCACTGCAGAGGTTTCGACTTTCGAAAGCAACATCGAGTCTGTTTGCAAGCGCGTAAAGCTAAACGCACGCTCCGTCTACGTAGCAAATTATGTTGTTTTTGGGTGCATTCAACATCTGATGACATTGAATCGACACAAAATGGTAGATTTTTGCTATGTCGCAGGCAGCAAAATCAGTCATTTTTACATTGATTCAACGTCTGCAGACGTTAAACCAATGTAAAAATGACAGATTTTGTCTGGTGTGGAATTGTAGCATCCTACTTGTTCTAGTGATTATTTATCGCGAAGCTGTTGCGGTTTGCATTCAAAAAATGTTGTCCTGCTGCCGATCGCTAGTTCATCTATTATTCTATTGTTTTATGTATCAATACAGCATAAAAAGTTGGCGCCTATGTTGTAGCTAGTCAGGAAGTGCAAATTTTGGTTTGTATCAGCTACTTGAAAGGAAATATTTTCTTCAGAAAAAAATGACCGAAATAAATAAAAAATGACCGAATTTTTTCAAGTCATTTCGGACAAATGACCGAAAAGTGTCAGCGAAAAAAAAAACCCAGCTTCCAACACCAGAGGCTATCATCCTAAACACTTTCAGAGACATTTTGCTAAAAATGTACAATATACATATGTTTTATTATTTAGTAATGCATTGTATAACAATGTATAATATGCTGGTAGGTATAGCACAAGCATACATGCGTCTCCATTAGGCCTAGTAACACTAGAATAAGACGAAAAAAGCTCGAATAATTGAAAGCACAAATTGTGAACTGCAAATAGCGATGGCCGACGGTAGATCTTTCGAAGAATTACATTGCATTCAAAACTAGGATTCAAAGTTTACAGCATTTTTGGTTATTTCACTGCTTCTTTTGGGACAATATTGAATTTATTTACTTTTGTAACATTGTGAGTTTATCTAGAATATTTTTACAAAACCAATGTTGTTTTCCCTTGCAGACGTACCTGCAGGTGCATCTACAACCCTCAAAACATTCTTCCAATTCAAATGGACCCAGACCTTATTCGTTGGCAAGTCTCCTTTGTGAGTTGCATACTTGGCGTGACTTTTCATTTTATATATAGATTTATTTTTGGCTTTTCATTGTATTATTGATGCCTAGTCTTTCCTTTTGCAACGTTTTAGGGCATGCTCCAAAAGCCTACAGAACAGAATACTAGGTTCATTATTGCAACACACATGTTGTAAACATATAAAGGTCGTTAAGTTACTATCGTCTATCAAGAGCAACAATTTCAAAGTACTTTCCACCAGGGCAAGCCTGCGTGAGTGTTTTCCGTAACTAACTGGTGCACTAAGCGTAGCGTAGATCTTCATTAAACAGTGTTTTGTTTTTTCTTATTTTGTGGTGACATTTTGGCGCAGTGAGAGTTTAGAAAACTATCGGATACTTTGTTATTCTCTAACTGCTATTTGAATGGAACCGTGTTTGCGTATATTGACCTTGCGTTTTGACCGGTTAACCTGATTGAATATGAACAACTGAACTAGGTCCTTCAGCTAATAGAAGGTCGCAGAGGAAGTCCAATCCATAGATGTGAGGTTGCAATTCGTATCCAGCCAGAGCTTTATGTAACGGTTTGCTAATGAAACAGTCAATTTACAACAGATGTTTTTCACAGGGCTGAGAACAATGCAGAATTTGACTTCATCAACATGGGAGTTAACATAGCCCTGTGGTACACCAAGCACGCAGCCAAACTTGCAGCGCAAGCAGAGTATGTTGTTTAAAACAATTTTTGGCTTTAACCATGATTCTTCATTGGATTATTTGATATCTGATAGATATTTCATGAATACCTGAGAGATTATTTACCACCAAACTGAGAAAACTTCATTTGAAGCTTGTGCATGGTAGACTCATCATATGATTTATATCAAGTTTGTCTGCTTGCATCCAGTAAGCTACCCCATCTACTAGGCATTCCATCGAGCTATTCTGTCAACACCGCTCAAGAGCATGCAGCTGTGTCTTTGGCAGGACACTTAAAGGCATGCTTGAAGGTGGACACGAAGTTTGGCTTCCTTGTCTTCACGTCCACTTAATCTAAATCTTCAACCACTGGGTGTAAGTCTAGCTACGACAAAAACCATACTCAGTGCGTTGAGGTTTCAGATCCTGAAGGCTCTTTCTGCAGTTTTTTTCGAACCATCGTTTGCTCTAGATAGACCAGCTATCAACTGTTTTTTTCTGTGTTTAAAGAACTTTTTTTTGTTTTAGAGTAAACATGGAAGATGCAAAAGAAATTCACACGAGTTTGAAAAAAGCCGCTGGGATATTCAAAGAATTTAAGGTGGGATGCTTATGTTGACTGGTGACATCAATACTCTTTTTTGGCAAGTTTACTGCGCAATGTCTATTGTCTAATCATTGGTATTGGGCATGATGTTACGAGACATTAAAGTCTTATGACCAAAGTTGGATTGTTGAGTTGAACATATATTAATGCAATTTGTCACTCTTTTGACAACTCGGCTGGCACGTATTGGAAGCTGACAGACCAAGGAAGCTTTCGGTGAAGCAGACTCCGAATAAACACTAATCAAGTTTTGCTAGTTGCTCAGGAATTACTTGCAGTAGGTGTCGCAGATATGCACCGAAAATCTTTTTACCCTGAAACGTTTTTTACCAATTGCAATCTAATAATGTGCCTAAATGAAGCAAGAATGGCAACTTATTAAGCTATTTTTATATGGCTCGATCAATTTGATTTGTGTATTGAAAACTACTTGTGGGGTAGTGATTTCGCATAAGTACATTGCTGACATTGTGAATTTTCTATGCAAGTATAAATTTTTATGTGAAGGATAACCATATTGGCCGATTGTCCAATCCTCCAGAGAAATGTTCGGATTTGGATCCCAATGTGCTTGAATGCTACATTATGTGCTGCCAAGCTGAGGCACAAGAAGGTGAGGGCCATCACCTAGATTCATAAGGGATCTCCATCAGCTCATTATACCTGCATGGGAACAACAAAAATGAAGAGCTCATAGGAAATTAAACGCTTATAAATTTCATATAATATGAATGTACAATTGTACATAGTGTGTCTGTTATACAGAGATTTGTCTTTCGCAGATATACTCTCAGCACTTCGTACTTTATACAGTTTTAGCATAGCCAAGTAGAAAGTAGTTTATTTGGTCTTATTCCACACAGACGATTTTCTCATTATTATATATGTTGTAGTGTATACCATGTTATTCTTTCTGGAGGATTTTTTATCGTCTTTTACCAAAATGGATTTCTCATCAGTTAAAAACTGCCTTGCAATGATTACTCGTCCGCGATTGCCACACAACCCCCTATCTCGTTGGCGTAGCAGTGACAGTGTAGTAAATCTGTTCTAACTTTTGTCTTCCTGCTCACTTTTTGGTTTCTTGTTTAACCATTGCTTCACTGACTTGACAGTGACCATAGCAAGAGCGGTGGAAAAGAAACACAAGGCGAGACTAATAGCTGGTCTTGCGAACGAGACTTCCAAGTACTTTCAAATGGCTGGTAAGTGCTTGGTTTCTTCTCTGGTGGTCAGTACCGGGTCAGCGAAATCCGTTATTTTTACATTGATTTAGCGTCTGCAGACGTTGAATCAATGTAAAAAACGATTGATTTACTGTCGAATTTTGCTGCCTGGGTGCAAGTTACAAAATCCAACCTTAAAAACTCTCTCTTTTTCACTGAACTCGTCAAAGGAAAAATCGTTGAAAACATTTGGAGTTGGGAAAATTTCCGTAAAACTATACTGTTCTTTGTTAAACACGGAGTTGTTAAATTTGATGAGAAATTAGCGAACTCGATCTGAAATTTAAAATGGCAAAAGTAATAAAGATAATAAAAGTATTAACAAAAAAAATGATTGAATTTGCAGCTCCGATTTTTATATAACAAAAAATTCGGAATCTTCAAGTAAGTTAGAAGCTTCGTTTGTCGTGGAAACAATATCTTTCAATCCTCATAAATGATGTTGCGGTCAAAATCGTATTGTTTTGCTGTTACAAATAAACTGCTTTATTCATCATGAAATAATTCTTTACTTTTCAGACGACTACTTAAAGTCACATGACCAAGAGATTGTCGGGAAATGGAGGAAGTATCTGCAGTTGAAAGAAGCTTTCTATAAATCATATGTAAGATCATTTGCATGTGGAGTTCTGTGATGAACTCAGACAGCAAAATCCGTCGGCTGCATTGCCGAGTGGTGAGAGCCCTGCAACGACGTTCGAAAGGCGCCGGTTCGACACCGCTCACGAGCATGCGGCTGTGTCTTTGGTAGGACACTTAAAAGCATGCCTGAAGAAGGTGGTCACGAAGATTGGCTTCCTTGCCTTCTCGTCCATTTAATCTAAATAAGCCTGAACACGACAAACAGAAACAAAACAAGACAGTGTATAAATTACGGATTTTGCTGTCTGGGTAGTTGGTTAGCATGGGATTAACCAGCTGGCAAATCATTTCCTTTTTTACATTGATGCAACGTTTGCAGGAGTTGAATCAATGTAAAAAAGTGATTTGCAAGCTAGGTAGTTACTATCTTTGCTATGAAATGACTACAAGAACATCGCAGTTGAATAAGAACAAACCACATTGTTCCAGGCATTGTGTTACTACGGAGAGGCACTGCTCGCTGATGAAAAGTGTGGGGACTCAATCAGATGCCTACAGGATAGCACGGAAAGTAAGTGACAATGTTATCATTCACTCTAGCCACTGTCCAAGACAGCAAATCAGTCGTTTTTCAGTCGTCTGTAGACGTTGAATCAATGTAATAAACGACTTATTTACTGTCTGGGGTTGCATCAGCGCGTTAAACTTATTCGTTCTGATTGAAAGCCAGATACTCCGCTTATGTCCATGTTGCGATAGTGTGTTGATATTGTGGCGTGATCAATTTATTATAACTCTTAATAAATTTGGTGCAGAAGCGACTGGCGTGAACGAAAAAATTACAACAATAACTACTTTCAGTAACCTTATCTGAAGGAAACAGAACTAGCTGTTTTGAGAATTTTCTTGACTGGCTTTATAATGGTGTTTCTTTTTTATTCTGTGCATGAAACAAAACGTTTACTACTTCAGTTTGGGTTTGTTTTGCTTTCTTGAATATGTTTCTACAAAGCAGGAATTTATGTTTCATGCAGTTAAAGAAACCTCGTGTAATATCTGCTTTGATGAGATAAAAAAATTGATTTGTATGCGTTTTAAAAGTTTGATTTCATTTTTTTATGATCGAATTATTTGCAGATCTAGAAAAAACGAGCTCCCTTTGCAAGCAGTACATATCCACTAGAGGCGCTGGCTCGACCATTCGCCCTCACGAGCATGAGTTCTACAAGAACTTCGAGAAGAATCTTCGCAGGAAATTTGAAAAAAGTAAATCAGAGAACGGCTTCATGTGAGTGTTTTCTACTGCGTGCTGATTTTTATTAGTTCTTTGTTGCATTTAATAAATGCATGTTTTAATTCGCAGCTATATGTTTCTTTGTTCTTTTGAGTCATAGAAACTAGCATGAAATCATAACTGCTTACAAGATATGCAAACATATTCAGTGGTCAGAGGTCTTCTTTATTAACATTTAAAATCAATCAATGTTCCGATACTTATTTTTCAGTGTCGCTTTTCCTTGGCTTCTGCGTATTGGCTGCTTAAAGATGATTTCATGCTCTCAAGCGCACGGGCATAGTTGGTTTCTTAACTCTAATATGTCTCGTATCGAACGCCAGTCAAGCTTTCTTTCACGTCTTTTACGATTTTATCCTTTGTCATCATCTTAGTTGCTTGGCTTAGTGGTGAGAGCATCTTACAGTGGAAAGGGCATGAGTTCGACCCTCGATGAGAGCAAGCTTTTATTTCTTAAAAAAAATTCAATAACACGGTTTAAAGTGGACACGGCGAAAATAGCTTTCTTGCCCTACGGTCCACTTATCCCAAAGCTTTAACTTTCGATTATAAACCTTGAAGCCATTAACTGTTATTTGTCTATTTGCTCTTTGTCTGATCATCGCTGTGGTATAGTATTCAATTTCACCCTTCTACAGATATCACCAAAAAGTCCCCGCTGTACCCCCAAGTATGAACCTACAAGCCACCCATGGGTTGGTCGACCCCACCCCCTACTCCGTCCCTTCCACAAGCGACCAATGGACAAGCGCAGTGTATGCTGGCTTCAGCATCAGCAAGAACGTCAAGGAGGATAAAAAGGTAAAGCAGAAATCGCTATTCATTGGCAATTCATTGGTATCTGTAACAAAAATATGGTATCAGCTAAAAACTTAAAATATTTCAAAGGACAAGTTTTATGGAAACATATACCCGCTATATGACACTAGAGAGGTGTTGACTATAGAAGTGGACCCATGCAATCTGTAATGATTAGATTTCGTTGAGTTTTTTTTATGCTGCAGCGATCTATTTACGCAGACCTTGTCGACGTGCGAACTGGAGGCCAATGTACTGTAATTTCAGTTTTAAACTGTAGTTTAAATTTATTTTATATCTCTTTGAAATGATAGTTTGGAGAATCCGAATTGCCAAAGTGTGATCATTGAATCTCAAGTCACTGCAAAACTCTTAATATTATGTAAAAAAAACGACAACTCTTCCTATTACCTGTGTTGCCAGACGCTTTTTAGATTTCCGATTCAAGTGCTAAGATTTAGTCTCATATTTGTGTACCAACAATAGCACAAAAGTAGCTCAAAGTCACACAAATATACACAAAATCTATATTTATCAACTACTACTCAAACTATCAACTTATACTTGCGATTTTGGCTACTAACAGATCTGTCTCCAGTTAAGTTTGAAGCTGCACGTTGTCATAGCCTGTGTATAGAGGTCGCCATGGTTTAAGCTTAAACTGCTATCTGATACGTTGTATTTATCTCGTTTCCGCTTTTAAACTTACCCGGATAAACGACAATTTCCGCTGCTTTTAAGTGACCAATGCTTTCCAGAATGCGAAGCCTAAGGGCGGTGAAGTACAGCCGATCAATGAACCGGATATCAAAGTCACCAGAGACAACGGATGCATCGTTTCATGAAAACTGCGAGCTAACGTTGTTTTCTGTCTACACAACGTTGTGGAAACGTTACGTCTTTGCAATGTAATCTGTGAAACAAATTGTGAGGTCTGTGTATTGTAACCAGCCCATCGGCCTGCAGAAGTGGCTGGGTGATTACATTCAGGCACCCCTCGACGATAGTACAAGGGTCTAGTGGGCACAATTTTCATTTTTCCTTTGACGTTTTGATGTAAATTGACCTAACTATTTTGTTCCACACCAACTGTGACAGAAAGTATTTCTCTGCTCTTCAATGAACCTAATTAGGTCAAAAAATATATTTTGTTTGAAAATTCATTAGGTTTGAACAAGTACTTGTTAGCCTCCTTGTTTCGTGCATTTTTGTCCACTCCTGTCCGGCGCCCTTGTATTTTTTCTTGCGGCATTTCGCATAAATTCATGAAAACTATCAGAAGAATGGTAGAGACACCTGATACACCACCGCTAGTAAAACGCGTATCAGTGGCGCCATGCAATTCCGGAACGCACGAAGGTTAGCCAACAGCAAATTCCTTCTTGAAGTTGTTAACACTCCGCCCTATGAGCGTGTAAGGCGTCCTGAGCTGACATGCTCCAAGCTGGATGCATAAAGTTGTTTCCTTCCCGTTCTCTTGATCTAAATCTTCACCCACTCAGACAACAAATCAGTCGTTTTTCACATTGAATGAACGTCTGCAAACGTTGAACCAATTTAAAAAACGACTGATGCTGTCTGGGTATTGTTGGCTACGACAAAACCTTTTTAGCATTCAATTTTTTATGAAATTGATGCAACGTTGCCGGGCTGCATGAGCAATGCAACCGTAGACGACAACTTTGCTAGCTGGGCTAGAACATTTTTTTTCTTGTATTGATCTTGTTTGTTTTGCGTAATATTGTAGGGCTGCCAGGCATTTTATACTGCCTTGCTGTTTATCAAAAAAAAATGATTGCTTTTGCTGTAATTCAATGTAAAAGCAACTCTCTCGTTTGGATTATGCTCGCTTGGAACGTAAACATCGTCTTATTCTGCGGTTTTAACAAATCGTTGTTGTTGTTATTCAAGCCTGTATTTACTTGGAAGAAATTCAAATTCAATCAATCCAAGAATTTTCTCTTCCACAATCTGAAGAAATTTCCCAGCAGCACTTGAGCATACCCAATCAACAAAATTCATTTTTGCATTGATTCAACGTCTACAGACGTGGAATCAATGTAAAAAATGATTTTTGCTGTTTGAGTCCTAGGCGGTTATTACTTTCAAGAAAAACATTTATAATTTCATTCATTTTACACAATTTCTTTCCCGCTGATCAACAAAGATGATCTTTTTTGCATCACTTTAACCACGAAGCACATCGAAGCGATGTAAAAGTTTGTTTGTTGGAGCAGGTCTTGATGCTGCACCTTCCACCACTGACAATGTTATATTTGTGTAATCGTCACGTGACCGCATGAGATACAGGGTTGCCATTCGTATTTGCTTTAGAATGATGTTTCATTTTGCTATTTTAATGGTCGCTTCGTGCTCTGCATTAATCCAACAGCGTTTCTATGAAAACGGTTTGATTTTCTTGTGCAGTCAAAACGAAACGTTTTATCAATGTAGTTTTACATCATTCAATATGTCTACGTAATTTTTAGACACGTCCAATACAGCAAAATCCGTTATTTGAATCGATAAAAATGACGGATTTTCCTGTCCGGGGTAACGTAGACTAAACTTCATCCACATTCTCAGATTCGTGTTAGCAAACATTTGATAGTCATGCTCATTGCTCATGCCTACAGAAAGCCTCACAATCTTCTGCTCCGTTAATCTTAGCTCTGGTCATGGTAGGCACTTCAACGTAGTCCACTCTTCGAAAACAATAACGCAATCATATGTAACGTATGTGCGCATCAGCTGGTTTCAGTCATGTGACTCAGCACGTGATATTCTGATCGTTCTTCTCGAAAGATTTTTGATACAAAGAAATTTAACTGAATGCATCGCCCCAACCAGCGTGGCCTAATGGGTTAGGGCAAAGAAGTAGTCATTTCGATTGCGTGGGTTCGATTCCCACCTTCTACTAATATTCTTTTTCTTTTGCAACTGAACTGAGTGCAAGAATGATCTTAATGACTGCAATCAATTGAGTTTACTTCACGCATGATTGCGTTATGTCCTACCTCTGGTCACGGTCTTGGCTATCAGGGATGCTATTTCAATTTCAAAGATTCCAACGTTATGGAGCAGATATTTAATAGCATTGCAGTTTTGGCTTAGCTCCTTTGTTCCTTGTCGTCATATATTAGCTCCATGAAAGCATGAGATTTGTCGTCAGTGTGTGGTGAACCTTCATTGTAGCTAGGCGCAATTAATGCAATGATAATAGCAAAGTATTTCATGCACTTGGCAGGGTCATCAGTCACATTTGCAGTCAACTACTATCACATTTGTGCAATTGGGTTTGCAGGCTGGCATCCAGCGTGCGAATGCAGCGCATTTACTTGTCGAATTTTCTGCAACTTGACGCCTGTATCGTTTTGGACAAGTCTCGACTGAGCTCTCGTGCGAGATTGTCGCCAAACAACTGGTTTTTCAGGCTTTGTTTGTGAAACAGCCATTTTATGGCTTAAAAAAATTACTTTCAATTTTTTTAATTATTTAGACTAATAATGTCTCTATTTGACTATTGTAGCCTACGGGCTACGATATCTTATTTCTGCGGCTTGTTGGAGAACTCTGGAAACTAAACAGACTCTAAAAGAAAATCGAAAGTTAACAGTGAAATACGTACAGTCGTACATCTGTCTGTATAAGTTGCAATGGTGATTGAACGGCTTCTCAGACTGGTCCAAGCACAGCAGTCCTTTTTTATTGTGATTCCAAGTTCACAGAATGTAAAAAGGACCTGGTTTGCTGGCTGCTATCATTGTATGGGAGATTGTGCTCCCGTCTTATAACGTTAATCCGATATAACCAAGTGTTGTGCTGATGCATGAAGTAATTACTGGCTTTTATTGTACCTGCCGCGCTGTTATATGATTATACCATATTTTTGTTGTACAGAAATAAATGCAAACTACCGCATTGCGTTTCACAGGATGTGTGGTTCCTCCCAGGAAAATTTGCAAATAAAACCTTAATTACCATTCTAAGAGTATTTTCGGCCTAAATCAATAACAAAATTTTGTTAAATGATGCTGTAACAGAGTGTGAAATATTCAATCAAACTATTTTGGGTGTGGGGAATTTCCCCTTCATAACTAAATGTGATCATTCTTTTAATGTTAACTTTTGCTTTGGTTATGGTGAGTGTCAAGACGAAAACCGCAACAATATTGTAAAAAATCTCCTTGGAATTCCCTAAATATGTCCCAAAATCTCTACCGTGGGGATAAATTCCCACGTGTAGCAACACTGGTGCCAGTGATTTGGCTGGGCTAAAAGGTCAGGTGATTGATTTGTTTTAAAACAGAGACCTTTTAATCAAATTTCGTATCGTTGTTTCCAAGAAATCTCGTTTACTTGGAATGCTATCTTATGGCTTGTGGAAGGCTAACACAGTCGGCAAAATCCGTTGTTTTTTTATTGATTCAACGTTTGTAGACGTAATTTAAAGCAGATTTTCGCTGTTTCGAGCCATTACATTACAAAATGCTTTTCAAAGTTGTAAAATTTCTTGCGCTCTTCTGTTGTCTGCAACCTGCAAGTCACCACCTGATCTGACAGTCACCAGAATAACAATAGAAACTTTGTTCAGTAATTAAATGCCTGGTAAATAGTTCCATTCTGCGTTTAATATGCATTGTGTGTGATTTTTTTACAATACCAACAGTCGGCCTACCACAAATGTATTACCTAGGTCAGCACATTTCTAAAAGGTATTGCTATGATTGACATGTTTTTGTCTTGCGCGGGCAAACATCAGTTTCGTCATAAGTTAACAAGTCTAGTGGTGTAAAAACACAGTGTGACTATAGTTAATATAATCAGCAGAGTATTCGCAAATGCTATTGGGCCCTTTTGCTACTTGATGGTGACGAATTGTTTATTCTTCATAACAAATTGTTTCCGGTATCTATGATTAAAACAATATTTTGTCTATCAAGTTAAGCTGACATGGTTGCTTGGAAACAAAACATTCTTTTCCTGCGAAAGATAAACATCTATTTATAACAGACAATAACTTTTCTGCTTAGACTGATTAATCCCTAACTTAAGGCTGCATATAGGCTACCATTGATTGACAGCATAATACACCACAGTCCCCAGGGCGTTTGAAAAGCTTCCGATTCCGTTCAGTAACGGATCCAGGAGGGGTAATCGCTCCCCCTCTTAAAACACAGAAAATTGAGTTTATTCACAATGCATTTGCAAGTTGAGGTTAATGTAGGCATACACATCATCAAAGGGGGCATTGCCCCACCTCCTGAAATAGTTTCATATACAGTAAGTACAGACTTAGCAATTGGCCTATAGATATTGATACACTATCAGTGTCAAGTCTCACAATGGTATAAATAAACAGAACAGCAATCCCAAATGAACAAGTAACCTACACCCCAGACCTGATACATACAGTAGATAAGCACTTTGTTGTATTTTGTGCGAAATATATTTGACAAATTGAAGCCTGCCATTGAACCAACCACTATTTATTCTTACAGCTGTTCTCGTTTCATGCATGGGTAGCCTACCCAACTTTAATCAACTTTTTACCCCAGGGTGCAGCATCATTTGACAAAGTTTTACTATTGATTTGGGCTGAAAGTATTCTCACAATGCTCAATTTTGAAAGTTTGTTGTTTCAAAATTTTGTGGAGTAGCCCTTCTAGTCTCAACTTCTTCGCTGGAGCTTCTGGGCCGAGGTTTAATTCATTTACCACCTCAGGTTCACGATGCTCCGGAACTACACTGGAAAGCACCCAGATTTTGGTTTCATTATCCAAAACACATAAAACACCGCTTGGTTGAGTCGAAAGAACGTGGGTTCTAGCGCACCGCTCTAGAGCACGCGGTTATGTCTCGTCAAAGACTATAATGGCAAGCCAAAATGAGGGGAGCAGCTGACTCGAAGACTATATGTCACTTCGCTGCTTCCTGTTGTCTATTGTATCGCATCTGTGATCGCAGTATAGCCTATACTGTATGTTATCGCAATGAACGCAAATAAAAACTTGATTATTATTATTGATTATGTGTTCTACGGTCTGTACCTCAGCACCACATTTACAAGAAGAGGAAGATGCTATTCCCCATTTGAACCATGTTTGAGAGGAATAGTAATATACGCGTCATCAAAAGTTTGTAGCCTACCTGCATGATTCTCCGGCAAACTAGGCCTATACCGGGCCGTGGTAGGGGCTCTGGTAGGCGGTAGCCTATATGGCTTGGGAAGGGTGCACAGTAGGTTTCACTTGTTAAAAAACTGTTTATGTTTTCCAACTTATTCGTTTTTTTACATCCACTAATGAAAGGTTTGTTTTCTTGTTTACTAATTAGTACCAGCGACTACTTAACAAGAATACTTTTACATAGTACCCTAATTTAGATTTACATACTCCAAAACACGCAATTGTCATTTGTTTGTCCAACAACTGTTGCTGTTTATAGATAAATTCAAATTGACTACCCCTAAATTCACGTGTTGTAAACTATGTAAATTAACAGTAGCCTATATTTAGCTATAGGAAAACGAATTGAGAGCCACGTTTCTTCAAACATGGGCTATGTGTTTTCTGGAAACAGATGGTGAAGTGAAAGGAAAAGTAATAAAAGATCCGCTTTTTTGAATAACAATTTTATGGTTATTTATTATCGCTTTACAAGTGGTAAGGTCTTTTAGCGACAGGGCTCATTTTTAATTTCATGTTAGGTTTAGAACGTCATCACATTTTACCAGACTTGTCCTTGTTACCCAATCGGCGCCGTTTTTAGCGTTTTCGGTATCACTCGACACGGAACCGACCTCAGATCCACCAGAGCCAAAGGTGATAACCACTCGGCCACTGAGCTGGTAGCTTATTTGAAGCACTGAAAACCAAAGAACTCTTAAATGCTCTTTCTGCTGCTGCAGTGGGGTATAGGTGAATGACCAAGAGTAGGCTATACCTCATCTCATGGTAAGCTAAGGGCAACAACAGGCAGTACGTTTATAAGATGTTTAACTCAAGAATTGTAGCCAGTGCCAGTTGTTGTAGCCAGTTGTAGCCAGCATTGTAGCCAATTGTAGCCAGTAGGCTTGCACTGGCACAAATGTCCAGTTACGTCGTCATTGAAAAGTTCACTGTGTTTGAAATGTTTTCGTTGGTTGGTTTTGAATCTTTATCCTCGGACTGACAAAGCCTTGATAGGTTATTTCTGGTAGTTTCGCATACTTGTAGAAGTTCTTGGCGCAGGGCCGATTACCGAGATTGGCAGAGTTTTGTTGCAGTAGGATACACAGAAAAAAACTTTTGATGGTCAAAATTAGTAAGCGCAGATGTATGTCAGCATTTCAGGAAAATAAAACAGACATTTGTCTTCGACCTACAATTTACACATTTCAACAAGTCGTGAACTTTCGATACAGTTGAAATGTAAATTAGGCTGCTACTGAGCGTAGGATTGGTTGGTTTACAAATAGCCTAAACTAGTTTCAAAATATTTTCGTTGTTTGGTTCATTGAGAGAACACTGTTCCTGATGCAGCTGTTTGCAAAGGACTTAGGCTACACCAGATCACATTATTTAGCAGATCATGAAGAAATTTCTGCGGTAAGTTAAAATCTACATGGATAGACTGGTGTAAGAAACAATACTATTGTGTTCAACACTAGTCACGTTGTCAAAGTTGATGTGATGAACCATGGCTACCTAAAGATAGGCGGCCATGGATGAACAGTAGAACACATTTAATTAATGTATGAAATCTGTTGCAAATTATCTGCAAATTATAATAAGCAAAGTGCTGAAGAAACCGAAAATGTTGAACTTTGTTCATACTTTTATTTCCAATATTAAGCAATTACAAAATATTTTGATGTATTTCATATCGTTTTCGGCACTCCAACTCTAACCGCAATACTTGTTGACCAGCCATCGTGGGGAAAATTACTAATTTGCTGTCAGTGTCTGTGCTAGCTCTACGAAGTCATAGTTTCACTTTCAGATTATTATATCTGTTCATACAACAGCCGATTGAATACGCTTGCAACACAGCTTACCGTATTATGCTGTGGATGTTGATGGTTCTGAGAAGAGAAAAAACACAGGTTTGTCGTGGTAAATCACCATCTTTGACCATGTAGCCACCACCTCTTTCCATTTAAAAATATAAAAATCGCTACCGGCTAGGGTGATGTATCAAAAATAGGCTATTACAAGACAGTTTGCAGGCCTACGAACAGATAGTCTCTCTTGCATGAAAACAAAAAGGTTTTCTTCTATGGTATGTAGGATGTGTGATTTCATCTGATGCCTGAGATAGCTTACATCCGTTTATACAAAGGTAGGTAAATTAATTCGTTTCAATGGCCTTGTTAGAAATGCACTCTATCCACCATTCTGCCGTAAACACATAAGAGTTAGCGCTCTGGTCGAGAGCAGTGCTCGAGACTCTAGATCGCCCTGTTTTGTCGTTGTTTTGGATTTGTATTTTGCAATGAGCACAAAAAATGGAAACGGAAGACAAATGGCAAATCGCTAAACGATTTTGTCTCTTTAGTAAAAATAATAGCAAGCTTTTGTATCGAAAAATGTAGGAAATTATTAAATACAGGAATTAAAGAAGACTATGTAGATTGCCAATCAAAACAGTTGAAGTGCTTGACTGCTCGGTCGTCTACCGCTGCTTAGGTATAGTCACTAACATTAAACCAGCCTAGTTGTAACTTAGTTGCAGTAAAATACACTGTTTGTTGCATGAAGTTGCATATGTTTTGGTTGAAGTTTTAGTTTAAGTAAATAATAACAAGAAAGAAAATTTTCGTGTCCGCCTTCAGGACATTTTGCCACGTAAGTGTCTAATCAAAGACACAGCTGCGTACCGTACTTGAGTTGTGCTGAACCCGCGCTCTTTCGAGTGTCGGACTAGAACTGTGTCCAATTGGCCATCAATCAATGTAGCTACCAGCACAAAAGCAATATCTACGTCGGAGAAAAAATATTATTTGACTTATAAAGAGCGAGAAAAAATTTGTAAAAATCAAAAAAATTCTTTGTCCGACATATTAAACTTTACAAAACTGATGTTTATGAAGATACCTACAGTCAGGGGCGTATCCAGCAAGTGA
This sequence comes from Aplidium turbinatum, assembly GCF_918807975.1. NCBI lineage: Eukaryota > Metazoa > Chordata > Ascidiacea > Aplousobranchia > Polyclinidae > Aplidium > Aplidium turbinatum. The sequence goes on from NC_137472.1 coordinate 58,471,898, forward strand.
CCGTAGGGGGAGGGGGTCGATTTAAACAAAACACAATGATGTGTACTGTGTAGGGGTCTTTATTAATCCAACGTTGCAAAAACACAGTGAATAAAGTAAGTTACTTTTTTTGCTATTAGGAAGCCGGTTTCCCCAATCGCCCACATGCCCCAATTGCCCCAATCGCCCACCCTGGTTCTGTCACTGCCAACAATAAGCTATTAACTTTTTTTAGACCTGTCGTCAATGGACATCGTAAAATTTAAAGTTCAAACACCTAATTCTATGTTTCCCTTAGCGGTAATATGAAATTTGGTTTCTGGTTTGCTTCAAATGACATGAGGCAAGTGCTTATTATTATCCTGAGCTTCTTACTAATCCAATATTTCAGTGAAAAAGCCTGTGAGCTAATCAAGTAAAAGTTGGTTTCCGGAGAAAGGTGTGATGTCACACTTCCATCGCGATCGTGCTAACAACTTCTTAATTGTTTTTGTTTCTCTTGCATCACCTGAAGTAGATACAACAGATAACATAAACAAACAAAATTATGTAAACATACCCTGCTGCATTACAAAGAAAAAGGTGATAAGCAATCAGGAGCAGTGTCACTTAGGCAAAATTAGTCACAGGGTAGATTGTAACAGTTTAGTCGTGTGGATTTGTTCAGTTACGAGCAGCAAGTGAATATCCCAGGAAAGTTGTTATAATAATTTTCAGGCACATTGCATTTAACTGTTTTTAGGCTTACAGAATATCCTAAAGAAAAGAAAACCAAAGTTGAAAAAGCTCTTAAAGTTAATTCTGAAAACTAAATTTTGCTGAATATTTGTAAGAAATTCTTAGGAAACGTTTTGGAAAATAACTTAACAAAGGTTTTCATACATGTTGTGTAGATATTTGTAGATTTTCTTTTTGGAATCTCGAATAATCATTTGTGATGAGGATATTTCCCACAGCCCCAAATTTTCATTACGTCACTATTTTCGTGGTTGAATAGACGATTTTTTTTCATGCTGGAGCTGCTGGCTTGTCTCAACACCTGCAAACGTCATATATTCTTGACAAAGTGGTTGCGCGATGCTAGAATTTAACTTTGATCAAAACATGTGGTAGTTATCAAGACATTTGCATATTTTAATTTTAAAGCGACTCGAAAACATTACAAAATCTGTTCTCAAATACATCGGATTAGGAAATGATATAATGAAGGAAATGATTAGGAAGCTGTCCAAATAACATTTAATTGGCACTGCCATCAATGCTATCAAGTTGTCTACACACATCTCCATCAATACAACGCAATGATTTCAGGGGACAAATAAGTGACTAACTTTAACCGGTCTGATTCATACTTCAAAACGCGTAGCCTATTTTCGAAAATGGTCATATAACTTTCGAATGAACAACATCAACATGTTTCATTTGTTTGGTAACTTGAAAGTGCTCTATCTCCCTCCAGCCATTCCTCTCTCTCCCTCTCTCTCTCTCTCTCTCTCTCTCTCCCTCTCTCTCTCTGCAAAGTTGGTAAAAGCGCTTGATGGTGTTGGCAGTTAACATTTTATTCAAGAATGCTTGGGCCATTCGTCACGTGTTGCATTGAATAGGTTTAATGAGGAATCTTGATCTTCAAGATATTTAATCCACCTTGAAGCTGGGTTACTGGACATTCCAGTATAGATGGTCTACTGTGTAACTCTATGGAATGATTTGGGGCATTGCGTTTTGGACAGTTTGGTTGGTTTGTCATCCCCCATCGGTAAAGGTTGCCTTTTGTTTTAGTCTGTTTTGCTCCCATGCAGTTTGCAGTTACATTCTGTACACATGTAACGTATCTTTCAAACCAGTTTGAACCGGATGGTTGGTCAAATTCCCAACCAGCGAATCATCCTTCTTTTCATTACGTCTGTAGACGTTATATCAATATATAAAAAGAACCGATTTGCTGACTGGGTTCAAGACAAACTAGCAAGGCAAGACAATTGCCAGGTTTGCAGCATATTCTTAACTTTTCTAACAATCGCTGACTAAGCCACCTCACGTTGGTGAGCAATATTTAATTATAGAATTGTCGCTTCGATGCACTGTTTCATCGTTGCATAACATTGTGCGCGCGTTATCAAACACTGTGGAACACAAATTGTAACAATGGAGGACTGTAGCTATGCAATAATAGAACAGCTATAACAATCATATCAGCATACAACAAAATAAAGAGAACCGATTAGAATATGTCGTCAGTATACTGCACTGCAGTAGTGTTGACAATTTGACACAGAGTATTGCTGCAGTTATCAGTCATCTCCACCAACGAATAGTTTGATTTTTATAACGACACTGTTCTGTTAAAATTGGTTTCTCGTTTGCCTAATGACAGAAGAATAGAACTAGTTTGAAACAAAACTGTAAAAGTCACTGTTAAAGGTGTGATCATCATTGGTAAGAAAGTTTGGAAAATTAAATATATATTTGTGACTTTAACATTCAATGCGATAGGGCAATCCTTCGGGATAAGCCAGACTGAAGACGTTGTTTTACATTCTATACCCAGGTTTAATGGCTTTGTATGTACGGTACTTCTTCTTTTATCGGGTCTTCTAAATTTGGTTGATACACCACAGATCGATCTTGTGTGACGGAGTTGTATATTGAAAGGTCACACTTTCCACACTGGATGGTAAGCAGGAAGCACACAAGAAGATGATCCGCTGTTTGGTGCCACAGATACATGTAACTGGGCCCGTGTTGTAGCCCCACTTTACCATTGCAGATTTAGTACGGCAAAAATTGTACTAACCTATAAGCCTATTGCTACAATTTTTCATAGAATTTAGACAGCAGTTGTGTATGAGTTCAGTTAGCGTACTTATTGACGCTAAAAGGAGAGCTGTCCGAAGTACGAGGCCTTACTAACTTGCTCACGCCGGGATTTGAACAGCCGTCTTCTGATCTTGCCAGTTTTTTGTTTGCAGTGCTGGGTGTTTACCTGTTGATCTGTGGAGGCACATCGCTAGGGGCATCAAGCAAGGCTGTGCAATTGTGCACTTATTTTGCTTTAGGAGGGTTGAGCTTGTCTTATTTAGAAAATGCATAAAAATATATTTTTCAAATTACAGTTGATTCAGTTGTTGAAGAAAAACATTACATCGAATAGTGGTGTGAGTGAGGATGTGGTCATAAACCAAGCCTATTAAATTTTCGTTCTCTTAAACCATTCGGAGTGGAAGATACCCCAATTAGGTAATCGATCACGAAAAAATACATACAAAAATTTCATTAAAAGGTTTGCTTTGCCGGCGATAAAAATTTGATAAACCATTTCACGAGCTTCTTTCATGTTTACGACCCCTTAACCCTTAAACGCCTATGTGTTTCACCAACCGTTATTACCTATCTGGGTCTCAAACGACCCGGCCTGTTAAAGGGTATTGCTTTATCTTTCAATTTGTACATCTTTCTTAAATATGGTTATGAAACAAATCACTGTGTTGCAATTTCACTATTATACATTCCAAAGCATACTACTTCGAAAAAAACTAACAAAATTTGCAATAATTGTAAATGTAACATTTCTTTTTTTGGTGCAAAAGTAACCGAATTTAAGATCAACACTGCAAACTGTTAACAACAGAAAAGAATTGAAATAATGTAACTTCAAATATTATAACTTATAACTTCAAAACTCAACAAATGCTAAAGTTAGTGAAAGAAAAGCAATTAATTGCAATTTTCTACTAGGCTACTAGGTGCTCTAATGTGGTAGCCTAGCCATGATGACGCTAAGCACAAGAATCATGCTGCACAATAGGGGCATAAAACCGTGACTGGTAGGTGATCGATACAACACGGCTCATTACATTCCTCGCACACATGAGGTGTTTTACGATCCAGAGAAGATGGACAGATGTGGCACCGCCGTCTTTTACGCTTTCCACCCCCATGTGTAGCTGATGATTGAGAAGAGTCGATGTCAATTTTGTATCCACATTTTTGCAGCGATAGGTTAGCAGCTCTTGGAAACTGTTTTACTTGCACTCGACGTTGTAGCCATGGAGGAAGCAAACTCATACCTAAGTTTGCCAGAAATATTCGGCGTCGATGACTTGCTTCTTTTTTCCTTCCTGGAAATTTAGCTCGGAAGACCACCATGCTGTTGATACCCGCAATATTGAGGCAGTTGTAGAAGTAGGCAAGTGGCCAGCGAGTTGCCCTTTTCTGCACACTGTAGTTGTGACAAAGTTGGTCAACTTTGTCAACAGCTGCTTTAGTAGCATTATAGTCTTGTATCATGTCAGGTAAACCTTTATCTGCATCAACTTTGCTATCATCAAACCCGGATTTAGGGGGGCAGAGGGTGCAGGTGCCCCGGGCCCCCCGACTTTTGAAGGGCCCCCCTACGTGGAAAAAATTTGATTTTATGTTTGTTTTTTTTCTTTTAGCCTTTGAAGTTTCTTCAAAATGCTGTGCAGTGCAGTGCTGGATTAATGCTACTGTAGAGGTAGAGGCGTTTTGTTTTGCGCGGGCCCCCCAATCTAAAAGTTCCCCAGGCCCCCCATCAGCTAAATCCGGCTCTGGCTATCATTATGCATAGTTGATAGTAAAACTACAACTTTGTTTTTCCTTGGCACATACGATACTAACGTTTGCCTGTCACTAAAACCAAACAAGCTTGATCCAACCCTTTTCGTCTTTCTTGTTGCAAATTCAACGGGAAGTTCTCGCCTATTTTCAACTATACACAACTTTCACCAATAATTGAAAAGATAGGAAGTTGCTTTATGGTTTATTTATTATACGAATTAAGTTTAATGTTTGTGGTAGCCTACTACACAGAGTAACTGCTGGCAAAATAAACTGTTATTCAAAAAAAGTTGCACTATTACCTAACATGGGTCTCTAGAGACCCTATAAGTTTTTTCTTCTAAAACAGCAGTAACTATTTTACCAGTGGAATATTTTTAAAATTATAAATGTGAAATGGGAGAAGAATAAATGCTTTGAGAATACTGGAAGTCACACAGAATATGGCTAGACGTCCCAAGAGATATGGGGGAAGTAAAGACAGCTCGGGTCACTAGAGACCCACATAGGCGTTTAAGGGTTAAGATCACCGATACCGTAGAAGCGAAGCGTACAATTCCTTGTAATGTGGAGTTCGACTTTTAACTGCGACTTGCTTCAGTTTTAATGCTGCACCAGTTTCAAAGACAACGTCAAACCTTGCTGGTGTGTAAGGATGAGTGTCGCAACGGTTTACGAAACGTTAATTCAGTATCAAGAAGTCGGTATTTTTGCTGGTATTTTTTGGAAGATTACTATTTAAATAAGTTGTTCTTTAAAAGAGCGAATGATTTGGTCAGAATGCGAGTGTGGTGCCACGGAACAAACCGCAGACCATGTCATCCACCACTGCTTAACCCACCGGCCTCCACACGGTGCGCATGGTCTGAGGGTCCTGGACGACGAGACTGCTGAGTAGCTGAAAATTTCCTGCCCTCCAATCTAGCCTGGAAAGATCGCTCATACGCCATCATCATCATTTGGATAGTTCTATAAAAGAAGCAAACGTTAAACATCAAATGAAGTTTTGTCACCGATTGCGGAAAAGCTAATTGAGATCAAAATTATCACCCATTTAGCATCAGTGCTTTTGTACTTTGATTTAAAGTCCACAGAAGTTGTTTGCTGAAAAAGCAAAGGTTTGCATTTTACATGAACAAGAGACGGTGGTAAAGGAGAAAGCGAAAAGCAAAAGTGTCATCGATCAATAATTTTTGGTGTTATCAAATACTAATTAAGGAGGCTTGCTAATGATGGATCATTAGTGAAATCGCCATTAAACTAAGTGAGCTGGAACATTTAACTCAGTGACGTCATTCAAGCAGATCTGTTGTATTTATTGGCATATCATTTTGTGATGTAACATGTTTGTAAATTAAACGCTTTTAAAACCTTAACAAAGTTTGTTTTCAGAAAATTAGTCCATTGTATTTACCATGTGAACCGTGGGATGGTATAAAGCAGTCATCACCACGCAAAAATATGTAAGAAAACAACTACGTCGCAAACACACAAAGAACTGGGTGTAGTTAAGAATTGTACTTTATTGCTCTTAAAACTAATTTCAACTTGAGAGTTAAACAGCTTACAGCAACAGTTTTATACCTCTCCAAAAATATCTCCATTCGACATAAGCTTCGAAAATAAAAAAACGCTTAAAGGGGACCTGAAATGAAAAATTAAAAATTTTTTGGTGATCCTTTAGTGTTTAAGTATTATATTTTTCGAAAAAAATTTTTGATATGCCTTTTTGTTTGGGAGACATAACCAAATGAAAATCGGCCACCTGATGTGTGTCTTGTTACGTCATCGGCGGGCAGCCAAGTAAACAGCTTCATGCATTTGCCTTAGAAACGTCGCATAGGTCATTGCATATTGAGTAATAGAAGATCAGCACAAACAAGATGTCTGAAACAAGACAAGGATTTCTCTTTGAACCAAAAAGACGGCGACTTGACTGCGACAAAATTTGGATTGAAAAAAATGCTGGAAAATAATTTGCTTGAACCAAGTGGTTTATATCAACTAAAAGTAGCCTATGTATTCAGAGTTGCCTACCCTGCCAATGTTTTACTGTCCTACTGACCTATTTCAAAGTCTTGTTGTTTTCTCGCTTTGCTATTCGATCCAAACGCCCGATCGTACTCACAGACCTGTACCTAGGTCGATCGAGTTTTGTGGGTACTGCACTGTACTGTATTGACAGTGGCTTTCACATATCTTGAAAAATCAAAGACAGAAGAAACAGCTTCACGGATGAACAGGTGTCTGGACTTGGTGCCTTGTAGCTCTGTCTGTAGATCACGTTGGTAATTGCTGGCCAGAAAATGATTGGTGCACACACGGCAGTGCTTATTTACAGGTGGGTCTTTGAGTTTCATCGCCGAGATCCATTTCCAGCTTGTCGTCATTATTCAGAGGTAAACGATGAAAGGATACCCCTTTGACGATTCCCCGGTTAGTACAACCGGGAGCCATACAAGAAGCCACCATATGAAGGGCGTAAAAACTCCCTTAGCACAAAATTGTTCGCTGTTTCGATAGCCTACGCGATTTGTTCCTTGTGTTTGCACGCAAAACAGTAGACCTTGGATACGGCTTTGTCAGCCAATGACGTCATAAATTTTTTTGACCAATTAGAATAATTCAATTCAAAATGTTTTTTTTTATGTTTTTTAATTAATAGTAACACAAAAAATAAAAAAATTGTTGAAAAACGTTTTATTTCAGAAAGATCTACAAATACAAAAGCCATGTATTTTCGTTGCAGTGCACCTTTAAGGTATTTCCGTACTAAAATGGATAAATCCAATGACAGCATATAGCAAGATATTACAGATCAGGTGTTTATCAAAGATAACATTGAAAGCCTTTAGAACGTATATAGGCCTAGTTTATTTCGTCGTGTATCAGTTGTAAAAACAGCGATTAGACTACAGCTTCTGAAAATGTGATATTGCATTACTATAATAGTCACAAAATTTCTGTTGCACCTCAAAGTGCCAATCAGAAAACATTATTTCGGTTCATTTAACATAGTTTCAAAAATAAGGCTATTACTAGAATTTCGGTTTACAATCCATTGTCTATATCATATATGGCAGTTAGTTTTGCAATCAGTGCTGTATCACAAGTTACCATCTGTTGTTTTTTTACAACTAATCCAGCTTTTTTAAAAAAAACAGGGTTTTGCGCAAAATGTACCAAAAATTCACGAAACATTTCATAAATCATCAATCGACTTAATGGTCCTTCTGCCGTCATTTGTTTTCAGATTATCATCATGTCCCTTCCTCGTGTTGAAGATGAGCGACTAATTTTCAGATCAGAACGGTTTGCCGGGAAGGTCGTTAGTCCTCACACCACTTGGTCGGCGTTGCCTAACATGCAAGATTTTTTTTTCTTTTTTGGGAGCTCCGATGTTGGGTTGCTCGGCGAAAGCAAGTCGACCTTTGTGTTCTACCTGAAACAACTTAGGTTTGTGGTACCGAAATAGAGCAAAATCCCGAAAGCGGATTAAGCTGTTTCGTGCCACAGGCTAATATGTAAGGCGAAAATTACTTCTCTCCCAACTTTCAATTTGTTTCAGTTTAGTTTTATTTCTGATCATCACAGCGGAAACAATTATATACTGTACTGTACAGTACCAGACACAGCAGTGGTTTAGAAATAAGTAAAAGCGACAACAACTCTCCAAAACAACCTTCTTCTAATTAACGAAGCATCTTTTTTATCACATTCAGTCTTGAGGTGAAAATTTGGAACGATCGGCTGAAAATAGCCAACTATCACTTCCACAATCAACCCAGCCAGCATAGCAGTTATTTTTTACATTGATTTAACGTCAGCAAACGCGTGAATTCAATACTTCCTCTGTAACTGGGGATGATCGCGTCTGTGACTACAAGTTATGAGAAAGGCTCATTCAAAAGCGCCACATGTTGGAAGGTTGTCTGAGTCATCAACGATCGCTGTTTGACCGCGACAGAGTTTGATGACGTCACTTTCATGGCATTTCCGATTGAGATTCCCCGTTTGCCCAAAACTTCAATTTTTTTTTTTACCCAGACATCAAAATCCAACAACAAAATTTGTAGTTTTTACATTGATTTGATGTCTCGACATTGAATTAATGTAAAAATGACAAATTTTTTGGTCTGGGTATGAAGTTTAAACGCATTTGGATAAGTTTGTCGGAAGTTGTTTGCATAATGTTGCTTATAAACACTGTAAAGGATGTAGTGTGCTAAGCTGATGCGTGCTCAACAATATAGTCTACTAATGTGAAATAATTCAACATGTTTCTTTTCTAGTAGTTATAGCATGAGATATCAGGGTTTATGTTGAACTGTTTCTTGGTGCCAGCTTTATATGAAGAACTCGGGTAGGCTATGTCTAAACGTATGCTTGAAAATAAAGTTAACTATTTGAAGGTTCAACGTGCACACAGCAAAAGAGGACGCACGATAGCCCCTGAACTAAAAAAGCACCCTAAAATTTAAAATCGGTGCTGCATATTTTTTGGTGAATTAATTGTCAATCACTCAGGTTTGCGGACGTTCAAAACATTTTTGTCGAAGCAAAATTTAGCTACAATCTAAATTTTCAATAATATTATTGCGTTTGTGGAGAATTTTGTCTTATATATATTTTGTTGTTTTAGAAATGTGTAAATGGGACTAGTTTGTATGCAAAATATGTTTATTTCCAAGTTGCAACTCAATTGAAAAAGTTTAGATTAAATTGGACAATTTTGTAACAGCTGCGCTGAAAAGGTTACACGCTTCAGGAGAGCAAACAGGTACTCACCAGTCATGTACAGAGCTGAGATAATTCTCTTGGTAAAATCTACAAACGGATTTCCGCCTGATGATGTAAACAAATTCTGCAACGCTTGATAATGTTCAGCAAGCATTTGATGTTGTGGCCTATTTTTAGTTAGCCAGCGTCTCCTAAAATATCTCTTGTACCCAATCAGCTTGAAGTAGACCAATCATTCGAAATTGTTAAACAGTTTTTGACACATATTTAAATAAAGATATTTTGGTAGCTTTTTGAATCGACGGCGGGTGAAGGTAAATTTAGATCAGCTCAGTGTTTGCATAATGCATATTTGCCAAATTAGTTCAGACTAGAAATAGAATCAAATAAACCAGAATTCCAGCCCATCAAATCAAATTTGAATGTAAATTACAGGCTGAAGTCTAAAGTTTTTTTTTGTTTTTTTATAATGTTAAATGTAGTGTTGTTGCTTAGTTGTGTCTGTTTATGGTTTAAAAAAGTAACATCTCTACCCAAATTGCAGAAATCTAAAGATTAGCAAAATGCTTTTTTTATCAACATGATTTGAACTATCAAATACTTTCAGTAAAACGAGTTAAGTTAAAGGTGAGACCCATACTTGAATCCAAGCACCCGGGCAGACTTTCCAAGATTTTGCTTTAGGTTCCCAGACAGCAAGTCAGTCGTTTATTACATTCGTTGCAGACGTTAAATCAATGTAAAAAATGACTGATTTTTTTGTTTGAATTCTTGAATCCAAGGTTGTCAACTCAGTTCAGACAAAGTATATCATTTGAGCAGTTCGCACAGTGCTGGTCTGGATCGCAAGAAAAGTTATATTCAACGATCACGCTCACCAGAAAACTCATCAAAATACACTCTAGTGCAGTGGTTCTCAACCTTTTTGTCTTGGTGGACCCCTTTTGGTGTCTTCGAAGCGGTCGCGGACCCCTAAAAATTTCAATTTGAAATTTTGGTATATCGCGTTTCCTTATGGAATCATATGTTACATAAGTTTCAAAGCAACACACTTAAAAGAATTTGCTGAATTCGCAACGCACTTGACGATTGATGAGATTGACGAAATTATGTTATGACTTATGAGCTATATGTTGGCACACAGGATCAAATATCGGTAAGCTATATGCTCATTTGATGTTTTTCTATAACTTTTATCAAAAGTTAATAGAATACTTGCGACTGTTACAAAGAATTTCTCCCTTTTTTCATTTGAAATCAATATTAATTCGTTATAATCACAGTCATTGCAAAACTGTGAGTGGTGATAGACTGCTGACTAACGTTTGTATTTCTAAATTAATCATTGATCATCAATCTGTTGTCTTAAAATAATTTAGTTGAACATAGCCAACATAGCCTTATTAAAAGGTTTAAGTAATTTATATGATATTTTAGTTAAGAAACCAAACCTTTGTGCAATGTCCTTTGCAATTTCAAACGACGCACCAGTGCGTTGCGACTTACAGTTTAAGAATCACTGTAGGCTAATACATATACAAAGCACAAACAATTTTTAAATTTCTTAATTTATCCGTCATGTTGAAAACTCGGAAACTTTCGCGGACCTCCGGAAATCGCTTCACGGACCCCTTGGGGTCCGCGGACCCCCGGTTGAGAACCACTGCTCTAGTGTAAATGTCCACACGTCTACATTCAGGTAGGCCTTGCGTCCGTAGAAACAATTACATTGTGCGTGGACAAAGATTTTGTTAAATGCATTGATTTTACATTCACGTACAGTTAGACCTGCTGAACAATGGAGCAATGCGATTGCACAAAGCTTATAGAAAAATCTGTTTTTGTCATCAGATTTGTTACAATGAATCGATTAGATAAAATATGACAAACCACAATTGGCTGTGTTCATAATGAGGGTTAAATGTGCGAACAGAGGATTTAATAAGCAGCCGATTAGTAAGTTAACCAAGAATCAATTGCTTGAACTACAACCTTTAAATCTGTAATCAAATGTTTTAATTAGCAGCAGTCGCGGATCGCCCTCCTTAAAATACAGAAAAGTAACTTTATTTATGATGTACTATTGGCAAGATGGGATGAATGTAGACCTACACATCATTGTGTTTTGTTGAAATTCCCCCCCCCCCCCCAGGCTACTTGCCGGATGCGCCCCTGGGTCAGCAGTAGGTCTCACAATGTTTAAAGTAGCTTACAATTTGTGTGGCCATTTTATGTTTCCCAGCCTTGCCCATCAGGTCGCTGCAGCAGTAGGATTATTGGTCGGGATGTCACAACCAGAGATGCGACCCAAACTCCTTGAAGCAAAATACCGAAACTGGACCCCAAAACTTACTTATAGCCTATATTTTTTTTAAACGTGAAGCCAGTAGACAACTCTTACCCATGCTTGACAGTCACCACACCACAGTCCTTGGCCAAAACCTTTAGCTATGCTTCTGATTTATATTATATTTGCTTATAACATTTCCCATTCAAATTTTTTATCGTGGACGCATGCTTAATTAATAAGATAGTTCCAGTTAGTAGTTACAGCATTCAACAAGTTTGAAACATCATTATCAAGTTTGAAACTCCGTATTTATGTTTGTTTAGGCAGGGGTACGCAGTAAAAGTGTAGTAGTCAGATGTTTTGCCTTTGCCTGTCGAGCACTTATCACACCTTTCAGTTGTCAGCCAACCCGTTAATGACGTGAAAATGACCTACAAATTTTACAAAAGGCAAATCAGAAAAAATAGTTTTTCATCTTGATTCAACGTCTGGAGACGTAGAAAACGTAAATGTAAAAAAGGAATGGTTTGCTTACTCTCACTGTGATATAGCGATTGGGCGTCTGCAAAAAGGTAACGTTTGTTGCCCAGTAGCAAAATAGGTTCTTTTTACATTGATTCAACGTCTGCACATGTTGAATCAATGTGAAAAGGACCAATTTTCTTAATGTGTAATTGAAGACATGTTCACCCGCCAGCAAAACTGGTGCAGCCCACATGTCAGTTAATTGGTTTAACACGCCTCCCAACGCACACGTCAATGCATCAAACAAGCCCGGAAAAAGATACTTCCGCTATTAAGTTGTCATGTCGCTGGAAAGCAGCTGCCTCTGCTTTTATTGTTATCAATTGCAAGTTGTGAGGCGTGTAGGCCTAGTCTATTCCGATAAATTGAATATCAGCAAGGTAAATGTTTAACCTGTGCCGAGAATATGATAACGTGGAAAAACAACTGGCATGATTCAATCCAGTGAAACATGAAGTGTGACGCATTTCAGGAATAGTCAATAGACCACGTGCTTTTTTTAAATTCAATCATTAAAAAAATCCTTTACAACATCAGAGGATATGAGAAACAAGGCACCTGTTTGATCCGCGATGATAAAATTGTCCTTTACGCATTGATTTAACAAAAGTTGAACCAATGTAAACAAAAGTTGAACCAATGTAAACAAAGAACAATTTTGTCAGCTGGTGTTTTTTCATAGGAAACCGCCTGTGTGTATGTTTGGCAAAATTCTTAACTAGCATATTAAAATTGTTAACAGGCAAACGCGAGAAGTTCTAAGAAGTTATACAACCTAATGGCAGTAACAGGGAGGTAAGTTAGAATTATTAGATGAAACAGTTCCATCGAACACAATACTGACAGAAGAAGACAAGCAGATACAATTAGATGGAGGAACGCACAGATAGACGAAAACGCACATACATTGGTTTGAAAATAGTCTATTACCCATTGCCTTGCTTCTTAGTTGGCTCTGGCATTACAGAAAAGTTTAAAATTGTTGCATAAAACAGGCCCACCAGATACATTGCTGAAACATACAAACGCACAAGACCGGCAGTGTGTAGAAAATAGAATTCTTTCTGGCAGTCTGCAAAGATGCAATTAGCCGGAGGAAGGTGACTTCCTCTTTTCTTAGTCAGTTAGAAATAATGCATTACCTTGCTTGTCAGTTGGCATTATAAAAAATGTAACTGTTTTCAGTTTTTACACAATGAACGTTTAGTGTTAATCGTTTAGTTGCTATTCTAAATAAAGGATCTTTTCTGTAACGTTTCATTTTCAATACTATCGAGAAACTGATACACAACTGAACTGAAAGAGCATCAGCGTCTACTCCATTACTCGTGTGCTGTCTGCAAGTTAGAGCAAGTATTGTTTGACATTGTTTTGTTTTCAATGAAATTTAACACTTGGTATGTAACTCGAAAGCTTTCGAGAAGTCCTTCGGCATACCTCTGGTTTTGGTTTAGTTTCAGTGCATAACAGGAAAAACGTCACACAATGAGGTTACACACGAAGCGACATGGAACTATCCAAACAATAGTAGTCTATGACATCATTGCTACCACGTGGCGATACATATAATCACGAGATGAGTGTCGCAATAACACTTTTTGTTCGCGTGCTTGGTCAGTCAGTGTGATGTTTGAGGGTGCCTGATTGATGTCTGACAAGAATGAACCTTTCTAGTTAATTTTAGAGAGTTTTTTATAGCCAGTTTTACAAACATAGACAATAATTAAACAGAAATAGTAAAGCCTTGGCTTACACGGTCAGTCATGCGTAGCCGTTGTATAATCATCTGTTGACAACGGGGGCGGGAATGTATTTGTCATAGAAAAGCAGGCCAAGTTCTTCATTCAAGAATTTCTTGGCAACCGTAGGCTTATTCGATAGTTAAAAAAAGCTTGGCCATGAAACCGCCAAAGAACCAGAGAGCATCTGCTTGGCGATAGTAACATTAAAACTTAACTTTGATGTTGTTTCAACGTTGCCTGATGTCAAAGTGATATGACAAGACTATTTTATGTTTGTTGCGCTAAGTTTAGATTGTTTCAATTCTCATCACTGACAGAGCCTGTTGTATGGGCGCTGATATTAGCAAAGAAATTACCTAGGGTACAGAAGTAAGTTAAGACAGATTTAGACAAAAAACGTGTTAGTAAAAAGTGCTTCTGCCAAACTTTCTCATTTAGTGGAAAGTCTTCTGTGGCGCAATAATTTCGGAACGGATTGCACCGACAGGGCGATCCCTGCTTGATGTTGAATTAAAAACCGGTTGTAGTCATAGACCACTGGTTATATTGTATTTCAATACGGGACCTTTGGCAAAGTTGTGGCCACGTTGAAGCATATATGAGGCAGTGAGGCACTTTGTTCGTTTTCAAGGTAGATGTACCCAGACAGCAATATTTGTCATTTTTGCATTGATTCAACGTCTGCAGACGATGTAAAAATGACAGATTTTGTTGTCATGGTAGAAATGTGCTGTAGTTTTGAGATCATTCTTTGTTTTGAGAACTGTCAGTTACGCTCAGCTTTTTCTCTACTCAAATGTTTTTTCTTCATGGTTGCGAGCCAGTAAGTGACTCTTCTCACTTTTGTAGCCAGTCTAAAGTCTCTACGTTAACTCGTTAAGGACTGCGAGATATTATCAGAAACTGTTTCAGGCTGCAGTAGAAGACAAAGGTCATAACTGTGATTTCTAAAATTTTTGAGCCGTGATTTTTGTTAGATATATGCAAGCGAGGTGAAAAAACATTACAATTCACTGTTTATGAATGCAAATGTAACAAACTAGCTTCAATTTACAATTTTGACTCCAAGAATATACAGTAGGGCCTACTGAATACTGAAAAGTTTGGGAGTTCATCAGAACAATGATGGTTTCCAGGCCAGCACTGGTTGCAACGTTCATCTCATGAAAGTAAAAGCAATGACAAACAGGTTGATTTGTGGCTTCACTGACGTTTCGGGCACCATGACAATCCGCATTCTCAGAGCAGGGAGGATGCTGCATTGTCATGATGCGCGAAACGTCAGTGAAGCCATAAACCAACTTGTCTGTCATTGCTTTTACTTTCATGAGATGAACGTTGTAATTAGTGCTAGAAACAATATATTGTACATAAACCGTTCATATTTTGACTACCCTGTTTTGCTCGCCAAAAATTTTAAGCTCGGAATTTGCGGCAGTGTATGTTGTAGTCAATTGTCAGTCACTACTTTAGTGTTTTGACTAACGTATTTTATGTTGGAAGAGACAGCTGTTTGGCCCATACTTTCAGTACAAATACATTGATTTTTGTATATATTTACGTTAGCTTCAATCCGTATAAATAATTTGACACCATCTCAGCTTTAAAAAGCTTCATTCTTATTTAATTACGCCATCGAGAAAAAACGTATCGGGTTGCATTTTGCTTTAAGATCGCTTTTGCGTATCCATAACAAATCTCTGAAATGTATATCAGCCATCACAAGGACCATTTCAGCTGTTTCGCTGAAGAAATTTCGCGGTAGGCAAGCTTCGAAAAAGCATTTTTGACCAAGCAAAACATCAGTATAAATTTAACTGTGCGTTGCGTCATTCTGGCTTGTGTGGAACTACCGAGTGTTGCATCATAATTTCTTTTCTGAGTGTCTGCGCACGTGACTGGGTTGAATGTTATAGTTTTATGACAGTGTGAAATAAATGCTAAATAGTCAGTGAATGCAAAGGCTCTAAATTACAGTTATCAACCTCAACATGTTGTGCTACAATTGGTTGGATTAGTTGGTATAAGTGACGTGTATTGCGCTTGTGTTCACCATACCAGCTCAGGAACAGATAGTTCGTGTTTAATTCGTTATGTAAAAGGACTTTGGTCGAGCATTATGTGATGATCAGCAGAGTTGAAGGAAGTACTGAAAGGTTATATCAGTTACGCAAGAAATGTTGCACTGTGGCTGGTCTCTGCTAGAAATATTGATCCTTTTTACATTGATTTAACGTTTAAATTAACACGAAACAAACCAATTTTGTTCACTGAAGTAGCTGTGCTAAACTCTATGTTATTGATATTAATTAAAGCATGGTCTACAATCCATCTAGGTGGAATAGCGCAGCTGGTATGGCGCTATGCTATCCTGGTTCGACTCCCCGCTTATGCTGGTTGTTGACAAACACCGCTCACCTCTACCCAGGGTGTAATAAATTGGGTGGGCGTATATGCTGAAGTAAAGGCGGTCGAGAGAAAGGAACTGGTCAGTTGGTCACCCTACTCTCGTTAGTGCCGATGGCTTAGTATAATGAGAACCTTATCTTCTCATCCCCCGACGCTTGGATTCAAGTATGGGACTCACCTTTACCTTTTTACCATTCATCTACTTACGTACTGTACCCGATGTTGACACACACAAAACAACGCTGGCTTAAACTTCCTCCGTGATATAATGCGGAGTATAACAATGTACATTTGAAGCAGCAAATTAACTTGCATTCTGTTGTGTTTTGTTTGTTGTGTTGCATTTTGCAATTACAAACCGCTGAACAACGGCAAAATAAGATTTAGTCAATAGCATGATACGCTCTTCAGGTGTAAAATAAGCTAAACTAACCCGTGATGTTTTAAGTAATAATCCGCATCTATTTCGACGTTTTGTCAAACTGATACGACTGACATCTTCTAGATGTTAAATCCACGGATCAAGTAACGACAAACTTGAGTGAGCTTGATGTTGGACGGATTTCTTGATATGAGTTCACATTTTGCTTTTTCGTGGAATGACATGTTTTTTTTCTTTTGCAGAAAGTGTACAACGTAGTAAACGCATCTTTGTAACTGCAATATATATGCACACGTTATGACGTCTCCATCGGTAAGGCAAAGAAGTCAACACAGAGAAAGTATAGACACAACACCTATAGCCACCTGCGCCAAGGTGTCCGGGTATAATCCAGGGGCGTATGTAGTTATGTCGCCCGTGTTAGTGCCTTACGTTCAAGCTCCAGTCCAGTACGTCAAATGCAAACCAAAGAAAGTCACCGAAAGAACATCAGCATCACCAGCCAAGGTCCGTTATGTTCCTGCATACACTTACACGACTGTTCAGCCTCAGTATGTCTACTACAACAGGAAAAATGCGACGTCATTACCTATGGCTAATGTTGGTGCGCCATTTGCCATGAGAGTCAATCATAATGCCATGAGCATTAATCAAGGCTATGTCTCTGCTTTAGCCCCTTCCCCGGTTTTTGTCAAAGTTTCAGAGAAATCTGCCCCTCACTCTGGCCTAAACCCTCTCAGTAGACCATACACACCCCCAAGTCGACTAATGAATCAATGCAGATGCAGCCAAGAGGCCAACGAAGCAAAAGACAATTCTTGCCCCAAACACCCAAATTCCGGCCGATCGTCTCCCGAATTGTTTCACAGTGACTTTATTAATGAAGTAGCTAGTAGAGGGGGAACCCCAGTTACAAAGGAAACGTTCCCCTGCCATTCAGAAAAGAAAGAATCTCATTTGAGCGATACAGATAGCGGGGTGGAAGGAGAAACCGACGATGAAGCGTGGTCCACGTGTTCAAAAGATTCCTTTTCTCCTACAGACACCAAGTCCACTCAGTCGATGAGAGAGAGCGAGGAATATCCAAACCTGCTTCCTGACCTTTGCAAAGAAGATCAAGCTGAACTTTCTCGGGTGTCTTCTTGTTTAATTGACTTCCTCTGCAGCCACCTTGCTCTTCACGAGTGGCGTGCGGTCGCTAGAGAACTCGGCGTCAGTGACGTCATAATTCAAAGCGTTGAGTATGACGTCTACGATAACTTCCGCGAGGAAATGAGATTTGTATTTTCGTTTTGGGTTCGTTCTCATCAGTCACAGTCTTATGAAGAGATGTGTCTGCAATTGGAAAAAGCACTAGCGGAAATTGGGAGAAATGACTTGACAAGAGAATTGAAGTCTACAGATTGCGTAACTGAAGGGACAAGAGCAACATCTTCCCCCTAACGTATCGTCACTGCTTTTATACGTTAAAACAGTAAATTGTATGATAGTTGAACTATTTCTTTGTATTTTTATCGCTCAGTGTTACTTGTAAAAAATGTAAATATGTTTTTTTTCGGTTCCGGGCTGTTTTGTTTTCTTTTTATTTATTTGGAGCTGTTTTTGTATTTATTCTTAATCACAATTTGTATCGTTTGCTTGTATGTATATGCTTCCCAACTTATAATTATTAGCCGGATCACAGTACTAGATGTACGTATGTGCATCTTAATTACAATGGTAGTTGCTTACATTAAATATTATTCATTCAAGATTTTCAGAACACTTGTTGTCTTTCAATTTGCTTAGTAATTTGAAATAGGCCAGGAAAGGAACAATTGAAAACCACCCATCTAGCAAAGTCCGTTGTTTTTACGTTGATGTTGAAAGTCTACAGACGTTGAAACAATGTAAACGAACCAGCTGTTTGCTAGCCACCCGCTTTTTGGTTTTTCAGCCAGCAAATCATTTCAATCTTGCATTGATTCAACGTGTGCAGACGTCAGTGGCGTAGCCAAGGGGGGGGGGGGGGGGGGGTTTTGGGGGTTACAACCCCCCCCCTTTGGCATGCGTGTGACGTCACGATATTGAGAATGATGCTTTCAGTCTAAAAAAAAATTGCCTAATTTTAAACAAAATTGCATAAAAGAGCGAGTTTTGCCAATACCAAACATTCAAACATCTCAGCCAAGAATTAGCAACAAGAAAACACAGAGACTTAGCTTTATTTCCGAAAAATGCCGAAGAAAACATGATCCTATCCTTTTGCTATGCTACCGGACAGCACCATTTTACAGGAATATTCGTACCCACATTTTTGTTGAAAATGCACTCAGAATGCACCAAATTCAAAGTAATTTTTCAAAATTTTCTGGGGGAGGCCTCCCAGACCCCCCGCCGCTGGCTGGTCAAAACCTCCCCTTTTAAAATTCCTGGCTACGCTACTGGCAGACGTGTAAACCTATGTACAAACGTCTACGTAGGCTTCGTTATGTAAAAAAGCCTATTTGCTGACTTTGTTAAACTTCTGTTACTGGTTGTGAACCGGTAGGCATACGTCAAGCATTTTTTCAGTTTCAAAGGTGCTAAGATGAGATTACAGACAATCCCGTGATACAATTATCACTGAACTCGGATGGTGATTTATATCATGTACTTCAAATACATGTAGGCTAATAGATAGATAGATGTTTATTGGTTGCTGCGAAAAAGATGTGCGATAAATCAAAACGCAATGTACAGTACAGTAGCGCACCCAGAAAAAAAATTAGGGGGGGGCTAATTCAGAAATGTCGGCCGAGTGATTTACGACAATAGGCCAATGCCCATACCTTTGAATAATGTTTAAAGGCACTCACGGCCCACAACCCACCGGTTGCCGACAGAGGCGTAGCCAGAAATTTTGAAAGAGGGGATTGTGACAGCTGGTGGGCGAAGCCCGACAGCGCGTTTGCCTAAGACGACACCCAGCGGTGGAGGTCTTGGGAGCGTCCCCCAGAAAATTTTGAAAAATTACTTTGAATTCGGTGCATTCTGAGAGCATTTTCAACAAAAATGTGGGTATGAATATTTGGTGCTGTCCGGTGGCATAGCAAAAGGATAACATTGTGGTTTTTTTCGCATTTTTCTGAAATCAAGCTAAGTCTCTATGTTTTTTTGTTACTAATTCCTGGCTGAGATATTTGAATGTTTGGTATTGGCAAAACTCGCTCTTTTAATGCAGTTTTATTTAAAATTAAGCAAACCTTGTTTTAGAGACATAAAGAAGGGCGTTATAAAGGGGGGTTGAAACCCCCAACCTCCCCCCCCCCCCCTGGCTACGTCTCTGGTTGCCGATACATCAGGATTCGTACTCTCAATCCAATTAGAAGTTGGCCTAATGAACCACATGCTACTACCACCCAGGGCCTCCGAGAGAATTCAGCACTGGTCGGGAAACAATACGAAAAATGGGCCCCATAATATTTGTTAGCAAATATTGCGTTGCATGTTCGTGTTAAGCTGAAATTAGCCTACTTTCCTCAGCATGAAAAGAACTTCCTTCAATGTAACAATCATAATAATCACTGGATTACACTTGCAGCAAAAATGCCATTGAGGCTAACTATTTTGTCTAGAAAGCTTGGTAAACACACAATAGGCCTATAACCTACAGGCAACGAAAATAGTTCAACCAAGCATTTAATTCAGGAGTGTCCAAACTTTTTTCCACGCGAGCCAGATTTGATAATAAATCTTCGCAGGCCAACAGCCACAATAATTTTTCTGAAAACTGCAAGTTGAATTTATATGAATTTTGTGTGTCTGCAGGCCAAAAATAACACATTGTACAACAACAGGCGCGGGCCATACAAAAACGTACAAAAACGTTTCAGGGCTTTCACTTTCAGACCTTGGACATCCCTGATTTAATTCAACCCTTTCTGGACTTTTTGCAATGCAAAGTTACGGATCACAGCATCAAATGATAAAATTTTGCGACGTCTGAATTGATGCACAACGTGTATAAGCCTAGTTAAGTTTTTCAATCGGTTTTGAGTCATAGGCCTACCGAAGCGCAAACAATTTTTTACAAATTTCAGTAATTGCTAAAGCCACGTTCTCAAAGCGCAACTTTGAGAACGTGGCTTTAGTGAGGTAGCTACCGGAACACAAAAAAGTCATCACAAAATTGGAGGTAGCTACCGGAACACAAAAAAGTCATCACAAAACTATTTGAAAAAACCTTTCGAAAGTTGCAATCAATGATTCCTTGTGTAGAGATTATGGGGTGGTTCCTTGTGGTTTGCAGCTGAAGTTTGCTGTGTGGCTTTCTGTCAAAAGTAGCCTACCAACTCATCCAAAATGTCTTGAAAAATGTCATTGTTGTAGCCTACAAATGGTTTAAACTTGTCCCACATGCCCGCAAATGCACAACAGACATACGATGAAATTTTCATGGAACTTCAAACTCATCGAAGATATGTTTGAGTTTGTTGATACGTTTGCCAATTCCAACAACTATCGAATCTTTTGCAATGTAGCCTACGGTAGAATACATTTCCTTCGAATGATTCAGCTAGTTAAGTGGAGTTATAAAAGCGTTCTGTCCTCGGAAAAAAAATCATTTTCTTTTAAATTTATAATTGCCACTGCAACTTTAGCTTGCGAGTAGTAGCCTACTCTTCTCAGCTTTCTCTTACTTAGATTACATCTTCCTTTAATTTCATTAAATTCATCAGTGAATCTTGTTTAGGACCGTTCGGTAATCCACACAACGAAAAGCAGTCACAAATTTAAAACTGCTAGTTGTAGGCTACTTTACCATTGACTCAGCTTCCGATCAAGCTCTTGTTGGTTCCAACTCGATGCATTTAAGAAACGTCTTTAGAGCTTCAATTGCAAAAGGGTACTGTAAAGCATTGGCTTTGACTGCACCACGCCTTGATTACCCTCTCGAAATCAATTTTCTTTGCAAGATGATAGGACAGCAGATTCTTTAGATTTTTCAGAATTTTTCCTCTGACTGGGCTATAACTTTAAAGATGCCACTAGCTTACAGATAATCAATTACTCCAAAATGATAAAACATTTCAACAACGCAGTCTGTAGGCAACATTATGAATTCCAACTAGATTTAAGCAACAACATCCATAAACAAAACACTCAAATAAAGAAAAAACTCACTACCTTCCAAAATCACATCATGAGAAGCATGACCAACAGAAGGCTACTTGACCACACGAAAACAGAAGATCTTTTAACTATGACAAAATTACATCCAATTGCAGCAATAAGTTAATAAAATGAAAAGTTTTAAAACTGTTCGGCCACACTAAAAGATCACAATTCGGAATCAGCAAAGTTTGCACAGAAGGCAAAGTAGAAGAAAAAAGAAACGTGGCAGACAACCAAAACGATGACAAGACAACATCCAATCATGGACCGGACTCAACTTGGCGACACAAGGCGAGCTGGCTCAAAATCGCCACTCTTGGAAGCAAATAACTCATGATGCGCAATCTGCTGCAGGCGGAGTGCGGAGATGATGACTGATGATGATCCATAAACAAAAAATATACAGAATTTACTTTCTTTAATCGTGCTTGGACTGATACCTTTAACTTTCCCAGATAACTTATGTTGGATACAACATCCTATGCCTGGCCAACGCAGATTTTGAAGTTAACGTTCAGTTGTCAAGCAAAAATAGTTCCCGCTTAGCTAAGACAGCACCAGTTTTCAAGTTGACACTATCAATACAATCGAAACCGTTCAGTGATACAGAAATCATTTCAGCTTCAGATTTTACGTCTTGAATCTGTTCAACATCGCTCACCTTAACACGAAAATGATTTGTTCTTGATGAGAAACATCGAGAGTGACATTTACAATGATTGAGAAATACTTGGAACTACGCACTTCATTTAAGAATTTGTTGATTATTTAGTTGGTACATTTTTACTTTAGTACTAAAAATGGGCCCCCCTCAAAAGTGCAAAAGCAAAAAACTACTCGTTTTTCCTTTACAATATTTTGCTAGGGGGGAAACTGGCCCGACTTCCCCCCCCTCTCGGAGCCACTGCAGTACCACCATCAGCATCCTCATCCCTAGGTCCACTCTCACAATCTTTTATAGATCTCGACTTTTTCGTCATGTATGACAAAATAGAATTAGCTTTCCGTTTGCCAACACAAATAAGTGCGAAAACAACAACTAGCACGAAAACAGTTTGAAACAAAACACTAATTTTGTAAACATTAGATTTGATGTGGACTTTTCAGCTCAAATGTCGTATGCAGTTTTACATGTCATACCATGGAGTGTTCTTTTGCACAGATCGAAAATTCTCTGCTGGATCATAATTTTATGCAAAGGCAAGTCTTAATTTGACACCAAAATTCAGGAAGCACTGTTAATCAAACGCTACAACCCAAATTTAAACAAATAATTATTTGCTGGAGGCGCGTCCATTCTCCTCAACATGTAGGCCTACTTGATGTACTGGTATCACGTTTCCTGTGGTACAATATTTTTGTAGCTATTTATGTAGTTGCCTTTTCCTAATGCAACTTTACCTTCTAGAATCTAGAAGTTGAAACTTATTGCATTTTTATAAATAATTTCAAATTTCTGATGAGGGCTTAAGTTAAACCGAAAACTTTCGACTGTTAAAATTATTTGTAAATATGTAAAATATATTGTTATAATGCTCAGCCCTGTTGTATTGTTGTGTCTTATTCATATCTAACCTGTAAGCAAAAGGTATAAATGAAGAATATACAAAAACTTCATTTTTGGAGGCGAGTTTGGGGGGGGCTTGAGCCCCCTTAGCCCCATGCTGGGTGCGCTACAGGTACAGTAAAATTGTTGAAAAGATCACAATTAAAAAAGTAAAATAATAATAGCATCACAGCAGCGGGAGGCTGCGAAGTGACCATTCAAGGTCTTCAAGTCAAGCAGCCGCCCCTATACTCATCAATGATAATTATGATTGACTAATTGAGACAAATGAATAAGAGTGAAGCTGTCCAAGATGATAAGAAATTAAAAGTTTAGGTGGGCTTGTGTTACAATTAATAATAATGTTATGGTTTTATTTATTGTCGCTCTACAACAGCTAAGGTCTTTTAGTGACAGGGCTCATTTTTAATTTGTATCAGGTTTACGATGTTATCACATTATTACCCGACTCATTCTCACTGCGCTATGCAAGAAAGAACACAATCGGTACCGTTTTTAAAGTCTTCGGTTTGACCCGACCTGGAATCGATCTCAGATCTACCAGCACCAGAGCCGAAGGCGAAACCACTCGGCCACTGAGCTGATTTATGTTACAATTGCAAGTCTGATTAGTAATTTAGCATTTGCCTAATATGTGTCAATAACTTTCTTTTGTACATTCTTTTAAAAGTTATGAAGGAGGAATTGCGAATTTCAAATAGTATATTATTCCAATTTTTCTATATATTCTATTTTCAAACTGGAAATGAGCCATTTGAAAATGAGTGGTCGAAAAGGGTAGAGGCGAGGCTATGATAATCAAAACGATTCGAAAAAAATAAGGCGAGATACCAACACTTCCTGTTGATTTATTTAATTTTAGATGGTGTATTTCTTCTATTATTTCGTTCACGTCTGGTAGGTCAAGGAAAATAGAAGAAAAAATACAATTTCTTCAAAAGTCTGTACAATTTTTTGTTTTATCAGTTTCGACTCGTTCCGCGAGGTGGCTTCCGATACTGACAAAAAAGGAATTAAAACTCTCAGCTATAGGCCTATTATTTTTGGATCGCTTTCCAGTTTATCATCAACGCAAACACAATTAACATTTTGGGTTGTTTTCTTTTTATTGGGCAAAAGAGAATTTATAATAACTTACTACAATTTTTGTCGGTTCATTATTGTTAATGTTCAGTTAGTTTTGAAAATACTGCTTTTTTGCTAGCCTATACCTTTAATCTTAGTTTATTTGAGTATTTTTTTGTAAATATATTTTTCTGTCTCGCTTCCTATTAGAAAGTGAGTTTGTACACCTTTTGTTTGTTTTGTATGAGGACAAGCAATCCTCAAGTCAACCAGGGTTTACTTTTCAATTTAGCTTGTTTACCAGAGAGTTGTTTAAGTGTTTAAGCATGTTTATCAAATTGCGCTAGTGATTATTTTCACAAAGTGAGCAACCCTCAATCGGATGATAATTCAGACAAATACAAGACAAAGACAAATAAAACTACAAGTAGATTCCGAATGCGTTTTACACCGCAATTCAAAGATAATCTTCAGGCAATGTGTTGCTGAACAATTGCCTTTTAGTTGAGTTTGTTTTAATTTCTGACCATCAACGAAAAAGCAATGTATGCCAAACATAGCAGAGGTCTAGAAAAGGGTAGAAGCGGCAAAATGCGGACGTCATAACGTGCATGATATTGATACCAAAGCAGGACAATAATCAGTTTACAATATGGCACAGTCGCAACACGGTCACTAACAATCAACTAATCAAAATCTATGCTTCTTAGAGGTCGCTAGAGAAGAAGCAATTACATAATGTACAAAAGCCATTAAGTAAAATATTGCATAACCTTAATTGTTTGTGGAACACCCAGCTTCCTACACGAATATTTCATGTCTTTTTTGCTAAATTGATTTTCGGAAATGTGGTAATCTCCGGTGGCGATACGCAAATCAGGCAGCATGGTAGGCCTACACCCTACACTTTAATTTGGCCTGAGATCAAACCGTTCAAAATGTCATTTGTGCTTCCGTTGCTATGGCCTGTTACGGTTAATCTTGGAGACTTGTAGCACCGGATGTACCGTAGCTGCTTAACTTCCAAAATACAGTTTGTTAATGTGAAAAAGACGTTTAAAGTAAAACAAAGACGTTTAAAGTAAAACAAAGCGACGTTTTTCACAAAAACTTCAAACTGACGTGATGCAAAGAAAGTTAATTTAACAATAGAACTTTATATTTGTTTGCACTGTTAGGACACTACCTGTCAGACCTTTACAAATAAAAAACTCAACTAGTTAACAAATAAATTAACCTTAATAGAAAAATGAGGGAAAATGTTCCTTATGGCCAACACTAGTAGGCTTATAGCCAAGGGCATCGGTTCCTAAACATTTTTGCTACACACATTTCTTCGCCGATTTTATGGAACTTTTCGTTCCTCCTTTAAGTTAAGAACCAAGATAGGATCGCTGAAATAATTAAGATTTGCTTTTGGGATGATTTTGATTGCTTATGGAAGGTTAAACTACTATCCAAATAAGCTTACCCGGCCCCCTCCCTCCTTTAGTTCCAATGCTTCATCTCGACATAAACTACTAAAGTCATAGGAAGCCACTTTTAACATGAAAAAATTCTGCCACATCCCAATGACTGCAATGATTACGGCAACCAATCTAAACATGTTTATGTGGCCCCCGTCCAATTGTGACCCTTGTAGCACTCAGCCAGAGAGTTGATCTTTTGCTTTAAATTTGTTTAGTAATTACGGAAGAAAAAAGAGTTGGGCAGGGGTGGGAATCAAACCCACATCATTGAAATGACTATACTTCCCTACACATCTCAGTGTAGGCTACTACTATCCACTACTGGTTAGAGTACAATGCAAGCGCTAGGCCAAGCTGAATACCGCGATTTTAGCGCATTTCAGTCTTGCTTAGAAATCTAGGGAATTGAATTTAGGGGATTATAAGCACTGAAATTTTGTACGAATGCATAATCGCTTTTTGGCTAGTGCTTCATACACACGTATAGCCTATTTGTCGTTATGTTACACTGTGTGATTGCGTTTAGCACCTATTGCAATACTTATCGTGGCGTTTTTCCAACTAAAACTAGGGCCCTTTTTAAGTAACTACAACCATGATTTCTGACTCATTTTTTGTTTTTTTTTCTATTCACTCAAGAAAAACTCTTAAATTTTGAAGTCAAGGCAATGTAGGACGACAAAGCGTTGTGTTGACTTCTGGTGGTGAGATTGTCAGTCGTTCCGGCGTTTTTCACTCCGTGCTCTTGTTGCTTGGTTTCTGTCGTTCAACGTCAAGCTTGTTATGTTGGAATGAATCAATAAACGTATCAATAATGAAGATCATTGTGTCCTGATCACTTCTCTGCGCTCGCCATAACCAAGCTCAGAAGTGTTGTCGTCCCATCGACGACTGCACAAGACTAGGAGCATGAATGCTAACAAGCAACGTGTCGCCACACTTCTTTGACAGCTTAATTCTGGCAGTTTTGCATAGCCAATTGTAGAGGCATTGTAGCCTACTACTGACGCAGGCGCGGTCACTGAGATTGACAGAGTGGAGTTTCTGATAGTGGCTGAAATGCTGTTACCGGGGAATTTCTCCATCCACTGGGTGCCGATGAATCTAAAGCAGTCCTAAAATACTTTGCTCAAGCGTACACCCCGAGAACCGAACCAGCGCCCTTTGACCTTGCGTTGGGCTCGTAACCACTGAGCTAAAGGGGCGGAATAGGTGTTGCCACCGTTTAATATTTTGAACTGATTGTCCTACTTTAGTAGGCTACCATGCACGTTATAACGTCCGAGTTTTGTCGCTCCTACCTTTTTCTAGACCTATGCTGTGTTTGTCATAATTATATTGTCTTTCAGTGTGATGTTCAGAAATAAAAACAAACTGAACTATAAATTCTCTGATTATCATTTCTATAGGGGGACAATAGACCTTTCCCGCAACCAACCAATGAAGCGTGACGTTGAAAACAAACCACTTCAAGAACTGCAATCGTAGTAGTGAAGCACAGTTTTTGAACGTTTTGATCATTTTTGGTCGAACCATCGCTGTCGTACATTTTGTACTAAAAGTACTTTTTTTAAATGAGTATTATAATTAAGTTATTTTTCAGAAAATATTTGAATTTACTACAGTACAGGGCCTTAGCCCATGGGCCTAACTACCGCCGGCACAGCGCTATAGCCTACTGCACGGGACCACTGAAGGAAAGAACATCGCATTGATAAATTTTATTTCAAAAATATTTGAGTTAACAACTAAAGTAGGTAGCCTAAACGTATTATCATTTCATTTTTAGAATCTACACTTATATTTTTTCGTGCAGCATTTCCGTTTATTAATTGATGTTTTTGTCCTAGCTTACCCTATGCTTTTGGTCACTCCAGGTTTCTAGTCACTTAATGTTTGTGTTTGGTCCGGCTTCTTTTATTTTTATGGAACTAATATATTAACACAGAATGAGACAGCATAGGCCTATGTATTTTTGGCAATTATTACTTTCTGTCGAAATAGGAATAATCACATCACAAGTTTGCAACACACACGCATTCATTTTAAATTGGACTACAACGCAAGTGGAATCCCCAATACCATACTTTTTGGTTAGGAAAATACAATTTTATTAAATTATTAGCCTACTAACTGTAGTCTAAAATTTTAGTAAACTTTATAACATTATAAAACTCTACATTATAAAACTCTATAACATTATATTCTAAACATTATAAAACTCTAATCAACTAAGACAAACAATTTATGGTCATGTAGCAACTGCATGGTTGAGTGGTGAAAACGTTTGCGCGACGTTCGCAAAGGACGTCGGTTCGACACCGCTCCAGAATTTGCCGTTGTGTCTCGGCAAAGGCGGCATGCTAAAATAAGGATAGCAGCTGACTCGACAACTATAGGCTATATATCTCTGCGTTGCTTCTTATTGTGTTGCATTTGTGATCGCAGTGAAGGCTACGTACTCTATATGTTGTTGCAATGGGAGCAAAAAAACGTGATTAAGCTAGCCTATTGGCCTACTGGACTTCATGTCAATTTAACTGGGTGGCTTATATAAAACTGGGTAGGCTAAACAAACAAATAATTGAAATCCTTCTGTGGTCGGAAAAAAGATTAAAACGTAACTTCGATTTCATATCTAAAGTACCGAAATATATAAACTACCAAACTAAACTACCGAACATATCTAAACTAGTAACTACCGAAGCTATATTTAAAGTAATCACCAAACTTCTGCGGAAATCCAGTTTTTATTGCATGAGTTTGGGCAAATGCGAAGTGTGTGCCCATACGTCTTCGTCAATAGGTTGACCTGTTGGGCAATTGAGCCAAAAAGCGGCCAAAACAAGGTATAAGCTTATAGTAACGATAAACGTTTGTCAGCAGCTGATTGTAGCAAGAATTGATAGCAATAGACAGTTAGACACCCACCCGGTGTTTCGTGGTCTGCAGCTCGTGCGAGCTTTACATAATATGTCATTTCTACGTTCTATAATAGCCTAAGCACAGAAGCAAATGGAGGCCTCATGATTGTATCGGAGCCCCAACTGACGAAGTTAGGCTACGGCTTTGATTGAATGGCAGTCCAGCTTATTAGCCTACTTCAGTTGATTCATATTCAGTGCAAGTAGGCCATAAGTGATAAGCTGCATTGCTTTCACAAGTAAAGAAGCAAAAAAAGGCTACAAAATGAAACCCACTTAGCCTACTTATTGTAGCAAATAAGACAGTAATTCACACTTATCATTATAAAGACATAGTAGGCTAGCTAAAGCAGAAAGAAATTTGAAGTCTATCAGAATTGCAGATCAACAGCGTTTTGCTTAGACATTAACACACTACCAGCAGTTCCTTCAAGCGCCATAGCTTATGCGCAGTTACAAGAGCCCATTAAATAAGTGGCTTATTATTGTATCAATTGGCTTGTTTTTCATATAAAAGTAACTTGAATAAAATTTAACAGTCAGATCCTTGTTTTTTTAACGTTGATACCATGTTTTTACGAAGATTCTGCTAACTACTCAACAAGTTATCAAGTATTCACAAGCAATTTGGTGCTTGCCAATGAAGCAGCCAGCGTGATTGTTTTCAACGTCACGCTTCATTGCACAGAGCTGCGGGAAAGGTCTATTGACTAGTCTAGTAGACTGTATGGTTGTTTTGTTGTTTCCCTATTAGTATGGGAACTTGTGCCACTTTTGCAGTGTATAGGCTATATAACTTACATATTTCGACCATGTAGGCTACTGTTCCTGTCGCTGGCAAATAAATCATTGATTAATTGATTGATTGATGAAAACCCAGAATCAAATTCTAGAAAACTGCAAAAAAAGAGAAAAGACATCATTCTGATCAGTGGTTCCCAAAATAAGGGCCAGCGCCCCCTGGGGCGTTTACAAGCAGGAAGGATCACTGGCTACAAAGTGGGTGATTGGGTGAGAGTAAATCGGGGCAGTTACAAGAAGAGGATTGCAAAGCATTTTTTGTCATGCTACGCTTCAAAGAAATAAAATAGCAAAGGGTGACTATAAGAGCTCTGTGGTAGATATGTGGCAATTATCTTGGCAACGTCGCTTCGCAGTGTCTTACAAGTTTGTTGAGTCGTAACTTGGTTTTACTGTTTTTGTCAAAGGGGGCTTTTGATACTCTGTTCGTTGTCCAGGGGGCGCTATTAAAAAAAGTTTGGGAAACACTGATTCTGATGATACCGTGGGAAAAACTTTCGCATGTAGCTAATACTACCGGTAGCTACGGTATTAATTTTGATGAGTTATTTTTCAATTTCAAATAATTCCAAGTTTCAACTTTCAGATTTTTTGGATACACATCCTAAATTTGTAGCAAGATAAACCAGAGATAAAATAGACAGATGGAATGGGTTGCTGATACGTCTTGAGTCTGTAACCTCTGTACCAAACTTATAGTAGCACATAATGTTGTGTCAAATTGCATTGTTTTTCTCATCATTTGGCCCTTGCAGCTTGAATACGTTGTTCAAAAGATGACCTTTTGTGTATTATTAAGTAAATAATCAACATTTTTCTTACTTTTTTTCATGCATTCTGTTGAAGTTACAACAACCCTTCTATTCAAAGCATTATTTTTCTGCGTTTTTTGGCAGAACATTAGTACAGTAGCTCGTCAATCAGCAAAAAGCATGGATGTCTCTGTAGATCTTAGTAAGTTCTTATTTCTATCGAAAAATTAAACGAGATTCTAGATTTTATAGATTTTAAGCCACCATCACCTGAGATATTGCCTTTTTTCCTTTATGTGATGTGGTTGGAATCTTAAAGCCTGCAAGGCCACAAAACATTTGATAAACACAGAAGTGTTTTTTCTAGGATGCAACCTAATTCGTACCATGAACAATTCGTACCGTCAGTTCGTACCTTAAAAAGATCGAGAGAAAAAATTAAAAAAAGCCGAAGTCGCTGATCGTAGTTTCCGCAAACAAACAAAAACTCTTAGGATCATTACCAGAAATTTTAAAATGTTTGCGGGAACACTGATCAACCCTAACCCCTAAACCTTTTAAACTGTTTGCGGAAAGTGCGATCAGCGACTTCGGCAAACTCTTAGGATCATTTCCGGAAATTTTAAAATGTTTGCGGAAACTGCGGAAAAATGAAAACTGCTATCAGCGACTTTGGCTTTGTTCTATTTTTTCTCTCGATCTTTTCAGTTTGTTTGTTTGCGGAAGCAGCGAAGCACCCTAACCCTAAACCCTTTTAAAATGTTTGCGGAAACTGCAATCAACCCTAACCCTTTTAAAATGTTTGAGGAAACTGCGATCAGCGACTTCGGCAAAGTCGTAGGATCATTACCGGAAATTTTAAAATGTTTGCGGAAACTGCTTGGAAACCAGCTCCTTATGTCTTTCTATTGATTTTGTTATGTCTTAGTACTAGCCCTTAGTTTAACAACATATTGATTTTTTCAGCACGGCAGAGAGGTCCACAGCAAGAGTCACAGCTGTTTGAAGACACAAGTCAAGGTTCTCAGTCGGGGATGTATGGCGGGGGTGCACAAGTAGTTGATGGTTTTTCAGGTACCAAGATTCTACAAGATCCAGTAGTAGCTAACATGGCAATGCAGTATGGACAATCACTGGCTGGCCAAGGAAAAGAAATGTTGGAAAAAAATGTTAGTGATATTAATTATTGCGATTGCTCATTTGTTATAAACTTTCAGTTTTTAAAACAAGTTAAAAGTACATGTGCTTGTTTGAAAATTTTAAATATATACATGTATATATTTAAATAAGTCTGTTTAATTTATGTATGCATTTGTAGGGGTAGGCAGTAAAAATGAAGGTATTCAGATTTTACATAGGACTCTTTTTTAAACAATAATACGGTATGATATGACAATGCAAAATCAGCAAAAAAATTTGAACTTTAGGCGTTTTTGGCGGTTAGCACCACAAAAACCTGAAATTTGCTTTTTCGGGTTGTAAATTTAACAAAAAATCACAATTTTTTGGAATAAATGGTTTTCAAATGTGAAATACAGCATGAACTTGTCATTTTTTATGCAAATCAGCTCTGTGAAGATGGAATAATAACTCAAAACTAATTCGGAATTTTATTAGTCAAAGAAAAGTCAAAAAAACACAAATAAATGGTAAAAAAGCATCAATTTTTTTATGGTAAAGTGTTCAGAAAAGGACAGGCCTATTGCAAAACCCTGGACACTAGAAGAGATAAAGAATATTATGGTATAAAATGGGGAAGCTTTCGAGGTTAATGCATTTAATGGACTTCTTGAACTGTTGATGGCATCTCAGAGGGGGGGGGGAGGTTAGGGTGATGAAATAAGGATTTGGGTATCTTATTCCAGAGTCGTGCCGCTGAGGGAAAATACCTGAACTGACAGAAAATGACCGCCATCATGACTGACTCTGCGAGTAAATACCTTAATTCATATAATAATAATCCCATATAATAGCCTATTATAATAATGATATAATATTAATCCCATATTCTAATATGCATCCCTAAGTTGATCAAAAAGTACCCTGTCCTATAGTTCTCTGTCTTGTGATTGCCCCAAAATCTGTTAACTACAGACATGAAACAGGTCCAAGCTGTCTGTTATACTTTAGACAGCATCTCGATCATGAAAGTAAATGGAGTTTATCAGTCGCTTCACTTCAGATCACGTAAATATTCCAGCTTTGGTTTTTGCATCTTGCAAAGTTTTAAAACAGCTCTTTAATTGCTTGAATGCTCCGCTCCACCCTCTGTAGAGTTGTTTAAGACCTAGTTTTATGTGCAGAGAAGACATCAGTATTTTTGTTGCATCTACCGGAGGTTGTTGTTTTACATTATAAGGTCCAATCTCATAGGTGGTTCTTGGAGGCCAATTCCTCTTCTTGTGAAAAACGGTGTTTCTGTTATCCCAGAGACAAAGACAGCATCAAAACTTGATAGAACCACCCGGAAGCACCATTATGAAAGCCACCATCTTGAAATCACCAACGACCTCCCAATTGTAGAGGTCCTACTTCAATGCACTCATCACGATTTTGATGTTTTAATATTCTTCCTTTATATAAACTGAGTAAGCCGGAAGAATGGAGGGACACTTGTCTGCGTTACTCAACAATCCAGCTGTGATATTTTAGATGAGCTGTCGATGAAAAGCTTCCAGTCAAGGATTGCAGGAAATGCCTATTTAGCCTGAAAGACTTCTATATCATGGCAGTAGCATAAACCGTCTTTAAATGTGTAGAACACTAAAAAGCTTCTTTGTGAAATAAGTTGAACACTGTCATCCAATAAGTCCCATTGCTCTGTTGTAAAAATGAGTAGCTCAGCATTGGACTTTATCAATGACAATTTTCCGACACTATCACAAGACACAAGGTAGACCAAAACTTTCTTGGGAAGAACTTGTAAAACGTGACCTTGTAGCCCTGAACAATGGACTCTGCCAACCCAATAAATCGCGAGGTGTGGAGGGGAAGACTTAGTTCTTGACAGACAGACAGGCCACACCCTCATGAGGATTAATTCATAGCCTGTATAATCAAAATTGGTTGATGATGATGATCGTTTATGTCTTTTTAATGGCGATAGTAAGGGCGCTTTTCACCAGTAACTCAGAGTTGAAGACAAGACAAACACACTGTGTAGGGGTTGCATCTCGCAAAGCAGTAAATTTAAATAACTTGCTCAAGTAAGGTATGCGACTGCAAAAATGCTCAGCCCTTTTTGTTTCATCACAAAAGTAAAACCTTGCAAGGCTTTGTGTGCAAACAGAATCCAATTGTTACTTAATTATACACATTAGTAGGTAACTATTGCTGGAAGCAGCTGACAGTAAATTTTCAACGTTATGTATAGGCTATGCCTATTTTCATGAGAAATGAGAAAAATTCAAACTAATCTGAGGAACACAAACCTGAAGTTATTGTGGTACAATAAAGATTTTTTGTATTTTTTTGGCAAAATCAAACAGAAAACAGCAATTATTTCTCAAGGACAAAATTTTTTTCTTGTTTTGTTACACTGTGTTATTGATGGTGAGTGGGATGTTTCCCAAGAAGGGAATTAAGAAGTATTTCTGCAAGATTCCTCAAGTATAGCAGGCAGTATCAAATATCATTACTTCATATTTTGGAAATTAAACTCAATTTTAGGTGTTTTTGCCTCAATATCTATGCTTTTTTTACCATTTTTTGGACTTTTCTTAGACTAATATTATTCCAAATTAGTCTTGAGTTATTGTTCTATTTTCACAGAGCTGATTTGCATAAAAAAACGACAAGTTCATGCAGTGTTTTACATCTGAAAACCATTCATTTCAGAAAATTGTGATTTTTGTTAAATTTAAAATCTGAAAAAAGCAATTTTCAGTTTTTTGTGGTGCTAACCGCCAAAAACGCCTAAAGTTCAATTTTTTTTGCTGATTCAGCATTGTCATATCATATTATTGTCTAAAAAAGAGTCCTATGCAAAATCCAAAGTTATTGCCTAAAATCCACCCTGTACTGCCTACCCCTAGCATTTGTAAAGTAAAGTTGCTTCAAAGAAATAGATGTTTATTAGTCAGATTTGACTCATCAACGAAGCATGTTGCATGGAGCGTGTGATGAATATCTATATGGTTGTATTTGTATGTATTTATTATATTTATATATTTTTTGTCAACGGGATATAATGCCTGACAACTATCAGGGAGAAAACTATAAAGATGAAAGATGATCTTATTACTGTTGGATAGGATGTGTGAAACTTATGGGTTACTTGTATCATAATGAATTAGTTTCATCACTCGAGGATTGCTGCTCGATGAATGTATATATTATGATACTTCCTGATTTTTATTTTCACAGGTAGACAAATACATCTCAGTGTCAAAGTTGAAATATTACTTTGCTGTTGACACCAGTTATGTTGTGAAAAAGCTTGCTCTTATTTCCTTTCCATTTGTACACAAGGTTAGTTGGTGGATGGGATTTCTTTTTACATTTTCTTTTATTTTTTGTACAGTTGATTCCATAGGTGCCGACTTTTCAAAAAACCTTAGGGGCGAGAAAGGTGATGAGTGATGACGTCATAACCATAACTTTATTTTACTCAATTAAAATAGTCTTTGATTAAGCTTAATGTCTTGTTTATATTGACACCTAAGTCGCAAACCGAATTTATTAGATCCGCTGCTTGAAAGGATAAGTTTTACGCATGCAGCACGCCTAGTCGTAAAAATTTTGATATTGTTAGCTCATAATTAGAACAGTTGGAAAACAAGCCGATTCATTTCCTTTTCGCGCGAGTGAATAACAACGATCAAGGCAGTGAAGTTATCAAAATAAAACGCAAAAAATCATGATCTCAAGCAGAGTGGAAACCCGCTATCAGTTTTATAAGCTTCGTTTCGCTCGTTACAGTCTTTTATCGAATACCGTATGTACCGTACTTGAGATGTTCGCAAGTGATTTTCACCTCAAAAACACAGGTTCAAAACTAAACTTTAAAAACAATTCTAACAATTCTAAACTTTATGCTCTTGTTGAGCAATATGCATAGCTCACGAAACGAAACAGCAGAAAGAGCTGATTTAAGAGATCATTTTTTTATTTCTACGCATAGGATATAATCGTTCTAATTATGTAACATGCGATGATTGTTGAAGTTGATGTCAAACCTTACCGGCCGCATAAAACAATGATGTCAGGTTGGTTAGGTGATAATAGCGGTAAGAGACGTCGTTAATGTAGGCAATATCTGCGACCCAGACCATTAAACACCTTTTCTTTTATCGGTTTTCGATTTAATTCTCGTACCTTGCCAACAAAACAATGCGTTTTGTTGAATCATAATTGAATATAATTGATCTCACAACGGAAAAACCTCGTTGAAAATAGCTCGTCAAATTTAGCTAGTTTACTTAATTGTGTAAATAGTTATTACCTGACTATTCCAGCACAGTAAGTTACTGTACGATCTACTTTGCAATTTCCATGTTATACCGTATGAGAAAGCCATGCGATCAGCTGCTGTTTTGCGGGGTCTGCTACTATTCGGTGAGTCCGATTCGGTGAGTTCCTAACCTCTAACCCCTAACCCTAAAACGGCAATGATAATTAGGCTACGGTACCCGATAATTTAAAAAAAATTAAAAAAATCCCCCGTTAAGGGATCGGACTCACCGAATCGGACTCACCGAAACGGGCCATTCCGTGTATTGCGGGCAAGAGCAACGTAGGCTATTTTTCGCTTTCGGCATTATTCCGTTTAAATGATCAAAATCTCTTTTGCGAAGTGTTTTATCTTTGAAACACCGCTTGTAATGACCATTTTTATGCCCCTCAACCATAAATTGACCCCGCCCCCCCCCCCCCCTGGAAGTCGGCGCGTATGGTTGATTCCAAACATGAAGTAATTTTCATTTTTATCTAAAAATTTAGTTTTTTCTGCAACTAACAATGCAATAATTCCAAGCTAACAAAAGTCACCTTTTTACAAGGTTTAAACATCGAACAATGTCAGAATGATCTAAAAGTGACATATTTTTTGGCTGAGTTGCCATTCTTGGATTTTACTTCCTGATCTTTACATTCCTTGATTGAACATTTCAGAAATGGAGTGTTGATTATCACCGTGATGCTCCCATAACTCCAAGATATAATGTCAATGCTCCCGATTTATATATTCCTGGTAAGATGGTTGTAAAGTTTGTATTTTAGAGATGTCAAAGCTAACTTGAAAATGTCTGTTTGTATGCTTTCTTTAATAATTGCATGTTTATTGTTTACTAAAATAACCAAACTCTATTTAGAACTTCATTTGTGTAAATAATAAAGGTTGTCACAATCAAATATAATACCAATGTAGTTTTCAAAGTGTTTTGTGAGTTAATTGTGAATATGAACTTTTGCATTTTGTGCTTTGTATTGACCAGGTGTTATGCTAAGAAAACATATATTACAGTGATGGCTTATGTTACCTTCATTTTAATATCTGGGATCTCTCTTGGACTAAAAGACAAGTAAGTTGGTTGAATGGATCTTCACTTAGCAATTGTATCAATTTAATTTTCCATATATGGAGAAAGCACAAGCCACAAATCTTAAATAAACTTTGTATATATTATACAGGGTACCGTAGATAAATTGGGACTTCTTCATTTTTTTTTTATAATATTTTTTTTATTTCTTTAATCAAGATGAGAATTTTTGCAGATAACCTTTAAAGGTATTTTAAAAGATAGTATAAATATTTAGACAAACTTCTTTAAACATAGCAGAAATAATGAAATGGGGTAACTATATGCGAATTGAGATGTGTTGGGAACACTCCTTCAGATGATATTAAGAGCACTTGGTAGCAGTACTCAAAGACGATGGTTTATCAAGTTGTGGCCAAATTTGATGCCGAAGGAAAAATTGAAAAAAACTTTCACAGCCTTCGAAAGGATCGAAAGCGAACAAAAACTTTTCTGAAAGGGCTTAAAGATCAGTAAAGGCAGACCCAACACAGTCGATGACAAAACTGGCCGAAAGACGCCATATCACTCACACAACCATCAGTAGGGCAGCCAATGAAGACCTTGGGATGAAGTCTTATGTGAAAACACATCGCAACCTTCTCACTGCCTGCTTAAGATCACTCAGGGTTGAAAGATGTCCAAAGCTTTTCAATCATCTCAAGAACAAAGGAGGACATGTTCGTATTTTTGTCGTTCAGAAAAAGTTCATTGTCAACGAGGTTGCCAATCGTCACAACACACGAGTTATTGGCTGTAACCCTTCAGAAGTTCCTTATCTGATTCAAAGCAAAAATCCTGCTTCTGTGATGGTTTTTGCAGCCATGGCAAGTAATGGCAAGGCGATGCCTCCTCATTTCATCAAAGTTGAACTTAGAATCAACACAACAGAGCATCTGAAAATTCTAAATGATATTTTGCTGCCCTGGATTTGTAGAAATTACGAAGCTACCAAAGTCATGCTTATTCAAGACTTTGCACCAGCGCATGAAGCAAAAAAAGTGGACTTATCTGAAAGAGAATCTTCCATGTTTGTCCCGAAAGACATTTGGCCTAGTGGCTCGTCAGATCTGAACTTATCGGCCTATTTTCTATTCACCAGCGTGATTGAAGGACAGTCTAACTCAATTCCACACTCTAACCCCAACTCTCTTAAAGCAGCAATTCCAAAAGCAATTCCGAAATCTCGATACCGATGAAGTGAAGAGAAGTTGTTCTAGAGAATATCTAAAATTATGGAAGCAAAGGACCACCATCATATTGAATAATTATGTTAAATAGATTGTAAGGATTACATAAATAAAGTTAAAATTATAATTTTACGTTTTTCATCTTTGAAATCGCAAAATTACGAAAAAACTGCAAAAGTTCCAATTTAGCCGTTTCATTTTAGGCATTTTGTTTTTCAATTCAGTGTTTAGATCAGTTATTCATTTTCATTGTAGATATGATAAGCAGTTATTTTTTTTTGTTACTTGATAAGGGCTAACGTGTGTATGGCCGAAAACGTTTGTAGCTTATAGTTTATGTTCAATTGTAATGGATTATGTTAAATGCCGTGTGGTTGCTTGGTTGTATATGTCTTACTTGTAAGGCAACAAAAGGGTTATAGAAACACTTAGGCCTACACGATATTTTGTAGGTTTTGTATTGTTTAGTGCACTTTATTTGTGTGCATCTCCACAGTTCAAACTGCAGATATTCAGCGTCGTGATATGAAATAGTAATGTGAAGATATCAAGATAAGTGTTTTTGATATCTTTATTTCTCAGATTTTCACCCGAAGAACTGGGGATGCACGCCAGCAGCGCTTTAGTCTGGCTGACAATTGAAGTGGCCATTATTTTATTTATTTTGTATTTGGTGAATGCTCGCACAAATCTTTCTACATGGGATGTGATTGCGTTTTCCGGTTATAAATATGTAGGGTAAGTACTAAATCAAATCAAATATAGTTATTACTATCTGAAGCCTTTACAAATTGTTTCACCTAACGGATCATCAGAAGGTCTTATTCAAATAGAATCAAATAGAAATAGGGTAAGTACTAAGTATGTTCTTTGCACAAAACATTTCAACTGCCTCATGGTGACGAGTAAGTTTAACCTTGAGAAGTTTGGCAGCAGAAAGGGTAGTTGTCAAATATGCTTCAGTCAGCCACGAAATTTCAGTGCATGACTGTGTAACTACAATTCAATCGTAAATGCGATTTGTCATATTTTCTTTTTGTACGTTGCAGTGAATGTAGGCTATAGTTATTTAGTTAATGCACGATTTTACGTCCTTCGTTTCCCGTATTGGGTGGGGGTTGGACGTCATTAAATTTCTCTCTGGCTTGATGGCGGCTTTCCACCGCACTCCTATTTTGAACATTGACCGCCACAAGGTTCCCCTTTCGGAGGTCGCTCCGCACGTCATCGCACCACCACTTTTTTGGTTGTCCACGTGGCTTACGCCCTTCTACTTTCATCGACTAAACCTTCTTAGGCCAGGAGTCCTCTTCCATTCGTTGTACGTGGACGTACCAACGGAGTCCCCTCCACCGCACGACCTCTTCTGCTTGGTATATGCCAAGCCTTTTTCTCAATACTTCACGTGATACTTTGTCCGCCAGTCGCTTTGAGCATATCCATTATCCACCTCACCATAGCGTTGTCATTGTGGCTCAAACGCTTGATGGCCTCCGCAATGACTGGCCACGTCTCACTGGCATAAAGCATTACGCTTCTGACACATATGTCCTCTAATTAGGATAATTAGGAATCTTTGATTGAATCTCGAATGTCCTCTAATTAGGAAAGGGATACTCCTGCTTGCCAAATTGGATAGAGGCTCTTGGATTATGGGTAGGGCTATACTTAAAGGGATACTAAAGGAAAAACCTGACTTGGCGATTTTCCACATTCTTTGTGTTTAACTTGCTACCATAAAACAATTTTCAATAAAATTTTGCCCCATTGCGGTCTGACCATCATTGCGCGCGTGCTTTTGTCAGAGCTTTCATAACCAGAATGGGCCTGAGCAGCGAAGCGTGCGACTGTACAGTCTACGTAACAAAAGACGAGCAATCAGCTGATCACGCAACAGTTGTTACTGCCGGCGATTTAACTGAAGGCTATGTATGTATGCACATCAAAACATCAGATTTCAACGCCAAAACATCAGACAGTTTGCTCAAAACCTCAGATCTGATGTTAAAACATCAGATGTTGTAACGTGGTTTTTGTTATTGCTGTCTTTTGTGACGTATTCTCGAGCTGTGTTTGCACTTTTGGTCATTTAAAAAAAAATGAAAATAAATGAAACATTGGACTTTGGGCCTTGCCAGCGCCATTAAAAACAAATTTTTTTCGGTAATTTTTTTTTAAATGTATTCTTGAATGTTCAGTTTACGCATTTTCATGCTTAATTCCCGTTTGAAAATTTCATTTAGTATGTCTTTAAATAAACTTGATTGTTGCGGGTTGCGACAAAAATCTGTTATTATGCTTGGACATCGCTGGTTGCTGCTTGCCTGAAATTTTCCTTTTAGATTACATTTAAATGGACTTTGTTTTCTAGAATGATAGCGGTGCTATCGTCCGCTCTTTTCTTCTATTCCACCGGATATTGGATTGCTTTGGCATACTCAAGTGCAACTATAACATTTTTTGTGGTAATAGTTTAATTTTACCTACATTTTAATAATCTATAATCTGTAGCAATACTTCACCATAAAATCTGTCTTTGCACTGATTCAACCTTGATTGCAGGCGTTGAATCATTGCTAAAGTAACTAATTTACTTGTTGGGTCTGTGAATTTGAAATAATTTTATCAGCGCAGAGACAGTGCTGATATTATGGCAGGTGATAGTTGGCTCCTGATATACTGACTGTTGTATTAGAATTGTTTATTTGATTCGTGTCTTCGTGGAACATAAGGTAATTGTGTGGTCTATCCTTAACGTGCAATGAGGCTTGGGAACAGTTCATGAAAAAAAAAGTTTTAGAAGTCGCTGTTTGTTATTTGTGGTTTTTAATGAAATGCAAAAAACGACTTGTTCAATTTCTTTATATTTTTAGTTCAAAAGTTTAAACATGAAGATATTGCCTCATTCAACCACTGAAGGGTTTGGACAAGACAAGTCTCCAAGGATGTATTTAACTTTTTTAATTGCTCTTATTCAGCCTGTATTCATGTATTGCTTGACCAGGCATTTGGGTGGACAGATGCTAAATGTGAAATCTAATATTACCACTTAAGTTTACTTTGTATGAAATAATGCGAGTTATCGGT
This sequence comes from Aplidium turbinatum, assembly GCF_918807975.1. Taxonomy (NCBI): domain Eukaryota; kingdom Metazoa; phylum Chordata; class Ascidiacea; order Aplousobranchia; family Polyclinidae; genus Aplidium; species Aplidium turbinatum. Next base: position 58,513,052 of record NC_137472.1, read on the forward strand.
GTTTTTCCAAAGCCTTGCGTTATGCCGTTATGTTTTGATACGAATTTAGCGAAAGCGTATCTTCACCTGTTTCTTGAAAGTTAGTTTGTAATGCAATTTTGTGGTAAATTTAATCTTTGTCATAAGTTTGCATCTTGCATTGGCTTATCTTAAAAGTACAAGTCCATACTTTCGCAAGGTGTATGGTTTCCCTGCCTAAAGTTCATGGACGCTTAGGTTATTTTTAGGAAGCAATGTTTATCCCAGTAATTTGCGTTACTACTGTCAGGTTGATGGATTGGTAGTTTTAGTTTGTTAGCTGAGGATGCTATTCACTTCAGCAGGTCATAGCCCTAACAAGAGTCGTAAAAATTTCTCTAGAGCAGCGTACTGTTCATAATCATCAGAGAAATCAACGCCTGTAGTCGAAGGAGCAATCACTTTTGTAAAGTTTAGGATTATAAAGGTTGGGTCATGGTTTTTGGTGTTTTGCTTTATTGCCGTGTTATTTTCTGTCTGCTATAAGGTGCGCTTATAAGATCTAAGAAGTTATTTAAAGATTTTTGTTTTTATATTAGTTGCTTTACGTCAATTGCGTGTTAGCTTGCAACTGCCATGAGAGGCTGTAGGTGCAATTAATGCAGGTGCAAAGAACTGCTGAAATATCATGTGTTTTTATACTGTAATGAAGTTATTGAAATAATGTATTTGAAACTGTAAAAGACAGCACGCGTGTTAATAACGAATAATCGTTTTTTTATTTTCTCTTTTTTGATCTATTTATGTAGATAACGCCAAATATCTCTGTTTCTCATATGTGTATTGCAATGGTGTCCATTTGTCCAATGCGAAGCTTGCTGTTATGGAAAAGCAAAGATTTGAAATATCACAATCAGTAGTTGTTCAGTATTTGTGTGCCATCATGTGTAGGCTTACAGACAAAATTTGTAACAAGGGGCCGATTTTTAAACTCAAACCCTTTTTTTTTGCTTGAAAATAACTTAATTCGGGCCTGATTCCGCTAATCTTGTATTGGCCAACCTGCCCTTTGCTACTTCAGTTCATTCAAAAAAATAACTTCGCAAATTTTAAGGAGATGTGGGCATTTGTTGAGCTGTTGGACACAAACGACTAAAAGCATTGGATTCAGTCTAAAGATGACATAACAAAGATAAGCAATTAATATTAGTCCGCCCCGTTAGCTCAGTGGTTACGCGCCTGGCTTAAGATCACGCTGCGCTGGTTCGACTCTCGTGGTGTGCGCTTGAACAACGCATTTCAAGACTGCTCTCCATTCAGCGGCACCTAGTGAATCGAATAATTTCCCGGCTAATCGGGTTCGGTAATGATTATTGATTATAGTCTAATAGGGTTCGCTTAATAGGATTTTGAACCCCTTAAAGAATAATAAGCACAACTCAGACAACTTCCGGTCAATGTGTATTATTTTTCACCTAGATACAGTCTAGGTACTTGCAAACCAGTGTAGAAAATATAAATCACATACAATAAAAAAATTACAGAATAATTAAGCAATAAAAAATGTTCAAAAATGGTCCAAATTACACATATGGTGTGTATTTTGGACCATTGGAGTATGTAATTTGAACTGAAGTTGCTTGAGGTCTTCGCAATGAAATTTCTGGATGACGGTTCAAGAATCCCTTAAGCCAATCTTTTTCAGCCAGACCCTTTTCACTGTTGAAGCGGGTATTGATATTATTGGCAGACGCAATGTCATATGCAAGCTTTCTTAAGTCTATGGCCCCTAAACCATAAAATCTTGACTCCATTTCCAAAACATGTTTGACCAGTTGATCTTCAATATTTTCGGGAAGATCAAGTTGTCGACCAACGGTTTTTGACACTTGTGTAGCATATTTATTGGTAGCCTGTTATTGACATGTCTTAACACTACAGCTTTGGGAATTTTGAACTGACGCGATGCTGCATAGGTGAGATGACTGGTCCAAATTACACACTGTCATGCACTGTTAAAAATTACCAACTATGACTTCCACACTTGGTTACAAGTCTTGTAATTGAGCACAACATCTCCTTATAGGTTAAAGATAATACCAACATCATATCAGACTCAAACGTCATGCCAATAACGCCTCAGCGCTTAGCAACCAACTCCCCAAAATAACATCAGCATACCCAAAACCACAAATTCCAATCTTCCGTCCACGTTTCTAAACCTAATGAGCTGAGTTTTTCACATCCGGGCTATTATTTTTTCTTTCAAACTGTTTAAAAATATTGAAAAAACAATTTTTATTTTTTGAGTTAGGGGACTGGTCCAAATTACACCACTTTCCCCTAATAAAGGAGTGAATAAACTATTGCTTTCTCGGGGTCGACTGGCCGCAGTTTGATGTGTTGATAGGAATAAACCTAAGCTAAGTTATATCCAGGAACGTTGAAAGCATATTTTGGTCCTGTGCCAATAAAGTCTTTGGTACAGTAGCCTACCAATGAAGGTAGCCTACTTTCAAGAAAAACAGACTACCGTAGCCTACTGTATATTCAAAGAATAGACAATTAACTTAGTTGTCTCAAGTTTCTGGGCATATTAGAAAGGATATGGTAGGCTATTGATACCCTAAAATCCAACCAAGTCCAAAAGTACCCCCTGGTTCTTCCTGCCGAATTATTCCTAAAAGGTTAAACACACATTGCTTGCTAGGTTTGCTCAACTGCCGGTTTGATTCTTTACCCTCGGACTGACAAAGGTAGCTTAGCTTCCCACCCCGATGGCTCAGTTAGTTAGCGCGTGACTTCTGGAACGAAGAAGCTTCAAGATCAAGCGGCGCTGGTTCGACTCTGGAGGTGTGCGCTTGAGAATGCTAGGAATGTTGGGTAGGCACTTTAACATTACCCACTCGTCGAAGAGGTACGCAATCATGCGTGACATGTTCACTCGCGATTCAGCTGATTTCAGTCATGTCACTCGACATGTGATATTCTGATCGAAAAATTTTGATACAAAGAAATTTAACTGAATGCTTTGCCACAACCACCGTTGCCTAATGGTTAGGGCAGAAGAGTATTAATTTCGATTTCGTGGGTTCGATTCCCACCCTCTGCTAATACTATTTTTCCTTCTGCAACTGAACTGAGTGCAAGAAGGATCTTAATGACTGCAATCAATGGAGTTTATAAGGAAAATTGTGACTAAACAAAACACAAAGCAATTTCACAATGAAAAGCAGGCGCTCTTCGACGGGTGGGTGATGTAAAAGTGCCCACCGGAATGTTGAGGACTGCTCTCCATTCAGCGGCACCTAATGGATGGAATAATTCCTCGGCAACAACACTTCAACAATCGGAAATTTCACTCTGTCAATCTCGGTGACCGGGCCTGCGCCAGTGATTCAAAGCCTCTACAAGCATGCGAAACTGCCAAGATTAAGCTCTGCAAGAAGCTTTCCCAGTCCGAGGATAAAGAATCAATCAAAGTCTAATCAGTGCCGATTGATTTTGAAGCTTTTTCGTTCATGAAGTCTTGCGCCAGCCAACTGAGCTAATAGCTTTTCAAATCATATCAAAATATACTGATGTAATATGATATAAACTCATCGTCCAAATCAAGGATGTGCTCGAAACCCAAAAAAAAATGATCACTGTGACTGTACAGTTGCGTTAGCAATTTACACAAAGTTTTTGGGAAAATGGTTTTAGCGGCGTCTGGCAACACTTCAAAGCTTATGAACTTACGATGATTTTCTTGATCTCGGATTCTCGGTTGAATTAGTTGTTTTCCTGTTTGTTTGCAACCTGTCTGACTGTCTACTGTACGCTATCATATGCTTTGTTCTTCTGCAGGCCGTCGGAGTACTGATGTACATTACGTAGGCTTAGTCTGCTTCATGTTTTTTAAAATATGACTGAAGAGGGTGACCGAAAGAAGAATGCTAGCAGGTGCTGCTCATTCAATTTTCCTGACATTCCAGCTCCTTGGCTGCTGTTTATTGAGTTTGCATTTACGTTTGGAACAACTGTAGTATATTTCGCGGATATTGTCACAGACATCATCACATTGAGTAAGTTATGTAATTTTTAAGTTGTGCTGTTTAATTTGTATAGTATGTAGTTGGTTTGCTTGTTGAGATTAAAGTTACAACATTGTAAACAACAACAACAACATTACATTGAGTAAGTTATGTAATTTTTAAGTTGTGCTGTTTAATTTGTATAGTATGTAGTTGGTTTGCTTGTTGAGATTAAAGTTACAACCAAGAGTATAGCAGGCTACAGAGCGTTTAAAACAGTGGTGGCCACAGCTTCAAAGGGCTATTCGAGTGGACCACTGGCCCAGTAAATCAATGAGTGTTGTTTGTTTATTGGTGTTTCTAGTATACTTGTATAGATGCAACCTATTTCATACCATGAACAATTCGTACCGTCAGTTTGTACCTTGAAAAGATCGAAAGAAAAAATTAAAAAAGCCGAAGTCGCTGATTGCAGTTTCCGCAAACATTTTAAAATTTTCCGCAAACAAACAAAAACTCTTAAGATCATTACCAGAAATTTAAAAATGTTTGTGGAAACTCCGATCAACCCTAACCCCTAAACCTTTTAAAATGTTTGCGGAAACTCCGATCAACCCTAACCCTTTTAAAATGTTTGCGGAAACTGCGATCAGCGACTTCGGCAAACTCTTAGGATCATTATCAGAAATTTTAAAATGTTTGCGGAAACTACGGAAACTGCAATCAGCGATGTTCTATTTTTTTCTCTTGATCTTTTTAGTTTGTTCGTTTGCGGATACCGTTAACCGATACTCTGTTAACCGATTTTCCGATACCCTAATCCTAACCCTTTGAAATGTTTGCGAATACTGCGATCAGCAACTTCGGCTTTTTTTAATTTTTTCTCTCGATGTTTTCAAGGTACAAACTGACGGTACGAATTAGGTTGCACCCTACTTGTATGCTTATGATGTATGTTACACTAAATATAACTTCTTTTTAAATTAATGATATCTTTACTTGATAGGCCCACCAATGATGATTAAATCACTGATGGATTATTTAGCCTATTATTTCATTGCAAGTGCTTACTTCACACCATCACATTCACTTAATTGTTGTTTGTCAAAAAAAAAATTGTCATCAATACCACAAAATTACTAGTGTCATTTATCACCACTGAAACATCCTTTTGATAAACACATTTTAGTAGTTTTGTATATCTCCTAAAGGACTTATGCAGGATAGATATTTGAATATTTCACCAGAATATTTTTGGCAGGGGCTGTCTAGTATCTCCTAGGAATATTTATATATTTGAAGATTTTCAACTAGGCGTACCGTACTAGGCGTATTTTACTGATTAGATAGACTTTACTTGAGATTTAGATAGCGCATCTGTGATGTTAGGCGATAATCATTTGTATATATTGTCATTAAAAACTGTGATTCAAAAGTGAATGATTGTGAAATTTACTGTAACTTATAACTTATAGTTCATATGTGTCATTTGTCAAATGTTACTATCACATGACTGACTGACTGTTTTTTTCTAGAAATGTACTACGAACGTGAGTGGTACTACGCATTTGGTTTTTCTATTGCTTTTATTGTTCTTCCTTCAATATTGCTAGCTGTGTTGGAGTTTCAGTTTTTGAGAAGGACTTATGGAAAAGCAGTTTCTTGGAAAACAATTACAATTAGGACAGTTTTAAATGTCCCATTTCAACTCACTGTTGTATGGTATCATTGCCAACTGACGTACTCAGTTTTAAAGAACTGGCTAGACCATATAAGGTATGATGCATCAACTAAATGATGTGGCATTTAATATTTCTGTGTAAATGATTGTGTCAGCATTATATTTCAAGTCAATATTGCATGAATCAACACCACTTGTGTGAATAATGTTTTGTTTAGATTATATTTTTGATCACTGCTAACAATCATATATATATATATTATATATATGGTATGTTAAAATTGTCACTAGGTAAATATTTGCTATGTTGGTTGCACAAATACCATTAATGAGATTCTACTGCTTTTAAACAATTTTGACACTTTTTTATCATTCTTAAATAAACATGATATATATAAATTTCATATTATTTTTGCCATGTACAACAAGCAGTATAATATACCACCATAATTCGCAACATACTAATGAATGTAGCAAAAGTGGAAGAGTTTCAATTTCAAGCAAGTCCTGTGGTTAATGAGGCACCTATAAAGGGCTTGTTAAAATGACAAAAATGTTTCTATTATTTCTCTTACAGAGGGGTTCAGCAACCTGATGGAAGGGGAGGCACATCGACTTCCCAGTGGTACGATCCTACCACCCTGGAACGATCCAGAGGTGCTTCTTTGTCCAGCTTGAATGAACTTGATTACTATCACAGCGCTCCGACTGAAGAGGTATTTCCAAGTCTTATGTTCTTTGATACCACCATGCTTGTTACATGTAATTTGGGAGTTATGTGACATTTATATAATTATATAGTGATTGCTAACGTTGAATGTTTGGGTTTACTTTTTATGTCATCTGCACTATCACTAGACTATGTTTTTAAGAGCGGAAGTTTTCAATTGAGATTCTAGTGTTTGGGGTTGCTGTGTGTAACCTTTTTGCTGTTCAAGATTCAACAAAGTTTGTCATGCGTCTATGAAACGAAAAAAATCTTCTTTACAGGTAGAAGAAGATAGGATGAGCAGTCCTAGAGGACCACGTCATCAGGGATTATCCCAAAGCATGCACTCTTTGGCCGCCATTGATGAAGAAACATCATCAAAAGAAAAAACAACTTGGTGGAAACGCCTGACCAAGGAACAGTGGCTCTCCCATCTTAATAAGCTGAAACTATCCGAAAGTATGTTGGAATCACTGCCACAGGTATTGCCGCAAGACGTTCAGTTTATAGTTTGTCTTCTTACTAATAAATTGTTGCATTATTTCGTGATTTTGAGTCGTTTTTCAAATTTCATCTCGAATTCTTGATCTTACCGCTTGTACTAAAATCGACTTGTACTGTTCAACGTCTTCGGCCCTTCACACATAATATACATATTACGGTAAAAATTGCTTACTAATCACATTTAAATTCATACAACCGCGTTTCCTCAATCAAGTGACAACCGTATACCAGGCTGCAGTGCTGGCCACGATAATAGACGAATCTGGATCCAAACGAAGTTTCTACTTAACTTTGTTCAAACTATGACGTTATAAGAATTGGATTGTGTGGTTAGGTGATTGAAATTGTTAACTTCGATTCGTTGAGACAAGGGCAACATCTTCTCAATATAACATATACGTCAGGTTATTTGCGTTTTGGAATCATTGTGGGCAAATATTTCCACTGTGTATGTTTTCCTTAGCTTTTGCTCAACCTTTACCTGATCGTTCGCCATTCCAACACTGCTGGTATCCAGTATGCTTCCGCCATCTTGTCGTACCTCTCGCTTTGTGGAGGGGTGGTCCGTTACGACAAAACGCGTAAGGACAATGAAGCAGACAGGTGGATGGTAGACAGAACCCTGTTGCATTCCAGAGCCTTCTACACAAGGTTGGAGTGGCCTCAGCTGCTTCTTATTTCTGTGAGTGGTTTGAAGGTTTTGTGGCAACAAACCGTTATATTTGCTGATTTTATTTTTATAATTCAGATTCTTGTTTTATTTGTTTTACATTCGTATGTTAGTTTTGTTAGTTTTAGCAGTAGGTTTTATTAGTATACTAAATACAGCACGTATGCATCAGTGGCGTACAGTGACCATTTTTTTGGGTATTCAGTTTTTTTCAGCAGGCTTAAACACCCATTAGGTTTGCAGTTTGTTCAATAACTGTTCATATCATACGGTATCAAAATAAACTGGTGTAATAGGCTATGATATAAAGAGTCACTATGCCAATCAAACATGTCTTTGAAGCTTTCTAAAAAAAGTGAACACCTAAATCATGGTTACCGTACGCCACTGGTATATACATCAGTTAAGCTACACATACTGTGTATACCGGTACATAAATAAATGCTTTGAATATGGTGCTGGTACTAGGATGACAACGAAAGATCACATAGTCAACGAAATCAGCTGCCACCAGAAGTGGCGCCTTTACTTTTTTAGTAGCGGTTGCGATAGCATTTTTCTTGGAGTAGCGGCTGCAGTAGTGGCGCTGCATTTTTTTAATATAGCGGAGAGGCGCTACATTTTTTTAGTCGCACTCCCGCTATCCGCTGCTTTCCAATTTAAAGTGAAAATATGACTCGTTTTTGGAGATTTTATGTGGAAACAGTGCGTGAAAAAATCAAAGCAGAAATCATTCGCCTATTGCCGGAAACATCAAGCCACGTTGATACCGACAAGAGAGACACCCAATAAAATAAAATAGATTGAAATCTTTTTTTTCTAAGTAGAACTGCCCCCTCAAGCGAAAGTACCGAGAGAAGTAGCGGGTGGCGCGCGCTACTTTAGCCCGAGTAGTGGTAACGGGTAGCGCGCTACTTTTAAAAAAGCGGATGCCCACCTGTGGCTCCGACCCTCATACGAATAAGAAAGAAAAAAAATTGAAAAGGATATTCATTTCAACCACTTTGGTCACAGACGTTGATCGGATTTAACACCTTGATAAGTGACGCCTTCAAATACACTGTGAATTTTAAAATTGGTTTTCTTTTAGTATCTTTTGGTTGAAATTTTTGATATTTTTTTTGAAGAGTTTCGCGGTTGGTTGCGTTACTAGTGACGTATCATGTGTTTGTAAAATGTGCAATGTGTTTCAGAATGCTTCGTGGTACAATAATCATGTTAGTCATACTACTTAATACTTATCTATATATGATATGCCTTACTTACCTACTAGCCTATTTACCGCAGCGAGAACGACCATGGTTTATTATCTTTAACAAATACAGCTAATTACAAATTTTTGTCAAGTTATGTTTTGAAAACACATTTCAGACGTACAAAGGGAGCTTTCTGGCTGCCAGGATATTGGCTTTTGTTTATTTCACGATATACTTTTCCTGGTACATTCTCGTCCCTATACTACTGCATTGGGGTGTGCTACTGGTTTATCTCGTATACCGGTGGTATCCCGACTTTGCTAAGGTATATATAGTTTGATGTGATTGTTAATGTTGTGTAGTACATATTGATGTTATATTAGATACTACTATATATAATCATAAAAATGAGATAACTTCTGACAGGCTGTTTTTTTTCTCTTGAGACTTTTCGGTCATTTGTCCTATACAACATAAAAAAATTGGTCATTTTTAATTGAATTATCTTCAGGCAAACTTATTCAAATAGAATCAATTTTATTTATAGTTTTCTAATCAATTCTATATTGAGGCAGGTCTGAGTATCAAACTAAGATCTTGGAAGCCCTGTACATAAAACGTCACAATCCACTTTTAAACAGACAATTGTATGCTTGCGGCTCGTCTTTCTTGCTCTCTGTATTTTAAAATTAGTTTTTTCGCACCTTGCCTTTTTACCATATCATGTGACCTGTTTAACACCTTTTGATGCAGTTACCTTTGATTCTCGTGGAGCCTATATCGTTTAGTTTGAGCTAGTCAGAAGTACTGTGCAGTTTTTTGTCTTTTTCTGTTTATAGATTTAGTTAACCATTGTATTTTTTTCAGATGTAGTTAATTTGTATGTATGTTATTCCTGAAGAGGACATCTTGTGATGTCGAAAACGTTCGATATTATACTTAATTTGTTGCGTAGTTTTATGTTTATGTAAATGTAATAAACTTGAAGATGTTAAACTTGATCACGTTGCTCGGCTTCGTATGCCTATGGTTCAACAATTCTATATTCTATGCAATAAGCTTATGAAAATAGTCTAGCTGCTGGCTGATCGAAATCGGTTTTAAGCTATTTATGATTAAACTGACTCGTGTGAAGATAGATTTGTTTGTATTATTTCTATGGCCATTTCACAATGTATAATTTCGGTTGCAGAATGCTCATAAATTGACTTGTTCAATGTTCATATCCATACAGGTTACTAAGCAACTTCGGCAAGCCGACTATAAATACCGCGCCTACATCTTCCTAAGCCACGATTTCATGTCGGTCTTCCTCTCTAGTTTGATGGGAATCTTCATCCATGTCCGTCCTTACTATCACACCTTCCTGGACCAACCCTACTGTTTCATGTTTTGGTGAGGTGGTAATGAATTACTTCATTTATTGTGAGCCGGATGCAATAGTTAACAACAACCGATCACAACGATCAATGGCAACGAAATGTGGTTTTGTTTTGAATCTTTATCCTCGGACTGACAAAGCCTTGATAGGTTATTCCTGGTAGTTTTACATACTTGTAAAGGCTTTGAACCACCGACGCAGGGCCGGTTACCGAGATCCACAGAGTGAAGTTTCCAGTTGTCGAAATGTTGTATGCCAGCCACTAGGTGCCGCTGAATGGAGTGCAGTCCATGGAATACGGTGCTCCAACGCACTCCCTGAGAACCGAACCAGCGCCGCTTGATCTTTAGGTTTCTTTGTGCTGAAAGTTGTTCACCCAACTGAGCAGCCATCGGGGCGACATGACGTGCACAATCTGCTTTCAAAATTTGTTTTTTCGATAACTTTTGGTATCGTACGAGTTGCATCGCACCTAGTGTTGTATTTCTTAATACTACCAACTGCGTCCTTAGAGAATTCCATACACTGTAGTGTAGAATTACTAAATATTTTAAATAAATAAATCAAGAAAATAAATTACGAATAAATGTGTGCTTTTCTTAATCCGGCTCACAAAACAAAAAACCCTTGGCAAACTGGTACCTTACTAGGCTTGTTACAAGATTAGGCCTAGTGTTGGGCTTGCAGCCTAGATGCTTTGGAGATAGATGTTTTGACGTAACTTTAAATTGCATCATCATAATCATCCAAATTCAGTTTTGTCCCCACTAGTAAGAGTGGTCGATTCTTTTCTCCATCTCGTTCTATCCATCTGCACATGTTTGGTAATGGCAACACGGGCTACATCATTAAAGGTGATAGTCAGTCGTGATTTTTATGTTGCTTTGACTTTACGTAGTTGAAAGTCACCTACTAAAACACTGTTAACTTGTTTCCAATTTCACTCAAGGTACTACATGGTTTACGTGACAGAGAACGTCGTGTTGTTTCTTCTGCCCGGCATCATCATGTCTATGAACGGATTTGATGTGAGCTTGGACCTTTACCAGTAAGTGAACTTCTAGGTTCCATTGTGATCGCAGTCCAACAAGATCGCATCAGTGATTGTGGTTGTTTCCAGGCTTTACTTTTAATTCCGTGTAAAATATGATGACCCCGTGCCCTTTCAAACAGTTTTTTTTTTGTTCTTGTAAAGCAACACTTTGTGTAATTCGTGATGGTTTGATATCGCGTTTTTTTGTTTTGCATTTTTGTTGTACTTTTTTTCGAAGTTTTTGTGTCTACAAGCTACGCACTGTAGCTTCTGTTCGCCGGAATAATCATAGTCGTTGTCACATAGTCATAGTTCTTTGTATTGAGCGCATGACTGATGTTCCAACCTTGAGCAAATCAATTTATTGAGCAATCTTTTTTTGTAGGTACTACCCTCTACTTGCTACTGAGCTCATCCTGTGCATAATTGGATCAATTTTCTGCTGCACTTATTACTTGGCCGTGCATAAAATGCGCGCATACACAGCACACGCCTACCCCGTGGCAGCAAAGGCATTATGCTGCTGTTGCTACCACGCCCAAGCTGACGATGACTTCGACTACTGGCTGCCCCTGCGAGAGGAGTGGACGGTCTGCAAACAGGCTGAAACGAGCGAGCTCTTTTTCCTTACTAAAGTCCAGTTGAAATCTTTCCGTCAGGTGTGTGCAAGGGATGAGCAGATTGAAAGCGGGTTTGTTGGTTTACGATTGGTGACGTTTCACTGATCATTCAAAATGCTTTGATTCTCTGCAAAGGATTTCTTCAGCAATAAACAAAAAAAAACTTTAAAAAACGAAACGTATGTTTTACCGTTTGGCAGGAATGTTTAAGTAGTTTATTACTGCTATTTATTTAACAATGTTCACAGATAAGCCATATTGTTTATTACGCTTAATCTTAAAAGTCATCTTTGATCTTTTTTAGTCAGACCAAATATGATTGAGGTAATTCAGTGATTGAAAATGGATTTTGTTGAATAAGAAATGTTCTCTTCGTCAGGTGCTGCTTCTACAAGACTGATTGTTTTTATGTCTATAGTATCCCAGACAGCAAAACCCACCATTTTTACATTGATTCAACGCCTGCAGACGTTGAATCAATATCAAAATGACGGATTTTGCTGTCTGTGATTTTACCTAATGTGCTTGATATACGCAGACTTACAACACCGTGGTGAGAAACGACCGTTTGAAAGGTAGAGCTGTGGAGTGTTTCATTGATGACAGGGGTAAGATATTCTACGCTCCCCGGTCAAAAATGAAAAAGATGACCTTTAAGGCGTACGACGACGCCACCATGCGACCGTCATTACGGAGATTGAACGACCACCAGGAGGAGAGCCATGCTGCCACGGAACTACATGAGGATGATGCGTTTCTTGAAGAAAGGATGAGAATGGCAAGTCGAAACAGCGGATCACCGAATGCGGATAGCAGAAGTGACTCTGAGAGGAGACCGGATAGGAGCAGTAAGGAGTTTGTAATCTTTTTTGCAGTTGATCAAACTGTTTTTCAGCTAACCGGAGTATATCTGCTTCTTATATCTCCTCCTTTATATCTTGACTGATCGGCTGGAACGAATGTCTAGTCAAGGAGCAATAGTCATATTCAACGCTTATCATTTGTATTGTTAGGTCGCGTATCTGAGGAGAATATTCCAGCCGTTGGCTCCGGAGATCAGCATCCAGTGACATCTGTGAGATTAGATGAGCACCAACTTCCTAAAGATTGCGAGCGGAGTACGCCGGCGTCGGAAGGGGATTCCCCTGGAGAGCAGCTTGTGAAACCAGTCAGGAAGCCTCGAGTAAAAAGCTTACGTCATGTGTACAATCCTAATATGGAAGTGAAACCAGAAGATTCTGGAGAAGAGATGACGAAGACGAAAGCGATGGAAGTTTCTGTTGAGAAACAAGCCACGAAAGCACCCGTCAGGTTACCGAGGAAAATTGATAATCCAGCGTCACAGTCCAAGCTAATCAACCAGTTTGAACCGGTTGAAACCGCTTCTGTTCAAAGTAACCAATCAAATTCACGTACTTTCTCACCAGCAGGCATGAAACCAGAAAGATCTTCCAGAAAACCAAAGGAAGCACCCACTCCACGAAGAATAGATGATCCAGCATGGAAGTCTTCCCGCCGTACCCGGACTCAAAAATCTTTTCCAGAAATTGATGATTCAACTTATAGGGTGGCAAAAAAATTTGAAGACAAATCTTCCACCAAGCTAACGCTTAATGATCAGAGACCTCATCTTCCAGAAGGTAACTCTCATAAAGCTGGAGAAATAGCTAGTGATGACCCTGGATGGTCGGAGACGTGGATTTAGTTAGATTCCTCTCTTCCTCTTTTGAGAAGATGCTGTGAAATTTGTTGATGACAGCTTTAACTGCATGAGAGGCAGTTGCATATTATGACAGCTTTAAAGAAAGCGTTTACGATGTAATGATAGCGATGGCGCGCTGTACTTTCCTGTAATAAAAACGTTATTTTTGCCTTTTTCCCACCCACCACCATTTAAATTTTGAGAAAAGTTTTTTGATTTTGCATTATTCAGATTGTTGTTTAGACCAGGGCGATGATGATTCCCTTTACTTTTTTTCTTTTGTATTAAATGTACACTAGATTATTCGATGGATAAACGCCGTCATGGGTTGGCGTGCGATGGTGCTTCATAAGCAACGTATCAGGCAACACTGCTTGTTCGGTTAAATGTCTGATGAGCGTTCTTGATCCATTCGTTTCGGTCCAGTGCGTGTAGTTGAAGCGGTGACAATCATGTATCTTATATCTTAACACTGTATTGCTTTCATATATCAAGCCTGTGTATTAATCTTCGTCAATGCAACTTGAAGTGTTGCCCCAGACAGAAAAAATACGTCATTTTTACATTGCTTCTACGTCTGCAGACGTCGAATCAATGTAAAAAAGACGGATTTTGCTGTCTGGAGCGTTCGTCCTTACTCGTGCGGTGTGGATGGTAGTGCTTGCGTTGTTTTAACACACACGAGCTGTTCCAATCGTACATTTACGATATTTCTCGCCAGTATTTTAGCTAGAGATTCGTGCTCTTTATTACCGAACATTTTGATTTGTATATTTTGCTCTCATTTTGTGTCTTTTATCAAGTTGGCTTTTAAATCATGGTTGAACGAATGTTCGGTGCACAAATATGTTTTTTCGGTGCTTTGTTATTTTGTATAATTTTTTACCATTTTTCTACGTCAAAATACATAAAATTAACATCAAAATAATATTTTATCCTGTGCTCTGTTTAATATTTTGCTCATTTGCCAGTCATGTCTTTTATTCCATCTCCTCTTTTGGAGGTAAGATTTTTTTTGAATATTGATTAATTACATTTTCTCATGTTCCAGCTACACTCGTTGTTTTGTCTAAACCGCGTTGAATGGACGTAGTGACGTAGCCTTTCTTTCGCTTTGCTACTTCTTTCCCGTGGCGTTTTTTTTCTAACTTCTATTACCTTTTGAGTCCTCTGAACTCGTCCATATATTAATGCTGCAACTTCCTGTATAACCATCCCAGATAGCAAAATCCGTCATTTTTACATTGATTCAACGTCTGCGGACGTTGAATCGATGTAAAATGACGGATTTTGTTATCTGGGCATATTACTTTGTACGTTTCCATCTACTGTGTAATGCTGCAGTATTATCCGCGTTTGGATCACAAGTTGCATTTTTTAACTGCTAAACAACGCAACCAGCAAATCAGTCAATTTTTACGTTGATTCAACGTCTGCTGGCTTTGAATCAATGTAAAAGAGTATTGTCTGGTTGAGAACAGAAAACTCGTTAACTCCATGTAGCTGCTGTCCGATACATTTCACCACTTGGTAGCTCAAAAGTGATTGCTTCACCCCCAATCTCCCCTTGGGCCTTTGAGTGGAAGACCGGTATTGGCACTGGTGATAAATCGAGACGGTCATCCCTCAACCACTTGTTGTCGCCATCCGATGAGCGCGGCAGATTTATTTGCCGATTGATGACGTCACTTTGGCGACCATGACGTCATAATATTGAATTGCACCTTGTTTTGAAACAAACTGTTGTGAAATAATCGTAGCTTGCAGTGATTTATATTTCTTTTCGTTTTCTTGTTTCAGTGCATTCTGTAATTGCTAATGTTTCTTTTGAAATGAGACATAACCTGGCTGTAGCTTCTTGCAAAATAATGTTAAATTGTACTTGTCGTGGAAAGATAAGGTACTTATAGGATTTAATTTGGTGAAAGTGACACGCATCTTTAAAAATACATTCAAACTAGGAATATTTTCAGTGTTGCGCGATTTCAAAATGCTTCTGTGTTTGCAGATGGCTAATTTGACGCGACTGTGTTCTATCAAAGTTATCCTCGTTGCAACCTTTTAGTTGTGCAAAATTGTGCGGGTATTCCTGCTTGATGTAAGTTAGCTTTCAACCTGAAACATTGGCCTACAGACGTTAAATCGATATAAAAATACCGACTTTGCAAGTTGAATTTATCGAGTCGTTGTGTGTGGTCTTTTTGAAACAAAAACAATCTCAATCAATCGTTTGTGCTTCGATTATCATCAAAATGTTCTCTCCGGAATGAGAAAACATTGCTTGGAGCTTAACCATGGCAGGTTCGCACACTTGAGGATCCGTACAATTGAGCGTGGCTGAGGCCGCTGATATTAACAGCTTCAAGTTTTGTTCAAAGCTGGACTTTTTAGCCAAAATTTTCAACTGTGCTTGCAACTCTGCAAACAACCAGCAGTCGAACTTTAAGTGCCAGTAGAACAAGTTGACACGTCGTGCCATTTGCTGCCGCAACAGCTTCACTTGGGTTGACGTCGCAGTTGCCAAATTCACTTTGCAGCTGCATCGCGCTATCGTCTTCAAGTCACCTCAACAGCTGACGAACCCGCACTGCATTGTTTTCACCTCCCCATCGACGCTGGGAATTTGGCACACTTAGCCTATATTGATGTTCTTGTGACCTCAGTTTCACTTCCTCATCGTGCGTTTCATATCTATCATCGTTATGTTGCCGTGGTTTTCTCTAGTTCCTCATGGGATTCCACTCGTTTTTTCAGCAACTATCCACGTAGAATCAACGTACGTATAATCACGTTTTGAATGCTTTTATCTTATCTAAGGTCAAATTTATCGAAAACATGGAATGTGTTTGCACAAACAAGTTGAGGTTTAAAGTTTAAATGTCTCGTCGGCCTGATCGTTATTGCAGAGCTGTTGTGAAGCGATGCTTTACGAAGAGTAAAGATGAGTTCCATACTTGAATCCAAGCATCGGGGGTTGAGAAAATAAGGTTCTCATTTTACTTTCCTTTCTTAGCAACCTTTCCTTCAGCAACTACGCCTACCCAATTTATTACACCCTGGGTAGAGGTGAGCGTTGTTTCTCAACAACCAGCATAAGTCGGGAGTCGAACCAGGATTGCATCATTAGAAAGAGAGCGCCTTACCCGCTGCGCTGTCTCACCTCCGAAGAGTATTAATTGGAAAAATGCATTGTTACAAAGGTGTTGTTGAGAGGCTGTAAAACAAAGTTACCGCAGCCTACACAGTTGATCAGCTGTCACAGCATTGGTTTCCTGAGTAGATGGACAGAAAAGTGTTTTGAGAGACAGCAAAGTTTTAATAAAGAAATAATTTTAAGAGACAATGTAAAAGTTTGGGTCTAAAGAAATAAAACAGTGAAAAGGAGTCAAAAGGATTGCTCCAGTAGCGGATATAGAAAAAAAAAATTGGCGGCACCAGAATTCTACAGCGTAATAATTCTGATATATTTATGTATGTTACTGATAGTAAGCGATTGCTGTGCCGTTAGCGATAGGTCAATTATGATTAAGCGAGCAAGAATATTTCTCAATAACTGCTGAGAAAATTTACATGTTATTCTTTGTTTTGTTTTTTTGTGGGGGACGTGACAGTGGGTTAGAGCAGGCTATGCCATTTCAACGTCGTTATAAAAAACAAGGTTTGGGTGAAGTGTTATTCTTATAGTCAAGCGTTTCCATATAAATCAATAAAAACGATTCATTTTTTCCACTTTAAATTGGAAAGTAGGAGGTATCCCGACTGAAGCAAATGCAGCGCTTTGTGCTGTTCCGCTAGCGATTGCTACTGACTGAATAATTTAAAATGCACGTATTGGACTTTTCGAAATCTCGCATCAAAATGCAAAAACTAGAATTTAATTCTAGTGAAGCAGTGCCGGATCCAGAGAGGGAGCGATTGGGGCGATCCCCCTAAAGACATATACAACCAAGCAACCACACGGCATTTAACCGGCATTTAAAGATCAGTTATTCATTTTCATTGTAGATATGATAAGTAGTTGTTTTTCGTTACTTGATAAGGGCTAACGTGTGTATGGCCGAAAACGTTTGTAGCTTATAGTTTGTTCAATTTCTAATCGATTATGTTAAATGCCGTGTGGTTGCTTGGTTGTATATGTCTGTGGTTGAAGAAAGTGACCTCTTTACCAAAATTGTATCCCCCTAAAGGACACAGAAATTTAATATTATTCACAGTGTTTTTTTGCCAGGTTGAAGTAATGAAGACCTTCACAGCATTGTGCTTTGTTAATATCTCCCCTTCCCCCCAAGGCTACTTTTATTGGATCTACCCCTGAGTTAAAGCCAAGGTTGCCGAGATATAACAAAAATTGGAAATACAAAGTTTCTTTCAATAAACTTGGGATCTTTATCCCATTCCTATGCACGGAATAACTTCACTTGAAGAATAAACTTAATGAGCGAGGTTTAATTCAATAATCTAGGCACGGTTAGTTTTTTTAAGCCCAGCTGGTTGTAGCGCATACAGTTGTGGCGTCTGCCCCGTTAGCTCAGTGGTTACGCGCCCGGCTCAAGATCACGCGGCGCTGGTTCGACTCTCAGGGTATGCGCTTGAGCAACGCACGTAAAAAAACTGCTCTCCATTCAGCAGTACCTAGTAAATGAAATAATTTTCCGGCAACAACATTTTAATGATCGGAAACTTCATTCTGCCAATCTCGGTAACCGGTCATGCATCAAAAGCCTCTACACTACAGAGTCTACAAGTATGCGAAACTACCAGGAATAACCTATCAAGGCTTTGTCAGTCCGAGGATAGACATTCAAAAATCAACCAAACCAACATAGGCTAACAACTTGATGTTTTCGTCCGTGTATTGATTGCAAACTTTCAAGGCCCCCGGGTTGTGGCGCATATAGTTCAATCAACAAGGGTGTTAGTCCATACATGGTCCGCCTTGTCACTTTGGTGTGTAGTGTGTTGCATGCAGGGCACTTATATTTTGTTTATATAAGATCAATGCCATACAGAAGTTTCTTGACATTAAAAAAATTGTGACGTCGGTCACTTATGATTTAACATTTTGAATTTGATTGTCTTCAGATTTGATTCATTACATAACAAATACGGAACTGTAACGCGACAATGCCTGAGAAGAATATAAGCAACATGAATGGGAAAGAAGTGAAGCAGTTGTTGAAGGACATGGTGGATGGAAAAATAAGATATTGGGAATGGAAGAAAGGAAGACAGTATCGTTTGAAGTTCAAAGGCAACACAATCGTGATCAAACCGTATCCAACGGACCGTCAGCCTGGGAATGGGTTTGTGACGTTTGTAAACGAACGTGGAGACAGGGCCTCTCCAAGATGGAACGATTTGTATGAAACTTTACAAGACCCACGATTTCCAGCATATTATAGAAACTTTCTAGCTAACTCCATGTCTGAGTTAGGAAATGTGGATGTGACCCAGAGTAGGTTTTTTCAAGCCGCTTTTCTGCTCAACTTTGAAGTGGCGCGGAGAGTGGAATTGAATTCCGACATTCCTGACCGCGACGAGACCGAAAAAGCGATCAAGAAATCTTTGCAAACAAAGCAATATCTCAACCTGATGTTTATGTTTTGGCACCGTGACTTCAAAGACAGACGAGAATCTTTCAACAAAGTTATGGGGTATTACAGTAAGATTCGTCTAATTCGTCAATTCGCCTTATTCGTCATATTTTTGTCGGCCTCGACAGAAGTCGTTAGTGTTTTGACCTGTTTGCACAATTTGTCACTTTTTTCTAATCCTCTTGAGGTGACGACTGACGAATTTGACGAATTCTACTGTACTTTGAAAAGCTTTACCAATAAACTTTAAAAGCAATTCAGTGAATCACTCTTTCAATCTTTATTTGATTCGTTTTTTGTTTGATCCATTGTATGCGTAAAAGCGTTTGCTTTACCAAATTAATGAACACTTGCACTAGGAAATGAAATACGGTGTGGTGGTGGTGCCATACAAGCCAATAACATATCCATATCTAACCCTAACTCATTCAAAAACTATGTAAAGCAGGGGTGTGCAACGTGCGGCCCGCGGGCCAAATGCGGCCCGCGAAGAAAAATTGTGCGGCCCGCGAAGATGTGCCAATTTTGAAATGCCAATAAAATAGGTGTGACAATAAATTTGAATAGCAGTTTTCTTTAGAAAATTATGCGTCTTGACTTATTATGTCTGCCAAGAGATAACCCCTAATAATGCCATAAGAATAACATAAAAAAAACAACACATTTTTGTTCCTGCAACTACTAGAAACCATATGTTAAATAAACGTGCGGCCCGCGGTTTCACCCAGTTATTTATATATGGCCCTCCTGTAATAAAGGTTGCACACCCCTGATGTAAAGCTTTCTGATAAATTTGATTGTATTACTTGATGGTATATTACACTAACTTGAACTATTGTGAAAATGTGAGGGAGATGTCAAAAGACGATTTGTAGACGTTGTAACAGTATAATCTCATAAAAGTGACCAAGAGCTTGATAACATTGATAACAAAAATAGTAGAGATAAAGTTCACCATGATGACGCGAATAATTTTATCTTATCAGATCCTTTAAATAATACAGTATTCTTTTGCAAAACATTTCTCATAAAACGAGTCTTATTTCATACTTGTTGAATCTTGAGGTATAGGCCTATATCTGATTTTCACGAGGTTTTAGAAGTTAAACATTAGAAGCAAAATTCAAACGGCATTTTTGTATCTTTTAGACAAAACAACGAAGTAGACTTATTGTCATGGTTCTTTAGAAGTGCATATCAACCCTGCCCAGATTTTAGTGAAGTGGAAGAAGTAGATGATGAAGAAGAGGATGGCAATGAAGATCCGAGGTTTGAAAGCGCATTTGTAAAATGTTTTAATGTACTTTTGTGTCTCGGTTTGTGCTCTAACTTCCCACTTAACCATCACCCTAAGATTTTCGCCCCTAGTTTGGGACTTAACGGCAAAACGATGAATCACTTGATAAACTTTGCAGCCAGTGATGAGTTGTTGAAAGCAGGGTTGCCACATAATGTTGGAGGATTTCGGACAGTATTACTCTAAAATTCTACATTTTAAGACCAATAGTAAAACAATGTTTTACTTATGGTCATGCACTTCACTGATGTGACAGAAAATTAAACATTGGCAAAATCAATGTCCGAATGATTGGCTAGCCATCGGACACACGAGAGGCAAGAAAGTTTCTAAAAACTTTGATTACACACAACGTAGTTTGCGGAGATTTATTGATACGCTTCAGCAATTGTACATTTTTTATAATAATTCATCAAAAGTTATTATGGAACGAAAACTAATCTAGTTGTAATAGCGTTTGTTTTCAATAGGGACTCACTTCCCACCCTAAAAAAAAAACATAAAGCAAACAAAAACAAGTTATATTTTTCACCGTTTTAGCAAAAATTTCTCGCCTTGCTTTCCTAGGTCAATCAAGTTTAAACTGTAATGCCCTCAAAAAATTTTTGTAGATCTGCTGCTGGTAGCGTGTAGCCCTGAAACGAGAGCATAGTGCATGTCTTAAACCCCTTTTTTCATTTAGTTTTGTTTACAAAACAGTGAAACTATCTTGATGCTATTAGGCAAGCTATGGTCCACATCGTCAACAACATGTTCAGAGTTATGGAAACATTGGCTATTTCTGTTTGGTGAAAAACAGGTAGGATTTGTTCAGTTATTTAAATTATTTAATTGTTAAAATCATTCTTAATTACAAACACAGTAAATCCTTACCGATGTCTCATTTACCAACTTACTTGGTTCTAAATTCAGAAATGAGATCGGACTACACAGTATACTACATAAGATCTGGTATCGTAAAAGCCGTTGAGAGGATAATTGGTTTGGTTTGGTATTGAATCTTTATCCTCGTACTGACAAAGCCTTGATAGGTTATTCCTGGTAGTTTCGTATACTTGTAGAGGCTCTTGACGCAGGGCCGGTTACCGAGATTGACAGGGTGACGTTTTTCGGTTGTTCAAGACGGAATTGTTGTTACCGTGGAATTATTCCATTCACTAGGTGCCGCTGAATGGAGAGCAGTCCTGAAATGCGTTGTTCAAGCGCACACTCCGAGAGTCGAACCAGCGCCGCTTGATCTTGAGCCGGCGCGTAACCACTGAGATAACGGGGCGGACATTTAGGCAATTTAGGCCCGATTCAAGTAAGATCCTCGGCCCCCAAATTAAAACACTTCTAAGAACACGTCCTTATGTCTAACAAATAGGCGGTGGCTTCTTTAAGATCCAGGGTTCCTAAAACCATCCCGGATTTGCAAAGTGTTTTGACACTTTGAACATTCATTTACAAAATTATTGACTTCAAAGCGTTGTTGTTATTTCCTGTACGATACTTTCTGCTAGTTTGACAGAATTCGTTGTTAAATTGTGATGGACGATCGTACTATAGGGAGACATAGTCAATGTTAAAAACGTCTTAGCCCTACTAGCAGATGTGTAGCCTACGGAGTCAGGTTTTCTGGTATCCTGCTCTACTCCGACTCTATAAAGTCTGTGAATCTTTTCCTACTCCAAATGTTTTGGAGATATTTAGTTTACACTCCATTCTGGCAAAAAAAAACCATACGTTAATTCATTTTTTTTGTAAATTATAACTTATACCTCCGCTATTCCTTGTCGCAAATATAAAAGCATATTTGTAAATGTAAAAATCAATGTTTGGAAAAGTAAACCATAGAAGTACAGTACCGGTACACAAAAATAGTAACTGCGCCAGGTACAGCGTAAATAGTTGTACGCTAAAAGTATCATCTGGCAAAAATCAGACTCCTACTGGCTCCAATCCGACTCCTGTTTTTGCCAAGTATTCAGACTCGGCTCCACTCCGAATCCGGCCAAAACCTGAGACCTGGGTCCTAATTAATCTAAAACTCCGGCTCCTGTATACCTCTGCTCATTATAAAGTGATTAAAACTCAATTGTTATGATACTGCAATGCGTTTAAGTTTGCGTCTTACGATCTATCTCTGGTTAGTATTGTCAGCTCATCATCATTTTGGTTTCAGGCTTGCGAAAGGAAACGCCTTCACCAAGATCAGAAGATGTATCATGTTTTGCGACAGTTAAAGATACAAAACATTTATTCTTCTTTATAAGTTTTCACCAAGTCAAAAGTGTGTACCGTTTAATAGTTCTTGTACTGTATGTTGACAAGAGGTTTCAAGCAACATAGCCTACAATGAGTGGGATTGAAAAATATTTAAGTTGCTCACTTTGATTTTGCTTGTGTGAATGTGTGTATCACTTCAGGGTAAAATTCATAAATAATAATATCGTACTCAATTAAAAATTGGCTATAAATTTTATGACAACTGAACTTTCTTCAGTTCAGTTTAGTGATAGAAATTCATTAGCACAAAGTTTTAAGGTCCTTGGTGATTTAGAGTTTAGTTTGTTGTATATATGTATCGCTTTGCTGAATATACCGTATATGCGTATGCTCTATGCTCAAATGTATAAATGTGTAAATACTCAAATGTATATGCTCTTGCCACGGCTAAAGTGATCTTAAAATATTTCATAAACAGACTTGACAAAGGTCCCAACAGAGAAATTTTTTCAATGTTGTACACACAAAGTCATAGCCGATTTTTAAAGGACTTGAACTTTGTTTACTAAGATATAAGAGAAAATTTTCTTTGAAATGCTTTATACGTAGCTTGCATAAAAAAATACAATATATTTTGAACTAGCCGATCTGGTTAAAATTCAGTTAAAAAAAAAGAATCCTTGGGTTGATAAAACCTCTGATAAAGTATTCCTGTCGGTTTCTTATACTTGTAGAGGCTTGATCCACTGACGCAAGCCCGGTCTCCCAGATTGACAAAGTGAAGTTCCCGATTGTTGAAGTGGTATTGCCTGAGAATTATTCCATCCACTAGGCGCCGCTGAATAGAGAACAGTCTTGAAATACGTTGGTTAAGCCAAGCACACCCCGAGAGCCGAACCTGCGCCGCTTGATCTTGAGTCCGGCGCTTAACCATTGAGTTAACTGGTGCGGACTGGTTGCTGAAATCTTCACATGGATGCACTGAGAAAGTTGCTTGGAGGCTTAACTTTGGCAGTTTGGTATATTTGCAAAACCGTTGAATCACTGACGCAAACCTGGATACCAAGATGTGACAGAGTAAAGTTTCCCATTTTTGAAGTCTTGTTGTTGAATTTATTCCATCCATTAGGTGCCACTGATTGTTGAACTAACCTTAAAATGCAAGACGAGAGTGGAAGCCCCGATAGGTCAATTGCTTAGCGCGTGACTTCTGGAACGAAGAAGCTTCAATATCAAGCGGCGCTGGTTCGACTCTCGGGGTGTGCGCTTGAGCAACGCACGTTAAGGACTGCTCTCCATTCAGCGGCATCTAATGGATGAAATAATATCCCGGCAACAAGACTTCAACAATCGGAAACTTCACTCTGTCAATCTCGGTGACCAGGCCTGCGTCAGTGATTCAAAGCCTCTACAAGTATGCGAAACTGCCAGGATTAAGCTCTGCAGGAAGCTTTCCCAGTCCGAGGATAAAGATTCAACAAATCAATCTTACAATGTCTTCATTAAAGAAATAAAGGAATGGTTGTTGTAAATTTACTGGTGTCGATTTCTCAAACACGATTTCTTTATGACCAGTATATTTAATGTTCCATATCGCGGACTTATGCAGAAGTGTAATTGAATCAGAAGTAACTTAATGGTTTTGTTTTTCCGCGTTATAATGTCTGCAGACGCAGGCAGTTAAACCGAATTGACTTCAGTTCTAAAGATTATACCGTATTGCTGCAGTGGAAGTGGAATAAAGTTATTTTCTGCTTGTCACTAACTAACTTGTATTTCCGATGAAAAAGATATTTTAGGACTAAAGTGGTTTGTCGACTGTTTAAGGATTGTACCACCACACAAATGTGAGTAAACGTATTGGATTCAAGGCAGAAAAACACAGCATATTGTGATGGGGAGGCAAGTAACCAAGTAAACAACTTTTCCAATTTAAAAGGTAAACAAATTGAATAATACTCTACGTGTGGTAAGATTGTAACAACGATAACTTATACTACCTTATCTTGTCTTCCATAGTTCCAAAGTTAACATTGTGGCCAAAGTGAAAAGCCCTAGCTCACGCAGTAGGCTAGCGTTCACAAGGGAATATTCCAGGTCCAGGATAATTCTAGGAGCCCGTGTGTTTTCTAATGGACGGCCAAAATTCGGCCGAATTGTTTAATTTTAAGTGAAAACCAGCAGACTTCATATTTGATAGGATACTATTCGTACGCTATCCAGTGGATGGATTAATTCACAGACAAAAACTTTTTAACAAGCAAAATTTTACTCTGTCAAAACTCGATGACCGGCCAGCACTACTGGTTCAAGGCCTTTACAAGTACGCGAAACTGCCAGGATTAAGTTCTCAAAAAAGGTTTCTTAGTCCGTGGATAAAGATTTTTACAATCATCGCAATAGGCTGTAGCTAACATTTTCAGTGCAATTATTAATGCATCTCTCAAGTTGGCAAACGTTTAAGCTTTTCAGAAATTTCCCTTTTTTGTATAAATAAAAAATAGATTAATCATGCGTAACGCCAAACAACACATTATCTAATGTTTGCTGTCAAACTCTTTGAACGTTCTATGTTTATAAGTTATATGTTTAACTATAAGTTATATGTTTAAGTGGTGTCTTGAATGTGATCCACCTGAGGAAAAGTGTATATGTCCATGGCAATTGAATTCTAAATGCTAAACATGTTTGGTTTGGTTTTGAATCGTTATCCTCGGACTGACAAAGCCTTGATAGGTTATTCCTGGTAGTTTCGCATACTTGTAGAGGCTTTGGACACAGGGCCGGTTACCGAGATTGGCAGAGTAAAATATGTTTGCTATTTCGCTATTTGGAGTGATAGAATCTAATTCTACTATATTTCAAAATATCATGAAATATATTTTGTAGACCTGAAATGTTTCACAAATGCCTTAATTTGAAACATGTTGACTCTCGTGGTGGAAAACCTTTGCAGCGTCCTTAGAAAAAAAAAATATATATATATATAAATCAAATATAGTTATTACTATCTGAAGCCTTTACAAATTGTTTCACCTAACGGATCATCAGAAGGTCTTATTCAAATAGAAGACCTTCTGATGATCCGTTAGGTGAAACAATTTGTAAAGGCTTCAGATAGTAATAACTATATTTGATTTAATTCGCTCTGCTTTGCCTTTTTGCTTAGCATTGAGCACTTTTTGTAGTATTAATAGTTTTCATTGTTTTTATACATAATATATAAATAAAATGTCGGCTGCGTAGCCGAGTGGTGAGAACGTCTGCGCGACGTTCGAAAGGACGTGGGTTCGACACCGCTCCAGAGCACGCGGCTGTGTCTCGGCGAAAGACACTTAAAGGCAAGCCAAAATAAGGGGAGCAGCTGACTCGAAGACTATATGTCACTTCGCTGCTTCCTGTCGTCTGTTGTATCGCATCTGTGATCGCAGTGTACTGTATGTTATCGCAATGGGCGCAAATAAAAGCATGATTATTATTATTATTATTAAAAAAGAAATATGAAAATGAAAATGAATGACAAAAATAAAGAAAACAAATGATTCGTTTTGTCATTAATTTATACCTAGATGCCAAAATTTGTCCATTTTTACATTGATTCAGCGTCTGCAAACGTTAAAATGGCCAAAATGGCCACGTTAAAATTGCTAAAATGGCCACATAAAGCATGCGACTAATCAGGGTTATTCATCAAAATAAGCCATTTTTGCAGCACACTTGGCTTTACAATACACTTGACAATTTTGTGAGGTTTAAAAACCACTGAGTCAAACCAAAAAAGCTTTTAACAGCAAATAAAAGCATTCATTTATCCTCATTTTAAGTTGCTAGAGGTTAAAACCATGTAAGAAAGGCACTTTTTGCTGGTTTGATCAATTAACAAAACAGTTTGTTTGTGAGAGCCACTTTGTTTACCGGTAGCATATCCTAAAGTCTTTTACCTGATAACATTAAAATGTGACATTATAGCACAGCCGTTTCTGAGATTACAAATTAGCAATAAACACTCGTGGCTCGCAATCATTTGTAAACCGCATGTGGCCCTTTGGCCACATAGGTTGGACACCCCTGTCTTAAAGTCTTTTTATCTGATAAGATTAAAAATGTCGGGTAATATCTTGTGAGTATTTTGGTAAAAAGAACATTGGAAACAGAAGGTGTTTGATTTTGATCATTAGACATTCTGTCTGTCACCATGATGTGTGCTGTCTTGGCCGTTCAGTTTTAGAGGGTAGGTTATTTACATTGAAACGCAAAGCACAAAATAAAGCACGGTCTATCAATAAAAATAAACGTTGCTCATTTGAATTTTATTTCTCTTTCCTGAAGCCGTTATCATTTCTTCGTCAAATAATTCTTTAATAACGTCAAATTACAGTTCTCTGACCTCTGTCAGTGATGGGTGTTTGCTATTTTGAGAAAACGGGCATCTTACCCTTACAATTTCTTAATGTCAGCAAGCAATTAGCTTTTGTGCCAAAAGCATTTGTTGCCAAATGAGAGTCAAGCTCGGAAATGTGAGAGCCTGCACCCATTCTTTCTGCTTAATTGATTCTTGCGATGCTGCCCACCAGAATATTTGAGAGCAGTTCTTGTTTAGTTACTCGAGGTTTTTCAGACATGACTTGTATGTTTCCAATTTTAATTGTTGTTTGAAACACGTAGAATTTCATATTCATTTATTTCCTTTTAACGTGAAACATTGGAACCTCATTTTGATGCTCTTACACTAATTCAGTAGCCGAGTGGTTTCGACTTCGGCTCTGGTGCTGGTAGATCTGAGATCGATTCCAGGTCGGGTCAAAACGATTACTTTAAAAACGGTACCGATTATATTCTTTCTTGTATGACACAGTGAGAATAAGTTGGGTAATAGTGTGATGACAGCGTAAACCTGATACAAAATAAAAATGAAATCTATCTCTAAAAGACCTCAGCAGTTGTGGGGCGATAATAAATAAAATCTATGACATAATAATCGATGCTCTCACACTCGACTACGGGGCAACCCAACTACTTACTGAAGAAGCTATAGAGCGTTGATGTTCCTGTTTTGTCTACACGTCGTCTTTTAATAATTGTCTTAAAAATGAAACATGATTATTATTATTATATTGTATGAATGTAGGTAAAAGTTCACTAAGAAAAAATCCACACAGAAAATATATATACGGAATATACCCCGATTGGAAAGTATTCATACGAAAAATATCCCGACTGGAAAATACCTACTTGAAAAATAACCACCTGGAAAATATCCACTCAGAAAATGTTTTCTCTCTCAAAAAATATCCAACTTTATGGTTTCCTGTGGCATTGAAGGTAATCAGTAATTTGCAGTGGACGAAAGTGCGACTGTGCTAAACATTGTCTAAGTGTGTCATGAAATATCAACAACATTACAAAATCACTGAAAGCAATATGCCTATTCAAAATACCGTGAGAAGCTGGAATAAGTTGCTGCCAAAAGTTGTTTTTAAAAACAAAAAAGTGCATAAATGAATTTTTTGGGAAAAGCTCAAAATATTTTTTCGTATAAGTCTTGTTTAGAAAGAAGCTGTTTAAAGCTGTAAAAACTTTTTCTACTGTTGTCATATTTGAAGGCACGTGGGAGAGAGAAAAAACGCAAAAAATGGCGTCGAACGATCTTTGCGTAGATTTTACTAACAGTGTTCTTCATCTACATGATTTGGTTGGTTTGGTTTTTAACTTTTGAATCTTTTTTCTCTGGCTGACAGAGCCTTGATATGTTATTCCAAGTAGTTTTGCATACTTGTAGAGGCTTTTAACACAGTGAAGCCGGTAACCGAGTGAAGCTTTCCGATTGTTGAAGTGTCGTTGCCGTTGTTGCAGGGGAATTATTCTATCCATTAGGTGCCGCTGATTGGAGAGCAGTCTTTTGAATTCGTTGCTCAAGCGCACACTTAGAGAGTCGAACCAGCGCCGCTTGATCTTAACGTTTCTTTGTTCCACGCGCTAAATAACTAAGCAATCTGGGTAGACTGATAGAATGGCCAAAGGCATAAGCTATGTCTCTAGAGAAGTGCCAGAAAGCACTTTTCTCAAAATTATGAGAAAAATCAAAGGCTATATAGTCGCAGGGGCGCCACTCCGTAATCGATGGCATGTCTTTAAATTTCTTGCCAAAACCACAGTCTCATGCTCTTCAGCGGTGTCGAACCGCCGCCCTTTTGGAGGTCGAACCAAGACTGTCACCGCTCGGCCATGCCGCCAAAAAAAGCTCCAAGAACAAACCGTCCTCTTGTTCGCACTGTTGTTGTATCATTTAACCCGATTTAATTTCTGTTTATGCAATTATCCCTTTTCCATCTTGAAACTGTCTAAACAAAGTGATGTAATGCTATAACGTAGTTCGTCGTAGGATAGTTTTTGCTTTGGGATGGCTTCAGAATCTAATTTAGGATTCTGAGAAATCAGCTGAGATATATTTAGTGCAGGCTAATGCTTAGTTGGCGGTGTTACTAGCTACATGAAAATTGGCAGCTGGAGATAGACATCACCCTTTTTATATCTTTTCAACGTTGCTACGCATCAAAATGCATGTCCCTTAACTAAAACAGGTTAGTAGCCTACGCATGAGCAGAGGGCGGTTGAAAGCGTGAACTGCCAAACAAGAGTGATTGCAAATTATTGGGTTTACTCTATACGAAAAAAAATACAAGAAATCGTTCTGCGCAGATATATTTTTTATTTACGTTGAGTGGTGTTTTTTATGAAAACGCTGCAATATCATATATATATATATATATATATATAATGATTGACTTTGCAATGCTAAATCAATCATTATAGTCGTAATAAATGTCGTTAAAAACTTGAAGAATTTGATCTTA
Source organism: Aplidium turbinatum (assembly GCF_918807975.1). Lineage (NCBI taxonomy): Eukaryota > Metazoa > Chordata > Ascidiacea > Aplousobranchia > Polyclinidae > Aplidium > Aplidium turbinatum. The sequence continues at coordinate 58,542,475 of NC_137472.1, forward strand.
ATTTTGTCGTTTTATAACTCAAGCCATGCAGGTTGCAGTATTCTATTTCTTTTTCTTGTCAAGTCTTAAACTACAAAGTTTTGTTAATAGTAAAACTATTTACTTCAATTTTAAGGCAGCAGATGTTGGGCTAATATTTCCACCATGCGGTACTTAATAGGGTAACCGTTGTTCTACGAATTCATACCTCAAAAACTTAGACAATGGGCTTACGTCTACTGTATGTTATTTTTTAGAAGACTTTCATCAGTAAAATTCATTTGATAATGAATATTTGATATGTTTGATATATTATAAAAACATATGTTTAAACTACAGAAAAGTATAGATTCAAATTAAGCTTGAAAATTAAATAAACAATAACAATGTAATTGGATGGCATTAGATGTTTATTAAAAGTGGCAGCGAAATCTTTTTATGGAATCAGTTTTCAGACGGCAACCCAGCCAAAAGAACATCGCTGATTTGAAAACTTTAAGGTTGGATTTTAGAAAGTAAAATGAAACTTGAAGTGCTCAAATACAGTTTAGATCCAAGTATTGAGGAAGATTAGATTTTTAACTGCCATCTTTCATAAATTTTATTTACAAGTTTAAACTTTTCCTTGATGTTAGTTATCAGAAGACGCCATTTTGTTTTTCGTATTTTTGAAATCAAAGCCTATCAGTTTTTTGTCGATATTTGTTTAATTAAGTTGCTGTTATTTTTGATCATCGCAGCGAAAACAATATATGCCAAACATAACATAAGTCTAGAAAAAAGGAGAAGCGACAAACCACGCGAACGTCGAAACGTGCTCGACACAGAAATAAGTTATAAATTTAAAACTTTTGTCACCGTTCTAACATCGTCACAAAATTACAAGATAAAAAAGAAAAAAAATTATAAAGATTAAGGAGTCCAGGGGTATCGTATTTCATTACCAAAGAGAAGTTACAAACGCTTGTGTTTCTTCTATTGGTATATCCGAACGTTGCAATCTGAGTAGGCCTATGCAGCAGCTTAGCCTAAACTAAACTAAGCGCCTCGTAATCAAATGTCAGTGAGTATTCTTGACGGGTGTCGGCTGCATAGCCGAGTGTAGAGAGTTTCGGTTTGGCGTTCCAAAAACCGGTTCGATACCGCTCAAGAGCACGCGTCTTTGGTAAGACACTTATAGGCTGAAGGCTGCCTGAATGTGGTTATGAAGATTGGGTACCTTACCTTTTCATCCACTTAATCTAAGTCTTCAACCACCACGGGTAAGCCTAGATACGACTTAGTGGACACGATGAAACGGCTTTTCATTTTATGTCGTTTATATATGTCCATCTGTAACCACGTCATCTGCAGCCATGTCTTTTTTATGTTTGTTTCATGTGAACTGTTTTTTTTTTTATTAAATCAAAATTTTAATACGCCTGATTAGTATAATCAACAACAAAACTATCAACTTGATACCTAAGCTCATTGGTTCTCAATTTTTGAAATTGCAACCCACTAAAAAAAAGGAAACATTTTTGAGGCATTCATTACATAACGAAGTTGCTATAAAGAATTTATTCTGCAAATTGTAAAGCGAATAGTGTGATCACCCTTTCCGCTTCGCCAAACCAATAGGCAAATATCATAATATTATCAGTTAGGCCTATCCCAGACAGCAAAATCCGTCATTTTTACATTAAAATGTAAAAATGGTGGATTTTGTTGTCTGGGATCCAATGAATACAGTGCGCAAGTGCGCATCCATACCCACTTGTATTATGAACTATGAACAGGTTATTTTTAAAATTCCAAAACGTTTTCTAGCTACCTGAAAATCTCTTGCAACACACTAGTGTGACGCGGTACACAATTGGAGAAGTACTATCTTAGCTTTATACCAGCAGAATGTAGCATTGTTTCAAATGGAATGCCCAGTGAACAAGCCTCATTTAAATTGCTTTATCACGTGATTGACCACTTCATTGCAAACTTCAAACAGTAAATATTTTTAATTCCAGGACAGCTACTGGAACACAAGAACTAATTCGATATCTGAATTTTAATTAGAAGTATGAGCATAATTGCATGCAGCATGCAAGTACAAAGCTCAGCCTGACAAGTCTGAAATTGTTTAGATTGACTGTGTGAGTCTTTATCCTCGGACTGAGAAAGCTTCTTGCAGAGCTTAATCCTGCCAGTTTCGCATACTTGTAGAGGCTTTGAAGCACTGCGGACACAGGCCCGGTCGCCGAGATTGACAGAGTGAAGTTTCCGATTGTCGAAGTCTTGTTGTCTATATGTTATTCCATCCATTAGATGCGGTTGAATCGAACCAGCACTGTTTAATCTTGAATGTTCTTTGTGCACATGTATAGTCTGGCGCTTAACTAATTGAGCGATCGAAACGGACTTGATGATTTTCAATAGCTTAATTGTTATTATTTACAATAACTTCAGTTGATAATAATTTGATAATAAGTTGATAATGATTTAAGTTGATTGACAGTTAATTAATTTCAAGTTTTTCTGGAGCTTTCTAACTAAACAGTAAAGAAAAAGCTATCAATAATGCATTAATAAGAGGTGAAAAGCGCACGCTGGGGACTATAATATCATTTTTCTCATTTTTATATTATGAAACACTGGACGTATTTTTTTATTGATTTTATAGTTCTGAAAGTTTTGAATCGTTTTAACAAAATTTAGGCTTTTTGAAAATGCTGAAGCAAACAAATTCATTTTCACTCAGTCATAAAAACCCAAAGTTATTAAAAAAGCCACAGTTTAAAAATAGATTTTAAACTTTTTTGTTTTTTCCTAGAATTAGGCTAATCCAGGTTTTAACAGAACAATAATTTAATGATTTAGAAAATGATTTATTAAGACAAAAATATAAGTAAATACCCGCATCAAGAGGAAACATCTGAACTGTTCAAAAAGTTTTTTGAGGTATTAAGCTCACTAAGAAGAAATTCAACGTTTAGATTTCGTCGAAGGCACTCAAAAATAGTTTTTACTTCATGCCATTATTGATGTCTATTAATAAATAGTAAGCTATGGTTGAAGTGAAATCAAAGACTGGTCTCACACCAGGCCAGCGGAGTGCGGAGTTGTTTCCAAGTTTCTTGTCAGATCCTTCTTTGCCGATTGACGAGAACGTTTTCCCCATGCTAAGGGTGGGACGATTCCTCATGAAGTGAAATGGTTGAAGTGAAATCAATCACTGGTTCTACAACGGGCCAGCGGAGTTGTTTCTACATTTCTTGTCAGATAACTTTTTGGCCGATTGGCGAGAATGTTTGTCCCACGCTCTAAAGGGCGCCGGTTCAACACCACTATCAACTGTGTTTCGTCAAGACACTTAATGGCATGAAGCAGCTGACTCCATGACTACATGTTTTTTCGCTGCTTCTAGTTGTCTGTTGTGTTGCATCTTTGATTGCAGCGTTGGACTACTGTAAACGCAATAAGTATAAAATAAAACATGATCATAATTTCTGCAATTGCAAATCCTCTTCAAAAAAATTGTCAAACATTAGTTTCTAGGAGTGTCCCGAAATGAAAGGTTTTGCAAAAGTACTCTTTTGTGTCCTATCTCGGTTTTAGATGAAATGTACGGAAAGGCAAGAAAGCCAATTTTCTTGCTCACCTTCAGGTATGCCTTTAAATATCCTGCCAAAAGCACGGCCAAGCAGTGCCAAAGACATGAATCATATTGACGAACAGTGAATAAATCTCTCGAAACAATATGTTGCGTAATAGCAGGTTGTATCACAGCAAATGGATGATGCATAATGTCATGATTGCCTGTGTATTGCGCAACTGTGTTTGACGGAACCTTTAATGACATTGCTAATTGGTTTCGATTGTTCGGCCAAAGTTTTGAAGGATAGCAAATCTGTAAATTGGTTATTAGGCTAGAAAAACTGAACGTTGGGTAAAAACTAATTAATTTTATTCTAAATTTCGCCTTTAATCAAAGTTTTCAGAAGCGGCAATATTTGACCATAGAATGCTACATAAAAACAAACTCCGGTAAGTTTAACGTGGATCAGTTTAACTCTTGTGCGTCCGAGGGTTAATTGAGCTCACGCTAGTTCACGAAACACCAAGTGGTAGTCATACAATCTATATCTCACCGCATAGTGGCGCTAGTGAGCACAAAACACGTTTTCAAAGCTTCAAACGTGAAGCCAGTAGGTTAATTTATTTCTTAGTTTGTTGTTAATTGCTGTTGCAAGCTTACAAGTCAATTGCGTAAATTTGTTTTTTTCTATAACATTTTCAATGTGAAACAACCAGACTTATTCCCTTGCAACTCGCTTGTTTCCTATGTTGTCATCGGGACCATTGCCAAGTTTTAGCTTGCCATGAGTCACTCAAAAATGGTTGTTACAGTCTAGATGGCAATTAGATTGAAAACAAGGCGACCGTTATTTTAGGAAAGAAAAAAACACAAATGAATATGTTATCTTATGCTTGTACGAGTTAACCTTTAGCAAGTTGCACAGTTGATAAATAAAGGTTGTTTGAAATGATTTTTTTATGGAAAATCAAACAAGAAAAAGCTTACCAGACGAAAATCATTTCAAATAAAATTTTTTTGAAAGAAAATCTTTTTTTAGAACCTAATCAAGATCAAACGATTCTTTGCTACCTTATACGCTCAACTATTACACTGAACTTTTATAGCTTGCTGCAGCGTTTATTTCAAAAGGCGCAGCTACAGCATTAAATGTATCACCATATGTTGCCTATACAGGTGCTCCCTGAGGCCTACCGTGCAACTTCCCTCAAACATGTGATAATAGCGACCGGCCTATATCCATCAAAACGTGACATGGACGGTATCAAGTCACGTTGGATAGATAATGCAGCGGTAGATCTCTCGCTATGGTACCAACAATAGGTAGACATTACGCTATATAGCAGCATCTTTAAAGATTTTTTAACTTTGTCTGCAACCATGGTATGTAATCCTTTGATGTACTGTGTTTTTTTTCATGTGCTTTTGAAGTAACTAAGATTAACAGAATGAAGTTTTTCGGTACAGGTATTTGAAATTTTGTTGTCTGTAAATTGTTTCATCGGTGCTGCTGGTAAGTGGAGAGCTGTCCTTAAAGTGCGTTGCTCAAGCGCACACCCAAAGATCGATCTCCCCATAAACTGTTAGTTGGACCCACCTCTGAACAACCGTTGCTTGTTATGGTAGCTTGTTTCTTGCAAAATCAGTCGCCAATTCAACTGAGATAGAGCGGAAAAAAAAAAGAAAAATCAGTAAAAAGCAAAAAAATAGCACCGTCATCACTGATATGAAAAGAATGTTTGCAGCAATCACCAGCCCGAACAAAGATGGTTGGCCGTTAACAGGAAATCACAACTTTCTGAAGGGATGCGACAATCAATTTTTTTATCAAAGCTTTTCAGCGGAAAAGAGATGTCTTTTTAGTTTGTTGATAAACCACATTCTCTGCTGGCAACGCACTTGCCAAGCCTAGTGCACGAGAAGGTTGTATGCCAGCTGCTTATTTTTCAGACTTAAGCTTTCGTCATTATTTTAACTTTTGTTTATATTTTGGACAACCATTAGCCTTAGAGAAGTCGCTCTGAAGCAGAAATGCATATGCTTTTTCATCAACTGTTAGATGTGAATTTCTACTACTTGTGAGGTAGCTAACTTTTTTTTACATTGTATTTTTTGTTACCCGTTTAAGCAATTACTGTGTGAGGCAGGGTTGATGAGTTAGAGTCCGGTGCCATTAAGAAGCCCTGGCTCCTGGCCCCCAAACAAGACCTTTCTAAAGAAACAACGGCATTTTGAAGTATTTACGGTGTTTTCTTCGACTAGGGCCTCTTTGAAAGATGCTGGACCCCTAAAATTATCCTAAATCAAAATGTATCTTCTTTGACCTTCGTCAACTTCTTCGTATTTTCCTTGATCTCCATCAAAACTACCGGTGTTAGGGAACTTCAAGAGAGAACAAAAAAGGGGAGGCTGCTATTGCTTAGGTTTCAAAATTAGCGTTACTAAAAGAGTGATGGAGACATATACCTGGTTGATCTCAGAGATGTCTCCCACCAAAGGAATGTGACATTTTTAGCTTGCTTAGCCGTAAAATGGTGTTTTTATGTCAAGTGTTTAGAGAATCGCGAGGCCAAGCAGTAGACAACTAATAATTGTAAGAGTCAAAGTTCACAGCCCCATGGCTCTCTCGGGAAACATTAAAGCATTTTCGTTTGTGAGCGGTAAAATCTGCCAAGAAATATGTGGCTATAAAACGTTTTAACATTACTAACAATAAACTTGACTCCTCGATGTCTCGCTGTAATAAATTACTTGAAATACAAAAAAATAGTTTTCCACTATCATTGTAAAATAATGCCTTGAACGTAATGAAACCGACAAATCAGATCTGTTTTCGTTGATTCCACTTTAAAAATTAGAAAATCTCAGCAATGATCTCATCAAAATGTAAATCATAAAAATATTGATAAGCATTAAAACAAAAACAATTTGTTCACAACAACTAAGCGTGAATATGATTGTGATATCAGACGATCAATGAAGTTACGACTGTGGCCGGTAGCTTGACTTGTAGTCCGGGTGACCCACACTGTCTGGGAGTGATAAAACACAGAGTCCCTCTAGCCTTCGGACTAAAAAGGTTCAATGGAAGAGAACTTGAAGTAATTAAGACAATCAAGCATTTATGAACATTTTGCCTTTTTATAAAGAAAATAAACATCAGAAAGCCCATTAGTTCCCGGATACTATCACCAACTTCATGGGTTGCTAGAATATCTCTTCTTTACGTTCGCTACAAGTACACAACTGAAGCAATGCACTATAGTATATACAGTAAGTCTATAACGCAGGGCTGTGAAACCGGGCGAAGAATATACAGTTTATAATTGGCTGATCCCGACTCCGGATACGCCAAAATTTCCCCCACACTACGACCCCGACTCCTCAGCCCTGTTATATAAGGGCCATACATCGATTTAATGTCTAAGGTTCATTCATTACTTGTTGCTGGGGCAGGTGTTGATAAAGAGGCACGTCCCTTGTTAAACTGAACGACATAATCAGAGCTAATCCAAGCGAAATTTTTGTGTGATCGAAACGAAAGTATTCGCCAAGAATATAATTTGTAACAAAATCAAAGGATTTTGTTGAAATGAAGTGAATATGTCTATGCTGAACACTCATTAGCAAGTCTATTTGGATATTATTTTATTTAGTGTCAAATTTACAATAAATATAAATATTCTTTCTTTCGAAATGAAACGAAACCAATTATGTTTACCTCCAAAGAAAATGAAATGCCTTGAAGTATTTTCTGTGGAGCTGATCTGTTGTAAATAAATCAACTTTGACTAGCATCGTGTAATTCCGACAGGCATGCGTCTGTGATAAATTCGGCCATTTTGCTACAATGCATTGATTCAGCTGAAAGACTCTTGTCAGTCAGCACCGCTGTTTGAAGGCATGTGTGAAAGCACGAACAACTGACATAAACAAACTTGTCAGGGTTTGGACTGGTCAAGTGGTGAAAAAACATTTAATGGTATTTTCAAAGATATTCACTTTTTAAGCTTTTTTAGTTGGAGAGATGAAAAAGTTGCTGTACACGCTATAGTGTTATATTTCTTCTGGCAGTTAGTATTAGTGGGTGAAATAGGTCAATGAGTGAAATAAAAGTTTCAAGGTGAAAATCCACACTTAGTTGCAAGGAGGAATAGGGTTATGGAGTTTCCATATAAAATATTTGTATTTGTATCTTGCAAAAAAAAAAAATTGGATAAGTTAGTGTGTGGTGTTGATATATTACATGCATTTACCGAATTTAATTTTCAAATCTGTTTCTTTTTGTCATTTGCAATATTGATAAACTTTTTAGTGAAGGTTATTAGACCTACACTACTTTCGCATAAAGTTATGAAGACTATGCAACTTTAGGATCTGGCTGTACAGTACATTAGATTATGGAAACATATTGAAATAGTATGCAATACAGTATATAACTATCAGCAATACTTTAAAGGCAGTGGTTCTTAATCGGGGTCCGCAAACCCCAAGAGGTTCTAGAAGCAGTTTCAGGAGATCTGTGAAAGTTTCCGAGTTTGCAGCATGATCGATAAACTACCAAATTAATAAGTTGGTTGTGCTTTGTTTGTGTATTATAGTGATTTTTCAAACTGTGCGTCGCAACGCACTGCTGTGTCATTTGAAATTTCAAAGGCCATCGCAGAAAGGTTTGGTTTCCAACTAAAAAAAATCATAGATATGAGTTAAATCTTTTAATAAAGCGACTTTGGCTATGTAATTATGTTAACTTAATTCTTTCGGGACAGCAGATCGTTGATCAATGCTTAACTTAGAAATGCAAACGTTAGTCAGCAGTCTATCAACACTCACAGTTTTGCAATGACTGTGATTATAACGAATTAATACTGATTGTAAATGAAAAAAGTGGAACATTTTTTGTAACGGTGGTAAAAGTTATATTAATTTTTGATAAAATTTATAGAAAAACATTAAATCAGCATATAGATTACTGATTTTTGATCCTCTATGCCAACTGATAGCTCATAACATAACTTCATCAATGTCATCAATCGTCATAATTGCGTCGCGAGTTAGGCAAGTTTTTCTAAGTGTGTCGCTTCGAAACTTATAACTTATGAAACATTTGATTCCATTATAGAAGAAGCGATATACCAAAATTTCAGATACAAATTTTTTTAGGGACGGCTTCGAAGGCAGCAAAAGGGGTCCGCCAATACAACAAGGTTGAAAACCACTGCTTTAATGTATTCAATGATTCCAAATCAACAGTCAATGCGCTGTGACAGGTGTTTACACAAGACAGTGATTGAACTGGCCTATCAATATCACTATTTTGATTGCACAAAGATGATTCAGTCCAAATCGTGACATTAATTCGTTTAGTTTGATTCAATAATTTTACGCTGCAGTTCTGTTCACATGCGGCTGAGCACAGTCGGTTGTTTCACCGCAAAAGAGTTAGAAACCGTTGATGCAGTGGCAGGCACGCCCTATTTTCGGTTGCCTCAGTCATGATGCTGGAAGGGAGGAAAGAAAAACGTTTTGTTTTTGGGGCTACCTTTAACCAGTCTTTCAGACTATGTTGTAACAAACATACGAGGAATACTGACTGTTTTCGTCTTGTGCTATCCGTTGCTAACAGTTTTGCGTAAATTTTTTGCAGTCTGTTTTTACCCAGCACACAATTTTATCAATAAACTTAGCTATTTAAGGCTGACTTGAGATTTTATAGCACGAGTTTATAACAACGTGATTCGGTATCACGGTTCCAATTATTTACATCATTCTCAAAGTAATTCACGTTTTTTTAAGAATTTTAAACGACTTAGAACTTTCACTTTAGGGAAATGTTAATTTTAAAAAACAGCTTTGGCAACGCATGCTTTTTCTTTCAGGATGAAAAAATAAGCTCTGTAGGTAGATACTTGAATTTGTGTTGCAAGGAATAGCTTTTGTATTGCAAAGATAGTTTATTTTCTGCTGTGGAAGGGGCTCATTGAACTGACTAAGATTTTGAAAAATACAATATGAAAAATTGATTTTCAATACTTTACTTGATGTTTGCATTCAGTATGGGTATCTGAAGCCAGTGGTCGTCTACTTGTAGCACCCAATTGAAACAAAATGTTGTTTTTATATTGATTCGACATCTACAATTATTGAATCAATTTAAAAATAACTTATTTTTCTATCTGGCTGTGATTGCCTTACAGTTTACACTTTCGGCATGTTTTTTTTTTCTTTTGTAGCAGTTTTAGGGAAAGCTGGCTTTATAAATCTTTGTGTAGGTCAGTTTGTCTCTTTTCTGAAGGACCGAGAACAACTTCTTCGAAGAAGTTCAATCAAGAATTCACAGCAAGTATGTCCTAACGTGCTTCTACTGTATTTTGCGTGATTGTACGTTCAGTCTACTTACTGTACTTGCAGTCAGTGTTCCCTCTAAAGTAGGACATTGCGCAGTAACACTGGGTTATTTGCGCAGTGAAATTTTATTCTTGCACACTTGCAACGCTATAAATTTGAAAATAAAAAATAATTCAGTGTATTCAGAGCATAGTTCAACAATGTAAAATTTTCTTAGATGGAACACAGTTTACAGTACAGTATATCAATAGCATTGAACAGGTGAAGTACCTATTCAAAGAGGGATTTTTCTCATACATCTTGGAAGCTCTGCATTAAAAATATGTTTCTTGGGGTGTGAGACACATGTTTGTTAAAACAAGGCTTTTCAGTAGCTTATGTAGACAGGAGAGCTCTTCCTGGCATTCAACACAAGGCTGAGTACTCACTAGAAAAGTTGTCGATACTCAGTGACACGAAAAATAATGGTGCGATACTGATGAGCTCACTATCATGAGCGAAACACGTGTCTATCGCTGTCACTTTTGATACAATCGACTGCTGAGAAACTGGGTTTTTTAGTGTTTAGTTTCGGCGAAAGAAAATTTAAAAACTAAATCGAAAAGTAATTAACACTTAGTCATTCTCAATTTCTTTACTATCTCTTTGCAAGTGCATTGAAAAGTCTAAATTCTCAAGTTATAACTTTTCAGTCTAGATGTGACACTGCTGATAAACGAATTGTGATAAAGAACTGCATCTAATGTCATGTTGATAACTTGTTCACAATTTCTGTTTTCAAACCGGCATGTGGCCTACGTGTCTACTAGATGTTCAATATGAGCTTGGTTACAATGATACTTTGAACAAACAAAGAATGTTTTTTTGTGTCCATCAAAAGTATGCTTATGGTTTTTATTATAACTAAAAGTATAAAACAAGTTAAGGCAAGTATAAACTAAGATGTATAAAAAGTTACAATATTTCAGAGTTTCAGCAGGCTTCACCAAAACTTGTCAAAAACAAGATCGAACCGGTAAAGACTGGATCAAGCCGGAAACTTCATAAGGAAACGTACGTCTTCATTTGTCATTCTTCACAATATGCTTGTGCTTTTTAAGGTAAAGACACAGTAAACGCTTGAAATGATTGATGAATTAACTACTGAAAAGTTTGTTCGAAAAACACTGTGTCGGTTTCTTTAGCATATTGAACTTTCAGTAAGTTAATTGTAATTCTTATAACAAAACATCTATGCCAAGGGCCTCAAACATGCGGCCGGCGAGGACTTTTGGTGCGGCTCAAGATACATTTTTAAACTTTAAAATAATATTAACAACTACAATAGTGTAGCTTAAATATTTTTTCTATGGATTTAGAAAGGTAAAATTCACTCTACAATTGTTCAAAAAGTCTGAATATGCCCATCAAACTTCACACGACTTTTTAGCACTACTGTCGCGCAGGGGCGAGAACTTCGTATTGTTACATTGCAACCACATTGCCCATTCACTTATTGTGTGGTTGTCCCAATAGTAACCTTGGTATTTGCTCAAGTCAGTTCTTCAAGAGTTTAGTTTTTCCGCTCTTTTTGAAAGTTGATTAGAAGATTTTTACTCTCCAAGCCCGTCATTTCATTTGCGTTTTTTTGGGTTTGCGCAGTGGTTTTCCATCTCTTTGTTCAGACTACTTTTTCTTGCAATCTAACGTTCCTGGTACGTTCTTACTACCTTTTTTATTGCGTTTTTACTGTGCTATTTTATTCATTGAATTCTTATTTCGTATTGCGGCCCAGTTTATTTTACAAGTGTTCATTTGGCCCTCAGAGCAATTTGATTTTGAGACCCTTAACTTATGCATTTATATTGACGTCACAAACTGATGACGTATGATAGAAAGGTAGTTATCTTCAATGCACGACAATGACGAATGCAATGTAGTGGTGATTATGTTGTGTACTTGTCACAGTGATCAAACTTTCTATAGATCCAACAGTGATCCAACTGATTTTAAAAAGTGTAATTGCTCACACTAAACACCAGGTGTAGCCTACATCAGCATGCTCAAAAATGCGCTTTTCTGAGAAAGACCAAGAACTTTTGGCGTAATCTTGTCACAACTAAAATGTTTAATTTCGTGCTAGCTCTAGAAGTAAAACTAATTCAGTACTGTACAATGTACATTTGATTCTGTAACCTACCGATCACCTAATGTTGGGCCAAGTACCTCAACATTTAGCCCGAGTTACCGTCACTGTTTCAGGGATGACGAAAGAAAAAGCCCGTCGACCCTTAAATTAGTAATGAGAAAGACCACACCACCAAAAACTAATTCTCTTTCTCTCGGTGCCTTTCCTTCAGCTACTACGCCCAGGCATGGAGGAACCACGTGGGCCTCATGGGCCTGGGCCCACCTACTTTAGGTCGCCCCCCAGAAGTTGGATTGACTTTGACTGCTGAGCCTCTGGGCCTACCTACAGTACTTTTAAAATGGTTCTTCCATGCCTGGCTACGCCCACCCAATTTATTACACCCTGGGTCAACGTGAGGGATGGTTTTCAAAATCCAGCTTAAGCCGGGAGTCGAACCAAGATTGCATGATTGCATGATTGTAAAGCGAGCGCCTTATCCGCTGCGCCATCCCACCGCATAAGCAATTAATTAAGTACATACACGTTTTTACCTAATGAGAACAAACTTATTCATGCATCAGCCTACTAACATGTTAGACATCTCATGCACTACTTCTGCATAGTAGCCTGTAGACTCCTTGTCGTTCTTTATTATTATTTTTTTTGTAAGAATTCATTTTCATCAAAGCAGTCCAGACAGCAAATCAACCGTTTTATATTTTGATTCAACGTCTGCAAATGTTAAATCAATGTAAAAGTGGTTGATTTTCTGTCTGGGAATCACTTACTGGTGCATTAAAGATGCAAGGTTTTGAAACTTTAACAAAAAAGATGCTCTGTTGGATTTTTTCGGTTTAATAAAGCACTTTTATCGTCGATTCTCACAAAAATGTGTCTGTTCAGTGATTGAATTTAGAAACGTGAAGGTGATCAGCTATTTTGATAGCAGGCTGTTGCCTCCTTTAACACAACCAACCCTCACAGTTAATGATTTGTATGCGGTGCAGCCCATGAATTAAAAACTTACACAACCAAACCTTCATACATTGTGTGAACAAAAGAAAACCTAATATAAGTCGACCAAATTTTTCGAATTTTTATTTCTAATTGTTAATTCTTAGAGGTGACACATTTTTTGTATGAGTTCAGATTTTTGAACAAATTTTGTACGATGAATCGATGATCAAACTCTTTCTCATTCTTGACTCGTGTTGGATATGCATATCTGCATAGAAAGTCCACAAATAGAAAGAGAAAAACAAGTAAACAGATAATCGATAATTCAATAATCCAACTACCTCAATCATATTTTCTTTGCAAGTTCTCACTCTAACCACCATAGAAAGCAATCTACATTTTAAAAATCCTTTTTAATCAGAGGATAATTCTATTTTGTTTCAATAGTTCAGCCTTGATTTGCCTTCCAGATCTTCAACGCATTGATCCCATAAAGAAGATACTGTGTGTATCACATATTATAGGATTTGTGAGCAGAAGTAGCCTACTTTTAGAAGCAAGAGGATATTTACTTTCAGAACTGAGATCTTCACCGTTTTCACTTTCGCTTACTTTTTTACCCCTTACTTTAAAATTATACATAAACTTACTCTACCCGCAATTTTAGGGTCAACATTTGTGGTTCATCTTTTTAACTTTGTTTGAATTTATTTTCTTGATACAAAAAATTTAGACTTGAGGTAGAATTCCCATCGGTTAAGTAGCCCTGCATTACAAGAACGTATTATCAGAATTTTGTACTTATTTACTATTATTAATATTGGCTCAGGTTGAAATTTATTTAGATTGTTCTTCTAAGGTGAATTTGATCTTGTAACATTGTTTTCAAATTTGATAAATTGTCTGTTTGACTACTGTATCCGTACAGTTTGCATCACCTCAAAGTGAACCAGATTGCCGGCCAAGGCTAAATGCTTATTTACATGCTAGTTGTTTTGACCGCAGAGTTGCGTACCTTCTGGTTTTGTGCCAAAACTGACTGAATGTCGTAATTTAAATAAATATTCAAAGGTTAGTTTTTAAAACGTATTTGGTGACATCGAGATGAAGTAAAATGAATAGTCAGTATGAAACTTAGTAGAGATAAGTGCAACACCACTTTAAAAAGCAATGTTCTCAAGATTTAGCGATAAAACATGACACAATTGTCACAATTTCTGAGGGGCAGACCTTTCAGAGCCCTAAGTTTAAAGCATATAGCCTCTTCCAAGTTGGCTGCTCGATTTGGGCTTTCTTGTAATGCTTATTAAGAAGAAACCAGCTTTGGTAAATGTAAATCTCTCAATTGTAGTTTTAAATCCACTAACGCAATTTATTGTTTTGCTGTTGTCACTTAAATGACTTGTTTTATCCATGTTTCTTGATGCATTTTTTATTCAGTGTTACATTTTTACGACATTGTTAGTGTCCAAAAGTGTCCACATTCTAAGTGTCCGCTTCTGAACTGGTTAAAATTAATTGAAAAACTTCCATTTGTCTTACGAATGGCAGTCTTTCTGACAACTGGCATTCGGGCAAAAGCCTGCCAAAGGTGGCTCGAAATTGAAGCCTGTCCGACGCAGTCAAAGATTACGTCAATAAAGTCCGGAAGCAAAATTCTGCGACGTTTTGGTTTGTCCAATCAGAACGTGCTTTTTGTCGCAGCCAAAATGACTTGCTTCTGTCTGGTTGCACTAGTCATAGCTCGAAAGGAAGAGTTTGTTTGATGATTGTTTTGAGGAAAATTTATGACTTTTTTGGCAAGTTAACTTTTTCTGTGTATATTTTAGCCAAGCAGATGCATAGCTTTGGTTTCAAAATCCTCATCAGGCTGAATCTCGGTATCTTGTTTTAATTCAATCATATCAATTCATAAGACGCCCATACTTTCTTCTTCCCTAGGCTAGCTTTTTTAGTTTTAAATCTATTGTCGCGACAACGACACACAGTTGGTAGTTTATGATATTTTTTTCGCAAAACTGATAGCTTCTGTTGTTATACATCAGTACCGGTTTTTCTGACAGTCATTATCCAATTGTTTGTGATAGCTGAAAAGGCGTACAATGCTGTTTAGCATACGAGAACGTTAATTAATTAAAAGACATTGAGAAGTTCTGTGCCTGTGCGATCACATAGCTTCTTGACAAACGCTTTTGAGCTAAGACTGCTGTTGTGTGAGCAGTAAGTCCTTCTTGTTAACACTTAGACTACAAATCATTGATCAACGTCTCCAGACGTTGAATCAACGTAAAAATGGCGGATTTTGCTGGCTAGGCAGTTTGTAATTTGTGTAGCCACACCACATAAACAATAGGCTACATCAATTTACATTGAGGTTTGTTTCTTTCTGTGCTGGTCGCTTTTTGAGCGTAAATTCGAAAAATTAAAAGGGGGAAACATTACTCTGCATGTGCTGAAAGTCCGTATCTTGCGAACGGAAATGACGCAACATCAACTTATGGCCCGCAAATTTCTTTTCGTTGTTGCCAAACAGCAAGCAAATCGTACAATCACAAAGCTTGGATTTCTGCCAATAGGAAACTGACTGCAGGCAACTCAAGCATATGGCTGCAAATTTTAGTCTTTACTTTTCCTACATTAACTAAAAAGTAACAAGCTAACTCTTTTTTCCAGTGATTTAATTTTCAATGTGACCAACAGCTGTTTTTAGGCCCACTGCCAAAAAGTTGAATGCTGTTTGCATTATTTCGAGTGTGTTTTGTTTCGAGCGGGTGTTTCGTTAATTTCGCAAGTATATATTGGAAAAGAAATACCTTTAAAACCTTCTATGCGTATAGAGTCGGCGTTAAAACTGTAAAATTCAGTGAATAATTCCACTTGGCAAAATCCATTCTTTATATATTGATTTGCGCTGTTGTCTGCAAAATCCACAAATTATATGACTAGCATTCCAGACAGCAGATCCGTCGCTTCTTGCATTAATTCAACGTTTGTGGACGTTGGATCAATGTAAAAATAACTGATTTGATATCTGAGACGTTTGGTGACGTTTTAATTGTTCATTCAAAACTTCGATTAGAATTTAAAAGGAAGTTTCTGTCAAAGAACAATGTTCTATTTATGTTGTTGATGGTTCATGAAAATTTATAGATTTCAAGGGGTATGTTGATGATACTTGATCTTTAAAGATTTTAATACCATTACTATATTCATAACTTGAGTTTCAAAATTTGAAATATTGAGAGACGAAAATTTGCTCTTTTGATTTCGCTGAAGATATTATTTAACTAAAGTAAGCCAGTACTGCATTGAAAATAATTTGTTTAAACTTACTCGCTCACAAGCAAAGAGAGTACATTTAGGAACTCATGACTGATGACATTTAAGTGTTAGCAGCAACTCTTGTACTTTGCCTATCCGCTTGGCATAACTTCTTACCCGAAAAACCATAAGATTTTATCTAATTCAGTCTGGTACTTGCGAACTTTGTCTGCAAAAACCAACCTCACCTGAACTCGGTTAAGCCAAGAAAACACTGAGACATGTTTCCATTTGGCTACAGAGTGTGTTGTGAAATTATGAGGAAACCTATTACTCTCAAGTGAAACTGTAATGATTACCACGTCAAAATGACGCCATTTTAACAGTCAACTGTTGCAAAATATATTCCTGATTATAATGTTAATCACATGTGCAAAGGAAATTAGTTTTTGGGGTGACTTTGGGACTGACGAAAGAGTTAAACCAGCATATTGATGAATTGCGGCCTATTGCTTTTTGTAAATCATACGCTACTTCAAACTTCACCATCGCTACAGCGTAGTATAAAGTATCAATGAACTTTGTCAACTACTTTGCCGTGTTTGTACAATTTGAAGCACTACTTTTATTATTATTTGACCACAATTTTAATCATTGTAAAAACGGAAAATTTTTTTGAGTATTTAATAAAGAATCCAAAAAAACTTTAATCTTAATAAAATGTGTAAAACATTCTGAACTGTTGTTCAAATTTTTATCAAACCTGCCTAAGTCCTCGGCAAATTCAACCGTCGGGGGTGTGGTCGCACTCCCTGCACCCCAAGCTCCAACACCAATGATTTTAACTGCCAAGTGCAACGCCTATATATAAATTCCGGTCCCCACATTGAAAGTTCCCTTGCGCTGCAGTGAAGAGAAAAGAAAAATATTTACCGCTAATGTTTACAGTGCTAAAATTAGCTGCAACACTTGAAATAAGCACAAATCATGGTGTCAATTTCTTATATAACTTCAATTGGTTGGTTAAGTACATGGCAGAGAATCGTGCCAGGGCATAGGCACAATATTGGTAAGCATGGCATTCCTGGCATCCTTACTTTTGTATCGTGTTTTGTCTAAGTTTGCATTATTACTGTTCCGTGACCGTTTTGCGTGTCTCCTCCTTTTCTATTGGTACGAAGACCAAAATATTGCAAAACGTTTGCTACTTTCACATCATGTATCGTGTCAGTCTTCTGTGAACTGCTTGTACTTAGAGCTTTTCAAAATAAGGCAATTGTAGCCCTACCCCCACAGTACTGGCAGCCTAACGATGTAGGCTGGTGTAGTTTTTTGACTTTATTTTTGGAGATAAAGATGAAGCCATGTCATAAATCTTGTGACCATTTGAAGATACCTGCATTTGCTGTTATTGATGAAGCCATTAAGAATTTAGAAAAATTACATCAAAAGATTGTTTTGTAATTTCACTGTTTTACTTCTCATCAGGGCCGTGAGCACCTTGGACCAGAAAAAGAAAGCCTTTTAATATTTGCAGTAATTGTTTCTGTAAAAACTATTTTCATGATATTTAAAAGCGGTTTTCCCACTTTTTTGTTGCCTTCCTGACGTAACGCTGTGGCTAAGACATTGCTGGTTCCTCCGACTGACTTGCTTGATGCATCTCTGCCTGCACAGGATCTTGAGCCGTATTTATGCTATGGATGTGATGTGATAGTTTGTAAAGATGGTTTCGTACTCAAGTATTGAGCTGCGACAATAGGAAGATAAACTTCTCATCATAGTTAGACCTTCAGCACTAACGAGAGGGAGGTTGTCAGTTCCTTTCTCTCTGCTGTAGACATAACTGCTTGTCACCAGAAATCATGGAACCAGCAATATGCCGTGGTATATTCTGCAGACGACTGTTATACGTCTGCAGACGTTGAATCAATGTAAAAATGGCGGATTTCGATGTCTGGTACGTTGGTAGATCGCCTTTGAAAATCAGAAATGAAGAACAACGAAACGTTAAGGCTTAGTCCATCATTATTTGTGCAAATGTGCAAAAACGAAAGCAAAGTACGGTAGCATTTAAATTTGACCCATGAAACAAGCTGGTCTTTTTTACATCGATTCAAAGTCTGAAAGTAAAAGAACTGATTTCATGTCTAGTATAGACTTTGTAGCCATGAAGAACGAAAAATTTCAATTCTGTAAAACATCTCAATTTATTTTATTTTTTTGCATATTTTAAGTCAACTAGGCCTACGTATCCTGGTAGCAAATCATTCATTCTAAATGTGTTTCAAAGTTTGAAACGTCTATTTAACACAACTTTCACAAATTAAAAAAACATATTGTAGAGTGTAATTGACGCCATAGCTTCCACATGTCATTTCGGTGAAATGTCAGAGAGACAAATAGTTGCGCAAGCTTGACAGGTCCGAGAAGTAGACTTTTGAACAGAGATTTAATATCAACCTTTTGACTTCCAGTAAGATAAATTCTGTCTTTTAAATGCTTTGCCAAAAAGGACTTTTTCCACCGAATATTAATGTTCTAAAAAGTTACGCTTAGAGTTGATATTTTTGATTTGTTAGTTTTCAATGTGTTTTCTTAGATTTCGTTACAGCAACAGTTTGACATTTTCTAGATATTTTTTTATCTATTTTAGGTCATGGTAGCATTTTTACTCAAGCTGATGCCATTTAGGATTTTCGGTGTTTCGTTTTACCGCTTCATCAATGATTGTCACACAAAAGTTCTTCTCTATTTGATTCTGCCTATTGCATTTCTCTCCACATTTGTACTTTGATTTCATTCGTATATATTTTAATTGCGTTTATATGCACAATATTGCTTCATTTCCTTGTTGTTGTTGTAATACAGCACCCTATCCGAAACTTTTTGCCTAGTAATATTCTGCTAATGACCTGAAACTCACTGTTGACGATTTTATAGCTATCTATATTATTTAGCTTTGTTGCCAGATTAAAAGATATTTTATGGTTAAAATTATTTTCGAGGTACTTTTGTCAATCATAACCCGTGAGATGCAAAATCGTAGCCTACTTCTGTAGTAAAAGAAACAAAATCAGCCTGAGCAAGTGATACAATGGAGATTGCAGGAAAAAGGTTAGATTAAGAGCCCACTGACGTCATTTCTGATGCTATTGTCGTAATTTTTGAAGTAAGGCAATCAAACTTGGATCAATAATTGTTATGTTTCACTTACTAAAAAGTGTGCATATTTTTATGGTGCAATTTTTATTAAACTCATTAGCCTGCACGCAACTGATAGTCTCAAACAAAATTTCACTCATTCAAATAGGCACATCATCACTTTCTATCTTCTATATTCCATGTTTTATCTTTTTAAGCAGCAAAAATGGCAGAAGATGCCTTACTCGTCAATTTTCCATCTTAAGCATCCTATTCGTTGTGCAAAACCTTTCACACAGTAGATAGACGGTTATTTTCAGGCTGCTTTGGTTTAGCGTCTAAATGATTGATTGCTTTGGATGTAATGTAATGTTTTCGATTTTTAGTTGTTCGTTTAAAAGTTCATGTTACAAATGCTTTTACTGTGCTGTCAAAATGCATATTAAAAACTTTTAGAAATTTATCATGCTATTTAAACACGCTGGCCGTATTACTTTTAATGATGATGAAATAATGGGCCAAGCAAAGCAATATTGCATCGTGACATTGCCAAGTTATTACTTCTCATCCAAAAAGGTTAGATCTGCAAGCTTGCCATAAGTATGCGTATCGCGTGATCCATATGCAGGAATTTACATTCAAGTCGACTTCATCCGCCCAGCAGTAAACAGCTGCTTCTTACAGACAGTGTAAATGTATTTGCACAAAACAGTCAGCTTGTTGAATGGATCTGCAGCTGAACCATTTGCTTTTTTTTTGTTGCAAAGCGTTGGCGCTGTTTCGTTATCTTTTTGCTTCTGATTTTGCTGCAAATATTGTGTTGCCATATATTCTGAATTTTACATCAAATCGACACGAAACCTTGATTTTTTTGCGCGATATTTCTTTAAAGATCAAGAAAAAAAGTCAAAACTACAAAGAAAATGCAAAACATCCAGTGGCGTCAGATTACCATGTGGAAAATACGGAGAGCAACAAATTGGAAAAAACGGCTACAGACCAAAATAACTTCTGTAGGTCAAGAATATGAGTACCAAAGGCAAAAAAGTGAAATAAAAGAAGATACTATGTACAATTGTACATTAGGATTTAGGATAAACAAAGCAACAACTTAGTTAAGAGAAAGAATTGCTGATAACATTTTCTAAACAGTAGAATAACCACCTGGTAATGACACAGATTTCAGACAGATAACAGCGGATAATTTTCGGTCATTTTTCTCTGCTAGATGACGCGCAAGAGCAAGTAGAATGGTAAAAGCTCAACGAGTTGTTACGAGCAGTCCGTGGTACCATTTGCTGGAGTTACTCATTTCGAGTTTTTTGTTGATGGGTGAAAGGTCACCTGATCTGTCCCGGCTTAAAGCTTGTGTGGACCTGAAATTGTTTCAACACATTTTTACTTCAGCTACAAAAAACAGGAGATTTTGGTGATATTGATTTCAACTAAAAATACATACGATCAGTGGCGTGTGCAAAGGGGTAAGTTAAGGTTAGACAATGCCCCACCTCTTCTAAAAATTTTACTTTACCTTGCCCATGCTAAAAATATTAAAGAGTTACTTTTTGCTCGTCCCCTGAAATAGGATAAGGCTTGATAAAGATTGTTTAAGTGTTGGATAAAGTTATTGTAAACGATAAAAATATTAAAGTGTTGCCTAATTCCTGAAGTAGGAAAAAGCTTGATAAAGGGGATGGGAGAGCTAGTTTAAGCTTTCAGCTTTTCTAGATGAACAACGACTCCTTGTTCTTTTTTGTTTATGCTTGGTGTCTGATCCGAGTTTCTCAAAGCTGTCTGTTATATCTTTCATTCCACGAACTACCTCTTACCACAAACTATCGTCTATCGAATGTGAATACTGAGACAGAAAAAATGCGTTTGTAAAATGACTTATGTTTTTGTGAGTCATTCCGGATTTTCCAAGATTATCAATAAATTTCAGAGATAACTTCATGCAAATTAGTTACTTTTCCACAACTCTATGCTTATAATGAACGGAGCTTCGCTTATAAATCTGCTAAGTCTTTTTTGTTGGTTATTGTTGGAAAGTTTGTTTGTATCTTTGCTTCAGTTAATAGTTAGCCTATATCAAATATCTCATCAACATATCTCTTTGTCTCTAGAATTCCAGTTCCGACTGTTGGGAGTAAAGTTCGAGTAGTTTTAGAACAGAAAGTGAATATTCGGCATGATTTGAAGTTAAAACAAAAAATACCACAGGCTACATCCTTACCATAAAAATCAATTATCTCATTTTTAGAAAATTGGTTTTGATTTGCTTTGCATTTTTCAGTGTCTTTGCACGACATACAGCTGCGGTAGAGGCGATAATATGCTTACAGATTTGAATCACAGGATATGCAGTAAAACTTTCTTACACAACCTTTGATTGACAGCAGTTGAAGTGGTCGTGATTAATTAGCCTGTTTCGAGTCGTGTGTGAGTTCACAAAAATTAACGCTTGCAAAAGATCAATTAAATAGCGGCTATAGTGTTACATCAGCATTACATGTTTACTATTCAGCCAGCCAGTCATATTGGGTTGTTGACAGGAAAACGTTCTTTGAAAACTAAATGAACAAAATTCTTGAATTTAATGCTTCTATTTCAAAAATATTTTTATTTTTGTCTAGATGTACAAAACTTTGGTTCTTTAATTTTAATACGTAAACCCGGAGATTTATTAGAGCAACATTTAAAAACTAACAACAATTGAAATTTTAGATTTACTGTATCAGAAAAAATTGCTTATCAATAGTGGAAGAAAACTTGGATGATTACCCACTGCCCTCTGTTACAATGACTTACTCTGTTACAATGACACTGCCCTCTGTTACAATTACAATGACTTTTCTAACATGGTTTCCAACCAGGTGTGCAGCATAAAGTGCAAGTATTTATAATGAAACAGCAATCCCTAGTTTTAAATGTTAAATACAAGTATAGTCTGTCAATAATCTGACTTCGTTTTGCGTTTCACCAAGAACAGCGTACAAAGGAACGATACGAAAAATTAATCCCAGCGAACAGCGTTTTTAGATTGATTCAACGTCAGCAGTCAGGCTGGTTTATATCAGAATGTACATATATTCCTATACATGGCCCGATGTTTTAACTTGTTACCTCGGAACTCGCTCAGGAAAACTCAGGCTATTTATTTACAGTCGTCCATGTGCAATATATTGGTTACTGCTACAGCTAGACGGCGCTCTCAGATTAAGTTCACCTCCTATACTGGTAACAACACACGCAAGGGATCTTACAGTGACGGTATGAAATGTTTCGAGAGGTTCACGTCCCTGCTGGAGCGACCTACAGATTACAATAACTCCGACGGTAAGGCAAGGAAGCCAATCTTCATGTCCACCTTCAGGCATATCTAAGTGTACTGTCAAAGACACAGCCGTGTGCTTCTGAGCGGTGACGAATAGTGATCTTCGTCTCTTGACAATGCATTCCACGTATGGTCGGGTGCATCGCCGTGTATGATGTTTAAATAAACAGCAGAACTTGAGAAGAAATTTTGCTGTCAAACAGATCTCAATCAGATTTTCGTGAACAAAGTAAACGATTACGCTTAACTTGCATATATATTAATTAAAGCCAATGGATTGGTTGAAGCCAACCCTCGCCTAGCTAAACAACAAAGCAACCGTTTCTTAAAAACAACGAAAACGTATAAACGTTGAAAAAACGTAAAAAGATGTCTGAGTAGCTGGTTAAAATGTGCTTGTTTGCTTGACTGAATGTGGTTTGACATTCCATCCGCTCATGTCAAATATTTTAAACTCTGGGTTTGATTTGCGCTTGACATTCAAAGTTGTAATATTGAATACTAAGTAAACGGTTTTAAAAACGCATCTTTAGATCTCTGAGAAATACGGATGTAGGAGTAAGAGGGAAACAATTTTGATCTCATAATTGCTTCAATATTGAATAGTTTGCATATAATTGAGTTACTTTGAAATATATTGGTATGAACATGATGTTTTTTTTGTCTTATTAAAGCTTATGTTTGATTTTTGAAGATTAAATGAACTGGAGGGCAAGGATACTAATCTTTGTGTCTACCTTCAGGCATGTCTCCAAGCACCTTACCAAGAATACATAGCATCGTGCGGAAGTTCTTTGGCCCCACAAACGACTATCGTGGTTTTTGTGTTGCCTGCAACTTGGTTCTCCAGCTACTTTAGTTCTTTTCAGTTTTGCATCATATTTGAGAGATTATTTATCGCCATAAACTTGAACAATAATAGTCATCACTGGTACAGACGATAAGATAAGATGATCACATATTTGTCCAAGCCTTTGTTATGACCAAAGTGGAAATCAAGTCCAAGGTTGCTTTCGAAATATTGGTAATTGTCCGCAATTGACAGGTTCATTCGTAATATTAACACTTTTGTTATTTCTGCAAGATAGAAAGCAGAAACAGAAGAAAAGTTGTGGTTCAGTCAATTTTCAGATTGTAATAAACTATTTGCTAACAGATTAAAGACAATCTTTGTTTATCCGTGGGGAATTTATCTGAACAGATTGTTGAAAAAGTTGATAACAAATCAGTTCGTGTGTTGGAAATTCCGCTGCATGTTCCTCCCAATTTCGCACGTTTTAAAAAGTTGTAAAGTTGAAAAAAATGTCACATTACATTGACAAACTAACTACAACAAACACACAAAGTAATAATAATGTTTTGGTTTTATTTATTGTCGCTCTACAACAGCTAAGGTTTTTTTAGCGATAGGGCTCCTTTTTAATTTTATACCAGATTTACGATGTCATCACATTATTACCCGACTTATTCTCACTGCGTTATACAAGAAAGGACACTCTGACTTCAAATGTTGCAAGTTGCTGCGAAATCACTGAACTCCAGGTTTCGATTTGAATTGCAACCATAAGACTTTCTTCTAACTTTGTTATTTCAATATGTCTTCGTTCTTCTGTTATACAACAAACGTGATATTTGGACTCTATTACACTTAGAAGTCCAGGGTCAAGTAAATATGAAGTCTATACAAACATACTTGACCAGCTTAGTGGCCGAGGGATTTCATTTTCGGCTCTGGTGCTGGTAGATCTGAAATCGATTCCAGGTCGGGTCATACCGAGGCTTCAAAAACGGCACCAATTGTGTTCTTTCTTGCATAGCACCGTGAGAATAAGTCGAGTAATATTGTGATGACATTATAAATCTGGTATTTTTTTAATTCTCAAGCCCAAACTTGATAGGCAAGCAACCCTACTTTCACCATGTGGAGCTGTAGGTCTTGACAAGTTATTTTTTTTTATTTTTTCACTGATGGTGATTGTGTTTGAGTTCCCGCAAAGCTAAAAAGGAAAATTTAAACTTTTCAGCAAGCTTGCAAAGAATTTAAATTTTTGAAAGCGTAAAGTATTTTGTATAATGACGTTAAGACTTTCAACCTTTAATAGGGAAATTGTTGTTCAATTTTTAGGCAAACTAGATACAACAACAATACCCGGCAACTCATTCATTATGTCATTCACCCCTGTGACGTAAACATTCCTTGTTATGACGTCAAAGTAATTTACAACAACAAAGGTTTAGGGGTGATATGTAGGACGACCGACTTGCCTGCTATTACCTATTAGATAATGTTGTAAGGAAGTTTGCTCCTACGTCTTTTGTTGGACAATATTCTGTTCGCCAATTCTGTGACAGGAAGGTGCTTAAAATTTTACTTAGTTTATGCTGAAAACGTTTTAGAAGAGGCGTGCTGTTAAGTCTTCACCAAATCCATTGCAGTTTATTGACCCGAACCCAAGACGTAAATCGGCTTCTGAAAAGCAATTTTACGTCATGAAAGGTGACCATGTCTGACGATATAAATATTCGCAACTACGCAAGCAACTTGTGGTTTTGCGTCCTATACATTTATATGTATACCTAATCAGCCATAGCTCGAAACACAGATTTTATAGTAAGCTACCAATTTTTTTTCATATTTGAACATCTCTTTTATGTATGTGATTTACGACGAAACAATACGAATATGCCCAATCAATCTGTTTTGTACTGAGGCTATTCTCCTGTCTATTTCAGTGCGGCTTGTTTTCTATTATCAACAAACCTTTGGGTAATTGGGTAAAAAGTACATTGCATTGATGTTAAAGCAACACAAAACTAATGTAAACGACATAAAATGAGAAAATTGATTCTACCCCTATATTTAGAACACCAAATATGTTGACTCAAATCACAACAGTTGCCCCCTTTTACGCGGAAAAGGAGAAAATTTTACCAATGTTCCAGTTCACCGAAATCAAAAAAATAAACTTCCTTGTTTGTTTTTTTAATATTTTTGCTGAGAAGGTCCAAGTGCACTTTTTTATGCTTCCAATCATATGCTTCGGTGGCTTGGAACAGCTGGATTTAACTCGACATGTCAAGCAATCGTAGGGCTGGAAGTCTTTGAAATTGTGACAAGGTTTGCTTTGTATGTTCTAAACTACATTAGGGGTCTTCAATTGGGGATATGTTTACCTTCTTAAGACAAATTTCTTTCATAAGTGAAACAAAATGAAGAGATTATGCGATAATGCCCAAATTGTCACATGAAAATAACTGGTGTTGTTCTTTTAAATAGCAAGCAAACGCTTTGTATGATTTCAAAACAAGATTTTCAACATTTTTAAACATTATTCTATTTTCACTCATTACATGCATTTTTGTACATAATAACCATAAACTGTCCCGGGACCACTGCGTTTCTCATAATTCATTGTCCACATTTTGACAGCATGCTAAAAATTTTGAAAATAGTTTTGACAAAAGGTTTAAATGATGGAAACTCGATAAAACAAACGTGAGATCGACGACTGACATTCATGTGATTTAGTAGAAACTTACAATCTCTTGGGTCAAATACAATGATTTTTAGAACAATACTTATAAAACTGATGTCTACAATCAAGTTTTATTTACGACATTAAGCATTTTGTTGATAGAATACTGTCACTACTTTATCAAGTTAGTACGTTGGCATGAAAAACAAGGTAGACAGCGTTCAAAACAATAAAACAACAAGAAAAGTTTTTGAAATGGAATTATAGGAAAGTTAATCACAAAATGACACACGTTATTATTGCGGCTTGGTTTGTAAAGAACATTTCGATTTGTTTTCCAATGGTTGAGTTACGATAAAAAACTTAGTGGCCGTTCAAAAGTGAAATTTGACGTCATGCAGTGAAATCATTGTAAAAAATATTTTGATAGATTTTGTTTTTCGGTCGGTTGACAAATACTATTCTGTAAGGTATCCATTAAAATAACCTGGGGTGCTTTAAGTGAATAAGCCTGTTCTTCTAGGGCTAGGCTAGCAAGAGACCCTCTTTTCATCATTTTCAGAACGTTGCTTAGCGATGTTTCAGCGTGACTTTGCTTTTTCAGTTATTTGTTTTCAAAACTGAAATCTGGAAATTCCAATTCTTCGCTTAGTGACACGCCTGACTGCTTTTATCGTATGCTTTTATCGTATGCTTTTATCGTATGCTCCTTTATTTACGTAACTTTTTTTGGGCAATGTTTCGTATTTAAACACAAAACTGAAGCCCAGCTTGAAGAATAATCGTAAATTAACTGCATTTGACAGAAAATAACAGGAAAATGAAATAAAGGGTTCAGCGATCAAGAAGATGCTAATTCATGAAGTTTTACTTCTGTGGAAATTTCCTTGTTATATTTAGATTCCGTTACGCTTGAAGTAACATGATCTCGTTGAATAATGTATGGAACTATTTGCCAACAATTATAGTTTGAAACCGATAGTGAGGGATAATTGAGAAAACAACATTATTTCATGTTGTCAAATTAAATATCTTTGCTTTCTATCCGAAAAAAATCCCTATTCTAAAGGGTAGTGTAAGATGTGTTGTGAGTCAAAGGCTTTACTTCTCCTTGGGGCATCATGGATCGAACCAAATTGCTGGTATGAAGCAAATTCAAAGTATGACTTTAAATAACACTCAGCAGAGAATTGGAACTACACTGTAAACAAAACCTATTCTCAACTTGCACTCACCCAGACAGCAAAGTTGCAGTTTGTACAGCGATTCAACGTCTAGTTATGTTAATACGATGTCAAAAAGCCAACTTTGCTGACCAAGTATTTGTAAGATGGTTGGTGGAAGTTTTGAAACGATAGTGGTTTTCTTCACATACGTTTCAATTTTTTTAAATTTTCAATAGAAAGTTTAACTTTTATACGAATTTGAAGAGATGGAACCTGATTGACTACAAATAAATTGTATTACATACTGTAGATTTGAACAAACACCATTAACCGATTAAAAATTTATTTGCATTTTATCAAATTCCCTGTGGAAAAGCTTTAGATGTTTGTTAAAGCAAAGCAAATAGAACTGGTTTTGTTAGCCTCTGGGTAAGTTACGTTTTATCATGATCGTGTTCTTTAAATCGCCTCAGGTGACAATGTCCACCACAATATCGAATTCTCTTCTGATTTCCGGGCTTTTGTCACGTAGCATACCTATCGCAGTTTAACCAGCTACATGAGGCAAGTGATGAGAGGCCCTGGGTACGACACTCGAAGGGGCACCGGTTCGACACCGCTCCAAAGCAAGGCACTCAATGGCATGCGTAAAGGTAAAGACTGGCTCTCTTAACTGTCCGTCCATTTAATTTAAATCTATAAATCAGATCAGATCCGTGCTCTGGCACCAGTGTGATGCAGCACACATGTTGTATCAAACGTGTAATTTTACATCTTTTCAACATCAAAAATTTAAATTAAAAAATTAGATTTGCTAGGCATTTTTCTCTCTTCAGTTCTTGCGAAGACGTTAACGGCATAGTGCTTCTACATCATCGATTCTTTTTGCTAGTGTTGGATTTCTTCATACATTGTAGCACTCGTTCCAAAGAGTGGTGTGCTGCTAACGAGTTTTCATGCATCACCCAGTAACTTTTGCTGCATGACTGCACTTGCTTCGATCCACTTGGGTACACTCTACTGACGATGAACAAAGAAGTTGACCTTTTCAACCCCAGCATGCACAATTGGAGTTACCGTACTTCAGTGGCCTGCAAACGCGGCGTAGAAGAAGAAATTACTAGATATGTTATCCTTAAGTGGTCCACCCATAATGCATCAAAGGAGAGACTACCTCTAACCTGAGTTTTCACGATCTTCTTTGAACTTTCAAAACTCTAACACATAGAACACATATGTGGAGTTGTTCGATTGGATGTTTTGCTCCAATGCTTTAAATGAAAGCCTGATAGCGCTACAATCCAGAGTTTTTAGGACGTTATTCAGAGCAGGCTGTTGGTTTCGACTAATTGAGGTTTGCTACAATTTTGCAAATATTTTTAAAACTATACAAACTTGCAGTAGTCTGCTGTAGATGTATTTTTGCAACGTCAAGACAGTATTTGATGACTTACGTAATGCTTTTTGTGAGATGCAGACTGCATAATATCGATTGCAGTGTTTCAGGCTCTTTTGCAAAGTCATCAACAAGGTCTTCTTTTACCGATAAAATCTTGCAAAGTTTACGAAGATTGACAAAGAATTGTTTTGACATTAAACATCACCGACTTTCTTTGTGCTCTAAGGAGATGCTTTGCTAGATTAAAACATTGCTCAAGGGTAAATTGCAGTGTAGAAAACAGATTTCTGTAAAGATATGTCCCACAATTCCCTTATAAGACCTGTATATGTTTAAAGTCTGGTTTATCCGCAAGTAAACACTGCAAGGATTTCATCATGTTGTTTCAGAAAATTCTTTGGCTGAGAAAGCCAATGTCTTGTCAACCTTGACAAAATCTTTTCGCAAACAATTGGAGAAATGACCTTGAATGTGGATCTTGTACTTTCTAAAAATATATGTTTTTCTAAACATTTTGGTTTTGTTATAACCTTGGAGAGTACATGCTGCCCCCTGTTAAAGTAAAGATATGAGTTCAAAAATTATTTACGTGACGCCATGGTAATGTTTTTGAAAATTTAAGTAAACGTTATGATTATGTAGTTAATGGGTAAAGCATATTTTAGTATAAAAAGTTTATTTTATAAACTGATTGATATAGTCGCAATAACCCACAAAAAACGTTCAATAAATTTTCCAACAACGTTAATTCCAATTTTCTTTAAAACTCATTTCAACGACTTCAGTTAATCTTAAACGCATGTCTTTAATTCGGAGCTAGATTTGGGCTCGTGACGGAAATCCTTTGGACACTCAGCCTTCAAAGAACGTAGGTTCGATACCGCTCCAGAGCACGCAGATGTGTCTCGGCGAGAGACTCAATGGCATGCTAAAATATTTAAGAGCAGTTGACTCGATGACTGTATGTCTTTTCCCTACTTTCTGTTGTTTGTTGCGCTGTATCTGTGATTGCAGTGTATGTTGTCGCAATGGGAGCAACATAAAATATGACTACTATTTGACTCAACAAATAACTATCTTTGAAATTCAGTTGTTTTTAAATTATCTTTGATTCAATAGTTTTTTCAGGTTTCTCGTTAAAATCCAGTATAATCGTTAAATCTAAAATAAAGTTGCTTATAAACATTAAACACGACTTTAAATGAAGTTCCACCTAGAAATCTTTTGAATTGAAATTCTCTTGTATCGTCGGGCTAGGAAGATAATGATGGCAGTACTGGTCAAAATGAGTTCCGCATTATGATTTTCCGTTTATTCACTATTCCATTTCCTTTTCGTCATTTGAATTCCTGTCGAAACAATTTTTAAAGCATTTGCAAAACTCGAAAAGACTAATACAACAAAATAGTTTTGAAATCCTTGCAATGAACAGATTAGATCTTAGAATCTTTGGATAGTTCAAGTGACGTAGTTTCGCTTCAACGATACAAGGTCTATTGTTGGTTATAATGTGTTTGCGATGACACATTATAACAAACCAATCAAACACGGAAATTTCAAGGAGGTCAAGAGCTTGTATTCTGCTTGACACCAGGGGTAGATGAACACACAACAGTCAGTGCAAAAATTTTTGGTTTTGTGGTGTAGCTGTAAATTTTGAAAGCTTTTTGAAGTTTCAGGTTTTAGCGTGGCTGGAGTGGTTTCTGTATGTGCAATCGTATATATGTAATGACATGAAGGTTTCAATGCATTCGTCGAAATGTTTCGGAAAAATCAACCTTGTAATTGCATGTAGGCCTGCAACTTGTTACCTGGATACATCAACTCAAGGAGAAAGTGGAAAGGCGTTTGGCGATTTGCAGAAAACTTAATTGTTTTTTACGAAATGTTTCCAATTTGTATTCGATGAAAAGATCAAATTAATTTCTAACTTCGATTAAGTTTTCTTCGAAAGGTTGCCTTGAACTATGCGGCAAGTTATGCTGCAAGCTATCACTAGCGCTTCCAACTAATTCAACTTTGCATGAAAAAATGATCTTTTTTTAAAGTAGGCTACGTTGTAATATTTTCCATTTCAAGATATGTATGTGTAGACAGTAGACACACAAACTGTTCTTTACCCTGCAGCTATTGAGAAATCCTCACAAGATTAACTAAAAAATGATTATTTCAACATTGATACAACCTCTGTAGACGTTAACTAGGGTAGATTAAGAGTTTCATTTACAAAAAGGTATGGTAAACACGGAGGAGTGGTGGTATCAGATCGTAGATAATTTTGTGTAGGATCTTAGATCGTGGTGATAAAGCGAGCCATATCAACCCACATAACGTCACAGCTATTTCAACACCAATGCAGAGATGGTGCAAAAATAGACTTGAAGATGTTTCATCGACCAAGTTTAGTATGATTTTTAAAATTCAACAAATCAAACACTGAATGCTTGAAGTTTGTCTAACTGTTTCAGACAAACAACACGCAATACACAAAAGAAAAAAAACAAAAAACAATGAAACAAAACACTTCCTTTCGCCAATTCGATGTATTACAAAAATTTGACTTCTTGTATCCGTTTTAGGCTCACAAGGTTTTTGCTTGACATATGCCATGGTTTGAGACCACACATGTAAATTTAAACCAGCCAGAAGCGATACGAAACGTAAATATTACATGCTTGACTGGCTGCAACATCATATCTGTGGAACAATTCGAAAACACAATATTTTTAGTGCTGTTTTGGCTGAAACAAAGCAAAGCTTTTCGTTTCGAAAAGCGGTTTAAAATGAAACAAAACGCGTTGAGTAATGGTGATCAAAACTATTCGTGACGGTTAACAAATATCAAATATTCGTAATGGTTACTTTCATAGTTTGTGAGGATCATTTATCTCCTCAAGAATCCTGTTCGGGGTTGGATTCAAATGATAGGTTAAGTGGCAGTTTCAGGCGCAATCTTTGCCGGATACGACAATTCATCGAAGTAACCTGATATTTCTTCAATTTTTATCTGCAACCTGCACATCAAGTTGTACAAAGTGCGGTCGCGAATTGAACAAACAAACTAATTTTTGCAAAAATTGGTCTTGCCCCTTTGGGAGAAAGAGGTGAAGAGAAAAAAGTAAAAAAAAAACAGATATCAGAGTTATGGTTGTTAAAGAAACATGCGATCCACTGAGATAAAATGGAAGTTTCCGATAACTTCTAAATGATAGCATGCCTTTACAATGCTTTATAATTCATTCAATATATCCTGCGTTAAGGTAATTATTTCTGTTTTACCTTCCCCGCGCGGCCGCGCCCAGCCCCGAAGCAAGCATGTTTACACTGCAGAAACCCATTATACTGTAGTAATGGAGCTTCATATAAATGTTGATATCAAAAAACGCAAAATTGAGCCAAGATTATCACCTGCATCGCTCCATCTCTTTCGAATTGCTGTTTCTGTTTTACTTTAACTCAAACTGTAAATATCAGTTCTTGCTTTCCACATTGCTCTTTAATGAATTAGCTCAACACACATACCATTAAGATTCTAATGACGTCAGATTTTGCTTCTTTTTTTTCTCCAAATGTACGATTTCAAACGTAATTTAATAAATATTTGTTTCTGAACGAGAAGGTTAATTTTTGATCTAATTATACGTCAGAGCTTGATCATTGTATGGCACAGGTTGTTTTCCACATTTCTGCTCTTGTTACCACGCGCTAGTTGAATATGTTTCAGTTGTAATTAAAGTTTTCCTGTAATTAAAGTTTTGTAGCTTCTTATTTGGAGCAATAGTTGTAAAGCTAGAGTTTTACAATTTAACTTTGTTTGCTTGACTAGACAATTTGGAAACAAAATCTCCAGCGATGTAGGCTACTGCAAAAACAAATCTAAGTTACTTCTGACAATGTTCATCTCCAGATGTGTTGAACTAGCAGTGAGACTCCAAATCAAGACATTTTTTGTCTTTTTTAACGCTTTTTCGTCGTCTCATGTCAAAAAGAGAAAACTGACATGATACTAAACAGTCAAATAAAACAAGACACATCTTGAAGCCACGTTAATAGGCTACTACCAAACATCTACGTTACGTGCAATAGTGTAACTTAGTTGCAAAGCCTACTTGCAAACAATTATTCTGTGTGCAATTTTTGTAGCCTGACTGACAAGCTTTAAATGAATCTACATTACAATTTGAGAATTAAGTTTAAAAGGAACATCTACATTCTACACAACGAAATTAGGCGAGGTTTCCAATTCAGGTTTCGTTCAAAGAAAGTTTGAAATAGAGCGAACTTTATTCCTGCTTACCTGTTGTAGTGAGGATTCCCTGCTCGAAAAACGAATGCACGTTTCGAATTTCTTTCAAATATTTATACAACTTAGAAAATGTTTTGCGTTGATTGACTTATTTTCTGTGACAACTTATTGTGATGTATCGGACCTGCATAACATACCGCCCGCGGGTCACATACAAAAACAGCTCGTCAAAGTTTCCAATCGAGCCGAGAGATGATTCAAATATATTTTACAAGCAAAGTTTAGCTTATTAATTCGATCTCAAATAGGTGCTTAGTACAGATTTACTTTTTTAATCAAAAGAATGAGATAGCATGGTGTGCTCCTTCGGTGGTTACCTTTAGGACGCCTCACTTCATTTTTTTCCTATCTGAATAATATCTGTTATCCGATATTTACTTTATAGAAACGTTACAACAACGTTTGTATACGGTTCACGAAATATAGTTTTTCTTGCTGCGGCAGTTGCAGTCGTCTATTTTAAGTTGTGTAGCCTGCGACACATCAATAAAACAACAGTGTTTTAGCTCTGTTTTTCTCTTGCGATGTGACTTACCATACAAGCTGTTAGGTGTTCACTTACAAAAGCAGACGTATCTTACAGTTTCTATCATTGAGCTACGTTTTGCTGAGTAACGTGACATTTGCGTCAAAGAGCATCTGAGACTAAATTAAATTCAATTTTCTTTACGCCGCCGACAGACATTGTGGAAAGTTTCTGATCCAAATGAATCTTTCTTAGAAGTTTGTCAAAGATCTAAGAATACTTTGTTTCTATCCAAACCAACTTACTGCACTTTGTTGAAACAGTCACGATTTTTTCAACATAAACAAATGTTCGTCCACTGCTGCCAATCGTTTGTAGGATGGCAAATTAGATTTTTTTACTCTAACTAGTTTGAAATCAATTCACAAACTAGCTTGAATTGTAAAAAAAAAATTTTTTAAAAGTTTTCATCTAGTTATTTCAGTCTCGCGTACTGCTTTCAACTTAAAAATACAAGAAGTGGCCTTAAAATTGTTTTTCCAACTCAACCATGTCCCTGAAACTACACAGTGCAGTAACCTATCGGCATCAACACACGAATGCTATTAACCCAAAGAAACGTTTCTCAGTTCCCAAAACACAAGAAAGCATGAACGTTTATGAAAAACAAATGTCTGCATTACAATACTATTAAATACAGTTCTGTTGCGTCACTATCGAGGGGGAGGTTACAGTAACTATGTCGTACCACTTAACTTCACCCCTGGGTAAAGGTATGCAGGTTTCCTGTTTGTGGCTTACTCAATACTCAGGTGTCGAACCAGGGTCGGATTACTGTAAGCCAGACGTATTACTTCTGCGACGGTTTTCATACGAATAATAATTAATGGATTAGAGGTTAGCCCACAGTTGAGCATGAGATTACTCATAAAAAATATGTTTGCATTGTGCTTATGCAATGTTGCAGATCTGTTGTACAGCGAAGCGTTTGTGTGCTGTGTACTCGACAATTGCTTCTAATCCTGTCTACGGAGAAGCAAAACATATTCGCTATTTTAAAAGCGCAGTAAAAATAAACTTAATAAATTCTTTCACAAATCACTCCAGGAAAATTTGACCAAATCATAATCTACTAAATCTTGCGCATGTCTAGAATGGAGTCTTCCTTCTCATTATGCTTTTCAACGTTTGAATACGCAGAATCGATGCCCTGGCGGTCTCAAAAGTGACGTAAGATTTAAGAATCTGAAAGTGAGTGTAAACAAAAATAAAACAGCAATCATTTTACAGCTAGCAAAAATTTACAGCTATTAACGTATACAGACGTTGAATCAATGTAAAAAGTCGGGTTTTTGCTGTCAGGTTTGAGATTCGCCTAGTCATTTAATAAGACGGATTTGGTGAGTTTCGTTTATAAAAATCGACTTTCTTTCAAACCTGCTGGATTGCTTCAATCATTTGATATTAATCTTTTCAATTCAAAGTAATCCTAGTGTGAAAGTATTGTTTGGCCTGAAGTGTGTTTCGTATTGCACCTGAAGAAAATAAACGTAGGTGTTGGCGTTGTGGTCGAATAGACTTTCAAAGCGATATTTCGCTTCGGTAAACACTGCTGCAATTGTTGGCTGCTTTTCTTGGGCCTCTCATAGAGTTTGTGCTATTTACTTTTGACATCCAAGTCACATATAGTCGTAATTTGCAATGTCGACTTTTGATAATGGATTTGGTCAACAAAACTATAGTAGTTTCTTGCATCATATTTACCGAAGTATTACCACGAAAGACAGAGGAACTTTGAAACTTCTCATACAAGAGGCAGTCGTTGCTTGGAATCAAGTACGACAATGAAAGCAGCAGATTACCGCAAAGTTAAAAAGTATAAAACCGTTTAGAAATTATATTTTGGAAAGATGTAAAGTAGGCTACTTTGCTGATTTCAAATGAAACATAATCGAGTGACAGTCGATTAAATTTACCATCGTTGCAAAAACAGCTATTATTTATTTTTCTGTGTACAATGAAGCTTCTGGAAAGCATTTAGAGCGGTTCAGTGAATTTTATGCATTCCAAAGTGATTGCAGAGATTTGAAAGAACTGAAAAACAGACGACAAATAGGCTAATACCATTAACAGTTGTAGGCTACCACCGATAGTCCACCAAACTCTGAGAAAAGTTTACGTACCTGACTGACGCGACCAAGCAGTGATTCCTTTTGAATGTCCTATCAAAGTCGACCTGACAACAGTGGCAAATCCAGTGGGCAATTGGGGCAATCGACCCCTCCCCCCAAAAAATACAGAAAAGTAACTTTAGTTATTGTGCATTTACGAGGTCAGATTAATGTAGAACTATGTATCGCTTTTTTGTTGGTGTTGAAATCGCTCTTCGCCTAGGCTACCTGCTGGAATCTCCTCTACCTGTTGGGAAGTACTGCCCTGAAGTGACTAAGGATACTGTAAATTATTAGCTACAAAAGATGATACAGGAGCTCAAAACAAATAAAGAACTGAGGGTGCTTTAGATTGACAGATTTTTGTGACCAGAATGCCACACCGCAGAGTGAAAATATCTCCGCAGAATTGTTCACTAACAATGTCTTTATTATAAGTCAACAGAGCGACCACCATTGATACCATAGCAATATAACCTTACCATGACAATAAAAGGCAGCTGGGCTGCGATGTGATGAGATGGGGAAAACTAAGTTTAGATTGTTCTTATTTTTGTCAGAAATCTTCAATCTATTTGAAGCGTTTTGAATTTTTTTCTTTTTACGATAATTTTGCTAATTTGCAGTGCAGCAGTACTTTATCTTTTTGTCACCATTTGTATTTTGCTATTTTTTCTTGGTGTACCTTTATTAGGTCAAGGTATAACTTTTTCATTTTTACGAAGCCTATTAGCCTATAACACTGCTAAAGCTAAAAGCCATCGCTGTTGAAGTTACTGACAGCGTTAGTGCAGCGCGTACAGTAAAACAGAAATTCATTTCGTGTTGCATATCCAGAGCTTACACCACTCAGAAAAAAAGCCATCATATGACAGAATTCATCGCTTGTAGCCTACGTCTTCTGTGCTATGGACAATGGACATTGGACATGCCATCCCTTTAGACTAGTGACGTAACTAAAAATAAAATTTTAGGAGGACAAAAGCAACTGTTGGCGGTGGCAAACATTTTAAACAAAAGTTTTGCTTAAAAATATAGCCTAGCTATTGAATGCAGCCAAACGTTTAAGCAAAAGCTTAAAGTTTTTAAAAATAAATCACTGCCGCCCCTCCTAGGCGACAAACGAAACACAGTGAAATTTTGTTCTTCAGCAACGTTTTTACAAATTTAGCAAGTCCACAAACCGAGGAAAATCACGCCTCATTTACAGATATCCATGGTTTCAATATGTAAAGTATTACCATAGTACCATCAACATTTTATCGCCCTAAACATGGTTTTTTAATGATATCTATCTTGTTAACGTTGATAGAAACCAGAATATGTGTTCACTCTGTTGAGTGGTGATTAGTTCCACCAATATCACAGAAACAAGAAGTGTTTTGAACGATTACATGCAAATCAACGCAAATTGAACATAATATGATATTGCTTTGTTATTTCTTGCAATCAAGTCTTGGCTAGAAAAAGAAAATTGCAATCTGTGAAAACACTGAAAAACTGAAAACTTCTTCTGCTGTAGTTTGGTCACGTGATCGTTTAGCAAAGATTCGGAGAAGCACAAGAAAAGAAATAAGTGAAAAAGGCCAACAAACTACCTACGTCACACCTAGTGGCGTTGGCTAAATTCTAACGCACTGGCAACATTCGTCAGTTTAGTTTAGATTTGTTCAAAAGAAAGGTGCATAGTTACTTTGTGAGTTGACTTTTTAAATCGTTGCCGTTTTGCCTTCCGTTTTAATCTCAAAAGCGCTTCCGTTACCCGAAGATTTATTATCGATCAAGTTTAAGCGAAAGTGATTGACGACATCATGGCTCCCAATGGAAAGCCAGCGTAAGTTCATACTTCTGTGGAGACAGTAACTTAAACGTAATTTGTTGATTAAAATATTCTATTTGGTGTTTGGTTGCCTTGTTAGTTGTCCTGTTATTTTTGTAATGCTTTATCACATAAAGTGAAAGTGAACAGCAACAAATTGATGGTTGGTTGTGTAAATGAAGGTGTCAGTAAATCTGTAAAATTGTTAACATATAGGTCTTCTTGTTAGATGATGACATCGTAACAAATACTTTTTAGTAATAGCAGTTGCTCAAAACAATTTTTTGGCTTTGTTGCTGTATAGAAAAGACAATTTGTACGCAAAAAAAAATGTACCATTGTATTTCACTCGAATTATATTTTTATCAACGGATATTTAATAGAATTATTATGGGTTGGTATGGCTTCTGTTAATCTTGATACAACTTTATTACTCAATTTTTCTTTCTGATAAATCAATATTTCTGTAGTAATCGCTTTTCATGTTTTGTTGCCGTTGTGTTATCTAAATGTCCTGTATTTCTTGAAAGTGATCTGTAATTGAACGGTTTTGACAGTTTCAATTATAGATTTGGTCTTAAAATTTTGATAAATATTTATTCCCGATAAAATATACAAAGCGGTTCACCTGCAATCAGGGAATCATTAGTTTATATTACGTAAATTCCATGCAACGAGCCTTGTGAGAATGAAAAGTTGTTATCTTTAATGACTGGTTTCAGTTAGGGTGTATTACCATTAGGAAATTGTATAGAATTTGGATACTTGCGAATCTAACTATGGGTTTAGCTTTGATTTGCTTCAGTGACATCGAAAAGTGTTCACTTTTTTCGCACGCGATGACTTTGCATTATTTGATCAAATCAATTTTTTTTTTTTACATTTACTTCTTCATGGAAAAAATATTAACCGAAATTATACGAAAAAAGAAATCCTTGGCCCGCCTTAAGGCAACCGCTGTATTTTGTGATACTTTGAGAGAACCAAGTTCACTCTTCTCCTTAAGTGCTCCCTTTATAATTTCTTTTTTGGAAATCGCTCACCAAATCTTACATTAATGTTACTTTTGATAAACATGCAAGTAGCAAAATATGTCTATTTGTTGCTTTTGTAAAACCTTTTTGCATGCAAACTAATGTTACACAAAAATACATTGCAGCAAGTCGGAAATACTGAAATTAAATTGGGCAATTCAAATTCACTAAAATAATATACCAATGGGGGTAGTAATTATTCTTCACACCATTCATTTATTTTCCAATATCATGTGAATGGTTTACTCTTTCATGACGATGGATATACTTTCTCACATTCCAACAAAATAAAAGCGGAAAAATGCAACTCACTTGCAGAAACAATTCGGTTTGTTGGCATTGTAATTGTCAGCTCACACGCAAGGCTTCACTGCGCTCTGCTTTTCCCATTCAAATTTTTAGAAATTGGCCATTGTGATCCTTTTTTTTCTTCTTTTATGACGGAATGCAACCGCATAAAGTAGTTGACAACTTTCATCACGAGCCTGAAAGCGAGAAGTGACACAAAATTGCATCAATAGCCTACATACCTATTACCCAAAACGCTGGTATTAAGCATTGTGAAGTCACTTGCGGGATTTGGCAACCATTGTCAGTGAAAACAGACATTGATTTGCGGATATATGATAACATTAGAATTATAAGAAACTATCAAATGAAATGAATTAATTAAAACTTTTGAGAACTGTGGATGAGTATGCAAGGTCAAAAAATTATATTCTGCGTAAATGTCTCACTGAACTACTTTTTCGTACACAATTTCATTTCTGGAGTATGGTTACTATACACGAGAAGTGATGAAAAACTGCCGATGTGCGTTTTTGTTGAATAGAAATTTTGTTACTAGGTCTGTCTTAGCTAGTAACAATATTGCTTTCAAAAACAATCGAAAAGCAACTAAAACCGGATATGCCTTCACTCGAGATAGCGTTTCATCGCGAAGTATCGTCAGAGATAGAGCTTCCAGTGATTGTGTGGTGCCACATGATTTCCTCTGCACAAACAGAATTTGAAACCTAGTGAATTGCAGCAATATCACCAGAAGGATACAATTTTTATTGTTTTCTTTTCAGGAGTTTTGTTATGCAACAGCAACGCTCGCCTTTACAACCAGTACACGAGCAGATCACCTCTGACAATAAATCAAACATCCGTGTCAAAAACGAGTGCATACTCTTCTCACAA
The DNA here is from genome assembly GCF_918807975.1 of Aplidium turbinatum. Classification (NCBI taxonomy): domain Eukaryota; kingdom Metazoa; phylum Chordata; class Ascidiacea; order Aplousobranchia; family Polyclinidae; genus Aplidium; species Aplidium turbinatum. Next base: position 58,582,201 of record NC_137472.1, read on the forward strand.
TCAATAATGAGCGGGTAAGATCTTTGATTATTAGATGTCAATCAATTAATTGAATGGCACTTTTTGTGACAACAATGGAACACTCTTGTTTCTTAGTTTGTTGTCATTATGACGTATTCGCATAAACGGTTTGTTCTTTAGACGATGGAACCCCACTAGCAGTGCACAGCCTACGGAGACAACTACAGCCAGCTCAGATGGCCCAGAGCCACGAATTCTATCCAAAAAGCGCCGTGATCTGATAAACGCGGAAATACGTGAACTGCAAAATCTTCTTCCTCTAAAGAAAAGCGCCCGGGAACGACTGTCTTATCTAGGCATTCTCGCTCTCACCAATACGTTCATCAGGAAAGCGACGTTTTTCAAGAAAGGTAAAAGAAACGAAATGATTACCCAACACTTGTGATTTCCGTTAGATATCTTCTCCAAACCAACAATCAATGCATAAGTCAAGTGGTTTTGCTGAGTAGTCAAAATTGAAATGCTTTTACTTTTGTTTTCAAAAAAAGGAAAATCCGGCGCTAAGACTACCGAAGCTAAATATGAAACTCGTTGTATAGACGGAAACCTAGCGCAAAGCAATTCATTCAATTTATTTCAGCATTTGCAGAATCGTTCAGTTCCAACTTGCTTCGCTCCAACAAACGGCATATTTTTGTTTAAACAGATTTGATTCAGAACTTTTTTATTACATTGTGAAACCAATAAAACATTATAAAAAGATAACAGAAAAAAAAAGTTTGTGTAAGCACCACCAACCATGAAGTATGTGGTTTTCAGAATGCATCAGCTGCGATGCTTCAATGAGCTGCGGGCTTGTACCAGAATTCTCTTCGTCTCTTTCTGGATTTTTGCTGGTTTTTAATCGTGATGGAAAGATATTGTACTCCTCTGACAATATTCTCGATTATCTTGGTAACACAGTGGTAAGTTAAGCAAAAAAGTAAAGGTATTCTCTTAGATACTTAAAAAAAATCAAAGTTTTCATGAAAACTATCATTCTATTGATTTCAACGTAACTGACGCTTTGTTCCTTGTCTCCTCAAAACATATAATTATTACCTTCTAAAACCTCTACAGCCTGTTTTACCATAACAAGGGAATCACTAGAAGGTTCTTATTTTATAAGAACCAATAAGAAGACCTTCTCATGATCTCCCTTTTAGATTAAAACAAGCTGTAGAGGTTTTAGGAAGTAATAACTATATTTGATGTAATTTGATCTGTTTGGCTTTTTTGCTTTGCATTGAGCACTGTTTGTAGTATTAATAGTACTTGTTATTTAATATCCTTTCTAAATTTCAGTTTTATTCCCTGTGTGCAAGAGATCCTTTACCTTGCTGTTGTCTTCCTCAGGTTGAACTTGCGAGTCAAGGAGACAGTATTTACGATTTCGTTGACAAGGACGACCATGATCAAATCCGAGCACAATTGGAGGTTCCTCCACATGATGACAGAGGAGATGCAAGAAGACTCTCATTCTTCTGCAGAATGTCAACCTCAAGATACATGAAAACGCAAATGAGATCATGGAAAAACAAAGTAAGTATTTTAATAAAAAAAAATGATCTACTTGTAAGTACGCTTGATATAAAATATATGAAGATTATTAGACGAAGTTTATTTGCAATGAATCAATATAAATTTGAAAGCCTGATACGTTCTTCTATTGATGTAAAATAGGTTGAACTATCCCAAGCTCTTGGAAGCAATAATCGAGACGTATGGCAATATTAATAAAAAAGCCTTACGATAGTTTAACGCATTTTACACAAGAAAAGCACATCATATTTTTAAATTTGACACCTGATATGCAATTTTATTCAATGTTAGACACTATAATTGTTTTTCTCTTTTAGATTGTTCACGTGACTGGCCGTTATCACCGTCCGGAGATGAGCAACGATTGGAATGAGACAGTGTTCTTTGCTGTCTGCACTCCAGTTGAGTCCAAACCCGTCACAGACGTTCGCCATCACCCCAGTCCAAGATCCACTGAGTTCAAAGCTGTACATGGACCAGACATGAAGTTTCTTGAGGTATAGAAGAAAAAAAACATGGTTGATAAAGACAATGTATGATGGTGTGCTTTACGATTTATTTGCTGTTTACTTTATTTTTATCAATAAATCCTTCTAGACCTAATCAAGTTTATACTGTGCTACAGCATTAAAATGGGGATACACTTTACTTACACTGCAACCTAAGGTATGTTATTCGTTTTGTAGGTACCAAACACAATCAAATCCCTTCTTGGATACGAGCCTGAAGAACTTGAAAATACCAGTTGGTACCAATGGATTTACCCAGAAGATCTTGATCAAGCCCGACAACAGCATTTAAAATTTGGTGAGTTTCACGGCTTTGGCACTTTCTCTACAAAATAATGTTTCAATAGCAATTGTAATTTGTATACCTTTCACCCTGTTATCAATTCGATAATTTTTGTCAAGTTTTTGAAATGTTTGAATGAAAATACTTTATTGACAAAGAGTGTTTCTTTTAGTAAAAGAAGACGGATCTGCTTTCGCTTGCGTCCTTCGTATGGTGAAGAAAGACGGATCAACAGCTTGGGTTGATATCACTGCTGAGAAATCACAAGAGAGCGTGGGGACATCTTTCGTATGCAACTACATAGTTATTGAGTAAGTCAACTAAAATGAAGGCTAGTGGAGTGTTATTTTAATAAGGCCCATCTTCTTGAACTGCTTCAAATCAATGTTATTTTTCGCTTTCAGCGAGGAAGAAGTACCGTACTTCCGAATCCACCACAACCTCCTTCCCTTTCCGGAGCACTACACCGATGTCCAGCGTCAGTATCTTGCTTATCGATCGACTCTGCTCAGCGCAGCTCTCACCAGTGATGCCAGTTCCACAACTACGTCACCGATGACGTCACCGTCCGGCATGAATCATCCTGATGCACACTTCCCGATGACGCAGCAAATGTTCAGCGATGGCATTGACACTAAATCAATCCTTCGCCAGCAGCTCATGAAAAGAAAGATAAGCTCCACAGAGAGCTCCATTAGAGGATCTTCTTCTTCTTACTCTTCCGAGCTGTTTGCAATGCCTCCAAACAAGATGCTCATCCGATCCGCATCTGAAATGCCATATGCAACAGGAGCATATCACTCTCCTCTTCAGCATTCCACTTCATTCCCGGAAGCTTCTTATCATCCTCACATGATTTATCGTGGAATTTCAGGTGAAGAGTCTTACCTTGCTCAACTCCACAGCCCTACTACACCCTCTGGGTACTTGTTTGAAGGTGGGTACACTACACTGGCCCCAGTTAGGGCGCACTCCGTTTCCTTCCGCCCTTCTCAAAGGTCCCCGGAGCAACCCACCGCATCCCTGTCACCTGTAAATGGCCACAGCAACCATAGTAATCAAAACAATAACACCCACATGGTAAACACACAACACGAAAATGCATACTATGGACGACCTATGCAATGCTACACCAACCAATGCTCCCCAGCTCAGTCAGTAAAGAGTCCAAGTCAGGAAGCCACTTACTACCAACAAACCGGGTCTCCTTGCAGGCAAATGGGCCAATCTCCAATTCATTCTCCAATCCAAGTATCACGACCTGCGGATTGCACAAGCAACAAACGCATGTCGCCTGTGCGTCATTCTGTTGACGGTTTGTTCCGCGATGTGAGCGAAATCATTGATGGCGAACTGGTAGATGACGCTGCTGTATCGATCTGTGGAAACGTGAAAATGTCACCACAGCACGAGGTTATTCAACAGCAACAATGCTCTGTTGGATCTCCGTACGGTAGTGTCCAGAGCCCTGGCTCTTATCAACATCACCAAAGTCCAAGCCACTCCCCAGCTCAAGTAAATTCTGTGAGTGACACATGTAACAACATATGCACCTACGGTCAAAATTGGAACCAAACGTCATGTGCCAATGATGTCATGCAGCCTACTAACCTCTCCACCCAACGCTTGAAAGAGAAAGCTCTTGGGTCTCCTCAGTGCAACATTATTGATAATCATTGCAATTCTCCTCCTCAAACGATCCATTCAAGATCTCCATACTCTCAAGGATGTGTTTCTCCATCCAATGGGTTTGCTGGTAACTCTTTTCCTGTATCATCTTGCGCTTTGGTTAACCAACAAGCACAAGGATACCAAACAAAATCAAATGAAAAGAATTACCACGTGCAATACTCCATTTCATCCGGACATCCGTCCACCATGAAGCAGTATCAAGCTGCTGCTGCTGCTGCTCTGTATGCTGCGACCAAGCAGAATCACAGAAGCGACATGATAGAAGGCGGTCAGGAATGGATGAAGAAGTACGGGCACATGTCTGCAATGGTAAGAAAAATATAACAATTTATTTATTCCTGACAAGATTTAACAAACAATATCTTGCTGATGGCACAACTTTTAAACAGATAGCCTTCTTCAACATTAGAAAATCTATAAACATACTTTTCTAGTTTAATAGTTCTACATTTTGAGTAGCTGCTTTGTAAATCAAGTGATCTTACAAAGCGATTTTTATTTTTCAGGAAATGCTGTTTTCCGAAGCGGAGGGCTCACCTTATCGTGCTTGATGAATTGAGTCACGTGCCAAGACTCGTAACATGTCATTGTTACGGAAAAGTTCTCCTACAATAGGAGATTTTTATTTGTAAAATTTGGTCTTTTTTCTTCTTCGGCAATCTTTTATGTTTTTGCAGTTGCTTTGCTATTGTATTGTAAACCTGCCTATTTCTCACTAGCTCCGTAAAAGTTTTTCTTGCTGGGTTAGCCAGAACTCAAAGTGAAGGTAAATTTACAACCGTCTGACTTTATCACGACGCTTGTAAATTGATTCACGATTGATCGGCTTTACCAGTTGAGTTGCGAATAATTCAAAAATATCTTAACCGAACCTTGAAGTAAACTTGGTTTCAGGTTGACGATTTTTTTGAAAACTTAAGCTAACCTACTGTAAGTATTATGAAACTAACACTAAAATATATTGCGTTTTTCCTCATTCAAGATTTACATAGGCCTATGTGGGCCATGTTATCTTAGGAAATGTTTCTTTGAACTCACAAAACGTAAATTCTTTTTTGCTTTTTTTATATGGGATTCGTTAGCTCATGGCATATAGAAATCAAATTGATTAAAAATCGTGCCTTTGCTCTAATATGTTAACAAAATGGCCGACTAATGGGCGAGAGTTTGCATCTTTTTTCTTTCCCTTTCTTCTCTTCTTTCTCTCTTTCTTTTATGACATGGATCTTGGCACAAACGTTGGCAGCTACCCCCACATTGCGCGAGGGTCTAGGGCTCCTCTAGTGGGTATATATACAAGCACAGCCCCAATTCTGTAGCGTCAGTTCTAAAGTTATCGCGTTTTTTATACTTGCGCTTTATCGATGTGGAATTAATGGACAAGTTACAACGCGCGACATAATTTTTATTTATTTTTTTGCATGTTGATTTTTCTTTTACGTTTTTGTTTTTCCGTTAAATCTGTTTGACAAATTGCTTTAGTTTTGACAAATTTTCTTAGCAAAAAATTAATGTACTCGCTCAGACTTTGCTAAGATGTACTACTTCGCTGAAAGCAATACAATTGCTCGAGGTTGAAATTTTTCGCATGTTTTTTTTTCATTTGTTAATTTACTGTAAAATTGTATTCACATTGCCAAAAAGGTTGCAAGGCAAGACGACGCGGTTCCGGTAGAACGAGCAACATCGCTTCAAAATCGCGTATCATTCGCCCTGAGGCGTTCACATCGGGTAGTTCTTGCATAAACTCGCTTTGAAGGTTTAAATTACCGCAGAGCTCAAAGCAAAATCGTGACTTCTTCATCTAATTTGGTCTTCAAGATATCACTTCTTGTCACGCTAGCCCCGGGCTGTTGTGACGTCACCTAAAGCTGTAACCACAAAATTGTGGTGACGGACTGACGGTCTTGGTAAAGTTCGAGAAAAAACACAAAAAAGAAAAAAAGGTGACGAGGAATGTTAAAGCTACAATTATTGCTTTCCCTCGGGCGTTACAAGAGCCGGAAAAGATTATGGTCTTAAAGAATTAATGAAAGCCTACGAAGCTTAAAATATTTGATAAATTTAAATATATGTGGCAACACTGCATATGCAAAACCACGACTTTGTGTTCATAATTTATGATTTCTTTTATTTTTACCCTTTTCTCTGATTTGAAAGTTCTGATCTTTGTAATTATTTCTCAAAAACAAGCTTGAAGTTTATTGGTTTGTGACTTTAATCATTTTTCTTTCTTTTCGTTATTCACAAAGGCAAACGAGGGTTTTATTTTATTTGATTTCTATATGCATGAGAGAACCAATTGAATGTCCAGTTTTTAATCAGTTTCCTCATCTGGGAGAAAAAAGTTACTGGCGGAAAAAACGAAAGCGGACAGAAATGAAAATTCTATAGCTGGAAACGAAACCGCTGCCTAATTTCCTAAACCTGGTTATTGTAAGTCACGTGACCAATCGAACAAAGGCTGGCAAAGGTAAGTTTGCCGTGCCTTTTGAGTCACGTGACTAATTGGACCAATCCTTGGCTATGTGGCCAGAATTGGCAAAAAGCTTCCAAATTTTGATTTTATCCTCAACGGATGGGCGAAGGTAATTTCCTCATCCGGATCCGCTTTTACCCAGATTCCGCTTGTAACTTTTTTCACTTTGTTGTCCCTTATAACAACTTCAAATACAGTAGGATATCTCTCTCCCAACAAATTATTTGTGGCTTTTAAGGCATAATGGAGAAAATTTTCACCGTTCAACAATCAGTACGTAGATGAACGTCATTGAATCGTATCCTGATAGCGGAGCAGTTTGGTGATTGCTCGTAGAACGCTCATGAACGACCATGTAGAAATTCATTAGACATTTGTACTTCTTTTTAACTTTTGCATGTCGTATTTTTTCGCTTTGCTCAATGCTCATCGTGTTATTATTTTGCTGTTCCGTATATTTTAGTGACTACGCTCTTGTATAAAGCGGCATTTTTTTTTGAAGCACCATTTTTACATCAATTGACAGATGTAAAATGCATTAGTACCGTAGCTAGTATGAACAATTTACTGTTGATGAAATTTCACTCTTGTGTTTAGTTGTTCGTCAATTACTGAATATTCGCTTTATTATTGCAATGGTACGTGTGCAAGTACCGCATTTGTTTCAGATTCTAGCCTCTCTTTTACCGGCTTGGAGATTGTGTAACTTTTCAGCGCCTTTTTTGTTCATTATGACGTCACATGCATCGACAAACGACGCTTGATTGTCGTAAGATGATCGTACATGAAGAATTCTGTTTTCAACTCACCCTGAAAACTTAAACCGTTGGATTGATCGTGTACAGCTGCATAGAAATTCAAAGTCTTTACATGAACTTAACGTGTCGATTTTGTCTTAACATTTTTCTTGTTCGTTATATATTTATTCGTGCTCTGTTTGTACAGTCCAAACTGTAATAAACTAAATGATAATGAGATTTGGTGTTTTTTTCTTATTTTTTTAAACACCTTTTGTTGCACTTCAGTTTCAGGAAAGAGAAGCTTTACATTTTCCCACAGTTGCTGCTGTGGCTCTTAAATCGGCTAGAAATCAAGGTTGGCATGAAGCAACTCCAACAGACAAGGCGTAGAGTGAGATTTAATAGGGCTTACGACGACGGGCAACACTGATATCCTTATTTCTTTGCTTTATCGACTGGAGTTGAGTCTGCTTTATCTTATATACATGTGGTTGTATTAAAAAAAGCTGACGAACTTTTTTGTAAATTCAAATCAGCTTATAGGATACACATGTTAAGTTGCATTTATTAGAATAAATTCTTTCGTATATTTTTGCCTTTCTCTTTAAAATTAAACCACAGCAATAAGCGGAAAAACCACTCCTCAAAATAACATGATTTGGCCGTTATTGTTTTTCCACCAGACTAGACTGAGTCTTGCGGTGTCTTTGGGTTCCGAAGATGTAAATTTGATTGTACTGAGCTGTTCCAAAGGCATTTTTCTGATACAAACGTAGCCGAGTGAATTAAAAATGTTTAAAAAATTTGCAAAACTCACATGGCAGAAAAAGGTTTCATGACAAAAATTTTAACATCTATACTTTACGTCGTAGCTTCAAATAGCTTTTTTTAACCAAATTAACTCATTCTTTAGACCATAGGAGTAGGAACCAGGGGTGCAACTTTATCCTCAAACTATTCAATTAGTCAAAAGTTGGCAAAACTTAATAAAAATTAGGGCAAGAACTTTCATCATGTTTTCAAAATTTTATGAAGATTAAACTTGCTTTTGATTTTTTGCTCAAATAGTCAAAACTATATTTTTACATTGAATTTAGTGCATGTAAAATTTAAAACATCCACTGAAATTGAGTATGACTTAAGTTGTGAAAGTTAAAAAATAAATGGAAAAAAGTATGGTAATCTTAAAAAGAGACTTAAAAGAGGACGTATGGTAGTCTTACTATCTACGAAATATTTACAATTCGAAACATTGGATCTGCCACCCAATGGAAAGTGAATCCAGGGGCCCTTGTTTAAGCCAGAAAAAAAATGGTAAAACATTCAATTTTGTTTCTTGTTTGCAAGTTTTTCCCGCTCGCTTTGCATGCTCAATTGCATTTCATTAACTTAATCAGCAACATAGGCTGCATCTGACTTCATCGGTGAGTGTAAGATGTAAAATTCTATGCGTCTCTTGAAATAATGATATACGTAACATTCCGAAATAAACACATTGCCACTGAACTAGTTGTAACAAAACAATTAGGCCTACATTGAATGATATTCCAGTGTTAGTAGATAGATGAGGTAAATTGTGCTTTTTCTTTGAATGCTACGTAGAGAAAGACGGAACCACCAAGCAAAAACTTTCGAAATTTTGTTAAAAGACTATGCAGTAGGCTACCGTACAGGAATATATTCTACTACAGTTCGTCAACAATACATTTTGAAAACATATTTTTGAAATCTTTCGTATTGGTAAAAAAATGATTTGAAGCTTGTTTCAATGTCAAACCAATCTTCGCAACTCTAACTTCTACAGAAGTTTAGTTTTTAATGAATTTGGTCAAATATAAAGTGTGGGTCTTAAAAGAAGAAAAAAAAGTAGCCTATTGGACCACAAAATAGGAAAAAAGCGACCTAAACAAAGGCAAAAATTTGTCAAATATTTTAAGGGGTAAATCTCCCAGTCCTCTCACCAATCTCACCACCTTACCATACCGCGGTGGGTCCCTTCGGTCGTAGTGAGTCCCTCGCCTCCCTGGTAGGTATCTTCCATGTAAGTATGGTTTGCCTGCTGAGTGTTTGGGTGTGTAGACGGCTTCCCGGAGCGGACGCACTAATGATGAGACAGGGAACAAATCCACTTCATATGGAAAATTGTAAACCTGCAAGATGTAGTGGTATCCATCTTGAACTCTGAGCGTTGCGCGAAAAAAAAGCACCAATCTAATTGTCTTTACAAACTCCAGCTTTTACATTGTTCATTTCTCTTGAAATTTTTGCTTTTAAACTCCGGTGCCCATAAAAAATAATTTTCTGGATTTCTCCAGCATTGCACCCAATCCAACAAACGGAACCCTACTGTTTAGTTTTCAATGAAACTGGTTATTCTGTTGCACTATGATGTGTCACATTGCGGACTATCAACAAGTTGAGAAACGTGGATAGAAGTCAAATTGTCGGCCAGCGAACTTGTTTGAAAAACATAGCTATTCAATCCTATGCTCGGCAATTACTGAGCAAGATGTTTTTTTATTTTTTGACACGGTTTTGCTTATTTCCATGAAAAATTGTTCAGCTATTATTAGCAGCCTAAGGCAATGTAAGCACGGCGATGTGGAGCCATATTAGGCATAGATTGTGCTGCATATGTGTAGCTTGTAAATTTACGCTTGAAGAACAACAGATTTCATTGTGTATTGTGTTTTGGAAACTTTGACATATCACAAAAGTAATCTGTGAAATACCGGGCGTAAAATTTTGTGCTTGCAAAAAGTAAAGTTCAAGTTAGTTTTTTGATGTAAATCGTAAAAGTTCACATAAACTATAATGCAGATACATTCAGCAAACGAGCAGTTTCTCAAAAATTAAAACTAATTTCTTAAAAAAGAAAATTCTATTACTAATGTGACCTTTATGATATGCGTAAATTGCACCAATGTATATAATTACAACATAAGGATACTGTAATTGCTCTCAACTTTCTATTTGCAATATTTGTTGAGTAGTTTTTGACGTTTTGTATGTACACATTTTAATAATCCTATATCCAGATTTACAATCTCAAAAAATAGAATGAGATTGCACCAGTTGTGGCCTGCAGCACCATCTACAATTGTTTGTAAAGAATAGGCTACAATCGATGTCGTATGCGTCTTTGCAGCCGAAAGTCTCATGGACACTCGTATAGTAGCCCATGGCTACTTGGAGATAAGGCCTGATTTGTGACATTTTGCAGAATTATCGGCTGCGTAGTCGAGTGGTGAGAACGTCTGCGCGACGTTCGAAAGGACGTGGGTTCGACACCGCTCCAGAGCACGCGGCTGTGTCTCGGCGAAAGACACTTAAAGGCAAGCCAAAATAAGGGGAGCAGCTGACTCGAAGACTATATGTCACTTCGCTGCATAAGACTTCGCTGCTTCCTGTCGTCTGTTGTATCGCATCTGTGATCGCAGTGTACTGTATGTTATCGCAATGGGCGCAAATAAAAGCATGATTATTATTATTATTATTAGTTTGATTTTTTCAACTTTCAGTGACAGTTTGAGTGAACAGTTATAAAAATAATATTTTAACATCTTCTTTACTGCCTTTCCAAGGTGACAAAATGGGTGTTGACATAATCAGGCGTTGAAAAACAAAGACAATTTGATTCGTAAAATTTTGGTCAGACTGTTAACCACACGGTAACAGTTTGATTGGACGTTTTTATTGAAAGCGATTATATATTGAGAGTCAAACTTTTGGGAACATAATTTATAAGAAAAGTAACAAATGCTTTTTAATTTTGATGCCACAAATATGGTAGACTAACAATTCTTCGCATTCATGTCACAAAAACGTTACTCTTTAGCGCTATCAAGCAAGCACTCAAAGTCTCATGGTTTGCAAAAACATTGTCTGTCTGTCTGTATTGCTGACATTGGTTGAAAGTCAAATGACATTGACTTTGCAAGTTCCACTGACGCTGTATGACTGAAGCATTAGTTTTGCAGAAATGACTGATTTTCAGCTACGCAGCTTTTACAGTTATAACTTATAAGCTATATTTATAACTACAAACACAGACCAGCGTTGTTGAAACTGCAACTGTAAAGTCCCTGAATTTTACTGCTGAGTTTCCAAGACATCTACAACGTATCCAGGCTAGAGCTGGTAGCTGAAAATTTAGATTAAGTGAACGGAAAAGCAAAGAAGCCAATCTTCATGTCTACCTTCATGCATGCCTTTAAGTGTCCTGCTAACGACACAGCCACATGTTCTTGAGCGGTGTCGAACCGGTGCTCTTTCTAGTGTCGTTTCAGGGTTCTCACCACTCGGCTATGCAGCAATAATATTATTTCAGGCACTGTCCGTATTTCATACAAACAAAAAAATTGAAGTAGCCCTACATGACCATATAAGGCAATGGGTGCCTCGTTAAGGAAAAACAACTGGAAAATGTCACCATCAGTGCTCAATTTTTAAATGCATCATCTCTGGCGAGCTACATGGTTGCCGAATGCAGATCTAACTTATTTAAGTTTTATTTTCCAATCTGTTGAAAGAGTGCTTTTTATGTGTTTTGTTTTTTTGCTTTTTGTCGCATATATCTCTTTTTCACAAGGTGGAAGATGGTACTGAAAGTTCCCAATTCAGCCTTTGGAAGTGCGCAATTCTTTGTTTAAGCTTGTATGATGTAGGCCCAGTGCTGTGTCAAGAGAGAGGCCAAAGGAGGCCCGGCCCCTGGACTCACCATCTCAGAGGCCCAGCGATAATAGAGTTTTGCGTTCCATTAAAAACATGTTTACTGCAGGAAACAGGTCTGCAGAGTCGGGCAAAAGATATACGACCCGACTTCTCAGTTTATAACGCGCCGACACCGACTTCGAATACGCCAACATCCCTTCGACTTCACGACTTCGACTTAATAGCCCTGGTAGGAAAGGCAAAATAAAATAACCACTTGGTGACAGTGTTGGAATGTTATATTTGTTAAAGTTATTTTGTGAACCCCACAAATGTTTTGGTCTGTTGCGTTGATGCATTTGTAAAGGATAGGTTAGTGAAATTTTGAAGAATTATAATTTTTGGGGGAAAATTGTTTTTAAATATAGACATAGTTAGCCAAATTAAACTTCTCATAATTTTGTCAATTCTTGTCCAATTTAGAAAAAATTTAAGTCAATTCAATGTCAAAGTCTCATGTTAGCTTCTAGTCCACTGTGTGATGTAGGCTAAGTTCTGAGTTGAATGAACCCAAGGCTTCTTGAAAGTTGCCAGTATTTTTTGATTAAAAATCGTTACTGCTTTTGGCTTTCCTTTTGAGAAAAAGTGTAGTTATTACATGGTAGACCTATGTTTTCTGTCAATTACATTTGTGTTGTTTTCTACACTGGTTAGGAAGTCCATTGAAGTAAACCACCTTTCGATATAGGTGCAATGAAAATCATATTATATCACCATATTAGTCGTCTTGGCGGTATGAGGTCGACAATTATTCTTGCTCCAGAGCTCACAAAGAGCTTGTAACATGTCAAAACCTAGAAGCCTAACCCTGTACCGTGTAGGCCTATAAATGTTTCATGGGCACTGACGATTGAACCTTGGAAACATTTTATAAAAATAAAATAGAGTTATTTATATACTCTTTCTTGTCTGCAATCTTTAATTTTATCTTTTAGAGCCATCGGCGATATCAGTCCAATCGATGAGATTAAATGTAACATTTGTTTTCGTTTTGCTTTAGAAAACGCTGGTAAGCTGCGAAGTTGGAGAGAGCTTCGAAACACAGCTCAAAAAACAAAACGCGCTTATATCTAACAAGACCCTTGACATGCTTCTCTGCTTTCCCATTGACAAGATCTAAACCTTCACCAATCGCGCATCGATCGTTGCACGACAAGGCAGTAGGCTTCTAAGTGTTAACTAGCAATGGAGTAACAGCATGTCTAAAATAGTTTACCCCAAAATAGTAGCCACTGGTTGACTCTGATACAAGAAAATCACTTGACCTAGGCTATCGTAGCTTTAATCTTGTCTAAACCTGATAGCGGTTCTCTGCCGTCCAAGTCTGAAGTCAGCCCATAAAAAAAACAATGCAAGAAGTCATACAAGCATGTGAAATAGCTTTGTTTACACCATAATTATTTGCGAGGAACAATTAAAGGTTTATTGGAAACCGCACGATAATATACAAAAATTTAGATTAAAACAGATTTTAAAACTATTACGTTGGTATTGCAAAGCAAAATAATTAGGAAAAGCAAACAAAGGAGCTACAACAAAAGAAAAAGTAAGTGGCAGCTTGTTTTTTGCTCAAATTTGCAAGTTACTGTACAAGAACAAACATTAACAGAAATAGACAATTTCTTTCTTTTGCCTATTTCTCAGTTCTTCGGAAATTACCGTAGCCTCTGACTCACATTTTGGACCATCAGCAACGGGCATTATTCCTACCAATGGAACTTAGTTTTAACCAAGTGCTAAGTGAGAGAAAGGAAATTGTAGTCTAAGAGATGTTGTTTTCTCAAGCTTTCACTCAGCAATTTCTGGTAGCAATGTGATCAATATCCTGAAAATAAGTTTAAATATTTGTTAGATTTATGAAAATTTTGCAAGTGCACAACTTGTACAAATTATCTTTGCTGTAAATTTGAATGTAGCCTAATTGCAGAATTTCACTTAAAATTCTAAAAATCTAAAATAAGGATTTTTCTAGGCGTAACCATAGTAACATCAGGATTATCGAGATAAACAAAGTTAAAAAAAATTGCACATGCAAACTAAAAAATAAAAGATTACTCTCAGCAAAAATCTCAGCAAAAATAAGACGTTTAAATGACGTGTGTGACTGAGATATACGACTGTGTTTGGATGCATATAAATATTTACCACAACCAATGCGGCCCTTGATAAGCCAGATGCGCACAACGTATCCCATGTCGTGCTATGTGTTCCTAAGTGCTCTTGCTTGGCTTATTCATTTATTTTGTTGAAAATTAGATAAAAATTTTATTCATTCTGTGCCACGGGCGCAACTGCTTAGATAATGTTTTGATAACGTTAGATTAATTTTGATGACACATTATTACTGTACACAGATACGCTGTTAGTATTTTACTGGGTGGATCGTTATAATTTTTTTACTACAAGTTTTTATATTTAACTGAACTACGGAGCTTCATACATCTGAATTAAAGCTTACCAGGGTATTGTGGATAGTATGGATTTGGTCTGTGTCCTGGGACTGGTGCTGGTGCTTGATTGGGATATGGGGAATAAACTGGAGGAGGGGGTGCTGTCCCGATTGGGTACGCGGGGGCAGGGGGCTGATAATGCTATGAGAACAACAGTCATAATGTTATGGTGTTATAAAATAGAAACATATTCAACAAAACAATTTTAAGCAAATCTTTTAGCCAATATAGCGATTGATGTCGTTTTTTGTCCTTGTACATCTAATAAACCAATTAACATAGGCCTAAATACAAGATTTTCAAAGACGATTGCATAAATATCCAACAACAACGCATCATAAGAGTAATGAGTAATAAGACTTAAGTAGCCTACTTAAGCAACCCATTCTCTGAACCTCTCACTAGTAGCACGCCATATTGACCCGATATAGACACACACGCTGGTTTGTTAACTTATTTGCGGAAGTCAATAAAATTTAAATAAGCTTCACACGGATATGTGGGAAATTGTTGAAAAGCTCTTTATGAATTGGCAGAGCAGCTACGATTTACTTCCCTAGTAACAAGTTAGGTTATGAGATTAAACATATCCACGATCGCTTTGCGAAATAAAATATTGGTGTGCTACAATAAACAAAGACCAGTATCATGTTATTGAACTAAATGCTTGGTGAACAGTCTAATTCAATTTTTAAACAAAATCATATTTTTCTTACATGGACGGCATAGACGTTAGTTAGAGATTGTGGATTCAACATTTATATAATCGCAATAAAATGAGTTTCGCATTTAGCAGCATGGTTGCTAATTATTTCACATGTGTAGATTGAACATTCTTTTTCAGATTACGCTGCCAGTTCTCTGTAGTAACAGCGTTTCTTTCACGAGCTTTCGGAACACAGTTTCCTAGTCATGTTCAAATCACTCGTCATTTGTACATAACTAGGAAACTGTGTTTCAAAAGCTCGTAAAAAACCCCATTACCACAGCGAACTGGCAGCATTAGGCTAAAAAATAACGGTCCTCCATTTGTGAAATTTCGATCGTTTTCCGAAATGAAACATTGATGTGCTGAAATAAACAAAATTCACGTTTTCCTTACATGGACGACATGGACGTTAGTGGGAGGATGAGGAGGATGACAGGGAGCAGGAGAAGGATAATGATGAACAGTCGGAGGATATACCGGCCGATGATGATGCACAACAGCTGGAGGATATCCAGCATGAGCAGCATGTGCAGTGGCTCTTGCTGCCACATGATGATGATGGGCAACTTCTGCCCTGGAAAGTTGGTGAAATTCATGATAAAAGTAATTTCATGCCTAGAACTTGCGTACATTGAATATGTTTGAATAGAAGCATTCCCAGACAACAAAATCTGTCATTTTCGCATTGATTCAACGTCTGCAGACGTTGAATCAATGTAAAAATGACAGATTTTGCTGTCTGGGTGGTTGTCTGCTATTAAACCTAAAGCACCAACGTGAACTGTGCTGACGTCATAATTGGTTGGAGTCGTGTTTTATTTTTGTGTCGTGGTCATCACTCGTCACCTGCGCCTTGTACAGTTGCCACTTTCAGAATAAATCATTTATGTGCTTCTTTTGGTAGCATGGTGGAAGCGATGGGAGTCGAACTCCGCCATCGAAATGGCTGCTTTACTTTTTGTTAACAGTCATTGCAATAGACGATTTTGGTAAACATGTATGGCTATGATTACAAACATTTCTACTGCTTTAACAGGCAAAATATTTAGCTCAGTTTAGTTTGTTTTATTTCTGATCTTCAAGACCAATGCCTACCAACAGAGGAGAGGTCTATAAAAATGTAGAAGCGACAAGTGTAAACTTTAAAACGAAATTGAGTTAAAGCTACCGAACGATCAAACGTTGCAAGAGACAATTTTTACTAGGGCTGTGGAGTCAGAGAGATTTTGACATGTCCGGAGTCGGCCAGTTGGCCTTGGAGTAAACCCAAGAGTCGGAGTCGTACATTTTTCGCCCGACTTTATAGCTCTGATTTCTACACAAAAAATTGCATCAACCCCCTTCCCAGCTTTACCTGTGGTGTGCCACATTTGCCTTTTGTTCAAGGTGTATCGCTCTGCCTATGTTGCCATGCAAAGCTGCGTTAACCGCTTTGTTGTGCAGTCTTGTTTCTTTTCGTTCCGCTCGCATTTCTTGCTGTGAAAATGATCAAGTACTTAGTTTATTGCTCCTAAACGCTGGCTGAATTCAATCGAAACAGCAAACGTCTGCAGACGTTGAATCAATGTAAAAAAGTGGTTGAGTTGCAAGCTGGGAAAAGCCCCATGGCAAGCTACTCGGTTTTAAAGAGTTAAAAATACCACATCGTGCATGCACAATGCAGCCTACACAGCATATTACCAGGTCAGTGGCCGAGTGGTTTCGCCTTCGGCTCTGGTGCTGGTAGATCTGAGATCGATTCCAGGTCGGGTCAAACCGAAGACTTTAAAAACGGTACCGATTGTGTTCTATCCTGCATAGCGCAGTGAGAATGAGTCGGGTAATAATGTGATAACATCGTAAACCTGATATAAATTAAAAATGAGCCCTGTCGCTAAAAGACCTTAGCTGTTGTAGAGCGACAATAAATAAAACATAACATTATTATTATTATTACACAGCATATTGCAAGTTGTTTGGTCTTTGTTTGCCTCGTTTTAATAAAGATTTTACTTTCTTTTAACCAACTGCAAATATTTTTTAAAACATTAGGCTTTTACAACACAAGGCTTAACATATTTATCACGCAGTAATAATAAAATACGCAACGGCAACTTCAAACTCGATCAATGTAAATCGGGCTTGTGCAAAGCTATTGAGAAGATTTGGCCTTAATATCAATAATACGTCCTGAGCAATTCCAATAAGACATTCCTAAAGAAAACTATAGGCTCCTAAAGACAATGCGGTATTTTCTTCGTTTTTAAGCTCCCTGAAAAGTTTTCTCTCGTTCAAAACAATCCCTGGCACAAGGTTTAAATGTTCTCTCGTAACCCCGTGAGAAGTACTGGACTTGTGTATAGGATTTCCCGCAAGTGCCGGTATTGCAAACACTGGGATAAAAACCTTTAACCGTATTTTGTAAATGTGGGCTACAATATTGTTTGATAAAAAACATATTTTAAACCTCACCTTGTGAGCTCTCCTGGCATCTTGTTGCAAATGCCAATCCATTGCCGAAGGAAAACAAACCCTAACCGATAATGAAATGCAGGCTAAACCTTATTTGATGAAGGAGGACAAATTTATGATCTTTTACTATTCACCTGTAATCGAAACGAGATTTGGTTAGATTTGCGATATTGCTGCAATAATCCGCTTTTGTATTCTATTGCGTCCATTGTGATAACGTATTGCTATGACAGTGTAATTACTAGGGCCATTTAAAGTCATTAAAGTCATATTTTTTTCTATGCATCAGTAAGTCGTGAAATCAATTTTAATGCAAAAACCGCATCCCTATGAGGTATATTAAGAAAGTTATGAAGTCATATAAAGTCATATTTTCCTGGTTAGGTCATAAATCAGCTTTTTAAGTTATATAGTCATATTTTTGAGATATAAAGTCATACCGTTGTATACTTTAAATAAAAAATACCAATTTAAGCGGTGAAGCAATTAAGCACTAAGAAAGTAAGGCAATTTCTGATTGAACGAAGGCAAACTGTAGGATTAGCCTACATAACACTTATAGTCACAGACCTATATTTTATGAGGTCACACATTGAGGTCAACTTAGTACTCAAAATGGAAAGTTGTACGTACACCATCAAAGAAGCCCATGCTGATCTAAATGCCCTTGATTTCGGAAAAGATCCGCTTGAGCTCAAAAATTACATTAAAGAAGCGATTGGACAAAAACGATGTGAAACAAATTATGGAGCTACAAAGACAAGACATTTCACCAGCGCTTTATGCAAAACTGCAGAAGTGTCAACCCACATCAGCGTCTGTGGAGCGCTCATTTTCCTTACTAAAGTCATTTTTACGTCCAAATCGTAACTTCAAAGACTCCAACATTCCACACTACATGCAACTGTACTACAACAGTGGTTTAAAATAAAAATGGATGTGTATTACTGTTATGTTGCGTATGTTTTACTCTTTAGTTCCGTGAGTGACGTTGTTCGCATGTAAAAATAAAGATTTTCACATAAAGTCATATAAAGTCATATTTTCCAAAAAATAAAGTCATATTATTGATTTTTTAAGGTCATATAAAAATGGCCCTAGTAATTACACATTACAGATGGGACTCATCTTATCAACCTCATCGTAACTGTAAAACAGGCTGAGTCCAGGTAACTGTAAAACAGGCTAATGACAACAAACAGAGACACATCTTTGGGTATGTCTGTGGTGAGAAAAGGATAAACTCTCGGCCCTAGAAAACGAAGAAAGAATTCAGAAGACACATGCTACATAAGAGATAGCAGCAAGTGTCTGATGAACTTATCCTCTAAAATCGACTCTTACATTAAAAAACCACTTTATTTCAAACTACTCTAAAAAAGCTAACGAAAAACATATGTTTACTTTTTAGTCATGTATGCCTGCAGTAGTAGCCTACCAAGCCATTGTTAACGAGTGGCTAACAGATGCAAGTGAGCGGAACCAAATATTTTTTGCCACATTGCTTTTTGAACTAGTTTATTATTCACATAAGCTCAGTGCCACTAACATCAGAATCTGAAACCAGAGATCTGTTGTAAACCATGGGCACTTCGCAATCATCTCAATGCCTTGGCTCTAAGCTAAAGTTTCATAACTTAAACATAGAAAACCGTATTCCAACACAGTTGCATGCAGTTTATGTGGTGCTGCTACATATCTGCCTTTCTTAAAGGTGTGTGTGACAACTAAACTTACGCACTGCGGTATGTAACCGTTCTGCATCACGACAGCTATTTTTGAGTCTCAAAGGTTTGTTAGTCACATGCACCACAACTTTGACGTCATAATCATGTGATCGAAAGCTTATGGTAGTTTCCGCTTGATGAAACGTCACAGTTCATTATTTGCTGTTGGCCAAGAAGAACAAATCGCAACAACAATGTAACGTAAGAATACAATGAAACAATGAGTTAATACGAATTATTAAAAGGTAAGAGAACTATTGTTTACTTGGATATTTGATATGAGCTGCTGCTACCTTACGTCCAACTCCACAAAACTATAAAATGTGATTCATTTTGTATGACGGAGAAAGGTATGGTGAGATTGCTTTTTACATTGATTCAATGTAAAATGCGGTTTATTTGCTGTCTGGAATCATTGCCTGCAAAGTATATCAAATTAATCTTTATCCTTGCACGATTGTAGGTTACTGCTTTGTCTGCTTGCTTTTGATTTAAAAAAGCCAACTGTTGTCCAAAGTTATGTTAGTCACTGTAATCTAGGAATGTAATGGTGAAATGGCTAAAGACCTTCCATGCTTAGGCCCAAGAGAAAAACAAGATTCCCTTTTACATATTATTTCAAATCGGCTACGTGACTTAATAGTAAGTTATCAACTACTGTAGTTTGATTGTCGCAATGTCATACCAATGCTTGCAACTTGACCCCAAAGAAAATCAATTGACCAGTTAGCACGGACCAAAACACTTTAAAATTCATAACAATGACAAAAGCTAGTCTCTGCGGCAATCATTTAGTTGTTTAGTGATTGGGTGGAAACATGTACTTTACCTTGCGATTGAGTTTGGATGCGAAACGAAATTATTGTGAAACGCCCTACAACGAAGCACCAGGGTGTCGCAACGCCAAGCTGAAGAACCTTTAACCCAGGCAGGCCCGTAGCCAGCCGGGGGCCAGGGGGGCCTCGCCCCCCATGAAAAAAAATTCGCCCCCCCTGGCAGAATTCCAACATTCTCGAGCAACAGCTACAATTATAATGATTTTGCCAATCTTTCCCGTTGCAGAGCTCCAACCTAGGCCCAATTAACTACAATTGTTTTGTTTAGTTAACAGCTAAGATGATTAAACAATTTCGCCCCCCCCCCTCTATCCTCTCCTTTGGCAACCTCAACATGTTGAATTCAACCAAGGCCAACACGTGTTAGGTTGGTAGAAAAATTGTCAGAAACTGTGCAAAATAATAATGTTTTGGAAAAGAATGATTACCTAACAAAGAGGGAATGGTTTTCCAGCAGGCCTACAAACGGGTACAAATTAGGCTATTTGATATCAGCTGTCGCTATCTCGGTAACATACCTAATTCTAGGGGTCAGTGATAAACCAAATTTGTGCAGTGATAAATCGCAAAATGTGCGGTGGTAAAGCAAGTGGTTTTTAAAGACAACGCATACAAAATATAAACCCGTAATCTTTTAAGCAATGTTTATTTTTTCTCTTCAATCCAATCAGTGTAAATAAATTTTGTTTCTAGTTTTCTGATCTGTGAAGTGTTCAACCTTGCAGCAGATATTGCTACATTTGAATCTAGCACTGCCGTTTGTGAGTGTGGATTCTCAGTGTTAACAAGGGTTGACGCTCCCACTAGACGGAGCATGTTATAACCAAGACAGGCAAACTTGGTGCTTATGGCCTTTGAACATTCTGTATCAAAATTTATCGATTTAGACTTGTTTGTGAGACGGTTTGCATCCAAACATCCGCGACTGCAATTGCAATAGACTATCTCACGGGAATGTAATCCTATATATCAAAATTCTCGGCACTAGCTTCTTCGAGCCAGTTAAAGTTTTTGCTCATGACAAGCACCGCTATTTATACAACAAGTCAACAATTGCTGTGTTATGTTGGTCATTGTCAGTGGCGTAGCCAAGAGGGGGGGGTTTGGGGGTTGCAACCCCCTCTTTGGCACGCGTGTGACGTCACGATATTGAGAATGATGCTTTCAGTCTCTTTATGTTTCTAAAACAAAGTTTGCCTAATTTTAAACGAAACTGCAAAGAGCGAGTTTTGCCATTACCAAACATTCAAATATCTCAGCCAGGAATTAGCAACAAGAAAACATAGAGATTTGTAGCTTTATTTCCGAAAAATGCCGAAGAAAACATGATCTTATCCTTTTGCTATGCCACCGGACAACACCATTTTATAGGAATATTCATACCCACATTTTTGTTGAAAATACTCTCAGAATGCACCAAAATCAAAGTAATTTTTCAAAATTTTCTAGGGGAGGCCTCCCAGACCCCCCGCCGTTGGGTGTCGTCATAAACGAAACACGCCGTCAACCCTCCCCCCCCCCTTTCAAAATTCCTGACTACGCTACTGATCATTGTAATATGGTTGCCGTGATTTAAGTAGCGGATAAAATAAGAGACCAGTGTTGGTCTTAACACTAATCTGATATATTGCAATTTTTGTTGATACCGGTATTTAAGAGGTTAAAATGCCAAAATCATTTACATTTTTTCGGCCCCCCCTAACAAAAAGTTGGCCCCCCTTGCTCTGCGGTCTGGCTACGGCCCTGAACCCAGGGGTGTCCAACCTGCGGCCCGCTTGAGATTTTTGTGCGGCCCGCTAATCATTTTCACTTCAAGTAGTATTTTGAACTTTGAATCTTAGCCTAATTAAAATGTTCCAGTCAGTTTTTAGGGGCGTAGTAATAGTATAGTATGGGAGCAACAGGATTATAAGTTTAATTCAGTGGTTCTCAACCGGGGTGCCTCTGCACCCAAGGGTGCCATTTACGTTTCGCAAGGGTGCTGCAAGTTATTAGAGTAGCATTATCATACATGCGCCCAGACATTGAAAGGGTTTGCGGTAAAACTCAGCACAAGTTTCGCACTGACTTTGTTTGAAATGAACTTCATTAAATTGTACATGATATGATACGGAGCTGTAGTTATTTGTTTTTTTGCGAAAACTCTTTTCAAAATTATTTTTATTTAATGCAGAAACCTTTTGGTTTGACTTGTGGGTGCCGCCAAATTATTTGGTCGTTTGCAGGGTGCCGTAAGCCGAAAAAGGTTGAGAGCCACTGGTCCAATTATATCTAAAGTCCGATGGCTTAGTAGAGCAGCCACCTTAAAAAGATTTCAATTATTGTTACCCGAAATAAAATAGGCTAGTTCATGGGGAAAAAGAAACAAAATGTAAACTTGATAGAAAAGGAAAAATAGTTGAATGATTTGTCTTTCTTAGTTGACATCACAGAAATGCTAGCTGAGCTCAATTTGCATTTACAAGGGAAAGGTCAGTTGTGTACGTAGTTCAATGTTCGAGCGAATAAGTAGCTTTACCAGGAAATTAAAAGTTTTCATAGCACAAATAAAAGCTGACGCAATTGTATACTTTTGTAGTCTATCTGAAAGAGCTCAAGAATGTTCTGTAAACTATGAAAAGTATGAATTACTGGTTTGCTTGTAGAATTGAAGATTTGCTTGAAGAATTTACAGTCAGATTTTCTGACTTCAAAAAGATTGAAATTGAATTAAAATTATTCAGTGACCTAGTTTCATTTCAGTGCGATATTAAAGCGCTACCCGAATTCCAACTTGAACTGATTGAACTGCTAAGTCGAGAAAGTTTGAAAACTTTCCACAGAGAACACACTCTTCCTTTATTTTATAAGAATTCCATTCATGTAATGAACTTAATAAATTAGTTAGTTTGTCTAGAAAATTATTGTGCATGTTGGGCAGCACATATTGTTGCCATCAGTTATTTTCATCCATGAAAAACATAAAAAACTGCAGAAAGAAATAGACTGACCGACAGACACTTAGCAAACATCCTAAGAATCAAGACAACGTCCTTTAATGCAAATGTTGATAACATCTTAGCTGGAAAAAAATGTTAAAAATATTGTAGAAATAATTTTTTTTTTCTTTCAATATGTGTGTTATCTGTTCTTATTTTCAAAGATGAATTTAATGGTTTTTAATTGTTCCTTTATGTACCCATTTTTCTTGAAATTTAATAGGTTCTGCGGCCCATTGAATTATTTCAAGTGACAATGCGGCCCACTATAATAAAAGGTTGGACATCCCTGCAGTCTAACCAAAGATATAGTCGAAAAATTGCAATTTCACATGAAGTGTTGTTGCTTGTAACTGTTAACTAAAATTGTTTTATATTTGTTCAGCATTTAATGAGCACCTCAGTTCAGTTCATAGCTGAACAGGTTGGTAAATTAAATCGTGTACCGCTCACAGTTTCCTCTTTTGTTGTTTTATTTTGCGTATATATTGCTAAACTCAAAAGCCATCTGATTAATTAATTATTTGTGAGAAATTTTATCCTTGAACCGAAAAAGCCTCTTCAGAAGCTTAATACTGGCAGTTTGTAAAGACGTTAAATCACTGACTGAGAAGTGGTCACCGAGCAGAGCAGAGTGAAGTTTTTGCTTGTTCTTAATGTGTCGTTGTCCGTACTTTGTTTCACCCACTCGGTGCTACTGAACGGAGAGCTGTTCTTAAAAGTGTGTTGCTCATGAGCACACTCTGAGATTTGAACCATCGGTT
Organism: Aplidium turbinatum; assembly: GCF_918807975.1. Classification (NCBI taxonomy): domain Eukaryota; kingdom Metazoa; phylum Chordata; class Ascidiacea; order Aplousobranchia; family Polyclinidae; genus Aplidium; species Aplidium turbinatum. Next base: position 58,606,074 of record NC_137472.1, read on the forward strand.
CCTTGGTTTGTTCACATTTTCATTCATTGTTGGTTACTTGACTTGACCGAATGAGTTATAGGGGTGATAACATTAATGTAATGATTAATCTACCCTAGATGTCGAACAGTCAAGCTTCATTTTTTTTTATCGCCGGTTCGCGTGACCGTTTTTCTTTTAAAGCCAGTCGGTGAGAAAAAAATATTTGAAATCGTCATTGTATTAGGTCACTGAGGAACAAATAGAAAACGTTTTTTTTAATGGCGTCTTGTAAAGAAATAGAAAACAAATTTTACTAAACGAAATGTTTTTAATTGCAATTACACTCAGTCCACTCCTAATGCATAAGTATTCAGGATAAATTCAATTTAATTTATTTAATTTATTGTTTCTTTGTCGGAAAACAACAGCAATGATAAAGTTACAAATAGTGAACGGGAACAAAACCAACAAAAGGAGAAAGTGGCAAAACCACAGAAGTTTAAAACGTGCATGCAATACAAATATGTAAAGGTTACGTAGATGAAAGTAAATGCATATCAGTCTAATTGCTTCTTTGCCTAGTAAATTTGACAATTATCGGTACATTTTCAGTTCTGTTAGATAAAGGGTGGCCAAGTACTTATGTCCCAATCTGTGATGCTTAAATCTAACTTCTCATTTATAGTTTGAATTACAAAACTAGTAAAAAACCAAGAAGAGCAACTGTTTGATTTCTTGGGCATGACTGAGCATCCATGAAGAATCAAGCGGTCGCGTCTGGTGCACTGCTCTTGGTAATCCATTTTGTTATCAATTTTCTTCATGGCAGACAGTGGCGCCGCCAGACCTTCAACATTGGGGGGGCAAAATATTGACAGTGCAAGACAGTAGCATAGTCAAAAATTTTGAAAGGGGAGGTGTTGACAGCCGGCGGGCGAAGCCCGATGGCGTGTTCGCCGAAGGCGACACTTAGCGGCGGGGGGTCTGGGGGGCCTCTCCCAGAAAATTTTGAAAAATTACTTTCAGTTTGGTGCATTCTGAGAGCATTTTCAACAAAATTGTGGGTATGAATATTTCTGTAAAATGGTGCTGTCCGGTGGCATAGCAAAAGGATAAGATCATGTTTTCTTCGGCATTTTTCGGAAATAAAGCTAAGTCTCTGTTTTCTTGTTGCTAATTCCAGACTGAGATATTTGAATGTTTGGTATTGGCAAAACTCGCTCTTTGCAGTTTCGTTTAAAATTAGGCAAACTTTGTTTTAGAGACATAGGTTGATTGCTTTTTATGCGAGATTATTACAGTTTTATTATTTATCAATTTTCTCCTTGGTTGATTCAAAAAACGATCTTATTCCGGTAAGTCACTAACTTTTAAGCTCTGAAGTCAACCCAAAGTTTAGAAAATGTAACGTCATAGAGGTCATACATCTTGATGAGTGTCAAACAAAAAGCTTTGAGACAATGAAGTTACTTTAGGCTATTTCTGATATATTCAAGTTTTGTATAACAAATAGCTGTTTAGATGTTAATCTAGATCGAACAAGCGATCTCAGCAGTTGCAGATGGCTTGCATGCTTGCATCCTTGCACAGTTTGACGATGAGTTACATCATAGGCTAAAACTTTTCTTGTAAATAATGTGTTAACATCGGTAAATTCAATTTGAAAGGTCGAAACCCCCGAACCCCCCTCCCTTGGCTACGCCACTGGTGCAAGACAGTGGTATATTATTTAATTTCTCTTGTTTTCTACCAGGGCTGGAAAAAATGTTTAGCTTCCCGGGAATCTGTTTTTTAGAGAAAAAATTTCCCGCGGCTTACAATCACGATAATGAGAACCTTATATTTTACTGATCTCCGGAGCTGACGTAAACCTTAAAAGTCATGTCGACATATTCTTGATGCCCCCCTTATCGAAAATTGTTCTTTGTATTACCGCTTTGAAGAAGGATTACGACTATCAACAAAAGAATAAATTTTAAACTTCATTTTGAATTGAAAAGACATGACATAATGTCTTCCAACCTTAATTATATATTTTTTCATTACGTAACGTCTTGTAGGAATAAATTGAAAATCAGTATGATCACTCAAAATGAAAGCAATGGGACTACGAATCCTCACTAAACCAATCAATCAATGGTCTTGTTGCACTGAAGATGACAACCTTATATTTTACTGATCTCCGGAGATGACGTAAACCTTAAGGCATAGATCTGTTGACTCAATGCAAACCCTTTGAAGGTTGGGGGGGGGCTGTCAATTCAACTTTTTTGTATCAACAGTTGTATCTCTAAAACCACTGAGGCTGCGACTACGAGATTTCTTGACTTTTCCTAACTTTTATTCACCTCTATTGAGCTGAAATTTTGAGCAAATAAAGGTTATAAATTGAAGGATATGAGGCTTTTCTCAGCACATCCTCTGAAATATTTCATATTCTATTGTGAAACATTTTCCCATCAGCTGGATGAAAGTAATTAATTTGGCCCATATCTCGTTAATCCTAACTGTTTCACAGCGTAAAGGGCATTGGCTGTATGTAAAATAATGTAAAAAAAATTAATCACAACATTACTATGCACGTTCTTCATTACTCTACCAAAAAATAATGCGTAAACTCACGCTACAAATTACACTCATAAGTGACCTCAACATTTCAACGTATATGAGCAGTTCTAAAATTCACATAGTTTTAATTTTCGGATATGCTCAGCGTGAATAATTTTACAAAGTGAATCCCAAATTTTGAAACCGTGCCAAAATAACAGAGATATCACTCCTAAAGCATAAGACTAATTGACAGCCCCCCCCCAAACTGAGCAAGACTCCAGGAGCCCAACCTTCTAAGGGTTAAAAGTCATGTCGACTTATTCTTGATGCCCCCCTTATCGAAAATTGTTCTTTGTAGTAGCTTACCGCTTTGAAGGTGGTTACGACTATGAACAAAAGAATAAATTTTAAACTTCATATTTGTATTGAAAATACATGACATAATGTCTTCCAACCTTATCACATTTTTTCATTACGTAATATTTACCACCACCAAACCACTTTTGACGATCGAATTTGTTAATTTATTATTCGGTAAAATGTTTAGATGATGTCACGTCATTACGCCGATTTGAGATATAATTTCATTCATGACGTCGTATGGATGAAAAACTTTTACAAGTTTTATACTCTGCTGAGATTAAAGAAGAAACATAAAGGATAAATATTGGAGAAATTGAGTCTCCTTTACAACTTAAGAATCGAACAACTCAAAACTGCTGAAACAAAACGTTTTGTTTAAGTAAAAGAATCACTGCAAGCAACCAATGCCAAAATGCGCGCGGAAGAAGTCATGGGAATGTAAGGTTTGCTACTGTAGAAAAATCTTTTTATCTACTGTACAATTTAGTCATCAAGGTTTTCCATACTTTTTTTGAAGAGAGAGCTTTTACCTCCTCCCCCCCCTTGCAACTTGAGTTGACTTACTTGAGGTTGGGATCCAAATATTAAAATAATAATATTAATATGAATTAATAAAAAAAAAAATTTTTAAAAGATGATGCCCAAAACATTGGGGGGGGGGGGCAGCTGCCCCGCCTGCCCCCCCCCCCTGCCGGCGCCACTGATGGCAGAAGACATCAAGTTGAATTTATTGACCAGATGGTAAATCCTTTTATCAAGTCGTTCCACATTAAGTTTTTTTTTGAGTTTCTGCAAAACAGGATGTTCCAATAGAACCATCTTTTTGTTGAGGAAATTTGGTGTGGTACTTCCCTTTTATGGTCTTTTGCTCCCTTTGAATTTCTTTCACTTCTTCAGACAACCATTTTTCTTGGCAAGGTAATTGAGAGTTATATGTGGCAGTAGCAGGAAGTAGGCTATTAATATTAGGCAAGATTAGAATTACTTAAATTTTTCAGTTTTTAAACACAAGTTACCTATAGAATAATTAAAATATAGAATATTTAATTATAAATTAAACTTAGCCGAATTAATTTTAATAGCTGAAACTGATGACTTTACGCAAATGCTTGCACGTTTTACCGGAATTTTCAAACGAATTAGTTTGCTTAAATAGAATATTCAAATAGAATTCACCTTATTCTAAATAGAATTCATTTTATAAAGTAGCTTGATGCACACTTGATGCAACTTTTATCGCACCACTTGAAGGTAAACTTTGGAATTGCATTTCATTGATGTTAATGATTTACAAATATTTAGCAGAAATTGCTTGACAGCTAAACCTACAATCATGCGGTGTGGCATAATGCAAAGAATAAGCAATGACATTTTACTGAGCGCAGTCAAACATTTGGCTTTGATTGAGGGTTGCTTCAAATTGTCAAGCAGTTGCGTAATTTGCTTTTCTCTAAACAACTTTTCTCTAACTTTACTTGAGAACTTGATTTATTTTAATTTACTGGCAGTCGTTGCATGCGTTGGGGCTTTTACTTAAAAGTTTGGTTTGTAATAGCTACCACAATGAAAGTTTGCGTGTTTTTGTTTATGCTGTCTTGTGGTTTCACTAGGTAAGTAACAGAAATAGTGTTATGGTTTATTTATTGTCGCTGTACAATTGCTTATTTTTTTTAGCGCATTTCTAATTTTGAATCAGATTTAGAATGTCATCACATTATTACCCGTCTTATCGTCACATCGTCACTGCTTTTTGCAAGAAAGAACACAATCGGTACCGTTTTTAAAGTTTTTGGTATGATCGGACCTGGAATCGATTTTAGACCTACTAAGACTAGAGCAGAAGGCGATAACCATTCGTCAACTGAGCTGCGGTCACACCGTGTAAGTAGTAATAGCGTAGTAGCTGTAGACTTTATATCTATAGCTGGCAAACACTTAGCTGGAATAAACTCTTCCGTTAAATATAAGTGATAAAACATCCGCATTCTGACGTAAAACGTCAGTTACGTTAACGAGACGTCGAATTAAGGTTGTATAAAAAGGGGCAGATCTTCCTATATTCCACTATCAGTTAGCCAAATGTTTTGCCGCTAAGGTTTTATAGCGGATTATGTATCAAACCGTTTTCTTTTTCTTTGCTGTAAAATGAGCATTTTTAACTACGAAAGGGTAGTGAATAGTATATCAGTTTAGTTGAAACGCTTACTTGAAATTTGTTATTTTAGTTTCAGTGAAGTATTTGGATCTAAATTTTGGCCCGATGAAGATCAAGAAGGTGTATTCAGGTAAAGCTGTTTCTGATGACATAAAGTTATCAGAATGTAATTGCTTTGAAGGATTTTTAACCAAAACGATTGAAATGTTCTACATGTTATAAGTCTTTAAGATAATAATTTTTTATTGTACTTTATTTAGCGGGTTTGTTGATGCGTTTTACTTGAGACAAATCTTCATGTCTTGCTACATATGAATACAGTAGATGCAAACAGTAGTTTATGCAAGGCGCATTAAACTGGTCATTTACAGATACCGAGCGGAAAGTTTGTCGAAATAATTGATCTAATTATCCCAATCTTATTAATTTTGTCGGCACAATATTACATTTATTGGATTCTGTTCTACGGCGCTAAGCAACCAAATATATGAATAAAAAACCTTTTACCAAACGAACATTTAGGTTATGGATGGATGAGCATGAAAAACACTACAAGTCTGAAGCCGAGACTTCCGAGCGGATGGAAGTGTTCACGAAAAATTACAAAGCAATCGAAGTCCTAAATCTTAAGCATCAGGAAATGGATGTCAAGTTCGAGCTGAACAAGTTTGCTGATTTAACGGAGGAAGAGTTTAGAAATAAAGTGCTGATGCGACAACGAAAACCGGTAAGAACTTCATTTTATAACCCTAACCAATTAATTAACTAATTAATTATTTAGCAGTTACTAACCTCATTGGAAACAGGTTTCGCATCCCTTGCTGCTGTGTGCAACCCCTGTTTAAGGAACCTTGTGAAAATTGTACTGTAAAATTGTAAAAGTTACTCCAATATTCCTTTTGACTGAACTTAAAGTGCCTCTGACAGGAAAATAAATTCGCTAAATTTACCTAAGATACCAAAAAGATGACACTAACAAACTTTTCTGACCAGAAAATCGTAAAAATTATCAACAGGCTACTAAGTTACACGCTTGCAAACTTTCGTTGACATCGGCGAATCTGGCACTCATTCAATTGCGAAAATAAAAACGGCAACACCGCTGTGACGTCACAGTAAGGGGGAAGGATACATTTTTTCTCTGTGATGACTTGGTAAAGTATGGTACGGCTACTGCAAAACGTGAATGTGTGGGGCTCTGTTGATCTAAAGCATGCGCAAATTAAGAATTACCGAAATGAAAAAGTGAACTTATTATTACTATCAGGTTTCGATCAAATAGGTTGAGTTTACTTTTATCAAACAGCATCTCAATTCAATTGAAATTGCAGTTTCATAGGGCTACAATTTTCATACTTTTTTATTTGTCCTAATCTGGCTATAGCCATTTGCAGTGTAACAACAGTATTTCACAAACAGCACCTTTGATTTATGGTTGAGGCAATGCCTACAAATTGCTGTTTATGTGACATTGTCAGTGACAAAGACCGTGTGCTTTCTTTTCCTACTTTCTCACAAAACAAGGTAGGCTACTGAGAAGAAAATGATCAAAGTTTTCTTCAAGTGTTCGAAAGTGGGATGGGCCGTACAAAACTAGTCGTATATGTTCACTTCACTGAAGATGATTTTGTTAATACCACTAAAGTAAAAATGCCTACAGGCATGTGTTGGAGTGTATACTACAAGGTGATGCTCTCGGAAGCAACAATCGGATTGTGATGCCGTCATGCATTGTTTGGCGAATCCGAAACAATTTTCCAGATCCAGATGGCCGTTACACAGGATTTCAATGGCCATTGGCCAACTGAAGGCACATTATGAGAGAGAGAGAGAGAACTTTTATGTATTTTTGAATAGTGATGATGAATTAAATATGAATGATGATTCCTACGATTTCTTCATTTTTCACTTAAAGTATATTTTAGGTTTTGTAGGAACGTATCCAGTACAGTTTTATTAAACTGCAAAAAACAATAAATCTTCGAAAAAAGCAACCGCTTGTAGCCTACCAACTCCGACCAAACTGTGATCCACCAATTACATCTAGGAAGCGTTTGTTTCATCTGTTGCTAACGACGTCCACTTAGGATGACGTAATACCACCAAAGTCGTCCCAGAGCAGTGAAATATGGAATTTCGCCTGTGGTGGCGCTGCGGAGCAGTCGTTTGATTAAATTACGCCCTAACCAGTCGAGCTACGAGGTTAAGATTAAAAAGTTCGCTAAGTATAATTCTGCGCTAGGAAATGCTTTAAAAAGTTACTATACTTGGATCCCACCTGTCAGGGGCACTTTAATAATGATTTGTAGGTCATCTTTCCCCGCACCAAACAGCTTGTGGGCACCCCGAAAATTAATTCAATTCCTGATGAATTTGATTGGACGCCAAAAGGAGTAGTTGGCGAAGTTAGAGATCAAGGTAAAGAAGCAGCTCATATGCACGAGTTTTCCCTAATAAACATAAAATACTCAATTCTGCGCATTAAGCTTTCGTGTGTTAAACATATATATTCTTTTTTTATTTAATTATGAAGTCAGCTTTTTATCAACTTGATTTGAATGACAAAGATGTTGATATTTATCACAAATACGAAACGAAAAATTTCATAAAGTGTTTATTTACTTTTTTTGGTACAATTTAGGAAGTCAAAGGTATTGAAATCAAATCATAAACACACAGACAATAATGTATCTGTAGAATAGACTGTGCGTATGTCTTTAAGAATATGTTTTACTGCTTCTTCTTCTTGCTTATGAGGCAACAATTCAGGCAACATCTCTCAATTGTTGCAACCAGAGCAAAGTTTTCATATCAGGGTTAATGAGATCCACATTACTGCTGCTGTGATACAATCGCCAGGAGCTGCATAAAAAAGTACTAACGATGTTTAGGCCTTTTGATTATACTCTCTGCTTTAATTCAATTCAATTTACATTCTGTTTGTATCTATTTCATTTAGGGTCAGCTGGGACTTGTTGGGCCTTTAGCGCTGTAGAAACAGTTGAGGGTCAGTGGGCCATGAAGAGTGGTCAGATGACTGAATTGTCTGTTGAACAAGTCATCGATTGTGATGGAACTGAAGACAATAAACGGTAAGACTTGGATTAACTCATTATCCTAGTTGGAGTTTAAATTGACGGCAAACAAAGAAGAATTTCAAGCATACGGATGCTGATAGGACTGTAGATGTTAGGTTAAGTGGTCAAATAATTAGCTTGATTCTTTATGATCAGACGAATAAAGAAACTGGACTTCTATCGGCATCAGTATAGGCGCTTGGAATGCTTGTCTTTGCGCTGTCCCTTTAAACTGATGCCAGGATGCTAGGTTAAAAGTAAAAAAAAAGGTGCTTAAGAGAGTTAAATTTAACTAAACCAGTATTGAATGCAACATGTAAATACTTCTTCGAAACGGGAGCGGATCTACAAAAAAAAATGATGGGGTGATCAGCAGAGCTTTAAAAAAACAAAAATTCTAAACGAAATAATAATAATATAAATAAATCGTTTACGTAAGAGTTAAAAAAACGATAACTGTATTTTGAAATAGTCCTTCTAACTTTCATTTATCTAATGCTGGCATAACTAAATAAAAAAAATCGATTTTGCTATAATAACAGCATCCTTAGCTTATTCAAATAAAACCCAAAACAGTTTGCAAAAATTAAAGAAAATGAACTAATGAAAACATAAAATATCTAAAATGTAGTTTCTTTTACGTGTCAGTGTTGTTTTGTCTTAGTGCCGATTGTGGAGTATTTGGAGGATGGCCTTACCTTGCATATCAATACATGGAGAAAGCTGGGGGACTTGAAACAGAAGCAGACTATAGTTACTGCTGTGGGCTCGGTGGAGATAAAGGTTTGGTGAAATTTTCAAGCAAAAGTGATTGCTATCTATCAGTCTAAAGTTTGAGGAAGATATACCTTGTTCGAAACTGGTTCCCCGACCAATGCTGATTTGTTTTCCGTAGTCGCCACAGGCTACTTTGTAGGCCTATACATGGACGTCGCTATCATAGTATTTGGACTAGATGCCAAACGCTATAGCCCTCATCTTGCACGGCAAACAGAATTGCCATATTGGCGGTTTTAACGCCAAATTTTAGAAATTTGATTGTTTTTTAATGCGTTTGGCAGGATATTTTTAATTTAGTATTTTGATATACTTTAGGACTTTTTTTAAATTTTTTTCAGCATTGTAAGTATTTAAAAAAACTCTTTTTTACTAATGTGCAGTAACCTATTTACAAAACATTTGGTTTGAAAATGAAGTTTTTAAAATTTAACGTTATTATCGCCAATATGGCAATCCTGTTTGCCGTGCAAGATGAGGCCTATCGTTTGGCTTCCAGTCCAGATGCTATTGTGACGACGTCCACGGCCTACGGCTTTTTGCGTTTAAGGTCTCCGCAGGTCGCGTTGTTAACTCTCTTTGCACGTCAAGACTGGATGAAGAGTTTAGAGTGCCAGGCCTTGTAAAAAAAAAAACAATAAAAAGAAAACGATAAAGCTGCACTAAATAAAAAAGAGGTCAGTTGCATAGTTGAATGGTGAGACCTCTAGAGCAACTTTCAAAAAAGCGTGGGGTCGATACTGCTGAAGAGCATGCGGTTACGCTTTTGGCAAGACATCTAAAGGCATGCTTAAAGGTGGACACGAAGATTGGCTTCCTTGCCTGTCCGTCCTAAATCTAAATCTTCAACCACCGGGTGAAAGCCTGGATGAGACAAACAAACAATGACGCTAGATTTTTGCTTATAAAATGTGTCCTATATTTCCAGCCTTCTAAGATGAACCAAATGACTTAACTATTGATTTATTTTCTATCCGGTGCAGGTACTTGCTACGTTTGTCCAGCTGGAGGCTACAACAAGACATTATGTGGACCTCCAGCGGAGTTCTGCAAACGGAACGACAGCTGTGTTGCCAAATTAAATCCTGAAAAGTTTGTTCCAAACCTTCGTGTAAAGGGATGGTCTTCTATTGGGAAGGTGCGTTTAGTATTTGTTTTTATTTGAGATACCTCATGGAGAGATTAAAACCGTTTGAGAAAAACGTTTAATAAGATTGTAAAAATTTTAAATGGTATTACTTTCTGACCATTTTTAGCTCGTATATCAGAGACGAAAGTCAAGCATATTCAAACGCACTGCTCTGGCAAAATGCTGATGTGTGTTGTCGCACGACGTTGCATCCACTACACATGTTGCTGCCATTCTTTTATAATACAAACTGTTTTAAAGCAGCCGCATGGAGGTGCAACAGAGTCTATGGTAAATCGAAACCCATTTTTGCAATATTAGTACAAAGCAGAACCAAACGGAAGAAGATTTTCGATAAAATTTTTTTAAGACCAGGCGAGGTTTCTAACTCATGTTTGCAATCATAAACGTGTGGGAAGTCTGCCTGTTGATCCTGTTTGGGAAACGTTTCTATGTTATTTTAGCAGATTGACAAGACTTGCAGTCCACGCGGTTACAACACTTGTTGTTTCTCGGCATTCGAGTGTAGCAAGAACTCAGCGATAGACACGTGTTTCGCCCATGAATCTGGGCTCATCAGTACCGCACCACTAGTTCTTGCCACAACACTTGTTAATAGACTCAAATTTAAGCTATTAAAATATCATTTTTAAATTACAGAACGAAACTAAAATTGCGGCATCATTAGTCACAGAAGGTCCATTGTCTGTTCTTATTAACGCGGGAAGTCTTCAGTTTTATAAAAGTGGAGTATGGGACCCCCTTTTGTGTGACCCTTCTTCACTTGATCACGGTAAGGTTTCTGCTAATATTGGAGTTTAATAACACTACAGAGCATAGCGTCATTCATGTGGGCCTAAATTAACAAATATCGCAACGAAGTAAATTGAACTATTTGGTCTTCAAACGCTATCACCAAAAATGCAAACAGTGGTTGTTTTCACGGGCACGTCGACTTGGTAGTCTAGTGGTGATAAACCTTATGTGACTCTAAAAAAGGCACAGGTTTAACACCGCTCAAAAGCATGAGACATTTTCTTCGACATTTTCTTCCTTCAGTGGTTAGTGTCCTCATAAGTGGACACGTTTCAAATCAAACTATCTTCACTTTTTTTTAACCTTTTACAATCTCTAACTTTTTTATTTCAATTAAATTTTGTCATTGTAAAAGTCAAAAACTTATCACTGGTGGTCAGTGGCGGCTCGTGGTATTTATAGCAGGGGGTGCTGCAACCGGAGGTAGCCTATACGTGAAAGAGCGAGCGCCAAAGGCGCGATGCCAAGGGGTCTAGGGACATGACCTCCATAAATTTTACCTTATTTTAGTGGTATTTCATGAATTCTGAGGCTATTTGAGCAATTAATTTCCTGATGTTCATCAAGTTTAAATAGGCTGTTTTAGCATGTGACCTTTGGCCTTAACTTATTATCGTAAGTTAACAATGAACCTAGGTTACATTTAATTTATAAAAAATCAACCAGGTTTGGTAACCACAAAAATTTATTGGTAGAGCTTTTCTTAAATTTAATTTAACAACACTAATGAAAACCTAGTCTGAGCTTTATCTTTTTGTGAAGAAAGCAAAGCACATTAGTCTAACCATGTAACAGCATCAGTCGCAGCCACCTAATATCGTGTTTGAAAACAACAGTAACAGTAGCTAGCCTGACCACGTGACCAGCAACTGCAAAATTTGCAGTTCGAAATTGTGGGATTTGAAGCAACCTGAGCCAAAATATGACGTCACAATTTCTCTTTGTTCTTCTTTTATAAGATTGCAACTGCAGGGCTTGCAGTTCAGAGCTGCCAAATACAAAACTTAAAAAATCATCATATTTTTTAAAACCCAGAAATTATGAAACTTCTAGTCGGTAGGATCTATAGAGAACACGAGAAAAAACGTGAAATTAATAAAAAAAATAAAATACTGAAATGTGCAGGGGGTGCTGCAGTTTTGCAGTTTCTATGGACGAGCCGCCACTGCTGGTGGTGTTGCACTTGATCAGGAATGTTTAAGTGAACCTAAAATGCCAGGAAAGTACCACAAGCACTAAAGGGTTAACGAGATGCTTGAAGTAGGACACGAAGGTTTGCTTTATTGGCTTTCCGTCGAGTTGTACAAATCATCATCCATCGAGCGTAAGCCTTCTTCTTCTTCTTCTTCTTCTTCTTCTTCTTCTTCTTCTTCTTCTTCTTCTTCTTCTTCTTTTTCAACTGATTAACCATGCTTGATCAGCTAATGCCAAGAAGCATCATGCCACCAAAGAAAAAAGAAGTTAAATAAAACGGTGAGAAAGACTAGAAAACATTAACGTAATTAACTTGCATTATTCAGCTGTGCTTCTTACCGGGTACGGAACTGCTGATGGTGTTTTTGGGAAAAAAGAATACTGGAAAGTGAAAAACTCTTGGGGAAAGAAATGGGGTGAAAACGGATACTTTCGAATAGCCAGAAACAAAGGAAAATGTGGAATCAACACCCAAGTCACTATTGTGCACCTTAAATGAACATGCTCTTTCTGTACTCTTTTTTGTTTTAATTGTTTGTGCCATGAAAGGTTTTATAGTGCAGTAATTTGAAACAAAAGTATTCAAAAATAATTGATTTTATTTTTTTGATATTCTGAAGCTCTCCCTGCTAAGCACACTATTTTGATTGATAGAGGGAATTTTATCCTCGGACTGAGAAAGTTTTTTGTGAGAGCTTAATCCTGGAAGTATCGCGTACTTGTAGAGGCTTTGAAGCAGTGAAACATGCCCGGTTACCGGGTTTGACAGAGTGAAGTTTCCTATTGTTGAAGTGCCTGTGTCTGTAAATTATTCCACCCACAATGTGCCGCTGCCCTTGATATGCGTTGCTTAAGCGCACACACCGAGAGTTGAACTACAGCCATTTGATCTTTGAAGCTTTTTCGTTTGTGAAGTCAGGCGTTGAGCCAGCTGGGCGGAAGAGGTGTACGATTCCTGTTTTTTTTAAGATCCTGAACCAATCCGGTCTTTGTTTCTTGAGATCCGGATTCGACAAGTTCTAGATATCTCAGATCAGGCCTACCATTATTTCTTAATTCAATTCAACTCAATGTAAGAGCTTTGTAAGGATCAAATGTAAGGATTGTTGCTCCTGTTATAGGAATCTTTATTCTCGGACTGCAAAAACCTCCTTGAAACCTTGTTTGTTTGTTTGTTTGTTTATCTTTATCCTGCATTGCGGGAAAGCGGACTTGAGCGCTATGCATCGGTGTACGCCTTCCGACATACACCTGACCCACGCTGCAGCCGACTGCAATGTCTGTTTTCCGGTTGTCTACTTTACTTATGACTTAAATTTGGTACTACCCATTACTCGAAATCGATCACTAGGTAGAGGCAATTATCGTTAAGTTTCTTGCCCAGAGAAACAACAGCAAGTGCGGGTGGCTGGAGTCGAACATGCAGGCTCTCGACTGCGAGCCCAACGCGCGCTAACCACTCGGCCACGGATTAATTCGGACAGTTTCGCATGCTTGTATGCAGGGACTCTATCAACTTTCAGAATTTGGGGGGGGGGATAATTTTAGACAGTGGGCTAAAACCATCTTAGTTATTCCAAACCACTCCAATAAAGGGGGGAGGTGATCACCCCCCTCACCCCCCTTGGATACAGGCCATGCTTGTATGAGTTTAGAACCACTGAAGCAAGCCCTGTCAATGAGATTGACGCAGAAGGAAGTTTCTCTTGTTGTTGCCCCAAATTATTTCATGCACTCAGTGCTATTAAATGGAGAGTTTGTTCAAGCGCACACTCTGAGAGTACCGTATTGTAGAAGCAACGTTTCTTAACCTTTCCAATTTTTGTAAAGCAGTTTTTGTATTGTCAGGAAATTTACATAAACCTGTTTTGCATTTCTTGTACCAACAAGTTATAATGTCATAATTAATTAAACTACCATTCAACGTTTTATAGGCAGAGAAAACTTTTTCTCGAACCGTAGAAAATTTCATTATCAGATCACCGCTTCAGTGCGTGATGGAAATCTACAGATAAATCTGCATCAGGCATTGCAGAGTGCAAAAAACAGTGTTGCAGAACGCGTTTTCGAATATTAAATTCTCATCAGTGCAACTACGTTTATGAACGCAATAACAACGATTAAATTTAAACTCAATACAATACATTACAAATATTATAAGGACATATTCTCAGTGTTCAATTGAATATTAATAAATCCAGAGACATCAGAAAATCACTTCCCGCATGCAATTCCAGACCGACATTACTCGCTTAAGGTTTTTTTTGTTAAAACAAACTTAATGTTCAAAGCAAAAAAGCCATCACAATGAACATCTACCGAAGTATACTAATTTACAGTACTTAGATAAGCACTGAAAATTAATAGACGGTATTAATAGACGGTATTAAATTAATAGACTGCCTATAAAACGTTGAATGGTAGTTTAATTAATTATTTCAGAAAGTTCCTTGGTTTCATATTATCTGAATTATAATGTTATGGTCTTTAAACGGTTTTTGATCTTCGATAGTAATTTCAAAGCATTCCAATTTTCATAAGTACATCATTTCAATGGACTAACCATTAATGAAATCATGATTTTATGAGTGGTAGACCTACGGAAGTGGAAGAACGTGGTTTATTTTAGTCTCTCTGCAACTGTTAAAGACTTGGCTGAAAGGTTATGCTTTCAGTTTAGTAGGCTATCATATTTACGACGCAAGGTAACTACAGAGAGAGAGAAATAACATTATTTTTAAATCATATTCTGTAATAAGTAGAAAATAAGCTCACATTACAATAACATAGAATTCACAAATATAGAGAAATGCTTAAACAGGCTCAATGTTGAACAATTTAACCGCATTAACCAAGAGCAGCGAAGACCAATTGGTCATCCAGTCAACTTCTCCCAGATATTTTAAACTATTTTGGTATGACCCATACCGAAATCGAACTTAAATGTCAGAACCAAAGGCACTTATTAATCTGTCTACACATGACTTGGTGGATATAAGAGCAGGTTGATACGTTTGATAATTATAACGGCATAAATTATACCATATTTGAAACAAATGCCAAAACAAATTTGCAGTGCCAAAACCCATATGCAAAAGTTACAATGATATAAGCCTTTTCAAACAGAATTTCATAAATTTTATTTTCTGTGTGATTTGCTTCGAGGATGCGCATTATCATGGTGCGCGAAACGTCAGTTAAGTAATAAATCAACCTATTTGTCGTTGCTTTTACTTTCACTTTTATCAGATAAACGTTGCAACTTGCGTTAGAAACGATAATTATTATGATTAACACCCAAACTTTTCATTAAACAGATCACTAACCGTTTCCTTCACTCAGTAGCCTACAGAAGTTGATTGATTAGTTTTCAAGTGCATGATTTTAGGCTTCAAATATACCGTGTAGGTTGGCAAAAATAAAATAATGTAGCCAGCATCTGCTTTGTTTCATTGGCCAACATGCAATTTAATTGACTGAATTCAATTGACTGGCAAAAGCAGCGGTTGAGAACTATGTGGCAAGAACTAGTGGTGCGGTACTGATCAGCCCAGCCTCATGGGCGAAACACGTGTCTATCGCTGAGTTCTTGCTACACTCGACTGCCGAGAAATACATGCAACTGATGTCGTGCTGAAAGTGAGAAATGGGCTACACAAAAACGTTTCCAATTGACCCCTGAGCAAGATGTTTTATACTTTGGTACAATGCGAGGCAATGTTAATTCTATGCACAAACGATCAATGGTCGTTCAGCAATATAATCTATGAGAAAACCACTTGAATGCAGAATAAACTTTGTGGCGACGGTGTATGCTGATAGTCTTCATAAGGTCCATGTCTTTGTAAAAAGAAGGTCTAAGCTTTACAAACATTTACGCAGAAGTGTAACGCCAACGAATTTTGTCGAACAAAAGTTTTCAAGTTGCTTAAAGATGATCAGTTGCTGCAGTAGCCTATACAATGAAAAACGTGCTCTTTGACCAGTCAAATAGTGTTCAAGCATCGCATCAAGCTTGTTTCTTTTACTGTAAGCTCTTATGTTAAAATTTACGTTTTGTGGTAAAAGTTTCAGATTATGCGAAGTGCAGATTATATTGTAGAACTATCTTCGTGTCCACTTTCAACACTTCATTAAAAGTTTAGTCGACACATCTCGGCTCCGATTGAGCTAACAAATTTTTGAAAATACAGAATCAGACTTTTAACCAGGCATTTAATTTACAGCATTACGATGATTCTTGATCCATATTCTTGAGACTGCAGCACTTCACATCGTTATTAAAAGTTTATCAAAGAACAGGTTTGTGAAGGCAGTTTCAATCGCTTTTCTTCTGATACTTTGCAGCAGATAGTCACAGACAATTGTAGAGCAGATTGAATTTTATTTTCTTAGGAACATGCGGGATTACGGTTACACACCGTTACAGGTAGGCTACTCTCACCCAGACGTTACAAAAATACCGCTTACACGAACACTGTACCGTTTTAAATAAACAACCTTATGTGATAAAACAAAAAAATGGCTACTTTCAATCAAAATCGATCAGTTAACTTCAAAAAAGCTAAGAAAAAAGTTTTGCATTTTTGTGGAATTTTTTTTTCATGGTCTTGATTTCTGAAGAAGCCGATTGCAATTCAATTGCAATCGTCGGCTATATCAGCTGGTATATAGTCTATCTCGGCCGATAAACGTTTGCTTGAATATCCCACCTTGACAGGTTAGGATTTGTTTTTTTAAATGATATGCAAGGGATGAAGGACGACATGGAAGAGATGTTGTAAGTTTTTATTAATTTGTTAAAAAGCAGTGACGTACGGTGGCCATTTTTTTGGGTGTATCCCTATTGTCAGCTTTAAACGCATACTAGGTTTGCAGCTTGCGCAATAGCTGTTCAGATCATATCAAAATAAACTGATATGATGTGATATAAAGAATCACTGTGCAAATTAAGCATGTGTTTGAAACTTTTTAAAAAAGTGTGAACACTCAAAAAGATGGCCACCCTACGCCATTGGTGATTAGGTTAACTTTTCGAGGTTCGTAGAAGAAAATTTTCAGAAAGTTTGAAATTTATAACAGGAACTATTGTATTTTAGTTTGGTAGCTTAGTTAGATAAGCGTCTGACTTTGCGAACGAACAAGCTGCAAGATCAAGCGGGGCTGGTTTGACTCTCGAGGTGTACGCTTGAGTATGGCACTTCAAGAACAGCTCACCGTTCAGCGGTACCTAATGGATGGAACAATTCACAGGCAACAACACCAACAAACGGAAACTTCACTCTGTCAATCTCGGTGACCGAACCTACTTTATCATTAGTTCAAAGCCTCTACAAGTATGCGAAACTGTCAGGATGAAGCTCTCAAAGAAGCTTTCTCAGTCCGAAGATAAAGATTCCCTCAATCAATATTATCCTAAATAAATATGTTGTTAATGGTCTAACCGTGCCAGTAATTCAGTATTGGATAAGTTCTTTCTTGACGATTGGTACTATACCAGTAGCGTTGGAAAAGACGTCCAGGAGGTATTTTTAGACCCGGGTCCAGGACGATTATCAGGGTCCGGAGTTTTTAAAAATTCCTACGGACAAAGAAATATCTCGTAACCTTTGAAGTTGTATTGTTTTCTTTAGAGATTTTATGTTTTTCTCATCAGTACCGGGCCTAAATGGTTCCTTCAATGGCCCTGAACTCTACTACAGCCTTGAAGTTATGGGATACGGTACTATCAAAATGGAAGAATGGTTAATTTTAAATGATTCGAACTGTAGTAATATCATCTTTTAGTTGAAAGTAGGCTATGTCTAAGACTACACGTTTGAAAGGGTAATTTCGATTTTGGCATTCTTAGGAAGTGCAAAGATCAGGCATAGTTTTAAATTCTACTTTCTTATGCTAAAAATAGCTAAAAATTCTACTTACAGGTAAAAGCACTGTACTTGCAGCTTGGTTGATTTGCATTGTTCACATTATACTGAGTACGTGGCTTTAAACATCAGTCCCGATAGCTCAGGTCCGATAGCTCAGGTCCGCCCCGATAGCTCAGTGGTTACGCGCCCGGCTCAAGATCACTCGGCGCTGGTTCGATTCTCCGGGTGTGCGCTTGAGCAACGCATTTCAGGACTGCTCTCCATTCAGTGGCACCTAGTGAATGGAATAATTTCTCGGCAACAACACTTCAACAATCGGAAAACTCCACTCTGCCAATCTCGGTAACCGGCCCTGCGTCAAGAGCCTCTACAAGTATGCGAAACTACCAGGAATAACCTATCAAGGCTTTGTCAGTCCGAGGATAAAGATTCAAAACCAACCAACCAAAAACCAAGTGTAAAATAATGACAAAAGCACAAAGTGTGGAATTATCTAAAGGGAACGACCAACTTCCATCGGATTTGATGAATGGGCTTGATGGTAATGCAGAAGATATTTTGAATGATCCTGAAGCTATTAAGTTGGTGAAATAAAATCATTTTTTTCTTATTTTTAGCAGGTAGCAGTAGGTTATTGTTAACTCCGATTTACATTATTCTATTGTCAGTGAAAACTCTTCTTTGAAACTACCAAATGTCATTTTCGTCGTCCAAGCAAGCAATACTTGTAGAGAATTTACATCACTAAAGCAAAAGCACCTTAACCGAGACAAAAATTTTACGCTTCCAATACTTTTTGAGTGTCCTTGCTTTAGAACTTTACCATCTACTATTCTACTAGGTTCCGTAGAATGAAAAGCTGTCCTTGAAGCTTGCTGCTCTATTGCACGAAATTTTTAACCATCGTGATGTAATTGATTTTAGATTTTTCCCGTTTACCTGTGGTCGGATGCTTAACAATCAGAATATCGAGGTAGAATGAGAAGGTAAATTGTTGTTGTTTCATATGATGATAAACAGTTTGATTTTGAACTTCTAATGAAATGCGAGTTTACCATAGAATAAAACAACCACATATTCACTTTCTTTTATTATCTCTGTATTGTAGCCTAATTGATAAATCAGAGTCAAAAACTAAATTCCTGTCTGTATTGTTTTTCAGTAACACCGAAGCAATACTCTGCTTTCTTCAGTTAAAACTGGTAACGACAAGTTGTAGCGGTAATGACCGACGTATTGCATTCTCGTTTTTGTTGCATAAACACCGCGTTGTTGGCTCTACACCGCTGACAGCACACAGTGTTTTGACAAGATATTTAATGTTATGCCAAAAACTGAGAGCAGTTGACTCGTCTGCTGTATAATTTTACCTGCTTTCATAGATGTGTTGTACCTGTAATTTGCTTGGTATTGTATGATTACGTTGTCAGAATAATTAAAAAATAAAGTCATTATCAATGTTATTATTACTATTACTGTCATTATTGTTACTTTTTATTATTATTATATTGTCACAATAATATAAATAACAACAAATAGTAATAATAAAAGTGATGATGGTGAGATAATGACTTTATATTTTATTCAGTATTACGGCATTTTACATTATGTTGTCATAACAAACACAAAATTTATTTATTATTATTGTAAATGTCATCATCATTATTGTTTGTTTTTATTATTGTTATCTTTATTATCTCTACAGTGTTAATACATTAGAATGCTTTGGGTTAGTAAACTGCATTATCACTATGAACATTTCGTTGTCGTCCATTCATATGTCTCCATTTGTGACTTTACAGACGAGAAAAGAGAAGAATCAATAAGAATTTGTTCTTGATCTGCACTGCATTCGTGCTCAACTTTATTGCCTTCAACTCAACAGCCAGTCTTCAGTCAAGTCTCAACTATGAAGAGGGGCTCGGTACCGGTTCACTGGCGATTATTTACGCAGCTTTGATATTGTCAGCAATGTTTGCTCCTACAATAGGTAGAGTGTTATCATATGAAAGTATTTACTTACCTTTTGTGTTTTTACACAAGGGCTTGTGGAGTAGCTCTTTATGAAAATGAGTTCATTCGTTTTACAGTTCAATTTTGGGCCAGAGTTAATTGTTTGTGTTTAGAGCACTAAATATTAAAAACAAGGTAAAGGTGGTCCCATATTTGATTCAAGTGTCGGGTATGAGAAGATAAGGTTTTCATTACACTAAGCTTTCGTCACTAACGAGAGTAGAGTGGCCAGTTCCTTTCTCTCGGCCGCCTTTCCTGCAGCAATTATGCCCACCCAATTTATTACACCCTAGGTAGAAGTGAGGAGTGTTTTCAACAACTAACTAAATATAAGTCGGCAGCAGTAGCCGAGTGGTTAGCGCGTTGGGCTCGCAGTCGAGAGCCTGCATGTTCGACTCCAGCCACTCGCACTTGCTGTTGTTTCTCTGGGCAAGAAACTTTACGATAATTGTCTCTACCCAGTGATCGATTTCGAGTAATGGGTAGTACCAAATTTAAGTCATAAGTAGAGTAGACAACCGGAAACAGACATTGCAGTCGGCTGCAACGTAGGTCAGGTGTACGTCGGAAGGCGTACACCGATGCATAGCGCTCAAGTCCGCAATGCAGGATAAATACAATAAAACAAAACAAACATTATTAGCCATTAAATACCAAATTTCTTCAACACTTGACAATAATTGTTGACATACTTCAACTGTTACAGTTATTAAATGGCTCGGATGCAAATGGACTATCTGTGTCTCTATCATTGGTTACGTCACATACCTACTTGCCAACTTTTATCCCACATGGGGGACTTTGGTACCCAGTTCGGTTATTGTGGGACTATGCGCCGCACCACTGTGGGCAGCTAAATCAACTTATCTAACAACTGCTGCTCATAGGTAAATAGTAAGTTTGTTGATCTTTTACAATGTGAAGGACAAGGGTGTTTTGTTTTCGGTAGATGGCAGAAGATTACATTTAATTTGAGATGAAACGTGAAACGGTCCGGGCGACAATTTATCGAACGACAATTTGTCGAACGACAGTTAATCGAACGACAGTTTATAGAAAGACAGTTTATCTAACGACAATTCATCGAAACGACAATTAATCGAACCGACTGTTTATCGAAACTTCAGTTCATCGACCGACTGTTTATCGAAACGACAGTTTATCGGACGACGAATCTCCCGAAACAAATTTTATCTAGGGTTAGGGTTAGTCGTTCGATTAATTTTCCTTCCATGAACAGTCGTTTCGATAAACAGTCGTTTCGATTAACCGTCGGTCAATAAACTGTCGTAGTACTCCGGGCATTACCATATATAATAATCGTCCCACGTAATTAGGGTTAATTAATTAAATGACAAAGCTTGCAAGCATGCACCGTTGCATCACGTCTGTAGTTAGGTTCATGAATTGAATCTTACAGTATATTTAATTTGATTACCAGGCCAAAATTCTGA
Source organism: Aplidium turbinatum (assembly GCF_918807975.1). Classification (NCBI taxonomy): domain Eukaryota; kingdom Metazoa; phylum Chordata; class Ascidiacea; order Aplousobranchia; family Polyclinidae; genus Aplidium; species Aplidium turbinatum. The sequence continues at coordinate 58,627,433 of NC_137472.1, forward strand.
AAAATTCCGTTAATAATTATATCACACTTTTTAGGCTTCCTGGAATAGTAAGATTAGGTCTAAAAAGCTCATGAAACAAACGACAGTTAAAGAGCACTGCTCTAACGGAGGGCGATCTTGAATGTTTCATATGATAAACTTTACCAGATCTATTTAACGTTGATGGCCAAACGTCCATTACCATAGGCTACTTAGCAACAAGTGCTGAAAACTTATGAAAGCTGTTACAGAACCAATAAAATAATTTTGATTAATACAAAACAAGTTAGAGCCAAGATAAAACTATGTTGTATAACCAATGCGTGAATATTAATCATTTGTAACATTAACTTTAATTAAAAGAAGCAACGTTGTTTTTTAAAATAGATTTTCCTGTAGATATGTAAATTGCCAAATGTTGCTATATTTGACGTATATTGTTTTTGTTGTGATGATCAGAAATAAAAACAAACTGAACTAAACTTATTGAAAATAAAACAGATTTTACCACATAGATATGCGAAGTTAACCAATGAAACAGCTGAAAAACGTCGTGAACCGTTTCTTTGGGATTTTCTTTCTGTTCTTCCAGTTTAACAACATCGTTGGTCAACTCATTTCATCCTTTGTCCTTTCCAGCGGTGACGTGGGCAATTTGGGTTTGTACAACTCATGGTTGGATTATTTTTGTTGTTGGCTGTTTTTATTTGCAACAATCTAAAACTGCTTTTTTCCAAGTGATGGTTTGGTTTTTGAATCTTTATCCTCGGACGGACAAAGTCTTTGATGAGTTATTCCTGGTAGTTTCGCATACTTGTAGAGGCTTTAGACGCAGGGTCGGTCATCGAGATTGACAGAGTGAAGTTTTCGAGTATTGAAGTCTTGTTACCGGAGAATTATTCCATCCATCAAGTGCCGCTGAATGAAGAGCAGTCCTTGAAAATGCGTTGCTCAAGCGCATACCCTGAGAGCCGAACCAACGCCATTTGATCTTGAATCGCTCGCGTAACCACTGAGATAACGGGGCGGACTAGTGAAATATAGGAATATTAATCCACAGAGTGAGAAACCTTCTTATGAAGTTAAATCTTGGAAGTTTAAAAACATGCAGTAGCTTTGAACCGTTGAAGCAGGCTCCGTCACCGAGATTTCTTAAATAAAGCTTTCGCTTGTTGAAGCGATGTTCCTTACTTATTCCATTAAGTTGGTGTCATTGAACGCAGATTTGTTTTCGAAAAGTGTTGCCTAAGAGTGCACTCTGGAATCGAATCAGTGCTGTTTAATTTTGCAGTTTTTTTAGTGTTTCAAATGCAGTACTTTGAAGTGAAAAAATACAATATCTCTACTTTGCCTTCAATGAGGAAGAAGACGCTCATACGACGAAGAAGAAGAAGAAGAAGGCATACTTTGTTAACCAAACAAAATTTCTTTGCTCAACACAACCTTCTCGGTCCGATAATATAGATTCCCACCATCAATTTATGCGAATGAAATCAAACGATACAGTCCGTAACACATTTAAATAATCGTGGCAGCTTTGAACAGACGTAAAATTAAGTTTTTGTCACAATCCTTAACAAATCAATGTGAATCTTGTAACTTCTAATTTGTGATATTCCTGTTTCAACAGTTCTTCCAGATTGCTACAATTCTTCCTACATCGAAACATATTGTGGGTCACGTGATTGTCAGGAGGATTTCAATGCAGCTAGAATCGGATACAACACAACAGAATGTCCAGTGACGCAATTACAAAGCGAAGGTGTGCAAACAGGTTTACTCTACACGTTGATGGGAATCTATGCAGGAGTTGGATTACTGGGAGCCGCAGTAATAGGGGTCTTTGTTGACCCCATTGTTATAAGGTATGTGTTGGGGTGCACACAGTAATCGTAATAACAAAGCTAGTCATCGTCGTATAAGCTTCTGGGGCCGAGGGTTTATCCTTTTACTATCCTAAATTCGCGATGTTGGCGGACTACACTGGAAGCAAATGATAATACAGCACAAATACTGTGAATAAAAAAGTGTTCTTGGCAAAGAAATTGTACAGGAATAGACGGAACCCCTTTGTCTGATACAAACCACTACTGGGGAATTGGGCACATGTCATGTAAACTGTTAAGCTTAGACTTCCCTGGGCACTTTAGCTAAGGTGGTCAGCCTTTAGCTCAGGTAGATAAGCAATCGGCTCTGGAAGCAGAGACCTTTCAAATCTAGCAAGGATAGTTTAACTTTCAGTTTGTTGAATGAGAATTTAAGGATTCCTCTCTATTCAGCAACATCTAGTCAAGTGAATGGAATATTTTGCAACTGCACATCAACAAGAAGAAGAATATGTATTCTATTAAACGCAATACCCTGTTTCAGTGGTTTAACGGTTGTCATTAATAATTTTAAAATGCATTATATCTAAATAGTCGTTTTAATTTTATTACTTGCAGATCTAAAGAAACGAGAGGTCCACTTGGGTTATTTGTTGCGACCTTTCAACACCTGAAAGATCACAGACAAGTTCTTCTTATATGCATAACTGTATTTAGTGCTTTTGAACAAGCGTTGTTTACTGGGGATTTCACCAGAGTAAGTGACTTTGGTGTTGCAAGATTTTATATTTAATATATAGCTTGTTATTACGTTCTATCTCCAAGTTAAAGGTGATCCCAGACTTGATACCAAGCTTTAGATAATTTAAGACAATAAGGTTTTCATAATACTAACCCTTCGGCAGTAACGAGAGTAGGGCTGACAGCTCTTTTCTCTCGGCAGCTTTGTTCAGCAATTACGCCCACTCAAGTATTACACACTGAGGTGAGTGGCGTGTTTCAACAACCAGTTTAACCTTATCTGTAGCGACACAGGGTTTTATGAGAACGCTCCACTCTTGTAGTGAAATATTTCACAAAGGAAATCTGCTAAAAATGTGAAATTTCTTGACTTCTAGTTTTTATTTTTGTGCAAATGTTCTAAACCTACACTAGTCATTTTTCTACTTTCCTGCCCTTCACAATAAGCATTTCGTCTGAAGTGGCTAGACATTTTCGTGCAATGCTAGTTATATACTGTATCTGTTTGTGTTAGTGCAATTACTTTGAAATGTAAAAACGCCCAAAAATGCCTTATATTTATGAACAAAAGTAATTTTTTGTTTAGTTTAGCTCTAGTCTATGTTATAATTCAAAAATTTCAAATTTGAAGCTATTTTCTGGAAATGAGAATAAAAACCGACTTTCTGACATTTTTTCATCTCAAACAGTTTATTTCAATAAACTTGTTGGGTAAAAATTTAATTTTTATACGCACAATACACATGGCTATTATCTTGTGAAATATTTTGGCTCTGTGATTTTCATAGCTCCCGTTATTAGGGATTAATTAGCATGGGCTAAGGTAGCCCATGACGTACTTTCCGCGTACGAAAACAGCTCGTACTAAGATAGGGTTAAGCTGGGAGTCGAACCAAGATCACATGATTAGAGAGCAAGCGCCTTATCCACTGCGCCATCTCATCCTTGCACTTGTTTCACTTGGCTATAGGATGGCGTTTTTGTGTAGCTCTTATAATCACACCAGTTAAACTTTAAAGTTACGGTGACCCAGACAGCCAACGTTTACAGTAGTATGATTGAATGAGAATGTAGCATGGGTAGGCTATGTTTGCAGACGTTGAATCAATGTAAAAAACGACTGATTTGCTGTCGGGGATACTAACTTGTGTAAACGACCTGTTAACATATTTTCTATTTTGCAGTCGTTTATCTCGTGTCTACTGGCGGTAAATTGGGTTGGATTCATTCTAATCTGTTATGGGGCATGTGATTCTTTCTTCTCTTTCCTCTTCAGGAGGATAAAGAAGTATGTTGGGAGGATTCCTTTGTTTTCAGTAGGATTCGTGATATTTCTGGCACTGTTCATTGTTCTCTTGGTGAGTAGGCTATTACGATTTAAGAACGTTGACAATAGATAGCCATCTATATCAACTTCAATGAAATGACAATAAAAAGTGCAAAAACGGAGCATAGCTTTGGATGTCATCATTGCTAAAATCCTTGGATTCATCTTTAAAAAACTTGTCACTTACTGCCACCATTTAAAAGGTAGAAACATAATACATGTAAAACCTAAAATTAAAACTTGTTTTAATGTTGTTGTGAATGTGAATGTTGTTGCTTTATTTTTAAGCAACTCTGTTTTTCAATGATGTATTTTTATCGCTTGATTGTTTTGGCATAAAAGTTAATACAAAAAGCAGAATTAAAGTAATTTAATTCTTTATTTAGGTTTGAGTTCCATACCCAACCAATGTATCTTTATTTTTTGTGCTACCAGCGTTTTGGGGAGTGGCTGAAGCAGTGTGGCAAACCCAAGTGAACGATAATAAAAATAAAAGTCTTAAATACATGAGCCGACATATTATGTTAAAATCAATGTTTTCTATCTAGGTCAATAATAGATATATTCTTTATCACAAAGCCATGATCGTTGTCATTTCGCGCCCCTTAAACCATACCGGACCCGGGTTTATTCTTTGAACCCCCCCTGTCAACCTTACTGATCATAGTGCTGGCCAAATCAAGTAATTATTTGTTTCAGCGTTATATGGCGTGCTTTTTGCAAGCAATCAGGAAGCTGCCTTTGCTAACTACAGATTGTGGGAGTCCGTTGGATTTTTAATCGCGTTCACTTATCAGAGCTTCTTATGTGTCAGCACAAAAATTTGGACTCTGTTGGGAGTACTATTGGCCGACATGGCGCTTTATTTGGTCATAGAGGTAAGAAAGAATACAAGTAACTTCATACTTCTTCCACACAGCACCAGCTCATACTACCAGTGGTTATCAACTTCGACTTCTGTGCTGGTGTGTCTGGCCTCGATTCCAGGTCGAGTTATACAAAAGACTAAAAACGGCACCAATTATGCTATTTCTGCACATCGCAGTGAGCATAAGTCTGGTTACGTGGCGACATGGCTACATGTGATAGAAAATGGGAAAATGCGTACTGTGGGTAAAAGACCTTAGTTTGTTATGGAGCGACAATAAATAATTTGTGACCACCTATTATTCTAATATACCAAATAACGTCCATTTACATCATTTAAAAAAAAGCGGTTGAAATAATAAAAACATGACAAAAGAGCACATACTCTTTTCAAGCAAAGTTGGAACAACTTCTTTAATTATTCAATGTTATATTTTTGCATTCAAGATGTAACTTTGTTTTCAGGAAAGAAATGGGCTCTTGTCATATAATTAGTTGTTTAATAGAAATCTCAAAATTTTTATATTATATCTTTTAAAAACTTGTTTGAGTCACTTGATTAACTCGGCTACATATAAGGCAAACTGCATTATTATATTTTATTTCAAAATTTAATACTACAAAAGCTAAATGATCAGTGTTTGTGGATTTGCAGATTTTAGAGAGGAAAAAGAAAACGAAAAGACAATCAGAAATACCTACATCAACATTTGGTCACAGTAATTCTCTTTACAGTACTGCAGAAGATATCATTAGCTGCGATGTGCTGGTTACTAAGTTGTAAAGGATCAACATTCGGCCTATACTCTTGTTCATATCATATAATGATGATGATTATGTGCCTGATTTGATACAGACGTTGGCAATCATGGTCTTCCAAACTTCTCTGTCATTTGCCATTGGTATAAAATCGTTAGTTTTGACTGTTGTATTTGTGGCCCATTGATTCAAGCTGTTTAAATATGTTAATCTTTGTCGACCTCTGCTTCTTTTTCTTTTTATCATGCCCAAAATAGTCCTAATTTTTCCAAATCTCCATGTCTGTGAATATGATCTACAAATTGATTTTATACGATGAAAGGGAAAAAAACACAAATATACATTTGCTGAACATCGTTTGTATTGACTTGCGAAATGAACTGTTAGTAAGATGTACAAATGTGTTCGCCTTCAGATAAAAGAATATTGTTGATCTTTCGAAAGCGCCCGCTTGCTGTGATTATTTCACAATCTTAGCCATTCAAACAACTTTTCCCCATGCAGACTCAGTGCGGATCCAGTGAGTAGTCTTTAGAGAGGAGGGGGGAATTCCAACTAAACACAATGATGTGTAGGTCCGACCTTGCAAGTCACTTTTAATTGTTTCAGGAAGAGAAATGCCTCAATCGCCCTTTCCCTGGATCCGTCACTGTGCAGACTATGTACCAAGTTGTCTTGTGCTATAGTTGCTTTTGTATGTTTTACAAAATATTATTGCATTTTTTTTTACTTGTTTTTTAACATCAGCGTATGTTTAGATCATGGTTTAGATGGATGACAAAGATAATCTTTCGCTTTTTCTTCATTATGGTAGTGTTTTCGTGTTGATTATGCTTTCACAGTAGGCATACTATTTTTATAACAGACAAAATAAAACTTTTTTCTCTCTCTAGTAAAGTGTTTAGTTGGATAATGACACGATTGCCTGCTCTCAGTAGCGTTGGGAACTTTGGTCGGGAACTTGATGAAATCACCGCATTATGTCCAAATAATATTCAATCAGCACACCACAGTTTATCGAGATTGGTACTTGATGCACAAAGAAATTTTGTCAAACTCAAACAAAAATTTTTATAATTTAGTAAGAGTGGATTGTTTTTCGCCATCATCACCTTTAGAGGTATTCCTTATGCCATTTTCTTGGAAAGGTTGAACATTTGCTTTATTCTTCTTCTTCATTTCGAGAAACTACAAAAAAAAAATATTGTTAGTAGCCTACATAAGGATCTTTGTTCAAGCATTGAGGATTTAAATCTTTTTAATGCAAAGTATAAAATATTTCAGTGAAATCACCTTTAAAGATAAAAATAATTAGGTTATTTTGGCAAGAACAGAAGTAGGCTATTCTTGCTGCGTGTAACACTTAAAGAGACTATTTAGGTAAATAGATCACATTTTAGTAGGAACACCAATTATAAGGTCTTGAAAAATTTTCATTGAAATTTTGTCAATACTGTACAATTTTTTTTTATTTTTTTTTATAAAATCAAAAGCCATTTTTGTATCTTTACAGTTAGTCTTCAACACTTTTCGAGGAGTGTTGTGTCAAAGCTTTTATTGTGCCTGTAGTGATACATAAATTATATCGATAGTCCATAAGCTGGGACACTCTTTTGCAATAGAGTTGGACACCGAAAGATCTCACTTTCTGCATTGGGTGATAAGCTAGGAGGAGCATAGAAGAAGATGGTCTATCGAGTAAATTGGGTAAAGCGAGCGATTTATCTGATGCGCCATGCACCATTTCATATTAACTTCCAATTTTCATCAAAAAAATACTTTCCAGATCACTTACCTCCACAACATAGTAAAATAGCATTCCAACCAATAGCATTCCAAGAAGAATCCAAAGTTTAGTGCTGACGCACAAGTAGCTCTGATACGCAAATGCGATCACTTTTCCGACCGAAAGCCACAGCATATAATTAGAAAATGCCGCTTCTTGGTTAGAAACAAACAAAGCTCCGTAGAAAGCTGAAAAGTGCAAGAAGTGATTAGTTTTCGATCACGTCTTAATCACAAGTGTGATGCAGCTGGTGATTTCGGGATCCATAGATCCAAAAGAAAACGCCTCAGGTTGATATTGTGACAAAAATTCCATGATTTCACATGAAACTGCGAAGAGGCAATAAAGGGCGCACTTTTGGATTTAGAATGCCGATAGGTAATGACACAAAACCTTTGTTTTTTGTTACTGACACCCATAATTGACGAAAAGGTCCTCTAATGTGATAATTGATCAATGGCATCCGTTATAGAATGGAGAAACCCATGTCTTACATTTAACTTGCCCATGAGTGAGAAGGGTTTGATCAGTAAAAGAGTTATATCAAAAATTTAATGAGGCTGTTCACCAGGCATTTAATTCAATAACATGATAAGCTCTTCTAGTGTAAAATAAGCTAAACTATTATGATAGCTAGCTTGGTTAACACCAGAAGAGCGTATCATGTTATTGAAACTAATATTACCATCGCTCCAAGTAGGCAGGTATAAGCTACACTCTTGCTTATTGTTGTAAGTTACCATTGATTTGTGTATGCCATACAGCATCAGCTAACCCCCAAAACGAAGGAAATACAAAGAACAATACTGAATCAGTAGGATAAGGAGTCCATATCTGCAAATATGCAATAGTTATTACAGTATGTTTGCTATGCTGTCTGATGAAATATTACCGGTGTTAAAACTAAATTTAACGTGTAGCACTTTGAAAATGCATGATGTAGGCTAATGATATATATCCATAAAATCTTTTTTTTTCGTAACAGCTTGATTATGGCAAAATAGCCTAAAAGAGTAAACTAAACTATGACAACTATGGCAAAGTAAAAAATCCCCCCTCTCCCGTTAGCACAGTGGTTACGCGTCCGACTCAAGATCACGGGCCGCTGGTTCGGCTCTGGGGGTGTGTGCGCTTGAGCAACGGTTTTCAGGACTGCTCTCCAATCAGCGGGACCTCATGGATTTAATAATTCCCCGGCAACCACATTTCAACAATCTGTAAACTTCACTCTGTCAATCTCGGTAACCGCCTTGCGTCAAAAGCCTGTACAGTGTACAACTATGCGACACTATCTGGAATAAACTATCATCACTTTGTCAGGACGAGGATAAAGGTTCAAAAACGAAAGAATCTTATTTTCATAACCTTTGCTCAAAATAAATGTTGTTCAAGCACACTAACATTAAATTACTTACCAAGAAAATAATGATCAACGCAAAACTAGTGAGAAAGCCGAGTGTTATCAACGGTATCCTTCCAGTAAATCTTGATATGCTGCCAAATAAAAATGAGCAAATCGAATCACAACCTCCATAACAAATCAAAACAAATCCGACCCAGTTCACAGCTAGCGGACAGGAGACGAATGACTGTAAAAGAAAGCTTGAAAATTATTTAAATCTAATTGTCGAAGTTTTCTTCTTTTTCTTCTTCGAAGTTTTGAGATAGTGCTAAAATCATGCATTTTCATAGTTAGGCTTTAGGTGCAAAAGTTCATTTGATAAACAGATTGATTGTATGAAGCTTGAACCGTAGGCTACAAATTGTTAGCATTACATAAACTTTAACTTTCATTTCCTCCAAACTTTGTTTTGGCGATTCAAGTACTTTTTAGTTGAGTGGCCTATTTATTTGCAACAGGCTCAATCGTTGTCGTCGTCGTCGTCGTCGTGTGAGCGTCTGGGGCCAATGGTCTATCCTTTTACCACCCCAGATTCACGATTTGTTGCTTACAGAAATTGACGTTAAATGACGCAATGATGTTGAATTTTGGGTAAAAATCAATCGCTAATGTGGGTGATACTGATCATCCAGTGGCTATCAACAGAAACGCTGCTAAAAAGAAAAATTTAGAGGGGAAAAATCAACTGTTGGGAGAGCAAATATTTTAATTTTGGAATGAAGAATTCGCTCAAAAATACAGCTACTGAACGCAGTCAAACGTTTATGAAACGGCATTCAACATGTAGTACAATGTCATTATAAAGCTATTTTTGGGAGCAAGATAAAATTGAGAGGTACATTTGCTCCCCTAAGTCCCCGGTGGCTGCGACGTATCACTAATCTGGGTGATATAATATAGTGTAGGCCTACGTAGTAGAATCAACAACGGAATCATGGTTTTATTAACGGATCATAAACGTGCAAAAACAGAAAACACTTTAAGCTCACACGTGTAAAAATTGCGACAGAAACTTAGTTAGACAGAGACAAGGTACAAAAAAAAAGAAAATAAAAAACAACATAATTGCTGTAGTTTTTCTCACTCGAGTAAAATCTCCTGTCAAGAACGCCTGTTGGAAGCCATTGTACGCAGTTAGGCATATCAAACATAGTTGGCGATGATCTTTTATGTGCTTAAACGTTGCAACAACCAAATCAAATGGGCTTCTTGTTTCATTTGATCTATAAATATTGAAAAATATTTACTTCAACAAAACTTATCTTTTTGTTTTTCCACTGTAAGGTTAGGTTGAGCTCAACCGACAAACAGCTTAGTTAATGTACAACTTCATGCTTTTGTACCAATTACTAAATTTGTAAATCATTTGATTTTAATGATTAGCCAATAATAAATGAGCAACAATACCGTTACAATCACAAAGAAACAACTCCAGTTTATGTCTTTGTCATTTGCACGCTTGCTACCGAACGAAGGAATTTTATTTTATTCTGACGTGTTTTGCAAAATGTGCTTGATTGTTCCAACAATATGTGATGAATAACGAAGCCTACACATTGTAGGCTACAACCTATTAGACGTAGGCGGGTGTATGAAACAGCAAAAAGCAATTAGCCTACATCTTACAAAATCGCAACGGTGATAAACTAGGTGGGTTATGTATCTCATGTTTTACAACATTGTGTAAGACCTAAAGTTAGTCAAGAAAACATGAAATTTTTCTATACATACCTCCACCTTAACAACGAAAACTATTAAAACAAATAAAACGTGCAACAAAACATGTAAAACATGTAACAAAACACGAATGACTTTTATGCATCAAAGTGCGAAAACCTACAATATTCCAGTTTATCAGCAGTAACTTTGTTTTGGCGATATTTTCTGGTTTAGTTTTAAAAGTTCCCTACCTTACAGATATGGGATCAAGAAACAATCCTATAACAAGAGTTCCTAGTAATCCAACTCCTGCATAAATGCCCATCAGCGTGTAGAGTAAACTTGTTTGCACACCTTCGCTTTGTAATTGTGTCACTGGACACTCTGTTGTGTTGTACCCGATTCTAGCTGCATTGAAATCCTCCTGACAATCATGTGACCCACAATATGTCTCGATGTAAGAAGAATTGTAACAATCTGGAAGAACTGTAGAAACAAGAAATTTTGTAAAGTGCCTGAAACAAAATCTCGCTGTATTGAAAAAAAAGCAGGTTTGGTCTTTAAACTCTAAAATCAACTGCAAAAACGTTAGATAAATTATATGCCATCAAGTTTGTCAGCAGTGTGGATAGAATGGGATAGCACTTAATGGATGGAGTAATTCACAAGACAACAACACTTCAACAAGCGAAACTCCACTCTGTTAAGCTTATGTCGGCCGGGCCTGGGTCAGCAGTTCAAAGCCTCTACTGGTATGCGAAAGTGCCAACATTAAGCTCTTAGATGCTTTCTCAGTCTGAGAAGATTTCCACAATCGTAATGATAGAAACAAGCGACTTTTGTGTTTAACAAACCTAAGTTTGCGTTGTCACCACTGGAGAGAACAAAGGATGAAATCAGTTGACCAACGATGTTGTTTAATTGGTAGAGAAAGAAAAAAGTTCCAAAAAAGAGTGCCAATGCAGCTTCTGGTGTTTCATCGGTTAGTTTTGCAAACCTGTTGATTAGAAAAACAAGATAAATGTTTTAGAATTTTGAATACATTTTCGGTCGCATTTGTCAGCAACTCTACTCTAGTAAGAGGCTTACAAATCATCTGTAAACTTATGTTAATTTGTTATCAACATTGTATCACACAGAATTTGTTTGCGATTCTTTTGCCTGGTCGCGGAATGAGCGCTGAGTTACTTCATAATCATGCTTCTACTTCTACGTTCAATTTGCTACCCCTTCTTCAGGGGCGTTGACAGGGGGGTCTAGGTGGTACTTTTGGACCCGGGCCCGGAATATTTAGGGGGCCCGGATTTAAAAGATTCCCCGCGACTTCAAACATTATCAAGATCTTACTATAATCAGATCTAAAGGAATTGCGACCAGAGGTTAAAACAGCCACTTCAGCCGTCAGATGGTAAAGTACCGGGCCCCTTCCGGGTATAGCCTAGTGATTTCCCTAACCACGAGTTTTTTTTCAAAAACACGAAATATTTTTCTTCCCACTCTTTAATTCTGAATATATATATATTTTTGGTGGTAATCACTTCTAGCTACTTGCATCTACAATTCATAGCCGTAGGAGATGGGGGGGGGCAGTCGCTCCCCCGCTGAAAAAAAAATGTTGCAAAAATTTCCAGTTATTTGGGCAAATCAATCTTACCACAATGTTTCGACGCCTCACCTGTTTAGAAACTTTACATATGATAATTGTTGTAATTTATGAGATGCATTTATATTTTCCAATGAATGTAAATGTATTATCACCGACTTTGAAAACTGTTGCATGTGGTACTACAATCTGGGCAGAATGATAAGTTTCGATTTGACAACTGCAAAATAGAACTGTAAAAAAGCACAGTTGGGAAACAGAGGTAAGCTTATTACTGATATTCACTAACATGTAGGCTGCATTTCTTCATGGGTAAGATTTAAAAGCCTACTGGTTACTGGTAACTTTATGCGATTTTTTGTTTTTTCTCAATATCCTACTAATGTAGTTGATTATAAAAATCATTAGGGCAAAAATGTCTAGTTATTTGGACAAATCAATTCTTACCATAAGATTTCAACATTCTACCAGTTTAGTAACTTTATAGTGTTGCATTTTGTATAAAAAACATTTTGCTTTGAATGTAAAACAGAGTATCAACGATTTTGAAAACTTTTATATTTGGTATTAAATTTGGGCAGAATGTTAAGTTTCGATTCAGTATTTGCAGAAAATAATGCTTCAACAAGCTGAGATAAGCTTATTACAGATGTTCATTAGAATATCATCACACTAGCTTACATTTCTTCATTGGTAGAATTTTGAAACCTTGCTGGGTTCTGGTGAGCTTATGAAGTTTTTGTTTTTTCTCTATATCCCACTATTGTAGTTGAACTTTGTAAAAATATTTGAGTAAAAATATCCAATTATTGGATAAGTCAATTTTACCATGAGTTATGCTATGCTCGCAAAACTTGACTTAAATACTACAAAGATAGCTTATCATTTTTAGATATGGTCAAACAAAATAAGTATTTGTTATAAACATTAATAATCAACAGTTGTGAGCAATGTGAGGCCACATATACACCACTTTTGTGAGCATTGATCCCGACCACTAACTATAGTTATGTACAAAGTGAAAAAGTATATTAAATGAAAACAACTTGTGAATTTTCCTGTATTTAATTTCATGTTTTTGTGAGCTATGGTTTAACTGTTTTCAGCATTGAATTTTTTTGTATATTATAAACTGCTGTTTGTTTTTGCCAGTCCCAAGGTTGATATGCTCAGTTATTTACTACCTATGACACAGTATTAGAGCAACAGCAATCAAATATAAAGACACATGTTATGTTATTTTGTCATCCAATTCATGCAGTTAATATATCAGGCAATGTAAACAGTGCTATTTTTGTGTCATGTTTTGGTAATGTGGTCTGTATTTTGTGGCAACGCTTGAGTTTGAAGTTATTATCTCGGAGTGGTTTTTCTTCAGTGCTTGTGATTTGAGTAGTAGGCCTAGCTGCTTCATTGTGAAGTAAGATTATCTTTGTAATGATCTTCTGAAAAAAGATTGACTATTGACTATGACTATTTCATTGTAATATAATATCAACATTTTTGGTATCAAAATTAGTTTTGTTCAAAGGTGGAAGTTTCATGCACATAGCATGGTGAACTGTCCAATTCTTTTCAGGCTGTAGGGTTTGAAGCAGCATGGGTTAAGTAATGTTACTGGTTTGATAAGTGAACGGATTGTCATTTTAGTTTTTTTCTATGCAAATGTACAAACATTGAATCTTTGGACTATCTTTGAATTGAAAAGATTGAGCTACTTTTGGTCAAGCCTTTTATTGAAGTTGGGCTGGAGATTTTCATATAATCTGGTGATATGAATATTCAGCAATTATTGTTATCGAGTTATTGGTGAAGTCTCAGTTCAAATTTTTTTGAATCCAGTTAGGCTTAATATAGCCTACTAAATATTTTTTTATGATACACAAGAATGTTTTAATTTGATGGTTTATATAAATGGGACACATACAGGTCTATGAAAGTAGATTAAAGTAAGTTCAGTCTTGTTTTGCTGTTGTATAGGCTATAGCCTACAATTTTTTTTTGCTTGTGTTTCGTACACAGCCAAGTTGATGACTCTCAGAGATTGTGAGTAATTTAGTATTTTTGAAAATATATACGCAAAGACAAAATTTGGGCAAATTATGTTCGCCCCCCCCCCCCCCAAATGTTTTAGCCTACTCTTCTACGGCTACTCTACTTTACAAAGAATTAATTTTAGCCGAAAACTCCAACAATTTTAAACATACTGACGAAAATCGTGATTGCGAGCAAGGATTTGGGGTTTCTGGAGAAATCCCTAATGCGTAATTGCACAGTTGGGAAATTCGTGGATACAACAAATCTTTGAGAATACATAAATGACATTCCTCTTAATTTTCTACTTTGAACGGCATGTGTTATCCTCGTTTTAACAGCACATCAACAAACGTTTCTACACAACCTGATATTATTATATTCATAACATTGTCTATGAAGGGGGCCCGAAAACAAATGGGTACCGGGCCCGAGAAATCCTGTCAACGGCCCTGCCCTTCTTCTATCAACATAACCGAGGGAGGCTGCCTGACTCGGACCTCCCTGGTTATTTCGCAGCTCCCGTGGCAGCATCCGCGCATTTTACAGCCAACTATAAGAAAGTTCTTTTTGTTTGGTGGTGCTTTGTAAATATAGTACAACTTTTTGAATACGTAGACTACTATGCTCCTAACAAAAATAGCCCAAACCATTTGTAAGACAAGTGATACCAGTGTTCTCACCTATGAGCGGAAGTAGCTAGGTATGTTGACTGAGCAGACCACAATGGGGCAGCGCATAGCCCCACAATTACTGAACTTGGTACCAGAGTCCACCAGGTGGGGTAAAAGTTGGCAAGTGGATACGTGACGTACCCGATGATAGAGACACAGATGGTCCATTTGCATCCGAGCCATTTGATAACTGTAAACAGAACCAACTCATTTGGAAAGATTAGTTACCTAACAAGATGCCACAACATTTCTCGATTTATACCAAACAAAACACACAAAAAATGTTACAATTCAATTTGCTTCTTTGTTTGAGATTTATAGAAATGCGGCAACTGAAGTGCTTGGGTCACATCATAAGGAAAGGCAAACTTGAAGATTTATCTCTAAGTGGAAAAATACTAGGAAAACGGCCAAGAGGAGCTCAAAAATGCACATTTTGCACAATTTTCAACCACATATCAATGTCACAATCAATGTGTATTGCCTCGCGATGGGTTGCTTTGTGTCTTCAACGAGCGTTGTTGTTTTGATTGTAAAATTCTGGTGCGATGTGTTATTATCGGTTATGACCTGAAGTAACCTTTGATGCGAACCTCGAACATTCTGTTGTTTTCTCAATCACCAAATATCGTTTGTCATGATGTCACAAGGATGTTTACCTATGGATCTCTGATTGCGAAATCGTTATTATGTAAGAATCTTCTACCCTACGTGACATTCTTTAGACTTCTTTAAGCTTCTGCTTGTTGACATTTATTGCAACTTGACAGAACAATGTGACATTACGTAACCTTCTCGATGTTACTAGACCGAAACAACCTTCTATAAATAGTGGTGTAATTTGCGTAATGATTATTATGGGAATTGTATTATGATGAGTTGATTATTATGATGAGTTGGTTATATGAGATCATTGTTGTAATAGTCGCAAGCATTGGAATCTATTGCTGTTTACTGTTACTTTGATTAATTGTTGGAAGTGGTGAACCATTCGTTGGAGTCCTTCAAGCGTTTTTATATACCATTTCACCAGTAGAACTATCCGTAAATTTAATTGACTGCTTTTCGGTTATAACCTATTAAACTACGTCATTAAACCTTTCCAAGTCTTTTTCCTGGTAAGAGATAGAAAGAAAGCGTGACAATCAAAAACCCTACTAAAATTTGGCAAGACGCACGAGATCGATCAAACTGGAACATCATTGTACATCGAGGGCTGTATCAGCCATGACACTTACACAGAGAGAGAGAGAGAGAGAGAGAGAGTTTGAGATTTATGAATATTTTAAGATTATGCGTTTAATAATTAGATGTACCGTACTAACTTTTTACTCGATGCACTTTTAAGCGACCGATTAAGCAAGCCTATTCAATCGGGAATCAATTTTAGCGAAGTTCATCAGTGGATCAGTTGTCAGAGTTGGCAATCAGCGGATTACGGTTGATGCATAAAGAACAAAATTATATTGTAAGCTTTTGAACCGGCCAACTTATTAATATTTGACAGATCCAGTGTTGATGCATCCAATCCTAAAGACTACTAACGCCATAATTTTGAAATTTCAAGGCATTGATAAAATAGTGCATCTTAAAATGTTTAAAGTGCAAGTCGCAAATCATCTACTGGTTAAGTTACTCGACCGATTAAGCAGTTAAAGCTCTTTTTTGATTAAGCACAGACGGTAATCCATTGATTAGAAACCTGATTACTGACGAACAGATAACCGTTGGGCAAACTTATCCTCGATTAACTTCTGTTGTTGGTTCATCCAACTCCTAGGATTGTGATTGAATAAAACTGATTTTTATCCCAACAGTGGACATTGTATTTAATAGAAGCGGCACTACATTTTGATGATAAGCGCAGTTATAACATCATATACAGTAGCCTATACTGCTGTCTGGCAATAGGCTAGGCTACAAATACTGTGTATATAGGCTACTGAGAAATGGATATTTTGATAATTAGTTACCAATTGTTGGAACAAACAATGCTGACAATATCAAGGCTCCGTAAATAATTGCCTGTGAACTAGTTCCAAGACTATCTTCATAATTGAG
Source organism: Aplidium turbinatum (assembly GCF_918807975.1). Lineage (NCBI taxonomy): Eukaryota > Metazoa > Chordata > Ascidiacea > Aplousobranchia > Polyclinidae > Aplidium > Aplidium turbinatum. The sequence goes on from NC_137472.1 coordinate 58,644,151, forward strand.
ACTTGACTGAAGACTGGAAGTTGAATTAAAGGCAATAAAGTTGAGAAAAAATGCTGCACAAAGAACCAACAAATTCTTTATGGTCTTTAGTACTTCTCGTCTGTAAACCAAGATGCATATGTAAATTGGATGTGTACAGTACACTGTAGGCTACAGTATAGGACAGGCTATACACAATAGCCGTGGTTACATATGAAATGTTTTGCTGTCTATGCAGACTGTGTCTGTATCTAGAATGCGTCTGCGAGTGCAAATGAGTGCATATGCGTTCGTTGTTTATTAGAAGCTTGTTGAAAAAAATTGCTAATACGTGACCTTAATAATTATTTAGATAATTAATAAGCTACTTCACTAGACAAAGCCCTAAAATTTATAAATTAAAATCTTGATTTCAACAACAAGAATGCACTTGCAGGGCTCAATTTTTAATCCAATTTCCTACAATCTAAAAATTTCCTTAATTTCAAATGTTTTGTTTTCACCAAAATCCATTGATATTTTTCATCAAGCCAAACATTTTATGTTTTGTTCCAAGACAAAACTTTATGTCACGCATCAACGAGCAGTAAAAATGATGCTGAGGGAGAAAAGGTTAAGCTTCAGACCGTTTGCAACCCCGTATAGGTTCTTCGATGAGTTGAAGAAAGGCTATGGAATAGCTTCATAATTAGGCACATAGCCTACGATGACATGTTTTAAAAACGACGTTTTACTAAGTCGATTTTCAAAAACGATACGGCCTGATTTTTTTTTCAACTTTTGGTAACTGTCTGAATGGAAATTTTCAAAAATAAATTTTAACGACCTTTTAGTGTGACAAGCAGGCCGTACCTCCAGGTGGACATATCAAAAACAAAATTTACATCTGACTAACCTGGCCGATGTTGAACCTTTTAATGTGTCTTTAATATGATCAAACGTGCTCTTTCCTTTTTCAATGGAACTGTGACCTTCTGACAATGCTTCAAAACTCTTCGTTGTTTTTGTATCCATCTTGTGCTGCAAGGGCTGTTCAGCAAGTAGCCAAACCTTTGTGTTGCGATTTAGTTACTTGTAAAACAATCAGCAGTGGGCCTATGTTCTTGAACTGTAGGTTAACAGCACATTACACCTTTATCCATTGAAACACAGCCAGGCTATTGTAATGGAAATGATTGATGCGAGCTATCCCTATGGTAAACAATCAGTTGATTAATTTAACTGACTACTTAAAAGTAGGCCACTTCGCAAATGCCACCAGCTCAGTGGCCGAGTGGTGTCGCCTTCTCCTCTGGTGCTGGTAGATCTGAGTTCGATTCCAGGTCGGGTCAAACCGAAGACTTTAAAGACGGTACGGATAGTGTACTTTCTTGCATAACGCAGTGAGAATAAATCGGGTAATAATGTGATAACATCGTAAACCTGATATAAAAATTTAAACATGAGCCCTGTCGCTAAAAGACCTTAGATGTTGTAGAGCGAAAATAAATAAAACCTCAACATTATTATTATTAATAAAAAATCAACCAGGTTTGGTAACTACAGTAGTTACCAAACCTGGTTGATTTTTTATTGATTATTATACGTTTGGTTGAATCCTCTTAGGCCTACATGGATCCATGGCCACCTGGAGATGCGGCCTGATTTGTCACATTTTGCAGATTTTGATTACAGCTACTGCTAGTGCTTGACTGACATTTTTTGAGATGTTTTTACTTTTTGTGGTTTCCTAATGACATAAAACTTTTTTGTTGCCTTGGGGAAGCAGTAGCAAATGAGAAAAAGTAAGTTGAAAAACGCAAAATCAGACTGTTATTGCAAATTAGCAGTCTGACTAAAATCTTCGAAATCAAATTTTCTTTGTTTATCAACATGTGAGGATGTTAAAACCTATTGTGTCGTCTGGAGAAAAGAATAAAGAAAGCGTAAAAATCTAATTTTTAGAAAAATTTATTTAAACGTTTGTCCAAAGTTAGAAAAACCTGGAAATTTCTGCAAAATGTGACAAATCAGGCCATATCTTTAGATGGCCATGATGGATCCTACAATTATTTATGATTAGCAATTCCCATAACACCGAGAAGCCAGAACTGAGGTTAAGAGTCTGCAGAAACCTTTTATTACTATTATTACTTCACAAATGCATTCTCAGGTAGCCTACCCATGTAAACTAGACCAATGGTTCCTAACTGCTGTTCCCTGGGACCGATTCAAGTATTGTTTTTGCCGGTGCTCAATAGATTTTACTTTCAGCCAGGGCTGTGGAGTAGGAATCGTGGAGTCAGAGTCGGAAGGATTTTGGCGTGTCCGAAATCGGAGTTGTTAAAAAAAAAAACGACTCCGGCTCCGGCTTGATACAAAACGATAAACAATAAAAGTTTTGTTTGCAATCTTTTTTCAAAATATTGTTTTTTGTTCTCCGCATTGAGCTTTACAACTTAACCAGAAAATAGAAGTGTGTGTTCTTGTTAGTGTTTATGAAAGTCGCCGTTTCAGTTTCGATCACAATTTAAAGTAAAATTAAATTTTAAAAAAACAAATACAGACCAAAGCTTTAAAAAATCTGGCAACACTGAAACCGGAATCGGGGTAGGAGTCGGCCAGTTATAAACTGAGGAGTCGGAGTCATAAATTTTTCGCCCTGGTTTCAGTCAAGCTATATTTAATATTGAATCATAGGCAGTGAAAAGTAACTGTCTCATTTTACGCTTGGTCCATTTACAGTTGCTGTCGTCGCCCGCCTAGCCTTCGTTGGTATTGCAAAATTGTAATGAAGGTTAACTTTTAAAGGCCTAAATTTTATACTGTTTGTTAAAAAAATTGTCATAAACTAAGTGTTAGGTCAACACTTGAAAGAATTAGCAAACAATTTTGACAATGATTTTGCGAGACATAAAGATTCTCGACATGAAAACTTTTGAATCAACAAGCTGTTCATTATGCGATCTTCATCTTCATGAAAAAGTCTAATTGCATTTCTGGTTCTACTTTGCAGCTCAATTACAAAAAATAAGAATAAAAGCACTGTCATAAATCACAACTCTAGATATCTCTTGGAAACGATTTCATGTTTAACTTTCAGAATAATCAGTTTGATGGCGGTCGTTTCAACCAGCTACTTACAGTATGCGATTAATAGTTTTCTTGTCTTATAGCTTTAATTGAAACAAAGCGAAGAAATCGAATGGATGCCGAAGCACAGCATAAGCTACCGTACGTATTTTCGAAATTTCCTTGTTGCCTTGCATAGCCTACTGACAGTCCCAACACCAACAGCTATAAATCCCATTAACATTGACTGTGTATGTACAGTAAATAGATTGGCATTCGATTGTTTGAGTTGATTTGATTGACATTTATCGCAGTTTTTGTTTCAAATACATAACCTATGTTAAAATCCTGCACTATCGTTCGCAACGACAAACTTGGTTGTTAAAAAATTGTCTCGCGAACATTTTTTTTAATTTTTGTTGATCCCACAAGGTCGGAAATAACTGAACTAGACCACATAGATGTCGCCACAAACGCCTGACGTATTATTGACTTGTCAAATAGCTACTTTTCTCATTTTAAAGTCTTGCTGCTGCTGCAGGGTTTGCCTTTAAACATTGCACTGCTGCTGCATCGGCTGATCTTCAAACAGCCTGCGCAGTGCGCACCCTTATTTTACCTGTAATGTAAATAAGGGTGCGATGAAGTACATTATACGGAATGATCTGTTGTCAGAGATCTGCTGCTGAAAATATGTGTGTCTGTCATTCAATTTGCACTTTGCAGTCTGTTGCTTTGAGCAGTTGCATCAACTGAATTAACCAGATTCAAATAGTTTGATATTTTATGGCTGTTCCATTTATGACAACGCAATTAAGAGTTTTATTGATGTGGTGGGAATACTTTATTTAGTTGATTTGGGAAGTTTTATAAAAGATTTATTCAAATTTAAAATCATTTTTAGTGACTGCCAAAATCAATTTGGTACAGTTAAAAACCAGAACTAACAAAGTTAAATCAAGAGAATTTATAAGATTTTGTTATTTTTGTCACAACACAAAATAATTAGAATATCGACATAAATGTGCTAAATCGAAACTCTACAATACACATTTTATTCAATTTGTGATTATTCTAACTTACGTAATTTTACAACTTTTTGTTTTGCAACATTTTCCCAAATTATTATGAGTGCTTGAGGTTTCCCTTTTGACAACGCAAGAGGGACAACTGCCCTCTAGCTCGTAATAACTTATTACGTACTTAATACAGTAAGAAGTGCAAACAGACTAATGTGCTATGTTTTTGTCAATTTCTTGTTAGAAGGCAACGAGATCTTTTCCTCCATTGCTTATAGCCTACTGTAGCCTACAGCGTAGGCTACACTTCACATGTTCATATATTTGGTGATCAGGAAACACCAAAACATCGTACGCCCTGTTAGCTCAGTTGTTACGCGCCGGGCTCAAGATCACGTGGCGCTGGTTTGACTTTCGGGGTGTGCGCTTGAGCAACGCATTTCAGGAATGCTCTCCATTCAATGATACCTAGTGAATGGAATGATTCCCCGGCAACAACACATCAACATCGGAAAACTTCACTCTGAAAATCTCGGTAACCGGCCCTGCGTCAAGAGCCTCTACAAGTATGCGAAACTACAAGGAATCCCCTATCAAGACTTTCTCAGTCCAAGGATAAAGATTCAAAACCAACCAAGAAATCAATGCATCGTTTTTGCAATGTACCGTGCTTAATCTATCAATCAGTAGCTCCTGTAGTCTACCTTTTTTTTCGCTTACATATCAGTAACAAAAATTAGTTTTTGTAATAAAGCCATCAAACAAAAAGATTGACTGTTTGTTTGTGTGTTTGTTTTTCATATGTTTATCCTGCATTGCGGGAAAGCGGACTTGAGCGCTATGCATCGGTGTACGCCTTCCGACGTACACCTGACCCACATTGCAGCCGACGGCAATGTCTGTTTCCGGTTGTCTACTCTACTTATGACTTAAATTTGGTACTACCCATTACTCGAAATTGATCACTGGGCAAGAAACTTAACGATCAGAGGCAATTATCGTTAAGTTTCTTGCCCAGAGAAACAACAGCAAGTGCGGGTGGCTGGAGTCGAAAATGCAGGCTCTCAACTGCGAGCCCAACGCGCTAACCACTCGGCCACTGCATTTAAAGCCCTACATAACTCAAGGAAAATTTCTAAATCTTCTTGCAAGAAAGTACATATCTGAAAAAGGAAAATATATTCATTTGAATTATTCTTTATATTGAACGCTTTCCGTATCTCATCAAACTTCTCGCAAACATAAAATAAAAGAGTTTCATTATTTTGACACAGAAATATTTATTGTTGTGACGAACTTCAAGTTTTGCAGAATGGAAAGTAAAATCCATAGCTGAACATTTCTCATAATGATTTTCTCAACCATTAGTTTCTGCTTGATGATATTTACCATTTATCTATCCGATCAAACCGGCTCAAAAAATTGTTTGGAAAAACTTTATTTTATTCAATAACATGATACCATTAGAAACTTATTTATTTTCATCTTAAGTAATTATTTTGACGTTTTCACACACAAAGCTTTATACAAACAAGCTCCCGATTAGGACTATCCAGAAATGTTGATGTTTTATTTGCAACGTGAATTAATTTGATCAATGATGATAATGAACTGTTGGTCTAGAGGTGGAAATACATCTTCTGGAAACATTGATATTAACGTGAGGACTATTTAGCATGGTCCATACTTTGTGTCATATTCAATTCAGTTTACTTTTCTTTGTTAGAATGCAAAAAAAAACCGCTTTTGAGGAAACTGTGACCAGAAACTGTGAATCAAAGTACACCCCTTGAAATGCTCTTGCTACTTCTCAAGTGGTTATGAGGTTAAAAGAAGGGCTTGTTTTTCATATTTAGTTGTCTTGCGGGTTAGTTTCTTTGCAGTAGATTGTGGTTCATTTTTTTTTCTATATTCCAGAAACTGCAATAAATGGAGGTAAGCTTAATGAGTTGACAAATTCCTGGTTACAGCAAATGTATTGATACCGCGATACCTTCTCATACTTATCATTTTAATGCTCAGTCTATTTTACTTTCTAAAACGTCGCAAAATTGTCCTCAGGAAAAATAAAAGATGTTTTGTGCGTAATTTCAAAAGCAAATTTCCGTGAAACAGAACAAGAGCGACAAATGTAGTGAATAGAATGAAGAGATCATTTTATAGATTGTCACAGGAAACACAAAATTGTTATTCGTTACGAAAGTGAGAAAACTGCTGACGCAAAAACCAAGCTCATATTATTGACGTCAGCATTTGTTGTTTGTTTTTGAACTGTGACAAATCTTTTTGCATGCAGTAGTTTAATGATTTGGACAAAACATGGACATGCAAAAACATGATTTTTGAAAAATTAAGAAGTTTTGAAATGTGGTGCCACAGGAGGCTGTTACGTATCAGCTGGATGGAAAGAAAAACAAATAAATGTGTTACCCAACAAATAGCCGATGACTGGAGTCTGATTAACAATATTAATCTCAAAATTAAGATATTTCGGACATTAGCAAGAAGCAACTCGTTGAAAAATTGAATGTTGACTGCTGGGATGGTGCAAGGCAAACGAACAAAGGGATAGTAGCCTACAGGCAAAAAAAAAGAAACAGAGAAAAATGGAGGGAGTTCTATCATGGGAGGCCACAGCTAATCAAATATGATTAATCTGATGAAGAAGAAAAAGAAGTAGCTTAATGTGCTATAATTACTACAAAGAAGTTGTTTTTTTAATAAATTTATAGGATGTCCATTGTCCAAACGCTCGTAAAGTAATGTTGAGAACAAGCTGGCAGCACAAATAGCCTATTGGCATATGAGCCAATCTCAACTTATGCTTACCAACCTCAACAATATAGTAGAACGCCATTCCAACGAGTAGCAGTCCAAGTGAAACATAAAGTTTAGTGCTGACGCATAAGAAGCTTTCATACGCAAATGTTACCACATATCCAAGGGATGAAAACAACATGTAAGAAGCAAATGCAGCTTCTTGGTTGGAAACAAATAAAACTCCGTAAAAAGCTAGAAAACAATAAGATAATAATAACATGTGCATGAGTTGGTTTAATAGTCACTACAATAGAATGTCAGCTAGTATCTCTTAGTTAGTAAGAAAAAAACCTCCGGAAAATATCTCAGCTCCTTTGTGAGCTTAATCCTGGCATTTTCGCATACCTGTAGAGCAGGGATTCCCAACCTGTGGTACGCGTACCACTAGTGGTACGCGAAGGTTTTTCAGGTGGTACGCGAGTAGCTTCCGTTTTTGTAGGCCTATTCACAACTTTATATTTTGTTTATCTGGTTTTGTTTACAAAAAACAAAAAAATACCCGAAGCCTATTCTTATTGACACGTAGCTATTCCTGTTGTTTCGTATCATTACGGTCTTCAAAATACATGTCATGTCAATTGTCAACAAGAACAGTTGCTTTGAAAAGCCGTACAACACTGTGGGACAGTGGGAGTTAATTATGTCAAATGATTGCTCTTGATAAATATCATCAAAGGTCTTATACCTTAAGCTACAAATAGTGTTGAATAATGCAAGTTGTAAGCTAAAAATAGATTGGAATAAAATGTTCAATAACAGTGAACTACAAGAAGTGGTAGCCTACGCGTGGAAGTAGGCTACAGAGCGTCCAAGTGGTACGAGATCGTAAAAAGGTTAGGAACCCCTTTAAGAGGCTTTCAACCTGGTCACCAAGATTGACAGAGTGAAGTTGGTTGATTGAATATTTATTCTCGGACTGGGAAAGCTTCTTTGGCAACTTAATCCTGGCAGTTTTCTCTTAGCCTACTTTTAGAGGAGGAGTTTTCAACTTGAATGTCGCGAGCCCTGTGGGGGTCGCGAGCCATTTTTCGGTTGGTTGCGAGACACCTGAAAACCCAGAGTATCGTTTTCAATTTTTTTTTTGCATGACAAGATTAGAAATTGTGTTTTTCCGCAATCGACTATTTCTGAACTTGAGGTGATTCTATTTTTTAAGCTTCCAGACGTTGCAAAATTCCATTTTGCTTTCCATTCGTGAGACTTGGTTGATTGCTCTAAGGGTGTCCCGGTGCAAAAAAGGTTGAAAAGCCTTGTTGTAGACAGTAGAGGCTTTAAACTACCGACACAGGCCTGGGGGAAATTTTTTTTCCCACGAACTTTTTGTCTCATTTGCATATTTCTGTAATTGTAGCCATTTAATTGAATCTGGTCACTCTAAAAGTAAGATTTTCCGATTTGATTAAGAATTAACCCTAAAATAATTTAAAGAAAGAAATTAATTTCGATGGGCGTCGAACCGTTGTCCTCACGTTTATATATACATATATATATATTTTTTTTCTCTTTCGCGCAACGCTCAGAGTTCAAGATGGATACCACTACATCTTGCAGGTTTACAAATTTTCCATATGGAATGGACTTGTTTCCTGTCTCATCATTAGTTTATAAAGCGTTTATAAAGCGCTAGATGAAACCACTGAACCAAATAGGCCAACGAAAAATATTTGCATTCACACTGTATTAATTCTAACTCTTTATGCGAAGGTACTGCTATTTTGAATAAGAATTGCTTTCGCTGTAGTAATAGCATCTTCAGCTAGCAGATGTAAAAAGGAAAAAAAAAGAAAAATACGTAAAACGAACAAATAAAGCAAACTCCGATATTATCAACACGCATAAAGTTCTATTTTAAATAGATGGTTACATAATATGCGAAGTTTACATAATATGCATAATAAATTAATGCGAAGTAACAAAAAGTTCGTGGGAAAAAAAATTTGTAGCCTGGGGACCGAGATTGATAAATTGAAGTTTCAAATTGTTGAAGTGTTTTGCGGAGGAATTATTCCATTCATTTGGTGCCGCTGAATGGAGAGCAGTCCTGAAATGCTTTGCTCAAGCGCACACGCCGAGAGTCGAACAAGCGGCCGTGATCTTTTGTTTTTTGCTTTTTGTTCACGAAGTCACGCGCTAACCAACTGAGCTACTGGGGCAGACTATTCCTTGTTGTTGAAGTGTTGTTGTGTGCGAATTATGTGTGTGAATTATGTGTGTGAATTTGTATAAGTAATTATTTCCTTTTACTAGGTGCCACTGAATGGAGAGCTGGTCTTGATACGCGTTGCTGAAACACACACCCCGAGAGTCGAACCGCAGCGCTGCTGAATCTTAATTTCAGATGAGTATTACCATGGTGAATGGTTTCTGGAAGATATTTTTCTTGAGTAGATTTTTTTGAAGAAGATATTTTCTGAAGAGATATTTAGGCTACCATGTAGGGCAGGGGTCGGCAACCTTTCTTCAGTCGCGGGCCAAAACAAAACTGCGCAGATGTCAACGGGCCGTACAAGTTTTCCATTTGCACTTCCGTTTTCTTTACTTTTCATAATATTGTTAAAATTGGCGTTCTTATCAGAGTATCTCCATATTTAGCTACTATAGGCTTATATAGATTAATATAAAGAAAATTAGTAACAATTGGTAACGAAAAACACCAAGTACTTTATTTATTGACAGCACAACATTAATGTGATATTTGATGTTGTTTCCTGCTAGAAAGTTTCTGAAGGTCAGGTGATAGGTTGGATGAGGCAAGAATCATAACATCTTGCAAGTGGTCATCAGTAAGTTGTGTTCTCAACTTGCCGTTAAATATACGGTTAATTGACTATTACTAACGCAACTCATGTAGCCTGCAACTAGCATGCATTAAATAGGCTAATATAACCGGACTTCAAGGTGAAACTGCCAAGTACCTTGATGCTACCTTCTGCAAGCTTAAGCTAAATTTTGCCCCAAACCTAGTTTACTATAACAAAGCGACCCGTGATCGATAGGTCGCGGGTACAAAGGCGCTTTGTGATAATTTCCTATGCTTGGTGGATTCTAACAAGCAGCAAATTCTTCAAAGACAAGAATCACTTGTTGAAAAAAACGGAAAAATGGAACTGGGAGTAAATTATAACTCTAAAAAATAAAGTAATTTAAAAGTCTGGACCGGCTGTCACTAAAAAGGCCAATTCCTGCTTCCTAAGCTACACATATTTCTAAATTATCAACCTTCAAACAAACTAATTCTTAAAACTTCAAATCTATCAAACTATCTGTCAGGCCTGCAACGTCGCTCTCTCTAAAATGCAGTTCGCAGAGAAAGAATATCAAGGAAATTCAAAATGGCGACAATGCCCTAACTAAGCATTGTTGCGGCATAAGTACACAGGCTACGTGATTACAAGTGAGCGTTACGGATAAATATGGAAAAGTAAAAATTGCGAAAGTTTTACATAACATTTAGTAATCTTAATTCTGTTATGTAAAACCAAATGGCAGCATAAAATAATGGGATGTTCGTTTTGGCCCGCCAACTACAATTTGCAAAAATGCTGCTGGCCGGATAATTTTGCTTGGCGGGCCGGATCCGGCCCGCGGGCCGTAGGTTGCCGACCCCTGATGTAGGGCCTAGGATGTTTTAAGGGGCCACTTCGACTGTAAAATGCTTGCAGTGTTTTCTATAATGAAGGTGAGGTTGAACTAACTCGGCAGTGAGCCTTCAGACAAAATTACGCTTTGATCAAGATACTGTAGTTGCTTTACTTAATACTGCTTTACCGATGATTTGTGTGTGCCATATAGCATCGGCAACTCCCCAAAGTGATGGAAATATGAAGAACAATACTGAATTAGTGGGATAAGGTTTTCATACCTGCACAAATACATTGGCTATTACTGCTGTTAGTTTAGAAGTTAGTATATTATAAACATATTTTTTTATTTCACTCATCAATCCAACAATGGATTTTATTCCAAACTTAAATTGCTTTCTTTGGTTAAATAAATCCTTGTTGAAGTCGAAACTTCTACAGTCTTATTGCAATAGGAACATTTACTGTCCTAAATAGTCCACTTACGCACAATAGTCCAGGTCTCAATTTTTTACACTATGTTCATAATTTTTTAAATAACCAAATTTCTTGGTAAGAATACTATCTTCAGATACAGCATTCACAGATTGAATGCATCTCATGTTCAATTGTGACTATCTGAAGATGCGACCTGATTCATCACATTTTGCAGATTTTGACTACGGCTACTGCTACTGTCTGACTGAAATTTTGTAATTTTTTTAAACTTTTTTGCTGACTCGTAAAGTCGTAATTATATAATAAATTTTGGTTGTCTTGGAAAGTAGTAAAACATGAGAAAGAGGGAGTTGAAAACCGTTCAATAACTGATCGGAATTTTCTGAATCAAATTGCCTTTGCTTTTCAAAGCGTTGTCAATTTGTCTCCTGAGGAAGACAGTAAGAAACGTTACAACTTTAATTTCATGAAATTGCATTCAGACAGTCAGCAAAAGTAGGCAAAATCTGAAAAAGTTTGCAGAATGTAACAGATCAGGCTGTATCTCCTGGTAGCCATGGTTCAACTATTGAAAACCAGGTCACCTACCAATAGAATGCTGGACACAGTGAGATTTAAAATGAAACCCAAGGTAAGCAAGGGTAATCTGCCTGTGTACTTTGCTATGTTGCCGAATAGAAACGAGCTTAAGGCACCACATGCACCGCAAGAGATCAAAGTAAATCCGACCCAATTCACCGCCAAGGGACATGAGATAAATGACTGAAACATAAAAAGATTGGACCTTTCTATCGCTGTCGATTCTTGCTACAATCGGCTATCAAAGAACATATTGTTGATTAAATAGTATTAATGGCTACGTAGAGGTTACACCGTGATGTACAAAGTTATTTTTTAAAACTTGTCACAAAGAATTGGCCTCAGCACATCGGTTTGTTGCGTCACCAAATAAAAAATAAGTTTTATTAAAAAAACTTAACAATTATACATTTAGTACAGAAGGGCTGAACAGATTTTCGTTTCAAACTGTTTTATTATGAATTTGCAATGCAGCAAAATAGTATTCGTTTGAAAACGAGATTAACCCTATTCGGACCAAGCTATTTTTGTGAGGTAATGGCCTGACGTGTGGACTTATTCCATCCACACCTTCATTTTCTAATAACTTTTGATATAAAAACGTTACGAGGTTACTTTTTTCGCAAAGTTAGAGAAAAAATATTGACAAACTGGTTAAAATTTTAAGTTTACACACATACTCTACCAGTTTTTTGCTATTGCTTTTTTTTGCTAAAAGTAGTCAATTTTTTTAAAGTTTGTCTGATGTCTCCGCCATAATCTCCTTGAAATCGCTAATCCCTCCGTTAAAGGCACGCACGGTCCAGTAATACTTTCTTGATATGACCTACGTTCTTCCGACAATTGCTGACGCAAAATCCAGCTGTGAAGTTAATCTCTATTCAATTTCACGCTGATTAATGTTTTACTAGTTTTGCAGACAATTTTGGGAGTCGGGTGTCAAAAACTGCTGATAACTAAAAAACTATACTACACAAAAATGTCATTTTATTACTAAACCAAAGATAAATGATTTTTAGGAAAAGTCATAAAACTTCAGTTAATTTGAGCCAGTAGCTTTTATGTAATCGATGAAAGTTTTAGGTATGGACGAAACCGTCCACCCGTCAGTCCGAATAGGGTTAAAGTAATCTTTCGTCGAAAAGAAACAAAAAAATTAGACAAGTTTTTTGTTCGAGTGGTCATAATGTATGATAGAAATATAGCTATACAGAAATTTAAACTGGATCTTACTCGGGTAAAATCTCCGATCAAGAACGCCTGTTGAAAGCCATTGTACACAGTTATGCATATCAAACATAGTTGTCGATAGCCGTTTATATGTTTCAACGTCGCGATAACCAAATCAAATTGGCTTCTTGTTTCGTTTGATCTGCAGAAAACAAAAAGTGTTTAACTGATAAGTCGACCGCATTTATAATAATAATTGTGTTTTATTTGCGCCCATTGCGATAACATAGGCTTAGATAAACTCCTAGTAATCCAGAACACAACACTGCGATCACAGATGCGATACAACAGACGACAGTGAAGTGACATATATTTTTCGAGTCAGCAGCCCCCCTTATTGCTTGCCAGTGACTTTGCCGAGACACAGCCGCGTGCTCTGGAGCGGTGTCGAACCCACGTCCTTTCGAACGTCGAGCAGACGTTCTCACCACTCGGCTACGCAGCCGACTCGGCTACGCAGTTATCAACTGTACAATTTTGCAAATGCGGTAAATAAAACATGGCTTTCAGGCATCCACACCTGAAAGGCGAGATTCACACCCAACATACACACTATCTTCAGCATACAAAAACGTCGCACAAAAAATGGCTCCCCTGTAAGCAAACGTTGTTGTTTTTACATCATTTCAACGACTAGCAACGTTGCTAATCGTTGAAATAATGTAAAAATGGCAAAATTTGCTTACAGGGTAATTTCCTGTTACTATTCATACCAGAAATTGTATTCCTGGTATGAATGATAAAAAGAAACAAACATGCGCCATTTTTCGTGCGACGTTTTTGTATGCTGAAGACAGTATGTATGTTGCGTGTGAATCTCACTTTAGTGTAGTAGTAAAAAGTAAAGGCGAGTCCCATACTTGATCCAAGCATCGGGGAACGAGAAGATAAGGTTCTCATAGCCTTCGGCACTAATGAGAGTAGGGTGGCCAGTTCCTTTCTCTCGGCCGCCTTTACTTCAGCAACTACGCCCACCCAATTTATTATACCCTAGGTAGAGGTGAGCGGTGTTTTTCAACAACCAGCTTAAGCCGGGAGTCGAACCAGGATTGCATGATTGGAAAGCGAGCGCCTTATCACCCGTACAGTGTAGTAGTGGATACATTATGATAAATCATTTTATAGTATCTAGGATTAAACCATTACTCGCGAATGCCAGTTATTCCGTTAGGAAGAAAATAGATGCTGATGTTACCAAAAATGATGCAGTTGGTAGTCTGCGGCACAGACCGTGGTGCATCCACTATTCATGTAATGTTATTCTATAATCTCGAGCAATAACACTTTCTAGGCGATTTTAGATATGTTTACAAGCGTTATTCATACCTAACAGTAATAGGATCAAGAAAAAGACCAACAGCAAGAGCTCCTAGTAATCCAACTCCTGCATAGATGCCCATCAGCGTGTAGAGTAAACTGGTTTGCACACCTTTGCTTTGTAATTGTGTCACTGGACACTCTGTTGTGTTGTATCCGATTCTAGCTGCATTGAAATCCTCCTGACAATCATGTGACCCACAATATGTTTCGATGTAGGAAGAATTGTAGCAATCTGGAAGAACTAAAAAATTCATTAAAATTTTTATAGCAACACAGACTTTGGTTTCAGATAGAGTTTCCATTTAAAGCAAAATTTGAAAACTTGAGTTTTTCCAAAAAAGTTGCAGTTTTGATGTTATTGTTAATACACGCTTTGAAATGCTGTTGTTATACAAGTAAAACTTTATTAGTGGTTTTGTGGCATAAGACACAATGCAAGATTGTGACATAGCAATTTGTCGCAAGCAGACTAACGCCTGGCGGTTGAAAATTTGGGTTAAAGTAGACGAAACGGCAAGTCAGCCATTCTTTTTTCAGCTCTTAAATCTTGTACTAATGCCCAGCCGCGCGCTGGTTAGCAGTATTGAACAGGTATTTTTCGGGCGTCATACCAGGGCTCTCATCATTCAGCTATATAGCTGGCTAGCAATGAAAAGTGGTCTTTAAAATCAACTGTCATGTAGCCAACACAGCGTCCGCCTCGATAGCTCAATTGGTTAGCGCGTCACTTCTGGAACGAAGAAGCTTCAAGATCAAGCGGCGCTGGTTCGACTCTCGGGGTGTGCGCTTGAGCAACGCACGTTAAGGACTGCTCTCCATTCAGTGGCATCTAATGGATGGAATAGTTCCCCGGCAACAACACTTCAACAATCGGAAACTTCACTCTGTCAATCTCGGTGACCGGGCCTCCGTCAGTGATTCAAAGCCTCTACAAGTATGCGAAACTGCCAGGATTAAGCTCTGCAAGAAGCTTTCCCAGTCCGAGGATAAAGATTCAATCAATCAATCAATCATATAGTAACAATTCAAACAGACACATCAGTTGATGTTTAAAGCTAGACTAATACACAGTTAATTACAGAAAAGTTTTCCAAACCGAAACGCAATAACTAGTTCAGTATAATGGAGCAAAGGTTTTTGAAGTGTTGTTAATTTTCCGGCCCGAAATAACATCCTTTGTTGTGACACCAGACACCAGACATCAGACACCAGACACCAGACATCCTTTGTTGTGACACCAGACACCAGACATCCTTTGTTGTGACACCAGACACCAGACACCAGACATCAGACACCAGACACCAGACATCAGAGACCAGACACCAGACATCAGACACCAGACATCCTTTGTTGTGACACCAGACTAGCCGCTGGTATACCGCTGCTAGTTGGTGTCACCAGGCAAGAAACTGTCATCACTGTCAGAGAAAAGTTTCTGATTGTTGAAGCGTTGTTGTCTGTCTTAATTGTTCCATTCGCTAGGTGCCAATGAATGGAGAGCAGTCCTTAAAATGCGTTGAGCAAGCGCACAACCTGAGAGTCGATTCAGCGACGTTTGATCTTGAATTTTAACGATAGCAGACTGGCCATCGTAACAAACCAGTTGGCCAGCCACTCCGAAGCACATTCATGTAGGAAGAAATGATTTGCTGGCACTGGTAGCCTCACACGATAGACTGCATATTGAAGGTTTTTACAAGTGTGCTCAAGGTTTGGCAACAAGTTGCCGGTTGTCTGCATCAGTCGATGATGCTTCTAGAAATAATATTCTACAGAAACTCGGAAACTCTGATTGAGGTGCCCTTCCTGATACAATACGGTCAACTTCCTTAGCCATATGCTATTCGGTTGCAGATATGCTTGTCCAGTGTGGGAACACTGAGCACATGCCAAGAAAATTGACCCCACATTGAACCAAAGCTTGAGTTTGATTACAGGTTGTCTCAAACCAACCAACATCACGTCGCTGCACATTCTGTCTGAAATTGCTCCTCCCAACATCAGAAGAAGCGTGACCAGCAAAAAGGAAATATCTTGCCAGGACATGGATTTGAGACACCCACTGTACGGACAAACTCCAGCACACAGGCGCCTGAAGTCAAGAAAAAGTTTCCTTGCCTCAGTTGTTCCATTAGGTCAAGACGATGTCGCCGCCAATGTGCGGGTTCACCTATGACAGGAGGGACTGGCAGCCGGACCGACATTGGCCAAAATGGAGCTCTCACCCATAGAGGGCCTTCCTCCAGGAATACGTGAACCGTGGAAGTATTGGCGATGCCTCAACCGCTTAAGAACTGGCATTGGCAGATGTAAAACTCTGATGAGACACTGGGGGTATTCCATGGGGAGCACAAGATGCAAATGCGGACAGGATCAAACGATGCAACATCTACTCGAATGCCCTGTCCTAAGAGCAAGGTACTCGGCACAGGATTTGGCCAAGTTCAGCAACAGAGCAAGACCCTCCGTGATGCTCTGGGCTACGCCATGTGACACACGATGAAGAAGAAGTCGATGAGGCCTAAATTGTATCAGCAACTGCACAGTGCACACTGCTGCATCACTGCACACTGTCGTGCTGCACACATTGCATACATTGCACACTGTTGCATCACATCACAAATGCACATTGCGCATCAGTGATATAGCATGCATTCCAGACCTAGGGACAGTTAAAGCGATTAGAAATCCCGACGTTTTCTTTTTCGATTGCGAGAATGATAGCCTACTAATCCATTCCCATGTTTTACAAACCCAAGTTGGCGACGTCACCATTGGAGAGAACAATAGATGAAATAAGTTGCCCAGCAATGTTGTTTAGGCTGAAAATCAAATAGAAAATTCCAATGAATCGAGTCACAACAGCCTTTGGCGTTTCGTTGGTAAACTTTGCATACCTAGAAATGCAAAAAAACTAAATTTAATAAGCTTTGTTTCAAAAGTGAGGAGATATAAGCAGATTTGTGCGTTACGCCGTTACCTATGAGCGGTTGTAGTTAGATATGTATACTCGGCCGACCATAATGGGGCAGCGGACAGTCCCACAATAACTGAACTTGGTATAAGGGTCCACCAGGTGGAGTAGAAGTTGGCAAGTGGATATGTGATGAAACCAATGATAGAGACACAGATTGTCCATTTGCATCCGAGCCATTTGATAACTAAAAGTAGATTCAAAACAGTAAAACATCATTTTATCATTTTCATGTCATACCATATCATTTTTCCACTTGATCTAAAAAAGATAAACGTGGAAAGATTAATCTGTTAATGTTATTTACTTTTTATTTTCTTAAAGATTTCTGGTAGTTTTGCATACTTTTAGAGGCTGTGAACCACTGACGTAGGGCCGGTTACCGAAGCTTTGGCCTTGCACCACATCTGTTGTCACACCGGAAATCGTTTCAGGTTGCAATCCAATAAAAAACTAGTTGGTTTTTGCCTTTCATGGTTTGCGCTTAATTCTTTAAAAACTCACATCCGATATTGTAAGATAACGGTGTTTGTATACTTACCAAGCGTAGAAACAAACATTGCTGACAACATACAAACACCCGAAACAACCGCCTGTGAAGCGGTACCGAGCCCTTCCTCATAGTTGAGGCTTGATTGAAGACTGGCTGTTGAATTGTATGCAGCAAAGTTGAGAAAGAATGCCACAGAAACCACCAAAACATTTTTGATTATTTTCAGCTTTTCACGTCTGCAAAGTAGGATGCACTTTGTAAGTAAGCAAGTATATTTATTTTTAGATTGTTAATTTGTTGCTAGGTTATTTTATAGAAGTTTAATAGTACGGTACAGTAAGATGCCGCACAAAATAAATATTACAAATAAAAGTCCAATAGTCCTATTTCGCAAATGAACATTGCTCAATGTTCAGATCATTGTTAGACCTATTCCAAATGCTTTCACAAAACTTTTGGCGTTCATTTCCAATAAAATTGATAAAACTTAAACTTGTGCCGTGTGTTATTGTGTAATTGACCAGTATACTTGCAATTGGTGCTAAGCTAAAAAACACTGCAATTTATCCAGTTAACTTTCATAGCTTATTTAATCCTGAAATAAAATCTCAAAAACACTCTTTTCAAATGAAATAATATTGTAATAAGAATAGAATTGTATTTTCCCAGACAGAAAAATCCCTCATTTTTATATTAATTCAACGTCTGCAGACGCTGAATCAATATAATAATGACGGATTTTGTGTGGTTTAATAAACCCACGCTAGTGCCTATTTTATAATAGAGAAGGCTCCAGCCTAAATTCTGCATTGATACCTAATGATTTCCTGAGACAACTTGAATATACTAAGCATAGAATCGTGTTTGGCATTGAGGACACGTATTGCGTTGGTACAAGAGTAATGTAGCTAGCAGACTACGAGCAGGGCCGGATTTAGCTGATGGGGGGCCCGGGGCACTTTTAGATCGGGGGGCTCCCGTGCAAAAAAAATTTTCGCGCCTACGGCGCGAAAAACCATCTCTACGTATACAGTAGCATCAGTCCAGTACTGCACAGCATTTTGCAGAAACTTTAAAGGCCAAAAGGAAAAAAATAGCACAAAATCACCTTTTTTTCCACATAGGGGGACCCTTCAAAAGTCGGGGGGCCCGGGGCAACTGCCCCCTCTGCCCCCCCTAAATCCGGGCCTACGAGTATATATATTCTAGCCAACAATTATTGAAAATACTATTTAATGCTGCATTGTGATAATAACAATATATTAGTCATTTTATTCTGTGTCCATTGCGACGGTGTGCTGTAAGCATTGTAGTTGATGTTATTACTATGTCTATCATAACGAGTCGTAACGAATGCATTTGTTTGATAGTGCACTGCAGGTTACGGTTGGACTACTACTGTACATATACCGTAATTGGGAGATATGTAGGCTACATTGCTTACGCGACACCAATGTAAACATGGATGTTGGAAATGCATTAGGCCTAATGATAGGAAAATGAACGAAAAGGCCTTAACCATAAGTGGTATTATACACAAATTACTTTTTCACAAAAGAATTCTTTACACGTTACTGACTTGATGGATTTTTCATCTAATATTTCTTTGTTGTCAAACTGCTGGTTCTCTTCATGTTTTGGAACATTCATAATTATCTGGTGATGAGACAAGGTTCTTTGTGTATGCACTCATTTTGTGTGGCATGGACACATGTACGTACAATCCATTATGTGTTACCTTTCAAATTGTTTATCTATCCGTAAAAACAAACAGAATAGTATTCAATATTCATTAACAAATTTTACAGTTCTATTCATAATAGGCTTACTGTTAACCTCACCACGCTTGATAGCAACATAGAATGGCTGCAACTTTTGCAAACTCGCACTCAAGAAAAGATACAAAATTAAATCCAAATTTTCCTTTTATTCAGTGACCACCACAAAATCCTCAATATTTTGTAAATGATCACTCACTATATAGTCTGTGGCTACATGCATACATGCATAGATCTATAGCAGGTCGGTGCTTACAAAACCGTCTCGCTTTTTTTACAGGATGAAACGTCCTGAAGCTTTCGAGGAATTTATTTTACTGTGTTTCCTGTGCAATCACATGGGATACAAAAGTGTGAGGTTTGCAAACTTTGACATGGCCAGATATGGAAAATATTAAGCGTGTTCTGCTTCACTCAAGTTTCTTATAGCGGTAATAACAAAGGAAATTCTGCTGTGCGTGTGATGAAATTTTTTCAGCGAGGTTTTTAAGTCCAGCTATTCCGATTTCATGTCCTATTTGACATAATTTTTGACTACCCTAGTGATCAGGGCCTCCGAGAGAATTCAGCACTGGTCGGGAAACAATACGAAAAATGGGCCCCATAATATTTGTTAGCAAATATTGCGTTGCATGTTCGTGTTAAGCTGAAATTAGCCTACTTTCCTCAGCATGAAAAGAACTTCCTTCAATGTAACAATCATAATAATCACTGGATTACACTTGCAGCAAAAATGCCATTGAGGCTAACTATTTTGTCTAGAAAGCTTGGTAAACACACAATAGGCCTATAACCTACAGGCAACGAAAATAGTTCAACCAAGCATTTAATTCAGGAGTGTCCAAACTTTTTTCCACGCGAGCCAGATTTGATAATAAATCTTCGCGGGCCAACAGCCACAATAATTTTTCTGAAAACTGCAAGTTGAATTTATATGATTTTTATGTGTCTGCAGGCCAAAAATAACACATTGTACAACAACAGGCGCGGGCCATACAAAAACGTACAAAAACGTTTCAGGGCTCTCACTTTCAGACCTTGGACATCCCTGATTTAATTCAACCCTTTCTGGACTTTTTGCAATGCAAAGTTACGGATCACAGCATCAAATGATAAAATTTTGCGACGTCTGAATTGATGCACAACGTGTATAAGCCTAGTTAGGTTTTTCAATCGGTTTTGAGTCATAGGCCTACCGGAGCGCAAACAATTCTTTACAAATTTCAGTAATTGCTAAAGCCACGTTCTCAAAGCGCAGCTTTGAGAACGTGGCTTTAGTGAGGTAGCTACCGGAACACAAAAAAGTCATCACAAAATTGGAGGTAGCTATCCGGAACACAAAAAAGTCATCACAAAACTATTTGAAAAAACCTTTCGAAAGTTGCAATCAATGATTCCTTGTGTAGAGATTATGGGGTGGTTCCTTATGGTTTGCAGCTGAAGTTTGCTGTGTGGCTTTCTGTCAAAAGTAGCCTACCAACTCATCCAAAATGTCTTGAAAAATGTCATTGTTGTAGCCTACAAATGGTTTAAACTTGTCCCACATGCCCGCAAATGCACAACAGACATACGATGAAATTTTCATGGAACTTCAAACTCATCGAAGATATGTTTGAGTTTGTTGATACGTTTGCCAATTCCAACAACTATCGAATCTTTTGCAATGTAGCCTACGGTAGAATACATTTCCTTCGAATGATTCAGCTAGTTAAGTGGAATTATAAAAGCGTTCTGTCCTCGGAAAAAAAAATCATTTTCTTTTAAATTTATAATTGCCACTGCAACTTTAGCTTGCGAGTAGTAGCCTACTCTTCTCAGCTTTCTCTTACTTAGATTACATCTTCCTTTAATTTCATTAAATTCATCAGTGAATCTTGTTTAGGACCGTTCGGTAATCCACACAACGAAAAGCAGTCACAAATTTAAAACTGCTAGTTGTAGGCTACTTTACCATTGACTCAGCTTTCGATCAAGCTCTTGTTGGTTCCAACTCGATGCATTTAAGAAACGTCTTTAGAGCTTCAATTGCAAAAGGGTACTGTAAAGCATTGGCTTTGACTGCACCACGCCTTGATTACCCTCTGGAAATCAATTTTCTTTGCAAGATGATAGGACAGCAGATTCTTTAGATTTTTCAGAATTTTTCCTCTGACTGGGCTATAACTTTAAAGATGCCACTAGCTTACAGATAATCAATTACTCCAAAATGATAAAACATTTCAACAACGCAGTCTGTAGGCAACATTATGAATTCCAACTAGATTTAAGCAACAACATCTATAAACAAAACACTCAAATAAAGAAAAAACTCACTACCTTCCAAAATCACATCATGAGAAGCATGACCAACAGAAGGCTACTTGACCACACGAAAACAGAAGATCTTTTAACTATGACAAAATTACATCCAATTGCAGCAATAAGTTAATAAAATGAAAAGTTTTAAAACTGTTCGGCCACACTAAAAGATCACAATTCGGAATCAGCAAAGTTTGCACAGAAGGCAAAGTAGAAGAAAAAAGAAAACGTGGCAGACAACCAAAACGATGGCAAGACAACATCCAATCATGGACCGGACTCAACTTGGCGACACTAGGCGAGCTGGCTTAAAATCGCCACTCTAGGAAGCAAATAACTCATGTTGATGCGCAATCTGCTGCAGGCGGAGTGCGGAGATGATGACTGATGATGATCCATAAACAAAAAATATACAGAATTTACTTTCTTTAATCGTGCTTGGACTGATACCTTTAACTTTCCCAGATAACTTATGTTGGATACAACATCCTATGCCTGGCCAACGCAGATTTTGAAGTTAACGTTCAGTTGTCAAGCAAAAATAGTTCCCGCTTAGCTAAGACAGCACCAGTTTTCAAGTTGACACTATCAATACAATCGAAACCGTTCAGTGATACAGAAATCATTTCAGCTTCAGATTTTACGTCTTGAATCTGTTCAACATCGCCCACCTTAACACGAAAATGATTTGTTCTTGATGAGAAACATCGAGAGTGACATTTACAATGATTGAGAAATACTTGGAACTACGCACTTCATTTAAGAATTTGTTGAATATTTAGTTGGTACATTTTTACTTTAGTACTAAAAATGGGCCCCCCTCAAAAGTGCAAAAGCAAAAAACTACTCGTTTTTCCTTTACAATATTTTGCTAGGGGGGAAACTGGCCCGACTTCCCCCCCCCCTCTCGGAGCCACTGCTAGTGATGTAATAGTAATAACCAGTTGGTCCGTGAAATAGGCATCGACGGTGTCATAAGCAGTGTTGTACGCGTCAATGAAATAAATTGACGGCGTCAGCGGTAGCGCTAATTTCTAGCACTATTTTAGCCAGGGTCTCACAAAACGGAAGTATTTCAACCAAGTTTAGGCTAACAATAGCTATAAAGAGCAGGTATTATGTTTTGAGACTGTATTGTAATTAGCTGCTTAGCCTATTAGTTATTTTCTTGTAAAAACACAAGCATTTCAAAACGTTTGTCTGACAATCTGCTGCGTTTGGGACGCATAATGTCCTTTCCAAGTGAAAACATGCGTTCCACAGCAGCGCTGGATGGTATTGATGTGTTGTATTCCAAAAAAAAGCCTTTAAAACGTTTACTCGAAAAGGTATCATTGTTCCAAGCCTGCTGTGATGGATTAGCTTTAGCATAATTATATAAATCTTTTAACGAGGTCCATTGCACCAACATCGCTCTTTTCAGGGGCATAGAGCTTTTAAAATAAAGTAGCCTATCTTCAACCTCCAGAATGACATTCATTGATTTTTCGCTTTCTTTCTCTGATTCTTCGTTGTTACAGGGATGGAGGAACCATTTTAAAAGTAGATGGGCCCAGGGGCGGAGCAGTTAAAGTCAATCCAACTTCTGAGGGGCTTCTACCCCAGACCCCCTTAGCAATGCTGCATTCCAAATACTTTATACATTGAGTTTTCATGATTGCCTTTCGTACCAACAAGCGAAAAGTTTCCATTTTTGGGCTCAATTTGGCCAAAAAATTTACAAAATTGTTCAATTGCTTTATAGGCTACTATAGTGACAAAGCTTTGGTAGAGATGCAATTGATTGAGTTTCGCTTTTAGCAGCATGATTGTTGCTTACTTCACACAGGCCCGGATTTAGGGGGGGGCAGAGGGTGCAGGTGCCCCGGGCCCCCGACTTTTGAAGGGCCCCCCTATGTGGAAAAAAAATTTTGCACGGGGCCTCCCGATCTAAAAGTGCACCGGGCCCCCCATCTGCTAAATCCGGCCCTGACTTCACAGTGTAGATTCTGACGATCTGTTTTAGCCTGATGCTGCGAGTTCGTTGTGGCAATATCGAATTACACTAGCTTTCGGAACACAGTTCCCTAGTCATGCTATGACGAATGGTTGAGAGTAGAGTAGAGAGTTTGCTTTGTTGAACCATAACAAAAAATATAACATAATTAAAATAAACTCAAACGTTTTCGACACGTACGGTCGTACGTGTGTCTTCATCAAAAAACAACACATACATTGGTATGTTAACCAGACATTTGTTGACAAGGGCTGGGGAGCACTTAAACCCAAACCTAACAACCAAAAGTGCAATTAAAGAGCACATCGCCTCTTGTGAAACGTGCACTGACAATGTCTCGATCGGCCAATTTAAAATCATCTCTGGAGGCAAATCTGATTTTCAGACTAAGATTATGGAAGCCTTAAGAATCAAACGTAACAATCCATCTCTCAACGGCAGTAATTCGCCTGTGGCTCATCGTTCCTTTTGTGTGTGTGTTCTAATTGTTTGTCCAATGCCTGTAGTCTACACCTGATGTGATCTGTTTCCCACCGCATAATTTACTCGTAATCATTCTCGTATTTGTTCAGTTTGTGCTTTTCAGTCCAGAGTGTCGTTAAAGTTAGGCTACAGTGCAAAGTCAAAGCTATCTTCCGATTTTTCATTTTATGTATATTGCAGATTTAATTCCTGATGAGGACACACGTACGTGTCGAACACGTTTGAGTTTATTTTAATTATGTTATATTTTTTGTGTGTAATAAAGTATGTTAAACCCGCTAAGGTTACTATGTTTTATTTCTCTATGCTTTATAGTGCTGTACAAAATATGGCGATGAACACACAAATAAAAAAGAAACAATACACACACAGTTATTATACCACCTGGGATAAATAATCTGCAGCATTATACAGTAGACTGTGCGCATATGTAACAGCCGCAGCACCAATATGCAAATATAATACTGGCATCAACAATGCACAGCTAATTACCACAAAGTTTCAATACCAGGAGTACCGGTACTGGTATATTTAACAGTGAGCAAAGTTATCCGGGAGTAACAGCCTGCAGTATTATGTGCATACACAACAGCTGCACCACCTGTTAATATACAAATATAGTAGGCCTACTGGTATCAAACAACAACAAGGTCCCTTCAACTGTCACTATATAGGTGACTGCTACTGTATTACACTTGACATTTTTTCCTAAAAAAGTTAATAATACAATCATTGAAAGCAATAAATTCTTGGCAAATTGAGGTGAGATCAACCTGATCGATCAAGTTTTTGTGAATGTGTTCAACTGTTCATCCTATGGTTCAAGTGCTCTTGGGTTAATCTGCTTTTTAAGTAATTTTTCACCAGTTTGTGGCACGAAAAAGACCTATTTGCAGTAGCATTACACATAGGGATATTTACACTATGTTTTATCTATTATTCATTTTCGAGCGAATTAACATCAATATCCCCATCTAGCCTGGTTTAAGTGCCTTTTAGATACAAAGTTGCTGCATCCTCTACCCTTGCTACAGCTAAAATTACTTTCTCTATATCACAAAAAACTGCAGGTTATCTTGGTAAAATCTTTCGCTACCTTTTCATAAATATTTGACTTTCAAAAGTGGGTAGGCCAGGCCCACCCAGAAAATAAAGTACGTGGGCCCAGACTCACGAGGCCCACGTGGTTCCTCCATCCCTGGTTGATACTGCTCACGATATTAATGATCACTAGGGCAACTAAAATCAATACAGTCAACAATTTTCTGCCTTATTTAAAACGTTCATAAACTAAATTTCAGGCTGACACGAAAGAGAGGTTTCAAAGTTATTAAGTAAAAAAAAAGTCAAATTTCATGGTTAGGTCAAAATTTTCTTTCTACGTAGTTTTTCTTCTATTGATATTTTATTAAAGCTACACAGATACTGATTTTTTGTTGCAATTTATGTTGCTATTCTGACGTAATAATCCATTTATTACAATTTCTGAGGTAATAATCTTGTTTCGCCCACTACTGACGATTATATATTAGCCAACTACCCTGCTGTGCTGTTGATGAGTTGGATGCCAGGGTTAAAGCAGTGACCATTAAAAACAGGTCAAGAAGAGCTAGTTTTACTTCCATTGGCCAACCTCCACAGCCAATTGGGGCAACCGATTCTAAAGTGGTCCAAGTTAACTTGGGCCAAAAATGAGTTTTTGATTAAATCGTGCAGAAAACGATATAAGCTTGTTGCTAACAAAGTTTGGAGTCTTTAGATCAGGGGTCGGCAAACTGCGGCCCACTGACAAACTTTTTGCGGCGATTTTTTATAGGTTGAAATTTATGCGGCCCGCACGTTACCAGAAGTTTGTAGATTTGGCCCAGTAGTACAGAAAGTTTGCCGACCCCTGCTTTAGATGAAAATACTTTTTTTTTTTTAGTAAGTAAACCAACTTAACTTGGTTTCTTGAAAAAACAGTTTATTATTGCAAGAGTGGCCCTAGTTGACTTGGGCCATTCTTGCATTTACGATATTGCAATTTCCATCAAATCGATAGAACCAAGTTAAATAGCTTCCAATTGATTGCTTGGTAGGCTAATACTGCGTATTTTTTTTATTCTTTTGTTCTTTTTCACTCCTTTGTTATCGAATATGTCGACAACAAGCTGAAATAACGCCCTGGAATAGTTTATTGTAGGCTAATATAGAATTGTCTTTTAATTTGCTTTTACAACAATTAAAGTTAGTGAATTTTGCAACCATTACGATCGCGTAGTGGGCCCAGTGTTTTTCAACCTTTTCTTGAGCCGCGGAAAACTTTATGCATTACTATAGTATACAGTAATCTTGCAGAACACCAAATAAAATTTTATAATGATGCAATAAAATAAACAACGCAACAACAATTTATTCACTTTCAGTTTTTCTCGGTACGATATTTGGCCTGTTTGGATGAGTATAAAATTGATACTTGGGCAGGAATTGCAGAAAGACAAACGCGATTGATTGTGATTTCAATTTTTAACTAATAAAATACTAAATAAATGCAGAAGAGCCAAAACTAATAAATTTAGAGGAAAATGTGTGGTGAAAAATGATGATGTGGTAGCAGAAGATGAGAAAAATTGTGTGGCTTCAGTGTTTTGGTGTTTTTGCTTATCTTAATGACAAAATGTTACAAGCTTTGTTTCTAGTTTGACGTCAAAACAAGCAAGAAATCTTTTTTAAAAATGCAAAAATTTTAACTTAGGCCACTTTTCTGTGGTGAGCAAAGTTTTTATCATCTGTACCAAGAGCAAAGTTTTTATCATCTGTACCAAGTTTACTTGGGTAGCTAGTTTTGACTTATTTTATTATAGAAAAATGGCCCAAGTTAAAAATTACGTAATAAACGATGAGGACGTCATCATGCAGTTAAACCAAGCATCACAAACAGTTTTTGCTTACTCAAGTTTTCTCACATGCAAGATGAAGATTGCAAACCTTCAGTGACAATTTTTATCATTACTTGAACCTTTAAACTCGCTTATCTCAAAACCGCTTTTTTAACTTGGGCCACTTTAGAATCAGATGTCCCAATTGCAACTAAATGGGGCACTTGGTTCAAGTTGAAAGCTGCTTTCTATTCAAGAAGTCTACCAGAAATAAGAAATATTGTGGAAGGCTTCCATGATGGTGGTGTCTTGCTGCGGCGTGCTCAAGATGCTGTAAAAGCTTCTAATTTAGCTACTCACCTTGTAGAAATAGAGGAGCAGTACAGTGCACTGTTTGATATAATTCAGAAGATGGATGACAGCCGTTATACCACTCAAGAAGCTTACCAGAAAATGACGTCCCTTAAATTTGGTGTTGATGGCTGCCAAATTGGAAAATATTTTCCAGCAAGAATCTCAAGGAATGACATCAAGTGCATTGTGAAAATGGGACGAGATAATATTTCACCACACTTATAGGCTATAGCCTGCTGAGGAACTCCCAAGCAATTTCTGTATCAGTAGAGAGAAACTTCTCTATTTTAGGAATAACTTTGGCAAGAGGCAGGAACTTCAAAGGCGATGATGCAAAGGAAATATTACTTGATGTTGAAGTATAATATTGCAGAACCCTCTCAGTAATTTTGGGATATTTAAAGACACTCCTTACTTAGGCTATCTTTTGCAGTTTTTCGAGTGACTTTCATTACCTGTTCGTTAGCTGTGGTGTCGTTGAGTCTTCCACATTTTTCTTATATTTTATTAGAAAAAAAAGATATCTTTACCTAACGGTTTGATTTCTAATGTGCTTTGTATTTCGCATTTGAGCTGCCAACGCAGAAAGTTATTGGTCAAACTTAGGTCAAAATTTGTAAATTATAAAGTCAAAATTTCAAGTTTTTAGGTCAAAAAATTGGTTGCCCTAATGATCACCATTTGGCGAACTTCTTCCTTTTGTATTCCAGGTAGCCGCAATTCAACCAAGGTGAAAGCCGATAATTCGGATGAGTCGCGCTGGCCAGAATACTTTGTGAAACGAGATTTTCAATGAGAACAAAAATGACGCATAGCGCGTGACGCTTAAAATCGGCAAAATAGTTGAAGGCGCTATCACTTCCGTCAACTAAAAAATAAACTGACGGCGCTAGCCTCAGTGTCAACAAAAAGTAGATGTAAATTGACGGCGTCAACGTACAACACTGCTCATAAGTATTTGAGCAAAGCCAATAAGTCTACTAGCACTTCCTATAACCTGTTGAATACCCTAACTCTACAGCTAACACTTCTACATTCATGGCTCGTCGCTACTCTGCAAAATAAACACTAACTTTAAAAAGTCTGTAAAGTTATTCGGTTAGGAGGGCTGTTTTCCTGCAGCCCCAACAGATTGAAAAATTGCTGTAAAATACCACAAAAGGCGGAGCTTCAAGGATAATTTTTAGCCAATCAGAGTGCTTGAAATCCAGAATCTCGAGCTGCAAAGAAGTTTTCCCAAAATCGGTGTTGCCAAACGAAACTTTTAATATTTTAACTTTCGATCCGCAATTCTTAAGTGAAAAAAGTAACCGGGTCGGACAAACACAGAGAAAAACATATTTTTCCCTCTTCTCTTTCGGGAGGGGATGCAGCCCTGCAACTCTCTTTACTGTGCGTAGTTTGATCACTCGCAGTATTTTTCGTCGCATTATTTCTTGCTATTAGGAAACCCCTATGACGCAGCACAATACGCTTTTGTTCAATTTCCTTTTGCGTCTATTGCTTTAACTTTTCATCGACTATTGCGGAGAAGTCTCATCTGGTGTAATCGCATTACTCTCAAGTGATTATACATTTCACCATTGTGAAATTATTCAGCTAGTTGTTTATTATGAAGAAAAAATACATCAGTTTACAGAACAGAATAATTTCTAAGCATTTATAGGACACTAAACAAAGTAGCCTACACGTAAGTTTAGTTTGGAAATATTCAAACTGTATCATTTTCTGACGCTTGTTCTAACATTACCAGCAACACAAAACCCTATTGTTTTGTTGACTTATGTTACAAAATATGTTTTCGAACACAACAAAATATTTCTGAAACTGCTTGCTACATTACTTCAAAATGACTTCACACTGACTGAACGCGCATGATGTGGTTCGAATTTTTGTACACCGGAAGGAAGCCATTTCAGAAAAAAAAAAAAAAACATTTAGGATGAAATCTTTTTATTCTTGCAATTTTGCAATTGTGGTTATATTGTAGGTGAGTGCAGAAGCTACCTAATATTGTAATAGAGTATAATTTAGGGATTAATGATTTCTGTCAGACTGCAATCGTTATTGTAGTGTAAATGCATCTATGTTTCTTCACACGTCATAATTGCGCCTTCCAGACAAAACGAATAGTGGAAAGCGAAATTAAAAGTGCCATGAATAGCTGCAATTACGAAAACGACAATTTGTCGTCTTACGCACAGCAAGAGCGACTGTCGTCATACGCACTTAACAGGTTAAATATAAGGGCATCTTTTGGGTAGCCACTGCCTGGCATTCTCGTCAACCCAGACCATAGCAGGCGCTCCACATTTATGCACATTTCATGTCCGTTAGATTAAATCAATGTTTTCAGGAGAAAATGTAAAAATATTATGTTTTGTTAAACTTCGTTTCTGATCATTTTTTTGCAAGAATCTTTTAACTAAAAATTTTTTATTTTATTTTTGTGGTAGGACTTACAGTCCACCTATAGCTACCGACCTCCATATCCAGCCTGGTAAAAGGGTCGTTTCATGCTTGATGCCAAACATCGGGGATTTTATATACAAACAATACTGTTCCTTATCACCTTTTCTTCGACAATTGGTTCTACCCAGTTTATTAATGTTTTGAACAATATGATGAAACGTCCTGAAGCTTTCGAAGAATTTATTTTTCTGTGTTTCCTGTGCAATCACATGGGATACAAAGGTGTGAGGTTTATAAACTTTGACATGGCCAGACATGGAAAATATTTAGCGTGTTCTGCTTCACTCAAGTTTCTTATTGCTGTAATAGCAAAGGAAATTCTGTTGTGTGTGTGATGAAATTTTTTCAGCGAGGTTTTTAAGTCTAGAAATTCCGATTTCGTATTCTATTTGACATAATTTTTGACTACCCTAAGTGATTTAATAGTAATAACCAGTTGGTTCGTGAAATAGGCATCGACGGTCTCATAAGTATTTGAGCCAAGCCAATAAGTCTACCTTTGATATGACCCATAACCAGAAATCAAACTCAGAATTATTAGCACTTTACCCAAAGGTACTTATCACTCGGCCACTGAGTTGGTTCTTCTCTCGCTTTGTCGGTTTAAATATAAGGGCATCTTTTGGGTAGACACTGCCTGGCATCCTCGTCAATCCAGACCAGGCGCTCCACATTTATGCACATTTCATGCTCGTTAGATTAAATCAATGTTTTCTGGAGAAATTATAAAAATATTTTGTTTAGTCCAATTAAACTTCGTTTCTAATCAATATTTTGCAAGAATATTTTAAGTTAAAAAAATTAATACAATTTTTGTGGTAGGGTAGGACTTACAGTCCACCTATAGCTACCGACCTCCATGTACAGCCTGGAAAAAGGTAGTTTCATGCTTGATGTCAAGCTTCGGGGATTTTATATACAAACAATACTGTTCCTTACTAGCACCTTTTCTTCGACACCTAGGTTCACCCAGTTTATTATATCTAGGTAGAAGTAAGCGATGTGTTTTAGCTGCCACCTTAAACCAGGAGTCCAGACCAGAATCGAATGATTCGGAAGAGTTTACTGCGCCATCCTACCGTCATATTTGGTATAAAAGTCTATAGCTAAAAATGTCGGAATGTTTTTTTGCATCATGATAAAAGCTATCGACGTCAGCTTCACAGCCGAGTGGTGAGAACCCTGGTACGCCACTCGAAAAATGCCGGTTCTAACCCGCTCAAGAGCATGTGACTGTATTTTTGGTAAGACACCGGCAAAGTTGGCACGAAGATTGGCTTCCTTCTTTCCGTCCACTTTAGCGAAATCTTCAACCACAAAATACGTCAAAAAAGATAAAAGTCAAGCTGATGTAGGGGAAGGGAAGGTAATTTGATACACTTTTAACATTTTTGCCCGTTAACTGAAAATTACGTGACATAAACTATTGATTTTAAGCTGAAATGAAAGTCTGATCCCTTACACACTTTTTAAAAACATTTTCACTTTTCTATTTTTGTTACTTTTTTTTTAATTGAAATTTTAAAAACGTCACTCAAATGTATCAATTTACCTTCCACGGAAGGTAAATTGATACACCCGGAAGGTAATTTGATACAGTAAAACTAATACAGAAATCCCTTTTGACAACAAAGCAATAAATGAAAATTTATTATGTGGTTGGCGTGCTTGGGTGCAAGGATGACTGTTGAGAACCATGTGTGCGGCGAAGCTTCTGCAGCGGGATGGACATGGAAAAGATCATTGGCTGGAGTTCTTATTCAAGGGGGGTGCTTTGCGCTTTTCTCATTTTTTGAAAGCAGATAGCGTGTAAGCCTACGAAAGCCCATATAATTGTTGTTTCCCAAAGTAGCAGGTCTTGTTAATAAAGAATAACTTATTTAAATCAATTAGATCAATGACAACATTTATTACAGTCACAAAAAAGAGTTTAATATACTGTATCAATTTACCTTCTCCACATGTATCAATTTACCTTTTTCAAAAAAAGTTATAAAGTTCTGATTTTTGTATGCTTGGATGCAGATTGCAGAAAAAACGTGACAAGCCCTTGAAGCCTTATCAATGAACTGTCAAATGAGTTTGGTTTCATCTTTCAGGAGCTTTTCTTTAATTTTGTAGACGAAAATAATCATGAGTTAAAAATTTTACGAAAATACTCAAAAAACACACTTTTACAATTTTATGCCATAAAAGCACGAGTTAGCTGCATGGTGCAATTTTTGTAGGCATTATTTTCACAGATCTTCCACCTAATGACAATATTTTTGACTAATATTTTTTGTACATTTCTGTAGGGGGGGTGTATCAAATTACCTTCCGTATCAAATTACCTTCCCTTCCCCTATGGCTTTGTTTACGTGTGATTCGGTGCAGAATTGTTGTTAAGGTCAAATCTCAGGAAGCGTTGGTCATGAGAGTGCGTTAATGTTCAACTTTATGAAAAGTTTATGAGAAAATTGATACCTCGTTTCCGTGCTGCTTTACTGGCAAGCGATGGCAAGGCGATGCAGCAAATATCAGGATTATATAACAGCGAGATCTTGATCGTACGCAAACAGTTCACCGTGCAATTCATTCATATCATCTTCTCAAATATGAAAAAAATTATTAACAAACAAACGCAGAGTGTTCTTGCTTGGGTGTTAGATAGTAAAAACAGTATGTAAAATGGAACCCACTGAAAGCATACGGTAAATCTTTGAGAAAATATGAGGAAGTTTTTCAACAATTTCATAAGGTTAATAAAGTTGTAGACACACAGAACATTGCAAAAGTTTACAGATTTTGGGTTAAACATTCTTGAGGCTTGAGCAGTTTGAGCATGTGCAAACAATTTATCATGTAAGTTCTTTACATCCTGTATCCAGACGTGAAAAAGTGCTACAATGCAAACGCACGTAGCCTACTGTATTCTACTTCACTGTTGGTTGTTGAGAACTGTTTTCAGACAACTACAGTACAGTAGTTATGTTAGCTGTGGTAGTTTAGGAGATGAGGAAGAAGTCTTGTTAAGTGGCCGCACAGTATATTTGTGATTGAATCATGTCGTTTGAGGGTCGTGTGATAATGTCAGTGTGATTAACTGATTATTATATGGATTTTTTTATCAGATTATGTTTTGGCTATGAAACTACGCAGTTTTATCACAAATGACAAATATTCAAATAGGTCTTTGTTATCATGTCTTCATTTGAATGCTCCCGTACTTGAGATGCATTATTGGTAGCCGAAGTCACTAGAATATCAGACGGGAAGCAATGGTTGTTATTCTACCTATAACAGTTGAACTGTTGTTTCAGAAAGCGTAGTTCGCATAAATATGATTCAGCTTACTGTATGTACAAAGGGCAAGCAAGTAGCTATGTTAGTCATTTATTTGTTGAACAATTAAAGCGATAAATGCCTCGAATCAACTACATGTAGCCTACAGTATGACAGCGATTTTGTCTACATGTTTGTTTGGTTTATAATGCAACCAGAGTAGCTTAAATTGATAAGTGCTGAGGTTGACTAAATAGTTACCGTCAAACAAGTAAAGTCCACATGGAAACTTGTATTGTTTTCAAACCGTTGTAGAGTGTAGACTATCCTGGTCTCTCGTATATATATAAGTCGTCATCGGTAGCTGTATTCCGCTGGGCAAGCAAAACTATTTCCACGCAACCGAATATTTTGCTCAAAGATCTTCATGTCGTCATGTTGGTCTCGGGATTTATATTCGTCACAAAACTTGAAACTCCAATTCGAATCTGGCCCAACGAACCGGAGTCGATGTTCATATGTCATTCACTGAAAGTTTTGAAGGATACCGTAGTTAATGAATATTATAGGCCATTTTTTTTTCTATTTTCAGATTCAAATTCTTGGTTTTGCTTGGTCAAGTTGCACGAATTTCAGATTTAGGTTGTTATTTTTATTGAAGACATTGTGTAGACTTCGCTAATAGTTTTCATAGCTCAAAGAAATGTGTGGATTTCTGTGTGGTGCACAATAAGACAAAAAGAAATCACAAGACATCAAGTTATATAAACAAACGTACGGCGATGGAAAAGAACGAATCGGAGGATTTTAAGAACGCAATGACAGACTCAAATACAATAAAGTGAGTAGTCTAGACTGTAGAGAGTGTTAAATTTTGATTAACAAGTTTCAGCTGTAGGCCTATAGTTGTTTGTGCTTCGTTGTGCAAAGGTTGATTTATTGCTATTTGATGAAGTCACGTGACTAAATCTTTCTTGATTGATTGATTGATTGAATCTTTATCCTCGGACTGGAAAAGCTTCTTTGAGAGATTAATCCTGGCAGTTTCGCATACTTGTAGAGGCTTTGAACCATTGGTCACCTAGACTGACAAAGTGAAGTTTTTGATTACAGAAATGTTAGGCTATTGCCGAAGAATTATTCCATCCATTGACGTGCAAACTGCATAGGTATGAGACTACATTGCGCCAGTCAAAAGTACCAATATATAAGTGAGATCTATTCTTGTGTTTAAAGTTTGCATATAAAGCATTTCAAAATTATGTGCCTGCATAGCATTATAGATCTATGTCGATTTGACCACTGATCAGTGGCGTAGCCAAGGGGGGGGGGGTGTCTTTTTGAATTTTTGAACTTTGTCTTTTTGAATTTTGAAGAAGTATGTCTTCAGTGCAGTGGTTTCAAAACCTTGTTTTGAACCCCCCCCCCCCTTGACACGCGTGTGACGTCACGATATTGAGAATGATGCTTTCGGTCTCTTTATGTCTCTAAAACAAAGTTTGCCTAATTTTAAACGAAACTGCATTAAAAGAGCGAGTTTTGCCAATAGGCCTACCAAACATTCTAATATCTCAGCCAGGAATTAGCAACAAGAAAACATAAAGACTTAGCTTTATTTCCGAAAAATGCCAAAGAAAACATGATCTTATCCTTTTGCTATGCCACCGAACACCACCATTTTACAGGAATATTCATACCCACAGTTTTGTTGAAAATGCTCTCAGAATGCACCAAATTCAAAGTAATTTTTCAAAATTTTTCTGGGGGAGGCCTCCATACCCTCCGCTGATGGGTGTCGTCTTGGGCAAACACGCCGTCAGGTTTCGCCTGCCGGCCGTCACAACCCCCTCCCCCCCCCCCCCTTTCACAATTCCTGGCTACGCCACTGCACTGAAGACATACTTCTTCAAAATTCAAAAAGACAAACATATAAACAATACCATTTGCTCTGCATCGCAAATCAATACACACTAGCCTACAGCTATAAATGTGGTAGGCCTACTATAGGCTACTTAATATCAAGCATCAAGAGGCGGATACTGTCTTACTAAACCAACGACACTAACAAGAGCAGCCTAAGTTGGCAGATGCGTTCTCTCAACCACTTTTTGCACCCGCACAAATTGTTGCATCCTGAGTAGAAACGAGTATTGTTAATTAAATAATCCGAGAGTTCAATCTTAATTAATCCGAGAGTCCAATCAGTGACGTAGCTAGACAATATTTTAAGAGGGCAAACGCAATTACTGGAGGGTAAACGTCATTCGACATAAGTTATAATGGTATTAAAACGTTGTAGTAAAAATAAAACATTTTTTAGGAGACAAGATAAAGTTTTGAGGGGCGATTGCCCCCTAAGCGCCCTCGTCGCTACATCTCTGAATCCAATCACACCAGCATAGCTGTATGCAAACTATTTGTTTATTCAATTGTATACTAAGAAGAATTCATGTAAGCCTGGTTAACATTTCAAATCAAACTTTTAAGAAAATTATTTGGTTACTTTTGCAGAATGGAAAAACGGAAAATCATTAAAAACTTGTTGCTTCTTGGAATTTCCTTTTTCTTTAACTACGTCGCATTTAACTCAACTTCCAGTCTTCAGTCAAGCCTCAACTATGAAGAGGGGCTCGGTACAGGTTCACTGGCGATTATTTACGCAGCTTTGATATTGTCAGCAATGTTTGCTTCTACGTTTGGTAAGCAGGCCATCTAAAATACCATCACCAGTGTTGTTAGCTACAAACATTGGAATGAAGGAAAATGTGTAAAGTTAAACTTTTGTAGGCCTACTGACACTCTTTGTTGCATTGTAAAAACAACAACTTAAACTTAGTGCTGTCAGGTTGTGACAAAGTTTCCAACCCAAATAATTAAAAAATAGACACTATAACAATTTTTCAGCTAGCAATAGAGTTACATTATATATTCATCAAGACATTTTTGGTTTAACGGCTTCAATGTTACCTACAACAAGTATGTTGACAGTTGTCAAATGGCTTGGGTGCAAATGGACCATCTGTGCTTCAATTGTTGGATACGTGTCGTACCCACTTGCTAACTTCTATCCCACCTGGTGGACATTGGTGCCCAGTTCGCTGATTGTGGGATTTTTTGCTGCCCCATTTTGGTCTGCAGCATCAACTTATGTAACTACGTCCGCTCACAGGTAAGCTATAATGGAATTCTGAATGACTAGAGATACTTTTTTCGACTTCAATGTTTACGAGAACTGTAAACATTGCCTAACAGACAAATTGGTCTGGGTAAAAATCGATTAATTACCAGGTTTAATTTTCTATTAGATATTTTTGTGTCCGCCTTTTAGTGTCAAAGACACAACCGCATGCTCTTCACCCGTGTTGAACCAATGCTCCTTCAAACACCGCATCAGGGCTCTCATCACTGCTATACTGCTATAGTGCTATATAGCCAACGTTAAGTTGCAGCTGACGATTAGATAGATAAATGATAGACTACACAAAAAGAATAAATTGCACTTCTCCGTAGCATACTGTGTACTGTGTAGTGTGTATGAAGATGAGAAATCGGCCCTCTGGAGGTCTTGCATGAGAAAGTCTTAAATGAAAATGTGCTTTGACGCCCGGCTCAAGAGCACGCGGCGCTGGTACGACTCTCGGGGTGTACGCTTGAGAAATTTCATTTCAGAACTGCTCTCCATTCAGCGGCACCTATAGTGAATGTAATAATTCCCCGATATAACAAAACTTTAACAATCGGAAAATTACACTCTGCCAATCTCGGTAACCGGCCCAGTGTCAAGAGCCTCTACAAGTATGCGAAACTACCAGGAATAACCTATCAAGGCTTTGTCAGTCTGAGGATAAAGATTCAAAAACCAACCAACCGTTAGCAACACCTGTAATTTGAAATATTTACTTTACCATGCAACTTATTTTTTCAACTACAGTTCGTGTAAATTTAAAACTAAACTTTGATGTTTATATTAACTAGGTATGCACATCTAACCAACGAAACAAAAGCGGCAGTGGTGCCAAGGTTTTTTGGTATATTTCTTTTCTTCGTCCAGTTTAACAACATTATTGGTCAACTAATATCATCATTTGTCCTCTCAAGTGGAGATGCTGCTAATTTAGGTTTGTTTAGTTTGGCATTTTATGATTCCAATTATAGAAGAATAGTAACCTAAGTAGTGAAAATACAGTTCAGTTCAGTTGTTTTTATTTCTGACCATCATATCAAAACAATACACGTCAACATCGCAAAGGTCGAGAAAAGGGTAGAAGCGACAAAACGCGAACGTTAAAACGTGCTTGAGACCGAAGTAAGTTATTGAGTTGAAAGAAATTTGGCACGGTCGCAACACCTTCAGAAAAATTTAAGATATAAAGGGAAAATAAAAAAAAGAAACTGTTACAAAAACAACAAACAAATAAACAACATATATTTAGGCTATAGCTTTGTTAGCCCACATAGCTTTAGCTGATATATTTAAGATTTGTATGGACAGTTGCTATGAAGATCGGCCATGGTGCGTTATCAAGAGTGCTGATGGTCGTAAGGGGAACACGTCTTGATGCGTTTAGCTCATAGCAAAGAAGAGCAAGGCAGGCAAAGAAAACCCCACAAAGAAATCCTACCACGGGCAAAGCCATTTCAAGCGCAACGCACCATAGGCCTTGCACGACTCACAAAATAGATAGGCTATAACTTGACGACATGAAAACAATGGCAAAAACAAATAAAACAAACTAGCAAAAACAACATCATCATCTTGCGGAAATTCAATTTATACCCAGGGAAGTTATATCTTGAAGATATCGTGCTTTGATAAAAGTTGCGTTGATAAAGCGACAATTTTAGACCCCAGTCAGCTAAACTCGTCACCTCCACACTGATCCAACGTTGCATTAATGCAAACGTTGAATTAATGCAAAAACGACAGGCATCGCCAGCTGGGATGTAGTAGTGGCATGTCACAGTAGTATGATAAATTTGGGTTACCGTATGTTTTACACGTTAAACCACAACAAAAGTGAAAAAAAATCCGATTCGGCATGATAGAAAAATAGATAAACAATCAGAAAATAGTATGACGATCCAGTCCAAGATATTGATATAAAACAACTGGTTGGAGCACATGGCCACCGCTTCACCGAAAGATGGCGATTGGTCGAAGAGGATGGAAAAACTTCTGCAGACTCTGTAGAACTTCTGTGGACAAAAAAAAAAAACGCTAGAACCAGAAGGCCAGTAGGAGTACTTACAACCTTACTATTTTGCTAATAAATCTACACACATTGGCCTATCATTTCTGGGCAAAAAAATATTAATGAGTGTGGTGTATGTTATACTTAGATAGGATTATTTCAAGGAAGATTTAGCTTGTTCATTTTTGATTTAAAGCCTTTTACAGTTTTGCATTCATTTCTTATAGTAGGGGGAAGCTTGTTCCAAACTGTTGGCCCCATGTACCGTATTGATTGTTTGCAAGCGTTAATTCTGCAATATATCGGAATATAAGGAGAATTACTTCTTGTTGTTAGGCTACTTGATTGTTTACACATAATTATATCGTTGAATGTTGTGGGAAGTAGCTTTTTTTGAATATTTAAACATGAAAGTTGCAATCTCTGTATTTTTCATTTGGTTAATTGATTTTAAATTATTGAGTTCCATTACACCTTTTATGCTTTCTCTGCGGTCAATGTCAAATACAATACGAAGAAAGTTATTGCGTGTACGTTGCAGCTTTTGCAATAAAGTTTTGTTTTCATGACATCATGTTGAGATACAATATAATATCTGACTCTCAACTAGACAATGGTAAATGGAGAGAAGTGCTTGTTTGTTTAGGAAAGGCTTAATTTTTTTTGTCACGCAGATTGGTAGCCTACTATACAATAGACCTTTTCCGAGCTGATATCAGTCAGGCGTGACCGGGTAAACACAGTCCTCTGAGACGACGCAGTCAGAACAGATTTTGCTTGAAACTTGTTGAATTTTTGCGCGTATTGTAAGTTGTAACGACATCGCAACGTTTTCTAAGTAATTTTTATCTGGACAAACATGTGTTTTAATGTTTATGAAACCTTTTGTCAGTTCGTTTCATTTTTTTTGACAGAAAGATACCAGTTAACATGCTTGGAATAGTTAATCAAATTTGGGCTGTTTGTTGCATGCTTTGCAATTTTCAAAGGCCAATACTTTCGTCAGAAAAAGATTTGATATTGCTTGTAAACATGTTTTGTTAATTTCATCATGTTCATGCAGTGACCTGTGATCACCTCAGCTGAATATGAACCGTCTGTTTGTCTGCACTGAATAAAGTTGCTTTAGATGTAAAAATGTGCAGATTTCAAAGAGCGAAATGATTTATTGAGTTCCCTCTGTAGTAGGCTACATAAATAGTTTAAAGCATGGCCGAAGTAAAAATTGTTTAGTTTAAGTAACATACAATTCCAAAAATCATCATCACATGGAATTCTCTGTACAAACAGTGACTTGGACGTGCACACAATAAAATCACACCAAGTCATCCGGATATAGCCATTTGTCCTTGAATTTGGAAATAATAGTGATGAGAGATTTTCAATAATTATTGTGGCAAGTTGTTTGCCTGGTTCAGTTCTAAGCAAAAGTCAGAGTGAGACGTTGCTGCTCTGACGCTATGGTATCTATATTTGTATGGGCACTTTATTTCCAAAATTTAAAGTTGGCTTTCCTGCGCAAAAAATCTATCACTTTCCCATCTGGAGAAGCTTCCAAGTGTGAACAGCCAGGATTTACTATTAGGCCACAGCCAAATACTTGTAAGCAGGGCTTTGGAGCCGGAGCCCCGGAGCCGTGCATTTTCAACGGAGCTGGAGCTTTACTTGAAATTCAAGTGGAACTGGAGCAGGAGCTGGAGCCAGTTGTTTGAAAAATAGTTCCGGCTCCGATGTATTTCCTAAGATGCTACTACTATTGGCTAAAATCACATAATTTAACAGCAATCCTTCACAAAATTTAAGAAATTATTTGCGTAATCAGACGTCGAATTAACGAATACGTTGTGAAACGTAGCCTAGTTCCGCATAACATTTTGATGAAAGTACCTCAAATTTCATAAAGTTGTGCCATTTTTTAGTAACAGTTGACTGCAGGCAATTTTAAGCTTTAGAAATTAAATTGGATGTCGTCATTATTTTAATAAAAGCACTTTTCGGTGCCTGGAGCCGGAGCAGTGGTATCAATAAGCTCAGGAGCTGGAGCTAATTTATGATAAAAGAGAGCTCCGGAGCTGATCACTGTCACGTTGTTCAACTGTTTCTTTTTGTAGTATCTGTGCATTCTTCAGAAGAGATACTTCGATAGTGCATGATATTGCTAGCGCTTTATCAGAAAGAGTTTGATGTTGCATTTGAAATCGTGACACTGTAGGCAAATCGGGAAAGTTGGCAGTGTATCTTACTTTTCTGTTTACAAAGGAAAATACACAATTTAGGCTTGCAGGCTACCGGTTCGGTAGTTAATCAACATAATCTGAACTGATCCTCAACATAATCTGAATTTCTGACTTTGTAGCCTACCGGTACTGCACTCAATTTTACACATGATCATAACTTACTCTGGGCCTGTTACAAACGAATGCAAGATTAAAGGTTTCATAGACATTAAAACACATGTTTGTCCAGATAAAAATTACTTAGAAAACGTTGCGATGTCGTTACAACATACAATACGCGCAAAAATGCAACAAGTTTCAAGCAAAATCTGTTTTGTCTGCGCCATCTCAGAGGACTGTGTTTACCCGGTCACGCCTGACTGATATTAGCTCGGAAAAGGTCTATTGTATAGTAGGCTACCACCTGAAAGGCAAAGAGGTTTGAGAACAACAAATGGTTTGCATTTTCAGACAATCATCCAAGGAACAAAATCAACAAATTTAAAATAATCTTAACGTATAAATAAACTTAAAATAATCTCAACTTAAAAACCTATTTATCGTTATTTCAATTCCTGTTTTTAAAATACAAATAAGATTCGAAAACGTTCTTTTTATACTTCAAATTCTTTACGTTTTTATTTCGACAGTTCTTCCAGATTGTTACAACTCTTCTTACATCGAATCATATTGTGGGTCACATGATTGTCAGGAGGATTTCAATGCAGCTAGAATCGGGTACAACACAACAGAATGTCCAGTGACGCAGATACAAAGCGAAGGTGTGCAAACAAGTTTACTCTACATGCTGATGGGCATCTACACAGGAGTTGGGTTACTGGGTGCAACCGTAGTGGGGGTTTTTGTTGACCCCATAACTGTCAGGTGAAATTTTGCGGTTAAAATAAGTATCATGATAGCATATTTAGTACCACCACATACGCACGGTAGGCTTTGTTTATACGTTCAACGACCTTTGAACTAACGACCTTTGAACTAACGACCTTTGAACTAACGGCCTTTGAACTAACGACCTTTGAACTAACGACCTTTGAACTAACGGCCTTTGAACTAACGACCTTTGAACTAACGACCTTTGAACTAACGGCCTTTGAACCAAAATTTGTTGAAATCTGTTGTAGCTCACAAGGTGTAAGGAACACAATGTTTATAGCTGATTAGTTATAATGGTATAATTATCTACGGAGTGTCCACTTTAATCGATATTTATTAACGTTTACAAAGCATTTGAAAATCCCTGAAGAAGATTGAAA
Source organism: Aplidium turbinatum (assembly GCF_918807975.1). Taxonomy (NCBI): domain Eukaryota; kingdom Metazoa; phylum Chordata; class Ascidiacea; order Aplousobranchia; family Polyclinidae; genus Aplidium; species Aplidium turbinatum. The sequence continues at coordinate 58,685,820 of NC_137472.1, forward strand.
GTTTGAATAATAAAACAAATAAAAATCACAAATTAAAAATCATAACCACGAAATAACCGCTTTTAAATTTTTTAAAAAGTTTAGAATTTGCCACCACACAAATAGACATATGTAAAGTTGAAACAGCAACTGCAGTAGGCCTAGAGTAGAATAAGGTATGACAAATTAATTGGATTTTTACACTGTAGATCTGAAGAGACAAGAGGCCCGTTTGACTTATTGGTTGCGACGTTTAGACATCTTAAAGATTACAGGCAAGGTCTTTTGATTTGCATTACCATGTACAGCGGATTCGAACAAGCGTTTTTTACCGGTGACTACACACGAGTAAGTATTAAGTATAGGAGGTAGGCTACCTGACTAAAAGTTTCTTTTAGTTTTGCTGATAAATAAAAAAGTAAAATACGTGTTTTAATGTGATAGGTTTTATTGCTTAACAATAATTGGGCAAATACAATTTAATCGTCGCTTAACTTATTTTCAAAGTGGCCTACTGCAATTGGAAAATCATAAACAGGTTTTGGTCGAAGCAGTAGCCTACTATCACAGTGAAGCTGTTTAAACTGTCAGTTTTGCATGACAGTAGCCTGTGTTTAGGGTTATGCTGCTTTTATGTCAGGTATTACGTCCAACCATAGCAAATAATAACAGTGCGATATACCAACAACAGCACCAGCTTCAGTTGTTCACAATAGCCTAAGACCGAATTTGACTTTTGGTCTCATTGCATTGAAAACTGCTGATGTAATAAATTAAACTAACTTTTCTGGGGTTTGTCAAACAAACTTTATCTGCTTCTGGCTTTATTCCCACTTCAAGTGAGGTCGGCGGTGCAGATTGCCAAGCGAACAATTGCTCATGATTCCTTGCTAGCCTTTAAACGGGAGTATTGAAAGTATTCATGCACTAGAGTTGACAGGGAATCAGGGCCGGATTTAGCTGATGGGGAGCCCGGGGCACTTTTAGATCGGGGGACCCCGGTGCAAAAATTTTTTTCGCGCCTACGCCGCGAAAAACCACCTCTACCTCTACAGCAGCATTAATCCAGCACTGCACTGCACAGCATTTTGCAGAAACTTCAAAGGCTAAAAGAAAGAAAACAAAAACAACACAAAATCAAATTTTTTCCACGTAGGGGGGCCCTTCAAAAGTCGGGGGGCCCGGGGCACCTGCACCTTCTGCCCCCCTAAATCCGGGGGAGCCCAGGGGTTGATTTTGAACTAGGGCCCTAAATGATTTAAGAGGCCTGTAACATTTCCAAGGGGCCCGGGAACATGAAGAAATCATCGCATATTATTTGGGTGTAGAGCGCTTTTCTTAGAAGTGCCTTGATTTGGGGCCCGAGAATCTTATCGATACCAGCACCAGGCCACAATTATCCTCTCAACGGTCATGTATTCATACAAATCAATAGTTATTCCAGTGCGGCACATTCACAATGAACGTCACTTGACACAGCCACAACTACAAAAATTGGTCCTTTTTGCTAGTTTTCCGTTAATTCTACACCTACGTTCTGAAAACACTTAGAACGCTTGCAGTAAAAAATAAACCTACAGCCAGTTGCGTTGACAAGGGTGACAGAGGGTACTTTTGGATCAGGGCCTTAAATAATTTTAGAGTCCCAAAACCTTTATTCAGGGACTTGATAAAAGAAAGAAAATGATTGTAGTCTATTAGTACTGGACCCAAATTTTTCTCCCAGCAGCCCTGCCTACAACCCTTTGGAAACAGAATTGCTTCTTTATTACCGAAAGTGGTAGGTTACTCAACCCACCACCATGGCCGACTACAGAGGCGGCCATGCTACCACTTAGACAGACACGCTGTATTAACAGTTGACTTTATGTTTTTCAGTCATTTGTATCGTGCCCTTTGGCTGTAAATTGGGTTGGATTTGTATTGATTTGTTTTGGAGGTTGCAATGCTTTGGGTTCTTTTATGTTTGGGAGGATTGCAAAATACACCGGCAGGATACCATTATTTTCATTGGGCTTTGTCGCTAATCTCGCTTTGATTGCTACGTTTTTGGTAAGTATTTACAGTGACACAAAAGAAGTTCACTACATCTAACCATTGAGCTATCAGGACAAAAATGGACAAATTTATACCAGGACAATAAGGATAAATTCATTCTGATATTATAAATAGCAATTATACTTATAGCTTACTAATTAATTATATAAACAAAAGTACAGTAGACTAAAATTGGTTACCAGTTATTTATTGAGCAGCCTTTCAAGGAGTTTTTCTATCTCTTTTTGGTGCCCCTCTCTATCCAATAGACTTTAGCTCATCGCCAAAAATAAAACAGTTTGATCAAAACAAACACCCAAACCTACGACAATCGGTAAGATCAAGCGACAATGTTTCAAGTCTTAAGGTGCGCAGTTAAAGGGCGGGGAAACCCAAATTAACTTTGCGAGTTTTTTGTTTCAGCGTGATGTCATTGTGTACAACATGCGTTTTAGCAATAAAAAAATCCAAATTTTGTTGCCCTCGTCTCGCTAAGGCCGCTTTTGTTTGATACCCGTTTGCGAGGTCTCATTGTGCATCAAGCTGTGATTCTGTTCGGTGTGACGTCACAAGGTACATATAGTTGTGGCCGAAAGTTTAAGACCAGACTTGATTTATGACGATTTTTGCATTACTTCAAAATACTGCATCAGATATAAGATGATGCATAAAGATGATGCAACTGAAACAATATATGATGCAGTATTTTGAAGTAATGCAAAAATCAAACAAAAGCGGCCTTAGCGAGACGAGGGCAACAAAATTTGGATTTTTTTTTTTGCTAAAACGCATGTTGTACACAATGACATCACGCTGAAACAAAAAACTCGCAAAAAGTGAATTTGGGTTTCCCCGCCCTTTAAGTTTCAATAGAAAGATAGCTTTCCATGGCATCTAGTAGGCCAAATAAACAATTCCTAGCAACGACGCTTGAAACTAGAGCGTGCTTTTGGTGAAAAATCTAGACCAGGAATACCCAACCAGTCGACAGAGGTCTACCGGTACACCGAGGGCTGTTTAAAAATCGGCCGCGAAGGGTGTAGGCAAACATTTCCCCTTTCACTGACTTGTAATTAACATCTGTTTGCCTATAGTGTGCTTTGCACTGAAAGAAGTGAGTGGTGATAAGGCTTGTAAATTAATTGTTTTTGCAGGTGACACATTTGTAACGATAACTTTGTATTTTCGCCAGCAAAAATTGCTTTTCTGTTAACCCTACTGCCATGTGGGGATCACAGCAGTTCAGCACTCTCAAACATTAACATACTCTAAAGAAAACGAACTAAAACTTAACCTTTTCACGCTCATTAAAAAAATTGTGGAAATCTGTTTCATAATCACATCATAAAAATTATATTGAGCACATATATCTCGTACTCCACACGACTGGTAACTTTTGACAATTGGTTTCATGTTACTGGTAGTTTGACCTTAAGAGGTTCGTTACTTGAAAAGTAGACCTTGGGTCAAAAAAAGTTGGCCACACCTGCTCTCGACTACCAAGCTCATTACGCAAGGAACCACATTTGGATACTTTCACTTACCTTACCAGAGTGTTCAAACTGCCGGAGCGGTAAGCTATGCGCAATGCAACAGCAAGATGTCTATTACCAGAGTGCTCAATGCGCAATCTAATATAAATATATAAGATAAATATGATTTAGTTATAATCAAATAAATTTTTGTGCCAGCATTGCATTCAAACCGACAAACAGCAGCAAATCTAACATTTCAGATTGTATTTCCAAGCTTTCACTGGGTCTAAACACAAGCGAACAATCGAAAATATGTAGACCTAGCTAAGTTATAGATATTTGAATTTGTTTTACAGGTGTGGACACCTTACCCCACTGATTCAGTTCTGTTCTTTTTATTTCCTTCCTTCTGGGGAGTAGCAGACGCCATATGGCAAACACAAATTCTTGGTAATAGACAATAATTTAAGTTATAATGCTAATAATATGCAGTAATGAACGTTAAAGGACCAGTGGGCTAATATTTAATAACCTATTGCCAACTTTGATGCTGAGACTGCACTGTTCAACCAACAATGCCCGAATGTAATTTCTCACAAAAATAACATTGTTTGAAGAACATAAATTCTCCTTTCTATGACGAAACAGTAGAACCAAGCGACATGGTCCACCTCTTGTTCTGTGCAGCCATAAACGCGATTTAAGAACTTGAAAATGATAATGCTGTTGACTTGTAGCCTTGCTATTTACAGCAGTCGACCAAGGCTGTGAAATTAAACAAAAGCACTTATACCAAAGTTCTTATGAAATGCTTGTTGCTCTCCACCAAGGCTTAAGTGCATATTCTTAAACTCATCTCTGGTGCTTTAAAGTTTCGTGAAAATTTAGAAAAATTTAGAATTGAAAAGCAGTGAAACAACACCAAAAATACTTGAATTTCATATTAAAATGTAACATTTTTCTAGTGTACTAGCTTATTGCTTATGTTATTGTGTTGTTTGTGTATTGTTCACTTATTAATTAGTCCAAAATAAGGTCCAGTGCAACAGCTTTTTGCCATATAGAAGTGACCCATTGGTCAAATAGCAATGGCCCGTTGGTTGTATAGGGGTTTGACCAACCGGCCACTTTTTACAATATAATTTAATAGTTAATTTTTGGCTGTAAGTAGTCGGAAAATTAAAAAAACTTTTTGGCTAAATATACCAGGGTATGTGACCTACTGTTGTGCCAGAAAAGGAGGACGCATTAACCTTGTATGGAGAGAAAAAACAAACATATGAAAAATGGCCCGTTGGTGAAACATCCCAGACAGCCACTTATAGCTTGATTGATCTAGACCACTTAGAGTGGCTGTCTGCGGGATCTCCCCTAAATAAAAAAAAAATACATTGTTCAGCTTATTTTTGATTGCGCTACTAGCCTAACAAAAATTCTCCATTGTTTAAAGAAAAACAGTTTTTCACAATCGTCGTTTTCGGTAATTTATCTAAAATATTATCTCAATTTTATAAAAAAAAACATTTGATGTATTAAAATACATAGTGAAAATACAATCTACTGTAGAAAGAACAAACACAATGTCTTTCGACTGATAGAAGCAACACCTTCCATAGCAGGAAACATAAATAAGAGAAATCTATCACATTACAACTAAGCTTTGCGTTTCTTTCAGTAGGCCTACTTTGCATGACAGTCAGTTTGAGTGCAGTCGTAGTCTATAGAAACGTAGCCACGTGGGGTTTATTGTTATGCTACATCTACTCCCTCCGTTCTAAACAATAATTTAGTGCTATTTTCAGCATCTTTGAAATACCCCAATAGATTCTTCAAACCGATGTTTAGGTCAATAGACTAAAAAGCAGACAGCTTATGGATTAACAAAGACCAAGCCATTGAGACGCCGCGATGCATCTTTTTATGATAATCGCCTAATCGTAAAAGTAGTTGTTGAGTTTGCTACCTCATGCGGTGGGCTATAGGCTACGCCAACAAACGTTTATGCTACCGTTACTTTTCAGCTTTCTATGGAGTTCTATTTGTCGCAAACCAAGAAGCTGCATTTGCCAACTACATGCTGTGGGAAGCAATAGGATTTCTGATTGCATTTGCGTATCAGAGTTTCTTGTGCGTCAGCACTAAACTTTATGTTCTTCTGGGAGTGTTATTAGTCGGAATGACATTTTATTATGTTATTGAGGTGAGTGGATCAAAACGATAAATGTTCCGAGAAAGACTCTTTTGTGAGACTGATCTCAGAAATTTCATTTATCGTTCAACCTTATTCGGACTAACGGGTATATGGGTTCCGTCCATACCTAAAACTTTGATCGATTACAAAAAAACTACTGGCTTTAATTAATTGAAATTCGTTTCTGGCAAGGTTTTATCTAAGCCTAGGCTATACATAAAGATAATTCGGGGAGCTGCTGTCTTCTTAGCCAGAAATTGTCAACTATCAGGCCAAAAGACAAAATCGATTTGCGTGAAATTTGTTGCCGACTTTCAAAAGAATAAATTATCTTGAACAGATAATATGAGGTCTACGCATTTATAGGCCTACCTACGCACTTGTATTTAATTGCACTGTTAATCTGTAGGCTACACTTTGATGACTGGCTGTGGAAATTCTGCTTGTCCACGAACCTCTGCTCTAAGTAGCCTACACTAATCTATTACGTCACTGTATTCTAAACTAGACGTGTACCAAAAGCATTTGATACTGTTCAAATACCAGAGGTGAGTAGTAGCTCGGTTATAGCCTACTATAGGCTAGAAGCGATACCTATTTGGTAGAAGCGGTTTTAAAAACGGCAATACACTTTTTACCAATGTAGCGCCGATACATGTGGTTTAATCGTATTTTTGCTGCCCATTACTTTTCTGTTTACAAGAGAAAAAAAAAGTATGTAAAAAGTCAATTGTGAAAAGCAAAATGCAAACTACTGCACGAGAATTCGGCTTTCCATACTTGAGAGCAATCAGCTTATGCTCTCCATGTTTGTTGCAGTTTTTCGAAATAAAAAAGAGCGAAGCAACGGATGATCCTCACAAGCTGGAGTCAACAGAACTGACATCTAGCAACATGGAAAGCGAGGTCGAGGAACCCATAAAACTTTCAAGATTGTAGATCAACTGAACGAAGGCCACCTCTATGCCATATTACAAATCTAATGATATCGCTCCATACGAAAAAGTAAAAGTTTTGAACGCTTTATTTGCAAAAGAAATGTTCAATCGTCTTATAGCCTACAAGTTGAGATGAACGTTTGCGTGGCTCATTTTCTTTATTCACAGCTTCCGATTCTTAAAGTCTGATAAGCAATTGTTGTAGCAAAAGATATCGCAGGTTACAGATAAAATTTGTTAAAATTCTGACACAAGCATTCGAAAGGAATTTCTGGTGGCCTGATGAGTCTCACTGCCATCGTTGATGTTGCGCTGGCGGCCTGATGAGTCTCAATGCCATCGTTGATATTGCGCTGGTGGCCTGATGAGTCTCAATGCCACCGTTGATAATGCGCTGGTGGCCTGATGAGTCTCAATGCCGCCGTTGATATTGCGCTGGTGGCCTGATGAGTCTCAATGCCGCCGTTGATATTGCGCTGGTGGCCTGATGAGTCTCAATGCCACCGTTGATATTGCGCTGGTGGCCTGATGAGTCTCAATGCCGCCGTTGATATTGCGCTGGTGGCCTGATGAGTCTCAATGCCGCCGTTGATATTGCGCTTTGTATGTTATTACCAAAGCAAGTCTTCTAAACAATGTCACCACTGTATGTTATCGAATAAAATATGTTTTTTTTTTTTTATTATGCAATCAATTAAATACAATTTTCTACATTTTTCAATCATATTTTAATACTGTAGATAGACCCATCCTAGACGTCCTCCCGTTAACTTAGTGGTTAAGCGCCCAACTGCGCTGGTTCGGCTTTAGGGGGGGGCTGCACTTGAGCAACGTATTTTAGGACTGCTCTTCATTCAGCTGCACCTAGTGGATGGAATAATTTCCTAATAACACTTTAACAATCGGAAACTTCACTTTGCCAATCTCGGTAACCGGCCATGCGTCAAGAGCTACTAGAAGTTTACGAAACCACAACGAACCCAAGGATAAAAGTTCAAAATCAAATCAAACTTGTTGTGTACCTCGTTACTACTGAATAGGAACCAGTTACGTCTATGCAACATTGAGTGATGTGATATTGACGACAGAAAGATACTTTCTCTTATAAAAGTAAAGTCCAAATCTCAAAGGCAGCAGTCGTAATAAACTGAATAACGAAAAAGTCAGCAATAAGCTTTGACATTATGTTTTATGGGAAAAATTTATTATCGCTCAAACAGTGATAAATTTCCATGGCAAAAGAATATCAACACTAAGGGGTCGACACTGCCGGTAACCAATGGTGTGCTAGACATTAGTTACCGGCTTGCACAAAAACTAATTCTTTAAAGACACATTGGATAGGGTTATGTTGACCCTACAAGTCTACATGCAATCAATGTGGCTTGCAGTGTTTGCACTTTGATGCAACCCACGTTGATGATCAGTTAGTGCACATAACATCTACGTTGAACAGAGTAGCAGTGGAAAGAAGGTGCCACACTACCGCCTACGACATATAGTTCTTCTATTGCATGTCAGTTATAAATTAGTCAGAATCTGGACATAGAAACAAATTGTGAGCTTTCTAATACGCTTCCTAAACCAGTTAATGGAATTGAGTACTACCGGTAGTAAATAAAATTCCTGCAGACAACATAACACGAAATAAAAAAATTGTATAAATAATTAAGAATTCGACTAATTGTGAACCGCATATGTTATTTAATATTGACATAAAATTCAGCTAAAACAGGCAGATGATCTGAAGAGTGTGCCTTGTTGGGCAAGCCGTGCACTTGGTAGATATCTCTCCCTGTACACGATGAATAACGAGACTTTTGGACTAACTCTAAGCATCTCGGTTTTTCTTCTGCAGAAACCTCAGTACAACTATCCTTGTGATGATGTGTCCTCTTGTGATGGTTTGTTGAAGCAAGGTTGTCGTCGCTTGAGCTGGGGCGCTTCGGGTTCGGTGATTTTTTGTTGTCTCGTCTGGATTTGCCGGTCGAATAAAAGATGTAATCCACAGTAATGCCCCGATCTTGCATGGTGGTGGCTTCAAGATTGCGATGCTCGCTTGTAGATGCGAGATGGCCTAGGTCATGGCGAAGTGTGTGTAGGTTCTTTGGCTCACAAACGATGTTGCCTGCCAAGGTTTACGAGTAGTTAGATGAGCAATGTATCAAAAGTTGTAACACTGTAACTAAATCTTTAAACTACAAGTTTCTAGAGTTAAATTGAACCAAAATTTTGTAGCTTCTACTTTTTTCTGGACTTCCGATGTGGTTACTGGATGGTTAGAAATAAAACAAATTAAAGCGAAATATTTTATCTTGAAAATCGATTCGATTTTTACGGAAGCAGAACCGAATAACGCCAGCAATAGGAAGCTTAAACGATTAGAATGGTGCAAGCCAATACAAGAATAACATGCTCTCGTGGCCGACAGGCTTTTGTTTAGACTTAGAGCGTCCTTTATGACGTCACAACTTTTAGTGTGAGTTATCTGGCGTCTTTTAAACTCTATTATTGCTTTGGCACAGTATGAAGTGCTAAATACTACATAGTTTATTCGTTTAATTATGTTAAATTCGGCATAGGCTAAAATGTAAATATCCGTTACAAGAAAAACCATGCAGTGTCACAATATTGCTTGCCTTGTAAGTTTATTAAAATAAATTTCTAACCTCTCCTACCAACTCACCGTCAACAAACGAGCAATTTTCATTGATGTTCAAACAGCTGGGCAGCACGTCTGGGGGAATGGAAGCGCCACCAGGTTTAGAGCGTTGCCCAGACACAGATCGTTCGCTCATGCCTGACCAAAGTATGCGTAATGTACGTCAAAAACGTAACTTGCGTTACACGTTCTAAACACCACGTTTGGTTTATTCTTCACTGTGTAGTCTGACTTGAAGTCAGGATTTGAAGTGTTCGGAGTCGGTTAAAAACACGTCTCTGCCAGTTATAATACAAAGAGCAACAATAAAGCAACGTTTGCATATAATTATACAGTAGTGTTCCATTCCACATGCAAAATATGAGAAGGAGTTTATTAAAAGTCAAACAATCCCAAGTGGACACAATTACCATGGTAGTCGATAGTTCCAGTGGTGACGAAGTCGTACAGAGGAGAGGCAGGTGTGCTGTTGAAATCCCCGCACAATAAAAGAGGCGGTCGAGAACCAGTGGCCTCGGTAAACTGGTCGAGGATTTCTTTGATTTCAGCGAATAAAGTGGAAACTTGTGTGAGCTTGACGTCACCTGAGGTCAAAGTAACAAAAACATTTTCAATTTATTCTGCTCTAGAACCAAAACCTCATCGGCAGCCCACTGCAAAAGACAGCAACCGGTGTTGGTAGCCTACTGGAAAAGGAAGTTTCTTTAAGGAAACAGTTGAAATTTTTCTATAATTGGTGACTCATGTCACTATCGGTAGCTTGGCTATATAAATCACTTTTTATAAAATTCACCTTTTTTGTAGATTAAATTTACCCTCCTCCCCGTTACAACCACCTGTGCTAAAGAAACCCACCTCGCTTGGGGTTGTAGACTAGATGCGTGTTGCCGACGCATATTAATGATGGCTGCTTATCTCCACTGGTTATCAGTTTGATGACGTTGATTAAACCGACATTGTGCCAAGCGGTTAGCGAGGTACGCTCCCTGAAATAAAAAACAACAATTATGTGGTAGACTGAGTTTCGCTTTTAGCGGCACGATTGTTTGTTAAATTATCCATCTTGGAACCATTTGGCGTGCGTTAAGGAGGAACTACGTATTAGAATACAGATGCCAGTTTAGCTTGGATTCTTTAAACTAGCGGAACAAACCAACAAAAAAGTACCTGAAATATTCCACAGGCTTTGTGAGAACTACATCAAATTTTCTTGCCAACCATGCAGTCATGACTCCGTCGGGTTTTGAAGCCTGGTTTCCAGTTCTTCTTTTGTAAGCGGTCATGTAGCCGCTAGCTGTGAGCCACGGTTGAATATTCTGATGGTAATGTTCTTCTTCAATTTCTTGTAGGCACATAATCTGCAAAACCAGATGAAGGCAAACCTAAAACTCTCAGATTGTTTTAAGTATTTTTCGATGAATTTAATAGACATAAACAGATTGTATTTAATAGACATCTAACAGAATCTTGCAACAGACTTCACACAATATTCAAGGCCAGCAAATTATTTCTGTCATAGATCTGTGATTGAGAGTAGCATGAATAAGAACATAAATGATGGGCCTATAAAAAGCGGTCTGCTACTATTCAGAGAAATCCCAATTCGAAAACAGCCTTTTTCGGAGATTTGTAAAATCTTATAGCGGCGTCTGTTTATTCAATGGGATTACCTTATAATAACTTAGTTAATCAAATGAAGCAAAAATGTCTCAACTAAAGTTGCTAGATATCACTATATTCTATACCTGCAAGATATCAGCTAATTTATATCTACCTCACTGAAACAATAACTTTATCGTTTGCATGGGTAGCAATGGAAGATAGACACAAATACTACCTACTCAAATAATCCCTACAAATTCTGGATTTAAGAAATTACCGAATCAATTTTCTCCGAAAAAGGCTATCTCCAAATTGGAATTTCTCCGAACCGGATTCTCCGAAAGGGCCATTCCGTATAAAACCTACCGCTTGGATTAGCAATTGCAGTACTTTTAGACTGAATTACAAGCAATAGAAAGCTTTGAAATCAAATAATAATTTGATGTTTACCTTATATGGATGGTATGGACATGTGATAAGGAGGGAGGAAGGAAGTTTTCTTAGAAAGGCACTAGATCTAAAGGTGGATGGGAAGAGGAAACGCGGTCGTCCAAGAAGAACGTGGAAACAACAAGTGAAGGATGAATTTAAAAAAGTCGGACTGAAGGAGGAAGATGCAAGGGACAGAGTGAAATGGAGAAAAGGTATTAAAACAATTGCTGCGCGGAAACAATCGGCCACCCCCACTAGTAGGGAACAAACCGACGATGGATTATGATGATGATGCTGGTGTGATATTTTCGTGGACACAATTTTCAAAAAAATGTCCATTTTAAACTAAAGACATATTTACGAATCGTAATCGTTATTCAATTATACTAAGTATCACGGAGAAATAAGGTTATATATACTTGTAAGACTTACATCAGGTTTATGTAAGGCAAGTTCTTTTCGTATATTATTCCAGCGATAGTTCCAAGGCAGTACGTCTGGATCGCAATGCTTATATAAGCCTTTGTTTAATTCCAACAAACTCTAAAATGAAATCCAAGTTTAAAGGTGTTAAAGTGTATCTAGAAGTGTGTTGTATCTAGAATTAAATGAGTTTGAAGCGAAGGTGTTGCTCTGTTGCATCCACAGTGTTCATAAGACTTTATGACGTCATAACCTTGCCGCAGACTCTCAGCTTAACTGCAGTACACTGCTTACAGCATTATAATTTGAGCAAAAACGAAGGTCATGCAACAATGTAACACCAAAAACAAAAAACTTTCAAGTATCGTACATTGAATAAATCCATCGAATAAATCCAACTTACAACAGGAATTATAAGTTTTTAACAATGTAAATTGTAATTGTAACGAATTGTGTTTGCACAATGTCAACAGTTTATTTCATAGCAGCCAAGCTTTGCTCTCATAATCCAAGACACGTAGACCTTTTGCTTCATTTAGTTAAGGAGTGGTTGATGATATGATTTGGTCTGGCCCTCGCCATGCATGAAGAGGTCCTTGCGTCATTCGGACTGTGGCATAAAGTTGTGTATCCCACTCCACATTGATAAGTGATTTAGGCAGAAAAGCTTGGTTGCATTAACAATCGTTTACGTTTTGTCCCCAACGAATACCTGAGATAATATGTTGTAAGACATCACAGAATATACACCAACATATTCAGAGTTTTGATTCAAAGATGGATCAGTGATACAATTTTTCCATTTCCTAACCAAAGCCTCTGAATGGACGCATCTGCAAAGAACTGTACATCAGAACAATCATTGAATGGCAATGTTTTTGAAGAACTTACCCTTGGTTAAAAACTGTCACTGCGCATGACAAGTGAATGTCAAATTGAACAATATCTGTCAAGAAACATAACCTTTGAGCATTGACTGAGAAATGTTTTGCCGAGAAAGAGTTGGCAAACAATAAAATCTACTCGGGATTAACCAAAAAAGACAGTAAAGAACTGAATTGCTGCTCTATTGCAACAATCAACCATTAAATATGTATTATATAGAATATGTATTCAGTTGCAAAATTGAGAATTTCTTGCCATGAAAAAAACTTCAAAGTTTTTTTTAATGTCCTGTTTCATGATTTAACATAATTGATCCAGAATAATAAAATATTTAAGTATTAGCATGCATCCCTAAAAATCATCTCCCAACTCCTCTTACTTTGTTTTGTCGCATTGATTGGTATCACTCAAAACATCTGAAATAGAAAAACAAAACATAAATGATATCTGCAAAAAACTTATTTTCAAAATGTATATATATAATATATATATATACATATAATAATATGAGTGAATCAGCTAATCGCATGCCAGTTAAACACACAAGCACTTCATTACATAAGATTCCTTAATCCCAAACAATTAAAGGATTAAGACAATTGCTGCGCGGAAACAATCGGCCACCCCCACTGGTGGGGAACAAACCGACGATAGATTATGATGATGATTTGGATAATAGCATAAAAAAGCTTGGCAAATCGACTACCTATGCAATTATTTGTTTTGCCAGTATATATATACAATACATGAAAAAAAGAACTAAATGAGTAGCACAAACTCCAGTACAGTATGTGTCATTGTGCAGAGAAGAAAACATGCGTACCCAAGCGTTGGGCAACCCTTCTATTGCCAGATCACAGATACTTCTGGTGAAAACTGTAACCCAAAATCCTAACCCTTATTTGGTTTGTAAATGTTGGTGAAGTTGGAAAAAGTAAAATCGCGAAGAAAAATTTAACACACAATTGTCAGCAGCACAATGCATTTTTTTAATAATTGATTAACAATCAAGCATCATAGTAAATTTTAGCCTTTGAAGACTGAGGGCCTAGCTTTTTATGGCTCTATATCTCTATTAACTCCTGGACTGCTACACCAGATTTGGCCAAGTTAACTTAAAAACAATGCGTAGTTGGCTTAAAATGGAGAATTAATGTGTCTCATACGATGACAAAATTTAAGGAAAGCTATATATAAAACAATAGCAATCCATATACACATTACACAGGCCTTGTTAACATGCAAACTGGTGGCCTGACTGGAAGTGAATGTAATTCTAATTTTGAACTCTAAACCACATTTACTTTACATCTCTTTGAAATGATAGTTTTGACAATCTCAATTGCCAAAGTCTGACCACTGAATGTCAAATCACTGAAATTTTTTTTATATTATATTAAGCTAAAAAAATGACAAAATTTTCCTACTACTAGTGTTGCCAGACGCTTTTTGGATTTCCAGCACAAGTGCCAAAATCTAGACCAGATATATATATGGATACTAGATCAGTATATGGTAACTTAACAATACTACAAATGTAGCTCAAAATCACACAAAATATACGCAACAACTACACAGTATTTATTAACTACTACTCAAACTATCATGGCAGCATATAAAGATCACAATGGTCTATAAATACCTTTTTCAACTCTGTTAAGAAACTGGTCAGTAAATGAGTCAGATAAAGATACAGTACTAAAATTTTGACTGCTTGAACTCTTTTTTTGATCCACAGATTTATCAGAATCAGCACGTATGTGATCAGTTTTTATTTTTTTTACATCTCTTGTTGCAAAAGGAATCCATGGACCCCTTCTCCAAGTATCATGTTTTTCATTTTCTGAAGCATTACCATCATGGGTTTGCTTTGCATAGCTGGATCCACTTGAAGCTGCACTTGAAAAACTGTTGGAGTAATGAGAGGCGAATGTTTTTCTATTATCAAATGAGCTTGAAAAACTACCACCATACCAGTGAGACCGACGATGTTTGTACATATTTGGTCTATCTCGATGATGACATGAATGAGACTGAGCAGATGTGTTAATGGAACGCTTCTGAGTATGATCTTGCGCATTTTCAGGACGTGTCAATGTGCTATAACTATTCCAATTAGAAGGCCGTGAATAAGCACTAGCACTCCTTTCGCTTGTTTCATTAGTTGAATTTTCCATTTGCTTTTTAGCAAGCTTCACAATTTGAGATGAAAATATGTTTTTCGGATTGCATGATGCCATTCTTAACAGGCCATGATGACCGGCAAGCATTCATTTATCTTACAACACTTCGTACAATGATATTAAAAAAATGACAAGGCCTGTAAATCAGAAATAAAAACCGTGAAAAAGTTATAAGTTGGAAGTCAGAAAGTTTAGTTTGGTGCACAAAAACGTTACATACAACAGACATGAAAAACACACACAAAAACTTGCACACAAATGCGATAGCACACTAAGAGGCCTTGTGCAGATTCTTTAGATATACCGGTACAGCATCATTTAGGCTACCGTACTGAAACTGGAACATAAAATGTAAAGAGTATGTATATATATAAAAATGGATGCAACCTACTTTGTACCATGAACAGTTCGGACCGTCAGTTTGTACCTTGAAAAGATCGAGAGAAAAAATTAAAAAAAGGCGAAGTCGCTGATCGCAGTTTCCGCAATCATTTTAAAATTTTCCCCCTGAAAAGATTGAGAGAAAAAATAGCTCAAAACAGAAGTCCGTTGATCGCAGTTTCCGCAAACATTTTTCCACAGTTTCCGCTAACCCTAACTCTAACCATAGAGTAATCTATGCTCTAACCCTAACCCTCGCTGATCGCAGTTTCCGCAAACATTTTTCCGCAGTTTCCGCTAACCTTTACCCTAATTCTCACCATAGAGTAATCTATGCTCTAACCCTCGCTGATTGCAGTTTCCGCAAACATTTTTCCGCAGTTTCCGCTAACCGCAGTTTCCGCTTACCCTAACCATAGAGTAATCTATGGTATGCTCTAACCATAGATATCTTACATATATATATATATTGTACATACATATATACATAAAACAATGAAAACTATCAATACTACAAAAAAGTGCTCAATGCTAAGCATAAAAGCAAAGCAGAGCAAATTAAATCAAATATATAATAGTTATTACTATCTGAAGCCTTTACAAATTGTTTCACCTAACGGATCATCAGAAGGTCTTATTCAAATAGAATCTATTTTGAATAAGACCTTCTGATGATCCGTTAGGTGAAACAATTTGTAAAGGCTTCAGATAGTAATAACTATATTTGATTTACATATATACATATATATATATACATATATATATATATATATTGTATATATATATATTGTATATATTGTACATATATATAGTAATATTTAATATCTCCTCAGGAAGTACAGGTTTAGAGATTTTTTTTGGCAGATTAAATTACAGTTGTAATATTTAATATCTTTTCAGAATTATCGATTCTTCACTGTTTACATGTTTTTACAGACCTTCTGATGATCCGTTAGGTGAAACAATTTGTAAAGGCTTCAGATAGTAATAACTATATTTGATTTATATATTGTACATGTACTTACATGTAAGATATCTATGCTCTAACCCTAACCCTCGCTGATCACAGTTTCCGCAAACATTTTTCCGCAGTTTCCGCTAACCGCAGTTTCAGCTAACCCTACCCTTCGAGTTTGTTTCAAATTGTTTGGGGAAACTCCGATCAGCGACTTCGGCTTTTCTTAATTTTTTCTCTCGATCTTTTCAGGGTACGAACTGACTGTACGAATGGTTAAAGGTATGAACTAGGTTGCACCCTATAAAAATAACACAATAAAAAACACAACCATAGCTTCTCTTCTACTTTTCTTTCGCCAATACTTCAATCAACCAACCATTTTATTTTTTGTTATTACGGTAAAGCGTCCGGGACAAAAAGGATACTACTTACTACAATAGTCAATATAGACCTACCGTACCAGGTACCAGCACTTTAATGAACAGGAAAAGGTGGCAAAGGTTTAAAACGTGCCTTGATAGAAAATCATGTAGGCTACAGTAGTAGGCAGGCGCGGATTTATGGGGGGCCCAGGGGGCCCGGGCCCCCCCCAAAATTTTGTGAAAAATTGTAGAAATTGTATGTTTCCGCATCAAATGGTTTGATATGCTTCTAAACAGCTGATATTAGTCCCTCGGCATCACAATTGATGAAAATGGTTGTTTTAATGTTTATTTTATAGCATATCGTAATTATTGTATAATATATGCCGTAGTATCATTGTTCATATCTGCTTAGCTTTTTCTTTCTTTTTAATTGATTTTCAAATTTTCTGGCCCCTCCCGAAAAAACTCTTAGATTCGCGCCTGGTAGTAGGCTATACCCAGGCATGGGAGTCGATAGTGAAAAAGTAAAGAATATTCCGATATTCGATAGTGCCAAAAAAAGTAAAGAAATAACCGATTTCGATAGTAGAAAAAAAAGTAAAGAATAAAGAATGTAGTAATCGATATTGAATAAAAAAAATTATTCCACCACTCTTTCTGAATGCTCAAGGCAGTAACAAATTAAAAAAAATTCAAAGAAGTGAAAAATACTTCCCACTCAAAGGACTAGGAGTAACAAAACATAGTTTTAAATGCAGTCATGCAATCATAATCCTTCTGAGAAGAGTCACAAACACAGTTTTAAATGCAGTCATGTAATGTGCCGAACTGCTGAAGCAAGCATTACCATTACCATTAACGCCTTGTCAAAATTGGAATCAGAGTCTGTCACACAATGAGTTATTTTGCCACTAAGTTTAAATTCCATAACACACTCAATCAGCTTAGCCAAAACATCAAATGTGGATCTTCCAGTCAATCGTCGTAAAGCAATGCAAGCATACTTTCTGGTCAGATCTTCAGTGGTATATCAATGTGCGGTGCGGTTTCCCCGCAAAAAAAAATTTGCTCCTCCTTTCAATAGAATTTCAAAGTCTGCCTAATAAAATTGTGGAATTCGGTTAATATTTTACGTTGTTTATTTGTAAACTTTACAGAAAAGTACTGAATATCGAATATCGGATTCAACGCACAAAAAAGTAAAGAATAGCAGCTAATCGATACTTATTTCAAAAAGAAAAGAAAACACGGATTCGATAGTGACAAAGTAAAGAATAACGCTATCGAATATCGATTCGTAATCGATAGTCCAAACCCTGGCTATACCGTCAACCGGGGCAACTTTGTTCAGTTTTCAAGGTTTTTAGTTTCTAATTTCCTCTGAACAATACTTAAAAAAGTGTTGCCATGCTAAACGTAACATTACAGGTCCCACCTATCCAAGAAAAAATTTGCGTTCGTCGTCCTAGTGACATAAATAAGGCACAATTTCTAGTTTTCTACTGAACAAAGTTACCCCTATCGTTGGGGCAACTTTGATCACTAACTTGAAACCTCTAGGTGAACAAAGTAACCTGCGTTTTAAGGCAACTTTGTTCGCTGCATCAGAAAATAGAAACCTGTACATTATTTAGAAATGCGTAAGGGACTACTGTGATCACTATAGAATAGTTGGAGGATAATTTTAAGGCAATAAAAGGGTTGGGTAGGGGTACTAGCAACTACCATTGTTGCATGTGATATTACATCATTAAAATATCTATTTTACTTGTAACTTTATTTGCAGTTGCTGCCAATCTTTGAGATAATATCTTCTTGGTGATCGAAGAATGCCAAAGAATTGTTGGAAAGATGATCAATCAATCAATCATTTCAATCAATCATTTTATTTTTCGTCATTAACGAGTCCGGGACGAAAAAGATACTAACTACAAAAATCGATATAAACCTACCAGCACGTTAACGAACGGGAAAAGGTGGCAAAACTTTGAAAGGTTTAAAACGTGCCTGAATGAAAAATTATGTAGTAGGCTATATATCAGTAGTTAGCACGGCCACAAAACCCAAAAAACAAATAGCAAAAAATAAAACAAAAACAGAGAGAAGCACACATGTAGTAATGAATGATAGCCTAATGAAATGTAGGCCAACCGGTATCTCTGGAGCAACGCGAAGAAGGGAAACAAGACGCATCACTTTCTTTTTATTTACTTAATGATATTATTGTTGTTTTCAATAAAATCGATATGATGGAATTAAATTAACTTAGAAATAAATAAAAGAAATGCGTAGGCTACGTGCGGAGCGTGACATTCTAACATAGAAATAACATTTGCGATATGCAGCGGTATGCGTGGTAGCGTATGTTTTGTAACGGTACGGTTCATCATTGCAAACGCATATTGCAATGCATTCCTATCACGACGTGAGGTATACAGGGGTACCATATAGCCTATCACTTGAAATGAGTGGAAGTGGACTGACTTCAGCCTACCCTAGCATAGGCTACATAGCGATTAAGCCCATGAACGATGACAGGTAGAGCACAGCACCGCAGAGGGAGAGCTCCTCTTAGCCTACTCGGACCTCGTTACTTTAATTGAATGAGTTCAACAACTGAAGAAAGCAGCCTTTTTAATGTATTTTTAATCCTTTTGTTTCAACAAAAGCATTTTATCAATCAACAAAAGCATTCAACAAAATCAACAAAAGCATTAAAAAAAACATTTTAATGAAATGCAATCAATAAAAATTAGGTAGCCTACAAAACACAACATATTAAGATCAGCAGTTGATCATCAAGTCCACAGAAAACTGGTTCATATAATGTCCCTCTAACATTTTTCACATTGGAACTCCGTTCCTTCAATATCATACGAATAGTAATCTTGAGTTTCATAATTGATGGTACTGAAGATGGTAATTGATGGTACTGAAGATGGTACTGTTTGTGACAAACATCACAAACGATCCAACGGTCGTCTCCATTTTCTTCCCATGCTCTATTGCAGCTGTTGCACACCCATTCTTCCTCATGTGTATCAGTAGATACTTCATGGTTGAGTGGAGTAGGAGTATCACGGGTTGGCAACGATACAATCCTTCTTCCAGGCACAATCTTTTTTCCTCGTTTGCGAGTTTTTTCAGTCGGTTGTTGGTTTAAGCCACAGTGAGTCTGCAGTAGACTAAGTACAGACTCATTCAAAGCAGATGAAGTACCTTCACCACCAGGATCTCTGGTTGCTGAGGTTGAAGGTAACCTTTTCAGCACCTGGTTACGATCCAGTGGACATATTCCACATGCACGAAATCCAGCAACAAGATTTGATGATGAAATAGTTTGATACAGACGTTTGAGCAATCCTGGAAACTGTGATTTCGGAGGGGTTCCCTTAGAACGTGTTTCGCTTTTCCATTGGTCGAGAATTCGACGCCAAGATCTTTTAATTGGAGCAAATGCCGCCACGTCCAATGGTTGCCATAAATGTGTCGAATTTGCTGGCATGGTCACAAAGATGATATTATTGTTTAGAGATTCATTTATCACCAGCGTAGAGAAATGCGACGGCAAGTTGTTCCCTATCAATAGTATCGGACTTGATGCACGATCTCCATTGCAAACGTTTGGAACAAACACTTTCATAAACCATTCTCTACTTCTTTGTCATTAATTTAAGGAAGTGGCTATTTTTCCACACTGTCATGGATACAATCAGTTGTTGCCAGAGTTAGGATTAAAGTTAGGAAGGGTTAAGGTAAGGGTTAGGAATAAGATTAAAGTTTTGATCTTTGCCCAGGACTAAAAAAAAATTCTAAAATACAAGTTTTTTTTAACAGCTTTAGGGCAGAATTCCTTATCTGGCTACACTATTGAGGCTATTATTACACTATTTAGTGTAAATAGAGCCACAGACTTAATTTAAACACTTGAGGCTGTTTCTTTGACTCAGTTTAACAATTTGAGCAAAAAATTGGCCGTTAACTAACGTTTTAGAATTCATTAAGTTGCTGTTGGCTTGCCCCAGAGAGCAAAATCCGTTATTTTTACTATGATTTAACATCTGCAGACGTTGACTCAATGACAAATTGACGGATTTTGTTCTCTGGGGCCTGACGCTTTTTGACAAAGCAAAAACCTGAGTTGTAAACAATGTTGCCATCTAGGTTTTTTTAAATAAACTAGATGAAGCTAAAAAAAATACCAGAATAAACCAAATCACTAATAAAACTTTTCTGTTTTTAGTGAACCACCCAGCAAACTGTCCACTTGAAGCGGTTGACTGTCTCTTATCATTAGTCTTGTCCTGTTGCAACAGGACGAGACTAAACCAAATCACGGCAGAACTGTACCGGTAGTATACCAGTTATAAGCCATGGGTGTTTTTGCCACAATTGACTTTCTAAAAAATAACGCGTTAAAATATTTTTTGAAAATTTTGTAATTTGTGGTGTGCGGTGTGGTGCAGTGTCAAAGTTCCAGATAAATTGCGGTGTGCGGATACAAATTTTGTGTTCGCACCATCTCTAACATAGGCTACAATACTGATGACAAATCGCATTACGACACATGAAGCTAAACAAAAAGACCAGAATAATCCAAATTGATGCAAAAACAAACTAAAAAAATAAGACGTAAAGTATGTCAAAAACAACAAATATAAACCAAAAAATACACTAAAAAAATAAACTATAAATCAAATCGAAAAAAAGAAGCCAAACGGTTTCAAAATAAACCAGATTTGGTTTTAAAAAGACTAAAATAGTAACACTGGTTGTAAAGTAGCTTAAGCTGACCTCAGAAGAGATTAAAAATAAGTTCCAAAGAGTACAGTGTTGCCAGAAATGGTTTCTATCCCCATTCAAAGAAATTTTATGCCCGCTTAGTACAAGACATTGCTGTAATTAGGAAAATTGGGAGTCTATTGGAAAAGTAAGAAAATAATGAAATTTTATTAAGATTTCAAATTTAACCTGGAAATTGAAAAACACCTTAAATAACACCTGAAATTAAAAAATTGGGAATTTAATTTTTGTTTTCATTTTTGCGGAAATTAAACTTATCGTGTTTTCAACGTAATGCCGATGCTTTATATTTGTCACACTGGAAGCAGCTGAGTGGATGACTAATATAGTCTTTCGCTGCTTCCTATCTGTTGTTTAATATATTTGTACCGTATACCGTACAACTTTTCGCAACAGACAAATAAGATAAAAGGTTTCTCTCTCACTCATCTCGGTTTCAATTTTTTGTTTTTTTGGAAAGTAGTTTACATTTGAAAACATTACTTTAAAAGAAGGAAGATTTTTTCCTTGTTTAGTAACCAGAACATTGAAAACATTTGTAAAATATTATGCAATGAAGGATTTTTCCAAATTTAAGACATTATTCATCTGGCAACACAGTTACGAATAAGAGCAAAGGAGTTATCTTTGTTTGATCGCAATCACGATCGCAATGCATTGGGATCAGCACTTAATTCAATTCAATTCAATTCAATTTATTTTTCTTTGTCAGAATGCAAAAGAAATGATATTGTGAAAAAGAAATACAGTAACAAAACTAACAAAAGGAAAAGGTGGCAAAACCTTAATGGTTTAAGACGTGCATGAAAGGATCTAATATTGCGGTATATGGCATGCATCAATAAATATAGTTAAGCACGGCCACCAAACCTGCTACTTTAAAATAAGTTGATGAATTAGTTAAGAATCAGTCGCCTCCTCGTTCCTGGAACAACTGGAGCGCCAATTCTTAAAGCAATGAGAACACGACTGAACCCAACATCACAAAAACAAACTAATATACACAGTTACACACACATATTGAAATTAAGTAACGGACTATCAAAACAAGGACTATTTACAGATTTCATACAGAAATAAAGTGTTCGCAGCAACGATATTAAGTAGCCTATATATTGCAAAACAAATACATAATATGGCAGCTCATTATCAAGATAAAATAGTTAAAAAAGCTTTGTTTTTTAAATTAATTTCCTGCGCATGTAAGAGCATAAGAAGCATGATGATATAGCAGCGTGTTTTTGGTATTTCTAATAAGAGTTGAATCATCTTTTATAGCGTCAATGAGGGATGGAGTGTTTTTGGTATCGCTAATGAGAGGTGGAGATTCTTTGGTAGTGCCGATGAAGGATGTAGTGTCTGAGTTGTTTCAAGCATCTTTTCCAAACCAACCTAAATAATAATCTTACGAAAAGTCAAGCGATCCTCTGAACGAACATAATAGCTTATAATAATCAGGGAGTAGTTAGATGCAAGCTGGTAGTAACATAGTGATATATTCTTATCTGGCAAATATTAAATTATACAAAATGGTATAGTAGCTTATTCATGGAAGAGTAAAGATAGTAGGCTAATCATCATCCTTATCCGGTCGGGTGTAATATATAAGGTATACGTATGATATGTTAATGTATAATATAGTAATATATGATATGTAGGATAAATTTACAAAAGTGGCATTTGGAAAGGCATGCTATACCAGGATATGGTGCAACAATCAATAATACAGTCAGATAATTAAAGAGTTACAGCATAGGTTGTTAGAGGTTAATTTGAAAACGCAAGTGCTTTTTCAAGTTACTGCAAAATATTGAAAAGGTTTCAATTTCAGTGATGGTTTTCGGGAGATGGTTCCACACTTTAACTCCACTAAACTGAATGGATTGTTGAGTCAAGCTTTTGGAGAAGTAGGGGAGGAAAAAGTGATTGTTGCTTCTGATTGATATTGAGTGCAAATTGTTATTAAGTTGAAATAGAGAATTAAAGCATTGGGGTAAGTGATTGTGTTTGAGTTTGAACATAAATTTTGCAGTTTCTATTGTGTATAGTTCGTCAATTGTGAAGAAATTATGGGATTCAGAGTGATTTGATTCATGTTTTGCAATCATTTTTATAAATTTGTTGCAAATCTTTTGAAGCTTTTTTAAAACAGTTACATGACCATGCTTCCATACACTTATGCAATACCGGAGATTGCTTTCAATTAAGGAATGATAAAGGCAAATCAAATTGTTGGTGTTTAGGTAGGGCTTAACCTTGCAGATAACTCTAAAGTTTTGCGAAGTTTTTGCAGTAAAAATAGCATGTGGGGTTTCCATGACAAGTCTTCGCTCAGCAAAATGCCCAGAAAACTAATAGTGTTGACACGTTCAATGGGTTGATTGCATATAGACAATGTGTAAGAGAGGTTTGAAAGTTTATTTGTATTATTGAATAACATGTATTTTGTTTTTTTTACATTTAGTGATAACTTATTTGCTGCTAACCAATTTGTTACTCATGTCATTTCCTCATTCGCCATTTCGAAAAGTTTATCATAATTTTTACTGCAAAAGAATAAATTGGAAATTAGAATTAAAGTTTTAGGATTTACTGCTCATTGATATGCTTATCTTGATCCATACGAAAAAACATATTTGAAACCAAATAAAATATTTCCGATTCTATGTGATTTCCTGTGCGAACAAATGTAGGCTACAATTATCTAACAAGAAAAGACCTGGTCACACCACATCAGTATCATCAGTATGGATTTAGACCACAATATTCCACTTCGTTAGCTGTGTCAAACGTTTGTGATAACATTTTAACTAACCTAGATATTAAAAATACAACTTGCTCTGTACCGACTGCTGTCTTATATTCGTCACCAGCCATCATTCTGTAGTGCAGTCCAACGTTCTCATAATTCCACATTTTTTCTACTGTTTAGCCCTTTCAAGTTTCAATTATTATTTAATTAGCTTTGCGCCTGGCAACCCGCGGATGAATATTGTTTCGCATATAAAATAATGATGATGGCGTATGAGCGATCTTTCCAGGCTAGATTGGAGGGCAGGAAATCTTCAGCCACTCGGCAGTCTCGTCGTCCAGGATTCTCAGACCATGCGCACCGTGTGGAGGCCGGTGGGTTAGGCAGTGGTGGATGACATGGTCTGCGGTCTGTTCCGTGGCACCACACTCGCATTCTGATGAAGGAGCCAGGCCCCATTTGTGCATGTCCGAACGAAAGCGGCCGACGCCAGTTCGCAGGCGGTTAAGCCTGACCCACGCAAGCCTTGCGAGGGACATCCCTGGTGGACGGGGATCGGCGTTGGGTATGAAGTCACGGAGCGTGGAGGTGTGATTTTGCCACTCCGTGTTCCACATGTGGTTCGTCCAGTGTGCCGCACTTAAACTAAGTTCTTCTGCGTGCTTAAGGAGTTGTTGTGCGGCAGGCACAAAGGGGCGTCTTGATTTCAAGCGCTGCTTTATAGGTGGTGGTCTCTTGAGTGTTGCATGGAGGAGATGGTCGGGGTCCAAAGCGCGGCGAGCGAGAGAAATCGTGGCTCCTTTACGGCGTAGCTCAGC
The DNA here is from genome assembly GCF_918807975.1 of Aplidium turbinatum. Lineage (NCBI taxonomy): Eukaryota > Metazoa > Chordata > Ascidiacea > Aplousobranchia > Polyclinidae > Aplidium > Aplidium turbinatum. The sequence goes on from NC_137472.1 coordinate 58,710,704, forward strand.
GGGTTGGATGCCTGCTAGGATGGGTAGGCAGTCCGTTGGAGTGGGACGCAGGCATCCAGTCACAGTACGCAGTGCGTCGTTAATGGCGGTATCAATCTGGTGGGTGTGAGAACTACGACACCAGACCGGCGCGCAGTACTCAGCGGTGGAATGAACAAGGGCTAGGGTAGCTGTACGAAGAGTTTTAGCACCAGCTCCCCAGCCGGAACCCGCCAATCGCCTCAAAAGTGCGACGCGTGTAGATAGTTTTTTGCGCAGTGACTTCAAGTGCCGGCGGTACGTGAGTGACCTGTCCAGGGTTATGCCGAGGTATGTAGGTTCGGCACAGTAGGGCAGGCGTTCCCCATCAATCTTGATGTTTATCTCATGCTGTGCCTCCCGGTTGTTAAGGTGGAAGGCTGCCGACACTGTCTTTGGCTTGCTGAGCTGTAGCTTCCATTTCTGGAGGTATGCTGATAGTGTTTGCATGTCTTGGCTGAGGTTCCTCTCCACTGACTGCCAGTTTCCTGCTGAGTGCAGGAGTGCCAGGTCGTCTGCGTAAGCATACTTCCTGGAGGTGGTGGGGGGCAAGTCGTAGGTGTATATGTTGAACAGGAGAGGAGCCAAGACTGAGCCCTGTGGGACGCCGTTTTTAAGTCGGCGTAGTCTGCTTCGACGACCGGTACCGGTTGTGGGGGTAAAACTGCGGTTTTGCACAAGTTCCATCATCATATGGACCATGTGTCTGTCAGGGAGCAGACGGAGTAACTTGCAGGTAAGGCCGCTATGCCATACGGTGTCATAGGCAGCCGTGAGATCAACAAACACGGCGCCAGCCTTCTTCTTAGCCGAGAAGCTGTCCTCAATGTCTTGGGTCATAAGTGTGACCTGATCTACGGTTGATCGTCCGTGTCGAAAACCAGCTTGTTCACGGGGGAGCTGCGGATCTATTATTGGTTCGACACGGGCGTAGATGAGTCTCTCGAGGATCTTGAAGGGGATGCAGAGCAGTGAGATTGGACGGTAACTCTTCGGGTCCCCTGGGGGCTTCTTCGGCTTAGGCAGGGCCGTTGACAGGATTTCTCGGGCCCGGTACCCATTTATTTTCGGGCCCCCTTCATCGACAATGTTATGAATATAAAGGTTGTGTGCAATTATGCATTAGGGATTTCTCCATAAACCGCAAAATCCTTGCTCTCAATCACGATCTTCGTCGATATGTTTAAAATTGTTGGAGTTTTCGATTGAAATTAATTCTTTGTAAAGTAGAGTAGCCGTAGGAGAGTAAAACATTTGGGGGGGGGGCGAACATAATTTTCCCAAATTTTGTTTTTGCGTATATATTTTCAAAAATACAAAATTATTCACAATCTCTGAGAGTTATCAACTTGGCCGTGTACGAAATACAAGAAAAAAAAAAACATTGTAGCCTATATATACAACAGCAAAACAAGGCTGAACTTACTTTAATCTACGTTCATAGACCTGTCTGTGTCTCAATTAAATAAATCATCAAATTAAAACATTCTTGTGTATCACAACAAATATACAGTATATTAAGCCTAACTGGATTCAAAAAAAATTGAAATTCTGAGACTTCACCAATAACTGGATAACAATAATTGCTGAATATTCATGTCACCAGATTATATGAAAATCTCCAGCCCAACTTCAATAAAAGGCCTGACCAAAAGTAGCTCAATCTTTTCAATTCAAAGATACCGTAGTCCAAACACTCAATATTTGTAAATTTGCATTGAAAAATACTAAAATGACAATCCGCTTACTTATCAAACCAGTAACATTACTTAATCCATGCTGCTTCAAATCCTACAGCCTGAAAAGAATTGGACAGTTTACCATGCTATGTGCATCAAACTTCCATCTTTCAACAAAACTACTTTTGATACCAAAAATATTGATATTATATTACAATAAAATCATAGTCAATGAATATCTGTAATAAGCTTATCTCAGCTTGTCGAAGCATTATTTTGCATTTTTTTCTGCAAATACTGAATCGAAACTTATTCTGCCCAAATTTTAATACCAAATATAAAAGTTTTCAAAATTGTTGATACCCTGTTGTACATCAAAGCAAAATGTTTTTTTTACAAAAAATGCAACACTATGAAGTTACTAAACTGGTAGAATGTTGAAAACTTATGGTAAAAATTGATTTGTCTAAATAACTAGACATTTTTGCCCAAATGATTTTTATAATCAACTACATTAGTAGGATATTGAGAAAAAAGAAAAAACCTCGTAAAGTTACCAGTAGCCTACCCAGTAGGCTTTTAAATCTTATCCATGAAGAAATGCAGCCTACAGCCCTACATGTTAGTGAATATCAGTAATAAGCTTACCTCTGTTTCCCAACTGTGCTTTTTACAGTTCTATTTTACAGTTGTCGAATCGAAACTTATTCTGCCCAGATTGCGATACCACATCCAACAGTTTTCAAAGTCGGTGATAATACACTTACATTCATAGGAAAACATTAATGTATCTCATAAATTTCAACAATTATGTAAAGTTTCTAAACTGGTGAGGCGTCGAAACATTGTGATAAGATTGATTTGCCCAAATAACTGGACATTTTTGCCCAAATTTGCGACATTTTTTTCAGCGGGGGGCAACCGCCCCCCTGCCCACCCACCTCCTACGGCTACAGTATGATTTGCAAGTAGCTAGAAGTGATTACCACCAAAAAAAATATATATATATTCAGAATTAAAGAGTGGGTGAAAAATATTTCGTGTTTTTGAAAAAAAAATTGTGGTTAGAGAAATCACTATACCCGGAAGGGGGCCCAGTACTTTACCATCTGACGGCTGAAGTGGCTGTTTTAACCTCTGACGGCAATTCCTTTAGATCTGATTATATTAAGATCTTGATAATGTTTGAAGTCGCGGGGAATCTTTTAAATCCGGGCCCCCTAAATATTCCGGGCCCGGGTCCAAAAGTACCACCTAGACCCCCCTGTCAACGCCCCTGGGCTTAGGGACTGCAACCACAAGGGCTCTTCTCCAGATTCTGGGAATTCTCAGGTGGCGCAAACAGCAGGAAAGGAAGTCTTTTAACCAGGACTTTAAGGAGGCAGCAGCATGGAGTATCAACTCCGGGCATAGTTGGTCAGGGCCCGGGGCTTTACCTGGCTTTATGTGCTGGAGGGCGGCGGAAAATTCTTCCGGGGTGAACTCACCCGAGATGTTGTCCCCGTCTGGGGTTGTTACCCTCCAGAGGTCCGTCATTTCTTGCAAGACGGATCTATCAGATTCACGGTCTCTCGATTTGTATTTCCCGTTCTCCACAAGTTGTGAGGCGATGGAGTTTGCTGAAACGGGACATTGTTGACGAGAGGCACGTGATCTGCCAGTTAGGTTGTTCAGTGTACTCCATGCTATGCGGCTGGAGTGCGTGAAGTCGATTGATTCAACGGCTTCTGTCCAGCGCTCCTTCCTCTTTAAGTCCAGCCTTGCCAGCAGAGCTGTGGCTGAGCTGTTGGTGTCATTGCCCTGAGGGGCGTGGAGGAAGTCGGAGTAGAGGCTTTCGCACTCCTTATCCCAGCACGGTATGTAGGTCTTTCGTCGGCCGCGGGGGATGGATTGTTTTGCCGCTGATGTTATTGCATCACAAAAGTCCTGGTAGGCTTCTTCCACGTTGTTGGTGTGAGGGGATGGGAGATACTGTGTGGCTTCATTGGTGAGGAGGCTATAGTACTCCCAGTTAGCCATTCTGAAGTTCCATCGATTAACAGGCTTGCTCGGGACAGGCATTATGAGCGTTGGAGCCGTGATAATCGAGGGTCGATGTTGGGACCTGGGGAACTTCTCTAGCACACGTCTGTCCGGTTGGCAATTATCGGGGTCATCACTTGCGAAAGCCAGATCGGGGTTTGTACCAGTGTTCCAGCGTCCGGAGAAGAAGCTCGCTGCACCCTTGGGATCGTGCAGTAGGGTGAGGTTGTTATTGGCTGACCATGAGGCCAGGCTTTCTCCGTCGGTGCTGGTGGTGTTGTAGCCCCATTCAACGTGGTGGCAATTAAAATCGCCAGCATAGAGGCTGGGTTAATATAAATTAAGAGACTAGGTATGAATCTGCCCTTTTTCGATCTACGCTCTCATCACGGGAAGTCAGAGACGTTTCTGAATCCGCCTTGATCGCTTCACACGTGGCGTAATACAAGATGTACTTTCTGATACCAACAATCTAGTGTCGTTGTCAGCCACTCTTAGTCAGAAGCATTCAAACCACCAACCCAGTAACGTTACAGCTCTTTATTTCTTGATTTAGCCAAAGCCTTCGACACAGTTGATCACACTATTCTCATACAGAAACTGCAAACATATGGTTTTCGGGGCCTTCCATTACAATTGTTGAAAAGCTATATCAACAATCGTCTACAGCAGGGGTCACCAACTGGCGGGCCGCATGCGGCCCGCGGAAAGTATCCGCGCACAAGCATAACCAAGAATACGTTTCTTGAGGAGTTAAAGAGCATGAAGGCAAAAAATACTTTTCGGGAAGCATATTTTCGCTTTGCACACCGTACGATTCCACCGACCAATCGGATCGTTGTTCTAGGTGGGGGTCGATTAAAGTTATTCCAATGCGATGTCCAGCCACACTGTTCCAGTGGTTGATTAAAACGTCTGTTTTCGAATTTCTAAATTGTCTGTGAGCATAGGGTTGCTTATTTTAAGTTTGTAAATGTCACGTAAACCCTAGTGTGCGTTTCATGTTTATTGTGTTTCAAGAGCACTCAAGCGGTGTTCCCTTTATGCGAGTTTGTAGGCAAAATAGGTCGGTGTGCCAACTGAATTCATAATAAATTGGCAAAATATTAGGGGAAGTATGGGACCTATGGAACGCCGGGACCTATCGAACACCAGATTTGCTCCCAAACCAAAAGTGGATTTTAAAAAATATTTATATTTGGAAACACCGTTTTGACATGTAAGCAGAAATCAACTTCGAAAATTCTGGAAAAGGCTGTTTTGAAAGATGCAAACGCTTTTTTATGTTATTGAGCTTGAAAATGTACCTTTGAGGTCTAATTTGGAAGAATTCTTCAGGAGTTTAGGGCAAGCAGGACTCTTAGCGCAAAATCTCCGATGAAACCATTTATTTAAACAGTATATAGACAAGAATGCAGCACAGAGAAGTGCATCATTTCAAACTTACAACCAGTTATCTAAACATCATGGCTATGTGGGACCTATGGAACACTGTTTCACATAAGAAAGAGACACTGTTTCACATAATAAAAAACTAAGAAAGAGACACTGCGGTTTTAAATAAGCTCTGCATACAGTCGTTGCCGAAATGTTACTGTTCAATGTGAACCCTAATACCCAAAGAAAGTTTAAATTTGGAGGGGTAGAGTTTTTAGGTTTTTAATATTTTTAGTAGCCTAACAACTTTACCATGTGACTTTATTTTGTGGGTTTCATTTTTTGTTATTTTTTCTGTGTATTCGTTTTTTTCGATTGGTGTTGAATGTTTTCCATGGTGCTTTGTTAAAAATCTAGATTTTGCATGACAATGAGCAGTGCTTTTAGCTCTAATGCGATAGCGTTCCATAGGTCCCATCGGGTGTTCCATTGGTCCCATAGGGGTGGGACCAATGGAACATTTCGCAAAATTTTTGTTTTTTCTCGTAACAAGCTAACCAATCAACATATTTTTATTTCGCTTAATCATAAGTTAAAATCACCCACCAGCATAATATAATCCAAAATTTAGGTTGTTTGAAGTTAAAATACAAAAGTTATGACCATTTCAAAAAAAGTGTTCCATAGGTCCCACACTTCCCCTATATGTTTCTCGGCAGTCGAGTGTAGCAGGAACTCAGCAATAGACACGTGTTTCGCCCATGAGGCTGGGCTCATCAGTCATTTAAAGACTTTTTCTGGTTGTATTATGAAAACATTTAGCTTAGTAGGCTACTGCAAAATGTTGTTTGATCATCAATTCTTACCATGCTGATAAGCACCTCAAGTGACAGTTGTATAGTAATCAAAGAAAGACGGTTTTATAGACTCTCACAAAAATGATGAAAAACCAACTCATTGCTTTTTTAGAGAGAAGACTGTTCATGAATTACAATAGAAACGTTTTTTCGTTGATTTCCACAAGCGTTTGTTTCATGGTGCTTGGTTTCTTTTTCCCTGTTATTGGAGCCTATTTTTCGCTGATATGTTTGCAGGTCACTATTGTTGCCTGTATTGCGATGTGTCAAACATTTCCTTGTTTACTGAAGCTGTTAATTGCAACTTGCAAGATATCTTTTGTGAAGCGAAATAACAACACCATACTCTTGCTTGGCGATGAATATTCTAATGAAACCGCTCGCCTCGCTACAAGTGGGCAAAACAAGTGGCCTCATTTAAGTTATTAGGTATTGATAAAGAAGTCAAAAGTGCTGTTGAAGGAGCTTGGCGTGGCAGTAGCGTTGTTCGACTAATTTTGTTGCTGCGGTGTTCTAAGATAAATATTAACAACATGTAACACTGGATACTGGGTACGACATGATTTCTTTTCTAGCATAAGAATCAACCTATCTAAAATTTTATAAGTGCGGCCCGCCACAGCTCTCCTTAGTACCAATGTGGCCGCGTGTAAAAAAGGTTGAAGACCCCTGGTCTACAGCACACGGTCGTCAATGGAATCTCTTCAAACTCAAGACAGGTTACCTGCGGTGTGCCCCAAGGATCGACATTGGGACCCCTTATTTTTTACTTTATATAAATGACTTACCAAATTCAACAAACATGAATGACTATTTGCAGACGACACCAATCTTACGATGAGCGGCAAATGTGAAATAAATTTGCAGAACAATGTGAATGCCGAAATGCAAAAAGTTTAGGCTACAACTGGTTGAAGCTTAATAGATTACCGTATCGTTAAATTTCTCAAAAACTGAATACATGCTAATAACAAATAAAAAACAAATAAAAAATTTTAACATTAACATTGGTAACACAACCATTCAACAAAATGATCAAATAAAATACCTTGGCGTTTACATAAGTTATAGATACCGTAACAAATTAACATGGAAATATCACATGGACAAAATTTGCAGAAAAGTAGCAAAAGGTTCATGGGCGTTGCTAAAACTCAGAAATTATGTCAATACAGACACTTTAAAAGATGTGTATCACTCTTTGATTTACTGTCATTTGCAATATTGTATATCAAGTTGGGGAAAGGCTTGTGACAGTGTACTGGATCCATTAATAAAATTACAAAAAAGGTTATAAGAATAATTACGAAACAAAGTTACTATGCTCACACTAATTCCTTATTTTTCAAAATGAATATTTTGAAACTAAAAGACATACTGTACATAACAATGAAATAAAAAAACATATGTAGGCTACAAAGTTCACATGAATCAGTATCCGTCTACGTATTGTGATTTATTTACAAATGCTTCATCCATTCATCAGCATAACACAGGATATCAAACAAGCAACAACTATTTTATAAATAGATCAAACACAGAATTTGGCAAAAAGTCCATGCAGGTATTGGGACCAACCAGAGGCTCCAAGTAGGCAAAAAAACTTATCATTTCATTGTTTCAAAAAACAGATCAAAACGTTAATTTTACAAAGCTACAGTGCATCGTAAGTGATATGCAGTGATGTACGCGCATACAAAAAATATTGACGCCGTCAGCGTTAACGCAAACGTTCGAAAAACCATACGCCGCATGCGTCAACGCAACTTGTAAAAAAAGTTGGCGGCGTCAGCGTCAGCGCATACACTAGCGTAAACTAATTTTGTTTGCTAGGTGCCAAACATTCACACGGTATAAACCACTCGAAACAAACAAGTTTTATTTTGAATTTCCACGAAGATACACAAGCATCTGAAAGTGTTCATCTGACATTTTGCTGTGTTTTGGTTCCAATATGTCTTTGCCCATTGAAAACATTCTTTCAACTGCACGGCTGAAAGGTATTAGCGTGTTGTAGCGAAAAAAAGACATTAAAAAGTATGCGTTGAGGCTATGCGCTAAAAAACCGCGAAAACTTTACGGCGTAGCCTCAAGCGCAAACTATCCAAAAAAATGTGGCCGCAAGCGTTAGCGTAAACAAAAAGTCTACGCCGCAATTGTGCGGTGTAGAATTTGCGGCGTATACGTACATCTCTGGTGATATGTTATGGAAACCAACTTGCCAGTTTCATAATTATGCAATAGGCCTACAACATGTTCAGTCGGAAACTTGATTAATCTCTGCTTGCTTCTTGGAATTTTGTGTTTAGGCCTACGTTATCTTAAATATGCTTTTTCTTTTTTTTTTGGTGCGTATGTTGAAGCGCGGGAACGTTTTAACGTTTTATTCTATTTTTCTCTTGTAAGCTTATTTTAAATGGCAAAATCGTCATTTCCGTAGGGTGGCAATTGACTAGTAGAACGTATATAGCCTATGGTCGTCTCGTTGTCTCCCTGTCGGCATGGGAACTTGTGTAACTTTTGTATTGTGTATATTAATTGCATATTTCAAACATGTAGGCTACATTTTATTATGTTCCTGTTACTGACAAATAAAACATTGATTGATTGATTTCGCAAGCCATGCCGCTTCTATGCTGGTTCAAGGCAGGTTGGGAAAGTGATTCCATTTTGTGTCAACATCACAACTAGATTGTCTTAATAACTGGGCTATCCTGTTTTGCATCGTAGCTGCTGCAATATCAGGAACTTAAAATAAATACACAAGTGGATTCACCACTGGCGGTTACGTAGATTATCCAACTTAACTTATTCGTAGGCTAGCCTATATCTTAACCACCGTCTATCCGCAACAAAGGATGGGAAAAACTGCAGTAGGCTACAAGTACCACACCGAATTGACTAAAGCTGGACAGCTTTCGAAAAGAGTAAGACAGCATTCAGACATAGACTGGACTCAACTTGGCAACACTGGGTGAGTTAGCTCAAAATCGCAACTTTTGGAAACAAGTATACTAGTGCAGTCGTGGGAACTTAAAAAGTGGTGTTTGTGGGAAATTTTTTTTATCAAGCTGATACTTTTCTCAGACCTTCTCCATATTATGCAGATGGCTCAGAAAAAAATCCCCATCAATCGGATGATGGGAAACCCCCTTTTGGACCCATTTTCCCAAGTGACGTCACAATCCCTTTATGAAAATTTCAAGTTTTTCAAAATAAGACATAATATTATACATCATTTTTTAGCTTTTTTCAAGGGGAACAACTGTTTCTATTAACAAGCACCCTGAAAATGTACAGAAAAAGAGTTGTTACCGATTAAGCAAAAGGATAAATCTGAATTTCATAAAAATTTGAAATTATTCGTCACTGTTGGACTTATTCTTCTATATGCTATAACAAAAATTAAACAAAGTAAGCGAAACGTAAATTGAAGCTATCAACAAAAACGACAAAGATGTTGCTTTCCTCCTCGTCTTGTCCCGTTCATATCTTCATTGTACGAGAATTCCTTTTCTTCGGTACCAACATCGACATTATGCAGAAGTGAAAAAAAGTTTTCATTCTTAAGTTTTTCGTCTAGTCTCTGGAATATGTCGTTCATACAATTATTACTTAGATACGAAAAAGATGTGAAGTTATTTTTGTATTTCAAGCATACTTAGGCTACTATACTATTACATTCAACGCCATGACATTCACCACACGAAGAAACACATGCCATTCCATAATTGAGAAAGGTGCAAGTTTTCGTTCCACATGGATTTTTCGTGGATTTCTTACATCTGCATCTAATTACTTTGGTCAATGCTTCTGGTGCTATATGCATATCCGTCATTATTGGGACAAGTTCGTTGTTGCTATTGTTTCTCAATCCCCATTTACAAACATTGAATTTAAATTCTAAAAACGTAACCCATGGAAGTAGGCTGCTCTTTGGCTTGGTGGTAGCTTTTCCGGTGCAATTATCCCTTCGCATGCCATATACATGTAGGCTTTTTGTCATGTCTAAAAGTAAACAAAGATAAATATTACATACAGGGTATCTAGAATTGGACAATATCTTAAAAGTGTAAACATTATCATATAATCCCTATGTAAAAATACATACCTGAGTTTAGTAAGCGTTGAATCTTCATTGCCACAATACCAGATCTTGAATGCAGTTATAGAGGCTTCTCCGACCTCGTTTTGGAAACTCCAGACATTGCTGATAATTGCAGAATTCTCTTTCATCGTTTCTGATTTTCGCAAACTTCTTTTCCTTTTTTCAAATATCGATGACGTTGTGTCGCATCCTGACCATGCATGGAGGAAAAGAAGCTCTTTAATACTTGGGTTGGCTTCTTTGATTCTCCAGGCTTTGTTGAAGCGCTCTTTGGGCGAAGTAAATATCATCATGAGTGTCAGTCTTCCAATGATGCAGTAACATAGTAACTACATCAGTATCATCAGCAATGATATTTACTGGACCTTTTCAAAGAGAAGCATAATCAAGGGATTTCGCTACAATGAAACCGTCAGCATCATCAGAGCATTTTGCCTCGCGTAATTAACCGCCATGCGATGTGCCTTTCTCCTCTGCTTTGCAGTTTCATTCTTGTGCATTTCGTTTTTCAATATTCATTGTGTAGATCAATTATTTTCAATTTAGGCTAGATGTTATTGTAAAATCATCAGAGCAGTTGTGAACTTCAACTTCGAATTGTCTCAGTAGGGTAGAAACAAACTTGATGAATTCAGCCTTGGTTTCGATTCAGCTAAGGTAGCGATCTTGAGTAAAAGCAAGTGAATTGCTCGGATCAATTTTCACAAACGTGCTCTGTGGGACGGAATTTTGGCGCAAGTGCTCGTGACTTTTAGTAGCCTACTTTCGTCATGATAGACATCAAACACAACAACAGCATAGGTATAATGGTTTTGGATATATTTCACATACGAATTTCAAACTTTCGAAAACTTCATTCCTTTTTTCCAGCGAACTTTATGTAGGCCTAATGCACCACCGTCGATAATAGAAGTTGCTTGTTGATTTCCTCTAAGGCATGCGACGAAGAACCAGGCAAAAGAAGTTTTCAAAAAAAGGGTTTGTCAGGCTTTTTCATCATGCCTTCCTTGAACATCGACATTGGCTCTGAAGTCAACTCGAATTCGAAAAATTGCTCAAGGCTTTCCTCGCTTTCAGCAACAGCAAACATCCTATTGAACATGACTTTCGAACCAATACCACTTGCACCACTTTTTGTTTTGTTTACTTCCATTAAGGATTCTAATGGTTTGATCAATTAATTGATGCTATCTAGTAATTGCTACCCCATCTAAACCTTTTTGGATATTTTGACCAATTTGCTCCGCTTGTTCACAATTGACGTCATCTTTTCCAGCGATGGACACTAGACCGTTTAAAAGAGAAGATAGGTTTACATCTGGTACTAAGAATGGGTTTTTCGTTGTTAACCAGGCCAGACACTTTTACAATCTTCGTAATCCCTCTTTTCTTGAAGCACCTAACTCTTCATGCTGGTTAGCCTACTTCATAGAAACTGAGCCTTGTTTAGTTGCGTCATTGTTTCATGAATACTTGCCGAGTGACTCACACTAAAAAACCAAAGATGTCGAACACTTTCTGTCATACTTTTACTTCCGTCTATCCTCCACGCGACTTAATTGAGCATTGCTTGATCGCAAGATCTTTCCAAATTCCGGTGAAGCTTTTTGCTGTCCTCTTTTTACTGTGGGCTGCTCGGTTAGGAGTTGATCGTAGGCCTACAACCACAGATGAAAAGAGAATTCTGCAATTATCAGCAATATCTGAAGTCATAGTGTTGAATGTAATAGTATAGTAGTCTAAGTATGCTTCAAATACAAAAATAGCTTCACATCTTTTTCGTATCTAAGTATAATTAGTATGAACGACATACTTCAGAGACTAGACGAAAAACTTAAGAATGAAGGTTTTTTTTCACTTTTGCATAACGTCGATGTTGGTACCGAAGAAAAGGAATTCTCGTACAATGAAGATATGAAACAGGACAAGACGAGGAGGAAAGCAACATCTTTGACGTTTTTGATGATAGCTTTAATTTTTGTTTCGCTTACTTTGTTTAATTCTTGTTAACGAATGTAGAAGAATAAGTCCAACAGTGACGAATAATTTCAAATTTGCCTGGAATTTATAGATTTATCCTTTTGCTTAATCGGTAATAACTCCTTTTTCTGTACATTTTCAAGGTTCTGGTAAATAGAAAAAGTTATTTCCCTTGTTAAAAAACTAAAAAATGATGTATAATATGTCCTATTTTGAAAAACTTGAAATTTTCATAAAGGGATTGTGACGTCATTTGGAAAATGGGTCCAAAAGGGGGTTTCCCATTATCCGATTAATGGGGATTTTTTTCTGAGCCATTTGCATAGTATGGGGAAGGTTTGAGAAAAGTATCAGCTTGATAAAAAAATTTTCCCACAAAAAACCTTTCACGACTGCACTATACTAATAACCCATGTTCACGAAATTATGGCCAAGCTATCTGTCTCCGTATTGTGACATAGGTTGTGGCGCAATCGTGACGTCATCATTGCGATGCACTGTCACGCTTGAGCGACAATCTCTCGTTAATCTTTCTCTATTTTTCTAACTGGTGTTTTCGCGACTCATCGAAAGGTGGTTCGGCTTTCTTTTATGATGTGTGATATTATCGGACGGACGTGCCGTAACAAGAGTGTGCACTGTGCAGTGACTATTCCACATCACAATTGAATTTGAACCCGTCTCTTTTTGACAATATAGGCTAGGCCTACCATCTTAACTTAACACGTGTGGAACTTGAGTCAAAAGTTAGAAAGAAGACAGGTTGGGTAACAGTTAATGCATTGCTGTTACCAGAGAGAAAGAACATCCATGTTCATGCTCACTCTATTAGGCTACTAGCGGAGATGGTGTTTAATGATGAAAATGTCCTTGTTGCAAGATATATTTGGTAAAATCAGGGATATCTATAACTACGGGATTGGAAACTCTGTGGAACTGAAAACCATTTTATACACCAGTAGGGTCACTTTTCTTTGTGCGCTGCTGTGATAAATATTCACATAAATTGACCTCAAAGGGTATCAAGTAGGAGGCTAAACGAACAACCAAAAGTGTAACAATCAATTCACCTGCCTATATAAGCTACGCTTGCCTGGTTTGTTTATTTGTTTGTATTCCATTAATGTACCGGTAGTCATGTTGTGGGCTATTTTGTTTGCTGCTTAAAAATTTTCCAGAATGACTATAGGTTTTAGTTCTGGTAATATCGTAAACGTATTGGTTTCGTACTGGATTGGTCTGTAAACAAGTTGATGATACAACAGCATATTTCACTGATCGCTGAACACTCCTCATTTAGGCTACTTCTGATCCGATTTGCAGTACGCAAAATGCTAAAGAACAACAATAGGCCATTTTTGGACTCGTTGCATTCAATCATTTTTTGGATTCAACGTTTTTTTCTAGCTGCTTCGTAGGCCTAAATGCGGTGTTGTACGTTGACGCCGTCAATTTGACGGCGTCATTTGACGGCGTCAACTTTTTGTTGACGCTGAGGCTAGCGCCGTCAATTTATTTTTCAGTTGACGGAAGTGATAGCGCCTTCAACTATTTTGCCGATTTTAAGCGTCAAGCGCTATGCGTCATTTTTTATTTTCATGAAAAAAAAATGAAAAATCTCGTTTCACAATTAAAGTTTCACCTATGGTTTCACAATGTATTCTGGCCAGGGCGACTCATCCGAATTACCGGCTTTTGCGTTGGTTGGAATGGCATCCCTGGAATACACGCGGAAGAAGTTCGCCAAATGGTGATCAGTCTAGGGCCATTTTTATTTTGACCTAAAAAAAAATTTTTTGACTTTATTTTTATCAAATTTTGACTTTATTTTGACCTAACGAAATTGCTTATTTGTAAAGGTCACATTTCTTCCTTGAATTGATACTAGTTATCCAAACATAATATTTTGTCGATTTCAGACCCAAACGTAATATTTTGTCGAAAAGTCAAGGTTTTTATGGATTATAAAAAGTGCGTCGTGTTTTTCGGCGATAGGAAAATCTCCACAAATGTGTCTAACTTTTGCTGAAGACGATTTAACTTGGCTATTCCTAAAATCCAAACTGTTGATTTTCGAAAAGACTACGTTTGTGAAGATGGAGCTTTTTAAAAAAAATATTTAAATACGTAACAATGAATAAACAATGGGCAATTTGCGATAAAAGGTACTGCTGATCCGTCAGCATTGTGACATATTTCCTGCTTTTATAGGTTAATATGGTTTAATTGTGTCGCAGTTCCTGATTTACAATGCTTCCACGAGGATTTTGACAAAAATTACTTTCAAGAAACACAAAAAGTTTGTCAAAAGCCATAATTTGACAAATTTTGACTTTATTGAAAATTTTGACTTTATTGTCAATTTTGACTTTATTTTGACCTATAAACTTCTTGGAAACAGTCCCCTAGGTGCTAAAAATAACTTTATTCCTGGATTCGTGGATAGACGAGGTCCTTAAAAATTTTTGACTTTATTGACTTTTGCGGGCCCTAGTGATCACCCATGTATTGAGAACGAGAGATCAGAGACAGAAAGCGAAAAATCCATGATCGACTTCGCGGAACGTTGAAGATACTTTATTTCAAGAGCTTTATGCCTCTGAAAAGAGCGATGTTGGTGCAGTGAACCTGGTTAAAAGATTTATACATGCTAAACTATCACAGCACGTTAGGAACAGTGATACCTTTCCGAGTAAACGTTTTCAATTTATTTTTGAAATACAACACACCAATACCAACCAGCGCTGCTGTGGAACGCATGTTTTCACTTGGAAAGGACAATAGCTTAGGCTATGCGTCCCAAACGCAGCAAATTGTCAGACAAACGTTTTGAAATGCTTGCTTTTTCTGTAAGGAAATAACTAATAGGCTAAGCAGCTAATTACAATACAGTCTCAAAACATAATATCTGCTATTTATTTTTAGCTATTGTTAGCCTAAACTTGGTTGAAATATTTCCGTTTTATGAGACGCTGGCAAAAAACAGCGCTAGAAATTAGCGCTGACGCCGTCAATTTCTTTAAGAGCTTACGCAGTACTTTACGCCGTAAAGTTTTTAGGCAATTCGCGCTGACGCTGTCAATTTATTTCAATGACGCGTACAACACTGCCTAAATGTACTTTTATACGGTAGCCTACACCAATTAAGTTTTAATGTACTGAGTGTACATTTTGTATTATTGTAAAATCGAATTTTGTATATCTTTTAGTCGGTATTTTATTTTGATAATCTTTCTGTAGTCGTAGTAATGTGATGACCCTGCTGATGTATAGCACTGGATAGAGTTTCCAATCCCGTATTTATAGATATCCCTGGGTAAAATTTATGCTGAAATCAACCAAAGTTTTGATTTCGGGGCAAAATGTTTAGGTGTTCGTTCATGTAAAAGTTTCTAAAAATTTTACTTTGGTCTTTTGTCTAAAAAAATCAATTTTCTGTGGGCTGCGTGGCCAAGTTCTGAAAGTGCATGAGTCGTGCTCGAAAGGACGTCAGTTCAATTCTATTTGGAAAAGATAAATGTAGCAAATTAGTCTTGTTTCACTGTTAGGTAGGCTACTAGCAGGGGCGTAGCCAGCACAAAATATCTGAGGGGGGGGGGGGCAAATAGTTATTTTGTAGGCCTACATATGAATGAGCCCGGCAATGAGTCTCCGAAGACGCAACACCTACGAGGGGCTTTCCCTGAAAAAAGTTGAAAAAAACACAATAAAATTGCGCATTCTGAAAGTAGTAGCTTACTTTCCGCCTAAATCAAAAGTAAAACCTTGTCAAATCCCAAAGGATGTTGTAACAGGGTGTTTATTATCCGCTCATAGCCATTGGTCATTATTGTTATGACGACTGAGTGCAATCAAACAGTAGACTTCATTTTTTTATTGTCTGTTCATCGCATATTTTGAAGCAATCAACAACACAATGAACTCATTCGTCATAATCCTGGATCAAGAAGCATCATGAATACTAGTCTAAATACATTGCCTTTCTTCGTTGTATTTTGATCAGTGGCGGTTAGGCTATAATCTATCTAACTATTCAGTCTTATCATGATGGGTACAAGTTTTAGTATCTTACTTTCTATAGTAATTAGTCAGAAATGCATCTATCAGAAGCCAATAGAAAATTGAATACTGTATATCAAATACTGAGATATATTGGACAGCAACCCGTCGAACCTAACGGTCTAATCTTCAACCACCGGGTGTAAGCCTGGATACGACAAAAAAAAAAAAAAAAAAAAATTGACTGAGGCAAACTAAGCCATAGACAAAAATGCATGCAGGACGAAGCAAAGCGGTTTAGTCCACACTGTAGTAGCCGCGTTGAATTTCCAATTAATCTACTCCGCTTACGCGTAGATAACGAAACATATAAATTCGCTGACGAATATTGTTCGACATAATCATATCCCCAAGTTTGAAGCTCAAACAGATGATCTTCGCATGTGCTCACTGCCGCTTCTAGTGGCTGTATGGTTCCAATAATGATGGGGGCTGAAGTGTCGCTTCCACATTATTCGAATCGTGTGTGCGCAGATGGAACTACGTCACCATCATTTCAGCTGTGATAGCATTTCCTCGACAACCTGAAAACAGAAAGTAGAATATAGTGTCCGATCCATGTTTGATGAGCCGACAGAGTAACTGGTGTTGTTGTTTACAGCTCACAGACAAGATGCAAATACGCTAGCAACGCCATGTAAAATAGCCTATATGCCTATATGCTGGCCCGTTAAGATAAATTTGGCTTTTTGGCTAACACTTTGTACAAAAACGCACTCGGCTATATCCAAAGAGTATGAGGTGGCTTCAAAACGTTCTCTTGCCCCCTAGAAAGATTACGTCACGGGCTCCTAAAAACATCCCGGACCCAGATCTGAAAGCAACTCAAGAAAGATCTGAAAAGCAACTCAGATCTGAAAGCAACTCAGATCTGAAAAGCAACTCAGATCTGAAAAGCAACTCAGATCTGAAAAGCAACTCAGATCTGAAAAGCAACTCAGATCTGAAAGCAACTCAAGAACTCTCCCTGTCAAACGCTACTGCCTATATGTAATTAAATACGTAATGATACGTAACCTATTCTATTATTTTTATATGTAATAATTAAATAATGCACCAAAAAACAGCCTACAAATGTGGAGAAATGATTTTTACACAAGCAATTGCTTGTAATTCTGATGAATGCACTAACAATAAACTATCCCATTGCAGTGAATATAATACAATAAAATATCCCATTGCATAGAAAATAAATTCACCTTTGCCTTGCCAGATACGTTTCCTTTCTTAAGCGAAAGATGATGAATTATTTCAGACAGAGATATCAGCTTTGTGTAGACTGTCGGCAGACTCCTGAAAAACAAGCAATCAAGTGGTAGAATCTTGAACTATCTGTAAAACTTTGAAAATAGTTTTATGAGTTATGTTGGTATAAATCAAACTTGGTAACTATATATAATCATATATAGTATTATATAGCCTATCTCGATTGCATTGAACAATTGGGCGTCAAACCACCGTTCGATCCTCTCACAGTGATGAAGCATTTGATCAAAAATATTTTTCTGATCTCTGAACTAGATAACATGGAGCACCGCTGAAGTTGCATTAACATCCAGTTTTGTATAGTGCGTTTGTATTATAGTGTATGAATACTAGAATCGACTAGAATAATAATAATCGTCTTGACCATGTCTTGCCATTGGACCCTGAAACCTGAGACAAGAGAGTGAGGTTGGAGTCCCGCGCAGCCCTCCCTCACTTAAAACAAAATCACGCGCAAGTCATAATCCTGGATCAAGAAGCATCATGAATACTAGTCTAAATACATTGCCTTTCTTCGTTGTATTTTGATCAGTGGCGGTTAGGCTATAATCTATCTAACTATTCAGTCTTATCATGATGGGTACAAGTTTTAGTATCTTACTTTCTATAGTAATTAGTCAGAAATGCATCTATCAGAAGCCAATAGAAAATTGAATACTGTATATCAAATACTGAGATATATTGGACAGCAACCCGTCGAACCTAACGGTTTGAGATAAAGAGCCATGCTTGTTTAAGGATGCACTACTATTTACAAAAAAATCTATAAATGGAAGTTCGCATTAGTGTTTGAACTTCAAAGACACACATGTAAATCTCTACATAGGTCTATTCCTATTCATTTTGAAAATTTTAAATTATTTTTTTTCTCTTCGTTCTTCTGATTTGCGACCGTGCCATATTTTAAACTGAATATCCAGTTTCGGTTTTAGGCACGTTATAACGTTCGCATTTTGTCACTTCTACCATTTTCTGGACCTCTGTTATGTTTAGCGTATATTGATTTTCGTTACGATGGTCAGAAATAAAAACAAACTGAACTGTGATGATGAAAGTTACTCACAAACTACTTTGTAGGTTTTGGTTTATGGAAGTTTTCTTCATATCTCGTAGTTCAAGGTACCATCTTTTTATCATGGTTCGAATAAAATCCAAACTTGTTATAATGTATCTGCAGTGCAAAAGTAAACAAGTTAAATAGCGAGCAAACTAATGGAAAATTTTAAGCATGGTAAGCTGAAACGAACAATGACAGCTTCTAGAAATATACTTCTTGATATGGCCGAGTAACAATGTGTCCAATTTTGAATGTACATCAATAGCATTTCATGCTTATTGACGCTGGGCGGGTATGCTTTAAAAAACGTTTCCTTGAAAAAGTCCAAGATTAACGGTGCACCTTATTGGCGGTTGATGAAATGACATGATACATGTTGCGATCATACCAGCTCCGTTTGCTCAGTGGTTACGAGCCCGACTCAAGATCAAGCAGCGCTGGTTCGGCTGTTGGTGTGTGCGCTTGAGCAATGCATTTCAGGACTGCTCTTCCTTTGGCAGCACACACTGAATGGAATAATTCCTTGGCAACAACATTTCAACAATCTGAAACTTCACTCTATCAAACTCGGTAACCGGCCCTGCGTCAAAAGCCTCTACAACAAGTATGTGAAACTACCAGGAATAACCCATTAAGGTTTTGTCAATCCGAGGATAAAGATGCAAAACCAAACAACACCCTAACAGTAATTGCCCTTTAAAACCTGTCATAGGTCACATTTCAAAATTTGAAACATGGATTCCAAATGAGACAACTGATTTTTTAAAGTCTTTTGTTAACAGCCAAACAGATTCTGTGTTAGCTTCTCAGTCATATCAATCGACCCACAAAAATACAAGGCAATCTACAAGGTTAAATATGAACGGTAAAATGCACTAACGTACGCTTCATATTTTTTTTGAAGAAGTCGTTCCAAAATAGGAAGGAGCTCCAAACAAGCACCAAGTGTAAATTGTGTTTGGTTCTTTTTTTCATCATCTAGTAGTCTAAACATAAAAAGCTCATCTTCAGTTGTATATCTAAACGGGCGAGAGCGCCTTGACTTTAATAACTCTATGTGTTTTTTGGTACTTCCAAGATATAATTATATAGCTTTCACGTGGACAGAAGTCATGTTCGATTTACTACTTTTATACAATGTACCGTGTGTAAAGCTATAGGCCACATACTGAAAGAAACTTGCTTGAGTTTACCCTGGGAAGATATGCCTGGTAAAAACTGTTCAACATTTTATATAAGATGTCAAACCAGGGATTTATGTCAAACACTATAATATTTGGAGCATTTAGCAATGCAATGCATGTAACACTATATAGACTGATAGTTTTGCATAGACTAGGCCTACTTGTAAATACAATGAAACGTTCCTTAATGTTAAATATCTCTTGGAAAGAATAAGTCACATTCTTTGTTTTACAAGACAAGACTTTAATGACATTCCCCCTTGAACAAATATGACCATCCGTGATTGTATCAAAAAATTGATAAAATCTATTGAAACTAATCGATACACAAACTGTACAAACATATGATATGCATCAAATTACTGAATTTGATACCTTTGTGTCAAGTAAGGAAGTAAATCAACAAATAGACTGTCATCATTTGTTCTCAACAGATATGCCAGCAGCTGAGGCAAATCCTGCTTCTTCCAGAATGTTAAAGCTGCATTTAGTTTCATGCATCGGCCCTCCAATACATTAGCCATCACTGCATGACCATCCAGTATCTGAGAGGAATTATAAAACAGTTAACAACAGGTGGTAACTGGCAGTGACACGTAATTAATTAAATATACAATGTGTATAAGAGATTCAAAATGAATGAAAAAAAAATTTGTGTTTAAGATATTAAAATAAGTCCACAATCATACAAAACTAAGATCATGACAATGTTTTTTTACGTTAGCCTACTGTATTTGAATTCAAACACATTTTTATTACAGTAACTATAGTATAGTAGCCTATATACACCAAACCACAGCTTGAACTTTAATGTTTTTGTCTATCATGAAAACTGTACCAAAAATTTCAGGCATAATAAATACGTACAACAATATGGTAGCAGTTTGAAATTAAATATTACTTCACAATGTAGATATTAACGACCTACTTTAGCCTGATGCTGCGTGTTCGCTATGGTAACAGCAAACTGTGAAGTAAGCAACGGTCATACTGCTAAAAGCGAAACTCAATCTATTCCTTAAATATATTAAATTAAACCCAAAATAATATTGGTAGAACCGAATTGCACAACTGAACATCAGCCAGCAGCAGCAACCATATGAGAAGAAGTATGAACCTCAATCAATTAGAAAACATTCAGCAGAAAAAGGTTTCAAACATAAGTGCATATTAATTAAAGTATTTTGGTTGATAATTATTCCATTTGAGGTGCTGAATAGCAACAATTTTGATATAAAACTCAACTGTTTATAACAACATTTATAATTAAAAGTGGGTCAACCAATCTTATAATAATGCCACGAGCACTTGGATTACATTTTTGAGGTACTGTATAGCAGTCAAATTTTGCTGTTGTCAATTCACAGGAGATAAATGTCCGCTTAATGTACTGACATACTCAACATCTATGTCATGTGAACAACTTAGTAGGCCTACATATATCATATGTATTAATGTCCGGGGTGACAAACCTTTTGGTGGTCGCGAGCCACATTGTCAATCACACAGGAGTTTTCGGGCCACACAACTTTTTAATCGTAACCTATTACGAAATCTTTTAGAAGCGAATCAAGATATTATTCATGAAAAGTTACAAACGGCATATGCAAGTAATAAAACCCACACAGTTAAAATTATCTTGCACAGAATCGAAACATATATATATACAACAGTAAAAAATAAAAAACAAATCAACTTGAGCAAAAAGGATAGAGTAACAGTAGCCTACTTGCACTGATAATGAAGACAATTTAATTTTCAAAGCCTGTGCTTTTATATGAGTATGATTTCTTCTTTTTTTGCTCTATCCTTTCTGCTCAAGTTGACTAAATGTTTCGACCATTATGCTCCGAATCAACAAATCAGTTAATGAAATTTTCTTTTTCAAACAACAAACAAAAGCCCATGCGAATCATACAGCTGAAGCTATCTAATGTAGCATTGAAGCATAAAATATTAACAAATAACATTGAAGCATTGAATTTTTTTGCTTAGTGGGATTTTTGGAAAGTGTTTTGCTTGACTAAGCGACTAAGCGTTCAATATAAGGTCAAACAGACGATGTGGCAACGCTCAAAATAGATACAAGGTGAAGTTGGTGAATAGTGTTTTCGCAACTTTACCTTATAGCTTTCCTATCTTCTAACTTTAAACCCCGAAAGTTAGTGTTTAGCGCAAGAAAATAGCAAAGGAAAGGTGTACCAGTGAAGGCAAAAAACAGCTTTGAGATGTCTTTTGTCTTTAATGTATGAGCGATTGTCATATTGTGTTGCAAGCCGCACAAAATTCTTTGACGGGCCGCATGCGGCCCACAGGTTTGTCACCTCTGTATTATGTAAACCAATACAAAAAGGAGCAAAAGAGAACAGAGGAAAGTTTACTGAAATTATCAACCAACTTTGAATGTTCTACAGACAAGGTGCATAACTGCATATTCTAGAAATCTTTATCTAAAAAAGCTCATAAATAAAATTGCTGAAATACAGGTATTCATAAAGCCCTGTTACAATTTCAAAATGTTTAAAACTGAAATTGTAACAGGAATTTATGACCACCCTGTATATTTTTCAGATTTATGATCTAATTCTCTGGAGAAAAAACATCTCAAGATTTCAAGAAAATGAGATAAAGCTTTTGTGTCCATCTGTTAGTTTCAGCAGTGGTTCTGCTGATAACCAGGATTAACAACAAGCAACCAAGAAATCTTAAAGCCCAGAAGTATTATTAACATGGTCAATATACCTAAAGTGGTTTAATGGTATGTATAATACTCCAAAATATATGACTTTCACAGAAAGCAAAGAATACCTAGAGTTTTACAATTACATGAAAATCATCTCATTAACTTGTAGCCTAAAAATTAGTGGATGAAAAACCCAAAACTACAAACAACATCAAAACTTCTTGTAATCTACATTCACTACAAAACAGTGACATATCTATTTAGATACGGTGTTATATTTCTTACCTGTTTTGGTATCTCAAACTTTGTTGTTGCCATTATTGAAATGAATATGTTTATTGCAAAGTAACCTGCTTAAAAAAAAAGCCAAGGTAGTGGACCAATACTATTCAGTAAAATAATATGTAATTATCATTTTTTAAGATGAAAGCATTATGTAGTCAGGGGTGGGCATCCGCTACTTTGAAAGTATATGTATACTTAGACCATAAGTAATGCATGCTGCACTGCTGCTGTTACTTCTCCCACTACTTTTGCTGACAGTCGACATTACGAAGCACTATTTAACTACCTTGTGAAGCCAAAACAACATTGAAAACGAATATCATTGCCGATGATATAATTTGTTTACACTGGCAATTTAATGTAGATATAAAAAACACATTTTTAGTGAAATTTATTATTCATCTTTCACAAACACAAGTACGGTACCGAATTTCAAAAAGCGAGTAACTGAGTCATGTTGGCTGTCTGGTTTGGGTTAAGCACATATCTCCAACCAAGAAAAGTCTCTCCACAACAGCAAGAAAAAATGGGGGTGCTCTACTTAATAAACAAACATTTTAAGTCGCTATAGGGAAAGCTCAAAGACTTGCATCTGTCTGAAAAAAGACCTCCACAAGTGACCTTTCTTTTGTACCAACATTTCATTATATGGCACAAACATATCAAAAAATTCATCCTCGAAGTCATGACTGGTGCTAGTGTCACTCTTTTTGGTAGCAACATGCCTTGATGTTTCCTGTAATAGTTTAATAATTTCTGCCTTGATTTTTTCACACATTGTTTCCGTACAATATCTTCAAAAACAAGTTATTTTTTCACTTTAAATTAGAAAGTTGTAAATATCAAGAGTCCGACTGAAAGAAATGCAGCGCTCTCCACTACATTGGATAAAAAGTAGAATCGTTACTGCAGCTTCTACTTCAACAAAAATACAGCATTGCTACTAAAACAGTAGCGCGTTAGTAGCGGTGCTGCAAAAGTATTATTTACCACCTCTATGATAGTGGGTCCACGTCTTGTAGGCGCAGACAGTTAGGCGCCGGTCAAATAGGCGCGCACACTGTGGCGTCAGGACATTTAGGTGCGGAGCACTGTGGCGCCCGTTCATTTAGGTGCTATTCCTAGTAAAGTCTGCAGATTGTATCAGCTTGGCAGGTAGGGCATTGCTTTTCACACAAAATGTCATATTGAACAGAAAAATATGTTGTTTTGTTAATGCGCGTGTGGAGATGAGGTGCGAGACAACGCTCTACTACTCTTGATATAAGCACATCTCCACAGGAGATTTGCTATGCATCCTGAACACAGGTTGCAGACAGATGGAACCTTACTTATCTGTTATCTTTCACAATTACTTCTACTCGAGATAGGTTGATGGTGTGTCGTGTGGCGAGTACGTATGAGACAACGCTCTACTACATGAATACATTTCTATTTAGGATATATGAACCCTGGCTACAAGTTGCAAGCATAATGGTGCGACTTTGCTCGTTATCAATCAATCAATCAATCAATCAATTTTTTTTTTTTCAGTAACAGGAACATAGGTACATGTTTGAAATATGCAATATACACAGTACAAAAGTTACACAAGTTCCCATACCGACAGGGAGACAACGAGACGACCATACGGTCTACTAGTCAATTGCCACCCTACGGAAATTACGATTTTGCCATTTAAAATAAGCTTGCAAGAGAAAAATAATAATTGAAACGTTCCCGCGCTTCAACAACAGCATACCCACAAAAAAAAAAACATATTGATGCTAGTAGGGTTTTGAAGGAAAATTAAGTTACTCTTCACGTCTCAAGCCTACCACTTCCGCTTAAATATAGGCTACGGTATATTTTTTACTGTTGCTTAGTGTAGTTATTATTTGACTCATTAAAAGTGAACTCAATCATGTTCGGAAGTTGAAACCTGAACTAACAACAAATAAACGCCGAACACGCGCATTAAAAGACAATATATTTTTCTGTTCAATATAACGTTTTGTGTGAAAAGCATTGCAGGTTTAAGCAGGTTCACTCACAGAAGCCATGACATATTTTTCTGTTCAATACAAAATTTTGTGTGAAAAGCATTGCCCTACCTGCCAAGCTGATACAATCTGCAGACTTTACTAGGAATAGCACCTAAATGACCGAGCGCCACAGTGTTCCGCACCTAAATATCCAGACGCCACAGTGTGTGCGCCTATTTGACCGGCGCCTAACTGTCTGCGCCTAAAAGACTCGCTCCCATGATAGTTGATGCAACATCTAGACAAATAAAATTGTTTATAATTTTCTAGTTTGTGAAGATGTTTTGATCGATGTCAGCTATAGCCTAACCATTCATTTATTTTTGCACAGGGCAACATTCCATTAAAAAGCAAAATTGACCAAGATATAAGTCAATTCAATACCGTATGTTTTGTTTTAATGGCTAATTAAATATCTAATTGCTTGCATGCAGTCTTAATAATGAGCTTGGTGATGCCACCACCAGTTTAAGAAGCATGGCTATAACTTATTCTACATTGTAATAGCCTAAATGTTGCTTTTACTGAACATTTTGATGTTTATATGATATCTGTTCAAAGTGTCCATCTGTGATTTTTACCATTAAGGTTTGTTGAAATATCTCGTATAAATTCCATGAACTGGCATTTAATTGTAAGTTACTAATAATCTAAGTATTGGTCTTGTACCATGTTTTCTTTTTTGGTTGTAACCTATTTATTCAAACAATCATTTTATCTTTCATCATTAACTTGTCCGAGAAGAAAAAGATACTACTAACTACAGAAGTCGACATATAGACCACCAACATGTTAATGAACGAGAAAAGGTGGCAAAATCTTGAAAGGTTTAAAACGTGCCTGAATAGAAAATCATGTAGTAGGTTACCGTATATGTCTGTAGTTAGCACGGCCACAAAACCAAAAAAAACAAACAGCAAAAAATAAAAAACAGAGAAAAGCACACATGTATTACCGGTAATGAATGACAGCCTAATGAAAAGTGTTGTGGATTGAATTTGCCAGTTCAAAATCAAATACAGGTAGTGATGTGGATCAAATTTTTTCATATGCAACTACCAGTAGGCCTAAGCTATAAATTGTGGAAATTTGAAAAAGTTAATCTTTGAAGTCACTCTTACCCCTAATTACCGGTAGTTAAACTGAAGTTGTTTTAATGTTCGTATTTTTTAATTCATTGATGATGATGGCGTATGAGCGATCTTTCCAGGCTAGATGAAGCAGAACAAAGCATTCCAGTTACCAGTATCAACTTGAGATTTCAGAGTTGTCATTTGCTATTTTACAAATTTTGAAAGTAGGGTACAATATTGTTATTTCAAAACAAATGAAAAATTTTATGCTTAAATATACATGGTCACAGCGGTAAACCATAATCTCTTCGTGGGAAAATTTTAACATAAAGTTCCCGAATCCGTTCGTCTGTATATAATGACCGAAGAAACACACACTTGAACTTCTTTTCAAACAGTGTATTTCTGTAAAATTAGCCCGCGGCTATCGAAATGGAAATGCAATGCCTACACCTCTAAAACTGTCACTACGATACAGATTACTTGGATAAAAGACGGAGAATTTGTCCAGTTAGCAAGCACCAAATAAACCAGTTAAATGTGCGACCGACTTCCAACAAACAACTTCGAGAATGAATCAGAAAAATTTGTGATAACTCAAAGGCACAATGTTTAAACCGGTTTCAACAGGTTTGACACGAGTCTTACGGACGATGGTGCAATTTTGGCTCATGTTTTAGGAATTTCCATGACGTAATATTCAGTAGACCCGAACGGTTTCTACATGACGTTTGACCAGGCGAACAACCGTCTGGAACCTTACGGCCCCTAGTTATGACAGTCTGACAAGGCATAACTAAAAAAGAATTGACGACAATTGTGAGCCAATGAATAAAAACACATGATACACAAATTGTTTGAATCACTCACGTTTAAGTTAATACGCAAATACAAAGGGCATGCAAAGAATGAACAGCAATAAGAATAAACACGACGATACATGAAATTGGTACCATAGGTATTAGGTACACGCAAAAAATGACGCTATATACAATGGTTGCGATAATAACCGACTGTTCTGGGCTCAGACAAGTGTCGGCCACCGCAGACAAAACCAGGCTCAAACCCTAACACTTAGGTGTTCTTTACGGGGGCGAGGCACGAAATATCCCTCAACACATAGTCTACTTTCACTTTCCCCGTACTCTCATCATAGTTGCAGACGGCAACTTTAGCTCTACGAACCACAGGCTTCCCTTTCCTAATTTGTGGAACTACCTCATGCACCCTCCCAAGTTGATACTTCCCACGTTTACCAATGTCCCGGAGAGAACCTACCACTACAAGTTGACCAGGCTCCAAATTCTCGGCCATTTTTAGCCATTTTTTCCGGCCCTGAAGACCTGGCAAGTAAAAATCGATCCATTTACTCCAAAACTGATGAGAAAGTGACAAATTGAACCGATAATCCCTTCTTAATTGATCACGATCATGTGGTTGCCCAACAGCACAGTATGGGTCTAAGTATGGGGTCAAAAGTGAGGCAGGGGTGATGACAGTAAAATCCCTAGGGTCGTCACTCAAAGGTACTAAAGGGCGTTCGTTCACGATCCGAACGGCACTACCAGAGTTTGCAAAATACCATCTCGGTAACAAAAAATCCTTAAGCAGGTCCAAAGAGCGAAGCCACGACTCCCACTCTTTAACAAAGCTATCAGGGACCTCGGTGTCCCAATCAAACTTGTCTATCGCCAATTGCTGAAGTATAAGGCGTGCTTTTAGAAAAAATGGCGCTCCAAAGCCTAGCGGATCAAAATTTTGTCCAAGCTGACTGAGCATACTTCGGCGCGTGTGTTTAGCTAAGGGCTTTAAGGAACATGCGATACGCATCTCGTCAGACTCGGTTTGCCACACACAACCCAATGTCTTCGCTGATGGCAAAGTCATATTTTCAGTCTGAAAGTCAATGTCACGAATCAAAGGTGAAAGCATCTCATTATCCAAATTTGACAAGACAATCATAGCCTCCTTGTTAGCACTCCACTTACCAAGTTTAAACCCACGGCTATCAAACAAAGCAATTGATTCATGAGTGATTTGCTGAGCTTTCTCTAAGCTATCAGCCGAAAATATAAAATCATCCATGTACATATTATTTGCAATATTGCAGAGAGTCAATTCACCAGCACTGCTGGGATTCTGCTCGATCATTTTCTTTATAGCCAAGCAAGCGATATACGGGCTACTCTTTATTCCCCAAGGGTGTACACAAAAACGAAATGGTACTATCCTACCATTTTCAAGGTCATCATCTTCAAACCACAATATACGAAACAAATCCCTTTGCGACTCAGGTAACTTTATTTGAAAGAAGCATTTAGTCACATCAGCCATGAGACCAAATCTACCAAGCCGAAATCTAGCCAAGACATCTACCAGAGGGTTTAACAAGTCAGGACCCGAAAACATTACATCATTAACACAAGTTCCTCGAAATTCAGACTTGCCATCGTAAACAATGCGCTTTTTTAATTGTGACGTAACAAAGTATGGTAAATACCATTCAAATCCCTTGACATTTCCTGCTTCACCAGTACGCTCAATATAGCCATTTGATTTAAGATCTTTCATGGTGTCAGTAAGGAAATCACGAAGTTCAGGTTGTTTTAAAGCTTTCTTTCTTAAAGCAGCAACTCTATCTGACGCCAACACAAATTTGTTAGGTAGATCAATATCTTCCTTCAACGGAACAGGTATCTCAAATCGACCATCTTTCAACTCAATATTCGGTTCGACAAGTTCTCTAGCCAAAATATCATTGCGAGACAATTCACAGGTTTCATTTTGCAAAGTCAAATCCTGAATGACTTTATTCAGGTCTGCTATTTCCATATCACGAGACTCAATTTTACGCTGAAAGCCAGAGATGACATCCGACTCTGAAGACGTCTGCACTCTGCACACTTTAGCAACGCTTTCATCTAAGGGTGACTTACCACCACAAGCCAACCAACCGAGAGGAGTGAGCAAAGCATGTGGTTCACTACGATTTTCACCAACACGCTCTTCTTTTGCACACATCAAATAAGCGTTGTCGTTGCCAATCAGTACATCTACAGTACTACAATCATTCAAATGAAACATACTCACGTCATGAAAATGACGGAAACCATTTAAATCTTGTTTATGCGGTAAAGTTTTAACATCGTCAGCCCAAGCTGGGTTAACCACCGAAGTTATATCACAAAACAGTTCATCTGTCTCTAACGACTGGATGTTGAGTTTGACAAGGTCAGCACAAGTAGCTTTCTGACCAGCCAGGGTATCCATTTTAAACGACGCTTTATCGTACGGTTTAAGATCAAGTTCACACACCAAATCACTCGAAACAAACGTCAACTGCGAACCAGGATCATGCTGACAATACACCAACTTCGATTTGCCAGTCATTGGATTCAAAAGACGAGCAGCAGTAACGCGGTTAAAGGCTGCTTTAACATTTCCAATCTTAACATTACGCACAGGAACTCTGGCACGAGCATCATCTTTACCGACCGAATCCAGAGAATCACGTGACGTCACATAAAAATCATGCAGAAGAAAATAGTGTTTCCTATCGTTGTTAGGCCCACACTTACGACAGTTATTTGCATGAACGCAATCCCTAACCATATGCTGGCGCAAACAATTCAAGCATTTGCCAGCTTTCACAATGACATCTCTCCGATCTTTAGGTGTCAAGCGCAAAAATTCTTTACAATTAGACAAAAAATGATATTCAACTTGACCACGTGACGAACAACAAATGCATGCCGGTAGGTTTTTACGTCTGGCTTCACCACCGCGCGGTGCGCCAACAACAGTCGAGTACTGCGAACTCCCTGACATCACATCATCATGGGGTTTTACGGACGTCTGCCTAACCGGACATGAAGGCAATTTTCCTTTGCCAAACTTTTTAAATTGCTGCGACTCACCAGAATCGCCCATTAGCATAATGCTAAAATCAGTCGACTTACGCGTTTCCTCCCGTACTACAAATTCAAACAAACTCTGAAAAGTAGGCTCATCAGTGCCACCATACTGATCACCTAAAAAGTCAAGATAACGCTGCTTAGCGTCAAACGGGAGTCGCTTAGCCAAATCCAAAACAAAACGTCCTTCCAATTTGTCACGCTGACCATAAGCTTGCGCGTAAAGCAAACACTGCGATAATTCATCTTTAAACTCTTTCAGATCACTGGAAGAGGTCGAAGTCAATTTGCTACCATAGCGATACTTTCTAATTTCTGGTTCTGCGAAAAGACCTCCACGAACCCCAAAACGCTGGGACAAGCGAGCTAACGACATTTCTATCCTGTCTTCCTCTGACAAGCCAGGGGTGTCAGAAACCAAATTAGCAATCGTTTGCGCAGCTGTTCTAACACAAGCTGCTTGTAGCAAAGTCAAACAAGTCCCCTTAAAGGGCGAAGCTGCCATTAAGGCCGTAACACGATTTTTAAAGAAGATAAATGGCATATTATTACCATCGTAACCAATCAAGGCCGCCTTATCGAAAAACGTCCTACTATTTTGGTATTCAAAAAAGCAATCCTGCTGTTGAGAACTCGATTTAGCGGGAGAAGACAAGCTATATCCCTTAATGGGCTGAGTGGGCTCAGTCACATGCACAGCCCGATCACGATCCTCACACACGTTAAAATCAGGAGACGCGATACGCCTCTCACAACCACCCAAATTACGTGTAGCTGGGCGATCCACAACTAGCGGCGCAGAAAATTTTGAAGGGGGCAAAGCATTACTGCTAATGGCGGCCCGGTGACCTGTACGCTCTGGGGGAGGAGTTCGGTTGTAATTCACAGACCTTGGCTCTACAGCATTCGGAAGACCCTTAGCCGCGGCCCCAAGACCTCCTGAAACAGCTGGAAAACGTGTGGATTGCCCTGGTCCACTCACAGGTTGAACGGGCGTTTGGAAAAGGTTATGTAAATTAAACTGCAATTGATGTTCATTTCTGGAATGCCTAGAAGAACTCTTCTTAGAGCTACGCCGGGAGCCCGCCTCTGATCGATATTCAGCTAAAACTACCTCTTTACGTTGTTCAGCCCTCAACTGAGCGTCTTTGAGTGCGAACTCAGCAGCTCTCGCTTCGGCTTTCGCGGCGGCCTCAGCTGCTCTCGCTTCGGCCTCAGCTCTCGCGGCGGCCTCTGCAGCTCTCGCAGCAGCCTCAGCTCGTATGGCCTCAGCTCTCGCGATGGCCTCAGCAGCTCTTGCTTCGGCCTCAGCTTGTATCTGGAGCTCCTCTCGTTTTAACTGTAGGTTAATTTGTGTAACTATCCGTGACGAGCTCTCAGACATCCTAGTGCTTACGTTTGAGGCGCTATCCTCAGGATGTATGTCAGCATCCAACCTATCTGAGAACTCACTTTCTTTTTGTTCGAAGTTATGTTTTAAAGAGTTAAATTCGGGATCTACCCTATCACGAAGTTCTGCCAAGATCGCAGAGTTAAAGATTTTAGTCAAAAGAGCATGGAAATGCCGTAATTCCTCTTCTAAAGTGGATAACTTAGATCTAAAAATTAACAGTTCCTGCTTATCACTCAAAGAACCTAGGGCTACAGAAAGTTTCCCAATTTGAGTCAAAATATCCCGTCTAAGATGCCGGGCCTCTCGAACTGACTTAGCCTCATCGTTAATGGGTCCCTCCCCAGAATGGCCTGCCCGACCGCAAAGAACATCATCAGGCTTAAACTCAGTCGAGTCTACGGCGGTCGAGTCCTTGTCGCCACCGAGTGTAGACATATTAAATGTTGGGGCTAAATTTAACAATTAAAAAAATTAAGTTACACAAACACACAAAATTACAGTAGTTATAAAAAACTTAACTGCAAAGACCGTAAAAATACAAAAAAGAATTTAAATGCACGATACCGTAGCTGTACGAGTATGAAGTCCTAAAGTCCACAAACTTGCTTGGATTCTTCCACTTGAATCTACAAGCACAGATGGATTGTCTTTAATCTTCTTTCTTGCCAATGAATGTCAAAGTTATTTTTCTTCAGTACCAAACTGAGAAGAAATGTTTTTACTTTTCTTTGCTTCTGTAAGAGTGTAGACTACCAACCAACAAATCTTCTTTTATTATTTCTTGTACTTCTAAGTAGTTCTTCTGCACTAGCTGACAACAAACACGTCGTTTATTTTTATGCCTTCAAGTGCTTCTTGGCCTACCAGCTAACAATTTCGTTTTTTATTTTTCTTGTTTTAATTTCTTCTTGACCTACCAACTGACAAAAATCGTCTTTTATTTTTTATGGTCACAGCGGTAAACCATAATCTCTTCGTGGGAAAATTTTAACATAAAGTTCCCGAATCCGTTCGTCTGTATATAATGACCGAAGAAACACACACTTGAACTTCTTTTCAAACAGTGTATTTCTGTAAAATTAGCCCGCGGCTATCGAAATGGAAATGCAATGCCTACACCTCTAAAACTGTCACTACGATACAGATTACTTGGATAAAAGACGGAGAATTTGTCCAGTTAGCAAGCACCAAATAAACCAGTTAAATGTGCGACCGACTTCCAACAAACAACTTCGAGAATGAATCAGAAAAATTTGTGATAACTCAAAGGCACAATGTTTAAACCGGTTTCAACAGGTTTGACACGAGTCTTACGGACGATGGTGCAATTTTGGCTCATGTTTTAGGAATTTCCATGACGTAATATTCAGTAGACCCGAACGGTTTCTACATGACGTTTGACCAGGCGAACAACCGTCTGGAACAATACATTAATTTGATGCAATGTCAATAAAATAGATTAACATTTTTTAATTTTAACAAAATAGATATGCAAGTGACAGGAGAATTTTTGCTTAAATTAAAAAAAATGTTTTTTTAAAACACCCCCTTTCGTGCCGTATAAAAATTAACGTATTGTTTCTTCGGTTACAAATAAACATGCTTTCACGATAAAGTTTAGAACTTAAAGTTTCTACATTTGTTTAAAAAAAGGGTCTCAAACATGCAGACAGCATGTGGCCCGCACGCCTTTTTAAACTTTGAAATAATTAACAATTACAGTGCATAAAACAATAAATACTATTAAAAGCCTACTACAAAAAAAAGTGCTCAATGCCAAGCAAAAAGCCAAGCAGAGCAAATTACATCAAATGTGGTTACTACTTTCTAAAACCTCTACAGCAGGGGTGGGCACACTTTTTGAATTAGGGGCCAAAATTATTTTGTTCTTAGACTGGCGGGCCAAGTGATCGAGCCGCCACTTACATATAGTTTGTCACACGAATAACAAAGGGACAAAAAAAACGGAAGATTAAATTAACAAATAACTGAAAAATACAACCAAAAAACAAAATCGAATTTAAATACGACGTCTGACAGGATTGTCAAGCTTTATTTTTTGCCAAAGCATCGAAATTTGGCATCATTTTGGTTGTGGCGATAGTCAGGATAGATTTGAGGTGCGCATCACTCAGCTGAGACCTGTGGCTAGATTTGTTAAAATTCATCAAGCTGAACGTCTGTTCACAAATATATGTGGAACCAAACAATACCAGCATTTTTTGTGCCACCTTTCGAATTTCTGGAAATCTGGTGTTGCTTAGCGATGCGTAAAACTCATTTAGCTTCAGGGCTTCGAATTTCTCCTTTAAAACGTAGTCACTCTGAAGATCGATCAATTCCAACTGCAGTTCTTGTGGTGCTGTTGCAGCGACTTGTGAAAGTGGAGCCGAAATAATCTGAAATGGTTTTTGGAGTTTTTCGAAATCAAGAAATCTACGGCAAAATTCGTGGTGCAAATCATTTAGTGATTTGCTGTATTTATTTGCATGTTTAGGGGCTTCTTTCATCGTCAGTAATGTGGGGAAATGAACAAAAGAATTGTTGGACATTTGTGCTGAGAATAAAGCCAATTTTGATTTGAAAGCCGTAACGCTTGTGTACATATCGTGAGCGAAGAGTTCTTTCCCTTGCAGCTTTGCATTCAGCTCATTCATATGTGTTAATATATCGACAGAAAAAGCAAAATCACAGAGCCAATCTCTGTCCTCCAGCTCAGGAAATTCATCAGCTTTCCCGATTACATTCTTTCCCGATTACATTCTACATTGTATCGCTATTTAGAGACAAGAGGTATCTAATCCTCCTATTGAAACTTCACAATAATAAAACTTGCAACATGTCGATAACATCCGGCGGGCCAGAATACAAGAGCCGGCGGGCCGGATTTGGCCCGCGGGCCGTAGTTTGCCCATGTCTGCTCTACAGCCTGTTTCACCTTAAAAGAAGAATCATCAAAAAGTCCTTATTCAAATACAGTAGAATATATTTACTATTGGTTTAGAAAGATAATTATCATAAAACACACTCTAAAATTGCTCAAAAAATCTGAAAAAGCCCATCAAAGTTCACACGACTTGTTGGCACTACTGTCGTGCCATTTTATTACGTGCGAGAAACTCATTTTGTTACATCGCAATCACATTGCCTATTCACTTATTGTGCCGTTATCGCAATTTTCATGATTTTTAGCCTACTCACCTGGTCCATTTGTTTCTTGTCTTCATTCCTTTTTGTTTAAGTTCGTACAGTGTTTTTCCATCCCTTTGTTCTTACAGTACTACTTTTTCTTAGGATCAAATGTTCTTGGTGTGTTCTTAGCCTACTACCCTTTTTATTACGTTTAAACTATGTCATTTTCTGTATTAATTTTACGTTTGAACTATATCATTTTCTGTATTAATTTCTTATTGTGTATTTCGTCACTCGGATTAATTTCCAAGTGTTCATTTGGCCCTCAGAGCAATTTAAGTCTGAGACCGTTTGTTTAAAACCTTTGAATTCAATTTAAAAAATTGTAAAAAAATGCCTAATCATCATATTTCTTCCGCTGGATTTACTAAATCTCCTTAGCAACTAAATCATTCATCAAATCGCAAGATATTGTCTGACCAAGTTTTCGTACCACTTTCAAGCAACTTTATTGCTTTTCCTCTATTTTTTCGAGTCTAAAATCAAGCATTGTAGTTTGAAAGTACTTTATTTCTTGTGATAATTTTTAAAAGGACTTGTTTGACACAAAAATTACATACCTCAAGAAACTCAATCAGGCTGTGGAGCTATTGAACTGGTTTATTGAGGCAGAGAAAGTTGGCAAAGAAACTTGGATTTTATTTCCTTTTGTAGGGTTAGGGCTGGTAGAAGTAGGGGATTGCTCACTCAAAAGTAAGGTGGACAACTGGAGGGTCATAAGGTTATGACAAAATTTGATGCGGCTACAGCTTGAAGTCTACTGCCATATGTCGCATACTCAGGTGCAGTTAATATGACCTGCTCACGTGTGTACAAAGTGTGTATCGCCAAAATAAATGTAGAAAATATGTGATATCATGTTTATTAATAGTATTCAAGTCCTGATAATCCAGGGGTAGACTTAACAAGACATCGGTAATGATAGTTAGCCTCACACTGCTGCAGTAAGGTTTTGCAGACTTTCTAGCACCCAAAATTTTAACCAAATATAGCAATTCATTTGATGAGAATGAATTTACCTAAAAGCAAAGAAAACATTGTGCAGTTCTGATAATTTTTGAACTTCTTAGTAACCCCCCAGCTGTCCATTTTGCAAGTAAAATCAGTAAAATGAGTTGTCCTGGTATTCTACTGTCCTTAAGTAGGGTCTTTAGTGAAAAAAGACCATGTTCACGATACACCCAGACCCAGATAATCATATTTTTGGCCAAATTGTAGGCTGATATTACTTTTTTTTAATTTTGTGTGTACTTTTGTTTTATGCCACTTTCGTGTTTTGTTTTTTGATGAATAAACAATTGTTTAAAAAAGGAGCAGTAGGCTACTGGGGAGACTGGGGTTAGTTGAAAATCATTATGGACTAATCAAGAGATCATTTGCATTTCTCAATATAAAAATGTTTCTTATCTTGTTCAAAACATTAATACGACCCAAACTTGAATACAACAACACCATTTGGCACCCATACCTCAAATATAACATTGTATCTTTAGAAAGTGTGCAGCGCTGAGCAACAAAACTTGTCCCATGTCTCCATGACCTACCTTACGATGAAAGAATAAAAAGACTAGACCTACCAACACTAACATTTAGAAGACTCCGAAATGACATGATTCAAACTTTCAAGTATCTTCAAAATTTTTATGATGTTAATGAAAAAGAACTTTTTTTCTTACATGAAGGTGTCTACAACACTCGAGGTCACAAATGTAAATTAAAAATCAGTACCTTCAAAACAACAAAGCGAAGAAATTTTTTTCCGAATCGGATTGTTAATGAATGGAATAACTTACCCGAGAAAATTGTCACAGCACCTAGTTTGAACAGCTTCAAAGCAAGACTGGATCACCACTGGAGAAATAGAGAAGTTAAATTTTATCCACTTGGGTAGTCATATTTTGAAAGTACTGGCCGCCTCCACGTTAATATTTCACTACATCTTGTAACTTGTACATTTATATATCGTATGTAGCCCACAATGTATGATGTATTGTTACCTATCTCTACTGACAGTTATATTCCATCTTATACCGGTATGGTGTCTCCAGCCCCAGGTGTTTTTGTTTGATTTTTAATGTTATGTTGTGCCTCTATAAGATATGTATGCTCTAGGTAGCATTGACTCGTTTTTCTAGCTGTTTTTTCTCTTGTTTATGACTTCCTTGTTAATATTCTATTTCGATTTTTTATTTTTTTATTTAATATTGCTATGTAAGTTATCTTGAAGGTGTAAAAGCACTACTGTGCTTGTAACACCATTATTATTATTATTTGTGAAGCTTGATAACATTTTTACATACTTACCGTAGGCTACTGCCACCATATGATCCGAGGGTTCAATGTAATTTATGAAAGTACATACGATAATCCATGTTAGTTTCGGTTTGCTTAGTCAAGATAAGCGAATGCAACCTAATTCGTACCCTGAACCATTTGCACCCTCATTTCTTACCCTGAAAAAACGTAGAAAAAAATTAAAAAAAGCCAAAATAGCACACAGATTGGAGTTTCCGCTTAATCCTAACCCTAACTTTAAAATTTTTGCTGAAACTCCAATTAGCGACTTCAGCTTTGTGCTATTTTTTCTCTCGATCTTTTCAGGGTACAAAGTGAGGTTACAAATTAGGTTGCACCCAAAGTAGGCCTACATCTGTTTGACTGAAAACTTTGTATTCTTTTCTTTCAAAACTAAATTTTTGGCTTTTTTGGAAAACATTTATATATATGTCAATATCATTAAAGATATAGGTAAACAATTTTGGTATGTGTTTGCTGTATGATTTTGATTTCAAAGCAAGCATTTGCTTTTAACCACATGTAAATATTTACCGTAGTGGTTCAAAAACATATCCAGTTATTTAGTATGCAATGACGGTTTTTCAACTAATTTGGGGCTTGAGATTAATTGAAAAATCAATTGTATGTTTGTTTGTCCTAAATCTGCATTAAAATTTAAATTGACAATACTTGTTTTTGGTTGTATGATAGAGGACATTATAGGTGATAATTTAAGTCGCTTCAAGTTGTCAGGTTATGCACAAATTATTTTAAATTTTACTTTGAAAAATGAACTTTCCAAGTACGGTAACCCTATTGTATCCTATATAGCAGAGTGATAAAGGTTCTAGACTACTTCTCTTTGTGAGTGTTGGTTCAATAGTCATTGAGAATTTTTGAGGGTCATTCAACAACTAGCTAAAACTTGAGCCTTGATTTATAGTTCAATATTTTTGTTTATTGCATTGTTTGTTATTTATCAAACTATAACCTAATCAAAAATTGCATTGCAGAAAATCAACAACAAATTATATCAGTTTGAATATATACGTTTTGTTGTCCTACATGTTTTATTGGGATGGATATCATTCCTGAAGATGGATTAGAAGAAAATAATACTCAAGAAGATGTAAAAGAGTTGCAAGAGGAATTGGAGGCTGTCCAGCTTGAAGAGGAAGTGGAAGAACCAATCTCCACCACAACGTAATAGAATATATTAATACTGCAAAAAAGTACTTACAGTCGAGCAAGAAATCCAAACAGAGCTAATCAAATATAGTTACTAGGTACCTAAATACTTTAATAGACTTTGTCTAGGTAAACAGTAACTATACTTGATAGTAATGGCACTATAGTAATGACAGAAGAAATCCAAACAGAGCTAATTATATCAAATATAGTTACTAGTTACCTAAAAACTTTAATAGACTGCTTCTAAATAAACAGTAACTATTTATATATTTGATAGTAATGACACTATATATTATTACACAATGTAGCCTAATGGACATAAAAAAATGGTTAATTTTAAAAGGTTTCTAGGTGGTTAATGCTAGCAACTATGTATATATATTTGATATTATTTGCTCTCCTCGGCCTTTTTGCTTGGTATTGAGCACTTGGAGTAGTGCATATCGATGATATTAATAGTTCAATTTTGCTTCAAGTAGCCTACTGAGCTAGTTGAGCACGCTCTCTTTTGATAATATTATCTGTTTGCTATGGATCTAGAAAAAACTATCTTCAGAAGGTTTTTAGTGACTATATTTGGTAATTGGTATCATCATCATCTGCCCTACCTGAATAAGGCGTCGGCTACTGTGATCTTCCACAACGATCAATTGTCCATTGTTCTTATTAAGTTTACAAAATGTTGGTTTGTTTATGTTAAAAGATTTTTAAAAATTTGCAAATATGGATATATATCTAAAATATTTTGGAAAGAAAATATTACGTATAACCTATTGTAAAGTATTATAAAGCTGTCTTTCAACATACTGTCTTTCAATTATATATAGTATTTTGTTAGTTTAGTTATCAACATTTGAAGTGCTCTCACATGTTTATAAAGCTTTGCTTGTGCCTCAGAGATATTATCTTAAGTACGATAACCTAATAAGTTTATCACAAAAATGTGGCATTTTACGGCTGCTATTTTAATGTCCTAACCCCTAATGCTTATAAATCTTTGTAGACATGACAGAGGTCTTTTTTATATATGTATAATATTAGTTTATATTTAATATTTTTTTGTCAGTTTATTTTTTCATCGGCACCAAGCGGCAAATTGCTTTTCTTTCTTCAACTTGAATGCCATTGTTTGGATAGAATAAATCATGATATGTCTATTATTTTTTATATTAGCGTCTTAACTGAAGCTGGTTAAACACATGCAGAAACTAACAAAGCCAGTCTTAATTGTTAAAAATTTCCCACATCTCAGTTGCCTATTGTTTTCACTTTCATTATCATCTTTGAACTGAATGATTTTATTTCATAGATTTTCAGGGAGGTTGGGCACATCAGAGTATCCTGATTCTTATCAGGAAAACACCAACAAAGAAAAATTAATTCTTGCATATGTCGAGAATTTCAGAAGACAATATGTTCATTTGTTTCGTGATAGAAAACCATTGCTTCTTAACCCAACAAATGAATGTGGTATAGAGGTGAGATTTCTATCTTCTATATATAGCATTAATATTTTTACTTCATCGCATGCAATTGTTAGTAATGTAAAACTTACACTGTTGAAGAAAACTGTAGCCTACAATATATAATTTCTGTAAAGGATTATATTGTTATGCGTTGTTTTATACAAGATACGGCGACGACGATACAATGAAAGCTAATTTTGATTGTAATTTGTTGTCTCAAAAAACATGATAACATCATAAAGTGAGTGTGGCTTAATGTTATTGTACGCCAACGCTGTTTATTATTTTTTCAAGCAACTAAACTTTTACTAAAAAATGCAAGTAACTGAAAAGTAAAAAAAGTATTAGTTTTTTATGGTTTTGTCTTTGAATTGTAAGACAAAACAATGAATGATAATATTCTTTAAAAAATATTTTCTATTTTTCAGAAATTTGTTTGCACCACGCTTCGGCCCACACTACTATCCTATAAGGAACTTTATCATTGGCAAGGTTGTGCAGAGTTTGTATCTGACTACCTAACGATGGAGCAGTTATCTCTACCCGCAGAACTCCCCACACGATTATACTCCCCCAGCACAGTTTTATTAAAGCAAGCAGGTGACCTTAACAACAGCAATTGCAACGTCACTTTTAATTTTAAATTATTACAGTATTCACTGGTGGATGGCATCTTTTTGCATATTTACATTAAATATAGTTATTACTTTCTAAAACCTTTACAGCCTGTTTCACCCTAAAAGGAGGATTATCAGAAGGTCCTGAAAAATAGGCAAAAACAATAAATCGGTGATACCTGGAAAGATATTAAACATACATTGTTATATAACCTTAATTTAATCTGCAAAAAACTTTAGAAGTACGAAGGGCTACCTCCATCGGATGCCACAAAAGCCTCAATTTTCTTATTTATGTTTTTTGATTGTTCAAGAAGATGTGGCTATGTTTCCATTTCTTAAAGTTGCAGTGCAGAGTAAAATTTGTTAATTTTTGCTTCGTTGCTTGTTTAAAGTGATTTAGTTTTCTAGCATTGTACCACCTCACGCTGAACAAAGCAAGTAACTTCAAGAAAAGTCTAAAATCACTTGGCGTTATTTTGCGATCAATGTATACCCCACTACCCCTCAACCCTTATCACTGAGTACCCTGCTTGTATGTGATGCATGATATTGACGTCAGGCTAACAGCGGAAGCTGCTCTGTAGCCACTGG
Organism: Aplidium turbinatum; assembly: GCF_918807975.1. Lineage (NCBI taxonomy): Eukaryota > Metazoa > Chordata > Ascidiacea > Aplousobranchia > Polyclinidae > Aplidium > Aplidium turbinatum. The sequence goes on from NC_137472.1 coordinate 58,751,020, forward strand.
CCAGTGGCCACCACTTGTGCTTAAGTTTCATAACAAAATACGAAAAAGAAGTAGTTCATGGTCATGGTTTTCAGGCAATTGTTTCGACTTTAGTAACCTTCTTTGCTCCCTGTTGCTTGGGGCTGGCTATGACGCTTACGTCGTCAGTGGTTACGCGACCAAGGAAATCTGCATCAGCGACGAAACCAGAGAAGTTTGCCCTGCATTGGTTCCAAAGGAAGAGGTACGGTACCATATAGATATAACTTTGGGAGAAAAATAATTTCAGAATACTATGGACAAACGATAGACAACAGCTTAATCGGATAGCAATTGTATATCCAAAAAAACAAAACAATAAGTTAATAAAGTAGCATAGCATAGTTATTTCCTGATGGAGGTAGAGAGTTTTGCTAAAAACGTTCGAATTTAATATCTTACTTTGTTAGTTTAGCCTATTGGGTTTTTTAAGTAAATTCATTTAATCTAATTAAGTTGTTGTCTATCGAAGAGACATCTGTTAGTGAAAGTTATTACTTTCAAACTAAAATGTTTCCATAAAGCTTGAGGAAACTTTTTACATTTTTATCTCCATATGATCGAATTGACGTATAGACTGTAGCTGATCTACCCGTGTGACTACTAATTAATGCTTGCAGGAGGTGAAAGAAGAAAAAAAACCAGACCCTAGGAAATATACTGTCAAACCACCTCGAGATCTTCGGAGTAAATTCATTTTGAAAATGGAAGCTCGTAAAAAGAAAGAGGAAGAAGATGAAGAGGCAAAGTTTTTGGAAGAAGAAGAAGAAAGACTGGCTGTAAGTATTGGATCAATACGCCTCTTGCCTTTGATATGTTTTCAGATAAGTTTGTTGATGATAAATAAAATAATTTTTATTATACATGGTCTTACCGAAACTAACATCCCAGAAAATTTTGGTTGTTGTCAACATAAATACGTTCATGTGAGATAAAAGATGATGACAACTTTCACTTGCATAAATATTTCTTTTAAATTATTTAAGCTCCCGGAAATCAATGTTTTTATTTTATTGTTTAATTTGGACTTTCTGATTACCCGTTGTAATTATTTGCAGTAACATAACATTTGGTGGTAAGAGATGCTGCTTTTTTCAGGAACTTGAAAAACCTCCTCCAGATCTTTTATTTGGCTTGCGCATCCACTCGTGGGTGCTGGTGCGTGGGGGGAAGAGAGAAGTCCCGGAGGACTTTTTCATTGAACCATTTACAGGTTTGTTTAAGTGCTTGCAACATTATGGCAATCATGCTCGTACCTTGATGTCAATATTGGTAAGAGCCCAGAGCAACTCAACACGAAGATTTGTTTAAAAGCTTAATTACAGAGCGTTTAAATTAGCCTACTCACACTCAGTTGCCTTGGCAGGCGAGGTCCAAGAAGTAGTTTTGGGTCAGGACTCAGGAGCCCTTATAAATATAGGGGCCTAAAACTATTCCAGTGAGTCCAGGATGTACGATGCGTATGTTTTTGTTATAGCATCTTGTTTGGAAGCCTAGGATTACTAGGAATGTTATTGTTCCGCGCCCCAATTAACCCCCTATCCACACCATGCTTGGAAGCTAATGCAGCGCATCCATTGTGCATCGCGTCTTTTAGATTTTAGAACATGTGTTTGAGTGGGGGCACTCAGACATCATTTTTTTGGTTGAACGCTCAACTGGAACTGGTATGGTTTTATATCACAATTTTATGATGTGTGGGAGGTTCATGGCAATTCTTCTTCACCCTTAGAAAATTTGATTAAATCTGTTTTTCATTGTCACAAATACCCGTTCAATCTTCCTCGTTTCATTTGCTCAAAGGAATGAATTTTTTAGGTCGCCCATACCCTCCTCAAAGCACAAGCTTTTTGGGTATTGAGAGCGTGTGGAATCACACTAATTACTGGGCGAACATGCAAGATTGCTCCAATGGTTGTGCGGTGAGTGAGCTTTATCTTCACACGTATTGACAAAGTGTGATCCGATGTTCAAACTATATGTTAATAACAACAAAAAAATCCGTTTGTAATCTGTTTCTTGTTTTTCATTGACATCGCAATGTTGTTTTGTTTCGGAATACTGCATTTGAAATACCCCTGTGTGGATCTGGAATGTCGGGTACTGGAAAGAGCCTGTAAATAATATATTTAGTTCAATTTAGTTAGATGTGCAATAATTTTTATGTTTTTGCTAAAGTATTCAATAGCTCTGCTTCTAGCGTTTGTTTTTGCGTTATGAAGTTATTTTTTAAGACTTGCTTTTTATATTAACTCACGCTAAAAGAACTTTTAAGTTTTTTCTAGAATTTCATTTTGATGTATATTCCTGTTGTATTTCCAGACGTTTAATATAAAATAAACAATAATAACAGTAGTAACAGTAGCCAACCATGTGAGAAAACCATTTACTTCTTGTACTTACTAATAATAATAATAATGTTATGGTTTTATTTATTGTCGCTCTACAACAGCTAAGGTCTTTTAGCGACAGGGCTCATTTTTAATTTGTATCAGGTTTACGATGTTATCACATTATTACCCGACTCATTCTCACTGCGCTATGCAGGATAGAACACAATCGGTACCATTTTTAAAGTCTTCGGTTTGACCCGACCTGGAATCGATCTCAGATCTACCAGCACCAGTCTTGTACTTACTGATTCAGTGTATAAAAGCAACGCAATATATAGTAAGAAAGAAACGCAAAACAATCAACTGAGGAACGTGGTACAGAACTCTTCATTGATTACACGCCCAGTGCGGTGGTAATCAATTCCAACGTCTGTACCAGAAAACGCTGAATGTGATTATGTGGTGAGGCTGGTCACAAGTTACATAAAAACAACGTAAATTAAATGGCGATTATAACAATTCCTGTTACCAGGAATTTTGTGCTTTAGGATATGGGGTTTGATCTGTCTGACGCTACCAAATGGGAATACATGCTTGTGGGTGCGGACAGAACTACTCTAGATATCCCGGATGTGGAGGAAGAGCTTTATGATCTTGATGATGAAGAGCAGGACAATGAAGATGATAAACATCTGGATATGCCAGCCCCATGGGTTCTTCCAATTATCATCAACAAGAAGGAATTTGAAACTAGGTTAGGAAGAGCTTGGCTTAGAATGATTGTAAAAATTAGAATATCCTTTCACTAATAGAGTAATCCTATTACAAATTACACGTTGCTCTTATTCTCTTTTTTATAATCGTTTTCTTGGTATTTAGAGGTCTTTCCGGTTGGCATATAAAGTGGCCGGTTTACCGCAAAATCTTTATCGATTATTGTCTTCAGCTTTTTTTTAACCATGTGCCACACCTATTTCTTTCCACAGCAAACTATCTAGTTTAACACCTTTCTTTCTCTTCATTCACTTTGAACGAAAGTATCCTTGCCACAGTTTTGACCCGATCTATATCATCCTTTCTCATCGCATGCCCAAGTTGTGTGTCTGTTGAAGGACATTTTAATTTTTACTTCTACATACAGAGTTGACAGCAACATTTCATTGTGTGCTATTTCTGTAAAATTTTAGTCACGTCAATTTTGTTTTATTTTTTATTGCTGGCACGAACATTGTAGAGAACGACAAAGTAAGCACACAAATTCAGTACCAACAAAAAGAAAAGATGGCATAAACTATATATGCATCGATAAAACAGTGTTTGAAAAACACTATCTGAAATTTGCACAGCCACCAAACCTAGAAGATCAGTCAATTAGTCAAAGTCCTTTTCTATTGTAGCATAAGCATAAAAAGAAACACTTCAGAAACACTTTCACTTTTTTCTAATGTGGCACTTTCAGATGTCCGTTGGGAAAGAAGACAATTTTGTACAAAAAGGCAAGAGTTGACAAATACGCCAACTACTTGATGAAGGATGGCCTGGTGACAAAGTTATCGGTGTTCAACGATAATGATTGTGAGTGGGGTGTTTCTTACATCATGCTGTTGCACAATGGTGGAATAACGAAAATCCAATACGCAATAAAAAATAGTTTTATTTATTGCAATGCTAACGCTTTTTACATCAGACTACTGCGCTTTTTCATAAACATGTTAAACGTCAACATAACGTTTCTTATATCATATAGTACAACATACAAGGTACTATGGTCTCTTTGCATTTTCGTTCTATATAATGCAAAGAAAAATGATTAAATGGTTTCACTTTCACTTGTATATTTGCTTTTGTGTTGTTGGTATAATTCTTGGTCTGTTTCAGTTTTCAAACTGAATCATCAGTGGACGCTCCCTGTCCTCAACTCTCTGAATGCGAAATGTTTTACTCAATCATTCATGATTTCAACTTATTGAGCGGAGTGCAGTATTTTAAGTTAAAGCGTAATCTATGATAGTAACTTGTCAAATTATTTTCAGTAACTCTACTTCGAAAAGTTCAAGAAACATACGAGAACAGAGCGGACAAGCTAAAAGCGAAAACACACGAAGGGGAAATTGTCACGGAAGAGTTTGTGGAAGGGAGGCAACGTTCCTTAAAGGAGCACGTTTATAAAGCAAACTTTCCAGGGCCAGAGACAGACAGGACCATGCTCTTCTATGATTCTGCCAGGTATCTTGCTAATCATTATGTGATAGCTAGTCGACTTTACAATTCGTTAACATCAGGGGCTTAGGGCTGTGGAGTCGGAGAGATTTTCACGTAAACGAAGTCGTTAAAAAAAGTCCGACTCCAACGTGATACAAAACGGTAAACAATAAAAACAAACGCGAATCTGCTTTGCTTAAACATTACTTGAATTTTAAACGGTTCACAATATGATAAACAACACCAAAACTTTATCGTTTACAACAGCACAGCTTTTGTGCACTACGCTTCCTAAAACTCATGATTAATTTTTTTTAAATAATCCACAAGTTTGAAAAAATCTGGCAACACTGAAATTGGAGTCGGCATCTTACGAATCGAGAAGTCGGAGTCGCATATTTTTCGTCAGACTCCACAGCCCTGGTTAATATCACACTTCTTAAGATTGTAGACGTGAAGTCGATGACATGTTTTGTGCCCAAAGTTAAACCACTCAGTGTGGCTGACTGCAATAGATCCCCACAAGACGATATCTAGTAGATTATTTTGATTTTCTGGTATGTTTTTCCCGATAGATGTAGCTGTGGTTTCTTGCAGAAACCAGCTGTGCTGTTTGATGAAACGTTAAAGCAAAGCCAATCGTTCTTTTCAAGATCTTGTTGCAGCTTGCATTGCACTACATGGCAATTATTAAACAAACATAAGATACCTGTGGCTTTGTATGATGCACAGCGAATCTCAATTTTGATTGTTGCTGTTTTAGATATAATTGAAATACGGCAGTGGCCGCTGCCCGTGTGACAATGCCTTCCGCCCACCATTGGAATGCATATATAAGTAATAGCAACTGACCACCATCGTACAAATTGGCTGTCAACAGTTTTTGTGAGGTTCCCCTCGTATCTCAAGCAGTGATTGAAAGATCATATTCTTCATCGATGTCGTCAATGTCGATGTCATCGTGTAACGTCGCTTACACCTAGGTTGTTACATTGTTCATGTCATTGTTTAGAGTCGATGGGCTATCGAAGCGGGTCGAGTCACCCACAGACATGGCCGAGCATTTTGTAAACCGCGACGACTTTCTGTTTTATCGTCACGTTGCCTTCGGTGTCAGGCAGAAGAAAGTAGCCCCTGCCACAGCTGAAGGGCTTCCCCGGCCTATCTTGGTATGTTAGGTTCACCAGTTTTGTCGTAGCTTCGCCAATTTATTACAATTTTTGCTAAAATCGATTGCGTAGTACCAAATTGTTTAGCCTATCTCGCTTTCAAGCACATTTTAAGATTCGTATTTTGTCTCTTCTACCTTTTTCTAGATGTTTGTGGCAATAAATAAAATCAGTGTTTATATGAACTAAACTAATGTTGGATTTACATTGAATTGCTCTTGTAGAAAATAACCGAAAGGTTTCATCGGAATCGAAATCTTCCTGCGAATGAAGACGTCGCTGAACAAATCTTCATCCTCTCTGATGACAAGATCCAATTAACCTACCACCGGGAAGATTCCAACATCACCTCATCCACCAGAGACTACTTTATCCCTCCGAATGCTGAGGAGAAAGGAGGCAACCTGCAATGGAATCCAGACATGACCTCCACATTCCAGGTGGGCATTTTCCTCTTTTTTATGAAGATGTTTCCTTTTCTTTTTGTTCTGTGCCTTCTCCAGGCTATGGCTGGAATCGAGAGTTTAATTCATCTCTGCGTTTGCCTCGATCAAAACTGTTTTTGGTCGTGTGGCATGAAGGTGATGTTTGAGATGGCCGTTAGCAGACTTTAAAACTACCTCAAAGAAAATCACAAACTATCACTGCCCAAGCTGGGTGGTTGTTTGTGGACCTTTGTTTACAGAATCTACAAAAGCATTGTTCTTACCATGGACGCAACGTTATATAAATAATTAAATACATTGTCTAAACGCTAAACTGTCAGTCGGTATATTATATCACTGATCACGGTAGTATTAAACAAGATCCGGCTACCATTTAGAAGAAACTTTTTCTGATAAACCTATTTTAGAATTTACAGTAGATCTCTTAAAGTTGACCACAAGTCATTTTCATTTCAAGAAAAATGACAAAGTGCCATTCATGCTGCTGCAGTACCTTGACTTTCAGTTTCAAATGAACTTCCATCTTTCTGGTGTGGCATGTCAGTAACTCAGTAACTTAGAAACCAACGCATCACATGTAACTCCATCATTATTTCTCCAGGTGGACACACATAAAGCTGTTTCCAAGAATCTACCTATCTACGTAGACCTGGTGAACTTGGTCCAGGCTCAGCGGTCCAGCATACAGGTGAGAGGAAGATGTGATCGGAGCCTCAACTTGTCGTTTAATCCTGTGCCAACCAGTTGCTTTGTTTTTCAAAATTTTGTGTGCTTTTTTATCCGTTTTCGTTTCTTCTGCACTCTCTTCGTACTATTTTGAACAACTTGCGCGATCATTTTCAAACTCTAATTTTCTTCTAATCTGTAAGAATTCCTTCACTTACTTTTTGTTTTGTTTTCATTCGTATTTGGTTAAAACTCAGGTTGCCTGCACATGGAGTTGACAACTTTGAACAATTGTCGAGTATGTTCAATTGTTCATCTCTCGTTCGCTCTTGCTACTATTTTACGGGATTTTTATTGCAATGTCCAAATTCTAATGCTCAAAATTGTATTCATTTATTTTCGTCCTTAGGTAATTTATTCTTTCGTGTTTGGTTGCAACTAGGGTACTTGTATGTGCCGTTTGCAATTTTCAACTACGGTTCATGAAAGATCAAACAAATCCAATAAATCAGTCAATGGACTCCTGTCTAAAGAAACGGCGCGATCATACAGGATACATAGCGAATAGCGATACTTCTTTCATTGTTGTATGCAATTGACCAGGATGCTTAACGCTTGCTCTTACTTTTCCTCCACTAGATGCTTTAAACTGCATTTAGCGTTATCTAGTGGAGGAAAAGTAAGTATTTTAACTCACCACACGTGGAATCTTCAGAGAGTCAACTTCGGTGATCGAGCTGACGACTGTGGTTTTAAACTTCCACAAGTTTGTGGAACTGCCAGAATTAATCTTCCAATAATGCTTTTATCCTTAAGATATAAGCATTTGACTCGCAGTTGACCTTGTCGTTTGTGTTGTAGGCAGTACGCACCTCCGAAGAAGAAGTTCGGGACATACTTTCCGACAGACAAAAAGAAGAGATTGCGTCAGACCTCACAATATCGGTGTATGACACGGAAAGGAATGAGAAGGCGAAGAAGCACCGCAAGGAACTCGTGAGTGATGACGTACTGTTGCTTTGAATCACAGCCATCATCCTGCTTCCGCATGAAACTCATTGTTTACTATTTGTGTGAACAAAAGTTACATTTTTGCGTCTTTCCAACAAACAATATGAGAAAATCTGAAACATTCAAGCGCATCAAATCATTCAAGCGCATCAAATCATTCAAACGTAGCAAATCCATATTTAATTTAAAATCATTTCAAAGTCTATACCTTTGATTCAACTGCAACAAGCTGAAGCATATAGCAGTGCATCAATGGAGACAACAAACACTATGATTTCTAAACTTAATAACATCTTAGGCTAGCACTGGCTAGTGTTTCCAAGCATGTGCAGAAATGAGGCTGAATATGATTGACACCGCCTTTTCAAGTAGTGTGCGAAAATTGTTGCCCAAGTCCAAGTTACATAATTATCACAGCTAAACCTGTCAGAAGATACTTCATTTTCTTGATTATCACAGCTACGACTTACCGAACTATTCTTTTTAACGCTGAATACGCCTAGCCAACTTATGCAGAAGAATGACGCCTGAAGTAGTTCGTTTTAAAATCACTTTGATGTTATTCTACATTGTTGTAGCTATGTGACACTCTCAAAGTATATTTTGTAGCGCAGAAATGCGAATTTTAGATTAAAGTTGTATAACGCCATGTAGCCCAATTTTTGCTTTGTAATCTTTTAGCTATTTCGTGAATACTGTATCTTTAAACGACAGATGATAGAAAAAAAAAAAAATTATTGCATTTTTTAAGTCATCAGTTGAAAATTACTTGGATGCGTACGAAAAAAAGTTGTGTCAGACAATTCGCTTTTAATTTTTTTTGCATAGTGTAATTTATGTTGTATTTGCTCATCGCAGGATCGACTGGCTATGGAGGAGAAACTTCGTCGCCAGGAGATGGAAATGGATTATCTTGCTCCCTTCCTGGCTCAGATTGGCAACCCAGACAAGATCAACAAAACTCAGGCTTTCAAGTTGAAGGAAGACTGCCTCTCCGACCTCAAACAACGACTAATTGACAAGGCTAACTTGATACAACTTCGCTTTGAAAAGGTTGGTTTCAGTGGATCTTATCCTTTTGAACTGTGGAACATCTCCTTTTTATCTGCTTCATATTATCGAGAGGTAGGCTACTAAGTAGTTAGGGGGGCAATAGAAACACGTGTCCCTGGTCACAACATCAGAGGAAACGAGATCACTTTACATTTTGCTTTATGTGACAGTGCATCTGGCGTAACTGCAGTAGCTCACAGCCTCACATGTTGTCGTAACGTCACAAAACGTGTCATTGTCCTCGCTGGGAAAAGCCCCAACGATGTGACTTCCCGCAGGACTTGGTCATGTACAGTTTACATATGCCATTTTTAAGCAGACTATCTGCCCATTAGCAAGTTTTCAATACCACATCGGTCATACTGAACATTTCAAACTTTTGACTACGATGAACACTGAACAGACTTGTAGTCTAGCAATAGTTGTACAAGCTTGCTAGATTTTCAAACTTAGATTTTAAGAAAGATTTTCGCGTTGGCATCCATTGCGTAATGTTTTTTTTAGACAATTCCTACCTTTTGGTGGAAACACACCCCTTTCCTTGATGAACTCACTTGTAATTTAACCTCTGTTGTGATACATTCCTTGTTTTATGTTTACTTTTTGGCTCTGATTTTGTTTGTTTTGGTGTCGCGCCCAAATTAACTTTTCAACGGCCTTTCTGTGACACAACACAACTTTTCTGTGACAAAACACAACCATCCAAAGGAGATGTAAGCAGTGCGGAGTGGTCTTTCATGTTGTCTTCATACCACCAGGAAACAACGGAGCTTCACAAGAAGCAGCAGGAATACCAACAAAAACAAGTGGTCATGACGAAAGACGATGAAGAGCAATACTTCAACTACTGCTCTGAGGCTATGTTCAGGATCCATATCCTAGAACTGCGTCTGAACAGGTAATTTCAACATCGCTCAATGATTTCTTTTCGTTGTTACCATCACACAAATTATATTATCGTCTCTTCCATCTCAATATAGTCATCAATTGCTTCTGGGGATCTTTATCCTCGAACTGATTTTGCCGCTTTGAGAGCTTAATCTTGGCAGTTTCGCCTATTTGTAGAGGTTTTGAACTACTGACGCGGGCCCAGTCACCGAGATTGACTGAGTGAAGTTTCTGCTTGTTGAAGTGCTGTTGTCTGTAAATTATCCCATGCATTGGTTGTGGCTGAATAGAGAGCAGTCTCAAAAACACTTAAGTTATCAAAAAGTTTAGGATCTGTTGTTATCATATAAAATACATTTGATGCCAGCTGTAAAAATAAGTTTTGTCACTTTTTTTCGATATCATCGGATTACAGCCAACGCAATACGCATTGCACTCAAGCCTGTGAAATTGGTTATTATCTATCATGCAGTTTGATACGTGCTGCAACGAAATCCGTTTCATGCTTGGTTTAATGTTGGCAGGCTGGAAGTTGTTTGATACTTTTTATTTGTGAAGTTAACTGAGGGGAAAAACTACACGTGTACTCTCTATCAGTGCACAAGTCGAACTGATTAAACTGAACAATAAACGCGTTGCAGTCAGCGCAAGAATGTAGCTTCGGGAGAATCAGACATTCCTTGCGCTGATTGCAACAAGCAGTGCTTCCAGCATATTATTACAAAAACTGCAACAGAAATTATTTTATAACTTGTTCTTCTGTTCTTAGGCACAAACAGAGTGCCCCTCACAAGTACATGCAGCTGGAGCAGAAGTTAAGGCAAGACCCAAGACTTTCCATTTACTTTTAAATCTTTATTGATATTCTATCTTTAAAAACCAAGTTTTCAAATATATTATATATGTATTGTCCGACCACACAACATCAGAACTAGACGTCTATGTAACAGATACCAGCTAAAATCGAGATAATCTTTGAGAACAGGACTAATTTAGGAGCGGGATGCTAAATCTAGTGTGCCGTTAGTTTTACTGCGAACTTACAAATGCAAATCAATCTCCGAGAGTTGGCTACGATTGTCAATGTGTGTTGCATTTTGTATTTTGTTTCATTAAAAGATTTAAAATTACTTTTTTATGCTGAAGTGAATGTTTTTGTCACCAAATATTTATTTCGTCTATCCCTTTGTATATGAAATCTATGTAAGACATTTATACTTTACTTACAACTCATGCGGATTTATGAAAACGAGTCTGCAGAATTGCTTGTAACATTTTTCAGCGCCTTTCGTTAAACAGCACTACAAGAAGCTGGCGTCGGGAGGAATAATGATGCGATTCAACAGTAGCCTTATAAAGCATGTGGTGATGGACTGCAGAATAGAGTTTTCTCTATGTACGAGTCTGTGATGTGGTTGACGTTGATTAACATGCAGCGGTAGGAAACACTAAGTGCTAACAGTATTTCAAACAGCGGATGTCAGCCACTCACTGCCTAAAAAAGGCCATTTTCTGATCTGCCTTTCAATGTTTATCGATATCTAGGAACGCTCAAAGGTTGTTAATTTGTGAAGAAGATTGTTGTGAAAATTTGCACGTACGGTACTAAATTTGGTCTCTTTGCTTGCTAAAACGCATACCTGCCAAAAAAGCGACCATCCCAAGATCAGTAACGTATTTTTTCGAAGGCACAATCACTGTAACGACTATACGTAGCCGATATCGTTTAACCAGTTTATTGGGAAGTACAGTTCGAAAATCACGGTAGGCTAATACACAAATAAAGCACAACCAACCAATTTTTAAATTTTGTAATTTATCAATCGTGATGAAAACTCGAAAACTTTCACGGACCCCCTGAAATCGCTTCGCGGATCCCCGGTTGAGAACCACTGGTGTAGGCTACAGTATTGTCCAGATGTCATATCAACTTTGGAGTTATTGATCGAATGTAAGCTTGTGTCATTTTCAATTGTAACCGCCGGCCAGATAGGAAACTCTAAAGAAAGCTGTCCCGTTATGCCATTATGTGGACTACAATTCTAAACAACATTCCCTCCACTACCGTAACTTTTTCATAGAGCGAAAGGACTGTTCAATGGACAATCAGCTGATGAAATTACAGGAAGATGTTAACAAAATTAGAGAAAGCTGGAATAAAGAGTAGGCTACTCGCAAGCTAAATTTGTTGTGGGAACTATGAATTAAAAAGAAAAAGATTTTCTGAGCACGGAACACTCCTACAAAACCACTTCACCGGCTCAATCATACAAACGAAATTTATTTTATCAAAAAATTACTTGTAAACCATGACTCAAAACCGATTGAACAGCCAGAACATGTTGTGCACCAAATCAGACGTTACATTTGATGCTGTGGATTCACAACTTTGCATTGCTAAAGGTCCTGAGTGGATTGAATGCTTTGTTGAGTTATTTTTTTGTAATTTATAGGCTATGTTGACAAAGCCTTATAAAATAATTTAACGCTTTTATATGAAAGTTGTTTAATTAAGAGACCGAACTTTTCTGCGACGACCTGTAAAATTTCAAACAATATCATCAGACCGTAGCGACACACACTTGGGGAATCACCGGAATACACATATAAAGCTCAACCAAATTTTAAATGCTGTAATTTATCAATAATACCTGTAAATTTGGAAACTTTTACGGATCCCTTGCAAAATCCCGGTTAGAGAACCAATGGGCTACCTACATGATTACACTAAAAGGCATAACATAGCAACCCTTTAATGCCCGGACTACTTTCAACAAAAAAAAAAAAATTTTTTTTTTTTTTCAGTGACATTTGTGACCAATAAATCCATTTTTATCAAAATTTTCATTTTTTGTGTTTTAAATGAAAAATTAAAAAATGTTGCCAAACGGCTACATTGGGCATACAGAATGCACAAATATAAAAATTCTTAGATACAAATTGTCTTGTAAATTCGATTGCTGAAGGTCAAAAACCGAAGAAGAAATGTTATATTCATTTTACAAAGAGTAACCAGAAAGCTAAAGTGACTTTAAGATTTTTGGCAGGCTATTTGTTTATTAACTATGACGATTTTGATGTACTATGACGTCATCGATGGCATTATACTCCTCCGGAGGAATTTGCTGAGATTTCGGTTGCAGATGCTCTATCAAGGGATTCACTTTGAATAGTTTGTCATAGCCTTCCTCGTCTCTTTTCTTCATATTTGTGTTATCATTGAAGTGCATGTAACGCAACAGCGTTTCAAATCTATTGCGCGGCATGCAGTCAGCTATTGGAGAGTATCTCGGTCGCCTTTCCCAGTACATCCTTCTTGAAGGCATCTTTACAATACTGATGTATAGGAGCACTCTTATAAGCTTTTTCATTTCAGCAATAGATGTAATAAAGACACGTCCGTCTTTTTTGATGAGCGTAGAGTTTTGATTCACGGACAATATTTCCAAATGGCTCGTCATCAAAAAACTCTAAAAAATACTCCAAAGAGGTTTCATATTCAGATAGAATATACCCTTGATCCTCCCACTGAACATCCAAACTGGGTTTAAATACCTCCTTCTTCTACGTATAGCTTACTGGTATTTTGTGGTTTTACTGGTTGAGCGTTTTGTCGGCTGAACCTCTTTCAGACTTTCCTCAACCACTTCAACTTGTGGCTTTCCTTGATGAGGAAGTAGGCATTTCTGCATCTTCATCGGACTCATCCTCATAGCCTACTCTGAAATGTCACCAGCGGGCACAACTATCCCATCCAACACCAAATCTAGACCTACATTATTTTCATCAATTGTAAATAATTCAGGTGGCGTTACAGAAAAAGAAATCTGCATAAAAAAGTAAAACAAAATTCAGAAATTTATTCTATTCCATGGAATTTGGAGTCTCTCTATGCCCAAAGTAGCCATTTTATGATTGGCTACATCAAAATTTTGGGTAACATTACTAAAATTAAAAACAGAAACTTCAAAATTAAAGTATTTAAGATAGTTATTTGTTGAAAAGACTATATGAAAACTCACAAAAGTGCAATCATTTCTTCAAATAAACACATCTGCAGTGCTTTGAAGCTGCCTCATTTACTAACAATTTCAACTTTTCAATGGTCACCTGCCTCATCACCATGCTTTCTTCGGAAGGGAATTGTGGGTAACAGTGTTTCCAATAAATTTCTTTGCTTTTATTGTCTTCACAAGAGATAAAATGGTAGATTAAACCATGACATGGCAACATGTTTGTTTTTAAAAAAGAAACAGGGGCCCCTCAAAGGGCCTCAATTAAGGTGTGCCAATTGACTACACTGGGCATTAAAGGGTTAACAAGATTTAACAAGCTTGATCTTTATCATATTTATCGAGTCTCCTACAACTCAGCAGTTGCAAACTCAGCACATTGCAGTTGAGCAAGTGACAACTGAGCTAGCAACATTCCAGCGAGTGGCTAAAATAGGTAAATGATGAACCTATAAGCAAGTAAAAACTGGCAAGCCGATACATTGGCATGTAACAAGTCAACAAATTCATTGTAGGCTAGCAAGCGATGACCAAGCAAGTCCAATGCTTGACGAAAATTTCATTTGCTGAATTGGCAGTAGCTGAAATGTACAGCCTACTTGCAGAATTGAAGCACTTGCTGAGTTGTCGCTTGCCGAGTGGTCCGACTAGGCCTACCATATTTATCACGAAGACATAGAACTCGTAGGCTATAATCATTATCAACTACTGCATTTGCTTATTACTCGAATTTTACGTGGAGATCTCACAGCCAAATAGATACAAGCGGCACAGTTGCGTGCAGCTCAGTCGTGTGCTTTTCTTGCCAGCCTTTTTAACATTTTGCATCTTAATTTAGAAAATCTCAGGCCTTATTTGTAATATTTCTATGAATAAATAAACACGAGTTATCTGAGGCTGCAAAACCGGTTTTGCAGAAAAGTTTTTAGTTTATCTCGAGTTGCATGAAAAGTCTGACCTTTCTGATCTTGTTATTTATGATCATCAAGGCAAAAATAAGACATGCCATAAGGTATTGCCTTCAGGTATTTTGTACAATTTTATAAAATAGAATTTTATAATATTTGTTTAATTCACTTGAAATAGTTTGTGGAGAGAAGTTAGATCAGATATAAAAACATCAAACATAGCCTAAAAAAATTTGAAATCAACAGGTTGTGTAGGCTAAGTTAACTCACGGATATGAGGTTGAGTTATTTTTTTTTTTTAGTTCAGTAGGCCTACATAAAAAAAAATTTCGCTTTTCCTCCATGTGGTTATATTATTATATTCAAACCAAGCCTAGGGAATAGGCTACTGACGTGTGAAGCCTAGTTATAGCCAAGATATTGTACAAAAAGCAGTAGGCCTATAATATAGGGTCGCACAGATTTATGATTATGCTTGAATACGTAATTCCTAGAAAAAATTAAATGAAATCAGAAAGGTTCAGTAATTTTAGAATTCAATTATAACAGCTTTCGCCACCTAAAACAGGTTCTTCAGTGTCTGGAAAAGCAAGAGAAATTGAAAACAAAATTATGTGAATCAATGAAATCAACTAAAAGCATAGAAAAATCGTATAAAAAACAAGAACTTCTTAACAGTTACAAAATGAAAAATACAATTTTAGTAACGAATGAAAAAATAAAAGATAGCCTAAGTTGTTTTTTTTTCAGTTTTTTGAAAAAATATCATGTAGGCCTAAAATTTGCATTTTTGAAAAAAAAATATTGTGAAACAAGCTGTTAGCATAACATCTTTTCACATATTAGCTAGGTGGGCAATTGCCCACCTAGTCTCTTCTATTGCCCCCCTAGCCCTTTATTTGCCCCCCTAGTTTGAAACTAGGGGGGCAATTTTTAAGACTTAATTTTTGTTTAAGTTTGATCCTAGTTTTATCGTAAAACAGCAAGTCTGTAGCTTTTCTACATTTTTATGGAACACTTCACTTCTGCGATCTATCAGCTTAAAACGAGGTAGCAACACTGAAAACAGCAAGGGGCAAATGCAGCGTTTTCAATGTCTGGTGACTTCAGCTGTTCAAGTCAAATGTAAAATTTAGCTGACTGGGAGTAGGTTAGCGCTGCCATAAAGAGCTGGACATTTATTGGAATGTCGCCAGCTTCTTCACGAAGCAGAGGTATTAACAAATCATTTCAAATAAAACTTCTTTTCGTTCGCGGTGTGTTGCCACTCTCAATCTCGCACGCTTGCCAGATGTTTCGTCCCTGAGATCTTTCGGCGTTGTTTTGCCACTCTCACTATCGCACTTTCCACCAAAGTAGCCGATGTCTTGTAGGGTCGAAACGTCGGGACGAAAGATCTCAGGGACGAAACATCTGGCACCCGCGCTGCCAACCAAAACCAGTATTCTGGTATGAAGTTGTTGTGATAGCCTAAGTTATAGAGTGCGCAGCAGTACCAGTAGGCTACCGAGCGTGAGAATTCGTTGTATTTCATTGCAGTTATTTTTATATATTTATGCTATATCATCATTGGGTGGCATCACTAGATGCCTACATCATTTCTCACGAACGAAACCTTTCTTTCAACGCAACTACTTCGCAATTCTCACAACTTTTACCATTAATCACTCATAGACCCAGGAAGCTGACTTGAGAGCGTAACTCTACCCATATGTCATCAAAGTAGTCCTTTCCAGTTTTGATAAAAGTGATTCGGAAATTGCTTCTTAACGAAAAATAATAGGGATATGTTTTGGTACGATGGAAATTGTCGCATTTTTATATTTTTAACTGGCTATAGGGCTAAAATTGAGTACAGTTCCCCTTTAAGTGGATTTCATTTTGTAACTCTGTTCATTTACATCTTTCTTGTTTAAAGCAACTGAATTTTCTTGTTCTTTCTAGGTAGCCCATAGCATCTTTTCACATATAAACTAGGTGGGCAATTGTCCACCTAGTTCCAATTGCCCACCTAGTCCCTTTGCTTGCCCCCCTAGCTTTTTCTTTGCCCTCCTAGTTTGAAACTAGGTGGGCAATTTTTAAGACTTAATTTTTGTTTAAATTAGATCCAAGCTAAAGAATGAACAGCTAATCAGTGGTTCTCAGCCTTTTTTGGCTGTTACCCTAATCTCCAACCTGAAGTGAGCCTATTACCCTCAAGATCAATTTTCAAAAACAAAAGTGTTTATTGCTAGTCTATGTATTTCAAATGCTAACTATGGCAATCAAAATGCAATACAATACTAAATACAAGATGACAATGCGCGGTAAACATTCAATGCAAAGGTTGGACCTGGACTTCAGCCGCCAGCTTTGTGATCCTGGGCTTTGTGGTACTGAGGGCGATTCTTGTGTCGCTTTCGACATCCAGGCGATTGCGCTTCTTTGACTTCATTCCCAAGACAGTTGAAAACCTTTGTTCACAGCGATACGTTGTTGAAAAAGATGTCAGGATATTTAATGCAGTGTCGCTAATGTTGGTGCGTCCTGGAGTCTGCCAAACCAAAAGGGTTTCAATCCAAGCCTTTCCCCTTGAAACCAAGTTTCAACGCTTCGTTCATTCGGAGAGTGATAAATTCTTCTTTGGCCGAAAAGTCGTCATCATCCACTTGGCTGTCATCACATGTGAAGGGCTCAGCGCAACATTGGAGACTAGCCGTGTCCAAATTCGAAAAGTAGTTGGCCAATGTCCATCTTCTTGGCTTGCTGGCCTAAGTAGTCAGCTATGCCCTCCTTTAACGCCGCTGTCAACTCACGTCCATTGCCTTCGAAGTACATGTCAAGCGTCTGAAACTGCACTAGCCTATTAGTCAGGTTCACTATGTCAAAAAAAAGAGTTTCGTTCAAAATTTTTGGAGATTAGCAAACCTATATATTTTCGGAAAGCTTAGATCATAAGAAATCCGAAAAACGTTGATTACATTTGCAAAGATGTCCGTATGGCCGCCATTTTGAAATTTCAAAATGGAAGCCGCAAAATATATATTTTGATATATCTCGGCTCCTAATAAACTTAGAAACTTTATCAAACATACTAATTCTATGTTTTAAGGGTCAAGAAATCCATTAGAAGCATACCTAGATACCTAGCGTTAACCACTTTGCAATTATCTGCCATACTGGTTTTCAAAATGGCCGCCGAAATTATATTTCGTTACATTACTACTTACTAGTTGAGATATAAACTTCATTCAACATGCTAGTGCTAAGTTATGTTGACTAAGGAATTCATTAGAAGCAAGCCTGCACGCCACTGCCATATTTTGAACAAACAAAAAACAATTCAGTTTTCCAACAGCTGTGCCGAGTCTTATTTCCAGCATTACAGTCAGCGTCATTTTCGCAGTCTGTCCCACACATGCACAAGTCGGTGCAGGTCAAGTTGTTCTTTCGACACGAACATCTCTGGGTTGAGCAGTTGGTTTTGCATTGGCATCGGTCTGGCTGAATAATGGCTTGTGGTGCAGGTAGAATCTTTGTGGTGATAGGTGAAATCCCACTTTCATGCTGCCGAAGTGGATTAAGGAGCTGTTGCCACAATCATGACAGTGGCTTGGCACCAGACACGACTCTGAACTCGCACGCGTTCAATGTGCTCCTCTGATGCACCAATTGTTGGAGGCAAGTTTTGATTTTCCGCCAAGTTCTTGCAAAACAGGTGCCATCTCAGTTCTGGAATGTTGTTTATGTGGACACCCTTCGGGCAGTACATCGTGCAGACAAAGTTGGCCACATTTCTTTCACATTATGAGATATTGTGCTGTTCTCAGGTAACTGTATTAGTGCACTGATTGTTTCCATTCCTGCCTTCAAGTACTTTTGGAACCACTTGGTTTTATCCAATCCTGAAAATCTGCCAACATTATCAGCTCCACTGAAAGTATGGAATACGGCTAAGGCTTTCGCCTTCTCTTGTCCTAGAGCTCTCCATATTGGTGCGATCACCAGTGTACCTGATAGCATGGAAATGGACGAGTCTTTGCAGAGTTGGTCGTAGTTTGCAACAGCAAGGACAAGAACGTCTGTGTCCAGACTGAAGAAGACTAACTGCGCACCAGGACTCCGCTGTGATGCTGATGCAGCAAGGCAGATCATCAAGGTGTCAGCTTCTTCGTGATTGTTCACTTCAAACGTGATGTTCCGATTGCTTCTGGTGTGGCCTGACGCTGAAGTTATCACCAGCTTTGGAGAATGCTTGTTGTATCCGATTACTTCTTCAGCAAGATACTGTGTCAAATCTGCTTTCGTTTGGTCATGGGACAGGAACTTACTCAGTGGTATGTGCTTGATTCTGGTGTCATCCATGATTTGGTATTAGACGGGTTCTTTGTCTTTTCGTCGTCTTGCTCTAATTTTCTGTTTCAAAGAGTCAGACTTGTACGTGTCGGACACCAGAATAATCTCGTCAAACCCTGCTGTCAATGTCATGAGCTTGTCATAGAAGTGTTGGCTAAGATCTTTGACTGTCGTGATGGTCCCCGTATTCTTTGTCATCTTCTGGACGACCACCATGCTATTGACAATGGCAATTTTCTGACTCATGTGCTATGCCGATGGTAACAGTTCTGTATTAGCAGTGTCAACTCTCTGTCCACCCGATGCTGGTTCATGCGCATCATGCTCTGCTCCATCAGTTTCAACGAGATGCTGCAGGCAATGGATGAGCTTTGATTTATCAGTACATGGTAGAACTGATCCGTCTGGAGCGAATAGTGCTCTCGGTGTGAGGGTGAACTCTTAGTTACTGATAGCGTTCTTCTGGTCAATGTCCCAGCTTGATCTGGATAGGACCATGAAGCGTCCGTAGAGATCTTTTGTTTCTTTCAGATCGACCGACTGGTCACGAACCTTGACTGTTTGCTTCTTGTTTCTTGACATGTACATGGGGTTGTTCTGCTTCTTAACTGGTGCCCATAAACTGACATCACCATTAATGCGTTCTGCAACATACTCTTTGTAGAGCTGTTGTCCCTGCTCATCGACGTTCAGGATCTGTTTGACATTTTCTTGTGGAACACATGCGTGTGTGATGAAGTTATACAACTCATCACTTTCAACTGCGAGTTGATTTCCGTGACTCAGTATGGTAGCTTTTATCTTGTCAACAGCTTCATGCTCTCTCCTGACAATGGCTGGTTGTACTTCAGGGTGACTTTTTTTTGGAAGCAGTATGCTTTTTGAACTTTTCTGAGAGGCGCGACATCTTTGGTGCAGCCAGGAAAAACCGTTACCGGGCATTCGTATTGTTAGAAATGCCAATTTGTCCAGAGCGGACTTTCGTCATCTTGTTGAACTGCTCGCATGCACGATCTGCACCAATGGAGACAAATGGGATCTCACCTTTGGTAACAGACACATTGCCTTCTTGAAGTTCACACCAAGTCTCTGGATGGTTGATCTTTAGGTCATGCATATCTGCAATATACCGCGGCCAAAGGCGCTTGTACTTTATCCGATCTAGGGCTTATTCAGTTTCTCACCAGCTTGCAAATGGAGATTGAGATCTGCATTCCGGGATGCCTCAACAAAGAATAAGATCGTTTCCACACGGTAAACATAGTTCATCCTTGACTTGAACATCGCATTAGAGGACTTCTCCGTTTCCCATGCTTTCGATTGCTGCATCACATCTTCATCTATGAGGATTCGTTCCAGATGGTCATGAGCAGTCGAGATGGATTCAGGACTAATGTTTCTGTTATCAGATGACGATGTACATGCCTCCTGGACCTTATTTTCTGATTTTGAGCAGATAATCTTCAGATGTGGCTTCTCTGTAAAAAACTGATCCAAGGCCAGTTCATACAAAGCTATGTAAGTGTGGATGTGTGCACGAAGAGTTCTCTTGTAGTGCACACACTTGAGAATTTGTCTTGTGGTCGCAGATCCATAGGCTACACATCGACTTCGATACAGGCATCATCAATCCCAGAGTTCTCTATAGAAGTTCCGAGAGCTGTTAGTGCAGCCATCGCAGCATGCAGCTCACCCAGTTTGGAAACAATTTCTCTTTTCAGGTCGACCCCTACGTCTAGCAACTGCACTGCCTTTTTGTAGAGGGCCATGTCAAAGGTTATCACAGTTGGTTACCCCTGACCAACGACTAACGTCTTCAGCTGGGATACTTGTAGAATCACAATCAGCATAGTAGGCCACTCGCGAGCAACTTCAGGTAGCAGGGGCAGTGCACCAACGTGAGTGAGTGGTTGCAAGATGAGATGAATGACTTGTATCCTGCCCATCCGGGGATCTTGCTTTGTTTATCATTTTCTCTTGCTCTGGACAAAGTAGATGCTGTGACCCACCCTAAAAGGGTCAGTTCATATGACTGAGCAACACCTGTTGTGTTGTCCTCAAACCTCTGCGCTCTGTTGTCAGGTTCTGGTTTTGACGCATGGCTTAATGGGCGCATGATATGGGAGGATTGATTAGTTCTTAGCTGCAGTAAGTTTGAGCTTTGGTGCGACTAGTTCTCCTGGAAAATTTGCTTTCTGATACACTGCAGTGATTGTTCCATTTGTGGTGCCTTTCCAGTGGGCGGACAACAAATACGAATAAATACTTTTTTATTTGATTAGTTTCATTGTTTATACTTAATTACGGACAAATACTTTTTTGTAGGCGGACAAATACGACGTAACACTGTATATACAGTAGCCTAAGTAGTAATGTAACGAAATATAATTTCGGCGGCCATTTTGAAAACCAGTATGGCGGATAATTGCAAAGTGGTTAACGCTTGGTATCTAGATATGCTTCTGATGGATTTCTTGACCCTTAAAACATAGAATTAGCATGTTTGATAAAGTTTCTAAATTTATTAGGAGCCGAGATATATCAAAATATATATTTTGCGGCTTCCATTATGAAATTTCAAAATGGCGGCCATGCGGACATCTTTGCAAATGCAATCAACGTTTTTCGGATTCCTCATGGTCTAAGCTTTCCGAAAATGTATAGTTTGCTAATCTCTAAAATTTTAACGAAATTACATAACGAACCTGACTATAGGCTACTGTGTCTCTTCCAACTCGCTTGTTCCACAATTTAACCTTCTCGATAAAGGCAGCAACGGCTACTTTGGTGTCGATCGCAGTTACATTCTTGCCTTGAATTAAAAGATTATCTTTGTTCAATTCACCAAAGATATCAGCCAGGTAGCACAGCTGGGAAATCCACTGTTGGTTAGGGAAATAATCAGCCAAGTCGGACTTCTTTTTTATCAGAAAAACATGGACAGCCTTACGAAGTTCGACCAGGCGGGTTATCACTTTGCAACGAGACAGCCATTGTACTTCTGTGTGATCCAGTAATGATTCGTATCTTTCTCCCATCTTCTTGCATAGTTCTTTGAAAAGACGGCTGTTCAATTCCTTTGCTTTTATAAAGTTTACAACCTTCACTTGCTTCACTGTTTCCAAATCGGGTCTCGTTACCCCCCAAAAATAGGCAAATTACCCTCCGGGGGTAATTTACCCCCAGGTTGGGAACCACTGAGCTAAATGGAAAGCTTTAGCATACATTTAGAACTTATGAGCCTACCTTTGCCTACTTATAATATCCTTAATGTTCCATTCAAGCAGAATTATCAATTTGTGTTGTGAGTAGGCTACCTCAAATTTTGTGTGAGATTCTAAATGTCTGAATTACCAAAGTTTGTTTCCTGGTTTTCATCAAAATAAAATACCAGCTCTTCAGAATCATCTAATTCTGCAAAGATTCAACTCATTATAATATCTTAGCAGTTGTGTTTCATATAGGCTAGGCTATTAGGCTATCATAGTTACAGTGCTGTATTCAAGGGTATACAGCGGTATACGCAGTATACTCTCTGCTTTTTCTAGAAACTACAGTCTCTGGTTTTCCAAAAAGAGTGCCTATGCTATTCTTGCTGATTCTTGACAACTACTACAGAATTATAAAATGGTGCCAATTAACGCGAATCAATTCATTCAAAGCATTGTTAGCAGAATGCAAATGAGACTTTGCACTCGTCGTCGTCGTGTGAGCCTCTGGGGCCGAGGGTCTATCTTTTTACCACCCCAGATTCACGACGTTCCCGGACTACACTGGAAGGCTACAAAAGAGCAGCCAGTCTTTGGTTTCATCATTCTTGACACGCAGACCTTCCACTCCGTTAGGTGGCTTGAAGATGGAACAGTCATTGATGATGTGGTCTGCGGCTGTTCCTCGGCACCACATTCACAAGAGGAGGAAGAGGCCATTCCCCATTGGTGCATGGTTGAGCGGAAAAGAAAATAACAGAAGGATATTTACGTCATGGAGAAGCAGAGGTGTGAAGAATTTGTAGACGCTTTTACATTTCTGACAGTAGCTATAGGCTACCCTGTGCTTTTTTACGAATACAGCACTGCATAGTTGTTTCTTTTTATTTTAGTACAAGAGACCTCTGCAACTAAATGTTGCTAGATTAAATTTTATTACATTATTATTTACAAACTATTGTTGGTGGGGATAAATATAGGAATCTATTATAGCCTATGGGTCTCAAAAGTTTAGTCTAGTTATAATATGCCTTTTCACCCACAACTTGCCTGAGAAATCTACATTTTTAAGCTTAGCCTACATGTTTTAGGCCTACGCTCTTCTGGTATTCTGGATTCAATTCTGGATTCGGTTTAGTATTCCGGAATAATTCTGGAATAGTGAATTATTCTGAATTGCCCATCCCTAATCTTGATCTTGAAGAGTAATAAGATCAAGATCACTTTAAAATTTAAGTTTACTTACAAGCAGGCCCGAATTTAGGGGGGAAGAGGGTGCAGTTGCCCCGCGCCCCCTTTTTAAAGGCCCCCCGACGTGGAAAATGTGGTTTTGCGTTATTACTATTACTTTCTCTCAATCTTTGAAGTTTCGGCAAAATGCCTCCTTTTTCTTTAAAGGTTAACTTTTAGTCACAAGGTGGCGACTGAGCTTGGCGTAAAGTCATTCGCAACGGTGTAGGTGACTTTCAAGTTACCTTGTAAAGCTTTTCCCTCCCTCGGCGCAAAAAAAAATTTTGCACAGGGTTCCTGATCTAAAAGTGCCCTGTTTGGTAAAAGTTTGGTGGTAAAAAGATATCAGTTAAACTCGCCCCTGTTTACAAGATAGAGGCATTTTTTAGAACTTGTACTGCACAAAGTGATTCGTGAATCTGAAGTGGAAAAAGGATAGACCCTCGGCCCCAGAGGCTCACACGACGACGACGACTAACATTAAGCCACTGTTAAATGATAGATGTCCAAAAAAGTCGATTTGAAGTTTGAATAATTTGGTCAGTGTGTCCATTTCAAAGTTTTAAAAGCTTTCATGTTAACTTCTGTACATACTTCATGGAGTGTGATAAAAAAATGATTCAACTTTGTTTACAATTCTGTTTCGTTAATTCTAAAAAATGTTTGCTTTCTTTGACCCAATTTTAGATGTTTAAGAAGTTTAGAATGGTGGTGGTAAAAAAAACTAGATTCCATATGTATTCGACTTTGGTCATAAGTGGTTTATCGCAGTGAATCAACCAGACTAATAAATGTTTGAGGTCTGGGTATAAACAAATATATTAAATGTGAAAACATGTCTTCTTTGTATAGGCTACCGGTAACTTATGGATTCTTATTTGGAGTGGTTATCGCCCAAAAACAAGATGGCTTGACACGATTGTAAATGACAGTGGTATGGGAGTGCATGAATTGAAGGAGGCTGCGTGGGATCGAGAGATGTGGAGAAAGATGACGTATAGAGTGACCGAGAGTCGTAAACGACTGAACGGATGATGATGATGATTGCAGACAATACTGTTTTATTGGTGGAATTAGCAGAAGCTCTCCAAACAATAATAGAAATAGTGAACAATACCAGAAAAGAATATAACATGAAAATCAACACATACAAGACGAAAACGATGATTATTACAAGAAAAGAAAATGTACCTAGTTTAAATATTACTATTGACGGAATGCTGGTCGAGCAAGTCAAAAGCTTTACCTATATATCTGGGACACACAAAACTGAAAATGGCAGATGTGATGCGGAAATATTGAGACGAATAGAAATAGCAAGAAACAACTTCGTAAAAACGAAAAAGACATTAACAACACGCAAAATTAACATCAACACTCGAAAACAAATTATGAAATGCTATATAGCCTATGGAGTACGCTACTTTACAATGCAGAAACATGGACACTGTCATCACAAATGGTTAAACAACTTGAGGCATTTGAAATGTGGATTTATAGAAGAATGCTTAACCCTTTGAAGGTTGGGGGGGGCTGTCAATTCAACTTTTTTGTATCAACAGTTGTATCTCTAAAACATATGAGGCTGCGACTACGAGATTTCTTGACTTTTCTTAGCTTTTACTCACCTCTATTGAGCTGAAATTTTGCGCGAATAAAGGTTATAAATTGAAAGATATGAGGCATTTCTCAGCACATTTTCTGAAATATTTCATATTCTATTGTTCAAAATTTTACCAAATTTGTTCAAACTTTTCTCCTATATCCTTATCTTTAAAATCCTATATCTTTAAAACCCTATATCTATATCTTTAAACCGCTATATCCTTAAAATCCTATTGTTCAAAATGTTCCCCAATAATCCAAAAGTCATAAGTCACCACAACATTTCAACGTATATGAGCAGTTCTGAAATTTACATAGTTTTAATTTTCGGATATGCTCAGCGTGAATAATTTTACAAAGTAAATCCCAAATTTTAAAACCGTGCCTTAAAAAACTAACAGAGATATCACTCCTAAAGCATAAGAAGAATCGACAGCCCCCCCCCCCCCCCGAGACTGAGCAAGACTCCAGGAGCCCAAACTTCTAAGGGTTAAAATTTTATGGAAGGATAAAATCACAAACAAAGATGTAGGCTACTATTCAGAATACAAACCAACATGGAAATTCTACAAACAATTAAATCAAGAAAATTGAAATATTTTAGCCACATGATTCGCAATAATTCTATTCGAAGACAATTACTAGAAGGAAAAATGAACGGTAAACGAAATAGACCACCAAGAAATTGGACTAGCCTAATGATATTGAAGACTGGTCAGGACTTAATTACAAAACTGCAGTAGAAAAATCTCACAACAGAAAAACTTGGCGCCTCATTGCCTCCAACCCTCGACGAGAGGAAGGAACTTAATGATGATGAGTTTTCCATTCAGCAGCACCTATTTGATGAAATAATTGACAATCAAATGTGGGTCTATATTCCATTAAACTTGATTAATTGGGTCTGCCAGATTCACTTGAGAATGTGTCCCAGAACTTCTGAATCTGCACCATGCAGAGCAGTGTCGGTCTTAGGGTATTTCGGGCCCTGTGCGAAATATGCTTTGCGTGCCCCAATGACAATGATCCAATTCAGTAGCGTAGCTAGGCATTTTGAAAGGGGAGAGAAGTTTTGACGGCCGGCGGGCGACACCCAGCGGCGGGAGTCTGGGGGTCTCCCTCAGGAATTTTTGAAAAATTACTTTGAATTTGGTGCATTCTGAGAGCATGTTCAACAAAAATTTGTGTATGAATATTATGTGATTTACCTAAGCACGAATAAGCCTATTTAGTGAAATAACCCGAACGAATTTCAATATAAACAAGCTAATGTTTGTTTAAACTCAAAACCTGAAATGGCACAGGTAAGGTAATTGCTATCACTATTTTTGCACTAAAAATTAGACCAAAATCGCTTTTCAGATTTCAACAATCAGCAAATGTTTGACCTAGGCCCAAAAACCTTTGCCAAATCACATTGAAAACTTTCTGACCGTCTGCACTTTAGAACTTTGCTGTAAATCCTCTTCTGGTGATCCTAGAATGACCAGTGAAACATCAATGGAATCGGGAAGTAATACTCTAGGGCCATGTGCTAAATAAAAGTTCAAAAAAGCAACCGCTAAATGGAGGTAGTAAGTTTTGCGTTTGGGAAATTTTAAGATTGCGCAAGACGACCATACCTTTGGCATATCGGGTTTGATCTGGTCATGGAAAAGGTAAGGAAGTGTAATGAAGAGTAGCCTTTGCCTAGGATGCAGATATAATTCAGATATATGCATTGGAGAATGTAGAAACTTATTTAAACATGTTCGGTATATTATACAGGCTAGTGTGGGGGTGTTCAGAGCCGGAGGCAAATTTACAAATGTCTGAATATAGCAAGCTGGTGTAAATTCGTTAGCAAGAGAGGTAGGCGAGTGGTTACTGGTTAGCTTTTTTTGGCATGCAAGACCTGACTTCACATTTATGGTTGCTTAAGCCTGATAGAGCAAATCAATACATTTGATGATCTGTACCGACTGCTGTCTCACACTTTGTCTACCAGCCACACATTATGCAGTGCAGTCCAGCGTTCTCATAATTCAACTGTTTGGCCTACTTTCAATTATTAATTAATTAGCATTGCGCCTGGCAACACCTTGCGAAGTAAGACTGTTTCGCATATAAATAGGGAGACTAGCGTAAGAATATTCCCTTTTCAAATTGACACAACTTGACATAACACGTTTTTGTCTCGGCTATCTAATGGCATCGACTTGTATGCTGGGTAATCAATAAATAAAACTTTTTGAGGAGCAACTGTAGTGCTTGATCTATGTAGCCTATTCAGAATGTTAGCCTAACCACTTCTGTTACAGATCTTTTCAGTGTTTTTTCGTGTTTCTTCTGCTGTGTTGTTGGTTTTAATTTGATTAATATATTCCGTATGTCGACTATTGTGTTTTCAAGTCTTTAAAATGTTTAGATTAATATTTCTGCACTAAATAAATAAGAATTAGGAAAATTGCGGATCCGGTGGTAACTAATATTGTCCTATGGATCAACATCGCTTTTGCGATCCATTACGCCAAGGTTTGGTGCCTTTTTTCAGATGAAACTATCTAAAAATAATCAGTATAGGTATGCAGGAGCTAACCATGTCAAATGTAATTAAATTTATTTCAAAATAAACATGCAATTGAACGATTTGTTGTATCCACGAGTTTCCCAACTGTGCAATTTAGAATTAGTTATTTTTTTGTAAACCGCGAAATCCTTGCTCTCAATCACGATTTTCGTCGGTATGTTACAAGTTGTTGCAGTTTTCAGCTGAAACTAATTTTTTGTAAAGTAGACGCAAGTAGCTAGAAGCGATTACCCCTAAAATATATATATTAAGAATTAAAGAGTGGGTGAAGAAAAATATTTCGTGTTTATGAAAAAAAAATCGTGGTTAGGGAAATCACTAATAAGTTACTGTAAAATGGTGCTGTCCGGTGGCATAGCAAAAGGATAAGATGATGCTTTCTTTGGCATGTTTCGGATTACTGCATTTTAATGCATTTTCTGAGTAAATTAAGGGCCCCCTAATTTGTGGGCCCTGTGCGATCGCACAGTTTGCACACCCCAAAGACCGGCACTGATGCAGAGACATTGGATTAAAATTTTGCAACAGTTTTCCAAAATAAAGCATGTAGGGGAAGGTTTAGTTAGTTGAGCCAGAAATCGATTTTTCTGCAATAAAAATTTAACGACAAACTTTACCAAAAATCCAAATCCATCATGATAAATTTCAGTCTTATGCGGTTCTTGTGAACATGTTTGTGTTTGCGACTGACCCCGATTTATATCATTTATCGGCATTTTAAAATTGAAATTTAGCCGGCTCAAATGATACCCTAAATTTCACGGTTGAGCCACCCGTTGTTCACGGTTGATCCACTATTATTTCACTTCCAAAAGATATCCCAAAACAGAGCTCAATCTGCATCAAACACAATAAACTCTTCTCTTGAACATCTTGCAAATAAACAATCAAAAAAAGTTTAAACGGTGTATTGTGTCTGGTGTCTTAAAATGAAAGAACAGTGAACACTGAACGAACAGAAATTTATATTTCTGAAAACACTGAGAACCATTGAATAGGAAACTTTGCACGAAGGTGTTTTTACCTTTCTGAAACGATTTTGCGAGGTTTGTGAAGAAAACGAACATTAGCAACCAGTGGCGTTGCTATCGAGAAAAATATAAGGGGGGTAGTGCTAAAAAAATTACCCTCAAACTGGCGCATTACAAAAAAAAACTACTCTTATGGAAGTTTAAGGGGGGCAGTGGACCGCCCCCGGCTAGGACACCAGTTCTACGCATCAATTACAGTACGGTACAACAAAATTAAGGCAATACGTAAGGACCATCGGCTCATAAACTACATTCCTTATGATAAAGGCATGGCTCAACCGTGAACATTGCAAGTGGCTCAACTGTTAACATCGCCGCCATTTTCAAAATTCATGAAAAATTGCCAAGAACCAACTGGCTAATCAAGCAACGAGAACTACTAAAACAAAGAGTAAGTTACCCTCACCTATCCCAGTATTTCCATTAAGACAACGATGAAACATCGTAGGAAAAAATAACACATTTCTTATTTTTCTCAAAACTACTTTTACCTACCATTTTACATTTAACTGCTTCACAATTTTTCTGCTTGTAGAAAATCCCTAAAACTACATGTGCTGATGGACTTCAAGTTTTTCCATATTTTTGTTATGAAACGGTTGACTAATCATGCACGACGTTGCGATAAAACCGGATGGATCAACCGTTACCCGGCTCAACTAACCAAACCTTCCCCTATTCCAATAGGTACCATTTACTAACGGTTAACCAATAGCACAAGAAATCATAAAGGGATGGTTTGTGCTTTCATTAATGCGCTGTTTGTTGCATCTGTGAGTCTGCTATTGCATCATAACGCTCATGGATTTCCATCTGGACCACCTACAGGAGTTTGTGGATCTTTATCTCCTGCAGGACATCTCAGGGCAGGCGCAATTCCACAAAATTTGAATTTTGTTATTTCAGCTCCCGATTCGTTTTCGCCTGGAGAAGAAGTTACAAGTGGGTAGAAATTATTCTATTTTAATAATAACACACGTTAGCAAAATAACTTTTTGTCCTGTTGTTTGGACTACAACAACTGATATCTATGCTAATGTTAGCTGAATCTGACTCCACGATTTTTTCTACGGTAAAGATTTTGATATTTCATGACAAAAACGTACGATAGTTTATGTAGTTGTAATGGAAGGGAGAATTGAGCCATGGTCTTATACTTACCTCAAAACTTTTAACCAGTGTTGTACGTTGACGGCGTCAACTTTTTGTTGACGCTGAGGCTAGCGCCGTCAATTTATTTTTCAGTTGACGGAAGTGATAGCGCCGTCAACTATTTTGCCGATTTTAAGCGTCAAGCGCTAAGCGTCATGTTTTGTTTTCATGGAAAATTTCGTTTCACAATAAGAGTTTCACAATGTATTCTGGCCAGCGCGACTCATCCGAATTACCATTTTTTGCGTTGGTTGGAATGGCTCCCTGGAATACATGCGGAAGAAGTTCGCCAAATGGTGATCACCATGTATTGAGAACGAGGGATCAGAGACAGAAAGCGAAAAATCCATGAATGGCATCGCGGACGTTGAATATACTTTATTTCAAGAGCTCTATGCCCCTGAAAAGAGCGGTGTTGGTGCAGTGGACCTCGTTAAAAGATTTATACATGCTAAACTATCACAGCACGCTTGGAACAGTGATACCTTTCCGACTAAACGTTTTCAACTTGTTTTTGATATACAACACACCAATACCAACCAGCGCTAGTGTGGAACGCATGTTTTCACTTGAAAAGGACAATATGCGCAGGGGCGCCAGAACCGGGGGTGGAGCAGGGGGAGCAGATGCCCCCCTGCCCTCATATTTCTTTGGATGGGGAGGAAAGAGGGAGCAATGGTGCCCTTTTAAGGTGATGTAAGCTACTGCACACTTTGCAATATAACAATTTATGCTATTCGCTTTTAGCCTAATTATAATGTTCTATTTTTGCCTCAAAATAATATTCAAGACACAAAATTCTCCATCACAGTAAGTTATAGCCTATTACATGATTATAAAATAGCATGATGCCCTTCCGTGCCATTGTTCTTTGTATAGTTGATACTTGTATCATTACTCGATAATGAGCTAATAGATGAGCATTATCGCTATATCTTATCTTAAAACTTAAAAAAAAAAATTGGCCTTTCAGCAACAAAAGTGCCCTTATTTCATATTCCTGCCCCTCCAATCAAAAATCGCTTCGGCGCCCCTGAATATGCGTCCCAAACGCAGCAGATTGTCAGACAACCGTTTTAAAATGCTTGTTTTTCTGCAAGGAAATAACTAATAGGCTGAGCAGCTAATTACAATACAGTCTCAAAACATAATACCTGCTCTTTATTTATAGCTATTGTTAGCCTGAACTTGGTTGAAATATTTGCGTTTTATGTGACGCTGGCAAAAAATAGCGCTAGAAATTAGCGCTGACGCTGACGCCGTCAATTTCTTTAAGAGCTTACGCAGTCCTTTACGCCGTAAAGTTTTTAGGCAATTTGCGCTGACGCTGACGCCGTCAAATTATTTCAATGACGCGTACAACACTGCTTTTAACGATAAAAATGTAATCGATCGATTTGACTTGTTCTTGGTTAGCAGCCAGTGGCGTAAGCAAAAGGATGAAACCGTGGCTCAATGTCACTAGATCTTTCATACAAAGTCATCAAATCACACCAACCAACAAAAAAGAACTTGTTTAAGTACGGTACCTAAAATTTTAAACTAATATTTTGATATATTAAAATCATTTTTTTCGTATCAGCTCTAGTTTTCGAGATATGGTGGATATCTGTAACGCTAGATTTCGTTTAGTTTTCACATATCTCATCAAGATAAGGATGAATTCAAACTTTTTTACGACATATCGCGGACTGGGAAGGCTTCTTGTAGAGCTTAATCCCGGCATCAGTTTCGCATATTTGTAGAATCTTTGAATCACTGACACAGGCCGGTCACCGAGATTGACATATTGAAGTCTCTAATTGTTGAAGTATTGTTGCCGGGGAATTATTTAATCCATCAGATGCCGCTGGATGGAGAGCAGTCCTTGACATGCGTTGCTCAAGCGCACACCCTGAGAGTCAAACCATCGCCGCTTGATCTTGAAGCTTCTTCGTTGCAGAAGTCACGTGCTTTTTATCTTTGATCACTCGTGTATTGCTCCCGTTCACAGTCACGGAACAAAACGCAGACATCTTGAGTGGTTCAATCAACACCACATGGCCTGTCTGACTTGCACAAACATCCTACACAACTAAGCCTAGTGTAAGTGGTACCAGTAGGGTACCAGCACGAACCAACGTTAAAAGGCATCAGTGGAACAGGATATTTAAAGAAGGTGATACGCAGGCTCGCAGCGATTGCCTTATTCTAGCGACACTGGGCGGTAGTTTGTAGAGCGTAAACATGCGGTTCGTTTTAAAATTGCAGAAAGTTTTGTAATGCTTCTGGTAGCCTACAGTTAGCAAATGTTACTTAGAGCATATTAAGTCTGTAAACTTGTAACAGTAGATAGCCTATTTATTGAGATTTTGTGCATTTGCAGTTTGTGTATTATTTTGTTATTTTTTGATGTTATTTCGTTGTTGTTGTTCGTTATTTGTGCATTTGCAGTTTGTGTATTATTTTGTTGTTTTGTTTTGGATATGGACAGCTTTGTCTGATGCAAATAAATTATTATTATTATATTATTATAAAATACTTTTTTGGAAAAACAGTTGAAAAGTTACCAGTAAGCTGTTTTTCTTAAAAAAGTCTTTGCAGTATAGGCTAGCTAGATGTACAGCAGTCAGCAAGTAGACTATAGCCTATGGGTAGTTGAATTAACAAGTAACCATAAAGCAGTGGCTCCGAGAGGGGGGGGAAGTCGGGCCAGTTTCCCCCCTAGCAAAATATTGTAAAGGAAAAACGAGTAGTTTTTTGCTTTTGCACTTTTGAGGGGGGCCCATTTTTAGTACTAAAGTAAAAATGTACCAACTAAATAATCAACAAATTCTTAAATGAAGTGCGTAGTTCCAAGTATTTCTCAATCATTGTAAATGTCACTCTCGATGTTTCTCATCAAGAACAAATCATTTTCGTGTTAAGGTGGGCGATGTTGAACAGATTCAAGACGTAAAATCTGAAGCTGAAATGATTTCTGTATCACTGAACGGTTTCGATTGTATTGATAGTGTCAACTTGAAAACTGGTGCTGTCTTAGCTAAGCGGGAACTATTTTTGCTTGACAACTGAACGTTAACTTCAAAATCTGCGTTGGCCAGGCATAGGATGTTGTATCCAACATAAGTTATCTGGGAAAGTTAAAGGTAGGCTATCAGTCCAAGCACGATTAAAGAAAGTAAATTCTGTATATTTTTTGTTTATGGATCATCATCAGTCATCATCTCCGCACTCCGCCTGCAGCAGATTGCGCATCATGAGTTATTTGCTTCCAAGAGTGGCGATTTTGAGCCAGCTCGCCTTGTGTCGCCAAGTTGAGTCCGGTCCATGATTGGATGTTGTCTTGCCATCGTTTTGGTTGTCTGCCACGTTTTCTTTTTTCTTCTACTTTGCCTTCTGTGCAAACTTTGCTGATTCCGAATTGTGATCTTTTAGTGTGGCCGAACAGTTTTAAAACTTTTCATTTTATTAACTTATTGCTGCAATTGGATGTAATTTTGTCATAGTTAAAAGATCTTCTGTTTTCGTGTGGTCAAGTAGCCTTCTGTTGGTCATGCTTCTCATGATGTGATTTTGGAAGGTATAGTGAGTTTTTTCTTTATTTGAGTGTTTTGTTTATGGATGTTGTTGCTTAAATCTAGTTGGAATTCATAATGTTGCCTACAGACTGCGTTGTTGAAATATTTTATCATTTTGGAGTAATTGATTATCTGTAAGCTAGTGGCATCTTTAAAGTTATAGCCCAGTCAGAGGAAAAATTCTGAAAAATCTAAAGAATCTGCTGTCCTATCATCTTGCAAAGAAAATTGATTTCGAGAGGGTAATCAAGGCGTGGTGCAGTCAAAGCCAATGCTTTACAATACCCTTTTGCAATTGAAGCTCTAAAGACGTTTCTTAAATGCATCGAGTTGGAACCAACAAGAGCTTGATCGGAAGCTGAGTCAATGGTAAAGTAGCCTACAACTAGCAGTTTTAAATTTGTGACTGCTTTTCGTTGTGTGGATTACCGAACGGTCCTAAACAAGATTCACTGATGAATTTAATGAAATTAAAGGAAGATGTAATCTAAGTAAGAGAAAGCTGAGAAGAGTATAGGCTACTACTCGCAAGCTAAAGTTGCAGTGGCAATTATAAATTTAAAAGAAAATGATTTTTTTTCCGAGGACAGAACGCTTTTATAACTCCACTTAACTAGCTGAATCATTCGAAGGAAATGTATTCTACCGTAGGCTACATTGCAAAAGATTCGATAGTTGTTGGAATTGGCAAACGTATCAACTAACTCAAACATATCTTCGATGAGTTTGAAGTTCCATGAAAATTTCATCGTATGTCTGTTGTGCATTTGCGGGCATGTGGGACAAGTTTAAACCATTTGTAGGCTACAACAATGACATTTTTCAAGACATTTTGGATGAGTTGGTAGGCTACTTTTGACAGAAAGCCACACAGCAAACTTCACCTGCAAACCACAAGGAACCACCCCATAATCTCTACACAAGGAATCATTGATTGCAACTTTCGAAAGGTTTTTTCAAATAGTTTTGTGATGACTTTTTTGTGTTCCGGTAGCTACCTCCAATTTTGTGATGACTTTTTTGTGTTCCGGTAGCTACCTCACTAAAGCCACGTTCTCAAAGTTGCGCTTTGAGAACGTGGCTTTAGCAATTACTGAAATTTGTAAAGAATTGTTTGCGCTCCGGTAGGCCTATGACTCAAAACCGATTGAAAAACCTAACTAGGCTTATACACGTTGTGCATCAATTCAGACGTCGCAAAATTTTATCATTTGATGCTGTGATCCGTAACTTTGCATTGCAAAAAGTCCAGAAAGGGTTGAATTAAATCAGGGATGTCCAAGGTCTGAAAGTGAGAGCCCTGAAACGTTTTTGTACGTTTTTGTATGGCCCGCGCCTGTTGTTGTACAATGTGTTATTTTGGCCTGCAGACACACAAAAATCATATAAATTCAACTTGCAGTTTTCAGAAAAATTATTGTGGCTGTTGGCCCGCGAAGATTTATTATCAAATCTGGCTCGCGTGGAAAAAAGTTTGGACACTCCTGAATTAAATGCTTGGTTGAACTATTTTCGTTGCCTGTAGGTTATAGGCCTATTGTGTGTTTACCAAGCTTTCTAGACAAAATAGTTAGCCTCAATGGCATTTTTGCTGCAAGTGTAATCCAGTGATTATTATGATTGTTACATTGAAGGAAGTTCTTTTCATGCTGAAGAAAGTAGGCTAATTTCAGCTTAACACGAACATGCAACGCAATATTTGCTAACAAATATTATGGGGCCCATTTTTCGTATTGTTTCCCGACCAGTGCTGAATTCTCTCGGAGGCCCTGACCATAAGCATGTAGTGAATATCCAAGCCTGATGGCTACTAACAGCGCAATGCAGGTTATTATAACAATGTTTGTTAAACTACTATCGGTGCCAATTATCATTTTACAATAAACATAGATTCTTTACGATAAACAAAAGCCCCTTTATTGCCAGACGTCATAAAAGCTTTCGCATCACCTTTTTTAGATATCTCTGCAGTGGAATACCACTTATTAAACCAGGTTGAGGCAAGTGGGGTACCAGTTACACACTAATGCCAATCAGTTACCTCTTCAAAATACTTGTAGGCTACAATTTGTTTCAATCAAAAACCAAACGTTTCTAGAAAAATTACTTTGTTTCAGTACGCATTGGTGGGAATAACCAGCTGCGAGGTCTCATAATGCAAGTACGCCTACAGGCACAACCAAGTGGGCGTTTTGAAGATCTCCCCGATGGCTTCAAAATAATTGGCTGCAGGCAGGGATCACCGGACAGCACAGTTGGTCATTCTAACGGAAGAGACAAAAATACAGCAGAGTCAGCTTTTACCTGGACGGCGCCCGACGTCTGCAGCGGTGGAGGTATTTACGTCATCAGGTAATGCCCTCTGCCTTGACATTCAATAGTCCTACTTGTGAGCCACTAAAATTTTGTACACAGCATTCATTCATCCTTCATTTTCCTTTCCAGACTACATTGGCAATAAGCCTAATTTCAAACGATTTGCTTGCAATAACCAATGCCCTATAAAGCCTAAGCTATTTGTCTTAGATAGCCTACTACTTCGTGTTGTGTATAGGGGAAAGTCGTGACCCCTCGGACAGGAGGAGACCTCGAGACCACTTTTGGATTGCCATGAAATTACAACTATGAAACTAACACCATGAAATTACAACTGGTTCACAATCTTTTTTCGACAGCCGTTTTGAAAACCTAGCGGTCAGCAGCGAAAGGGAGGCTAGATCAAGAAAAGTTATTTTTTGAACAAAAGTAAATTTAATCATTGTAGAGCTGGAAGGTGCAGTTTAAGACATGGTCCAAGAAAAGAAGGGTCTTGTGTGGTGGTTAAAATGTTATTACAAGCCCTTCTTGTTCCATAGAGTCTTTAGAGATGAGATATCTTTTCAGTATTTGCCTGACACAGTTAGTTTTTGCAATGGCTGCTTTTTGGGAATCTTCGGACTTCTGTTCGACGTTTCCCACGCATGGCATATTATGTTACTGGGAGAAAGTTATTAATTTTTTTTTTTTTAATTTAGATATAAAAGGGGTAGAAAATATCTTCGTCAGAAACAAGTTGCAAACGTCAGCGCAGATGTCATCATCACGTCATCAAGCGTCAGCGCAACCGTCATCACAAAATTTCGATTTTTGATGCTGTCAGTATGTTTGGTCTGAACCGATCGATCGACAGTTTCAGATTAGCCTACGTACAATGGTACAAGGAAAGCGGCATGTCCATGGACACAAATCAATTTCGACCAAATTCCAAAAAAAGTCAAGTGTTCAGTGAACATGAAAAAAAATTACTGGCAGAATACTTTATTCAATGCAGTAGGATGTTTTATGGTCTCCAAAAAAGTAGCAAGAAAAATGGCATTCGAGTATGCTTGCGCAAATTCTAAAGCTGTACTTAAATCTTGGCTAGATAACAACATGGCAGGCCGTGATGGGTTTTTATGGTTGCATGGAGAGCAGTCCTACCGTGGCGCTGAAAAAAAACTGTAGCAACCAGCCTTGTTTGCATTTCCTGTTTCAACAAGAGAACTGTGAAGGAGTTCCAAGACAAGCCTGAGTCAGTGAGGGTGTGAACGACTGGATGACCTCACACTCAGGAAAAATATTTTAATTTGATATCTTTCTATATTGTGTAGTCTTGCTTGGGGCAGAGAGCGGCAACTCCAACAAACATCAAGAAAAGATTTTTCTAAACAAGCATTTTCCGTTTGATTGCAACATTTTTACTGACAATGATCGTATTGGCTGAACTGTTACTGATCGCCCTGACCATAGGCGTAGCCAGGGGGGGGCGAAAGGGGCCATGGCCCCCCCCAAATTTTCGAAGTTTGGATTCCGAAGTTGAGCCCTTTGTTGAAAATATAATCAAATTTGTAGAAATTTATAACGTTTTCCAAAACATCTGGCTATTAACACCCCAAGGACTTGTTTTAGACACACAGAAAGACACCAATAAATTTTGCAAATCGTAAATCGCGCAAAATTTACTGGATTTACGTTTCTTTTAACTAATTTGTGGAAGCAATTTCAGAATGGCTTACTCTGTTAGGTTTTTCTGTAGCTGAGTTTTTGGTGTTCTCTAATTTTAGCCGCAGATGTTGCCCGTTCGTGTGTAAGAGCTACCTTTAATAAGTTAATAGCTGTTTATCTGCTAATAAATTTCATACAAATATTACCCTAAAAGTGTTTCCAGAAAGCGCTATAATCCAATATTCAAGTGTAATTTTGCAAAAATTTTCCGGGGGGGCATGCCCCCGGACCCCCCTAGAAAACGCGTGCCTTCGGCACGCTTTAACCCCCACCAGTTTCATTGCTTCCCCTTGCTCAAGCCACCAGGATACGCTACTGCACATCAGGTGCACATACGTGCATGCGCCACTGCACATAAATCAAACACTTTGTCGTTCTCTTCAATTCATCAAATATTTGGCCCCCCCCAAATTTTTTTCCTGGCTACGCCACTGGCCCTGACCCTACAGTTGACATACCGCTGTCTAACGAGAGCAATGTAAATTATCAAAACGAGCCATCAACTTCCGGAATTACACCAGAAAGATTGTGAAGGTACCCAAAAGCTCCACCCTGGAAAACCACCTTTACTCGAAAGAGGAGTAGATGCATAATTGCCATCGATAGCCTGAAAAAGAACAAACGCAAAGCACGAAATCAAATTAAAAACCGTTTCGTTTCGTGAAGAGAAAAGTTGCAAGAGCTCTTCCTATTTTTCTGCGTCAGAGAGTAGTTCTGATAAGAGAGTTCAAAATGGAACTAGTGGACACCGACAGTGATGATGGTTCCGAAAGTGAAGAAGCTGAAAAGACCTCCAAAAGCCAACTACGAATTGTCTGTTACGTGCTTGTTCGTTTTCAGCTTCCAAAGAAAAGTGCTGTTTATTACGTAGGTCAAGTTATTTCTGACGACGCGTCTGATGATTCAGTAAAAGATAGAAGCGAAGATTTATGTGATCGAGAAGTGATTACTAATAATGGCAATGGCAGCACTCCAGAGGAATCTGAAGAATTTACACTTTTACAGTGAATTGTTACAGTGAAGTTTTTGCGTCAGCATGCCAAAGTTCCAGGTTCATTTGTCGAGCCAGGAAAAAGTGTTGCCACATGCCGTTCAGACTCATGGATCGAAGAGGCAGCAATCTGTCATAAAATTTGAGATGCGAATGTCCGTTTCTGTGCTGCGTTGACGTGAAACTTTGATTTCATGTTGTGTAATCAGGCCTGTAGCCAGAGCTCAGTTCCATAAGAATTGCGTGAATGCATGCATGTATATTTCTATAGGGAGACAAAAAATATCAGTGTTGCTTCGCTCCTTGGCTGGCTACGGGCCTGCTGCGTGTAATTTATTTACTGTCATTTACTATTCGTTCGTTAACCAGAAATTTGTTTTGTAAATACAATACTGCTATCCCTAAAGTTGTCCTTTTGTGATGCAACTTTTTTAAGTTCACTTATATTTTATTGCTCAGCTTTCCTCTTGCGGTGTATTAAATCTAAAAAGGAGGAAAGAGTTTTTCGAAACTCTCAAAAGATCAACTCAAGCTTAGCTAGACAATATCCAAGGTCACCTGTCATCATCATCATTGTCAGCCATTGTTGTTCCACTGCAGGATAAAGACCTTCCCTATATCTTTATAATTTTGTCTGTCTTTGCACGTTTGTGTCCAGTGTTTGTCGAATTGGTAGAGTTCGTCTCGCCATCTTGTTTTCTGTTTCCCTCTTTTGCGTTTATTCTCAAGCGGTATCCAGTCAGTAGCTCTTCTTGTCCATCTGTTGTCAGTTAATTGTTCGCATGATATGTCCTGCCCAATTCCACTTTAAACTTTTTATTTTTTGAATGATATCTTTGATTTGTGTTTGTTGTCGTATCCATTTGGCTAGTTTCCTGTCTTTCCATGTA
The DNA here is from genome assembly GCF_918807975.1 of Aplidium turbinatum. Taxonomy (NCBI): domain Eukaryota; kingdom Metazoa; phylum Chordata; class Ascidiacea; order Aplousobranchia; family Polyclinidae; genus Aplidium; species Aplidium turbinatum. Next base: position 58,790,322 of record NC_137472.1, read on the forward strand.
ATGCCCAAGAGTACTTTTTCATGTGATCTTTGCGCAGTGCGTAGTTTGAGTGTTAGTGCTTTCGTTAAGTTCCATGTTTCTGATCCGTATGTCATTGTTGAGAGAATGCATTGATTATATACTTTTCTTTTCATTGAGATCGGTAATTTACTTTTAACCCTGTTGGGCCCATTGTATCATATATGCAACATGACGTTAGGGCTCTTCCAGAGCCCCCTTGGATATCGCGAAACTTACTTTTTTTTTTATAAAAGGCTGGTGTCGCTATTGAGCTACAGTTTTTTGTTGAAAACCGATTGGTAGATGTAAGTCACGTGACTTTAGCCGGATTTGTTTTTGGCGCAATTTTGTCTGCTGAAAGTGGTTGAGAAGTACACAAAAGTTGAAGAAGATATCTTGTTTTGTAGGGTAAGTTATTTTGTTGTTTTTGTGCGAAACATGTTCCATTAGAGCTAATAATTCATTGTAAGTTCATTTTAAATAAACATTTTTGATTTTTCTTTATTTTATAAATGTTTGAAATTTGATGTTGCACGGGTGCAACATTGGGCTTTGCATGCCACTGATTCCTGATAATGATGAAGGACAAGTCATTGTTGACATACTGTGTTTATCCGAATTGTTTGATCTGCTGAGCTTGTGCATTGCTTATTCCACACTAAACTTTGTAAAAATAAGCACACAGTTCAAATTTAATCACACCTTACTAGTTGTATGTCTTTGATCAGTTTATAATACGGCTATATTAGGGTTGCCATACCGTCCGGACATGTCCGGAATTTAGTGTTAAATTTTGCGTCCGGGAGAAATTTAAAAAAATGCTCAAATGTCCGGAATTTTATGATGGGCGATTTGGGGGAATTAGAATTTTTTTTTCTAGAAAATTCGCTCAGCCAGCTCATTTTACTGCATCTGCAATCGTACTGTGCAACACTGCCATTTTTTTTACCACGAGGTTGTACGGAATTATGATGTAACAGAGCGTTTTCCTTATCAATGATGTTTACTACTTAGAACTTTCTTGAACTTATTGACCGTTGCGCTGAATCAGAATTGGTTAGATATGGATCACATGCTGCGAAAATTACTAGAACATTCCAACAGTCTATAAAAGCAGGCGATTTCGCACATATAATCAGAGATTTACTTGAAATGTCATAGAGGAGGAAGCCTAGTGAATTTTTGATATAGAATCCTTGACTAATTCTACTGTAATGGCTAATAGTTCGGTAGCGCATATATGGTCTCATGAAAATAGTCATGCACTGTCCGGAATTTTGCTTTTTCAAATATGGTAACCCTAGGCTGTATAGGCTATTGTATTTACACTAATGTTGGAAACCATATCAAATTATTGTAGCCTACTGCAAACTGAATGAACTGATGCCTTGAAAAAAGTGACAAACGCTGGAGCGTGAAAACTAGCTACAGAATACCAAGTTAGTCCAACCCTACTGCTAACCACTTTTGTATTATTTTTTTGATTTGTCTTGATCAATAATTACACCATGGTCCTTAGTCACAAATTTCAATTATTTCGACGTTTATCAGGGTGGTGATGGCACCAGAAGTGAACTCGGACAAGGAGCAGATGTGGTGCTGAAGCTAACGTCAACTTTGTCATGCAACGTAAATCATAAAATCTACGCTGACAATCTGTTTAGTAGCATTCCGCTGATCGAAAAGATGACTGAACGTGGTATGTTCTATTCTGGGACTATTCGAAAAAACAGGCTTCGTGGCTTGACTCTTATGAATGAAGGGGAACTGAAAAAGAAAGGTCGTGGCAGCTACGATCACAGAGTAGAGATATCTAACAACATTTCTGTTGTCAGATGGTTTGACAATAAGCCTGTCACACTTATCTCCTCATTATATGGTGTTGAGCCGATCCTTGAAGCTAGCCACTGGGATAAAAAAGTCAAATCGCACAATCTGTTACCTCTACCAAATGTTGTTGCTGCCTATAACAAATATATGGGTGGGGTTGACTTGCTGGACTCTTTCCTTGCACGTTTCCGCTTCAGGATGGTATCACGTCGGTGGTACATGTATCTTTTTTGGCACTTTTTGATGGTGGGACTAATCAATAGCTGGAATGTCTACCGAAGAGACCATAGATTGCTTGGCTTGCCAAAAAAAGACATGCTCAGTCGACGAAAGTTTCAGGTAAAATACAACAAAGCTATAAATATGTTTTGGATTTGTCAAAGAACTTGCTAGTATTCCACTTTGCTGGGTGTTCATAGGTTACCATGTACAAGTATATGAAGTATGATAACAATAAGTACCTTTCACATTTGCAAGAAATAAGAGCAAAGTTTTGTTGTTTTTAGAGTCATGTTGCTTCAGCCCTTACACTCGCAAATACCACTCCCAGAAACGTTGGTCGGCCTACGAGGTCTGATAATGCAAGCTATGCATCATACACCACCGCAAGAGCACGAAACAGAAGATCAGCACCAGTTGACGACGTCAGAAAAGACGGTTATGCTCACTGGCCGATCAAAGTTGAAAAGCGGGGAAGATGCAAGCATTGTCAAAACATTACGAACACTTTTTGTTCAAAATGCGAGATCCGCTTATGCTTTGTGGAAACCCGAAATTGCTTTTATGATTTTCACAATTGAAAAGTAAAATTTTTGCTATTGCGTTTTGTGGTTTGCATCATTCAGTTCCGATAGGACACTATTTTTGCTTTTCGGATGAAGCTTCATAATCTATCACTAAAGATCATTGGGGAATTTTGACCCAAATACCGATCATCGGAAAAGTTAACAGTCTTTGACAGGGTTTTTCCAAACAAAGAATTTCTATCTACATTCATCTTTGCCACTCCACCATATCAACAATGCTGTCTGCTAATTACCACTCAAGGCCCAATGTATCATATATGCAACATGGCCCAAAACTTGGCCGAAAGGGGTAGCATACCAAAAAAATATGTTTTTGGTTTAAATGAGTCACAAACAAAGTGCTGAACAGCAAAAAAAATTTTTTTGAACATGTTTTCTTAGAGTGGGCCCAACAGGGTTAAATATTGAGCTCGCTCTTCCAAATGCCTGCCAACCAAGTGCAATTCTTCTTTTAAATTCTTCTTCTTTATCAGGTGATGTGGTTACTATTTGGCCAAGGTATGTGTATTTGTTTACGTTTTGGAGACTGGCTCCATCTAACGTCACCTGTAAGCTTATCCAATTAAACTCACCCTCTGAAATATCCGAATTCACACGACGGTTGCGAAGAATTCGGACATTTCAGAGCTAATCATGTTTTTGCATACTGACGCTTATCGCACGGTGAATACTGCTGTTTTTGTTATCATTTTTTTCGCTTATAAATATCCAACGAATTGATAATTGAGCTAGCTTCCCCCAAAAATTGTTAGAAATGCGAGAAATATGAAAGTCGAAAAATTGTCCGACGTGTGACGACTTTCCCCTAATAAGCTACTTGAATTAATTTGCTAAACAGGCCACATTTAGGTTGACATAAAATGTTTCTCACAACTTATGGCAATTTGTTTTTCGTTTGGCATAAAACATCTTTAAATATTTATTTGTCTTTATGGGAACATTTTTTTATAGAGCAACAGTTGTGCAAAGCTTCTACACCTTTCAAGAATCGTTGATGAAAGAAATGATCTGCCGATCAGAACCTGTCATCATGCCACCAACTACAAAAAGTACCATGCCACCAACTACAGAAAGCACCATGGCACCAACTACAGAAAGTACCATGCCACCAACTACACAAAGTACCATGCCACCAACTACAGAAAGCACCATGGCACCAACAACACAAAGTACCATGCCACCAACTACAGAAAGTACCATGACACCAATTTCCAAAGTACCAGCTGGATCAATTTTTCCTCCTTGCGAACATTTAAACGTCACAAGAGTACCAAACGGAAGTAAGTTGTCGTATGTTCTTGTTTTCGTGCAAGTTTTTTTTTAAGCATTGGTTAGGGTAGTTTGCAAATATTCTAAGACTTCATTCGTTTGGGAAACCAGATATCTAGGCTATATATCCGAATAGGTAAATATTTTAACGTGGTGTCACGATTTCTTTCTATCTCTTACCAGGAAAAAGACTTGGAAAGGTTCAATGACGTAGTTTAATGGGTCAAACCGAAAAGCAGTCAATTAAATTCACGGATAGTTCTACTGGTGAAATGATATATAAAAACGCTTGAAGGACTCCAACGAATGGTTCACCACTTCCAACAATTAATCAAAGTAATAGTAAACAGCAATAGATTCCAATGCTTGCGACTATTGATCGAGTTTAACGTGATCCACTCACAGCTTCTCATACGATTCTAATTTCAATCAGAAATTATATTAGCATCAACTTTGCTTTACAGTACTCGTATTCAATACTTCCACTCTCGATCAACAATAATCTTTGCGTCTATTAACAACTGCTACTACTACAATAATGAACTCTCATCACCAACTCATCATAATACAACTCCCATAATAATAATCTCAGAATCTCAGAATTCTCAGAATAAACATTACACAAACTACACCACTATTTATAGTTGGCTGTTCAGTCCAATAACTTCGAGAAGGTTACATCATAAAGAACCATCGTTCGGTCACGTAGCATTTAAAAGGTAAACAACAGAAGCTTATAGAAGGTCACGTAGGGAAAATGATTCCAGAAAACACGTTACATAATACAGATTTCGTCATCAGAGGTTACTTCAGGTCATAACCGACAATAACACAACGCACCAGAATTCCATAATGAAAACAACACGCTTGTTGAAGATACAAAGCAAGCCATCGCGAAGCATTGCACCTTGATTGTGACATACGCCCCCCCTTAGAATATTGTTGCAAACAATATAACAACACAATCAATACAAAACACACCATAAAACAATTAATTACTCAATAATCAGTTCTCATAAGTCTATCGTTGCATGATCTACCAACGATAGCTTTTCTCAAAACAATAGTCACGTTTTCTGCGAAAGTCTCCAACGTCCTCAATGACTTCAGTGCATCGGCGAGCGAGATGACCCATTTTCCTACATCGGAAACATCTCCTCTCCGGACAGTCCTTGGCGAGATGACCTTCTTTGTGACAGTTGTAGCAAGCCTTTTCATCAAAAGAGCAGCTCCTGGCTATGTGTCCAATCTCCCCACATCGGTAGCAGTGGTTGTCACGGCAACGTCTATTTTCCGAATGTCCGCCGTTAGCAACGCATTCCCTGGCGAAGTGTCCGCGTCTACCGCATCTATAGCAAACTCCAAATGGTTGTCGCCCGCCTCTTCTCCTCGGTTCTTCGCGTTCGTAATATCCGTCATCGTGAGATCGTTGCTGAATATCTACAGAACAATCTCGAGCAAAGTGACCATTCTTGCCACAAGAATAACAAATAACTTCAGAATCTCTCTCAAAAACATTTCCGATTATCAGATCAACTAAAGAGTTTTGTAAACATAACGCTTTCACAGTCCCACTACAATACGGAGTTTCGATAGATATCATCGCTAACGGTCCTTGGATTGAAGTGGTATCTATTTTTGTCACATGGCCAGTTTTTCCCGTTAATTGACTGTCTTTAACCAAATCTCTCCTCACTATTATACCAGTAGAACCAGAATCACGTAAAACTTTTACCTTTTTGTCTCCAACTTTTCCATCCACTACTGGCAGGTGATCTTCAGGTATTATTTTTCCGCAAACGTCTTCATCCGGTCTCTCCTCGTCAAGCGTTGGTTTAGGAATCATTAACGCACAACCGCATCGATAAACGTCCGTATCTTCATCTTTTCTAGACTGATTGGATCGGGACAACGACTTGTCCTTGCATTCCTTCGCTTCGTGTCCTTGCCTATTGCAACGATTGCACCACTTCCTCGATTCCTGATGATTTCTGTTAGTCTTCTTCCGGCAGTTAACAGATTTATGACCTAAGCCATTACAATTAAAACAACGTACTTCTCTTGGAACCGCACCTCCTTTAAAATTATTTGTTTGCTCTTCGTCATTATCGCATGACAACGTTTCTTCAGTCGACAACTTCTCATCATGAGCAACTAAGTACTGTTCTGCCACACTGGCTATGTCTTCTAAATTCTTCGGACTTCTTTCCATTAAATAAACAGACAGATCTTTTGAACATGAATCTGTGAATTGTTCCTTAACTATAAGGTTTGCCAATCCGTCCAATGATTGATCGGCCCCCGAAAGTTCAAACCATTTTAACAAAAGGTTTCTTAAACGTTAAATAAATTGACCTGGGCTTTCGTGTTTTTCAGGCTTTGCCTCACGGAATCTTTGACGGTATCCATGCTCGGTAAAATTGTATCGCTTTAACAGAGCTAACTTCAATCTGTCGTAATTCATGGCTTCTTCTTGTGAAAGCCTTGAATATACATCAAGAGCTTGTCCCGATAATAACATGCTTAGCTGGGTAGCCCACGTCGACTTCTCTAATTTGGCTATTGTAGCATATCTTTCAAATCTTAACAAAAAGCTATCCAACTCATCTTTTTCTTCAACAAATGATGGCAAATCTGGACGTCTAACTTGCGCCACAATAACATCTCGAGCATTATCATTACTAGAATTAGATCGCTCACCAATGTCCAGCTTTTGTCTTTCTAATTCAAGTTTTAACTTTTCCAATTCATATTGCGCTCTTCTTTCTTCAGCTTCTACTTCGCGCTGCGCTTGTTTCTCTTCAGCTTCTCGTTGAGCTTGTTTCTCTTCAGCTTCTCGTTGAGCTTGTTTTTCTTCAGCTTCAGCTTCGCGCTGCGCCCGCTTCTCCTCTGCTTCGCGCTGCGCCCGCTTCTCCTCTGCTTCAGCTTCAAGTTGTGCTCGCTTTTCCTCAGCTTCAAGTTGTGCTCGCTTTTCCTCAGCTTCAAATTGTGCTCGCTTTTCCTCAGCTTCAAATTGTGCTCGCTTTTCTTCAGCTTCAAGTTCTGCTTTCCTTATTTCACGAGCAGCTCTTCTATCTTCTCTTTCGTCAGCTTCTCGCTGAGCTTTTTGGTCCATTATCTTGTGATACTCTTCCATCACAAACTGAGACTTCTCATTACCAGTCAGCCCCATTCGTTCAGCCATGCTCCCTAAGTCTTCAATCATCTCATGTTTGACAGTATCCGCCATTTTGACATTAATTTATTATTCAATAAATCTTCGGTATTATTCGGTTTTTCGGTTAAATTCCCGGACGAGCCCCCAGAATGTCACGATTTCTTTCTATCTCTTACCAGGAAAAAGACTTGGAAAGGTTCAATGACGTAGTTTAATGGGTCAAACCGAAAAGCAGTCAATTAAATTCACGGATAGTTCTACTGGTGAAATGATATATAAAAACGCTTGAAGGACTCCAACGAATGGTTCACCACTTCCAACAATTAATCAAAGTAATAGTAAACAGCAATAGATTCCAATGCTTGCGACTATTGATCGAGTTTAACGTGATCCACTCACAGCTTCTCATACGATTCTAATTTCAATCAGAAATTATATTAGCATCAACTTTGCTTTACAGTACTCGTATTCAATACTTCCACTCTCGATCAACAATAATCTTTGCGTCTATTAACAACTGCTACTACTACAATAATGAACTCTCATCACCAACTCATCATAATACAACTCCCATAATAATAATCTCAGAATCTCAGAATTCTCAGAATAAACATTACACAAACTACACCACTATTTATAGTTGGCTGTTCAGTCCAATAACTTCGAGAAGGTTACATCATAAAGAACCATCGTTCGGTCACGTAGCATTTAAAAGGTAAACAACAGAAGCTTATAGAAGGTCACGTAGGGAAAATGATTCCAGAAAACACGTTACATAATACAGATTTCGTCATCAGAGGTTACTTCAGGTCATAACCGACAATAACACAACGCACCAGAATTCCATAATGAAAACAACACGCTTGTTGAAGATACAAAGCAAGCCATCGCGAAGCATTGCACCTTGATTGTGACACGTGGTCATAGATTTAATAAAAAAAAAACAAAAAAAAAAACATGAAGAGTTGGGGGAAAACTAATGTGGTTATCAAAAACAGGACAACAAAAAAAACTCTTATAAATGTTAGTTTCTCGTTTCATTCCCTCATTTTCATAAACCATATTAGTTTTATTTAATCCTTATATTTTTTTGTTGTTAAATTTATGATCATGTTAAAGCTTTTGCCGTCCTGATTATGCTGAGCATGGTAAACTATCGACCTTTTTATTTCATCGGCAAAGTAAACATATATACAATGACGTTAAATTAATTTCCATTTTTGTATATGAAGGTACTGGTACATGGTACCTTTCAGAATACCGTACCAAACAAATTATATGTGGAACTTGAAAATTTAGATAAATATGGGCCAGAATAGAAAAACTGGCTTAACTCTCCTGGGTCTCTAATACTGTGGTAAAAAATAACAAAAGCTGTAAATAGAACTCAATATTGTAAAGTTGTTTGAATTATCTTTTAATTCTAAATTTCAATGTGAGACATTAGGCTACATTCTATCTTGCTTTAAAAAATTATTTCTCAAAACTAATAAATAGTTTACAGCCTAGCCTACTGACATCAAAACTCAGTGGCGTATTCTCCATGCATGTAAGGCATGCACTGCATGCCTTACAATTCTGATGAAATCAGAAATCTTTCAGAAACAACAAATTTTTGCGTAGAAATTGAAAATGTTAATAGCAGAACCACCTCGCTCTCTTAATTTCAATATTCGAAACAGTTATTCGTTTTCAAAATTTGGAAACTTTGCTGACCCTGGCAACTCTGCATGCTGAGACGAGCTCAGCATGCGTTGATAATACAATTTGCCTATTCGCCGCTCTTTTACCGACGCTGTGACGCAAAGGCGACCAAGGCATGCAGATTTGAAATTGCAAGCAAAACAAAAATCACGATCTTGAGACAGGGTTGCCAGATTGGTCTTTTTAACGCCAAATTTCAGAAATTCGGGGTTTTTAAAAAGTGTTTGGCCGGACTATTTTTGTTTAGACGCTTGGTCTTTTTTAATTTTCCGATTGGCATTTGTTTGGCCTTTTTTCTTTTGGTCTTCATAGTTTAAGTCCTTGCGGTTTTCTACTGTAGATAGTATGATATACTTGAAACCTAAGCACAGTACTTTAAAAGATCATCAAGAAAACGAGTCGGGTGTATGCTGAAGGCCATATACCGCTACATAGCGCTTCAACTCCGCTTTCCTGCAATGCAGGATAAAGATATAAAATTAAGACATTGGATTCATGGTGCGTTCCAAACCTCATTTTTTGCAAAACAGCTCAAACAATTATCAGCTAAGTAAGGCTCAGATTGCAAGAAAAGCTATAAAACCTCAAGCAAATTTGCAAAATTTTCCTGGGAGAGCATGCCCCCAGACCCCCCCTACACTGGCTATGGCCCTCCTTCCATTGCATGCCTACGAAAATCAACCAGGATGCGCCACTGTCAGAACTGTAGGTTAGAAGTAAAGTTTATTTTTTAAACAGAAAGACAATAAAACAGTTTGGAACAAACATTTGGTTGCGTTCTCAAAGCAAATAAATAAGCAAAGTTTTGTTTTGCCAGCAGGCTACTTCAGCTCCGTTTCAATTTTGTTTTTTCGGGTTTGATCCCCAAATATAGGCTACTGTGAAAACTGGGGCTTACCATGGCCTACTTAGCTTTACAAACTATACAAAGTTAGGAGGCCGTTATGAGGATAATTCGAACCAGGTAGGCTACCACAAAAAGCCCATGGCTTCCATACAAAACATGTTTAAAAAATGCTTCCGTAAATGGTACCTTCCAGATTAATGCAGAAAAATTAAAAGTTTAATTAACTTACAAACAGTAAAATTTTTAATCGATTAAAAATCATTGACTTCAAACGGAAACTCTTAGTGAAAAATTCAAAAGTCAACCGAGTTCGCTTCCCGACTGCCAACTATATCATCTTTTCTTTCAGCTTTCCATCTAAATAAGGAGCTTCGGATTGAGTAAATAAAGACCTATGTTTTATTTCATAAGAGAATAACACGAAGGAAATAACTTTATTTGCCAATTAAATTCTATAATAGCAAGATAGGCTAATACACTACACAATAAGCTTACATTACATAGCCTACTGTTGATAAACATAGAGCAGGAGTGTTCAAACTATTTCCCAAGCGAGCCAGATTTATTTCATGACAAATTAAGTTATAATTGCCCTTAGCCTACATCATGTGTTTGCAGAGTATACAACCAGCTTTGAAGAAGGGGAAGGATTGAATGGTTGGATCAATCAAAGAGGTTGGAGACAGAACAGTGGTTCAACCCCAACACCAGGAACTGGTCCAGATTCAGCTGCAGATGGTAAAATTATAGACTCTTTGTATTTTCGTCATTTTGGTTTTTTAAGTGTTGAGTTGCCTTTGAAGATTTCCTCTTTCTAAAATAATAGATTTTGAGATTTCTTTTCTTTTAAGTCCACTACTTAAATATGCTCGCTAACAAAGTCTCCTTGTCTTGTTGAATATCTTCTTTTTTATCAATTGCTGAACAATTTTACCTATGTGACCCTATATTTTTAATAAGGATGCTCTTTCCATTTCGGCCGTATTTCTCTGTGTATTCTCTTCGTATCCACCCCACATTCCTCCCTTCCCTCAATGCTTTGTTTCTTATCATAGGCTTCCGCGTTATATTTTTTATATTTTATGTACTGGTAGCATCCTATTCTTTATTCAATCAAGCAGTTAAAATATTAAAATAAATCTTATCAAAAACCTGTTTATGCTTTCAGGTGATAACTATTTGTATTATGAGGCCAATGTCGGCGCTGGAGATAGCCGTCGAGCGATTCTGATAAGCCGAAAAGATCTAAGAGGTTGCTTTTGCTTGTCACTGAAGCAAAATCACAATGTGCGAGACAACACTGGTCATCGCTTTTTGGTAACGGTAGCAGGCAATCCTATCTTTCGAACGATGAGAGGACAAGAAGGGTGGAGACAACTGAAGCTCCAAATTGACTTTCCATCATTTGTTCAGGTAAGAAAGCATCATTTGTTAAGAAAGTATTATTGTTCGGGTAATAAAGCATTTGTAACAATAGATTCCAACGTTGACTTTCGTAGATTGTTTATATCCCTTTCAAGCGGGGTTTGAATCCCATCTGCTGACCATATCTTTCACTAAAGCTCCATTTAGTTTGGCCGATTTGAACCGGTTTGTGCGAACCGCTTCCTAAAAAATAAAACGTTTGCAAAATTGGTTCCTGGCTAACTTTCACGAGTGGCCAATTTTCAAGGTTGCCAGATGTGGCTAATTTTAATCATAGCAATCCGGTTGCTAACTAATTTGAATCCCACCACTGAAGACACATAATGGAACGAATGGCATAACAGTACTATAACGAAGCTACACTAACCTGACATTTGTTTTGTTTGTTTTTCCAATCTTTATCCTCGGACCATATGTGTAGGAGAAGCGTATTTTTAGGGGGTGTGTTATAATATATTGTTTTACGTTATTTCTACGTACTTTGTTTCTGTACTGGTCCTTGTTCTACTGATTACTTCGTTGGCGTGTTTTGTCCTTCTGGCTGTTCTCTATTTTGTGTTGCTTGTTGTTGTGAGCTACCTGCCTTCATTTTTAGTATGTTTTAAGTTGGGGTGGCCGCATTTTAAGTTGGTTAAAACTTTATCAATGAAGTCATCTTTAGTTTCATGACAATTTAACCAACTTAAAGGAAAGGCATCAACTCCCTTTAGCCTTTGTATTTTGTCAGAGAAGCCCGGGTTGTTCGCCTATTACGCTAAGTGGGTTCCGGGCTTCTCTGACAAAATACAAAGGCTAAAGGGAGTTGATGCCTTTCCTTTAAGCAGGTTACAAATAAGCGACTTTCAATTCCTCAAAGAAGCTATTGCTAATGCATCCCTTCAAGCAATTGATGAGAACTCACCGTTTACCGTAGAATGTGACGCATCAGATGTAGCAATATCGGCTACTCTAAATCAAAGTGGGCGACCGGTAGCATTTATGTCTCGGTCATTACAAGGGAGCGAGTTACACTACCCTGCCATGGAAAAGGAGGCTACGAGTATTATTGAAGCCGTAAGAAAATGGTCCCATTTTCTGATTCGAAGGCATTTTACATTAATTACAGACCAAAAATCAGTAGCTTTCATGTTTGACAGCAAGAAGCGGACCAAAGTCAAAAACAATAAAGTGCTATGTTGGCGCCTCGAACTGGCATCCTTTTCTTATACTATTCGTTACCGTCCCGGCAAAGACAATACAGCACCCGACGCTTTATCGAGAGCATTTTGCGCAACGGTACCTGCTCGAAACATTAAAAGTTTGATGGATATTCATAAAGAATTGTGTTGCCCGGGTTTAACTCGTTTGTTGCATTATGTGCGTTCGAAAAATTTGCCTTACTCGACAACTGATGTTAAAAGAATATGTGAATCATGCAATGTATGCGCTGAAGTTAAGCCACGTTTCTTTAAACCCGTCCAGAGTAATTTAATCAAAGCGACTCAGCCCATGGAGAGGCTAAACTTAGATTTTAAGGGCCCCTTACCATCATGTTCTCGTAATATATATGTATTGTGTGTCATTGATGAGTATTCACGATTTCCGTTTTGTTTTCCCTGTGTTGATACGTCGTCTGGCACAGTAATCAAGTGCCTTTCTCAACTGTTTGCAATGTTCGGTACCTGTAGTTTTATTCATACTGATCGAGCCCAAAGTTTCATGTCTAGGGATGTTAAACAATTCTTGTTGGAAAGGGGTGTAGCTGTGAGCCATTCAACACCCTATCACCCGCAAGGCAATTCGCAAGTTGAACGTTACAACGGAGTAATATGGAAGGCGATACAATGTAACCTCAAGTCATTCGGCCTGCCTGTAAGCAAATGGGAAAATGTCCTTCCGAACGCCTTACACGCATTGAGATCGCTACTGTGTACATCAACAAACTCTACCCCGCATGAGCGATTCTTCAACTTCTCTAGACGGTCGTCACACGGGAAGTCCCTTCCTGATTGGTTAAGCACTCCTGGCCCAATCTTACTGAGAAAGTTTAACAGGTCTAGCAAACACGACGATCAAGTCACGAAAGTGTTCTTAACCGAAGCCAACCCATTATATGCTCGGATCAAATACAGCGACGGCCGAGAGTCTAACGTGTCTCTAAGAGACTTAGCCCCACATCCTGCTAATAATACCTCTTACGGGGATATTGTGGATTCTCCTCAATCATCGGACACAGAGGAAAAGTCATTCACACCGAGTGATAGGTTGCCTTGCAGTGGCGCTTCACCGGGAAATAATTTCGATCAAGTCGAAGAAGTTGTTCGCGACCAAGCGATTGACTGCGATCCAGCAATCAATCCGCAATCAACAACGACTGGTGACCTAACCCGATCAAGCCTTTCCAATGAAAATCCAAGAAGATCGTCTAGGTCCACCAAAGGGGTTCCTCCCGTTAGATATGGGGATCCCATTACCTTTTAGAGTGGGTAAATGTTATAATATATTGTTTTACGTTATTTCTACGTACTTTGTTTCTGTACTGGTCCTTGTTCTACTGATTACTTCGTTGGCGTGTTTTGTCCTTCTGGCTGTTCTCTATTTTGTGTTGCTTGTTGTTGTGAGCTACCTGCCTTCATTTTTAGTATGTTTTAAGTTGGGGTGGCCGCATTTTAAGTTGGTTAAAACTTTATCAATAAAGTCATCTTTAGTTTCATGACAGGGTGCAAAAGAAATTCTGGCCAAATATGATACATTGTGCCCGAAAAAGTTTTGCGATGAAATATGTTTCACCTTAAAACATGTCACAATCGTTTTGCACGTAGGTGCAATTAATCTTGACCGCTGACTCTAATAAACATCAAAACACACTTATTTCATGTCTCAGTTTGTCATTGAAACCCAGGAACTCAAATACAACAACATCACACCTGTGATTTCATTCTTACAGCTTCAATCTTGGATCCATTAAAGTTACATTTATCTTGCTGTAGTGCAGTAGCCTACATCTTCAAAGCGTGCAACTTACTCCAATATTGCTACTACTATATGCATGTGAAACTTACAGGAACTGTATAACAGTAATAATTGTCCAATAGCCTGGGTTAGGGGAGAGTGGGGCACAATTGGACAAAAAATAGTAAAATAGAAGTCCCGTCTATATTAAAAGTCTAACAAAATCCAACTTTTGCACAATAACAAAGTATCACACTGTTAACAAAATGAGACAATGAAACAACACTTAGGTAATGCATATTAAATACTACAGTCAATTGAAAAAAATATTGTTTTTGTCCAATTGTGCCCCGGTAATGGGGCACAATTGGACATTTGCAAATATTATCAATGGTTTAGAAACAACAGTTTAAACCAACACAAAAGTAATCAAGAAACTGACAAGGACTCTAATAAATAGATTTTACTTGTTTATTGCAGTAAAATCAGGGACGTTGCCACGGGGGAGGGGGGTATTGGAAAAGCAATTTTACCCCCCCCTAAAATTTTATCTGGTCTCCCAAAATTTTTATTTTTAATGTTATTACAACGTTTAAATGACATTGCGTTGCATGAGACCATGCAATATTAAAAGAACTACTTTTACAGTATGATCTACCATGTGTGTTGCTGTCTAATTGTACCCCAAAATTTGTGTCCAATTGTACCCCACACACCAACATCGATTTAAAGTTGGGCAGGGACAACCTGTTCTAAAAGTCAGGTCAAAGCAAAGGTAATGAAAAGATACTTTACTGTATATGGCTTGAACAGAAAAAGAAAAAATCTAAAAATCTTTACTTTACATAAAGAAATTACGATTAAAACAAAATCCGCTAAAAATACTATACAGGTGCTAAAAGACTTCCCACCGCCAAACTCAATACACGACCAACACAAACTTTTAGAACTTTCATAGTACAACGACTAATGTGAAACTAATTTTTTTGCCAAAGCAGAGACTTCCAGAGGTTCCAATTTTTTCTATAAAATGCGATGTCCAATTGTACCCCATGTCCAATTGTGCCCCACTCTCCCCTACCCTCAGCCAAAACTATAAAAAGCACTTTGCTTGATATATACTTGTAAAAAAAATCTCTAATGCAAGTTTTACGTGATGTTTCTAGTGAAATTGTTGGGTTTAAAAAAAAATTGAACTGCCACAGTTTTGACTAAAAGCTTATCATGAGCCTCTTAATGCTTAAGTATCTATTCGCAAGAAAATTTTAACATACAAGAAAGAAATAGCTTAGTTTTAAATTTGATTTATTGAATGAAAATACATGATAAATCTATAATAAGAAAAACATTCTGAGGAATGAACTAAAAAAAACTAAGCACACAACTCAAAATATAAGCATGTTTCATAAAAAAAAAGCACAGTTGTATTTTTTAAGACATTGTAGCCTACTTGAAAATGAGCATAACTTTTACTGGCATTAACCCTAAATCTTTTACCATAGTCTCGAGTATACATTCCTCAGCCTCACACTCACTGACATTCAGAAGTTGATTCTGAGATACTTTGATGGAGCCTGCGTTAAAATTTACTTCTTTATTATAACTCACAGTCGCACTTACATGTTGTTTACTAGAATGTGCTAGAAATGACAATTTTCTTTGTTTTGGATTGTTGAATCCAAATTGTTGAATTTCTTGCCAATTAACGCATTTTTTAAAATTAAAATGCAGTTTTAATAAGTTCTTTAAAGCAAGAAGCTAAAATGAAATGTAATTTTGATGAATCGACAAAATATCCAAAAAATTTCTGCCCGATTTTTGCAATTTTGCCCGAATTTTCGACAAATCAAAAGCTTGGGGGTGTGATCGCACCCCCTGCACTCCCAGCTCCTACACCTATGCCTCGGACTAACAAAGCCTTGATAGGTTATTCCTGGTAGTTTTGCATACTTGTAGAGACTTTTGACGCAGGGCCGGTTACTGAGATTTGCATAGTGAATTTTTCCGATTGTTGAAGTGTTGTTGCCGGGGAATCATTCCATTCATTAGGTGCCACTGAATAGAGAGCAGTCCCGAAATGCGTTGCTCAAGCGCACACCCCGAGAGTCGAACCAGCGCCACTTGATCTTGAAGCTTCTTCGTTCACGAAGTCACGCGCTAACCAACTGAGCTATCATCACCTGCCCTGCTTTTTTTAGTCTATATAGCAGAGAATTTATTCTTTTACTACTTACGGTTGTCAGTGTTTGTTCGGACTATACCTTGTAGGCTGCATAGCCAAGGGTGCCGGTTCGACACCGCGTAAGAGCATGAGGCGGTGTCTTTTTCAGGACACAAAGGCACACTACTTAAACTCTAGATTTTCAACCACAGGGTGTATGCCTTAGGTGCGACGACCAAGACCGTTCTTTAAAAAGTAATCATCGAAATATGTTTCAGGTGAGAATAATTGAAAGAAGAGGAAGGAATATTTTTGGTGACAGCGCGATTGATGACATTAGAGTGGAACCTGGAAGATGCCAAGAAGTGGAACCAGAGGAAGAAGATGAAGAGGAAGATAATGGAGAAGGAGGAGAAGAAGGTTAAGAGAAAAAGAAAATTGAAGATAAAAAAGAGGAAAAATACAAACTACATTGCAAAAATAAAAAATAAATTTAAAATCTCGCTCATCAGCAGTGATTTGAGTTAGCAATAGTTTTGACGCTGATATCTTGAGAGTTGGCTACGATTGTCTGTGTGTTGAATTTTGTATTTTGTTTCATTAAAAGATTTAAAATTAGTTTCTTATGCTGAAGTGAATGTCTTTTGTTACCAAATCTTTATGTCGTCTATCCCTTTGTATATGAAATCTATGTAAGACTTTTCTACTTTACCTACAACTCATGAGGATTTATAAAAACGAGTCTTCAGAATTGCTAGTGACATTTTTCAGTGCCTTTCGTTAAACAGCACTACAAGAAGCGGGCGTAGGGAGTAATAATGATGCGATTGAGCAGCAGCCTTATATCATGCATGTGGTGATAGACTGCAGAATAGAGTGCCCTCTATGTACGAGTCCGTGATGTGGTCGACGTTGATTAACATGCAGCTATAGGAAATGCTAGTTGCCAACAGTATTTCAATGAGCGGATGTCAGCCATTCACTGCCTAAAAAAGGTCATTTTCTGATCTGCCTTTCAATGTTTATCGATATCTAGGAACGCTCAAAGGTTGTTAATTTGTGAAGAAGATTGTTGTGAAAATTTGCACGTACGGTACTAAATCTGGTATCTTTGCTTGCTAAAACACATGCCTGCCAAAAAAGCGACCATCCGAAGACCAATAATGTATTTTTTTGAAGACACAGTTACTGTATACGACTATACGTAGCCGATATCGTTTAAAATAGCTTATCTACGGTACCCTCGAAATGTCCTTGTTTCAATGCTGAGTTGGTAAGATGATACAAAGGAGGCCCAATGTGTTTTAACATAATTACAGAAAAACTCAATTTACTTGCAAGACATTATGAAACAGCTATTTGCACGGCTCGGTGTTTAGTAAATTCATCTAATTACTTTCTTGTGTCATGTCAGTTTTGAAAAGCTTAAACTCATTAAACCTTGTTTAGCCTTTAGGCCATCTATGTGGGTTTATCTACGCCAAGAACTTGCATCTTAAATTCAAAGCCTTAGGCTTTTTGTTTTTTAACTAGACTGATTAAGACGGCGACGAAATTAGCATTGGTTGGTTTATCAGTGACCGCACTTTACTAAAACCATGATGGAAATTTCAGGGGGTTTTTAACAACGTTTATTCAACGTTGCAAGCGTTAAATCAATGTAACAAGGATTAATTGCGTCAGCAATGAATCTTTCAGCATAGCCCCTTTAGTTCAATGTGCAATGCCAGAAAACATGACACATCACTTCCATTTATGTTCAGTTCGGTTGTTTTTATTTCTGACCATCTTGGTGCTTTCCAGGGGTGTGCAAACCGTGGCCCGCGAGCTTAGACTTTTTAGCTCGCGGAAGGGTTGATATTTTAGAAAATGTGTGGTCGCTAGACGATTTTCATTAATGTCACGTTTGCAGCATTTTGTAAACATTACTTTTTTGTTTAGCAACCGGACAAGTTCAACCAGTGTGAAATCAAGCAAACACATTTAGCAAACATTTACAGACATCCCTTGTAACTTAGTTACATCTCTTGATTGCAGTCACATTTAGTCTGTGGTAGCGGTAGCTTAAACCTATTCGCTCGCACGTAGCGTAAAACTTAAATTAATTTTAAGTCGTCCTCACGCCGAAAAACCAGACAAATATCCGCTGCTGTTTTGCGGTTGAATAGCCTACTTGCGTGCTGTGTGTCAACATTCATCCGCAAAGCATTCCCCTTGTGGTATCCGTTTCCGTGCTCTGTCTGAAGGCGTTATTTGGCTAGCTATGGGTGAGGTAGCTGCGTAGTCATTTATTGCTTGCACAATCGTCACAATATAGTAAACAACAGATATTAAGTTACTATTTGTGGCCAGTGGTAAAACCACTGTTTTATTTGAGAAGTTATGAAGATGTTTTAAGGAGAGTGCTGGAGTTGCAAGTGGGAGGGTCGTAGAAAACAAGGAAGACCTAAGAAAACGTGGAAAAAGCAAGTTGAGGAGGAAAGCAGTAAGGTGGGCTTGACAAGAGAGGACGCGTTAGACAGATTGATGTGGAGGCAGGGTCTGAATGCGATTGTGGCACTTGGAGGTGCATCCGGCCACCCTTGGTAACGGGGACATCACCGGATTAAAACTGGACTGCTACTAGGCTACTTTATGCATGAGAAAAGTGGCAAAATACGACTGTCGAAATCGACTTTCCCAGAGTTTTAGGTACCGGTAGCCTATAGCCTACTTTTTTCCCCGGACTTCTTGTGCTAATCAAGTTGCTTTTTTTAAACAAATAAATGAAGTAAACTTTCCATGATTATTCTGTCCATGCGTAAGCTTGAAACCAAACTTTCACAACAACAGACAATAACCTAGAGTTGACATGGGAAATGGGGATAGTTTTAAGGCTGAGTCTGGAAACTAAAAAAAATGATGTGATTTTAGATTCTTCTTGTGGGTTACCGGTAGCCTACTCATATTGATAGGGATGTGTTGTTTAAAAGCATTAGGTCTACCGTTGCTACCGGACATAAATCGTTTTCTCAAAGACCCTGCACAGTAGGCTACAACTGTAGAGCTATATAACATTAGGGCACTCAGAGGTTCTCGACCTTTTTGTCTTTGAGGACCCCTTTTGGTGCCCCCAAAGGCTAAAGTGGTCACGGATAGGCCATGCCTACCTAAAAAATTATCTGAAATTTTAATATGTTGATTTGGGTCTCCTAACGAAAATAAATGTTTCATAAGTTTCATAAATTTTTTGAAAGTTAATAATTTTTTTGTGATCTATAGGCTATGTTGACAAAGAATTTTTTTCCTTTTTGAAATCACAGTCGTGGCAAAACCAAGAATGCCAATAGGCTGCTGTCTAACGTTTACATTTCTGAATTGAGTAGCTTATTGATTCAATCAAATCTGCTGTATCAAAATGAATTTAATTGAATAATGGCCTACATAACTTAGCCTTATAAAATGATTTAACGCTTTTATAACTTATGAAAGTTGTTTAATTAAGAGACCGAACTTTTCTGCGACGACCTGTAAAATTTCAAACAGCATCATCAGATCCAACACACACTTGGGGAATCACCGAAATACACATATATATATGTATATAAAGCTCAACCAACCAATTTTTAATTGTTGTAATTTATCAATAATAGGCTACTGTAGGGGAACTTTTACGGACCCCTTGCAAAATCCCGGTTAGAGAACCAATGGGCTACCTAGGGTAGGTACATGATTACACTAAAAGGCATAACATAGCTTAACAAGATTTAACAAGCTTGATTTTTATCATATTTATCGAGTCTTCTACAACTCAGCAGTTGTGAACTCAGCACATTGCAGTTGAGCAAGTGACAACTGAGCTCACAACATTTCAGCAAGTGGCTAAAATAGGTAAATGATGAACCTATAAGCAAGTAAAAACGGACAAGCCGATACATTGGCATGTAACAAGTCAACAAATTCATTGTAGCAAGTGATGACCAAGCAAGTCCAATGCTTGACGAAAATTTCATTTGCTGACTTGGCAGTAGCTGAAATGTAGCCTACTTGCTGAATTGAAGCACTTGCTGAGTTGTCGCTTGCCGAGTGGTCCGACTACCATATTTATCACTAAGACATAGGCTACAACTGGTATAATCATTAGCCTATCAAATCCTGCATTTTCTTATTACTCGAATTTTACGTGGAGACCTCACAGCCAAATAGATACAAGCGGCACAGTTGCGTGCAGCTCAGTCGTGTGCTTTTTTTGCCAGCCTTTTTAGCATTTTGCATCTTAGTTCAGGAAATCTCAGGCGTTATTTGTAATGGTTTTATGAATAAATAAACACGAGTTATCCGAGGCTGCAAAACCAGTTTGGCAAAAAAGTTTTTAGTTTATCTCGAGTTGCATGAAAAGTCTGACTTTTCTGATCTTGTTATTTTTGATCATCACGGCAAAAATAAGGCATGCCATAACGTATTCTCTTCAGGTGTTTTGTACGAATTTATAAAAAAGGATTTTATACTATTTGTTTAATTCATTTGGAGTAGTTTCAGGTGAGAAGTTAGATCAGATATAAAAACATCAAACATAACCTACAAAAATTTGAAATCAACAGACTGTGTAGGCTAACTCACGGATATGAGGTTGAGTTAATTCCTTTTTCTTTAGTTTAGTACTTAAAAAAAAAAACTATGCTTTTCCTCTATGTGAATGATGTGATTATATTATTTTATTCAAACCAAGCCTAGGGAATTGGCTACTGAAGTGAGGTAGTTAGGCTATAGCTAAGATATTGTAGCCTACAAAAAGCAGTAGGCCTACAACATAAGGTCGCGCATATTTCTCTATTCTTAAGTAATTCCTAGAAAAATTAAATGAAATCAGCAAGGTTTAGTAATTTTATAATTTAATAATAAAGCTTTCGCCACCTAAAACAGGAACTTCAGTGTCTTGAAAAGCAAGAGAAATTGAAAACAAATTATGTGAATCAATCATATCAACTAAAAGCATAGAAAAATCGTGTAATATATCATTTGATTGTAAACTTTCTAGACCTAAAAAACCACCGAAGAAGTTACTACGGTATCTCATTAAAAAGTCAATCCGTACTTATTTACTGTACAAAAGCGAATTGATAATCCACCAATTGTTCTTAAAGAAGATAACCGCAAAATATAACCTAGGCAACTTGAATCATTTCGTGGCCGTACGAAAAGATTTTGCCGCCATATTTGGCCAGGCATAGAAGAACCACGTGGGTCTTTTGGGCTTAGCCCACCCACTTTTGAAAGCCAAATTTCTTTTAATTTGCAGCGAAAACGGCAAATCAGAGAAGGAGTTCCAAAAAAAGGGGTTCACTGATTTGATACATACCACTGTAGTTTGATTATCTTTGAGTCACTAACTTATTACAATTCTTAGGCAAGCGATCGAGTAAGCTTAGTTAAAGGCAACAGTTAGCAATACCAACAACTAGGGGCGCCGGAACGATTTTTGACTGGGAGGACAGGATTATGAAAAAAGGGAACTTCTTTTACTGAAAGGCTAATTTTTTAAACTTTTAAATAAAATATAGCGATAATGCTCATCCACCAGCTCATTATCGAGTAATGACACGAGTTCGCGTTTTGTCGCTTCTACCTTTTTCTTGACCTTTGCTATGTTGACGTATTGTTTTGATATGATGGTCAGAAATAAAAAAACAACTGAACTGAACTGAACTGAAGTGTCTGGTATACAAAGAACAATGGCACCGAAGGACATCATGCTACGTTATAATGACGTTACCTACTGTGATACAGAATTTTGTGTCGTGAATATTATTTTGTTGCAGAAGTGAAAGATTATAATTAGGCTAAAAGCAAATAGCTGAAATTGTTATCGTATTGCAAAATGTGAAGTAGCTTACATGACCTTAACCCTCTGTCTACCGTGGGGTCCAATGGACCGCAAAACAAATTTTGTTCTGCGATTTCTCAGGACATATAGCAGATGCGATATTGATATACCTTGACTTTTCACAGCTTTGCTTGATCTTTAGGACAATATAATAATTATTGATCTGAAGCAAAAATTGGTAGCCTAGAAAAAAATAATAGCACCTTGTACCGTGGGGTCCAATGGACCCCAAGCCTTCTGCATTCGAAGTAATCTTGTATTACAACAGCACTAAAAGTGTAGTCGACACTATTGACAGAATGGTTAGGAAATACACTTCCAAAAGAATGACGAGAAGATGGCCGATAGCTCTATTTTACAATAGAATCGATGTCACTGCTGTCAATGCTTTGTGATGTGGCATCAATTGCAAGGCCAATATAGCAGCACAGCACTGAAGCATGCATGCATGAAAGAGAAGAAACTTTTAGATCCAACTAGGAAAAGAGCTTGCTGGATTACCAGCTTCGACTTCAATATCAACAAGACATCTAAATCCGCAACAAAATAAAAGACACAGCTGTTGAAGATCAGGCGCTAAAATCAAAGAAGGCTAGATGCTATCTTTGCGAAAGATACAAACTTCAAAAGTGCAGACAATTCTGTGCTACTTGCAAACTCAACGTTTGCCAAGAACATTCGCAATTCATTTGTAATAAATGCGATAATATATAAACTCACAATATTTCTTGTGAACTAATACGTAGGCCTAATATGCGTTTTTTTAGCCAAATCACTCAGTAGTGTGGCCATTGCTCAAGAATAGACCAATTCCGTATCAGTTTGCTTTGTGCAAGGGCTACTGTATGATTTGTTTGTTAAATTTCGAGTATTTTTGATTTTTCTACAGTGTTTATAAGTTATGATTGTTGTTGTCTGTTACGTCCTTTCCTATTGAGCTTTAATTTCACAATCAGAGCTGATTATTTTTCTTCAAAACAAGTACTTTTAAATTTGGGGTCTAATGGACCCCAACGGTAAAACTTGTATATGATTTTTTCGGTAGACAGAGGGTTAAAAGGGCACCATTGCCCCCAGCCCCACCCACCCACAGAAAAATTGAGGGCAGGGGGCGCCCCTGCCAAAAAACCTTTAACCAGGTTGCCTATAGAAAAGTTTGGGTTTTTGGCAACATCATTAAGCAAAAAAATATTTTTTAATTTTAGAAAAAGTGATCTTGATTTTCAAGACCACATATAGGCTCTGAATGGTCTTGATCTTCAAGATAACCGAAACTAGTGATTTTGCCCATCTCTGGGCACAATAGACCTACTGTATATAGCCTGTAGAAATGTTTTAAGTCATCTCAAATTGAAGTGATGATAAAATCTTAGGTAACATCTTGAATTTAAATTATCCTAATCCGGTTAAAATTGAGTTTGTGCTGAAGTGGAGGTTTGATATTGCCAAGACAATAAATTGTCTGTAGCCTATTTCTTATTAAACATAAAAGTGTTAAAGCCGTACATAGCCTAGCCCCGCCGATGGCAGCGCAGTTAGTTGGCCCATGTGTCAAAATTTGTGTAGGCTACTAAGAAACAATAAAATCAAAAACCGGTGGTTTTACTTCTTGGTTGTGTGTTTGAACAACGCGCGGATGTTTGTTTGTCGTATCCAGGCTTTCACCCGGTGGTTGAAGATTTAGATTAAGTGGACGGGAAGGCAAGGAAGCCAATCTTCGTGTCCACCTTCAGGCATGCCTTTAAGTGTCCTGCCACAGACACAGCTGCATGCTCTTGAGCGGTGTCGAACCGGCGCCCTCTCGATTGCCGTTCCAGTGTTCTCACCACTCGGCTATGCAGCCGAACGCGCGGATGAAATAATTAATCAAATGTGGGGCCAGTGTTGTACGCGTCAGTGAAATAAATTGACGGCGTCAGCGTCAGCGCGAATTGCCTAAAAACTTTACGGCATAAAATACTGCGTCAGCTCTTAAAGAAATTGACGGCGTCAACGTCAGCGCTATTTTAGCCAGGGTCTCACAAAACGGAATAGGCTATTTCAACCAAGTTTAGGCTAACAATAGCTATAAAAAGAGAGTAGGTTTTATGTTTTGAGACTGTATTGTAATTAGCTGCTTTAGCTTATTAGTTATTTCCTTGTAGAAACACAAGCATTTCAAGACATTTATCTGACAATCTGCTGCGTTTGAGACGCATAATGTCCTTTCCAAGTGAAAACATGCGTTCCACAGCAGCGCTGAATGATATTGGTGTGTTGTATTTCAAAAACAAGTCTTGAAAACGTTTACTCGGAAAGGTAGGCTATCAATGTTCCAAGCGTGCTGTGATGGCTTAGCATATATAAATCTTTTAACGAGGTCCACTGCACCAACATAGCTTTTTTCAGAGGCATAAAGCTCTTGAAATAAAGTATCTTCAACCTCTGCGATGACATTCATGGATTTTTCGCTTTCTCTCTCTGATCCCTCGTTCTCGATACTGCTCACGCTAATGAGTGATCACCATTTGGCCTCTTCCTCCTCCTGTGAATGTGGTGCCGAGAAACAGACCGCAGACCACATCATCAATGACTGCTCCATGTTCAAGCCACCTAACAGAGTGGAAGGTCTGCGTGTCATGGATGATGAAACCAAAGACTGGCTGCTCTCTACTAGCCTTCCAGTGTAGTCCGGGAACATCGTGAATCTGGGGTGGTAAAAGGATAAACCCTCGGCCCCAGACGCTCACACGACGACCATTTGGCGAACTTCTTCCGCTTGTATTCCAGGTAGCCATTCCAATCAACGCGAAAGCGGGTAATTCGGATGAGTCGTGCTGGCCGGAATACATTGTGAAACTCTCATTGTGAAACGAGATTTTCCATAAAAACAAAAAATGACGCATAGCGCATGACGCTTAAAATCGGCAAAATAATTGACGGCGCTATCACTTCCGTCAACTAGAAAATAAAATGACGACGCTAGCTTCAGCGTCAACAAAAAGTTGACGCCGTCAAAGTACAACACTGTGTAGGTCTATATTCCAATTAACTTGATTAATTGGGTCTGCCAGATTCTCTTGAGAATGTGTCCAGGACTTCTGAATCTGCTCCATGCAGAGATATTGAATTAAATTTTTGCAACAGTTTTTTAAAATAAAGCATGTATTCCCATAGGTAGGCTACCATTTACTAACGGTTAACCAATAGCACAAGAAATCATAAAGGAATGGTTTGTGCTTTCATCAATGCTTTGTTTGTTGCATCTGTAAGTCTGCTATTGCATCATAACGCTCATGGATTTCCAACTGGACCACCCCCATCAGTTTGTGGATCTTTATCTCCATTAGGACATCTCAGGGCAGGCCGTTCACAAAATTTGAATTATGTTATTTCAGCACCCGATTCGTTTTCACCTGGAGAAGAAGTTACAAGTGAGTAGAAATTATTTCATTTTAGTAATAACACACGCTAGCAAAATGTCTTCTTACCTTGTGATTTAAACTACAAGAACTGATCTATGTTAATGTTAAGATGCTGAATCTGACTTCACAATTTTTTCTACGGTATAAGATTTTAATATTTCATAACTATTGTGTTTCTAACTCATTCGACCAGAGTCGTATTGGAGTTCTGTTTTAGTATATAATTGCACAACCAAGATATAGTGTGAAACCTACAAAGTAAGCCCAAAACGAGAAGTGCCAATTATTATGACCACTCATAACGAAAAGGGTGGTTGGCGTCTTCTCCTTGATCGCCTTAATGTTTGTTCTTGATGCGATGACGATTATGGATCCTCGGTCGCAATCGGCGTCGATGGATCCTCGGTCGCAATCGGCGTCGATGGATCCTCGGTCGCAATCAGCGTCGATGAATCCTCGGTCGCAATCGGCGTTGTGGCGTTGATGAATCCTCGGTTGCTATCGATGAATACGTGAAAGTAGTCTCCTCTGGGTCCCCGTCTTCCGGCGAGATGTACCTCGGACGTAGCTGGTCGACGTGGCGTCTCCATATTGAACCTCGAGGGTCCACTCGAACCTGCAAACTCCGACTCCCGTTTCGCTTCACCACGACGGCAGGAACCCAACGAGGACTTCGGCTTTGCCTGGACCCAAAGTATAAAGCGTAACACGGATCACCAACGTCGAAATTAATTGTTTTCCGGTTTTGTTTCCGGGACGGAGGTCTCGTCGAC
Organism: Aplidium turbinatum; assembly: GCF_918807975.1. Classification (NCBI taxonomy): domain Eukaryota; kingdom Metazoa; phylum Chordata; class Ascidiacea; order Aplousobranchia; family Polyclinidae; genus Aplidium; species Aplidium turbinatum. Next base: position 58,816,492 of record NC_137472.1, read on the forward strand.
GTTTTCCTGATTTGAGCTGAGGAAGAAAGTAAAATGTATAATTTAGTACGTAATTGGCGGTGCTTTAATAACTCACTGGGAGAGTAACCACTAGCATTAGGCGTACGGCGAAACTGCATCAAGAATTGAGTAGTCGCACTTTTAGGCAGTAACAACGATTTTCTCAGCGCCTGCTTGAAATTGCGCACCAAACGCTCGGCAGCACCATTTGTAGCTGGATGGTATCGTGCTCCAGTGATGCGTATTATCCCCTAGTTTTACAATAATTCTTGAAGTCTTTTGGCTAAGAAAACGTAGTCGCATTGTCTGAGACAATGGAGTGGGGGTATCCAAAATGGGCAAAATCCTGCTCTAAAAGATCAATAGTAGCAGAAGTCGATACGGAAGAAGTTGGGTGAATAGAAGGGTACTTTAATACTATAAGCATCGGTAACAATAAGTCAATTAGAACCTAAACAATTAATAGCGTGATCGACATGAATTCGACTCCAAGGCTTCTCTGGAGCTAACCATGGGTGGATAGGAGCCTTGCTTGGTGCAGCTTGATGCTCACCACATGTAGTACATGTGTAGTACATGTGTAGTACATGTGTAGTACATGTGTAGTACATGTGTAGTACATGTGTAGTACATGTGTAGTACATGTGTAGTACATGTGTAGTACATGTGTAGTACATGTGTAGTACATGTGTAGTACATGTGTAGTACATGTTCGGCAGAGGTCGACAATGTCCGCATCGATATTGGGCCAGTAGACTGCTGTCCTAGCCAGCTGTTTCATGCGCTGCATGCCGAAATGACCTTCGTGTAAAAGTGAAAGAATATCATTGCGGAGTTTAAAAGGAATAACTACTCTAGAACCATATAATAAACAACCATAACATGTTGTTAGAGAATCAGCAACTCTTCTAAACTGTTCGATTGGATCGTTAGCATTTGATTTCGCAGGCCATCCTTCTTGTGTAAAGCGAATGATTTTAGACAAGACTGGATCCTTGGAAGTTTCCTTGCGCAAAATAGAAGAATTGGAATGACTAACCTGCGAATCCAACGTATCAATTACGCAGACAATATCAACATCATCTGCACTTTCCTCCCCATCAAAGATTGTGTCACCGTTGGACTGAAGACGGCTCAAAGCGTTAGCATTTTGGAGATGCGTTGTTTTGCGATACTCTATAGTGGTACGCGTACCACAGGTTGGGAACCCCTGCTCTATAGTATAACTAAACTGACTCAAAAACAATGCCCAGCGTGCTAACCGGTTGGCCGCCAGCGAAGGGGTAGGTTTATCTGGACCAAAAAGTGAAAGCAAAGGCTTATAATCCGTTACCAAAATAAAATTCCTACCGTAGAGGTATTGGTAGAATTTCTTCAAAGCGAAGATGATGGACAAAGCCTCTTTTTGGATTTGGCTGTAGTTTCTTTGAGATTTTGTCAAGATTTTCGACACATTGGCTATTGGCCTCTCGCTTTCGTCCTGGGAGCGGTGAAACAGTGTGGCGCCAATGCCCACGCTTGATGCGTCGCATGCAATTTCTAAAGGAAGCAACGGGTTAAAGTGTACAAAAACATCTTCTGCGGAAAGAAACGTTTTAAATTTGCAAAAGCGCATTTTTCTTTGTGTTCCCATCTCCGAGGAACACCGCTCTTGGTTAAATGATATAACGGTTGCGCTACCGTAGAAGAATCTGGGGGCATAAACTTAGAATAAAATTGAAATTACCCCAGAAAAGAACGTAAGGTGCCAACGTTGGAAGGAGCAGGCATGTTCAGTACAGCATCGACTTTAGGACCCTTTGAAATCCTCTCTTTAGAAAGAACATGGCCTAAGTACTCGACATTTGCCTGGGCAAATCTACATTTTTCCTTCCTACATCTAAGACCTTTCGAAGATAAACGATCGAGTAGTCGTTTAAGGTTCTGGAAATGCTCTTCTGCTTTAGCTCCACTTATCAAAATGTCATCCAGGTAGACTGCTACACCTGGAAGGTCACTAGTTAGATCATCCATTATCTTTTGGAAATGGCCTGGGGCAGAAGAGATGCCACCTTCCGTCCTGGGAGCGGTGAAACAGTGTGGTGCCAATGCCCACGCTTGATGCGTCGCATGCAATTTCTAAAGGAAGCAACGGGTTAAAGTGTACAAAAACATCTTCTGCGGAAAGAAACGTTTTTAATTTTGCAAAAGCGCATTTTTCTTTGTGTTCCCATCTCCAAGGAACACCGCTCTTGGTTAAATGATATAACGGTTGCGCTACCGTAGAAGAATCTGGGGGCATAAACTTAGAATAAATCAATCAATCAATCAATCAATGTTTTATTTGTCAGTAACAGGAACATAGGTACATGTTTGAAATATGCAATATACACAATACAAAAGTTACACAAGTTCCCATACCGACAGGGAGACAACGAGACGACCATACGGTCTATTAGTCAATTGCCACCCTACGGAAATTACGATTTTGCCATTTAAAATAAGCTTACAAGAGAAAAAATAAAATAATTGAAACGTTCCCGCGCTTCAACAACAACATACGCACAAAAAAAACATATTGATGATAACGTAGGCCTAAACACAAAATTCCATGAAGCAAGCAGAGAATAATCAAGTTTCCGAAGAAACTGACAAGTTGGTTTCCATAACATATCACTTACGATGCACTGTAGCTTTGTAAAATTAACGTTTTGATCTCTTTTTTGAAACAATGAAATGATAAGTTTTTTAGCCTACTTGGAACCTCTGACCAGAGCATTGGTCCCAATACCTGCATGGACTTTTTGCCAAATTCTGTATTTGATCTATTTATAAAATAGTTGTTGCTTGTTTGATATCTTGTGTTATGCTGATGAATAGATGAAGCATTTGTAAATAAATCACAATACGTAGACGGATACTCATTCATAGGAACTTTGTACATATAAATATATAAGTGGGGGTCGCGATATCTACGAATTTTTTTAAAAGGGGTCACCAAGACAAAAAGGTTGGGAACCACTGCGTCTACAAGTATGCGAATCTATCAGGAATAACCTATCAAGGCTTTGTCAGTCCGAGAAATAAAATTGAATAAAATTAGAATAAAATTAGAATAAATTAGAATAAAATTGAAATGACCCCAGAAAAGAACGTAAGGTGCCAACGTTGGAAGGAGCAGGCATGTTCAGTACAGCATCGACTTTAGGACCCTTTGAAATCCTCTTTTTAGAAAGAACATGGCCTAAGTACTCGACATTTGCCTGGGCAAATCTACATTTTTCCTTCCTACATCTAAGACATTTCGAAGATAAACGATCGAGTAGTCGTTTAAGGTTCTGGAAATGCTCTTCTGCTTTAGCTCCGCTTATCAAAATGTCATCCAGGTAGTTTCGATTCTTTGGAACAAACCTAATCTGGTTATAAGCATCTGCCAGGTCAATCTTTGTGAATCCATGGCCACCCCTAGTTTACGCATTAAATCTTCTGGAAGAGGCAAAGGGTGCCTGTGAGTTTTAAGTTGTGGATTAACCGTCGAGCAGTGCCGGTCTTTGGGGTGTGCAAACCGTGCGATCGCACAGGGCCCGCAAATTAGGGGGGCCCGCAATTTACTCACAAAATTCAGTAATTTGGCATTTCCAATAGAAAAATTCAACAACGGAATTAGCAACAAGAAAATATAGACTCAATGGGTGCAACCTATTTCGTCTCCTGAACATTTCGTACCCTGAAAAGATTGAGAAAAAAAAACAACAGAGCCGAAGTCGCTGATCGGAGTTGCAGCAAACATTTCAAAATTTCTCTCGATCTTTTCAGGGGACGAAATAGGTCGAAATTTGATTTTGTTACACGATTTCAGGATACGAAATAGGTTGCATCCAGACTCAACATAGAGACATAGCTTTATTTTCAAAAAATGCCGAAGAAAGCATGATGTTATCCTTTTGTTATGCCACCGGACAGCACCATTTTACAGTAATATTCATACCCAAATTTTTGTTGAACATGCTCTCAAAATGCCCCAAATTCAAAGCAAATTTTCAAAATTTTCTGGGGGAGGCCTCCCAGACCCCCACCGCTAGGTGTCGCCTTCCGCTGACCGTAAAACCACCCCCATCCCCTTTCAAAATACCTAGCTACGCTACTGAATTGGATCATTGTCATTGGGGCCCGCAAAGCATATTCTGCACAGGGCCCGAAATACCCTAAGACCGCACTGCGTCGAGGAATAGTCACCACAAACTCTTAATTTGGATTTCTTACCTTCGGTAGAAGCCTTGCGAACTGGTACTACAGGAGTTCCCCAGTCGCAAAAATTGTACAGGTGTCCAGATACCTTTTTCTATGCCGGCGTCATAGGCAAGAGCTAAGTCTTCTTGAATGGCGAAAGGCACTGGTCTGGGCTTTGAAAACACTGGTTTACAATCAGAGTTAAACTCGATCTCTAATTCGTAATCCTGAAGACAACCTAACTCAGGTTTAAATAAGTCTTCGTATTGGTCACATAACTCGGATTTTTGCAAGTTAAAATCTATGTCGTTGTGAGTTGTGACGATGAATAGCATGTAAAGATGAAGAAAAGAACTTATCTACCGAAATATCTAGTGCTTGAATATCATTACGCCCTAATAAGTTAAGTTTAGGGATTTCACATACCATAAATTGAACTGTGGTTGTCTTTCCCGATTTGTTGCAGCTCGCTTCGGCAGTGAAAAATCCAATTTATTATAGGCATCGAGTGCTTACTTGCCGACTGAAAACGTAGCTGCGGAGTCTGCAAGATAAGTTTGCCTAGCTGCGACCAAATTTCAGAAGAGATGAAATTTCCCCCTGTAGCTGTATCAAGTTCCATTAAGACGGAAAAAGACTTAATAAAAATTCGAACCTCGAGTTTAGGAACTTTACTCGACGAATTATGAACAGTATTTACCTCCTGTATGCAGTTGACCTTAGAAGCCACACCGATAGATTTTACTTTGCTTGTTCGCATTAGCACTCACCACTGCAGCTTTCTTGAAAGAATATCGTCTATCGGTGCCTTTAACTTTATGTACCACCGACGGTTCAGTGCCAAACACCGTCTCCTTAGCCACTTTTGCAGCATCTTCAGTTTCTATGGCTATTTTAAGAGCACGTGAAAAAGTAAGACCGTCAGGTTTAATTTTAAAGAGAGCTTTAAGAACTGCTTCGTTTCCTACCGAGCACATAAAACAAGTACGCAAAGCTTCATCTAAAGGATTAGTAATGGAAAAAAAGTCGCATGTGGCAGCGGCTTGCCTTATTCGTGCACCAAATTCTGGAACAGTCTCACCTGGTTTCCGCTTCAAGTTGCTCCAGAAGCGAAATCGTTCACGAATAACGAAGCGCTTAGGGTCGAACTGTGCCTTCATGTAATTCGAAATTTCCTCCATTGTAAGTTCATTGATTGGCTTTGCTGTAGACTCTTGAGCGGCTACATTGAGGATCATCTTGTAGATGCTGGCTGACTGGTTAGTGAGGAAAACTTGAGCCTTCTTATCATCAGGAACGGACTGTGCTTTTACAAATGTGCAAAAACGGGACCAATGATCAGACCAAAGTTCTAAAGTTAAATCAAACTCACAAAATTTAGGAATAGCTTGAGGTACCCGATTTTGGTTTTCCTATTCGCCAGGAATTTTGAGGGCTGAAATTAACTCCTTCAGTTGTTCTTCATGATGACGTTCTTGCTGCCGCATTTATTGTCGCATCTGTTCTTCTTGCTGCTGCCTTTGTTGTCGCATATGTTCTAGCTGCGACTGGATTAATTCCACCACCTTTTCCATCTTGTAAATAATCGTAAAAAAAATAAAACTTGTAGAAATTAAAACTTGTATAGGAACTAAAACTGTACGCTCTGCGTAGCACTGTAGTTTCTCGTTCAGACGTTTAGCATCCCATCCTCGTCGCCGAATAACTCTGTTGTGTTTCTAACTCATTCAACCAGAGTCGTATTGGAGTTCTGTTCTATTATAAAATTGCACAACCAAGATATAGTGTGAAACCTGCAAAGTAAGCCCAAAAACGATAAGTGCCAATTAACAAAAGCAGGCGGATGAATACAAAGCAAAAGAAAAGACCTGGGGGAAACGAAAACAAAAGTACATCGTTTCAATGCAAATAAACTAAAATACATAACAATAACAAAACTGTACGATGGTTTATGTAATTGTAATAGATGGGAGAATTGAGCCATGGTCTTATACGTACGTCAAAACTTTTAACGATAAAAATGTAATCGATTTGACTTGTTCTTGGCTAGCAGCCAGTGGCGTAAACAAAAGGATGAAACGGTGGCTCAATGGCTCAATGTCCACGACTCTTTCATTCATGGTTATCAAATCACACCGATCAACAAAAAAGGAACTTGTTTAAGTACGGTACCTAAAATTTCAGAGTAATTTTTTTGATATATTAAAATCAGTTTTTTCTTATCAGTTTTAATTTTTGAGATATAGTGGATTCTCTGTAACGCTAGATTTTGTTTAGTTTTCGCATATCTCATCAAGATAAGGATGTATTCAAACTTTTTTAAGACATATCATCTGCAGAAAATCAACATAGTTGTATGCTAAACATCACAAAGGCAAGAAATGTGTAAAAATATCATTCCATAAGATGTGTAGGCCTATACACACTTTACACAGTGTACAGTACCAACATTTTATTGTTTTGGGAACTTTTTCTGACATGCAAAGTTCAGATCGACGATAAAAGGTCATCTTCTGATCAAAAACCAATATAATGACAGTTATGCATATTAACACCAAATCAATGAGTCTTAACAACACAGAATAAACGTAACATAACGAAAAATAGACATAATTTGACTTTATATAATGAAGAAAGGCAAAAAAACATAAATTTTCTTGCCGCCTACAATAAATGCGAATTCATGGTTTTTATACTCTACGACCTACGTAGAGTAAAATATTTTGCAATATATGCAGTTATGTAGGCTAAATTGATGAAAACTTCAATTCATTTTAACTAAAAAAATTGTAATAAATGGAGAAAACTGTTTATTTTTAGCTCTGACATCAGGAATTTTTAAATCTGGTATCTCTGTCTAAAATATAAAGTCTGGCAAGCTCTATCGATACCGCCGAGAAAACTAGACAGGTCGATAAGAATACTGAAAATTTTGGGTGTTCATCGGGATTATTATCTTTTCTATCAGTAGCTGAAGATGAATATTTAATCTGCAGTTGATCATTATCATAATGTGCGAAACGTCAGTGAAGCAATGAAACAACACTTATGTTTCTGTTTTACTTTCTCATTTATAAGATGAACGTTGCAACGAATGTTAGAAATGAAGCTTTGATCTGCTGTTTAACCAAAAAGTAAACTTTGTCAGAACAACTCCATCAACAATAATAATTTACTGAAATTTAATACAAGCAGGGGTGCAGCAGCTGCATAAACTATGAGATAAAGTGACCACAAATGACAAATCTTTATCGTCTTACTCCTACCAAGAACCTTTCTATTGTCAGGCGTAATAAAAGCTTTCGTATCTCCTTCTTTAGATATGCCTGCGGTAGAATAGGCTGGGCCTACCACTTATCAAACCAGGCTGTGGCAAATGGAGTACCATTTACCCACAATTGCCAATCAGTTATCTCTTCAAAATACTTTGAATCAAAAGTCAACCTTTCTAGAAAAATTATTCTATTTCAGTACGCATTGGTGGGAATGACCAGCTCAAAGGTCTCATTATGCAAGTTCGCCTACAGGCACGACCAAGTGGGCGTTTTGGAGATCTCCCCGATGGCTTCAAAATAATTGGCTGCAGGCAGGGATCACCGGACAGCACAGTTGGTCATTCTAACGGAAGAGACAAAAATGCAGCAGAGTCAGCTTTTACTTGGACGGCGCCTGACGTCTGTAGCGGTGGAGGTATTTACGTCATCAGGTAATACTATCTCCCTTGACATTCAATAGTCCTACTTGTGAAAGACTAAAACTTGGTAGCCTACACAGCGTTCATTCATCCTTCAATATCCTTTACACTACATTGGCAATAAGCCTGATTTCAAACGATTTTCTTGCAATAACCAATGCCCTATAAAACCTAAGCTATTTGTCTTAGATAAGTACTATTTCGTGTGTATAGGGGAAAGTCGTGACCCCTCGGACAGGAGGAGACCTCGAGACAACTTTTGGATTGCACAATATCATGAAATCACAACTTGTTTACGTGGCCCGTCAGCAGCGAAATGGAAGTTAGATCAAGAAAAGTTATTTTTTGAAAAAAAGTAAAATTAATCTTTGTAGAGTCGGAAGGAGCAGTTTACAGCATGGTCCAAAAAACGAAGCATCTTGTGTGGTGTTTAAAATGTTATTACAAGCCCTTCTTGTTTCATAGATTCTTCAGAGATATCTTTTCAGTATTTGCGTGGCAGAGTTAGTTTTGTTGCAATGGCTGCTATTTGGGCGTTCAGTTTAGTTTATTTTGTTTTGTTGGCGAAAAAGAAAGAAAAAAACAACAATATACAAAAAACACAATAAACACAAATAATTCGCACAACAAGGATCGCAGCGAAAGACCAAAGGTCACCAAAGTCATCTGCCACCCAAACATTTAAACATAGGACCCAAAATTAAGACTTTGGACAAGACTTGGGAGACTTCGGACTTCTGTCCGACGTCTCCCACACATGGCATATTATGTTACTGAGAGAAAGTTATAAATTTTTTTTTTAGTTTTAGATATAAAATGGGTAGAAAATATTTTCGTAAGAAGCAAGTTACTAATGTCAGCGCAGATGCAATGAAATCTGAAACGGAAGAAGTTGTAAAATTTTGATTCGTGATGCTGCCAGTATGTTTGGTCTAAACCGATAGGCACTTTCAGATTACGCACAAAAGTACAAGAAAAGCGGCATGTCCATGGACACAAATCAATTTCGATCAAATTTCAGAAAAATCAAGTGTTCAGTGAACAAGAAAAAAAATTACTGGCAGAATACTTTATCCAATGCAGTAGGATATTTTATGGTCTTCAGAAAAGTAGAATAAAAAAAACATTCGAGTATGCTGGCACAAATTCTAAAGTTGTCCTTAAATCTTGGGTAGATAACGAAATGGCAGGCCGTGATGGGTTCGATGGTTTCATGGAAAGCAATCCTTCCGTGGCGTTGAAAAATCCTGTAGCAACCAGCCTTGCTCGCATTTCCTGTTTCAACAAGAGAACTGTGAAGGAGTTTCAAGACAAGCTTGAGTCAGTAAAGGTGTGAACGACTGGATGATCTTACACCCAGGAAAAACATTTTAATTTATTGTCTTTCTTTATGGTGTAGTCTTACTTGGGGAAGAGCGGCAACTCCAATAAACATCAAGAAAAGATTTTCCTGCACAAGCATTTTCCGTTTGATTGCAGCATTTTCACTGACGATGATCTTATTGGCTGAACTGTTATTGATCGCCCTGACCCTACAGTTGACACACTGCTGTCTAACGAGAGCAACGCAAATCATCAAAGCGAGCCATCAACTTCAGATATTACCCCAGAAAGATTGTGAAAGTACCCAAAAGCTCCATCCCTGGAAAACCACCTCTACTCGAAAGAGGGGTAGATAAATGATTACCATCGATAGCCTGAAAAAGAACAAATGCAAAGCACGAAATCAAATTCAAAACCGTTTCGTTTCGTGAAGAGAAAAGTTGCAAGACCTCTTCCTCTTTTTACTGCGCCAGAGAGTAGTCCTGATATAGATAAAGAGAGTTCAAATAAAACTAGTGGACACCGACAACGATGATGGTTCCAAAAGTGAAGAAGCTGAAAATACCTCCAAAAGCCAACTACAAATTGGCTGTTACTTGCTTGTTCATTTCAGCTCCCAAAGAAAAGTACTGTTTATTACGCAGGTCGAGTTATTTCTGACGACGGGTCTGATGATTCAGAAAAAGATGGAAGCGAAGATTTAGGTGATCGAGAAGTTATTACTAATAATGGCAATGGCAGCACTCGAGATGAATCTGAAAAATTTACACTGTAAATTTTACAGTAAAGGTTTTGCGTCAGCATGTTACTGTAAAGTTCCAGATTCATTTGTCGAGCTAGGAAAAGGTGTTGCCAGATCCTGTTCAGACTCATGGTTCAAAGAGGCAGCAATCTGTCATAAAATTTGAGATGCAAATGTCCGTTTATGTGCTGCGTTGACGTGAAACTTTCATTTTAGGCACATAGCTGGTGCTAAGTGCCATAGGGGACTAACCAATTTCTAGGGTGGGAGAACTAAAAATTACGTGAATGCATGCATGTGTATTTCTAGGGAGACAAAAATTATCAGAGTACCTTCGCTTCTTGGCTGGCTACGGGCCTGCTGCGTGTAATTCGTTTACTTTCATTTGCTTTTCGTTCATTAACCATATATTTGATTTGTAAATACAACCTTCTACCATTCCTGAAGTTCTCCTTTTGTGATGCAACTTTTTAAGTTGCATTACTCATCATCACTTATCACATCACTTTACTGCTCAGCTTTCCTCTTGCGGTGTATTAAATCTAAAAAGTAGGAAACATTTTTTCGAAACTTTCAAAGGATCAACTCAAGCTTAGCTAGACAATGTCCGAGGTCACCTGTAAGCTTCTTCGTCGTATGAGCTGTTCTTCCGGACTATATGTTTGGGCATGATGTCATCAGCCACTCGACAGTCTCGTCATTCAGGGCCTTCAGTCCAAGCGTTCCATGTGGTGGTTGATGGATTGGGCAGTCATGGACGACATGATCTATTGTCTGGTCTGTGGCGCCACACTCGCATCCCGGTGAGGGAGCCAGGCCCCATCTGCACATGTCTGAACGAAAGCGACCGACGTCGGTTCGTAGGCGGTTAAGCCGGACCCACGCAAGTCTTGCGAGGGACATTCCCGGAGGGTGGGGATCGACGTCGGGTAGGAAATCACGGAGTCGGGAGGTGTTGTTTTGCTACTCCATGTTCCATGTGTAGTTCGTCCAGTGTGCCGCACCTATTCCAAGATCTTCAACGTTGTTCAGAAGCTGTCGTGCGGCGGGCAGAAATGGGCGTCTTGATTTCAGTCGCTGCTGTCCTCCAGGTAGGCGCTGGAGTGTACTGTGGAGGAGATGGCCGGGGTCCAGCGCGCGACGAGCAAGGGAAATCATGGCTCCTTTACGGCGAAGCTCAGCAGGTTGGATGCCTGCAAGGATGGGAAGGCAGTCCGTTGGAGTGGGACGCAGGCATCCAGTCACAGTGCGTAGTGCGTCATTGATAGCGGTGTTAATGTGGCGGGTGTGAGAGCTGCGGCACCACACTGGTGCGCAGTACTCGGCGGTAAAATGGACGAGGGCCAAGGTAGCTGTGCGAAGGGTTTTCACATCAGCTCCCCAGCCGGAACCCGCCAGCCACCTCAAAAGTGCAACGCGCGCAGATAGTTTTTTGCGCAGTGACTCCAGGTGTCGTCGGTACGTGAGTAACCTGTCCACTGTCCAGGGTTACGCCGAGGTAGGTGTGTTCGGCGCAGTAGGGGAGGTGTTCGTCATCGGTGGTAACGTTGATCTCACGTTTTTCTTCCTTGTTGTTTAGATGGAAGGCCGCCGACACTGTCTTTGCCTTGCTGAGCTGTAGCTTCCATTTCTGGAGATATGTTGATATAGTTGACATGTGCTGGCTTAGGTTCCTCTCCATTGACTGCCAATCTCCGGCTGGATGCAGGAGAGCCAGATCGTCTGCGTACGCATACTTCCTGGAGATGGTGTCAGGCAGGTCATAGATGTAAGTGTTAAAGAGGAGGGAAGCCAGGACAGAGCCCTGTGTGACGCCGTTCCTGAGTCGACGTAGTCTACTTCGTCGGCCGCTACCGATGGAAAGGGTAAAGCTGCGGTTTTGCACAAGTTCCATAATCATATGGACCATGTGCCTGTCAGGAAGGAGACGGAGTAGTTTGCAGGTAAGGCCGCTGTGCCATACAGTGACGTAGGCAGCCGTGAGATCGACAAACACGGCGCCAGCCTTCTTTTTTGCCGAGAAGCTGTCCTCGATGTCTTGGGTCATCAGAGTAACCTGGTCTACGGTTGATCTTCCGTGGCGAAAGCCGGCTTGTTCCCGAGGGAGCTGACGGTCTATTATCGGTTCGACACGGGCGTAGATAAGTCTCTCGAGTATCTTGAAGGGGATACAGAGCAGAGAGATGGGGCGGTAGCTCTTCGGATCCCCCGGGGGCTCTTTCGGCTTTGGGACTGCAACCACTAGGGCTTTTCTCCAGATTCTTGGGATGCGCAGGTGACGCAAGCAGCAGGAAAGGAAGTCTTTTAACCAGGACCTCATAGAGGGGGCAGCTTGGAGTATTAGTTCCGGGCATAGGTGGTCAAGGCCCGGGGATTTGCCTGGCTTTAGGTGCTGGAGGGCGGAGGCAAATTCTTCTGGGGTAAACTCACCAGAGATGTTGCCCTCGACAGGTGTTGGGACCTTCCAGAGGTCCGTCATTTCTTTGAGGACGGACTTGTCTGATTCACGGTCTCTCGTTCTGTGCACTCCATTTTTCACAAGTTGTGTGGCGATGGCATTTGCTGAAATGGGGCATTGGCGACGAGAGGCACGTGATCTGCCAGTGAGGTTATTGAGTGTACTCCATGCTGTGCGGCTGGAGTGCGTGAAGTCGATTGAGTCTATGGCTTCTGTCCAGCGCTTCTTCCTCTTTGAATCCAATCTTGCCAGAAGGGCTGTTGCTGAGTTGGTGGTGGCGGTGCCCTGGGGGGAACGGAGGAAGTCGCGGTAGAGCCTGTCGCACTCCACATCCCAGCAAGGTATGTAGTTTTTCCGTCGACCTCGCGGGATGGAGTCTTTTGACTCAGATATGATTGCATCACAGAAGTCCTGGTAAGCTTCATCCACTTTGATGGTGTGTGGGGATGGGAGGTACTGCGTAACTTCGTTTGTGAGGAAGCTGTAGTATTCCCAATCGGCCTTTCTGAAGTTCCATCGCTTGACAGGCTTGCTCGGAATAGGTGTGGCAAGCAAGGGGGCCGTGATTAGCGAGGGTCGGTGTTGAGAGCTTGGGAACTTCTCTAGCACACGTCTGTCCGGCTGGCGATCATCGAGGTCATCACTTGCGAAAGCCAGGTCTGAGTTCGTGCCAGTGTTCCAACGACCGGATTGGAAGCTCGGTGCGCCCTTAGGATCGTATAAAAGGGCGAGGTTGTTGTTGGTTGCCCAAGCGGCCAGACTTTCTCCGTCGTTGTTGATGGAGTTGTAGCCCCAGTCATTGTGGTGGCAGTTAAAATCGCCAGCGTAGAGGCTGGGGTGGGGGAACACTTGGATGGCTGTTGATGTTATCCGCGAAGGTGGGGGTTTGTAGACATTGACGATGTTGTAGCCTGCTACATCTACACAAAGCCACTCGATCTCCGATTGAGCTTGGGATTGGTCAACCAAGGACCAGCTCACCCGGTCATGGACAAACGTGGCGAGGCCGTGTTTCCTGCTGCAGGTTGCGCCTGCGAGTGTGAAGTTGGTTATTACCAACTTATCCACAGATGTACAGTGAGTCTCCTGGAGGAGGATGATGAGGGCTTGATGCTTGGTGGCCAGATGCTCGATGATGTTGAGCTTGCTGGCCGTGATGCCCTCGGTGTTCAGCTGCAGTACGGTGGGTCGTCGGTACTTTTCGACAGTGCGAGCACTGCCGTGCCCTGAAAAGGGCATTTCCCTACCCACCCTGCGCTAAACAGTCTCATTAGCTCTTGTTTGACAAGCTTCGTTTCGCATACGTATTTTGTATAATTTCGTATGTTACTGACGGGGGGACCACGTGAAGGTGCTTGTCTTCCTCACCTTGTCTTTCCTAACCTGTAAGCTTATCCGAACTCACCCGACGGTTAAGGAGAATTCAGACATTTCAGAGCCAGACATATTTTTGCATACTGTCTGCTTATCTTACGGTGAATACGGTATCTCCTTCTGTTATTGCTATCATTTATTTTTGCTTATAAATATCCAATAAATTGATAACTGAGCTTTCCTCCGAAAATTGTTAGAAATGCGAGAAATATGAAAAAAGCGAAAAATTGTTTGACGTGTGAGGACTTTCCCCTAATAAGCTACTTGAATTTAGATACGGTACCCTAGATAGTTTGCTAAACAGGCCACATTCAGGTTGACATAAAATGTTTCTCACAACTTATAGTAATTTGTTTTTTGTTTGGCATAAAACATATTTAAATATTTATTCGTCTTTATTGGAACATTTTTTTTATAGAGCAACAGTTGTGCAAAGCTTTAGCACCTTTCAAGAATCGTTGATGAAAGAAATGATCTGCCGGCCAAAACCTGTCATCATGCCACCAACAACAGAAAGCACCATGGCACCAACAACAGAAAGCACCATGGCACCAACAACAGAAAGTACCATGGCACCAATTTCTAAAGTACCAGCTGGATCAATTTTTCTTCCCTGCGAACATTTAAACGTCACAAGAGTACCAAGCGGAAGTAAGTTGTCGTACGTTCTTGTTTTCGTGCAAGTTTCTTTTTAAAGCATTTGTTAGGGTAGTTAGCAAACTTTCTAAGACTTTATTCGTTTGGGAAACCAGATATCTAGGCCAGGGGTGTGCAACGTGCGGCCCGCGGGCCAAATACGGCCCGCGAAGAAAAATTATGTGGCCCGCGAAGATGTGCCAATTTTGAATTCTGTGCGCCCCCCGAAACGTGTTTATAATTTAGTTTAGTCTGGTACGTGTGAACAATTCATTGTGGAGTGGATTATTGCAGATTTCGCACCTTCTGTTAACCATTTTAGAAGTCTCCCACCGGCCACCGCTAATCCATTGTATTTAATTATTTGAAACGTAAAAATGTATGGTCACATAAAAGGCATTATGAACAAAGTACGACTTTGAAAAGCTCACGTACAGACAGGAAATCTTTTCCACTTTCCAACTTTAAGAGACTATGGAATGCATCCTGAGAAGAAAACTGAATTTGCGGACCAACTTGAAAAATTGTTGTATGAATTTTTGGCTCGTTTCAAGGACTTCAAATCTCATGAACATTTGTTTGGTATATTCGCTTCGCCATTCAACACAGACATTAACAAAGCACCAGAAGATATAACTTGAACTGATTGATCTTCAAGAGAAAACGGATTTGAAAGCAAAGTATTTAGAAATGAATCTTGGCTATTTTTACCGAAAGCATTTCAACTAAGATGACTTTCCACATTTGAAAAATCCATGGCTTCAAAAATGGCACTTTTTGGCTCAACGTATTTGTGCGAACATTTTTTTCTAAAACGGGCGTCATGAAATCTCCCTATTAATCGGTTCTGACAGACGAACACTTGGAAAATGGACTTCGAATTGCGATCATTAAAGTAAAGTATAGTATCCATTAAAGTAAATTTGGAAAAAGCCGTCGGGAAAAGAAGCCAGCTGCAAACTTCTCACTGAGCTCGTTTAAAGACGGTGTGACAATAAATTTGAATAGCAGTTTTCTTCAGAAATGTATGCGTCCTAACTTATTATTTCTGGAAGGAGATAACTCCTAATATAAGAATAATATGAATAACAAAAAAATACTCTTTTGTGCCTGCAACTACTAAAAATCATATGTTAAATAAACGTGCGGCCCGTGGTTTCACCTAGTTATTCATATCTGGCCCTCTTGTAATAAAGGTTGCACACCCCTGATCTAGGCTATATATCCGAATAGGTAAATGCTTTAACGTGGCCATAGATTTAATAAAAAAAAACAAAAAAAACATAAAGAGTGGGGGAAAAACTAATGTGGTTATCAAAAACAGGACAACAAAAAAAACTCTTATAAATGCTAGTTTCTCGTTTCATATCCCCGTTTTCATAAACCATATCAATTTTTTTACTCCTTATGTTTGTTTTTTTTGTTAAATCTATGACCATGTTAAAGCTTTTGCCGTCCTGATTATGCTGAGCATGGTAAACAATCGACTTTTTATTTCATCGGCAAAGTAAACATATATACAATGGAACGTTAAATTAATTTCCATTTTTGTGTATGAAGGTATGCATGGTACCCTTCAGATTACCAAACAAATTATATGCCTTAGTTAGCTCCGATAGCTCAGTGGTTTACGCGCCTGGCTCAAGATCACGCGGCGCTGGTTCGACTCTTGGGGTGTGCGCTTGAGCAACGCATTTCAGGACTGCTCTCCATTCAGCGGCACCTAGTGAATGGAAAAATTCCTTGGCAACAACACTTCAACAATCGGAAAACTTCACTCTGTCCATCTCGGTAACCGGCCCTGTGTCAAAAGCCTCTACAAGTATTCGAAACTGCCAGGAATAACCTATAAAGGCTTTGTCAGTCCGAGGATAAAAATTCAAAACCAACCAACCATATGTGCAACTCGAAAATTTAGATAAATATCGGCCAAAGTAGAAAAATTGGCTTAACTCTCCTGGGTTTCTCTTACTGCAGTATTAAATAACAAAAGCTGTAAATAGAACTCAATATTGTAAAGTTGTTTGAATTATCTTTTAATTCTAAATTTCAATGTGAGGCATTACATTCTATCTTGCTTTAAAAAAAATTATTTCTCAAAACTAATAAATAGTTTACTTTACAGCCTAGCCTATTGACATCAGAACTATAGGTTAGAAGTAAAGTTTATTTTTTAAACAGAAAGACAATAAAACAGTTTGGAACAAACATTCGGTTGCGTTCTCAAAGCAAATCAATAAGCAAAGTTTTGTTTTGCCAGCAGGCTACTTCAGCTCCGTTTCAATTTTGTTCTTTCGGGTTTGGTCCCCCAAATAGGCTACTGTGAAAACTGGTGCTTACCATGGCCTATTAAGCTTTACAAACTATACAAAGTTAGAAGACCGTTATGAGGAGAATTTGAACCCGGTACCAAATAGAGCCCCTGGCTCCCATACGAAACATGTTTAAAAAAAATATCTTCATAAAATGCTTCCGAAAATGGTACCTTCAAGATTGCAGAAAAGTTAAAAGTTTAATTACAAAGAATAAAATTTTAAATCGATCGAAAAGCATTGACTTCAAATGTAAACTCTTAGTGAAAAAAGGAAAAGTCAACCGAGTTCGCTTCCCTACTGCATACTATACACCATCCTTTCTTTCAGCTTTCCATCTAAATATGAAGCTTCGGATTGAGTAAAGACCTATGTTTTATTTTAAAAGAGAAAAAAAATAACTTTATTTGCCAATTAAATTCTATGATAATAAGGTAGGCTACACAATAAGCTTACATTACAATAACATAGCCTACTAATACTATCGATAAACATAAAGCAAGAGTGTGCATACTATTTCCCAAGCGAGCAAGATTTTTTCATGACAAATTATAGTTGCCCTTACTTTATGTGCTTGCAGAGTATACAACAAGCTTTGAAGAAGGGGAAGGATTGAATGGTTGGATCGATCAAAGAGGTTGGAGACAGAACAGTGGTTCAACCCCAACACCAGGAACTGGTCCAGATTCAGCTGCAAATGGTAAAATTATAGACTCTTTGTATTTTCGTCATTTTGGTTTTATCCCAAGGTGTGGAGTTGCCTTTGAAGATTTCCTCTTTCTAAAATAATAAATTATGAGATTTATTTTCTTTTAAGTCCACCACTTAAATATGCTCGCTAACAAAGTCTCATGGATCTTTGTCTTGTTGAATGTCTTATTTTTTATAAATCGCTGAACAATTTTACCTATGTCACCCTGTATTTTTTTTAATATGCTAAGATTCTCTTCCACATCCACCCCACATTATTCTCTTCCCCCAATGCTTTGTTTCTTATCATAGGCTTCCGCGTTATATTTTTTATATTTTATGTACCGGTAGCATCCTATTCTTTATTCAATCAAGCAGTTAAAATATTAAAATAAATCTTATCAAAAACCTGTTTATGCTTTCAGGTGATAACTATTTGTATTATGAGGCCAATGTCGGCGCTGGAGATAGCCGTCGAGCGCTTCTGATAAGCCGAAAAGATCTAAGAGGTTGCTTTTGCTTGTCACTGAAGCAAAATCACAATGTGCGAGACAACACTGGTCATCGCTTTTTGGTAACGGTAGCAGGCAATCCTATCTTTCGAACGATGAGAGGACAAGAAGGATGGAGACAACTTAAGTTCCAAATTGACTTTCCATCGTTTGTTCAGGTAAGAATGCATCATTTGTTTGCGTAAGAAAGTATTATTTTTTCAGGTAATAAAGCATTTGTATCAGTAGATTCCAACGTTGGCTTTCGTAGATTGTTTATCCCTTTCAAGCGGGTTTGACTCCCATCTGCTGACCATATCTTTCACTAAAGCTCTATTTAGTTAGGCCGGTTAGAATCGGTTTGTGCGAACCGTTTCTAAAAAAATAAAACTTTTGCAGAATCGGTTCATGGCTAACTTCCACGATTGGCCAATTTTCAAGGTTGCCAGATGTGGCTAATTTTAATCATAGCGAACCGGGTGCTATTTAGATTGGATTCCACCACAGAAGACATATGATGGAACGCATGGCATAGCATCACTATAACGAAGCTACACTGGCATTTCATCACCTGCGCTGCCTTCTATTGAGTCTATGTATAGCAGAGAGTTTGTTCTTTTACTACTTCAGGTTGTCAGTGTTCGGACTATACCTTGTAGGCTGCACAGCAGAGGATGCCGATTCGACACCGCGTAAGAGCATGAGGCGGTGTCTTTGTCAAGACACAAAGGCATAATAGTTAAACTCTAGATTTTCAACCACAGGGTTAGGTCTTAGATGCGACGACCAAGACCGTTCTACAGTAATCATCGAAGTATGTTTCAGGTGAGAATAATTGAAAGAAGAGGAAGGAATATTTTTGGTGACAGCGCCATTGATGACATTAGAGTGGAACCTGGAAGATGTCGAGAAGTGGAACCAGAGGAAGAAGATGAATAGGAAGATAATGTAGAAGGAGAAGAAGAAGAAGAAGGTTAAGAGAAAACAGAAAATTGAAAATAAAAATGAGGAAAAATGCAAACTACATTGCAAAAATAAAAAATAAATTTAAAATCTTGCTCATCAGCAGTGATTTGAGTTAGCAATAATTTTGACGCCGAAAACAGTTTTTCTGCTGTTTTTCAAATCTGCTTGATGAAGTCTCGCTCGCTGTTGGCCTAAGGCTTACTAACTCAATGCATAGGCTATCTTATGAGAGGCACGTTTGTCATACGGCATTTTACCGTCGGTTTGTAAGCATAGAAAACCTAATGGTTGAATTATCCTACATATAGAAAAGAATGTATAGCCTAATGTAAAAGTGATATAATTTGTTTAAAAAATAGAAACACTTTTTCTGCAACTTAAAAATGGCCGAAAAGAATGGATTGTAGACCTAATGTAAATAAAACAAAAAAACAATTTGTCATTTAGCATCACCTGATATAACTGCATCTTTATATTTTTGCTTTGGTTATGCTTATTATGTGGAGACGCAGTATTCAAACATTGCTATTGAAAAAAAAAATCTGCTGTAAGTTAATTTAAAGATCTTATCTTTATCGAATTCACAACTCCCTGATCGCATTTAAGTTTCAATGCATCAAGTATCAACTTGAGGTAGGCCAAGTGTTGCAAAAAATAGGCTACTTAGCAAAAATAGTCTATTAACCGAAAAAAACAATTGCCTACAATTTCAGTCAGACTTTTAGTCCGTGGCAAGCCTTGAAGTAGAACCAGTTAGACATCGCATGTGATACAAGATTTGGCAAATCTAGATGATCTCTCACTTGGATCCACCAATGCACTCAGCCTTGCTAAAAATTGTAAATATTTTCGTTGAAAATAACAAGAACGTTTGGAAGAAGAGAGAGGGAAAACTAACCAGACACTTCTGCTGGCCATTGTCATTAATTGCGGTTCATTCATTCATAGCTTGTCACGCTAGTGTCGGTGCCAGGTAAGAGCATTGTTTGTGATGTTTTTGAGGTCGTTGTCATCACATGAAGGGCTAAGGGGGCAGTTGGTGAGGATGTGCTTCATCGTCTGATTGTCTAGGCCGCAGTCACATGTAGGGTCAGGAGTCATCTTCCATCGGAAAAGGTTGCTTTTATTTCTCCCGACGCCGCAGCGGGCTCTATTTAGGTAGCACCACTCTCTTCTTTCAAGGGTGGGAGTTTGTTGAAGACTTTCGGAAGGACTTGGGATGGCAGGATGTTGTATCCTATCGGGCTCAGAGGTCCACATTTCTAATCGTGCAGCTGCCGCGCTTGTGTGTTCCAATGGGTCGACTTTGATGAAGCTCTTGCGTGACTTGAGTCTTGTTGGAATACGTTTGTGTTCATAGAGAGGGTGGCGTTGGTCGGATATTTGTTTTACTCTTTCCTTTTTTGTAGCGACTTCTCTTCGGATATGAGGTTGAGCTATAGTTGCTAAGTTATAGAGGTCGGAGATTGGTGTTGGACGTAGTGTGCCAGTTGTGATTCTGCATGCTTGGTTTAATTCGGAGTCAATTACTTTAGTGTGGCTTGACCTAGCCCATACTGGAGCGGTAATGTAATTAAGGTAACATTAATTGCGGTAATGTCGGCTTTTTGGAAGCCAAGGCTTTTCTGTCGCTTTATTTGATCTGAAGTCTACAATGCTGCCATCATCCGCCCCGTTAGCTCAGTAGTTACGGCTCAAGATCAAGCGGGGCTGGTTCGACTCTCGGGGTGTACGCTTGAGCAACGCATTTCAGGACTGCTCTCCATTCAGCGGCACCTAGTGAATGGAATAATTCCCGGGAAACAACACTTCAGTAATCGGAAAACGTCACTCTGTCCATCTCGGTAACCGGCCCTGCATCAAGAGTCTCTACAAGTATGTTAAACTAACAGGAATAACCTATCAAGGCTTTATCAGTCCGAGAAGAAATATTCAAAACCAACCAACCAACCTAGCCATGCGCCCGAAACATTTACTTTATGTGTCGGAATTTGGTTACCCTTAAAATAAAATCTTCTACAGTATTGCAAGCCTGAGAGGATTACTTTTGCATGAACGACTTCGAGATTGTCGTTATATGGTCCCCCACCGTTAGCTCAGTGGTTACGCACCCGGCTCAAGATAACACCGGGCGCATGTTCGACTCTCGGGGTCTGCGCTTGAGCAACGCATTTCAGGACTGCTCTTCATTCAGCGGCACATAGTGAATGGAATAAATCCCCGGAAACAACACTTCAACAATCGGAAAAACTTCACTCTGTCAATCTATCTTGGTAATGGGCCCTGTGTTACGAGCCTCTACAAATATGAAATAACCTACACCAGAAATAACCAATCAAGGCTTTGTCAGTCCGAGGATAAAGATTCAAAACCAACCAACGAACCATTATGACTTGTGGCTGGTCGATATTTGAAAATTCACAAACACCAGATATTGTCGGAATTTGGATCTCAAGATCTCAAGCCGAATATCGCTATCTGTTTACCCCAAGAAACTGTTTATCATGGTCCGATAGCTCAGTGGTTACGCGCCTGGCTCAAGATCACGCGGCGCATGTTCGATTCTCGGGGTGTGCGCTTGAGCAACGCATTTTAGAACTGCTCTCCATTCAGCGGCACCTAGTGAATGGAATAATTCACCGGCAACAACACTTCAACAATCGGAAAACTTCACTCTGTCGATCTCGGTGACCGGCCCTGCGTCAAGACTTAAGAGCCTCTACAAGTATGCGAAACTACCAGGAATGACCTATCTAGGTTTTGTCAGTCCGAGGATAAAGATTCACAACTAAACCAAACCAAGAAAGGCGATCTTTTCGCCAAATACACCAAGAGGGTACTAGAGAGTAACTAATGTTTGGTTTCAAGATCTCCTCGGACTGAGAAAGTTTTTTTGAGAGGTATTAGTCCTGGTAGTTTCGCATACTTGTAGAAGCTTTGAACTATTGACGCAGGGCCGGAAACCAAGATTGACAGAGTGAAGTTTTGGATTGTTGTTGTTGTTGTAAGTGAATTATTCCACCCACTTGGCGCCGCTGAATGGAAGGGCTGCCCTACGCGCTGCTCAAGCGCACATCCCGACAGTCGAACCAGAGCTGCTTGGTTTTGAGGTTCTTCATGAAGGAAGTCGGTTGATTAACCAATTAATGAGTGGACTAATAGCACAAGAATAGTCATTGAGACTGGCAAAGGCAGATTTCAGTTTGTTGTGAATTGTACCTTCCACTAGGTGCTGCTAAACGGAGACGTTGCTTAAAATGTGTTGCTCAAGCGCACACTTCACAAGTTGAATTATTGTTGCTTCATCTTGTCCAAATTACAAAGATGAGTGTCGGAGCTAACATGGCTGACTCGCGGTTGAAATGATTCGACGCCCTGATGTAGTATTTATTCATTCTCACCTGTTTCAATTGGCCAAACGACAGACCTGTGGGAAAAGTAAGAAGACACAGTAGAGAGGAAAATTTAATTTTTTTTCTGCTGCTGTTATGCAGCTATAACATATAGTTTTTATTATTTATTAGGTAGGCTAATTCAGTCTTCGTAATGAAGCATTGCTATATTATGTATCATGGGCTTATAGTAAGGTAGGCTCATGCATTACGCCTGCCCTATAATGAGGTAGGTAGCATACATGTATGCGATCGGCACAACTATAACAACACCTAAAAGGTGAAAGTTAGAACAACAAAAGTTGATGTTTTGATTTGAATACTGTAGTGTGAAGAGTTGTGTAACCGAATAAGTGGTAATGCACTCGATCCTGCACAGCTCCAGGCGATAAACTGAAAAATATAAACAAACAAGTAAAGACGCATTGTTGCTGTGCATTGTAACATGACTTTTCTTATGACGTAGCTACCAAAAGCACCGTTCAATCAATTTAAATTTAACAACATATTGCCTGTTCAGGGAACAGTTTGGCAAGTCTATCAGAAGTCAGAACTATGCAATTTTATATCAACACTCGAAAGAATACGACCAGTTAGAAAGTAATTTGATACGACAGCCTATCCAGCCAGGTTCGTGAGCTTATAAATATTTTTAAAAACATCCAAGACCAAGGAAGTTTACATACGAAAGGAAAGTTCAGACATTTTTAAACTAATGTCATTATATTATAAGATCTAATTTATGAAACGTGTCTTATACTTAGTTAACTAAAAAAAAAGTCTGCGTTGGGGTCTACATCGGCACAAAGTTGAGCACACCTGTGGTCTAGCAAAATAGGAGCTTTGTTTCTGTTTTACAGGCTGTGATACGATAGCATCTTTTCGATTTGTTTAGAAGCGGCTTTGAATAGCATTGAGGATTATGACGTAAACAGACAAACAAGCACGAAATTTATTTTGGATTAAACTGAAATAAAATTTATTGTGAAAAATCTTGAATTTATCATACAGTGACATTATATGGTTCTGGGCGGCCGATTGTAGCATGAGTTGACAGCGAATGATGTAGTGCTACATTGGAATCAACTAGTTCTGAAATGGATGAAAGTTAAACCTGTAAACAGGGTTACATTATAGGGATATTTGATTTATTCTGTATATTCTATTTATAGCCACAGCATCTGCATCATAATTGCTGACGGTGTGCGATGTAAAGCATTTACATGCATTGGACACAAAATTTTAGTAACACTCCTGCCTGGGACCGAACGCAATTATAGCCTACGCAAAAAAGGAGTAGCATTTTAACCAGTTTACTAGCTACTGTTGGCTACCAGGTTGCTTTAATTACAACATCTGCTTTTTATTTCACGGTTTCACGTTTACAGTTAAAGCAGGAAATTGAAAGTTAATTAAAGACAAGAAGTGAGAAAATGTCAAATACTGTGTAAGGTATGTCGCTTGGTAATTACCGGTATTATCAATAATAGAAGTAGATTAAAATTTCATGACACTGATGAGGTTGTAGAAGCACTTGTGAACGCTGTAGAAGTTATTGAAAGAGATCATGTAATAACCGCATTGAAACAATTATGGCCTTTATAACTTTGATAGTGGCTCATCAATGTTTCTAAAACAATCGTACTTGAACTGTGTTTTCACATTTCTTCACAATTCAATAACAGTTTTGAATTAATCTGTTGAAGAGTTACATGAAAGCAAAACGTTGGTTTCTCATTTTTTGTTTCATGTTGAATAAATGACTAGTTTAGACAAACGTGTTCAGGTGTGAAACCTTTAATTTCAGCAAAACTTTACAAGTTGTTGTTTTGAAATATTGTTTGCTAAACCTTTGAATTAATTTGTCTACTACAAGGTGTGGTATATTTGGCTTGAATCTTTTAATGATCTTGTTGGGGAATACCAGCAGAGTTGTTAGCTCAGTCAACTTTGAAAGATGTTGACAAAATGTTTCAAGTTCTGGTTTACGTTTTTTATTTTACATTTTTTGAAAACTGAAGTTAGGCTATTGGATTTTTCATCGGTCTCGACTTCTTTCTTCGATTTCGGCAAGTAGAATTGTTTTCATGATCTTTTTTTTTTCAACAGTGTTGAAATTGTTCGATGTTTTTTGGATCTCGAAGATCCGTAGATTATAAAAAACGAAACAAAAAAATTAACTTTGTCTTTAGTCTAGGGGGTGTGGCTATGTCCTAAGTTGTTAGGTTGTTTTGTTGTCATTTTGAAACAGACAAAGGTGGACGGAGAAACTTATAAATGCCACAACCGGTTGGCCACGTATTGAGCGGAATATTCAAGTGTGGTCAAGTCGCAGCTAATGCTTCCTTGAAATGAGCATTTCAATGTCATAAAAACCAATGTCCGGGACAAAAGTCCCCGCAAGTTTGTTTTTGAGTTTGTGACTACTTTTCAAACGTGTTGTTGCACCATAAGAAAAATTAATTTTCACAACCTACATCTATCAGAAGTACTGTGCAGTTTTTGTCTTTTCCTGTTTATAGATTTAATTAACCATTGTATTTTATTCAGATGTAGTTAAGTTGTATGTATGTTATTCCTGAAGAGGACATCTTGTGATGTCGAAAACGTTCGATATTGAATTGTTGCGTAGTTTTGTGTTTTTGTAAATATAATAATCTTTAAATATGCTAAACTTGATAACGTTGCTCGGCTTCGTATGCCTATGGTTCTACATCCATTAGTTGTGGTTAGCAATGTAAAAATAACATTATGGTGATAAAGAAAAGGAAATTCTTTCTAGCCGACAACAATATTAGACTGACTATTATTACTAGCAGACAAATACGAAAGCAATAATTGTAATCGCTTCTCACATATCTCGACAAGCACCCTATTGCTTGCGCAACAACACATTGGCCAGGAAAACCAGTTTTAGTGTCACCTGCCACCAGCTTCAGTAAACCTATAACTAAAGTACATTCCTTTCTCAACTATGACGTAACGCGAAAGGATTTTTACTAAAATAAATAAAACTTATTACCTACAAAACTTATTGGTAATTGAATATAACTACTTCATAATAGCTTCTTTATGTTGAAAAAGCGAAAAATAATAGAAATTGATAAATTCTTTAAAGTTACCGGAGTGTTCATTATTTTTCAAAATAGGTTTGCAATATTTTATGCCGAAAAAGTTAAAAGCAAACTTTAAAAAGCGGCTTGCATAAAAAGCAGATTTTTCCAAGAAAACATTGACGCCATGTTACGTAGGCCTATAAAAATTAACTCAATCAGCTGACAGAATAATGTCACCCGTTTCCAAGCTTTCCAATGACAGCGTTGCAAGGTGCAATTATCTCACACTGCAAAATCCGTCATTTTTATATTGACCCAACGTCTGCATTTAGTACAATGACTGCGTTTAGTGTATTAGGTTTAGAAAAAAATTAGGCTGTAAGGCACCAAAGCTTCAACTAGGGTTGGCAGTTTCAAACAAGCAAAAGTTATAAGAAAAAATAGAGAATGTCTAGTTAGTGCCCGAAAAAGCAACACATTGATATGGAACATGAGGTGCTTGCCCTCCAGTAAAACAAAATGGACAAATTTTGTCTTGTTTTTGGTCTTTCTGTTGCGTAACTTTAACATTCATTATTTTCACACATTGCATTGAATCAAATTTAACAAATTAAAGATTCCTGTAAAGTTGGAGTTTTAACAAGTTTGAATTGAAAATGAAACAATTTTTTTAATTTTTTCTTTCCTGACAAAAGTAGGATTCCGATATCATTTATTTATATGTTTTTAGCCAAGTCTTATGCACCGTAGTTTTGTATTCGATTACATAACCTTTCAGTAAATTTTCGAACACTTGTTTGAGGTATCCCTACCTTTCCTCATAGTAATCAAGGCCTATTTTATGTCATACCTTTCAACGCGTATGCCCTTATACCAGTGCTCTTCAACCGGGTATACTGTATACCCAAGTGTATACCAGATCAAAACTAGGGTATACAGCTGGAGAAGGGTATACGAAGGGTATACAGCTTAGATCTGTGATAGTGGAAGTCACAACAGAGGTACGGTGGCTATCGCAAGGGAAAGTTCTTTCTCGTGTGTTTGAACTTCGCGAACAATTAGGGGCATTTTACACTGAACACGGAGACCCAAGGGCTTCCAAGTTTCGTGAAATATTCTGGATTGCGAAATTAGCATACTTGGCTTAGATTTTTGATCGTTTGAACCAAGTGAACATCAGACTTCAAGGAAGAGGGGGTGATATATTTCGGTCAACTAGCAAGATCAATGAGCTGAAGATGAAAATTGCACTCTGGAAAGAGAATGCTTTGTCGAGGAACTTCAATGACTTTCCTGTATTACCGGTAAGTCAATACATGAAAGAGTCTAGCTAGGAGTTTGAGGACGTTTTTATTGAAGATAACTTGTCTGCCCTTATTGTTGGTCACCTGGAATTACTTGCCGACAATTTGACTACGTACTTTCCTGAAGATAACGACCAATGTCTGGAAGCAGAATGTTGGGTTTCTCTTCTTGAATTTCCCGAATACAAAAATCTCGCGCAAAAAGCCATTGATGTCTTGGTGCAGATGCCTACCACTTATTTGTGTGAAGAAGGATTTTCCAGTCTTGCTGAAATCAAGTCAAACAAACGAAACTCGATATTTGACATTGATTCTTTAATGCGGGGAGGAATAGAGAAAGAGCTAACACCACTTTATGTCCAACTTGCCGAAACAATGCAACAACAAGCTAGCCATTAAATCTTCAATTTTGACGTTTTTTACACTTTTGCATGCGTAGTTTCTTGTGCCCAGTTCAAGACTACTATAATCACTTTAACAAACAATTAATGAATTATTAGTTTTTTTTTGCTTTCTGTGCACAATTAAACATCGCTATTTGTGAGGTATACGAAGTTATTAAAAATTGAAAAAATGTGTACCACGGACAAAAAGGTTGAAGAGCACTGCCTTATACCACTTAATTTGCTCGTTAGGTTGATGACATGTCATTGAGCGACAAAAAGATCTGAAAAGAATACGTGTTTTTTCTTAGATATTTTTTGAAGGTGTGTTACGTGACTTAGACTTAGTATTTTTCTTTTTGACGTGACATGTGTTATCTTAATTTTGTTTTGAATTTAAATCTTTTTTAAATTTTGATTCAACCAAAAAGATTACTTTGAACAACGCAAAAAACACATTATATTGATGCAATTTTTAATTCTTTGATAGAATCTGACTTGAGAGCCAACTTAGACCTGCCAGAGTCAAAAATACCTCCCCTCGGACACTTAGCTGGTTTAAAAAAAAACAGACATCTGCCAGCATAGAACTTAAACATTTTAGAATGAACACGGTTAGAGTATGGCATTCTATTGCTTGCCTATAGTCAATTATGATTCATAAAGGTATATGCTGTGTAAAGGTTAACTGTTGCCCCAGGAGGGAGACAGGAAAGAAATGAAAGAGAGTGGCAAGGCTTGACAATTCAAAACAGGTTAGCGACTGCCTCTGTCTTGAACGAGTTAATTGCCGGCTAACCTCACGTTCTCAGAATAGAAACATTTTACAGGCCGCGCCCACAAATGAAAAGTGCCTGATGAACAAAAACATGTGGTTGTTTCTTCGATGAAGGAAATGTAGTTGCAAACTTCAGACGAGTTAGAAAATGTGACAAGAAGGAAACTTACAAAGCATGTCAGTGAATTCTCTCTAATTCTATTTTTTCCTGATGGATTTAAGTAGTTTTTCAATACATTTGAAGCTATTTTTAGTCTAGGAGAAACGTAACACAAAGTTTAGATAAAGAACAGTTAAGGATTTAGTGGCTAAGATCAGCATTGGTCGTGTCAACACAGGTGTAGAACAGACTTGATTAATTTGGCGACAAATATGTCACCTCAAGTCGTTAATTAGAATGTAGGTTTATTTCAAATCATGATTTTAATGTTTGAGGTATAATAGGTATTGTGGAGAATTTATTTTCATTTAGAGCACTACAGGACTTATGTTGGTTATAATTAATACCGTGAGGCAACGTACAAGCAGAAAGGAATTCTTTGGTCTAGTACAGGGGTCACCAACTGGCGGCCCGCGGGCCGCATGCGGCCCGCCCCGTTGTTATGTGCGGCCCGCGGAAGGTATCAGCGTACAAGTATAACCAAAAGTACTTTTCTAGAGAACTTAAAAAGCATGAAGGCAAGAAATACTTTCCAAGAAGCATATTTTCGCTTTGCATACGATTCCTCCGACCGACCAAACAGATTGTAGTTCTAGGTGAGAGTCGCTTAAAGTTATTCCAATGCGATGTCCAGCCACATTGTTCCCAGGGCCGGATTTAGCTGATGGGGGGCCCGGGGCACTTTTAGAAAAGAGGCCTCCCGTACAAAAAAAATTTTGCGCCTACGGCGCGAAAAATCACCACTACGTCTACAGGAGCATTAATCCAGCACTGCACAGTATTTTGCGGAAACTTCAAAGGCTGAAAGAAAAAATAATAATACAAAATCACATTTTTTTACGTAGGAGGGCCCTTCAAAAGTCGGGGGGCCTAGGACACCTACACCCTCTGCCCCTCCTTAAATCCGGGCCTGATTGTCCCCGTGGTTGATTAAAACGTTCCAAAACGATTAAAAAGTTTTCGAATTTCGAAAATGTCTGTGAGCATAGGGTTGTTTACTTTAAGTTTGCAAATGTCCTGTAAACACTAGTGTGCGATTCACTGTTATTGTGTTTCACGAGCAGTGTTCCCTTGTCGCAAGTTTTTATTGGCGAAATAGGTCGGTGTGCCAACTCAATTTATAATAAATTTGCAAAATATTATATATAAATTTAAAGACTTTTTTTGGTTGTAATAATACGAAAATATTTAGCTTAGTACTGCAAAATGTTGTTAATCAACAATTCTTGCCATGCTGATAAGCACCGCAAAGTGACAGTTGTCTATAATCAAACCAACTCATTGCTTTTTTAGAAGGAACACTGTTCATGAGTTAAGAAAGAAACGTTTTTTTGGTGATTTCCACAAGCGTTTGTTTCATGGTGCCTGGTTTCTTTCTCCCTGTTATTGGAGCCCATTTTTCGCTGATATGTTTGCAGGTCACTATTGTTGCCTGTATTGCGATGTGTCAAACATTTCCTTGTTTACTGAAATTGTTAATTGCAAGATATCTTTTGTAAAGCGAAGTGACAACGCCACTCTTGCTTGGCGATGAATATTCTGATAAAACCGCTCGCCTCGCTATAAGTGGGGCGCAAAACAAGTGGCCTCGTTTATTAGGCATTGTTAAAAAAGTCAAGTGTTGTAAAAGGAGCTTGGCCTGGCAGTAGCTTTGTTCGATTAATTTTGTTGCTGCGGTATTCTAACATAAATATAAACAACATGTAACGCTGGATACTGGGTACAAAATGCGTTTTTAGCATAAGGGTCAACTTACGTGACATTTTATTAGTGCGGCCCGCCACAGCTCTCCTTAGTGCCAAAGTGGCCCGCATGCAAAAAAGGTTGGTGACCCCTGGTCTAGTACGTTTCTTTTGCTTGATAAATTTTTAGCTAACTTTAGTAATACAACACCAAAACAAGAAAAAAAATAGCAGTTTAAGATTTAACTTAATGCATCAGATTGAATACATGTTTCCAATTGAATAGATAGTTCAGCAATTGGGAGCCGAATTACTTTATGGAAACTCATAATCAAAACAGCAAACGATATTAACATTCAACCTCTTTATTTTATGTGAAATGGGAAACATGAAACTTATCATTTTTAGCACTAAATGCAACGTTCATCTGATGAAAGTGAAAGATGAAGATAGCATCAGACGAACGTTGCAACTAGTGCCAGAAACGATAATTGTTCTTATTAACACCCAAACTGTTCAGTATTCATGAAACGTAGCGATTGTAATGTAGCGACAAGTCTACTGGAGCGGAGTCGTGGAGTCAGACAGTGCGGAAAGAGTAGGCTATAAATAGATCTATCTGAAGTCTGTCCTTACAATATTGAGGAGTTACTTTGGTAGGCTTATTAATATTATTCGCCTAACTTTGAAGTCACACCAGGAAGTTACCTGAGTTATCTGTTTTTACTTGAGTTGTTGTGCGAGTACGAAAACCGGTTGAACAAAGCTTCAATAGAGACTTTCTCATATCAAATGAGAGTATTTTGCATCTTACGTAATGAAAGGACCACATAGCATGATAGTTATGAAGCAACCTCGTAAGTCGTAACTAGCTAAATATCTAGCCATGTGGGTCAGTCTACTAAAACAACTGAGTAAATAGATGTAGGGGTTGGTTTGAATGTTTCTATCGGACTGATAAAGCAAGGGAATGATTATCTTGGCAGTTTCACCTACTAGCAGAGACATGGAAGCACCTAGGAAAGTTCAGTTAGCCTACTGAGATTGACAGAATGAAGTTTCCTATTTTCGAAGTGTTTACTCAATTCAATTCAACTTATTTTTCTTCGTCAGAATGCAAACTCTCGACCAATATTAGTCAGAAAGCTTTCTGGATGATATTGAATTTGATTTTCCTTAGGTTAACTAACAGCGTTTGCTATTGTTAAAAAAACTTTCTCGAAAGGCTAAGACCATTTACAAAACATGATGAGATTCTTTGGAATGTAATACGTGATTGTTTCGTGATTTTTTTTTCAGCAGATTACAAGACTTTAAGTTGTTTGTGTACCGATAATGAGAAGCGGAGGCCATTTAATTTCACGATTTGAGTAAAAGTACAAAACATTGTCTTGTCAAAATACTACAACAATAAGGAAAACTTCCAATAGATGACAACTTCTTTCAACTTTATTAGTTTTAAATTTTACATGGGCCACTTTGCTTGGTTATCAAAAACACGATCATAGAACTGATACAGCTGTTATCTATGGTAGGCTACAGTTTTATTCAATCGAAGATAGATTGGTTTGCCTTTTCTCATCAACATCAATTCCTCTTTGCGTATTATATTTAAATTTAACAAGGCAGAGATTACTTCAAAGGCACTATAGGCTCATTAGTCTAATTTGAGAAATGCTACATTAAAGCTTCATTCTCTCTATGCATGCCTTCCGGGCTAATACAAACGTTGTTTCTTTTCTTTTGAATGGTGCAAAAAGAAACTGTTTTTTTTTTTCTCTGACAAATAAGCAGTGACCTAACCTTTATCTTAGAAATTGTAAGGGCAGTATCCAATGTTTTTCACAATCCCAAGATGGCACTTACAGCGTCATCGGAACAAACCTGTTTCCTATAGCAACGTTATGTTTTGGTAACTTTCACCTACATGCGAAAGATATCACAATCGCTGTATACTGTCGTTTAAGTCATTTTCAAAGTTTTATTTTTGTTTAAGGAAAATTGTAAATCCGGCAAAAAAATCAGACTAAATATATAATGCACTATCATGGTGAATTAGCGAGTCCAACATCAACAGACGAACTTTGTAGATAAGACGGTTCGCAATTTTGGGAATCGAATATGCGTCTGGCTTCTTGTTATCTGTTGTTGATACGTATAATAGTTTCGTAGCCTGCATTTGTTTCTTATCAACTTAATGTAGTGTAGTAGTGGGGCTACAATACGGCCCAGTTACATGCATTTGTGGCACCAAAGGCCAAACAGCGGACCATCTTCTTGTGTGTCTCGTCCGTTGCGTAGCCGAGTGGTGAGAACGTCTGCGCGACGTTCGAAAGACCGTGGGTTCTACGGCTGTGTCTCGGCAAAGACACTTAGGCTAATGGCAAGACAAATACTGCAGAGTCAACTGCTCCTCTTAACAAAATAAGGGGAGCAGCTAACTCGAAGACTATATGTCACTTCGCTGCTTCCTGTCGTCTGTTGTATCGCCTCTGTGATCGCAGTGTTCTGCATGTTAACGCAATGGGCGCAAATAAATGCATGACTATTATTATTGTTATTACCACCCAGAGCAGCATGTGAAAACTTCGCCGCACAAGAATGTGTCGATTGATTGATTGATTGATTGAATCTTTATCCTCGGACTGGGAAAGCTTCTTGCAGAGCTTAATCCTGGCAGTTTCGCATACTTGTAGAGGCTTTGAATCACTGACGCAGGCCCGGTCACCGAGATTGACAGAGTGAAGTTTCCGATTGTTGAAGTCTTGTTGCCAGGGAACTATTCCATCCATTAGATGCCGCTGAATGGAGAGCAGTCCTTAACCTGCGTTGCTCAAGCGCACACCCCGAGAGTCGAACCAGCGCCGCTTGATCTTGAAGCTTCTTCGTTCCAGAAGTGACGCGCTAACCAATTGAGCTATTGGGTCGATCTTTGGTGTATCAACCAAATTTAAATGACTAGATAGAAGAAGAACGTAGCCTAATGTAGAATACAAAATAGCACAAATTCCAACGTTTGCTACCTGTGGCAAATTGCAGTACAGCTGGTTCTACTTGTTGGCAAGGGCGCGGGAAGTAGGGGTGCTCAAGGGGCTTCAGCCCCCCCTAGAGCTAATTCAGCCCCCCCCCTGGAATTTTCCAAAATTGCTTCAGCCCCCCCTAGAAAATTGTGAAAATTTAAGGTACATAACATATTTTCAGAAAATTATTCGAGCAATAATTGCTACGATGAATCGAGTTCCTGTTCCGTGTGGTCGCGCTCATCATTCGCAATAAGAGTCGTCAATCACATGGAGGCATAGGCGTACGAGCCAGGGGGGCAGGGGGGGCAGCCGCCCCCCCTGCTGTTTCAAAACGTCGCGAATTCGGGCAAAATCTTGAAATTATTAGGGCAAAAATTGCTATAT
Source organism: Aplidium turbinatum (assembly GCF_918807975.1). Taxonomy (NCBI): domain Eukaryota; kingdom Metazoa; phylum Chordata; class Ascidiacea; order Aplousobranchia; family Polyclinidae; genus Aplidium; species Aplidium turbinatum. Next base: position 58,849,549 of record NC_137472.1, read on the forward strand.
AAAAAGCTACAAAATTGCATGAAATAAGAAAAACTATAACTTAGTAACTCTTACCTATCAAACTAAGTACAGCATCTTATTTGCACAAGAAATGTGCCGCAAAATTGTCATTTGGCACACCCGTATTGATGTATGGTGATCAAATTGTAGTACGAAATACATTTAACCAACTGCATCATGCCAATTTGGGCAGCCACCAAAATACGTCTCTAATAGTTTTGTGAAACTGCCCAAATCAAATGGCAAAATTTGCAATATAGCTAATTTTATTAATTTTCACAAATGCATCGTGTTGATTTGGGCAACTGAAATCATGAAATTAGGCTATTTGATGAAACTGATTAGTCTGTTTATGCAACTGCCCAAATTAGCGTGAGGCAGTTTCCCCAAAATGAACAAATTCATTAATTTTTCCCATTTACATAACTGTATCGTTTAGATTTGGGCAACAAAAAAATATGAAAATATCTGATCATAGCCTAGTCTATTTATAAAACTGCCCAAATTGGCATGATGCAGTTGCCTCGGCATCAAAATTTACAAAGTCTTTAATTTTTTTCATAATATCAATAAATGCATCATCTTGATTTGGGCAACTACAAAATATGAATTTATATAAATCTGGTGAATAGCCTACTTTTATAAAACAATTCGGGTGGGGAGGTCACAGTACTTTTTCAACCATAAACAGACATAGCTAAGCAACACCACAACATTTAACAAAAACATGTTACACCTGTTAAAAGTAATGTTAAGGTGTTGCTTAGCTTTGTTTATTTACTTTTATAAAAGGTTCTGCTACTATTCGGCGAGTTCCCTATTCGGCAAGAGCCTTTTTCGGCGAGTTGCCTATTCGGCGATTTTTTGAAAATCCAACGATGCCTTCTGCAAATCCGATGATTGAATATTATTCAATATTCAGACATTGAATCAATGTAAATACGTACTGTTAGGCTAATTGGGTTCTTTGAATCCTACGTCATCGTCTGTATGCAAACTTAGAATACTGTATATTAGTTATTTTTGTCATCAAATTACCTAGCCTAACCATATTTTTAGAAGTAGTGCTGCCAGACCTTTTTATTTTTGTACTAAACTTCGTATCATCAAAACTACTTTAATTGGTTGAACAAAGTTTATTTGAACAGAAGTACAGTAGTATGTCTGTGTTTTATTACATTTAATTATAATTTATCTATTGTTATGTAGTTTTTTCTGAATCCGCATGGTCACCCTGAGCCGGTTTCCTGCAATGTTTATTTTTCTGAGTCTTTTATGACATCACAACTGAATATTTAAGTGGCATTGTTTATTATTTGTGGTGTGTAAAACAATATTTGTTACTCCTACTTACTATGCCAAAGTGCAGAAGCATCGAGCAATGCACAAGCAAGGTATCTTCAAAGATTAATTCAGTTGTTGTATCTTGATTAGCCTACTTTGGTAAGAAATTCTAGCTAGCTGGTGATCAGTGGCGTAGCCAGGGGGGGGGGGGGGTATTGCAAAGAGCGAGTTTTGCCATTACCAAACATTTAAATATCTCAGCCAGGAATTAGCAACAAGAAAACATAGAGACTTGTAGCTTTATTTCCGAAACATGCCGAAGAAAACATGATCTTATCCTTTTGCTATGCCACCGGACAGCACCATTTTACAGGAATATTCATAACCACATTTTTGTTGAAAATACTCTCAGAATGCACCAAATTCAAAGTAATTTTTCAAAATTTTCTGGGGGAGGCCCCCCAGACCCCCCACTGCTGGGTGTCGCCATAAGCGAAACACACCGTCAACCCCCTCCCTTTCAAAATTACTGGCTACGCCACTGCTGGTGATCTTGTTATGTTAGTTTTTCACTGTTATCACACATCGCATGCATTATATTTGGGCAATTTCTACAAAAGCGTGCACATTTGGGCAAATTTACGTTCTGCCCCCCCAAAATGGTTTGGTCTCGTACGGCTATGCATGGAGGTATAATACCTCGCAGTAGCGGTACCAGCCACCCTCCTTACTAACACGGCGGTCCATCATTTATTGGACATCATTCTGCAATATCCACTTTGCAGCATAAAACAGCAAGAGATCTGGTTGTTATAACGGAGTGCGGCCAAACTAAAAGCATTATGCCCTGGATCGTTATACATTCACTGCAGTAATCATGCTTTCGATCTGATTTTGCGAGACGTTGTAAAGGAGGTGAGGCTTATTGCAGATGTCTTAAACTTCGTTCACGGTGTTGCAGTTGTAATTCGTGAATCGATCGTCTAAACGTAAATCTTTGTTTATGTCGCTTTTTGGTTCCGATGAAGTTGCCTGCAATTTGCTGGTTTTGTTTCCTACTTGTTGGTGCGTTCGTGCTTCTGCCCTTGCTCATGTTGTTAAATGCTACCCTACCCTATTTGGCTGTTGCAGTGTCTGACCCACACGACAGAAGATAGTGCAATGAAAGGAGACGCACGTGCAAAGATATTCAGCTTGGTAAAATAAGCACGCATGATGTGGATTTATTTTGCGATTACCTGCAGCGGTGAAGTTTTTCAGTTTGCAGAAGCCGTCGCAAGACAGCTCCAACACAAGAAGATCTCTGCTTCATCTTTGGATCATCACCATTTTCCGCAAACGGATCAAAAATCTCAGAAAAGATTAATCCGTTTCCATGCTTGTGGAAGCAGCGAACTTCTTTGTGTCTGCCAATAACCTAAAGACGCCAAAGAATCCCCAAGTGAGCAAAACTCTAGCAAGATTTCGAAACACAGAGGAATCGGATGGTTTGTCGTCTGCGGGAGAAGGAGCGTGGAAACGGCAATACATCGAAGCCCTTGATTTTGTTCAAGCTGAGCTTGATCGAAGATTCGACCAAGTGGATCTGCTTACAGCAGCCAACAGAGAGAAGGCCCTTCTAAGCTGTGCAAACGGTGAGGGAGGATCTGATACTGAGATCAGCTTACCCGATGCCATCAGAAAAGATCGCCTAAAAACGGAACTTACCTTGCTCAATGCTCAGCGAATGGTAAGTGGAAAAACCGCAAACTCCGTTAAAAAGGTTGCTGAGATATTATCGCAACTAAACCCTCGAAGACTAAATCTTTTCAAAGAAACGGGAAAAGTTGAGGAGCTCTGCCTTTGCCTCCCGGTTTCAGCTGCATCATCAGAACGTTCTTTTTCTGCTCTATGGCGCCTGAAAACGTGGTTGAAAAGCTCAATGACACAAAAAAGATTTAGGCCTACTCGTCTTGCGTTGATGCATGTCCACCAAAACATTTTAAACACTGTCGATGTCAAAAAACTCATGACACAGCTCATAGAGAAAATCCTGAGCGAAAAGCGATCTTCGGAAGCGTGTGAGAACTCATTTTCACCAACTGTCGTTTTCATATCACTTTCTAATTTGTTCGTTTTCAATTTAAATTTCTTGAACGCTGCTTTTGTTGTTGCCGTTCTTCGTTTCTTACAACTTACAATGTGTGTGTTTTTGGCGTCTTATTACACACTGTAGGGGACCGATAATACCTACTACCAGTTTTAAATGTTCTCCCACGTAAGGGGGGTCTGGGGGGCGAAGCCCCCCAGAAGCTCACAACACTACGGCAGCTTCAGCCCCCCCTAGAGAAGAATAGTTCCCGCGCCACTGCTTGTTGGTGAATTAAGTCGTTTGACGTCTGTGCAATGTGCACACATTTTGACCGCTGGTTAAACCTTCTTGTTTCACTGATAAATTTTTCTCTTTTTGAATTCTTTTGCTTTGCATTCTTACTAGATACAATTTACCACCATTGTTTGCAAATCAATACTTTTACATTTATTATATCCCATACTTTAACTTTCTTTAATTTCGTAAATTTATCTTCTGGTTAGACGTAGGTAAGGTAACCTTCAGATAGCAGTTTAATTACTCCACCCAAGCTAAAGCTCATCACCATTGAAGCTGATGTTTAGCTTCCATTATTCTTTAATCCAATGCTTGTTTAGGAAGTGCTTTTAATATTTTACAAACGGCTTTGCTTTGCAGTTAAGTTTTCAAAGGTCACCAGTTAATATAGTTTGAAGTTAACTATGTTTGTTTTAACTTTTTTTAACTATTATTTTGTCATCTGCAACGTGTTTTTCCTCGCTTGTGCTTTGCCAAGGGGGCCAGCACTAAGTCCAGTTATTTGCGACACACTGGAACCTTTGGAGCACATGCGAGTGGCGCCAGCAGATTTTGCGTTGGATTATGAAATCACAACAGAAAAAGATTGGTTTGGGCCAGAAGAAGTAATACCAAGTAAGTCGACACAACTTGTTCATATCAACAAGATAAAACTTGGGAGGAGGGCGATTACTCCCAAAATCTCCCTCTTGGCTACGTCTCTGCTTTGACGATGTTGTAAGTAAAAATTGCAATTAAATTATATTCTTGCAAGCAATTACATAAAAAGGTTCAACTTGGGCTGTGTTTGTACTTTTAATCATATTAGTCATCAAACAAAAGACCTTTGGACTAACAATCCTGATGAGGAACTTAACCAACCGTCGAGCTCCACAGTCAATCGCTCTTCACAAAATGGATCAAACAACGTGAAATCTAATCTGGTTTTGATTTATTTTTCACCTGAACGAAACCAAAAGTTGTTGATTAATGATATATTTGAATTTACCAAAATATGACGTCAACAATTGTAAAGAAACATTTTTAGCGATAATTTTCCTTGATGTATGAAGTTTTGTTAAAGTAATAAACGTAGCTTATGTTGTTGTTATTTTGATTACTCCGCTACTCCTATTTTGACTACATGCAAAAATGGCAACAATTTTGACGTAAAAAATGTGCAGTGCGTGAAACAATTGTTCTTTGTTCTAGTAACAATCAGCTCACGATCAAACCAGCGCTTCAGAGGTTTCATGGTTCAAGTTGTAACGAAGCACAAACCCATCGCTGGGAGCTTCGTAACCCCACCACCAGACTCTGGTTACCAAGTCTACAACTGTCACGAAATAATCGCGAACACTGAGATAAACAACACGATGATGCATTCCAATCCGCGTCTGAAGGAGTCTGTGACGTTGAACTGGCTAGCGCCACCTAGCTGCAAAAGCACAGTGTTCACAATAAAGTAAGATTGAATATTTTCACAACTTTATGTAGCTTGTCAGTTATCATCAGTGGCGTTGAAAAGAGGGCCCAAAAGTACGTTTGGACCCTAGCTTTGAAAGGTTTTAGGGGCCTGCAACCTTTCCAAGGAACTTGAAGAAACCACCTCGAATGGTTGGTTTGGTTTTCAATCTTTATCCTCGGACTGACAAAGCTTTGATAGGTTATCCTTGCAGTTTCGCATACTTGTAGAGGCTCTTGACACAGGGCCAGTTACCGAGATTGGCAGAGTGGAGTTTTCCGATTCTTGAAGTCTTGTTGCCGGGGAATTATTCCATTTACAAGGTGCCGCTGAATGGAGAGAAGTCCTGAAAATGCGTTGCACAAGCACACACCCCGAGAGTCGAACCAGCGCCGCTTGATCTTGAGCAGGGAGCGTAACCACTGAGCTTACGGGGCGGACAATTCTTTGAATACAGTGCGGTTTTTATGAAAATTCAGTTTAACTTGTTTTTATTTTTGACCATCACAACAAAAAATGATATGATTTGGGGCTTGAGAATTTCATTGGTACCCGGCTAAACTTATTCTCGCAACGACCCTGCTTATAAGTTCAGGATATAATTAGTAGTTACTAAGTTGATTGTTTGTTGATAATTATATGCTATAGTTTGAAATTAATGATATACCTCCGGCTGCATAGCCGAGTGGTGAGAGCCTTGGTTCGACGTTCAAAAGGGCGCTGGTGCTACAGCGCTCAATAGCACGTCTTTGGAAAAAATTTAAAGACATACTGGTACCGTCGATTGCAGTGTGGCGCCCCTTCGACTATAGCCTTTGATTTTTCTCATGATTAAGAACAGTAAGTTTCTCTAGAGAGAAATGTCTACGGCCCCTTTTACGGCTGTGGCCTGCTGAATAGGTTGGCTCGTTTTTGAACTTTTTTTTTAATTCTCTCGGGGTAGTGGGGAAATAGTGCCAATGAGTGAGAACAAAATCATGACAAAATTTGAGATTCGTGACAAATTGTCTTCAGCTTCCTCATGGGGCTCAAAAATAGAAAAATGAGGTTAAAAACGCAATTTTTTCCAAAAATAATTTTAGTTTGGGTAGATACAATATTGTTTAGATACATCTAATTAACCTAAGAAAAAAAATTGGAGTCATTTAAACTATTCCTTCAGCTTCCTCACAGCTTCTGAAAATTTCCATTTTGCTAAAAATTTCGCATTTTTGTAGGTAATTATTACATAATACATAATTGAATTAGACATTTTGCCAAGTATAAAACGTCATTGCAATGCTCTTTATAGACCTGCCCTGAGCTGTTGCGTCATTTTTTAATGAAATTGGGTTAATTTGGTAGCAAAAAGTGACGTCTTTTATTTGAATTTACGTCACTGACGAAGTTTGTAGTTATGTAACCACAAACAAAAATGCGAAACTTTCAGTAAAATGGAAATTTTCAGAAGCTGTGAGGAAGCTGAAGGAATAGTTCAAATGACTTTAATTTTTTTTTAGGTTAGTTAGATAAGTTATATCTAAACAATATTGTATCTACCCAAACTAAAATTATTTTTGGAAAAAATTGCGTTGTTGACCCTATTTTTCGATTTTTGAGCCCCATGAGGAGGCTGAAGACAATTTGTTACGAATCTCAAATTTTGTCATGAGTGTTTTCTCACTCATTGGCACCATTTCCCCACTACCCAGAGAGAATTAAAAAATAAAAAGTTCAAAAACGAGCCACCCTACTGCTGATAATCTGAAGTGTAGCTACATATACGGGGTTGGCAAAAGTTCTTGTCGAGCTTGTGAATTCACAAGAACTTGCGGCTGAGCAGTGAAGTGGCGAAACCAATTTTCTGAGATGAATGAAAGACTACATTGAACATATTGTAACTTGGCATTGGGTGCGTTGTTTTTATGTCAGTACACCGAAACTGACCTTGCATTAATTGTTTTCAATATTTTGAATAAACTTGATGTCATTGTAACCTTATGCAGATAAAATGCAGTTTTTGTATACACGTTGGCAATTGAATGTATGAAGCTTCCAAGAAGAACTGAAATTACTGTTTTTCTTCTTGATTTGCTCCTACAAATAAACAAAGGCTGACTGTGCTTTATCCTTAAAGTGTTTTCTTGTCTTAACCCATACCTGGTTTAGTGTGTCCGCTTCTGAAGTGGTAGTCATTGGTTCTAGGCTATGCCCTGTCGGGTCATTCCAAAGATCTTTTCAAAAGTGGTAGGGTACTGAATCTTATTCCTGCTTGGCATTCAGCAAAGATATGGATTCATTACAAAGGTCTGTTTTGTAAAGCGCTGAGGAGCAAAGTATTTTGCGACGGACACAAGCGCTATATAGCCATAGGCTACTGCAAAAGCTAGGAGTAAAAGCAAGCATTATTATTGGTTGTGATGTCTATGCAGAGCAACTGTTGTGAAACGATATGACTCCATGCAAGCTGGTATTGAAAAGATTATAACATGCCAAGACACAAACAACGCACTGATTGAATCTGAAGCTGAGGAATCCAACGAAGTTGAAGAAATAGTCCACGAACCGCGGCAATGTCTTTACACCAATTTGACAAACATCATTGGACAAGGTAAGCAAATAATGACGTGTTTCCAACAACAGGATCTGTAGTTTACCACTAGCACACTTTAGTTTCATCAAAAAAAGATACTTAAAAATGATCTCACATGTCTTACTCTACTCTTACGTGCATCTTAGTCTGTTCGACAAGAGTAGCCTACTTTTTGGGCTAAACTATAAGACTGAACAGCTAAATGGATTCTTTTTGTATTACTGTTCTGTATTTGAATTATGACTTTGTCAATGACCTACACTATTCCGAAATATGGTCTTTCTGCAAGCAAAAATTTGGGTCGAATAAAGTATGGCCAGCTTCATTCAATTGATATTTGTGTGACGGAGATCGCTTAGTTTAGAAATCCACAGAAGGTTTTGCAGTACGCAAAACGTCTGTTACAATAATATGTTTAGTTGTCTAAATATTCACTAAAATTTATGGAAATCTTTGGCATTTTTTTCCATGTAAATGAGTTTTTAACATAATGAGTATCACTTTACATTATTCCAGAGTTTGACACTAGTTTTGAAAGTCGACACATGGACGGTTGGGTAAATAGCGGGTGGGTGCGAAACAAAGGGAAAACCTTTACTATGAACACAGGACCCAACTGGGCCTCCGATCGTAAGTAAAGATATCAACGTTTATTGCTAAGCAATCACTTTCTTTGTGATCTGCCCAAGTTCTATTCTCATGATTATAAATTGCTGCTATTGAGCAGGGCTGTGGAGTCGAGCAAAAACATACGACTCCAAGTCCTCGATTTATAACTGCCGCCACCGACTCCGGCTTAAAACGGTTGTCAGAATTTTATGGACTTTGTCCTTTTTATTTTTTTTAAATTAATTTCAATTCAGTTGTGATTAAAATTGAAACGGCGACTTTCACAATAACTGACAAGAACCAACTTTGCTATTTTCTGGCAAAGTGTTAGAGCGCAAAATGGAGAACAAGAAACAATATTTTGGAAAAAAGTATTGCAAACAAAATTTTATTCTTTATCGCTTTGTATCAAGCAGGAATAAGTTTAGGCATTTTTTAGCAACTCTTACTCCGACTGCGGACACACCAATATTCCTCCGACTCCACGACTCCGACACTACGGTCCTGCTTTTGAGTAGCATAAGATGGTTGTGGGAAAAAATACAAGGTTAAATGAATAAAAATTTCAAAGCCTATCAAGCAGAAACCAAACTCATGTCCAGCAAACGTTTCAAAAACTATACCCCTTTCATCTTCAGTGATACAAATTGACCGAGAGTTTGAGTTGAGTGATGATTATTTAATTCAAAGGGTGTCTGACGTTTTATTCGTAGGCTAAACAGTTCTCCGTAAACAATTCTTCGTAAAACAATTCTTTCCAAAGCATTTCTTCGTGCATGCAATTGAGATTTGATGTACGGTATACGAAGAAATGCTTTACGAAGAATTGTTTTACGAATTTTATTTCCCAACAACTGTTTACGAACAATTGTTTTACGAACAACTGTTTACGAAGAATTGTTTTACGAACAATTGTTTACGAACAACTGTTTACGAACAATTTGCCTATAACCAATCAAATATAGTTATTACTATCTAAACCAGGGGTTCTTAAACTTTTTTTAACGCGGACACCTTAAAACAAAAATTTAGTTGGCTTGGGCCCCCTTTGTGGCAATAAAATTAAATTGAATTGGTAACAAAATTTATGTTTTATTAAATTTAAGAAATAGCGAATGCAGATGTAGGGTTGTAGGATGTGGTGATATATTGTTTTTCAATATCTTCGATTTAATTTCATTAATGTGAAAGAAGCTGCTGTTTGTCTTCAACAAGAACATGAAATTGTGGCTTCGCCTTTGATAGGACAACAGCAACACGCATGTCATCCTTTGCATCCAACCGGTTTCGACTCTTTGTTTTGATAGTTACCAAGGATGAAAATCCTGACTCACATAAATATGTAGTCGCAAAAAGGATTATAGCAGCCATGGCTCTCTTTACCAAAAGAGGATATGCTTGCATCAATGAACTCCAAAAATCGCCAATACTTTTCGAATTGAAAGACAATTTTAATGAATAACGTAGGCTAGTAAACGTACGCAACTAAAAAACAATAGGCTACAATGCGATAACAATTATCAGGAAACACCAAACTAGAAATCATCAGCGTTGTTTGAACTTAATCTCTTTTCTGGTGAAAAATGTATTCCATTTTTGACATTATACACTAAGATTTCCATTGTGCCTTCATGGACCCCCTAAAACTAGTCCGTGTACCCCTTGGGGGTCCATGGACCCAGTTTAAGAACCCCTGATCTAAACCCTTGACAGCCTGTTTCACCTAAAGGAGGTTCATCAGAAGGTCCTTATTCAAATAGAATAAGATATTATATTCTATTTGAATAAGGACCTTCTGATGGTCCTCCTTTAGGTGAAATAGGCTGTCAAGGGTTTATATAATAATAACTATATTTGATTTAATTCGCTCTGCTTTGCTTTTTTGCTTGGCATTGAGCACTTTTTGTAGTATTAATAGTTTTCATTGTTTAATATTTATTTAAATATTTATTGAATTGATGAGAAAATAATAATAATAATCTTTAACTTTTTATGCTTACTTGTTGGCAGGCAGGTTTTACATGCATTACGAGGCAAGCCTGCATCGTCAACTTCTATTAAAAGCTATTCTAAGAACATACAAGCCACTGAGAGGATGTTTTTGTATCAAACTAAAACATCACCACAATGTTGATGATAACAGACATCATAAGTTCTCTGTACAAGTTGGTTCAGACATCTTGTACCAAACCACAAAGGCAAATCCGAGGTGGCAAGACGTGATTCTTCAAGTGGACATAGAAGATTATTTGCCGGTAAGTAACTGCGAGAACGATTTATTGTTTAAGTTATTTTGGAATAAAAAATCACGTTTACTACCGTACCGTGTTTATTTGGAAAGTTTTGTAATAATATATTGCTGTTTTTGTTTGTCGTTTCAAAATTTAGAGAAGATCACAGGACAAATCAAAAGAAGGCTCATCTGTGAAGTAGCCCGAGCGCCGAGCCTACGTGCATTTTGACGTTTTTTAATGCCTAAATACGTCTATATAACATAGGCTACTAATATACTGCAGATCCTTTTACATTCATTTGATGTTTGCTGACATCAAATCAATGCAAAATGTATGATTTTGTTTGCCGGCCAACAAGTAGGCCTACACGACATATTCACGAGCTGCTATTAAGCAGCAAAACCGAATAGGTCAACGACGCTCAACTATTGGCTAAGAGGTCACTAGGCCAAAATAAGTTTCTCTTATCATGTTGTTGTCACACAATGCAAACGGTGGTGAGCTCTGACAAAAAGTCTATATTAATGTCTTTCTTTGATTGAGTATCACTCGAAAGGGACATATGCAATGATATTACATTTCTAATCATAATGGTAAGTTGCAGGTTTTCACGTGGACTATAGGTGATAAACAACAAGACATAGGCTACTTTCGAAACAACTAAAATTAAACTTCGAAAGCAGCTTTTTCGTTTAGACTCTTTAGACTTAGAGGATAAAGTTTCTCTCAATCAATATTCTGTGCCTCTGCTGAGACAAGGACAATTTATTGTTTGTTTTGCAGGTAGAAATCATCGCTTCGAGAGGCGATAACTACAGGGGAGACACTGCCATTGATAACATACGGATTGTTTCTGGATGGTGCGGTTATTGATACTGCTGTTGGTGTTAGTAAATTGTTTGAAGAACCCCACAAACTGTCGCAACCATTCGATTTAAATTTAATTTTTGAACGTTTAGTTTTTCTAAACAAAATGAAAACGTATATTGACATCAATGAGAAAAGTTGATAATGCCCAATCAGAAACGACGAGTCAACTGCAATTGGTAAAACCCTGGTATATTGAGTTGGCACCAGTTGCCAGTTCTTGAAAGATGTCAACTTTGATTTGATCTTCAAGTAATTAGTTTACTATATTACCAGCAACCAGACTACTTTGCTTTACATTTAAAAGATATAAAGGGGCCATTATCGTCATCTTTACTTGCAATTGTTGCAACTTTTCTCAATGTTGAGAAAATACTGCTTTGAAAAATAGTTAGTTACTTACTTACTTCACCTGATGTCCTGAGATCAAGGACACTGGAGACGGAGTCTCTTTTTGGTTTGGTCTTATAGCTTCATCAAGTGTTAAGTATGAGCCTGAACTGAAGCATTTTGGAGATGATCAGGTTATTTTTCTATGATAGAATTCTTAGAAAATGTAGCCTACCGGTAGGCTTACACATGTTTTAAACAATTTTAATGATTATGTCAGCAATTGTATTTATTGCATAATGCATATGTATTAATAGTATTCTGTAAGTCACTGTTGTATGTCGGTACGGTATGTGTTGTAAATATCATATTTTGTAAAACCTTGCTTCGTTCTGTAGTCCTACTCTAGCTTATTAATAGGCTTGTATCTAGAACTTCCATATTCACCCATTTAAGTTTAGAAGTAATTAGCAAACCGTTTGCTTGTTCATATAACCCGTATTATACGGTAAGCCTATAGCTTAACACCTGAATACAAGGACGCCATTATAATGGGCGAGCGATAGCAAATGAGCAATAAAATTCAACTGGCGAGCATAAAATTCGGAGAGGTTGAACAATTTGATTTCAAATCAACAAAGGGAAAAAATATTCACCCAAAACACGACTGAATATTAGCCTACATAGCTTGTTTTGTGTCCTACACTGCAGAAAAAATTAACAAGTTTTAACTCTTAGGCCTACAGCATTTTGTGGTCACGAGAGGAATACCCCTCCCTTTATTTAGTAGGCCTATATAATCAGAAACCGGTATTCCTATATAGAATGTAGGAACTAAAGAGTAGTCTAATGTAGGTTACCCTACGTGTTTTGTGTATAAATATTTTATTTCATGTTTAGATAATCATATTCCATATTTCATAATCATATTTCCTAAAGAAAATTGTCTTCCATTGCATCCTTCGTTGGACAGTTGCAAACTGCTCTTGCTTGCTTGGTTTTTCTCTTGATAAGTATGATTTTGTTTATTAATGTTTGTCTGATTGTTGATTGCAATATTGTATAGTTCAGAAAATTCCTGACTTTTTATAAACTGTTTACATGCTATATTCGTCTGCACTTATCAGCGAAAAGGTCTGAATTAATGTGATAGGTTTGAATGTGATAGCCAGATGTGACGTCAGAGGTTTTGGATATTCTGTATCAGTGGACCCTTTTTGACAAGATTAGTTGGTAAAAATAAAACTAAAGTCACAAATGAAGCTAAATTTTTGTAAAGTTTTTTCCATCATAAATTAATTACAAGTTAATATGGATAAAGAAAAAAAGGGTTTGATTGTACCTACAAAATATAGATAGGCTGAGTACTGAGTAGGCTAGCCTACGGCGTATTTGTAAATTATAGGTGGATACCATGGCCACCTGGAGATGCGGCCTGATTTGTCACATTTTGCAGATTTTGATTACAGCCACTGCTAGTGCTTGACTGACATTTTTTGAGATGTTTTTACTTTTTGCGGTTTCCTAATGACATAAAACTTAATTGTTGCCTTGGGGAAGCAGTGGCAAATGAGAAAAAGTAAGTTGAAAAACGCAAAATCAGACTGTTATTGAAAACTTAACAGTCTGACTAAAATTTACAAAATCAAATTTTCTTTGTTTTTCAACATGTGAGAATGTTAAAACCTATTGTGTCATCTGGGGAATAGAATAAAGAAAGCGTAAAAATCTAATTTTTAGAAAAAGTTATTTAAACGTTTGCCCAAAGTTAGAAAAACCTGGAAATTTCTGCAAAATGTGACAAATCAGGCCGTATCTTGAGGTGGCCATGGTGGATACATACACAAAATGAAGAGAATTCAACCCGAAAATGCACAAAAATTTCTAAACAGAAAATTTTCTCCTTCCGCTTTTCTTTTACTCTTTTATAAATTCGCTTCGAACTCTTTTTTGCAGCTATTCTTCATATTGTTGATATTTTCCGGGGAGATTTTTACCGAAAACTGTGTGCTGTATAGGCTATAGGTCGCCCATGGGTCGCCTTAGTAAAAATAAAGGCCAGTTAATATTTTGCATAGTGAAGGTGTTGTGTCAAAATATCAACAAGAAGATGACCATATTCATAAAGGCTGATGATGATTGATGAGCGAAGTCAAAAATTACATCATTGAGTCATTACAAACTTCATTATTTGAAACAATTGCGGACAAAATCGTCACAAAATGAAGTTTATTAATTAAGAAAGCAAAAAAACGTGAAGCTGAACTGCTGATTAAAACAAGCATTGCTGTAGTTTATGAATGCTATTTGGTGCTCCAGCTTGCCTTGTAAGCTTTAGTAAAATCGTCATTAAATTGTTAAGCTGCATACGTTAATCCCAAAGAATAGCTTATAGGCTGGTGGTAGATTAACTAGAATGTCAAACTCTCGAAACTACGTCAATTGAGAGTAGGTAGGCTATTTAGAAGAACTATGTGAAAGTTTTAGCTGTGTCTATGTAACTATAGTTATTTAAGTGTTCTAAAAATTATGAACAAAACTATAGTTTAGTTCCGCCATTAAATCGTAAAACTGGCAACTCTGATAAAATTATTTTTAGATAAGATGTTTATAGGCATAAGGTAGGCTAGTTCCTGTAACCTTTTAGACCGCTGCACCCGATATAGGCTATATTTTAATCGTTGGAATGAAATTAAAGTTTGTTTTATTTAGAATTGAGGTTTTACAGCTTTAGAAAACTAAAATAATTACGAAGTAGCCTAGCCTAACTTATTGTGAACAAATATATTTTGAACATGCGAAAGAAATTGTTTCAAACGAAAAGTCTTATTCAAAGAACTGGAGTATTATTTGTCATAACCATTTTCATACTTTCAGCAATTTACATTGGCCTCTACAAATCAACTGTAAATGGGGAAATACATCCATTACTTGGTACCTCTAACATATGGCATGCTGCAAAATATAGCGCAGAAGGTTTCAACAAAACGAGCGCGCAAAATTCTACTACTCCATATAACTTAGATACATTGAAGAGAGAACACATCTCCAAAGCGTTCCCAGAAGACCATGTTTCAATTGCTACCGAGAATTCGCTTCAAACTTCGTCGTAAGTAACTGAAACAGGTATGGAACCAGAGACAGGGTAGCAAAGCGAATAAGCCAGAGAGTTTAGAATTAAAAGCAGGGCTGTGGATGGAGTAGATGTGGAAAAATATGCAACTTCCGTTCGATTTATAACTGGCCGACTCCGGCTTCAGTGTTGCCAGACTTTTTAGGCTTGCCAGTTTTTTTTTAAGTAACGGTAATGTATTGTCCATTTTTCATTTTTTAAAATTTAATTTCACTGAAATTGTGATCGAAATTAAAACGGTGAACATTACTATTTTTTGGTGAAGTGTTAGATCGCAATTAGCATTATAGAATAAAAAGACCGTGCACAGCAACATATAGAAAAAGAAGCAGAAGTATGATAAAAGATTGCAAACAAAAAAGTTATAACACAATTTTGGTAAAGAGGTGACTTTTTTCGACCATAGACAGATAAAACCAAGCAACCACACGGCATTTAACATAATACATTAAACTGAACATAAACTACGAACGTTTTCGGCCATACACATCTTAGCCCTTTTTAAGTAACGAAATATAATTGATTTTACATCTACACTGAAAAGAAATAACTGATGTTTATGTTAAATACCGTGTGGGTGCTTGGTTTTATCTGCCTATGGTTGAAAAAAGTTATACTTTATCGTTTTGCAGCCCCTTTTTAACGACACCGGTCACACTAAAATCCTTTCGACTCCACAGCCCTGGTGTTAACACGTTATCGGTATTACTTCTGGAAATATATCCCAATCACTATACTACGCTACAGCTACATTGTAGAACAGTAAGCTAACCCCTGTACAATGTTGGCATATAATTTTATTGCCCAGAGTAGGCTAAATGATTTGAAATTACAGTTCTAAACTTGATTAGGCCTACTGCAACCGCGAGTGAGATTGCCAGGCACAACCATGAAAAAGTGATGAAACGTTATAGTTAGAATACATAAATTGATTAAATTTGGTGTCATTGAAATTAATTCACTGCAGGTGGCTGCTTGCCTGAAAGACCATCAGGGTCACTTCGCAGCTTTTTGTTATGGTTTACTTGAATCATTAACTTGCTTGAATGATGCACTGTACAGTGTAGGCCTACATGTAGGGTACTATACTATCCCATATTGATATGGTATGATCATTACCGCGTGCTGTGTCGTTTAATGTTTAGCCTAGCTGTCTTGATTTCGCACAACAAAATAAACCAATCAACTACAATAGCATTTTATGTAGCCTAAATGAGGTATTTTCATGGCCATACGTAGCCTACAGGTAGAGTTGTGACTCGTTTTTTTTTAAACATGTTTTTGCTAAAAAATGCGAAAATAAAAAAAAACAATTGTTTTTTTAGACCAAAAATCTGTCTAAAATTTAAATGTTGGAACAAAATTTGTACTTTTACAATAAGAAATTATGATAAGTTATTTTGCAGCTGTAATTCAACACTTTATTTTGCAGTGCTTTGTTATGATAAATGAAAACAGTTGTTACTTGAAAAAAATTATGAAACGATTGGAAAATACGGTAGTATAAAAAACAGCAAAAAAACGGCAACTAAAAAAAACATTTTTAACCACTCTTCGTATAGGCCTATATTTGTGTAAAAAAATTGTTTGAATAAAACAAAAAAGCATAAACTAAAAAATAATAATAGGTATAATTGGTTGGGAATAGTGGAGGCTTTTGAGGCATGGCCGGTTACCGAGAACAAACTTAAAGTGGAGGTACCATTGAATGCAGTAATTTTTACTTATTGTTTATTTGTGTCAGACAAGAATGTCCATATTCGAATAAACCAGAAGTGACGAACCTGCGGCCCGTCAAAGAATTTTGTGCGGCCGCAAAACAATTTGACATTCGCTCATGCATTAAAGACAAAAGACATCTCAAAGCTGTTTTGATGATAATGTTCGCCCTTTGTTTCCGAAGATGGCCAATGAGACTAAGATCAAACTTTTTTAGTGTGGGCTTTGGTCAGTGAAGGCTACATGAGTGCGGAGATGGCTGATGAGGCCTATCTGTGCGGTAAAGCTTTTACTGCAGGATGGACATTGGAAGGATGGTTGGCTAGGACCAGCTTTATTTGATTTATGCCTATCACTGGTACACCTTTCCTTTGCTACAGGTCGAGGCTGACAGATGAAAATTTTAGTGTGCACTTGAGAGTTGCCACATCGTCTGTTCGACCTAATATTGAACGCTCAGTCAAGCAAAAAAAAAATCTTTCCAAAAATCCCACTCAGCAAAAAATTCAATGCTTCAATGTTATTTTTTAATATTTTATGCTTCAATGATGCATTAGATAGCTTCAGCTGTATGATTCGCATTGGCTTTTGTTTGTTGTTTGAAAAAGAAAATTTGATTTGTTGTTTCGGAGTAGGGTATAATGGTCGAAACATTTCGTCAACTTGAGCAAAAAGGATAGAGCCAAAAAAAGAAGAAATCATACTCATATGAAAGCAAACGCTTAAACTGGAAAATTAAACTTAGAATAATAAACTGTCTTCAGTGCAAGTACTGTTGCTCTATCCTTTTTGCACAAGTTGATTTGTTTTTATTTTTACTGTTGTATGTTTCGATTCTGCATAAGATAATTTCAACTGTGTGGGTTTTATTACTTTCATTTCCGTTTGTTACTATTCATGAATAATATCTTGAGTCGCTTCTAAAACATTTCATAGTAGTTTACGATTAAAAAGTTGTGTGGCCCGATAACTCATGTGTAATTGACAAAGTGGCCCGCGACCGCAAAAAGGTTCGTCACCCCTGGAATAAACAAACCAAGAAATACACAAATAATGAATGGCGTAGCCTACAGTTGCACATAGCCTGCACAGCAACTGCGCAAAAGCAGCCAGAAGACAATTCAGCACAATTACTGGTAGATACAATGGACTGCGGTTGGCACAGCAAAACTAAACAGCCTCTTCTTGAATGAAAGCAAAGAATAAATTACAAAGAAAAAAAGCCTGCAATGGTGTAACTTCTTGATTTATTTCAGTTTACATCAACTGGCAAGAGAACACAAGAAAGTGCTAATTTGGATTGTTTCTAAAAAGAGTTATAATTTGATGCTGGAGTTTATTTTAGAAGATTTCCTTGCTGCAGATAAAGATACGTGAGTTTGCTTTCAATCCGATATGATTAACTAGGATTCAACGTCTGAAGACGTTGAATTAATGTAAAAATGACGGGTTTTGTTGTCTGGGACTCTTATTAGCTGTTGAATTATTAGTTCATGCAAATGTCTTGCTTTTCAGGTTTATTGGTAATTTATGTGCTAGTTGGATCAAAGTTATCTTACTAAATGGCCAAGTCCTGCATCGAACTGTCAGACTCTAAGCTCCTTTTATATGCATACAAACTATTTTTTGAGATACATCATAAGGCATTCACAAATTTGTAGCGGTCAACGAATTTCACCATACGATACTACACGAATTAAGCTAGGGACGGTACATTACGGCACGCGCAACTCCGTTGTTCCTTCAACATTAGAAGGGTCAATTGCCAATTTGACATTTTTTTACGCTTTACTGCTGGCTTGCTTTCAACTAAAAACCTTAAATTACTTTAAAACCAACTTCACTCTTCTTATATAACCCATAAAATGTAAAAATTTTGTAAATTACAAAAAAACGTAACCCTTCTAGTGTTGCGGATAAGCCAAAAGCGGATGAAGTTTCGCATCCCTATGATCTACAATCCCTAATTAAGCCTATACTATAGTGGAAAATATACTACAGTGGAAAATTTCAAGACTTTTTAGCAAAGTAATATATGGCTCGATTTGGTGTTTTCAATGAAGAGACACAAAATTGTGCTCGCTGATGTGTATTGTGTACTCATATGTTTGCTCTGACAACCAAAAAGCGTCACGTGTAGGCCTACTTTATTCGTTTAGAAAGGTAGGTGTTCATGGACTGAGCTGTTGTCGGTTCCATCCCAATTCATAAAACACCAAAATAAAACACTCAAAATAATTTTGTAAATGGTGTTGTGCTTTGTAGCTTCATTGTAGACACCTCTACCTGTGGGCGTTGTGTCTTCACACATCTTCGTAGTGAAGCCCCCAACAGTGATGCGATTGTTTTTCACGCCCCAGAAGCCGATAGAAAGGACCTTCCACCGTTTGAAACAAGGTAAATTTACAAGTAGGCCTATAGCTGTTGCTCTAGACAGCCTCAAAAGTTTATAAAGGAAGTCTTGAGTAAAAAAGTACTTCTAAGTCTCAAAAAATAGGTGCTTGAAAGATGCGTTCAACTTCATACGTTTATTTATACCTCATACATTAAATAAACTGTTGAGCAGCAATTGGCAACAAAGCAATAGCATAACGTCCACTTCGGAAATAACATCTTTTGATGAAAAGTTTTTCATAATTTCAGGCGCCCGAATCAACTGTATGTTTGGTGGACGCAGGAAAGTCCGCAGGCAACCAGACACGGAGTGAGGAAACTCGGAGGGGATATGTACGACTTTTACAACGCTACTATGACTGTTCGATACTCTTCTGACATCTATAGTCCATACTGCACCTTTCCATTTCTATTAAAAATGATCTGGTACGAACAGTCGAACATATGGGCTATAATTAGGCTCCATTTGTTTCTCGGCAGCCAATTATTGCAAGAATTAACAGCAAACTATACCGTTATGGTTAGCTAATCGAAAATGCTCGCTGCAGGCCTAGCCTAGGCTACTAAGTGAGTACTTCGTCTTGTGCTGATAGCCAGGAAGAACGTTCCCTTCACAACTATCTCTATTGTTTTCTAAAGTTTTTTTTTCTGTTACTTTAATACTCATCCAGACTAAGCGCTTCATCTTGGCAAGATGGTGCAGCAGATGCGCTCGCTTTCCAATAGTGCAATCTTGGATCGTTGTTGAAAAACAACCCACACCTCTGCCCATGGTGTAATAAGCCTAAATTGAATGGGCAAAGTTGCTGAAAAAAATGCGGCCAAGAGAAATGAACTGATCACCCTACTCTCGATAGAGCCGGCTTAGTATTATCAGAACCTTATCCCCCGATACATGGATTCAAGTGTGGAACTTACCTTTGACATGCGCAATGACATGCTGGAAGGAGTTCCTAAAATAAAACGTTTTTTTAAGTAAATGGTAACAGAAAAAGGCCAAATGCGATTGAAGAAACGCTTTAGAATACAAAAAGTTTAGGCTACATACCGCGGCTACATAGAAGTGTCACAGACAACAATAATCACTGGAGTAAGAATATGATTTGAAGGAAAACCGGAATTGTCCCACAAATTTGTCTCATTATACTAAGCCTTCGGCACTAACGAGAGTAGGGTGGCCAGTTCCTTTCTCTCGGCCGCCTGTGCTTCAGCAACTACGCTCACCCTATTTCTTACACCCTTGGTAGAGGTGAGCGATGTTTTTCAACAACCAGCATAAGCTGGGAGTCGAGCCAGGATTGCATGATGGGAAAACGAGCGCTTTCCCCGCTGCGCCATACCACCATCAAATAATAAAGTAGAAGTTTGTAATCAAACCCTATTTCAGGAACAAAGAAAATAAGCATGACTTTATAAAGAAAGTAGGAACCTATAAACGGGTACGTTTTACCACTGACGAGGAACTGGAATCTGTTGTCGCTTCTTTGCCGGCAGAGTCTATCACTAACTCACTTTATCTCAACATACCTAATACAATTCCTTCTGAGATTCATACTCTCTTGCGTCAAAAGACAAGGTAGGCAGAAGACAAATTGTTCCAGTTGATGGGAGTTTTGTTGCGGATTGTGGTACTTTGATCGTATTTAGGCACAAAATAAACTCACATCGGTAAAAAATTGCTCAAAGGCTCAATATGTTTACGAAACTGTTATAATTAATCTTTCAAAGAGACTGTTTAATGTTGAAGAAAAATTGGAATGCTCTCTCGACACTCCCTGAATTTCACCCAACCAAACCTTACTCTCGCTTCACAACCACCCTCTCCCAGATGGAAAAAGACATTCACCAAACCCACTTATCATTTATTTTCTAGAGCAGCGGCTTGGCTTGTCAGCTACTGTTCATTGACAAGAAGAATGCAGTATTACCAGGAGTTGAAATACGCTGGCTTGAAAATTGACATGTTCGGAAAATGTGGTCAGCCTTTTGCGATTGAATCGAGATGGGATCCTGCCTTCTATGAGGTCCTAAGCAGGTAGGCAAGCCTGTCGACGTTGGCTTCTTCAGGCGAACGATCGATGATTCGGGTGAATGTCTTGGGGAAGTCAATGGTTGGGGTGAACAAGACTGAAAAAATATAAGAAGCATTGGGACAGGCTGCTACAAGATATTAAATGTTGATTGATTGTAGAAATTTTTGTCCTCAGACTGGGAAAGCTTAATCCTAACAGTTCCGCAGACTTGTAGAGGTTTTGATCAACTGACGCAGGCCTGGGTCTCGAAATGGACAACAATGGTACAAATGGAGAGTAGTCCTTGAAATGCATTGCTTAAGCGCACGGTTCTTCGTTCGTAAAGTCAGGCGCTAACCCAACTGAGCTATAGGTAGGAGGAATTGAAAGCTGAAATAAGCTGTTCCATCCCTCAAACCCCACAGTTTTATTCAACCTTAGTCTGGTTACGCAATTACTTGAGATGACACTTCACACCAGAGACGAGTGTTTGGACGTTAACTAGTTTCTAATGTTTTCTAGATATAAGTTTTACCTGGCGATGGAAAACAGCTATCACTGTCGAGATTATTTTACGGAAAAAGTGTGGTTGAACGCATTGTACAGTGGTGCTGTTCCTATTATTCTTGGGCCCCTCAAAGAAGACATAGCAAAAGTTTTACCACCCAAGTCTTATATTTATGCAGAGGACTTCTCATCACCTATTGAATTGTTTGAATACCTTCAATATTTAGACAGAAGTGTGACCGCATATGCAGAATATTTAGAATGGCGCTCTTGGGTGAAGCATTTGGATCAAAACGGAGAATACTATTCAAACAGCTTTCAGAACAACGGAAAGCTGACTTTGGACAAGCTAAATATTTTGAATCAATTTGCAGTTCCAGTTGCAGCGGGGTTTTGTCGCTTGTGTCAAAAAATTAGTGAACCCCCCATCTGTACTACAGTGCACAGTCCTCTCGAGTGGTTCGATGAGGACAGTGGATCCTGCTGAGGTCTAGGCGAAAATGGACACCGGGTATCCGTCTAATTTTATACGCGTCGGTTCATGGATGCGACATGAAAGAACTATTGTGGCGTGGTGGAAAGTGGGCTTAGGCTACGCCTCGTTGTCAAAGTACAATGTAAGCAAGGTTACTGTTATCAAGTAGTGGTTCAGTGAGTTTTCAAAGCGGCGACCTTAAAGGGATACTAAAGGAAAAACCTGACTTGGCGATTTTCCACATTCTTTGGGTTTACCATGCTACCATAAAACGATTTTCAATAAAATTTTGCCCTATTGCGGTCTGATCAGCATTCCACGCGTACTTTTGTCAGAGCTTTCAAAACCAGAATGGGCCTGAGCAGCGAAGCGTGCGACTGTACAGTCTACGTAATAAAAAACGAGCAATCAGTTGATCACGCAACAGTTGTTACTGCATCGTGAATCTATACAAGTTTAGAAGGAGTTCTTTGCAGCCTATCATAAATGCGAAACTCTGCAAAAACTAATACAACTTCTACGTTTTTCATTTTTAATCCAGTTTTATTATTGATTATGTTCTGGTTAGATATGTTACCGCCACTACAATAGCGAAATGCTGTTAATTTAACATCGCGAGAACACATGCATACTGGACCAGTGATTACTGGTGTGATCCTTAATACAATGGACAAGTAGAGTTCAGTCAGGTTTGCAAGCGTAAGTTGACAGATGCTTATCAGTTACAGTAGTTCATTTGACTTTGTTGGTGTTGCAAAATGAAAACAGCTAAATTACTAATCAGTTGAAACTAACAAGTATAAAATATAAACAAAATTTAATCTCTACCTTAGCATTCTTTCATACGTTACATTGAAGCATCCAAAGTAGGGTGGGCTGAAAAACACTTTTTTTTTGAATTAAAAAAAAAAGTTATTCTAAAAAGCTGCCAAATCGACCTAGAAATCATTTCCCAAAATTTTGGGGGGTGGCCCCCTCAATCGGCCGTGCCACCCAGCCCAAAAGGTCAAATCGCCATATCTCAAAAACTACTTGGGCTGGAAGGGTCAAACAAAGCTCAAATGAAGCAGAAACACAAAGTTTCTATCTGTCCTAAAAGATGTTTTTATCATAGTTGCACTACAAATTATGTTATTTCAAAAAAACGCTTTTTATGCTAAACTCGAGGGGACAAAATCACACAAATTGTAAATTATTAAGTATATCAGTACTGCGGAATTGATTCCTGTGCTGATTCTGTTTATTAAAATACTTAGTTGTATGACTGTTGAATGGATGGTGCTATAATAGGACATTTTATATGCTAAAGTTTAGTTACAAGGATTTTGAGATATTATTCTTTTTGCAGAATACGGTACTTGGTAAAATTCTTGTCATAAATATCACTAGTTACACCAATTCTCTGAGAATGTTGAATGCTTATGAACCCAGACCTAAAAGAAAACCTAAACTAGAAAAAACACTGCCTGGTGGAGGACCTACATTCAGTAGTGCTGACCACTTTCCACAGGGATATCTGCCAACAAAAGAAGATGTAATTAAAAGAATGTTATATGAACAAAACTTCAGAACTAAAATTACTGCCCAAAAGATTGCAGTGGAGTTGGTTAATCTTTGGACAACTTACAATGTATATACAGTGGCTGCAGTTACAGTAAAAGACATGATCAACAATACAATGAGCAAATTCAGTGAAGTTGTCCGATATGACAAAAAGAAGATAAAAAACCACTCTTTTGAAAAAAAGAAAAGTGATTTGATGGAAGATATGTACAAACTGTTTGACATATATTGCAGCAACCACAGCCAAAGAAAGCAACTTGAGAGGAAATACGAACTTCGTATGACCAATAAAAATCATTACTTTTATGAAGACCAAAAAGGTGCACGAAAAATGAAGTGCCTTGCTGTTGTTGAACCTCTGACTTCATCAGATATAATATTTAAAAGAAAACTCCATCTTCATGAAGATTCTGTTACTTCCATTGATTCTGAGATGGATATTGAAGAGGCAAGTCCTAGCTGTTCAACAAGCACCACAAGTAAGACAAGGACAATTCATTCACCAAAAGCAAAAATATCCAAAACTATACTTTCAACATCGGCAAATATACATCCTTCAAATAGTAGTTCATCAGATACGTCTTCGGCTTCATCAGTTGATGAATTTCTACCACCACGTTCTATGATACAACAAGCTACTGAACAGAACAGAAAATCTTGGCCGAATCTTGTGATGATTGCTGAAAGGTATCGCATATCAGATAGAGCAGCAGCCGCAACAGCAAATGCAGCCTTAAAGGATTTTGGAATTGTCACGGCAACTGATACGAAACACATACGGTAATTGATAAAAACAAACTTCGACGGGAACGTGAAAAATACAGAGGAGAAATACGAAATAATGAGGAAAAGTTCTTTGAACTGGTTAATGGGGTGTACATCGATGGCAGAAAGGATGCCACACTCTCACTTCTTGAAGCAGATAATGGCAAGCACTATCAAGCCACTGTCTTGGAAGAACATTATGTAGTTTTGGCGAACCAGGCGGGTTTTACTTAACACATTTCTCACCTGAAAATGGAAAAACTATTGCAAATTGTGTATATGAAGCTATGGAAGGCACCGCATTGAAAACAAAACTTGCAGTGGTGGGAAAAGATGGCACTCCTGCAATGACTGGACCCCATTCTGAATACATAAGATGCCTGCAAGTACTTCTTAAGAGACCTTTGCAGTGGTCGGTGTGCCTTTTACATGCAAATGAACTCCCTCTGCGCCATGTCTTTGCAGCTCTCGATGGCATTACCAATAGTCCAGATAGTTTTACTGGGCCTATTGGAAAGGCCATTGACTCTTGTGTTTCCGATTGGCCTGTGGTCAGTTTTTCTCCTATTCTCAACCAAAACTTTTCGTTTTTGCCTAACGATGTTATTTACGATCTCAGTGCAGACCAAAATTACGCTTACAAAATTTGTTTGGCAGTGATGGTTGGATCTGTTGACAAAGACTTGAAGCTGATGGAGGTAGGTCCAATTGTACACTCAAGGTGGCTAACTCTGGCTTGTCGCATCCTACGTTTTTATACTGCAACAAAAAATCCCTCAACCAATTTGGCGTTGCTAGCAAAATTTTGCATGCTGATATATTTTCCATCATGGTTTGAAATAAAGCAAAACCACAAAATTACACATGGATCAGAAAACTTCTATAATATGCTGCAAAGGATCATAAGATTTCCAAACAAAAAATTGCTGATATTGCCTTTGAAGTCGTGCAAAGAAATGGCTTTTTTGCACATCCTGAACAAGTTATTTTAGGGATGCTTGGACACGAGGATGAAACTATCCGCCGGCAAGCTGTAAACAAAGTGTTGTCCCTGCGTGAAAGGATCCCTGAATTCAAATTAGACAACCACAACTTTGAAGGAGGATTTCTGGAATTAGAAGATCAAGACAGGCAGAGCCAGAGGGCAACAAGTTCAGTTCGTAAGTTTTTAATTCCGAAAATCAATGTGAAAGCAAAGGCATTTCACAAAATGGTGAACCTGGATTTTCCTGGCCTGCAAGAACCTCCTCTAACAAGACATCTCAGTGATAGTAAAATTGAACAAATCAGACAAAGTCCATTGCAACTTTAACATCCTTGTCATAACCAAACTGTGGAAAGACATGTCAAACTTGTATCTGAAGCATCCAGTTCAGTTGCAACATTTGAAAGAAGGGATGGGATGATACGACAAAGAATCCGTTCACGAAAACTGATGAAAATGTTTGACTCAAAAAAGCAATTCACCATGTGAACCAACAACAGATCGAATAATTTTAATTATATGTGATGCAGGATTGAAATGTGCTGATGCAAGGTGCAGTTAAATGCGGTTCACACAACATACATAGGCCTATGAGTTGGAATGCATGCAATTAAGTAGTCAATGTGCCCCGTAAATTATTGACGGCTATCATAAATAAACCTACCAATTTCAGAGAAAAACGGAAATGTATATTATGCTATGTTTTCTTGCTAATTTGTGTCCAATTTGCTCACTGGTTGTAGAAAGTATATATTATATTTGATATAGTTGTTCCCCATTACTCATAATTTGATAGCATTAATATGGATCAATAATCATGTCAAATCACTCGACTTTGCAAGTATGTAACTGAAAAGGCAATGCTGGATTAATTGTATATCGCAAAGCAGTGCGGACGTTCGGCGCATTGATGACTTTGTACTTGTAACACACTACAGGAGAAAATAACTGCTTTAAATTCTATGTTGTTTTTGCATGCATTGCAAAATATTATACATTACAAAAAGACCCTTCTGATGATCCGTTAAAGGTGAAACAGGCTGTTAAGGATTCAGATAGTAATAACTATATTTGATTTATATATATATACAAAAACTGAACTATATATTAACTCTACAAAAAGTGTGCTCAATACCAAACACATGGCCAAGCAGAGAAATATAATCAAACAAAATCATTAGTACCAAAAACCGTAACAGCCAGTTTCATCCTGTGATGGGATCTTCAGATACTTTTTGAATAAGAACCTTCTGAATCCCATTATAGGATGGAACAGGCTGTTAAGGTTTTTTGGATACTATTACTAGTGATTCAATTTGAATGATATTATATGTTTTGCTACATTCCAGACCGAATGCGTCACCAAAGTGAAAATTTCTTCAATTTTTCCAAGACTTACCCCACTCGCTTTAGTAAAATATGTGTTTTTTCTAAATATCTCAATTTGTAGTGCAACTATACTAAAAAGTTCTCTTGGAACAGATAGAAACTTTATGTTTCTGCTTCTTTTGAGCTTTGTTTCACCCTTCCAGCCCAAGTAGTTTTAGAGATATGGCGATTTGACCTTTAATTGACCTTTTGGGCCTGGTGGCACGGCCGATAGAGGGGGCCACCCCCCAAAATTTTGGGAAATGATTTCTAGGTCGATTTGGCAGCTTTTTAGAATAACTTTTTTTTTTAATTAAAAAAAAAGTGTTTTTCAGCCCACCCTGTGCATTAGCAGCGCCTGACAAGGCCGACCCTTTACGCAGCAGGAGTAGGTTAAAAACGATATACTGCATAGCACTAGCCTAGTCAATGTTTCACATTAGTTTTCCAGTCATTAAGTTTGTCAAAAATGAATGCAATGGGGCGGGTCCTGTGAGGTTGTGGCTTGCGTGTTCTAAATTTTCTTTCATCACAGTTCTGTATCTTTTCACATCAAATACCATTTCCAACACTGTCACGCTTGTAGCAACTTCAATGTCGTCGCCCTCTAAAGGATCACTCACTAAATGCCAATCCTGTCCGTTCTGGTTGTCCATGGCGGTTTTGTTAAATCTTGCAGCTGTTGCAAACGCACATGGCCTGAAATATCTCACTGCCAATGAGTACCAAGGAAAGCAGGCTAGGTATTTACGTAGAGTGTACAAAATGTACTGCAAGGTGATGGTCACGCTCCTTAGCAGTGCAAAAATGGCATAGTACAAAGCTGTCGTGGGCAATAGAAACAACAAAATGGTGAAGAGCAATGTTCCCGTGAAGAAACGATGGTTAGCAACATCAGGCGGATGAGTCAAAGTATCCACGCGGTTCCTTAAAGGGTTCCATTTTTTGCCTCGAAACAGTCTCCAGAATGACATTAGACCGGCAATCTAGAAACAAAACACGCCAGATAAGTATCAGTGAAATTTTGCACTTCCACATGCGTTGAAAAGTTATAGGTTAACAATAACCAAAAAAACTTGTCAACATAATATATTACATTCAAACTCATATACAGTGTAAACTAGAGATGTACCGATATATCGGTATCGGCGATATCGGCCATTTTTTGAGTATCGGTATCGGCATCGGTATCGGCAAAACTTGGCCGATACTAAACATGTAAAAAAAGGCGTTTGCTGCGGATTTTCTGCAGAAGCAAAGATATAGATTTTTTAAAGTAGTAACTAACGTCACATTGAAGTAGAAAAATAACAACCTGTTCAAATTTTTGATACCTCACACTCCCATGACTTCATGGGTGCACCTTTTGGCATTGTTTGCTTACAGTGATTCTTTCACTTAAACAAAACGTTTTGTTTCAGCAGTTTTGCGTTGTTCCATTCTTAAGTTGTGAAGGAGACTCAATTTCTCCAATATTTATCATAATTATGTGTTTCTTTTTTACTCTCAGTAGAGTATAAAACAAGGCCAAGACTACCCAGGTGGCGGGAATGTGTAGTTTTGCATCGTTTTTGCGTTGCTGGACGCTTGAGGGACCCGTGTGGCTTGGTTGTTTTTGGTGGGCTGGTACTGTCAGTTTGTGATTTGCTTTCCGCCTTTCGTTGTGGTGGACTCATCAGACTTGAACAATGTCATGGCGGATTGGCTGGGCTCGGGATGGGGGCGGTGGGACTGCGAATCCTCACTGAACTAATCAATAAGTGGTCTTGTTGCGCCTGGGATGGCGGCCTCATTGTGGGGGGGAAGTGTCCTTCCCTGCTGTCGGCACGGGGCTGGGCGCTCACTGGTGCGGCGGGCTGTTGCGATTTGCTGGCCATAACAGTGTAGCTTCCACGCCAGCCATTTAGACCATCCAATCAACTATATGTTTCTCGGCAGCCGTTTTGTAGCAAGAATTGACATCGACAAGAATTGAAATGGCTAGTGTGGAAGCTGCACCGTTGTGGTTGACGGGTCGCGGCAGCTTGCTGTGCTGGTGAGTACTCAGCCTTGTGCTGGGGGCCGAGGGAGGCGCTCCTTTCTTCGCAGGGTCATTCCATTATATTTCAGGTCAAAATTAGAGGAAATGCCACCCACCCTCTCCGATTTGGTTGATTTTGACATATGTGAGAGATGGCAACCCACTGAGCTCAACAAAAAAAAAATTTTCAAAATTGGTCAAGGGGTTTTAAAGTTACACTATTTTCAATTTTAACCGCATGGTGGCAGTATTTCAGCTCCAAAGAGTAAAAATGCCCCAATATCTGTTATACTGAAGCTAGGAAGTTGATGAAAATATGTAGAATACCATTTTGGGAGATGAGGAATCCAAATTTGCAAACAGAATATAAGAAAAACTTATAGTTTTGGAGTAATTTGATTATAAATATTTTTTGAGGTATATATTTTGGGGAGAAATTTGCCCATGTAGCCGAAGAAAAAAAAAACATTTTTTTTGGGGGCGATGTTAAGTTGGACTTATATTTTGATAAACACACTCCAATTTTGTTGTTCCATATTGTTCCTTGCCTGGACTGGTGGTCAAAATTCTTTATAAAATTTTGCAAATTCTAAATGCCTTTTTAACATTGTACAGTGGGGCATTCCATTTATAATCATCAGATTTTTTCAAATTTTGTAACCACTAGTCACAAATTTTGCGTATTTTGACATTGTACATACATACTAAAAAATGATGACAATAGCAAAAAAAATTTTTGCAGTATCTTAATTGGGGCCGAGATAGAGCACTTTGAATTTTCGGCCACTAGTAGGATTTTTGAAGCTGAGCACAGCCATTTTTTTCATTTTGCGCCTTGATTTTTTGACAATAACTCTTTACCTTGAACGATTTTCGCACTGAAAACATGCATTTTACCAATTTAAGATCCAAGGAATTCATTTAAATTGCAATTAAAAATATGCCAAGATGAACATTTCAAATGATAATTTAGTTATTTAGGTTTAAAGTTTTTCTTAATTTATTTTTGATACGCTTAGTTTGGGGGAATATTTCGGAGCGTTGAGAAAAAGATCGCAAAAAAAAATTCTTTTTCAAACAAAGCAATTAAGTATAATATTTTCACGAAATTTGATTGATGTAAGTTTTGCATAAACCAAAATATTCAACTTAGAAAATATCAACCCATACATAATCATATCAAAAAAACGAAAATAATTGAAACATAACTGATGCTTTGTCACAATATTTGCATAGTTCAGCCATATTATGGTCCATTTCTATAAGAATTGTTTTATGTGTCAAACTACCAATGTTATATTATTCAGCTGATAACACACAGCTAGTCTGATCAAGATTTTGCTACCGTTTCTTATCAAACCAGCACATGCACCCTTATCATTTCTGAACTAACTTTTCATTGAAGTAGAAAACTGCCTGGCTATGATGTTTTTATTATTCAGCAAGAAAGGAGTTGTTAAACAGTTTGGTTTGGAAAAGACCATATATGCTGGATGCCACCCACTTCTGCACTTTTGAAACTAACTCCACCTTCTACATCCAATGGTAGAAGTTACACTTTTAGCTCAGAACTGAACAAACTTGAAAAACTTTTTAACTAGACTGATGTGCAATTTGGTGTATTTTTTATAACTTGATGCTCACTCAATAATTTCTAAACTGTACCTATGGGATTTAATAATACTTTTAACTTTTTTGATCATATGGATTGAAACAAATCACTGTCAGACGACAGACATTGCAATTTGCTGTTTCAAAAATGCCAAAACTTCATGTCAAATAAATAGGAATTTTGCCAAACTGAGTATCAGTTTTAAACTGCAGTCCCTTTCAAAAAACAAATGGAACAACTAAAATAACTCATCATAATTACATAACATGAACAGGTAAATAATTTCAGGAAAAAAAATGTTGAGTTTGGTCATGGCTACATGGCCAAAGCACCCCCCTAAGTTATCACCCCCAAAATTTTTGAAACGTTGTTTTCATCTATAAATGATATCTTTTCACCAATTTTGACTGGAAATTCAGATTCCTTGCCCCCAAAAATGGTATTCTACATATTTTGGTTGTTTTTTTAGCTATAAATTAGGAGATATTAGCAAAATTTGAATTTTGGGGGGGCACGATGCCCCGGTCGAGTGATGAATTTCAAACCCCCACAACTTCTAAACCACTTGGTCAATTTCAAAAATTTTTTTTTTGGTGTGCTCAGTTAATGATTGTGAACTGACTGCCAAAGTATGAAACATTTCCAAGAGTATTGGTTTTTTCATGACCTGAAATATAATGGAATGACCCCGCAATGAGTTTGTCATCTTGGGCGCAACGGGACCATTTTGATTGGTTTGGTGAGGATTTGTGGCCCCATTGCTTTCGTTTTGGGCCTACTTATTCTGCCGTGACATTGTTTGGGCTTGGTGAGTTTGTTGCGGCTAAGGGTGGAAGTTGAATTGCCGACTGGTGGAGCCGGCTTGCTGGGGGAAGCCGAGTTGCACGGGTTTTTTGAGCGTTTTGTGGGGTGGGAGCGATGCAGAATTGTGCATTTTTGCTACCTGGGTAGTCTTGGCCTAGCAAAAGCTTTTCAACCAAATGACAAGCGCCCTTAGGTTGCACTTGCACACTACTTGTCGAATAGCTTTTGTACGACTACACAAATCACTTAGTTTATATTTTACATCTTATTATCAATTATGATAGCCTATTTGGAGAGTTTGCGCAAACACTTTATTAATTTTTCAGAAACCCCAATTATGATGTAATGTTTCTTCCCTTATACCCCAATCCTCAATTACGGTGGCCTTTCATTACTAAAACCTAAAAGGCCTTTTATGACACACCAATGCGGTTGAGATTGGATTCTTGAATCTTTAATAATTATGCCGATTATAAAAGCTTTTTTTAATAGTTTTATACAAATAAGGTAAAACTTAGCATTTGATATATTTCCTTGCAAATACCAAAATTGCTTCTTTTTGTAACACCAAAGTATCGGCAAAAATATCGGTATCGGCCTAAAAAAGTGATATCGGGATCGGTATCGGCCAAAATATTGGTATCGGTACATCTCTAGTGTAAACCAAAAGCGGGGATTTTCATATGTTTTACATGATACTCACTACATACGAAATTGAATCTTCGCTTTCAGAAGAATAAGACACCACCTTAACTAAAAATTGCATAGTCCTGTACGCATCGGTTATAGGCGATTTGAATTAATAGATTGTGGTTAACTTGGACTTGGAAAGCTTTTTGAGAGCTTAATCCTGACAGTTTCGTACATTTGTAGAGGTTTTGAGAGCAGTGGCTGAGTGGTTAGCGCGTTGGGCTCGCAGTCGAGAGCCTGCATGTTCGACTCGAGCCACCCGCACTTGTTGTTTTTCTGGGCAAGAAACTTTACGATAATTGCCTCTACCCAGTGATCGATTTCGAGCAATGGGTAGTACCATATTTAAGTCATAAGTAGAGTAGACAACCGGAAACAGACATTGCCGTCGGCTGCAGCGTGGGTCAGGTGTACGTCGGAAGGCGTACACCGATGCATAGCGCTCGAGTCCGCTTTCCCGCAATGCAGGATAAAGATATGAAAAACAACAAACAAACAAACCCCTGACGAAAGCGCGGTCACCAAAATTGACATAGCAAAGTTTCCTATTGTTGTTAATGAATGGTCTGTGAAGTATTCCAACCACTAGATGCCACTGAATGGAAAGCTGTCCTTGAAATGCATTACTCAAGCGCACACACCGTGAGTCGAACCAGCGCTAATTGACCTTACTGCTTTTTCGTTCAGAAAGTCAGGCGTTTACCAACTGAGCCAATTACTGCACCAACTTAACTGCTGTGATGGTATCAAAACAAAGCTTTAATAAAGTTTTCAAACCAAAATCCACATTTATTATCTAATATAACTTTATATATCACTAAGAACACTTTTAAATATTTTAAGATAAATAGCAAGAGGTCACAACATACCTGCAGCCCATAGAGCCTCGTGGCATAAACATAAAAGCAATAAATGTGAAAAGTCAGTATAGAAACGAGATCAGAGATCAATGCAATAAAAAATGAAAATCCCAAACAAGAGAGGTACAGAGGCCAAGCGATGCTGGAATTTCCTGGAGCAAATGCTGAGAGTAAAGTTTGAATGTACTCTAACCACAAACGAACATGGTGAAGAAAAAACTTTCCAAGAAATTGGTTCAATGGAGAGTTAAGTTTCAAACCAATAGGTATCCCCATTAGCCAACGAATAAGAGCAGCAACCTGAAATGAAAATCAACTGAAATAAACTTCTTGCAAGCCTATTTTTTCTCATCAACTCTTGGACTGGTGAAAACAGTTCAAACTCGAGGAAAATGCACATGAGGTTGAGTAATGAAAACAGGTCTAAACAAACATGTTGTATTATCAGATGAGGCATTGTGGCCATAACTATTAGGGTGTTTCATTTGCTCCCTTTATTTTAATTTTGATCTGTCCCTAAGTTAATTCTGTTCCATTTGGGAAAAAAATAACCTGGAAATAATTTTTAATTTCATGGCCCCTTGTTTACCCCCCCCACCGCGACTCCGAAATTTCTGCCTACTTCAATCGCCATAACTCAAAAACCACTTTAGATAGACATGGGTTGTTGGGTATCAAAGTTATTGCCATACCCCACTTTAATTCAAAAATGCTGCCAAAATAATAATCTGAGCAAAAAAATTTTTTTTTTCATTTTTGCACAACCTAAGAAAAGCAGTTGGCATGAATATTGAATAGCGAAACATAGGATGTGAACAACCAAACATAAGTGGCAACTGACACAAGTTCACCAAAATTAATCACATGACACAATATTATCAAAAACCATCTAATAGGACATCACAATAAGTAATAGCACAGCAGGGGCTCACACAACCTCCATTAAGCAGGCAGCAACGTGGTGTGTTGTGCTTAGCGCATTGGTCTTCGCACCAAAGAGTGTTTACATTAATTTTAGTTACTGAAACCACTGTGTTGCTGTTTTCTTGTGCAAGAAAGGTCAAAATGATTGCCTCCATCCAGTAATGGGTAGTTAAAATAAATTCCAGTCATACTAATTTAAGTCACTGGAAACAGTGTATTACAGGCAACTCCAAAGCGAGTGCTGCAAAAATTGCCTACTATGTGCTGTGCTTCAATGATGTTTTTCCGTCCTGGAGGATAAAAATTCAATGACGACAACACAAGTCGGACATGAATCATGAATAGTAACACAGCAACAGCTAACGCTCATTAAGTAGGACATGGATACATTGAATAGGATACTAAGGCCCGTGTTCTAATATCCAACTTGAGTTCAAGCTGGAACACAAGTTGGACTTGGGTTATGGTATACCAAATGCATGGACCAAGTCAAACTTGAGTTTCAGCTTGAACTCAAGTTGGATCTTGGAATACGGGCTTAAGTTATCTATAATCCTGCAAATAGTTACATTTTTTCAAAAACTGCAAGTACGATTAGTATCCAAGCCAGTTGGTTGACATATTATCATGATTGATGATGCATGCATATAATTGTCAAACAGGCAGTTGGGCATCATCAACAGTGGGTGCTTCTTTTGCGAAGGTATGGTTGACACTTTCTGTGTTTTTCTGCCACTTGCAGGGTGTCTTGGTAATAGTCTTCGCTGTGAGAAGATCCCAAGAAGTCTAAGATTAATTTTATATACCTTTCAGCACAGTCATTAATTACATTGCTTCCTAGGACATTTACCAGGTTTTCTTTTAAGATGCTGTTGTCATGCCATTCATTAACAGGCAGGTGCAAAAATTTATGGTTCAGGTTTAACAAGTTGATAAAATAGCATGAATCTTGTCCAACTAAATCACCAAGCCTTGTTGATGGCCCAAAGTGTTGTGGAAATTTTGGTTTTTCAAACCCAGATCCATGTCGCTGTTTTGGGATGGCTGAGTGTGTATCAATGCATTGTAGCATTCGATCAGCAATAAACCAAGTTTTTTCAACAGAGGTGTGTTCTCGGAATAGAGAAAGAGAAATCATTTCCTCTGTCAAGTACCAAAGGTGTCTCTTTAATGCCTTCAGAGCAATACATTTATTGATGTTGTTGTAAGTGAACAGCATCTTGTAAAACTTTAGATCATTTCATGGAGCATCAGTGGGCGATGAACATGTCAACCACCACTGAGAATACACATGACATGAGTGACGAAGTTGACAAAGCCTCTTATCTTTGAGGTTTGTTGAGTGGTAGTAACAGTGCCAAGTGGAAGCTCTCCAATGTACTTTCCCAGAAGATATGTCTTAATGGAGTAAATCAGCTTTGCCGTCCATCTGGCTTTATGCAAAGCTCCTGGGTTTTTGAAGGTTATTGGATTTTGCAGTGAATTTTCCAGGAAAATACGACAGAGTTCAATGAACTCTAATTAATCACCCCTCTGGAAACTATGCTGAGCACTGAGCAGTACAGCGTAACATCAGGAGACTGGGTAATTTCAAATTTTAGATCATTAAAAATTCGAAACAGAGTGACTTCCCCTATACTATGGTGTCTACAGGCAGACTACAAGGGATGCTGCAGACTATCTTGATACATGCTGCTGAATACATCAGAAAGTTGGACTTGGGTTATGGTATACGGTACCAAATACATGGACCAAGCCAAACTTGAGTTTCAGTTTGAACTCAAGTTAGATCTTAGAATACAGGCCTTAGTATCCTATCCATGTCCTACTTAATCAGCATTAGCTGTTGCTGTGTTACTATTCATGATTCATGTCCCACTTGTATTGTCGTCATTGAATTTTTATCTCCAGGACGGAAAAACATCATTGAAGCACAGCACACAGTAGGCAATTTTTGCAGCAGTCGCTTTGGAGTTGCCTGCAATACACTGTTTCCAGTGACTTACATTAGTATGACTGAAATTTATTTTAACTACCTATTACTGGATGGAGGCAATTATTTTGACCTTTTTTGCACAAGAAAACAGCAACACAGTGGTTTCAGTAACTAAAATTAATGTAAACACTCTTTGGTGGGAAGACCAATGCGCTAAGCACAACACACCATCACCATGTTGCTGCCTGCTTAATGGAGGTTGTGTGAGCCCCTGCTGTGCTATTACTTATTGTGATGTCCTATTACTTCATAGATGGTTTTTGATAATATTGTGTCATGTCATATTCATGCCAACTGCTTTTCTTAGGTTGTGCAAAACTGAAAAAAAAAATTTTTTTGATCAGATTGTTATTTTGACAGCATTTTTGAATTAAAGTGGGGTATGGCAATAACTTTGATACCCAACAACCCATGTCTATCTAAAGTGGTTTTTGAGTTACGGCGATTGAAGTAGGCAGAAATTTCGGAGTCGCGGTGGGGGGGGTAAACGGGGGGCCATGAAATTAAAAATTATTTCCAGGTTATTTTTTTCCCAAATGGAACAGAATTAACTTAGGGACAGATCAAAATTAAAATAAAGGGAGCAAATGAAACACCCTAATAACTATAGTATCTTACTACGGTATCTAAGGGTCCACGTCTTTTAGGCGCAGACAGTTAGGAACTGGTCAAATAGGCGCACACACTGTGGCACCCGTTCATTTAGGTGCTATTCCTACTAAATTCTGCAGATTGTAGCAGCTCAGCTTTGACAAAACCTAGTCTGGGTTTTGACAGAAAACTACATTACTCTTCACTCAAGCCTACCACCCGCTTGAATATAGGCTACGATATATTTTTTACTGATGTTTAGTGTAGTTATTATTTGACTTAACTGAAAGTGAACTCAGTCATGTTCGGAAACTTGAATAATTAATTGATAAAGCTTTCGCCGACGCAAACCTGGACTAACAACAAATAAATGCCGAACACGCGCATTAAAAAAACAATATATTTTTCTGTTCAATATAACATTTTGTGTGAAAAGCATTGCCACATAAAGCAGCTTCACTCACTGAAGCCATGACATATTTTTCTGTTTAATACAACATTTTGTGTGAAAAGCATTGCCGGATAAAGCAGCTTCACTCACTGAAGCCATGACTAACAACAAATAAATGGACTCGCATTAACAAAACAACATATTTTCTGTTCAATATAACATTTTGTGTGAAAAGCATTGCCCTACCTGCCAAGCTGATACAATCTGCAGACTTTACTAGGAATAGCACCTAAATGAAAGGGCGCCACAGTGCTCCGCACCTAAATATCCTGATGCCACAGTGTGCGCGCCTATTTGACCGGCGCCTCACTGTCTGCGCCTAAAAGACTTGCTCCCGTATCTAAGCAACTGCTTCCAAAGGTTTTTAATTTATATACAAAATTTGAACACCCTTTGCTGATGATTGACATGTAAGTGAGCCACACATTGCAGCTCAGGGGTAAAAAATCTCTATATTGCCACAATATAGACTGATGAACTTTATATAAACTATATAATAATTATCAAAAATAAAGAACCAAAATGTACATACTAAACTGGTGTCCAACAAACATTTGAAATCTAAACATTTTCATTTTCAGTGCTATTAAAAAACCAAACATTTGCTGAATGCTGAACACGAGTTTAGTATCGTTATCTACATTTTGAGAGCTGTTTATATTTCATTAGATTGACCAGGCCATCCATCAATTGTGATACCTCTTTTCCAATTAAATCCACTGAAGTCATTGAAACTTTAGAAATATGTGACCAGACACATGAGTGCAAAGAAAGGATCCAATAACAAAATAAAAATCCAATTGCTCCGTCTACAAGTAGTGCCAGAACTATGTCCCTCTTGCAATGAGGTGTTGAAGATATGGGTTGTTGTATTTTCAATAACAGCTTTGCTTTAAAATTGAAATGAGAAGTCAAACTTGAAAATGAAAGTGCTTTCTGTATGAGTTGACATTTTAAAGGGTTCAATATGATCTCACATGAATTTAAAAAAATGGTAAAAAAAGACAGGAAGAAATTCCATATGCCCAGACAAATCCAATTAACATGAGAGAAAAATCTGAAACATGGATCATTGCACTTTTTTAATTGAGGTTCAGTATTCTGTTGAGAATAATCAACAACTTTGCAAAATATGAATTTAACTATTTCCAAGTCAGTTCCTTCACTAAACAGAAAAAATGGATCACTTCTATTGCAAGAGATTTTTGAACAATCATTAATTCTGGGTTGAAGTTGATCTGATTGTATTTGGTCAAGATAATCTTTTTGAAGATTTAGACAGCCATAACCAGTGACAATATCATTAACTCTATACAAAACAATGACAAATTGTCCACAAAAAGCTCGATTTGATGACAGATGTCTACTCAAGTTTGATTTTAAACATGCCACATGAAATGATCCTGCAAATTGTCTCACAATTAACCATTTTTTGTGAAGTTTAATGCAACCAGATATTTTTTCCATAGAGCATGCATCATCAGTTGGAAGCCAGTATCCAAGAACTTGTGTTTCTCCTGGCACATCAGAATGTTCTTTATTCAAAATAAACTGACATGGTGCTACTGGGCATACTGATGAAACAACATAGGTGTTTTTCTTTGAGTGGTAATAACCCACAAGTACTCCAGTTTCTTTTCTTAAGCAACAGTGTGGAAAGTAAATGACAAACTGCATGTGATTACACATATAAAATGAAACGTTTTGATAACAAAGAATGGATAAGAGACACCTGAAATTACAAAAACGTATAATGATATATACCATTCTCAAATTAGTTTTCACATTGCCAGCCCAAAAAAAGATTTAAAACCAGCCTCATTTTGAGCACTGTTCTTTCTACCTTGGCCACGTATGTGATATTTTAATATAGCATAACTATCTAATCACAAAACATATAATAATTGTGAAGTTTGACAAAAGTATGTGTAACATTTGATTTTTCAAGCTGAACTATAGTAGGCCTAGGCTAGGGTGCATCAAGCCCCCCTCATGAAAAAATTTTCTCATGGCAGTATATTAAAGTTGTGCTACCTCTAGAAAAAATCAATTGTGTAAAATATTACCAAATTTGGATGAACTCTACCGGGTCCACATCGAGCTTGAAAAAACGAGAAATAGGGTCATTTCACATGAAAACAGGCAATATAAAGATATCTCGAATATGATACCTCTCAGATTTGGTGAAAAGTTGTCATAATATGCCTTAGACTATCAAATGAAAGAATCCCAAGTTTTAGATCAATATCTCAAAGGGTTTGTCCATGGCGGTCATTTAAATTTCGAGAACCACCCTCATTTTTGACTTGTGGGGGTAGCGTATAGCAAATTTTGCTGTTTTCAGTGCACCACAACTTCTATTGCAAAACGTAATTTGGAAAACTAATGGTGCTATGCTAGGTCATTATAAACTATAGGCTACTATGCAATTCAACAATAAAAAACAACATTTCTGAATGCATGGGTAGGCCTATTAGGTGGGTCACTAAAATCCTAATATTTTGCCCCGTAAAGGTGTTTTTTTCAATTTTTGAATGCTTCTGACATCCAAACCAATCAGAATATTTTTTATAAAACATGATTATTTGTAATACTTGGAAACTTTATTTTTGTCAAATCAAGTTTGAGGGTTGTGGTGCCATTAACAGAGATCTTTTGAGGATCTGAAAACCCTATCAGGCAGAAATGGCCCTTTTTAGAGCTCTAAATAACCATGTGGGCATTTTATAGTCGTATGGTCGTCCAACTGCCTGTTGTAGAGTAACACAAGACTAAAGTATTTTATTCACTTCTGGACGATCATGGACACTTTCATCCTTGCCACCCAACATTACAAGGAGCACATCTACATGATGAGCAAGATATGCATTTCTTTGAAGATCCTTAACCTAATAGCAACCTCCCGAACATTATTTCTTGAAAACCACTTCACTCGTTCAACAATATTAAAAAGTTCGTTGAATCATCAATAGACCTAATCTTGTTTGATTTGAAACCAGCTGGAAAACAAACTTTATTGCATATTCTGCTAGTGAGTAGTGTAGGCAACTCAAAGCAAATGATGGGCTTTCTTGTGACGTATAAAAACAGATTAGCCTATTTGGCACCCAAGCATCAACTACTGTAAATGCTTTAATCCGCCCCGATAGCTCAGTTGGTTAGCGCGTAACTTCGTGAACGAAGAAGCTTCAAGATCAAGCGGTGCTGGTTCGACTTCGAGGTGTGCGCTTGAGCAACACATTCTAATAACTGCTCTCCATTCAGCGGCACCGGCCCCGGAATTATTTCTCGGCAACAACACTTCAATAATCGGAAACTTCACTTTGTCAATCTCGGTAACCGGCTCTGCGTCAAAAGCCTCTACAAGTATGTGAAACTACCAGGAATAACCTATCAGGGCTTTGTTAGTTCGAGGATAAAGATTCAAAACCAACCACCAACCTAGCCATGGGCTACTTTGTTTTTATACGTCACAAGAAAGCCCATCATTTG
The DNA here is from genome assembly GCF_918807975.1 of Aplidium turbinatum. Taxonomy (NCBI): domain Eukaryota; kingdom Metazoa; phylum Chordata; class Ascidiacea; order Aplousobranchia; family Polyclinidae; genus Aplidium; species Aplidium turbinatum. The sequence continues at coordinate 58,889,618 of NC_137472.1, forward strand.
CTTTGAATTGCTTACGTTAGCAGAATATGCAATAAAGTTTGTTTTCCAGCTGGTTTCAAATCAAACAAGATTAGGTCTATTGATGGATCAACAAAATTTTTAATATTGTTGAACGAGCGATGTGGTTTTCAAGAAATAATGTTCAGGAGGTTTCTAATAGGCTAAGCATCTTCAAAGAAATGCATATCTTGCTCATCATGTAGATGTGTTCCTTGTAATGTTGGGTGACAAGGATGAAAATGTCCATGATCGTCCAGCAGTGAATAAAATACTTTAGTTTTGTGTTACTCTACAACAAGCAGTTGGACGACCATATGACTATAAAATGCCCACATGGTTATTTAGAGCTCTAAAAAGGGCCATTTCTGCCTGATAGGGTTTTCAGATCCTCAAAAGATCTCTGTTAATGGCACCACAACCCTCAAACTTGATTTGACAGAAACAAAGTTTCCAAGTATTACAAATAATCATGTTTTATAAAAATATTCTGATTGGTTTGGATGTCAGAAGCATTCAAAAATTGAAAAAAACACTTTTACGGGGCAAAATATTAGGATTTTAGTGACCCACCTAATAGGCCTACCCATGCATCCAGAAATGTTGTTTTTTATTGTTGAATTGTATAGTAGCCTATAGTTTATAATGACCTAGCAAAGCATTATTAGTTTTCCAAATTACGTTTTGCAATAGAAGTTGTGATGCACTGAAAACAGCAAAATTTGCTATACGCTACCCCCACAAGTCAAAAATGAGGGTGGTTTTCGAAATTTAAATGACTGCCATGGACAAACCCTTTGAGATATTGATCTAAAACTTGGGATTCTTTCATTTGGTAGTCTAAGGCATATTATGACAACTTTTCACCAAATCTGAGAGGTATCATATTCGAGATATCTTTATATTGCCTGTTTTCATGTGAAATGACCCTATTTCTCGTTTTTTCAGGCTCGATGTGGACCCGGTAGAGTTCATCCAAATTTGGTAACATTTTACACAATTGATTTTTTCCAGAGGTAGCACAACTTTAATATACTGCCATGAGAAAATTTTTTCATGAGGGGGGCTTGATGCACCCTAGCCTAGGTAGCCTACTTGTCAGTTGTCTGTGCTTTGCAATTCGAAGAATGGAAGGGCCTGTATCCAATTTCTTGTCAAATTGAGAAGTGTGCGGACTGCAGAGGTCAATTATTCCTTTGGGAGGGGAACACAGTGAACATTCACAGATGAAGTGGTTGGCAGTCTGCTCTATCACACACACAGCAGAAGCTCTAATGTCTCAATATGTCAAGCAAACATTGTAACTGTAAGATACAATCCCACAACTATTTACAATTCTGGATGAACTTTGGAGAGGTCATAAGCACTGTGCTACACAACACAGTAAGCTGCACTGTTAGTAATTGTCCCAGAATACGGTATGTTGTATGATTACAGCAGTTTGGCATAAATTACAGTAACCAGACTCCTGTTTATCTAAAGTCTCTGCTACATTATGTACAACACAAATTCCGGTAAGTGTAACCATTTCTTTTGTCTGTTCTTGTTTTTTTTTTAAAAAGAAGTTTAGCTGGAAGGGTGGATCTTGGCGAAGTGATGCATGTCTAACACATTTGGGTGTGATCAGCCGACAGGCGCGGATTTATGGGGGGGGGCCAGGGGGCCCGGGCCCCCCCGAAATTTTGTGAGGAATTGTTGAAATAGTATGTTTCCGCATCAAATGGTTTGATATGCTTCTAAACAGCTGATGTTAGTCCCACGGCGGACTTAACTTATCCCGGGGGGGATAGTTTTTTTGTTATTATGGTTGAAATTATCCATCGATCAGACTCCGTTATTTTTTCTTTCATACAACTTCAAATACATTTTAATAGCAACATTTGTTGGAGCTGAAACCAACGCTGAACCAAATGGCGTCAGTTGAAACAATCTGAAACCTTGAATGGCTCAGTGGCGTAGCCAGGAAGGGAGTTGGGGGGTTTCAACCCCCCCCCCCCCCCCCTTTGGCACGCGTGTGATGTCACGATATTGAAAATGATGTTTTCAGTATCTTTATGTCTCTAAAACAAAGTTTAATTAACTTTAAACAAAACTGCATTAAAAGAGCGAGTTTTGCCAATACCGTACCAAACATTCAAATATCTCAGCCAGGAATTAGCAACAAGAAAACATAGAGACTTAGCTTTATTTTCGAAAAATGCCGAAGAAAACATGATCTTATCCTTTTGCTATTCCACCGGACAGCACCATTTTATAGGAATATTCATACCCACATTTTTGTTGAAAATGCTCTCAGAATGCACCAAATTCAAAGTAAATATTCAAAATTTTCTGGGGGGCCCCCCAGACCCCCCGCTGCTGGGTGTCGTCTTAGACGAACACGCCGGTGAGCTTCGCCCGCCTGACGTCATAAAAAAATCCTTTCAAAATTTCTGGCTACGCCACTGGAATGGCTGTTTTATAGTTTTTAGTCTTCATTATAATTTCAATCAATTACCGTATAGCTTGCAAGCATGCTATGCTTGCTATGCTATAGCTTTGCAAGCATGCTATGCTTGCAAACATAAAATATATCCAATTGGTCATGGATACTACATGCAGAGTTTTAAACCAGATTTCAAGTTTACTTTGCATGCTTAGCAATTTTTATTGAAGCAAAATTTATTTTTTGAACATTCACAATTGATGAAAATAGCTGTTTTAATTAATGTCTATTTTATATCATATCTGGGCTATATGTCGTAGTATCATTGTTTATATGTGTTTTATCTTTTTCTTTCTTTTTAATTGATTTTCAAATTTTCTGGCCCCCCCCGAAAAAAACTCCTAGATCCGCGCCTGTCAGCCGATCACCTGTTTTTATTTTAACCTTACTTTCTTGACTTTGCTTTGAAGTATTGCAGACAATAACAGAAAAAAGGGACATCTGCTGCTATGCAAAAATTTTTAAATAGAAAAGTACAGTTATGGTACAGTACAGAAATATATAATTCTTTATGTCACTGCAGTGCTTGCAGGTCAATGGAGAGTAGAGAAGCAGCAAACCCCAAATTTTTATCCGCACACCGCACCGCAACTGAGCTGAGCTTATCAGCGAGGCTATTAACCAAAAACACTCGTACAGCTTCTTTGACAAGCCAGCCCAAAAAACCTGCCAACTGTAAGCCATTTGCAATTTTGCATAGCTCTCCAACTTAAGATTTCCGAAGGGAAAAAAACTGATCCGTGTTTCCAATTTAAATTTGAAGTTTCATAACTGATTTTTTTTTTAAAGTTGACAGTTTACGTTAACGAAGGTTTAATTTCTTGAAAGTTTAGGCGACAAGCGGCGCGGCTTTGTCATTTCAACTTTCTACGCGGTGCGGCACGCGGCGAAAAAGTAAAAAGCGGCCGCGAACGCGGCGCGGCTTGAATCACTAAATTGGAGAGGTTCCCAGTAGGGTTGCCAGACTCAAATGCAGGTTTTACAAATCCAGGTTCAGCAGCGACTTTGCCATACCATTTCCTGATTTGGGACTGGTGCGGTAATACTAAATTGAATGTTTGCCTCACATAGCCTATTCATATGCCTTAGCAGAATAAAATTGTAATGTTAAGGCAAACGATCGCAATTCACTGGAGTACTTGAAACCTTTTCCAGTTTTCCCTGAAAACATTCCCTTCACAATATCACGAGATACTCCGGAAAGAGAATGATGCAATGCATCCGTACAACGTAAAGAAATCATGTTTTTGTCTTGAAGTTGAAGCAATGATGTAAGTTCTTTTAAAGATGAAACTTTAACTTGCAGTCGTTTAGTCTTTTGATTTGATACTTTCAATTTCTTCTGAAGCTCATTTTCATCTCTCGTTTGCTTCGTTGGTTAATTTTTTTAGTTGCCGTGGTGAGTCCTGTATGAAGTATCTGTGATCATGCTGGACAACCTCATAGGCATTAGGAAGATCTTCTCCAGTATCGCGGACCATTAAAGGTAATATAATCTTCCTCCGTTTCGAAGGCGAAGGTCTTGTTTTGGTCACCTACAAAAGACATATTTTAGCTTGCCTAAACTACAGGGTAATCATGTCTCAACAATACAATATTTAACTCTCAAGAAAAAAAAGCAACAACAAAGCAGACATAAAAGCTATTGGAAACAGCAAATAGCGGTAGGCTACCGTACTGGGAACTCCACAGCATGTGCAGCTTAAAGCAAAGTAGCTTGCATTGATTTTAAAGTTGTATAAGCATAACGTTTATTAAAACCAAGTCTCATTTTTCAAAAAAAATTTTGAAGTTACATCGTTTTAATTTTATAAGCATAAAATTTACAAGCATACCAATCGTGATTTTTTATGAAAATATTATCATGTCTAAGCATGTCTAAGCATGTCTAAGGATGAAAAAGATATTATCGCCCAAAGGTAAGAAACATTTTTGAAAGTATCGTTTTCATAAGGAAAGAAACGTTTATAAAACCCAAATCCAGGGGGACAAGTGCCCCTCTCTGCCGACTCCCATGAGTTTAAATCTCATTAAGCACTCCATTTGCCAAAAACTCTCGTTTTGTATTGAATACAGGCATTTCTAATTTTGACTGCAGTCTACTTCGAATAAATCCCTCCCGTTGTTTCTGTCCACACACCGCAGATGTTGCTTCAGTAACGAGGCGCACGGCCCCTTCCATGGCTTGCGTGTGACACGGATTGCTAGGAAATTCAAGCTCTGGAGCTGCAGCATCTTGAATGAAGGACATTAACTGACTGTCCGTTATGTCTCGAGTTAGCGGTAGTTCATATCTCTCTGTATGCTGCCAATCAATCAGTTCAAAGTATTCGTTTGCTTCAAAGATCAAGAGTGGAACTTTAAAGAGACGAATGGAATCTCCATGACCTTGTTTTCTGGAAAGTATCCTTCTCAGTGCTAATTTTCTGTTGTACAGACGTTCATCTACCAACATCCACAGCAATAGGTTCTCTTGGTGAGCAAAAAAGGCATTTCGGTTGATACCAGGGACAACTATTGCTTTTAGTTCAGCGCTAAGACAGTGCGACTTTTTAACTACGTGAAACAAAGTGTTTAGCTCCTTTACAGTAAGTAGTACAGGAAGGTTGCGTTTTCACTGCAAACCACGTTGGAGCGTATAACTTGGCAATGTAGGCTACTCCACCAAAAGTTTCCTTGCTTCAGTTGTCCCATTAGGTCATGACGATGTCGCCGCCAATGTGCGGGTTCAACTATGGCAGGAGAGACTGGCAGCCGGACCGACATTGGCCAATATGGAGCTCACACCCATGGAGAGCCTTCCTCCCAGAAAACGTGAACCGTGGAAGTATTGGCGATGCCTCAACCGCTTAAGAACTGGTATTGGCAGGTGTAAAACCTTGATGAGACACTGGGGGTATTCCATGGGGAGCACAAGTTGCAAATGCGGACAGGAGCAAACGATGCAACATCTACTCGAATGCCCTGACCTAAAAGCAAGGTGCTCTGCACAGGATTTGGCCGAGTTCAACGATAGAGCAAGAGCCTGCGTGATGCTCTGGGCTACGGCCGTGTGATACACGATGAAGAAGACCAACGCTCTCAGATTTTACAGGGATTGTTTCGTGAAACATAAAGCTTCAAAATGCGATTGGTTGTTGTCAGCCATCTGGAGTGATTCATCTTTCTTGGATTACAATAGGCAAGCTTGGCATCACAACGCCCTGAGCTAATTGCTTTACAGATGCCATACAAGTACAGTAGGCTACTGCTGGTCTGTGCTTAAGCTCACGTCAATTGAAGGCAGTTGAATATCAACAGCCTCAAACTCTGTGACTGGTAAACTGTCACAGTCTTCAAGTTTTTTACCAATGGAGCCAGAAAAACTTAGTGGACCAGATGTAACTCCATCAAGATAATGCATCAAGTGTCTCAGTGGTAATTCATTAAAATGCAACAGACATACAAACCGCTGCAATGGCTTTTTCAGGCCCTTTTAAAGGGGACCTGAAATGAAAAATTAAAATTTTTTTGGTGATTCTTTAGTGTTTAAGTATTATATTTTTCGAAAAAATTTTTTGATATGCCTTTTTGTTTGGGAGATATAACTAAATGAAAATCGGCCACCTGATGGCGCTATGTGTTTTGTGACGTCATCGGCTGGCAACCAAGTAAACAGCTTCATGCATTTGCCTTAGAAACGTCGCATAGGTCATTGCATATTGAGCATAAACAAGATGTCTGAAACAAGACAAGGATTTCTCTTTGAACCAAAAAGACGGCGACTTGACAGCGAAGAACATCATTCTGATTCGTGCTCTGACAACACCAGTTCAGACAGCAGTTGGATGGAAAATTTGCATTGAAAAAAATGCAGGAAAATAATTTGCTTGAACCAAGTGGTTTATATCAACTAAAAGTAGCCTGTGCATTCAGAGTTGTCTAATATGGCTTTGCCTACCCTGCCAATGTTTTACTGTCTTACTGACCTGTTTCAAAGTCTTGTTTTTTTCTCGCTTTGCTATTCGATCCAAACGCCCGATCGTACTCACAGACCTCACCTGTACCTAGGTCGATCGAGTTTTGTGGGTACTGTATTGACAGTGGCTTTCACATATCTTGAAAAATCAAAGACAGAAGAAACAGCTTCAGGGATGAGCAGGTGTTTGGACTTGGTACCTTGTAGCTCTGCCTGTAGATCGCGTTAATAATCGCTGGCCAGAAAATGATTGCTGCGCACACGGTAGTGCTTGTTTACAGGTGGGTTTTTGAGTTTCATTGCTGAGATCCATTTCTTCAGCTTGTCGTCATTATTCAGAGGTAAACGATGAAAGATTTGACGATTTCCCGGTTAGTACAACCGAGAGCCATACAAGTAGCCACCATTTAAAGGGTGTAAAAACTCCCTTAGCACAAAATTGTTCGCTGTTTCGGTAGCCTACGCAATTTGTTCCTTGTGATTGTACGCAAAACAATAGACCTTGGATGCCGCTTTGCCAGCCAATGACGTCATCAAAAAGTTTGACCAATCAGAATCATTCAATTCAAAAAAGGTTTTTTAGGTTTATTAATTAATGGTAACACAAAAAATAAAAAAATTGTTGAAAAACGTTTTATTTCAGAAAGATCTACAAATACAAAAGCTATGTATTTTCGTTGCAGTGCACCTTTAAGAATTGCATATTTCCGATTATGTTGCTTAAATGGACTAATTGAATCGTAAGAAATATCCTCTATGACGTCACATGCGATGGTTTTGTTGCGGAAAAAAATCTGAAGCAAATTGTGATATTTAATCAGCACATCCCTTGTAATCTTGAACTTGCTTGCGGCAGACGAAAACTTTATTTTAAAACGCTGAAATTTTCAAAGCTTAATAGTCAAGCCACACTACAACTTTTAATCGCTATTACAGAGCAAAAATCAAAATTTTCTTTTTTCACTCCACCGTAATGTTCCATGTCTCAATGGTGGCAGATTAGGATTATGTCTGCTTGAACCCCTCTACTCGACAGAGCTTATGCGATCTCATAGTAGCCTATATACCCAATTAAAAGTCACAATATGTCACTCTACAAATAATTTTATTTATTTGGAGTTATGTTTATGCGTCTTGCATAGCCTACAAGTCGCAATCAGGGACGTGCAGTCAGGGGAGGCAGGTGAGGCAGTGCCTCACCTGCCAACATCTGGCAAAGCAAAAGTTATATCAAAGAAATGGTTATCACAGAATAAATATTTTTTGTTAAAAAGTAGTAAATATTGCACGTTTTTAGGTGCTTTAGTTTGTGTAAATTGCTGTAGTCGTGCCCCCTTTCTCCCAAATTTTACGTTTCTACACCCAAACTGTGCTTTAATTTGTTTCTGTTTCTGTGGCGATATTCCTATCGAGCGTTCATGTGGTCAAAATCGTTGAAATACGCAAGGAGAGGCAACGCCAGCTTTGCCTCACTTCAGATCAGAAAACTTCCATACACTGCACTATGCGTGCCTTTTTCTTTCGCAAAGTCGCCAGAAATCATCATGAACGATTTAGCTACGATTTGAGGCGCGCCTCAAATGTGACGTCACAGCTATGAAACCTTTTTCGTCAAGCTGGAGTGCCCGCGAGCCTACGTGGTATGTGACTTCTTGCAGCGTAAAGGATCGTTTCTTATAAAATGTAAATAAAATGGAGGAAGATTTAGTATCAAATCTGAGAGATTTTTAAAAACTAAACTTTCAATCCAAAGTTGAAGTCATAAATAAAGGAAGACCTGTTCCAAATTTATAAGGTTTGCATCAGACGATTGAACAAAAAATAAATAACTTGCAACTTTCAAAGAGATTGGTACTCAAAAAAGAAGTGGCTGTGTGGCTATGCTTCAAAAATTGCCTTTTCTGCTTTCCCGTCTCTTATTTTCAATATCTAGTGATAATGTTTGGAGTAAAGAAGGGTCTCTACAACAAAGTCACAGATGTTTTAGTCCAAAAGGATAGGCGCATGGATTTTATTTTTAATAAATGTGAAAGCATGCCGCTAATTTTTTTGATTAGTAAGTTATGACACCGTTTTTGTTGTTAAAAAATTTTATTGTAAAAGTGACTTGAAAAAAGTAGTGCCTCACCATCTAGGAACCTCACCGCACGTCACTGGTCGCAATGCATATAGGCCTAAGCGTCTGTCTTCATTAAGCAGATACAAAATACAAGGTAGGCAATAGGCTATTTGAAAACTGGAACTAAATTCAAAAATAGCCTATTATTGGCCAACAGTGCGCATAATCATAATAATAATAGTCGTGTTTTTATTTAAGCCCATTGCGGCAGTTAACTTTTCGTACGTTTTTCAAATGATTACCTTGTTCAAATGCTTTGGAAATGCCTTAAAACGAGTGGGGACAGCGTTGTCTCGTAAAGTCACTCGCTCACCACAGCGATACATGAACTCTTCCTTGAAATGATCAGAACAAATAAATGTGTGTTTAGAAGGTGTCCAATTGGCACGCTTGATGTTCGCAATCCATAATTTTCTTCGTTCTTCATTGGTTGGAAACAGGGAGTCGAACCGTTTGATTTTTCCGGTTCGGGTCCGGTTCTGGTTCAAAGATTGTTTCAAAATTAGGTTCAATTCCGGTTCAGGTTCGGAGAAACTTAAAACCGGTTTTATAAGTTCCGGTTCAGGTCCGATAAAATTAGGCCTAGGCCTACTATTGCCCAACTACTAACTAGCCCAATTGGGCGTGAAAACCGCAAGGTTGGCAACACTTCAGGGGCGTATCCTCAATGGAAGCAAGGGAAGCATTGCTTCCCTTGTCAAAATTGAAAAAAGAGAAGCTGATATTTTTCAGTAAAACAATTTCGTAATTTCTTTACCTAAATGCGATTTAGAACGGTTTTTAACTCATGCCCCCCCCCGTATGATTTTGAAATCGGTTTTAATTTAAAAAAAGTTGGAAGCCAACGGAAGCGAAGATTCGTATTGCATCCGTTGCTCTCGTTTTTGCAATAAGAAGAAACAAGTTTGAAAGAAAGGAAAAAAGCAGAGCAAAGTTTTCGCAATTTACGTTTCTTTTAACTAATCGCTGGAAGCGATTTAAAAATTGCTTCCAGTCGCGGGGTTGCCAGATTAGCCAAATTCCGCGAATTAGTTTTTTTTTAAATAACTTTTCAAAATGCATAATAATCAATATTTCTCTAATATTGTAACCTTACCAGAAGAAACCATATTCACCATTGTTCAATACATGTTCTATACTTGTTTAATACTCGTAATGTGGCGTATCAAAACTCATCCGCTACTTTTATAGGCTAACTTGCTATTTTTTGGGCTACTTTCAGATTTATTTTTGCTACAATTTATTAAAATCCACTACAAGTTATAAAATATATATGTAAATTTTATTATTTTTGATAGAAACAGGTAAATATATCCATTTGGCCTTTTTTGTCTAATATTTTCCTTGTTTTGGCCTTTTTTTTGTATTATTTTGGCTTTAAGATTTTTTCATAGTCTGGCAACTCTGCTCTGTTGGATGTTGTGCCAGTGAGCTACGTAATGAGAAAATCTAGGGCACTGTTATGGTTATAATATCGGCCTTGTAAGCAAAAGTTTGAGCCAAATGTTGGCTTTACACTGTTATCCTGGCTGGCTGGACTTTGGAATAAGACAGGATATGTGAGGTCTAAGCTAGACTTGACTTTGTAGCTGAGTTTTTGGTGTTCTCTAATTATAGTCGCATTTTTGCCCTTTGCCCGTTCGTGTGTAAGAGCTACCTTTAATAAGTTAATAGCTGTTTATCTGCTAATAAATTTCATACAAAAATTACCCTAAAAGTGTTTCCAGAAAGCAGTATAATTCATTATTTGAGTGTAATTTTGCAAAATTTTTCCGGGGGAGCATGCCCCCGGACCCCCCTAGAAAACACGTGCCTTCGGCACGCTCTATTCCCCCACGAGTTTTATTGCTTCCCTTGCTCAACCAACCAGGATACGCCACTGCAACACTTATCTCAACACTGCTTTGCTCAATTAACTTGCCTTTGTTGTTTGTTGCACAAGTTACAATCAAACTATATTGTCGATGATGTCACAGAACAGAAGTTGTTTACCTCAAAAAATTCCTCTCCAAAGCATCGATGATAGTGGATTGTGTGTTACGGAATAGGCTATAATTCATCCGTACAATGTGGCCTCCAAGATAACAACATGCTACGTACAACTTCACTTACCACAATGCGAACAATGACGTAATGCTGAAGTGAACCGCTTTTTTCAACCGGTTCGGGTTCGGTTAGGGTTTAAGCTAACTCAAATTTTAGGTTCAGTTCCGGTTAAGGTTCAGACAAAATCGCACCAAAACCGGTTTACAAAAATCCGGTTCGGGTTCGGTTCGACTCCCTGGTTGGAAATCTAAGCAACGTAAAATAGCATGATACGTTATAGACTAATGTAGTAGCTAGGCTATATATTGAAAGCCCGATTTCACATTTGTTTTGATTTTTTATAAGAAAAGCGCCACAATTTTTGTCCAAAATATAACAAAAAAATTACAAAAATCTCCGAAAAAGAAATTAGTCAGTGTCAGTCCGAGGATAAAGATTCAAAACCAACCAACCAACCAGTGTTATCGTCACAATACTAGTATTTTCTATTTTCTCATAGCTCGCTAAAAGTATCACAATATTTCCATACCTGTAAAATGAACGCGGAAATGTTCTCTTCGCAATTGATTCTTCATCCTCGCTGCCTTCACTGCTACTCCTTTTATCATCTGAATTGTATTTTCTTCGTTTGCTACATCCATATGCACAGCACGCCATATCCAAAGTCCAGGGGTTTAAGGTTTTTTATGAAATTTTATTAACCCCAGAATTTGAAACACTAATTTTTGAACTAGCGTTTTTTTAGAATGAATAGATTTTTGAATTTGAAACGTAAGAATTATCGTAATTGTCATACTATACTATAGGCCTACTTACTATATTATATGTAAAACTTGTTTGTACGGAGGTATATAAAGCACTTTCAAAATAAAAGAAAAAGAAAGCAATTACGTAATTTAAAATTAACAAATTCCAACAATATGTTTGCGATTGTAGAACAGCAAAGGTGAAATCATATAAAGATTTCGTCATACTAGGTGAATTGCGGAGATATTTATTAGTTGTTATTTTACAGCAACTTGAAACTGAAGCTATTTCTTTGAAAGTTATTGTTGATGAAATCACACGAATTTACGTCATAATGCAACGTTTTGCTACAACAGAGAAAATCGAAAGCCATCAATCTCTATTGAACAGAATCCTGGTAAAAGCTGCGGTTGTGTTGTTGCATAGAAAACTATTTGTTTTGTCAATTATTTGTTCACAACAACTGAGTTTTTTAAGAAACGCAAATATTATAGGAGAATTACATTTTGTAGAAAGTTAAGTTGTGTTCAGTCGTGTTCTCATTGCTTTAAGAATTGGCGCTCCAGTTGTTTCAGGAACGAGGAGGCGACTGATTCTTAACTAATTAATTCATCTACTTCTACTTGTTGGTTTGGTGGCCGTGCTTAACTACTGTATATTTATCGATTCATATACCGCAATATTAGATCCTTTCATGCACGTCTTAAACCATTATAGTTTTGCCACCTTTTCTTTTTGTTGGTTTTGTTCCTGTATTTCTTTTTCACAATATCATTTCTTTTGCATTCTGACAAGGAAAAATAAATTGAATTGAATTCAAAACAATGAAAATTCATTACGGGTCCCTACAAAAGCATTGGCAAACGCGCGGAATAGGTACACTAATAATGGCTGACGTCTGAACCTGCTTTCTTCAAAAATCGTAAACGAGAGAAGTGACGATGCGCGGTCTAGTTATAATAAGATGTCTATGATTTTCATGAAAACCTGGATCACTTAAGTTGCCAGGATTGACAGATATTAAAGCCTAAGCGCTAAACATGCACATTTTTGAAAATTGGCATGTTTATACCAATTTGGTAACCCTCCCTGACCGAGGCCTTCAAAACGCTTCTCAATGAAATAACTAAGAATTAGGCAAAAATATTAAAATGATACAATTTTTACATAAAAAGTTGTATTATATTTAAAAAAAGTAGCCCAATTGGGCGTAAAAGCGCCCAAGCTTTTAAAATTACCAGCCCAAGGCCGATTGCTACTGAAAAGTAGTCCAAGCAACACAAGTGATGAAACAAGCACAAAGTATCAAAATTTACTCAAAATATAGGCAAGTCAAAAAAAAAAAAACTAAAAACGTAAAACAAGAATGCGGCCAAAATACGGCAAAAGAAATGTTGAGAAACGCAAAAATGAACTATGAAGGGCCTGGAAAATTACACAGATTCCAGAATTAATAATGATGACGTCACAGAACGCAAAAACGATGCAAGTGAAGCCGTCACCTTCGAGATTGTTATCTTGGAGGTGACGGTAAAGCTTGCAGGAGCTATACAGATCAGGGAGTCGAACCGTTTGATTTTTCCGTTTCGGGTCCGGTTCTGGTTCAAAGATTGTTTCAAAATTTGGTTCAGTTCCGGTTTGGGTTCGAAGAAACTTAAGAGTTCCGGTTTAGCTCCGGTTCAACAACAATGATTTGTGGTTCGGGTACGGTTCGGTTTCGACAAAAATAATCTCAACACCGGTTTTATAAGTTCCGATTCGGGTCCGATAAACTTAGGCCTAGGCCTACTATTGAAATCCAACACTGGTAGCCTACCAAGGTTTAGAATAATAACACATGTTTTCGTTATAGACTATAATTCATCCGTACAATGTGGCCTCCACGATAACAACATGCTACGTACAACTTCACTTACCACAATGCGAACAATGACGTAATGCTGGAGTGACCCGCTTTTTACAACCGGTTCGGGTTCGGTTAGGGTTTAACTAAGCTAACTCAAATTTTCGGTTCAGTTCCGGTTAAGGTTCAGACAAAATCGCACCAAAACCGGTTTACAAAAATCCGGTTCGGGTTCGGTTCGACTCCCTGATACAGATTGATTGGAGGAATTTTTATTCACAGACTAAGCTTCTTTGAGAGCTAAATCATAGACTTGCATTTATTGATCGATTGGAAAGATGTTGAACTACGGATGCAGGTCAGGTCTTCGAGATTGAAAAAGAAAGTTTCCGTTTATTGTTGTCTGGAAATTAGGCTAACAAACAAGCAGAGTAGCCTAAATGTAATGGTCAGAACAATGCATTGCAGGCCTACAACTGTTGGTTAAATTATGGCGCAATCAGAATGGTAGAGAAAGACCATATAAGCAGAGATGTAGGTACGTATACGCCGCAAATTCTACGCCGCATACTTGCGACGTATACTTTTTGTTTGCGCTAACGCTTGCGGCCACATTTTTTTGGATAGTTTGCGCTTGAGGCTACGCCGTAAAGTTTTCGCGTTTTTTTAGCGCATAGCATCAGCCGTCAACGCATACTTTTTAATGTATTTATTTCTCTACAACACGCCAATACCTTCCAGCGCTGCAGTTGAAAGAATGTTTTCAATGGGCAAAGACATATTGGAACTAAAACATAACAAAATGTCAGGTGAACACTTTCAGATGCTTGTGTTTCTTCGTGGAAATTCAAAATAAAACTTGTTTGTTTCCATTGGTAGCCTATATACCGTCTGAATGTTTGGCAGGTAGCAAACAAAATTAGTTTACGCTAGTGTATGCGTTGACATTGACGCCGTCAACTGTTTTTACAAGTTGCGTTGACACATACGGCGTATGTTTTTTCGAACGTTTGCGTTTACGGCGTCAATATTTTTTGTTGTGCGCCTACATCACTGCATATAAGCAGTGATGTATTATTATATTTCAAGGCAAGTACGTTCTCAGTATTGTGCTGCAAATAATGCAAAATCTCAATTTTTCTAAATGCTCACCCGCTGTAAAAAACAGTTTATTTCGTTCTTATTGTATGTCGTTTTACTTATCCCAGTTGTGGAACAAGTTTAGATCTTCTAGTATAAAACAATTACGTGTTGCTTACAATGACTCTTTCAGAATATTGCACAATTTGCCTCGTTAGGTCAGTGCCCGTGAATATCAAGTAATGAATAATGTAACTACGTTTGATGCTTTATTGAGGGAAAAACATGTTTTGGTTTATTAACCGATTGCATACACTCCTCAAATCGCTTTATATCAGACATGATGTCATCTGATTGTTTTTATCGTTCTGAATGCTTTCAATTCTTCCAACGCTCATTGTATGTAAATTTGTAACAGTAGATAGCCTATTTAGTGAGCTTTTAAACCGACGGCATCCAAGGTGGCTCTCTGTGATCTTTGTGCATTTTCAGTTTTTGTATTACAGTATTTCGTTGTTTTGTTTTCGATGTGGACAGCTTTGTCTGACGCAATTAAACAATAAATAAATATGTGACAGTGTCAGTGACAAAGACCGTGTGCTTTTCACGCTTTCCCACAAAACAAGGTGCTGAGAAAAAAATGGTCGAAGTTTTCTTCAAGTGTTCGAAAGTAGGATGGGCCATACAAAACTAGTCATATATGTTCTCTTCACTTCACTGAAGATGATTTTGTTAATACCACTCAACTCAAGTAAAAATGGGCTTGAGCAAACTTTACATTTTGAAGAAATCTGCCATAGGCTACCATCTACAAAAGCAAAGATGCAACCAGTTGCTGATGATGATTTCAGCACTTCTAAACAACAACGTTTACAAAAACGTACCCTTATACAGGTAAACTAGGCTTTTACATGTATAGACTCTGCTATGTACGTACTGAGGGCACATCATGAGAGAGAGAACTTTTATTTATTTTTGAATAGTGATGATGAATTAAATATGAATGATGATTCGTACAATTTCTTCATTTTTCACTTCAAGTATATTTTAGGTTTTGTAGGAACGTATCCAGTACAGTTTTATTAAACTGTAAAAAACAACAGATCTTTGAAAAAAGCAACCGCTTGTACCAACTCCGACTAAACTGTGATCCAGCAATTACATCTAGGAAACGTATGTTTCATCCGTCGCTAAGAACGCCGACTTACAATGACGTAATACCACCAAAGTCGTCCCAGAGCAGTGAAATATGGAGTTTCGCCTGTGGTGGCGTTGCGGAGCAGTCGTTTGATTAAATTACGCCCTAACCAGTCGAGCTACGAGGTTAAGATTAAAAAGTTCGCTAAGTGTAATTCTGCGCTAGGAAATGGTTTAAAAAGTTACTATACTTGGATCCAACCTGTCAGGGGCACTTTAACCTGGTGTCTTCCGTCATGAAATATTGCTAAAAACTGAGCAGAGATTTCATCATTCTTTTGTAACACTTGTAAAACATTGCATCATCCTTTAACACTTGTGAAATTGCTTAACAATGCATATCGATTGTTACATCACAGACGCAAGTTATGTGCCTTTGAAATATCTCAATTAGTTTCATCATAAAATTGGCAGTTAGTTAGTTAGTTTAGTTAGTTAGTTGGTTAGTTAGTTAGGCATAAAATTGGCATTAGTTTCATCATTTTAGAATTGTCGCTGGAAAGGTTGGTCAAATATTAAAACTGTTTTGCTTGTGCTTACCAACTAGACAAAATTTCCGTCTTTTGCTCAGAAATCTGTATTGTGGTGACAAGTTTTCTACTGCGTAGTGCAAGCGTGTTGCACTAATTTTTAACAGCCCTTGTTGCTGTGTCGTTCTTGAAATACAATTCGCGAAGAGACTTTCAGAAGTGTGTTTCGCTGGTTGTTATCGCATATACAGACGAAAGGATTCGGAATTTTTTTGTTACCGTACAACTTTCCACGGAGATACCGTATTATGATTTTCCGCTGTGACCACTAGTTAGCCACTAGGTTGCAGGGACGTGCAGTCAGGGGAGGCAGGTGAGGCAGTGCATCACCTGCCAACATCTGGCAAAGCAAAATTTATATCAAAGATATGGTTATCACAGAATAAATATTATTTGTTAAAAAGTAGTAAATATCGCACGTTTTTAGGTGCTTATATTTGTATGAATTGCTGTAGTCGTGCCCGCCTTTCCCCCAAATTTTACCTTTCTACAACCAAACTGTGCTTTAACACTTTGCTCCTCAAAGGGAGGCCAGATTTGGCCCCTCCCCCTCATATTTCCTTTGATTACTTGAAGCACAGTAACGCCATGTACTTGGTTATTCTTGACTTTTCCTAAAATTGCCAAGCGGATCTGATGATATTAAATTTGATGCTGAAAGTTGTGTAGTTTTCTTGTAAATTCAAGATTTTGGTGAATTTTTGCTATTTCTAGCTCACTTCCAGCAAAGCGTGAAATGGATTACATTGCGATAACAAGCCATAAGCTCATAATTGCTTCGTGCATCGATATGCGCGAGCAGAGAGAAACATCCTTTTGTTTTCCATTGTTTGGTTTGACCTCAATAACACAAAGCGCGTTATTTCTTATGCTACAAAAGAAACGCCAATGATCACAAAGTTGTTAATTAGAAACAATAATAGCTCACGTTTTTTGCGTTATCAGCTCTACGAAGAATAGCAATCCACGATCAAAATAGTATGCTATGTAGGCCACAAACTATTCAAAACAGTTGTTTCAACCAGCAAATATCCATTGACAATAAAAAACGTTACAATAAGAAATCTTCCCTTAGGTAATGACACGAAAAACCTAGTTTCGAAATAAATGTTCTATGGAAATGCTCTCATTGACAAAACTTGCAATTGAGGAAATGTATCACTGCAAATGCTTTTAGAAGAAGCTGAAGAAATGGCGTTTTTGCAAACAGTAATTGTGAGATTCTGTATACTCAAAAATATTTTGTAATGTAGATGAGGCATAATGCTCGGCGTCACATAAGCAGGGCCGTTGACAGGATTTCTCGGGCCCGGTACCAATTTATTTTCGGGCCCCCTTCGGCCTTCATCGACTATGTTATGAAAATAAAGGTTGTGTACAAAATTTTATTGATGTCGTTTAAGCATGGTCATTTAACAAATCTTGCGCAATCTTAAAATTTCTTGAACCGCAAAACTTACTATCTCTATCTAGCGGTTGCTTTTTTGAACTTTTATTTGTCACATGGCGCTAGAGTATTCTAGGCTCACCAGAAGAGAATTTACAGCAAAGGTAGTGCAGACAGTCAGAAACTTTTCAATTTGATTTGGGAAAGGTGTTTGGGCCTCGATCAAACATTTGCTGATTGCTGCAATCTGAAAAGTGGTTTTGTGCAGTTTATAGTGCAATGCAATTTTTAGTGCAGAAACAGGGATAGCAATCTTCTCACCTGTGCCATTTCAGTTTGAGTTTAAACATATATTAACCTGTTTATGTTGAAATTCGTGTTTCGGGTAGTATTCATGGTTAGGGAAATGACTATACTAGACGAAACTAAATTCTTATTGTTTGGTGGCTGAAGTGGCTATTTGACCACCAGAAAGCTGAAGTGCAGTGCTGTGTTAAGCCCTTTGTGGGCCCCCGGGGCCAAAATAATTTTGAGCCCCTTATTGGCAAGCAGACTTATGATAATATAGTGTGTATTATATGTTAACTGCACTGATATGGAAAGGTGGTTCACTTCACTAGACTTTCTCACCAGTTGAGAAAACAATACAAATGTAAATAAGAGCAAACACAGGTCTATCAAGTCATAGCTACACCTTTGCTTGCAATGAAAGCCAAAAGTGTTAACGATTTCTAAACATACTGGCAACGGTCATGAAGCGTATGGGTCATTCAACCCAGATCTTATATCACACAGTAGAAGCTGGTATCAAAATTTGACATGCTTATCACATTGAGTTCATACAATTTTTTACATCGGACAAGAATTGACAAAATTATGAGAAATTTAAATTGGTTACCTACATTTGGAAGCAATTTTTTCCAAAAATTACAGATGGCATTTGAAACTTCATTAACCTATTATTTTTAAATGTATAGCCATAACATAGCAAAACAGTTTAGAAGTGCAAAAAAAAAGTGAATTCACAAATGCTTTAACAAACAACATTTTAACACTTTCACCAAGTGGTAATTATGTTTTGCCTTATAGGATCGCCGAGGTGGAGGCTGACTTGATGACCTCATAAGGTCTTTCGCTTCTTTCCTATCTCACTTTTATGTAATGTACCAGTGCATTTGATGTGATATTTTGTGAAAAAAAATAAACCAGTGATTGATTGATTAAACCACTCACCTATACAATACTTTCAAAAAGCTAACAAGTACCCAATCAAAATGCTAACATGAAAACTCAAGTGTACTCAAATGTGTATAATCAGGAACTTAAGTACGATAAAAACAATAGTTTACCAATCTAGTGATATACTTTCAATTCACAACAGAACAGTGTTAATCCACAACAGCACAGAATGGCGTACATGGTTTATTAACTACTTACACAAGATACACTATTATTAGAAACCTGTTGTTAATCATGCTATATTTCACTAAAACATTTTTTTTATTAATTGCCTTATTTTTGGAACATCGTGGTTGCTGAATTTAAGAAGCACAATTATTATGAGCAGCAGTTGCTGTAATCTAACTGTTGAATTAACTTTTCTACATGTAATTATTTTTTCATATGCAAACACCATTGGTCATGCTAAAAACAGTTGTTATTGAAATGGTGCATGAGTGCTGACTTATGTAGATGAAGTTTAATAACTTCATCACATGTTGCAACTACTTCACAGGAATCACAGCATACATAAGAAAATTACTATGAACTTTAACAAAACGGAGCAATATTTACAGTGTAACACTAGTTAATAGGTTTCTAGGTAAGGTCTAACAGCTTCATCACTCACTGACAACTTTGCAGTACTCAGAAAGCCTTCATAGGTTACTGGTGCTTAATGAAATGTTATAATGCTTACTGCACAATACCGGCTAACTACTACCTAGTTAAACTTTTATAACTTCATAAACAATCATCAACCCAGCAGTGTACAGAACACAGCAGAAATATAACTAATAGTAAACACAGGTCTATCAATTTATAGCTTCATCTTTGCTTGGAATGAAAGAAATGAAACATAAAGCAGCAACGATTTGAAATCACAAACAAAATACTGGCAACTGTCATAAAATACTTATTATACTGGTATCTAAATGTAATATGCTGGTTACCCTTGCTGATAGCTACCTCTGTAAAGTCAGGGATATTTATAATTGCGGGATTGTAAATGCTAAAAATGAAATGCTAATTAATCTTTGAGAAATGCTATTTTGTTTACTGTTCACAATTTTTTAGCAATAAACAAAATATGACTGCACAAATGGAATAGGCTACAAATAAGACAAACATTTTTATGGCCTACAGTTAAAGGCAGGTAAATTGATTATATACCTATTACACTACTCAATGTTCGCTTATTACTTGCTGACCTTTGACTTTGAGGTCAGTTTTTGAATTGTTTGTCTTACTTTTGGTGGTCGTTCTTAAGCTTGTGGCCTGCTGGTCACTTTATCTGGTTCTTACCACAGCAATTAAAGACATGGGTAAAGATGGCATTAAATGCTTCATGGTTTCTGGTACATTCAAGGTTTAACATCTGGCTCAACATAACTTTTGAAAAAAAAACTATGCAAAGAGCTTGGAGAAAAACATTCCTTTGTTTGGAACATCTGCAAAACTTTTGCAGCACGTCTGCACCATTGCTAATCAAGTAAACGAATGTATTCCAATTGCAATAACAGCAAAGCAAAGTTTGCTAGGTTCTGACAAACCTCCATGTTCAGCCATTTCAAAGAATTCCTCTTTGAGAGTTTTGTTTATCTGAAATGTTCAAAGCAAGAATGTCGCTAGTTTAAACAAGACATCTTCTTTATGAAATGCTGAATGAAATCTTGGTACATAGCAAGGTTACACCATTCTAGAACTAGATTACCGGTTGTAAACCAGTAACATTCACTTTGAAGTAAAGCTTAAGAAAACAAAACACCCTGTAAAACCAAAACGTTAAGCTAAAAGTGCAACAGCCTTAATGCAGCTTCTGACACTTCAAAAAATACTTTTACCTTGCAAGTTATAGCGGTAGATGTAGAAAAAATATTTTATTGTTAAATGGGCTATCAATAGACCAACCATACTTTAAGCTAGTCCAGTATTACAAAAAGTATTTCATGTGTCTTGTTTACTTATTGGCAGACTTCAAAATCAATCGTACCTGACTCTTAAAGTTTATGGTAACGAGAAGCTAACCTACGTACAAAACATGAACGCTTTCACCTTATGCTAAAGAAAGGTTTCAATCTATGCTTTTGCAAAATTTAGACAAGGCATTGCAATTAAGTTATGCAAATGTCTTATATAATTTGCCCATTTATGACAAACATTTTAAAATGAGCTGTCTACTTCGTGGTTTAACCTATAACAGTAGCACACAAAGTATGGTGACCCTACCACTACCAGTGTATAAAGCGGTTTCAGTTCAACAGTTGCCAATTCCAAAGTTTTACCACAAAATACGAAAAAATAAACAACCAAAATAATTAAAACACATTTATCTTAAACACACCTTTGTAGGAATTGGGCCTGTCTTGATTTCAAGTATTCAATTGCAACCAACTTGTTTTATTTCAAATACAGGTAATTTTACTAATGTTGTCACATTTTAACTTTTCAAGATAATGTGGTTTTTAGAGATGTTTTGGTATAAGGGCCCAGCATCTCTTTGGTACCGGGCCTCAATTATCTTGTCAATGAACAAGTAGGCTACACGCAGTACTAAACTTTAACAACTAAAAAACAGATTGTTACTGAAACGCAAAAGTCAATTACCTGTGGGCCCCCTGAAATTCTATCACAAAATAACGACCAAGATAATGTGGTGATTTTAGAGATATTTTGAGATATATAAGGGCCCAGGCCCAGCATCTCATTGGTACCGGACCTAAATTATCTTCTCAATGGAAGTACACACAGTAAACTTTAGCAGCTAAAAAACATGTTGTCACTGACACGCAAAAGTCTATTACTAGTAGGCCCCCTGAGATGGTGGGCCTAGTACCCAGAAGGGGGCCCGGTACTTTACCATCTGACGGCTGAAATAGCAGTTTTAACCTCTGATGGCAATTCCTTCAGATCTGATTATATTAAGATCTTGATTATGTTTGAAGTCGCGGGGAATTTTTAAAATCTGGGCCCCTTAAATATTCCGGGCCCTGGTCCAAAAGTACCACCTAGACCCCCCTGTCAACGCCCCTGCACATAAGACAACCAACAAATCAGCTTTCTTGATCATTGATTCAACATCTGAATACGTTGAGCCAATGTATAAGAGGCCGGCTATTGTGAAGACCCGCCATTTATAAACGATCCGATTATATCAAAAGTGGGATAAACTAATGGATCAAAGAATGAATAAACAATGCTGAGAAAACTAAATCTAAGTGACGAACAATACCGATGTCTTCATTTATTTTGGAAAAATGCTGCCTAAACTTATGAACAAAAAATACTGTAAATAACCGCAGGGATCCCGAAAGCAGAATTTGCTCGACTTTGGCATGAATTTAGTCAGACATCTAATAAATCCACACATACAATAACGGCCACTCAACGGCTATAATATTCATAATCAACCTGGTTCTGGGCGGTTTGTGTAACAGTTCAGGGGAAGATACTACTTGAAATGATGCACCACACAAAAGATTTTCAATGAACACTGAGTCTAAAAAGCGGTGTGGATTGTAGAACACAGTGACTTTAAGTTTAGGACAGAAAAAGCACAAAAATATCAGGATAAAACCAAAGACTTTGTGGGAAATTTGCGGGAATCATAACACGATGCAAATGCCATAAACGCGTAGTTTGCATGCTGCTCTAAGTTGGCCGGCGACCACAAAGGTAGACAACAAAAGCAGTGTATAACTCCATAACAGCGCAATTTTCTTTTACAAACGTTTTACGTCTAACAGTAAAGTCTATGCAACAATTTTTGTGATGCGTTTACAAACCATGGTTATGTGAAATTATTCATCATTATTATTTTTTACTTTTCGGATGTTGTAAAACGTCATCAGAAAAAAAAAACCTTTCATTACTTCAATGCAGTAGGCCTAAGAATTATTTATAGAATTGTAGACACGTTTTTTCAAACAAGAAGCCATTTTTCGGCAATATAAAATTATAGAAAATAATTTGCAATCCTGCAAATGTTTGAAAAGAATCTAGGAAGTCTTCTCACAATCTGGCACAAAATGATTATGTTTATTGTATGTCTGCAACAGTGACGATCGGTGAGGGAAAGCAAGGAAAGCAGTGCTTACCTGAGCGAAAACTATGCAAAGTAGGCTATAATGACTGAATTCTAGGTTTAACTTCTTATTATTTTTATCATGTCTATTTTAACTTGAAAATTACTGTATTCGTGACTAGAATTACTCGTAACGCTTGTGAGTAGTCTAAATCCTCACCAAACCGCATGTCTTGCCTATAAATGCCAATTAACGCAAACGCTTCTGTCAGAAACAATCACTGAGGCTCTAGGTAAGCAACTATCAAAGTTGCTTACCCAGATTCAAAAATGTCAAAAAACGCCTTCGTTTTATCCAATCATCACTCGTTTTGCAAAACGGCACCATCTGCTTAGCCAATCAGATGTGTTTTGGTGAGACCAGGTGAGTTTTGCTTTCCCAGTGACGTCAATGCATACATTCGCTAGAGCGGCTAGACTAACTCGTCAGAACGGTGCTCGTCACGGTACACAGCATAAGCATCATAATGCCGAAATAATTGTTGCTGTTTTTTGATGTCTCCTCGGCCCTCGCCATGTACTGTACTTTAGCCTACTAGCTTTCATAGTCATGCCCAGTGGCGGCTGGTGGCCTCCTGAATTGGGGGGGCTGCAAGGCAGCATATCCAAGAATTGTTGGAGGGCGATATCAGGCGAACCTTGCGGGCGTGTCGCCGAGGGCGACACCCACGGCGGGGGGTCTGGGGGGCCTCCCCCAGAAAATTTTTTACAATTACATTTAATTTGGTGCATTTTGAGAGCATTTTCAAAAGAAATTTGGGAGTGGAATAACAGTCAAAAATGCTGCTGTAGAGCTTGAAAAATACTAATATTTCAAATTTTTATATTCAAAATCAGTGCTAAATACAAATCAAACTATGTTCTATGCACTTCGTCGTTTTCTCAATAGTTCGCTCAGTTTGTTGTCTGCAAATATTTATTGTCGATCGCCGGCATCGGACACGATTGTCCACATACGATCCACACAAAAAAATACACAGAAACAAAAGACAAACAGAAGTACATTCACAGGAATGACGCTGAAGTAAGCAATAAATTTATTAATCAATCGTCCATTTCAGATCATGCGATCCATATCACACAAATTAAACATGCGAAACAAAAATCAATATTCAAAATGAAATATCATACTTAATCTGTTCAAACACCCAACTATAAAAAGAAATTTAAACTTTATCAATCGATGAATGTTGATATCACTGCTGTGCCATAGCAGCCATCAAGGCTAGGTAACGGCATAGCCTACATAGTGGTATTATAATGAAGGAGGTAGTTTGAGTTACGATAGCAGTCATACCTTATCAGGGAATCAACAATAGAGTTTGACGATGATTCACATTACCCAACAAAAAAAAGGCCCTTTTCCGTTGTAATGCATCAAATGTTATATGACATACAATGTTACACAAGACTTGATGTTCACGTAGCCTACGCTATAATGTTTGGGCAAATGGTGAATAATTCTAAATGCATTATTGAATGCAACACGCAAGCGATTAATTCACGTTAGTGATAATTTTCCCATGGTGACATGCATACATTGGGGTACAATATGAACGGAAGAGAACATTTTTAACTTCACTGGAGCTCTTGTAAAATTTTAATTTATTGGTAAAACAGTATAATGATCGTACTTGTCGGTTTATATCCTTGTCATCACACATTGCCGTGTCAAGAAATACACCCAAGTATCTGACGCTATCTACAGATTTGATTTGACTTCCGTTGAGCCGTGAAATTGGATTTAAATTTAACTTTAAGTGATTAGTTAGAAAATACATAGCAAACGACTTTTTGCAGTTAAAAACGATCTCATTACAAAGTACATAATCTTCGCACACACACAGTATATTGCAGTATACATGTAGTATAACCGTAGCTACATCTTTTTTGGAGCACCCTGCATGTATGCACCCACTGCTCCAGAACTAAAAATGCTTGGAAGTTAACATTTTTTATTCTTTCCTACAAAAATTATCTTTTACCAGCTGAAGCCAGCTAGCAACCCTGCATGTATCACAATACAGAAGGACAAAGACAAAATCTCAATTCTATCACAAGTATAAATGCCCACTGGATGGCAAGTATAATTCAGTTCAATTCAAATTATTTTTCTTTGACAGAATGCAAAAGAAATGATATTGTAAAAAAGAAATACAGTAACAAAACCAACAAAAGGAAAAGGTGGCAAAACCTTAATGGTTTAAGACGTGCATGAAAGGATCTAATATTGCGGTATATGCATCGATAAATATAGTTAAGCACGGCCACCAAACCTGACACTTTAAAACAAGTAGATGAATTAGTTAAGAATCAGTCGCCTCCTCATTCCAGAAACAATTGGAGCGCCAATTCTTAAAGCAATGAGAACACGACTGAACCTAACATTACAAAAACAAACAAATACACACACACATATTGTAATTATAACCATTGATCTCGCTCAAGCCATAGGTGCCACATTTACTCTTTGCTACACATTACTGAGCATCACATATAAAGGACAGCGGACCTTTATTTATAGATGAATTCCATTCGGCGACTTTTTGCCATGGCAAAATGGTCAATTACCCTCTCGTTGAAATCTTTGGTTTCAGTTATTAAGCGATTTTCTATTGACACCATGGCTAATGCAGAAAGTCTTTCAGTACACATGGTGCTGCGGGAAAAGGTTTTAATCCTTTTCAGTGATGAAAAGCAACGTTCTGGTTCTGCTGTTGACATTGGAGTGGTAAGTAGAATTTTAGCTAGCTTTATTACTTCAGAAAAAGTTGATTGCATTCCTTCCAGGTTTAGCAACGAAAGCAGCTGCACAAGTCCACTCACTGAATGCATGTCATTTCTAGAATAGAGAACAGACAGCTCCGGTTTGAGCTTGTCTTTGATTAACATAGGGTATGCTTCACAACATTTTTCTAAAGCTTTTTCTGGAAACTGTCTTGCATATTGTGAAGCATTTTTCAAATTAAATAAAGTGCTTGCTTCAAGATGATTGGTGAACTTGAACCTTTCTTGACACTGCATTAAGACAACATCACATACTTCTTTAGCATCAATGATTTGGGATTCAGGCATTCTCCGTGTGGGTGAAGGTGACTCATTGTCTGCAGCAATGCCTTCCCTTATTCTTTGTATTGCTGACAGAAAATTATCCAGAGAGCACTGCACTTTGAATGACTCAAGCTCCACAGACTGCAGCTGAGCAAACAGTATGTCAACATGAGGCATGATTTTCGAAAAGAAATCTAACCAAAACACAAATTTTGGATCTATGAGCATTCGTTTTATACCAGCAGCAGCAAAGCCAGTCACCGAAGAGTTGCTTTGTTCCAAAGTTGAGCAGCATTCTATAAGTGCGTCTTTTACCTCCGATACAGCATTCACCGTCCTGCTTTTAAAATTCCATCGTGTTGCTGATGGGCGAGGAATACGCCTTTGAGCAACTTGGTCCAAAGCAGCCATTCTTTGAGGAGATTTGGAGAAAAAACTTGGGATTCCCGAAAGACTGTTAAAAAAGACTCTGACACTGGTATTCTGCGAAGTGGCTTTTTGTATAACCAAGTTTAGCTGGTGTGCATAACAATGGACAAAGTGTGCATTGCTATATACTTGCTTGATTCTTGATTGCACACCATTTCTTGCACCACTCATAGCAGCAGCACCATCATAAGTTTGTGCTACAAGTTTGGATGTATTGCTCCCAAGCAAAACTTTAAGTTCCTGAAATAGGATTGAAGACAGAGCTTCTGCTGTCTGGTTAGCAGGATTAAAAAAACCCCAAAATCTTTCAACAGGCTTCCCATGACTTTCATACCGTAGTACAATCACCATCTGTGTCTTCTCTGAGATGTCAGTAGTTTCATCACACATGATTGCTACAAATTCAGACTGTGATATTTCTTCTTTAATTTTGCTTTTGCAAAGCTCAAGAATCGTTTCCAAAAGCTCATTTTGAATAGTTTTGGATGTACCTTTGAATACCTTTGCAGAATTAAAATGATTTTGGAAGCGTGAGTCAAGATTGGAAGCAAAATCAATTAACCCCATGAACACACCAGGATTTTTTGAGCCTTGACTTTCATCATGTCCCCTTAATGGCAATTCAAATCTGCCACAAAATTTTATACAATCTATAATCTTTGACAATACTGTTCTGTTCTTCGTTACTTCTTCATTATGTTTAGTAATGGAGAGTTGATATCCAGAATCTATAAGTGTAGCAATATTAACTCTGCCAAGCACTGAAAGACTCAAAGTATTGTTCATGTGGAAAGTTGATCTACTATGCTTCTCTGTCTTTCTACTGAGATGTTTCAGGTCTTTCACACCTACTTTGGTCCAGGAATGTTCTTGATCTCCACCAAACAGTAAACAGGGAAAGCAAAAGAAAGCATTTTCACTGTTGCAGCCACACAGCCAGTCATGATCATCATACACATTTCTGTTAAACTTCCTTGCATAAGGGTTACCTCTACTGGTGGATGATTGGGAAATGTCAAGGTTTGGAGTGGGTCTTCCTTGTGCTTTGATGCTAAGTTTTTCTTGCAGAGACAACTGGGAAAACCTAATTTTTTTCAATGACATTACAGAATTATCCATTGTATATAAATTGCAAAATGTTCCAATTAAAGTGTAAATTATTATAGCATAAACCTGTTAAGACAAATGAAATCATTGTCAATTTTTTTAAATGAAGGTAGATTCAGAGTCAAAATAAGAGTATCCATATATATATGATATTTTTTTTTTATTTATTTGCATCAGACTCAAGATGAAAGTAGAAACAAAGCAGATACTCAACTCCGAAGAGCTGAGTCGTAATGTACCAAATACAAAGATTGAGTGTAACAGTCTGTTCGCATTAGTTCATATATCCATTGGTTGGAAGACAAGTTACAGCGGGTTACAAACTGATATAATTTTTTACAAATGAAAGCTTGAAAAATGGTGATATTGTTATCAACGAATGCAGAGGTGATGCTGCATCGTCTCTGCAGATTAAACAACATTCTGTAACAATTATTGTATCCAACACGTAAGCGATTACTACTGGATAGAAGATAGTTACACCATAGTTGACAGGCATATAAAGGCATACAATAGGAACGAAACAACACATTTTTAACAGCAATCAAACGTTTGGAAAACCTTGCTTTTAACATGTTTTCAGAACAATACAATGACCGTAATTGTCGTTTCATGTCTTTATCATCAGGTAGAAGCGTTAATTATTACTCCAATATATTTCAAGGGTCTCAAAGCAGATACGATTTTTATTTAAATACCGTATTATATATGATCGGATTATAGCCAAATTTCAACATCTAGGCTTTATATAAAACACCAACAGTTTTGTTGCAATTAAATATAATGTCATGAGAAACTACATACATTTGACAAACATTGATGAGTTTCTGGAGTCCCTTGACACTTGATGCAAAACAACACAAGCCTTCAGCATACATTAAATGATTGAAGACAGGAGTTGCCAATGCAGCAGCCAACAGAAAGACCGTTTAATTCAGAAGATAAATCATTCATGTAGATGCACTTCTGCAGCATACCGGTACTAGACCTAGAGGGCAGACACTAGTGAAGCACCTAACTTAACTATCTATCACTCCTGACGGATCACTGAGTGGAAACAATTATCGTTCCTTGCCCTAGAAAATACTATACCAACCCTCAGCAGCATGGAGTCACATGCAAAGATCAAAACTGGGCAAAGATCAAAACCCTAACCTTATTCCTAACTCTAACCCTTACCTTAATTAACCCTACCTAACTTTAATCCTAACTCTGGCAACACCTGATTGTAACTATGGCAACAAGTGTGTAAAAATAGCCACTTTGTAATAACAATAATAGGATGGATAAAGAAAACCGGACATAAAAGAAACCCATCCTCAGGCAAAAGCAGGTTTCGATGTGGCCCAGGAGAGCAGGTGTTGAGCTCTTTTTATGGTCAGACTGCACATCACAGTCACACAGTAGCCTAAGACGATTGAGGTTCGAGATCCAGTGTAAGTTATTGTTTCTTGTCCTAGCACTATTGTTTCTTGTCCTAGCACTGTTGTTTTCTTGCCCTAGTACCGGTACATCCTATAACCTGTTGAATACCCTAATCCTACAGCTATCACATTTACAGTCATGTCTCATCGCTACTCTGCGAAACAAAACTTAACTTTAAAAAGTCTGTAGAATTATTCGGTTAGGGGGGGGGGCTGTTTTCCATGCAGCCCCAACAGATTCAAAAATTGCTGTTATGTATTCTGTAAAATACCAAAAGAGGTGGAGCTTCAAGGATATTTTTTAGCCAATCAGAGCACTTGAAATCCAAAATCTGGGGCTGCAAAGAATGTTGTCCCAAAGCCATGTTTCCAAACAAATTTTTAAATATTTTAATTTTCAATCCGCAATCCATAAGTGAAAAAAGTAATCGGGTCGGACAAACACAGAGGAAAACATATCTTCCCTTTTTTCTCTTTCTTTCAGGGGGGGCTGCAGCCCTGCAGCCCCATGGCACGAGCCGCCACTGGATGCCTTTGCCCTTTTTACAGCGTTGATGTAACGTTACTTCGCCAATGAACGTTCAGGTGCGGATGCAATATTTAGTTTGTTAAGCTTCTATACGCAGGAGGCAAACTTATCCAGCTTTTTGTACAAATTGCTTGCGGTTGTAATGTTTAGACCTAAGTGTTAGTTTTTGTAGTGTAGGCCTAACTGAATATCTGAGAATGAACATTCATGACGAATTAAATATTTAGACAACTATTATTCCATGTCTAACACTGGATTTTGGTCCTGCAACGTTAAAATTAAGATTGTTCATGACTTCTAAACATTAAATGGATGTATGATCACGACATAGGCGAAGCACAATTTGACAGATTTTTATGTTTGATTTGTTTTGAAAATGCTCTCAGAGCGCACCAAATTGGAAGTGTTTTTCAAAAATTTCTGGGGAAGGCCCCCCAGACCCCCCGCTGAAAGTGTTGCCTTCGGCAACACGCCTTCGGGCTTCGCCCGACGGTTACGCCCTTCGTGCCTAGGCCTACTACCTTGCTGCAGCATATTTACAAGTTGCTTTCCCAACGGTTTAAGCCACCGAACGTCACTGGTCTGCAACACTTTTACGACAAATTTTGAAGCTTCGTTGTAATCATTTTTATCTTTGAAGTGAAAAGTTAATTTTTTTTGGCCAGAAACATAATCGCTGCCTTGCTCTTGTATCGTTTTGTCGCCTTTACGCCTTTTTTGTCTTTCAAACAATAACGACCCAGTCAGCAATTCAGTCCTTTTACATTGATTCAACATTTGTAAACGTTAAATTAATGTAGGTTTGCTGACTGCGGGTTTATTTCACATTTCTTTTGTTTACCCATGTTCCTTACTTCGCTGTTGCATTGTTTCGACGCTGGCGGACTAAAAATGCATTTTCAAATTGATTGACACAATCTTCAGTAAAAAGTGAGCTTCGAACTTAGCTTTGTTGATGTAAATGCTGCATTTTTAGTGGATGTAATTCATGAGTCATGTTTATAAACACCGGTAAGCGAAATGACTTATGATGTGGCCTGAATGATATTTGTGATGCGACTTGACACAAATCCACAATTCCAAAAGCGCTTAATTTGAACTTAGAAATTTCAGATAATTTCAACAGCTTGTTCAATTGTTTTCTCTCTACTAAAAATGTTCATACTACAAATTCAATATTGTAGAGTGTAGACCTAAAATACACAAACGAAGATGTGAACAGCTATTCAAGTAGGCTAAGGTGTTACTTATGAGAAGTTTGGTTCCATAAAACTAGAAGCTGGCCATGAGTTTCGGAAAGCATTAGTTTAGGACAAAAATATAAAACAACAAACGCAGTTTTGTTTTTTTCAAATTCGTGTAACAATATTACTCTGAATCTGATTATAACTATTTTAGAATTAATGAGTAGCCTACAATAAGATTTGCTCGCAAGTCGTAAATCTTCATCAATGCAATGAGTATGCACACCGCACACACACTTCGTGCGGCCGATCAAAGTCTTTGTTCTACAAAACTTTGCATGAAATCGGATTAGCACGGTAATTACACAGCGGCAAGATAAGTCAAAATTGTCGTTTTTGGGTACCTTTGCAAAAGTTGAAATATCAAGTTTAACATATAAAATTTTAGAATAATGACTTCTCAAACTTATAGACAAATGATTTTTTTTCACACCTGTGCAACTTCTGTTGAAATAGCACCAGCGGATCATACGTAACAGCTGATTGAATTTGATCCAAAAATGGCCCCCCCTTGAGTAGTTAACTTCCAAAAAAACGTTGAAAAGCAAAGGGTTAATTTTTTCTGTTTCTGTGGCGATATTCATATCGAGCGTTCACGTTGATCAAAATCGTTGAAATACGCGAGGAGAGGCAACGCCAAGCCTTGCCTCTCTTCAGAGCAGAAAACTTCCATACACTGCATTATGCGTGCCTTTTTCTTTCGCAAAGTCGTCCAGAAATCATCATGAACGATTTAGCTACGATTTGAGGCTTGCCTCAAATGTGACGTCACAGCTATGAAACCTTTTCGGCAAGCTGGAATGCCCGCATAGTACGTGGTATGTGACTTCTTGCAGCGTAAAGGATCGTTTCTTATAAAATGTAAATAAAATGGAGGAAGATTTAGTATCAAATCTGAGAGATTTTTAAAAACTAAACTTTCAATCCAAAGTTGAAGTCATAAATAAAGGAAGACCTGTTCCAAATTTATAAGGTTTGCATCAGACGATTGAACAAAAAATAAATAACTTGCAACTTTCAAAGAGATTGCTGCTCAAAAAAGAAGTGGCTGTGTGGATATGCTTTAAAAATCGCCTTTTCTGCTTTCCCTGTCTCTTGTTTTCACTATCTAGTGATAATGTTAGGACT
Source organism: Aplidium turbinatum (assembly GCF_918807975.1). Taxonomy (NCBI): domain Eukaryota; kingdom Metazoa; phylum Chordata; class Ascidiacea; order Aplousobranchia; family Polyclinidae; genus Aplidium; species Aplidium turbinatum. Next base: position 58,921,221 of record NC_137472.1, read on the forward strand.
AAAGAAGGGTCTATACTACAAAGTCACAAATGTTTTAGTCCAAAAGTATAGGCGCATGAATTTTATTTTTAATAAATGTGAAAGCATGCTGCTAATTTTTTTGATTAGTATGATACCATTTTTGTTGTTAAAAAATTTTATTGTAAATGTGACTTGAAAAAATTAGTGCCTCACCATCTAGAAACCTCACCGCACGTCACTGCTAGGTTGTGGGCTATTATAAGTTTGTTTCTTTATCTTCAGTGTATGTGTAGGCCTATGTTGTAGGCCTGCCCTAGACTATTAATTTGTTTTTGTGATGGCTGTTAGGTATAGCCGTGCCTGCATACAGTGGCGTAGCCTAGCCAGAAAAATTTTTTGGGAGGGGCCAAATATTTGATGAATTGAAGAGAACGACAAAATGTTTGATTTAAGACATCACCACCTGATGTGCAGTGGCGCATCCTGGTGGGTTAAGCAATAAAGCTGGTGGGGGTTAGAGCTTTTTTTTTTTCAATTTCCTATTCAATTCAAATTGCGGTACCTTACAATGCAATTGTTTGGCAATACATGCTACCTTTAAATAGCTGGAAGCAACTCTGTGTTCATTTTGTCTGCTGTTCACATTTTGACATAGCTTATGAGACAGAGTGTAGTGTGTCGCCAAGATAATGCTATCATGAGGTGATTATAATTGCAGTATTGTCCACCCCGATAGCTCAGTTGGTTAGCGCTTGACTTCGTGAATGTAGCAGAAACTTCAAGATCAAGCAGCGCTCGTTCGAATCTAGGGGTGTGCGATTGAGCAATGCATTCAAAGGCCTGCTCTCTATTCAGCGGCTCCTAATGGATGAAATAATTCCCCGGCAACAACACTTCAGCAATAGGAAACTTCGGATGCAACCTACGGTAGTTCGTACCCTGAACAGTTCGTACCCTGAAAAGATAGAGAAAACATTAAAAAAGCCGAAGTTGCTGATTGCAGTTTAATAGCACAAAGCCAAAGTCACTGATTGGAGTTTCCGCAAACAAACTCGAGGGTTAGGGTTAGCGGAAACTGTGGAAAAATATTTGCGGAAACTGCGATCAGCGAGGGTTAGGGTTAAAGAGCATTGATTAGGCCTACTCGATGATTAGAGTTAGGGTAAGCGGAAACTGCGGAAAAATGTTGGCAGAAACTGCAATCAACGAGGGTTAGGGTTAAAGCATAGATTACTCTATGGTTAGGTTAGGGTAAAAGTTAGCTGAAACTGCGGAAAAATGTTTGCGGAAACTGCGATCAGCAAGGGTTGGGGTTAGAGCGTAGATTACTCTATGGTTAAAGTTAGGGCTAGCAGAAACTGCGGTTAGTGGAAACTACGGAAAAATGTTTGCAGAAGCTGCAATCAGCGATAATTAGGGTTGGAGCATAGATTAGTCTATGGTCAGTGTTCTACGTTGACGCCGTCAATTTGACGGCGTCATTTGACAGCGTCAACTTTTTGTTGACGCTGAGGCTAGCGCCGTCAATTTATTTTTCAGTTGACGGAAGTGATAGCACCGTCAACTATTTTGCCGATTTTAAGCGTCAAGCGCTAAGCGTCATTTTTTGTTTTCATGGAAAATCTCGTTTCACAATAAGAGTTTCACAATGTATTCTGACCAGTGCGACTCATCTGAATTACCAGTATTTGCGTTGGTTGGAGCTCCCTGGAATACAAGCGGAAGAAATTCGCCAAATGGTGATCACCCATGTATTGAGAACGAGGGATCAGAGACTGAAAGCGAAAAATCCATGAATGGCATCGCGGACGTTGAATATACTTTATTTCAAGAGCTCTATGCCCCTGAAAAGAGCAATGTTGGTGCAGTGGACCTCGTTAAAAGATTTATACATGCTAAACTATCACAGCACGCTTGGAACAGTGATACCTTTCCGAGTAAACGTTTTCAACTTGTTTTTGAAATACAACACACCAATACCAACCAGCGCTGCTGTGGAACGCATGTTTTCACTTGGAAAGGACAATATGCGCAGGGGCGCCGGAAGCTGGGGGGGGAGCAGGGGGAGCGGATGCCCCCCTGCCCTCAAATTTCTGTGGATGGGGATGGAAGAGGGGGCAATGGTGCCCTTTTAAGGTCATGTAAGCTACTGCACACTTTGCAATATAACAATTTATGCTATTAGCTTTTAGCCTAATTATAATGTTCTATTTTTGCCTCAAAATAATATTCACGACACAAAATTCTCCATCGCAGTAAGCTATATTACATCATTATAAAATAGCATGATGCCCTTCTGTGCCATTGTTCTTTGTATAGCGGACGCTTGTATCATTACTCGATAATGAGCTGATAGATGAGCATTATCGCTATATCTTATCTTAAAACTTAAAAAAATTGGCCTTTCAGCAACAAAAGTGCCCTTTTTTCATACTCCTGCCCATCCAGTTAAAAATCGCTCCGGCGCCCCTGAATATGCGTCCCAAACGTAGCAGATTGTCAGACAAACGTTTTGAAATGCTTGTTTTTCTGCAAGGAAATAACTAATTATATAGGCTGACCAGCTAATTACAATACAGTCTCAAAACATAATACCTGCTCTTTATTTATAGCTATTGTTAGCCTGAACTTGGTTGAAATATTTCCGTTTTATGAGACGCTGGCAAAAAAAATAGCGCTAGAAATTAGCGCTGACGCCGTCAATTTCTTTAAGAGCTTACGTAGTCCTTTACGCCGTAAAGTTTTTAGGCAATTCGCGCTGACGCTGACGCCGTCAAATTATTTCAATGACGCGTACAACACTGTCTATGGTTAGAGTTAGGGTTAGCGGAAACTGTGGAAACATGTTTACGGAAACTACGAAGAGCGAGGGTTAGCGTTAGGGTAAGGGTTAGCGAACACTGCTATCAGTGACTTTGGCTTTGTGTTATCTTTCTCTGAATCTTTTCAACAGAAAAATTTTAAAATGTTTGTGGAAACTGCAATCAGCGACTTTGCCTTTTTTAATTTTTTCTCTCGATCTTTTCAAGGTACGAACTGACGGTATGAACTGTTCATGGTACGAATTAAGTTGCACCCGGCCTAATTACGGTAACCCTGCATCAAAAGCCTATATATATATATATTATATGTTATAGATATCAGTGCACAGAAAATCTTCAGACTTACAAAGCTTCTATGGAAGATTCAACTTATAATTTTTGTATGCTAGAGCCTTTAAATCACTAAACCAGATATAATTAACATTACAACGGCCTAATTAATTGATATCATCGAGGTTGACAAACTGACATTGCTGCTTGACCTTAAAGTGAGGATAGGTTTATCAACTATTATTTCAAGACTCTAGTCTTAGTAGGGGTAGGCAGTAAAAATGAAGGTATTCAGATTTTACATAGGACTCTTTTTTAAACAATAATATGATATGACAATGCAAAATCAGCAAAAAAATTTGAACTTTAGGCGTTTTTGGCGGTTAGCACCACAAAAACCTGAAAATTGCTTTTTCGGGTTGTAAATTTAACAAAAAATCACAATTTTTTGGAATAAATGGTTTTCAAATGTGAAATACAGCATGAACTTGTCATTTTTTATGCAAATCAGCTCTGTGAAGATGGAATAATAACTCAAAACTAATTCGGAATTTTATTAGTCAAAGAAAAGTCAAAAAAACACAAATAAATGGTAAAAAAGCATCAATTTTTTTATGGTAAATTGTTCAGAAAAGGACAGGCCTATTGCAAAACTCTGGACACTAGAAGAGATAAAGAATATTATGGTATAAAATGGGGAAGCTTTCGAGGTTAATGCATTTAATGGACTTCTTGAACTGTTGATGGCATCTCAGAGGGGGGGGGAGGTTAGGGTGATGAAATAAGGATTTGGGTATCTTATTCCAGAGTCGTGCCGCTGAGGGAAAATACCTGAACTGACAGAAAATGACCGCCATCATGACTGACTCTGCGAGTAAATACCTTAATTCATATAATAATAATCCCATATAATAGCCTATTATAATACGAAGTGGCTATTCTTACAACATATTGTAACACTAGCCTCTGAAGCTATTCTTACAAGCACCACTCAAGCAAGACGTTGTTTACTCGAGCAAGACCTTAATGCGCTCAGGCGTTTCATCCGACGACGCTCATACGTAATTTCGCGCGCATGCGTATTGGCTTGTGCTGCACACTTGATCGCAGAGTGAACCGCGGTAGTTGCTGATTTTGCTGAACGAAACAACACGTCAATGAATCCATCGTCATTATGATTACGAAGGGAGCATTATATTACAGTTTTGAGACACTTTCTTCGGCTATTAAGCAATGGGAAAAAGAAAACTTTGTCAATGTTTATGTGAGAAATTCCATAACAATTGAACGCGCAAAACGACGTCTAGCACTTACATCCACAAAAACCTGGAATGAACAGTTGAAGTATCGTACAATATTATACAGTATGCTTGTGTGCATGGAGGAAGAACACCCAAATCATGTAGTCAAGGAAAAAGACCAAATCAAAGGTAAGTAATGATGGTTTTGTCCTTGGTGCCCATAGGTTGAGCTTCTCATGTAGCCTATATGCATAAGTTTTGCTAATAGATTGAGTTTTGCATAAGTGCAAATTGCCTACATTCCTTATGAATGCTGAGAACTTAGCAAAATGCATATATTCTGCTGAACCATTCCCGCATGCTGTCTATTGTAGTAGGCATCCTTCCATCTTTTCAGATGATGGTAGAGGTAAAGGTGAGTCCCATACTTGATCCAAGCATCGGGGGATGAGAAGGTAAGGTTCTCATTATACTAAGCCTTCGGCACTAACGAGAGTAGGGTGGCCAGTTCCTTTCTCTCAGCCGCCTTTACTTCAGCAACTACGCCCACCCAATTTATCACACCCTGGGTAGAGGTGAGCAGTGATTTTCAACAACCAGCTTAAGCCGGGAGTCGAACCAGGATTGCATGATTGGAAAGCGAGTGCCTTATCCGCTGCGCCATCCCACCGTTTATTGTAATTTCCATTGAATTGTCATGCCCAGAATTATTCCTAAGTTGCATTGAATTACCCATTAGTTTTGTTAATTTACCCATAAGTTACGTCGCATTGCTCATCAGCACAATTCGTCGAATTACCCGTAAGTCTCATGGAATTATCCATAAAGACATGTCTTATGGGTACCGGTACTTCAACGCAGCTTTTTGGCAATTTGACGTGACTTGTGGGTAAATCGACTAGATTTATGAGAATGCTCGGCTGAACTTGTGGTAATTCAACGACAACGTGACTTTATGGGTAATCCAGCCGGACTTATGGGTAATTCAGGTGGGCTTATAGGTAATTGGATGCAACTTATAGGGGGGTATGTTAAAATTAAAAAAATCTGAGTACCCCCCAAAATTGTGCCACTGGGTGTAAAAAAACATAATATGAAAAAATTTTTGGGTTGCCCCTCCGGGAACTCCCCGCTACTGGGGGGTCTAACGAGCGATTTCCAAAATGCATGGGATTTGACACCTAACTTTTGAATCGGTGGCCATAGAAAGCTGAGACTAGTCGTAAAAGTTTCGTCTTGAAAAGTTAAGATAGGAATGTAACAGTTTCAGGTGTATAGTTTGGCCCGTACAAGCCCATTTTGGCCCAAAATGACTCATTTAGCGTACCGCGATGGTACCAAATCAAAAATTTGGCAATAATTGGCCTTAATGAGTTGGAAATGGGCCTAAATTATTGATTAATAAGCTATGATAGGGTTGCAATATTTTTGCATGAGTGATATATGCCCGACTTGACTATGCTTCAGGCACATCATTTCCTGCAAACATCAGAGTGTGTTACTTCTTTTTCGTCAATTGATATGTTCAAATCGACATTACCTAAACCAACAATTCTCAGCTCGATTGATGTTTGCTTGCAAGAACACTGTAACGAAGGAGCTTGCTTGCTCTATTCCTTCAATCTTTTGCAAAAGGCTTGGCAACTCAAAAAGGGTCTTTGTTTGGTTTTGGTCCTGCTGCAAATGAGGACACAGGATCGCTGCTGAAAATTGGATCGGCAAGTGATGATGTCCTACAGAAACTGGATAATCTACCAGTTCACAACCTAGGTGAAGAACGTAGTGTCGGATTAGTGAACTACAAGATAAATATTTATGGTAAAAGAAATCTTGATACAGTCTCCAGAAGTGTAATTCTCAATAAAAGCACGGATTTACTTAAAAATATTCTGAAGATTGGCAAAAAGAAATGGGAAAAATCAGTACAAGACAGCAAAGAAATTAGACTACAATGGAAGGAAAAGATGAAAGCTTATGAAGAAAAATGTTACTCTGAAAAAGAAGCTCTTAATATCAGAGCAGAGCAAAGTAAACTTGCTGATTTAGATTTCCTGAAAGCGCAAAATCCACCAGGGCCTTTCACCACTTCTGAGGAGGTGAGTGCTTACCTTCTAAGTGATGTTGTAACAGATCACACATAAAGAACAAAAGACTTTGCACTGAATTTCGCTATGCAAAGAAGACATGCCACTCCCTAAAATCAAGTGCTTTAATATTCCGACTGAAATGAGACTATAAAAATTCCAGATTTGAAGACTATGGCAACAACCTTATCAGCTAGTTAGATAATCCACGTTCATGTGCAACTATAACAATGTTAGACCTCCAAAGTGTGCTTTCTGCTCTGCATTTGCTTACAGAGGCAAATTCAAGCTCCACATCAAATGACCAGGAAGCTGATTCTGCAGCACCAGCCTATCAAGTTGGTGAGTTTGTAGCTGCCATCTGGATTGAAGGAAGTGAATAACACTGGTACCTTGCTAACATTGCTGAAGTTGTGAATGATGATGCCTTACTACTTACATACTTCAAGAAGGTTGGCAACAGTAGACATGGAGAAATATGGATTTCCCCTGAAAATCCTGAACTTCTTGTTACTGATACTTATCAGATCATTCATAATAGCTTGGATGTGTCGTATGTCAGATCTGCCCGGATCAAATGCTGTGTTTCAAATGAAACAGTTCAACTATTGAATGAAGCTCTTAATGAAAAGATAAAAAACACTAACTAATTTGATATCTGGAACTACACAATACTTCCATAACATTGGACCTTTGAAACATAACTATGATTATTCTTTATATGCGTCAGACAAAGCTGTCCATATCCAAAACAAAACAACAAAATAATACACAAACTGCAAATGCACAAACAAACAAACTATCATTTAATATTACATAGTCGTCCAAGAAGAACGTGGAAACAACAAGTGAAGGAAGAATTTAAAAAAGTCGGACTGAAGGAGGAAGATGCAAGGGACAGAGTGAAATGGAGAAAAGGAATTAAAACAATTGCTGCGAGGAAACAATCGGCCACCCCCACTAGTGGGGAACAAACCGACGATGGATTATGATGATGATGAAAGCAATAGCCTCCTGTTCTTATTATTTTATCAGTATATATACAGTATGCTGAATATTATATATATAATACGTCTTACGTCGTATTGGTAACTGACACGTACATATATTTATATTTCAAAAGAGCAAACATGGGCAAGAAAATTGAAAATGCTTTATAATGACTGGCTGTAATACCTATATTTCAATTTTTATGACATTACCCAAAATGTCTCTGATTTTAAACGTAATGACGTCATATAATCAATCAATTTTCTACAACTAGACATGCATATGATTCATTTAAAAGTACTAATTCGAATCATAACGTTTTAAACAAAAAAATATCCCGATTTCAAACTTATTAAGGTAAAATTTTGAATTTCATACAATCACGATAGGCCAAATAGGCCGTTTTGGACCAAAATGGGCCTGTCCATACACCTGACACTTCTGAAACTGTTACATTCCTATCTTAACTTTTCAAAACGAAACTTTTGAGACTGGTCCCAGCCTTCTATGACAACCGGTTCAAATTGTAGGTATCAAATCCCATGTATTTTGACAATCGGTCATAAAACCCCCCGGTAGCGGGGAGTTCCCGAAGGGGCAATCCAAAATTTTTTTCATAATATGTTTTTTTACTCCCAGTGACATAATTTTGGGGGGTACTCAGAGTTTGTACTCAAAATTTGTATTTTAACATACCCCCCTAAACTTATGGGCAATTCGACATGACTTGCAGGTAGGCTACTTCAACGTGAGTTATGGCTAATTCAAGTGTACTTATGGGTGATTCAACACGGCCTATGTCGCCTCATCTTTGTTGTTTTTCAGTACTTTTATCAAAGGTTGTCCATTTGGAATCAAAGTAAATGCAACGTCAGATGGAAAAGCACTATGCATCACTGAGATTAGTAATGTCAATGATCATAATCATGATTTCAATGAAGTAAGTGGAAATAACCCTTTGTAGTAGTCATAGCCTTTGAGCTATGGTCACACTAGCTCTGTATATGATGAGGCTTTCATCAGAAATTATGTGAAGGATAAAAAAGAGCAATAACATTAGGGGGGGGGGTTAATCGGCTTATTTTTCAAATTCAATTTTAACCCAGGTTTTAGGATACAACAGTACATTCTAAGACCTCTAGTAAAACAAATTTGAAATTTCCGTCCAAAACCCCCCTCTATCCAAAAAATTACTTTTCGTGTACAATTGCATTTTGATTATGACACTTGAAGTTCAAATATTGTTTGCTACTGTACTAAAACACGTTAAAAATGTTGCAAGACAGATTTTCTGATCTTGACTTCATCGTAAGACATGGTAAAGTGGTCATTTCACTTTGCGCGCATGACTACGCACATGCTGAATATGACCAGTTTGTGCGAAACTGGTCATATTCAAGCCGCCGAATCACCAAACCTGGTGATCTTGCCCATCTCTGTGGGTTGGACACCTGTCAAATGATATGTCGTTTTCTTGATTATGTGCATATAAATTATTTTTCAGAATGCATTTAATTTGATGCCTAAACAACGAAGATTAAATGAAACAGAAAGCAGTGTGATCGGAGAAATGCTTGCCACCAAAGCAAATAAAAAGTTGGTACTAAAGCACATTGCAGATTCTACAGGAAAAACAGTTATTCTTAAAGATCTGCATAATATTGCCGCAAAACAGAGACCTTTGTATGAAAACACCTATGATGAACTTATTAATGAAATGATGAAAGAAAAAGGTTAGTCGACAGACAAAACTTTTTTGTCTGTTATACAAGATATGTTCATGCTAAATAGTAGAGATGACTTTCCACGTGCAGTATGATAAGTAGTGATAGAATGAGCTCCGGTTCCGGTCAAATTCTGGCTCCGTGCTGGAGGTGATGTGACTCCGGCCTAGAGCCGGAGGTGTGTGTGCAAGCTGTGGTCAGGGTCATGACCTTGGATAAATCTATTTTTTTTTGCATCATTGTAGTACTGCAGCAATGCAAGAATATGCTACCAGGTTGCCTGTAACATTGGTCAACACCTTAGGCGTATTTGCAATCTATAGGTCGCTGCTGCAGATTGATTGTCACATGATATTGTGTGTGAGCATTCTTCTTGAACCATTTCAGATATAATGTCAATTAAGCAATTCGCGATTGACCTCTCGCTGTAATGGTTTAGACTGCAGATGAATTATTTCGATGACATGGGTTCAATTCCCACCATTGCCAGTTCAATTTAAAGTGTTGACCGCCTGGTTTACCGGTCAATAGACTCCGTCTACTGCAGCGAACTGCGGATTACCAGTACGATTACCAGTACGATTACCAGATACTGGAAGTGCTGCTGCAACATCTTCCAGCAATGATCCTGGAATTGTATTTCCTACGGTCTCAAACAGTACTTTACAGCACACACCCGGTGACATCTTGTCGACCGTTGATACCAGTGCGATTATGATGCAGACTCCGTCCAGTTCTGTTCAGTCTTTTACAAGTATGTGCTGTTTCTGAAAGCTTCATTTCTGATTAGTTGTTTTTTTTTCTTGCATTGCATGCTGCGCTTACACTACGTTTCATGTTTCTTAAGATTATAGCACGGTCTGCATTATTTGATAACTAGTGAGTTTATTGACAGGTGATGCAGCATTGTGCAAATAATCATCGAGAAACACCTAGCAGATTTTGATAGATACTGGATTGGTTGGCATTCTGTAACCACGCCAGAAGCATGTTTTGGCTGCAACAAAATCTTGTTTTCAAAAGGTTAATGTAGATTTGTTGACACCTCAAGTGCTCGCTTCCAACTCAAAATACGGTATATCACAATATCTACTGCCAGTGCACGTATTTACGATTATACGACATTATGTTCCGCCCAGGACCGTAACCTCGTCAGTTTGGCCCCCATTGCAACAGTGCAACACATCCAATAATTGTCCAGTAAAGACTCGTGCAACGCTTCTATTGTTTCTTCATTGCTCAGAGGTGATCCTTTTCAGGCACTGATACTGGAAGTGCTGCTGCAACATCTTCCAGCAATGATCCTGGAATTGCACTTCCTACAGTCTCAAGTAGTAGTTCACAGCACACACCCGGTGACGTCTTGTCGACCGTTGATACCAGTGCGATTATGATGCAGACACCGTCCAGTTCTATTCAGTCTTTTACAAGTATGTGCTGTTTCTGAAACATTCATTTTTGATTAGTTGTTTTTTCTTGCATTGCATAATGCACTATGTTTATTAATTTTTTAATAAAAACGTTGAAATAGTGATGTTTTCTACGTTGTAGCCTATATTCGATTCTCGTTGTGTTTATTAACAGATGATGCAGGATCAATTAAATTTCCACCGAAGATGATGAAACGTGGCAGGCCAAAAGGAGCTGGATTGACAGTCATTGGGTTACCACGCAAGAGACAAAAAAAGAGCGGACCAATTCCATTCAGACTGAAGTCGTCTTTTCAGAAAGAAGCAGGTTTGTTGCATTTATGTTTGTGTGACTTCATTTTTGTTATAGCCTACGTTAGTTTAAAAAACTACACTTTGACTTCTGTGGGCCTGCCTAGCCGATAGGCTACGTCAAAGCGTACGTAGGCTACATCAAACAAAGTCACCCATGGTCATATTTTTCAGCAATACTCAGTTGGTTTGTCGATTCTGAGGTAGTAGAAGAGGTCTTGCGTCCATTCAGCGATCGACTGATCAAAGAAAATGAAATTGAAACATTGCCCGAAAGAATTCCAATGAAGTGTTTAGATGAAAACATTGCCATTGCTTCTGTGCGAAGACATTTTTCTTTTGACGGTTGGAAGTTGATGGAGAACCTACTGACCACTTTGCGAAATAAAGGCCGCTGGTTGTGCACCTCCTGTATTTTAGATCTTGATGCAGGCGACAGCATCATGTGCGACTCGTGTCTGGATTGGCACCATCTGAGATGTCTTGGTAGAACAATGCCGCCAAAAACGAAGTCTTGGTTCTGCAGGAAATGCAACCTTATGGAGAAGTGACATTGAATGTTCAGGTGATACTGCAATCTCGGTTTGTCAATCAAACCAAGGATATGTAAACCGTGACCTACGAAAAGACTTATTGGCCTTACTATTGGCCTTACATTTGATAAAAATCGTTTCTTCAATGGTCCTCACATAAAACGCTAACGATGTGTTCTTGAATGACTAATGAGTCCAATCCTGGCATTAAAAGTTCTGATTCATTTAGGACATTTAACATTCTTTGGGAGAGCTGGCTGAAAGTCATGGACTAGTACAGGTTTGTAATGTAGTTGCTGCAATATACTACGGTCCAACAAGACCTTCAACAGTTCACCAATATTCAACTATTTTACTGTTTCCAACTTCACACAATTAGTATATGTTGAACTCTTTCATAGCAAATGGTGGTACAGAACTTGAAAATAGCAAGTAAAAGGTAGCTCGAAGCTGCAGTTTTTTTTTTGACTGACTCATCAGGAGCTGTCATCAGAATAAAACAAACCTAAATGTGGTGAAATAGTCTATTTATAGTGGAAGGAAAGAAGAAAAACTGGAGCTTCAAACTATCAGCTACCTTATACTCGCTAAATCCAGATTTGTTGCATGTGTGTAGTATTTACATTTCTTCACTGTAATCTTAGGCTATGGCATAAATGCTTTGATTTCTTATGGCAAAAAACGGGTGATGAAGATCCATAAGTTTATAACAATAAAAAATCAATTGTTTATTGTTGAAGTGGTTGGCTTCAGTTGAAGATGCCATGAGATCCATTGAAGAGTACGAAGCAAAAGCAGGAACGAAGCTTGTCATTGTAATTCACTAGTGTAATAAGTGTTGATATTCATACTACAATAATAAGCCTTTTCTTTGTTGACAAAGATTCTGAAAAGGTTTCTGCAAAGCACAGTGTTTTCACCAAAGTGGAGGTTAGGCATCATAAAAGAGGAAACGGTTTACTAACTGCAAAAAATGCTATAAACATATGTAAATGTGTTCTGTTTCATCAACTTTTCATCTCGTTTCTTAAAGACACGCAGTTTTCAGGTGTAAAAGCTTTGTTGATTCAAAGTGACCTAGCCTACTTCACTGACCTCTTTTGTATTTTTTCCATCTAGTTTGCCAAATCCATACGCCTATGTGGTGTTATTGATTGGACCAAGTGACATGTCCAGCGGTAACCAAAGGCAGGGTTTGGGTCACAACCAATGTTTGTTTTGAGACAATTTATTTTTTACCATATTCACGTAGTAGGCTTGGTGGTTTTCAATGTTACGTAGCCTACAGTACCGTATATTATTTCTGTAGGCTACTATCAGAAGATGAAAATTTAGTTGATTGTAACTCATCTTAGATGAAGAGAATACGATTGTTGCATCGTTTCGGCCAAGGCATTTGCCTCTTGGATGCAACTTACAAGACGTCCAAGTATTCCCTTCCTCTATTTTTTCTTTGCGTCAGAACGAATGTTAGTTACCAGGTTGTTGCTACGTTTATTATCCAAAATGAACAAGCTTCGGACATAGCAGAAGCACTTTCTGTTGTAAAAGGGTGGTCAGAAAACTGGAACCCTTCGTTTTTCATGACCGATTAATGTGAGGCGGAAATCAAGGCCATCGAAAGCGTTTTTTCAAGTTAGTGAATTGCATTAACATTTTCGTTGCTTGTGTGCTGTCTCCATTGCTCATGCATTTGTGTCGTCACTGTTAAGTTGCTACTGTACTTTACCACTCAGTGCCCACGACTTCTTGTTCCGCAGATTGCTACGTGTTACTCTGTGCCTTTCATCGCGAACAAGCCTGGGAAAGGTGGATGAGGAAAAGTGACAATGGCGTTCGCGATGATAAAGCAATTGTGCTGGCATACTGGACGCAATGAAGAAAGCAACTACATAGAACAGACTTGTTTGCAATCAAACCAGGCGACAATGAGCGATTGGCAAACGCGATACCCCCCTATTCAGGGATAATATGCGTGTCTGTGACCGCAGGGGACCTGGAGCCGAGTTGTTTTGCACGTTGATAGCACCATGCAGTTGCAAGCAAAGTGGGGCGTGTTGTCACAGCACGATTTCCATGTGATAACCTAAGCGTATAACCACGAGTTTTCAATGGAAGGCATAGTTTTCAGTTCTCTTTCGTACAAGCAGTGAAGGTTAATAAATTTGTCACCACAGCAGAAATTATGAGGAGTACCATTGAATTTTGGGCAAAATCAGGTTTTATAACTAAACTAAAAAATGGTCTGGCAAACTAAGGTATGATCATAACTGATCAGAAAAGGTACCATTCGTTAGCTTTAAGCCTGTTCTTTTCATCATACCAAACAAATAAGACATGCAAGTAGAGATGTATACATGGTTGTTGAAACCACGTGATTTCATACCACGGGGCATGTTGTCACAGCTGTGACTACACGCCCCGTGGTGTGCATTTTTAATATTAAGAAACATAAAAAATTATTTATGCTTATACAACGAGGTAATATGCGTATTTGTTAAAATACAACGTTTTTTTAGGTAATAAAAATTAATATTAGATAATGATACACACATATATTCGATAGTGACAAATAATTCTCAAGATGACATTTTTATTGTTTTTGACAATGGGCATAAAATTTTTACCAATATGTTGAAATTAAATTTTTTTGCATTTCGTATATTTTTTTATTCGTTCAGCCTGTATTAAAACCATTTTTTGTTGGTTTCTGTCATATTTTAGTCATAAAGCATGTGCAGAAATTTTGTGACAACACGCCCCATGCTCTGTGACAACACGCCCCGGGGTGGGGCGTGTTGTCACAGCCCATTCACTTGCATTAAACATGCATTTATGTAAAAACGAAATAATCCAGAAAAACTTTAGCTGTAGCAAAAAGAAGTCGAATGATACCTCTCTCAATTGCACTATCTAGCATCTCGATACTATTGGTACAGAACGAGATATATGCTGATTTGTAAAAATTGTGACAACACGCCCCACTTTGCCCTAATAGGCTACTGAGCTCACATTTTGAACAATTCTGTGATCTTCACACCAAGGTTTTTTTCAGTTTCTAACACGACCACAAATCGCAGCGCATATGCGTGCTTAGTGTTAAGTAACGGCCTTGTGGAAAGTGTTGTGGATGAATTTGCTAGTTCAAATATATTGATTCCGGTACCCAAAGCCTCAAATGAATTCACGAATATCGCAATTGTTAACAATGGCATATAAATTAGGATGTTAGTGCACACAAAGTAGGGAAAGTATTGCTTGAAAAGTTGATTCCTGGGACAAAAATTGAACACTGTAGGCTATGTCGAGCAGAAACTGGTTTAGTGTTTTAAGGTGGTCAAAAATGTAAGCATGCGTCTATTTGCATCCAACAAATAACGAAACTCTAAACTTCTCAGTTTGGTCGGGAAACAAAAAGGGTTGCGAGGACAAATGGCAGGTCTCATCTAGGCAAGGAGAGGAGGGACACATGGATGATGATCTGGCCTAACAATTACTGTGCTGTGCTCAAAATATGTACAGTTTTTGTTTAACATGTGCGGTATTCACTTTTTGTAAATAGTCAATGCACTATGGTACTTCCACTATTATGGTGGAAGTACCATAGTGCATTGGTTATTTAAGAGTCTGGCTTACCTTTATCTGGGTAGACGATAGCTTGTGCTTTCCAGCAATGGTTCAATTGTTAAAATCGAAGCAGAAACAAGCAACTTACAACTAATTTAATAAAGACATATAATGATCGCAGACCGGGGAGACTTGTATACTTGCTTCGATTCGGAAATGCAACGAGTCATCGGGCGCTATTTGCTTGTGTTTGAAGCCCGGTTGCTCGCTTTGTGAAAAAGCTATCAACCTCAACTTTTATTTGTCAATAGACAGAGATATGTTCTTTAGATTAGCGTTTATTAAATGCTGGTATCTTTAAAAGGTATTTTTGGAATAAATGGTTAAAGTCGGTCAAGTTCAACTCTTTACCTAAGAAATATTTTTAACTTTTAGAGTCTGGCTTACCTTTATCTGGGTAGACGATAGCTTGTGCTTTCCAGCAATGGTTCAATTGTTAAAATCGAAGCAGAAACAAGCAACTTACAACTAATTTAATAAAGACATATAATGATCGCAGACCGGGGAGACTTGTATACTTGCTTCGATTCGGAAATGCAACGAGTCATCGGGCGCTATTTGCTTGTGTTTGAAGCCCGGTTGCTCGCTTTGTGAAAAAGCTATCAACCTCAACTTTTATTTGTCAATAGACAGAGATATGTTCTTTAGATTAGCGTTTATTAAATGCTGGTATCTTTAAAAGGTATTTTTGGAATAAATGGTTAAAGTCGGTCAAGTTCAACTCTTTACCTAAGAAATATTTTTAACTTTTAGAGTCTGGCTTACCTTTATCTGGGTAGACGATAGCTTGTGCTTTCCAGCAACGGTTCAATTGTTAAAATCGAAGCAGAAACAAGCAACTTACAACTAATTTAATAAAGACATATAATGATCGCAGACCGGGGAGACTTGTATACTTGCTTCGATTCGGAAATGCAACGAGTCATCGGGCGCTATTTGCTTGTGTTTGAAGCCCGGTTGCTCGCTTTGTGAAAAAGCTATCAACCTCAACTTTTGCTTGTAAATAGACAGAGATATGTTCTTTAGATTAGCGTTTATTAAATGCTGGTATCTCTAAATGTATTTTTGGGATAAATGGTTAAAGTCGGTCAAGTTTAACTCTTTACCTAGGAAATATTTTTAACTTTTAGAGTCTGGCTGACCTTCATTTGGATAAACGATAGCTTGTGCTTTCCAGCAATGGTTCAATTGTAAAAATCGAAGCAGAAACGACAGAGATATGTTCTTGATTAAATGCTGGTATCTTTAGAAGTATTCTTCGGATAAATAGTTAAACTTGGTCAAGTTTAACTCTTTTCTAAGTAAAGGCGGACACCTGCATGCTTTTTTTTGTCATAGTTGACTGATTTCACCCCACTTTTACACCATTTTTTGGTGGATTCCTCCTCTGTGACGTCATCGCTTTTTTAACCAGGTTGGCGACTTGTATACCAGCTCCAGATCACGCATGAGCGCATATTGATGTCAAACGTAATGCTTGAGTGGTGCTTGTAAGAATAGCTTCTGAGGCTATTTTTACAATATGTTGTAAGAATAGCCACAGCCATTATAATAATGATATAATATTAATCCCATATTCTAATATGCATCCCTAAGTTGATCAAAAAGTACCCTGTCCTATAGTTCTCTGTCTTGTGATTGCCCCAAAATCTGTTAACTACAGACATGAAACAGGTCCAAGCTGTCTGTTATACTTTAGACAGCATCTCGATCATGAAAGTAAATGGAGTTTATCAGTCGCTTCACTTCAGATTACGTAAATATTCCAGCTTTGGTTTTTGCATCTTGCAAAGTTTTAAAACAGCTCTTTAATTGCTTGAATGCTCCGCTCCACCCTCTGTAGAGTTGTTTAAGACCTAGTTTTATGTGCAGAGAAGACATCAGTATTTTTGTTGCATCTACCGGAGGTTGTTGTTTTACATTATAAGGTCCAATCTCATAGGTGGTTCTTGGAGGCCAATTCCTCTTCTTGTGAAAAACGGTGTTTCTGTTATCCCAAAGACAAAGACAGCATCAAAACTTGATAGAACCACCCGGAAGCACCATTATGAAAGCCACCATCTTGAAATCACCAACGACCTCCCAATTGTAGAGGTCCTACTTCAATGCACTCATCACGATTTTGATGTTTTAATGTTCTTCCTTTATATAAACTTCGGAGTAAGCCGGAAGAATGGAGGGACACTTGTCTGCGTTACTCAACAATCCAGCTGTGATATTTTAGATGAGCTGTCGATGAAAAGCTTCCAGTCAAGGATTGCAGGAAATGCCTATTTAGCCTGAAAGACTTCTATATCATGGCAGTAGCATAAACCGTCTTTAAATGTGTAGAACACTAAAAAGCTTCTTTGTGAAATAAGTTGAACACTGTCATCCAATAAGTCCCATTGCTCTGTTGTAAAAATGAGTAGCTCAGCATTGGACTTTATCTATGACAATTTTCCGACACTATCACAAGACACAAGGTAGACCAAAACTTTCTTGGGAAGAACTTGTAAAATGTGACCTTGTAGCCCTGAACAATGGACTCTGCCAACCCAATAAATCGCGAGGTGTGGAGGGGAAGACTTAGTTCTTGACAGACAGACAGGCCACACCCTCATGAGGATTAATTCATAGCCTGTATAATAGGGTGGCTCTTATTTGGCAAAAAATGAAAAAAATTTGAATTTTGTGTGGGACACCCTTTGAAAAGGTGAGGTTGTCAGAAAAAATAACTCTTGCAAAAAATTTTTGAATTTGAAATTGATTTAGAGGTGGCCCTCCCCCCCTAAAGTTTTGCGCCCTCCTCCCAAATACCAAATCTGCATATCTCAAAAACTGCTTGAGCTAGAGATACGGTTTTTGTGTCAAAAGATGCAGAAAGCATGATTTCCTATCTGCTTTCTGAACAGTGATTGCGTCTATCTTGAGTAGAAAAGCAGTTATTAGAAAAAACCTGTTTTCGGTATTCTAGCACAAAACAGTGCTAAACAAGTATTGTGGCCCAAGCTATTCAATAAACAAAGTTCATAAACTAACCTGTAAAACTGGTAAAGCAATAAACGAAATAAGTATTTCTAAACTTTTATGCATTCATGCATAGCTAAAATGCCCGTTTTTTGTCATATTCCTTGGAGAAACTCTTGAGCGTAGAATCCGCTTTCAAGCTTCAGGTGCTATGCATCGCACTTGTTGCATGGCGAAGGCGATTTATGCAAAAAGCTTGGTCTGCATTTATGGTATCTGTCCGAAGAAATGGTTGAACTAGCCTTGTTTGACTCTCGATTGTCTGTGGAAAGTAAAAAGCTAATGGTGGCAACCATGTTAAATGAAACAGCAGAACGTCCACCATGGAGACGAAGCATCAAAGTACTGTAGATGCGTTTCTTAGCAACAAGGGTCTAGAACAGTATTGCACCTCTAATTCAAAATGGCTTCAGCTGTTGGGTGAAGAACTGAAGATGAAGCAATAATTATACTTTCAAAGGATCCTGCTCATTGGACTGAAGATGGTGCATTTATTCAAGCTTTACACATGGCGAAGGGACTTTCAGTAGTCAATGACAGAGCAGAGAGAGGAGTTGCTCTAAGTCTAATCCCGGATTTTAACAAACTCCCAACTGATGATGAGTACCAACTTCAGTTTCTTTTGCAAGTTGTTACTGAGCACAGGAAACTGTTGAATCCAAATTCCAACAAGAACAATATTGTCGATTCTTCTTCGTTTAAACCTTCTTTGTTACTCCAGGGGTCAAGGGGCTCTGTCTTTTACCACCCTTGGGCAGTGCCGATGCGGTTTAGATGCTTGAGCAGGTGTCGAGCAGCAATTGCATTGATTCGTCATCCAGTTCAAGCAGACCACGCACATCATTTGGCGCAGTTACAGATGGTGTGGTCTGTGGTTTGTTCCTCTATGCCGCACTCACAGATTGTGGATGGAGCCATCCCCCATTTGTGCATGTTTGAACGGAATAGTCTCACTCCAGTAGCCTAGTACGCAGGCGGTTGTGCCACACCCAGGCCTTCCTTGGCAAACTATGCATTCTGGTTGGATGGGGGCTGGTGTCAGAGATAAAACTTTAGAGCCTTGAGGAGTTCTTCTTCTACTCTGAGCTCCATTTGTTGTCCTCCCAGGTAGCCGCGCTGATGGATTGGTTTTCAGCGGTTTTCATCAGGAGTTGTGCGTCACATACAAATGGGTGTCTCGATTTCAGTTGCCGAGGATGCTCGATTGCTCGCTCACAGACTTGTAGAGACTTGAGTGGAGCAAGTGGTTGGGGTTCGTAGTGCAGAGAAAGAGACAGGATGGCTTCTTCGCGACAAAACTCAGCTGGTTGGTTGCCTGCAAGGACAGGGAAATTGTCCGATGGTGTAGGTCGCAGACATCCTGTCACAATACGCAAGGCAATATGTAAAATATTGTCGATAATATCGCTTCTTGCAGTACTGACCAGAATTACATTTTGAAATGAACATCGTTACCAGTGTTCCCTCTAAGGTGCAAAAATTAAGAAAAAAAACGAAATTTTATAGACGGTTTCGTGGTCACAAAAAAGGTTGTAAAATCAAGATTTTGTCAAATGCGTTTTTTTCTAAATAACTGCTTTTCTACTCAAGATAGATGCATTCAATGTTCAGAAAGCAGATAGAAAACCATGTTTTCTGCATCTTTTAACACAAAAACCGTATCTCTAGCTCAAGTGGTTTCCGAGATACGCAGATTTGGTATTTCGAGGGAGGGCACAGAACTTTAGGGGGGGAGGGCCACCCCTAAATCAACTTCAAATTAAAAAAAAATTTGCAAGAGTTATTTTTTCTGACAACCTCACCATTTGAAAGGGTGTCCCAAGCAAAATTCAAAAACTCAATTTTAAGAGCCACCCTACGTATAATCAAAATTGGTTGATGATGATGATCGTTTATGTCTTTTTAATGGCGACAGTAAGGGCGCTTTTCACCAGTAACTCAGAGTTGAAGACAAGACAAACACACTGTGTAGGGGTTGCATCTCTCAAAGCAGTAAATTTAAATAACTTGCTCAAGTAAGGTATGCGACTGCAAAAATGCTCAGCCCTTTTTGTTTCATCACAAAAGTAAAACCTTGCAAGGCTTTGTGTGCAAACAGAATCCAATTGTTACTTAATTATACACATTAGTAGGTAACTATTGCTGGAAGCAGCTGACAGTAAATTTTCAACGTTATGTATAGGCTATGCCTATTTTCATGAGAAATGAGAAAAATTCAAACTAATCTGAGGAACACAAACCTGAAGTTATTGTGGTACAATAAAGATTTTTTGTATTTTTTTGGCAAAATCAAACAGAAAACAGCAATTATTTCTCAAGGACAAAATTTTTTTCTTATTTTGTTACACTGTGTTATTGATGGTGAGTGGGATGTTTCCCAAGAAGGGAATTAAGGAGTATTTCTGTAAGATTCCTCAAGTATAGCAGGCAGTATCAAATATCATTACTTCATATTTTGGAAATTAAACTCAATTTTAGGTGTTTTTGCCTCAATATCTATGCTTTTTTTACCATTTTTTTGGACTTTTCTTAGACTAATATTATTCCAAATTAGTCTTGAGTTATTGTTCTATTTTCACAGAGCTGATTTGCATAAAAAAAACGACAAGTTCATGCAGTGTTTTACATCTGAAAACCATTCATTTCAGAAAATTGTGATTTTTGTTAAATTTAAAATCTGAAAAAAGCAATTTTCAGTTTTTTGTGGTGCTAACCGCCAAAAACGCCTAAAGTTCAATTTTTTTTTGCTGATTCAGCATTGTCATATCATATTATTGTCTAAAAAAGAGTCCTATGCAAAATCCAAAGTTATTGCCTAAAATCCACCCTGTACTGCCTACCCCTAGTCTTAGCGTGGTCGACTGTTACAACAACTTCGGCGCTTCTGCATTTTTTCTCTCGATATTTTTCAAGAGAAAAATTTTGAAATGTTTGCAGCAAGTCTGATTGCGACTATAGCGCTTCTGTATTTGTTTTCTCGATCTTTTTTGGGGATGAAATCGGAGGACAAAGTGTTCAGGGGACAAAATAGGGTGCATCCCCCTGCTTTAACTATGTGTTCACAAGGTGTTTTTAAATGAAGCCACGGAAGTTTTTCATTGAAATTCAACTGCATTTCAAAGCAAATTCAAATTAAGCACATTGTCTATTTAAAAGGCACAAAATATATCCCTGGAAATCATTGTTTACTTGAATAGTTGTAGGCTAATTAGTTCATACGATTGCCTGTGTAGTTTTGTTTGGCTCATGATACGTATGAACTGGTAGGTTATCCAAAATATTATTTAACAATTTGTTAAAAAAAATTGTGATGTTTTGGTTAATAACTTGTGAGTTGGTTCTAGACTAGATTAAAAATATATATTATATATATTAGGGTGTTTCATTTGCTCCCTTTATTTTAATTTTGATCTGTCCCTAAGTTAATTCTGTTCCATTTGGGAAAAAAATAACCTGGAAATAATTTTTAATTTCATGGCCCCTCGTTTACCCCCCCCACCGCGACTCCGAAATTTCTGCCTACTTCAATCGCCATAACTCAAAAACCACTTTAGATAGACATGGGTTGTTGGATATCAAAGTTATTGCCATACCCCACTTTAATTCAAAAATGCTGTCAAAATAACAATCTGATCAAAAAAAATTTTTTTTTCAGTTTTGCACAACCTAAGAAAAGCAGTTGGCATGAATATGACATGACACAATATTATCAAAAACCATCTATGAAGTAATAGGACATCACAATAAGTAATAGCACAGCAGGGGCTCACACAACCTCCATTAAGCAGGCAGCAACATGGTGATGGTGTGTTGTGCTTAGCGCATTGGTCTTCCCACCAAAGAGTGTTTACATTAATTTTAGTTACTGAAACCACTGTGTTGCTGTTTTCTTGTGCAAGAAAGGTCAAAATAATTGCCTCCATCCAGTAATAGGTAGTTAAAATAAATTTCAGTCATACTAATGTAAGTCACTGAAAACAGTGTATTGCAGGCAACTCCAAAGCGAGTGCTGCAAAAACTGCCTACTGTGTGCTGTGCTTCAATGATGTTTTTCCGTCCTGGAGATAAAAGTTCAATGACGACAATACAAGTGGGACATGAATCATGAATAGTAACACAGCAACAGCTAATGCTGATTAAGTAGGACATGGATAGGATACTAAGGCCCGTATTCTAAGATCTAACTTGAGTTCAAACTGAAACTCAAGTTTGGCTTGGTCCATGTATTTGGTACCGTATACCATAACCCAAGTCCAACTTTCTGATGTATTCAGCAGCATGTATCAAGATAGTCTGCAGCGTCCCTTGTAGTCTGCCTGTAGACACCATAGTATAGGGGAAGTCACTCTGTTTCGAATTTTTAATGATCTAAAATTTGAAATTACCCAGTCTCCTGATGTTACGCTGTACTGCTCAGTGCTCAGCATAGTTTCCAGAGGGGTGATTAATTAGAGTTCATTGAACTCTGTCGTATTTTCCTGGAAAATTCACTGCAAAATCCAATAACCTTCAAAAACTCAGGAGCTTTGCATAAAGCCAGATGGACGGCAAAGCTGATTTACTCCATTAAGACATATCTTTTGGGAAAGTACATTGGAGAGCTTCCACTTGGCACTGTTACTACCACTCAACAAACCTCAAAGATAAGAGGCTTTGTCAACGTCGTCACTCATGTCATGTGTATTCTCAGTGGTGGTTGACATGTTCATCGCCCACTGATGCTCCATGGAATGATCTAAAGTTTTACAAGATGCTGTTCACTTACAGCAACATCAATAAATGTGACTATTTACTAGGTTACCTCCTGATGTTAAAGATGATAACTAGCTTTTGTATTTCCGACGTTTCGTCAGTCAGCACGACTGACTTTATCAAGGTGGCTAAAACAGGTTAACACAACCTGTTCAGCAACGATGGCACAACACAAAAACGTACTGATAAAATGAATAAAGTAAGCAGCAAGAATCAGAATTAAAACACGCACAGTCGTGCTGACTGACGAAACGTCGGAAATACAAAAGCTAGTTATCATCTTTAACATCAGGAGGTAACCTAGTAAATAGTCACCAGAAGAACGCAAATTACTTTTATTATAAAATGCCTGGTGAACAGTCTCTCTCTGTTTTTACTATCAATAAATGTATTGCTCTGAAGGCATTAAAGAGACACCTTTGGTACTTGACAGAGGAAATGATTTCTCTTTCTCTATTCCGAGAACACACCTCTGTTGAAAAAACTTGGTTTATTGCTGATCGAATGCTACAATGCATTGATACACACTCAGCCATCCCAAAACAGCGACATGGATCTGGGTTTGAAAAACCAAAATTTCCACAACACTTTGGGCCATCAACAAGGCTTGGTGATTTAGTTGGACAAGATTCATGCTATTTTATCAACTTGTTAAACCTGAACCATAAATTTTTGCACCTGCCTGTTAATGAATGGCATGACAACAGCATCTTAAAAGAAAACCTGGTAAATGTCCTAGGAAGCAATGTAATTAATGACTGTGCTGAAAGGTATATAAAATTAAGCTCAGACTTCTTGGGATCTTCTCACAGCGAAGACCATTACCAAGACACCCTGCAAGTGGCAGAAAAACACAGAAAGTGTCAACCATTCCTTCGCAAAAGAAGCACCCACTGTTGATGATGCCCAACTGCCTGTTTGACAATTATGCATGCATCATCAATCATGATAATATGTCAACCAACTGGCTTGGATACTAATCGTACTTGCAGTTTTTGAAAAAATGTAACTATTTGCAGGATTATAGATAACTTAAGCCCGTATTCTAAGATCCAACTTGAGTTCAAGCTGAAACTCAAGTTTGACTTCGTCCATGCATTTGGTATACCATAACCCAAGTCCAACTTGTGTTCCAGCTTGAACTCAAGTTGTATATTGGAATACGGGCCTTAGTATCCTATCCAATGTATCCATGTCCTACTTAATGAGCGTTAGCTGTTGCTGTGTTTTTGATTCATGATTATTCATGACTATTCATGATTCATGTCCCACTTGTGTTGTCGTCATTGAATTTTTATCCTCCAGGACGGAAAAACATCATTGAAGCACAGCACATAGTAGGCAATTTTTGCAGCACTCGCTTTGGAGTTGCCTGTAATACACTGTTTCCAGTGACTTAAATTAGTATGACTGGAATTTATTTTAACTACCCATTACTGGATGGAGGCAATCATTTTGACCTTTCTTGCACAAGAAAACAGCAACACAGTGGTTTCAGTAACTGAAATTAATGTAAACACTCTTTGGTGCGAAGACCAATGCGCTAAGCACAACACACCATGTTGCTGCCTGCTTAATGGAGGTTGTGTGAGCCCCTGCTGTGCTATTACTTATTGTGATGTCCTATTACTTCATAGATGGTTTTTGATAATATTGTGTCATGTGATTAATTTTGGTGAACTTGTGTCAGTTGCCACTTATGTTTGGTTGTTCACATCCTATGTTTCGCTATTCAATATTCATGCCAACTGCTTTTCTTAGGTTGTGCAAAAATGAAAAAAAGAATTTTTTGCTCAGATTATTATTTTGGCAGCATTTTTGAATTAAAGTGGGGTATGGCAATAACTTTGATACCCAACAACCCATGTCTATCTAAAGTGGTTTTTGAGTTATGGCGATTGAAGTAGGCAGAAATTTCGGAGTCGCGGTGGGGGGGGGTAAACGGGGGGCCATGAAATTAAAAATTATTTCCAGGTTATTTTTTTCCCAAATGAAACAGAACTAACTTAGGGACAGATCAAAATTAAAATAAAGGGAGCAAATGAAACACCCTAATATATATCATATATATTTATATTCTATTTTAACAAAGTTTTCAAATGCTAAACTTGCAATATGGATTCTATAACGCAAGTTTTTTCACAAAAGAATGTGCAAGAAATGCAAGAGTTGGAACACAAAACTCGCCGTGAAATAGAACTAAAAAAAGAGGAACTTCGTCAAATGGTGGGAGAAAGGTAATTAGAGTGTTGTGTAGTTTGTATGTCATACTGGTAGGTAGTTAAAATGAGCCTTATTTAATTGAAAAAAAGTAACTTTTATATCAGTCATCACTCATCACTGATTGTTAAAATAACAATTTCTGGAACAACTGGTTGAAAGGCAATCAGTCGAACAAAACTAATGTAAAAAGTAGTGATCAAGTATGTTGTGAAAAGGAGTGCTTTGCCTGCCTTGACCATAAGACTGAATTCTTACTCTAGATTACCCAGCAATTCCGTTTCGCTATCCATGCTGATACAGGCTTCACACTAATCTATTAGACTTTTTGAAAAACTAACTTTTCTTGGCAGCCAAGTGCAGCAAAAATGACAACAATAGATCTTGCTGCTATGCAAGTGCCAATAAACTCGGAATGGCCCGTTTCGGCGAGTCCGATTCGACGAGTCCGATTCGACTAGTCCGATTCGGCGAGTTCCCTATTCGGCGAGAGCCTTTTTCGGCGAGTGCCCTATTCGGCGAGTTTTTGAAATTTTTAAAAGGAAATTATCGGGTACCGTAGCCTAATTACAATTGCCGTTTTTACATAGTTTTAACATCGCTAAACGTTAAATCATGCAGAAAGGAATAAAAATAAAATGTTTGAACTATTAAATTAAAATTCGTCGTGTCAGTTCAGTTGTTTTTATTTTTGACCATCATATCAAAAACAATACACGTCGACATAGCAAAGGTGTAGAAAAAGGTAGAAGCGACAAAACGCGAACGTTAAAACGTGCTTGTGACCGAAGTAAGTTATTGAGTTGAAAGAAATTTGGCACGGTCGCAACACCTTCAGAAAAATTTAAGATATGAAGGGAAAATAAAACAAAGAAAATATTACAAAAAAAATCATGCTTATGTGTATAAGTTAGTACTTTTGAATAGTTAAAATGATTAGTTTGGTTCAACAAATGAGAACCCATTGTAGTAACAGAATGAAAAGGCTAACTAAATGTGTGGCCTATCGTTTTAACGTCGCTAAACGTTGAAATCCTGTAGAAAAGAGAACTTTGCTGACTAGGATACGCTGAAACTGAAAAACATTCACAGAAGCCCTACGATACGTTGCATTTTTAAGATAATGTATTCAGACGTTGAATCAATGTACAAATGAAATGTTATGCTAAATGGGTTCTTGGAACAATTCGAAGGGCTTCTGTGAATGTTTCTCAGCTTCAACGTATCCTAGTCAGCAACAGGGTTGTTGGTATTTTACCCGACCCAAAAAAACCCGGGTGGGTTTTTTTAATAAAACCCACTTAAAAAAACCCAAAAAAAACCATAAAAAAACCCAGAGCATAATATTTGTCCAGTTTTTATTGGAAAATTAAAAAAATTTACAAAAACACTACAAGGCACTTACAACAAACTTTAAATTAGGACATAAGGATGTGATTGTGAAGTAATTTCCAAGAATAAACTGAAAACGCAGTGGATATTGCACAGTACACAAAAATCAAGTAATGTCACTTTGTGTATACTACACTAAAACTCATTTATGCAAGAAGGCCTTGTAGTTCAACTGGTGAAAGTACTACTCTACTGTAGTCTGTATATATGATGTGAAATGCAATTTAGGCGGCTATTTACCAATTACAGATTCTGGATTCTAACGCATGGCTGTTTCAGAGCATTTGCCTAATTGGCCACGCAATCGCTCAATTGCTCATCCATTACTATATATATATAATATATATATAAATGATAAAAAATATTTAAACATGATGGCATAAATGCTCCTTGCCTTCAAATCTAAACAAATGATGCAATAATGTGATTTCTACCACAGTAGCATCAACTTGGTATAGAAATCAGTGGATGATGCAACATCCAACTTGATCTTGAAACTAATGGATGATGCAACATTCAAGCGACAACAGCCCTAGTGCATTATTTATTGAGTTATGCAAGCATGTACTGTGAGTGAAAGGCACTTCACTCGTAAAAAGTAGTTTTGAGGTGAAATAAGCATGAATCTACCTTTTTTTGCATCTTTTTTAAAAAAACCCAATAAAACCCAAAAAAACCCGGGTTTTTTTAAAAAAACCCAGGCGGGTTGGGCTTTTTTAAAAAAACCCGGGTTTTTCTCAACCCTGGTCAGCAAAGTTCTCTTTTCTACACGATTTCAACATTTAGCGACGTTAAAACGATGTAAAAACGGAAATTTTTGCTGGTTGGGATAACTGGGCTACGGTACCCGATAATTTCTTTTAAATCCAAGCTGTAGGCCACACATTTGTTGATCCAAACTAATCATTTTAACTATTCAAAAGTGCTAACTTACAGACATAAACATGATTTATTTTTTTTTTTTTTTGTAACATTTTCTTTGTTTTATTTTCCCTTCATATCTTAAATTTTTCTGAAGGTGTTGCGACCGTGCCAAATTTCTTTCCATAGGCGCCGACTTTTCAAAAAACCTTGGGGGGCGAGAAAGGTGATAACGTCATAACCATAGCGCTATTTACTCAATTAAAATAGTCTTTGATTAAGCTTAGTGTCGTGTTTATATTAACACCTAGGTCGCAAACCGAATTTATTAGAAGCGCTGCTTGAAAGGATTAGGTTTACGCTTGCAGTACGCCTACGTCTAGTAAAAATTTTGATATTGTTAGCTCATAATTGGAACTGTTGGAAAACAAGCCGATTCATTTCCTTTTCGTGCGAGTGAACAACAACGATCAAAACAGTGAAGTTATCGAAATAAAACGCAAAAAATCATGATCTCAAGCAGAGTGAAAACCCGGTATCAGTTTTATTAACCTCGTTTCGCTAATTACTTACTTTCAAAGCGTTGACAACGGCGAAGTGTTTTCTTTTCTGTTTTTTATCGAAAGTCTTTATAGTCTTTTATTGAATACAGTAGGCTATACTCGAGTAAAGGTCGAGATGTTCGCAATTGATTTTCACCTCAAAAAGACAAGTTCAACTAACACGGGACAAGCTGTTGTCTCCAGCTCAGCAATTTTCAAAATGAACGCACTAAAAATCATTGTCGACGTAGATTACGGATTGTGAAATCGCGTCGGCTTAAGTGAAAGTTTTGAATACGTTTATTTGCAGTGATTCAAACTTAATTTTCAAATTCAATGATTTCTTGTCAATTCTAAACTTTATGCACTTGTTGAGCAATATGCAAAGCTCACGAGACAAAACAGAAAGAGGAGATCATTATTTTATTTTTGCGTGTAGGATATAATCGTTCTTATTATTACGTAACATTCCATGATCGTTAAAGTCGATGTCAAACCTTAGCGGTCGCATAAAACAATGATGTCAGGTTAGCTAGGTGATAATAGCGGTAAGAGACGTCGTTAATGCAGGCAATATCTGCGACCAAGACCATTAAACACCTTTTCTTTTTTCGGTTTTCAATTTAATTCTCACACATTGCAAAAACAATGCGTTCTGTTGAATCACAATTGATCTCACAGCGGGAAGACCTCGTTGAAAATAGCGCGTCTAATTTAGCTGGTTTACTTAATATTGCAGTGAATAGTTACGTGACTATTCCAGCAGTACTCTACCATCTACTTTGAAATTTCCATACCGTATGAGATAGCCATGCGATCAGCTGCTGTTTTGCGGGCAAGAGCAACGTAGGCTTTTCTTGCTTTCGGCATTCTTTAAGTCCGTTTAAATTATCTAAATCTCCTTCGCGAAGTGTTTTATATTTGAAACACCACTTGTCATCACCATTTTTGTTGCCCCTCAACCATAAATTTACGGGGGGCGCCGGCCCCCCCTGAAGTCGGCGCGTATGTTTCTTTCAACTCAATAACTTACTTCGGTCACAAGCACGTTTTAACGTTCGCATTTTGTCGCTTCTACCTTTTTTACACCTTTGCTATGTTGACGTGTATTGTTTTTCATATGATGGTCAGAAATAAAAACAACTGAACTGACATGACGAATTTTAATTTAATAGTTCAAACATTTTATTTTTATTCCTTTCTGCACAATTTCAACGTTTAGCGACGTTAAAACTATGTAAAAACGGCAATTATAATTAGGCTACGGTATCCGATAATTTCCTTTCAAAAATTTCAAAAACTCGCCGAATAGGGCACTCGCCGAAAAAGGCTCTCGCCGAATAGGGAACTCGCCGAATCGGACTAGTCGAATCGGACTCGCCGAATCGGACTCGCCGAATAGTAGCAGACCCCAATAAACTAGTATGGTAGCCGATGCTGATGGTAGATGAAACATTTGGGAAATCTCTCTTGTATTCACAGTGTTTATGAATTTATAGGCATGCAGGAGCGGAAATTGCATCATATAAAAAAGTAGACTGGCCTGGAATGAGATACAATTATTATTGAAATGCAACTTTAATTTGTATTAAATATATAGTTATTTAGTCATTAAATTGCCACTACAATTAAATGTTTATTGGTAGCCTTACCTGTATTTCTAAAAGCAGTGCTGCCAGAGTGCCAGACCTTATTAGATATTTGTTTTAAAATTCGTTATTATTATTACAAAACTGCTTCATTTATGTGGCTTAATTTATTATACATACAAATTGTTGCAATTACAGTATAATCTTTCTCCTTAATTTGCTTTTAAATATTTTTTTTAAACTATTTTCACTAAGTCTACCTTCTGTGAAATTATAAATGCATTTAAGTCACCAAATTTTTTATTTCGTTTTTAATTTTTGTGAAATATTGATAACTTTCAAGGTTTCAACTATAATGTATTAATCAAACCTTGTCTAAAAAATAAATGATGCGTATGTATATAGTTGATTTTACTTAGTTGTGTCTCACGTTGGATTTAATTTTTTTCCCTGAATTCGTTTGGTCACACTAAGCCGGTTTCCTGAACTTTTAACTTTGCTGAGTCTTTATTTGTGACATCATAATTTTGTTAAACTTTCAAGGTGAAAAGTTATGGAAACTTGTGTGTAGTTCTGTAAAGTTTAAATCGCCCTTGTTGCAAGTGTTCATTGTACAGTAATTTTCGGCCTACTTTTTCTTTTTTTGAAAAGAGGGATTGGGCTTGTTATGTTTAACTTCAGCTGGTGGTTAAAATCGCCCTTGTTGCACTGGCAAGTGTTCATTGTAATTGTAGCCTATTTTTGTAGTATTTTCACATAATTTTTTTTAATCTTTTTCATCTCTTTTCTAGGTTTGGTGGCTGTGCAAATTAAAAACAGTGACATCCAAACACTGTTTTTGCATATTTTAAACTTTGTAGTTTTGCCATCTTTTCCCTTTGTTGGTGCCAAATTCGTGTGTTTACTTTGCCGTTCTCTACATGTTCGCGCCAGCAATGAAAAATAAGGATGTGCCGATTAATCGGCATCGGAATCGGCAGGTATCGGCAATTTTTGAAGAATCGGAATCGGCATCGGAAAAAATTGCCGATTCTTTATCAAAGTTTCCTAATCAAAAGTAGCGCGAGCGCGTGGAAATACCGATCAAAGAACGGCTTCTTTGAACAACCGCATCAGCCTCAACTAGCATTCGGAGAGCGGTAGTCTAAATTATGATGATTGTCCGCCATTTTGTAAACTCTTGTTTAGTAGGCACGAGATCAAAATACTCTCTTTCTTTGAAATGACGAAAAACGTTCAAAGAGAAAATCAGACCAGATAAAATATAAAAGTTGAATGATTACACAACGGTTAGAAGTTAAAGGAGAAATAGATTATTACGTAATAGTTAATAGCTTGCAGTATGCGAGGCGCTAAAAGCAAGAAGAGAAAAAGCGAGGGGGTATAAACTGCTAAGAAAATGAGAGCAACTGTCTGAAAGATTCAAAACGCTTTAGAAAAAAACAAAGGGCGTCAATGGAAAACAACGTGTGAAGTTGCAAGTTATATCTTTTCAGACGCTGAATTGCAGTGAATTAATCTTGTCACTTAGTAAACACGTGAAAAAAGATTACCTCGTTTGCGCAATAATCACTCGATTGTTTGTTCAACCCATGAAACGGACTATGTTACGGCCAAATGCTGTCCCAGCTCTAGTCGGCATTCGGCAAAATTAGGGAGTTTTCTTTGATCTGTAGAATATACCTTAATGCAGACATTTTTAGCGCAGCAAAAAGAGAAATGACATCGTGTACAGTTAGAAGTTGTCATTGTTTTTAAACATTGTAGACGTCAATTTCTTATGTTCTTGTGCGATTATTTTCTCCTGTATCAATCACCTGCTTTAAGTTATGTAACGGAAATGAAATCTTAATTTATTTCGTCATCCCCGCACTGGTTACATAAATCCATCATTGTTAAAAATTGCAAATAAATTGCTTTCGTCACCACCATCGTCGATCGAAAGAGAACGAATTTTTAGCACAGGTGGCAACATTTTTACGCCTCAACAGACCAGATTTACTGCAGCAACTGGAGAAAAGTTGATGTTATTGCATTTTAATTTACGTGCCTTTAACTTTGAATATTAAAAAGCGGAAATGTTCTTTGTAATTATTGTTTAATCGTTGTAAAATTCGTAGTCACTGAAAGTTGCTTAATGTTAATTTACTAAGCAGAGAGAAGTAAATTCCAAGTATAGGCCTATTACGCTTAATGCGTTCAACAAACAATCATGTGATTGCGCAAACGTAATCAAACCAGCTACCCGGTAATCTTCACGTGTTTGCTAAGCAACAAGATTGTCTGCAACTCTACGTTCGAAAACAATAGTAATTTCTTCACAAGATGTTTTTCTTTTTTCGTCTATTGATGCACCTTGAATGCAAGGCTGGTGTGTTACTTTTTTAAAGGTTTTTGTATATTCAATACCGCTGCGTTCATTTTCTTTTACACTCTGGTCTTTTTTTCTTCGTGCTTCTGGCACCTTCTTGAATTCTGCGAGAAAAATACTGCAAACCGCACAAGATAATATTTTGCACACTGCGTTAAGCTACGTTTATTTTGCACTCTGTGAGCGATGGCGATTTTTCTCTTTTGACTGATTTCTGCGACAAATAAAACGCGTGTCTATCAACACTTTGTAGCGCGCAAGAAGTAAAGAACTACGGTACCGTAAAAAATCACGCTGTCTGGAGCAGGCGACAAAGTGAACGCTTTAAGACACTTCAAAGGCAGCAACTTGTAACAAAATCGCAACCACTTATAAAGCGCCAACTAAAAGCAGCTTTAATCATTTAACCCAGTGGTTCCCAACCGGGGAGGAATTCCTCCCTAGGGAGGAATTTCATGAGTTCAGGGGAGGAATTTCAGTTTTTTGCCGTTCGTGTGCAAGAGCTACATTTAATAAGTTAATAGCTGTTTATTTGCTAATAAATTTCATACAAATATTACCCTAAAAGTGTTTCCAGAAAGCGCTATAATCCATTATTTTAGTGTAATTTTGCAAAAATTTTCCGGGGGAGCATGCCCCCGGGCCCCCCTAGAATACGCGTGCCTTCGGCACGCTCTAACCTCCCACCAGTTTTATTGCTTCCCTTGCTCAACCGACCAGGGTACGCCACTGCACATGAGGTAGCGATGTCTTTAATCAAACACTTTGTTGTTCTCTTCGATCCATCAAATATTTGGCCCCCCCAAAAAAACATTTCTGGCTACGCCACTGGCCAACACGCCACTAAAAAACCTTCACATACCTTGGGTTCCGCTTGCGCAGAATGAGGATGATCGACACGATGGTTTTGATAAGCCAAACCAAAAACTGGCATATCTGGTAATTTTTATAGACCGCCGGCTGTGCGGTCCCTGATCCCGTTTTTACTTCCGATCGGAATGAGGAAAGAGTCTTAGAACCCTAACATAATGGTGTCTATTACAATCTGGGGGAATTCTAGAGAAACCATTTTAGTTAAAATTCTAGGGTTTCTAAAATTTAGGACTCCCTTTTTTGTTTTTAGTAATATGGGGAGGAATGAATAGTTCCAAAATAGGCAAAGGGAGGAACGCAACAAAAAAGGTTGGGAACCAAAGAATCGGAATCGGCATCGGAATCGGCAAATATTTAAGAATCGGCATCGGCAAAAATTCTGTAATCGGCACATCCCTAATGAAAAATATATTGAATTGAATTATATTGATTGTAATGCCACTGTGGGTTCATTAACAATCAAATTCTGTTGTATATTTCTTAGGTATCGTGATCTAATTGAAGCAGCAGACACGATTGGAGAAATGAAAGTTTGCTCCACACTCGTTAAAGATTCCATAACTGACCTACAACAGTTCTGTTCAACGAAGTCTCTTATTAAAGGACGGAGAATGTCATTACTCAAGAAGCAAAAAGCATCCAAAGATATAAATCGGTGCTGAGTTTAATTCTCATTTTTTTAAACGTGAAAACAGCTTTAAGTTTAAGGGTGTGATTCATGCATGTAATTTCTGTAATTGAACAAATAGGTATTAAAATGTGTATCAGCTCATATTTGTTTGCCTTTAGTGAACTTTATACTTTTGACTCCCAAGAAGATAAACTGAACGTAACATATATATAGGAGACTTGACTCTCTGTGTTTTTAAATATTTTTACAAGCTTTTATCTCAATGCTAAAAAGTGTGGCATTGGAGTTTTGAATGATATTCTGGCATATATATATGTACAATATTAAAGACAAATAAAATTAATTTGCGTTCTTCTGGTGACTATTTACTAGGTTACCTCGTGATGTTAAAGATGATAACTAGCTTTTTTTCCGACGTTTCGTCAGTCAGCACGACTGACTTTATCAAGGTGGCTAAAACAGGTTAATACAACCTGTTCAGCAACGATGGCACAACACAAAAACATACTGATAAAATGAGTAAAGTAAAGCAGCAAGAATCAGAATTAAAACACGCAACAAGATACCTAGAGGTTAAACTAAATGCAGTGAATGCCTAAAACCAGTAGGCTACTTCCCGCAGCGTAAATTTATCTATCTATTGGGCCACTGTCAAGAAACGTTGAAAAGACATCAGACAAGACAGAAAGCAATGGGATTAGCAATAACAATGGTAGAGAAGACGCACTGAGAATGGAAAAGGTGAAGCTAAAGTTAAAGTAATTTGT
Organism: Aplidium turbinatum; assembly: GCF_918807975.1. Taxonomy (NCBI): domain Eukaryota; kingdom Metazoa; phylum Chordata; class Ascidiacea; order Aplousobranchia; family Polyclinidae; genus Aplidium; species Aplidium turbinatum. The sequence goes on from NC_137472.1 coordinate 58,955,201, forward strand.
TGTACACAGAGGGGAAATTCTGACCATCTTTTTGGTTAAAGGTAGAGAAGAGAAGAGGTAGAGAATGGTAGAGAAGAAGGTAGTAAATGGTAGAGAAGACTCAGTGCGTCTTCTCTACCATTGTTATTGCTAATCCCATTGCTTTCTGTCTTGTCTGATGTCTTTTCAACGTTTCTTGACAGTGGCCCAATAGATAGATAAATTTACGCTGCGGGAAGTAGCCTACTGGTTTTAGGCATTCACTGCATTTAGTTTAACCTCTAGGTATCTTGTTGCGTGTTTTAATTTTGATTCTTGCTGCTTTACTTTACTCATTTTATCAGTATGTTTTTGTGTTGTGCCATCGTTGCTGAACAGGTTGTACTAACCTGTTTTAGCCACCTTGATAAAGTCAGTCGTGCTGACTGACGAAACGTAGGAAAAAAAGCTAGTTATCATCTTTAACATCACGAGGTAACCTAGTAAATAGTCACCAGAAGAACGCAAATTAATTTTATTACCAAATGCCTGGTGAACAGTCTCTCTCTGTTTTTATTAAAGACAAATATAGTTATTATATACTATCTGAAGCCTTTACAAATTGTTTCACCTGACAAATCATCAGAAGGTCTTATTCAAATAGAATCTTCTATTTGAATAAACATATATAGCCTATGCTCTAAATCAAATGTAGTTACAGTCAACCCCGCTTAATCGGACCACATCGGGACCAAGCCAAATTGGTCCGATTAAGCGGGTGGTCCCATTAAACGGGGAGAACGAATTTCGTTATTTTTTTCATCGTTTTTGAAAATAGTTTAAGCATTTTACAATTGCGGCTATAAACACAACCAAAACACCATCAACAATCAAAATACAGTACTGTACAGTAGTCACTGGAAAAATGCATCAAGGGTCGTCTGTCTTTTGGCTTTATCAGCAATTTTTCTGAATTCTGATTAGATGACAATTGACCTTATGACGTGACAACAAGCGTTTGTTTATCTGTAGCCTACTTCACTTTAAAATGGCTTAGCGAGAACGTAGCACGTTGCCCATCAACAACTCTTGACTCGTCACCTCGCAGAAAAATGTACAAAAAGTAAAAAACGTTAACCATAAAGGCCTATTTTAGGGCGGAGGGTGGTCCGTTTAAGCGGGGTGGTGGTCCGTTTAAGTCCATTTGATTTTTACAGGTTATAAATCTCATTTAATTTTTACAGGTTTAAAAACAATTTTTATTCATTCTGTGCAGATTACTACAGGTTGCGCCGATCATAACAAGCATTTTGCTTCTTTGTGATGTCATAGATGTTGCCATCGTGTTGCTTGGTTTCCATTGGGACAAATTGATTGAAACTTTATCGTGGCGGATGGAGGCTGTCCTTAGTAATTCTGGAGTTTTTTTTCTGCAGATTGGATTACGGTTATAATATTTAATATCTTTTCAGGAATGCAGGTTTAGAGGTTTTTTTTGCAGATTACATTACAGTTGTAATATTTACTATCTTCTCAGGAAGTACAGGTTTAGAGATTTTTTTTGGCAGATTAAATTACAGTTGTAATATTTAATATCTTTTCAGAATTATCGATTCTTTACTGTTTACATGTTTTTTCAGACCTTCTGATGATCCGTTAGGTGAAACAATTTGTAAAGGCTTCAGATAGTAATAACTACATTTGATTTAATTCGCTCTGCTTTGCCTTTTTGCTTGGCATTGAGCACTTTTTGTAGTATTAATAGTTTTCATTGTTTTAGTCTATGCTCTATATATTTATTTAAATATATCTTCTATATGATGGTGAATCTTGAAAAAACAAAAGTGATGGTGAGTGGAGCAGAAGGAACAGTTGTTGAGAGCAAAGTAGATCCCTGTGGAATATGTGGCAAGAGAGTGATGAGAAATTCAATGCAATGCAAGGAATGTGGAAAGTGGGTACATGCAAGATGTGCTAATGTCAAGAGAGCCGCAACAAGATTGGCGAAGTGTTTTGTTTGTGGGAAATGCAGTAAAGGAAGGAATGAAGTGGAAGGCCATGATGATGAGTTCTGCCATGGCATCGAAACAGTGACAGACTTCTGTTATCTGGGTGATCGGATAAATGGAAGTGGTGGATGTGAAGCAGCGGTGACAACAAGGGCAAGATTGGGCTGGGCAAAGTTCAGGGAATGTGGGGAAATGTTGTATGGCAGAAAATTCTCACTAAGGATGAAAGGGAAAGTATATCGGAGCTGTGTGCGGCCTGCAATGCTATATGGTAGCGAGACATGGATATTGAGAGAGAGTGAACTGGCAATCCTGAGAAGAACGGAAAGGTCAATGGTGAGAGCAATGTGTGGGGTGAAAACGAGAAGGGAAAAAAGGACTGAAGAATTGTTGGATATGCTAGAGATGAGAGAGACCATAGACCAACTGGCAAGGGCAAATGGAGTAAGATGGTATGGACATGTGATAAGGAGGGAGGAAGGAAGTTTTCTTAGAAAGGCACTAGATCTAAAGGTGGATGGGAAGAGGAAACGCGGTCGTCCAAGAAGAACGTGGAAACAACAAGTGAAGGATGAATTTAAAAAAGTCGGACTGAAGGAGGAAGATGCAAGGGACAGGGTGAAATGGAGAAAAGGGATTAAAACAATTGCTGCGCGGAAACAATCGGCCACCCCCACTAGTGGGGAACAAACCGACGATGGATTATGATGATGATGATGATATGAATAATATATATTCTATTTGAATAAGACCTTCTGATGATCCATTAGGTGAAACAATTTGTAAAGGCTTCAGATAGTATATAATAACTATATATACATATTTGATTTAATTCCCTCTGCTTTGTCTTTTTGCTTAGCATTGAGCACTTTTTGTATATAGTATTATAATAATAGTTTTCATTGTTTTTCAATATTAAGGACATATATATATTTCATGTTGAACTTGTTCAACAGTTTACCACTTTGTGATGCTCAAAATATCTGGTTGTGTCATGCTAATTTTCGAAGCTGTTAAAAGCTGTAGCAATAATTTCAGAAACTTGCCTTGTAATGATAATTGAGTTCGAACTGGATACAAAAAGATCAAAGTCATTTTAATTTCTGTTTAAGCTGCATGTGGATGTTGTGTTAAGCATCTGTTTTTGAAAGCTTACCAAAATTCCTAGGTAAAAGAAAGTTGTTTTGTTACTAACTTGACAACATTCGGTATATACTGTATTAAGTGTATTATACTTGTTTAGAAAAAAGAAATATGCTTTTTTGATCTGGCATCATTGAATTGTCACTTCCGTAGCAACTAACAGCTTTTGGGTGTGATCCATAGGTATATGGAGATTGCTGCTGAAGCAAAGGTGCTGATGGAGATGCCGGAAAAGATCTGGTCTTATGTTGAGGCAGGACAAATGATCACTGCTTCTTTTCTTTATCTACAGGTATGTGTAGACAAATTACTTAAGCTTCTTTGTGCATAAAATGGTAATATACTGTATTGCGTAAACACATTATTGAATTTATTCCTAGTTGAATGGAGGCCCCATATAAAATTTATTGTAACAACAGTTATCTGTATGCAACCAGCCTACGTTCACCAGAAGAATGTGTAATATTAGATGATCTATATAATTATACAATTATACACACGATCTCGTTCCATTGTGTGAGCTTGTTATGTGTACATCGAAAACGTTTGGTAACAGCTGCGAATCATATGTATGCATAAATACATGTATGGAAAAGTTATGCGTTTAAGTGAATTACCAATTGGCAAAGCACAGTTAAGAACACAAAATTTGCAACATATATATACTTTATATCTGTAAACATATCTAGTTAACTCTGTTTGTATTTATTTGTTTACTTTTACAGTAAGCCTTTCTATTTCACATTGATTTATCATTTTATATTATACTATTGATAAACATTAATTAAAATGCAATGGCTATACGCTGTCTTGTAATCAGTTTACACAAAATAATTTCTTGCCGTTTGCAGAGTCTTCAAGTATTGAAAAACCTCTCGCTAGATGGCACAACGTCTTACAGCCCTGTGTTATTATGGTTTCCAATGCTTGGGCAACAGGCACAGGCTGTTGGCAATCTAAGGACAGCTATTTTGAAAGAATGTCGTAACAGGCTGCATGATCATCTTCTACACACGGATTTGCTTGCTGAAGCATTGTGCTCAATTGTAATTCTTGAGAAAATTTCAGTTTCTGAAACGCTACGAGCATTGCTGAAGGGACGACTCGCTGTTCTGCGAGCAACTCTTGCCGGTGAATCGTTTGGAGTAGAATCTCAAAAACCAGTTGGCGCCAAGGCTCAAATATGTAACAGTGCAACGATTATAAAGCAGACAGTTGTGCAAGTGCATGACTTGTTCTGCCTTGAAAATGGTGGACTGCTTGCCAAGTTATTGAACCAATGTAGTTGTCAATCATCTCAGAACTTAACCAGCAGCTTCCACAACCACAGTGACCCGTCAAAGATTTGGACCAAACATCTTCCCAGCCACACCACGTCAAGTCTTGTCAGTATCCACCCTGAGAAGGTTCTGCTGTCTTCTGAAGTGGTTCAAAGTTGCTGTTTGACTTGGTTTTCTGACTGTGAAAGAGAAATTAAACAGGGAGTCGAAAAATTGTTAAAATTTACTGCAACAGCAAAGGACCTTGCCAGCATTCGTGCGTCTTTGTTACAAGCACTTGCTGACGACACCGCCAGGGTAGATGAGTCCATTGAAGTGCCAGATAAATGGAGTAACTTTGAAATGGATTCTGCCCCTAAAGCAGCTAATAAATGGCTTGCAACATGTAAAGTTGTTTTCAATAGAGAAATCCAGTTATGGAAAGAGTTAATTCAAAACTTATTCATTAAAAAAGTTAATTCTATTGTTAAAGAAACGTTTAGTGAGCTCCTGACTAAAAGCAAGACAATCTTCTCCCAACCATCGGACACTCCGTCTCAAGTTGAAGACATCTGCTCCTACATATGGCAGGAACACGATGAAGATATTTCTGCAAACATGACTTGGGTCCAGTGGCAGACCAGGAAACAGAGAGACTTGGGCAGTCAAGGAGGTTTGTCATTGAAAGCTGCTACAGTAACACCCGACATACAGGAAGCTTGTAGGGAGATAAACGAGACAATGACTGATCTTTTATCCGATCTGGATCACTATGTTTGCAATGCAGCTGCGGAAAGTACTGTAAGCAATATGCGTCACCCTACAGCAAAAGAACCACACAGGCCTCAGGTAGACACGCCTAAAAACAAAATTGTCCTGGAGCACTTGAAGTCCTCGTGCCATGACTTTCTTCGTAAGCTTATAACTCACATTGAAGATTTAAAATTTACCTTATCTTCCCATATAGAAGATCCAACGAGAAAGCAAGTATTGGTGGATCATATTTTGCGCTTGTCTCTGCTGTGCAAAAACTTTTTTGAACTTTGCCATTCTTTCAAACAATGCTGCTGCCCACTCGACACATCCATCGTTCAAAGTTCTCTCCGAAGACAACCTAGCGGTAGTGCGAGCAAGTCGAAAAGCGACACTACGAGAGATGCTGACATTGTTGCTTGGACTGCAATTGTGCAAGATATGACCAAAGAAAGTCGAAACTTTATGACCTTATGGTGTAAATCTGTTCTAAACGATGCATTGGAGAATTACAAAAACGCTTTGCTGGCATCAGCTTTGGATGGGAATTTATTGGACAGCGTTGCATTGTGGGACTCTATAACAGTTGAAGAGGAAAGTGAATCGGGTGATAAGGTAACTTCCCTGATCAAGATCCCGTTGTCAACGACTTCTTTCACACAAGAGTTCATGCACAGACTTTGCTCTGAAGTAAATCGTGTTGGTGGCTACTCTACAAGTAGATGTATTCTGCGCACTTTGTCTATGGGGTGCTTGAACGGGTTTTACGAAGCGTTTTCTGTGGCTCGCCGAACCTTGTCTAGTGGAGACACCAATCTACATGGACAGAGTCGGTCCACAAATGAAGCAGCAACTCCGTCGCAGTCATGGGCTTTGCAGTGTTTGTTTGACTTGAGGTATGCTCACAGTTTGCTTCATCATGCTTCTTCAATCAGCAATGACGAGGAAGAAGAAGATAAAGATGATCTTCCTCTATATACTTTCACTGAGCTTGTGGATTGGCTTGAAGGATATATTGATCCTTTTGATCTTGATGTCTTCTCTCCTCATATTTCCCGCAACATTCAGCGGCATATAGCGCGCACCTGTGTCCTCCTCGGCATATTAACTTCCCCGGAAAAAATTACTTCCTCCTCTGGTGAGAAGCTGGTGTCCACCACGAAGGACTCTCATAACGTACTCCCACTTATACCGGATTGCGGAAGGTACAGTAAAGTTGTAATTCTCAAAAACAGTTTTGACGTTACGGTCAGTCGTTTTGCTACGTTGTCTTGTAATAACTTGATGGTAGTTGCATCCCAAATTGAGCTCCACGCTTTCAAAAGATCGTTATCGTAAGATGATGAATGTTGTTTGTCTACTTTTTGAATCATAGCTTAATTATAAAACTTTTTGAGAGTCTTTGTCCAGTTTTGATAATGTTTTGTGATGTTGATATTTTTGGCAGGTTTTCATACCTTCCCGTGAGCGGAAGAACAACTAACAGCCGATCACGTCTCGCTAGTTCCATCTCTCGGCAGCTTCCTCTTGCTAGCTCTCTTCGTGATCTTGCTCATTCCTCCGCTGATAATGAAGATGAAAAGAACCGACAAAATAAACTCACTTCATCTATTTACTCTAAACTTGGAGCTTTAAGCTCCTCCTGGCTATCTATGTCCTCATCATATACGGAGGACTGAAACTTGATGGCTGATATGTAACTGTGTGATATGTAACCGAAAGAGTCACGTCCAGATTACTTTTTCCTTGTTCAGTTGACCCAGTTCCATATGTAGTTGTGTGACCACTAAGTAAGGAAGCTTTGAATACTGAAAAGTTTGGGTGTTCATCAAGACAATTATCGTTTCTTGCACTAGTTGCTACGTTCATCTGATGAAATTGAAAGTAAAATTAACAACAAACAAGATGGTTTATTGCTTCACTGACGTTTCGCGCACCATGACAATGCGCATCCTCAGAGCGAATAACATACAAAATAAAATTTCACCAGGTTATATACTGCAGTGCGATTGAAGGCAAGAAAAAATAAAACACGCAATTTTTAAAATATTGCGTGTTTTATTTTTTCTTGCCTTCAATCGCACTGCAGTATATAACCTGGTGAAATTTTATTTTGTATGTTATTCGCTCTGAGGATGCGCATTGTCATGGTGCGCGAAACGTCAAGGAAGCTTTTATGCACTGTACCAAACTATTTACAATAGATTTCAACAGTATTCCATGTCACATTAGACAGGTGAGTGAGTATGTTATACCCGTTCTAAGGTTGCTCTTTAAAACACTTGTCTTGATAGTTGACATGATTTTCTTTGGTCATGACAATGACAGGCTACTGGCTGCAAAACCGATTCGTTCTTTCTACATTTTCAAGTTGTACTTTACAATCACCGAAAGAAGCACAAAAACTTTAAGAAAATGTCGCACGCGGTATTAGCTTTTTGATTTCACGTTCGTTGATGCCATGTTAAGATTCTGATTTGGAAATATATTAGCTACAGGCTACTTGTACTTGTACGTAGTTGTGATGAAAAGGTGTTGATTTTGTCTTTGTATTAGTTTCAACATATAAAACCAACGTGGTGATATATTTATTGCGCGTATTTTGTTAGGCACACCCTAATCACAAATTTTGCTTTATAATATCGTAACTATGTTGTTGAGTAAAGGGCTTAAAATTGCATAACTAACAAAGAATTACAATTATTGTACATAGGAAACGTATGGTGCATTATAAACTGGCTTCTTCTTCTCTCGTGTTGTCGCTATATGTCAGGGCATCCGTTGGTTAGCCACTGCCTGGTGTCGTCATCGATGGAAATTAGGCCTTCCATACCATGGGGTGGTCTGTATAGCCGGCAATCCTTGATAATGTGGGCTGCCGTCTGCATTTCGCCACACTCACAAGCAGCACTCTCTGCCAAGCCCCAGCGCAACATGTCTGCACCATAGCGTCCAACACCAGTGAGCAAACGGTTACGCCTTGATGAGGCAAGTCTAGAGAGGCCATGTCCCAGCTGGTTTTCGGACGGGGATCTGAATACTTGGCGAAGTGGGGACGTGCTGCTTGACCATTGTTCACACCACGCCGCGTGGCACCACTGTTTGCTAGGGCTTCCACCAGAGGCTGCCAGAAGGTCTTGTGCAGCGCGTACAAATGGCTTTACAATAAACTGGCTGATTATATTATTAATAGATTGTTATTGGTTATTTTTGGTTTACTCGCCTATTGTTCCTTATTATTCTTGTTCCGTTGGGTGGTGATCTTGCGCGATTTAAGAATGTCACTTGAACCGCTAATGTATCAAGTTCGAGTAGCAGCATGTTGTTGCTTCTTAGTGCTCCATTAGATAGCGACTTTGCGTGTTATCATTGTAGGCTTTCACTTGGACTAGTCCACTAACTTAAACTAAAGGCTCGAGCAAAGCTATTCTTTCATCAAAATCTAACAATTTGACCCCATAATAAAAGCTACGTTTTGACCCTATTAGTAGGGGTGGCCATTTTTTTTCTTTGCGGCGATTAGCTTTACTTCTATTCATTTCGTTCTGTTCTTGGCATCTTTTGCTTCATTCTTCACCTGTTCTTTCTATGTTTTGTTTGATGGTCCCCGTTTCCTTTTCCCATCTTAAAGTCATTGCCTTTCGAAGAAAACTACCTTCATCTCTTAGGACATGCCTATACCATCTTACTCCATTTGCCCTTTCAAGTTAATCTATCGTTCCCTCCATTTCTGACGTATCCATCAATTTTTTTCTTCCTCGTAGCCTATTTATGCCATACGGTATATTGCTCTTACTATTGTCCTTTCCGTTCTTCTCCGAGTTGCCAGTTCACTCTGGACCGAGGGTGTATTTATTTATCACTCCAGATTCAAGACGTTCCCGGATTATGCTGGAAGGCTACTAGAGAGCAACCAGTCTTTGGTTTCATCATGTAAGACACGCAGACCTTGGATGACGAAACTCCACTCCGTTACAATCGTTGATGATGTACCTAGTCTGCGGACTGTTCGTCAGCACTACATTCACAAGTAGAGGAAGCTGCCATTGGTGCATTGTTTGGTGGAAAAGCCCGATGCCTGTACAAAGTCGACGATGAACGAATGGAATTTGATGATAGCCTACTTGACTTCCTTTTATGTTCCACCCTATTAACTGCAGAGATGTTTTGTTAAGCAGCTGGCTTGAATAGGTGTCTTGATTTCAGTCGACTGGAGTGCTCGTTTGGGGGAGCAGAGACCTTGGAGTGAAGATGGTGGTTTGGCTCTAATGCCCATCGACGGAGACTTAAAGTGGCTTCTTCGCGACGGTTAACGCTAGAACATGACCATAGAATCGACAAGGAATAAAGAGAAGCATGGGCTGTAAGGAAAAAAGCAGGGGCGCGGAACGATTTTTGACTGGGGGGCAGGATTGTGAAAAAGCGCACTTTTTTTAAAGTTTTAAGATAAGATATAGGCCCTACCAATAATACTGGGCAGTTCGTTAATCGTTTTTCCCCCTATGAGCCATATAAATCAAATAGTGAGACATGAAGATAAATGAATGAAATTTATTGAAATACCGGTAGCTTGAACAAGAAGAAACGAAAGATAAATTTCACGTTCATAGCGTCACAATCTGCTGCATACCGGTAGTATAAAATGTGTTCATCGGATATTTGGTAGGCTAGGCCTATACTGTATATAAATAAATATCAAACCAATCCAAAGTAGCCTACATTTTACGCGCGTCGGTTGCTCGAATGAGCTCATTTGCAACAGCTTCTAAGTGGCGCGGGAACTATTTTTCTCTTAGGGGGGGCTGAAGCCGTAGTGTTGTCAGCTTCTGGGGGGCTTCGTCCCCCAGACCCCCCTTATGCGGGTGAACTTTAAGAGCGGGTTGTAAGTATTGCGTCCCCTCCTGTGCAAAAAACGACTCCAAATCACACACTTTGTTATTGTAACAAATGAAGAACGGTAACAACAAAGCAGCTGTTCAGGAAATCAATATGAAATACGCTTCCGAAGAGTGCTTTTCGGTCAAGTGTTTTTTTCTATAAACTGTGTCATTAGTTCTTTGACATCGACAGTGTTTTGGTGGACATGCATCAACGCAAGATGAGTAAGTATTTATTGTGTCATTGAGCTTCTCAAGCATGTTTTCAGGCGTTTAGAGCAGAAAAACGTTCTGATGATGCACCTGAAATCGGGAGGCAAAGACAGAGCTCCACAAATTTCCGCGTTTTTTTGAAAAGATCTAGTGCTTGGAGGTTTAGTTGCGATAGTATCTCAGCAACCTTTTTAACGGAGTTTGCGATTTTTCCACTTACAACATCGCTGAGCAAGGTAAGTTGCGTTTTTAGGCGATTATTCTAATGGCATCGGGTAAGATGATCTCAGTATCAGACCTTTCGTCACTGTTTGCACAGCTCAGAAGGGCCTTCTCTCTGTTGGCTGCTGTAAGCAGATCCGCGTGGTTGAATCTTCGATCAAGCTCAGCTTGAACTAAATTAAGGACTTTGGTGTATTGCCGTTTCCACGCTCCTTCTCCCGCAGACGAAAAAGCATCCGATTCCTCTGTGTTTCGAAATCTTACTGGAGTTTTGCTCACTCCGGGATCCTTTGGCGTCTTTTGGTTATTAGCAGACGTAAAGACGTTCGCTGCTTCCATAAGCTTGGAAACGGATTCATTTTTTCTGAGATTTTTGATCCGTTTGTGGAGAATGGTGATGAATTCTAAAGCTGTAGAAGCAGAGGTCTTCTTGTTTTGGAGCTATCTTGCGACGGCTTCTGCAGGCTGAAAAACTTTACCGCTGCAGGTAATCGCAAAATAAGGTCGCATCGTGCGCAGGCCCGGATTTAGGGGGGGGCAGAGGGGGCAGTTGCCCCGGGCCCCCCCGACTTTTGAAGGGCCCCCCTACGTGGTAAAAATGTTATTTTGTGTTATTCTTTTTCTTTTGGCTTTTAAAGTTTCTGCAAAATGCTGTGCAGTAGTGGACTAATGCTACTGTAGACGTAGAGATGGTTTTTCGCGCCGTAGGCGCGAAAAATTTTTTTGCATGGGGGCCCCCGATCTAAAAGTGCCCCGGGCCCCCCATCAGCTAAATCCGGCCCTGATCGTGCGTGCTTGTTTTACCAAGCCGAATATCTTGTACGTGCGTCTCCTCTCATTGCACTATCTTCTGTCTTGTCTGTCAGACATTGCAACAGGGTAGGGTAGCACTTAAAACAACACGAGCGAGGGCAGAAGCACGAACGCACCAACAAGTAGGACACAAACCCAGCAAATTGCAGGCAACTTCATCGGAACCAAAAAGCGACATGAATAAATATTTACGTTTAGACGATTCGCGAATTACAACTGCAACTCTTTGAACGAAGTGGGCATCGGCAATAAGCCTCACTTCCTTTACAACGTTATGTACTTTAAATTGTCAGAATTTTCTAGGGGGGGCTGAAGCAATTATCGAAAATTCCAGGGGAGGCTGAATTAGCTCTAGGGGGGCTGCAGCCCCTTGAGCACCCCTACTTCCCGCGCCCTTGCTTCTAAGTCAATGGTGTAGCCTAGGCCTACATCACCTGTTTGTGAATAGTCGCAAACATTCGGTTGTTTAAACTGTTGTCTGCCATTGTGGTACGAAGCCACATTTTTACTCGCCTCATGGCGCCAAAACTGCGTGCAGCATTCACCTTTCCTAATTTGACCCTATATCATAACGGCTTACTTACACTTTTCCTTCTAAGAAATTTGAACTTCAAGGTTCTCACACTCTTTGCTATGCTAATAAGACGTTTATATCATTCCTTAAATTTCCTACGATTGTATCACTCAGATCTTTTTTCTAACTAAAACCAAGACCACGAAGAACATTTTCTTTTCTCATAAGTCAGCCATCAACAATACCCTGCCATCCGGCACTATCTTTGGACCTATGCAATCCAAAACGGTCCTTAGTGGTGCCTCGAATCATTGGCGTTTGATTTTCATAGCTGGTGGCAACATCAAACATAACCCAGTTGTGACAAAACCGTCTTTGAAGAAGCATAAGCGTGGTAAAATTTCTATAAATTATGTTTGTGACCTACATAATAGCTTATTATCGAGTAGGCCTAATGATACAAGAACTACATACCTGTATACAAAGAACAATGGCACGGAAAGGCATCATGTAACCTACTGTGATGTAGAATTTTTTGTGTGAATATTATTTTGAGGCAAGATGAAAGATTGTAATTATAGGCTAAAAGCAAATAGCAGAAATTGTTATATTGAAAAATGTGCAGTAGCTCACATCACCTTAAAAAGGCACCATTGCCCCCCCTCCCATCCAGAGAAAATTTGAGGGCAGGGGGGCGATTGCCCCCCCGCTTCCGGCGCCCCTGGAAAAAAGTGTGCGTTTCAAAAATATAAACTATTCCATAACTACCGTTAGCTCAGTGGTTACGCTCCGGGCTGAAGATCACGCGCATCCGTCCCCCCCTGCCCTCGATTTTTCTGCAGATGGAGGGGCAGGGGGGCAATCAGTGACAATCGATGAGGGAAAGCAAGGAAAGCAGTGCTTGCCTGAGCGAAAACTATGCAAAATATAATGACTGAATTCTAGGTTTAACTTCTTATTATTTTTATCACGTCTATTTTAACTTGAAAATTACTGTATTCGTGACTAGAATTACTCGTAACGCTTGTGAGTAGTCTAAGTCCTCACCAAACCGCATGTCTTGCCTATAAATGCCAATTAACGCAAACGCTTCTGTCAGAAACAATCACTGAGGCTCCAGGGTTAAAGCAACTATCAAACTTGCTTTCCCAGATTCAAAAATGTCAAAAAACGCCTTCGTTTTATCCAATCATCACTCGTTTTGCAAAACGTCACCAGCTGCTTAGCCAATAGGGTGGAGTGAAAAAATTTTTTTCTTTCAAATCAAAAAGTCTAGTTTACCAAAATTCGGTGTTGACCTCAAAAACACCTACAAACACAATTTTGGGTCGGTGCCTCCCAGGGGGTGCAGGCACACCCCTCCTAAAGTTCGAAAAACCCCAATTTTATAAAAAAATTAATATCTCATTAACCACAGACGATAGAAAGTCGGTTGATGGCTCAAAATCATCAGAAGGTACAAGTTTATATTATCTTTAAGAGAAGTATTTTTACTAAAAGCACTACAAAGTGGTCATTTTTGCAATAATGTAATTTTAGTCATAAATTTACGTCAAATTTGGTCGATTTTTGTATATTCAGTTGATATTTTAAGCTTAGTACGGTGTAAATGCGTACAGTGGCGCTTGGCTACAAAACCGCATTGTTAATGACTCCCTTAGTCCTAATCTGTTATAATTAGGCAAGGATGTAGCTTCAATAATTGTAAGTTTATTTCAATCTATGTTCACTTGTTCAGATTAATGACGTGCTCGAGGTTCTTCAGCTTTGTCAATATTGCCAACCAAATCTACCACACAAAACCGATCATCTCTAAAAGAAGTAGCAATAACTTGTGAAAGATTTGGAATTTCGGATAGAGCAGGTGCTGCTATTGCTACTGCCACTGCTGCCACTCTCAAAGCATTTGGTATAGTAACTGACATTGATAAATCACAAGTTATTGACCGAAGTAAATTAAGGAGAGAACGACAAAAGTACAGAAAAGAAATTCAGAAGGAAGAAGAATTGCAGTTCGATATTGTGGATGGACTTTATGTTGATGGACGAAAGGATGCCACCATTACCAGTGTGAAACAAGGGAGCAAATATCATCGAACCAGAATCATTGAAGAGCACTATGTAGTTGTCGGTGAACCCTTTGAATTTTACATCACTCATATCACACCAAAAAATGGAACTAGTCAACAAATTGCTCAAGCCGTGTAGGCTATGGTGCAATTGAAGGCACAGCAATGGAAAGCAAGCTAAACATCATTGGGACAGACGGAACAGCAACTATGACAGGGAAAAAATCTGGTTTCATTACTTCCCTTGAAAAAAGCTTGGGCGTCCATTGCAATGGGTGGTGTGCTTGCTGCATCTCAATGAGCTCCCTCTGGTTCTAAGGCATATATTTCAAGAATTAGATGGTTCAACAAGTGGTCCAGAATCGTTTTCTGGAACAATTGGCAAGCAATTGAATGGAAAAGTGTCAGCTTGGGCTGTGGCGAATTTTCTGCCTATCTTAAATGACGAATTTCCCATTCTTCCTGATGAAGTAATTGAAAGTCTCAGCAGTGATCAGTATTATGCTATGCAAATGTGTCAAGCTGTTATGACAGGCGTTGTTACACAGGATTTGAAATACCTTGAAGTTGGTGGATAATGCCATTCCCGTTGGTGGACCTTAGGATGTCGAATCCTACGTTATTACGTTTCAAAAAGAGGTCTTCAAAGAATTCGCGCACTTTGACTGAATACCTTGTTCGAGTCTATTTTCCCTGTTGGTTCCGCATCAAATATCATCATAGAATTACAGACGCGTCCAAAATTTTTTTCTTTATGCTAAATGCCATTTTTCATTTTCCAAATGTACTGGTAAACAACGTTGGACTTAAAGTTTTGCAAAACAATGCTTTTTTGCCCACCATGAAAACATAATTTTGGCAATGCTGGGAGATGATGACCGAAGCGTTCGTATCACTGCAATAAACAAAATTTTTCAAAGCAGAATTCAAAGCATCCATCAAGAAAGTGGTTCAGCTAAGATACGAAAGTTCATTCTTCCGAAGTTAGATGCGGGAGCCAAAGCCTATTACGATATGTCAAGTTTGGACCTTTCCGATTTTCACGAGCCGCCTGCAGTCAGGAACATGACGAATGAAGCTGTGCAACAAATTATGACAGATAAACTTGAGCTAAACCATCCCTGCCATAACCAGGCAATGGAAAGGCATGTGCACTTGGTAACTGAAGCTGCTGCAAGCGTTGAAGGTTTTCACAGACGAGATGGCATGATCAGACAAAAAATTAAGTCTCGTATGCTAATGCCGTGCTTCAATACCAAAAATCAATTTAATGTCTGATGAACAATTTGCTGAAATTTGATTTATGATAAATTTAAACTTGGTCGTATAACTTACACGTAATTGAACATTTTTACATCAGTTCACTGTAGTTAAGTGCATTTCTTACAGCAGTTTTCTTCGCTAAGAAAATTGTAAAGTAAGTATTTTCCCAAAGTAGATTAAAGTACAAGTTTGCCCAACGTATTTTTTTCTGCTTTAGAAAAATTTTGCCCATACTTTTACTTCAACACACGAATTTTTGAAGTAATATGCCAAAATTTCACACAAATCTATCTTCACATTTTTCAAATCAAGGAAAAAATTGCTCAAATAATTTCTCAACTTTGCACCTTAGAGCGAACGCTGCATTACAGTTACCATTTTATGATATTCATATTGTTAAATGACAATGAATCTGCTTGATTTTTCACTTCTATGACACATACTAAGCACAAAGATTAACTTAATTTACAAAATCGACCAAATTTGACGTAAATTTACGACTAAAATTACATTATTGCAAAAATGACCACTTTATAGTGCTTTTAGTAAAAACACTTCTCTTAAAAGTAATATAAACTTGTACCTTCTGATGATTTTGAGCCATCAACCGACTTTCTATCGTCTGTGGTTAATGAGATATTATCTTTTTTTTATAAAATTGGGGTTTTTCGAACTTTAGGAGGGGTGTGCCTGCACCCCCTGGGGGGCACCGACCCAAAATTGTGTTTGTAGGTGTTTTTGAGGTCAACACCGAATTTTGGTAAACTAGACTTTTTGATTTGAAAGAAAAAATTTTTTTCACACCACCCTATTAGCCAATCGTTGCACCACGCAAAACAGCTTTATCGGGATTGTAATCCAGTAGGCCTACTGTGGGACCAATGACCATCTTACACTCGCACGAGTGTCTCCAATGTGGTTGATTTTAAAGAAGTTCTCCACTCCCCTAGAGTTCTGTTTAGCAACGAAAAACAATGTTCGACATGTGTTAACGATGACGGCAAGGAAATAAAATAAGTATTTCAATGATGTGAAGGACATTACTAAAAGAAGCATAATTTTTGCAAAATATGATTAAAAAATGTTTTCCCCTCGGATGTCAACTAACCTAGTTTTTTTTTTAACAACGATTCAATGTCCGACAACATCGAATTGACATAAAAACGACAATATTGCCAGCCGATGTAAATTAGCACTTCGGATTAAGACTTTGTTAAAATAAACGTCGGGAATTACAAACAAGACTTACAGCGCTGGTGATCGCAGATGGATATAGGCTACAGTATTCCATTTCCATCAATAACAAATATTCCCGTACAATGCAACAGTGGCGATTATGACTCGCTGACCTAATTTTGCGTCACTCTTTGATACTACATATTTTCGACAGTTAACCCACGATCATTC
Source organism: Aplidium turbinatum (assembly GCF_918807975.1). Lineage (NCBI taxonomy): Eukaryota > Metazoa > Chordata > Ascidiacea > Aplousobranchia > Polyclinidae > Aplidium > Aplidium turbinatum. The sequence continues at coordinate 58,971,701 of NC_137472.1, forward strand.
TATTGCGAAATTGAATAATTGTCTAGAAGAGACCGGCGGCCAAACTTGGCCGATTGAAGAGATAGCACCGGCGGTCATTCAAGCACTACTTAGCGGCCATGGCCGCTAGCTGCTTTAAGGCTTGACAGTAGGTTAAATCCCTATAACATAGCATGATGCCATTCTTTGTATACCGGAACCTTGTAGGCTATCATTACTCAATACATAGTCAGCTGATAGATTAGCATTGTCGCTATATCATATCTTAAAGCTTGAAAAAAAATTGGTCTTTTAGTAAACAAAAGTGCCCTTTTTCCGTAATCTCGCCCCCCCCAGTCAAAAATCGTTCCGGCGCCCCTGCCAAGATCCTCTACAAGTATGCGAAACTACCAGGAATAACCTATCAAGGCTTTGTAAGCCCGAGGATAAAAATTCAAAACCAACCAACTACGGTAACAAGAAAGAAAAGAAGTAGCCTACCGGTAACTTATAAGTTGTAAAAAAAGTGTGGGTTTCGAAAACGAAAAATTAAAATTTCTACCTTGTCGATTCTATGGCCATGTTGAATTTACCCTTCGCGACAGAGCTCAGCAGGTTGACATCTCAGAAATCACCACAAACTTTTTGTGACAACGCTTGCAGTAAAAATATTGGTGGAATTGAACGTGCATTTAGGAATTCACAAGAAGGCTGTTTGAAAATTTATTGTTTGGATAATTTAGTTGCTTTGACTTACTTGTTTTTGCGCAACAGCTCGTAAAACACAAATATTATTATTATTTATTTGCATCATACAAGAATGTCCATAGCCTATTCAAATCACATAAAAAAGAGAAATACAAAAGGCGTAGGCTACAGTAGTAGCCTATGCTCTCAGCTGCGGCGCAAAAGTAGCTAATCGTGTAATCGAAATAAAATTAGCCTACAATCTTCAAAAAAAAAAAAAACGTATTTCCGTAGGCCTATACTAATTCATCAAATGTTTTTGCCTCAGAATGGGCTAGGTCAAGCCACACTAAAGTAGGCTACCGGTATTTGACTCCGAATTAAACCAAGCACCATCATAACTGGCACACTCCGTCCAACACCAATCTCCGATCTCTATAACTTAGCAACTGTTATAGCTCCACCTCATATCCGAAGAGAAGTCGCTACAAAAAAAGGAAAAAGTAAAACAAATATCCGACCAACACCACCCTCTCTACGAACACAAACGTACTCCAAGAAGACTCAAGTCTCGTAAGAGCTTTATCAAAGTCGGCCCATTGGAACACACAAGCGCGGCAGCTGCACGATAGAAATGTGGACGTCTGTGCCCGATAGGACACAACATTCTGCCATCCCGAGTCCTTCCGAAACTCTTCAACAAACTCCCACTCTGCCTAAATAGAGCCCGCTGCGGAGTCGGGAGAAATAAAAGCAACCGTTTCCGATGGAAGATGATTCCTGACCCAATTTGTGACTGCGGCCTAGACAATCAGACGATGAAGCACATCCTCACCAACTGCCCACTTAGGTCTTCATGTGATGACAACGACCTCAAAAACATCACAAACAATGCTCTTACCTGGCTCCGACACTGGCGTGACAAGCTATAAATGAATGCCTCATGCGAAACTGCCAGGATTAAGCAGTTCTCCAAGAAGCTTTCCCAGTCCGAGGATAAAAATTTAGTCAATCAGATAACCCAACTCTTCATCAGAACAATGTCGGTGACATTATAAAAAAAAAACTACGGTAGTGGCATCTTCTGCTAGTTAATTCTGAATATAGCCTGGACTGATTGTTTTTATCGTTCTGAATAATTTCAGTTCTTCTAACTTGTAACACTACTGTGTCCGTACCATTGTCTGTAAACTTGTAACAGTAGATAGCCTATTTAGTGAGATTTTGTGCATTTGCAGTTTGTGTATTATTTCGTTGTTTTTCATTGTTATTTCGTTGTTGTTGTTCGTTATTTGTGCATTTGCAGTTTGTGTATTATTTCGTTGTTTTGAATATGGACAGCTTTGTCTGATGCAAATAAATATTATTATTATAAAAAAGTACAGTTTCATGCTTCCTTTGGGATTGGTTGTTTCAGAAATGGCAACGTCTTTAGGTGAGGTGCTAACTGCTTACCAGTGGCCACTGCTCAGATTGTTCATGTTCACAGATTTAGGTTTTTTACACTCATGTGAAGTACCGTAGCCTAATTGTCACTGTATAATGTGTATATACTTTGTGGAGTGTACAATCACAGTGAATCGTCTGTTTCTCCTTCAATAAATTTGGAATTTCCCTTCGGTTTGACCGAATTGTGCCCACCAAGCTGCATTGCTGTTTTACAAGTCGCAATAAAAGGTCAAGGGAGGCAAAATAATTATCGCAAGTCACATTGAACCCTTGCTTGAATAAGGGAGCCATTAGTTTCGTTATCACATCTGTTGGCAATCTAGCATCATCGCTTCTTGTCAAGTCATTTCCAAAGTATAGAAATTCATTGTGTAGATATACCGGTGTACCGTGCAACCTAGTTCATACCCTAACAGTTCGTACCCTCAGTACGTAGGCTACCCTGAAAAGATCGAGAGAAAAAATTAAAAAAAGTGAAAGTGGCTGATCGCAGTTTTTGCAAACACTTTAAAATTTTTCCCCTGAAAAGATCGAGAGAAAGATAGCACAAAGCCCAAGTCGCTGATCGCAGTTACCGCTAACCATAGGCGTAGAGTTTTAGAAATCACCGGGGGTGCAGTTATATCAGAATATCACACGCATAAACATCAAATACGTACCGTATATACTCGAGTATAGGTCGAGATTTTCGCAAGTGATTTTCACCTTAAAAAAGCAGGTTTGATGTATACACGGGAGAAGCTGTTGTTTCCAGCTCGGCAGCCTTCAAAATTAACACATTTTTCTGCGGCAAAATCACTGCTGACATAGATTACGGATTGTGAAATGGCGTCGGCCAAAGTAAAAGTTTTGAATACGTTTATTTGCAGTAATTCAAACTTAATTTTCAAACGTAATGATTTCTTGTCAATTCTAAACTTTATACACTTGTTACACTTGTTAACTGATCAATTTTTTTATTTTTGCGTGTGGAATATAATCGTTCTTATTGTGTAACATTCCATGATTGTTGAAGTCGATGTCAAACCTTAGCGGCCGCTTAAAACCTTGATTTCAGGTTGGCTAGGTAATAATAGCGGTAAGAGACGTCGTTAATTGCAAGCAATATCTGCAACCAACACCATTAAACACCTTTTCTTCTTTTATCGGTTTTCGATTTAATTCTCACACATTGCGAACTATCTTTGCTTCAAGAACATCATGGGGAGTCATAACTCATAATAGCACATTTTGCTGGCTTAGTTTTCTTTGAGTTCAACCACTCAGAGCAGAAGTTACAGTTTTTCCTTTGCACTACTGAATAAGCTTTTTTGCCCGAGATAAACAATAGACCTTTCCCGCAGCTCTGTGCAATGAAGCGTGACGTTGAAAACAATCACTCTGGCTGCTTCATTGGCAAGCATCAAATTGCTTGTGAATACTTGATAACTTGTTGAGTAGTTAGTAGAATCTTCGTAAAAACATGGAATCAACGTTAAAAAACAAGGATCTGACTGTTAAATTTTATTCAAGTTACTTTTATAAGAAAAACAAGCCAAGTGATACAATGATAAGTCACTTATTTAATGGGCTTTAGTAACTACGCATAAGCTATGGGCCTATGGCGCTTGAAGGAACTGCAGGTAGTGTGTTAATGTCTAAGCAAAACGCTGTTGGTCTGCAATTCTGATGGACTTGAAATTTCTTTCTGCTTTAGCTACTATGTCTTTATAATAATAAGTGAGAATTACTGTCTTATTTGCTACAATAAGTAGGCTAAGTGGGTTTTAATTTGTAGCCTTTTTTGGTTCTTTACTGGTGAAAGCAATGCAACTTATCACTTATGGCCTACTTGCGCTGAATATGAATCAACTGAAGTAGGTTAATAAGCTGGACTGCCATTCAATCAGGGCCGTAGCCTAACTTCGTCAGTTGGGGCTCCGATACAATTATGAGGCCTCCATTTGTTTCTGTGCTTATTATAGAACGTAGAAATGACATATGTAAACAAGCTCGAAGAAGCTACAGACCACGAAACGCCGGTGTCCATTGCTGTTAATGCTTGCAACAATCAGCTGCTGACAAACATTTATTGTTACTATAAGCTTATAACTTGTTTTGGCCGCTTTTTGACTCAATTGTCCAACGGGTCAACCTATTGATGAAGACGTATGGGCACACACTTTACATTTTCCCAAACTCATCCAACAAAAAACTGGATTTCCGCAAAGTTTGGTGATTACTTTAGATATGAAATCGAAGTTACGTTTTAATCTTTTTTTCCGACCACAGAAGGATTTCAATTATTTGTTTGTTTAGCCTACCCAGTTTTATATAAGCCACCCAGTAAAATTGACATGAAGTCCAGTAGGCCAATAGGCTAGCTTAATCACGTTTTTTTGCTCCCATTGCAACAACATATAGAGTACGTAGCCTTCACTGCGATCACAAATGCAACACAATAAGAAGCAACGCAGAGATATATAGCCTATAGTTGTCGAGTCAGCTGCTATCCTTATTTTAGCGTGCCGCCTTTGCCGAGACACAACGGCAAATTCTGGAGCGGTGTCGAACCGACGTCCTTTGCGAACGTCGCGCAAACGTTTTCACCACTCAACCATACAGTCGCTATACGTTACTATAAATTGTTTGTAGTTAATTAGAGTTTTATAATGTTATAAAATTTATTAAAATTTTAGACAACAGTTAGTAGGCTAATAATTTAATAAAATTGTATTAGCCTAACCAAAAAGTTTGGTATTGGGGATTCCACTTGCGCTGTAGCCCAATTTAAAGTGAATGCGTGTGTGTTGCAAACTTGTGATGTGATTATTCCTATTACGACAGAAAGTAATAATTGCCAAAAATACATAGGCCTATGCTGTCTCATTCTGTGTCAATATATTATTTCCATAAGAATAAAAGAAGCCGAACCAAACACAAACATTAAGTGGCTAGAAACCTGGAGTGACCAAAAGCATAGGTTAAGCTAGGACAAAAACATCAAGTAATAAACGGAAATGATGCACGAAAAAATATAAGTGTACGGTAGATTCTAAACGAAATGATAACCTGTTTAGGCTACCTACTTTAGTTGTTAACTCAAATATTTTTGAAATACAATTCATCAATGCGAGGTCCTTTCGTTCAGTGGTCCCGTGGAGTAGGCTATAGTTCTGTGTTGGCGGTAGTTAGGCCCATGGGCTAAGGCCCTGTACTGTAGTAAATTCAAATTTTTTCTGAAAATAAATAACTTAATTGTAATACTCAGTAAAAAAAGTACTTTTAGTACAAAATGTACGTCTAAAATGAGCGATTGTTCGATCAAAACGTTCAAAAACCGTGCTTCACTACTACGATTCCAGTTCTTGAAGTGGTTTGTTTTCAACGTCACGCTTCATTGGTTGGCTGCGGGAAAGGTCTATTGCTGGCGCTGGCGGACATTAGCCTATTTTTTGCACTCATTCAATGTCTGCCAGTGTTGAATGTCCATGTGTTAATGAGCGAATTTCTATTCTCGTGCGTCTGATAACAAAACAATTGCGTTCTATTGAATCATATTTGATCTCACAGTGGGAAGACCTTGTTGAAAATAGCGCGTCTAATTTAGCTGGTTTACTTATTATTGTCGTGAATATTGTTACGTGACTACTCCAGCAGCGTAAGTCACCCCAAGCTCTACTTTGAAATTTCCTCACCGTATGTCAATACCGATAAGAGCAGGAGGTGCGCCGCACCCCTGCACCCCCTTATTCTACGCCAGTGCCGCTAACCCTAACCCTCGCTCATCGCAGTTTCCGCAAACATTTTTCTGTAGTTTCCGCTAACCCTAACCACAGACTAATCTATGCTCTAACCCTAACCTTCGCTGATTGCAGTTTCCGCAAACAATTTTCCGTAGTTTCCGCTAACTCTAACTATGGAGTAATCTATGCTCTAACCCTAACCCTCACTGACCGCAGTTTCCGCAAACATTTTTCCGCAGTTTCCGCTAACCTTTACCCTAACCATAGAGTAATCTATGCTTTAACCATGCTTTAACCCTAACCTTCGCTGATCGCAGTTTCCGTAAACATTTTTCCGCAGTTTTGCAGTTTCCGCTTACCCTAACTCTAACAATCGAGCGCAGTTTCTGTTAACCTTTACCCTATATAAATAATAACCATAGAGTAATCTATGCTGTAACCCTAACCCTCGCTGATCGCAGTTTCCGCAAATATTTTTTCGCAGTTTCCGCTGACCCTAACCCTCAAGTTTGTTTGCGGAAACTCCGATCAGCGAGTTCGGCTTTGTGCTATTAAACTGCGATCAGCGACTCAGGCTTTTTTTAATTTTTTCTCTCATTCTTTTCAGGGTACGAACTGAGGGTACGAACTGTTCAGGGTACGAACTAGGTTGCACCCTGACATTTTGACTTGTATATTATGCAGAGAAACGAAAGTTTAGGTGTAGGCTAGATGCAGGTTTGCCACAACATATTAACTGTAAGTTCATTCTTTTTGGTTATTGAATGACATCTGAACTGAGGCCCAATAATTTGGTTATCTAGCCTAAGTTTCACACTGCATAAAGCTGATCAAAACAAATTTTGTTGATTAAAACCAAATTATTTGCAACAAACTAAATTTAAAACGAAACAGATTTTACGTTAAACTAAAGCAGGGCTTCCCAAACTTTTTGTCCTTGTAATCTACTAAGATTTTTTGTGACCTTTTTCGATTAAAACGACAAACTGTGCGAAATATCATCATCATCATCCGTTCAGTCGTTTACGACTCTCGGTCACTCTATACGTCATCTTTCTCCACATCTCTCGATCCCACGCAGCCTCCTTCAATTCATGCACTCCCATGCCACTGTCATTTACAATCGTGTCAAGCCATCTTGTTTTCGGGCGCCCCCTTAATTTCACTGCAAGCCGTTTCAGCAATTAGGGGTCCAAAAGGCTTTGCCCTATTCACGTCATTAGTACTTGAGTTCATTTGACCTTCTCTTTGCTCTTCTCCAGTAGCTTGATTGGTACCGGTACCTCTAAATACCCATTGTCAGGCATTGTCAGGCATTGTCGGGCATTGTCAGGCATTGTCGGGCATTGTCAGGCATTGTCGGGCATTGTCAGGCATTGTCAGGCATTGTCAGGCATTGTCGGGCATTGTCGGCTTCTCGGGGGGTTGTGGAGCATTTCTAGGGGTTGTCAAGCATTTTCAGGGGTTGTCAGGCATTGTAGAGTAGCTACTTTCAGGCATTGTTGGGAATTTCCAGGCATTGTCTAGGATTTCCAGGCATTGTCGCTCATTATCAGTGGTTGACGGGTTTGCTAGGCATTATAGAACATTTTCAGGCATTGTCGAACATTTTCAGGGCTTGTCGAGCATTTTCAGGGGTTGTCAGGCATTGTAGAGTAGCTACTTTCAGGCATTGTTGGGAATTTCCAGGCATTGTCTAGGATTTCCAGGCATTGTCGATCATTATCAGTGGTTGACGGGTTTGTTAGGCATTATAGAACATTTTCAGGCATTGTCGAACATGTTCAGGGGTTGTTGAGCATTTGCAGGGGTTGTCAGGCATTGTAGAATAGCTACTTTTAAGCATTGTTGGGAATTTCCAAGCATTGTCTAGGATTTCCAGGCATTGTCGATCATTATCAGTGGTTGACGGGTTTGTTAGGCATTATAGAACATTTTCATGCATTGTCGAACATATTCAGGGGTTGTGGAGTATTTTCAGGGGTTGTCAGACATTGTAGAGTAGATACTTTCAGGCATTGTTTGGAATTTCCAGGCATTGCCTAGGATTTCCAGGCATTGTCTAGGATTTCCAGACATTGTCGATCATTATCAGTGGTTGACGGGTTTGTTAGGCATTATAGAACATTTTCAGGCATTGTCGAACATTTTCAGGCATTGTCGAGCATTTTCAGGCATTGTCGAGCATTTGCAGAGGTTGTCAGGCATTGTAGAGTAGCTACTTTCAAGCATTGTTGGGAATTTGGTTTGGTTTTGGTTTGGTTTTGAATCTTTATCCTCGGACTGACAAAGCCTTGATAGGTTATTCCTGGTACTTGTTCGCATACTTGTAGAGGCACTTGACGCAGGGCCGGTTACCGAGATTGGCAGAGTGAAGTTTTCCGATTGTTGAAGTCTTGTTGCCGAGAAATTATTCCATTCACTAGGTGCCGCTGAATGGAGAGCAGTCCTGAAATGCGTTGCTCAAACGCACACCCCGAGAGTCGAACCAGCGCCGTGTGATCTTGAGCCCGGCGCGTAACCACTGAGCTAGCATTGTCTAGAATTTCCAAGCATTGTCTAGGATTTCCAGGCATTGTCGATCATTATCAGTGGTTGAGGGTTTGTTAGGCACTGTAGAACAATTTCAGGTATTGTCGAACATTTTCAGGCATTATCGAGCATTTTCAGGGGTTGTCAGGCATTGTAGAGTAGGCTAGCTACTTTCAGGCATTGTTTGGAATTTCCAGGCATTGTCTAGGATTTCCAGGCATTGTCTAGGATTTCCAGGCATTGTCAATCATTATTAGTGGTTGACGGGTTTGTTAGGCATTATAGAACATTTTCAGGCATTGTCGAACATTTTCAAGCTTAGTCGAGCATTTTCAGGGGTTGTCAGACATTGTAGAGTAGATACTTTTAGGCATTGCTGTTGTGAATTTCCAGGCATTGTCTAGGATTTCCAGGCATTGTCGATCATTATTAGTGGTTGACGGGTTTGTTAGGCATTATAGAACATTTTCAGGCATTGTCAAACATTTTCAGGGCTTGTCGAGCATTTTCAGGGGTTGTCAGGCATTGTAGAGTAGCTAATTTCAGGCATTGTTTGGAATTTCCAAGCATTGTCTAGGATTTCCAGGCATTGTCTAGGATTTCCAGGCATTGTCGATCATTATTAGTGGTTGAAGGGCTTGTTAGGCATTAAAGAACATTTTCAGGCATTGTCGAGCATTTTCAGGTGTTGTCGAGCATTTTCAGGGGTTGTCAGGCATTGTAGAGTAGCTACTTTTAGGCATTGTTTGGAATTTCCAGGCATTGTTTAGGATTTCCAGGCATTGTCGATCATTATTAGTGGTTGACGGGTTTGTTAAACATTATAGAATATTTTCAGGCATTGTCGAACATTTTCAGGTGTTGTCGAGCATTTTCAGGGGTTATCAGGCATTGTAGAGTAGCTACTTTCAGGCATTGTTGGGAATTTCCAGGCATTGTCTAGGATTTCCAGGCATTGTCGATCATTATCAGTGGTTGACGGGTTTGTTAGGCATTATAGAACATTTTCAGGCATTGTCGAACATTTTCAGGGGTTGTCGAGCATTTTCAGGGGTTATCAGGCATTGTAGAGTAGCTACTTTCAGGCATTGTTTGGAATTTCCAAGCATTGTCTAGGATTTCCAGGCATTGTCTAGAATTTCCAGGCATTGTCGATCATTATTAGTGGTTGACGGGTTTATTAGGCATTATAGAACATTTTCAGGCATTGTCGAACATATTCAGGGGTTGTGGAGCATTTTCAGGGGTTGTCAGACATTGTAGAGTAGATACTTTTAGGCATTGCTGTTGTGAATTTCCAGGCATTGTCTAGGATTTCCAGGCATTGTCTAGGATTTCCAGGCATTGTCGATCATTATCAGTGGTTGACGGGTTTGTTAGGCATTGTAGAACATTTTCAGGCATTGTCGAACATTTTCAGGCATTGTCGAGCATTTTCAGGGGTTGTCAGGCATTGTAGAGTAGCTACTTTTAAGCATTGTTGGGAATTTCCAAGCATTGTCTAGGATTTCCAGGCATTGTCGATCATTATTAGTGATTGACGGGTTTGTTAGGCATTATAGAACATTTTTAGGCATTGTCGAACATTTTCAGGTGTTGTCGAGCATTTTCAGGAGTTATCAGCAGGCGTTGTAGAGTAGCTACTTTCAGGCATTGTTGGGAATTTTCAGGCATTGTCTAGGATTTCCAGGCATTGTCGATCATTATCAGTGGTTGAGGGTTTGTTAGGCATTGTAGAACATTTTCAGGCATTGTCGAACATTTTCAGGCATTGTCGAGCATTTTCAGGGGTTGTCAGGCATTGTAGAGTACCGGTAGCTACTTTCAGGCATTGTTTGGAATTTCCAGGCATTGTTTAGGATTTCCAGGCATTGTCGATCATTATTAGTGGTTGACGGGTTTGTTAGGCATTATAGAACATTTTCAGGCATTGTCGAACATATTCAGGGGTTGTCGAGCATTTGCAGAGGTTGTCAGGCATTGTAGAGTAGCTACTTTCAGGCATTGTCGATAATTTCCAAGCATTGTCTGGGATTTCCAGGCATTGTCGAACATATTCAGTGGTTGTTAGGTTTGTTAGGCATTGTCGAAAGTTTTCTTGGGTTGTCGATCATTTCCAGGTTTATCAGGCATTGTCGATGTTACACACTATCCACAATACACAGCAAAAAACAAACATTAACACATGTTTTCGATAACAAACAGTCATACAAGGAAGAAAAACATTCCTAAAAGGCATGTTTTTCATCAATATTCCGGAGAGAAACATTTTCGATCGACTCAGATAATTTGCTTGGTAGATAAATCCAATCAGAGCTTTAGTAACTAGGCCATAGAAACAAAATATCCATTGCTGAAAAATGAAAATTGTTTTTGATGATTTTAAATCTCGATTTAGTGTTTTTCATGAAATCGAAGAAATAGTCGACTACGTCTCATACCCGTTCAAGTCGGATTTAATTGTGTCTACTCTCTACTAATTTCTTTCAAAATAAATGAAATATTTTTGTTGGAAACAGGTAGGCTACGTAGGTACGATTGAAGTGGAAATGTAGACATTGAAGGTTCGAGCATCCGAAGATGATTTCTGGTGGTTTGTTGTTGATGCAAAATAGTGCAATATCAAAAGATGTGCGGAACACATCCATTCTAGTTTTGGTTCAACTTATTTATGTCAATCTGCATTTTCATTTGTGAACGTAATCAAAAAAAGCAACGTGCTGTGCTAACCGACCGCCACCTGGACGATTGCTTTAGACACCTGATGTAATGATAACGGCAAGCTGAAGTACCTACAACATGATGACTCTAATATTTCACTGACTCATTTAGAAGAAATTTAAAGTAAATTTACTTGTAGAACATAATTATTCTTCTCGTGTTTTACTGTAAAGAACCAAATTAACTGAAACATGAATAGACTGCTCTGCTATTTTGCATTCATCAAATGCTGGCATTTGCACAACAATCTAACCTCTTAGTGTTATTTATTAAATAAGAATCGATTTCGCTATAGTAATAGCATCTTCAGCTAGCACATGTAAAAAAGAAAATTTGAAAATACGTAAAACGAACAAATAAAGCAAACTCCGATATTATCAACATGCATAAAATTCTATTTTAAATAGATGGTTACATAAAATTAAAATCAAAACCTGCAAGCCTAAATCTTAAACTGGTGTTCTGCTCTGTGCTGACGATGGTGGATGTGTGATAAATGTAAATGCATTTACAGTAAAGGTGTCACTGGAAAAAAATTGTTTAGTGACTTGATCACCGACCGATTGATCGCTATAGTGATTAAGAAATTTTCTAGTCGATCACAATCGATGAGAAGTTGGCCATCCCTGGCCTAGTGTATAACAGGAGCAAATTGTAATAACTGCTTCCGAAGTTTGCTTAGGCTATATCTTCTTCAACAGGAATCCAAAAATAGTCAAGTGGTAGCCTATAGCGTATTGAAACAACTTTAATCCTTGAGTTCCGTCAGTTCAACAAAGACAACTTGACAAACCTTGCCTCGGAATTTTAGTATGAGGCTCAAATAGAACTTAAGCCTAATCTTTTTGTTCTTCAATAATGGTGAAAACGTCTGCCCCGAATGGTCTGTGGATAAATATCATATTTTAGTAAAATAAACAAAAAAGCAGCAAGATCAAACAAAAGTAATTTTTTAATTTTTGGAGTAGGCTATGTAACTATATGAGCTTGAGCAATGTAGGCTACTTCAAAGCAGTTCTCCATATTCAAATCTGGAAAACAAACAGTAGGCCCATAAAGAACTAACTTCATAGGACCTCCGACCGACAATTTATGCTGACGTCTGAAAATCAAATCATCCTCTCAAATCACTAGTCTTCCTTCAAATTGCGAGTCGCTTTTTTAAAAGTATGTTCAGATTGCGATCCGTCCCGATAGCTCAGTTGGTTAAGCGCCCCCCCCCCCCCCCCCCCCTTTATGCACGAGAGAAACCGCAAGGTTCTCTGATTCAGTTCACAGGGTGTACGTACGAGCAACGCATTTTAAGGACAGTTTGTTTATATTTCTGACCATCACAGCGAATAACAATATATACCAAACTTAACAGAGGTCTAAAAAAAGTAGGAGCGACAAAACGCGAAAGTTATGACGTGCTTGACACCAAAATAGAATAATCAGCTTAAAATATGACACAAAGGTAAGCAAGAACTATCTCGAAAAAACTATCCTCTTCTTCAGGCGTAGGCCTACTGAGTAAACTTAGAAAATTTACTTCTAGAAAAGTTCTCATCAATATTTATTATAGCATTGTAGGCTACACTCGCACCTACAATATGGAATTATCAACTGGGGATGCGCACCCACAAAATACTTGAATAGAATCCAAGTTAGACAAAATAAGATAATTAAAATGAAAACTAAATTACTGCCACTCTATCAAGAAAATAAAATAGCCTACTAACTGTTAATTCTTTCTCTTTAGGTATCATAGCAGATACAGCCCTCGATGTACAATGATGTTCCAGTTTGATCGATCTCGTGCTTCTTGCCAAATTTTAGTAGGGTTTTTGATAAGTGGTTGAAAATTGTGCAAAAATGTGAATCTTTGTGCTCCTCTTGACCGTTTTCCTAGAATTTTTCCACTTAAAGATAAATCTTCAAGTTCGCCTTTCCTTATAATGTGACCTAAGAACTTCAGCTGCCGCATTTCTAAAGATCTCAGTATCTGCTGCTCCTGGCCCATCTATTGGAGAACTGCTCTGTTGGTTCGAAAAGCTGTCCATGGAATTTTAAGAATTCTTCGGTAAAACCACATTTCTGCAGCTTCAAGTTTTTTTTCGTGTTTTTGCCGTTAGTGTTTGATTGATTGATTGGTTTATTTGTTGTGCAATATTATAACAGCAAAATCATTAAATGATGCAGTACGCTTAACGAACACAATTGAAACAAAGAAAAATAACAAATGTACACTGCATCGTTGATAAGTAAATCACAACGGGAAGCTGCGAAGTGACCATGACGGTCTTCGAGTCAAGCAGCCACCCTCAGCCAAGTCGATGAATAAACATTTAGTAAACATTACACTAAAATATCTACACTAGCAACAAAGAGTCAAGATAGGAAACAAACTTGCTTCCATGATATGTCAAAGTTTTCACATCCATACATCAAAATTGACCAAACAAAGCATTTTAACAAACGAATTTTTAAGGTTTTGGAGAGCTCACATCGGGTGCTTGGATTCAGTATTGAGCCCAAATATTTGAATTTTTGAACCTGTTCAATTTTGTTATCATTGCAGTACACGCAAATTGTTGGTTCAGGAAGACATTGTTAATTCTACTTATTTAAGTTACTTAAGAAGACATTGTTAATTCTACTTATTTAAGTTACTTAAGAAGACATTGTTAATTCTAGTTAATTCTACTTATAGCCTAAACTGGAAATAAGCAAATTTATGTTCAAATTTTATAATAATAAACTACCGGAAAACTTCAAAACTTTCTTTACACATGTATCAGCTATTCATTCGTATAACACCCGACGTTCAAGCTCTAATTCACTTTATATTAAACAGGCAAATACCCAATTATTTCAAAAAAGTTTAAAATGCATGGGAATCAAGGTATGGGACAGTTTACCTCAAAATATGAAAAAAAAACATGAAAAAAGGCTTCAAATCTTTCAGTAAAATGTGCAAAAAACACTTCTTCAATAATCAAGAGCTATAGAAACGACATCCACTACCTGACTATGTTAATTGTTATTATTTTTTGTAGTATCTGTATTTGTTTTTTTCTGTTCTTCCTTCCTTCTTCTTTTTTGTGTCAATTTGCTACAATATTTAAAAACCCAATAGGCCTACTTTCTTTCGTATAACTATTTGAATGAGAGAGTGCAGACTCGACGACCTCCTACGGCCTACGCCTTCAGGGCTACGGTCTTTCGCACTCTTCATTGGATGCACACTGTCAGTTTTTGTTTTATGTATGTTTCGGCGTTTCGCATCCAAACAAAAATAAAATGACCATCCATCCATCCAACACCTTCGAAGAGTTTCAATATTTAGAAAACCGACGAGGAAAAAAGAGCAAGGAAAATTTTTTAAATTTATATTGGTAAAAACAAAAAATAATAAACAGTTGCTATGTTGATCGGCCTTGGTGCGTTATCAAGAGTGTTGATGGTCTGGAGGGGTGCGTTATAGTCATGGGGTGGGTGTCTCATCATGGAGGAGAGCAAGCTATTGAAGGTATTGCATCATGAAGAAGAGCTCCATTCAGCTACACTTACTGGATGGAATAATAACAACACTTCAGCAAACGGAAACTTCACTCTGCCAATCTAGGTGACCGGGCCAGCGGCGGTGGTTCAAAGCCTCTATAAGTAGGCTATGGGAAACTACAAGAATTAAGCTTTCAAAGAAGGTTTTTTAGTCCAAGAATAGAAACATCTCAAAATCAATTATCATTCCGTTGGCTACACCTAGTGCCGCCGCTCGGCACACTACGGTGCCACGGCATGCTGGTTACAAAGTAGCCCACTGGGCTGTAATGATGTTTCTGAAGAAAGAAATTTGAAAACCTTTACTTTTGTAGTTGGTGCATATAGGGCTTGGATGATGAACTGTTTTATTTTGATGAACGACGCACGAGTACAAAATACACTAATTGACACGGCGAGAAGAACACAATAAACATAGCCAGGTCAGAGACTTTAAAGAACCGGCCTGCCACGCCCCGTGGAGGCGGGAAGCGGCGTGATTAGGGGGTGGCGATGCACCCGGAAGGGAAGTCCACCAGCTTAGGTCGCGGGGGCCAGGCTGGAGAGTCTAGGTACCTGTGGAAGGAAAGTGTGGATCGAGAATTTTGTGCGACTCGTCCGCAAAAGTTAGAATGGCGGAACGGGCCAGGGAGACGGGCTTTGCTTTCTGCAAACGCAAAAAGGTCAGCTCACGACGGGCCGGGCGACAGAAGTTTTATAAAGCCAGGCAGCGCCCACGTCTCCATCACGTGACCGTAATACAGGTACGTTTAACTCCTATATACTCGGTCTGCCCGTAGGCAGAGCGGATAAACTTTGGGGTCTCCCACGAGGAAGAGAAGCTTAGCTACAAGGACGATTTGAATACTCGTGGGAAACGAAAATTATATAAAATCTGGAGCAAAGGCTCAATTAATTGGTGTAAAAAAAAGATGGCAAGTGGGAATATATTGTATGCTTTACCTACCGAAAAAGTGTTGACGTTGAACCAACGAGCACGGATGTGCACTGGCCAGACGTTGAGGCAGGTTCGCCCAGATAGATCGGGGAGACTAGCGATCGAAGCATAGATATGACTAGGCTACGTTACCAGGAAAAATATAGAATAGTGGGATGAAACTTTGGAGGTTGCATCGAGTTGATCGGGAAATCATGTTTATCGATGAGTTAAAAGCAACGCGAGGTTGATCCGAGCGGGAAAGAGCAGCATATCGGGAGAAGGTAGTGTGTGATAATCTAAAATATTGCTTTAACTGCAGACAGTGCACACCGTTTCGACCTCCCGGTCTCATCAGTGCAGTAGTTAAGGTGTTAAACTGTTTTATTCGCATCAACAGCGCACGGGTACAAATAATTGACACGGCGAGAGAGCACAAACAAACATAGCCAGGTCGAAGACTTTCAGAAACCGGCCTGCCACACCCCGCGGCGGCGGGGAGCGGCGTGATTTAGGGGTGACGATGCACCCGGAGGGGTAAGTCCACCAGCTTAGGTCGCGGGGGCCAGGCTGGGGAGTCGAGGTACCTGTGGAGGGAGAGTGTGGATCAAAAACGTTACATGACCCGTCCGCAAATTTAGAATGGCAGAGCGGGCCAGGGAGACAGGCTCTTTCTGCATTGAACAGAAAGATGGCCTGCGACGGGCCGGGGGGCCCGTCGCGTGTGGACGCTGGAACCGGCAGTAATTGACCGCCGGACGGCGCCCACGTCTCCCTCACGCGACCTCGGCGCAGGTACTTGACTCTTATACCCGGTCTGCCAGTAGGCAGAGCGGATAAAATTGGGGTCTACCATGAGGAAGAGAGTCAACTATTTAAGGATAGTGTTAAACTGTTTTATTTGCATCAACAGCGCACGGGTACAAATAATTGACACGGCGAGAGAGCACAAACAAACATAGCCAGGTCGAAGACTTTCAGAAACCGGCCTGCCACACCCCGCGGCGGCGGGGAGCGGCGTGATTTATGGGGTGACGATGCACCCGGAGGGTTAAGTCTACCAGCTTAGGTCGCGAGGGCCAGGCTGGGGAGTCGAGGTACCTGTGGAGGGAGAGTGTGGATCGAAAGACTATATGGCCCGTCCGCAAATTTAGAATGGCGGAGCGGGCCAGGGAGACAGGCTCTTTCTGCATAGCCCAGAAAGAAGCCCTGCGACGAACCGGGCGACCCGTCGTGTGTGGACGCTGGAACCGGCAGTAATTGACCGCCGGGCAGCGCCCACGTCTCCTTCACGCGTCCTCGCGCAGGTACTTTGACTCTTATACCCGGTCTGCCAGTAGGCAGAGCGGATAAAATTGGGGTCTCCCACGAGGAAGAGAGTCGAACCATTTAAGGATAATTTGGCTCTCGTGGCAGACGAATATTCAATAAAAATGTGGAGCAGAGGCTCGATGAATCAATATACTGTACTCAAAAAAAAAATATATATATATATATATATAGGTGGGAGTGTAATTAATACTCACTGGAGAAGAGTAAGCTTTCATTCGGCGAGCACGGATGTGCACTGGCCAGACGTTGAGGCAGGTTCGCCCAGCTGGGTCGGGGAGGCTAGCGATCAAAACCAGAGGCACTGATAGGCTGCATTACCGGTAACAATAGAAAATTGGGGTAGAAGTTTTGAGGCTGCATCGAGTTGATCAGGGGATCGTGTTGATCAATGCATTGAAAGCGGAGCGATGTTGATCCGAGCGGGCAAGAACAGCGTTACAAGGCGAAAGCAGCGTATGACAGTTCGAAACAATTGATTGATTAGTACATAGAGAATCTAGTGAGGATTGAAATTGCTTAATTGCTATTAAACCAGTCTCAAGTCACAATGTACATGAGGTATTTTATTTCCTTCCTTTTTACTTTAGAATGGTTGTTTTTGAAGAGACTGGAGTATCATATAATATAAAAGAAATGGCGCAGGTTTATAGAAATAAGGTGATGACATAAGGTGATCAATTTTAAGCCAATATTGTTATAAGGTTATAACGTCTAAACGGTTTGCTGTCTTGCGCGCCCGGATACTTACTGCAACGTTATTGGGGAATAAGTTTCTGATCGCTGATGTCGTCTTTTCTATGACGTAGCCCCTCCACAAGTGAGCCCGGCGTTCCAAGCTTTCCAGACGCGGAAGGATCCTTTGATTGAGAGGGAAGCCACTTTTCTAGCCACCTCTGCTACCCCACGAGTAGGAACGCCCAAGGCCGTCAGAGCTCGAGAGCTCATCGGGGCATAGCTCCCGAGGGAGCCTACGACGAACGGAAGTGACAGGACGTCCCTGCAAGGGCGCTTCCTGTCTTCCTTTATGTTGACACATAACTCGCCGTACTTGTCGTGTTTCCTATCGGCGGCTTTTCGAAGAGAATCCGCGCCGTTGTCGAACGGACATGTGACGTCACATACGACCGTGACACCGTCAGGGCGTTGCAGGACGATGTCAGGACGCAGATCGGCACCGCCCGCTTCCACGTGCTGTGGAACCGTACTATCTATGGAAAGCCCGGGTTGCCATTCGGCAGGCACGTGCCCCACGATCTCCCTTAATACCGAATTGTGTCGTTCCGTGATGACAGTCATCACGGTAGGGCAGTGATTCAATATGTGGGGGAGAGTCTCTTCCGCTTTCCCACACGCACGACACATGGAAGGTAGGTAACGGCGGCCATGGCTTGGTTTTGATTCAAGTGGCATTAGATTCAATCTAGCTTTGTACGCAAATACTCGGTCCGCGTAATCCAGGAGCTCCGGGCGCCGGGTCCAGGAATTTGAAAATCCGGACAGGCAGTGGGCACTGACCGTCTTGCCTTGGTCAGGTTTGGATTCCCACTGTCTCCTCCACCACAAGTCATTGTGTTGATGGAGGGTCGGCACCACTTTTTTCCTTATAGGAGGGGTGATTGTGGAGCTCCCCGCGGCCAACTCAAGGCCGCCATCCGGGCGGGCGGACCAACGTACGTTCAGGCGACGGGTGGCCGCCGGGACACGGCCCCACAGGCTCTCGCCTGTAGGGCACGGTCTAGGACGGGCGCCGTCAGGAGGGGGGTCACTATTCAGATAACTGGCCAGGTGGTCAGTCGTGGGATCTGGAGTGCCGAACCTCAGACAGGCATGACGCCTAAGCTGCCCGAGAGCGACGGCAGAGACAATGCTGTCAGGTGACGTCAGCATCTTGAAAGCATGAGCTAGCGAAAGCGTGTCACTTTCGCGACACAAGTTCGTGATGCCCAAACCTCCCAATGCAGGCTTACAGTAAAAGAACGCGCTGCAGGCCCACTTGGGAAGACGCCACGCCACCTTCAAACACCGCAAAACCAGTCGGTCAAGCTTCAGAAGCTCATACTGTCTAAAGCGCCGCACTCGCAGATGGTATGACGCGGACGGAAGAATGATGGAAGTGAGTGCCAGAAGTTTCTGGCTTGGGGTAAGAAAGGATTTCATCAATAAGGAAATGTGCTTCTCCAGAGTGGAGATGAAGGGTTGGGTTAGGGATGCGTCCGAGGCGTAACCGGTTCGAGCGCCGAGGTATTTATACGTCTCGCCTTTGGGGATGACTCGAATTTTCTCCCCGGCAAGGGAGAAAGGTTTCGGGTCGACCCGCAGACGGGACGCCGACACTTTCCCATAGGAAAGGGTGCCACACTTGCGTGGGTTGAACCGTAGCCCGGACCAGGAAGAGACAGGGCCGGATTTAGCTGATGGGGGGCCCGGGGCACTTTTAGATCGGGGGGCCCCCGTGCAAAAAAAATTTTCAAGCCTACGGTGCGAAAAACCATCTCTACGTCTACAGTAGCATCAGTCCAGTACTGCACAGCATTTTGCAGAAACTTTAAAGGCCAAAAGGGAAAAAATAACACAAAATCACATTTTTTTCCACATAGGGGGGCCCTTCAAAAGTCGGGGGGCCCGGGGCAACTGCCCCCTCTGCCCCCCCCTAAATCCGGGCCTGGGAAGAGAAGGGTTCAGTAGCAGATAGAAGAGAGATCATCTGCTCGCGATCGGAAGAAACGAGACAGATGTCGTCCGCATAAGCCATACAACGCACTTTGATGTCGTCTTCTTTGGCAGGAAGGTTGTAGCCGCAATCCGTTTTGTCACGGACGCCCCTGAGGAGCACCTCGATGACCAAATTGAATAGCAGCCCAGACAACGGGAAGCCCTGACGGACTCCCCGCCCCACAGGGATACGGTCGGTTTCACCATTGCCGCAGCGGACGGTGCAGGTGTTGTCGACGTATATGTCGGAGATGCACTCAATAAGGTCTGTGGGGGCGTCGAAATGACGCAGGACCTCGGCTATGCATTCGTGCCGGACACTGCCAAAGGCGTTTCGAATGTGCAGAAACGCAACTGACACAGGCCTTTTGCGTGACTGTGCATCCGAGAGGATGGTGTCGAGCATGAACACATGCTCATAGACGCCCTCTGTGGGCATGAATCCCTTTTGCTCTCGGCTGATAACATTCCCCTCCACCGCCCATCGCTGCAGGCGCCGGGCCAATACGGCGGCGTAGATTTTATAAATGTTTCGGCAGATGGAGATGGGCCGCCAGTTGCTGACGTCGTGCAGGTCACCCTCAGGGTCTTTACATATGAGTGTGATCCTGCTGGTTCTCCACTGGTCCGGTACACGACGGTTGATCCGGCAGGTCTCGAAAAGGCTGGCCAAGAGTCCCCCTCTTGGATCCAGGGTCTTCCAGAAACCGTAGGACAATCCGTCAGAACCAGGGGCGGAACCGACATCAAGCGACTGGAGGACCGCCTCCACCTCCCGGGCCGTAATGGGACCTTCACCGTCATCGACGGGGAAGAGGTTCACACTATCATGCTCGTAACGGTGGGAGTTCATCCACTCGGGCATCTGCGAGCAACTCCCAGCTTCAGGAGCGGTCGGCAGACGAAATTCAAATAAAAATGTGGAGCAGAGGCTTCCCATTTGTGGTACCTAAACAGTAACCAAAAATGGTAGCCTACTACTGCCTGATATTTTTTCAATGTTTTTGCAAAAATTGCGAAGTTAGAAAGTGAATTGGCTAAAGACATTCATCGTGTTTGAATCATCATCATCATCGACGTATGAGCAGGTCTTTCCAGGCTAGATTGGAGGGCAGGAAGTCATCAGCCACTCAACAGTCTCGTCGTTCAGGACCCTTAGGCCATGCGCACCGTGTGGAGGCCGGTGGATTAGGCAGTGGTGAATGACATGGTCTGCGGTCTGTTCTGTGGCGCCACACTCGCATTCTGATGGAGGAGCCAGGCCCCACTTGTGCATGTCCGAACGAAAGCGGCCGACGCCAGTTCGCAGGCGGTTAAGTCTGATCCACGCAAGCCTTGCGAGGGACATCCCCGGTGGACGGGGATCGCCGTCGGGTATGAAGTCACGGAGCGTGGAGGTATATGGTTTTGCCACTCCGTGTTCCACATGTGGTTCGTCCAGTGTTCCCCACTTAACCCAAGTTCATCTTCGTTCTTAAGTAGTTGTTGTGCGGCAGGCACAAAGGGGCGTCTTGATTTCAGTCGCTGCTTTATAGGTGGTGGTCGCTTGAATGTTGGATGGAGGGGATGGTCGGGGTCCAGAGCGCGGCGAGCGAGAGGAATCGTGGCTCCTTTACGACGTTGCTCAGCAGATTGGATGCCTGCTAGGATAGGTAGACTTAGTCTGTCGGGGTGGGACGCAGGCATCCAGTCACAGTACGCAGCGCATCGTTGATGGCGGTATTAATATGGTGGGTGTGAGAACTACGGCACCAGACTGGTGCGCAGTACTCAGCAGTGGAATGAACAAGGGCTAGGGTAGTTGTACGAAGAGTTTTGGCACCAGCTCCCAAGCAGGAACCCGCCAATCGCCTCAAAAGTGCGAAGCGTGTAAATATTTTTTTGCGCAATGACTCCAAGTGTCGGCCGTACGTGAGTGACCTGTTCAGGGTTATGCCGAGATAAGTAGGTTCGGCAAACAGGGAAGGCGTTCCCCGTCAATGTTGTTGTTTATCTCGCGCTGTGCTTCCCAGTTGTTAAGGTGGAAGGCCGCCGACACTGTCTTAGCCATGCTGAGCTGTAGCTTCCATTTCTGGAGGTATGCTGATAGTGTTTGCATGTCTTGGCTGAGGTTCCTCTCCACTGACTGCCAATTTCCCTCTGAGTGCAGGAGTGCCAGGTCGTCTGCGTAAGCATATTTCGTGGAGATGGTGGGGGCATGTCGTAGGTGTAGGCTATGTGTTGAACAGGACAGGAGCCAAGACTGAGCCCTGTGGGACGTCGATTTTGAGTCGGCATAGTCTGCTTCGACGACCGCTACCGGTTGTGAGGGTAAAACTGCGGTTTTGCACAAGTTCCATCATCATATGAACCATGTGTCTGTCAGGGAGCAGACGGCCGCAAAGTATAAGGCCGACTAGCAAGTACGGCCGCTATGCCATACAGTATCATAGGCATTAGGCAGCCGTGAGATTGACAACACGGCGCCAGCCTTCTTCTTAGCCGAGAAGCTGTCCTCAATGTCTTGGGTCATAAGTGTGACCTGATCTACGGTTGATCGTCCGTGTCGGAAGCAAGCTTGTTCACGGGGGAGCTGCGGATCTTTTATTGGTTCGACACGGGCGTAGATGAGTCTCTCGAGGATCTTGAAGGGGATGCAGAGCAGGGACATTGGGTGGTAGCTCTTCGGGTCCCCTGGGGGCTTCTTTGGCTTAGGAACCGCAACCACAAGGGCTCTTCTCCAGATCCTGGGAATTCTCAGGCGGCGCAAGCAGCAGGAAAGGAAGTCTTTTAACCAGGACTTTGAGGA
Source organism: Aplidium turbinatum (assembly GCF_918807975.1). NCBI lineage: Eukaryota > Metazoa > Chordata > Ascidiacea > Aplousobranchia > Polyclinidae > Aplidium > Aplidium turbinatum. The sequence goes on from NC_137472.1 coordinate 58,994,064, forward strand.
GGCAGCAGCATGGAGTATCAACTCCGGGCATAGGTGGTCAGGGTCCGGGGCTTTACCTGGCTTTATGTGCTGGAGGGCGGCGGAAAATTCGTCCGTGGTGAACTCACCCGAGATGTTGTCTCCGTCTGGGGTTGTTACCTTCCAGAGGTCCGTCATTTCTTGTAAGACGAATCTGTCTGATTCACGGTCTCTCGGTTTGTATTTCCCGTTCTCCACAAGTTGTGAGGCGATGGAATTTGCTGAAACGGGACGTTGTTGACGAGAGGCATGTGATCTGCCAGTTAGGTTGTTCAATGTACTCCATGCTATGCGACTGGAGTGCGTGAAGTTGATTGATTCAACGGCTTCTGTTCAGCGCTCCTTCCTCTTTGAGTCCAGCTTTGCCAACAGAGCTGTGGCTGAACTGTTGGTGTCATTGCCCTGAGGGGCGTGGAGGAAGTCGGAGAAGAGGCTTTCGCACTCCTTGTCCCAGCACGGCATATAGTTCTTTCGTCGGCCGCGGGGGATAGAGTGTTTTGCCGCTGATGTTATTGCATCACAAAAGTCCTAGTAAGCTTCTTCCACGTTCTTGGTGTGTGGTGATGGAAGATACTGCCTGGCTTCGTTGGTGAGGAGGCTATAGTACTCCCAGTTAGCCATTCTGAAGTTCCATCGCTTAACAGGCTTGCTCGGGACAGGCATTGTGAGCGTTGGAGCCGTGATAAGCGAGGGTCGGTGTTGGGACTTGGGGAACTTCTCTAGCACACGTTTGTCCGGTTGGCCATTATCGGGGTCATCACTCACGAAGCCAGGTCGGGGTTTGTACCAGTGTTCCAGCGCCCGGAGAAGAAGCTCGCTGCACCCTTGGGATCGTGCAGTAGGGTGAGGTTATTATTGGCTGACCATGAGGCCAGGCTTTCTCCGTCTGTGTTGGTGGTGTTGTAGCCCCAGTGAACGTGGTGGCAATTAAAATCGCCAGCATAGAGGCTGGGTTGGAGGAACTTTGTTTTAATTCTCAATTGATTGGTTTTAATGCATTGCCATAGGCTACTTCATTATTACATTGTTATAGGCCTACCCTAAATAGTCGAAGATGAGCTGCCATACTGTATTTTCTGGTTATAGGCTACGATAGAAGCTGACTTTTCTCACCCTGTGGTATTTCACCCCCATCCAAAGTAGGACTTGAGTATGGTATCAGCACCATACGCATGATAATCGAAATAGCCTACTGCAGCGGTCCCCAACCTTTTTGCTCTCACGAACCGTTTTTAAATAAAAATTGCCTTGCGGACCGGCGATAGGAAAAACAAAGTTTGACATCTACGTAGGCCTATAGCCCAGGTCCAATTTTTTATTGCGGTTTAAACACACTTTGAGCAAGATTTGTAAAATATAATAGACAATGTAACAGTTGAGGTCGGAAAATGAAGCTAGTTTAGCAGGGAGTCTGTGAGGATTGCTCCCCAGAAAATTTTGACTAAATTTACGTTGCTTTGATCGCATTTTGATGCACTTTTAGGCCCAATAATGATTTATTTATGAAGTCGCACACCTCGTAATTGATCAACATCATCAAATTAAAAATAGATTTTTAGAAGTTTGAGTGACAAATTTTGATTTAAAATTAAAGTTACCGGTACTTTTTAAATATATTTTCTTTCTCGACTACAGAAGGATTTCAATAATTTATTTGTTAAAAGTTTGTATAGTAGTATATTGTATGAGCTTAAAGTAAAATTTCGAAAATCCATTTCAGGTGCCCCCACCTTTCATATATAGCTTATACAATGCACATTTCACCTTATACTTCAATTTTATTGTTGGGTAGTTGATTGATTGATCTTTATCCTCGGACTGGGAAAGCTTCTTTGAGAGCTTAATCCTGACAGTTTCGCGTACTTGTAGAGGCTTTGAACCAGCCGGTCACTGAAATTGACGGAGTGGTATTTTCTCTTGTGTTCTTCTTGGTGAATTATTCCATCTACTTGGTGCCACTAAATGGAGAGCTAAACTGAAATGCGTTGCTCAGTCAAATACACACCCCGAGAGCCGAACCAGCGCCGCTTGATCTTGTTTAACTGTAATTAGTTTATTCTATGGCTAAGGACATACTGGGTCGCGCCCCGGTTATTGGGAACCCCTGGCCTACTGTACAGCATAGCCTACCCGCGATCTTCATATTTCAAGCTGCATCGAAGAAATAAAAACAAACTGAATCTCACAATGAAGATAGAGTGGAAAGTCTAACTTTTATAAGCTAACGTCTTTCTTATTCCAATTTTGCAGTTCGCAATTTGAAAAAATCGCATCTCGAGTTGGCCCATGTTTAGTCAAAACACCAAGTAAAATGCAGAGCTTTTTATGATTATATGACGATTCAAGATAATGGAAATAAAAAACACGATAATCGTGGATGCGCAGTGTGAAAAATGGCTTTGGAGTCGGAACCTGGCGTATTCAGACAATGCCTGGAAATCCTAGACAATGCTTGAAAATTCCCAACAATGCCTGAAAGTAGCTACTCTACAATGCCTGACAACCCCTGAAAATGCTCGACAGTGCCTAAAAATGTTCTATAATGCCTAACAAACCCGTCAACCACTGATAATGATGGACAATGCCTGGAAATCCTAGACAATGCCTGAAAATTCACAACAATGCCTGAAAGTAGCTACTCTACAATGCCTGACAACCCCTGAAAATGCTCGACAATGCCTGAAAATGTTCAACAATGCCTGAAAATGTTCTATAATGCCTAACAAACCCGTCAACCACTGATAATGATCGACAATGTCTGGAAATCCTATAGACAATGCTTGGAAATTCACAACAATGCCTGAAAGTAGCTATTCTACAATGCCTGACAACCCCTGCAAATGCTCGACAACCCCTGAAAATGTTCGAAAATGCCTGAAAATGTTCTATAATGCCTAACAAACCCGTCAACCACTGATAATGATCGACAATGCCTGGAAATCCTAGACAATGCCTGGAAATCCTATAGACAATGCCTGAGAATTCACAACAATGCCTGAAAGTAGCTACTCTACAATGCCTGACAACCCCTGAAAATGCTCGGCAATGCCTAAAAATGTTCGACAATGCCTGAAAATGTTCTATAATGCCTAACAAACCCGTCAACCACTGATAATGATCGACAATGCCTGGAAATCCTATAGACGATGCTTGGAAATTCCCAACAATGCCTGAAAGTAGCTACTCTACAATGCCTGACAACCCCTGAAAATGCTCGACAAGCCCTGAAAATGTTCGACAATGCCTGAAAATGTTCTATAATGCCTAACGAACCCGTCAACCACTGATAATGATCGACAATGCCTAGAAATCCTAGACAATGCCTGAAAATCCTAAACAATGCTTATAAATTCCCAACAATGCCCTAAAGTAGCTACTCTACAATGCCTGACAACCCCTGAAAATGCTCCACAACCCCTGAAAATGTTCGACAATGCCTGAAAATGTTCTATAATGCCTAACAAACCCGTCAACCACTGATAATGATCGACAATGCCTGGAAATCCTATAAACAATGCTTGGAAATTCACAACAATGCCTGAAAGTAGCTATTCTACAATGCCTGACAACCCCTGCAAATGCTCGACAACCCCTGAAAATGTTCGACAATGCCTGAAAATGTTCTATAATGCCTGACAAACCCGTCAACCACTGATAATGATCGACAATGCCTGGAAATCCTAGACAATGCCTGGAAATCCTAGACAATGCCTGAAAATTCACAACAATGCCTGAAAGTAGCTACTCTACAATGCCTGACAACCCCTGAAAATGCTCGGCAATGCCTGAAAATGTTCGACAATGCCTGAAAATGTTCTATAATGCCTAACAAACCTGTCAACCACTGATAATGATCGACAATGCCTGGAAATCCTATAGACGATGCTTGGAAATTCCCAACAATGCCTGAAAGTAGCTATTCTACAATGCCTGACAACCCCTGCAAATGCTCGACAACCCCTGAAAATGTTCGACAATGCCTGAAAATGTTCTACAATGCCTAACGAACCCTGATAATGATCGACAATGTCTGGAAATCCTAGACAATGCCTGGAAATCCTAGACAATGCCTGGAAATTCCCAACAATGCCTGAAAGTAGCTACTCTACAATGCCTGACAACCCCTGCAAATGCTCGACAACCCCTGAAAATGTTCGACAATGCCTGAAAATGTTCTATAATGCCTAACAAACCCGTCAACCACTGATCATGATCGACAATGCCTGGAAATCCTAAACAATGCCTGGAAATTCCAAACAATGCCTGAAAGTAGCTACTCTACAATGCCTGACAACCCCTGAAAATGCTCGACAACCCCTAGAAATGCTCCACAACCCCCCGAGAAGCCGACAATGCCCGACAATGCTTGACAATGCCTGACAATGCCTGACAATGCCTGACAATGCCTGACAATGCCTGACAATGCCCGACAATGCCTGACAATGCCTGACAATGCCTGACAATGGGTATTTAGAGGTACCCATTGGTACCATCCAGCCTGGAGGTTCCACTTTCTGGTACCATTTCGTCTCCACTTTTTTGTTTTGTCATCATAGAGTATTTTGGCAAAAGTTCTGGGGTAGGTTGCCAGGTCTTTCCCCATGCCAGAGCCGTTTAGCCAACGTATATAACATATGTTGTTGCCACCTCTCCACCACGTTGAGGAGAACGGTTGGACTTAGGAAGAGGGTGAGGAAATATACATTTGTGATATTTATTGAACAGCTTAAATCTAACGAAAATCAAAAACAATTACTGTTCTCAGTTTAATTTGTTTTTATTTATTTCTGACCATAACAACAAAGCCTATGGGCAGCCTACTGGAAACAAAACGAAAAAGCAAATACATTTATTCGGTGTGATGGCCTGTGTTTAATATGCTACCATAAAACAATTTTCAATAAAATTTTGCCCCATTGCGGTCTGATCAGCATTCCGTGCCTGCTTTTGTCAGAGCTTTCAAAACGGCAATGGGCGTGAGCAGCAAAGCGTGCGACTGTACAGGCTACGTCACTATAGTCTAGCAATCAGTTGATCGCGCAATAGTTGTTACTGCGGGCGATTTAACTGTAGGCTATGTATGTATGTACATCAAAACATCAGATTTCAACATCAAAACATCAGACAGTTTGCTCAATACATCAGATCTGATGTTGAAACATCAGAAGTGGTAACGTGGCTTTTGTTATTGCTGTCGAAAGTGACGTATTCTCGAGCAGTGTTTGCACTTTTTGGTCATTTTGAAAAAAAATAAAAATAAATGAAACATTGAACTTTGGGCCTTGCCAGCACCATTGAAAACAATTTTCTTGAATTCTTTTCTTGAACAACAATTCTTTAATTTTCTTGAACAACAATTCTTGAATGTTCAGTTTACGCATTTTAATGTTTAATTCCCGCTTGAAAATTTCATTTACTATGCCTTTAATGCAGGTCTCAACGCGGTTTCAATGTTGTTTAGGCTGGAACGGTAGGCGAAGAGAGATCATTTCAGATAAACCATTTTGAAATATATGATATATATGTTTCCAGATGTTCAAATTTTTGATGAACGCATCAATTTTAGATTTCAATGCAAAATATTGATGTCTTCTCTTAGGAGAGAAAAATTAAATTCGTTCAGTTTTTCAAGCAAGTCTGACATTTGGCATTATTCCAAAAGCTAGATGTCATTGCAAACATGGTGGACCAAGATTGAATTTTATTCTGTTGGAAAAATCATGATTTTGGTTTTCAACGTTATTTGGTATAGCCATTTTAAAGCTTTGACTTTTGAATACCACCTCACTTCACAATGCAGTAAAAGAGTTTTTAACTCCAATTCCATTTCACCTCTTACATTTTCAAAAATAGGCCAGCCTATGACTCTTAATAAAGTCAATGACTGTCACAGCATTTTGCACAGAAGTGGTTAAAGTCCGCCCCGTTAGCTCAGTGGTTACGTGCCCGGCTCAAGTTCACGTGGCGCAAGTTTGACTCTCGGGGTTTGTGCTTGAGCAACGCATTTCAGGACTGCTTTCCATTCAGCAGCATCTAATGGATGGAATAATTCCCTGGCAATACAAGACTTCAACTATCGGAAACTTCACTCTTCCAATCTCGGTAACCGACCCTGCGTCAAGAGCCTCTACAAGTATGCAAAACTACCAGGAATAACCTATCAAGGCTTTGTCAGTCCGAAGATAAAGATTCAAAACCAAACCAAACCAAGTGTTTATATAGGCCTACAGTACCTTGTGCAAATTGGTATACTTTTTGCGACCCCTGAAGTTCGTTACGCGACCCCCAGTTCTATGAAGCCCTGAGCTAAAGCATTTTTATGTTCTATAGTCTAGCTTCGTTGTAAGTCTGAATGACCTATGATTGGCAAAATGTTTTGAATTCACAAAAAAAAACATGTTTTTGTTATTTTTGCAAAATGTTGCAAATGGTAAATTGGTAATAAGCAAATACAAATGGTATGTACATTGTACATTAATAACCCAATAGCAGTAAGGCTAATTATGACAAAACTTAAAACATAATATTGTTTCAATGCAAAATGTTATAAATGGTATATATTTTGCATTGAAGCAATATTATGTTTCAAGTTTTGTCATATTTAGTCTTACCTAGATGCTGGGTTAGGATAACGATTGGATTGGCTATTGTTTACTATGTTCATATGTTGTAAGTAGTACCATTATGGCCTCTGAGGTTATATTTCGCTGTTTACTTGAACAAGACATTTATATCCTCATGCAATAGATAATAATAAATAATATGTCCTCATAGGCTACATTTTCTCAGTTTCTGCACAACTTTGTTGGAGGATTGTAAATAGAGATGCACATGTCATGCCTGAGTGCATATTGAGGACAAACAAATCTCAATGCAAAGTGTAGTAAATATAGCCTCTACCTAAAGAAATAACCTACACTCCATGTTGCCCCATTATATGGAGTTGAGTGTGATTATGATTTATGAACACGAACAGTTTCACATGTTATATACTAGTAGGCCTACTGATTGTACAACTTAAATTGTGTTTTTCTATAGTGAGGATGTTGTTTATTTTTCACTTGACATCTGATCTTGGAACTTAAAACATATATAATTTATTACAAATGTAATCTTGATTCAAAACTCGGATCAAATGGAAATTCAAGGTTGATCAAGATTATGTTTTTAAAAATCATTTTTTTGATAGGCTTTTTTGCCACTAAACTCAGTCGTGTAAGTTTGTCTTTGTAAATGTTGTTATTTGATCCGGGGTAACTAGTTTTCACTAAGTAAATATGAATGGTCAAGAGATACCTGATTCATGGGATGATTCTTCAGAAAATAGAAATGATGTGCAGAGCACTACATCTGCATTTTCATCACTAAATATTGGAGCAAAGCCATTTGTTCCGAATGTAAATGCACCGTCTTTTTGTCCTGCTTTTAAAAGCTCTGCTCAGCAGAGTCCTACCGAAGAAATGACAAATCCCCAAGGCGATGCACCACCTACCAACATTGAAGAGACACCAGAACCTGAGATGCAACCAGCTGCAGCTTCCACTGGGCAACAGAAATCTGTTGATGAAGCTGAAAAGAATAAAACAGAATCTATTGAAGATCTAAACTGCAAAACAGAAAGTACAGACGTTCTGAACCAAGAGCGATTTCCAATTCCACGTGTGTCTTCGGGAAAAAATTTAAAACGAGAAGCAAGATCAACTCCTCCACCTCAAACTTCTAGTGAATCTATGAAGAAAGAAGATCACTTGAACGTTGTATTTATTGGCCATGTTGATGCTGGAAAATCTACAATTGGAGGACAGATAATGTATCTTACTGGTATGGTTGACAAACGTACATTGGAAAAATATGAACGTGAAGCAAAGGAAAAGAACAGGGAGACCTGGTACCTGTCATGGGCCTTGGACACAAACCAAGAAGAAAGAGAGAAAGGAAAAACGGTTGATGTAGGCAGAGCATATTTTGAGACTGAAACTAAGCATTTTACTATACTTGATGCTCCTGGTCATAGAAGTTTTGTTCCAAACATGATTGGCGGCGCTTCTCAAGCCGATGTTGCTGTGCTCGTTATTTCTGCTCGCCGAGGTGAATTTGAAACTGGCTTTGAGCGAGGTGGCCAGACAAGAGAACATGCCATGTTGGCAAAAGCTGCTGGGGTGCAACATCTTGTTGTTTTAATTAACAAAATGGATGACTCAACCGTGAAGTGGAGTGAAGAACGCTACAATGAATGCAAAGATAAACTCACCCCTTTTTTAAAAAAGGTGGGATTTAATCCTAAAAAAGACATATGGGTCAGATGCATCAATTTTGTACCCTGTAGTCTCCAGAACGCATTTTTGCAGTTTTGGTATTTCTTAAGGTTTCAGTCTACTTTTTTAGGCTTTAAGTTACAGTTTAGATATGTGCCCCCCCTATGTAATGCTAATTTTCAATGGAAATTGTTAACTTCTTAGCAAAAATTTTGGATTTATCACAAAATTGCCCACTTTTTTTGGATTTTTCACGTTTTTACTTCTGTAATTCCCTTGTGATTTTTCACAGGCAAATACTGCAGTGCTAAACTGACTTTTATTTAACACTGTGCAGCTTTAGCTACATTTTAATGTTGAAATGACACTGGCTTTACAATTTTGGCCTTGTATTTTTCTCAATTTTACGAATCTGCAATTTTGGCTCCACTATGTTGTAGTCTCCAGAACGACCCATGGTACTACTCTACCAATGCCTACTCTGTGCTCCTGTTTGGGTGTAAAATGATGCAAATTTATATATAAACAAACCTACAAAACAAGAAAACAGATTTACTAAAAAGTGTGATAATAGTTCACTCTTCTATGGAAGCTATTTAGCCTGGCTCCAAAATTGTGTAGTCTCCAGAACAAACTTTAACAAAAAATGTATGCTTCCCTGTTTAAAATGGCAAACATTCTTCCAGTATGTGATGGACTAGTATGCTCACTTAGCAGGATTTCATAGAGAGGACTCGGAATAAATAAAAGATTAGGAATTTCTTTCTTATTGAATTTGTCTGTAGTCTCCAGAACACTGTAGTCTCCAGAACTTTTTTTTTTTCTTTTTTTTTGTAAAACCAGTAAGCACTCCTTTGTACAGTTATTTTTACATGTAATGTTACTATAAAAGTTGCTCATAAGAAATGATACCTGTTAAAGCATTCTGTAACCTATTTTTGATCTTAGAGAACATAGATACAGTTAAAGTTGTTAAATTTTAATTTAGCTGTGATTGTGAGGTGCTTTTTACGCATATTTGATTGGCAATGGCTCCATATGAAAAAAGTATTGCTATTACTATTGCTAGCATATGATTTATTACTACCTTGAGGTCAAACAATACATGACTTTGGCTGAAGTATCAGAATATTTAGGTACATTATCGCACAACTGCAGTAAACCTGCTAGAAACTGATAAAATAGGTATACTCACACTGATATTTAATTTTCAGTATAAAAACATGATATTTTTTGGGGGCAGTCTTTTGATTTAGTTGGTAGAGAAGTATCTCAAGACTTTTAAATCAAAATTTTATGGCACCAAGCATTCTGATTTTTTTCTCCGTTCTGGAGACTACAGGTACAAAATTGATGCATCTGACCCATATATTTTATGCCATGTTCAGGCATGACAGGGGCCAATCTCAAAGAATCATCTATATCTGACCACCCCTGGTACACTGGCCCTCCATTGATTTCTTACCTTGATAACCTCCCGACTGTTTCCCGTACAGGCTCGGGGCCGGTACGACTTCCGATCGTTGATAAATATAAAGACATGGGTGTGATTGTGCTGGGAAAAATTGAGTCAGGCACAATATCAAAAGGACAACAGTTAATCATGCAGCCAAACAAAAGAAAAGTGAAAGGTAAAATCTGCTTTACTAAGATTTGAATCAGTTGATTTGAAAGTATAATTACTTGAAAAACATATATAGTTGCACAAAGTTTTATTGAATTATATATAAATATGTATTATTTTGAAGCACTGCGTTGTTTGAAACCAGGTTGTAGCGGATAGCTGCCAGTGCCTGGGTGGCGGGTACTTAGGTAGCTACTCAGGTAGGCTGGTGTTTTTTAGAAAAAAAAAGTTTTTTTTAAAAAGATGTGGCTAGATCAGCAAAACTAATGTTGCCAGATGAAGAAGTCTGCTCCAATTTGAGAAAACTTCAAAGCTCTTTGGTCACAGCGGTAAACCATAATCTCTTCGTGGGAAAATTGTAACATAAGATTCCCGAATCCGTTCGTCTGTATGTATCGACCGAGAAAGAAACACTTCTTGAAACATCTATTCTTAAAGTGTATTCCTGTAAAATTAGCCCGCGGCTATCGAAATGACTGGTGCAATGCCTTACACCTCTAAAAAACTGTCACTACGATACAGATTACTTGGATAAAAGACGGAGAATTTGTCCAGCTAGCAAGCACCAAATAAACCAGTTAAATGTGCGACCGACTTCCAACAAACAACTTCGAGAATGAATCAGAAAAATTTGTGATAACTCAAAGGCACGAGAGCAGTTCGTGACGCAATATTTCATGTCCAAACAGGTCTCAAACTGAAACAGGTTTAAACCGGTCTGACACGAGTCTTACGGACGATGGTGCAATTTTGGCTCATGTTTTAGGAATTTCCATGACGTAATATTCAGTAGACCCGAACGGTTTCTACATGACGTTTGACCAGGCGAACAACCGTCTGTAACATAGCGGCCCCTAGTTATGACAGTCTGACATGGCATAACTAAAAAAGAATTGACGACAATTGTGAGCCAATGAATAAAAACACATGATACACAAATTGTTTGAATCACTCACGTTTAAGTTAATACGCAAATACAAAGGGCATGCAAAGAATGAACAGCAATAAGAATAAACACGACGATACATGAAATTGGTACCATAGGTAGTAGGTACACGCAAAAAATGACGCTATATACCATGGTTGCGATAATAACCGACTGTTCTGGGCTAAGACAAGTGTCGGCCACCGCAGACAAAACCAGGCTCAAACCCTAACACTTAGGTGTTCTTTACGGGGGCGAGGCACGAAATATCCCTCAACACATAGTCTACTTTCACTTTCCCCGTACTCTCATCATAGTTGCAGACGGCAACTTTAGCTCTACGAACCACAGGCTTTCCTTTCCTAATTTGTGGAACTACCTCATGCACCCTCCCAAGTTGATACTTTCCACGTTTACCAATGTCCTGGAGAGAACCTACCACTACAAGTTGACCAGGCTCCAAATTCTCGGCTATTTTTAGCCATTTTTTCCGGCCCTGAAGACCTGGCAAGTAAAAATCGATCCATTTACTCCAAAACTGATGAGAAAGTGACAAATTGAACCGATAATCACTTCTTAGTTGGTCACGATCATGTGGTTGCCCAACAGCACAGTATGGGTCTAAGTATGGGGTCAAAAGTGAGGCAGGGGTGATGACAGTAAAATCCCTAGGATCGTCACTCAAAGGTACCAAAGGGCGTTCGTTCACGATCCGAACGGCACTGCCTGTGTATGTAAGCAGTTCAATAAAACTGGGCTTACGTATTGAAGAGTCCAAAATGTGAAAAAATGCGATTTTAAATTGTTTAACCATTGCCTCCCAGGCGCCACCTTGCGCCGGAGCATACGGAGGTATAAATTCCCAGTTTATCTCTCTCTGTCTCAGGGCATTGTGAAATTCAGCTGATTCTATCAACTCGGGTAACTTCTTAGATGCTGCCTGAAAGGTGCTTCCATTGTCGGAATAGATAGCATTAACCTGCCCACGTAAATCTGTAAACCGTGTAAAGGCAAGTAAAAAATCACTCAGCGACAATGATGTAACCAGCTCAACATGAATAGCGCGAGATGCCATACATGTGAACAAGAGTCCCCAAGCTTTTTTGTGACTTCTACCTTCAACGAAAGTTAAAGGTCCAAGATAGTCTAAGCCGCAATCATAAAAGGGTTTCCTATGCGCAGTTGTGCGAGACAAAGGTAAATCAGACATGAGCTGCCTTATAGGTCGAGCTTTCTCAATCGCGCATACACCACAGTCATTAAGATACCTCTTCACGGAGGCATTACCATTAGCGATCCAAAACTTCTGTCGCGTAGATAACAAAGTGTGCTGTACTCCACAGTGCGCATTTCCATTATGATGCGACAGTACAACAAGCCTAGTGAAGGGGTGCTTCGAAGGCAAAACAATCGGATGCTTTGCTTCAAGAGAGATCTCGGGAGAGTTACTTAAGCGCCCTTCAATGCGGATTACACCAGCGTCATCTACACAAGGTCTGTACTTTTTAAGTGAACGTAATTCTTTTAAGCGTTCCTTCTCACGTTGCGAAGCGCCAACACTACCTCGCTTTATCACTTCCTCAAGGGCATCCGGCGATCGTTTGGTCATTAAATGTACCACATCGCCATACACGCTCTTCTGAACAAACTTCACAGCCAACTCTGAAGCACTGTTAAGATAAGATGCATCCAGTTTTGGCTTCACAAAGCTACGCTTTCTCGTTTTACAGCACAAAAATTCAACAAAAGCAACCAAATAAGCGATTCTCTTTTTCATAACATACAAAGAAGGTGCGGCCTCGATCAATCTGTGAAGACCACCCTGTCCAACGTCAAGCGACTCCTCTTCGTCACGAAGATATAGGCTATGGACAGGTACTGGAGTGGCATTTTCTACAGATGGAATTTCCTCACACTGGTAGAGAAGACTAGAACCATTTAACCACAACTCTCGAAATTCTTTCTTTGTAATAAGATTTGGCCTTGTGCCAACATCAGCTGGGTTCATATCGGTAGGGCAAAAACGCCAATCCTGGGCTCCAGACAACAATAAAATATGCTCAACTCGACGCGTAATAAACTTATTCAAACGTAAATCAGGGTTTTTAACCCACTGCAACACAGTACGAGAATCACACCAAAAATACTTAAGGCAGTCGGGCATCTTCAATGCCTCGTAGGCCTGCTTCACGAGTCTGGCTGTATTCAAAGCGGCAACAAGCTCTTTCCTAGCTATCGGCCAAGAAAACTGATTTTTTACAACAATGGTAGATTTACCCAGAACGAAAGACACACTCGGAACTCCGTTAACCAGTCTACGTAAGTAAACAATAGAAGAGAAAGCTTGATTCGAAGCATCACTAAACCCATGCAATTGATATGAAACAATATCATCCGGACTGCACACACCAGAGTTTGCAAAATACCATCTCGGTAACGAAAAATCCTTAAGCAGGTCTAAAGAGCGAAGCCACGACTCCCACTCTTTAACAAAGCTATCAGGGACCTCGGTGTCCCAATCAAACTTGTCTATCGCCAATTGCTGAAGTATAAGGCGTGCTTTTAGAAAAAATGGCGCTCCAAAGCCTAGCGGATCAAAATTTTGTCCAAGCTGACTGAGCATACTTCGGCGCGTGTGTTTAGCTAAGGGCTTTAAGGAACATGCGATACGCATCTCGTCAGACTCGGTTTGCCACACACAACCCAATGTCTTCGCTGATGGCAAAGTCATATTTTCAGTCTGAAAGTCAATGTCACGAATCAAAGGTGAAAGCATCTCATTATCCAAATTTGACAAGACAATCATAGCCTCCTTGTTAGCACTCCACTTACCAAGTTTAAACCCACGGCTATCAAACAAAGCAATTGATTCATGAGTGATTTGCTGAGCTTCCTCTAAGCTATCAGCCGAAAATATAAAATCATCCATGTACATATTATTTGCAATATTGCAGAGAGTCAATTCACCAGCACTGCTGGGATTCTGCTCGATCATTTTCTTTATAGCCAAGCAAGCGATATACGGGCTACTCTTTATTCCCCAAGGGTGTACACAAAAACGAAATGGTACCATCCTACCATTTTCAAGGTCATCATCTTCAAACCACAATATACGAAACAAATCCCTTTGCGATTCAGGTAACTTTATTTGAAAGAAGCATTTAGTCACATCAGCCATGAGACCAAATCTACCAAGCCGAAATCTAGCCAAGACATCTACCAGAGGGTTTAACAAGTCAGGACCCGAAAACATTACATCATTAACACAAGTTCCTCGAAATTCAGACTTGCCATCGTAAACAATGCGCTTTTTTAATTGTGACGTAACAAAGTATGGTAAATACCATTCAAATCCCTTGACATTTCCTGCTTCACCAGTACGCTCAATATAGCCATTTGATTTAAGATCTTTCATGGTGTCAGTAAGGAAATCACGAAGTTCAGGTTGTTTTAAAGCTTTCTTTCTTAAAGCAGCAGCTCTATCTGACGCCAACACAAAATTGTTAGGTAGATCAATATCTTCCTTCAACGGAACAAGTATCTCAAATCGACCATCTTTCAACTCAATATTCGGTTCGACAAGTTCTCTAGCCAAATTATCATTGCGAGACAATTCACAGGTTTCATTTTGCAACGTCAAATCCTGAATGACTTTATTCAGGTCTGCTATTTCCATATCACGAGACTCAATTTTACGCTGAAAGCCAGAGATGACATCCGACTCTGAAGACGTCTGCACTCTGCACACTTTAGCAACGCTTTCATCTAAGGGTGACTTACCACCACAAGCCAACCAGCCGAGAGGAGTGAGCAAAGCATGTGGTTCACTACGATTTTCACCAACACGCTCTTTTTTTGCACACATCAAATAAGCGTTGTCGTTGCCAATCAGTACATCTACAGTACTACAATCATTCAAATGAAACATATTCACGTCATGAAAATGACGGAAACCATTTAAATCTTGTTTATGCGGTAAAGTTGTAACATCGTCAGCCCAAGCTGGGTTAACCACCGAAGTTATATCACAAAACAGTTCATCTGTCTCTAACGACTGGATGTTGAGTTTGACAAGGTCAGCACAAGTAGCTTTCTGACCAGCCAGGGTATCCATTTTAAACGACGCTTTATCGTACAGTTTAAGATCAAGTTCACACACCAAATCACTTGAAACAAACGTCAACTGCGAACCAGGATCATGCTGACAATACACCAACTTCGATTTGCCAGTCATTGGATTCAAAACACGAGCAGCAGTAACGCGGTTAAAGGCTGCTTTAACATTTCCAATCTTAACATTATGCACAGGAACTCTGGCACGAGCATCATCTTTCCCAACCGAATCCAGAGAATCACGTGACGTCACATAAAAATCATGCAGAAGAAAATAGTGTTTCCTATCGTTGTTAGGCCCACACTTACGACAGTTATTTGCATGAACGCAATCCCTAACCATATGCTGGCGCAAACAATTCAAGCATTTGCCAGCTTTCACAATGACATCTCTCCGATCTTTAGGTGTCAAGCGCAAAAATTCTTTACAATTAGACAAAAAATGATATTCAACTTGACCACGTGACGAACAACAAATACATGCCGGTAGGTTTTTACGTCTGGCATCACCACCACGCGGTGCGCCAACAACAGTCGAGTACTGCGAACTCCCTGACATCACATCATCATGGGGTTTTACGGACGTCTGCCTAACCGGACATGAAGGCAATTTTCCTTTGCCAAACTTTTTAAAATGCTGCGACTCACCAGAATCGCCCATTAGCATAATGCTAAAATCAGTCGACTTACGCGTTTCCTCCCGTACTACAAATTCAAACAAACTCTGAAAAGTAGGCTCATCAGTGCCACCATACTGATCACCTAAAAAGTCAAGATAACGCTGCTTAGCGTCAAACGGGAGTCGCTTAGCCAAATCCAAAACAAAACGTCCTTCTAATTTGTCACGCTGACCATAAGCTTGCGCGTAAAGCAAACACTGCGATAATTCATCTTTAAACTCTTTCAGATCACTGGAAGAGGTCGAAGTCAATTTGCTACCATAGCGATACTTTCTAATTTCCGGTTCGGCAAAAAGACCTCCACGAACCCCAAAACGCTGGGACAAGCGAGCTAACGACATTTCTATCCTGTCTTCCTCTGACAAGCCAGGGGTGTCAGAAACCAAATTAGCAATCGTTTGCGCAGCTGTCTTAACACAAGCTGCTTGTAACAAAGTCAAACGAGTCCCCTTAAAGGGCGAAGCTGCCATTAAGGCCGTAACACGATTTTTAAAGAAGATAAATGGCATATTATTACCATCGTAACCAATCAAGGCCGCCTTATCGAAAAACGTCCTACTATTTTGGTATTCAAAAAAGCAATCCTGCTGTTGAGAACTCGATTTAGCGGGAGAAGACAAGCTATATCCCTTAAGGGGCTGAGTGGGCTCAGTCACATGCACAGCCCGATCACGATCCTCACACACGTTAAAATCAGGAGACGCGATACGCCTCTCACAACCACCAAAATTACGTGTAGCTGGGCGATCCACAACTAGCGGCGCAGAAAACTTTGAAGGGGGCAAAGCATTACTGCTAATGGCGGCCCCGTGACCTGTACGCTCTGGGGGAGGAGTTCGGTTGTAATTCGCAGACCTTGGCTCTACAGCATTCGGAAAACCCTTAGCCGCGGCCCCGAGACCTCCTGAAACAGCTGGAAAACGTGTGGATTGTACAGGTCCACTTACGGATTGAACAGGCGTCTGGAAAAGGTTAGGTAAATTAAACTGTGATTGATGTTCACTTCTGGAATGCCTAGAAGAGCTCTTCCTAGAGCTACGCCGGGAGCCCAACTCAGAACGATATTCAGCTAAAACTACCTCTTTACGTTGTTCGGCCCTCAACTGAGCGTCTTTGAGTGCGAACTCAGCAGCTCTAGCTTCAGCTTTCGCGGCGGCCTCAGCAGCTTTCGCGGCAGCCTCAGCTCGTACGGCCTCAGCTCTCGCGATGGCCTCAGCAGCTCTTGCTTCGGCCTCAGCTTGTATCTGGAGCTCCTCTCATCTTAACTGTAGATTAATTTGTGCAACTATCCGTGACGAGCTCTCAGACATCCTAGTGCTTACATTTGAGGCGCTATCCTCAGGATGTATGTCAGCATCCAACCTATCTGAGAACTCACTTTCTTTTTGTTCAAAGTTATTTTTTAACGAGTTAAATTCGGGATCTACCCTATCACGAAGTTCTGCCAAGATTGCAGAGTTAAAGATTTTAGTCAAAAGAGCATGGAAATGCCGTAATTCCTCTTCTAAAGTAGATAAGTTAGATCGAAAAATTAACAGTTCCTGCTTATCACTCAAAGAACCTAGGGCTACAGAAAGTTCCCCAATTTGAGTCAAAATATCCCGTCTAAGATGCCGGGCCTCTCGAACTGACTTAGCCTCATCGTTAATGGGTCCCTCCCCAGAATGGCCTGCCCGACCGCAAAGAACATCATCAGGCTTAAACTCAGTTGAGTCTACGGCGGTCGAGTCCTTGTTGCCACCGAGTGTAGACATATTAAATGTTGGGGCTAAATTAACAATTAAAAAAAATGAAGTTACACAAACACACAAAATTATTAGGCTACAGTAGTTATAAAAAACTTAACTGCCAAGACCGTAAAAATACAAAAAAGAATTTAAATGCACGATACCGTAGCTGTACGAGTATGAAGTCCTAAAGTCCACAAAACTTGCTTGGATTCTTCCACTTGAATCTACAAGCACAGATGGATTGTCTTTTAATCTTCTTTCTTGCCAATGAATGTCAAAGTTATTTTTCTTCTGTACCAAACTGAGAAGAAATGTCTTTACTTTTCTTTGCTTCTGTAAGAGTGTAGACTACCAACCAACAAATCTTCTTTTATTTTTTTTTTGTTTTAATTTCTTCTTGACCTACCAACTGACAAGAACTCGTCTTTTATTTTTTATGGTCACAGCGGTAAACCATAATCTCTTCGTGGGAAAATTGTAACATAAGATTCCCGAATCCGTTCGTCTGTATGTATCGACCGAGAAAGAAACACTTCTTGAAACGTCTATTCTTAAAGTGTATTCCTGTAAAATTAGCCCGCGGCTATCGAAATGACTGGTGCAATGCCTTACACCTCTAAAAAACTGTCACTACGATACAGATTACTTGGATAAAAGACGGAGAATTTGTCCAGCTAGCAAGCACCAAATAAACCAGTTAAATGTGCGACCGACTTCCAACAAACAACTTCGAGAATGAATCAGAAAAATTTGTGATAACTCAAAGGCACGAGAGCAGTTCGTGACGCAATATTTCATGTCCAAACAGGTCTCAAACTGAAACAGGTTTAAACCGGTCTGACACGAGTCTTACGGACGATGGTGCAATTTTGGCTCATGTTTTAGGAATTTCCATGACGTAATATTCAGTAGACCCGAACGGTTTCTACATGACGTTTGACCAGGCGAACAACCGTCTGTAACACTCTTCTAGAAAAAACGCTCATGGCAACACATGTGACAGAACAAAGCCTTTTCTTGAAACTTTCAAAAGTGTTATTTTCAACAACTAAACCAATAAATACTGCAAAGTTCGGGTGTTCATCTAGATCAGGGGTCGGTAACCTACGGCCCGCCAAGCAAAATTATCCGGCCCGCAGCATTTTTGCAAATTGTAGTTGGCGGGCCAAAACGAACATCCCATTATTTTATGCTGCCATTTGGTTTTACATAACAGAATTAAGATTACTAATTGTTATGTAAAACTTTCGCAATTTTTACTTTTCCATATTTATCCGTAACGCTCACTTGTAATCACGTAGCCTGTGTACTTATGCCGCAACAATGCTTAGTTAGGGCATTGTCGCCATTTTGAATTTCCTTGATATTCTTTCTCTGCGAACTGCATTTTAGAGAGAGCGACGTTGCAGGCCTGACAGATAGTTTGATAGATTTGAAGTTTTAAGAATTAGTTTGTTTGAAGGTTGATAATTTAGAAATATGTGTAGCTTAGGAAGCAGGAATTGGCCTTTTTAGTGACAGCCGGTCCAGACTTTAAATTACTTTATTTTTTAGAGTTATAATTTACTCCCAGTTCCATTTTTCCTTTTTTTTCAACAAGTGATTCTTGTCTTTGAAGAATTTGCTGCTTGTTAGAATCCACCAAGCATAGGAAATTATCACAAAGCGCCTTTGTACCCGCGACCTATCGATCACGGGTCGCTTTGTTATAGTAAACTAGGTTTGGGGCAAAATTTAGCTTAAGCTTGCAGAAGGTAGCATCAAGGTACTTGGCAGTTTCACCTTGAAGTCCGGTTATATTAGCCTATTTACTGCATGCTAGTTGCAGGCTACATGAGTTGCGTTAGTAATAGTCAATTAACCGTATATTTAACGGCAAGTTGAGAACACAACTTACTGATGACCACTTGCAAGATGTTATGATTCTTGCCTCATCCAACCTATCACCTGACCTTCAGAAACTTTCTAGCAGGAAACAACATCAAATATCACATAATGTTGTGCTGTCAATAAATAAAGTACTTGGTGTTTTTCGTTACCAATTGTTACTAATTTTCTTCATATTAATCTATATAAGCCTATAGTAGCTAAATATGGAGATACTCTGATAAGAACGCCAATTTTAACAATATTATGAAAAGTAAAGAAAACGGAAGTGCAAATGGAAAACTTGTACGGCCCGTTGACATCTGCGCAGTTTTGTTTTGGCCCGCGACTGAAGAAAGGTTGCCGACCCCTGATCTAGATTGTTATCCTTTCTAGCATTGGTTTTGTTGCAACTGTTGCTAGAAAAAAAAAACATTTAATCGAAATCTTGTTGAATTTGCAGGCTTAGCAATTGGCTACTCATTGCATAGGAACATAATTTTTTACTTGAATGCATATTGCATAAATAATAACTTAACTTATTCTTAAACCAACATACAAATTCGGCAAAATAATTTTGGCTGTTTTTCTTTGATAAAACCCATTTTTGCCCCCAAAAAACGAATTTTTTTACCAAAAAGAGTCTTTTTGCCCATAAAAAACTTATTTAAAAAAATGTTTTTTTTTACAACCCTGTTTTAAACAAATGTTTCAAATTATCTTTTTGATAATTTTCAGTATTGGGTATTATCTCCGATGACGAAGACACTGACCAGGCAATTGCTGGCGAAAACGTAAAAGTTCGTGTGGACTCAGTGGAAGAAGATGAAATATCAAAGGTACAAATGCGGTTAAGCATTTTCTACAGATGCTGCTTTAGTTTGGTGTTACAAATTTGAAAAATTACCCATATGACAACTCTATGTTCCTTAGTGATCAGGTCATTATGCAAATTTGTGAATCGTAGGCTAAGCCATTGAATGCAATTTTATCAATGAAAAGACCGAAAGCTATTTTTATAAGAATTTTTTTTCTTTTAATGGCTTAAAATATATAAGTATCTTTTTGTCATCTAGAGGAATTTCTTTTTGAGGAAAACGTTCTGCTTTCTAATTGGTTAGAGCTATTCTATAGCTTTCATCAACCTACAATTTAACTGCATATCACTTTCATGGAAGTCTAGTTAAACATGTCTGAAAAAAAGGTAGTTTTATGCTTGGTATGGAGACTTGGAGAGTTAAAAACAAGGTTTGCATTGTACTAAGTCTATGGTAGCCTACTAAAGTAATGTAGCTTAGACGCTTCTTGTTCACTTTTTTCAGTGTCGCCCTAATACTCTATTTATTGTTGATTGAGTAATTGGACAGTTTTTTTTTTTCAAAGCGATTGTTGAACCAGGTGTCACATTCACTTGAATACACCAGAATGTATATTGAGTTATTCGACATTTGATTTCCAGGGATTTGTTCTGTGCTCCCCGGATAACCTATGTTCCACTGGAACTGTCTTTGACGCCCAGATAGCGATCGTTGAGTACAAGTCCATCATTTGTGCTGGCTATAGTGCAATCCTTCACATTCACACGTAGGTGCAAAATATTGTTTGATTTATATTGCCATCAATATAATTAACGTTGTTATGGTAAAGAAATGAGTTCGTTCGTATTTAACAATTTGCCAATGTTAGCAAATGATGTAACATGGTAAATTTCCCTTCTATTTCTAATATCTACTTGCTTTTATTAGTAACTATTGCAATGTGTTAGAATGTGATAACACGAGGTAGCTTCCTCAAGCTCAGTCCAGCCTACAAAGCACTCTTTGTTACAGTACATTGATTCAACGTCTAACAGTGCACAGAGATAGCGTAATTGAGTGTCAAGGGCTATTGCCTTGGTATGGTATATATATATATATTATTTGCTCAATGCTCATGCTGCTTCTGCTCATCCTATTAAAATGCATTTGTTAATAAGAGCAACAAACGCTTGCAGGTGTGTCGAGGAAGTAGTAATGACGAAATTGCTCTTCTTACTTGATCGGAAGACGGGGGAAAAGAAGAAGGCGCGTTTTGTGAAGCAGGTACTTGTACATTTCAACTCATCATACATGTCATTGTGCTGTGAAGTGTAGTGCTGCATATTGTTATTGTTGTGTTGGATTTATGTTAGGTAAAACAACACCGCTCCCCCTAACAGAGCATGGACGCTTTTCATGTTTTACATTCCATGAAGATGTTTTATCTTTTTTATCTCCCATGCTTTCAAACATGAACTTTAAAACTGACTTATTAAGAAATTGCAGCCATCCTTTCTCAACATAGATTTATTACAAGAAACAAGTGTTATGTATTAGGTGTACAAGGCTAGTCCAGTGCTATTTGACTTGCAATTAAAACAGTTAATTTTGCCAGGATCAAACTGTGGTTGCTCGCATGCAAACCCGCGGCCCTGTCTGCATTGAGAGTTTCAAAGATTTTCCACAAATGGGCCGCTTCACCTTGCGTGACGAGGGCCACACAATTGCTATTGGGAAGATCCTCAAACTCATTGAGTAAGTTGCCATGCTTCGACTCGTGACTAGTGGAATAGTCACAATCTCAGTACCACAAGCGATGGAGCAAGTGCTGCCAAACCATCAACGCATTTATGCAAAATGTGCATTGTAAAATATGGAAAGAGAACTGCTGGTAATGCTGGCTTGTATATGTTTCAATTGCTGCTTTTGGTGTAACTTGTATTGCTCGTACATTATAAGTATTGCTTATGATGACATTTTTTAGGCAATCTCGTACGTTAGTCCATGACATACCGCGGCTAAATAGCTGATGTCTTATTAACGTTTAGTAACGTAAAAATGCTTGCAGTCGTGCGCATTTTGTATTGTTTTATTGCTGTATAGCAAGTTGTTAATATAAGAAAGTACAAAACGTTTAGGTAAAATTAAGAAAACTTGCAATTGTATACTATGTATTAGGGTGGAGTGAAAAAAGAAAATTTTGATTTTTGCTCTGTAATAGCGATTAAAAGTTGTAGTGTGGCTTGACTATTAAGCTTTGAAAATTTCAGCGTTTTAAAATAAAGTTTTCGTCTGCCGCAAGCAAGTTCAAGATTACAAGGGATGTGCTGATTAAATATCACAATTTGCTTCAGATTTTTTTTTGCAACAAAACCATCGCATGTGACGTCATAGAGGATATTTCTTACGATTCAATTAGTCCATTTAAGCAACATAATCGAAAATATGCAATTCTTAAAAAGGGCCTGAAAAAGCCATTGCAGCGGTTTGTATGTCTGTTGCATTTTAATGAATTACCACTGAGACACTTGATGCATTATCTTGATGGAGTTACATCTGGTCCACTAAGTTTTTCTGGCTCCATTGGTAAAAAACTTGAAGACTGTGACAGTTTACCAGTCACAGAGTTTGAGGCTGTTGATATTCAACTGCCTTCAATTGACGTGAGCTTAAGCACAGACCAGCAGTAGCCTACTGTACTTGTATGGCATCTGTAAAGCAATTAGCTCAGGGCGTTGTGATGCCAAGCTTGCCTATTGTAATCCAAGAAAGATGAATCACTCCAGATGGCTGACAACAACCAATCGCATTTTGAAGCTTTATGTTTCACGAAACAATCCCTGTAAAATCTGAGAGCGTTGGTCTTCTTCATCGTGTATCACACGGCCGTAGCCCAGAGCATCACGCAGGCTCTTGCTCTATCGTTGAACTCGGCCAAATCCTGTGCAGAGCACCTTGCTTTTAGGTCAGGACATTCGAGTAGATGTTGCATCGTTTGCTCCTGTCCGCATTTGCAACTTGTGCTCCCCATGGAATACCCCCAGTGTCTCATCAAGGTTTTACACCTGCCAATACCAGTTCTTAAGCGGTTGAGGCATCGCCAATACTTCCACGGTTCACGTTTTCCTGGAGGAAGGCTCTCCATGGGTGTGAGCTCCATATTGGCCAATGTCGGTCCGGCTGCCAGTCTCTCCTGCCATAGTTGAACCCGCACATTGGCGGCGACATCGTCATGACCTAATGGGACAACTGAAGCAAGGAAACTTTTGGTGGAGTAGCCTACATTGCCAAGTTATACGCTCCAACGTGGTTTGCAGTGAAAACGCAACCTTCCTGTACTACTTACTGTAAAGGAGCTAAACACTTTGTTTCACGTAGTTAAAAAGTCGCGCTGTCTTAGCGCTGAACTAAAAGCAATAGTTGTCCCTGGTATCAACCGAAATGCCTATTTTGCTCACCAAGAGAACCTATTGCTGTGGATGTTGGTAGATGAACGTCTGTACAACAGAAAATTAGCACTGAGAAGGATACTTTCCAGAAAACAAGGTCATGGAGATTCCATTCGTCTCTTTAAAGTTCCACTCTTGATCTTTGAAGCAAACGAATACTTTGAACTGATTGATTGGCAGCATACAGAGAGATATGAACTACCGCTAACTCGAGACATAACGGACAGTCAGTTAATGTCTTTCATTCAAGATGCTGCAGCTCCAGAGCTTGAATTTCCTAGCTATCCGTGTCACACGCAAGCCATGGAAGGGGCCGTGCGCCTCGTTATTGAAGCAGCATCTGCGGAGTGTGGGCAGAAACAACGGGAAGGATTCATTCGAAGTAGACTGCAGTCAAAATTAGAAATGCCTGTATTCAATACAAAACGAGAGTTTTTGGCAAATGGAGTGCTTAATGAGATTTAAACTCATGGGAGTCGGCAGAGAGGGGCACTTGTCCCCCTGGATTTGGATTTTATAAACGTTTCTTTCCTTATGAAAACGATACTTTCAAAAATGTTTCTTACCTTTGGGCGATAATATCTTTTTCATCCAATTTTCTTCGAAGTAAACCAACATTTTACCAGGACTATTTTTTCGCGCTTTCGGAAACTATCGCTAAGTATGCCTTGGAAATATCTTTAATTGTAACGTTTTCGCTCGTGCCGTCCAAATTTACGTTACATTTCATCAATACACTTAGCTACGTTGCACTCGTTGTAGCTCACAAGATGAAATTTGGCTTAAAAGATGTTTGCCCCCTCCCCCTGCAATATTTCTGCCAACGCCCATGTACTGTATAAGCTGATGATTTAAAAAGCGTTTACAATATTTATATGGGATCAAAAGTAAACAGGCAACCGAAATCTCAATATTGTCATATTAAGAAAAACACTTT
This sequence comes from Aplidium turbinatum, assembly GCF_918807975.1. Classification (NCBI taxonomy): domain Eukaryota; kingdom Metazoa; phylum Chordata; class Ascidiacea; order Aplousobranchia; family Polyclinidae; genus Aplidium; species Aplidium turbinatum. Next base: position 59,018,458 of record NC_137472.1, read on the forward strand.
TCTACTGTAGTTTGCTTTACCTTCATTGCACATACTTGCTTAAACTGTGGTGATGAACTTGTGAAAGGAACAGAAATTTGAAGAAAATAGCTTAAAATCCGTTGTTCATGTATATGATCAACTGCACATCAGTTGATCATATACATGCAACAAGCGTTTTAAAAGACGTATTTTCCACTGCATTGCAACGATTTATGTGTAATTTACAACTCTGATATTGTTAGATAGAAGTACCGAAGGTAGAAGTTAGATAAAAGTGACGATCTGCTAATTGTGATGACGTCATAGCTCCAAAATACCAGTGAAAACTTCAATGGACTTGCGGCAGACGTAAACGTTGATCAAAATCAAAAATATTTCAGCATGTGAATACATTTACCACATCACAACTTTTAGTAACTATTACAGATTGATTCTATCAACTTTCATTTTTAACCTATGTTTCACTCCACCCTACTATGTATAATGTGTGTTATTTTGTTTGGTATGGTGGGAGTCTTAGTTAGGGTTGTTGGGCCCAATTGAAACGATGCCTTTTAGGGTGCAGTGCATTGCCTTTGAAAGTGAGGAGTACATTTTCAGTTCTATGTGATTTCAATGCTTTTATTGCCAAACATACATGACGTACATGTACGTACGTCGTACGTGCCAAACGTACATGCTTGCTTCATCCAACTATTTAAGAGAAGGTCAAAATGCACCATCCGTCGTTATGTGAGATGCAACGTTTATTGCAGTTTGTATGATTTTATTGTCTGGTAGACAACCATTGAAAGCAACACTCACCGGTGACAAGTGATACATTACTTTAGTCGTCGTCGTTGTGTGAGCGTCTGGGGCCGAGGGTCTATCGTTTTACCACCCCAGATTCACGATGTTCCCGGACTACACTGGAAGGCTACTACAGAGCACCGAGTCTTTGGTTTCATTATCCATGACACGCAGACCTTCCAATTTAGTGTTAAAAGGGAATTAGTAAAATATTATTTTGTTTCACCAATACTTTCTTTTCTAACTTGAAAAAGTTTGTTAGGTTGTTAGCATTTTGTGACAACTTTTGGTTCATAAGAAACCCTAAAGCAATTAATTTGGCCATGTGAGAGCTTTAAAGATATTACTTGGTTTTGTGTGTCGTCTGAAAGTGCAAGTAGGTATTGATATTGGCGTTGTCGTATTGGCCTTGGCCAACAATAATCCACTTTGGTTGAATTTGCGTTATGTTCGAAATATACCGACATGCCATTGTATATTCATTTGCTTCTATATACTATTCTGTCGTATTCTTTTGCATCAAGAACATCAGTGAAATTACTTTTATATTTAGCTTCCCGAGAGAAATTCTCCATTATTTTCATTATACTTAAATGTAATTAGATTGTATCAATCTTTATGCCTGGTTTGAGAAAGTATCCTTGGATGCTTAATCTTAGCATTTTGAGGACACTTTGAACTACTGACTCAGTCCCGGTCACCGAGATTGATAAAATAGGAGAAGGTTGTGCAAAACGGGCAAAATAATATACCGAAGAATCGATTTTCTCAAAATTTTGTTGTGAAAACGTTTTAGTTTCACCTTCTGTTTATCACTTTAGTATATAGGTTCATTGTTAAAAATCATTCAAGTCCATTTTTCATGTTTTTCTAAATTTAAAAATTGAAAGTAACTGTCCGTTTTGCCCAACCTTCACCTACGTTCCCGCTTGTTGTTGAAGTGTTGTTGCCTGTGAATTATTCCATCAGTTGTAAACCGAAGAGTCCGAGTCATATAGCTTTCGCCCAACGCCCTAGCCCTGGCCAATACCCAGTCACGTGCTCCACTTTGACAGCCATCTAGCACTCACCACGATAATAAAAGAAACCTTCGTTTTATTGATCGTGTAAAAACCAAGCTCATGTAGCTGGCTACCTGGAACATCAATTGCCTGTTGCTTTTTAGGCCGATTGCTTTTTTTATTCCTTGCAATAACCTATGTTCATTATTTGGATCAATCATTCAGAAAAGAGAAAGAAAACGTTTTATTGCTACTAAAACATTTCAAAACCGGTAATAAATATGTATTTTTTGTGCTATGCATACTGCATAGACTAACTTACGTTAAAAACAGCAAATTAATTACTTGCTACGTAGCCTACTAGTTAAGCCTTCAGGCACTGGTTGAATCAGAAAGAATACTGCGGTTTTATATCTTTCCAAAATTTCACCCGAATCTTCAGTAAAATGACTTCTGGATTGTTTCGAATTAGTTTCGCTGTAGATATCTAGAAATAGCCTACGTCGGATCGAATGAATGCATTGAAAGCTTGGTAGGTCATAGAAGCCTCATGGAATCGATTACCAAGATAGCTGAGTGAAATTTTCTTTTGTTAAATACTGTTGTTTTCTATGAACGATTGCATCTCCTAGGTGCTGCAAAATGAAAAGAGTTCCTTGAAATACGTTCCCCAACCGCACACTTTACAAGACAAACCAGAGCCGTTTGATCTTTGCCGTTTGTTTGCAGTCTAGAAAGCTTTCACTTTTATAAATTATTCCATTCGCTAGGTGGCGCTGAACAAGAGAAAATGAACTTCTTGATGATAATAATCGAACCATCTTTGCTCGTCCTTGACGTTTTCGTCAAAATAAATTATAGGTCTACTCCGTTAGCTCAGCGGTTACGCGCCCGGCTCAAGTTGGAGGCAATGAATCGCCAAGTTTCTATGATGTGAGATTTTTCTGCTGCAGTTTGATAATTAAGTCCTGACCAGTCTTCAACAATCAGAAAACTTCACTCTGCCAATCTCGCTAACCGGCCTTGCGTCAAAAGCCTCTACAAGTATGCGAAACTACCAGGAATAACCTATCAAGGCTTTGTCTGCCCGAGAATAAAGATTCAAAACCAACCAACCTTTATAAATTAGTTGCCGCTGAACAGGGAAGCTTTCTAAATTGCATCTGCATTGTGTTTAAAATGTAAATGTGTGATCTAACATGCCATTGCTAGAACTTCAAACATCAAATGCCAGCATTTGATGAATGCAAAATAGCGTCCAATATTGTTTTGAAAACATTTTTTTCAATTTTTATTATCAAATTATGCAGTTAGGGGCATTAATTATTATCAAGCAAATTGGAGGCATGATATTTTTTAATGCTACAAGAGACTGCAATAAAAAGCAGCCATGCTGAAAAGTAACATGCTTTATGAATGGATAACCCTTTTTATAATCATTAATAATAATCTAGAAGTCGAGATTATTTACTTTGTGCAACAATTCATAACTCGCTGCAATGTTTGTTTAGCCTATGCATGGGTCCCACCCGGCATAAAATCATAAAAAATTATAAAATTTATCATGTTTTGAAAAAAGCATAAAATAGTCATAAAATTTTACCTCAGTCATAAAAAATCATAAAAATTGCAGCTCATTTGATTTGGTGATTTAAAAAAGTTAATTTTTTATGTGGACAGTTTTCAAAAGCAGAAGTGGTCTTGGATAGCCTACCTACTGGTACCTAAAAGTCAAACTTGTTCATCTAGGATCGAATCCCCCGTGCTTCACCGTGACAGAATAGTGAAGCCGCCCATCCAGGCGAGTCGTAAGAGGCAACTGATGGTACTTCGTAATGGTGGCCGCCTGTGCGGTGCTGGGGTACCTACTCTCGAGTTGTATGGAAATGGTCACTGCTCTTCCTTGGCTCTCTAGCACATTGCTTGATTTCCGTGGCATAGCATAATAATATGTGACGCTTTTCTTTATTGTAACTTGTAAGTACAATAACTTATTGTAATTTATAAGCCTACAACGAAAATGCTTGACAAGGGCTAGATGTTGAGCCGAAAACGTTTGCAGTTTTTAGTTATTTTTCCTGTGTATCATGATAAACGCCGTGTTGTTGCTTGGTTTCGTTTGCTTATGGTATATTAGTTAATATAGGCCTAATCAAAATTGCTTGAAATCCCTCCCAGTCGCTGGTATCTCGTCATAGTGTGGATTGCTTCCAAACTTTTTTGGCGAATGCAACTTCAGTTAGGCTAAGCAATATAATGTGGGGCCGGTGGAAAAGCATAAAAATAGCATAAAATAAGCAAAAAGATCATAAAAAAAGCCAATTTTTGTCATAAAATCATAACAAAAATTAAGATTTGTGGAGTGGGACACCTGTTTATGGTAAAACCCCAACCAGTGGTATGACCGGTATTTTGGCCCGGAGCCTATGGTTTATACATGTTGCTCACGTTTATTTAATTAGATGATACGTCAGATATGCACAGTGTTTTAAAAAATCTTTTGATTTTGCATGGCTTTGCCTATGTTGTAATCTAGGCTAATAGTTGGATTCAATGGCCCCATTTTTCAGTTTATAGGCCGTTATAAAGCGATTTGTCACAATGAATATGCGTAGCCTCACGGCAGGCTATACAGTTCTAGAACAAGTGTGCTATTTTAATTGTGTAATTATTGCGAGATGTTATTGAGCTAAAGTAACCTTTAATTACGCAATCTTTTATTGCCAAACTTGTTCTAGAAGATTTTACTTTCATGCGATTCTGGAAACGTCTTTGACTTGTTGACCAGAAAAACGAGTTCTTGTGATGGAGCCTAATAGGCCTATTAGCCTACCATAGTTTCTGGAAGCTCCTGGTCTAAGCAAATCTCTTTAAATAGTCGCTTGATTTGAGTATGATATACAGAGTTCAGTTCAGTCCTGACCATCACAGCAAAAACAATAGGCTACACGTCAACATAACAAAGGTCGAGAAAAAGGTAGAAGCGACAAAACGGGGACGTTAAAACCTGCTTGTGATCGAAGTAGGCTAAGTTAGTTGAAGGATTTGGCACGGCAGAAAAATTTGCGATAAAAAGGGAAATAAAAGAAAATTTTACAAACAAAACATTTTCTTTTATTTCTCTTTCTAAATTTTTCTGAAGGTGTTGCCACCGTGCCATAGAGTGGTGTCAGGCGCGGATTTATGGGGGGGGCCCGGGCCCCCCCCGAAATTTTGTGAGGAATTGTTGAAATTGTATGTTTCCGCAACAAATGGTGTGATATGCTTCTAAACAGCTGATGTTAGTCCCACGGCAGACTTAACTTACCCCGGGGGGATAGGTTTTTGTTATTATGGTTGAAATTATCCATCGATCAGACTCCGTTATTTTCTTTCATACAACTTCAAATACATTTTAATAGTAACATTTGTTGGAGCTGAAACCAACGCTGAACCAAATGGCGTCAGTTGCAACAATCTGAAACCCCTGAATGGCCCAGTGGGGGGGGGTTGAGGGTTTCAACCCCCCCCCCCCCCCTTTGGCACGCGTGTGACGTCACGATATTGAGAATGATGCTTTCAGTCTCTTTATGTCTCTAAAACAAAGTTTACTTAACTTCAAATGAAACTGCATTAAATGAGCGAGTTTTGCCAATACCAAACATTCAAATATCTCAGCCAGGAATTAGCAACAAGAAAACATAGAGACTTAGCTTTATTTCTGAAAAATGCCGAAGAAAACATGATCTTATCCTTTTGTTATGCCACCGGACAGCACCATTTTATAGGAATATTCATACCTACATTTTTGTTGAAAATGCTCTCAGAATGCACAAAATTTAAAGTAAATTTTAAAAATTTTCTGGGGGAGGCCCCCCAGACCTCCGCTGCTGGGTGTCGTCTTAGGCGAACACGCAGGCGGGCTTTGCCCGCCCGACGTCATAAAAAAAAAACTTTCAAAATTTCTAGCCACGCCACTGGAATGCCTGTTTTATAGTTTTTAGTCTTCTTTATAATTTCAATCAATTACGTATACTGTATGCCTGCAAACATAAAATATATCCAGTTGGTCATGGATACTCCATGCAGGGTTGTAAACCAGATTTCAAGTTTACTTTGCATGCTTAGCAATTTTTATTGAAGCAACATTTATTTTTTAAACATTCACAATTGATGAAAATGGCTGTTTAATGTCTATTTTATATCATATCTAGGCTATATGTCGTAGTATCATTATTGTTCATATGTGCTTTATCTTTTTCTTTCTTTTTAATTGATTTTCAAATTTTCTGGCCCCCCCCGAAAAAAACTTCTAGATCCGCGCCTGAGTGGTGTATTATGGGAAATAGAAGTGGAAAAGTCGTAAGTTAATGAAAAGTATGTTGAAAACGATTGTAGAGTTCTAGCCGTTGTTGAATAGGTTGTAAAAGTGAAAATTATCGCCGATTGCAAAGTTGCTGTTGCAAGTAGTAGCGTAGATCTAGCCTATATATATTTTGAAGTCGACGAAAAAAGTTTGCTGTTCTGAATTTGATTTCTTTGCGTGCTGGAAGTGCTGAACCATTTGCTTAGTTTTTCAAGGATTTCTGGAAACAATCGATAATTTATAAAGTAGATCTATTCGACAATTAATTCACTGTTTAATGTTTAGTATCTCAATAAACTACGTTATCAATCTTTTCAAAGTCTCTTTACCAGCAAAAGATAAAGAGAACTGTGACACGATTAATAATTTTATAATTAATAATTTTTGAAAATATTTTGGAGCCAAAAGTGGACAAAAATACTGTGTTTTTCAATAACATTCATATAATTTTTTCGAACAATCTTACATTTTAGAGTTTATGTAGAAGAAAGCGAGATTTGGTTTTTCTGTTTATCGACAGAAACCTCTGTAATAGGCTATATTGACATTGGTCCCACCGCGTATCAGGTGCAGGAGACATGCAAATGTTCGCATTATCCTACAATGTCACTTCATGTTTGCATAAAATGAAATGACCACGCTATAAAAGCGTGTCATAAATATTGACATTTCCTTTTTCGTGTGCTTCAAGCAATGAAGAGTATCTTGCTCTCCTCCTTAAAATAGGACACTAAGTCATTAAGGTGGTCTACCAAGGCAGCAACAGGTGAAAAAGAAACATGATTTTATGTTTATGTTTGCGGTTGTACAAATCAAGGCAGACTGTATAGTGTACAAGTGTACATAAAATCAATATTCAATTTTGGATTTATATCGATCTGGTTTCACAACGAAACTGAAAGTGTGAAGGTGTAATAGTCAGGTATGGAAAACAAATTGAGCTAAAGAAGTAATGAAAGAATAGGACTGCCATCGGAATCAGTTGAACCTTATTTAAACGTGCAAGGCCTGGTGCGTTGCGCTTGAAATGGCTTTGCCCGTGGTAGGATTTCTTTGTGGGGTTTTCTTTGCCTGCCTTGCTCTTTGCTATGAGCTAAACGCATCAAGACGTGTTCCCCTTACGACCATCAGCACTCTTGATAACGCACCATGGCCGATCTTCATAGCAACTGTCCATACAAATCTTCAATAAGGCACCTGCAGCTAATAAGGCCCGCTAATTTTCAAACCTCAATATTTTTCTAAATACTGCATAATTTTGAACGAAACTTGGAATGAGGATACTTTGGGTCTATCTAAACAACATATCTATGAAACAAGTTACTAAATAAAAGGGGTTGTAAAATATTAAAAAAATAAAAAAAAATCTCAAGTTGGCCATATTAGATCCACGTGTTGTGAATAAGGCCCGGTTTGAATTAGCACCAAAAGTGATGGAAAAGGTGTATTTTCACAATAACAACACCACAAAACAAATTCTAATCGACAACACAGGCACATAACTAATAATTGAATACACAGAGACAACTATTCCCTCCCCCGCCTCATGCTCCATTTTTTAAAAAGCGACATGGTGTTTTTAGATACGGTAGGGATGATAAAGTATTTTGATTCTGAAATTATGATATTTCCATTGCAATAACAAATTGGATTAATGGTGTAACAAGAATTGTTTAGGTCACTCCAGTTTTTAACCCTTACTTTCTTAACCAGGGGTGCACAATGTTACCCCAGGGGCCCATGGGCCTCATTACCAAAATTAGCCTAGTCTGATCATCATTATCAGTCTTGCTTTAATTAGAAAAAAATTCAAATTTATTGGTTTTACTGCATCAGCAATCAGCATGTACATATCTTTCACATAAAATGCAAAAAAACGGAAGTCAAAGCGGTTTGTTAACTGCAGAACAATCTAAAATATGTAAAAATTAATAAAACCGCTCAATTTCAACCCCTTAAACTTCAACTTTCCGTAACTCAAAAAGTTCTCAACTTTAGGCTGTGAAACTTTACCAGTTAGTCTCAATTCACCATAGCAGCAATCAGAGCTTCCAATTTTGTTTAAAAGATTTGTAACAACGGAGATCCAGCAGGTGGGCCTTATTACTGGCCGGGCCTTATTAGCTGCAGATGCCTTATATCAGCTAAAGTTATGTAGGCTAATAAAGTTATAGCCTATATAGGCTATGTTTATTTGTTTTGTAACATTTTTTATTTTTTTTATTTTCCCTTTATATCTTAAATTTTTCTGAAGGTGTTGCGACCGTGCCAAATTTTTTTCAACTCAATAACTTACTTCGATCACAAGCACGTTTTAACGTTCGCGTTTTGTCGCTTCTACCTTTTTCTTGACCTTTGCTATGTTGACGTGTATTGTTTTGATATGATGGTCAGAAATAAAAAAACAACTGAACTGAACTGTCATCGCTTGGGACAGGCATTAGGAAAACTTCCCAAGTTTACCAAAGAAAGATTGTCGTCACCACACTTTAACTTATCTGGATGAAATCTTGTTAGTGTGATTAAATATTTTTAATCCTTCTTAATGTGATCATAGCCTATCACTGCTAAATTTAGGAAATAATTTCTTTTTGAATAAATATAATGGACTAGGATTATTTATGCAGTCCAGTGGGCACTATACAGTAGTTTGTTGCAATGTATCGTGTGGTTTAATTTACGTAAAAAATTGCAAGTTGAGTTTTATTACGTTTTGCAATGCAAACTTTACTTCAGTGAGATTATGGTGTGGAAATATGGACTAAATTTAAGATGCTAGCCTATTAAAATTAAATTAAATTAAAACGGATTTAAGGGGTCGGCTTCTGGCAACTAATCGATCTCTGATGCTCTTATGACAAAAGAAAAACATATTCCTGCAGAACATAACATACGCTACAATGTAGAGTATGTTTTATGTCAAATAAGGTAAATATGGCACCATATTCAGGTACTCACCGTTTGTACATGTGAATGTTCAGTTCTCATTCTACTCAGTCTTATTCGATGACAACAAAAATGGGGCAGGTTCCTGTCGCTTGACGCTTTTTCTTTAGAACAAAGCCCACCCACTTTATTACAGTAGTTCCTGCTTAGCGTACGTTTAATAGGCAAACTCGCTTATCAAGCCCAATTTAGTCCTGTCCAGAATTACATAATACATAGGGGTGGCAAAGAATCGTCCCCCGCTTAATATATCCACCCGCTTAATCAATCCAACATCGTCCGGTCCCAAGATGGGCTTAATAAGCGGGGACTACACTATAGCCTCTGTATTGCACTCTAGGTAGAAAAGAGGTGAGCTTTCCAATTACCAATTTAAGCCAATAGTCAAACTAGGATGGCATGTTAAGACAAGTGTTCTTGGCTACTCTACATCATCTCAACAACACATTGAATGCAAAAGCATTCTAAATAAACAATAGGGGAGAGTGGGGCTAGTCGGAAAGATTTTTTTTTAAAGTGAAATTTAAAACAATTCGTGCATAACCTGACAACTTGAAGCGGCTTAAATTATCACCTATGGTGTCCTCTATCATACAACCAAAAATAAGTATTGAGTCAATTAAGCTTTTAATAAAAATTTAAAATAAACAAACATACAATGGATTTTTCAACTAACCCCATGTCTGGGGTTAGTTGAAAAACGTCAGTTTGATGCCCACCAATGAACTGGATACTATTTTTTCAACCAACAAACATTAACATGGGGTTGTAAGCAAATATGTTAACTTGCTTTAAAATCAAAATGCAATGAATTCTACATCAAATCATCGTAAAAACATTTTTTAATAAACGCATTGTTAAAACTTGTGATGCCGCATATGTAGCACTTTCCAAGTTATTCAAATTAAAATTTTACAATGTATATCTGCTTAAAACAAGTACATTGGAGCTTATACTACTTATTATCATACCACGACGATATACTCGTATCATACTACATAGTCATACCGTTATCAAAACGTTTTCCAACTAACCCCACCCACTATTTTCCAACTAGCCCCATTAACATATGACAAACTATTTTCTTAAAATATTGAAGCATGGTGCGTTGGACTAAAATTTGTTTATTTCTTAGTGTTGTAGAACACCTACAGCTGACACACACTAAAAAACTTCTGCCTATCTTTAACGATATCGACGTATAAGATGTTTTTCAATACGCCAAAAATTTTACTTCGAAAGTAAGAAAATACAAAATTGTCAGCCAAACAGGTATACCTTGACTCAACAAATCGAAACTAACATGGATTATGTGTTTTTATAAACTACTTCACATGTTGGCAACAAATATTTAAAAAAGTTATCAAGAGTTAAAAAAATGACCATTTTTCAACTAACCCCGCCTTCCAACTAACCCCACTCTCCCCTACAAAACTTCTCAAACCTAGTTTTCCTTATTAGAGTGGTGAGCATGTTTCGTGTTAGTAACTGGGTTGTGTGCATTCTAGTAGGCACTGCTCTGCTTGGAAAGGTTGCATCCCATTTGGGTAAGTTTGTTTCAAACTAAAAGAATTTGCTATGTGACCATAGCCTCCATGTATGGTTTACACGAAGCTCATTAATTGTATGCTAGTAAACTACTTTTGGCGCATTATTATAGCTTATGTTTCCTATGAGTTAATTTAGCGGCTATGTAGCCCTACGTAACTGTAAAAGATTACCTTCAGTAGGCTATAGAAACTTTTGAGCTGACTTCTATCAAGATGGTAAGTTGTAACATATGATAAAGGAATCTTTATGAACCAGGTTTGAAAAGAATATTGGCACAGCAACTTAAATGCCATTAAATTCGTAGAAAATAGTTTGATGGAGCTTTGGCAGAGACTCTACTTTATTGTACCACAAACAATCAAAGCCAATGATCATTACTGAAATAAATTTAGCCAGTGTTGTACGTTGACGCCGTCAAATTGACGGCGTCATTTGACGGCGTCAACTTTTTGTTGACGTTGAGACTAGCGCCGTCAATTTATTTTTCAGTTGACGGAAGTGATAGCGCCGTCAACTATTTTGCCGATTTTAAGCGTCAAGCGCTAAGCGTCATTTTTTGTTTTCATGGAAAATCTCGTTTCGCAATAAGAGTTTCACAATGTATTCTGGCCTGCGCGACTCATCCGAATTACCAGTTTTTGCGTTGGTTAGAATGGCTCCCTGGAATACATGCGGAAGAAGTTCGCCAAATGGTGATCACCCATTTATTGAGAACGAGGGATCAGAGACAGAAAGCGAAAAATCCATGAATGGCATCGCGGACGTTGAATATACTTTATTTCAAGAGCTCTATGCCCCTGAAAAGAGCGATGTTGGTGCAGTGGACCTCGTTAAAAGATTTATACATGCTAAACTATCACAGCACGCTTGGAACAGTGATACCTTTCCGACTAAACGTTTTCAACTTGTTTTTGAAATACAACACACCAATACCAACCAGCGCTGCTGTGGAACGCATGTTTTCACTTGGAAAGTACAATATGCGCAGGGGCGCCGGAACCGGGGGTGGAGCAGGGGGAGCGGATGCCCCCCTGCCCTCAAATTTCTGTGGATGGGGAGGGAAGAGGAGGCAATGGTGCCCTTTTAAGGTCATGTAAGCTACTGCACACTTTGCAATATAACAATTTATGCTATTCGCTTTTAGCCTAATTATAATGTTCTATTTTTGCCTCAAAATAATATTCACGACACAAAATTCTCCATCACAGTAAGTTATATTACATGATTATAAAATAGCATGATGCCTTTCCGTGCCATTGTTTTTTGTATAGCGGATACTTGTATCATTACTCGATAATGAGCTGATAGATGAGCATTATCGCTATATCTTATCATAAAACTTTAAAAAAAAATTGACCTTTCAGCAACAAAAGTGCCCTTATTTCATACTCCTGCCCCTCCAGTCAAAAATCGCTTCGGCGCCCCTGAATATGCGTCCCAAACGCAGCAGATTGTCAGACAAACGTTTTGAAATGCTTGTTTTTCTGCAAGGAAATAACTAATAGGCTGAGCAGCTAATTACAATACAGTCTCAAAACATAATACCTGCTCTTTATTTATAGCTATTGTTAGCCTGAACTTGGTTGGAATATTTGCGTTTTATGCGTTTTATGAGACGCTGGCAAAAAATAGCGCTAGAAATTAGCGCTGACGCCGTCAATTTCTTTAAGAGCTTACGCAGTCCTTTACGCCGTAAAGTTTTTAGGCAATTCGCGCTGACGCTGACGCCGTCAAATTATTTCAATGACGCGTACAACACTGAATTTAGCCTATCAATTTTAAACACATTTTGACTCAGAAACTGTTTGTTTCACAGGAGAAGGAAGGAGAGTTTGGAAAGATTTCATCTTCCAAGATGCATTAGAACGAGATGAATTTTATTATGGTGATTTTCCGGATGACTTCGGATGGGGCACTGCAACGGCAGCCTATCAAATAGAGGGGGCTTGGAACGTAGAAGGGAAAGGAGAAAGTGTATGGGACAATTACACCCATCGAGCCCCCTGCGCGTTCGTATATTTTCTTTATTACTACTACCAATTAGCGTATTATTAGTAAACATTAATGCTGTTTTTATGTGCAGTCAAGTTTTGTATGAGAAAGGATTTGATTTGAGTAAAGTTATTGGAAAGTATTTTAGCAACGTGGAATATCTTTTTCTGAAAAGCGATTTACTTTGGTCTATAGGGCTATTTTTTTGTTTGAAATTGACAACCTACAAAACGTATTTCCGGCTACTGACATATGTAGTTTTAAGCAAATTTTGTCTGAATCTTTTTTTTTGCACAATAAAATATCGTTAATCAGAAAGAACCTTATGCAACATTCTACATGGAACGTTAAATCTACGTGAAGCTTATGCAAAGAACTTGATGTGGCTGACCTGGTTCTTTTGAGTTTCTCTTTCCTATTTGAGACTGAATAAGGAAAAACATTATCTCGTTTGGTTTTTCGTTTAGGAGGTGTGGTGTTCTTTTCAGGTATTTGCGGAACCAAACTGGAGACGTTGCGGATGACACTTATCATCAGTTGGATCAAGACATAAACGCCATCAAAGAATTAGGATTGAAACAATACAGATTCTCCATATCATGGACACGACTTTTTCCTGACGGAAGAATGTCGTCTGAGCCGCTTCTAGATGGCGTTCGCTTTTACAACGAAACAATAAACAAGCTGCTTGATGCCGGAGTCGAACCCATGGTCACTCTGTTTCATTGGGACCTGCCGCAAGCGTTGCAAGATGATTTCGCAGGATTTAACAGCAGTGAAATTGTCGACCATTATTTGAACTATGCCGATTTTTGCTTCCGTACGTTCGGTGATCGTGTAAAGTATTGGTTCACTTTCAACGAGCCTTACATGTACTGCAAGTTGGGACATGGACTTGGTGTAGCAGCTCCAGGGCTCCTTGATGTAGAAGTTGGAGTATATAATTGCCTACATAACATGATTAAATCTCATGCTTCGGCTTACCACAGGTTAGTTAGTCCTACATCAGTTAACGTCGTATTTTCGTGTAACCAACAGGGTAAAAACGTCTGGTTTGGTTACTTGTTTGTCGTTCCAATCAAATCAACCCTTTGTACTCGTCACCTGGTTGATTTTGTGTTCTTTGCACAGTAGGCCTATATATTGTATGGTGGTTTACCTCGTTTCGTGCGAGTTTACTAGTGCACATTGTTGCATATTTCTCTTGGACATATTCTGTCTTCTTTGTTATTTTTGTCTGTAACAATACAATAAGTCTGTTGGGACACGAGTTGACGCTAGCTACAGTTTTATTTTATGAACAGAGAACATTGTGCAAAACTTCTTGTTCCCAAATAGGCATAACTCTGTACGGCTAACTCTGTGAGAGAAACATACCGAACTACACTATTTGCACAAAGAAATAGCCTACAACTATAGTAAAGATCATCGATTCCCAGTGCGGCGATAACAGGCCACAGTAATAATAATAACAGCTTTTATATAGCGCCACATCCACAGTGCAAACTACGCTCATGGCGCTGTACATGACGGTGGTGTTATAATAAAACGGTACTTTCAGTCATAATATTTAGAAAATTAAAATGTTTTCAACCATATTTTGAATTTATTCAAATTTTCACCTTTTTTTACACAAGTGAAGATAGCATAATAATGACAGATAAGAGGTTAGGGTAGTTTTGTTTTTCTTTGAAATTTTGAAAGTAGTCTACTATGGCAATCCCTGTACAATATATGTGGTCGCTTTGTTTCCCCGATAGCTCACTTGGATAGTTGCGCTATTTTAGGAACGGATAAACGACAAGATCTAGCAACACCGGTTCAACTCTCAAGAGGTGCGCGTGCGCTTGAGCAACCTACTTTAAGGTCACCTTCTATTCAGCGGCACTTGGCGGATGGAATAATATATAGACAATAACAATTTAATAAGTGAAAATTTTACTCTATCAAACTCGGTAATCGGACTTCGTCAATGGTTCAAAGCTTCTACAAGTATTCGAAATTACCCGGAATAAGCTTTAAATTTCCCAGTTTCTAGATTTCATTACTCAAATTCCATTGTTTCTTCAGATATCACGAGCTATATACATCCGCGTCTGGGCAAGGCGTCTCTATAACCATGAGCACAGAATGGGCCGAACCTAAAGACCCGTTGAACGAAACACATTATGCGGCCGCGGAAAGATATCTCGCCTCTGAATTGGGTATCCTTGCTCATCCGATATACGTAAACGGGGATTATCCAGAACTGCTTAAAGGCAAGTAAAATTTTTAAGTTTTTCTCTTTCATGCAATCAAAATCACACCTCCACGCTCCGTGTATGTCCCTCGCAAGGCTTGCGTGGGTCAGGCTTAACCGCCTGCGAACTGGCGTCGGCCGCTTTCGTTCGGACATGCACAAGTGGGGCCTGGCTCCTTCATCAGAATGCGAGTGTGGTGCCACGGAACAGACCGCAGACCATGTCATCCACCATTGCCTAACCCACCGGCCTCCACACGGTGCGCATGGTCTGAGAATCCTGGACGACGAGACTGCTGAGTGGCTGAAGATTTCCTGCCCTCCAATCTAGCCTGGAAAGATCGCTCATACGCCATCATCATCAAGTTGCAATCATTTTTTGTTGGATTTTATATAGAAGTCCACATACTGTACATTAACAATGAGGCCAAGCCTAAAATTCTTATTGCACAGAGGAAAACTACTTTGCTTTTTGCTGCACTTTGTCTAACGCTTTTTCGCAATTTATCTCTACTTTTTATGAACAGTAGCTCAATTTCCGCTTGATTTTTCATGTTTACAACTGAAGTAATGATAATAATAATAATATAATATCGATAAAATATTGCGCACCTCAAATTATTAACCAGCTCAAAATATTCAGTTACAAAATTCAGCGCTATTTCATAAATAGTAGGCTATATGCTCTGACTTAGGCCTAGCTTACCAGTGAGTAAAGTAAATTTACATTATTACCCTTGTGTAGGCTATAGTGTTACTTTTTATCTATGTATTATAATATAAAAATGTGTTTGCTCAATTTGTTTGATATGCTTTAATGCCTATAGCTTGAAAGTGCAGCAAGTTTTTAAAGTCATTAAAACTCTTCAGAAATGGTCTACAACAAAACACAGTCTCAGGATGCTTGGAAGTATCTCGGATCTCGTCTTCCGACCTTCACTGAAGACGAAAAGCAGATGATCAATCAGTCTTCGGACTTCTTCTCCTTGCAGCTTTACACCACACGATACATTGTGCCGTTTTACGGTTATCCTGATCGTTACGTGAGCTTCGCGTCGGATCGGGATACCAAAGTCGCTTGCGATACCAGATGGGAGCAATCTCCAGGCAAGATGATGCCGTGGATTGTGTATTATTATATTGTATAATATTTTATGGTGTATTATTATATTGTATAATATTTTATGGTATATTATTATATTGTGTAATATTTTATGGTATATTATTGTATTGCATAATATTTTATGGTATATTATTGTATTGTATAATATTTTATGGTATATTATTTTATTGTACAATATTTCATATTATGTTATAATAGTATAATATTCTATAGTAAGTTATACTAAGCTTATTATAAAATTAAAATAGGGTCATGAGGACATTTCAAAAATGTTCGTGATATGATACTGTAAATCTAACTCTATGCTTTCAAGTTGGATACCATAAGCTTGCACCGGTGTCAAACTTCAAAAGCAACTTCGGCAGTTTACAGTTCTGTATATTGATGGTTGCTCTAAAACTTAACAAGCTCACAATTAATTTATTTGATAGGTTCTGGTTGGCTTCGACCTGTACCATGGGGATTGCGTCGAATGTTGAATTACATCAAAGCTGAGTTCGGCGAGCGGCCAATATGGATCACTGAAAATGGATTTGAAGACAATCCCATCTATGATGACGTCAAACGAATCTTTTATTACAAGTCGCATTTAAACGAAGTTTTGAAAGGTTCGTATGCAATAGTAGGCCAACAGTCCCCCAAATAGAGTTTGTAGATTTTATTTTTCGGTGGTCATTTGGTAACTGCTATATTTGGACAGTGGTTCTCAAATGGGGAAATGATAAACACCAACCCATTTCTACCTAAAGATATGGCTTGATTTGCACACTTTGCAGAAATTTCTAGATTTTTCTAACTTTGAGAGAATGTTTAAATAATTTTTTCTAAAAATTACATTTTTACGCTTTGTTTACTGTTTTCCCTAGATGACACAGTAGGTTTTAACATCTTCAGATGTTGAAAAACATAGAAAATCTGATTTCGAAGATTTTAGTCAGACTGTTAATTTTTCAATAACAGTCTGATTTAGCGTTTTTCAACTTACTTTTTCTCATTTGCTACTGTTTCCCAAAGGCAACAAAAAGCTTTTATATCATTAGGAGACAGCAAAAAGTAAGAAAATCTCAAAAAATGTCAGTCAAGCACTAGCAGTAGCTGTAATGAAAATCTGAAAAATGTGAGCAATCAGGCCGCATCTCCAGGTGGCCATGACCAACCTAAGAGTGTAAAAAATCTTATTTCGCACAGCTCCTTGTAGTTATTGAGTTAGATAAGGTTTTCTTTTTGTTGCAACGTTTCTTTGTCTGATGAATTGTCATACACGTAAAAACTATTTGTTGAATAATTAATATTTCAGTTTCAACAAGTGGTAGGCTATTGGTATCAAATTTGTTAAAAGGCATCGTTGATTAGATTTTGTAGGCCTACCATCTTTTTCATATATGCTGTGCGTAATTTCATGTCAAAAACACTTAAGAGTTTTATCGCTTTATCAAGACAACAAAGTGTTTTTTATTGATTGGTATGAGCCACTGCAGTAGATGACTCATGCATGCATGTGCAATAAATGTTTTTTTTAAATTGACGCACTCGGTAGGACATGGGTCATCTAAGGAACACTTTGTATTTGATGAGAGACACAATGACACGCTTGAAGGTGGACACAAATATTGACTTTTTTGCTTTTCCGTCCATAGTTTAATTTGAATAAGCTTGGGAACCATAGAAAGATGTAGAATATACATGTTATTGAAGTTTTCATTTTAACAAACTTTTGTTTACGCAGAATTTTTTATTTTATTTACCGACAACTTGAAATGTTTAAGTACTGTAGGTTTAACATTGACTTTGGACTCTACAATGAAGAGGTTAAAATCCTATTAACTTCGCTGTTTCAATTTCTTAATTTCAAGTATGGTAACTTCAAGGTGTTTTAATTGCATAACCTCCAAGCTAATAAATCAGGTATGGGATGACTGCAAAATCATTACTGCAAATATTTATCTGCACTTTAACCGTAGCGTATTTCCGCAGCCTTTTGACAAATGTTTGCTGAAACGAACCGTTTCCATCTCTTGTTTGAACTTTTATAACAAGTCTAGGATTAACCCTGAATAAAAAAATTGATAGCCTGATAAAGAACGTTTCCTTCTGCTTCCTTGCTTCAATGCTTTGAAGTGAATGCAGATATCTACATTCTGCAGTCGGCTGTATAACCGAGTGGTGAGACTCTTGCCGTGAAAGCCACGGTACAATGCTCAAAAGGGCGCCACTTCGACACAGCTGAAGAGCATGTGGCTTTGTCTGTGGCAGACTTGGATTAAAAATATTTTTTTGGGGTGGGGGTTTTAAAATTAAAGCAGCCTGTCAGGCTCCAAGATTGACAACACAGCAAGCCCTTTTGGGGCATTATGACGTCGTGGGGCGTCAGATTGCATCACATTGTCACTAGATATTAGGTGATTGGCAATGGAACTGCCTTAAAGCATGCCTATAGGTGGACACGAAAATTGGCTTGTGTTATCAAAATCTTCAACTACCATGCGTAAGCCTGGATACGATGTCGATTCTACTGTGAGATGTTTCCGGCGTGCTGATTACCAACATTGTCATCAGATTCCACACTACATTGTCGTCAGATATTATTCAAAACGTTTTCCATCATTCTCAAGAGACTCAGTAACTCCTGTGCAGACAATCCTATTAAGCCTACAGTATGCCTGCATTTGCAAAGTTGCTATTCAGTAAAGTTTATGTTTTTGTCAGAGTTTTTGTGCATCATCATAATTACTCTTATTTGTACAGCAATTAGAAAAGACGGAGTAGATGTTCGGGGATACTGCGCATGGAGTTTGGTTGATAATTTTGAATGGGCAGCAGGTTACACTCCAAAGTTTGGTATTTACTATGTGGACTTTGAAGACCCTGCTCGTACTCGATCCAAGAAAAGATCTTCGGATTGGTAAGTATTGGACACTGGTAGTGTTTTGTTTAATTTGTAGGATATTTGAGGAAAATGGAGTTTTTAACTAAAGTAGGCCTATATACGCTACTGGTAATTGATATAGCCTACTCTAGGCATATTGTTATTGCTTATTTGTATGAGACCAATAGGTTCATATTTACTTCTTAATATGCATGAGCTGATAGGTTAAATTCTGCTTAAAACTCTCGTTTCTAAATGCAAGCTTCAGCTTACACACACTGCTGTCAAAGTATTATTGCTAGTACTAAAAGAGCTGTTCAAATCTACTTCTCAAACATCCTGTAACCATAAACTTGCTAAGGCAGACCTGGGAAGAACCTTGCAACTAGCATAGAAAACTTAGAAACTCTGATAAACTACGTAGGCTACGTCATTACATCAAGTTATTAACGAATATTATCTTGGCTAGCTACCAAAGTTTTTATGATAGCATGCCGCTTGGCCTACTTTTGCTGATATTCTGCATCTTTTGCAGGTTTGCTGCCATGGTTGAACAGAATGGCTTCAAAAAGCCTAGTCACGAAGTCCTTTTATATGAAGATTTTCCCTCGTCATTTGCTTGGGGAGCTGCAAGTTCGGCTTACCAAGTGGGTCAAACATCGCCTTAGCCTACATCTTTCTTACATCACCTTACATCTTTCTTACATCACCTTACATCTTTCTTACATCACCTTACATCTTTCTTACATCACCAAACATCTAACATCAGCTTACCGGCAAGCTATACTAACTTTCGTAGCCCACACCAGAAGTGTTTTTTTGCTTAATTGATAGGCTATAATAATAACAACGTAAATAATAATAATAACAACAACTTGTTTTGCATTCATTAGCTGCAAAATAAGATCAATGGAACGTCCATTTAAAAAAAATTAACCAGTTCTTTCAGTTTATCTGGGTTATTTTCAAAAAATGGAATAAACTTTTTAGAAATGGAATAAAACTTTGTGACTCTGTAGGCCTACTCTAAATTTATTAGCCTACCGGCCTTTTTTCCAATAAAAAATTATCAACAGAAATTTCATTATTCCTTAGCAACATAAAACCTTACAAAGTATATTAGCCTAATACCTACTTTAATCACTCTTCTCTTTCATCAACAGATTAATCATATTTGATCAGCTGTGGCCTCTCATAGAAACTCCATCCGTTTTGCTCTCTTTTTTTTTTTGCTAGTACTTCTGGCATATTTTTTATTCCGGTAATTTGCTTGATAATAGATAATAAAATATTTCATTTTTTGTCGTCCCATTGTTCGTTTGCCTTGCACCATCCCAGTCAATTTTACTAATCATTCTACTACCTAGAAATAATCATCGTGGAGTACAATAATGTTTAAGAGTAAAGTCTGAATGTTCCTTTAGATTGAAGGAGCTTGGAAAGACGATGGCAAAGGTGAAAGCATTTGGGATCACTTCACCAACTCTAGAGGTTCCTCAATACTTGACGACTCCAACGGAAATGTGGCAAGCGACAGTTATCATCGGATTGATGACGACATAAAGATGTTGAAAGAGCTAAGGGTTATTACGCTAAATATTATTTTGACTTTTTGTTTTCGAATATACGATTGTGGAATTTATACGTTATAAATATTTGTTGGAGCCCAAAGTCAATAACGTTAACATGGCACAAAAAAAATATTAAATTTATTGCTATAAAACATTCTGCTATAAAATTATTGGTATAAAACATTCTATATACCGTGGATTACCCGCAGCCTATGAGAAAACACGAGATGATAATTTAGCTTAAATAAAAAAATTGAAAAACCCTTCAAAGCTTACGCGAATAAACGAAAAACATTTTAATTAGGTTTATTTCTACGCCGTTTAGGCTAATTTTGTTCGAGTGCTGTGAAAAGCTAAACTACGATGCTGCAGAATCATAATTAGGTTGCATTTATTTGACTGCGATGGAAGATATTTGCCAAACATGCGGCGTAACCCAAGTGGTTGTTTCATTTTCGAGATCTTTTTTATACAAATTTTCCGTTTGTTTTTATTTCTAACCATCACAGCGAAAAACAATATATGCCCAACATAGCAGAGATCTAGAAAAAGGTAGAAGCAACAAAACGAGAATATTGTAACTTGGTTGATACCGAAACAGGATTATCAGTTTAAAATATGGCACCAACGCAACACATTCGAGACTTATGCATCTTCTCAAGTATCGGATAACAGAGTTTTTGGATTTTTTTTTCAGGTATCTGACTACAGCTTTTCGATTTCTTGGTCACGTGTTTTACCGAATGGTCATGCAACACCCGTCAATGAAGCTGGAATTGATTATTACAACCGTCTGATTGATGCTCTCATCACTGCAAACATTCGTCCAGTCGTGACGTTGTATCATTGGGACATGCCACAAGTGAGCCTGTCTGGTCATAGCCTATGTAGCATTTCTCCATTTGTCACTTCAATTTAATACAGTAAAAAAACATACCTTGATTTTGTAGTTTTGGTAGAGGCTTGAATCTTCTTACTTATAAGATCGAATTGTAGACAGCCGCGTTGGCAAGAGGGTTCTTGGTGTAGCCTACTTTTGTACCCTGGCCGTGAATCCGAGATGAATTTAGGGACCTTTAGCATTCCAAGGGGCCCACAACTTGAACACCACCTTGTATTTGTTGGATGTAGTATAAGCTTATAAGCTTTCCTTAGAAGTGTTTTCAATTTGAAGCCTGAAGATCTCATTGGTACCGGATCCAAATTATCCTCTCAACGGCTCAGATTGTAGCCTACTAGATTTTTTAAATCATTTTGTATTCAAGTAGCCTACGCACATGTTATATTCCTACTTTGCCAAGGTAGAATAAACTGGTAAATTTTAAAAATTCTTTCTTGTTAAATCGATGCAGGCCAAACAGGCTAGTGCGAAAACCGATTTTCTGTTTCATTGAGTAATTGGCCATAAAAACAACTTATTTTGTGAAATAGAATCTTCAAGATGATTACGCAGGATGGATAGATGAACAAAGCATTGAAGATTTTATAAGTTACGCAAAACTTTGTTTTGACAGGTAATTTCTTGATGGCCTTATGTATAGTCTCCATAGCAACAAAAGCTAAAAAGTAAAAAAAAATAAATTACTGAAAAATTAGAAAAAATTAACTGAAAAATAACCCAAAGCAAAAATGAAGCTCCATGATTTATGTCTATTTTTCAAACGTATCATAAAGTTTATGAAACTTCTAGGAATAAGCCTGATGCTTTTCTAGTAAATATCCCGACTTTCAATTTTCAAAGACAGCTACTCACTCTGAGGAAATATATTTCCACAATCTAATTATCACTAGCTTAAGGTTGATTTAAAACAATGAGGAAAATTATCCACTCATTATTTTTAACCTAAAAGTTGCTATGATAACTTATAGTAGAATAGTTTAATAAAACTTTCCAATGACAACATTCTTATATATTGTAAAGGTTTGGAGACCGTGTGAAAACTTGGATAACAATGAGGGAACCCCAAACAGAAGCGATAAAAGGCTTCGACACCGGGGAATTCCCACAGAAAATACAAGTAAGTTTTGAATAGTTTTTCTCATTTTTTTAAAAAATGTTCAACTTTGTTAAATTTTCACCAACAGTTGATTTCATTACATCAAGTTGAAAAATAGAAGTGTTGCAGACAACTAACTTCGGTTTGGATTACTCTGAGACATGTGGTCTTGGTAAGTATTCGAAACTTCCAGAATCAAGCTTGAAAAGAGGCTTATACTCAGTCAGAGGATAAGGATTCCTACAATAAATCAATTTTATTGATTTCAATTTTTTTAATATTTTACTTTAATTAAAAATTTTCTAATTGGGTAACAGACCAATGACGAATTACTTCTGCATTATATCTTTAGGGTGAAGGAAAGACAGTTTATCAAGTCGCACATCACATGATTTTAGCTCATGCTGGAGTATGGCACCTTTACAATGATCATTACAGATGGAGTCAGAAAGGAAAGGTATGCTACCAATAGCTCAGCCACATTTAATTAGCAAATATAGAAGCTGACATTTCTATCTTTTTGCTGCTTAGATTTTTCACGGGGTCTACATTTATTCACTATAAAAGAACAGCTACATCCATGAACGTAGCCTATGTGGTAAAGTTTGCTTATGGTTCCACAGTTGCGCATTAGCCAAATGACCTGTGACAAACTTACTGGCAAACTTATTATTTAGGCTTATATTTAACAGCTGGGGAGTATTGGTTGTTTATGCATATGTCGCACAAACTTGTTAATGCTTTTTAAACTCTCAAGCTACATCTGAAGCACTGGTTAAATCATGTTGTTTGGGACTTTACTCCTGGTAGTATGCAATATACATTATACAATTCAATGTTTTAAAAATTTCATTCAACCCGTTGCTTGTAATATGGTGCTATATTGAAACAAATAAACTGACTTGACTTTATGAACAAAGCTTTCCATCTCCTTGAATGCGGATTTTGGTGAACCATTTGATGGACGCGAACTAAAAGACATGGATGCTGCTAACCGATTTATGCAGGTCAGTTGCACATAAATTGAAGTGATTTTATTTATCCTTTCATTGTTGAAATAGTTGAAATAAAAGGGCAAGTTTGCTGCATTGCTAATTTAAATGAAAGCATATAGGCTACTCGTACATGCTTAAATCTTCTCTTCCATGCTCATATTCAAAATCCTTTCTATTTTGTCTCTTTAGACTTGTGTAGCGCTTGTCATATGTACAAAGAGTGACCTGCTACAAATTACTCAACATTAATTTTGTAGAAAAACATCTGGTATCTCAATCCCTAAATGCTTTTCCTAGTGACATGAATACATGTTTGGAATGACAAAAGCAATAAAGTTTATGAAAAGGTTCATACAAGTTGAGCTTTCCTGTATCATTACATTGGACTTCTGTCAATTTTCATGTTTTTCAGTGGTCGCTTGGTTGGTTCATGAATCCTCTCGTTTTTGGGGATTACCCAGCTATCATGAAGCAAAATGTTGCAAAGAAAAGTGAGCAAGAAGGATTGCAGACTTCACGAATGCCAGAATTTACTCGTGAAGAACGCGACAACATTAAAGGTTGAGATTGGTTTGCTTTGGTTGTGATACGTTAGCTTTACACAAGTTGTAAACTCCCTTTATCCGATTTTTCCTATTTTTAAATTATTTCAGTCGTTTTACATAGCACACTCGTTAATTTAACAACCTGATAGATACTTTGGTATTTTGATAATACTTTGCTTGTTTTAACAAAATGAAAAACTGAGTAAATAATATTAAGTTTTATCAATTATCGATATTTAATCGATTGCTTGCAATAGTAAGCAATTGCACAGGTTATAATGCTACTTAAATTTGCTACAATAGCCATAGCATTTTAGTATAAAAGAAAATTTGTTTGATGTAAACCGCTATTATTAAATAGCCTACCATTATTTTCCAGGCACAATGGACTTTGTCGCTTTGAACCATTTCACGGCATGGTATGTGACATCATCCGACATTCCAACTGCCCCATTTGTTGGGGCTGAAACTTGTCCGTTTGAAAACAGAACAGTCAATGGATTGGACGAATTTATAAAAGGTCAAATTAGCGGTCGTGGACTCCCACTGGATGACGTCAGGGCGGATGACACTCCAGTGGCAGGTGATTGATGGCAGATATTACTTTGTGACTAAATACATCAAACTGCTGAATCATAACAGACCATTCCAGAATGATGAGCCAGCAATTAATATTGACTACCCGATATCTTCCCAGTTTCGTAGTTAATTATTAAATATTCTCATTATGTAAACAACAAATTTTAAAAATCTAGCCTATACGAATAATGCATGAGTTGTCTGTAGCGACCCTTATTACATAATTGAACAAAGCAGCTTGCCGTGATCAAAGTTTGAACTGCGTTAACTCTGAGTTGTATGACCCCGATTCATACTGTCGAATTATCATTATTAAACGACATTCAGAATTAATAAGTATCTTTATCTGTTGGATTTTTTATAACTATTATTTACCCATTTATTTTATCAATTTCCAGCATTGTATATAACGCACTTGCTTTGTTACATCACAGAAGCACCGAGTATATTCACTGACATGGACGTGGCTTTATTTAACGATTGGACGTGGCAGGAGACAGGCTCATCCGATCAACACGTCGTCCCTTGGGGTCTTCGTAGAGTTCTTCGCTACGTTAAAGGTAGAAGATGCTAGAGCCCATTGAGTATTAGCATTGACAGCGAGGCCTGAGTTTTTTTTTGGACCCTGGTTCATGGTGGATTTAGGGATCTGGAAACTGAAAGAAATTATTAAGTTTTATTGCGTCTGAACCCTGGCGTCTTGCACATGCAAATCTTGTCAATGTGCAAATCTATAGTAATGACTAAGCCTGATGTAATTTTGATTTCGATCACTAGGCTAAATGTACTTTATATCTCTTCAATAAGATAAGTTGTCAAAATGTAATCATTGAATCCCAAATAATTTTTTAGAGACAATTTTTTCTAACTATAGGCTACCTCTTTGAGTTTTCCTGTAATTCCATTTCTTTAAGATTTTGTCTTGTTTTTTTTTTTTTAATCGTTTTGTTTAGGTTTTCGGAACTCCTATTGATAACTGGCCCAAATTATGCTATTAACGGCTCTGGCAATTGGACATCATTATAACCATAATAGTTTTACAAATCCGGCTAATTTTGTAAAACTGACACTTCTAATAAATTTATTTTGAAACCTGTCCCTTAAAAATTTAATGTTTTGTGTTTTTGTATTTCAGTGAATAAAAACCTCTACTTGGCGTTTCAAAGTTAACACAGATCAATTTGAATAAATGAAAGAAGTTGTGATAAACTTTTAAACGCCCACAATGAGGGTTTTATTCACTGAAATACAAAACCACAAAACAACAAACAGTAGTAAAGATAGACTAATGGTAATAGGTAACATAGTAGGCCTACAACACAAACTTCTAACACAATTCCACACCTAAGACTGTGACGCTCTGGCAAAGCAGTTGAAAAGTGGTGTGCGTCGAGCGCTTGTTTAAATTAATCAGGCAAATGACAATGTTGGTAAGCCGTAAATACCACACGTTTTTTTCAGACAACTATGGAAACATGCCTATATACGTCACTGGGAATGGACTGGCTGAGCCTGTGGTGTCGTCTATGGTAACGGATTGCAACTTCGTGTTGGATCAAGCAGTCACTACCAGGTAGACCAAGCTGATATATGGAGAGACCAGCAGGTGCAAAACAATCAAACTACAAAAAACAACTTTTCTAGTAAACTGAAAATTAAGTTTGAAATTGATTGTTTTGTGGCTGAACCCTGTTGTTTTAAAGTCTTATTTTGAGAGATAATGATCGTTTTGCCGCAAAAAAAGGCTGCTACATAAAACTTTCGACGTTAACACAACTGGAGATGGTAAAATTTAAACATCACAAACAACGGAGTTTGATCGTTATGCACCTGGACTCTTCATATGTTGGAAGTGGGTACCACGCACACCCAGATTCGGTGGTAAAGCTGATGTGTCACGTAGGCCTTTGGTTTCTTGCAGGTTCAAATCCACATCATTTTGTTTTTAAACAACATTAACCTAGCCAGACAGAAAATTTTCGTAGAGAAGATGTTTGTGGCTGGAACAGAGTTTGAATATTTGATACCAATGAAGCGGTAAAGTATTAGTATTTAACAGTTTGTTTATCAGACAAGATCAAATTTTTGGACATTTATTAGACAGAAGATAAACGGCTCATTGCATCTTACCAACAATTGTAGTAATTGATGAGGTGATGTGGCTCTATTTCTTAGTTAATTCCACTGAGTTCTCAAATGGCAACGACTAAAAGCTCTGCTCTCTAGCCCAATATATTGCCCAGCCTAAATTTCCATTGCAATCAACTTTCAGGTGGAGAGACATTGGTTTGAACGACACAGAAAGGGTGGAGTTTATGCAGGCCTACATCAATGAAGTCCTCAAAGCTATACAATTGGATCATGTTGATGTTCGTGGATACTTCTTCGATTCCCTCATGGATGGATTTGAATGGTTGTCAGGTAAGCCAGTTATAATCACCACTAGAAGAACTACTTTTGGTCTTAGTTTACCACTTTGTTTTGCGCACCATAGCAGGATACATTGTACCGTTTGCCTCTGAAGGAATGTGTGGAGCTCAATCGCTTACAAACTGGGGTGGGCTGTTTCAATAGAGCTTCGCCGACACCATTTTGTGGATGTACCTCAGACTGCATACCACATTATCTATGTCCGGTATACAGACCCCAGAATAGATGTGTGGACACTACAACGCTCGATGAACACACAATCCATTTGCTGTTGCGTTTGGATGTAACAATCTGACCCGCAGCGATCTCAAACGCAAGAAGATAGCATTTCTAACGCTTTGAAGTATCAGCTAATCTAGAGTTTTAATGTAGGTGTTGTGTTTTAATGCTAATTTTTAAAAATTAAAAGGTTTACGTGTGATCTAAGACGGAGATGTTCACAATATTTATACACAATAATTGAATTGCTTCGAAAGCAATTCAAGCTGCGGAAGGTAAAACATAGACTACCGGTAATTGTTGGGCATTGTTCTTATTCTGTATATACAGTTTGGATTGTCACTTCATAAAGAACAATGGATGTCTTTATTGCCTAGGTTACACGCAACGTCACGGCATGTACAAAGTGGACCGAAACGACATGACGAGAACGGCAAAGAGATCGGCTTGGTACTTTGCTGACCTGGTCAGGGAAAATGGGTTTAAACCAGCGAAAGGGCAATGCCCGTACATCGCAGACAGGGATAATATGTTCTATGGCGAATTTCCTTCAGGTCGGTTTTATTTCTCACACATTACAGTTCAAATCGATCTTTAACGTCACTGACAACTTAAGCGAACCATATTCAAATAAAGCTTTTGCAAAAACAACACAAGCATACAAAAATAGTTATTAGAATAAAGTTATTTTAAATACAAACTAAGGCTGCTATAACCAGTGAATAAGTTTCCATAATTAAACATTGAAACCAGAAAAATTATGTTTTGGTCTTTTCTACAATTTACTAAGCGTTTAACTACTATTGCAAGCTGTTGCATTTCATTTTCAATTAACAGCACAGAGGATGAAACTGTATAGTTTTCGAAACGTTTGCTAAAGACCAGTGTAATATCTTCATTTGTTGAGCAGGTTGACCAGGCGTTCCGACCATTTTGTTCCTTCTAATTCCTGTTGTCGAAGTAAAAGAGTTTTAAGTCGATTTGATTAAAGTTAAACTTTATTCTATAAAAAAACGAAGAAAGTTACCTCTTTACCAAAATTGTAAAAAAAATTAAATTCAAATATTTCCCCAGATTTCTCATGGTCGTCTGCAACTTCTGCATATCAAATCGAAGGCGCTTGGAATGTAGACGGCAAAGGGGAAAGCATTTGGGACGTGTTCACACACGCTGGAAAATCGCACGATGGTGAAACTGGCGATACTGCTTGTGACAGCTACAATAAATATAAGGTGGTTTATTGCTGTATTGTATCATTAAAGGTTGGGAAGCGATGAAGGCATTGATATCACAAACGAAAAAAATTTACATCAGCGTATACTTTCAAGCCTATGCATCAAACAGATTTATTGCCTCACTGAACTTTATCATTATTTGGAGAAGTTATTTTTTCTTGTAGTGTCGAACCAACACACACTGGCGTTAACTTTATATTTTCTTTAAAAATCAACTTTGCACACTCCAAGGTTTTCCATCTCCACTCTGTGCGGCCTAGACTAAAAATATCACTATTGTGTGCTGTGCTGAAAGAGATCATTAATTTAAAAATGCGTTTTATATTGTACAACTACAAAATCAACTAAAAAATGAACTTTACATAATTAATATAGCCTATGTTTTAATGTCGGCAAGTATTGTTAGAACTGTATTGAAGATATGTGGTTAAATTAATTTCGAAAAAGTAAGTTTTACCGATCTGCACAAAATGATCGTTTTTTTTTTCAGACTGACGTCCAAATGCTTAAAGATTTGTCCGTGGGGTTCTACAGATTTTCCATATCCTGGCCTAGAGTCATCCCAACAGGAGAAATAGCGGAAGGAGTAAATGAGGCTGGCATCGATTACTACAACAGACTTATTGATGAGCTGCTGGATAAAGGTATCCAACCTCAAGTGACTTTGTATCATTGGGATCTCCCACAGGTAAAAGCTCCCATTAACTCTCCAATAACCCTTAGCTGCTGACATTAAAACTTAAAAGCATCTTTTGCCTTCGTAAAAGCGTTGATGTCTTTGAGATTTAAGGGTAGCGCCTACTATTAAGAATACTATGGACAACCAGATAAAGAAACATCTCGGTTTTCGAAATCTTCAAGATTAAAGATCTATAGGATCTTTGACCGTTCAATGTAGACACTCATACTTTCAGCATGACGTAAGGCAACCAGGTGTGGAAAATCATACATTGCTGGGAAAACAAGACAAATTATGAAATGGATTGACGATTTTATGGAGCCTTGCAAATTGAAAGTAGCCTACTCTAACCAAACGATAAGGCAATAGAGAAGAGATCTCGATTGCGGGGATCTGATAATGACGTATATTCCAACTAAGGCTAGATGGAACTGAATATCATTTGAATAAGTTGTTCAGTGTTACCACCTGATCACCAACTTTGTTGTGGGAAATCACTGTATTGCATAGAACATGTAGGAATCACGTAATCTTCCATTTAATCACTGCGTCTGTTTCAATGCAAGCATCTGTTTATTTGCCCATTTACTTTCTGCTGTGGCAAATGCAACAAACAGTGTAATTCCGACGATATTTTGGCCCTTGGCTGCCACCCTTACACATTTACCATACTCTGCATATCGTAATTATCTGTATTATGATCATATTCAATGAGCTATTTCTTGCGACTGTACAGATTGCCCTGTGTCAGTGTGATAGCCGAGTGGTGAGAGGCCTGGTACAACTCTTGAAGGGACGTCGGTTCGACACCGCTTAAGAGCATGTGGTGTGCCTTTCACAAGACTGTTAGTAACATGCCTGAAGGTGGACACAAAGATTGGCTTCCTTGTCTTTCTGTCCACTTAACCCAATTCATGAACTACCATTTTGCTACAAAATAAATGAATTGGGTGTTTGCTACAAAATAAATGATCTGAAAGCCTTTCCTTTATTTGTTATAGAAACTACAAGAACGATACGGGGGATGGGTGAATCAAAGTGATGTGATCGTACAAGCCTTTGCTGATTACGCAGATTTGTGTTTCAAACGTTTTGGCGATCGTGTCAAGTTCTGGATCACCTTCAACGAGCCCTACATTGTCACCCAGCTTGGTGGGTAGCGCTTCTTCTACCTTTGATGCGATGACAATTGAAGTAAACTAAATATGACATTTGACGTGCGTCATAATAAGCATCTCTTGAACCATCTGTGCTCCAAAAACCTATTTGAAACCAAGTTAATTTTATTTGTTTTTCAATTTAAGAAGTTTAGTTTAATCGATAGCGGATGCCAGTATAAGAAAAGTAATAAATGGAAAATTTATGTTTAGTCACTCGCGCATTCATGGATGTTTGCACAAGAGCAACAGTACTACAGTAGCCTATGTCACACTTTGTACCTTAGACTGATTACACATTTCTTATATTTTTGGGCAAATTGGGCGACACCATTCTATTTCACAATATAAAATGCGACTGTTTACCAGACATCTTATAAAAATTCTATGGTTGTGTGGGTGATTGCAAACACCATTACAACACCATTGTGTAGTGGTTGCAAACACCATTGTGTGATGGTTGTAAATACCATTACAACACCATTGTTTGGTGGTTGCAAACACCATTACAACACCATTGTGTAGTGGTTGCAAACACTATTGTGTGGTGATTGCTAACACCATTACAACACCATTGTGTAGTGGTTGCAAACACCATTGTGTGATGGTTGTAAATACCATTACAACACCATTGTTTGGTGGTTGCAAACACCATTACAACACCATTGTGTAGTGGTTGCAAACACTATTGTGTGGTGATTGCTAACACTATTACAACACCATTGTGTAGTGGTTGCAAACACCATTGTGTGATGGTTGTAAATACCATTACAACACCATTGTTTGGTGGTTGCAAACACCATTACAACACCATTGTGTAGTGGTTGCAAACACTATTGTGCGGTGATTGCTAACACCATTACAACACCATTGTGTAGTGGTTGCTAACATCATTACAACAGCATTGCAGCACCACTGTATGGTGGTTGTAAACACCATTACCAAACCATCGTGTGGTACCCCACTGCCTTATGCGAAACCAGGGGCGTTGACAGGGGGGGTCTAGGTGGTACTTTTGGACCCGGGCCCGGAATATTTAAGGGGCCCAGATTTTAAAAATTCCCCGCGACTTCAAACATAATCAAGATCTTAATATAATCAGATCTGAAGGAATTGCCATCAGAAGTTAAAACTGCTATTTCAGCCGTCAGATGGTAAAGTACTGGGCCCCCTTCTGGGTACTGGGCCCACCATCTCAGGGGGCCTACTAGTAATAGACTTTTGCGTGTCAGTGACAACATGTTTTTTAGCTGCTAAAGTTTACTGTGTGTACTTCCATTGAGAAGATAATTTAGGTCCGGTACCAATGAGATGCTGGGCCTGGGCCCTTACATCAAAATATCTCTAAAAACACCACATTATTTTGGTCGTTATTTTGTGATAGAATTTCAGGGGGCCCACAGGTAATAGACTTTTGCGTTTCAGTAACAATCTGTTTTTTAGTTGTTAAAGTTTACTGCGTGTAGCCTACTTGTTCATTGACAAGATAATTTAGGCCCGGTACCAATGAGATGCTGGGCCCTTATACCAAAACATCTCTAAAAACCACATTATCTTGAAAAGTTAAAATGTGACAACATTAGTAAAATTACCTGTATTTGAAATAAAACAGGTTGGTTGCAATTGAATACTTGAAATCAAGACAGGCCCAATTCCTACAAAGGTGTGTTTAAGATAAATGTGTTTTAATTATTTTGGTTGTTTATTTTTTCGTATTTTGTGGTAAAACTTTGGAATTGACAACTGTTGAACTGAAACCGCTTTATACACTGGTAGTGGTAGGGTCACCATACTTTGTGTGCTACTGTTATAGGTTAAACCACGAAGTAGACAGCTCATTTTAAAATGATTGTCATAAATGGGCAAATTATATAAGACATTTGCATAACTTAATTGCAATGCCTTGTCTAAACTTTGCAAAAGCATAGATTGAAACATTTCTTTAGCATGAGGTGAAAGCGTTCATGTTTTATACATAGGTTAGCTTCTCGTTAGCATAAACTTTAAGAGTCAGGTACGATTGATTTTGAAGTCTGCCAATAAGTAAACAAGATACATGAAATACTTTTTGTAATACTGGACTAGCTTAAAGTTTGGTTGGTCCATTAATATCCCATTTAACAATAAAATATTTTTTCTACATCTACCGGTATAACTGGCAAGGTAAAAGTATTTTTTGAAGTGTCATAAGCTGCATTAAGGTTGTCGCACTTTTAGCTTAACGTTTTGGTTTTACAGGGTGTTTTTCTTTCTTAAGCTTAACTTCAAAGTGAATGTTACTGGTTTACAACTGGTAATCTAGTTCTAGAATGGTGTAACCTTGCTATGTACCAAGATTTCATTCAGCATTTCATAAAGAAGATGTCTTGTTTGAACTAGCGACATTCTTGCTTTGAACATTTCAGATAAACAAAACTCTCAAAGAGGAATTCTTTGAAATGGCTGACCATGGAGGTTTGTCAGAACCTAGCAAACTTTGCTTTGCCATTATTGCAATTGGAATACATTCGTTTACTATGATTAGCAATGGTGCAGACGTGCTGCAAAAGTTTTGCAGATGTTCCAAACAAGGAAATGTTTTTCTCCAAGCTCTTTGCATAGTTTTTTTTTTTCAAAAGCTATGTTGAGCCAAATGTTAAACCTTGAATGTACCAGAAACCATGCTGCTTTATGTTTCATTTCTTTCATTCCAAGCAAAGATGAAGCTATAACTTGATAGACCTGTCCTGTGTTTACTATTAGTTATATTTCTGCTGTGTTCTGTACACTGCTGGGTTGATGATTGTTTATGAAGTTATAAAAGTTTAACTAGGTAGTAGTTAGCCGGTATTGTGCAATGTGCAGTAAGCATTATAACATTTCATTAAGCACCAGTAACCTATGAAGGCTTTCTGGGTACTGCAAAGTTGTCAGTGAGTGATGAAGCTGTTAGACCTTACCTAGAAACCTATTAACTAGTGTTACACTGTAAATATTGCTCCGTTTTGTTAAAGATCATAGTACTTTTCTTATGTATGCTGTGATTCCTGTGAAGTAGTTGCAACATGTGATGAAGTTATTAAACTTCATCTACATAAGTCAGCACTTATGCACCATTTCAATAACAACTGTTTTTAGCATGACCAATGGTGTTTGCATATGAAAAAATAATTACATGTAGAAAAGTTAATTCAACAGTTAGATTACAGCAACTGCTGCTCATAATAATTGTGCTTCTTAAATTCAGCAACCACAATGTTCCAAAAATAAAGCAATTAATAAAAAAAATGTTTTATTGAAATATAGCATGATTAACAACAGGTTTCTAATAATAGTGTATCTTGTGTGAGTAGTTATTATACCATGTACGCTATTCTGTGCTGTTATAAATTAACACTGTTCTGTTGTGAATTGAAAGTATATCACTAGATTGGTAACTATTGTTTTTATTGTACTTAAGTTCCTGATTATGCACATTTGAGTACACTTGAGTTTTCATGTTAGCATTTTGATTGGGTACTTAATTGTTAGCTTTTTGAAAGTATTGTATAGGTGAGTGGTTTAATCAATCAATCACTGGTTTATTTTTTTCACAAAATATCACATCAAATGCACTGGTACATTACATCAAAGTGAGATAGGAAAGAAGCGAAAGACCTTATGAGGTCACCAAGTCAGCCTCCACCTCGGCGATCCTATAAGGCAAAACATAATTACCACTTGGTGAAAGTGTTAAAATGTTTGTTAAAGCATTTGTGAATTCACTTTTTTTTGCACTTCTAAACTGTTTTGCTATGTTATGGCTATACATTTAAAAATAATAGGTTAGTGAAATTTCAAATGCCAATTGTAATTTTTGGAAAAAATTGCTTCCAAATGTAGGTAACCAATTTAAAATTCTCATAATCTTGTCCGATGTAAAAAATTGTATGAACTCAATGTGATAAGCATGTCAAATTTTGATACCAGCTTCAACTGTGTGATATGAGATCTGGGTTGAATGACCCATACGCTTCATGACCGTTGCTAGTATGTTTAGCAATCGTTAACACTTTTGGCTTTCATTGCAAGCAAAGGTGTAGCTATGACTTGATAGACCTGTCGTTGCTCTTATTTACATTTGTATTGTTTTCTCAACTGGTGAGAAAGTCTAGTGAAGTGAACCACCTTTCCATATCAGTGCAGTTAACATACACACTATTATATTATCATAAGTCTGCTTGCCAATAAGGGGCTCAAAATTATTTTGGCCCCGGGGGCCCACAAAGGGCTTAACACAGCACTGCACTTCAGCTTTCTGGTGGTCAAATAGCCACTTCAGCCACCAAACAGTAAAATAAGAATTTAGTTTAGTCTAGTATAGTGATTTCCCTAACCATGAATATTACCCGAAACACGAATTTCAAAATAAACAGGTTAATATTTGTTTAAACTCAAACTGAAATGGCACAGGTAAGAAGATTGCTATCACTGTTTCTGCACTAAAAATTGCATTGCACTGCACCAGGGCCGGATTAAGGGTTTATGGGGCCCTGGGCTGAGTTGAAAGTGGGGGCCCTTATCAAGTGAAATTTTTCGCTAAAAAGGTTTATCGATCAATGACGCTAAAAGCATTTCACAGAAGCAGGTGGCTCCGCCTCCAAACCCTGAGTTGTGTGTAGGCTATTGTGTAGTTGGTAGGCTACTTTGCTTTTGCTGCGATTGGGATCGAAAAAAGCGATTAAACAGGAACATTATTTTTAGACCAACAAAATTACATAATTCGTTTAATGCTGACTTTATTAGAGGGGCGCAAACTCTCAAACTTACCCGAGCGACGCCACTATTCTCTAGGTACGCCACTGTTCTCTAGTTGTCTTTTTGAAAGCAAAACCAATCATTTTAGAGCACATCAACAAACGTATCCGTTTGTGAGATAGGCTATCACTGTTCAAAGTGAACTCGATCCTTTCTCAACAATTTTTAGAGGCAACACTTTCAATACAAATTGCTTGTGGGCGATTATTGATATACTGTACGATAACATATCCGTTATGTGCAATACTGTAGGCTACTGTTCAAAACAAACAATTTTGCCCCAAGTAAATTGTGAGGAAAAACCTGGCTAATTTTCAACAGTATTTCTTCGGAAGAGATTCGTTTTCTGGTTGAAAAGCAAATTTAGCAATGACAATAAACTTTTAATGCTTGGTGTGAATGGTGTCGAATACTTAAACACAAAACTGTTGAGATACAGAGCGTTCAAAGTAGGCTAAGCTTAATCGTTTCACAAAAAACTAAACGTTTGTTTTTGGCCGCAACTTTATGTATGAGCTGTAAATTGTTTGTCAGCTTCACACGATAGAAACAGAATCATATTCATAGGAGTAGCCATTAGGCCATAAATCAAAAATGAAACTGCAAACTGGTAGGCGGTACCGGTAGGCCTACGTAGTTATATCGTTTACTGCCCTAGAAAATTGTTCATATCAACTCAAAATGGACGCTTTCTTGCTTTTCTCGTGGCAAAATCGCTGATCAATTCTTCAAAATTCAATGAATCCAAAATATCGTGTTCAATGCTTAGAAGCGAAAGATTCGAAACTCACTCTTGCCGCGAAGAATTTCGAACTTCGTTTTTGATTCTCCTTAATTTTGAAAAAGATCTTTCTCCACTGCAGTCGGAGATCATCACACACAAATACATTCGCAGAGCAAAGAAGACATTGGGAATGGTTTCAACCATGGTTTCAACGCACCTTTTTTCGCTTGGAAGTAGGCCTAACAACATGTTGAGGTCAACACTATCTTTTTCCACTTTGTGTTTATCAGGATTTTCTGAGGCTTCTTTTCCACCATCAGCAGTTTTCACTTTGAAAAATTCTGCAAAATGAACTGTTTCAGTTGGAAAATTGGCTTCGAAATCCATGGGATATTCCTTCATCAATGCAACAGTAGCTTGATCAATCTCGTTAGGGCTAAGATCCGTCAGTTTTGAAATGAAACCAAACTTACTTTCGACGTCACGGTATGCTTTCAAACGCTTATCCAATTCTGCAGATAGTTTGTCAATTGTGGCAAGATACACTTTAACTCTAAATTTATCTCTTGGAAAAAAATCGTTGGCTCTGTAGAGGGCCCATCAAAATGCCTATAACGTTGGATTTAAATTCATTTTGAAGAACATGCATAGGTGTTGGATCCACATTTCTTCTTACCCTTTTTTTCATACGTTTCAAAGTTGGATCTTTCGCTTTTGACAAAGCTCATGAGACTTTGTAACAACTGTAGTACCGTAGCCTACTGCATTATTCAAACACAATCCACTTTTTTTGAAGGGACAGGTTTGTTTTTGAAACCTTTCCAAAATT
Source organism: Aplidium turbinatum (assembly GCF_918807975.1). Classification (NCBI taxonomy): domain Eukaryota; kingdom Metazoa; phylum Chordata; class Ascidiacea; order Aplousobranchia; family Polyclinidae; genus Aplidium; species Aplidium turbinatum. The sequence continues at coordinate 59,055,028 of NC_137472.1, forward strand.
GCACGCCACATTTCAAGCAAAATAACTGTCTCCAGTTGTTTCAACTTTTTTACAAATCGTTTGACTTTGCTCTTTCGAGAGTGAGCATCATCAGAGGCCAATTCTTCAAGCGCTAAAATAGTCTCACTGTATCCTTTGTTTAATGCACAAACTGCATCATATCTAGCTGACCATCTTGTATCAGATAATGTCTTTAAAACAGGCAAACCATCTACGAATTTTCGATGGACTTGCCAACGGTGAGTAAACGAGACGAGCCTTGAATAAAGGCTTTGCAACGATTCAAAAAGCGCAGCGGCAGAACGGCATGTTTCTGCAGCACATTTACCGATTAAATTAAGTGAATATGCTGTGCAAGGCACATAATGAGCTACACTACATTTCTCGCGCAGAAGAGCTTGAAGACCATTAGCCTATACTTGCCACTCATATTGGCAGCATTATCATAACTTTGACCGCGGCAGTCTTCAATGTTGGTATTAAGCTTTTCCAAAAACTCCAAACAATTTTGGCTATTATTGCTCCTGTATGAGAGTGCATTGGTACAAATTTTAAAAATCGCCCTACCCAACTACCTAGCCTAGCTTATCAACATACCCAACCGACGCGTGGCGAAATAAAAAAACAGCGCAAGCCGTGTTTCCAATATTGAAATGTTTTTTCAAAAAAACTCCGTACCATTTCCGGATATGAAAGTAGCAAATAAATATGTTTTTTGTTAAAAAAAATGAATAACTGGGGTAGGGCAGGGGTGCTCTAGCACAATGGCGTAGCCAGAAAAAAATTTGGGGGGGGGCCAAATATTTAATGAATTGAAGAGAACAGCAAAGTGTTTGATTTAAGACATCGCCACCTGATGTGCAATGGCGTATCCTGGTGTGTTAAGCATGGGAAGCAATAAAGCTGGCGGGGAGTTAGAGCGTGCCGAAGGCACGCGTATTCTAGGGGGGTCCGGGGGCATGCTTCCCCGGAAAATTTTTGCAAATTACACTTAAATAATGGATTATAGCGCTTTCTGGAAACACTTTCAGGGTAATATTTGTATGAAATTTATAGGCAGATAAACAGCTAGATTATTAACTTATTAAAGGTAGCTGTTACACACGAACGGGCAAAAACTGCGGCTAAAATTAGAGAACACAAAAAACTCAGCTACACTAAAACCCAACAGAGTAAGCGATTCTGAAATTGCTTCTACAGATTAGTTAAAAGAAGCGTAAATCGCGTAAACTTTGCACGATTTACGATTTTCAAAATTTATTGGTGTCTTTCTGTGCATCTAAAACAAGTCCTGGGGGGTGTTAATAGCCAGATATCTTGGAAAACGATATAAATCTATACAAATTATATTATATTTTCAACAAATGGTTCAACTTCGGAATATAAACTTTGAAGATTTGGGGGGGCCATGGCCCCTTTCGCCCCCCCCCCCCCCTGGCTATGTTTATGCTCTAACACCGCAGCACATATAGGCGAGCCGCCCCTGCTTGTTTGAGATACGAATTAAAGCAGCAATCTCCAGCTATGCAACTAAACAAATTAATGGATTTTCTTCTTTGAGGTGGGGGCCCCCAAAAGTGGGGGCCCTGGGCTTCAGCCCAGTCAGCACCCTCCTTAATCCGGCACTGCACTGCACTAAAAACTGCACAAAACCGCTTTATAGATTGCAGCATTCAGCAAATGTTTGATCGAGGCCCAAACACCTTTTCCAAATCAAATTGAAAACTTTTTGACTGTCTGCACTACCTTTGCTGTAAATTCTCTTCTGGTGAGCCTAGAATACTCTAGCGCCATGTGACAAATAAAAGTTCAAAAAAGCAACCGCTAGATAGAGATAGTAAGTTTTGCGGTTCAAGAAATTTTAAGATTGCGCAAGATTTGTTAAATGACCATGCTTAAACGACATCAATAAAAGTTTGTACACAACCTTTATTTTCATAACATAGTCGATGAAGGCCGAAGGGGGCCCGAAAATAAATTGGTACCGGGCCCGAGAAATCCTGTCAACGGCCCTGTGCGAAACCCGTACAAACAATAAAAAATGTCTTTCTTGTTTCAAGCAAAAGTGGTGGTCAGTCACTCCTTTTGGTCTTATTCTGCTGACTAATGATGTCTTTGCTGTGGTTGTTGTTTTACTCTCTTGGATATTAAATCATATTTTGACACAAAAATTAACACACATAGCCTAACTTTATAAATTTTAAATCAAAACTTTGTTTTCAGGTTATGGGTGGGGAGCTTTTGCCCCTTCCGTCTACCAGCCGGAAGACGGGATGTACCTGGCCGCACACACCTTGATCAAGGCGCATGCGCGAGCTTACCACCTCTACAACGACACCTACCGACCAACTCAGGGCGGGAAGATTGGAATTACTTTGAATTCGAATTGGGTGGAGCCTGGTCGCATCACGAATCCTGACGACATAGAGGCGTCGGTGGGTGTTCAAACTATTAGCATCATTAATCTGTCATGCCATTACTGGTGGAAAGTTTTTACAGATTCTCATATTGGTCTATTCTTTGCTGTTTTCATCCAGAAGATACTAATCAATTTCTTCAACATCATCACATCATCCGGCCTCTTTAATTTGGTTTTCTAGTTATTTTTTGTCTTTTTAAGTCCATTTAAGTGGTTATTTCGACCCATTTGTTTTGATGTCAATATAACTCATCTACTTCAATAACATCTCGGTCTTTGTCTTTCTACGATAATTTTAATTATGACCTTGTGATTTTTAAACAGAATGGAACAGTGGTGAAAACGCTTGTTTTATAATCATACAACCCTGGCTTGGCTCGCGGTTGAAACTGGATGTTAAAAAAGCACGGCCAACCTCTACCCAAAGTGTGGTAACTTGAGTCCGCATAGTTGAGCTACAGGGAAAGACGGCTGAGAGAACTGACCATTCGTCTTATATGCGATTCTCTAATTGTTAAACTATTATAATTCAGTCACATTGCGTCATTGTTACGTCATGAAATATTATAACTTTCAGCAACGGAGCTTGACGTTTTTCACTGGTTGGTTTGCTGAGCCAATCTTCAACTCTGGGGATTACTCTCCGGTGATGAAATGGAACGTGAGTGAATATTTTTGTACAAACAAGTTATCATGCAACCTACTTATTAGTTTGATCGCCACATAATATGGGTTTTGAAGAAACCAGTTGTATGGCATTCACAAAACATCTATAAATGCAAATGCACTTATGATATCTTTTGGTGCCTTTTTAGCTTTTACACACTGAAGTAACATACCTTGCTTCAATCTCAATTTCTATTATATTCGTTATGGTTGGGGTACAACAGTACAGCCTCTGCAAAACTGCTCTCATCTTTCTCTATCTTTCTGTAATCCAAGAGTCCTCAAATAGTGTTTCGGGACCCAAATTCAGGTCGCGAGATCATGTACTCTGAGTCGCAAAATAATTTAAACTTACTATAAATATTTAAAAAAAAGGGGGCGATTACTTTAAACCCGTATGAACGTAAAGTCAATCGGGGATCCGCGTAAAGCAGATACAACAGCATCAAAAATTTAAGAAAAATATGAACACTATAATATAAACGACGACCTTTTATAGTACATGGTAATTGTATGAGTACATGCATAAAAGTGAGACAAAGTCTAATTTGAAATTCTTCTGTTATATTTTTCCAATTTGAAATTATTCTGTTGCATATCGCGATTTCGGGTATTGAACCCTCATCAGTACAACTTTATCAACAGGATGGTACAGTAAAATTTACAGCAGTTCACTTAAAAAAAAAATGATTAAAAATGTTATGTGGTTGCCAAGAAACAAACTAATCTGCGAAATTAGTCTACGAGCAGTAATAATAACAATTGTTATGCAAATTATGATGGTAATTAGGTCATAGGCTACATTATAAAAGTAAAGTGACAAACTTTAGTTGCAACAATAAAAAGTACGAGAATATTAAGGATTCGGCGAAGTATTTAAATATAAACAACAAACAATGAGGTCAGTCAAGCTGACATACGCCAAAGCCTGGGACCAGTCAAGCCAGTCTCCTGTTACAATTATATGATCCGAACTAGCGGATGCAAGATACTTCTAACTAATTATTTAAAAAAAAAGGGGCGATTACTTTAAACCCGTATCAACGTAAAGTCAATCGGGGATCCGCGTAAAGCAGATACAAAAGCATCAAAAATTTAAGAAAAATGTGAACACTATAATATAAACGACGACCTTTTAGAGTACATGGTAATTGTATGAGTACATACATAAAAGTTACATGCATGTTTAAAATTGGAAAAATATAACAGAAGAATTTCAACTTAGACTGTGTCTCACTTTTATGCATGTACTCATACAATTACCATGTACTATAAAAGGTCGTCGTTTATATTATAGTGTTCACATTTTTCTTAAATTACTACAAATATAACGCTTTTGGAAAAAATAATAAGATCATTCACTATTTGATGTACTAGGTTTCATACAATTTTGTACAAGAAAATTTTTACTTTCAATGGTAGTACAGTAGTCTCCGCTTAGTAAGCCCACTGTTAATAAGTCCACCAGCTTATTAAGCCCAATTTGGTCCGGTCCAAATTACTGAATGTGTAAGAGTGGTAGAGAATCGTCCCTCGCTTGATAAGCCCAAAATCGTCCGGACCCGATGTCGGCGTAATAAATGGAGGATGACTGTATTGAAATTGATATTAAATTGCAAAGTGTTTTGCGCACAATTAAGTTTTGTGCTGCCGAAACGTTTGTGTCGCGAAGATTTAGATTTTAGAACAATTTTTGTTTTTTGTGTTGCGCCAACAAGTATTTGCGGACCCCTGTCTAATCAACTCATTTGCATAGTGCTTGGAATGCTCATCTTAAAACTGATGGATGTGAGTTTGATTTCTGTCGAGCTTTACCCCAAACATCAAACTGAAATGAAACTTGAATCAGTTTGGGGTATTTGAATACATATGAGTGAAATAGGTCTTCAGTGTACACCTGAAGCATTGCAGTAAAACATATTTTATATTAATACATTAGATGGTACTGCTATTTTGCATTCATCAAATGCTGGCATTTGCACAACAATCTAACCTCTTGGTGTAATTTATTAAGAATCGATTGTGCTCTAGTAATAGCATCTTCAGCTAGCACATGTAATAACGATATTAATACATTATGTTGATATATTTCTTTATTGTTAATACCTATTGTTTTATATTCAAATGCGATTTTTTTTGCTTGTTTTTTGGTATTATTTTATTATCGTTATTGTTATTTCGGTTATATATATAGCCTATGTTATTTAGGTCGGAAATGAAAGTGAATACTTTAACATCACCTACAACCGTCTACCTGAGTTCACGCCAGAAGAAATCGAACTCAACAAAGGGACTTCTGATTTTTTTGGGCTGAACCACTACACTTCTAATCTTGTCTTTCCTTGCAACACTCACAATGGTTTCCCTAACCATGACACAGACTCGGTATGTGATGAATTAAAGCATTCTCTACAGTCTACATATGTTTTTTCTCTGGATGGTGTTGCAGCTGCACGTCATAAAGGGAACAATCTCTGTTCTCGCTCTAGACATCGGACGCTAGAAACGTGATGTTATGGACTAGGCCTACTATAGACCTACATTCGGTTGATTGAAATGTTTCAGCGGGGGGTCTGGGGGGCCTCCCCCAGAAATTTTTGAAAAACACTTCCAATTCGGTGCGCTCTGAGAGCATTTCCAAAACAAATCAAAAATAAAAATCTGTCAAATTGTGCTTCGCCTATGTCGTGATCATACATCCATTTAATGTTTAGAAGTCATGAACAATCTTAATTTTAACGTTGCAGGACCAAAATCCTGTGTTAGACATGGAATAATAGTTGTCTAAATGTTTAATTCGTCATGAGTGTTCATTCTCAGATATTCAGTTAAGCCTACACTACAAAAACTAACACTTAGGCCTAAACATTACAACCGCAAGCAATTTAAACAAAAAGCAGGATAAGTTTGCCTCCTGCGTATAGAAGCTTAACAAACTAAATACATATTGCATCCGCACCTGAACGTTCATTGGCGAAGTAACGTTATATCAACGCTGTAAAAAGGGCAAAGGCATGACTATGAAAGCTAGTACAGTAGGCTAAAGTACATGGCGAGGAGACATCAAAAAACAGCAACAAGCTTTTTGGCATTATGATGCTGTGCGTGTAGTACGTGACGAGGAGACCATTCTGACGAGTTAGTCTCGTCGCTCTAGCGAATGTACGGATTGTACGCATTGACGTCACTGGGAAAGCACAACTAACCTACCATAACCATAACACATCTGATTGGCTAAGCAGCTGGTGACGTTTTGCAAAACGAGTGAGGATTGGATAAAACGAAGGCGTTTTTTGACATTTTTGAATCTGGGAAAGCAAGTTTGGTAGTTGCTTACCTGGAGCCTCAGTGATTGTTTCTGACAGAAGCGTTTGCGTCAATTGTCATTTATAGGCAAGACATGCGGTTTGGTGAGGACTTAGACTACTCACAAGCGTTACGAGTAATTCTAGTCACGAATACAGTAATTTTCAAGTTAAAATAGACGTGATAAAAATAATAAGAAGTTAAACCTAGAATTCAGTCATTATATTTTGCATAGCTTTTGCTAAGGTAAGCACTGCTTTCCTTGCTTTCCCTCACCGATCGTCACTGTGTTTCGTATTGTATACAGTAGTTCCTTGTAATACAATTTTGGTAAAGAGGTGACTTTCTTCAACCATAAACAGATGAAACCAAGCAATCACACGGCATTTAACATAATATATTAAACTAAACATAAACTATCTACGAACGGTTTCGGCCATACACATTGTTTATGTTTAGTTTAATATATTATGTTAAATGCCCCGTGGTTGCCGAGTTCGGTGATATTCCCTCCTGCTTGTGTTGAAATGTCGTGTACAAGTTCACTTGTTCGCGCGACGCGAACTGTAGGCTACATACATTGGCATGTCCACGCGGCATTTGGCCACGAGAGTGAGGGAGCACTTAGATTTAACTAATTTGAACAGAAGAAATGCCATTAAAGACCATATATTCGATTGCCAATCATGTTTAAACAACAAACCATTCTTGAAATCTTTTAGAGCTTTGCGTAAATGTTTCACCGAATTTGACACTAAAATCCACGAGGCTTTGCTAATAAAATCATGCAATCCTAGCCTCAAAACGCAGTTGTTTGCCGCAGGTGCTTCTTATTTGCTTAACGTCTTTTCTTAATTCATCATAAGTTATGATGCGTGTTTGCCTCGCGGAATTACCCGCCATGTGATGTGCCTTTCTCCTCTGCTTTGCCGTTTCATTCTTATGCATTTCGTTTTCACTTTAGTGTGAAGATCAGTTATTTATTTCAATGTAGATGTAAAATCAGTTATTTTTTCGTTACTTGAAAAGGGCTAACATGTGTATGGCCGAAAACGTTCGTAGATAGTTTATGTTCAGTTTAATATATTATGTTAAATGCCGTGTGGTTGCTTGGTTTCATCTGTTTATAGTAGTTCCTTGATTCGTCTTTCCTTCTTAGTTTTAAAAAAGTGTAGTCGAACCAACATAGAATATTTAGCTGTACACCTTGATGCAAATTTGCAACATTGAGCTAAAAAGGAGCAGTTGAAAGTATTTTGTGTTTATTTTCTTCACAAATATTTATTCTTCTCTCTCAAAGTCATGTAGGATACTCTTCAAAAATTTATGTTGCATGTAGGCCACATAAGGCGCTACGGAGAGTATTAATCTCCAGTAGCTAGCACAAGATTAAATTATGTAGAACAACTACTATCTTTTAACTGCTGTCATCAAATTATCATGCAATTTGTGTTATGGATGAGGTTAGCAACGTAATTTGCCATTGGTTTACGAAAAAACAATTCTTATAAGTGCTTTAAAATTTATGCCGCGTAAATCGCTGTGAGCAACGCATATTTGCTCTGAATACAGTGCATCGTTAAATTGTTGTTATTAAAGTTCTTATTTAATATTTTGCTTCTTTTCTTTGGTGCTGCTTACAGCATAACACACTGCGCAGTCTATTATGGGCTGACAGTAAGTCGGCAGCAATCGCAAATCTCTTAAAACTTTAACAATACAATTACAAACCTCTTTGAACTGTGAAGCCAATAAGATTCTTTCCAGACTTCAACCCTGTCTTTAGTTCTTTTCATCATAGTTATCATCAAAATTCAGTTTTGTCTCCACTGGTGAGGGAGGCGGACTCCTTCCCTGCAGTGATTTCCTTCACTCCTATTTTCTATCTCATTCAGTCCATTGCATCTTCTTCTTTACAGTCCGGCCATGTCCAATTCATTTTTCACCTGTTTTTCAAATTTGAATTCAATATTTCAGGACACTTGTGGAGATGGGTGTTCTGAGTGGCCTGGATCTGCATCCAGCTGGCTCTACCAGGTCCCATGGGGGATTCGGAAGTTGGTGACATGGATCAAAAGAAACTTCCAGGATCCGGACATCTATATCACAGAGAGCGGAATCTCTGAACATTTTTACGACTACCTCGATGATGACATCCGGGTTAATTACTACAAGACATACATCAACGAAGTGCTGAAGGGTAAGCAAAGCTTTGAACGTGATGATGCTTGATATCATAGCCTACGATTTACTTAATATATTACTTATAGATATAATCCTGCCTGCTGAGTTTTAGGTAATGGTTTGCTCCGTTGAAAATTTTATTGTATGCTTTGTAAAGTGTTGAGAGCAGCAATATATAATGTAAACATGCAATTTGATTGCTGCTTGTAGCCAAACGAAAGTGATTCGATTGTCAAGCAATAGGGTTGGACTCTATAGGTCAGTCTGAGTAAAAGATACTGAACCCACTACCGGTACCGGTATGCAAAAACTAACTTTGACGTTTGAGGTTTTTTTTTTTTTCAGAAACACAAAACTGCTTAACTGAAGTTTAACCTACCCTTATTTTCAGCCATACACATCGATGGAGTGAAAGTAAAGGGGTACACGGCCTGGTCCCTTATGGATAACTTTGAGTGGGCGGAGGGGTACTCTGAAAGGTTTGGACTGCACTGGGTCAACTTCACGGACCCCGATCGACCGAGAATTCGAAAGAAGTCAGCTGAATATTACACGTCATTGATTCGCGCCAACAGCTTCGAAAGATCTCCTAGCGAAGCTTGGGGATACTTTTGGGCAAAGTAAATGTTTTTTAATATCATGCATTTGTTTTATAAGCTAAAATGTAAGCTATAAATTGTTTGTAATTATTGTTTGTTTGTAATTATCTTTCCTAATAGGAGTGAAGATGATAAGTTGGAATTTATCAACGAAAAGTTTCCCGATGAATTTGTGTGGGGGGTCTCGGTTGCAGCCTACCAGACTGAGGGGGCATCGACGAAGGACGGAAGAGGTAAACTTACGATACGTTTACCATGCTGTGTTCTTTGTGTGGAGTTAAGCTACCGTTGAATGTTGTATGAGATGAGATGATCATGAGATGAAATGATCATGAGATGAGATGAGATGATTATGAGATGACATGATCATGAGATGAGATGATCATGAGATATGATCTTGAGATGAGATGATCATGACATGAGATGATCATAAGATGATATAAGATGATTATCTACATTTTTAGGTTGGTTTCTTCAAGAAGCTAGATCAGGTGGCAATTTCACGTCTAGCACTGTGTTCTGTAATGTTCATTACCTTCTGTAACGTTTACCTGATCTAGATGTGCCACCAATTACTTTAACTTAAAGCTTATGTGAATATTGTTGACGTTTTCCCACTTCGTCTCAACATCCGTGCTTCCCTACTCCTGTTAATCCAGTGGATCTTACGTTTTTTTGATAGCGGTTGGCTGTCGCACTTCTTTGTCATTCTCATCTCTCCTTGTCAACTTATGTTATTCAATTAGTTTTGTTTTGTCATTAAATGTTTAGAAATTTTGCTGAGACAAGTGTTTAATTGGATTGGTTTATGCAGCGATTAAAGAACAAATTTTATTATTAAATCAAATTCGAAACAGTTAATAATATTTGTGATCTTTATGCGTTTGCAGTTCGCATTAATTCGTTGTATTGGATATGGACAGATTTGTCTGATGCAAATAAATAATATTAATAAAAATTTAAACAGGAATGAGCATATGGGACACGTTTTCACAAGAATCGGGGAAAATCCCCGTCACCACAGCAACGCAAGCTGCGTACGTTTCAACGAGTATAACCGATGATAGCTCGTCCTTGTATTCTGGGAATGTAGCTTCTGATGCTTACTACAAGACGGAGTTTGATGCTCAGGTCTGGGTGGTTTTGACAATGCTTATCATCAATGTCGTTTTTTTAATCAGATTGTGCGCGGGATCAGGCATTGATTATATGACATATTCCAATCCCCCCCCATCGTAAGGTAACGTTATTCACGATGTAATTGCAAAGTCGGGTGAATGTAGACCTACACATCATTGTGTTTTATTGAAATTGTCCCCCCCCCCTAGGCTACTTACTGGATCCGCCCTGGTTGTAGTTGTAGACGCTAAACTGAAACGCTCGTAAAAATTTATTGCATGCACAAAACTTTACCATTATAAAGTAAACCCATTTATTTATTTTGAAAGTTTTATTTCTTGCAGATGCTACAAGGTTTGGGCACCTCTCGATATCGGCTTTCTATTTCCTGGTCACGGCTTTTCCCACAAGGCAATCTCCTGGGCAACGAAATTCCAAATAGCCTCGCAGTGGCGCACTACAACTACGTGATCGACGAGCTCATGCGCAGAGGATTGACACCGGAAGTGACGTTATATCACTTTGATCTGCCTCAGTTGCTACAGGATGAAGGAGGTGAGTCGGAGAAAGATGATACTTCTTGCCAATCACGTGACCTACTTTCCAAATTAAAAGGCTGTTGAGTTTGGTTGGTTTTGAATCTTTATCCTCGGACCGTAAAAGCTTCTTTAAGAACTCACTCCTGGCAGTTTTGCATACTTGTAGAGGCTTTGAAATTGAACCACTGACGCAGGACTAGTCACCGAGATTGACACAGAAACTGAATTGACAGAATGAAGTTGTTGTCAGTGAGCTGTTCCATCTACAGGGTGCCGCTGAATGGAGAGCAGTCCGTCGCTAGATTTTGTGGTTTCTTCGTGCGCGAATTCAGTCTCCTAATCAACTGCGCTATCGAGACGGACCTTCGGTCCCAGTCGGAATTCCTTGATATCAGACATTCCATGTCTCCAGCTTAGCATATTACTGTACATAGCAACCTTAGTATAGTACCGTAGCCTATACTATGAAGCTTAACTTTAAAACTTTTCTTTAGGTTGGATTGATTCTAACTCGGTGAGCTGGTTTGAAAAGTACGCGGAATCCTGCTTTGAATTGTTCGGTGACAGAGTAAAGAACTGGATCACCATCCATGATCCATACGCCATCGCGTGGAAAGGCTACGGCAGTGGTGAGCACGCCCCAGGTAAGACCGACGTTGCCTCCAAAAGCTTGGAACGACTTTGGATAAATCTGCACTTTCCTCCTCCCAAGTGTCTCAAAAGACTGCGGCATGTGACTTTAGAGCTTAGTGGGGTTTAGAATAATTCCGCTTGCTGAAACAGTTACTTATTAGTCTTAACGCAAATGACATTTTGAATTATTCAAACCTTGAAATATTCATTAAAACAGTGTTAACTTTTCTGTACACTACTTGGGTTTTACAGTTTGTTTTGCATTTAGATTTTAATGTTCCGTGCTCACTATTTGCGGTAATTTGCCACATGTTCAACATTGAGAGCTTACTTGAGTTTTTAAACTTATCGTGGTAAAACCCCGAAAGTATGATCATTTCTAGTACCGGAAATTGTGCATTGACGATGTTAACAATTTCTTAGGGTTTAAACCATTCATTTCTCAATTAACAGCAACATGTGGTGTTCAACAATGTTTGTTTTATACAAAAAAAGTATGGAATTGCGTTTCTGTCTTTATGTTTTTTAGGTAGTTTTCTGCTACAACGCGATAATTTATTATAAGATTTGTATAGAATTTTTATCATATTTTACTCTTGCAATTTTTTACATCATAATTAGAAATCTCTTAAATGATGAAGTTTCTATTTAACCGTATCTGTCACTGCTTCCTTTTGGCGGCAAGAGTTACTGGCCGAGACCATCAGGTCTACGTCTCTCTTATTGCTAATTACTCCGTCGGCTTATATCAAATAACACCGGGAAAAAGTATGCCGTTGGTCAAAAGCCTTATCTATCACTTCAATCAATTTATTTTGCAAAATATATTCGTGATTGTGCATTTTAGTTAGAAAAGGTGATAAAGACTCGGTTTTAGATCTATTTTCGCCATTTCTTGGTCACATTTTTCAGTTGACATTTCATTTTGAAAGTCTTCTTGTATTGAACACAGAATTTCATCAATTTTGTTTTTCCGTTTCTGTGCAAACAGTATTCCATACACTTTTTGCACTACAAAGCAATTTGCGCAAATAACGAATTACCTTCCTAATTATTGTCTGCCAGCAAAGAATGACTCATATTGCGTCAGAGACCGACTCTCTACCCAGACAGTAAAATTGACGTTGAATCAATGTAAAAAGACGGATTTTGCTGCCTGAAATTTTAGCGCCGTCGCGTTTGACTGACAAGCACAAAATGAAACCGCACACTAATAGTAAACTGTCAATCAAGCTATTGAATAAACCCGAAATTTTCCTGCATTTGATAACTGGCTGTGACAAAAGGTTTATTGTGAACTTCACAATTATCCGATACCAACATATTCGGGATTAAATTTGGGGCAAGAAAAAAAAAGTAAAAGTCAAGAAATCTCAGGTTTCTAGCGTCACTGCTTCTATGTGAAATTGCTGAATTAGCAGAGGGCGAGACCATAAGGTCTACGCCAGTGGCAGATACGGTTAATAACACAAAGTACTTTTGGGTGAAGGAGATTGCGGCACTCGGATGTGAATCAGGCTACCCTCAGTAACGGGTACATCATCATCGGGTTAAAACTGGACTACTACTACTACTAGATACAACTAGTCCAAACGTAAACATCATAGTACCTTGAAACATTCCGTTTTTAATACACTGCTTTAGTGAGCAAACAGGCTATCTTCATTTTTTACTATTTGGCAATACGCCGGCTCGTATATCAATATATGCTTGAAACAAGAAACTGTGGAATTTATCAGTTTTTGTTTATTTTCCACAACTGGGTAGGTTCGTATGATTGGAAATCAGCTTCTTCTTGCGTTTGAGGCCACCGCAGGTCACGTTGTTATATCCAGGCGCAGCAGCCAATGGATTGTGTGTTCATCGAGGTCCACATATCTATCCTGGGGTTGGTTACTGGACATTGGTAGATAATGTGGTATGCAGTTGATCAGCTGATCAACACGCTTGCTTTTAGAATGTCTGTTTCAGAGTAGCAGGACAAAGAATTATATCTTAATTTGTTACAGGTTTCAATTGCTTTGTCATCAGACTGGTATGAACCAGCTGACCCCAACAATTCAGCTGATGTTTCTGCGGCAATGCGAGCCGTCGATTTCCGCCTAGGTTGGTTTGCTGAGCCGATCTACGTCACTGGCAACTACCCTCAGTCCATGATCGATCAACTGGAGCTGGAAGCTTCGGTTGCTGGCGTTAGTCGACTACCCGAGCTGACAATTGATGAGCAAACTTTTCTTCGAGGTATTAAAGTATACATAAATCTTTACCTGCGTTTGTATGACATAATATAATGTGCCTTCAAGTTCTGAAGGCACATACAATATAAACTATACCAGCTTGCACCAACAAGAATCTGATAAACGCAAGAATTTTTGTGAGATGGGCTAAAAGATGAACTCCCAGTTTCGAAAAATATAATTATGGCCTTTAAGCTTATGAGGAATGACAAAGTATGTCTTACAGTTTTTGAAATATTTTTTTAAAGAACTTTTAACAGTAAATGTACATCTACATAGGCTAATACAAATAATATTACTGTCCTACATGAAGTAACTTTCACAGCATGCTCTGCCTTGAAGAGTTTTTTGTATGCCCTTATCCCAAGTAGGCTTTACCTTAACTTATTTACTTTGTCGTCGGCTGCATAGCCGAGTGGTGAGAGCCCTGGAAGTTTCCTTAACTCACTTTATGTTGATTTAGAAAAGGTTTGTTCCATTTTTGTTAAAATTTATTATTGTTTGAAAGTTCACATGCTGCCTATACAGCAACAAGTAATTCTTTAATCTACCTATAACTTTGACTTTCATCCAGGCACATCGGACCACTTCTACGTCATCCCTGGAACTGTCCAACTTGTTGTCCACGTCAACAACGATGAATTGGAACCTAGTTATGTCAACGACCAGGTACCATGGTTGCTAAGACGTAGAATTTGAAACCTAAAAGATCTTTCCATAAGCTGGTGCCACATGCGTCTATCAAATGTTTTTTGTTGTTGTGTGCAATCTTAGTTAGAATAGTAGGCAGGCAGGAATGAATGCAAGTAAGGTAATCTTTGTTTTTTTTCTTCAAACATTTCTTGAGTGTCTTAAGTGGAGCAATTTTCTTTTACCGGGTGTCGAACCTAGAACGCTTCAACTAGTGAGTTTTTTCCACAAAGTAACAAATCTCCATCTTCGTTTGTATCAGATGTTCGTTTTGCTCAACAAGCTTTTATTCTTGCTATGTTGTCCACGTAAATAATTTTGCTTTGTAAAAGAAAACGAATGAACCACCTTCCTGTTAACAGCACTGTGTAGTAATACCGAGATTTTCCACAACTTAGCGGAATCAAGCGGTCATCATTTATCACCGCTGTTTCAATATATCGATTTTATTTGTTACCTTAATGCAATATGTCATAATGTTTTAATTGTCTAAACTTCATTACAATGATTAAAGGTCGTGAAAGATTGAAATCCAGATTTTTCCAACAAAAGGAACGAACGAACGAAATACCGTTCACTTGAAGATAAAAATACACTCAAAAATGACTACTCGGTAGTCCTATAGGAACAATATGACTATAGCCGAACGAGATGAGACTTGAAAGCTAACTTCAGGGAAATGAAATTTAATTGAAACAGCATTATGCTCTGTTATCTCAGGACCTGAATTTACATCAAGACCCCGATTGGCCGCAGTATGGGGCAGAATATGGGACCGCCCCAGTGGCATGGGGAGTCAGACGGCTCCTTTACTTTGCTTACGGCAAGTACGTCACAGTGTCAGGGTCCACCAGTGTTCGTAATAATCCAATCACGGTTGGTGACAATGGACTGGCGATTGAAGAAACCATGCAAGAGAGCGATGACTACTACAGAGTGGACTACTACAAGTCTTATTTGAACGAACTGTTGAAAGGTAGTCTGTACGTCTGTAGACGATAACGTCTGTAGATGTTGAATTAAGGTAAAAAAGCACTAGTTTGCTGGGTAGATACCTAATGTTGAATGCTTGTAACAATCTCAATGCTGTAAAGTTCCTAATCTTGCAGAGGTTGAATTGTTTTGCAATAATTTCTCGGGTAAAACGTCTGCTCTGGACCTGCTCAATAGAATATGACGGTTTTCTCAACTTGACAAATTTGTGTCATAGATTGGGAATGGGAATTTTCATGGCGAACTCTAGATAAAGTTTAATCGATTGGATCCTCTCTAATAGTACATTCCGTGGTGTAGTTTGTCATCGAAGAATATTCGACTTTATTCGTTTTTGTCGAAGTTTCACATGTTACGTGCTTAACGTTTACGTTGATATGAAACAAACAGGTCATTTGACAAGTAGCTGCATTTCGAGCTCCTTTAAGCGGTTGACCAGTTCTGTGCACTGTGTTGTTCATAAATAATATTTCTCATTTCACAAACCTGCTGTTGATACACAATGCATTTGTGCAGCACAAGTTAAAGACAAAGTCCCCATTGGCGGTTACTACTCGCAGTTCATTGACGGATTTGAATGGGAGCGCGGCTACACAAGGCGGTCCGGACTTTTCCATGTAGACTTCAATACCATTGACAGGTTGGCATATACTTTTACATTATTATTATTTGAACTTGATTAATTGGAAAAAACAAATACTGTTTTGTTTGCTCTGAAGATGTACGCTGGCATGTTGTACGGAACGTTAGTGAAGTTAAACGTATTTTGTTGGTACAGGTATCTAGTATAACTTATTTAGATTATTAAAATAGAATCACATTTTGTTAATTTTTGCTCTAGTTTGTAATCCACTTTTCTGTATTCACATGGAGTGGTATAATTGTAGGCTGGAGAATCTACCTGGTTGGCAATACAAAGTGATACTACAAGACTGAATCTTTTTAGATGTAATACATTACAATAAGTTGAACCCTTTAGCCTTTCATTCTGTTAAAATGTTTCAGAAGTAGGCAAATCAGTTTTTATTCGCAATAACATCGCATGGCTTTGTATGCTTGTGGTGAAACAGTGCCAGCTCCCATCGAGACATTTGTCAAATGAAATGAAAACCTCATCAGATTAAAATTCAAAATGAAAACCTCATCAGATTAAAGTTTTATCATCACACACTTATCAGAATTTTACATGTTTTCGCTTGTCTGGTATAGTAAGAACTAACAGCAATAGATGCACGCTCGCTGTGCTAGTAAATGCTCAGTTCAGTGTTTTTAGCAGGAATTCTTCCTTTTTCTCACTTACTGTTTACATTTGTAGAAAACGTGCACCAAAAAGTTCAGCTACTTTCCTGAGCGGCCTGATCAAGACAAACGGGTTTGTTCAACCAGAAGAAGAGAAGTGGGCTTATGGGACTTTCCCGTCTGGTTTCTTTTGGGGTGTTTCCTCGGCCGCTCAATCGGTAAACGTCTTTAGTAGTTTGACCCATTCTAGCTTTTCCGTAGTAAACCTTAACCTACTTCACAAAGCTGTCTCAGTTATGGTTACCTTGAAGGTGTATGCTAGTGATGTCCCGGACAACTTCCCGCACTGTTGTTTTAAGTCGCGCAGCACTGTAACCGCTACTCCCAGACCAAACGTCACATTGCACCGCATAATGCCCTTCAGCGACATGCCATCCATAGGGTGTCATTGTGTCAACATGTTGGCTGCCGAGGCTTGAACCTTCAACCTAGCTCCAGATGTCAGCATATACTTGTTCAGGAAATTATGACGACAAGAAAACTTATAGTTGGCAGTCTGAACTAAACTACTTACCATGAGTTATTTCATTCTTGTTAGTCAATAAGGGTTTAGTCATAATTATTTTGTGAAGAAGACAAAAGTTTTGGTATCACTCATTTTAGATTGAAGGTGGTTTTGTCAACAAATCGTTTGCAAGTAATTGGGATGAATGGATATGGGACAATGACGCTTCCCCTGACAGTGTGACAGCTGATCAGTTCAACCACTGGGAATCCGATGTGGAGTTATTGAAGAACCTTGGTGTCTCTCACTACCGAGTGTCCTTATCGTGGTCAAGGTAGGTAGAGAATGGATTGCGGAATGCTACGTGCTTTAAATAAGTCTTTCGTCTTCCTAAAAGTACCGTATAGTAGGCCTGATGATATTACGTTGTTGTTTGGTTTGGTTGGTTTTTGAATCTTTTTCTTCAGACTGAAAAAGCCTTAATAAGTTATTCCTGTTAGTTTCTTATACTTGTAGAGGCTTTTGAGGCAGGGCCGGTTACCGAGATTGACAGAGTGGAGTTTCGGATTGTTGTTGAAATGTTGTTGTGGGGAAAGTATTTCATTCACTAGGTGCCATTTTAAACGAGTTTGTTTTCATAGAAATACTGTTGTAGGTCTAGTGATGGCAGTAAGGCTTGAACAGTGAAGGTTTTAAGCTGCTATTAAGTTATTCCACATAGAAGTCTGTATATTTTATTATAAGCGCACAATTGCGGGATTGACAAATTTATCGTCTCGCACGATGCGATAGTCCTATGGGTATTGGGTATACAATAAGTATTTTTGTTCACGTTAAAATGCATTTGTTTGTTCAACTTCATCTTTTATGTTGCAGACTTTTGAACGAATCCACCGTTCAATATTACACCGATTTCTTTGCCAGTCTGCAGTCGGCTGGTATATCGATCATTGCAGACCTGTACCACCATGACATACCTGCCAATTTACAGAGGACAGGAGGGTGGACCAATGAGGACACCATAGCACAGTTTGTTTCGTATGCCAATGATTGCTTCGGCAATTTCGGGCAATATGTTGGCCACTGGATTACCATTGCTGCACCCTTAGAAGAGGTTTGTATCGATCATTTGCTATCTTGTGATGATTTCTTTGTGAAATATATCTTCCATGAATTAGTCGGTAATTAGTAATAAAAATCTTGACATCGTAAACCTGATATAAAATTAAAAATGAGCCCTGTTGCTAAATGACCTTTGCTGTTGCAGAGCGACGATACATAAATTCATAACATTATTATTAAAATAAACCATAACTTATATTCTTCCGCAAAGAGACGCATTCGTTTTTCAGTCGATAAAAACATTTTTGAAATAAAGTTTTGAAATTCCCCTTAGTGGCTATATACTAGGCCTAATGCAGTAGAAGGTGGAAAGAAACTTGTCTCAGACCTTTTAGATATCACCAATACTTGCCCATCTGCGTTGCCTTATTCAGTATTTTTGATGTGTCAAACACACTAGGGAAACCCTTCACCGATTTGAAATTAATTTTTTTACCTTAGGCAAACAATGGATATGTGAATGGCATATGGCCTCCAGGACTTCATGACCAGTCCAAAGCATTCATGGTGGCTCACAATATGCTGAAGGCACATGCGATAGTTTGGGATTTGTATGACAACAACTTTAGGTACTGTATTTGTTTGATTTTTGCTTGTGCATAATTATGTATATTCATGTTTCATGAGGAATAACGTGGTAGTGGTGTGTGTTTTTGTATAGCTCTGTATTCATCGCAAGTAGGTATAGGCTACGATGTTTTTAGCGCATCACAAAGCCGCAGATGCGTAGAGGCGCAGTCGGTTACATTATCGCAATGGATTCTAGAATTTATGGATCTATCCTCTCAATGTTGAGTCGGGAACAGTGCTGAGTGCCAAGCGGAAGAGAGATTTAGTATCATTTTTAGAAAATCTGCGGTACTTCCTGGCAGGCTATCAAACTTACGTTTCGCTTTTAGCACTAGTTGCAACGTTTATGTGATGAAAGTGAAAGTTCTTCGTAAATTTAAGTTGTACATAATTCGCTCTGAGGATACGCATTGTCATGGTGCGCGAAAAGTCAATGAAGCAATAAATCAACTTGTCTGTCTCCGCTTTTACTTTCACATTCATCAGATAAACGTTGCAACTAGTGCTAAAACGATGATTATCCTGAAGAACACTCAAACTTTTCAGTATTCAAACTTACGTTTACCGTCTGTAAACACCTTCCCAGACGGTAAGTATGGTCACCTGCTGGCTTGAAAAGTTTTCTCGGATGTTTTTTGCCGACCGAAAGACCTTTAAAACCACTCCTTTATCCGCTATTCCGCTTCTATAATTTGGATCTTTGTTTTGCAGGTCCACAGACAACGGAAAAGTTGGCTTTTCCTTGCTGGCGAACTGGGCAGAACCAAGCAACCCGAACATTCAAGCCGATTACGACGCACGTGATCAATATTTGGACGATACTATTGGTTGGTTCGCTGACCCGGTGACCACCGGAGATTACCCACAATCCACCCGTGATCGCTATAAAGACATAATTCCTGTTTTCACTGATGCCGAATCAGAAATGTTGATCGGAAAATACGATTTCTTTGCAATTGATCACTACACAACAGAACTTGTAAGTTGTTTATAACTCATGACGACTCTGTGTAAGAAGATTTAGCGTAAATCTCTACGGTTTAAAGAATTAGTTGCAATTTATATTTTATTGCAGTTTACAATATAGTCTACGTAATACGTATGCTTTGTATGTCGTCCGCTATTTTTTGTTCAGTTTAATTGTTTTTATTTCTCACCATCGCGACGAAAACAATACACGTCAACATAGCAAAGGTCTAAAAAAAGTAGAAGCGACAACACGCCAACGTCAAAACGTGTTTGAAACCGAAACAAGTTGATAAGTTAAAAAAGTTAACAAGATTGCAACACCTTCATTCCTTGTTGGTAGTCTGTAAATATTTTAAATCACTGTCAATGTCAACTGAATACGCAGTAAACTCAAACGTTCATTGAACGAGACTTTAACTCATGCACTTGTAACATCCAGGCTTGATTAATCAAATTCATTGTTAAATAACATTCCACATTGTACTATTTTGCGTCTTCAAAGAGTTCAGAATGCTGCAGCTCGGCTAATTACTTTAACACGTAAACGAGAGCATATCACTCCTATACTAAAATCCCTACATTGGCTTCCAGTATTGTATCGTATTTGCTTCAAAATATGTCGATTAATTTATAAAGTTTTCCATGGTTTTGCTCCGAACTATCTGGACACTTTGCTTGTTCATTATAAACCTGCCAGAACTTTGCGTTCTCAACATCAATTGCTCTTGTGCAACCCTTCATGTAAGACACAATATGGAAATCGCACCTTCCCAGTTGTTGCTGCCTGTTGCTGGAATTGTTTGCCTATATTTGTGCAAAAGAAGCTGAAAATTTAAATGAATTCAAAGCTCGCTTGATAACGTTCTATTTCAATGAACATTATGACTGAAAGTACCGTATTAATTATCACCATTGTCATGTACAGCGCCCAGGAGCATAGTTTGACTGTGGATGTGGCGCTATATAAATGTTGTTGTTATTATTATTATTAAATAAAACAAAGATTGACAGAAAATGGCAACAAATCTCCATACGTAGCACGCTAAGCCTACACAACACTCAGACAGAAAATCAGGCGTTTTCTTACTTCACTTTTTTACAATGTAAAAAGCGACTTATTTGCTACGTGGGCATTCTTTTATCTCAGCCCTGTCTTTCCAGCAAACTTTTTGCGAACGTTGAATCAATATCAGAAATTGATTTGCAGACTCAGTGCACACTCACCGTGGTTGGTTGGGTTAAGTTGAGTTAGAATAGCACTTTGAGTTAAACCGCTTCACCACCAACATGTCTGAGTACACGCAACATTTTTGCTCTAAAGTTGTAAAGTGATAAAATGTCAAGATCACAGCTCGGGCCACACCAGGTTTTACAAATTAGGATATTTTCTCTTAGGAAGGGTAATGTATTAACTCTAGGATACTTTTCTGCATCTCAAAATTATGTGTTGTGTTTGTTAGGTGAATAGTGAAACCACTCGGAAGGATGTGTCATGGACTGCGACTGCTGACCAAAGGATCAAAGCAAACCCAACTGGCCTCCGGAAAGTGCTAAAGTGGATAACGGAAAAATACGGAAACAGCATCCCACTTTTAATTGCCGCCAGTGGATTACCGGATGCGGAAAATTCAGGAACAACTGGGAATACTGATTTATTGCAAGTCAAGCGACAATACATCAATGAAGCAATGAAATGTAAATGAATGCTTTTTAATAACTACTTTATTGACAAAACTGACTTTTCTGGAAAAGGAGTTTAAATGTCTGTGAATCCACAGGGAATCACGCACTGTTGGGTTGGTGTAAAAAAAAATCGGTTTTAAGAATATAAGTTTACATGAAAATGTACAGTAGCCTACTTCAACCATTAAACTGCTTTGTCTCACAATATCAAAATTATGACTCAGCTGTTAAACTCAGTTTTTCAAATAAATATTTAACATTGTCGGCAGAGCTTTTGCACTATATTTAAATTTATTGTAGTGTGATGACATATTCAGACACAAAAATATATATAGAACTAGACATAGGCTACCATGTATTCTTTGTCAAACGTTTATAGAAAACGTCCTGCTATAAACACCTGTTCTGAGCCAACAAGTAAATTGTGTGTGGGTAGACTCAGGGCAGGTGTTCCTAACGCATAGTTCTCCAGGAAAACTGCATATAAACGGAAGCCGCAGTTAAACCATGACTGCAGACCTGCTTGAGACCATAATTCTTGTTACAGCGTATATGATGGACGCAACGAACCTAATCGGATACGTTGCCAGATCCTTCTTGGACGGCTTCGAATGGGACATGAAGTTTTTGGCCAGGTGACGAATAGTTCCATTTTAACTATAATAATAATACTAAGGCAATATAATGTAGCATGTAGAACGTGCTCTGGAACGGTGTCGAACAGACGCCCTCTGAAGCGTCGCATTTGTGCAGTCAATTCTCAGCTACGCAGCCGACAAGCGTTTAGTACTACAACATACTGTATAATTATAAAAGTAGGCTACATCATAGTGTATGTACAGTCGTACATAGGCTGCTTATCAAATTTTCTCAATTAATCAAGAAATTTGTAGACAGTTTGTTTTTCAGCTTCAATTTTTTTTTTCCAAATCAATCATCGCTAGCAATTTTGTCACCTCTCACTTCTGACAACCTGTTTTGCATGTGATCCAATCGTGTAGAATTTGAATATGTCAAGCGGACTTGAATTGGCCTATCGAAGAGAGAATCCAAAAAAACAAATACATAATTATACACAACTGCGTAATCTTTTGTTCATGAAATGTAGAAGGAATTTTAAGCTTCATTAGACAATCAAACACTGGTCATTCTCAAATGATCTCTCCGCCTTCTTTGATGTAGAATGATGAAAAGACCAACCTCTGGCTGGTAGCACAATATATACCCGGCTTAACATGGTTATAAGGATTGTGCAATGTATCCACTCAAGTACTTGGTTTCTAACTACATTTCATGCAGGTATGGCATGTATCATGTCGACTTTATCGTCCCGGAAAGAAACCGAACTTTGAAAGCATTTGGCACAGAATATAAGCAAATCATCATGAACAACGGTTTTCCCACGGACCAGCTCACAGAGCTTCTTCCAATTACATCGTCCCAGGTCATGGAGAGCACAACATCTGATTTCACAATGCTCCCGGGGTCGAATTATCCTTCGGATGCTGGTGTGTCCGTTTGGGAGGTATGTGCATGAGGTTTTGCTTCTTATATAAAAAAAAGCATAAGTACGTCTTCCGCCCTACACACTACACAGTGATATCAATTCATAAAATAAATTTGTGTGAAAGCTTTGTGCTTTACCCCGTGTCCTAATTAACAATGTGTTTGCCACTTTGTGAGTGTGAGTTGGAGAAAAAATTGCTGTCCAATCAGTTATTTACACCAAGGCTAGCACTATAACGCCATTCTTCACCAAATAAGTTGATTTACCTGGGATTGTGGTTTTACTGTAAATAGTCGCAAATAAATATAGAGTTGTGAAGAAAGGGGCGTTCTTCCCGGCTATCAGCACAAGGCTGAGCACTCACTAGTACAGCGAGCAGTTGCGATTTGCTAACAGGTGTCTATCGCTGTTAATTCTTGCTACAAATCGGCTGCCGAGAAACATAATTATGGAATACGCATTTCCGATTTATCATTTAGGTTCTAGAAATTTGAAAAAAGCCACCATAAGGATCACAAAGTTTGTAGTGGTCGAATCCAGTTCATAGCGGCAATAACTAGTTTATCGCGGTCAGTTTTTTATTGATTTTTGTTATGTAGGGATTTTAACTCACTGAAATATTGTTTACAAACTATGGTTGCAGGAATTCAGTTCTCTTCCTCCTAGAGAGGCGGATATCTTCCATTACGGAAACTTTCCAGACGAATTCAAATGGAGTGTTTCCACTTCGGCCTATCAGGTTTAATATGAACAATATGCACTAGTGTGAGAAGCGCATCAAGTTAACGAAATAATCAAAAACCTTTCTTAGCAGAGAAAGACATTTATGAAACAAACCCTGTTGCAAATAGTGCAGGAATTACAACATCGTGTGAATAAAATTTATATGGTCAGACAATTCTTTGTCGGTTAGATAAAAATGCCTTCAATCAATCTGCATCTCATGAATACAACACACGATGCTTGAACATCTCTCGGTTATGCTTTGAATTATTTTTGGTTATGTTTCATTATTATTATTATTATTGTAACTGTCTCCGCCGCCAGTGTAGCCAAATCGTTTGGCATCCGCTGGCTTCGATCAGTCTTTCAACAAGGTTGATAGGATCTCCATTCTGTTTTGTCCTTTGCGATGTTTTGCAATCGATGGAGATGTGGTGTATTGAGCAGGGATCCCAGGCCAGCTTTTCTGATGTCAGATCTCAGCAGTTGTAATAAATTGGTACGGTGACGTCCGGTTCGGCCTTGGTACTTTTTGCTGCCAATTATTGCAAATTCAAGGGCTTTCTGGGGAGGTGAGTCCTGGTGAAGTCTCAGAATGTGTCCAAACATGTGCCATCTCATGGTGGAGATCTTGCAAGACAATGGTTCACTGTTGCATATTTTGTAGAGATTTTTGTTCGAGATAGGACAGATGAGAATAGTCTCAAAGTTTGCGGACATTTCGTTGTTAATGCGCACATACAGTTTTGTGCCAGCTAGCAGGGTGCGGGTTAGTCGCAGTTCATCTTCATCACAGCCAGCTTGGTCTAAAATTTGAAGGATTTTTTTGCGTTTGATGGTGTCAAAGGCTTTGGACATATCTATTCCCATTTTGTGGAAGTCCCATTTTCTAGCCATTACCACTGAAACGAGCATACGTTGTACCCAGACAATGTCAGCACAGCTTCTGCCACGTTTGAAACCGCTTTGAAAGGGTCCAGTGAAGCTGTCAATTTTGTCTCTAATCCGATGCAAAATGATGATGGAGAGGATTTTTCTGATGCTATTGAGGAGCACAATGGGTCGAAGATTAGCTGGTGGTCCTTTTGGTTTCTTGGGTTTTGGTATAGCAACTAGTATGCCTTCGCCGATGGTGTATACTGGTTAAACATATAAACATAACATATAAAAACGTTGTATGTTTCATTTCCAGGTGGTTTATGAAGAGAAAGAACTTATTTCAAAAATGTAAAATTTACGAGTAGGTTTTCGTAGACCTAGCAACAGCAATTTTTCGAGAGCAGAATCTGTCTTCATACTTAAGAGTCCTCACGTTTGTTCTTGTTTGACCAGATCGAAGGCGGTTGGGATGCTGACGGCAAAGGGGAAAGCATCTGGGATAGATTCTCTCACACACCAGGCAAAATAGCCAACGACGAGACCGGTGATGTGGCATGTGACAGTTACCATAAGGTGAGATCTAAGCCAAGAAGATTGGCTGTTTTGTGTAGGTTTATTCACTCATTTATCTGCATCCTAATTTCAGATGTTTCACATCTTCATAAAGACTTTGAACCACTGACTTTGCCCAGTCCACCGAGTTTGATAGTCTCAAGTTTCTATTTATATTGAAAATGTTTGTATCTTTAAACTATTACATCCAGTGTAGCCTACGTCGCGATACAAAACAAGTGTAGTAACTTTGTTTTATGTTAGGCTATTCCTCATGCAATTGGAGCAACAAGTGAAACTCCAGAATTATCATAAATACCGCAATAGGCTGGGATAGACTGAACGGTTCCAGCTATAGTCTAGTAAACTATAGTTTATTTTAGTTGCGCTTAGCATTAAATATTCTCATTACTAATCATATTGCTAGGTTGAAGAAGATGTGAACTTGCTGAAGACAGTCGGAGTTAATCAATATCGCTTCTCAATCGCCTGGACAAGGATATTCCCTGACGGAACAAAGTCAAGAGTGAACCAACCCGGTGTGGATTATTACAACCGGCTCATTGATACCTTGATCGCTGCTGGAATCGAACCTGTGGTTACTCTGTACCACTGGGACTTGCCTCAGGTTAGTGGCTGAGATATTTATGACAAACGTGACTAAATCTAAGTGCAACCTTGTTTCCTATTTAACGTTTGATGCTAATTGCTAATGCATTAGGTCACTTTTTATACATTTTGTGTAACTTTGATGTGCGCTCGCAACCCCTCTTTTGTCTAGAGTGAAGTCTCTCCTGTGTGAGGCCGAGTTCTACATCGCGACGCACGTGGTTGCTGAAGGCGTTGTGTACGGTGTCTGTATTGCTTTTAGAATTTTGTTTTGATATATGGGACCGGTATCATAATTCAAATTGCTGAATTGTTGTAACTTTTCTTTTATGGCCACCTGCAGGCTCTTGAAGACGTAGGTGGCTTACTGAACGACACCGTTGTTGAACATTTCAACGACTATGCGGACTTCTGCTTCAAAACCTACGGAGACCGGGTGAAGTTCTGGATCACATTCAACGAGCCATACGTCGTGACGTGGCTTGGGTAAGTTCTAGTGTGCTTAGTTTCAATCAAGTGCTGTAATCGTCACCAAAGGCAGATGAATCTACCTCAACGCACCGTAATCGCTTTTGCATTCCGTCTCCACATCGACCTACTTTAGAACGTTTTCCTTTAACAGGCTGATTTTTTTACCGAAATTGAAACCAGGGAGGACGACATTTAATTATTTCTCTTTTTTACAAATAAACGGATTCAAAGGGATATAATTTTTTTAAACAACCACAGACTGTAGCATCTTAGCTTGGTGAACGCCAAAGGCAAAGAAGATAGTACTTGATAATATGTCATATATCCTAACACAAATATGTTTATAAAATGCCCTGACAAATGCTGTGATAGTTGGAACTAAACATAAGTGAATGATTTTGCCCAACAATTATCTTCGTCCATAACAAATGCTGTAAACTTGGCGTTGATAGTTTTACTTGAAAACCAAGGCTAATTGCTTTGTTATATTGCTTATATTGTGCTGTTTAGACAATCTATTGTGTAGGTTGTAACATCTGTGTATCTATATTATAACTGTGCTTGATCTAACATACTGTAGTTAACATTACTTGTATGCATTGCAAGGCTGATGTGACGTTTTTGGGGGTCATGCTAATGCATGATTTCAAGACAAATAATGACAATGTTTCAATTGTTTGCAAGACAATGAGTGTTTTTAGAACAATGCTTTTTAATATGGTAAATAAAATGGCTTGCGTTCTTCTGGTGAGTATACTTGGTTGCCAAAAGATCGCAAGTAATTTTATTTATGAAATACCTGGTGAGCAGTTTCTTTCAGTATTAGCTTATTAACCCTTAGGTGGTTGGGCTCCTGGAGTCTTGCTCAGTTTTTTTTGGGGGGGGGGGCTGTAGATTCTTCTTATGCTTTAGGAGTGATATCTCTGTTATTTTTTAAGGCACGGTTTCAAAATTTGGGATTCACTTTGTAAAACTATTCACGCTGAGCATATCCGAAAATTAAAACTATGTGAATTTTAGAACTGCTTATATACGTTGAAATGTTGATGTGACTTATGACGTTTAAATTATTTGGTATTTTTTGATAGAGTAATGAAAAACATGCATTGCAATGTTGTGATTAATTTTTTTTTACATAATCTCAATTTAAATCATTTGATTAACGAGACATAGGCCAAATTAATTACTTTCATCCATCTGGTGGGAAAATTTTGAACAATAGAATATGAAATATTTCAGAGGATGTGCTGAGAAATGCCTTATATCTCTCAATTTATAACCTTTATTCGCTCAAAATTTCAGCTCAATAGAGGTGAATAAAAGTTAGGAAAAGTCAAAAAATCTCGTAGTCGCAGCCTCAGTGGTTTTAGAGATACAACTGTTGATATAAAAAAGTTGAATTGACAGCCTCCCCAACCTTCAAAGGGTTAATATGGTGTTGGAATTTTCATGCTTTTACTCAACTTCTTGACGCTCGATGTTGCTTATGATCCTTCAAATTAAAGTTGCTATTCTTAGGTACGGTATCGGAGTGTTTGCTCCTGGGGTCTACCAGCCTGGCACTGCCCCATACAAATCCGCTTACAACATCATAAGATCTCACGCCAAGGCCTATAGGACATACGAGCGGCTTTACAAGTTCTCCCAGGGCGGAAGGGTAGGAATGACTTTGAGCACGGAATGGGCGGAACCAAAGGACCCGAACAATCCGGAAGATGTTAAAGCGGCAGATAGGATGTTGCAGGTAGAAATCCGGTTAATTAATGCATCTCACCCTATTGTTTATCCGACAAAAATATCAATACTTATGCAAGAATTAGGAATTATTAATATCCTTGTAACAAAATTTCAATCAATAAAATTAAAGATTTTTTTTTACATTTTTGTTTTTTGTTTGTCCTATGTTACATCAATACTAGAGCAAGTTACATACAATCGTATACCGCTTATGCGGGTAGTAGCTGACACAGTTTAACCATTTGATTTTTAGAGTTATTTTTGTAGGCTTCAGTAAAATAATTTGCGTTTTCGATATTAACACTTGTGAGCGTAAATTCAGTTGCATTTATAGTCTGAACCTAGTACTCAAAAGTCTGTTTTTTACCAGTGATGTACACGCATACAAAAAATATTGACGCCGTCAGCGTTAACGCAAACATTCAAAAAACCATACGCCGTATGCGTCAACGCAACTTGTAAAAAAAGTTGGCGGCGTCAGCGTCAGCGCATACACTAGCGTAAACTAATTTTATTTGCTAGGTGCCAAACATTCACACGGTATAAACTACTCGAAACAAACAAGTTTTATTTTGAATTTCCACGAAGAAACACAAGCATCTGAAAGTGTTCATCTGACATTTTGCTGTGTTTTGGTTCCAATATGTCTGCCCATTGAAAACCTTCCTTCAACTGCAGCGCTGGAAGGTATTGGCGTGTTGTAGCGAAAAAAAATACATTAAAAAGTATGCGTTGACGCTATGCGCTAAAAAACCGCGAAAACTTTACGACGTAGCCTCAAGCGCAAACAATCCAAAAAAATGTAGCCGCAAGCGTTAGCGTAAACAAAAAGTTTACGCCGCAAGTTTGCTGCGTAGAATTTACGGCGTATACGTACATCTCTGGTTTCCTAATGGTGCCCATCAAATGTTAAATATCTGAATCCAATATACTTAATGCTATCCTACCATATACTCAGTTACTTATACACAACTACATGCTCATCCGATGGAATTTTTTCCCATGTTTTTAGTTCATCATAGGATTGTTCGCTCATCCTATATTCAAGAACGGAGATTTTCCTGAGATTGTTAAAGAACTAGTTGCAAGTAAAAGCAAAGATCAAGGTAAATTTTTCATCACGTCGTGGGGTTTGTCTCTTTGGTTAGAGCATGTTGTGGGATGAAACTTTTCTATCTTGCATATCCTACAAAATTTCAAGTTCCATGCTTTTTTCATACTTTCAACCGTGAACCTTGAAACTTTACTTGCTCGTTGTTGAAGCGTTAGTGTTGAACATCGAAGTTGTCTGATCAATTGACAACAAGAGGCTTCAATGCAAAATTTGCATAAATTTTCTCAAATCATGTAATGCAGTCACATCATAGTGCAACTGGTACATCAATTTACGTCGCAGACACGTCTATGACGAAAAATCAAACCAAACAATAACAATGGTATACGTGAAAAACAATCATTATAGTTCCAAGCTTTCCCATTTTCCAGGGTTGAGTGAATCGCGATTGCCGGAGTTTACGGATGAGGAAAAAGAGGAAATCGCTGGGACATACGACTTCTTTGCAATAAACGGATACACGTCACGAATAGTGACATCACAAACCAAACCATTGTTTCCACCTAGCTACGAATCTGACAGGGACACCCACGAAGTTAGTATGGCAATTAACAACATAGGCTACATCTTTTTTCAGTTTTAAAAACCTTCAGTAAAAATAGTTAGTGGCTGTTTTGTCTTCCTCTGATTCATGGAACTCGAAGAGCTTATGTTCAATAGCGACGTCAGATTGTCTTACTCTAGAACCGAACCAGCCAACGTTCGAATGTTATCTCACCAGCCAAACGTTCATAACAAAGTTGACACCTGCCGCGTCGAAGATAGCCTACCCATATTAAGTATTGGTTGAGTGGATCTTTATCCTCGAGCAGAGAAAGCTTTCGTCTGAGATTTAGCGAGGTAGTTTCGCACACTTGTAGACTGTAGAGTAGAGGCTTTGAGCCAGTAACAGCTTTTCACATTAGACCCACCAACCCAAAAATAATATTGTAGAGTGTAGTCTCTGCAAAGTATCAATCAGAACCGCCACAATTTTTAATTCATGGGCTATTTCAATCAACCAACAAATTGTTTTCCGCACATCAACAATCGCCTGTAAAATATAGCCTATAACCAGTGGCCAACAGCTGTTCAGTTGCAATGATGACGCTAAGCGCTTAATTCAATATGTTTCTTTATAGGAAGCGATTCCTGGAGCAGCCCAGGCTTACCCCGACTGGCTTCAAGTTGTTCCCTGGGGGATGCGACGATTGCTCAACTGGATTGACCGGGAGTACAACCACCCTCCTATCTACATCACTGAGAATGGAGTTGGAACAAGTTACGCCACTGTAGACGACCAAGTCAGAGTGCTTTACTACAAATCTTACATCAACGAAGCTTTAAAAGGTAAAGATATAAAGTTATAGTCCACCAAGTACAAGTGTCAGCTGCATAGCCGAGTGGTGAGAGCCCTGGAACGACGTTCGAAAGGGCGCCGGTTCGATACCGCTCAAGAGCATGTGTCTGTGTCTTGAGAAGTGGCGCCCCTTTCGACTACAGTCTTTAATTTTTCGTATGTATGAACAGTACATTGCTCTAGAAGGAAATACTTACCGCTCCTTTTAAGGCTATAGCCTACTGAAATGAAGTCCAAGTATTTATTGTTCTTAAAGGTTTAACAACACTTATTAATGACAACAAATGTACAATGATGGAGTTATAGGCTTACGCATTTAGCATAGATCAGTTATATTTTATTGTGATATTGTTTTCTCTTGTAATTTTAAGTTTGTGAGAGTGTAAAGATGAATGGAATGAGGCGGAAATTTCTACATGCTCTTAAAATTAAAAGTATTACACATGCAAATTTCCAATTTAATTTGACATTCGATTCCTATCGGTAATGCAACTGTACAAAACTACTTTGATAATACAGTAGGCTACATACTATTATCAATTAGTTAATAATATATACTCTCTCATACTCTATGATGCAGGTTTTTAACATTGCTTTGACAATACATACTCTATCAATATTATCACTTAGTACCAAATAGTAGTACCAAATTTAAGTACCAAATTAAAGTCATAAGCAAAGTAGACAACCGGAAACAGACATTGCCGTCGGCTGCAGCGTAGGTCAGCTGTATGTCGGAAGGCGTACACCGATGC
Source organism: Aplidium turbinatum (assembly GCF_918807975.1). Taxonomy (NCBI): domain Eukaryota; kingdom Metazoa; phylum Chordata; class Ascidiacea; order Aplousobranchia; family Polyclinidae; genus Aplidium; species Aplidium turbinatum. Next base: position 59,086,187 of record NC_137472.1, read on the forward strand.
ATAGCGCTCAAGTCCGCTTTCTGCAATGCAGGATAAAGATAAAACAAACAAACAAACTTAGTCTTAAGTGTAGTACGCCATTGGGGCTAACACAGATCTTCACTGCAAGCCACTTATTCACACAGCGCATCGTTTGGATGGTGTGGATCTCCGTGGATACACTGCTTGGTCTTTGATGGATAACTTTGAATGGAATTCTGGTTATGGACCCCGGTTTGGTCTGTTCGAAGTTGACTTTGATGACGACGCGAGGCCGAGAATACCGAAACGCTCTTCATTGTTCTACAAGTACGTCATATTACTTAATGCGAGCAATCCACCTGACTAGGCCATGTCAAAACCAAATTAACTTGGTCGGATTAAGTGGGTGGTCTCTTTAACCAGAAAACATTGTAGCTTACCGAAAATTGAGATCAGTAAAGAATCCTCTGAAAAAGCAGATCAAGCAGGGTTAGCTGTTTATAGCAAAGTAGTAGCTGGATGAACGTTTTAGTTACTTGTTAATGATTGAACAGAACAGTCCCATTATTCCATAGCGTGTGATTAATGATATAGAAACATGGTAACTGTAAAGCAAAACGTCATTTTGTGTAGGATATGACGTCAATAAGATGTCCGTTACCAATTCCTTCTTCCTATATAAACTTCTTCCTATATTCCTTCTTCTTATACCTGTGTATAAACACGTTTCGGTAAACTCTTGTTCGAAAGTCTGCCGTTTTCCCCAATGACTCATTTGGTTAAGAGCCCCGCCTATGTGAACGAAAACCCGCACAATTAAACACAATCAATTTTGAAGTCAATATATATTTTGCATTTTTATGCATTACGCTTCTCAACGTATAATCTCCTCGAGTTCTTACCTACAGCGAAAAACTTATTTTTCTTTCCCATGCTACCTTCAAGTAGGCTATGTGAATATCTTACCGAAAATAAGAAAGCCATATGCCATTTTTATTCCAAATCTCCAACCTGAAATTATTGAGTGGTATTTTAATTCCAGCGAAGTCATTCGAAATAACGGATTCCCACCCCTGGAGAGAGACGAAAGGATAAACGGAAACTTTCCGGAAAACTTCATCTGGGCTGCAGCTACATCATCTTATCAGGTACAGGGCTTCTTTACTACTTAAACATATCATTGGTAGTGATTTAAAAGTTTGATGTTACTGCTTGTTGATTAGAAATCCCTTTCTGGTGTTTAGACAAAGTTAAGATTTGATGCAGAAAAAAATTATTCCAAGTTTTGATCAATCGTTTGGTCGTTAGCATTATATTACATAAATTTTTGATTGTAGTGCACAAACTGCAACAATTTAAAGGCTGTATGATTGAATAAAACCGCTATACACCAATTTTATAATTTTGTCTCATTTGCGTTAGAATTACATTGAAGCCAAACACACGTTCATTTTCACCTTTGGAGTGAATTACATTTGTTTCATTGCTCTACAGTCTACACGAATTCTTTATTCCTATTTCTATTATTTTGTGCTGTTCACGATGGTAATGCTTGATCGTGTATCTCATCAGATTGAAGGAGCTTGGAACAGTGATGGGAAGGGCTTGGGAATATGGGATCAAACCTCTCATACTCCAGGATTGGTTGCGGTAAGAATTGTGTAACCACAACTTTACAGTTATTCAAACGTAACCTTGAGTGAGGAAAAATGAACTTATTTTGGGCTTGCAATATTGCAACGCACAAAGCTCTGTTGTAAACAGCTCAATAACAATTTAAAATCTGAACAAATACGGAACAAGGACTTTGAAAACAACTTAGAATTTTTTTTAAATATTGTCAACCAACAAGCAAAATTCTGGTCAGTCCCAAAAGGAAAATGACGTGGCAGTCCAGCAACCGGAGAAAAACAGAAAATCATACATTATTTGATTTTCAATATAACCTAGAATTCTTGTTAATATTTTCCATCTTCACCTCACATTTGAGCATCGAAAAAAGATTTTTTGGTTTATTTTTCGATATTTTTCTTTTACAACTTCTTTACTGACTTACCAAAGTCATATGCGTTTTGTTTACATGTTCAACATGTAGGCTACAATCATAGCTTCATGTCACATAACATTATACAAGTTCTCACTTTTTAAACACCAGAACGGAGACACTGGTGATATTGCCTGTGACAGTTACAACAAGCCAGAAGTTGACATCGAACTTCTCAGAAGGCTGGGCGTCACACATTACAGGTATGACGAAAATATTCATTGCCAATTTTATTTACTCGCACATAACTTTATACGTTCTCATTGGTTTGTTATTTGCCATTTTCCTCCCACGTGTGTCCACAGTAGGTGATTTATTGTCGTAAGATTTTTCGGTCCGTTGAAAGCCAAAGTTGGCTCTTCAGAAATTATAAGGTTAGATTTGGGTAGTTTTCGTCTGACTCCTGTATTCCTTGTTCATTTTAACAAAGTTTAACTTCAAGTTAACGCAAAAACACCACCGTGTCAACCAAAATACTCTGTGTCCACGACTTTGTGCGAGTTGTCGGATTCTCGGTGACGTCATCAATCAATGACGTGCAAAGAAAAAAATATGCAGCAAAATCCAACGGCAATATAGGCCTACTAACTCGTTGAACCTTTCAGGTTCAGTCTCTCGTGGCCCCGTTTGCTACCCAGCGGAAGATACGAAACAGAAAGCGATTTGAACCCAAGCGCTGTCAATTATTACAACACACTGATCGATGGGCTGATAAGAGCCAACATCGAGCCGATGGTGACTCTCTACCATTGGGATCTGCCTTTGATTCTTCAGGTTAGTAACAGTCGTAGTTTGAATTTAAATGTCATGTCACAAATAAAAAACCATTTCTAAACATAATTGGTTTGTTGTAAGACAACTTAAGATTTTTGAAAACATAATTTGAAGGCAGAGTCCTGTTTCGTTTTATTCGTCTCACCAATATCGTGATTTAGCTGTTCATTTCTGACGACAATGTTGTCGGATGCCACTGTAAGCATACTCATTAACTATGGTTCTAAAAGCAGCCACTTTTGCTAAATATCGCCCACCCAACTAAACCGTTATCCGGCTTTTGCTGCATTGCCAACTGCAGACATGCGGCCTCCCATGCTACTCACACTTATTCAGGCACGTTTCAAACGTATTAAGGTGTCGCTGCCTTTGCCAGTTCATTGACATGCTGGTATATCGCCTATTGTAGCTCGTACAAGCAGTAGCGTTGACCGGAGGTCCATTGGGGTGCCTTTTGAACTTGGACCCAGGTTGATTTTAGAGGGTCGGGAACAAAGAAATCAACTCGTAATGTTTAGACATAGTTTTTTTTTCTGGAGGTGTCTTGATTTGGGGCCCAAGGATCTAATTAGTACCGGGCCCAAATGGTCCTCTCACCCGTCCTAAGTACTATATCTTCGCCCCTGACAAGTTCATGAAAAAAATGGTGGGATATCAACGCTTCAACAAATTGATATTTTCAGTACGAGTTCGGGGGATGGCCTGGAGAAGAGATCATTGATGTGTTCGAGACCTACGCAGATGTTTGCTTCCGAGAGTTTGGTGATCGCGTCAAGAGATGGATTACTTTCAACGAGCCCTGGGTGTTCACTGTCCTTGGGTACTCAGACGGAGTACACTCGCCCAACATCAAAGATCCTGGACGGTCTGAGTACAAAGCCGCTCACAACATGCTCTTGTCTCACGCCAAAGCTTATCAGTAAGTTTTCAAGAGAATTTTACCTTTTCAATCATGTTTGTTTTTTTTTTTTTTTTTCTAAACATCGAAGCGAAAACAATGTAAACATATTACGAACGTTAAAGTCTGCTCGATATCGAAGTCATGCGCTGGGTACAACAGATCCCGCTTGATTGCAACACGTTGAGAAATGTAAGTGATAAAAATTTTCAAAAAAACGTCTTGTCCGGTACAAAAGAATCAACCAAATATGCTACTTATGAGCTTTCTTGTATCTTCGAACTACCTTATTTTTAGAACTGGTTTGTCTTCTACTGATGCAAGGTTAAATATCGAATTAGTTTCACACAAGTGCACACTGCACACAGTCAGTCTTGTTTTCAAGCTTAGTTTAACATACGTTGATTTATCGTTATTTTAGCTTGTACGCGGACAAGTACCGCAGCACACAAGGAGGCCAAGTTGGGATGACGTGCAACTCCGACTGGCACGAGCCTCGAAATACCTACAGGGAAGCTGATTATGACGCAACAGATAGAGTGATGCAATTTTTCCTCGGATGGTTTGCCCACCCCGTTTACAAAAGAGACTACCCCGATGTGATGAAAGTAAGCACATGTGCTCTTATCATGAAGCATGTTAATACTCTTACCAAACGCTACGTACAATAACTATTTGTCGATTTGGCTTATTGGCAGCTACTCAGCAATTAAAACCCGTCGTTTTCACTTTGAATCAGTCAATTTTTACATTGATTCAACAAAAAGACTTCGAATTTTGTTTTCTGAGTAAGCTGATAAGGTGTTGGTTTTCTATTCTCTTAAAGTTTGATTCTGTTTGATCGACCACCTGACGTAACCACTCTTTTGTCTTCGCAGACTTACGTGGACATGAGAAGCAAAGCTCAAGGTGAATCTACGTCACGACTTCCGAAGTTTACCGAAGAGGAACTTGACTTAATTTCGGGAACGTCAGATTTCTTCGGATTGAACCACTACACTAGCGATCTAGCGTATGCGAGCTACAATCCAGAGAACTTGAACAACGTTGGGTATTACGAAGATCGCGAGGCTAGCACGGAACAAGACTATACCTACAACCAAGCGGCGTCGTCTTGGCTCAAAGAGGTGAATTTAAACGTTTCAACCAATTCCATCACAACACTGTTCTTCAAACTTGCTCAAAAAGGTTGACGTTCAACAATCATACAACGACCATTTAAGAGCAAAATGGTGGGAACGCCTGGTCAATCTAATAAAAAAAACAAAGATTCCTCTATTACAATACTGTAATGTTTAGAAAACGTTTCGAAAACTATCATGTTTTCATTTTCAGTGCTATAAATTCCATATTACTGAAGATCAAAACAAGTTAGTTTTCGAAACGTTTGCTGATCATTAGTATCTACAATCTACATTTGTTCTTTGTTTTTTCATTGGAGGATCATTTATTTTCCAAATGAGAACAGTGTTGAAACAAATGTGATATATTTTTAACGTTTTAATCTCTTGAAGATTACGCGCTATCGGCTGCATAGCCAAGTGGTGAAAGCCCTGGAACGGCAATCGAAAGGGGACAGGTTCGGCACCGCTCAAGAGCTTATGGCTGTGTTTTTGGCAGGATACTTAAAGGCATGTCTGAAGGTGGACACGAAGATTGGCTTCCTTGCCTTCCCGTCCACTTAATCTAAATCTTCAACCACCAGGTGTAAGCTTGGATACGACAAACAAAGAAAATGATTACGTGCTTAAAAATATCATGAACAAGTTTACTTTAAATCAGGGGTCACCAAACTACGGCCCGCGGGCCGGAACCGGCCCGCAAACTGATTTCATCCGGCTTTAAATAAACATAATTCTAAGCTGTCTTTGTATTCTCATTGCTTTTGGGAGAAATATCACATGTCAGTTTGTCTGATGAAATATTTTTTCAGATTCCGTGGGGCATCCGAAGACTTCTTAAATTTGTCAAAGAAGAGTACAATGATCCTCCTATCATCATCACTGAGAATGGAATCTCGGAGGAAGAAGACTCCAATGAGCTTAATGATTGGTGGAGGAAACAATACTATTACAATTACATCAACGAAGTGCTGAAAGGTTTGGACATCATCAAGTATATCTGATGTTTTATGAGACGTTTGCACTGCTGTAGTTGCAGCAAAGACAAACTGCGAGTACAAGCTTACTCTTGCAGAATTTTAAAACCACGTGAGGTTAGAGAAATGTAAGTAAGGTCATGGCTACCTAGAGTTACGGCCTGATTTGCCACATTCTGCAGAATTTTCCAGATTTTGCCAACTTTGATGACTGTCTGAATGAATTGTTCTAACACTTACATTTTAACGTCTTCTTTACTGCGCCAGGTGACACAATAAGTTTTAACATCATCAGACGTTGAAAAACAAAGAAAATTTGATTTTAAAAATTTCTGTCAGACTGTTAATTGCTTTTTAACAGTAAGTTTGAATGTTTTCCAACTTACTTTTTCTCATTTTTTACTGCTTCCCAAGGCAACAGAAAGCTTTTATATCATTATCAGTCAGCAAAAAGTAAAAAAAAATCTTTAGAATATTTCAGTCAGACACTAGCGGTAGCGATAATCAAAATCTGCAAATGTGACAAATTAGGCTGCAACTCTAGGTGGCCATGGCAAGGTGGATTTTAATTAAAATTTCAACTGCCTAGCCGAGTGGTGGGAGCATTTGTACGACGCTCGAAGGCCGCCGGTTCGACATTGCTCAAGAGCACGCGGCTTTGTATGTTGTAAGACAATGACATGCATGGAGACATACGGTGACTTCCTTGCCTTTCAGTCCACTTAATCTAAATTTTCAACCACTGGGATACGACAAAAATTGAATTTTTTCTTCAATTTCTTTATGTTTACTTTTAGCAATGACCCTCGATGATGTGAACGTCATCGGTTACACAGCTTGGTCTTTCATGGATAACTTTGAATGGGCGGAGGGATACACCGAACGCTTTGGAATGCACTGGGTCGATTTCAACGACCCTGATAGGCCCAGAATCCCTAAGCAATCAACCTATTGCTACATGGATATCATGAGGAATTCCTTTCCTTCGAAAGGGTTGGAATACTGTGGCAAGAATTCGACCCAAGCTCCACCCTGGATACCAGAACCAGCCACCACCAATAAACCAACAGGTAGGAATTAATAACTGCCATCTCTAGATTATTATCTTTAGTTGCCTATAGGCAGAACCGACTTTTTAAAAGTAATTATAGTTTCTTTTTTAGTGTAAATTTAAGACTTAACCATCGCCGTCTGTAAGGATATAGTTACATACAATACATTAAAAATTAAAAATGCCAATAGCAAGAAATAAAAAAGTCGCTGCGGCAACTGGTCAACCCTGATGGCAGGGGATAAAGGTTTCTTTGTAGCAAGGCGGAGAGAGCTCTTCGTTACGATTCTTTGCAACTGTCACATGTCTTTCTAGGAATTGTAGCTGCAACCAGTGCCAAGTTGCTTCCGTTGTCAGGCTGAAAAATAAGTCGTATTGTGTTTCACGGATATTTGCGCTCGCCTGTGTCCAAGTAGCAAAGTCTGCATTGCCTTGACTGGCTAAAACATAATTTAAGTCTCCTTATGTTTCAAAATTAACAAAACGGAAATGATTGTTTGATAGTTCTTCTGTGGTTTAACATTCAATGGCGCAATAGAAGCGATAAATACAGCTGTTGTAACACAACTGGCAGACCGATTTAAATTTCTGTCCAAATGTTTAATTTACAGTAATAACTGGTTGAGTGAAAATGGTCACTTGGAAGGACATTTGTAGATTAGGAGCCTCACTGTATAATTTCATACAAGTTAAATACTTCGAAGTCGAAGCCTCTACCAGTATGCGACACTGCCATGATTAAGCCTTTACCACCCAGTTGCTTTGACAAATCATTTTTATTGTGTTTTTCTAATTAATTTTTGCGATTCCAAAAAGACTTTCACAGTTCGAGGGTAATTATTCTCACTTAATGACATTGTTCACTATTCCGCAGGTACTACTACCTCTTCTGGTGGGGGCACCGAAACCACACCAGGCGCCCACACAACGACAATCAGCCTCCCCATTGTTATTGGGCCGCCCCAGTTTCTCGGCCTTTCACTAACCAAAGAAGAATCGGAAATCGCACTTTATGTTTTATTCGGCTTGACCATTCTCTTCTTCGCTGGTACTACGTTATTTGGTAAGTTCTAGTCGTTTTTGGTTCAGCTGGTAGGCTATAAACGATGTAGCAAAGTTTGAGAAACAAGTAAAAAGTTCACTCTGTCAGTCTTGGTAACCCGGTCTGCGTCAATGGTTCAAAACCTTTGCCTCTTTTTGAAACTGTCAAGATCAAGGTTGGGAAGTGGCTCCCTTTGTCCGAGGATAACGATTCCTAAACCAATTAGTAAGCTTAAATCAGGGGTTCTCAACTTGGGGGCCATGGCCCCCTAGTAGGTCATGAACCTTTTTCAAGAGGGCTATAGAAAAATTTCATTTTTTAATTCATCATCTCTAAGTCCACTCAAACACTATATAACAAAAGAAATAAATTAAAATTCAATAAAAATACTAGTACATTTTGCTCAAATATTCATAAACGGGTCTTTAATTCCCGGTTGCTTCAAACATAATACTATCATTCTAGCTACCGGTTTCAAAAGGTTGAAAAAAATAGGGGGCTATTGATTTTTCAAAACTTTCAAAGGGGCCACGGTATAAAAAAGGTTGTGAATCCCTGGCTTAAATCAACACATTATAGATTGGTATACTTTCAAGATTTATGAATAAAGTGCATTTACGATGTCTTTCAATGGACCCGTTTACTTCTGTGAGACTAGAAATGCGCTAAACTTTTAATCAAAGTGCGTTTAATATGCAAATGGATCTTTGCAATCCCAACTTAATTAAAAAAAAAAAACAGGTTAATTTGTAAGAGTAGCCTCTAATAAAAACCACATGACGGATTTTTAAGCTAATAAGTAAAAATTCTTTCAGGGTTTGGTTTATATTCTCGAGTCTTTTCCAAAGTTCGATTTAGTTTTGTCTACAACTGCTGAGTTTTATAAGATTTTGATTGAATTGAATTTTCAAAAAATTTGAATTAAAGACAGAGATTGATGTCCATGACATGTTTTGAGACACGCATTCGTCACTGACGGCGGAAAATGACGACTCAAAATGACGCAATATAATTGACATACCGTAATAATTATAATAGAATTCACCTAATTTGCCACCTCAAGAGGATTAAAAAAAGTGAAGAATTAGGCGAACTGATGAATTATGCAAACATATCAAAACTATAAGAAATACTGCGGGACCGACAAACCAGCGACGAATAAAGCAAACTGACGAATTCTATTGTGAAAACAATGGTCGCGATAATATCGTTTCATGCAGCTAAGAAGACGCAAAAAAAACTATAAATCCAAGATGAAAGTTCGTCACAAAACTTTTCATGGAATATCTTCCTTGAGTTTGTCAATGATCTAAAATTATAAATGGGTGCGAAACGTGATAAAGAACCATCGAAGAAGTGGAAAATACCCGAACAATTGTTTGTGATTTTTCATAGGCCTCCTCTACCTTCGTTTTCATGAATGATTTAACTTAATTTCTATTTCAAATCTTGGAAGGGTGTTATATTATTTGATTTGTTTGTTTCAGAATAATGTATATTGACAAAGCCAAGTTGTGTGTCAAATGCTTTGCAACAACTGTAATTTGATCACTTTGTTGTGATACTCTCTATTCCTTTAAACACAGTAGCTTATAAACTCAGGACGCTTCATAATGAACTTAAGCTGTAAAGAGAGAGCAATAAAATTAGACATATATTTTTATCAAGTTATGGCGATTTATTGAAAGGAACTTCGTATTTCTAACACTGATAAAAAATTTTGCAGCTGTAAAGGTATTTATGGGCAAGACATTAGTCAAGAAGGGTGGGAATGCTTATGCAATGGCTGGAAATGGGAACACGAACTCAACGTACGTCAACGGAGGAAGTGAAAATCCTGTGGCGAAAAAAGACGACACCTTGTTATAGAAAGACTACAGATATCTACAGTTAAACCTAAACCGACCATATCTTTATGTATAATGAAAATTAAATTTCAAGTTTGCGAACAATTTTGAACGCATTGGATGCACTTGATTTTTGTGGTTTGATAACATGCATTCTCCATTAGCTACACTCCTTGGCTCAAGTAGACGTATGGGTCTTGGCTGCGTAAAGGCTACGTGGCTAATGGGACAGCTTATTTTTGTACGCAAATTTATCTTGATATGTTACATCGTTGTGTAATTGCTGCAACCAAATAAACAAATGAATTAAGTTTGCCATCCATTTGAAGTTGAAGATGAAATGGAAAAATTGAACTGAGCTTTGCCAATTAAACCAGTGTGTTTCGTCTGAGACACATGTTTCAAAGGCCTTTCCCACAATGGCCTAGTGGTTTGAGTGCTCGCCTCTGCGTCGGTAGACGTGGGTTCAATTCCCCATCGGGTCATACTAAAAACCTTTAAAAAATGCTATCAAACTTCATTTCTGCTTGGAACTCAGTTGGCCTAGAGGAGAGGGTGTAGGTACTTCCCGACGTCGTTCGGCGGTGTCGGTGGATAAGCCTGTTATCATACGTGTTGAACGAATTGCTTTCGGACAAGAAGAAGAAGTCCTTCAAAAACCCGGTAGTTGATGGCAATTCAGGAGCTCTCAACGTTAGAGCCTGGGTAGAATCCCAATTTGCTTAAAAAACAAACTTCACTTTCAGAACTTGGTAGCCCTCAAGCTCAGTTCTGAAATGCACGATTTGTTGAATGTTGATTGGTGTGTTTGAATCTTTATCCTATAGAACTTGAGCTTTCTTTGTATAACAAAGTCGGGCGATTAAACACTGAGCTAACGGGTGGACGAAATGTGTCAACAAACAATGATTTCGCTCCCCTTATGATAAACTATAGCCTATTACGCTTGGGCTACTGTGTTGGCAAAGTGATGCAGGTTTTGAAAGTCTTTTATTATATACTACTGTAAACTACGGTGGCTTTCAAAATGCAGGTTTAAATAAAGAGATATACAGTAGATTTACAATTCAAACGGAGACTTTTATCTTGTTACATCAAAACCAGTCATGTCATATGGAAGTGAAAGTTGGACCTACAGCAAAGAAATTCACAAAAAAATTACTGCTTTTCAACTGTGGTGCTACAGAAGAATATTAAAAATCTCATATAAAGAGCACATTACAAACGAAGCAATTCGGAAAAGAATTGGAGTGCAAGATAGATGGGCAGACGACTTAGCAAAACAAAAGATGAAATTCGCGGGACATATTTTGAGAGGGTCAGCAGGATAGCTACATCAATCGGTTATTGAGGGTATGGTGGAAGGAAAGAAGTGCAGGGGAAGAAGGAGACGAACATGGGGAGATGACGTAATACAGTGTGCTGATTTGTCAAGCATTGGAGAAACAAAAGGAGTAGCGGAAGAACGTAACTTGTGGAAAAGAAAATGACAGCCAACCTCCGGATCGGAGACGGCACGTGATGATGGTGATGAAAGTTCATCCTCACTCTTAGATGATAATAATGGTGGTTCAGGAACGTCAATCCGTGTCCAGTCAAACATATCAATATAATCCATTGCATTAAGATTTAGTTGATCAGCAGAGTGATGGAATTTTCGTATTATTGTAGATGAAAGCTTTCGTGCTCTCAGAATTCGCCTAACAGCTACCTCACGAATGGCAGGTCTATTGTCATGAAACATGGCATATATAAACAAGACTATAGGATCCTTCTTAACCCATTAAAAGCCGCCACAAGTTCTCGTTGCTCTTTTAAGGTGACATTTCAGGCACAAAGTTGTATTGTCATAACTTTTTAGGTATGCTAAATTTGGTGATTTTTGCTTTTTTGATGAATGTTTTGTTTGCCTTTTAAAAGGACACCGGCCAGTAGGCTATGCAGGCCACAAACTATTCAAAACAGTTGTTTCAAGCAGATAATATTCATTGACGAATAAAAAACGTTACAATAAGAAATCTTCTCTTGGGTACAGGCACGAAAACCTGGTTTCGAAACAAACGTTCTATGGAAATGCTCTCATTGACAAAACTTGCAATTGAGGAAATGTATCACTGCAAATGCTTTTGGGAGAAGCCGGAGAAATAGCGTTTTTGCAAACAGTAATTGTGAGATACACTCAAAATTATGAGATAGGCTCCATTTTATACCTAGCAGCTAACTCGATGGCGTCCCTTCCCTGCTTTATGTCGCCTACTTGTTGTTAGCCTGTGTCCTGCATTTTTGTTTCACCATGCACTGTGTGTTGTTCCAAAAAGCGCAAAATAAAGATGGTAATGCCTCATCTACATTACATAGCATTTTGTAATGTGGACAAGGCATAAAGTTAGGCGTCACATAAGACAAACAACAAATCAGCTTTCTTGATCATTGATTCAACATCTGAATACGTTGCGCCAATGTATAAGAGGCCGGCTATTGTGAAGACCCGCCATTTAAAAACGATCCGATTATACCAAAAGTGAGACAAACTAGTTGATCAAAGAATGAATAAACAATGCTGAGAAAACTAAATCTAAGTGACGAACAATACCAATGTCTTCATTTATCTTGGAAAAATGCTGCCTAAACTTATCAACAAAAAATACGGTAAATAACGGCAAGGATCCCGAAAGCAGAATTTGCTCGACTTTGGCATGAATTTAGTCAGACATCTACAATAATAATTCCACACATACAATAACGGGCTCTCAACGGCTGTCAGATGCATAATAATCAACCTGGTTCTGGGCGGTTTGTGTAACAGCTTAGGGGAAGACACTACTTGAAATGATGCACCACACATAAGATTTTCAATGAAGACTGAGTCTAAAAACCGATGTGGATTGTGCTGCACAATGACTTCAAGTTTAGGACAGAAGAGGCACAAAATATCGCGATAAAAATAAAGACCTTGTGGGAAATTTTCGAGAATCATAACACGATGCAAATACCATAAACGCGTAGTTTGCATGCTGCTCTAAGCTGGCCGGCAACCACAAAGTAGACAATACAGGCAGTTTATAATTCGATAACAGCACAATAAACATTATAAATACGTAAACCGACAATTTTCTTTTACAAACGTTTTACGTCTAATAGTAAATTTCCCCCAACAATTTTTTGTGAAGCGCTTGCAAACCACGGTTTTGTAAAATAATTCATCATTATTATTTTTTACTTCTCGGATATTGTAAAGCGTCATCAGCAAAATCACAAAAAAAAAATTCATTACTTCAATGTAGTAGGCCTAAGAATTTTTTATAGAATTGTAGCCACGTTGTTTCAACAAAGAAACCATTTTTTAGCAATATAAAGTTATAGAAAATAATTTGCAATCATGCAAATGTTTGGAAAGAATCTAGGAAGTCTTCTCACAATCTGGCACAAAATGATTATGTTTATTGTATCTCTGCAATATTTTTTACGACAAACTTTCAAGCTTCGTTATACATAATCATTTTTTTTATTGGCCAGAAACATAATCGCTGCCTTGCTGATGTTGTCGCCTTTACGCGTATTTTTTGTGCTTCAAACAATAAGGACCCAGTCAGCAATCCAGCCCTTTTACATTTATTCAACATTTGTAAGCGTTAAATTTATGTAGATTTGCTGACTGTGGGTTATTTCACATTTCCTTTGTTTACACATGTTCCTCAATTCGCTGTTACATTGTTTCGACGCTGGCGGACTAAAAATGTATTTGCAAATTGATTGACACAATCTTCAATAAAAAGTGAGCTTCGAACTTAGCTTTGTTGATGTAAATGCTGTATTGTTTGTGGATGTAATTTATGAGTCATGTTTATAAACACCCGTAAGCGAAATGACTTATTATGTAGCCTGCATGATATTTGTGATGCGACTTGACACAAATCCACAATTTCAAAAACTCCTAATTTGAACTTAGAAATTTCAGATAATTTCAACAACTTGCTCAATTGTCTTCTCTCTACTAAAAATATTCATACTACAAACTCAATTGTAGACCTAAAATACACAAACGAAGATGTAAACAGCAGATTCAAGCAGGCTAAGGTGTTACTTATGAGAAATTTGGTTCCATAAAACTAGAAGCTAGCCATGAGTTTCGGAATGCATTAGTTTAGGACAAAAAATAAAGCAACAAACGCAGTTTTTTTTTCAAATTCGTGTAACAATATTACTCTGATTGTAACTATTTTAAATTCCGCAAGACACAGCCACATGCTCTTGAGCAATGTCGAACTCGCGGCCTTACAAACGTCGTACCATGGCTTTCACCACTCGACTATACAGCCGAAACTTGTACTTGGTGGACTACAACTATATATCTTTACCTTTCAAAGCTTCGTTGATGTAAGATTTGTAGTAAAACACTCTGACTTGGTCGTCCACAGTGGCGTAACTTGTTCCAACTCCATTCTCAGTGATGTAGCCTAGATAGGAGGGTTGGTTGTACTCCCGGTCAATCCAGTTGAGCAATCGTCGCATTCCCCAGGGAACAACTTGTAGCCAGTCAGGGTAAGCCTGGGTTGCTCCAGGAATCGCTTCCTCGATAGCTCAATTGGTTAGCGCGTCACTTCTGGAACGAAGAAGCTTCAAGATCAAGCGGCGCTGGTTCGACTCTCGGGGTGTGCGCTTGAGCAACGCACGTTAAGGACTGCTCTCCATTCAGCGGCATCTAATGAATGGAATAGTTCCCCGGCAACAAGACTTCAACAATCGGAAACTTCACTCTGTCAATCTCGGTGACCGGGCCTGCGTCAGTGATTCAAAGCCTCTACAAGTATGCGAAACTGCCAGGATTAAGCTCTGCAAGAAGCTTTCCCAGTCCGAGGATAAAGATTCAATCAATCAATCTATAAAGAAATCTTGGATTAAGCACTGAGCGTCAACATTAACTCAACTCTAACTTAACAGCTGTTCGCCACTGGTTATTCATTTTACAGGCGATTTCTGATGTGCAAAAAACGATTTGTTGGTGACAGAAATAGCCCATGAATTAACAATTGTGGCGGTTCTGATTGATACTTTGCAGAGGCTACAATATTATTTGTGGGTTGGTGGGTGTAATGTGAAAAGCTGTGGCTGGTTCAAAGACTATACACAGTCTACAAGTGTTCGAAACTACCCCTACAAGTCTACAGTCTACAAGTGTGCGAAAGTCTCAGAAGAAAGCTTTCTCACTTCGAGGATAAAGATTCACTCAACCAATTCTTAAAATGGGCAGGCTATCTTCGAAGCAGCAGATGTCAACTCTGACACGAACGTTTGGCTGGTAAGATAACATTCGAACGTTGGCTGGTTCGGTTCTAGCGTAAGACAATCTGACGTCGCTGTTGAACAGAGTTCAATGATTCAGAGGAAGACAAAACAGCCACTAACTATTTTTACTGGCGATTTTTAAAGCAGAAAAAAAGATGTAGCCTATGTTGTCAATTGCCATACTAACTTCGTGCGTGTCTCTGTCAGATTCGTGGCTGGGTGGAAACAATGGTTTGGTTTGTGATGTCACTATTCGTGACGTGATCCATTTATTGCAAAGAAGTCGTATGTCCCGGCAATTTCCTCTTTTTTCGCTTCCGTAAACTCCGGCAATCGCGATTCACTCAACCCTGGAAAGTGGGAAAACTTGGAACTATTATGATTGTTTTCATGCATACTATTGTTATCGTTTGATTTGATGTTTCGTCATAGACGTGTCTGCGACGTAAATTGATGTATCAGTTACATTATGCGATATGACTGCATGGCATTATTTGAGAAAATTTATGCAAATTTTGCATCGAAGCCTCTTGTAGTCAATTCAACAGATAACTTCTATTTTCAACATTAACGCTTCAGCAACGCGCAAGTAAAGTTTCAAGGTTCACGATTGAAAGTATAAAAAAGCATGCAACATGAAATTTTGTAGGATATGCAAGATAGAAAAGTTTCATCTCACAGCATGCTTTAACTAAAGAGTCAAACCCCACGACGTGATGAAAAGTTTACCTTGATCTTTGCTTTTACTTGCAACTAGTTCTTTAACAATCTCAGGAAAATCTCCGTTCTTGAATATAGGATGAGCAAACAATCCTATGATGAACTGAAAACATGGGTAAAGATACTATAGGATGAGTATCTAGTTGTATAAGTAATTGAGTATACGGCATAAATTATATAGCATTAAGTATATTGGATTCAAATATTTAACATTTGATGGACACCATTAGGGAAAACAAACATTTGAGTACTTAGTTCAGACAATAAATACAACTGAATTTATGCTCACAAGTGTTAATATAGAAACGCAAATTAGTTTACTAAAGTGTACAATTTCTACCTGCAGCATCCTATCTGCCGCTTTAACATCTTCCGGATTGTTCGGATCCTTTGGTTCCGCCCATTCAGTGCTCAAAGTCATTCCTACCGTTCCGCCCTGGGAGAACTTGTAAAGCCGCTCGTATGTCCTATAGGCCTTGGCGTGAGATCTTATGATGTTGTAAGCGGATTTGTATGGGATAGTGCCAGACTGATAGACCCAAGAGCAAACACTCCGATACCGTTTCTAGGAATAGCAACTTTAATTTGAACAATCATAAGCAACATCGAGCAACAAGAAGATAAGTAGAGGCATGAAAATTCCAACACCATAAAGCAAATAACAGAAAGAAACTCACAAGCTCACAAGGTATTTGATAAATAAAATAGCTTGCAATCTTCTGATAACCAAGTACACTCACCAGAAGAACGCAAGCCATTTTATTTACGGTACTATCTTACGGTAATAAGCAATGTTTTAAAAACACTCATTGTCTTGCAAACAATTAAAACATTGTCATTATTTGTATTGAAATCACGCATTCGCATGACCCCAAAAACGTCACATCAAACTTGCAATGCATACAAGTAATGATAACTTTGTTAGATGTAGCACAGTTATATGGGTACACAGATGGTACAAACAACACAATAGATTGTCCGCACAATAGAAGCAATGTAACAAAGCAATTAGCCTTGGTTCTCAGGTAAAACTATCAACGTCAAGTTTGCAGAATTTTTTATGGACGAAGATAATTGTTAGGCAAAATTATTCACTTATGATTAGTTACAACTATCACAGCATTTGTCAGGGCATTTTATAGACACCTTCGGGTTAGGATATATGACATATTATCAAGTACTATCTTCTTTGCCTTTGGCGTTCACCAAGCTAAGATGCCACCGTCTGTGGTTGTGTAAAAAATATATATCCCTTAGAATCCGTTTATTTGTCAAAAGGATAAATAATTAAATGTCGTCCTCCCTGGTTCCAATTTCGGTAAAAAAAATCGACTTGTTAAAGGAAAACGTTCTAAAGTAGGTCGATGTGGAGACGGAATGCAAAAGCGATTGCGGTGCGTTGAGGTATAGATTCATCTGCCTTTGGTGACGATTACAGCACTTGATTGAAACTAGGCACACTAGAACTTACCCAAGCCACGTCACGACGTATGGCTCGTTGAATGTGATCCAGAACTTCACCTGGTCTCCGTAGGTTTTGAAGCAGAAGTCCGCATAGTCGTTGAAATGCTCAACAACAGTGTCATTCAGCAAGCCACCTACGTCTTCAAGAGCCTGTAGGCAGCCATAAAAATAAAAGTTGCAACAATTCAGCAATTTGATAACAACTTAATAACATTGAATTGCATAATTCAAAATTAATACAGAAATGAAATAGATACATAATTTCAAACGTTTTCGGCAAAACTTTCTGTCCTCTTCAGGAAAATATCTTAATTCATCTAAACAAAACAATTATTCGTAAATGTTAATAATAAATGACTGAAATTCAATAAAACTGCACTGAACTGCGTACAAGCAACAACTGACGAACAAACACAAAAGGTGGTAGCATTGTAGCAATCTGTCATAATTACGCGGGAGTGTGGTCATGAGACAAGATAGTGAGAGGACAACATAACATAAAATAAATGCAAGCTAATATAAATTCAACAAAAAAGATGCCCCTCCAGCGAATAATTGTTTGTTGAGCCTGGGGTCGTGCTGCTTGTTAAGGCCTGGGGTTGTTGTTAAGGCCAATATTGAACAGCTCGTTTCTTCAATCAAACGAACCAACAACATTTGTTTGGATGATGACACAAAAGATGACATCAAGTTTATCGTTAGGCAATTCATGTCGGATGCTAAACGTGTATGTTCGTCTAGGAGAAATCAAGCTATACATAAAACCCTACTAAGTCTCTCCAAAGATCCTAACATTAAAGTTTGTCGATTTGACAAAGGAAAGGGAACTGCGATTCTGAATACAGAGGATTACCATTCACAAAACTTGACTCTATTGTTGATGATCCCTCTAAGTTCATTAAGATTGATGATACCGTTAGGACGCATCCTATCATCAAAAAAGAAAAGTCTATCGCGTATTATATCCGCACGTACTTGAAACAATTTGATAAAGACTTGTGTAAAAAACTTATCCCATCCGGAAGCAACCCAGGAAAACTGTATGGTCTTATAAAAGTCCATAAAGATGGAAACCCAGTTAGGCCAGTAGTGTCAATGATTGGTACACCTGAATACCGATTAGCAAAGTTTTTGGACTCGATAATTAAACCTTATATTCCTAATAAATATATGCTCGATTCTACCAACAAATTCTTAGAGATTCATTCAAGATTATTCGCAGCTGTCAATCAGAGTATGAAACTAAAATTCATGAGGCACTCCAAATAAAGCAGCACAACCCCAGGCTCAACAAACAATTATTCGCTGGAGGGGCATCTTTTTTGTTGAATTTATATTAGCATGCATTTATTTTATGTTATGTTGTCCGCTCACTATCTTGTCTCATGACCACACTCCCGCGTAATTATGACAGATTGCTACCACCTTTTGTGTTTGTTCGTCAGTTGTTGCTTGTACGCAGTTCAGTGCAGTTTTATTGAATTTCAGTCATTTATTATTAACATTTTACGAATAATTGTTTTGTTTAGATGAATTAAGATATTTTCCTGAAGAGGGCAGAAAGTTTTGCCGAAAACGTTTGAAATTATGTATCTATTTCATTTCTGTATTAATTTTGAATTATGCAATTCAATGTTATTAAGTTGTTATCAATTGTCTGTCTATGGTTTTTAAAAAGTACCTCTCTACCAAAGCTATACTATTCAGCAATTTCAATTATGATACTTGAACCCATATGTCAAAATAAAATTCTAAAACCAATACAGCATAAACAAGTTAAGGTGAAAGGTAGCGAGGTGTGGCAGCCCTGGCGTTCCACACCACTTGCCTACAGACACCGTACACATCGCTTTCAGCAACCACGCGCGATGCGATGTAGAACTCGGCCGCACACAGGAGCGACTTCATTTTAGACAGAAGAGACGTAGGGAGCGCACTTCAAAGTTATAAAAATGTATAAAAAGTGACATATTGCATTAGCATCAAACATTAAATAGGAAACATGAAATGAATGTTGGAGTTAGGCTATATTTAGCCACATTAGTCATAAATATCAGCCCCTTCACCTGAGGCAAGTCCCAGTGGTAGAGGGTAACCACAGGTTCGATTCCAGCAGCGAGCAAGGTATCAATGAGCCGGTTGTAAAAATCCACACCGGGTTGGTTTACTTTTGACTTTGTTCCGTCAGGGAATATCCTTGTCCAGGCGATTGAGAAGCGATATTGATTGACTCCGACTGTCTTCAGCAAGTTTACATCTTCTTCAACCTAACAATGTGATTAGTAATGATGATATTTAATGCTAAGCCCTACTAAAATAAACTAGATTATAGCTGGAATCGCACAGTCTATCCCACCCTATTGCGGTAGCTCAGTGACGATCGGTGAGGGAAAGCAAGGAAAGCAGTGCTTACCTTAGCAAAAACTATGCAAAATATAATGACTGTATTCTAGGTTTAACTTATTATTTTTATCACGTCTATTTTAACTTGAAAATTACTGTATTCGTGACTAGAATTACTCGTAACGCTTGTGAGTTGTCTAAGTCCTACCAAACCGCATGTCTTGCCTATAAATGCCAATTGACGCAAACGCTTCTGTCAGAAACAATCACTGAGGCTCTAGGTAAGCAACTATCAAACTTGCTTTCCCAGATTCAAAAATGTCAAAAAACGCCTTCGTTTTAACCAATCCTCACCCGTTTTGCAAAACGTCACCAGCTGCTTAGCCAATCAGATGTGTTATGATTATGGTAGGTTAGTTGTGCTTTCCCAGTGACGTCAATGCGTACATTCGCTAGAGCGACTAGACTAACTCGTCAGAATGGTATCTCGTCACGATACACGCACAGCATCATAATGCCAATAAGCTTGTTGTTGTTTTTCGATGTCTCCTCGCCATGTACTTTAGCCTACTGTACTAGCTTTCATAGTCATGCCTTTGCCCTTTTTACAGCGTTGATATAACGTTACTTCGCCAATGAACGTTCAGGTGCGGATGCAATATTTAGTTTGTTAAGCTTCTATACGCAGGAGGCAAACTTATCCAGGTTTTTGTACAAATTGCTTGCGGTTGTAATGTTTAGGCCTAAGTGTTAGTTTTGTAGTGTAGGCTTAACAGAATATCTGAGAATGAACATTCATGACGAATTAAACATTTAGACAACTATTATTCCATGTCTAACACAGGATTTTGGTCCTGCAACGTTAAAATTAAGATTGTTCATGACTTCTAAACATTAAATGGATGTATGATCACGACATAGGCGAATCACAATTTGACAGATTTTTATTTTTGATTTGTTTTGGAAATGCTCTCAGAGCGCACAAAATTGGAAGTGTTTTTCAAAAATTTCTGGGGGACGCCCCCCAGACCCCCCGCTGGAAGTGTTGTCTTCGGCAACACGCCTTCGGGCTACGCCCGACGGTTACGCCCTTCGTGCCTACTACCTTGCTGCAGCATACTTCCAAGTTGCTTTCCCAACGGTTTAAGCCACCGAACGTCACTGCGGTAGCCTAGTTATGATAAATCTGGAGTTTCACTCGTTTCTGCAAGTGCTTCAAAAATAACGTAAAACAAAGTTACTAGACTTCTTTCGTGTCTCGACGTACGCTGGATGTAATAGTTTAAAGATAAAACATTTTCAATATAAATAGAAACTTGAGACTATCAAACTCGGTAGACTGGGCAAAGTCAGTGGTTCAAAGTCTTTATGAAGATGTGAAACATCTGAAATTAGGATGCAGATAAATGAGTGAATAAACCTACACAAAACAGCCAATCTTCTTGGCTTAGATCTCACCTTATGGTAACTGTCACATGCCACATCACCGGTCTCGCCGTTGGCTATTTTGCCTGGTGTGTGAGAGAATTTATCCCAGATGCTTTCCCCTTTGCCATCAGTGTTCCAACCGCCTTCGATCTGGTCAAACAAGAACAAACGTGAGGACTCTTAAAAGTATGTAGACAGGTTCCGCTTTTGAAAATTTGCTGTTGCTAGGTCTACAAAATCCTACTTGTAAATTTTACATTTTTGATATAAGTTCTTTCTCTTTATAAATCACATGGAAATGAATCATAACCAATCATAATTCAAAGCATAACCAAGAGATGTTCAATTGTTCAAGCAACGTGTGTTGTATTCATGAAATGCGGATTGATTCAAAACTTTTTTACCCAACTTAAACAAAGAATTGTCTGACCATATAAATTTCATAATAATACAAAATCAAATCCAAACTTATTCACACGCTGTTGTAATTCCTGCATTATTTGCAACAGGATTTGTTTCAGAAATGTCTTTCTCTGCAAAGAAAGATTTTAAATTATTTCGTTAACTTGATGCGCTTCTCACACTAGTGCATATTGTTTATATCAAACCTGATAGGCCGAAGAGGAAGCACTCCATTTGAATCGGTCTGGAAAGGTTCCATAATGGAAGATATCGGCCTCTCTAGGAGGGAGGGAATTGAGTTCCTACAACCATAGTTTGTAAACAATATTTCAGTGAGTTGAAATCTACATACAGTAACAAAAAACAATAAAAAACCGACCGCCATAAACTAGCCATGGCCGCTATGAACTGGATTTGACCGCCACAAACTTTGTGGTCCTTATGGTGGCTTTTTTAAATTTCTAAAACCTAAATGGTAAAATGGAAATGCATTTCCATATTTATTTGCGACCATTTACAGTAAAACCACAATCCCAGGTACATCAACTCATTTGGAGAAGAATGGCGTTATCGTGCTAGCCTTGGTGTAAATAACTGACTGGAAAACAATTTTTTTTCTCCGACCCACACTCACAAGTGGCAAACGCATTGTTTATTAGTTCACGAGGCAAAGCACAAAGCTTTCAGACAAATTTCTTTTATAAATTGATATCACTGTGTAGGGCGGAAGACGTAGGCCTACTTACGTTTTTTTTTTATATAAGAAGCAAAATCTCATGCACATACCTCCCAAACAGACACACCAGCATCCGAAGGATAATTCGACTACGGGAGCATTGTGAAGTCAGATGTTGTGCTCTCCATGACCTGGGACGATGTAATTGGAAGAAGCTCTGTGAGCTGGTCCGTGGGAAAACCGTTGTTCATGATGATTTGTTTATGCTCTGTGCCAAATGCTTTCAAAGTTCTGCTTCTTTCCGGGACGGTGAAATCGACATGATACACGCCATACTTGCATGAAATGTGGTTAGAAACCAAGTACTTAAGTGGATACTTTCCGCAACCCTTAGTTTGTTGTGCTTCATAACCATGTTATGCTGGTTATACTGTGCTACGAGCCAGAGGTTGGTCTTTTCATCATTCTACATAAAAGAAGGCGGAGAGATCATTTGAGAACGACCAATCTTTGATTGTCCAATGGAGCTTAAACGGCGCAGTCAGGACTGATTTTGCTTGAAACTTGTTGCATTTTTGCGCGTATTGTAAGTTGTAACGACATCGCAACGTTTTCTAAGTAGTTTTTATCTGGACAAACATGTGTTTTAATGTCTATGAAACTTATAATCTTGCATTCGTTTGTAACAGGCCCAGGGTAAGTTATGATCATGTGTAAACCTTGAGTGCAGTACCGGTAGGCTACAAAGTCAGAAATTCAGATTATGTTGAGATTCAGTTCAGATTATGTTAACTACCGAACCGGTAGCCTGCAAGCCTAAATTGCGTATTTTCCTTTGTAAACAAAAAAAAGTAAGTTTGTAAGATACATTGCCAACTTTCCCTATTTGCCTACAGTGCCACGATTTCAAATGCAACATCAAATTCTTTCTGATAAAGCACTGGCAATATTATGCACTACCGAAGTATCTCTGAAGAATGCACAGATAGCCTACTAGAAAAAGAAACAGTTGAACAATGTGACAGTGATCTGTGGTTTAAAAGCAGATGTTCTTGATTAACTTCTTCTATGTGTCGAAAAGTGTGTGTAAGGAAAGCTGCACCTTCAGCCTCATTTTCTCTGCTAATAAATGTAGGCCTAATGCCAAACCACTAGTACATGGTCGAAGTAACGAGAAAGCTGCACGTAGCCTACGCTTTATGTTGCCAAAATGACCAAGGAAATGGGCCATACCTTACAAGTATATTGACTGTGGCCTAATAGTAAATCCTGGCTGTTCATACCTGGGAGCTTCTCCAGATGGGAAGATGATAGATTTTTTTGCGAAGGAAAGCCAATTTCGAATTTTGGAAATAAAGTGCCCATACAATATAGACACCATAGCGTCAGAGCAGCGACGTCTTACCCTGACTTTTGCTTAGAACTTCTTCGTTTGAACCTTCGTCGCCACTTCAAGGGTTGAGGGGCTCTGCCTTTTACCACCCTTGGGCAGTGGCGGCGACGCGGTCTAGATGTTTGGGCAGGTGTCGAGCAGCCATTTAATTGATTTGTCATCCAGTTCACGCAGACCACGCACATCATTTGGCGCATGGTAGATGGTGCAGTTACAGATGGTGTGGTCTGCGATTTGTTCCTCCTTGCCACACACACAGATCGCCGATGGAGCCGTCCCCCATTCGTGCATGTTGTAGCGGAATAGTCCAACGCCAGTACGCAGGCGATTGAGCCGCACCCAGACCTTCCTTGGCAAATGCATTCCGGTTGGGTGGAGGCTGGTGTTTGAAATGAAGCTTTGAAGTCTTGAGGAGTTCTTCTTCTACTCCGAGCTCCATTGGTGGTCTGCCCAGGTAGCCACACTGATGGATTGGTCTTCAGCGGTTTTCATCAGGAGCTGTGCAGCACGTACAAATGGGTGTCTCGATTTCAGTCGCCGAGGTTGCTCGCATGCAGACCCGTAGAGACTTGAGTGGAGCAAGTGTTTGGAGTTTTTAGCGCGGCAAGAAAGAGACAGGATGGCTTCTTGCTTAGAACTGAACCAGGCAAACAACTTGCCACAAATGAAAATCTCTCATCACTATTATACAATTTTGGTAAAGAGGTTACTTTCTTCAGCCACAGACATATACAACCAAGCAACCACACGGCATTTAACATAATGGATTAAAATTGAACATAAACTATAAGCTACAAACGTTTTCGGCCATACACACGTTAGCCCTTATCAAGTAACAAAAAATAACTGCTTATCATATCTACAATGAAAATGAATGACTGATCTAAACACTGAGTTGAAAAACGACTTTCAACTCGTTTTTCAACTCAGTGTTTAGATCAGTCATTCATTTTCATTGTAGATATGATAAGCAGTTATTTTTTGTTACTTGATAAGGGCTAACGTGTGTATGGCCGAAAACGTTTGTAGCTTATAGTTTATGTTCAATTTTAATCCATTATGTTAAATGCCGTGTGGTTGCTTGGTTGTATATGTCTGTGGCTCATCACTATTGTTTACAAATTCAAGGACAAATGGCTATATCTGGAATGACTTGGTGTGATTTTATTGTGTCAACGTCCAAGTCACTGTTTGTACAGAGAATTCTATTTGATGATGATTTTTTGAATTGTATGTTACCTAAACTAAACAATAATATTTTTACTTCGGCCATGCTTTAAAGTTTAAACTATTTATGCACTACAGAGGGACTCAATAAATCATTTCGCTCTTTGAAATCTGCGCATTTTTACATTCTAAAGCCACTTTATTCAGTGCAGACAAACAGAAGGTTCATATTTAGCTGAGGTCATCACAGGTCACTGCATTAACATGATAAAATTAACAAAACATGCTTACAAGCAACGTCTAATCTTTTTCTGACGAAAGTATTGGCCTTTGAAAATTGCAAAGCATGCAACAAACAGCCCAAATTTGATTAACTATTCCAAGCATGTTAACTGGTATCTTTCTGTCAAAATATGAAACGAACTGACAAAAGGTTTCATAGACATAGACATTAAAACACATGTTTGTCCAGATAAAAACTACTTAGAAAACGTTGCGATGTCGTTACAACTTACAATACGCGCAAAAATGCAACAAGTTTCAAGCAAAATCAGTCCTGACTGCGCCGTCTACGAGGACTGTGCTTACCCGGTCACGCTTGACTGAGCTCTTTTTTACACTGTTTCAACAGTTGCAGGCGTCGAATCATTGTAAAAAAGGGTGGATTTGCAGAGCGAGTTTCTGTAAAAAACGTCTGTTTGAAAGATGCGTAGGCAGGTGTAATTGCCGACCTCACATTTGAAGGCTGTGTGACAGTGTGTAGGCTGCGTGATAATTTATTTGAAACCGGTTTTGCACAAATAAATTCTTGCAATATGCATTGTGAGTAATCCCGCTATTTAGTTGCCTTGAAGGTTTGACGATGATGAAACTTTAGTGCAAAGAAATTAAAGAAATTTATTTATATAATAACTTATTTAAGCCCAGATTCGAGGAAGTAGCTTATTGCCAGATCTTCTTAGCGTTAGTGTTTCTCTAGATTTTTGTAAATATTTTCACCTCTAAAACCAGATTATGTACAGACGGAAATTAATTTTAAAATACAATTTAGGTAGAGAGGTGGTTTTCTTGAACCATAGACAAATAAAACCTAACAATCCTTTGTTTACTTTCATGCTATTATATTATGTTAAATGCCGTGTGGTTGCTAGGTTTTATTTGTCTATAATTTTGAAATGAATGCAAAGGCGATTATTCAACAGTGGTTATTTTAATAAATAATTAACTTAACGTACTGGTACTTCTTTTGTGTTGGTATGTATTGATTCAAGATAAATTTTTCAGAGCTTCGGTAAAGAGTATGTCTTGTTGAACCATAGGCATACGAAGCCGAGCAACGTTATCAAGTTTAACATATTCAAGTTTATTACATTTACAGAAAATTCAGATAATATGAAACCAAGGAACTTTCAGAAATAGTTAATTAAACTACCATTCAACGTTTTATAGGCAGAGAAAACTTTTTCTCAAACTGTAGAAAATTTCATTATCAGATCACCGCTTCAATGCGTGATGGAAATCTACAGATAAATCTGCATCAAGCATTGCAGAGTGCAAAAAACAGTGTTGCAGAACGCGTTTTCGAATATTAAATTCTCATCAGTGCAACTACGTTTATGAACGCAATAACAACGGTTAAATTTAAACTCAATGCAATACATTACAAACATTATAAGGACATATTCTCAGTATTCAATTGAATATTAATAAATCCAGAGACATCAGAAAATCACTTCCCGCATGCAATTCCAGACCGACATAACTCGCTTAAGGTTTTTTTTGTTAAAACAAACTTAATGTTCAAAGCAAAAAAGCCATCACAATGAACATCTACCGAAGTATACTAATTTACAGTACTTAGATAAGCACTGAAAACTAGGCAACAAATTAAATATCGAACGATTTCGACATTACAAGATGTCCTCTTCAGGAATAACACTTATATAGCCTAATGTAACTACATCTGAATAAAATACTAAGGTTTATTAAATCTATGAACAGGATAAAACAAAAACTACACAGTACTACTGACTAGTTCAAACTCAAAGATTATAGGCTCTGCGAGAATCAAAGGTAACTTCATCAAAAGGTGTTGAACAGATCCAGGGCCGGATTAATCATTAGGCTAATAAGGCTATAGCCTTAGGCCCTGAAAAAATTCGGCCCTCAATTTTTGTAAGGCTGATAGTGAATAGTGATACAGATCCAGTACAGTACAGTTTTCGCTTAAAAACGATGACCGAGTTGAGTCAATACATAAGAGCCCATTTCCAAAACCACGTAGGCGCCACTTTCACCGAAGTTGAGTTTAGAGCAGAGCTTTTCAACCTGTGGGTCGCGAGTCATTTTCCGGACGTTCGCGAGGCGCTTGAAATTTCAGTGTATTGTTTTCTTCTTTTTTGCTAGAAAAGATTAAAAACTGTTTTTTTTTCGCAATCGTCCCTTCCTCTACTTGAGGTTATTAGCCTATAGGCTATCGTTCAAGCTTTCAGACGTTGCAAAGGCTTTAAAGGGGTACTAAAGGAATAACCTGACTTGGCGATTTTCCACGTTCTTTGTGTTTAACATGCTACCATAAAACGATTTTCAATAAAATTTTGCCCCATTAATTGCGGTCTGACCACCATTGTGCGCGTGCTTTTGTCAGAGCTTTCAAAACGAGATTGAGCCTGAGCAACGAAGCGTGCGACTGTACAGTCTACGTCATAAAGGCTAGCAATCAACCGATCACGCAATAATTGTTACTGCGGGCGATTTGACTGTAGGCTATGTATGTATGTACATCAAAACAGCACGTTTTAACATCAAAACAGCAGACAGTTTGCTTAAAACATCAGATGTGGTAACGTGGCTTTTGTTATTGCTGGCTTTTATGACGTATTCTCGAGCAGTGTTTGCACGTTTTGGTCATTTTGAAAAAAATGAAAATAAATGAAACACTGGACTTTGGGCCTTGCCAGCGCCATTGAAAACATTTTTTTTTCGGTAAGTGTTTTTGAAATGTATTCTTGAATGTTCAGTTTACTCATTTTAATGCTTAATTCCGGTTTGAAATTTTCCTTTAGTATGCCTTTAACTAAGCTATAGGAAAGCATTCGATATTTTTCACCAAGTTCTTGTTCCGAACGTTGTTTTGTGCAGACTAAAGTTAACCAGTAACAACGCTATGGTAAAAAAAAAAAATTATGTAGAATCGTATGCAAACTATAGATTTCTCAGTAGCCTATAGTTTTCAATGGCATTGAAAAAAATTGGTGTCTGCTATTTTGTTTGAAAGTTCTTTCAGCAACAGGTGCAAGCATTGACAAAGTTAAAAATGTGCTGCACCAACCAGCTCACTGAAATTGATTTAAATAAATCCATAAAAGATTGCAATAAATTCAACTGGTGAAAGTGCAAAAACGTAGATTATTCTCATTATTTCTTCTCCTATTGCCTAGCTAAGCTTGATAGAAAATAGAAATAACAATTGGAGGAAATGTAACAAAAGCCTTAATGACATCTGTCACAATCAATGTGCAAGGCCTCGCGATGGATTGCTTTGTGTCTTCAACGAGCGTTGTTGTTTTGATTGTAAAATTCTGGTGTTATGTGTTATTATCGGTTATGACCCGAAGTAACTTTTGATTGCAGGTCTCTACTATGTAATGTGTTTCCAGAGCATACGGGACATTCTTTCAGAACAAATCTGGAATGTTTTATTGTTTTTCACAATTGCCGAGTGACGTTTGTCATGACGTCATAAGGATGTTTACCAGTAGATCTGTGATTGCAAAATCTTTATTATGTAACGTGTTTTCTACAACCTTCTACGCCTACGTGGCGATCTAGAAGCTTCTTTAAACCTGCTATAAATAGTGGTGTGAATTGATGGATTATTTATTATATTGAGTTGATTATGTGATTATGATGAGTTGATTATTATGATGAGTTGGTTATGAGAGATCATTGCTGTAATAGTAGCAGTTGGTAATAGAAGCAAAGATTATTGTTGATCAAGAGTTGAAGTATTGAATACGAGTAAAGCAAAGTTGATGCTAATATAATTTCTGATTGAAATTAGAATCGTATGAGAAGCTGTGAGTGGATTACGTTAAACTTGATCAATAGTCGCAAGCATTGGAATCTATTGCTGTTTACTGTTACTTTGATTAATTGTTGGAAGTGGTGAACCATTCGTTGAAGTACTTCAAGCGTTTTTATATATCATTTCACCAGTAGAACTATCCGTGAATTTACTTGACTGCTTTTCGGTTATAACCCATTAAACTACGTCATTGAACCTTTCCAAGTCTTTTTCCTGGTGAGAGATAGAAAGAAATCGTGACAACATCGAAAAAAAAACGTTTTTCGTTTCGGAAGTTTACGTTAGAACAGCAAAACTAAACATAGCTTAACTGGATGTTGGCATAAATCAAATTTTCTTAAATTTTGCATTAAATATGCTTTTGTTGATTACTTTTAAGGGGGAAGGGGCGAGACCACGTTGACTGTTCTGAGGGGGTCGCGGTGGAAAAAAAGTTGAAAATTCCTGGTTTAGAGTGTCATTAGGCAAACTCTGGTAAAGTATTACCATAAGTAGGCTACCTACTATCCATTTCTTTCTTTCCAAAATCTTTTCCATCTGCTTCAAATTTGACAATAAAAGTTGTGTTTGTTTCCAAAACCAATGCGCCATCATTAGCCATATTTCTGTTATAGTGCAGTCGTGGAAGGTTTTTTGTGGGAAAATTTTTTTATCAAGCTGATACTTTTCTCACACCTTCCCCATACTATGCAAATGGCTGAGAAAAAATTCCCCATTAATCGGATGATGGGAAACCCTCTTTTGGGCCCATTTTCCAAATGACGTCACAATCCCTTTATGAAAATTTTAAGTTTTTCAAAATAGGACATATTATACATCATTTTTTAGCTTTTTTCAAGGGGAACAACTTTTTCTATTAACAAGAACCCTGAAAATATACAGAAAAAGAGTTATTACCGATTAAGCAAAAGGATAAATTTATGAACTCCAGGCAAATTTGAAATTATTCGTCACTGTTGGACTTATTCTTCTACATTCGTTAACAAGAATTAAACAAAGTAAGCGAAACAAAAATTGAAGCTATCATCATCATCATCAAAAACGTCAAAGATGTTGCTTTCCTCCTCGTCTTGTCCCGTTTCATCTTCATTGTAAGAGCACTCCTCTTTGGTACCAACATCGACGTTATGCAAAAGTGAAAAAAAGTCTTCATTCTTAAGTTTTTCGTCTAGTCTCTGGAGTATGTCGTTCACTTGTTCATATTTATTATACTTAGATACGAAAAAGATGTGAAACTATCTTTGTATTTGAAGCATACTTAGGCTACTATACTATTACATTCGACACCATGAGTCCAGGTATTGCTGATATTTGCAGAATTCTCTTTTCATCTATGGTTGTAAGCCTACGATCAACTTCTAACCGAGCAGTACACAGTAAAGAGGACAGCAAAAAGCTTCACCGGAATTTGGAAAGATCTTGCGATCGAGTAAGCTCTTATGCGATCAATTAAGTCGCGTGGAGGATTGACGGAAGGAAAAGTATGCAGAAAGTGTTCGACATCTTTGGGTTTTTGGTGTGAGTCACTCGGCAAGTATTCATGAAGCAATGACGCAACTAAACAAGGCTCAGTTTCTATGAAGTAGGCTAACCAGCATGAAGAGTTGGGTGCTTCAAGAAAAAAGAGGGATTACGAAGATTGTAAAAGTTTCTGGCCTGGTTAACAACGAAAAACCCATTCTTAGTACCAGATGTAAACCTATCTTCTCCTTCAAACGGTCTAGTGTCCATGGCTGGAAAAGATGACGTCAATTGTGAACAAGCGGAGCAAATTGGTCAAAATATCCAAAAAGGTTTACATGAGGTAGCAATTACTATCGCATCAATCAATTGTTCAAACCATTAGAATCCTTAATGCAAGTAAACAAAACAAAAAGTAGTGCAAGTGGTATTGGTTCGAAAGTCATGTTCAATAGGATGTTTGCTGTTGCTGAAAGCGAGGAAAGCCTTGAGCAATTTTTCGAATTCGAGTTGACTTCGGAGCCAATGTCTATGTTCAAGGAAGGCATAATGAGAAAGCCTGACATACCCTCTCTTCGAAAAATTCTTTTGCCTGGTTCTTTGTCGCATGCCTTAGAGGAAATCAACAAGCAACTTCTATTATATCGACGGTGGTGCATTAGGCCTACTACATAAAGTTCGCTGGAAAAAAGGAATGAAGTTTTCGGAAGTTTGAAATTCGTATGTGAAATATATCCAAAAACATTATACCCATGCTGTAGTATTTGATGTCTATCATGACGAAAGTACTAAAAGCCACGAGCACTTGCGCCGAAATTCCGTTCCACAGAGCACGTTTGTGAAAATTGATCCGAGCAATTCACTTCCTTTTACTCAAGATCGCTACCTCAGCTGCATCGAAACCAAGGCTGAATTCATCAAGTTTGTTTCTACCCTTCTGAGACAATCCGAAGTTGAAGTTCACAACTGCTGTGATGATTTTACAATAACATCTACATTGAAAATAACTGATCTACACAATGAATATTGAAAAACGAAATGCACAAGAATAAAACTGCAAAGCAGAGGAGAAAGGCACATCGCATGGCGGTTAATTACGCGAGGCATAATGCTCTGATGATGCTGACGGTTCCATTGTAGCGAAATCCCTTGATTATGCTCTTCTTCGAAAAGGTCCAGTAAATGTCATTGCTGATGATACTGATGTAGTTACTATGTTACTGCATCATTGGAAGACTGACACTCATGATGATATTTACTTCGACCAAGGAGCGCTTCAACAAAGCCTGGAGAATCAAAGAAGCCAACCCAAGTATTAAAGATATTAAAGAAGATCTTCTTTTCCTCCATGCATGGTCAGGATGCGACACAACGTCATCGATAATTGAAAAAGGTAAAAAAAGTTTGCGAAAATCAGAAACGCTGAAAGAGAATTCTGCAATTATCAGCAATGTCTGGAGTTCCCAAAACGAGGTCGGAGAAGCCTCTATAACTGCATTCAAGATCTGGTATTGTGGCAATGAAGATTCAACGCTTACTAAACTCAGGTATGTATTTTTACATAGGGATTATATAATAATGTTTACACTTTCAAGATATTGTCCAATTCTAGATACCCTGTATGTAATATTTATCTTTGTTTACTTTTAGACATGACAATTACATGTATATGGCATGCGAAGGGATAATTGCACCGAAAAGCTACCACCGAGCCAAAGAGCAGCCTGCTTCCATGGGTTACGTCTTTAGAATTTAAATTCATTGTTTGTGAATGGGAATGGAGAAACAATAGCAACAACGAACTTGTCCCTTTTTACCAGTGAAGAAAAATGAAGATATTTGCAACATTGTTATTCAACTGGCCAGCCAGCTCGATGTTGAAGTAAAAGAAGATGAAATTATAGCAGCACATCGACTACAACAGAAGGATGATGCGAAACCACCTGCGGTCATCGTGCGCTTCAGCAATCGCAACGTGCGCAACCGCATCTATAAAAATCGCAAAGCTGCTCGAGACCAAGTATTCCCAATAGAAGGAATGAGAGAACTGTACATCAACGAAAATTTAACACAACAACGAAAGAGGCTTTTCTGGCTCTGCAAACAAGAAGCAAAAAGCAAAGAATACCGATATATTTGGACTACAAATGGACGGATATTTGTGAGAAAGAGTGATGGATTCGACTCAATTATGATTAACAAAGAAGACGATCTAAAAAAGCTGTGATGGTGGGTGTATTTTTCCTCTTTCTCTTTACTTATTATTTTTACTCGTTTTTAAACTGCTTTGGAAATGTCACATTTTGCTTTGGAAATGTCATATAATTCTTTAAATAACCCTGATAGCAGTATGACACAATTAAATGATCAATGGCTTGACAGTGTTGAAGATCTTGATGATACATGCAAATTAATTGGTGAAGATGAATTGTGTCACCATTTTGGTAACAATAATCAACTGGATATTATACATTTTAATATTCGTAGCCTTAGAAAAAACAAGGAAGAAATTGAGAGAGTACTCGCTCCATTGAAAAGACCTCCAGAAATAATTGCCATCTCTGAAACCAAACTGAAACCTTTTGACCCAATTGGTAATATAGCACTACCAGGGTACCAATTAGTCCATGAGGACTCCATTACAAATGCTGGGGGAGTCTGTCTTTACATTAGGGATAACATCCTGTACCAAGTCAGACATGACCTAAAACTCAACATTGAAGGCTGTGAAAACTTATGGATTGAGAATATTTGTGGTGATCAAGGCAAAGGGAAACTAATCATTGGTGTCATCTACAAACATCCCAGTACATCCATCAAAATGTTTATTGATTCATTTAGTGATACGCTACACAAGTTACAAAATTTTAAAGGGCTTTGTGTGATAGCTGGTGACATGAATATAAATATTTTAAATTCTACAACAGAAAATATTTTATCCTACAAAAATGTTTTGCAAAGTTTTGGTTTAAATAGCCTAATAGACATACCAACACGGATTACATCTCATTCCAGCTCGCTGCTTGACCATATCTATACAAAATCCACTCTTAATATAAAATCTCAGGCCTTTGTTATTCAAAGCGATATCACTGACCACTTTCCTGTAGCTGCTAAATTTACTTTAGACAATCACTCCAAGTCTGCTGAAGACACTCACATCCGGATACGTAGTATGAAGAATTTTAATGAACACCAGTTTGTAAATGATGTTGCAAAATCGATTGATAACAGCATGACATTCAATATGACACCACAAGAAAAAGTAATTACCTTGGAACAGATTATTAATGATGAAACCAACAAGCATATGCCCTATACTAAACTTAGCAAAAAAGAGAGCCGGTTATATTTGAGGCCATGGTTGTCAAGGGGTATTCTAATCTCCATCAAAACGAGGAATAAAATGTACAAGCAACTATATAAATCTAACTTTAAGAGTAATGATTTATACACCAAGTACAAAAAATATAGAAATCTGCTTACTCATGTGAAAGAAAAATCGAAGTCTAATTATTATAAAACTTCAATAAACAAAGAAAGAAACAACTCTAGCAAAACATGGCAAATAATAAATGAAATTACTGGCCGTACAAACAAAAAACACAATAAACAATATGCAACCAACTTCTCATTAAGTAATGGTCATAAAGTTACAACCGACCCGGTGCAAATAAGTAATACATTTAACACATATTTTACTCAAGTGGGACCTTCACTTGCAGCCAAAGTTCCAAAAACCACTTCTAATCCATTGTCCCTGATGAGAGGCAGACTTCTCAATTCCCTGCACCTAGAAAATACTGATGAAATGGAAATTTTAAGCATTGTCAACAGCTTAGATAACAAAAAAGCAACTGGTCCAGATGGCATCACTATCAAAACAATAAAAAGATTGAAGTATGTCATAAGCCCAATCTTAGCTTCTATAATAAATGAATCTATGACAATTGGTAAATTCCCTGATAGCTATAAAATTGCAAGAGTGATACCCCTTCATAAAGGAGGACCAAAAAATAAAGTTGATCAATACAGGCCTATTTCCATCTTAACATGTTTCTCTAAAATCTTTGAAAAAATCATTCATAAAAGGTTAGTAAATTTTTTTGAAAAATTCAATGTTTTGTCCCAACAACAGTTTGGTTTCAGAGGTGGACATTCAACCACATTAGCTGCTACAGATATCTATGAACAACTACTACAAAATTGTGATGATGGTTTTGTTACATGTAGTATCTTTATTGATCTTGCTAAAGCATTTGACACTGTTGACCATGAAATCCTTTTAAAGAAACTAGATTATTATGGCATCAGAGGAAATGCTTATAATTTATTAAAGTCTTACTTAAATCACCGTTACCAGTTTGTGCAGTTTGGTACTACAAATTCTAAATATGAAGAAATCAAATGTGGTGTACCCCAAGGCTCAGTTCTTGGTCCACTGTTGTTCATTATCTACATTAATGACCTTAATCACGCTTCTGAATTTGAGACTCGTTTGTTTGCTGATGATACACTACTATGTATTAAGGATAAAAGCCCTACTAGATTGCAAGAAAAAGTGAATTCTAACCTCCTAATGATTCAAAACTGGATGCATACAAACAAGTTAACAATTAATGTAAGCAAAACCAAATACATGTTGTTTGGGTCAAAGTTTGTCCGAGAAAATTCAAATCTAGAAATAACTTTTCAAAATACCAGATTGCAACGCACAAACACCTACAAATACTTAGGAATAACATTTGATGAGTCGTTATCATGGAAACAGCACATCAATATAATCTCAACAAAACTTTCTCAAAGCTGTGGTGCTCTATATCGATTAAGAAAGTACGTAAATTCCCAGACATTAAGAGCAGTTTACTATGCTCTAGTTCACTCCCATCTAATGTATGGTATTATCTGTTGGGGTCGTGCGTCTAAAACGGAACTGTATCCTTTAAATCTAGTACACAATCGCATCATTCGCTGTTTAAACTTCACCAAGATTAAGGACAGAATTCCCACCAAATCTCTTTTCAATAAAAGCAACTTGCTACAAATCGAAGACATGTTTTTAATAGAAGTATGCAAGTTTGTTTATAAAAGCAATAAAGGACATCTACCAGCAATTTTTTTTGAGTACTTTCGTCCTAGTAAGGAAACTCATAACTATAATACCAGAGGTGCTAAGAAAGATATGCTTTTCAAACCAAGAATGCGTACAAAGCTTGGTCAACGCTCAATTAAATTTCTTGGAACAAACACTTGGAACAAATTACCGGAACAGCTAAGAAAACTGCAAACAATTAGTATGTTTTCTAAAAAATTAAAACTGCACTTAATGTCTGAGTATAAGTAACTGATAGCCTATAGTACCATCAAACTGCTTCTACTTATTCTCACCGTATCTCGCTAATTACTGTATATTTGCTTTTGTCTTACCAGTATGCTGTGTTGTATGTATATTGTATATGCCATTTTGTATTTTTGCATCATTTCTAGTACTTCTGTTTTTTTTTTGTATATTGCACTGTTAAATTTCGTATGTGTATTGTTTTTTTATGTTGTATATAATATATATCTATCAATCAAATCAATCAATCAATCAATCAATCAATCAATATTTGCGTTCAACTTCGACACCGTTCCATTTTAAATAAGCCATGACACCACACGGGTGTGGCAGACTCGATGACCAGTTTGGTCCTTCTGTCACTCCTATCGTCATCAGCAAACAACCTAGCTCACATTGTAATTTTGTATTGTTTTGTTTTTTCGCATGTGCTGATGATGCAAAATAAAAGAACTTCTTCTTCTTCTCCCAATAATGACGGATATGCCTATAGCACCAGAAGCATTGACCAAAGTAATTAGATGCAGATGTAAGAAATCAACGAAAAATCCATGTGGAACGAAAACTTGCACCTGTCGCAATTATGGAATGGCATGTGTTTCTTCGTGTGGTGCCAGAGACCAAACGAAAAACTTAAGAATGAAGACTTTTTTTCACTTCTGCGTAACGTCGATGTTGGTACCGAAGAAAAAGAATTCTCGTACAATGAAGATATGAAACGGGACAAGACGAGGAGGAAAGCAACATCTTTGTCGTTTTTGATGATAGCTTCAATTTACATTTCGCTTACTTTGTTTAATTTTTGTTATAGAATATAGAAGAATAAGTCCAACAGTGACGAATAATTTCAAATTTGCCTGAAATTGACAGATTTATCCTTTTGCTAAATCGGTAATAACTCTTTTTCTGTACATTTTCAGGGTTCTTCTTAATATAAAAAGTTGTTCCCCTTGAAAAAAGCTAAAAAATGATGTATAATATGTCCTATTTTGAAAAACTTAAAATTTTCATAAAGGGATTGTGACGTCATTTGGAAAATGGGTCTAAAAGGGGGGTTCCCATCATCCGATTGATGGGGAATTTTTTCTGAGCCATCTGCATAATATGGGGAAGGTCTGAGAAAAGTATCAGCTTGATAAAAAAATTTTCCCACAAACACCACTTTTTAAGCTCCCACGACTGCACTATTATGGTTATGGTATTTTGCAGTAAATAATTTAAATTTTTCATGTAGCCTACGTATTTTTATTACTTTTTGTAGCTTGGTTTGCAAAATTAGGCCCTTCTCTAGTAAACAGCCTTAGGCCTGCAGTACCCTTAATCCGGCCCTGAACAGATCACATGATGTAGTAGAAAGGCAAGGTGCGAAAAAACTAATTTTAAAATACAAAGAGCAAGAAATATGAGCCGCAAGCATAGCCTACAATTGTCTGCTGAAAGGTGTATTGTTACGTTTTAAAGGCATAGGCCTACTAAATGAAAATTTCAAACAGGAATTAAGCATTAAAATGAGTAAACTGAACATTCAAGAATACATTTAAAAAAAAATTACCGAAAAAAAAATGTTTTCAATGGCGCTGGCAAGGTCCAAAGTCCAATGTTTCATTTATTTTTATTTTTTTTCAAAATGACCAAAAAGTGCAAACACTGCTCGAGAATACGTCACTATAGACAGCAATAACAAAAGCCACGTTACCACATGTGATGTTTTGAGCAAACTGTCTGATGTTTTGATATTAAAATGTGCTGTTTTGATGTACAGACATACATAGCCTACAGTCAAATCGCCCGCAGTAACAATTATTGCGCAATCAGCTGACTGTACTGTCGCACGCTTCGCTGCTCAGGCCCAATCTCGTTTTGAAAGCTCTGACAAAAGCACGCGCGCAATGGTGGTCAGACCGCAAGGGGGCAAAATTTTATTGAAATCGTTTTATGGTAGCATGTAAAACATAAACAACGTGGAAAATCGCCAAGTCAGGTTTTTCCTTTAGTATCGCTGAGCTTCTAAAATGTTTGTAAATATCTAAGATCTTTGTTTGATACTCAGACCTGCCTCCAGATGCGCAGTTTTTGTTTTTTCCTTTTTATTGATTTGATAAACCTTTCCCTTTGTATTTTATTTAGATGTAGTTAAATTATCTACATGTTATTCCTGAAGAGGGCATCTTGTGATGTAGAGAACGTTCGATATTTAATTTGTTGCGTAGTTTTGTGTTTTCTGTAAATGTAATAGACTTGAAGATGTTTAACTTGATAACGTTGCTCGACTTCGTATGCCTATGGTTCATCAGTTTTTCAATATCTTAAACTAGTAGTTGGATGAAAAAAAGTTCATTGTCAACGTACTACAGTACATACTTAAAATACTACGTACTTCTACTTAAATAACGTACTACTTAAAATAAAGCAAGGGATTGTAAAGCTTTCCAGAAAGGTGTTCAAATTATACAGTGCTTTTCAATGCCAACTCCCCACAATCAATACGATATTAAGTAAAAAATTAAAATATAGAAAAATAAGTTTTCCTCACAAATAAAACTCTAATACTGGTTATTTTTCTTTTTACTTTTGCTTTGACCAAACTTTGGTACCTCGAAATTGCTGCCGATTTGACACAGTGCAAGTAATCCAAAATCTAATTTCAGCTAAAAAAATTTGCATGCAGATTAGTATTTTGTACATGTTTGTGCAGTTAAGACGTGGCCAACTTAATCAGAAAAATGGTAAGAAAATTTTCTATTATTTACATTCTCACAATGTGTTTCATTTATAAAGTATCCTGCAGGATTATATAATACTGTTATGGTCAATAAACAAATGTTCAAACTAGTTGTAAATTTGTAAATTGTATTCTTATAATGCTCATTGCTCACCCCTGTTGTGATGTTGTGACTTGCTTGTCTGTGGTGCAAGAATTTAAACTCTCTTCCGAAACTACACAAACAAATAAGAAGTAACCATATTATTTTTTTTTCAGACCCCAAGAGTAGAGTCTCCACCGGTGAGCTTATCAATAAATTAATCAAAACTATGCCACATTGTTTATAATCATGCATTAGTGCATTTGGTTGTGTACAGTGGTTATAGTCTCTAAAACTCTGTGTAGAAGTTGCCCAGACAGCCACTTTATCCGGTCCACATATGGTCAGATCCGTACCCGATTAGGGGCAGATAAAGTGGTTTTCTGGGTAGGTCATCGGTTACCAAGTCAATATTTTTGAAGCGGATCTCGGAACACTTCATCACCTGGCCCAGGCGTAAATTTCGTTCCTAAAATTTCCAAATTGGGTCATTTTTGGCTTTGAATCTTCAATTAGTTCACTTTGGTTTTATTCCTGACCATCACAGCGCAAACAATACGTGACAAGATAACAAATGTCTAAGAAAGGTGGAAATATTAGCAGATACGACCAAGCAGTGACACTGCACTTAAATTAGAGTGTATTTTTATGTAGCGCTGTATCCATCCATGATACGCATTGCTCTTCGGCGCTTTTCAAACCAGACAGTGTCAGTGCCGCGGAATACAGGCGCAGTCGAGTACATTAGTATATTGAAATATTATATTATTCCTTTTGCTGAGTGTCAAGGCGCAAGATTCAGCATAATATTTTGGTATGATCTGACAGGGTATCGAATTAGGAAACTTTCACGGCCCCTGAAATCGCTTCGCGGACTCCATGAGGTCCGCGGAGTCCCGGTTGAGAACCACTACTTTAAATGTTTGCTTGAAATACCATAGGATTTGAACCCACACTTCTAACTTAATTATGTCATCGTTTTCTTCAGATTCCATTCAAGAAGTACCCTATTTCCTTCAAACAATACAAAGATACCAGTGTGAAGTTGGTAGGAGTTAATGTTGATCGATTGTGAGTGGCTTTTTTTCTTTATGTTTTTGAAATCTTGATGAGAGTTGTTAATTTCACTGGTCAACAGCAAGATGTTAAACGGAAATCTGATTAAGTGATTCTTTAAGGGTTTTGACACTGATTCCAAAAATAACTTTGTTTTTTTTCGCATGCACACCAGGTTTTTGAGATATTTGAATTTTTGTTATTTAAATTTGACCTATTGCGACACAATTCTATCTAATTTTGACCTCAAGCCTGCACAATGCGGAATACGGAATGAAACTAAGTTTGAAGAAACAAAGACAAAGTTGATAGAAAAAAGCAATCAAAGTAAAAAAATAAAAGTTATGGCTGGAAAGAAAACAATTGGATCAGGTCACCAAGTACACAATTCACATACCCATTCCTCGAAATTAGGGCGGTACACGGCAATTGCCATAAACGTCATAATGGCCATTCTGCTGTAGCAATAAAAATGCCGTCGCAAAATGAGTATAAGCTACTTAATTAGGACAAAAATTGTTTCACATTTCTTCCTGTGTTATTCACTTGCAGCGGGATTTTATTCAACAGAAACATCGTTCCAAGATGATTGTCAGCTCGAACTATTTTACTTGGTGTGAACACTCACGTGCCCCAGACACGTAACTTCTTCATGTTCATGCAATTATGCAAATATAAGCCATATATGCATCATGCCAAGATGAAAACACTTCAAAAATGATCACATTTGTGTGACTTGTGTCTATACACTGATAACTCATCTCGTATTACACCCCCCCCCCCCCATACACTTCACCCTCTTTCATGTTGCAAATCCAACTCCCTTGATATTTTCTTTCCATATAAGATGAGACCTTTTACCACGTTTTCCGTTTTCACCAATCACCCATACCAGGATCAAAACAATCAATATGGGAGTGCAGGAAATGAATTTTTATGGACAAGAAACACACCATTTTTCATTATTCTTTCATCACATTGTTTCCATGTTTCCACATTGTTTATGTCTGTATTAGGTATGTTGAATTCGTCATGAGAGACTTTTTTAGGGTATTGTATTGCATGGTGATCAAACTGTAGTACGAAATGAATTTAATTAACTGCATCATGCCAATTTGGGCAGCCACCAAAATATGTCTCTAATACTTTTTGTGAAACTGCCCAAATCAAAACGCAAAATTTGCTACATAGCTAATTTTATTAATTTTCACAAATGCATCGTGTTGATTTGGGCAGCTGAAAACATGAAATTAGGCTATCTGATGAGACTGATTAGTCTGTTTATGCAACTGCCCAAATTAGCGTGAGGCAGTTTCCCTAAAATGAACAAATTCATTAATTTTTCCCATTTACAT
Organism: Aplidium turbinatum; assembly: GCF_918807975.1. NCBI lineage: Eukaryota > Metazoa > Chordata > Ascidiacea > Aplousobranchia > Polyclinidae > Aplidium > Aplidium turbinatum. Next base: position 59,126,882 of record NC_137472.1, read on the forward strand.
AACTGTAGTAGCCTATCGTTTAGATTTGGGCAACAAAAAAAATATGAAATTGTCTGATCATAGTCTATTTAGTATTTATAAAACTGCCCAAATTGGCATGATGCAGTTGCTTCAGCATCAAAATTTACAAAGTCTTTAATTTTTTTCATAATATCCATAAATGCATCATCTTGATTTGGGCAACTACAAAATATGAATTTATATAAATCTGGTGAATACTTTTATAAAACAATTCGGGTGGAGAGGTTATAGTACTTTTTCAAACAAAACGGACATAGCTAAGCAACACCACAACATTTAACAAAAAAATATTATAGGCCTACCTGTTAAATGCAATGTTAATGTTGTGGTGTATTGCTTAGCTTTGTTTGGTTACTTTTATAAAACTACCCACATTAAAATGATGCAGTTGCGCCCCAAAATAAAAATAAAATATTTAGTTTGTTTAGGCAACTGTGCATGTTAATTTCATCAACATTTAAAATGCTACTGCTGAAATATATAATCTCAAACCAATCATAATGTATTCATTTATTTCAAAGCTTTCCAAACTCATAACCTGCCATGCAAGCTGGCAAAATATTTGCTTTGCAAGATCTTGTGTGAAACAAGGCAGCTCCACTTTTTTCATTAATATCTTGGCTTCTGTTTTGTAGAGACAGATTCAGTTTTAACTTAACCTGCTTTTTCTGGTTGCAAAAAAATGTTGGCAAGCTGCATGAATAGAAAGTGTTTCTTGTGATGATGTAAAAAGCATATTTTTATAGTATTTAGCTCAAGCATTCAGCAGTTTGGCCACACTAAAAGATCACAATTCGGAATCAGCAAAGTTTGCACAGAAGGCAAAGTAGAAGGAAAAAGAAAACGTGGCAGACAACCAAAACGATGGCAAGACAACATTCAATCATAGACCGGACTCCACTTGACGACACTGGGCGAGTTGGCTCAAAATCGCCACTCTTGGAAGCAAATAAGCCATGTTGATGCGCAATCTGCCGCAGGCGGAGATAACGACTGATGATGATTCAGCAGTTACTGCTGCACGATGGCATGCATTGGTTGTGTGTACAATAGCTTGAACCCCATAATTGCATAATTTAGGCTATAATATCGAGCTTCTGTAGCAACATTTACAATATTAACCAGTTAAGCGCGTATGACACTCATTTGTGTCATGGTGTTTTCACCCGCCATTGCGTATGACACTGATCAGTGTCATGGAAATTCATTGCATCAGTGCGTATGACACAGACGCTTTACATTGGTACTGCGTATGACAGACACTTTTGTCATCATTGTACATAAACATTTAAATGCGTCTTCACGTATACTTAACTTTTATTTGTGAATTTGGAGTAGTTTTGAAGTTCACTAACAGTGATATCTAAAATGTTTTTCAAATTTTTCTCTACTTTCACTCTGATAGCAGATAGTCTATTGTACGACAGTCCCTTGTCAAAATTATTATCATTGTAGTATGACTGCTTTGAGACTAGATACATCGTGGTCAAGCGAAAAGGATGTTTCTAATCAGCTGAACAAAAAAGTGAACATGAAAAACGTGCAGGTGGCAGCTAGAAGGCAGGATTGGGAGAGGAGGTTGTAACTAAAAGATTGTTGGTATATTGTAAAATGAGTGAACGTATAACAATTAGCTGTACCAGTAGCCTATGTTATCGTACGAGTTTTTTTTATCAGGTTTCATATCTATTAGCTGTACCAGTAGCCTACGTTATCGTACGAGTTTTTTTTATCAGGTTTCATATCTATTAGCTGTACCAGTAGCCTATGTTATCGTACGAGTTTTTTTTATCAGGTTTCATATCTATTAGCTGTACCAGTAGCCTATGTTATCGTACGAGTTTTTTTTATCAGGTTTCATATCTATTAGCTGTACCAGTAGCCTATGTTATCGTACGAGTTTTTTTTATCAGGTTTCATATCTATTAGCTGTACCAGTAGCCTATGTTATCGTACGAGTTTTTTTTATCAGGTTTCATATCTATTAGCTGTACCAGTAGCCTATGTTATCGTACGAGTTTTTTTTATCAGGTTTCATATCTATTAGCTGTACCAGTAGCCTATGTTATCGTACGAGTTTTTTTTATCAGATTTCATATCTATTAGCTGTACCAGTAGCCTATGTTATCGTACGAGTTTTTTTTTATCAGGTTTCATATCTAGGTACACTAAATATAATTGTGTCATGACCTCTCGTAAGAGGAAACACCTCTCGGATGATGATATATTAGACCTCCTCGAAGATTCTGAAGAAGTCTCAAGTGAATCTGAAGCGGATGAACCTTGTTTGCAAGGAATAGAATCCAGTGACTCCATAAGCGAAACAAGTTCAGTCTTTGATAATTTGTCCTTGAATAGTTCAACTTCACCTGATGTTGCAGCTAGTGGAAGCTCTCGTGGCCATGTATATGGCAACAGTATCTTGCAAGGTCGACTTACTGGAGAAACTAATATGATTCCCAGTGTGCAGAATAGTTGTGATACTTGGAAAACGCAAGGCCACACCAGGAATAGGTTTGCTTTTTCCGGCCATCCTGGGATGACACAAGATGTTGAAAACACTGAAGACCCTCTTTCATTCTTTGAATTATACTTTGATGATAATATCGTGAATCTTATAAGCGAACAGACTAATTTATACGCACACCAGTTTATAGAACAGCATGGAAGTTTGCTGAAACGTAGGTCTTGTCTAAAGTCATGGGCAGATACCAACTCTAATGAGATTAGAGTGTACCTTGCTCTTCTTCTTCTGCAAGGTATCGTTCCGAAGCCTAAAGAAGAATTTTATTTCAGCAAGAAGGACTCCATTGACACACCATTCTTTCGAAAAGTTATGTCCTCCAATAGATTTATTTTGCTTTCAAAATTTCTTCATTTTTCCGATAACACTGTAAATAATGATGCAATTCCTAAAAAGCTGTCAAAACTCTGGCCAATATTGGAACACATGAAAAACAAATTTTCATCGGTATATATGCCAGAAGAAAATGTCTCTATAGATGAATCTCTCATGTTATGGAAAGGAAGGTTAGGTTGGCGTCAGTATATTCCGTCTAAACGAGCAAGGTATGGCATCAAATCATATGAACTTTGTGAATCAAGTTCAGGATACATTTGGGACGTTTTTGTGTATACGGGAAAGGAGACAACATACCATTCAGAATACCAAAGTGAAGAGAGTGTTGGTGCAAAATCTATTCTTACTCTTGCTCATAAGTTGCTAGGACAAGGCTATTGCATCAGCATGGATAACTTTTTTTCTTCTACAAAACTGTTTGACAAACTATGTGAAAACAATACTGATGCTGTGGGGACAGTAAGATCCAATTCAAAAGGCTTGCCCAAGGACCTTATGACTAAGGTACTCAAGAAAGGAGACGTCGAAGCAAGATACAAAGACAAATTGATGGTGCTGAGATGGAGAGATAAAAAGTATGTCCATATGCTCAGTACAACACATGATGCTGAAACAAAGGAAATCTCAGTGCGAGGTGAAACAAAACTCAAGCCGCAAGTTTGCCTTGACTATAATGATAGAATGGGAGGTGTTGATTTGAGTGATGCCTATTTAGCATCATACCCAAGTGCGAGAAAGAGATTGAAAAAGTATTATAAAAAGCAATTTCGACACATATTGGACATGGCAACATTCAATTCGTATATCTTGTACGTGAAAGGTGGTGGAACCTATTCTAGACTGAAATTTATTCTCAATTTGATTGATAGACTGGTAGAAGTTTATCACCGGGAAGCACCAAAAAAATCTGGTCGGCCATCACTTGAACAAACGCCTTTGCGACTAACTTCTCGGCATTTCCCTGATATGATACCGCCAACAGCTACCAATCCCAAACCTACCCGTCGATGCCATGTCTGCTACTCCAATAAACAAAGAAAACAAACACACTACCTTTGCAATGACTGTGGTAAAGCACTATGTGTTTCCCCGTGCTTCAAAATCTATCACACACAAAAAGACTACTGAGAGACGATTGTTTCGTAATAACATCAGTTTTGTTTTGGCTGTGTTTGCGTTGTTATTTTCCAATAAATTGTGTCCTAAAACTATTTTAGATCTATCAATGTCATGTATTTACAATAACAATGTCTACAGCAACAGCATGAAAAGGAAAAGCGCAATGAAGCGCATCGCAGTAGGCTACTGCGCGATGCTACACGCCTACAGCTTGCTGCGTTTCGCAAAAAAAATAATTACACACTGAGCGAACAGACGCAACAAATAAACGACGCGCTTAACTGGTTAAAGTAATTTGCGTTCTTCTGGTGACTATTTACTAGGTTACCTCCTGAAGTTAAAGATGATAACTAGCTTTTTGTATTTCCGACGTTTCGTCAGTCAGCACGACTTTTACAAACAATATTTTTCTTTATTTACAATATTTTTCATTTTAAATAGCCACAACAAACATTAAGCAAATTGAAATGCATGGGTCTCTAAACAACCGTGCCCCACCCCTTCTGGAGGTATGAGGAACGGTTACGGTCCCGCTATCCAAGACCACTCTTGAACACTAACATGTTGACACTACACAATCGTACCAACGCTAAAAAAAACCAACGTTTTTTAAAGGAGGGGGCATAGCCCAATGCCCTCCTGCGTACGCCTCTGACCACAGCTGATCATCTTTTGATGTCAGACTATCAGTTCGGAAGAATGCCTAATCGCATTCTGAACCAGTTCACTGGCCGAGTGGTTTCGTCCTCGGCTCTGGTGGTAGATCTGAGATCGATTCCAGGTCGGGTCAAGCCAAAGACTTTAAAAACGGTACCGATTGTGTTCTTTCTTGCATAACGCAGTGAGAATAAGTCGGGTAATAATGTGATAACATCGTAAACTTGATTAGCCTAAATTAAAAGGTTTTTAAAGGAAATTAAACTAAGTTAGTTAAAAACTAAATTAAAGGATCCTTTTTAAGCAACTATAACCATGATTCCTGACTCACTTTTGTTACTTAGTCTGACTTAGCGGTATTCAGTCTTACTTAGCATTACTCAGAAGAATTCTTAATTTCTGAAGTCAAGCTAACCATGTAGCACGATAGCGTATTGTAGGTACTGCGTTCTGATGGTGGAATCGTTAGTTGATCTGGTGTTTTCATTTGGGAACCGTTCAAATGTTACGTAACGCTATCGAGGGGGAGGAAGGATTTATGAAAAGCGTTACGTTAGCGTCACATCGGGGGGGGTTCAAGCAAAACGTTACGTAACGCTTACGAGTACGGTACGGTAGTTTATTTGCGCTGGCTGGTATCGTCGTTTGGATACTAAATTAAGCTGAAATCATATCCAACAGCACCTATTCAGCACCAACAAACCAGGGGCGGATATACCGGGTGGGCCTGATTGTTACAGGCCCACCCAGATTGACAGTGGGCCCACCCAAAATCAGATTCATGAAAAAAAAAGTTAATGTTCAACACTAGAACAACCAAGTGGCACTGAATTGTCTGTGGCGTCACTATGTCACAGCATTTGTAAGAAATATTCGGTAACACTAAGTTTTTGTATGCTGGTCCGCCGTGGCATTTTTGGTAAAGGCCCACCAACATATTTCCTAGGCCCACCCAAAAATTACGTTCTGAATCCGCCACTTCAACAAACTCTCTATCAAGTATCAACTACGGTACCGTACTGTAATTCCCGTATAAATTCCATACAGGTTCTACGTAAGTGCTTAAAACCTCGCATTGCAAAATTGCAAGGCAGCATTCTTACATCACAAAGCTTGCTTTGATGTGAGTGAACGACATCAGGGTTGCTAGATGGTGTTTTTTTAGGCCAAATTTCAAAAATCTGGCCTTTTTAAATTGCAGTTGGCTTAAAAAACTTGATGCAAATAAAGCCAGAAAATCTGGCCTGGCCTTAGGCTATTTGGTCCTTTTTATGGCTGCAAATTTTGGCCGGTTTAGAAAGTATTATTTTAAGTAAATTACAAATAAAAGTATTACTTAAAACCTGAACTATATTCGTTTTAATTGCTAAGTAGAGACATAGAGGGTAGAGAATGTGTTAGCTGTGGACACTAGACAGGGTGGTTCTATTGAGTTGAACCGGGTTTCGGGACTATTGCCAAGTAGCCTAATTAATGAAGTCTCTTAGCTTAGTCAGCAGTCAGTACATAGTACCAACAGCATAGTAAGGTGTAAGCAATGATTCTGTAAACAATCTAAAAACTTCATAGACCTGCTGATTATAGGGTAGAAAGAACCAATTTTAGCAGAAACAGTTAAATTTTAATCATTTTTTTGAAAGATTAAGGTATAGCCTAGGCTATTCTCCAAGTAGTATTGAAAATGAGTAAGTATACAGTAAGTAAGGCATACTGATGATGAATTAAAGTGATAATGGTTTCTAGTTTTTCTGCTACTACAGTAATTGTTTATTAAACAGATTATGCAAACAAAGCGGTCATTATGCTCTTTAGTGTTAAATTATTTTCTGTTATGCTTGATCGTTAATCGCATTTACAAAAAAATATTTTAATTAGGTTGTTAGCGTTTATTTAGCCTTAATAGAAGTAAATAAAAATTTGGCCTTATTTTTTAATGAATTTGGCCTTACTATAAAGCTTGAGTATCTGGTAACCCTGAACAACATCATGCAGAGCATCATGCAGACCGTTCAGAAGAACGTGGCGGGCATTGCACAACATGTCTGCAATAGAACAACGACCTAATTGTGACCTTGATCGCCTGTGACAGCACAAAATATTACATCATTGTAAGCATTGCACTACCATTATGAAACTATGGACTGTAGCAGCCTTATATATAGGCGATCGGTAGGCTATACAAAACTAGTCATTTATTTGAACTGGGACCTTGCTAACGTTGGCGACGACACTGCAATATTCTTTTTAACGTAACTTTTAGAATAAACATCAAAACTTTTTCAGTGAAAATAAAAATGGCTGACAACAAGTACAACAAACTATGCAGTCTTTGGAGAAAAGTTTATAATGAATCTGGAAATATGGTCGATCGCATTGTGAAAAGTATCTACGACAAACATAAAAATGGTGAACTAAACATAGATGAAAAAATACGAGAACTCAAAGTTCAACTAAAAAATAATGAAGCTAAACGGGCTACAGTTTGGTCCAAGTTTTTCAAAGCGCCCGGTGCAAGTACTGGAGTATCAAAAGCAAACTTAAGCGCAAGAGCTAATGAGAACGAAAGTAACGGAGATCGTCAAACCTCTCAATAGGTAGAAGACATTCATACGTGCGAGTCTGAAGAAGACAATTATGCATCAAGTTCGAACCACGCAAGGGAGAGTACTGCTCCAATATACAGCTTTTTTAGTTTGTTACAATGAAAGGTTTGGATCGAAACATTTTGGACGGTGGGCTACTAAACGTTTTCAGTACTGAGTAGGTAGCCTACATAACGTTTTAATTCCAAAAAAAGAATATAGCTAAACTTTCATGTCTCAAACGTAAGCTTTAGGTGCATACAAACCAAGATATTTTATCAGCACGTGTTTCCACGTCATAATTTTGATATAAACTGGCAAAACGGGCTTTGTAATGGAAAAGCGTTACGTGGGGGAGGGGGTTGACAAAAACGTTACTTTGGCGTCACATAAGGGAGGAGGGGTCAAAAATTCCGAAAAACAGCGTTACGTAATATTTGAACGCTCCCTTGGTGGTCTTGTTGGATTCTGTCGTTTAGCGCTACTCAGTTAAAATAAGTCAATAAACGAATTAATAGTGAAGACCTCGTGTTCCGGTCACTCCTCGCTATTCAATCATGCCCAGGAGTATCGCCGCCCTAGTGACGGCTGTGTATGGACGGGCATGCTAATCAGCAGCGTTTGCTACAGGTTCATTGCTGTCGTTTATTCTAACTCATTATCCATATTTTTTCGTTAATATTTGTGACCAAATTAGCTAAAACAGTATTTCAGTATCAAAAACATTTTATTTAATCATAAAAGTAATACAAAGATCATTATAAGCTTAGTTGTCAACTGAACAAGTATGCATTTAGGCTGTATTTGCAAAGGCTCATGCCATAAGTAGGCCTAACACAAAGTAACTGTTTCATGCCCCACTTAACTAATCTGCATTAAGTGCAAGCATAAGTCACTAAAATTGCAGCATTATTGCATGGAGCCTGACAGACTCTATTGGTTCACAACGTCATTTTTGTGGTTGACAGAGGTTTAACGCTTTGTTATTATCATTAGTTTTTTATTTTTATTACGCGTTCTTATTTTTTGTTAGATATACGTAGATTTCTTTCTTCCTGCTTGCACCACCTCACAATCCCAAAAATCTGAAGAGCTTTAATAGTTGCAATCCCCAAGCCTCACAAGCCATTAAACGACCCAAAGAGTTATCGTCCGATAATGCCTTCCACTGTAGTCCAGGGACATCGTGAACCGGAGTGGAAAAAGTTTAAACCCTCAGCCCCAGAAGACGATTTTTTTGTTCTAAGTAAATGTGTTTTATGCAGATTTCATCTTTCGTTTGAAATCTCGAACGAACATCATGCCCCGGCGATCGGCAAGATGGCTTTGTTCATAAATGTGCTATACGAGCAACAGCAAATTGTGCGTACCTGCTGGGATGAAGAAGGGGGCAATCCAGAAACCGATCTTCCTGGCCCATTTCCATTTGTTAAAAAAGGCCCATTTATGGTAAGATTTTAGTTATATCAAAGTAATTTGCTAGGCTTTAATTAAAACGTTTCGTTTCAACCAAAAAAAATTTTTACTCGACAACACAAATTCTAATTTACCTTACCATTTTCATTTTATGTATATTGCAGATATGTAATTCCTAATGAGGACACACGTACGTGTTGAAAACGTTAGAGTTTATTTTTAATTATGTTATATTTGTGTATGTAATACATCATGTTAAATCCGCTGAAGTTACTTTGTTTTATTTCTCTATGGTTCAACAAAGCAAACTCTCTACCAAAGCTTTAATAAATGTGAAATAAGGAAACATGACAAAAGTTTTGCTCGAAGAAAATACACACAAAAAATTATTTTAAATAAAAAAATAGTTAAGTTTTGTTTTATAAACTAAAAAAGTAGTTTTGACAAATTGTAAACTAAAAAATTTATTCTAATAACATTGACACGAAAAATTATTTTAAATCACAACTTAAATTTTTGTTTAAAAACTCAAAAATAATTTTAACAAATCACAAAGTTTTCATTGCAAAAACCAACAACTAAAACATTTAACAAACTACAAACTTATAAGTTCCATAACTTACAAACTGAAAAAATAGTTTCAACAAATTGTAATCTGAAAGTTTACCTCTGAAAACATACACATGAAAAATTATTTTAAGTCACAAACTTAAATTTTCATTTACAAACTTAAAGATAGTTTCAGCAACTTGCAATTTTATTTTAACAAGCTTAAGAAACTACAACAAAATATCACAAGTTTCTGTTGTATAATTTATAACATTAAATTCTGTATTCGGATGTTTTGTTTGTGTGTTTTTATCATCAGGTGTCATTACGTGTTGTAAAATTTGTGCTCGCATTTATGATATTGTGACAATGTGTTGTTACATCATAAGTGGGAAATACTGTTTTCTGTCGTAAGCGCTGAACCATGACTGAACTGGAATTCCTAATAATAGACATGAGCTGACAACTGTGCTTGTTAAACTTGTCATAAGAAATATCATACTAGATCATCAGATTAGTATATTACATGGCGTCGCCGCTCTAAACCTGTACAGAGATGGCACCAGCTAAGCTTGATTGGAGCTTGAAGAAAGTTTTCGTGAAGGAAGACTTGGATTTATCTGTCCACATGGGAGAAGCATTCTTGACATGGAAAAGACAATTTGAAAATTTTATCAGAGAGGGAGGTTTTGAAGAGACAACCTTGAGTTGGGAAACTAAATGGGCTGCTTTAGAAGCCTCGGTGACATCATCTTCATTTGTTAGGATATCTGCGTTAAGATTGCAGTTATCTAATGATAAAAGGGAGAATCTGAAAGAGATCTTAAAATCATTATCCGATGTTGTTGGTAGGCTATATCAGATGGAATTTGGATTTGCAGGCATGCCTTCGAAGAGTGCAAGCAACGACCCAATCAATCATTCAAGCAATTTTATGCTGAAATTGTAAGTTTGGCTGCACTTTGCAAATTTGATTCAAAAGTCTGTGATGATGACAAACAAATTATCATTGATGAATTTTTGCTGTATAAGATAGTGTTTCATATACATAGTCCAGATGCAAAGAAAAAATTATATGAAGCTGGTTCTGATTTAACTTTGGCAAAAGCAATCTAACTTATGGAAGCATTTGAAGCTGTCCAAAAGACTGAAGAAACCTTTTCAACTGAAAGGTCAGTAAATCGTTTTCAAAAGCCATTGAAAAACCTACCTTATCAAAAGGCAATACCTAAGGTTAAAGAATGTAAAAAATGTGGAGGGCATCATGGCCCTAAATGTTCCGCTGGGGATAAAAAGGGTAATTTTTGTGGCAAAGTTGGCCATTTTGAACGTATGTGCTTTGCAAAGAAAAACAGCATAAACAATCAGGAGCTGTGGTCTCTCGTATTGCTACTAAAACTGAAACTGTACGTGTTGTTGTTTACGCTGCAGCAGGGGGTAACCATGAAAAAGAATTTATTATTGACACTGGTTTTGACGGGACAGTGATCGGACCAAACCGCTTGCTGGATTTAGGCTTGACAAAAAAAAGCCTAACTAAACCTACCAGAGACATGTGCAATACTGCAACAGCCAACTGCAACTGGAGAAACTATGTCATCCTTGGGTTTTGTTGAAGCCACATTTAAATTTGGACAGAAAGAAATTGAATCCAAATTGGTTGTGTTTGAAAGTGGCAAAACACCATTGCTTGCAATTGATGTGTCAAAATCCCTGGGTATTGTCAACATCACAACACAAGCTGATCGAAATCCGGAGCTACAAATTCAATCGAATGTTGTTGTTCCTTATGGTTTTGGTAGTGTGGTTTTAAATGATGTACCATTTGGTGTAAATACCACTGTAAATGACAGTGTTGAGCAAACGAAACAGCAGTTGCTCTCCGAATTTAGGAACGTGTTTGAAAGCCAACCACCAATGAAAGGGGAGAAGTTTAAGATTTCACTGGTAGAAGGAGCAGTTAGTTCCTTGTGTTACAAAAGCCAGAAGAATTCCGGTGACATACGAAAATGCACTACAAGAGGAACTTAATGAGTTGCTGAAGGAAGGCATCATCACACCAGTGACCACCCCGACAGAATGGGTGAATCCAATTGTCATCCAGCCAAAGAAAAATCAAAATGGACAATTTAATGGGAAGGAACGTCTCTGTGTCGATTTTCGCCATTTAAACAAGTATTGTTTACGTGAACACTACACTACGCCGAGTGTGCTGAAAGTAGCACAAAGCATCAAAGCTGATCAAGCCAAAACTTTCTCCACATTTGACGCATGGAAAGGCTATCATCAAATTCAATTGGCTGAAGAAAGCACGCCTCTTACAACCTTTATTACACGTTTTGGTCGGTATCGTTACGAAAGAGCACCTTTTGGGATAAACTCAATCAGCGAACACTACAATCGTAGAATGACTGAGGAGCTGTATGGATTGACCAACAGTCACAAGGTAGTAGATGAGAATGTTGTATATTCTTCGAATGACTTAATTGAGCATGTTAATTATGTCAAAAAATTTCAGCATAAGTGTAGAGAAAGTGGTACTCGTCTGAATAAAGACAAATTTGCTTTTGCTCAAAATGAAGTAAAATTTGCTGGTATTGTGCTTTATGAGTATGGTTATAAGATGCAGGACAAAATTTTCAAAGCAATTTCTAATTTCAAACAACCACAATGCTTGACAGATTTGCAATCACTTCAAGGTATGGCTAATCAACTGGCACTCTTTAATCGTGACTTAGCAAAAGCCATGCAACCTCTTCGTCCATTGTTGAAAAAAATCAGATAAACCTTTCAAAATGGACGAATTTCATGTCCAAGCATTTAAAGAGGCTAAACAAATTTTGGCAAGTGAGAAAACCATTGGTTATTATAGACCAGGTGCACCATTACAATCGTTTACTGATGCTAGCGTAAAAAATGGTCTCGGATTTTATTTAAAACAGGAGCAATCAGATAAATCCTGGAAGAAGACCATTCAGACTGGTTCGAGAACTTTGCAACCAGCTGAAACACGATATGCTCCGATTGAACTAGAACTGCAAACCATTGTCTATGCGACAAAAAAGTGTAAAATTTTTCTGGCAGGCACAATGTTTACAATTTTTACCGATCATCGACCGTTGGTCACTATTTGTAATAAACGTCGCCTTGATGAAGTAGACAACACCAGGATTTTGAGATTTCTGATAAAACTGATGGACTTTAACTTCGTTGTAGAGCATATACCAGGCTCACAGAATAAAGTTGCTGACAGTTTTTCCCGGCACCCTGTAGACCAACCTGACAAGAGTGACCAAATCGATCAAGACCTGCAACAGTTTAACATGAACACTATGAGAATTGCAAAAGCTCAAGAAGCTGAATGCTCTTTTCGCCTTGAGCGAGTTCGTGATGAAGCAAAAAATGACCTTGAATATCAGCTGTTAAAAAATCAAATTGTTCAAGGATTTCCTCAACAGAAGTTCAACTTACCCGAGAAGTTGCATCTTTACTGGAATGTTCGAAATGAACTACTGCTTAGTGACGATGACTTTATACTGAAGGGCACAGGATAGTTAATCCCGCAAAAGTTGCGTGAGTCTGTGCTTTTTGAATTGCATGCTGGCCATAGAGGTATTCAAGGCTCAAAAGCTCGAGCACGACTTGTTGTATATTGGCCTAATATTGACAATGATATTGAAAACACTTGCCGTAGTTGCAAGCAGTGTGAGAATGACCGCCCCAGTCATGCTAAGCAACCGCTGAGGCACCTTCCATCACCAAGTCAGCTTTTTGAATTTATCTCTGCTGATTGGTTTGATTTACATGGTGACAAATTCTTAGTTATTGTTGACTGGTATTCAGGATATTTTGATGTTAAAGGGCTAGTTAAACATCCAGATGCTAATTGTGTTATCGGTTTCCTCCGTGAATGGTTCGTCAACACAGCTGTGTGTGACTACTTTTGGAGCAATGGAGGACCACCGTTTGGCTCAGCTGAGTTACAAAATTTCTTTTCGCGGTGGGGCGTGAAGTGGTCTCCGTCATCACCATGATACCCACAACGAAACTCTGTTGCTGAATCTGCTGTGAACGGGCTAAGGGCTTGCTTCGTAAATGCTGGAAGGGAAAAGGACAATCACTGCGAATGAATGATGAATGGGTGAAAGGCATGCTGCAATGGAAAAATACTCCACATAAATCCACTGGTTTATCTTCATCAATTATGCTATATAATCACTCAGTGCAAGATTTGATTCCCTGCCACAAAAGTGCGTTACAAAGAAGTTGGCACGATGAAAAGCTCCGTGTCGATCGTGAGGCTGCCAAAAGAAAAGAGAGACTAGAAGACTATTACAACAAAAGTGGGAAACAATTAAAACCACTAAAAGTTGGTGATCCCGTATGTATACAGAATAATATCACTAAACGTTGGGACAGATACAGTATAATCTTGGAGTGCTATTATGATGCTCGCAGGTATCTAATCAAACTTGAATCAAGCTTGATTATTATCAGGCGCAATAGAATGCATTTGCGAAAAAGGTTTATTAATGTATCACTACCTGTTCAAACCAAACCTATTTCTGAAACAATTAACTTACACGACATAGATGAAACTGAGTACTGTCCCCCTGAGGACCGAGAACAAATGCCTGATACTCAGTTGAGAAGATCTAGCAGATCTCGTAAAATCCCTGATAAATTCAAGGATTATGAAATGTCATAACTGTGTATTTTGTGTCCTGCGGGAAGATAGAATTTTGTTACATGTGATCAGTCATTATGGGCTTAGATTGATGACTTTCCCGCAGAGTGATGTAAATATGTGTGCTGTGTTTTTCATGGGTAAATCTTTCTTAAAAAGGGGTATGTGATATTGTGACAATGTGTTGTTACATTTCAAGTGGGAAACATTGTTTTTTGTCGTAAGCGCTGAACCGTGACTGTACTGGAATTCCTAATAATAGACATGAGCTGACAACTGTGCTTGTTAAACTTGTCATAAGAAATATCATACTAGATCATCAGATTAGTATATTACAGCATTCTGCTAGAGTTTGTATTTCTTCATGCTTGTCTTAAGTTTAGGTAACAATTTGTAATGTAGATTGCGTCAGGATTGTTGATTTTTTCTAGTTGTCAGATTGTAGATAGATATGTTGCAACAATTTGTTCTATAGCTTTTCATTTGGGTGTTCTCATTGCATAAAGGGAATGTTGATTGTTTAGCTGGTATTAGCATCATCTAAAATAAATATGAAGCGTTTAGAACGAAAAGTGACTAAGTCACATTTTCACTCGAATTGAGTTAAGTACAAAAACGTATTGCTTTGATTGTCCTTTGTCACCAGACACAAAAATATTTTGGTATAAAGGTTGCTAAGCCATCATTTTTGAATACAGGTTTTGAGTGGAAAGGTAATTTTTTCTTCTAAAAGTAACTAAGTCCGTTCTGACCAATAGTGTCGAGTCATTTAACCACGTGACATGATTTTTATTTTGCTTTTTGATCGGGTTCCATTTTAGAGGATATAAAGTCATTATCTGGTTACAGGTTATTTAGACTGGGACACTGCCTCTGGTTTAGGTAGGGTAGGTGAAGGATTAGGATCATTGGTAGTGTTAAAAACGGTAGTGTTTTTATCAGCTTTTAATTGTAGATATTTTGCAAACAAGTGATCAAATAGCTTACCGGTAGTATTTATAGGCCTACTGGTTTCGAATCAAATTCAGCAGTCCACAGGTCCAGTTTGCAAGAAGTTTAGCAGTGCAGACTTCAATATTCGTGGGACATGATTAGGCTATTCGATGGAGTGTTGGTGCCAGCAGATAACGAAATGAAGTACACTTAACCTAAGATTAAGTAGCCTATTGGATTGGACTATTATTTTTATAACTTATTCTGTAAAGGTCCTAGCTTATCTACCAGTCTTCTTTACTTCTATACTACACTACTAATGAAGGGAAGAAGGTTTTGAGAGTGTACCCAATTATTATTATGTAGTTTAGTAGGCCTAACCCAATTATTATTCTACTGTACATTGCCAATGAAGGTGGGGAAGTCTCTGTACTTTACCTGTTTTTTACCCCATTAATTACCAATAACAGTTATTATGTGTTACCAGGCTAATTTTTTCAAGATATTTCTAACCCAAAATAATTCTTTGCAGATTATTCCAATGTCATATTAGTACGAGGTTTGAAGAAATATATTTAAATAGCTTACTTTACAGTAGTATCTGGAGTAAGAGATGGCAAATTCTGTTAGGCCTATAGAACACTTAAAAGTGCTTAAGTCCATCATTTGTGTCTAAAAGTGCCTAAGTCCAGCAATTTTGAAGAAAAGTGCATAAGTCCAAAAAAGAATATTATCAATATTTTTTGACAAGTTCAACTAAAAAATCAATTAATAGTACAATCAGAACTAGGTTGGGGTTGTAGACACTGACATATGGTAAAAAGAAAAAAATCTTTTAAATCTTGATTTTACAATGCAATTGAAAACTGTACATGTCAATATCTCCTCAGTAGTATTTTGTGACTTAGTCACTTTTCGTTCTAAACGCTTCAATATGTAAAATTTATTCGTACACACAAACAATAACAAACTTAGAGTAAAGTTGTTTTGAAAAAGCTATTATTCTTATAAGGTTTAAGTGACATTATACCAACAAATTTCCAGGTCAGTTATATTTATCAAAATTACTATCAATGATTACCGAACACCACTGTTTCAATGATCTTTATCAAACAAATGCTTAGCTAAATTACGAACCTGAAAAGCTACACAGATCTAAACTAAACAATACTAAAGCAGTAGGTTATTTGTCTAAATCTAGTGGTTATGTATTGAATTGTATCGTCATGTTATTATCATAGAGTGGTTTAGTTGTAATAAGCATCATAAAACAAAATCGTAAATGTTATTTGTACATGATAAGTCTAAAGTTACGTCGTTTTGACCAAGTGAAATCTCATATACCAATAAACCATCAAAAGATCCCACCAATCAATGACAAGTTATGAAACTCGAAAGATCTACTCCCCATAAGAATGAAATACAGTATTCGGAAAGACCTGGAATCGAACCAATAAACCTATCCACCAGAATCAATAGTGAAAACTCTATTCCTGCAAGCAAACAGCTTTACGAAAAAAACATGGCTGCAACCAAACCGATAAAAAATTAACAAAACTATTTAAAATTAATTAAATCCTACATATTTACCAATCTATAAATTTTATGTCCATATGCATACAGACAGTTTGCTAACTTAACCCTTTGCTTTTCAACCTTTTTTTGGAAGTTAACTGCTCAATCTTCCAAAACTAAAGAAACATTTTTATGAACTTAACTGTTCCTACAGTATATATATATCAATAGAGTCAAGGGCTGAGTGAGTTCGCAATGCATTGACTGTTTCATCACAAATGCACGTAAGCAGCATGTCTTAACATTTTTACGCTCATAGGTTTAGGAGGCACAAAGTTGTCTGCTTTAATTGAAGTAAATGCTTTAAGTCAGGCCAGCAAGCAATTTGTTGTTGATCATTTTCATCTTGATATACAATCTCACCACACTTTTCAGAAAACCAATTATTTCTTATGCATTTCCGCAAGTGGACATAATCAAACAGAAAAAAATTGTGCTTTGTCAACCAAGGTTTGTTTGAAATTGTTTCAAAATGTTCGAAAAAAAAAAACAATTGACTTGGTTTCCATCACAGATTATAGCAACAATGCGAAAACCAAACTGCTCAAATTAATCGATAATAATGATGATTTGATCATATTGAAAGTCTGCTGTTAAACGATGAACTGGTATCATTTTTAATAAAAAGTCTGGACCGTCAAAAAAACATAAACGAAAAAAGACTTGTCTGCTTTAGAAATATAATTAATTGCTTCGTCTATAACTGACCACTTGTTCATTTCAACAGTTCTATTTTTGGCTAAGTATTATAATTATTATTATTTATTAGCGTCAGGCAAAGCTGTCCATATCCAAAACAAAACAACGAAATAATACACAAACTGCAAATGCACAAAGGTCACAGAGACCCATTTTGGATGTCGTCAGTTTAAGAGCTCACTAAATATCTACTGTTACAAATTTACATACAAAATGAGCGTTAGAAGAATTGAAAGTATGAGAATGACAAAAACAATCAGATGACATCAGGTCTGATATAAAGCGATTTGAGGAGTGAATGCAACGGTTGATAAACGAAAACGTGTTTTTCCTCAAAAAAGCATCAAACGTTGTTATATTATTTATTAATTATGTTCACGGACACTGACATAACGAGGCAAATTGTGCAATATTCTGAAAGAATCATTGTAAGCAACACGTAATCGTTTTATACTGGAAGATCTAAACTTGTTCTACAACTGGGATGCGTAATACGACATACAATAAAAGCGAAATACAATGTGTTTTACAGCGGGTGAGCAAAATGAGATTTTGCATTGTTTGCACAACAGTACTGAGAGCGTACCTGCCTTGAAATATCATTTTCATCTGAGAGAGAACTCTCAATAAATACACCCAGGTATTTTACAGAGTCTGTGAACACAATTTCAGACTTACCTAGATGTAGCAGAGGAGCACGTGAAAGACAAAAGTTTTGGGGGAGATTAACATACCCAATGACTTTTTTAAATTGGTACTGCTATTTTGCGTTGATCAAATGCTGGCATTTGCACAACAACCTAACCTCTTAGTGTAATTTAATAAGAATCGATTTCGCTATAGTAATAGCATCTTCAGCCAGCACGTGTAAAAAGGAAAGAAAATTAGGAAAATGCGTAAAACGAACAAATCAAGCAAACTCCGATATTATCAACACGCATAAAGTTCTATTTTAAATAAATGGTTACATAATATTAAAATCAAAAGCTGCAAGCCTAAATCTTAAACTGGTGTTCTGCCACGATTTCCAACAATATACTGGTTCAAAATTCAAGAAATACAGTTGAACAAGACGAATACAAAGAAAAACGCAATTTAGTTAACAGTCCACTGCCATAAGTTTACATTGATGTAACGTCAAAAAGAATACAGTGTGAATGGGCATGTTTGCTGATGACATGGGAGTAACAACCCAGACAGCAAAATCTGTCATTTCCTTTATTTTTAGAAATGAAGACAAACATTGTTGTGCTAGAGTTGTGGTGGCTATCTTTTCTTTACAGGGTTTGAAACAAATCTTTTTACGAAGGTAGTTTTGGCCACTTGTCTAAGTTCAATGAATCCCTAAAAGCTATGCCACTCAAGGAAACTCTGAAACAGACATAGCTTGGGAATTTAGTTGCAAGTTTGACACAGATAACTTTGCTTGCTTTTGGAAATTGGCATTTCACAAATGACTCAATTTGCTCTGACGAAATGTCAGGATGAAGTCGAGAAATAAATACTTCTCCCGGTTTATTATGATTGGCAACTGTTTTGATTGGGGCATGTTTCCAGTTTACCTAATTTAGGCCTTCTCTGTTGTTTTATGACTTCTTTCCACTTGTCTTTAGCAACAATATTTAGTTTTGTTGAGGTGGATAGAGGTTTCAAAGCCTGAGGTTTTGTTTTGGCAGCGGCTACAAAAGCAAAAGATTGAACTATACAGTACCTTGAGTACTTTCAGGACTAGGTAAGTCTACTGTACTTGCAGCATTTGGCTGTAAGCTGGGTAAAGCTGGTTTACCACAAACAACACTGTTACTTTTGAAAAGAGTTTTTATCTCTTTCAAGGAGATGACATCTTCTAATGAGGTATTATCCTTTTTGAGTAAGGCAACATCATGCTGCAGTAAAGCAATATCATTGCTCATTGAGGCAGCATCTACATTGCAAATATCCAGAGAAAGAAAATTGGTTGGTGCAGTCACAAAGGTTGGGCAATGAAGTCATCTTATGCAACTGCCATTTCAAATAGTACTTCCACAATGTCTTTTACAGTGTTGTCAGCTTTATCCTAACCCTTTCTCATTTTTTTCCTCAAGTGTTTTAGCCGAACATTGTCAGGGAATGAGGGAAAAGCAGTTCTTTTGCAGCTTCTATTTCCTCTTGGGGATAATGCTGCACGACTAGTTTGACCAGCATATCAATAGTTAAAGTTTTCATTCTCTGATGCAAATACCAAAGAATGGAGGAAACAACTAGTTCTCCCATGCTACTACGAGCCAAAAAAATTACAATTGAAAACGATGCACAGTTAAACAAGATTAAGTCAACACTTACTCCAGAAAGGCCTTATTCAATTAACTTACACCTTATTCTAATGATAATACGAAACCAAGGACGTTTTCAGAAATACTTGATAAAACTACCATTCAACGTTTTATAGGCACTATAGTTTTATATTTTTTTGCACTCTGCAATGCCTGATGCAGATTTTCCTGTAGATTTCCATCACGCATTGTAGCGGTGATCTAATCATGAAATTTTTAACGGTTTTAGAAAACGTTTTCTCTGCTTATAAAACGTTGAATGGTAGTTTTATCAATTATTTTAACGAAGGGATGAAGAGTTTTGCTTACTTTCTCAATTTGCAATGCTTGTTTCCTCAACAAATGAAAATTACTGCAGATTAAAATGACGTAGCACCTAGCTTTTTTATTAGTGTATCTGCATCAACACTAGTAATTGTGTCTGTTCTGTGATACTGGTCTACTTCATCAGCAAACAGCAAAAAAAGCTTCTTTTACTACTTGTAGCCTTCTGAGTAACCGTTTTTATACTAACATTATCAGAACTAAGCTGGCCTTAATTTAACGTAGTACAATACTTTTTCACAATTTGTGGGCCAGTGCTTCTCACACACTACGGTACAGTATCTTTGCTTTTTGGCATGTTATCTCATGGTATTGACTTCCACCAGCGCTCTCTCTCTCTTTACCAACCTTGGGTAAGCGATACATTGAAATTTGTTCATTTCCATCGTAACCAGATCTGCATCCAGTAACACAATACTTTCTGCCCATTATCACTTATCACATTAGGGCAAACAGTGTCTCTAGACCGGTACCCGGTCAATTGGTCGACAGACATTTGATCGACAGACATTTGGTCGACAGGACGTTTGGTCGACAGACATTTGATCGACAAGACATTTGGTCGACAGGACATTTGGTCGACAGATATTTGGTCGACAGGACGTTTGGTCGACAGACATTTGGTCGACAGGACATTTGGTCGACAAGACTTTTGGTCGACAAGACATTTGGTCGACAGAACGATTCATTGTAGGGTTAGGGTTAACTAACCCTAACCTAACCTTAACTCTAACCCAAATGTCCTGTCGACCAAATGTCTTGTCGACCAAATGTCCTGTCGACCAAATGTCTTGTCGACCAAATGTCTGTCGACCAAACGTCCTGTCGACCAAATGTCTGTCGACCAAATGACTGTCGACCAAATGTCTGTCGACCAATCGACCGGCCACCCTCTAGACCACAGGTGTACAGAAACATATGTTACTTCCAAAGGCACACAATTTAGACTATCAAGAAAATGAAGTATCTTCTGACAGGTGTCAAACCCACAACAATGCTTGATATGAACGACTCGGTTAGACTAATTACCTTGGTTTCAATATTAGTTCATGTTAGCCTACTAGCTACACATATCTAACACGCTAGCCTGCTGGCTGGTGAGCTTTGCAGCTTAACTGCCAGCCTAATCTACGGTAGTTTCACACATAAAAACCTTTAGGCTAATTCTCTGAAGAAACTGCAGTGCCTAGTTTAAATTTATTGTTATTCAGCATATTTAGCTGTCTGAACAATTATAACGCACTCGCAAAAATCAAAAGCACTTTTCGTAACAGCTGAAAACCTCGCTTTGAACCCAGGGGCATATTTAACTGATGGGGGGCCCAGGGAACTTTTAGGGCCTCCTACCCCGTGCAAAAATATTTTTTCGCGCCAACGACGCGAAAAACCATTGCTACATCAACACTTCATAAACTGTGTAGGCTACTACGCTTAGCAAGTAGGCTAGCAATAATCCAGTACTGCACTGAAATGAATTTGAGATCATACAAGGCAAATTAAGTCGTATTATGCAATAGATAGAGTTTCGCTTTCAACAGCATGATCGTTGCTTACTTCGCAATGTAATTACGACCTGTTTTCAGGGCCTCCGAGAGAAATCATGACTGGTCGGGAAACAATACGAAACATGGGCCCCAAAAAATTTTTTTTTCAGAAAAAATACAAGTAACGAATTTGTATTATGCGTTGCATCATGTGTCTTAAGCTGAACTGGACTAGCCTACTTTGCTCAGCGTAAAATTGACTTCCTTTAAAGTTTCGATTTTAAACAACGTACAGCATAATGAAAAGAAACTACTTTCAATAGGTACGAAATCAACAAAAATCACTCGACTACACTTGTAGCAAAATTGCCGATATTTTCTCTAGAAAAATTTGCAGTAAAGTTATATGGTTTGTAAATGCCCATTTCATGCATGTTACCTTTGGCCAGGGCCATTGAAAGGAGAATTTAGGCCCCGTACCAAAACAATTCTTCGGCTCCAAATAAAGACACTTCCAAGAAAAATGCACCCTATCCAAAGAATGCGGTAGTTTGTGTGAACTCCCTGATGTTTAGGCAGTGCGGGCACGTTTGCTGATGAATTCTTGTCTGTTTGTTGAGTGGAATCCTGGAAGATCCTCTTTTAGGTCGGTGATAAGTGATAACGTCTCCTCCCTTGACAAGTCTGCGTTGGTTCCAGTCATGTTGTGAATGGAAATTGTTGTAACTGGTAATTTTAGTAGGCCTATATGGCCTACAGTAGATGAAGAAAATTGGTAAACACACAATGCAGGCAATGAAAATAGCTCAACAAAGCATTCAATCCATTCCGAACCTTTTCAAAGTTACGGGTCACAGATTGACAGCATTAAATAATAAAGATTTTGCAAGGTCTAATTTGATGCACAACATGCATAAACTCGGTATTGAGTCAATGTAGAGCATAAACAATTCTTACAAATTTCAGTGTGCTAAAACCAAGTTTTCAACTCGCAACCGTTAGAGATAGCCTACTGGTTTACGTAACAAATTTTCAAAGCAACAAAAATATTTGGAAAAGTGTTTCGAAAGTCGCAATCTATGATTTCCTAGAGTAGATATCATGGGGTGATATATTCCGGTTTGCAGCTCAAGTTCGCTGGGTAGCTTTCTTCAAAAGTAGCCTATCAATTCGTACAAAATGTCATTACTGTAGCCTACAACTTGTTTAAAGTTGTTCCACATGAGCGCAACTACAAATGAGACATAGCCTACGATGATATTTCCATAGGACTTCAAACTTATCGATAATATCTTTGAGTCTGTTGATACATTTGTTAACAAACTACCAACAGCTAGCGAATACTTTGCAACATAGCGTACAGTAGATTAAATTTCGTTTGTATGATTGAGGTGGTGAAGCGGAGTTGTTGGAGCGTTCCGTCCCCAGAAAAACATTTTTTTTAAATTCATAGTTACTGTAGCCTAACAACTTAAGCTTGCGAGTAGCCTACTCTTCTAGCTTACTGTAACTTTGATTACATCTTTCTTTAACTTCAATAAATTCATCAGCTTATTATCCATTCGCCGTCGGCGTGTGAGCCTCTGGAGCGGAAAAACATTGAACAGTTCTTTATCTTGCATGAATAGGTTAGTAGAGTGGATCTCGCTTTGGACTGTAGGCTAATCTGCATAATGCAGAGAAGCACAAGTTTGAATCTGCTCAATGCTGCTTGGAAATGGGATAGCTTTCTTTAGATATTCCTATCTGTCGTGGCTGCAATTGAAAATGACATATAAGCTTCGTCTATCAATTAGGCTACTTAAAAATGATATAATATTTGGACAACACTGCTCGCCATGAACTCCAAATCTAGTGCATTTAAGCAATGACACCCATAAGCAGAAAATAGGCAAGAAGGGTTTTCTTCCTTCAATCTTGCTTGGACACTTTTCCAAATATGCTGGATCCAATTATCATATGCCTGGCAAGCGCAGTTTTTTATGTCAAGGTACAGTTGGTCAAGCAAAAACTGATGCTGTTAAGCCTGCTGATCTCTGTATCACTGAAAGTGTTATGTTGTTCTAACTTGAAAACTAGTGCTGCTTTGGCTCAGATTGCACGTGTTGAAGCAGTTTAAAATTTTAATTTTATTAGATAATGTTAGAACCCAGTAACTATACATTTCATTATTTTTATGTTAATAAATTTTTATTTTGGTAGTAAAAATGGGCCCCCTCAAAAGCGACAAAACGAAAAACTACTCGTTTTTCCTTTACAATGTTATGCTAGGGGGGAAAGTGGCTCGACTTCCCCCCTCTCGGAACCCCTACCTGTTTTAGCCTGATGCTGCGAGCAGTGTTCCCATTGACTCGAGTCTCCAAAACATGAGATTTTTTCCAAAAAGTTCCAAACTAACATCAGACTCAAAATCTTATTGATTTCAATAATAATCTAAAAGTTTCTCTTACCTAGTCCTAACCTAACAGCATACCTGTATGAATAAAATGCACAAACACAAGCGGTGAATTTTGCGTAAACTGTGCATTTAAACATCAAGTATTCGTAATGCTGTTACTGCAGAATAATACAAAGTGGTTGTGCATTTCTTCGTTATCGTCGATATGGTCCTCCAGTTTCCATATCCTGAATTAAACTTGTTGAGGGCTTCCACTTTGTGCACCCTCCATTGGATCATGAAATTAACTGATGTGCAAGGAGTTGTCCTTTCAAAGTGCTAATGGCGAGTCGATTTCTTGATGGCGTCTTTACTGCATTTACACTTTACAGCACTAAAAATTCTCTCAACTACTGCTGTGGCTGTAGTTCTTCATTTTCGAGCCAGCGCTCGTTAAAACTCTGTGAATATTCCAATTTTTTCTTTTGAATAATTGGTTCACCAGCACTTTCTGAATAACTAGAACTAGACATCTGAATAGTTCCTTAGAAATAGCTTGTGGAGTGTGGACACATAAAGCCTAAGGCTAGTTATGCTATACTAAATACAGTACCGTAACATTAATGAGAACACAAACCTACACTCCTACAGTATTCATGTAGGCTATATAGAAGTACTCTGCCTAGAAAAAAAAATCAAACATCAGATTTCAACATCAAAACATCAGACAGTTTGCTCAAAACATCAGATCTGGTAACGCTGGCTGCGAGTTCGCTGTGGTAATAGCGAATTGCACTAGCTTTCGGAACACAGTTCCCTAGCCTAACAGACTTGGACAACTAGATAATTCTAGTCTAATTCGATGAATTAGAGCCAAATGTTTGTAATTCTAATATAATTTGGTAAAAACTTGTTCTCTAATTCTAATTCCAATCTAATCTCCGGTTTTGCTAAAAACTCCAGTTTGACCAACAGTGTTTTTTAGCTAATGAAAGGAAACTGCGCTCTTATCAACCTCATGCAAGGAAAATCCAACAAGGGGCCGTTCAAATATTACGTAACGCTATCGAGGGGGGGGGGTTATGAAAAGCGTTACGTTAGCGTCACATCGGGGGGGAGAGGGTTCAAGCAAAACGTTACGTAACGCTTACGAGTACGGTACGGTAGTTTATTTGTGCTGGCTGGTATCGTCGTTTGGATACTAAATTAAGCTGAAATCATATCCAACAGCACCTATTTAGCACCAACAAAATCTCTATCAAGTATCAACTACGGTACTACTACTGTAATTCCATACAGGTTCTAAGTGCTTAAAACCTCGCATTGCGAAATTGCAAGGCAGCATTCTTGCATCACAAAGCTTCCAATATATAGAAACATTTTTGAAGCATTGATGACCCCATTCTTCGAAGATGCTTAGCTTTCCTTGCGGTTTGCTTTCTTTTGCGCTTTTGTGATGTTTCTTTCAATACATAACCAATAGCTCAGTTGGTTAGCGCGTCACTCTGGAACGAAGAAGCTTCAAAATCAAGCGGCGCGGATTCGACTCTCGGGGTGTGCGCTTGAGCAACGCACGTTAAGGACTGCTCTCCATTCATCGGCATCTAATGAATGGAATAATTCCCTGGCAACAAGACTTCAACAATCGGAAACTTCACTCTGTCAATCTCGGAGACCGAGCCGTGAAATCTTTTTTCCCACGTACTTTCTGTCTCATTTACATATTTGGTAAAAGTTTGTATTAAAACCGTGTGAATGCAACAGTTTCTCATTGGCACGGTTGGTTCAGGGTTTCATCCTCTGCCTAGTGTTCGTGAGGACGAGGGTTCGACTCCCGTCGAAGTCAAACTTTCTTTTGTCTTTAAATTAATTTTTGCGGTGCACAAGAGCTTTTCAAAAATAGTAGGGATAGGGAAAGCTTATATTTTATTATCATTGCAGAATTTCATTGGTATAATACTTTTAGAGTGACTATAGAATCAGTGAGACAGAAAGCTCGTGGGAAAAAAATTCGCGACCGGACCTGCGTCAGTGATTCAAAGCCTCTACAAGTATGCGAAACTGCCAGGATTAAGCTCTTCAAGAAGCTTTCTCAGTACGAGGATAAAGATTCAATCAAACAATGAAAGGTTTGGATCGAAACATTTTGGACGGTGGGCTACTAAACAAGCGTTTTCAGTAGGTACATAACGTTTTAATTCCAAAAAAAAGATTATAGCTAAAATTTCATGTCTCAAACGTAAGCTTTAGGTGCATTCAAACCAAGATATTTTATCAGCACGTATTTCCACGTCATAATTTTGATATAAACTGGCAAAACGGGCTTTGTAATGAAAAAGCGTCACGTGAGAGAGGTGACAAAAACGTTACGTTGGCGTCACATTGGGGAGGGGAGGGGTCAAAAATTCGGAAAAACAGCGCTACGTAATATTTGAACGCTCCCTAAAATGAGCATGGTCAAAGTGCAAGACGGACTATTCCATCGCTTTAAGCAGCGAAGGCATTAAAAACTCGACTAATTAATTAACCTACATCACAATATATTATGACGATAAGATGTATATTATGACGTAAGTGGTTTTGGTGCTGTGATGGTGGAATGATATTTGGACCCAAAGTTGCCATATTGGCGTTTTTATTCAAAAATATTTGATAACTGGGTCAAACTAATTCTAATCCAGTTTAAATTCTACTTTAAATTGTAAAAATTTGGGTAGCTTTAATTCTAACTCTAGTCAAAATTGTAAAAATGTGAATAGCTCTAATTTTAATACAATTTCAAAAAGCTAAAAAATTCTAGTTGTCCAAGTTTGTTCCCTAGTCAAATGACATTGTGAAGCATTAATCATAAACAGTACAATAACTCGAATAAAACCATGAAATCAACAAACCAAAGAATCTCTACATAATCTAAATAGTAGGCTAACACAGCTGACGGGAGCCCTACATGCATGTCCAATTAATCAACGAAAAATGCATCCATGGGTTAGAAAGCACACATTAGTTTCGAAAACTTAGCAGGCTAGTTTATCGGGGATGGAATTGGTGTCAATTATACAAAAAAAATTAAACTTTCTACATCACTGAGTGATGTTGATCACAGTACACAAAACAGTCAAACAATGAAACCTGTTAAGTGTTAAATAAAGTAACTTAGCACACTACACACGATAGCATAACTTGGAAGTCACCAACACTGATTGCTAATGCCTTTACGCCAAGCTCAGTCTCCACCCTGTCACTAAAAAATAACCTTCAAAGAAAAATGAAGCATTTTGCAGAAACTTCAAAGACTGAAAAATAATAATAACACAAAATCACACTTTTTCCACCTCGGGGGGCCCGGGGCAACTGCACCGACTGGAGGCGCGCGGTATCCTGGCCTGTTATAGAGATCGTCTTGTTCAGAGCTCTATTCATTTTCAGATCGACATATCTCTGACAAAAGACTAAGACTCTTTCGAATGTAGAGCAAATGGAGTTCATCAGTTTTAAGAACAGCTAAAAAGCTCGAGTTGCTTCTTGAGTGATGTCGGATAGCTGTAGCCTGTACTCCGTCTTTTGTTCACTACTTAGTAACATTTAGTACGTCATAATCTGTTGTTATAATCACGATTTATTTTCTAAATCTAGAAGATACCTTGAGCCAGGACATGCAAACCATCTCAGCTTATCTCCAGAACTGGCGACTGAAACTCAGCGAAACCAAAACTGTGGCAGCAGCTTTCCACCTACACAATCGGAAGCTGATCGTAAGCTACATGTCCACAACAACGGAAAACCTCTGTCCTTCTTCCCCGAGCCAAGGTATCTTGGGGTGACACTAGACAGATCGCTCACATACCGCCACCATTTGGTGTCACTGCGCAAGAAACTGACATCCCGCGCTGCGCTACTGAAGCGCCTGGCAGGCTCTAGCTGGGGGGCGAGGGCTGACACTTTGCGAATAGCCGCCTTAGCCCTTGTCTACTCTTCTGCAGAGTACTGTGCACCTGTCTGGTGCCGCAGTGCTCACTGCCACAAAATCGACACTGCCATAAACAGCGCTCTGCGCACAGTGACCGGATGCCTGCGTCCCACACCATTGGACAATCTCCCCATTCTCGCTGGCATCCAACCTGCTGAGCCTCGTCGCGAAGAGGCCACTCTGTCCCTCGGTCGACGGGCACTGGAGCCTAACCATCTTCTCCACCACAAGATCTCTGCCTTCCCAAACGGGCACCCCCGCCGACTGAAATCAAGACACCCATTCGTGCCAGCCGCTCGGCTTCTGATCAACGAAGCTGATGAACAAGACATCTCTGCGGCTACTTGGGCGGACCATAAATGGAATTCTGAATGGAAGTCAAGCACCACCAGACTCCATTCGTTCATCCCCGACGCCGACACACGCCCCATCGGCCTGACACTACAGAGACAGGCATGGGTGCGCCTCAACCGTCTCCGTACGGGCGTCGGGCTTTTCCGCTCAACCATGCACCAATGGGGAATGGCTTCTTCCTCCTCCTGTGAATGTGGTGCCGAGGAACAGACCGCAGATCACATCATCAATGACTGTACCTTCTTCAAGCCACCTAACGGAGTGGAAGGTCTGCGCGTCATGGATGATGAAACTAAAGACTGGTTGCTCTCTAGCAGCCTTCCAGTGTAGTGCGGGAACATCGTGAATCTGGGGTTGTAAAAGGATAGACCCTCGGCCCCAGAAGCTCAGACGACGACGACGATTTTCTCTATCTCAGCAGTAGTTTCTGTGGTCAGACGGTCAGACCTCGTGTGCAGTAAAGCTGAGATGCTGGTGTATTTTGTTGTTTTAACGTAGTTAGATGGGGAAGGCAGACATAGTGTTGAGAGTTGGCTGGCACTACAGATTCAGTTTAGTTAGGGCATCATAATTTTAGCTAGGTGTTTATTTAGGATTTGAGGTAGACTACCGGTGTGTCTTTGGGAAAGACTCTTCCGGTAACTTAGGAGACTTTTGGCGGCCAGGGGCTCTTATTGGCTTTTGACGCTAGCACGAAAAAGTTTTAGCGAGTCTCTCACGTTTGGCCCTATGAGAGGGGGGAACATTGTACCCGGGACTGAGGGGGGCCCGGAGAGATGTGGATGCTACGATCAAAAATTGTGGATGTGGATGCAGCGATCAAAAAATGCACAGAGCTAGATATTTCAGTTGAAGATCGGAGAGTTCGCAGAAATAAGAGAATGCCTGGCGAACACGCAGAAGATGCTGGCCTTAGTGTTGTTGTAGAAGTAAGACGATGCATGTTTCAAGCTTTGGACAGATTTAAACTTGAAGCTGAAACTAGGTTTACCGGCATACACCACTTGAATGATATGTTTGGATTTTTGAAAGTCACAATAGATTCACCAACGCTTTTAAAAGCGCTTATGATGACGAGGTGGACTTTTTGGAGTTAGCTGTGGAAATTGACAGGTTTAAGAGGCTGGTGCGAAGCAGTGAAACAACGTTTGATCGTAATGCAACAGCGTTTGATGTTTTACAGTGGTTAGCTAAATCACACCTACTTGATTCGACACCATATTTATGCTTGTGTCTGAAACTTTATCTTACCATTGGTGTTTCAATTGCGAGCTGTGAGAGGAGTTTCTCAAAGCTCAAAATGATAAAGCCGTATTTACGTTCTACCATGAGTGATGATCGGCTATCAGCTCTATCGATTCTTTCTATAGAAAAAGATTACGTTCAAAAACTTGATTTTAAAGATATTATCGCTGATTTTGCTTCGGCGAAAGCTCGAAAAGTCCAATTTTGAGGCAGCTATTGATCTTTTATTTGCCTAATACATTTGTTGTTCATTTTTTGTCTTTTATTTTTGGCCTTAACGCTGAGACAGTGAGGCTTCTTTCTCAAGCAATATAGAACTTCTGAAACGCGGCACATTATTTGCAATTATTTTTATTGAAAAGATTGCTTGAACATGAAACTATTTCAAAATGTGCTGCAGTCTACTTAGGGCGGCATTTTCAACGAAAGCCAGGGGCGTCAGCATATGCTCCTACGCCACAGGCAGTAGATGACATGGATAAAATTGAATTGTCAGGAGGGGCCAAGTACCAGAAACTGTTAAGCGTTTAAGCTAGGCTATTCTACAAAACCATTCATTTTTTTAAACCATAAATTTTTTTTAATTTTCAGATCGACATATCTCTGACAAAAGACCGAGAATCCTTCGAATTTAAAGCAAATGGAGTTCATCAGTTTTATTTCAAGCATCGATTACCCGTGGATGACATCGATACATTTCAATTGTCAGAAGGGGCCAAATACCAGCAACTGCTAATCGTTTAAGCTGCTTTACAAATGCATTAGCAAAAGCTACAGGAATCGAGTTTGAGCCTAGGCTACATGTTTTAAAGTGCTTGGCTTTTGCAATGTTTTCTTTTGTTTACTCAGTCATTGCATTTAACTGGACTTGAGGAAATAAACTGAAAGAAACGAACAAAACATTTCAAAAATTTATTTATGTGAATTAGAACAACACAAGATGGTATGGTGTGGTTGAATCTTTATTCTTGGACTAGGAAAGCCTCTGAATTCTTGACCATGACAGCTTCGCATACACTACTTGAAAAAAAATTACACCCTTGACTCAGACTCGGTCGCCTACCGCAGGTTGACAAAGTGAAGCAGGTTTTCGCTTGTTATTGTAACTTTAATAACTGCAAATTACCTCATCCACAAGGTGCCGATCAATGAAAAGCTGTCCTCGAAGTGTGTTGTAAAGCAAATCCCTGAGAGCTGTCTTTAAGTGCATTGCTCAAACGCATGGACCGAGACCTGGACCAGCATCCAGTTTAAGATGAAAAAAAAAACTTGATTGGCAGATTCTTGAAATATTTGGAGCTTTATTAACGAAATAATTTGGTTTGTGAATCTTTATGCTACTAAAAGACCTGGAAGTTTCTGTTAAACTTAGACCTATTGAAATTTTTTTAAGGATGTGTATGGGTTGCCTGAAATAAGGAAAATGTGATTTCACCGCTGGTGACGATAACTGCTGTCCCTTAATTCCCTGCACACTTACCAAAGCCATAACGCAGTGAGATTAAGTCGGGTAATAATGTGATGGCATCGTAAACCGGATACAAAATTAAAAATGAGCCCTGCCGCTAAAAGACCATAGCAATGGTAGAGCGGCAATAAATAAAAGGTTTCTAGCACTAGTTGCAACGTTTATCTGATGAAAGTAAAAGCAACAACAAACAGGTTGATTTATCGCTCCATTGAACTTCATTGTTGATCATTGATCTCCATTGTTGCTTCATTGATCTCCATTGTTGCTTCATTGTTCGTCTCGAATTTCTGTTGGTCTCCAATGCTTCAAATTTATGTTTAATGTTGGAAGTTTTTACGTAATTTAACGTGGAAAGTAACCGCTCATAGATCTTTGGCCAACCTTTAAAATAATGCGTGTTTCATTTTTTCTTGCCTTCAACCGCACTGCAGTAAGTAACTTTTCAAATTTTATTTTGTATGTTATTCGCTCTGAGGATGCGCATTGTCATAGTGCGTGAAACGTCAGTGAAGCAATAAATCAACCTGTTTGTTGTTGCTTTTACTTTAACTTTCATCAGATGAACGTTGCTACAATAATAATTCTGATAAACACCCAAACTTTTTACTATTCAATAAATAAAACCATAACATTATTATCAGCCGGCAACGTTCAATCAGCTTCTCCTACAAACTTCAACTTTTACAACCGAACAGAAAATAATAAGAAGTGTTCAAAAATCGAAACAAAGTTTAGGTAACTTGAAGGAAGAAAATTGGAAATGATTTCGTTCCAAACATTCTAATATGTCAAAACAAATTTCGGAACATTCAGGAATTTGGAAGTTTTTACTAAAAATTGCCTTTTAATACGCAATTGATACTGAAATAAACACAAGTCTATAGACCAGCCGACCACCAGAGCTACACAATGCCTTAGACTCAAGCATTTCAAGTCACATGAACATAATAGGATGACCAAAAGAAACAACACTCGAAACGACATCCGTTGATGTTCCCACAAACAATTAACAACATTTTCCTTAATCCAGGATTTCCCAAACTGTGGTATGCGGACCATTGGTGGTCCGCGACGACTGCACAGGTGGTCCGTGGCGATATGACAAGAATTTAAAAAGTCACACATATAGCCTACGTTGTACAGTACTTACCCTGTCCCAGATAATTACTGCAGTACTTTACAACTTAAATGATTTTGAAAGCTTTTGCTATCTAGTATCGTAAATCTTACTTGTTGCACCTTCGTTGCAGTTAAAAAGTTGTTTACGAAAAATTAGTTGTCCGTGGCCCAAAAAAGTTTGGGAACCCCTGCCCTAATCCACACTCACACTTCCACTGGCAATTCAAGTGTTTAACTGCTGAATTAGCCTTCGTCAAATGTTAGAAACTAAATTTGATGTTACTAAGTTAAAATAATGTAATGCTTTGTATAGGCAATTTAACTTCGCACTTGGCAGACACTCTTTATCGCCTCAGTTATTCAATTGCTGACTGGCATCAGCCGTTTGTTACATTGATTCAACGGCTACAGACGTTGATTCCAGGGATATCTAAAGAAGGGGATACGAAGGCTCAGAGCGCTTGCTGATTATCATGACACTAGAAGGGCAGTAGTTGGTACCGCGTTAAACATGCGGTTCTTTTTAAAATTGCAGAAATTTTTGTAGTGCAGCTGGTACACTTAGCTACACAAGACAGTTAGCAAGTGTTATGTAGAACATATTTAAAGAATACTTGTTTGAAAAAAGCAGTTGAAAGGTTACCAGTTAGCTGTTTTTTTGACAAAACCTTTGCAGTTGACTAGGTGTAAAGCAAGTATACGGGTAGTTGAATTATCAAGTGATTATGAACATTCATTGAATATCCATACCCGGTTGTAATAGTGCAATGCAGGTTGTCATAACAAAGTTTATCAAATTTGTATATGTGCCAATTGTCATTTTACCATAAACAGAGATTATTTAAGGTAAATAGAATCCCTTTTATTGTCAGACGTAACAAAAGCCTTCGTATCCCCTGCTCTAGATATCCCTGATTGAATCAATGTAAAAAATAGTTGATTGCAGAATGAGTTTCAGTAATCAACATCAGAATTCAAATAATATTCAAACCGAAACGAATAAGAGATCATCTAATATTTGCTAAAGATGCACTAATTGACAGTGAGCTAGCATCCCGCAAAGTGATGAAGAATTTAGATGAAATGGAGATTGCATGGACAGAAACACAAAAAGAATTGATGAAAACTAAACTGAAGAAACGCATTAAAAAGAGCAGGAGGGAGAGAGATTTCCTCTACCACCTGGTGGATCAATGTAAGGAACATGGAGGCCCAATTACAAAAGTGGAAGAGCTCCAAGCTCTGCCAACAGCATCACCATCCACGCAGAAAAAAATTCTCCACATGGAGATTCAGTACCAACGGATGATTCATCCACGCGACAGCCAGGCAAATCCTAGACTCTACAAAGTAAACAGCTTGAATGTTGATACCATGCTGCTGGACCTAGCTGTGATTCTTGGAACTGAGAATGAGGATGTTGGGACCATCTTCCCTACAGAAGATGAGGTATAATGGTATATGCCATTTTAACCTCTACTGCTGCAGCTTCCTCTGGTGACACAGATCAAACAATGAAAATGTGTGTTGCAGCAGCAATTCCTGAACTCCGCCCTGAACTCAGCAATTCCGCCCCGATAGCTCAATTGGTTAGCGCGTCACTTCTGGAATGAAGAAGCTTCAAGATCAAGCGGCGCTGGTTCGACTCTCGGAGTGTGCGCTTGAGCAACGCACGTTAAGGACTGCTCTCCATTCAGCGGCATCTAATGGATGGAATAGTTCCCTGGCAACAAGACTTCAAGAATCGGAAACTTCACTCTGTCAATCTCGGTGACCGGGCCTGCGTCAGTGATTCAAAGCCTCTACAAGTATGCGAAACTGCCAGGATTAAGCTCTGCAAGAAGCTTTCTCAGTTCGAGGATAAAGATTCAATCAATCAATCAATCCTTAAAGAATACGATATAATAGACATATACAACTAAGCAACCACACAGCATTTAACATAATCCATTAAAATTGAACATAAACTATAAGCTAAAAACGTGTTCGGCCATACACACGTTAGCCCTTATCAAGTAACAAAAAAATAACTGCTTGTCATATCTACAATGAAAATGAATAACTGATCTAAACACTGAATTGAAAACAAAATGCATAAAATGAAACGGCAGAGCAAAGGAGACAGGCACATCACATGACGTTTAAATTACGCGAGGCAAAGGCGCATCATATGACGAATCAAGAAAAGACGTTGAGTAAATAAGAAGCGCCTAAGGCAAACAACTGTGTATTGAGACGATGATTGTCTGATTTTATTAGCAAAGCCTCGTGGATTTTAGTGTCGAATTCGGTGGAACATTTACGTATAATTCTAAACGACTCCAAGGATGGTTTGTTATTTGAACATGTTTGGCAATCAAATATGTGATCTTTAATGGCACTTTGTTTGTTCAAATTAGTTAAATCTAAGTGCTCCCTCACTCTCGTGGCCAAATGCCGCGTAGACATACCGATGTATGTACATTGTACAATTCGCGTGATGCGAACAAGTTG
Organism: Aplidium turbinatum; assembly: GCF_918807975.1. NCBI lineage: Eukaryota > Metazoa > Chordata > Ascidiacea > Aplousobranchia > Polyclinidae > Aplidium > Aplidium turbinatum. Next base: position 59,161,126 of record NC_137472.1, read on the forward strand.
TATAATAGGATTAGGAACGAACGTGGCTGTGGTGTAGGACAGAGAAAACAATCAACGTCAGTGGTTTCTGGCAAGGGTCTGCCATTTAAACGATGATGGTACTGTAGAATGTGACTACTACCAGCGGGTTAACGATAAGAACAATACCATGTGGTGGAGACCAAAACGAGATGACATTCAGGATGTTATTCATGTTCATTATTCAAATCGTCCCTGTCACAGTAGACACTAATGGGTGTTCCAAGGTGTGACGACAACCATTGTGTCATTACTAAAGTGCATACATGTTTCTCAAATATCTAGCGTATTTCATGACATTTTTATGTAAATTTCAGATACCGGTAACAAGTTAAGTGTATATAGTGTTGAAATTGTCATATTATTCTTGGATGCACCCAGTAATCTCAAGTTGCATCAACAAAAATGAAGAAATTGTGAAAAATAATGACCAAAATATAATAGTTTTAATGTTTTAGGGAACTTTCAAGTATGCTGGGCGTTTTGTTGCTCTTCAAAGTAACAGGCTCAATTTACTGCTTTTTTTGACACCAAAATCAGCTCAAAAGCTTGACTGGAAGAAAATTTATTGCAGATTTGTCAATTTGTATGGCAGACATCTTGTATTTTCGACATAAAGTCCGGGGTCCATCCGGAATTTGAACAAAATCAAAAATTATTTTTGCACGTTCCTAGGTATGTCCATAGGCACCTTTTAAACTCTAGTTCTGTTGTGTTACTTGAAAAAAGTCAAAATCACCCCAGTAGGCTATTGCCCACTGCTACCGTACTTCTAAAGGGTGTTCCAATAACATGGAACGATGCTAAATCTTCTTCGTCGTATGAGCTGTCTTCTTCCGGACTATATGTTTGAGCATGAAGTCATCAGCCACTCGACGGTCTCGTCATCCAGGGGCTTCAGTCCAAGCGTTCCATGTGGTGGTTGATGGATTGGGCAGTCATGGACGATATAGTCCACTGTCTGGTCTGTGGCACCACACTCGCATCCCGGTGAGGGAGCCAGGCCCCATCTGCACATGTCTGAACGAAAGCGACCGACGCCGGTTCGTAGGCGGTTAAGCCGGACCCACGCAAGTTTTGCGAGGGTATTCCCGGAGGGTGGGGATTGACGTTGGGTAGGAAATCACGGAAATAATGGGGTAGGAAAAAACGTTAAATAATTTTTAACCTCTTCTTTTCAGATTTAACAAATCAAGTCTGACAATTTCACCAATGACAAGATTAACAATCGAACAACGATTTAGAGTTATTGAAGCCTAGGCCTACATTGTTTCATTTACTGTTTTTATCGATCAGTCTTAATGAAACACCCTTTATATAAAATTTCAAAACTAGTGAAGGGCGTGGCCATTTTGCTGTCTGATCACTGGTCGAGTTAACCTTTGACAGAAAACTCTCTTGATAGGTTATTCCTAGCAGTTTCGTATGGTTGTAGAGGCTTTGAAACACTGATGCAAGCCCGGTTACTGATATTAGCAAAGTGAAGTTTCCGACTGTCAAAGTGTTGTTTTCTGATAATTATTTTATCTATTAGATGCAACTAATCAAGAGATGTTCAGAGCTACATTGATTCATTTTCAGACCGAGATATCTCTCACAAAGGACCGAGAATCTTTCGAATTTAGAGCAAATGGAGTTCATCAGTTTTATTTCAAGCATCGATTATCATTGGAATCATCAATCAATCAATCAAGTTTATTTCGGCATAGCTACACATTCATTTTCAATGTACACATCAGGAGATATAACAAAAAGCTTTTTTTATATGGAAACTACACCATGGAGGCACCGAAAAAACCATGCGAATATCTAAGTTAAGGTGCCCCCAAGACATCGATACAATTGAATTAACGCCAGAGGCCACGTACCAGGAACTGCTAATCGTTTAAGCCAGTGGTTCCCAACCTGGGGTTCGCGGACGCCTTGGGCGTCCGTGAGAAAGCATTTGGTGGTCCGTGATTACCTTGATGAATTTTGGAGTAAAAAAACGAAAAGGAATCTTTTTACTTTCATTTCTCTCATTAAATTTGCTTACGTTGAAAAAATTTCGGCATGATATTTTGGGTCACCTTAATATTTAAAAACTGCTGACATTTCTTGAACAATTTATTCATTTTCTTATTTGAGCAACTGTTAAACCTGATATTTGCCGCAGGAGTCATAAGGCAATACAATATGACACAGTAGCCTACAGTAGTTGAGTAGCAGAATTATTATAATAGTCAATAGTATGTTAATTGAGTTTCAGGCAAAATTTAGGTAGGGGTCCGCAGAATTAATAATTTGTCTAAAGTGGTCCGTGACAACAAAAAGTTTGAGAACCACTGGTTTAAGCTATTCTACAAAAGCGTTAGCAAAAGCTACAATAGGCTAGCATATTTTGAGTCCACACGTCATCAAGAGCTTCTTTTGCAATGTTTTCGTTTTTACTCAGTCATTGCATTTAACTGGACTTGAGGAAATAAACTGAAAGAAACGAACAAACTATTTCACGAATTTATTTAAGTGAATTAGAACAAAACAAGATGGTATGGTGTGGTTGAATCTTTATTCTTGGACTAGGAAAGCCTCTGAAATCTTAACCATGACAGCTTCGCATACTTGCAAAAAAATTACACGCTTGACTCAGACTCGGTCGCCTACCGCAGGTTGACAAAGTGAAGCAGGTTTTCGCTTGTTATTGTAACTTTAATGACTGCAAATTACCCCATCCACAAGGTGCCAATCAATGAAAAGCTGTCCTCGAAGTGCATTGTAAAGCAAATCGTCGAGAGCTGTCTTCAAGTGCATTGCTCAAGCGCATGGTCCGAGACCTGAACCAGCATCCTGTTCAAGATGAAAACAGAAACGTGATCGACAGATTCTTGAAATATTAGGAGGTTTATTAAAAAGATGATTTGGTTTCTGAATCTTGATGGTACTGAAAAAACTGAAAATTACTGTATTTGTTTGTTGGACTTAGAGCCATTGATAAATTCCAAAGGATGTGTATGGGTTGCCTGAAATAAGGAAAATGTATTTTTACCGATGGAGAATACTGCTGTCCCTTAATTCCCTGCACACTTTCCAAAGCCATAACGCAGTAAGAATAAATCGGTTAATAATGTGATGGCATCCTAAACCTGATATAAAATTAAAAATGAGCCCTGTCGCTAAAAGACCATAGCAATTGTAGAGGGACAATAAATAAAAGGTTTCTAGCACTAGTTGCAACGTTCATCTTATGAAAGTAAAAGCAACAACAAACAGGTTGATTTATCGCTCCATTAAACTTTTGCTTCACCACTTTCGTCTCGAATTTCTGTTGGTCTCCACTGCTTCGAATTTATGTTTAATGTTGGAAGTTTTTACGTAATTTAACGTGGAAAGTAACCACTCACACATCTTTGGCCAATGGCCAACCTTTAATATAATGTGTGTTTCATTTTTTCTTGCCTGCAACTGCACTGAAGTATCTAACTTTGTAAATTTTATTTTGTATATTATTCGCTCTGAGGATACGCATTGTCATAGTGCGTGAAACGTCAGTGAAGCAATAAATCAACCTGTTTGTTGCTGCTTTTACTTTCACTTTCATCAGTTAAACGTTGTAACTAGTACTACAGTGTAGAAACGATAATTTTTCTGATGAACACCCAAACTTTTTACTATTCAATAAATAGAAGTAAAGCGAACTAATTGAAGATTTAAAGTAAAAAATGATCCAATTTGAGAGACATGATTTGCAACTGCACCGCGTATGGGCCACGTGATAATCCTACCCAACGCGTATAACCAATTGCGCTAAGGAATGACCTTAGCCTACACAATGTGGCATAGTTTTGATTAATTTATTGATAAACAATCGCTCACCGGTGAAGATGTCACTCTTTGGCTCTCAGCCTGAAAAAAAAATTATTATGATTACTTCTTATTTGTTTATTACTTCCGGAGGGAGTTTGATTTTTTGTACCACAGACAAGCAAGGCACAGCATCACAACACGGCTTAGCATTATAAGAGTATATTTTACATATTTACAACTAGCTTTAACATTTGTTTATATAGAACATAACAGTATTACACAATCCCGCAGGATATATCATAAATGAAACACATTGTAAGAGTGTGAAGAATATAAATTTTCTTACCATTTTTCTGATTAAGCACGTCTTACTCTTAACACAAAATACGTAAATACTCTTACACAAATACGTCAAAATACTAATCTGCATGCAAAAATTTTTAACTCAAATTAAATTTTGGATTAATTGCACTGTGTCAAATCTGCATCCATTTGGAGGCACCAAAGCTTTGTCAAAGCAAAAATACAAAGGAAAACAGCCAACATCAGAGTTCTGTTTGTGTGAAGATAAATTATTTTTTATTCTTTTTCAAATTTAAATTTTTTGCTGACAGTATCGTATTCAGTTTGTATTGAAAACTGTATAATTTAAATACCTTTCTGGAAAGCTTTACATTCCCTTGGATTAGGTAATATATTATTGACAATGAACTTTTTTAAAACCACTGGTTGAGGTAAAATATTTACACAAATTCTTTTTTATGTTTATTCAAGTTAAGCCAACATTGAAAAAGTAATCTTGAAATGCATATTAAATATATATATTAAATATATGAAATATTAATATACAGTATATATGAAATATATATATAAAATACAGAAGAACTGCCGCTATACGTTAATTATCACCGTTGAAAAACCGCCTTTGCATTCATTTCAAAATTTATTTCCGCTTTACCATTTTAGTTTGAGGCAAAAATATTTAGACAATTTTTTTATTATCTTTATTCATATTAAGCCAGACAGCAAATAAACGATTGTTTGCTGTCTGGGTTCCGAATGTGGCGTCGGCAATCGGGAATTGCCGCAGTAAATGCCGAAAATGACAGAAGTAATGGAACAAAATATGAATGGCGTCTGCAAAACACGTGTCTACGACTACGTGTGTTTCGAACACGTGTTGATTACAAAAACTCACTCTGCAAATCAACTCATTTTTTATTCCAAATTGTTTTCCTTCAAATAACCTAAACTTCGTTTCGATTTTTGAACACTTCTTATTGTTTGTTCGGCTGCTTGATTAATCGATTTACGAATAGACTTAATTGCTAGTCAATCCTTAGGCTTTTGGACAGACATCGTATAGCCAAGTAGCTTCCGCCAAACACAATTGCAGATTACAGACGTTGTCTGAAGACGTTTCCATTTTTCATGCTTGCTGTACAAACCCATTAAACTGATGAAAAAAGATAATTAAGTTTCTGGACTTGCAGCACATTCCATGAACTATTTGCATCGTTTTTAGAAGTTTATCAAGTAGCCCTCAAGCTCTGTTCTGAATTGCATGATTTGTTGAATGTTGATTGGTTGGTTTGAATCTTTATCCTCGGACTGAATTCTTGGCAGTTAGGCATACTTGTAGAGCAGTAGAATATTATGGTTGATTTTTCCAGGCATGCAATAGAGGGAAGGCCATATCCAGTCTAGGGGGGATCTGGGGGCATGCCTCCCCAAAAAAATTTTGCAAATCTGCCTTAGTTTTATAGCTTTTCTTGCAATCTAAACCTTACTTAGCTGATATAATTGTATGAGCTGTTTTGAAAAAAAATTAGCCTGTCAGAATTGAAAATACATTTTTTCTGTTCATAAATGAACGAACTGAAACTTCTCTCTTTCAACTTGTCTATAAGTTCACATGCACACATAGTATTAATTTCTCACTAGGCTACTTTGTAGTACAATATTGCTTAGAAAATTACTCAAACAGCTGAATAATAATAAACAATCACAGATTGCCCCTTTACACTTGAATATTAGTTTATCAGTAGCCTAAATGAGATGAGCTGGCAGTTAACCATTTCTACTTAGTTAATCCCACCTTAATCTGTTTTTTATCTATAAGCTAATACTGGAATAATCCAACAAATTTATTGTCTAAAAGAACAAACACGTTACTGGTATCAGTAATAGCTTACAACTATCATAATGGGCATAGGTGTAGGAGCTGGGAGTGCAGGGGGTGCCATCGCACCCCCAAAGCTTTTGATTTGTCGAGAATTCGAGCAAAGTTTCAGAAAATTTGGGCAGAAATTTTTGGATATTTTGTTGATTCATCAAAATTACATTTCTTTTTAGGTACTTGCTTTAAAAACTGATTAAAACTGGATTTTAATTTTAAAATTTGCGTTAATTGACAAGAAATTCTACAATTTGGATGAAATATTTGCATGTCTAATATCTCTGAGTGACGATAGGCATAACTCAATTAGGAACTTCAAGCAAAGAAAATTAGCCAAAAAAAATTGGGCAGCGTTAGTCAGAATAGTGAGGAGCGCATATTTGTTGCAACCTAGTTTTGTGTAACCCTCGAAACTCTTATTATATGACGTTGTGGCAAAAAAAATGAGCCAGTCATTGCTTCGAGGAAAATTTGGCCACAGTTAGTCAGAACAGTGTGGAACATATTATTTGTTGAAACCTAGTTTTGTGTGCAATAATCTTCGAAACTCATACAGTATAAACTTTGGGAAAAAAAGGTAAGCCAAAATTGTTTTGAAGAAAATGTGGTCACAATTAGTCAGAACAGTGTGGAACACATATTTGTTGCAACCTAGTTTGTAATCCTCAAGCCAATAATGAACTTTGGGAAAACAAAAGTTCCCCAAATTGTTAATAATTTTGGACACAATTAGTCCGAACACGGTGGGATACATATTTGTTGCCACCTAATTTTGTGTAACCTTCAAAACTCATATACTGTATGACACATAATTAATTAAACTCAAATTGTGAGTTTCTTGAAAAAGCTTTTATAATATCATTTTCAACAACCCTACTCCATGTGATATATTTATTGCTTGCAAATTTGTGTTGAAAAGATATAACCATCCTGGTCTATAATAACTGGAAACCTTGTCAGTTTGTCAAATAAAAATGTTGGAATAGTTCTATATTATTGTTCATCAACAGTGATTTTGTCATTTTAGCTGACATCTACAAAATGTAGTGTAAACATATTGGCCATGGACAAAAATAGAAAGAGAAGTTACAGAAAAAAAGTTAAATGTGAAAAGCTGTTATTCTCGGATTATGTAAAAGAACATTTGAAAGGAAGCATGCGGGTAATCAAAATTTAAAAAGTTTGAATGGGCTAGGGACCCAGGCTTAAGTTTCAATGCAAAAAGGTATTGCAGTGCCTTCTGGTTAATTTACAAGCATTCATTTGGCTCTCAGAGCAATTTGAGTTCGAAACCCTATATAGACAGATTTTATCACTCACAGCCTGCTCACAGGAATTGTTTGATAAAATTTACAGTAACTGTAACTAGGTAACTCGAGATCCACGTAGTTGCATTGGAAACTGGGCAGCATTGCAACAGAGTTCGATGTCGAGTTAAAGTGCCCCTGACAGGTTGGACCCAAGTATAGTAACTTTTCTAAGCATTTTCTAGCGCAGAATTATGCTTAGCGAGCGTATCAATCTTAACCTCGAAGCTCGACTGGTTCGGGCGAAATTTATACAAAACGACAGTTTCGCAGCGCCACCACAGGCGAAACTCCATATTTCACTGCTCTGGGACGACTTTGGTGGTGTTACGTCATCCTGGGTGGGCGTCGTTAGCGACGGATAAAACAAATGCTTTCTAGATGTAATTGGTGAATCACAGTTTGGTCGGAGTTGGTACAAGCGGTTGCTTTTTTCGAAGATTTATTGTTTTTGCAGTTTAATAAAACTGCACTGGATACGTTCCTACAAAACCTAAAATATACTTGAAGTGAAAAATGAAGAAATCGTACGAATCATCATTCATATTTAATTCATCATCATTCATCACTATTCATAACTTAAATAAATAAAAGTTCTCTCTCTCTCTCATAATCTGCCTTCAGTTGGCTATTGAAATCCGGTGTAACGACCATCTGGACTTGGAAAATTGTTTCGGATTCGCCAAACAATGCATGATTGCAGCACAATCCGATTGTTGCTTCCGAGAGCATCACCTTGTAGTATCCACTCCAATACATGCCTGTAAGCGACTAATTACCGATACTGCCTGCAAGGAAATAAAATCACTTCGTTTAGTGTGCATTGTTTAGCGTTTAGGGTATTTTTAGCCTAATGTAGCATCCTTACTCTTTTGATAGGTCTCCGTTTTCTCCTTTCGGTTTATTGCCTTTTCTCGAGTTCTTCTTGCTCCTCATAAAAAAGTCCTCAAAACTGCATGATGTAAGTGTGCTTCAAAATCGGTCAAATTGGTAACACAGCTAGATGCGTCTTTCTTCAAAAGTTCTTTCGTCTGTGGCACTTCATGGCAACATACACATTCTTTGAGCTGGGACATAGACTCGCACTTGTGGCAAACGCACCACCTAGAGTTCCCAGCAAGCCACTTATTGCTGAGAAGATCCAAATCGGGTTGGTGGTGTTAACAAATCATCTGCATTGAAGTGAAGAGAACATATACAACTAGTTTTGTATGGTCCATCCCACTTTCGAACACTTGAAGAAAACTTTGACTATTTTCTTCTCAGCACCTTGTTTTGTTTGAAAGCACGGAAAGATAGCACACGTCTTTGTCACTGACTCTGTCACATAAACAGCAATTTCCAGGCATTACCTCAACCATAAATTAAGTGTACTGTCTGTGAGATACTGCTGTTACACTGCAAATGGCTATAGCCAGATTAGGACAAATAAAAAATTATCCAAATTGTAGCCCTACAAGAGTTTAAAAAAACTGCAATTTCAATTGAATTGAGATGCTGTTTCATAAAAATAAACTCAATCTATTTGATCTAAAACTGATAGTAATAATAAGTTAACTTTTTCATTCCGGTAATTCTCATTTTGCACATGCTTTAGAGTTTAGACCAATAGAGCCCCACACATTGACGTTTTGGAGCAGTCGTGCCATACCTTACCAATTCACCACAAAGAAAAAATGTATCCTTCCTACCCATGGTGACGTCACAGCGAGGTTGCCGTTTTTATTTTCGCAATTGAATGAGTGTCAGATTTGCCGAAAGTGAACGAAAGTTTGCAAGCGTGTAACTTAGTAGCCTGTTGATATTTTTTACGATTTGCTGGTCAGGGAAGTTTGTTAGTGTCATCTCTTTGGTATCTTAGGTAAATTTAGCAAATTTATTTTCCTGTCAGAGGCACTTTAAGGGAGTGGGTGATATTTCAGTGTGCATTCGGTTGCGTCATCACATCGTGCTGTTAATGCTTTTCGTCTGTCTGTATGTTTTCCACTCTATTGCTTTTAATCGTTGCGTGCTTCTCGATGCTTTTAGTTAGTTGTTTAGTTAGTTAGTTAGTTACGGTAGTCACTGTCAAGAAGTGAAATTTATTGTAGTTTATAAACATTTGCAAATTTCTGATGAGGGCTTAAGTTAAGCCGAAAACGTTTGAATGTTGAACTATTTGTAAATATGTAATATACTGTTGTAATGCTCAACCCTGTGTTATTGTTGTGTCTTGCCTGTCTTTGGTATAAAAAAGCAAACTCTCTCCGGAAACTATATTGTATAAATATTTTACAACACTCTCAGAAAGGAAAACTATTCCGAAACAGATTGGGCCATGTTCAGAGGCCTATGCATCAAAATGACCACCAAACAATTCATAAAAGACCTGGTGCTTTCCAAAGTTTGTCATCGGCAGTTAGTGCTTTTGTCAGAACTCTCTAGAAGGGGAATATAAACTTCGTAATTGCAAATCGTCACTTTAAGCGGGCTGTTAATTCTCGTTTTCAACTACAAAGGCTGTTCAACAAGGAAAGTGTTTGTTTGATGAAGTTGTTAACTTGAGTCTTGGAAGCAAAGAAAACTGTTCTTTAAAAGCATAGGCTACCGTTGGACCAGTTCTAAGCTCGACGTAGAAAATACGCTTTTTTTAACCGTAATCGGTTAATTAAAGCTCTGATCGACAAGATTGAAAACAGAATGACGGACACCACACAATGAAAATTCTGTTAAAACTTGGAAATTGTTGTACTGGAGTTATATCTTGCTGCAATGGAAGTGACCAGTGACGTTCGGTGGCTTAAACCATTGGGAAAGCAACTTGGAAATATGCTGCAGCAAGGTAGTAGGCACGAAGTGCGTAACCGTCGGGCGAAGCCCGAAGGCGTGTTGCCGAAGGCAACACTTCCAGCGGGGGGTCTGGGGGGCCTCCCCCAGAAAATTTTGAAAAACTCTTCCAATTTGGTGCGCTCTGAGAGCATTTCCAAAACAAAATCTTCAGACTTTCCCAGTCCGAGGATAAAGATTTAATCAATCAATCAAACTGGGACTAGTCTATAATGTTGGCTGCGTTTTTAGACTGAGCACAAAAACTTATTGTCAATGTCATCTGTAAGCATTTAAGACATGCATTGGACTAGTGCACTAGTAAAGAGCAAATAATTAGCCTATAAATTAAGCTAGTCCATTCTTGAAGAACACAAGTAAATTTGCTCTGAACTTGTGATGTCAGTCTATTGACCCAAAAAAATTTAAAAAACACTTGTGCTGTTTCAGTAGCCTACTGGTTGGTTAATGTACCCTATGAAATTGCATGTTTTATTGTAGAATCTATGTTTTTTTGGTAAGAGAACCAGCTTTATTTTCAGCGTACTCAGTAGCCTATAGTTACAAGCGCGCAAATCACTCATGCGTAGAGATTGTATTCCTTTCGTCTGAAACCAACAGCAGTCGCTATGAGATACGCATGACGTCACTGGGAAAGCACAACTAACCATACCATAACCATAACACATCTGATTGGCTAAGCAGCTGGTAACGTTTTGCAAAACGATTGAGGATTGGATAAAACGAAGGCGTTTTTTGACATTTTTGAACTTGGGAAAGCAACTTTGAAAGTTGATTTCCCTGGAGCTTCAGTGATAGTTTCTGACAAAAGCGTTTGCGTTAATTGGCATTTATAGGCAAGACATGCGGTTTGATGAGGACTTAGACTACTCACAAGCATTACGAGTAATTCTAGTCACGAACACAATAATTTTCAAGTTAAAATAGACTTGATAAAAATAATAAGAAGTTAAACCTAGAATTCAGTCATTATATTTTGCATAGTTTTCGCTCAGGTAAGCACTGCTTTCCTTGCTTTCCCTCACCGATCGTCACTGGAAGTTACATAGCAAGAAGAACAGCTGAGATTACTAGAAATAGAGAGGAAATTTTATGCACTCGCTAGTTGTACTGTTCGCTAGCCTATACTTTGCCCATAACAACACAGTTATTGGTAGGGCTCCCCAAAAAAGTTGCGAAGAAAACAGCCCTGTGGTGGTTCAGATTTCAGAACACGCGCTTCAGCAACGCACTGCGAAGATAGTTTTTATTAAGCGGCACCTTGTGGTCGGAATGGTTTAGAGTTTTAAAGCTACAACAAGAAGCGGAAAACTTCAATCTGTCAATCTCAGTGACCGGGTTGCGAATTTTTTTCCCACGAACTTTTGTCTCATTTGCATATTTCTGTAAGTGTAGCCATTGCTGGTTACCGCGCGGCGCGCGTAACTGTTGTTACCGATTTTCGCCCACAGCACCGATTTTCGCCCTCCAGGTCGAAATCTAAACATTGAACTTGCAGAAAAAACGTAGCCTGGAGACACACCTAGTCTAGTCAAGTTTAAAAAAGTTGAGAAAAAAAAATGATTCTGTGTCACTAGTCTAAAAGTAAGATTCTCCGAATAGATTAAGAATTAACCCTAACCCATTAACCCTAACCTTATTTTTCTTGAAAAGCTTTTGTGCAAAGCAAAAAGCAATGTAAAGAAAAAAAATTGACTTCAATGGGCCATCGAACCGATGTCCTCACAAATATAAAGCAAAAGACAAAACCTTTGAACCAAACACTCCAACGAAAAATGTTTGCATTCACACGGTACAAATACAAACTCTATGAGAAGTAACAAAAAGTTCGTGGGAAAAAAATTTCGCGACCGGGTGTGAGTCAAGGGTTTGTAATTTTTACAAGTGTGCGAAACTGCCAGGAATCAAGATTTCGAAGATTTTCCCATTACATGAATAAAGATTCAACCAAACTACACCATTTTTTGATGTTTTAATTCACCGAAATAAAATATCAGTTTATTTCCCCAAGTTCAATTGAATGCAATGACTGAGCAAGAACGAAAATATTGCAAAAGAAAAACGCTTTAAGAAATGTAGGCGTAAACTAGGATAGCCTACTGTAACTTTTGCTATTGCTTTTTGTAGAATAGCTTAAACGATTAGCAGTTCTTGATAGTTGGTGTAGTGTTTCGTCATAAAAACCATTGTTACGTTTCACTAGCCTATCGTTTGTACTATGTGCGACTGTTACGAGACGAGAGCATGAGATAGATTCAGCTGAGAGAAAGTACAATAAAGTGGTCTGTGTGTAATCTATTAAAGTGTGGTATATCTAAGTTAATCAAACGGAAATACAACAATGGCGACGAGGATTTAAAGTGAAAGATGGCTGAACAAGTTACTGTAGCCCGAAGCAACTCGCTGGCCTGCGAACTAGGCAGTCTCAAATCGTTTCAAGTGCAAGGTGATCCACATGGTTTAGGACAAAAATGGAAGCAATGGAAAAGGTCATTTTCTCTTTTTACTGTCAGTAAAGGAATCGCAGACGATAAACAAAAGCAAGCGTTGTTGTTACACACAGCTGGAGAAGAGGTTCAAGAAGTTTATTTCAGCCTCTTGGACGAAAATGACGACAGTAAGTCTTTTAACGATACTCTAGCAATTTTGGATGAGTACTTTTTGCCTAAATGTAATGTTCCTTTTGAAAGATACAAGTTTCGGCAGCTGACGCAAGCCCAAGACGAGACCATTGATAAGTTTATTTGCCGTTTGCGCCAGCAAGCAACGTTGTGTGAATTTGAAACCAATAGAAATGACTAAATTCGAGATCAAGTTATTGAAAAATGTGCTTCTAACATATTGAGAAGGAAGTTGCTCGAAAAAAATAATCTAGTTTTGAATTATGCAATAGTTATTGCAAAAGCTCATGAAGATGTCGAAAATCAATTAAAGACAATGCAGCCTACGCCATCAGTTCATGTCAACGAAGTGCGCCACCCAGAGCATCGACGCGCATTGCCTTCAATTAAGAAGGAAGGGAAAGTATGTTTTGCTTGTGGTAAGACTGGACATTTTAAGTTTGATCAACAATGCCCAGCAAGAGGCAAGCAATGTAACAAATGTGGCAAAGTCGGACATTTTGCTTTACAATGTCGAACACGGTCCCGAACGAATAGATGTGTGACGTCACAATATCCTTCTGATGTCAAGATGAATCGGAATATGCCGTCGCGGAGACCAGTGCAGCGCAAATCCAATACCAATACATTAGAGGAAGAAGAAGGAAAGACTTTTATTTTCGCAGAAAACGAGGAGAGCAACAAAGAAGAACTTTTCAACTTACAAGGGACACGTAAGAACTCTTGTACAATAACTTTGAAAGTTGGTGGTGTAAAATTATCTGATGTTTTGATCGATTCAGGTGCTGCCAGTAATGTGATTAGTAAAGATACTTGGGAATGGTTAAAATGTCGTAATGTTGTTGCCCAATGTCGGAAATCAGCTAAATCTTTGTATTCATATGGGAGTACTACACCGTTACCTACACTAGGTACTTTTACTGCAGAAGTAATTTGTGAGGATACTAACTGTGCCTGTGTAACTGATTTTATTGTAGTTAACTGTGATGCACCTAGTCTATTAAGTAGAGATACTGCAGAAAAATTAAGTGTATTGCGTATTGGCCCTTCACGTGTAAACAATCTGTGTAATGATGTTTTTGATACTTACCCTAAACTGTTTAATGGGGTGGGACTTTTAAAAAATTATGAATTAAAGTTACACATTGACACATCGGTAAAGCCCGTGGCTCAACCAGTACGTAAAGTTCCATTTCAACTTAGGGGTAAAGTTGAGTGCAAATTGCAAGACCTACTCGACGCAGACATCATTGAAGAAGTTCCCGAGGGACCTACAGGTTGGGTTTCACCCGTTGTTATTATCCCAAAGCCAGATGGGGATGTACGATTGTGTGTAGACATGCGTCGAGCGAATGAAGCAATCATCCGGGAACGACATCCCATTCCAACAATTGAAGATTTGTTGCATCGAATGAATGGTAGCACTATGTTTAGTAAACTCGATTTAAAGTGGGGTTTCCATCAAATTATGTTAGAGCCAGAAAGTCGTTACATCACAACATTTGTGACGCATAAAGGACTGTATCGCTATAAACGTTTGATGTTTGGAATCAACTCCGCTCCAGAGAAGTACCAAAAGATTCTGTGCGATGTGTTGAAGAAATGCCAAGGAGTAGCCAACATCGCAGACGATGTAATTGTGTACGGGAAGAACAAAGAAGAACATGATCAAAGATTGATTAATGTTTTAGAAAAACTACGGGAAGCCGGATTAACCTTGAACAAACATAAATGCCAATTTCGTTTACCGAAGCTGACGTTTTTTGGACACAATCTGAGCAAGCAAGGTGTCAGTCCTAGCGAGGAAAAAGTCGCAGCCATACTGAATGCAGAACCACCGAAAACTTCAAGTGAAGCAAGATCATTTATGGGATTGGTTCAATACTCTTCTAAATTTATTTCAAATCTTGCTACGATCGCTAGGCCTATACTTGATCTGACAAGAAAAGAAGTTAAATTTGAGTGGAAGCAGGAGCAGCAACAAGCTTTTGAACAGCTGAAATCATTGATGACCAAAGCTAATGCATTAGCATTTTTCCGAACCGATTGCAAGACACGCATTATTGCAGATGCATCACCAGTCGGTTTAGGAGCTGTTTTTACACAGCTACAGGATGGGTTATGGCGCGTAATTGCCTATGCGTCAAGGAGTCTTTCTGACATTGAGAAGCGTTATAGCCAAACAGAAAAGGAAGCTTTAGGGTTAGTTTGGGCATGTGAACGCTTTAATCTGTATGTGTTCGGGAAAGAATTTGAGCTGGAAACAGACCATAAACCTTTACAGTTTATTTATAACAAAACGTCCAAACCCTCTGCCAGAATAGAAAGATGGGTTTTAAGGTTACAAGCTTATGATTTCAAAGTTGTTTACAGACCGAGACGTACGAACATTGCAGATGCCTTATCAAGACTCAACTCCACACAATCAAAAGAAGACGGTTCGCATGAGGAGTACGATTTTGTGAGGTTAGTAGCAATAAGCAGTACTCCAGTTGCATTAACACCGCTAGAAATTGAAAGAGAGTCTGCTCGTGACAAGGAGTTTGAAGAAATTCGAAAATATGTCAAATCTGGCGATTGGTCAAAGTGTTCTCAATTTAGCTATTTACATGTCAAGGATGAACTTTGTTGTTATGGTGAATTAATTTTAAGAGGAACACGACTAGTAATTCCAAAGTCTTTGCGAGAACGCGTTTTGGAGCTCGCACATGAAGGACACCAGGGAATCGTTAAAACTAAGAATAGACTACGCACGAAAGTGTGGGGGCCTAAAATGGACAGTGATGCAGAGAAGTTGTGTAGGAAATGTCATGGTTGCCAAGTGACAAGCGAATATGCAAGACCGGAGCCGATGACAAGAGTGGTTCCTCCGAACGGTCCATGGCAAGCTTGTTCTGCTGACATTCTTGGACCGTTGCCAAGCGGTGAAAACATTTTAGTTATTCTAGACTACTACAGTAGGTACTATGAAATAGCTGTCTTGAAGTCTACTACCACCATGAAAATAATAGACGCAATTGTGCCTGTGTTTGCACGATTCGGTGTGCCAGTTTCTTTGAGAACTGATAATGGGCCACAATTTGTTTCTTCAGAGTTTGAAAATTTCTTAACCGAGTACGGCATAAAGCATGAAAAGTCGACGCCATTGTGGCCACAAGCAAATAGAGAGGTGGAGCGACAAAACAGAACGTTGATGAAAGCGATCAGAATTGCACATGTGGACGGAAAAGAATGGAAAGAGGAGATCAGTAAATTCCTGATGGCTTATCGATCGACACCACAGTCATCCACTGGTGCATCTCCGTACTATTTGATGTTTGGAAGAGAAATGAAAACGAAACTTCCAGAATTGTGTCGTGAGCCACAACAGCTCGACGAAGAAGTCAGAGATCGTGATTGGGAGAACAAATTGAAAAGTAAAAGCTATGCTGACGAAAAAAGGGGGGCTGTAGAGTCGGAAATAAAAATGGGTGATGAAGTCTTAGTTAGAAATCCTAAAACTTCTAAATTGTCTCCTACATTTAAACCTGTCCCTCAAACAGTTGTCTCGAAAGAAAAGGGTGAGGTTACTGTTATGGATAAAGATGGTATTGAACTAAAACGTAATTCGTCTTTTAAGAAGTATATCAGTCCAGACAATAGTCCTTGTGAAAGTGAGACTTACGACTCACCACTAGTCACTGTCGATGAATCAGATTCAATGAACCTATCACCCCCACGTTTACAAATGCCAGAACGTAGATCTTCTCGCTGTATAACTAAACCAACAAGGTTTAATGACTATGTTCTCACATAAACATGTTTACTGTATGTGGTAATATTGTGTAGTTCTGTTTTTACGTGTATTGGAGTAACCTACCACATACTAACAATTTTCTTATTTGTTTATGTTTTGCTTCATACTTGCATATTAAGGCATATCGTCGAAATAGTAATAGCCTGATCTGATGTTCTATGTACATACCGTTTATGTCACCAATTGTTTTGTAATTGAGTCGCCACAAGTGCAGCTGTAGCAGTTCATAAAAGCTCATTCATGTTCTTGTTTTTTCAATGTTAAAGCTGCATTAACTATATGATCTGTACCGTATTTTGAAGTTTTTAAAAAAAGGAGGGATGTAGTGTTTCGTCATAGAAACCATTGTTACGTTTCACTAGCCTATCGTTTGTACTATGTGCGACTGTTACGAGACGAGAGCATGAGATAGATTCAGCTGAGAGAAAGTACAATAAAGTGGTCTGTGTGTAATCTATTAAAGTGTGGTATATCTAAGTTAATCAAACGGAAATACAACAGTTGGCGCCTTCTGACAAGCTAACTGAAGTGATGGTGTCCACTGGTAATCGATGCTTGAAATAAAACTGATGAACTCTATTTGCTCTAAATTCGAAGGATTCTCTGTCTTTTGTCAGAGATATGTCGATCTAAAAATGAAAAAAAAATTAATGCAGCTTTAAACATCTCTTGATCAGCTGCAGTGAGTGGATGAAAACAACAGCAACACTTCGACAGTCGCAAATTTCGCTGCGTTAATCTCGGGAACCGGGCTTTCATCAGTGTTTCAAAGCTTCTACAACTATGCGAAACTGCCAGGAATAATCTACCAGAGGCTTTCTCAGTCCAAGGATAAGGATAAAAATTCAACCCAACCAAACAAAACAAACCATGTTTGCAAAATAAACAAAACACTAGGCAATAGCCGGTGAGCTGCTATTGAGACAAATTAGACTGCTACTTGACCAGACGATTTGATTCATCACAAAATATTAAAACATTCCCAGCTGCAAGGGTAGCCAGATAAAATTTCAATTTGTTTGAAAGGGTTTAAAAAATCGCATGTTAAAATGCAGTAGCAAATCGTAATGTAGGTAGGCCTACTCTCTTTCTGGAAGTATCATCGCTGATACAGCCCTCGATGTACAATGATGTTCCAGTTTGATCGATCTCGTGCGTCTTGCTAAATTTTAGTAGGGTTTTTGATAAGTGGTTGAAAATTGTGCAAAAATGTGAATCTTTGTGATCCTCTTGACCGTTTTCCTAGTATTTTTCCACTCAAAGATAAATCTTCAAGTTCGCCTTTCCTTATGATAAGACCTACCTTATGAAGTAGGCCTACTAGGGAGCCTAATTGCCAAATTTTTTATTCATTGGGCCTACTCAACCTGGTCGCTTGTGAAGTCCTCCATGCAATCCTATAGCACATACCCTAGTTGCAACTAAGGCTGTATAAAATAAAACCTTTTTGGTCGAAAGTACCGTATCGAATAGATGCATGGAAAGCTCTCTGGTCGGTAGCGGTGAGAAAATCAACCAAGACTCTGCATAAAACACATTTATCATATTTATTTACAACATAAACTAATAATTGTAATAATTACAGCGTTAAATGTTTATGACTGTGTTTAACATACTTCCAACATTCAAGCTTTTATTTCTCAAAAAGATCACACGTAATACAAGCCCAAAATAAAGGCGCAACCATTAAATAGGAGTAAAAAAGATGAAACTTCGAGTAATGAATACCAGTAGGCTGTGACTACCATGCACTTTAAGTACAAGTATTGCGATGCTTCAAACAAAAGTCATATCAGATATGATTTAAAATGTTGTTACTGTTCAACTTGAGAATTACATTTTCTCATTTCGTCAATTAACGCTTTCACAATCAGTAAAAAAGTTAACCAACTTTCATCATAAAGATTTCACAAACATTAAGAAATAAAGTCACTCACATATCTCCATTCTCCAGTATTAACTCCTACCACCTTCACACCGGTATCTTGATATTCCTTGAAGGAAATGTCGTAAAGCTTGTCTGCAATCTGAAGAAAAGGACAACATAATTAAGTAAAAGGTGTGGATGTGAATCCTATGTTTTTTCAAGCAAAATTTGAAAGCATTTATCTCGCGTTGTTCCTCTACTCAATACGTTATCGCGCGATATCGTTTTGTCACTTCTACCACTTTTATCAATTTTGGTGGAGAGGTTGCTTTATTTTAAGCTGCCACAAGCATGTATAACCAAACAGCGACATGGTATTAAACATAAACTAGTATACTAATATAAAGCAATAAACTAAAAATTTCAAACATCGTTTATACAACATGTTAGCCCTTATCAAGCATCTGACAACTGATAAGCAAAAAATGAAATAAGAAACGAAATGCACAAAATAACAAACCATAGCGAAGAAGATAAGGCGCCTCATATGCCGGTTCGATTGTACAAGGAAAAATGAAAAAAAAACAAGATCTACGTTAAGAATATTAAAACAGGACAGTATAAATTTCTGGACCATATAATAAGAAAGTAAAAACTGAAACATATTTCTTGAACTGGTAAAGTTTTTGGAAACGGGCACCTTGTAAACAACAAGAAATTCTTCACAGTGTAGATTCAAACGATCTGCTATAGCCTGATGCTGCGGGTTCTTTTTGGCAATATCAAATTACACTAGCTTTCGAAACGCAGTTCCCTAGTCATGTGCTATGACGAATGGTGTTGCAGTCAGTGAGTGGTTCTTTAAAGTGGCTCTTTGGTTTAGCTTGAGGCTGCCGGCTGTTGAGTTTCTGTGCTGTTAGGCGTTATTGCTGTGAAGTTTTGTTGGATCAGTTGATTAGTAGATTAGGTGACGTAGTTCTTCCCTTTCGGCGCGGTTGTTGATTTCATTCAACAACAAGAAATTCATTTGAAGCAATTTATCAAAACAGAAACAATCATTCATACAACATATATTTAATAGAAATACTTGGTATAATAACTATTCTACAAACGCCGTCAATGCCTAGTTTAGGAAAGGAAATTGAAGAAGGATAAAACAGCCACCTGATGTGTTTTAGTTTCCTTGTTGATTTCATTTCATGAATTTCGCTTTTTCAGATGCTGGGCAAGGGCTAACATCTGTTGTGTAAAGGAAAGCGTTTTCAATTTTTAATTTAATCTTGTTTACTGACACGGTGACTTAGTGGTTAGTTTGTCTGCCTCAAAATGGTCAAGCATGGATTCGTGCTAAGCCTCTGGAGCAGATGATCTATTCTTTTACCACTTCAGATTCGCGATGATCTCGAATTACACTGAAATGATACTAGAGGGCAGACAGTCATTGGTTTCTTCATGCCTGACGTGTGGACCTTTCACTCATTTCGTTGGCAAATCAATTTGCATGGGGTGGTGGTTGACTAGATAACCGCTTATTGATTTTTGCTGTCAACCTGATTGTGCTATTATGCAGCTTACGATTCACAATGTAGTGTTAGGCTATGTGTGTTTTATTAACTCGTTATATGGCGCTATTGAAACAAATAATTTGATTGATCATCGCTCCAAAAATTTCAAAGTTTGGATCGTGGCGGCATTTAATAGTCTACAAGCCTTAATACATCGTGCAAAGTTTGCATTTGCAGGCTGATTTGTTAGCCGCTTGTCTTGAGTTGTAGTTGACTCTACTTTGGCTATATTTTATGTATTTCATGAAAGTTAAAACCAAAGCTTTCTAGTGAATGGAGCACTGAGCCTACTTTTGGTCTGGTTTTTCATAACTACCGTTTTGAAAAAATATAAAGTAGGCTGCCTTAGGCTACATTAGGCTACATGTAGGCCAATGCAGGGGTTTAAGGTTTTTTATTTATATTAAATGTTTATAACCCCTGATAACAGCAGATACGCTGCTGGCGTAACAAAGCTTCGATGGCGTAGAGATAACGCAATGAGTCTCAAGTTCTTTTATTCGTGAGTTCGAGTTGAATTTAGATTTGGAATTTGAAAAGTTATCTTATGAGTCTGAGTTAATTTTCAGTAATATTATGAGTCTCTGTCTGAGTCTTATACTATGAGTCTCAGTTAATTTCCAGTAATATTAAGAGTCTCTGTTAAAATTAAATTTTATGAGTAAATCTCAAATTCAGTTAGTATCACAGTCTCACACGCGAAGGGAAGGGAAGGCTTTAACTTTTACGAAAGTGTTGAGCACTTTGAGATTCCAATGAATTTCCGTTGTACACCCATCGAAAACACGTGGCACGAAACTTAAAGTCAAAAATAGTGGTTTCGTGTTGAGAATATTTATCCTTGGGATTCATCCTTCGCATAGGCTACTTGCAGAGGGTTTGATCCATTGACGAAGTGAAGTTCTAACTGCATTTAAAAACATTTTTAACTGCAAAATTCTCAGTCCATTTACAAGTTTTCCCAAGCGAATTTTAAAAAAGCGCACCCATTTACAATAGCCTAACAGTAACTTCTGGACTGCTTCTGCGGCGTTGCAGTCTGGAAGTTCCTGTCAGTCCAGAGGTTACCAGGGGTGCCCAGAATTTTCGCAATCGATACAAAAGCGAAAATTGTTTTAACTAAGTTTAATGAATTCATTGCTCTCAAATTAATGCAAGCTTAAACCATTATTTTAACATATTGTTGATGTTTCCTGGTTAGGCTTATGATGGTACAATTTCATATTATATTCTTTCATGCCATTTTCATTTATTTTGCCTTTGGTTTTTAGTCTTTTTCATCAATTCTTTTTTCATTCTTTCGCACCTTCATCATTTGATTTTTTTGCTATTTGCTTTCATTAACTGAAGATGATTTAGCTGCTAGCTGATCGAAATCGGTTTTAGCTGTTCATGATTGAACTTACTCATGTGAAAATAAATTCGTTTGTAATATCAACAGGGGATCAATCAGTTGGGATATTTTTTGTAAATGCTCCAAACAAAGGAAATACCTTGTTTTCTTTGCTATGACTCGAAGTTACATAGGCATCGACTTCCTATTTTGAATCTAGAAAATAATGATGTAATAAGGGTGCGAACAGTGAACGCAACATTACCCCCGAAAATATGGAGTTGACAAAAAGCATATTTTAAAACCCAAAAACGTTAACACGACAACAACCACAGAAGTTGTGCTCGATGCAAACGTAATGAAACCCTAAGTTCGTGTTTGTGGTGCATCCGGTCGAAGATTTGCAGTTTTCTTCTTTCGTCAGATGAACACATTGTTCGCATGAGCAAGGCTCGTTTACAAGGCATTGTTCATGAAGTTCATATGCATCAAGCATGTCAAAATGTTTTATGTGCAAGTGATTGTATTTGTTGTCTTGTTTTCTGCCGGCTAGGGGTGGACGTCCTATTATCGTCGAACACAAAACAGAAGACTGTTACTCGTGTCTATCTGATTCACAGATTAGACAGATCTTGGTGACTGGCCTTAGCACCGAGCTTGTCCTACAAGGCCGTCTCTTCCGGGGTAACATTCTATGACTCGTCCGGTTTTCCATTTACTTCCAGGAAAGTGTGATCTTCCAGGTTGCATGACGTTTCATTGCGCCTGAAATGATGAAAGATTTCCGCTTCGGTTCGTTTGACAGACGCGTAATCTGTTTATACGGCGGTCTGGATTTCATGTTTTTGGATTTCAGTTTTCATAGTAATGAAACCGATATCAAGTGGTTGCGGGTGATGGAAACACGCCGCAATGAGATCCAAGCAATGAGATTCATTTCAATTTATTTTTCATTACTGGCGCAAACATGTAGAGAACGATAAAGTAAACACACGAATTTGGCACCAACAAAAGGAAAATATGAAAAAATCGAAAGGTTTAAAATATGCATTGATAAAACATTGTTTAGAAAACACTATCTTAAAAGTATACAGCCACCAAACGTAGAAAAGAATGTGAAAAAACAATTTTTCATATCATCCTAGTAGTAGCCCTAGTAGTTTTATTATAGTCATTTAACTG
This sequence comes from Aplidium turbinatum, assembly GCF_918807975.1. NCBI lineage: Eukaryota > Metazoa > Chordata > Ascidiacea > Aplousobranchia > Polyclinidae > Aplidium > Aplidium turbinatum. The sequence goes on from NC_137472.1 coordinate 59,183,603, forward strand.
GTAGAGTGTTTAGCCAACTGTATTTGTAGTGTAGCACATAAGAAGAACTTGACCATTACATAGATAAAATAGTTTTGTTTGTAAAGTCATAAACAAGGTTTCCATACCGTCCGTATTTCTAAGATTAACCCATATCTTCCTAGCGTCAGTTTAAACTGACGCTAGGAAAAATAACGTCACTCATACATAAAACATTATATAGGTCAATATGGCCTACTGTTTCCAGCAGCTCATGAGAGAACTATCTACACAAAAAACGCTTTGAAATGTTTTTGACATTGCATAATATAATTTTATTAATAAAAATAACTAAAAAATGCTTTTCTTTTTTTTTAAATATATTTTCCACTAGTGGGCGCATTTGACAATCAAAAATTTCCAAAATTGCAAGCAAAGGTCTGGATTTCATGTCGATAATTCCAACAGTAATGAAACCGATATTAAGTGGTTGCGGGTGATGTAAACACACCGCAATGAGATCCAAGCAATGAGATTCATTTCAATTTATTTTTCATTACTGGCGCAAACATGTAGGTTGTAGAGAACGCTAAAGTCAACACACGTATTTGGCGGTTTGCATTGCATTTTCACGATTAACAAGAAGTTTAAGTAACTCCAGCCAATCATCCTTCCCATGTCCATCCCGCTGCAGAAGCTTCGCCGCACACATAGGTCTCAACAGTCATCCTTGCACCCAAGCACGCCGACCACATATTAAATTTTTATTTATTGCTTTGCTGTCAAAGTGGATTTCTGTGTTAGTTTTACTGTATCAAATTACCTTCCGGGTGTATCAATTTACCTTCCGTGGAAGGTAAATTGATACATTTGAGTGACATTTTTAAAATTTCAATTAAAAAAAAAAGTAACAAAAATATAAAAGTGATACTGTTTTTAAAAAGTGTGTAAGGGATCAGACTTTCATTTCAGCTTAAAATCAATAGTTTGTGTCACGTAATTTTCAGTTAACAAGCAAAAATGGTAAAAGTGTATCAAATTACCTTCCCTTCCCCTACGTATATGATTACATCTATACCTCGATGGAATCAATACGTGTTTGATACATAGGCTACGTAGTCGTATTTTGTTCTATTACTTCGGAAATTCCCAACGCCACATTTGAAGGCTGCTTAAATAAGCACTTACAATAATTTTTTGTACATACCAGAAAAAGGCGATTCATTATATGAGGCTTTTGATTTTTAAACAACCTTGCAGAAAACATTCCTTTTATATCATCACTTCCAACTTTTAGAACTTTAGAATTGCTCCAAGTTATTTTGTGAATACAAATTGAAAAACAAACATAAAAAACATTGAAGTTATTTTATGATCGGAAGTTATGGCTTGCAAACAATGAGCAGATTGTTCCGGGCGTTGATATTTGAAAGCTCTTTTGAATGCGTTAAAGCGAGATTTAATTCCGTTCTGGCTTCTCTTCTGTTACTTAAACTTCTTGTTAATCGTTAGAATGCAATGTAAACCGCCAAATACGTGTGTTGACTTTATCGTTCTCTACAACCTACATGTTTGCGCCAGTAATGAAAAATAAATTGAAATGAATCTCATTGCTTGGATCTCATTGGTAGGCACTTTAACATGCAGATATCCAATCTAGTACGAACCAATCAGAAGCTACGCTGTTCATGACGTCATCAATATTGCGTTTGGGAAGAATAAAGGAAAAACGCAAATTCTAGCTATATTAAATCATCGCTTTGCCATCGGTTGACTTGGCGCATTGGGTTAGGGCGGTAGTAGTCATCACACTGACGTGGGTTTGATTCCCACCTCTGCTATAGCTCTTTTTTCTTCTGTAATTACCAAACAAAGTTCAAAGTAATAATTAATTCTCTGGCTGAATGCTGGAATGGTCACAATAACAGATAGCGTAGATAACGTACAGATAATGTAGCATCTCATTGGTTCGTGGTTGGATTGGATACGTTCGTGGATTATTATAAATCTGCTTGTTAAAGTGCCTACCGATCTCATTGCGGTGTGTTTACATCACCCGCAACCACTTGATATCGGTTTCATTACTATCAAAACTGAAATCCAAAAACATGAAAACGAGACCTCCACGAAACTCGCTTCGGTCAGCGCGTGTAAACAGATTACGCGTCTGTTAAACGAACCGAAACGGAAATCTATCATCATTTCTCAAAGAGCCGTGAAAAAACTATTTGTTCACATGGAATTCTGGTATGGTTGGTTTTCGCTTCGAAAAGAAGGCAATCTGTACGCAACTATGCATGGGTGATTTTAGGGCTTGTTTTCAAGTTTTGCAAGGCAAGAGAGAATTGAGTTTATAAATCAACTGCTGTTTGGAGATGGACGACAAGTGCCTCCTCGTGCCCCATCTTGTGAGTAACATCTGCATCCAAGCAGATGCCAAACGAAACTTGTCAACAAAGTGCCTCCACCCGGACGGCACAGCTGACGGCACAGCTGCAAGGGGCAATGGACAAGTTCAGACGCCACACCATTCTGCAGCTCAACATAGAAGGCTACACAACAAGCAAGATCAAAGTTGTGGAGCAGATTGCCCATACCAACCGGGCACTCGTCATCCTCTTCCAAGAGACCCACTGCACCTCTGCAGATAGGCTAGCTATTCCCAACTACACGCTAGCCGGGTCGCAACTTTCTAAAAGGTACCATTAAAAAATACCCTTTGAGCAACAAAGGAAAAGGGCAAATAATAGCTAAAGTAACTCGTCGGTTTGCAACCGGATAATTTGGCGTGGAGGGTTAGGGCGGTGGTAGTCACTAGTCATTGCATTAACGTGGGTTTGATTCCCACCATTGCTTACCTATTTTTTCTTCCGCAATTACCAAACAAAGTTGCGAAGGGGATTTTTTAATGGTACCTTTTCGAAATTTACAGCCGGGTCTACCTTAAGCAGGAAGCACGGCATTGCCACGTATGTTCATGAAAGCCTGAAGTGGACCTTTGTCGATCAATCTCTAACTGATGCCGAGATTGAGTGGGTGTGCATTTGTATATCAGACTACAACATCGTCAACATCTACAAGCCCCCACCCTCGCGAATGTTGCCACCATCCCTTCCAACGTTCCCCTCCCCCAGTCTCTACGCTGGAGATTTCAACTGCCAGCCCATCGACTGGGGCTACAGCAACACAAGCAGCGACGGAAAATTGCTGGCTGACTGGGCCTCTACAAACTAACTTGTCCTCCTATTCAATCCAAAGGAACCAGCCAGTTTCCACTACGGCTGCTGGGAAACAGGGACAAACCCTGACTTGGCCTTCACGAGTGTCGACAGCTCTCCTCTAGACAGACGTGTGCTTGAGAAGTTCCCGCGGTCCCAACACCATCCATCATCATCGCCCCAAAACTTGTGGCTCCTGTCCCGAGTTCACCGGTGAAGCGATGGAACTTCAAAAAAGCCGATTGGAATCAATACAGCCTCCTGACCAATGAGTCTGCTGCAAAGTTACCGTCGATTGAAACATGCAACGCAGACGAGGCATACCAAGACTTTTGCAATGCCATAATAACTGCGCCAAAGGCCACAATCCCACATGGCCATCGAACCAGCTACACACCATGCTGGGACTCTGAGTGTGAAGCTCTCTATCGCTCCTACCTAGCCGCCACAAGTGGTGCTGCTTCTAACACCGCCGCCACACCGCCGCCACCAGACTACTTGCGCGGCTGGACACAAAGAAGCTTGAGCGATGGTACGAAGCTGTCCAAACCATCGACTTTTCACACTCAAGCCGCAAAGCATGGAGCATCACCAACAACCTCAATGGGCGCTCAGCAAACTCCCCTCGTCAGTGCCCCGTTTCTGCTGATGCCATCGCTTCCCAGCTAGAAAGGTGTGGATGTAAGTCCTATGTTTTTTCAAGCAAAATTTGAAAGCATTTCTCTCAATACGTTGTCGCGTGATATCGCTTTATCACTTCTAAAATTTTTATCAATTTTGGTGGAGAGGTTGCTTTGTTTTAGGCTATAACAAGGATATATAACCAAACAGCGACATAGTATTACACATAAACTAATATAAAGCAATAAATTAAAAATGTCAAACATCTTTTATACAAACATGTTACCCTTATCAAACATCTGAACAACTGATATCCAAAAAATGAAATAAGAAATGCACAAGAATAACTAAACATAGCGAAGAAGATAAGCCACGTCATATGCCGGTTTGATTTTGTACTTCCACTCCGTTAGGTGGCTTGAAGATGATACAGTCGTTGATGATGTGGTCTGCGGTCTGTTCCTCGGCACTGCATTCACAATAAGAAGAAAATATCATTCCCCATTGGTGCATGATTGAGCGGAAAAGTGCGACACCCTTACGAAGACGGTTAACCGTACCTGTTACTGGCGTAGACCCTATGGTATCGCCCTCTGCTAAATCAGTAATTTCACATAGAAGCAGTGACGCTAGAAACCTGAGGTTTCTTGACTTTTACTTTTTTTTCTTGCCCCAACTTTTAATCCCGATTATGTTGGTATCGGATGATTGTGAAGTTCACAATAAACCTTTTGTCACAGCCACTTATGAAATGCAAGAAATTTGCTGATATTTGATAGCTTGATTGACAGTTTACAATTAGCGTGCGGTTTCATTTTGTGTTTGTCAATCATAACGCCACGGCGCTAACATGCCATTCTCTACCCAGGCAGCAAAATCCGTCATTTTTACATTGATTCAATGTCGATTTTGCTTTCTTGGTAGGGAGTTGGTCTCTGAGGCGATATGAGTCATTCTTTGCTGGCAGACAATAATTAGGAAGGTAATTTGTTATTGGCGCAAATTGCTTTGTAGTGCAAAAAGTGCATGGAATACTGTTTGCACAGAAACGGAAAAACAAAATTGATGAAATTCTGTGTTCTATGCAGGAGGACTTTCAAAATAAAATGTGAACTGAGAAATTTGACCAAGATATGTCGAAAATAGGTCAATAACCGAGTCTTTATCACCTTTTCTACCTAAATTACACAATCACGAACATATTTTGCGAAATAAATTGATTGAAGTGATAGATAAGGCTTTTAGCCAACGGCATACTTTTTCTCGTTGTTATTTGATATAAGCCGACGGAGTAATTAGCAATAAGAGAGACGTAGACCTCATGATCTCGGCCAGTAACTCTTGCCGCCAAAAGGAACCAGTAACAGATACGGTTAAGGCGCACCCACGCCTGTCTTTGTAGCGTCAGACCAATGGGACGTGTGCTGGCGCCGAGAATGAACGAATGAAGTCTGGTGGTACTTGACTTCAATTCAGACTTTCATATATGGTCCGCTTAATTACCCGTAAAGATGTATTGTGCATCACGATTTGAGCGGCTGACACGGATGAGTGTTGATTTTTGTCGACAAGAGTGTTCGTTTGAAGGACCACATACCTTGAAGTGAAAAATAAAATTGGGCTCCAATGCTCGTCGACCGAGAAACAGAGTGGCTTCTTAGCAACGAAGATCAGCATGCTGGATACCAGCATGAATGGGAAGATTGCCCAATGGTGTAAAACGCAAACATCTGATCACTATGTGCAAGGCGCTGTTTGTGGCAGTGTCGATGTTATTGCAGTGAGCACTGCGGCACAAAACAGTTGCATAGTAAATCTGAAGAATAGGGATGTGCTGAAGAATAGACAAGCGCTACGGCTGCTGCACGTAAAGTGTCAACCCTCGCTCCCCAGCTAGAGCCTACCAGGCGATGTAGCGCAGTGTGCAATAATAGTGTCTTGCGCAGTGACACCAAATGGTGGCGGTATGTGAGCGATTTGTCTAGTTTGTTTTGTTTGTTTGTTTATCTTTATCCTGCATTGCGGGAAAGCGGACTTGAGCGCTATGCATCGGTGTACGCCTTCCGACATACACCTGACCCACGCTGCAGCCGACGGCAATGTCTGTTTTCCGGTTGTCTACTTTACTTATGACTTAAATTTGGTACTACCCATTACTCGAAATCGATCACTAGGTAGAGGCAATTATCGTTAAGTTTCTTGCCCAGAGAAACAACATCTAGTGTCACCCCAAGATAACTAGGTTCGGGAAAGAAAGAGAGAGATTTTCCATTGTTCTGGACATGTAACTCACGATCAGATTCCTGGCTGTGTAGGCTATATGGAATGCTGCTGCCACAGTTTTGGTTTTGCTGAGTTTCAGTCGCCGTTTCTGGAGATAAATTGAGAAGGTTTTTATGTCGAGGCTCAAGATGTCTTCTAGGTTTTCCCACAAATTTGTGAAGTGGAACATTGTCAGGTTGTCTGCATATATGCAATTTGCAGAGACCGTGGTTGGTGGGTCGTGGCTGTAGATGTTGAAAAGAAGTGGATACAGGACCGATCTCTGTAGGACACCATTTATCAGACGACTCAATTTGTTTCGCCTTGAGTTGCCGGTGGTGAGAGTGAAGCTTCGATTCCTGACAAATTCCATGATCATACGGACTATATGTTGGTCTGGAAGTAGGCAAAGCAGCTTGTGAGAAAGGTCGCGGTGTCGTATAGGCAGATCTTTGAACGAGAGAGATATGTTGTGGACCCGTGGTGCACCAGCTGGGAATGGATGGCATTTGCAGAAACGGGGCACTGGCGAGGGGAGTTTTTTGAGCGCCCAGTGAGGTTGTTGATGATGCTTCATGCTTTGGGGCTTGAGTTTGAGAAGACGATGGTTTGAAAGGCTTCGTTGCATCGCTTAAGATTCTTTGCGTGCAACCGCTGAAGTAATTTTGTGGCAGCGGTAATGGAAGCTGTACCATGTGTGGCGTTTTGGTAGAAGCGATAGAGTGTCTCACATTCAGAGTCCTGGCATGGTGTATAGCTGGTTTCACAGCCACATACTACTGCGGCCTTTGCTCAGTTATTATGGCATTTCAAAAGTCCTAGTTTGTTTCGTCTACGTTGCACGTTTCAGGTGATGGGAAGCATGTAAATGATAACAAGATGATGTAACAAGTTCGATACCTTGTCCGATTATACCAAAACTTTTTAAAAGTGATACTGAAATTTGCTTCTTGGCACACTGTTCAATTCAATTTTGTTTTTCATTGCTGGCACGAAAACGAAAAGAACAATGAAGCAAACACACGAATTTGGCACCAACAAAAGGAAAAGGTTGCGAAACCAAAAGGTTTAAAATATGCCTCGTTAAAACAGTGTTTGGAATTAATATTCTTGATTTGCGTAACCATTAAATTTACTATACATTGCATTAGCCTGGAATCAAACCAGGAACTTCGCGTGACTGGCCAGGATTCTATCACTGAACCATCAATGCTGGCGGTTCATTGGTGGTCGCTCAGCAACAACAAATAGTATAATATTTCAGTATATTAATGCATTATTCTGCTGCACTTACAATGACTGCTTTGTAAAGCGCTGAAGAGCAACACATGGTTGGGATGGGTATAGCGCTATATAAAAACACATATCAGGCTATGTTTAATATAGTATCATTGCTTGATTTCATATGCTAATATTTCAACTTTTCTTAGACAGTTTTTATCTTGTCACGTATTATTTGCACTGTGATGGTCAGTAATAAAATCAAAGTGAACTAATTGAAGATTCAAAAGCCAAAAATGATCCTATTTGAAAATTTGAGGGACATGATTTGCAACTGCGCAGCGTATGGGCTACTTGATAACCATAACCAATGTGCATAATCAAGTGCACTTAATGCATAACCCTACATAATGTGGCATAGTTTTGATTAATTTGTTGATAAACAATCGCTCACCGGTGAAGATATCACTCGTTCGCTCTGAAAAAAATATATATATTACTTCTCAATTGTTTATACTGTAGTTTCTAGAGAGACTTTGAATTTTTGTACCACAGACAAGCAAGGCACAACATCACAACGTTGCTGAGCATTTTAGGAAATTATTTCACAAATTTACAACTAGTTTTAACATTTGTTTAACAGTACTACATAATCCCGCAAGACATTTGTGGGAGTGTAACACATTGTGGGAGTGTAAATAATAGAAAATTGTCTTACCATTTTTCTGATTAAGCAAGTCTTAACTACACAACACGTACAAAATACTAATCTGTATACAAAATTATTTTTTTTATTAATTGCACTGTGTCGAATCTGCATCGATTTGGATGTACCAAAGTTGGGTCAAAGCAAAAGTACAAAGAAAAACAGCCAGCCAAATTCTGGTTCTGTGAGGAAAACTTATTTCTCTTCATTTTTTATATTTAATATTTTTTGCTTACAGTATCGTATTACTTAAGGGCAGCTTGTATTGAAAACTGTCTAGTTTTAACATTTTTCTGAAATGCTTTACAATTTCTTGCTTTACTGTAGGTAGTGCGTTGAAGATGAGCTTTTTTTCTTTGAACCACAGGTTTTAGAAGCGTATGTAATTATTTACTCATTCATGTATGTATGTAATTATCATGTACGTGTGTAATTGTTCATGCTAAGCCTACTTTTAAAAAGTTATCTAGAATAAATACATATTAAACTAAAAGAACTACGGGTATGTTAATTATATTTATTAATATGACCACTGTTAAAAAACCGCCTTTGCATTGAATCAAAGTTTATTTCGGTTTTATCATAGTCTGGTTTTAGAGGTGGAAGTATTTACACAAATCTTTCATTATCTTTATTAATGTTGAGTCCATAACTTCCCACTACAAATTAACCGTTGAAATGTTGTTTGAGTTTTTATTCCAAACTCTTTCGTTTATTGATTTAAAAGTTATTTACAAAACAGATATCAAGTAATAGAAGTACCTCACCAAATGTCCACTAAACGAGAAATGTGTTTTGGTGCATCGCAAGGGTCTATCCTTGGACCATTGTTGTTTCTAATATATGGTAATGACTTTAAGAAGTTTATTACACTGTGAATCTATAATATTTGCTGACGATACCAGTTTATTTTTTTACAGTCAAAATATTGACAAGCTTTTTAAAATGACTAGTAAGGAAATATCAGGAGTAACAAATTGGTTAGCAACCAATATGCTTTCATTAAATGCAAAGAAAACAAAATACATGTTATTCAATAATGCCAATAAGCTTTCAAACTTCTCTTACACACTGTCTATACTCTATTTAATCAACCCATTAAACGTGAACACTACAAGTTCTCTGGCATTCTGCTCAGCGAAGACTTGTCATGGAAACCCTACATGCTTTCCTTAGTGCAATAACTACGAAAACTTAGGAGTAATCTGCAAGGGCAAGTCCTACTTAAACACCATCCATTTGATTTTTTACCACTGTTTAATTGATTACAATCTCAGGTAGGCTATTGCATAAGTGTATGGAAGCATGGTCGTGCAAATTATTATGCTGTACTTTTATGTTTGTAGATATCAGGAAACGCAACACTCCATAACCAACACGACACCGTCACAAAAGGTGATGAGAGCTTCATCAACACCATCGGAACATCATCTTATCTACCAGCTCATCCATTCCATCACCCACCAGGACAAGAAACAATAACTTAAACTGGATCTCGAACCTCAATTGCCGTAGGCTACTGTGTGATGTGCAGGCTGACCATAGAAAGAGCTCAACACTGCTCTCCTGGGCCACATCGAAACGGACTTTTGCCTGAGGATGGGTTTCTTTTATGTCCGGTTTACTTCTCCATCCTATTATTATTATAACGACTGCTCATCCACATCAATATTGCAACTGGCAAATGCTATCCACAACACTTTTGATCAGGCTGTCATTTATTACCACTTTTTATTACCATCCTGTAAACAGCATTTTTACTAAATTTCAGCAAAAACCAATCAAACATAGGGTCTTGGCAAGGTTTTAAAATTTTGGAAAATTTTAGCCTGGAGCTGGAAACGGCCACATTTGGATGTCTATGACCTTTGACCTTTTAAAGTGACAATATGAACGATGTTGTTTTTTCAATACTTGGCAGAAGTACTATCACCTGTAAAAAAATTAGGTTCTTACCTAATTTACTTAAGCAGTAATAGGACCTCAAACATGGCCCAAAATAAAAAAAATTGTGCCCCCTCGGCAGACCCCCCAAACTAAATGCTTTATAACTCTCGTGTTTCTCAATAAATTTCACTTAAATTTTGCAGGTGTTCATCATATAAGACAGTGAAAAGGTGTGTAAAATTTAAGAAAAATTGAAGAGGCTGAATTTCTTGATTGTGTGAATTGATTCGGAATGGCCCAATGGTAAATTTTCAAGTGGCTGGTGGCAGATCAAGCTCTCGTCAGATTACATTCTAATTTTGCACAATTAGTTTTAGTAGTAATTGGCAAGTTTTCCAACCCCAAGCTAATAAAAATTTTATAAAAACGTTTTTTCACTCCACCCTACTTTACAGTGTACATGTGTGCTTCTCTTTGTTTTATTTTTTGCTGTTTGTTTTTTGGGTTTTGTGGCCGTGCTAACTGCAGACATATAGGCTAGCCTAGGCTACTACATGATTTAATATTCAGGCATGTTTTATACCTTTTAAGGTTTTACCACTTTTTCCCGTTCATTGACGTGCTGGTAGGCCTAATTCGACTATTGTAGTTAAGTATTTTTTTTCGTCCCAGACGGGTTTATGAAGAAAAATAAAATGAATGAATTTTAAATAAACTTCAAAAGATTTGCAAAATATTGTAAAAAAGGTTACAAAGCATGAATCGCAATCACTGAGAATTCCATAATCTTTTTTACAATTGATGAACTTTATACAAAGTATAAATTTTCTTCCACAAAATTAAATGAAATTTGGCTTATCAAAGAGTATATGACTTTATTTATTGTTACCGAAAAAGTTATATTTATAATAAGTTTAAACTGTTTTGCGACCCAGAGTGAATGCTCTCGCGAACTAAATTTTGGTCGCTTGGGTCGCGACCCACTATTTACAAATCCTTGCCCTACAGTAGGTCTACTTCTCCAAAAGCTAACTCAACAATCCATTTAGTTCAGTGGAGTTAAAGTGTGGAAGAGTCACCCTAAAGCAATCACTGGAATTGAAACCTTTTCAATATTTTGCAGTAGGCTAAACCGAAAAAGCACTTGCAAGCTGAAAATCAACCTTTAACAAGCTGAAGTTGTGCTATAACGCTTTAATTGCTGGTCCATTATTGATTGTTGTAACATACCCTTGTAGACCTATAGCTTGCCTTTCCGGTTGCCACTCTTGTAAACAGCCTATCTTTAAGCATTTTAGTTTATTTCTATATTTTTGTTGAATTTCGTGTCGTTGCTTGATTTGTCTGCTTGTGGGTCTGCGTTGTTCAGGCGTTTGTTGTCTTGTCACGTATTGTTTGCTCTGTGATGATTAAGAATAACAAAACCAAAGTGAACTGGCTGAAGTCAAAAATGTTCTTATCTGTAAATTGAGGGAATATCTGGCAACACCGATTACACCTGTGATCTTCCAAGCATATGAAATGGCTGTGAAATATTATTTACTTTGCATATTTAAACTAAATCTACATTAATTCAAAGGATCGCTTGACTTTTCGTTAGATTATTGTTTTGGTTGGTTTGAAAAACATGCTTAAATCGACTCAAAACACTACATCCATTGCTAGCATTACCAAAGACACTTCATCTATCACCAGCACTACCAAAGACACTCCACTTCTCATTAGCGATATGAAAAACATTCTGCTATATTATCATGTTTTGTTATGCTCCTACATGCGCAGACAACCTTTTTTTATTGATTTGTTTGCTATTTAATCTTGGTAACGAGCTGGTATGTTGTGTATTTATCCTCTGCAGTCTGCAGACTACTTACTGCCGTTGGTGCAAACACTTTAGGCTATTTCTGTATGAAATACTCTTTATGCGTTCTACAAGTGAAAATTAAGCTGAACTATCACAAGATGTATAAAGTGACATCTTCTTCTTCAATTGCCTTGCCTGAACCAGGCATCGACGGCCTCAGATGAATAATTACACCAAATATTCCTATTATATGTTGTATGGATGATTGTTACTGTTTTGTCGTTAAATTGTTCCAGATGTGTTTGTCTTTGTCTGCCAGGTGCCTGCTTTCCAAAAATTTTACCAGTTAAAGAGAGATGCTCCAGTTTTCTTATTACATGGCCGAGAAATTTATATTGTCTGGTTTTCATACTTTGTAACAGAGTTCTGGTTTGGTTCACTTGGTGTAGAATTTCTTTATTTGTTTTCTTTGCCAGCAGCCATGAAATGTGTTGCATTCTACGGAAGCACCACATTTCAAAAGCATTAATTTTTTCTGCCATTTTTGTTGAAATATTCCAGGTTTCAGAGTTGTAATGAAAAACAGGATAAATATAGCATTTTAAAACTCTAGATCAGTGGTTCCCAACCTGGGGGTCGCGACCCCCAAGAGGGTCGCTAAGCGTTTTATAGGGGGTCGCGAAGCTGTTGCTTATGCAACAACAAAAGTGAATGTAAGTAGGACGAGGTAGGCTACCTGTCCGCCATTTCATTCGGATTGCTTGTAGTACAACATTATTGCATCAGTAGCCTATGCATCCATTGTGTAGGACTACTTGCAGTAAAAGTGAGCCTTGTAGCCTATATTAGACAACAGAGATCAGTTAATACTCGAGATTGCTAAAAGATAGTTACAGGTAGCATCGTTCCATGAAGAAAAAACGAAAATTCGTTGAAGAGTACATTACCCTTGGCTTTACCTGTTTATTGACCAATGGTGTTGAGAAGCCACAGTGTGTTCTCTGCAACGTTGTTCTGAGCGCAAAATCATTGAAACCATCAAAATTGAAACGCCATTTAGAAACCAAACACCTTCAACATGCTAAAAAGGATGCAGCATTCTTTAAACGCCATGAAGCTGGTCTCAAGCGGCAACGGCTTGACGCTACTGGAAACTTTCATCAGGCAAATGTGGCTGTAATTCAGGCGTCCTATGAAGTCGCACTGGAAATTGCGAAAGAAAAGAAACCTTACACTATTGGGGAAATACTTGTGAAGCCATGCTTGTTAAAAACAGTAAAGTTGGTTCTTGGGGAAAAAGAAAAGTGTGGCGAAAGTTAAACAAATCTCTCTGTCTAACAATACCATCAATAGACGCATATCGGATATGTCCAAAGATGTAACAGTGCAAGTGATACAGGAGATAAAGGCTTCTCCGATGTTTTCATTTCAGGTAGACGAGACAACAGATGTTAGCTCATGTGCTCAGCTTCTCGTTTTTGTCAGGTATATCAATTCCGATGACTTCAAATAGGAGTTTCTTTTCTGCTGTGAGCTGGAAACTACTACAAAAAGTGCAGATGTTATGAAGAAGATGACAACTTTTTTTGAATCTGCCCAACTTGAATGGCAAATGTTTGTGGAGTTTGTACCGATGGCGCCCCTTCTATGTTGGGATCGCAGTCTGGCTTTCAAAAACAAGTTAAGGGGCTTGCACCTGAAGCAAAGGGAACGCACTGTTTCATTCATAGATATGCGCTTGCCAGCAAAACATTACCAGCTCAACTAAAAGATGTATTGAATTCTGTGGTAAAAATCGTAAATTTTATCAAAGCAGGAGGTCTCAGCTCACGTCAGTTCAAAGAACTTTGCAAGGATATGCACTCAACACACGAAACGTTGCTTTTCCACACATCTGTTCGTTGGCTCTCCAAAGGAAACGTTCTTAATCGCGTTTATGAGATGAAGAATGAGATTCAGGCATTTTTAGAATTTAAAAATAAAAGGGAATTTTTGTCGTACTTCAATGATGATAAGTGGATGAACTGCCTGGCTTATTTGGCGGACATAATTGAAAAATTGAACTGCCTAAATCTGAAACTTCAAGGGAAAGACACAAATATTATACAACTCAATGATAATGTCAAGGCATTTGTCTCAAAATTGAAAAACTGGCAGCGAAAAGTGCATATTGGGAACATTGCTATGTTTGACAGATTGTCCAGTGTTTCTTGCATCGAAGAAACGAGTGAAGAGTTCGAAGATTTAAAAAAATTGATTGTGGCACACCTGCAAACCATGGAGTCCGAGTTCCAACGTTACTTTCCAGAACTCGAAGAGCAAGAAGCTATACGTATTCAAAATCCGTTTTCCGTTTCTCTGGATGCAAGTGGCATTCCTGATGAAATACAAGATCAATATTTTGATCTTAAGAATGACTCATCTGCTCGCATTCTCTACCATGAAAAGTCACTATCTCAGTTTTGGTGTGAAATGTATGATTCATACCCGCAGATTTCTAAGCTGGCTTTTCAAGTATTACTGCCCTTCGCTACGACGTATCTAAGTGAGAGTGGTTTTTCAGCTCTTCTGCATATGAAAACGAAGGAAAGAAATAGAATGGATGTGGCAAACGACATGACACTGGTTCTGTCTAGCACGCAACCTCGAATTTCACGGTTAGCTGCAGACCTGTAAGGTCAACCATTGCATTGATCTGTCAATAAATGCAAGAAAAACATTTTTAGTGCTGCCTTTTGTTGTACTATTTGTCAATAGTATACTTGCATTTAGGAAAGAATATAAGTGGGGGTCGCAGTATCTACGAACATTTTTAAAGGGGTCACCAAGACAAAAAGGTTGGGAATCACTGCTCTAGATCTTGTCTTGAAGGAGATATTTTTATTACAAAGAATTGGTTTCATTTGTTAGAAGCTTGCTTTTGCTTGGGCTGTTCTTATGTTGAGCTCTGTTTCGTCTCTTGCATCCCAATTCACCATAGTACCGAGGTATTTGAATTTTTGGACCTGTTTAAGAATTGTTGCATTAACTGATAAATTACAAATAAAAGTTTTGGTTGCTTTTTTCTTTGTTATGACCATTGTTTCTATTTTTATTTAATTCCATGCCAAATATCTTGCTTTTCGTACACACAATATGTTCTGCAGTTTTACGTACGAGTCGGCTATCAAAACGGTGTCGTCAGCATATCGTATGTGGTTAATGTTGTTTCCTCCAATACTAATACCTCTTTCATCTTCATTATGTCTTAAAATTATTTCGCTGTATAATAAGAAAAGGTCAGGTGATAGCACACAACCTTGTCTTACTCCTTTCTGAATGGGCGTGTAGTCACTGCAGGCATCATTTATCCTGATAGCAGCTGATTGTTCGTAATATAAATTTTGAATGATTCTTAAATCTTTGTCGTCTATTCCAATTCTGTCGAGCATGCATAACATTTCATTGTGTTGAACTCTATCAAAAGTGACTATCTGGTTTTATTCTGACGTTTCGTCAATCAGACAAGACTGACTTTTTCAGGATGCTAGACGAGGTAGTTACTACCTGTCTACCATGGCAAAACACAAGACCACGTTGATGAAATCAACCAAACATGAAAAATGAAAATTCAACTTCTAGACAAAAAGTTTGTCAAGTCAAAACTTTTGCAACTAGAAAAAAGGTTTGCATTTCATGTTAACGATTAACAAGAAGCTTAAGTAACAGAAGAGAAGCGAGAACGGAAATGAATGTTTGCTAAGCAAAACGATATCTTAAATCTCGCATTGATGAATACAAAAGAGCTTTCCAATCAACGCCCGGAACAATCTGCTCTTTTCATGAATGCCATAACTTCCGATCATAAAATAACTTGGAGCAATTATTAAGTTCTAAACGTTGGAAGTGATAATAAAACACGAATGTTTTCTGGAAGTTGGTTTATCAATCAAAAGTCTCATGCAATGAATCGCAATGATGGTATCTCTTTTACTGGTATGTACAAAAAATTATTGTAAGTGCTTATTTGAACAGCCTTCAAATGTGGCGTGGGCAATTTCCGAAGTAATCGAACAAAATACAACTACGTAGCCTATATATCAAACACGTGTTGATTAAAGAAACCCACTCCGCAAATGAACACTTTGTAAATTGATTTAACGTCTGCAGTCGTTGAATCAATGTAAAAAAGACCTGATGTCAGCCAGCAATTTATTAACTGAGACAAAAATCGCGGTCTACCAAGTGCGAAAGGAAACAGTAGCTACTGATGTAAGCAATCGTTCATGCGGCAGTGTTGTACTGATGATTTTGTGTGATCAATTTCCTGCATTGACGATGTCTATTACCGCTATCATTACTTAGCCCAGTGGTTCCCAAACTTTTTGGAGCGCGACTCAAATGTAAGTTGGTGAACATCTCGCGACCCAAGGCACAGGCAAGAGGCAACCTATATAAACAACTTAACCACTCCACTGTTTTTGCAATCTTTGCCTTCTGTAAACAAGACACAGACAACCAGTTGTGGGGTGGTGTACCGTAGCTCGTCTTGCTCAGAGGTTACGTAAAAGTGCTGGATTCTATGCAAAGTCAAACCGTCTTGGCTTCAGTGCCTCTTCTTGGTTAAAAATAAGCTCATTTTTTGCATGCGTCGGATGTCTCTTTAACTTGTTCTTGTTTAAGGATTCCTTTAACAACACAGCCACAGCCTACGTAGCGCCTTTCCAGCACCAGGCTCGCAGATAAAAATGAACTTCAAATTTTAAATAAATGTTCAGAAATTTTGAATTGTCAACTTAGAGAATAATTTAAGTTTACCATGATTTATTGAAGGAAGTGACTTGAATGCAGGCAAAACTGCTTGCCATAATTAATTTTGCGGCACTTAGGTCCCATAAGGCCTGTGGTCAAAAAGTGCTTCTTGCACAGCAGTCTACGCGAGTTTGTAAATCAGACAAACCATGACATAAGCTACCGTCTTTTTGCAAAAGCAACTTGAGCAAAATGGTGCTCATCTTACCCCAGTTTCCCCTATGCGAAACTGCCAGGATCAAGATTTCGGAGATTTTCTCAGTTCAAGATCAAAATTCAATCAAATTATACCATCTTGTGTTGTTTTAATTCAACGAAATAAATTTAAAAAATAATTTTTTTTGTTTCAGTTTATTTCCTCAAGTCCAGTTGAATGCAAGGACTGAGTAAAAACAAAAACATTGCAAAAGACAAGAGCTTTAAGTCGTAGGCTCAAACTACGCTAGCCTTCGCCGAGTTTTGCTGAAGATTTTGTAGAATAGCTTAAACGATTAGCAGTTCTTGATAGTTGGCGCCTTCTGACAACCTAATTGAAGTGATGTTGTCCACTGGTAATCGATGATTGAAATAAAACTGATGAATTTCATCAGCTCTAAATTCGAAGAAATCTCGGTCTTTTGTCAGAGATATGTCGATCTGAAAATGAACAAAAATTCATGTAGCTTTAAACTTCTCTTGATCAGCTGCACTGAGTGAATGAAATAATTGACAGACAACAACACTTCGACAGTCAGAAACTTCACTTTGCCAATCTCAGTAACCGGGCTTGCATCAGTGTTTCCAAACCTCTACAAGTATGCGAAACTGCCAGAAATAACTTATTATTAAAGGCTTTCTCAGTCCGGTGAGCTGCTATTGAGACAAAATAGACTGATGTCTGATACTTGACTACACTAACCACATTATTTTGCTTCATCACAAAGGATTAATAGCATTGACAGAAAATTCTAATTTGTTTCATAGTGTTAAAAAATGCATGTTAAACGTGGCAAATCTTGATGAAGGTAATTGTCTATACTCTATACGTTCTATTTATTGAACCTACTCCACCTGGTCGCATTTGAAGTCCTTTATGTAATTCTACAGTATCCTAGTTGCAACTATAAGGCTGTATATACAAAATAAAATTATTTTGATCGATAGGAAACGTTTTATTTATCGTCTATCAGATTACTTTGTTATAAATAATGCCTCACCATAAATGGGCCATCTTTAGCAAATGGAAATGCGCCAGGAAGATCGGTCTCTTCGGGACTGCCCCATCCCCCATCGTAAGTATTGCGAACGATAGTCTTGTCATAGTATCGAATAGATGTATGGAAAGCAATCTGGTCGGTAGCGGTGAGAAACTCAACCAAGACTCTGCATCAAAATCAAACACATGTATCATAATTATTTACCACAACAAAATAATTGTGCAATACAACCTGCCATTGCAGGACGTGGCCAAAAATGCAAGCTCGTGGAGAACTATGGTTTTGATAATTTTTATTGAGATAAAAATACCCTTAAAATGTAACGTCAAGGTTGGTATTTATAGATAGAAACATGCACTTTCAGTTGAAATGCGTTAAAATTCATCGTGCAGTTGTATTTTTAGTACAAACTTGAAACAGAAGTTATATCAGAGATGTTTTATAATTTTGTTACTGTTCAGCTTGAGAATACATTTTCTCATCTCGAATATAAATATTTTCAAAATTAGTAAAAAAAGTTAACCAACCTTCATCATAGATTTCACAAACATTAAGAAATAGAATCACTCACACATCTCCAGTATTAACTCCTACCACCTTCACACCGGTATCTTGATATTCCTTGAAACAAATGTCGTAAAGCTTGCCTGGAGTCTGAAGAAAACGACAACATAATTCAAAGTCAAAGGTGTGGATGTAAATCCGATGTTTTTTGAAGCAAAATTTGAAAGCATTTCTCTCAATACGTTGTCGCGTGATATCGTTTTGTCACCTCTAACATTTTTATCAATTTTGGTGGAGAGGTTGCTTTGTTTTAGGCTACCACAAGCATATACAATCAAACAGCGACATGGTATTACACATAAGCTAATATAAAGCAATAAACTAAAAATGTCAAACATGTTATATACAGCATGTTAACCCTAATCAAGCACTTGAACAACTGATATCCAAAAAATGAAATAAGAAATATACAAGAATGATCAGTAGCGTAGCCAGGAATTTCGAAAGGGGGGGGAGTTTGACGACCCAGCGGCGGAGGTCTGGGGGGCCTCCCCCAGAAAATTTTGAAAAATTACTTTAAATTTGGTGCATTCTGAGAGCATTTTCAACAAAAATGTGGTTATGAATATTCCTGTAAAATGGTGCTGTCCGGTGGCATAGCAAAAGTATAAGATCATGCTTTCTTTGGCATTTTTCGGAAATAAAGCTAAGTCTCTATGTTTTCTTGTTGCTAATTCCTGGCTGAGATGTTTGAATGTTTGGTATTGGCAAAACTCGCTCTTTTAATGCAGTTTTGTGTAAAATTAGGCAATTTTTTTCTGGACTGAAAGCATCATTCTCAATATCGTGACGTCACACGTGTGCTAAAGGGGGGGGGGGGGTTGTAACCCCCAATCCCCCCCCCTTGGCTACGCCACTGAGAATGACTAAACATAAGGAAGACGATAAGGCACATCATATGCCGGTTTGATATTGTACTTCCACTCCGTTAGGTGGCTTGGAGATGGTACAGTCGTTGATGATGTGGTTTGCGGTCTGTTCCTCGGCACTGCATTCCTAACAAGAAGAAAATACCATTCCCCATCGGTGCATGATTGAGCAGAAAAGTGCGACACCAGTACGAATATGGTCCGCCTAATTTCCGTAAAAATGTATTATCCATCACAAATTGAGCGGCTGACACGCATGAGTGTAGATTTTTGTCGACTGGAGTGTTCTTTTGAAGGACCACAGACATTGGAGTGAAAAATAAAATTGGGCTCCAATGCCCGTCGACCGAGATACAGAGTGGCTTTTTCGCGACGAAGATCAGCAGGCTGGATGCCAACATGAATGGGAAGATTGCCCAATGGTGTAAAACGCAAGCATCCTGTCACTGTGTGCAGGGCGCTGTTTGTGGCAGTGTCGATGTTGTGGCAGTGAGCACTGCGGCACAAAACAGTTGCATAGTAAATCTGAAGAATAGGAAAATGCTGAAGATTAGACAAGCGCTACGGCTGCTACACGCAAAGTGTCAACCCTCGCTCTCCAGCTAGAGCCTACCAGGCGATGTAGCGCAGTACGCATTAATAGTTTCTTGCACAATGACACCAAATGGTGGCGGTATGTGAGCGATTTGTCTAGTTCTAGTGTCACCCCAAGATAACTAGGTTCGGAAAAGAAGTCGATGGTTTGAAAGGTTTCGTTGCATCGCTTAAGATTCTTTGCGTGCAACCGCTCAAGTAATTTTGTGGCAGCGGTAATGGAAGCTGTACCATGTGTGGCGTTTTGGTAGAAGCGATAGAGTGTCTCACATTCAGAGTCCAGGCATGGTGTACAGCTGGTTTCACAGCCATATACTATTGCGGCCTTTGCTCAGTTATTATGCAATTTTAAAAGTCCTAGTATGCTTCGTCTACGTTGCACGTTTCAGGTGATGGTAAGCTTGTAAATGATAACAAGATGATGTAACAAGTTCAATACCTTGTCCGATTATACCAAAACTTTTTAAAAGTGATATAGTGCAGTCGTGAGAGGTTTTTTGTGGGAAAATTTTTTTATCAAGCTGATACTTTGTTCAGACCTTCTCTATACTATGCAGATGGCTCAAAAAAATGCCCCATGAATCGGATGATGGGAAACCTTTTTTTGGGCCCTTTTTCCAAATGACGTCACAATCCCTTTGGGTCCAAAATATGAAAATTTCAAGTTTTTCAAAATAGGACATATTATATATCATTTTTTAGCATTTTTCAAGGAGAACAACTTTTTCTATTAACCAAAACCCTGAAAATGTACAGAAAAATAGCTAAAAGGGGTTAAAACTAGCAAATTTCTGTTAAACTTCGAGAAAATTTGATGAAATTTAGTGTGTATAACATCAAACATGAAAGAACCCATTTCATTGCAAAAAAAAATTAGTGAAGAAACATGTAAATTGTACTTTTTTGTTTTGTTTTTATAGATATATTACTAAACAATATAACGAAATATATGCTGTAGTAGTCTGTAAATACAAAATAGCTCATACAGTGTTGTAAAGAAGAAGAAGCTTTGTCAATGAACATCTCTGATTGCGATTGTAAATCTGGTGGCAATATAGTAAGTGCTCTAAGACATTTTTTTAAGAAAGTGTTCGTCATATATTTTGTAATAGATCACCTCTATTTTAGGAGCCCACACGATGGAGTCTCCAATTGATATCTGCGTCTTGTGTGGAAAAGATGAAGATTCGCCTAAGAATGTAGTTGGGTCTAAGGGCTTAAAAAGCATGAAGAAAACATGTAAGATGAAAGGAGAAGAAGACCTGCACAAGAAATTGGCACAGCTTGAAGCTTCTGAATCGAACATTGTGGTGCACCATAACTGCAGAAGACGATTTACAGACCCGAGATCGACCGAACGACCAGTACCTGTCAAAAGGCTTCGATCATCCATTGACCATGTGTTTAATTGGAAAAAAGATTGTTTTTTGTGTGAAAAGAGTTGCAACACACGTCGTGCGAAAAACACCTTTAGAGAAGCAATGACACTTTCACTGCGCACGAATGTGCTCAAACGTGCTCAGGAAAGAGGAGATGCATGGGGACAGAAAATCTTCGCAAGAATGGAGAGCTGTACGGACTTGGTTGCTGAGGAAGCTGTTTATCATTCATCATGCATGGCAAACTTTCGCATCAACAAGGAGAATCGAAGATCTTCTGCAGGTAGACCAGCCGACATAGAAATGACTGAGGCATTTGAGAAGTTTTGCGACCACTTTGAAAACTCAATGGATTGTGAAATATATTCTGTTATAGAGCTTTATGAAAAGATGTTAGAGTTTAACAAAAACGGGTATTCATTGAAAGCCTTTCGAGATAAATTGAAGAGTCGCTATAAAGAACATGTCTATTTTGCGAAAAGTGAAGGTTGCCATTCTGAGTTGGTTTGTTTCAAGAATATGACAGACTATATCCTTAGAGAGATGAAAAACAAATTTTCAACGAAAGAAAGTGTTCTGTCAGCTGCAGCTAAAATCATAAAAGCGGATATACGAGAATTGAAAATTTCAAAATCACAATATCCAAACGAACAAGATATTGCTGACATAAACAACGGAAGAAATTGGGTTCCTGAATCGTTGGATCGCTTTATGACGCATTTGGTTGGATCCGAAGTAAAGAAATTGAGCATATGTCAATGCATTGTACAGGCTGCAAGACCGAGGACAGTGATCGCACCAATTTTATTTGGACTTGGTGTTCAGTTAGAGAAGACGTTTGGATCTAAATGGCTGGTCAACCACATTTCCAAACTTGGATTTTCAATTACAGCTGAAGAAGTGCTACGATTTAAGCAATGTGCGATTCAGAACGTTGACAGTAGTTTTGAAGAGCAGGCACACGCTACACAAGATCACGTATTTGCACAATGGGTCGCAGATAATGTAGACCACAATACTGCTACGTTATCTGGTAAAGGTACATTTCATGGTATGGGGATTATCTGCTCAAGCAATAAACCTTTGCAAGGCCAATTTGGAAATGTACCACGCCTAAGAGAACGCAAGAAAGCAGGCGCATTCGTCGAAAAGAGAGGCGTCGAAATAATCCCGTATTACAAATCATCTGATTTTGGCCTACAAAAGCTCAAACTTTCACCTTTTCAACAACTACTTTCGGTATCAACAATTCCACCTGAAGTAAACTATGACTTTATTTGGCATTGTGGATGGTTTTATCATTCTGAAAGTCGAGCAAGGCCAAATTGGTCGGGCTTTATGCAGTGTGCAACCAGTGTTTCGACACAAACCAAAAGCCAATCAACTGTTCAATTTCTACCAATAATTGACCTTAGCCCATCAAATGAAACTTGCATTTATTCGACACTTTTATTCGTTATCGACCAGGCAAAAAAGATTGCCGTTAAAACACCCTGTGTTACTTTTGATCAGCCTTTGTGGCTTAAAGCAATGGGAATTATTGAAGAAGAGCAGCTTCCGATTGTGTGCAGATTGGGGGGATTTCATACTCTTATGAGTTTTTTAGGTAGCGTTGGAATGCTAATGAAAGGATCTGGCTTGAAGGATTTGTTTGCTGAAGTCTACGCGGAAAATAGCATCCCTCATATCTTGTCAGGCAAAGCAATTGCAAGATCGTTGAGAGCACACCTATCTGTACAGTCTGCTTTAATGACACTTTTAATCCAAAACGCTATAGATGACGGGGACGATGCTTCCGGATTTGAAGAAATCCAAAACTTCCATCACTCAATCTTGGAGCGTAGTCATGATGATGAATCATTTGAGAAGTTAACAACATCAGAGGTCTTCCGTAAAGCGGCAAAAAAGATCGAAGAGTTGAGACACAAGCTTTTCCATCAATCAAGGACTTCACAACTATGGCTCCTCTACATGGACTACATTGATGTTTTAAAGTTGTTCATCTTCGCAGAACGAACATCGAATTGGGAATTACATCTCTTTGCAATCACAAAGATGTTGAATTTGTTTGCATCAACGGGTCATATACATTACGCCAAAAGTGCTCGTCTGTACGTCCAACAAATGAAGAAGCTGCCACAAACACATCCATGGTTGTACGATCAATTTATAAACGAGCAGCACACAGTAAAGAGGACAGCAAAAAGCTTCACCGGAATTTGGACAGATCTTGCGATTGAGCAAACTCTTATGCGTTCAATTAAGTCGCGTGGAGGATTGACGGAAGGAAGAGGTATGACAGAAAGTGTTCGACATCTTTGGGTTTTGAGTCTGAGTCACTCGGCAAGCATTCATGAAGCAATGATGCAACTAAGTAAGGCTCAGTTTCTATCTAGTAACCAGCATGAAGAGTTGGGTGCTTCCAGAAAAAAGAGGGATTACAAAGATTGTGAAAAGTTTCTGGCCTGGTTAACAACGAAAAACCCATTCTTGGTACCAGATGCAAACCTATTTTCTCTTTCAAACGGTCTAGTGTCCATTGCTGAAAAAGATGACGTCAATTGTGAACAAGCGGAGCAAATTGGTAAAAATATTCAGAAAGGTTTAGATGGGGTAGAAATTAATCACGCATCAATCAAACGCAAAGATTTGATCAAACCATTAGAATCCTTAATGGAAGTAAACAAAACGAAAAGTAGTGCAAGTGGTATTGATTCGAAAGTCATGTTCAATAGGATGATTGCTGTTGCTGAAAGAGAGGAAAGCCTTGAGAAATTTTTCGAATTCGAGTTGACTTCAGAGCCAATGTCGATATTCAAGGATGGCATGATGAGAAAACCTGACAAACCCTCCCTTCGAAAAGTTCTTCTGACTGATTCTTTGTCGCATACCTTGGAGGAAATCAACAAGCAAGTGACTTCTATTATCGACGGTGGTGCATTACTACATAAAGTTCGCTGGAAAAAAGGAGTAAAGTTTTTGGAACTTGGAAATTCGTATGTGAAATATATCCAAAACCATTATACCCATGCTGTTGTTGTGTTTGATGGCTATGATGATGAAAGTACTAAAAGTCACGAGCACTTGCGCCGAAATTCCGTTCCACAGAGCACGTTTGTGAAAATTGATCCGAGCAATGCAATTCCTTTTACTCAGGATCGCTACCTCAGCTGCATCGAAAACAAGGCTGAATTCATCAAGTTTGTTTCTACCCTTCTGAGACATTCCGAAATTGAAGTTCACAACTGCTCTGGTGATGCTGACAGTTCCATTGTAGCGAAATCCCTTGATTATGCTTCTCTTCGAAAAGGTCCAGTAAATGTCATTGCTGATGATACTGATATTGTTATTATGTTACTACATCATTGGAAGGCTGACACTCACGATGATATTTACTTTGTCCAGGAGCGCTTCAACAAAGCCTGGAGCATCAAAGAAGCCAATCCAAGTATTCAAGATATTAAACAAGATCTTCTCTTTCTCCATGCATGGTCAGGATGCGACACAACGTCATCGATATTTGGAAAAGGGAAAGGAAGTTTGGTTGCGAGTTTACGAAAATCAGAAACGCTGAAAGAGAATTCTGCAATTATCAGCAATGTCTGGAGTTCCCAAAATGAGGTCGGAGAAGCATCTATAGCTGCATTCAAGATCTGGTATGGTGGCAATGAAGATTCAACGCTTACTACACTCAGGTATGTATTTTTACATAGGGATTATATAATAATATCTACACTTTTAAGATATTGTCCAATTCTAGATACCCTGTAGACCTATGTAATACTTATCTTTGTTCACTTTTAGACATGGCAAATACATGCACATGGCATGCAAAGGGATAATTGCACCGGAAAAGCTACCACCAAGCCAAAGAGCAGCCTACTTCCATGGGCTGCGAACTCATCATCAAGTTATGTGCTGGTCTTTACTTGGTGAAGAATTCAAATTTAATGTTTGTGAATGGGGATGGAGAAACAATAACAGCAACAAACTTGTCCCAATAATGACGGATATGCCTATAGCACCAGAAGCATTGACCAAAGTAATTAGATGCAGATGTAAGAAATCAACCAAAAATCCATGTGGAACAAAAACTTGCACCTGTCGCAAGTATGGAATGGCGTGCGTTTCTTCGTGTGGGGAATGCCATGGTGTTGAATGTAATAATATAGTAAGTATGCTTAAAATACAAAAACAGTTTCAGATCTTTTTCGTATCTAAGTAATATAATTAGAATGAACGACATACTCCAGAGACTAGACGAAAGATTTAAGAATAAAGATTTTTTCACTTATGCAGAACGTCAATGTTGGTAACGAAGAAGAGGAGTGCTCGTACAATGAAGATGAAACGGGACAAGACGAAGAAGACGAGGAGGAAGGCAACATCTTTGACGTTTTTGATGATGATTATTGATAGCTTCGTTTCGCTTACTTTGTTTAATTCTTGTTAAAGAATATAGAAGAATAATCCCAACAGTGACGAATAATTTCAAATTTGCCTGAAATTCATAGATTTATCCTTTTGCTTAATCGGTAATAACTCTTTTTCTGTACATTTTCAGGGTTTTGGTTAATAGAAAAAGTTGTTCTCCTTGAAAAATGCTAAAAAATGATATATAATATGTCCTATTTTGAAAAACTTGAAATTTTCATATTTTGGACCCAAAGGGATTGTGACGTCATTTGGAAAAAGGGCCTAAAAAGGGGTTTCCCATCATCCGATTGATGGGGCATTTTTTTTGAGCCA
The DNA here is from genome assembly GCF_918807975.1 of Aplidium turbinatum. NCBI lineage: Eukaryota > Metazoa > Chordata > Ascidiacea > Aplousobranchia > Polyclinidae > Aplidium > Aplidium turbinatum. Next base: position 59,209,422 of record NC_137472.1, read on the forward strand.
TCTGCATAGTATAGAGAAGGTCTGAACAAAGTATCAGCTTGATAAAAAAATTTTCCCACAAACACCACTTTTTAAGGTCCCACGACTGCACTAATACTGAAACTTACTTCTTGGCACACAGTTCAATTCAATTTTGTTTTTCATTACTGGGGCGAAAATGAAAAGACGATGAAGTAATCACACGCATTTGGCACCAACAAAGGGAAAAGGTTGCAAAACCAAAAGGTTTAAAATATGCATCGCTAAAAGAGTGTTTGGAATGAATATTTTTGATTTGAGCAAACCATCAAATTTACTACACATTGCATTGGCCTGGAATGGAACCTGGAACACAGGGCAGGCCAGGATTCCAACACTGAACCATCAATGCTGGTAGTTTATTGGTAGTCGCCCAGAAACAACAAATAGTATGATGTTTCTGTATAATATTGCATTCCGCTGCCCCTCTATTGCAGGGGTCACCAACTGGCGGCCCGCGGGCCGAATGCGGCCCGCAACGCTGTATCGCTGCGGCCCGCGGAAGGTATCAGCGTACAAGTATAACCAAAAATACTTTTCTTGAGGAGTTAAAGAGCACGGAGGCAAAAAATACTTTCTGGGAAGCATATTTTCGTTTTGCATACGATTCCAGCGACCGACTAATCAGATTGTAATTCTAGGTGGGGATCGCTTAAAGTTATTCCAATGCGATGTCCAGCTACACTGTCCAAGTGGTTGAAAAACGTCTGTTTTCGAATTTCTGTGAGCATAGGGTTGCTTTTTTTAAGTTTGCAAATGTCATGTAAACACTAGTGTGCGTTTCACCGTTATTGTGTTTCACGAACAGTGTTCTCTTTATACAAGTTTTTGTTGGCAAAATAGGTCGGTGTGCCAACTAAATTTATAATGAATTGGCAAAATATTACATATAAATTTAAAGACTTTTTCTGATTGTATTATGACAATATTTTGCTTAGTAGGCCTACTGCAAAATGTTTTTTTTTTTTAAGAAATATGGAACGCTTTACGATTATGCGTGTCATCCTTGCGCAGGGACCATGCTAATGTTCTCTATATCGTTCCAATTTTAGTATATGTACTGCCGAAGTAAGTAATTGTTAATCAACAATTTTTGCCATGCTGATAAGCACCACAAGTGAGAGTTGTCAATAATAAAAGAAAGACGGTTTTATAGACTCTCACAAAAATGACGAAAAACCAACTCATTGCTTTTTTAGAGGGAAGGCTGTTCATGAATTACGATAGAATTACGATTTTTCGGTGATTCCCACAATCGTTAGCTTCATGGTGCCTGGTGTCTTTTTCCCTGTTATTGAAACCTATTTTTCGCTGATATGTTTGCAGGTCACTATTGTTGCATGTATTGCGATGTGTCGAACATTTCCTTGTTTACTGAAATTGTTAATTGCAAGATATCATTTGTGAAGCGAAGTGACAACACCACTCTTGCTTGGAGATGAATATTCTGATGAAACCACTCGCCTCGCTATAAGTTAGGGATTGTAGATCATAGGGATGCGAAACTTCATCCGCTTTTGGCCTATCCGCAACACTAGAAGGGTTACGTTTTTTTGTAATTTACAAAATATTTTACTTTTTATGGGTTATATAAGAAGAGTGAAGTTGGCTTTAAAGTAATTTAAGGTTTTTAGTTGAAAACAAGCCAGCAGTAAAGCGTAAAAAAATGTCAAATTGGCAATTGACCCTTCTAATGTTGAAGGAACAACGGAATTGCTCGTTCCGTAATGTATCGTCCCTAGCTATAAGTGCGCAAAACAAGTGGCCTCGTTTATTAGGCATTGTTAAAAAAGTCAAAAGTGTTGTAAAAGGAGCTTGACCTGGCTGTAGCGCTGTTCGATTAATTTTGTTGCTGCGGTATTCTAACATACATATGAACAACATGTAACGCTTGGTACTGGGTACGAAATGCGTTCTTTTCTAGCATGAGAGTCAACCTACCTAAAATTTTATTACTGCGGCCCGCCATAGCTCTCCTTAGTGCCAAAGTGGCCCGCATGCAAAAAAGGTTGGTGACCCCTGCTCTATTGTATTGCACTTACAATGTCTGCTTTGTAAAGCGCTGAAGAGCAACGCATGTCTGGGATGGATATAGCGTTATATAAAAACACATATTAGGCTATGTTAAATGCAATGCCATTGCTTGGTTTCATATGCAAATATTTCCACCTTTCTTAGGCTTTTGTTATCTTGTCACGTATTGTTTGCGCTGTGATGGTCAGGAATAAAACCAAAGTGAACTAATTGAAGATTCAAAAGCCAAAAATGATCTTATTTGAAAATTTGAGGGACATGATTTGCAACTGCGCAGCGTATGGGCTACTTGATAACCAAAACCAATGTGCATAACTAAATGCATTTAATGCATAACTCTACACAATCTGACGTAGTTTTGATTAATTTGTTGATAAACAATCGCTCACCGGTGAAGATATCACTCTTTCGCTCTGAAAAAAAATATATATTACTTCTCAATGGTTTATACTGTACTTTCTAGAGAGAGTTTGAATTTTTGTACCACAGACAAGCAAGGTACAACATCACAACATTGCTGAGCAATATAAAAATATATTTCATAAATTTATAACTAGTTTTAACATTTGTTTTACAGTATTACATAATCCCGCAAGATATTTGTGGGAGTGTAACACATTGTGGGAGTGTAAATAATAGAAATTTTCTTACCATTTTTCTGATTAAGCACGTTTTAACAACACAAACACGTACAAAATGCTAATCTGCATGTAAAGAAATTTTAACTCAAATTAAATTTTCTATTAATTGCACTGTGTCGAATCTGCATCGATTTGGATGTACCAAAGTTTAGTCAAAGCAAAAGTACAAAGAAAGAAAGCCAGCCAAATTTTGGTTCTGTGAGGAAAACTTGCTTCTCTTTATTTTTTATATTTGATTTTTTTGCTTACAGTATCGAATTACTTAAAGGGCAGCTTGCATTGAAAACTGTCCAGTTTTAACACTTTTCTGGAATGCTTTACAATTTCTTGCTTTACTTTAGGTAGTACGTTGAAAATGAGCTTTTCTTCTTTGAACCAATGGTTTAAGAATCGTATGTAATTATTTGCAGATTTCCTTATGTTTATTCCTCTTAATCTTACTTTTAAAACGTTACCTTGAATAAATACATATTCAAACAAAAGAAGTACCGGTACGTTAATTATATTTATTATTTTGACCACCGTTGAAAAACCGCCTTTGCATTCAACTCAAAGTTTATTTCAGTTTTATCATAGTATGGTTGAGATGAAAGTATTTACACAAATCTTTCATTATCTATATTCATGTTGAGCCCATGACTTACCACAGCAAATTAACCGTTGAATTGTTGTCTGAGTTACTGCAAAAGCCTTCTTTTACTTTTTTAAAAGTTATTTATAAAACAGATTTCAAGTTGTAGAAGTATCTCACCCAATGTCCGCTAAACGAGAAATATGCTTTGGTGCGCCGCAAGGGTCAATCCTTGGACCATTGTTATTTCTAATATATGGTAATGATTTTTCGAGAAGTTTATTACACTCTGAATTAAAAATATTTGCTGAAGATGCCAATTTATTTTTTTGCAGTCAAAATATTGACAAGCTTTTTAAAATGGCGAGTAAGGAAATATCAGGAGTAACAAATTGGTTAGCAACTAATAATTAAATGTAAAGAAAACAAAATACATGTTATTTAATAATGCCAATAAGCTTTCAAACCACTCCTACACATTGTCTATATACAATCAACCCATTGATTGTATATCTTAACACTATAAGTTCTCTGATCCAAGGCATACTAAGGAAAATTTCAAACCGGAATTAAGCATTAAAATGAGTAAACTGAACATTCAAGAATACATTTCAAAAACAATTACCCAAAAAAATTTGTTTTCAATGGCGCTGGCAAGGCCCAAAGTCCAGTGTTTCATTTATTTTCATTTTTTTCAAAATGACCAAAACGTGCAAACACAGCTCAAGAATACGTCATAAAGTCCAGCAATAACAAAAGCCACGTTACCAATCTGATGTTTTCAGCAAACTGTCTGCTGTTTTGATGTTAAAATGTGCTGTTTTGATGTAAATACATACATAGCCTACAGTCAAATCGCCCGCAGTAACAATTATTGCGTGATCGGTTGATTGCTAGACTTTATGACGTACACTTTATGACGTTCTTTACAGTCGCACGCTTCGTTGCTCAGGCCAATCTCGTTTTGAAAGCTCTGACAAAAGCACGCGCACAATGGTGGTCAGACCGCAATGGGGCAAAATTTAATTGAAAATCGTTTTATGGTAGCATGTTAAACACAAAGAACGTGGAAAATCGCCAAGTCAGGTTTTTCCTTTAATACCCCTTTAACACTATAGGTTCTCTGGGCATTCTTTTCAGCGAAGACCTGTCATGCAAACCATACAGTGCATGCTATCCTTACTGCAAAAACTACGGAAATCTTTGAAGTAATCTGAAAGGGCAAGCCCTAATTAAACATGAACAACGTAGTTTGTTTTACGACTCCTTAATAGAACGCAATCTGAGGTATTGCATGAATGTATGGAAGCATGGTCATGCAAATATTTTAGTTTTAACTTCAATAGATTTGCAAAAAAAATGTAAAAAAGATTGCAAAGCATGAATCACAATCACTGTGAATTCCATAATTTTTTTACAATAGATGGACTTTATGCAATAGAAACCGCAAAATTTATGTTTAAATTCAAGCACAATCACCCTCAATGCTTTAACTTCCTAACTTACTACCATTGAAAGTATAAGTTTTCTTGTTCAACATTGTATTAAATATCGCACATCAAAGAGTATACGACTGTATTTATTTTTCCAAACCAGTTATATTTATAATAAGTTTAAACTGTTTTGCGACCCAGAGTGAATGGTCTCGTGACCCAAGGTCACGACTCAAGACCTGCTATTTGCGAACCCCTTCCCTGCAGTACTTCTCTAAAAAGCTGACTCAACAATCCATTCAGTTGAGATGGAGTTCCAGTGGAGTTAAAGTGTGGAATAGTCACCCTAAAGCCATCAGTGAAATTAAAACCTTTTCAATATTTTGCAGTAAATCGAAAAAGCACCTTGCGAGCTGAAAATCAACCTCTAACATCCTGAAGTTGTGCTATGAATCTTTAAATGCCGGCCAATTATTGATAGCTTGCCTTGCCGGTTGCCACTCTTGTAAACAGGCCACACAGGGGCGACTAGCTAGTGTGTGCTGCGGTGCTGCAGCACTCCCATAAAAGTTTTCACAAGAAGTTTCTCAAATATCTTAGTATTTCTTTTGCCCAAAGTGTATTTTATTTTCTCTGTTCATAGAATTACTGACTGTTATACGTGTAAATTATATTTGGAAACTCTGCGTGCTGTTAAATATTTTGCGCAAGGTTACAGCTAAAGAAACACTCGACTGTGACGTCGTAGAGCCGCGTGTTTTCTTGAATTGTTTGTACAAGCGAATAGGAAAGCGGCGTGCAGTGTTCAAATCAGCACATGGCAAAAAGCGAACGTTGAGGAAAAAAGGCAATGTGAAATGCGATAAGTGTGTGGCGTCGTGATAACGTCAAAAGCAGGTTAGAGGGCAATAGCGACACCACGTTGTGAAATTACGCATTGTTATTTTGTTAAAGTGTTACGCTATAAGTATAAACCAATTAGTAGTTTACATTTTCGCTAAGCTTCATGGGCGAAACACGTGTCTATCGTTGTCAATTCTTGCTACAAATCGGCTGCCGAGAAACACATTGTTGATTAGTGTTATGTTAGTTACAGAAGAACGCAAATAGGGAGGCACTACAAAAACTGATACTTTTTAGGATAGGTCTACTTCCCATTTTTGGAAAAACGGCTTGAATTTAATATGTCATTCAATAAGCAACGTATCTACATCCAAAATATAAAGTGACATAGGCCACGGGCGTCCGAAGCACTCCCATTTCTAGGACTCACCAGCCGCCACTGCCCACACTTTACTACCTTTACTCTTTCATGACTATGAGTGCTATAGCCTACCGTGTTGCATAATTTTACATTTGCCAGATATGAATATGTCACTAAGTTACCAAAAGTTCTATAGGCTTGCATCTAATTAACCTATTAATTTTCGTTTACAGGATCACTTGCTCGCTGTTCTATAGTGAGTAGTCAGGTAGTACTGACGCCAGGAAGATCGCTCCTTTTCAACAATCCACTTGACTTTTCGTTAGATTATTGTTTTGGTTGGTTTGAAAAAGATGCTTAAATCGACTCAAAGACATTACATCCTTTACTTGCATTATCAAGGACACTTCATCCATCACCAGCACTACCAAAGACACTCCACTTCTCATTAGCCATATCAAAGACATTCTGCTATATTATCATGTTGTCTGATGCTCTTACATGCGCAGACAACATTTATTAGTGATTTGTTTGCTATTTCATCTTGGTGACGAGCTGCTATGTTGTGTATTTATCCTCTGCAATTTGTAGGCTACTCACTGCCGTTTCTGCAAACACTTTATTTCTGTATGAAATCTGTAAATAGTCCTTGTACTATAAGAGTATATAAGTCCATTATTTAAATAACATGATGCGTTCTGCTGGTGCAAATAAAGCTGAACTATCGCAAGATGTATAAAGTGACAATCTGCTTTTATTCCAACGTTTCCTCAATCAGACATTTAAATTTCAATTCACACTATTCAAAACACCAAAAACTTACTGCAGCTAAAACTTTGTATGACCGCATTGACACACATGTCGCAGATCCGCATGAACGTTCACGACGGAACAAAGCACACAATACTTTACGCCTCAATGGATTTGCAAACAAGCGTGCATGTCAACGACAACCTAAAAGTTGAGTACATCCATCTACCCAGTATAACTCTTTAGTTTCTTTACCTTATGTTAACGGAGTTTCTAAAAGAAATTCGGCGTATCATGAAATCGGTGTAAAAGTCGCTTTGAAACCTTTCTTGACAAAAAGTAAATTTTGTCGTCGTTAAAAGATCCCTTGAAACAAAGCGAATTTTCCCAGTCCGAGGATAAAGATTCAATCAATCAATCAATCAATTTATGTTGGCCATACAAAACGAGATCTTAAATCTCGCATTAATGCATTCAAAAGAGCTTTCTAACATCAAGGCCCGGAACAATCTGCTTATTGCATGCATGCCACTATTTCAAATCATAAAATAGCTTGAAGCAATTTAAAAAAATTTTAAAGGACGGGGGTGATTATAAAAAAACGAATGTGGCATCTCTTTTCCTGCTATCTACAAAAAAACTATTGTTGGTGCTTATTTGACGTTTTAAAGTTGGTTTTATGCTAATTGTAAACTGTGCAGTAGTGGGTACGCAATTCGATTAGGGCGATTTTATGTCACTAAAAATTACTTATTTTGGTTGTACCAATTAACAAAAGAAACGGAGAACCAAAATTTTATGGTTGTGAAGTCACTTTTTGTGCTTTTAGGTTACTTTTCATTTGTTATGTCACATTATTTTGCATACTTTTTTGCCAAATTCCTCTATTTATTTATCTTTCATTGCTACTGGAGAGATGAATTTACATTCTATGTAATGCCAAGACTTTTAATAAAGCTTCTACTACTGCTACTATGGTACGGATTTTAGGTTTGCACAAGCCCATGCTTGTTCATATCGCGAGTATTCCCGAAAATTCTTAAACGTCAAGTAATTTTTCCGATGAAACAAATCGTGTTATCTATATTTAGCCACTTATTTTCTCTGCAACAGCTAAAGTGTTTGATTGACAGAAACTTCCTGTCAGAGAATGTAAAACATTATATAGCCTATATGTAATTTGAATGTGTAATTATAGTTTGAGAACAAATTGAAGCTAATTTAGATGCTTTTTATGTTGAATTGCTGCTATTTCTTTCGCTGTCTTGTTTTCTTAAAATAAAGTTACTTTTTGGTTACTTTCTCGCAAAATTAGTCACCGTTTTGAGTTTTTTAGTTTACAAAAAAATCGCCCTAAAGAAAACCCATACCGATCCGATCACTCTCTTCTCTGCTCTCTCTTCTCTGCTGTTGCTTCTTGTTAATCATTAACAAGTGAACCTTTTTTCTAGTTTCAAAGTTTTGCACGCGACAATTTTTTGTCTAGAAGTTGAATTTTTATTTTGCATGTTTAGTTGATTTCAGCTGTTTAGATGATTTCAGCAACTTCATGTGTAGTGGAATAATTCCCCGGAAACTTCACTTTGTTAAACTATGGTTAAACTGTTTCTGCCTATCAAATGCTTTGTCAGTCCAAGGATAAAGGTTTCAAACTATACTAATATAAACAGCAGCCTTCAAATGTGGCATCGGCAATTGCCGAAGTAATCAAACAAAATATGAATTGCGTCGGCAAAACAAATGCCCATGTATGTTTCGAACACGTGTTGATTACAGAATCTCACTCTGTAAATGAACACTTTGTACACTGATTTATCGTCTGCAGTCATTGAATCAATGTAAAAAAGACCTGATGTCAGCCAGCAATTTATTAACTGAGACAAAATTAGCGTTCTACTCTACCAAGTGCGAAAGGAAACTGCAGCTACTGATGTAAGCGATCGCTCATGAGGCAGTGTTGTTTTTGTGTGATCAATTGCCTGCATTGACGATGTCTATTACCGCTATCATTACTTAGCCCAGTGGTTCCCAAACTTTTTTGAGCGCGACTCAAATCTAAGTTGGTGAACATCTCGCGACCCAAGACACAGGCAACCTGTATAAACAATTTAACCACTTCATTGTTTTTGCATTCTTTGTCTTCTATGAACAAGACACAGACAACCAGTTGTAGGGTGCAGGGTGATGTACCGTAGGTCGCCTTGCTCAGAGGTTACGTAAAAGTGCTGGATTCTTTGCGAAGTCCAACCATCTTGGCTTGAGTGCCTCTTCTTGGTTAAAAATAAGCTCATTGTTTGCATGCGTCGTATTTCTCTTTAACTTGTTCTTGCTTAAGGATTCCTTTTTCAACACAGCCTAGTAGCGGCTTTCCAGCATCAGAATCGCAGAAAAAATGAATCTCAAATTCAACGAAATTTTTCAGAAATCTTGAATTGTCAACTTAGAGAATAATTTAAGTTTACCGAGATTTATTGAAGGAAGTGACTTGAATGCAGGCAAAACTGCTTGCCATAATTAATTTTGCGGCACATAGGTCCAAAAGGGTCGTAGGTCCCGTTTTTCCCTTCTAGTAGAAACAATAAGATAGAAAACACTCTAAAAACGAAGAAAGTATTTTCGATATTCTTTTTCTTATCTGTTTATGTTGTGCTGTTATCATGCTATGAGTTTTCATGGTGAAAGAAATGTCAAAGCAACGCACTGCGAAGATAGTTTTTATTGAGCGGCACCTTGTGGTCGGAGTAGTTCAGAGTTTTTAAAGCAACAATATCAAGCGGAAAACCTCACTCTGTCAATCTCGGTGACCTGGCTTAAGTCAAGGGTTCACAATTTTTACAAGTATGCGAAACGGCCAGGATCAAGATTTCGAAGATTTTCTCAGTTCACGAATAAAGATTCAATCAAACTATACCATCTTGTGTTGTTTTACTTCACTTAAATAAATTTAAAAAATAGTTTGTTCGTTTCAGATTATTTCCTCAAGTCCAGTTGAATGCATGACTGAGCAAAAACAAAAACATTGCAAAAGACAAGCGGTTAAAGACGTATAGGCTCAAACTAGGCTAAGCTACTGTAGCTTTTGCTATTGCTTTTGGTGGAATAGCTTAAACCAGGGGTCACCAACCTTTTTTGCATGCGGGCCACTTTGGCACTAAGGAGAGCTGTGGCGGGCCGCACTAATAAAATGTTAGGTAGGTTGACTCTTTTGCTAGAAAATAACGCATTTCGTACCCAGTATGCAGCGTTACATGTTGTTCATATTTATGTTAGAATACCGCAGCAATAAAATTAATCGAACAACGCTACTGCCAGGCCAAGCTCCTTTTACAACACTATTGACTTTTTTAACAATGCCTAATAAACGAGGCCACTTGTTTTGTGCACTTATAGCGAGGAGAGCGGTTTCATCAGAATATTCATCGCCAAGCAAGAGTGGTGTTGTTACTTCGCTTCGCAAAAGATATCTTGCAATTAACAGTTTCAGTAAACAAAGAAATGTTTGACACATCGCAATACAGGCAACAATAGTGACCTGCAAACATATCAGCGAAAAATATGCTCCAATAACAGGGAAAAAGAAACCAGGTACCATCTTCTCTCGTGTTGTCGCTATGTCAGGGTGTAACAGAAGTGGCTAAACTAACATTCTGTATACGTGGACAAAGCACTACTGTTGCTTCTCAAAAAGGTTTCTTTATTGATTACCCAGCGTGCAAGAGGATGTCATCAGATAGCCGAGACAACGACGAGCTACACCAAGTTGTGTCAATTTAAAAAGGGCGAATATTGCCATGCTAGCGTGTTTTATGCAAGAATCGAGTGTTGCCAGGCGCATTGGAAATGAATTAATAAAACTTGAAACAGTTGAATTATGCTAATAATATTAAAACTTGAAAGTAGACTAAACAGTAGAATTATGATAACTGCACTGCAGATATGGCTGATGACGAATACGAGACAGCAGTCGGTACATACGTTGGCCCCAGTCAAAACGACGTTGAAACGTAGATGAAACGTCGTGAATGACGAAAACAAATTAAGTTATGATTGAGGGTTAGAAACTGAAATTGAATACTGGGGCACAACTGTAAAATCAGCCATGAGAAAAATATTTACAAGCGTTTTTAGAGAAAAAAAATTAAGCATGTATACAAATAGGTAAGCGTCCATGGCTGTCCATGTCCTGCCTCCGAAGAGATAGGACCGGACACCCATGGAAGCAAACCAGAATAGTAAAAAAATTGTATGTAGCCTAACGGTGTACGCGCGTGTTTGTGCGAGACAGAATGTTCTAAAGTCATACTATTAGTTTGAGTATTTCGATGAGGGAGGACGAGACGACAGCAGTTGATTTGGAAGTTCGGTGATGTATATGATGAGCACGACAGCAGGTGATAAGCAGTTCAGTTAGTAGTCCATTGATGGATGACGAGCACGACAGCTGTTGAGTTGTGAGTCAGTCGATATGGGACGAATATGACAGGAAAGAGGCCAGCTTGTATAGTTGCAAGCTATGTGACATGCAGCCATTGCATGTCGAAAGTGGCGCAAAATAGCGGCACTGGTTGGGTTGACGGCGCGGTGTGCTTCTGACGCAGAGAAGGCTTGAATGATGAACGATGCAGCAATTGCACGTCGAAGGTGTGTCGCAGGGAGTAGCGACAGATATGGGGTTAACCATATTGCTTGCGTCGGTGGCTGTGGATAGCCGTATTGAGGGTCATCTCCGTGGAGGCATCTCGTGGTTGAGGCATCTCATGTTGAGGTATGTGATGAGGGACTGTTCAACTCAGTGCAAGTCGTGAAGAACATGGGGTGCTGTGGTGCCATGTTGAAGTGGTCTCATCAGTGAGCTTGTCGTGTCATCATTGTGGTGCTGTATTGAAGTTCCTTGAAGTCTCGCATCAACCTCTCGCAGCAACCGTGTTGATAGGCAGGCCTGAAACGAAATTGATACAAAGTAGCGACCGCTAGAAAGTTACACATAAGCAGTTCAGACACATTAAAAAAAGCGATACATGCGGGGATACAAGTAGTTACAATATGGCAGTGCCATAGGCGGCAGACGCCGGCTGATGATGGGACACATAATGAAAAAGAATAGCGATACATGCAGGGATACAAGTAGTTGCAATATGGCAGTGCCATAGGCGGCAGACGCCGGCTGATGATGGGACACATAATGAAAAAAGAATAGCGATACATGCAGGGATACAAGTTATTAAATTGGTAAGGCATGGCAAGGCAATGCCGGCTGGATGGGTAGGAAACGAGACAAGAAACTATGAGAGTCGTAGTATAAGTACGGAGTAGGCTCAGCACTCATTAAAAAAAAGCGACAAACACGAGCATAAAAAGTAGTTACAACGTCACATGACTGTAGTTAAGCGAGTGATTATAAAATGAATGAATGGATGCAGTTTTCACGTCTTGCTCAGGACGGTAAGCTACAGAATGGATGCAGTTTTGACGTCTTGCTCAGGACGGTAGCTACAGAATGGATGCAGTTTTGACGTCTTGCTCAGGACGGTAAGCTACAGAATGGATTGGTTGAGTGGAGGTTAGTCTGTAAACCTGGAAGGTTGTACGATGATGCGTCCACTACGAGTCGCTTTGGGCTGAAAGTGAATGAATGAAGGTTCGCGCACGATGGATACTGATTGGGGGAAAGGTAATTGAGACAAGGTAGAACAGTTGTCTTTAATATTAGATACGGACGGTGGACGAGGTGTGTTTGTAGGTGAAAGGGTGACGTCAGGTGGTGCAAGCGGGTAGAATGGTTTAAGTCTATCTATGGAAACGTTGGAAATGCGCGAACCGAGGTCTAAAGTGAAAAATTTGTCAGAACGTGATTGAACACGAAAAGGCCCTTGATACGGACGCTGAAGTGGAGATCTAACTGCGTCGTCGCGAATGAAGACATGGGAGCATGAGAATAAGGCATCGTCAATGTGAGTTTGGCGGTTGCGCGTTACGCGGGTAGGAGCATAACGCAACGCGGCCATAAACTTGATGAAGTCATTGACGAGTGGAGTGTGAGATGAAGGTGTGTCATCGGAAGGAGTAAAAAAATGGCCCGGCAGACGGAGTTGTGTGCCAAGGGTCAATTCTGCGGCAGAACAGTCGATTTGTTCCTTCAAAGCAGAGCGCAAACCTAATAAAACCCATGGAAGGTTGGAGACCCAGTCTGCAGAGGTAGTTTGTGCTTTTAAAGCCCATTTGATCACGCGGTTATATTCTTCAACAGCGCCCTGGCATTGAGGATGATAGCTAGTGGAATGTGAGAGCTTAGATCCAAGAAATTGGGCAATATCTTTCCATAGAGTGGAAGTGAATTGAGCGCCCCGGTCAGTGGTAATTCGGGCAGGCACGCCGAATCGGCTGACCCAGTGCATGAGAAAAGCGTCTGCGCATGATTTTGCAGTTATATCACGTAAAGGAATGGCCTCGACCCAACGAGTGAACCGATCCACAATGGTGAGAATGTAGGAGAAGCCCTGGGAAGACGGCAGTGGGCCAATGAGGTCCAGGTGAATGTGAGCAAAACGACCAGCTGGCGGTTGAAACTGCTGTAAGGGTGAGATATTGTGACGAAAGATTTTAGTTTGCTGACAGTGTAAGCAGGTGCGGCACCAGTCGCGAACATCTATTTTAAGCTTAGGCCAAAAAAAACGGTCAGATAGTAAACGCTGTGTTTGTTTGATGCCTGGATGAGCCAGAGAGTGGATAATGTCGAATACCTGTCTGCGCATGAGCGGAGGAACATAAGGGCGAAAACGGCCGGTAGATGTCTCGCCTAACAAGGAGAGGCCATTTGGGGCGGGTCGAGTGGTCAGTTTTAGCGATGAGTTGTCATGGAGAGGCGGAAGCGTAGTGTCTTGATTCTGCAGGATAGCCATACGATTATAATCCAGGGACGGAACGTCCTCAAAAATAGCGGCTATGGGAGGTCGGGAGAGACAATCAGCGGTTACGTTGTCTTCACCGGCGAGATGCTGAAGATTCTTAGTGAATTGAGCTATGTACGACATGTGGCGAATCTGTCGTGGCGAATGTGATGCGGTAGGACGGTGGAGAGCGCTAATTAGCGGCTTGTGGTCTGTGAGGACGGTGAAGGTACGACCTTCTAAAAAATAACGAAAATGTTGTATACCGAGGTAAACGGCTAAAAGTTCACGGTCGAACGTTGAGTAATTGCGTTGTGCGGTAGTTAGACATTTTGAGAAGAACGCTATGGGCCGGGATTGGCCGTGTACGGTTTGTTGCAGTGCGCAACCTATGTGAGTGGCGGATGCATCTACCGCAAGAAAGGTGGGAGCTTCGTGCGCTGGAAATGCGAGAAGACACTCCTTGGATAAGGACGATTTGGCTTGAACAAACGCTGCTTCCGCTTCAGGCGTCCACGTGAGACGTTTACGACTGGCTTTGTCATGTGTGAGCAAAGCATGTAGCGGTCGCAAGGTGTCAGCACAGTTGGGAATGAATTTGGAATAAAAAGCGATCATACCTACAAAACTGCGTAGTTGTTTCATCGTAATTGGTTGAGGAAACGATTGAATTGCGTCTACCTTTTCAGGATTGGGTTGAATACCTTGCGATGAGAGAAAGTGACCTAAAAAGGTGATTTGGGGTACTGCGAATGTGCATTTGTTCTTGTTAAGGGTTAGGCCAAAGTTGGCAAGTCGTGAAAAGACTTCTTGCAGGTGAAATAAATGCTCTTCCTGGGATTTTGAAAAAATGAGTATATCGTCAATGTAGCAAAAAATGAAGGGTAAGTCGCGTAAAACTTCATCCATGAGGCGCTGAAAGGTTTGACTAGAGTTCGATAGGCCCATGGGCATGAAACGGAATTGAATGGAGCCAAGCGGCGAGATGGCAGCAGTTTTGGGAATGTCTTCAGGTGCTACAGGAATTTGATGAAAGCTCTTGAGTAAGTCTAAACTAGAAAACACGTTGCAGCCATTAATGCGGTTAGCAAAATCGTGAAGGAAGGGAAGTGAGTAGCGGTCCGGTTGAGTTTGGAGGTTAAGTTTGCGATAATCAACCGTGATGCGATGGGACATTCCGTCCTTTTTTTTAACCATGTGTATGGGTGAAGCGTAAGGCGAATTAGAATACTCAATTACACCCAGATCAAAAAGAGTATTCAGTTCCGTGGACAATGTGTCGAGCATTTCTGGGGACATGCGCCGTTTGGGTGAGCGGACTGGTGGCCCTGAGGTGATAATGTGATGTTGTACGTGGTGAGAAATAGATTTAGTGAAGGACGATTGATCAAAAACGTCAGCGAATGAGTCGAGGAGAGAATCAATGGAAGATGGCGCAGGAAGTGTACTAGAGATGTTATGAGAGGCAGGTTTATGTAGTGACGCCGTAGAACTGTGATTAGTATCGCGACTTGCATGAATGGGCTTTGCTGAAGGCAATTTACTGGGACACATATTAACATTGGTGGAAGAGCGAGCGTCGTTTGAACATGTAGGATGCTTATCAGGTGGTAGAATTAATTTACGCTTGGGGATGTCAAGTGAAATTTTGAAATGTTCAAGAAAATCCATTCCTAGAATGGGATGAAGAACATCCGCGATGAGGAAACGCCATGAAAATGATTTGTCGAACCCTAGAGAGAGATGCAGTTTAGTGTAGCCAAAGGTGGGGACTTTGGTATTGTTGATAGCATATAGATGGGACGTACTACGTTGAGAAGGTGCATGTTGCACGGGAAAAATGGAATAAGGACTACCTGTGTCGATAAGCCATTTAAGCTGAGTTACAGAATCGTAAATGTAAAAAGGTTGAGGCGATGAAGGATATAACTGTGTGGATAGCCCCGCTGTAAGTCCTATTGACGAGGCAGCGGGGCGGCGCCGTTTTTTGGTGGACCGGAGAATGCGCAAGGAGGGGAGCAGTTGCGTGCCTGGTGTCCAAACCTGTGATGGTAATAACAGATAGGTGGGGGGGTGAAGCGTGTGCTGTTATCGGTGCGATGAGGGTTGAAGGGCGGCATGGCCTGAGGATAAGAACGTGGGCGCGAGGGTGATTGTGGACCATGACTTCGCGTTGGAAGAGGTGCAGATTGCTGATCGGGCAGCGACATGAAGGTTTCGAGAGAATGCGTAAGTGAAGAGATTTTTTGTTCTAAGAGCTGATTGATTAGAGACTGAGAAGAATGATCGTGGGATGTGAGAGGGTCATGTTGTGAAGTGGAGGCGTCTAAAATGTTGTTGGCCTGAAGGGCCAGGGTGTCAAGATCTAGATGCGTGGAGGCAGCTAAAATGGGTCGTACTTGTGACGGCATGCGCTCCAGAAATAAATTTTTTTAGAATGGCATTAGCCGTGGGATTGTGAGCATTGTCATGGCCCAGCAGCTTACGCATCTCATTTAGGAGGACAGTAGGTCTTTTATCCCCTAGAGTGCATTTGTGGAAAAGGGTGGATAGACGTGCGGAAAAGCTCTGCTGATTGGCTGAGATGAGAGCCTGTTTGAGTGTAGAATAAGGCTGATGGGTGTGTTGACCGGTGAGGATGGCGTGGTCAACATCACGCAATTGAGCATAGGATAAACTATTTAGAACAAGATCGAACTGGATCCGTTCATTGTTGAGGTTGTGCGACCTAAATAGAGATTCGCACATGCTGAACCAGAGGGGCACATTCTCCGTCCAGAATTCAGGAAGTTTAATATTGACAGGGGAATAGTAGGTAGGCGTAGAAGTGGAGCCTATTGTGGTGATATCGTGTGGCGCAGTTGCAGAGGAGCGCATGGGTGTGGTGAAGGTTGCGTCTGCGTGGGACGTCATAATGGGGGTGGTGGAGGCTGTACTATCTAAAGTGTAAAAGGAATTGTTGGAATGCATTGGTATTTGAGAGTTTGAAAAAAGATTGGTGGAATGTGTGGCCGCAGCGCAAGCGGGAGTGGAATGTTGAGTTACCGGAATGTCAGTAAGAACTGAAACGAATCGAGGCATAGTGGGGAGATTAGTAAAAAGTATGGCGGGCAACTGCCTGTAGGGTACAGTGGGTAATGGTTGATTACAAAAAGTGTTGAAAAAAAAAATTGTTTATGTAGTGGTTTCTATAGCAACAGTAAAGATAAGGTACCGTACCGTAGAAAAAAATGGAAGTTATAAACGATGCATAGAGACTACCGTAGATAATTACATAAAGTTAAAAATTTTAGCATGCAGTGGTTTGTATGGCAACCACAAGGTTAAGGTACCGTAGAAATAGAAGTTAGAAACTATGCATGTAGACTACAGGAGATAATTTCAGAAAGTTAAAAAAATTTTATGCGGTGGTTTGTATGGCAACCACAAGGATAAGGTACCGTAGAAATAGAAGTTAGAAACTATGCATGTAGCCTACAGTTAGAGATAATTTCAGAAAGTTAAAAAAATTTTATGCGGTGGTTTGTATGGCAACCACAAGGTTAAGGTACCGTAGAAATAGAAGTTAGAAACTATGCATGTAGACTACAGTTAGAGATAATTTCAGAAAGTTAAAAAAATATTTGAAAAAACGTGGTACATTACCAGGTGGCGTGGATGCCTTTGTTGCAGGTCGTGAGTTCTCAAGATGTACTCGGGGTCACCATTGTAACAGAAGTGGCTAAACTAACATTCTGTATACGTGGACAAAGCACTACTGTTGCTTCTCAAAAAGGTTTCTTTATTGATTACCCAGCGTGCAAGAGGATGTCATCAGATAGCCGAGACAACGACGAGCTACACCAAGTTGTGTCAATTTAAAAAGGGCGAATATTGCCATGCTAGCGTGTTTTATGCAAGAATCGAGTGTTGCCAGGCGCATTGGAAATGAATTAATAAAACTTGAAACAGTTGAATTATGCTAATAATATTAAAACTTGAAAGTAGACTAAACAGTAGAATTATGATAACTGCACTGCAGATATGGCTGATGACGAATACGAGACAGCAGTCGGTACAAGGGCATCCGTTGGTTAACCACTGCCTGGTGTCGTCATCGATGGAAACTAGGCCTTCCATACCATGAGGAGGTCTGTATAGCCGGCAATCCTTGATAATGTGTGCTGCCGTCTGCATTTCACCACACTCACAAGCAGCACTCTCTGCCGACGAAAGCAAGTAGCCTACCTCCACGTGGCCGCCCCCGCAAGTACCGACTTTGGGAAACTAAACTTGCTACAACTGTCGCTATAAAGTTATGCGGAAGAACAATCATCAGAATGGCACCCCCAGACTAAGCACAGCGCCCTTGTCAGGGCGAACAGCACCAGCTGTTGTAGGTCAAGGAGTGACCATTCTGCAACTAAATGTTGAAGGCACCACCAACGCTAAACTAGACATCATCACACCAGGTACAATGAAACCAACGCTTGCGGAAATCACCAAAAAATCGTAATTTATGAACAGTCTTCCCTCTAAAAAAGCAATGAGTTGGTTTTTCATCCTTTTTGTGAGAATCTATAAAACCGTCTTTCTTTTATTATAGACAACTGTCACTTGCGGTGCTCATCAGCGTGGTAAGAATTTGTTGATTAACAACATTTTGCAGTACTTGCTTCGGCAGTACATATACTATAATCGAAACGATACAGATTAGCATGGCTCCTGCGCAAGGATGACACGCAAAATCGTGAAGCGTTCCATATTTCTTAAAAAAAACAAAAACATTTTGCAGTAGGCCTACTAAGCTAAATATTTTCATAATACAATCAAAAAAAGTCTCTAAATTTATATGTAATATATTGCCAATTTATTATAAATTGAGTTGGCACACCGACCCATTTTGCCAACAAAAACTTGCATAAAGAGAACACTGCTCGTGAAACACAATAACGGTGAAACTCGCACTAGTGTTTACATGACATTTGCAAACTTACAATAAGCAACCCTATGCTCACAGACATTTTCAAAATTCGAAAACAGACGTTTTAATCAACCACTGGGACAGTGTGGCTGGACATCGCATTGGAATAACTTTAAGCAACCCCCACCTAGAACTATAATCTGATTGGTCGGTCGGTGGAATCGTATGCAATGCAAAAATATGCTTCCAGGAAAGTATTCTTTGCCTTTGTGCTCTTTAACTCCCTCAAGAAAAGTATTTTTGGTTATACTTGTACGCTGATACCTTCCGCGGGCCGCAGCGATACAGCGTGGCGGGCCGCATGCGGCCCGCGGGCCGCCATTTGGTGACCCCTGCCCTAGATGAAACTAAGCCTGTAGCCTACAAAATAAAATCTTTTTGGTCGAAACATAACTTTTTATTTATCGTTTACCAAATTACTTTGATATAAAGTAACTAATGCCTCACCATAAATGGGCCGTCTTTAGCAAATGGAAATGCGCCACTAAGTTCTTCCTCTTCGTCACTGTTCCATTCACCATCGTAGGTATTGTGAATGATAGTCTTTTTATTGTATCGAATAGATGTATGGAAAGCTCTCTGGTCGGTAGCGGTGAGAAAATCAACAAAGACTCTGCAGAAAACAGATTTATCATATTGTGAGTAGTCAGGTAGTGCTGACGCCAGGAAGATTTTCAACAAAAAATAATAATAGTAATGAAACGTTAAATGTTTATGATCGTGTTGAACATATTTCCGACATTCAAGCTTTTTTTTCGCAAAAAGATCACACAAGCCCAAAATAAAGGTGCAACCAATTAACATGAGAATTAAAAAGATGGTATTTCGAGCAAAGAATACCAGTAAGATTACTATGCACTTTAAGTACAAGTGTTGCAATGCTTGAAACAACAATTATATCAGAGATGATTTATAATGTTGTCACTGTTCAGCTTGAGAATACATTTTCTCATCTCGAATATAAACTATTCCTTCAGCTTTCTCACAGCCTCTGAAAATTTCCATTTTGCTGAAAATTTTGCATTTGTGTTTGTGGTTACATAACTACAAACTTCGTCAGTGACGTAAATTCAAATAAAAGACGTCACTTTTGCCTACCAAATTAACTTAATTTCATTAAAACATGACGCAACAGCTCAGGGCAGGTCTATAAAGGGAAATGCAATGACGTTTTATAGCTGGCAAAATGTCTAATGCAGTGGTTTCCAACCTTTTTTTGGCTGTTACCCTGATCTCCACCCTGAAGTGAGCCAATTACCCCCACGAATCACAATCAATTTTCAAAAACAAAGGTGTTTATTGCTATGTATTGCAAAGGGCTAACTATAGCAATCCAGATACAATAGCCTACAATAGCCTACTGAATACATGATAACAATGCGTGGTAAACATTCAATGCAAAGGTTGGGCCTGGACTTCAGCCGCCAGCTTTGTGATCCTGGGCATTGTGTTAGTGAAGGCGATTCTTGCGTTAATTTCGACATCCAGGCGATTGCGCTTCTTTGTCTTCATTCCCAAAACAGTTGGAAATCCTTGTTCACAGGAATCACATGTGTCGCTAATGTTAGTGCGTCCTGGTCCTGGTGTCTGCCAATCCAGAAGGGTTCCAAGCCTTTCTCCTTGAAATCCAGTTTCAATGCTTCGTTCATTCGGAGAGTGATAAATTCTTCTTTGGCCGGAAATTCTTCATCATCCACCTTGCTGTCATGATATGTGAAGGGCTCATTGCACCATTGGAGACTAGCCGTATCCAAATTCGGAAATATAGTTGTCCATCTTCTTGGCTAGCTGGCTAAGTGGTCAGCTATGTCCTCCAGTAGCGTTGACCGGAGGTCCATTGGGGTGCCTTTTGAACTTGGACCCAGGTTGATTTTAGAGGCTCGGGAACAATGAAATCAACTCGTAATGTTTAGACATAGTTTTTTTTTTCTGGAGGTGTCTTGATTTGGGGCCCAAGGATCTAATTAGTACCGGGCCCAAATGGTCCTCTCACCCGTCCTAAGTACTATATCTTCGCCCCTGACAAGTTCATGAAAAAAATGGATATCAACGCTTCAACAAATTGATATTTTCAGTACGAGTTCGGGGGATGGCCTGGAGAAGAGATCATTGATGTGTTCGAGACCTACGCAGATGTTTGCTTCCGAGAGTTTGGTGATCGCGTCAAGAGATGGATTACTTTCAACGAGCCCTGGGTGTTCACTGTCCTTGGGTACTCAGACGGAGTACACTCGCCCAACATCAAAGATCCTGGACGGTCTGAGTACAAAGCCGCTCACAACATGCTCTTGTCTCACGCCAAAGCTTATCAGTAAGTTTTCAAGAGAATTTTACCTTTTCAATCATGTTTGTTTTTTGTTTTTTTCTTCTAAACATCGAAGCGAAAACAATGTAAACATATTACGAACGTTAAAGTCTGCTCGATATCGAAGTCATGCGCTGGGTACAACAGATCCCGCTTGATTGCAACACGTTGAGAAATGTAAGTGATAAAAATTTTCAAAAAAACGTCTTGTCCGGTACAAAAGAATCAACCAAATATGCTACTTATGAGCTTTCTTGTATCTTCGAACTACCTTATTTGTAGAACTCGTTTGTCTTCTACTGATGCAAGGTTAAATATCGAATTAGTTTCACACAAGTGCACACTGCACACAGTCAGTCTTGTTTTCAAGCTTAGTTTAACATACGTTGATTTATCGTTATTTTAGCTTGTACGCGGACAAGTACCGCAGCACACAAGGAGGCCAAGTTGGGATGACGTGCAACTCCGACTGGCACGAGCCTCGAAATACCTACAGGGAAGCTGATTATGACGCAACAGATAGAGTGATGCAATTTTTCCTCGGATGGTTTGCCCACCCCGTTTACAAAAGAGACTACCCCGAAGTGATGAAAGTAAGCACATGTGCTCTTATCATGAAGCATGTTAATACTCTTACCAAACGCTACGTACAATAACTATTTGTCGATTTGGCTTATTGGCAGCTACTCAGCAATCAAAACCCGTCGTTTTCACTTTGAATCAGTCAATTTTTACATTGTTTCAACAAAAAGACTTCGAATTTTGCTTTCTGAGTAAGCTGATAAGGTGTTGGTCTTCTATGCTCTTAAAGTTTGATTCTACTTGATCGACCACCTGACGTAACCACTCTTTTGTCTTCGCAGACTTACGTGGACATGAGAAGCAAAGCTCAAGGTGAATCTACGTCACGACTTCCGAAGTTTACCGAAGAGGAACTTGACTTAATTTCGGGAACGTCAGATTTCTTCGGATTGAACCACTACACTAGCGATCTGGCGTATGCGAGCTACAATCCAGAGAACTTGAACAACGTTGGGTATTACGAAGATCGCGAGGCTAGCACGGAACAAGACTATACCTACAACCAAGCGGCGTCGTCTTGGCTCAAAGAGGTGAATTCAAACGTTTCAACCAATTCCACCACAACACTGTTCTTCAAACTTGCTCAGAGAGGTTGAAGTTCAACAACCATACAACAACCATACAACAACAACCAACTTTTGATAAATGTCAAGTTTTTTAACACTTACATTTTAACGTCTTCTTTACTGTCTTCCCCAGGTGACACAATGGGTTTTAAGCACATCAGACGTTGAAAAACAAAGACAATTTGATTTCGAAAAAATTTCAATCACAGTGTTGATCGCTTTTAAACAGTCAGATTGAGCGTTTTTCAACTTACTTTTTCTCATTTTCTACTGCTTACCCAAGGCAACAAAAAGGTTTTATATCATTACGAGTCAGCAAAAAAGTAAAAAACAGCCTTAGAATATTTCAGTCAGACACTAGCAGTAGCGATGATCAAATTCTGCAAATGTGACAAATTAGGCCGCAACTCTAGATGGCCATGGTAAGGTCTATTTTAATGTAAATGTCAACTGCCTAGTCGAGTGGTGGGAGCACTTGTACGACGCTCGAAAGGTCGCCGGTTCGACGCTGCTCAAGGGTACGCGGCTTTGTATTTAGTAAGACACTTAATGACATGCATGGAGACATACGGTGACTTCCTTGCCTTTCAGTCCACTTGATCTAAATTTTCAACCACCGGGATGCGACAAAAATTGAATGTCTTTATATTTACTTTTAGCTATGACCCTCGATGATGTGAACGTCATCGGCTACACAGCTTGGTCTTTTATGGACAACTTTGAATGGGCGGAAGGATACACCGAACGATTTGGAATGCACTGGGTCGATTTCAACGACCCTGAAAGGCCTAGAATCCCAAAGCAATCAACCTATTGCTACATGGATATCATGAGGAATTCCTTTCCTTCGAAAGGGTTGGAATACTGTGGAAAGAATTCGACCCAAGCTCCACCCTGGATACCAGAACCAGCCACCACCAATAAACCGACAGGTATGAATTAATGGGTGGCCGGTCGATTGGTCGAAAGACATTTGGTCGACAGTCAATTGGTCGACAGACATTTGGTCGACAGGACGTTTGGTCGACAGACAATTGGTCGACAGACATTTGGTCGACAGGACATTTGGTCGACAAGACATTTGGTCGACAAGACATTTGGTTGACAGACATTTGGTCGACAAGACATTTGGTCGACAGACATTTGGTCGACAAGACATTTGGTCGACAAGACATTTGGTCGACAGGACATTTGGGTTAGAGTTAGGGTTAGGTTAGGGTTAATGTTAGGGTTAGGATTAGGGTTAGGTTAGGGTTAGTTAACCCTAAAATGAATCGTTCTTTCGACCAAATGTCCTGTCGACCAAATGTCCTGTCGACCAAATGTCTGTCGACCAAACGTCCTGTCGACCAAATGTCTGTCGACCAAATGTCCTGTCGACCAAATGTCTGTCGACCAAATGTCCTGTCGACCAAATGTCTTGTCGACCAATTGTCTGTCGACCAAACGTCCTGTCGACCAAATGTCTGTCGACCAAATGACTGTCGACCAAATGTCTTTCGACCAATTGACCGGGTACCGAATTAATGACTGCCATCTCTAGATTATTATCTTTAGCTGCCTAAGTCGCATTTTGTTCCACGGATATTTGCGCTCGCTTATGTCCAAGTTTTGCACTGGACCATCAATATTAAAGGAAGAAGTACAGTGGGCTTTAGATAATTCAAAAACCGTCAAGGCATCAGGCCCAGATGAAATTGTGGTGGAAATGTTGATTGCCTTGAAAGAAGATGGAATAAACTTGTTGTGGAATCTCATTAATACCATTTATGAAAGTGGTGATTCACCTAAGGATATGCTGAAATCTCTTTTTATTGCCCTTCCGAAAAAAACAAACACACTTGAGTGTGGAAATCACAGAACGATAAGTCTAAAGTCACATACATTAAAACTGCTCTTGAAAATTGTCCTCCAAAGAATACGAAGAAAGATTTTACCGGAAATATCTGCTTGCCAATACGGATTCATGCCTGACAGAGGAACCAGAAATGCAATTTTTGTAGTTCGCATGCTGTGTGAACGTTCAATTCAACACCAACAAGATGTATTTCTGTGTTTCATAGATTATCAGAAAGCTTTCGATAAAGTACGCCATTTCCAGCTTCTTTCATCACTAAAACGAATTGGGATTGATGATAAAGATTTCCGTATGATACACAATCTATACTACAAGCAGCAAGCCGCTGTCATGCTTCCCGATGGAATCACTGAATGGATGGAAATATCAAGAGGTGTTCGACAGGGCTGTGTCATGAGCCCAGATCTCTTAAATTTGTACAGTGAACTCATCCTTAGAGAACTGGAAGAAATTGATGAAGGAATTAATATAAACGGAAAACTTATAAATAACATTCGATATGCAGATGATACAGTCTTGCTTGCAACGTCACAATGTGGTTTGCAAATTTTGCTAGATGCAGTTCAAACATCTAGTGAAAAATATGGACTAAAAATAAACATTAACAAAACTAAGACTTTGGCAGTCTCGAAACGTCTTCCTGAACCAACAATTTGCGTTTACTACAATGATAACAAAATTGAACAGGTTCAAAAATTCAATTATTTGGGCTCAATACTGAATCCAAGCACCCGATGTGAAGAAGAAATTAGACGACGCATTGCATTATCAAAGTCAAGTTTCAACACCATGGCAAAAATCTTTGAAGATCGAAAGCTCTCCAAAACCTTAAAAATTCTTTTGTTAAAATGCTTTGTTTGGTCAATTTTGATGTACGGATGTGAAACCTGGCCACTAACGGCAAAAACCCGAAAAAAGCTTGAAGCTGCAGAAATGTGGTTTTACCGAAGAATTCTTAAAATTCCATGTACAGCTTTTCAAACCAACAGAGCAGTTCTTCAACAGATGGGCCAGGAGCAGCAGATAATGAGATCTTTAGAAATGCGGCAGCTGAAGTTCTTGGGTCACATCATAAGGAAAGACGAACTTGAAGATTTATCTTTAAGTGGAAAAATACTAGGAAAACGGTCAAGAGGAGCACAAAGATTCACATTTTTGCACAATTTTCAACCACATATCAAAAACCCTACTAAAATTTGGCAAGATGCATGAGATCGATCAAACTGGAACATCATTGTACATCGAGGGCTGTATCAGCTATGATACCTGCAGAGAGAGATGTCCAAGTAGCAAAGTCTGCATTCCCTTGACTTCTAAAACATAACTTACAGCTGTCATAACACAGTTCTGGCAGATCGATTTTAAATTTCTGCACAAATGTTTAATTTAATAAATGGGTGAGTGAAAACGGTCACCTGGAAGGGCATTTGCAGAATAAGAGCCTCACTGGATAATTTCATACAAGTTAAATACTTTGAAGTTGAAGCCTCTACAAGTATGCAAAACTGCCATGATTAAGCCTTTACCGCCCATTTGCTTTGATAAATCATTTTATTGTGCTTTTAAAGCATTTTGTAATTAATTTTTACGCTTCCGAAGAGACTTTCGCATTCCGAGGATAAATATTCTCACAATCTCACGTGATGACATTGTAGTGAAACCATCTACATTTCCTCTATTAAGAAGTTTATTACGCTAAAATGCAACTAGGTTGTTCTGACGACATAAACTGCAAACTGAATTGAGACTGAAAATAAACACCAGTAAAAACGACAAAGGAACTTAAGGCAACGTAACAAAGCAATCAGCAACGAAGCAATCAGCAACAACGTAAATTACAATGCAACTTAAAGCAATAACACGTCATTCACCCCTTCCATAAATTATCAATAGGGATCAACAAAAATTAAAGGCGCTAATACATTAAATACATTTAATTAATTTACAAATCTGTTTGGCGGTCGCCTTGAACGAGATGAGCGCCGGGGCATGGGGCGCTCGCTGGAATCAGTCGGTATATGAGTTTCCGATGACGGGGCAGGTGCATCTTCATTGACAGACTCATTATTAGTTGTTATTTGTTCGGGAAATTCCACAGATGGATTGTTTATCCCTTCGTTTGGACTCTCGGGATCCGGCAAACTAAGAGTCGACTCGTCAAGGCCACCACGAGCAGTTGGAGTGATGTCACGAATTGACACTGTGGTTTCGCGTCCGTTCGCGAAACGAACGTGCGCGTAGTTCGAAGTTGCATGAGTCATTTCCACTTCTTCGACAAGCGGTTCATACTTGCTAGCACGAACGTGTCGTCTCAATAAAACCTTTTGAGGACATTTAACCCAAGTAGGTATGGAAAGACCTAGACTTGAACGACGCTGAAAATTAAAAAATCGCTCGTGTGGCGTCACGTTTGTTGCAGTACATAATAAAGAGCGCATAGAATGTAAAACATCAGGTAGAACACACTCCCATTTAGAAATAGGAAGATCTCGAGTTTTCAAAGCAAGTTTTACAGAAGTCCAAATTACGTCGTTGTATCTTTCGCATTGGCCATTAGCCCGTGGATTGTATATAGAGGTTCTGCTGGTAGGAATACGCAAACTGTACATGTAAGACACAAAATCCTTAGACATAAACGATGCACCTCTATCCGAATGCACATAACCACATTTACCAAACATTGCAAAAAGACTAGACATGCACGAGATTACAGTTTCAGTGTCTACTTTACTACAAGGAAAGGCGAAAAGAAATCGAGAGTACTCATCTACTACAGTCAGAATGTATTTGTTATTCGTAGCAGAAGGTAAAGGTCCTTTGAAATCGATGCTTAAGCGCTCCATAGGTTGCGTAGCTTTTATCAATGGAATTTCAATTGGCTTGTAGATTGTAGAACTTAGGTTTCAACTCAGCACAAATTTCACAAGCGGATGTCATTTTACGGATGTCATCAATAGAATAAGGCAAATTCTTTGTTTTAACATAATGATGCATGCGAGTTACTCCAGGGTGGCATAAGGCCGCATGAATTTCATACAACGAATTGTCCATCATAGTTGCACAATACACTCTAGATAAAGTGTCGGGAGCAGTATTATACTTCCCTGCTCGATAAACAATTTCATAATCGTACTGTGATAGTTCCAGTCGCCATCTCAAAATTTTTGCGTTTTTTACCTTGCCATGGTTGTTGCTGTTGTACATGAATGCCACCGATTTTTGATCTGTGACAAGTTTGAATCGGCGTCCCGCTAGAAAATGACTCCATTTTCGAATGGCTTCGATAATTGCCGTCGCTTCTTTCTCTATGCTTGAGTGAACTTTTTCACTTTTGTTGAGTGTCCTGGAAAAAAAAGCAACGGGTCGCCCGTTCTGATTTAAAGTGGCTGAAATGGCAATGTCAGATGCGTCAGTTTCTACTGTAAATGAAATTTCTTCATCTATCACCCCAAGCGTAACTTGAGCCAATTCAGCTTTCAACGTCGCGAAAGAGTTTAGGGCTGCATCATTCAGAGGAAAGGTAGTGTTTCGAATTAGAGGCTGAATCTTGTCAGAATAACGCGAAATCCATTGCGCATAATACGCAAATAAACCGACAATCCTCTGCTGTTGTTTACTACTTTTTGGAGGCGGGATTTTTAGTAAAGATTCCACTCTTTCGGGGTTAGGACTTAAAGTACCTTTAGAGATTCTATATCCAAGCAAGTCGATTGTATCTACCGAATAAGTACTTTTTGCTTCATTGAAAGTTAGATTGCATTCTCGAGCTACTGCAAGAAATTTTGCTAAATTTTGATCGTGCTCTTCTTGGGTTTTCCCGCAAATGGTAATATTGTCAAGATAAGCGTACGTACCTTTGCACTCGTAGTCTTTGATAATGTTGTCCATTATCCGTTGAAAACCAGGTACTGCATTCGTTAGACCAAACGGCGTTCTCTTCCATTGCCACAAGCTTCCATCGGCTTCGAAAGCAGTGTAATTTCGATCTTGCAGAGGAACTTCTACCTGGTGGTACGCACTTTTTAAATTTAGCGTTGTATAGATGCTGTTTCTAGCAACATTGTTCACTACGTCTGACATAAGAGGTAAAGGATACGCGTCCAAACAAGTGAATTTGTTTATGGTTTGGCTAAAATCGATGACCATACGCTTTTTGTGATTTTCTTGAGTGACCACAAGAGGTTGTGCTCGCCATGGCGAACGACTCGGCTCAATTAAACCTTCCTTATAAAGTCGCTGCACCTCTGAAGAGATAAAACTTCTATTGGCTTGAGAATACTTTCTAGGCTTTGTAGCAATCGGATGGCACTCCTTCCTTAAGTGTTTGAAAAGCTGTATTGAAGTAGACGTTTTAATAGCTTCTAATGCTCCGATCTGTAACGTTGGCATAGGCCCTCCAAATTGAATGTTCACGCTTTTGTGCTGTTTCATAAAAGTTTGTCCGATAATTAGGTCGGTGAGCAAATTTTTCAAAACAGTGACTCCTACATTATCATACTCTTGTCCAAAAAGCGCGACTTTTACGTTACAGATTCCTAAACTTTGCGATGAACATCCTTTCACGGCTAAACCAATGCGGCATTCACTTTCTTCAAGATTTAGTTTTAGACGCTTTCTTAAACGGTCGCTCATGTGACAAAGGGTAGAGCCAGTGTCAATGAGAGCATTGGCTTGAACTCCGTTAACTGTAACAGGGACGTTGACCTTTGCGTGGGTGTCGAAAGATTCGGTTGTCATATTCATAATGACATCTCGTGGAGTAGAAGCAGATGAATAAATAGGTTTTCGATTTACCCTGGAAAGACGACAAACTTTTGAGAAATGACCTTTTTTAGAACATTTGAAACAAATAACTTCACAAGCAGGGCAATATCTTCTACTATGTATATCTTTTTGCAATGTTTGGTAAATGTGGTTATGTGCATTCGGATAGAGGTGCATCGTTTATGTCTAAGGATTTTGTGTCTTACATGTACAGTTTGCGTATTCCTACCAGCAGAACCTCTATATACATTCCACGGGCTAATGGCCAATGCGAAAGATACAACGACGTAATTTGGACTTCTGTAAAACTTGCTTTGAAAACTCGAGATCTTCCTATTTCTAAATGGGAGTGTGTTCTACTATGTCGCCTATTTCCGCAATAGTTACACTTTTCAACCAACGCGGCGCTAACATCTGAGCTTTCTTCCTTATCTGAAGAATCTTCAATTTTAAAGGTAGGACGTGTTTCAAAAGCTGTTGCGCCACAATCAAGTGAAGACGGAGTCTGGCTCGCAGTCATTTCGACACGATTGCAAAACGTTTGGGCATCATCTAAGGATCGAGCTTTATCAAAAGTTTGTTGTAGCGAAGCATTTTTGTCCTCTAGCAAGCGTTGTTTAATGTGATTTGACGAAATCCCAGCGATAAACGAGTCACGTATAGCTTCCTCTTTATGCGCAACTGCCGATACGGCCCGAAAGTCACAGGAGAGGCTCAATCGCTTTAAGGTCTGCATGTACTCGTCTAGTGATTCATCTGGCTTCTGCTTCCTAGTTTTTAAAACAAATCGAGAAAACATGGGGTTAGAAACCTTTTCAAAAAGGCGCTTCAGTTGTTCGATAGCTTCATCATAATTTGTTGTCTCACACACCAGTTCATATATTGAAGCGTCTATATGATTTATAAGCAAATTCAACTTGTCTTCAGCTGAAACTTCTCCGAGCTTTTCTAGATAGATTGTAAAAGACTTGTACCAATGCACCCATTGTCGTTTAGCGTCTTTACTTTGCGGGTCCGCAGCTAAGAGTCTAGGGCGCAAGTCTTTTAGATCCATACTTTATTAGCGTAATAAAATGTAGTGAAACCATCTACATTTCCTCTATTAAGAAGTTTATTACGCTAAAATGCAACTAGGTTGTTCTGACGACATAAACTGCAAACTGAATTGAGACTGAAAATAAACACCAGTAAAAACGACAAAGGAACTTAAGGCAACGTAACAAAGCAATCAGCAACGAAGCAATCAGCAACAACGTAAATTACAATGTAACTTAAAGCAATAACACGTCAGACATTATTCACTATTCATTCCCGCAGGTACTACTACCTCTCCTGGTGGGGGCACTAGAACCACACCGGGTGTCCACACAACGACAACCAGCCTCCCCATTGCCATTGGGCCGCCCCAGTTTCTCGGCCTTTCACTAACCAAAGAAGAATCGGAAGTCGCACTTTATGTTTTGTTCGGCTTGACCATTCTCTTCTTCGCTGGTACTGCGTTATTTGGTAAGTTCTAGTCGTTTGTGGTTCAGCTGGTATAAACAGTATAACAAAGTTTGAGTAATAAGTAAAAAGTTCACTCTGTCAATCCTGCAAATAATTAGTAGGTTTAAATCAACACATTATAGCTTGCAATACTTTCAAGATTTATGAATAAAGTGCATTTACAATGTCTTTTAATGGACCCGTTCACTTCTGTGAGAACAGTGATTTGCTGAACTTTAATCAAAGTTCGTTTAATATACAAAACAGGTTACTTTGTAAGAGTAGCCTCTAATAAAAACCACATGACAGATGTTTAAGCTAATAAGTTAAAATTCTTTCAGGGTTTGGTTTATGTTCTCAAGCTTATCCCAAAGTTCGTTTTGTTTTGTCTAGAACTGTTGAGTTTTATAGAATTTTTATTGAATTTAGTTTTCAAAGAATTTGAATTAAAGATAGACGTTGATGTCCATGACATGTTTTGAGACACGCATTCGTCACTGACGACGCAGAATGACGACTCAAAATGACGCAATACAATTGACATAACGTAATTATATTGAAATTCATCTCAAGGGGATTAGAAAAAGTGGCTAATTAAACGAACTGACAAATTATGCAAAAAGAATAAAACTATAACAAATTCTGCGGGGACCGACAGACGAATAAAGCGAACTGACGAATTAAACGAATTCTATTGTGATAACAATGGTCGCGATAATATTGTTTCATGCAGCAATGAAGATGTTAAAAAAAACTATAGTTCCAACATCAAAGTTTGTCACAAAACTTTTCTATGGAATATCTTCCTTGAATTTATCAATGATCTAAAATTCTAAATACTGTAGGTGCGCACTGCGCAATGTGATAAAGAACCATCGAAGAAGTGGAAAATACCCGAACAATTGTTTGTAATTTTACATATGCCTACTCTACCTTCGTTTTCATGAATAATTTAATATAATTTCTCTTTCAAATCTTGGAAGGGTATTATATTATTTGATTTGTTTGTTTCAGAATAATGCATATTGACAAAGCCACCTTGTGTGTTAACCCTTTAACCCTTTGAAGGTTGGGGGGAGGCTGTCAATTCAACTTTTTTGTATCAACAATTGTATCTCTAAAACCACTGAGGCTGCGACCACGAGATTTCTTGACTTTTCCTAACTTTTATTCACCTCTATTGAGCTGAAATTTTGAGCGAATAAAGGTTATAAATTGAGAGATATAAGGCATTTCCCAGCACATCCTCTGAAATATTTCATATTCTATTGTTCAAAATTTTCCCACCAGCTGGATGAAAGTAATTAATTTGGACCATGTCTCGTGTATCCTAACTGTTCCACAGCGTGAAGAGAATTGGCTGTAAGTAAAATTATTTAAAAATTTTTAATCACAACATTGCAATGCATGTTCTTCATTACTCTACCAAAAAATAATGTGTAAACTAACGCCACAATTACAGTCATAAGGCACCTCAACTTTTAACGTATATGAGCAGTTCTAAAATTCACATAGTTTTAATTTTCGGATATGCTCAGCGTAAATAATTTTACAAAGTGAATCCAAAATTTTGAAACCGTGCCTTAAAAAATAACAGAGATATCACTCCTAAAGCATAAGAAGAATCGACAGCCCCCCCCCAAACTGAGCAAGACTCCAGGAGCCCAACCTTCTAAGGGTTAAGGGACAATGGTACATATGTGTACCATAAAAGTTTTGGGCTTCCGCAACTAAAATAAACATTTTTTTGTTAATTTTACATTTTTTATGGTATTCTGCTACATTGATTGTTCAATATAAAATTAGAATTTCGAAACTCTGGATCATTTTTCACACATTTCAAAGGTCGGTTTTTGAGCAGTTAGCGCAGTACCACGGTGACGTCTGTTCACGGTATGTTTGTGGAAACAGCAAGCAGCAGTTTGTTCTATTTCATTCAGAAACATAAAGGATAGTTGTTGTATTGTAATATATAAACGTTTTTACCTTTGTTGAAAGTATTTTAGTATTGAAAAAAATCATATAAATTTTATGGTACATATGTGTACCATTGTCCCTTAGGGGAAATATCAGATAACTTTTCAAATCTTATTGAGGTGCCTGTAGGCAGTGTGTTTTCGTGTTGTTGCTGATTCGTAGCTCTTTAATATCATCAAATGTTAATAGCCTATGTACATATATGCAAACATTGCACCAGAAAAACACTCCAAAACAGAACAAGCAATATATGTATTGAGTGTAATGTCCACTTGTGCTATGTAAATGGTAGAAATTGCTTCTCATTGTACCATGAGTGTGGCTAACTTTACTGAACTGTCACTATTATACTTGGAAGATGTTTCTGTATGAATGTGGGAATTTCTGACTTCCATCATCAAGTTATTTTGCATGAAAACAACACTTTCATAATAAAAGTGGTGAATATGGGGCTGAGTTGACCCCCTATATGTGTTGAGTGCAATGTCCACTTGTGCTTTGTAAATGGTAGAAGTCGCTCCTCATTGTACCATGAATGTGGCTAACGTTACTGAACTGTCACCATTACATTTGGAAGTTGTTCCTGTATGATTGTGGTAATTTCTGATTTCCATCATCAAGTTATATTGCGTGGAAACAACATTTTCATAATAAAAGGGGTGAATATGGGGCTGGGTTGACCCCCTAAATACCTAACATTGAATAGTCGTGTGGGTAAAATCTTTAAAATCACAAGACTGTAAAGCGAAAGTGCTCATGAAAAACAAAGGGCTCCTCATATGAAGCAACTATAATCAAAAGAGTTGTCAACAAAATTTCCCCTAAGGGACAATGGTACACATATGTACCATACCGTTTTATAATAAACAAACAAACAAATTTAAAAAAAAATTCTTAAATTCAATTTAAGTTGCCATTTTAAACTACAAAACATATTTATTTTGAAAAAAACTTTCTTAGAAATATTATATCCCTTAAAGGGTTAAAAGCTTTGCAACAAATGTAATTTGATCACTTTGATGTGGTACTCTCTATTCTTTTAAAATAGTATAAACTCAGGGCTGCTTCATAATGAACTTAGGCTGTACAGAGACAGCAATAAAACCAGACATATATTTTTATCAAGTTATGGCAATTTATTCAAAGGAATTGCGTATTTCTAACTCTGGTAAAATCTTTTGCAGCTGTAAAGGTATTTATAGGCAAGACATTAGTCAAGAAGGGTGGGGATTCTTATGTAATGGCTGGAAATGGGAACACGAACTCAACGTACGTCAACGGAGGAAGCGAAAAGTTTCTGGCGAAAAAAGACGACACCTTGTTATAGAAAGACCACACACATCTAAAGTTAAATCTAAACTGACTACATCTTTACGTATAAGGAAAATGAAATTTTAAGTTTAAGAACAATTTTGAACGCACTGGATGCGCTTGATTTTTGTGGTTTGAAAACATTCATTTTCCATTAGCTACACTTCGTAGCTCAAGTAGACCATAGGTCTTGGCTGCGTAAAGGTTACGTGGCTAATGTGACAGCTTATTTTTGTACGCAAATTTATCGTGATATGCTACATCGTTGTGTAATTGCTGCAACCAAATAAACAAATGAAATTAAGTATTGCCGTCCATTTGAAGTTGTAGATGAAATAGAAAGATTGAACTGATACTTTGCTAATTAATCTGTATCCGGTTGTCTACTCTACTTATGACTTAAATTTGGTACTACCCATTACTCGAAATTGATCACTGGGTAGAGGCAATTATCGTAAAGTTTCTTGCCCAGAGAAACAACAACAAGTGCGGGTGGCTGGAGTCGAACATGCAGGCTCTCGACTGCGAGCCCAACGCGTTAATTGGTTGATTCGGATCTATCTTCGGACTGACAAAGCCTCTGATATATTGTTCTTGGCAGTTTTGTGTAGATACTTGCAGTGGTGGCCTTAAGGTTTTGTGGGCCCTGGGCAAGAAGTAATAAGAGGGCCCCCTACAGCCAAGTATCGACAAATTAAAGTACGGTACGCAAACTCAAATAACCATAAATCACAATAACACAAACAGAAATTAACATGATACAACAACAAACAGCGATGGTAAGCGAGAAAGGTGTATTTTATGCTGTGACATCTTCACATCACTCTGATGCTATGTTGTAGGTCTACCACCACACCCAGTGCCCACCGAGTCCTACACACACAAAATGCACCTTTCTAGCTTTTATTGCGGCAAACTCTTTAATAAGAGAAACATTGTCCAATGTTTTGCCCACGTTGTGCTCAATTGAAACAATAGTTAGTCCAACCAAGCGTTCTTGGCTCATTGTAGAGCGAAGGTAATTTTTTATCAACTTTAGTTTAGAAAATAATCTTTCCCCTGAAGCTGCAGTAACTGGCACAGTAAGAAATAGTCATAGTAATAAACATAAATTAGGGTACACAACATTCAGTTTGTTTTGATACAGATACTGTAGAACAGAGAGAACTGTGGTTGCTTTTGTTTTCAATGGTGAATATATTCTTGTGAAGCTCTGCACTTCAACGGAAAGTTCTTCACTGTCAAGGTCTCCAGCAAATTCTGAGGATGCTTCAGAGCATTTTTTTTTTAACCGATTTTCTTCTGTGATGGAGGTCGGCAAATAAATATCACACACAAAACCATAATTTTTAGCCTACTGTTAATGCTTAATGTAAATTTTATTTGTGCATATTTTGGATAAGGGTGGGCCCCATAAATTTGCGGGCCTTGGGCGGTCGCCCAGTTTGCCTACCCCAAAGGCCACCACTGGACACTTGTAGAGCCGAGGGCGATAATCACTCGGCCACTGAGCTGGTTTATAATAAACTTAATCTTATCGTAGCTTCGGCTAATCACAATTAAAGAGTACAGACGGTGTCGGAAAGACGTTTCCAATTTTCAGGTTTACTGTAAAAATACAATCAAACTGATGAAAAAAAAAGTTTCTGGACTTGCAGCGCATTGCATGAGCTACTTCACGTTTCGAAGTTATTAGTTGCTCTCAAGCTCAGTTGTGAATTTCGCAATTCGTTGAATGTTGATTGGTTGGTTCAAATCTTTATCTTTGGACTGACAAACCTTTAAATTATTCCTGGCAGATTAATCCCTGACACTTGAAGCTGCTTGAACCACAGACGAAGGGCCGATTACTGAGATTGGCATAGTGAAGTTTCCGATTGCTGAAGTGTTATTGTCTGTATTTTATTCGATCTAGTAGATGCCACTGAATAGAGAGCACTCCTTGAAATTCGTTGCTCAAGCGCACACCCCAAGAGCCGGACCAGCGCCACTTGATTTTGACGTTTCTTTGTGTACAAAGTCGGGCGCTTAAACACTGAACTAACGGGGATGGGGGAACGTTCCAGCCCAATATATCAACAAGCTATGACTTCACTCTCTTTGATTAACTACCCTATTACGCTTGGGCTACTGTGTTGGCAAAGTGTAGAGCTTTTGAAAATCTTTTAATACGTAGCCTACTGCTATACAATGACTTTCAAAACGCAGGTTTGACAAGTCTTCATTAATCTACAGTTTTGCACAAATAGGAAGGTCGGGACTTATGAGCATATCGGGTCCTGTGATCCACCCCTTTAATTTTTTAAATAAAAAGGATTGACACTCCGTTTCAGTCGAGATCTTTTCTTCATGCTTGAATGCATTTCCCACAATTCCCAGGACAATCTCGTATGAGAATTCGAAACGTAAGGAGAGTTTCCTATTTTTATGTTAAAAAAGTAAATTTTGAGGGGTTCAGAAATTTTACTATAACTTCCTAGTTTTTCAGCAGATATTCAAATGGTTTAATTTGGTGACAAGTAGTGTCCTTTTTAAAGGAATAATGAAAGAAGTGCAGTATTAAAGTTAATAGTTTAGAGTCAATACATGTGAACTAGTCAATACGGAAAGTTGGCACTTATGATCCACCTTGTGTGTGGATCCTATGAGGCCGGCTCATAGGATCCTACTTGGTGGGAATTCAGATGACAATTAGTAAAGAAGCATTTAAAAGTACCTAATGGGTTTATTGAACCAGTAGTGGAAGATATTCACGCTGCGTTCCAGTTTTCTCTGTAGTCATGGCTCCTCCACCCATCACTACTGGGTCAACAAAAAGAGTGATAGGAATTCGAAAATTTTCGATTAACTTTTCTGCTTTTGATCTTGTGTAAATAGCCCGTCAGTAGCCTATATTCGATGGATCGATTTTTGTAAGCTTGTGATCATAAAAATGATGGCACGGTTGCGGCATGCTTAATTTTTTCATATTTTTTAGACTTCTAGGCCTATATGATCTGTCAAATCTGCATCACTTTGGACGCACAAAAGTTTGCTCAAAGTGAAAGTACAACGAAACATAACCAGCATTAGAGTTCAGTTTCTGTGATAAAAATGTATTTTACTTTCTTTTATATATTTTAAAATTTTTTACTTACAGTATTGTATTACTTAAGGGCAGCTTGTATTGAAAACTGTCTAATTTTAACACCTTTGTGGAAAGCTTTATAATTCCTTGCTTTTGTTTAGGTAGTACTTTGACAATGAGCTTTTTTTCTTTGAATCAGTGGTGAAGTGTATGTAATTATTTACACATTTTCTTTTTTATATTTATTCATGTTAAGCCTACATTTAAAAATTTACCTTGAATAAATACATATTAAAATAAAATAACTACCGGTATGTTAGTGATATTTATTAATATGACCATCGTTGAAAAACCGCCTTGGCATTCAATTCAAAGTTTATTTTCGTTTTATCATAGTCTGATTTTAGAGGTGAAAATATTTACACAAAGTCTTTCATTATCTTTATTCATGTTGAGCCCATAACTTCTCACAGCAAATCAAACATTCATTTGTTGCCTGGGTTATTGCACAATCCTTCTGTTACTGGTTTAGAAGTTATTTGCAAAACAGATTTCAAGTTGTAAAAGTATCTCATTCTCACCCAATGTCCGCTAAACGAGAAATATGTTTTGGTTCAGCCCAAGGGTTCTCTTTAAATGCAGGTCATTGTTGCACTGTCAAATCCTGGTATAGCTTGCCTTTCCGGTTGCCACTCTTGTAAACTTACCTTTCATATTACTATCTTTACTCTTCCATGAACACTATACTGTACTGTGTTGCATAATTTTACATTTGCCAGATAAGAATATGTCTGTGAGTTCCTACAAGTTATATAGGTTTGTATCTTATTAACCTGTTTATTTTCGTTCACTGGATCACTTGATTTTTGGCTAGATTATTGTTTTGGTTGGTTTAAAAAAGATGCTATGATGTCGATTTTAGACTTGGCCAGGCCTTCTACATTCAACTGCAGCAAGGTGATGCCTTCCCATACGCCAACCGAAGTTGCCCGCCCTGAACAGCTTTTAGACAAGAAGGGCGCATGCTCTGGGTCGGCATCACTCTGTACAGGATGGAGTTGCATAGAGCTCTGTGAGCCATAAGTGCTGTCTCGATTTGTTATCATTCGCTTGATTGCAAGAATCAACTACCAGGGCTCAACACTAGGAAATTGACCACCAATAACAGTCCACAGCGCTAATAACAGTCCAACGCGAAAGCCATTCACTGCAAATAGATGAATCCACCTTGATTGACAATGTATCGCTGCTGCTTGGATATGTGCGTTTTGTTCATAATATCATACTGTAACAAGAAGAAATGGTTTTTGCGCTCAGTCTTCCTACAGATATTCGGGCATCAAACATCTTTAATACAGTGAAAAACTTCTACGAAGAAAAGGGAATTCCACTGAAGAATATTCTACAATACGCAACTGATGGTGCTCCGGAAATGATTGGAAAGCATCGAGGGTTCATCGCGCTGAAGAAAAGATAAATTCCTGGACTTATTACAACACATTGTGTAATTCAACGTCAGCATTTGGTTGCCCGTAATCTCAGTCCTGAACTGCATGAATCACTGAATATTGTGATAAAATGCGTCAACAAGATAAAAGCGCATGCCCTCAACGGCAGATTATTTCATTCACTTTGTTGCCAAAATGATAAACAATTTGAAGGTCTTTTATTGCATAGGCTACAGCGGTAAGATGGCTTTCAAAAGGTGCTTGTTTGAGCCGCTTTCATGCCCTTTTTGTTTCAGTTATCGAATTCCTATCAAGCACTGACGCTACATTAGCTGAAGATGTGATACCCTCAAAGAATGACATCGCATATTTGGCAGACAACAAAAAGCTTCAGGGAGAAATGCTAACTCTCATCAAGTGCAAAAGCGTGATTACCTCATTCATTGCAAAGCTATCTTTATTCAAACAAAATTTGGGTCGAAATGTCTCCTCAGTTTCCCAATTTGAGCGAGAATGTTATTACAGAAGAACAAGTTCGGCAAAAATACTGCTCACATTTAAACATGCTTCATAAAGACATGAAACTTCGCTTTGCAGATCTCGTGGACCTCCATGTTTCAAACTGGGTGGTACAACCATTTTCTACCGAACCCACAGACATAGAAGTGGAACTTCAAGAGCAGTTCATTGATATGCAAACAGATGATGAGTCAAGAGTGAAATTCAGAAATGATCGATACGATTTGTTTTGGTGCCAGGTTGCTGGCAGAGAGAGAAGTTCTTTTATTTGCATCAACAGCACATGTGGAAAAAACAATACAAGATTACAATGTGAACTAGGTTGTTTTAATGTTTGCTGACGATGATGGGAGTGGCAGAAGGACCGAACTGGTCATCAAGTCTGCCACACCCGTGTGTTGTCATAGCTTATTTGACATGGAACGGTGTCGGAGTTGAACGCAAATATATATTGTATACATTACAAAATAAAAAACAATACACACACGAAATTTAACAGTACAATATAAAACAGGAATACAAGAAGCGATGCAGAAATACAAAATGGCATAGGCTATACATACAACACAGCATAGGCTACTGGTAAGGAAAAAGCAAATATACAGTAATTAGCGAGATACGGTGAGAATAAGTAAAAACAGTTTGATGGCACTATATCAGTTACTTAATTTATACCCAGACATTAAGTGCAGTTTTAATTTTTTAGAAAACATACTAATTGTTTGAATTTTTCTTAGCTGTTCCGGTAATTTGTTCCAAGTGTTTGTTCCAAGAAATTTAATTGAGCTTTGACCAAGCTTTGTATGCATTCTTGGTTTAAAAAGTATATCTTTCTTAGCACCTCTGGTATTATAGTTATGAGTTTCATTACAAGGACGAAAGTACTCAGAAAAAATTGCTGGTAGATGTCCTTTATTGCTTTTATAAACAAACTTACATACTTCTATTAAAAACATGTCTTCGACTTGTAGCAAGTTGCTTTTCTTGAACAGAGATTTGGTGGGAATTCTGTCCTTAATCTTGGTGAAGTTTAAACAGCGAATTATGCGATTGTGTACCAGATTTAAAGGATACAGTTCCGTTTTAGAAGCACGACCCCAACAGATGATACCATACATTAGGTGGGAGTGAACTAGAGCATAGTAAACTGCTTTTAATGTCTGGGAATTTACGCACTTTCTTAATCGATATAGAGCACCACAGCTTTGAGAAAGTTTTGTTGAGATTATATTGATGTGCTGTTTCCATGATAACGACTCATCAAATGTTATTCCTAAGTATTTGTAGGTGTTTGTGCGTTGCAAACTGGTATTTTGAAAAGTTATTTCTAGATTTGAATTTTCTCGAACAAACTTTGACCCAAACAACATGTATTTGGTTTTGCTTACATTAATTGTTAACTTGTTTGTATGCATCCAGTTTTGAATCATTAGGAGGTTAGAATTCACTTTTTCTTGCAATCTAGTAGGGCTTTTATCCTTAATACATATAGTAGTGTATCATCAGCAAACAAACGAGTCTCAAATTCAGAAGCGTGATTAAGGTCATTAATGTAGATAATGAACAACAGTGGACCAAGAACTGAGCCTTGGGGTACACCACCCCTTGGAAAATATGAGTTTCTCCGGAAAGAAGCTAGAGTGTGGATTTTGGCGTTTCCTACTTCATATCTGGTTGAAAAGGGGTTTTCGGCTGTGACATTGATGCTTTCAAAGCAAAGAAATCGCTTGCTATTTCATAAACGGGGTGATCTTCGACTCTATCTTACGAAGATGTCGCCAAACATTTCAAAACTTTGTAAAAGTCGCCAAACTCATCCTTCCCATTGAACATTATCATGTTAATGTCAATTTCGTTGATTAAATTCCCAAAACCAAATTTGTCTATCACTCTATTATCAATGTTTATTTTACCTGAAAGAATTAGGGGGGCGAAATTTTATTTCAATAATGAAAAGGGGGCGATGGACTAAAAAAGTTTGAGAAACACTGTTCTAGAGGAAAAATTATCGCGTGCAAACTTTGAAACTAGAAAAACGGGTTTGATAAACGGTCAACAAGAATCTTAAATAACAGCAGAGAAGAATGAGCAGAAAAGAGAGTGAAAAGTATGAGTCATGAAGAATCGGATCTTGTACGCACTACTGCACTTTTTGCTAAAAAAAATTATATAAAAACGAATGTTTTCTGAAAGTTGGTTTATCAATCAAAAGCCTCATTTAAGATGTAATGAATCGCAATGAGGCATCTCTTTTCCTGCTATGTGCTTATTTGACGTTTTTAAATTGGTTTCAAGCTGATTGTAAACTGTGCAGTAGTGCGTGCAGAACTGCGCAGAACCGTTCATTCTCTGCTCTTTCTTTTCTGCTCTTATATAAGTTTCTTGTACATCGTTAAATATCAAACCCGTTTTTTCCAGTTTCAAAGTTTTGCACACATAATACGAACGTTAAAAACATCATGTCCGGTAAAAAAGAATCCACCGAATATGCTCCTTATGAGCTTTCTTGTATCTTCGAACTATCTTATTTTTAGAACTCGTTTGTCTTCTACTGATGCAAGGTTAAATATCGTATTATTTTCACACAAATGCAAACTGCACACAGTCAGTCTTGTTTTCAAACTTAGTTTAGCATACGTTGATTCATCGCTATTTTTTGTTATTTCAGCTTGTACGCGGACAAGTACCGCAACACATAAGG
Organism: Aplidium turbinatum; assembly: GCF_918807975.1. Taxonomy (NCBI): domain Eukaryota; kingdom Metazoa; phylum Chordata; class Ascidiacea; order Aplousobranchia; family Polyclinidae; genus Aplidium; species Aplidium turbinatum. The sequence continues at coordinate 59,250,506 of NC_137472.1, forward strand.
AGGCCAGGTTGGGATGACGTGCAAGTCCGACTTACACGAGCCTCGGAATACCTACAGCTACAGGGAAGCTGACTGGAAGCAGTGGACAAACGAAAATAGAAGCAGAGCAGCTCCTGCAGCAGATGCAAACGAAAAAGTTCATTTTCATACTTGTGTCTTTTGCAAACTGTTTGAAAACAGCGAATTTAATAATAATAATAATAATAACAACATTTATATAGCGCCACATCCACAGTCAAACTATGCTTCTGGGCGCTGTACATGACAATGGTGATAATTAATACAGTAATTTTGCCACCAAGGGCCTGCGGAGCTCAACACTTTGTGTGACAGACTGTATATCACTGATTGAAACAATGAAAGCTACATAGGCCTATGCAACTTTCCGCGAGGATTCTAGGGGTGACTTTGGTGGCGTGCTCAAACTGACAGAAGAACTGATGGTAAAACATGAGATAACTAACTGGGACGTGCTTGCTGGGAATAACGTCGGCTGCCTAGAGCAATGAGGATTTAAGGGCGCTGTGGAACTGTATTCTTGATAGGAAGATAACGGAGTTAAACTGCCGCTTTATGGACGACACTGTGGTTATTTTTATTATATAAGTGTATATAAGGATGAGGATTAGCGGTGGTTTAAAATGTTAATTAGCTGTCTAATGATATTCTGTCTGTCTAACAGATATTCTAACTAATTTGACCATCTGACTCTATTGACCATTTCCACACAATTATTACTCGAATTATAATCTTTAGTAATCAGAAGGTGTTCGTATAATATTGTTGGTCTAACGAGGCCATAACAAAATTGAATTTAAACATTACGGGATAGTGAAACATTATCACGAAATTATTACATAAAAGTACACAATCAATTTGATGTTTTATAAGCGGAGCTGAACTGGTCTGACTGTCGCCAAATGCGAACCAATCATTTTATTGTCTGTTCCCTTTTTCCTATTTACTTCGGGAGCAGGTTGCATGGAAAATTACAAAATCTTTAGGACATAATATTAGCTTAAACTAGTTCACTATAGCAGTGGCGTAGCTAGGGAATGTGCCGGAATGTGCCGCCCGGAGCGGATTCAGATTTTGCCGCCCCTTCAAGAAAAAGCAAGTGAAAATGAAATGCGTTTTTTTATCAGATCATAATCAAAATAAAAAATCGTAGTCTGAAAGTGCCGGCCCCAGACATGCTAAACTAACACGAAAGTTTCGTCTGTATTCGGCTAATCACAATTGCAGAGTGCAGACGTTGTCAGAAAGACGTTTCCATTTATCATGTTTACTGTAAAAATACAATTAAACTGATGAAAATAAAAAAAGTTTCTGGACTTGCAGGCGCATTGCATGAGCTACTTCACCTTCCGAAGTTATTAGTTGCCCTCATGCTCAGTTGTGAATTTCGCAATTCATTGAATGTTGATTGGTTGGTTCAAATCTTTATCTTTGGACTGACCAAACCTTTAGATTATTCCTGGCAGCTTCGTACACTTGAAGCTGCTTGAATCACTGACGCAAGGCCGATTACTGAGATTGGCATACCGTAGTGAAGTTTCCGATTTCTGAGGTGTTATTCTCTGTAATTTATTCCATCCAGTAGAGGCCACTGAATAGAGAGCACTCCTTCAAATTCGTTGCCCAATCGCACACCCCGAGAGCCAAACCAGCGCCGCTTGATCTTGAGGTTTCTTTGTGTACAAAGTCGGGCGTTTAAACACTGAACTAACGGGGAGGGTTGGAGAAACGTTACGACAAAATGTATCAACAAGTCTTTATTAATCTACAGTTTTGCACAAATACGTACAAAATACTAATCTGTGTGCAATATTTTTAACTGAATTAAATTTAAGATTAATTGCACAGTGTCGAATCTGCATCAATTTGGAGGCACCAACGTTTGGTCAAAGCAAAAATGCAAAGAAAAATGGCCAACATTAGAGTTCAGTTTCTGTGAGGAAAACTTATTTTTCTTTCTTTTTTATATTTTAGTTTTTTTTGCTTACAGTATTGTTTTAATTAAGGGCAGCTAATTGTATTGAAAACTGTATAATTTAACACCTTTCTGGAAAGCTTTTCAATCCCTTGCTTGAGGTAGTATATTGACAAGAAATTATTTTTAAATCGCTGTTTGAGACGAAACTATTTATGCAAATACTTTTTTATGTTTATTCAAAATTAAGCCTACATTGAAAAAGTGTTCTTGAAATACATATTAACAAAAAAGAACTATCGGTACGTTAATTATGACCGTTGAAAAACCGCCTTTGCATTCATTTCAAAATTTATTTCCGCTTTACCATTTTAGTTTTAGAGACAAAAATATTTACACAAATTTTTTATGATTTTTATTTATGTTAAGCCGGTAACTTCTTAGACAGCAAATAAACAGCTGATTGATGCTGTCTGGGTTTTCGAATGCGGCGTCGGCAATGGGGAATTACTGTGGTAAATGCCGAAAATTGCCGAAGTAATCGAACAAAATATGAATTGCGTCGGAAAAACAACTGCCTATAGACCTACATATTGTTTCGAACACGTGTTGATTACAGAAACTCACTCTGCAAATCAACCATTTTTTACATTGTTTCAACGTCTGCAGCCGTTGAATCAATGTAACAAATGGCTGATGCCAGCCAGCAATTGAATAACTGAGGCGATAAAGAGTGTCTGCCAAGTGCGAAGGTAAATTGCCTATCCAAAGCATTACAGTATTTTAACGTGGTAACATCAAATTTAGTTTCTAACATTCGACGAAGGCTAATTCAGTAGTTAAACACTCGAATTGCCAGCGGAAGTTGAAGTGTAGATTAAGAAAGATGTTGTTGATTGCCTGTGGGAACGTCAACCGATGTCTTTTCGAGTGTTGTTTCTTTTGGTCATCATATTATGTTCAGGTGACTTAAAATGCTTCAGTCTTTGGCTTTGTGTAGCTATGGTGGCCAGCTGGTCTACAGAGACTTGTGCTTATTTTAGTATAAATTTCATAAAAGCAATTGTTAGTAAAAACTTTCAAATTCTTGAATGTCCCAAACTTGTTTTTGACATATTAGAACAGTGGTTCTCAATCTTTTCCTCCTTGGCACCACTTTGAAATCACCGACAATTTCTCGCACCCCCTTCTAGAATGACTCAAAAGTAATGTTGTTTTCATAGGTAAATAACAAAACCATTGTGTTTCTTTAATCTTTATTCATATAACTAACAATAAAATAACACAATATGATGCTTTCTTTATACGGGGGTCTGAAAGTTGCGTTTTTTATGATTTGTGTCTCTATCCATCTTTACAATTTAACGTCTCTTGTTTCCCGTATTGCGAAGGTTGGTGGCCAACAATCTTCTATCCTGTGATGACATTTCTCCACGCCACCGGCCGCGAGGGTCGACCGAGACGAAATCAGCGAAATCTGCGGTTTTGCCAACCTTAGATCTTCTCCAATGTAGTCTAGTCAACGCTCCTTAGGACACTCACAAGGGTTATTTCCATGGACGTTAGAGAACTGAATTTTCTTTGGCCGCGCGTCTTCTTCCATGCGTTGCACGTATCCGTACCAATGCAGCCTTCTCCATCTAATGACATCTTCATGCTAATGGATGCCAAACCTGGATCTCAGCTCTTCCATCGTCACTCGGTCAGAAAGGCACTTGGAATAGATCCATCGTTCCATGGCAATTATCATTGCAACATGGTCGATTTCGCTTTTCAACAGTGGTGGATCATGTCTCACGTGCATGCAGTAGAACATTCCTTACATACATATTATGCATGTGACTGCGACCACCGAAGGAGATATTCTTGTCCATAAGAATAGGGATGAGCTCAAGGAAACTCTTCCAGGCCAATTGTATCCTCACTACCATGACATAGCATACTTACAGCCTCCCGACTGGCCAATCACCTCACTTAAGATAGAAAAAGTCAAGACGACATCGAACTCTGCCTTACCAATTGTCAGCAGTTGGCTCCGAAACTGCCTTTATTTCGTTAGTTATATGAAAAATGCAAAATAGTTTCTCCGTAGTGGTGAGCAACAAGCTCAGCGACGTTTTTGCTGTTGTTTCCTATTGATGATGGCATCTAGCCTAATCGTGGTGTGTTGGTGCTAACTACTACTCGCATGTCAAGGATCGAATCAATGTTGGCTTCTTTCTAAACTTAACTGCTGCATTCTTGAACTGACCTACTGAAGATTTTACTATATGCCTGTAATAAAGTTGTGCTGAAGAGAATTTATTATTCGAAATCGCGATACACAACAAGATAACTTGATTTAATGTGGACTCGTCGTACATTTTTCTTGAATTTATAATTTTTAAAATTCAGATAATATAAAACCAAGGAAGTTTCCAGAAATAATTAATTAAACTACTATTTAACGTTTTATAGGCAGAGAAAACTTTTTCTCTCTACATTGAGAAATTCCAAGTCCGACTACTTAGATTGCTGGAAGATGGAGACTACCGTTTCTTCAACTTATTCTTTTTCTTAAGTCATTGCAGACAAACTGTACTTCAGAAATGACTGCAAATAAGCAGGCACTAACCGATCAATGCAATAAACAAAGAAAAACGAAACACATACACTGCTTCAACGCGTGATGGAAATCTACCAGAAAATTACCATCAGGCATTGGAGCGTGTAAAGCAATGTTGCAGAACGCGTTTTCGAATATCACATTCTCATCAGTGCAACTACATTTATGAACACAATAACAACGGTTAAATTTAAACTCAATACAATACATTACAAAGATTATAAGGACATATTCTCAGTGTTCAATTGAATATTAATAAATCCAGAGACATCAAAAAATCACTTCCCGCATGCAATTCCAGACCGACATTACTCGCTTAAGTTTTTTTTTGTTAAGACAGACTTAATGTTCAAAGCAAAACCAGCCATCACAATGAACATCTACCGAAATATACTAATTTACAGTACTTAGATTTAATTGGAGAGTAGTTGGATACGCTACTATATTACACTATATTGGATACGCTACTATATTACATTGTATTATAATCACTGAAATCATATTGAATTGATATTAATAATAATGCCCTCTATTAATTTTCATGCTTATCTAAGTACTGTAAATTAGTATACTTCGGTAGATGTTCATTGTGATGGCTGGTTTTGCTTTGAATATTAAGGGCGGAATTCAGAAACCAGACTTAAGGCGGCTTAAGTCTGTCTGGACAAAAGTCTGCGTTGAGCGTCGATTTTGCGATTCAGAAAGCAGACTTACGCTTTAGCAAGGCTTATACTCGGCTTAAAAGCCGAAAGATATAAGCCACCTGCGGAGGTGGTTTAAGCCTCTGTTGAAGGAAAAAGAGTTCGGCTAATACTGGAGGTATTGAAAGTAGGAGGTTTGTTACAGCATTTTTTTTTAAAATAGACCGTCTGGTGCAAAGGCCACGATACTTTTTTGATAGTTTTTAATGTGAAGCAGGTGTGCCTGTTATCTTAGCTTGGTTGCAGGCTGAGTTTCGGTCTGACAGTTGGCTTGATTGTTGAATAAAGACTTCTTTCAGACGCTGACAATAGTAGGTTGCTAGTGTTATTGCTGGTGGTGTAAATTTTGAAGTGCCTATTTTGTCTTGTTGAATAACCAGACGCTGACACGCAGTTTAGTAATACTGCTTGTAACATCACTTTTGCAAACATACAATTGTGATTGGTCATACTTTTTCCTTTGTCTGCAATGCCAGGAAAAAACAAGTCTATTAACTATCTTACATTTGACAGTTTTCAGACCAAAGGGAATCTATGCGCCCGCCCTTTTAGTCATACACTGGCAACAGTATTCCTACAATTGTACTACTTTTAACTTTCAAGGCATCAAAAATAACCTGAGTTATCTGATTCTTTCAAATTGATGAATTATTGCAAACGAAAACCATGTGCGTATTGGCATAACGTTGTCTTAACGCTGTTTCAGTGCTTAATGAGTATTACTTGCTTGTGAAGGAAATGTTTGTGCCAGATCTGGTGCGTTATGGATTACTTGGCATCTACGTTAACGAACGACTTACTGATGCAACTACAACGTTTCTATTTCAACGTCACAAAAAACGACTTTTTTCTAGTTGTAGGTTTAAATAGCAAAACATTGCATTATTTGTTGATTTAGCATGAATATAGCTCAGCTATACGCAAACACTTCTTCGCGTCAGTTAACTATCGCTAAGATATGAACTACTGCTTTAAATTCAGTGAGCAACTTGATGAGCGAGTTTACTGCGCTATTAGATAAACATAGTTTATACAAATTCCCGTAACCCTTTTTAAATGTAAATTGCATTATCATTTCTTATTTCAATAAAAATATTAAGAGGATTTAATTACAACGATTCTGAACGCCAACTGCTTATTGACCTCATCAAAGACTTTCCAGTGGTGGAAAATAAATAAAAAAATGATAAAAAAAGCCTTTCCAAAATAATCAAGCGAGGAATGATTTAACTAAAGTTTTTAACGCGAACAGCTCTACTGAAAGGACCACCCAGAGAGCAAAACCCGTTATATTTACATTGATTCAACGTCTGCAGGCGTTGAATCAAGGTTAATGACGAATCTTGCTGTCTGGGCACAGATCAGCTGAAAAAGTTAGGGTTAGTTAGTCCATCTGAAACATGGCGTTATTGACACAGGTTTTGGTTTGATACTTAGGTCACAGTATACAGTATTATTGCATATAATTGTATTTTCGTTTTCTCACAAATTTACAAACCATTGCTTTTAGGCAACTCTTCAAAGAAGAGTATGCAAATATTCACATTAAAAAGCCTGTTCGCGATCATGCAGATCTTTTTAATCAACTTTACGACAAGCAGTTTTGTCAACGTTTCCATCTTAGCAAAACTGCAACTATGGAACTCTTTGAATTGTTTAAAAAGGACGAAACGTTGACAGCCCGACCGCATGCAATACCGCCCATACTGCAGCTATTGATAAGCCTTCAATTTTTTGCAACTGGCCATTTCCAGAGAAGCGATGGCGACTTGGCCGGGATTAGTCAAAGTTCTGTTTGCAGAATTGTAGCGCGTATTTCTCGGTGCATACCCATTGTCACCCAATAGGATTCCATCAATTTCTCCATTCGCAAATTTATCTCGAATGATGCTGTTGTCAAAAATCCGCGCATCATGTGTCAATCCTGACCATGATGTGCAAGCAAAGTCAAAACTTTCCTATTTAGGCATCAAAAATAACTTGAGTAACCTGATTCTTTCAAATTTATGAATTATTGTAAATGAAAGCCATGTGCATATTGGCATAACGTTGTTTTACGTTGTTTCATTGTTAAATAAGTATTCCTTGCTTGTGAATGAACTGTTTGTGCTAGATCTGTTGCGTCATGGATTACTTGGCATCTACGTTAGTTAACGAACGACTTACTGATGCAACTATAACGTATTTCAACATCATAAAAAAGTGCTTTTTTCTAGTTGTGAGTTTAAAGCACAACATTGCCTTATTTGGTGGTTCAGCAGGAATATAGCTCAGCTTTACAGCCTTCAGTTTCACGCTTCGTTACCTCAACCAAAGAGTTGCTATAGCAATGTCTCTTTCGCGCGAAAACAAAGAGGCTTAATACGGTCTTTTTTAAGTCACGCGTAAGTCAAGTTTCTGCATCGCAAATAAGCTTCTCGTATAAGCCTGGCCTATATAAGTCTGACTTACGCATAACACTGACTTACTTTGAGACGCAAATCTGAATTCCGCCCTAAAACTAAAATGGTTAAGCGGAAATAAATTTTGAAATGAATGCAAAGGCGGTTTTTCAACGGTGATAATTAACGTACCGATAGTTCTTTTTTGTTATGCATTTCAAGATCACTTTTTCAATGTAGGCTTAACTTAAATAAACAGACATAACTCAGCAACAACACTACATTTAACATTATAAAAACAAAAAACAAAAAGCGAACGTTTTCGGCTAGTCATACAGCCCTTTTCAAGCCTATAAGAAAAATACATTTTAAAAGAAATGCTAAAGAATTATGTAGTATCACAGCAAAAATATGGTCAAAACTAAACATTTGAGATACTGCCTCGCTCACAAAAAATGATAGCCTAACTGAAAATTACATTGCAACAACGGGTCAAGTATTTGAGAGGTAAAATTAATTAATTGTTCAGAAAATGACTCGGGAAATACGCAAGATGGACAGAAGCACAACAAGAGATAGTGGCATAAACAAAGCAAATGCGAGAAGCATAAAACGTGATAATTCAATCAAAAACTGTTAAAAGATAAGAAGCTCCGCCAGCAAATAATTGCCTGTTCAGCCCTGGATTTAGATTTAAGCCAAACTGCCAGGAAACTAGTCCGATAATAAAGATTCAAACCAACCAATCAACATTCAACAAATCGTGCGATTCAGGATATAGCTTAAGGCTACTAAGTTCTAAAAACGATGCAGGCTGGCTTATGCAATGCGCTGCAAGTCCAGAAACTTAAATTCTTTCTTCATCAGTTTTATGTATTTGTACAGCAAAACACGAAAAATGGAAACATCTTCTCAGACAACGTCTGCAATCTGCAGTTGTGGTTGGCGGAAGCCACTTGGCTATACGATGTCTGACCAAAAGGCTTTAATTAGGGAATAAGGATGTTCCTGCCTGCTTCCTATAAAACAAAAACAAACATTGATACAATTGATTAAACTACCATTCAACGTTTTGTAGGCAGAGAAAACTTTTTCTCGAACCCTAGAAAGTTTCATGATCAGATCACCGCTTCAATGCGTGATGGAAATCTACAGATAAATCTGCATCAGGCATTGCAGAGTGCAATAAACAGTGTTGCAGAACGCATTTTCGAATATTAAATTCTCATCAGTGCAACTACGTTTATGAACGCAATAACAACGGTTAAATTTAAACTCAATACAATACATTACAAACATTATAAGGACATATTCTCAGTGTTCAATTGAATATTAATAAATCCAGAGACATCAAAAAATTACTTCTCGCATGCAATTCCAGGCCGACATTACTCGCTTCATGAGGCATTGATCATCAAATCTTTAACCCTTACGAGGTTGGGCTCCCTGGAGTCTTGCTCAGTTTGGGGGGGGGCTGTCGATTCTTCTTATACTTTAGGAGTGATATCTCTGTTATTTTTTAAGGTACGGCTTCAAACTTTGGGATTCACTTTGTAAAATTATTCACGCTGAGCATATCCGAAAATTAAACCTATGTGAATTTTAGAACTGCTCATAGACGTTGAAATGTTGAGGTGACTTATGACTTTTGGATTATTTTGCGATTAACCCGTTAAGTGCGTAATTAAATTTTCGAAACTCTCCTTACTGTGCGTATTTAATTTGATCACTCGCAGTATTTTTCGTCGCAGTATTGCTTGCTAGGATATTGGGGAACCCCCATGACGCAGCACAATACGCTTTTGTTCGATTTCCTTTTGTGTCTGTTGCTTTACTTTTTCATCGACTATTGCTGAGAAGTCTCCGGCTGGACTATTGTTTTCTGGTGTAATCGCATTACTCTCAAGTGATTATACCTTTCACCATTGTGAAATTATTCAACTGGTTGTTTATTACAAAAATAAAATACATCAATTCACAGAACAGAATAATTTCTAAGCATTTATAGGTTACTAAACAAAGTACACGTAAGTTTAGTTTGGAAATATTCAAACTGTAGCCTACCATTTTCTGACACTTGTTCTAACATTAGCAGCAACACAAAACCCTATTGTTTTGTTGACTATATGTTACAAAATATGTTTTCGAACACAACAAAATATTTCTGAAATTGCTTGCAACATTACATCAAAATGAATTCACACTGACTGAACGCGCATGATGTGGTTCGAATTTTATACACTGAAAGGAAGCCATTTCAGAAAAAAAAACACATTTAGGACGAAATCTTCTTATTCTTGCAATTGTGGTTATATTGTAGGTGAGTGCAGAAGCTACCTAATATTGTAATAGAGTGATTTAGGGATTAATGAATTCCATCAGGCTGCAATCATTATTGTAGTGTAAACAATGCATCTATGTTTTTTCACACGTCATAATTGCGTCTTCCAGACAAAGCGAATAGAGGAAAGCGAAATTAAAAGTGCCATGAATAGCTGCGATCACGAAAACGACAATTGTCGTCTTACGCACAGCAAGAGCGACTGTCTCGGACGACAATTGTCGTTATACGCACTTAACAGGTTAAAGCAATTGTAGCGTGAGTTTACACATTATTTTTTGGTAGAGTAATGAAGAACATGCATTGCCATGTTGTGATTACATTTTTTTTACATAATCTCAATTTGAATCTATATTTTTCATGCAAAATAATAACTTTTCCCATGCTCAAAATAAAGCTCGCTTCTTGACTAAAAGAACAATGCTTCATCAATTACATGCAGTAATGAGATTTCTGAACGCGTGTCACACCAATTTGGATTATGATCTTGTGACCTCGGTTCCAAGAACAGCAACTCCTATGCTTTATTAACAAATGTAGACCAGCTGAAGAAGCAGGGTGGCGTTTATCAAATACTATTATGTAATCCACGAAACGAATGGAAGATCATGCAACAAAAAAAGCGGTTTAAATGCAATGTATTGTAGTTGCAACAGCGTCTCTCAATGTAAGTTCAATGTGAACTCGGCTACATACAAGGCTAGTACTAGGAGTAAGATTACCCGATAAAGTCGATGATGCTTTACATAAACAGAAGTCAGAAAGAAATTCAAAATAAAACAGTTACGGTTCATTAATTAACAGAACGTCACAACGCTTTTCATCAAAAGGAAAATCTGTAATGCCTCGGGTAATTTTCTTGTGGATTCAATAAGCTCTCTAAGATTCATATGCCACACACTAAAATCCAAACAATATTTAGATTTATTCAAAGTAGTATTTATTATGCGTCAAATCATTGTGAACCTGGAGAAATACTTTACAAAGAATTAGCTGCCTTTTTTTTTTGCCTAATGGGCGTTTATGCGATAAAAATGTCAGTTTGGCAGCAAAATATTGATAAGTATTTTGATTTGGTTACAGCAATGCCGGACTGCAGCAATTGGCACAAGGCTCTTGCAGCAACGTTTTTCAACTTGATTCAATGGTAAAGCAACCTGTGTTCTGTCAGGTTATGTACACACAAATTCAGAAATATTTAAGAATATGCAATGAGGCACATTGAAATTACAAGTGGCTGCACATTTACAGTTCGATAATACGAGAAATTGAATACAACGCTAATACAATCATTTCGACGTGGATTCAACATTGCAAGACGATGTAAACATGCGCGGGTTTGCAATTAGATTACTTCTCTTCTGTCCTTGTTTGTATAAAAGTCATAAAATCAGTCGTTGTATCCGTGCTAAAATTCAGCTATGCTCAAACCGCATTATATTGATATTTTCTAAATAGAAAATGGATTTATAAAATATGAATACAATACTGTTTCAGCATATAAAAATGCTGAATTTTACATCGAGTATTACGATTAGTTTTATGACCCACTTTTTATACAAAAAAGGATAGATGATTTTGATAAGCAATCTAATTGCAAAACCGCACATGTTTACAAGTATTCAACGTCTTGATATGTTGAATCAACGTAAAAATAGCTATCTGTCTAATAAAAGGAAAAAAGGAAAATCTCTCATTGAGCTCCGCGTTTTATTTAGGCTGTGGTTGAAGCCAAAGTTTATAAAACCGCAATCATTCAAATAGTTTATTCTGCGCAAAAGCAAACTTGACATACTCGTATGGAATGTGCAGGGCATAAAGGCTTTTCACAGCATTGACATTGGCCACGGTTTTTTGGTAGTTTATTTTTTGTGGCTTTGGCACCTTCTCAATAAGCAAACGCAGTAGTTGTCCACCGTGGGGACTTCGCTTTGCACGTGAATGAACCAACCCATCCTTTGGTCGATGATATCGGTGCCACCCTTTGTGAAGTCGTAAAGCTTATACAAGCCTGGCTTCTTTTTGCCGTCATCCTTGGTAATCCCCAATAGAGGTTGCATGGTCGTCAACATCAACACATTTCGCATGCCAGAATTCTTCGTTTTTACTACATTTACGCCTTTTCTGCTTTTGATAGTGTGTCGGACAAAAGGAAAGATTTGAAACCAAAATCATAATATGTTACAGAGCAGCTTCTATAGTAGGCAATAACGTTGTAGCCTATGCTTTGTTTGATTGAAAGGACATAATTGTCTGCGAAAAACTATTCTCGCTCTAGATGCATTGGCACCAAGTCTTATGTTTAATTTTACGCAATTTCAACCGCAAGCGACGGTAACTCATCGTATCAAAGTTGAAGCTTTTCTTGTATCGACGTCGCTTATAAGCCGTGGTGAGAACAAAAGGTCCACGCATACTGTCAATTTCCTTCACGCTGTGAAGCAGTTAGGATTAACGAGACATGGGCCAAATTAATTACTTTCATCCAGCTGGTGGGAAAATTTTGAACAATAGAATATGAAATATTTCAGTGGATGTGCTGAGAAATGCCTTATATCTCTCAATTTATAACCTTTATTCGCTCAAAATTTCAGCTCAATAGAGGTGAATGAAAGTTAGGAAAAGTCAAGAAATCTCATAGTCGCAGCCTCAGTGGTTTTAGAGATACAACTGTTGATGCAAAAAAGTTGAATTGACAGCCCCCCCCCCAACCTTCAAACAGTTAAACCCAGGGCTCAACAGGCAATTATTTGCTTGCGGAGCTTCTTACCTTTTAACAGTTTTTGGTTGAATTATCACGTCTTGTGCTTTTCGCATTACTTTGTTTTGTGCCACTATCTATTGTGCTTCTGTCTTTCTTGCGTAATCTGCCTGAGTCCTTGTTTGAACAATCAATTAATTTTACCTCTAAAATACTTGACCCGTTGTGCTGTGTAATTTTCAATTATCACTTTGTGTGAGCGAGGCAGTTTATCAAATGTTTAGATTTGACCATATTTTTGCTGTGATACTATATGATTCTTTAGCATTTCTGTTAATAATGTATTTTTTCTTATAGGCTTGAAAAGGGCTATATGTCTAGCCGAAAACGTTCGCTTTTTGTTTTTATAATGTTAAATGTAGTGTTGTTGCTGAGCTATGTCTGTTTATGAATTAAGTCATACATTAGTAAAACGGAGTGACAAACGCCAGGGAGAGATTCTGGGGAGGCAAGCCATCCTCGCACAAAAGTTACACAAAATTGCCCTATAACGGATCAAAATGATACAGTCACTATCAATTAAAATGCAAAAATAATGAAAAAGGCAATGTAACGCAACCTACGATAAGATTAAGTTTATTATAAACCAGCTCAGTGGCCGAGTGATCATCGCCCTCGGCTCTACAAGTATCTACACGAAACTGCCAAGAACAATATATCAGAGGCTTTGTCAGTCCGAAATAATGAAAATAATGAAAATAATGAAAATAAAAAAAATAATGAAAAAGGCAATGTAACGCAAGAGAACAACTGCACGCCCAGCAAGCTGGTGCATGAGAGAGGCCCAATTGCGGATCCATAGCATGCACTGCCTGATAATTATAAATTCAAGAAAAATGTACGACGAGTCCAAATTAAATCAAGTTATCTTGTTGTGTATCGCGATTTCGAATATTAAATTCTCTTCTGCACAACTTTATTACAGGCATATATTAAAATCTTCAGTAGGTCAGTTCAAGAATGCAGCAGTTAAGTTTAGAAAGAAGCCAACATTGGCATTGAAAGAAGCCAACAATAATTCGATCCTTGACATGCGAGTAGTAGTTAGCACCATCACACCACGATTAGGCTAGATACCATCATCAATAGGAAACAACAGCAAAAACGTCGCTGAGCTTGTTGCTTAACCACCACTACGGAGAAACTATTTTGCATATTTCATATAACTAACAAAATAAAGGCAGTTTCGGAGCCAACTGCTGACAATTGGTAAGGCAGAGTTCGACGTCGTCTTTGGCTTTTGCTATCTTAAGTGACATGATTGGCCAGTCGGGAGGCTGTAACTATGCTATGTCATGGTAGTGAGGATGCAATTGGCCTGGAAGAGTTTCCTTGAGCTCATCCCTATTCTTATGGACAAGAATATCTCCTTCGGTGGTCGCAGTCACATGCATAATATGTATGTAAGGAATGTTCTACTGCATGCACGTGAGACATGATCCACCACTGTTGAAAAGCGAAATCGACCATGTTGCAATGATAATTGCCATGGAACGATGGATCTATTCCAAGTGCCTTTCTGACCGAGTGACGATGGAAGAGCTGAGATCCAGGTTTGGCATCCATTAGCATGAAGATGTCATTAGATGGAGAAGGCTGCATTGGTACGGATACGTGCAACGCATGGAAGAAGACGCGCGGCCAAAGAAAATTCAGTTCTCTAACGTCCATGGAAATAACCCTTGTGAGTGTCCTAAGGAGCGTTGACTAGACTACATTGGAGAAGATCTAAGGTTGGCAAAACCGCAGATTTCGCTGATTTCGTCTCGGTCGACCCTCGCGGCCGGTGGCGTGGAGAAATGTCATCACAGGATAGAAGATTGTTGGCCACCAACCTTCGCAATACGGGAAACAGGAGACGTTAAATTGTAAAGATGGATAGAGACACAAATCATAAAAAACGCAATTTTCAGACCCCCGTATAAAGAAAGCATCATATTGTGTTATTTTATTGTTAGTTATATCATGGCCACCTGGAGATGTGGCCTGATTTGTCACATTTTGCAAATTTTGATTACAGCTACTGCTAGTGCTTGACTGACATTTTTTGAGATGTTTTTACTTTTTGTGGTTTCCTAATGACATAAAATTTTTTTGTTGCCTTGGGGAAGTAGTAGCAAATGAGAAAACGTAAGTTGAAAAACGCTAAATCAGACTGTTATTGAAAAATTAACAGTCTGACTAAAATCTTCGAAATCAAATTTTCTTTGTTTTTCAACATGTGAGAATATTGTGTCATCTGGGGAAAAGAGTAAAGAAAGCGTAAAAATCTAATTTTTAGAAGAATTTATTTAAACGTTCGCCCAAAGTTGGAAAAACCTGGAAATTTCTGCAAAATGTGACAAATCAAGCCGTATCTTTAGGTGGCCATGGTTATATGAATAAAGATTAAAGAAACACAATGGTTTTGTTATTTACCTATGAAAACAACATTACTTTTGAGTCATTCTAGAAGGGGGTGGAAGAACTTGTCGGTGATTTCAAAGTGGTGCCAAAGAGGAAAAGATTGAGAACCACTGTTCTAATATGTCAAAAACAAGTTTGGGACATTCAAGAATTTGAAAGTTTTTACTAACAATTGCTTTTATAAAATTTATACTAAAATAAGCACAAGTCTGTTGACCAGCTGGCCACCACAGCTACACAATGCCAAAGAGTGAAGCATTTTAAGTCACATGAACATAACATGATTACCAAAAGAAGCAACACTCGAAAAGACATCGGTTGACGTTCCCACAGGCAATCAACAACATCTTCCTTAATCTACACTTCAACTTCCGCTGGCAATTCGAGTGTTTAACTACTGAATTAGCCTTCGTCGAATGTTAGAAACTAAATTTGATGTTACCACGTTAAAATACTGTAATGCTTTGGATAGGCAATTTACCTTCGCACTTGGCAGACACTCTTTATCGCCTCAGTTATTCAATTGCTGGCTGGCATCAGCCATTTGTTACATTGATTCAACGGCTGCAGACGTTGAAACAATGTAAAAAATGGTTGATTTGCAGAGTGAGTTTCTGTAATCAACACGTGTTCGAAACATATGTAGGCCTAGGCAGTTGTTTTTCCGACGCAATTCATATTTTGTTCGATTACTTCGGCAATTTTCGCCATTTACCACTGTAATTCCCCATTGCCGACGCCGCATTCGAAAACCCAGACAGCAGCAATCAGCTGTTTATTTGCTGTCTAAGAAGTTACCGGCTTAACATAAATAAAGATCATAAAAAATTTGTGTAAATATTTTTGTCTCTAAAACTAAAATGGTAAAGCGGAATTAATTTTGAAATGAATGCGAAAGCGGTTTTTCAACGGTCATAATTAACGTACCGATAGTTCTTTTTTGTTAATATGTATTTCAAGATCACTTTTTCAATGTAGGCTTAACTTTGAATAAACATAAAAAAGTATTTGTATAAATAGTTTCGTCTCAAACAGCGATTTAAAAATAATTTCTTGTCAATATACTACCTCAAGCAAGGGATTGAAAAGCTTTCCAGAAAGGTGTTAAATTATACAGTTTTCAATACAATTAGCTGCCCTTAATTAAAACAATACTGTAAGCAAAAAAAACTAAAATATAAAAAAGAAAGAAAAATAAGTTTTCCTCACAGAAACTGAACTCTAATGTTGGCCATTTTTCTTTGCATTTTTGCTTTGACCAAACGTTGGTGCCTCCAAATTGATGCAGATTCGACACTGTGCAATTAATCTTAAATTTAATTCAGTTAAAAATTTTGCACACAGATTAGTATTTTGTACGTATTTGTGCAAAACTGTAGATTAATAAAGACTTGTTGATACAATTTGTCGTAACGTTTCTCCAACCCTCCCCGTTAGTTCAGTGTTTAAACGCCCGACTTTGTACACAAAGAAACCTCAAGATCAAGCGGCGCTGGTTTGGCTCTCGGGGTGTGCGCTTGGGCAACAAATTTGAAGGAGTCCTCTCTATTCAGTGGCCTCTACTGGATGGAATAAATTACAGAGAATAACACCTCAGAAATCGGAAACTTCACTACGGTATGCCAATCTCAGTAATCGGCCTTGCGTCAGTGATTCAAGCAGCTTCAAGTGTACGAAGCTGCCAGGAATTATCTAAAGGTTTGGTCAGTCCAAAGATAAAGAATTGAACCCCCCAATCAACATTCAATGAATTGCGAAATTCACAACTGAGCATGAGGGCAACTAATAACTTCGGAAGGTGAAGTAGCTCATGCAATGCGCCTGCAAGTCCAGAAACTTTTTTTTATTTTCATCAGTTTAATTGTATTTTTACAGTAAACATGAAAAATGGAAACGTCTTTCTGACAACGTCTGCACTCTGCAATTGTGATTAGCCGAACCTACGATAAGATTAAGTTTATTATAAACCAGCTCAGTGGCCGAGTGATCATCGCCCTCGGCTCTACAAGTATCTACACGAAACTGCCAAGAACAATATATCAGAGGCTTTGTCAGTCCGAAGATAGATTCGAACCAACCAATTAACATTCAACAAATCGTGCAATTCAGAACTGAGCTTGAGGGCAACTAAGTTCTGAAATTGAAGTTTGTTTTTCTAAGCAAATTGGGGTCCTTCCTAGGATCTAACATTGAGAGCTCCTGAACTGCCATTAACTGCGGGGTTTTTGAAGGACTTCTCCTTGTTGTCCGAACGCATTTCGTTCAGCACGTAGGATAACAGGCTTATCCCCCGACACCGCCGAACGACGTCGGGAAGTACCTATACTCTCTCCTCTGCTGAGTGCCAAGCAGGATGAAGTTTAGTAGCATTTTTGAAGGTCTTTAGTATGACCCGATGGGGAATTGAACCCACGTCTACCGACGCAGAGGCGAGCACTCAAACCACTAGGCCATTGTGGGAAAAGGCCTTTGAAATATGTGTCTCAGACGAAACACACTGGTTTAGCAAAGCTCAGTTAAATTTTTCTATTTCATAAAAAACTTCCAATGGACGCCAATACTTTATTTATTTCAAGTAATCTGACGTTCCCGAAATTAAGTCAAGTTCCTCTTCGGTAAACTTCGTGTTATAGTCGTCATTTACGTTGATATTATGTAACTTGTGACCTGCCTCACTACATGATTACATTCAGCGTTTTCTGGTACAGACGCTGGAATTGATTACCACCGCACTGCGCGTGTAATCAATTAAGCGTTCTGTACCACGTTCCTGAGTTGATTGTTTTGCGTTTCTTTCTTACTATATATTGGGTTGCTTTTATACACTGAATTAGTAAGTACAAGAGGTAAATGGTTTTCTCACTTGGTTGGCTATCGCTACAATTATTATTGCTTATTTTATATAAAACGTCTGGAAATACAACAGACATTAAACTGGCGTCGTCGGCAGGATTCTTTTACAGAATTTCAAGAAGAGTTTAGAAAATATGGAGAAACTGATTGAAGTCCTGCAACAACAAATTGCCAAGCAAGAACAACGTCATCAAGATCAAATTCAACTCATCCAATCAAATGCCAACCAACAACTCGCCAAACAAGAACTTCACCAACAAGAACAAGAAAAGCGCCACCTAGAACAACTACAAGAAATGCGAGCCCAAACTTCAAGACCACAACCAACAACAATACAACAGCAGGAAACAAACCCAAAAGAAGTCAACGATCTCATCATGACGGAAATTACAAATTACATGGCTCAACAATTCGACCCAAAACGCTTCATCGTGAGGTAGCGATTCCGTTTCTGGAGCGAAATGAAGCGCAAGCCCGGTGAAACAGCTCAAGAACTAGCCGTCCGCATACGCCAAGCAGCTGCCACCTGTGACTTCTCGTCCATTTCAAATCCATTGGACGAATCTTTACGTACTCGTTTTATTTGTTCAATAGGTAACGAGGCGGTGCTTAAGGCGTTATTCAAAATCAGAGCTGATGAACTTACTTTCAAACGTGCTGTGGAGGTTGCATCAGAAACCGAAGAGGCAGCCAAGGTGGCCAAAAAAACTGTTTACGGCACTCCACCAGCACCAGTTGCGAAAGTAAGGACCATCAGCAAACCTCCAAAAACTAGGCAACTTACAGGTACTTTCTTTACTTCTAAAAATAAAGAATGCTATCGCTGTGGTAATTCCAACCACAACGCCAATGACTGTAGGTTTAGGAAAGCCACCTGCCATTTCTGCAATATTACGGAACACTCACAGAGTGTTTGTCAAAAGAAAGCTAGACAGTTCAAACCTTCTAAGGTAAATTGTATCGAGGAAATTAACATGCTCTCTAGTTCTTGCAGAAAACCTCGAAATTCAAAGTTGGAAGTACCGATCTCCGTTAATTCGGTAACCACACACTTAGAACTGGACACTGCTACAAATGGAAATTTCCTTTCCAGCGACGTCTGGACTCGGGTAGGCACACCTCACTTGCAAGCACCAGTGTCGCAGTTTCAATCTGCTACCAAGCATCTAGTACCAATCACGGGTTCTTTCACGGCCCAGGTAACTTGTCCTTCCACGGGAAGGTCAGATAATATTCCTTTTGTAGTCACGACAGTCAAAGGACTAAACTTGCTAGGTCGTGATGCAATCTCGTCTTTAGGAATTTCTATCGATAAATTCCTTCTGTCTAATTATTCTATTTTACAGAGTATCCAGTCGTGCGACAAGCCTGATAAGAGTCTGGAGAAAGCATGCTCCCTCTTATGTGACGAGTTCAAAGATGTTTTTAAGCCTGAACTCGAGTGCTTACGAGATTATGAACTAGACATAGATTTTAAGTCTGATGCTAAACCTGTTTTTCTCAAACCTAGGCCTGTACCTTTCGCGCTAAAGGAGGACTTAGCACAAGCCTATGAGTCGGGAATTGCACGTGGTGTATGGACACCAGTTCAGTTTTGCGATTGGGGCACACCGGTTGTTCCAGTCCGTAAGCCTTCAAACTCTTTAGAAGAGAAGGCCAAGTTACACATATGTGGCGATTATTCAGTCACGGTGAACCCTTCCCTGGAGACCCATCGTCACCCGTTACCCTTACCAGAAGACTTAATGCAAAAGTTGGGTGGTGGGTATGGTTTCAGCAAGATAGACTTGGCTGATGCCTACAATCAGATTCGACTTGGTCCTGACAGTCGAAAACGCCTCGCATTAAGCACTCACCGTGGCGTACTTTTACAAAATGTTTTACCTTTTGGCATATCTTCTGCTCCAGGTTATTTTCAGAAGATCATGGACGACCTTACAGCCGACCTTCCAGGGGTCGCAGTCTACCTAGACGACATTCTTGTCAGTGGCACTACTGCTGAGGAGCATCTCCAGAATCTTAGACGGCTCCTCGATCGACTTCACTCAAAAGGCCTGAGATGTAGAAAAGACAAGTGTAAGTTTGCACAACCTCAGGTAGAGTACCTCGGACACATTTTGTCCCGGCAGGGCATCTCCAAAGGTCCTAAGGTAAACGCCATACTTGAGATGTCTGCCCCCACTGACGTATCTTCTCTTCATTCGTTTTTAGGTTCCTTACAATTTTATTCGAAGTTTCTACCGTTGAAGGCTTCCACAGTAGCAGAACCACTATACCATCTCACGAAAAAGGACATTCCTTGGAGATGGGGAAAACAAGAGGAAAACTCTTTTGTTCAGCTTAAGCATTATCTTTCTACTGATGAGGTTCTTACACATTTCAATGCGTCACTTCCGGTAGGTATCGCATGTGATGCTTCTAGTGTGGGCATCGGTGCTACTTTGTTTCACCGCTACCCAGATGGCACAGAACGGCCTATAGCAAACGTTTCAAAAGTATTAACAGCCTCTCAGAGAAACTATAATCAAATTCAGAAAGAGGCTTTGTCGATAATTTTTGCGCTAAAGAAATTCTATCAATATCTTTTTGGTAGATCATTCATTTTGGTCACAGATCATAAACCATTGCTTAGTCTTTTTGGCCCGACCAAATCGACACCTTCTTTGGCAACAAATCGTTTGGCTCGTTGGGCACTTTTTTGTCGCAATTTACCTACACTATTGAGTACAGGAAGACGAAGGATCATCAAAACGCTGATGCTTTGAGTCGCTTACCAGCAGGAGGAGATAAAGTCTTCGATGAAGAGGAAAGTGCGGATGACATTGACATCGTCTGCGCTATCGATGCTCTGGATTTGCAGGTCCAGACCCCAAATGCTGCCTCACTACGTAAAGAATCTTCCAAAGATCCTATAATTTCCACGGTAATGCGTTTCATTCATGAAGGATGGCCGGCCAAGTCTTCTCCACAAGACCCGGTCGAACCGTTTCGTAAGTACGCAGACTCTCTTTCTACTTGTTACGGATGTCTACTTTACGGTACCAGAGTGGTCATCCCGTCAAAACTTCGTCCTTCCGTCCTTCAATTGCTTCATGAAGGACATTTTGGCATTGAGAGAATGAAGCAGTTGGCAAGAACATTTGTTTACTGGCCAAACATTGACCGAGACATAACGGAACTTTGTCACAAGTGCAGTACCTGTGGCGAATATCAACCGCAATCTAAATCCAGGTCTAAACATGGACGGTTCCAGAAGCACCGTGGAGTCGCTTACACATAGATCATGCGCTAGAATTCATGGGTTACCATTGGTTACTCAGCATTGATGCTTTTTCTAAATACCCATGTATTCATGCTACTACTTCCTTATCTTCAACAGTTACTATCAACCTGCTAGAAGAAGATTTTGCTCATTTCGGCTATCCCCATACTATAGTTACCGATAATGCTAACACTTTTAAATCCACAGAATTTCAAACTTTCTGTAAGGAGAGGGGTATGGTGCACATCACGGGTGCCCCTTACCATCCGGAAACCAATGGAGCGGCGGAGCGCCTCGTACGTACGTTCAAGCAAGAACTTCGCAAATCTTCCCTGCCCCCGAAACAAGCCGTCTTGGAATTCCTACAGCAATATCGACGCACGCCCACTCGGAGTGGCTACTCTCCAAGCCAATTACTCAACAATCGTCAGATTCGAACCAAGATCGACACGCTTCTCCCCACATCGTCTCAAGTGGTACCCCGACAAAGCCCTCACAACACGGACGCCTCCGAAGGTACAAAACGGCATTTCAAACCGGGAGATCCCTGTTACGTGCTATCATTCACTCCACGACGGAGTCAGGATCCTCGTTGGGTTCCAGCCGAGGTGATTAAGCGACAGGGTAGCAGAATCTTCCTGGTACATCTGCTGCCACATGGTCCGACGTGGAGGCGACATATGGACCAACTGCAACCTCGCTATGCATCATCGGAGGACCAGGAGCAGGGAGAAACTCCTGCACCAACAGTCGACTCCTCCGCTGTCTCCACCTCAGCTCGAACGGATTCGGACGACACACCGACTGTACTGAAATTCGGGCCACACAACCCACGAAGGTCGAGCCGTCGCCGCAGACCTCCGGCCCGTTTCGGACTTTGAGTTTGATTGTTTAATTCGGTGTCTTGTTCATTTTTTATGTTTGTGTATAAAATTATCGGGGAGGTGTTATAGTCGTCATTTACGTTGATATTATGTAACTTGTGACCTGCTTCACTACATGATTACATTCAGCGTTTTCTGGTACAGACGCTGGAATTGATTACCACCGCACTGAGCGTGTAATCAATTAAGCGTTCTGTACCACGTTCCTGAGTTGATTGTTTTGCGTTTTTTTCTTACTATATATTGCGTTGCTTTTATACAATGAATTAGTAAGTACAAGAACCAGCTTAGTGGCCGAGTGGTTTCGCCTTCGGCTCTGGTGCTGGTAGATCTGAGATTGATTCCAGGTCGGGTCAAACCGAAGACTTTAAAAACGGTACCGATTGTGTTCTATCCTGCATAGCGCAGTGAAAATGAATCGGGTAATAATGTGATAACATCGTAAACCTGATACAAATTAAAAATGAGCCCTGTCGCTAAAAGACCTTAGCTGTTGTAGAGCGACAATAAATAAAACCATAACATTATTATTATTATTAGTAAGTACAAGAGGTAAGTGGTTTTCTCACTTGGTTGGCTATCGCTACAATTATGATTGCTTATTTTATATTAAACGTCTGGAAATACAACACTTCGGAAGTCGTAACATAGATTCACCTTGAGCTTTGCTTCTCATGTCCACGTAAGTCTGCAAAGACAAACGAGTGAGTACATCAGCTGATCAAACAAGCAGAAACAAACTTTAAGAGAATGGAAGACCAAAATCTTACCAGTTTACTCAGCAAACAAAATCCGTAGTTGTTTTGTTGAATCAATATAAAAACGGAATGATTTGAAGTGAAAACGACGGATTTTGATTGCTGAGTAACTGCCAATAAGCCAGCCCAACAAATAGTTGTCGTACATAGCGTTTTGTAAGAGCAGTGGCGGATTCAGAACGTAATTTATGGGTGGGCCTAGGAAATATGTTGGTGGGTCTTCACCAATAATGCCACGGCGGGCCAGCATACAAAAACTTAGTGTTAGGCCTACCACCTACCGGAGCTTCTACACAAGGCGGAGTCTCCTAGGTTTCGAGTTAAAAAAGTTGATTATGTCATTATAATTCGAACTGCAATGAGTTGCCTTTCTAAAGACAGAAGTGTCAAGTTGTTAAAGCGGCCAGTCAGCATGGATGATCTCAAGCGCGTTTGGATCCTGTTTGTTGCGGAGAAAAGTCTTTCAACGCTGCAGGACTTGGAAAGCAGTGTCATGATGGTCCTTAAAACACTGTTCATATTCGGGAAAATCTCAGCAGGGCAGCTGTCCAGTAGGCCTACTTCCATTAATGTAGGAAAGTTTTCCCAATCCATTTACCGTCTGATTTATTGAATGAACAATTATGTTCAGCATCTGCGATCTCAATGCCATACAGCAGTGCACACGGACCATTTAGAATGTTTTTTTCGCCAAAAGTGGCAGATCCAAGTGCGAAAGAGGGCCGCTGCTCTCAGTAATCCATACGTGCTATCGCGATCCATTAGGCTATTGCGTCAGATCAGTTTCCATTTCTTCAACTATAGTGCAATGGCGTAGCTAGGGGGGCGGGGGGGGGGAGGGCGGACCGCCCCGGGCAGCACGTCTGGGGCCGGCACTTTCAGACTACGATTTTTTATTTTGATTATGATCTGATAAAAAAACGCATTTCATTTTCACTTGCTTTTTCTTGAAGGGGCGGCAAAATCTGAATCCGCCCCGGGCGGCACATTCCGGCACATTCCCTAGCTACGCCACTGCTATAGTGAACTAGTTTAAGCTAATATTATGTCCTAAAGATTTTGTAATTTTCCATGCAACCTGCTCCCGAAGTAAATAGGAAAAAGGGAACAGACAATAAAATGATTGGTTCGCATTTGGCGACAGTCAGACCAGTTCAGCTCCGCTTATAAAACATCAAATTGATTGTGTACTTTTATGTAATAATTTCGTGATAATGTTTCACTATCCCGTAATGTTTAAATTCAATTTTGTTATGGCCTCGTTAGACCAACAATATTATACGAACACCTTCTGATTACTAAAGATTATAATTCGAGTAATAATTGTGTGGAAATGGTCAATAGAGTCAGATGGTCAAATTAGTTAGAATATCTGTTAGACAGACAGAATATCATTAGACAGCTAATTAACATTTTAAACCACCGCTAATCCTCATCCTTATATACACTTATATAATAAAAATAACCACAGTGTCGTCCATAAAGCGGCAGTTTAACTCCGTTATCTTCCTATCAAGAATACAGTTCCACAGCGCCCTTAAATCCTCATTGCTCTAGGCAGCCGACGTTATTCCCAGCAAGCACGTCCCAGTTAGTTATCTCATGTTTTACCATCAGTTCTTCTGTCAGTTTGAGCACGCCACCAAAGTCACCCCTAGAATCCTCGCGGAAAGTTGCATAGGCCTATGTAGCTTTCATTGTTTCAATCAGTGATATACGGTCTGTCACATAAAGTGTTGAGCTCCGCAGGCCCTTGGTGGCAAAATCGCTGTTTTCAAACAGTTTGCAAAAGACACAAGTATGAAAATGAACTTTTTCGTTTGCATCTGCTGCAGGAGCTGCTCTGCTTCTATTTTCGTTTGTCCACTGCTTTCAGTCAGCTTCCCTGTAGGTATTCCGAGGCTCGTGTAAGTCGGACTTGCACGTCATCCCAACCTGGCCTGCTTATGTTTTGCGGTACTTGTCCGCGTACAAGCTGAAATAACGAAAAATAGCGATGAATCAACGTAGCCTATGTTAAACTAAGTTTGAAAACAAGACTGACTGTGTGCAGTTTGCATTTGTGTGAATATAATACGATATTTAACCTTGCATCAGTAGAAGACAAAGGAATTCTAAAAATAAGATAGTTCGAAGATACAAGAAAGCTCATAAGGAGCATATTCGGTGGATTCTTTTTTACCGGACATGATGTTTTTAACGTTCGTATTATGTGTGCAAAACTTTGAAACTGGAAAAAACGGGTTTGATATTTAACAATGTACAAGAAACTTATATAAGAGCAGAAAAGAAAGAGCAGAGAATGAACGGTTCTGCGCAGTTCTGCACGCACTATACTGCACAGTTTACAATCAGCTTGAAACCAATTTAAAAACGTCAAATAAGCACATAGCAGGAAAAGAGATGCCTCATTGCGATTCATTACATCTTAAATGAGGCTTTTGATTGATAAACCAACTTTCAGAAAACATTCGTTTTTTACAATTATTTTTTTAGCAAAAAGTGCAGTAGTGCGTACAAGATTCGATTCTTCATGATTCATACTTTTCACTCTCTTTTCTGCTCATTCTTCTCTTCTGTTATTTAAGATTCTTGTTGACCGTTAACAAGCAAACCCGTTTTTCTAGTTTCAAAGTTTGCACGCCATAATTTTTTTGTCTAGAAGTTTGCAATAACCCAGACAACAAATGAATGGTTGATTTTCTGTGGGAAGTTATGGGCTTAACATGAATAAAGATACTGAAAGACTTTGTGTAAATATTTTCACCTCTAAAATCAGACTATGATAAAAAGGAAATAAACTTTGAATTGAATGCCAAGGCGGTTTTTCAACAATGGTCATATTAATAAACATCACTAACATACCGGTAGTTCTTTTATTTTAATATGTATTTATTCAAGGTAAATTTTTAAATGTAGGCTTAGCATGAATTAATATAAAAAAGAAAATGTGTAAATAATTACATACGCTTCACCAGTGATTCAAAGAAAAAAGCTTATTTTCAACGTAGGAACAAAAGCAAGGAATTACAAAGCTTTCTAGAAAGGTGTTAAAATTATACAGTTTTCAATCCAAGCTGCCCTTAAGTAATACAATACTGTAAGCAAAAAATTTAAAATATAAAAAAAAAAGAAAAATAAGTTTTTATCGCAGAAACTGAACTCTAATGCTGGTTCTTTTTTGTTGTACTTTTGCTTTGACCAAACTTTGGTGCCTCCAAAGTAATGAAGATTTGACATAGTGCAAGTAATCCAAAAGTTAATTTGCGTTAAAATTTTTGCATGCAGATTAGTATTTTGTACATATTTGTGTAGTTAAGACGTGCTTAATCAGAAAAATGGTAAGAAATTTTTCTATTATTTACACTCTCTCAATGTGTTTCATTTATGAAATATCCTGCGGGATTATGTAATACTGTTATGCTCAATAAACAAATTTTAAAACTAGTTGTAAATATGTAAAATATACTCTTATAATGCTAAGCCGTATTGTGATGCTGTGCCTTGCTTGTCTGTGGTACAAAAAATTAAACTCCCTCCGGAAGTAATAAACAAATAAGAAGTAACCATAATAATCTTTTTTTCAGGCTGAAAACCAAAGAGTGGAATCTTCACCGGTGAGCGATTGTTTATCAACAAATTAATCAAAACTATGCCACATTGTGTAGGGTTATGCATTAGTGCGATTGGTTGTGCACGTTGGTTATGGTGATCACGTGACCCATACACGGCGCAGTTGCAAATCATGTCCCTCAAATTTCCAAATTGGATCATTTTTGACTTTGAAACTTCATTAGTTTACTTTGATTTTATTAGTGACCATCACAGTGCAAACAATACGTGACAAGATAACAAATGCCTAAAGAAGGTGGAAATGTTAGCATATGAAACCAAGCAATGGCACTGCATTTAACATAGCCTAATATGTGTTTTTATGTAGCGCTGTATCCATCCCAGACATGCGTTGCTTTTCAGCGCTTTACAGAGTAGACATAGTAAATGCAGCAGAATAAAGGGGGTTGAATGAATTATTATACTGAAATATTATGCTATTCGTTTTGCTAAGCGACTACCACAGAACCGACAGCATTGGTGGTTCAGTGGTAGAATCTTCGCCTGTCATGAGAAATTCCGGGTTCGATTCCCTGCCAATGCAATGTGTAGTAGGTGTGATGGCTGTGCAAATTAAAAATATTAATTTCTAAACACTGTTTTAGCAATGCATATTTTAAACCTTTTGGTTTTGCCATCTTTTCCTTTTTGTTGGTGCCAAATTCCTGTGTTTACTTTATCGTTCTTTTCATTTTCGTGCCAGCAATGAAAAACAAAATTGAATTGAATTGAGTACCAAGAAGCAAGATTCTGTATCACTTTTAAAAAGTCTTTGGTAGCCTATGACCCGACAGGGTATCAAACTTGTTACATCATTTAGTCATCATTTACATGCTTACCATCACCTGAAACGTGCAACGTAGACGAGACCTACCAGTACATTTGCAATGCCATAATAACTGTGGCAAAAGCCACAATACTATATGGCCGTCAAACCAACTATACACCATGCTGGGACTCTGAATGTGAGACACCCTATGGCTTCTACCAAAATGCCACACCTGGTACTGCTTTCAACACCGCCACCACAAAATTACTTGAGCGGTTGCACGCAAAGAAGCTTGAGCGATGGAACGAAGCCTTCCAAGCTATCGACTTCTCACACTCAAACCGCAAAGCATGAGACATCATCAACAACCTCACTGGGCGCTCAGCAAACTCCCCTCGCCAGACGCCAGTGCCCCGTTTCTGCAGATGCCATCGCTCCCCAGCTAGTGCACTACGGGGTCTACAAGATAAAGGATGGCAAGCCATCCCGTCTTGTCGCCAAAGAAGTATCTTCCCTGTGGCGAGTGGAAATACCACAAGAAGAAAAAATCTGTGAAGATTTCACTCCAGAGGAGTTCACCACCGCCCTCCGCCTAGTGAAACCACACAAGCCTCCTGCACCGGATCTGCCTTGAGTTTGTGCTCCGTGCTAGCCCTGCCCTCAAGTTCTGGTTACGTAAATTCCCTTCTCCTTGCACCACCTCACAATCCCTAAAAGTTGGAGAAGAGTTTTATTAGTTGCACAGCGGACCCAAGGAATTATTGCTTAATATCCCTCCTCTGTTTTATTTTCAAAATCCTCAAACGGCTGATCTATGCCCGCATATACCCAATCATCGACTAGCTCCTTCCAAAAGAGCAAACTTGGTTCCGCCGTAGAAAATCCACTGTAGATCGGGTCACACGCTTCACTAAAGACATTGAAGATTGCTTTCAGCCAAATAAAGACCGGAGTTGTTTTTCTAGATTTAACAGCTGCCTACGACACCGCGGCCTTACTTACAAGCTGCTTCGCCTGCTTTTAGACCGACATATGGTCCATTTGATCATGACGGTAGCACGACAATTTAAAGCAGACAATTCAAAGCCGAAAATTCAAAGCCGTTCATTCAAAGCTGATGATTCAAAGAAGAAAATTCAAAGCGGTTGATTCAAAGACGACGATTCAAAGACGAAAATTCAAAGCCGTCAATTAACCCATTAGTGCCCGGTCATCGTTCTAGTCGGAATATTTTTACAAAAAGTTTCATGTAAGGTCCTTATGGGTTAGATATGAATATTCAAAAGAAATTTTTCTGATATCTGTACCAGGAATGCAGAAAATGGTACGTCCCTATATGGGCGCTTGGGCATTCGTACGAAGGCTTGATGTAAAATAAAAGAAATTAGCACTTTCCGGTAATGGAATTTTTGAAGTCACAAAAAGCAATACTGCTGCCCTGAGATGCATTAAAAATGAATTTCTAATAAAAATACATCGCTTTTTCATTAGATTTATTGAGAAACGAACAAACGAAACTCGATCTAAACAGATAATATTACAAATTCCTTTCAGTTATAATCATTTCGAAGCAATCTGGGTGCAGTCGAACATAACATCGACGGCATCTGTATATTGACGTTCATTTGTGACAGTGTTTGCAGACACCTTATTTGTCCGTCTTGATGATCAGGTTATTGCCCTGGTCCTTTTTGATCTCTTCACGGTTGACAAGTGCATGTGTCGATGGTAAGAGAGAAAATGTCTTGTTGCCATTGATCATAATTGTCATTTCTACACAATATGATCGGATAAAGTCAAGGAGGCTAATTTTTTCCGTATCTCTCTTTCTTCTGTGATTGCACCAATTTTTTCTATAAAACCTCCAAGCTTGCACCATACTGATATTTCGAATCCAATTGTACACACCCCTGTACCAGTTGCGGTTTCTTGAACGGATGGAATAACAGGAACTGAGATTGTCCAACAGGTCCACACCTACCATGTTGTTATTGTAGATCTTGAGTAAGTAAGGCTGATCCACGTCCAGTTTCATTACTGCATCACGAGAGTATTTAAAATTTGATAAAATGATTAGGCCTACCTACTATAACTGAAAGACAGTACCGTGTTCAAGAATCTTTCCAACAACAATGGTTCGATTATCTCCAGTAAAGTTGCTTCATATCTCCCTTCTTCATATTATCGGTCTCTTTCTTTGATGGTAAAGATAGATTGTTTATTCGATTTCACCTCATTATCCCCAAAATACTTATCCCTTTCTTAGACAGATGATCTATGAAATCCAGGCTCCTGAAAAGATTGTCGCACACAACCTTCGAACCAGGAATCAGTCGAGCACTTTTCATCAGGCCATAAACAACGTCAGGCCCCCTGACTCAATCCATACTTGAAGATGTTTGTTTTTGCTCTAGCGTAGGGACACAGTAGATTAGCTCTCCATGGAGAGTGCACAATGCACATAGACCAAATTTTAAACCCGAATCTTGTTGGTTTGCCCTTTATGATTTACTTGAGAGGGTGGGGGGCCAAAATAACGGATCACTGATTCGTCTACAGCTACGCACTCATTTTTTTTCTACAAATTTGGCTGCTATCTCATTCAAAGTCTCAAAAAGAAGGGTAATTTTTCAAAATGAGTCGTCTTTAGAGTGATTTAAGTTGGAAAAATGGCTATAGCGCATTACTTCATCAAAAATATTCATTGACATAGCTCTTCTTGCCATCACATTGCTTGTATCATCTCTCCTCTCTCAATACATCCTGCGTGTGAAAGGGGTGATGTATCCTGTCATAAACATAATTGCATGACTTGCTCTTATTAAGGAATTAACTACCTTTCACTGGAATGCCAATTGGTTTTGTTGTGCTGCATACCTCTGGGTCTCTCTCACTACTTTGTTCACAAAATCATCAGTCAGAGATGAAGAGTTTCATAACATCATACGGCGTTTTCATATTATCAGGATCAATGGGTAAATTATCATGGCTTCTAAGCTTCAGGATAAGGAGGATTTTTTTCCTCAGTTGATTTTGCTGTAGACTGGATCCTATCTTTGTTTCTGATGCGTACAGGTGGTATCTTTTCCTCTGTTAACTCTTCTTTACTGGATGATGAGTTAGGAGACTCAGTTTTTCATGGACGGTCCTTCTTTTTTTTAGTTACAAGTGTGACTTTTCCAATTAGTTTGGGTAATTCTGTAAACTTTCTCTTGGCAGGCTTGTTGTACGATAGTTCTTCTTCCAGGTCATGTAACGCAACGGGCGTTGACCCATTTTCTTGTGTTGCCAGTACTTTCTTTACGTTTCTTCTTGGGTTCCAACGCAATGGGTTGGCTTTGGATGGTCCCGGTAGTGGCTCTGTCTCATCGTTGTCAAATGTAGGCCTCTTCTTATTTTCAACAAAATCCATGTCCTGAGTATCTTCATTATGTTGAATCACTAATAATTCGCCTTTCTGGTTCAGGATTCCTTTCCCGACATTGATAACGTTTTTGACACCCTCATCTTCATTTGCACTGTCCTCATCGCTCACGTTGCCGAATTCATCAGGAGGAATAAATTACAGTATCTGTGGGCTCCTTGGGTGGGCCTCTTTCAAATTTCTTGAACAGTGAAGCGAATTTTCCTATAAAAAGTACAAAAATTTAATTATACATGAACTTTTAAAAATAAAGATAAATTAAAGATACATGAATATTTATAACAAGACCTCAATTTACAGTACAAAAACAGTGAAAGCGCCTACTCCTAGATTCTAAAGCACCACTGTACGCGTACGAAAGTGATGACCTAACCTACTACTCGAACTAAAACGTCCAGTTTTGCAAATTGAACATCAAACCGTTACAAATAACGTTCGTTTTTGCACCAAAAATGAAAACATACGAAATCCTATAGCATTAGGCGAACCTGCTTATATGTCTACAGTTAGCACAAAGCGTCCGCGCCAGTGCCCAAGCGTCCCTACAAGGACTCACCTAACTTCTAACTTATATTCAGAAAAAATAATAAGAGAAAAATAAAATATTTCGCTTTGGGCACATAGCTATAGACGTACATATTAATAGATTTATCAAAACATAAAGTTGATTAAAAACAATTTTACATACCTCGATTTTGCAGGTCACAGTTTGTGTATCATGTGCTGGCTCCATATTTCACAAAAGGTCCACATTGAACGTTGCCTAGTGAACACTAAAGCTTCTTTATGAAAACGCTCTTGCGCTGTTTCTATAGCTATAATGGTATTCTAACCAAAGAAAAAAAAATTTGAAAATAATTAGCAATCTGAAGAAAGCAATTCGGAATCTAAAATACCCACTTTTCACGTCCTTGTAAGGACGCGAGGGCATTAATGGGTTAAAAGCCGATAATTCAAAGCTGAGATTAACGACAAAAAAACAAAACAGAGAAAAGTCGACAATTCAAACCTAAAATAGTTCATAAGAAAACAGTTTCAATTTAATTACATACCAAAAGCCGGCAATTCTAACAGAAAATAGTTCGCAAGAAAACTACATGCCAAAGTTGTGAGCAATTCCACGCAGATACTGACTACTGAGCCGTTGTTCGAGCATCATACTGTTGCACAATGCGAAGGATCCGTTCATTTAGTTGTTCATATTTCCTTTTTCGAGATGGAGGATTGTGGCCTGCCACAAGACATTCCATTAGGACTTCGTTATGTTTTTGCTCTTTCTTAAGAGCGTTGATGCAGCGAAAGATGGACGGACGAAAGCAACCGACAGTTGATTGAAAACGTCTATGCCACCCTTCAATGCTATTGTTGGTACGATGCTCTCCACGCAAAGTGCGCTGATAAACATTCCAAAGTTCATTTGGGAACACAGCAGGTCTTCGATGCCCGTGGCGAGTTAGTCGACCAATCCAAGTGTCCTCAAAGTAATCAGCTTCAGGTTGAATTCGGTGATCAAATTCTTCATCTATCACTAGGGCTTGTAATGCGTTCTCAACGTCTTGTTCTGGTACAAAAGCTAGTGCTGCCAGGCTCCGTGCACTCATTGCAAACTTTCCATCATCTTCTTTATAAGCTGCTACCAATCCAAATTGCTGTATTTTACGCCAAACACATTGCTGTAAATGGTAAAAGCAGCCCGTCAGTGAAGTTGTGGGAAAATTGTCTTGAATGGCATTGATTGCAGCCTTCTCAAAGTCTGTCATCCAGGACATTGGATTTATTTGAGGTCGAAGGTTTTTTATAGCCTGCAAAAGTCAACAATAGGTTTGAGCAGCTTTGTTCGGAAGAAGAGCATAAACAAGAGGTACAATTGTGCCTTATTCAATAGCATGGATAGTATATAGCTGTTGAAAGAGATGGCTTGGAGCTGTGCTAAACGTTCCATCAGAGAAATAGCTTTGACTCTGAGAGAGAAGTTCAAGGTTACGCTGGGTACTGAAGATGCATATGCGATCATTTCCAGGCCCAGAATCATAAAGCAGAAACACAGTAGCCTATCATCATCCAATTTCTTGAATTCTAATGGAATTACCAGTTCTTCAGCATTTGACCGCTCCACAGGAATATTTTGTACTTGCCTTCTGGCTCGCTGAATGCTGCGTTTCAAAACACGTTTCTCAGGAATTTGAGCTGCTGCATTTGGATGCAAATCTGCTGTTGCCGCCGTAATGATTTGCTGAGTTGTAGCGTAAGACGTTGCTGCTTGCAACTTAACCTGGGCACAAACGTCCAAAACCTGCTTACGCTGACCATTTGGAGCGTGGTTATGTTCTCCAATAAATTTCACTGCCTTTTCATTGCAGACATGCATTCTTGCTTTGCACTTATTTTCCTTCCAATACTCTTCACACAACCAGAAGCTTAACCCCTCACCAAGCTTACTATCCCTGTCGTGATTATAGCAGTAGCCGCCAAGGCATGCTTTATGCCTTCCTCTTTCCGTTTTCGTGAAAGAAACATCTATACTACTCCTTGTTCGACTTCTGACTAACTTCAGCATTGCAAAACGATGGACTTTTAAGTACAGTACGAGCTCGCACTCTTATCACATCACAATAAGATTAATTAATTTCAATTATTGACTTTTCCAATCAAGCGGATTAATTATCGTCAACTTTGAACTGCCGGCTTTCAATTGTCGGCTTTCAATTGACCGCTTGGAATTGTCGTCTTTGAATTATCGGCTTTCAATCGACCGCTTTGAATTGTTATCTTTGAATTATCGGCTTTGAATTTACCACTTTGAATTATCGGCTTTGAATAGACGCATAACCGATCATGACACTTGTCAGGAATCGAAGCTTCACCCTCACCACTGGGAAACTCATTGCGAAACAGATTGAGTCGTCTGATAAATGGTGTCCCAAGGGGATGTCTTGGCTTCACTTCTTTTCAACATCTACACCCACGACCTGCCAACCAGATCGTGGGTGTCCACGTACATGTACACAACAATGGAATATCTCTGTCTTTCTGCCCCGAACCAAAATACCTTTGGGTAACATTTGACAAATCGCTCACATTCCGCCACCATTTGGTGTCACTGCACTACAAATTGACATCACGCGCTGCGCCTGGTAGGCTCTTGCTGGAGGGCGAGGGTTGACACTTTGCGTATAGCAGCCGTAGCGCTTGTCTATTCCTCAGTAGATTTACTGTGCAACTGTTTGGTGCCGCAGTGCTTACTGCCACAACATTGACACTGCAACAAACAGCGTCCTGCACATAGTGACCGGATGCCTGCGTCTCACACCATTGGACAATCTTCCCATTCTTGCTGGCATCCAGCCTGCTGAGCGTCGTCGAGAAGAAGCCACTCTGTATCTCGGTGGATTGGCATTGGACCCCAAACATCTTATTCACTCAAAGGTCTGTGATCCTTCAAACGAACATTCTTGTCGACAAAAGTCAAGACACTTATTTGTGTCAGCCGCTCAATTCCTGATTAACGAAGTTGATGGACGGCATATCTTTGCGGCTAATTAGGCGGACCATAAATGAAACTCTGAATAGAAATCAAGTACCACCAGACTCCATTATTTCATTTTCGGCGCCAACACACGTCCCATCGGCCTGACGCTACAAAGACAGACGTTGATGCGTCTTAACCGTCTTCGCATGGGTGTCGGACTTTTCCGCTCAATCATGCACCGGAATGGTAGGCAATCTTCCTTTTCCTGTGAATGTGGTGCCGAGGAACTGACCGCAGACCACATCATCAACGACTGTACCATCTTCAAGATACCTAATGGAGTGGAACATTTGCGCGTCGTGGATGATGAAACCAAAAACTGGCTGCTCACTCTTATAGTAGCTTTCCATTGTGTAATTTGAGATCATCGCGAATCTGGGGTGGTAAAAGGATAGACCAGGGGTCGGCAACCTACGGCCCGCGGGCCGGATCCGGCCCGCCAAGCAAAATTATCCGGCCCGCAGCATTTTTGCAAATTGTAGTTGGCGGGCCAAAACGAACATCCCATTATTTTATGCTGCCATTTGGTTTTACATAACAGAATTAAGATTACTCAATGTTATGTAAAACTTTCGCAATTTTTACTTTTCCATATTTATCCGTAACGCTCACTTGTAATCACGTAGCCTGTGTACTTATGCCGCAACAATGCTTAGTTAGGGCATTGTCGCCATTTTGAATTTCCTTGATATTCTTTCTCTGCGAACTGCATTTTAGAGAGAGCGACGTTGCAGGCCTGACAGATAGTTTGATAGATTTGAAGTTTTAAGAATTAGTTTGTTTGAAGGTTGATAATTTAGAAATATGTGTAGCTTAGGAAGCAGGAATTGGCCTTTTTAGTGACAGCCGGTCCAGACTTTTAAATTACTTTATTTTTTAGAGTTATAATTTACTCCCAGTTCCATTTTTCCGTTTTTTTCAACAAGTGATTCTTGTCTTTGAAGAATTTGCTGCTTGTTAGAATCCACCAAGCATAGGAAATTATCACAAAGCGCCTTTGTACCCGCGACCTATCGATGACGGGTCGCTTTGTTATAGTAAACTAGGTTTGGGGCAAAATTTAGCTTAAGCTTGCAGAAGGTAGCATCAAGGTACTTGGCAGTTTCACCTTGAAGTCCGGTTATATTAGCCTATTTACTGCATGCTAGTTGCAGGCTACATGAGTTGCGTTAGTAATAGTCAATTAACCGTATATTTAACGGCAAGTTGAGAACACAACTTACTGATGACCACTTGCAAGATGTTATGATTCTTGCCTCATCCAACCTATCACCTGACCTTCAGAAACTTTCTAGCAGGAAACAACATCAAATATCACATTAATGTTGTGCTGTCAATAAATAAAGTACTTGGTGTTTTTCGTTACCAATTGTTACTAATTTTCTTTATATTAATCTATATAAGCCTATAGTAGCTAAATATGGAGATACTCTGATAAGAACGCCAATTTTAACAATATTATGAAAAGTAAAGAAAACGGAAGTGCAAATGGAAAACTTGTACGGCCCGTTGACATCTGCGCAGTTTTGTTTTGGCCCGCGACTGAAGAAAGGTTGCCGACCCCTGGGATAGACCATCCGTTCCAGAGGCTTGGAACGAACCCATGCTTAACGATTTTGATGCAGACAAACTAACTACTAAGTCACTGTGCCAGTATACAAAAATTAAACTAAAAATTGCAAACGCTTTTGTTTATACAACGTATGTATAGCCCTTGTCCAGCATCTGAACAACCGAAATTCATGAGATGTAAATAGGCAAGGAAAATAAGGCACATCAGATGGCGGTTTGATTCTTCTTCAATTGCCTTGCCTGAACCAGGCATCGACGGCATCTGATGAATAATAAGCAGACCAAGTATTCCTATTAATATATATGTTGTATGAATGATTGTTTCTGTTTTGTTAAATTGTTTCAAATGAATTTGTTGTTGTTTACCAGGTGCCCGTTTCCAAAAACTTTACTAGATGTTTCAGTTTTTGCTTTCTTATATGACCCAGAAATTTATACTGTCGGGTTTAAATATTCTTAACATAGATCTGGTTTTGTTCAAATATGACGTGCCTTATTTTCTTCGCTATGTTTACAGTAGTTATTCTTGTGCATTTCTTATTTCATTTTTTTAGATATCAGTTGTTGATATGCTTGATAAGAGTTAACATGTTGTATAAAAGAAATTTGAATTTTTTAGTTTATTGCTTTATATTAGCTTACGGTATGTTAACTACCATGTTGCTTTTTGGTTATATCTGCTTCTGGTAGCCTACAACAAAGCAACCTATCCACCAAAATTGATAAAAATGGTAGAAGTGACAAAACGATGTTACGTGACAGCTTATTGAGTAGAGGCACAATGCGAGATGA
Source organism: Aplidium turbinatum (assembly GCF_918807975.1). Taxonomy (NCBI): domain Eukaryota; kingdom Metazoa; phylum Chordata; class Ascidiacea; order Aplousobranchia; family Polyclinidae; genus Aplidium; species Aplidium turbinatum. The sequence goes on from NC_137472.1 coordinate 59,287,089, forward strand.
ATGCGTTAAAATTTTACTTGAAAAACCATAGGATTTACATCCACACCTTTTACTTAATTATGTTGTTCTTTTCTTCAGATTGCAGGAAAACTTTACAAAATTTCTTTCAAGAAGCATGCAGATACCGGTTTGAAGTTGACAGGAGTTAATACTGGAGATGTGTGAGTGACTGTATTTCTTAATGTTTGTGAAATCTTTATGATGAACGTTGGTTAACTTTTTTACTAATTGTGAAAGTGTTAATTGACGAAATGAGAAAATGTATTCTCAAGTTGAACAGTAACAACCTTTTAAATCATCTCTGATGCAACTGTTGTTTTAAACATTGCAACATTTGTACTTAAAGTGCATAGTAATCATACTGGTATTCTTTGCTCAAAGTAGGCTACTAATTTTTTTACTCATGCGTATTGGCTGCACCTTTATTTTGGACTTGTATTACGTGTGATCTTTTTGCGAAAAAAAAGCTTACATGTTGGAAGTAAGTTAAGCACGGTCATAAACATTTAACGCTTTAATTATTACAATTATTAGTTTTATGTTGTAAATAAATATGATAAATATGTTTTATGCAGAGTTACACTTGACTTTCTCACACCTAACGACCAGAGAGCTTTCCATGCATCTATTTGATTCAATGAAAAGACTATCGTTTGCAATACCTTACCTATAAAATGTCGAGTTTTTATAGCAGTATATTATATATAGTAATATTGTTTGCATTAAAATGCCGAAAAAGCTGCAACAACTAAATATGAATAAGGGTAGGCCACTAAACAGAGATGTAGTCCCACTAACTGGGGTTTTGGAAGCGGTAAATATGGCCTTGCATAATTTAACCTATAATATCCAGCTTCTGTAGCAACATTTACAATATTTTTTTCATTTTAATTAGCCATAAAAAGAACATTAAACAAATTGAAATGAGTGGGCCCCTAAACAACCGTGCCACCCTTCCAGAGGTAGGAGAAACGGTTAATACGGTCCCGCTATCCAAGACCACTCTTCAACACTAACATGATTGGACTACACAATCACAACAACACTAAAAAATCAACGTATTTTAAAGGAGGGGGCATAGCCAATGACCCCCTGCGTACGCCACTGACCACAGCTGATCATCTTTTGATGTCAGACAATCAAACCGCTGCCAGAGTAGCTATTGCATTGCAGGCTGATGGTACAAACGATGACGAATTACTGTCTTGTCTTATAGAGCAATGAGCTAATCTCTTGCCCTAAATAGATAGTTATTGTGCAAGTTTAAAATTTTAGAATGACATCATCATGACTTTTATGACGTCACCATGACGTCATCGTCGAAATTAAATCTAAGATATCTTTCTGTCAGTCTAGACCAGGGGTTCCCAACCTTTTTACAATCTCGTACCACTTGGACGGTTTGTACTACTAAGCGTATCACTTCTTGCAGAACAACTAATTTGATCGAAGCATATTTTATTCAGAAGAATAGTATTGGCCTACTAAAATAACATTAAAGTGCCACAACTAAGTTTAATGAGATTTTTGTTTACTGTCCACCAATTGGTCGATGCGCTGTGAAAATTTGCTAACAACGCATCAAAAGTCATTTCCGGGCGCACCTAGTCGGTTTCGATTTTTTGACTTGATGTTCATCGTGACTGAAAATTCCTGCTCGCATTCCCACGAGGAAGGAAAAATCAGTAACTGCGGAACAGCATGGGAAGCTAGCCTTGAATATTAAGAGGCCATGCTGAGCCAGAAGTTTATTGGAGAATACTGAGCCAGAAGTTTATTGGAGAACATTCCTTGTAACCGTTATTGAACATTTTATTCCAATCTATTTTTAGCTTACAACTAGCATCATTCAACGCTATTTGTAGCTTAAGCTATAAAACAGTAGATGATATATATCAAGAGCAATCATTTGACATAATTAACGCCCACTGTCCCACAGCGTTGACAGCCTTTCAAAGTAACTGTGTTCCTAATTGTTGACATGAGCTGTATTTTGAAGATCGTAATGATACGAAACAACAAGAATAGTTGCGGAACAATAAGAATAGGCTACGAGATTTTTTTTTTTGTAAACAAAACCAGATAAACAAAATATAAAGTTGTGAAAAAAACGGAAGCTATCGCGTACCACCTAAAAAACCTTCGCGTACCACGAGTGGTACGCGTACCACAGGTTGGGAACCCCTGGTCTAGACCCATTGGTAATTTTCAAAAGATGTGTATAGGTTGCCTAAAACAAGTAAAATACCTTTTCACATCTAGTCACGCTAAGTGGTGCCTCTTATTCTTTTTAATCCATTCCCACACGTTTTGGGAGAATATTGTAAAACTCTTGATTCTCTCTTCTGATTGGTTGTGTTTAATTGGTCTTGCGTGTTCTGTGCACAGTCGTCGTGTTAGCTTCTGGCGTGATTCGCGAAGCTCTTCGTTCACTTTTCTCTTTGTCCACTTTTCAGTTAGTTGTGAGGGTTGTGAAGAGTTTACATGCTTACTTTATGTTTATGTTTAGCTATGTTTTATAAAGCCTTTGTTATGGTAATCTTATTAAGTAAATAAAAGATGTCGCTAACCAGCAGCGTTCCCTACAAGTTTATTTCTTTCGTTTATCCTAACTCATTATCCATATTTTTTGATAATATTTGTGACTAAATTAGCTGAAAAAGTATTTTCAGTTTCAAAAACATTTTATTTAATCATAAAAGTAATACAAAAACCATTGGTTACCAACTGAACAAGTATGCATTTAGGCTGTATTTTTGAAAGCTTATGCTATAAGTAGGCCTAACAAAAAGTAACTGTTTAAGTGTTCAATGTCCCATCTTATCTGCATGAAGTGCAAGCATAGATCACCTAAATTGCAGCATAGTTGCATAGAGCCTGACAGACTCTATTGGTTCACAACGCCATTTTTTTCGTGGTTGACAGAGGTTTAACGCTTTAATAATATCATTAATTATTTTTAGTTATTTGCATTATTATTGTTTATTAAATATACGTAAATTTATTTCTTCCTGCTTGCACCGCCTTACAATCATTAAAATGTGGAGAAGTGCTTTAATAGTTGCGATCCCTAAGCCTTACAAGCCATTAGAAGACCCAAGGAGTTATCGTCCGAGATTCCTCTTCTGTGTTCCTCTCAAAATCCTCGAAAGACTGATCTATGCCGGCGTCAACCAAATAATCGACCCGCTTGATCCAAAAGAGCAATCTGGGTTCCGGTGCGAAAAATCCACCGTAGATCAAGTCACACTCTTGACCCAACATCGAGGATTGCTTTGAAAAATGGTTTCTCACAGGCATCGGTCCTGGCTCTACTTCTTTTATACATCTACACTCACCACCTGCCAACCACGGTTTCTGTAAAATTCTCATAGCAGATGACCTGGCAATTCTTCACTCCACAAACTCGTGAGAAAACCTAGAAGACACCTTGAGCCTGGACATAAAAACCCTTTCTGCTTATCTCCAGCATTGGCCACTGAAACTCAGCGAAACCAAAACTGTGACAGCAGCTTTCCAACTATACAATCGGGAAGCTGAACTTGAGATACATGTCTATAACAATGGAAAATCTCTGTCCTTCTGTTCTCAACCAAAAAATCTTAGAGTGACATTTGACAGATCGCTCACATACAGCTACCATTTTGGTGTCACTGAGAAAAAAAACTGGCATCGCGCGCTGTGCTACTCAAGCTTATGGTAGGCTTCAGCTGGGGCGTGAAAGCTGACACTTTACGTATTGCAGCCTCAGCTCTTGTCTACTCTTCAACAGAGTACTGTGCAATTGTTTAGTGCCACAGTGCTTACTGCCACAACATCGACACTGCCATCCCAGCCAGCAAGCCTATATGGGCCCCACATGGGGACCCATATGGGCTGATGTACGGGCCCCATGTGAGATGCCCATATGGGACCCATACACATTGTGTCCGCGGGCATCACATTGCCCCCATATAGGCTGCCCATATTCATTTATGGGTTGCTCACACTCAACCCACAAATCTAATATGGGCTGCCCATATGTAACCCATAAATCTAATACAGGCTGCCCATATGTACATAAGGTATATAACTGCAGACAGATGCCAAACTGCAATCAGTGAACTTTGTGCAATGCATAGCAAGGTGCCCCCAGTAAAAATCGGCGTAAGCCAAGAGCGTCAACTGGCAGACAGTGCACACGATGTTTATTTTGATCAACAACGCACGAGTAGGTATATAGCTCCATGTGACATTTTCCTATTTGTGGTACGTAAGCACAAAAAATAGTACTACTGCTAACCTTGCCAAAGTGCTCCAACTGCAAGCAGTGAGCTTTGCGCAATGCATAGCAAGGTGCCTCCAGTAATTTTGCTTGTTCAATTTCATTTTGTGTTTGTTTAAAAGATCAACAAAAGTCGTTTGAGACAACTAAAAAATCTCAAAGTCTAGACAAATGCTGATCGAGGTGTAGCCTATATCATATTAGTATGGGTTGCCCACAAACCTTTGAATCACTGTGTGGGTAGCCCATGGTCTGCCCATAAAAAATGTGGGCAGTCCATGGTCTGCGCATAAAAAATGTGGGCAGCCCATGGCCTGCCCATAAAAAATGTGGGTAGCCCATGGTCTGCCCATAAAAAATGTGGGCAGCCCATGGTCTGCCCATAAAAAATGTAGGCAGCCCATGGCCTGCCCATGAAAAATGTGGGTAGCCCATGATCTGCCCATAAAAAATGTGGGCTACCCATGTTCTGCCCATAAAAAATGTGGGAAGCCCATGGTCTGCCCATAAACAAAGTGGGCAGCCCATGGTCTGCCCATAAACAAAGTGGGAAGCCCATCAATATTTCATGCTTAGCCCATGATCAATAATTTTATGTGGCTAAATTTCTTAAAATGCATTTATATGATCACGCATTTGAAGATTGGAAGTTTTATATTCCACCTTGTCATTTAGCAACACATTCTGCAAGAAAGCCCATATTGGGCGCATATGGCAAAAACAAAAAAACCCACATAAAACCCACATGCCCACAAGCCCATTAAAATAGTATATGGGGCCCATATGGGCTTGCTGGCTGGGATAAACAGCGCTCTGTGCACAGTGACCGGATGTTTGCGTCCCACACCATCAGACAATCTTTCCATTCTTGTGCTGGCTAAGGTTCGTTGCAAAGAAGCCACTCTGTTTCTTGTTCGACGGGCATTCTAAATAAATGTGTATTATGCAGGTTTAAAATTAACTTTCACACCTCGGCCACCGGAAAGTATGCTTTTTACATAAGTATACGATACCAAGAAAAGTGTATGGTCCGTAATGCCTGGGATGAGGGATGGGGTATTGAAGAAAGGGGTCTTCCTGGCCCATTTCCATTTGTTAAAGATGGCCCATTTATGGTAAGATTTTAATTATACCAAAGTAATTTGCTAGGCTTTAATTAAAACGTTTCATTTCAACCAAAAACATTATGTAGTTCACAATGTACACTGTACAGTAGATACTAACCACCTGGTTTAGCCTGATGCTGCGAGCTCGCTGTGGTATTAACGGTTTGCACTTGCTTTCAAAACACAGTTCCCCAGTCAGTAGTCATGTGTTATGACAAATGGTGCTAAAGTCAGTGTGTCATTGTTTTATGAGGACTTCAACACCATTCGTCTGAATCAAAAAAGTGTGTTTTGTTTGGTTGGTTTGAATCTTAAACTTTTGGCAGAAAAACTATCTTGATAGGTTATTCCTAGCAGTTTCACATAGTTGTAGAAGCTTTGAATCACTGATGCAAGCCCGGTCACCGAGATTGACGCAGTGAAGTTTCCGACTGTCGAAGTGTTGTTGTCTCTTAATTATTTTATCCACTAGGTTGAGCTAATCAAGAGATGTTTAAAGCTACATTCATTTTCAGATCGAGATATCTCTGACAAAAGACCGAGACTCCTTCGAATTTAAAGCAAATGGAATACATCAGTTTTATTACAAGCATCGATTACCAGTGGATGACATCGATAAACTTGAATTGTCAGGAGGGGCCAACTACCAGCAACTGCTAATCGTTTAAGCTGATTTACAAAAGCAATAGCAAAACCTACAGTAGGCTATCTTATTTGGAGCTTTATTAACAAAATGATTTGGTTTGTGAATCTTTGTGCTATAAAAAGACCTGAGAGTTTCTGTATTTGTCTGTTAGACTTAGATCTATTGAAAATTTTTGAAAGATGTGTATTGTGTAGGCTATGGGTCGCCTGAAATAAGGAAATGTATTTTCACCGCTGGTGGCGATAACTGCTGTTCCTTAATTCCCTGCACACTTTCCAAAGCAATAACACAGTGAGAATAAGTCGGGTAATAATGTGATGGCATCGTAAACTTGATATAAAATAAAAAATGAGCCCTGCCGCACAAGTCTATTGACCAACAGACCATCGAGTTACACACCGCCTAAAGCTAGGTTTAGACTACGTGCGTTTTCCGCTCGTAAATGTTGCGTTGCAATTTACGTGCGTCTTGTCTGAAACAGCTCGCGTTTACACTACTTGCGGTTTTCATGCGTACAGTGTTACGTCATTTGGAAAATATAGGTTATTCCCCTACATTGATGTCAATCAGCTGATCCAGTTGACATCACTTCAGTTCTGTCAATGCGATCATTGCAATACATGTTGAGTTTTACCACGTCTGCACAAATGACTTTCACAAAAAGAAACAAGCTTATAACACAAGTAGGCTAATCAAACCCTAGACTACACTAGCTGTCAGCACACAATGATATCAAAGTAGAACACTTTTGAGGGTCATATATTTCGAATGGAGAAGCCAAAACAAAAATTAGCCTACTCATCAATATGGAGTGCAGAGCGGCATCCAGACTTTTAAAGCAATGCCAGATATATTTAATTGCACCGAGTGGGTTCTTGTGTTAAAATAAACTTTGTTTGACCATGACCACCTGGAGATGTTTTTTTTTAGGTTTTTTTAGGATTTTTAGGTGGCCATGGTTTGACCAACACCAAGAGTGTACCACTGGAATTTTTAGACAGGCTATGTTTTTAGAATAACCTTGGATTCTAAACTCATGTTTAGCAAACACTTTGAAAACTAAACTGTCTATTTCTAGGCTATATATTTTTTGATTAGTTTGACCTTGCATTCCAACCATTTTGCTCCTGACCTTGGTAACTTTGTTCAACAACCTTCCTTGTTTTATAACCTTTGAGGAATAACTTTGAAATCTTTGTTCGCTTTTTAGTAGATCGGTTTCTTTATTTAAATGTTAAAAGTTAAAACTATACCAAAGGTCTACCACTACAAATTGCTTTCCTACTTTGCACTCAGCATAAAGAGCACTAAAGATACCGGTATTGTAAACTACTGAGCAATGCAATTGCACATTCGTGTAAATATACACTATAGTATACAGGATATATGAGATCTCACAGATCACTACCATTTGTGACGGACTAAATTCTCTGACAATATTAGGCTATGGTAGGCTATGTATAGTTTAATAGCGGTTTATTTTCTGCTTTCATAAAATATTAATAGGCTAAAACAAACAAAAAACTGAATGCAATTCAACTCTATTTGTCACCAGCGAATCAAAAATATAGTATTTTTGCATGTTGGCAGTTTCCTGTATTATTGTTTATAGGCTATGCACAAATAATGAAAAAAGTAGATGCTACAAATTTGGTAGAAGCAAATAAAATAGCACTAACAGAATTAAAAAGGTTGCAAAATCACAACAATGAAAAATATGGACAAAGAATTCTTTGTAATAGCAATGTTGACAATAATAAACCACCATTATAGTTGACAATTTTTGGCTGTTTATCAACAAATCTATAGACCTGCAATGGTAATTATTCACCACAACAAATAATTTTCAGTAAAAAAATTTTCTTGTGTTAATCTGCCTAATGATGGCAATTATAATATTCCATATTGACATGTTTGTGTCACACATGTATGTATGGAATAATGTCAGTCAATATTATACTTTTGTCAAATCAATTTTAATGCCTAAGAACACATATAACAACATGATATGTTATATGTGTGTTCTTACCACCAAATTCCTTTTAAGGTTGATAGTAGCCTAATGAAATGCACAGCCAAAGTATGTGTAGATGTTTGGATCGTGTAGTTGATCCAAAGCAAGACGGTTTACATGTCGTTCCAACAGAGAGGTTCACAAGTCACTCACCATGTAACCTGTTTATTTTTTGTTCCAGCTTAACCCTATTCGGACCGACGGGTGGACGGGTGCGTCCATACATAAAATTTTCATCGATTACATAAAAGACATTGGCTCAAGGCAGACCAATAAATAATGATTTGGACAACAAACATCACAAATTGGACAAAATTAACTTATGAAAGTGCAGTACGCAAAGCTCATGGTCGAGAAAAATGGCGCATTGTATCTAACCCTCCATACGAGGAAGGAACAAAATGATAATGACTGTATAACTGGACCCTGCGTGCCTTTAACGAAGAGATTAGCGATTTCAAGAGATTATGACGGAGACATCAGACAAATTAAAAAAAAAATTGACTACTTTTGGCAAAAAAAGCAATAGAAAAAAACTGGTAGAGTGTGTGGGTCTACTTAGCATTTTAATCTTTTTGTCAATACTTTTGCTCAAACGTAACGTTTTTATATCAAAAGTTATTAGAAAATGCAAGTGTGGATGGAATAAGTCCACACGTCAGGCCATTAGCTGCCAAAACTAGCTTGGTTCTAATAGGGTTAAAACCTAAACTTTTAGATTCACCGAACAAAGTCAAAAACCAATGCGAATTTATCATACATTGAGCTTCAGGATTGAGCTTCAGTCTACATTGAGCTTCAGTCTTCAATGCGAATTTATCATACTTCATACATTCAGCTTATAACCGAACATCAAGTCATCAATCAAGCTAAACAACTAAAACATTTTGTACGACCTCAAAAATTTACAAAATTATGTCAAAATCAGCAGTTCTGTTCAAAAAATCACTTCGAAAAATCTTATATTCAGAAAAAACCTAATAAGGCGTGTCAAAACTAAGTTTGTCCACAATTGACACTAAAGAGCCGTATAATTAATTTAAAAGTGGGTAGTTGACAAGTCACCCTGTTCACAGGTTCCGTCTTTCCCTTTCTATTTTTTGCCATCTTACGTTCTTAGTACTTTCTTTCTACCTGTGTTATTGCATTCTCATTGTATTACCGGTATTTTGTTTATTGAACGGTACGGTAATGAACTGTTTTATCAGCACTGACAACACACAGGTAGGCCCACAAATGCCCTAATTGACACGGCAAACTAAAAACAATAAACATAGCCAGGTCAAACAGTTCAAAGAACAGGCCTGTCACACACCTGCGGTCGCTGGAAGCGGCGTGTTTTTGGATTACTGTGAAGTTTATTTTAGTGTGCGCTTAGTTGCTTCATCACATCGTGCTGTTAATGGTCCGAGGAATAGATGCCCAGTAGGATTCCTTTTATATAAACATTTTACAACCCTTACAGAAAGGAAAAATATTACGAAACTGATCGGGCCATGTTCAGAGGTCCATTTATAAAAATGACCACCAAAAAATTCGAAGAAGATCTGGGTCTTTCCAAAGATTTCCATCGGCAGTGAAACTCTCTAGAACTGGAATATAGCGTTCGTAGTTGCAAATCATCACCTTAAAGCGGAGTGTTAATTCTCTTTTTCAACTTATAAAAGCTGTTCAATAAGGAAAGTGTTTGTTTGATGGAGTTGTTAACTTTAGTATTGGAAATAAAGACAACTGTTCCTTTAAAAGCTACCTTTGGACCAGTTGTAAGCTCGACGTAGAAACTAGCCTACGCTTCTTTTAACCGTAATCGGTTTTCAAGCTCTGATAGACAACATTGGAAACAGAATGACGGACATCAACAATTAAAATTCTGGAAAACTTGGAAATTGTTGTACTATGGTTATGGCTCGAAGTTACATAGCAAGAGGAAGAGCAGAGATTACGAGAAATGGAGAAACGAATTCATGTACTCGTCGCTTATTGTAGGCTACTGCCGTTAGCCTATACTTTGCTCGTAACAACACAGTTATAGGTAAGGCTCCCCAAAAACGTTGCTAGAAAACATCCCTGTAGTTCATGTCTCGGACCATACACTTGAGCAACGCACTGCGAGGGGAGTTTTCATTGTGCGGCACCTTGTAGAAAGGGTAGTTTACAGTTATGAAAACTGCAATAACAAGCGGAAACCCTCACTCTGTCAATCTAGGTGACCTGGCCTAAGTCAAGGGTTTAAGATTTTTACAAGTATGCAAAACTGCACGAAATTTCGGAGATTTCCAAGAACCAACCTTGCCATACCATCTTGCGTTGTTTTAATTTACTTACATAAATTTCAGTAATACAGTAGTTGTTAGTTTAAATTTATTTCCTCAAGTCCAGTTGAATGCAGTGACTGAGTAAAATCAAAAAAATTGCCAAAGACAAGCGCTGACATGTAGGCTCAAAATAGGCTACTGCAGCTTCAGCTAATGCTTTTGTGGAATAGCTTAAACGATTAGCAGTTCTTGATAGTTGGCGCCATCTGACAACCTAATTGAAGTGATGTTGTCCACTTGTAAGCGATGCCTGAAATAAAACTGATGAACTCCATTTGCTCTAAATTAGAAGAATTCTCTGTCTTTTGTCAGAGATATCTCGATCTGAAAATGAACAAAAATTAATGTAGCTTTAAACATCTCTTGATCAACTGCACTGAGTGGATGAAAACAACAGCAATAATTCGACAGTCGCAAATTTTACTGCGTCAATCTCGGTAACCGGGCTTACATCAGTGTTTCAAAGCCTCTGCAAGCATGCAATACTGTTAAGAATAACCTATCAGAGGCTTTCTCAGTCTATGAATACAAATTCAAACAAAACAAACCAAATCAAAAGAATCGGTTTATTTAAATACAGAGCTTTCGCCACACAAGTGTGGCTTCATCAGTACAAACTTATTCAAATAGTATAGCAATAGCCTGTAGCCTGTGAGCTGCTATTGAGACAAATTAGATTGCTACTTGACCAGAATGGCCACATTATTTTGATTCATCACAAAAGATTAAAAGCATTCGCAGCTGCAATGGTAGTTAGATAAAATTTCAATTTGTTTTAAAATATTAAAAATTGCAGGTAAACATGCAGTAGCAAATCTTGATGTAGGTAATTGCCAATACTTTCAATTCATTGGGCCTATTCCACCTGGTCGTATTTGAAGTCCTTTATGCAATCCTTTATAGTAAGAGAAGGTCAGGTTAGTTGACTCAACAGAATACACTCAACAGAGTACTTCATCCATTTCACTAAATGCAGTATCGGAAATCTTGTTCTTTTGATCATGGACAATCATGCATCACATGTGTCTCTCATGGCTTCGTTGATGGGGAGAAAACACGGAATCGTGATGGTGACAATCCATCCCCATACATCACACAAGCTGCAAACCTTAGACCGTACAGTCTATGGGCCATTTAAAGGGTATTAATATTCAGCTCTAGACAACTGGATGAGAGAAAACGGGCATTGCTCAACTCGTGAAGCAAGTAGTTGAGCTTGCGTTCACTCCAAAAAATATCAAATCTGGCTTTCCAAACACCAAAATCTGCCCACTAAGCCCAGATGTTTTTTGCGGATGACGATATTGCTCCCTCTGCCATTACAGATCCACCACCAGTAGATTCAGCAACAGAATTGGATTAGAGCCGTGCAGAGCTGACAGAAGAACCAGTTCCCAGAAGAGGCATGGATGAATTGAATGATGCTTGTGAGGATGTGGCATCAAGCTTTTTTCAGAAAATTCTGCAAGGAAAGTGTTAGTATCTCCTTGTTCAGCAAATGAGTATGTTGGTGATTGCACCTCTTCTGCCACAGGGCCAAGATGCGAGGAAGTTGAGACACTGGAGTCGCTTGTTGGGTTTGCGGCCTACAAGTCACCCAGTGACATCTTACCTAGAACAACCTTTTTCAGATTCTTTTTTAAACAATCAAACGAGTGCTTAGATTTCACAACGTTTTTTTTTTTTCTTTTTTCTCGACATGACTGGAACTGTGTTGTGTTCGATAACAATAGTTGGAATAAGTCCACTGATACAATCGCTTGCATTTTTGCCAACAACTTGACTTAAATTTGCCACCTGCAAAATGTAAATCGAATGTAATGACAGGGGGTTTCATCCATCATATAAAAAAGCTTCAGCACTTGTTACAGAAATTTTCGACTGTTACAAATGACAGCCAACGTTTAAAGTTTATTTTGGGATTCCAGTCGTCTGTTGTGTTGCGTATGTAGGTCGCAGTGTAGGCTACTGTAGGCTATGTTGTCGAAATGGGCGCAAAATAAAACATGTTATTATTATTATTATTCAGTTGACGGCAATGAAAGCTACATTTTCAAATACTCTACAACCATCACAACCTATCCACACGACATAAAAATACAAACACATTCAAGTAGTCAGGCAAACATTGCGGAGCAGCAAAATCAAAGATTGAGCAAAACAATACACATGTTGTAGGACATCACAAGCTCTGCTACTTTGCTGATTTCTTCTTAGCACTCATCTAGGAGCACTGGCACTAAATTTGTCACGAGAATATTTCATATGAAAGTTTTCCATTGGTCATTGAGTTTTATAACTTTCTCTAAATTGAGTTTTATAACTTTCTTTAAATTGTGTAAACGTAGCCTAGTGACAAAAACGACTTTACACAATTATTTCAGGTTCAATGAATAAAAGACATTCACTTACCAGGTTTTCATAAACATTGGCGTAAGTCATTCCTATAGTTTCATTTTGATCATTTCTAAAACTTCTTTCGGCCGTAATATCTCGATTGAATTCGATTTTTTATATTTTCGATGCAAGAAGCGAAAATTCCTCTTAGCGCTGTTCACATAAGCATTGTGCTCTCGGCTCTCCACGTAATTGTGTAATGTGTATTGCGCACAACCGCTATGTTTGAACAGTCGAAGTGAATCGAGTGACGTCATAATCCCTTTAGCAAAGGATTAAGTCATGGCCTTTGTCTTCCTTCATAAAAAAAAACAACAAGTTCTTCTGCTAAATTGCATCTCCTCACGTTGATATAACACATCGCCGCATTCTAAAGCTTTGTTGCCTATTTCACTTCAACGCGTCATATTGCCCAGTCAAAGTTTAAGTAGTGACGTCATAATGGAGTTTTCACAACAATTATTGTGCCTGCAGTATTGTTCTATGCACCGCGGGAGGAGAAAAAACGATTCGCCGGATCGTTGAAAGTAAAAGTAGCGATCGTTTTGTGAAATCTCGCTTCAAGAAATTGAGGAGAGATTTCGACGCAACATGACTGCTCCTGAAGCTGGCCTATTGTGCAAGCTTTGCTACATTTAAAGTAAAGACGCCCCTTTGTTGGCGACACGAGAATCTCATCCACGTGGTCAAAATCAAACAGAGAGCGAGACTGCTCTCAGAACAAAATCAATACCGTAAGTGATAGCGCATCAATCGATTTTTTTACATTGATTCAGCGTCTGCAAACAGGTCAGCAGCGCGGCGGCAATGCAGCCGCAACTCAATGATCACATGATCACCACAATCATGCTGCTGTGTCGAGCACTACCAAACATCAACAAGTGAATTCGATTAAGCTTACAAGTTGTTTTAAGTTTTCTTGAACTGCACGCAAATTTTGAGGTTAGTCCTGAAAAAATGTTTTCAAAAATATTACAACACATTTTAGTGTAGTTAAACTTGAAAATTAAAAAAGCTTTTGTTGAACACAAGAAAAAAATGAAGACCTGGCAACTTGAATTAGCATTCACGTTTTTAAGTTTATCGCTTGTTAGTTACCTTACCAACGTCTGCAGACGTTGAATCAATGTAAAAAGAACGGATTATGCTAGTTGGGTATTGGAGGCGCCAAAGCCTAAACTTTCTGGAAGTGTCCTCTGAATCACAAGACATTTATTGCTCTAAATTATCTAAAGCAATTGAATATGAACAAACGATTTTTATCATGGCGTTGTTGGTACAAGAATACTGTATGCTAAAGAAACTGTGTTTTTCCACTAAACCACATGAGTCATTTTATTGTTGGCTATTAATATTTTCAAAGAATAAATCAAGTGAAGCTGAAATGAAGTAGCCAACGTTGCAATTGTTTATTTTGTAGAAACGTGTAGGGCGAATGGAAACTTTAAATTGGTTCTGTATCAAGCACGTTATCGCGTTCGCGTTTTGTTGCTCCTGCCTTTTTCTAGACCTCTGCTCCGTTTGGCACAAACAAACTTGGCAAACTGTTGGCTACACTTCTGACCAACCCTGCTCTTAAATATTCATAGTATACTTGTACGGTATCAGAAAATAATAACAGCATTGATAGCCTATTAAAAAAATGTAAAATTGTAGCAATATCATGGTATACATTTGCATAATTTTAAAGAAAACACCGAAATTGTTATGAATTGGCGCAATGCGGGCAATGCTTCTGACCGATGTTAGCCAACCACACAACTGTGTTTTGAAGTAATACCACGTGAAAAGAGGTTTGTGTTAGTAATTTTAAAGATAAAAACAAATAAACCTGAAATAAAATCTTTGAGACCTTTTTGAACGCATGATAAGAAATAAGTTATTAAAATTGATGGCGTATTGTTGGCAACATGTTGGACATAATTGCCAATCTTGTGCCCTCACATCCAGCATATACCCGACATTGCAATTGTTTATTTTGTGGAAACGCGTAGGGCAAATGGAAACTTTAAACTGTTTCGGTATCAAGCACGTTATCGCGTTTGCGTTTTGTTGCTCCTGCCTTTTTCTAGACCTCTGCTCAGTTTGGCATAAACAAACTGAAATGAAACTACTTTGTTGGCAAACCGTTGGCTACACTTCTGACCAACGCTGGCCTTAAACATTGATAGTAGCCTATACTTGTACGGTATTATAAAAACAATAACAGCATTGATAGCTTATTATTAAAATGTAAAATTGTAGCAAAATGATGGTATACATTTGCATAATTTTAAAAACACCGAAATTGTTATGAATTGGCACAATGCGGGCATTGCTTCTGACCGATGTTAGCCAACCACACAACGACACAACTGTGTTTTGAAGAAATACCACATGAAATGAAGTTTGTGTTAGTAATTTTAAAGATTAAAACAAATAAACCTGAAATAAAATCTTTGAGACCTTTTTGAACGCATAATAAGAAATAAGTTATTGAAACTGATGGCGTATTGTTGGCAACATGTTGGACATAATTGCCAATCTTGTGCCCTCACATCCAGCATATAGCCGACGTTGCAATTGTTTATTTTGTGGAAACGTGTAGGGCTAATGGAAAGTTTAAACTGTTTGAGTATCAAGCACGTTATCGCGTTCGCGTTTGGTTGCTCCTGCCTTTTTCTAGACCTCTGCTCAGTTTGGCATAAACAAACTAAAATGAAACTACTTTGTTGGCAAACTGTTGGCTACCCTTCTGACCAACGCTGGTCTTAAGTATTCATAGTATACTTGTATGGTATCAGAAAATAATAACAGCATTGATAGGCTATTATTAAAATGTAAAATTGTAGCAAAATGATGGTATACCTTTGCATAATTTTAAAGAAAACGCCGAAATTGTTATGAATTGGCACAACGCTGGCAATGCTTCTGACCGATGTTAGCCAACCACACAACTGTGTTTTGAAGCAATACCACATGAAAAGAGGTTTGTGTTAGTATTTTTAAAGTTTAAAACAAATAAACCTGAAATAAAATCTTTAAGACCTTTTTGAACGCATAATAAAAAGTATTGAAATTGTTGGCGTAATGTTGGCAATGTTGGCAAAATGTTGGACAAAATTGCCAGCCTTGTGCCAACATACCCAGCATATAGCCAACGCTGGCCCAGCAATCAATGTTTGCTGGATAGCTTTATTTCAGAAAAATGCCGAAGAAAACATAATCTTATCCTTTTGCTATGCTACCGGACAGCACCATTTTACGGGAATTTCGTACCCACATTTTTGCTGAAAATGCTCTCAGAATGCACCAAATTCAAAGTAATTTTTCAAAATTTTCTGGGGGAGGCCCGCCAGACCCCCCGCCGCTGGGTGGTCAAAGCTCCCCCCTTTCAAAATTCCTGGCTACGCTACTGTAAACGACCAACAGGGCTAGAAGAAGTTTGGCTTTTAATAACAGTGCAATGGAAAACAGTTCTGATAATTTAACCGTCGAGTATCTTGTGGAAATAATCGAAGATGAAGAATTTCAAAGTATTCCCATTTCAACGAGCGCGTCTACAGTGCAACGTGAATTTGGGTAAGAAAGCGTTTCAAAGGACCTCGCACCTCTAATTAAATTGTGCAGTTGTGTGTTGAAAGTAGGGTTGCCAGAGGTTAATATAAAAAAGAGCCCAAGCTTATGCAAAAAGTAGCCCAATTTTTTTGGGGGTTCTAAAATGGAGCCCAAAATGGAGCCCAAGCAAAGAGATAGGCTATTATACAAAATACTTCCAGAGCGCTTGATCATCAGTCCCAAATTATAAGTGTTTTTTCCAGTTCTTTACATCTTTCAGACAGATTGGCAACCATATGCATTCACTCAACTGTTTGTTAAAATAACTACAAACAAGTACCTAAACACAAAAAATGGTTTAATTTCTTTTCGTGATGAGCTAACGCGGGGGTGGGAAACCTATGGCTCTATTGAAGACGACATCTGGCTCGCAAAAAAAAATCTTCTAAAGTGCAAACCGCAAAAGTTTTATCTTAACTTTTCATTACAATTTAGAGCTGAAAATGCGCTCAGAATGCACCAAATTAATTGTAATTTTTCATTTTTTTCTGGTGGGGAAAACCCCCCCGCTGTTTTTCTCCTCTTGCCAAGACACGTTCCTACTTTCAAAACTTCACCAGTGCCACCACGTGTTAATTGTATTAAGTGTTAAGGCATTGCAGTATAACCTACGGCTCTCACGAAAATGTATTTCCAAAAATGCAGCTTTAATGCCATGGCTCTCTTACTTAAAAAGGTTCCTGACCACTGAGCTAACGCTTCAAAAGTGTTCCCCTCAAGACCATCAACAGTTTTGATAACCCACCAAGGTCGATCAACGTAGAAAGTATCTTTTCGTGTTTTTTTTTTTACTCATATAAATTGTTAAAAAAAAACTTTACTAGCCTTTTTTCTCTCATCTTTCTACATTTGTAAAAACTTTATTAAGGTGTTGCGACCATGCCATACTAACTGATTGTCCTGCTTTGGCATTATGCACGTTATAGCGTCCGTGTTTTGTCGCTTCTACCTTTTTCTAAACCCCTGCATATGTTTGACGTTTATTGTTTTTCGTTGTGATGGTTAGAAATAAAAACAAACTGAACTGGATATCCACCTGCATTTTCATAAAAACCTGGATCACGTAAGTTGCCAGGATTGCCAGATATTAAACCCTAAACATGCACATTTTTGAAAATTGACACCTTTCTACCAAATTGGTAACCTTGCCTGACCGAGGTCTCCAAAAACGCTGCTCCTCAGTAAAATAACTAAAAATTAGGTAAAAATCTTAAACATACTACAATTTTTACATAAAAAGTTATTTTATATTTTAAAAAAAAAGTAGCCCAATTGGGCGCCAACCAAAAAAGCGCGCCCAACGCGAATTTTTGGCGCCTGGAGAAATCAAAAGTAGCCCAATTGGGCGTAAAAGCGCCCAATCTGGCAACCCTAGTTGAAAGCTGAATAAAATTGTTTGGATATATTATCCGGTATTTTTGCAGATGTCACTTATGTCAGAAAACTTACAAAACCAACGGGGATTGCGTTTTCATGTCAAGTCAAAGCACGCTGGAAACACATGTAATAACACCAGAAAAGGTATGGTACTACAGTTCCGCATATTACCTGCCTGTAGACCGGCAAGACAACTTTATAGCCTGAATCGTCCATTTACACATTGTTTCTACGTCTGGCGACGACGGATCAACGTTAAAATCTGACTGCAGTCAGCCACTTGTGTGTAACAATTGCTGTGGTAGGCATATCCAGTCTGCCAAATTAAAACATATCGCAAATATTGCATCTATTCAACACCTGCCTACGTCGAATCGACGTAAAAAGGGGAAATTGTTAGACCACATTCCAGACGTCAAAATAGCAAAATGAGGCACCTAATTTCTTGAAACGGAGGCCCATACCCCCTTCAGGTTGCAACTAAGACATCATATATCGCGTTTTCGTTTGTAGAGGGGGCATTGGTCCCCCTGACCCCCCTCTCAGGAGCCCTGATTCTACTGAATAGCGTCATTACACCAATATATAATGGAAACATAAGCTACCGGGACGCATCTTTTGAAAATGTACCATTACATAGGTGTATAGAGGAAATGGACCAATCAGAGGGTTAGGGAAAAGGATAGTAATAATATAGTTGCTAAGATCGAGTTTTCGACCAACCAACATGGCGTAGAGAGTATGCTATTGGCCAGAAGACTGGAGGTCGTTGGTTTGAATCCTCTATTTTGGTTAAGATGTCTTTGATTTGGGAATTTGTAGACAAGTTTCCTTTTAGGAAACGTATTGTGGTACACTTTCAAAAGGTGCTACCGGGACATCCGCCACTACATGTAGTATTCATTACACACTTTGTATTTTTTTAGTGTCTGAATCAACAGTACAGAAGATGTAGTTACAAATTGGTGGTTCACTTGATAACTTCACTGATGCAGCTCTTCAATATTACATTCGTGCATTCGAATCCACCACAAATGGGAGCGAACTTTTTCACAAGTTTAGCTGTGATGGAATTGAAGTGATCCCAGGTTTATTTCAAGGAAAACTTCAACGTATGGAAGCAGTGGAGCAAACAAGAAAATTGTTTGATGTGTTTCTGAGGTAAAAACCAAACATATAGTGGCATTTTCATTCTATACCGATGCTATAGCTTGTTTAACCAATGTAGCTTATCAACAGTGATTTACATTTATTTCAATCATGTCTGGTACGACGAACGACAGTTCTGCCAGATTTCAGAAACTGCCTTCAATGATTAATATGCTTATCCAGTGATCTCGTGGGATTGCTGTTGACTGAGCCAATCCCAATCTCTCCGTCTTATCTTCAAGTACGAAACTTGTCTTAATTCAGTCTGTATTTATTGGTCGATATCCAAAAACTTCATATAAAGTCGCCAAATAGATAACGCAATTGTCTATAGCAGCCAGTAAATGAGACATACTCAAGATGCATAAAACGGGGCAAGATACATATTTTAACTTTGCCTACATTACCGTAAAAAATAGCACGAATTTACGATTTGTATACCATTAAATACTCTTGCCAGCATCTATGTTCAATACACAAACATTAACGTTTTGAAATTTACATTTCAGAGATGAAAATAGCAAAGTTTCTCAAGATTGATTCTACCTATCAATTATTGCCTTTTCACTGTTTTATTTGTTACCTACTATTCTATACCTAAACATTAAATTGAGAGCCGCTCTGATATCAATCATTCATTAATCTGAGCGGGATATAAATGCTATCATTATTATTATTATTATAATTTCACGATTCAACTAGCAACAGTGCAAGACTATAGCCTAAGGTTTTAAAAACATTGTAAGACTTACGACGCTAGTCTAGACGGCTTATTAGAAATTCAGGTCCTTCAAAATTGATTAAGTTGCTGACAGGCTAACAGTAGCCTGGCTGGGTTAACTTTAGGGCTGCACTAGAGTTTAATTTTAGGCTTCTGACAATAACATAATGTTAAATAATAGGTTGAAAATAGCCTAAGATGTGGATAGCACCTTACCCATGGTACAAAACTATATTACTAATTAGCCAAGCACCTTAGGCGGTGAGATAGCTCAGTGGTAGAGCTCAACGCACATAAAATCGAAGGAACATCCCATCTAAAACTCTTGTGATGTCCGTTTAATCTACTGCGCAAGTGTCTGTAGTGAAGCGTGACGGCCGACACGTAAAACGGAGCAAAAAGAGGAGTTTCCACTCATTGTGTTATATCTCGTTGCCCTGACATATAGCGACAACACGAGAGAAGAAGAAGATCGTTTTCAATATCAAACTGAAACACAAATTGCATTTCTTTTTCATAAGCCAATGCTTTCCGAAACTAATAATTTCTATTTTTTACGGAACCAAGCATACCTTAACAATAGTAACTAAAATATTGACTTTTTTGTTTGTGTGGTTTTGCCTTACAATCATAGACAATTGATAGACAACAAAGTAATTGGGTTGAAAAACACGAATAGTTCCGAATTAGCCTACTTTGTTGTCTATTATTTGTCTATAATATTAGCTATGTAGATATGATTATCAGATATAGATATGATTATCAGCTGCTCTCCTGTCAAGTTATTGAAAAGATGCTAAAGTCATAGAAAGGATCAGGCACTAAGACACTTTCGCTATGGGCGATCACAAATCACTTCGAAAAATAACCTTATTTTCAGGAAAAACGTAATAAAGCGTTTCAAAACCAAATCTACAACTGGCACTAAAGAGCCGTATAATTAATTTAAAATGGGCTGGTTCACAGGTCACCCCTGTTCACAGGTTCCGCCCTTTCCTTACTATTTTTTGCCATCTTAAGTTCTTGGTGCTTTCTTACTGTCTTTGTTGTTGCGTTCTTGCTGTGTTATTTTGTTTGTTGAACGGAAAAAAACTGTTTAATCAGCATAGACAAAGCACAGGTAGGCCTACAAATAATTGACGTGGCGAAATAAAAACAATAAACATAGCCAGGTCAGTCATTTCGAAGAACTGGCCTGCCGCACCAATGGTGGCTGGGAGTGACGTGTTTTTGAGTGGCGATGTACCCGGGGTATAGGTCCATCAGGTTAGGTTGCAGGGGCCAGGTTGTGGAGTCGAGATACCTATGAAAGAAGAGTGTGGATCAAAAAATCTGTAGTAACCGTCTGAAGAAGTTAAAAAATTGGAATTGGCCGGGAGCCAGGCTTAACTTTCAACAATGCAAAAGGTATTGCGCCTTCTGGTTAATTTACAAGCATTCATTTGGCCCTCAGAGCAATTTGAGACCTTTCCAATGTAGACTCTATATAGACAGATTTTATCACTTACAGACATTTTTTTATAAAATTTACAGTAACTTCTTCTTCTTCTTCTTCTTCTTGCTTATGAGGCAGCAATTCAGGTAACATCTCCCAATTGTTGCAACCAGAGCAGTGTCTTATCAGGGTCTATGAGATTCACATGTTCTTCAGGTCGAAACACTGGACAGTGATTTATGATGTGCTGTTTGACAGTCACCACAAATACAGGCTGGTGAGTCACACAATCCCCTGGTAAACATATTGTGCTTGAAGCGACCAACACCAGTACGGAGGCGATTCAGAGTTACCCATTCTTTTCTTGACAGGTCTGAGCCAGGTGCTACCGTAGTGTCTGGTGTGACTTGGAACTGGTTGGGCCGTGAGATGGTTTCCCAGCGATCTCTCCATGACTTCATCAGGTCGAAGTGACCTTCATGAAACGCCACAATGTGTCGAGAAAAAGGGCGCCTGGAAGGCAGGCGTTGACGTGTGAGCTGTTGTGCGTCAAGGACTACACTGTGGAGGAGATGGCGATCATTGACCTCTGCCTTTAATGCAAGCCGTATGGTAGAATTCTCTCTGCGTAGTTTTGGTGGGGCGATGCCTGAAAGCACTGGTAGTAAGTCTGTAGGAGTTGGACGCAGGCATCCAGTGATTATGCGCATGGTGTCGTTAAGGGCGATATCTACTTTTCCTGCGTGTGTGCTGCGGCATCAGAGTGGAGAAGCATATTCGGCAGCACTGTACACAAGCGCTAGGGCACTAGTGCGCAGTGTTGAGGTTTTGGATCCCCAAGTCGACCCAACTAGACATCTGAGAAGGTTGTTTCTTGCTGATGCTTTGGTAACTCAGCAACTCGAGATCTGCGTAGTTGCATTGGGAACTGGGCAGCATTGCAACAGAGTTCAATGTCGAGTGAAGGGAGTGGGTAATACTTCAGTGTGAGTTCGGTTTCGTCATCATATTGTGCTGTTAATGCTCTGTGGAATAATTTCTCAGAAGGCTATTGTTCAAACATTTTACAACACTCGTAGAAAGGACAAATATTGCGAAACAGATTGGGCCATGTTCAGAGGCCTATGCATCAAAATGACAACCAAAAAATTCGTGAAAGACCTGGTGCTTTCCAAAGATTGCCATTGGCAGGTAGTGCGTTTAATTGTCAGAAACTCTCTAGAACGGGAATATAAACTTAGTAATTGCAAATCGTCACTTTAAGCGGACTGTTAATTCTCTTTTTCAACTACAAAGGCTGTTCAACAAGGAAAGTATTTGTTTGATGAAGTTGTTAACTTGAGTCTTGGAAACAAAGAAAACTGTTCCTTTAAAAAAGCATTGGCTTCCGCTGGACCAGTTCTAAGCTCGACGTAGAAAATACGCTTCTTTTAACCCTTTGAGGACCATAAACTTTTGAGACATGTTTTATTGAAATATTGATGATTTTTACTACAAGTTTATCACTTTAAAGAGGTATTTGAAAAAAAATTAAATTTTTTTTACTTCAAATAGAAGTTACGCTGTGGTACATATGTGTACCATTGGTCCTTAAGGATAATGTGTTTAGGATCATTGCTGGTATGGTTTCGCACAGTGGCGGCTGGTGCTGTTTGTGCGCAGTGAGGCTGCAATGAATAGTTGGGGGGGGGGCGAAGCCTGCCGCTGAGTTCGCCGAAGGCGAACGACTTCGCGGAGGGTCTGGGGGGTCTCCTCCCAGAAAATTTTGAAAAATCACATTAAATTTGGTGCGTTCTGAGCATGTTTTTACCCCAAATTTTGAAAAAATGCATTCAAACCTTGTTGAAAAGTTGATATTCTTAAGCTGTATTTTGAAAAACCTAATAGTATTGCTTTGGAGACAAATTTTACTAGTATCGAGCTTAGTCTTGACTAGCCTAGCCGTTGCATGCAAGGTTCAGGTGATTTTGAGATGCCCTAGGCTGGACTAGCACTTCCTATAACCTGTTGAATACCCTAACTCTACAGCTAACACTTCTACGTTCATGGCTCATCGCTACTCTGCAAAATAAAAACTAGCTTCAAAAAGTCTGTAAAGCTATTAGGTTAGGTGGGACTATTTTCAGAGGCTCACACGGCGACGACGACGCAAATCATAATTGCTTGTGCAGTAGGCCTATTGACATAATTTGCGCCAAATTATGGAAATTTTTCAACCGGAAGTAATGCTATCAGTTAAATTTACCTTTGCATGTACATTTAAAATACATTCCTAAAATATTACATGTTATTTATATTAAAATTTCACAACAACAGTCTTAATTTTTAAGTTTTTCCCACATCACTATATCCCTCCATTAGACTAATAGAATTTACCCTTCAGGACCTTTGGTACATATGTGTACCACAAAAGTTTAACATTGTCTAGCAACATGTTTTTTAATCTTTTTATGGTTTTACTGATGGGATAAGTCAGATTAATCACTAAACATTGATGTAGAATAAAAATTATATATATATATTTTTTTTTACTTGTCTTGTTGATCTTTCAAAGTTTACCGCTTCAAACCCTGACCAATTCACCAAACAAAACCAGTTAAAGCAAAGCTAAAACAAAACACAATTTCCAATTTTTTTTTATTTATAAATAGATTATCTATTTAAGAAACGCTTAGAGACAAATACTTTTTGATAACTACAAGATAATGATTAGAAATCGTGGAAAAAGTTCATGGTACACATATGTACCAACGGTCCTCAAAGGGTTCCGTAATCGGTTAATTCAAGCTGTGATCAACAACATTGAAAGCGGAATGACGGACACCAAACAATGAAAATTCTGTTAAAACTTGGAAATTGTTGTATAGGAGTTATGTCTTGCTGCAATCGAAGTTACATAGCAAGAAGAAGAGCAGAGATCACGAGAAATGGAGAGGAAAGTTTACGTACTCGCTAGTTGTACTGTCCGCCAGCCTATACTTTGCCCATAACAACACAGTTATTGGTAGGTCCTCTCCAAAAAAGATGCTAAGAAAACATCCCTGTGGTTCAAATCTCGGAACATGCGCTTGAGCAACGCACTGTGAAGACAGTTTTTATTGAGGGGCACTTGTGGAAAGTGGTACTACGACAGTTTATCGAACGACAGTTCATCGAACGACAGTTTATCGAACAACAGTTTATCGAAACGACAGTTTATCGAACGACAATTCATCGAACGACAGTTTATCGAACGACAATTTATCGAACGACACAGGGCCGTAGCCAGACCGCAGAGCAAGAGGGGCCAACTTTTTTTAAGGGGGGCCGAAAAATTTAAATGGGCAAAATCATTATAAATGTAGCTGTTGCTCTTGAATGTTTGGATTTTGCCAGGGGGGGCGGATTTGTTTTTAAGGGGGGCGAGGCCTCCCTGGCTCCCTGCTGGCTAGGGGCCTGGAACAACAGTTAATCGAAAACCTAACTCCTAAAACCTAACCCTAGCCCCTAACCTCTAACCCCTAACCCCTAACCCCCAACCCCCAACCCCCGACCCCCAACCCCCAACCCCTAACCTCCAACCCCTAACCACTAACCACTAACCACTAACCACTAACCCCTAACCGTAACCCTACCCCTAACCCTTAACCTCCAACTCCTAACTCCTAACTCCTAACTCCTAACCACTAACTCCTAACTCCTAACCACTAACCACTAACCCCTAACCCCTAACCTTAACCCTACCCCTTAACCCCCAACCCCTAACCCTACCCTTAACCCCTACCCCTAACCCTTAAACTCCAACTCCCAACCACTAACCCCTAATTCTAACCTTAACTCTTAACCTCTAGCCCCTAGCCCCTAACTCCTAGCCTCTAGCCCCTAGCCCCTTCGATGAATTGTCGTTCGATGAACTGTCGTTTCGATAAACTGTCGTTCGATGAACTGTCGTTTCGATGAACTGTCGTTTCGATAAACTGTCGTTTTGATGAATTGTCGTTCGATAAACTGTCTTTCGATAAACTGTCGTTCGATGAACTGTCGTTCGATAAATTGTCTTTCGATAAACTGTCGGGTCACGGTGGAAAGTGTAGTTTACTGTTATTAAAACTGCAATAACAAGTAGAAAACCTCACTTTGTCAAACTCGGTTGCCGGGCCTGAGTCAAGGGTTTAAAATTTTTACAAGTATGCGAAACTGCCCGAATCAAGATTTTGAAGATTTTCTCAGTTCACGAATAAAGATTCAATCAAACTATACCATCTTGCGTTGTTTTAATTCCCTTAAATAAATTTAAAAAATAGTTTGTTCGTTTCAGTTTATTACCTCAAGTCCAGTTGAATGCAATGACTGAGCAAAAACAAAAATATTGCAAAAGACAAGCTCTTTAAGACGTATAGGCTTAAACTAGGCTACTGCAGCTTCAGGTATTGTTTTTGTAGAATAGCTTAAACGATTAGCAGTTGTTGATAGTTGGCGCCATGTGACAACCTAACTGAAGTGATGTCATCCACTGGTAATCGATGCTTGAAATAAAACTGATGAACTCCATTTGCTCTAAATTCGAAGGATTCTCGGTCTTTTGTCAGAGATATCTCGATCTGAAAATAAACAAAAATTAATGAATAATGAAAATGAATAAATGTAGCTTTAAACATCTCTTGATCAACTGCACTGAGTGGATGAAAACAACAGCAACACTTCAACAGTCAGAAATTTCACTGCGTCAATCTCGGGAACCGGGCTTGCATCAGTGTTTCAAAGCTTCTACAACTATGCAAAACTGCCAGGAATAACCTATCAGTGGCTTTCTCTGTCCAAGGATAAGGATAGAAATTGAAGCCAACCAAACAAAACAAACCATTAACAAAACAAACCATTTTCTATACAAAGATAAATTGTACAAGCAAATTGACGGAGTGGCTATGGGTTCGCCTATGGGTCCCACTCTTGCCAATTTCTTTCTAGCCCACCTTGAAAATAAGATTTTTTCTGAAAATACTTCCCAATTTTTTCCCAAGCTTTACTTACGTTATATTGACGACATTTTTGCCATATTTGATAACGATAATTCTTGTTCACAGTTTCTTGAAGTACTCAATACGCAACATCAAAACATAAATTTTACTGTAGAAAAAGCCACGGAGACTATACCTTTTTTGGATGTAGAAATGAAGATAAATAGTAATGGATTTGATACTTGGGTCTGGCGTAAACCGACAAACACTAATCTTTTCCTTAATTTCAGCGCTGTTTGTCCGTCTAATTACAAATCTGCTTTGATTAAGCGCCTTATCTCGCGAGCTCGAGACATTTTCTCGAACAATGACTGTTTCAATAATGAAATTATTAAATTACGCTCATACTTTGGTGCTAATCATTATCCGACTTGGTTTTTTAATAAGTTTCTTTGAGGGTTTTTGAATTCGGTTTCCACTACGTCTCCAGTTGAGGAACCTGATTTCAAAAACTTTCTAACAATCCCGTTTGTTGGCAAGGAATCCAAACGTTTTGCCACAAGTTTGTCCAGATTTATTGCATTGAAGTTTAACGTTAAGATTTTTCCCGTTTATAAAACATTTAAAGCTGGTTATTATTTTCAGTTAAAGTCCAAAACTCCTTTCCGCTTATGTTCTAACGTCGTGTATAAGTTCACTTGGTCGCATGATGCGAGATCGTCATACATTGGTATGACCACGCGACATTTGGTGACGTGAGTGGGAGAGCATTTGAAATTGGCTAATTTTAATAAAAACAGTGCAATTAAAGACCATATTATTAGAAACTGCCAATCGTGCTCAAACAATAAACCGTCATTGCAGTCTTTCAAAATTGTTCGTAAGTGTTTGTCCGAATTCGACACCAAGATTCATGAGGCATTGATCATCAAGTCTTTAAACCCAGGGCTCAACAGGCAATTATTTGCTTGCGGAGCTTCTTACCTTTTAACAGTTTTTTGATTGAATTATCACGTCTTGTTTTGTGCCACTATCTCTTGTGCTTCTGTCTTTCTTGCGTAATATGCCTGAGTCCTTGTCTGAACAATCAATTAATTTTACCTCTGAAATACTTGCCCCGTTGTGCTGTGTAATTCTCAGTTATCATTTTGTGTGAGCGCGGCAGTTTCTCAAATGTTTAGATTTGACCATATTTTTGCTGTGATACTAGGCTATATGATTCTTTAGCATTTCTTTTAATAATGTAATTTTTCTTATAGGCTTGAAAAGAGCTATATGACTAGCCGAAAACGTTCGCTTTTTGTTTTTTGTTTTTATAATGTTAAATATAGTGTTGTTGCTGAGTTATGTTTGTTTATGGTTTAAAACAAACCAAGTTTGCAAAATAAAAAAAATACTAGGCAGTAGCCGGTGAGCTGCTGTTATTGAGACATGGCCACATGGAGATGCGGCCTGATTTTGACTGACTTCAATTCAATGTTTGACTGACAGTGTTTGACTGACATTTTTTGAGATTTTTTACTTTTTGCTGTCTCCTAATGATATAGAAGCTTTTTGTTACCTTGGAGAAGCAATAGCAAATGAGAAAAAGTTAGTTGAAAAACGCTGAATCAGACTGTTATTAAAAAATAAACAGTCTGACTAAAATCTTCGAAATCATTTTTTCTTTGTTTTTCAACATGTGAGGATGTTAAAATCTATTGTGTCATCTGGGGAAAACAGTAAACAAAGAGTAAAAATATAATTTTTAGAAAAAGTTACTTAAACATTCGCCAAAAGTTAGCAAAACCTGGAAATTTCTGCAAAATGTGACAAATCAGGCGTATCTTTAGTTAACCATGATTGCACAAATTAGGCTGCTACTTGACCACACTTTCCACATTATTTTGATTCATCACAACCGATTAATAGCATTCGCAGCTGCAAGGGTAGCCAGGTAAAATTTCAATTTGTTTCAAAGTGTTAAAAAATTGCATGTTAAAATGCTGTAGCAAATCTTGATGTAGGTACTAGGTAGCCTAATTGCCAATATTTTCTATTCATTGGGCCTACTCCACCTGGTCGCATTTGAAGTTCTTCATGCAATCTTATAGCACAGGGGTCACCAAACTACGGCCCGCGGGCCAGAACCGGCCCGCCACGTGCTGTGGAAATAACAGCTGCACTACCACTGTTTTTTATCGTTTTTTTGTCATTGTTTTTATCATTAGGCCACCACAAATGGGGACAGCCTAGGTCAAATTTGGAAAGATGTAATGTTTTTTCAAGAATACGATGCCCTGTACTGTATCACAGCAGAGGATAACTTTTCCAGCAACCTTTCGATTTTCATCACAACTTTGCTATTCCACCGCTGACTTTGTTATTTATTGTGCTCAATTCAAGTCAATGGAGATTCAAAATAGTTGTATATCTTTTTGCAATTTGCATCCGGCCCGCAGCTGTTAATCTCGCAGCAATCCGGCCCTCAGAGAAAAAAGTTTGGTGACCCTTGTTATAGCACATACCCTGGCCTAGATGAAGCTAAGACTGTACAAAATAAAATCTTTTTTTGTCGAAACATAACGTTTTATTTATCGTCTACCAAATTACTTTGATATACAGTAAATAATGTCTCACCATAAATGGGCCATCTTTGGCAAATGGAAATGCGCCACTAAGTTCTTTCTCTTCGTCACTGCTCCATTCCCCATCGTAGGTATTGCGGATGACAGTCTTTTTATTGTATCGAATAGATGTATGGAAAGCTCTCTGGTCGGTAGCAGTGAGAAACTCAACAAAGACTCTGCATAAAACACATTTATCATATTTATTTACAAGAAAAAATAATAATAGTAATAAAACGTTAAATGTTTATGACCGTGTTGCATACTTCCAACATTCAAGCTTTTTTTCCCCAAAAAGATCATACAAGCCCAAAATAAAGGTAGCCTACAACCAATTAACATGAGAAAACATTGGTATTTTGAGCAAAGAATACGAGTATGATTACCATGCACTTCAAGTATGCTACAAGTATTGCAATACTTGAAACAAAAGTTATATTAGAGATGATTTATAATTTTGTTACTGTTCAACTTGAGATTACATTTTCTCATTTCGTCAATTAACGTTTTCACAATCAGTAAAAAAGTTAACCAACGTTCATCGTAAAGATTTCACAAACATTAAGAAATAAAGTCACTCACATATCTCCAGTATTAACTCCTACCAGCTTTACACCGGTATCTTGATATTTCTTGAAACAAATGTCATAAGCCTTGGCTGCAATCTGAAAAAGAGGCCAACATAATTAAGTTAAAGGTGTGGATGTCAATCCTATGTTTTTTCAAGCAAAATTTGAAAGCATTTATCTCGCATTGTGCTTCTACTTAATACGTTGTTGATATCGTTTTATCTCTTCTAGCATTTTCATCAATTTTGGTAAAGAGGTTGCTTTGTTGTAGGCTACAACAAGCATATATTCCTTGCTTTTTCATTTCATGAATTTCGGTTGTTCAGATGCTAGGCAAGGACTAACATCTGTTTTATAAATGAAAGGGTTTTCAATTTTTAGTTTAATTTTGTATACTGGCACGGTGACTTAGTGGTTAGTTTGTCTACATCAAAATCGTTAAGCATGGTTCGTGCTTAGCCTCTGGAGCCTCTGACACCGAGAGTTTATCGTTTCACCACTCCAGATTCGCGATAATCTCGAATTACACTTGAAGGCTACCAGTGAGCAGCCAGTTTTTGGTTTCATCATCCAAGACGAGCAGATCTTCTACTCCGTTAGGTAGCTTGAAGATGGTACAGTCATTGATGATGTGGTCTGCGGTCTGTTCATCTGCACCGTATTCACAGAAAGAGGAAAATACCATTTCCCATTAGTGGATGATTGAGCAGAAAAGTCCGACACCCTTTCGAAGACAGTTAAGACGCACCCACGCCTGTCTTTGTAGAGTCAGGCCGATGGGATGTGTGTTAGCATCGAGAATGAACGAATGGAGTCTGGTGGTACTTGACGTCCCATCAGAATTTCATTATTGGTCCGGCCTATTAGCCACAACGATGTATTGTCCATCAGCTTAGGTAATCAGGAATTGATCGGCTGACACGAATGAGCGTTGATTTTTGTCGACTGGGGTGTTTGTTTGAAGGACCACAGACCTTGGAGTGAAAAAGATGGTTGGGCTCTAATGCCCGTCGACCGAGACACAGAGTGGCTTCTTCCCGACGAAGATTAGCAGGCTGGATGTCAGCATGAACGAGAAGATTGTTCAATTCGTGCAAAACACAAACATCCGGTCACTGCGTGCAGGACGCTCTTTGTGGCGGTGTCGATGTTGTGGCAGTGAGGACTGCGGCACCAAACCGGTGCACAGTACATCTGCTAATGAGTTTCTTGCTAATAAGTACATGATAGTAGTTTCTTGCGCAGTGACACCAAATGGTGGCGGTATGTGAGCGATCTGTCTAATGTCATCCAATGGTATTTTGGTTTGGGGCAAAAGGACAGAGATTTTCCATTGTTCTGGACATGTAACTCACGATTGCTTCCTGGTTGTGTATATCTGGTTGTGTAAATCTGCTTCCATAGTTTTGGTTTTGCTGAGTTTCAGTCGCCGTTTCTGGAGATAAGCTGAGAGGGTTTTTATGTCCTGGCTCAATATGTCTTCTAGGTTTTCCCACGAGTTTGTGGAGAGGTGAATTGTCAGGACATCCGAATATGCGCATTTTGCGGAGACCGTTGTTGGCAGATCGTGGTTGTAGATGTTGAAAAGAAGTAGAGCCAGGACTGATCCCTGTGAGACACAATTTATCAGACAACTCAATTTGTTTGGCCTTGAGTTGCCGATGGTGAGGGTGAAGCTTCGATTCCTGACAAGTTACATGATCATATGGACTATATGTCGGTCTGGAAGCAGGCAAAGAAACTTGTGAGAAAGGCCGTGGTGTCGCAGGAAGCTGTGAAATGTAGAAAAATAGGTCCAGTCTTCTTTTGGCTCAAAGCAATCTTCGATGGTTGGTTTTTGAATCTGTATCCTCGGACTGACAAAGCCTTGATAGGTAATTCCTAGTAGTTTCACATACTTGTAGAGGTTCTTGACGCAAGGCCGGTTAACGAAATTGGTAGAGTGAAGTGTTCTGATTGTTGAAGTGTTGTTGTCGGAGAATTATTCCATTCACTAGATGCCACTGAATGGAGAGCAGTCCAGAAATGCGTTGCTCAAACGCACACCCCGAGAGTCGAACCAGCGCCGCGTGATCTTGATCTGGGTGGACGATATTTTTGGCGAAGAGTGTGACCTGATCTACGGTGGATTTTCTACAGTGAAACCCAGCTTGATCTTTTGGAAGGAGCAGGCCAATGATTGGGTTGATGCGGGTATGGATCTGCCTTTCGAGGATTTTGAAAAGAACACAGAGGAGAAATATCAAACAATAACTTCTTGGGTCCTCTGGTGGCTTGTGAGGCTTAAAGATTGCAACTAATAAAATTATTTTCCAATTTTTAGGGATTTGCGGTGGTGCAGGCAAAAAGAAAAGAACTTATGTAACCAGAAGTTGAGGACAGGGCCAGCATGGAGCACAAACTCAAAGCAGATCTTATCCAATCCAAGAGCCTTGTGGAGTTTTACTAGGCGGAGAGCAGTGGCGAACACCTCTGGAGTGAATTCTCTACAGATTGTTTCTTCTTTTGGTGTTTCTACCCGTCACAGGGCAGCTACTTTCTTGGCGACAAAGCGGGATGCCTTGCGGTTCTTATATTGTAGACACCGTTTTGCACTAGCTGGGAAGCGCTGCTGGCATTTGCAGAAACAGGACACTGGCGAGGAGAGTTTGCTGAGCGCCCAGGAAAGTTGTTGACGTCTTGATGACGCTTCAAGCTCTGCGGCTTGAGTGCGAGAAGTTGTTTAGATTCCCAGCATGGTCTGGTTTCACGGCCACAGAATATTGTGACTTGCCAGAGTTATTATGGCATTGCAAAAGTCCTGGTATGCCTGGTCTACGTTGCACGTTTCAGGTGATGGTAAGCTTGTAAATGTAAACAAGATGATGTAACTAGGTCGATACCCTGTCAGATCATACCAAAATTTTTTTTTAAATTATATAAAATTTTGCTTCTTGGCACTCAGTTTAATTCAATTCTGTTTTTCATTGCTGGCACAAAAATGAAACGAACGATAAAGTAAACACAGGAATTTGATACCGACAAAAGGAAAGGATGGCAAAACCAAACTGCTTTAAATATGCATCGCTAAAACAGTGTTTGGAAATTAATATTTTTATTTTGCACAACCATCACACCTACTACACATTGCATTGGCCGGGAATCGAACCTGGAGCTCCGCATGACAGGCGGGGATTCAACCACTGAACCATCAATGCTGGCGGTTCATTGGTAGTCGCTCAGCAGAACAAATAGTATAATATTTCAGTATATTAATGCATTCCGCTGCCCTTCTATTCTGTTGCACTCACAATGTCTGCTTTGTAAAGCGCTGAAGAGCAACACATGTCTGGGATAGATATAACGTTATACAAAAACAGATATTAGAGTTAGACTATGTTAAATGCAATATCATTGCTTGGTTTCATATGCTGATATTTCCCCCTTTCTTAGGCAGTTTTTATCTTGTCACGTATTGTTTGCACTGTGATGGTCAGGAATAAAACCAGAGTGAACTAATTGAAGATGCAACTGCGCAGCGTATGGGCCACGTGATAACTATAATCAATGTGCTTAACCAATTGCACCAATGCATAACCTTACGGCTACATAATGTGGCATACTTTTGATTAGCCTAATTTGTTGACAAACAATCGCTCACCGGTGAAAATACCACTCTTTGGCTCTGAAAAAAAAAGTTAAGGTTACTTCTAAATTGTTTATAGCTTCTGGAGAGAGTCTGATTTTTTGTACCACAGACAAGCAGGACACAACATCACAACAGGGGTGGATCGATTTCGCATTTGGGTGGGTCGATTTAGATGGGTAAAAAACTATTTTCCTCAGTTTGCTTAGCTTGGGTAGCCAAAACTTGCCATTGGGTGTATAGAACACTGTTTAAAAAGTTTATTTCGATCGAACAAATTTTTATCGGCCACCATCCACTTGAAGATTTACTATTTCCTTCTACATTAGGGTGGATCAATTTAGGGGTGTATAAAACTTTTTTTTTCATTTAGCTTAGCTTGGGTAGCCAAAACTTGCCATTGGGTAGCATATATAGAGCACTGTGCTAAAAGTTCATTTCGATCGAAAAAAGTTTTGATCTGCAACCAGGCCATTACTTATCGACTAAAAAACGCAAAAATACAAAAATACATGCAAACGTATTTGAATTTGACGTTAGCATAGAGATTTATTGCAATGCAATTGAAATAACACTATGCATCAAACGTTCTCGATTTAGATGAAATAGTCACGTTTCGATTCGAACTTGGGCATTTCTTGTCGTGATTCAATGCGTGAGCGTATAAATCCATCTCTCGAATTAACCCCGCACACCACCGCTGAAGCTTCCGTCACCAACTTGACGCACCTTTCCACTCCCTGTGTGTAACACGGAAATCGATGGAATAAAAGTTCCGGAGTGGCCTTAGCTGCAATTATGTCTCGCAGTTCTTTGTCGCGCATGTTTCTTGTTACAGGAGGCTTGGTGAGATCGAGAGCTTGCCAGTCAACTATATCATAGTATTCGTTGGCGTCAAACAAACTTTAAGGGCGGAATGTAGAATCGTTGCACTCTTCTCTATTCGCGATGGCTTGATCGAGCTTTCTGAATTCGCTTAAGTCCAAGCTCACGGATTATCTGCCTCTCATCTGTGATCATGGCCAACGTAGTGATATTCGACGATAGCTCTTGGGATATTCAGCTGGCTTGTTTGGTTTAAGTAGTGCCACTACAGTTGCTTTTCGCCAGATGTTAGGTATGGCCTGGAGCATAGGCGCCGAATTTTCAAAAAACATTGGGGGGCGAGAAAGGTGATGACGTCATAACCATAACGCATTTTATTCAATTAAAATAGTCTTTGATTAAAGCTTTGTCTTGGCTATATTGACACCTAGGTCGCAAACTGAATTTATTAGAACCGCTGCTTGAAACGATTAGTTTTACGTATGCAGTACACGCCTAGTCGTAAAAATTTTGATATTGTTAGTTCATAATTGGAACAGTTGGAAAACAAGCCTTTTCGTTTCCTTTTCGTGTAAGTGAATAACAACGATCAAGACAGTGAAGTTATCGAAATGAAACGCAACAAATCATGATTTCAAGCAGAGTGGAAACCCGCTATCAGTTTTATTAACCTCGTTTCGCTCATTTTGCTAATTACTTACCTTCAACACTTTAACACGGCGAAGTGTTTTCTCTTTTGTTTTTATCGAAAGTCTTTATAGTCTTTTATCAAATACCGTATAATAGCCTACTCGAGTATAGGTCGAGATATTCGCAAGTAATTTTCACCTCAAAAAGGCAGGTTCAACTTATACACGGAACAAGCTGTTGTCTCCAGCTCGGCAGTTTAAAAAATGAACGCATTTTTCCAGAGGAATAATCATGGCCGACGTAGATTACGGAGTGTGAAATGGCGTCAGCCGAAGTAAAAGTTTTGAATAGCCTACCTTTATTTGCAGTGATTCAAACTTAATTTCCAAATTTAATGATTTCTTGTCAATTCTAAACTTTATGTACTTGTTGAGCAATATGCAAAGCTTACAAGACAAAACAGCAGAAAGAAGAAATCGATTTTGATAAGAATGTTTTGAGAAATCGATTTTTCTATTTTTGTGTGTAGGATATAATCGTCCTTATTACGTAACATTTCATGATCGTTGAAGTCGATGTCAAACCTTAGCGACCGCATGATGATGATGATGATGATGTTCGCCCTTCGTTTCCGAAGATGGCCAATGAGACTGAGATCAAGTTTCTTTTTTCTTTTTTTAGTGTTGACTTTGGTCAGTGTAGGCTACATGAGTGCGGAGATGGCTGATGAGGCCTATCTGTGCGGTGAAACTTCTGCTGCAGGATGGACATTGGAAGGATGGTTGGCTAGGGCCAGGGTTGTTTGAGGCTCGGGCCTTGCGATGTTCTCGTTTTCTGACAGCAGATAGCGTACGGTGTTTCTCAGCTGATTCTGCGCCTTTATAAATAAGACTGCGCCATGTTGGTCGTTCTGCGGCTAAATCTTCCCACGAATCTACGTCGATGGCGAATTCTTTCATGGAAGCTTTTAAAGTGTCCTTAAAGCGTTTTCTTTGACCACCTACATGACGTTTGCCGTTAGTCAGTTCTCCGTAGAGCAGTTGTTTAGGAATGCGGTGGTTCGGCATCCGGTGGACATGGCCAGCCCATCTTATTTGTGCCTTTTTTACGAGGGTAAGAGTGCTGGGCATGTTTGCTTTACTGAGAACTTCGGTGTCTGGGACTTTGTCCTGCCATCGAATCTTGAGGAGCTTTCGGAGGCAGGAGAGGTGGAAGTGGTTCACCTGCCTTTCGTGTTTCCTATAAAGAGTCGAGGCCTCACATGCATACAGAAGGGTCGTCAGAATAACTGCTTTGTAAACTTTTAGCTTTGTGGGCAGCTTGATTCCCCGCCTCTCCCATACGTTAGACCTCAATCTACCGAAGGCGATAGATGCTTTGGCGATTCTGTTGTTGATTTCCAGGTCAATGGTGGCTGTGTTAGAAAGAGTACTACCGAGATACTTGAAACTTTGACATGCATGTATTATCTGGTCGTTTACAGTGATGAGTGGTTTGCTATAGGATTTTCCAGGGGCTGGTTGATACATTGCCTCTGTTTTCTTAGTGCTGATTGTTAGTCCAAAATTATCGCAAGCAGAGGAGAACTTATTCATTTGTTGTTGGATTTCGCTTTTGGAGCAGGCGTTCAGGGCACAGTCATCCGCGTACAGAAGTTCTTTGATGACAGTTTCGGTAACTTTGGTGAGTGCTTTGAAGCGTCTCAGGTTAAAAAGTTTTCCGTCACAACGATAGCGAATTGGAATACCATTGTAGTCTTTATCTCTGAAAGCATCTGTTAGCATTGCTGAAAACATCATGCTAAATAAGGTAGGTGCCAGGACACAGCCCTGTTTAACGCCGTTTGTAACTGGGAAGGCTTCAGAGAATTCATTGTCATCAGCAACGTAGGCCATCATTCCATCATGAAATTGTCTTACAATGGAGATGTATGTGCTTGGGCATCCGTATTTGTGCATGATCTTCCACAACCCTTCCCTGCTCACTGTATCAAAAGCTTTTGTCAAATCGACAAAGACAGTGTAAAGGTCTTGGTGTTGCTCCATGCACTTTTCTTGAAGCTGTCTGGCCGCAAAGATCATATCTACAGTTCCTCGGCCCTGGCGAAATCCACACTGGCTTTCAGGGAGGAGGCCTTGCTCGAGATGGTTCAAGAGGCGGTTCAGTAAGACACGAGCGAGAATTTTTCCAGCAATTGACAGGAGGGAGATTCCTCGATGGTTGTCGCACAATTGGGGATTTCCCTTGCGTTTGTAAATGTGCACTATAGATGCATCTTTGAAGTCCTGGGGAAGTACACCTGTAACCCACATTGACTGGAATAATTCAGTAAGACTGTCAGTAAGGCCCTTGCCACCTGATTTGTAGATCTCTGCTGGTATAGAGTCAGGTCCAGGGGCTTTTCCCGAGGGTAAGAGGTCGATGGCTTTCTGAACTTCATCAACTGTTGGGAGGGCGTCGAGTTCACGATTGGTGGTTACCTGAGGGAGGCGATCAATGGCTTCGTCGTTTATCTCTGAAGGCCGGTTGAGAACGTCATGGAAGTGTTCGGCCCACCTTTGTAAGATTTGGCTCTTGGTAGTGAGCAGAGTTGATCTATCGATGTTAAAGAGAGGGCGTGGTTTAGAGGTGGACGGACCATACACAGTTTTTAAGGCGGTGTAAAAGCGCTTAGTGTCGTGCCTATCTGCATAGCTTTGGATCTCATCCGCTTTAGCACTGAGCCAAGAGTCTTGCATGTTTCGCAACTTGGCTTGAATCTTGCTGCGTATATTGGTAAAGGCAGTTTTCTTGGAAACATCCAAGGGGTTACGCTGGTGATCTCTAAGTAGAAGTCGCTTGGCTTCCAGCATTTCCATGATCTCTGCATCGTTTTCATCAAACCAGTCTTGATGGTTTCTGACTGCGGGGCCTAGTACCTCAGATGCGGTGGAGTGTACTGTGTCTCGTAGAGTGGTCCATTGACTTTCAATGTTGTTATCACTACTGGTTGTGGTTGAGAGATTGTTTCTCAGGGCACATTGAAACTCCTTCACAGTGTCAGGGGACTTCAGCCGGTTGATATTGAGCCGTTTTGTGACTGTTTGGCCTTGAGGTCTTCTCTTGGGCTTGATGTGAAGCGATAGGTTGGAGACTATTAAGCGGTGATCAGTCCAGCAGTCAGCACCACACATGGCTTTGGTCACACGTACGTCATGTTTGTCTTTGGCTCTGGTTATGACATAATCAATGAGATGCCAGTGTTTAGAGCGGGGGTGCATCCATGATGTTATGTTACGGGTAGGAAGACGGAACATAGTGTTTGTGATGGCTAGGCCATGGGTGGCACAGGTTTTTAGCAGAAGAAGACCATTGCTATTGCACTTTCCTATACCATGTTTTCCAATAATGCCATTCCAGACCTGGTGTTCACAACCAACACGGGCATTGAAATCGCCAAGAATGAATAACTTCTCCGATTTGGGAATAGAAGCAATAAGAGAGTCTAGTTCTTCATAGAATTTTTCCTTTGCATCGGTATTGTTGGTCATGGTGGGGGCATAAGCACTAATCAGAGTGGCATTGTTTTTGCCCAGAGGAAGCTGCATTGACATTAGACGGTCGTTTACCCCATTAGGTAACTTAGTTAGTTTCTTCACATGGAGAGACTTGATGGCAAATCCAACACCAGACTCTCGGCGTTTGTTTATGCTGCGGCCACTCCAAAAGAAGGTGTAGCCACCTCCTATTTCAGACAGATGTCCTGAATCAGCAAAGCGAGTTTCACTTAGGGCAGCAATGTCGATGTTGTAGCGGGCTAGTTCTCTGGCCACGAGAGCAGTTCTGCGAGCAGGTCTGTTGGAGTTTGGGTTATCGAGCAGTGTTCTGACATTCCATGAAGCGATTTTGAGACTATAGAATTTTCTTTTGTTTTTTTGACCGCGTGAAGGGATCCCCACCAGCTGCGGCAGGCTGGCCAGGGTACGATGGAGCAGGCTATTTTTAGAGCACCTTTTCTAGCCCTGTCCTCAGACTACGGAGGCGAGCAGAGCATTCCTAGATAGGGCTGCTCGGTCGCTCAGGGGGCTGCCGGATTCCACTGCTGCTCGGATTCAGTGGAGAACGACCATATGGCCTGAGCCGCCTGTGTGTGGGATCATGGCTACAGCTTGGGTGTATCCGCACCATCTGGTTCGCCGTTCCTCCATCGCCACAGGGCTTCTTGATCCAGGATCATGACTTGCGCGTGATTTTGTTTAAAGTGAGGAAGGGCTTGCGCGGGACTCCAACCTCACTCTCTTGTCTCAGGTTTCAGGGTCCAATGGCAAGACATGGTCAAGACGATTGGGTGAAGCATGAGATGCAGCAGGATGACCATAACGTCTACGTGTCACGTCATGCTCTTGGGCACGTCCTGCAACTGTGATACTGGATGGTGCCTTCCTGTCCGTTGAGCTATGTCCAGTGATGAGCTTCTTCCGCACAGTCTGCCACACATCCAGGTTTGAATAAGGTGACAAGCCGGAGTGGTGTTATTTGACCCATAGCTGGGGCCCTGACAGGTGCTACTGCTACGGGCCAGAGCAGACCTGGGAGTAATGGAAAACTAAGGGGTAACTCCATATTCCCCATAACTCCAGAGTTCCCACACTGGAGCCTTTCCCACCGGTTGCAGTTTTTAACGTCATGCCCAGGACAATAGATGTCAGGTTAGCTATGTGATAATAGCAGTAAGAGACGTCGTTAATGCAGGCAATATCTGCGACCAAGATCATTAAACACCTTTTCTTCTATCTGTTTTTGATTTGATCCTCACATATTGCGAACAAAACAATGCGTTCTGTTGAATCATATAATTGATCTCACAGCGGGAAGACCTTGTTGAAAATAGCGCGTCTAATTTAGCTGGTTTACTTAATATTGCAGTGAATAGTTACGTGACTATTCCAGCAGCATAAGTTACTCTATCATCTGCTTTGAAATTTCCTTGCCGTATGTCAATGCTTAGCCTTAGATGAACTATCGAATGGTAGTGTCTGAAATAAGCTATTCGACTTATACGTACGGGTGAAGGAAATATTACCGATTTTCAGCTTAAAAGTAGGGGCTTGACTTATACACGAGATCGGCATATACTCGAGCATAGGCTACACGGTAGTGCAGGAGTGTATAACTGTACTGTATATAGATGAGTGAATGAGATTATATATACATCAATACAGGGCCGGATTAAGGTTTTCATGGACCTGGGGCTATTGGTAATCTGAGGCCTATATTTCATTCCCCTCATTGTACCAATCAGAATTAAAATGAAATAACAAAAATTATACCCGAAGTACAGTATTTACATATTAAACTCATTCAAATGACATGTTTTCTGGATTTAAACAAAGCAAAGCTGTTAATAACATCATCGGTGTCTATTTTTTTCCAAAATTTTGTTTTCAATGCAGAGTAGAGCAAAGGAATGCAATCTTTTCTGGTCCATGGATGAACGCAGTTGATTCTTTACTCTTTTAAGCACTGAAAATGAGCGCTCACCTGAACAATTAGAAATCATCAGACAAAGATACATTCTTAGTAGCCTACAACAAATACGTTAGGACATGCATAGCCTACATAAACTCATTTTCATTGATGAATCTAAACATTCGAGTTTTTTTGCTGCATTTGCTGTTAAAATAGTGTTGTTTAAGCAGTGCAGAAAAATGAATCATCTCTTCAGGCAGTGATTCTTCCAGAATCTAGATCATCTGGATAATAGTGAAGCAATGTGTTAGCACTCTCTTCAATTTTACAGTTAGACATGGTGTTTAATTCCGCCAGAAACGAAAATCTTATTTGAAGACGATCGTATGCTGCGATGCGGGATTTCATACACAAAACAATTTGGTCAATGATTGGCAGATATGAGTCTACTTTGAATCTGCACGATGGATCAAGTGATGTGTTTTCAGATCCACCTTTGCTATCCAAGCATACTTTTCTTCTCTTCCTTCTTGAAATTTCTTCATTCAATATAATGATGATAGCCATTTAATACTCCCCCCCAGGATTACTCAATTAATCTTAACAAAGGTCCAGTTTGACAAGTTGTATATTTTTAGCGGTCCGGTGAACAAGTTATTTCACACGCAACCACGAAAGCTAAACTATTTTATCAAACCACTTTCTTAGGTAAAATGTAACTCGAATTACATTTCTGAGGAAGTATTGGAGAGGTTGGGAGTCGAAGACCCCAGCAATTAGGATAATCACAGTAGAAATTGCTTCCTTCCAGTAGAAATATGTTTAAAAAAGCCCTGAAACGTGGCAAAGAGGGTATTCTTCCAAAAGCTCAAGGTCCACCATCAACCCCCAGAAGGTCCGGATTCAGACCGCGGTCCGCCAGTTGAGTAGCCCTGCTCTACCCTTTTCTTTGAGCTTTTGAAATTGGGATCTAAATTTTTGAACAAAGTCATGTAGACCCTGAAGCAGATTTGTTGCCTTATTCAAAGTAATTTTGCTATCCTGGAGCGCCCGACTAGTTTTATAAAACCGTTCCATTATGCAAGACCATAACTCAATTAAAATAACGGTTTCAAGCTTTTCCATTGACAAGATAAACCCCTTGGCTGTTTCTTTAGTCTGTGATTGTTCGTCATTGTCATCAGACATTGCTTTCAAGACTTGAAAAACTGCTTGATAACTTTTTCTTGGCGCTTGTAGGCCTATAACGTCATATCGTGTGCCTCCCAACGTGTATCAGACGAAGGCTTAATTGTTGGCAAATGAGTTAAGAACCACTGGTTTACACAGTTAGCGTTCGTTCTATGATATTCGTCCTTTATTTTTTCGATCCTGATAATAAGCATGTCAGTTGCTCTTAGTAAGTTGTTATAGGTGGGCCTATTTTTTTGGTGGGCCTGGGGCTGCAGCCCCATCAGCCCCCGCCTTAATCCGGCCCTGCATCAATACAGTGCTTATTGAAGCAAAACACGGATGATAGTTTGAAAAATGCATTTTTTCTTTAAGCTTTATTACGTAATTGTTTGTTGTGTCGTAGTTTCAACTCGATAAAGTTTGAAGTCACAAAAAATCTAACGGAGTAGATAACTCGTAAAATGAGAATAAACATTCAACCTTGCATTTGCTTTTTCGCTACCACGCGTTTTGACTTTGAAGTTGCTCCTCGCGCGCAGGAAGATAAGCAGTGTGTGACTGTGAGCGTGCGCATCTCACTAGTAATTCACGTTCCA
Source organism: Aplidium turbinatum (assembly GCF_918807975.1). Classification (NCBI taxonomy): domain Eukaryota; kingdom Metazoa; phylum Chordata; class Ascidiacea; order Aplousobranchia; family Polyclinidae; genus Aplidium; species Aplidium turbinatum. The sequence continues at coordinate 59,328,519 of NC_137472.1, forward strand.
GAGAAATCCATGCGATCAACTGCTGTTTGTGGGCAAGAGCAACGTAGGCTGTTTTTTCTCTTTCTGTATTCTTTAAGTCCGTTTAAATCAGCGTTTGTCAACCTGGGAATCGCGACCCCCAAGGGGGTCGCGAAGGTCCTTTCATGGGGGACGCAAAGAATTCCGGAAAAATGAAAAATATTTGCAGCAATCACTTTGTATCAAGCAATGTCGTAGCAAGGTCGTAGCAAGTTGCACTGCTACGAAAGAGAACGCATAGCTCGGTTGTAGGCCAATTTATTATTGTTTGTTCAAGTAGAACGAATGAACTGAGTCAGCCTGTTTAACAGCCTCAAAACGTTACTTGTCAAAAAACTATGGACAAGAAACAAAAATATTTTGAAGATTATTTAATGTTTGGCATTACTTCCATACAGTAGTTAGAAGCAGCATTGAGAAGCCACAGTGTGTTTTGTGCAATGTAGTACTCAGTGCTGAATTTATGAAGCCATCAAAGTTAAAACGGCATTTAGAAACAAAGCAGTCCAATCACATCAGCAAGCATTTCGAATTTTTTTAACGCCATGAGGCCGCTTTGAAACGCCGAACAGTAAAAGTTGTGACACTCAGCAGTGTTTTGAAATTAAATGTTATTGAAATGTATTTTTGTGGCAATTTTTATAGCTTATCTATAGAAAAGAGAGCAGGAAGGGGGTCGCAGTTTGTATTAAACACCTAAAAGGGGTCGTGAACCACAAAAGGTTGAGAAATACTGGTTTAAATGATCTAAATTTCTTTCGCAAAGTATTTTATCTTTGAAACACCACTTGTAATAGCCATTTTTGTTGCCCCTCAACCATAAATTTACGGGGGGCGCTGCCCCCCCCCCGAAATTCGGCGCGTATGACGTGGAGGGTCAGGCAAGCAGAGTAGAAGCTTTTCAACCATGCTAAGCGTTTGGGGCCACACTGCCTTAAGAATTCTATAGAATATTATCGAGCACCTGTGCTTTCCCGCTTTAACTTGTTTAATGACCGATGCAAGTTCTCTGGTGCTGAAGGGGGCTGACAAATGGCCATCTGCGCTTGGGGCGTTCCAAAGCCAGCTACATTCCTGCTTCATTACAAGGGCGTGCTTCTTATTTGTCACTTTACATTTGCCATTGGCTAGGAGCTGTACATTTGCATGTATTTTTGTATTTTTGCGTTTTTAGTCGATAAGTAATGGCCTGGTTGCAGATCAAACATTTGTTCGATCGAAATAAATTTTAGCACAGTGCTCTATTTGCCCAAACCCAATGGCAAGTTTTGGCTACCCAAGCTAAGCAAAATGAGAAAAAAATTTTACACTCCACTAAATTGATCAACCCTAATGTAGAAGGAAATAGTAAATTTTCAAGTGGCTGGTGGCAGAATAAGATGTCGTCAGATTACATTCTAATTTTGCACAATTGTTTTTAGTAGTAATTGGCAAGTTTTGCAACTCCAAGATAATAAATATTTTATAAAAAGTCTTTCACTCCACCCTAGTGAGCATTATAAAAATATATTTGACATATTTACAACTAGTTTTAACAATTGTTTATTGACAATAACGGTAAGCTATTACATATTCCTGCAGGATATTTCATAAATGGAACACCTTGTAAGAGTGTAAATAATAGAATCATTTCTTACCATTTTTCTGATTAAGCACGTCTTAACTACACAAATATGTATAATATATTAATCTGCATGCAAAAAGTTTTAACTCAAATTAAATTTTGAATTAATTGCACTGTATCGAATCTGCATCACTTTGGAGGCACCAAAGCTTGGTCAAAGTAAAAATACAGTGAAAAATGACCAGCATTAGACTTCTGTTTCTGTAAGGAAAACTTGTTTTTCCATATTTCATTTTTTTGTTTACAGTATCGTATTGATTGAAGGGAGTTTGTATTGAAAACTCTCTAATTTTAACACCTTTCTAAAAAGCTTTGTTTAGGTGGTACGATGAGAATGAACTTTTTTTCTTTGAACCACTGGTATAAGAATCGTAAGTAATTAATTACACATTTTCATTCTTATTTTTATTCATGTTGAGCCTAATAACTTTCCATAGCAAATCAACCGTTGGATTGTTTTTGGTTATTGGCTTATTGCATAAGCCAGAGGCGTATTCTCCATGCAAGCAAAGCATGCACTGCATGCCTGAAACTTCTGGGGAAATCAGAAATCTTTCAGGAACAACGAACTTATGCGTAGAAGTTGAAAATGTTAATAGTACAGTAGAACCTCTTCACTCTCTTATTTCTGAATTTCAATATTCGAAACTACTATTCGTTTTCAAAATTTGGCAACTTTGCTGAACCTGGCAACCCTGCATGCTGAGGCAAGCGCAGCATACGTTGATAATACAATTTGCCCATTCGCCGCTCTTTTTACCACACTGTGGTGCAAATGGTACCTAGGCATGCGGATTTGAAATCGCATGCAAAACAAAAATCACTAGCTGGGGATATTCTCATTATGAAAGTTGTAAGTTATTACTGACACTAGAAACGAGTTTGTTCTTTAGATAATAATTTTTTTTAGATTTTCCCAGTATTAGGTTATGGATAAAAACAGATAAATGCATGACACCCATATGTCGCCTACCTGTCGCCAGCGCTCAAATTATCATTGTATAGTTTTAATTAACATAATTTAATTAAGTTGATTTATTCGTGGTTTGAGCCGAGTTCATTGTCCAAATTGTTCACGAATCCTAATTATTGGACTTAACTTATCTGGACAAGACCACAACACATGTTATATTATACATTGATGATATACTAATGCACTGAAACAGTCTGACACTTTAGAGACAGCAATATAAACATAATATGCCGATGCTTGCCGCGCACCTGAGCTTGGCAAGATGAAAACCCAACTAACCTCTGTCGAGCAAACACTTGCTTATATGTCTGATCTAGCCAATGAAATACTCGAATAGGTCCACATAGACATTTCATTGACCAATCAAATAAACGTAACTACAAAAATTTGTATAATTTAGCATTCTGCAATTAAGCAATTAAATCCGATGCTGACGTGACATACTCCGAGTGAATCATGAAAAGGTCCGATATGTTTATGTTTACAAAAGCTCCGACACATAAAGAACGACCAACAACTCAACCACGATATCGCGAAACTGCGATACGTGATCCGGGGATATAACGACACTATGTGTATAGTTTTTGGGCTACGCTTTGCACGCATTTCCGAGGCATCAACATTATTTTTAGGAAACCACTGTTTGCTGGTTTATGAAGCACTAAGACGCCTGGATATAATGTCACGTATAGTCTTTACCAAATCCAGTTGCATCAAGTTGTGTTTACCAGTCCATCATGTTGTGACGTAGGCTGTGTAGCCTGTATAGCTGGTAATATGGGTTTGTTACAAAGGTGGCATTAACCCTTTGAAGGTTGGGGGGAGGCTGTCAATTCAACTTTTTTGTATCAACAATTGTATCTCTAAAACCACCGAGGCTGTGACCACGAGATTTCTTGACTTTTCCTAACTTTTATTCACCTCTATTGAGCTGAAATTTTGAGCGAATAAAGGTTATAAATTGAGAGATATAAGGCATTTCCCAGCACATCCTCTGAAATATTTCATATTCTATTGTTCAAAATTTTCCCACCAGCTGGATGAAAGTAATTAATTTGGACCATGTCTCGTGTATCCTAACTGTTCCACAGCGTGAAGAGAATTGGCTGTAAGTAAAATTATTTAAAAATTTTTAATCACAACATTGCAATGCATGTTCTTCATTACTCTACCAAAAAATAATGTGTAAACTAACGCCACAATTACAGTCATAAGGCACCTCAACTTTTAACGTATATGAGCAGTTCTAAAATTCACATAGTTTTAATTTTCGGATATGCTCAGCGTAAATAATTTTACAAAGTGAATCCAAAATTTTGCAATCGTGCCTTAAAAAATAACAGAGATATCACTCCTAAAGCATAAGAAGAATCGACAGCCCCCCCCTCCAAACTGAGCAAGACTCCAGGAGCCCAACCTTCTAAGGGTTAACTAAGTAGAAATGGTTACCTGCCAACTCATCTAATTTACTGATAAACTAATGTTCAAGTGAACCCTCTGCCACGGGCCATTCAAAGAGCCGGAGCCATAAAAACATACACACTGCTTACAATCACCATAACTCTGGTCTTTGTTTGCCAAACTGCATAAGTGTTAATTTTTGTAGAAAGAGGAAGGCTTGTATTTTCCAAAACTTGAAAAAAATTGCTAGGTTTCTATTTGAAATTTTTCTGCAATTTTCAATCATTTACAGAAAATTTTTATTTTGTGCGCAAAGTGAAATTTATGTGGTTCTTTCTTCGCATACGTATAAAATACTAATCTGCATACAAAAATTTTTTAACTCAAATTAAATTTTGGTTTAATTGCACTGTGTCAAATTTGCATCACTTTGGAGGCACGAAAGTTTGGTAAAAGCAAAAGTACAACGAAAAACAACAAGCATTAGAGTTCACTTTCTGAGAGAAAATCTTCTCTTTCTATATTTTAATTTTTTGCTTACAGTATCGTATTGATTAAAGGGAGTTTGTATTGAAAACTGTTTAATTTTAACACCTTTCTGGAAAGCTTTACAATCCCTTGCTTTATTTTAAGTAGTAGGCCCAACGTTGACAATGAACGATTTTTCTTTAAACCACTAGTTCAAGATATTGAAAAACTTGTCTTGAATAAATACATTCTAACCCAAAAGAAGTACCAGTAGGCCAACGTTAATTATTTATCAAAATAACCACTGTTGAATAAATGCCTTTGCATTCATTTTAAACATAATATACTGTAATAACATGAAAGTAAACTAAAAATTACAAACGTTTTTGGCCATAGCGAGCACGATACATTTGCTTTAATTTTGATCGTTTTATTAATAAATCAATCGATTGCATTCTTATTTTAATGCTAACAACTCTCCCTTCGTGATTTTTTGATAAAGTGCTGGAAAGGTTTTTGGATTCAAGTTCTACTGACTCTCAGACGGAGGAACGTGACGCGAATTAAGAACTTTTCTCACTGTCCCTTTTATTGGTAAAGAATCTAAACGTTTTGTCAAGAATACGTATAGTTTTATTAACTTGAAATTTAACAGTAATATTATTCCCGTGTATAAAACATTCAAAGTTGGATATTATTTTCAGTGTAAATCTAGAACTTCCTCCTTTTTGTGTTCAAATGTCGTGTACGTTCACTTGTTCGCATGACGCGAACTGTACATACATCGGTATGTCTACAGTACTTTACGCCAGTGGTTCTCAACCTTTTTTGTCCCCTGAACCATTTTTTTAAAGAAAAAAATCCCATGGACTACTTTGTTTTGCTAACACCCCCCGGAAGGCCATTTGTGGAAACTGTATTGCGTTTAGGTCAGTGACCTCTAGTGTCAATTCTCTGCCACTTAATATCTTCTAATTTGTAGACTACACTCAACCAAACTACTTGCCCGATATAAACAACTACAAGCTGAATGGGACCAGTGGCGGATGTAGCAAAAAATTCCGTTGTTCCTTTAACATTAGAAGGGTCAATTGCAAATTTGACATTTTTTTTACGCTTTAATGCAGGCTTGCTTTCAACTAAAAACCTTAAATTACTTTAAAACCAACTTAACTCTTCTTACATAACCCATAAAAAGTAAAATATTTTGTAAATTAGAAAAAAACGTACCCCTTCTAGTGTTGCGGATTAGCAAAAAGCGGATGAAGTTTCGCATCCCTATGATCTACAATCCCTAGTTGGACCCTAGATAATTTTGACAAAATAAACTTTGTTTTGTTCGCTTTTGTGTATTTCTAAGCCCAATTATAATGTGTTTTTTTTTGTCAAGACGCACACCTTGTAGTTGACCGAATTCATCAAATGAATGTTGGGTTTTTCTTGAGGCTGAGTGACGTTTTGAATTTTTTTATTTTTACGGCCACAAAGGATTTCAGAAAATTATTTGTTGACGGTTTTCCACTGCCGAAACTGTTCTCAATGCCACCTGTGGGGTTAATAAGATAGGATTGGGTTAGTGGAAAATTTCTGCAAAAGCGCGGAAAATTTAGGCTACATGTCTTGTACGATTTTGGGGGGAGAGGCACGTGACTACGATAAACGTGACTAGGTGCTTCTCTACATGCTGCTATAGGTGGTCCGGTGGGGACATATAGTTTACATATTTTATAGCAAAAGATCATGCGCATGCATTGTAGAATCAATGCAACAACTTGCAAATCTAGTGATGCCTTAGTTTGATGTTTCTGACACAAAATTGAAAGCCAATTTTTGACAAACTTGTTCAGTCTTAATCTGATATTTTCTTTACTATTGATGTCCATTCTGTACACCACTAAAAATCTCTTTGGACCACTTACCACGTTGAGAATCACTGCTTTACGCGACATTTGGCCACGAGTGTGAGGAAGCATTTGGATTTAACCGCTCTCAACAGAAAAAAGTTCCATTAAAGATCATATATTTGACTGCCAAACTTATTCAAACAATCAACCAGCCCTGGAGTCGTTTAGAATTGTACGTAAATGTTTCCCCGAATTCGATGCTAATATCCACGAAGCTTTGCTCATAAAATCTTGCAATCCTCGCCTCAACAGGCAGTTGTTTGCTGCAAGCTCCTCCTAAGTCCTATCTGCTTAAGGTTTTCAGGTAATTTTGCTTCATTTACGTGCGTATTCTTCATTACGCAATTAAGCGTCATGTGATGTTGCCTTGCCGTTTTCATTCTCTACGTTTCTTTTTTCGATCTCTATGTAGGTAGATCAGTTTTGTAATTTCAATTTATGTAAAACATCAGTCAGTTAGTTACTTGAAAAGGACTAACATGAGTATGGCCGAAAACGTTTGTAATTTTTCGACAATTTCGAAAACAATATTTTCGATGATTTTCTATATAGTTTCAAACCAAGACACTTTCCAGTTAATCAATCGCAGTTGATCAATCGTCAGGAGAAAGCTGCTATGCCGCCAAAGAGGGCATTTATCAACATATCACCATTCTTAAACACGTGAATTTCAAAGAACTCAGACAGTGTAGAGAAAATATCTTACACTCCCTTTCTTTCAAATACAACTGCCTACGCATCTTTCAAACACAGGTTTCTTACAGAAACTCAAATTTCTGTAAGAAAACAACTCACTCTGCAAATCAACCCTTTGTTGTGATGATTCGACGCCTGCAACTGTTGAATCAATGTAAAAAAAGAGCTCATGTTAGTCAGCAATTGGTTAACTGAGGCGAAAAAGTGTGCCTGGCAAGTGCGAAGCGAAAACTGTAACTCCTGAGGTAAGTGTCTAAGCGACTGCTCACGTGGCAGTGTTTTCGTACCATCAATTGCCTGCGTTGACATGTCTATTACCGCCACCATTACTTAGCCAACAGCATCATCGTTTTATGGGTCACCGAGGTTTATGAGCCAATGATGAAAGCATATGCACCAATGATGGACTGCACCAATGATGGAATGTTACGTAATAACAACAGTTATATACAGGCAAATATCAAAAAATAAATTAATTGAAAACCACTCTTTTTAGTTTGGCTACATCAAATTTTGCTATCACATTGAACTGGATGTTAGTTCAGTTGCAGTGTTGTTTTCGTGTGATCAATTGCCTGCGTTGACGTGTCTATTACCGCTATCATTATTTAGCCAACTTACCTTAACAGCATCATTTTATGGGCCACCAAGGTTCACCCACGTCCTATGATTTTTTTGCATTTATTTCTGCGTAGGCTGTTGCAAAAACTATAGCAGACCACAGAATAATTAACTTGAATCTTTGTGAATTGGTCAAGATTCGGTTTCTGTTTGTAAAGTAATTATGAAAGTATTGGCAAAACGGTGTCACTAAAGCTTGTTTGAAACAACATTTTGATTTCTTTCACATCTTATTTTGGCATCAGTAATATTGGGTACCACAGTGGTTCTCAAACTTTTTTTTGTTGCGACGCCTCTGGAAAAGTTTTCTGGACTTGCGACGCACCAGCAAATAAAAGTTAATGAGGAAACTTATTATTAAAGTTTTGTTTGTTGATACAACAACAAAAAGCAATGCATATTATTTAATGTGACGTGTGGGCTTGCTTGTTTTTACAAAGTTCATTAAATCTTGGGAGAATTTTTGAAATTGCCACCCGCATTTTTCTTTCAGTGTTTATTGGTGATCGAAATTTGATTTTTATCACCGCCAAGGCCGAAAATCCTGCTTCACACAAATATAACGTGGACGTGACAAAGAGATAATAATTCGTAGTGCTTTCTTCACCAAAGCTAGATAATCGTCATTTATTGAAATCCAGAAATTTGCCGGATTTCCTGAATTAAACATCCTTTTCAGGGAATTGTCACAAGAAAGGTCAATGTAGGCTTCTTTTTCTTGTGCAGTAAAAGACAGTGGAGTAGGTTGGACGAAAGGATCACGAATCCATTCGTAGTTTGATAAATTTTTCGGGAAGTATTTTGCAAATTTCGACTCGAGCTTGGACAAATGTTGCCCAAATATGCTTCACAAATTTGAAGGCAGCGTCATACTTTTCTTTTCAAGCAAATTGGACAAGAAAGTGAAGTATCGAGAGCTTCCAGACGGGTTTGCTATATCTTCCTTCCACAATAGCAGCTTTTTAACGAATGCTGCAATTTTATCTGAAATGTCATTTTTATTCGGCCCTTGCATAGAAATGTTCAGTTTGGCGAAGATATCACACAAGTAAAGTAAGCCAATTTCAATATAAAATTGTTCTGAGCTAAACAATCTGCAAGTGGAGGCAAAGACTGGGCTTCAATAAAGTTTCCCATTCAGCCGTCTTTCTCGACGTGGGGATTTTATTCTTCACCTTAATCATGGCCCATTCCTCAGAATCTTCTTGATCACTCCCTCACGCGTTATGATCGCCACTGTGGCGAAATCGTAGATACTTGTTTAGTGGCCACTGCTTCCGCCAATTCGCACAGCTCCATTTCCTTCTTATAATCTCCGGTGTCCTTTTTCTTCATGATTTTCTTCTTTCACAAGGGCGCAATTTCGAAGAACTTCACCACTGGTGGGGGGTAATATCCCTGAAATGGGGCGATTTACTGATTAGTTGGACCGTGTTGTGCTTTATAGTTTGGACCATGTTGTGATTTAGGGGGGCAGAAGGTGCAGTTGCCGCGGGCTCCCCTTTTGAAGGGCCTCCCGACGTGGAAAAATGTGATTTTGTGTTATTATAATTATTTTTTCTCAGCCTTTGAAGTTTCTGCAAAATGCCTCCTTTTTCTTTTAAGGTTAATTTTTAGTCACAAGGTGGCGACTGAGCTTGGCGTAAAGGCATTAGCAACGATGTGGGTGACTTTCAAGTTTTCTTGTAAAGTTTTTCGCGCCATCGGCGCCAAAAACTTTTTGCACTGGCCCTCCGATCTAAGAGTGCCCGGGCCTCTATCAACTAAACTCGCCCCTGGTTGTGCACCATCTTCCTGGCGTTCAATTAAAAAATGGTTTTCGATTTCGTCATTTTCTCGACGAACCTCCAAAGAAGCTCGAGTTGCTAAGCGATCTGTTTCCGACGGCCCTCCCTATTAAACAGTAGCATTGAAATCGAAATAAATCATATGAGGTTTCGTAAGAAATTGAATCAAGACCAGCTTGCAAAACATGAGCATATAATAGAACATAATAGAATAGTATATGAGATGGGATAAGAACACAATTTGCACAAATAAGAGGTTAGGGTTAGATCATGTAGATCAAACATGTAGATCAAATAATTTAACTGAATAAGTATATTCAATAAGAATTTAACAAGGTAATTTTTTAAAGTTTTTAAACAAAGCAAGGTGTTTGCTTTTTATACATTCATCTAATTCACTTCACAATTTAGTACCTCGATGTGCCAAAAGATTGTGTGCCACGGATTTGTTTATTTGTGGAAGTAAATACTTCATTTTATTTAGTTGTCGAGTGTTCTGCGAGTGAATATTCTCAAGTGTTATAAAACGATTTTGCAATGCAGGTGGTAGATTGTTATTGGAAACTTTATGCATAAACTTGGCAATTTCGAGTTTGTAAATATCTTCTTGTTGTAATATATCTAAAGATTTGTATAAGTTGGTGGCGTGACTGAATATTGGACTTCTAGAGCGGAATTCAGATTTGCGTCTCAAAATAAGTCAGTGTTATGTGTAAGTCAGACTTATATAGGCCAGGCTTATACGAGAAGCTTATTTGCGATGCAGAAACTCGACTTACGCGCGACTTATATAAGACCATATTAAGCCTCTTTGTTTTCGCGCGAAAGAGAAATTGCTATAGCAACTCTTTGGTTGAGGTAATGAAGCGTGAAACTGAAGGCTGTAAAGCTGAGCTACATTCCTGTTGAAGCACCAAATAAGGCAATGTTGTGCTTTAAACTCACAACTAGAAAAAAGCACTTTTTGATGATGTTGAAATACGTTATAGTTGCATCAGTAAGTCGTTCGTTAACTAACGTAGATCCCAAGTAATCCATGACGCAACAGATCTAGCACAAAAAGTTCATTCACAAGCAAGGAATACTCATTTAACAATGAAACAACGTAAAACAACGTTATGCCAATATGCACATGGCTTTCGTTTACAATAATTCATAAATTTGAAAGAATCAGGTCACGCAAGTTATTTTTGATGCCTAAATAGGAAAGTTTTGACTTTGCTTGCACAATCATAGCCAGGATTGACACATGATGCGTGGATTTTTGACAACAGCATCATTCGAGATAAATATGAGAATGGGAAAATTGATGGAATCCTATTGGGTGACAATGGGTATGCACCGAAAAATACGCGCTACAATTCTGCAAACAGAACTTTGACTAACCCCGGCCAAGTCGCCATCGCTTCTCTGGAAATGGCCAGTTGCAAAAAATCGAAGGCTTATCAATAGCTGCAGTATGGGCGGTATTGCATGCGATCGGGCTGTCAACGTTTCGTCATTTTTAAACAATTCAAAGAGTTCCATAGTTGCAGTTTTGCTAAGACGGAAACGTTGACAAAACTGCTTGTCGCTAAGTTGATTAAAAGGATCTGCATGATCGCGAACAGGCCTTTCAATGTGAATATTTGCATACTCTTCATCGAAGAGTTGCCTAAAAGCAATGGTTTGCAAATTTGTGAGAAAACGAAAATACAATTATATGCAATAATATACTGTGACCTAAGTATCAAATTAAAACCTGTGTCAATAACGCCATGTTTCAGATGGACTAACTAACCCTAACTTTTTCAGCTGATCTGTGCCCAGACAGCAAGATTCGTCATTTTTACATTGATTCAACGCCTGCAGACGTTGAATCAATGTAAATACAACGGGTTTTGCTCTCTGGGTGGTCCTTTCAGTAGAGCTGTTCGCGCTAAAAACTTTAGTTAAATCAATCTTCGCTTGATTATTTTGGAAAGGCTTTTTTATCATTTTTTTATTTATTTTCCACCAGTGGAAAGTCTTTGATGAGGTCAATAAGCAGTTCGCGTTCAGAATCGTTGTAATTAAATCCTCTTGGTATTTTTATTGAAATAAGAAATGACAATGCAATTTACATTAAAGGGTTACGGGAATTTGTATAAACTATGTTTATCTAAAAGCGCAGTAAACATGAGTAAACTCGCTCATCAAGTTGCTCACTGAATTTAAAGCAGTAGTTCATATCTTAGCGATAGTTAACTGACGCGAAGAAGTGTTTGCGTATAGCTGAGCTATATTCATGCTAAATCAACAAATAATGCAATGTTGTGCTATTTAAACCTACAACTAGAAAAAAGTCGTTTTTTGTGACGTTGAAATAAAAACGTTGTAGTTGCATCAGTAAGTCGTTCGTTAACGTAGTAATCCATGACGCAACAGAATTTTCCACCGTTGTAATCCATGACGCAACAGATCTGGCACAAAAATTTCCTTCACAAGCAAGTAATACTTATTAAGCACTGAAACAACGTTAAGACAACGTTATGCCAATACTCACATGGTTTTCGTTTGCAATAATTCATCAATTTGAAAGAATCAGATAACTCAGGTTATTTTTGATGCCTTGAAAGTTAAAAATAGTACAATTGTAGGAATACTGTTGCCAGTTTATGACTAAAAGGGCGGGCGCATAGACTCCCTTTAGTCTGAAAACTGTCAAATGTAAGATAGTTAATAGACTTGTTTTTTCCTGGCATTGCAGACGAAGGAAAAAGTATGACCAATCACAATTGTATGTTTGCAAAAGTGATGTTACAAGCAGTATTACTAAACTGCTTGTCAGCGTCTGGTTATTCAACAACACAAAATTGGCATTTCAAAATTTACACCACCAGCAATAATACTAGTAACCTACTATTGTCAGCGTCTGAAAGAAGTCTAGTTATTCAACAATCAAGCCAACTGTCAGACCGAAACTCTGCCTGCAACCAAGCTAAGATAACAGGCACACCTGCTTCACATTAAAAACTATCAAAAAAGTCTCGTCGCTTTTGCACCAGACGGTCTATTTAAAAAAAAATGCTGTAACAAACCTACTACTTTCAATACCTCCAATATTAATCAAACACTTTTTCCTTCAACAGAGGCTTAAACCACCTCCGCAGGTGGCTTATATCTTTCGGCTTTTAAGCCGAGTATAAGCCTTGCTAAAGCGTAAGTCTGCTTTCTGAATCGCAAAATCGACGCTTAACGCAGACTTTTGTCCAGACAGACTTAAGCCGCCTTAAGTCTGGTTTCTGAATTCCGCCCCTAGTGATTGCGCGAATAATATTATTGTGTCTGACGTCTACTTCCTTGAGTAGCGTTTTATTTGCAGTACCGCATATACGGTAGTAATACCGTATTGAACACTGTAGTATTTCATTCCTGTATGTTCATCCGTAGAACACGTGATCAACAGTTTGCGTAGCCTATATATACGGATGTCGCCATCAGCAGCCATTTTAGTTACTAGTATCTGAGTTATTGAATAGAGCTAAACACTACATGGTGTCAGAATGGCTGGCATTGATTCAACGTTTGCTAACGTTGGATCAGTGTGGAGGTGACGAGTTTAGCTGACTGGGGTCTTAAAATTATCGCCTTATCAACGCAACTTTTATCAAAGCACGCTTGATATCTTCAAGATATAACTTCCCTGGGTATAATTGAATTTCCGCAAGATGATGATGTTGTTTTTACTAGTTTGTTTTATTTGTTTTTATCATTGTTTTCATGTTGTCAAGTTACAGCCTATCTATTTTGTGAGTCGTGCAAGGCCTATGGTGCGTTGCGCTTGAAATGGCTTTGCCCGTGGTAGGATTTCTTTGTGGGGTTTTCTTTGCCTGACTTGCTCTTCTTTGCTATGAGCTAAACGCATCAAGACGTGTTCCCCTTACGACCATCAGCACTCTTGATAACGCACCATGGCCGATCTTCATAGCAACTGTCCATACAAATCTTAAATATATCAGCTAAAGCTATGTGGGCTAATAAAGCTATAGCCTAAATATGTGTTGTTTATTTGTGTTTTTTTTTTTGTAACATTTTATTTTTTTATTTTCCCTTTATATCTTAAATTTTTCTGAAGGTGTTGCGACCGTGCCAAATTTCTTTCAAATCAATAACTTACTTCGGTCTCAAGCACGTTTTAACATTCGCGTTTTGTCGCTTCTACCCTTTTCTCGACCTTTGCTATGTTGACGTGTATTGTTTTGATATGATGGTCAGAAATAAAAACAACTGAACTGAACTGAACTGACCTCCAGACCAGTTTAATTTTGATAAGCCAGAAGAATGGCGAGGTTGGAGCCGCAGATTTGAACGATACAAAATTGCTTCAGCACTTAGTGACAAGCCTGAGAAAAAACAAGTTAACTTTCTGATTTGATCGGAGATAAAGCTGACGATATTTTGGCGACGTTCGGGTTAAGTGCAGAGAACAGGAACAAGTATGACACGGTGATAGCAAAGTTTAAGAATTATTTCGACACTCACCGCAACATCATATAGCCTATGAACGAGCAAAGTTTAACCTCAGAAAACAAGAAATTCATGAAACAGCCGATGAATTTATTACGTCGCTTTACTCTTTGGCGGAAAACTGTAACACTCGTAACACTCCACTGCAGTCTGGATTCAGTCCGTGTGAACCATTACTGGGACGCAAGCTGCGATCGATTGTTCCCGCTGATCCTAAAATATATGATCCAAAGTGGCCTTACTTAAAACAATTCCTCCTTTGTGATAAAGAACTAAAACAACAGCAAAAGATAAGAGACATACATGTAGAGCAACGGTGCTGCCTCTCCTATCTCTAAGCTCAAGTGTTTGAATCGAGCCAGATTTGGATGAAGGACACATAATTGAACAAGCTCCATCCCCTCGCTCTTACATGATCGAAACTCCTCGTAGCATTGTTTGTTTGTTTGTTTGTTTTGTTTTATATTTATCCTGCATTGCGGGAAAGCGGACTTGAGCGCTATGCATCGGTGTACGCCTTCCGACGTACACCTGACCCACGCTGCAGCCTACGGCAATGTCTGTTTCCGGTTGTCTACTCTATTTATGACTTAAATTTGGTACTACCCATTACTCGAAAATCGATGACTGGGTAGAGGCAATTATCGTAAAGTTTCTTGCCCAGAGAAACAACAACAAGTGCGCGTGGCTGGAGTCGAACATGCAGGCTCTCGACTGCGAGCCCAACGCGCTAACCACTCGGCCATTGCTGCTGACTAAACCGTCACAGGTTAATATTAAGACCGGCAAGCCAAAAGAACGAAATCCCGGTTACAGAGTCAGAAACTGATCAGTGATCATGTTGACCATGATCAGCCCAATTCTGATTTGTATAGAACCCGCAGTGGTCGTACTATAAAGCCACCAGATCGTTATACCGATAATTGACAATAGTATCGTGTAATTGTTTCGGTGTTGTTGTTTTTTTATGAGGTTTCTTTCCATCGAGAGGAGATGTAGCCCTTCCTCCCTCAGTCTTCTTCTTGACTATATGTGGAGTTGTATTTTTTTTCTCGATAAAAGATGTAGCCCTTCCTCTCTTTACGTTGGTGTTGTTTCTTTTAAACGTTTTAGTTTCTTGAAGAGAAGATGTAGTATTACCTCCCTGTGTGTTCATCCGTAGAACATGTGACCTACAGTTTGCGTATATATACGGCTGTCGCCATCAGAAGCCATTTTAATTACTACTATCTGAGTTATTGAATAGAGCTAAACACTACAAACACGACTATATACTAAACTATAATATAACATGCACAATGTTTCCTGCAATACATAGTTACAAAGGCGATAAAAAATTCCAGAATATCGAGCCATCTGCAGTGACAAATGTTTAATGTGTGACGACCAGGTTAGATTTTCATCCACATGGATTCCCAAATACTTAACTGTTTTCGTTCTTTCTATCACTGTTTGGTTAATGCACAACCTGAAACTAGTTTCAACAGTACGTCTATTAAAATGTGGTTTGTTGTCGAATAATTTGAAATAAAGTTTATTTCTTCGTAGCCACACATTGATTTAATTTAGTTTGGAATTGCTTTCTGTTTGTAAAGAATCCAAGTCTTCACCACGTAAAGCTAGATATGTGTCGTCCGCAAAAAGCGCAGTTGAAAATTTAGGCATTAAAGGAAGATCGTCAATATACATTTGGAAGAGGAGAGGTCCCCAATGTTGAACCTTGAGGGACTGCACAAAGGATTTTGCACAAGCTTGAAGCAGAATTATACAATTTGGTATATTGGTATATATTGGTAAGAAAACTTTTTATCAGCTCAAGAGCAGTGCCACGTATTCCGTAGCAATATTGAACTTTACTTATCATATGTTATGGTCAACTGTACCAAATGCCTTTGACAAGTCAAGAAATATGCAACAGGTATAGAATTTTTGTTTCACATTGTTTAGCAGATCGTCATACAGCGTGCTTATTGCCATTGCAGTGGATGAATTTTTACGAATCCAAATTGTTGAGCACTCAAAAGGTAGAATTTTTCTAGATATGTGTAAATTGTAGTAAATATTTTACTAAAAGGAGAAAGCAGTGATATTGGTCGGTAATTCGTGGAATTATGAGGATCACTTTTTTATAAACCGGAATAACCTCAGCAATTTTTAAGGCATCAGGGAACACTCCAGCAGTGACGCTTTCACAGTCAAATTTCTTTTTTGACTTTTTGTCTTTCAAATTAGAGATTAAGTTATATATTTCATCTGCACTTGCGGGATGAAGAAAAAGAGAACTTTTCACACTGGCTGGAGGCGAAGTTATATCATGTTGGTATTTTGATTGTTTAAGTGTTTTTGCCAAATTTGGTCCAATGTTAACAAAACAATTGTTTAACCGTATCTGTCACTGCTTCCTTTTGGCGGCAAGAGTTACTGGCCGAGACCATCACGTCTACGTCTCTCTTATTGCTAATTACTCCGTCGGCTTATATCAAATAACACCTTGAAAAAGTATGCCGTTGGTCAAAAGCCTTATCTATCACTTCAATCAATTTATTTCGCAAAATATATTCGTGATTGTGTATTTTAGGTAGAAAAGGTGATAAAGACTCGGTTTTAGACCTATTTTCGCCATTTCTTGGTCAAATTTTTCAGTTGACATTTCATTTTGAAAGTCTTCTTGTATTAAACACAGAATTTCATCAATCTTGTTTTTACGTTTCTGTGCAAACAGTATTCCATGCACTTTTTTCACTACAAAGCAATTTGCGCAAATAACGAATTACCTTCCTAATTATTGTCTGCCAGTAAAGAATGACTCATATTGCGTCAGAGACCGACTCCCTACTCAGACAGCAAAATCGACGTTGAATCAATGTAAAAAGACGGATTTTGCTGCCTGGAATTTTAGCGCCGTCGCGTTTGACTGACAAGCACAAAATGAAACCGCACGCTAATAGTAAACTGTCAATCAAACTATTGAATAAACCCGAACTTTTCCTGCATTTCATAACTGGCTGTGACAAAAGGTTTATTGTAAACTTCACAATTATCCGATACCAACATATTCGGGATTAAAACTTAGGGCAAGAAAAAAAAGTAAAAGTCAAGAAATCTCAAGTTTCTAGCGTCACCGCTTCTATGTGAAATTGCTGAAATAGCAGAGGGCGAGACCATAAGGTCTCGCCAGCATGTGACAGTGATAGATACGCCAGTGACAGATACGGTTAATTCCTCTGCTTTATCTTTTGAAAACGTCAGAGGTTTGCCATTTGTAGCAATTACTTTAGAGGGCATTGTGGTTGGTTTTCTTTTATATACTGGATAATTCACAAATACTTTTCCATATTTTGTTGGAATCGTTTTTTTTAGGGTGTTGTGATAATATTTACGTTTAGCGGCCTCGATAGTACGGTTAAGTAGATTACGGTAAGTTTTATATCGTTCATGCAATGCATGCTTAAATTTTTTATGTGGACGTTTAAATATGGAATTTTTCGTTTTAAATGATTTTAACAGTCCACGACTGATCTACCGTTTAAGCTTGACGCGCTTCTCTTTACGGGTAGCTTTTCGATAAGGAGCATGATTGTTTACTTTCAGGGGTGGGCAACATACGGCTAGCGGGCCGTATGCGGCCCTTTTCCATTTTTTGCGCGGCCCTTCATCTTCTTCCAGCTACTTTTCCCAAATAAGGCTATTTAAATTAAGGTTATTTTCATCTCGATTTATACAATTTCGAAGCTTAAGAAGTGATATGACCGTCTTTTCACTCCCCTGTACCTGTGAAATAGGTTTTGCGCCTGTAGAAATCTAACTTGAATTGAATTCACTGCAGGAGGATGACATTCTTGTACAAAATTTCAATAAGATAAACTCAACTGCTGAAAATATGAATTAGTGTTTATTTGATGTGCGGCCCTCCTGTAAGCATTACATTTTCCTAACTTGACCTTGTGTTAAAAAGGTTGCCCACCCCTGGTTTACTACTTCAGAAAAAATGCTCTCAAATTTATCAAAGCATTCATGCACTGACAGAGCGTTGCGATTATTACTATAATTGAGTTTGTGGTCTAACTCGTCGATGTTCACGATTAAAGTTATGCAATGCATGTCACGAACGTAAAATACTTGGTCATTATTCATTGTTTTTATTGGTGTCTGTTCAAAACTAATAACTAATACAGGAAAATGAGCGGATAGATTACTCACAAGGATGCCACTTAATACCTAGTCGTTTATGTCCGACGCAGAAATATGATTAAGTAATGTTTTAGAGTTCGGCGTTAATCTAGTAGGTTGATTAATAAGGCACTTGCAAGAAAAACTTAAAAGCATATTGCATACCTCCGATACGAATGTTTTGTTGATATTTGCACAAATTAATAATAAGATCACCTAATACATAAAGTGGGTTTTTATAATATAAGTTAAAATTTGAAAAATATCTGATGTAGCTTTGCAAAAGTTGTCTATATCTTGCAATGTGTACACAGGGTGACGATAAGTTACACCAATCGTTACGTGGTTATTTACCGTTTCTACGTTTATTCACAAACTTTCAGAGTTTGGTATGCTTGGATCAAACTGTTTGCAAATTGAAAATTCAAGAGTTTCCTTAATGTACAAACCCACACCACCAGCTTTGGTTGAACTAATTCTCCTTTTCAACTTACAGAAGCTGTTCAATAAGGAAAGTATTTGTTTGATGAAGTTGTTAGCTTGAGTATTGGAATAAAAAACAACTGTTCCTTTAAAAGCTACCTTTGGACCAGTTTTAAGCTTGACGTAGAAACAAGCCTACGCTTCTTTTAACCGGAATCGGTTTTCAAGCTCTGATAGACAACATTGGAAACAGAATGACGCACATCAACAATTAAAATTCTGTTAAAACTTGGAAATTGTTGTACTATAGTTATGTCTTGCTGCAATCGAAGTTCCATAGCAAGAAGAAGAGCAGAGATTACGAGAAATGGAGACAAGATTTCATGTAGCCTACTCGCTTATTGTACTGCCGTTAGCCTATACTTTGCTCGAAACAACACAGTCATAGGTAAGGCTCCCCAAAAACGTTGCTAGGAAAACATCTCTGTAGTGCATGTCTCGGACCATGCGCTTGAGCAACGCACTGTGAGGACATTTTTCGTTGTGCGGCACCTTGTGGAAGGGTAGTTCACTGTTATGAAAACTACAATAACAAGCGGAAAACCTCACTCTGTCAATCCAGGTGACGGGGCGTGAATCAACGGTTTAAGATTTTTACAAGTATGCGAAACTGCGCGAGATTTCGGATATTTTCCTAGTTGAAGAATAAAGATTCAATCACATCACGTCATCTTGCGTTGTTTTAATTCACTTAAATAAATTTAAGAAATAGTTTGTTCGTTTCAGTTTGTTTCCTCAAGTCCAGTTGAATGCAGTGACTGAGTTAAAGCGAAAACATTGCAAAGAACAAGCGATGTAGACATGTAGGCTCAAACTAGGCTAGGTTACTGCAGCTTTTCCTAATGGTTTTGTAGAAGAGCTTAAACGATTAGCAGTTGTTGATAGTTAGCACCATCTGATAACCTAACTGAAGTGATGTTGTCCACTGGTAATCGATGCTTGAAATAAAACTGATGAACTCCATTTGCTCTAAATTCGAAGGATTCTCTGTCTTTTGTCAGAGATATCTCGATCTGAAAATGAACAAAAATTAATGAATAATGAAAATGAATCAATGTAGCTTTAAACATTTCTTGATTAGCTGCACTGAGTGGATGAAATAATTGAAAGACAACAACACTTCGACAGTCAGAAACTTCACTATTTCAATCTCAGCAACGGGCTTGCATCAGTTTTTCAAAGCCTCTACAAGCATTCAGAACTGCTAGGAATAACGTATCAGAGGCTTTCTCAGGCTAACGATACAAATTCAAACAAAAATAAGTTTGCAATATAAGGAAATCACTAGGCAGTAGCCAGTGAGCTGTTATGAAGACACTTTAGGCTGCTATTTGGCCAGACTTGCCACATTATTTTGATCCATCACAAAAGATTAATTGCATTCGCAGCTGCAAGGGTAGTCAGATAAAATTTCAATTTATTTTAAAATATTAAAAGATTGCAGGTAAAAATGTAGTAGCAAATATTGATTTGGGTAATTGTAAATACTTTCTATTCATTGGGCCTACTCCACTTGGTCGCATTTGAAGTCCTTTATGCAATCCTTTATAGTAGGGGAAGGTCAGGTTAGTTGACTCAACAGAATAGTTCTCACCGCCGATATCTAACCAGCCATGCGTAAGTATGAGGCACATTCTCCATAATTTTGATTGCTCTTTTCTCAGCAGAACGCAAACACTAATCTTTTCTCAAAAAGATACGCAAAACTAATAGAGGAGAAATTCCAATAAGAGAAGATAAGATAAATAGTTGTTTATTGGCCGCTGCGAAAAGATGTACAATAAATCAAAACACAATGGTCAGTAAAACTGTTGAAAAGATTACAATAAAAAAACGAATAAAAATGATGGTAGCATCACAGCAGCGGGAGGCTGCGAAGTGATCATTCAAGGTCTTCAAGTCAAGCAGCCACCCTCAACATATCATGATAATTATAATTGGATAATTGAGACAAAGAAATAATAATAAATAAATAACGGTGAAGCTGTAAAAGATGATAAGAAATTAAAAAAAAATAGCCTATGTTAGCCTACAATTGTAAGTCTGATTGGTAGGTTAATTTAGCATTTGCCTAATACGAGTCAATAATTTTCTTTTTGTACATTCTTTTAAAAGTTGTGAAGGAGGATTTGCTAATTTCAACTGATATATTATTTCAAATTTTTGCACCAGAGTATTTTATAGAGCGTTGTACAGTAGTTTAGTGGTTGTGTATCGATAATAATATTAATCTAGGTTGGTCGAGTTCCGAGTAGTAAAGTTGTGAATTTCGTAGCTTTTTTCAAAGTAGTTTTGAAAAGTGCCGGGTAATAAATTAAAACTAAACTGGTACATAAATTTAGCAATTTCAAAGTTGTACAGATCTTTTAACTTTAGGACATTGAGTTGTTTATAAAAGGATGTTTGAACAAGCTACAAATGCCATGCGTGCTGGTACATCTGGACGGAGAGTGCAAAGCAGTTTGGAATCAAGTAAACAACGCTTCGACGGTATTTAAAAACGGTTTCCAAAGACTCATCAAGCAAAATAAAAACGGGATATGCAAATTACAGAAAAATTTTCACGGATGAAGTGGAGAACAATTTGGCTGAACAATGCAATTAATTAGGACATTAATTTGGAACATTAATAAGGAACCAATAAGCAATTAAATAGAAACATTGATTTGGAAAAGCAACATCATGGTCTATCTATAGATAAAGTAAAAATTCTAGCTTGCGAATTTGCTGAGCAAAACCAAGTCACCGTTCCCAAAAACTGATCTGACAACAAGAAGGCAGGAAGAGAGTGGTTGTGGTCATTCATGAAAGGGCCATAATTTAGCATTAAGATCACCTGCAGCAACAACACTTGGACGAACAACATCGTTTAATCACACCACCGTTAGTGTTTTCCTTAGTAATATCTCTGATGTCATGGAGAGGTATCACTTTTCACCAGAAAACATATTATACAATATGAATGAGACAGGATGTTTGACGACTCAAACTCCACTCAAAGTGATTGCTTTGAAAGGAGCTAAACAAGTTGGTGCCGTGACTTCCACTAAACGTGACTCTCGTTACAATGATTGGCACAATAAATGCAATTGGAAACACAGTCCACCTTACTTTATTTTCCCAAGGGCACGCATTGCAAAGGAATCTATGCTAGCAGGGGCGCCACTGGGTTTGCTGGATGTGCTGCAAAAAGTGGATGGATAAACGAAGAAATCTTTATAAAATATCTTGAGCACTTCATCTATTTCACTAAATGCAGTATTGAAAATCTTGATCTTTTGATCATGGACATTCATGCATCACATGTTTCTCTCATGGCTTCGTTGATGGGGAGAAAACACGGATTCGTGAAGGTGACATTCCATCCCCATACATCGCACAAGTTGCAACCCCTAGACCGTACAGTCTATGGTTCATTTAAAAGGTATTATAATTCAGCTCTAGACAACTGGATGAGGGAGAACTTTGCGACAACATTTTCCATTTATGGCATTGCTGAACTCGTAAAACAAGTGTTTGAGCTTGCGTTCACTCGGAAAAATATCAAATCTGGCTTTCCAAGCACTGGAATCTGCCCACTAAGCCCAGACGTTTTTACGGATGACGACATTGCTCCATCTGCCATTACAGATCGACCACCAGTAGATTCAGTCACAGAGTGAATTGGATTTGAGCCGTGCAGAGCTGACGGAAGAACCAGTTCCCAGAAGAGGCATAGATGAATTGAATGATGCTTGTGAGGATGTGGCATCAAGCGTTTTTTCAGAAACTTCTACAAGGAAAGTGTTAGTATCTCTTTGTTCAGCAAATGAGTAAGTTGGTGATTGCATCTCTTCTGCCACAGGGCCAAGATGCGAGGAAGTTGAGACACTGGAGTCGCTTGTTCGTTTTGCGGCCTACAAGTTACCCAGTGACATCTTACCACTACCAAAAGCTGCAGACAGAAAACAAAAAGGAAAAAAAAGCAGATCACTAATTTTAACAGACACTCCAGAAAAATCTATCTTGAGAAAGAAACAAAACTAAAATCAATAACAATCAGAAGCCGAAGGTCTCCCAAAAGAAAACAAGAAAAAGTAATTTAAACACAAAGAAAACACGAAACAGAGCAAAAATATCCTCCGATTCTGAGTTCTTCAGAGGAATCTGGTTGGGACCGTATGTTGCTTCTGGATTCCGACAGTGACGTCAGCGATGACGTATACGACAAAGATTTTTTATGCTGCATTTGAGAAGACACTTGGGCAAACAGCAAATCCAAGGAAAATGGGTGCAATGCGTTTTCTTTGGATGCTGCTTCTGTTGCTTTGCTGAGATGAATTCTAGCACGTCCAATGAATGCTCTAGCTGGGCACATCTTGACTGCACAGACACGACAGCTTACTTTTTTGTCAATGCTGTACATAAATTTCGTGTTACCAGTGTAGTAGCCTAGGTCTACAATCTACATATAAGTTGATGTGTTATAAATTGCAACCAATCGCAATGCATGTTAGTTCGTTAGTACAGCGTACTATGTTTTGTCTGCTACTATAAGGGTTTCAACTTCTGTCCGGCAGAAAAAAGCTCCATCAAGTGTAATGGATGTACCAGCTGAAAGTATCTTAATTGTACACACAACAGCTGATTTCGTTTGTCAATACTGTAATTATAAGTAGCCTATGTCTGCCCTTAACAATAGAAGTGCTACATATAATTTATTCGATGCCTACACGCGAATTGTACAATAGGGAGGGCCGTCAATGCACTTTTTTTGTCAAATCACTTAGCAACTCGGCTCAGATAGGAGGCTTAGGTCACAAACAAATAATCTGTAAATATTTTTTAGATCGGGGCGCGGGAAGACGTCGCACAAAAAAGTCAATATTACCCCAAAAAGTAAAAAAAGCATTTTTTTTCCAAAAAAACTTAAATAATTAAAAAATAGAAAATACGCAAAACGACGAAAACAATCACAGAACGTAATCTTTTTTTTAGTCAAAACGTGAACGATGTGAGCGAGCAGCAGTTCGCGTCAGAAAGTTCATGTCTGTTGTCATGGCCGATGGCTTCATCGCTTATACTTCGGTGACGGGTTTGATTTCGCGCTCAACTGCTTGTGTGCCGGACGGAAAACTGTCAATCGATGTAGGAGCATCGGTCTCGACGAAAAGCTCTGTGAGCTGTTCCATGCTGAAATCGTGTAGAATTAGTGGCTCAGTGAGTTTCCGCTCGTTCCATCGGAGCAACGAGTTTGTTGTCAAATCTGTGTACTCAAAGTTTAGTTTAGGAATTTCGTAGGGACGTATCCCACCAGTGTACTCGTTCCTCGCTTTCTGGATCCGATTTAGTCTACGCATTGGTTTAGAATCGTCATGCAGAAGGGCCAACACTACATTCTCGAATGCGCAGCGAAGGCGTTTGATTGTAGGCCACTGTCGACGACTTTTCTAATTGGCCTGTCAGATAGCGAGTCAGCTTAACCAACCGAAGAAAGGACCGAGCAGCAAAGTGACCTTCTTGTTTTGCTTGGTAGTAAACCAGATGGGAGCGTAAACTTTAACGATGTACGTCGTCATTTCTATCAGCGCCTCTGTTGGTTCTGGCTCCGAGATATAAAGTCGGCATATCCTTGAAGCGAGATTAAGCCATCGTGCATGACCCTGTTTTCCTGGATCACGGAATCAAATGCTTTCTGGAGGCAGACTTCCCTCGATGACCAACACATCGAGCAGATACTTTTGATCGCCACTACTTCCATCACATCGACTTCTGTCAGATTGGATTTTATCTTCTCGAACTCGACGACTGCAAATTCTCCCATTTTGCACTTATCATTAACGACGACACGGTCGATAAATCCTTTGAAGGTTTGCGGTCCTGATGATTTCCCTTCCAGCTCGCCGAAGATATGCCGAAGCAGGAGTTCATTGAGGTGAAACTGGCAAATCGATCATTGCACCGTACTTCCAATATGTTGCTCAATGGTGGTGATGGCTCCTGTGTGCATACCTGCATTGAGGGTAGTTCCGTCGCATCCAACGACCAGAATGCCTTTCACGTTAGTCCCTTGACTTCAAGAGCAGCCAACATCGTTTTGGCAATGGTCTTCCCAGTTGAGCACCCTTGAATGGAAACGTGGTCGATATATTCAGATCCTGGGTATTTCAGCATCTCGTTGCCTAGTGGGCTTCGATTTATTTTCGACGATAGCTAGTTATGCCATTAAATTTAAGGGTTTTATCCTTTCTGTCGTCAAAGTAAAGGCTTTCAAGTATTGTGTCGAGCGAACTGGAAGCGAAGTGACTCGTCTCTAAACGGAGCAGTTTTCGTGCACGAACGAGCTTGTTTTTGTCGACTATCATCGTCGGATTGAAATCATCTTTTGTGTCCATTAATGTTGCGGTTGCGAGGGCAGCTACTGCTCGACTTAGAATTCCATACCTTTCCACCTCACGCGCAACTGTACGAAGATCGAAAGTACATCACTCTTGCTCTTCTTCGAGTTCTTCTCTGCCGATCGAGCACTCTAAAAGGGAAGCGCCTTCTAGGAGTTTCTTCTGTATTGTAGTCATCCGAGTCGTGAGTACATTCTTCGCGTTCTTTCACTCGTTTTCTCGCGAAAGCAGTTGCTCCTTCCCTCGTCCCTCTTCTTTTCAGATTTGCGCCTCCCAATCGACGTTTCTAATGAAACCAATGCGTGCTCCACGTTGGTCGATAACGAAATCAACTTCGGGTGAGTACAGCAATTTGTCGTCAACGACGTCGAAAAGCGTGTGGAGGCAAAGACTGGCATTCAATGAAGTTTTCCATTCAGCCTTCTTTCTCGCCGTGGGGATTTTTTTCTTCATCTTAACCATGGCCCATTCCTTCAAGATCTTCTTGATCACTCCCTCATACGTAATAATCGCCACTGTGGCGAAATCGTAGATACTTTTTTAGTCGACACTGCTTCCGCCAATTCGTGCAGCTCCATTTCCTTCTTTTAATCTCCGGTGTCCTTATTCTTCATGATTTTATTTTTTTTACTAGGGCGCTTTTGTAGAGAACGTCACCACTGGTGGGGGGTAATATCCATGAAATGGGGTGATTTACTGATTATTTGGACCGTGTTTTACACAAGCCCGGATTTAAGGGGGGGCAGAGGGTGCATTTGCCCTGAGACAACCTTTTGAAGGGCCTCTCGACATGGAAAATGTGATTTTGTGTTATTATCATTATTTTCTCTCAGCCTTTGAAGTTTCTGCAAAATGCCTCCTTTTTCAAGGTTAATTTTAGTCACAAGGTGGCGACTGAGCTTGGCGTAAAGGCATTAGCAACCGTGTGGTGACTTTCAAGTTATTTTGTAAAGTTTTTCGCGCCCTAGGCGCAAAATTTTTTTTGCACGGACCCCCCGGTCTAAGGGTGTCCCGAGCCTCTATCAGCTAAACTAGCCCCTGGTTGTGCGCCGTCTTCCTGGCGTTCAATTAAAACATTGTTTTCGATTTCGCTATTTACTCGACGAACCTCCTAAGAAACTCGAGTTGCTAAGCAATCTGTTTCCGACGGCCCTCCCTATTGTACAATAGGGTGGCTCGTTTTTGAACTTTTTTTTTAAATTCTCTTGGGGTAGTGGGGAAATGGTGCCAATGAGTGAGAAAACAATCATGACAAAATTTGAGATTTGTAAAAAATTGTCTTCAGCCTCCTCATGGGGCCCAAAAATTGAAAAATGGGGTCAAAAACGCATTTTTTTTCAAAAATATTTTTAGTTTGGGTAGATACAGTATTGTTTAGATATATCTAATTAGCCTAAGAAAAAAAATTGGAGTCATTTGAACTATTCCTTCAGCTTCCTCACAGCTTATGAAAATTTCAATTTTGCTGAAAATTTCGCATTTTTGTTTGTGGTTACTTGATACATAATTGCGTTAGACATTTTTCCAGCTATGAAACGTCATTGTATTACTCTTTATAGACCTGCCCTGAGCTGTTGCGTCATTTTTTTAATGAAATTGGGTTAATTTGGTAGGAAAAAGTGACGTCTTTTATTTGAATTTACGTCACTGACGAAGTTTGTAGTTATGTAACCACAAACAAAAATGCAAAATTTTCAGCAAAATGAAAGTTTTCAGAAGCTGTGAGGAAGCTGAAGGAATAGTTCAAATGACTCCAATTTTTTTTCTTAGGTTAATTAGATATATCTAAACAATATTGTATCTACCCAAACTAAAAATATTTTTGAAAAAAATTGCGTTTTTGACCCCATTTTTCAATTTTTGGGCCCCATGAGGAGGCTGAAGACAATTTTTTACAAATCTCAAATTTTGTCATGATTGTTTTCTCACTCATTGGCACCATTTCCCCACTACCCCGAGAGAATTTAAAAAAAAAGTTCAAAAACGAGCCACCCTATTGTACAACAATATATCCATTTATTATATACCTGTTCAGAATGAGTCAACTATTCCACAGGGTGAGTCAATTAACCCTCAGCATCGGGTTAGTTGTCTCAATTCAGTAACAGTTTTGAAGCATCTGAAGATTATGCTTGAAAACTCATTATCACACTGAAACAAGTTCAGTTACAAAGTTACAGCTTGATAGAAAGAAACTGTTTGGAGTTAGATGCATTTAAGTAAAAAATGAGTCAACTAACCTGACCTTCCCCTAAATATCCGAGTTGCAGCTAAGGCTGTACAAAATAGAATCGTTTTGGTCGAAACGAAACGTTTTATAGCATAGCAAATTACTTTGATATAATTAAAATCTTACCATAAATGGGCCATTTTTAGCAAATGGAAATGCGCCACCAGGAAGTTCGGTCTCTTCGGGACTGTCCCATCCCCCATCGTAGGTATTGCGAACGATAGTCTTGTCTTGGTATCGAATAGATGCATGGAAAGCTCTCTGGTCGGTGGCGGTGAGTAACTCCACCAAGACGCTGCATAAAACACATTTATCACATTTATTTACAACAAAAAGAACAAAAAATAATAATAGTAATAAAGCGTTAATTGTTTATGACCGTGTTGAACATATTTCCAACATCTCAGCATCACACATTATGCCAGACCAAAATAAGGACGCAGCTAATTAACATGAGTAAAAAAATGGTACTTCGAGCAAAGAATACCAGTAAGATTACAACCCACTTTAAGTACGAGTGTTGCAATGCTTGAAGCAACAGTTGTATCAGAGGATTAATAATTTGATTACTGTTCAGCTTGAGAATACATTTTCTCCTCTCGAATATAAACGTTTTCAAAATAAAAAAAATGTTAACAAACCCTCTTCATAGATTTCTCAAACATTAAGAAATAGAGTCACTTACACATCTCCAGTATTAACTCCTACCAGCTTTACACCGGTATCTTGATATTTCTTCAAAGAAATATCGTAAAGAGTGCCTGCAATCTGAAGAAAAGGACAACATAATTAAATTAAATGTGTGGATGTAAATTCTATGGTTTTCAAGCAATTTTTGAAAGCGTTTATCTTGCATTGTGCCTCTACTCAATACGTTGTCGCGTGATATCGTCTTGTCACTTCTACCATTTTTATCAACTTTGGTGTAGAGGTTGCTTTGTTGTAGGCTACCACAATCACAAGCAGATATAACCAAACAACGACATGGTATTTAACATAAGCTAATATAAAGCAATACACTAAACATTTCAAACGTATGTTACACAACATTCCCTTATCGAGCATCTGAACAACTGATATCCAAAAAAATGAAATAAGAAATTCACAAGAATAACTAAACATAGCGAAGAAGATAAGGCACATCGTATGCGCTACAGGACAGTATAAATTTCTGGGCCATATAATAAGAAAGCAAAAACTGGAACATCTCTTTTTAACTATGTAAAGTTTTTGAAAACGTGCACCTGGTAAACAACAAATTCATTTGAAACAATTTAACGACAAGACAGAAACAATCATTCATACAAGATACAACATATATATTAATAGGAATACTTTCTATTATTATTCATCAGATGCCGTCGATGCCTGGTTCAGGCAAGGCAATTGAAGAAGAATCAAACCGCCATCTGATGTGCCTTATTTTTCTTGCCATGTTTGCAGTTCGTATATCATTTCATGAATTTCGGTTGTTCAGATACTGAACAAGAACTAACATAATGTTGTATAAACGAAAGCGTTTGCAATTTATAATTTAATTTTGTATAGGCCTACTGTCACGGTAACTTAGTGGTTAGTTTGTCTGCCTCAAAATTGTTTAACATTGGTTCGTTCTAAGCCTCTGGAGCTGATGACATATCCTTTCACCACCCAAGATTTACAATGCTTCCGGACTACACTGGAAGGCTACTAGAGAGCAGCCAATTGTATGCTTCATCATCCAAGACGCGCAGACCTTCCACTTCATTAGGTCGCTTGAAGATGGTACAGTCGTTGATGATGTGGTGTGCGGTCTGTTCCTCGGCACTACATTCACAGGAAGAGGAAGAAACCATTCTCGTGCATGATAGAGCGGAAAAGTCCCACACCCGTGAGAAGACGGTTAAGGCGCACCCACGCCTGTCTTTGTATGGTCAAGCCGATGGGACGTGTGTTGGTACCAAAAATGAACGAATGGAGTCTGGTGGTATGCATTGCTAATTTAAAATATGCATCGCTAAAACAATGTTTGGAAATTAATATTTTTAATTTGCACAGCCATGAAGCCTTCTATACATTGCATTGGCTTGGAATCGAAGCCGGAACTCCGCGTGGCAGGTGAGGATTTTACCACTGAACCACCAATGCTGGCGGAGCATTGGTGGTCGCTCAGCAAAACAAATAGTATAATATTTCAGTATAATAATGCATTCCGCTGCCCTCTATTCTGTTGCACTTACAATGTCTGCTTTGTAAAGCGCTGAAGAGCAACACATGTCTGGGATGGATATAGCGCTATATCAAAAAACACATATTAGGCTATGTTAAATGCAGTATCATTGCTTGGTTTCATATGCTAATATTTCCACCTTTTTTAGGCAGTTTTTATTTTGTCACGTATTGTTTGCACTGTGATGGTCAGTAATAAAATCAAAGTGAACTAATTGAAGATTCAAAAGTCAAAAATGATCCGATTTGAAAATTTGAAGGACATGCTTTGCACCTGCCCAGGGTATGGGCCACGTGATAACTATGACCAATGTGCTTAACCAATCGCACCAAAGCATAACTCTACGCCTACATAATGTGGCATAGTTTTGATTAATTTGTTGATACACAATCGCTCACCGGTGAAGATATCACTCTTTGGCTCTGAAAAAAAAAGTTAAGGTTACTTCTTAGCCTAATTGTTTATAGCATCAGGAGAGAGTCTGATTTTTTGCACCCCAGACAAGCAGGGCACAACATAACAACAGGGCTGAGCAATATAAGAATATATTATACATATTTACAGCTAGTTTTAACATTTGTTTATTGACAACAACGGTAAGCTGTTACATATTCCTGCAGGATATTTCATAAATGAAACAAGTTGTGAGAGTGCAAACAATAGAATAATTTCTTACCATTTTTCTGATTAAGCACGTCTTAACTACACAAATACGTATAAAATACTAATCTGCATGCAAAAAGTTTTAACTCCAATTAAATTTTGAATTAATTGCACTGTATCGAATCTGCATCAATTTGGAGGCACCAAAGCTTGGACAAAGCAAAAATACAACAACAAAAAAACAGCCTTAGAGTTCTGTTTCTGTGAAGAAAACTTGTTTTTCCATTTTTCAATTTTTTGCTTACAGTATCGTATTGATTAAAGGGAGTTTGTATTGAAAACTCTCTAATTTTAACACCTTTCTGAAAATCTTTGTTTAAGTAGTACGATGAGAATGAACTTTTTTACTTTGAGCCACTAGTTTAAGAAGCGTAAGTAATTTACACATTTTCATTCTTATTTTTATTCATTTTAAACGTAAATTAAAAATGTTATCTTGAATAAATACATATTAAACTAAAAGAACTACCGGTGAGTTAATTATACTATATTTATTAATATGACCACGGTTGAAAAACCACCTTTGCATTCAATCAAAGTTTATTTCCGTTTTATCATGGTCTGGTTTATTGGTGAAAATATTTACGCAAAATCTTTGATTAATTATCTTTATTCATGTTGAGCCCATAACTTCCCACAGCAAATCAACCGTTGAATTGTTCTGGGTTATTGGCTTATTGCATAAGCCGGAGGCGTATTCTCCATGCAAGCAAGGCATGCACTGCATGCCTTACAATTCTGGTGAAATCACAAATCTTTCAGGAACAACGAACATATGCGTCGAAGTTGAAAATGTTAATAGCAGAACCTCTTCACTCTCTTATTTCTTAAATTCAATATTCGAAACAACTGTTCGTTTTCAAAATTTGGCAACTTTGCTGAACCTGGCAACCCTGCATGCTGAGGCGAGCACAGCATGCTATGATAATACAATTTGCCTATTCATCGCTCTTTTTACCACACTGTGGCGCAAATGGCACCTAGGCATGCAGATTTGAAATTGCATGCAAAACAAAAATCACTATCTGTGGTATTCTCATTATGAAAGTTGTAAGTTATTACTAACACTAGAAACGAGTTTGTTCTTTTAGATAATGATTTTTTTAGACTATCCCAGTATTAAGTTATGGATAAAAAGCAGATAAAGGTATGACACCCTTATGTCGCCAACAGCGCTCAAATTATTATTGTATAGTTTCAATTAACATAATTTAATTAAGTTGATTTATTGGGGTTTGAGCCGAGTTCATTGTCCAAATTGTTCGTGAGTCCTATAATTATTGGCCTTAACTTATCTGGACAAGACCACAACACATGTTATATTATGCATTGATTATAATGCGCTGAAACAGTCTGACACATTAGGACAGCCATATAAACATACAGTATGCCGATTCTTGCCGCGCACCTGAGCTGGGCAAGATGAAAACCCAACTAAACTCTATCGAGCAAACACTCGCTTATATGTCTCATCTAGCCAATAAAATACTCGAATAGGTCCACATAGACATTTCATTGACCAATCAAATAAAGTAACTACGAAAATTTGTATAATTTAGCATTCTGCAAAAGCAATTAAATCCGATGCTGACGTGACATCCTCCGAGTGAATCATGAATGGGTCCGATGTGTTTATGTTTACAAAACCTCCGACACATGAAGAGTGATCCGGGGAAATAACGACACTATGTGTATAGTTTTTGGGCTACGCTTCGCACGCATTTCCGAGGCATCAACGTTATTTTCAAGAAACCACTATTTGGTTAATGAAGCACTAAGATGCCTGGATATAATGTCACGTATAGTCTTTACCAAATCCAGTTACATCAAGTTGTGTTTACCAGTCCATCAAGTTGTGTGTGACGTAGGCTGCGTAGCCTGTATAGCTGGTAATATGGGGTTGTTACAAAGGTGGCATTAACTAAGTAGAAATGGATACCTGCCAGCTCATCTCATTTAGGCTACTGATAAACTAATGTTCAAGTGAACCCTTTAGCTGCCACGGGCACTTCAAAGAGCCGGAGCCCTAAAAACATACACCCTTCTTACAATCACCTTAACTCTGGTCTTTGTTTGCCAAACTGCATAAGCGTTAATTTTTGTAGAAAGAGGAAGACTTGTATTTCCCAAAACTTGAAAAAAATTGTTAGGTTTCTATTTGAATTTTTTCTGCAATTTTCAATCATTTACAGAAAATTTTTATTTTTTGTGTAAAGTGAAGTTTATGTGGTTCTTTCTTCGAATACATATAAAATACTAATCTGCATACAAAATTTTTTAACTCAAATTAAATTTTGGTTTAATTGCACTGTGTCAAATCTGCACCACTTTGGAGGCACGAAAGCTGATCAAAGCAAAAGTACGAAAATAACCAGCATTAGAGTTCAGTTTCTGTGAGGAAATCTTCTCTTTCTATATTTTAATTTTTTGTTTACAGTATCGTATTGATTGAAGGCAGTTTATATTCAAAACTGTTTGATTTTAACACCTTTCTGGAAAGCTTTACAACTCCTTGCTTTATTTTAAGTAGTAGGCCCTACGTTGACAATGAACGATTTTTCTTTAAACCACCAGTTGAAAAAACTTGTCTTGAATAAATACATACTAACACAAAAGAAGCACCAGTAGGCCTACGTTAATTATTTATTAAAATAACCACTGTTTAATAAATGCCTTTGCATTCATTTCAAACATAATATAATAACATGATAGTAAACTAAAAATTACAAACGTTTTTGGACATAGCGAGCACGAGATATTTGCTTCAATTCTGATCATTTTAATAATGAAGTCAATCGATTAAGTTCTTATTTTAATGGTGACAACTATCCCCTCGTGATTTTTTGATAAAGTGCTGGAAGGGTTTTTGGATTCAAGTTCTACTGACTCTCAGACGGAGGAACGTGACGCGAATTGAACTTGTCTCACTGTCCCTTTTATTGGTAAAGAATCTAAACGTTTTGTCAAGAATACGTCTAGTTTTATTAACTTGAAATTTAACAGGAATATTATCCCCGTGTATAAAACATTTAAAGTTGGACATTATTTTCAGCGTAAATCTAGAACTCCCTCCTTTATGTGTTCAAAAGTCGTGTACGTTCACTTGTTCGCATGACGCGAACTGTACATAGCCTACATCGGTATGTCTACTTTACGCCAGTGGTTCTCAACCTTTTTTGTCCTATGGACAATTATTTTAAGAATAAAATTCCATGGACCACTTTGTTTTACTGACACCCCAAGAAGGCCATTTGTGGAAATTGTATTGCGTATAGGTCAGTGACCTCTAGTGTCAGTTCTCTGCTATACTTAAGCAATATCTTCTAATTTGTAGACTATACTCAACCAAACTACTTGCATGTAGATGGATGTAGAAAAAAATTGGGGGAAGGCAACAGATCTTTGAAAAAATCAAAACTCGCAAGATTGAATAAGCAATGAAAAGTTTAGGTGTGGAAGAGAAGCAATTGTAGCAAGAGGTCTGGGGGTTTGACCCTAGATAATTTTGACAAAATAAACTTTGTTTTGTTTGCTTTTTGTGTATTTCTAAGCCCAATAATAATGTGTTTTCTGACAGAAAAATTCAAAGACAATTTTTGACAAACTTGTTCAGTCTTAATCTGATATTTTCTTTACTATTGATGTCGATTCTGTACATCACTAAAAATCTCTTTGGACCACAAGTGGTCCACCTGGACCACGTTGAGAATCACTGTTTTACACGACATTTGGCCACGAGTGTGAGGAAGCATTTGGATTTAACCGCTCTCAATAGAAAAAAGTTCCATTAAAGATCATATATTCGACTGCCAAACTTATTCAAACAATCAACCAGCCCTGGAGTCGTTTAGAATTGTACGTAAATGCTTCCCCGAATTCGATGCTAATATCCACGAAGCTTTGCTCATAAAATCCTGCAATCCTCGCCTCAACAGGCAGTTGTTTGCCGCAGGCGCCTCCTATCTGCTTAAGTTTTTCAGGTAATTTTGCGTCATTTATGTGCGTTTTTTTACTTACGCAAATTTGAAAGCCAAGACTGTGCAGTTAACTTTTTAATACAACTGTAGAACAATCGCACCTCGGTTGGCGCTTGCTGGTCTGCTACGAGCTCTTCCACGTGCGGGGAAAGATGATAAACGGGGCTTCGTTTTCTTCTTACTCGATGAAAAACGATTATTGTTTGATGTTTGATGAGGTATGGAGGATTTAACAGGTGAAGCAGACTGTAATAAAAAGGTGAATAAAAAGTTTATTTACAGTAGGCTACTTTACACAACTGTTTAAAACACCAGTTTTTGTTGAATAAAATTAAAATTAAATTAAGCGTCATGTTATGTTGCCTTGCCGTTTTCATTCTCTACGTTTCTTTTTTCGATTTCTGTGTATGTAGATCAGTTTTGTAATTTCAATTTATGTAAAACATCAGTCAGTTAATTACTTGAAAAGGACTAACATGAGTATGGCCAAAAACGTTTGTAATTTTTCGAAAATTTCGAAAACAACATTTTCGATGATTTTCTATATAGGGTACAGTAGTTTCAAACCAAGAAACTTTCCAATTAATCAATCGCAGTTGATCAATCGTCAAGAGAAAACTGCTATGCCGCCAAAGAGGGCATTTATCAATATATCGCCATTCTTAAACACGTGAATTTCAAAGAACTCAGGCAGTGTGGAGAAAATATCTTACACTCCCTTTCGCTCAAATACAACTGCTTACGCATCTTTCAAACACAGGTTTCTTACAAAAACTCTGAGTTTCCGTTTTAAGAAACTCTGAGTTTCTGTAAGAAAACAACTCACTCTGCAAATCAACCCTTTGTTGTAATGATTCGAAGCCTGCAACTCTTGAATCAATGTAAAAAAAGAGCTCATGTTAGTTAGCAATTGGTTAACTGAAGCGAAAAAGTGTGCCTGGCAAGTGCGAAGCGAAAAATATAACTCCTGATGTAAGTGTCTAAGCGACTGCTCATGCTCACGTGGCAGTGTTTTCGTGCTATCAATTGCCTGCGTTGACATGTCTATTACCGCCACCAGTACTTAGCCTACAACATCATCGTTTTATGGGCCACCGAGGTTTATGAGCCAATGATGAAAGAATATGCACCAATGATGGACTGCACCAATGATGGACTGCACCAATGATAGAATGTCACGTAATAAGAACGGTTGTATACACGCAAAAATCAAAAAATTAATTAATTGAAAACCACTCTTTTTAGTTAGGCTACATCAATTTTTGCTATCACATTGAACTGGATGTTGGTTCAGTTGCAGTGTTGTTTTCGTGTGATCAATTGCCCTCGTTGACATGTCTATTATCGCTATCATTATTTAGCCAACTTACCATAACACCATTATTTTATGGGCCACAAGGTTCACCCATGTCCTATGATTTTATAGCATTCTTTATTTCTGCGTAGGCTGTTGCAAAAACTATAGCAGACCACAGAATAATTAACTTAATCTTTGAATTAACTTGAATCTTTGTGAATTTAATGGCCAAGAATCGGTTTCTGTTTGTGAAGTAATTGTGAAAGTATTGATGGTGTCACTGAAGCTTGTTTGAAACAACATTTTGATTTCATTCACATCTTATTTTTGCGTCAGTAATATTGGGCACCAAAAGCGGAGTATAGAAGTATCGCAGAGTAAAAAAAGTATTTCCGAACATAATTTTGTGGCATTGTTTGCACAACGCGTTAATGAACAATTATAATTCAGTCTTATTTATTATTTACTTGGTAGGGACAGTCGCTCTTGCTGTGCGTAAGATGACAATTGTCATTTTCGTGATCGCAGCTGCTATTCATGGCCCTTTTTCGCTTTCCTCTATCCCAGAGGTTCTTAACCTTTTTTGTCTCGTTTACCCCTTGCCGAAGGAAAAAAGTAAAATTTACCCCCACCGTTTTGGTGGCCCCTTGTGATGTCATCGTGTCTTAGTCAACCATGCTAAAAATGCAAAACATCCTTTTTTGTTTGGATTTACTGTACCTTGGCAAATATCAAAAATAAGCTGTTTATTTGCCGAAGACACGATTTTTCTTGACGGGGTCCTGTGAAAAATAATGTCTACTCAAATGTCCTACATAACTATGATAAAAGCACACAAGAATGTTAAGTTTTTTTCTTTTATTAATAACTGACACGCAATTTCAACAGTCAATCAGTGAGACTTTTGTGCTTGCTTTCCGCCACGAATAGTTTTGGAGATTCTTGGAACAGTTGTTGAAAGAGCTACTCGCATGTCGTCTTCGGGAACTAAGCGAGATCGATGTTTTGTTTTAATAGTCAACAACGAAGAGAACCCTGCTTCACACAGATAAGTAGTTGAAAAAGATATAATAACTTCAAATGCACGCTTAGTCAGCGTAGGAAACTCTTCGACTAATCTACACCAAAACTTGGAAAAGTCACCATTGCATGATAAGAATTAGGAACAAAGCGTTGTTGAACATTGAAGATCAATCAATTCATCTTTGCAAAGATCATCGTCAGCAATAAGTTACTTTCTAACTTGGCTTCGAAGGGATGAGTCATTAAAAGAGCAGTAGGCTACTGTTAAACCTTTCACCTTCGAAGTAACCGTCAAAGTTGTTTTTTAAGGCGGCTAGGTGCTGGCATATTTCGACTTTGAGGTCAGAAATCTCGTTACGACTTCTACTGACTTTCCAATCATCAAATGTTGGAAAATTTGCGTAAATTCCTTTTTAAACTCTTTTACTCCACAAATTTAATTTTGTCTGAAAGCCCTGAATTTTATACCTAATGGTAACACTTTTTTCTTGCATTTGCATATTGAGCTGGTTCAAACTTGAAAAAATGTCTTTCAAATAAGCCAATGCACCAATAAATTTGTTGTCGCCAAAGTGCTTACTCAGCGGGGATTTGTGTTCTCGAAGAAAAATCTCGATTTCCCCATGTAGTTATGTAAACTCGAGACAAAACAAGACCCCTAGAGAGCCACCAAACTTCGGTGTGATAAAGGCAAACAGAGCGTTCTGATCACAAACCACTTTAAAAAGACAATGATTAAGAGCACGTGCCCTGATAAAATTAACGCATTCAACCACATGCTTCAATACTGCTTTCAAATATTCTGGAAGGGTTTTACTTGCCAGTGCATGTCGATGAAGGGCACAGTGAGTAGAAATGATGTTCGGTGCGCTTTTTTTTACCAGGTTGTGTACAGTAAAAATGTAGCACACACACGCTGCTGAAATGAAACTGGTAGTCTAGCCTACTTGAAAAAATAAATATTGCTTTAATTTATGATTCAGTAAATTTACCCCCTCGGTAGGTGAAATTTACCCCCAGGGGGTAAATTTACCCCCGGTTAAGAACCCCTGCTCTATCCGCTTTGTCTGGAAGGCGCAATTATGACGCGTGAAGAAACATAGAGGCATTATTTACACTACAATAACGATTGCAGCCTGACGGAAATCATTATTCCCTAAAGTACTCTTTTACAATATTAGGTAACTTCTGCACTCACCTACAATATAACCACAACTGCAAGATCAAAAAGATTTCATCCTAAATGTGTTTTTTTTCTGAGATGGCTTACTTCCGGTGTATAAAATTTGAACCACATCATGCGTGTTCAGTCAGTGTGAAGTCATTTTAATGTAATATTGCAAGCAGTTTCAGAATTTTTTTTTGTGTTCGAAAACATATTTTGTAACATATAATCAACGAAACAATAGGGTTTTGTGTTGCTGCTAATGTTAGAACAAGCGTCAGAAAATGTAATAGTTTGATATATTTCCAAACTAAACTTATGTGTACTATGTTTAGTGTCAAATAAATGCTTAGAAATTATTCTGTTCTGTGAACTGATGTATTTTTTTCTTCATAATAAACAACTAGTAGTTGAATAATTTTACAATGGTGAAAGGTATAATCACTTGAGAGTAATGCGATTAGACCAGAAAACAGTAGTCCAGCCGGAGACTTCTCCGCAATAGTCGATGAAAAAGTAAAGTAATAAACACAAAAGGAAATTGAACAAAAGCGTATTGTGCTGCATCGTGGGTATTCACCAATATCCTAGCAAGCAATAATACGACGAAACGGGTTAAACGATCAGCAGTTCTTGATAGGTGGCACCATCTGACAACCTAAACGAAGTGATGTTTTCCACTGGTAATCGATGCTTGAAATAAAACTGATGAACTCCATTTGCTCTAAATTCGAAGGATTCTCTGTCTTTTGTCAGAGATATCTCGATCTGAAAATGAATCAATGCAGCTTTAAACATCTCTTGATCAGCTGCACTGAGTGGATGAAAGAATTGAGAGACAACAATACTTCGACAGTCAGAAACTTCACTTTGCCAATCTCAGTATCCAGCTTGCATCAGTGTTTCAAAGCTTCTACAACTATGCAAAACTGCTAAGAATAACCTATCAGAGGCTTTCTCAGTCCAAGGATAAGGATGAAAATTTAAACAAAACAAACCAAAAATATTGAAAAAGGCAATATAACCCAAGAGAACAACTGCACGCCCAGCAAGCTGGTGCAAGAGAGATGCCCAATTACGGATCCATAGGATGCACTGCCTAATAATTATAAATTCAAGAATAATGTACGACAAGTCCAATTGATGTCAAGTTATCTTGTTGTGTATTGCGATTTCGAATATTGAATTCAAAACTAACCAAGAATTCAAAACAAACCAAGTTTGCAAAGTAAACAAAACACTAGGCTAGGCAGTAGCCTGTGAGCTGCTAATGAGACAAATTAGACTGCTACTTGACCAGACTGGCCACATTATTTTGATTCATCACAAAAGATTAATAGCATTCGCAGCTGCAATGGTAGCCAGATAAAATTTGAATTTGTTTCGAAGTGTTAAAAATGCATGTTAAAATGCAGTAGCAAATCATGAAATTGTCAATATTTTCTTATTCATTCGGCCTACTCTACCTGGTTGCATTTAAAGTCCTTTATGTAATCCTATAGTACATATCCTAGTTGCAACTAAGGTTGTACAAAATAAAATCTTTTGGTCGAAACGAAACGTTATATTGATCATCTACCAAATTACTTTGATGTAAATAAAGTCTCACCATAAATGGACCATTTTTAGCAAATGGAAAATCGCCAGGAAGTTCGGTCTCTTCTGCACAGTAGTTCCATGCCCCATCGTAGACATTGCGAACGATAGTCTTGTTATAGTATTGAATAGATGTATGGAAGGCAATCTGGTTGGTAGCGGTGAGTAACTCAACCAAGACTCTGCATAAAACACATTTATCACATTATTTACAACAAAATAAACAAAAAATAATAATAGTAATGTTGCATTGATTCAACATTTGCTGACGTTGGATAGGAGAAAAGGTGACGAGTTTAGCTGGCTAGGGTCTGATACTTATCGCTTTATCTACGTAACTTCATATCAAAGCACGCTTGATATCTTCAAGACATAACTTTATTGGATAAAATTGGAGTTCCGCAGTTTTGCTTGTTTGTTTTATTTGTTTTTGTCATTGTTTCGTGTCGCCAAGTTGTAACTATTTTGTGAGTCGTGCAAGGCCTGGTGCGTTGAGCTTGAAATGGCTTTACCCGTGATAGGATTTCTTTGTGGGGTTTTCTTCGCCTGCCATGCTCTCTTTTGCTATAAGCTAAACGCATCAAGATGTGTTCCGTCGCGACCATTTGTACTCTTGATAACGCACCATGGCCGATCTATCTTCATAGCAAATGTTTAATTACAATTCTTCAAACTATCAGCAAAAGTTATAATATTATGGGCTATGTGAAGAAAGGCGTTCTTCCCGGCTATCAGCACAAGGCTGATTACTCACTAGCACAGCGAGCTGCAGTGACGCTTCGCTAACCAGAACGGTGTAGCTTCCACGCCAGCCATTGAGACCTCCAATTAAACGTTTAAGTTATTTTGGCAGCCGATTGTAGCATCGAATAGACAGCGATAGACACGTGTTTCGCCCATGAGGCTGGGCTCATCAGTATCGCACCGTATTCTTGCCACTTGAGTAATCGACCGCCGCTTTACCAGTCAGTTTAACTCTTATCTTTGTGGAAAGAAAGAGCCAACAAAACCAGCAGGTGCCAGGGGTAGGTCAATGTGAAGAAAGGCGTTCTTCCCGGCTATCAGCACAAGGCTGATTACTCACTAGCACAGCCTATCCGCTGTGCTAGTGAGTAATCAGCCTTGTGCTGATAGCCGGGAAGAACGCCTTTCTTCACATTGACCTACCCCTGGCACCTGCTGGTTTTGTTGGCTCTTTCTTTCCACAAAGATAAGAGTTAAACTGACTGGTAAAGCGGCGGTCGATTACTCAAGTGGCAAGAATACGGTGCGATACTGATGAGCCCAGCCTCATGGGCGAAACACGTGTCTATCGCTGTCTATTCGATGCTACAATCGGCTGCCAAAATAAATTATGGGCTATTGTTTTTTTTTGTTTTTTTTTTGTAACATTTTTTTTATTTCCATTTCTATCTTGAATTTTTCTGAATGTCTTGCGAACGTGCCAAATTTGTTTCAACTTAATAAAGTACATCGATCACAACCACGTTTTAACGTTCCCGTTTTGTAGCTTCTACCTTTTCTCTACCTTTGCTATGTCGACGTGAACTGTTTTTGCTGTGATGGTTTAAAATAAAAACAACTGAACTGAAGCGTTGAACATATTTCCAACATCCAAGCATTTTTTAAAAGATCACAAGTAATACAAGCCCAAATAAAGACGCAGCCAATTAAAATGAATAAAAAGGTACTTCGAGCAAAGAATACCAGTATGATTACTATGCACTTTAAGTACAAGTGTTGCAATGCTTGAAACAACAATTATATCAGAGATGATTTATAATGTTGTTACTGTTCAGCTTGAGAATACACTTTCTTGCCTGGAATATAAATATTTTCAAAATCAGTAAAAAAGTTAACAAACCCTCCTCATAAAGATTTTACAAATATCAAGAAATAAAGTCACTCACATTGGTCCAGTATTCACTCCTACCACCTTCACACTGTTATCTTGATACTCCTTGAAAGAAATATCGTAATGATTGCCTGCAGTCTAAAGAAAAGGACAATATAATTAAGTTAAATATGTGGATGTAAATCCTATGGTTTCCAAGCAAAATTTGAAAGCATTTGTCTCGCATTGTACCTCTACTCAATACGTTGTCTCGTGATATCGTTTTGTCACTTCTACCTTTTTATCAATTTTGGTGGAGAGGTTGCTTTGTTGTAGGCTACCACAATCACAAGCAGATATAGCCAAACAACGACATGGTATTTAACATATTAAGCTAATATAAAGCAATTAACTTAAAAATTCAAATGTCTTTTACACAACACATTAACCCATAGGTTAACAGGTTAATTAACCCATTAACCCTAGAAATACTTGGTATGATTATTATTTATCAGATGCCGTCGATGCATGGTTCAGGCAAGAAAATTGAAGAAGAATTCTGATTGGCTCTTATTTTCCTTGCCTATTTCATTTTATAAATTTCGGTTGTTCATAATGTTCAGATGCTGAACAAGAACTAACATACGTTATTATACGTTGTATAAACAAAAGCGTATGCAATTAATTACATTTTGGAAACTTGTATAGTATAGCACGGTGATGTAGTGGTTAGCTTGTCTGCCTCAAAATTGTTAAGTATGAGTTGGTTCCAAGTCACTGGAGCGAATGGTCTATACTCTATCCTTTTACCACCCCAGATTTACGATAATCTCGAATTACATTGGAAGGCTACTAGAGAGCAGCCAGTTTTTGGTTTCATTATCCAAGACACGCAGACCTTCCACTCCATTAGGTAGCTTGAAGTTGGTACAGTCGTTGAAGATGTGATCTGCGGTCTGTTCCTCGGCACCACATTACAGGAAGAGACCATTCTGGTGCATGATAGAGCGGAAAAGTCCGACACCCGTACGAAGACAGTTAATGCGCACTCACGCCTGTCTTTGTAGTGTCAAGCCGATTGGACGTGTGTTGCAGCGCCGGATTAACTATAGTAGCAGATGTAGCAGCTGTTACGGGCCCCGCGGTTCACAAGGCCCCGCGCTTGCTGAGCGAAACACTTTTTTTTGAAGAAAACTCGAACATAGTTGGTAAGTAATTTTTGGCTTGCAAACTGGAATGGCATGGGAGAATATTATAGTTGTAGGATTAAATTACTTAGTCCCAACGTCTTATCCCTTCCTAATTATTGTAAACTGCAAAAACCAGTAATTTCCTCAGGAGGCAACTGCCTGATCGAGTGCCATGAGCCCATGATACTAGTTGTTTGAAAGATTATTCGACTGTACTGTACACCAGTGAGAAGGGTATCAATCTTGCCGATTGCCTTGGACAGAGTTATTACAACGCGTCCAACATAAGCGGGAAATATAACGGAGTAGGCCTACAGGCACTTGTCACAAAAAATGGTGCTGTTACCGAGTATGTTCCATGCTATGCTCATTCGTTGAATTTAGTTGGTGAATGCGCTGCACAATCGTGTCCAGAAACAGTTCTGTTCTTTGACTTCGTTGAAAATATCTATGCAGGCTATTCTTTGCTGCTTCAACACACCGGTGGTCCGTTCTGGAGTGTTCAGGTGGTGGAGTGCTAAAGAAGCTTTATGAAACACGATGGTCGGGAAGAGCTGATGCCATTAAGGTACGGTAATTAAAAAAACTTTTCTTTTCAAAAAGGAGGCACTGGAGAAACTTGCAAATGACCAAGTGCAAAAGACAGAATGTCGTCAGCAGGCAAATGGATTCTTCGAGAAAATGGAGTTGCTCAAAATTGGAATCTTAGTAGTTTTTTGAAATAGCTTACCCGATCGCTTCCAGGCAAGTTAAGCCTCTCTTCAAACAAAGCGGTAAAATCTCAACATTGCTTCAGCGTTGTGTGCCTCTTTGGCAGGAACCCTACAGACTTTCAGACAACAATTCGCTAAGTTTAAATCAGAGGCGCAGAAGCTGACTCAAGTGCCGGATTGCCGACCAACAAGCACAAGAAGAATTGTCCAAATTCGAACGCACGATAAGAATGTAGGCAGTGGCCGTTCAGTTTCAGATGCAATGGATATCAACTAAAGACAGATTCCCCGTGGAAGTTTTCCTTGCAGTATCGGACAACCTACCATCTGCGCTGGAGCAACGTAGCAAGGCATACACCAAACTCGTAAAGAACATTGCTATTGACTGCTCCTCTCCAGAACTCAACTATTTCACTTCGATTAAAGAAAACAATACTGACACCACGTTACCTAACATTGACAATTTGTTACGCATTTATCTATGTATGATGATAACTAATTTTACAGGAGAGAGATCATTGTCAAAATTGAAGTTGATCAAAACTAACCTATCTGCGAAACACGATGGGGCAAGAGCGGCTACTAAAAAATATCAAATCTATAAAATATTCAATTGCTTCCCAGTCATTATCTGTACAAATCAATCTGCTACAGGCCCCGCACTTGGTTAATCCGGCACTGGTATGTTGGCGCCGAGAATGAACGAATGGAGTCTGGTGGTATGCATTGATAATTTAAAATATGCATCGCTAAAACAATGCTTGGAAATTAATATTTTTAATATGCACACTGCACAGCCATCAAACCTATTATACATTGCATTGGCCTGGAATCGAACCAGGAACTCCGCATGGCAGGAGAGGATTCTATCACTGAACCATCATTGCTGGCAGTTCATTGGTATTGTATTGTTATTCGCTCTGAGGATGCGCATTGTCATGGTGCGCGAAACGTCAGTGAAGCAATAAACCATCATGTTTGTTGTTGCTTTTACTTTC
The DNA here is from genome assembly GCF_918807975.1 of Aplidium turbinatum. Taxonomy (NCBI): domain Eukaryota; kingdom Metazoa; phylum Chordata; class Ascidiacea; order Aplousobranchia; family Polyclinidae; genus Aplidium; species Aplidium turbinatum. The sequence goes on from NC_137472.1 coordinate 59,372,424, forward strand.
AATTTCATCCGATGAACGTTGCAACTAGTGCTAGAAACGGTTCATTGATAGTCGCTCAGCAATACGAATAGTATAATATTTCAGTATAATAATGCAATCTTCTTCCCCTCTATTCTGCTGCGCTTACAATAACTGCTTTGTAAAGCACTGAAGAGCAACGCATGCCTGGGATGTATATAGCGTGATATAAAAACACATATTAGGCTACGTTAAATACAGTATCATTGCTTGGTTTCATATGCTAATATTTCCACCCTTCTTAAGTATTTGCTATCTTGTCAGGTATTGTTTGCACTGTGATGGTCGGTAATAAAACCAAAGTGAATTAATTGAAGATTCAAAAGTCAAAAATGATCCAATTTGAAAATTTGAGGGACATGATTTGCAACTGCGCTGCGTATGGGCCACGTGATAGACATAACCAATGTGTATAACCAATTGCACTTAATGCATAACACTCAGTGGCGTAGCTAGGGAATGTGCCGGAATGTGCCGCCCGGGGCGGATTCAGATTTTGCCGCCCCCTCAGGTCATAAATTTCCAAAACTCTATATCCATACCTTTCCTAGGAAAGGAATCTCTCGTATATGCTAAAAAACTATCTAAACTCTTTAAGTGTAAATTTGATATCGACATTGTTCCTCTGTACAAAACCTTTAAAATCAGTAGATATTTTTCGCTGAAATCTCCCGTTCCGCAGTCTCTTCGTTCCAACATTGTCTACAAATTCACTTGTTCGTGCGACACGAACATTAACATACATAGGTATGTCCACAAGACACTTGGTAACAAGAGCAACGGAACACCTAAATTTAACAGACATCAATAAGCACAGTGCAATCAAAGACCACATTTATGACTGCAGTATTTGTTCCAACATCAAATTTACATTAGATTCATTCAAAATAATTCGCAACTGTCAATCGGAGTTTGAAACTAAAATTCATGAGGCACTCCAAATAAAGCAGCACAACCCCAGGCTCAACAAACAATTATTTGCTGGAGGGGCATCTTTTTTGTTGAATTTGTATTAGCTTACGTTTATTTTATGTTATGTTGTCCGCTCACTATCTCGTCTCATGACCACACTCCCGCATAATTATGACAGATTGCTACCACCTTTTGTGTTTGTTCGTCAGTTGTTGCTTGTACGCAGGTCAGTGCAGTTTTATTGAATTTCAGTCATTTATTATTAACATTTCACGAATAATTGTTTTGTTTAGATGAATTAAGATATTTTCCTGAAGAGGGCAGAAAGTTTTGCCGAAAACGTTCGAAATTATGTATCTATTTCATTTCTGTATTAATTTTGAATTATGCAATTCAATGTTATTAAGTTGTTATCGATTGTCTGTCTATGGTTTTTAAAAAGTACCTCTCTACCAAAGCTATACCCTCAGGAAAAAGCATGTAAAAATGAAATGCATTTTTTATCAGATTATAATCAAAATAAAAAATTGTAGTCTGAAAGTTCCGCCCCCAGACGTGCCGCCCGGGGCGGTCCGCCCCCTCCGCCCCCCTAGCTACGCCACTGATAACACTACGCAATGTGGCATAGGCGTAGTTTTGATTACTTTGTTGATAAAAAATCGCTCACCGGTTTAGATATCACTCTTTGGTTCTGAAAAATAAACAAATTATGATTACTTCATAATTGTTTGTAGTTTCTGTAGAGAGTTTGATTTTTTTGTACCGCAGACAAGCAAGGCACAACATCACAACAGGGCTGAGCATTATAATAATATATTTTACATATTTACAACTAGTTTTAATATTTGAATATAGAGCACAACAGTATTACCTCGCAGGATATTTCATAAATGAAACACAGATATTTCATAAATCATCAATGAAACACACATAAATGAGAGTGTAAATAGTAGAAAAGTTTCTTACCATTTTTCTGATCAAGCACGTCTTAACTACACAAACACGTACAAATACTAATCTGCATAAAAAAATGTTTAACTCAAATTAAATTTTGGTTTAGTTGCACTGTGTCAAATCTACATCACTTTGAAGGCACGTCAAAGCAAAAGTACAAAGGAAAGAAACCAGCATTGGAGTTCAGTTTCTGTGAGAAAATCTTATTTTTCCATATTTCAATTTTTTGCTTACAGTATCGTATTGATTGAAGGGAGTTTTTATTGAAAATTGTATAATTTGAACACCTTTGTGGAAAGCTTTACAATCCCTTGCTTTATTTTAACACACTAAGCTTTCTTCTTCTTCTTCTTCTTCTCTCGTTTGACTTGTAGTAGCTTAGATTGGCAATGCCTCCTCGTGCAGCCAAGATACGGTAGTTGGGTCCAGTTGTCGAATACCAGTGATTCCACTTGGGGGTCGTAAGATGGAACATTCGTGGAGTATGTGTTGCATTGTTTGTTCTACCGCTCCGCAGACACATATCGGCGAATTATGCAACCCCCACCTAAACAGATTGGATTCGACTAATGACAACAAACCGACAAGTAGTAGCAAAGAGAAAGCAAAGCTTATCTGAAGCAAACAACACTAAGCTTTGAAGCTGCTTATCCGAATTCTATAAATCTCGACTTACTAAATAAGTTCGAACTGGCTGACAAAAGCGCTGTCACAAACCAAGTTCACAAATGAACAGAACTCTTGCCCAACATTTGGCTACAAACTGTCTGATAATATTTCAGGTACAAGTGCGCTTATTTAAGATACATTTTTACGTGTTTTGAAAGTCCCAAGTTACAATAAAAAAGCAACAAATCGAAAACAATATTTTCGATGATTTTCTATCTTGTTTCAAACCAGACACTTTTCAGTTAATCAATTTCAGCTGATGAATCGTCAGGAGAAAGGTGCTATGGAGCCAAAAAGGGCATTTATCAATTTATCGCCATTCGTAAACACGTGAACTTCAAAAAAACTTAAGCAGTGTAGAGAAAATATCTCACACTTCGTTTCTCTCAAATACAACTGCCTACGCATCTTTCAAACAGAAGTTTCTTATAAGAAAACTCACTCTGCATATCAACCTTTTGTTGTAATGATTCGTTGCCTGCAACTGTAGAATCAATGTAAAAAAGAGCTTATGTTAGTCAGCAATTGGTTAACTGAGGCGAAAAAGTGTGTCTACCAAGTGCGAAGCGAAACTGTAACTCCTGACGTACTTGTCTAGGTGACTGCTTACGTGGCAGTGTTGTTTTCGTGTAATCCAGTAGTTCTCAAACTGTGCGTCGCGACGCCCTGGTGCGTCGTTTCACTTTTCCAAGGGCGTCGCAGAATAATTCCGTTTCTTGGCTGAACTCAGTTTAAGATTATAAAAATTAGGTTAAACCTTTGAGGACCGCTGGGACACATGTGTCCCATGCATTTAGCTGATTACACCGCAATCAACTAAATATTTGCCACTGCTGATACCCTAACGTAGTGTTGGATGTCTATCCTTCAAAAAAAAAAAATTAAAAGCTCTACATCATTTTTCTTGGTGTAATTTCATTTTGAAAACACAGTGAAGAGTTGAGGTTGCAAGTGCGTTTTTTTCCCTTCAAATTGGCGAAGCATATGCTTATTTATTTACATTTGTCCAAGCTCGAGTCAAAATTTGCAAAATATTTCCCGGAAAATTTTTCAAACTACGAATGGATTCGCAATCCTTTCGTCGTAAGAAATCCAGCAAATTTTTGGATTCAATGAATGACGATTATCCAGGTTTGGTGAAAGAAAGCACTGCGATTTATTATCCCATTCGCTACGTTGTATTTATGTGAAGCAAAATTTTCTGCCTTGGTGGTGATAAAACCAAATATCGATCACGAATTAATACTGAAAGAGAAATGCGAGTGGCAATTTCAAAAATTCTCCCAAGATTCAATGAACTAAAAAGCCCACACGTCACATTAAATAATATGCATTTCTTTTTGTTGTTGTATCAATAAACAAAACTTTAATCATAAGTTTCTTCATTTACTTTTATTTGCTGGTGCGTCGCAAGTCCAGAAAACTTTTCCAGAAGCGTCTTAATAAAAAAAAGTTTGAGAACCACTGGTGTAATCAATTGCCTGCGTTGATACGTCACCGCTATCATTACTTAGCCAGCTTAACATCATCGTTTTATAGGCGACTCAGGTTCACCCACGCCCTATTATTTTATGGCATTCTTTATTTCTGCGTAGGCTATTGCAAAAACTACAGCAGACCACAGAATAATTAACTTAATCTTTGAATTAACTTGAATCTTTGTAGATTTAATGGCCAAGATTCGGTTTCTGTTTGTGAAGTAATTATGAAAGTATTGGAGAAATGGTTTCACTGAAGCTTGTTTGAAACAACATTTTGATTTCATTCACATCTTATTTTTGCGTCAGTAGGCCTAATATTGGGCACCAAAAGCGGAGTATAGAAGTATCGCAGAATAAAAGAAGTATTTCCAAACATAATTTTGTGGCATTGTTTGCATAACACGTTAATGAACGATTATAATTCAGTCTTATTTATTATTTACTTAACAGGATAAATTTCACTTTAAAATTGCTCGAAAAATCTGGCAGTGCCCTACATAGCCTACTTCACGCGACTTTTAGTGTACTGTCCCTAGACTCCTAGAGGAAGCCATGTTGTTACATCACAATCAGATTTTTCTAATTCCTTTTTGTGCCATTATTACAATAACAATCTTAATAGTCTATTTGAGGCAGTGAATTCTCCCTTTGCTTTTCGACCTTTTTTCGCAAGTTAACTGCTCAAGGGGGGGGGGGGGACGTTTTTAAACCACATTCAACCATCTGTAACGTGTGATCTGCTGGTTCTTTTTGAACAGAATTTGTACTAATGTGAAGAAAAATCACTTGTTCATCAGTTTGAAAAGTTAATATTCTGACATTTTGTATGCTTAACTTGATATTTCATATTTTGCAAAGGTACCCAAAAACGATTATTTTGCTTTATCTTGTCGCCTTCGCGCTAAACCAATTTTATGCAAAGCGCTGCAAAACAATGAGCCGGCTCCAACGCAATGCGGAGTGTGTGTGCCATAGCTTTGCGTGCGAATCTTATTCGTGCTTTATCTTCGATGCAAGGAACCCATTGTAGAAGAAATATTTTCTATTTGGAAAGTCTGGCGCTGTTTACATCATGTTACAATGTAAACAATGACCGAATTTTTCAGTAAACAATGACGGTTTACATTGTCGTGCAATGCAAAAATGACTAATTATATCGGTCTGATATCAATAGTTTCTATCGTTTTCCATATCAAACTGAAAAAAAATTGCATTTCTTTTTCATAAGCCAATGCTTTCCGAAACTCATAGTTTCTATTTTTTATGGAACTAAGCATACCTCAGCAATAGTAACTAAAATATTGACTTTTTTGTTTGTGTGGTTTTGGCTTACAATCATAGGCAATTGATAGACAACAAAGTAATTGGGTTGAAAAACACTAATCATTCCCAATTATCCTACTTTGTTGTCTATTTATTGTCTATCATATTAGCTATGTAGAAATCGAAACTTGTACAGTAGGCTACGTCAATGTAATAACAATAATATGAAACCTCTTTTTCAAAGCGATTTAGCAAAAATTTCACAATTACGGAAACGAAAAGAGCGAGATTTCTGTTATTCAAACATATCCTGCACACATAAAACGTAGTTGAATATTTATGGCAATACTTGTAATCTGACATGTGGAGTAAGAAAAGCTATCACACTGTGTTTACAACATTTAGGTAATGTGTATTTGTTAATAATTGAATTTTGTAGCAAAATCAATGTCATAAGATCATAAAAATACAAAAATAAACATAAAATAAAGGTTGATGAAAAATAGCCTATATAATTTCACATCAAAAGCCATTCATAGCTATATCCAGTGGTGAAAATTTGATGTAACAATGACAAAAAATAAATGATCATCGACTTTAGTATCTGTCTACCACCTATAAAAAAAAAGGTGCAAAGTATCAACCTTGAATTTCTAAAAACGGCTAATTAGCCTACACTGGTTGCAGTTCCAGGATGGATATTCGCATGTTCTAAATGTTTTTACGCAAGCACGAAAAACATGATGAACACCTGAAAGTTGGTCTTCACCCATTTCTTTGATCGCAAAAAGACTACATTTTATGTTTTGCAAACACTGCTGGTAAGAGAATGTAATTTTGAATAAAATGATACAATTTGGGTAATTGATCTACCAATAGATGAATAAAGAACACGTCTTGTGGAAGTTTTTATACCTACACAAAGCCTTCAAATCTAATCAGGCACATTTACGGCAATTTTTGCTCATTTTAAAGAATTTTGATTTATTTTAGTTTTACATGTCTTTCGTACAGTAACGTATTGTATACAACAATGGATATTTGTTAGATCAAACTTCTACTGTTTTCAATAATTTTTATGTGATCATTTGGTGGTGGATAACTATTTCTCGAGTCGCTAAAAAGGTAATATAGAACGTATTCTTTTTATGAACAACTGCGTGCTCACTGGCTGGTATATTAGGCTATAGCACAAGAAATGTTTTGGCATTGTGCGACTTTTCTATGTAATGCTGTGAAAAAGAAATAACATGTTTTATTGTCCACCCAATCAGAAAATCTTCTCTGTTTTTATTGATTTCACGTCTTGAGACGTTGAATCAATATAAAAAAGTCCGCCCCGTTAGCTCAGTGGTTACGCGCCCGGCTCAAGAATACGTGGTGCAAGTTCGACTCTCGGAGTGTGCGCTTGAGCAACGCATTTCAGGACTGCTCTCCATTCAGCGGCATCTAATGGATGGAATAATTCCCCAGCAACAACACTTCAACAATCGGAAAACTTCACTCTGCCAATCTCGGTAACCGGCCCTGCGTCAAATGCTTCTAAAAGTATGCGAAACTACCAGGAATAACCAATCAAGACTTTGTCAGTCCGAGAATAAAGATTCAAAACCAACCAACCAAAAAAGAAGTGCTTTTCTGACTGAACTAATCTAGCCATCAGCTGGGGACATACAGTGCCGGCACAAAATTTGGAAACTTTGGAAAAAAAATTAAAAAGCAGATTAATGTGTGTTTTTTTTCATATTTTAATCATTAAAACTTCAACAAACTTTATCATATATCGAACACCTTTAATACGCACCAAATTATATCATATGTACTAATATTTATTGTGACAACCTTTGTATTTGATCTCATTTTGAGTACGGCGGCCCATAGAGTATGAGAGGTTTTTGCAGACATTTTCGTCAATATCCAAATATCCATGCACCAAACCTCTGTAATAATTCGATTTAATTCTTCTTTCTCGATTTAATTACAGAGGTTTGGTGCATGGAAATTGACGAAAATGTCTGCAAAAACCTTTCAGATTATATGCCTCGCCGTATTCATAATGTCATCAAAAACAAAGGTTATCACACTAAATATTAGTAGCCTACTACATATGATACAATTTGGTGCGTATTGAAGGTGTTTGATACGTGATAAAGTTTGTAGAAGTTTTTATATTAAAAATATGAAGAAAAAAACATGTTAATCTGCTTTTTAAGTTTTTTCCAAAAGTTTCTAAACTTTTTGCCGGCACTGTATTTAGGTCAAACAAAACAATAGAAAACTCTGCGATACGTCTCTCTCCTCGCGCGTGTTGATTCACGGAGCAATTATAAGCTCATCGCTTGTAAGAGAAAATAAATCGATTTCATGCTTTGCCAAACGTAGGCCAAAAACAGCTAAAATTCACCATAATCTTGAATTTACAAACCAAGTAGCCTACACAACCTTTGCTATCAAACTTTGCATCATCAGATTCGTCTTGCAATTTTGGGAAAAGTCAAGAAAAACCAAGTACATGACATTACTGTGCTTCAAATAAATAAAGAAAATTTGAGGGGGTCAGATCAGACCTTCCTTTGAGGATCAAAGTGTTAAGATTTTCGTTTTTTTTTGCGGTTTTTGGAAGTCGGTTAAAGATGTTGGCTCTCCAGGTCAAAGTCGTTCCGAGTCCTTTATTAATTTTTACAGTTTTTTCGTTTATTTAAATTTTACATCTGTTTCATGTTGTGCTGTTGTCATGCTCTGAGCTTTCTGGTGAAAGAAATGTTAAATGGAAAACATTGAATGTATGTGGTGATCGGAAAATCTCTCTGCTAAGAACACAGAAGCATCAATGCTTTCATTTTCAGCATCAATGAACAAAAAAATAGTCCATGCATAAGTTTGATTCGCAATCAGCAAATTGGACAAACACGACTGTACTTCATCCCAGGGGTGTAGCCAGCACAAAATTTTGAAGGAAGGCAAATAAGTATTATTGCATAATGCATATGTCAGTCAACCTGGCAAGGAGACATTGAAGGTGGAGCACCGACAGTTGGATCTGAGAGGCCTCCCCCAGGAAATGTTGAAAAAAACCTTCCAAATGCATTTTCAATAGTAAAACTTTGTCAAATGATGCTGTAACAGAGTGTAAAATAAAAACAATGTGAAACTGTTCACCAGGCATTTGGTAATTGAAGTAACTGGCGTTTTTCTGGTGAATATAGGCTACTAGGTTATGATACCTAGCTTTTATTACCAACGTTTCGTCAGTCAGCACGACAGCCACGACTGAGTTTATCAAAGAGGCTGAAATAGGTAAACACAACCTGTTTGGCAACAATGGCTCAACAAAAAAAACATACCGACGAAATGAATAAAGTAGCAAAAATCATTTGATTTCGATCAGTCTTGCTGACAGACGAAACGTCGATAATAAAAGCTAGGTATCATCAATACCGTCAGGGGTAACCTAGTAGCCTATAGTCACCAGAAAAACGCAAGTTACTTTAATTATAGAGTAAAATGTTTATTTAAAATTCGTCTTGTGAGGGGAAATTTTCCCCTAATTAGTTGTTGCATTGGGAACTGGGCAGCATTGCAACAGAGCTCGATGTCGAGTTAAAGGGAGTGGGTCATATAGGCTATTGGTGTGCGCTTGGTTGCTTCATCACATGGTGCTGTAAATGGTCTGAGGAATAGTTTCCCAGTAGGCTATTGTATTAACATTTTAAAACCCTCACAGAAAGGAAAACTATTACGAAACTGATCGGGCCATGTTCAGAGGTCCATTTATCAAAATGACCAACAAAAAATTCGTAGAGGATCTGGTGCTTTCCAAAGATTTCCATCGTCAGTGAAACTCTCTAGAATGGGAATATAACGTTTGTAGTTGCAAATCGTCACCGCGGACTGTTAATTCTCCTTTTCAACTACAGAAGCTGTTCAATAAGGAAAGTATTTGTTTGATGAAGTTGTTGATTTGAGTATTGGAAATAAAGAAAACTGTTTCTTTAAAAGCATTGGCTATACCGTTGGACCAGTTCTAAGCTCAAAGTAGAAACTACGCTTTTTTAAGAGTAATCGGTTAATGCAAGCTCTGATCGATAACATTGGAAGCAATGGAAATGGAAATTCTGTGAATTCTGTTAAAACTTGGAAATTGTAGTATTAGAGTTATGGCTTGCTGCAATGGAAGTTCTATGGCAAAAAGAAGAGCAGAGATTACGTGAAATGGAGAGATTTCCTGTACTCGCTAATTGTACTGTCCGCTAACCTACAGCCTACTTTGCTCATGACACAGTTATAGGTAAGGTTCCCCCAAAAAGATGCTAGGAAAACTTCCCTGTGGTTCAAGTCTCGGAACGTGATTGTTGAGCAACGCACTGCGAAAACAGTTTTCATTGAGCGGCACCTTGTTGAAGGGGTAGCCTACAATTATTAAACAATAATAAGAAGCGGAAAACCTCACTCTGTCAATCCCAATGACCGGCCTGAGTCAAGGGTTTTAACTTTTTACAAACATACAAAACTTTCAGGATCAAGACTTCGGAGACTTTCCCAGTTCAAGAATAAAGATTCAATCACATCATAGGCTACCATCTTGCGTTGTTTTAATTTACCTAAATAAATTTGAGAAATTGTTTGTTCGTTTAAATTTATTTCATCAAGTCCAGTTGAATGCAGTGACTGAGTAAAATCAAAAACATTGCAAAAGACAAGCGCTTTAAGACATGTAGGCTCAAACTAGGCTAGCCTACTGTAACTTTTGCTAATGCTTTTGTAGAATCGCTTAAACGATTAGCAATTGTTGAAAGTCGGCGTCCTCTGACAACCTAACTGAAGTGATGTCATCCACTGGTAATCGATGCTTGAAATAAAACTGATGAACTCCATTTGCTCTAAATTCGAAGGATTCTCTGTCTTTTGTCAGAGATATCTCGATCTGAAAATGAAACAATGTAGCTTTAAACATCTCTTGATCAGCTGCACTGAGTGGATTAAGTAATTGTGAGACAACAACACTTCGACAGTCGAAAACTTTACTATACCAATCTCGGGAACCGAGCTTGCATCAGTGTTTGAAGCCCTCTACAACTGCCATAATAACCTATCAGAGGCTTTCTCGGTCCAAGGATCAGGATAAAAATTCAAACAAAACAAACCAAGTTTGCAAAATAAACAAAACACTAGGCAGTAGCCGGTGAACTGCTATTGAGACAAATTAGACTACTACTTGACCAGACTGGCCACATTCTTTTGATTCATCACAAAAGATTAATAGCATTCGCAGCTGCAAGGGTAGTCAGATAAAATTTTAATTTCTTTCAAAGTGTTAAACAATTGCATGTTAAATTGCAGTAGCAAATCTTTAAATTGTCAATATTTTTTTTCATTGGTCCCTCTCCACCTGGTCGCATTTGAAGTCCTTTATGCAATCCTATAGTACATATCCTAGTTGCAACTAATGTTGTACAAAATAAACTCTTTTTGGTCGAAACATTACATTGATCGTCTATTAGTGATGCAAGCCGCGCCGCGTACGCGGCCGCTTTTGACTTTTTCGCCGCGTGCCGCGCCGCGTGGAAGGTCGAAATGACAAATCCGCGCCGCGCCGCTTGCCGCGTAAACTTTCAACTTTTCAAGAAAATCAGTTATGAAACTTCAAATTTAAATTGGAAACACGGATCAGTTTTTTTCCCTTTGGAAACCCTAAGCTGGAAAGCTATGCAAATGGCTTGCAGTTGGCAGGGTTTTGGGGCTGTCTTGTGAGGGAAGCTGTAGGAGTGTTTTTGGTTAATAGCCTAGCTGATAAGCTCAGCTCCCAGTTACTAGGCTATGGGCCTAGCGCAACTGCCGCATTAGTTGCTGTAACAGTTAGCCCAGTGAGTTCAGGCTATAAGTTTTACTCTTGTGTGTGTAGGTCATACAGCCACTGACATTAAAATTGCATTACTGCTTACAAAAAGTGTTCAAAAGTCCTGATACTGGATCCAGGAACATTCTATTTGAAAAAGCATGATGTCTTAGAACTTACATAGATGCATCGCTGATCAGAGAATATGATCTGGTTAGCCTAGTCAATTAGTGCACAACTGTACTGGTAGGTTACCAGTTAGGCCTATATGCCATGGGTGCTTTTTGTCACAATTGACTTTATAAAAAATAACACGTTAAAATATTTTTTGAAAATTTTGTAATTTGCGGTGTGCGGTGCGGTGCAGTGTCAAAGTTCCAGATAAATTGCGGTGCGGTGTGCGGATAGATGATTCAGTTGCGGTGCGGATAAAAATTTTGGGTTCGCTGCATCTCTATCGTCTATCACAGTGTTTCTTAACCTTTTTTGGCCCAACGCCCCCTTCATGAACTGGCAAATTATTACCGCCCTCCCAACAAAAACAATTAAGTACAAAAAGCGAATATAAAACAATACTATTAATACTACAAAAAGTGCTCAATGCCAGGTAAAAAGCCAAGTAGAGCGAATTACATCAAATATAGGCTAGTTACAGTCTCTAAAACCCTTACAGCCTGTTTTACCCTGAAAGAGGGATCATCAGAAGGTACTTATTCAAATAGAATTACATTTCTATTACAATAAGGACCTTTTGATGATCACCCTTTTAGGGTGAAACAGACTGTAAAGGTTTTAGAGACTAGTAACTAACTATATTTGATGAAAAGCAAATATATTGGCGAGCATGAAAACAGTATAGGCCTAGGTCTACTGGTAGCCTATGTGAACCTTGGGCTTGGTGAGAAAGTGCCAGTTTCTTCATATCCGGTGTAAACCCAGTGAGAAACATTCGAAGATCACCTCTTATGGATATGTCAAGTGGTTTTCTCTGTTTGGTATGTAGCAGAACAACACAGCTGAATTACTTTTCCACCAGGTCTGAGGTAGGAAATGCTACCACAAAGATACGAGCTCTTTGACGAAATCGTTACGCTAGGCGGTAGATGGGTTAAACCAGAATGTAGTAGTCCAGTTTTAATCCGGTGATGTCCCCGTTACCGAGGGTGGCCGGATTCACCTCCAAGTGCCGCAATCGTCTTCACACCCTGCCTCCACATCGATCTGTCTAGCAAGTCCTCTCTTGTCAACCCCACCTTGCTGCTTTCTTCCTCAACTTGCTTTTTCCATGTTTTCTTTGGTCTTCCTTGTTTTCTACGACCCTCCACTCGCAACTCCAGCGCTCTTCTCAAAACATCATCTTCATCCCTTCTCAAAACATGCCCATACCACCTCACTCCATTCGCTTTTGCCAACTTATCAACACTCTCATTCAACCCAAGCAAGCTCATAAGTTCTTCGGTATTCCTTTTGTCCATCAGCTTTACACCACACATTGCTCTCACCATCGCTCTCTCAGTTCTTCTTAAAATCGCCAATTCGTTTTCCCGTAAGCACCATGTCTTACTTCCGTACAGCATTGCAGATCTCACACAACTAGTATAAATTCTTCCTCTCATTTTCAACGGAAATCTTCTACCACATAACAACTCTCGACACTCTCTGAATTTCACCCAACCAAACCTTCCTCTTGCAGTCACTGCCGCTTCACAACCACCACTGGCATTCAATCTATCTCCTAGATAGCAAAAGGCATTTACTGATTCAACTTCGTCATTCAGCTTTTCAACAGGACCAATCATTCCTTCCTCAATCTTCTTGCATCTTTCACATTCAAAACAATCTCCAGATCTGCATGTCACTCTCTTCATCTTTGCACATCTTCCATGCACCCATTTCTTGCATTTCGTACATGTAACAGAATTTGCCATCACTCTTCTTCCGCAGACGCCACATGGGTCAATTTTGCTCATTGTGATTTCCACTTCCGTTCCGCTTATTACGACCTTTGTCTTTTTGATGTTCACACGCATACCTTTACATTCAAACGACTCCTTCCACTTCTCAAATTTCCCTCTCAGATCTTCCATTGTGTCACTCAACAAAACCAAATCATCGGCGTACAGTATCTTCATTAATGAATCTTCTCTTACACATTCGGTAATCACATCAATCACAATGGCAAAGATTAGAGGAGAGAGGACAGAACCCTGGTGTACACCGACCTTCACCGAAAACTCGTCTGAGAGGGCAGATCCAACGCGAACTCTCATCCTTGCACCTTCGTAAAGACCCATTACGGCTTGCACGAGAGCTTCTGGCATTAATTTTTTTCTCATTGCCCATTCCATCACTCTTCTTGGAACTCTATCAAACGCCTTTTCCATGTCCACGAAACACATGCACAAGTTCTTACCCTTGTCCCGATATTCCTCTTGCAACCTTCTCAAAATAAAAATAGCATCTGTCGTTCCCTTCCCAGGCATAAATCCACACTGCATCTCGTCCAGCTTCACCACAGATCTTATTCTATTCTCCAACACCCTTTCCACTACCTTCATTGCATGCTCCAACAGTTTTATTCCCCTATATGACCCACAATCCATGACATCACCCTTTCCCTTGAAGATGGGTATCACCACACTCATCTTCCATTCATTTGGCATTCCTTTTCCATCTAACACACGTTGACTGATTTCCTGCATTGCTTTCAGTCCTGTCTCTCCACTTGCGCGTATCATTTCCACAGTGACTTCAGATAGTCCAGGAGCCTTCCCCGATTTCATTTTCTTCATTGCTTGCGTCACCTCCTCTCGAGTAACTCTCTTTAATGGACCTGCTACCACGTCGGCTTCCACATTTTGATCCCAATCGTTTTCCTCGTTCATTATCATCTCCATATGTTCGTTCCAAATTCTTCCACGATCTTTCTCACTGAAACCAAGTTTTCCATCCCTTCCTTTAATACATCGTCCACCATCTACATCTTTCCCATCCCGCTTCATAACCTTCATAAACTTATATACTTCGTTAGGACTGTTTTTTAATTTGGTCAATTCCTGCTCAGCTTCTTTCTTCATAGCTTTTGCAACTATTCTCTTTGTCCGATTTTTCAATTGCTTGTACTTGAGCTTAGTTTCTTCTGATCTATTTCTGCACCAAGCCTTGTATGCGACTTTTTTCTCCCCAATTACTTCCCTCACATCTTCATTCCACCACCACGTATCTCCTCGATCCATCCTGCCTTTTGTTTTCCCACAAACTTCATCGCAAGCTTGCAGAACTCCATTCTTGAAGGATCCCCATACATCATTCACATCGTTGTGAACAAGACTTTCAACTCTCCTTTTAAACCTTTCTCTTGTGTCGGCATCTTCTAACTTCCAGACTTTTCTTTTGATCACCCTTTTTTATTTACAGTTTTATTCAGACCTTTCTTGTCCAAATCGATAACCACCAACCTATGCTGAAGTTCGCATGGTATCGCTTTCACATCTTTGATCAATTTTCTGTTTTTCCTGCATACCAACCCAAAGTCAATTTCGGTTTCATTTCCACCTGCACTGAAAGTCACTTTTCTTCCTTCCTCTTTCTTAAACCAGGTATTTGCAACACACAGGTCATTTTCATCACAGAACTCAAGTAGTCGCCTTCCATCGCGATTTCTTTCTCACACGCCAAACCCTCCATGAACACCTTCAAACCCATCAATTTGTTGGCCAACGTGGCCATTAAAGTCCCCAAGACCCAATACAATTTCCTGATCACTTCTTGTGCTCCATTCATAGGCCATTTCGTCATAAAACCTTTCTTTTTTTGCATCGGATCTTCCACTTTGTGGTGCATAAGCACAAATTACTCTCATCACTACATTCTCGACCACCATCACTATCGCCATTACTCTGTCACTCTGTCTACGAACCTCAACAACATTTTCATATAGCTCTTCCTTTACCAAAATCCCAACTCCTCCGGTCCCAATATCATTGCCCGACCACCACAGCTTGTATCTCCTTCCTTTGACACCCAAAAACCTGGCTCCTTTGTTCCTCCATCGGACTTCCTGTAAACAGCAAACATCTACCTTCCTCATTCTCAGCTCTTCACTCACTCAGTACCTCTACAACGCAAACTTCCAACATTTAGACTTCCCAGTCGTATCCCTGAATTTTTAACAGAAATGTCAGACAACCCGGAGATTCTTCGCACCCGCTGCCCATTTAAGGGCTGCCGGGGACTGGGGGCCATTCTATTTTTGACAGGCCACTTATCATTAGGATTTTTTGGTGCATGTTTTTCTACAGGGAGCATGCCCTTGCTTACCTCCAACCTCCATTTAAAGACCGGAGTGGTCTTGATGACCGGATGCCTCTGCACGACAACTAACGAGTTCGGCCAACCCGGGTTTGACTTAAGTTTTCCTTCTTGAAAGATGTTGCCATTGTAGCGGTTGTAGCATGTAGCTATCATCCGCCTACGCCGCCAACCTGCCTGGCACGGGCATCAATGTCAGAAGTGAGGTCCAGAACTACCAGCGGGACGTGTTCCGGTGCCAACGGGCCCAGACCTGGAGTAAGGTGCTACCTCTCCTCCTGATATTGAGGATGCAGTTTAACGTCATACCCAGGACATGAATGCCCCCTAATAATCAAAACGCCCCCCCTTAATCCGAGACAATCATACCGCCCCCCTGCGAAATCAAAATGCCTCCTGGGGGGCGGTACCGCCCCCGTTGAGAACCACTGGTCTATCATATTACTTTGATATAAACAAATCTCACCATAAATGGGGCATTTCCAGCAAATGGAAATGCGTTAGGAAGTTCTTTCTCTTCTGTACCGTAGTTCCATCCCCCATCGGCGTTCTGGGTATTGCGAACGATAATCTTGGTATTGTATCGAATAGAATTATGGAAAGCACACCGATCGGTAGCGGTGAAAAAGTCCACCAAGACTCTACATAAAACACATTTATTTACGACAAAAATAATAATACTAATGAAGCGTCAAAGGTTTATGATCATGTTGAACATATTTCCGACATCTCAGCTATTTTACGCAAAAAGATCACACGGAACACAAGCCCAAAATAAAGACGCAGCCAGATAACATGAACAAAAATTGGTACTGCGAGCAAAGAATACCAGTAAGATCACTACGCACTTTAAGTGCAAGTGTTACAATGCTGGAAACAACAGTTGTATCAGAGATGATGTATAATTTTGTTACTGTTCAACTTGAGAATACATTTTCTCAATTCGACAATTAACGTTTTCACAGTCAGTAAAAAAGTTAACCAACGTTCATCGTAAAGATTTCACACAGATTAAAGGGCCATGCAAGTCCATTTTCAAGAGCAAACAGAGAGTAATGCATAAACTAGATATTCAAGAACACATTTTACTTGTTTTTATAAAAAAAAACTTTTTTGTTCAAACGCAATCTTGAAACAAAGTATCGATTTTTCAATTCGAACACACGCCGCATGAAGCGATGTCGACATAAAATGTTTCCTCGGGTGACGTCATACGCGTACTGCTGGGCAAATATTTTGCTTGTTTGAGTTGCGGTATGCGTTTGCAGCAGTGGATAAGATTATTCCAAGTTACAATTGAAGTTTAGATTTAGTTTATTATAGCCTTGGTGCTAGCTTACATCATTTACAGACTACACTAAACTTTTAATTGGACGTTTAACCTAAACATTTTGGGCTAGACCTTGCAGTGTTTGCAGGAAACAAACAAATGCCATTATTTTCCTTCAGTGCCATTGTATATAGTTTTGATGGTATTTACAAGAGGTTCAGACAGTCCAGGGTTGCAGAGATTTGCATTTATTTTTTACTTCATGATTAGTCAGTGCTGCATCCTGTGCTGTGTGCACGATAGGGTCAATAGGCCTACCCACCAGTCTCAGTATTTACTCATGTATTTCAATTCTTTTAAATGTGATTGTGTATTGGCTAGATCAAGTAGGCCTATCTCAATATGCATGCTTCCCCAGTGCTGTGTATGAGTAGACTAAGCTAAACCTGTTACAATTCGGTACTCATCATGCCAAATCGGTGTGTTGTATAATGTATATAACTACTGTTCATCTGGCGGTTTTTCTACTGATAAAATTTCTTTGTTCCATTTTCCAAAAAAATCGTATTATACCATAAAACGAAATGGATCAAGTTTGTAAACACCACAAGAGTGTGGTCAGGATTAACAGAGTCCAGCACAATATGTTGACTCCAAGTGAGGCCAAATAGTACTGTAAAAGTTGCTTTGCTTGATTTGAAATATGTTTATTGCAGCAACTCAGGCAAATGCCCTGGTATCAACACAATCTGTAGGTGTGACCCGCAACTTGCAAGAAAGAAAACGAAGTCCACCAGATTACCTTACTTCCACTCCCAAAAAAGCAAGAATGGCTTTGGAAGACATATCTTTTGAAGATAATAAAATGCACAATCCAATTTTTTGAATTAATACATTTTCGGAGGTGTCTACCAATGAACGTTGTGAAAAGCTGGGGTAAGTTTGTAAACAATGATAGGCCTACTGTTTTCTGTCATAGATATTTTATGAATGCTTCCTGATGTTTGGAAACACACACATACTGTAAGCGGAAGGACTCAATCTTTTCTTTAAAATAATGTCATTGATAAGAAGTTTTTGTGCAGTTTGAGTTATATTGTTTGCTGTCACCAATACATTGGTGTTACTCTAAAATAATCTAAAACAATTAACTTGCACTGTTTAGATCTTCCAGTTCCTCGTCAAACACTTCTCGAATTGACGAGAAGAAGTACATTGTATTTGCTACGGGTCTGCTACTATTCGGTGAGTCCGATTCGGTGAGTTCCTAACCCTAAAACGGCAATGATAATTAGGCTACGGTACCCAATAATTTAAAAAAAAAATTGAAAAAATCCCC